>NC_084941.1:11320000-21320000 GCF_958298935.1 Phragmites australis | reverse complement strand
CCGAGAAACACGAGAACGAGAACGAAAACGACCCGAAACAACAAACAGCACGACACGTGAACGGACAGCCTTCTCGCTGCTGATCTCTCACTCTGTTACTTTCCTGGTCTATCTCCTTCCTGTTCCCTCTCTTCCTCCGTGCGCCAAGGCTAAAGTATCATCCAGCCCAACTCCCTAGCGTGTTGGAACTACTTAATACTGATACTATTAAATAATTTTTAGTAGGCTTAGTTATTCTGTAATTTTAGTAGTCAGATGTTTAATAGTTTTAATAGTTCTATGTTAATCAACATTTCTCAGGTATTTAGTAGTTATAATTAGTTAATCGATGGTTAGATATTCAGTGATCAACAATTTAATATTAAATTAATTCTACTATAAAAACTATTAAACAACTAAAAACTATTGAACTACTAAACTTCTTTAATTATTAAACTACTAAAAACTATTGAACTAATGAACTTCCGTAAACTACTGAATAGTTATTAAATAGTTACTGCCTTGGCAAAAATTATTAAATATATTCAGTAGAGTTACTTCTTATTAAATAGCGAGCCACGTGCAGCTTGGGCCCATGGAGCAGAGCCACGTATAAACAAAAATCATGCCCAGCTGCCCGTCCGAACCAACCGAACAGACCACACGTCGCAACTTCCTGGCCTTCACGTGGGCCCGCCTGCAGTTCCTGACCGACACCACGCGAGGACCAAAACGCGCCGACCGACGCCATCGTTTTTTCTGGAGAAAAATGCAAAAACACCCCTAAAAATCATTTGAATTTGACTTTATTCAGAACTTGTTTTGTTGTAAAAATCCCCTAAAGGTTTGACTTTATTGTAAAAACATCTTAAAAATTAAAAACAATCAGAAAAAATTCTTAAAAAAATTAGAGACAATTCTAAGACTTTTTTGAAAAAACTTTTTAAAAATAATATCCTTTGCATCATATTTTACAGGGAGGAAATTTGAAAAAAAAAAGTGTAGCTCATTTATTAATTCGAGTTAAATGTATAGTTAATTATTTACTAATCCAAAAATTATGAAACCAATTTTTTTAATCTTCTTACATGATCCCCTATCTTCTAAAAATACATGAAATCTTGAAATAGTTATTGTAACATGCAGGATTGAGTAAATATGTTGCAGATAGATTAATTCATAGCTAATCCATAACCCCCCTAAAATTAGTGAAACCACTTTTATTAGTTTAATGAAACAATTATTTATGTAGGAAAAGTAATGGTAGACATGATAAAGTTAAAATAACATGAGTTAATAAATGAGCTGCATATTTTTCTTTTTTTTCAAACTTCCTCTCCATGAAATATGATGCAAAAGATATTATTTTTGAAAAAATTCACAAAAGGTCTTAGAATTATCTCTAGTTTTTTATAATTTTTTTAAATTTTTTATTTTTTTGAATTTTGGGGGGTTTTTTTACAACAAAACAACTTATGGGGGGAAGTCAAAATCCAAGTGACTTTTGGGGGTTGTATTTTTCCCTTTTTTCTGGCCGATCCTGACTCGTCCGGGCGTGCGCCTGGCGCGACTCGATGGGCTGGCTAAGCTGGACGTATAAAAGTTATTTTTATATCTTGAGTGCAAAATAGCACTTATATTTATATATACGGTAGTGCTATTCTATATCTAGAATGTAGAATAGTTATTATACACTCCACCGGCCTAGTCCAACTACGCCACAACAACCCACCGGCCCAGCCTGCCCGTGCGCACCTATGCAGTTATTGAAATGAGGGGCAAACCGAGAATTTAGAAGTCTTGGATGAATCGTCGAGAAGTTTGTGTCTCTAGGTTTGACAATATCTGCTGAGAAGAGGTAGATATTTTCTAACACTTCATTGAATTTCCTACTAATTGTTTCTTTTGACCTTGTAAATCGATTCTTCACTTGAGCAAATGACTGTGGAGCCCCAACAATCCATAAAAACATGCCTAAAGCTTCAATAGAACTCATCTTGCTACTTGACTTCAAACCATAAGTTGACACCAACAAGTTATGCAATCTATCAAAAAGTGGTCTATTCATCCTAAACATATTATAACAATCTTTTGGAATATTAAGGGTTTTCATAACCCAATCATGACCCGAAAGAATAGGTTCAATCCTCTCTGACTTATTCAAATAAGTATCAGTATAGTACATACTAATTGCGCAAGTAATGGCTCCATATTATTGCATCATATCTAGTTGATTGTGTGCAACCAAAAAAGTTTCATCATCGTCATCGTCACTTTCATACAAGTGCATCTACATACATTGGAACAAATATTGTCACACAAATAGTTCAAACAAATAATATTACATAGCCAACACAAGGTACATAAGTTCATGGAAATCAAATATTGCCCCATATAGGTTGAAGTAATAAATTACATAGGCAACATAAAGTAGATAAAATCACTGCTAACATAAATCGCTCAACTCTAGTAGTAGATTTCTACACCAAGCCTTACTTCGTACACCACCTCTTCAACCAACTTAGCCTTCCTTCCTTAGTGGTAAAGGTTTTGAACATATCACGGAGTTCAGGTTTCACAAACAATTGGGTAGCCATAAAATGCTCCACACTCTCCACACTTCCTTCTAGTGCCCCGTACTCCACAACCAAGTCCATCACTTCTTTAATTGAATTATACCTAAATTCACCTTGCATCACCTTATTTGCAATAGTACAGTTGTTCTCCAAAGTGGCATGAATGCCCTTCATTACCTTAACCATGGGGTGTTGGTGATATGCCCTAGAGGCGATCGAGTTTGCGGATTGGATCTGCTAATGGGCTTTAATGTTGATTAAAGGTCCATTAGGGTTTAGAGTCATAATAGGCTTTAATGTTGATTAAAGGTCCATTAGCGTGCTCTATATAAGAATAGGCAGGGGCCAAGGCGCATTGAGTTTTTCCCGAAAAACAGATCTTGCCACCAAAAACCCTGGCCGCCTCCTATTCCTGAACTCCCTTCGAAACCCTAGCCGGGTGCGCGGTGCTAGCACACCGGCGCACGGCGATTCCATCCTTGTACGTGTGGATACCGTAGAGGCGCTGCTACTATTGCGGTGCTGACGTGCTCGGGGGTACTCGGGATGTGCTCGGGGGTACTCGGGACGTGCTCGGGGTACTCGGGACGTACTCGGGGGTGCTCGGGTCGTGCTCAGGGGTACTCGGGACGTGCTCGGAGGTACTCGGGTTGTGCTCGGGAGTACTCGGGACGTACTCGCGAGTACTCGGAAAGTGCTCGGGACGTGCTCGGGACAAGGTTGACGATCGACTACTTGACGCGCACAACGTTGGATTGGTCTGCTCCAACTCTTCTTCCGCTGCACTGCTCGTCAAGTGGTAACGATTTATGATCCCCTACTCGCATGGCTTCCTGGTTGAATGCGGTAGAGAAAATTTATTTTATGCTAGCGTAGCCTACCCGTTTCCCAACATGGGGCTCTTTGCTACCTTTTGTGGGCTATTAACAGTGCTACCTACACCGCGCTTCAATGGATTGGTACCCTTTGAAATAGTCTCCAATGATCCATGTCCTGCATGTGTGTCACCAACCCCTTCTCCAACCACACCTCCAACACCTCCATCATCCTCACCAGGTATTGTAGAAGAAGAACCATCAACAGCAACAACGCCGAACATTTCCTTCATCAGTTCTTCACACTCTGGTGGACCATGCTGCAGCTTCTTCCATTCTGAATGTCCCTGAAAAAAAGATAAGGAACCTTTAGTATGCACAATATATACAATGCACATATTTCTGTATTACATATGTTCTATCACATAATTGTTACCTTGGTGACTTTTTTCCAATATTCATCACTTGCATAAACAGTTCCTTTAGCTTTATCCCATCCAAGGCCGGTATCTTTGAGAAGGCCTAGCCAAAAGCTATACAAGCCTTTGAGTAAATCCCATCGGTTCTTCAATTGTGTTCTAGAGTGACGCAACTCTGTCCTTTGCAAGTACTTAACAGCAATGTTCTAGTAGCCTCTATTGGTCATAAGCCCAATAGACCTATTCCTAGCCCGTATTTCTTCAATACAAATTTCAAAAAAAGTCCTTGTTCGGGGAGGACCAATCTTCTTTGTCAAAAATCCTCTTTCTATTCGGTACAACACAGACATACAGGTAACTTGATGTTATAATCATAGGTGACAGATTTAATTTGTAAGTTATTGTACTCCAATTAACAAAATAGACAAAGGTAAACATAAACAAACAATTTAAACATAAAAGAAGCAGATGCTTCCATACATGTGTTAAAGCTGTTAAAATCAGCATACATATAAAAATTTGCAAAAATCAGCATACCAAGTCCTACCAGGATCAAATCCATGACCAAGTCCTACCAGGATCGAATCAGAATACCAAGTCCTACCATGATCAAATCATCTAACTGAATTCATGACCATTTGAACATCTAACTGAATTCATACAAGCTTACTAAAGATGCTCAAAAGATAAAGATTCAACTCATTGAGCATGAGCCAAATGCTGGTTAACATGAGATAGTGCGTGTGTGCTGCATGACCAGAATTGAGACATGCTATGTCATATGCTTGACTACCATTCATCCAGAAGATTCAACACAAGGTCAACCAGTGTTGCATGCTGAAATTAACTAACTCAAATCGATCTGTACAATATCACATGCAAATAGACAGGGCAAGATGACCTTGTTGCTGGTGTTCACATGCGCAGCAGCGTCCGCCTCGCCGTCATCCGCTACCATGGCCATGTCGGCATCATGGCCACCAGTCGCGGAAGATGGACGCGGTGCCTTGTACGGACATTTCCCTCGCCACGCAGCAGGGGAGCCATCCGCGACGGCGGGGGCAACCGACGCTCCAAGCGAAAATCCGACGGCCGTGCCATGATGTACAACAGCGTCGCACCTCACACGCCACAGCAACGCTGGGGAAACCTCCGGTGAGTCCACGGGTGCCGGGGCTGCAGCACCAGGCACATCCCCCGCCAGGAGTCCGCCCACGCTGGAGGGACCTACCGCGCCGGGCAAAGATGAGCCACCGTGCGTCGCCGACATAGGGTCTTTGGCCAATGAATCCCGGTAGGCGAGGGCTAGGGCGAGGGTCTCCTCCGCATCTTCAACGTCGATTGGCTCAATCCTCCCCTGACCACCGTCGAGCTTGTCGAAATTGGGGAGAGAAGGGGTGGGGGACTAACTTAACCAACAACATGATTCTACCCTGCATATACCAACTGAACATAAAGGTAACTGTAACCAACATAAACATAAAACTAGAACCGACATGAGTATATATGTAACCAAGAACCAACTCGTCCATCTCCCACATAACCAACCACAACCACAATCGAAACTCTACGACCGGGCGCAATTGAAATAATAGCATGCTCATCACCAAGAGCTCGGCATTTCGAAATGTTTATACACCCTGCAGGGGATACTCCTGGACCCACACGATACGAGGACCATACGGCTTGTGCCACCCGCTAAAATGCACACAAGGGGGTACCTGTGACAACCTTTCCCAACCAGCCCCAACTGTGTGTGACATGCAACGCTCTGTGTGGCGGTACCAGAACTACTCCCGGAGCAAACTAGTACCGCTTACAAGCCCGCCCGCTCACACCGTCGTTGTTCAGGTCCCACAAAGCCACAACTGCGAAGGTATTCGGCTCGCCTTACCATTAGATCGGCATGTGGTGACTAAGGTAAGTGCTAAAGCCAACTACCTCGATGATTGGCCTTAAACGATGCAAGCGGTCTACGGTGTCCGATCTTCCTCTACCGGCCTACCCAAGGGAACTCCACATCCGGGCAGGACAAAACACCATCCTAGCACCGCCCACATCTCATATCATACTCACCACTCATACAACCACCTCAACCTCAACAAGTGTGTATAACCATAAGAAGGTCCTATGCTCGCGAACAACAGAACGTGCCGTCGTTCGACTTCTACGGAATGACCTAAGCATGGCTAAGCATATAAGTCGAACTCATACCTAGACATTGACAACAACTCAAGGCTACAAGTAATGTATAAACATCTCAAGGTAGAGGATATGTAATTCAACATAAGATCTACCCATTTATACCCGACAATGACTCACTAAACATGCAAACATACACAAGCATAATTTATCAATTTTAGACTTCATTCAATTCGATTAAACGGGTGTAATATGCAAACATAATAGGTTGCTTGCCTTGATGCACTGATTCACAAAAGTACGACGCCTCGGGATCGACCTCGGTCTCCGGGATCGATGGATCGGCGTGTTCTAAGAAACATAACGCGTGCAATGATAAGTATAAATGAAATGCAACAATCTAAGCCACAAGGTGCAAATGATGAAATGCCATGAAAATATACTTTAAAATGTAGGAAAACATCCAATTTCTAGAACTCATTTAACAACCTAGAAACTCCATTTCTAACTCAAATTTATCCAATTCCTCAAATTAGGTCTAAAACATCCAAAAATACCCAAACTTCACCACCTATCTCCAAATTCGGATTTCGACCAACCAAATACGTATCCAAGCCTAGATGACTTACCCAAGGTGCATTACCGAGGTTGGGGACCGCCGGGAGAAAGAGAAAACGGTGGGACATCGAAGAACCCCGGTGTTCTTCACTTTTCAACCCTAACACCAAAAGACATCCAAATCGACTCAAATCCTTCGGGAATGAGCAAATAAATTGGAGGAATGAAATGCTTGTGAGCTTATGATTGCAATGGTACCACATGTATACCTTGATTCGGCTCCTGGAGCGCAGATTTGAGGGAGAAAGGAGAGAGGGAGTGAGAGGGAGAGTGAGGGGGAGCTCCCTTGCCTTGGCTGGTTGGGAGAGGAGAGAGGCATGTGAGTGGGAGTGAGGGAGCAGGTGGGGCTGCTGCCCAAGTGGAGGGAGAGATGGTGGGGCCAGGTGGGTCCCACATGTTAGAGAGAAAGATGTCTATTTTAACTGCGAATTTAATTCTTTTCTCTCCCGAATTTGATTCTCTCATCCGATTAACATGAAACGAATTGCGCTAGAGTTATAAAACAAAATTATACAAAATTAAATATAATGCTTAAGAAGCATAATTATGCTTAATTATGTGATTATAGAATTTAGGACGTGACAAGAACACCGAGAATTATCCAGGTTCAGGCCCCCTTAGGGTAATAGCCCTACATCCTGTGTATTCTTTTCTTGTGGCCTAAATTGGTTACAGCTGATGTTCTTGCCCAGCCTTCCTCTCCTTCTTTTTTGCCTCTCTTAGCCTGAATCTCCTCTTTTACAAGCCTGGTACTCTTCCCTTTATACATTAGAGAGAGAGAGGATTTACACGTAAGTTAAGACATAGACCTAGGCTTAGTTAGAGCTTCCCACCTAGGCCAATCATTACTAAGAGCAGACGTATCCCACTTGCTCTACAGCGCTACAGAGTCTGTCCCATCGCTCCACTGCCTGCGTTATCTCGGTTGCCGGGACTGCTCTGTCACGTCCCCACGCGCCCCTTGCGCACCTGCAAAAAATCTCTTGACCTACGGGACGGGACACAGCATCTCTACGCCGACCACGCCTTGGTCGACCGGAGGACCCGGGGAAGGAAAAAACTCAAGTGAAAAAATATTTATTGTGATTAGACTGTTTAGACACATACATGTCCCGCAACCCGAGGAGACAGGTCGTGGGGTTTGCTCCTACGACCTGGTGACTGGTCGCAGAGCTTGGTTGGAGAGCCTGTTCGCACAACTGCTGGCTGTTCGCGCGGTCGCTGACTGTTCGCGCGGGGTGACCACGGTTCCGGATAAACATGGCATATAACACCTGCTAATATTTTATCGGTGTGGATCCACCTGCGAGGAGACCCTACCATTCTTTACACCGACACTCGTGTTCCCTAAAACTCGGAACATAGGCAGGTGGAGCGGCACCATGAAACGCCCCCACCAACATGGGTGAGCCGGGGCTTGAACCCGTGCGGCTGACCTCACAACCGAGCCCACGACCACGCGTGCACTCGCACGTTTGCAATAGAGTATGAATTTTTCTCTTTTCCCTTCGTAATATGCTTCAAACTTGTACTGCCTTTGATCATAAATACCTAATATTTTTTTTTTCATTTTCTTTGTTGTGCAATTTTGATCATTATTTACTATTAAAATATAGTTATAATATATAATAAAAAGAAAATATTATGAAATTATTTTAGATAAATCTATACATATAATTTTTATGTTTCTAAACTAAATAGTTTAAAAACTATTAAAGATTAAAATTTTAAAAATTTAATTGAATCTGAATCTACTTATGACAGGAGGGAGTACGCCGCTCTTTGCTCGTTTTCCCTAGTTTTCTTTCATTTGTTTCTAGCGTAAAATGTGACCCTGGTTTCTGCCGTAATATTCTCGGCTCTTCCGTATTCCAACTGGGTGCCTTTATTATGCGTGGGATCGTCCGCTTTGCGTTCCTTGCACGTAACCACCAGCACCGCGAATTGCGTGCCTCACCATATGACGGACAACTATTAACAATGATGGATACGGACTGGAGCGCGTCCTGTGACGTTATATGACTTGACAACCAAACCATTAACTCCGCGTTTCAACTTTAGACCTATTTATATTATATATAAGTACACAGTTAAACGAGCGACGTGTCTGCTCGCCCTTGCTGCTAGGCAGGCAGAGACTATATAATTTATCCACCTCCATTTGCATATTTGTCCGAAGGTAGATGGGAACACAACATTTACAAGAGAATATTTGCATTTTGCATATCTCTCTAAAAATGTAACGATGTATCGTAGAAGACTATTTTAATTATCAACTAAATGTTCTGTTGCTTACGTAGTACTTTGAAAACACCGATAGGAAATCTCTCACTGATCTAGTTTTAGATCATCTTTAATCATCTTCTCTTTATTTTGTTTCTTCTTGATTTTCTTCCCTGTTTTTATATTTTTTTTAAATCTAACAGCTTTCCTTTGAGAGAAATCGCTAATGAAAATGATAGAGAATTCCGTCCTAAAAGAAATGATCTTAGAAATCTCTTTATAACGGGAATCATAAAGAGAAACCGTTAGAGCGCTGAAGAAAACTAAAATCTTTTCACGATGTGAATCAGGGTCCTTAAGGGAAACCTTGACCATGGTATTATGCTTAGACCATCTCCAATCATATTTACTTCATTTCGTTTCCTTCTCGATTCTCTTCTCCGTTCTTATTCTCTTTATTTTCTCTCATCTCTAACAGCTTTCTTTTGAGGAGAATCGCGAAGAGAAAGGAAAAAGAATCTCGTTCTGAAGAAAATAACCTTAAAAATCCATTCATGATTAGAATATAAAAAAATCGTTAGAACACTGAATAAAATGAAAATCCCTTCACGAATCTGAGCAGTGAAGTGGTTCTCTTGGGCTCAGTCTACACTCTGCTGCCTCCCTTGCCTATCACGTCAATGTCTGTTTCCATCAAGTGTTTGGTTGGACATGTCCTAGCCTATGTGTATGTAAACATTTGTTTCCTCAAGGTGACTTTTTATCTCCGATGTTGTTTCTTCATGTACGCGGATGACGTTGTGTTGTTTATCCAACCAACGATCCGGAATCTGTCCATTACCAAGACCATTTTTCACTCCTTTGGCATGGCGTCGGGTTTGAAAACCAACATGCTCAAAAGTTCTATCATTCCAATCCAATGCCTGGACAATGACTTGGCCCTTGTACAATCGGAGTTGCCTCGCAAGGTTTCCAGCTTCCCCTACAAGTACTTGGGCCTGCCTTTATCGATTAGAAAATTGCGACGGACAGACCTGCAGCCCCTCATTGACAGGATCGACGATCTGCTCCCGGGATGGAAGGCGGGGCTAATGAATAACACAGGAAGATCTATCCTGATTCCCGTGGTGCTCACAGCGGTCTCCATCTACACTCTCATGTCACTAGAAGTACCGAAGTGGGTGATCAAAGCTATTAATAAGTGACTGAGAGCGTTTCTCTCGAAGGGAAGGAAGCAGGTCCAGGGGGACGTGTATGTCGGCCGTTGGAGCTAGGTGGTCTGGACATTCACAATCTCGAGCTCCTCGGTTGGTCGCTCTGGATGCGCTTGCTTTAGTTAAAAAAACACAGATGAACTGTTCATGGGCGACGATCGGCATCGCGATTCATGGCAATGTGCAAGCGCTCTTTGCCATGTCTATGGTGTCTGTGGTGGGAGACAACAAATCAACGCTCTTTTGGTCGGATCGTTGGCTATTTGGTCGCTCTTTGTAGAACTTGGCACCAGCTTTGCTACTGTTCATGGCGAAGAAGGTGGTCGCTAAACGCTCAGTTTTTTACGCCTTACAAGACCGTGCCTGGCTCTGGGATATTAGCGGCGGCTTGTCTATCCCGATGCTCGTGGACTTCCTACGAGTGTGGGATGCGGTGGAGGGTATTGCCCTACAGGGCGACTGCCCTGACTAGCATGTATGGACTCTAGCGCCCTCAGGAAAGTTCTCGACACGCTCAGTGTATCGCCGGTTCTTCATATGTGCCATCGGCTTCGAACCTTGCAGGAGAATCTGGAAGACGTGAGCACCGCTAAGGGTTAAATTCTTCATTTGGCTTGCCACACTGAACAGGTGTTGGACTGCAGATCGCCTAGCGCACCGAGGCCTTCAATACCCATCTAGCTGCCCGCTCTGTGATCAAGCGAAGGAAACGATACAACACCTTCTTACGAACTGCGTGTTTGCTAGAGAGGTGTGGTTTAAGGTGCTTTAGCACGTTGGGATGCAGGGTTTGGCACCGTGACATCTTGACAGTAGCTTTCAGGATTGGTGGAGGCGAGCACAACACAAAGCCCCCATAGAGGCCGCAAGGGTCTCAACTCCTTGGTCATCCTCGTTACTTGGTCCATTTAGAAGCATCGGAACCGATGTACCTTCGATGGTGTTAGGCCTAGTGTCCCATCCCTGCTGCGGGAGATCAATGATGAGGCTTGTCTTTGGTGCTTAGGAGGGTAGTAGAGTTAGGTTCTTTGATCGGTTGAGTTCTTTTGAGTGTGGTCGTCTGTGACGCGCTTTTTGATAAAAACTAACACGACCATCGGTACGGTCTTGTATTTGAATATTTTTTTATCTTAATTTAATGATACGTAGCTCTTCTGCATGTTTAAAAAAAATATTTTTTTGTCAATTATTTATTGCACGATTGTCTTAAAAAAAACTACATGTTTGAAGCCTCTCTACTTAGTAGTAAGTAAATTTCTTCCGCTCTTACGAAAGTCAAAAGGAACTCTAACAAGTGTAGAAAAGAAAAAAGGAACGGACGAGGTAGCGCGAAGGGGCGCATAGAGCGACTTGGAACTTTGGAAGTTCCCAGACGATGGTTTCTGCCACCGGCTACGCTGGCCCGACCGCCGAGCAGCTGCGCGCTGCCGCCCGGGTGCCGGCTTATGGGCGACAGCTGGTGGAGGTGTTCTCCTTGCGCCTCGTCGGCGGAGCAGCTGGGGCGCCTCCCTGCGGCACCGTGAGCGTCTCCGACGGCAAGCGCGGGCAGGTCGTCTACAGCCGCGAACGTGATCAGCCCACCCGCTTCCACCCTTCTTCCCGTGCTCAGGTGCGACTGACTTGCAGGATGGTTCCGTTCAAATGCTACTAGTAATCTCTCTTTCTCTCATGCAGTAGTGGAGCCTAATCGGATTGATTGGGTGTATGCATGATTCACTGTTTGTTAAAAAAAATTAATTCTCCTCTTTGATTCGGACAGCCTGATTCATTCGTATAGCTCGATTATCCGAGATTAATTGAGATATCCATCACGTGAACAGGATGGACTCGTGCTAACTGGTCCACATCGAGCTATCTCCGCGGATGGGAGTGTTGCAATTACGCTTGACCTCGACGATGGCAGCCAAGAACCACCACCTTCTTCGCAAGAGGGTGGTAACAAAACTGGCAAGATTTCTTGGGACGTGTACCACCCGAGCGTGGAGCATGACAAGGCCATCTCCCAGACCGTCGACACTCGCTGCGGCCCTGCAGAGGTGACCTACGCCGTGCTGAGTAACGCGGTCGAAGGCGTCGTCGAGGTGAAGCTCGTCCATGGAGAGGATGGCGGCCCCGCCTGTGTCCGTGGGAGGATCACCGCGCGTAGCCGGCTGTTCGAGGTTGGAATCGTGCTCTTCGACAGCGAATCCGACGAGAGCGTACTCGCGAGAGCGAGGCTGGAGGGATTGTCGACGATTCCGCTGGCCAGATCCGTCCTCGCGGTGCCGTTAGCATGGCCCCTCACGGTAGAGGCGGATCTGCGTGCTCGCTCCGGCGATGAGATCGCGAAAGGCTATCTGGAGTTCTATCCTGAGCTTGACGGTCAGCACGTGAAGCGTCTTGTGGGCAGGAACGGGGAGATTGAAGTGAAGATCACGTGGTGGGACAATTAATCATGTAACTCTCCAGATGATAGTTTCTCACGCCAGCCCACTCGAGGAGGCAATCGGCATGCAGGTATACTTCGAAAACAGTAACGCGGCTTTGCCATATGTATATGCATGGTAAACTTGCACCGAATAAGAGCAACTTGAGCAGATTAGTTAAATTTGGCTGGTTATATTTTTATTTAGCTATTCACTTTAAAATATTTCTCTCCATATTTGTACACACTATAGCATATTAGCTAAATCTCAATCTCTATATCTTAAATACTATATTTTATTAATATACAATAGTTGTTTCTTGCATCGGTTTTATTTCAACTGCTATTTTTTTTTCAATGGCTATATTCTAACGATTAGTTTTTTTATACGGTTTTCCGACGGTTATATCTCCGCTCTATATATAGGCAGCCATCTGGTTGCTGCTCCTTCACATCATTCTTCATCATCCTCTCTGCTACTCCTCCAACATCGATTAAAAATGAGTCATCACGGATTAACCATGCAATATGTGTTGGATTCGTCGTCGTCGGATGATGACGATAAAGTGCTTCTTGTTGCAAGGCAGCTAGTCCACCAACAACACCAGCTCGGTAACGCTCAACTCTATGGAGGTTCCGGCCTGGACGGCAGAAACTTCAACACGATAGAGTTGGAGGGCATGGAAGACTATACCAAGATTATTTTTCAGATAATCCAATATACGACCCAATGTTCTTCCGTCATAGGTTTACAATCTGTCCATATAGTTTTGTTCATCTTGTTTGTTGAACCTCCTGTGCTCATTTTTCTTTTCACCACAGGTTTAGAATGTCACGGTCTCTGTTTTTGCGCATTGCATAAGCTGTAGAAGGACATGACCTCTATTTTGTGCAGAGAAGAAATGTAGCTGGACAACTT
The DNA here is from genome assembly GCF_958298935.1 of Phragmites australis. Taxonomy (NCBI): domain Eukaryota; kingdom Viridiplantae; phylum Streptophyta; class Magnoliopsida; order Poales; family Poaceae; genus Phragmites; species Phragmites australis. The sequence continues at coordinate 21,306,691 of NC_084941.1, read as the reverse complement.
GGGTTATCTCCTTTGCAGAAAATTACTGGAACTTTACTTCAGCTAGTTTATGGAGTACCAGCGGATGCTACGGATAATTATGTTCGTATTGGAAAAAGCTGTTGGAACCCCACTCATGACCTCATTGTGAACACCGGATTGTCCGGTGTAACTTGAACTCCATCGCCGAACTATCCGGTGAGTTATCTTGAGTCATCCGAGCCTCTGTAATATCTCTGTGTAAAAAGCTCCGGTGTTCATTCCATTCATACCGAACCATCCGGTGAGTTGAACATTTTCTTCTTTTCCCTTGAAATGCTTCGGTGCAAACTTCTTCTTTTCTTTTTTTCCCTTCGCTTGTTTGCTTGTAAACAAGTCGTACGTCACTGCAAAAAGCGATAAGTATCCTTGACAGAAAACATGTTGGCGAGGCGTTGCCCAATTCCGTGCCAACAGATATATATGTGGATGTATTGTTCTGCATTGGCATATTGAGCACTGTGATTGTTTTTTTGTTTTGGTGACTAAAATGATTTTTCCTGCAGAATCTGTCAGCTAGGAAGTTGTAGTTAATTCCACTTTCTAGTTGCTATAAAAATTTCAGAATTTTAACTCGCACGATTTAGGAGATATGACTGTTTGAAGTCAGCAGTATGTTCTGTTTCAGTTCAGGAAATTCAGTTTGAGCAGTGCTGCTTCTGCAGTCGATTCGATGACCTTAGCTATGTTTCCTCAAAATTTTCATAGCTAGAATGTTGTAGGGCTTGGAATTATGTTTCCATTCATGTAGAGTTCTCTGTCATAGCCTTTGTGGTTTGTGAGATATGCCCTGTTGAAATTTGCTGTCGCAGTTTTAGCTTCAGATAAACAGTCTCTGTTCGAGGGATGATTCAGAGGTTTTGTAGACCTCTGAGTTGTGACCCATCAAAACTAAAGTTGTAGATCATGGTGTTATATATTTTTTTGTAAAATTTTCATGTCATTTGGAGTTGTGGTTTGTCCGTGATACTTGTCTGAATGTTGCTGTCAAGATGCGGGAGACAGATTCAGTCATCTGTTTTCAATTGCATGTTAGGCATAGATAATTTCAGAATTTAAATATCATGTATTCGTAGAAGTTGTAGCTCTCATTCTCTAGTTTAAAGAAATGTTATAGTTTTATATGTTTTGTGTAGTAAGAAAATACAAAATTTTGAAGCAGATTTGCTACGGTATGTTTGAATTTTCAGTTTGCCGGTTTTGTCGTGTCGTGGGGTTTTTGTATGAGGTGAATGCTTGATTTTGTGTATGCTTTTGAGATGTTGTTACATAATGAAAATGTATTTGCACAGGTGGTGCTACTTCGGGATGCAATTAGTGCTGTCATATACATGCCCTAAACTAATTGCTACAATCTATCCAAGGGCTTGTTTCCTACAATTTGCGAATAAAAGGCATGCCGAACTGATGCGATGGCACGCCGAGGAGTGCAAGGATGATGTAATGCTGAGACACCCCGCTGATTCTACGTAGTGGAGAACCATCAATAGGAAATACAAGAAGCCCTTTGAAAAAGATGTGAGGAATATATGATTTGGGTTGAGTACGGATGAGATGAATCCATTCGGCAATATGAGCAGCAGTCATAGCATTTGGACTATGACTCTATGTATCTACAACCTTCTTTCTTAGTTGTGTATGAAGCAGAAGTACATTATGATGCCGGTGCTGATACCAGGGCCAAGGCAACCTGTCAACGATATGGATGTTTATCTAAAACCATTAATGGAAGATCTTGTAATACCGTGTAACAATGGTGTGCAGGTATGAGATGAATATAAACGAGAGAACTTCACCCTACATGTAATATTGTTCGTAAAAATCAAATATTGGCCAGCCCTTGGCAACCTATCGGGACAGACTGTCAAAGGCTACTATGCATGCGTGTATTGCTTAGATGAAATAGAGAGCTTGTGGCTAAAGAATAGCTGAAAAATGATGTACCTAGGTCATCGTAAATTTCTTCGCAAGGATCACTTGTACCGCAGCAACAAGAGAGTTTTTGATGGGAAAGTAGAGACTCGATCACCTCCTATGCATCACACTGGGAGACATGTATATGAGAAGTTAAAGGGACTTAGGGTTATCCTTGGAAATGGACGCGGGAGTATACCGGTTCCAAAATCTAATCTTAGAGCACCTATGTGGAAAAAAAAAATGTTTTTTATCACTTAGCTTATTGGCCGAATTTGGTGGTTCAACATGTAATCGATGTCATGCATATTGAGAAGAACGTGTGTGATAGCTTGATTGGTACGTTACTAGACATAACTAACAAAACAAAGGATACACTCCAAGCACGGAAGGACCTAAAATATTTGAAACTCAGATAGGATCTACATCCCTAAGATATGGAAGAAGACGACAAATATCTTGGTCCCGCTAGCTACAGTTTGAGCAATACGGAGAAAATTGCAATGTGCAAGTGCTTGCATGGAATCAAAATTCCATCCGGTTTCTCCGCCAACATAAAGAGTCTAGTAAACATGAAAGGTTTGAAATTAACTGGCACGAAGTCTCATGATTGTCATGTGATGATGACATAGATGCTTCCAATTGCAATTAGAGGTATTCTGCCGCTGAAGGTTTGAAACCCAATCATAAATCTATGTTCATTTTTCAACGCAATATCACAGAAGGCCATCGATCCGACCAAGCTAGATAAGCTACAGGAAGACATGGTTGAGACTATATCCCAGCTTGAGGCGTTGTTCCCTCCATCCTTTTTTGATATCATGGTGCATCTCATTGTTCACATTGTGAAAGAGATATAGATTCTTGGTCTCGTGTTTCTGCATCAGATGTACCATTTTGAGATGTTCATGGGAGTTCTGAAGAAATATGTTTGTAACCAAAATCAGCCAAAAGGCTGCATGGCCGAGGGCTAGGGAACCGAAGAGGTCATTGATTTCTGCGTCGACTACATGAATTTCAAATCGATCGGTGTGCCTGTATCTCGCCATGAGGGGAGTCTACAGGGGAAAGGGATGATAGGTGCAAACTCATTCCACACTAATGACCCTGTTTCATTCACGCAAGCACATTTCACAGTTCTACAACAATCAGTTCTAGTGAACCGTATGTCGAAGAACACCAAAAGATGCTACGCACCAGAAACCTAGGGCAGTTTGATATTTGGATCGCACGAGAGCATGAACCGTCAACTACAATCCTCATATTCCAAGGATATGATATAAATAACTATACATTTTATACGAGAGCTCATGATAATAAGAGTGCCAACAAAAATAGCGATATTTGTATAGATACCTACAACTGCAATGGAAATATGGAGACCTACTACGGATTCATAGAGGAGATATAGGAGCTCGACTATGGAGTGTTAAAGGTTCCTCTTTTCCGGTACCAATAGGTCAGACTCGCACAGGGCGTGAAGAGCGACAAGTACGGTATGACTACAGTGGACAAAAACTCATTGAATACATAGAAGAACCATTCGTACTTGCGAATCATGATATGCAAGTCTTTTATATAAAGGACCTGGACCCGACTAACAAGGAGGAGTGTCACATGGTTCTTCAAGAAAAAAGAAAGATTATCGGAGTGGAGAATGTCGTTGACGAGGAAGGCTACAATCAATTCAACGCGCTACTTTCTTTCGGAGAGGACGTCAACCTAGGTCCATGGAAGACACCGACGAACCTCCCTATGTATGCCATGATCATAATGAAGGGTGAATCATTAAGACAAAGTAGCTAAATTGTATTAGTTAACTAAGGACATACTTTAACTTGGATTAACTAATGACACGATGTAATTTGTTTTAATTAAGGTGTTGTAAAATGTATTAATTAAGGACTGCTTTAATTTGTATTAATTAAAGACCGTGTTAATTAGTATTAATTATACCTTTTTAAATTTTAGTTAACATAGTGCAATTATTGTAATATACTTATGCTTCAATATACCATATTATTATTTTATTTAATACTATATGAAAACAAAAAATACCATATAAAATATATTGTGTAAATAAAATATCACTGCCGGCCCTTTACCATAGACGACAGTGATAGTCAAGTATCACTGCTGGTTTGTAAATTTAGCCAGTAGTGATAGTATCTTCTCCAACTGGCAGTGATAGTGTATCACTGCTAGGTTGCGTTTCGATCCGAGAGTGATACCTTATCCCTATATAAGAGTACCAGTGCCTTCCCTACCCCCTTCATTTACTCCAATAGAACCCTTCCTTCACGCCGCCGCCACCATGGTCTCACCCTCCTTCGCGCCGCCATGCTCGTCCACACTGACGCGGAGCACCCCGACACCGTCCTCCTGCACTGCCGCATGTCGTCTCCTCCTCACACCCTCGCCATCTCCCCACCCCTCACCATCGCCATCGAGCTCTCCTCCTTGTTGTTGCCGTCGAGCCCTCGCATCCTCACCACTGTCGTCCTCGCCTACCCGACAGAGGACAAGGGACCCCGCCCCACCGCCGAGGGACCGCCGGACGTCCTTGTCTCCGTCGAGCTGGCCGTTCGCTTTGTCAAGCTCGAGCTTGCCCCCGTCGTCTCCCTCTTCCCTTGCCCAGGTACGTCGCCGCCTCCATCTCCCTCTGCAATGTTGAGATGTGATTGGTTAAGATAACACAATAGCTGTCTCATGACATGATTTTGTGGTGGTTTTGTGCCAAAAGTACCTAAGATGCTGTGATTGGTCTACTATGGTCTATGGTAGATTGCAGATTATCATAGCCATGATTCCTCATATTTGCCTAGTAGGTTAATGTTGGTAGATTGCAGATTTTGCGTGGACTGATTGTGTCAATCTCTGAATGTTGCTATGTGTCTGTACTGAATAAGAATGCCTTGTGTTTATGCTGGAAATCATACATGGAGCTGGTTGTGGCTTGTGGCATATGAAGGTGGAGCTCTGATGGGGTTACACTAAGCATGTGTGGTTAGTACTGGTGGATTGTATTGTTTTTTAAGAGGTCATTAGGTGCCAGAATTTGTTTGGTTTCATGATGATATTGGCAATTGTGCAATTCCCTTGTGCAAACTTTATGCTATGTACGAAATTATGGCTTATTGGACTCATCTCGTGTGTGTTGGAATTGTACCTGGAGCTCTTGTTTGCAAGAAATTGTATTGAAAACAAAAAAGTAGAGTGTTCGGTTGGTTGGATGGGCTAGGTAGTGAGATATTGCGTATTTGAGTTGCATGTAATAATTCTATGTTGAACTAGCCTAATTGAATGGTGGGACTTTGGTGTGTTCTTTAAACTCTTGGTGCCACTTTGTTTGGTTGACTTAGACTAATTGCAGATTTTAGTTTTTTCTTTCTATTTGCACCCTACTAGATTGTATACTTCCTTTCACTAGAATATAAAGGTAATTATTGGTAGCCATTTGTTGTCTTGTTGCAATAGAGTTATAATGCTGTTATTCGAGTCCTCCATTAGCCGAATTCACCTTTGGTGTTGACTGTTGTTGAGAAATGAGAATTGATACAACTGAGGTCCTCTGAATTAGCTGATGAGTTTCATGTCTTGAGAGATGTTTGGTTGAAATTATCTGCCCTGTGACAGTAGAAGCTCAGCGTGATTTTATAAGAAGTTGGCATTATGACTGATCGACATGACTAAAAAACTATTTTTAGATGCGGGTCATAACCTATTTGCAGAGGCCTTTAGCCAACCCGTCTGTGATCGAAGGCTTGTAGAAATGGACGATTTCTACAGGCGCAAAAGAGACCGCCTGTGAAAATATATTATCACAGGCAGTTCACTTAAGGAACCGCCTGTGTAAATCGATTATCATAGGCGGTTCCTTAAGTGAACCACCTGTGAAAATAGCTTTTCATAGGCGTTCTCTTTTGCAACCGCCTGTAGATAGGTAGATTTACACAGGTGGGCGATATAAGGATCCATCTGTGATATGTATTTCATTCAAAAATAATAAAGAGCATATATTTTCGCCTCCGAGATCGAAGAATCTGCCACTCTTGTGGATGACTTCGTGCATGATGAACCGGCACATGTCACGTTGGATGTTTTGGATATCTTCGTCTTTGAGAGAGGTGTGGGTAGGTTCAATCATCCGTGCCTGAAATGAAAGCACAACTTAAAGAGCTAAAACACTATTGACAACAGAAACATAACGAAATAAGAATGTGCAAGCTTAATGATGACTTACATCCTCAGGGTTCGTTGTGTACCTCCTGTTTACCCTAAGAAATTGGCAAATATAATATGCATAAAGAATGGTGTTGAAACCTTGCTTGTGGCACTTCAAATAAAAACACAACATATTTGTTAGTTCAATAAAACTCTTCGTCATAAATAGTGAGATACAAGCATTAGAGGTGTGTTATTACCGAAAAATATGTATGAACCGCCATCGCATCCGGCTTGGCCGCATCGTGTATCCTACCTTTCATTACGTACCACTTGTACGCCCTATTTGAATGCCAATAAGCAATTATCAATTAATTTGTAAGAATTTTATGTATGGGGATTTTCTTTACCTTTGTATAACGTCGATGAGATCTTGGTACGATTTTTGGGGGAGAACGGCTGAGTCAAGGACCACGAGTCTGCTCAACTTCGGTATCAGCATTATACAAATAAAGTAATCGCTACATGAATATTTATATTAGGTTCTTGATCGATCAATTAAGTTGAATACTTATGTTAGGTTTTTGAGGTATCACACTTACTTAAAGTTGTAGGGAGCCATGATGTAGTACTTATCTTGCATTTCTAACATATCCCTTCCTATGTAGGTTGACATTTCAAGCCTGCGTGATTTGATCATTTCTCTTATGACCCTTGCTTTCTCCTTGTTACTCTTTCCCTTAATCTTAGGGTCATCAGTCCTCAACTTCATGACCAAGTTAGGCTGGGAAATTTGTTGCGGATTAATGAATCCGATCGGTAACTTCAACTTTTCCGCATCGTTAAATTGCATTCTACAGAACAAGTCAGTAGTCATTAGCTTCTATAGCATACATTGGTAGATATATGAACGTAGGTGTAAATTGTAGGCACTTACAGACACCACACGCTTATGAGATTGATGTCGAGTTTGTCGCAGCAGAATAAAGCGTGCATGTCCTTAAAATACACCATGAGATAGAGTCTTCGCTCAGATAAACATTAGCGGGGACAGGAGCAGTGATTATGGAGAAGCGCGCGTGGCATGGCCTCATGTCCCATTTGTGGAATCTCCTCATCTCCCATGGACCTTTTTGGAGTTGAAACAATGGCAGAAATGGCTTGCCATTATCATATTTCTCGGGAACATCTGGTGTAGGCAAGAAATCCAACTGACGGGTACTTAATGTTTTGCCAGTCTCTTTCGCCAGATCGCCCTTCGCTGGAGATTCCGGAGCGGATGATGCCTTTGCTTTTGAGGACAGAAGCCACCTCTTCCCCGGAGATGTTAGAGTCTTTTCGAATGGGGTAACCATGATAGGGACTCTCCAATGCTTAGGTGAAGGTGCCGGAGGTGGAGAGACTGTGCAAGGGCGAAGGTGCCTGAGGCGGAGAGACTGGGCGCGGGGGTGAAGGTGCCTGAGGAGGAGAGGCTTGGCATTGGGGCAGAGGTGCCTGAGGCAGAGATGCTGGGCATGAGGGCGAAGGTGCCTGAGGCAAAAAGACTGGGCGCGGGGGCAAAGGTGCCTGAGGCGGAGAGGCTTGGTATTGGGGCGGAGGTGCCTGAGGCAGAGATGCTGGGCTCGAGGGCGGCCGTGGCACTGACAATTATGACTGCTGACAGCAGAAGATGATATCTCGTCTGGGCCACAAAATGAATTTGCCAACAGCCTCATTGAGAATCTTGATACCCTCAGGTGTGCTGATGTCTAGCTTGTACTTCATGAAAAGTGGTTGTACTGAGTCCACTTGTATCTTGGCGTAACCGGCCGGAATGTCTTGATTCTGAAACACACGGCTTGGAATGGCCTAGCCCTTGGCAGCTTCAATAGTCAAGTCTCCCTTGCCGACCGGAACATGTAGCATGCAAGGGGTAGCCTCTGTGTTATCATCCACAAGATATCTCAGGTTATTGGCCTGCATGGACCCGACGCTTCTCCGAAAGCGTGGGCTAGTTGGTTGCTCTATCATCAATAATGCTGCCCTTTCCTTCTCCTTTTCATTCCACATTTTCATAAACTAGACCTTAACCTGTTCTTGTATCTCTTCCTCTAGGGTCATCTTATATCTTTTACAGGTCATGGACTGGCCCACAACATTTGGGAAGCCATGCTTCCAGCCCACTTTTGATCCGATACCTCGAGTGCGACCCAGGTGTTCCTTGTTCCCCAAGGCCTTGGTAAACAGGTCATTCTCCCTATCGGTGTCTAGAGACCCTTTGTTAGCAATCTCTTGAATGGTCTGGGTGACTTCCATGGTCTTAGGGCATTTGAAGGCTAAGTCCCCAGACTCGGTTCATTCTGACCGAGAGTAGACCCAGTTCTTACTTCACTCGTCACAATTTTCCAAAGGGTTGGGTTTCCCAGCACGGACAGCCTCTTCTTCTTGCCTCCTCCATTCAGAAATTTTGGGGGCGTACCCGAATGAGCCCAGGTGATGCTGGTACTTGTTCTTCTTCGCAAGGTGCTTAAAAGATTCACCTAGTTTGATGGCCTCAGGTGTGGTCTTCTGCCTAACAAACTCCGGCCATTAGTTTGGTGTAATCTTTTCGTATTTATTAAAGGGTGCAAAGTTCTTCTTCATGAAGTCCTTATTCAGCTCACTCTTCCAGCCTCGGAAGCTCTTTCCAATAGTTTTCAATGCATTCTATTTGGTGGCTTCCTCTGTTCCCGAGGGGAATCGAATGGTTCTCTGCAATGTTGCCTACAGGAACTCCTTCGTCTCTTCCGACAGCAACCACCAATCAGTTATAGTGATTGGGACGTACTCCTTGATAAGAAATCAGTAACTGTTGCGGAATTTGGTGCAGGCCTCATGTGGTGCAACAGGCTCCCCATCAACACCGACTTGCATTATTGTATAAGTGCCGGATGACAACTTTTTTTTGCTTCGCTCGCCACGTCTTTGTTTTAGCGTACCCCTAGAGGGACCCAAAGTTTCGGGCACAGAGGGAGCAGAAGATTGTGGTGTACAATGTTGTGGCGCAGATGATTGACGCAAAGATCTTTGCACCCTCACCCTCTAGAGGGAAAAAAAGGAGAGTTGACATAAATAAAAAATATTCCTCCATTTAAGAAGTATAAAATGCATTGACTCAACTAAATACCTCTTTGGCATGATGTACTCGTTGTCACTTTCCCGACGTTGGCTCTCCCGATCGTACAGAACAGAGCTCGGGCTGTGATACGAGCTCGAGCTTTCGCTACTATCGGAGGAGGACAACTGGTGCGGGCTTGGGCTCCTATTTGATGTCCTGCTTACACCCGCCCAATCTTGTGTCGGGGCGCCCTCTATTACGAGCAGCCTCTGTGCCAGGGAGGCCTCTATTGCGAGTGTCCTCTGTGCCAGGGAGGCCTCTATTGCGAGCGTCCTCTGCGCTTTTGGTTTCTTCGGGGGGCTTGGGCTCCTATCCGACATCCTGCTTGCTTTTGGTTTCTTAGGGGTTACTGTCCTCTTCTGCCCCATGGTACTTACTCGACCGCTGGATTATTGTTGCCTAGAAAAAACTAACAAGTATGCAATGGTTCATCAATAAAAATTTTGGTTCCAATATGCCATTGTGAAGCAAGATGCAATAAAGTTCAAATTGCAATGGGTAAGGAAAGAAAAGGAATCAAGGAGAGGTTGAGGTGTTCCAACATTTTTTGCTTTAACCTGGGAACATTTTCAAGAAAGATCTAAGGCAACTTAAAACTAGCAAATCTTGACCCCTTGTTGCTAATCACACAAATATTTCAGCAAGATTATCCTCCCTTGAAACAATAAAAAAGGTTCTATGATGAGCCTCAACCATGAAAATCAATTCATAAAAAAAGGCTCTATAATGAGCTCTCAACCATGACAATCAATTCATAATAGCCCGGTTCTGGAGCATGCGTGTAAGTGGCTTTGTCAAGAAATATCTGGTTTCCAGCAGTGAATAAATCAAACATAATAGGATTTACACATAATTTTCTTAGAAAAATAAGACCGGCTGAAAAATATTCCAACTACATATATTTGATTCCCTCCTAGTTCTGGAGCTACTGTGTAAGATAATGTGGAAAGTCTGTCCCCAATGTTGAAGTCTTCCTTGCGTGGTGTGATAGTGATTTTGCAAAATTACACATTTTCACAAGGGTAATGTATTTAATTAACCACACTATCTTGTTCTCAGGGGTTTCTAAAAAAATATCAAGTTTCAGATATTTCGCAATCCAATCTTACAATATCAAGAATACCTAAAGATTAAAATCCTTAAAATTTCTATGAAGGTCTTATAATTCTAAGGGACCCCTAAGAGACATAGCACTACCACAAAGGCTCTGCACGACAGATCATCAATTGAAAGCTTCATTGGAAATGAAAATAACTAAAAATCCTGATCAAGATAGCAAATACCTAAGAGCATGATCATATAGCAATTAGATGCATTCGGTTTAACAAGTGTATATAACATCACACAGAGCACCGCATTCATCAGAGCACCATCAGAGCACCATCAAGTCTAGGTCAAGCATCATAGAGCACGTGTGTATAGCATCACACAGAGCACCACATTCATCAGAGCACCATCAAGTCTAGGTCAAGCATCACAGAGCACGGCGGCACAATGTCCGGGCATCACAAAGCACAAGAAAGGACCACAGCTTGGCCAGAGCACCGGTTACGATGGCTCGGCCGGGTATAAAGGGGGATGGCTACTCACCACTCTGGCGGCGTTGGCGCAGTCCTCCTTGGTGGCTCAGGCGATGGTGCCTCGGACTCCTCAGCGGTGGCGGCGGCTCGGCGGCTCATCCTCGGTGGCGGTGGCTCCTCCTCAGCGGCGGTGGCTCATCCTCGATGGTTCCTCCTCGGTGTGGTCCTCCTCCGTGGGGGGACAGGGTGTGGGGTGGCCCCACCTCGTCGGGGGCGGCGGCGTCATGGGGTGGCCCTCCTCGTCGGGGAGGAAGAGCAGGTGGTGGGCGGTGGACGGAGGGAGAGGGCAGAGTTAAGGTTAATTCATTTAACATCGGTTACACAAAGTATAATGAGTCTATTTTTGAATACATTAGAAGATTCAGAGATACTAAAAACCGGTGTTTCAATGTTTCGCTCTCTGATAGAGATCTAGCTGAGTTAGCTTTTTGCCGTGTTGCATGCTCACATCAAGGAGAGGTTAGAGGGGCAAGAATTTTCATATGTGAATCAAGTTTTTAACGAGCTTTGGATCAAGAAAGCCGTGCCAAAGAACATAGAAAGGTTCAAAAGTTTAGTAAAAAAACATAAGGTGGATCGTCCAGGTGTTAATGTAGTTGAATATGAGAAAAATTTGTCAGATGATGATAGCATGGACATGTGTAGCTGAATGGGCATGGAAGTCCAAATCTAAGCCATTCATGTGCTCTGCATTAAAGCTGACTCCACAAAAGAATTGGTAAGAAGAGATGAAATTCACATTCGATGTCACTAAATGTGATAGGATATTTGATTTCTTGTTACAAGAAAAGCAAATTAGTTTGTCTCCTAATTATGTTATTCCATCACTTGAGGAGATTACGAGACGTGCATATTGTAAATGGCATAATTCATATTCTCACGCTACTAATGATTGCAATGTTTTCTGTCGACAGATTCAATCGACCATTAATGAAGGACGATTGAAGTTTGCTGAAAATTCTAAGATGAAGCTGGATGATGATCCATTCCCCGTCAACATGATGAACTTTGAAGGGAAGAAGGTCTTGGTTCGGCTGTCTCAAGCTGAATCATCTAAAGACAAGAGTGTGATCATTGGTAATGATAATGTAAGACCAAGGATGATCAAACCTAAAAGTCTAGAAATTGGCCGTTGGAAAGTGAATGAAGATAAGAACAAAGCTTTTAAGAAGCATGAGAAGCCAAAACTTACATTTGATACACTTTTAGCTAAGTATGAGAGTGGCAAGGCCGGCCAAAAAAGGGGTAGCTGGCCCGATGCTCTTAAACGTCCAAGATCACCTTCGAAGTGTGAGTTTGAAGGGAGGAGGAGGCAATGGAGGATAATATTACAGCAGCTCTGTTCCCTCCTTTCGGACCACCAATGCCTATGACGTAGGGGTCTCCTCCAATGGTTTGTCCTCCATGTCCGCCGTGGGGTTGGTGTGCACCTTGGGCACCACTTTCCATGCCATTTGCACCATTTCACCTGAGGTGGACAGCACCACGACCTTTGGCATTCGACAGACTATCTCGTCCTAGACAAGACCATTTTGATCCCAAAAATCAATCAAATGATAGGAGGGTAGGAGACATGTTAAGAAGGTCTATCGTTTGAAGAACACGAGTGTTTCTAATGAGAAATCAGATCTGGAACCAAAAGAAAAATAGTCGGTTGTTGATGAAAGCAAAGTGCAAAAGCAATCGGCTGACAGATCAAGTGGCAACAACAAAGGGGAAGTTGTAGGAGTGTTTGGAACTGATCTTGAGCTTAAGGAGGCGCCACCTACAGTAGTACAACAGCCCATGGCACCAGATGTTCAAGAAGCCACTTCTAGTTCAAAGCTGATCGCTAGTTCAGACAATCGGAAGGTTGAAAAGGAGAAGTCCTTGCTGCCTGGGACTAAGCTGCAGCCACAATGGTGTCCTAGGGGTCTCTCACATTCCCAAAAGAGGAGGCTACAAAGGTTAAGAAAGTAAGAGTTGGGAGAAGCATGAGCTGAAAAGGTGAGGGATCAAGTATTCAATGAAATCAAGCCGATTGTGCCTATTCGACAAGAATGGAGAGTGAAACAAGTCATAGAGCCTATTGTGGCATCTAGTGATGATGAAGATGATATGCTAGGAGACTCTCCAATTCTTAGGGATGGCACTCCGCTGCATGATAATATGGATATCAATATGGTTTTTGTTTTACCTTCGGAGTTTCAAGCTGTGGATGAAGAGGCTGCTCAACTAAATCTTGGTCTGAAGGAAGCTATATTTGAAAAGCCCAAAGAATCGAGCCAACATTTGAGACCATTGTATGTCAAGGGGCATATTGATGGAAGGCTGATTTTGAGAATGCTAGTGGAAGGTGGAGCCACCGTGAATTTAATGTCATATTCAGTTTTCAAGAAGCTAGGGAAAGAAGATAAAGAGCTCATAAAGACAAACTTGGTGCTTAACGGCTTCACCGGCGAGCCTACAGAGGCAAAAGGTGTAATTTTCATGGAGCTCACCATTGGGAGCAAGACAGTCCCTACGGCTTTTTTCGTCGCCGACCTGCAAGGTAACTACAACATTTTATTATGCCGTGATTGGATTCATGCAAATCATTGTGTATCTTCTAGTTTGCACTAATTCTTGATTTAATGGGTAAATGATGAAATAGAGGTTGTACATGCGGATACATCGGCTTTTGTTACTTTGGCTGATGCTTCGGTAGATTGACAACATGGGAATGTACAGTATCTCTTCGGTCAAGACCTTTTGGGGTATGATTTTCTTAGTGTATTAGAGATGGTTTTGTACCCGTGTCTGTACATACGATTTCTTCATCTCGGCTCAGCAATGTAATGTTATAAATGGATAAACAAAGTAATTTAGAATGGTTGCAACAGCGTGTGGAGCAATATTGGTCTAAAAGGAACGATATTTGTAAGACTATTGATGATTTTGATGAGATAGAAAAGCTAGGACAAGGTTTTTTGTTGGCTGATCCATTAGAAGAGGTAGATATAGGAGATAGTACTGTTCCTAGGCCGACATTTATGAATAAAAACATGCATGATGTTCAAAAAGGCGAAATGATTGCATTACTCAAAGAATATATCGATTGTTTCGCTTGGGAGTATCATGAGATGCCGGGACTTAGCCGTGAGCTTGTGGAGCATCGGCTTCCCATAAAGTCAGGTTTTAGACCTCACAAACAACCAGCTAGAAAGTTTAATCCTAACATGTATAGGTGAATCAAAGAAGAAATAAGCCGGTTGCTCGCTGCAGGGTTTATTCGTCCATGTAGATATGCTGAATGGATATCTAATACTGTCCCGGTTGAGAAGAAAAATAGTGGTAAGTTGAGAGTATGCATTGATTTTAGAGATTTAAATAAAGCTACTCCTAAAGATAAATATCATATGCCCATCACCGATATGTTGATTAATGATGCTTTGGGTCATAGAGTTATTAGTTTTTTGGATGGTAATGTAGGCTATAATCAAATTTTCATGGCCGAAGAAGATATGTCTAAAACGGCTTTCCGTTGCCTGGGTTTTGTTGGTTTATTTGAATGGGTTGTTATGACATTTGGTTTAAAGAATGCCGGTGTTACTTATCAAAGAGCTATGAATTTGATCTTTCATGATTTGCTTGGTGTCATCTTGGAGATTTATATCGATGATATTGTTATCAAATCGGATGCTATGGATAGTCATTTAGCCGATTTTCATTTAGCTTTTGAAAGAATGCGTCGGTATGGTTTAAAGATGAACCCACTTAAGTGTGCTTTTGGTGTATCGGCGGGCAAATTCTTATGTTTCATAATACATGAAAGAGGCATAGAGATGTATCCTAAAAAAACAGTGGCCATAGATAAGTTGGGAGCGCCACAATCAAAAAGAGAGGTCCAAAAATTGCTGGGAAAGGTCAATTATTTAAGACGCTTCATATCTAACTTATCCGGCAAGATTAGTGCTTTTACTCCCATACTTCGGTTAAAGAAAGAAGCCGGTTTTACTTAGGGGGCAGAGCAGCAATGAGCATTTGATGATATCAAAAAATATTTATCATCACCTCCCATGTTAATGGCGCCTAATGCCGGGATTCCGTTTTGGCTATATGTTGCTGCACAAGAGATGGTAATAGGTGTTGTTCTTACGCAAGAAAGCGAAGGGAAAGAATATGCGATCACTTATTTTAGTCGGCGTCTCTTGGGTGCGGAAACAAGGTATGCGTTTATTGAAAAATTATGTTTATCTTTGTACTATGGATGCACAAAGTTGAGACATTATTTGCTTTCTAGTACTTGTGTGGTTGCATGCCAAACCGATGTTATTAAGTACATATTGCAAAAGCCGATTTTGAGTGGTAGAATCGGAAAGTGGGCCAATGCTTTGATTGAATATGATTTGGCTTATAAACTGTTAAAATCTATGAATGGCCAAATCATTGCTGATATTGTTGTTGATCATCGTATTGATAGTGATGCATTGGTTAGTTTGATTAGTGTGTGTCTATGGAAATTATACTTTGATGGCTTGACTTGTAGAGAAGGTCAAGGTGTTGGCATTGTTTTAATTTCCCCTAGAGGTGTTATTTTTGAAACATCGGTTTGCTTAGAATACTTTTGTACCAACAATCAAGCCGAGTACGATGCTCTTTTGTTAGGTTTGCAAATTTTAAAGTCTATGGGCGTGACACATGTAGAAGTGTTTGGTGATTCATTGTTAGTGGTGCAGCAAGTTTCTAAAGTTTATCAATGCTTTGATGGTCACTAAATAGCTATTTAGATAGATGCTTAGATATCATAGCAAGTTTTGAGGATTTCACCACCGTTCACATATGTAGAGAAGAGAATATGAGGGCAAATGATTTAGTGCAGCAAACATCTGGTTATTGAGTGAATAGAAGGATGTTCTTTGTGTTAGAAAAACCGTTGTTAGCTTGTGCTAGTGTTCTTTTGGCTGAACAACAGGAAGAAGGTTAGGTTTTGCTCAAAAAGTCAGATTTGCATATGTCTAGTGATTGGAGAAAGCCGATGATCGAATATTTAGAAAATCCTAGTTCATTGGTAGATAGAAAGACTAGGCAACATGCGTTAAAATATATGATGTTGGATGGTGAATTATATCGCTGAACCATAGATGGGTCGCTTCAAAAATGTCTAGGTTCGAAGCAAAGTAAAATTACTATAGGTGAAGTACATGAAGGTATTTGTGGAACACATCAGTCGGCTCACAAAATGGTGTGGTTGCTAAGGAGAACTAGATTTTATTGGCCGGCTATATTTGATGATTGCTTTAGATATTACAAAGGATGTGAAGCATGCCAAAAGTTTGGTGATATACAGTTAGCTCCTGCTTCAATGTTGAATCCTATCATCAAACCATGACTGTTTCGAGGATGGGATTTCGATTTCATCGGCTAAATTCATCCTTCACCTTCCAAAGGTCATCATTTTGTTTTGGTTGCTACGGATTACTTCACAAAGTGGACTGAGGCCGTTCCCTTGAAGAACATGACACACAAAGAGGTAATAAAGTTTATTTTAGAACATATTATTCATAGATTCAGTATTCCATAAACTTTAACTACAAATCAAGGTTCTTCTTTTATTTCTCATCAAGTGCGTGAGTTTGCCGAATCATTTAGAATTAAGCTTCTCAATTCCTCACCATATTATGCTCAGGCTAATGGGCAAGCCGAGTCTAGCAATAAAACCCTGATTAAGCTTATAAAGAAGAAGATAGAAGAACATCCAAAAAGGTGGCATGAGGTTTTGAGTGAAGCATTGTGGGCTCACCGTATATCTAGGTATAGTGCTACTAAGGTTACTCCTTATGAGTTGGTGTATGGACAAGAGGCCGTTTTGCCCGTTGAGGTAAATCTTGGCGCATTGAGAGTGGTACGACAAAATGACTTGTCAGCCAGTGATTATTATAATGCAATGATAGATAGAGTAGATAACCTCAATGATGAAAGGCTTAAAGCTTTGAGAGAATTTGAAAAGAATAAGTTGAGAGTAGCTAAAACCTACAAGAAGAAAGTAAAGGCAAAATTGTTTCAAATAGGGGATTTAGTTTGGAAGAAGATTTTACCTATTGGGTCTAAAGATAATAAATTTGGGAAGTGGTCTCCTAGTTGGGAAGGTCCTTTTAAAGTTGTAGGGATTGTGCTTGGGAATTCATACATGCTACAATATGTACAAGGAGGCAAGATGCCTCATGCTATCAATGGGAAATACTTGAAGAAATATTATCCGAGCATTTGGCAAGATGCTTGAAAAGGTAACTATACATGGCCGATGTAATTTACTATCGTCCTAAGATATATTACTGTACGTGGCCGGTGTGAATATCATCGCCCTTAGAACATGCATGTATGGCCGATATGTTGTTCGTATCGCCCTAAGTCATAAGTTAGAGTAGAAGATGAGGCGTTCGTTATTATCCTGTGTAAAAATATTTTTCGGTGTGCAAGAAATACATGGTTGAGGTTGTTATGGTTGGTTGAGTGGTGAGTATGAGACGAGATGTGGGCGGTATTAGGGGTGTTATCTGCCCTCAAGGAAAGTCTGGGGGCAGTTCGGGAAGGGAACCTGGACACCGTAGACCGCTTTCATCGTTTAAGATCGTCCGTCGGTACAGTTGGCTTTAGCACTTACCTTACTCACCACATGTTGATCTAATGGTAAGGCTAGCCGAATACCTTCGCAGCTGTGGCTTTGTGGAGCCTAAATATCGACGGTGTGAGCGGACGGGCTTGTAAGTGGTACTAGTTTGCTCCGGGAGTAGTTCTAGTACCGCCACGCCGAGCGATGCATGCCGCACACGCTTGGGGCTAGTTGGGAAAGGTTGACACGAATACTCCCTTGTGTGCACTTTAGCAGGTGGCACAAGTCGTATAGTCCCCGACTTGTGTGGGTCCAGGAGTATCCCTCTGCAGGGTATAAAAACGGTTCAAACTGCCGCGCTCTCGGTCATGAGCATGCTATGGTTTCATTTGTATCGGTCGTAGAGTTCTCGCTTGTGGATGATGGTTCAGATATGTTGTTTGTGGTTCGGATATGTGGGAGGTGGTCCAGATGGCACTTGTTATACGTTGATACTATTGTGGTTACAGTTTTATATGATCAGTTGGTAGTTGCAGGTAATTTCATATATGTTGGTTAAGTTAGTTGCTCACACATATGTCTAGGTTGCTTACCGCTTTAATTAACTTAACCGCATGTTTATATCCTTACTAATAGCTCAATGCATAATCCTTGGAGTCGGGATATTATATACTCATATTGTGTAAGTCTTGCAAGTACCTTCGTACTCAGGGTGCTACCCTTAAGTTGATGTAGGTACTCTGGCTGCTGGGGATGGGGCGGTGTTTGGCTACTTTGTGCCTGCCGATCAGGGTGGCAGGCAGGAGTAGTGCATTCTACTCCGAAGCTCGAGCTTTTGGAGTGGAGCCTAAGGGTATGTGGCTCCACTCTATTTTGTTGTCTAGTTTATTCTTTCCGCTGCGTAGATCTTTGGATAAGTTAAGAGTTGAGGGGTTTTTATCTCCTCCTAGCTCATTTTTGTTATAAATTGTTGGAATCAGTTGTATGCTTAATTTTTTAAATATAAATGTTTATTACTTTCTCTCTATTAAGCTATGTTGTGATGTACTATGTTGGAGGCATGTGTTCTGATCCTTGAGCACAAAACACGTGCTGGGACTCTTAGAAGTTGGATTATGAATAATGATCCTCTTGATGATTAATTAGAATACTGTTTGGACGGTTTCTCACAGTGGGTCATTCTTGTAAAATTGTCATTTATTATTAATACGGTTTGAACTCTTTTCATGATGACTTGGATATTGATATTTCATTACAAGTCCTATTTTACTATTAGAAGTTGAAGTCAATTTTGTTGTTGATATCTTATCATATGGGATATATAGTTTCTTTATCTGGCTTATATTACAGTTAAGTTCGCTATGAACATGTGATTATTGAATTTTTTTAGGAGTAGCTATTTAACTTGCTTAAAAAAGAATATGTTTGATAATGTTAATATCTTTTATACCTGTTAAAGTATTAAATTGATGCTTTAAATATTATGGTTTAAATAGCTTGTTAAAGTAGTTCGTTTGCTGAGATTACCCAATCTCACCTTTGCTTTTTCCCTCCACAGGTTGTCCTTTTGAAGCTAGTTTGGAGGGAAAGGCTTAGCAGCACGTGTTACACATTCATGACATCACTTACACCATACAAAATAGTGCTATAATAATAATGTAATAGATGTTGGTGTCGTTGCTTGACTATCTTAGTAATGCCTTAGAGCGGTTAAGCTCTTGATATTTTCTTTTACTAGGATGTTGTTAAATGTTAGTGTGTTGTTCTTTCACATTATATATATACCTCTATCTATTGTTGCTTTCGCGTTGTCTCTCATTTCAAAGGAGGTGCTGCCGAATTTTTTTTATAGATCGGCATGCTTGTAGAGTATGTTAAGTAGCATTTCAGGCTTTTGTGGGATCCTGGGGTGTTACAGGGGTCGCTGGAGTCACAGTGGTGGAGGGGCCGCCATCGTGGTGGCCATGCCCTAGCGCACGGTGGTGGCCGTGGTAGGGCCGATGTCCTCGGCCACGGTAGAACCCAGGGGCTCAGCGGTGGTGACCCAAGCGAAGGTGGTGGCTAAGTGGACGCCAACGGGGACGATTTGGTAGTGGCAAGACGAAGATCAGGGGCATCTCCAAGGACATGGGTAGAGAAGGTAAGTCCCAATCCGCCATAGTTCTCACCTTTGATGGAGGAAGGCCTTCGCGCCTTTGTACTTGAACTCAGCAGAGCGTGCGTGATAATGTCTTAGAAGTAGAAACTAAGTAGTAGATTGAACTCAAAATGTAAGGGAACAAGTGTGTCTATTCCTAACGTGCAGGAGCAACTGCCGGTCGGTTACCTGATATTGGGCAACTACTGGTCGGTTGCTGGCTTTGATCATTTGGTTTGTAACACCTGCCGCTGAACATACTCCACTACGATGCGTTTTGGCAGAATTCAATGTGCCTTCCACTGAAACAGACAGCGGGGATACAATTATCGAATAGAGAGGTTATTTTTGTTTTAATATGCTCAAGGCGTTTAGCAGACATGTACCCACATTAGCACACAGATTACAGAAAGAAAAAACAAAAGAGCTAGCTCAACACTTCTTTCCACAAACTCCAACCAAGATAACACATGTTCGTCTCATTCCAGCTAGCTCACTTCATCACATGAAATACATTAGTGTTTAATGCTTACAACCTGTTTGGTGGCTAAACGTAAGATACTAGAAAAGTATGCCTTGAGCTCTTGGTCAGACAACTTCTCACCCTGATCTAATCTAGATAGATCAGTACCGGACAAAGTAGCAATTTTATCCAGTTGCTGATCCTTAACTTCACTCTCATCAACCAAAGTTCTCAACATGTTGCGCACATGATCCTGCACCTTGTCGTACTCTTCCAGAGTCGCCCTTGCAGCGCCACAGGGAAATGACATGTTGGTATAAAACAACTTCACAAGGTGAACACTTCTCTCATTTGGAGCGAAACCCTCTTCGGTTTGTGTATGGTGGCTCCAAAACAAAATGAAACCATCACTGCCACCTGAAGCTAAGAAGGCTTGACTCCTGCAGGAGGGAGAAAAAGAAGAAAGCAAATGTTTAAAAGTCCATAAAATTATTATTTTTGATGATAAACAAAAAATGAGAATGATACAGCGATACCTTTCGATGCCAGGCCACTCTGTTAGCCTCGTTAAAACAAGCACTAGTGTCTACACTGTGTTTATTATCACACAATTTCCGAGCATCCTACATAGACAAGCATGAGCTTTTATCTTAACACAAAGAACAGATATAATTTTATATGTTCATACTTTCAGAATGATCATGTGTTCATACTTTCAGAAAAATCCAAACGTCACCAAAGGAAAACACATACCTCAGTGCCATATATGGAAATGGCTTGCATTCCATCTCCAACTGCATACACCGCCGAGTGCCAAGCCGCAGCCGATTTAACAGAAAGGTTATGTAAACCAGCCTCTGCTACTGTGTATAGTGATTGAAGGCTGCAATAAATTATACAAGTCAAGATTATCTAGTTGTATTATATATTAAATTGACTAAAGTAATAAACAAGTACGAGAAGAGAGAATTACAATGGATCCTGATTGGCACTGTACTCGAACCTCCAAACCTTAACACTCCGATCCAGCCCGTTCATAGTTAAATGAAAACTCTGTAACGCATATCTCAGTAATTATTTTTAATACACAATAAAAAAAATACCTAGCACAGGCTAATCTATCACCCGTTCTGTTAAAGGACAAATCCCTTGTACCACAACTGTCAGACCTGCATTGCATATTACAGCAACCATTCATGATTGATATATTTAATTCTCAACATTAATGATATCACCACCTTATCACCAATTACTAACCAGGGTCTTGCATTATCGTTCCACTCGATAGCTGACTTTGCTCTTACTGCCTCGTCATTTCGTTGATAAAACTGTAGAGAAAGATAGAAAATAGGTTATAAATGATACTCTGTTCTGAGATGATTGACGTTTTAGCTCAGCGCAAAGCAATTTGACTGATCTACCCTCATTTAACTTTCCTCATGTGTACTTCCTTTACTGCATTTTGCCTCATCAACAACCACAACACTGCCCAAATGGAATTTTACTGCTCTACTGTTCCACCAATCAAACGTAAAGTCCCCATGCATTTATAGGGTAGATGACTGGGTAACTTTATCAAGAATTAATAACTGGAAGTCAGACTCCCAAACAACAAGGTGCAAAAGCAAGTGTAGTTTGGGAAGAAATGCTCAAATATGACCTTGAAGTATAACAACAAACACAAAGGAACACTTTCAAGAGCTAAAACTTCAAACAATAAAATTTATAGACTTCATATTACCTGCAACCAGCCAGTTGAGGAGGCAGTAATAAAGGCAAGCATATTCGGCTGGAAAGCAGCACACAATATCATGGTGCATCTCTTGTTCACATTGTGAAAGATATACGAATTCTTGATCCCGTGTTTCTGCATTAGATGTACCTTTTTAAGAGGTTCATGGGAGTTCTGGATAAATATGTTTGTAATCGAAATCGGCCAGAAGGTTGCATGGTCGAGGGCTGGGGAACCGATGAGGTCATTGATTTCTACGTCGACTACATGAATCTTAAATCGATTGGTGTGCCTGTATCTCATCATGAGGGGAGACTAAAGGGGAAGGGACGATAAGTGTAAACTCATTCCGCACTAATGATCCTATTTCAGTCATGCAAGCATATTTCACAGTTCTACAACAATCAGTTGTACTGGACCCGTATGACGAAGAACACCAAAAGATGCTACAGACCAAAAACCCAGGGATGTCCAATGTTTGAATCACACGAGAGCATCGAGATCATTTTGGCATTTGGTTACATAGACAGGTGATAGATAAGCAGATAGAGTATGCCCAGTTGAATGTGTTTGCTCACGGATCATCAAGTACAACGGCAATGGGTCAGACTCCCAGGGGGTGTGAAGGTCTAGTGATAATAAGAGCGCCAACCAAAATAACGGTGTCCGTATAAATGCTACGGCTGCAATGGCAAAATAGAGACTGTCGGAGGGTTAACTCCTGTCGCAGGGATCCTGAGGGACCCATTTTTAGAGATTCGGCCGGGGGGATGATTCTGAATATGTTTGCCGGAAAAATAAGTGGATATGAATGCGATGGTTGGCGGGGTGGAATGATCTGGTGCGGAATGAAGTAAATGCACTGGGGTTTAGACAGGTTCGGGCCGTACGGAGGCGTAACACCCTACTCCTGTATGGATGCTATAAATGCCCTGAGAATGTCCCTCAAGGATGTTGCTGGTTACAAGAATGTCTGTCTATCCTAGAGCCTGGGGCTCCTTGTTCTTCGGTCTGTGAGTATCTGTTGGCTTTGGAGGCTCTTGGCTTTCTCGATCTTCTCTACTTCATTAACTGCTTCAACCGTGCAGAGCTTGCCGAGAGATATTCACTTCTTCAGAGATTTTCCAACTTGTCTTTGTCCGTGCTGCCGGCTGCTTTAAATACCCGCCGGCAGTAGCGTGCCCCGAATGGGAGGGCACAAGTTCCAAGGCACCATAAATGGAAAGGGCGTCATCATAGCCTCTGTGCGAAGTGACCGGGGGTTGAAAACGCGTCCCGCTCCCGGTCATCAGTCGCCATAATGGCACTGGCAACGGGCGCCGTGGAGAGGGCCCACCGGGCAGCCGCAGAGCGGCCTGGCGTGCCCGCCCTATCTTGTTCTCCTGCCACAGCAGCGCGGCAGACGGAACGCCTTGACCCTTGTGACGTTATCCAGAGGCGCGCCGGATGGCACGGGATGGGACCCGTGCATTTAATGTCCCCACGCCCTTCTGCCAGAATATGGCAGGAACTGACACCGAGCGTGGCGGGAGCAGTTGGAGGTGACAGGCCACTCGCGCTCTTAAATGCGGCCTCGAGCCTTTCACCTGCTGACACCTCATCGCTGGACCCCTGTGGTGGCCACTGTCAGGGGGCTTCCGGGTCGTCGGGGAACCGAGTGCTCGGGGGTCACTGTTCACCTCCCCGAGCACTCTCTCCCGAGAATGTTTGTACGGATCCTCGGGGGACCGAGTGCTCGGGGGCCGCGGCTCGCAGCCCCGAGCACTCTCTCCCGGAACTTCCTTCAGTGGGCCCTCGGGGTATTCGGGTGCCCGGGGGGCTACTGCTCGTAGCCCCGGGCACACCCCTCCCGGTACTTGGTTCTCCTGGTCGTCGGGAGACTTGGGTGCTCGGAGGTCACCGTTTACCTCCCCGAGCACTTTCTTCCCGTCACTTAGTCTTCACAGATCATCGGAGAACCTGGGTACTCGGGGACCACTGACTGTGGCCCCGAGCGCCCTCTCCCAGAACTTAGTCTTTTTTACCTTGCAAAGGTGACCCCACGGGATGGCGCCATGTGGCGGATTGCTAGCCTGACCTTGGGATTCGGGGACCCCTGGTTCCTAATTCACTGACAGAGACCTACTATGGATTCACAGAGGAGATATGAGAGCTCGACTATGGAGTGTTAAAGTATTTTTTTCTAGTGCCAATGGGTCAGACTCCCAGGGGGTGTGAAGATCGACAAGTATGGTATGCTACAGTGGACCAAAAACTCATCAGATACAGAGAAGAACTATTCATACTTGCAAAATATGTTATGCAAGTCTTCTATGTAAATGACCTATACCCGGGTAACAAGGAGGAGTGCCAAGTGGTTCTTCAAGGAAAAAGAAGGAATGTTGGAGTGGAGAATATCGTCGACGAGGAAGACCACAATCCATTCAAAGCGCTACCTCCTTTCGGGTAGGACATCAACCTAGGTCTCATGGAAGACACCGACGAACCTCTCTATATACGTCGTGATCATAATGAAGGGCGAATCATTAAGCCAGATTAAGTAGCTTTATTTGCATATTAATGAAGGACATGAATTACTATGTATGAATTTTTTAGATGCAATTATACCTCATTTATGTTATGGAAGCTTCAATTTGTAGTTTATGGTAGAATATGTCTTTATTATTGAGCACATTGATTTTTAATTTTTTAATTAATTAGCAAGCTCCAATATAAAAATTTAGGTGTGAACATATTTATTTTTCATTTTTATTGAATTAGAAAATTTAACCATGAAATCTAGGTATATAGAAAACTTAATTTTTTATATAGCAAGTTCAAATTAAAATAAATATGTATTAGGATTGGAGTTCAACAGAATGTTAATAAATGTAGGTAGTACGAACACAATCGAATACACTTAAGTAGCGCAGCGGTTAGTTTCTTCAGACTAGGGGCCACATGTCGTAGGTTCGATGCTTGTCCTCAGCTCAATAATTTTTTTGCTTCGCTGCCGGGGGAGGGGGGTTCACTGCAGTCTGACATCATGAGACGACAATGAAGCCCCCCTTCACTGCCGGCACACCCATTATGCTGGCAGTGAATCCTCCCTTCACTGCCGGCACACCCTTTATGCCGGTAGTGAAGCACCACCTATATAACCAAAGCGCTGCGTGCACCCTCCTAGACATAGAAAAAATTTCCCCCTTCTATCGAATTGCCTCTCACGTTGTAAAAAATTTCCCCCTTCTATCGAATTGCCTCTCGCGTTGTCCTCATGCGCTACCGCCTACACCTTGTTCTCGCCCACGCCACCGGAGGACCACGAGTCCTCACCGATAAGCCTAAGCCCACCATCCCCGTCCTCCTCGACGGTGTTGTCGTCCTCCTCCCTGACGTCGTCGCCATCCTTCTCCCCGACACTATCCCCATCCTCCTCGATGCAGTCATCCTCCTCCTCGACACCATTCACATCCTCCTCCCCGATGCCATCCCTGTCCCCCTCCCCTAGGCCTTCGCCAAGGACCAGCACCCAGTCGCCGCCGTCTCCTCCCCCTCTGTCGTTGTCACCCGTGCTAACAAGCCCAGCTATTGACGTCACCCACGCCGGTGACCCTACCGTCTCATCCCCCTCTGTCTCCTCCCCCTCAGTCTAGGTACGCTGCAATGTCCTCGTAATCTGATTGGGAATACTCAGATGTGTTTGAGTTTCATCTCCTCGCCAATGCCATTCGGTTCCTGCAGTATTATAAGAACATATGCTATACAAATTGATAAGAACAAATGCTATGATAAGAACAGATGCTATGCAAATTGATTTCTTTATATTTAGCTCAATGATGCCAATAAAATCTAAGAGCCCTGCGGTATTAGCTCTTGCTCTATGCTGAGGTCATGGTTCTTAGTGTTAAAATGATTAGAATAGATGTTGCCCAAGTAAAATTTTGTTTACTTGGAGAATGGTCTATATGCTTTTGTTTAATTTGATTTGATTTTTAAGTAATTTGAGAATGCTCGATTATGAACTATTAGTTTGAGATGCTCGATGATGAACTGTTAATTTGAGATGCTCGAAGATGGACTGTTAGTTTGAAACAAGACTCTGAGCTAGCAATGCAACAAATATTGCACTATTTGCAGCCTTTGTTCAGCCTATATGTTGTCCCCAAGTTTTTTTTCTTTGCATACACTACTACAAAAATGATTTAGTAGGATACCCTTGTATAGGCGCCTATTCAGAGCCGTCTGTGCAAAGGGTATCACAGATGGTTCCAAAGTAGAACCTTCTGAAAAATGATGAGGAGTAGTTTCCACAAAGTGGGACGCTTTAGTACAGACGGTTTGCATTTAAGAACCATATGTACTATTATATACAGATGGCTTCAAATGTGACCGTCTGTACAGATGGCGTAGTTCATATGGTTCTAATAGAAACTGTGCGTCCCGCTTTGCACCTACACTTTGACATGCAACACCTGTATGTCGCTAGAACCTTCTCCAACCCACTCTCGACGAGAGCCCAACGAGTAGAAACTTATCCTCCCGTGAAAGCTTGTCCTCCCACGACATCTCCATCTAGATCTAGAGTGCCCCTCAGATCCAGCCCCCTCTCTCTCCATCTCCAGTGAGCTCACCAGCGGGAGGGAGTGGGGACAACCCCTAGCTCCCCTAGCTCTCCTTCTAGTTAAGTTCTATAGACATGTATAGTCTAGTGTCGCCTGGATGGGTGCTTGGAGGAGCTTCTTCCTCTGCCTCTATGTCGGGCTCTTGGCTACCGCTACCATCACCGCCATGGAGGCCGTCACAGAGGTCGTTGTCGTTGACCTTTGGAGACACGCGGTGAGTAGTATAATAAATCTCCCTTCTTCCTCCCAAACTGAGCTTTTTGAGCTCATTGTCTGTGAGTCTGGAGGATCCGTCGGTGGCGTGGTGCTGTCTCCAGCCTCCTTGGGGCTGTCCGGCCTGTCGCCACCATCTCCCGGAGCAAGGTGAGCTCCTTCCCAATAAAGGACTCGGTTTCGATCTTCCTCCCTCCTTTTGCAAATTCTGACCTTCAGTTCACTGGCGTTGGCTGGCCACAGGCGCTTGACGCCCAGAAACACATCGTCGATGAGCAAAGCCATAGGGGCCAGACGGCATCATGGGTGCCGACCTCATGGACTGCTACCGCATGCAGTCCCTCCACTTCGGGACCAACATCCTCTCCGAGACTGTCACCGCCGTCGACTTCTTTGCGCGCCCCTTCCGCATTGCCTCCGACTCCACCACCGTCCTAATCGATGCCGTCGTCATCTCCACTGGTGCCATCACGCGCCGCCTTCACTTCGCTGGCTCTAATGCCTACTGGAACCAAGGCATCTCCGCCTGCGCCGTCTGCGACAGCACTGCCCCCATCTTCCGGAACAAGCCCATTACCGTCATAGGCAACGGTGACTCCGCCATGGAGGAGGCCAACTTCCTCACGAAGTACGGCTCCCACGCCTACATCATCCACCGTTGGAACACCTTCCACGCCTCCAAGATCATGCAAGCAAGGGCGCTCGACAACCCTAAAATCTAGGTCGTATGGGATTCTAAGGTCGTCGAGGCATACGGCAGCAGGGGCGGCGGTCCATTGGCTGGATCAGGAGGTATAATTCTACTGCTATATGAATAGATGATTTTGAGTTACATATGCATCAGGGATGATCAGTGTTCATACATATGCATGATGGATTAGTTGCTTGTATTGTTTGTGTGCATTGCATTAGAAACCATGAACTTCAACGTTCAGTAGCTTAGTTTTGGTTTTGGCCCTGGAGTGAGCATGTATGATGTTTAAAATAGGACCTTTTTTTGTACTCAAGAACTGCATATTTTCATGTGAAGAAGAATAGTAAGTGCGTATCAGCTATACTCCAATTCAGTATGAAAGATGAGGAACCAATATACATCCCAGTTCATTCGGAAATGTTTAATAAGAGGCTTTCTGCTCACTGCAATACATTCTAGCGGTCGACTGGTTGTATTAGACATTTAAAAACCCGGACTATATTTAACAATTGCAGCACTATTAGCAATTGAGACTGAGACATTCTCTTTAAAGATGCAAATCCTCTCCCTGGTGGTGATGCAAACGGAGGAGGGAGAAACCTCCATGAGCTGACTGTAATTTTATTTTTGTTTGATGGTTTTTTTTAAGAAGTGGTTGTACCAATTTCCGTAAACACCAATTAATGAAATGCCAGTTCTCGCCCCTTCCGGGGTGTTCTGACTTAAAAAAAGTATAGGTCACAATTTTATTTTTAGTATTTTTTGTCTTAGTATAAACAGTTCTAAACTAAAACCGTCTGTACTAATCATTTGCACAGACGGTTCTAAAATACTAAAACGGTCTATACTAATTATTTGTACAAATGGATCAAAACTGTCTGTACAAATCTGATTTGTACAGATTTTTTTCCGTAAATAGTTCGAAATAGCGTATTGCACGGGATTTTTAAATTATTAGTAGTGATATTCTGCCAGACACCATCTTCATTTAATAGTTCGAATGACCATGTGCTGAGTTGAAATTTATCTTTTATGTCTAAATCCTCAATTCCAAGACTACCCCGATCCTTATAATTTGGACGGCATCGGACATTCCATCGATCAAGCTTATATTTCTTTTAACATTGTCCTGCTACATATTGCTTGAGAGAGAGAGTTCAGTTCGGTATTGCCTTAAGGGACACAGTGCTCATCTGGTGACAGGGGCGGAGCTACATAACCATGTTCTGCAGGTCAAGTTTCTAATGTGCATCGTTATGCACATCAGAAATTCTTGTGTTATAATTAGAAGTCATTTTCAAAAGTGCCATGTGTAACTCATTTAGTTTCATACTGTCCAAGCATTCACTATTTTTGTCATGACCGGTGAAGTTTCATATAGCACCGACCTTTTAAAAAATATAATCCATAATTGGGGCTACCCAATGGAAAAAAGGTATTTTTCGTGGAAATTCCGTTTAGTTTTAGTGACTTAAAGTTGGGGTGTCTCCGATGGAGAGGAAACCTAGCCAATACGGGCTTTCCTTCACTGGACTCAAACCTCCTTGAGTTTGATATACTACGTGAAAAAAAAAATCATAGATGACGGTGGCAACCATCATTAGTGACGAATAAAGACCCATCATCAATGAGATCATAAGTGATATGTCACAATTTAATCCATCACTAATAAAAGCCATATGTGACGGGTCGTAACTGTGACCCATCACCTATGACTGAACATACGTGATGGATTGTAATAGTGACCCGTTACTTATAACCGATGAACACGTTTTGCATTTTTTAGACAAAAAAGTCAAAAAAAAAAATTCAGCCGAGCCACCTAACACAGGGGCCTATCACGTATGCCCCACAAGCCATGTCATTATTCAAATGGTTTTCAGTCTTTGCATTTCGTGGGAATTGAACCTGCGACCTCCTCTCGCGCTCAAACCCCCTTACCACCTCAGTTGTCATGTCATTTTGATAGAAACTAGATATTTTATCTTTTTAACCTTTATTGCCGAAGGTCATGGGTGGATCATAGTTACGATCCGTTACTAATGACTATTTTTGCTATATTGTTGATTCTTAAATTGTTTGATAATGAATTCTGTGAATTGTTGATTTGCATATAAATTTTTTCTCCATCCAAAATTGTACAAATATTTTATGAATTTCTGAATATCTCATAACAAAGATCGCAATTTGATAGGTGACTCGGACTGCCTTCAGTAAAACAGGTATAACTTTTGCATACGAATTTTGATTTTGATGTTTTTACTCTACGGACATCTACAGAAAAAATTACATCCATTCCCCCTCAACCTTGTTGGGTTCGATGAATTTTTCGATGGCGTGTTGACAAAGTCAAGTGAAAGGGATACCGGTGCAAGTGATAAGACGGCTCGAGGGATGAGAAACAGGAGAGACTTTCTAGTGGTCGAGATCACAAGACATAATACACGTGTCATCATCAGGAAGGTTACATGGGATGCAAGAAATCTAGGTTACTTGGGATGCAAGAAAACTATAAAATATGGGATGCAAGAAAGCTCCAAGACCTATAAATATGAGAGGACGGTTGTGAGAGCCTCCTTGAGCCATATATTTAAGAGTTGAGTTCTAGGATTTTAGAAGAAAAAGAGAGGAATGCTTAGCCTATAGTTTTGGTGAGAGCTGTGTATAAAATACTACTTTGTAATCAACCAAAAATAGAGTATTTCCCTGCAAATAACGAATAATGTATTTTCTCTTACCTGTGTGTTCATCCCCTTCTAGTTTCCCTCTCTAGGCTCTTTTTTATAATTGCAAGTTTTTCAATTTTGTTCTATTTTTCCTTTTTGTTAGAGAGTTGAATTTTTGCATCGTGTTGAATTTATTATTCCTGTTACTAGAGGGATAAGAATTATCTATAAGTTGGTTATGAACTATTCCTTACCTCTAGAATCTTCAACTTAGAGAGTTTCTTCGCCCAATACTTAGTTCTCTGGATTTGAGTGTTTCCTCATCGAGTTGCAAGTTTGTGTGAGCTATAACACTTGGAATGATTTTTTATGGAACCTAGGGTTTAAATCTATTCATTGAAACTATGTTCTTTTCGGAGATGTTTAGTGTAATTTATTTTTTTTCTCTCGATTTCTTATTTTTTTTAATTTGAGGTGCGGTTGGTGAAAGATTATATGTTTTACTGGAGAGCTACCTGTCCGACTTGTCCTCCTGTTCCTTCCGCTCCTGCGATCTGGAAGCGAATGGACGACTGATTCTTGATCGTTAAGACCATGGCATCTTTTGAGGCTCAGCTCAATGCTTACAAAACATGGTGGGATGAGGATGCGCGTAAATGCTCTAATCTTGTCGCCAGTATGTAGGAGCACTTTGCCAGTGACGTCATTGGTCAAGACACTGCTCAACAGATGTAGGGTGCAGATAACCGAGTTGGCTATGATTCATGCAACTAGATGCTCCAAGTTAAACAATGTTGAACATCTTCCCAGTTCATTCTTAATTTTAGCACACTATATACACGGGTGCATATACATACTGACATTCCTTTCTCCTCAATGAACCAAAAATCTCAATGGTGGTAGTTAGATCTGCCATTTCAGGCGAAATACTCAGCCAACTTGTCTCCTTCGTAATCAAGAAATACAGACAGGGCATGTCTTGAAGAAAAGCTAGAAAGGCTTGAGCATCTCCTGCTAAGAGTTCATACTGTAGTAAAAGTAGGTACGGTTTTTATCCATACAACCGAATCACCGATGTATTCAGATAATATCCAGGTATCTAGAACACATATTTGTCAATCCAATCACATACGTGCTTGACCATCATAATCTGTAGAAAAGGATCCAGATAAAGAGTGGATATCTTATCAAACAGCATGCTGATACATATACAGTAAACCTTCATTTCTTCCAGGTCACTTTCCAGGGAGTTGGGGAATAGCTTGATTCAAAATTGCCATTACACAGAATATCAATAGTTGACAGCAAACCATGTTGTGTGTTAACCTAAAGTGATTCTATTGAATGCAAATAACATGTGGGTTGCCTACCCACAAGATTCAAAAAATACAGGGAAGAAATAGAAGAAGAATTGTTCACTAGTGATTGCAAAGAGATAGCAACAATAGAAAAGGAGACATCATGACAACATGCACATCTTACAATCAAGACAAGTGAACAACTCAAAGATGACAAAGCTGGGATTCAAAAGCTCAGGTAGCATGTGTTTTGCACATTCCCATTCCAGGCGGTAATTGCTAAGAACTCGCAGATCATATATTGATGTCTGCTCGGCTTGTTCGACCACCACTTGCATCAGGAATTGATGAAGAGGAGAATCTGTGGTATCTGTAGTTCTCAGACGAAGAAGACATTGGCTGCTGTGGGTAGGGTGTGGGGGGTGGAGTTAGGTTCCGCTGTGCAGGCAGTGGGGCAACTTCATTGTATTTGTAGCTCTGGCTGCTATAGCTGCAAAAGATAAGGAAATAAATGTGTAACCAAGATGTCACAAAAGTAACTAGTATCAAAACAATTGATCTTGTCCCCACGTAAATTCAGTTGTTAGATGAACAATCACAAAGAGGAAGTTCATTCGACCAAATGGCCACGCATGTGTCAGCAACAGAAATAGGGAGACTCACCTTTTTCTTTGGAACAGCTCATCATCATTCACAGGTTCTACAGGAAGAATGGTGTCCTCTCTGGGAGTGAGTGACCATGGGCTAGGGGCAGGAAGCTCAGTCGAAAAATATCTTCTCCTTATCAACTGAATGATGCACCTTAACAGCGTTAACAAATAATAAAATATAATGAGGATTGTAATCAAATGGGCAATGATTCTTTTGCACAAACCATACGGAAGAACTTGATCAAAGCTTCTTTGTCATATCTCGCATCTTTGACAGCCTGTATTCAAAGGTCAACCTGTCATTTAAAAGTTTTAAAAGCCTCATTGCATACATACACCGAGAAAACAATATGTATTATTCTCCACTAGTCAGACAGCCTATGGACCACCACATTATAGTCGGTTAAAGTGTAAGAGATCAAACAGTAAGTAATGTTAATAAAATGATTTACCGTGAGCAGGCCAGAATTGCCAGGGAAGCTCTCTACAAGTGGAAGTTCATCACTGGATGGAAGTAGGCCTTGCTTTTCTACCCATTGACGAGCAACATCAACAAGATTTCCACTGCTAACTCTTCTACCATCTCTTGGAGCAATATCCACTTTGTTAGCAATCACTATGTAAGGAACTGGAAGGCCACCCGGACCACCGGACCCAAGAGGAACTGAAAAGGTCCCAGATTCAGCAACCTCCACTGCCCACTTGTTCAAATTTGTCTTTGTCTTCCTCTGAGAGAGGTCATAAACAAATATGACACCTGATGAATAATTTGGAAAAGGTGAATACAGGATGCGAATATCCACTTCCTAAGAAAGTTTTTTCAAAACTAATAAAGTAAAAGCAACAAAGGATTTTTCCAACTAAAAATATAATTACAGTAAGAGCACATTCATTGATTTCAACTGTTATCATTCCTGTAAGTGAACATACCATCAAAATACCCTCTTTGCTGCACTTGGCCAGTTCCCTCCAAATTATAGGGTAAAGGATTTTTTTTCATTACTTATATTCAGATGTACAAAATTTGGTAATGGGTATGAATTAACTTAAGGCATAAAATTTCAAGAATTTGTGCAGGTTACGAATTAAATAGCAAGCTATAGCAAATATGCAAAATTCTTGGAAGCACAGATTTAGAAGGAAATAAGAAGCAACATTCGAAATGTATAGAAATTCTTGGAAGCACAGACTTTAGGGTCTGTTTGTTTTAGCTTTAGATTGTGAGAATCCAGTCCAATCTTTAGAATCTGTGGAAGCTCCTTCCCACCAGATTGTAGATTGTGGGATTTTGTAGTATAACTTAGCTTGTGGATTGTGATAATCAGCTTTTATTGTGACCGTTTGTTTTTGCTTTTGTTTTTGTTTTTGTTTTTTTAGGCTAGAATCCATAATCAGAATGAAAAACAAACTGGGCCTTAGTACAGGTTATGATGATTACAAAGATGCAAGACAATATTAGTGTACTGGTAAAGAAAAAGGTATAGAAACACCTACCATTAATTTGTGAATAAAAAAGTGAACGACAATCTTTGTAACGCTCATGTCCTGAAACATCCCAAAGCTCAACAAAGAAGTTCCTTTCAGCATCACCCTTGATGCTATTAGATGAACTCCCTGGACTACTGTAAGTAATATGCTGAAATGATGGGAGTTAAAGCTTATGCGAGAATATATTTTAAAACTTAAAACAAAGGAAGTTAGCCAAAGCATTACTTACTTTAATACCCACGGTGCATCCAATTGTTTGGGCTGGTCGAGCAACTGCAGAACCTTTTAACAAGAGATGCACCAAAGAAGATTTCCCCACACCTGTGAAAAAAATGAGGAACATGGTCATCTCCCAGACTCCCACACAATTAGACAACATTCAATAGGTATTGTTTAATAGTTTCATTTCAGTTAACATGTATCCATAATCACATTAAACCTAGTAGTTCACATCATGTCTGAAAAAAGAGTAACTCAAAATACATTAATATTTTATAGTTTAAGGGCAACGCATGCGCCAGAATGTATAGTTTGTTCCAAGCAATGACAAAGTAGCATACATATAGTTCTCCAATTCTCGTAGACAGTTTCTATAATTTCAGTGCAGCCTGTTATTAACAGGACAATAAGCAAACATAGCCCTTATCAACACTTTAGCATAGCTGTTATGACAAGTTCAAGAAAAATATTGTTTGGGTTCACAAAGTTCAGACTCAAGCAAAAAGCGATGTCTCCCAAAATGATGCTTTTGTCATGAACTTCTCAAGGAGAGAGGACTAACACAATGAAAAAGGCACAACAGTCAGAGAAACAGTTACCATGCCAATGATGTAAAGTTTTAAATTCTTATAGAAGCAAAGCACAAATGAAATGGATTCAAATCACACGACAAGAACTTGAGGCATTGCATTCATTGGAAGGCAGCTTAACAGCCGAGTAGCTTTGACTCCACACATGCTGATCTTAGCTTAAACCTTATAGCCTATACGTGATCCAAGCTGTGCTAAAAAGAGGTCGTGGTAGTTCTCAAATATTTTCATATCCACTTGACAAAAGTTATGTGAACTCTGCTGGGAAAGTCATCAAAAGCACACATGCTTCATAATCTCAGGCAAAAGGCAAGTATGCAATTCAAGAGAACAGCATCACACCGTCTTCCTTTTCAAGTATAGGTATCACATTTTAGCCTGAAGGGTGGAGGCAGCTTATACTTTTGCCAAAGCTTCATATCTTACCTACAAGCTGAGCTCATAAACGAACCGGATTACATAGTAACCACTGCTAAATTAGAAGGATCTGAGGACCGTGGCACCTTTCAGTGTGGAAGTGAAAGTGAAGATCAAATGGCATCGAAATTGATTATGTTGCTTACGAGCTGAGCCCATAGCTAAACCGAATTGCATATTAGCCAGTGCCAAATCAGAAGGATCCGTGGACCATGTCACCCTTCACTATTGAAGTGAAAAAGATTCCTCTTATAGTTGTCAAAAAAGAAGAAGATCAAATGGCATCGAATTGAAGAGGGCACAGCACGAATTCATCAGTCAAATCAAATCCTAAGCAGGAACACATTAGTCAAACTGAGGAGTGCAAGAACTCATCGGCCGAATCACCAGAATTGAAATGTCGATTGCTGATCGGGCCGGCGATCCTATGTAGCCGCACATAAGTCAATCCCACTAAGTTGAACCTAAACAAGACGAAAGGCGCAACATTTACTGCTAATAGTCCCTCGCTAGAAATCGGAGGCAAGGCAAGGTGGGCTGACCTGAGTCGCCAACGACGAGGACGCGCACCTGGCCGCACGGTGGCCCGCCGTTGAGGTCCCGCCCACTCCCGCCCCCGCTTCCTCCGCCGTCCCTCCAGAACCTCATCTTCCCCTCCTCGCCACAACCAAACAGCAACAGCACCACCACCAACTAGATCGGGGGATCCGGCGGCGGCGGCCGCGGCCTCATCCGGAAGCGGGGGATCCGAGGCGGGGAAGAGCAGCAGGAGGAGGGGTCCGAGGCGCGGAGGGAAGGGGGACGGGATCTGCGGCTGCCGAGTCGATCGGTTGGTCGGTCGGTCGGTCGGCTGCCGATGAATGGGATGGATCGTTGTGGATGGGATGGTACTCGAAAGGGATAATTCCGGATAAGGTCGTACTAATAGTTGTTTGATTAAATATATAGATATAATATAAGAATATATTTGGTTAGATATATAAGATAGTATGAAAATTTGTTTGATTAGATGTATGAAATGATATGAGAATGTGTTTTTTCTCTTCAAAGCCATGTATTGTATCCATGTATAATTTAATTATTTTATAAATAATAATTTTTATATTTATTATTATCATATGAAATAATAAAATATATATAAATAGAGCATTACAAAATAACTCACTTTCCACCATATAACCTAGGGCTATATATAATTTTAGAAATTAGTCTATTACATAAAAAAAATATTAGTAAATTTTTTAAATTTTTGGAAATTTATTTAAGATTCTAACGATTGTAAACTCCTGAGCCCCAAACCTTCCTTAGGCGATCAGAGCATCATCCTTCCTCCACCACCCAGACCACCCCCCACCTCCAACGAGATGCCAAGGGCAGGAGGAAGCCGTCGCGACCAGGGACCCGATGGCGTGCTGCCGGAGTCCCGGCTGTTGAACGAGGAGGCGGCGGAGAAGGTACGGAAGCTGATGGTTCCCGAGGGCCAGCGAGGGGCCTCGGTGGTGACGCCGGCGAGCTTTCCGCCGGTGACGCCCCGGCCGGGGCGCATCGTCCTCTTTTCTTCTTTCGTGGCGGCCGGGCTCGTGCCGCCGTTCTCAACATTCTTCCTCCAGACCCTCGACACCTACGGGATCCAGTTGGTGCACCTCAATCCCAACTCGGTCGTCATCCTGGCGATCTTCGCCCACCTCTGCGAGATGTTTGTAGGGGTGCTGCCGTCGGTGACGCTTTTCCGGCACTTCTTCGTGCTGCGATCGACCGGGAAGAAGTGGGGCCTCTCCACCGCGGACGTCGCCGGCTGCTGCAACTTCCGGCTGCGGGACGGCCTGGGGGAGCACTACATTCCCCAAGTGCTGTGGAGCAAGTGGGAGGACTGGCGGCGGGACTGGTTCTACATCGACGTTGACCCCCACGACCGCCTGACCCTACCGGCGGCGGTGGCTGAACCCCAGAGGGAGATCTGGGAGGTGCCTCCGGCGGCGGACGCGCGGATGGCCCCAGTTCTGGCGCGCATCGACTCTCTGCGCCAGACCGGGCTGACTGCCGTGATGGTGGTGGCGGACTTCCGGCGCCGCCGCCTGTCGCCTCTGCGGGAGCGGGTCCAGCCCTGCTGGTACTACACCGGCCCCCAGGACATCACCCGGACGCAGATCGGCGAGGAGTGGGACCTCGGCATGCCGGAGCTGAAAGGTCTCCTCCGGGTGGTGATCGGGGTGGACGATCTGAGCCGGGCGAAGCTCCCCTGGAAGGAACTGACGCTCTGCGCCGATCCAAACCGGGCAGCGCTGCAAGCGACGCTGCCGGAGTTCGACGCCCAGGGGCTAATCGACCGGCCGGGGCGCCAGAACTCCGGGACTATCCAGATCCCCGGGGTGGACGAGGCGGCCGGCGAGAGGGTCGAAAGCGGCCCAGCGCGAACCGGCGGCGCGGGCACCGTGGGCGGCGGGTCGCAGGCCAGCGGCGGGGCTGCTGCAGGCAGCAACCGCCGCACCGGAGGAGGAGGCGCCGCCGGCAGTGGGGCGGCGACGGCGCCGGAGGACCGGGGAAAGCGCCCCCGGCTCTTTATTCCTGTGCCGGAGTCCCCACCATTATCGTCGCCAGGCGAGGGGGGAAACCGGGGCGGCCAGTCGTCCAGCGCGGGGCCGTCGGCGGGGGCGGCATCTGCGGTTCTGGAACCGCACTTTGGTGTGCTTGGGCCCGATTCGGCGCCCGGAGACCACGCGGCGGCCCCGCAGAGCCCCCGGCGGAAGAGGAGGAGGGAGGACTCCGGGTCAACACCGCCGAGCTCGGAGTACAGGATTCCGGCAGCAAGGTGGTAGTACCGAAGACCCACAGCCGCGTAAGTTTCGTCCTCCCTTCTTTCCTGGGCGTGCTTTGCCCGGACTAAATTCTGAGTTTTGATCCCATTCTTCTCTTGCAGGCCGCCTACGGGCGCCGCCGAGAGCCAGGGGCGGCCGGAGGCACCGAGGCCGGCGCCAACCCTCGAGCCAAGCGCGCCCGAGCCGAGTGCATTGGCGGAGCCAGGGCCGTCGAGCGCAGCGGCAGAGCCAGGGCCATCGAGCACAGCGGCGGAGCCAGGGCCGTCGAGCACAGCGGCGGAACCAGGGCCGCCTAGCGCGGTGGCGCAGCCGGGGCTGGGGAACGTGGCGGCCGAGACAGAAACACAGTCGCCGCCCTGCTCCGAGCCGACAACAGCGGCCGCTTCCGAGCGTCCAGCGCCGTCCGAGTCCGCCCTAAGCTCGCTGAGCGCGGGGCGGATGACCGCGCGGCAGTTTTCGGGGACCCCAAGCCCCCCGGAGGAAGCTCACAGGGGACCCAGCGCCCAGCCACCGCCCAGCCATCCCGCCGACCCTCTCCCGGTCGTGCTTGGGAGCGCCCGGGAGGTGATCGTACGGCTGGAGGCGGCTGTGGCGGGGGAGATGGCGCAGCGGGAGGCGGAGCGCGCCGCTCTGGCCATGGAGAGAGCGCAGCTTACCGCGGCTTGGCGTGTTTTCGACTCCCGCCTCGCTGCGGCGCGCGTTGCCAACGAGGACGAATGGTGCGCTATGGAGAAGGAGCGGAAGGCCTTGGAGGAGGCCCACGCGGAGGTCGCGCGGGAGCGGAAGGCTCTGGAGGACGCCTGCGCGGAGGTCGCGCGGGAGTGGGAAGACGCCGCACGCCTGGCTGAGGCATCGCGGCAGCAGGCTGCCGGGGCTCTCGCCAGGGAGAGGCAGGCGCAGGAGCGGGAGGAGGCGGCCACGAACTGTGAGAGGGCAGCAGAGGCCCTCCAGGCTAACCTAGCCCGCCAGAAGGACGAGGTCGACCGGACCCACGCCGAGCTCCAATACTGGGGAGAGGAGCTCCAGCACGTCGAGGGGGAGCTCCAACGCCGGGAGATCGACGCCGAGATAACGACGGCGGACTTGGGCGCCCGGGAGGATCTGCTGGCCCGCCGGGAGGCGGAGGCTGCCGAGGTGGCGGTGGCCGCTGCTGCTAGGGAGGAGCGAGCCGCCAAGTTCGAGGCAGAGCTGGCTGCCCACGAGCAGGCCCTGTCCGTCTTGGCGAGGCAGGTGAAGCTGGCTGAGGCCTAGGCGCTCGGCGCTGGCTTTGCTGGTGCAGCCGGGGGCAGGGCCTCGAGGAGCGGCTGCGGACCGTGATGGAGGAGCTCGAGGCCGCCTCGGTCGAACGGGCCAGCCTGCAGCTGATGCTAGAGGACATCCTCCGGCGGATGCAGCGGTCCGTGAGGGTGGCTGGGCTCGGGAGACTTCACGTGGAGGAGAAGGGGGCGGGCCCCGGCCGGTTCGCCCTATGCTTCCAGAAGGTCAGCGAGCGCCTCGAGGCGCTGCCCCAGGCCGTCCAGGAACTCGCCGCCCGGGAGGGGCGTGGCTTGGCCCAGACAGTGGCCGAACACGTCCTGGCTTGCTACCGGAGCCGGGACCCAAACATCCCACTGGAACCAGCTCAGGAAGGGGTGGTCGAAGCCGAGGAGGAGGCCGCCTGGGAGGCAGTTTGGAGCACCGCCACCGCGGTGGCGGCCGGCTTCACGCGGGAGGCGCCGCCGACCCCAGTCCCGAGGAGCAGCAGCGAAGGCTCCGACTCCGACTAGGCTTTTGTAGTAGTTTTTTCTTCTTCTTTTCTTTTTGACTTGATGTAAATATGGGAGTGATCCCTCAGAAAAGCTGTCCTCTCTTTTTTTTTGTGAATGTAATGGAAGCATTTCTTTTGGGGTCGCAACTCCAGTGCTGTTCTGAGTGCTCGATGAAGTTCCCGCTGTTCTTGCTGTTTTCACTTGACGCCCCGAGGAGTACTCAGTCGGACCGGGCCCGACCTTTCCTTCCTGAGAACGAAGTTGTCCCGACCACTCGTTGCCCGAGCAGTGAGGTCTTCTCGGCGCGCTCAACCCCCGAGTCCTTGCGAGTCCACAGCGGCTAAGTCAAAAGACAAAGACACGAACTTCCTGGCTCGATAGATGGGTCGATCCAGCACGGAGCACGCCAAGACCAGTGAACACCTTCCCACTACGCGACCACTCGGCAGGTAGACTGGAGACACGTTCGGGCGAGAATGCGACCAAGAGTCCCCACGGTTTGGTGGTGCCCGGGCTAGGACGGACCGGACCGAGCACCGATAGCCCGCCCCTGGGGCCGGGGCTTTGGACTACTCGAGTGGCTCGAGCGATAGGATTACTCAAGGAACTCAGGGACTCGGTAGTGCCCGGGGCCTGTTAAGCGGACCGAACACCACGACCACCATGAAAGACTTCGGTCAAACACTGCCGCACGTACGGTGCACCGTTCTACCGACCGCTCTGTCGTTCCGGGGAAAGTGAACACGTGGCAGGGTTTTGGGTGCGAGGAGACCATCTTGCCGAGCAGGTTAGAGTACGGGGGGCCCCCGAGGACGACTCGGGAACAAAATATTACTGAATGTAAATTCGTCTGAATTTAACCACTCACCGGACAGCTGTCAGCTTTTCGACCAACCGATCCAGGAGGGGCATGTGCTCCGAGCTCGGGGTGCCCGGGAACGTGGTTCCCACGGCCGGGGCACCCGAGCACCAAGGGGCGCATGAGGAGCCCGGGATCAGGCGATCCCGACCACTCACGCCTGAGCGGTAGGATCACCTAAGGTCCCTTAGGGCCGAGCAGTGACCTGGGCACTGAGGCCCTCGCGGTCGAGCTGCTTTTGCTTTTGATTGTCGATCTGTGACTTAAGAAAAAATAGAGAAATTCTTTGCTCGGTGCGCTCTGTTAGTGCGGTACTCATTATAGACTGCTCTCGTTTTCGACCCGAGACCTCTTGAATGCCCAAACCGGCGGACAAGAGCAGGCAGAGGCATAACCCAGAGGTCCTATGGTTTGGTGGCGCCCGGGTATGACAGACCAGACCAAGCACCGACAACCCGCCCCTGGGGCCTAGGCTCCGGACTACTCGAGCAACTCGAGCGATAGGATTACCCGAGAACCCCAGGGGCTCGGTAGTGCCCGGGGGACTGTCACGACACCGAACACCACAGCCTACCACAACAGACATAAGTCAGCGGCAACTGCCCGCGCGCATACCGATCGGGATTCTTTTATCAACGGGGAAAATGAGAGAGCAAAACTTTTCTCGCACAGTCGAGCATCTCACCAGACAGATTTAACATATGGAATCCAGGAAAAAATGAATTCTGACATACGAACTGCACATTGATATACATACTGTATTGACAATTTTTTTTTACAAGGTTGGGTGACTTACCCAGTTAGTGGTAGCCCCCGGTCAACTTGGGCGGGGGGAAGCCCCCGGCCTGGTTGACCTGAGCCTGCAAACATGGCCATCTACGGGAAGAACTTGCGCAGGTGCTCGATGTTCCACGGGTTAGGGAGCGGCTACCCATCTTCTGCAGCCAACCGAAAAGAGCCTTCTCGCGGGACACCGATCACGGTAAAGGGGCTTTCCCACATAGGGGACAGCTTATTCCTTCCTTCGCGCGACTGGACGCGTCGGAGAACTAGATCCCCCACCTAGAGAGACCGGGCCCGGACGTGGCGCTGATGGTAGCGCCGCAGGCTTTGCTGGTAGCGGGCTGCTCGGACGGCGGCACGCCGCCGGCGCTCTTCCAAATAGTCGATGTCGTCGCGCCTCTGCTGCTCCTGTTCGCCTTCAGAGTAGGCATGCACCTGAGGGGAGCCTAGAGTGAGCTCGGAGGGGAGGACCGCCTCAGCGCCGTACATGAGGAAGAAAGGAGTCTCCCCGGTAGCGCGACTTGGCGTGGTCCGGTTGGCCCATAGCACGGCAGGCAGCTCGTCGATCCACCCTTTCCCGTGCTTTGTGAGCACGTTGTAGGTTCGGGTTTTGAGCCCCTTCAGTATCTCTGCGTTGGCACGCTCTACCTGCCCATTGCTCCGAGGATGAGCGACGAAGGCGAAGCAGAGCTTGATGCCGAGGTGTTCGCAGTAGTCCCCAAACAGGGCACTTGTGTACTGAGTGCCGTTGTCGGTGATGATCCGGTTCGGGACACCGAATCGACTGGTGATGCCGCAGATAAACTGGAGCGTCGTATTCTTGGTCACCTTGACGACTAGAACCGCCTCCGGCCATTTGGTGAACTTGTCGATGGCGACGTAGAGGTACTCATAGCCCCCGACTGCTCGGGGGAATGGACCCAGAATGTCCAGCCCCCAGACCGCGAAAGGCCATGACATGGGGATGGTGTGAAAAGCCTGAGCTGGCTGGTGAATCTGCTTTGCGTGGAACTGGCACGCCCTGCAGCGCCGAACCAGCTCGGAAGCATCCTAGAGAGCTGTAGGCCAGTAGAAACCTTGCCGGAAGGCCTTCCCGACCAACGTGCGGAACGATGCATGGCCACCACACTCGCCCTCGTGGATCTCAGCGAGAAGCTCGCCGCCTTCTGCCCGGGTGATGCATTTCAGGAGGACGCCGCCTGCGTCACGCCGGTAGAGATCCCCATCTACTATGGCGTAGCGTTTGGACTGCCGAGCAACCCTTTCAGCAGAGGCATCATCCCCGGGAAGGAACTTTTCCTTCAAGTACCCTCGGATCTCGTCCATCCACGAGGCATCTTGAGAACTGTCAGCAAGTGCAGCGCACTCACCGGACGACGGCACCCTGACGGGGCTTCTCACTGAGGGCGCCACCGGGGTCCCCTGAATTGAGTTCGAGGTTTCCCCTTCGCTCTGTTCGGCAGGCAGGACGAAAGGCAGTGTGAGTCTTTCTTCAAAGACTCCGGCAGGGACGCGCGCACAGGAGGAGGCCAGGCGAGAGAGGTCGTCGGCCAGAGTGTTGTCGTGGCGCGGGATGTGCCGCAGCTCTAGGCCGTCGAAGCGCTTCTCCAGCTTCCTGAGCGCTGCCACGTACACCGCCATTTTGGGGATCCGTGCACTGGTACTCTTTGGATACCTGGTTGACCACCAGCTGGGAGTCTCCTTTGACCAGGAGGTGACGAATCCTGAGGCCCACTGCGGCTCGAAGGCCGGCGAGGAGCCCTCATATTCCGCCATGTTGTTGGACGCGCGAAATTGCAGCTGCACGATGTACCGGAGCTCTTCACCCGTTGGGGAGGTGAGAACCACTCCGGCCCCTGCGCCTTTCAGCGTGAGGGAGCTGTCGAAGTGCATGATCCAGTACCCGGGGGAATCGTGCCCGGGATATGCGGAGATTTCTTCTTCGGCGAGCTCAGGGACGGGCGTCCATTCGGTCACGAAGTCAGAGAGCGCCTGGCTTTTGATCACCTGGCGACTGACAAAGTGCAGGTCGAATTCCGCCAACTCTACCGCCCACTTGACTACACGCCCGGTGCCCTCCCGGTTCTGGAGGATGGGTCCCAGCGGGTAGGTGGTAACCACCGAGACCTTATGCGCCTGGAAGTAGTGGCGTAGCTTCCGGGAAGCGACGAGCACAGCGTAGAGCAGCTTCTGAGCCTGAGGGTACCTTGTCTTAGCCTCCCGGAGGACTTCACTGATGAAATACACCGGTCGCTGGACCCGGCAGGCCCGGTCCGCGGCTTCTCCTGAGGGCGGGCCACAGCCCTCGGGCTCGGCAACGCGGTGGGGCTGATCGGGTGCTCGGGCTCGATTCCCTGGTCGGGAGGAGCCGCGAGAACAGGGGAGTGCTCGGAGGCGGCCGGGAGCTGGGACCCAGCACCTAACCCCGTGCACTCGTCGCGCTCAACCGCCAGCACCATGCTTACGATCTGTGGGGTGGCCGACACGTAGAGGAGTAGCGGCTCGCCCTCGGAAGGGGCCACCAGCACGGGCGGTGAGGTGAGGTACTGCTTCAAATCGTGAAAAGCCTGCTCGGCATCCGGCGTCCAGTCGATACGACCGGTTTTCTTCAGAAGCTTGAAGAGGGGGAGCCCCCGCTCTCCGAGTTTGGAGATGAAACGCCCGAGGGCCGCCATGCAGCCGGCGAGACGCTGGACCTCCTTGAGTCAAGCCGGGGGTCGTATCTGCTCGATGGCCCAGATCTTCTCTGGATTGGCCTCGATTCCTCGGCCAAAGACCAAGAAGCTGAGGAGCTTGCCCGCCGGTACCCCGAAGACGCATTTCTCGGGGTTGAGCTTCAAGCGGGTGGTGCGGAGACTGTCGAAAGTCTCGGCGAGATCTTCGAGCAGGGTAGCGCGGTCTCGGGACTTAACCACGAGATCGTCGATGTAGGCCTCGACGTTGCGGCCAACCTGTGAACCGAGAGTGATGCGGATAGCGCGCTGGAAAGAACAGCCAGCGTTGTGCAAACCAAAAGGCATCGACACATAACAATAAGTCCCCACAGAGGTGGTAAAAGCAGTTTTTTCTTCATCCTCCTTGGCCATACGAATCTGGTGATAACCAGAGTTGGCATCTAGGAAACACAAAAGATCGCATCCCGCGGTCGCATCTACAATTTGATCTATGCGGGGCAAAGGAAAATAATCTTTGGGGCAAGCCTTGTTTAGATCGGTGTAGTCCACGCACATGCGGAGCTTGCCGTTGGCCTTCGGGACGACAACTGGATTCGCTAGCCACTCGGGGTGGAGGACCTCTCGGATAAATCCGGCATCAAGGAGCTTGCTGACTTGCTCCCGGATGAACTCCTGGCGCTCGGGCGCCTGCCACCGGACCTTCTGCTTCACCGGGCGTGCGTCCGAGCACACAGCCAGGTGGTGCTCGATCACCTCCCTAGGGATCCCGGGCATGTCAGACGGCTGCCATGCAAACACGTCGGCATTAGCCCGGAGGAAGGTGACGAGTGCGCTTTCCTATTTGCCGCCCAGGTCACCGCTGATTTGGACGACCGGGCAGGCATCTTCGCCCACCACGACCTCCTTCGTAGGAACAGAGGCGTCGGCAGCGAGTTGGGGTTTGGATGAAGAGGGTCCCGGGCCCCCTGGACAACCTTCGGCCTCGGCTCGAGCTGAGACCAAGGCCGAGTATGACTGCTCGGCGCAGGAGACGGCACTGCCGGTCTCGGCGGACACGGAGATGGGGCCCGCTGGGTCCGGCATCTTAACCATGAGGTACGCATAGTGCGCAACCACCATGAACCGAGCGAGCGTCGGGTGCCCGAGGATGGCGTTGTAGGGGAGGGGGAGTTCCACGACGTCGAAGATGACGCTCTCCGTGCGGAAGTTGTCCCGACTCCCAAATGTCATGGGCAGCTCGACCTCGGTGCCCGGGTGTCACCCCGTAAAACGGGAGTGACGGCTTTATGCGCCTGGAGGGTACCTGCAGCTTCTCGAAGGCCTCCTTGGAAAGGAG
The DNA here is from genome assembly GCF_958298935.1 of Phragmites australis. NCBI lineage: Eukaryota > Viridiplantae > Streptophyta > Magnoliopsida > Poales > Poaceae > Phragmites > Phragmites australis. Next base: position 21,261,920 of record NC_084941.1, on the reverse strand, counting down.
GTTGAGGCCTGCGCCCCCGTCGATCAGCACCCTGCTGAACTTTACATTACAGATGGTGGGGGACACTACCAAGGGTAGTCGCCCTACGCCTGTAGTACTGGCGGGGTGATCGGCCAAACTGAACATGATCGTGGCGTTCGACCACCTCAGGGGCCTCGCGGCCTCTTCATTCGGGGTTGCCGAGTACACCTCGCGCCGCATGGTCTTGACGCTGCGCCGTGAGGAAGGCGTATAGGCGCCTCCGTCGATGAAGGCGACGGTGTGCTCGGGCTCCTGAAAGCCGAGCTCTGTGTTGTCGGGAGCGACTTCAGCGTCACCACCTCTGCGGGACTTGTCGTGCTCCCTTTGGCGCTGCTCAACGAGGCCCTTGACCGTCTGGCACTCCGTGAGGTCATGCCATCTGGTCTGATGAATCGGGCACCACTTGCCCGGCTCGGGCCCCGCGGGAGCGGGGGCCCTGGCCGGCGCGGGGGCCCTAGCGGGAGCCGAAGCCCTTGTCGGAGCCAGAGCCCTAGGAGGGGTGCGGGCCGGTGCTCCCGCGGGTGCAGGCCGTCTATCGGCAGTTGCCCGGCGTGCTTGCCGGCGGTCAGGCTCCTGGGCCGGCCCACGGGCGGGGCCCTGGGCTGGCTCGACGGGGACAGCCTCGCGCCTCCTTCTCTTTTTCTTTTCCCGCCTATCGGAGCGGGAAGAACCTGGTTGATTGGCGGCGGGGTGCTCATGGCACGGAACGTGCCAAGCCCGAGCTTCCGCCGCCTTAGCGCACTTGTCGGCCAGCGCGAAAAGTTCCGCGGTGGTTTCGACCTCGTGCGTCCCTAGCTTCTCGAGCATCCGCTCGTCGCGGACGCCCTGCCGGAAAGTGACGATGACGGCTTGGGGGGTTATCCGCTGGATGGTGTTGCGGACCACGCTGAAGCGCTGGATAAAGCGCCGCAGCGTCTCCCCCTCCTGCTGCTTTACGGCGTGGAGGTCGCACTCCAGGCCGGGGCGCGTGAACGTGCCCTGAAAGTTAGCCACGAACTGGTGGCAGAGATCATCCCAGGAGCCGATAGACTCTGGGGGTAAGTTCATAAGCCAAGAGCGGGCAGAGCCCCTCAAGGCAACATGAAAGTAGTTGGCCATCACATTTTCGCTGCCACCGGCCGCCTGGACGGCGGTGGTGTATATCTGGAGGAACTCGACGGGGTCGATGGACCCGTCGTACTTCTCCGGCAGCTCGGGGCGGAACTTGGTGGGCCATTTAACCCGGCCGAGCTCACTAGTGAAGGCTCGGCAACCGGTGCCGTATCCTGCAGCGCGAGCGGCACCCTTGAGCGGCGAACGCCGGCGAGCCGGGGAGCCGTGACGAACAACGGCCGGCAAGGAGGAGGCCTGGTCCTCAGCTTCGGCCTCCTGCCGGGTCTCCCGCTGGCGCTCGAGGGTGACGCGTGCGTCTTCGAGGCCCCTCCGCTCGTTGAGGAGCAAGCGGAGGTCCTGGGTTCCGGAGGTGACTGGGGGAGGAAAGCTCCGCCTGGGGGCCCCCGGGCCAGAACGAACGTTGCCCGACGACGGGCGGGTTCTGGCGGCACCACGCTGGTTGGTGGTGTGGGAGCTTTCGGCCATCACCTGACGGCGGGCCGTGCCGACCAGGGCGGCGACTTCTTGGAGCCAGTAGCCCTCCGGGGTTTCCCCCGCCGCCTGGACCGGTGGGTGCCTGAGGAGGGCATGCGTCGCGAGCAGCGCGCTCCCAGGGCTGGCCTCGTTGAAGGCGAGCCTGCGCCGAAGGGGTGCCCGGCGCTGTCCAGAGGCGGACCTAGCGGCAGGAGTTTCAGCCGGCCGCTGGGGGTTGGACGATGCACCGGCAACAGCGGTGACGGCGGCCCTGCTGGGCCCGGCGGCCTGATCCCCTTGGGAGGGACGCGCCGTGCGTGCAGATCGAGGCTGCTGCTGGGATGTAGCGGCAGCTGGGGCCTCCTGCGCGAGGGGCTCCATGTCCCCGCTGGAGCTGGAGCTAGAGCCTGAGCGCTGGAGACGATGTCCACCGGCCATTTTTTCTGCAGAAGAAAACAGAAAAACGAACTCAGGGATGCATCCCCCCTACCTGGTGCGCCAGCTGTCGGAGGATTAACTCCAGTCGCAGGGATCCCGAGAGACCTCTTTTTAGAGATTCGGCCGGGGGGATGATCCTGAGTATGTTCGTCGGAGAAATAAATGGGAATGAATGCAACTGCCGGTGGTGGTGGAATGACCTAATGCAAAAAGAAGTAAATGCACCGGAATTTAGACAGGTTCGGGCCGCACGGGGGCGAAATACCCTACTCCTGTATGGATTCTATAACTGTCCTGAGGAAGTCCCTCAAGGATGTTGCTGGTTACAAGGAGGGTTTCCTATCCTAGAGCATAGGGCTCCCTGTTCTTCGGCTTGTGTGTAATGGCTCTTCTTCAGTGATGTTGTTCGGGGGTGTTCCGGAATTCGACGTCTTTTTCGGGGTTGGATTCAGCTCTCTCTTCCGGACTCTTTCAGCCTCTTCCAGAGATGTTGTCTCCTGTGCCGCCGGCCTCTTCAAATACATGCCAGCCGCGGTATGCCTCGCACGGGAGGACACGAACTCCGAGGAGCCTTGAATGGAAAGGGCGTCATCATCACCTCTGGGCGAAGTGACCGGGGGTGGAAAAAAGCGTCCCATGCTCGGTCACCCGTCGCCATAAATGCTCAGGCAACGGACGCCGTGGAGAGGGCCCGCCGGGCAGCCTCAGAGTGACCCGGCGTGCCCACCCTGTCTTGTACACCTGACACAGCAACGCGGTGGACGGAACGCCTCGGTCTTCACGACGTCATCCTGGGACAGATCGGGTGGCACAGGAGAGGATCCCGTGCAATTAATGCTCCCACGTCCCTCTGCCAGAAGCGTGGCAGGAACTGACACCGGGCGCGCCGGGAGTAGTTAGAGGTGACAGGCCACACGCGCTCTTAAATGCGGCTACAGGCCTATGGCTAGCTGACACCTCATTAGCAGACCCTCGCCGGGCAACGGTCGAGAGGTTTTCTTTGAGTCGTCGGGAACCCGAGTGCTCAGAGGTACTGTTTACCTCCCCGAGCAGTCTCTCCCGAGCACACTGGTACAGGTCCTCGGGAACCGAGTGCCCGGGGGCCGCCGCCTGCGGCCCCGAGCACTCTCTCCCGGTACTTCCTTTGGTGATTCTTCGGGACACGTGGGCGCCCGAGGGGCCAACGCACGTGGCCCCGGGCACACCTCTCCCGGTACTTAGCCTTTCTGGTCGTCGGGGAACTTGGGTGCTCGGGGATTGCCGTACACCCTCCCGAGCACTCCCTTCCCAATACTTAGACTTCGCAGAACATCGGGGAACTTGGGTGCTCGGGGGCCACTGACTGCGGCTCCGAGCACCCTCTCCCGGGACTCAATCTTCTCTATCTCGTGGGGGAGACTCCGCGGGACCATGCCACGTGGCGGATTGCTGACCCAGTCTCGGGGTTCGGGGACCCCCGGTTCCTGATTCACCGATAGACTTGAGCTCGAGTTATTGTACAAGTAGACTTGGCACTCGAATAATTACGTCCAGATGAGCTTGTGATGCCTCTCTCATATTCCTAAGCAATAAAACAACATAAACACTTAGTAGTATGCTATTCTTTATGGAAAAACTATGAATAACGAGGAACAAATTCACCTTATGTGTATCAAGGGAGCCATGCCCTTATCGTGCCGAGCGCATTTCTCGAATTTCAGTGAAGTTCAACAAAAAAAAAATCAAAAAATAGTTCAATCTCGTAAAATCAATAACTAATTCATCTGAACTTCAAATCCAGTGAAATAAATTTTATTGGTTTCCATGTATCATGATCTATTTGATAAAAGTATTTATACTCATAAAAAGTTGAATATTTTCTGTGAGAAAATGTATATGTTAAACCTAGTTAAATGCCTAGTTAATTCTTTGCTAATCCAAAAATGATGAAACCAATTTTGTTAGTCTTCTTACATGATCTTATGTCTTTTAAAAATACATGAACTCATGAAATAGTTATTTTACATGCAAAATTAGTGAAAACATGTTGCAACTAGATTAGTTCATAATTAACCCAGCACACATCCAAAATTAATGAAACCACTTTTATTAGTTTACTTATACTTTTCTTTATGTAGGAAAAATAATGGTAGACATGAAAATTTAATTATAGTGTTGTTTGTTAATACGTTCACTTTATGCTTGTGAACTTTGTAAAAATCAAGGAGAAATTAATAAAACTCTAAATGAATCGAAACAAATTTTAAAGATCCTCTTAAGATACGTTATACATAAGAAAAATATGTATTTGCATGTTAATCTTTTCCTTAACGTGATGAGCCAAATCATCCCGTTCATACGACGCATTTCAGCATTTTCCCTCTTTTTTTTTCAAATTTTCTTTCCATGAAATATTATGCAAACGATATTATTTTTAAAAAAAATTCACAAAAGGTCTTAAAATTGTTCATAGTATTTTTAGAATTTTTTGTGATTTTTTTAAAATTTTTTAATTTAAATTAAAAAAAACTAATCGAATTCAGAATACGATACGGATCGAATTGATCAAATATCACGAATTTTAACCGGTTTTTGACGAATTGTAGAACCCTGGCTCTGGTTGCCAAGCTGCAGAAATGTCTTATCCGAACAGGCATTTCCTTTGTGCATGCCGTGGCTAGTGTACTAGACAACTGTGACGTGGACTTGCAGGAATTACCTGCCGAATTTGCTAATTTCCTCTCGTGTACCCACATTGATTACTAGTACCGACATTGGTTCATTCGCTTAGCACGATGCCTGTCAGTTAACTGTTTACTGTGTTGTATTCTCTTATGGTGTTACTGTTTAGGTTAGGTGTTTGCATCGTGTCATTTCATTTTACCCCCTGCTGTTACCTTGGTGCTGGACAGCCTGCTGGAGCAATACGAACATACCATTGATTTTACATGCTAGTTGATCTACTTGGAGAACTTGCTCTACCTACTATCCCCCCACCATAATAGAAACTTGCTCGAACTCGCTACCACTGGTCATAATCCTCCACCCCCAACCCCACAGACACCGATTTTTCCTTTTTCTCTCTCCTATCTGTGTTATCTTTCTTACCAGAAAGTCTATTCGGCAACACGTCATGCGCTAAGTGTATGGTGTGACAGCCATAACCGTCGAAGATTTTTCTCTGACAATATGTCCGTAAGAATAACAAGGTTATCTTCGTGATCCAGGAATCGAACAAAAGATGAGACACACACGATGTATACAGGTTTGGACCTCCGATTAGAGTAATACCTTACGCCATGTGTGGTTGATGATGTATCTGTATTCACTCGAGTACAGGCAATATATCTAGATCTATTACAAGGAGTAGATGAGATCTAAACTAGACTAATGATGAAGTCGCCGAGTACCTCCTGTGGTCCTAGTGCTTGCGTCGAGTTGCAGATGAGTTGTGTTCCTCTGGAAAAAAAGTCTCCTTTCGGGGGTCTGGGTCCCCACCTTATATAGGGTCTTATATCGCCTCTTATCTCATCGTAGTCGATAGAGAGTCCTTCATCTTGTCCACTAAGAAAGATCTGATAAATTCAGCTGGGATACTAGTTGTTCTCGAGTTGGGTAACCAATCGAGACCTTCCCAGTATACGCCTTCTGGATCTCCGGGAGTATCAGGTACCGCATATTCGGTTCCATAATATCTAGAGTTGTTAAGCACACGGTATACCTTATCCGTATATGGTATACTCTTTATGCATCTATACCCCATAGTTGGATATGCGATAGTAGCCCTCTAACTCTGCACGGGAGGAAGGGCTTCTGCAATTTCCTACTCTAGTACAGCCAAGTCTAAGCCTGATCGAGTTAGGTGGTTCAGGCTTGCAATCGAGATAATCGAGTAAGAACGAATCCTATTCCGAGTATCGAGTGGAAACACAATTGGGTCGAACGCCCTATTGTAAACCGCACTCGAAGCTCAAGAAAGGACTAAAAGCTCGATTAGTCGACACCCGATTCCGAGTAGAGTTAAAAAACCTTTCAAAATTTGAACCGATGGGTATAGACGCATTTAATGCGTGCATAGGTTCGCATGATATCATCACTCCGCCTTTCACGCCGATCAAGGCACCACAGAAATGTGTTCCGATGCGAAATCATTTTCCAAATATTACCCAGAGATAATGCCTACTTATTCCCTCAAGGAGAAACTCCATCGCCTCATCTTTTCTTCTTTCACCAGACTCTCACTCTTAGATTTCTTCTCCAATGTTTTTCAGCATTATCTACTTTTGTTCCATAAACTTTTGTTCTTCTCCCTCATGGAGGGGAATCCTAATTGGGTGGCTCTGCCATTGGGAGTGCTAGACCTCATCTCCAACAAGTTACCGCACCTAGAAAATTTCGTCTTTTTCCACTGCGTCTGCTCCACCTAGCGTGAAGTGTGTAGGGTAGCCGAGTTTGCACCATGGATTCTGAAAGGGCCGTTCATGCAAGACGATGGCTTGGTGGAGGTGCATCGTCTGGGAAGCGAAGCAATCTTCGACCTTCGTTTTTGAGGTTTAGTTAGCGACAGGTGGGAGATGATCGTGGCCTCGAGCGGGCTCTTGATCGTCATCGAACGAGGGCGTCATATCAAAGGTAGGTTATTAAATCTGGTGATCGGATGGTTTTCCGATCTTTTGCCACTCTCCTATGATGCATTCTGGGTGAACCTAGAGGGATGCGTGGTACGAAGGAACAAAAAGTTGTTTATAATCGTTGTTCCAAGAATGTTGTGCTTCCATCTCCAGATGACAAAGGGCGTGAATGTATATCTTGTCGACGGGCCACCGCGGTGGTTCCAGATCTCCAGTAGTAAGTTCTGGTGGCGTATTACAGATTTTATGGATGGAATCACCTCAGGAGATCCATCTAGGACCATAGCAACATTTGAGTAGTCGATGCCTGAGTTCGAGCTCTGGCAACCCGGTATGGGGGTACTCAACTCATCTTGGACAAGACTCGCGCCTTTTTCTTGAAGTCGTGGGGCGACCAAATTGACGACCCTGCTAAGCACAATGCCTCAACACCAATTTCCATTCATGTCTTTGGCGATGACATCTGGGAGCCGCTAGATTGGAAAATTGTCCCCTGTATGAAGGAAAGAACAATCCTACTGGGCTTGACATTTGAGGTTGTTCCACCAATACCTGGGATTACCCATCCTGGCCAAATTTTGGGCTTTCGTCGAATGAGCTCATCATACGATCGAGATGAGTACACGGTGCTTGAGATTTCTTACCACGACGCAGTTTCTGGTACGCTTAAGTCCCTTGAAGGGAATTTTAAGTGGCGTTCTTGTAGGTGGTCGTCGCCCAAGCTTTCCCCTTAGATATGTAATAGGTTTCCTGGTATGCTTTTGGTTGGCGATTGTAAAAACGTTTTACTGATATTTTGCTTAATATAATATGATATTGTTACTATTTCCTTATCGATGAAATAGAGTTAGCATGAATAGATGCAAAACTGTTTAGCACATGTTATCGCCACTTTCGAGATTATCTGACTATATATCTGTTAATACCAGAAAACTTGATTAAACAAGCTATTAGATGTGTGGCCTTCGAGTAATTACTCGAGGTGGCCAAAAAAGAAATAAGGAAAAGACTAGTGTAAAACTAGAAACAGAACATATGATGGACTTTTGCAAACTATTACTGACATGCACATTTGATCAGCATACGAATAAGAACTCGTCAGAGAGCACACACGAGACCGACTAGGACTTTCAGAATCTTGGTTGGCTGTTAGGCGTGAGATGTCTAACAATATCGGTGCCGTTATGCCTTATGAGGTGTAATTGTCCATCATCGACCCAACACATGCCTCCGTTGGTTCTATCCAGGATCGTTCCTCGATCTCAGGATCGATGCTGGTCGAGGCGTGCCTCCTGGAAGCCGTCGTTGAAGACTAGGAGGCACCGGTCTTCCTGCGGTTCGTCAATGTTCAATGGTATTAGGAGCGTATAGAGCTCCGACTGCAGATGTCCCCAGCGGTATATCTCCAACGTTACCGGCGTTGGCGGCCGCCGCTGCTAGATCCTCAGGGATTGCTGTGCCATTAATCACCATTGTGTTTGGATCAACAGCCATCGGATCGGCAGGTGGGACCTCGGTTCCTCTAGCCATAAACACGAATCAATCTGTTCTGCTACTCTGGCTATCGATGAAGTCGTCGTCACCACTCGCGTCATTATCGGTGTCCATGAACTGCAGAACATTGGGCTCCATGGGATCCCATTCAAGGTGTCCCACCTCGCGATACGCGTCCAATGGGATGGACTTGAGAATACTGGTGTGGATCAGTCCACCTTGATCGTCCCAACGGAAAACCATAGTTTCGAACGTGATCTCCAATCCGGCCGGAGGCGATTCGATAGTGATCACTGGCAACTCGAAGTGGTCGTAGAAGCTGGAGTCGGAGAATCCGGTGTGAATGTGCACTCGAGACACAGTCGATCCTGAAAAGCAGAAGACCCTTACCTGGCGTGCCAACTGTCGAGGGTTTTTCCCTGACAATATATCCGTAAGAATAACGGGGTTGTTTTCATGATCTAGGAATCGAACAAGTGATGAGGTACACGCGATGTATATAGGTTCGGACCCCTGATTGGAGTAATACCCTACGTCCTATGTGGTTGATGATGTATTTGTATTTATTCGAGTACATACAATGTGTCTAGATCTATTATAAGGAGTAGATGAGATCTAAACTAGACTAATGGTGAAGTCGCCGAGTATCTCTTGTGACCCTAGTGCTTGCGTCGAGTTGTAGATGAGTTATGTTCCTCCAAAAAAGTCTCATTTCGGGGGTCTGGGTCCGCGCCTTATATAGGGATCTTGTACCACCTCCTATCTCACCGTAGTCGATAGGGAGTCCTTCATCTTATCCACCAAGAAAGATCAGATAAATTCGACTGGGATACTAGTTGTTCTAAAGTTGGGTAACCAATCGAGACCTTACTGGTATGCGTCTTCTGGATCTCCAAAAGTATCAGGTACCGTAGATTCGGTTCCGTAATATCTGGAGTTGTTAAGCACACGTCATACCTTATCCGTATATGGTATACTCTTTATGCGTATATACCACATAGTTAGATATTCGACAATAACTAAGATGGTGACGTCGTAACCAATCGTCAAGGTTTGGATTGCGGAGGGATAGGATCGGGTGGGCTGCTTCTTCCCCTTAGACATAGAACCCAAGAAGGAGGTTGGCCTGGTAGTGGGTGGCGAGGCACCGTAAGCTACAGGTGGTGGGAAGAGTTGTGGTGAGGGGCGTCACGACAGCAAGATTATTGAGGGCGAGGTACAGGCAGTGGCAGCTGGACGATGGGCGATGAGCAACCACGTTGGTGGCGGAGGCGCCGACATTTGCAAAGGGTGGCGGTAGCGTGCAACGTTGGTGGAGGGACACCAGAGCGAAGCAAGAAGGAGAGGAGCTGAGGAAGTGGAGGAAGACGACGGCATGAGAAAGAAGATAAGCAGTAGTGGTGTCACGCGATGTTAACTTTGTCCCTTTCTTATGCCTGGTAGCTCCCCTCGATCTCCAACATGTCTTGTGGCTTCTTACATGTCTGACCTACCCTACTACCGTCCATAGTCGTTAGTGCTTCACCACTCCAACTGCATGCTCACCGCTATCCCTCTAGCTCTGCTCTGTCCTAATTTTTTATTAGTTATGCCCTAACTCACGGCTCACCTGCATCCTATAGCCAGCGATGCCCACTACCAGCTTCATTCATGCTTTAATAGTTAGGGTGAAGAAGTGCCACGAAATTATCTTGATACACGATACAAAATCTACATACATGCTGTCAAAGTTTCGTGCTTGACTTAAATGCAACAGAAAGGTTGCCACTAAAAATAAAAGGATGGATCCTTATACTAGTAAAAAAAAAAATTCCGGAAGAAACACCACTCCGTTTGCCTCCCATCGCCGTTTCGTAATTGAGATACATACATGCTGGTTTGACCAAAATGCCCCTGGTTCCACACGAACGGACCCGACCCGACCCGACCCGACCCGCATTCACCATTCCACCTGGAGCAGACCCCTCCTCGTCGGCCGCTCAGGCAGCAGCCGCGCCGCCTCGCCTCCCAGCCACCCGCCGCTGCCGGGAAGAGAGCACCAGCCTTCATCCTCACCTCTCCTCCGCATGCAGGTTGGATTCTCCACTCCGCATCTTCTCTTGTTCTCTTGCTATTCATTCGTTACTGCCTAAACCCTAGATGTGGGTTGCTCGCTTATAATAACCAAAATTTCCCCCATGGAATTAGGTTCATGGGAACAAACGGCGGCGAGATGACCGGCCACTGCGAGCGAGGCCCCAGCTCGGCGGCGCCGGTGCCCCCGCTGGACGACGACAACCTCCTGGCCGAGATCCTCCTCCGCCTCCCGGCGCTGCCGTCCTCCCTCCCCCGCGTCTCTCTCGTCTCCAAGCGGTGGTGCCGCCTCGTCTCCGACCCCCGTTTCCTCCGTGGCTTCCGCTCCCACCACCAGAAGCCCCCTCTCCTCGGCTTCTTCCTTCCCGATTTCTGCGGAAACATCGAATTCACTTCAATGCTCGATCCACCAGATCTCATCCCTGCCGCACGCTTCTCCTTGCGAGCCGGTAGGGGCAGCAAAGTCCTTGGCTGCTGCCATGGCCGTGTCCTTGTCCTCGAGGAGCAACATTTCTTGGTGTGGGACCCCGTCACTGGCGACCTGCGCCATGTGGCTTTTCCCCCAGCGTTCGATGACAAGATGATGTTTGTAGTGGACGGGGGAGTTGTTTGCACTGCCGGCGACCAAGGCCACGTGCATGGCGCTTGCCACTCGGACCCCTTCCAGGTGGTCTTAATAGGCCAAGACAGAGCACGATTTTTTGCCTGTGTTTACTCATCAGAGACCGGGGCATGGGGCAATCTCTTATCAACAATGCGGCCGCTGGATACTATGACTGTTTGTCCTACTTGTTCTAGTACCCTGATCAGGAATTCCATTTGCTTGTTTCTTATTGGGGAAAAGGTTGCCATCTTTGAGTTTGATTGGGATAGGCAAAACCTAGCTGTTATAGATGTACCGTCGGATGCACATGACTTTGATGCCTTTATCCGTGGTGAGTGCCAATTCTTGATTACGCCTGCTGATAGTGGTAGTCTCAGCTTCGTCCTTCTAGCAGTCTTCAGCATCCGTGTATGGAAGATGACGACCAATGGTGATGGTGTTGCTAGATGGATGCTTGGGAATACTATTGAACTGAGCAACCTTCTTTCGCTGAGGCCAGTGGTGAATGGGACGCCCCTAAGGATACTGGGGTTGGATGAAGATGGTAATGTGATGTTTAAATTGAACAGTAGTGGAGTTGTCTTCATGGTCCATCTTGAGTCAATGCAGTTTAAGAAACTTTCTCAAAAATGGCCCTACCGCTCGTGTCATCCATTCACAAGTTTCTGTACTCCAGGTAAATAAAATGTATGTACATTGCAGTTATAGCAAAAGCAAAGCTATTTTCGATGATTGGTTGATGGAATGTCTTTCATTTCCTTAAATGTTAGACAAACAATTTGAACTTGAGTTTTATCAATTGTTTCTTTGGTTACTTGATGAACTCTTGAACATATAGTGATGCTATCTGTTTAGGGCTAGGGTTTAGTGATTAACTCTTATATCAATTTGAATGGCTTTCATTTACTTAAATATTATGATGGAACCATGTGGTTCGATACAGAGATTTCAAAATGTTTTGATAATTTTATGCTATGTATGTCCATAGATTAAAAGCATAAATACAAAGATTGGAGATTTTTTTGAAGAATAACAAAACTCATGTTTATTGTTGCCAGTCTATGTACCTATATGCTGGCATGAATTGTGCTACAATAGTACTCATATGTGCATAGACATAGTGGAATTATTTTCAGCATTAGATATTTAATAATTGGAAATTCAATGTTAGTACATTAAAAAATTCTTGAACCAACTGATATGTCAAATTAGTACTTAATTGGCGTGTTTAAGGGCTTAAAGCTAAATACATTATTTCAGTGAAATAGTGGATATTTTGATCTCTATGATCTCGATACTTATATTAAATCCATAATAACTGCTTGTTTTGATCATTATGAAACCCAAAAAAAAAACATTTTTATCACTTTATGTAGAATTCTACTGCAACTAGCAAATCCATTTGTACCAGAGAAAAAAGTGAGATTGCTTGATCTTTTCTAGCCAAGTTTATTTAAATCTGAATAGCTAGAGCTCATTAGTTTGGCTATATTTTAGATCCACTTGAGATCCTGTGGGATAAGCTCACTTAAGAATAATTTTAGGTAACTTATTGGTGATCAGCAAAATAGTCGAGTGTGCTTGTTCATCATTATGAGCTAGATGGATACAATGTTTTGCGGAATACTCTTTTGCATTTGATAATAGATGTGCTTTCGCTTATTTAGTCCTAATATTGTATCCGAAAGTGTATTATTTTTTCTCAGGTTACAGGTTTTAGTTCATCTAAATATCTCACTGTTCCTCTCGTAATCATTTACCCCTTTTTGGCATGTTTTCATTTGTTTTAACTTCTTATGCTTGTAGGTATGCATGTTAGTGCTGGACATGATGAAGTTGAAATTTTGCGCGGAGCATAAAGTGGTTGTCTGGCAAAATATGCTACTGTGCTTTATTGGTTGAAAGGTAATGCAAGATCTATCTTCCAAATGCAATCTCAGGGATGTGAGCCATATTCTGTTTTTTTTTTTAATTTCTGTAACTGTGCCTTTCTACAAATTCTGAGGTACCAAATGCCAAGAGATTCCATAATTTTCCATTAAGGCATTAACACTCTCTAGCCCTTCTAAGCTGTTGCCTACTTCCCATTAGGCTTCTTGGTAGACTGCTCCCTGGTTCTAATTATCCAGAGCTTTCTTGCTCTTCCATTCTTCAGCAGCTATCCACTCCTGTGTTCATGATCCTGCATTCATCCAATTTTTTGTGCTTGTATCTATTGAGATTCCACCCTTCTCTCCTGGTTGTGCTCTTTTGCAATACATCCCTTTAATCCAGCTTCCTTGCTGACAATTCTACTCCATTTAATGATCACTGCACTGCCTCCTCAGTCCTTCCACACTTCCTTCTGCTTGCACATGTTCTCACTAGCTCCATGGATGACCACTGCCATAGGAGTTTAGGAACATCCTTGTCTCTGTTTGTGCATACATTTGTGCTTGCCCATAGATGAGAGTGCTGCCATGCCGAAGTAATTGTAGAATAAATTACTTTCTTTTCGTGTGCTTCTATGATAGGTTGTTCATTGGCTTTGACCGTCTATTACATTCTACTATATGTATGATTGTATGTATTAAGTTCTATATGATTACTAATTTGTGAGTTGGCATGCGTTTTATGAAAGTCATTTGTGATTAATGATAGATGAGCATTTGGCTTTAAGCACTCTTACCTTTCTCTATAAACGCTCATAGCTGTGCTGTTTCACATTGCTGCTAATTTTGGTTATTTTTGTGGACCTATTAGATTAACTATTCTAATAGTGCTAAAAGAGCAACTTCTTATTTAAAGTGAATGTACTATTGATCTTAGTGCTTGCAATATCTGTAGATTTATATATAATCATTCCGGCATATCTTTCTTTTGGTCAGTTAGTTACTGTCTAACTTGAATCGGGACTGGCCGCTAGCTAATAACTACTATTTTCGGTAGTATTCTCTACATAGTTTCTCCTGTTCAACCTAGATGTTGCTATTGTTAAAAAAAAATCGGTGATCGGTAGCTGTTCGGCCGGCCGGGGAGTAGGGATTAATTGGTTAATCGAGGATTAACTGAATTAATCGGTTGGTATAAAGTACTTATGTAAACATGTATAAGATGCTAAGAACTAACTAGGACAGCAAGGTGTTACCTTGATGGCTTGATATTGTAGTTATGATAACGAATGCTTGATTGGAAGGCGATAAATCTGCAAAATAAGTAACAATCTATGAGTATGTGCTTCAAATATAAATTATAAATTCCAAAAAAATGGCAGCAATCATTCTCAGGAGAGGTGCTGGCTTGTTGGAGGGGCGGTGGTCTGCTGGGCAGCCTGCTGCTGGAGGTGGCGTGGTGCACCGATTGGCATGCGGTGCCCTGCACCGAGCAACAGCACTGCACCCTTCCAGATCTGGCTGGGCAACGAGCGGCGGCGGTGCAAGGGGTGGGAGCGTGAGGGGCACACTACCTGGAGCTGAGCTGTGACCTGGAGCTGGGCGAGTCTTTTTGCGACCGAGTCAGGGGATTAATCGGCCAGTCAACCCAATTAATCGGCCAATCAACTCGATTAATCAGGTTGTCAGGCCGATTAATCGATTGGCTGATTTTAGAGCTGATAACAGGCTAATCTATTCGTTGCCCTACCGATCACCGATTAATTGGCTGTTTTTTTCATTAATGGATGTTGCTATGATTTGTTTGTAGTCCATTTTCTTCAATTTTAACACTAATAGATATTTGATACTGGCCAAATGATCCAAATGACATGGCTGTATTTGCCAGAGAAAAAAATGCTCTCATATCATAGTTCTTGCAACTTTGATACCATGTTATGATGAAAAAGTAGCGGGAGAGGTTTTTTGTTTGATTTTTTGCTAAGTAAGAAAATGACGTCTATTTTTGATTGAAGGAAATACCAAATTATAGATGATGTAGCATTGTTGAGTAAAATGGTGTGGATGACCTTCAAAGATCCCAAGACCATACGCAAAATCGCTTCCTTGGTGCTTCTAATGTGTGAGAGGATCATTTCTACTTGTTTAATAACTGAATGGTTGTTCTTCCATATCTAAAAACGTATGATGCGGAATCGAAGTTATATGTTTCTCCTTTCTACTCCTTGTGTCCCTCATGTTCCCATGATGAAAAAATATTTTGTGTTCCTCATAGGCCCATGGGGGTGTTGAATCGCTTAAACTTTTGCTTGCTGCTGAAATCGAAGCTGGTCAGTAGTTGTCCTGATTTGGGCATTGAATCACTTAACTTTTACTTGCCATTGAGATCATATTTAGCCAGTTCAATTTAATTGTTCTTCTATGTTGTTTTCTGTCGATAATGTTGGTTTTGTCTGATAATGCTGGGATGCTTCAACGTTGGAGATTAGTTCCACACTATGAATTTAATGTTTACAGGTTGAACCAGATGCAAGTCTGAGATATTACTTTTTTTGCCTAATTTGCTAATTCCCTCTATTGTATAATTACTTGAATTTGCTAATTCCCTCTATTGTATAATTACTTGAGGTCGTTACTCAATTTGTCAATACCCACATTGTTCCGGTGCTTATGTATGCTTTTTTTTATCAGTTGGCTATGATGTACTTTTCCTATGGTGTTTCGGTCGTCGTATCATTCGTTTGAACTCCAGCTGTTAGCTTGGTGCTGTGTGTTGTCGATGCTGTACTGCTGCCTGCTGGAGCAATACCCATTGATTTTACATGCTAGTTGCTCTGGCTATTGTGGCTGGAAATTTTCTCCCAGTCGCAGCCATTGGATGGAAAACGAACATCAGGTGCTTTAACTACAGCTTTATCTTGGAGATTGGTAACTATTTGAAGGCAATGACTCCATCTGGTGCACGATCGTCTTGGCTCGATTTCGTCATTGATTGAGATATATGAAGCAATGACAATCTAGATCGTCACTGTTAACTGTTGCATTGCACTCTTTGTCGTCACAAAATCCATTATCATTCTTAAGGTTCCAATGCTGCATATTAAATCATGATGCAGACAACAGCAAAAAATTGTTATCAAGATCTGCTTGCAAGCATATGATTGAACATGCAACAATACAAAGCAATCATATATTTACTCTGCATCTCACATACCATACAGCAAGTATCATGGTTGCATAAATCTGACATCATAAAACTGAAAAGTATATGAAAAGGTAAGAGTCCATATGTTACGGTCACTAGAAAAAAAAAAGCTTCATTAGATTCACAGAACAAAAAAAAAAAAAGAATACAAACTTTGATTTATGCTGCCTTAAGATGCAACGTAATGCTACTGTTTCTTTCACAAAGCATCTAGTTCTTGTCGCCATTTCCTCCTCAGTCCCCGTTTGAATAGGCTATGGCTTTAGAGTTTCTGTCTAGCTGAGGAAGCTGTTGAATTTTGGTTGTTAACTTTTACAATAAACTTTTAGTTTCTCAGCATACTAAAAGTCAAAGAAGTTTCTCTTAACTTGCTTTTAGCTTCTAGTTCATTTCAGCTACAGCTGCTTACTCAGCCAATCAAAAGCCATTAGAAATCAAGCGTCATTTTTTCCTATAAAGGTTTTTCATACAAAAATCGTATCTCGTGTTTAATCTGCCATACAATATTCCTAACACCTTTTCTTCCAAAGATTGCCTATTCCTAGTGTATTTTAGCTTCATCCACTCTGTATCCTTGATGGCAACTTGAGATGATCCATGATTCTGACTGAGATAATTCAAGTCCAGCACCTCCTTTTCTGGGCAGACTAATTTCCATCTCTGGACTATTCCTGCTACCCTTCCCAAACTTGCTTCATACCTGTCTATTTCACATTCTGAAAACAGATATCGTTTCTTAGTTTCCACACTCCAGATTACAGCAGCACAAAAAATATTTAAAACAGCATGTTTATTTTGACATAGCCATAATCCGGCAACCTGTTCAAAGTTATCTCCTACTTGTTTGCCAACTATTTCAAACAACTCCACCCACATTTGTTTGCCAACCACACACTTAGAGAATGGCATACTGATTCATCTACACCACAAAACAGACAGGTTTTATCACTTACATGTTGCCTTTTAGCTAGATTTGTCTCTTGTCAATATTTTGTTATAAGATAAAAGCCACAAAAATATAGGAACCCTAGGTGGAACATGAATTTGCCATACAGCAGGTAGATAAATGGGAACAATGCCTTTAAAATTAACAATAGTATACATTTACTGACTACTATACAAACCGATGGAAGAATATTGCCAAACAAGGCAGTCCTCCTCGGATGAAAACATTATAGTTTTAGCCATCTGACATGCCTCTAGCCATAGTTGCATTACTCTATGGTCTACGCAATGCCGAAATGTGCAGTTCAAATTTCTTCCATCCCATAGTTCGGCAATTGTACTATTTTGTGCATTTACAATTACATAAATTTCCCAAAACATTATAACTATGCTAGAGTTTCCTACCCATGAATCCCACGGGATCTCAAGTGGATATAAAAATATAGGAAAGCTAATGAAGTTTAGCAACAAAAGTGATCGCAGCTATTCTTATGTAAATAAACTTGGCTAGAAAAGATCAAGCATCTCACTTTTTTCTCTGGTACAGATGGATTTACTAGTAGCAGTAGGACTCTCATCAAGTGATAGAAATGTTATTTTAATTTCATAATGATCAAAACAAGCAGTTATTATGGATTTAATATTAGTACCAAGATCACAGGGATCAGAGTATCCACTATTTCATTGAAATAATGTACTTAGCTTTTAAATGGTGCCAACTAAGTACTCAATTGACATACCAGTTGATTCAAGCTTATGTTTTAATTGAATAATACTGAATTTCAATAATTGCACTATATCCATCTATGTAAGAGTACTACTGTACCACAATCCATGCTAGCATATAGGTACATAGTCGTCATCCCTTACATTAAATTTAAACAGAAATATACAATGATTCCTATTCTAATGCTGTTGAGGTGAGAAAAAATAAGAGAAAAATAAAAAATAGTTATGCCTACTACGTCGTCGTACCTGACACCAGTTTTGTTCAACGCATGAATGGAAATTCATGAAATAGGCTAAACATAAGTTGTAACTTGTTGATGCATTTTTCTGTAAATGTTTGTAATCTCATACCTCTTTGGTTTGAAGCTTAGCTGTAGCATGATTATAAGTTTAGTGTTTACATTTGGGATTTTTATGCGTAAGTGTTCAGCTATAGCATGGTTGCTATCTTTCTGCATAATATCTTTTCAGATCTGCATAATACGTTTAGTTTTTAGTTGAAAAAATTAAGTAAGAAAAGAATAGTACCTGGCCATCTCTAATAACAGAGCTGAGTCATCAGTGACAATGACTTGTCATTAGTGACAGGTTGTAACATTATCCGTCACTTATGATTGGTCTAGAGAGACCCGTAACTGATGGCAAGTCATAAATGACGGGTCGTAATGTGACCCGTCACTGATGACTAGCCTAGGACGATCTGTCACTGATGAATTGGTCATTAGTGACGGGTCATAACTTTCCCTGTCCATAATGTCATCAGTGACGGGTAACTTTATGACCCGTTACTGATGACCTGTCATAAGTAACGGGTCATGACAGGACTAATCACTTATGGCTCTTTGTCTTATGTAGTATCTTCTTTATCTGTTTTTCATGTAGTGACTCATTTGTCTATTTTTCATATAGTGACTCTCAAATAGCTTTATTTAAAAACCGTTTGATGCTTTTAGATGAATTTTCTTAGAAACCGTCTATGTCCACACAGACTGCCTTTTAGGACACATTTCACAGACATGTTACTTTAAAAACCATCAGTGTCTAGGGCTTTCAGACAAATTTCTTTAAAAAATTGTGTCTATACCACCCCCAAGCACCCATTTTGCTCCCTGGCTGCCCTATAGGAATATATCACACAGACATATATCACAGGCAATATATCACACAAGCATACCATAATCACAAAATACTAAAAAAGAGCTCATTATCAGATGTACACAATGTAATGAACAATATTGTCATCAGCTCATCATAGAGGTCCAGCACACATATCCCATAATCTAAGTTCATGACCACACATCACATAATGTATGTATACAAAGGGGTTTTATATAGGTTCAAGCCTCTCTTAAGATAATAGCCCTACGTCCTGTTTGTCTTGTATTAATCTCTAGGATTGTTATAAGGGGGTGCTTGGTTAGCCTAGATAGATCTAAACCTAGTCGATGGGCTCCCTTGTATGAAGTCAGGGCGAGTTGCTAATACCGATGTAAGCTGCGAAGAGTTTGAGGTGCAAAGCTTCCGCAAGCTTGAATGACTTGTATGGCTCTAATGAACCTGTTCTGTTCTCTCTTTCGTAGGGTCCCCTGACTCCGTATATATAGGAGGTCATTGTACGGCCTCTGGAAACCTTACTTCCTAGTTTTGGAGATAAATTTCTCTGTTTATGAGATATCCTGGATATCTACGGGTAGTTTCTATACGTCCAGGGATTCCCTTTTTGAAGATAGAAATATGCTCTCAGAATAATGGAAAACCATGGGATGTCTAGATATAGTATTTCTATACTACTCATCGTTAGGGGGTATGGTCCTACACTAGTCGACCAATGGCAAACCGCCTGTACGACCACAACTGGAGAAATAGCGGGTAGCTAGAGAAGATGGCGCCCGAATCCGACTTCGTGTTTGCCTCACATAGAAACCTGTAGGTCACGATCAACATAGCGGTAGCCCAACTATATTAGGGGCCTCCCCCAGTTTGGCGTCGGCTATCTTCATGGCGTGCAGGATCAAGCTCTTGGAGACTGAGTTGCCATAGGTTGCGGTGAACATGATCCACCCGAACCACCATAACATCTATGCCTCCAAGTGCCTAGGAATAATGTTGTCGCTCGCCATGGGGTGGATGTAATCCGCTAGTCGGTCAGAAAATGAAAAACATTAAGCATGTAAAGGCGAAACATTAAGCACATAAAGGAACATATGCTAAGTAATGTACCACAAAGTGGAGTAGCCACCTCTTTGTAGGTTCGTACGTCTCCGACACTAGTAACATCATATATGTGGAGGCACCGTCCCTCTGCACAATGACATTGAACTGTACCAGGATGTCATTGCGCCAAGTGGGACATACGTCCCTCGCACCCATCGCTTGGTCTACGCACAGTAGGCCAAGCAGGAGTGGGACATCCTCAAGTGTAGGTGCCATTTCCCTACACGAAGGATGGATTGTGTGCATCTCCAGCCTCCACTTGTCTATAAGCATAGTGAGCAGGGCCTGATCAAAACTTAACCACCACGGGGACTCTATGTTCGAGCCCCGCATCGGCCTCCACAAGCCTGCAGAGCACGAGAAATCCAAACTGTGCAACTTGTAAATAAAATATAATGTAAGTACAAGACTTCACAAACAACAGAAGCACGGGAAAGGAATGTATTACAAACCTGGGGCTCCAATGCTCACCATCTTGTCCGGAACTCATGGTCAGACTACCGGGAGGTTAGTCACCTTAACAACGGTCAAGTAGGAGCGCGGTGCCTATCATCCACACATGGGTCAAGGAGCTTTGGGTAGTCGGCAGCCATACATGTCCACGATCGATAAAAAACTATACTATTATTTCAGCCTACAACAACATAATAAAACAAACAACTAATATTACTTAAAAAACTAGGTCTAACAATTACTCTACGTTACTCTAATAACATATATCTAATAACAGTTAACAATATAACTATCTTAAAAAAAGCATATGTATACCAATTACATATATATTCACTTAGGATGATGTTTTCACTTGTCAACTGGTACAAGGGCATTCGCAGTGTCGGGCAAAAATAAGCTGCGATCTTATATTCTCTGACCTTAAACTAAGAAATGACCAGAAAGAGGATGTAGCCCTTGGCCCATATAATCTCTTTAATTTGAAGCTGATGGGATGCAGCTCCAGTATATATTGTTAAACAAAAATAGAGCTTCTGGGTGTAGAAATATTTGGCTGGTGCATATATTAGTTTAGACAAAAGAAAATGATAGAACTGTGATTTGTGTTCTTTTTCTGTGATTTGCTAAAATAATTGTGCATGCATGCATGCCTGGGTCACATCAGTGTTTAGTTCAGCATGTACCAACTTTTTAAAATCAGCCAAAGCAGTGCATTTTCCTCTTGAGTTGTGCTAGGTGGATCCTTATCTCCAGAAGGTATACTGAGGACCTTATTGATGACCATTTGATTAATCTGCAGACCCTTCTCATATCGAACATCGATAATCATTGAATCTGGATTCAACTTGTCTATAAAAAAACAAGAAGGGCATTCTCCAACCTATCAGCGGGAATCTCTAAGAGTCCTCCAAAACCCATCTAACAAATCTTCCGATGCTGAGACATTGAGAGATGTTCTGTAAATTGGTTGAAGAGAGCAGGTGCACATCGGGTGGAAGTGAGGCATGCAAATTTAATAGCGTGCTGGGAAGCTAAAAATATATAAAAAATAGGATGCATGATTAATTGATTGGACAGTGCTCGATGTTGTCAAATATCTATTATATTTGTGTGGACATCTTGTAAACATGATGCATGGTATATTGATTGGACAGCGCAGCAATATGGGCATGATTGAGTAGGGACTTAACAAGTTCAGAAAGCCACAAAATAAAAATTGTGATGACACCAGATTTTATGGCATCATACTTGGCAGTAGCAGCAGCGTCCGCGGCTAGTTTTTGCGTAGCATCTCACCACTAGTACTGCAAGGACATGTAAAAGCTTGCTGCTTCTTTGGAGGAACGAAGTCATCGTCATCGTTGAACATAGTAGGGCCTGAAGAACTGCTAGCTGCACATCCCCTTTTCTTTTGAACATGTTCATGCAGGGATGTACCGCGTGATGAATTGTGTGGTGTTGGTCTGGGATCCAAATGTTGTAGACCATGGCCTTGCACAGGTGCCTATGTAGGTGCGATCCCCTGTGATCGAACTCACATCATGCCTTTTGGTGGTCTCAAACGAGAAAGCTTTGAACCTCCCTATTAATTGCCGGGGAGAACACATCTGGTTAAAAAAAAGGAACCGTAGTATGTGTAAACAGAGGTCACTGCAGTAGGAATAAACCAAAAGGAACAAAAGGAATACCTGCATGTCCTAAGAACGTCTGTAGACAAGTCCTTTTTTTTTTCCAAAGCTTAATGGTGGAATCATTTGAACCAGTACAAAAGGAGAAAAGAAGAAAATTGTTCACCAATCGCTTGAAATTTGTTTATAAATATACGAGAGATCAACCCGGGATACACTGGTAAGCATTGAGAACAAGTACGCTTTTGTCGTGCCCAAATGCATTGCTCTATGGAACCTAGCTAAGCGACATCATAGAACATCTTTAGGTCTTATGGGCTCTCTGACTGAATTGACTTCTATAATGACAAAACGTCCCTTAGGCATTGTATTCGGACCTCATCCACTCTCTTTTAGGAACGTCTCACACTCCAGAGCTTCAACATTAGGATCGATCTCACCATCCAAATGAGTACATGTGATAAGTGAGTACATGTGATAAGTACTATAGAAAGGATCATCTCTGCTCCTTTCACTGCCAGTTTCTAAACTCCAAACGCACATAAAAAGCCAAGCCAGCAAGAACCGATAGTGATAGAAGTGTTACGAACTGACAATGCTATTTAAATTATTAGTGCCAGTTCTTCACTATAACGGGCGGTGATAGCAGTGTTATGAATCGACAGTGATATTATTTCATCAAAAGACGTGCCTTTAATAGCTTACAGTGATAATGGCTATCACTGTCGGTTGTATTTCCGAGCCGACAGTGATATCTAAAATCTATGTGCTTCACGTGCCCACCTGCTCGGCTTCTCCCGAACGCCTTTAAAATCACACTCCATCACTCTCACTCACTCTCTCTCTCTCTCTCTCTCTCTCTCTCTCTCTCTCTCTCTCTCTCTCTATGGCTTCTTGCTCTCACTCTCCTCCACTGCCGCCGCTGCCAACGCGTGATAGATTCTCCACCGCTGCCTTCCCTGATCATGCCTCCCACACCCGCACCCTCATCTAGAGAGGAGGAGGAGGCCCCGATGCCGCGGTTGTCGGACAGGCGGAGACCTCAGGCTCTGATGAGTCGGCGGGATCCATCTCCTGTGATGATGCGTGGGACTTCTTTATTGACGAACCAAAGGCGAAGAAGTCCCGCTTGAGCTCGAATGAGGAGGAGGAGGATGCTAGGGAGGAGGAGGAGGCCGGTGATGACAACAACGAAGGCGATTGTGGGACCGGTGACGACGGTGGCGAAGGCGACGGAGGCGAAGGTGAAGGCAAGGATGATGACGATGACTTCTTCCTCGTCATCGTGGTTGCATGAGTGTAGTCGTGTTTAGTGTTTTTTGCATTGACGTCGTGGCGACAGCTTGTAGTCGCGATTAGGGTTTTCTGGCACGGTTGTGCATGACTTTAGTTTTGTGTATAGTAATGGATTTAGTGAGTTAGTTATATATTAGTGTGATATAAACTCTAATATTATGAAGATTAGTAATATAAAGTTCAGTTTAATTATTGCCTGACTGATTAAAATTTTGTTTTTTTGGTCCTAGTTTGAGGATCACTGCCGGTTTGTAGCTAGAACCGGCAGTGATAAGTATACAAATCGACAGAATAAGCTCAAGAACCGGTATTGATAGTTTGTATCACTGCCGGTTCGTTTCATAAACTGGCAGAGATATGTAAAATCACTGCTAGTTTTTGAACTGGAAGTGATGATATTTTCTATAGTAGTGAATGCCCCCCTTCCCTTCACTTCCCTGAGAATTTCAATATTATAAAATTACTAACCAAGATAGATCTATTAATATAGTTTTCAAATGTTCACTTTCAATATAAAAAGATCGACAAAGTAGTGTCTTGATGTATTTCCCCCCTATTAACAGATGCACTAGTTGGGCCTTGAGCCGATCTATCTCATTCAATGGGTACACCCAAAACCTTTTTTTTATTCTATCCTGCTTTTATACTTTACTTCCACATTCATAATTACACAATCCATAGGTTCACCAAAATAATTGTGACTTGAGTGAATGCCTCATATGAGTATAGATTGGCATACACTTGGGAACTTCATCTGGCTACAGATTTGCAATGTGCTTGAGAGCAATCGGGCGCTTAAGCCTGATAAAACGAGGGAGCCGAACCCACCACCGCCTGCAGGCATAATCATTAACGCAAATATCGTTGGGGTCACACACATCTTGGGGTACCTCTATAACAGCTAGGCTTTGCCTATCGAAATCAGACTCAAGGATAGAAAAACTACCCCCCTCAAGCAACCAGAAAATGGAATTCCCAACAAGGTTGTTGGGACAATTAGTACAAGGGTAACAACCATCTGTTTTCTTCTTCCTCCCTCCTTGCTACTCTATCGAAAAAAATCAACTGAAATGTTTTAACTCAAAAGGTCAAAAAAGTTTCAAGTTTAAAGTTTTCAAGAACTCAAAAAGTTTCAAGTTAAAAAAAAATTGAGTCAAAAATTCAAAAACAAAAAACTAAAATGTTTGGATCTCCACCTAGCTGCGATCCCGTGATAATTCCATTAAGGCACCAATCCTGTGAAATTATTTCTTCTTACTGATTGCGAATGCATCCATCATTCATCTGAACGATGTACATAACTGATGCATGTGTATGTATATATATGCCTGCTAATAGGCTAAAATCCGAACCCAAACCAACCCAGCAAATTCTCCCACCTATTCCCGCCCAACCGAATCTGCTGAGATGGATTCAACCCAATCACCAACACACTTTCCACTCGATTCCAACCCAATCCATCCTAATTGCAGCAGGCATGCGGTAACTCTGTGGTCTGCTAAACTGCAGACATGTCGAGTAACCAACAAGAGTTAAGGTCTATTTTTTCGGTTTCGGATTGTGGTTTCTAGCTTTTATAATCTGAAGTTAAATAAACATATAGCTTTTATCATAGCTTTTTACAATCTTCTTGTTGTATTGTGAGAATCTAAGAAGCTGGTTTTCTTCAGCTTTTCATAGATTGTGAAAATTCTTTTTATTGAACTATTCATCAAAGTTTGTAGAATTCATGATCTATTTTTTTTTTACAATCCAACTTTTTACAATCCATAATTTATAAGCCGCTTTTCATAATCCTCAGCTAAAATAAATAGACCCTTAGCACTTGCCGGTGTCTTGGAAGCAGAACAGGAACTGGATAGTGGAATCACTGAACCATGAACCGTGGTCCCTTAAAAATGATATGAAAATGAAAAATTAGAAAATTCAAATAAAAAACTAAGGGAAAATAGCATAAATGACAGCACCACTAAAGGTGAAATAGCATAAAGTGGGCTTAGATTCGCTTTTGCTCAATCATACAAACCAATCCCTAAGATCTCTTGCTACAAGTGGAGCTGTGCTGGTTATCACTCACCTGAATGACCATCCTAGGCACAGAACCACCAACAAGGAATGATCGCATAGGCTCCAAGAGAGAAGGATCATGTCAAATTTGAAACCCACAGCTGCCTCGATTGCTCAAAGGCATGCCCTTCAGAAATTTTAGCCATGTCCTAACACAAGCACACCTCCATTTGAGATTGATAAAGTTTACCCAACCATCTCTTTAGTTAAACAACCAGAGAGCGATCTATTGCAAGCAAATGCAACAGGCATCAATTCGCCAAGAGGAATTAATGCCAATGGTCTAAATAACATTAAGGATCATCAGAAGTAAACAACTCAAACAAATAAAAAACTGTATAATGGCTGGACAGAATTTAATGAATAACTATAAACAAAAGACTGGTCAATAAATAGATTTTCGGACTGCACTACAACTGGTTTCTCGTACTGAAAATGCATTCATTTAAATCGATCTTTGAAGTGCAATATAGCTATTTCTTATACCGAAAATGCATTGATATAATGTCGACAGAGAAGAAATCAGCTGAAAAACATATGCAAACTGCAAATGCCACCAAGGCTAAGTTCCGGGACTCTAATTCATTATAATAAGATAGTCTTAAAAAAGTTTTCAAGATGTGAAGAAAAAAATATGAGAACGAAAAAGTTTATTGAGAAGCAAAAAAAGGGTTCAAAGGTCCTCATTCGGTGCAAATGTCTTCTCACAAAAGCAGGTTTTAACCATGGACCTAATATCAGCCATCACCTAATAGTCAACACTGAACCTAATAGTCATTGTTCTAAGTTAGTCCATTCTGCATGTGGCGAAGTAATCATATGATCTTGGACACCTAGTCCAGGCACCATAGTGCGGATGTCGGATGGTAGATCAAGGTAAGGTAATAGTAAGTTAATTCTTGAGTTTGTTGGAACATCAATACAATAATATGAAGACAGATCTAGATTACCACTATTCGGATGGTAGCAGGAAAGACTGCTTTTGGTGTCATCTCACAATTTCAGCAAGGGAATTATGCTAAGTGCACTTTGTGTCTAGAAGGTCCTGGACATACCTTTTGAAGTGATCTCCCCTTCTAATTCTTGAGTTCTCTATCTTTTTTTCCCTAAAATTTCTGCATAACAAAAAAAATTAAGTGAAATTGTTGCAAGACCATATATTCAGAAGCATGTCACCAATACGAGCGAAAACAAACAAAAATCTTAAAAAGAAATTAGCTACTAAAAATATAAATTGAAATTGTTAAGGTAGAAATGCAAGAAGCAGGTAGCATTCTCGATTTCATTCTTTTAAGATCTTTAACATAGTAATAATTCAAACACAATATGCTTCAAAAGTACCAAGCACAAAGAAAGCACCACCATTCCAAAGACTGAGTTAAACATACTGCAGTTTGTGTAGAGAACCATCCATGCATTACTCCTACAACAGAGTAAGATATAGAGTGAATGTGCAGTTGATCACATAACTGAAACTGCAACAGTAGCCACTGATCTAACACCCAAAATGAATGAAAATGCAGCATATCTATATCCTTGGATGATATAGCACGACTGATGCTCGACGTGGACCCGTCCAATGTTGAGCCACCGCCTTTACTAAGGCAGAACTCTCAGTTTCACTTTCTTCTGCAACAGCACACAGACTGAATCTACAAAAGGAAAAGAAAAAAACTGGTACAGTTACTTGTGATGTTAATAAGCACTGAAGATTTTTTTTATAGGAGTGCAAAGATTGAGCTGTGGGTTTTCTTCATTTTTTATACTTTTGGAGGTAATGTTTACAGGGTAGCTGGTCAAGGTACTTTTTGCATTGGTCGCATCCCATGTTGGACGGGATGCTAGGGATATGCATTCTGGAATTCTCACAAGAAACAAGAATCTCTCTCTTTTTTTGACAGAAGAAATAATATGCTTGGGATAGTACCAGATGATGTTTTCTTTTTTTGAGAGGAAGCTCACCCCGAACTGCCAATTTGTAAAAAGAACTAAAAAATCAGCAACATACACTCAGCAGAAAAATCCTAATAGCAAATCTGCCTCGTGTGATCAAGAACCAGAAACTGCAACCCACTTATGTCTGCATTGCAGCTTTGCTCGTGGGGTCTGAAAGAAGGTGAGGAGCTGGACGTGAGGAGCTGGACGGACAACACAATCATCATATGTATATGCAAATTCAGAGTTCTCTCTGTCAGAATGGTGGACAACATCATTATTAGCCCTCACCGCGAAAAAGAAAAGAACCACGACAGCCATCATGTGTATACGGTGTGGAACCTATGGAAGGAATGCAAACGTAGGATTTTTGAAAACACATCGTCGCAACCAGTGCAGGTGTTAGGCTTCACAAGATGGTTGTGACAGCCCAGAGTTCGATAGTTTTCTGTTTGTTAACCCGTGAAACGTCATTTCTTTCTCATGTAGTACAACACTTGTAACTTCAAGACTGCTAAATTCTCCTTGAATGAAAGAGCAGTGCTTGTGCTCGTGCTCACGGTTTCTAAAAGACCTAATCAACCATGGCCCATGCACGAGGCGTGCAAGGCGTGCAAAATCCTTGAGCTTAGTGTGTAAATACTTGCATCTTCAGTTTGCTAATAATTATCTTGCTTTTCATGCATGAGAAGGCAAACCTGTAGAGCACCGCCTGAGCGCTCGAGCCACCGAGTGCGCTACCGGCCTACTGCAGGAGGAAGGGGGATCCGGGGATGGGACGGGAGCTGGGCCGCCGGTCGCTGCATGGGGGGATCGATCCGGCGGTCAAGCGCCCGGAGCCGCTGCGTGCGCTGCTGGCCTACCGCAAGGGGAACGAAGGGGGATCCGGGGATGGGACAGGCGCTTCGTTGGCCGGCCACTGCAGGGGGGTCGAGCTGCCGGTCGAGCGCCCGAGTTGCTGAGTGCGCTTGCTGCAGGGTTTGGCTACGAGTTTGACAGGGAGGGAGGGGCGGAAGGAGTGGATCAGCGTGAGATGGGCGTGTGAATCGCGAGCGGTTTTGGAGAGGAGAGAAGAAAGCGGACGAAGCGCGAGTTGAACACGCAAGTTTGATGGGAGCGGAATGCAGGTAGCGGAACAGGACGATCTAGGGGCTTTTTAAGTAGTAGAGAAGAGATAGAGATAGAGAGTAGAGATAGATATATTATGTTTGCCGAGTGATGGAAAGAGGTATAAGAATGAGAACGTGGGAGTTGACCAAAGGAGTTAACCTGTGAGTTGGACTTTTAACTTCAATCCTTTGTTTGGTTTATGATGGGAATTAAAAGAGCGATTTTAAGAGGGAATTCTTATCCATTGTTTTTTTTGTGTGTAGGCTTGAGAGTGAAAAATTCTAATATAAGTCACGAGGAGCGGTGGAGATGCATCTTTCCACTAATAATACAATTCCCACTCAACTCCACCCCTCTCCTTTGGAAGAGATTGGTGGAAGTTCGCCTCTCTAATTCCCATCCCACCAATGCTCCTGCTCGCACAAAACAAACGAGATTTTTAAACCCAAATCTCTAAACTCACTTTCCCTCTCACCAATTACCCCCGACCAAACATATTCATTACCACTATGTCAATCCTTTCGGAAAAATTACCACTATGTCAATAAACTCATCTATCAGCCACTCGAAAAAAAAGCTCATCTTTCAGCCAGAGGTTAGCAGTAAGCTAGCGAACCTAAGGAATGAGGCAACAATCATCTCCCCTTCTCCACGATCAAATACATACGACAGAGCTTCATGCAGGCCAACCTAGGCCATGGCCCCCACTTTGTTTTTGCATGTATATATCTATAGCTAAGAAGCTAAGGCCATCTTCAATCATATACCCTTTATTTCAGTCTCTTTCCGATTCCCCTCTCCATTCACATTCTTTTTATTTTCTCTATTCTCTAATAGCTTCCATTCGAAGGGATTCGTAAAAGAAAAGGAGAGAAAATACCATCCTATAAGAAATGACCTTAGGAATCTCTTCGTGACGAAAACTATAAAGAGAAACCATTGAAGCGCTGAAAAGAACGAAAATCCCTTCGTGAAAAGATTCTAAGTTCCGACGGAAATCGGTTGGGATGGTCTAATGGCTTGCACTATGTACAAGGCAAAAAAATTACTAATCTTGGCCTCTAAAATCCATGATTTTGCAGGCGCAAAGCTTTGTTTTTCAAAGCGATATTTTATCTCTATAGTTGGCCCCTTCTTTAATTGTTGGCAAGCTCCGTCACTGCATACAGAGATTTATTACAATGGAAAAACGTGTGGCAGCTACAGAACATAGTTACAGGATGATCTCTGAAGACAATTTTTGAACACACAAAGTGCCCTGAGCCCCTGAATCTCAATTGAATTTCCCACTTCAAAATTATATTGGACCACTGCTGCTGCACACAAGGAATAAACACATCTCAAGCTGCTTTAATTTGCTCTCGAGACAGCTTACCACTACTATAATAATATAAGTAAAAGGCTCATCAAGTTATATTCAACTTAGATGCCTGCGGCCAACATTTTATTTGATTCTAGCGAATTTGATCAAACAAAATCGAATCTTGGAACTCAAGCGTATGTTTAATTTTGTGATACTATCTACTATCGTCATTTGAAGCTTCTGATGCCGCTCTCATTCATCAGTGGCAAGATGATCTGACCTACACAACAAGAAAACACGGAATTCATTAGCATGAAGGATATTATATTACACTTGAAAGGTACCCCTACATTTACATATATGCATTGCTGGATGAACCAACAAGTACACAAAAAGGATACACAATCTCTTTCCTCTAGCCATGTGTCAAACAAAATTCAGTTCCGACGGGCATCACACTTGAAAACGTACCTACACTTGCACATTGCAACTTGGCTTTCTCACAGACAGTCAGTATTAGGAACCAAGTCTTATATTTTCTTGGAAGCTTGTCGAAAATATTGTTTAGTTACTTCTTATAGTTAAATCAGATGACAAAAATCCTTTTCGTCATGAGGCCCCGTTGCTAAAAATGAATGTGAGCTTCCGCAATTGTCATGCATGATTCTGTCCTCAATTATGAACTCATCATCATAAAGCTAACAAATAAATCTTCTTAAAAGGAAAGCATTATAACATCTGTTGTAGAATAACTAAATATAACATACGTCGTGGAACAAAAAGGCAAGGAGTAACCCCACAATAAAATT
Organism: Phragmites australis; assembly: GCF_958298935.1. Taxonomy (NCBI): domain Eukaryota; kingdom Viridiplantae; phylum Streptophyta; class Magnoliopsida; order Poales; family Poaceae; genus Phragmites; species Phragmites australis. The sequence continues at coordinate 21,231,549 of NC_084941.1, read as the reverse complement.
TACTGCTAACATATGGTGCACACATCAACTAGGGATGGCATTCCTGCCTACATGTTCGTGTACCCGTGGGTACCACGCCTCACGAGTATGGGCGCGGATATGCTTTTTCGCCTACGGGCATAGCGGATCGGATACCCACAAGAGAGAGGGTTGGGCGCAGGTTTATATCTTCACCCACAAGTTCTCATGATCAGACCGCACGAGAGAGGGTTTTGCTCCGCCGCACCCAACCTAACCCATTTCATGCCATCCCTAGCATCAACACACCAGGAAGTAACAGTGGCACATTCGTACATCATTGGATATGTAAGCCTGGAAGGGTCTTGAGGAGGTGGTACTGGAGCAAATGCAGGATAAATATAATACAAACGTGCTCATTGATATCAGAAGTGAGCATAATTTGCTCACTGGGAACAAGGGGAAATCGAGACGCACTGTGTGTTCTAAAGTTAACTTCGATCGCTGAGTCCGAAGGAGGAGGTCTCTGTGTTCGTACTGTGACATTGATCCTAATAATACCCATTGATCAACACATTTTTTTAGATAAAGGTTGATCAACACATATAGCACCCAAGAAGTAGCTCAAATCTACCGATGGTCGATCGTACCTTTCCACAGTACACATCGATAGAGCAATCCGCATTCAACAAAAGGAAACCAAATCTTCAAGAATTCATGAGCGAATTGAAAATCGAACGAAAAACCGTACCCTTTTTCACTTGTAATCGAAGGAGGGAACGGCCGTGCTGGGCAAATCTATCTCCAACACCCCCGACTTGGCAGCAACATTGGAGTCCTGCTTCCGCCCGAACAAACCGGAAAACCACCCAGTAGGGCCAGACTCTGCAGGGACCGGGAGCTCCTGAACCCCGATCGGTGGCGCCGGCGGAAAGCCACCAGCGGGCGCGTGCTGTCCAGGGTCCTGTGGCATGTCCATGACCTCCGGGGGCGGCGGTGCGGCGGCAACGACGCGGTTGATCATGATCCCGGCGCCCTCGATGAGCGCGAGGAACGCAGCGCCGGCGGCCGCGGCTCTCCCGGTGGCGAGGAGGCCCTGGCGCAGGGAGAGCACGCCCCCCGCGGCGGCGGCGGCCGCGATGGAGTTCCAGGGGTCCTCCTTCTGGCGCGCATAGACCATGCCGCAGTCGAAGACGGAGAAGAGGCCGCCCCAGACGGCGAAGCTGCCGCCGACGCGCGGCGCGTTCATGCGGATGGCGGTGGCGCCGCCGGCGAGGCGGTGGCCATTGGGGGAGTTGTAGAGGCCCCTGACGAAGTGGTAGGCGGAGCCGCCCACGGCGCCTATCCCGAAGCTCGTGCCGAGGTCCTCTAAGATGCGGTCTGGGCACGGCTCCCGGTTGAAGTCCGGAGCAGTGGCCATCGAGTCGAGTCGGTCTCCGGCGGCGGAGGAAACCTAGGCGGGGGAGTCAGGGCTTGGAAGACACGACACGTTGGTGATGGATGCGAAGAAGACGGCGCGCCGGGTCGGGTGACTCGGGTCTGCTTTTATAGTTTTTTACCACCGGCCCCCGGCTTATACGGCGAGAGAGGTGGACAAAGTATTTATTTTTGAGAAAATTTCACATTAAACCATATATTAGTGTATTTGATGTTAGGATGCAAATTAATTAACCAAAGGGTATTTCCTTAGTTTAATCAATAACACCAATTTTCTAAAAAATTGCTCAATTTCTTTTAAAAAGTAGCGTTATTGGTTGAATTAAAGATGGTCGGTAAATACCTTTAGATTAATTAATTTGCACCCCTATTAGGTACATTTTGAACCATATATTTTATGCTAATCTTTAAATTTGCACTGTGTCTAAGGATTGGGCCTTTGGCCGTGCTCACGTGGCGAGCTGTTGTATCCACCTTAGCTCCGCAGACTCAATTGGGAGGGTGGATTGTTGTTTCCAGCAAAAGCTTTCTTTCTCTCGATTCATTCTTCGTGGCCTACTTCCCATTTGGCCTCAACTTTTGCTACCGCCTCTCCATGTAAGGCTTCCAGAGTCTAAGTACCACTGCTTGCAGACTTCATTATGTGCTTATATTCCTAACTGACACCGCCACCTCAAGTTGCCACTTGCACATCTGCTCTCCAGCCATGTCTACCTTGTCGTTGCCTCTCCTCAAGTCACCACTTGCACTGCCGCACCAGCTTGGCCATGTCTACCTCGTCATCGGTCCGATGCCTATCTCTATAATGGTAACGAATAGGTAATCAGAGGGTCAGATTATAGATACGATGTTCACTTTTTAGGTGGTGAGTGGTGCCATCCTACGCGATATGGAGAGTGACTCTAGTAACTTGAGGTCAAAGGGGAAGCAGCAACAAAGAATAAACTGAGAGGAATACAGTTTGGTCTGCAAACAACAGTCCACCATCCCAGATAAATACATAGAGCTGAGGTGGATGTAACTGCTCATCACGTGAACATGGTCAAATGTTAAATTCCATAAACATAGTGCAAATTGAAATATTAGCATCAAATATATGAATTAAGGTGGAAGTTATTGTTAAAGGTGGTTCAAAGTGCACTAAATATATTAATATATGGTCCAAAGTGAAATTCACTACGTAAGAAACTAACAAAGGAGACACGTCATTAGTAACGGGTGAGGAAAGCACCCATCACTAATGACAACAGTGACAGATCACTTGACAAGACACCACTAATGATACAAACTAATAACTGTATCATTAGTGACGGGTAGCAACAACACCAACCATCAGTGACGGGTCTAAATATAACACCAACCAGCACGTGGATCCTCCAAATCCTAACCCTAAGCCTCCATCGCTCACTATCTCAGCGTGGCAGGCAGAGCTGATCGGGTAGTTCTCGACGCAAGCGGCAACGTTGTCGTCCGTGCCGCAGCTGGCCGCATTGGTGCTCGAAGCCACCTCCCACCCAGCCCTCTTCGCCTTCTCCGAGCTCCTCGCCCTTCCGACCCTCTCCAAGGTACACGCCATCCCTGATCCCTCTCTCTCTGCCACCCTCCCCCCGCGCCGCGGTGCTACGGTTAGAGTTTTCCTATTGTTTTCCCCCACGGATTGGGTGGCGTCTGGCATGTTTGTCCTGTGGATCTGATGCAGTGTGAGGCCATTTGTTGCTGTGGATCTCTGTGTGTGGCCTCTCCGCGGTGCAATTTTTTTGTTGAACTCAGAAATTTGTTTGGGAACTCCAGATGGAATGAAATCTTTAGTCATTGGGTGGGTGATGTGCTCTGATCCTGAGTTGAATTAGTATTATACACGCATTTCAGAGGGCTCTAACATACTGATGTCTCCCATTTAAATTTGATTTTCTGGCCAACCTGTTGAGAACGCATTGCATCACATGGACAGATGGATTTCTTTGTGCTTATGGGCTTATATTGTGATTGCTGGAATTTTTTCCCTTGATTGATCTACTGTTGCTACCTGCATTAGCATACTGGACTCCTGATTATGCCGAATCGGACACCTACACCTATATCGGATTCCAGGTGGTATATGGCATGTTTAAATTTTTTGTCGAGTCAGACTCCGACACTCGCTCCCCTATCAGGGTAACACTGTCCAGCATGCGTAACAATCTGATGTTTGTGTCCATTGTTTACTTTGGTATTACTTCCAAGCTTATGGTACTAATGGATACTTATGCAAGACATGTACATTTTGGTTCAGTAATGTATTTTTTGTGTAACTGTAGGTAATTATGGCTCCCTTCCTGCATTGTTGCCTGATCAAGTCCGGAAGCTGAAACAACTCAGTGTGCTAACTCTTGCTGAGTCAACCAAGTTGCAAATTCTGACTAGACATACCTTATAATTGGTAGTCACAGTTCTGCACTACTATTTCAGGGGGGCATGTTTGTTGTCTAGCTACTTTCTTCAATCTCCTTCTCGTTCTTCTAATGTAATTAGTTATGTGGTAGTAGGAATTAGGATCAACTAACGTATGGTAACATATATGCAATTATCATTAGATCCTCCTTATCATCCAGCCAAACATTAACAAGATCGTTGTCTTATACTCATAAAATAATCCAAAAGGAAACTACCAATCCGTCATTAACTTGTTACAAAGATAAACTCGATCATTTTATTATTGCTCTTGTAATCTTTTATTTGATTGAATCTAAGTCTACTTACTGTAATAATCACACACATATAGAGTATACACACGATACATCAAGAAAAGTGTTAGACACCGACCGTACGTGAAAGAATGGATAGTCCGACACGACTTCTCTTGTAGGAAGCCGGGCGTGGGCAACAATTTATGTGGTTTTTATGTATGGGAATTCATGCATGGATTCACTGGAGTCGCGCCGCTCGAGGAGACCGATGCTGAGGTAAGCGGCATACATATTGATAACTAATTTTTAGGTCCAATACGTGGTTATAAGGATTGAGTTCTTCAATTCTTGAAACTGCAGCTCCTCAAGCTGGCCACGGATGGATTCTTGCCTATTGAAATCAACGTATTTAAAGAAAAACTTGCCGGGTTTATCAATAACCATGTCATCAGTCCAATCGGCGAGTACCATGAAATTGACTAGTCAACCTCGTTATTTCATCTAACAAGAAAAGGCAAAGTTTAGATCCTTCAATTAGCAAGAAATCTTAAACTACTTACCATTGTTGTGATGAAACTTGATATGTATGTGGTCTATATATGCTGTGATGAGATTTGATGTTTTATAACTTAAATTTATATATGCTTGTGTATATATGCTATGATGAAATTTGACATCTTGTGAATTAAATTTATATGTACGTGTCTATAAATATGCCATACACTATTAGCGGTAACAACCAAAATTTGAAAATGAGCACGCTATTAGTGGCAACCACCAAAATTTGAAAAGGGCAGGAAACAAATATCATTGCTAGTTAGTAAAAACAATCGGCAATGATAGCCCATCTATCACTGCCAGTTGGAACCATCAACCGGCAATGATGGAGACTTTCAGTGTTGGTTCTATAATCGACACTGATAGTCTCTGACTATAAGTACCGAGTAATCAGTGACGGTTCAATACCCGTCACTAATATTGATTTTGAAACGCTACTGATAACATGTTCTATAGTAGTGTAAATAGTGAATCATTTGTTATAGGGCCTGTAAGCCCATGCCTGTGTAAAATTGAGCGAGGCGATAGGATTATGCTACAGCTGTTCTACAATGGTGAAGCTAATGACTAACGTTTGGTTTGGATAAGATATTGTATTGGCATCAGCAAGTCGTCAAGATTTACTTGGCTGATGGGATTATTGTTCCGCAGGTATATAGTGTTGTTTGCTGTTTGATGAGATGCAGAAATGGGCCTTGTTGGTGCGTTTTCGTCCATTTTATGCTGCCATGTGTTCCATGTGGAAGTTGACATTATATGCGTTATGTTGTAGTCGACTATGAAATAGCATTTAGTGAGATATAGTTTCAAACACGTGATGGCATTGTTGTTCCGCAGTTATCTACAGCTGTTTTTGGTTGCTGAGATGTAGAAGTGACGTTTGTCGTCTCTAGAAGTATTTAGATGCTGTTGAATTCGATGTGTTCCATGGAAGTTGACTTGTAAGGATAAATTATGTAATAATATTCTAGCTCCTGCATGTTGTTATTTCAGTAAACTCCGTGGAGTTCACTTAAATTGACATTGTAACTCACTCAGATCAATGCAATAGCATTGACTCCTACGGTTCATCTGTTTGATCTGCGCCTTTTAGTTCATATTCTTATGACCACGGAGCACATTTGACCCAAGCTCAGCTGTCAGTAGAAAATTTGGTGGTGTTCCAGGTCATTTAAGTTGTGAAGTATGACAATAAGGAACTAAAGGATAATATTGTGAGCTGAACTCCCATTAGGCTGTTAAGTATATATATATAGCCCCACATATTATTCTACCTTATATTAGCCCACGAGTACTGACTATATATTGACATAAAGTTTATTGGATGGCTCTCTCTTCCCATAATTCCAGTCAAGGTGACATGGAATTAGAGCAAGTATAGGGTTAGGGTTAGACTAATCCAACCCACCCACGAGAACCGTCATGGCCATCTCAGTCTCCTCTGTTGTCATGTCGAAATCCATCAGGCCACTGTCGTGGCCATCCATTGTCGCGGCTATCGCCGCACATTCGGACGCCATCGCGGCCGCTGTTCGTCGCTGTTCATCGCGAAGGTGTCATCAGGTCGCCCGCTATTGCGGGTCGTCTGTACGCTGTCTTCGTCTTGAGGCCGCCCGTCGTTGCGGGTCTGCCTTGTCTACCCATCTGCCGTGTCGTCCACTCGCTTTCGTCCATCTCACGCCTACCGTCGCAGATCTGTTGCAGATCCGTCATCTGCTCGCCGCTGTGGATCTGTCGCGGATCTGTCACGGATCCATCATGGATCTATCATGTACCCGTTGCCCACACGCGCCGATCATCAGTTCGTCCCCATCGCCCCTGTTGTAACATCCGATTTTATAGGAACAAAACCAGGTACAACACATATATGCTAGGATCAAGTTTTATAAATGTGTTACATCATCAGTATATCATCACAGTGCCATTATTATAATAACATCATTAACTTATTATAAAAGGACCCAAGGGTCTAAACGAAATCACAGCGGAAAAGACAACTTCAGTGCCAGAGGGTCTTCTAGCTTCCACAAGGGTCAACTGGGGGCACACCAGCTTAGAAAAGGAGCTTCGGGTCGAAGTCGTCTTCATTGAAGTACTCACACTCGTTGCTCCCTTTCCCTCGTCTTCACTGAAGGATGCAGCTTCATCAACTGCTTCTGAATAGCAGAAGGATGCAAGAGAGGGAAAGGGAGCAACGAGTGTGAGTACATAATATACTCCGCAAGTGTAGGAAGAGCATACTATGTGACTTAAGTCAAAAAAAGGTTAGACACTGGTTAATTGCATTAAGCAACTATGACCTATAACTCCATCAACAGGCATCATATTTACTAAATATGAAGACACAACTATAACAAGCATAAATGACTCATCGGATTCCATCCGACTACCAAGACTCACCAGATAATTCCATTACTCGGCTACCCGACTAACCATTCCAAAACACTGATCCCAATAAATCAAGAAGAAGTCTAAGCCGCTCTTGACCGTGAGCACAGCTGATCGATCAGTTTGATACTTTGAAGAGTTTGCACAGCCATATTTCTTGTGTTGCTTCACAAAGCTTCTGGGGTGTGGAGTCAGGGTCTCACTACAAGGCCTTTACAAAGCTTCCACCGACTTGTAGGCACCCACTAAAGTTTCATAGCTAACAGTGATTCCATTACTGCAGAAGCCCCCTCTTGTGCCACAGAACCGTCCACTGATGCCCACAGAATCTGAGGGGTGGCTAATTAATTGGCCCGACCGTACCCATATAAGCCTCGTGGTTGTGTGGTTTAACTTGGTTATAGAATTCAAGAACCGGTCCTTAGGATCGCACACTGGAATTACCACAAACCAGCTGTGCATTTCACGCACACGTGTATTCCCGCACCGTCATTACACAACCATCCTGTTTGTATCCCTATACCATGTTGCTATAAAATTACCATACCTGGTTCTTGTTGCATAAACATTAGTCAAGTTTAACATTTTCCCCAACTATGAAAGCAACTGGCATATCTACCTTTCATTTCCTATGACTCATCAACGATGACAAGGATAATCGCACAAAATCTAGTAAACCCTAACATATAAACTACTAACATATAAACCCTAAAAATAGGAGTAAGATGTTCAAAGACACTTGCCTTTAGTTAAGGATTGCTCGAAGACTTCAAAACCTTGATCTTGCAGGTTCACGAACTGCTCACCTTCTAATCGACACACCGAAAAAGCATACAAGGAAAAACCACTAAGAATAGTATACCAAACAGTAATAAATCTAGGTAAAAAAAACCCCATAAAAAGATTCTACATGTCACTACGAGAAATTGAGCACAAAAATCTCCCAAATCGGAGCTACAAGTAAAAAGTTATAAGCTTTTCTGCAAAATTAACCTAATTTTTGGGAATTTCTAGGTTTTCTTTTATTCTGAAAATCCTTTTTATTGCGCATGATGATGACATAAAGCAAGAAATGAATTAGTTTTATATAGAAAAGAGGAAAAAGGAAAGTGGACCGGGTCCACAGTTGTGAACCGTAGGGGGGGTCTCGGTCCATCGGTTCACCATGGACTGAGGGCACCGGCGGCTTGAGCGTGGCAGTGGGGTGGCCGGATAGCGGCTGGACTTCACCGGTGAGTGGTGGAAAATGGAGAGGAGGTGATTGTGATCTCATCCCGAGCGAAAATGATGCCAGAGAGGAGTCGGAACAACCGAGTGATGGAGAGGTGCGGCCCGCAGATCTCGGGCATGGCGCGGGCGGCTTCCGATGGCAGAGAGAGGTCAACGATTGGTGCAAAGGAATCCATGAGCACCTGTGCACACGGTGAAGGGATCAGATTGATCAGTGAGATCTCGATAGCGGTGAATTGAAGCGGCGGAGCAACTCACCGGCGAGAGCCCATCCGCGTGAAGGTGCATCTAGCCCCTATGTGTGGTTTTGGTAATTAATGACAATACCTATGGACTAATAATTGTGTTGAGAATTGTTAGTAGGTTGTTTCATAGGTGATGTATGGAGGATTGATCATGGATTCATTGAGTAATGTCATGTGATCAAAAGAGATGCATCAAGAAGAATGAGTAAGAGGTGATGCTCGGGTAATTAATGACAATACCTATGGACTAACAATTATGTTGAGAATTATTTGTAGGTTGTTCCATAGGAGATGCATAAGTGATGAAGCATGGATTCGTTGAGGAATATCATGAGATCAAAGAGATGCATCAAAGTCATTGAGCTTTAGGTGATGCTCATGTGATGTAGAAGAATCTTAAGTGAGAAGAGACATCGGAGTTTGAGGATGGTCTCAAGAATATTGACAATAAGAATGAAGAAAAAAATTACTTGTGGAGCTCAAGTAACTAAAGGTATTGAGAGTATTATCAATTGAGTTTTATGGACTAACCCATGTGCTATGTGCTTGAGAGTAAGTTGGGGTTAGGTTCCATATGAAGGCAAATATTGAATTGGGATATTCAATGTGTCGAGTTGGAAGAGCAAGATCAAGACAAGCTTAGTGGATAATTTGTGTGCTTGATGCTTGCGGTTCATACTTTGGTGGTGAACCGGATGAAGATGATGTGAAAAGAAAAATCTTCCATGCTTGGTGCATGGGAAGCAATCAGGTGAACTTCATCAAGCTCTCGGAAGATCAAGAGACGATCGAGATAGGAACTGAGGATGAACATCGCCATCAAGCTCAAGTGAAGAGTTGATGACAAGCCTAGAAGAAACATCGGGACTCGGATGATGTGTTCGTTAAGTCCAACGGGGTGACTAGCTCAAGGCAAAGGTATAAAATGTAGTGTATTTTCTTTTGCAGGTCAATGGTGATTAGAGAAGAGAAATGACCGGATTGATAGGATAAATGCCATTCTATTAAGAGGGGTCTTGACGATTGCTTGAGTTTTACCATGTGTTGCTAAGCTCAATCTTGCATGTGCATACTCTCTTTGGTAGGTTGCTATAATTTGCAAATGGGTTTTGCAAATAGCTCAAGTTCATGTTCCTACTCGTATGGCATATCAATATGTTTGTAAAGGTGGTTTGAAAGTTGACATTGAGAATGCATTAACCCTTGGTCGCATGGAACCTTTAGGAGGCAAATTTGTTTTGCAAAAGTTTAAGGTTCATGTAGTTTTTATTGTGATGGATCTTTGTACTATGTTTTAGGTTTGATCCAATGGGTTTGAGGTCAAACAATCAGTTGGGATATGCAGCCCTCTGAATAAGCTTTCCATAGAGTCCAAGATCACCTAAATCGGACATCGGGTTCAAAAGTTATCGTTGTTTCTCTGTGTATCGGCAGTGCTGTTCTGGGAGTGGCGGTCTGACTGCCAAGAATTTCGGTCTGACTGTTGTATAAACAAGGCAGCACAATTTTTTTTTTCGGGTGGCGGTCTGATCGGTTCATCCACGGTCTAACCGCTGTATAAGCTTTGATGGAAAGCGTTCGGTCTCTAGCCCGGTCTGACCGGTGGCTTGTCACGGTCCAACCGTCCCAACTCAGAGAGTTCTGGGTGCCTCTGGTCTGGTGGCAGTTTGACGGTCGAATCAGTCAGTCTGACCGCCAAGTGCATATGTGTCTGACTGCAGTAGCCATGCCGGTCTAACCGTGCACGTACAGAAGGTTTTGGGGCTAGCAGTCTAACTGAGAGGGTTGGCGGTCTGACCGCCAACCCGTGACCAGAAGTCAAATGTGACCGTTGCTGTAGTAGTTGAACGGGGTGGTCTAACCGCCGTGTAGCCTGCAGTTTGACCGCCAGCCGTGCAGAGTTGTTAGAACTCCTGTAACGGCTACATTTCAGGTTGTGGCCTGTAAATACCCCGTGTCCAGTGGCTTGGGATAGAGCTGCTGCCCCCATTGAGCATCTTTGAGCTAAGTAAAGTCCTCCCCACACATTTGTGCATGTGTTGCACAAAGATTGAGCTTTAGGCATTTGGTGAGAGTCGAGTTCGTCTTGGCTTGTTACTCTTGTAGGATGCCGCCTTCTAGACGGCTTGGAGGTGGTTGCGCCGTTGAGCCCTTCAAAAAAGCTTGTGAAGGAACTACGGTGGTGATTGTGAGAGGCTTTGTGCACGCCTTGCCGGAGAGGTAAAGTGCAACTTTAGTGGAATCGAGGTAGTGAGTGGTTCATTGGATTAATAGGCTCAAGATCAAGTTGCTCGTGGAGAGTCTCTTCTCGTGGTGAGAATTGCATACTTGATAGAGGAGCGGTTAAAGGCTTGAACCCACCTCAACGTGGATTAGGGGTGATCGACAAATCACCGATACCACGAGATAAACTTTGGTTGTCATCTCTCGTGCTATTTACTTCTATGTTGTGATATTTACTTTCATGCAATTTACCTTGTGTGATTTATATTCCTAGAATCATAATTGCTTACATGTCACCCTAGGTTGCAAACCTACATAGGCTTAGAATTGGTCACTTTGTTGAGATATAGAGTTTGGTCCTTGCTTCAGACTGAGGAACTCCTTCCTCTTCAGCTTTACTTCTCCTGTAGGAACATGATGAGCACAGAAACTATTCCAAAACTCTACCCATGTGATCTCTTGGGATCCTCATGAGCGGCAGTGTAGGCTGTCCACCATTCATGTGCTGGCCCAATAAGCTGATGGGAAGCGAAAAGAACTCTTTTCCTTCCAGTATGCTAAGCTATCTGTAGCTTGCTCTCAATAGTCTTCAACCAGTCATCAGCCTCCATAGGTTCAACTGCCTGTGAGAAAGTGGTTGACTGAGTACTCAGGAAGGTCCTGAGCCTGGACTGTGGTTGTTGTGTGGTGCTTGCTGGACTTGAGGGTGCTGGTTTATATCCTGCACCAAACCTTAGAGTATTGTCATCACTTGGTTGGCATCCATCGGAGGGGACGGGGGTGGAAGATCATGCTAGTTGGCGTTGGTGTTGTTGTTGGTGGTGTTGTTGCCACGCCTGGTGTTCACCATCTATTGGTAGCCAAGATACGAGCTGTGGAGCATAAGAGAAAAGCAAGAGCGAAAAAACAAGACAAGAACAAATAAGAATAGATATAGCATGAAAGAAAGGAAGGACTCCCAACTAATTATTTTATTATTAACTAATGTAATATAGAGGAAGAACACCTACATTACACCAACACTCATGCAAAGATCCAACTCATGACAAAGTTCACATCACATACAGAAACATCAACCACAAAATCAACAGATACACTGAATGACTGAAACACTCAGGATTAACAATTTATTTTGCTAAGGACATCCTCCTAACTCGACACTACTCCTCGCCTACTGGACCTGCTGCATCTGCTGCAGTTTTTAGATGAAGCCTCTTGCATGAAGGTGAAAAGGGTGGTGTAGCCACGGGTCTCCTGGGAGACTCCTCAGGGAACTGGTCAGGGTCCTCCAGCAGAATCTGAAGCTTGCAGATGCTCTGCTCCTGCTCCGCGTGACGCTGGTGCATATCCTCCAGCTCATCGAGGGCTTTGTCAAGCTCTGCGTATAGGGTGGCGGTGAGGCGGACCTGCTCTCTCAGATAGTCATCTAGTTCACTATTGATAGGCGTGAAGATGACCTCCAAACTACTAGTCGAATGCTGTGGGAACTTGTCGAGCTGAGTGAGGTAAAGAACCTGTCTGTTCTCCTGAGAACAGCCAAAGCCTGGTGGGCGGCGTCCTCGATCCTAGCCTTGAAGGTAGCTATAGGGACGATGGCGGGGTGGACACGGTGAACTCGGTGAAGAACGTTGTCAGTAGCCTTCTCAAACATGGTCTCCTCCACTGTCTAGGAGTAACCATGGCCTGCAAGGGGAACTCTGTCTCCCTTGTAGTCCGGGGCATCATGGAAGCCCAGACCCTGAAGCAAGTACCAAAGTGTGTGGGGGAAGTAGCTGGCATGCTGTCCGTCGGAGTGGAACTCGGGAAGGGGTTGGTGCGCCTAGAGAACACCAGAAGGAACCTCCTGAGCAGGAACCAGAACATGCTTGCGCGGGGTGATCTTCGTGCAGGCCATCTAAAATTTTTAAGAAGACAAAAATTTAGTAACTCTTTTATAAAGAGCAATAGATAGAGTAAGGAAAAACTGAAAAGAAAACAATTTTAAAAAATAGTTTGTACAAACATAAGTCCTTAATATGTCCTTTCCATCTAGGCTGCGTCCTATGGTAAACATGGCTCTAATACAACTTTTTTAACACCCTGTTTTAAAGGAACAAAACCAGGTACAACACATGTATGCCAAGATCAAGTTTCATACATGCATTACATCATCAGTGTATCATCACAGTCCCATAATTACAATAACGTCATTAACTTATATTACAAAAGGAATCGAGGGTCTAAATGAAATCATAGCAGAAAAGACAACTTCAGCGCCAGAGGGTCTTCCATCTTCTACAAGTGTCAACCGGGGGCACACCAGCCTAGAAAAGGAGTTTCGAGTTGAACTCATCTTCATTGAAGGATGCAGCTTCATTAACGGTTTCTGAACAGTAGAAGGATGCAAGAGAGGGAAAGGGAGCAACGAGAGTGTGAGTACATAATGTACTCCGCAAGTGTAGGGAGAACATGCTATGTGGCTTAAGTCAAGAAAAGTTTAGACACTGGTTAACTGCACTATGCAACTATGACCTATAACTCCATAAACAGGCATCCTATTTACTAAGTGTTAAGACACAACTACAACAAGTAGGAATGACTCATTGGATTCCATCCGACTACCAAGACTCACCAGATAATTCCAATACCTGGCTACCCAACTAACCATATCAAAACCCTGATCCCTACTAATGAAGAAGTCCAAGCCTCTATTGACCGTGAGCACGGCTGATCGATCAATTTGATACTTTGCAGAGTTTGCACAGCTTTTCCCACGAGTCGTGATTCCCGTGTTGCTTGAAGCTTCTGGGGTATGGAATTAGGGTCTCACTACAAGGATTTTACAAAGCTTCCACCGACTTGTAGGCACCCACTAAGGTTTCACAAGTAACAGTGATTCCATCACTGCAGAAGCCCCCTCTTGTGCCACACAACTGTCCACTGATACCCACAGAATCGGAGGGGTGGCTAATTAATTGGCCAGGCCGTACCCATATAAGCCTCGTGGTTGTGTGGTTTAACTTGGTTATAGACTTCAAGAATCGGTCCTTAGGATCGCACACTGGAATAACCACAAACCAACTGTGCATTTTATGCACACGTGCATTTCTACAACGTCATTACATAACCATCTTGTTTGGATCCCTATACCATGTTGCTACAAAATTACCATACCCGGTTCTTGTTGCATAAACATTAGTCGAGTTTAACATTTTCCCCAACTATGATAGCAACTTGCATATCTACCCTTCATTTCTCATGACTCATCAACGACGACAAGGATAATCGTACATAATCTAGTAAACCCTAACATGGGATTCCAATTTAGATAAGCATGCAATGAAGGATAAACTACTAACATATAAACCCTAAAAATAGGAGCAAGATGTTCAAGGACACTTGCCTTCAGCTGAGGATTGTTCGAAGACTTCAAAACCTTGATCTTGCAGGTTCACGAACTGCTCACCTCCTAATCCACACACCGAAAAAGCATAACAGGAAAAACCACTAAGAACAGTATACCAAACAGTATTAAAGCTAGGTAAAAACACGGAAGAGGGGGCACGGGGGAAGTGGCCGGGCCGGGCCGAGCCGGGCCCAAGCGGGAGAGGGAGGGAAAGGGTGGCCCACAAGGGGAGAGAGGGAGGTTTTATTGCTAGGTTTAGGGGAGGTTTTGGCCCTGGAGAAATTAGAGAATTTTCAAATTGCTTTTCTTTTTATTTTAAACCTACATGGGGTTGAACAAGTGCCATCTAGCAAAATTTTGCAAACCTTTTCCACTCCTAAAACCCTATTGCAACTATGATAGCATGAATGCATCAATCATAAATATAAATGGTAATTTAAATTTAGAAATTAATTTCCTTCTCAAAAGAATAAAATTTACAACTCCTATTTAATTCTAGCAAATTTTAAACAAATGCAAAAATTGAAAATTTAGGGTGTTACACCTATCTTGCAGTCCGTCGATGTCTCACGCGAGCTTGTCGCTGTGGTCGCTGCTGCTCATCCCCGCCGCAGTTGATCTGCTCTATCTCTGCTGAAGTTGATCTCCGCTGAAGTTGATTTGCTGGTGGTGGTGGTGGTGTTTCAGCTGCTGCTGGTGGTGGTGTGCTGGCTGGTGGTGGTGGTGGTGTCTGGTGGTGTTCTTTAACTGCTCTTGCTGGTGTTGGTAGCTTATTGTTCCACAAGTATTGTTAGTATTTCAATCCTGTCGCAGTCTAATGTTATTGCTATTCCTATCAAGATGGTTGGTCATTATTATCGAGAATGGGTTTTTCTGTGAAAACTGTGTTGAGGGGCTATGCTTTGGCATCTCACTTGATTGATGATCCACCTGTTGATAAGTCAAAGGATGGTTTTGGTGCTACTGAAGTTAAGACTTGGTAGAATGATGAAGGAAGGGTAATGAGTGCTATTGTCACTAGTATGAAGGAATCCTTGATTATGAGTATTAGACATCACAAGATAGCTAAAGCAATGTGGGACTATTTGCAGTGCCGCTATGTTCAAAATAGTGGTGCTCTCTTGCATACTTTGATGACAGGACTTCATGGACTTCAGCAGAATGATATGTCCATAGATGAGTACTATACTCCTTTTGATGTTTTGATGGTACCATTGCTCTCAATGGTACCTCAGTGTACCAGAGGTTGTTTAGGCTATTGTGAGAACAAGAACAAGTTCATTGAGAAGTTCCTCATTTACCAGTTTTGTCATGGACTACAATCAGAATTTGAGTCTATTCGTATGCAGCTGCTCAACAACCCCACCACTCCATCTATTGTAGATGTATTGTCTGCTTTGATCACTCAAGAGACTCATCTTTGTTCGCTCACTCCTGCTCTAGTGTCAGCACCTCATACTTGCAGCTTCTTAGAGGATCAGCACAGCTAGAGGTAGTTCCTCAGAGGGTATTCCCTGTGAGCATTGCAAGAAGACTAGCCACCGTTCAGGGAATTGCTTCTCTCGTCATCCAGAAAAGTTGGCTGAGTTTCATGCACGTTGTGCTACTAGTACTCGTAATGTAGCTCCTTCCTGAGTCTCTGTATCTATTGTTGCTGCTCATGATGGTGATTCTTAGTCTTGGGTTATGGATTCAGGAGCTTCCATCCATGTGACATCTGATAAGTCCCAGCTGGTTTCTTGTGAGCCGATCACTATTGGAGGTTCTATTCAGACATCTGATGGTACATCTTATCATATAACTCATCAGGGTGTACTTTACACTTCTTGTTTTTTTGTACCTGATGTTTCTTTTGTACCTTAGTTATCCAAGAATCTCCTCTCCACAGGTCAAGTTACTGACCAAAATTGTTTTATTGGATTTGATGTCTCATCTTGTTTTATTTAGGATCTTCGAAGTGGGAGTGTGATTGGGACTAGCCGTCGCTGTAGTGGGTCTCTTGGCGTCTACGTTCTGGACAATTTGTGTCTTCCTCCTTCTACCAACTTCACCACTCGTTTGTCATCTACTGCATCATCATCCGCTTCATCTTTATCAAGTGGCGTCATTGTCTTGGTCACTTATGTGGATCACATCTTTCTACTTTGGTTCGTCAGGGTCATTTAGGTCATACGTCCATTCAATCCACTTTTCATTGTAAGGGTTGCAAGCTTGGTAAACAACTCCAACTCCCATATTCTAGTAGTATTTCCCATTATGCTAAACCTTTTGATCTTATTCATTCTGATGTATAGGGTCCTTCACCTTTTTCTTCAAAAGGTGGTCATAGTTATTATGTCATTTTTATTGATGATCATTCTCGATATACTTGGATTTATTTCATGAAACATCGATCCCAGTTGTGTTCTATGAATCAATCTTTTGCTCGTATGATCCATACTTAGTTCTCTACTGCCATTAGAGTCTTTTGCTCTGACTCTGGAGGAGAATATCTCTCTTCTATTTTTCATCAGTTTCTCAACTCTGAGGGTACTCTTTCTTAGCTCTCATGCCCTAGGGCTCATGCTCAAAATGATGTTGCTGAACGCAAACATCGCCATCTTATAGAGACTGCTTGCACACTCCTTATTGCATCTTTTGTTCTTTCTTATTTCTGGGGAGACGCTATTTCTACAACTGTTTATCTTATTAACCGGCAACCGTATTCAAAGCTAGGCAGAAAATGCCCTGGTGAGGCTCTTTTTGGTACTCCTCCTACTTATGATCATCTTAGGGTCTTCGGATGTACTTGCTATGTCCTGCTTGCCCCTCGTGAGCGGACTAAGTTGTCTGCCCAGTCGATTGAGTGTGTCTTTCTTGGATATAGTCTTAAGCATATGGATTATCATTGCTATGATTCTTCCTTTTATCGCATGTGTATTTCTCGTGATGTGACTTTTGTTTAGGATCATCCCTTCTTATATAATCCCTCCACTCAACCCTCATCCTCTCCCATAGAGTTCACTTCCTTTCTATTTCTTCCTCCTCCTTCCTCTAGTGATCATGCCCATGTTCCATCTCCTATGCCTACTCCACCAATCCTTACTCAGCTCCTCCACCATATATTTGGCCTATCACCTATGTCTATACTCATCGGATCACTGTTCCTTCTAATCATCCATCCATTCCCACATCTTCGGTCAGTCCTGATGCTCCTGTCTTTACTGATTCTGATGTTGATGATGAGTTGCCTACTGATCTTTGTTATAATCTACGTGATCATGTGTAACGAACATGGCTATCTTAGGGTATGTATGTGATTTTGGTGATTAATGATGACATAGTCAATAAGACTAACATGTTTGTCAAGTATATGCTTTAGTAGGTCTCATGGATGCAATAAAAGAGAAGTCACCAAAGCCGGGACAAAGAGAGAAATGAATTAAACTTGTTCCATGATTTTTGATGTGATCAAATGGGACGGATTTTTGCACAATCATGTAGAGCTCTTCACAAGCTTTCCATAGAGTCTAAGATCATAAAAATCAGAGTTTAGAGCGAAAAGTTATGCCTCAAATACATATTATTGTTCTGCTGAAATTATACAAGCCGGATAATCTGGCGCTCAGAAAGTAAAAGCTCCAGCATTCACAAAAATGCTCTAAAATTCACAAAGAAAAATATTCCAGCATTCACAAAACGTTTGCAGCAGAGTCTAATACACGCAGGACGTTCTGGTGTTCTTAAAATGAAAACGCCGGAACATTTTCCAGAGGGGTTGCAAAATGGCTTGGTTGGCATCGTATGCACGTAGGATGTTCCAGTGTTCAAAGAGGACATCACGTCGGACCTTCCGGCATTCACAAGAAAGAAAGTGGAGTTCCAACCGCTAGTTTGTAGAGAGTACATATTGGATGGTTCGGCGCTAGTAATGTTGCACATGCCGGACCTTCTGGTGAATAGAACAATATGTGACTATTGGAGTAACAGTTAGTTCGTAGGGTTGAGGCTATATATACCCCTCCACTTGGCCATTTAAAGGTGTTGGAGTACAGGGAAGCTTACAAATACTTGATAAGACATTCAAGTCACCAAATTGCTTAAAGTGATCATCCAAGGCGATTAAGAATAAGATTAGGGAGTGTTTAGTGCTTTTAGGCCTAGAGAGAGTTGTTGCTAGGTGTTGCTACATAGAGAGTGGATCAAGGACTGATTGTACCGTATACCAAGTGGTACACCAGCACCTTAGAGTCTTGTCTTGTATAGGGATGCGGAGACCCTTGACTTGGTGGTTCAAGCTTCGAAGTGAAAATGGCGACAAGTGACCGGAGGAGAGGTTTGTGGTGAGGCCTTGCCTTAAAAGCTTGGTGAATCAACCTACTTGAGGCCTTGGTGGTTCAAGGACTGTGACCGGATGTCATCCGGGAGCATATCCTTGGTGAAGCACCAACGTGGACTATGGATGGCGTTTATGCCATCGATACCACAGGATAGAAATCCCTTGTGCCGAGTTTACTCTCTCTACCTTATTTACGTTTCCGTATTTACATACTTGCAACTTACTTTTATGCATTTACATTCCTAGAGTATTTTGCTAGGTTTGGCTATAGGTTGCAATCCTTTTTAACGATAGAGTAGACACACTAGATAAACCTAAAACACATTTAGGTAGAAATTGATATAGGTTTATGTTGTGAAGTTTTTGGAGCCGATTAGCTTTAAATGTTCTAATTCAACCCCCACCCCCTATGACTTCACTGATACCCTTTCAACATGATACTATTGAGGCTCCTAACAGGTGGGGTTTTCCCCTTGTGAGTGCTATTGTAGCTGAGGATCCATCTAGTTATCAGTAGGCATCTAGTATTCCTGAGTGGCAGTCTGCTATGTCTAAGGAGCTTGCTGCACTTGATCAAACAAGAACTTGGGATCTTGTTCCCTTACCATCTCATGCTGTTCATATCACATGTAAGTGGGTGTTTAAAATTAAGACAAAGTTAGATGGTTCTATTGAGAGATACAAAACTCGTCTTGTTGCTAGAGGTTTTCAGCAGACTAAGGGTCAAGATTATGATAAGAAATTTTCTCCTATTGCTCATATGACCACAGTTCATACCTTGATTGCAGTGGCTGCTACTTGTTCCTGGACTATTAGTCAGATATATGTTAAGAATGCTTTTCTTAATGATGATTTGCACGAGGATGCAGCCACCACCAGGTGTTGACGGTCCTTTAGAATATGTTTGTCATCTTTGTCATGCTTTATATGGCCTCAAACAAGCTCCACGTGCTTGGTTTGAGTGGTTTGTTTATGTTATACAGGCAGCTAGTTTTTCACCTAGTGATCATGATCCTGCTTTATTTATTCACCTATCTCCAAAAGGGTGTACTTTTCTTCTCCTATATGTTGATTACAGGAGATGATATTGAGCATGCTGCTCATGTGAAAAAGCAACTCAATGAGAAGTTTGAGATGTCTAATTTAGGCCCTATTAGTTACGTCTTGGGGATTGAAGTTATGACTTCTTAAAAGGGTTTTTATCTTTCTCAATCTAAATACATTCAGGATCTCATAGCTAACTCTGTCATTACTGCTATTCGGATGGTTTCTACACCTATGGAGCTTCATTTTCAAATTCGTCCTACTGATGGTACACCCCTTAAGGATCCCTCTTGATATCGTCATATTGTGGGTAGTCTTGTTTATCTCATTGTCACCTGACCTGATATTGCTCATACAATTCATATTTTGAGTCAGTTTGTGAGTGCTCCTACTTCTGTGCATTTTGATCATTTGCTTCGGGTATTACATTACTTGAGAGGGACATCATCTTAGTGCTTGTTCTATGCCCATTGTAGTCTACTGCAGCTTTATGCTTACCCGGACTCCACTTGGGCGAGTGATCCGATGGATCGTTGTTTTTTCACTGGTTATTATATTCTTCTTGGTACTTCTCCTCTTACATGGAAGTCCAAGTAACAGGCTGTTGTATCACGATCCAGTGGCAGACCTTGAAGCCCTTGCCACTACTACTTCTGAGATTGTATGGCTTCACTAGTTGTTGGCTGATCTTGGAGTCTCTTGTGAAGCACCCACACCTCTTCTATGTGATAATACTACCACTATACAAATTGCTAATGATCATGTGAATCATAAACTCACAAAATATATTGGTGTTGATGTTTCCTTTACTCGGTCTTATTGTCATCAGAAAACAGTTGCTCTTCATTATGTGCCATCAGAGTTGCAAGTTGCAGACTTCTTCACCACAAAGCACAAACTCAAGCGTATCATCGACTTCATTTGCTCAAACTCAGTATTTTTGAGCCTCCTATACCACCTTGAGTTTGAGAGGGGTGTTAAGTATATATATAGGCCCACATATTATTCTAGACCATATTGACCCATGAGGACCGACTTTATATATTGACATCAAATCTACTGGACGGACATCTCTCTTCCCACAATTCCAGTCAAGGTAACATAGGCTTGTCGGAGAACCAGAGGAAATATCATCCATGGTTATTTTTCTTTGTATGCCTGGTTCGAGTTACATTAATATTACTGGCCAAGCAATCTCAGTCGGTAGAACTATGACCGTTAATGAGTTTTATCCAACTAATGAACAATAATAGCCAGAAAGCTACTATGTTCCTTGCTGTCAAGGAGACGACCATTGTTGGGTGGTGTTCTTGAAAGTTACAACAAACATAATGAGCTGGATCGCTAGCACATCTAGACTTTCCTTATTTTATAAGAATCAGAGTCTGCAATCTCCACATGATTATTTTTCAAATCTTAATTTGGACAGACAATTACATATTGAGTGTTGGATTAATGATTTTATCTCACTGAGAGAATTGTGAATTTGTGATGCTTCAAACCGTGGGAGTAATATTCTGGAGCAGTTGTGTTGCTTGATAAGTTCATACCTTCTATTTATTACAAAAAAGGGAAATGATTGATCAACAAAATCCAAAAGAACATTTGTTTGTGTGTTTATTGGATGAGTTATTGATTAAACTTTTTTGTTTTTTTAGGAAACTTCTTTTTTCAAGGATACAAAAGCCTTTAAAGGCCAGTAAAACTCTATCACAAGGGTATTTTCCTCTCTTACACGGAAACACTAAAATGGGTTAAAGAGATAAGTCGCTTGGATTTCTGACTTTAAATTAGATCCATTACACCTTTTATAAAAATAATAAGTCAGTATATGCTATAGTAGAAAAATTAAAAGTTTTCCTAAATAACATGGATGTTTCATGCTCCTAATTCTGAGCCAAACGTTCCATAACTAACCAATTTATCCCTCGATAGTGGCAATCTCAAGGCCTAAGTAGTGGGATTCAGATTCAAAACTGTTGATGTAGTTCAAATATAAACTAAATTGCAAACTTTTCTAGAGCAAAACTCTCATCAAACACCTCTTTACGATCTCTTTTTATATGAGAGGGATTATCGAAATCCCCTAAACATCTTGGAAGAGACATAGGCCGAACACTTGTTTAAACATTGTTTGTATTCACGAAGATTTAGTCATACACAAGCATTACAGTAGAAATAGTGATGATGAATACTAGATAATTACCATATCCGGACACCCTAATGTTTCTTGCAATTCTCAGAATATATCTCTATCTTCAGGAAGGAAATCCCTGGATGAAAGAAAAATACCCGTAAGTACACAGGGTATCTCGTAAATAGAAAGGTTTATCTCTAAGAATAGGAAGGAAGACTCCAGAGTATGTACGACACCCTCATATATATACGAAGCCTTGGGCGCCTACTGCGGAGGACAAGAGCCTTTAGAAGTCAAAGAAATCACTTAAATCTTTCGACAAGCCAGAAGACACCCAAAGCCGAGCAAGAAAGTCACCCACTTGGTTTAGATCCGTCTAGGCTAGTCACATACCCTTTTATAACAGACTCAGATCAATACAAGACAAACAGGATGTAGGGTTATTATCCTCAAGGAGGCTTGAACCTGTATAAAACCCCCCGTATGTTCTCATGTGATTCATCTACTCGAAGCATCCCTTACTTCTTCAACAAGTTCGTCAGATCGACGGTTCACAAATCATCAAAAAATAAGATTTTTTTTCATTTAACAAGATTTTGAGCTCTTTTTATAGATAAGGCAGATTACTAGAAGTTCTAGGGCCTACTCAACGCTGTGCAAAAGAGGAAGGAAAAGGACAAGTCAGGGATGTGTCTCCCTCCTCGTTCTTATCCCTGACTACCACCGTCATCGGTGACGACAAAGAGGATGGGGTTGAGGAAGAGGCCCAAGCTCCTCCCTGAACCTGTCGTTGTCACTCCCATGGCTACTCCCTTTTGTTGGCCTAGCCGACATTGTTTGAGGACGAAGGGGATGAAGCGGTGGCTTGGCTTCCTTGCCATCTTTAATGGAGACACTGTTGGACACCTCCTCTTCCTCCACCTCAGCCGCTGCCTCTTCTTCTAGTCTCTCTACTTCTAGAAGGTCCCAGTCCACTTCGTCTTGGACTTGGAATGACCAGAAGGTCATCACCCTCTCTTTAACCTCCTCATCAGAGGAGGTGTCAACAACCCCCACTTCCAAACCTGAGTCGATGGGGGATGATAGTTGTTGGAGCAAGAGTTTATCTTGCCCCAGCAAGTACGGCGAGAGTTTCTTCTAAGGAGGAGACTCAAGCTTGGAGACGAAGTTTGAGAGGAAGGAACACCATGAATCTGTTGATTGTAAAGATATAGATTGGGCTAAGGGGGGTATCACAGGAAAAACTCTGTGATTATGCTCCTTCTTCTGTGTTGAGCATGTCCCTCTGCTTAGACGGCCAGGGCCCTTTATTTATAGGGTTGGGCATAGCTTAGCGTGCAAGTTATCGCTATGTGCAAAATATCCAAGATAAGACCGAGTTACATGGCCTTATCCTGAATAGCTACTTTTTACCCTACATAGGAGATAGATATCTACCATGGTAATTATTGGGGTGCCTGTACCCAGAGGGGTGAGTCGGTCACTAATTGCGGCCGGTGCCATGATGTCAGGGGTGTCAGGATAACTCCCATTGTACTGAGGTGTCAGGACGGCGCCCACTAGTCTAGTTAATTAATACCGGTCACATCCTTGCAGGCAAAGGATGACCGCTATTCCTCTCCTGGCAGATCTTTCTTGGGGCCTGATGGCCTACCTCGTAGTCTTCGGGAAGCCTGCTCGAGCCCCGGAGACAGGGGCTCTGGGAGGAGGCATTGCTCTAGAAGAGGGAGGCTTTAGGAGGCATTGCTCTGGAAGATGGAGGCTTCGGGAGGCATGGCTCTGGGAGATGGAGGCTTCGGGAGGCATGGCTCCGGAAGATGGAGGCTTCGGGAGGCATGGCTCCGGGAGATGGAGGCTTCGGGAGGCATGGCTTTGGGAGGTAGTTACTCTGAAGCCTGGAAGTCAGAAAGCGGCCTTCGGGGGATCTGAGCCCATAGGCATGAGCTAGTGAAGCCATAGGGCCGTCGGGGGTCCTTAACAATGACCCCCAATAGTAGCCCCGGCCAGCGGAACGGTCGGGCCCATGAGTCTTTAGGGTGGGGCCTCCGGCAGTCCCTGGCTTGCTGTCAATGACTCTTGATCCCTAATATAGCTTGGCTTTCCTAGGAAGAGTCGACCCACTTGATTTGACCGGTCCGTCTGATGAAGCTGGTGACAAGGGGCATTGAATGCGCCCTGTGAGAAGGGCGTGACTGCACCTTGTCAAGTGGATGTGGGATGCGTGGCGTCCTGTGGTTAGGGGGTCGCAGGGGGCGGTTCCGCTTCCCTACGATCGTGGCCTGTCAGGCCAAGGGATAGGGTATATGCTCATTTTTTAGGCGAGGGGTTTATCTCTCCCTTACCTTTATAAAGGGAGCGATTTCCCTGAGCGGCCTTTTTGCCTACGTCGTGTTCACATCTGCCCTTGGCCTCCATCTGTCCTTGCTTTGTGCGTGTATCTATTGATTCCTGCTCTTCTTTCTTCTTGCCATCTAGCACCTTTCGCTGCCTTTCGTGCTCCGTATGGCTGGCTCGAGTGCCTCGGGAGGAGTAGGAACTCAAGCGGCGAGAAAAACTGCCGGTGCGGCCGCGGCAGGGGCCCTCAGGTGGTGCCGGGTCACGCGTTGTTGATGGGGTCTCCGCCCAGGGTGGAGCTCCACCGCGCCAGCAGGAGTCATCCCTAGCAAACCACCGTGCTGGGGGTGTCTGCCGTCGATGATGAGGAGCTTGACCAGATGGTTAGGGAGGGGAAGATTCCCTCCAGAGCCATCATTCGACCTCCACTTGACGAGGAGATCCCGGAGCCTCTAGCCCACGAAGTCATGGTGTTCGAGGCTTCCTTCAAAGCGGGCCTGGGCTTTCTGTCGGCGCCACTACTCAAGGAGCTGCTTCACCACTACTATGTGGAGCTTCCGCAGCTCCATGACAACGCCATCGCTCGCCTGGCCACCTTTGAGTGGGCCATGCAGGCAGAGGAGTGCGAAGGGAGGGCGGATTTCTTTGCGGCCCTTCACTTCGCCAGCTGTTAGCCAAAGATGGTCAAGAGTGAGGGGACAAAGAGGCCTTCCTGGTACCGTGATGCCTTCCCGATGATGGCCATTAATGGTCGGTGGTATACTGGCTAGTTGCAGCGATGGTTCTACTACAATGTTGGCCTCATGTCCTCCCTTCGCTCCTCCAACTGAGATATCACGTATGTCCCAGAGCCGGAGACGGGGATCATGGACAACTAGTTTTCTTCGTGGTTGGCCCTTCTCCAGAGGGTAGCTGAAAGGATGAGCATGCGTGATCTCGTGGAGGAGTTCACCATGTTGTGTATTCGGCCCCTTCAGATGGGATGGGACTGCGCCTTTGAGCAAGGTGCAAAAGAGTGGCCGAGGTTGTACCCCCCCCATCAGCTCTGGTGAGTCTTCTTTATTGTCTGGTTTCTTTATTTGTAGATGTGAGCTACCTTTTCTTTCAGATAGCTGTCTCGCTCTGGAGCATGTGACGGAGATTGCCGAGGTGATCCTGGACCCACCTACTCACGCGGAGCGGGACCAGCGAGTGGCTCTTACACGGAGCTGGAAGCGGTACAACCGCGTCTACTTTTATCTCGGGGTGGAGGCTCCTGCGTGGTAGGACCTGCCAGAGCCTAAGACAGCTGAGAAACGATCTCACGCCGTGCCTGTGATCCATGCGAAGCCGCTCCGGGCCCGATGGCCTTCTGTCTTTGGAGGTTTGCAGATTGCCTCGATGGCCGAGTCGTCCAAGGTGTTGCTGCTCTGTACGAAGCATCAGAGTTAGGTCGGGAGCACGACCGACCTATCCGAAGGTGAGGGTTAGCTCAGTGGTCATGAGTAGGGGAATGGCCTATTCTCTCCAGACATTACCGACCACGTCCAGAGCCAGAGAGGAGGCATGGCCTTCGTGGAATACTATTTTGGGTTTGCAGGATTGGACACCAATGACATCATGAGCCCTTCTATGAGAGGGATTGGGGGACTTGGTGAGGTGTTGTTGCTTCGTTAGCTATAATTCTGATTGGGTCATGTACCAGGATCTTGACCTTGTGTTTCATGGAATTTTGCAGTGGCTGCCAAGGTGAATGTGCCTTCGACTCCCCCCTCACAGGCTGGAGAGCTCCGGTAAGGGTTGGGGACTTCTCCTGGGGTGTCCGCCAAGGTCGCCTTGGAGGACATGGCCTCATCTCCACAGAGCCCCGAGCCGGTTGGTGACCTAGCCCTGGCGGTTGGTGCTGGAGGCACCTTGCCCTCCGTCAGGGCTCCCTCCGCGTGGTCGAGGGGGGCCCTAGCCTTGGGGTATTGACTTTGGATGACTTCGCGCTACGCCCAGAGACATCAAGGGCCTTCATGGTGGCCTCCTCTCTTCTCCGGAGTTGAGCGATCCTTGGCCTAGTGCCCCTTGGAGGAAGTGGAGGCGCATTTGGTTGTGGCGGCCTTGCAGGTTTAGTGGTTTAGTCATGATTTACCGGGTTTGGTGCCTGATTCTGAGTAGCTTATTGGTCCTTCTTCTTTCGTGCCTTGTAGCAAGTAATTTTGATGAGGGCACTAGGAGATGGGGGTGCTAGGCCCTTGCCGCGGCCCGTGGCGAGGTTGACAACCTTCGTCAAGCCTTGGAGGAGGCCCGGAGGCGGGCGAAGTCTTCGGAGGGTTGTCTTCGAGAGGAGGCTTTGAAGCGGGAGCGCGTGGAGGCTGAGGCACGGAAGGCTGTTGAAGACCTTCGGGAGGCCAGGGAGTTTGCCGATGCGGCCAACGCTGCCCAGGTATTGGGCAACGGTGGGCGAGGTGCGATGAGAGCTTGAGAAGGCTCAGGCATCGGAGGGAGCACTGCGCTCAGAGTGCCAGCGGTTAGCTACACCTGCGTCGGAGCTTTCTCAGATCACCTCTGATGCCCTGAGCGGCCTTAGGGCCAGGTGTCCGGCACTCCCTTCTGACTCGGAGGCATCGGTGATGCCGTTGTTCTGGCTTCAGTCTGTCGTGAAGGTAATGGTTAGGGCGGTGGAGGCATACGCGAGGTCTAGCTCACGCGTGGCCATGGTGCACTAGCCGACCCTACTGCACCAAGCGGAGGTTGGTCCTCTCAAAGTGCTGGAGCAGCTGATGCTGGACTATGTAATCGAGGGTTTTTGGCCCGAGGCACCTCCGGTGGAGATCTGCGCAGCTTTGGAGAACTTTCGGCATTACTTGTGGGCAAGGCACAGCTGGGGCATGACACAGCGTTACATGACAGGTTAGGTGACTCCAGGTGCCCCAGCCGGGTCAAGGTCTTTAGTATGTTGACCACCCCCTTCTGCTTTATGTATTTGGACTTCTTCTTATATAAACAGAGTCATGTCTGTCTTCTTGTGGTTCGCCTGTGTTGTTCTGGAGTGTTCGTGCCTTCGAGGCTAACTGGAGTCTGATCTGTGTGTATAGGTGCAGCGGCCTGAAGCCAGAGGGGGCCTCGCTATGATCTGAGGTGGTGCCTCCGGGGAGGGATCAGGTGTGTCCGGAGCATGCGGGGCCACTCTGTTTGTCTGACGGCAGAGTCGCTTTGTTATGCCCCGTGATTCTGAGGGGCGTGTGGATCCGATGGTGGCCGCTGACATCTTGGTTAAGATCAAGGTGGAGGACCCCCTTGTATCTAGCTCGAACAGCCTGGGAGGTTTCCAGTTCATGCTTCTTCCAACGCCTTGTCCTCCCTCGGGATCCTGATGGAAGGGTGTTTTTGGAACTTCTTGAGTCTATCTTGGCCGAGATGAAGGTGGAGGAGATGCAGGCTGCGGAGTCCCCACCGGAAGAGCAGGAGGAGGATGAGTTAGATTTCTCAGCCTGCGACTCGCATCCCTTCCCAACGGGCCCTTCGTGTCCCGAGGCCGAGAGGGATCTGCTTTAGGCAGTGGTTCCACCCTCCGTGGAGGGGATTCACGTCGGCCCCCTATGCGCAGTTACCATGCTCCATCCTCTAGGTCCTGTGGCGTTTCTAGGAGGCGTGGCGGTCGAGCACCCTCGTCCTCCTGTAGTGTTCCGGGGAGGCGTAATCGGTTAGCAAGTTTGCTGGGCATAGATTCTATGTATAGTGGTTAGCTGAGTGTAGACTCTTTGTATGCCATGTATGAATGAACTTGCGTTGTGTTAGTTTTGTTTTTATAATTTTATCGCATCAATGCTTTGATATCGTATCGATGTTTTGCCTGTGCCCCCTATCCCAGCCCTTCGTACTTTACGGTTGTTAACGGCCGTAGGGTGCGATATTCGAGGGGTAAAACATGGCATTAGGTGTGAGTAGGGAAGATATCATAGGGGTGAGATGATTTGAGCATGGAGACTTTTTGTCTTCAAGGTGTCGGAGGATCAGTACTTTGTACGAATCCTTTTTGGCATGGAGGTTAGGCCTTCAAGATGTCGGGGAGGTTATCCCTTCGTCACGTAGGTCAGCCAGGCCTTAAAGATGACGGAGGGTCTTATGCCTATCCGGCACGGAGGCAATGCCTTCAAGATGCCGGAGCAGTCTTTGCCTCTCCACCACATAGGATAGCTAGACCTTAAAGATGGCAGAGGGATAAATGCCTGTCTAGCACGAAGGCTTAAGCCTTCAAGATGCTGGAGCGGTCTTTGTCTCTCCACTACATAGGTCAGCTTGGCCTTAAAGATAGCAGAGGGATATACTTCTCTAGCATGGAGGCACTGCCTTCAAGATGCCGGAGGGTCTTACCCCTTCAGCACGGAGGCAGTGCCTTCAAGATGCCAGAGGGTCTTACCCTCTCAGCACAGAGGCAGTGCCGTCAAGATGCCGGAGGGTCTTACCCCCTCAGCACGGAGGCAGTGCCTTCAAGATACCGGAGGGTATAGCAGGCTCTGTGTGGGTTTGTTTTTGTAGGGTAGGTGTTTTCTGGGAGGTGATACCTCTAGGTAAGGTGGTTATTTATGGGTGGGTAATCTATGGTTTTATTGTTTTTTGGACTTTTGGAGAGGGCGGAGCCTGGGGGCCCTTACACGTAGTATTTGTGGAGGGTCTCCTCGTTCCAACTATGTGGTAGGGGGTTCCTTCTGTGTCGACCAGGCGGTAGGATCCGGGTCTGTTAGACCTGAGGACCAGGTATGGGCCTTCCCATTTGTTGTGCAATTTCCCTGGAGCCAGGGCATGTCGAAGTACCAGGTCACCAGGTTTGAAGCTTCGGGGTGCCACTTTAGGATCATACCAGGCTTTGGTTTTCGCAATGTAGTTATCGAGGTTCCGGATGGCATAGAGCTGCGTTCCCTCGGTGAGATCGAGGGAGAGTTCTCTTTCTCTGGTAGTTTGCGGGAGTTCTATCCGTAGCGAGGTTCCCTTGACCTCGGTGGGGGTCATGGCTTCGTCGCCATATAGGAGGCAGAGAGGGGTGAATCATGCGCCTCGCGTGATAGTGGTGCGGAGGGACCATAGAACCATGGGGAGTTCCTAGATCACAAGCCCCGAGCCCCGAGGCAGGTCGACGAGTCGGCGGTTTAAGCTAGAAAGAATGCTGCCATTGGTCCGCTCGACGACTGCGTTGGAATGAGGGTGTCACACTACGGCGAAGCATAATTTGATGCTGAGGTCATCGTAGAATTTTTTGAAAAGCCCAGAGTCGAATTGTGTGCCGTTGTCGACCATGAGGTGTCATGGGATGCCGAAGTGTCAGATTATGTTTTTCCAGAAGAACTTCTGGACATTCATCTATGTCATCATCGTGAGGGGTTCGGCCTCGGTCCATTTGGAGAAGTACTCCAATTCTACCACCGCGTACTTAAGGTTGCCTTTGGCACGGGGGAATGAGCCAATTAGGTCCATGCCCCAGCGAGCCAGAGGCCAGACAGGAGCAATTGGCTGTAGGGGAGCCAGGGGCCAGTGGCTTCATCGTCGCATCCATTAGCATCCTTGGTAGGTGCGGACGAGGTCTTCTGCATCGAGCATGATTGTGGGCCAGTAGAGCCCCTGGTGGAGTGCCTTGCCGGCTTGGGCACAAGGCGCCAAATGGTTACCGCAAAGGCCCTCATGAGATGAGGTTGGCCCCTTCTTGTTTGGCGATGCAGCGAAGGAGGGAGGCGCAGACACCTGTTTTATATAGGGCACCTTCTATGTGATGATAGCCCCTGGGGCGATGCTGAATGTGGCGGAACACAACCAGGTCATCTGGCTCTTCTGTTCCACTAAGGAAGGATTAGAGGGGAGTTCTCCAATCGGTGGTTTCGATGGGTACGATGGTGGCAGCCGCCTCGTCAAGAGTTGTAGCAGCCAGTTGGTGTAGAGTCTCAAGGAAGGTGCCCAATGGTGGGTATTTGCCCGCGGGACCAGCTTTTGCCAATTTATCTGCCGGCCGTTGTCCGTTCGTGGTATGCCACGGAAGTGTGCTTCGGCTTTGCGAATGGCTTTGAGGTATCTTACCATGTCCGGATGTCAAACTTGGAAGCTTTTGTCGACGTGGCCGGCGAAGATCTGAGAGTCGATCCGGATGATGACTCTGGCTGCCCCCAATGCTCGGGCCTTCTAGAGGGCTTAGAGGACAGCTTTGTACTTGGCTATATTGTTAGTTGTCTTGAAGTACAGGCGAGCAACGAACTAGACCTACTGGCCTGTGGGGGACATGAGGACCGTGCTGGCTCTGGCGCCCACAAAGCCATATGCTCCGACAGTGTAGATAGTCCAGATGTCTTGGGGAGGGGTAGTGGTGGCTCCGGCGAGCGTCGAAGTCCATTCAACGATGAAGTCTGCCAAGATTTGTGATTTGATAGTGGTGCAGGCCACAAACCTTACTACAAAGGGGGTTAGCTCTACCGCCCATTTGCCGATGCGCCCCGTCACCTTCCGGTTGCGAAACATGTGACCAAGTGGGTACGAAGTTAGGACAGTGATGTCGTAGGTGAGGAAGTAGTGCCGAAGTTTGTGTGAGGCCATCAGCAGGGCATATGCTATTTTTTTGAGCTCGGTGTAGAGCGTCTTGGCCCCAGCTAGGGCCTTCGAGACATAGTATACAGCCTTTTGAGCAGAGTGGTTGCCACTCTTTTCCTCCCGTACCAAGGCGGCACTGACAGCAGAGGCAGAGACGTGTAGGTATAGGAGGAGCCCTTCGCCGGGGAGGGGCATTTCAAGTGTCTCGAGGTTTGAAAGGTGGGTCTTAAGGGCATCGAATGCCGCCAGGCACTCTGGAGTCCAGCTGAACGGTTCAGAGCCCCTCAGCGTTTTGAAGAAAGGGAGGCTATGCTCGACGAATTTGGCGAGGAAGCGGCTGAGGGCTGAGAGGCGGCCGGCCTAGCGTTGTACTTCTTTTAGATTGGTGGGAGGTGACATCTCTATGATGGCCTGGATCTTGCTGGGGTTGGCCTCGATGTGTCTCTGGGAGACGAGATATCCCAACATTTTTCCTGACTTGGCGTCGAAGACGCATTTCTTCGGGTTCAGCCGTATGCCTACAGCCCAGAGGCTATCAAACGTTTCTTGCAAGTCGGTGCCATGGTTGGTTTTGAGTCGGCTTTTCACCACGATATCGTCTACATAGGCTTTGACATTACGGCCCAGTTGCTATTGCAGTACCTTGTGTATTAGGTGAGAGAAGGTGGCCCCAACATTTCGAAGGCCAAAAGCATCTGGGTGTAGCAGTATACCCCGAAGGGGGTAATGAAGCTGGTCTTGGTCTCATCCTTTATCACCATCCACACCTGGTGATACCCGGAGTAGGCGTCTAGGAAACTCAGCAGTTCGTAGCCCACGGTAGAATCTACTAGTTGGTCGATGCGGGGGAGGGGTACGGGTCCCGAGGGCACACCTTGTTTAGTGATGTGAAATTGATACACATGCGCCACTTCCCGCTGTGTTTCTTGACCAGGATGGCGTTGGAGAGCCAGTTGGAGTAGATTACCTCTCGGATAACGCCGGCCTTCAGGAGCTTCTGGACTTTCTCCTTTGTGGCCTCTGCCCGCTCTGGGGAGAGTTTGCGAAGCCCCTGGCATACGGGACAGGCCTTCAGGTCGACCTAGAGAGAGTGTTCGATAATTCGGCGATCGACTCCTAGGAGATCCTGTGGTGACCATGCGAATGTGTCGAGGTTACCCTGTAGGACGGCTAGGAGCCGGGCTTCCTGCTCGGGGGTGAGGTCTGCCCCTATTTGGAAGGCCCGGTTGGGTTGGTCAGGGTGTATGGAGACACACTTTATGTCTCCCTCTGGTTGTGGCCTCGGAGGGCCGTGGTGCCTGGGATATGCCGGTGGAGGGTCCTTGGAGCCCTCCTGGGTTACTACGTGGATGTGGCGACCGGGGAGTGGAGTGTCGTGCCCGTACTCGATTCGCCTAGCTAGGTCTTGGTCGTCGTGGATAGCTATCAGTCCCTACGGTTCGGGCATTTTTAAGCAGAGGTAATTGTGATGGGGGCACGGCTTCGAATTTGTTTAGGGTTCCTCATCCCAGGCGTAGGGTACGTCCACAACGTCAAAGGTGACTACTTCTATCCATGTTGCGGGGCCTTTGCCGAAGATGATTGGGAGTTCTATCTGGCCTAAGGCGTCGAGGGGGCCCCATTGAACCCCTGGAGGGGTCTGTGGATTGGCGAGAGCTGGCTTCGCGGGATTCGGAGCTGGTCGAAGGCATGTATGAATAGGAGGTCCGTCGAGCTACCTCCGTCGACCAGTACTCTCCAGACCTCAACTTCGGCGATGTTGGTTGAGATGACCAGGGCGTTGGAGTGGGAAAATTTAACTGCCTCAGAATCATCGATGGTGAATGTTACAGGGGCGTCG
The DNA here is from genome assembly GCF_958298935.1 of Phragmites australis. Lineage (NCBI taxonomy): Eukaryota > Viridiplantae > Streptophyta > Magnoliopsida > Poales > Poaceae > Phragmites > Phragmites australis. Next base: position 21,199,249 of record NC_084941.1, on the reverse strand, counting down.
GTCCACTCGGGGGCTTGTCAATGGATGCTGGTTGCTCCGATGTGGTACACCCCGCGTGCATAGTCTCGTTGATGCCATTTCGAAGCATAGTTGGAGCCCCCTCTGGTAGTTATATTGAGGATGATATGTTTTCCCTGTGCCCCCTCGTCGTTGTATTGCCTTGCGAATGACCGGGGCGGAGAAGGTAGGGCCAGCTGCGGAGGGTTCTTCAAGGTCAGATGATGAACCCGCCGGCTGGCCGGTGGCCTACAATCTTCGGACTGCTCCTGGGTGACCCCCTCAGTTGAGGCGAAGGCTGCCTACCTACCGAGGTATTCTTCTCGGAAAGTAGTCAGGGTCCGGTAGTTGTCGGTGTTGTGTCCCCGTCACACACCGTGTAGAGTGCACTAGGATTCCTCGCCGGAGCGCTGGTTCAGAGCGTGGCCTCGCTCTGAGATGCCTCTGGGGCATCCTCGTCCATGCCCCCTGGGGTGGTTTTTGTTTGGAGCCCCACGACTAGGGCTGATATTGTTGATGTTTCGGTGTTGCCGTTGCCGCCACCTTTGGGGGCCGGAGGTATGAGCCTCCTCGGGGCCCCTCTTCGCTAGCGGAGAGGGGGCGTGTGATGGTCCTGCCTCTGAGAGTGACTTCTCGGGGTCGACCCGGGAAGTCTCGGTTGCTCGTGAGTGCCTACGGCAGAGTTTTTCCTCCTTTGTGCGCGCATATTCCTCGAATTTGCTCATGAAGACTTCCACCGTGTGTATAGGACGTCGGTTCAGCCGATCGTACAAGGGGCCTTCGCCCAGGCCTTAGGTAACGGCATCGATGACCGAAGAGTCCAATATGCGCCTAATTTGAGCCTTGGTCTGGGAGAACCTACGGAAGTAATCCTGGAGTGTTTCGTTCGGCTCCTGTCTGATGGTGAATAGGCTTTCAGAGGTTACTAGTTCAATGAAGGTGCCGTGGAAATTGCTGCAGAATAGGTCCCAGAGCTTGGGACTAGGCGTGAATAGCACCAGGGTCCAGTGCCCAGAAACAGCGTATGGCCACCCTTTCCAAGGCGAGAGGAAAGCATTTAGCCATGGTGGCCGGTCCGCCCCCGTTAGCTTCTATGGCGAGGGCGTAGGACCGAACTAACTCATCAAGGTCTGAATCGCCCCTGAACTTAGGTAGCTTTGGGGTCAGAAAGCCCTCTAGGAAGGGCGTCCTCTACAGGTCAGCCTGCACGGGAGAGTCGTAGTCTTGTAGGGGATCCTCGCGACGTCGGCTTTGGGGCTCCGGAGGCCGAACATGCATGGCCCAGAGGTCGAAGGGTTCATCGGCCCATAGAGCTTGGATTGAAACTGAGCCAATCATCATGGGGGTGGTGGCGGTCCAACGGGTAGCCTGCTGCTCAGCCTGCAGGACCATTTGTAGTTCCTCCATACGGGTCAAGAGTGCTGCTAGGCGTGACTGACGCTCGGAGGGAATGGTGTTTTCAGTGGTGGCGTTCGCTACGGCCCCTAGGGGTGTAGCGGGGACCCCACTCTGCTGCGGCTGTTGCTGCGGGGTCTCTGGGGTAGGGAGTCCCTCAGTGCCGGCCATAGCTGTGGTCATGGCTGGGTTAGCGGTGGTTCTAAGACCCTCGATCACCCCAGTTGGGGGGTCGTCGTTAGCGCGGCTACGCCTGGTCGCCTGGATTGTCCTATAGGTGTAACCGGGGGGTCGGCTACCATCACCGCGGCCTTGGTGGTCTTCTTCTTGGGTGGCATCCTACCTTTCTTAGCACTTCTGTGTTGGAGTCCCCACGGACGGCGCCACTGTTGGAGCAAGAGTTCGTCTTGCCCCAGCAAGTACGACGAGAGTTTCTTCTAAGGAGGAGACTCAAGCTTGGAGATGAAGTTTGAGAGGAAGGAATACCACGAATGTATTGATTGTAAAGATATAGACTGGGCTAAGGGGGAGTATCACATGAAAAACTCTGTGATTATGCTCCTCCATGCTGTGTTGAACGTGCCCCTCTGCTCAGACGGCTAGGGACCCTTATTTATAGGGTTGGGCGTAGCTTAGCGCGCAATTTATCGCTATGTGCAAAATATCCAGGATAAGACCGAGTTACATGGCCTTATCCTGAATTGCTACTTTTTACCCTACATAGGAGATAGATATCTACCATGGTAATTGTTGGGGGTGCTTGTAACCAGAGGGGTGAGCCGGTCGCCAATTACGGCCCGACGTCGTGATGTCAGGGGTGCCAGGATAACCCCCATTGTACTGGGGTGTTAGGACGGCGCCCACTAGCCTAGTTAATTAATGCCGATCACATCCTTGCAAGCAAAGGATGACTGGCGTTCATCTCCTGGCAGATCTTTCTTGGGGCCTAATGGCCTACCCCGTAGCCTTCGGGAAGCCTGCTCGAGCCCCGGAGACGGGGGCTCCGGGGCGAGGCATGGCTCTGAGAGAGGGAGGCTTCGGGAGGCATGGCTCTGGGAGGTAGTTACTTTGAAGCATGGAAGTCGAAAAGTGACCTTCGGGAGGTGCGGGCCCATGGTCATGGGCCAGCGAAGACATGGGCCATCGGGGGTCCTTAACAATGACCCCCAACAATAGTTTTGTGAGGGGAGAATACTCTAGGGAAGACGAAGGATACTCCGACGAGGACAGAGAATATTCAGACAAAGATAGAGGCTCCATGGATGGATGGTGGTTTAGTGCAGTGAAGCCTGATCGCTCGAGGGGTTTTAAAGGTCTCGTGGTCAAGGACACGTCGTCTTTTCATCTTCAAGCATTAAAGGCGAATCCAAATTCAGAGTGGTTCACGGGCAACCAAGCGATAGTTCCATCAATGACACATCTTTTTGACTAGTTTGCACACAGAAAGAGGCATCCTCTTGGAGCACCCGATTACCCCCTAGGTTTTTCAAAGCATATGGAACAGTTGAGAAGACAAAACATAGCCTCATCGTACTCGCATAGTTTTTCTACCAGCAGGTAGTATTTTCACCACCACGTAAAATCTCCACTATGATGGTCCAACATTCAAACTTAGCTAGCAGTAGAGCCTATCTTCTCGATCATTTCACAAGGATCAGATGATATTTTTTCGGTGACTCATAAATCCTACTCATATGGAATTCCTTCTCGAGGACTTAATTGGGAACTCGAAAGCATTTAGAATCCCGTGTAGATCATCTTAGAACACAGAGAACCCGGTTGGACTCTTCATCCTAATCGGGAACCCGAGTCTTACTTGATGACGTGGTCGGACAAAATGCTTACCTTTACTGATCAAGTATTTGACCCATTGAAGCCTCATTCACGTACTGCTGGGGGGCTTCACGATGACTACTGTATACTTACCATATCTGGATACCCAGGGTTGCCCGCTATTTTCGGAGCATATCTCTATCTCCAGGAAGGGGATCCTTGGATAAATGGAGACTACCTATGGGCATCCAGGATATCTCATAAACAAGGAAATTTATCTCCAAGAATAGAAGGAAGACTACAGAGGGCGTACGACACCCCTTATATATACGGAGCCTGGGGACCCTACGGAGGACAAGTCGCACAAGCCACAAGACATTAGAAGATTTTCATAGCTTGATCTTCTTCGACTACACGCAAAGAAGCTACCAACTAGGTTAGATATATCTAGACTAGCCATGCACCTCATTTGTAACAGTGTCAAGATCAATACAAGACAAATAGGAAACAGCGCTATTATCCCGAGGGAGGCATGAACCTGTCTAAAAACCTCTTTGTGTATTCCTCTGATTCATCTACTCTAAACATCTCCTATCTCTCCTACAAATTCATAAGATCTGTGGTCCACCAATCGTTGACACATTTATTCTTGCTACCTCCAACCCCAATGGACAAAGAACCTGCTTTGCTTTGTATATGTTTGTGGGTAGCTCGTTTTGATCTGGAAGCATGTCCGATAGGAGCCTAATAGTGTCATCAAACTCTTCTCTGACCAGCCATTTCTTGCTTTCAATTTAAGCAGTTCATGCATGGATGACAACTTTGTGTATTCCAGCTTGCAACCAGGGAACAATGGTTTCTCTGAGTCCTCGATCAAGGATATGAATTTTCTAAATTCTCTTTGAGTACTAAAGTTCACGCCTGCATTGCACATCATATGGTCCAACCTATCATCATTGTCTACACCCCCACAATCATCGACCTCTATAGCACCACAATCATCAAAGTCTGCACCACCATAAACATCAACTGCACCAACTTCCAACTTCCTCGCCAGCTTCTACTATTTCAGGTTTACTTCGGGTACTTCGATGATACCAACATCTTCATGTAATACATTATGTTCTTCACCATGTTTGGTCCAACATGTGTACTTAGGTTTAACACCCATGATAATAAAATGCGCTTGGATCTGTCGAGCTACATTCTGTCAAGTGCGCTTGGATAATCAAGTGCGCTTCATTTCTACAATAACAACAAGGACAAAATATAAATTCAACACCCTTCTTCGAACGATACTCCTCGGTAACTATCAGAAAAGTTGTCAAAGCATCAAGGTACCCTTGATTTATATGAAAACTGTGCATCCAGCCATGATCAATCTAAAAATATAGTAAATGAATGTTAAATTAACCTAATAAAAGTGAGCAACCTAGCTAGCTAGCTCTTCGTCAAATAAATGGAGGTACCATGTGTGCATGCATTAACCATGGAAATGAGAATAAATTCAAAATTAATGAATTATTATCATTACATTAATACATGTATACATGAACCGTACAAATGAGAAATAAAAGCGATCCATTTATAGTAAAATTCATGTAATAAAAATCCTTAATTTATCTACAAAACTATATTAAGGCTGGCCATCTATATTAATAAAAAATTAAACCTAGATCTATTTTTGTTGAATCGTATATGTAACCTAGAACAATTAATTCTAGAACATCATTAAAAAGTCTACCTCTACATCTAGATCTAGATGTAGTTGATCTCTCAAAATCAAATTCAAACACAAATCGACATTCACAACAGAGCAATAGAGTCACACATCACAGAACCAATAGATCCCAGAATCAACAGATCACATATCACATATCAACTAGCACTTAGTATTTAACAAACGAGTACTTAGCATTTAACAACTAATACATAGCAAATTAAACATTAAGAAATTAATACAAACCCTAGCTAGTAGTCACAGTACAACCAAAAGAAACCACTTGTGCACCGACTGTGCAAGCACAAAAGTAACCCTAAAGAACTTCTGATCGCCATCATAAAAGAACCACTGGCTGGCCGCCTACGCCTCCCCATCGGAATCGTCGATGACGAAGAACAAGTCATCGGGGCCAGAACCATCATCGTTTCTTGACTCCTTGCCGTCCGCATCCTCATCTTCCTCGTTGTCATCGTGATCCTCCTCACTATCCTCTTCCTCCTTGTCGTCATCCTCCTCCTCCATGCAGCGTTTCTTTGCAGTTGTCTCTTCAAGGAAGTGTTCCCAGTCCAAGTTGGTGGACTCGGAGGGGGCTGATCCAGAGTTGAATTGTGCCCCACCCGAACTCTTTGGTGCTGGTGGTACCTCCTCATCATTGGATGAAGGCACGGGATTTTTGAAGTGGCCGAAGTCAGTGGTGGTGAAGGGTACAATGGGGTGGCCAGAGATGGTGGCGGCAAGGGAATTTCCATGGCTAGCCAGCAGGGGAGATGGGGTGTAGGGGTAGGTGCAAGCTCGAGAGTGTGAAGGTGGGTGGGCTCGGGAGAGTATAGGTGTATAGTCGAGAGAGTTGGAGAGTGAAGACCGAAGAAGACGAAGCTTATAAAGGAAGAGAACGCAAAGGGTCGCGTGAGAACCGAGGGGTCAGGTATTTGTACAGACGACTCTAATGATGCACCGGCATCTGTAATATTGGAACGCAAAGGGTTGAATAGGTGTGCTATTATTACAGATGGCTTGAACTATGAGCCATCTATAATAATTCCGATAGTACAGAGGCTCCAAACATGAGCCGTTTGTAGTATGAATATAGACAATTCCCATTTTAAGCAATCCACACCATTAGTTTTAATAGATATAGCTCTAATTTCGAGCTGTCTATATTAATAGTATTGATGGTTCCTATTTGGATCCGCATGTATTATAGTGTCCTACGACATCAAGGCTACTCCTCATTATTTTTTCAGATGGGTCTAGTTTGGAGCCGTCTGTGATAATCTTTTCACATATGACTCCGAAAAATTGTCTGTATATGGACGTCCCACGAAATCATACCTGTAGTAGTGAACTAGTGATACTTGCAAACAACTCTGAAAACTGAGACGAATCAGGAGTTAATGGTCTTAAAGGTGAATACGAAGATAAAGGTGAAAAAATAAATGCATATGATTTACCCGAATGTAACATGTGAGATAAGTAAAAAAATGAAAATAAATTGAAATGACTAATTAAGCGTTATGCTCCCTGGCAACAGCACAAAACATTGCCTGACACCTGCATTAGCACAAGATCAATTGTCGCAGGTCTTCCGTTAGGTACAGTGTATTGAGGTTATCCAACCTATTGGCAATTCTTTCCATCTAGAATGGATTGTACCAAAGGTACAATACCACCTATCGCAAGGATTATCTCTTTGAGCCATAGGATTGGTTTCAATACCTACCTAATAGAATGATATGAATTGAGCCTAATATACTATAAACTCAATTAAATTATTGTGTCCTAACGAGTGTTCCTATGAGCTTAACAATGATGGACAAAAAGAAAAGAGCTTACTATGATTAGTCTCGATCGTGGCCGGTGGGGGAATGCCGCTGGGGGAACACCTGGAGGGTAGTGTACGACTGGTGCGTGAGTCGATGGAGGAGTTGTCGGGATCCATCCAAATACGCCATGACGACGGCAACAGCCCCCGTCACTACCTTGATCTATTTCCCTAACCCTAGCTTGTAGAGGCGGCGGCGGCGTACGTCAGGCTGCGGTGGAGGGGGGAGAATGGCAGTAGCATCGGTGGTGAGGTGCGAACATGTAGGAACGAGATTGGCGACTAGAGGGGGTGAATAGGCACCTCAACAAATTTCTTGCGAAATCGATGATCACCCAACGCACCTCAAAACTCAAGCGGAAGCAAAAATAGACAGAAGCTTTAACAAAAGAAAATCGAGGCAATATGATTCCACGGATGATATATGAACCAAAGGTTCCATTTAAGATCAATCCATGTATCTTAGCACTCAAAATATCACTACTTGCAAAGAAACAAGAAAAGTTGAACACCGAGCAACGAAATTCTCCAAGTTGATTGTCTAGAGGCAAGGGAATTCAAAACCCCATCACATAAGTCTGTGTATGCGAATTTTATGCCTCTAGCAACAAGAAGAATGACCTCACAAGGTGCTGAAATTTCAGCCAAAAAACCAAAATGAAAATCAAAACCAGAAACCCAAAAAAATGCAACTTGCACGAGAACCAATCGAGGGAAACTAGAAGAAGGGGAATTCAAGAATATGCAAAAATATAAATTTTATTACTCAAAGAGGTCGGCTCTATTTTAGGTGGATTGTAACACCCGGTTTTAAACGAACAAAACCGGGCACAACACATATATGCCAGGATCAAGTTTCATACATGTGCTTACATCATTAGTAATATCATCACAGTGCCTTTATTACATCATCGTATTTAACTTAATACAAAAGGACCCGAGGGTCTACAGAAAACACAGCGGGAAAACTAAAGGGTCTTCAGCGCCTGCGGCTCCATCTTCCACAGGCGCCGACCGGGGGCAACACAGCCTAGAACAGCAGCTTTGGGTCGAAGTCGTTGTCGAAAGCTCCAGCTTCATTGCCAGCTTCTGAACAGCGGTAGAATGCAGGGTAGGGGACAACAAGTGTGAGTACAAGGATTGTACTCCGCAAGCGTAGGGAAAACATGATATGTGGCTTAAGTCAAGGAACGGCTTTGACACTGGCTAAAAGCACTAAGCAACTATGATCTGCCTATGACTCCAACATCAGGCATCCTATTTACTAAGTGAGGAGACACGACTGTATCCAAAGATTTGACTCATCGGACTCCATCCGACTACCAAGACTCACCAGATAATTCTATTACCTGGCTACCCCAACCCACCATACCAAACCCTTACCCCAACTAATCCTGAAGAAGTCCAAGCTCGCTCTTATCCGTGAGCACGGCTGATCGACCAGATTGACACTCTGCAGAGTTTGCACTGCTTTCCCCACGAGTCGTGATTCCCTTGTTGCTCCAAACTTCCAGGGTGTAGAGTCGGGGTCTCACTACAAGGCCTTTACAAAGCTCCCTCTAACCCACAGGCACCCACTGAGGTTTCACCGCTAACAGGCAATTACATTGCTGCAGAAGCCCCCACTTGTGCCACTTATACCGACCTATGGTGCCCACTAAGCTAGAAGGTGACTAATTAGTTGGCCAGGCCATACCCATATAGGCCTCGTGGTTGTGCGGATAAAACTTGGTTACATGCCCAAGAATCGGTCCTTAGGACCCCACACAGATACAAACACAAACATGCCATAGGCTCCACCTCAAACCATCCATTCTGTTGGGGACAACCTATACCATGTTGCTACAAAAAGAATTACCATCTCCCAACATTGTTGCATAGTTTATTAATCAATATTAAGATTTCCCAACCAAGACTGCGCTAGCATAAAACTACCCATTTTCATAACATGATGAATAACGGCGACAAGGAAATATTGATTCAAAACTAGTAAACCCTAACATAGGATTCATGTTTAGACAAGCATGCATTTTGAAGGTTAAAAACTACACTTGCAATTCTAAAACAGGATAAATATGCTCAAGAACACTTGCCTTCAACCGGGTGCTGCTCAACGTCCTCAAAAGCTTGGTCTTCAAGATTGCCGAACTGCTCAGCTCTTAAACGACCGACCGGAAAAGCACACATAAAACAAACTTCTAAGAGCAATACAACAGATGATATAGAATCTAAGCAAAAGCCCTATAAAAAGATTCTACACGTCGCTACGAACATTTGGGCGCGAAAATCGCCCAAATCGGAGCTACGAGCAAAAAGTATTAAGCTTTTGAAGTTTCAGGGGCTTAACTGCAAATTTTACGTGATTTTCAGAGAAAAACCTGAATTGATTTTATACTGGAAATTCTAATTATGATGTCATAAAACAAAACAACATTATTTTTCAATAGAAAAATCGCATGGAATAGGTTTATGGGCCCATGGACCACGGCCTGGAGGCCGGTCCATGGGTCCACGGTGGACCGGGCCGAAGGGGTATGCGCCCCTCTGATCTGGGCCGTCCATCCAGGATCGGATGGCCGGGGTTCAAAACGGGCGGCGGGAGGAAGAGGAAGGGGAGCCGCGGCTCGGGCGGAGCGGCTCGACGCGGGCAGGGTGGGCGGCTCGGCGCGAGGCCCACACGGCAGAGAGGGAGCAGCTGCAGGCCGGCTCGGCCAACGGGCCGGTGCGGGGAAGGAAGAGGCGGCCCACGAGAGAAGGAGAAAGGGGAGGGGAGATGGGCCGAGGGAGAGAGAATCAGCCCAAGGGCATTTTTCTTTTTAGAAATTCCTTTTCCAATTGATTTTCAATAATTTTCAAAAAGGGGTTTGAACGAGCGATTTCTAGCGAATTTTAGCAAATTTTTCCACACAATAAAAACCTTAATGCATCTATAATGGCATGAATGCATCAAACATTATCCTAGGACAATTTAAATTTAGAAATTAATTTTCCTATTGAACAAAATTGCAACCACCTATTTAATGTCTAGCAAAATTTTAAATTATTGCAAAAATTGAAATTTGGGGTGTTACATGGATTACAAAGATTTATCTCTCAAAACTCTCACCTATTACATAAGTTAAGCACTCATCCTTCTCTTCTCTAAAACCCTAGCTCTAAGCTCTAAATGGGTGGCACAAGGGGGCTCAAGTGGCTGGTTCAAACTCTCACATAGCCTTGCCCCTATATTTATAGGCCTAGAAAACTTAACTCCTAAGTGTCCTAGCTTTCTTCCAAAATACCCCTCTCTTGTAATACACTCCTACCTACCATCGAGTGTATTTTGGTCTATTTTCTTTTCTATTCATCGGACGGTCACAACGCCTTCATGACTTAGCTTTGCCTTGATGCAAGATTTACGATCATGTCAAATACTCCTCCAGTCCTCACACGGTTTTGAGACTAAACCACAAAACCGCTTGCACACTTCTCAAAGCGTGACTCGCCGCCTTGCTTAGACCTTAAGCAAGTACTTCGATGTCGACGCGTGTACTCCGTCATACGATCCTAACTGCTGGCAAGTCTCTCCAGCTCCCGATCCCTCAGGCCGGCTTGTCACTTGCACCGGCATCCCCTTCGCTTGACTTTGTCAACACGCCGTCTCCATCTGCATTCCATGCTCTGCTTGACCTCCACGTGTTCTGCTAGAATCACCCTTGACTCCGCCCGGCCTCCTTGATCATCAAGCACAAAGCACTCCGCTTGGCCCCGATCATCCCACTATGGACCATCAAGTTGCATCCATCACCTGCATACCATGAGACAAGCAAACAGATATCTTCAACTCTAATTCCAGTTAGTCCATAATCAATATGCTCAAATGAATTCCCAAATCAATTTAAATCACATCAACGTTCATGCAAGAGATCATCACACCAAATAAATACCAATGTCAATCACTCATCACAAGTAAACCAAGGCATATTTATACTTGGTTTCTCAATCTTTCCCTTGATAAGTGCATTGACAACCCTCAAAGCACAAAGATTTTGATTTGAAGAAATTAGAACAAGATAAGCTCATCTAGTGACCAAAAACTCAAGAAAGAACAAAATATGTCACTTGGCATAAGAAAGGTTGCAAAAGACCTAAGAGGCAAAAATGAGCCAAAAACCTCAAAAGAACAAGAAGAACATGCTCCTCCTTGATGATTGCATATTTTCCATTTTTTTCTCCTTTCATTTCTAGATAAATGCAATTTTCTCCCCCTTTGTTGAATATTTGTGCATAATATCTTTGGACATATTTTCTCCCCCTTTGGCAATGCAAACATCAAGGATACAAGACTATGCAAAAGATGTGTAAATGAAATGCAAGCCTACAAAGCTTCATATATAGATCACAAAGCACTTACAAGGACTAAAGATGGCAAAGCACTAGGAGGAGTAAACAATATAACTCAAAGGCGCACAAAGTCTCGAAGTGAGTTCATGCCACAAGCACCGGGAGTGCAGCAAGTTTTGATCATATTGTTCAATTATTCAAAAGATGTCACCACAAAAGCATCCACAGTTTCATGATCAGTGCAAAGATTAGAGAAACTAGTGCTATGTCAACTTCAAACTAGGCAATCAAGTTCAACCCGACGGGCTATGCAAACACCCACATATCACCATAACATGAAAAATAACACTCTTAGCACATTAAAAAGCACAAGTTAAATTTCTCTTTTGATCATTTAACTATCCTCAAGTGAGTTTTAAGCAACCATGGGTTCACTTCTTTGGCAAACCACATGAAGCCTTAATTCACCGTATTGGATTCAATTTTAGCTCATAACTTGATCATTCATTTTATTAACTCAACATAGAATTCAAGATATGCAATTTTTCACAATGCCGAAACAAGTTGTACCTTTGTGACACAAAAAAGTACATGCTCTCCCAAGGATTAATTATAGGCTAAATATTTACATAGACAAATGTCAAAGGCCCTCAATCTGCTAAACTGAACAAAACAGCCTAGCACAAGCTTTTCATAGAACTAGCCCTAATTTAAGCACTGATCAAGCTAAATCAAACACTCAAGGGTGACAAGAGATTAAGTTCACATTTCAAGTTCATTCTTAGAAAAGACAAGCTTGCTCAACAGATTTTATGCCATATTTCAATAAGAGCCTAAGTTTGCATGAAAACCTTGTTGCATCTAGAGCCTTGGTAAAGATGTCGGCTAACTGGTATTGGGTATCTATGTAGCTCAACTCAATGTCTCCCTTCTTATTGTGGTATCTCAGGAAATAGAATCTCACATCTATGTGTTTGATTTTAGAGTGTTGAAGTAGGTTATTGGCTAAGCTTATGGCACTGGTGTTATCACACAAAAGTGGTACAATCCTGAAATCTAACCCAAAATCCCTCAAGGTAGCAACCATCCATAAAATCTATGAGCAACAGCTAGCAGCAACTACATATTCAGCTTCAACAGTAGATTGTGCAACACTAGACTGCTTGCGAGAGGACCAACACACAAGAGAAATACCCAAGAGTTGACAAGTACCAGATATACTCTTCCTATCAATTCTATACCCAGCAAAATCTACATCCAAAAAACCACAAAGAGAAAGCGAAGAGGATGTAGAAAACCAAAGGCCATACTCGAGAGTGTGCTTGAGACACCTCAGAATGCGTTTCACCGCTTGGCGGTGAGACATTCTTGGTGAAGCCCGGAAGCGAGCACACAAGCAGGCGGCGAAGTGGGTCTCGGGTCTTTATCGCTGTCAGGTACAGAAGGGAGCCGATCATGCTCCTATACTCTCGCTGGTCCACCTCCTCACCATCTTCATCCGAATCAAGCATGGTCGACGCCAATGGCTTTGCATCACTCATGTCGAACTTCTTTAGCAAATTCTTTATGTACTTCATTTGGTGCACGAATATACCTTGCTTGCATTGCTTGATTTGTAGCCCAAAAGAAGTTGAGCTCACCCATCATCGACATCTCAAACTCTCTGCTCATAGTTTCTACAAACTTGGCCACAAGTGCATGAGAAGAGCCACCAAAAATGATATCATCCACGTATCTGAACAAGTAAGAAATCATTGCCATGCTTGAGAGTGAACAAAATTTTATCAGCTGACCCCATCACATACCCATGCCCTAGCAAGAAAGACCTAAACCTATCATACCAAGCTCTAGGTGACTGCTTAAGCCTATACAAAGCTTTCCGAAGCTTGTATACTCTATGAGGGTATTTGGAATGCTCAAAGCCTAGGGGTTTCTTGATATAGATCTCTTCCTCTATGAAACCATTTAGAAAAGCACTCTTGACATCCATTTTGATACAACTTGAAACCTTGGGATGCCGCAAATGCAAGGAGGATCCTAATAGCTTCTAGCTTAGCTACTAGTGCAAAAGTCTCTCCAAAGTCTATCCCCTCTACCTGAGTGAAACCCTGAGCAACTAGTCTAGCCTTGTTTCTTACTACAGACCCATCCCCCTGTTTGTTTTTGAAAACCCATTTGGTGCCCTTGGTGTGAACATTTGGGGGTGGCTATATTAGGACCCAAACTTGATTTCTCTCAAAGTTTTCAAGCTCTTCATGAATGGTATTGACCCAACTCGAATCAGACAAAGTATATCCAACATCATGGTGCTCAAAAGAAGTAACAAATGCAGAATCAGTGAAATGAGCATGAAAAACAGATTTGGACCTTGTTACACTCTCACCAAGGTCACCGATCATCAGCTGTGAGGGATGTCACTGATTAATGTGTTGAGGGGCTTCGCGCTGCGAGATGACCTCCCCCTCAAACACTGTTGGTGTAGACTCGAAAGTAGCTGAAGTGGAAGTAGAGGCTGCAGGACCCTCTGCCGATGTCAAGGAGGTAGGAACCAGCTCAAGATCGAGTGTAATAGTAGGAAGTAGTGGATCATCCTCGTTATCTCTGAAAGCTAGAAGGTTACTGTCTACAAAAATGCTTTCGGTCATCTCTTGATCACCTGTACACTCAAAGACAGAGCTAGCACAAGGGGTTAATTCATCAAAGGTCATATCATAGGACTCTATGATGGTGTTACTGTCAAGAATAAAGACCCTGTAAGAATGACCATGAAGAGAATAACTCAAGAAAATACCATCGGAAGAACACAACTTGAACTTGTCAAGATTGCCACGCTTTAGGATGAAGCACCGACACTCAAAAACTCTCAAATGCAAAACCTTCAGCTTCCTCCCAAAACACAACTCATAGGAAGTCAAATTCAAGATCGAGCGCAAGAAAATTCGATTGAGATGTAGCACGTTGTGCTAATGGCCTCAGCCCAAAACTTCCTAGGAGTCCTATGGTCATCGAGCATCGTCCTAGCCATCTCCACCAAAGTGCGATTCTTCCTCTCAACCATGCCATTCTACCAAGGAACGCGTGGGGCAGAAAATTGATGCTCAGTGACATGCTCAAGATAGAAAGTATCAAAGAGATAATTCTTGAACTCGGTGCCATTATCACTGCAATTGTTTTCAATGCACTAGGGATTTCTTTGAACAATCTCAAAGCTAAGATCCGAAAATGTGAAAACACTTTATCCATACTCACAAGAAAGAAAACCCAAAAGTGGTGATAGAAATCATCAACAATGACAAGTACATATCACTTCCTACCCGCCGAACGAACCTGGGAAGGACCAAGAGTGTCCATATGGAGAAGTTTTCCTGGTCATTTAGTTATCACTAGATTGACTGATGGGTGAGAGGCGGCAACCATCTTGCCATACCGACAAGGAGCAAAAACGAGGTTCTTCTCAAACTTGAGCTTGGACAATCCTTGGATCAAGCCTAAGGCACTCAAACGAGCAAGCAAGTCAAAGCTCATATGCCCTAGTCTCCTATGCTACATCCAAAGCTCAGAAGAAGGTTGAGCAATCAAACAATAAGAACAACCAAGGGACTCAGAAAAATCAGCTCCAAAAACTCTCCCAACTTTGAAAATCTGGCAAATCAAAGCGCATAAAGAATCAAGAACTCGAGAGTATCGTGTTTGAAATGTACTTCCAATTCCTCATCCAGCAACTAAGATACAAAAAGCAAATTGTATCCCAAATACTCCACCAAAGCCACATCCTTGAGAGTAAAACACTCATTCACCCTTACCATACCTTTGGCTTGCATCCTTCCTTTCCGATCATCCCCGAAAGTGATGTACTCGTGCCGCTTCGTCGGGGTGAGGCTAGAGAACCATGATGTATCTCTGGTTATATGGCGCGAACAACTGGAGTCAATGAGCCACTTGTTCTCCAGGCCTTCGCTTGCCACCTACATATGGAAAGAATAGTAGGTGGTTGGCTCAGTAATGGGGTTAGTCATAAACTTCTTGGGAATCCAATACTGGGTCATCTGCCTTGAAACAGTTAAAGTAGGTGCATGCAAATCAACACTAGTATGCTTGGGGTGAGAACCACGAAGAGAAAAGTGTGGTCCACCAAAGCACTGGAACTCAAAGCCTCTTACACATGGATCAATATCATATGAGTCATGGTAAAATTCACGCCAGGCACCACCTCTAGGAAGAGACTGAAAAATGCTAGAGACTCGTGGGTAGGAGTGAGGAGGAGGATGAGAGGCTGGCCCATCAGTTATGCGCTGCAAAGGAGCAAGAAGCAGCCTCCTCTAAGCATAACCAGGAGGAGGACGACGAGAGGGTGGCCTGTCAGTGCACTGCAGAGGAGGTCGAATGATCAAACGTAATAGCGTTCAGGAGTCGAACTTTGATGTCTTTGACACGCCAACGAGACTGAAGCTTAGGTGACGCTGCGGTCGATCAGGGGTGGCCGGGTCCTCCACTCCACCACCATCGCCCCCCCCCCCCCCCCCCGCGTCCCCGCAATTACAGAAGCCATCAGCCGTCAGCGTGGAGACGCGGTCCTCGTCGCGGGAGAGATAGAGGGATACTGGACTGGCTCAACTCGACCGACTTTTTGGGGGGATGACCTGTGAGAACTATTATGTATATATGTGTGACATGAATTACTATGTATTAGTGAAGGTGCCTTCATTATTGATTTACATTACATATGCCTCATTGTATGCATGTATTGAGTGGAAGAGAGACGAAGAGATCAAGGAGAGAGAGGGATGACAGAGCTAGAGTAGAAGGGGGAAGGCACAACACTGCAGCTGAAGCTTTCAGCCGGCAGTGATGCCCTGGAAATCACTGCCGACTAAAACCACCAGCCGGTAGTGATACCCAGGGCATCACTGCAAGCCTAATCCTTCAACTAGCAGTGATAACCCCTTTCACTGCCGGTCCACGGAGCCAGCAGCGATAGTCCCAGACTATCACTGTCTGTTACCCATTGCCAGCTCCAAAAGTAGCAGTGAAGAGGGTTTTGGAGCCGGCAGTGAAAGGGGTTTCTGTAGTAGTGCAACTAAGATCATTCACTAATTACTTTAATACTAATGACAGGTCTCATAACGACCCGTTACTAATGAGTAGACTACATTTAGTGACGTGTGCCCCATATACCTATCACTAATGACTGAATTATTAGTAACAGACATTAATATGACCCGTCACTAATATCTTTAGTGACGAGTCGTTTACTCGCCTCACTAACGAACCCTCATTAGTGATGGATCTTGATCAGATCTCAACCCGGACCACACATTAGTGATGGGTCATCACTGAATCCATCACTAATAATGCATTAGTGATTGGTACTGAGGAGACATCACTAATGACATCTCTACTTTAATGGTTTCTTACGTAGTGAAAGAAACTTAATTATTTTGAAAACAACTATACCACTGTCACTAATATAGCTGTGAGCGGGAGAACAAGATTGTAATTCGTATATTAGGGAATGGTAAAGATTTAAATAAAGAATAATAATTAAAATACAGCACGTACGGGAAATTAATGTAATCTAATTCGGATTCAACGCAATGATAATAAAAGCGGGCTTGCTTTGGAGATTTCAGTTCATAAAGTAGGTGTAGGAGGAAAGATAATTATTGGAGATACTTTTGTTGGTATAATTGCAATGTGTGGACCTACTAGTCCGCTTCTCGGATTTCAGCTCACTTCACCTCTCTCTCTGTGTTGCTGATAGCAAAGTATAAACAATGAGTGGTAGAAGGGAAGCTGTCAAGCGTGGTTCGCGTGGTGCGGCAACTTGTCAAGTGGAACACACAGCATGCGCTCTCTCCCCCATCTCTCTCTATATAAGATTAACTAGCCAAATAGGAGCTAGCTCACTTCACCTCTCTCGCTGTGTATTACGGAGGAGCGAGAAGCAATGGCCTATGAGTGTGTTTAATAGGAGGAGGATGAGAGGTCGGTCCATCAATTGTATGCTGCGGAGGAGTAAGAAGCAGCCTCCCGTAAGAGTAGCCAGGAGGGGAGGATAAGAGGATGACCCGTCAGTGCACTACGGAGGAGATTGATTGCTCAAACCGTACTAGCATTCAGGAGTCGGACTTCGATGTCTTTAACACACCGGCGAGCCTCGAGCTTAGGTGACGATGCAGTTGATCAGGTGTGGCCGGATCCTCCGCTCCACCAGCATCAGCCCCCCCGCATCCCCGCACGTATCGACGCCATCATCCGTCCGTGCGGAGACGCGGTCCTCATCACGGGAGAGGTAGAGGGATACTGGACTGGCTCAACTCAACCGACTTTTCGGGAGTGACCTGTAAGAACTATTATATATATATGTGTGACATTAATTACTATGTATTAATGAAGGTGCCTTTATTATTGATTTATATTATATATGTCTCATTGTATGTATGTATTGAGTGGGAGAGATCGAGGAGAGAGAGGGAGGACAGTGCCAGAGTAGAAGTGGGGAGGCACAAACTGCCGGCTGAAGTGCCGGCTCTAAAAATAGCAGTGAAGGGGGTTTTAGAGTCGACAATGAAAGGGATTTCTATAGTAGTGCAACTATGACCCATCATTGATTACTTTAATATTAGTGACATATTTTATAATCACCTGTCACTAATGAGTAAGCTATATTTAGTGATGTGTGCGCCATATATCCATCACTAATGATCGAATTATTAGTGGCAGACATTAATATGACCCGTTACTAATATATTTAGTGATGGGTCGTTCACTCGCACTAACGAACCCTCATTAATGACAGGTCTTAATCGGGTCTCAGCCCGGACCACACATTAGTAACGGATCGGTACTAGACCCATTACTAATAGTGCATTAGTGATGAGTACTAAAGAGACGTCACTAATGACGTGTCTCTTTTAATAGTTTCTTACGTAGTGAAAGATACTTAATTATTTTGAAAACAACTATACCACTGTCACTAATATAGCTGTGAGCGGAGAACAAGATTGTAATTCATATATTAGGGAATGGTAAAGATTTAAATAAAGAATAATAATTAAAATACAGCACGTACGGGAAATTAATGTAATCTAATTCGGATTCAACGCAATGATAATAAAAACGGGCTTGGTTTGGAGATTTCAGTTCATAAAGTAGGTGTAGGAAGAAAGATAATTATTGGAGATACTTTTGTTGGTATAATTGCAATGTGTAGACCTACTGGTCCTTTTCTCGGATTTCAGCTCACTTCACCTCTCTCTCTGTTGCTGATAGCGAAGTATAAAAAATGAGTGGTGGAAGGGAATCTGTCAAGAGTGGTTCGCGTGGTGCTGTCAAGTGGAACACACGGCATGCTCTCTCTCTATCTCTCTCTATATATATCAGATTAATTAACTAACCACATAGGAGCTAGCTCACTTCACCTCTCTCGCTGTGTGTTGCTGAAAGGAATCAGACAAGCTAGCGTGGTTCGCGTGGTGCAGCAACTTGTCAAGTGGAACACACTTATGTATATATTACACATCATCTTAATTAGCAACACAGGAGCTAGCCCTCTTCACCTCTCTCTCTAAGCTCTATCTCGTGGTGCAGCAACTTGTCAAGTGGAACACACAGCATGTATATAAACACATCATATTAATTAGCAACACAGGAACTAGCTCACTTCACCCTCTCTCTCTCTAAGCTCTCTCTCTCTCTAACACAGAAAGAGAGAGAGGGCACGCAGAGCGAAGAATGGGGTTCTCGGCGTTGTTGCCATGTATAGTAGCAACGCTGATCACCATTCATGTGGTGTACGTACTGCATAAATACAAGCGAAAGAGAGTTTCGCGTAAATCTCTTCCTTCGCCCCCTGGCCCCGTCGGGCTCCCCCTCCTCGGGAACTTATTGTACGTCATCGGGCCGCTCCGCCGCAACCCGCACCACGCGCTTGCTTCCCTCGCCGAAACCTACGGGCCCGTTGTGTCCATCCGACTTGGCATGACCCGCACCATTGTCGTGGTGTCATCACCCGCCGTGGCCCGCGAGGCCCTCGCGAAGAACGACGCAGCGCTGGCGGCCCGGCTTGTGCCGGACACCGTGCGCGCCCTCTCGTACAGCGCGACGTCCATGGTCTTCGTCCCGAGCTCCGACCAGCTGTGGAAGCAGGACCGTGTCATAATCGGCGCCCGCTTCTCTTCCAGCCGGGGCCTCGACGCCATCCGGCCGATCCTGGAACGCCATGCTCGCCAGCTCAACGACTACTTCAGGGCATGCTCTGGCAGGCCGGTCATCATCAGGGAGGCCGTGAACTGCACCGTGCTCAACGTCGTATCCAACATCCTCTTCTCCGAGGACGTGGTGGACTTGCGTGTGCCGGGCACGCAGCAGTTCAAGGGCCTCATTGCGCCGGTACTCGAGGAGTGGTCCAGATCCAACGTCGCCGACGCCTTCCCGTTCCTCGCACCAATTGACCACCTCCTTGGCTCGCGCCGCCGCATCTCCATACATCTGGCCAAACTGTTTAAGTTCTTCGACCAACAGATCATTGGGCGCCGGTTGGCTAGCACTAGCAGTGAGAACCACAACGACGTGTTGGACGTCCTCCTCGCGCGGCACGCCGATTCCAAGCTCACGCGCCAAGAGATCACTACGTTTTTGACAGTACGTTGTTGGCTGTTGATCGAATATACTCTACAAATTTAACTCTGCCGGTACGTGGATTCTTTATTGTTGGTATACATACAGGATATGTTTATTGCCGCGAGTGACACAAGCACGGTCACCGTGCAACGGGCTATGGCGCAGCTGCTTCGCCATCCAGAGAAGATGGAGAAGGTGAGTGCCGAGCTTGCAGCATGCCTGGGCTCCGACGACCTTGTCAAGGAGAGCGACCTCGACAAGCTTCCCTACCTCCAGGCCGTGGTGAAGGAGACACTGAGACTGCACCCAGCGGTGCCGCTAATACCCCGGGAGGTGGTTGCCGACGGAGTGTCTCTGGGCGGATTCCCCGTGCCGATTGGAACGGGCGTTGTTGTCAACTTGTGGGCAATCGGAAGGGACCGTACAGCGTGGCCTCAGCCTGAGGAGTTCATGCCGGAAAGGTTCTTGGTCGGTCAGCCGGTGCACTTTCAAGGTACGGACGACTTTGCCTACAGGCCGTTCGGCGCGGGGCGGAGGGTCTGTCCCGGAATGGACTACACCGCGCGGTCCGTGCCGTTGCTACTGGCCTCTCTTCTGCATAGAATCAAATGGAGACTACCTGACGGCATGGCACCCAAGGACATGGACCTCAATGATCGCTATAGCACGGTGCTGGATCTCGCCACGCCTCTCCGTGCCATGCCAGTGTCTGTCGTGTGATGTGTCCGGCCAAGTTACTACACAAGTAACCCCTTCAACCACAAAAGAGCATCATACGTGCGGTCAACACATTTAAACTTTTACTAAAGAATGCTCTGCACGCTATAGCCCTACACTACTCTTAGACCCGTCACTAAAAAAATACCCTCAGAAGATTACTAAGATACACGTGTCTGTAATAAAACCATCATATGTGTGTGCATAGACGGTTTTTATAAATCTGTCTGTTAGTATCATATAGACACAGACGATTTTTAGCAAATCCTGTCTGTGATATTGTCGTAGACGGTTTCTTGTAAGATTTATCTATGTCTATATGATAGCTACATACAAAATTATGAAAACCGGTCTGTATTTAAAGACATGCGAATTGTTTCAAATTCAACCGCTCGTCTCCCTGCCACTTTTGGCTTCCCCTCACACACAACCCCTGGCGGTTTTGGTTTCCCACAAATACAAACCCTTGGCTTCCCACACACATACAACTCTTAATATAAAGCGACGAAGAGTGTTCATCTTTCTACCTCGTTTTACTCGTTGCCATCCGAGTGTTCATCTTCCACAGACCGCATTGGAGAAGCGAGATCTAGGCACCGAATCCCCTTCACTACTACACTCAGGTGAGTATTGTAGGGTTTCCAATCATAGTTTTGTTGGGGTGTTTTAGGATTTGCTTCAATTTATGTAAGCAATGGTAATGTCTTATTTCCATCATAGATCTGTAATGGCTCAGTTCACAGTAATCAGGCGGTGGCAGGATGAGGTTGTCCCTATGGCTACTTCCACAACGCGGATGCTTGGCGTGAGATAGTCAAGATGGAACCTGATCCAGATGACTGTGAGATGCTCATTGAAGATGACGCTTGGGTTGACGTTGTGCTGAAACACAGGAAGCTGAGATGATGTCAATCATTTTATCTTTTTGGAAGACGGCGTCAATCGACCAATGATGTTGATCATTTCATCCTTCTAGAAGATGGCATCTGTCGGTGACATAGGAACCGGGGGTCCCCGAGTCCCGAGGCCAGGATAGTAGAGTGCCACGTGGCGCCTTCCCTCGAGAATTATCTCCCCAAGGTCCGAGAAGACCCAGTTCCGGGAGAGGGCGCTCGGGGCCATGAACAGTGACCCCCGAGTAACCGAGTTCCCCGAGGACCCGAGCAAACACAGTTTCGGGAGAGGGCGCTCGGGGCCATGAACAGTGACCCCCGAGTACCCGAGTTCCCCGAGGACCCAAGCAGACACAGTTCCGCGAGAGGGCGCTCGGGGCCATGAACAGTGGTCTCTGAGTAGCCGAGTTCCCTGAGGTCTGAGAAAAGGTATATCCGGGAGAGAGTGCTCGGGGCTATGAACAGTAGTCCCCGAGCACTCAGAGTTCCTCGAGGACTTAAGAAGCCCCTTGCCGGTGGACCCCACAAGGGCTCAGCAGTGAGGTGTCAATTGGTGAGAGGCCCGATGCTGTATTTAAGAGGGAGCGTGGCCTGTCACTTCCAACCACTTCCCCCACGGCTGCTGTCAGTCCCTACCACTGCCTGGCGGGGAGGCGTGGGGACATTTAATGCGGCGGGTCCCATCGCGCGTCTGATGCGCCTAGGGATGTCGTCGCAGGACTCGAGACTTATCGCCTACCGCTCTGCTGTGTCAGGCTCGCTCTGACCGGGCGGGCACGCGGAGTTGCTCGGTGGCTGCCTGGCAGACCCTCCCTGCTGCACCCGCTGAAAAGTGGGATGATGACGACAGGACCGGACGGGGGCGCGTTTTCAACCCCCCGTAACGTCAAGCTGCAACCCATGATGGTTGCTTTTCATTTATGACGTCTTGGAACTCACACCATCCTTTATGGGCACGCCAGGCCGCCCCGACGAGGTATAAGGAGGGGTGGGCACCCCAGAGAAGAAAAAAAAAGAGGACCAGGATAGGTGGAAGAGAAAGAAGTTCAAGTGAGGTCGTCGAAGGATGAACAAGTTCTTCGGGACCAAGTATTACAAATCAACACAGACAAGAACAACCCACACGAAGTTCTAGACTTAGACAGAAATCCTTGTAACACAAGAAATCCTCAGAGAGGCATTCCCAGAGCATTTATAGCATACACACAGGAGTAAGGTATTACGCTTCGTGCGGCCCGAACCTGTCTAAAGTCCCCTGAGCATTTATTTCCTCTAGCATACGATCATCCATCCCACCTGCATCTCATTTACTCTCATTAATTCACGTACGAGGTAGATTCAGAATCACCCCCCCCGGCCGAATCTCAAAGGGGGTCCCTCCGGATCCCTGCTTGTGGAGTTCATCATCCGACAGCATCGCTACGATGTCTATCATATCGTCCTTTTGAAAGACAACATCACCAATGATGTATAGCTAGGGATTATGTGTAGTGACATAGATTTATATGTTCTAAACAATGTGTGATGTGCATCTATGTGATTCTCTTACCTTTGTGATATGTAAATACATGTGTTGAAGTTGAACAATGTATGATCGATGTTATGAACAATGTGTGATTGATGTTCGAAACAATATGTCAATGTGTTGTTTAATTTGTGAATCATGAAGTGTGTATATCATATCATGAAGACATCAAGGAAGCAAATTTGTTTATATGTGGAAAGGGTCACACATACGGTTTTTTTTTAAAAACTCTGTCTGTGATAATTAACACTGATGGGTTTAAATAAAAATCATCTGTGACTCTTACTACTCGTAGACGAGTTTTAACAAAATCTATCTGTGATCCTTACTAGACACAGATGGTTTTCCAGAAAATCCGTTTGTGTGTAACTCTATTACAAACAGAGCTAAAAATGTCTGTAACAAGGTCGGTATCATAACCAATTTTGCAGAGATGGAACCTATAACTGTCTGTGATAGGATTTAAAATTTGTTTGTAATAACCCTTTTTAAGGTAGTGATATAACATGCTCACTCTTTTTCTGGTAGAAAAAATGTTTGAATAGACTTTCTCTTTTTCATTTTTAGTAATATCTTATATTGCACGAGTGTGATGCAAACTCCACATGTTGTTTCCTGTTCAGCTCTCCCTTGTTCATCAAAGTGTCTAAAAGCAATTTTGTTAACTATTGCAAGCAATCACAAATGATTCAAAATGCAATTTAGACACCGTGTGAAAGAGAATCAAATTAATCTACTACATATTTCCAAGAAAAAATCAAAGTAACTTGTATGCTTCCCTAGGTTTCATAGAGCAAATTACCTCAATTTACAAAAGCAAATCAGTAACACAAAAGAGAAAAATTGTTTAATTTTACAAGCAAATATGTACCAACTCAAAAATAAAGTTTATTTTATTTGCAAGCAAATTAATTCATACAGATTCAAAAGGACAAATTTGTTTCAATTTACAAGAAAAAAATTGAGAAACCAAGTTAAAATGTGCCTTGGTTTATTTGTGATGAGTGATTGATATTAGTATTTGGCTTCATGATCTTCGGTTTTGTATGAGCTTTGATGTGATTTGATTCGGGATTTCATTTGAGCATATTAATTATGGACTGACTAGAATTGGAGTTGGAGATATGTATTTGCATGTCTCATGGTGTATAGGTGATAGATTTAACTTGGCGGTCGGTGGGATGATTGGGGCTAAGCAGAGTGCTTGGTGCCAGATGATCAAGGAGGCCAGGCGGAGTCAAGGGTAATTCTAGTTGAATACGTGGAGGTCAAGCAAAGCATGGAAGACGAATGGAGACGGTGTGTTGACAAAATCAAACGAATGGGATGCGGGTGCAAGTGACAAGGCGGCCTGAGGGATCGGGAGTGGGAGAGACTTGCCGGTGGTCAGAATCGTATGATGGAGTACACACGTCGACATTGAAATGCTTGCTTAAGGTGTAAACAAAGCGGTGAGTCACGCTTTGAGAAGCATGCAGGCGGTTTCGCGATTTGACCTCAAAACTGTGGTAGGACTGGAGGAGTACATGGCACCATCGTGAAGCCTACATCGAGACGAAACTAAGTCGTGAAAGCGTCGCGGCCGTCCGATGAATGAAGAAGAAAATGGACCAAAATACCCTCGATGATAGGTAGGAGTGTACTACAAGAGAGGGGTATTTTGGTAAAAAGTTAGAAAACTTAGTGGTTAAGTTTTCTATGCCCATAAATAGAGGAATATGACTATTAGAGAGTTCGAACTAGCCACTTGAGCTCCCTTATGCCACACCCATTTGAGATCTTAGAGCTAGAGTTTTAGATGAGAGAATGATGAGTACTTAGTCTATGCAATAGGTAAGAGTTTTGAGAGATAAATCTTTAGTATCGGTCTAAAATAAGGTTGATCACTTTGAGTAATGAAGTTTATGTTTTTTTATATGCTTGAATTCTCCTCTTTCTAGTTTTTCTCTATTGGTTTCCTTACAAGTTTGCAAGTTTTTGGGTTTTCAAATAGTAGAAAGCCATCGATTAAGATAAACTTCAAATTTTAGCACCTTGTGAGGTCATTCTTCTTGTTACTAGAGACATAAAATTCGCATACACACGCTTATATGATGTGGTTTTGAATTCCCTTGCCTCTAGACAATCAATTTGGAGAGTTTCGTTGCTCGGTGTTCATCTTTTCTTGTTTCTTTACAAGTTGTGATCTTTCGAGTGTTAAGATACATGAATTGATCTTAAATAGACCTATGGTTCATATGTCATCTATGGAGTCATGTTGTCTCAATTTTTTCTTGTTAAAATTTCTTTCTATTTTTATTTCCGCTTGAGTTTTGAGGTGTGTTGAGACAAAGCAAGATTGTTATCGAGCACTTGACATTGTCCACAACTGTGGCCGCGAGTCACTGGAAGAATTAAGGACTATATATTGCACCCAAAGCTGAATGGGTATGCAGAACAAAAGTTTGTTCGATTTTTTAAAATCTCTACTGGAAGCTTTGCTAATTCACTACTTGCATGTATCAATCGTTGCACACCGTCATCATGTGTGATGGCATCCATCCATTTGAAGTCGATCCGAACAAAGGAAATGCATCTACAGGCAGAGTATGGGTTTGCTGCACACTGGAGATACAAAGAAGGGGGCTGCAGGCACTCCTTTGTACTCCAAATGGTGGAATGGGCAAGGTGGGTGCTCGCATGGCAATGCGAGGCAATGAGCAAAGAGCAGCCCTCGGCTTTAGGCAGCTCTGTTGGCATTAGGCCATTATGTCTTTTTCCCCTGCATTCAGGTGATTGCCCCTATTCTTAGACCATCTCCAATATTTGTGATCATGCTTGAACATGATAAAGTTGGTCTAATCTTCGGATCACATTCCAGCTTATGCTACTGAAAATGGCATAATAATTCTGCAATAGCAAAACTGTCGTAATTTCTGTTGTCTGACAAAATGATATCTGCAATTCAGATGTCTGTCCAAGAGCTGCCGGCAAACTCGACTGTAGTTGATGTAATGGAGCGAGTCCGGGCCAATAGTCCGAGATGGAGCCCTTGCAGCTTCCCGTTGAAAGAGGAGTTGCGAGGGTTAACCACAAGCCATTAAGTGATCCGAACCGGAAGGCGACGTGGTGGAGCTGACGCATGCGCTCCCACACAAGTCTGCTTCATGGTGTTGGATGAAATGCTCATGAGTTTCTACTGTTCTGAAATGCTCACTAGTATGTATCAATCTTCAGTAATACTCAACTTTGTACATCAACCTAGAGCAGTCTTGTGATAATTGAAATAATATCCGAATGTCCCATCAAAGTGTAACACAACGAAATGCTAATGGAGTGATGGCAATGTTTAAAACTTAGTAAACTAATGCATGTACAGCTAGGGATATTATAGACATAACACACAAAAAGCAATCATGTAAGACATCCAGAATCCAGGGTTGCCAAATAGCACGTAGCTTTTTATAATCTAGTTTTTCATAATCCAGCTTTTAGAATCCACAATCCCGAATTGGATTTTCGAATCACAATAAAAAACAAACAGATCCTAAATATCCACGATTTTATCATCCAACTAAGCTCAACGATGCCTACATGGCCCATTTGCCCGACGTGTACCGCTTGCTCATGCACTCTTACAATGAGGCCACCTCCGGCTACGCCCGGATAACGCCGCTGGTGGTGCCGTTTCAGCTCTGGCACGACCTGCAGCCAGGGCCGGTCCAGAGATTTTGGTAGCCTGAGGTGAAATTAAAAATAGGTCCAATTGAATTAAAACATAAAAAAATTAATTAATATATAAATTATGTTGGCACAAGAGATCATCTTGCACTAACAAGTATGGCGAGAGTTTCTTCTAAGGAGGAGACTCAAGCTTGGAGATGAAATTTGAGAGGAAGAGGTAGTGAAAATGTATTGATAATAGAAAAGATTGGTCCTTGGTCTGATGGCCATGACCCTGTATTTATAAGGCTACCCCTGGCATAGCGTACATGTTATCCCTACTAACAAAGATCTAGGACCGGCCGAATTACATGGCGTAGGTCCAGATAAAACTACTTTTTACCTTACTTAGGAGATAATATCTACCACGGCAAATACAGGGGCTGAACCAACCCCGGGGTCGGGGTAGGGCCGGTCGCCAAATGCGGCCCGGCGCTGCACTATCCCGTGTGTTAGGCGTCCTCCACTTGCATCATCGTGTCAGGATGGCATCCACTAGCCCTGGTACGGAATGTCGGTCACATCCTTGCAAGGGTAGGATGACCAGTGTTCCCCCTCTGGTAGATCTTTCTTGAGGCCTGATGACTCACTCTGTAGCCTTCAGGAAGCCTACCCAAGCTCCGGAGGCTGAGGCTGCGGGAGGCATGGCTCTGGGACGCTGAGGCTTTCCCAAAGCCCGGAGGTCCGAAAGCGGCCTTCGTGGGCTTAGGTCCATAGGCATAGACTAGCTGAGCCAAGAGTCCGTCGAGGGTCCTTAACAACAACCCGCAACAAATTATAAAGATAATATTCAGTGCATTAAAATTGGTTTCCAATAAACACTTCAAGTATATTAAAAAACCAATGCTCACATCAAGTATTTTCTAGAGATTATCTTAAACAATTCTTCTAATATTTCTAGATACAAGTTATTGATGATGGTATCAACATAATTTCTTCTCATTTCATAAAGTTATCAAACCATTTAATCTTTCTTGAGACATTATGGACCTCAAATAGTTCTTCAATAATTTCAACTTTGAAAAGCTTCTTTCAGCTTACGCCACAATCACAAACACAATAAATAAGATTCAATAAGCAACAGAAACATTAGGATAACAATCTATTTTTTTTACATACTCAAAAATCTCCATAGAAGACATTTGCCTATCTGGCAAAGTCAATTACTGTTCATGAAAGAAAATATCTTCCACGAATAAGTGTGGTGAGAGCCTCTTCAAAAGAGGAGACTCAAGCTTGAAAAGAAGTGTAGAGAAATGAATATCAATGTGTTCATCACCAAAGACTGGTCCCCAGACCTGATGATCACGGGTCTGTATTTATAGTGTCTTATCGGGTGTAAGTATACAAGTATGCCCCTTACAGATATAGTGACATGGGTTATCACTATATCACAGAGATTTAGACCAGTTGAATCACAGAGCATGGGTCTAGGTAGAATACTTTTACCCCTACCCAAAGATATTATCTATCATGGTAAATACAGTGGTGTAAACTGGCCCAAAGAGTGGGGCTCGGCCAGTTGTAAACTACGGCGCCACACTATCCTGGGTGTCAGAGTGGCCTCCACTTGCATTGGGATGTCAGGGCAGCCACCACTTGCCCAACATCAACTGCCGGTCACTTCGTGTCAGGCCAATTACAGTTGGTGTCCTCCTTTTGCAGATATTACCTCCAGAGGCCAGTTTCTTATCCTATCTCGAGATGCGGTGGCCGAAGGGGTCCAAGGCCTCTGGGAACTTTTAGCTTCTCCAGTTAGTCCGAAGCCTAAGGGCTTCGGATGAGCTCTTTATGGCGTCTCCTTAGTGATGTCTATGGGCTGGTATGTTTTCCCCAATAGTACCCCCTCATTTGTTGGCCCCAAGGTGCGGAGGGGTGAGCAGATGCAGAAGTAACTAGCTCCAGCCCAGCCTCATACTTAGGATATCCTAACATAACTTCTTACCTTTGAAGAGCCTTTCCATGACAACCGCAAGCGGTGATGATGAAGCTTGATGGAGATGGTGTAACCCGGAGGAAATCACATGGCCCGAAGCCCAAGGTCGAGAGCCGAAGGTGTTGACATGGCTCCTATGAAGTTTTGATGGGGAAGAAGCAGTCTAGAGCGAGGTGTGATTGTCGTCTGACCCTTAGGGTGACGTTCTTGCTAGAGGCAATGAGGGGGAGAGTCTATGACCCCCTCGGTGGCTTGCCGCCGTGAGGCTCTATGATGATATTGGAGCCAAGGGCTGTCAAGGTTCTAACGGAGGCCACACGCTCCGTGGCCTATGCGGAGGTTGGAGGCGTAGCCGATGTTGGAGCCAAGGGCCATCGTGGTTTTGATACACTTCGGAGCCTAGGCGGAGGCTAGAGGCGTAACCGATGTTGGAGCTGAGGGCCACCAAGGTTCTGATGGAGGCAACATGCTCTGGAGCCTATGCGGAGACCGGAGGCGTAGCCAATGTTGGAGCTGAGGGCCGCCACAGTTCTAATGGAGGCAACACGCACTGGAGCCTATGCGGAGGACGGAGGCGTAGCCGATGTTGGAACCAAAGGCTGCCGAGATTCTGACTGAGGCAACGAGCAAGCCCCTCAGCTCCTTTAGTGGTCAGTCTTTTTGCCTCTCGAGCTGTCATGATGGAGATCATGTGCAGAGGCAAGATATTCTCCTCATTTTATGGCATAAGTACTTAATGACGCGCGGTGACAGTAGCGCGTCTAACAGGGTAATGTGTCGGTTCCCCCGGGGTCTTGCACCGGTTGCCCTTGCATGCACCGAAAGGGGTTCAAGCAATAAATGTGACTGGATGTGTATGCAAAAAACTTGGGTGTCACCGCAAGGAGTTACCACGTGTGTGCGGATTTAACCGGGGCGTGGCCACGACCCCCTAGAGCAACAATTGGAAAGGCCACGGGACGACACCTGTGGTGGTTCTGCTTTCTTCCTTAGGCGTGCGCAAACAATTGGTCCACTATAAAAGATGGGGTCTACCCAGTTGATCCTTCACCACTGTGTAAGGGAGTGATTCTTCTTTGGTTTCATCATGGCATCCTCTTCCTCAATGCGGGAGATGTTGATGGTTTTGATTGGCTCAAAAGAGGCGGGGCCACCTCTAGTGCTGACACCAGAACCACTCGTTGTGGTGCCTCAAGGGGCAAGCAACCCCGCAGGCATGCTTGCAAGGTTGGAGCCGGTGATCCTCATGCTTCCATCCTTGCAGAGAGAGACACCCCTCGTCACTCCGTCACGATCTTCCGTTTGGTCGGTCGGTCGCTTCGGTCGGGATTATTGATATTTCTAACGATGAAGAGGAGGTCAACTAGGATCTCTTAGAGAAGGAGATCAGCGAGGAGGACAAGGTAGAAGCGAAGGTGGAGGCAGCTCAGGCGGGGAATGGGAAGGCCAAGGAGGAGGGAGAAAAGGCCGTGGAGGAGTCCTCTTCTTCTTTGTCCTTGTCATCTGGCAGCTCGAGGGCTGGCTACTGCATTAGCTTCCGCAGTGGTAGGCCATAGATGAAGTGCATATGCCGCTTCATGCGCCACTGTTAGGGCTTGTGATTTTCTTCTCCATCTTTGTTAGTTCTCTTTTTTCTTGCCCTGAGTAGTCTGGATACCAGGAACTCGGGAGGGCATGTAAGCATCTTTTGGATGTAAAATTTATAAACATGACTGAATCCTTGGAGCCGTATATTGTTTTTCCTTTGGTCAAAATGCATGGCAATCCTTCAAACGTGTAGCCTTTCATATTTTTGTGTGCACCTAAGCCTTCCTGACCCCCCCCTCGCACGTTGCGGTTTTCTAGTGGCCGGAGGGTGTGATGATAGGCATGACTATAGGGTACTAGGTGCAACTGGAGCGACAAAGCCTCGCATAGGTTTAGGCCTAAACACGACCGCGGCAGGTGCTATCGAGGTGTAGAGGATTTGGATCCCGAGGCCTTTGGCGGAGGATATGGACCTTGTCGTTCCTAGTTCCTAGTGGTAGGTGCTATCGAGGTGTGCAGCCGATTGTGGGGGCATGATATGAGTTATTTGACGGAGGCAAGGTAGTCTCGGAGCCTAGTGGTGGTGGATGGAGGCGAAGCCAACGATTAAGACCTACAGAGGCAATTGGTGACCCCCTCAACCCTGGCTGCCACTAGGTTCTAGCATGATATGAACATTCTTCTGTCTGATGGCGGTATAGAGTCCTTCTAAAATTTGTTCTGGATTTCTGACTCAAAGCAATTCATTTGGAGCCGGGCGGCAGTTGCGGCCTAGGGAGGCAGTTCATGACCCCCTTGGCCCTTAACCGCGATGAGGCTATGGAGATAGTGCCATCCGGAGCCTGACGACAGTTGCCAGAGCTGACGTCGATGGCTAGGTCGAGAGAGGCAGTTCGTGACCCCCTCGGCCCTTAGGCGCGGTGAGGCTCCGGAGGCAGGGCCATCCGGAGCCCGGCGGCGGTTGCTAGAGGTGACATTGATGGCTAGGCTGAGGGAGGTAGTTTGCGACCCCCTCAGCCCTTAACCGCGGGAAGGTTCCGAAGGCAGGGCCATCTGGAGCCTGACACCATTTGTCAGAGGTGACACCGACCGTGGCGAGGCTCCAAAGGCATCTAGAGCCCGGTGGTGGTTGCCAGAGGTGATGTCGACCACCGCGGTGAGGCTCCGAAGGCAGGCCCATCCAGAGCCTGGTGGCGGTTGCCGGAGGTGACGCCAATAGCTAGGCTGAGGGAGGCAGTCCGTGACCCCCTCGACCCTTAACCGCGGCAAGGCTCCGGGCCTTCAGGAGCCTAGCAGCAGTTCCCAGAGGTGACGCCGATGGTGAGGTCAAGGGAGGCAGTCCGCAACCCCCTCGACCCTTAACCACGGTGAGGCTCCGGAGGCAAGGCCATCCAGAGCCCGATGGCAGTTGCAAGAGGTGACATCGATGACAGGCTGAGTGAGGTAGTCCGTGACCCCCTCGGCTCTTAACCGCGGTGAGGCTCTAGAGGTAGGGCCATCCGGAGTCCGACGGTTGCCAAAGGTGACACTAATGGCTAGGCCGAGGGAGGTAGTCTGCGACCCCCTGGGCGCTTAACTGCGGTGAGGCACTGGAGACAGGTCCATCCGGAGCCCGGCAGTAGTTGCTAGAGGTGACGCCGATGGCTAGACCGAGGGAGGCAGTCCACGACCCTCTCGACCCTTAACACGGTGAGGCTCCGGAAGCAGGGCCATCCGGAGCCCAGTGGCGGTTGCCAGAGGTGACGCCGATGGCTAGGCCGTGGGAGGCAGTCCACGACCCCCCTCGGCCCTTAATCGCGAAGAGGCTTCAGAGGCAGGGCCTTCCAGAGCCCGGTGGCGGTTGCTGGAGGTGACGTCGATGGCTAGGCCAGTGGAGACAGTCTGCGACTCCCTTGGTCCTTAACTGCAGTGAGGCTCCGGAGGTAGGGCCATCCAGAGTCCGGCGGCAGTTGCTGGAGGTGAAGCCGACCGCGGTGATGCTCCGGAGGCAGGGCCATCCAAAGCCTAGCTGCGGTTGCCGGGGTGAA
Source organism: Phragmites australis (assembly GCF_958298935.1). Taxonomy (NCBI): domain Eukaryota; kingdom Viridiplantae; phylum Streptophyta; class Magnoliopsida; order Poales; family Poaceae; genus Phragmites; species Phragmites australis. The sequence goes on along the minus strand of NC_084941.1, from coordinate 21,167,267 downwards.
GTCGATGGCTAGACTGAGGGAGGCAGTTCACGACCCCCTCGGCCCTTAACCGCGGTGAGGCTCCAGAGGCAGGGCCATCTGGAGCCCAGCGGCGGTTACTGGAGGTGACACCGATGGCTAGGCTAAGGGAGGTAGTCCGTGACCCCCTTGACCCTTTCTGGCGGTGGTTGAACGGAGGGCGCGTCTTGCACCTTTCATGCAGTGTGCATTGCACATAACATTATTCCCCGACCCCCTTGCATGTTATGGTCACGAGCAGGCAGAGGGCACATTTTATTAGTGTCATTGTAGTGTATGCCACGCATGTATATATGTGCGCATGCATGTATGTATGTGTGTATGAAATGAAGTAATTTTTGGATTAATCAATAAGCTGATTTGGACCTCGACGGTACTGAGGCTATTGTACCATCCTAATTTTTTATTTCATAATTTCATAAAATTTCCTTGAATTTAATTAGGGTTTAAATGATAGAATATGTTGAAACCTATTTTCTAAAATAAATTTAATTTTGACATAGGTTATACCTTGGTTGTATGCATTCTTGCTGAGAATAGAAGCATTGGGGTTTTATTGTGTGAAAAAAGAACTTTTGAAAACATCAAGGCGCATCGTTTGAATCTTCAAAAATGATTGAAAATGTTTTTATAAAAGAAATTTTCTCTTTTTCCTTCCATGGGTCAAATCTTTCTTTATCTCTTTTCCTTCCTTTTTCCTTACAGCCTGCTTCTTTTCTCTTCCCGGGCCAAGCCCTTTTCTCCCCTTTGACCTCCTTTCCACGTGGGCCGCGCCACAGCCAAGTCGGCCACTCAGTGGCCCATTCTTGCTCCTAACGTCCGCCTAGGCAAGCCGAAGGCCAGGCTTAGCCGCCCAGCAGCTGGCCACCTCCTCTGTTGGCGCCCCTAACCGAAGCCGCCTTCGCCTCTACATAGCAACCGTGAGCCGTGCCATCTTCCTTCTCATGCCTGAGATGGAATCACATCGCGCCTGAATCGAACTGCGCAGCCACCTTCCCCGAGCTCGTATCTCAACAGACCCCGTCCTTATCCGTCTCCCACACGCTTATCCCCGCCTATATAAGCACGTGCCCCCCTCTTTTGATCTATTTTTGCCAAACCCTAGCTTCCGTCGCTGCCACCATTGTTGCTCTTGATCGAGCTCGTTGTCGGCCATTTCCGCCACCTATCGCCATCACCGACCCGCCTGTGAGCTTCGGTATTGCCCGCTGTGTGCGTGGGTGCCCTCGGTTTCGTGTCCCGGCCACCGGAGCTTCGTCCCTGACACGCATCCATACGTCGCCGTCATCTACCCCGCCATCAGCCGCACCCGAGCTCCCGCCGTCGTGTCTTGCCATGCCGCCAACCGCCTAGTCCCCATTCCCATCTCTCAACCATCGGATCCAAATAGAATGGCCAAGACTAGATCGGTTTATACCCCTTCGATGATCTAATCGCGCGTTGACACATGTCATCTTTGATCCAATCACCGCTCCATGTAAGCCAGCCACCTCAGTAAATATGCCCATGTGTCATGCCACGTCACCAGCCCTTTACCCAATCATATTTTTTTGATTTAATTTAATTCAGGGAAAGTGGCAATTTTGAACTATAACCCTGAGTTTTTTCGTATTTACCTAAAAGCCCTTTGTCTTTTTATAGTATAGTCCCTAAACTTTCCTATATTTACAAATAGGTCCCTCTATTTTACAAAAAGGCCCCTATCCTCTCTGTTTTTTTCAAAATAAGTCCTTTTCTTTTTCCGATTTGACCCTAAACTTATTTTTAGCACAACTTTCTCGTTTTACCTCTGATTTAAGCGATTTTCACGCTCTTGCATTCTTAGTAGCGTGTACTATATTTTAGTACCTTTTTCATAGATGTTAGGTATTGTTTGGTGTACTATTCTTAGTTAGTTTTATTATATATTTTCCAGTGTGTTTCGAGAGCAGTCGAAGAGCAGTTCGAGAACCTCCAGGACCAAGACTTTGAAGAGTCTGAGTAGCAAATTGGAAAAGATAAGTGCCTTTGAACATTATAATCCTAGTTTTTCAAATGTGTTCTTTATTTCAAATATGCATGCTATTAATATTGAATCTCATCTACTTATAGTACCCTATTTCATATATTCCTTTATTCCTAGTTGTTAGTAGTGGTTATGATGGATAGTTATGCTTAGTTTTGCATAAGGGTATGGAAGGTTTGTTGGTTAAATATGACTAATGAACTAAGAAACTATGAGTTGGGAATACTGGTAATAGTATAGCAACATAGAACCTTAGGTCGTGAGCAAAGAGGTGTTGGTGATGGTGGTCGCACTACTAAAGAACACCATATATGTAGAGTCCCATCAGTGCTAGATTAACAGTAACCGGCACTGAAGACGTATCAGTGCTGGTTATTAAACTCCCATGCGTGAATAACGACTAAGGAGCAAAGAACTGGCACTGATAGTGATAGTATCAGTGCCGGTTCTAGACACAAACCAGCACTGATACATCAGTATCGGTTCTAGCCACGAATCGGCACTGATAATAAGTATCAGTGCAGATTCTAGGCACGAACCGACACTAAAGCTTGCTACTGTTACAGCTCACCTTAAAAAATTTGAAGTCAGCTGGGGAAAAAAATTATATGAGAATTATAGCTCTTGATGAGATCTATAACTTTGTAGTTGAAAACATTTTAATTTGAGGTCATTTAAATGCCCAAATAATTATAGTAAGTTGCAGTAGTGGTCGATGATAGCTCATATTAAAAAATTCATAACTTTTTCACACGAAGTCGGATGGGGAAAAACTTTATATGAAAATTGTCGAACTCGACGAGATGTACAACTTTGTAGTTGACAACTTTTTCATTTGAGGTCATTTAGATGTCCAAATAGCTATTCAAATGTTTGGTCAAAAGATATCAAAAGGATTTATTGTACTACTATACTCATGCACGGATGATAGCTGAAATGGTTAGAGGGGTCACGTGCGTGCACATGCTATGAGGTCTTGAGTTTGAGTCTTGGTTGCCGCATGCGAGTGAATATCGTGTGACTTGCGACTGTTGGGCTCGTTTGGGTGGGCACCATCTGGTCGGGTGCCCCAGTCATGAAATTATTTTTTAAAGCTTTTTTCGGCCCAAAAAATGTTGAATTGAGACCTAAACTATTTGTGCCGGTTGGAGCCACCAACTGGCACTGATAGTGATTTTCAGTGCCGGTTCCATACCCGGTACTGATAATCAATGACTATCAGTGTTAATTCAAAACCCGCCACTGATGGATTTTGAATCAATACTGATGAGGATTTTTGCAGTAGTGTCATAATTATAGTGTTGGTTTAGTGTTTGCTCAAGTGACCTAAGTAAGGACCAGTTCGTGGAGCGACAACCCAAAAAGTATCATACCAACCATGAGACCTGGTATGGGATAGGACTGACCTATTAATTTGTTGATTCTAGTTTTGTGCATGCCAAACTGTAAGAGTGGATATGTGGGGATGGTTAAGGCTAGAACTATTTAGATAGTGGTATGGGATGTGTAGTGGAAGGGAAGAGTGAAATCTTGCTGGAGCTATAAGGTGCAAAAGGGGGCTTCTGGGTGGTGCAAAAGTCACTTTGATAGCGGTGAAACCTAGCGAGCGTGCACATACTGGATGAAACTTTGTAACTGCCTTGTAGTAATCTCCGGGAGACACACCATAGGCTTGTGTCAAGTGCTTGGCCAGCACAGCAATAAGGAAATCATGACTCATGGGGAAAGTTGGATAACCTCTGTAGAGTGTAAAATCTGATATATCAGCCATACTCATGGTTATGAGAGACTTGGATCCTCACATGTTTAGTTAGTTTGGTTGGATGGTTCTTGGTTACTTGTGATGGGAATCAAGTCGGATGGTTTGGGAACCTGAAGTGGTTTTCAGGAGGTTGAGAAACATATGGAGATGTTTGTAGGAGTTGGAAGTCTGGTGATGAATCACTTAGTTAAATATAACTCTACGATAGCATAGTTGTTATTTATGCAAATTTAACATGTTATAGCATCTTCCTTTATTTAAGCTTGTATGTTATTTATTTTTCACACTTGCAGAGTACAATATGTATTCATACTTGCTATTTCTATCCAAATATACATCAAACGCTTCTCAGATAATGAAGGAGAATCGAACTACTTCACTGACGAAGATGAAGATTGCTAGGATGCTGGACCTCGGTCGATTGCCTGTGGAAGATGGGAGTTTCGCCGTGTTTTTCTAGTGTGCTTTAGTTAAAGACTCTGAGGTCTTTCTATTTTGTTTAAGTTAAACATTGTAATAATCACACTGTATGTGATACACTGATGAAGTCGCTACTTGTATGAAACTTGATCCTGGCATACACGTGATTTACATCTGGTTTTGTTCCTTTATAAAAACTGGGTGTGACAGCTATGCCCGTTCCTCGAAGGGTTTTAGTGTTGTGCACTTATATGACACTATTTGGGAAAGAATATGATTTTAAGTTTCACTGTCTACTGTTGAACAGAGATATAGCTTAAGTTTTACTATCTACTGTTGTTACCAAATAGTTATCTATTGTAGAGACCCTCAATAGCTAGGCTAACTACTTTCAGAGTACACTGCCTCTTCTATCTTGAAAATTTAACCAGCTAGGCAAGTATTGCTAGGTGGGCATGGGTGTACCTTTGCCAAAATAAGGCCTTCCTAGCAAGGTCGGAGGCCCGGAAGCCCTCTTAGCTCCTAGGCTGGGAAAGGGTTGGTCTCTCCAGCCTGTGTCATCCGTCGAAGGGTCTTGGCCTTGCAGACCTTCTGGACTCCTAGGGCCCTCCTGCCGGAGCCCTCATCCTTTGTCATGACCAACTCACCTAGTAGAACCCGATGTGGGAGGCACTCCGAAGGCCCCAACTGCTCTGGAGGTTTAGCCCCCTACACCGAGGGTCTGTTGGACTTCGTTACGACTAGGGTTGTTGGTGCGACTCAATCCTCGTCATTGGGGTATTGTACCGTTGGTAGTGGAGTAGGAGGAGTTAGAGCAGGCCGAGGGGGCTCGGTAAGGTCTGGAGACCTACCCGGCAGCCCGTTTCAGTTTTACGACCCTGGACCACATATCGCAGGCTCTTTCTCCTGCCAGGCGTCCCACTTGCCTCTTGAGGTACTCCATCCCAAAGGCTATAAGGTTTTGACAATTCTCGGTATTATGGCCACGCCTGGCTCCGTGCAGGATGCATCAATACCCTTCCTGTGGTACTAGAGAATGTGGTCTCTCCGGAGCCCCCTTCCATCAAGGGAGGTAGAGGAGGCTGCCCGGTAGCCAGATTCTCAAAAGACGTTGTCTCGACAAAGGTTTCCTAGGCTCCATCACAAGAGACACCGCGAGGGTGGGCCCAGGCATGACTGCCCCTAGGCTCGAGTGCTTAGAACAGTTGAAGGGCGGCCTGCACGGCCACAGCCTCGATCGTAACCTCTTGGGGTGCTGTGAGGTCCTCGCTACACCATTGTTGGAAGGCCTCCACGCCTGCTGGGGCCTCCGCGCTAGCCTAGGCCACTGCTGGGTCAGCGATGGGCTGAGGGTCGTCGTTCCATCCGGTGGCAGAACTAGTGGGTATACATAGCTTGCATGATTGTGGTGGTCATGTGGACCCTTGCACAGGCGTGGCCAGGGAGTCAACCGTCTGTGCTGCGGCCTTGGTAGTCTTCTTTTTGGGTGGCATCCTATCTCTCTTTGTACTTCTATGTTCGAGTCCCCATGGACGGCGCGCTGTTGGTGAAAGAAAATATCTTTCACAAACAAGTGCGGCTTGATCCTCTTTTAGAGAGGAGACTCAAGCTTGAAGAAGAAGTGGAGAGGAAGGAATACCAATGTGTTCATCACCAAAAGATTAGTTCCTAGACCTGATGGCTACGAGTCTGTATTTATAGTGTCATATCGGGTGTAAGTATATAAGTATGCCTCTTACAAATATAATGACATAGGTTATCACTATATCATAGAGACTTAGACCGGTTGAATCACACAACATGGGTCTAGGTAGAATATTTTTATCCCTACTCAAAGATATTATCTACCATGGCAAATACAGTGGTGTAAATTGGCCCAAAGAGTGGAGTTCGGCCGGCCGTAAACTGTGGCGCCATACTGTCTCGGGTGTCAGAGTGACCTCCACTTACATTAGGATGTCAGGGCAGCCACCACTTGCACCGGTATTAACTGTCGTTCACTTTGTGTCAGGCCAATTGCAGTTGGTGTTCTCCTTTTGCAGATATTCTCTCTAGAGGCTAATTATTTCTCCTGTCTTGAGAGGCGGTGGCCGGAGGGGTCCATGGTCTCCAGAAACTTTAGCTTCTTTAGGGAGTCTAGAGCCTGAAGGCTCCAAATGAGCTCTTTATGGCGTCTCCTTAGTGATGTCTGTGGGCTGGGATATTTAGATAATTTAACTCAACATCATATAAACCATCTAGAGAGAAAATATTGGTAAATTTAGCGTAACAATCTTTCAGTTCAATATCATCCAATGATTTCAAGGTTGTTGAGCTCAATAAAAACCCAAATATACTTTTAAATGCTTGAAGTTCTTAAAATCTATTTTTCAATGAAGTATTTGCCATATCAAATATAACAAAAAGTAATTAACTTCAAAAACTTTCCTAACTTGTAAAAACAATTAACTATAATCCAAAGCCAAAACATATACACCACTGATATACATACAGAAGGGGCCCCTGGATTTTGGGACCTGTGGCAGCCGCCCTGCTTGCCCCCTCCAAGGCCGGCCCTACCTGCAGCAGATGGGCTTCACAAGGGTGGGCTATGGCGTGCCGTAGATAGACCTGGCGCTTCAGGGGGAGAGTCACCTGGACCATGTTCACCGCCAACTCGTTTGTGCAGGTGAATGACCGGACGCCGGCCATGGTCACGGGAGGGCACCAGATATGGAGGACAACCTTCTGCTGTTCAACCTGGAGAATTGGCAGCTCGGCTTCAGCGGGCTCTTGTGGTGGAGTCGGAACACCTGCGGCAACTTCAATTTCACAGGGAGAGCCTAGCTAGCTAGCTAGTTACATGTTTGCTAATCTTGCTGCCTAATAATTATAGTTGAATAACAGTCCATCGTCACAAGAACTCTAGTTGAATAACAGTCCATAAATTGTTTATGGATGCTAGTTCTACCCCCTCCAGTCAAAAAATACATGTTTCTGTAAGATTGAACAATATTCAAAAAGTTGCTTTTCTAGCCTTGCACTTTTGTCTAGGACTATTGTCAATTAATTAATTTTTGCAAGATTATTACTAAAAAAACAATGATGTTAGTTTTTTTTTCCTTCATTAACTGGCCGAATCACCGTGCATTGCCATAGAATCCTAAAAAACAGAAGCTAAATGATAGTATCGAAATGATATGGAACGCACCATATATGCCTTTCTTTTGCATAAGCAATAACCAAAAAAATGTCTCACAGCTGAAACTTTAAACAAGCCAGGTTAGAGGTGGGAAACAACGAAACAGAGGAAATGTTTACTAGCATAGTCTTCTTCAAACATGCTTGAAACACATAAACTTTTTTTTATCTCTACTATAAAAAATAAGAATTGGTGCATTCTTCTCCTCCCACCCTCTGTGGCTACCCATCTAATAAAAAATCAGAAAAAAACTGATCTCCCTTAAAAATCATATAAAAATTATGACTACCAAAAAAACCGAATCAAATTAAACCCACAAAAACCCCAAACCCCAACACCCACCTAAAGCACATCTAGGTTTTTAGGAGCTAACATACTTCCCCTCGCTCCTTCCCACCTCCTCCACCACCCAGCCATTGCTACCTCCGCCTCCACTTCCTCTGCACCAAGCCCTTCATCCTCTACCACTGCCTCCTCCTCGCTCTCGCACCGGCGCCACCGCTGTTGCTCTGGCGCCCGATCCGCGGTTGAGGTAGTAAGGAGTGATGGCGCGAGGGATCCACCTTTCTTGATTTAATCCGATGCTTTTCCCCCTTTCCAGGACCTGCCCACGCCACCCGTTCGACGCAATGCGGCAAGAAGAAACGACGGTCGACGAGGCGGCGCCTGACGCAGGCGGCAGCGATCGTATCGGCGCGCTCCTGGACGAGGTCCTGCTGCACGTGCTGTCATTCCTGCCGGCACAGGAGGTGGTGCAGACTTGCGTGCTCGCCCGGCGCTGGCGCCACTTCTGGAAGTCCATACCTGTCACTGCGCGTCATTGCCTGTGGGTGCCTCGACCAGGAGGGTGTCAAGAAGTTGAGCGTGTTTGTGAAATATCTGCTGCTCCTGTGTGACCGCAGTGCGCTGTGTGTGTGTGAGGTCAAAGTCTGTGCGTTTGACCTCCAAAGCAATGATCAACAGGTCGACGTGTTGATTCGATATGCTCTGCTGTGCCAAGCTCAGATCATCGCGGTCGAATTGGCCTCATACCAATTGCATTGAGCTGGATGACCTGCCTTTCATCTCCCGGAACATGACAAGGTTAGAGCTTATGCATGTGGTGTTGGGAGATGTTCTTGATTTATCAATCTGCCCAGCACCAAAGAATCTATGGATGAGGAGTTACCCATTTACGCTTTGAATATATCGTCCCAGTCCCTTGAGGAGCTTACCATCATCAACTATATATTTTACACACAACACCGGACTCAGATCTCTGCCCCAAGTCTTGTTAGAACTAACTGATTTTGATGGTGCTACTCCTGTGCTTGAAAGCATGCCATCATTAGTAAAGGCAATTATCAGATTCAATGGCTCTGAGGATCTTTGTGGTAAAGGAGAATTCGGGGGTACGTGTGATACAATTAGCTGTCACAATTGTGCTACTCTTTCTAATGATGATTTCAACAGACAGTGTGTCCTTCTCAAGGGTTTGTCATAGGCCGAAAGCTTGGAGTTGGTAGCTGAACCTAGAGAGGTATGTTGCCGCTTACTTCCTTCTTAACTCTTTTTTTTTTCAAATCCACTATTTCTTTTGGACTATCTGTATCAATGTTTAATATCCGTAAAGTATCTTGTTATGAGCGCACAAACTAATAGGGGTTTGCTTGCGATTAACTGAACATTCTAGAGTTTTCTTCATACTGCGAGTTTCATATTTCTTCATACTGAACATGTTGATCCTTCGGGCACAAAGGATGAAACTGAAGAGGGTTGAAAGGGGATGCAGAGATCTGGTCATCATCTGATGCCGTCAAAAGTGTTTCCAAGCGAAAGTCTTGGTGTGCCTGCAAATGTGGTGCAAAAAGAAACGACTGCCTTGCCACATGGCGACTCAATATGGAGCAACCTACTCGGCCACAGAAACAGAAGCATGAAAATCAGATGAATGCTCCTATTACAGTAGAGCCTTCCTCAGTCGAAAGGAGCATTGCGGTGGCCTGGTGGCCCCAACAGATGGGTTTTCTTACACTAGCTTTCAAGCCGGTGTAAGAAAACCCATATGATGTGTATTGAAAAATCTAACGATTCACTAACCTATAGTGATTCACTAACCATATGAAAAAACTAACTGGTGTGTATTGAAGTCGTTACACGCTTCACTACTACAGAACATTACATATGTAGTATACTATCAGTGTCAGTTCAACAGTAATCGACACTAAAAACGTACCAGTGCCGGTTCTTAAACTCCCACACGCGAATAACTGCTGAGGAGATAAGAACCAGTACTGATAGTGATTCTATCAGTGCCGGTTCTAGATACGAACCGGCACTAATATATCAGTGCCGGATCTAGCCACAAACCGGCACTGATAATCAGTATCAGTACCAGTTGCAGCAGCGGTCGATGACAGCTCACATTAAAAAATTCATAACTTTTTCACACGAAGTCGGATGGGGAAAAACTTTATATGAAAATTGTAGCTCTCAACGAGATCTACAACTTTGTAGCTGATCACTTTTTATTCGAGACATTTAGATATCCAAAAAGCTATTCAAACGTTTAGTCAGAAGATGTCAAAAGAATTTATTTTGCTACTATACTCACGAACGTATAATAGCTGAGATGGTTAGAGCAGTCATGCATTCACACAGGTTGTGAGGTTTTGAGTTCGAGTGTTGGTTGCCGCATGCGAGCGAATATCACGTGACATTACGAATATTGGGCGCGGTCGGGTGGGCAGCCTCTGGTCGGGTGCAGGGTCGCGAAAAAAAAATTGAAACTTTTTTCGATCTGAAAAATGTTGAATCAAAACTGACTGATAGTGATTTTTAGTGCCGGTTCCATACCCGGCACTGATAGTCACTGACTATCAGTGTCGGTTCAAAACTCGCCACTGATGACGATTTTGAATCGGTATTGATGAGGTGTTTGATGTAGTGCGCGTCAGGTTCACAAGATATATTATTCTACTTTAATTTCTTGCACTACCGGAAACGATGTGTATGCCGAGTGCCTACGTGTATGCCGAGTGCATTATATCGGGCACTTGGCAAACAACCACCTACGCCGAGTGCCCGATGAAAGCACTCGGCAAACAATTAGGCACTCGGTAAATACCTCAAGAAACACTCGGTAAACAATAGCACTCGGCAAAATAGAGAAAAAATACTCGGCGAATTCGGGCACTCGGCAAACAACACGCCACGTGTCCCTCCGTTTGGCAACTGACGGCGAGTCGCCCCTTTGCCGAGTGTCGTCTAACGGACACTCGGCAAACATAAATGTTTGCCGAGTGCCCGATATGAAGCACTCGGCAAAAGATTTTTTTTCTTTGTTTTCTTTTTGGTTTCCTTTTGTTCTCTTTTCTTTCTCGTAATAACAACCAACCAAAGGCCGCCACACATCGATTCCGGTACTACTACAGTATGGTTTAAGGATGATATTGTTATGAACTTGGAGTTAGAATTCAGTCGTGCTTCAAGATTGAGATGCAGCAGATGTGGACTCCTGGGAGCGGCCCTTGGAATCAGTTGTGCTCTGAAGGAGAATGACAATTCTTCTTCCTTACCTTAAAAAAGGAATTTCTCTGCTATATACTATCATTCCAGCTGTCATCCAGACAAAGAAGGAATTTTCAATGCTTGCCAAGTGGAAGAAGCAAAAGCAGATCAGCTTGACACACCAAGCTGCCCTTCTGATCTATAGGTTTTGCTTGGTCATCGTTAAGTGCATCAGAGAAGGTAGCTGGTAGCATAGTGAGAAGTGATGGAACAAAAAAGTGACTTCATTTGACGATTCTTGGATGGATAACATGTTTGCTATGTTCCATCGAAATCTAACTTTATGGACAACTCTTTTTCATAAGAAATTATTTGATGGATATAAGTCAAATTTGATCTGCAAGTACATAAAATAACGAACAAAAATGGGTAGAAAAACATGACACTTGCCATAGTGTCATGATATGATACGTAGAGGCTGAGATAAAAAATTGAGAAGGTTTCGCAAAAGTTGTCCGCCTTGGCCCGCGCCCCTCCGTCGCCAGCGCCGCCGCCCCCCCTCCGCCGCCGCCGCCGCCGCCAGCGCCCCCACGCCCCTCCGTCGCCGCCTCGACCCGCCGCCGCTGCGCCCCTGTGGGCCGCCGCCGCCTCGGCCCGCGCCCCTCCGCCACCAGCGCCGCCGCCCCCCCTCCACCGCCGCCGCCAGCGCCCCCGCGCCCCTCTGTCGCCGCCTCGGCCCACCGCCGCCGCGCCCCTGCGGGCCGCCGTCGCCTCGGCCCGCGCCCCTCCGCCGCCAGCGCCGCCGCCCCCCTCCGCCACCGCCTCGGCCGTCCGTCGCCGCCGCCGCGCGCTGCCCGACGCCGCCTCCCCCGCGCCGCCCCCCTCCGACGCCCGGGTACAAGGTACCGCCACACGCCATGCGCCGTTGAAGCCATGTGCTCCTCCCTCCTCCGGCCACCCCCCTCCTCCGGACAGTATTGCCATGCGGACTTCATATGTGACTCATGTCATTGTGAGCATGTGTTGCTGGTAGCACATGAAGTAGATCATATGGAGTCCTCGTGGCAATACTATCCGGGGAATGGGTTGTGAAAGTTGATTTATATTTCAGTCTGGGTTGTCCTCTAATTAGTCTTTAGATGGTTGTATCATCCATATTTGTCATGCCTGTGTTGTTGTGTTGTTATGCCAGTTTTGCTATTTATTACAAAGGAGGTGCCGCCGAAATTTTGAATTTTGGCTAATTTAGGCTTTAGGATGTGCATGTCGCGTAACATATGTGTCTCCCGTTTGAAAGAGTTATGGTTATAAATATGCAAGTCGTTGCATATCTATAACCGTAACTGTTTTGAATTGTCCACATTTTTTGGACAGCCCGAGGATGTGTAGATTGGGTTCGTTTCAATGCTCTACTCCGATCCGAGACAGAGTTTCGGCAGCGTCTCCCCGTTGTTCTCCGGATACACATTCTCTTGGCTTGTTGCCGAGATGTGTATTTGGAGAACAGTGGGGAGGTGCTGCCGAAACTCTGTCTCGGATCGGAGTAGAGCATGGAAACAACCCAATCTACACATCGTCAGGTGGGATTAGGACCTATCTTTACCTATTAGATAGTTTGATGCATGCTGATTCCCTCTTATGGTAAAACACAAACATTTGATGGAAATAATTAATTGTATAGGTAGATGAAATTGATTTTTATATTACTTGCTGAATAAAAAATATTATATGTGTATGTTTTCCAATATGTTAGAGGATGGATGATCGTGAGTGGATGTACACTGGCCGCTCTAGTCAGGGTTTTTTGACCGATGAATGGATCCAGAAGACCGATGCATTCTTGGAATTAGCATTTGCTAGGCCTAAGGGACCTCGTGGAACTTGGTGCCCTTGCAGTATTTGTGCAAATGCGCGTCAACAAACAAAGGAGGTCATGGGTCAACACCTTTGTAAGAATGGGTTTATGCCACACTATACCCGGTGGACCTACCATGGTGAGTCCGAACGTGCCAAAGAGGAGGTGGTGTGTCAACGCACCAACGACTATGATGTCGGGGTCGGAGACATGCTAGATGACTTTCATGATGCACATTTTAATGAAGCACGTATGGAGGAAGTGCCGGAGTCAACCGCAAAGGCCTTTTATGATATGTTGTCTACGGCGCAGCAACCCCTTCACGGGCATTCCAAGGTTTCTCAACTGGATGCCATCGGACGCCTAATGGCTATCAAGTCCCAGTTTAGCTGCAGCCGAGAAACCTTCGATGCAATGCCGACAGTTGTTGGTAGCCTTCTCCCGGAAGGTCACATTCTGCCAAAGAGCATGTACGAGTCGAAGAAAGTCCTCCGTGCACTTAAGATGCCATATGAGAAGATACATGCTTGTCCAAAGGGATGCATCTTATTTAGGAAAGAACACGCGGACGCAAAGTACTGTGTGAAGTGCAATTCCTCTAGGTATCTTGAGGTAGACTCTGGTGATGGTCAGAAGAGCCAGCTCGCAATCCCCGTGAAGATCCTTCGGTATCTTCCATTCGTACCGAGAATCCAACGGCTGTATATGACTGTGGAATCAAGGGAACCTACCCTCGAGGAAGCTTCGGCCCTTCTTAGAGATGGTGTGGGAAATGACATGCCCGATTTCATTTCTTGGTTCAAACAGAAAGTACTTTCTAACTTGGCTATTACACCAACTTGATTTCATTTCTAACTTGATTTCATTTCTTACATGCGACTAATACACCAAGCTATCCCGCTTAAACTTGTAGGGAACAACCGACGAGTCTATGAGTGCCGACTTGAGACAAGTTGCTGATGGTTGTGCCTATAGGGTCAGGTCATTTAAGGCTTACGACGTGAATGGATATCGCTTCCACACAGCAAGCCACGAGCAGAGTCGGCCCAATCGTAGAACAACAAATACCGGAGTTTTTACTCCAGGCTTAGATGGGGCTGAGTACTACGGAAGAATTGAAGAAATATACGAACTGAATTTTGATGGGAGCAAACCTCTGAATCCCGTCATATTCAAATGCCATTGGTTCGATCCAGAAGTAGTGAGATGGACCCCTAATCTTGGGCTAGTCGAAATTCGACAATCAACCGTCTTACCAGGAGACGATGTCTATATTGTGGCTCAACAGGCCACGCAAGTTTATTATCTCTCGTACCCGTGCAAAACCGTTGAGTGTCTTAAGGGTTGGGATGTTGTGTACAAGGTACCGCCACACGGTAAACTACCAGTCCCAAACAATGAAGATTACAACATAGACCCCAACACATATGATGGAGAATTCTTTCAAGAAGATGGCCTCGCAGGGAATTTTGAGATCGACTTGACGGAAGCTCAGGGCATGGAAGTAGACAATGAAACTGGTACTGATGAGGACGAAGAAGACGAGGTTGAGAATGCGAGGGACTTGGAATTACTTGAGCGGTTACATTTAGGCAATGACGGTGATGACGACATTCCTCCTCCCAAGCATCAGGATGATTATTTCAACACGCGTGATAGTGATGATGAGACTTATGATCCAGCTGATCCCGATGATGATGATTATTTCTAATAACTGTATGTTTATTTCTAATAACTGTATGATTTATTCTTTCTCATAGCATGTTTTTTTAGTATGCTTCATTTATTTACATCAAGTTGTAACATCCGTACTAATTGATTCACTCGTTCTCATAGCATGGGTTTTTTAGTATGCTTCATCTATTTAGATCAAGTTGTATCATCCGTATTAATTGGTTTACTCTTTCTCATAGCAGGTGATTGAAGCATGGTGGGCGATATGAGGAAGTTAACGTCGCTATACAAAAAGGCAACGGGGAAAACCACGGATGCAGGTGACGGGTCCGGAAAGAGACCCTGGGGAAGACCTCCAGGAAGGCCGAGAGGCGGAGGCAGGGGTGGAGGAGGTGCTTCTATACCTGCTGTTGAGGAGGAGACTGAGTCGCCTCTAGGTGCGGCTGAGTCTGAGTCTGACTCGCCTATACCTACGGCTGCGACTCAGTCTGGGGATGAGGAGGAGCAGGTAGACTAGGGGGGTAGCTCTAGCTCTACTTCTTCTCATGTGTGGCTGCGTGGTCCTTCTAGCTTCCCGAGGCGACCGGTGCCAATGGCTAGACGCCCGCTCATTCGACCAGATGGAGAGAAGTAAATGGCTCTCTCTACTCTCACTATTTTTTTTCCTTTGTATCTTCAATATTTCAACACATACTAATAATTTGCCTTTACACTTGTGCAAGAACTGGCTGAAGGTTGGAGAGGGTGACCACTCACGCCATGTAAACGGCATCCTTGGACTTTTGATCAAGGAGAAGTTCCCTGGCATGGTTACTTTGGGCGGAGTAATCGAGCCGGCATACACATGGGCCCACTATGCAGCCGCGCCGGACGCCCGTGACTGGGAGGGAAGGGTGTTTCCCAATAGAGCCGAGCGGGTGAAGGCCGAGCTGTGGGTAAGTTTCTTTCGCACTACATTAGTCAATACTAAGCGCATGGAAATTATTTAACTAATGACTTGATCCGTCACGTCTATATGCAGGATTTTTTTAGATGCGAGCCGAGCTTGGAGGCTAGGGCAGCTGTTGTCGTCGACAAAGCTGCCAAGAAGCTTGTTAAGGATATGCACTATGAGGCGCGCGTCCAGGCTGTGATCAAATTTCACGCGGAACACCTTGGAGCGAAGGTGACAAAAAAAGACGCTATGACCATATTTCTGACCCGGGAGCAGTACCTGCAGGTAAAGTACATTAAAGCTTATTATTCCTTAGATTACTAACACTTAATTTCTTCTTCTTATATATCATGTACTTGATTATTTAGGTGCCTCTGGGGTGGTGCGCCGGAGACCTTCCGTGCTGGACGGTGATCGTGGACAAGTGGTGCGCTCCCGAGTGGGAGGAGAGTCACAATGCTTGCCGGGAAAGGCGATTGTTGATGCCTGGCGCGCCACACCATCAAGGCAACCTCAGCCTGACTGGTTTCGCGGCTAGATGGGTATGCAATAGCATCTGTTGTTCCCAAGCTCAGTTCTCCTTAATTTCTGTGCGGGCGTCCCCTTTATGAATGTTATTGCTTTTCTGTTGCAGTCGGCAAAAAATGATGGTCAGCCTCTCTCCCAGTTCAAGGCTTATGCTTTGGCCCATAAGTCAAAGGCGATGCACGGGGTTGCTTATGACCCGAATGACCCGGCCTCAGCGTACACCAACGAGAACGTCAAGGCTCGCCTGGATGGATACACATCGATGGCAAAGGAGGTCCATGACCCAGACTTTGATCCAAGCGAGCATGATCTTGATGGGGAAGTGGTTATGAGGGCGGGAGGAGGCAAGAAACATGGCCGGTTCTGGATTGGCGACGGCACACTCGATACGGCCACCACTCCCTCTCTCTCTCAGCTTAGAGCTCAAAGCACGAGCTCAGGTCCGGGTATACACCCTCGCCCAGAGCCTACACGGATTGCGATGAACAAAATCTAGGTTAGTTCTATTTCATTCATCCTCCACGATCTTTACATGCTTTGCATTGGAACGATGATGAGATTGCGATGACATACTGTAGGCCCAGCTGGATGAAGAAAGGAGGCTCCGGCACGAATTAGAGAGATCGTTCGAGGAGAGGATGGCGGCAGAACGATCCCAGTGGTATGCGATGATGACGCCCCTTTATGCTGCAATGGCCCAAACTCTGCCACCGATGCCAACCCCTTCTCGTCCACTTTCTCCACAGGCTCCACACACTCCTGTGAGTTAGTTTATAACCTTGTAATCACCATTATTGCCATTCCTACAACCATAGAGTGTTGTGCTAACTATCTCCTCCTTTGTGCAGTATCCATCAGAGGGATCGAATACGCCTGGAGCTGGAGGTTCGCACTTTGGTACTCCACCTCACTTTGGTTTGTTCTCCTCACTTTGAAAACTTACTTTTGTAACCCCATATCCATACTTAGCATTTCTGTTTACTTTCAAATGCATACTTCTTACTTAGTGTTTCTGCTCCTTGATTGATGCAGGTTAAGGTGGTAATCAAGTGTGGAGTTCGTTACGGCCTGCAACATTTTCTTTTTCTTTGGACTATGTTTTGCTATCTTGTCACGACAATTTGTGATGTTTGTGTCACTTACGATGTTTATGCGACGGTTTATGTGATGTTTGTGGCATATATGATGTTTATGCGACGGTTTATGTGATGTTTGTGTAATATGCGATGTTTATGTGAAGGTGGTAATCTGTGAAATATATATAAATTATTTTGAATTGTAGCGACAGTTTTGAATCTGGTATGGATCAATTGGCAATCTGGTAAATAACAGTTTGCCGAGTGTAACACTCGGTAAACAAGGCTATGCCGAGTGTTACACTCGGCAACGTGACACGTGTCGCAAGGCTGTTCAATCTGGCATTTTGGATGCCAGTTTGCTGAGTGTGCTCCAATACACTCGGCAAAGAGTGTCACGTGTCGCCAAACTGTGCTATCTGGGCGCTATTCTGTGCTCACTTTGCCGAGTACCCTCCAATACACTCGGCAAACGTGCCGTGATTTGCCGAGTGTATTCCACGGACACTCGGCAAAGCCGGCAAACTGCCCAAAAAAGGGACGATGTGCGAGCGCCACGTGTCCTCATGTTTGCCGAGTGTATCCCTTAGACACTCGGCAAAGAGGCCATTAAGGCCTTGGCGCCGTTAGGTCGCTTTTTTTTGCCGAGTGTCGTATTTGGCTCTCGGCAAATATGTTTGCCGAGTGCGCGATATAAAACACTCGGCAAACAGCTGTTTGTCGGCACTGTGTATGTCGACAGTGGTATGCTGAGTGTTACATTCGGCAAACACGTTGCCGAGTGTTTTTAGGTCTTTGCACACGGCAAAGTCTCAAAATCCAGTAGTGTTGGTCTGATTCCAGTATCCTGCGTTTTGGCTCTTATTGCTGAACTACATACATTTCAATCATAGTTCAGATTGAACGAACAGATCGAGGTCCGATGATTATCGTTATTGCATGTGTGATCTGTGTCTTGTTCAGTTCTTTAGGCATGCTTTTCTCATCATAGATGTGCTAGTATGAGATATCATACTTTTTATAGATAATGGTAAGTTAATTCCGTACCTCTACATTTTAGATACTATACTTGATCTTGCAGGCTGCAGCAGCCTTTTCCCCTTCAAATTTGGCACGTGTTCTCTTTGATGAATTGGTCTCATAATTTATTTCTGGGGGAATAAAAATTTCTGTTTCGTTCTTATCTTCATACTTTCCAAAAAAATAAAAACTTACCAATTTTGATCCCACTTGTATCAGTTTATGCTTGCGCTATGTATTGGTAGCAAACCTGGGCTAGATGGGAAGACAGTGGTGAATTCAGAGCCAAATTTTAGGAAGGATGACTTAACTACTTTTTCCTCCTTCCTTTTCTCTTTTTTCTCTCCTTCCTCCTTCTCCTCCTCTTCTTTCTCTTTCATATCCAAAAATTATAGAAGGACTTGAGGGCTCTCAAATATTTTTGGTGGGTAGGAGGCTTAAGCCCCCTATCCCCAGTTGAATCTACCTCTGTGGGAAGACTAGCTTGGCCGGAGTTGCCCCGATTCTCCTGGCCAGAGAGAGTCGATCAGAGACTAACATGGCAACTCATCCATCCACCTATCACATGATCACATCTACAAAACCATCAACAGATTAGTGATCATAATCTTTGCCACACCTTTCTGAGTCATTGATGCATGGGACCCAATTAGCTGGGATCAAATCTTACCAACTGTAGTTACTAACTAAACGAGTGCCTAAACTGGTCAAACTGTCTAACCTTAGGCATAGAGGAGTGTGGCAAGTTAAGGCTGGCTCTTCAAGTATTAGTGAATTCTGAAGGAAGATTACCATTTACCCATGTGTCACGTTTACAGGATTGCTGAATTTCATAGACCATTGCAAATTATTTTCAATTTCCTGCACAAGGTTCAGAGGGCCAGGAAGAGATGTAAAACCCATGTAGTACTGGGAATCGTCAGAATCTAATGTTGGTTCAATAATTAGTGTGGTACAGGCAAACCTATTCTCAGACGTGCTACAGTACTTTCTGTTGTTAGATGCGCTACAGTACCAAATCCCATTTTAGCCATTCTTGAAATCCGGTTCGGTCTTACTCTAATTGAGCCAATTCATCCTTCCGTGCTCTCCCTAAAGATTGGCGGCATACAAGCTCAAATTCCGCTTGCCGTCATCACTCATAAGTTCATATCGAAAAATAATCTTCCAACTGAAAACAAAATGCGAAGGCATGTAATACGACAACATTGAACATTGTTTTATTCTGGCATTTGTTGTAGCCGCGTATGTAACATGTGCAGCAAGCACAATCCTCTCATTGCAAGAACCCAAGGAGAAGACATCCTCCTGGTGCTCAACTAAAGCCTCCTTACTATTCACTACTCCTATGTAACGGACAGCCTGCTCAGTGGCTGCTGCTGCTACTCCAAAATCTTCGGATGTAATGCCCCCACCGTACCGCTCCTCTCATGGGCCGACGATGTCCTGCAGGCTTCGATCCAGCCTTCGTCAAAGTCCCAATCCGGCACAGACAATGGCGGGCACGCCAATGCCCTGACCCGGTTGTCCAGACACGCTAAAGACTCGTCATCAGCTGCTGCTCTGTCGTGAACAATGCTAACACTGACGCCATTGACTTTGATCCAGCCATTCTCAGAGTCCCAATCTGGCAACGATGAGCGAGAGCTTGCCATCGCCTTGATCCTGGCGACCGGGCCGTTCAGCATGTCAAACGCCTCGTTGTCAGACTCTGATTCTGATTCCCACAATGCCGCATCAAGCGCGCTCGTCGGAGACACCCATGTGGCCTTCTCCTCCTCCTGCTTCTTCAGTGCGCATGGCGTTGCCACGAACGGGTGCTCTAGCAGCTGCGCCGCCGTCCACCGGTCGGCGGCGTGCCTTCTGAAGCACTTGTCCAGGAAGTCCTTCGACTCTGGTGACATCGATGGCGCCACCTCCGGCACGGCGTCCGTGTACCCGATCGTGCGCACAGCTGCGAGCACGTTGTCCGCGTCACGCCACGGGGCGCGACCCGTGGCGATCTCGACGACGGTGCACCCGAGCGCCCACACATCTGCTGCGGGGCCCTGCGCCTCCCCGCGCGCTACCTCAGGGGCCATGAACGCAGGCGTGCCTTCGAATGCCCGCGACGGCCAGTCGCGCACCGTCGTCGCGCACCCGAAATCCGCGAGCTTGGCCCGCCCGTCTGCGCTGACCACGACGTTGCTCCCCTTGACGTCGCCGTGCAAGACGCCCCTCCCGTGGAGGTAAGCGAGCCCCCTGAGCACGTCGGCGGCGTACGCCCTGACCGCGCCCTCCTTGAGGCCACGGCCCCCGTCGCGCCCCGCCATCGCGGCAAGCGACCCGCCGGGAGCGAACTCGAGGAACAGCTGGTCCTCGCCGCCCGCAGCCACCGCGCGGCGGAAGCCGAGGCACCGGATAACGTGCGGCGAGGAGAGCCCAGACATGACGCGCCACTCGCGCCGTAGCGCGGCGTTGTCGCCCGTGGCCGACTTCACGACGAAGAGCTCCCTGGAAGCGTCGTCCGCGGCCAGGGAAACCACGGCCCCCGACCCGCCGCGGCCGAGGGCGTGGAGACGCGTCCAGCCTCTGCCGCCGATGGTTGTCGCCGTGGCCATTGGCGCGTTATTTGGTTTTGCTTCTCTTCGCTTGCTGAGTTCGCGGTATCATGCCAGTCGTGTTGTGTCTCCGGTCCAGGAGGTCATTTATAATGACAGGCTGACATGTGGGGCCACCAGTCGGAGCGCATGCAGTGTGAAAAGCACATGGGAACCGAAAGTGGCGTGCGAAATTGCTTACGGACACGTAGGAATTTGCACTGCGGAGTTTATTAAGAAAACTATGCTTATTTTTTGTTTTCTCCTATTTTTGCATCACATACATGTGAGTGGAAAACGAGGGTTAAACGTAACACGTTTACATTTGGATTGGACTGGAAAACGTGGAGCAAAATGATTTGTGAAAATTGAAGTGGACAACTTTTGCTTATTTTATTAGTGGGTTCTAAAAAGAAAATTATAAGTTCGTCCGATTTATTTGGGACAAACTTCTAACCAATACTGCCACCAATGAGAGGTCAAAGATCAATCAGTTCATGAACCCTTCTGTTCAGTGACATGAGGGAGAACTCCATGACCCCTTCGGTTTTCCTCTTTATGTATATTCCTTACGCAGTCAATATTGGTCTTAGTGACATGAAAGCCAGGCAGGTAATTTGTTTACCACCAAATAAACTATGGTACAGAGTGAATTTTACAAAAAAAAAAAACTGTACAAATGCTTCTATATAAGTCTGGAGTTTGCTAGGAACACTGGCTGAGTACAGGTACTAATTAGCGATATGAAGACAACGTTCTTGCTGTATTGTCTTTGATTTTGTGTGTAACAAAAGAATTGTGTATACACTATATTATAAATTAAAGGAACACAACAAAGAGACCTACGGTCTTCTTGGGAAAACTGACGTCTCACATAAATATACAAATGTACTTCCATGGTAAGCAGTAATCAAATAACTTAGTTATCTTATTTCAAAGAGGACATCAACGGAAGGTATGTATAGGCATCCAAGTGCTTGCTGAAATTTACTGCAGAGTACCATTCTTTCCGCACAGTGTATGCCATGCCACCGATTTTTTTTGTTTCGTAAAATAGTTATTTTGTTTGACCACCACAAGACCTAGTCTCATAGACGGGCCTACTATAGGAACAAAGGTATATATTTGTACATCTAAAATTTAAATAATTTACCTAAAAACCCTAAAATTTAAATAATTTACCCACGTTTGCTATCCACTCTCGTCGTCTAGCCTCTCCGTCTCGTTACTGAGTACGGATATATGTCATGTTTTACTAATAATGAAAATAACTGAAGAAATTAGTTGGGAAATTAGCGGATAATCTACTAATTTTTTTGGGATCCCATATAAAATCAAACTACGGTATCACTCCCGTTGTATTCATTCAGCGGAGCTCCCATGACGCATCCACATTTCCGTACCTTGAGTTTATGCTTTATGTTACCGCGTCCAATGTTTGCGTTTTCATTACAATGTATAAACACTTAGCTAGTGTCATGCTCTGTAGGTATGCCTAGTGACTGCGGTTCACAATGGCTCAAGCCCATATCACTACAACCTGACCGGCGTTGACGCGGCCACAGCTCATGACCCACTACCCACACGGCGACACATAGTGGCCCATGCACCCTCGAGGCACGAGTGACGACTGTGTGCATGAATGCGTCGATTCCTGAGAGGATGAGACTGTGTGTGACTGCGTGATGACAGTGTTCCTAAGATTGAGGGAGGCGACAGCGCGGGAGCAAGCGAGGCGAGGGTCACGGCGGTAGCACGGGATCGAGCTAGGCATGGCGTGGCGGCGGCGTGGACCTGGGCGAGACAGCGCGCGCGAACGCAAGTGCGACGGGTATGTACATCAAGTTGAAAATGCTGGACCGCCACTACCTAGTCTCATGCACGTTTGCCCGATCTTCCGCGAGGAGTAATATGATAAGTCGATTGGTGAAGCTTCGATGTTGATGATCCAAAGGCTCCGAACAGAACAGATCGAGAACCTTTGCAACCACTACACCACTACTCTGTGGTTATCAACGGTGCCAAGACGTGGTTGACCTCGCCAAGAAGGCTTTTCCTGCAAGCGAATCGAGAACACAAGCAAGAACAGGTAGATGTAATTTGAATATTGCTAATTATTAATGAAATACTCGAGATGGGGTTCAACAAACTGATAAACAGCGAAATTGTCTAAAACAAAATAATCTAAGCTAAACTCAAGCCTAAACTATGACGGCTACTGTATATTTATAGGAGGATATGAGGGGGTCAACCTAGGGTTGTGCAGCCGTGGAAAGAGACGTTCACAACCTAGACTCCGACCTCGACACGATTACAAAACCCAACAGAGTCCACAACGGTGACGCAGCACCTTATTCCTTCCACTCTGACTAAACTATAAGGAATATTTGGTCAAGCAGAGATCCATTGGAAAGGGCTCGACATGAGCTTTCTAACAAGTCTAAGAGCGCCTAAAACAGACTTCATATGAGAGAGTTACATCTGTTTTACTGACGTGTTATCTTGAGACTCGACCACGACCACGACTTCGACCACGTCCACGACTTTGACTAGAGCTCAGCCTCGAGTCCGAATAGACTTAACTTTCGAGGGGTGACGTCCAGGTAAGATTGTAGTGCTTCTTCCACGTTCCTAAGCAATAAAATATCACAAGAATTTAGTAGTAATCCATCCAAAGAAATATGAACAGCGAGAAATGAGTTCACCTGGTGATCTAATTGTCATGCACGTGCTCTTATAATTGCACCTTGTATGATTTAAGGATTATTAGAGGTATTGATCGTATCCGAAGGAGCCACGGGCTTATCATCCTCCCCCTCTTGAATTGGAGTCGTCCTCGACTCAAGCTTGTCTTCTTCTCCCAAGTAGGGCTTCAAATCTGAAATGTTAAATATAGGACTAACCCCAAAATCTACAGGTAGGTCCAATTTGTATGTATTGTCATTGATTATCTCAATTATCTTAAATGGTCCATCAGCTCTAGACATTAACTTTGATTTTATTAGTTCTGGAAACCTATCCTTCCTCAAATGCAACCAAACTAAATTACCCGGTTCAAATTTTATTTCCTTCCTACCTTTACTTTCAGCAATCCTATACTTTTCAGTCATGCTCTCTATATTATTTTCTAGTTGTTTCATGCAACTTAAGAATAAATTCAATACGTTTCTTAGCATCTAAATTAAGTCTTTTAAAAGTAGGAAAAGGTAGTAAATCAATAGGAGCACGGGAATTCAATCCATACACTACTTGGAACGGACTTACCTTGGTGGTGGAGTGTACCGACCTATTGTAAGCAAATTCAATACGTGGTAGATATTCTTCCCACATCCTCAAATTTTTCTTTAGAACAGCCTGTAACATGGTCGATAATGTACAGTTGATAATCTCTGTTTGACCATCGGTTTGGGGATGACACGTAGTATAAAGTAGTAGCTTCATCCCTAATTTATTCCAAAGTGATCTCCAAAAGTGACTCAAAAACTTTGTGTCATGATCTGAGACGATAGTATTAGTCACTTCATTTAGTCGAACGATTTCTCTGAAAAATAAATCAACTATGTTTGTAGCATCATCGCTGTTTTGACAATGTATAAAATATGCCATTTTAGAAAATCTATCCACAACTATAAATATGCTATCCCTCCCCCTCATTGTCCTAAACAGTCCTAAAATAAAATCCATAGAAATATCCTTCTATGGTGCACTAGGAACAGGAAGAAGCATGTAAAGACTATGTGGATTCAAGCGAGACTTAGCTTTATTGCAAGTGGTTCATCGGGACACGAAACGTTCGATATCTCGTCTCATCTTTGGCCAAAAGAAGTGAGCAGCCAGTACATCTTCAGTCTTCTTTGCTCCAAAATGTGCTATCAATCCTCCTCTATGCACCTCCTGTAATAACAAAAGACGAACGGAGCTAGCTGGAATACATAGCTTGTTAGCACGATAGAGCAATCCTTCATTCAGCACATATTTATTCCATATTTGCCCTTCTTTACAATGATCAAGCACTTCTTTAAAAATCCAAATCAGCAGCATATAAGTCCTTAATAGTCTCTAAACAAAAAAACTTATGATTAAGTTGAGATAACTTGGTATAACGCCTAGAAAGCGCATCAATAATTACATTTGTCCTTTCCTTTCTTATGTTTTATGACATATGAAAAAGACTCAATAAATTCGACCCATTTAGCATGTCGTTTATTCAATTTAGCTTGCCTCCTAATATGTTTCAATGATTCATGATCAGAATGTATAACAAATTCTTTGGACTATAGATAATATTGCCAAGTTTCAAGCATACGAACTAAAGCATACAATTTTTTTTATCATAGGTAGAATAATTCAGACTTAGCCCACTTAATTTCTCATTGAAATAAGCAACAGGTTTACCTTCTTGAATTAACACACCTCCAATTCCAATCCCACTAGCATCACACTCTAACTCAAAGGTCTTATTAAAATCAGGGAGTTGGAGTAAAGGAGTTTGGGTAAGTTTCTCTTTCAACAACTTGAATGCTTTTTCTTGTGTAGGTCCCCATTTGAAAACCACTCCTTTCTTCATCAATTCATTCAATGGAGCAGCAATGGTGCTGAAATCCCGCACAAAGCGCCGATAGAAACCCGCAAGACTATGAAAGCATCTCACTTAAGTAACAGTCTCAGGGTTGGCTAGCTCTTTATGGCCTCAATTTTTGCTTTATCCACCTCTATTCCCTGTGGAGTAACAACATAGCCAAGAAAAGAAGCTCGTTCCATGCAAAAGATACACTTTTTGAGGTTACCAAATAAACATGCATCTCTCAAAGCATTAAAAACAGCACGTAGATGATCAAAGTGTGACTCATATGACTGGCTATAAATCAAGATATCATCAAAGTATACCACCACAAATCTTCCAACGAAAGCACGTAAATTTTTGTTCATTAATGCATGAAAATACTAGGTGCATTAGTTAACCCAAAATGCATTACTAACCACTCATACATGCCAAACTTATTTTTAAAAGTAGTTTTCTATTCATCTCCAAGTTTCATCCTAATTTGGTGGTATCCACTTCGCAAGTCAATTTTAGTGAAAATTATATAACCACTCAACTCATCAAGCATATCATCTAACCTATGGATAGGGTGATGACATCTTATAGTAATATTATTAATGGCTCTACAATCAACACACATACGCCAACTATTATCTTTCTTATGAACCAAAAGAACAGGAACAATACAAGGACTAAGACTTTCTCGTACGTACCCGTGATCCAAAAGGTCTTGGACTTGTCGCTAAATTTCCTTAGTCACTTCCGGGTTGGTCCTATATGCAGTAGGGTTTGGCAAAGTTGCTCCCGAAATCAAATCAATTTGATGTTCTATCCCTCGAATTGGTGGTAATCCCGGGGAAAATTCAGCTAGAAATACATCCAAAAACTCCTGCAAAAGGTTAGCAACAGCAGGAGGCAAAGAGCTAGATATATTCTCGAGTGAAACTAAGGCCTCTTTGCATATCAAAGCATAGCATGGCAGCTTATTAGCATAAATTTCAGCAAGATCAAATTTAGTAGCAAGCATAACACACCCTTTCAGTCTAATTCCATCGGACTTAGAAGTTGTTGTTTCTTTCCTCTTTTTGGGTGGGAAAACTTTTTTTGCTACTTGCTGATTTTCAAATTCATTCTCAAACTCTTTTCTCTTATTTTCAGCTATCTCAATTCACATTTCACAATTTTAGCAGGGGTCAAAGGTAGAAAAGTTATTTTCTTTCCTTTATGCATAAGGGTGTACTTATTACTTCTATCATAATGTGTTCATCAGTATCAAACTCTCATGGTCTTCCTAACAAAAGTGAACATGCTTGCATGGCACTACATCAAAATTAGCACAATCATGATATGAACTAATAGAAAAATGCACCATAGTTGTTTGCATTACCTTTACCTTATCACTGTTGTTGAACCATTGAATATGATAAGGGTCAAAATGGTTTCTTGTCGTCAAGGCAAGCTTCTTGATCATATCTGAACTTATCAAGTTGTTGCAGCTTCCTCCATTAATAATAACTCGAACATCTGAAATAAATTGTAGCGTTGTAGCTGTTTCGCTTGCTCCATTTGAGTACTTAATACTCGCTGCACAATAAGGGCCCGATAATCCTCCATGGTAGTGGCATCAAACACTTCCTCATGGTCGATATCCGTCTCACGTCCATCCTCGTTACCTATATGGTTACCTGCAAGAGCATATTTATCCTTAACATCACTAGCACTTACATATCCACCATCTTCTGTTACAATGTACGCGTGCTGAATTAGGCAATCCTTCATAACATGGCCCATTCCCTTATATTGGTGGCAAATAATCCCAGTCGTGCGACCAGTCGAGGTAACCCAAGAAGAGCTCTTCGCTGGATCCTGCACACTTATGGATTTGCTTACCTCGGGAGTGTGTGACTGTGTCGAAGGTACTGCTGAACGCGCCCTACTCGAGAAGGGGTAGCAGGCCATGTAGCTGAGTATGGGGCTGTTTTGATTTGTCCTGGTGTTGATTTGGAAGTAGTCGTGCTTCCAAAATTGCTCCTTGGCCTCTGTTGTCGTCCCTGCAATTCTTTTTCTGCTAAACACGCAAGTTGGAATAATTTAGGAACACTATCATATTCTTTGTAATCAACTATGTTTTGAATTTCATGCCTTAACCCAACATAAAAGTGTGCCATTGTAGCCTCTTCATCCTCAATAATATCACAACACAACATACTAATTTGAAGCTCCTGATAATATTCTCTACGGATCTATCACCTTAGTTTAAGCGGTGCAATTTCTTATGCAAATCATTTTTAAAAGAGGGTGGAACAAATCTGTTATGTATAGTAACTTTTAAAGCATTCCAAGTCATAGGCACTAATCCATCAATCCATACCCTATTCCACCAAATGATTGCAACAATTTTAAATTCACTAGTGGCTTGCCTAACTCTATGCACTTCATGAACTAAATGAGCACTAAACTTCTGTTTGTACCATCATTTCTCAATCTAAATACCTTTCAACATCATAAGCACGCTCAAAAGATGGTATAGTAAACTTAACCTTAGTAAATGGATCATCATTAATACGTGGGTTATTGTAACACCCAGTTTTAAAGGAAACAAAACCGGGCACAACACATGTATGCCAGGAACAAATTCCATACATGCGCTTACATCATTAGTGTTATCATCACAGTGCAAAAGATATATCGTACTTAACCTTATTACAAAATGACCCGAGGGTCTGAAAGAAAACACAGCGGGAGACAAGAGGGGTCTCCAGCTTCAGCGGCTCCAGCTTCCACAGGCGAAGACGTCAACCGGGGGCTCCACAGCCTAGAACAGCAGCTCGGGATCGAAGTCATCGAGGTCGAAGGTACCAGCTTCAAAGACAGCTTCTGATTGGCGAAAGAATGCAAGGGAGAATAACAAGGGTGAGTACAAAAGGTTGTACTCCGCAAGTGCAGGGGGAAAGTAGGGTATGAGGCTTTACACAAGAAAAAGGCTTGACAGGGGTTATTAGCACTAAGCAACTAAAACGATGCCTTAACCTATACTCCTAACAACAGGCATCCTATTTACTAGGTGTGAAGACACTTGTTATAACCAAAGGGATTTGACTCACCGGGTATCCCATACCCGGTTACCCCAAAGCTCACCAGATAATCCCATTACCTGGCTACCCGACCAACCATACCAAAACCCAGATCCAACTAATCTTGAAGAAGTCCAAGCTCGCTCTTGACCGTGAGCACGGCTGATCGACCAGTTTGATACTCTGCAGAGTTTGCACAGATCCACGAGTCGTGATTCCCTTGTTACTCCATACTTCCGGGGTAAGGAGTCGGGGTCTCACTACAAGGCCTTTACAAAACTCCCGCCGATTTGTAGGCACCCACTAAGGTTTCACCGCTAACAGCCGACCGAGTCGCTGCAGAAGCCCCCTCTTGTGCCACATACTCGACCAGTGATGCCCACAGAACCGGTGGTCGCTAATTATTTGGCCAGGCCGTACCCATATAGGCCTCGTGGTTGTACGGATATAACTTGGTTACATGCCCAAGAACCGGTCCTTAGGACCCCAAACAGATACATACACAAACTTGCCATAGGCACCACCACAATCCATCCATTCTGTTGGGGAAGACCTATACCATGTTGCTACAAAGAATTATCATTTTTCCACCGGGACAGTGTTACAGGGTTCATTAGTCAATATTAACCATTTTCCCACCCGGACAGCGCTAGCATGATCTACCCATCTTCTTAACCCGATACATCAACGGCGACAAGGAAAATATTGAGACAAAACTAGTAAACCCTAGCATGGGATATCATTTTGGACAGCATGCATATTGAAGGATAAAGACTACACCTGCAAGTCCTAAAACTGGTATAGAAATGCTCAAGGGCACTTGCCTTCACCGGATTGCTGCTCAAAGTCCTCGAAAACTTGGTCTTGGAGGTTGCCGAACTGCTCAGCTCCTAAACGACGGACCGGAAAAACACAAACCAAACAAAACTCTAAGAACAGCACACCAAACAGTACTGAAACTATTCAAAAACTCTACAAAAAGATTCTACACGACGCTACAAACGATTTGACGCAAAAATCGCCAAAATCGGAGCTACGAGCAAAAAGTTATAAGCTTTTGAAGATGTAGGGACTAAACTGCAAGTTTTACATGTTTTCCAGAGAGTAAACCGAAATAATTTTATACTGGAAATTGGATTATGACGCAATAAAACAATTACTGAATTATTTCTTAATTGGAAATGACATGGAATTGGTCCACGGGCTTGTGGACCACTGAAAGGGCATCGGTCCACCGGTCCATGGTGGACCGAAGGGGTATAAGAATTGGCCGGTCTAATCCGGGCCGAAGAACCGAGATCCGACGGCCGAAAATCAAAAGGGGGTGGCACCGGCGGTTTCAACAGTGGGAGCGGCGGCCGGCGACGACGGGGACGGTGGCGGGCTCGCCGGCGATGCGCAAAAGGCGCATCCGGCCACGGTTTGCTTCGGGACTAGGCGCAAAGCAACGAGGAGCTCGCGGGGAAACTTACTGCGGGCTTGACGGCGGCGGAGGAGGTCCGAAGATGGCCGGCGACGGAGAACGGCGGGCGGAGGTGAAGCGGCTTGGCGGGAACGGCGTTCGACGGCGGGTGAAGCTCCAAGAAGCGCCGGGGTGAGCTCCTAGAGGTCCGACGGCACCAAAAGAGCGAAGAACGAGCTTAATCACGGTTCGGTTGAGGAGAAAGAGAGTGGCGACCGAGCTCCTTACCGGCGGCAATGGAGGTGACGGCGGCGGCTCGAATCCGTGCACAAGAGAGAGGGGAGATGGGGTATTCGGGTGCGGAACCGAACAAGGATGCCGATAGAGCTCTTAAATACCCGAGAGGAGGAGTGGAACGGCCGGATTCGAGGAGAGTCGGCCGGCGGCTTGAAAGCACTTAAAAACTTCGGTTTCCATGCAAACGAGTGGGTATTCAAGGGGGAAACGGCTCAAATGGAGGAAATAGGGGGCGGCGATCACGGTGGTGTGGTTTGATTGGAGAGTTAAAGCACGGGGAGGCTTCGATTTGAAACGGTCGCGGCGATTTGGGGGCGTCGGTGTCAGGCGGCGGAATGAGGAAGAAGGCGAGCCGGCGGCTCGGCGGCTCGGGCGGGAAGGTGGCTCGGCTCAGAGCTGGGCCCACTTGGCAGCGAGGCGGGCAGAGGCGAGCGGCTCGGTGGGCGCGGTAGGCCGGCTCGGCCTGCGGGCCGGCGCGGAAAAAGGAGGGGCGCGGCCCACGGCGGGAGAGAAAAGGGAGGGGGAAAGAGGCGGGTTGGGCCGGCGCGGGGAAGACGGCCCAGGAAGGTTTTCCATTAGAGAAATCCTTTTCTTTTCTTCCTTGCTTTAGGTTTTCACACTTATTTTCCAAAAGAGATTTTAACCGAGCGAACTCTAGCGAATTTTAGCAAAAAAAAGAATTTCCCACACAATAAAACCTTATTGCAATTACAACGGCATGAATGCGACAAACATTCAACCTAATCCAAATTAAATTTAGAAGTTAATTTCCTATAGAGCTAAAATGAAATCCACTTATTTAATTTCTAGCAAAATTTTAAATTACTGCAAATTTTGAAGTTTTGGGTGTTACAAACCTACCCCCCTTACGATGAATCTCGCCCTCGAGATTCGAAAAGATCGGAGAAGAGATGGGGAAACTCCGTCTTCAAATCGTCTTCTCTTTCCCAGGTGGCTTCTTCTTCTGAGTGATGCTTCCACTGCACTCTGCACATTTTGACTCTCTTGTTCCTGGTAACTCGTTCTGACGTCTCAAGAATCTTGACCGGATATTCGGCATAAGACAGATCTTCTCGCACATCCAGGTCTTCTACTGGTAACTGTTCCTCTGGAACTCTTAAGCACTTTTTTAACTGTGATACGTGAAAGACATCGTGTACTCCTGAAAGTTGAGGTGGTAACTTCAGCTGGTAAGCTACTTCTCCTCGTCTTCCCAGTATCTGGTACGGACCAATAAACCGAGGTGATAGCTTGCCTTTGACTTTGAATCTACGTAGCCCTCGGATTGGTGATACTTTGAGATACACAAAGTCTCCTATTTCAAAGGTTAGTTCCCGACGTCGATGATCCGCATAACTCTTCTGCCTTGACTGTGCGGTTTTCAAATTATCCCGGATCTCGTGTACTTGCCTTTCTGCTTCTCTCAGGACTTCAGGACCAAAAACTTGGCTTTCCCCGGTTTGATTCCAGAACAACGGGGTTCTACATTTTCTCCCATACAAAGCTTCAAAAGGGGACATCTTCAAACTAGCTTGGAAGCTGTTATTGTATGAGAATTCTGCATACGGTAGATTCTTGTCCCAACTGTTACCATTCTTGAGTGCACCTGCTCTCAGCATATCTTCAAGAATTTGATTTACTCTTTCCGTTTGCCCATCAGTCTGTGGGTGATAGGCTGAACTAAAATTCAACCTTGTATCCAGCGATTCATGCAGACGTCGCCAGAACCTTGAAGTAAACTGACTGCCACGATCAGATACAATTATCTTAGGCACTCCATGCAGACATACAACCTTGGACATGTACAACTCGGCTAACTTTGGACCTCGATAGGATTCCTTAACTGGAATAAAGTGAGCCACTTTCGTCAACCGATCAACCACAACCCATATAGAATCATATCCTGATTGCGATCGTGGTAGACCCACTATGAAATCCATGCTAATTTCTTCCCACTTCCATTCAGGTATTTTTAGTGGCTGTAGCAGTCCTGCGGGTCTTTGATGTTCAGCTTTGACCCGATGACAGATATCACACAAAGCTACGTGTTCTGCTACTGCACGTTTCATTCCATACCACCAGTACTGATCCTTAAGATCTTGATACATCTTGGTGCTCCCAGGGTGAATAGAATACGCTGAATCATGAGCTTCCTTTAAAATAGTATCCCGAATAGACTTTATGTCCGGAACACAAATCCTATGCTTATACCATATTGTACCCTGCTTGTCTTCAGAAAAGTCCGGGGCTTTGCCTGCTTTGATCAACTGCTTGATCTCCAAAATCTTGTCATCTTCAAGCTGACCCTTCCTTATATCTTGTTCAAGTGTTGAGTCTATTTCCATAGCAATCATCTCGGTATTACACACCATACTTAGATTCAACCTCTCGAATTCTTTGCATAGCTCGGGACTCAACTCTTGGAGAGTCATAGAATTAACCTGAGATTTTCTGCTCAAGGCATCGGCTACTACGTTCGCCTTTCCTGGATGATAGTTGATTCCCAAATTATAGTCCTTAATAAGCTCTAACCATCTGCGTTGTCTTAGGTTAAGATCCGGCTGAGTGAAAATATATTTTAAGCTCTTATGATCAGAATATATCTCACATCTTTGTCCAATCAGGTAATGCCTCCAAATCTTGAGTGCATGAACAACTGCGGCTAGCTCCAAATCATGCGTTGGATAATTCTCTTCATGCTTTCTTAGCTGCCGAGATGCATAAGCTATAACGTGGCCTTCTTGCATAAGCACACATCCCAAACCTTGACGGGATGCATCACAATATACCGAGAATGGCTTCTGAGTGTCTGGCATGATCAAAACTGGTGCTGAGGTCAATCTTTTCTTTAATTCATTGAAACTGGCTTCTCTAGCTGTTGTCCACTTAAACTCTGCTCCCTTCCCTAACAGTTCGGTCATTGGCTTCGCTATCTTGGAGAAACCTTCAATAAATCGACGATAGTATCCTGCTAAACCCAGAAAACTACGAATCTCAGACACATTCTGCGGTGGCTTCCAATTCAGAACATCTCTTACCTTGGATGGATCTACGGACACACCTCCTGCTGATATGATGTGACCGAGGAAAGGAACTTCCTTCAACCAAAATTCACATTTGCTCAGTTTGGCAAACAACTGGTTCTCCCTGAGTTTCTGCAATACCATCCTTAAATGCTCCTCATGTTCTACTTCGTTCTGGGAGTAAACCAGGATGTCATCGATGAATACCACCACGAACTTGTCCAAATATTCCATAAAAACCTTGTTCATCAGATACATGAAGTATGCTGGGGCATTGGTCAGTCCAAAAGACATTACTGTGTACTCGTATAGACCGTACCGAGTAACAAATGCAGTCTTGGGGATATCCGAAGCACGAATCTTCAGCTGGTGATATCCAGACCTAAGATCAATCTTGGAAAACACACATGCTCCTATCAGCATATCGAACAGATCTTCAATGCGAGGCAGAGGGTATTTGTTTTTGATTGTTACTTCATTCAGAGCTCGATAGTCTATACACATCCTCTGTGTACCATCCTTCTTTGGAACGAAGATTACAGGGGCTCCCCAGGGCGAAGAACTGGGGCGAATAAACCCTTTGTCTAGTAGCTCTTGCATTTGCTCCTTGAGCTCAGCCAACTGATTGGCATCCATTCTATATGGCCTCTTATATATAGGAGCCGTTCCAGGTACTAATTCAATGGCAAATTCAATTTCTCGATCAGGTGGCATACCTGGTAAATCTTCCGGGAAGACATCAGGAAATTCGCTGACCACCCTGCTATCTTCCACTGCATTGGTTTTGTTCAATCTGGCGTTGATGGCTGACTCTGTTGTAGCTTGGAATTCCACTTTGGTACCATCAGTATGCGTCAGTTGTACTGTCTTTGTTGCACATCCTATGACTCCTTTGTACTTGGTCAGCCAATCCATTCCCAAAATGATATCGATTCCTTTGGATTCCAGAATGATGAGATTGGCAAGAAAATCTACCCCCCTTATGCTTATATTTACTTTAGGGCATACCTGCCTTGATTCCATTGCTCCTCCAGGAGAACTTACTAGTACTCTATTTTTCATTAATGCTCTTGGCAATTTATAAGCATTCACAAACTGGTATGATATGAAAGAATGCGTAGCACCTGAATCGAATAATACT
The DNA here is from genome assembly GCF_958298935.1 of Phragmites australis. Classification (NCBI taxonomy): domain Eukaryota; kingdom Viridiplantae; phylum Streptophyta; class Magnoliopsida; order Poales; family Poaceae; genus Phragmites; species Phragmites australis. The sequence continues at coordinate 21,133,246 of NC_084941.1, read as the reverse complement.
GTTGCGGGGTGAGAGTTTGCAGAGAACATACCCAGCACTACGTCGGGAGCTTCTTGGGCTTCCTCCACTGCAACGTGGTTGACGCGACCATGCATCGCGTTCTGGCGGGGCTGCTGCTGCTGGTTGTTGCTACCTTGGGCCTGACCTTGCTGCTTCTTAGGGCATTGCTTGGAAAGATGCCCGAATTGGCCGCAACTGAAACACGGACCAATGTTGCCTGACCCCTGACCTGTGCGTTTCTGCGGTTGTGGCTGGTTGTGGTTGGGTCGCTGCTGCTGGAAGTTGGGGCGAGGCTGCTGTTGTTGCTGAATCGGGGGCTTGTAAGACCCTGTAACCTGGCTTTGCATCTTCTGCGGTGACCTCTGCTGGTTTTGCTGCAGCTGGTTCTGACCTCCCTGGCGGAACATCGGACCAGTGGCAGGGGCGTTGAAACGGGGGCGAGTGTTACTGCCAGAAGACTGACCCTGCAGATGGCGCTTACGTTCTTCACCTAGATTCTGGCGCTTCTTTTCTAATATGAAAGCTCTATCCACCAATTTCTGAAAATTAGGGTACTCGTTGGCAGAGAGGGCATACTGTAGACCGGAGTTTAGACCTTCAAGAAAACAGTCCTGCTTCTTCTCATCTGTGTCAACATCACTGGGGGCGTAGCGAGACAGTTGAGTGAACTTAGTGAGGTACTCTCTTACAGACATAGGGCCTTGCTTGAGACTGAGGAACTCCTTCCTTTTCAGTTTTATTTCTCCGATAGGAACATGGTGAGCGCGGAAACTGCTTCGGAATTCTGCCCAGGTGATCTCCTGGGGGTCCTCATGAGCGGCAGTGTAAGCAGTCCACCACTCCTGAGCTGGCCCACTGAGTTGGTGGGATGCAAAGAGAACTTTTTCTCTTCCATTGCACTGAGCTATCTGAAGCTTGCTGTCGATTGTACTTAGCCAATCATCTGCCTCCATTGGCTCTATTGCCTGAGAAAAGGTAGGTGGCTGGGTGCTCAAGAAAGTCCTGAGTCTAGACTGTGGCTGCTGCAGCGGTGCCTGCTGAGCCTGAGGCTGCTGGTTGATGGCTTGGACCAAACCTTGAAGAAGAGTCATGACTTGGTTAGCGTCCATGAGGGGTGGCGGGGGAGGAAGGTTGTTATTGTTGGCAGCGTTGTTGTTGACAGTGTTGTTGTTGATGTTGTCGTTGGTGTTGTTGCTACGTCGGGTGTTCACCATCTGTTGTTGCCAAGGCGCGAGAAGCATAAGGGAAAAACAGGGACGGAAGACGAGACAAGAACTGAAAGAAACTGAAGGGAACGGAAAGAAAGGACTCCCGACTATTATTATAATAACTGATGAAATGTAGAGGGGAAACCCCTACATCACACCAACACTCAAGCAAAGATCCAACTCAAAACAAGGTCTACACAGAACAGGCACAAGCACAAGCACACCCTACTACAAATGACACGAGTCTAAACGACTTATTCTGCTAGGGGACATCTTCCTAGCTCGACTCTACTCCTGGCCGGCGGTGCCTGAAGGTCCTGCAACATCTGCCTGACGGAGCCTCTTGCGCGAAGGAGAGCGGGGCGGTGCAGGGGCGGAAGGCGGTGCTGGTGGAGCCTCGTCGGGGTGCTGGTCGGGATCCTGCAGCATGATCTCTAGCTCGTAGATCATTTGCTCCTGCTCGGCGTGGCGCTGGTGAAGATCCTCCAACTCATCGAGTGCTCTGTCCAGCTCGGCGTAGAGGGCGGCGGTGAGGCGGACCTGCTCTCGCAAACGGAGATCCGGCTCATTGTTGACGGGCGCGAAGATGACCTCCAGACTGCCTGACGGGCGCTGCGGGAACTTCCCGAACTGGGTGAGGCGGAGGTCCTGTCTGTTCTCCCGGCAGAGAACAGCCAGAGCCTGGCGAGCAGCGTCCTCGATCCCTGCTTCGAACGTAGCTCTGGGGGCGGTGGCTGTGTGGACTCGGCGGACTCGGCGAAGGTCGTCGGCGGAGGGCTTCTCGAACATTGTTACCTCCACTGTCCAGGAGTAACCACGGTCTCCAAGCGGAACTCTGACGCCTTTGAAGAGTGGAGCGTCGTGGTAGCCAAGACCCTGCAGCAGATACCACAACGTGCGGGCGAAGTACCCTGCCAGCTGTCCGTCGGGGTAGAACTCAGCTGGGGGTTGGTACCTCCAGACTGCACCCGCAGGAACCTCCACGTCGGGAACCAGCACGCGCTTGCGTGGGGTGATCTTCGTACGGGCCATCTAAATTTTTGGAAAAGTCAGAAATTAGTAACCATTTTATAAAAAGCAGCAGACTGAGAAAGAAATAACTGGAGGAAAACAATTTTGTGAAGGTAAATTTTGTACAAACATAAGTCCTTAGCGTGTCCAGTCTACCTAGGCTGCGTCCTACGGTCAACACGGCTCTGATACCACTTCTGTAACACCCAGTTTTAAAGGAAACAAAACCGGGCACAACACATGTATGCCAGGAACAAATTCCATACATGCGCTTACATCATTAGTGTTATCATCACAGTGCAAAAGATATATCGTACTTAACCTTATTACAAAATGACCCGAGGGTCTGAAAGAAAACACAGCGGGAGACAAGAGGGGTCTCCAGCTTCAGCGGCTCCAGCTTCCACAGGCGAAGACGTCAACCGGGGGCTCCACAGCCTAGAACAGCAGCTCGGGATCGAAGTCATCGAGGTCGAAGGTACCAGCTTCAAAGACAGCTTCTGATTGGCGAAAGAATGCAAGGGAGAATAACAAGGGTGAGTACAAAAGGTTGTACTCCGCAAGTGCAGGGGGAAAGTAGGGTATGAGGCTTTACACAAGAAAAAGGCTTGACAGGGGTTATTAGCACTAAGCAACTAAAACGATGCCTTAACCTATACTCCTAACAACAGGCATCCTATTTACTAGGTGTGAAGACACTTGTTATAACCAAAGGGATTTGACTCACCGGGTATCCCATACCCGGTTACCCCAAAGCTCACCAGATAATCCCATTACCTGGCTACCCGACCAACCATACCAAAACCCAGATCCAACTAATCTTGAAGAAGTCCAAGCTCGCTCTTGACCGTGAGCACGGCTGATCGACCAGTTTGATACTCTGCAGAGTTTGCACAGATCCACGAGTCGTGATTCCCTTGTTACTCCATACTTCCGGGGTAAGGAGTCGGGGTCTCACTACAAGGCCTTTACAAAACTCCCGCCGATTTGTAGGCACCCACTAAGGTTTCACCGCTAACAGCCGACCGAGTCGCTGCAGAAGCCCCCTCTTGTGCCACATACTCGACCAGTGATGCCCACAGAACCGGTGGTCGCTAATTATTTGGCCAGGCCGTACCCATATAGGCCTCGTGGTTGTACGGATATAACTTGGTTACATGCCCAAGAACCGGTCCTTAGGACCCCAAACAGATACATACACAAACTTGCCATAGGCACCACCACAATCCATCCATTCTGTTGGGGAAGACCTATACCATGTTGCTACAAAGAATTATCATTTTTCCACCGGGACAGTGTTACAGGGTTCATTAGTCAATATTAACCATTTTCCCACCCGGACAGCGCTAGCATGATCTACCCATCTTCTTAACCCGATACATCAACGGCGACAAGGAAAATATTGAGACAAAACTAGTAAACCCTAGCATGGGATATCATTTTGGACAGCATGCATATTGAAGGATAAAGACTACACCTGCAAGTCCTAAAACTGGTATAGAAATGCTCAAGGGCACTTGCCTTCACCGGATTGCTGCTCAAAGTCCTCGAAAACTTGGTCTTGGAGGTTGCCGAACTGCTCAGCTCCTAAACGACGGACCGGAAAAACACAAACCAAACAAAACTCTAAGAACAGCACACCAAACAGTACTGAAACTATTCAAAAACTCTACAAAAAGATTCTACACGACGCTACAAACGATTTGACGCAAAAATCGCCAAAATCGGAGCTACGAGCAAAAAGTTATAAGCTTTTGAAGATGTAGGGACTAAACTGCAAGTTTTACATGTTTTCCAGAGAGTAAACCGAAATAATTTTATACTGGAAATTGGATTATGACGCAATAAAACAATTACTGAATTATTTCTTAATTGGAAATGACATGGAATTGGTCCACGGGCTTGTGGACCACTGAAAGGGCATCGGTCCACCGGTCCATGGTGGACCGAAGGGGTATAAGAATTGGCCGGTCTAATCCGGGCCGAAGAACCGAGATCCGACGGCCGAAAATCAAAAGGGGGTGGCACCGGCGGTTTCAACAGTGGGAGCGGCGGCCGGCGACGACGGGGACGGTGGCAGGCTCGCCGGCGATGCGCAAAAGGCGCATCCGGCCACGGTTTGCTTCGGGACTAGGCGCAAAGCAACGAGGAGCTCGCGGGGAAACTTACTGCGGGCTTGACGGCGGCGGAGGAGGTCCGAAGATGGCCGGCGACGGAGAACGGCGGGCGGAGGTGAAGCGGCTTGGCGGGAACGGCGTTCGACGGCGGGTGAAGCTCCAAGAAGCGCCGGGGTGAGCTCCTAGAGGTCCGACGGCACCAAAAGAGCGAAGAACGAGCTTAATCACGGTTCGGTTGAGGAGAAAGAGAGTGGCGACCGAGCTCCTTACCGGCGGCAATGGAGGTGACGGCGGCGGCTCGAATCCGTGCACAAGAGAGAGGGGAGATGGGGTATTCGGGTGCGGAACCGAACAAGGATGCCGATAGAGCTCTTAAATACCCGAGAGGAGGAGTGGAACGGCCGGATTCGAGGAGAGTCGGCCGGCGGCTTGAAAGCACTTAAAAACTTCGGTTTCCATGCAAACGAGTGGGTATTCAAGGGGGAAACGGCTCAAATGGAGGAAATAGGGGGCGGCGATCACGGTGGTGTGGTTTGATTGGAGAGTTAAAGCACGGGGAGGCTTCGATTTGAAACGGTCGCGGCGATTTGGGGGCGTCGGTGTCCGGCGGCGGAATGAGGAAGAAGGCGAGCCGGCGGCTCGGCGGCTCGGGCGGGAGGGTGGCTCGGCTCAGAGCTGGGCCCACTTGGCAGCGAGGCGGGCAGAGGCGAGCGGCTCGGTGGGCGCGGTAGGCCGGCTCGGCCTGCGGGCCGGCGCGGAAAAAGGAGGGGCGCGGCCCACGGCGGGAGAGAAAAGGGAGGGGGAAAGAGGCGGGTTGGGCCGGCGCGGGGAAGACGGCCCAGGAAGGTTTTCCATTAGAGAAATCCTTTTCTTTTCTTCCTTGCTTTAGGTTTTCACACTTATTTTCCAAAAGAGATTTTAACCGAGCGAACTCTAGCGAATTTTAGCAAAAAAAAGAATTTCCCACACAATAAAACCTTATTGCAATTACAACGGCATGAATGCGACAAACATTCAACCTAATCCAAATTAAATTTAGAAGTTAATTTCCTATAGAGCTAAAATGAAATCCACTTATTTAATTTCTAGCAAAATTTTAAATTACTGCAAATTTTGAAGTTTTGGGTGTTACAGTTATATTGTTGAAAATTATTACCTCTCATACCTTGATGGTTGAAGTTCATTTAGTTCCTTTGTCGTTCATCAAAGGTGTCACGTTCTTGTCTCAAAATTTTATCATCCGCGACGGACTCCTCTTGTTCATAGGCTGCACCATGAGGATCCACTCGACCATTGTTCGGTGGCGGATTAACCAATCGATCAAAGCGTGTATTGAGCATTGCAGTGCTTTCATTGAGCTGCTGCAATATGGTATTGGTTCCCGTAAGCTTCTTGTCAATGTAGTCATTAATAGTTTATCGATGATCATCCAACAACATTGTGAGTTCTTCCCTCAAAACACACTCCTGTGCATTCGATGTTTCTCCTGCCATGGTTAGTCGAAGATAGAAAACAACGAAAGATAAATTATTCCTATCGACTATTAGGTGCTGAAGGTGGAGTCATACACTCTCAAGTGCCTTACCATGCTCTTGCAAGTGTTCTTACCAATCATTGCAGTTGGCACAACTGGTGGCTGGTTCGTAATACCTTATCGGCTGCGAGTGAGGTAGTTGCAAGGGAAGATATCGTTTTAATCGAGAAAAGGTGTAGCTTGGACAGGCAATGTTGAGTAGCAAGGAATGGCAATTAATGAAATCGGCTTAGCAAAGCTGAATAAAAGTCCACAGTACTGGTCAAAGTTGCTGGTCCGATCACGTTCCTAGAACTAGCTCAAGCAAGCTGAAGACTATATCAAACATAAGCACAATGGAACAAAATTCGCAATGCAAACTGATTCTCTCCTTTTTTTTTAATTCTCGCTTTTTTCCTCTCTTTTTGCACTCTTTGCTTTCTTTCTTTTTTTGGCACTCTTTGCTTCTTGCTTGCTCTTTTTTTTTAATGTGACACAAATTCAAAACTCTTCTACTCTGTTTCTCTGAACTTTGGCTACCTCTGTTTCTGCTATGGTTGTCGGATCCAAGAATGTGGGGAACTCTGACTAAGTGGTCGGATCCAAGAAGGTGGACGAATATGACTAGGTGGTCGCGGCGACTAGGTGGTCGGACCCGAGTGGGTGGTCGGAGTACCTAGTCAGACCCTGAGTGGGTGGTCAGAGTGACTAGTCGGAACCCCGAGTGGGTGGTCGGAGTGACTAGTGGTAGAACCCGAGTAGATTTTTTTGAATTCGAGTAGGTGATCGAACACAACTAGTGGTCGAACCTGAGTTGATAGTCGAATCTGACTAGTGGTCGAAGCGGAGTAGGTGGTCGAACATGACTAGTAGTTGAACCCGACTTGATGGTCGAAGTTGACTAGTGGTCGACACGGCCTGTGACGTAATCTCGACTAAAGCAGACAAGGGCAAATCGAGATACACGATAACTAAGACAGCAAAGACTCGACACTAGAAACTAGAACACTATGACTCGACCAGTAACAAAGACACCGACGATAGACTCAAACTCAACAGCGCAAAAACTGAAAAAAAAATTGCGAAAAGCTCAAAGTGGTTTGGACAGCGGAAAAACTATGATCTAATATTTTTGTGAGGTAATTTTCTAGACTCTAGGTAATGGAAAACGATGAAACAAAGGGGATAACTGAGATTACCTAACGGGTAACCGAGGCTCTAATATCACTTGATTCGCATTTGCCCGATCTTCTGAAAGGAGTAATATGATAAGTCGATTGGTGGAGCTTCAACGTTGATGATCCAAAGGCTTCGAACAGAACAGATCGAGAACCCTTGCAACCACTACACCACTACTCCGTGGTTATCAACCGTGCCAAGACGCGATTGAACTCGCCAAGAAGGCTTTTTCTGCAAGCGAATCGAGAACACAAGTAAGAACAGGTAGATGCAATCTAAATATTGCTAATTACTAATGAATTACTCGAGATGGGGTTCAACAAACCGATAAACGGCGAAACTGTCTAAAACAAAATTATCTAAGCTAAACCCGAACCTAAACTATGACGGCTACTGTATATTTATAGGAGGGCATGAGGGGGTCAACCTAGGGTTGTGCAGCCGTGGAAAGAGACGTGCACAACTTGGATTCCGACCTCGACACAATTACAAAACCCGACAAGATCCAGAACAGTGATGCAGCACCTTATTCCTTCGACTCTGACTAAACTATAAAGAATATTTCATCGAGCATAGATCCATTGAAAAGGGCTCGACATAAGCTTTCCAACAAGTCTAAGAATCTCTAAAAGGGACTTCGTATGAGAGAGTTATGCCCGTTTTACTAACGTGATGTCTTGAGACTCGACTACGATCACGTCTACGACTTCGACTAGAGCTCAGCCAGCCTGAGTAGACTTAGTCTTCGAGGGGTGACGTCGGGGTAAGATTGTAGTGTTTCTCCCATATTCCTAAGCAATAAAATATCACAAGAATTTAGTAGTAATCTATTTAAGAAATATGAACAGCAAGAAACGAGTTCAACTTATGGTTTAATTGTCGTGCACGTACTATTGTAATTGGATTTGTATGATTTAAAGATTATTAACGGTATTGATCATATCTTACGGGGTTAAGCAACCCGAGAATCATCACTCAGTGTGAATCACATCCTAGGCAAGAGAAAATGAGAAATACAAACATTCCGAATTTCGGTAAAGACCTAGCCGCAGGGTGACTTAATATAAGATCGATGCTGTTACTGCCTGCGAACAGAAGAACGGCGAAAGAATCCTTGGTAATCTTCCTCTGTATTTACAGCACACAGCAAATCTGAAACCATCCACTGCCTGTTCCATGTTCCATCACATCGAACCCACCACAGATCTTAAGTATCAATAACATTCAGATCATACAGATTCAGTCCACAATGAAAGCCATTTAGCATCATAAACATGACCGCCACTGTTAGCAGAGGAACTAGTACCTGAGTTTCAAAAGATCAGATAACTCCGCTGCTCCAGCAGATCAGGTCAGGTTAGAACCATCACAAAATAAGGTTGATCGAAGTCTGGGCAGGCGGATCTGCGTCAATGAAAATCACTAAAAAAACTTGGAGCATGGTGTCAGTTTCACTAATCAGGCGAAGAAGTCAACACTACTGCATTGATTAAGCAGCTCCAAATCTGCATGGATTCAAGCGGCTCCAAATTTCAGTTGATCAAACATCACTAGAAATATCACCTATACACCACTTAAATCTAGAAAATTAGAAAATTTCTACGAGTCCACTTAACAGCTGATAAGTGCAAGATAACAGATTCCACATGGAGCATATTCCACAACTACAAGAAGAATGGAATTGGAAAAGTGTGCTAGTTCATCGTCTTGCCAGCTGGCCAAGCAAGTCTGGAATCTAGATACCTGTAAAACAAATAATCTTGTTATAAAAGATTTTCACAATGGACCACTGCAATAAATTTAAGCTATCAATATTCTGCTAGTTCGAATGGTAAAAATCACCTTGACAGTTCTGGAACTTATGATAGAATTGCCACACTCAAGGCTTACCAAAAGTTTTGCAGTGTCAGAACCATCTGGCTCCTGCTTCCTAGGAATACATTTGGGCTATTGGAAATTGGAAAAGTAATTCACAAGTTGAAAATTTGAATCTAATCAGACTTACACAATCAATGGAACGTGTATATATGATCAGGATCATTACACATTAATCATTTGATTTTTCTCAATTGGGTAATTCATATTCTCATGTTTCATATATTTCACTGTGGAAACTTAAGTAGGATCTCGAATAAGGAAATGCTCTTTATATTCTTCACCAATCACTACTTATATTCTGGTAACATTAAAAATGAAAAAAGCACACTTAAAACATGGATTGTTTTCTTAAGCTCCAACATGAACAACAATGGAAATAGCAAGCATGTAAAAGGAAATAAAGAGCATCTGAACTAAATGCGTTGACATGAATTAATTGACAAAAAAAAAATAGTTAAATATTAAATATCATAATGGACTTAATGTCTTAATTAGATACTATCTTGTTGTGTGCTTAGATCAGTACAAGAATAGTACAATAGCATATTTTGTGCACACCGCAATAGCCAGTAGCTTTCAGACTATAGAATGGTAATATAAAAAGTAATAGAATGTTACTATCAGTGCTTGTTCTATCCTGGCCGGCACTGATGACCTGACTCAGATAACAGTTTCTGTTGTAGTGTGACATCATGAACATCAGTAGACTGCTGAGGACAGAATTAATCAATACTAATCTGCCTCCTGCTGACATGTATTTACCCTTCCAGCTGCTCAATTTTTTCTCAAAACATTCTTCAGCTTTCCTCTAGTCACTATTACATAATTTTCGATAATGTATATGAATACCTAGGTATCTAAAGGGATAAGTACCAGTTTCAACCCTTTAGCCTCCCCATAGCACAAGATGTCACTCCTATAAAAGTTGATCTTAAGCCCATATTGTTTTTCAAAGACACATAAAAGGATTTCATATTTTCTACTTGTTCCAAATCATGGTTCATGAAAATTATGGTATCATCGGCGTATTGTAGAATAGGCAACCCATCATCCACTAGATGTGAAACAACCCTTGAGATCTGACCATCCTCTTTGGCTCTACCAATCAGTATAGCCAATATATCAACCACTATGTTGAAAAGAATAGGGGATAAAGGGTCACCATGTCGTATGCGAGTTTGAAAGTAAGGACCAACATCATCATTAATCTTGATCCCAACACTACCACCCGACATAAAGTTATGTATCTAATGGCACCACTGTTCTGGGAATCCCTTCATCCTTAAGGTTTGTTGTAGAAAATGCCATTTAACCTTATCATAGGCCTTTTCAAAATCGATTTTTAAAATTACCCCATTTAATTTTTCTGTTATGCAGTTCATGAATGGTCTCGTGAAGGATTATAATGCCTTTCATAATATTGTGGCCAGGCATGAACACAATTTGAGTAGGGCGTACTACATTCTCTGTCACTCTTACAATTATGTTTATGCCAACTTTGATAAATATCATAAAGCTGACATTAAGTAGACATATTGGTCAGTATTATTGTATTTTGTATGCCATATCTGTCTTTGGTATAAGTGTGATGACCCCAGGGCCATATCTGTTAGAATTCTACTAGGAAACCATCCAAGCCCGGGGCCTTATTATGTTCCATTTGGAAGATTGCATCCTTAACTCTTTTCATCAAAAGGTGTAATCAGGAGGTCATTTTCTTTTTCACTCACTTGCGGAATATTGGTCTTGAGTGCATGACTCGATCATTGAAAAGTGATTCTCTTCAGATCGACACCAAAAAGACCTTTATAATATTTTGTGATATATTTCTTAAGCTCATTGTCTCCTATTATGGTACCCTCTTCTTTTTCCAGCTTAAATATGCGTTGTTTTCTATGCTTTCCATTTGCCACCAGGTTGAAATATTTGGTGTTATTATATCCCTCAATAATCCTTCTCACTTTGGCTCTTTGATACCATTTAATTTCCTCTTCCCTTAATTGATGGGCTAGTATCTCATTGAGATGTTGTTTTAATTCAATTCATAGGTTGATAAGGCAGTATTTTTAGCCTTTTTGTCCAAAGCATCAATTTTAGATATCAAGAGCGTTCTTTCTTTCTTTTTTTGTCCACTAATATGCTTGGCCCAGCTCCTCAAATATTGTTTTAGGGTTCATATTTTGTGGTGCCATCGTTGGATTGCATTACTACCCGTTGCTCCGTTTGCCAAATATTGGCAAACATATCATGAAAGCCATCCCTGGTAAACCAACCTAGTTCAAATTTAAACAAAGGTTGTTTCGCATAGTAGGAGGTTGATCTGGTATTAATAAGGAGGGGGGGTATGGTCAGATCTCGATCTGTCCAGAGCCTCAAGGGTGGCTTTAGGATATTTTAATTCCCACTAGGTGCTCATTAGAACCCTATCAAGTCTTTCTAAGGTCGGTAGATCTAAAGTATTTGCCCAAGTATATTGGCGTCCAGATAATTTAATTTCTCTGAGATTCAATGCTTCTATCACTGCATTGAACAGGTGCGGCCATCTATAGTCAAAATTTCCATTGTTCTTATCTTCTGGCCTTCTCATAATATTGAAGTCGCCCCTTATTAATATTGGGTTAGATTCATTACTACATACATTTGATATTTCTAGCAGGAAAGCAGCCTTGCTTTCATGTTGGGCTGGTCCATAGACGGTATACAATGCTCATGTAAAACTATCATCTTTGTTTTTTAAGAGGAATTTGGTATAAAAATCCCCTTCCTCAATTGATCCAACATGAAAACATCCATGTTTACGCCAAGGAGAATGCCTCTGGATCTACCATGGGGGTGGCATAATGTGCCACATGAATTCTAATCCACCGCACATGTGTTTTAGAAGAGAAGCTGGAAATGTGCATCGGCCTGTTCCCATAAATGCTATGAAGTTTAAGTTTCATTCTCTATTAACTTCTGAAATATAGTTGTGTTTAGCCAAGTCTTTGAGACATCTGCTATTTCAAAAGATCCCTTTTATTAGAAATTAATTTTAGAAAGTGTGTTTGGTTTTTAAGGCGGGTGACCAACCCTACCCCTGCTTTTTCTAGAATTGGATTTTTTTTCTTTCTTCGAACGGCATTTAGATCTTGGCATATTTGATCTAAGCCATCCATGTCAAAACACCTCTATTAAATCTCGGCATATGTGATTGAGGTTCTCATCAGTTTCATCAATATTAACATCCTCCTCTAAGTTAGCAGTTTTATTTATGTGTGCTGCTAAATTTTTTGTTGCTGCTCTTTGGGCACATTTTCTTATCCATAACTGGCATTCTATCTATTTCTATGTTCCTAATAGAAATAACAGAATTTTTAATCTTTCTATAATCTCTACCAATAGAAATGCCTAGATTCTTGATATTATCAGAAATAGTATCGAAAGGCATTGAAATAAAAGATGAGTTAAACGTACCATTTTCAAGATTACGTTTGGCCGCCATCATCTTCGCCTTTATCATTGTGTCCTCATCACGCCGTGCCATCTCCCTGCAGGTAGTGCGGATGCCATCCTTGTTCCCACCTGGAACGTCGCCTATGTCCATCCTCACTACACCCCCGAGTACAGGAAGTCTCCCTTGTGCAACTCCTCCTTCAATCCCGCAATCTCCTCCATCCCCTGCAGCACTTCCAGTTCCTGCAGTGCATCAGCCATGGCAACATTTGGCATATTAGCACGAACTCCATTATGCTTGCATAGCTCCTGAAGTTTGTGTCGAGGGAGGCCATGAAGATTCCTGTGCGCCGATTGCACCAAACTGTCCGGTGTCCAGCTCACCATTTCAGTGATATGGCCATTGGCCTCTTTCATTGCTTCAGACACTTGGGCAATCTCCTATTCAATCACCAAAGAATTATTGTTTGTAGTTTCCTGGCATGCACGCTCGCTGTTTGGGCTCATAACCTTCCTCCAAGCCGATCTCATGGGCAGCAGGAATCCCAGCCGATTGAACAAGGCATCCCCATCGGACAAGGTTAATTACAAGCTGGCGGTGAGCGCTCCAAGCAGCTGGACTCGGCATCATCACGTTCAGGACCTCATTTTGCTCGCAGCCGGCATGCCTTATTCACTCTCGGTCTATTTGAATGAGACTCCATTCAACCTCAAGAATTTATCTCATGAAAATATCCGTGCTTGCACGGAAGTATAGCTAGAGAGATATTCCTATATTCTGGCTCGCCAAACTCATATCCAATTTAAAAATGACTTAGTTAAACCAACTGGGCAAAAGTTTGGACGCAGCTAAAACATTAGGCATAGTTTGAGTGACGTTATTTCGCAACCTATTTATCTGATCATTATACCATTTTTCTACTCTATATTCCTTATGTAGGAGTAATCTATTTCATTGTGCACGAGATTAAATTTTATTATTCTATTTAAGTTTTGTGAAATATCAGGCGCAAGACACAATGTATGGACATATGCACAATCCTGATAACAAGCATTTTATTTCCTGAGGAATTTTTTTTAAAATAATATGCAGCATTAAAAACTACCTTAAAATAGTCACTCCACCGCTCATTAAGCTAAAAGAAAGTAGCAGAGGACTCCTATTCGGTTGTCTGCACGCGCGAGCGAGCCAGCTCCGTATGTGAAGGTGCGACGCGCGTGTGTCTTTTGGTTGCCCTCGGAGCACGTGCGGGCCTGGACGAACGCATGCAAAACACTGTGTCAGCCTGGCCCGAGGGAAACGTTTTTCTCGGGCCAGGCCAGCACAGTGCTGGGATTAGCGCATAATTAGCTAACTTATATCGGTATATTTTAAATTAGATTAAAATTAATATAATTAATTAAATACTATATAGTGTATTTATATAAAATAAACATTAAATTAATATTTATTTATTTTAATCTCGTGTAATATATACCTATGTGAACAACCAAATATAACCTTTTTTTCAACTAGACTGAACACATATGGCTAACCAAACAGACTATATTGTATCTCTCGAGTTTATCCTAACTCAATCTAGCTTACTTAAAAAACCATACTAAATCATACGGATAACCAAACATACCTTCAACGAAAACCCCGAAACAACCTCCTCCGGCTCCCTCGTCCCAACGCACACACCGAGTCACCACCTCTTTCCCCGTTCGCCACCGGTCCTTCCCAACTCCGCTCCAACGACGCTTCTAACGGTTCCCCTGCATGTTCTCAACCTTTTCCCGGCGCCGACCTACACGGATCGGCCTGCTCCCTATTTGAGCCCAGGCCCCGGCCTGCTCTGCCGACTAGAGCCGGCGCTTCGTCTCCGTCGACAACGCACCGTCCAGGACGACCTCACGTGCCTCATCCCCCGTCATGCTGGAGCTACAGCAATCAAGCAACTGACGCCTTGTGGCGCGGATTCTGGCACTGGTGTGATGTTATTGTAAAATTCAGGATGCATGTGTTGGAGTAGCGCCAGCTAGAGTGCGTAAGCAGCAATTCAGATTCAATCATGTAAACTTTGAGGATTGCATATGCACATTTTCACAATGCAGAGTAGTGCCTGGTTAAAATGCGGGGACTGTATCCGTAGTGTCAATTGGAATTGTGCCTGTTTGAATTGAGAGGATTGTATACATTAACGTCAATTGGAATCAATCACTTTGACTCATTGGAATTGTGTCAGTTCATTGAGACCAACGTAGGGCGCTGAGGTGATCGCAGAGCGTAGTGACGGTCTTAAAGACGCTGAGGACGCCCGTGATGATGGCCGCCGACCCGACGTGTGGGCAGAGGGCAAGAGCAGCGTGCGTCCTATGGCTACGGGAAAATGGAATTTCGTTGCGGAAAGGAAGGATCACCATGCGATGGGAGGGCAGCAGCGTTCCGGCCGGCAATGACACGGCGGCGCAGCGACGAGCTTCTCCTGATTCGAGAGCAGAAAGAAACCTGGTCGGATGATGCAGGGAAGGACGACACCAGGAGTGCTTTCCGATATTTCCATCTCGGCTCGGATCGGATCCGAGGGCCACGGTTGAGTTTGTGTATATGTGTATACATATTGCATCTTGTATATATGATATTTCACCTTTTAAATTTTACATACCTTTGTCAACGTGACACTTGAAAGCAAAGACAAGCACCAGCTAGCGGAAGCAAATTGTATAGAATCCAATGCTATAAAAGATCTTGTTCCATATAATAACAGCTACTGCTTAAGGTTTTACAGCAATACAAATTGGTAACATCACATGCATGATACGTCGGCTGTGCAGCGGTTGCTGCGAATGGCCACATGGCTTAGATTCGCATATATCGGTGGGGCTCGCTGCCAATGTGCAAAAACATGAAACGTGTTGTTGGCCCGACACGTTTCGCTGTCGCAAAAATATGTTACGACCACATATCTCCATGACGTAACAAAACAGTGCAGCGGCAGCTAGTGCGCCCAAGGGCCTCAGCACACCAACATTAATTTTGGTCTTATCACACGGCTTTTGATAAGACAATGTGTGACTAGTATCATCTGAGGCACTATTTACTCTTTTCTCCGTACTACATACGATACATATGAATGGTACGCGTTGGCAAGTATCCGAGAGAAAAAAAATTATACGAAGATAGTAAGATAGTAGTAGTTAACAATTAACGGGCCAGACACAGAACCGACGTACGTAGCACCGTAAGTCCCATATCATCAAATGAACTTTCAAGGATGGAGAAAGACGATTAAGGGGATGTCTCGTACTATTACATGAATTTTAAAGGTTGAGAAAGATGATTAAAGAGATGAATAGAAGCATCATCAAATTTTTTAATGGCCTTTGCTAATTATTAGCTAGCGCACACCTCTTTTCTAGCTGGGTAAGTTCACTTAGGTATGAGGATCTAATGACCAAAGCATGCGCCCAAAGACCGGAATTAAGACCGGAATTAATGAGGACCGGAACATCCTTTCTCATGACCAGAATTTCAGGAAAAAGAAAACCCAGGATAGCAGCTCGGGCCTTTCTAAAAATATTCCAAAACCTATCCACATCAACTCCAAATCTCATAAAACTTTGAGGACCCATGATACGAGTTCTAAGAACTTTTTCCAATTAGAATCAACTACGGATCATGAGAAAGTTTGAAGCTTTTCAAGATTGATGATTCCAAGGTGACACCAATAAAATTAGATTCTTGTGAGCTTGTGAGAAATGGACACAGTAGGTGTTATGGAGATACTTCTCATTAGTCATGGCTTAAAAAAAACTCAACAAGAATACCATCACACTACTGCAAAAAGACATAAGAGTGTCAATTGAAAAATAGTCTCAGTGCCAGTTTTTCAACTGGCACTCTTTACTCGGCACTGATACTCAACTAGTACCAGTGTCGGTTGACCACTTGGTACAGTAACTCAATATCATTGCCAGTTCGAACCACGAACCGGTAGTGATAAGTGGTTCGGAAGACAAAAAAGGAAACAAGTCACCTCGAAATTGAGCCGGCTCGGCTGTCGGTACTGCCGGCGCTCTCCACCGTCGTGCCAGCTCTGACCACACCGCTGGCGACACTCTCCACCGGCGCTCTCCACCACCACGCTCGACTCATCACAAACACAAGAACATAATCAAATCGACTCATCTCAAACACAATAACATATCTCAAACACAACACAATCAAATCGACTCATATCTCATCGATATACACGTGCACGAACACAACCCCTGCAGCACACACACGCACATGGACAAGATCGTTTACAGCACACACACACGAACACAAAGCCCATGCCCACGCCGCCGAGCCCGAGTCCCAGCACACCCATGCCCACGCCACCGCTAAGCAGCGGCTGGTGTTGGTACATGGCCGAGCCCGAGCCCCAGCATGCCCATGCCCACGATGCCATCGAGACACCAAGCCCAAGCCCGATGCAGCGCCAACGGCAGATGACCCAGCCTTGCGCCATGGGGGATCTTGGACGAATCGGATGAGGGAGAGAGGCCGGCGGTGGGAGTGGAGGAGGCCGGTGGCGAGGGGCCAGCAGTGGGAGGGGAGGAGGCCGGTGGTGAGGGGCCGACGGTGGGAGGAAGTACGAGAGAGAGAGGAGAGAGGCCGGTGGGGAACAAGAGAGTGATGAGAATTCAAGAGACTGCCAGACTAGAGTCGGTAAAAATATCTGGATGAGCCGGACTTCATCGAGCGAAAATCACATTGGAACAAAATTTAGGGACCACAGAGACTATCAGTGCCGGTTTTAGGTTGTACCTAAAACCGGCACTGATAGTTGGAGCTGAACGTTTGGTCGAGCCAAAATTAGAATGGATCAACATTTCAGGTCCAGATGAACTATCATTGTTGGTTGTGACTAGAACCGGCACTGATAGTCCGTATCAGTGCCGGTTCGTGTTACAAACCAGCACTGATGATATGTCAGTGTCGGTTTGTAACATGAACCGGTACTGATACAGACTATCAGTGTTGGTTTTTAGCGGCTCCATTACTGTTCAGGCATGGGACGTTAAGAAACGGCACTGATACATATTCAGTGGTGGTTCCTGTACAACCGGCACTAATGTGCCGCTACTTTTGACCAGTTCTGTAATAGCGTCAAAACAAAGGGAAGAAGAAAAACAAGATTTCACCATGGAAAGACCAAAACCGAGCAACTGGGCAAAAACTCCAAAACCTTCACTTGTGCTAGGGGTTTGTAACAAGATCATAACTAGACCAATATCCACATCCCACTACTGCAGAATACCTCAACAGTGTTGGTTCAAAATCGTCATCAGTGGCGGATTTTAAACCGACACTGATTACTCGGCACTGATAGTTAGTGACTATCAGTGCCGGGTACGGAACTAGCACTGAAAATCACTATCAGTGCCAGTTTCATCCAAGAACCGGCACTGATAATTAATTATTAGTAACGGTTCCCTATTTGGAACCGACACTGATACTGATTATCAGTGTCGATTCTAAAATAGAGCCAGCACTGATAGATATTCAGCAGCCAAAAAAAATTGCACAATCCAAAATGCATCACATGCACATGCATCCATTCTTCTAATGTTTAAGTCACGATAAACACTTAATATATTAATTCAAACTACATGTATTTCTAAAATTACATCAAATACCATTACATGCATAGTTGATATCTAAAATTTCAACTCTAAATATTACATAAAATGATTCAGTGCATAAATGAGCGCGCTAGCTATTGCTTCAAACGGAAGTTCCATTAGACTTCCGTAAATAATGAAACTGTTACTATTACACTGAAACTTAAGGTGTGACTAGTACTTTCCATCCCGGACCTTCCTGCATTGAGGACCAAGTAATGTGTACTCCCTATTGCTGGGCAAGAAGACATAAGATTGAAGTCAAGCTACAATCCATCCACATCCGAGTGTTCCAGTAAAAATCCTACAGACAAAGAGCAACAATATAGAGAAAAAATTTAATATTATTGAAATAATCATAGCTACAAACTACAGGTTCATGTCACCAACCGTTTCAGCTGCATGTAACCGCGAGAGCCTAGGAGTCATTGCTAGCACATCCTCATTTTGTTCAAGGGATTTCAATTTGAAATAGCTGTAGTCTGAAAATATGTATCCAAGTTGCAGGTTAACCGATTGTAGAAGCGCATGGACAACAGATCTTTCAGTCATAAGTGATAAATCCTTCTTTAGGAAAGTAATGCTAAAAGAGATAGTGATCTTCATTTTATTGTTATCAGTCAATGCGATTGTCACCTCAGGTGGCACACCACCTAGGTCCGCAATAATGTCATGTAGCCATTGTAGATGAGAAAGCATCTACATCAATCGGCACATTAGTTTCTGAATTTGTTAACTGCAAATTGCAATATTAATTGACCTTCTTATAATTTATAGCAAAGAGATTTTCATCTCTGAGCATGCAGATGTACCTAGGACAAGTCATAGGTACATCTACATGCCCAGAGAAGAAAACACCAATGCCATATGAATCAGCACATGTGGATAATCTCGCAATTATGTCAAGTCATCAATTGTAGAACAAGAAAGTACCAAACTAGTTACTCACTGGAAAGTGATGGTAATATCTAACACACCGATATAGCGATACACATCTAATATCATGACATACACATCTAATCATAAGCCAACATATTTTGAACTAAAATACATATCTAATTTCATGACCTAAATTGGCTAACTAAAATTGCTAACTACAATTTGCTAACTATAATTTGCTAACTACAATTTGCTAAATATAATTTGCTAACTTGAATTTGAGAATTAACCCAGGTGTTTCGTAGCCCTTCCGGGTAGGAAGGGGATACGCCATTGAGGATCTAGAGGCTGGGAGTACGAGGGTGGTCATTCGGACCCAGGCGACCGGATAAGATGGAGCGGCCGCCTCCACGCTACCTAGATCTACACCCTCCACCTCCACTGCTGCTGCTGCTTGCCATGGGGATGTTGAGGAGGTGACGTGAGGTGGGCTGGCGCGTGATGAGGAGGAGGAGGCGGTGGGCTGATGCACGACGAGGATGAGGACAAGGAGGCAATGAGCCGACACATGACGAGGAGGCTGTGGACGGGGAGGAGACGGCGATCGGGGAGGAGGAGCGGCGTTAGGCTGAATAGAGCAAACGAGGAGAGCGGCTAAGTGCTGGATATACATATAACAGAGGGTGGTTATAGTGACTATCAGTACCGGTTCTTAAACTCTTGCGCATGAGCAATAATTGAGGCGCCAAGAACCAGCACTAGTAGGCACTATCAGTGCCGGTTCGTGGCTGGAACCAGCACTATACTTCAGTGCTGGTTCCAGCCAAGAACCAGCACTTATAGTGCATATCAGTGTCGGTTCTTGATGCCTCAATTGTGGTTTGCACGCGAGAGTTTAAAAACCGGCACTGATACGTTAACAGTACCGGTTACGCTTGAACCGACAATGATGAGGCGCTACTTATGACCTGTTTTGTAGTAGTGTCCTTGTACACACAAGGAACTCACCTAAAAATAAAATCCAAATAAAATCAAGAAAAATTGCAAAAACTTGCAAGAAAGCTAATAGATAGATTAAACTAGTAGGAAAACACAAGAGATTGAGAAAGCACTTTTACATACTTGCACTTCCATTACTCGATGAGGAGTCACCATGAATGATTACATAGGTATGATTATCTCATCTCACATGAATACCATCAAAACAGGCTATCATAACCCCCCATTTCTTTCTCCCTTCCTCTCCTATCACTAGTGAATGGCTTTAGGAGGTTGTAGCACCTGCCCGCTCTATTTATAGGCCATTTTGGGTCATCTTCCCCAGTATACGCTTATCTTCTAATACACACAACCAACCACTAGAAGCATTTCATCCAACTATTTCTCTTTCGATCCAACACTCCCAACATCTTCATCACTTTGCTTTGCCACACCCATCCTTGCCATAGTTTTGAGACCAAATTGTGAAACCGGCTTACATGTTTCTCAAAGCGTGATTCCCTACCACTTGCTAACATCCTAAGCAAGTCTTTCGATGTCGATGTGTGTCACCTTTTCTCACTATCCCGACCATTGGCATGTCTCTCCCGCTCTTGCTCTCGGACCGTCGTGTCACTTGCACCGGCATCTCACTCACCTTGACTTGGTCAATGTGCTATCTTCATCAGCCTCCGTGTGCTTCTTGCTCTCTCCACATGTACGATGTAGATTCCTTGACTTCACCCATCATCTTGATGGTCTGGTCCCAAGCCTCCCACTTAGTCCTGATTATCTCGCCGTTGACCGCTAAGTTCACTTCCAGTGTCTATATGAAAATTACATGACTAGATTTGTCTCTAAAATTGCTTTCGTAAAAATATTTTGTATTAGTATTCATTAATATTAAGTTCTATATATGATGGTCAAAGAAAAAATAGAACACAGCAAGTACCCAATACCAATACGATGGATCGCATCCACATAGGGGCTGAGCATTGTGGACTGATGATTTATTTCTGAAGTACAAATGCACTTCAGCTAATTAAAGTCTGCCTATGACAAAGGAATCGAACTAACATTACCAGTCAATAAATTGTGGTGCTCCCGCCGTTTCAAAATAGAAGGCGTGATTTGACTTGGCATGGTCACCAAAACTAAGCTTTAACTACATTATATTATTTGTTATAATATGGAAGTATTTTCAAATAGG
Organism: Phragmites australis; assembly: GCF_958298935.1. Lineage (NCBI taxonomy): Eukaryota > Viridiplantae > Streptophyta > Magnoliopsida > Poales > Poaceae > Phragmites > Phragmites australis. Next base: position 21,112,189 of record NC_084941.1, on the reverse strand, counting down.
AATCTAATGGTACAAATTTTTTTTATCAGAGTCTGTATATTACAAGTACCTATTTGAATCTTGAAATGTGCACGTTCGTTATAAAAAGGGACGAGGAATTGTTAAGGATAACATCACCAAACATACAAAGAGTTTTATAAGTAAGTCACATGCTTGTTTATCAATATAAATGACACTTATCCAAGAAATAGAATAACATAATTAAAAATTATATAAACATAAAAGTGATATAATCATCTTCATGATTGCCTCTAAGGTATATCGTCAACACTCAGATGGTTCATTGCTTATAGTTTTGAAGCTGCAGCGTCACTCTGCTCAGCATGTTTGAATTGGAGCCAGGGTGTGAGTGCATCAACCAGCCTTTTGATGTCATCCGAGGAATGAGCTGCGCTAAGAGTAATTCGCAACCTGCCAAGAGACCCACATTCAGTCAATCTCGGTTGAAACAGATACTATTTCGTTCACAGTATTGACCAAGAGGAGATTATATGTTCATCAAATTCTAGCAGGAACCCCATCTACAATGAGCAAAATGGTTCACAATACAAGAAATTGCATGATTTCTCGGTCTATGACCACTAGGAAAACTTAAAGTGAATTTCAGGTTGGTGTAGTAAGCTCATGACAGGAGAAAAGAGATGCAAAATGACCATGACACCCAAAAAGAAAAAGGAATTGGAACCTGCATGAGTTGGGTGGCACTACGGGTGGTCGGATTGGTTGAACAAGAAACCCAGATCTTAGCAGATGGCTGCAGATTAAAAAACTTGAAATATGAGATACATGAAGCAATGAGACCATCAATGAAGGGAACTAAGAAAACTCGGAGGAAGGGGGAACCTGTGAGCCTTGAGAACTGTCTCTTCACTTCCAACTACAATGGAAATGATGGGGCTGGTAATGTCGAGTTTGGTCAAAGAAGCAAAATACTGCAGATGTTCCCAGATCACTGATCTCCGCCATCGCTCCTTCTTTGCGACATAGATGGCCGCTGAAATCAATAGTTTCAATTTAGAGAAAAATCCAGATGGTATAACCCAATATGCTCATTTCTCAATATACAATCCATTACAACACCCTCTTACTGTGTAGCAGAGATAAATTAAAAAAACGAGACCCAACTAGAAGAAACTAGGTGATTTCTCATTAACAAGAAATAGGCATCCAAATTAAACTTGGATGGTGGTGGTGTACACCACACCTCACCCATCACTAACTGAGATAGAGGCTCAGTTCCGTATAGCAGAAATATTTTATTTGAATTCTCATCCTCAAAGACTAATGTAAAATACATTCTATTTGAATTCTCATCCTCAAAACTAATGTGAAATCAATAAAACAGCATGTTACATCTATTCGTCATCCAAGATTATAACGGAAATTTTGAAACAAGTTCAATATACTTAGAGATATAGTGATAGATCTGCTAAGTCGTGAATTATACCATGCACAGAAGCAACTACTGGCACTGGCAAAGCAGTCGAAAATATGAATGAGCGACCTCGCGATAGGATTAGCCTCTTCCATCTAGTGCTGCACAACATATTATTGCAAACTGTTAGTCATAAATCTCGCAATGAAGTGCCGACTACTGATACTCCGCTCCAGTGTTCAGCCAATTTATAGGCATGATAGTTGGAAGTGTGCAAATGCGTGAAAACTGATAATAACCCCGATGACCTGACTATAATATATGATGTCAAAATAATATTTGTTCTCACTACCGTTACTAGGTTCCACTGCTACAGAAATACCAATTCACAACCCTGTATTACTCTCAGTTTCTTAAAAACCGGCAATAATAGCGTATTACAGTGATAGACCATCTGAAAATAACTAGCAATGAAAATCAATAATCACTACCGGTTCATGTCAAGAACCGACACTAATACTATCACCTTCGGTTCATGTAAAGAAGAACAGTGAAAAACAATTACTAGTATGTGTTTATATTAAAAACCGATACTGATAAGAAAGAGAGTATTAGTGTTGGTTCATATTAAAAATCAACACTAATAATGCTTTTTGCATCTCACCTTTGAAAATTCATAACATTTTCATACGGAGTTGGATGTTAACAAATTGTATATGAAAATTATAGCTCTTGATGAGATACACAACTTTGTACTTGATAACTTTTTTAAAGCCATCTAAGTTCCTAAATCTGGTTTACAAATAATTTGGCATTTATAACCTATCAAGCTCGAGTCCTTTGGTTGTTGTTCACTCATGAGAGTGTCTAGCAGTCCTAAACTATATGAAAAGGATAAAACTAGTTATACCATATAAAATGATGATATATCCAATGGTTAAGGATTAACATATTGTATATATAAAATGCGCTTATCGAAGCTCTTCTCTAACTTTCAATTGGGTCAATTTAGTTCCAAATTGGATGAAATATAGAACGATACAAGAATATAAGTTAGATAAATGATCACCTCTAATGGTAGTAGTTACATGGTGAAATGATAATATATGCAATGCTTAAGTTGGTTCATGTTGAAGCTGTGGAACACAGATATCGGTTTGTATGTCTGTAGTGACATGTTTGAAACTTCATAAAATATTCATACGGAGTCGGAGGGAGAAAAGTTTTATATGAAAATTGTAGCTCTCGATGAGATCTACACTTTATGGTTGACAAATTATTTATTTGAGGTCATTTAGATGTCTAAATAATCATAAAAAGTTTTAAACAATTAGGGTCAAATAGAAAAATATTCTATTGCTCTTAGCAAATACTGTGAGGTAGGATGGTATGGCAGCTTTGCACGAGGCGAGAGGTCACAGGTTTGAATCCCATGAACCGTAAGTGTGCAAAAATGGATGAGAGAGAGAGAGAGAGAGAGAGAGAGAGAGAGAGAGAGGTGACAAAAGCAGGATAGAGTTTTCCTTCAAATTCCAACCTAGCCTTGAACAATACATCCACTTTGTTTATATGGATACTATGTAAGAAACCAGCAAAGAAGACAATATATTAGTTATGGCTGCTCAACACACGTCACTAATGTCCTATAAGTGATGGGTCCAATAAGGATGCGTCACTAATATCTCTTCTGATCGGAATCAGATATAGACCCATCACTAATGAGTGATCACTAGTGATGGGTCGTAACATGACATGTCACTGATGATAATAGTGTCGGGTCAAGTTGTGACCCGTCACTAATGACTAGGTCACCAATGGTGGGTCGTCCTAGGCCAGTCATTAATAACGGACCAAGTTGTGACTCGTCACTAATGATAAGGTCATCAGTGACGGGTCGTCCTAGACCAGTCATAAGTGACGGGTCAAATTGTGACCCATCACTAATGATAAGGTCATTAGTGACGGGTTATCTTAGTTCAGTCATTAGTGACAAGTCACAACTTACCCGATACTAATGATTCACTCATTAGTGACGGGTCATCCTATACCAGTAGGGTCAACTTGTAATCCGTCACTAATGACCAACTCCAGTTACTAATGACGGTATTCACAAATATTTTTTATTTTTATTTTATTTTTCTCTTATTTTTTCTCACCTCAGCAGCACTAGAATAGGAGCCATTGTACATTTTTGCTTAAGTTTGATGTAAGTTGTGGCGGCTATGGACACAAACAAGAGTTTCAAAAACGGTGTAGAAACTTCCAAGAGCGAGAACTCAATCTTCCAAGCTGTTTTTTATCTCAAAAAAATTCTCCGAACCTAATAAAGTTGGGGAGAAACGAATGTAACTTTTTTTAGATGTCCGTAAAGTAAAAAAAAGGGTCAAAATTGAAGCCCGTATTCAAAAGTTATACCCGTTTTACCGAATGCAGTCCGGATCACCTATCAAATTATAACCCTTGATGAAATTTGGTAAAATTAGTCATTAGTGACGGGTCATGGTTATGACGCATCACTAAAAGGATAAAATATCCAGTTTCCATTACAACTACGTGACAGTAGAGGTGGTAAGGTGACTACACATGTGAGGAGGAGGTCGCGTATTCAATTCCTATGGAAGGCAAACTTGAAAACAATGTAAAAAAAAGTGACTTGTGAGGCATATGAGATGTGCCTGCGTTGGATGGCTCAAGTGAAAAAATATTTTTTTTGAATTTTTTGTGTAAAAAAAAGAAAATGTTCATCAGTCATTAGTGACGGGTCAAGATTACGACCTGTTACTAATGTTCAGTTAATAGTGATGGGTCACGGTTACGACCCGTCACTAATAACTGAACATTAGTGACGGGTCACGGTTATGACCTATCATTAATAACTTTATTAGTGACCTATCATTAGTGACGCGATAAGAGTAACGGGTATGAAACCCATTACTAATATCAGTTATCACCCATTACTAATGATTTTTTTAAAGTAGTGGGAGAGAGTTACTTGGCTCCTAAGCAAGTATAGATCTAAACAAATCAAATATTCCTTATCCAATCTAACTGAAAAGTACATGAATGTCTCAATGACATATATATGGGTTCAGGCCTCACATATCTTTTAACACATTCGATGGCGCATGAAGGATTAGAACAATTATCAATGGCATATAACTAAATGTCCCTAAGGACGAAGTAATCTTCTGCAATCTTCTATATCAGATATTTATAAGGATTTGTTAATTAATAATTAAGGATTTAGCATAAATATAGTATATCCTAGAGACGGATATTTCCCATACACTTATCCTTCATTCGATAGGGTAGATTTCATAACCATCATAAGGTAAATAATGCAAGTGCTGATATTCTAGGTAGTTTATTGTATTCTATACAAAAACCATTCCTGGATTAGCAAAGAGTACTCCAGATAGTCGAAAGTAATACAATCTGGGACAGTTACACTAAAAAATTCCAAGTGCAGTATATTTCCCTGACTTGACTATTTGAGGAGGGGAGGTAGTATGTCCAGAGAGATTTGATTCCAAGCCAGACATTCGGATCCCATGTCATAGAGAGAGTCATCGAACTAAGGGAAGTGAGAAGCAGACAAGCGATATGAAGCAAACCTAGTCACATAGGAGCAGAAATAATCTATTGAGATCCATAACAGAGTTATACCACGATTGATTCATCCAAAGGGTTTTAGGATTTAGAGTACGAGAAAACTTGCCGAGATCCTTAAGATTAAATCTAGATACATCCCCACCATAGTAATTTTCTTTTCCTGAGAATAATCAAGACGAAACATAATGTAGGGCAATTATCCTATGTAGGTCTGAACTTGTATAAAATCTTATGTCCTCCTCTTTAGTATGCACAGTTGATAACCAGATATCCCTACTTTAAATAAGTATTTATATAATCGAGTTTACCAATCGTCGACACATATATAACAAAATATATCTGTTCATAAGTTTGCAGTTGTATGATATAACCTGATATGCAACATTACTCTTGGCTTTGATGTCCATATTCTTCTATTCATATATTTGCAATAAAACTTGTCTGAGACCTTTTTGTACCCTCTATCTTTAGACAGATTAGCTTCATTTGTACAGTTTAATATATATGCAGCCTGAACAACTCTTTCCTTAGAAATAAAATATGATTATGTTCGTAAGAGTATTACCTGCATGCTATAAAACCACCCTGGCAGCCAGCAGCCTTGCTTAAGCTGCCAACACATATATCAATGTCATTTTCACATCCAAACAGCTCAGGTGCACCACCACCATTGTCACCGCAAACAAGTGTTCCATGTGCCTTGAAAAAGCAGTTGCAAATATGATTTGCTACCAAGATATGCAAAAATGTACTTGAGAGGGGATAAAATACTAACATCATCGACGACCAACAAAAAACCATATTTTTTGCGTAATTTGACAAGTTCAGATAAGGGAGCGAAATCACCATCCATGCTGAACAGACTGCACTTTGTAAATGAAAAAGAAGTTTTCAGTTTGGTACTCTGATAAATATAATAAGCACTTATTCACTGATGACTTGCCTATCTGTGACAACAACTTTCTTTCCCATTGAGCAACTGGACCTGCAAAGACAGTCAAAATATATATAGTTGTCGCTAATTCAAGTAGTGGTTAATATGTTGCATATATACCATGGCTGCAAAGTGAAAAAGAAACATACAGCAGGAGATCAAGATGCGACATGTCACGGTGCTTGTAGACAAACGCTACCGCTTCCTGCTGTCGCTCCACAAGGCGGATCCCATCAATAGTTGAAGCATGGTTCAGCGCATCTGAGAAAATTGCGATTCTCTCGTCCTCTGCAGGTTTTCTCCCAACAGCCAAAAGAGAGCTGATGCTACCCAGAGCAGTCATCACGGCCGTGTTGGCAGAAAATCCGGTGGGGCAAAGAAGGCAGTCCTGTAGAACCAGCGTGAGGATGCAAAGCCGAAGAAATTATGGCTATTAATTCAAACTTAAAATACGACATCGATATAATTGGACCTCTTTTTTCTGCAGTTCTGCCAGTGATTCCTCCACCAATTTGTGATATGTAGTATACCCGCAGATCAACGAAGAGCCTCTCGGCCCCATGCCGTACTCTTGAGCTGCCTAGCAAGCAAAAATCGGCTTAGAATACTAGATATGGCCAAATAATTGGGGAGGACTTTTACAGTACACTAAAATGAGTGCATACCGTCCATTTTTTTTATCCGGTGGTTTAGATTGGCCCAATGATACTCTATCGCCCATCAGTATCATGGGTATCATTAAAGAGTATCATGGGTATCATAAGGGTAGGATTGGAAAAAAAACTATGATAAACTTGTAAATTATATGTTTAATTAGAGAAGATCAAAATGTTAGTTCATTCTTCGGATAAACTTTCACTTATTCTGTTCATTTCATTTATTAGGGTTTCCACCCTCCGTCGGTCGGTCGATGATGGATGACGAAGGTCCGAAGTCTGGTCAGTCAATGACGTAATTACCCCTAAGGGTATCAAGATAATTATAATAATACCTATTAAAATAGACGGTTGGATCACAACAATGATACTCTTCATCATCTAGTATCATGGTGTACTGTAAAAGTTCTCTAATTGGGAGAGGCGGCACAGAACCGGCACACCTTCACTGCAGCCTCACGGATTGCCGGATGCGAGCTGAGGCACATGTAGTCGTTCCCGGAGAAAAGGATCAGTTTCTGGTTCACCTCGTCTTCTTGGATACTCGCCTCGCCATCTAACCAAAGCAAACCCGCTCATGGAATATCGATCATTACAAGCAAGAGGTAACACAAAAATGTTGCAATTAATCAAAAGGAAAACTGACACGTTCTGTTCATACAAAAAAAGTTCTGTTGTTGTTCAATAAAAACTTGACATGCACGGGAGGCAGGCAGAGGAAAGGTGCTGGGCACTGACTTATGGTGAGCCATTGCTGGAGAGAGGCGCGGTCGAGCCGGACCTCGACGGTGGCACGGTCCCAGGGCCCTGGGCCCCCGAAGGTCCCTGAGGCCGCCGGCGGCGGTGCGAGGGCGATGAGGCGCGTGTTGAACAGGAGTCTCCTGGCCGCAAGACTCGCGAGCGCGGCGTCCACGAGCGAGTCCCACGGCGACATTCCGTCGAACTGGCGGCGGGGGTGGCCCGTTGGGGTGGATGGGAGGAGAGGGAGAGAGCTATATGGTACAATGCGCTATCACGGATCAGAAACGTTCAAGACGAGATGTCGAGGTCTACTACTCAACGATGGCGGCAGCGCAGAGAGCGGCGAGCCGAGAGGCCGGGCACGTGCCGATCTCACCGTCCGTCCATCCTGAGCGATGCTGCTGTTTCCGCACTGGTGCACTGGATAGTGGGCAGAGCAGGAGGAGAAAGAGGGTTATGCTGGGTTTCGAGAAGAGAAACCTATGGCCCTGTTTGGGGAGCTGGAGCTTATAAATTTTTTCTAAAAAGCTGCTTATAGCTTCTCAGATAAGCGGTTTGACTTATAGATTTAATTTTTAGCTTCTCAGCATACCAGCTTTTTAGAAAAGTCACCATCAGCCAGCTTTTCAGCTTTTAGTTCATTTCACCAGAAACCAGCTTTTGCTTTTCAGAAAAGCTCCTCAGCAATCAGCCTGTTTGGGAGAGCTTCTCAGCTTCTCAGCTTTTCTGAGAAGCAGAAGCTGCCAGAAGCTCCCCCAAACAGGGCCTATATATGGGAAGGAAGACTACACTACACTGGAGCGAGGCCTTACCTTGTTCGGCTGCAGCTCTTTTTTTTATTGCGGAGCTGCTAGCTTCCGAACATCCGACATATATTTTAACGGTCTGTTGTAATATAAAAAATAACGTCTGTAACATCGGAATAACTATTTACAACATCAAGATATATGCATCAAAATAGCACACTGTATGTATCTGATCTAAAAGAAAAATTCTCACTGCAATATTATAGCTTGTTTCATGCAAAACCTATGCGGTTTAGAATTAGGTACAACATACGAAAATAACTATAGCAACAAATTTTTATAACGTCTGAAATATTAAATTTGAATATCTGAAACATTGTAGATACGAAAATATAGGAATTAACCCAAATAAATAATTTTTTCGGGTCTGAATCTATACGCAAAAGATTCCAATACGCAACATACGAAAATAACTATTCTAACGAATTTCTATAACATCTAAAATAATAAACTTAAACGTTTGAAACATTAAAGATACGAGAATACATAAATTAACTCAAATAAATAATATTTTTGGCTGGCCCAGGCAAAATGTCCTATGCGTCGAACGACCGGATCACAGCATTACCCTTTTTATTGCGTGGCCGTACAGCTTCTTCAAGTGTTGGTGGCCTAAGCACAGCTGGTTCCTAACACGTGTTTAGGAACATCTCTAGCAACAGGCTATACTCTCTCCGATTTATGACATTTTAGAGTGTCATATTCTGGCACTATTCTGGAATGGAGCAAAGGACATATTCTGGCACTCAAGCTGGCTGAATGGCAATGCACCACCTAATATTGCACCTCTCATCTTTGACAAATCATTCAGAAAAATTTTCAAAGTCAAAGATAACCTTACTCATCAGAGGTGGCAATGCTATATAGGAACAATTGAGACAGAGGAGGAGCTACAGTAGTTGACCAACTTATGGTGGTTAGTGAGAGACATCGAGCTACAACCCGAGGTAAATGACACAATATCATGGAGGTGGATGACAACACTACTACAGAATAGTCATTTACTGCCAGTTTGAAACCCACCATCACTTCCGGTTTTAGAACCGGCATTAGGCAAATGACAATGATAGTCTGCCAGATTCCCCACTGGCAGTGTTGCCCTTTTCTAGAAATAAAAAAATCCCACCCAGCCCCATGCTCACTCCGCCACCACTGCTCGCTTGCCTCGGTCATCGCTACGTCACCACACGCATCATTCCATCGTCCCTGTGCCCTCCCTTCTACCGTCGCCGCGCCATATGCTCAAATCGACTCGACTCATCTCATTCATACGAACACATCTCACAATCAACATACGAACAAATCGACTCATATCATCCATATACTGCTTGAACACCAGAACAAATCAACTCAAACACAAGAACAAACATGGACAAGGCCACTGTGGTCGACCTCACCCGCACCCTGGTCCCACCCTGGACTCGTCATCGGTCCGCCATCGCCGGAGACCGTGCGTTGCTTGGAGGAGCCGCAGACGAGGCCGCCGCTCGAAGGAGCCCGCATGAAGTAGGCCGCCGCTCGGAGTAGGCCATCCGCATGCATCTACCTTGCATTCTCCTCGAGCCGAGCTCATCCACAGTCGGAGATCGAGGGGAGCTACACGGCGCGACACTGAGCTCCAAGAAAAGAAGACAGGGTGGCCCTCGGCCTCCGCAGATGAGAACGGGAAGCTCTTGGTGCTTCTCTACTCGGCTGGATACATGCAGCAGGCAAGCGAGGAGGGAGCTGTGGCTGCACTGCTTCTAATGGAGCTCGGCGAGAGAGAGAGAGAGAGAGAGAGAGAGAGAGAGAGAGAGCCCAGGGGGCTAGGCAGGAGATGAGGAAGAGCTAGTCTGGGGGGTGGGAGAGAGAAAGGATAAAGGAGAGAGAGAACGATGAGCAGACGTGAGACCAGTTCGGACTTAGATTTTGTAGGATGTGGATGGGGTGAGCAGATGTGAACGCGTGAGACTAAGTGGATTCAATCCAAAATTTCAGGTTCCGCTCCCTAGTTCGCTACAAGTTCATAACAACAACTGGCAGATACTATCACTACCGATTGTTGTTATGAACCGTCAGTGATAATAACCTATTACTGCCGGTTGTTTTCTAAAACCAACAGTAATATTATTTTTCTTACAAACCGGCAGTGAAAATCGTATCACTGCCAGTTTTAGTTGATCCGACAGTGATGAGGCGGCAAAAAAGACCATTTCTGTAGAAGTGCAAATGGCCAATATACCACAAAATGTGCATACAACGTTCAGCTCGTTGGATCGATGAAGAGATATAACATGCAGAAGATATGGTGAGCCAAAATGGAACCAAAATGCAAAATGTTTTCGTGGGTCCTCATGCAAAATGAAATCCTAACCGCAGACAACTTAGCAAAACGGAATTGGCCACAAAACCAAATTTGTCGGGTGTGTGACCAAAAGAGCGAGACCACCGTACACCTGTGCAAAGATTATGTTTACACAAAAGAAGTTTGGATACACATCTCACAATAGCTGCACCTCCATAATTCACCGTAATTCACTCAGCATTAGACACTAACCAGTTGGTGGAGGGCGGCATCAAAAAGATCGACAAACAACTTCGATGAGATTTCAATGGTATAGTGATTGCCTTTTAGTGGAACATTTAGAAGGAAAGAAATCGAAAGACGTCCCAAAGTAACACAGAAGATGCACTGAGGGTTGCACAAATAACTAGAGATCAGATAGAGGAATTCCACAAAGCGATATTCTCCACTTGCTGAGTTGTGTTTGCATGTTTCTTCGAGGACTCGGGTTGTATTATAGCGCGTTGTATCGGCCCATGGCTTTATGTAGCTAGCTGCGACTATTTCCCTTTTATACTCTTTTACTCCTTATCTAATAAAATTGGCAGACCTCCTGCCATCCATTCTAAAAAAATGACATTTTAAAGTTCTGCACAAGCAGGTGAAATGGCCATCTTGCAAAAGTGTACAAGGGAAAGGTAGTCTATTAACGATGCAATTAAGGAAGGACAAGACTGAAAAATTGGGTAAAGTTACCTACGAATTATAGAACGACATACAATTAGGAAATTGTAGATGACATACACAATTGGACCTATCCAGTGTGTAGGGAGGCGGACAAAAGAACAGTTAATGTGTCATCTTCATGATCCAGAATGGATCTGTTCTGTACCATTGAGTGTGCTTATGGTCCAAGTGTCCAGAGTATCGGTGCACATGCAGGTTTCCTGTTGGAAAAAAAAAACATGACATAGAAAATGACATCCGTATGTAGACAGGAGGACAAAAGAACAGTTGATGCGTCGTCTTCATTCTCCAGAATGGACCTGTCCTGTACCATTGATTTTGAGAGTGAGCGATTTGTAGTGTTGCGCACACACTGTCAAGAACAGATCAATGAGCAGGCTTTGTCTACCAGAAAGGTAAACACGATGGGGGATAGGAAGATTTGCAATTCGGTAACCCGGTTGGGCTAACCTATTTCATTCTTCAAACCAAACAATTCGGTAAGGTTCATAATTGTTTGTGGGCGCTGCTGGCGCCTGAATCGGTAGGGGCGGGCCAAGTGCAGACACTACTATAGAAATGATTATCAGTGCGGGCTTAAAAATATTATTAGTGATAGTTTTTAAACTGGCACTGATAGTCACGGACTATCAGTGCCGGTTTTTGAATCGGTACCGATAATGAGTATTAGTACCGGCTTGTGAAAAAACCGGTACTGATATTGAGACTATCAGTGCCAGTTAACAAGGAACCGACACTAATACTCAACTATCAATATCGGTTTTTGTCATAAGCCGGCACTAATGGCCCCTCTCCTTATACAGAATCTAGTCATTGCCAACAGCAGCACAAATATTGTGACATACAGCACATACAGCAAGATAAACATGCATTTAAGTTTTACATGCACATATAATTATCTCAGCACATATAATATCACACACATACACAATTTATTCACATCTCATCTCATTCATGCATATATAACCATGTTATTTCACATATCATTGACTTGAGATCATAACTAATATAGGTTTGCACAAAAGTTCATAATTAACAGAAGTATACAACTAACAGATTATACTTAAATGCATCAAATAGAATTTAAGGAAAAAAAAAGTAAAATGCCCAGAATAATGAAACTGTATGATTAACATTTACCCACATGAATAACTTATCTCAATTTACACCATTTCATAGAATTATGTGAAACTGCCACTAAAGTTACTAAAGTACGAGGGAGAATCAAGCGACGTAATGCTGGAAAACCCAAGTACACACTAAAGGTCAACAAAAATATGTCAACACTCGCAAGAATAGTTGTCTGATTGAACAAAAAACGAACTACACTCAAGGTCTCGTCTACGTAGCAATGGTACATAAGCACAATTAGATGTTCAAAACACATTCCAGAGTAATCGAGTCTCATCTGTAAAGAATATGGCAACTATTCTGTAGAAAATATTTATGATTCTCAAGGAAAAAAATTATTAGTTATTAGAACTGAATACTGAACACTGAAAACTATTTCTTAAAGTTTTATTAATTCAACAATTATAAGGCCTCTTTGATATATATATATGGATTAAACATTCCTTATAAATTTCAATCCAAAGGAACTTAGTAACATGTATCCAGCAGGCGTCATCACATACATATCAAAAGTATGGGTTAGGCAGGAGAAGCTATCTTGAAAAATGGAGATAATATGACATCCATTGCAACATCAACCACTAATCACTCTAATGGAACATGCTGCCTCAGAAAAACTCATTTTACAATGTTAGACCTAGTGATTGCACTCTTGTCTTCTCAATGTGAATATGAATGCTAGATAAACTATTCAGAATTTGGGCACATGGTGAGTTATAGAATATTGATCTATATAATTAAACCAGTAGAGTCTAACTTATCCATAGAATGAATTCAATGCATATATCCAAATGTTGTTAATAGATAAGCCAAACGATAAATATCCTAGTGTTGGCAGCTTTCATCGCAAGATTTCAAAACTACATGTACTATATTATCAAGTGATTAACATGGAAAGGGACATTGGACTATAATGTTTTAAAAAGCGTACTTTCAAAACTAAAGTTATCATAAGGATGAGTCTTGTACCAAGTCAAGTATTTTTCATGTAAACTAAAACATAAACGATGAACTTTGGTTTTGGATTCATTTCATTTGAATAGGGGTTCTGGGCATATGACATGGGGTTCAACATTTTTCACATGATCTACATGGAATAGCAAAACTTTTATCCAAATTTGAGAATTTTTGGAGACACATATGATTTACTATGCATTATTGAAGCTATACAATTAATTTTTCTCACAGAAAAATGTGTAGACATTTCATGGTTGAAGCAAATTTTAACATGAAGAGTACAATATATGTAAACCAACAAAAATGATTTCATTCCATTTGGAGCATTCTACAGATTTCTATGTATTTAAAAAATTTACAGTTCTCTATAGTTCTACAGTTCTCTGGCGGCCGGCCTCGGGTCACGGGCTGCTGGTAGTCCTCGGTCGTGGCCCTAACCAAGGAGGGGTAGAGCAGGCCCATAGCATGGGGGTGTTTTAGACTTGGCGGTGGCACGAGCCACGGGAATCTTGAAAACGGATGCGGCCTTTGGCCGCACGAGACATGGCGGCGAGCTGTGCAGCATAGACATGGCATGGCAGCATGGCTATGGCTGCGTGCGCATTGGCCAAGCAGAGAGAAATGGAGCACAGGGAGGGAAAAAGGAGCGACAATGTTCATCAACGTAGGGAGAGCTAGCAGACGGTGACGGTGAGGATGACGATGGGGACAAGGACGGGGATGGCGGGGCTTAGGGGACAGCGATGGGGATGAGGATGGTGGGGCTCTAGGGATGGTGGCGTTGGGGAGACAGTGGGGCTTTAAGGACAGCGGTATCGGGGAGGCAGTGGAATCGGTAAGTGTGCAAGGGATTGAGAGGTTGCGGCTAAGTCCTCATATATATAGGGATCGAGTATCAGTGCCGATTATTCCTTGAGCTAGCACTGTTTTTATTTTCTCTTTTTTAATTTGCTTCACGTTAGAATATTTGCTGAATGTCGGATGATCCGGCATGCACATAGTCAAAACATCAGAACTCCAGCATGTAGAAAATTTTCGATGTTGGACCATCCGGTCTGTACGCTGAACCAAAATTTACGAAGCACCCAGAATAGCATATTAGTGACGGTTGTGGTATACAACCGGCACTGATACTGGGAATATTAGTGCCGGTTGTTTACTATAACCGGTGTTGATAGCAAAAAATAGCACGACCTAGGTTTTTTGTCAACGCTGGATAGTCCGGTAATCTATGCTGTGACTTCACTAGACTATCCGGTGTGTAGAGTAGGTTTTTGCAGAGAGGGTGCAGAAGTTTAGCTCTCTGGAAAAATTAGTCTGGTGAGGTATTTAGTAAATGCAGGACTATCCGGGGAGCGTGTGGATGATTTTTTGCAGAGAGAATTGCTCTCTGGAAAAACCAGTTTGATGCATGTTCCAGTGTATACGACGGAATATCCGATAGCTCAAAGTGTTTTTTGTAGAAAATTTTGCTCTCTGGAAAAAATCATTTGGTGAAGATATCAAATGATCATCGGACCATTCAGTGAATGTAAAGACGATTTCTTGTAGAGAGTTTGTTCTCTGTAAATTTTTATCTAGCGTAAGGTTCTAGTGAGGACATTTTGGCCAGCAGAACATCCAGTGAACATTGGACTAGGATTTAGGTTTTGGCTGAGTTGAACTCGTTGGATGATCCGGTGTTCTCATTTTTGTTCTCACTAGACCATCCGGTGTTTAGTCCGAAACCGAATCGAGTTAGATTCCTAGATCTATTCAGATTCTTTTCGTGTCTTCAGCCGAACAGAGCTTGTTTGCGTAGGTTTTAGTATTGAGAGTCCTATTTCCATAAGGCCAAGTCCAAGCCACCCTTATAAATAGCAAAGGGGATGAAGGCCGATTGCAACACATCAGTCAATCGCAAAAATTGCATCTACTTTTATTCTCTTTTATTTTACTACACATTAGGGTTAGTTCTTCATTGTTGCTTCAATTCACCATGGATTGGGCAGTGGTCTTTGTTGATTTTCTTGTAAATCAACCGAGCAATGACTCTCACGGTTGTTGTTCGAAATCCTTTGCTTGTTTGCTCGTAAACAAGTCGCGATTTCCTTGTAAAATTGGGATAGTTATCTAAGATTCAAGGATTTGTGTGTTGCACGGGGTTGCAAAATCTCGCGCCAACAATCAGCACTGATACTGGACTATTAGTGCCGGTTGTTTACTATAACCAGCACTCATTTATATTAGGTTTATAATTTGTGTAGTATATCTTCGTTACATAATGCAATGTATATGTTTAATAAAAATTAAAGCTTTTTACTTAATATAAATTAAGGTATATTCTTAGTAGATACGAATTAGATCTATAACTATCATACAATAGCTTTATTTGTACTAATTAAAGTATTAATGATAGCTGTAGACATTTTAATTAATACAAAATAAAGCATATTCTTACTTAATACGGGTCCTTGATACAAATTACAGTGAATATTGAATTAATTATTCCATAAAAGCTGCATTCATTTAACGGTTATAGATTCGTTATGATCGTTGCGTATGTAGGTAGGTTCCTCAATGTCGTCAATGAGAGGCAGATCGACATTCTTTCCAAAAGGAGGTAGGTCGTCGAATTGATTGTAGTCTTTTTCATCGACAACATCCTCAACACCAACAGTCTTTCTTTTTTCTTGAAGAACCACATGGCATTCCTCCTTATTAATTGGATATGTGTACTTTACATAGAAGACTTGAGTAACATCTTTGGCAAGCACGAATGGTTCTTCTCTGTAGCTGACGAGTTTGAGGGTTGACGGTAGTCATAACGTACTTGTCGGTATTCACTCCACCTGGGAGTCTGATCCATTAGCACCGGAACAGGGGGATCTTCAACTATTCTCCATATTAAAACTCCCAAGTCTCCACTATGAATTCATAGTAGGTCTCCCTATTACCAGCGTGGTCATAGATATCAATACGGATACCGTTATTTTGGTTAGTGCTCTTGTTGTCTTGTGCTCTTGTATAAAATGTTCTCCAGCGCGGTCATAGGCATCAATATAGACACTCCAAATTTTGAAGCCTCCAAGCACAAGGTTGAGCTCCTCTCTATTCTGTTCGCGTTAGGGGGAGCAGAAAGTGCCTTTTATAGGTTGTAAACTTATTAGTGCCGGTCTGTAATATGAACCAGCATTGATACTTAGTATCAGTGCCAGCTCATGGTTACCAGCTGGCACTGAAACTGAGTATCAGTGCCAGTTCAACGCTCAATCGTTGATTGAGTGCGGGAAGTTATAAACTGGTACTGATACTTCATCAGTGCAGGTTTTATCCTAGCCGGCACTGATGACCATCTCGGATGACTGTTTCTGTTGTAATGAGGGTATACATCCAAAATTTTCAAAGATGTTATTGCCACCTTCAATTCTTCAAAGTGTTGGGTAATGGGCAAGCTACGCTAACCTAAAACAATTTTTTTTACCGCATTCACTCAGGAAACCAGGCTAGTAGGAGATCATGGATCGTTACCGTCGACATGTAGCGTAGGAAGAGTTGGAGTAGACCGATTTAACATCGTGCACGTCAAACTCCTCGAGTAGCTTCTCGATCAGATCCATGACCATACCTGCATAGGTGGTCACACTTCCCGACCAATTCTGAGCAGGTGATCGTGCTCCTCGACCAGTCCTCGACCAGCTCCCGATCAGGTCTGTCGTGTCCTCGACCAGTTTTGAGCGGTCATGTCGTGTTGTCTTACCAGATCCGAGTGGTCGTGCTGTGCTCCGCGATCAGATGAGTAGGTACATCGACCAGTTCATCACGGTCGGCGACCAATCCCGAACACGTCGCGATCAACTCATCGAGAAGATCATCGCCACAATAGCAGCAGCGCCTCTATGATATCCACACGTATTGGACAGAAACGCCAAGTGCCGATATGCTAGCACCGCACGCGCGGCTTGGGTTTTAGAGATCGTGTAAAAGGCTGCAGCTAGGGTTTCGGAGTGGCTCAACCTTAGCACTCCCTACCCACGCCTCTCCTTATATAGAGCTCACCAATGAGCTCCCACGTGGGAAGCCCTTTAGGACTCTAACTTCTCATAGATCACAATCCAATCAAAACCGATATACGAATCCAATTCGCATGTTTTGTTCCAACCCATTAAGTTGGTGACCCGTTAGGTTCATGTACAAATGGCTACGACTCGGAAACCCTTTCCAAAAGAAAATCAATAGCGGTCCCTAGCTGGACATGTTGACTCCTGAGTATACACAAAAGATCATATCAGTTGAGCCTTGATATACACATGCATCGGTCCCTTCGCCTCACAATACCACTCAAGCTCAAGAGAGATACGTGTCACCCTTGTGATAGCTCGACCATTCACTCGATCAAGTAGTGGATTCATTATGACTAACTCTTCAATCATATTGGTATGGCCATGCACTTTCTCGATCCAACTACCTCAAGGGCCCAGAGATATCTCTCCCATTATTAAGGAGGGGCAAATTCCATCTTGATTGCTCACACCCCACGACATGTTTCATGACAAGCCCAAAAACTACCTTTATGACTATCCAGTTTCGGAATAGCGTTTGGCAGCCTTAAAGTATACCACTACACATTCTGGGAAGCAATGACGATCTCGGGTCAAAGGATCCTGCAGGTACACCATTTGAGATAACAACTGATGGCACATCATAAATAACAATCCCAATAATATCTCAAGGTAGGTCTATCCAACATCATATTCTCTAACATAAATATCCATATTATTGACTTGGTATCTCTATACCTATGATCCATGAAACGTGATCATCAATCAATACATGTGCTGGCCTTATGTATCATCATAATGATATATGAGCAGGGATCGACTAAGAATAACATCATGATATAAACAAAGAGTTTCATGAACAAGTCACATACTTGCCAATCAATGTAAAAGGTAGTCATTCTTGCAATAACATATTATTGAAAAGTACATTAACATAGACGTGTATTATAATCATCTTTCAATCTCCCATTTGCACTAGATTCAATCATGTAAGTATCTAATATCCATAGCTCTCATGTGCGCTTCATGCTTTGGCCGCGGGAGTGGCTTTGTCAACAGATCAAAAATATTCAGATACGTGTGCATCTTGCATATTTTCACGTCACCCCGATCTAAAATCTCTCAAATAAGGTGATAGTGCCACAGTATGTGCTTGGACTTCTGATGCGACCTAGGTTCTTTGGCTTGCGCAATGGCTCCACTATTATCACAATAGAGATCCATTGGACTAGAAGCATTAGGCACCACACCTAACTCAGAAACAAACTTTCTGATCGAAACAGCCTCCTTTGCAGTTTCAGAAGCTGCGATATACTCGGCCTCCACTGTGGAATCGGCCACCATTTCTTGCTTAGAACTCTTCCAATGCACTGCTCCTCCATTGAGGCAAAACACAAAACCAGATTGCGATCTCAAATCATCCTTGTTGGTTTAGAAGCTAGCATCGGTGTAACCATTTACAACGAGCTCATCCTCACCTCCATAAACTAGGAACATATCTATAGTTCTTCTCAAGTACTTGAGGATATTCTTTACTGTTACCCAGTGAGCTTCACCGAGTTTAATTGGTATCTACTCGTAACACTTAGAGCATAGGAGACATCTGGGCGTGTACAAAGTATTGCATACATGATGGATCCGATAGCAGAAGCATACGGGATCGCACCCATTTTCTCAAGCTCATTAGTGGTCGAAGGACACTGACTCTTGCTGAGAGTGATGCCATGTGACATCGGCAAGAAACCCTTTTTGAAAATCCTGCATATTGAGCCTTTTCAATACCCTGTCGATGTATGTACTCTAGCTTAATCCGATCAGCCTTCTCGACCTATCTCTATAGATCTTTATGCCCAATATGTATGCTGCCTCTCCTAAATCTTTTATTTAAAAACTCTTTTACAACGAAGATTTGACAGCATCAAGCATCCTAATATCATTTCCGATCAATAATATGTCATCTACATGCAAGACCAGAAACACAGGTGCGCTCTCACTAACCTTTTTGTAAACACAAGGCTCTTCTTCATTCTTGATGAAACCAAACCTTTTGACCACCTCATCAAAATGAAGATTCCAACTCCGAGAAGCTTGCTTCAGCCTATAGATGTACTTTTGCAGCTTGCATAACTTCCTAGCATTTTTTGGATCGACAAAACCTTCAGGCTGTGTAATGTACACATCCTCACTAGGTTTCTATTAAGGAAAGCTGTTTTGACATCCATCTGCCATATTTCATAGTCATAATATGCAGCAATTGCTAGGATGAACCGGATAGAGTTTAGCATTGCGACGGGTAAAAATATTTCATCATAATCAACACCATGAATATGCCTGAAACCTTTTGCCACTAATCATGCCTTATATATGTGAACATTTCCATCAACGTCTATCTTTTTCTTAAAAACCCATTTGCACTCAACTGCTTTGACACCATCAGGTGGATCAACCAAGTTCCAAACTTGATTATCGTGTATGGATTCTATCTCAGATCTCATAGATTCAAGCCATCTCTCAGAGTTTGGTCCCACCACCACTTCCGAGTAGGTCTTAGGTTCATCATTGTCTAACAATAATATATCACACTACTCCGTAGTTAGGAACATAAACCTCTCAGGTATGTGACTGATCCTTTTCGACCGTCATGGGGCTGGTGTCTCCATAACATATTCTGCAACATCCAATTGTGGTTCAGTAAGAGCTGGAACACTTTTTGATGGTTCCCGAATCTCTTCGAGTGCCTTCTTCTCGGTTATAGAAGTAATATCCTTTGGTTTCCCTAGGATACCCCACAAAGAAGCATTTATCTGATTTGGGAGTGAGCTTATCTGACATCAAATATTTTACATAGGTCTCACAACCCCAGATCTTAGGGAAAGACAACCCGGGACGCTTCCCGGTCCATATCTCATATGGTGTTTTCCCTACAGTTTTAGATGGAATCCTATTTAAAGTGAACTTAGCAGTTTCTTGAGCGTATCCCCAGAAGGATAATGGAAGATCAGATTGGTTCATCATGGACCGGACCATATTCAACAAAGTTCGATTCCTCCGTTCGGACACTCTATTCCATTGAGGCGTCCCCGATGGAGTCAACTGTGGAAACAATTCCACATTGCTTTAGATGATCACCAAACTCATGGCTCAAATATTTACCTCCACGATCAGATCGTAGAAATTTAATTGTCTTGCTAAGTTGATTTTGTGCTTCATTTGAAACTCCTTGAACTTTTCAAAGGACTCATACTTGTGCCTCATTATGTAGATGTAACCATATCTATTAAAGTCATCGGTAAAAGTAATGAAGTACTGAAAACCACCTCTAGTGATAGAGCTCATTGGTCCACATACATCAGTATGTACAAGGGCTAACAACTCACTCGACCTCTCTCCTTGACGGGTGAAAGACCCCTTAGTCATCTTGCCAAGTAAACAAAATTTGCATGTATCAAATGATTCAAAATCAAATGAATCAAGAAGACCATCTTTATGGAGCCTCTACATGCGTTTCTCATTTATATGACCTAAGCGACAATACTAAATAAAAGTGGGACTCAAATCATTAAGTCGAGGCTTCTTTGTATTAGTGTTATAGACAAGGACATCTTCAAGATCTAGAATATATAATCCATTCACCAATAGACAATTACCATAGAGCATACCATTCAAATAAATCAAACAATACCTGTTCTTTATTATAAATCATATCCATCTTCTTCCAAACATGAAAAAGAGATAATGTTTTTGCCCAAGGCAAGAATGTAATAACAATTATTTAATTCCAAAACTAATCCTGAGGGTAGCGATAAGGAATAAACACCGACGGCCAACACAACAACTTTTGCACCATTGCCGACACGGGCATCCATCTCTCCTCTCGCATACTTCCTAGTCCTTTTCAGTCCCTGCAACGATTTGCAAATATGAATCATTGATCTGGTATCAAATATCCATGAATCATTATGACACGTAGGAAGATTAATTTCAATAACATTTATACCTGAAGTGGAAGTCTTACTTCCCTTCTTCTTCTTGAGTTCTTCCAAGTATAGCTTGCAGTTCCTCCGCCAATGGCCAGGCTTATGGCAGTGGTGGCAAGCATCAGAAGTAGCAGGGCCAGCCTGGGGCTTCCCAACAGGTTTAGGCTTTGAGCTCGAGATCTGATCTGACGCTTTAGCTTTAGCCTTGTACTTTCTCTTCTTGCTATCCTTCTGAACCATCATCACATGACTAGAGCTTTTCTTAATGCTTTTCTCAGCAGTCTTAAGCATCCCATGCAATTTAGTCATACTCTTCTCTATGCTATTCATATGAAAATTCAAAATGAACGACTCGAAGCTGGCAGGGAGTGACTGGAGAATCACATTTGTAGCCAACTCAGGACTAAGCGGAAAACCAAGTTTTTCCAGGTTCTCAATGTAATCAATCATCTTGATCACATGAAGACTAACTAGACTGCCTTCTGTCAACCTGCACGCAAACAAGGACTTGGAGGTGTTGTACCTCTCGGCCCTAGCTTGGTTCTCAAACATGCCTCGGAGTCTCACAATCATATCGTGAGCATCCGAGTTCTCATATTGCTTCTGAAGCTCATAGGACATAGTGGCAAGCATGAGACAGCTAACACCGAGTGAGTCATTGGTATGCTTCTCGTAAGCCCTCCGATCAGCAGCAGATGCATTATCAGCTGATTCGCTAGGATAGGGAACCTCTAGAACATACTCTTTTTTCTCTTGTTTAAGAATAATTCTCAGATTTCTATACCAATCAATAAAGTTTGTTTCAGATAGCTTTTCTTTTTCAAGAATCTAACGCAAAAACTGGAATTTATGTTAACAGTAGGTGCCGTGATCTACAACAGAAATAAATATGCAAAGTTTAGCACTATATTTATGTAAACCTTTCATTAAACAATTTAACAAAATATACTCCTACTATATGTTTTGAAACCGTTTCCCTCTAATGACATATAGTGGAACAAGATCCATATTCAACTAGGTTTTAGTGATCTTTGGTATCACTGCTAGAAACTTAGGTGACATAGGTAAGCAACATCTTGCTAATCACATCCCTATATGACTCTTGTTTGTTGGGTGGCATCGAATGCCCCAACGCCCAACACTATGCCCCAAAACCCAAAACCGTTTCAATAGCTTTGTTAAGTAAACCAACACTATACGTGTAGATGTCTGACATCCACCCTAATTAGTTAAGATAAAAGGTGGCACCCTACTTTGGCAGATCTACCAAACAATGATCAAAACCTAAGTAGGTGTAGCTATTGGAAGGGCATCAATTATTCTTAATTTTTCTGAGGGAAGCTACTCTATCATGTAAACATATCCATCTTATAGAAAACATGAATAAAATAACATGACAGGATATCACAGGCAATCATGTTCACTGCGACATAGTATGGCCTCTTCACACGGTGATCTCCATCGCCATGGTCCCTGTCCTCCTGATCATCACGCTTCAAGTTCCCATGATCATGTATTAGTCTATTACACCTAATAGCACTAGATAAAATACATGAGAAATAGAAGCATCACAAGTCAGCACGCAAGTCGTTATACAATAAAATGATAACCTTTGGCTGCAATTAATCATGAAATGCAGGCCATAAAAATTACATGCATGCAACATAGACTCATAAAGGTCATACTATTCACATCGTTCACTGCAAAAATAAGTTAAGCGTAGAATCGAATTCTAAGAGAATGATGAAAACATGTTATTCCTAAAAGCCCTAGGTTCGAACAGCACGGCAGTCCCGCTAGCTGGTTAGTGGGTGGGGTTCGAGGTGGAAGCCGCCCAACGCAGGTTTCAGGGCAGTACCCTGAAAACCTCTCATAAATTCATAGATCGTATCTATGAAATCGCTATGAAAATCTCATCAGATTGATCATTTCTAGCTGATTCCGAGTCATTCAAAATGCCTCAATTTTCATTGGAACAATCATATAGATCATCGCATGAGGTTTTCTGGAAATGACTAACCTCGATTTGTTGTTATCCCGACCAACAAGCGGCGCACGCTGTCAGCCCCGATGGTGATTCCACCTGGTAGGGCAAGTCGCATGCGCGACCAGGTGGGAGATCGAGCTAATCTTTTTGGTCGGATGATTCCATCGACTCGCACCTGATCCGATCCCAATTACACAAAATCATGCAGCGACCGATCCATCACATGAACCGATCACTAAAATAATAGATCCAACCTATTACTACCACATATCACATATATGTGACCATCCATATCAAAACTATGCAAGATGACTCTGATACCACTATTGGGTAACGGGCAGGGTATGCTAGCCTAAAGCAAAAAAAATTCTACCGTAATCACCCAGAAAACCATGCTAGCAGGAGATCATATATCGTTACCGCTTGACGTGTAGTGCAGAGGAAGAAGAGTTGAAGTAGACCGATCCAACATCGTACGCGTTAAACTCCTTGAGCAGCTTCTCGATTAGATCCGTGATAAAGGTGTTATTGCTAATTTATTGTTCATAGTGCTTTAATCATAATTTTCAAATAAAAGATAAATTTCATTCCTTGTACTTAATTTATGTGATCATGTGTCAAGTTGTCCCTTACTTTTTTTTTTCCTACTGATGCATGAAATGGAAGAGCAATGTGATCAGAAAAGGTACAAAATTTAATTGAATGATATCTTTTTATTTTACAGTCTGCACTTTCTTACTAATAAATGGTACAACCTCTGATTACTAATTTGCTTAGTATCTTGAATACTTGTAAGCTTGAATTTGCTCCGTATCTCGAATGCTTGCATATTTCGCTCACATCTGATTCACAATCAATATTATGCACACCATCAATACAGGCTTATATCTTGTCATTGTAAAATCTTTATGATTATCGAATATATTTTTTAACTATGTACATCCATTGTTAAAATTCTGCGCCCGCCACTGGAATCTGGTATGGTTCTGCTCAGCATGTAAATCACATAGCCCAAGAACAAATATCTGATATCTCTATTGTACCAATATACGTTATGATAAGTGAATAAAGTCGCCGGTTACGTCTCATAGAAAAAAAATACAAGTAAATCACATGGCCCAAGAATAAATATACAGTTAGCAAGGAGAAGAAATTGCTTGTGTCGACAATGGCTGATATTTGCTCATAATTATTTAATTATAAACGGAAGAAACACAGGTTAGTGTGTACAATGGCTGGCTGGCGTTGCTCAGAATTATTTAATTATATCTTGGGCTCCCAAGAAATCTTGCTAGATCTTGTCAGCAAATTCATTTTGTCCTGATTTCATAAACTGAAAACGGAGATCCCGTGGCCATGAATGTCAGGAAACTGTGTTATTATAGTTGCCCCTGTATCTGATGGCGCAGTGCAAGAAGTGCAGCAGGTTCACAACGCCGGATATTTTGGGATTTTAGATAACAGACACCGCTGTATTTACGAAAATAGATAATATATTGACGTATTTACAA
The DNA here is from genome assembly GCF_958298935.1 of Phragmites australis. Lineage (NCBI taxonomy): Eukaryota > Viridiplantae > Streptophyta > Magnoliopsida > Poales > Poaceae > Phragmites > Phragmites australis. Next base: position 21,087,452 of record NC_084941.1, on the reverse strand, counting down.
ATTTAGCATCCGTATTCGGAACCTCAAACGCCGAAAACTGACTTTCGGTAACTCAGAATCCGAAAACAGCCTGACCCTACAATTTTCGGCAATTCAGTTGCCGAATACGGCACTGTATTCGGCTACTGAGTTGCCGAATACGGCCTCTGCATGCGCCGGCGCCCGGAAGAAGCTAGCAAGCAAAAGTGTATAAAGTGCATGTTTTTTATTTAATTCACGATTTTTTTTGAAAATACAAAAATAGTCCAAAAATTCTAAATGTTTTCATGATCAAACTAGAGATCACCCGCAACCCATTTTAATTAGTTTGGTCCAAAAAACCTGAGCCAATATTTAATTAGAATTCTCCAAATAAGTCAACTTTTATAAATTCTAGCAATATTTAATGCCTCAAATAATTTCTAAAAATCTAGAAAAATTCACTAATATTGTTATAATGTGATATACTAATTTATAAAAATATTTTCATCCCTATATTATTTGGTGAAAAAGTGAGTTCCTTTGTAATGCTTCGTTTATATGTATTTTTATCATTTCATGTGATATTCTCTTTTTAATTTAATTTGAATAAAAATAATGCAACATGCACAAAATTTTGGTTCTCATATTAATATTAAGCCTTTGTAATGCTCTATTTATATTTTTTTTATCATTTTATGCCAAATTATCTTTTTAATTTAATTTGAATAAAAAAATTCAAACATGCACAAAACTTTGGTTCTCAGATTAATATTAAAGCCTTTGTAATGCTCTATTTATATGCATTTTTTATCATTTCATGTCCTGTCAAAGGTATTATTTTTTTATTTTGATGTGTTACCTTCTTTGTTCACTTGCTCCATAGTTTCATCAACCAGTAGGATCTTCAAATGATATTTCATATTATTGCTGTTCCTCACACCATGCTCAAGTTGTGTTCTTTTATTAGATATATTCTACTAGTGCTTGATGGTATCTGTTTTTTTCACCAGTCTGGTTTGTTACCCTGTTTCATGCTATTAAACTTTTACCACCTTTTTGCATTGCCACAGGTGGTGCTCTCAAGCCAACAGATGTTGACCAACTGTGGGTTCATGTTACATGCGACTGGTTTCAACCTAAAGTCTCTTTTCTAGTTGATGCGACAATAGAGCCAGCAATGGGCATACTGAGCATCCCTGTAGAGTATTTTAAGAAGGTTAATACTTTGATTTGGTATTTTCTCAATTTTGTGCAAGATATTTATTGTCTGTGCTTATTTGTTCAAATCTCACTTAATCTTTGTTAACGTGATGCTTTCATGTCAACTCCAGACATGCGTTATATGCAAGCAGATGCATGGTGCCTGCACCCAGTGCTGGAAATGCTCTACTTATTACCATGCAATGTGTGCATCAAGAGCGGGATATCGCATGGAGGTAGACTGCTTCTGTCACATTTTGTGATGGACATTTATGATGACAATTTTGTTTGTTTATCCATTTTTATAATTAATTCAGCCTGTGCAAATCTTATTAAATGAGCATACAATTATTATCTGCTCTACGATTCGCAGTATTCAAGCACCTACTTCTCACTAGGCTATCACTTCATTCTTAAGATAGTTTGTGCTACTACCTTTTGTGTTTAACATACGTCATGGGAAAACTAACTTCTGTAACTATTTTATTTGTATTAATGTCCAAACAGTTCCATTGCAGCTAACACTTAATATAACTTAATGTGCTGTCCTTCAAGCATAACTTGTCACATTTGTTTACACAATCCATCCTTTGATGTAATAATTTTTTATTCAAATTGAATTAAAAAGATAATTTGGTATGAAATGATAAAAAAAAATATAAATGGAGCATTACAAAGGCTTAATATTAATATGAGAACCAAAATTTTGTGCATGTTGCATTATTTTTATTCAAATTGAATTAAAAAGAGAATATCACATGAAATGATAAAAATACATATAAACGAAGCATTACAAAGGAACTCACTTTTTCACCAAATAACATAGGGATGAAAATATTTTTATAAATTAGTATATCACATTATAACAATATTAGTGAATTTTTCTAGATTTTTAGAAATTATTTGAGGCATTAAATATTGCTAGAATTTATAAAAGTTGATTTATTTGGAGAATTTTAATTAAATATTGGCTCAGGCTTTTTGGACCAAACTAATTAAAATGGGTTGCTGGTGATCTCTAGTTTGATCATAAAAACATTTAGAATTTTTGGACTATTTTTGTATTTTCAAAAAAAATCGTGAATTAAATAAAAAACATGCACTTTTATACACTTTTGCTTGCTAGCTTCTTCCGGGCGCCGGCGCATGCAGAGGCCGTATTCGGCAACTCAGTTGCCGAATACGGCACTGTTTACCGTGTTTTCGGTAACTGAGTTGCCGAATACGGTGAACAGTATCGTATTCGGCAACTGAATTGCCGAAAATTGTGGGATCGGGCTGTTTTCGGATTCTGAGTTACCGAAAGTCAGTTTTCGGTGTTTGAGGTTCCGAATACGGATGCTAAATTTGTAAATACGTCAATATGTTGTCTATTTTCGCAAATACGACGGTGTCTGTTGTCTAAAATCCCCAAATATCCTCACAACGCCCAGAGCCCATCATCCAGAAGTAGTCCAGGTGCCCCTCGTTCAGGTCGTCCAGGATCCACCCGGGCTTCCCGCCGCGTGCCGTGGATGACAAATAATTAATCCTTGCGTGTTTAGTTTTGGACTTGTTATGTAGCAATGGATGTGTTAGTAAAGGAGTTTTTAATTCAGCAATCAAGTAGTTCGGTTAGTGGCAGCATGGTAGGAGAAAACGGTCGTATGGGATGGCATACGATCTTCCTTCATGCGTAGTTATTTTGGCCTTCATGGCATGTCTTTAATTTCCTATAAATTACTGTTCAATCAAAGGAAAAGCTGCACTGTTTTGCAGTAAAAAAATTTCCGGTGTTTTTCCTGCTCGCGTTTGTGTTCTTGAACAGGCTTTTCAACAGTGGCTGCCTCGACGGCGCCGAGCACGGCCGAGTTGACGTAGTTCCCTGCCAAGACGGCGACCTGCCGCGAGCGCGGTGCCCAGGCTCTTCATGCTGTCCGGCGACTGGTCGTAGAAGAACTCGAGGATGCCGATGGCGGAGAACACCTCCCCCGCGCCGAGCACGGCGAACGCCGGCGCCTGCCACATGATGCTCATCGCCATTGGCGCGGCCGCCCGCGCGAGCGCCAGCCTTCTCGCCTCGACCAGCGCCGAGGACACCATGCCGACCACGGACAGCGCGAGGCCGACGCCGAGCCGCTGCAGCTGCGACAGGCCACGGTCCTTGCCGGTGGCGCGCCGGGCCAGCGGCACCAGCACGGCGTCATAGACGGGGATGCAGATCATGACGCTGATGACGTCGAAGGTCGCGAGGGAGGCCGGCGGCACGGTGAACGGGACGACGCGGTTGTCCATGACCGCGCCCTGCTCGATGAACGTCGACGACATCTGTGCGGTGACCGCAAAGAAGAGCAGCATCGATGCCCAGACGGGGAACATCCGGAGCAGCATCTTCAGCTCCTCCACCTGGGACACGGTGCAGAGCCTCCAGGGGCTCATCGGCGCTGCTGTGCCATTCTCGCCGGACGGTGGCGCTACAATGGCAGCCTTGTCAAAGAACCTGGACAGGAGGAGATGATGCCAAATATGAGGTTTTTGCCAGTTTTAAAATGTTCAAGTGACAAGAGAGGACTAGATTACCTGAATTGGCTGGTATGCTCAATCTTGCAGTTTGTTTCAGATGGTGAAAGCACCTCATGCAGCCCAGAACTATCCTGAGGCAACACCAAATGGTAGTTCCTCACAGCTGCAACAACCACCTGGGAGACCCTTGTCAGAGGACTCCCTCCCAGTTTCTTGTATCTGTACACCTTCCTACCGGCGACAAACACGGCGAGGCCAGACACCATGACCACCGTCGGGATCGCGAACCCAACCCCCAACCAACGTTGTCCTGCACCCAGACGAGCACGGTGCCCGACAGCAGGGAGCCTATGTTGATGGAGAAGTAGTACCAGTTGAAGAATGAGCCCTTTGTCACGCGCTCCACCGTGTCGGCGCCGTCAAACTGGTCAGCACCGACGGCCGAGGTGCAGGGCTTGATGCCACCGTTGCCAACGGCGACAAGGTACAGCCCCAAGTATGCCACGACACGATGAATGCCGCTTTTGTACGACGAGTCCATGAGCAATGGCAGAAATGCCGAAACTGACAGAGTGACCATCCCCTGACAGAACAGAGTAATTCAGAGTCATAGACTGAACATGTTTACTAAGCTACTACTTTGCTTGTTGCAACTTACAACGGCGTAGACCGAGATGAAGATTATTATTGTCCAGTATCTTACCCAGTATGTGTCGGCCAAGAAGGCTCCGATAAGCGGCGTGAAGAAGCAACTGCCGATCCAAGCAGGCACGCTCCTCGCACACCGGTGAGGTAGCTGACGAGGTTCTTAGAGATTGCGAAGAAGGCCACGCATTCGGTGAATTCGGCACCTAAGGCATGCTCAAGACTCAATAGGCTTATTCCGTAGGAGATGAGGACCATGAAAGAAATAATTTCTGTTACCTAAAATCAAGAAGCATGCTCTCCAATTCCCTGTGCTCCGCTTCAGAGAAGGCTGTATGTTGATATCAACCATTCCATCACTAGTATACTGCGAACCTTCATCCTGAATCATTGTTTTAAAGGACGGTAAGAGCATTACCGATTTTTTTTATAGAAGAAAAGAATTAACTCAGTTTATAAGGTAAATCGGGTTTGAAAACCTCACAACCGCGCGGTTTAAAAAAAACCGGTAGACAACCCCGAGGCAATAATACGATATCAACTCCACAAGCCACGCTCACACCAAAAGCACAAAACTAGACAACATACAAGTTCAACTCAACTCAACTCGCGCGCTAACCAACCAAGCAACTGTCACCCTCGCAACTCAGTCGATGGAGCCCTGCTCTCACGCCGCATGTTGCTTCGGAGAAGCGCGGATTAGACCAAATCTCTGTCTTGAAGTGCCAAACTGAATGAAGAGCCACCATGAAGCGAGGATGTAAGGGTGAACCTACAGAAGAAGCCGATAAAAATGACCTTGAACAAAACAATGACGCCCACAACACACGGCACAATCAACAAATAGCTGCGCCCAACCTAACTCAACTTGCACATCAAAACCAACATACTGAGCAACAAGCTGGTGGAGCCTTGCTTCAACGCCAGTAGCAGCTTGATTGGCGGAGCCCTGCTCCCACACAGAACCAAACCCTAGATAGTCAGCGGGCGCGTCGCTTCGGAGGAGTGTGTATTAGGAAACAACTGTTATTGGGGAAGCCATATGAAATGGAAACACCACTGCGCTAAATGAGGCGTACGGGCTAACCTACAAAAGAAGCTGAGGGCACCGATAGCTCGATACACCTTGAACAAAAGAACCAGTGTTGCCAACGAGTGCAAAAGGCTTCCAGAAATAACGCCTTCAGGAAGGTAGCTACATCAATGTCGTCGTCGTTTGATTGGAAACCAGGGCAAGGTTTTCACCCAGAGATGCCCCCATGGCGGGAGAGACGCTACAATGTCACCTCCAGGGAGGAAATGGTGCCCGCAGGCGTCATCGACATTGGCCCTAGCAGAATGCCTGGCTAAGCTTTTGCTCATGACTCCCCACCCCAAGCATTTGCACCGAAGTCTCACCGCAACTGCCATGGCCGCTGGCTTCGCGAGTGCACACCACCCTAAAAAGCCGTCACAGGCTGAAAAGCCTCCCCACGGGCTAAATACGAGGGAGAAGAAGAACCGGCAAGGGGAGGAGCCTGATCGGGTGGGGGTGGCAGCATAACACCCCACATCGAGGCATCCACAACACCCCACAGCTGACGCAAGGCCGTAGTGAAGGGACCAGCCAAGACCACCAAGGCCGCGCCGCTGCACAACCACGCCGCCAGAGGGAAGCCAGAGAATGATGACCACGGCTCAGAGCTACCACTAGCGCGACCCAGTCGTGCTGCTACCACACCACAACCATGCCACAGAGCAAACCCGGCCACCACAGAACAGCCGAGCAGCACCCTGCCACCGTAGAGCAGTAGTGTAGCACCAGCCACCATAGAGCAGTATAGCCGCACCAGGGCACTAGCCTCGTGAAGTTGCAACCGGTGGTGACCCTGGCGCCAACTACCAGTGGAAAGAGATCAGAGTGGGAGGATCTGCCACAACGAGCGGATCGGTCGCTGAGTAGATCCCAAGCCCGGGATAGGGGACCAGTCCCGAAGGAGCAACAGCAGGCCGGGCGACCCATCATACTGCCTTACCAAAACACGAACTGAAGGTCCAAAGCCCATCGATGAGGATGCACCCTTGCAAACCGGAGACCGGCACAACCCACACCTGACGGGGCGGATCCGGCTGCCAAGGGGGTAGATTTGGCCACCCATAGGTGAGATCCAGCCATGGCATGGAGGTAATGGCCAGAGGATGGCTCCAAAATGCGGTGACGACCGGGGCAAGGGGAGGAAGGGAGGGGAAAAGGGGGGAGAGGAGGGAACTGGGATGGGAGAGGGATGGCCGCCGCGATCGCCGACCCACCGAGGTGGCGGCGGCGGCCGGGGGGAGCTCGAACAACTGGGGCTAGCGCCGCGCTGTGAGGTTCGTCCCTGAGTTGCCTCCGAGGAGATGATGCCCTTGATGACTGCGTTGAAGAAGGTGAGGCATGGGAGGTCGGACTCCGAGACCAGCCTCTGCCACTTGTTTCTCAACCAGCTATTTCTTTTCATCCTGAATCATTGTAAGTACCCAAACTAAAGCTGGTTATGCCAAAGCTAACTAATTATATTCTTGCATAGAAAGAACTGCTAAAGAACAAACCTTTGTTTTTTGAAGAAAAAAATCCATTTTTTCTTTGTAGCAGACAAATTTTTAACGTTGCTTTATGGAAAAGAAATATTTTTGTTCTACTTGACAAGAGGTAACATGGTAAAGTGCCATAGAAGAAAATCACCTGAGGAGGCAGGTGATGAATCAGTGGCCAGTCCTCTTCTGCTGCTGCTTCCATGTCACCCTATGCAAGTTGCTCCTACTTTCAAATGGTCCCTCTGCTGCCGGCTGGACAATGACATGATAACAAATGACAAGAGGATTAGTAAACATTTATTTCAAATAAAGGGTTTGTTTAAGAGAGCTCCACTCTAAGTTTTTTAGCTCTACTCTAGTAATCTATGGTAGAGCTGCTCCATCAATTGATAGAGCTAGGGTGTTTGGGAGGGCTCTGCCCAGATCCACGATAGAGTTTAGAGCTGGAGCTCTCCCAAACAGACCCTATATGTACACAGTCCACCGTGACGTTGGAGCGGCAGCTGCAGCTGTTCGCGGAGTACGAGGCGAATGTCGGGAGCATCCCTGACAGGGCCCTGCACATCGTCTGCTTAGGGAGCAACGACATAGTGCACCACTTCACCTGGGCGATGCTCTGACGGGCCCAAATATGCCAACTTCATGACCCAAAGGGCTTCAACCATCATCGAGGCAAGGTTCACTTTACCCGCCAAAAACCGGTGGTAAACCCGGTTTACCGATTTTACCTGTGGGTACCGGTAAAAAAATAAATCGGTCAAAATTTTGGATTAATTTGAGTTTTAAAATGTATATAATATTAAAGTCATAGAATATTGTACAAATTAACATCTAACATGCTGGTAGAGTGCATCACTTGTTTCTATAAGGTGCTAGTTGGAATCCCTCCCCCTCTTTTGATTTTCTTTTTTTCTTAAAATCCTAAGGCTGTAAATCTAAATTTTGAATTTGAAACCACCTCTAGTAAACGTCTCTACATTCTAAAAAGATTGGACCAAAGTAAAAAACCACTTATCGGTAATATTTGAATTTTGTTTATTTAAATTTTCTTTGAATTTTATTTCAATTTGTTTGAATTTGAACGATAAAACTCTAGTAAATCCGATATTAAAAAATCGGATTTATCTGACCTCTAATAAATTTTATTTACCCATAAGATTTTTCCTGTACCAAGTTGTACATGTACTATGCTTGTGATTAATTAATTATGGAGACGGAACATATACACATAAATGTTCGCATGCATGCAGACGCTGTGATCGGACAGGGCGCGCGTCAGATCGCAGTGGCCGGTGCGCCGCCGGTGGGCTGCATTCCGTCGCAGCGGCGGATCGCCGGCAGGCTGAAGAAGCAGTGCGCGACGGACCGCAACCAGCTGTCGGTCATGTTCAACCGGAAGCTGAGCGAGCTGAGCCGGCTGGCCGGCCGGTTCCGCGGCGTGGTGAACATCTTCTACGTCGACCTCTATTCCATCCTCGCCGACATGGTCACGCGCTACCAGAAGCTCGGGTTCACGAATGGCAAGGACGCGTGCTGCATGCGGGTTCATGAGGCTTGGCGGCGGGGCCACTGTGCAACATGTCGAGCCGGTTGTGCGAGGACCCGGCAAAGTACGTGTTCTGGGAGAGCTACCACCCCACCGAGAGGGCATACAAGCTGATGATCGATGACTTCATCGCAAAATACATCCACTAGTTAGTTTCTTGCATGCTAGCTGATTTTTCCCCCTTTGCTCAATGATCGATCAACAATGGAGCGGTTAAGTTCGTTGTATTTTTATTTACTTACACTATTGTAGAGCCGGTTTTATATATCGACCCATCACTGTTAGTTTCTAATAGATTGCGGGAAGAATTAGCTAATGTGGTTTATGTACCGACAGTGATAAAGATCATCACAGTCGGCCGATAACTTGAGCCAGTAGTAATACCTAGCTCCATCATCACTGCCAGCTGAACCCAACGACCGACAGTGATAGCTTATCTATCACTGTTGGTTCACGTTCGCCAGTTCGTAACACGAACCGGCAGTGATAATAGATGATAATTTATCTTAAAAAATTATAATATTTTTATACGAAGTCGGATGAGGACAAACTTTATATAAAAATTGTAGCCATCGATGAGATTTATAACTTTATATAAAAATTGTAGTAACCTTTTCATTTATAGTAATTTAGATATATAATAACCGTTTAAAGGTTTAGACAAAAGAGATCAAAATGATTTGATATACTATTGTTATTACTAGTAGTTATATGGTGGGATGGTAAGTACGTATCACGCGAGTTGAGGGTCTTGGGTACGAATGCCACGAACCACACATGCGTAGTTTTGGAGCCGACAGTGAAAGCACTGTAATAGTGTTAGATTGAGAATTCATTTCGAGTTCTAATAGAGTTGTAATTTGCTGAGCCGTTTTTACTGTTGTGAATAAATCTATATCGCCCGTCAATGAAATTAAACAATCAGGTTCAACTAGTAAAACGGGTGCAAACAGCTCGTGCCAAAAATGCTTTTTACACTAGCTGGCCATCACGGTCAGCAAATGATTCAATAAATAACTAAATAAACTATTAAACCACTTGATTTACAACCTTAAAGTCTTGAACTAACAAAAACCTGTTGATAATGACCCTCCACACCATAAACCATCATAGTTTTTGATGATGTGGCATCAACGTGTTCAAGTTTCGCTGGCACGACGTTCGTGCATGCATGTGAGTCACAGCAGCGGTTTTAACCATTTAAGCAAGCACATCCATGCTGGAAACCACCTTGATCAGCATCAAAATATGCTCTCACATCTCAACTCTATTTGTTTGCAATTCTGTGCAGTTGTCGTCCCTCGTTTCTTTTGTGTTCTCCCTGCCTCCAAACACGACTCCTCACCAAGGTACCTCGCTTCATGACGCCGCTTGTATGTCCTGCATGCTGCCAAGGATGTCAACACGGTGGTGCAACAACGAATGCAGGAGCAGCGCAATCAACGAATATATATTAACTGGAAATGGGACTAGGATTTGAGGATTCCATTGTCGTTGAAGAGTGAAAAGCTTTCGACATTATTAATAACTGGAAATACAAGTACAGAATTGCTAAAGAACATTCTCGTGTACGGCAAAATAGTTGATTTTCTATCCTCGATCTGCTGACACTTGTGCTTTACAACACCGTGGTTGTCTTCTCTGACAAGGTTATTTTGGTCGTTCACATTAGGTTTAGGGTTTGCTTTGCATGCCCTCGAAGCTTGGACCAATGTTACATGGTGCTATGTGGCTGATCTAGCAGTCCACCAACGTAAAAGATGGAGAAGAAGGGCGAGGAGCAGGCAATGGTGGCTGTGATCCTGTGATGGTGACGGTGGAGGAGATGGAGCAGAGGAGATGGGTGGAATTGGCAACTGTGTCATGGAAGTCCACCAATTGGTTGTATGACCCCGTTTTCAGGTTTCTCTATGCCTCTCTTATCAGTTCTTAGATCAGTAGCTGATACACACATATTACAACCAAATGATATCACAGTCAAACTTCGAAAAAAGTATATTACCTGATTTCGAAAAAAGTATATTACCTGATTAAAGACATACATGGGCCATGTGGCTTCAGACTCTTTATATCCACGGCTGACCATTCAATTGAAGGAGACCTCGACAGCGAAACTATGATAAGCAAAATGCCATAGGCAACTTGGATGTGGATGTAACCTTAATCTTCCATGTTTTATCATTATACTCATGCTCCAGTTTCTTTATCTAAATTCAACAAGCAAGTTTGAGTATCGAAGGTACTCAGCAAGCTCTAACACTATTCAAAAGGTTTAAATGATGCTTAGGGGTAAAAATCAAGGATAAGGCCATAGGGATTTAGTTTTGAGTTAAAGCCAATTTTAAATGCAATTGAATTAGGTGAAACCCATAGTTTAAAACCAACGCATAAGAGTCAGGTTTAGTCGTTAATTATGATTGTTGGCTCTGAGGGAGATATGATCCATCCCGCTAGTTCCCATGTTTTAAGTTGGTCAACAATGGACTAGTTTAATAGCTCCACGTTGGCATATATCAAAAATAGGGGCACTTAGCCCACCACACAAATACATAGCCCACTCACGCATGAAGGAGGACTCACACCATAAATCTAATCATGTGAGACCTAACCATAGTGGTGACCTTGACCATAGACATGGTTATCTGGATAGGTTTATACTTTTGTTGAGGCTGTACACTTTACCCACATGATATGCTTTGCATCGAGCTATTGTGAGTGGTGGAGCGGGCAGGTACCGTACCCACCGAGTATCGCAACAATATCCACCCACGTGACACATTACCAAGGGCTCATGTTAAACATGGTTCACTTAGAGTCTCCAGCCGGATCACGGAACTTCATTTAGATTGTTCGAGTCTTCTCATGGCTCCCGTTGTCACTACAAATCTCCAAGTGGATATTGGATTAAACTATTGGGGTATGAGGCCAATTCCTGTTGCATATAGGCTATGTGGTTGTACGGTTGTCGCTAGGTAGGATGTCACAATGAACCGACCCTTATATGCCTAAGGCAAGTGTCTCCCAGTAGAAACGTCACAAAGACTAACCTACCCCAAGGTAGCCCCGTCTCTATGGGACACCTTACTCACCATGGCCAAAATAAGGTTTTCCCCCACATAAGTTCCATTAACACCAACCCGCACATTTTTACTCATGCACACACACCACGCGATTGATTGATGCTCATACCTTCAAAGAGATTAAGTAACAATCCTAAGCATAATAGTATCCAGGCATCTTCCACCATTATTATAGCAAATGATGAAGCATCCTAGATTTAATCATGGCATAATGCATTTTGCAGATAAGGTGTTGCTCAATAAAGATAAGTCATAAGTATCACAATGGTTTAGATTAATGAACATAGCATGTAAGCATAATTAATAACCAAATTTTATTTTCAACATTTTAATTATAGAAAACATAGGTTCAACATGATCAAGGAGTTATGACTTACCTTGATCGAGGACATCTCTTGTTCTTTTCTCGTAATCCGAGTCTTCTGGGTTCCTCTTGAATTGGTACCCCCCCCCCTTTAGCTCCAGCCTCGTATTTTTGCTCATATTCTTGCACTTTTAACCTACGCAGTTTAACATTGATAAGAGCTCAATCAAATAAACTAAATTCGAACTCAAGAGCAAATCCAAATCCAATTCATATGAGGAACACCAAGGAAAATGATTTTGATTCCTCTAAAGAGATGGGCATTTTGGGTATATACAACTTTATGAATTTGAAGTATTGTTATCTGGCAAAAACCAGATCAAGTTATTCTATTTATTAGGTCACTACTACAGAAAAGGTCATTACTGCTGGTTCAAAATCAGCATCACTGTCGGTTGGAACTGGCAATAATAAAGTTATTACTGTTGGTTGGTGTTACAAACCGATAGTGATATTTGGTCTAAAATCCGATATTTTTGGGTCCAATTTTTTTTATTCAACGAACGACCCCTCCCCCCCTGCGACTTTAGACTAGGCCAGAGTGCGGGCTGGCGGAGACTTGGGCTGAGGTTAGGCGTCAGTGGGAGTGACATGATTGTGATGTTGTTGGGCCAAGTCGGACCGAAAGAGGGAGATAGGAAGAGTTGTTACAGTTGGAAAAAGGAATGAAATAGAAAAAGAAGAGAGATTTAAATGGGCTTGTCACTAGGTTGGTTTTGAGAAGGAAGGATTTGGCCCTTAAGGTTTAGAGAATTAAGGAAAAAATTCACTTTACCCCCTTCAACTGTTGGTCCAATTTGAAAGGCCACCTGCAATTAGGATACCAGAAGTAGAACCCCCCTCCCTCATGTTTGGAAACAGGATAGAGGACCCCCTCACGTCTGATGTGGAACCTAAATCCCTATTTGAAATCCATGATGGACGCTTAGTTGGACTGCCCATTTGGCTATAAGATGGGATGCAGGCGGAAAAGAGAAAGAGAGAGGGAAGATTAGGGTGGGAAGTGAAGGAGAGGGTGATGGCGCACTCGAGGAGCTCAGCTACGTCGGCGGGATCCAGCTTTGGTTGCTCGTCTGGTGGGTCTCGCCAGCAGCAGGAAGGGGGTAGCTTGGTGTCGCCCATCCTGTACAGAGAAGGGCCAATGCAGTGCAAGCCCGTCGAGCTGTGCATATGCAAGGCACATGCGGTGTGGTGGATCTTGTGGAGCAACAACAACCTCTGGTGTCGATACCTCAAGTGTTTGGGTGAGTACATTCGGTTGTCTTGTCATGTGGGGTGTTTAAATTTAGGGATTTAGGGTTTTGTTCTTCTTTGGTCAAATTGGGTTTGATTTCTTACGGGTGGGGGATGCAATTTATTCTCTTGGTACGATGGTGTGACCTCGTATTTCTTGCGGCAATTGCTATTGGATTTGCACAATAGTGTGAGGGGTCTGAAGATGTTAAGAGAAGAGCTGAGACATGCACTTGAAGATCCTAGAACAAAACTGGATGAGCAGAGGAGAGTGATTGAAGGCATGAGAATGGAAATGTATGAAGTTGGATTTGGGGAGGAAGAAGTTGATACTGATGTTCTCCATGATAGACTTTGTAGGGTAGAGAAACCAGCATTTGTGTTGATTTTCATGTTATTGGCATGTCTTCTTGTTGTTATGTCCTTGTTGTTTGGCAAGGGTGCCATCTAATTGTAACATTTGAAAGCTGTAATGGATGCTGATGGAGTGAATTCATCTGGTAGTTCAAGTGATTTGTGTTGAAATGGACATAAATGTGTCATGCATTAGTCAGCCAATGATCGAGAACAAAACAACAACCAGTAATTTGTGTTCAAATGGACATAAATAAGTTAGCCAATGATTGAGAATAAGACATCAGTTATGCATTACATAAATTCTTCACAAGTTGGTCATAAGTCATGCATTACATTAATTATTCATAAATAAGTCATAAGTCTGGTTTCATAGACATAGTTCACACACATAGGACATAAGTATGGCTTTACAGACATTGTTCACACATATAGAACATAAGTCTGGAATTACAAGCATTGTTCACAATAGCAGTAGAAAACAAGTTTCATCACAAAGTTACACAAAATCATCATAGTTGACCAGAGTCCCATGGAAATAGAATTAGTGGCCCTGAGGTTGTAGTTGGAGGCCTTGGAACCGGCTTCCTACTTGTTGGCTCATGAGTAGAAGCACTAGCTGAAGCTATCCAAGACTTGATGGTGATGGACACACTGGAATTTGCTTGTGATCTTGGCACACTGGCATGGAGGTTGACAGTAGCTGACCCAACAATATTTGTGGTCACCTTTGCCTTGGCAAGAGACTTGACCATCTTCTTTGGTTTGGTAGATTCCTGAAAGGTACCAGAATTATGGTCAAGCAGGATATATTGTAAGACAATTAACTTAAAGACATGCATATTGACCTTCTGTGAGTTCCCAGATGAATGTTCCATTCTTTTCCTTGTGTTAGCAGAATTCAACTATGCTTGAGACACCATTGTCATATCATCGGGAGCAAACTGGAATAAAGTGTTACTACTCTATGAATTTGTAGAACTTTCGTGTGCATTAGATCCATTTCTCTTCTCACATACGTGTATCTGTTATGACCAACACCCTTGCACTTCCTGCATCTGATGACTGTCGCAACCTTTAAATTTTTTGTGGCCTTGGGCTTTTCTGTTGGCTCTCTTCTCCTTTCTGTCTTCGGTCTAGCAGGCATCCTAACATAGCTAGGAGCTTTGAGCTGAGGCCTATCAGAAACTTGCCACCCTCTCATTCCCTCCACTGGTTTAAGGCAGTGAGTATAATCCTAAATTCTTCCATAGTGTAGCAGTTGGCAACATAATCATCTAAGGTATTGGTCTTAAAGAAAATGCAAGAAATTGCATGGGGGTAAGGTAATCTAGACAATTGCCAATACCTGCATGAGCACTTTCTTTTCTCTAAGTCTACTATGAACCTATTTTCATGACCCTTTACATCAAACTAATTTTCCGTATTACTGATTGCATGGCAGAACCTTAATTCAATGGCGTAGACATTTAACTTCCTTAAGATATTTGGGCAGATTTTGTTTGTTAGCCACCTATCTGACTTAGTTCTCATCTCCTGGATCCTGACCATCATTTTTCTTCTAATTGTCTCTAGCATAGTGATTATGGGAAAGAACTTTGCCACACACATGTTATTGTCTACAGAGTCACAGTTAGAACCTAACCTGAACCAGTCTCTGCTCCAGTGTTGTGGATGAATATTCATGATAGCCTGAGCTCCTGCCCTAGTGACTTGAGCCAATCTTGCCCTTGCTAGGTTGAATAACATAATGAAAGGTGCCTTTGCGCATTTCCAAAACTTCTTCTACCACTCCTTATCTCTGAATTGCTTCTTTCGGTTGGCATAGATATGCCTAGCACAATTCCTATGTTCATCCAAAGGGGCCCATTTATACACAGCTGAATTCCCTACAGAACCAAATGATACAAATAAGTGATTAAATCATGCAACACAATTGAAGAAACATTTTGTTGAAGCACATACCTTCTATTGATCTGATATGAACATCCATTCTTTTCCATCCCCAACTTGAAGATATTTGAACAGTAGGTCACATAACTAGTCCCAAGAGTCATTGGTTTCTTTCTCCACTACTGCCCATGCAGCAGGGTACATTTGATTGTTGGCATACCTCCCTAATGCACATAACAATTCACCATTTTGTGGATCCCTTTGAAAAGCAGCCATCAATCCCTATCATCCTTTTACAGCCAGCTAGGAAGCCTTCCTTGCAAGCATCTAGGCAGATGTAGATCCTTTGGAACACTAGTGGCTCCATATCTGGCTCCTTTGTCACTATGACTGTACTGCCAAGATTATTCCTCAACAACTCTAGCTAGTAGTCATACAGCATTTGGTACTAACCCTTGGTTGTATCCAAAGCCTTCTGCATCACTATTAATTTTTCCCTCTTCAACTTTTACAAGCTCACATCAGCAAACATATCTTCTAGGACAGTTGTCTTCATGCTACTAAGTTTCCACAAGGGGTTAGCCATAATAAACTTCTCATACTTCTTAGCTACCGTTCTAGAAGTAACATGTTTGTTATCCCTTCTTGGAGGGCATGCATGCTCATCTTTCGAAGTAGTTATCTGCCAACTGACAATCCTTGAGTTTACTGAAAGCAAACATACCCAGGGACAGCCTGCCCAATCACATTTTTCTCTCACCCTCCCTGGCTCATCTTTCACAAAATTAATGACCCCCCTCTCAGCCAAAGCATACTTGATAATTGCTTTCTTGAATTGCTTCTTGGCACTGAACTTCATGCCTAAGATAAATTTGGGCACTGCATTATTCTTGTTAAACCTTGGGTACCCATCATCCTTTTTCCTAACTTGGCGTTCATTGTCCACCTCCTCCAAAGACATTTCTTCATCACTAGAGTCCTCATATGGGGTGCCATTCCGATCATCATAAATCTCTATGCCTGCAAAACAGTTGTATTTCTTGTAAATCCCTCTAGCACAACATCATCTAAATCTGCAGGTTGGTCATACTTTATTTGCCTTTTCAACCTTCTAAATTTCTTCAAAACATCATCTGCCTCCACATCTGCGTTTGATGTCCTTGCATCTCCTGGCATGTACTCACTATTTGAGCTTTT
This sequence comes from Phragmites australis, assembly GCF_958298935.1. Taxonomy (NCBI): domain Eukaryota; kingdom Viridiplantae; phylum Streptophyta; class Magnoliopsida; order Poales; family Poaceae; genus Phragmites; species Phragmites australis. Next base: position 21,070,924 of record NC_084941.1, on the reverse strand, counting down.
GTCTTCAGTTGCCTCATCATTTTCTTGTGCAACTTCTACCACTATTTCCTTCCCCATCTTGCTTGGGCTACTGTAAAACTCCTTCAGCATCTTTATCTCCCTCTCTATCTTGTTTCAGGTTTCGGTAGGACACACAACAATATTACGTACGACCTCTATTTCTTCTACCACATCATCACTTTCATTTGATTTTCCCTCAGGTGTCTCTTCCATTTCATCCTCAAAGTCACTAGTCCCAACACCTCGGCCCTCATCCTCATCTGACAGTGCTTGCACAAATACATCTTCTACATATATATCAGCAACCCCTCCTTGCACAATGCACTCGGACATATACTGACAACCCTTGTCATCTACAATATTCGAAGGCCATCATGAAGTTCCTTACTATGAAATAACCAATGCAACAGGGTGCCCTCAACAACAGTGCAATGGTCTCTAAGGTGTCCTAAAATCTTAGGCAACGAAATCTTATCTCGCTTTATGTAAGACATAGCCTCTCTGCCTCCTACATAGTGCACATCCTTTCCACTATGCAAGAACTCCCCATCCAAGTGAAATCAAACTGGGAGCGTGGCACAAATATCCATTTCAAGTTACCCTATGACAAAATCAAGCAATCAACAACTACTCCCAACCAAGAACCAACTCAAACCACCACATCTGGGAAAAAATGATGACAGAACAGTGATAAACACTACTTACCTTGCACGATCCCTTCAAATGTCAACCACAGGAACCAATTTCTTCGTCGTTGACCACATGTGGGTCCAATCCCATCACCGTTGTCAACACTTCCTCTCTCTCAACTGTGTGAGCTCAAATGGGCATGGGGAATGGGGACCTAAACCCTAATCCTCAATTGGGAATAAGACACTTTCGAATGGCCGGCAGTTCCAACTCATCTCTGATGTGGATTCCATTTGGACCGGCGTTGATTCAAAACTAGGATTTATGCGCCACGTCGGACGTGAGGGAGGTTTCACATCCGGTTTCCAGACATGAGGGGGGTTCTATTTCTGGTATCCCAGTCGTAGGTGGCCTTTCAAATTGGACCAATAGTTGAAGGGGGTAAAGTGGATTTTTTTCGAGAATTAAAGCTATTTTGATAATTTTCCAAAGATTATGGAAGTTCAAATTTCAATAGAATTTCAAATTTGAACATCAACCAAAATTTAGATTAAAAATTCAGAAAACCTAAAACTTTATATGGTTTTCTTTGTGCAAGTTTTGAAAATTTAAAATTTAAAATTTTATTGAATTTTAGGTAAGTAGCCCAATTTAGACAAACTTGTTTTGAATTAATTGTAAATTTGAAAAGTTCAAATGTTTAGTGCATTTTAAATCATGCCAAAAGATAGGAGTTTACCTAGTGATCAACAGGTGGGAGATTAGGATTAGGATGTTTTGTATGGTGGATTGAGTAGGATGGGGAGGATGCCAACCATTAGATGAACGTCTTGTAACATAAAAAGGAAAATGGCAACTTGAACAAGAAAAAAGAAAGAAAGAGCATGAGTATTATTATGGTGCTTTTTAATAGCCCATGAAAGGCACCCAGAGGTATCAAAATGGTAGTGTTATTTTTTGTACCTTCAGGTGATATAGAAGGTACCGGTGCCATCATTTGATACCTCCTCAAGTAACTTTTGTTTACCTCTTGATATCTTTTGAAAGACCATAGAAAAACAATCATTTTCTAAGTTCTTGAAAGAAACTTAATTTTCAATCACCATCATACACCACCCACTTCAAACCATAAGTAGTATGTTTTGCATTCAGTTCCTTATAAGTCGTGCGCTCTTCCTCCCTTATGCTAATTAACCATGTCATTGATACAATTTTGTAGGCATCGAGGGCTAGAAATTGGCTATCTTCATTGACAATGGCTGACTTCTATCAATGATTACTATGTCTTCGATAAATTTTATCACACAAGATCCTACTAAGTTTCCTCCCATATGCACACCCTAACCAACCATCGACTTCTTGAATCTCCAGGACCCAGTAATTTGGACGTTATACAGTCTCGCCAAGGTCACACACTGTTGCCACCTCTTCTCCACCCAACCCCCCCCCCTCTACTTAACATGACCATGCAAAATTATAATAGGTAATGCTAAGTTATTGCTTGAGAAAATGTAGGATGCTAAATCTCACTACAATTGCTAGCTTCATGTCTATCATATTATGCAAATATACCATAGAGATCATAGACCTTAACTTCTCCAAAGATGTTTAATCATCCCTAATGCTCTAAATCTTAAGTCTACAAAATTTTGTATTCCCAATTCCAACGAACAAATGCAATCCAGAGTACATTAGTTCTTATATGGTAGACAAGGAAGGGGGTCCTGGACCAACAAATGTACAAGTTTTATGAATCACATAATCAACAATAGAACATTTGTTTGTTGAAGATTGGAAATCCAATATTGGTAATATTGAGACACTGGAAAGCACCAAGATCTACGGAAAGCAGTTTATTATTCTTCCCATTAAGGTTTTTTCGACCTACCTTACTATACACAATCTCATATGTTGAAGAGCTACCACGGTATCCACAATCTTACTATTGTGCATATTACATTTACTGTTGTGCATATTATAGTACTGCAATTAGAGGTGCCTTTCTAAATAATCAACAACTCAAGAAAAAGCCTTCGTAGATTGCATAAATCCTTTATCCGCTACATCCTAAAAGATAATAAGCAAACCCGATGAATCCTCCTAAGCTCATTTTTTATCACTCCACAATTTCAATACAAAAACTATTAAAAAGCTGTGCCAACAATTTCATATACCCATACACCATCAGACCCTATCTAGAAATGAAAATTTCTATGAGCCGCACATGTGCGATGGTATACTCTGGTATAAACCAACAACCAAGTAAGAAAGTTCTACCATGGAAGTAAATATAATACCAAAGACATGAACCACGAGGTCCAGGTCTTTGAAGTGTTGTGTTTTACTCGCAACTCTGCAGTGTATGGCTAAGAGCATGTCATGTCACTGGAAACTCTTTTGTAGCTTGTTGTTTATGTACCCAAGACATATCATGTGACCATCCTTAACACCCTATCATACTTCTGATCACAGATTTTTTTGAAATATAGCACCTACTCTATTCTTAACATGTGTCAAGAACCCAACGATATATCATATGTCATCGAAGATCTAGAACATAACTAAATATTTTCTAGAGATATATCTTTTAACTCTAGAATATATCCAAAATAAGTTATTATGTTATATAGGGCATTCTTACCCAAATAATTATCTTTTGTAATATCCAAAACTATTATAAAATGCCCAGCTAGTATGGGCTTCATCTCATAGCATTGAAGGCACAAAACTATGTAGCGCCCCATCATATTATACAAAAAATATCTTTTGTGGAAAACTAAACATCAATAAAAATAAACAAATATAGTTCTCATGGAATTAACATGGATTGGACTCCCTATCAAACATCAAAGCCCATTACCGAGAGTTGCCTTTTGAGTTCTGAACATACAGAACACTTTGTTTCTTGCACAAAAATGATATTAGAGTGTTAGGGGTACCTCGCATCATGGAGCAGCTTGTCCGTGTTGCTGGCAATGTAGACGAACACTGTGGCGCAACAATGAATTCAGGATGTTAGAAATCAATCACGAGAGGATCGAACACGAGACACGATTTTTACGTGGAAAACCCTTGCGGGTAAAAACCACGGGCGCCAATCGATGATCTTCACTATATCAGGGATATGTACAATGCAGGGGATTACAATGTGAGTCTCAACTCTCCTTGCAGCTTACAAGATATATTTATAGGGGTGGACATATACAACTCGAGTCTAATACGGACTGTTCCGGAACATGGGCCGAAGGCGTCCCTTGTATGGCCCAACAAAAATTCGGATCACAATCCAACAAATTCCACCTTGAGATGAATTCCATCTTGTAGCAAATAAAGAATCATCAATGAACTCCATTCAATAATAAATATCACCGACATCAAAAGTCTCTAGGACTCAAACTGTAACACCAACTAAACTTGAGCATAGCTCATATTTAGTAGCAGAAACTGGCTTTGTCATCATATCAGCAGGATTACCATGAGTGCTTATCTTTCATATTTTAATATTACCTTGAGCAATGACATCTCAAATATAATGATACCTCACATCAATGTGCTTTGTTCTTTCAAAAAACATCTGATCCTTTGTAAGGCAAATAGCACTCTGACTATCACAGAAAAAATTAATACAAGAATTATCTCCACAAAGCTCAGTGTACAAACCTCTCAGCTAAACAGCTTCTTTGCATGCTTCAGAAATAGCCATATATTCAGCTTCAGTAGTTGATAAAGCAACAGTAGCCTGCAAACATGCTTTCCAACTAATAGCACAACCATCAATGATGAAAATATAACCTGTGAGAGATCTCCTCTTGTCTAAATCACCAGCATAATTTGAGTCAACATAATCAACAAGTCCATCTCCAGATTTCCCAAACTGCAAACAAGCATTAGAAGTACCACACAGATATCTAAAAATCCACTGAACAGCTTTCCAATGCTCTTTGCTAGGATTAGCCATGAATCTACTAACAACACTTAGTGCATGAGATAAATTAGGACGAGAACAGACCATGACATACATAAGTGAACCAACTGCACTTGAATATGGAACTCTAGACATGTACTTAACATCATAATCTGACTCAGGACATAACGTTGAAGATAATGTGAAATGTGCAGCTAATGGAGTACTCACTGGTTTTCAATCATGCATATTAAAACAACGAAGGACCTTCTCAATATATCCTTCTTGACTAAGATATAACTTGCGAACTTTCCTACCTCTAATGATCTCCGTGCCAAGAATTTTCTTTGTTGCACCTAAATCCTTCATCTCAAATTCACTACTCAATTGTGATTTCAATTAGGCTATTTCTGATTTATCCTTTGCAACAATCAACATATCATCGACATAGAGAAGCAAATAAATAGTTGAACCATTAACAGTCTTCAAATAGACACATCTATCATAATTAGAACGCTTAAAACCATTAGAGAGCATAAATGAGTCAAACCTCTTGTACCACTGTCTAGGGGATTGCTTCAAACCATAAAGAGATTTCTTTAATTTATAGACAAGGTCTTCTTTTCCAGGAATAACAAAACCTTCGAATTGATCCATATAAATATCTTCATCTAAAAATACAGTTTTAACATCTAATTGCTCAAGTTCATAATCACGCATAACAACCATACTGAGTAAAGTGCGAATAGAACTATGCTTCACAACAGGGGAGAAGACATCATTATAATCAATACATCGAATCTGGCTATAGCCTTTAGCAACCAACCTTGCTTTATACATTGCTGCTTCATTAAGAGAAATACCCTCCTTTCTTTTGAAAATCCACTTGCAACGAACAAACTTCTTTTCTTTTTGCAATTTGACTAAATCCCAAGTATCATTCTTTTCAAGTGACTCTATTTCATCTTGCATTGCAGTCATCCAATTATTGCAATCAAAAGAAGTAATAGCCTCATTATAATTAGAAGGTTCTACATTACCTTCAACTTCTTATGCACAACTCAAAGCATAGGCAACAATATTAGACTCCTCAATTAACCTTTTGGGTGGATTAATTTGTTTTCTAGGCCTGCCAACTGTAATAGAATATTGTGTAGGCTGCACAATGGGAGAAGAAGGTGGAATACTAGACGAATCATGGTCAATAAATAAATTTTCAGCAATAGGTGCATCTTGGACAGCAACATCTGGTGTACTTTTTGTATTAATAAAATGCTTCATCTGCACGCTAGAACTCTGCTGACTCTAAACAGGAGCATTAGGCAACATAGCAGATTCATTAAAGATAACATTCCTACTAAACACCACCTTTTATGTTGCAGGATTCCACAATTTATAACCTTTAACACCAGATTTATAACCAAGAAAGATGCACTTAATAGCTCTAGGCTCCAATTTACCATTATCAACGTGAGCATAAGCAGGACAACCGAAAACTCTCAATTCTGAATAATCAGCTGGAGAACCAGACCACACCTCAATTAGAGTTTTCTTATCTATGGCAATGTTAGTGATCGATTAATAAGATAGCAAGCAGTGGAAACGGCTTCAACCCAAAAACGCCTATGCATACCTGCATTAGACAACATGCAACAGGCTATCGAGATGATAAGTATGTTCATACGCTTAGCTACACCGCTTTGTTGTGAAGTACCAGGAACAGTGTAGTGCCTCATAATACCTTCAGACTTACAATATGAATCAAATTCATCATAACAAAATTCCATCCCATTATCAGTGCGAAGTTTCTTTACCTTCTTTTCAGTTTGCCTTTCAACCATAACCTTCCACTCTTTAAATGCTTCTAATTTATGCTTCAAGAAATAAGGCCAAACTCTCCTAAGTAATCATCAATAATAGTTAACATATAACGAGAACCACCTAGCGAAGGCCTATGAGATGGTCCCCATAAATCAGAATGCACATAATCAAGAATACCTTCTGTTGTATGAACCGAAGTGTTGAATTTCACCCTCTTATGCTTGTCAAAAATGCAATGCTCACAAAATTTTAGCTTGCCGATGTTATGTCCATCAAGAAGACTCTTTTGCTCAATTCTATCAAACCAAGTTCACTCATATACCCAAGATGCATATGCCACAGATTAGTAGCATCAGAATCTGATAATGAATGTGAACTTACAGCGGCATCACCTGTGATTGTAGTGCCTCGGAGATGATATAAATTGGCAGACTTTAAATCACCTTTCATTACAATAAGGGAACTTTTTTCACCTTTAAAATACCATCTCCACCTAACCAATCATACCTTTATTATCAAGAGTACTCAAAGATATAAGATTCCTTTTCATACCTAGAACGTGCCTCACATCTGTCAAGGTTCTAACAATGCCATCATGCATCTTTATCATAATTGATCCAATTCCAACAATTGGACGTGGGTTGTCATCACCCATCCTAACAGAACCAGCATCTTGAACAGAATTATAAGTGGTAAACCAATCTCTATGTATGATATAAAAAGATGCAACAGAGTCAATAATCCATTCATTACCACTACTAGCACATCCAGCAAAAGCAACGAGAGTCTCTCCATCAGAACTATTATCGGAAGTAGCAACAGAAGCTTTACCTTATTCATTAGATTTACCTTTCCTCTTTTCTTTATTCTTCAACTTGTAACATTCAGATATACCATGATTATCTTTCTTGCAATACCTGCAGAAATTTTCCTTGCCTTTGGACTTCAAACGACCCCTGTAACCGTTCAAACTTCTACCTCTTTGGCTATTATGTGAATTCTTTTCCTTGGTCCTGCCACGCACAATCAAACCTTCTCCATTAGAAGTTGAGCCATCAGTAGACACCATCTGTTTCATCTTTCCTTGGCATAAAAGGCCTCATAGACTTCTTTCAAAGTCAGTGTATCATGACTGTATAATATAGTATCTCTGAAGTTTGCAAAACAACTGGGCAATGAGCACAAAAGAATAAGACTCAAGTTCTCATCATCATATTTTACCTTCATAGATTGTAGGTCAGCAATGATCTCCTTAAAGACCAAAAGATGATTCAACACAGAACCACCATCTTGTAATTTGTGCGTGAACAGCTTCATCTTCAGATGCATTTTGCTGGTCAGATCCTTTGACATGCAGATTGATTCCAACTTTAACCATAAAGCAACAACGGTTTTCTCCTGCAAAACCTCCTGCAAAATATTATTTGATAAATGAAGATAAATTTGTGACAAAACTTTACGATCCTTTCTATTTTCTTCATCGGATCAAGACTTTTGATCTTTGTTTCCAAAATTATCAAGCACATCATTCAGATCAGTATGCGCAAGAACAGCTCGCATCTTGACTTATCATAGAGAAAACCTTGTATCTCGGTCTAGCAGCGCGGAATATCATACTTCAAAGAAGTCACGACAAAGAATAATCAGCAACAAAATAGGCTGCAACCCTCTGGTACAGTCCTGTGTGCACGAAGAAATAAAATGCAGAAATCCTGGTACACTTCGTGTACGTTCAGCAATCAAACCAGAAACCAATTCCTGGTAACTTTTCTCGGGTGCACGTAGCAAAATCGAAAAAAAGGGAGATGCAGCCGTCCGCGCGACCAGTGGGGTACGTCAGCAAAAATGAGAGACGGCTTCAGTCGACTCGACGAGAAGAATCTGAGGCAGCGGAAAAAGAACCGATCTATTTTTTTAGTGTTTCTCGTGTAGATCCAATCTGGCTCTGATACCACTTGTTAGAAATCAAGCACGAGAGGATCGAACACGAGACACGATTTTTACGTGGAAAACCCTTGCGGGAATAAACCACGGGCGCTAATCGGTGATCTTCACTATATCATGGATGTGTACAATATAGGGGATTATAATGTGGGTCTCAACTCTCCTTGCAGCTTACAAGATATATTTATAGAGGTGCACACATACAACTCGAGTCTAATACGAACTGTTCTGGGACATGGGCCGAATGCGTCCCTTGTATGACCCAACAAGAATTTGGATTACAATCTAACACAGGATTTGTTGATTGTTTTGTCACTGAGGACTAAAAAGCTCTTGACATTCAGATTTGCTAAAGGACAAGTTGCATGTTTTGGGGGGGGGGACAAAAAGTAGTTGATTTTCTGACCTTAGGATTAGGATATGCATGGATATTATGGATCAAAAACGGGGTGATCGTCTTCTCCAGCCATCAAGGTTTCCATCACGGTACACATCAGGTTTATGGTATGGCTTTGTCATTCCCTCAGGACTTGGAGGAGGCTAGCTAGGGTTGCCGTGGGCGGTGGCTGGCATGCAAATGTTTCAGGCATTACGTGGTCGATCCGATATCATACCACCATAAAAGATGGAGAAGAAGGGGGAGGAGGCGGCATTGATAGTGTGTAGGGACTACTATGTCATGGAGGGTTGGCAAGTAGTGGTTGACAGCCAGTGGTGATTGGGCGGGAGAGTAGGGTTAGTGTTAGCATATATTTGAGTATCACGGGGCATCAGGGTTTTATAGGAATTGTTAGGATTATGATCTTATTTTTTTAGGCTTCTTGTACTAAAAGTCTTGTAACTCTTTTTTATACTCACCCTCGAGGCTCAATACAATCATACATTGTATTACGCCAATTCCCTCTAACCTACATACCACTGCCACATTTTTTTCCAGGCGACCGTGTGGCCACCTCTACACAGGCTGGTTAGTCTACCCAGTTTTCGTCCCATGCTCTTTGCTTTGGCCATGACATCTATGCCACCAGTGTCTCCATCTTTTTTTGCATGGGTTTGGCAGCTCCTATCCAAACAGCGCCACCACCGACAACGTTGTCACCAATTTCTATTTGCACATTATTGCTTACCGTCATCATGTACCGTGCACACCTTTGGGCTGCAGCTTTGTTGCCTGTGTTCAACGCCCATTGGCTGCCATAGTGCCTTCCCATGCACAGCATCGCCGCTAGTGATCTTCTGCCGCTGCATCAATATAAGAGTTGAAGCTTTGCTGCCCCTCCTGGGTCGTAGCGTCACCGCTCATTGCCAATGTCGTCATCCCACCGACTGACAACAATCAGGCTAGAGTTGCGCTGCCTCTCTTGGTGTGGCATTGCCACAAGTTGTATGCACGCATGGTCATTGTCGCTGATCTTCTTTGATCGCTGATCCACCGTCCAGTCTGCATACCACAGTCGAGTTTTTTGCCAGGCTACTGCGTGGCCACCTCTACGCCCATTGGTCAATAGATCTAGTTTTTGTCCCATGCTCTTTGCCTCGTTCACCACAGCTATGCCACCGATGTCTCCATCTATTTCTCATTTGCATGCACGCATGCTTAATTTTCTCCTCGCCTCAGCTTTTTTCCACTCCGATGACGGTTGCGGTGTTGTGCGGCCCTTTCCCACTATGCATCGCCACTTTCATGAGCATCCCACCATCTGTTGTTGCTCTTGCAATCCTCCAGACAATCGGCACTACTTTTGATTGTCCCTTTCTTTGTGCACTCAGTTTAGGGAAAACCGACATATGCCTTTGTCCCTAATGTGCACCTGATTCTGGCAAAATTGTTGCAGCACTTCGTCCTTGATGGCCTCGACTCAGCGACCTCGACATCAAAGTCACTCTCAACAGCTGCCCTGATGTGTTACCATCACTTCACCACGCACCTTTGCGTCCACAGCTTCTCCTGCGGCTACCTCGAATATGGCAAACCGACTTTAGCTACATCGACCACGGCTACCATGACCATGACTGCACCACGCCTCTTGCTCTCGGCTACCTCAACATAAGCACAAAGGGCTATCACCTCACTTGAGCAAACTCATCGGGTTCCTCTACAGTCATCACGTTCACAACGCCAGAGCTGTCCCCAATGCTCTGGCTATGATTGATGGGGATGTCAGTCCAACAATTTCCTACCTTTGGCTTGATGAGGACATCACTCTTTCGGATACACACACACCGAGTATTCCTCCAACAATAGGTCCATTGACACGAGCTCGTGCACGTCAACTAAATCATGAGGTGAGCTCGTTCCTTAGTGTTCCTTTATATTTTGATAAGGATGGGATGCTACTGAATAATTAAGATGTATTGTTACTTAGGAACACGGGAGAAAAACAGCAAGGACGCACAAGCCAAGGTGGAGGTCCAATCAAGTTCGAGTCCGTTTCGGAGTCCAGGACCAGCCTGCACTAAAATTATCGCCCAGGACGCATACGGACTCCGTTTTCGACGTTCTACACATGGTTGGAAAGCTAAGGAGATAAGTTTTCCAACGGGACTAGTCCCATATCCAAATTCTTTCTGAGTCAACAGGAATCGTCGAAATAAGTGGACGTCCAGAATCTGTCAGGGTGCTGCGCCACCATCTTTTGGGCCGTTGGGCCGTGTGTCTTGTTGGAGTCCATTAGGGACGCGTCCAGGGGTCCTTGGCCGACCCTAGTCTTTTATATACAGTGGCCACCGCCCTAATTAGGGTTGGGTTTTGCTTAGATATTGATCTCCACACAGTTGTGAGATTTTCACTCTTGTTCCGGACCGACTAGGCCGCCACAAGTGTTTGTGGAACCCCGACTTCGAGTGCTTGAATTCAATTCGCAATATTTCAGATTGCATCTTCTACGTTCTTGCTTGTGTTCTCGGTACACTTGCAGGGATTGAGCCTTCTTGGCGAGGTCAACCGCGTGACACGGTTAATAACCATCGGAGCTGTGGTGTAGTGATTGCAAGGGAGACGATCTGTTCGGGTCGAAGCCTTTGGATCATCAATGTTGAGTTCTCCACCCACCGACTTATCGCTACCTATCAGAAGATCAGGCCAACATTGCTCATCAACTGGTATCAGAGTTTCAGGTTGCCCGTTAGGTAATTTCGTCTTCCCCTTTAGATTAGTCTGTTTTTCATTACCTAGAGTCCAGAAAAAGTCAAAAAAATTCTGTCAAATTCCGCTGCCCTAGAACCCTTTGTGCCTTTGCAATTTTTGTTTTCAGTTGCGCGTTGTTGAGTTTGTGTCCGTGGTCGAGTCTTGTTGCTGGTTTTAGAGTCGTGTTCTTGGTTTTTAGTCAACGCTCCATGCTGTTTTGATCACGCCGCTATCCCATCGCCACCATCCCCACCAACAAGTCGAGCCACCACATTACTCGATTTGCCACCGCGAGCCGCCTTGTGTTACTTTCCGCCACGCCAACCCTAGATAGGTCGCAAGCCGCCTTCTATCAATTGCCCTGCCACCGCTGCCATCCTTGTTCATCTCGCGATCCTATTGCTTGCAATACCTTAAAGAGGTCAATTTCTGCAAGAGTTGCTTGAAAAAAAAACCCTAACTCGATAGGGGTTCCGTAAAACAGCCATAACTTTCTCATATGGACTCGGAATCAGGCAAAAAAAAATTTCACGGACATCTACAGAAAAAGTTACATCCGTTGCTCCCCCGCTTCGTTGGGTTCTGCCAAAAAAATTTTCCCAAATTCGGCTCGGAAGATTGAGTATTCGAGCCGCGAAGTTTCCGCACGCTTTTCAAAGAACGTGCTTGATTTTCTGTAGGCCACATCTTGCATCCGTATGAGCTGAAAATTTCTGTGGTTGTTGCTTGTGTGCTCCTAGTTCAGAAAAAAAAATGTCAGAAAAATACGAAAAAAAAATTTCGTGATTCCTACTAGTGCTAAAAGACAAAAAAGAGGAGCACATAGAGAACACCCAGATAATTGTGCTGTTTGCTGTGTCTTTCTCTGATCATCCTTTTTAGCTTTATTTCAGCTGTTGTGCTAGGACTAGGGACACGTGATAGACCAGCAACTGTGATTCATACTTTGGACACTTATTTAGCTTTGCTCTTCTGATTACAGTTATTGCTAATCCTTGATACCATATTGTGCCTTCCAAGCTCCAGCTCCTTTGATCCGAACAGGTTCACTCTTGCAATCATCCCACGCTTCCAAACTCGTCACCGGTTGTTCCTCCTTGTTGCGTTGGTAAGAACATTTGTAAGAGCGTGGTAAGACGCTTGAGTGTGTGTGATTCCACCTTCCACAACCTAGTAGTTGATAGGGATAATATTGTGTTGTCCTTTGTTTTCTACTAACCATGTCAGGTGATGGCTCTCCGTCGGATTTTAAGGATTGTGTGTCCAAGGAAGAACTCAACAAAGCCTTGCAGGATCATACTAGGCTATTGACAGACATTAGAACAAGCATTGCTAACCTTGTCACGCGATTCAACGACCTTGAGTTGCGACAGCCACCACAGGATGATGACCATTCACATGATGATGATGATGATACTAATAATGGTGACCAAGAAGATGGTGAGGTTTTTGTTGGGCAAGATGCGCGTGCTGAGCAACGTCCTCATGCTGAACAATTACGTCGTGGCCAACAACAACGTCGTCAAGGTAATGGAGGTAATAATGTTAATCGCAACGGTCACGATGATCCTTATTCTAAGATTAGTTTTCAATGCCTCCTTTTGATGGTGCATATGATGCTGATGCTTATTTGAATTGGAAAATAACGGTTGATCAAAAGTATAGTTCTCATATGGTTCCTGAAATGCATAGAGTTAGACTAGCCACTTGTGAGTTCACGAATTATGCTATTATTTGGTGGAATGGTCTAGTTTCTAGTGGCTTAGAACCTGAATCATGGCCTAGACTAAAGCGTGCCATGCGCAATAGATTTATTCCTCCTGATAATACACGTGAATTGAAAAAGAAATTGCAGCGCTTAAATCAAGGTTCTAAATCTGTGCATGATTACTATCAAGAGCTTCAAATTGCTATGCTTCGTTGTAGTATACAAGAGGATGATTAGGATACCATGATTCGTTTTTACTCCGGGTTGAGACGTGAAATTCAGGACCTTGTTGATTATAAAGATTACAATACTACCAATAGGTTGTTCCATTTTGCTATCTTGGCAGAAAAAGAACTGCAGGGTCGACAACAGGTGCAGAAATTGCGGAACAATTTTGGGAGTACATCTACTTCACGAGTACCACCGGGACAAGCAACAACATTCCCTTCTACATCTACACGATCTGCTGCCCCCTCCTCCAACACTCGGGCGCGTTCAGCAGGAGCACCACAACCATCACGTGAGGTGAGTAAATCTACTGTTTCGCAGGATCCAATGCCATGCTCTTCTTCAGGTGCAGCTACCACGGTTCGTACAACGGGCATTGTGTGCCGTCGCTGCCAAGGTATTGGCCACGTCATGAAGGATTGCCCAAGCCAGCGAGCATACTCCGCAACAGCAGATGGTGGATATGTTAGTCATAGTGATGTCGAGGAAGAATATGCATTTGAAGCTAATCTTGCAGCCGATCATGACATGGATAGTGAGGGGGAGGAGATTAGTGGTACCGCTGCCACGGAGAGTTATGCAGCACGCACCTTCATTGTGAAGCGAGTTTTGAGTTCTCAAATGGGGCAAGCAGAGCAGCTACAACGCCATAATCTATTCCAGACATTCCTCATTGTCAAAGATGCACGTGTTCGTACCATAATTGATGGCGGGAGTTGCAACAACCTCTTGAGCTCCGATCTTGCAGCTAATTTTAAAAGGACCATAATTTTAAAAGGACCATCAGCTCGAGGCAGCAATTTAGACTTTCTCAAATCAGGAAACCTATCTTTGCGCAAATGTAACCATCAGCTCCGAATATGCATTTGAAGCTAATCTTGCAGCCGATCATGACATGGATAGTGAGGGGGAGGAGATTAGTGGTACCGCTGCCACGGAGAGTTATGCAGCACGCACCTTCATTGTGAAGCGAGTTTTGAGTTCTCAAATGGGGCAAGCAGAGCAGCTACAACGCCATAATCTATTCCAGACATTCCTCATTGTCAAAGATGCACGTGTTCGTACCATAATTGATGGCGGGAGTTGCAACAACCTCTTGAGCTCCGATCTTGTTAGGCCGTCCTTGGAAATTTGATACCGATGCTACACACCATGGTAGAAGTAATAAATACTCTCTCATGCACAAGGGAAAGAAATCTCTTTGCTTCCTTTGACACCTGCTGAAATTGTACAATGTGATAAAGCTTTAGCTGAAAAAGAAAAGAAAGAACGCGTTTTCGAATCTGAAAATCAGCAAGTAGCTCAATCTGTTTTTCCACCTAAGAAAGAGAAGAACACACCTAGGTCCGAAGGCATTAAGTTAAAGGGTGGTGTTATGCTTGCTACTAAATCTGACCTTGCTGAAATTCAAGATAATGATACTTTGTGCTATGCTTTCGTATGCAAAGAGGTTTTATTTTCAATTGATGATATACCAAGCTCTTTGCCTGCTGCTGTCACTAACCTTTTGCAGGAGTATAAGGATGTCTTTCCAGCTGAGATACCCCCAGGGCTACCACCATTGAGAGGGATAGAGCACTAAATAGATTTGATCCCGGGAGCGACTTTGCCCAACCGCGCTGCATATAGGACCAATCCGGAGGAGACTAAGGAAATTCAGCGACAAGTCCAAGACCTTTTGGACCGTGGGTACGTACGAGAGAGTCTTAGTCCTTGTGCTGTTCCTGTTCTTTTGGTTCCTAAGAAAGATGGTACATGGCGCATGTGTGTTGATTGTAGAGCCATTAATAATATCACAATAAGGTATCGTCATCCTATTCCTAGGCTAGACGACATGCTTGATGAGTTGAGTGGTTCTATTATTTTCACGAAGATTGACTTGCGTAGTGGTTACCACCAAATAAGAATGAAATTGGGAGATGAATGGAAAACTGCTTTCAAAACTAAGTTCAGTCTATATGAGTGGTTAGTGATGCCTTTTGGTTTAACTAATGCACCTAGCACTTTCATGAGATTGAGGTTTTACGTGCTTTCATAGGAAGATTTGTGGTGGTGTACTTTGATGATATTTTGATCTATAGCAAGTCACATGAAGAACACATTGATCATCTACGTACTGTTTTTACTGCTTTGAGAGAGGCACGTTTGTTTGCTAACCTTGACAAGTGCACCTTTTGCACGAATAGAGTTGTTTTTCTTGGCTATGTTGTTACTCCACAGGGAATTGAAGTGGATGAAGCTAAAATTGAAGCCATCAAGAGCTGGCCGACCCCTAGGACTATCACACAGGTGAGAAGCTTTCATGGCCTTGCAGGGTTCTATCGGCGTTTTGTGAGAGATTTCAGCACCATTGCTGCCCCACTCAATGAGTTGACAAAGAAGGGCGTTCCGTTCCAATAGGGGCCAGCACAAGAACAAGCTTTTAATACGCTGAAAGATAAGCTTACGCATGCACCTCTACTCCAACTTCCGGACTTTTGTAAGACTTTTGAGTTAGAATGTGATGCTAGCGGCATTGGAATTGGAGGAGTGCTACTACAAGGAGGTAAACCCGTTGCTTATTTTAGTGAGAAATTGAATGGGCCATCTCTTAATTATTCGACTTATGATAAGGAGTTGTATGCTTTAGTGCGAGTCTTAGAAACATGGCAACATTATCTTTGGCCTAAGGAGTTTATTATTCATTCTGATCATGAAGCTTTGAAACATATTAGAAGCCAAGCCAAACTAAACAAACGTCATGCTAAATGGGTTGAATTTATAGAGTCTTTTCCTTATATCATTAAACACAAGAAAGGTAAAGACAATGTCATTGCAGATGCGTTATCTAGACGTTATACCATGTTGTCCCAACTCGATCATAAGATTTTTGGTTTAGAAACAATTAAAGGATTATATGCTACTGATTTGGACTTTAAAGATGCTTTTGAACATTGCAACGAAGGAAGAACTTGGAATAAATATGTGCTGATTGATGGATTACTATACCGTGCTAACAGGCTATGCATCCCAGCTAGCTCTATTCGCCTATTGTTCTTGCAGGAAGCGCATGGAGGTGGTTTGATGGGACATTTTGGAGTGAAGAAGACCGAGGATGTATTGGCTGCTCACTTCTTTTGGCCTAAGATGAGGCGCGACGTCGAGCGCTACGTGGCACGCTGCACTACTTGCAATAAAGCTAAGTCTCGTTTGAACCCACATGGACTTTATATGCCTCTTCCTGTTCCTAGTGTGCCTTGGGAGGATATTTCTATGGATTTTGTTTTAGGATTGCCTAGGACCAAGAGGGGGAGGGATAGTATATTTGTCGTTGTGGATCGTTTTTCAAAAATGGCACATTTTATACCTTGTCACAAGAGCGATGATGCTACAAACATAGCTGATTTGTTTTTCAGGGAAATCATTCGCTTGCATGGAGTGCCTAACACCATTGTTTCGGATCGTGATGCAAAATTTTTGAGCCACTTTTGGAGGACACTTTGGAATAAACTTGGGACAAAGCTGCTGTTTTCGACGACATGTCACCCTCAAACCGACGGACAAACGGATGTTGTGAACCACACATTATCCACCATGTTGCGGGCTGTTTTGAAGAAAAATTTGAGGATGTGGGAAGAGTGTCTACTCCATATTGAGTTCGCTTACAACAGATCAGTTCACTCCACCACCAAGGTAAGTCCGTTTCAGGTAGTGTATGGTTTTAACCCCCGTACCTCTATTGATTTACTTCCTTTACCAACATCCGAGAAATTGAATTTTGATGCTAAGACACGTGCTGATTTGATTCTGAAAATGCATGAGTTGACTAATCAAAATATTGAAAAGATGAATGAGAAGTATAGAACTTATGGTAGCCAAGGTCGGAAACATATTACTTTTGAAATTGGTGATCTTGTGTGGTTACATTTGCGCAAAGATAGGTTTCCTGATTTGAGAAAGTCTAAATTGCTGCCTCGAGCTGATGGTCCTTTTAAAATTATGGAAAAGATCAATGATAATGCATATAAGCTTGAGTTGCCTGCAGATTATGGGGTTAGTCCCACATTTAACATTTCAGATTTAAAGTCTTACTTGGGAGAAGAAGATGACATTGCGTCGAGGACGACTCCAATTCAAGAGGGGGAGGATGATGAGGACATCACTCTTTCGGATACACACACACCGAGTATTCCTCCAACAATAGGTCCATTGACACGAGCTCGTGCACGTCAACTAAATCATGAGGTGAGCTCGTTCCTTAGTGTTCCTTTATATTTTGATGAGGATGGGATGCTACTGAATAATTATGATGTATTGTTACTTAGGAACACGGGAGAAGAACAGCAAGGGCGCCCAAGCCAAGGTGGAGGTCCAATCAAGTTCGAGTCCGTTTCGGAGTCCAGGACCAGCCTGCACTAAAATCATCGCCCATGACGCATACGGACTCCGTTTTCAACGTTCTACACATGTTTGGAAATCTAAGGAGATAAGCTTTCCAATGGGACTGGTCCCATATCCAAATTCTTTCTGAGTCAACGGGAATCATCGAAACAAGTGAACATCCAGAATCTGTCAGGGTGCTGCGCCACCATCTTTTGGGCCGTTGGGCCGTGTGTCGTGTTGGAGTCCATTAGGGACGCGTCCAGGGGTCCTTGGCCGACCCTAGTCTTTTATATACAGTAGCCGCCGCCCTAATTAGGGTTGGATTTTGCTTAGATATTGATCTCCACACAGTTGTGAGATTTTCGCTCTTGTTCCGGACCGAGTAGGCCGCTGCAAGTGTTTGTGGAACCCCGACTTCGAGTGCTTGAATTCAATTCGTAATATTTCAGATTGCATCTTCTACGTTCTTGCTTGTGTTCTCGGTACGCTTGCAGGGATTGAGCCTTCTTGGCGAGGTCAACCGCGCGACACGGTTGATAACCATCGGAGCTATGGTGTAGTGATTGCAAGGGAGACGATCTGTTCAGGTCGAAGCCTTTGGATCATCAACGTCGAGTTCTCCACCCACCGACTTATCGTTACCTATCGGAAGATCAAACTAACATTGCTTATCATGGCTTCCCCTCCATTCTGACCGTCTACGATGCTACCACAACGACTGCGAGAGACATTAGAGTATATTTGAGTACCACGACATATCGGGATTTGATAGGAATTGTGAGGATTACAATCCTCATATTATCTTTAGGAGACTTCTTACACTCCAAATCTGGTTACTCTTTATATACTCGCCGTCGAGGCTCAATACAATTAACGATCACATTACGCCAATTCTCTGTAGTTTACATGTTTTGTACGGTGGGGTGGGTTAGGAATGACAGCCGTTGGACGCAGATCTCGTCGCCCAGAAAAAATAACTGAAGAAAAAGAAAGAAATTAACATTCTCACACATAAGATTGCTAGCTACCACCGGCAGGCTATCCCCTGCTGACGGCCGCTAAAACCGTGGGCGGGCGGTGCAAGCGCGTGAGGTCTTTTTCCTCGCTTGAGTCGCGTGTTTTTGGCTTGGCGTTGCAACCCGCTGCAGGCCAATGCAACATCGATCGCTACGGGTGCACGTAGTCAGATGGGCGGTGCCAACAACCTTGGCCATGGTAGGCCGGCTGCATGGTCGCTAGCTACTAGCGCCGCCGCTTCTACCTAAAAGGTAAGCCCGAATCCTGAGCTTGGAGGACTTCTGATTATCCTCGACTTGGTAGTATTGAGAATTTGTAGTATAAGTGGAATAAACAATAACTTCTGCTATTATAATTTATAAGTCACTTTCCTGACCGACGGACGTACGTACGTAGAGATATTTTAGTGCATTTTTGTCAATTCCGTCTCATATCTCCTCGCCATTCACATGCATTGTCTATGCACAACGCCTCCAAAAGGTTTTGAGACTTAAAGCTTAAAGCTATTGTACAATAATGCGTCTATAGAAACTGGATCGTCTGATGAATAAACTTGTCTACATCTTCTCAAAGTCACGTCATAGATGTGGTTGTGAACCAAACATTGGTGGCTCGATCAGATTAAACTTGCTTAACTTTTATTTGATAAACTTGCTTAACTTTTATTTGATAAAATGCGACCACAAACCAGATAACCCCATTTTCGGAAAGAATAAACCAATAACCCGTAGATTAACATTGCAGTGATTAGAAAGTAAATACTACTATAGAAATGATTTGGTGAGAAACCCATGTACAAATGTTTCTATGAAACCGTCTGTGTAAAGATTATCACAGGCGGCTTTAAAAAGAAACCGTCTGCAAAGATGATGAGACGTATCCAAAAGTGGTGGAACGCTTTTAGTACAGATGATTTTCATTTGGAAATGTTTATAATATTAATACAGACGGCTCGTATTTGGAACTATCCGTGATAAAACAAATATCACAGACAGTTTCAAAAAAGAACCGTCTGTAACATTAATACAGATGGCTTGTATTTCAAGCCGTCTATAATAAAACAAATAGCACAGACGGCACCAAAAAGGAACTATCTGTAAAATTAATATAGATGGCGAGAATTATGAGCCATCTAAGAAAATGGCTGGAGGAGGTGGGACACTATAGTACAGACATCTCCAAGCATGAAGCCATTTATAATGATAAAATAGTACATCTTCCCCTGCCTCTAGATCGAGCTTGTCTAAAGCAGAACATAGTGCAGCTTAGGGTTTACTGTGCACAACTTTTGGAGGAAGAGACCGACGATTTTGACCAAAAATTGTTAGATTTTGGTGAAAACTTGAATATTCATTGACATTTGTTATTCCAAGGTAAACATTATGTTCTAATTTGGTTTAGATGATCTAGATTTGGTTTGGAGAGCTAGCTAGATCTAGATCTAGATATTAATTTTTTTCATGATGACATAGTATTGTTCTATTCATTAGATGATGTAGATTTGTGTTCTAATTTTGTCTTGAGAGATCAACTATATCTACATCTAGATTTAGATTTTTTTCATGATGATCTAGAATATAGTAATTGTTCTAGGTATATATGACGCTCAATATATAGATCAAAATTTAATTATGTGTTACTATAAATGGCTAGCTTTAATCTAGTGTTCTAGATAAATTTTGGATTTTTGGTATATAAATATAAAATTATCAATAAGTATATAGTATTTAATGATAAATTTTGAATTAATGTTAGTCCTTATTTTTAGCTATACATGTATATAATATAATGGTAATCATTAATTATTTTTGAATGAATTGTCATCTGTATGGTTCATGCATGCATGCATGGTAGCTCCATTTTTTCGATGAAAAGCTTGGTTGCTCTTTTTTTATTATGTTAATTTGGCATTAGTTTACTTCATACATTTTAGATGGATCATGGCTGGATGTACGGTTCTCGTATGAACCAAGGGTACCTTGATAGTGTGACGGCTTTTCTGGCAGCTGCCGAGGAGGATCGTTTGGAGCAGGCTATTGAATTTATATATTGTACTTGTTGTAATTGTAGAAATGAAATATCTTTTCTTACACAGAACGCATCCCTACAGATCCAAACGCACTTGATTATTAGGGGCTTCAAACCGGACTACACGTGTTAGACCAAACATGGTGAAGAGTAGAATGTGTTACATGAAGATGTTTGTATCGTTGAAGAACCCGAAGTCGATGTAAGAAGAGAAGATGACGAGGAATTTGGTGCAAATGATGATGATTGTGGTGGTGCAGATGACGATGATAGGTTGGATCAGATGATGTGCGATGCAGACGTGAACTTGAGTACTCATAGAGACTTTAATAAATTCATGTGCTTGATTGAGGACTTGGAGAAACAGTTGTTCCTTGGATGCAAACCGGAATACACAAAGTTGTCATCCGTGCTTGAACTGCTTAAATTGAAAGCAAACGATGGTTGGTCCGACAAGAGTTTTACGGCGCTTTTAGAACTCTTATTGGACATGCTTCTAGATGGAAACGAGCTACCCAAAAGCACATACGAATCAAAGTATGTTCTTTGTTTATTGGGGATGGATATAGAAAGGATACATGCATGTCCGAACGACTATATCTTTTTACCGTAAAGATTTATCAGACTTGCATTCATGCCCAGTGTGCAAAGCATCTCGATACAAGTGTAAGAGTCAATCAGACGACGGCGAGGTGAAGAAAGAAATTTCTGCTAAGGTGGTGTGGTATCTGCTTATAATTCCGCATCTTAAGCATTTGTTTGTGAATAAAAAAGAGACCAAATTATTGTGCTAGCACTCGGAGGGCCACAAGCAAGATGCAAAGCTAAGACACCCTACCGATTCTCCCTAGTGGAGAAACATCGACACGATCTTCGATGACTTTGGTGCGGAACCGAGGAATATAAGGTTTGCTTTGAGCACGGACGGGATGAGTCCTTTTGGGAATATGAGCAGTAGGCACAACACTTTACCAGTTGTTCTCAGTATTTACAATATACCTCCTTGGGTGTGTATTAAGCGGAAGTACTTGATGATGTTACTGCTTATCCAAGGCCTAAAACAACCTGAGAATGATATTGATGTATACCTAAGACCATTGATGGAAGATCTAAAAACATTGTGGAACGAAGGGGCACAAGTATGAGATGCGTACAAAAGAGAGAATTTCACGCTACACGCCTTGTTGTTCTACACGAGCAATGATTTGCCTGCGCTACGTAACCTTTTAGGCTAGAGTAAACAAGTAGACACGGCGTGCCCTCATTGCTTAGATGGTATCGCAAGTATGTGGCTATCTCACTCACGCAAAACAGTGTTCATGCACCACCATAGGTTTCTTAACATGTATCACCCGTACCACAGTATGAAGGAACAATTTGACAGAACGAGGGGGAAAGATCTTGATGTTGTGTTTGGAAAAGGGTTTAAAAAATCTACGCAGACCGGTGGCATGTGGAAGAAGAGATTGATATTGTGGGAGCTACCGTATTGGCAGCACCATAAATGTTGCCACTGCATCGGCATCATGCATATAGAGAAGTACATGTGCGAAAGCTTGATTGGCCTTTTACTTAATATTTCAGGCAAGATGAAGGACGGCCACAACGCAAGACTTGACTTGGTTGATATAAAGATCAGGCCCTATTTGGCACCTAAGCCCTCCAAAAAAGGTAGAACAAGGCTTCCTCCTACCTACTATATCCTGAAAAAGGCCAAGAGAACCGAACTGTACTGGTGCTTATATGGTGTGAAAGTTCTGTCCAGTTACTCCACCAACATCTCGAAACTTGTTTCGATGCAATATTTGAAATTAGTTGGCATGTAGTCCCATGATTGCCATGTGTTAATGACATAGATGCTTCCTGATGCAATCCGGAATATCCAGCCAACCTATCTTCGAGATACAATCACCAAGTTGTGTTACTTCTTCAACACAATTTCTCGTAAGGTTATCGGACCCGAAGTATTTGATGTTTTACAGACCGATATGGTGAAGACACTATGTCATCTTGAGATGTACTTTCCTTTATCGTTTTTTGATATCATGGTATATGCTATCGTTCACCTCGTGAGAGAGATAAAGATATGTGGCTCAGTATTCTTACATCAGATGTATCCATTTGAGAGGTACATGAGAATTCTCAAGAAGTATGTACGGAATCAATCTCGTCCGGAGGGCAGCATCGTCCAAGGTTACACCCGAAGAGGTAGTCGAGTTTTGCATCAATTACATGGAGCAGCTCAAACCAATAGGTATGCCTATGTCTTGCCATGAGGGTAGACTGGATGGGAAAGGGACCATAGGTAGGAAATCAATCATTGCTCACTTTTCCACGTTATCTAAAGCCCATTTCACGGTCTTACAACATAAGGACATGCTACGTAGAGAGAATCCAGGCCGTACAGAGGCTTGTATCACAAAACAACACAACCGCAGCTTCAACAACTGGTTAGCAGTGCGATTCAGTAATAATAGTTTAAGAGAGGACAATATTGGTTGGTTGGCAAGATATCCAAGTCACACAGTCGTGAAATTTGAAGCGTATGACATAAATGGGTACACCTTTTATACCATAGTACGGTTTAGCAAGAGCATGGTACAGAACAACGGTGTGCATAAAGATACCTTCTAGGACAAATATGGGATCTGTGCATACTATGGGTACATAGAGGAGATTTAAGAACTTGATTATGTACATTTCAGGATCCCCTTATTTCGGTTTTGTTGGGTTACACTCTTAAGTGTTAAGGTAGACAAGTACGGAATGACTACTGTCGACCTCGAACGTGCTGCATAAAAAGACAAACCATTTGTACTCGTTAAGCAAGTTGTCCATGTCTTTTATGTGCAAGACCCGGTAAAACCAAAGCTTCACGTAGTCCTTCAGTGAAAAAGAAGGATTATCGAAGTTGAGAATGTTGTGAACGAAGAAGAGTACAATCAATTTGATGAGAACCCTCTTGGAGATGGCATCGCCTTGAATGAAGAACAACTTCCGACCGGGGCCACTTGCTATCTGCACGTCGATCAAGAAGGGTTGATTGTTGAAGCTATATGGTGTTACTTGATTGTTATGTACCTATGTATTGCAATGTAATATGTTAAAATGATTCATACAAAAAATTTGATCTCATTAATTTGGATTTTGTATGAATTAGTTATGAATTTTGCTAGTTTTAGTTCAATTTAATAAATATGTCTAATGTTCAAGGTTACATTAATTGCATAAATGAGACCTACACCGTGCGATAGTACACATTAAACCAAAAATTTACATAAAAGTTTCATCTCATTTGGAGTTTGTATGAATTACATTTGAATTTTGCAAATTAAAAAACTGTCTAGAAAATTACTAGTTCAGATGGTTCGTAAAATGGGACCGTCTGTACTATTTCTTACGGACAGGTCATAGTAAGAAGCCATCTGTACTAATGATATTACAGACGGTTCTAAGTACGAGACCATCTATACTATTAAATAAGTATAGACGGTCCTATATGAAGATCCATCTGTACTACTATTTTTACAGACGACGTTTTAGTATGACCCGTCTATAATTAGGTGGGTATAAATACCATTTCGTCCAACCCATGCTGCCACCAAGTGCTTTCCTAAACCCTAGCCGTCGCCAAGTTCTCATGCAACCCACCAACGACCTCGGCGACCGTGCTCCTCTCCGACGACCTCCCACCCTGGCGAGCACCGGCTATCAGGCAGTAAGATGTAGCCACGACACTTGAATCTCCACTGACTCAGCACCGGAGTAGCTGCGCATATGCGCAACTTAGCGCTCCAGATACCATGCTCGATCAGCATGACTTCCCTATCGGTGGATTTGAATGAGAGATACCCCATCAATGACATAGAGGCGACCACCTAGTGCCAGCTCTTATTCCCCACCACTATTGGCTCCAATAACATTATTGAGGTTGGCACGGGGTTGACGTTCCCATGTGGCGGAGAACAGACGATTCACGGAGTCCCGCTATAGCCTGGTTACACTAAGGTGTCAGTGAACATTGTATATGGGAATTGCACATCCCTACCACTTCCTATTCCCCTAGAGGACGACGTTGGGACACTTGGGGAGGCCATACACTCCTTCATCTAGTGGCCAAAGAAGTTCATAACACTGTTTGTCCCTCCACCGCCTCCACAGCCTTGATGGTCACCATCTCTAGTACGCGACGGTAGCGACTTCTCTTTTCTTCATGCTCCATCAAAGATCAAATCTCCTTCTGCACCTCATGATCAACAACAATTGTCCAGCAAATCTGGCTAATAGTCTGCCAGAATGGCACCTCCCGGAAAGCACAAAGCCAGCAAACAGTTAGACAAGAGCAAGGAGGTAGAAGAACCTTTGTCAAACACCTATGTGACAGGCCAGCCATTACTGAGCAAGAAAATGTTAGAACAATGGGGCTGGGCAAGTATGATTCTGCAAGACCTATACATGAAGACGTTCCATGAGGATAAACATCTTTCTCCTTGTTTCAGCACCAAGTACTAGCGGCAACATTTCCTGCAACGAGCTGGAACCTTCCTCGTGACCTTTGAGGATTTATTCCTCCTCTACCGTCGTGGCATGCTGGACGTTGGCCTAATGAGATGCCGAACATTGTAAGTGTTATTAATCATTGTCTATGCTTAATGAACCACCTAACTTAATGATATGCTAATTCATCTACATTACTCTTATGTGTAGACATATGATTCAAGAAGTCAGGAGAGAGAATACGAGAATTGGATTTCTCGACCCACAGGTCGTATGTGGGCCAACGATCACTTGGTCTCCGGGGGAGGTCGAGAAATACATCGTGGAGACCATCCTCGCTCTCTGTTGAAGAAAGACCTCATTCTTCTACTGTACAACTACTGAGACCATTAGATGCTAGTTTGTATCTATACACATAATCAACACTGTATATACTTTGACCCCAGGAATTATGACATAGAGAGATATTCAAATCCGACAGACTTGCTGACAAGGGCGTTCATGATGTATGTTTTGATGGGCGGGCTTGTACAAAGAGAAAAACCCTTGGCGACCCGCCAACATAAGTTTCCAGTAATAATTCGTCCGTCGCACATCAATTTACCATTATAATATGCATTCTATAGAACTAAATTTACCGTGCACAAATTTTTGTAGTGTCACAAGCAGCCGCAAGGTACTAACCTCTGTAGGTACTATGTTGCCCAGTATATGATGCAAATCGTTGGCTCTAGTCCACCAATATATCCGCCGGTTAGTGTAATTATACTATATTAAAATGTATTTTTCATCGTTGTGTTTTCATTATTGTTCCTAACTATTTTAATTTTCTTCTACAGACATATAAATTTTCTACTAATATTCTCGAGAAGGACAGTCTCATGTATATTAAAAAATGGCTCATCTATTTCATAAATGAGAAGATCATAAAGGAGAGCAGCGAATTTTATGATCGCGACAACTTTAGAAGCCAAGGTTTATAATCTCAACAGAAGCTGGTCAGTTTAATGTATTAAAAATACTTGCATCTTGTATTCTATTGATTTACTATACCTTTATGGCTAATGATATAAAAAATAAAGCAAATGAACTCATTACTTTCTTTTAATTCAGTGTGCTAAAGCTAATTTGTTGTTTATATATTGTCAGGCATAGGGTTAACTCAAGAATGAAAAATGCTTTCCTTTGCTGTGAATGAAAATAATAAATCTGGAGGTCAAGTGCGCTGTGAAGCCTCCATATGAGGCGGTAAAGGCTGCAAATGTTGTGAGCCTTTGTTTATGACTTAGTGATCGATATCAACAATATTGACATTTTACTGTTGTTTATGATTTAGTGAGTTTCATAACGACTTTACATAATATATGTATGACTTTGTGACATTGAATGAAGATGTTTGGTCTGCTATATGTATGATTTGTTGTGAATGGAGTTTGTATGATCTATGTATGACTTTGTTGAATGATCTGTTGTGAATACATCCAGTAATATATAAATTTAGTACTATATATATGCATGTACAAATGATTCTAGGCCTACAACCGTCTATGATATTCCCGTAGTATAGATGGCTCACATACAAATTACGAGCCATCTGTACAAATCTGTTTTGTAGATATTTTTTTCCACAAACGATTCGAAAAAACGTCTCACACGGGGTTTTCGAACCGTCTATACAAATTATTTCTCTAGTAGTGAAACTATAATACAATTACTTGTCCAATGAAGCAACTAGATAAGTTCCATGCGTGAGCATATCTCTAGAAGCAATTTTTAATGTGATAGTATTCTAGTTATTCTGTTGTACAACCACGCACATCCACAAGTACGTAATCCTTCTATTTAGGAATAGTAAATGTACTTCTTTTTGGAAAAACTTTATGTATTTTAATTAATATTTAATTAAATTATAAAAATATCTAGTGTATAAAAATTATATAACTAGATTTATAATTTAAAATGATTTTATATTGTATAGATTTTGTAGCTATAAATGATATATTTTATAAGAAAATCTTAATTAAAATGTATCTTTGAGCTAAAAAATTAGGATAATTATTCCTAAACGGATGGAATATGTATTTTTTATAGGTTCTCTCTATATATTTCTCTTTCGGTCTGGGCATGCATATGGTCGGTGCCCAACGAATCTTGTGCGCGGCCCAAGATTGATTTTCCTGTATGTGGCACAGAGCCCCAATAGGATACGGTATCTCTCGCTCTCTTTTCTAAAGAAACAGATCTTTACCGTAATCCACTACATAAATAAATAGGTGAAGAGGAAAAGAAAATAAGAACACTGACTCCATGTGCCAAGCACGAACTGAAAAGAAAAAGAATGTGTCGTTTGACTCGAAGACAATAGAATTATAGCATCTGTGCATGTATTATTTTTTTTCCTTCTGTAAACATCTGTGCATGTATTGTTGTTAATGAGATGGGCTCGACGAGTCTAGGTAGGCTCCCAAATCAACCCTGGCTCTTCCCGGGCTCTAACGTGCCCGGCGAGCTCTAAATGAACGTTGACTATAAACTACTCATATTTCAATCGATTGAAATCCAAGAAGTGCGTTAAACAATAAATATACTTTTTATAGTTAGACATCGCATATGGGAATAAAATCGATATGACCAGTTGGCTGGAGAAATTAAGTTGAGGTCGAAACAAACTTTGGTCTAGCGAGCTTGAGCTTATTTGACAGCCTTATGTCATGCCTTTTATGTCAGTTGATGATATTTTATTTTCTTTCTCGTTGCTTAGCGATGTTGATAACTGTCCACTGCTTTTCTTTAGCTTTCAGACATTTAAAAGAAAATTGCTCACAAGATACACAAAATAAATTTACGCTTCACACTACTAAATTCTTATATGCCACCAAAGAAGGCATGTCACAAAAGGCGAAAAAACTATTCGCAGGTTAGATATTTGCAATTCACGATACGTACCTCAGATCGAATTTCAATGATGCAAAGTCCCAACCGAAATCACGTGACGCACAAACTGCTCTCATACATTGACCGATGCACTCATGCATATGCACAGGCGGTGGGCCCAACCAGCTTTGACATGTACGAGCAAGTACACCGGATGATCGAGACGGACGGTCAGATGAGGCTCAGCGCCAACCGGCAGGATCCGCATCCGACGGCCGGCGTCAGTTTGGCGGTTGGTCATCTCCCCCCGCACATGCCCCTGGCCCGCGCGATTCCCGCCACGGCCTGGAACACGGACAGCCACAATTGTGATCCTGTGGTTCGTAGCCACCCGATTCAATTACACGTGGGGCCACCTGCCGAAAAGGAGCCCACTGTCAGTGAGAATTAGCAGGTGGCCGCGTCGCTGTCGTTGGATGGTAGCAGTTGTGATCATGGGCGGTTGGGTCCGGAGCTGGCATGCCGTACTGGTCGGTGGGGTTTTTTTCAGAATCGCGCAAGTTGCTACGTGTGGCTTGTTTTGCATGGAAGCCCCTAGATGTTTCCTGGAGCTTTGATATTGTTTTGTATTGAGATTTGGTAGAATAGGAGTATTACATTCGTCTACATTTTGCTTTTTCAAATGATTTTGGTCTTTAATAAGGGAAACATCCACCACAACAAAGAATCTGCGTATAGCTAGTAGTAGGTACTACATTTGTTTTAGTTTATTTATCACCAGATTTTTACTGTAGTAATTTTAACATTACGTTTTTTAACGAAAAGTTTATAGATACTTAGAACTTTCATATCATTAGATTCATCGTGAATTATAATTTATTAGTATTGTATACCTTTAAGTATTTATAAATTTTTTGTAGAAAAAACTATATGATCAAAATTACTACAGTAAAAAACTAATGACAAGTAAATGAAAACGAAGATATTACTAAAAGAAAGATGGTATCCGCTTCACATTGGCTAGACAGCATTTTCGATTTGTGAGGGACATTATCTTGAAATAAAATCACACGGAAAGATCAAAATTCGTATTTTTAAAACTCCAATGAATTGCCTTTCTCACTGGTGGCTGTATTCACCCGGTTTCTCAACTTAATACATCGTACCATGTTGTTTGTGTCCCTCTACCCATTCCATTATCTTTCTTTGGCGGTCTTGCAATCTCGTCAAGGCAATTCCCGGAAGCCTCAGCTCTCATGCTACTCTTTCTGCACCCCCATTCTGCTCCCAATGCACCAAGCAGCTTGTCCTCCTTTTTCACCTCCTTCCACACTCAATCCCTCTCCTGCATCTCCAACACTATCGAGATGCGAATCTGCTGCCGGTGCCACTTACACCAAAAGCAGGCTCTATATATGTGATGATTTAAAGTTCAATGTTCCGCGCTACATGTTGAGAATTCTTGTGTTTTTGAGTGAAGAGTGTTCAGTCCAATTAAAGTTTCTTTTAACAGAATTGGAAAGAGAGCTGCCAAATTACATTAATAAGAAGGAGAACCCGACAGGCGACAAAAAAATATATACAAGGAAAAGAATAAGACAAGCAATAGGAATTCACACAGAAAGATAATGAAGTGACCGAAGTGCCGCGCACTTGCAAAGTCCCAACACATTGCTTCGTCCTTAATACGGTTGACTATAAAGGTTGCAGATTGTTGTCCAATTAAAGTTGTTAGTTTTGAGTAGAAAGGTACACTCAACATCAAAGTTCCTTGATTTTTATTAAAAAGTTCGAGAAAGCAAGTTCAAAGGTCATAATTTCAGATAAAAAGATTATGATTCTTGAAATAGGAGAGTTCAGAATTTGCACCCGAATCATTTGATGGTCCTTTTCTACTAGAAGCTAGGGTTGTCCGTGACTTGGGGAATCCGCGGGCCCAAAGCCATGGCCGTCCGTGAATTGGAGAACCCATGAACACTTGCGGAGCCAGAGCTGAAAGGCTGGGGGTCGAACAGAGCGGGCGGTGGCGCTCAGGAGACGTGTCACGTGGCAGGCAGGCGGGATCCATGAGCTCCCATGCTTGCAGCGTCATGTTCCTCAAAAACTTGCATACGGCAAAAGTGAGCTGAGCCTAAGTTGGCCGACACCTGCCTCCGCCCCTACCCAAGAAAACAAATTTGTAGAAGAGTGATATCACAAAGAACGAGTTAATTACCAAGATGCTAAAGGGGAAAGCAGCAATTTTTTCAGGCAGAAATATCGACTTCTCTTCTGAGACTAAAAGATTCACATGCTCGAAGCACTTGCTAATAAAAAACTCAAGACGGCGACTTCAAAGTCAGCAGCACCAGCCCCAGTTCCGTTATAAAAGCCGGCGCGGCGTCACCGCCGAGACAGCCCTCGCCCGGGAGGGAGAAGTTGGTTGGCACCTCGGCCTCTTCGCCTCTCTCTCTTCCATCCCTCAAGAATCAGGGTCAAGCCACTCCTCTCCTGCTAATTTCAGATCTTGCCTACCTAGTTTCACATTCTTGATCGATTAAGCCAACCCTGTCCTGAATCGATCGTTGTTCTCTTTCTCTCTCCCCAATCTGCTAAGATTTCTTCCCAAGAATCACCGGTTGTTTTGCCAAATTTTGTGTCCGGACTCCGGAAGAGGCTCTAGCTAGCTCCTGATTAGATCGAGATGGACAATGTTCTCATCGACCGATCAACCAGCGGCTTCGACTTCCGGCGGTGGACGGCCGACGACGGTTGCAGGAGCCTCGCCGTGAACTACCAGCCACCTCGCAGCAGCCACAGCTCCTTCCCTTACACTTCGCCGCTGCCTCCGTTTCAGTACACGCCCTACTTGCACCCTTCTCTGTCCCTCCCTCCGCTGCCTCCTCGCCGCCCGCCTATCCTCCCGCTCCCGCCGGCGGCGACCGCGGCCAAGTATGCCACGTCGCCGCCTGCCCCAGCTGGCGCCGCGAAGGGAAAGCCCTCGGTGCAGGCTGGGATGGCCGCGGCGCCGAGGAGGACGGGACTAGGAGAGTACAAGAGGAAGAAGCCGAGGGCACCGAGGGCCGGAGACGAGCCGCCGAGGGCGCAGCGGAGGAGGCCCTTGCAGCGGGCCGCACCGCTGCCACCGCCGCCGGCTGTGAACAAGGCGCTGGACGACCTGGAGCGCGAGGTGGCCAGTGGGTTCGTCGAGGACCTGATGCACGCGCTCGCGCCGCCGCCGAGCAGCCTGCCGCTTCCCACGTTCTCGCTCGTCAGGGCTGCCGCCGCCAAGGCCGCTGCGGCGTCGTGTGCCGTGTAGCCGGGCCTCTGGGCGGCACCGACACGGCCGCCAATGGCCTCCGGCGCCTACTTTGCCATCGAGTTTGTGTCTTTCTTTCTCCAAGACTTTTTCTTTGGATGGAAGAATTGCCAAGTTTTTCTTTAAAAAATTGGGTTGTGAACCTTTTTTTTATCTTTTATGAGAATTGTCGGGTGCAAGTAAACCTAATGTTAAGGTTTCTCATGGCATTCAGAGTTAAGTTCTTGATGGGGTCTGTTTTTATTATTGCCTTGTATCAAGAATTTTTTGTTTCACATATGAGTGATAATAATATGTATGTTCAC
The DNA here is from genome assembly GCF_958298935.1 of Phragmites australis. NCBI lineage: Eukaryota > Viridiplantae > Streptophyta > Magnoliopsida > Poales > Poaceae > Phragmites > Phragmites australis. Next base: position 21,039,181 of record NC_084941.1, on the reverse strand, counting down.
CACTTCGTGATCAATAAAGGAGCACGTGGTTCCAGTAATCAGCAACTAGGAAACTGAGTGATTGCAAGGCGTGTATTTCATCAATGTATATGGGTTGGTCTATAAAAAAATCTCGGGTGTTTTCCTCCCTCCCACACACCTGATTTATCTATTCTTTCTCCTCACCTTTTATCATATTTTTCTCATGTTTTTTTATGAATATCTTAACTAATTATTGCTTAGCTAACTCCTAATTAACTATCTAGTGCACAAGATTTCTATTTATTTGCTATACCCACAGTAAAATGGGATAATTGCGTGAATCCAGAATTCCAGCTGTAAAGCCCAAGCAAAATGGAAGAAAACTACCACTTGACCATAGTAGCCTACAACGGGACCGACGTGTCAAATGGAACAACTCCTGAAGAGCCCAATGGCAAATGCATATATCATCTAAAGGCAGTGCAAGCCCCTAACTAGTAGGTTGCAAGGAGGTCATCGATCTGCATCCAAGGCATCAACGGAGGGCATATGCCACCACCATTTCGTTCACCATTCCTTGGGTTATTCAATGCCGCCACCATTAGAACTCCTGAACTATCATTTTTGGGATCACCGTGTACTTCACCATCGCAATGAAGGAAGGCATCAAGTTTGTATTAAACATCGTTTACTCTTTATCTCATATCCATACCATAATGCTCTTCCTCGAAAATATGCTTTGCTTTATTCTCTTCGCGATGTGTGAGTAGATCAATTGATGTGTGAGTAGGTCAATTGGGGATGGGGACACTTATATGTCATGTAGTGCAACCCTGTTGTAGATCAGGGTGTAGTCTTAGCTTAGTTTATATGTATGCAATCATTTTGTTTGTTTGCCGTACTAGCCATCATGGCACCACTAAAACAAATCTTCACAAGCCCCTGAGTTCATTTTCTCTCTACAAACCTATTTCTCCACCGCCACACTCTTCAAAACCCCTTCAACCTTCAATTTTAACCAAGTTTGACGTCAATCTTTTGCGTTTTTCAATTCCATGTCACATTCCCACAGTTTCTATCCAATTTATTTCATTGGATTTGGTCTATATTGCTCGTTCTTGTTCCTATTAAGTTTAAACCTAGGTTTTGCCAAATCTCTCTCTTTAGATAGTTCTGGTTGATTCTTTTTGGCAGAATTGTACCTCTTGTACCATAGATCGACCATCCTTAATCACTTCTTGGAAGACCCTAACACATTTGTTTAGATGAACCGACGAAGTGAGAGGATACATGCTAGGGCTAAGTTGTTCAACCCTAAAGAAATCGAGTGCATTAAGATGGTGCACACTCTAGAGAATGACTATGACATCATCTTACACTCGATCGCATAACATATCAAGTTTCACAAATATAGAGGACAACACATGCATGCTATGAAGTGGGTTGTCTTGTGACATTAAAAGCTCTGGGGATAAACATTGATGTGAGTGATATTTGCACTAATGCTAGACTTCATGCTTTACCCTTTTTTGATTTTCCCACATTTCGTACCTTACTCTTGAATTTCTTTGCACACTTGAGCATACGTTGGATAAGTTCGATACACTGAATGCTTGGATTAAATTTCATTTGTTTAATCTCATTTTCGAACATCACATTGATGAATATGGTGTGAGATGCTTATTTTCAATAATGACAATGGCCACACAAAATATGTTTGAGACCACATGGACTTCTTACAGGCAAAGAGAGCAAGGAGTATTCAAACCCTTGCATTAGTTATTTTCATTTAACTTTAGCAAATACACTCTTTGCCCGGGAAGATTGTCGCTCTATTTCCAGAATGCTCATAATATATCACACCTTGTTCCCCGATGTTAAACAATCTACCGGCATCAATCTTGGTGCCATGCTAGTTTTTCATTTTAGTCAAGGTGATCCTTACCTTAAGGTTTTATGTTATGGAGGTATTGTAACTATGATAACCATGTGTTTTTAGCCTGAGCACTTATAAAATGAAGCCTATTGGTGGTTCCCACTTACTTTACATATCTTATCTTAAATGTTCGGGAATGCTTATGGAGATTAGGGAAGGTTGCTATTATTTTGTTATTCCTAATGCTTCATGTCCTATACTTGCACCTACAACACACCTATTCTCCATCAAGGAAAGAGATTCTTATATTTATGTTGAGCAGAAAACCCAGGACAAGAAAGAAGAAAGAAGAAGAGGAAGTGGAGGATGATCACTCTGACAACGAAGAAGGTGGTGCCACAAGTAACTGCGTGCGATACAGTGAGGTGAATCAGCTCAGAGCAACGGTGGATGACATCAACACTACCACCAGTGCCATGCAACATGAACGAAGGTCAATTCATGAGCAATTCACCAACTGGTCCTTTGGCCGCACTCGAGGTGGCCACTCACCACATTAGCGATGAGCTCCATGAAAACCTTAATCTTTTGACCTAGCTCAAAATTAAAATCTTAAGCTTGCGGAGGTTCCCTCCCCCCCCCCCCCCCTTCTTTATTTGGCTAATAACTATCTAGTCACCTATTTGGAGATGTACTCTGCTCATAACAGGACTTGATACACTAATTTTCTTTTCTGCATTATAGTTGCATGGCATGTTTTTTTTTCTTTTTTCTCAAAACCCCCAAAATTTGCATGTATATTATATTAGATTTTTTTAATTTTTTTTACTTCCTTGTGTGTATGTTGTAGCGTTGCATGTCTTGTTGCACTTAACCTTTTGCAATAAGAGCACGGGATGACCGATCGAAAGAAGGAAGGAAATGAACTTAAAGAAAAGCATCAAAGGCCGAGTGCGAAAAATCAAAGGTATTCTGGTATGAGGTACTTGGTCTATACACACTCCTAGCTTCATTGTTGTAGTAAATAATCGTGGCAGTTAAATGATACTTAGAGATGAATTGCATGCCTTATTAGGCTCCACATTGCATAGTTGATGATTAAACTATTGTTCTTGAAATGGTTCTTACTAGCATGTGAGAAATATCTAGTTAAAATATTGATACATTGTCTTGCTTTACCTAAAAAACAATAAAAAGACGAATAATTAGAAAATGGAAAAGTTAAATTACCACAAACAATTGCTGAAAGGATAAGGCAATACTCTGTTAGTTGCTTACGGTTGTTCCAGCGATGAACTCTCAAAGGGGGGGGGGGATCTACAATCAGACTATGAGTAAAAGCATACTGTATCGATGATACTACCCTAGGTTAACATAATATAAGCCGATTCAAAACTTTATTTTAATATTTTTGTTAATAAACTCTAGCAATGCTCCTCTAGTCAATAGCCTGATGCACCATCATGGAAAAACATGGTAATCATGAGCACATCCACCAAAACCTCGGGGACCTCCAAAGTCCTTGCGGTAGGGCCAGAATAACATGTTTTCTCTTTATTTTCTATATCTCTCTTCGGTAGTGTTTTGATAGAAAATGCTAGGTGTGCTCATATATTAGTTAGAACCATGATAGAATGACAGGGAGATTCCAGAGATCAAAGTTTTGTGGTATAGAAGATTGATTTTTTATATAATTGGACAGGCATGATTCTTTGAGTAGAATCTTTCTTCTACAATTTTGCTTATGGCTGATTAATTTGGACTGTTGAAACCTCGGATTGCTTTTTCTCTAGCCTCACACTTTTAATACATCTTAAATTGTTTTCTATCATGACCACAATTTTTCTTGAGGATGAGCAATACTTTAAGCTTGGGGAGGCTGATACCATATTAAATAATTATTGCTCAGCTAACCCTATATTAATTGCCAAGTGCACAAGATTTGTGTTTTTATGTTAACTTCATAGGAAATGGGTGAGATGCACAAATCCAGGGATGCAGCTATGAAGAGCTCACCAAAAGTAAGGCAACCACACCAACCTCACCCTGTTTGGAGTTTCCAGCAATTTTGAAGGGGGCGGTACGATCACCTACGGCACCCGTACCGGCCTGTAATGATGTCCAACGGGATTGGCGCATCAATGCAACAAATTTTGTGAAGGATCCCTGGGCGAGTTCCTTCAAGAGGCAGAGACAAACCCTATTCTAATGAGTTATAAAAAAGGCATCGATCTGCATCAAGGGACACCAAGCCATCAGAAAAAAGGAGAGACACATAATGCACCACATACTCCATTTCAGACACCACACCATTTCCACCTCCATTCCAAGGGTTCTAAGCCATTGTCGCTGTTTCAACACCATATATCTCCATTTCTACCACTAGAACCCTTGTAAGAGGCTGCTGATCAAATTGTCCCTCCATATACTACTTCACATCCAAGGAAGGCATAAAATTTGTATTAAACACTGTAATCCTTATTTTTATCAATGAAATCATGTTCTTCCTCACATTTATGTTTTGCTATATCATTCCCGTGATGTCTGAGTTGTCTAGTCGTGGATGGGGGCACTTAGGCACTATGTTGCGCACCATTAGTGTAGATCAAGATGTAGTCTTAACGTAGTTGATGTATAAAAAATCATTTTTGTTCATATTTCTCTATTTTCAAGTTTAATTGGCCATAAAATCCATAAGATTTCACAGGTGAAGCCAACCACTACAAAGATGACAGAGTTGAGATCGGGATTCAATGATAGAAGCAGACCACCAGGTCAATGAAGGACTCTTGTAGGGGATCCACTACACAACCACCACACTTAATACAAGCACGAGGCAAGGATTCGTAGACACCAAAGGAATAATTGCCTTGTCTGATCAGGAATACCGGATGACAGAGAATACAGGGGTGTGTCGCCCAAGCGTTGTGCATATGTATCCACTATGGTAGTATTTTATTTCTGCATTTATTCTTGCAGATCAAATCCCAATTGCACAAAACCCTAGCTACATGGCATTGTCGTGCACCTTACCCTACTTTTATTAAGTTAATTCCGTTATTGTTTCTTTTATTGTTCTTTAAGTTAATTGTTATTTTAATTTTTGCTTTTTATTATTTCAATCAATTCCTCCCATATTATGACACTGTTGGAGAGATTTTTGTCGAGACCGGAACAAGGATAGTCCAACCTCTTACCATATATTGAGCTAGGAATCAATCTCAATACACAATGACTTCATTGATGATAACAAAACAATATTATTAACTTAAATGTACATTCATTCTTATAGCAGGGACCACTGAGGATCAAAAACAAATAAAACTGCAGCGGAAACTACAAAAAGTCTTCATCTTCAACCGGGTGACAGACAATCAACAGAGAACACACCCTAGAATGCGCCATCTTCCACGAAGTTTTTAGTATCTTCCCCGACTGAGCAGTATAGTGTTTATAGCAAGTGTAAGTACATGTCATACTCCGTAAGTTATGGTAAAAAAACAAATGGGTCTTGAACATAAGAATAAGGACAATAGGAGCATATTTGCATAAAAGCATGATTTAAGTAAAAACAATAATTTAAAAGTGAATAATTAAGTTAAATGAATAGTAAGTAACTAGAGCCAAGATTTCAACCATCTTGACTTAACCTTGGGTTCCAACCACCCGACCAAACCAAAGGTTCCGACCACCTTTCTCTAACAAGGGTTCCAACCACCTTTACTTAATCCACAGTTCCCAAAACCGTTGACCAACTATCTAACTACCTCAACCATAATTTTCATCACCGTGAACCAAACTAGACCATAAGTTATTTCTAATCATTTGAGGGTTCCTCGTCGCTCTTGACCACAAGAATGACTGATTAATTAGTTTTACACTTTGCAGAGGTTGTACATCCATACGAAGTGTCTTCCTGTTTTGCTAACTATCCGTTGGTTGATGAAAAACTCTTACACACTTTTGAGGTGTGCACTAGGAATCCACTACAATGCATTTACAAAGCCACTCCCAACATATGTCTACCTGCTAAGGTATCATCGTTGTGGGAGTACCCACTCCACTCAAGAAGCCCCCTCTTGCACCGGATAGCTTTAGGAAGTACACCCTTTCCTCTCTATACCACCATCTGGCCTATACTATATTGGGAGAAAACTAATTAATCGGTTAGGCCACACCCATAACTTGGCTTGAGGATGTACTATAAACTCGGAATGATCCTTAGGCCATCTCCAACCATTTTCCCTTCATTTCGTTCCCTTTCTAATTCCCCTCCCTGTTCCTATTTCCTTTATTTTTTCTCATCTCCAATAGCTTTCTTTTGAAGGGATTCGTGAAGAGAAAGGAGAGAGAATCCCAGGGTGAAGTGAATGACCTTGGAAATCCCTTCGTGAAGGGATCTACGAAGGAAAACCATTAAAAAGTTGAAGGGAATGAAAATTCCTTCGCGAAGAGAATTCATTAGAGATGGTCTTAGAATTAAGCAAGACTACTACCACCAAGATCCATGCAACCCGCACTAGTCTCAACCATCATCTTGATCAATTCCTAGCCTGTGTTACTAAAAACATTATCATCAATTTTATCTCAATTGCATAGTACCATTATCACATTTCGTTGAATAGTCATGGTTATCAAAACCCCAAGCTTGGCTAAGCACATTCTACCCTTTCCATAAACCCTCCAAAACCATGTCTACAAGGAAAATATGGAAAGCTAAGGATAGAGCCTATCTTGGGATTCCTAGCAAGATTATTAGTATGAAGTTTTGGAAACAAATCGTTTGCAAAAGTGGGTACAAAATACGTTAAGGACAACTTTCCTTCTTGGAGCTCAACAGGGTCTTCAACTCCTGGTCTTGAAAGCTTCTTAGTTCTTTCTCCGTGACATTGGTGTCTAAATGTAAAAATAAAACAAGGGCAAATAAACACCAAGGGCCAAATAAAACTCAAAATAGCTTAATTAGGTTTTTCGGTGAATTTTGGTGAAGGGAAACAATCAAGAAAGGATAAAATGATATTCTAAGGTTGAATTTTCTGGAGCCTTATGGTATGATCTAGGACTTTCTAGGATTTTCCTTGAGTTTTAGAGTTATTGGGATTTTATTATGATTAATTAGGAGTTATCATGATTTAATAGGAATTAACTAGATTTATTAGGAATAAGTATGAGTTATTAGACATTAATTGTAATTATTGTGAATTATCAAGGGTTAAATATGAATTACTATGCATTAACATGAATTAACAGGAATTAATGTGAGCTATTAGGAATTAACTATGAATTAATGAGTTAATGGGATTTAATATGCACGGAAAATATTTAAAATAGATTAACTAGAATTTATAAGTTTCATTATTTTACATAGGGAAAACTTTAATTAAAGCATTAGATATTTATTTAACATTTTTCATATTTAACTGAATTATTTTTTCTACTGAAACTCTATTTAAAGCTTTTCGGATTTATATTTACTACTGAAAACATGCTTATGACACAAGCAAGACATCAGCATGGCTCAAGGGTGACATCTGCAGTGGTATTAGATTAAACAAAAGGAAAGGCTGACTGGGCACTGCTGACTAGGACAACTCATGGGCAAAGGTGATCATTTGGTGCTATTGTGACGATAAGGTGGCACAACGACAAGGCTCACTGACTAGATTAAACTATGTGTTAGGTTTCATTAAATCTAGATCACCTATTTGACATCTAACGGCTGAGGTTCAATCAAACTAAAGATGTACTCATGATCTAATCCTAGCCATTACTACACAATTGGATGGCTGAGGGCTTTACCTAGTCCAAATCTAGCGTTCTATAAGTCGGCAGTGAGCTAGGCGCGACGGAGCTTGGCCGGAGTCAAGCTTGCAAATAGCGGTGACTTAGCGGTGATATGACACTATAGCGTCAAAATGGTGGCTCGCACCGAAAGAATGCAAGAATATCGTAATTCACGCTTTTTGCCAATTTATTACCTATTATAGTGATATATTGTTTTGACGCCAAGACCGATATATTACTAATATATGTCAAGTTGTGTTTGGGTCAGGTTCAATTCAAGGCTGCTTGAAAAGAAAGAAGACAAGAACAAGGACCCTGTCGAGATCAAGGGTTTGGAAATTATTGAGGATATAAACAATGAATTGATGTACAAGCAACTAGGAGGAGGAACACAAGAACAAGAACCTGATCAAGAGGCTAAACTTGCACGTGTGGCACATGATGCACATCCAACAAGGAAAAGAAGAGCAGTGGCAGCATTTAATACTGATCTTTCAGTTCCAGCCAAGCAAAGAGAAGAAAGAAACTTGTTCAAGTCAAGGAGGAAGAATTGCAGTCCTCATCCTCATCTTCTTCCGAGGATGGAGATGAAGATATTGAGATGGAGTTATCAGGGAGCTCATCCCCTGAATCAGCAGATGGTGAATAAGATGTTTGATATTTGTGGGGCATAGATTGTAACTTAGATACTTAATAATTTAGTGCTTGCTATCTATCTTGTTTGTGAGACTTTGAGTTGATGCATTGTTATCTTGGTGAAGTTGAGCTTAAAAGACCAATAGACCATATTTGTCTACTTTTATTGATAATGTTTCCTTTGCTACTATATGTCTCGTACTTTATCAATGTGCTTTGTGTGTTGATTAGTAAATCCGACTATGAAAAATTATGGTAAAATAGGTAAATATTCATAATATGTTTTAACATTTATCGGCCAATATATCATGCTATAATGCTAAACGCTAAGCAGAACCCCTGCCGCTAAGCGCCACTATACGCTATTTGCAACCTTGTCTAGTGTTGAGTGAAAATGCATTGAAGTGGTCACGGAGCTCCGATGAGTGGCGAAATGCGACTAGAGGATGTTGATGAACTCATTGGAGATATTGCAGGCATTGGGGAGTTGCATAGCGGATTGGCAATGATGGTGATGACTTGGGCATGATTTTGTGGTCGTCGATGACATCAATTTTGGCTCTGCAGTGGCCCAAATTCTATGATGAATGGCGGAAGGGGCAAAGAGAGTCCTATGAACTCGTCTAATGGGGATCCAAGCACCGGGAAGTTTCACAGAGCTCGGGCAACAGCGCTGTGCGGTGGAAGGACTTCGACGAGGTGTGGGTGGCGTGGGGGAGCGTTTGGGAGGCATAGCTTTGGTGCAAAAGTTCGGTGAGGTGGTGGTGTGCTCCAGGACATGGTTTGTGAGCTATTCGTATGGTGAGGGATGAGGGAGGGATCGCGGTGGCTCAGGCTAGGGTTTATAGTAGTGGCCTCAAATCTGCGTTGATTCTGCATAGGTCTGATGGGGTAATGCTTGAATTTGATTGAGGAAGTTGATATGAATCTGCTTAGAAACGCTTTAGGCAATTAATTCATTTGAAATTGTTGATTGCACGCGAGATTGCCGGCGATTGATTCGGCTTTGCAAGGATAGGGAACAGCCGAGGGTTGAAGATACGCTTGTCGGGATGCAGAGAACAAGATGGAGGAGGTAAGGGTGGGTGGCCGGTTGGGCTGCGCTCACGGGAGCGATGTGCACATGGGCTACAGATTCAACCCATAAGGGAAGAGAGGGCGTCCTGGGAGAGAGGAAGGAGAGGGGGGAATCGGGCCAGCTTGGAAATGGGCTGGAAGGAGGTGGGCTTAGCCAAGGTACGAGAAAGAGATCCAGGCTGAAAAGGAAAAACGTGAGGTTGGCTCAGCGAGGAGAGTGCTTTCAGTCCAAAGGAGAGAAGGGCTAGGAATTCAAGATTTCTTTTATTTTTTTCCATTACCTCTTTGCGGGATTATTTAATTCATTTATCTTTTTCCTTGCTGCCGTTATCTCATTTTTATTGGTTTCTGTTATATTATTTCTTGATTGGTTTTTATCTGTTGAACATTATTAGATTAATTAGTAAAAACCAATAAAACCAAGAAAAGACAAAAGCACCCTACTAAACTAAGAGGAAAACAACAAGCACACTAAGGGGACATAAGGAATTTAAATCTACACCAATTTTAGTTCATTTATTTATTTATTTTCTTCATGCATTTAAATTATGGAATTTGATCTATTACAATTTTGCAGAATATATATTAGTGCAACTCAGTATTGACCTTCATGCCTCTCTGTAGGATTGCTATTTAAACCTAATGTCACTCTAGGGAAAGAGAGTTTGCTGCTTCTTTTTGTGATATTGGAGAAGCATCCCTTCCGGACATCACCTTTTCGCCAAAGGCTCGCTCTCTCTATCATGTCCTTGCCCACGTTTCTTGCTTTTTCCTCGTCTTTGGCACGTCCCATTGCCGTTTTACGTGCACCTTCTAACTATTATACCCTTGTTTTCCTACCACTGGCCAAAATTGCCACTACCCTCATATATAACCCATGGGTTCAGCAGACCCCCACTACCCCCTTCTTACTCGTACAAAACCCACGGCTTCAACGGCGCCCCCGTTGCCCCCATCTCACTCTAAGTACAGGATCATAGTGAGCTCCGGGCCCTAACTCTATCCCCAAACCCTCAAGCACGAAGAAGGAATAATTGACGAGAGCACGAATCTTCAAGCACATCGTGGGGTCTGAGTTCGGGTGCTCAAAGGGGAAAAACTCTTGGTTATTGTATATGAAAGTTATATGTTTGTTTGAGATTAATTTGTTCTCAATTTTGCCAATATGGATCTAATCATCTTATCACTACTACAGAAATCACAATTGGTGACCGCCTATTAATGCAAATTTTGCTAATACTGGTAGTGATAAAGCATAATTGCTAGTTCATAACCACCAATGGGAAAAAAACTGATGAGTTCATTGGAACCAGCAATAATACAATTTATCAATATTGGCTCATACCACCAACCGGTAGTGCTACATCACCATCGGCTTTGTAGCATCAACCGACGGTGATAAGGAGTGTATCCGTGCTGAATTCTTCTAGTAACTAGTAGTGATGTATTAGTGTCGGTTCGTGATATCGACCGGCAGTGATATAACCTTTAGCACGTTCGGTTGATTACACAAATTGTTAGTGACATGGGACATGTCTCTAGAGAGGACGTGTTAGCCAAACTTAAAAGTTCAAAATTTAGACTAATTAAGCTTAAAAGTGCAATATCTTATTTTTATATGTAAGATACATTACAAACGAAGTTCTGGATTACACAAAAACAGATATCCTCAATGACGTATTTACGCCGTAGTAGAAAGGTCCTCAAGCTCCATCTAGAACAAATTAAGCCGAGCTAAATGCCTAATATAAATAAAAGTAATATAGCAGTGTAGAACAGCAGCTTCGCTTCCAGTCATTTTTTCTTCTCTTTGATACCTTTTCTTCTCCCAGGGTTCACACCCCAAAATGCTCAGTAGCTTCGCTTCCTTCCCATCCAAGCACGCAATTGCCAATTTCCGTTCAACGACTCGTGAAAAGTCACAGCAAATTAAAAGCCAAAGAATAGTCTCCAAGGTTAATTGCTTCATTCCAAAGTGTAAGTAGTAGCTAGCTTTACGGCTTTACTATCGATCATTTCTCTATAAAATCTCGCCATCGCGCATGGAGGAATCATAGCTCCATCGACACATGCAACCACAAATGGAGCTCGCATGGCCTCTCCTCCTCGCTGCTCTTCTCCTCCTTCCTCTGGGCTTCCTCCTGCTCTCCCATGCAAAGGACGGTAAGGCCCGGCGCCGACTGCCGCCGGGGCCGGCCGTCGTGCCGGTGCTCGGGAACCTGCTGTGGGTGAGGCACCGGGGCATCGACATCCTGCGCGCCATGCGCCGACTCCACGAGCGCCACGGCCCGCTGCTGGCGCTGCGCATGGGCTCCGACCTCCGGGTCACCATCTCCGACCGCCGCCTCGCTCACGCCGCGCTCGTGGAGCGCGGCGCCGCGCTGGCCGACCGCCCGCGGTACGCGTCCAGGGACTTCATGGGCCTCAACGCCGCCACCATCTCCACCTCCAGCTACGGCCCGCTCTGGCGGCTGTTCCGGCGCAACTTCGTGGCCGAGGTCACGAACCCGGCGCGGCTCCGGCTGTTCGCGCCGGCACGGGCGGCGGTGCTTGCTGAGCTCACGGACAAGCTGGGGCGCCGGAAGGAAGGAGACGGCAGCACCATCGCGGAGACGTTCCAGTACGCTATGTTCCGCCTCCTTGTAGCCATGTGCTTCGGCGACCGGCTCGACGAGCGCGCCGTGCGCGACATCGCCACCGCGCAGCGCGACCTGCTGCTCTACTCCTCGACCAAGCTCATGGTCTTCTCATTCCTGCCCGCGATAACGACGCGCATCTTCCGCAGCCGCCTGCAGTGCATGGACGACATGCGCCGCCGGCTCAAGGACATGTACATGCCACTGATCAATGCGCGCAGGGAGCGCAAGAAACTCGGCGCCGCGCCACCGGAGATCAAGGAAGCTACGACGCTGCCGCACTCGTATGTCGACACGCTGCTGGACATCCGGCTCAACGACGACGACGGCCGCGCGCTGACAGACGACGAGATGATTGCGCTGTGCTCCGAGTTCCTCAACGCCGGCACGGACACCACGTCCACGGCGCTGCAGTGGATCATGGCCGAACTCGTCAAGAACCCGGCCATCCAGGACAAGCTCCACGACGAGATCAAATTGACCATCGCCACCACCGGCTCCGACAATGTCTCTGAGGAGCACGTACAGATGATGCCGTACTTGAAAGCCGTAGTGCTGGAGGGCCTCCGGCGCCACCCACCGGGGCACATGGTGCTGCCGCACGTGCCAGCGGAAGACATGGAGCTGGGCGGGTACGTGATCCCGAAGGGCACGACGGTGAACTTCATGGTGGCCGACATGGGCATGGACGAGGGGGCGTGGGCGCGGCCGGAGGAGTTTGCGCCGGAGCGGTTCCTGCCCGGCGGCGATGGCGAGGGGACGGACATCACGGGCACGAGGGAGATCAGGATGATGCCGTTCGGGGCCGGGCGGAGGATCTGCCCCGGGATCGGGGTCGCGACTCTGCACCTGGAGTACTTCGTGGCAAACCTGGTGCGCGCGTTCGAGTGGGACGCCGCGGAGGGGGAGGAGGTGGACGTCGACGGCGAGAAGGCCGAATTCACCGTCGTCATGGCCAAGCCGCTCCACGCTCGGCTCATGGCTAGAGGGATCTCTTGATCGAGTGAGCGAGAGTGTGTTACGTGGCTTTGATTCTACCGTGTCAACATGGCTAATTGTAGCTTTGTGTGTGTAATAATGAATTAGTGGGGGCACAATGGCGTTGCATCGCATGCATTTTTATAAGATTGAACATTTGTGCGTGCAGTAAAAAAAACTACATTTTGACCGTTAATAATTCTTTACATATTGAGATTGAACATTTGAAAATGATATATTTAAATTTGTCTTATAGTAGCTCTATAATATTATAATTTTTCACATCTTGTGAAGTCGGTGTTTCTCAATGGTGAACTGCAAGAAGCTGTTTATGTTGAGCAACCACCAGACTTCAATGATGGCCAGGAGAATCACCAGGTATACAAACTCAAGAAAGCCGTGTATGGGCTTCGACCAAGCTCCAAGAGCCCGGTACGAAAAGCTTGATGCTAGCTTGATGTCTCTCAATTTTTCTAGAAGTTTATGTGAACATGGTGTATATACTGGCGAGATCAGTTCTGGCCGGTTACTATATGGCTCCGTAGAATAATCAATCACATATAATAGTTGTATGGTATTGATTTCATTGAATCATCAATTATTATCTAAAAAATAATGATACTTGTATTGCTCAGATGCAAAAATGTTATATAAAAAGAAATATAAACAAACATATTACACTTAAATTGTTCTATCCTCGTGAATTGTAAAATAATGGAAAAATAAAAATCTTGCAAACTAAATCATGTGATACCTCGTTGATTTATTCACTAAGTCCTTATCAACTTCTACATTTCAAAATATATTCATGGAATTAGTATGCGGTGACTACAAAATTTATAAGGTTCAAAGAGAGTTGATCCCTGAATAATAACCTATTCATATTATATTACACTCTTCCCTTATGAGTTTTTCCTATATAGTTTCTCATATAAGATTTTTAATAAGGTAATATCTATCTTATTCCTCTTATTTTCTAAAAGATTTTCGAAGGTTTTAATATGACCTATAGATCATAATTATTGTTCTCTATGCTCATAAATGAGTTTTTTCTTCCTAGTTTTCTCATATAAGCTTACGATGAGGCAATAATCAATATATGTCGTATCATTATCTTCTTACATTTTTCTATTGGGTTTTAAAGGAGTTTTAATGGCATATCAACATATTATTTTCTTCTCATTTTTCCCACGGTGTTTTGAGAAGTTTTCAACAAGAAGTTTACAACTGGAATAATCGATCAAGGAGGAGTGTTGAGAATAAACATCATATGATCAATTAAATATAACTACAAAAGTTGTATCTATTAGGAAAAGGTGTCTCCCTAATAGACATGTCCTCTCATCGTATTTATTTAACATATATAAATATATAAACATTCTCATTCATGGATACAAAAATTACTCTCTATTCTCTACTTCTTTATTTCTCTATCAATTTTCTACTGCAATAGTGTGCATGCCCGTGATTGTGTTGTGCCATAGAGGATCAAGGTGCTAGCAGCATGCTCACCTTAACGCAGTTCCATGACTAGACTTGCTTGAGCGATGCAGCATTGGAGGCCTCTACTACCGCGTACAGCGCCATCTCCCCAGTGTCCGTCTGCGCTGCGGTGAGTGCGAGCGAGGTGCCTGACGCCTCGGCGTCGGTGAATTGGACGGCCGTGAAGAACGCCCCAGTCGCTGCGCCGCCATCCACCTCGGAGCGTCGGATGAGCAGAGCAACACCGTAGGAGGCGAGAAGCGGGCCAGCAGACAAGAGAGCGAGGGAGAGGCAGGGTGCAGGAGGCGGCCATTGCACGCGGGGAAGGAGGAGCGGAGCGAACGCAGTTCAGGATGGAGAGGAAGAAAGAGTCGAGAGGAACCCGGAGGCTTCACGATCGGACAACACTCCTTCATTGGCTGGGTCCGACGATCATCGGTTTTATGATGATGTGGCTCAATGAGGGTTGAGTAATTCGTCTAGGATTCGGTTATAGAGATACCCCTTCAATGCTTTGATTGGTGGCTATCCGATCTATAATAGACGTGTTAGATTTAATGAACTTTGAGCCTAGACAGCCCTGACTGGTTAGCGCCACGTCATGCTCCAGCTCAGTGCTTTGTCAGCACTCTCGCCTATGTGGCAGTCGAGGTGTTGCTTAGTCACCTGGCCACATCATCTACATAGCCAGCCGCTGACTCAGCGTGCCACATCAGCCCAGTCAGCCTACCATCTCAATAGCACCACTCAAACCACCTCATCTGCCATGTGTCAACCACCTCAAAGCACAGTCAGCACCACCTTACTGCCATCTCAGCTTTTGTGCACATGTGTCAAGCCCAGTAGGCAGTCCACTCAACATATCTTTTATGTTTTAATTAAATCATTTGGTTGATATCATAAATCTCTTTTGATGACACAATAAACATGTTTTTCAATGTAAAATTAATTTAAATAATTCTATTAAATAGGTTTTAATCTGAATAGGGTCTAATTAATGTTTTTAGTAAAATAATTCCAATAAATTCTAATAAATATAGGAAAATCCTAGAAAATCCCAGATTGCTCTGGCAAATTCTAGAAAATCCCTTTTCACCTATTTTCTCCTATCTTTAATCTTTTTGGTCTATTTTAATCTTCTAGAAGCCCTAGCTCGTCAACCGTAGCTCTAAATCGATCCATTCTTTCCACATAATTCTCTGAAAAATCTAACCTATCTAGTTGAGTGATCGCTGTGTGTTGTTTGGTTCTTTTTGGTTCTTATGGTGGTTATTTGTTGTTCCACCTATTTTCACGAGTAGAAGCCGACATCCAGCAGGAAGAGCTAGGAGGACTTCAAGACCACGACTTTGAAGACTCCACTAAGTATTAAGGAGGCAAGTTGTTCTTGACCATATTAATTCTAGTTTTTAAAATATTTTATTTGTAAAATTTTATGCTAATAATTTTGCTAGGGATTCCAAGTTAGGCTATACCCTAGTTTTCCCTTATTATCCTTGTCACCATAGTTTTTGGTTGGTGGGTTTATGAAGGGTAGTATATGCTTAGTCTTGCTTTGAGATGATGGTAATCATAATTGTTTAACTACATCGGCTAATGGTCTAATGCAGTTATGATTAAATGGTGATGGAATAATCTTTTGATAGCAGTATGGAATTAGCATTTGATCAAGTGGTTGGATGAGACAGGTGCATGTAGCACGATTCGGTTGATGGCAGTCTTGCTCAAATCCAAGGACCGATTCATGGAGCGACCATTCTGAGCTAACAGTATAACCACAAGCCTGGTATGGGACAAGCCTGGCCAATTAATTTGTTGATTTCCCAACATAGTGTAGGCCAATTGGTGGTGTAGGGCCGGAAGCGTGGACTTCCTAGAACTATCTGGCGCAAGAGGGGGCCTCGGGCGTGGAGGGGGAACTCCCACATGGGTGAAACCTTAGCGGGCATGCATATGTTAGGAAACGCTTTGTAAAGGCCTGGTAGTGATTTCTAACTGCACACCCCAGAAGTGTGTAAGAGTCTGGCTGGCTCAGGCAAAATGTGAAATCACAACTAGTGGGCAAAGTGTATAAACTTTGGAGAGTGAAAACTAATTAATCAGTCGTGATCACGATCAAGGGCGGCAAGGAACCCTCACATGATTAGAATTTGATAGTTTGGTCGATTTAGTAAACTATGGTGTGGGAACTATGGTTAAGGTGTTGGTTTGGTCAATCATAGTTGTGGGAACTATGGCCGATGAGGATGGATAGTTTGTCAACCTTAGTCGGAGCCATGGTTCAGGTGGTTGGTCTTTTGTTAGGTCAAGATATGGAAATCTTGAGGTTTATGTTTTTTCACTTAATTAATCACTTACCTTTCAAAGTTTTTGTTTACAAACAAATGTTGTTTTAATGCAAAAGAGTCTTGTTAGCCTTATTCTTGTTAAAGCTTTCATTTGCATACTTTCCCACAACTTGCTAAGCACAACATATGCTCATACTTGCTATACCCGAACCATACTTAGTTGGGGAAGATTTTGTGGAGTTCCCAAAAGAAGGATCGTCCTAGGGAGGTAATCTTTGGGATTGCTAGTGGAGATATCCGGTGAAGATTGAAGACTACCCTTAAGCCGCTGTCATTTTATTTGATTTAATAAAGGATATTATTTTATTGTCATCTATAAAGTCACTATGTGTTGGGATTAAATCCGGACTCAACATATAGTAGAGATTGGTCTGTTTTCTTGGACCGGTCTGGACAGTGACGCAAGAAGAAGGCGCTGACGGGACCAATAGGGAACGCCATCTCCCCCAAAAGTAGCATCAGTTTAGAGATAAAGCCTCCTCTATATTTAGTTAGATGGATTGTTAGGTTCAGTTAAGATTTTATTAACAACTTGGTTTAGAGATAAGATTTGTTAGGGTCATCTCTATGAAGGATGGCAGTGGGCCGGGTTGGGTCAGGTCCCCGTGGGTTTCAGACTCGGTGGGAGAGGGTTCGAGTGTAAAAACCACCCCACGGGGCCATCAAGTCAAGCCCCTGACCCAACTTAGGTTTGAGTCCGGGTTGTATTTTGCACCCGTGGGTGCCCCACTGGCACTGAAATCCCGAGGCCCATTACCCCTTACATCCCATTCCGACCCACACCCTTACCCCTTACATGTTTGGTCTACCCACGGCATGAGAACGATGAGACACTCTAGGGTCCCCATCGTCTTGCGTTGCCTCGCCATCAATCTCAGTGTCTCCAGTCACCTCGTGTCGCCAACTGCCCTCTGTGAGCACGCACTCTCCTTCGTTCCTCTCTAGCACCACCTGCATGAAAACAAGACCTCACAAGCACAATGCCAGAGCACGGGGCCGTTACCGTATGACCGCGCTCGTTCACCACTGAAGATCCACCGTTCTCTTCCTCAACCTCTAAGATCTGGCCCTAGGACATCGCCACTCCCTTTCTCACCATCGTTCACCGCCCGTTCCTCGCCTCCACCGCTCGGCCACGCCCTTTACCTGTAGCCATCCCATGAACCTTGGGCCCAAATTTTCTGGAGCTCTTGCACTGCTAGACACCGTCGGACCTTGAACTTTGTACATTTCTCTCCACTGTGCATGGGTGTGGTGTTGAGGAGGGAGGGAGTCCCTTTCTGTTCCGCTCCATGCTCGCACGCACCCAACCCACCCGCACCTCTTTGACAATGACGACGATGTGAGAGATTTAAGAGATAGGGATGACCGGAGGAGATCTAGCTGAATGGATGGCTGGGACGGGGAGTGGGGAAGAGATGAGGCTTAGGTTTTGGGCCCCCCATTGGGTCTCGGGAGTGGATTTGCACCTGGTTTGATTTTCAGTCCCGGATTGAGTTTCATGTTTCGGGTTTTGGATTTCGGGTCGGGTGCATTCTTACTCCACCTGGTCTTGACCTGACCCAAGCCACCCCTAGTCTCTATCACCGTAGAGTCACAACATCTTTTGGGAATTACGCAATAGATCAATATACCTTCTCTATCTCTCTCTTTGTCCTACATCCTCGGAAAATACAACTCCACATGGATTTTTGGATGCATGGCTTATCTCAGTCGTCCATCTACCCCACTTGATGCAATCCTATATGTTGATTTTCCTCATCCACCCTATGATTCTTTCCATCTACCTCTCTAGCAAGAATTTCAATATAAATGAATAGCCCTGATAAGTCATGTGTGTGCAAGGGTTAGTAGAAATTTCGCATTCTACCTCCTCGGTGCAGAGTCGAGCACGGCTCCTTCATGCCGCCAAGGTCTAGGACCACACCCTTCCAATTCAAGTACATGTTGGCGCTCGTTATGCACCAACTTTCTATTTTGATTTGCTGAATATATTGATGATATTTGCTCATTTATGCCACTTGGCAGCTAACCCTAACCCATCCAATTTGTAGAATATTTGTGTTGTGTACTATGTGCAGGAAATATGTTGAGAACATATCAAATATGGCTAGAAAGAGCTACATTGGAAAATGTGACAAATTGAACAAGTCCAATTGTTAGCTGATCGTAACGGATATATTATTTGCTTCATTCAAAATTGGGACAGAGAAGATATCGAGCCCTAAAGTTTGCTCATGTAATGGAACTGCCATGTCATTATCATTTGTGTGAACCGGGGCTGCATCAATTCTTCAACTCATGGATGGCCTACCACTGCATTAACTACTTGATTATGGGCTCAAAATGTGCTGCTGTCTTGGGCCAACAATTGCTGCCTTACGCTACGTTCAAACTTCAAACTGACATATCTGATGTAGGGCACATTTTACTCGTGTACTCGTGGGTAAAAATCCTAATGGGTGTGAATTTGAAATGCAATTTTTGCCCGTGGGTACATGTGCGGGTTTGAAATTAAACCCAGCAGACTATGATATTATTATTACATATTTGCTTTTATGTTCAATGCATGTTTATTATATTGGCGGGTATACGAGCATGTCCGTAGGTATGTGATACCCACAGGTGACGGGTACGGGTTTCAGTTTTTACACGTGGTAGGTAATGGGTGCAGACGCGAGTTTAAAAATTAGTTCATGGGTATGGATTTATATAGCTTTTACCCACATGTATTGTACTCGATTCTTTCCCTAATCTACTGCTGCCTGGTGACTATAAATAAAGGGGCTAACAAGCAGCGGGGGCATCTAGAAATCAAGGCCGAGGCTCTCGAAGTTAACCATGCTTAATGTCCATCTTGTATTGTATTCCTTTTTCAGGTGTGGGGATCTTGTGACATAAAACAATGAGAGTTAATCCATTCTTATTTGTGTTTATGGTTGCAATGCATGGTTTGGTGTGATTGAGCCGGTTATCATCTTAGCGAATTGGATGTAAACATGATGTTTAGATCCAAGAAGCGGAATCTCGTTGTTATAATGCAGTTGCTAGGCAGTGAAATCCGATGGGCTCCTTGTTCTTCTTTGTTTCTTTGATCAAGTGTCCACAGATAAGAATATAGTTAGATTCAAGACTTATAGTTAGATTCAAGACTTAGTGGTATTAATTAATGAATGTCCAGTTTCAAGGGACTTACAATGTGAAGATCCGTAATATACATCCATGGCATCAAGGTTGAAGAGGTATATAAGTCATTGAAACCCATAAGGAAGTAGTTGTCTTCAGTTAAGAAGTATCGTCATTTGTACTGTACGACTATGGATTGAGCCTTGGTTTCTCTAGAAGTCTGCATGTAGTAATTATGTAGGTCAACACATGCTTGTCCCGCCCTTGTTATGTCATCTACCATTATCAAGGGTTTCCCATATTGGAATTTCGTGTTAGCACTAGTCCACGCTGCTCCAATATTCTTGGACTTCTTCGCCGGTACAATGGCCTTCGACCTCTTCGGCATGTGCTTCTTAGAGCCTTTCTTCCTGGCTCCCTTTTTCTTCTTTGGTGCTGGAAACGAGGCCATCAGATGTGGAGGAGAAGGCAGTGAAGTTGGCTTCTCTAGAGGAGAAGAAGGCAATGAAGCTGCCTTCTCTAGAAGTGAGGGGCGCGATGGTGATGCACTTGAAGCTCGTCGAGACTAGGATGCACTGGGGACCATGATGTCACCCCTCTTCCATGGGATCATTTGATGAAGAGCTTCATCCAGAGTTGTGACTTCATCATTGGGGGGAGCTCCAACACGTGATTGGTGGCATTGCTATATACCATATACACCATAGCTACAGCATAGCTAGCACGTATCAGGACCGTATGTAAGGTATGGACGTCTGGAAGCACCTGGCCCCTTACAACCTCGTACCTGCCAAGCCTAATTACAAGGCTGCAGGGCGTGGGCCCTTCTAGCAGGTCAATCATATCCAACTCAGTCACGACGGCAACTGGTTGGTCGACCTCCTTTGAGGCGTAGCTACTCTTCTAAGCAGTTTCGGGGCTAGCTTCCTCTAGGATGGAAATCTATATTCCCTGTGCTGCAAGTGTTTGCATGATGTTTGCATAAACTTTCCGGGTGATGTCCTGTGTGAATGCATTCATGTCCACTGCACCCAACCTCTTCATTTTCTTGTACATTTTGAGGTATTCGCGAAAGCCATATTTCTAGCCCTAGGAACTGGATACACCTCGCACTCGACCTGGGTGCTCCGGATTTCCCAGTGCCACTAAGAGAACATCATGTTCCCTGACCCTAGTGATAGAATCTTTTCTTTTACTTTGTTTGCAATTGACCGGATTTCACTATTTCTAAATGTGATTTCTCCGCTTTCAGACAGCTCACCGTTTCTCCGCTTTCAGACAACTCACCCCTTGCACGCAAATATGATCGCAATTGTCCTGGTAATTGCAACAAGGATTCTTATGGCTTTCTTTGGCTGACTTTTCATCCTCTGCCTGCCATTTCACCCTTTACCCCACGTACTCAGTTGCGCTGATCCTGTGGTGAAGGGATCAGTGACGTCCTAAGAGGGGGGTGAATTAGGATACTTAGAATTATTTTAGCTCCAAAAACAACACAAGATAAACCTATATCAATTTCTATCGAAATGTGCTCTTGGTTTATCTAGTGTGTCTACTCTACCGATCAAAGCGCTTGCAACCTATCTAAGAAGGTAAATTGCAAGAATGTAAATGCGGGAAAGTAAGTAAGGTAGAGAGAGTAAACTCGGCACAAGAATTTTTTTCCTGTGGTATCCATGGAATGAATGCCACCCTAGTTCATATTGGAGCTCCACAAAGGATATGCTCCCGGTTGGCACCCTGTCACAACTCTTGAGCTACCAAGTCACAAAGACAAGGTCTCCACCCGGATAGCCACCAAACCACCAAGGCAAGGTCTCACCACTAGCCTCTCTTCCAGTTCCTTGCCATCGTAATCACTTTGGAGCTTGAGCCACTAAGGCAAGGGTCTCCGCGCCCCCACACAATCACCTTGCCACCACTTCACACCAAGTCGAAGGGTCAACAAGCTTGCCGGTGAGTTACCAAGACTCTAAGGTACTGGCGTACCACTTGGTACAAGGTTGGATCACACCTTGATCCACTCTCTAGGCAGAAATCCCCTAGCAACACTCTCTCTAGGACTATAAGCACTAAACACTCTCTAATCTTGTGCTTAATCGCCTTGGATAATCACTTTAAGCACTTTGGTAACTTGGATGTCTTCTCAGGTGTACATGAACTTCTCTAAACTCCAGCAGCATGCCACTCCTTCAAATGACTGAGTGGAGAGGTATTTATAGCCTCAAACCCGCGCACTGGCCGTTGACCCAATGGTTCAGAAAAGTTGTTAACACCGGATCATCCGGTAAGTACACTCTCACAAACTAGCCGTTGAAACCTCACTCAAGCCTCTGTGAACACCGGACACACTAGTGTATACTTAATCTTCATCACCAGACTATCTAGTGAAATATCGTGAGCCATCCGAGTCTTTCCTTCTTCTCGATGTAAATTGTTCTGGTGTAAGCATCCGGTGCACATTACTTCATCACCAGACTATCTGGTGAGTTACTTCAGCCAACCGAGCCAATGCAACCCTCTCAAGAAATAATGCTCCGTTGTGCACATCCTTCATCACCGGATCATCCGATGTGTTAATCTTCGGCCTGCCTATTTGCACTATTCATTGTCTGTGTGTGCAACACATTGATCAACGGACCATACGTTGCGTTGAACTTCATTCTGTCTCTTTGCACTATTCATTGTCTAGTGTGTGCAACACACTGATCACCGGACCATCCGATGCTTTGATCTTCAACTTCAATGGCTGCAACCTTTTCTGGACCAAACGCTCCGGTGTGTATCTTCTTTGATCACCAGACCTTCCGGTGAGGTCTTCAAGCCTCTCTCCCCTTTGCTAAATATGCTCTGGTGCAGTTTCAACACTAACACCAGGCCATCCATTGTAACACTTTTAACAATTTTGGCCACGTGTCACCCAAGAATTCATCCGGTGATTTCATCAAGTTATACATCGGAGCATCCGGTGAACTTATCCTCTTTCTATCTTGATAAGCAATCAAAGCTCCAGTGAGTTCAATACCCAGAGCACAGGACCATCCGGTGAGGCAAATCTTTCTGAAACTTCTCCAATTCAGTCCAACTTTATCCCGGTTGCGGTGACTTCTTCATGTATTTCATCCATGAGACCTACTAACCTATATTCTTGACAAATATATTAGTCACATTAACTATGTTATCAATAATCACCAAAATCACAATCATGGACTAATAGGACCATTTTGCTACATGTGGTTGTGCTTGTTCCTAGTCCAAAGCTGCTTCTTCTCCTCACTCTCCTTTTTGAACTGCTTTGAATTCTTCATCTGCACAAAAGCATCCCAATCTTCCTTTTTCAAGTGCTTATAGCTCTCGAAGGGCACCACCCCTTTAGCCAAGTACCGATTAACAAGCTTGATCTTAAAACTTCGGTGAAGTGTCGTGATCGCTTTCATTGCTGCATTGATCGGGGCGATCGTTTGACACTCCCTCATATTTTCAAGGTACATCAGATACTCCTTGATGACATTATCAAACAAGTCTCTCTTCCCTTCGTCACTAAGGTCATCGAACTTAGTCGTTATTGGCACCCTCTCCCGAGCAATGAGCCCTATGACCCTCTAGAATCTATTCAAGGCCTTTTCATCCGTAGACAGCCTGTTAGCATCGATTCCCGTGATGTAATGAAATTATCTGACAAGCTTGCAAATGGAGTCCTAAACTAGCCGCAGCTTGTGAAGTATGGAAGGTGATCAAATTCTAGTTCCAGCCGTTAGATACCATCGATTAAGTAGATAAAACTAGATATAACGAAGGTATAAAAAAAAGAAGCGAAACAGAAAAAAAATCAGTTACGAAATGCAGTAATTCTTCTTTATTCTTCTAATTGATTGCAATGAAATTCGGCTCAATCTTTTTTTTCGTCACTGTGTTTGTGTCCTTGGCTTCTAGACTCGTGCACTACTACCAGCTGTCTGACTTGGAGAGTACGCTTCCTCTATCTAGAGAGAAAACAAGGGGAGTTAATATAAACAAAAAATATTCCTCTATTCAAGAAGTATAAAATGCATTGACTTATATCAATACCTCTTTGGCGGGATCATATTCAGAGCTACTTGTCTGACGTCGGCTCTCTCGTTCGCGCGGAATAGGGCTCGGACTGTGATACGAGCGTTGGCTTTCGCTGCTGCCGAAGGGGGACGACGGGTGCGAGCTTGGACTCCTATATGCCCCATCTTATGCCGAGCAGCCGCTAGTGTGAGCATCCTCTATGTTTGTTGTTTCTTAGGGGTGACAGTCTTCTTAGAGGAAAGAAAAGGAATCAAGGTTAAGAACATGGTAGATTCAAAGGATTTTCGTTTAATCAAGTGTAATATAATCATGGTGATTAAATCTACTAGTCGAACTATCATCTAGATTATTGTGCATGGTACATTTATCAAAGACAGATAATGGTATATCAAAGACATGCTATATCAAAGAAAATTTTCATTACCAGTCTAACCTTACCTTCTATATGTCATATTACTACTTTAAGAGTAGAACAACATATAATGGTTAAACATGATCTTGCAAGAATGTACCAATAGTTCAAAAGAAAGAGCACCATCCATCATGTAAGAATAAAGTACTGAAAATTACGTAGATGTTAAAAGAATTGCTCTTAGAAAATTAATAACAATTGCCCTAGGACAATCAAGGTCATGCCCCCTAATTGTTCTATTGAGTACATCATTGTCTGGACAGTTTATAAAGTTCTCAACTAGTTACTAGAACCTGGACAAGGCCCTCAAGAACAAACAATACCATGGACAATAATGTTGTGCCAATTCAGAGAGCATAAACTCTAAACAGAACTATTAGTTTGCTGCCGAGATAGAGATACAGAGAGAACAACAGGATTCAAAATATGTACTGACAGTAGATAAAAATGAATCTCGACATATAGACAGGAGAATACCATCAACTAAAATCTCCGGGAGCTACCAGATGTATCAAACAACTAGAGAGATCACAGGTTTAGACTATTGTACTCATAAACATGCCCAATCTCAGTGTATCAAGTCATCATCAAGCAAATATGAATATGTATCGGTGCTGTCCAGAATAGAGAAAACATGATTTGGTATGAAAGTGACAGCATTTCATAAGCAAAAATGTCATACATCATGTTTAAAGCAGTAATTGAACAGCAGGTTGTAATTACAAAAAGAATTGCTCTCAGATACTTTACAACAGTTGGCCCCAGACAACACAGGTCCTGCTCCCTAACTGTTCCATGGAACACATCATCTACTGGGCATATTTCTAAGTTCTCATCTAGTTTTAGAACCTATCCATAAATCTCTAGATTTAAATCATCATGGACAGTGCTGCATAGACATAACATAGTACAAGCCTAAACCATTGTACTTAGAAAAACATGCCCAATCTCAGATCATATATTCATCATCGAGTATCACATCACATACAATCTTACTACTCAGAACAGAGGAGGAGAAAAGTACTCGCATAGTCACCCACTGAAAGGAACTAATGATCGAGACTAGGCACGACAACTCTACCGTTGTCTCAGAAACCCTATGCACCTCGTGGGGAAGGAAGAGGCCGAGGTAGCGGGTTGGCAATGAGGAAGCCAAGTGACGCGTCGGGGACGAGGAGGAAACACGGTTGCGCATTGGGAGCTTGGATTCGGGGAGGAGGAGATCGGAGCAGGCAGTTGGTGGCGAAGGAGGAGGCCAGGGCGGCGTGTCAAGGACGAGGAGATCGAACGGCGCGTCGGGGACGAGGAGGAAGCACGGCTGCGCATCGGGGAGCTCGGATCCAGCGAGGAGGAGACCGGGGCTCACAGCTGGTGGGGAAGGAGGAGGCTGGGATGGTGCGTCGGGATGAGGAGGTCGGGTGGCACGCCAGGGATGAGGAGGAAGCACAGCGGCATGTCAGAGAGGCGCGGTGGAGCAGGGCGGCAGCGAACCCTAGTGTGAGCGGGTGCTACGGGCGAGCAGGCTGGGACTTAGGCAAAATGACACGGAGGAGGGTGGGACTGAGCCTATATATATACATGCATATAAGTAATAGGTGATAGGTTAAGGGTATCACCCATCAGCTATGATAATCACCCGTCACTTGTAATAAATCATAGGTGACAGGTGATACTTTTAACCCATCACCTATGACTTATAAAAGGTAAAAGGTGACTAGTCATACTATTCATCCATCACCTTTTATTTATAATAGATGACGGGTGAAGAGTATCACCCGTCACCTATCACTTTGATAGAAATCTTTCAGATTCAAATTCATAAAATTGTTATATGGAATTTTACAATTAATTCAAATTCAAAACCATCTAACTTGTTATATGTAAGCAAACCCTTAATATTACAAATTCAAATAACATGAAACCTAAAATTCAAATTTGACATTAATATTATAGATTTGACATTAATATTACAAATTCGTCATTAATATTATATATAAGTTTAAATTTGACATTAATATTACAAAAATTCACAGTTTTTGTGCTTTCTTGACATTGATCCCTTCGTTATGATCGGAATGCGGGTATGGAGTTTTCTCGGTTGGTAAAAGGTGTGGCACGATTGCTATAGCAAAAGGAGGGATTTCATCGAATTGATTGAACTCATCCTCATCAACGTTGTTTGCAACTCCGATGATGCGTCTTTTCCGAACGAAAACCACATAGCATTTCTTCTTTGTTGTGTTAGTCACATAAAAGACTTAGCGAACATCTTTAGTGAGTACGAATGGTTCAGACTTGTATCCGACATATTTAAGATCAATGCTAGTGAATCCATATTGTCATTAGTGACACACTTTGCCCCATATACTCAACGGCACCGAAATAGGGCTACTTTGAATCCCAAGTAGTTTAGCTCCCAGATATCCTCTATTTGACCATAGTATGTACCCCTCTGCATGTCGTTGTCATAAGCATCTATATGGACATCACTATTCTGGTATATGCTCTTCTTATCTTGGGCAACTGTGTAAAATATGTATCTATTTATATCGTACCCTTGATATGTCATAATTGTGTATATAGGGTCTATTGCCATTTTTTATCAGAGCACTTGTAGGAGTACTTGATTGTCTGATTCGATCTCGGAACCAAGTCGTGAACCTTTGCATATGTTTCCTCGCAACCCAAGCTTCGATCTATCCTGGATTCTCTTCAAGTAGAATCTGCTTGTGCTTATCGATATATGGGCACACTTCGCTCATTTGTTGCAGAATGAGGAATTGAGATTGGTCGTATGCCTTCATATCACGAGTTAGTGTCATCTTCCCAAGAACCCCTACACCTACAAGCCTCCTCCGTCGCATAACCCTGCACGATGCATCCCTCAGGAAAGGCTCGATTCCTTATGTACAACTTGAGAACGCCTATATATCTCTCATATGGAAACATGTGCAGGAACACAGGGCCAAAGTGGTGTATCTCCTTCACAAGGTGAGCAGTGAGATGTACCATGATATTAAAAGATGATAGTAGAAAATACACCTCAAGAATACATGGTCTCAAAGTGTCTTTTTTCTAGCTCCTCCAGCGAGTCTGGATCGAGCACCTTTTATTCAATTGCATTGAAGAAAAAGCATAGGCTCAGGATAGCCTCGCGAACCTTAATTGGGAGGATGTTCTTAATATCTACTGCAAGTAGTGACGTCATCATCACATGGCAATCATGAGACTTTATCATGGTAAAATTTATTTTCAGCTCTTTCACCAAAACAAGTCTTACGATGTTAGACGAGTAACTGGAGGGAACTTTCACACTGTGCAAGAACTCATAGAATTCTTTTTTCTCCTTCTTAGAGAGAGTGATAGCTACTGGGGTAGGTGTTTTCCTTTGTCCGTATCATGTGCATGGAGCTCCAGCCTTAAGACTATTTCTTCAAGGTCAGCTCTTGCATTCTCGTGATCCTTTCATTTTCCTTTCATTTGGAGCAATGTACCGATCAGACTCTCATAGATATTCTTGTTTACAAGCATATTGTCGATAGAGTGGCAGTCATCTAATTTTTCCCAATACTCTAGCTCGAATAGTATTGATTTCTTGTTTCACATTCTCTTTTTTTCATCATCCTTGGAAGATCTTTTTTGCTTGCCAAGGACAACATTGATATTCTTAACATAATTGTGAACATCTTTCCTACTGAAATACCTTGGAGGTAACGCTTTCTCCCTTATACTATCGAACTACTTGTCCATGTTTCGATACAGGTGTTTCTTGTGAAGGAAACGCTGATGACACATGTACACTATTTTTTGAGTTTTTCAACCTCAAACTACATGTGTCATCTAAGCAATGGGGGCAAGCTTCACCTTTTCTTTTGCTCTGACCTGACAAATTACGAAGTGCTGGCAGATCATTGATGGTGACGAATAACATGGCATGCAAGGTAAAGTACTCTTGCTTGTACTGATCTCAAACCTCGATGCTTTCCAACTAGAGTTCCTTCGAATAAAGGCTTGAGGTACACATCAATATCATTGTCAAATTATTTCAGCCCTAATATTAAGATCGATAACATAATATATTTTCACTTGTTACAAAGTCAGGGTGGAAGGTTGTAGATCGACAATATAATAGGCCAGGTTGTATGTGAGGTACTCATATTACCGAATGGATTCATGCCATCTGTGCTCATAGCAAACCTAATATTTCTTAATTCTTCAGTGAACCAACCAAATATGGAATCAATAGTTCACCACTAAGCGGAATCCGCCGAGTGCTGTATCATTGTGTCATTCTTACAACCCTCCTTATGCCAACGCACCAATTATGCCTCCTTTTTATTAGCCAACAAACGCTTTAGATGGGAAATTACAGAAAAATAGCATAACACCTTCCTAGGAGGACCTTTACTTTTCTTGCCTCCATCCCTATCACCACAGTCATTTCTACTCTTATATCGATGGGTTCTACAAACGGGGCATTGATCCAGCTCTGCATACTCTCCATGAAACAAGATACAATCCTACTTACATGCATGTATTTTTTTCTATTTCCAGTTCTAAATGACAAATTATCTTCTTCGCGTCGTAGAAGCCCTCGGGCACCAAGTTCCCCTCCGGTAGTATGTTCCTTAGCAGATCCAGCAATACTTCAAAACTCTTATCAGTCCAACCATGAGTTGCCTTCAACTGTAGAAGCTTTAGGTCCTCAAATAGCTACGTGTACTTCTCCTTACAGTTAGGATAAAGAGGTGTCTTGGAATCTCGCACAAATTTCTAGAATTTAGCAAACTCACCACTATTATACTCGTCGTATCGCTCGACATTCCCCGCCATCTGATCCACATTCTCCACAAAATCCTCAAGATCATTATAATTGAAACATAATATGTCCTCGTCCCTAAGATCATGATCCATATCACCGGATGTAAGTCCTTGATCCATACTGTCCGTATGGAGGCTCCGATCCATTAAGGCTTTCATCGCCATGTTTGTTCCAACATGTATAATTCTCTTTAAATTCACGTATAACCAAGTATGCATGAACATTGTCTGATTTCGAGGACTTTTTATCATTCCTGCAATCATGACATAGACAATACAATGTTGTTTTACCATGATCTTTCATATCCACCAAAACAGCACTCATATAATACTTTACCCCGCTCATGTACTCCGAACAAGTCCGAGTCTTAAGGTACATTCAACTTCTGTCTGCCATCTCCAATGTAAAAATATCCGTTCTTCATTAACAATTATCTTAATTACATGATTAAGCATGCGATTAAAATTTCCATACAATTGCACTAGAGCTATGGCATCTCGCGGTAGATCGGGCAAACTTAGTATCAAATCTAACTTAAATTTAACTCACTTGTACTAAGATTTTGGATAAAGATGTAAAATGATCGATTACAACTCAAAGCACAAAAAAATCTATCAAATAGGGGTTCGAGAAAGAGGAAAGGAGAGACGCAAACCTTCAAAGACCTAGCAACAATTCAAACTTCAAATCAACAAGATATTAGAGTCTCTAGTGGAACTGAAAAAAATCATCAGATCTACTATACGCATAGTAATGTTAAGTTATGTAACTGTTGGACGCGCATAGTAGCTGATCAGCTCTTATAACAGAGCTAAGTCATCAGTGACAAGTTGTAATATAACCTGTCACTTATGACTATTGCAGGGAGACCCGTCACTTATGACCAGATAATAGGTGACGAGTCGTAATATGACTCGTCACTTATAACTGGTGAAAAAGACCCGTCACTTATAATCAGATCATAAGTGATAATGTGATAAGATCATAAGTGATAATGTGATAAGTGACACCCATCACTAATGATCTGTTATTAGTGACGGATCAAGATCCGATGCTGACATGAGGTTACATAAGTGACAGGTCGTAGAAGAAGTCGTCACTAAATCATGTCTCTTTGTCTGTTTTTCACGTGGTGATTCTAATTAATATAGCTACAACCCTAGCTTCTCATATTAATCTTCCTGCTTAGTTCTTAATTTTATTTTCCATCATTGCAACGTTCTCGTTAGTAGCAGAAACTTACAATTTAGATAACGATCCACTTGTTTTTCGAGTTCGATAACCCTGGAACACTGGTGGAAAACTGCAATTGACTCGTACGCTTTGATATTAATTTATTACGTGTAACTCGCAAAACAACAGTACAACCTCAGGCGATCTGTTCCTTCCGATAACCCTTTCCCGTGACGGATGCAGCCAATAGGTCTAAGACAAAATTAGTCTTTGTGCCTTTTTTTAACCAACATACCAAAAGAGAAATAAATAATTCAACAAAGAAAGCAAAAACAGTTCAACTAATTGAATAAATTACCAGACTAGCTTGGTCAAACCGGCAGGATCTGGTTAGGTTTGGCTTATATATGTCGATAATCTTCTGAATTCTAATTGCATCTAGCTTAATTATATTACAAACTTTAAATTGGAATTAATAAAAAACTTAAATAAATAAATAAATCAGAACCTTCCGTTTATAAGTGTGTCTCCGGTACTCTACACCCTGCTCCCATCTATCAACAACAATTCCAAGAACTAGGTCCAACAAGCTCAACAGTTGAAAGTATCCAGCAAGTTGCATGGATATTTTGAGATAAACATGACAAGAAAATACTAGCTGCAGCTTCAAAATTAAACTACTATGAAGATCAAAACATATTTCCGTCAACATGGAAGAAGCAACAACTCTTCTCCTAAGAAAAACATTGAAGCAACAGCAATTTTTTTATTTCATATTTTGGAAGCATATCATAATTGTTCTGATCCCTTCGAACGCTCTTACGTGAACCTATTTATGGTGTAGCTTTTGTCATATTTTATTATCTCATAAATATAAGTTAAAAATAAAAAAAGAAAAAAGATACAAAGATATCCGTTTCAGGCGGAAGATATGCGTTTCAGATACAATATAATGAGAAAAAACTATATGAAAAAAGAACAGCGCAGTAATTTCCTATAACACGTGTAGCAATTACAGGAACTAACTTATTTGGTGTGGGCGTGCACATCCCATAACCCGAGTTTGAGTCGTCTTTGACTAAGATTTGGGTGCCCTCTCTTAACGAAGACACATCAATTCCTCCCAAGTGTTCTTGATTTTTAAACAATGCAGACATGCAGTTGCAGTTCAGAATTTAAGCAAGAAAGTGCGTATCTCCATAGGTCCCAACTCAACAACGAGAGCTTGACTGTCAACCGGGCCACCTTTCACTGGGTCGGGACCACTTTCGGTGTCCCCAATGACATTCCAATTTAGCTTCTTTATCTCTGATTTCTTTTGATTTGCTGAAAGATTAGTCTCGGTCAATTCCTTGATCTGCAGAATGGAACAGCATTAACATTTAACGCTAAGTCTCGGTTCTGATCGAGAACTATTTATAAGCGTGCAATCAACGCTACAGGATTATTTTACAACAAGTTCTGCTGATCAATAAACATGAAGTGCAGTGAAATTACTTACAGTTCTCTTTCCAAACACCTTCCTTAATTCAACTTTTGCCATCACTGAATATTGAGGGTCCTCAGCAGCCTGCAGATCCGGTGAAGATTAATCAGTATCATTAATTCATTATCAAGGAGAAACAAATAGAAAAAAAACAATGTATAATCTACAAATATACCTCAAAAAGATGGGCCAGGCGGAGTAGTGTGGTACCATCATCTAGATTCTGAAATGTTAAGCCATGCTCCGTTAACAAATGTATTATTGGTAATATGATGCTATGGGTTCAGGTTGAAGGAAGGTAGTACTACGAAACCTGCAAGGTGACAATTGCGACATTATCAGGAAGACTGTAATTCCCATCCATGATGCTTGTTTTCGCAACATTGTAGGATTTCCAGCTTGTCTCATCCTGCAGAACAACAATTGTTAACTGTGGCACAGCAACAGCATGAAAACACTAAACAGACGGTTTGTTAGACTGTGCAAATATACCTCATGAGTAAAAGCAAGAAGAAAGGGTGAATAAACTTGCTGGCCAAATGTTCGTCGCCAGTGAGCTCCATGCCCTAGCTTGTCGACATTGACATAGTAAGTCCCCCTGGCCTGTAATTTTTTTCCAAGCAGAATTACAATAACTGTAGCAAGTGAATAGCAGGATGCTGATGGAGAATATAGAGACAGATTCAATATTGTCACTAAATGTATACCGTGAGCCCCTCGCAATCTTGATCCACACAAACAACTTCATCTAGTGGCTCTCCAACACCTCTGCCATCATCTTTAAGTATACGCCTGATATTGGCAACATTCATGGTTAGAGAGAGTTTCCGTATGCAAGGGAGACTTAAAACTTGATACGCAGATTTTTGCGATAGACTTCAACAGGCGGCAAACTAAGTAGGAATAATTTAAGATTTTTGCGATAGACTTCAACAGGCGGCAAACTAAGTTGGAATAATTTTTCTTCATAACAACGGCGACAGATTTAGATACAGAAAACAAACTAGAACTATAATAGTGTGTGTGGATAATGGAAGGTTATCTGGAGCAAGATCCTGGAACTTCTTTTCACAGGAGCAAGATCCTGGAACTAGCTGAGGGCACTTCAGCTAATACCTGTGGAGCATAATCTCTAGCTGACCATCCTGAATACTTGATGCTCCAACAGCACGATCCACAAGTACAGATAGCTCATATTTTCCATCTGCTACATAGACTCCTAGATTGACCTGAAAATTCTATGTGTAAGAAATCTTCAAATCTAGTAAATCGGGAATCTAATTCTAAAAGATATAAGCATTACGCCCCATGGCAAAATATTTCGTATAGAGAACATGTTGTAACTAAAATTCTATTATGGTATCCAACAACCAGAAGATAGTTTCACTCTGAAAATGTGAATACTGTGCTTACTGGATAGTAATTTCCTGCAACTGGTTGAGTTACTTGAAGGTCCCAATCCTCCCTGTAGTTTCTCACCTGCAAATGAAATTCTCTGTGATCCATGTAAAAGGAGAGTATACAAAGATTTAAAAAATCTAGCAAACTAAATTCAGAAGGGCACCCCCATTTTCCCCATAAAAAATGGTTCAGATATATAATAGAAGGTTGGGCAATGATCTGTTAAATAACATACTATACAAATGTGTGATTTTAAAACAACTATAAACAGATGACTATCATATCAAATATCCAAAGCACAATTATATCGATCATTACCCTTTTGAGGAAATCCCTTCCATTAGAATCTGTATAAAATGTACTGTTCGTGGCCATATTTGCTGTCAAGCGTGTGATGATCTCCTTTCCTACGTCATCGCCAACAGGAACTGGCCCAATCTTTCAAATATGAGAGGAACAAAATTGTTAATTCAGTGTTGAATAATAGATGCATCGCTCGAATATCATATTGTCCAAACCAAGTAAGTATTATACGAACATCTTTTTCCAAAGCTGGAAGTAGTTACTAACCGTGTATTCAACTTCAGCATGCTCCTTGTTCTTGTAGAGTCGTGTAACCTACAAAAAGAAAATGTTAATCAGTACTGCGAAGGAGTGAATTAGCAAAGTCTGATGGCAAATGAATCCCATGTAATGCTCTTACATTAGGGTCCAATGATCTTGTGAACTAAATCACTCTTAATCCTGATGGGGAATGTAAATTGGAGAAATTTTTTAGATCTAACCTGATAAATCCATGAGCTGAATTGCTGATGCACTTCATCAACTAGAGGTCCATGGATAACTTTCAGTGGAACCTGAAGGAAATAAAAAGAATCAATCAATTAGGAGAGAAAAAAGGATTTAAAATTCTAATTAGTACATGACAGAGGGGTAAACTTATGTTATTAAATAGTACTTGAGTGACTATTTTACCAGAGCTACCAGAGAGCAATCGAAAATCGATTAAGTCACTTCTTTTCTTTGAATATAGCCTATACTCACCAATACGTTTAAAATTATCAAGATTTGAGACATGAACAACAATCTCAGTAGATTCGTTTCGCTTAATGCATTTTTATTATTATTATACTGATTTGTAGAAGTATAAAGTTATGGAATGGACAAGTATGTCCCCATGTCCATAAGAAGTCAATAGCGCCAAACAAAAATAACAGAGGGAGTACACCTTTTGAAGTCGTGTGATGTTAAAAGATAAGAGGGGACTAAAGATAAATACCAAACTTTAATCCATTGACACTGGTTTGGGGAACACATAAAAAGTAGTGGGGAATTACACTATGCCTTTCCAAACATTTCAAGCCCCCTGGTGTCAAGATGGAACCAAAAATAAATACTACACCATAAAAAAAACTCTTGTTTGTTGAATTGATCAAAATATGTGGAGAAATACAGCAAACATAAATAATTCGAGTGACTATTAATAGAAACTTTACACTTATACAAGTTAAAATAATGTCACAGGGGAGATAGATGAATGGAATATAAAACTGACAAACACAAACAAGACATAAGGTATTACCAATCTTGAAACAATAGTCGGTGTATTACCATCTGGTCTAAAAATATACGCCCCAGATGCCTAGAATAAAAAATATATGTTAGAACAATTTAATATGTGATCAGATTTCCTTGAGTTGAGAAAAGTCTGATTCCATAGAGAACCTGTGAATCCAAGGCATCACCGGTGCTTGATCTATACCAAAGGAAGCTTTGTTGAATTGGCAAATCCACCTGGAACAAACAATGTAATTTTAATATTACATAGCAGGATTAATATACTTACACTGTAGGGCTCCAACAAATAGTAACGTAATAAAGTGGTTTAAGCTCTACAAACCAAAAAATGTTTTGATCTATTATAGGCCAAATCTAAGCATGCAAAAGTTGAAACACTGGTTTCTAAAAATTAAACTAATGGTATTAAAATTATTTGTGTCAAATCTTAAGTGAAATATTTCTACAGTTTTATTAATTCATTCATTCTGTTAGCAGAACAAAGTCTGTGTTAGGACTCACCCCTGAGACAGAATTGAATATCCTCTTGAGTTGTCCGGATGTTGATGAAAAGGACATTTTTAGAGGCCCTGGTCCAACTTCAACTGTGTCGTTACTTGGAGAAACCATGGCTGAGACATATCCGGTTCTTTTGTATCCTGGACATATTATAGGAAATATTAAGTCAATTAACCTAAAACATGAATAAAAACTGTCAAATAAATCTTATTTTTCAGACTGACCTACCAGAGTATCACCACTAATCATATCGTATTTGCAGGCACCTTAAGTTTCTTTTAGAAAAGTTAAAATTGGTGAAAATAACAGAAACCAGTTTTGAAACTTATAAATTGTGTTGCATGTTAAATTTTACAAATCACAAGAAAAGGCATGAGTGAGGATATGGTGCCCAGGGGACTGGCATCCCCATTTGCAGAAACGTAGTGCATCTAAATTTGCTTGTGTTACCCTGCTATCCAGCTCAGTACCTCTACCAATAATGTTATACTGTCAGTTTATTATTGATAATACAGTTTCATTGTCCAATTAGAACAAATCAATTTTTCTTTGCTAGTGGACCATCAATGTTGGAGTTTAATTCAAATATTTAAGCAGACGTGATTCACCTGTCCTAGCGCTTCTTGAAATGATGTAAGAGTTCCATCCCATTGGTGGTACAGAAGCTTGAAATACTAGCCAATACTTAGGGGGCTTGTCTGTTGTGATTCCAAGATTAGCTTTCACATAGAACTTCCTCAAATTGCTGGTAACATTATCAACCTCAATTAGTTGGGACTCAACAATAGTTCCATCAGA
Organism: Phragmites australis; assembly: GCF_958298935.1. Classification (NCBI taxonomy): domain Eukaryota; kingdom Viridiplantae; phylum Streptophyta; class Magnoliopsida; order Poales; family Poaceae; genus Phragmites; species Phragmites australis. The sequence goes on along the minus strand of NC_084941.1, from coordinate 21,003,056 downwards.
ACTTTTTACAACTAGGTTTTCATCATTGACCTGAAAATGTTAAAAGAATCATGTAACCTTAGAAGTAGAGCCACTCAAGAAGGTAGGGTCTAAAAGAAGATAAAAACCACATCACCAAATTTCCCCCAGTACGTTTGCAGAGTACCAAAGATTTTTGAATAATACAGTTTCTGTACGTAATTAGAAAGGTTTAGAACAAATTTGGGTATATTTTCCCCTTCACGAACCCCTTGACCTTTGATCTATAATGTTCTTTTTACAGATCATCAGAAGTTACAAAACAAAGTTTTCAGACACTCACTGGAATCCTTATGAAGTCACTACGTTCCCATCCAATAGGATTGTAAGCAACTACAACCTGCAGAAGATCCTATCAATATCTGAAATCATAATTTGTATACATTAGGATAGAACAGATAGTACTTACTAAACTCTTTGCTGCTGAAATTGCTTCCTCGGTTGAAGGGCAGTAGCTTATATTGAGAAGTTGGCACTAAAAATTGATTCAATAAAAGAGACAGTTTCATCAGTTCTAGAATCACATGACAACCTTTGAAAAATTTATACAGAGTTAGTATATAGTACAAAAACAATAAAAGTTCTATGCTAAAACAGAGTCAAATACTAATATTAGCTGATCGTATTACCTTCTTTTGATAAAAATTTAAATGACCATGGAAAAGAATATGGAAGAAACATATGGAAAAAGGAAACGTGATAAGTAGTACTAGAATTAAATCTGTTTGAAAAAAATAGAAACCAAAAAAATCAAGTGCACATTATCTCACCTGACTAAATTTTACTACTGAGGACACACATGTTCCATTGGAACTTGTCAGACAAGTCAGAGCAGTGTTGACACCTTTCTCAACCTAAAAGATAAGCATAGCTAATATATCAGATTTCATTGCAAAATGAAAGAACCCTGTAATGTAAGCATTTATGCAAGGGAAATTACAAACCTTAGATGTTCCAAGAGCAAGGCGTTTCGAATAGTCATCAGTTGTGTGTTGTTTCGCTGTACCTGAGACTGCATCATGATGCTGGACAATGCCCATTGCGTCTTCCAAGCTGGAAGTGAACAATCCTAAGGAACTCGTACCCACCAAAAATTCTATTTGGCGTGCAGCCTGTCAGGAAATGCCATGTTCCCAAAGTTATTCTAGAACTTATCAATACATGGTTTAGACAACCCCCATGATTCACGCAGTTGTAGAATTGCAGTGCACGGATGTCGTACCAGGTAATATCCACTCAGCATTCGAACATATCGCTTGAAGGTAGGCCGGCTTGTAAAATACCCAGTCCAGTATGCATTTGTTGAATCAGCATAGCTGCAATTTTCAATAGAATAAGATCACAGAGAACGAATTCTTCCAGTTATTTTACTACATTTGAGAACTTTACTAAGTTTGAAACTTACGGGAAATAATCATCATATTTTACTGGCCAAGATTCATTTGATGCATGTTTAGCATCTGTGTAGATGGACGGAGTAGAATACAACGCATGTACTCGGCCATCCTGCAGCGTTAAGGACATTATCTTCTTTATTTTCGAATGCTTTCAAGATATAGTTAGCTATGGCATGTCACCAAACTGCATAGGAAATTCACATTAATTAATGTGTTTAGGCTGATGCTCAAAATATCATAATGTATATGTTGTCATCTTGTTGATGAGATGCAGTCTGGTAAGCCTGTATGCCTGCAATCAGCAGAACCAAACCACATGGTCGCAGATATGATACAGGTCCTTAAAAGAACATGTCACTTATGTTTTATAGAAATTAAAAAGATTTTCAGAATGCAAAAAATGACTAATGCTCGTCAGTTTAAAATCAGCAATACCTTGTTCACATGATGGATAAGTTTGTCCATATTCCGGAACCAAGATTCAGCATACTGATAATTAAAATCATCCCCCATGGTCCACATTATGTGGTTTGTACGCGTAACGTTTGCCTGATTAATGAAACATCAGAATTAAGATCCAGATTTCAGTTCAAGACCTAATTTCAAATTGCTCCAGTAAACCAAGAGCTGTCGCAACAATTGGAAGTTTACCTGTGCTATGGCTGCAGCAACAAAATCATTAACTCGTTCTTCGACATTATAGTCAAACAGCAACAGGTCATCCTAGAAATGGTTGTATAATTAAAGTATCTGTAAGGTTCTGTGGAGAACTGGAGATCATTGGAGCTGCTTGTGTAAAGACATGTACCTGAACAGGTATGACATCCTCAGCCAAAACTTCGAAGCTAAAGCCATTTGGAGGGCTATAATGGACAGGAAATGCATTTGTGAATATCTGCATTTAATAATGCAGTTAAATGGCACTGAAGGAAAACTTAAAATTTGAATGAACGGAAAAAGGTTAAGTTACAATTTAATCCTTCATGCTAATGAATAGGATATACAGAACTATTTGTGAGAAAGAGAACAAGAAGAACCTGTGAGGATGAACCAAAAGTTCTTGAGCCGCGCCATATAACCTCTAGGCCTTTATCTCCTTTACGCTTTGCCCTATCTTGGTAATCAATTCTTGCAAAATGCATAGATTCGAAACCAAGCTATAATTGCAATAAAGTAAGCAAATGTCAAATGCAAAAGCTTCACACAGTAACATGTTGATTCATCTAGAAGAAAAAAGTCTATCAGCAATTAAACTTTGAAAAATCATTTATATCACCTCTGCTCCCAGCAAATAAGCTTGAACTGCAGAATGGCCGAAAGGATCAATTTGCCACCCAGCCCTTGGAATCTTGTTGAATTGTTTCTTGATCATCCGGTGACCAAGTGTGGTCTGATCAATCATGTCAATATAATGGACAGCAGCTTCATCATGCATACACCACCCACCATTTCTGAATCAAAATATCCAATCTTTTTTTAAAGCGAATCTGAAGGCAAAATCAAAGGGTAGAAGGAAAAATCACATTCCATACATGAACTCTAGCTGACCAGAATCAACTAGCTTGCGGACTATGGCCTGGATTTTTGGGCTTTTCTCTGCCCACCACCTTTGGAAGAAAGCCTGAAGGAATCTTTAGTCAGTCCCAAAGTCAACATGATTCAGCGTTACTTATTGAGAAAATGAAAAAGATTCAGCATTACTCGACAAAAGTGCCTTTCTTATCCTAAGCTTTGGTCTAGATCCATTTCACCTTTTGAGAGTCAAATTTCAACCCTGAACTTTGGGCACAGATTTAAGAACAATTTATCCTTAATCGATTAAGTGTACAAGTCAGTGATAGTCTGGGTCCCAGATGTCAGTGGCAAAGAAGATTTTTTTACTTTTAGTAAAAGTTGAAAGCTCAAAGACTTAAAATTTACATATTAGAAAAGGATGAGGGCCTGAAATTAGACACGATTGCAGCATTTGAGGGACAAGAAAGGACTTCACTGCTGAGATGAAACAAGATCAGGAAGGCCTGAATGTGATGTGGTGCATTTACACCCTAAATGTCCAATTGAAATATTTGACCATAAGCACAGTCAAAAGTATATATTTTAGGAAAATTAGCACCGTGCCACTGTACAAGAACTGTGAGTGCTACTTTCTAGGAAAATAACATTCCGAATCTACGGATGATGATTTATAAAACATCTTACAGCGCAAAGTTATTTACTCATTTACCTATTTGTAAATACCACTTCATACACAACATTTTGGATATGTTCACCATATAGCACACTGCACACAACACCACGACCGCTCCAGCTCTTCTTCTCAGATAATCAATGGAAGCCAATTGAAGGACGACCAACTGAATTCAGAAACTAAAAGAAGAATGTCCATCCCTATCTAGGAGTGGAAGGTGGTCCTAGTTGTAGCACAGGTACTACACGATAGCAGCCCACAACCAAACTGGATGGCAGTGCACTCTCCGGTCTCTTTCTACTTGTCGGTATCGAGATCAAATTGGTGTGCAATAATGCACACCATTTCATAGTTACATTTCAGGAACCTATCAAATGTACAGTGGCGTAGAAGTAGTTTCGATGACGGGTGGAACATGAGCAGTCAGCAGATAACGGGTGGAGATAATGGCGAGAGGGGCACGATGGAAAGGAAGGCGAAGGCGAGCACATGGGTACCTGCTCGACGACGACGAACTTGCGGGCGGGGTCCCTGGCTAGCGCGTCCACCACCGAGTCCAGCGTGTTCATCACGCACGCGCCCTGCCACGCAAACCCAACAACCGGTGAGCAGAGCAGAGCCGAGCCGAGCACACCGACATCGACATGGCGGCGCGGCACGGCGCTGTAGATGGGTTACGCACCTGGATGGTGTTGTTGGAGCCAACGTAGTACTGGTCGATGGTCTTGAGCCACCCGACGTCGTCGTGCGAGTGCGGCACCAGGTGCACGTTCAGCTTCCCCTCCACCGTAACCCCGGCGCTCGCGTTGTATGCCGCCGCCGACTCCCCCCTCGCCGCCGCGAGCACTAGCACCGACACCATCACCAGCATCGGCGGCATCGACGCCATTGCTGATGGCTTGCTCCGTCCTAGCGCAGAGCGGAACGGTCAATGGAGTGGCAGCCTAGCTATAATGCGGACGCACCGTTCGGCTGGCGCTGGCGCTGGCGCTGGCGTTTGTTTCTCACGAGGCGTTCGGCGTCGCGGCCACGTGGGGGACTCCGTCAAAAGCAGCTGTGACCAGTCTGCACTGCAGCCAAATGGAGGTGATACAAACAAGGAGACTCCCCCCTGTCTGAAAGAATAAAATTTCACGGTTCGTAGTCTGTTCTATACGGCACTTTTGCTTTTTTTTTTCTAGTCTAATAAAATCAATATTTCTCGTCTTCTTTTAAAAAAAATCTATTCTGTAGTTATGTTCACTATGTCATCAAGATTAAACCTTATATGTACAAGTCAATTGAGATGATCAATAAATATTAGAGAGATTTTTGGACTACACTTGCGCCCAATTTCGATTGCTGTTCTGGCTCTCGCTGCGAATTTGCTACCTCGTCAACAGCCACCGAACTAGTGTATTTCTGTATCTTTCCCTTTCCTTTCTTTTTAATTTCAAGTTTTACATAAATTATCCATAGTTCTTCTTTTCAAAGGAGCAGTTGTGTGTATTAGGAAAAGTCCAAGCTACTATACAGGCATGCACATGTACTATCTGCGCCATTGGTATATCATGCCATGTAAAAACTGCAGGATAAATGCGTATTTTTAAATTTAATTTAATAACTAAATAGATTATGAAGAGAAACTGATAAACTAAAAATATGATACAGTGATATTACAACGAAAGCATATAGATAACAGAACTACGTATGTAACACTCGTACATGATCACTAATAAGAATATCATAACAATATCCAGCATGGTAAACATGACTAAACATATACTAATCATAGCGCGTGTATCCTGTCAGCAACATGAGATGTAGAGACCCCCGTGATGGCGATTGCAACAAATGACGATGAAGAAGACGTAGAGGAAGCAGATCGCGCTGATATAGAGGAAGCAGATTGTGAGCAGTCGCGCCGAGTGCTTTCTCAAAATCTTATTCGCCCTCTCTCAGTGCAGCATCCCAATAGTGACGGGTTCCAGAGACCTGCTCTCTCATTCATCAGTGCACACTGGCGCAGCGGGATAGAGCAAACTACGTGTGGTGACGCAACATAGAGAGAGAGGTAAAACCTTAATTGTATATATCCTTTGTAGCGGTGGCTGGCAGATATATAGAGAGAGAATTGTGTGGTTGAGACATGCCACAGTCGGAGATGCTTACGTGCCATGATCGGAGATGCTTACGTGCCACGATCAGATTTTTAACCAACACAATTTCCATATATATCTATTTGCTCACGCAGGAAAGAAATAAAATTGCAAAAGGAGGCCATATCTGCATAAGCTACTAGACCCGATTTCGGTGGATCATTCACACAGGTGTCGTGTGCTCATGTCCTTTGCCCCACCCATGCCCTAGCCCCGGCCATGGCTATAGCCTGGCCCGCTGAGCAAGTAAGCGTGTATGTTCTCCTAATTCTCTCATCCACACATGCTAAGTAGGTAGATGAGACAAACCCTTTTAAGTTGGTCTCACTTCACCTCCACTAACAAAGTAGGATTAAAAAACTACAACCTCCATTCACATGTTGGGTCTTTGAGATTTATTTGGAATTACTCAAATATAATAGGCTAAAATCATATATTCTAACAATTCCCTATCAGATCTTAAAGTCCCACAGTGATTTTTCTTTTCTCAATGCTATTTTATATACTAGTGTTTTGATGGAGATCTATTAGGGTTGAATATCCACCTAGAGCATTAAGTTATACTCATTCACAACTTGGAAAATATAATATGCCTTGAATTGCAAGTTTTGTGCAAATAAATTTCACTTAAAGTCATAATTGATACTTGTTTATCAATAGGCTACCCCTCAGGTGGAACATATAAGTCGTACTCCTTGGTCTCTTCATAAGCTTATTAGAGATTACATAAGTCTCACAGACTGCGACCAACAGTTAGGCTTATATCGGTGTATTCTTTCAAAAATGTCATGTAGGATAGCATCTTCACTAATTAAAGCCAACATAACACATTAAGGCAATAGCCAACCTGCCTTACAGATTTTGAGAGTATTGCATCTTCACTTAAGTGGGTTGTGTAGTACTCTCCTTCAGTTAACCAATAGCTTGTTCTTCTCAGGTCCTAATTCATGGGATCTCTGATCACATAGGTTAGGTTACCACTATGATATAACTCACATGGATCTCATACATATCTCCTTTGATGCATTATCTATCACATTCTCTGATAGTCACTTTGTAAATTGATCTGCCAGGTTCGTAGTCGTTTTGATATAATCCAAAGCTATCACTCTGGATTTTCTCAATTTTCTGATATATTTCAATCATCTCTTTACATGTCTTGAGGATTTCATATTGTCCTTAGAACTGTTTACTTTGACAACCGTTTAATTATCGCAGTTCATAAGGATAGCCGATATCAGTTTTTTAACCACCGATAAATTCATCAAGAGCTCACACAACCATTTTACCTCATTAGTGATTGTGTCTAATTGATACTGGGTTTCTGGTGCATAGCATCTTCTGGTGTTCTTCGATATACGAGTCCACTACAACTGATTGTTGCAGAACTATGAAATTTACTTGTGTGAATGAAATGGAGTTGTTAGTACGGAATGAGTTTACATGTATCGTCCCTTTTCCCTGTAGCCTCCCCTCATGGAGAGATATAATCACACCAATCAATTTGAGATTCATGTAGTCGATGCAGAAATCAATGACCTTTTCGGTTCCTCAGCCCTTGGCCATGCAGCCTTCCGGCTGATTTCAGTTACGAAGATATTTCTTATGAACTCCCATGAACCTCTCGAAAGGGTACATCTGATGCAGAAACATGGGGCCAAGAATATGCATCTCTTTCACAATGTGAACAATAAGATACACCATGATATTAAAAAACTATGTAGGGAATAACGCCTCAAGCTAGGATAGAGTCTCAACCACATCTTCCTACAGGTTATCTAACTTAGTCAAATCGATGGCCTTCTGTGATATCGCATTGAAGAATGAACACAGCTTTATGATTGGGTTTCGGACCTTTGGCAATAGAATACCTCTAATTGCAATTGGAAGCATCTGTCTCATCATCACATGACAATCATGAGTTTTCATGCCAGTTACTAGTCTCTTTATGTTAGCGGAGTAACCGGATGGAACTTTGATTCCATGCAAGCACTTGCACATTGCAATTTTTTCCGCCTTGCTCAGATTGTAGCTAGCGGGACTAAGATATTTGTCGCTTTCTTCCATCTCTTCGGGATGTAGATCATGTCTGAGTTTCAAATATTTTAGGTCTTTCTATGCTTGGAGTGTATCCTTTATTTTGCCAAATATGTCTAGTAACGTACCAATTAAGCTATCACACATGTTCTCCTCAATGTTCATTACATCAATTGCATGTCGAACCACCAAATCTAGCCCTGGTATCAGCACCGGCATCATAATATATTTCCGCTTCATACACAACCAAGGAGGAAGGTTGTAGATACACAGAGTCACATGCCAAGTGCTATGACTACTGCTTATGTTGCCGAATGTATTGATCACATCTGTACTCAACTCAAATCTTATATTCCTCACATCTTCTGCAAAGAGTTTCTTATATTTCCTATTGATGTTTCTCTACTGCGTAGAATCAGCGGAGTGTCTCAGCATTCCATCATCCTTGCGCTCATTGGCGTCCCATCGTATTAGGTTGGCATGCCTTTTGGTCATGAATAAACGCTCCAAATGGGGGACTATAGGAAAATACCACATCACCTTCACAGGATGCCTTTTCTTTTTTCCTTCACCATCGATATCATCACTGTCACGCTTGTACCGTGCTGCACCACAGACGAGACACACTTGCAAGTCTACATGCTCTCCGCGATACAACATGTAATCGTTTGGACATCCATGTATTTTCTGTACTTCTAACCCCAATGGGTACATAACCTGCTTGGCCTGATACGTGTTTTTTGGTAGCATATTTTCCTTTGGAAGTAATTTCTTCAAGAATAGTAACAACTCTGTGAAGCTTGTATGAGACCACCCGTTGCTTGCCTTCAATTGCAGTAGTGAAAGCACGGTACACAACTTTGTGTGCTCCTTCTCACAGTCCGGGAACAACGGTGTTTTAATTCCTCTACCATACACTGGAACTTTTAAAACTCTCTTTCATTGGTGAAGTTGCCCTCCCCATCACGCAACATCTGCTCTAGATCATCGACGTCGGCGTCGGCCAATATCTCCTCTAGATCATCATCGGCCGACGTATCTCTGGTAGGCGGCATATTGATGTATTCGTCGATCGACATATCGGGTGCACATGTCTTCGTCTTCTCTTTCAATCTATTGCCTTTCCTCTATGATCTCATCTTCACCGTGCTCAGTCCAACAGGTATAGCTAAGCATAAAGCCCCTTGGAATCAAGTGGAAATGTATTTACTGGGTGGTGGAAAACTGCTTCTTGTTCTCATAATCGACGCATGGACAACACATGTATTGAGACTGTGTATTTGACTTGTGCGCCGCGGCTGCTACCAGAAAATCCTCCACGCTGTTCTTGTACTCTGCGCTCACATGGCTCACATCATACATCCATCTTCTGTCCATCTACAATTATATCATTATTGTAAATCTAAATTCAAAATATCTAGAGGATTTTGTGATCACCAACAAATAAATTACTTTGCCATCTCCTACCGGCAATTGGCCCGGGTTGGAGGAGCCGCATTTTGTATGCTTTCGTGTCCGTTTCCGATGAGTATTTGTTGGTGCCATCCCTAGAAATTTTCTTTATTATTCAACCCTTATCTAGGACTCATTAAGGAAAAATGAAAATTAAATATGCTCATCCTTAAAGTTTCTATATTGGAGGTTGCTAATTAAATAAAATATAGAAAATACAATTGGATCTTGCTACATACCTAAATATCATGACTAATGTTTCTAATTCATTAAAAATCAAAAATAAATATGCTCATACCTAAAGTTTATATATTGTAGACTTCTAAATTTATTCATATGGTTCGTTAGGATCAACTTTGAAGATTTGCCTAGGTCTCTATAGGGATAAGATCAACTTTGGTTTTTCAGGTAATATTTTGAGTTAAAATGCTAAATATAGGATTAACCTTGGGGATTTCAACTTACTTGACCTCAAGAGGCTCCTGCTAGAAGCTTGCTTGCTGTTAGGGAAAAATCCAGAGTTCACTTGCCCTAAAAAATGAAGAAAAGATAAATGAGCAAATGGAGAGGAAAGAAGGGATTTTGTTTGGATATCTAGAAAGAGCTTATCTAAACCTCCTTCTTGACCAAAATTGAACTTGAGTGGTGGGGGAATCAATGTGGGAAAAGGGATGAAGTGGTTGTTGCCATAGAAGATTTTGTGAGGGAGAGAGTTTTGAAATGGCTCTGTTAGCTCGAGGTAGAAGAAGGTGGGAAAGAGGAGGATATCACTATCGACTCATATATTCTGCTAGCAGTGATGTAGAGATATCACTGTCGGTCAGTAGATTAAGCCAACAATGATGAGGGTGGGTGCATCACTGCCGGGTCAATTCATCAGCCGGCAGTGATGACCCTTATCATTGCCGATTCATAAGCCACGATGGCTAATTCTTCCCGCACGGCTAATGAACCGGTAGTGATGCCCCATCACTACCGGTCCATGAGGAACCGGTAGTGATGTGTCAGCATATAAGCCCAGTTCTGTAGTAGTGGCAGTGGTAAAATTCCTCCACGAGGGAGGTAATTTGGCAATGATAACCCTAGCCACAAACATGTCAGCTAATTTGAGTTCCTTTACAATGCACTAAATCTCATGGCATGCTCAACTAGCAACCAATTATCAGTCATCTTATAGTCATGATACTACTCCATAACATACAGTTCACTGCCTGCATCTGACACACTAAATTTTGCATTCAGTGCGTCCGACAACTCCTTTGCGTCCTTTATGTACATGTACACATCACAGAGATAATTGGCAAGAGCGCTAAGAATGCATCCTACAAAGAGCATGTTGACTTCCTCGAACTCCTTCTCCTCATCAGAGGAAAGAGTTCATGCAAGCCTGCCAGACACGACCCAGTAGTAGTTTATAGCCGTAAGCTATAGAGTGACTTTAACCCGCCATCTCTTAAAGTGCACATCGGGAAACATGTACATGGTTGTTAACAAGAATATCACAAAATTATCCATCATTGCAAACATGACTAAACAGAGACTAATCATAGTGCCTGTACCTGTCGGCAGCGTGAGACGTAGAGCCCCTAGTGATAACGATTGCAGTAGACGACGACGTAGAGGAAGCATACCGTGATGATGTAGAGGAAGCAAGGCATGAGCAGTTGCACCGAACGCTTCCCAAAGACCTTATTCGTCCTCCCTCAGTGCAGGATCCTAAGAGCGATGGGTTCCGGAGACCTGCTCTCCTGTTCATTAGTCCAAGCTAGTGCAGCGGGATGAAGCAGACTCCATATGGTGGCGCAGCAGAGAGAGAGAGAACCCTAATTACATATATTCTTTGTGGTGGCGGATAGTAGATATATATAGAGACAATTACGTGGTTGAGACATGCCACAATCGGACTTGGTTATGTGTCACGATCGGATTCTTAACCAATATAATTTTCATATATATCTGTTTGCCTACACAACAAAAGAATAAAACTGTGAAAGGAGGCCGCACCTGCGCAAACTACTGGACCCGATTTCGGTGGACTATTCATGCACGTGTGTAATGATGTCCTCTCATCCACACATGCTGAGTAGGTAGAGGAGACAATCTCTTTTAAGTTGGTCCCCCTCTACCTCTACTAGTAAGGTGAGACTAAAAACCTACACCCTCCTTTCACATGTTGAGTCTTTAAGATTTATTTGAAATTACTCAAATATAATGGGCCATGCCCATATATTCTACCAAAAATGATTCCTCCAAATGATCCCCGAACAATATTGGATATCCGACATAAATACATGTGCATGCGTGCATTTAAGGGAAATTGTGTTGAGTGCACTGCTCTCTTGTCGCATGGTAATACTTGTCCTATAAATTTGGGATTGATATACCTTAATCGGGTGATTCTTCCCTCACTCTCACTCAATTTTTTCTCTTCCTCTCTTCTCTAATTCTGACCATGTCCGCCCCCGACTTCTCCATCTCCAGCGAGACCCACCCCGATCTACTCACTCTCTGACGAGCTCCGGTGAGGCCGAGAGGTTAGGGTTTCGGGGTCGGGGTTTCATCGGAGTTCGACAGGATTAGAGGGAAGGCCACTGGTGGCAAGTCGGCTTGGCGGTGGCAGGTCAGCGAGGCGATGGGGATGCCATTGGCTGCGGGAGGTGGAGAACCATAAGTTGGATGGGGTCAGGGCGGGGGCGTCATGACAACAGCCCAACAGAGCTGGCTTAGTGCGGCGGTGGTCAGTGGAGGCGGATCCGACAACGGGAGCCACCGGCGATGGGAGCAGGAGGGCGGGGCGAGGGCGCCACATGGTGGAATTGCTCACCGGTGAGACAGATGCGCGTCGGGAGGAGGAGGAAGGACGAGGTAGAAGATGAACCAACACCGTTGGATCCCGATCTGGCGAAAAATTCGGGTGAGAAGTTGGGCTAAATTGCCTGAGTGATGTATAGACAGCCCCTATAACTATACAACCGGCACTGGAGGCACATCAACTTCAGTGCCTTGGCTGTCTCCTGGTTTCCCTAGGATCCCAAAAGAAACTACTTTTGATGACTGTCTTCTGATTTCGTGCAGCTAGACCTCACTGGTCGACGTGCCACCATCGGCCGGCCGGTTCAACCTACGGGCAACTGGTAGATCGCTCATTCCATATCCAATTGGTATATGGCGAGAGGGGTTTTCATGACGAAATATAATCTAGCAAAATGCAATTAGAATAGGACTATCAAATGTTGCTTCTGCAATCATAATGAAAATATACAACACATGTTCTTTGATTGCTATTTCGCAAAATCAGCATGGCAAGTGATAAAAATTCTTTAGATATAAACACATCGAGAAGCATTATGCACATGTTGGGTAATTGGCTAAGGGGTGTTGAGTAAAAACAAAACAAAATTGTTCGGATAGCAGCTTTATGCTGGGTTGTATGGTTGTGCCATAATAATATCTTTAACAATAAAATAAACATTTATTTTGTGCAGGTACACTTTAGAGGAACATACTAAGGTCAACTCCAACAGAATCGGCAAAATCCAGTGCTACAGTATTTTGCGGGCTACTGTAGCACCTGCATCCACCTCCAACAGAGCCGGAATCCAGTGCTACAGTAATGCGGTGGCGGCAAAGGGAGGAGAGAGGGGCAGCTTTTTTGCGGACGAAACGGAGGAGCCGCAACACTATACACCTCTTTCCCGCGACGACGCCGAGCACATCTGGCACGCCAGGCTTCTGCACTCCACCGGAAGCCTCGTCACAAATCCCCCACCCTTCAGCTCGCGATGCCGCTCGTGAGGTTCGGGGTGCGGAATGAGGTGGGGCTGGGGGACCCTGACCTCAACGGCAACGACGGCAGAGCAGGAGCTGGGGCAGGAGCAGTGCGGAAGAAAGGTGCAGGGGAGGAGGTCGATCCGGCGCGGGCCCTGCTCCCCGACCGCGTAACGCCGTTCTCCTTCGACGAAGATGGAGATGGCCACCCCCGCGAGGAGTGCGGCTTGTTCGGGGTCATCGGCGACCCGGACGCGTCGTCGCTCTGCTACCTTGGCCTGCAGAAGCTGCAACACCGCGGGGAGAAAGGCGTGGGCATCGCGACGGCGGTGGCCGACGGCAAGCTCAAGTCGGTGACGGGGCTGGGGCTCGTCGGGGACGTGTTCCGTGACCCAGCGTGCCTGGCCAAGCTCCCTGGAGACGCCACCGTCGGGCACGTTCGCTACTCCACGGCCGGCACCGCCGCCTCGCTGCGCAACGTGCAGCCGTCCCTTGCCGCGTACCGGTTCAGGTAGGTCGCTAGGAGGCGGCGGATGGTGGAGAGCTGGGAGGGAGGAGCAGGGAGGAGGGAGGGAGGCGGCGGCGGATGGAGGAGAGCTGGGAGTGAACGGTTAAAGGAAAAAAAAATATAGGAGAGAAGATAGGGTTAATTTATAGAGTATCTGTTGGAGATGGTTGGAAAAAATAGTGTTGTAATAGTGATAATGGATACTGCAATAGTATTATAGAGTATGAAATTTTAAAGTAACTATTGGAGTTAGCCTAACTTCGGTTTTGGAGTTTGTTGCTAAAAAGGAAGAGAGGGCACCTATACACAAGGTGTGTCAATAATAGGAGACCATTACTATGGAGGTTTTCGTTAAGTTCGATAATAGGCTGTATTATATGGTGCTTGAGATATCAATAATCATGTATCGTGATTTTTTTTGCATATTATATGATGCTCGTGTGTTGCAGTAAATTTTGATAATGAATTAGGTTATATGCACTGAATGTTCCATTATAAAAAAATCCCATGAGTTTTTAAGGAATAAGACAAGGGAGACATCCAATTTTGATTCTGGTGACACGTGAACCACCCGGCCGGCTGAAGCTAATCCGGTGTCTTCTTCTGTACATAAACTCCCGTCCGGTACACGGCAAGCCATATTTGAATAACGTATACAACTATACACGGTGGCCATATTGTTTTTCCGTTGTACCTTGAACGGTAAAATAATGCATACAGAGAGAGAGAGAGAGAGAGAGAGAGAGAGAGAGAGAGAGAGAGAGAGAGAGAGGAGTTGCAGGAATGGATTCGCCCGTGCGACAAGAATGCGCAGCAGACGGGCGTGATCAGTTTTTTGCCCGGTTGCAGGTGGGACGTCGCGATACCGGCGGTCCGCCTCCGAAGCTGACTGACCGACCGTCGCCTGCACTCTGCAGTGCCGCAGCGTCACTAGTTCGTTGCATCTGATCGTCGGAGGTGGTCGTTATCATGGAAGGACCGAGCAGCGACACGCACCAACGCGACTCTTGCGCCATTGCACTACGACGACTCGACGGTGACGCATGCACATCTGGAAAACCCAGCTCTGCAAGGCTTTTTGGGCCATCATTCGCGAGTCAAGCTATGATTTCAACGAGACCTAATGGGCTGCTGCCCCGTTGCGTAGATTTGGCCGGAGGGCCCAGTTTGGATCACATTATCCTGCCCAACAACCACCACGTTAATCTCAAAAAAACAAAAACCCACCACGTTAATCTAAAAAAAAACCCCACCACGTTGCAACACTGTCAACAATACAATCTAAATATTCTAAACGTCATCCATAGAGCGTGAGCTCTCCATGGAGTAATACACGACGTCAGGTCTGCTCTATACCACAATTAAATCAAGGCGGTATTTCTTTTTATGATCAGGATATGAAGCTAAAGTAATTAAGTCATTTAAGATCCCTCGTGGGATTTTAAAAATTGATATCATGAACATTGGAAGGCTAGAGAGAACCGAGTTGATAACACTATTATAGAGGCGAAAAAGGTAGCGTGGCCGGAGAAGGTGATAGCGGAGGCGGCGGTGGAGTGATTGGAGCTGGAGAATAATCGCGCGGATCCATCGCACATGGTGGAGCGACGACGATGGCGGCAGTGGTGGAGGGGAGAGGGTGACAGCGAGAGAGAGTGATCGAGAGAGAGTGAGCGAGTGAGAGCGAGCGAGCGAGTGAGATCAAGTGTGATTTTAAAGATGCTTGGGAGAAGTCGAGCAGGTGGGCGTAGGAATTCGTATGGATTTTTAGATATCAATACCGGTTGGTAAATACAACCGGCAGTGATAGCTATTATTACTGCTGATTATTAAAGACACGTTTTTTGATGAACTAATATCACTACCGATTTTAGCAAAAAACCAGTAATAATTATTTGAATATCAATATCGGTTCTCGTTAACAACTAGCAGTGATAATGGCTAGAACTCAATTTTTACACGTTATTAGGGGGCTAAACTCAATTTTTTACTTATTTATGTGGTCAAAATTTGTATGTACTAATGGTGTACGTGTAGCATAGGGGTCAGGCCCCCTCACCCCTCGTCGACGCTGGCTTCACTGTCGGTTGTGACTAAAATTCCGAGGTGAAGACAGTGTACAAGTGATCGAAAGAGAGGTTAGTGGTGAGACCTCGCCTTGGTGGTTTGGTGACTTATTATGCTTAAGGTCTTATCTTGGTGACTTGGTAGCTCAAGAGTCGTGATCGGAAAAGACTTGGCGACCGGGAGCAAATCCTTTGTGGAGCTCCAACGTGGACTAGGGGTGGCTTGTGTGCCACCGATATCACGGGATAAAAATCTTTTGTACCGAGTTTGTCTCTCTACCTTATTTATGTTTCCGTATTTACATACTTACAATTTACCTCACTAGAGTATGTTGCAATCGTCTTGAGCGGTAGAGTAGACACACTAGATAAACCTATAGCATATTTAGATAGAAATTGAGATAGATTTATCTTATGAAGTTTTTAGAGCCATTAGTTTCTAAGTGTCCTAATTCACCTCCCACCTCTCTTAGGATGTCAACGTTCCTCACAATTTAGTATCAGAGTCTCATACTCTTGATAGGTTTAACCGCCCAAAGTTGCGACATCCGGGGTTGGAATAGATACCCATAGCGCTCCAGATTTTGACGATACTAATTTCCCCGTTACAAAATTCTAATGACATGTTATCTGCAAGCCAAATGTCTAGATGTTTGGAGAGTCACCGAAAAAGAAATGGGAAAACACCTCACAAATAAGGAGAGACAATTAGATGCATTGGCAAAGAGTATCCTTTTATCATCTTTAAATATTGATCATTTAATCGTGTTTATTCTCTCACCAATGCACATGATATTTGGAATAGTCTCATTGAAGTACATGAAGGTAAAAAAAATGTGCGCAATGAGAAATATCATGTGCTTGTTACTAAGCTCAATAGCATCAAATAATTTGCCCATGAAAATGCTAATCACATATACTCACGTTTGAATATTCTTGTCAATGAGATCAATGGGCTAGGTTTGACACAAATTGAATATGCTTAAGTGGTGAGAAGAATACTTCTAGCTCTTCTTCCAAAGTACAAGCTAGCTAATTGTCTCCATCATCTACAACAACCACGACATAATCAAGATGACTCCAAACCATCAAAATGAAGAGAGCTATAAAGAGGATGATCAAAACACATCAAGTAATGAAAAAATTGATCCCAAGATGGTCAAGCTCATGTCACAAGTGAAAAAAGAACATCAAGAGGATCAATGCAAAGATTGATCATCCAATCTCCTTGAAAGAGTTGGTCAAAACAATTGATCATATCAAGGAAGAGAAGAAAAGCAAGAACAAGAGGGAGACAAGAGAAAGAAGCAAAGCGTTTACAAGCATGAGAAGATGGGTTAGTGAAGATGAAGATTCAAGCTCAAGCGATGAGAGTATCAACATCCACTCCTTTAAGAGAAGCTCTTCTTCAAGGTCATCATCACACAAGTGTCTAATGGCCAAAAGTATGGAAAGAGATGTAAGTGATGATGAATTCGATGAGGATTCTCCCTCCTATGAAGAACTTCTTGATTTGATCAATGAGCAATAAATGGTCTTAAAGAAACAAGCTAAAGAACTTAAGAAATTCAATGAATTTAACAGCATTTATGCTACCTTTATTTCTAATTATGAACAATTATTGAGCAAATTTAATTTGTTAAACAAGGAGTATGAAGTGCTTAAGGCTAAATTTGAGTGTATTAAATCTCAAACTAAGGTCTCTTTGAAGCAATCTACCTCACTTATCTAGTTCACTCCTTTACAATGAGACATGCATTGATAATGTTGTTGTAGAACTATCTAATGAACTCATTGCACAAGAGAATGCTGAGCTCAAGCATGAAGTGGAGAAGCTAAAGGAAGACTTGGCAAGATTAAAGGGC
This sequence comes from Phragmites australis, assembly GCF_958298935.1. Taxonomy (NCBI): domain Eukaryota; kingdom Viridiplantae; phylum Streptophyta; class Magnoliopsida; order Poales; family Poaceae; genus Phragmites; species Phragmites australis. The sequence continues at coordinate 20,985,619 of NC_084941.1, read as the reverse complement.
AAAGAACATATTCTACCTCCTTAAGATAACCGTGATAGCATGGTGAAGAAGCTTGTGGAGGTGTCCATCGTGATATGCTTCAAGTGTTATCAAGAAGGTCACAAGTCCTTCCAATGCAAACAAGTCGAAAAAGAGATCAAGGAGAAGAATAAGATCATGAGCCTCTCTAACAATACATCCAACATCTACACCAAGCCCAAATATAAGATCAAAACTAAAAACAACTACTACAAACTCAAGAAAAAGAACAATGGCAAAGTGGTTACACACAAGGTTGGCAGAAAGGAGCGGGGGTGGAACCAATCCATTTGGGTGCCTAAAGAAGTCATCACCAACATAAAGGGGCCCCAATCGGTTTGGATTTCAAAGAAGACTTGAAGTCCACAAGTCGTCTCGGGGATTTGGATAGTTGGGTCACAAGATAAAGTGAAGGTCCAAACAAAGAAGCCAAGTGTACAAAATTGGACGCATTAATGAAGATCATAATCATCATATACCTAAATTCCTATCCAAAGTAAACAAGGCAAATGTAATATATGCTAAATCCTCTAAATTGATGAATTCACTTCCCTTGTCTAGGATTGCATGATCTCAATTTAATTTATTGTAATACCTAGTGTAGGTTTATCATATGGTAGGTTGTTTGTGCTTATCTTTAACCTATGAGCAACCTACATGGTTTATTAGTGGTAGGTTCCTTTAATGGCGCTAGTTTTTCATTTGATATCTTTTATGTGGCATTAGTCCAATCTATAGGGTACCCTTCCTATTGTTATCAATAACTAGTGCATATCTCTCACAAGTATTCAACACTTGTATGCACAAATTTAGGAGGAGTATATCCTATAGGTTGTGATTTTGAGACTAACATGTGTTTCAAGTTATATCTCTTATAGTCTCATGAAGTGATCAACAAGTCCCCAGAAGTATGCAATGCTTAAACGCTTCAATTGGTATCATTGCCAATTCATTTGTTCATTTAAGCTACCTCCATACATAATATGACTTAACTCTTGATATATTGTCTAGTTGTGCATATATTTCTATCTTATTATATGTATGCACACATATAAGGGGAATTTTAAATCATATTATGTGAGTTTCATGAATAGTGATCCGTGTGCTTTCATTTTTGGTACCATATTCTTGAAATATTATCCCTTTAATTAGTATCATTTCATTGGATCATGATTTGTGAAGCTCTCTCATATGTGCTTTAACGTTCTTCCTCGAGTTCAACATGTGTTTGTAGCCCTTTTTGAGATTGTTAACAAAGGGGGAGAAGTTTGATGACCAAAATAAGAGACATGCCTAGTGGAGAACAAGCAAGATGCCAAGGTTGATAAAAGGGGACTCATCTACATTTGGTATCAAAAGTATGCAAATAGAAAAGCTCTTGCATGGGTCGATCAAGGGAGATAGTGGCAATGGAGAAAGGGAAAGCCATAACAAAAGGGGGACTAAGTGGTAAAAACATGCATCCAAGCAATATGGTAAGGTTTTGTGCTCTTTATAATTTCTATTATTTATTATTTGCCACTTGTTTTGGTTGTGTTGTCATTAGTCACCAAAAAGGGGAAGATTGTAGCGAAAATAACCCTATTAGGCCATAATTGTAATTTTGATGATTAATGACAACATAGTCATTGGGACTAACATGTTTGTTAAGAATATATGTTAGTATGTCTTATGGATGCAATACATCAAGAAGCCACAGAAGTCGGGACAAAGTTTGGGTGAATTAGAGAAGTTCTAGAAAAAATGTACTCACCAGATGGTCCGGTGCTTGAAAAATTGTAGACACCAGAGTATTCCTCCCAGGTGTGTTCTACTCACCGGATAGTCCAGTGCTCTGAGGCTGTACACACTGGAGCATTCTTGTCAGAAGAAGCTAGGGAAGTTTCCATACATCGAAAGGTCCGGTGCTCGGAGTTGAAGACACCGGAGTATTTCCTGTAGAGGCATTTAAAGAATTGAAGAGAGAATATCAACACACTGGAAGGTCCGGTGATCAATGATGTGTGCACTGAAGGCTCACAACAGAGCATTTAACAGAGTGTGTGAAAAATCCCGGGAAGATGAAGCTATACACACTGGAAGCTCCGGTGATCAGAAGATGAATACATTGGATAGTTGAACAGTGAGGAAGTTAGCTCGGTCAAGCTCAAGTATACACACCGGATAGTCCGGTGATGGAGATGAGGTATACACTAGACAATCTGGTGTTCAGAAGTGGTTTTGAGTGGATTCTAACGGCTAGTTTCTGAGGTTGTACAGACCGGATGGTCCGGTGCTTGTACTACTGTTGTCACCAGATCATCCGATGTTCACAGTAAAGTTGAGCCGTTGGAGCAATGGCTAGTTGGCGAGTTTGAGGCTATAAATACCCACCCACTCGGCAATTTGAAGGTGCTAGAGTCCAGAGAAGTCTATATACACTTGAGAATACATCTAAACCATCAAAATGCTAAAAATGTTCATCCAAGGTGATTAAGCATATCATTAGAGAGTGATTAGTGCTTATAGACCTAGAGAGAAGTGTTGATAGGTGCTACAATCTAGAGTGTGGATCAAGGAGTGATCCAATCATGTACCGAGAGGTACGCCGACGTCTTGGAGTCTTTGTGACTCACCGGTAACTTGTTGACCCTCCGACTTGGTGTGGAGCGGCGGCAAGAAGATTATAAGAGGATGCGGAGGCCCTTGTCTTTGTGACTAAAGCTCTGAAGTGAAGACGGCGTATAAGTGACCGGAAAAGAGGTTAGTGGTGAGACCTCGTCTTGGTGGTTTGGTGACTCATCGTGCTTGAGACCTTATCTTGGTGACTTGGTAGCTCAAGAGCCGTGACTGGAAGAGACTTGGCGACCAGGAGCATATCCTTTGTGGAGCTCCAATGTGGACTAAGGGTGGCTTGTGTGCCACCGATATCACAGGATAAAAATCTCTTGTTCTCAGTTTGTCTCTCTACCTTATTTATGTTACCGCATTTACATACTTGCAATTTATCTCACTAGAGTAGGTTGCAATCCTCTTGAGCGGTAGAGTAGACACACTAGATAAACCTAGAGCACATTTAGATAGAAATTGAGATAGATTTATCTTGTGAAGTTTTTGGAGCCATTAGTTTTTAAGTGTCCTAATTCACCCCCCCCCCTTCTTAGGACGTCACCATTTTGCACAAGGGATGACCCTTTCTGTAGTAGTGTAAGGACAAGTCTATTGCCTGATGATAAATATTTGCCCATCCAACTGCTCAGTATCTTTTCAATTTGATCTTCTGCTACTTTCTAGTCTGCATTTCTCAGTTTCCAGTAGTGAATTGGAATGCCAAGGTACTTCATTGGTAGTTGGCCTACCGCACACCCAAAAAGCTAAGTATATTGTTCAGATTCGTGATGTTCCTCCCCAAAATTGAAAGTTCATTTTTATGAAAGTTTATTTTGAGGCCGGATAGTTGTTCAAAAGCATATAGTAAGAGATTCATGTTCTGAGCCTTTTTCAAGTCGTGATCTATAAATATGATTGTGTCATCCGCATATTGAATGATGGAAAGTCCATCCCTTCATCAGATGTAGAACAACCCCACTAATTTGTTCATTATCTTTTGCTCACTATGAAAACTGCTATTATATCAGCCACAATGTTGAACAATACTGGAGAGGTGGTCTCCCTATCGTACTCTTTTTTTTTTAAGTATGATCCAATGTCATCATTAAATTTTATGGCTACACTGCCCCCGAGATGATGTTCTCAACCTAGGAGCACCAGTTCTGGGAAAAACCTTTCATCCAAAGAGTCTGCATGAGGAAATGTCATTTGACCTTATCATATGCCTTTCGAAGTTGATTTTAAGAATGACCCCATTCATTTTACTATGATGTAGTTTTTGGATTGTTTTGTGAAGTGTTACCACCCCTTCTAGTATATTTCTCCCCTGTAGGAATGTTGTTTGTTTAGGATGGATGATCTTATCTGCAATGCTATAAAAGTGATTGGTTAATACCTTTGTGAAAAATTTGAAGCGAACATTCAACAAGCAGGTCTGTACTATTGAATTCGGTTTGCCTCTTTGGTTTTGGTATTAGAGTTATGTTACCGAAATTGAGACTATGGATTTGTAAATTTCTATAGTGTAGTTTATCATAACGTTGTCCTTAATGATGTCCTAGAAGGTCTAGTAGAATTCAGGTGGAAACCCATCAGGTGCTGGTGCTTTATTGCATTTTATTTGGAAGACGACATCCCTTACCTCTTTTTTTGTGTAAGGCACCGTTAGGTATTCATTTTCGATGTCAGACACTTGGGAGATGCCATCTCTTCGTGATTCCATCATCGTGAAGTGATTGGCCTCCGGTGGACCGAAAAGACTCTTATAATATTTAGTAATGTATGTTTTTATTTGTTCCTCTCCTACAATTATTCCTTCATCTTGGTCTAGGCCAAATTTGTTGTTTTTGATGGATCCAGCAGTTTTAGCTAGGGAAGCTATTCAGGAAGCCTTCCTAAAGAAATCGGATCTAGTTCTTGTTGACATCGCTGGGCAGTATGTAGGATAACGAGCCACTGATGAGGGCACTCTCTAAACTCATAAATCTCAACACCCCAGATTTAGTTTTATTTGTTGGCAAAGCATTAGTTGGAAATGACTCTATTCATCAACTTACCAAATTTAGCCAGAAATTAGCAGACCTGTGAACTGTTCCAACAGCTAGATTGTTTGATATATGGCATCCTGCTCACCAAGCTTGACACCATTGACGACAAGGTTGGAGCAGCACTTTCTATGGTGTACACATCTTGAGCACTTTCCTCATGTGATGCACTCTGATATTTCCTGCCCAATTTCAATAGGAATATCTGAATCCATATTTGCTGTGTTTTTCCTTTTGTCTAGTTCTTACACCAGATTACCCATGAACTTGACATCTTTAATAAGATTGCTATCTTTGTTGGAATGAATGTATTGTGTTGGGATTGTGATCTAACACAGTGAACAGTAATCATAACAGTGGGTGTAATGACTGTTCTTCTCTAATTATTACATCAGATAGGTGAGGGTATTTATAGGCATATCTTGACCACTCACATCATCATTATATTTGTACCCCTTATCCACAGGAATATTCCTTTTATCACTGAGGAATATCCGAGGATATTCCTGGGGCATTACAGACATTGCACACCTACGGTGCTGTCGGTGTATCGGGAACCAGGGGTCCCTAAGTCCCGAGACCGGGCCGGCCGTCCGCCACGTATCACCATCCCGCGAGGTCTCCCCTGCAGGATGAGGAAAATCTAAGTTCCGGGAGAAGGTGCTCGGGGCCACAGCCTCTGGTTCCCGAGCACCCCAGTTCCCCGATGACCCACAGAGTCCAAGTACCGGGAAGAAAGTGCTCAGAAGGGTTCCCCCTCGCCCCCAAGTACCATAGTCCCCCGATGGGCCGAACAACCAAGTGCTCGGGAGATAGTGCTCGGGGCTGCACGTGGCAGTCCCCGAGGACTCGGTTCCCCGAAGGGTCTAAAGGAGAGCTCGGGAGAGAGTGCTCGGGGCTGCACATGGCAGCCTCTGAGGACTCGGTTCCCCGAGAGGTCCTACAGAAGTGCTCGGGAGAGAGTGCTCGGGGCTGCACGTGGCAGCCCCTGAGGACTCGGTTCTCCGAAGGATCCTACAGGAGTGCTCGGGAGAGAGTGCTCGGGGCTGCACCTGGCAGCCCCCGAGCACTCGATTCCCCGAAGGTTCACGCAAGATCGCCTGACGCCCCGACGACCCGAAGGAACCCGTCGGCGGGGTGTCAGCCAGTCAAAGGTCCAATGCCGCATTTAATGGGCACGCGCGGCCTGACATCCTAACATCCTGACATTCTCAGCTGCCCATGCCATGGTATCAGTCCCTGCCATACTTTGGCAGGGGGGCGTGGGTCCATTAATTGCACGAGTCCCGTCCCGTATCATCTGGGGTACCTCGGGATAACGTTGTCAGGATCAAAGCGTTCCGCCTGCCACCCTGCCCTGACAGAAGAACAAGACAGGGTGGGCGCATCGGGCGCCTCTGTGGCCGCCCGGTGGGCCCTCTCAACGGCGCCGGAGGACGTCCACAGTGGCGGGTGGTCGGATGCGCGCCGCCTTTTTCCACCGCCCCTGTCATTTCGCCGAGACAGAATGATGACGCCTTTCTCCGTGGTGCCTTGGCACTCGCACCCCCTCTTTCCCATTTGGGGTAAGCCGAGGTCTGCGTGTGTATAAAAGGAAAGAGAGCGAAGCCAAGAAACAACTAGGCTAGACAGGACGAGATCAAGAGAAGAGACCACAAGAGACGAAGAACATCACAAGCAAGCTCGAGCAGAGCTAGAGCACGGAAGCCTCAAGCTCTCTGTAGACAATACACCCTTGTAACCAGACACATCCTTGAAGAATTCCCTTCAAAGAAAGATATTGCACTCACACAGGAGTAGGGTATTGCGCCCCCGTGCGGTCCGAACCTGTCTAAACCCCGGTGCATTTATCTCTTTTTTTGCACTAGGTCGATCATCCCCCACCACCGGCCGTTGCATTTATTTCTGTTTCCATTTATTTCCCTGACTAGCTCGTTCAGGATCATCCCCCCGGCCGAATCCTTAAAAAGGGGTCTCTCGGGATCCCTGCGACAGGAGTTCATCCTCCGACAGCTGGCGCGCCAGGTAGGGGGGAATATCCCTGGATTTGTTCGTTTGCTTTTTTTCATAGGAAAAGATGGCTGGTGGGCACCGTCTCCAGCGTTCCGGCTCCACTTCCAGTGACGGAGTGTTGCCCGACGCCCGGGAAAGCCCAGTCGCTGCTACGTTCCAGCAGCAGCCGCTATCCACATGTTCGGTTTTTCCCTCCCAAGGGGATCAAGGCGCTGGGCCCAGCAGGGCCGCCGCCGCCGCCGCTGATACACTTTCCGACCCCCAGCAGGAGGTCGAGGCCCCGGCCGCTAGGTCCGCCTCTGGACAGCGCCGGGTGCCACTGCGGCGCAGACTCGCGTTCAGCGAGGCCAGCCCGGGGAGCGCGCTGCTTGCAGCGCATGCTCTCCTCAGGCACCCGCCCGTTCAGGCCACGCCGAACACTCCGGAAGGCCGGTGGATTCAAGATGTCGTCGCCTTGGTTGGCACTGCTCACCGCCAGGTACAGGCCGGCAGTCCTCGCACCACCACTCAGTGTGGTGCCGCCAGAACTGGCTCCTCAACGGGCAACGTCCGCACGGGCCGAGGGGCCTCCAGGAGGAGCGCCGTCCCCCTGGCCGGGTCCGAAGCCCGAGACCTCCGCTTGCGTGTTAACAAGCGGAGGGGCCACGAGGACGCCCGGGTCACTCTTGAGCGCCAGCGGGAAACCCAGCAGGAGGCCGGAGCAGAGGACCAGGCTTCCTCCTTCCCGGCCCATGATCACCAGGAATCCCCGGCTCGCCGGCATTCGCCACCGAGGACCCCCGCTCGCGCTGCGGGGTATGGCACCGGTTGCCGTGCCTTCACCGCTGAGCTCCGTCGGGTCAGGTGGCCTTCCAAGTTCCGTCCCGAGCTGCCGGAGAAGTACGACGGGTCTATCGACCCCGTCGAGTTCCTCCAGATCTACACAACGGCCATTCAAGCGGCCGGAGGCAGCGAAAAGGTGATGGCAAATTATTTTCATGTTGCCTTGAAGGGCTCTGCCCGTTCTTGGCTTATGAATTTACCCCCGGGGTCTATTAGCTCCTGGGATGACCTCTGCCACCAGTTTGTGGCCAACTTTCAGGGCACATTCACGCGCTCCGGTTTGGAGTGCGACCTCCACACCGTCAAGCAACAGGAGGGGGAGACGCTGCGGTGCTTTATACAGCGTTTCAGCCAGGTCCGCAACACCATCCCGCTGGTGGCCCCCCACGCTGTTATCGTCGCTTTCCGGCAGGGCGTCCGCGACGAGCGGATGCTCAAAAAGCTAGGTACGCACGAGATCGAGACCACTGCGGAGCTCTTCGCACTGGCCGATAAGTGCGCCAAGGCTGCGGAGGCCAGGGCGTGGCATGCTCCCTGCCCCGCCGCCGACCAGCCAAGTTCTTCCCGCTCCGACAAGCGGGAAAAGAAGAAGAGAAGGAAGCGCGAGGCCGCTCCTATCGAGCCGGTCCAGGGCCCTGCCCATGGGCCGGCTCAAGAGCCCGACCGCCGGCAAGAGCGTCGGGCGGGCGCAGACAGATGGCCCGCACCCGCAAGGACCCCTGCCAGGGCCCCTCCTCGGGCCCCCTTGCCCACAAGGGCCAAGGCACCAGCTAGGGCACCGGCTCCCGCAAGAGCCCCGGCCCACGGCCAGGCTCCTGCTCCAGCGAGGGTCCCCGCTCCCGCGGGGCCCGAGCCAGGCAAATGGTGCCCCATACACCAGACCAGATGGCACGACCTCACGGAGTGTCGTACGGTCAAAGGACTCGTCGAGCAGCGCCAGAGGGAGCGCGACGAGTCCCGCGGGGGAGGCGACGCTGAGGTCACCCCCGACAACGCCGAGCTCGGTTTCGTGGAGCCCGAGCATGCCGTCGCCTTCATCGACGGAGGCGCCTACACGCCTTCCTCGCGCCGTGGCATCAAGGTCATGCGACGCGAGGTGTGCTCGGCAACCCCGAGCAAGGAGGCCACTAGGCCCCTGAGGTGGTCAGACGCTCCGATCACATTCAGCATGGCCGATCACCCTGCAAATACTGCAGCCGTGGGGCGACTACCCCTGGTGGTGTCCCCCACTGTCTGCAATGTTAAGGTCGGCAGAGTGCTGATCGACGGTGGTGCAGGCCTCAACCTCCTCTTCAAGGAGGCTTTTGAGAGGCTGCAGGTGTCCTCCAGGCACCTAAGGCCATCACTCCCCTTCTACGGAGTGACCCCCGGGCACTCCCTGCCCCTCGGGCAGGTCGAGTTGCCCGTGACCTTCGGGAGCCGGGACAACTTCCGCACGGAGTGCGTCCTCTTCGACATCGCGGAGCTCCCTCTCCCCTACAACGCCATCCTCGGGTGTCCGGCGCTTGCCAAGTTCATGATGGCCGTGCACTACGCATACCTCACGGTTAAGATGCCGGGCCCCGCGGGCCCCTTCTCCGTGATCGCCGACTCCGGCGGCACCGTCTCCTGCGCTGAGCAGTCATACATGGCTCTGGTTTCAGCGCGGGCCGAGGTCGATGGCTCTACAGGGGGCCCGGGACCCTCTTCATCCAAACCCCGACTCGCCGCCGACGCCTCTGTTCCGACGAAGGAGGTCGTTGTGGGCGAAGGCACTACCCAGGTCGTCCGGATCGGTGGTGACCTGGGCAGCAAATAGGAAAGCGTGCTCGTCGCCTTCCTCCGGGCTAACACTGACGTGTTTGCCTGGCAACCGTCCGATATGCCCGGGATCCCTAGGGAGGTGATCGAGCATCACTTAGCAGTGCGTCCGGACGCCCGCCCGGTGAAGCAGAAGGTCCGGTGGCAGGCGCCTGAGCGCCAGGAGTTTATCCGCGAGCAGGTCAGCAAGCTCCTCGACGCCGGATTTATCCAAGAAGTCCTCCACCCTAACTGGCTGGCAAACCCAGTCATCGTCCCGAAGGCCAACGGCAAGCTCCGCATGTGCGTGGACTACACCGACCTGAATAAGGCTTGCCCTAAAGATCCCTTCCCCTTACCTCGCATTGATCAAATTATAGATGCAACTGCGGGATGCGATCTTTTATGCTTTTTAGATGCAAACTCTGGGTATCACCAGATCCGCATGGCCGTAGGGGACGAGGAAAAAACTGCTTTTACCACTCCGGTGGGGACTTATTGCTATATGTCAATGCCTTTTGGCTTGCGCAACGCTGGATCCTCCTTCCAGCGCGCTATTCATATTACCCTTGATTCACAGGTTGGCCGCAACGTCGAAGCTATCTCGTGGTCAAAACCCTAGACCGCGCCACCTTGCTCGAGGACCTTGCCGAGACTTTCAACAGTCTCCGCACTACCCGCCTCAAGCTCAACCCGGAGAAGTGTGTCTTCGGGGTGCCGGCGGGCAAGCTCCTTGGTTTCTTGGTTTCTGGCCGAGGAATCGAGGTCAATCCAGAGAAGATCCGGGCCATCGAGCAGATGCGACCCCCGGCTCGACTCAAAGAGGTCCAGCGTCTCGCCGGCTGCATGGCAGCCCTCGGGCGCTTCATCTCCAAGCTCGGGGAGCGAGGGCTCCCCCTCTTCAAGCTTCTGAAGAAGACCGGTCGTTTCGACTGGACGCCGGAGGCCGAGCAGGCCTTCCGCGACCTAAAGAAGTACCTCACCTCGCCACCCGTGCTGGTGGCTCCCTCCGAAGGTGATCCCCTGCTGCTCTACGTTTCGGCCACTCCTCAGGTCGTGAGCATGGTGCTGGTGGTAGAGCACGACGAGTGTCTGGGGCCAGGTGCTGGGTCCCAGCTCCCAGAGGCCCCCGAGCACTCAACCGTCCTCGCGGCTCCCCCTGAGCAAGGGGTCGAGCCCGAGCACACTGCTCCTCCCGATCAGGGAGTCGAGCCCAAGTATCCGGCCAGCCCCGACCATGCCGCCGAGCCTGGGGGCTGCAGCAGCCCCCCGGGTGAGGCAGCCGTCCAGGCCCGCTGGGTACAGCGACCGGTGTACTTCGTCAGTGAAGTCCTCCGGGAAGTCAAGACAAGATATCCCCAGGCTCAGAAGCTGCTCTACGCCGTGTTCGTCGCTTCCCGAAAGCTGCGCCACTACTTCCAGGCGCACAAGGTCTCGGTGGTTACCACATATCCACTGGGACCCATTCTTCAGAACCGGGAAGGCACCGGGCGTGTTGTCAAGTGGGCAGTGGAGCTGGCGGAATTCGACATGCATTTTGTCAGTCGCCAGGCGATCAAAAGCCAGGCGCTCTCCAACTTCGTGGCAGAGTGGACACCCGTCCCCAACATCGTCCCCGAAGAGATCTCTGCCTATCATGGGCACGACGCGCCCGGGTACTGGGTCATGCACTTCGACGGCTCCCTCTCGCTGAAAGGCACAGGGGCCGGAGTGGTTCTCACCTCCCCAACGGGTGAAGAGCTCCGGTACGTCGTGCAGTTGCAGTTCCGCGCATCCAACAACATGGCAGAATATGAAGGTCTCATCACCGGCCTCCGGGCTGCGGTGGGGCTCGGGATTCGTCGCCTCCTGGTCAAAGGGGACTCCCAACTGGTCGTCAACCAGGTATCCAAGGAGTACCAGTGCATGGATCCTCAAATGGCGGCGTACGTGGCTGCGGTCAGGAAGCTGGAGAGGCGTTTCGATGGCCTGGAGTTGCGGCACATCCCTCACCGCGATAACACTCTGGCCGACGAGCTCTCCCGCCTGGCCTCCTCCCGTGCGCGCGTCCCTGCCGGAGTCTTTGAAGAAAGACTCGCATGGCCTTCCGTCCTGCCTACCGAACAGGACGAAGGGGAAACCTCGAACTCAATTCAGGGGACCCCGGCGGTGCCCTCAGTGGGAAGCCCCGTCAGGGCGCCACTGTCCGTCGAGTGCGCTGCACTCGCCGAATGTTCTCAAGATGCCTCGTGGATGTCTGACATCCGAGGGTACTTGAAGGAAATGTTCCTTCCCGGGGATGAGGCGTCTGCCGAAAGAGTTGCTCGGCAGTCCAGACGCTATGCTATAGTAGATGGGGATCTCTACCGGCGTAGCGCAGGAGGTGTCCTCCTGAAATGCATCTCCCGGGCAGAAGGCGGCGATCTTCTCGCTGAGATCCACGAGGGCAAGTGCGGTGGCCATTCATCGTTCCGCACGCTGGTCGGGAAGGCCTTCCGGCAAGGTTTCTACTAGCCTATAGCTCTCCAGGATGCTTCCGAGCTGGTTCGGCGCTGCAGGGCGTGCCAGTTCCACGCAAAGCAGATTCACCAGCCAGCTCAGGCTCTTCATACCATCCCCCTGTCATGGCCTTTCGCGGTCTAGGGGTTGGACATTCTGGGTCCATTCCCCCGAGCAATCGGGGGTTATGCGTACCTATATGTCGCCGTCGACAAATTCACCAAGTGGCCGGAGGCGGTCCCAGTCATCAAGGTGACCAAAAACACGGCGCTCCAGTTTATCCACGGCATCACCAGTCGCTTTGGCGTCCCGAACCGGATCATCACCGACAACGGCACCCAGTTCACGAGTGCCCTGTTCGGGAACTATTGCGAAGACCTCGGCATCAAGCTCTGCTTCGCCTCCGTCGCTCATCCTCGGAGTAATGGGCAAGTCGAGCGCGCCAACGCGGAGATACTAAAGGGCCTCAAAACCCGGACCTATAACGTGCTCGCCAAGCACGGGAAGGGATGGGTGGACGAGCTGCCCGCCGTGCTATGGGCTAATCGGACTACGCCAAGCCGTGCCACCAGGGAGACTCCATTCTTCCTCGTCTACGGCGCCGAGGCGGTCCTCCCCTCCGAGCTCACTCTGGGCTCCCCTCGGGTGCATGCATATTCTGAGGGTGAGCAAGAGCAGCAAAGGCGCGACGACGTTGACTACCTGGAAGAGCGCCGGCGGCGTGCCGCCGTCCGATCGGCTCGGTACCAGCAGAGTCTGCGGCGATATCATCTGCGCCATGTCCGAGCCTGATCTCTCGAGGTGGGGGACCTAGTTCTCTGACGCGTCCAGTCGCGCGAAGGAATGAATAAGCTGTCCCCCGTGTGGGAAGGTCCCTTCACTGTGATCGGCTTCCCGCGAGAGGGTTCTTTCAGGTTGGCGACAGAGGATGGGCAGCCACTCCCGAACCCGTGGAACATCGAGCATCTGCGCAGGTTCTACCCGTAGATGGCCATGCTCGCGGCTCAAGTCAGCCAGGCCGGGGGCTTCCCCCCCGCCCAAGCTGACCAGGGGCTCCACCCATTGGGTAAGTCATCGTCACCCAACCTTGTAAAAATTGTAAATTCAATATCTCAATAGGCAGTCGCTATGTCAAATTCTTTTTCTGGATTCCGTATGTTTAATCTGTCTGGTGAGGTGCTCGGTTGTGCGAGAAAAAGTTCGCTCTCTCATTTTCCCCGCTGATAAAAGAATCTCAATCGGTTTGCATGCGGGCAGTTGCCGCTGACTTACGTCCGACATGGTAGGCTGTGGTGTTCGGTGTCATGGCAGGCTCCCGGGCACTACCGAGTTTCGGGGCGCTCTGGGTAATCCTATCGCTCGAGCTGCTCGAGTAGTCCGGAGCTCAGGCCCCCGGAACGGGCTGTCGGTGCTCGGTCTGGTCTATCATACCCGGGCGCCACCGAACCATAGGACCTCTGGGTTATGCCTCTGTCCACTCTCGTCCGCCGGTTTGGGTATTCAAGAGGTCTCGGGTCAAAAATGAGAGCAGTTTATAACAAGTACCGCACTAACAAAGCGCACCAGGCAAAGAAATTCCCTATTCTCTCTTAAGTCACAGGCCGACAATCAAGAGCAGCTCGACCGCGAGGGCTTCAATGCCCCGGTCCCTGGTCGGCCCCAATGGTTCTCGGGTGGTCCTACCACTTAGGCATGAGTGGTCGAGATCACCCGATCCCGGGATCCTCACGTGCCTATGGGCGCTCGGGTACTCCGCTGAAGGAACCAAGTCCCCGGGCACCCCGAGCTCGGAAGCACACACCCCTCCTGGATCAGTTGGCCGGAAGGCCGACAGCTGTCCGGTGAGTGGTTACATTCAGACAAGTCTGCGTTCAATAATTTTATGTTCCCGAGTCATCCTCGGGGGCTCTCGCATTTTAATCTGCTCGGCGAGATGATCTCCTCGCGCACAAAACCCTACCGTGTGTCCACTTTTTCTTGGAACGACAGAGCGGTTCGTAGAAAGGAGTACCACGCGTACGGTAATGTCTGACCGAAGCCCTCCGTGGTGGTCATGGTGTTCGGTCCGCTTTTAAGGACCCCGAGCACTACCGAGTCCTTGGGTGCCCTGGGTAATCCTATCGCTCGAGCTGCTCGAGTAGTCCGGAGCTCCGGCCTCAAGGGCGGGCTGTCAGTGCTCGGTTCGGTCCGTCTTAAGCCCGGGCACCACCGTACCACGGGGACTCTTGGTCACATTTCCGCCCGCACGCGTCTCCCATCTACTAACTGAGTGGTCGCGAGGTGAAAAAGTGTTCATCGGTCACGGCGTGTTCCGTGCTGAATCGATCTATCTCCCGAGCAAGGAAGTTCGTGTCTTTGTCTTTCAACTTAGACGATGCGGACTCGCGAGAGCTCGAGGGCTGAATGCGCCAACAACAGCAATCGGGGCAACTTCGTTCTCGGGGATGGAAAGGTCGGGAACAGTCCGACTGAGTACTCCCTGGGGCTTCAAGGCAAAACATCAGAAGGAACATCAAGCATTCAAGAACACTGGAGTTGCGAGCCCAAAGAAAAGCTGCCATTATATTCACGAGGCACATACAAGCATCTCTGAGGGATCGCTCCCATATTTACATCCGTCAAGACAACAACAAAAGAAAGAAAAATGACTACAAAAGGTCTAGTCGGCTGCGGAGGCGGTAGCTGAGTCTTCTGAGTCGTCCCCGGGGGCTGGTGGCGGCGGCACTTCCCGCCTAAAGCCGGCCGCCACTTCGGCAGTGGTACTCCGAACCGCTTCCCGGGCAGCCTCTCCCTCAGCTTCAACCACTCCTTCCCACGCCGGCTCCAGCGGGAAGTTCGGGTCTCTGCTTCGGTAGCAGGCCAGGACGTGCTCGGCCACCGCGTGGGCCAAGCCGCGTCCCTCCTGGGCGGCAAGTTCTTGGACAGCCCAGGGCAGGGCCTCGAGGCGCTCGCAGACCTGCTGAAGCTCTAACACTTGTCGTGCGGGGCTGTCGCTCTTCTGGTCTTCAACGAGCCGTCCGAGGCCGCACTTCTCCACAGCCCGCCGCATCCGCCGGAGTATATCCTCCAACATCTGCTGCAGGTTGACCCGTGAGACGAACGCGGCCTCGAGCTTCTCCTTGGCAGCCCGCAGCTGCGCCTCAAGTCCCTGGTCCCCGGCCGGGCCAGAAGAACCGCCAACGGCTACGGAGCTGGCAGCCTGCTTCGTCTTCGCCACCAGCTCGGACAAGGCGCGCTCACGGGCGGTTAATTCCGCGTCGTGCTTCGCGTTCTCCTCCGCCCTGGTAGCAGCGGCCGCGGCCGCCGTGGCAGCCTCGCCCTCTCGACAACTCAGCTCGCCCTCCCGCCGGGCCAGCGCGTCCTCCTGTTGGGTCACCGAATCCTCCTGGGCACCAAGATCCGCCGCTGAGATCTCATTGTCCACCTCCCGAAGGGAGATGTCCTCCTCCCAGTGGCGGATGTCTTCTTCAATCTTCCGGAGGTTGTCTTCCCAACGCTGGAGGTCGGCGCGCGTCTGATCAGCCTCCCCCTCCCGGCGGGTCAGCTCGGCCCGGAGCTCCTCCACCGCCTTCTCGCGGACTGCAACCGCCGCCTCCTTCTCCTACGCCTGCCCCGTCCTGGCAAGGGCCTCGGCAGCCTGCTGCCTCGACGCCTCAGCCAGGCGGGCGGCGTCTTCTCGCTCCCGCGCGGCCTTCAAAATTTCTTGTTCCCGCGCGACCTCCGCGCGGGTATCCTCCAGGAGCTTCTGTTCACGCGCGGCTGCCGCGCGGGCCTCCTCCTGGGCGCTCGTGAGCTGCGCCCTATCCGAAGCCAGGCGGGTGCGCTCAGCTTCGAGCTGCTCCTCCTTTGCGCCCACTACCGCGCCCAGCCGCCCGACCGCCACCTGGACGCCTTCGATCGCGGCCAGGAAGGGGTCGGTGGGCTGGCCGGGCGCCGGTGGGGCGTCGGCCTCCCCGCAGATCACCTCCGGGGGGTCCGAAGTCTCCACGGGACACCACACCACCACCCGCCCCGGGCTCTGTCTGCCCGGGGTAGGTTCCGCCGGTGCCGAAGACTCGGACGGCGGCCGCATCCCCGTGTCGGCCGCCGCGTCCGCCGGCCCCAGCAAGGCCGCTGCCTCCACCGTCGTCCGCCCCGGGCTCTGCACGCCCGGGTAGGTTCCGCCACGCCGAGGACTCAGACAGCTGCTCTGTCCTCCTTTCAGCCGCCGCCTCCGCCGTTCTCCCAGTGGCCGCCATGACTGTTTGCGCCCCCGCCGTCCCTGCGTCCGCCTGCGTCGACGCGACCGGCGGGCTCGGCTCTGGCCTCGACGCCCGCACCCCTTCAGTCGCGGTGACGCCTGCGGTCGGCCTGCGGGAGATAGGTGAAGATCAAAATCAAAGCTCAGTTCGGGCAAGAAACGCCCAAGAAAGAGCAAAGAAAGAAACTTACCGGTACTGCCATTTGGCCGCTGGAAGCCTGAAGTCCGGGTCCGGCGGCGTCGGCCCGGAGTCCTCCCGCCACCTCTTCCGCTTGGGGCTCGGCGGGGCCGCTGCGCGATTCTCAGGCACCGGCGCAGGCCCCATCCGCACAAGCCGCGGCTCCAGCACCGGGAATGCTGCCGCTGCCGGCGGCGACGGCAGAGAATCCGGCACCAAGCTTTCCCCGGTCCCCCGGCACCACCACCACAGCGGTATCAGAGACGCCCTCCTCTCCGGCGCGGTGGCTGCTGCCTGCATCGGCCCCGTCGCCAGCCATCGCTGAGCTGTTTGTGGCCTCCTCGCCGAGCAGCTCGTCCAATCCAGGGAGCTCAGAGGCCTCGGGGTTCCGGCTCCTCGGCAGATCCACGGGCCCCTGGGCGTCGAACTCCGGCAGCCGCGCCATGATTGCCACCCGGTCGGGGTTGGCGCAGAGCGTCATCTCCGGCCACGGGAGTTCCGCCCGGCCCATGTCTTCTACTCCGGTGATCACCCGCGTCATGCCCCTCAACTCCGCCGGGCCCAGATCCCAGCTTGCGCCGACCTGGGTCCGGGTGATGTCCTCCGGCCCAGTGTAGAACCAACTCAGCCGGGCCCGCTCCCGCAGAGGCGCCAGGCGACGGCGCAGGAAATCCACCGCCACCATGACGGAAGTCAGCCCGGAGTCGCGCAGAAACTGGATGCGCTCCAGCACCGGCTCCAGCCTCGCGTCTTCTGGCGGCGGCGCCTCCCACGTCGACCTCCGAGGTTCCGCCGCCACCTCTGGCAGTTCGAGGCGCTCGTGGGGGTCGACGTCGACGAAGAACCAGTCCCGTCGCCATTCCTCCCACTTACTGCGCAGTACCTGGGGGATGTAGTGATCCCCCAGGCCGTCCCGAAGCCGAAGGTTGCAGCACCCCACGACATCCGCCGTGGAGTGCCCCCTCTTCTTCCCCACCGGCCGAAGGACGAAGAAGTGTCGAAGCAGCGTCGCCGAAGGCGCCACCCCCACGAACATCTCGCAGAAGTGCGCGAAGATCGCCAACACCACGACGGAGTTGGGACTCAGGTGCACCAATTGGATGCCGTAGGTCTCGAGCACTTGAAGGAAGAAGGTGGAGAACGGCGGCACCAACCCTGCCGCCACGAAAGACGTGAAGAGAATGATCCTCCCGGGGACTGTCGTCGCCGGCGTCAGGCTCGCCGGCGTTACCACCACAGCTCCCTCTTGCCCCTCGGGCACCAGCAACTTCCTGATCTTGTCCGCCGCCTCTTCGTTCCTCAAACGAGACTCCTCCTCCGACCCTCGTCATCACGGAAAGAGTGGAGGTGTTTTGGTGGTGGTGAAAGGGAAGAAAAAGTGCTCTGGTTGCCTGAAAATTTCCTAAGGGCTTCGGAGCACAAAAAAGGCAAGAGCAGGAGTGCAAGAAGGCGTAAAAAGGGGGACGGACCGATCCCCTCCCCCTTTTATATCTCAAAGTTCAAATATTGCCGCCCAACGGTTCGCTCGGCGAAGCACCGCCTCGATCGACGCAACCGCCAGGCGAATCTCCCGCCGATCGTGCGGCATCAGCGGCTGCCAGGCGTATTTTCCTCGATCTGCGCAGCGGCCGCGCGTGCCGCCCGTACGGTCGTCATACCCTTCGGGAGTTGTGTGGACACGCGTCTACTCATTTCCCCGCTGGGTCGTACCCGAGGCCCGGGTCAAGAAAGGCCATCTCTCGAAAGCCTGCCATGTGGCGTCCATGCCAGCCTCGGCCTCGGCCGCGACGAAGGGCTCATCCGCAGTCTCGGTGCCATCGCCTACCAATGGGCCCAGGGGCTACTGTCGGTGTATCGGGAACCAGGGGTCCCTAAGTCCCGAGACCGGGCCGGCCGTCCGCCACGTATCACCATCCCGCGAGGTCTCCCCTGCAGGATGAGAAAAATCTAAGTTCCGGAAGAAGGTGCTCGGGGCCACAGCCTCTGGTTCCCGAGCACCCCAGTTCCCCGATGACCCACAGAGTCCAAGTACCGGGAAGAAAGTGCTCGGAAGGGTTCCCCCTCGCCCCAAAGTACTATAGTCCCCCGATGGGCCGAACAACCAAGTGCTCGGGAGAGAGTGCTCGGGGCTGCACGTGGCAGTCCCCGAGGACTCGGTTCCCCGAAGGGTCTAAAGGAGAGCTCGGGAGAGAGTGCTCGGGGCTGCACGTGGCAGCCCCCGAGGACTCGGTTCCCCGAGAGGTCCTACAGAAGTGCTCGGGAGAGAGTGCTCGGGGCTGCACGTGGCAGCCCCCGAGGACTCGATTCCCCAAAGGGTCCTACAGGAGTGCTCGGGAGAGAGTGCTCGGGGCTGCACGTGGCAGCCCCCGAGCACTCAGTTCCCCGAAGGTTCGCGCAAGATCGCCTGACGCCCCGACGACCCGAAGGAACCCGTCGGCGGGGTGTCAGCCAGTCAAAGGTCCAATGCCGCATTTAATGGGCACGCACGGCTTGACATCCTGACATTCTCAGCTGCCCATGCCATGGTATCAGTCCCTGCCATACTTTGGCAGGGGGGCGTGGGTCCATTAATTGCACGAGTCCCGTCCCGTATCATCTGGGGTACCTCGGGATAATGTTGCCAGGATCAAAGCGTTCCGCCTGTCACCCTGCCCTGACAGAAGAACAAGACAGGGTGGGTGCACCAGGCACCTCTGTGGCTGCACGGTGGGCCCTCTCAACGGCGCCGGAGGACGTCCACAGTGGCTGGTAGTCGGATGCGCGCCGCCTTTTTCCACCGCCCCTGTCACTTCGCCGAGACGGAATGATGACGCCTTTCTCCGTGGCGCCTTGGCACTCGCACCCCCTCTTTCCCATTTGGGGTAAGCTGAGGTCTGCGTGTGTATAAAAGGAAAGAGAGCGAAGCCAAGAAACAACTAGGCTAGACAGGACGAGATCAAGAGAAGAGACCACAAGAGACGAAGAACATCACAAGCAAGCTCGAGCAGAGCTAGAGCACGGAAGCCTCAAGCTCTCTGTAGGCAATACACCCTTGTAACTAGACACATCCTTGAAGAATTCCCTTCAAAGAAAGATATTGCACTCACACAGGAGTAGGGTATTGCGCCCCCGTGCGGCCCGAACCTGTCTAAACCCCGGTGCATTTATCTCTTTTTTTGCACTAGGTCGATCATCCCCCACCACCGGCCGTTGCATTTATTTCCGTTTCCATTTATTTCCCCAACGAGCTCGTTCAGGATCATCCCCCCGGCCGAATCCTTAAAAAGGGGTCTCTCGGGATCCCTGCGACAGGAGTTCATCCTCCGACAGGTGCCCTATGCAATCTAATCCCGACACGTGTCCTAGAGGGGCCCACATCGAGCCCTCCTTTGGGGTTATCGATGAGCTCCCTCTAGTCATCTTATGGTCAGGTTCTGGTTAACCCACAGGCTTCTTCTCGGATGAGCCTTCGCTCTATTATTGAAGGTCCTTGCGCCGCCTCCCTTCGTCCTCAGGGCTTCGTCGTACCTTTCGTCCTCCGGGCTTCATTGCATCCCTTTGTCCTTTGGTCCTCGCCTCTGAGCTTTATCCCTTGGGCTTCGCTACCGCTTACGTCCTTCGGTCCTCGCATTCGGGCTTCATCCCTTGGGCTTTGGTACCGCCTCCGCCCTTCAGTCCTCGCGTTTGGGCTTCACCACCTAAGCTTCGATGTACATCCTTGAGCCTAATTCCTACAGAGCATAAAGGAAAACATCTTTGCCTTTATATTAGCCTTGCTACTTTGCCTTTGGGATTGACTGTTATGGCCGAAATCAACGAACAGGGGGCTAACGTGGTACCATTCCCCCAATAGTGGCCCATTTGCGGTTTTGGTCTTGACATTGGAGGGTTGAAGCGGAGAATCTTTAGAGACAATGGGATGGTGCCCTTCTCCTAGTCCTCCCCTCCCCCACTTCGGCCAGCCGAAGTCAGCCCCCAAAAGCGGCAAAGTTAACTTATATTTCAGAGGAAAAAGGTGTATATATTGAACGAGGGTATACCCTTCCACTATCATGCAGTGATAACAAAATACATCCTTCGCATGGCAATACCATTTATTCGGTTACCAATGGAAAGTGCCAAAATATGTCCTTCGCATGACCTATACAAAATAGCTATGCGTGATATATATATGTTAAACTACCACCCCTTCTCGCGAGGTGTCCTACTTCATGCTTGGCATGAACCAAGTGTCTGGTGCCCACTAAGATACCACGGGAATAGCCTTGACGATGGCTGGGACATTGGTTGTGATGTCCCGCCGCCACATGTAGTACTAGGCCTTGCTGTGGTGGTTGAACCAGCCGAATAAGTGGATGCAGTCCTTGTGAAGGCCCATGAGGTATTTGTCTCCTAGAAATACATACCATATATCGTCCCAACTCTGCAGGATAATCTTGTCATAAAGCTTCAAGCTTTGGTGCCAGCTTACGCGTGTCCCAAAGTTCCAGTACCCGTCATTGAGCATACTATGGTCTGCAAAGCTGTGCGGTGCTCGTGGAGACGGGACCCATCGAGTATTCTTGGGTGGTGGACCCATAGCTTGTCGTTTCGAAAGAGGAGCACATGGCCCCTGGCATGAATGATGCACGCGTCCTTTCCCTATTCGGGCCATATCTTTGCCCAGAAGTCCTCTGCTGGCTCTGAGACCTAGCCATCTGTGCTGCCGACTTGCCACCACGATGCCTCTACGAAGCGTTCGCCCGTCTCGAGGTAGTGGTTGTGATATGCGTAGATGACAATGAATGTTTTTGGCCCAGCCTCCACTTTCGGGCGCAAGAAGAAACCCTTAAGGGTATTGCTCTAAGCCCACTCTAGGAAGTGCGGTAGCGCGAAGGTTTGTCCTATCAGCGAGTTCGTGAGCATCATGAAGTCATCGTGGTAGTCGAGTCCTATGAGGTAACTTCCTTTGAAAGTTACGACCCTCATTCTGCACCCCACAAATGTTAGGATGTGCCTATTAAAGAGTTTGTCCTTCACCAGCGAGTAGAAGGAGATCCCACCCGATTCGTGGACTTCGTTGCACCCATGGGAAAAACTGCAGTTGCTCTTCGCAACGGATGCCAACGTGCCATTGGGCGTATACCACTCTGTAGGGATCGATGACGTCCTAAAAGGGGGGGGTGAATTAGGATACTTAAAACTATTTTGGCTCTAAAAACAACACTAGATAAACCTATATCAGTTTCTATCTAAATATGCTCTAGATTTATCTAGTGTATCTACTCTACCGATCAAAATGCTTGCAACCTATCTAAGAAGGTAAATTGCAAGTAGTAAATGCGGAAACATAAGTAAGGTAGAGAGAGAAAACTCAGCACAAGGATTTTTTTCCCGTAGTATCGATGGCATGAATGCCACCCCTAGTCCACGTTGGAGCTCTACAAAGGATATACTCCTGGTTGGCACCCGGTCACGACCTTTGAGCCACCAAGTCAGAAAGATAAGACCTCCACCCGGATGAGCCAGCAAGCCAAGGTCTCACCACTAGCCTCTCTTCCGGTTCCTCGTCGCCGTGATCACTTCAGAGCTTTAGCCACAAAGACAAGGGTCTCCGCGTCCCTGCACAATCGTCTTGCCGCTGCTCCACACCAAGTCAGAGAGTCAACAAGCTTGCCAGTGTGTCACCAAGACTCCAAGGTGCCGACGTACCAAGAGGTACATTGTTGGATCACTCCTTGATCCACTCTTTTGGCAGCAATCATCTAACAACACACTCTCTAGGCCTATAAACACGAATCACTCTCAATGGTGTACTTAATTACCTTGGATGATCACTTTAAGCACTTTGGTGGTTTGGATGTCTTCTCAAGTGTACATGAACTTCTCTAGACTTCAGCCCACACAAATGACTGAGTGGAGGGGTATTTATAGCCTCAAACTTGCGCACTAACGGTAACCCAACGGCTCCAAAAAGCTATTAACACCGGATGATCCGGTGAGAATAGTAGTACTATCACCGGATCATCCGATGAGTACATCCTCAGAAATTAGCCATTGGAACCCCACTCAAATATCTGTGAACACCGGATACTCCGGTGTATACTCCACCTTCATCACCGGGCTTTCCGGTGAGTATACATTAGCCATCGGAGCTAACATCTTCTCTATGTAAATTGCTCTGGTGTATTCTCTGGTGCACATCGCTCCATCACTGGACCATCCGGTGCATTATCTTCAGCCAGCCGAGCCAATGCAACCCTCTCTAGAAAATATGCTCCGGTGTATAAATCTTCAGAGCACCAAAACTTTCGGTAAGGTCACTGCATTCTCCTCTTTGTCAACAATATTCCGGTGCACTCCTTCGGTGAGTTCAAATCAATCACCGTACTATCCGGCGAGGTCTTCTTCTTCATCATCTTTGCACTGTTTATTGTCCGGTGTATTATCCGATGCACTTCTCTTCATCACCGAAACTTCCGGCATGTTGACCTTCGATCTTCAATAGCTGCAATCTTCTCTGGTGGAAATGCTCCGATGTGTATCTTCCTCTGAGCACCGGATCATCCGGTGAGGTCAAATGCCTCTGGACACAATGCTCCGGTGTGTTCAACCATGTGAATACCGGACCATCTGGTGAAGTTATTTCTCTTAGGATTTTTTCCAATTCAACCAAGCTTTGTCCCGGCTTTTATGGCTTTTTCATATATTGCATCCATGAGACTTACTAACATATATTCTTGACAAACATGTTAGTCCCAATAACTATGTTGTCATTAATCACCAAAATTACAATCATAGTCAAATAGGGTCATTTTCGCTACACACTCTGAAGAACATGAACTCCCTTGGCTCACCGAAGCGGTCGACGATAGTTCAGAGGGCGAGCCACGGAACTCCCGCCCAGTCCATGGCTACCTTCGGTGAGACTTGAGCGAGCCTGAACGACGGAAGGGCAAAGGAGGAGAGTCAAGTGAGTTTGAGTTCTTGTGAATGGTATGAGGAAATTACAGTGGTGGTCTTGTCATGTTGTTCCTCTGCCGCCTTGAGTTTGGTCGTAAGTCCCTTTCCTGTGGTCCGGGTGGCCTCTTTTGTGTGAGAAAGTCAGAGGCTGTGTCTGTGTTGGGAAGTTAGAGCTGCTTGGCCGCATTTGTGCGACGAGGTTGGCAACGATGACCCAGTTGCAGACTTCATTTGTGTAGTAGTGTGTGGTCTTTGTTGTCCGGACGCTCACGCCGTTGGGTACTTCGCTTGTTGGCTTTAATTTAACTGTGCAGTTGTTAAAGTTTTTGGATCCAGTTTTTTTTATAAACTGAATTAACTTTTTTTTAATAATATCGGCATCACTTATACCGTACTTTCGCAAAAAAGCTTGGTGGTCGCATCCTGGACCGTCAGCGTCTAAGATTGAGACACTGGGAAACAAACTCCGACTCTGACCTGAACCCACTGTGAACCGAACAGCTCGACCTTTACAAAACACTACGACAAGGTTACTCTAACATGGTTTTTGCAGTCTTTGTTGGAACTATTTGGTCTGGAATAGGGATTCAGGAATTGAGGCACTTAGGTGCCCCTCACCGATGTTAAATTTGCACTCATGGAGGTTGATCCCGGTACGTTTGTGAAGAGAAGGAATCGGAAAATACTCTCTGGGCGCACATACGTGTGCTCGATTAGCCACAGAAAAGCTTACTCAAATAATGGATAAAATAATCCCCCACAGAAAAGCTTACTCAAATGGATAATCCCAGTTGTTCATTGTAGCGCTGCTGTTTGCTCGTGGAGGCTGGAGACGTAGGTGTTGGCGTTCTTGGAGGCCGGACTGCCGGAGGAGAAAGGCGTTGTGGATAAGGAGACCATGGAAAAGGAGGAGGTAGATGGCGGCGGCAAGGAGAGAGAAGGCAACAGCTGGGGTAGATGGCGGCGGGAGCGACGAGGAGAGAGATGGCAGCAGGGGCAGCAAGCAAGAGGAGGTAAATGGCGGCGGGGGCAGCGGTGCGGAAGGAGAATGCGGCTGATAGAGAAGGCTGCTGCGGCGCTGACAAGGGAGAGGAGAGAGAAAATTCTGCTGCAGAAGATGGCGGTCATGTCGAAGGTGAGAGACGGACAGTGGAAGCAGAGAGGATGAAGAAAGGAGAAAATATTCCTTGCCTTCTTTATTCCCATTGCGCGTGCTTTTTGCTTATTCATTCATCTTTCTTTCTTTTTTTTCTTTTGAATTTTGAATGACTTGGTCGGTGAGAAAACGCTTGAATGGTTGTCAACTGCAGTGTCTTGGCTGTCTTCTGGTTTCCCAAGGATCTTGACTACCCCCAGAAGAAGCTACCTTGAATGGTTGTCTTCTGGTTTCATGCAGCTGGACCTCCCTGATCGAGGCGCCGCCGCCGCCGCCGCCGGCCGGTTCATCCTACGGTACGGGCAACAGGTACACTGAGGCCGCCATGCTCTTCAGCGGAGTCGTTTTCTTCAACGATCTTTATTTCTTCCAGTGCTTTCTGTTATCTGGATATCTTGCTTGCCCTTTTGGTCGCCCCTTTCCTACAAGAGTGCCAGATGGATTGATACAAACACAGATTTTTTTTGTTTTTTTTTCAAGGTACATTAACATGAAAATTTCTGAAAACAGCTAATATAGATACGGATCTGTAGTACTGTAGTGTAAGCACATACATATCTTTAGCTGCTATGCAATCTCACACCACCTCAACCTTGGAATCCGTTTTGAGTGGATCACATCTGGGGAGGGTTGGGGCTGGCCCTGCGGGGAAGGAGAATCGATCAGCTGCTAGACATACTGTAAATAAGTTGCATACATTTATTAGTTTATTTAAAATGACCCTCTGTCTTTTCAATACATGCCAAGTTCGAAGTTCCTATATCCATGGTGATAGGTACTGGAGATCTTTATTCCTAACGACATCAGATGGAAGACGAACTAGATCTTCTAGAAAATAAGCTTCGAGATTTCATCCGACACAATGATAAGGGAAAGTGGATATGCGATAACAATCATAATATTAAGTATTCACAAAAGATGAGATCATAAATATAACCAGCAACTACAACACTAAGCTTTGGAAATGGTTGAATAATAGTAGCTGATATCTACTGGCTTTCTTTCGTTAAGTAATAAGTAGCGATCGATAAACATAATGGCCGTCCATGAGGTGTCCTATTGCCACCTCTAGTTCTTTCTTTAGCTGATATATATTCTGCTATGTTGGTGTTGTTATCTATCTTATTATAATACCCTAAAAGTTGAAGAAGTCGATGTCCAGGTTGTCGTTTCGTTTTCTGATAACGGAAATAAAAATATCATGGTAAAATGTTTAAAACAGGAAAAAAATATGTGTGGGCTAGCTTTGGGGCCCGCTGACCTGCTTTTTCCCTATTTGGACCCAACCTGAACCTAGACTGTAACCCTACTTTGAGCTCAAGATTCAAACCAACCTCTTTTCCCTGTAGGGTTGGATGTCTCCCCTCCCTTCTCCACTTGGCCACCCTGTGTTGCTGTGTGTGCGCTAATAACCCTCTTGTTACAGTACCGAACTAGAAGAGGAGAGAAAGAAGAAAGGAGAAGAGGAAGAGAGAGGGAAAGGAGATAGGGAGAAGAGAGGAGAGAGGAGAGAGGAGAGGAAGGAGGTTGGCACCCCCTCCCTGCCATGGCCTTCCCCAAGGTCCTGTAGTGAGGATTCCTCAACGGGAGGAAGAGAGATCGCTCAACGAGTTGGGGAAAAGATGTCGGGAATTTCCTATCGAGCCTCATATCATTGGTTTCTTTGAGTTTTCCCAGCAGGTTCCTCTGCGTGAGGCTTGGTGTAGTCCTTTCCCCACCTTCCCCCTCTGTTGTAGGATGATCTTAGGTGCTTAACATGTTGTTATAGTGATGGATTACCTAGGGGAAACTATCGTTTTGCGCATAATCTGTGTTCTTCGAGTACTCAGACCGGGCAACGCGGCTGTGTTTGAGGTTTTTAGACCAAAATAATTTTTCCTTCAGAACTCGTCATTAGAAAGTTGTAAAGAATGCATAGACCCAATTGCTGCTAAATTTTCAGATTTTTTGGCCATGTAGTTTATGCGCAATCGATGATGGAAAACTGCGGTGTTGCAGTGTCAAGTTTTGTAGACCGTTTCTGTTCGATGTCTATTTCATAGAGCTTAGAGATTTTTATGATTTATCGAGCAATAATGAAAGTTGCATTTCATGATATGATATGTTCACTGTATAAATTTAATATTTGGTGCCATGGTTTATCATTAGTGATCTGTTGAACTTCGTTGTTCAGATTTTAGAGCAGTTTTAGATGTCTGTTTTCCGTCGCATTTCAGGGATATATGCCTTCAGAATTAAAAAATAATGTCCCACGTAAGTGGTAACCCTCGCTTAGTAGTTTTCAGAAATGTCATAACTTGATATTGTTTTGTAAAGTAGATTTAAAGATATTAAATTGTGAAGCAGCCTTGCTGCTCTTGGCCGAATGTCGACTTTTCGGTAATGTTGTGAATGTGGGGTTTTTTTAGAGCGTATGCATTTTTGCTTATGTGTTGTCCCTATGTATTTGGTGCTAATATAAATATATGTTTGTTCAAATGTTGCCGCAATGGGACACATTTAATGTTCGCCTTTATCTTCAGTAAAGGCAAGTAGATGAGCGGTTGTTTTGCTTTCGTCATGACACAATTTGTTTGCTGCACAAACTGATAAAATGAACTCTCTCAACTTAGGACGATTACCTTGAAGATAAATAAAAAGCAATGTTTTAATCTCCGGATATTGACTTGTAAGCATGAACTCACCGGAGTAGCCTCCCTCTATGGCTTTTTTTTTTTGGCTTATGAGTTTGAATGACAAGTTGAGTTTACACTATTGGGAATGGTTCAAGATTCATTGTCTGTAGTTAATATTTAGCATGACATCTATTATTTGAAGTGACACGTATGGAGATCTTTGGATCCGGTCATTAAGTTTTGTGCTAGTGACTGTGTCTGTTAGCTTATGATGATATTGTTATGTAACATGCAGTATAATTCGAGGGTTCAAGCGAGTAGTCCTCCTTTATCGTAGAATCCATGGCAAGTAAACATAGGGGTGTTGTTGTTGCTATGAAATTTATTTGTTATTCTACACTTCACTACTAAAATGAAGTACACATGATTAAGATAGTGAATCTGAAAAGTTATGCTTTGTCATCTGTTCCTAGCATTTTCATGGTTCATTTTCAATTCCTTATGATGTCGATGGCTTGATGAGGATGTTCATACACCTTCTTTTTCCTACATGTTGAGGATGTTAATATGTTATATAAGCCACAGATCAGGCAAGTTAGGAGAGGCGTTCAATGCCTCATCGGTCGTCGGCCCGTGAGTAGCTAGTAGCAGACGGCACAAGAAACCTTATCTAAAGTCCTAAAGAAGGGATCCAACTGGATGAAATGTGAGAGCGAGAGATTGAGGATGATGGCTAGACGAGACGATGAGTCGAGAATCTACTGACATATGCCTGCCTCTCTTCCCACTCGTTTCCACCTAGGCCAAACATGAGCAAAATGTATAGGGGCACTGGGCTGACCTAACACGAGAGAGGGGAGCGAAGGGATGGATGGATGTAGGTTGTTTCATAGTTTTGGGCTAAAATACATATAATGTGACCTAACTATCAATATACATATGTAATATACCTATTAAACTATAATTTTATTGCAAAAATTATTGGGTGTACATATGTATACCATTGTCTCATGGTAGGACCGCCCCTAGGTACATATGTTGTTGGTTTAATATATGTCCCTATCGGGTCATTTTCTCTTTAAGTTTTGTTCTAGGTTTAAATGGAAGAAATAATGCATAACTTTCTAGACTTTGCCTTTAGTTGTTCCATTCACCTAATGATTAATATAAACATGCTATATCCTATCTTTAAATGTGAAGAAAAACTTGATAAGCAGCTAGTAGTAAAACATGTTGTTTCATGATCTTTTACTTGCGATATCTTGTATCTCACCCTTACTTTACCATTACAGGTATGCATCAACGTGACTTGTTGATCATGAAGGGCTTGGGAGTCGAAGCACACACACCATCACTTGGGTTGTAATCTTTTGTATGTGATGAAGTTTTTGGTTCATGTTGGCAGATTACCTAAATTGTGAAATGTATCTATTAGGAAAGTAGTTTAGTTATGGGTTGGTGGTATTTACCTTGTACACCAGAGATATTTGTATTATTTTTATCTTATGTCTATGTAAGTGTCTCAGTCTATCTTTCATTGTGCAAATGAGGTTCTGTCGAAATTTGTAATTTTGGCAGACTTAGTGTTTCGTAGGCTGTTTGTGTAGCATCTCGGGGCGAGAGGTACGCTAGGGTGTTACACTTATGTGAAGACTTCTATCTATGCACTAGTGAGCTAGAGTATTACCGCTAAGACTTCAATCTTTGTTTTTCCTTGTGACTTGCTTCGTGTGGTTGTGATGTGGAATGATTTCCATATTTCTCCTCCTTGTGTAATTGTGTTGTCATTCATGAGTGATTTCAAATATCAAGTACTATGCTATGTTTGTGCTGCATTGCAGCACTAGTGAGCTCTAAAATTTTGTTAGTTACGAAGATATTTACCATTTTCATTATATCTGGACAATACTTGTGTCAAACCGTAGACTTGTATAGATCATGATCATCTGGTGACTAGTGTGGAAGGTCTTAGCGTTTTAACTCTATCTTGGCTATCGTGGATTGTCATTCGAATATGAGAAAGACTTTAGGTGCAATTCATATGTAAAACTCCTTTGTACACCTCCAGAACACCTTGTTGAGGATTGACAAAGTTATCAGAAACGTCTCGCTATCGATAAGTATATCACCTAAATGCATTGAACATAATCTTAGAATGAACCACAGTGTCCAGTAGCTCGCACTAAATGCACCGAACATAATAACTTTTATTTGAGAGACCACCAACCATGTTGGGGGGTAGCGTTTTTCGATCGATAATTCACGCATGTTGCTACCGAAGGTCCCTAAATGTTGGAGATCAAAAGCCCAGTTGAAAAGCGCAATAAAGAACAACAAAAATTATTCTGCAAACTCATTGATGTCAGGATTTATAGTGTCTTTATACATTTGACTCCAACCTAGTTGAAAAGCAATACCCTGTCTTGTAGAGAAAGGTTTCGTCGAGTCGAGTAGAGACCCAACATAACTATCCAAAGAAGTATCTGGCAAATACTCGGGTTGAACACTATCACCTTCGGCAGATACTATGTTGTGCGAAGCCTGAGGTCACCACCGGTAGAAAAAGTGCCAGAGCGAAGTAGTGTCGTACGCTTTGTCAATCGGCTCAGGCTTTAGCTCGAGAAGCCCCATCAAAGGGATGATTTCTCCATGTTCTATCCTATGAATTTCTTTGTCGGCCCTTTGGATCTCTATGTCCGAAGGGTGAAAAGACTCCCAAAACGCTTTAGAATCAGCGTTCCTTGCATCATAGACCTTTTCCTTTGCTCGCGAGTACTTATTAAAGTGTATGTCGGGGTGAAGGTGATGAAAGGAATCCCAGTAGGCCCATGGCATAAAAAAATTTATCCCGCATCATGGTTAAGGGGACAACATCTTCCGCTACCTGCATAGAGTCCGAAGGGAGGACCTGCGCAGGAAGTGAAGGCTGTCAAAATGTTTAATAAGAAATTAATCATGCATTACAAAAACCTCGGATAACATTGAGTGTTTCGAATCCAAAAGCCTACAATAATCCCTCACACCTGCTTCAAACCTACATTTTGTGAGTCATTAGCCACTTGCGAAGGACCAAAAGCTGAAGTGGGTGGGGCAGAAGTTCCTGCGATGGCCAAAGCATTCATAGCCTTTGCAGCAGCCTACAGTAAAATACGCATAAAGTTAATGAAATAAAAATACAATGATGCTAACGCATTGTGAAGAGAAGAGTTACGTACCCTTCGGCGGTTGTTCTGCATTCCTTGAAGGGCGAGGGCACACCCATGTTCGCACCAGTAATTGCTAGTGAAGGACATGGTGGAGGCCTTCGACGCCTTCAACACCGCACCTAGTGACATGTCCGGTGGGTAGCAGAACGAACGACTCTGGAGTGCTTTGTGGTGATCACAGCCTGCTAGCTCCAATGATTGAATAAGGCTTCGACCCGATATCATGGCGCAGAAGTCACCATATAAGCGAGCTGCTTGCCGAAGTCTTCCAGAGGACTCCGCAATCCACCTGAGAAGATCATCCAATCCAATTTGGTCGAGGGTTGGAGGCACGACCGAAGTGCCTAGTTCTTCAATAGTCTGGCCAAAATCTTCACTGGCCATGACCGCCTTCTGCTCCAGGACATGTACTCGCTCTTGGACAGCATCGTGGCCAAATTGCTTCGCCTGGCGCAACGCTTCAGTTAGGAGTACATTTTTAGCTTAAAGTTCTGATACATTCGCTTCAGACACCGCTGTGCACTAGCAAAGGGTGATCACCTCTTTTTCCAATTCTTGCGTACTTGAGCGAAGGGTGTCCATTTCTTGCTCTAGTTCTTGTGACCTCAGAGTGGCATCCTTCACCCGCTGGAGATATTCTTTCTACTTGGCCTCGGCCTTCTTGGCTCTTTCGAGAAGCAGGGCCCTCATTTCCTCCGCCTCTTTTGCGCGAGCTTTGGATTGTTCCGTGTGGTTGCGTAGAGCACGTGAGAGAAGCATACACTATAACAAACATAAAACACTATAAGAGTGATAATGCAAAGGGAAGCTTGTTAACAATCAAGACTACCTTTACGGTTGCCACATCAATGACGTCGAGAAGGTTAGTAGTAGGTTTTCGTACTAGTGGAATCTTGAGCTCAGGGAGGACGAAGTTGTCAAATATGTTCTTCGCGTCCTTCACCTCTCCGGCGCTCGGTTCAAACGAAGTCACTCATAGCGCTTCGACATTGATGATTCTGGCATCGCGTGAGGTGGCTATTGATATTAGTTTTTTGCCACTGCCAAGGTGCCGATGTGGTGAAGCACTCCCCCTGTCTTCGCTTTTCGCAGTCTGTCGACTTGTGGAGTTAGAGCCTAAGCTAGATGAGATAGCTGGCTCATATCCGGTGTTGTTAGAGCCGGCCTCTTCGCCACTATTGTCGCATCAAAGCATAGTCTCATCTACAACTGCTTTGGTGGCTGTCGGAGGGTGAACTCCTATCGCAGGGATCCGGAGGGACCCCGTTTTGAGATTCGACCGGGGGGATGATTCCGAATATGCTTGCGGGAGAAATAAATGGGTGTAAATGCGATAGCAGGTGGGATGGAATGATCTAATGCAGAACACAGTAAATGCACTGAATAGATTTTTAGACAGGTTCGGGCCGCACTGAGTGTAATACCCTACTCCTATGTGGATGCTATAAATGCCCTGGGAATGTCTCTCAGGAATGTTGCTAGTTACAAGAATGTTTGTCTATCCTAGAGCTTCGGGCTCCTTGTTCTTCGGTGGTCTCAGCTTTTGTGCTTGTACTGAGAGTTCTTCGAGTCTTGGCTTCTGTGTTCCAGAGTTCCTCAATCTCTCAGAGCCTGTCTCTGTCCGTGCCCACCGGCTCTCTTAAATACCCGCTGGCGGTAGCGTGCCCCAAAAGGGAGGGCACGAGTTCTGAGGCGCCATAAATGGAAAAGCAGTTATTATGGGTTTCTGCGCGAAGTGACGGCGGGGTTGAAAATGCGCCCCCTGCCCGGTCTCGGACGTCATGATGGCGTTCCGCAACGGGCACCGTGGAGAGGACCCACCGGGCAACCACCGAGCGACCCGGCGTGCCCGTTCGGTCTTGTATGCCTGCCACAGCAGAGCGGTAGGCGGAGCACCTCAGGCCTCACGAAGCTATCCCGAGGCACGCCAGATGACGCGAGATGGGACCCGTGCATTAAATGTCCCCACGCCCTTCTGCCAGGATGTGGCAGGGACTAAAACCGAGTGTGGAAGGAGCAGTTGGAGGTGACAGGCCACGCACCCTCTTAAATGTGGCATTGGGCCTTTCACTGGCTGACACCTCACCGCTGGACCTCTGTGGGGGCCACCGACGAAGGACTTCTTGGGCCGACGAGGAACCGAGTGCTCGGGGGTTGCTGTTCATGGCCCCGAGCACTCTCTCCCGGAAACGCCCTCTCTTGGTCCTCGGCGAACCGAGTGCTTGGGGGCCACTGTTCACGGCCCCGAGCACTCTCTACCGGAAACGACTATTCGGATCCTCGGGGAACTCGGGTGCTCGGGGGCCACTGTTCGCAACCCTGAGCACTTTCTTCCCGATACTCAGCTTTTTTGGTCGTCGGGGGACTTGGTCCTTGGGGAACTGAGTGCTCGGGGGCCACTGTTCATTACCCCGAACACTTCCTTCCCGGTACTTGGTCTTCGCAGATCATCGGGGGACTCAGGCACTCGGAGACCACTGTTCATGGCCTCGAGCACCCCCTCCCGGGACTTAGTCTTCTCGCACCTCGCGGAGATGAACCCTTCGGGAAGGCACCACGTGGCAGATTGCTGGCCCAGCCTCGGGATTCGGGGACCCCTGGTTCCTGATTCACCGACAGCAGCCCCTGGGCCCATTGGCAGACGATGGCCCAGAGACTGCAGATGGGGCCCTCGTCGTTATCGAGGCCGAATCCAGCACCGACGCCACGTGGCGTGTTTTTAGGTGCTGGACCCCTCCGGCCCAGACTTCTAGTACGGCCCAACGGGGAGTCGAACGGACGCGCGTCCAGCCGACTCCCAAGGCACGTGATAACGTGGCAGGCGTCGCGCGTGGCAACTGCGCGGATCGAGGGTAGTGCGCCTGACGACTGCTGACATCCGCGTGGCCCGAGGGAGATTCGCCTGGCGGTTGCGCTGGCCGAGGAAATTTGTATTGCCGAACGCGTCGCGGCAGGCGTCGTTTGAAATCCCTGGGATATAAAAGGGAGAGGGGAGCGAACTGCCCCCTTCTTTACGCCGTCTTTG
This sequence comes from Phragmites australis, assembly GCF_958298935.1. Classification (NCBI taxonomy): domain Eukaryota; kingdom Viridiplantae; phylum Streptophyta; class Magnoliopsida; order Poales; family Poaceae; genus Phragmites; species Phragmites australis. The sequence goes on along the minus strand of NC_084941.1, from coordinate 20,952,534 downwards.
AGATCAAGTCTTCGCCTTCTTCTTCCTCATTGCGCTCTAGAACTCTCGCCCTCTCTCCGGCCCGTAACACATCCTTCCTCCCCCACCGTTCCAGCACGCTCCCCACCCCAACACAATGCCGAGAGCAGGAAGCAGCCGCCATGACAAGGGGGTCGACAACATACTGCTAGAGTCACGGTTCGTCAACGAGGAGGGCGCGGACAAGGTGCGAAAAATGATGGTGCCCGAAGGCCAGCGGGAGGCCTCGGTGGTGACGCCGGTGAACTACCCGCCCACCACGAACCGACCGGGGTGCGTCATCATCTTCGTCTCCTTCGTGGCGGCTGGACTGGTGCCGCCGTTCTCGATGTTCTTCCTCCAGATCCTCGACACATTCGGCATTCAGATGGCGCACCTCAGCCCGAACTCGGTGGTCATTCTGGCGATCTTCGCGCATTTCTGCGAGATGTTCGTCGGAGTGCCACCATCGCTGGCGCTGTTCTGCCACTTCTTCGTCCTACGGCCGACCGGGAAGAAGAGAGGCTTCTCCACCGCGGACGTCGTCGGCTGCTGCAACTTCCTGCTGCGGGACGGCTTGACGGAGGTGTACATCCCCCAAGTGCTGCGGAGCAAGTGGGATGATTGGCGGCGCGACTGGGTCTACGTCGATGTCAGCCCCCATGACCGTCTCACGCTGTCGGAGGTGGTGGCGGAGCCCCAGAGTTCGATCTGGGAGACGGCGCCGGCGGAGGATGAGCGGATGCGGCCGGTGCTAAACCGCATCGACGACCTTCGCCAGGCAGGGTTGACATCGGTGATGGTGGTGGTGGATTACCTGCGCCGCCGCCTGGCACCTCTGCGGGAGCTGGCCCGCCCCTGCTGGATGTACACCGGGCCCCAAGACATCACTAGGACCCAGATCGGCGAAGACTGGGACCTGGACGAGGCGGCGCTGTCGGGCTTGCTCCGGGTGGTGACCGGCGTGGAAGACCTGACCCGGGCGGTGCTACCCCGGGAGCAGTTGGCGCTTTGCGCGGACCCAGGACGGGTGGCGCTGCAAGCGACGCTGCCCGAGTTCGACGCCTAGGGTCAGGTCGACCGGCCAGGGCGCCGGAACCCCAGGACCATCCAGATCCCCGGGGTGGATGAGGAGACCAGTGGTGCTCCAAGGACCAGCGGCCGGGACGCCACAGGTGGTAGACCGCAGGCGAGCGGCAGGGAGGCCGCAGGCGGCCGGATGCAGACCGGCAACAGGGGCGCCTCGGGTGGCAGGCCGCAGGCCGGCCGTGGGGCTGCCGTAGGCAGCAGCCATCAGGCCGGCGGGAGAGGCGCCACTGGCAGCAGAACGGCGGCCCTGGGGGACAAGGGAAAACACCCCCGTGTGTTCGTGCCTCAGCCATCATCCTCGTCGTCGCCGTCACCTCCACGGCAGCGGCCGTCGACGGGCGGTGCCAAGGAGGGAGGCCGGGGCGGCGAGTCGTCCGGCGCGGAGTCTGCGACGGAGGCGAGGTCTAGGGCTCGGGAACCCGGAGACCAAGGCCGGCGCTGGAGCAGGTCTACACCGAGTACCCAAGCCAGCCGCCGCTGGAGACGGGCTCCACGGTGGAGGTGAGGCCCCGGGCGCTGGAGCCCAGAGACCAAGGCCGGCACGGGAGCACGTCTACAGCGAGTGCCCAAGTCGGCCCACCACCGAAGACGGGCTCCGCGGCGGCCCCGCAGAGCCCCCTGCCGAAGAGAAGGAGGGCAGATTCTGGGCCGAAGCCGTCGGGCCCGGAGTTCAAGATCCCGGAATCGCGATGGCAATACCGAGGACCAAAGACTGTGTAAGTTTCTTTTCCCCAAGCATGCTTCGCCCGGGGTAAGTTCGGGGACTAACCTATTTTTGCTTTCAGGCCGCCCAAGGACACCACTGGAGACCAAAGGCGACCGAAAGCGCCAAGGTCAGCTCCCGCCATAGAGCCGAGCGTGCCGGCCGAGCAGGAGCCGCAGGCGCTGCCGAGCCCTGAGCCGAGGGCGGCGGCCGCGCCAGAGCCGCCAGCGCCGACCAAGCCCGCCCCTAGTGCTTCGAGGGCGGGGCAGATGGCCGCGGTGAGGGTGGCACCGTCAAGGCAGCAGTCGAGGTCCCCGAGCGCCTCTGCAGAGAGGGCTCGTAGGGGACCCAGCGCCCGACCGTCGTCCAACCAGGCCGCGGAACCCCTCTCGGACGTGCTAGGAAGCGCCCGGGAGGTGATCGAGCGATTGAAGGCGGCCGTGGCAGGGGAACGAGCACAGCTCGAGGCCAAGCGCGCCGCCCTCGTAGAGGAGAGGGGGCGGCTGGAGGAGGTCAGCCATCTTTTGGAGGCCCGCATCGCCTCGGCTCGCACCGCCCATGAGAGGGAGAGGCGCGCGATGGCCGAGGAGCGGGAGACCCTGGATGAAGTGCGCGAGGAGGCCATCGCCGCGCAAGAGGAAGCCACCCGCTTGGGTGAGATATCGCGGCGGCGGGCCGCAAAGCTGCTCGCCAGGGAGCGGCTGGTGCGGGCTCGGGAGCATGCCATCCTGCCGCGTGAGAAGGCGGTGGAGGCCTCCCAGGCAGACTTAGCCTGCCGGAACGACGAGCTTGAGTATAGCCACACTGAAGTCCACCGTCGGGAGGAGGAGGTCGCGATCCGCGAGACCGACGTCAGAATCACAGCGACGGCTCTAGATGCCCGGGAGGAGCAACTGACTCGCCGTGAAGCGGAGGCTACCTCAGCGTCGGCGGCTTTAACTGCTCGGGAGGAGCAGGCCACCAAGTGGGAGGCGGAGCTGACTGCCCAGGAGCAGGCCCTCTCTACCCTCGCCGAGCAGGTGAAGCAGAAGCAAGCCGAAGCCCCGGCGACCAGCGCCGTCCCGACCAGTGCGGCCGAGGAGATAAGCCTTGAGGAGCGACTGCAGATCGCAAAGGACGAGCTCGAGACCGTTACCGCCGAGCGGGCCAATGTCAAGCTGATGATACGAGACATCCTTTGGCAAGCACGGAGGTCCGTGAGGGTGGCCGGGCTCGGGCGAGTCTACGTGGGCGAGAAGGGGATGGAATGAGCGACCATCGGCCACATCACCCTCGGCTTCGAGGAGATTAGCCGGCGACTGAAGGCGCTTCCCCGGGCCGTGCGGGAGTTAGCCTCCCAGGAAGGGCGTGGTCTGGCCCAAGCAGTGGCCGAGCACATCCTGGCCTGTTAACGGAGCCGGGACCCCAACTTCTCGCTGGAGCCAGCCCGGCAAGGGGTGGTCGAGGCCGAGGAGGGGGCCGCCCGGGAGGCTGTCCGGGGCGTCGCCGCCGAGGTGGCGGCTTGATTCATGCGGGAGCTACCACCGTTGCCGAGCAGTGGCAGGAGCAACGAGGACTCCTCGCCGCCTCCAGAGCCCGCCGACCTAGATTAGGCTTTTGTATTTTTCTTTTATTGACTTGATGTAAATATGAGAGTGATCCCTCTAAATAGCTGTCCTTTTTTTAATATAATGGAAGCCTTTCCTTGGGATCGCAACTCCAATGTTCTCTTGATGCTTGATGAAGTCTTTTCTCTTTTCGCTTGATGTCCCCAGGACTACTTAGCTGGACCGAGCCTTACCTTTTCTCCCCCGAGAACGAAGTCACCCCGACCACTCATCGCCCGAGTAGTGAGGCCTCTTCGCGTGTTCAGCCCCTGAGCCCTCGCGAGTCCGCAGCGGCTAAGTCAAGAGACAAAGGCACGAACTTCCTTGCTCGGGAGATAGGTCGATCTAGCACGGAGCACGCCACGACCAGTAAACGCTTTCCCACTTTGCGACCACTCAAACAAGCAGACCAGAGACACATGTGGGCGGAAATGTGACCAAGAGTCCCCACGGTTTGGTGGTGCCCGGGCTAGGATGGACCGGACCGAGCACCGACAGCCCGCCCCCAGGGTCTAGGCTCCCGACCGCTCTTTGCTCGAGCAGTAGGATTACCCGAGAACCCAGAGGCTCGGTAGTGCCCGGGGTACTTTTAAGCGGGCCGAGCACCATGACCACCATGAAGGACTTCGGTCAGACATTGCGTTCGTACGGTACACCCTTCTACTGTCTGTTCTGTCGTTTCGGGAAAAGCGAACACGTGGGCAGGGTTTTGTGCGTGAGAAGACCATCTCGCCGAATAGATTAGAATGCGAGGGTCTCGAGGATAACTCGGGAACAATAGATTACTGAATATGTAAGGAGGTAAATTCGTATGACCTTAACCACTCACCAGACAGCTGTCAGCCTTTCGGCCGACCGATCCAGGAGAGGTATGCGCTCTGAGCTCGGGGTGCCCAGGAACTTGGTTTCTTCGGTCGGAGCGCCCGAGCACTGGAAAGCATGAGAGGGAGCCTGGGGCCAGGCGGTCCAGACCACTCATGCCCGAGCGGTAGGACCACCCGAGGATCCCCTAGGCCTGAGCAGCGACCTGGGTACAGAGGCCCTTGCGGTCGAGCTACTTTTATTCTCGGTTGTTGATCTGTAACTTAAGAAAATAGGAAAAGATTCTTTATTTGGTGCGCTCTGTTAGTGCGGTACTCATTGTAGACTGCTCTCGTTTTGTACCCGAGACCTCTCGAATACCCGGACCGGCGAAATATGCAGACAGAGGCATAACCCAGAGGTCCTATGGCTTGGTGGCGCCTGGGAAGGACTGACCAGGCCGAGCACCGATAGCCCGCCCATGGGGTCTAGGCTCCCGACCACTCTTTGCTCGAGCGGTAGGATTACCCGAGAACCCCAGAGGCTCGATGATGCTCAGGGTACTGCCATGACATCGGACACCACAGCCTACCATGACAGACTTAGGTTAGCGGCGACTGCCTACACGCATACCGATCGGGATTCTTTTATCAACGGGGAAAAAGAGAGAGCGTGTTTTTCTCGTATAGTCGAGCATCTCATCAGACAGATTAAAAATATGGATTCCAGACAAAATAAAATTTGAAATAAGAACTGGAGGATGGTAATATATATTGACAATTTTGTACAAGACTGGGTGACTTACATGGTTAGTGGTAGCCCCCGGCCAACATGGGCGGGGGTGGGACCCCCGGCCTGGTTGGCCCGAGCACAAACATGCCACCTACGGATAGAACTTACGGATAGCGGCTGCCCATCCTCCGCAGCCAGCCGAAAAGAGCTTTCTCGCGGGACACCGATCACGGTAAAGGGGCCTTCCCATATAGGGGATAGTTTATTCCTTCCTTCGCGCGATTGGACGTGTCGGAGAACTAGATCCCCCACCTCGAGAGACCGGGCCTGGATGTGACACTGATGATAGCGCCGCAGGCTTTGCTGGTATCCGGTTGCTCGAACAGCGGCACACCGCCGGCAGTCTTCCAAGTAGTTGACGTCGTCGCGCCTTCGCTGTTCCTATTTGCCTTCAGAGTAGGCATGCACCCGAGGGAGCCAAGGGTGAGCTCGGAGGGGAGGACCGCCTCAGCACCGTATACGAGGAAGAAAGAAGTCTCCCCGGTGGCGCAACTTGGCGTGGTCCGGTTGGCCCATAGCACAACAGGCAACTCATCGATCCACCATTTCCCGTGCTTTGCGAGCACGTCGTAGGTTCGTGTTTTGGGCCCCTTCAGTATCTCAGCATTGGCACGCTCGACGTGCCCATTGCTCCGAGGATGAGCGATGGAGGCGAAGCAGAGCTTGATGCCGAGGTCCTCGCAGTAGTCCCTGAACAGGGCACTTGTGAACTGAGTGCCATTGTCGGTGATGATCCTGTTCGGGACGCCGAAGCGACTTGTGATACCACGGATGAACTAAAGCGCCGTGTTCTTGGTAACCTTGATGATTGGAACTGCCTCCGGCCACTTGGTGAACTTGTCGATGGTGACGTAGAGGTACTCATAACCCCCGATTGCTCAGGGGAATGGTCCCAAGATGTCCAGCCCCCAGATCGTGAAGGGCCATGACAGGGGGATGGTGTGGAGAGCCTGAGCTGGCTGGTGAATCTGCTTTGGGTAGAACTGGCACGCCCTGCAGCGCCGAACCAACTCGGAAGCATCCTGGAGAGCTGTAGGCCAGTAGAAACCTTGCCAAAAGGCCTTCCCGACCAGCATGCGGAACGATGCATAGCCACCGCACTCGCCCTCGTGGATCTCAGCGAGAAGCTCGCCGCCTTCTACCCGAGTGATGCATTTCAGGAGGACACCGTCCGTGCCGCGCCAGTAGAGACCCCCGTCTACTATGGCATAGCGTTTGAACTACCGCATAATTCTTTCGGCAGAGGCATCATCCCCGGGGAGGAACTTTTCTTTCAAGTACCCTCGGATCTCATCCATCCACGAGGAATCTTGAGAACTGCCAGCTAGCGCAACACACTCGCCGGGCGGCGGCACCCTGACGGGGCTTCCCACTGAGGGCACCGCCGGGGTCCCCTGAACTAGGCTCGAGGGTTCCCCTTCGTCCTGGTCGGCAGGCAGGACGCAAGGACGTGTGAGCCTTTCTTCAAAGACTTCGGCAGGGACGCACGCATGGGAAGAGGCCAGGCAAGAAAGGTCATCGGCCAGAGCGCTGTCGCGGCGAGATATGTACCGCAGCTCCAGGCCGTCGAAGTGCCTCTCTAGCCTCCTGACTTCCGCCACGTACACCGCTATTTGAGGATCTGTGCACTGGTACTCTTTTGACACCTGGTTGACCACCAGCTGGGAGTCTCCCTTGACCAGGAGGCGACGAATCCGAGGCCCACCGCGGCCCGGAGGCCAGTGATGAGGCCCTCATATTCCGCCATGTTGTTGGTTGCTCGGAACTACAGCTGCACGACATACCGGAGTTCTTCACCCGTTGGGGAGGTGAGAACTACTCCGGCCCCCGCGCCTTTCAGCGTGAGGGAACCGTCGAAGTGCATAATCCAGTACCAGGGCACATCGTGCCCGGGATATGCGGAAATGTCTTCTTGGTCGATGTCGGGGACGGGCGTCCACTCTGCCACAAAGTCAGAGAGCACCTGGCTTTTGATCGCCTGGCGACTGACAAAATGTAGATCAAACTCCGCCAGTTCTACCGCCCACTTGACGATGCGCCCAGTGCCTTCTCGGTTCCGAAGGATCGGCCCTAGTGGGTATGTGGTAACCACCGAGACCTTGTACGCCTGAAAGTAGTGGCGCAGCTTTCGGTAAGTAATGAGTACGGCATAGAGCAGCTTCTGGGCTTGGGGATATCTTGTTTTGGCATCTCGGAGGACTTCACTGATGAAGTACACCGGTTGCTGTATATGGCGGGCCCGAACTGCGGCCTCACCAGAGGGCTTGTCACAGCCCCCGAGCTCAGCGGAGTGGTCGGGGCTGGCCGAGTGCTCAGGCTCGACTCCCTGGTCGGGAGGAGCCGGGTGCTCGGGCTCGACCCCCTGCCCGGGGGGAGCTGCGAGGACTGGTGAGTGCTCGGGGGCGGCCGGGAGCGGGGACCCAGCACCTTGCCCCGAGCACTCATCACGCTCCATCACCAGTACTATGCTCACGACCTGAGGAGTGACCGAGACATAGAGCAGTAGTGGCTTGCCCTCGGAAGGGGCTACCAGTACGGGTGGCGAGGTGAGATATTTCTTCAAATCACGGAAGGCCTGTTCGGCCTCCGGCGTCCAGTCGAAGTGACCGGTCTTCTTCAGGAGTTTGAAGAGGGGGAGTCCTCGCTCCCCGAGCTTGGAGATGAAGCGCCCGAGGGCCGCCATGCAGCCAGCGAGGTACTGAACTTCCTTAAGTCGAGCCAGGGGTCGCATCTGCTTGATGGCCCGAATCTTCTCTGGGTTGGCCTCGATTCCTCGGCTAGAGACCAAGAAACCGAGGAGCTTGCCCGCGGGCACCCTGAAAACACACTTCTCGGGGTTGAGCTTCAAGCAGGTAGTGCGGAGACTGTTGAAAGTCTCAGCTAGATCTTCAAGCAGGGTGGCGCGATCTCGGGACTTGACCACGAGATCGTCGATGTAAGCCTCGACGTTGCGGCCAACCTGCGAGTTAAGGGTAATGCGCACAGCACGCTGGAAAGATGACCCAGCGTTGCGTAAACCAAATGGCATCAATACATAGCAATAAGTCCCCACTGGAGTGGTAAAAGAAGTTTTTTCTTCATCCTCTATGGCCATGCGGATTTGGTGATAACCAGAGTTTGCATCTAAAAAATATAAAAGATCGCACCCCGTGGTTGCATCTGCAATCTGATCTATGCGGGGTAATGGAAAAGGATCTTTTAGGCAAGCCTTGTTTAGGTCAGTGTAGTCGACGCACATGCGGAGCTTGCCGTTGGCCTTCGGGACGATGACTGGGTTTGCCAGCCACTCGGGGTGGAGGACTTCTCGGATGAAGCCGGCATCAAGGAGCTTACTTACTTGCTCCCGGATAAATTCCTGGCGCTCGGGCGCCTGCCGCCGGACTTTTTGCTTCACCGGCCGTGCGTCCGGGCACACAGCCAGGTGGTGCTCGATCACCTCCCTAGGGATCCCGGGCATATCGGACGGCTGCCATGCAAACACATCGACGTTAGCCCGGAGGAAGGCGCCGAGCGCGCTTTCCTATTTGCCGCCCAGGTGACCACCGATTCAGACGACCTGGGAAGCGTCTTCGCCCACCACGACCTCCTTCGTAGGAACGGAAGTGTCGGCAGCGAGTCGGGGTTTGGATGAAGAGGGTCCCGGGCCCCCTAGATGACCTTCTATCTCGGCCCGAGATGACACCAAGGCTGAGTATAACTGCTCAGCGCAGGAGACGGCGCTGCCTGTCTCGACGGACACAGAGATGGGGCCCGTAGAGCCCGGCATCTTGACCGTGAGGTACGCGTAGTGGGTGACCACCATGAACCGAGCAAGCGTCGGGCGCCCGAGGATGGCGTTGTAGGGGAGGGGGAGTTCCATGACGTCGAAGATGACGTTCTCCATCTGGAAGTTATCCCAGCTCCCGAATGTCACGGGCAGCTCGACCTGTTCGAGGGGCAGGGAGTGCCCGGGCGTCACCCCGTAAAAGGGGAGCGACGGTTTTAGGCACCTAGAAGGCACCAGCAGCTTCTCGAATGCCTCCCGGGAAAGGAGGTTCAGGCCTGCACCCCCGTCAATCAGCACCCTACTGACCTTTATGTTGCAGATGGTGGGGGACACTACCAGGGGTAGTCGCCCCACGCCTGCAGTACTTGTGGGGTGGTTGGCCAGGCTGAACGTGATCGGGGCGTCCAACCACTTCAGGGGCCTTGCGGCCTCAGTGCTCGGGGTCGCCGAGCACACCTCGCGCCGCATGGCCTTAACGCTGCGGCGGGAGGAGGGCGTGTACGCGCCTTCGTCGATGAAGGCGATGGTGTGCTCAGGCTCCTAGAAGCCGAGCTCTTGGTTGTCGGGGGCAGCTCTGTCGTCGCCGCCCCTGCGGGGCTCCTCGCAGTCCCTCTGGTGATGCTCGATAAGGCCTTTGACCATGCGGCACTCCGTGAGGTCATGCCACTTGGTCTGGTGGATCTGGCACCACTTCCCCAGCTCGGGCCTCGCAAGAGCGGGGGCCCTTGCGGGAGCGGGAGCCCTCGTGGGAGCCGGAGCCCTAGGAGGGGCTCGAGCTGGAACCCTCGCGGGCGCGGGCCTTCTGTCGGCGGCCGCCCAGTGAGCTGGCCGGCGGTCGGGTTTCTGGGCTGGCCCATGGGCGGGGCCCTGGGCCGGCTCGACGGGGACAGCCTCGCTCCTTCTTCTTTTTTTCTTTTCCCGCCTGTCAGAGAGGGAAGGACCTGGTTGATCGACGGCGGGATGCTCGGGGAGCGGAACATGCCATGCCCGGGCCTCCGCCGCCTTGGCGCACTTGTTGGCCAGCGCGAAGAGTTCCGCGGTGGTTTCGACTTCATGCGTGCCCAGCTTCTCGAGCATCCGCTTGTCGCGGACACCCTGCCAAAATGTGATAATGATAGCATGGGGGGTTATCCGCGGGATGGTATTGCGGACCTGGCTGAAGCGCTGTATGAAGCGCCGCAGCGTCTCCCCCTCCTGCTGTTTGACGGCGTGGAGGTCGCACTCCAGGCCGGGGCATGTGAATGTGCCTTGAAAATTTGCCACAAACTGGTGGCAGAGATCATCCCAGGAACCGATGGATCCTGGGGGTAAGTTCATAATCCAAGAGCGGGCAGAGTCCCTCAAGGCAACATGAAAATAATTGGCCATCACCTTTTCACTACCTCCAGCCGCTTGGACAGCGGTGGTGTAGATTTGGAGGAACTCGACGGGGTCGATGGACCAGTCGTACTTCTCCAGCAGTTCTGTCCGGAACTTGGTGGGCCATTTAACCCGACGGAGCTCGCTGGTGAAGGCACGGCAGCCTGTGCCGTACCTTGCTACGCGGGCAGCGCCCTTGGGCGGTGAACACCGGCGAGCCGGGGAGCCCCGGCGGTCATGGGCCGGCATGGAGGAGGCCTGGTCCTCAGCTTCAGCCTCATGTCGGGACTCCCGTTGGCGCTCAAGGGTAACACGCGCATCTTCGACGGCCCTCCGCTCGTTGAGGTGCAAGCGGAGGTCCTGAGCTCCGGTAGTGGCCAGGGTGGCAGCACTCCGCTTGGAGGCCCCCGGGCCGGTTCGGCCGCCACCGGAGGATGGACCGGCCTTGGTTGCGCCGCGGTGAGAGGTAGCCCGGGAACTCTCGGTCAACACCTGACGATGAGCCGTGCCGAACAGGGCAGCCACCTCCTAGGGCCAGCGGCCTTCTGGGGTTTCCCCCGCCGCCTAGACAGGCGGGATGTTGGCAGATTACCTAAATTGTGAAATGTATCTATTAGGAAAGTAGTTTAGTTATGGGTTGGTGGTATTTACCTTGTACACCAGAGATATTTGTATTATTTTTATCTTATGTCTATGTAAGTGTCTCAGTCTATCTTTCATTGTGCAAATGAGGTTCTATCGAAATTTGTAATTTTGGCAGACTTAGTGTTTCGTAGGCTGTTTGTGTAGCATCTGGGGGCGAGAGGTACGCTAGGGTGTTACACTTATGTGAAGACTTCTATCTATGCACTAGTGAGCTAGAGTATTACCGCTAAGACTTCTATCTTTGGTTTGCCTTGTGACTTGCTTCGTGTGGTTGTGATGTGGAATGATTTCCATATTTCTCCTCCTTGTGTAATTGTGTTGTCATTCATGAGTGATTTCAAATATCAAGTACTATGCTATGTTTGTGCTGCATTGCAGCACTAGTGAGCTCTAAAATTTTGTTAGTTACGAAGATATTTACCATTTTCATTATATCTGGACAATACTTGTGTCAAACCGTAGACTTGTATAGATCATGATCATCTGGTGACTAGTGTGGAAGGTCTTAGCGTTTTAACTCTATCTTGGCTATCGTGGATTGTCATTCGAATATGAGAAAGACGTTAGGTGCAATTCATATGTACAACTCCTTTGTACACCTCCAGAACACTTTGTTGAGGATTGACAAAGTTATCAGAAACGTCTCGCTATCGATAAGTATATCACCTAAATGCATTGAACATAATCTTAGAATGAACCACAGTGTCCAGTAGCTCGTACTAAATGCACCGAACATAATAACTTTTATTTGAGAGACCACCAACCATGTTGGGGGGTAGCGTTTTTCGATCGATAATTCACGCATGTTGCTACAGAAGGTCCCTAAATGTTGGAGATCAAAAGCCCAGTTGAAAAGCGCAATAAAGAACAACAAAAATTATTCTGCAAACTCATTGATGTCAGGATTTACAGTGTCTTTATACATTTGACTCCGACCTAGTTGAAAAGCAATACCCTGTCTTGCAGAGAAAGGTTTCGTCGAGTCGAGTAGAGACCCAACATAACTATCCAAAGAAGTATCTGGCAAATACTCAGGTTGAACACTATCACCTTCGGCAGATACAATGTTGTGCGAAGCCTGAGGTCACCACCAGTAGAAAAAGTGCCAGAGCGAAGTAGTGTCGTATGCTTTGTCAATCGGCTCAGGCTTTAGCTCGAGAAGCCCCATCAAAAGGATGATTTCTCCACGTTCTATCCTATGAATTTCTTTGTCGGCCCTTTGGATCTCTATGTTCGAAGGGTGAAAAGACTCCCAAAACGCTTTAGAATCAACGTTCCTTGCATCATAGACCTTTTCCTTTGCTCGCGAGTACTTATTAAAGTGTATGTCGGGGTGAAGGTGACGAAAGGAATCCCAGTAGGCCCATGGCATAAAAAATTTATCCCGCATCATGGTTAAGGGGACAACATCTTCCGCTACCTGCATAGAGTCCGAAGGGAGGACCTGCGCAGGAAGTGAAGGCTGTCAAAATGTTTAATAAGAAATTAATCATACATTACAAAAACCTCGTATAACATTGAGTGTTTCGAATCCAAAAGCCTACAATAATCCCTCACACCTGCTTCAAACCTACATTTTGTGAGTCATTAGCCGCTTGCGAAGGACCAAGCACTGAAGTGGGTGGGACAGAAGTTCCTGCGATGGCCAAAGCGTTCATAGCCTTTGCAGCAGCCTACAGTAAAATACGCATAAAGTTAAAAAAATAAAAATACAATGATGCTAACGCATTGTGAAGAGAAGAGTTACGTACCCTTCGGCGGTTGTTCTGCATTCCTTGAAGGGCGAGGGCACACCCATGTTCGCACCAGTAATTGCTAGTGAAGGCCTTGGTGGAGGACTTCGATGCCTTCGACACCGCACCTGGTGACATGTCCGGTGAGTAGCAGAACGAACGACTCTAGAGTGCTTTGTGGTGATCACAGCCTGCTAGCTCCAATGATTGAATAAGGCTTCAGCCCGATATCATGGCGCAGAAGTCACCATATAAGCGAGCTGCTTGCCGAAGTCTTCCAGAGGACTCCGCAATCCACCTGAGAAGATCATCGAATCCAACTTGGTCGAGGGTTGGAGGCACGACCGAAGTGCCTAGTTCTTCAATAGTCTAGCCAAAATCTTCACTGGCCATGACCGCCTTCTGCTCCAGGACATGTACTCGCTCTTGGACAGCATCGTGGCCAAATTGCTTCGCCTGGCGCAACGCTTCAGTTAGGAGGACATTTTTAGCTTAAAGTTCTGATACATTCGCTTCAGACACTGCTGTGCACTAGCAAAGGGTGATCACCTCTTTTTCCAATTCTTGCGTACTTGAGCGACGGGTGTCCATTTCTTTTTCTAGTTCTTGTGACCTCAGAGTGGCATCCTTCACCCGCTGGAGATATTCTTTCTACTTGGCCTCGGCCTTCTTGGCTCTTTCAAGAAGCAGGGCCCTCATTTCCTCCGCCTCTTTTGCGCGAGCTTTGGATTGTTCCGCGTGGTTGCGTAGAGCACGTGAGAGAAGCATACACTATAATAAACATAAAACACTATAAGAGTGATAATGCAAAGGGAAGCTTGTTAACAATCAAGACTACCTTTGCGGTCGTCGCATCAATGGCGTCGAGAAGGTTAGTAGTAGGTTTTCGTACTAGTGGAATCTTGAGCTCGGGGAGGACGAAGTTGTCAAATATGTTCTTCGCGTCCTTCACCTCTCCGGCGCTCGGTTCAAACGAAGTCACTCATAGCGCTTCGACATTGATGATTCTGGCATCGCGTGAGGTGGCTATTGATATTAGTTTTTTGCCACTGCCAAGGTGCCGATGTGGTGAAGCACTCCCCCTGTCTTCGCTTTTCGCAGTCTGTCGACTTGTGGAGTTAGAGCCTAAGCTAGATGAGATAGCTGGCTCATATCCGGTGTTGTTAGAGCTGGCCTCTTCGCCACTATTGTCGCATCAAAGCATAGTCTCATCTACAACTGCTTTGGTGGCTGTCGGAGGGTGAACTCCTATCGCAGGGATCCGGAGGGACCCCTTTTTGAGATTCGGTCGGGGGGATGATTCCGAATATGCTTGCGGGAGAAATAAATGGGTGTAAATGCGATAGCAGGTGGGATGGAATGATCTAATACAGAACACAGTAAATGCACTGAATAGATTTTTAGACAGGTTCGGGCCGCACTGAGTGTAATACCCTACTCCTATGTGGATGCTATAAATGCTCTGGGAATGTCTCTCAGGAATGTTGCTAGTTACAAGAATGTTTGTCTATCCTAGAGCTTCGGGCTCCTTGTTCTTCGGTGGTCTCAGCTTCTGTGCTTGTACTGAGAGTTCTTCGAGTCTTGGCTTATGTGTTCCAGAGTTCCTCAATCTCTCAGAGCCTGTCTCTGTCCGTGCCCACCGGCTCTCTTAAATACCCGCCGACGGTAGCGTGCCCCGAAAGGGAGGGCATGAGTTCCGAGGTGCCATAAATGGAAAAGCAGTCATTATGGGCTGCTGCGCGAAGTGACGGCGGGGTTGAAAATGCGCCCCCCGCCCGATCTCGGACGTCATGATGGCGTTCCGCAACGGGCACCGCGGAGAGGGCCCGCTGGGCAGCCACCGAGCGACCCGGCGTGTCCGTTTGGTCTTGTAAGCCTGCCACAGCAGGGCGGCAAGCGGAGCACCTCGGGCCTCACGAAGCTATCCCGAGGTGTGCCGGATGGCGCGGGATGGGACCTGTGCATTAAATGTCCCCACGCCCTTCTGCCAGGATGTGGCAAGAACTGACACCGAATGTGGCAGGAGCAGTTGGAGGTGACAGGCCACGCGCCCTCTTAAATGTGGCATTAGGCCTTTCACTGGCTGACACCTCACCGCTGGACCTCTGTGGGGGCCACCGACGAAGGACTTCTTGGGCCGTCGGGGAACCGAGTGTTCGGGGGTCGCTATTCACAGCCCCAAACACTCTCTCCCGGAAACGCCCTCTCTTGGACCTCGGGGAACCGAGTGCTCGGGGGCCACTGTTCATGGCCCCGAGCAGTCTCTCCCGGAAATGACTGTTCGGATCCTCGGGGAACTCGGGTGCTTGGGGGCCACTGTTCGCAGCCCCGAGCACTTTCTTCCCGGTACTCGGCTTTTCTAGTCGTCGGGGGACTTGATCCTTGGGGAACCGAGTGCTCGAGGGCCACTGCTCATGACCCCGAGCACTCCCTTCCCGGCACTTGGTCTTCGCAGATCATCGGGGGACTCGGGCACTCGGAGACCACTGTTCATGGCCCCGAGCACCCCCTCCCGGGACTTAGTCTTCTCGCACCTCGCGGAGATGAACCCCGCGGGAAGGCACCACGTGGCAGATTGCTGGCCCGGCCTCGGGATTCGGGGACCCTAATTCTTGATTCACTGACAGTGGCGTATCATCATTTTCGTCGCTCTCAGTGAAGAGAGGCACGAGGGTAATCGACGTGGTGTGTGCAATGGGCTTTGAGGAAGTGACAGCCACCTCTGGCACATCCTCTGGATGCGCCTATCGGAAAGGTGTCACCAGAATGTTGGGACCCCCGAGATCCTCGTCATCCTCTGCATCATCGATGAGGTCCCCGTTGCAGCGAGCAACCTTCTTCGAGACTCCAATTTTTCGCCTCTTATCTCCATGGGCCGAAGGGTTCCAATCCTTCCTTTTTTTTTCCTTTGCCTCTGACATCACCCTTCTCTTCAGCATCTCCAGTCGATAGAACGGTGACCTTTGGTCTGTCTCCGTAGCTAAGGCCTCAGAGCTCAAAGATTCGATTGAGCCGGTGGCCGAGGGCCTGTTTAGCACAAGCTTGGCCTTCGACTGTGATGAATTTACCAAGAAGGAGATGGGCTTCGGCCTCTATTTGACACAAGCTTGGCCTTCGACTGTTATGAATTTACCAAGAAGGAGATGGGCTTCGGCCTCCACCTCTGTGATTGTCACAGCTATTTCAAAACATAGAAACATAAGAAAGAGTAAAAAAAAATGAAGACCAAAGGAATTTAGACAAAATCTTATACCTGGCTTCCCTGTAAAGTCAAACTGGGGATGACATAGTCCCTCTGGCCCCTTCGACCCGAAGAAGGTGATGATCCATCCTTCGCTAAGCAGCCATACACCTGCGGCAATAAACTCCTCGATAAGGTCGCGAGTGCTCAAGTGCTTCACACACGGCTTGAAGGCTTGAAAGGCCGCATGCTAGGGACCCCTTATCAACACGTCTGGGGCATGATTAACCTTGAAGTCTTGGCACTTTGACACAAGATATTCCTTGCTGTCTACCTTATGGTAGAACTACTATTGCGTCCAATCCTTCGACCATTTGTTCTTGTAGGTCACAACAGGTGTGACCAAACCCCCTCGGTAAGTGAAGTTCGCACAACCATAGTGGGCTTCGGACTGCATGTTATCAATAAAGACCGGCTTCGTCTGGTGGTGGAGTCTATGGGTGGAGGCGAAGGCCGTGGCTGAGGCCTCCACTTCTTCAGACCTAGCCGTCCAGGCGAAGAGGCTGAACCGAATAATGGTGTTTTTCATCAGTTGATGGAGAAAAACCTCAAAGATTTTAAGGACCTTCGTCACCATTTCATCATAGTGCAAGCGAAGTCCAGCTCTGAAGTAATCCACAAAAAAACAACAGCCTCATCGTCTTCTGGTGACGGAATCTCCTGGTCCTTCGGAAGCCTGACCTTTAATACGTCACTTATGAGGCCTTCTTGCTTTAGGCCAACTAGGACTCTTTCATCGACCTTCGACCTCCCAATCCAATAGGTTTTTGGCTTGGGGGATTTGCCTTTCGGAGCCATCCATCCAAGCAAACTATAACTAGGTTCGAAAGTTTGTGAAGGGTTGCGGGTAGCTTCGGGCAGAGCATACAGAGTTGTGCACACGAGCTTGAAGGCAGTGAATGGTAAAAATGAACCGCAAGGTGAAATATATGTAGCGGTATTGAAGGCAGTTGAAAAGGCGTTTGTTGGGATTTGAACCGTCTCTTTAGTCTCTTTAGTCAAGCAAAGGAATGACTGGGATTAGAAATCGAGGATGAAGAAGGGTATAATTGTAGTCAAGCCAGCTATACTTAGAATAGTACCAAATTACTCACGAATATCCTAAGAATGTGGCAGTTAGAGGGGTTAATTTCATACATTGTAATAGAGAGCGATTAGGTACGACTTATAAATAGAGCAGTACTGTAACCGAAAAGATGAATAACATTAATAGCAGTGCACAGTTTCCTAAATTATGATGATTCCCACCCAACCTTCCATCCCTCTAGTGAGCCGAACACCCTCCACTCTATTCCGTTATGCAAGTCACCAAAAGTAAGATTGCTTGTTTGATGCATTCCACCATGTATTATATATTTATATTGATTCGGTAAATGAAAACGCTTTAATATATAAGCAGTTTTAGTTGCAGATATGATTTCAACCTACCGTTATCAGTTGCGACAAATTTGTCATTTAAAAATGGGTGTCAAGCAGGAAGGAAGGTGGTTAGGTGGACACCTCAGCTGGTAAGTCACCGTGGATTTTCTGTTTGACTCTTTCTACTTACGCCACGTTGTCAGGTAGGACCATATACAATGAAAAATATTGTTTCTCTATAAAATTTAGAGCGGAACACATGCAATTAAATATACGAGAGATAGCTGTCATGAAATAAAAAGTGTGGTTCTTCGAAGTTACAAATTGGAATACGTGTTGTAGACATGGAAACATGTGTCGTTCGATGAGTTTGTCCCTCCTAATGGATGGATGGAATATTAGAATACATATAGTCAAATTTGAAAAACTTTGACTAGCAATATAAACTAAAATATTTGTACTTTTCAAATATTCCTTCTGTTTCGTAATGTTTGTCTATGTCCTCGAGAGTATTTGTCTCAAATTGTTTATCTATTGTGGTAACTAATAATGTTTTATGATCCATTTTTCTGCTATGTCCTTAGTACATATATGTATTTACTTGAACGATGATGAGTTACTTACTCTCATCCTTACATTAATTAGAGGTAGCATTGTCCTATCTATGTATTTTTTTACTCGATTTCAATATTCCTTGATTTATACATAATGGTGGACGTGAACAAATATTGCGAAACAGAGGGAGTATAATGATACTATTATAATTGAAACTAAAGGTATTTTCATATGACCAATTCATGATGTTTCGGATTTCTTTTGAAGGGAGAGAGACATTCTATATCTTAGTTTGGTGAGGGACATGTACTCGTTTCCTAACGCCTTTGCAAATATAGTTCTCGGCTTCTTCAAAAAAGAGTATTCCATCCATCTATTTTTATAAGATGTATTTTGGTATAAAAAATCTCTAAAAAGTAGATTTTGACCTTTAATATTTTAATAGTATATCGTCAATGGCTACAAAATCAGTACATATTAAAACACTTTGTAATACGAAACATACATATAGTTTGACCTTTTATTGATGAAAAATTATAAATTATAACCTTTTCAAATTAAAATACGACTTATAAATTTGACCTGAAACGGAACAAACGGAGAATAAAGCTGAGAGTTGTCTCGGAATTTTATTCTGCAGAATCGGAGTCCACTCGCTCTCCTCCTGGGGCATCGGGCTTGCAACTCCCCCAAACCCATCGCCTCGCCGCTGAGCAGAGCACAACGTCGGCGGCCCCTCCCTCGCTCTCTCCGCCGGATCCTCCTTCAGCCGCTCCCCAGTCCACTCCCGCCGCCGCAGCGCCGCTCCTCTCTCGGTCCGGTGGAGTGGGAGATCGGGTTGATTCCTTCTTATGTTGGTAAGCAGTCCCAGCTCGCTCGGATGGATTCCTTTTTAGTTCTAAGCGGTGGCCTTGTTCCTTGTCAAACCCAAACCCTTCTTCGTCTCCGTTCAGTTAGTTGGTTGTGGATTTGCGTGCTTTGTGCTGCGCTGCTAATCCAACCCCATGCGTCCATCCATGGTTCCTTGTTCTTGTTAATCTTGAGCACGCAAGATCGACTAGTTGAGACCACAGGACTACTTGGTACCTAATTTAGGTGCAGGTGCAGCTTACTTTGCAAAGATTTTTGGGGGTTCAGGTGAAAACCCCATGCCCCATGTCAATTCCGCCCCTGTGAAGCTTGTTGCGCGGTTCTGTTGCGCCGCAGCAGCCTCCTCCTTGTTGTTGCGTTCATTTCTTCGAGCTGTTGATTTTGCTTGTCCTGCCTGTGTTTCCAAATTCCGACTAGAGATAGCTGAGGACGACCGATTCTTGCTAAATGTTTGGTTATGTGGAGATTTCTGATATGGTTTCTGTCACTGTCGATGATTGCAGCTTGTTTGCTGCCCTGTAGTTGTATAGAGAGATTGACCAAGTTGATTGATCCTAGTTATGAATCATACTGACTGATTGCGCTATTATGTATAATTGTGTGTATATCTATACATATTTCCGAATTCTTATTAGGGATACTTGAGTAGGACCTTTGTACCGATTCTTGTTACATCTTCAGTTACAGTTGATTTTACTGCAGACACCCTGATATGGTTTCTTTGTCACTGCAATGCTGATGTACTGTCGATAAATAAAAGGGAAATTATCCGCTATGGCTTGTTTGTTGCCTTGTATTTCTATAGAAAGACCAACCAAGTTGATTGATCATAGCTTCAAATTTTACTGATTGATTGTGCCATTATGTATATTTTATATCTATCTGTACATCCTTGCATATTCTTTGCTGACAATTTGGTCCTAAAGTTGGAATAATCCTTTTGACATATTAATCTGTATATTTATATCGGAAACTTTTTAAGCTTGAAGGTTTCTCGATATGAGAATGGTTATGTTTTCTGCAGCACCAGTTTTTATATATATTTCTAACATGTAACACAAGAATGTGAAAGGAAGTATTGTGTTTGCCTCAATCATTGGTGAAGAAATGAAAATTGAAAGAACTGATTACCTGACCACATCCTGTCAGTGAGATGATTATAGTTACCAGAGGATGTTTATATTTTGTAAAGCACCTTTCTTCCTGTTGCGTGAAACCTTGACGCAAACAGGCTTCATTCATAGATACTTTGCTATTGTGTCCAGGAGCAAGTAACTAGTTTACTTCACATAGTTTTTTCTTTCTTTCTTTCTTTCCTTTTTTTTTTGTTTCTGCCGTTTCTGGCAACATGTGGAAAAGAGTACTGGAAACAAATTTCAAAAGGTGAAGTGTTGATGCGCTATGCTGTAGGCGAATCCTTGATGGCTTTCTGAGATCCTATCTCTTCAAATGCTAGCAAATTCGAGGTAGCATCCGTACTTTAAAGCTGTGGCAGCATAGGTACCTTTTATATTTTTAAATCTCTACACGAGTACATGTGGAAGTTCAATTGATCACTTCTTTTCTTCAAAATATAAAACTATACAGGAGCTAGTGTGCACATGTATGGTCCACTGTCCCCAAAATTCTGGCCAGGCAGATTTTCGTGGTAGAAAAAGTAACACAACCAAAAAATGTGATGACTTTCGGTTACCTATTTTCTGGTTTGTTGGGAGGGCTCAGTACACAATGCTCTGGTTCCTGCTGGTGCTGTAAAATGGCTTCATGGTTCTGTAGTCCGTGAAGGGAGTCTCTAATAACTTTATATGTAATACCCACCCTAGTAAGATGGATTATGTGTTCCCAGTCCAGTTGCCGCTTCTTGATATTATGGGAAAAGTGTCAATTTGACTAATGGTAGCAGTTTTTTTTGTTGACAAATTGATACATTTTTTTATTAAACAGCAATTGAATGCCATTAGAACAAATTATCGAGAATAATCTGGCAGCATTAAGTGTCCATAGTTGCTATTTGCTAAGCCATATGCACAATCTTATGGTCGTGTACTGTTTTTTTTAACCTCATTCTGTATTCATACACTATATTTGCTATTTTCTTGCACAATTTTCCTCTTTCTTCCGTCAATAAAGTTTTTTTTTTTGTTTATAGGTCTATGAGAGATGGAGTTTTAATTTTAAACAGCACCTAGAGGACTGCGTGGACTAGGATTTTAATTCAGTATAGAATGGGTGGCTGCTGTTGCTGTTCATCGAGAAGATCTGAAGCAGTTAGAGCACCAGTTGATAGATGTGTACGTAATTTGTAAACTCTGCTTCGTTCTGTGCATTAATGTTACCATCTTCCTTTTGTGACATATCAAATAGCCTAAGATAGTATGAGCGAGTTTATCTAGCAACTGCTGTACTATACTGTCAAAAGGTTTGGCTGATACAGACAGTCTGTTATTCTCCTTTTCATAACTGCAGCCTGCAAGATGTTTTTCATATGTTTTATTAAGGTTGATCAATTGTTTTTATGTGCCCATGAATTTTTAAATTTCATATACAGCTTGGCTCTTGTAATTTTCTGGCATGTGAATGTATTAGATTTCCTGTAGTGTTATTTGCAGATGCTGACTAGCTGAATGCTAGAGGTTTGCATCCTATTTTCTTTACAATTTCAATTCAACAGGATAAATAATTTTGTCTGTTATTCTGCATTTTCCATTCTTAGCAATCATTTATGATTCATCACTGCAAATTATCTAAACATTATTCATTTGTGTTATTTTCTTTGATAGAGTTTATGTGATAAATGCAATCTTTTCCAGAGAGTCAGAAACTCACAATTAATTCATATGTTGACTGGTTATAGTTTCATGTATTTGTTACCTTTTCACATTATTAATTACTTCGCTTGTTATGTCACTTTGTTCATTGATCTTCTTGTCTTTGTATTATTCAGCGTCAACAAAATCTCCAGGAGCATGAGCCGTTGTCTTCAGCTTTTGATGGATCATCTCCAGCCTCTGCAATTGTTGCAGTAGACACAAATCTGGATACATCCACTCCCGACACTTATCAAGCACCACCTGCACCTTTGCCTTATGATGTTGTTTTGGCAGTTCCAGATAACCCTGGTAAATAATTGGCTAGCCGTTATACGAGCAATGATTGCTAACCTCCATTGTTACTGTCTTAACAATTGAGCTTAGAGTTTTAACATTTATGTACAGATTTGGAGAAGTCAGGCACTAAGAGCAAAATTGATGACCAACAAGAGTCCATAGCTGATCAGGAGTCCTTAAAGGTAGATGGATCATGTAATAAAGGTTTCCCCGAAGATAAGCCTGACGAGGAGGATGTTTGCCCTATCTGCCTTGAAGGTTGTGTTTCTCTTGATCATTCAAAATATTAAATGTTTAGGTTGACAGGATGTTAACTGAATATTTGTTGAATCTAACTTTGACATTTTAGAGGCAATATAGCAGGCTATTCGAAATTTCATTTAATATCTATGTAGATGCATTCTGCTGGATATGATGGAAAACATTACTACGTTTGAATAATAATGTTCAGAATACTTGAGACTCTACTAATCATGTAATTTCTGGTGCCTGGTGTTATTATTATTGTTTCTGCACTAGATGCAATATGCATGTGTCCTTTGGTCATGTCTATGGATTATTCTGCACTGAGGTGGCATTAAACAGTTCACTAGTCTGTAGAAACACACTGTCGCAAAGATCTAAAATAGTGGAACTTTTCAAGAGAGAGAAGCTTTGTGGAACTTCCCCATCATGGAAATGACTTGTTGGTGGTTTAATTGTTTAAACATAATCATGTTTTTGTAGCTCATGAACTTTAGTTGCTGATGTACATGTTACTCTGATTATCCTCCCCTGATGCATGAACGATACTCGAAATCTATGTTATATGTTGTGTCGTCTCTGACCACTTATGTAGTACTGTTTTTATTCTTCACCAGAATATGATGAAGGAAATCCTCGCTCTGTAACCAAATGTGAGCATCATTTCCATCTTTGCTGCATACTTGAATGGATGGAGCGTAGTGATACTTGCCCAGTTTGTGACCAGGTAGGTTTGTATGCTGAAATATATTATCAATGTAGATCATAGATGGGTTTTCTGTTGCCATTTACTGTATGGACTAAGGAGATTTGTTAATTCCTTCTATATTGTAATCCATTGTGAAAGCTTAAGATAAACATAGTAAAGGAAATATAAAATGAATACATACGGACTTGATCTGTATGATTCTTTTTCAGAAGTTGTATTTATTATTGCATATTATTTATTCAATCTAAAGCGGTAAAGCCTATATGTTGGGCACTTCTTTTGTTTGCACAAATTATGTTTCGAAGTGATGGTTTCTTTCTTTGCTGTAAGCTGCCTGTACTGTCTTGCAGATAACCTTGGTGGATGAGATGTTTGAATAGGCTTGGTAACCCTGGTGGATCCTCTCTTGAAGCTCGTGCTTATTGAGGAAGTGTTGTTAACTACTCTGCTCTTAATATTGATCTGTTCTGGGTGGAGGCTCTCATGGAAATGAATTGAGGAAAACACTTAAGGGAAAAATTGAAAGGAGGACATCACATGAAATGTATTTGCGCCATCTCCGTTTTTATGCCTTTTGTGTCATGCTTTGCCTGTTCATAACAACAGGTGGATTAGGTAACTGCTTGGTTGAAATATACATCGGTCGCAGGTTTGTTCAGTTGAAAGTCCGATGCCTGCTCTTTTGTTGTCCCGAATTTGAACGTCTGTCAATTCATTGCTGATTCTGTCAACTGTAAAAGTGGTCCTAGATGAGGTTTCCTTTGTACAAACCATGCTGGACAAGCTTTCCTGTATATACATCCTAGTTTCTTCATTTTGTTTTGTCAGGATAGGGATATTTCTCCTAAAAATAAAAGAAAAACAATTCACAGGGATATCATTTTCTGTTCTGGTCAAATTATCGCAGATATTCTTTCACTATCTCATAAATCCATATTAATGATGGATGATAACTCTTATTAGTGATAGGTCACTTTTAAAGCGTCACTAATGTGAACCTATTAGTGTGATCGGATCTGTCACTAATGATATAAATTAGTGATGGATCTGGATCCGATCTATCGCTAATGTGCAGTTATTAGTAACAAGTTGGGTTCAGACCCATCACTAGTGACAGATCGGGTCTAAATTCGTCACTAATATGTATTTAAAAAATAAAAAATGATCAGTATATGACATACGAAAGGGAAATATTATTCAACAGTTAAATGGATAGTTAAATGACATATGAAAGGGAAATATTATTCAACAGTTAAATGGATATCAGACAGTTCTGCAAAGTTACTAATTAAAATAAAACTAAGACAAGAATAATTGGACAAGGAGGTTTCCTCTGTAGATATTTGGGATTTTAGTTGAAATCTCAATGAAGACTTAAATGAATTCTAGTAATCCGTGGTCCAAATGCTTCCGGTTTAAACATTAGTCTCAACATGTATTCTAGTAAGTTATAGTTCAAATGCTGCTATTTTAAACACTACTCTCAACATGCAGAATAAGCTAGCAAACTAGACATTATATAGCAAACACTCATGAGCTTGCATCGTCTCCCAAGTACCATGATTTATCTTTAACAAAATGTAGCACTACTACACGATACTACAAAACTGCATATAGATCCTATAAGTGGTCAAGTTTATAACATTCACATCACAAATGGAGGGGAGGAAGAAAGGGTCATACCATGCTAAGCTTGGTCCTCTTGGAGTCAATCTTCTCATTCCTAGCCATGACGTGAGCAGCCTCAGCAAGGGTGGCCATCCTGGGGTTGAGCTTGAGCATAGCAGCCATGTTTTTGAGTGGGTTCTTCCTCTTCTCCCCGTGCTTCACTTCCTTGTCGAGTGGCTTCACCACAGACTGCACCTCGTCAGAGTTGATGATCTTACCCAGGTCAGCGTTGGCCATATTGGGCCTCGGCAGCGTGAAGCCCTTCTTCTTCTACGAAGGTGCATCAAAGGATCCATACAACTCCTCAAGCTCTCGATCCAAATCACAAAGCACCCGAGGTGGCCACCGGGGGCAAAGTCGAGTAGGTTAAAGCGCTCGATGTTAGCGACATCCACACCGGGGAGGTTGCAGAAGGCCTTGATGATCTTGGAGCCCTCAGTGATGTAGACGATGAAAGGGCCCTTGCGGTTGATGTAGTGGCGGTTGCACATCTTACCTTGCTGGGGCGGATGGTGAAGGAGTGAGTGTACGTGATGCTATCTAGAGGGGATGAATAGGTGTTTCCTGAAAATTAAATCTTTGTAGCGGATTACAGAATCCGGATACTCTGAGTCAAACCGGAGACTGTGGGGTCCGGAGGTTTCTAGCTCAACCCGAATAGTCCGGCTGGAACAAGGAAAATAAATTATGAAAAACCTAAGCAAGTCTAGTTGAATATAGGGTTACAACAGGTTCCTAAGGATGTATGGAAGCTTTTCAACAGATCACCTGCAGCTAGAAACACATAATCACGTAGATCAGGGTAAATCACCCAAAATCAACTAGAACAACAAAGTAAACAAAAGAATACATGAATTTATTTCCTGAAGTTTGGATCCAACAATCCTACGTCTCTGTTGAGGTACTCACAAAGAGTCGAGTCTTTTTCAACCCTTATCCTCACCGAGCGATCACGAAGATCGAGCTCGGGGCTTACTCGACTTTCCTCTTTCCTTAAGTAGGCGAGGATGACCTTCACAAACTTTCCAGAGCACTCCACAAGCTTGAGTGCTCTCTAGGTGTGAGGAACCGTTCAAATAATATTCTAGTTAATCACCAAGTCGATCATTTACATAATCACGATTACAATGAGTAACAAGAATATCATCTTGGTAGCCCCGGCACTTATTTTGTGCCCAAGATCGGAATACATGCCTTTCCAACATAAGAAATCACAACCAAGTTTAATAAAAAGTGAGTAATTAAATTATATTATAAGTTCTTATGCATTAACAAGTTTAACAATTTACAGCAAAAGAGATCTAGGAGGAAACTAAAACTGATCAACTCTTAGCCAAAAGAAAAACTACGTAGTGGAAACAAAAGCTATAGAACACAAAAGGTGGGTGAAGCCATATGCCCTTAGGCTTCACCCCAAAAGCGCGACCACCGAGTAGTTGCCTACTCATGCTCGCCACCCTCGGCAAGCGTGAAATAGCCAAACACCGCCTCTTCCTTACCTGCAAAACCTGTAAAGCAGCTAAGTACGAAGGTACTCGCAAGACTTAATTCATATAGAGTATATATAAATTACCCGACTCTAAGGATCATGCATTGAACCATTAGCAAAAAAAAAACCACAATATTAAGTTTTAATATGCTTAAGCAATGTAGACACATATTTGTGAGCACGTATACTTAACCAACATACCCTATAACCAACAACTTGCACATAAACGTAAGTGAAAACAAAGCAATACATCAGTAGCCAACAACAACATCTCTCAATAGACCATCAATACCATTGTCCCACACTCATAACTCTACGACCGATGCGGATGGACAGAAGCATGCTCATGACCAAGAGCGCGGCAATTGAAATTGTTTTTACACCCTGCATGAGGTACTCCTTTACCTACACGACTTGAGGACCATACGGCTCACGTGCCCACACAGGCCCACGCAAGGGGTACTCGAGTCAACCTTTCCCAATAAGTCCCAACCGTTTGCTCATGAGCTGATAGGTGTAGGGGTCATCCAGAACTACTACCAGAGAAAACTGGATACCCCTATAAGCCCGCCCGCTCACATCATCAACTCACACGCCAAAAGGTCACAGCTACAAGGTATTCGACTTGTCATTCCCATAATGTGACATGTAGTAAGTACGAAAAGTACTAAAGCTAATGGCACCGATGGACGGTGCTTAAACGATGCAAAGAGGCCTATGGTTCCTGGGCTCCTCTCCCAAACTACCCCAAGGAACTCCTCCGAAGCAGAAGACACCCCTAACACCACCCACATCTTGTCTCATCCTTACAACTCACCCAAGCAACATCATCAATATTATCATAGTGAACTGTAATTAAACATATAGCTCGCGAGCAATGGGACACTCTACCACTCGACTTCTATCGGTGACCTATGCATCGCTAAGCATTTCGAATGACCTTGTAAATTAGACATCAACAATATCACCAAAGCTACAAGGATATGGATATTCAACAACTCAAGGTAGAGGTAATGCAATCAACATAGGTTCTACCCACATAAACTCAAAATTGACTCGCTACACATGCAAACATACATAGAGCATATATTATCAATTTTAGACTCCATACTTCAATTCAAAGGGTGCAATATGCTTAGATGCTTACCTTGCTACTCTGGTGCTTACCTGATACTCCCCGCACAACACTCACAGAACTCTGAGAGGTTGGCGTCTCCTTCAACCATGATCGCGCCACGCTCTAGTTCTTCGTTCACTAAAGAAGAACACATGCAATGATGAGTATTAATAAAGTGCAACAATGCATGCTAAAATATGTATGTGATGAAATATCATAAAATATACTTCATAATGCATTAAAATATTTTTCCTAGCTATAACAAGTCATAAGGAGACTAGCAAAATTGGTTTCACAATTGTTGTATTTGTAAAGAATTAACGGTGAATTAATGAAGCATGAACCTAATTAATTTATATCAGAAATTTAATTGATTATTTCATGGTTTGGGATATTTTTAATAAGTATATTAGGGTATTATGAAACCAAAAAAATTGGTTTCATAATTTTTGGAGCTACAGAGAATTTATTATGAATTTTACAAGTTTCAAAAATAGTGAACTGCGCTGAAACGGTATAGTCTGAGTTGACCGCGGTCAGACTGCCAACATGTGCGGTCAGACCGCTGGCGTGCAGAGAGATTTGGGGTCTGGCTGTTAGACCGGCCTGGGGGGCAGTCCGACTCCTTGAACGACGATCAGACCTCTATAAAACGTGGTGAAACCACTGTACACGCCCAGGGGAACTTTGTGAGTTCACCGGTGATGATTCAGGTGGCTTTTGGGTGGGGATTTTTGACCTAAAGTATCATCTTGACTTCCTCTACCACATAGGATAACAAGCACACACCAAAAAGACCAAAACTCAGCTATTTTCCTCTAATGGTGGTGGAGGCCATTTTTGAGCTCGATGAGCTCAAATCCGGTCGATCTAGCCATGGGAAAGGAATGGGAGGGGGTTTAGGGTGCTCACCATGTCCTAGCAAGCCCGTGGTCCGGTTGTGGAGGTGGTGGATGGCTTGAGGAGGAAGAAGACGTTGTCGAGGAGCTCAGGCTCGATGGGGAAAACCACCTCTGGTGGGGAGCTCGCCGGAGACCTCCTCCTTGGACTCCCCTCCTTGCACCTCCTCTCCTCCTTTCTCTTGTTTGGTTGGGAGAGCAAGAGAGAAAGAGAGAGCATGTGAGGGAGAGGAGTGGGTGGGGGTGAGAGAGAGAGCAAATGAGATAGTGAGAGAGTGAGAGAGGCAATCAACCACCTTAAATCAAGCCTCTGTGACCGGCTCCAGTCGGACCGCAGGAAATCAATGTGGTAGTCCAAGTGGCAATGTACCTGGCAATCAAACCACTGGTGACCCCGGTCAGACCATGAGGGTGGTTCTTTTGCTGAAATTTTTCTAAGTCTCCCTTCATCAACCTTCTTCTATTCTTTTCCTTCTCCAAGGTATTTAGAGATTCTCCAAAGTGCTATAAACCATCTCTAAGGTATTTAAAACATGTTTAACTAGTCTTTGATAGGCAAACACGTGTAAGCACATGCGATGACAATTACACATGCTTAATTACGTAATTAGCATTTTTGGGATGTGACACCAGGTGATGCCTAAACGTTCAGGAGCTCAGAGTTCTAAGAGTAATGAACGCGAATCGACAGCTTGATGACGAACTTAAGTGCTCAAATGATGAATTTATGCTCACTAGCACTCAATCTCACTTTTCCAACCTAACTCTCAAATCCTTCTAAGATTTAATACACTAGTGGAGTGGAAGGGCTCTAAAGAGGCTTTGGATGCTTTTGTCTCGAGTTGGTTAAACAACAAATGAAGGAGGGGGTGAGAGGGTATTTAAACCTAGCCCCCCAAAACTAGCTATTACAGTACCTTTTGTACTAACTTGGAGTATCCGGGTTCAACCCAGAGACTCCGGGTTGGACTTTGAACACGAAATCAAAAGTCTCGACCGGAACCCCAGTCGGAGAGTCCGTACAGAACATCAGATCCCGGAGCATCCGGATCAACCCAGAGACTCCAGGTAAAACATTTTAAGTCTAACCGAGCACCCTTTGCCGGAGCTAAGTCTGGAGACTCCGGCAACCCGGAGTATCCAGGTCAACTCGAAACCTCCAGGTTGGATTTCAACACCAAACTGAGCACCCTAGCCCAAAGCTAAACTCGGAGACTCCGGTAACATAGAGTATCTAGGTAAGTCCAAAACATCCGGGTACAGACAGAGGCTTAGAATTTTTCGGTGTTCATGGGGTAACTTTTGTCTCTCATCTTTGCTCTAAATAGGTATCTTGAGCACTAAGACATCTTCAAGATAGTTTACACGCATCCTTATTTATAGTACGACACATCTATACTCAATTTCAAAAAAAAAATCTATTAAGTGACTACATGCTGCTTCTTTTTCTTTTTGAGGGACGCCAACACCTTTTAACACTTCAATGGGACTAAAACCTATTCATAATCTTATAAACTCATTAGTCACTTAATCGTTTGTTATCAATTATCTAAAACCCACATAGGGAGCCTAGATGCACTTTCAAGGAGTCATTCGCCTTCTCGGTGTCAGCGTCAGCGCCGATCTGCTTGAGCATCTTGAGCGCCTGGGATGTCTTCTCGATGGACTCCGTCGATTCGAAGATGACAAGGGGGAGCTCGAGAACAGTCTCGATGCGGTGGCACCAGGGTCGATGTGGTGGCTGCTTGACCCGTGCATCGCGCTGCCCCACGCCACGAGGTGACACTACACGCCTTGGATCTTGAGCACTGGATCCGATCATGCACCCTAGATCTCGGCCACGCGCCCTGGATCTCGCTAGGTGGTGGTAGGAGATGGGATCCACACGGAGGCCCGCCGTGGTGAGATCTAGGAGCAGCGCGAGTGTGGTCAGAGCCTTATCCCCCTGTTGGAGCTGGAGCCAGAGCCAAAGCCTAAGACTGAGCCCGCCAGATCCCCCCCTCCTTTGCTGGCTAGCCAGCTCACTCGCTCAGGAGTGAAGCGGAATGTGGCGGAGATGTGGAGGGAGACAAAGTAGTGAGGAGGATGGGCTGCACACCCCGCGGGCGAGGGGCTCTGGTAGTGGAGGGAGATGGCAGTCTGGCGAAGGAAGGGAGGTGGTGTCTGGGTGGGCGGAGGGAGCAAGCAAGCGATGGAGGTGCGGACGAGGCAGCACCACCCGCAGAGAAGAGGGGCACAAGGAAACCCTATCGCTAATCGTCGCCCACACCCCTTTTGTAAGGCGCGCTCTTAGGCCACCGTGGGCCACTGTGGGCCCAAAGTGGTGATGGGCTACGGCCCAGGCAGAACCGAAATTATTTTACGATTCACGTTAGTGATAGGTCAATGAGGTGTCATTAGTGATGGTTCAGATACAGATTCGACCTAGGGTCACATTAGTGATGGGTTCTCATAGGACCCGTCACTAATATGATATTATTGATACATACTGAGCATCCGTCACTAATATGATGTCTCCTTTGATGATTTTTTAAGTAGTTCTTTGTTTTTTGAAAAAACTTACTGATTTATCCAAACTTGAGCCAGTTGCACATTCACCCACTCCAATAACTTCCTCCCTTATTTTTGAATTAGCTTTAGGGTCTACCCTATATAGACCCTGTTTGGTATAGCTTATTGCTGGCTTTTGCTTCTCAGAAACTATAAGTTGAAACAAACATGCTAGTTTATTGTTGACTTTTAAAAAACTAAAAAAAAAACTAACTTTGGATGAAATAAACTAAAAGCTGATAAGCTGACTAAGAATGTCTTTTTTCTAAAAAAAAAATGGTGTGCTGAGAACCTAAAATTTTCTCATAAAAACTAACAGCTTTTGACCTAAGTCATAAGTAGCTTTCAGCAAAAACCTATAAATTTCAGCTATGCCAAATAGGACAAAAGTTTGTCATTCTGTCCACCTTACGTTTCTTGTTCAATTTGTTGTGCTTGCACAAAATGCATGTAGCTGAAAATGTGTCATTCGTTGACCAATTTACCAAGGGCTCTCGTATGCCTTGAGTTTTGGTAGGTGAACATATCATTGTTGTGTTCTCTAATCTCTATTGTTGTAACCCAAGAATTAATAGCGCTTTAGATTTTGAAGATGCTACTGGATTTTTCACTGTTAGCACAGAAACTAAACCTGACTCACGTAAGATAACGCGTTGCTTTTCTTTTTTCTTTTAAAAAAATTGGGCGGTGCGTTGATTTGATTCAATCATTATGAAACTGCACTGATTTGATCAAGAACAAAATCAATTACTTAAAAGAATGACATGAAACTGCTGATTTGACGAAGAGCGAAAACAGTTAATGAAAAGATGGAACACTAAACCGTAAAGTTTCGAGATCCTTTCTTTTGACTCTCTTAGGCGCCTTATACTCCTGTTACGCGGGTCCTTCACTTTGAAAACCCGTTTGAGCCCGATCGGGCTCTGATCGGCCAAAAGAGGAGTTCGGAAGGGAAGCAAACTCCCTGTGTTGCTGTCGATGGTGTCACGCATCTCATTGTCACGTTCACTCTTAATCCCTCAACCAATTTGATCACAGGACACTTAATCCACTCAACCGAATGCTATGTTGCAAGCTCAACCAGTCTACAAACACAGAGATATAACTTGGGAGAGAAATAGCGTATAGAAGGAACAGCATTCTAGGCTGGGTACAGAGAGGGAATAGAGACGGGGAAGAGAAGACAGCAGCTGGGGAAGAAGAACCGGAACAGAGGAAGACAGGAGTCTGCGGAGGAAGAAAGACAAGTTTCAATTCTATTCTTCGATGCCGTACTGATCCCTATTAGCTTTCTTTTGTAGTGGCTCTCCTCTGATGATTTGGCCCACCCAGCAGCGAGAGAGCGACGGCTGGCCCACTTGTCAGCCGGTAAGTCCCACGTCCGTGACACTCATCTTCCATGGCGCCTCTCCAGCACGCTTGCTCGACGCTCGTGGGCTCCTCGGCGGCTAGCATACACAGCCGCTGTAGTCTAGCTCGCGCAGTTCGGTGGTGTCGAGAAGATTGCCCACGGTACAGTACTGGAGGGGCACACCTTCGGAGTTATTAAGAATTGATCAATTCCATAACTTCCTATGGCAGTTATTCATTTACCCAGCAGCACCCCTTCAATATATATACTGTATATATATATATATATATATATATATATTATATATCTAGACTCAACTTCAGTTATTATGGTGTCACCTCTAGTTATAATTAAAAAATAATCAAATTACAATCCGGGAGATAAGAGTTACAACTAGACGTAAATAAAAAAAAACTTACCTAATGATGTATAACCTAAAGAACACGATTGTAATCGTAGTACAATGTAAAACGTAATTTCAATCCTTATATATATATATATATATATAGGAAAACTAGTATGTACTCCTGGGTGTATGTACTCCCACCTCTCATATACCACTTTTACACGTGTGTTATACTTCTTTATCACTTTAAATATACTTCATTAGTAATTATAAGATACTACAATACAAATCCCACGAAATTTTTTATGAAATTCCATGATTTTTATCATAATTTGCGTATATACTTCTTTTATGTATAAAAAAGAGTATATAGCAAAAATGAAAGGCTAACATTGAATTTTTTTTCTTACAACTTATATTGGAGTATCTTAGAATTAGTATTAGAGTATACTAAAAATGATAAAAGAGTATAAAGTGTTTGTTTAGGTGGTATATTGCATGTGGGAGTACATACTCCTAGGAGTATAGAATAGGTGTCCTATATATATAGGAAAACTAGTATGTCCTATATATATATATATTGTAACTCGTTAGTTTTCTCGTGTTACAATTATGTATTTTTGAATGTACGGTTGTAACTGATCTATCTAGCGGATTGTAATTAATAATTTTTTAAGTTATAACTGAAGGTGATGCAATAATAATTAGAGTTGAGCCTAGACTATATATATATATATATATATATATATATATATATATATATATATAATCCTATTGGGTATTCAATATATGCTGGCTAAACGGGCTGGAGTGCTCAGTTAATGGGGTAGGGATACATTTTAGTTTACTGCTGTAACATTCGAAATTAATGTGCATGCATGCCCGATTTATTTGCATGCAGCCGCGTAAGGGCGCACGAACTGAATATTCCGATTTTTTTTTTTTCATGCAGCCGCGAACGTGCGGGCTGTTCTGTTAGCGCGAGTTCAAACTCGCTTCCGCGCTAGCTGTGCATAATACGACGGCAGGCGCTCGTTTTTGCTGCGAGGGAAGGAGTATACGACGGCGCGCGCTCGTCCTGGCTGCGAGGATCGACGTATATATAGGGAAGGAGTATACAACGGCGTGCGCTTGTTCCGGCGAGGATCGACGAATACGAGTTGCAAGCGTCCGCGACGACCTCGATCATTATGTTAGCGCGATCTGCTGGTTCTGGCTGCGATGGAAGGAGTCCACGACGGCGCGCTCATTCTCCAATCGTCCGGGATGGAGTATATACTGCGAGAGAAGAAGGATGTGCCGGAGAAGAAGGGCCATCTGATGTTATACAGTATGTACATTTCAAGTAGCAGTAATTTTATCACTGTCATTTGAAACTTGATCTTTTTCTCTCCGCTTTGCAAAGGTCGCTTTCATTTAATGGTGACTGGACTGAAGGAGTACGCATGCTTAATTACTTTGACAACAGACCTGATGGGGAGGGTTTGTGGACAATGACAGTTTTTTCCAGAACACAACCATCCCTTTCAGAAGAGTATTGATGTGATGAGGAACTATCGACCGCACAACAGAATTGATGAAGGCACCACAGATATAATTGAAGATATGGTGGAGTTGAGTACTCAACTTATTCAACGAACAGTTTAATGAGAGTTTCTTATTCAAGCTTGAGCCATCAAGGGTACACAAAGTTGTACGCATGGGCAACGATTTGTGTAACCGGTGGTGGTGCAGGGAGCATGAGGTGTATGCTGACGTCGCTAATGAGGAGTTCTCCTGTAATTGCAAAATGTTTGAGCACAAGAGTATATTATGCTGTCACGTATTAAGGGTATGTGTGCTTTGTTCATCTATTCATAATTTTATTGTATGCATATGTTCAATTGTTAAATATGGGAAATACCATTTTTGACAAGTTATGTTTCAGTATGAAATTCCTGCAATATCTGGAAGCACTACTACTGAAAAGGTCATCACTGCAGGTTCAAAATTGATATCACTGTCAGTTTTTGAATTGGCAATAAATAAGCGGAAGTGATTGTACATATCACTGCCGGTTCGTAATATGAACCGGCAGTGATATAATCTATCACTACCAGTTCTTGATCTCATTCCGTTTGATTTGTATACTTATCACTGCCGGTTCCAGCTACGAACCGACAGTAATACTCAATCCAGGACAAAAAATATATAAAATTAAATATTCGTGTATTAATTTAAATGGGATTATCATTACTAATGACCATATTAACATACTTTATACTAATTATAGAAAAAGTTGATGTCATACAAACGACAGCGTAAAAACCCTAACGCGCATGTTGACTAACCTAGCTTACTAGTCGTGGTCGAGATGAAACTCGACCCACAAACGGAAGTCCATGAGCTCATCGTCGCCACTATCATCCACAATGTCTGTGTTGGCATCGGTATCGTCTTCCTCCTTGTCCTCGTCCTCCTCCTTCTCCAACGAGCTCATCCGAGCCTTCTTGGTCCTCGGTGGCTCATCGATGAACATATCCCACACCTCGTCATCTGACGAGGGGGATCCCAGCGCTACACCAGAATCAAAGGTGGGGTGCCTCGTCCGGAGGGGCATCTTTCTCCCCGGACAAGGACACAGGTGTGGGAGGCGTTCTCGGAGAAGGTAGTGGAGGTGGCGGTAGAGGTAGGGCTGGCGGTGGGTGAGAGAAAAAGAGCGAGAGAGAGATAGAGATCGAGAGCACGAGAGAGCGAGCAAGAGTGATAGAGTGAGTGAGAGTGAGCAAACATTTAAAGTCGCTGGGAAGACAATCGAGCAGCTAGGCGCGTGAAGCCTGGTTGTCGCGCGCATGAAGATGTATGGATTTTTTAGTATCGCTGCCGATTTGTAAACATAATCAACAGTAATAGCCATTATCATTGCCGGTTATAAAGGCATATGTTTTGATGAGCTAATATCACTGCTGATTAGTAACAAGAACTGGCAATGATACATGACTATCGGTTCATATTACTAACCGATAGAGTTAATCACTATCATTGTCGGTTCTTACTGGCTTGACTTTTTATGTGCGGCTGAAGCTTACGAACCGACAGTGATATGTTATTACTGCTGGTTATTTTTGAATCGGCAAATGAAGAGGGGGTGCAGATGACCCTTTTTGTGATAGTGAAGGTATGTGCTGAAAAGGTGGACAAGGAATGCAAGGGACTACATTCCAGCACATCATCAAGGTTACAAAGATGACAAGGATGCTGCAGCATCTAAGACATACAGGCATGCTATGCTGCACATGTCATTGATGGAGGTCGCAAGATTAGGAAATATTGATGAAGATACGTATAAGGAAGCCATGGGTGCCATATGTCAACTAGCTGATGCACTGAAGAAGAAGTTATGTTTACAAGACCATGACTCAAGGAGACCTGAGCTGTGGCGTAAAGCAACATATCCAACACATGACAATGATGATGGGAACATAGGAGAAGGAGATAAAGAAATGGAGGCTGACATACTGGTTGAAGAGCTAAGTAAGTGTGAATACGGGCCTGATAAGGTATTGCCTCCCATCATGAAGCGTAAAAGGGGAAGGCCAAGAGTGAGACGGTTGAAGTCAGGGGGGAACATGCAAGCGTGAAAAAGCTAAATGAGAAAAATATAAGTAGGAAGACAACAGTGTTGAGTTTTAAAGAGTACACAGGTTCCAGAAGCAAACAATGTTTCCTCCAGGCCAAGATACCGCCACAAATGAGGTGAAGAAGGTCATTATGCAAACACATGTGGAACGGAGTCGACCTATAAGAGGAAAAAAAATTTATAGGATAGTTGTTGGGGTGTGCTAGTGCATTTGATATGTTAAAACAATGTTGTTTCCATCATATAGTGTTATTTGATTACCCTCCAGACTACTTACTTTTGTATGCCATTAGTATTTGAGATATCACATCGCCTGTTAGTGTTAAACTTCGATTAGCACTGCGATTACACAGCCATTGGTGAAAAGTTCTTATCGCATCCTTCGAAAAGAATATGTGGTACGTCCTCCGCTCCCGTCACGCGCCTCCCAGCACGCTTCTGTGTTTGCTTCTTCGTCAGCTCGTCCAGTATCTTCCAAAGAGCATCAAACTTCTGTTGTTGGTTCTGACCACACAGCCTTTTGAACATGTTCATGAGGTTCTTATTTTTGAATTGGCGGAAGAAGTTTGCACCTAAATGTCTCATGCACCACCTACTTTGCAGGTCTAGCCACACAAGTCCAATCAAGCCATCGTCTGTTCCATTTTGCAGATCTAGAATTGCCTTGAGTATCCCAGCATGCCGGTCATGTATAATGCACATGTTCGACCGAGCACCAACAATTATCATCCTCACATGGTACAAAAACTAATACCAACTATTACTGTTCTCACTCTCCACAAATGTAAAGGCCAACGGTAGAACTTGCTTGCTCCCGTCAACCCCAATAGCAGTCAGAATCTATCCCATGAACTTACCAGTAAGGAAAGTGGTGTTGATGCACAGGATAGGCTGACAATACTTGAAAGCTTTGATACATGCTTCTATTGTGAAGAAACATTGCTTCAGGACGTACTTGCCAGGTTTGGACAACAATGGGTACTTATCAATGTCGAAATACGTCCCCGGGTTCCTTCAAGCAATAGTCTGCAATAAATGTGGCAGATTCTCATACGACGCTTCATAGGTCCCGAACCTCATCTCAATTGCCTTTCTCTTCACTCTCCATGCCTTGTTGTAGCTCATAGTGTACTTGTACTCCTCCTCAATTTGTCTAGTTATGGACCCTGGTTTGTAGTTTAGGTTGTCCACAATCTTGACGTACATCACATTGGCGACAAAGGCTGAGGTAATGTTCCCGTGGCTGCGCTCAAGTTCATCCATCATGCAAGTGTGTTCGACCATAATCAACACCTTCCAATAGTCAACCCACTTCCCCGTAAAGTTGTGCACCCGCCACGCGCAACCCTCATTCGCGCACTTCACATCATATTCCTTCTTACTTCACTTGACAACATAAACTGCCGTCGAAGCGAGGTCGCCCATTGAGTCACATAATCCTTCATGGCCTATTTAGTAGGATACCTAGCACCTTGGGTCACCACATTCTGCGTATACTCCCAGACCACTTGATTCCCCTCATTCACCACAAGGTGTCGAAGTTTGGATTGTTCTAATTCGCAGGAATCGAAACATCGTCGTCATCATCCGAGTTGTCATACTCAAGAGTTTCATCAACCTGAATATCATCTCACTCCATCTGTTCAATTAGAGAAGGGATTCGTTCCCCCTCGTCTGCCTCACCGGTCGGTTCAGTCGGATAATCCAATGAATGTGCACCATCCGAATCGACATCTTCATCATACTCTTCCTCATCACCCTCCTCCTCCGCGTACGCTCAACACTGCATCTCTCCAACTGCCTCCTTATTCTTCCATTGCACAAGCAACATAGGATGCCAACCTCTGTGCACAACATCATATAGGTACCTCTTCCATAGTTCATCTTCCTAGAGCGGGAACTCCTCCCAGTACACACCTCTCTGTCATGGTTGCCGACAATGCTAATGCTCATCTCTTGGACCTCGGGGTCTATTTTGAAATCCCTTATCAACCAGGCATACAAATGTCCGACGCTTTTCTGCATTGGTCTGGATATACCCTTATCTATTGACTTAAATACGGACAGTACTACCCCTTCCGGACCATATAAGATTTCATTATCCCCGTAAAAAATCCTAAATTACCACATATCCGTCATATCTAACAACCATCGACAAAAACTATGACATTATTGCGACATAACAGAAAGAATCATATTAAACTATATCTACAATGCAAAATTCATTACAAGCGTGGCCCAACATGTAATCTATACTGCAACAACATATTCCCGATTCGCTACATCAAACACATCTAAATCCTACATTATCATATCAATTATGACTACATTATATCTAAATCCTACATCTAATACCTAAAATATGTCTAAATACTACTTATAATTGCTAAAATATACGTATAAACACGATCTAATTGATGAACTATATCTAACCCTAAATCTAAACCTAGATCTATATTTTATCCTATTTCTAGTGGCTATACTACCAGGTATATAAAACAAAATCTAGATCTAACAACTAACTATGTCAAAACCTATTACTAGTTGCTATCTTACGGGTTTGTTAAAAAAAGAAAAAAAATTACCTCATTTTTTTAGCAGGACTTCGCCGCACAAATCTCGCTCACCTCCCCTCCTCTCCTCTTCTCTCGACTGAGTGGGAGTGAAATGGATGTTGATGTCGGCACGGCCGACCATGCCAACCTAAATACTCAAAAAGTCTCGCTCGCTGAACGGGTGATGCCTTTTGGGTGGGCCCGCGCGGTGTCGCAGCAACGAAGGTCTCGCTTGTTCAGCAAACGAGAACAAGATCTCGTCGCTGAATGCGCGAGACCTTCCTCTTCCCGATTATTAATTACGTTGCCAGCCAGGACCCACAAGGTATCGCCCGTTCAACGGGTGAGATTTTGTCCTCACCCGTTGAACGGACGACAGTAGGGTATACTTCATTATTTTTAAATGGGTATGTAATCTTGAAAAATTTAAAAAAATATATATATAAAAAATTCTCTATTCTAGTCTATAAATGGTGGGCTGGCCCCATTTGCAAGAGCAACAGTGTTGGAATCGCAATGACCCAATCCAAAACAGAAGATGGACAGTACCAACAGGGTGAGCTCGCAGAATCACCGTTCTCTTTGCGAAGGTGACCGACGCCTAAACAAGCGACATCCGCTTTATTTGGTTACAGCGAACACTAGGTCTGAGAGGATTAAAACAAAGGGGCTTTGATCCTTGGAGCTGGAAATTTTGGTAAGATGTTTTTGGTAAGCCTTAAGCTTTCCTTCAGGTTATTTTATTATCAAGGTCAAGGCTATGCAATTGCACTAATTATCAAGGTCAAGCCTCAATTTTTTCAGGATAGTTTTTACAGATTGTACCTATACATGACGTAATATGGTAAGACTCATGGCTCTTCATTATCATGCTTCGACTAATATTGTAAGCCGTAAGTTTTCCTGATTAAGACTAATAACAACTAATCAATAGATCGAATTCATTACTCATTTAGCAACTACCCATTTAAGTAATGTCCAATAGGATGCAAACAAAAGTCCTCAGAGGTCGCTTTATATTATCTTTACACGTTTTTTAGGTCGCTTTATATTATCTTTACACGTTTTTTAGCTTTCTTTCTTGCTTGATATGAGACACAAGCCAGTCAAATCACACAATGACATCCTCTTAGATATTGTGTCATCATCGCTGCTCTTTGAATTAACGCCACTCAAGTTGACTTGTTCGAGCGTTGAAAAACTCGATGCACAGCCTTACGATTGAGAAAGCTCTTTTTCTTCTTATTGTTGAGATCACCACATTCATAGCATCTTTGAGTACCGTCACTTCCTTTTTTCCTCATAAGCACATTCTGCAATGCTCTAGAGAACCAAGTAGAAAGTAGTTCTAAATCCTCTTAAGGAATCAACATAAGCTGATCATCGGTTAGTGAAGATATAGAAGATAATGAAAAACACGATGAAGAAGACTTAATATAGGACATGCTGGGTTGAGGGAGCAAAGCAATTGATTTATTAACATTCTTCCTAGTAAAAATATCTAGCTCATGAGTTTTCAATTTAGAATAAAGTACATCTAATGTAAGTAAAGTCATGACAGTAGATTCTCTGATAGATATAACTTTCATCTCCCACACTGACATATCTAGAACTCCTAGTAATTGATGTGCATTCTCAGCATCAGTATATGTAATATTTACAACACGTAAAATACTAAGAATTTTATTAAACCGAGCAAAGAAATCATCTAGTAACTCATCAGGCTTCATCTCAAAACGCATGTAATCTTGCTTAAATAAATCTTGACATACCTCTTTAATAGTATTTGAACCTTCATGATAATCACAGATTGCTTTCTATACCTTGAACGCCGATTTTAGATGTATTATTCGATCGAAGTCGCTTCTTCCCAAACTTTGGATAACCAAGTTTCTTGCCTTGCTGTTCGCCACGACATGAGATGTGGTTGTACTGTCACTTTATTATTCTCACAGACCATATATAGTTTGTAGACTTTTTCCCAAATTGCAAAGCCCTGTGCTTGAATATAGGTCTCCATCTTCACCTTCCAAAACTGAAAATCAACTTATAAAAAACATAAGATTTTATGTAGGTCTCCATCTTCGCCTTCCAAAACTGAAAATTAACTTATAAAAAACATAAGATTTCGTAAAGTACCTATCTGAATCTATATAGACTAACGAAGGACGGCAACTTCGAAGTTCGCGGTGGGCGCACCGGCATGCGGTGTTTCATCACTTGCGACCCCTCCAATGTGCGCCACATCTTCATGTCCAACTTCGCTAACTACCCAAAAGGTGATACGTTCACCGCGATCTTTGACATTCTTGGCGATGGCATCTTCAACGGCGATGGGGAGTCGTGGCGGCGGTAGCGGGTGACTTCCCAGATGCCCTTGAATGGTCCCCAATTTCGCTCCTTCGCTGCACGGTGCAGCCGCGGCAAGGTGGAGAACAGCCTCCTGCCTTTCCTCGCCCACACTGCTAATGAAGGATGGTCGTGTGATCTGAACAACGTGTTCCTGAGGCTAACGTTGGACCTGAACTGCACCCTCGTCTCTGGTGTCAATCCTGGGTGTCTGGCGATCGGCTCACCGGTGGTTCCCTCCTTTGCGCGTGCGATGGACGATGCGTTGGAGACTCTTTTCCTCCGGCACATCACCCCGGCGACCTGCTGGAAGCTCATGAAGAGGCTGGAAGTAGGGCAGGAGAAGAAGATGGCCGTTTCTCAAAGGACGATCGACAGTTTCGTCACCGCCACCATCGAAAAATGCAGGGCCCACAAGCTCAAGGAATGCATCAGTAACTTGGCCGACTTGTTGCCCTCGTTCATCTGTAGCGAAGACACCAGTCACAACGATGACGTATGCTTGCGGGACACGATGGTGAACCTCTTGGTCGTCGGTCGCGACGGGACGGGCGTGGCACTATCGTGGTTCTTCTACCTCATCTCCAAGAACCCACACGTCAAGCAGAAACTACTGGACGAGCTTGCGCCAATCGCTTCAAAGAAGGTCGCCGCTAGACCCAACAGCGGCATGGTGACCTTCGATGCGAGCGAGCTCAACAGCCTGGTGTACATGCATGCAGCATTGTGCGAGTGCTTGAGGCCTTGATTTTCAAGGCATCACTACCGGCCGAAAGCTTCAGCCAGCAGTGAGTCCCAAGACATCACCACCGCTAAAAGCTTCAGCCAACTGTGTTGTGCCTCCCCCCTTCTACTCCGGCTCTGTCCTCCCTCTCTCTTCTCGATCTCTCCGTCTCTCTCCCACTCAATACATGCATACAATGAGACATATGTAATAGGAATCAATAATAAAAGCACATTCATTAATACATAGTAATTAATGTCACACATATATACAAGACGTGGAGATCATGGCGCACATATAGGCCTCATTGTCCACTACATAGTTGTCTATTTAAAGGAATAAACACCAAAGAAAACGCTGCAGCTTCGGCAACACAAATCCACTCTGAATACCCTCTGAATATCCAGTTACTGTAGCACATTGTTTTTCGGATTTTCTTCCGGCTGTGCAACTGAGCGATTTTAGTGATTGTGAGGTTCCGATGAGCGATCCGAGTGCTAGATCGCTAATAATTGGTATCAGAGCCTAGAGTGAGCTCCTGGTATCTTGTCCATTAATTTGAATTCCTTGTCAACATCAACCTCGCTCGTGTGCTCCCAATCCCCTCCGCAGCTCGGCCGAGCTAGGAGGAGATGGCAGTACAGCACGTGGTGAGCGGGGCAATTGGCACCGTCGTGTATCCCATGCTCACCAGCACCAACTACAAGGAGTTGTCGCTAGTGATGAGGGTGAACCTCCCAGGCACAAGGCCTGTGGGAGGTGATTGAAGTCAGCGACGACGATTATCGCGAAGACCGATTGGCGCTCTCGGCAATCACTCGGGCAGTGCCATAGAAGATGTTGCTATCCCTGGTGGTCAAGACCACGTTGAAGGAGGCACGGGAGGCCGTGAAGACCATCTGAATAGGTGTCCAGCACGTGCGTGAAGCGAACGCGCAAAAGCTTCGGCGTGAATTCGGGGAGATCGCATTTAAGCCGGGTGAGTCGGTGGATGAGTTCTCGATGCGCATCACTGGGTTGGTAAAGAACCTATGGATACTCGGCGACAATGCCACTGACTGCGAGATGTAAGGTAGTTTCTACAAGTTGTCCCCGAGCAACTG
The DNA here is from genome assembly GCF_958298935.1 of Phragmites australis. NCBI lineage: Eukaryota > Viridiplantae > Streptophyta > Magnoliopsida > Poales > Poaceae > Phragmites > Phragmites australis. Next base: position 20,910,209 of record NC_084941.1, on the reverse strand, counting down.
TCACAGGTGGCCATTTCTATTGAAACATTGTTGGATCTCAACACGTTGTCGATCAAAGAGGTCACTGGGCGCTTGAGGGCAGTTGAGGACTGCTACCAGCTCGGAGTTGCAGCAAGTAAAGGAGGCGATCAACTTCTCCTCACTGAGGAGGAGTGGCGTGCACGCATGAAGCAGCGTGAACGGGACGACTACCAAGGTGGCTCGAGCACTGGTGAGCATGGCAGTTACCATGGCAAAGGACGCGGGCATGCAGCCATCAAAACTGCATGAAGCCGGGTCACTCCCACCGACAAGTGTCTCAATTGCAGCAAACAAGGCCAGTGGGCCAAGAAGTGCTGCAACAAGCCTTACAATCGCAAACACGTGCATGTGACCCAGGCAGCCGCCAAGGAGGCTTCACTGCTGAAGGCTTCGGTAACCATGGTGTGGATTGCCTTGAGCCATGCTCGGCTAATCAAGCTCGGGCAAATCCGACTGGATGAAGCCCGCATGTTTGCTCAGCTCGAACAAGACAAGGATCGTGATCACAGCAGATGGTGCTGGACATCGGAGCCACAAACAATATGACGGGGTCCCGAGGCGTCTTCTCCGAGCTGGATGCCGATGTTCAAGGCACTGTGCATTTCAGCAATGGTTTAGTGGTAAAGATAGAAGGGTGCAACTTCGTCATGGTCGGCTACAAGAATGGCAAGCATCATGCTTTGACCAGACTAAACTACATCCCACGTCTGACGGCCAACATTGTCAGCCTCAACTAGCTGGACGAGTCTGGCTACCAAGTGGTGATCGAAGAAGGGATCCTTTGGATTTGTGATGATCAGCATCGATTCCTAGCAAAGGTGAAGAGATCCTTGTCCAGGCTCTATCTGCTCACATTGCAGATTGTGCAACACATTTGCTTGACGGCACGGTATGAAGATAAGACATGGTGTTGCCATGCCCTCTTTGGTCACCTAAGCTTCGGAGACCTTCGTGAGTTGGCGCGGAAAGGCTTGGTTCGCGGTCTACCGCCCATCAAGCACATCGAGCAGCTCTGTGAAAGTTGCCTCATGGGAAAGCAACGACGCACCAAGTTTCCAAGCCAAGAAAACTTCTGAGCCAAGCATGCTCTAGAGCTCGTCCATGGGGACTTGTGCGACCCCATCACGCCGCTAACATTGGGAGGAAAATGCTATTTCCTCCTACTCGTTGATGACATGAGCCGATACCAATGGCTCATACTGCTGGGCTCGAAGGATCAAGAGATGGCCGCGATCAAGGAATTTCAAGCTTGCGGGGAAGCAGACTCGGACCAGAAACTCTACGCACTCTGAACGGACCGCGGTGGTGAGTTCATGGCAAAAGAAATTGCCGAATACTGCGTAGGTGAAGGCATCCATCGTCAACTCATAGCGCCATATTCACCACAACAGAATGGCATTATGGAACACTGAAACCAGACCGTGCTAGCCATGGCGAGGTGCATGTTAAAGGCAAAGGCAATGCCGAGACGCTTCTAGGGCGAGGCCGTGACCACGACCAATTTCATTTTGAACCACATCAGAACGAAGAGCATCATCGGTAAAACATCGTATGAAGCTTGGTATGGCAAGTCTCCTCCAGTCCATTTCTTCTGTGTTTTTGGTTGTGTTGCACACATGAAGGATGTTTGGCCGATCTTGAAGAAGCTAGATGACAGAAGCATGCCGATGGTGTTCGTGGGCTACAAGCCCAGCTCAAAGGCCTATCGGGTGTTCAATCCAGCTAGCAATTGCGTGGTCGTGATCCGCAATGTGATCTTTGATGAATTGGCACGATGAGACTGGAGTGGAGAAAGGGATTATCTGTACCGCAATGGTGGCAAGCCCTTCACAGTGGGAATACTTGAATGACACATGGATCACCTCAGCAAGATGAAGATAGGTCCATGGCAGCGAGCCTAGGAGTGAGCCAGTCACTGTCACCCATGGCGGTGAGTGTAGGAGCTAAGCAACCCATGTCGCCCATGACAACTAGTCCGGAGTCGGGGTGGACTGCGATTGAGTTTACCTAACCGCCATCACACACGCTAGATTTGGATGATGATCATGATGACGCCTAGAGGCGCTTTCGCCTTGTTGAAAAAATCATTGGGGCGATGGGTCCTCCTGGACTAGCCTCTCAGGAACTCGACAGTGGTGAGTTGCTACTGGCAATCGATGAAGAGCCCACAACTTTCACTGAGGCCAAACAACACATGGTGTGCTGGCAAGCAATGATCAACGAGATGGCGGCCATAGAAGACAACCGCACTTGAGGTTTGGTTGATCTCCAACAGGAAGGAACGCCATCGGGCTCAAGTGGATATTCAAGCTCAAGTGTGATGATCATTGTGCCATTGTCCGCCACAAGGCCTGACTAGTGGTAAAAGGCTATGCTCAACGGCACAACGTCGATTACGAAGAAACATTAGCACTGATGGTGGGACTTGATTCAGTTCACATGATGATCACAGTGGTAGCACACTTTGGATGGAGCATGCATCACATGAATGTGAAGATGACCTCCCTCAATGGCGATGTGGACGAGGAAATCTACGTCAAGAAAGCCCCGAGCTTCGTCAATGAAGAACACCCACGCCAGGTGTTGAAGCTCTGCAAGGTGTTATATGGGCTCAAGCAAGCTCCCCGGGCATGGAACTCGAAGCTGGATGCCAGCCTGAGGGCGCTCGGGTTTAGAAGAGCAACATTGAGCATGGCATCTATGCAGACGGCGATGATGAATCCTGACTTCTAGTCGGGGTTTACATGGACAACTTGATCATCACTGGCACATCCGATATGAACATTGACTCATTCAAGAAGGAGATGATGAATCTCTTCTAAATGAGCGACTTGGGAACCTTTGTCGCACTATCTGGGGATTGAGGTGTGACAATGCCAGAGCGACATCAATCTTTGTGAAGCAGTATATGCCTAGAAGCTGGTAAAGAAGGCCAGATTGAGAGGATGCAACCTCTGTCAAACTTTGATGGAACCACAACTGAAGTTGTCTAGATCAAGCACAAGTGAGCTAGTGGATGAGAAGAACTACAGAAGCATCATCGAAAGCCTCAGGTATCTGGTTCATACTCAGCATGACATATCCTTCGCGGTGGGGTATGTTAGCCGATTTATGGAGGCACCTAGGCAAGAACATCTTGTTGCCGTCAAGCATCTGCTGAGGTATGTTGCTGGGATTGTGAGCTATGGTGTCTTTTACTCGAGGAAGGAACAAGGTGATCCCCAACTTGTCAGATTCAGCGATTCAGACACGGCAGGAGATGTGGATGATCAGAAGAGTACATCCGGTGTGATCTTCTTCCTCGGAGGCAAGCCAATTACATGGTAGTCCCAGAAACAGCGTGTGGTGGTGCTATCCTCTTGTGAAACCGAGTATATTGCTGTTGCAGCAGAAGCCTGTCAAGGTAGCTGGCTCTCGCGACTGCTGACATATGTTCTTGGGAGGACAGTGGGAGTACCAGAACTCAAAGTCGACAACAAGTCAACAATTGCTCTGAGCAAGAATCCGTATTCCACGATCGGAGTTAACATATCAGCACAAAATATCATTTCATCAGAGATTGTGTCAATGAAAGGAAAGTCGATTTGGACTTTGTCAGAAGAACAGCTTGCAAACATTTTAACTATATCTCTGGGATGAATAAGGTTTCAAGAGCAACGTGAAAAGATCGGAGTCTTTGAGTTGAAGTGAAGAGATGCAAGCATTAGGAGGTAACTCTAATGTAGGATGTACTTTGGTGAAGGGAAAAATCATCCAACCTTCCGAAGAATGCGATTGAAGATTGAGAAGGCCTTCTTCACCAGAGGAACCATAGCCTCAATTTGTCTCCAAAGGATTACCGGATCCTCCTTCACCGAGGTCTCCGACTCCTTCAGCTGTTCCACTTCAGCCTCGAGCTATGAAATGGCCCAAGGTAATGTAAATATGAGATTCCAACTAGCTATGTAATTGTGAATACCCAGTAATTATTCTTACTTGATAGCTTCGTTTGTGCCATTGCCACTTTGGCCAGAAGGGAAGATTGCTCAAAGGAAAACCACTCAAGTTCATGCGCATAGTGGCTTCTCTGCTTGGCTAGCACCGATCGGAGGCCCGCTAGTTGGGACTTGTTCCATTCCTGGAGGCTGGAGAAAGCGTCCACTAGCTGAAACACGTGGAAGTTAGAATCAATAATAGATGTGAAAGGACAAAGCACCAAAATCAAACACGTACACAGGGATCGGTCAGAACAGCTTTCTTTCGCTTTGACAAGCCAAGGGTCGTGGTAGCGCGTCCCGTAGGCTGGAAAGTCACAACCAATTCTGTAGATGTCCCCATATCAACGCTGCTACCTGTGGTGCCTCCCTGGACAATAGCATCCCCAGATAGCTTGGCCACCATGGCGGTGACCTCTTTGTCCGCAAGCCTCTCAATGGGTAGGATGTCGACTACGGTAGAAGGAGGCAAGGAGTCTCCTAATGGGACCCCTTGGAGATGCCCAGTGCTGGTGGCCTGCACTGAGAAAAGCGACATTATATGGTCCCTGACCTCTGGCTGGAGACTAGAAGATTGGCAACGCTCATATGAGAGGTAAAAAAACTTTGCAAATAAACATTTATGTATATTCTGCATTAAAAATACAGGTACCTGAAGCCTGTCAAGGAAAGTTGGGGCTGCGACTTCGAGGGCGAAGGTGTCGCACCCGAGATGTTGGCTAACCTGCTACCCTCTGTAGGAAGAACCTGAAGAATAGGCCACATACCCATCTACCGAGGAAGACATCGGCTCCCTCGACTTGGAGATCTGTCCCCAAGTCTGGCAAGTAGGGGTAGGGACCGAGCTGGTACTCTCTCATCCTCCACCTATACTAGTCCGTAGGAGCTATGCCCTGCTCAGACGGAACATGCACATCCGAAAGCTGGAGCGGTTCGAACGAATCATCCCCTATGGGCCCCGAACAAGTTAGGGCTACAGGGTCACATGAGGAAATTCCTAAGTTGCCTCTGTTAAGCCATCCCGAGTGATTCATTATGAGTTTCCTAGTCCGCTTTGTGGGATGTTGCATGTCTGGACTTGGGGACGAGTGCACAATCTCAACTTACACACCCGACTGCCCAGCATCTCCATCTGGACCCATGCGAGAAGTCACCCTAGGAGGGGTTGGAGTCTGCAAGGACTATTCCAAGAGATTAGTACATGTCACACAGCTTAAGATGATAGTTGAAGGAGGAGGTTTCTTACCAGGATTTTCCTCTCCCTAACGTCTGGAGCTACATCACATAACACTTTTGGGACATCCCCACGACGCCCCAGATACGAATCCATAAGCAAGAATTTGGCCCTTTGGAAGACTGCTTCTTCCGAAAGGACTGCACATATGATGTAAATTTCATAAATAACCATAACAAAGAATCAGATGATGCCTTACCGTCCGTTGTATCCCGAGTTGGGTCAAAAGACCCAAGATACTCCTAGTATGAGAACTGTCCAAATTGCACTTGGCTTAATTGAATGGGTCAGCTAGCTATAAAGATGAGAGTTAGCACACACCTGTCATCTGACACGCTACGTGCTAACCCACATCTAAACACGTCCATCGCAGCCACTACTCGATTAAAATGAGCGCAATTCCGGTAGTCCCGTGTATGTGCTCACATGCCCAAGATCACAACACATACCTTTACAATAAGCATATCATCGCAAGACATAATAAAGAGCAAGTGATTAAATTAAGTTACATATCTTCAATGATATTACATGTTCACAATTTAAATGCTACCAACTGAACTTTAAAAGTTGAGAGCTTAGATTATAAGATCAGGCTCTCAAATAGATATTAACACAAGCTAGATGAATCATATTACAACAAATTAAGCCTCTAGTGAATTAATTTCTATGTGCAGAAAATAGACAAAATGATAAATGACCGGTTTAACCATTGTCCTAAGGCACCACCGGGATTAGCTTCAGTAGAGCAGCACTGCCCTTGCCCATCGCTGGAGTAGACAAACACAAAGTAGCAGCATACAAGCTCATCTTGACCTACAAAAACTCAACAATAGCACCGTGAGTATGAAGATACTCGCATGACTTACTCAAAGGGTATATAAATTTCCGACTCGAAGGATAATGCATTTGGATGAATTAGCAAGGAATATGCCACAAGTTAAGTTGATTTATGCGAAAAGCAAATTAATCGACACATGGTGTGAGCAACTAACATAAAACAATCACATAAGCTATCCTCACATGAAACTTGTACATAAACAAATGTGATACCTCAATTTTGCATTAGCAGTACTAGCATACATTGGGGCATGTAGGAGTTTAGTGGCCTGCAAATTAAACTTCACTTAAAGGTTATAACCTGGCTCGAACCCAACTTAAACCCGTGTTGCATCATACCAAGTCGTGGGATATGAAATGTGGGCAGACGAAAAGGCAGTGACCAGTGGGCAGATGAAAAGGCAGTTGACCCTTATTTCCTTTCTTCTACCTCTCATCCATGTCTGACCCTTATTTTCCTTTCTTCTACCTCTCATTCACATTCTTCAAAACTTGTTCTTTGTATACATTCATCTTTGGATTAAATGTATACTTAGAACTTTAATTTTTATCAAATATAACCATCTATTGAGATTGTCATTAATTACCAAAATAGGGGAGATTGAAATTGTAGCTGAGAATTTCCAAGCAATTGGAAGCCGCTTTCGATGACGAGGCCGATAAATTGATATAGCCCTTATGTGTGGTTTTGGTAATTAATGACAATACCTATAGACTAACAATGGTGGTGATAATTGTTAGTAGGTTGTTCTATAGGTGATACATGGAGAAGGGATATGCATCAAGATGAATGAGCTCTAAGTGATGCTTGGGTAAGTCAATGACAATATCTATGGACTAACAATTATATTGAGAAATGTTATTAGGTTATTCCATAGGAGATGCATAAGTAATGAAGCATGAATTCATTGAGAAATGGTATGAGTTCAAAGAATCGCATTAAAGTCATTGAGATCTTAGTGATGCTCATAAGAAGAAGGAAAAGCTCAAAGAAGAAGTTTGAAGTATAAAGGCTAAGTTACTTGTGAAGATCAAGTAACTAAAGGTATGAAATTGTCAATTAAGTTTTATAGACTAACCTATGTGCTTTGTACTTGAGAGTGAGTTGGGGTTAGGATCTATAAGAAGGCTTAAGTCGAATTGAAATCATATATGCCAAGAGTGAAGAACAAGAGTGGACATTATATTTGATAAAGTGAATTCCTTGAATATGTCAAATACAAAGTGGTTTTCTATGGCAACATCGGGAATAAATCTTTGTGTCTCCACTTTAGTTTGTTGTTCTTGTGTTCTTGCTCAATATTTGTGCATATTTCTCGATCTACTTGCTCATGTAAAATTGATTGTAGGTTCTCCATGGATCTATTTGGAATCATCACTTGGGACACACGACTTCATTTGGTTTGAGCTAAAACTCTTTAAGCGTTGTTTAATTTCAGTTTCGAGCTCATTTTCTACTAAACCCAGAGGTTCCAGATTTAACCCGGATGCTCCAGATATTGTACAATCAGTTCTGAACCCGGAGTATCCGGTTCAACCCGGAGACTCTAGTGAACAGTGTTTTCAGGATTTTCAACTAGAATTTTCTTGCATATCTTTTGTTAGAATTAAATAATTTTTGTCGCTCTAGGATTGTAACTTTCACACTTATTTAGGGTGATTGTGTACTAGTTGACCCTAGCATATTTAGGATTTTCACTTGTGAAAAGTCTGTTAGTTTTTCATTCTGCTACAAGTTTAGGCCAACGGTAAAAGGGGACGAATTTTTACAGAAACGCCTATTCACCCCGCCTCTAGGCGACATCATTGTCCTTTCAGAGAGTAATTGAATTGGAACTCACCATGTGACATTCTAAAACATCATAAATTAACTCATCTCCTTTAAAGTGGGCAAGCTGATGTTCTGGATTCCAAAATTCTCCTGAAGCCATAGCATACATCTGATAGCATGATGGTAAGAAATCTGTTGGAAGCGAATATATTATCTAATAAGAGGCCAATGTTCTTACCCCAAAGTCCTGTTGACGAAGTGCCTCCAACCCATGAATTTTGTGTTTTTAAACTTTTCCACCTCAATATGATATAGTATGCGTATGCCCAAATTCAAGCAGTCTGAGTCTATTTGGCCTCCTATTTTGAGTGTTTCTTGAAGATTATGTAGTGTTATTGATATCTTGAAAGGATGTGAGCTCTATATCCAAATTTCACTGGAAGTATCATATGTCAGGTTTGTAGGTCTAGGAAAGAGTGGAATACTTAATAATTTCAAAAGTAGTATACTCACTCCAATGAAGGTGTGTCTGATATAGACATGATGTATGAATAAAGCTCATCGGCCACAATAGCGTTGTGCCTCTCCAACTGATAATTTTGGATATGAAAGGTGATAATAGATTCTTATTGGGCCTTATAATGTTCTTGGTTTCTTCCTTGAACATATGGGAGGGTGGGTTCTTGATGGTATACTTGCGTCTCTTACAATCCTCATCACCATGCTCTTGGAGCATGAGAATGGTGCATTGCTTTGTCATTCGCGTTGTGGTTGCTAGTGACATAGATAGTGTGCGCTTGATTGATGAATCATCTGCTAAAATGCCCAAAATTAAAATCAAGAAGGAAGCAAAATTAGTTCATATTAAAATAAGTACCTGGATGAGTGACGGATTTATTAGGAGCCTCTAATTCTTGTGATATGCCTATGTCAAAACTGGGAGGTTCAATGGCCGCAGAAACAGCAGCTTTAACAGGACATTGCACATGTGGTGTGGTGTCCTCATTTGAACCATCACTTTTCCTTCTTGGGTAACCTGCTATTTGGAAAGATGTATGCGTAAGGATTGAGGGTCTTTGAACTCTTTTACTTATCATAATTAGGTATACTATATCTATAAAGAACATACCTGATCCCTCGCTAGTTTTCTACTCCAGGGCCCTATGTTGGATATGTTTTTACTTCCCTCGGACAGTGGACCAGCTGGGAAATCAACATATTTTGGGCAGGTACTGAGAATGTTATGAAATGTTGATAAAACCGCTATCTTCAAAGATGACTTAATGGTTTGTTCAAGCACTTGTGTTAAATCCTGAACTGCTTGGACATTGGTGGGGTTGTCAAAAGCATTTATGAAGTCACGTATACCATCTATAATTGAATAGAACTTATTGTTTGTCATATCCACCATATGTTGATGCTTGAAACGGCCTGGTATATAGACATGAAAGGTGGGGTCAGCTTGTTGTTGGAAAGGGGAAAACATGCGACAGATCAAAAAGTTGCCAACAGAGCACATGAATGGAAATATAACTGCCAAGAGTATGTATCACCTCAGGATCCATGACTGGTTATTTGATTTAAAACGACTCATTAGGTATTTGTATACGGCTTGTGAATCTTCTCATCCGCCATAAAGTCTTGCACACACTTACCAATAGCATAAACAGAGTTCACAGGTCCAGCACGGATTGAAATAGGAGCCGGCTTGACAGGAAGCTTTTGAAAACGCAGTGCACCCAGGTAAATAAGGAACAAGATGAATACAGAAGTTAAACAAGCATCCCACACCCGAAGTCCATGGATGGTGAGCCTATCATTCCTGATTTTGTCGAGGGGGAGCCCAAAATTACTGATTGTGTTTCGACACTTTGATCATCCGGGCTTGCAAAGCTTGGTGTGTCCCTCAGCTAAAAGATTCAAGGAAAAAAATTAAAAAGGTAATGAGAAGATCTGGTATTAAATTGAAACTACCACAAATACCTTCAGCTTGCCATATTTTGGAAAAGGGTAGCCTAGGTTTGTTCTGGTCACTAGGTCAACCGATATCATCATGTTTACGTGCTTGTCATTGAAAGCGGCTATGGTAGAAGACGCGTCGTAGGGGAGGTATTCACAAAAAATTCAAGGTTGAATAAATATAATGCCTGCATGGAGGTAAAATACTGAGTAAAATAGATTTAGTTCATATTGTACACTAAACAATTCAGTACATAGCTGCAGGAACACAATACAACTAGTTATGGATCCTTGTGAAGATCTTGGAAATCTTTTGGGCATGTTGTCAGCGGATTTCTTTAGATTGTCCACCACAAATTGGCACAAATTATACTCCCTAAGGTTGTCAATGTTGGCAATAGCTCTGGTATATCTAGGAGAGATGAAATCGGCCAATGATTGTGGAGCCAACAACTTCATCATGACATAGAAAACAATGCAACCTTAAAAGCCCTTTGCTCATCACAGGTCAATGGATGTGAGTACTGCTTCATCAAAATTTCTTTGAGGAAGGATACATTGAGTGCCTTAAAATTTGTGATCTCAAATAACCCACACAAATATACTTTTCTAACTTCTACTTCCTCTTGCAAACAAGCTTCTATAGCTTTCCGTGATGATGTTACTGTCGGTGTAAAGAATAGTGGAGTCCCTTGTGGGCAGACCCACACCGGCAAGATATCAGCAGATGCTGTATGCCACATTTTGTCCAAAACTGCTGTCCTCCCGCACAACCAGTCGGCAACCGCGCAGCCAGCCAGCGACCACGCAACCCGACTCTCCGACCGGGCTCCACGACCAGTCCCCAGGTCGCAGGAGCAAACCCCACAACTAGTTTCCTTTGGTCGCGGGGTAGGTATGTGTCCACGCAGTCTAATCACAATAAATACTTTTTCACTTGAGTAGTTCCCTTCCACAGTTCTCCTTTCCGGTCGTCCACGGCGTGATCGGCGTAGAGCGGCCGTGACCCATTCCGTAGCATTAATCACTACGGGATGGCCTAACAGGCATGGCAAGAGTTCTTTTGTAGGTGCGCAAGCAGCATGTGGGGATGGGATAGGACAGTTTGGGCGACCGAGATGACGCAGGCGGTGAAGTGATAAGACGGGCTTTGTGGCACCTTATGAAAATGGGATATATATCCACTTTTAGTAATGATAGGCCTAGGTGAGATGCTCGGGCTAGCCCTGAGTCTATATCTTGGCTCACGTGTAAGTACTCTCTCCCTCTAATATATAAAGGGAGGAGTACCAGGCTTGTAGAGGAGGAGGGTTTTTTTGGGGCCCAACCAGTAGAAGGCAGGGCAAGAAGAAAATGGGTAACTGGCTTAGATCACAGGAAGAAGAATACACAGGATGTAGGGTTATTACCCTGAGGGGGGCCTGAACTTGGATAAACTCCGGTGTTTTTGAGTCACAGACACACACAGCCGGATCCAACATACGCTTCCCGAACAAAGATCACGCACCCGTCGTCCGATATACCCTGGAATCATTGTTAGGGATTTACCCTCGACAGGTACATTGAAAAATAAGTTAACATCCTTGTTGGAGAAGGGTACCACTTTGTTTCTTGTAGGGATAATGGCGCATCATAGTGGACCAACTTTGCTAAGCAGCCATGCTCCAAATTTCTTGTTAACTTTGGTTAACTTCAACTCAGTATGCCACCAAATCCAATCTACCAAACTAGCTCCTTCTTCTGCTCATCAAATTGTTTAACTATGTTGACCATAGATTTGAATTGGTATCTGCAATTGATTTTAAAGCTCTTTCCCTTCTGTTTGGACTGAGATTTTTGGATCTTGAGTTAGCGGTATCTGCTCTTGACACGAGCAACACTCATGGAAATAGAACCGCGTCAAGAAGAATGTACGTTTTCTGCATCAGATCGATATGAGATACCCTTTATCCTTGAACCCTGAAAATAAATTAAGTGCACATTAGAACTATATGTATTATTGAACAACTTCTTGTTCTAGTGGAGTATACTGCACTCAAGACAGCAAAACAGGGCAAGTAAGCTAGAACAACAAAGCAGTGCTACTATGTTTTCCAATATGAAATGTTAATGACTCGTTACTGTTTTGTTGTCTTACAATGACAAAGAATTAGCAGCAATTTTTATTGTCATAAACTTCATAGTAAAAGACCTTAGGATCTTGCTCTTCAACTAGAAAAGAAAGGCTACAACTAAAGACATATGTTTCCTTTGTTGATCTGGTAAAAGAACAAACTGTGTTCTCGGGAAAAATATACAACAACCAATCCACAGAACAAACTTAGAAATAAACAAAGGATGAATACTTTTTTTTAAAAAAAAGAGAAAGAATACCAATTTAATCAATGAACTCTAAAGATGAGTTCAAGCTATGGAGCAGCGGCAGAATTCATTGCATCCGCGGGAGGAAGAGCTCATGGGGGGGGGGGGGGGGGATCTGCCACCTAGCACCTCAGTTGGCCGCTCAACCTTGCCCGAGTAGGCCACGCAGCCAGCGGGCAAAGCTGTGCCAGAATCGATTGCAGCCGCAGGTGGTTGAGCTCCGCCGGGAGTTGGGGTGGGGGATCGGGGGCTGCTCGCCCGAGTAGACCGAGCCTTAGCCAGGCCCCTCGGGCAGACGCTCGACCTCATGCGGGCAAGTCGTGCCACTGCCGGGAACCTCAGGCGCCCGCTCGACCTTGCCTGAGCAGGCCACGCTGCCATGGGAGATGGCCGTGGGGCACTCTCGCCAAGCACCATGTGAAAAATTGTATCCATGCGCCACCACCATACGCCTTGCCGTGGAGAGGCTCCGATCTAATCTCTAGTGGCGACTAGTTCTTGAGCATGGAAACTTTGGAGAGGAAGGCGGCAGCAGCAGCTCTGTTTACGCGCCCTACAAACATATCTCAACAGCTTTTTAGATTTCAAATGCTTATCGGTAGCAGCTCTGTTTCAGAATGGGTACATGGCTGCAAGAGCCGATAGGCCAGGAGTATGTACTCCTAGGAGTATAAACAACTTTTCCTGGAGATTGGATCGATTTACTCTACTCTCTATTCTACTCTTTACAATTTACCCACAACAGTTATCAACATCTTTCTCTCAATCATCGCTAATCGGCCACAGCCAACAAAGACCAATCACTGAAGGGATGATGGCAGAGTCCATGGCGCGTCGACTGTGAACCTCTTCTAGCAAACCACAGCGACGCTTACCCGCAACATCTGCACAGCACCAACGTCGCCCCCATCCTCAGCGCTCATGGTGGACCCGACAGATCGGTGGTCGAGGCGACCGCTTCCTCTCCTCGCGGCATGTGTGGCGGCACACCCCCCGGGGGAACCACCACCCCATGGAGGTGCCCACCCATCCGGTAGCCAGCCCGATCGGCGGGTGCACAGGATCAACAACGGCCAGCCCGACCAGCAGTCGACTGAATGATGGCCCCAGACTGAGCGGAGGCCACTCCCTCTCCTCCAAGCACATGTGGCGGCGCGCGCTTCCCTTAGGAGGCAACCAACCCAACCAGCGACCTCCCTGAGGCCAACCTGTGCCGTGGTGGTGCATCGTCTTCACGGTACCACCGCCATCTCGCCCTCCGGCAGCGCCCTTGCGGTAAAGCCACCAGACCAGTTGCATATCCTAACTTGGCGGTGGCCTTGCTATCATGGCGGTGGCCAACAACGCGCCAGCACCCGACCCTAGACCAGCGGTGGGCAGCTGCCGGCCATGCAGCACGCATATTTGGCGGAGGCTGGTGAACCAGGCGGTGAAGCCAGCCCTCCGGCGGCCCCTTCCATAGCGATGGCGGTCGGCGTCACTGCTAGAGTAAAGGTTGTGGGGATGAATCCCTAACCCTAACCCTCAGTCTAAAATAAACCGCTCCGACTAGGCCAGCAGGCCGATTGGGCCAAATGACGGAATGGACCTTAAGCCCATTTGGTCTGGCGAAGGCAAATTCTATAAAAAAAACACCCTTGGTTTTCAATCAATTATGTGCTTAATGTTATAGCCAACGCCATTTCCAGAAAAAACCCTCAGATTTCACAATAATTACACGCTATTTTTTATAACTTCAATTATAATAGTATTTCTTGTGTTTAAGTCCTCGGACTTGCACAAACTGTGTTATACTTTATTTACATTGTATAAATATGTATTCCATACCCTCAAGTCTTCAGGAATTGTATAATATTGTGTACTACTGCACTACACATGTATTACCGCACAGGTATGATCATGAGGCTGGAGTATTGATCGGTGAAGCTGCATGTCCACAAATATCGTCACCGCCAACCTCATGTGTTTGGTAAGAAAAATAAGATTAGAGTAAATCACCAAGTGCCTTTCCTGACCTAGACGATAGGGGTGACTTCCTAGGTCCCTCGCGACCCAGGGCCCCAACCCATGTACACACTAGTATCTATTCTAGGAATTTTTTTTATATATTTTTTTCAAAATTTTCAAGATTACCAACCCGTTTCAAAAATAATAGAGTCTACCCTACCGTCGCCCGTTCAATGGGCGAGAACAAGGTCTCGCTCGTTGAACGGGCGACACCTTGCGAGACCTTCCTCTCACCGTTCAGTGGGCAATACCTTCATTCGATTTAATTCAACTGCAGAACTATATGTATAATTAGTTTTTTAATAGAATTTGTCTTCGGTAAATTGAAAAATATTGCACATTAATTTTCTTCATTTTTTTATTTAGTTGGTGTAAAAGTGTGTGAAATTTTTTGTACGAAGTGACTTTGTGAGAATATAAAATCTAATTTGTTGAACAATAGTAGTTATGAAACACAAATATCATATAACCCGATATGAAGTTTACATACGCTGATAAACATTACATGGGACATGGGGTTTTTCATCGCCGCGTGAATGGACCATAACCATAAAGAGATGGCAACAAATGTTGGCATGTACGGTACGTCTAAAGACTAATCTAATAGCGTGCCGCTGCTAAACCTACCATGCCTTAGGAAATGGAAATAGGTCAGGTTACAATAGATGCTCTCTACTGAGTGCACCTAGGATATTTGCCCTTCCTTAGGGCATCACCCCCCTCCTTAGCATGATGGGCCCTCTCCCAGTTCCTTTCTCTCTCTACTTCGCGTGCTTGAGCCGCGGCACACTTCTTCGCGGCGTTCCTGATGCACTCCTCCTCCTACCATTTCATCCGTAGTTCCTCCTGATGTCACTCGTACTCGTAGCATTGGTTATCTTCCCTCCTCCACCGCATCTCCATGTCTGCCCACCGCTTCTGGTCCTCATTTTGCTCTTTGTTAAGTCATTGCATGAAGTCCCAGATAGGTGGAGGAGACTGGATGGTCCATGTTGAGATTTGTCGTACTGGTAGTTGGCACACATGAAGAAGCGTAGGCCATATGTGTAGGATATGTCTTGGGACTCACAAAGCCTACAAGGGTCGCCACAGAATCACATCGGTGGTTTGACCCCCTAGGGGATGAAAGTCCCCCAATGTTTCTAAGGTGGGTTTGGTGGAGCTGAGAAAGACATTGCAGTTGAGAGAGCTGAGGAAGGAGTGGTTTATCCATACATGAGGGTGGGGTTATTTATAATGGATAAGGGCTGGTGCATGAACTGAGTGCATGTGCTTGACTGAGAGCTAAAGCATAGGATTCCTTGTGAAAGCTAGAAAAGTTGTGGCATTGATACTTGGCAGAGATTCCCTATGGAAGCTGTTGCTTGATGTGGTCATTTCGTTCTGTAAAAGTTCAACAAGTAGTTATTATTGCCTTTGCATGTAAGGCAGGGAATCCAATGAAATCATTGGGCTTAGAAAAAACGTATTGGCAGAATGATAAATCCCAGCCATTTTATTGAAGAAAGTGAAGTACATAACATATAAGGGTCATCATAAGCATTTATTGTCTGTTTGTGGCTACACTATGTAAGGCAATATGCACCGACTCGTACCCTACCCGTACACAATCTTTGACAAGATACAATAGCATGTAGTACCCTGCCATGTAATGTTTTATTGTATTTGCAAGTGTTATAGTAATATAGTTTTTTGATGCAAAGGCTTTTTAGTTTGAAAGTTGCAAGTGAACGATTTGAAAGGGGATATGACCGCATGATGGTCTTCCTTGGTATCGATCGAGAACACAGTTAATAAAAACATGGCTGATAATAAAGATCCCACATTAACATCCAACATGATATGATAGACACATAATATAAATACTAGCACAGAGTACACGTAAAACAGTAACACGGAGTACTACTACATAACACCCTGAAACTAATAATGACATAGAATCCTACAGGTCACGTCCCCTCTTAGAGACGACGCCTCTGGTCGCATTTGTCCTGGGGACCCTGCGCCTCATTGTTTGCACATAGTGACCTTAGCCAGCGGGCGGTGGAGTGGCGTAGTCGTCCTGGGAAGGCTAAGTCCCCGGGAGTGGCGCACCAGGTAGCTACGATGCACTGAGCTCGTCGCTCTGTCTGATGATGAAGTCGTACCTAGGGACCTAACTAATGTCCCTGCTAAGCAACTCCATGTAGCTACCATATGCCTCTACTTCCTAAAGATCGTCAAACTCTGCACTTGGAACAACAAAGAAATCAAGTTACCACCGGTAAACCATGACATACGTAACAATATGGCATGCATGAAGCGAGTGTCCTACCTGCGCCGGGGACACGAGAGCACGAAGGGTGGAACTACCGGTCGGTGCAATGGCGCAGTGAAGGTGGCAAACGGTCATGCCGGCATCTGTGCCGATGCTCGTGGTCCCATCGTAACGTTCGAGGATAAACTGCAGCTCATCGATCTTAAGGCCTCTGCCATATTATAGATAATCTGGCCAAATGACGTGCTCATCTTAGCCCTGGGGATCTCACCCCCACTGTCGAGCTGAGGTCTCGACGCACGTGCCTCGGCATCAATCTAGTGTAGTATGTCCCTCTGCAAAGATAAACTTCATCTCACTTCATAATTTTTAAGCTAACAATTGAGGTAAATGATGAATCGCGTAGGGTTATTCGTACCTCAAGAGAATGAGCTTGGTACCTGTGTGCAGGGTACGTGTCGTGCATGTCCGCCATGTGCCATGAAAACTCAGCTTGTGGTGTGTACGTCACCTAGACCCGTTTTTGATGCACAAAGCACGAGAGGTGCTCCGCGTACGCCTCCTTCGAGTGTGGCCGCTCCTCGTCCATGATGTGCTTGATAGCTGCGCCCCATTCTTCAACCCACCTCTGCATACGTGACGCAAACACGCTAGTGGAATGAGCCCCTCTCCCTGTCCCTGTCAACCTGCAGAAACATAAGTCCATGAATACATGGTGTACACGTGGGTCGTATGAAAATGTAATTACAATGTTATACACCTATGTATGTTGATAGGCACCGACCTAGTCAACGGTAGCGGCCACGTCTGGAACTTCCAAACTATCGCATCACGTGATGCAGTGAGTACTCCTCGACATAGATGTCGAAGACGAGGGCGCGAGTCATGAGCTAGTACTCCCGGTCACATAGGCAGAGCACTGGAAGTCTAAACAGAGCACGTCAAAGTACCACGGCCTACATGTACGGCCACCAGCGCACACAATCCACCGTCAGCTCATCGAACTGGCGAATGAAGTTCGGGTATGCGCGGTGTGTCTGCACGCTGGACTAACTCGGTTGTGCAACCTAACTAAGTTAGACAATGCAATAAAGAAATCTACATAAATGTACACAAATAGCATTGCACTTACCCTATGTCGGCACCACAAGAACCCCATGGTCGGGCCATCGACGCCGTTCGCACCAAACTGGTATGTGCTAAGGTCCATAACAGGCCTGCCAATGGTGATGCACTCGTACGACCACATCTGAAGCAGCAGAGGACACTAGGTCAGGATTGCATTGTCGTCGATCTTCGTGCACCCGTCGCACAGGACGCGGTATGTCACAGCTAGCACAGTTGACGTGCAATTGTATTGCAGGACTACCACTAGGTCGGCGTCCGCAACCTCTCTGGTGTAGGGGATAATGCTCCTCGAGACCGTGTTGCTGTGGGTCTTGGTGAACATGACCCACCTGAACAACCAGAGGAGATATGCCTCCAGGTGTCAGGAGACATCCTTGGCACCTGCCAGTGGGTGGATGGTGTCTGCCTGCCAAACATGGAAGAAGTACAAATATCTGCATTCGTTAATAATGTAAAGGATATGTGAACCTATTAAAAGACATATATACCACAAACTGAATGAGAAAGGCCTTCGTCGGGTCGTGCTTCTCGTTCGCTGGAAAAGGCCTTAATGGGGCTACACCGTCCATCCGTTGAACGACGAAGAAGTAGCCTAGCATCTCACCCTGGCATCCCACGCCCATGTCCCTAGCCCCAACAGTGGCATCTGCGCAAGGCAGGCCCATCAGGAGGGGGACGTCCTTGAGTGTGGGCGCCATCTCGTTGCACAGGAGGTGGAATGTATGCATTTTGGGACACCACCTATTGACAAGGGCCGCGAGGAGGGCCCTATCGTAGCTGAACCATGTCGTCGCCTCCAATGCTGTCGCCAACGTGTCCACCTCTACAAGCCGACACAACGGAAGTAGGCCAGCAACACGCAACGTGCAAGCATACTACAGTTAGCGACCAATATCATGTCTAAATCCGTATGGAACCGTAAATTCAAAATTAGCAAACCTCAGGATCCAGCGCGCGTCAATCATCATTAGCTTTTCTAACACACAAGGTCAAAGTATCGAGATTTCCTCAGCCTGCACAGTGATGCGGTACGAATGGTGCCTCACGTCTATCTGGGGATCGAGCAGCTCCGGCTATGCCATACCTGCATGTTCACAAGTTATTTACATTTTTATATTAAAAAAACAAAGAGTAAGAAGTGTCGACTTGTCTCTATTTGTGGGAACTGAACAAGTAAGTGTCTAGCATATAACATGATATAATACATTGTTCAAATGGTACAAAAATATGTGAACAAATCATAACATAACACGTTACAACCTCGAACATTATGACCATCTTGGCACTAACACAGTAAATTACAATGGTGTGCACATGAATATCCATCACACACGAAATTACAATATTAATCAATCTCAATGAGCCAACGATCGACGACTATAAGTATGTCTCCCATCTCCAGCAGACCTCGACGGACCTTCTTCCGTGGGGTTCACATTTGGGACACTAACGGTGCATTTCTTGTAAGTGTGTTCTGTTCCGTTACACTTGCTGCACCATTTCAAGTGACGTCCAGTTTCTGCTTCATCCATGTCATTACAGAACCTCGTAGTCTTGCATCGCCCCTTATTATACTTCATCTTGTCGGGAGCTGGTACGAACAAAGCATCGAGCCTACATTCCTTCGTGAAAGAACCATAAATCCTGAAACCATAGAAATCATGGTCCCAGGTGTTGAACAGAACTTCCTTCTTGAAGTAGTCATAGACGAACCTCCAAGTCCTCAGCCCCGTCACAGCACACGTGGCAATCACATGGGAGCATGGCTTATGCAGTAGCATCAGTATGTAGCAGGTGCAAACACACCAATCATCAAAAATAGTGCACTCATGGATAACTCTCTCACGCTTGCCCCCTCTCCTTCCTTTGTCCCTGCATAGAATTTCATATCTCTGCTGTGCAGTTCCCATGGTCTTCACCCGGTGCATCTTTGCCTTCTCCGCCTTGTCTTCCATGTACTTAGCCATCTTCATCCCATAAATCATACTAGCATTATTCAGCGCCGTGTGTGCTACTTTATAGCGGTCCCTGAAATACTTGCATGTCCCTTGAAGTATGAACTCTACAATCCCCACTAGCTGCAACCCCCTCACACCTTTCATCACCTAGTTGTAAACCTCTGCTAAATTTGTAGTCATAATGTTGTACCTAGATCGGTTTGTATCGTAGAGAAGATCCCACTTCTCCTTAGGCTCATTCTCAATCCACTCGCTAAATGACCTGGTAGATGACCCGCTCCTCCGCGTGATGCTAGCTTCATTGTAATTTGGCAGGGACTCAAAAGGTACTGGTACATTCTCTGCTCCCGTCACGGGCCTCCCTACACGCACCTATGTTTGCTTCGCCAGCTTGTCCAGTATCTTCCAAAGAGCATCAAACTTCCGCTGCTGATTCTGACCGCACAGCCTCTTGAACATGTTCATGAGGTTCTTGTTTTTGAATTGGTGGAAGAAGTTTGCACCCAAATGCCTCATGCACCACCTACTTTGCAGGTATGGCCACACAGGTCCAATCAAGCCATCGCCTGTTCCATTTTGCAGATCCATAATTGCCTTGAGTATCCCAGCATGCCTGTCATGTATAATGCACATGTTCAACCGAGCACCAACAATTATTATCCTCACATGGTACAGAAACCAATACCAACTATTTTTGTTTTGACTCTCCACAAATGCAAAGGCCAACGGTAGAACTTGATTGTTCCTGTCAACCCCAATAGTAGTCAAGATCTGTCCCATGAACTTGCCGGTAAGAAAAGTGTCATCGATGCATAAGACAGTCCAACAATGCTTGAAAGCTTTGATACATGTCCCTATTACGAAGAAACATCACTTCATGACGTACTTGCTAGGTTTGGACAGCAATGGGTAGTTATCAATGTCGTAATACGTCCCTGGGTTCCTTCGAGCAATAGTTTGTAGCAAATGTGGCAGATTCTCATACGATGCTTCATAGGTCCTGAACCTCATCTCAATTGCCTTTCTATTTTCCCTTCATGCCATGTTGTAGCTGATAATGTACTTGTACTGCTCCTCAATTTTCCTGATTATGGACCCTGGTTCGTAGTTCAGGTTGTCCACAATCTAGGCGTACATCACATTGGCGACAAAGCCTAAGGTGATGTTCATGTGGCTATGCTCAAGTTCATCCATCATGCAAGTCTGTTCGACCACAATCAACACCTCCCAATAGTCAACCCACTTCCCCTTAAAGTCGTGCACCCACCACGCGAAACCCTTATTCGCGCACTTCACATCATATTCCTTCTTGCTTGAGTTGACAACATAAAACTGTTATCGAAGCGAGGTCACCCATTGAGTCACAGCATCCTTCATGGCCTGACTGGTAAGATATCTAGCACCTTGGGTCTGCATCTATTCCCAGGCCACTTGATTTCCCTCATTCACCACAAGGTTGTTGAAGTTTGGATTGTTCCAATCCGCGGAAACCAGAATATCGTCCTCATAATCTGAGCTATCATACTTAGGAGTTTCATCAACCTAAATATCATCCCGCTCCATCTGTTCAACTAGAGAAGGGATTCATTCCCCCACGTCTGCCTCACCGATTGGTTCAGTCGGATAATTCGATGAATGTGCACCATCCAGATATCTTCATCATACTCTTCCTTATCACCCTCCTCCTCCATGTACGCTCCACCTTGCATCTCCTGAACTGCCTCCTTATTCTTCCATTGCACAAGAAACATAGGAGGCCAACCTCTGTGCACAACATCATATAGGCAACTCTTCCACAATTCATCTTCCCAAAGCGTGAACACCTCCCAGTACACACTTTCTCTGTAACGGTTGCTGACAATGCAGGTCATCTCTTGAACCCCAGGGTCTATTTTAAAACCCAGCATCAACCAGGCATACAAGTGTCCAACACTTTTCTGCATTGGTCTGGATATACCTTTGTCTATTGACTTAAATACGGACAGTACTACCCCTTCCGGACCATATAGGATTTCATTGTCCCCGTAAAAAATTCTAAACTACCACATATCCACCGTACCTGACAACCATCAACATAACAGAAAGAATCATGTTAAACTACATCTACAATGTAAAATTCATTACAAGCGTATCCCAACATGTAATCTATACTGCAATAACATATTCCCGATTCGCTACATCAAACGGACAATACCAAGTACGGTTTATGTGTGCCCAGAAAGTTTAACACACATAAAAACATCATAGGTGAAGTAACAAAAGCAATACTTTAACTTACAATCGTTTACTTCTTACAAAAAGACTTCACCTAAATAACTTTAATAACTAAACGGCATCATCTAAACGATGGCAGAGAGATGAAAGCATCGACGACCAAGCACTCCACAGGCACTGACCAGAAGACACACTCCTAGATCACCAAGTCATCGTCTTGGAAATCTTCAAATTCTTCCACTGAGCAGCATATGTACTGTGGGAGATAGCAAGGGTGAGCACATGGAGAACTCAGCAAGTGTGGGAAAATAATGATATGTATGCTTTCAACAAAAATAGGCTAACACATAGTATATTTGCGTAAATTCAAGTAAAGAAAAGATATTTTGAACTCAAAAAGTATTAAATAGTTATTAAGTGAATGTAACCCATACAGTTCAACACCTAGCATACAAGGCTCCCCACCTTGCATACCATAACCGTCTAGTACTCCCTGTACTATAACTAAAACCACAACCAAACCCATAACCACAACCCACTAATCATGTGAGGATCCAAGTCTCTCATAACTATGAGCACGGCTGTTATATCAGTTTTTACACTCTATAGAGGTTGTCCAGCTCTTCCCATGAGTCAGTGGATTTCATGTTGCCGTGTTTGCAAGACACTTAACACACGCCAGTGCTGTGCCGCTAACAAATCACTAAATGACATTTTTCACTAACCAGAGCCTAATTTAGTATGCATCTACTCACTAGGTTTCACCGCCATGGTTTACGCGAGTCTAACTCCTACCCAGAAGTTCCCTTTTGTGCTGACACAACACACACTAGATAGACTCTAACTAGTATGTCACACCTTACCCATATCAGCCTTGTGGTTGGTACATTACTTCTTGGGTTGTCGCTCTACGAACCGGTCCTTATTTAGGTTACTTGAGTAAACACTAAACCAACATCATAACCATAACAATCACCAAAACCACTTTGCTCAAGGCCTAAGGTTCCATGTTGTTAAACCATTAACAAGTTAACCACCATTGTTGCATATGTTCATTAGTCAAGTTTATGATACTTCTCAGTATCCCAAAAGCATGGCTAAGCAATCTACCCATAAAAGATACCTAACCATAAACCATCTAGGTTCCAAGGGATGATAAAGGGAAAGACTAGGGAAAACCCTAACATAGGTGTCTACCCAACATATTAATAGACATTGCATGCAATTTGTAAAACAAAACATTTAAAAATATAGGCTCAAGATGATCAAGGACACTTATCTTCTCCTTGCTGCTGCTCAGCGTACTCTTGCTTCTAGTCTTGACGTTTCTCAAATTGATCCGGGACGTTATCGAATAATTGCACAATTATCGACAAAACATACAAACAGAGTACACTAAGAATAGAGCACAGAAAAAAGAGCAACAAGACAAAACCTATCTAGAAAGATAGAGCTCAAAGAAATGAATCTAACTGCGCAAGAATCGATTAAAACGGAGCTATGACGAAAAAGATACACTAAAAAATAAGATTAGGGTTTATTTTATAAAAGAAAAGGACTAATTTGTTATTAACAAAAAGTTTTAGGGACCTTTTTGTAAAATTAGAGGGAATTATATGTTTTGGAAAAGTTTAGGGACCTAAGTGTAAATACATGGCTCTTTTGTAATTATAGAAAAGTTCAGTGGCTAAACTACAAAATTACCAACTCCCAAGAATATTTGGAATTATTTTTGTATTGAAAAACCCTATTTAGTGTGTGGCTGCTGGCTGGGTACGACTGGGCTGACACATCAGCGAGATCTGCTGGGGGAGCGCACACGTGGCGATGACATGGCTGGCTGACAGGGTATGGAGGCTAACTGGGATTAAAGTGGACACGTGGCACGCTCTGGTTACCTGCCGAATCGATACATTTTAGATCTAATCTGGGTCGTGTACTTTAGATCTAACGGTTCGGAATGGTTTGGCCGACCGGGGAAGAGAGTACGGCGGCACTGTGGGGAAGGCGGCGGCGGCGGACTCACCGGAAACCCGCCGGGATTGGGTTCCAGCTCGCCTACAGCGACAGCGAGCGATAGCACAGATGAAGATGCTCACAAGGAATCCGTTTGAGGCCTTACCTCGGGTAGATCGGCTCGGGAGATAGCTCGGCGACGA
Organism: Phragmites australis; assembly: GCF_958298935.1. NCBI lineage: Eukaryota > Viridiplantae > Streptophyta > Magnoliopsida > Poales > Poaceae > Phragmites > Phragmites australis. The sequence continues at coordinate 20,886,329 of NC_084941.1, read as the reverse complement.
AAGGGAGCGGCAGAGCACTCGGATCGCGTTGGAGCGGGGTCCCTGGCAGCCCAAATACGAAGGCGATGGCAAGAGGAGCTCTGGCGGAAGCAGGCACGCCCGATGGCGGCTTCGGGAGGGCTGGGATGCACTGATACGGCGAGACGGCAAGTTTGACCAAGGCGGCGCTAATGGCGGCGACAGAGCTCGGAAATTCGGCGGATTGTGCTTGGGATTCGGCGAGTTTGGCTTGGGGAAAAACCGAGGGGTGGAGGTGGACCTATATAGGCGGGCGAAGGGGGTCTCAGGGCAGAACCGGTCTCTAGGGTGGCGATAGCTCGTGACGGTCTCAGACTCGGTGGCACGGCGTCGTCTGACTCGGAAACGAAGAACCCGACAGGTGGGGCAGTTCAGGTGAAGGTGGGGACCGGGAAGGCGTCTTCAGCAGGTGGCGCGGTGTGCTGGTTGCTGGCTGGTGCTGCGCTGGGCCGGTGTGCGTGGGTGTGGCCCAGGCGGGGAGAGAGCGACCTACTGGGGTTGGGTTAGAGAGGAAAGAGGGACATAGAGCAGAGCGGCCAGGATGGGTTTGGGTTTTTCTTTTTTTTCTTTTTTTCCTAAATGCTTTTGAATTTAAACTAAGAACTCAAATTCAATCCCAAAGGCATCAAATAAAACCACTAAAACATAGGAGAACCTATATGCCTAAAAACAATATGAATGCAAAATATACAAATATTTCCTATGTCAAATTAGATCCTTTTTATAAAATAGCATTTAATCTTTTGAAATTATTTAAGCTCAAAATAAATTGTAGCAAATTTTATAAATGGGCAAAAATTGAAAATTAAGGTGTTACAATATATCATATCAATTAGGACTACACTATATCTAAATCCTACATCTAATATCTAAAATATGTCTAAATACTACTTCTAATTGCTAAAATATACGTATAAACATGATCTAATTGTGAACTACATCTAACCCTAATTCTAAACCTAGATCTACATTTAATCCTACTTCTAGTGGCTATACTACCAGCTATGTAAAACAAAACCTAGATCTAACATCTAACCTATGTCAAAATCTAGTACTAGTTGCTATCCTACCGGGTTTGTTAAAAAGAAGGGAAAAGAATTTACCTCTTTTTTTCATAAGGGCGTCGCCACACAAATCTCCCTCCCCTCCCCTCCCCTTCCCTCCTCTATCCTCTCCTCTTCTCTCGGCTGAGTGGGAGTTAAATGGACGTTGACGTCAGCACGGCTAGTCGCGCTGGCCTAAATACTCAAAAGGTCTCGCCCGCTAAACAGGTGATACTCTTTTGGTGGATTCGCGTGGTGACGCAGCCACGAAGGTCTCGCCTGTTCAGCGAGTGAGAACAAGGTCTCGCCAGTTGAACGGGTGAGACATTCCTCTCCCAGATTATTAAATCTCGCCAGTTGAACGGACGACGGTACGGTAGACTTCATTATTTTTGAAATCTTGACAAATTTAGAAAAAATATGTAAAAAAAAATCTCTATTCTAGTCTATAAATGGTGGGCTGGCAACATTTGCAAGAGCAACAGTGCTGGAATCACAACGACCCAATCCAAAACAGAAGATGGAAGCTACCAATGGGGTGAGCTCATAGAATCACCGTTCTCTTTGCGAAGGTGACCGAAGTCTAAACAAGCGGCATTCGCTTTATTTGGTTACAGTGAACACTAGGTCTTGAGGATTAAAACAAAGGGGATTTGATCCTTGGAGCTGGGAATTTTGGTAAGATGTTTTTGGTAAGCCTTAAGCTTTCCTTCAGGTTATTTTGTTATCAAGGTCAAGGCTATGCAATAGCATTAATTATCAAGGTCAAGCCTCAATTTTTTCAGGATAGATTTTACAGATTGTACCTATACATGATGTAATATGGTAAGACTCATGTGTTGGATTGTGATCCGAATTCTTGTTATACCCTATAAGTGATGCCTACGGCTCATATGCTAGAACAGTCCATATTCGACTCGATTCATATGTATCCACTCCTATAAATATATCTTCTAAGCTGCAAGGAGAGCTGAGATACTCATTGTAATCCCCTGCATTGTACACATCCCTGATATAGTGAAGATCGTCGATTGGTGCTTGTGTTTTTTTCCTGTAAGGATTTTCCACGTAAAAATCGTGTTTCGTATTCGATTCTATCGTGCTTGATTCCTAACAAGTGGTACCAGAACCGGATTGTATACACAATAATTCGAGAAAAAACAGATCAGTTTTCATCGCCTTCGAGCTCTTCGTCTCGACGCCGAGTTCTCGCTCGGGATTTGTCGAATGCACATGCATCCATTCTATGTCGCCATCCGTCTCGCCGGATTCGTTCGTCCTCGGGGTCGAATCACCGTTTTTTTTCATCTGCTGTACTCTACCGGCCGTGCGGACGCATTGCTCAGGGCATCGACGCAACCGACCGCTGCAGCCTCTTGCTTCGGGTCATGCCCTGCGTCGGTTCCCGAGGTACACTTTGAAGCCGTGGCCATCTTTTTTTTAATCAAGATCTCGTCACCTTGAAGCTACCAGCAACAAGTCCCGAGGACACCCAGCCGTGACCTCTCACAAAAAAAAAATCAAATTTGCTAGGTGCACACAAGAATTATATCAGGAGATTGGTTTATGATTTTATTGCTGCACATACACGAAGTGTACTAGGACCTCTGCAGTTTATTGCTTGGTGTACACATGCTATTTTTTTTGTTACTAATTATTCTGCGCCATGGATTCTTTGAAATATGATATTCTACTGCTAGATCGTGATATAAGGTTTTCTCTATGGCAAGTAAAGATACGGGTTGTTCTTACGCATACTAATCTGGATGATGCATTTGATAATTTTGGGAATAAGAATAAAAAATCTTGGTCTGATGAAGAAAACCGAAAGGATCATAAAGCTTTGTCACAAATTCATCTTCATTTATCAAATAATATTTTGCAGGAGGTTTTGCAGGAGAAAACCACTCTTACTTTATGGCAAAAGCTGGAATCGATCTGCATGTCTAAGGATCTAACCAGTAAAATGCATGTGAAGATGAAATGGTTCACGCACAAATTACAGGAGGGTGGTTCTATGTTGAATCATCTTTCGGTTTTTAAGGAGATCGTTGCTGACCTACAGTCTAAGGAGGATTTGAGTTTTATTCTTTTGTGCTCATTACCCAGTTCTTTTGCAAACTTCAAAGATACCATATTATACAATCATGATACACTAACTTTAAAAGAAGTTTATGAGGCCTTGCATGCCAAGGAAAAGATGAAACAGATGGTGTCTACTGATGGCTCTACTTCCAATAGAGAAGGTTTGATTGTGCGTGGCAGGACAAAGGAGAAGAATTCGCATAATAGCCAAAGAGATAAAAGTTTGAACGGTTACAGGGGTCGTTCAAAGTCTAGAGGTAAAGAAAAATTCTGCAGGTATTGCAAGAAAAATAATTATGACATATCTCAATGTTATAAGTTGAAGAATATAGAAAAGAGGAAAGGTAAATCTAATGAAGAAGGTAAAGCATCTTTTTCTACTTCCGGTAATAGTTCTGATGGAGAGACCCTCATTGCTTTTGCTGGATGTGCTAGTAGTGGTGACGAATGGATTATTGACTCTGTTGCGTGTTTTCATATATGCATATATAGAGATTGGTTCACCACTTATAATTCTATTCAAGATGCTGGTTCTGTTTGGATGGGTGATGACAACCCACGTTCAATTGTTGGAATTGGATCAATTATGATAAAGATGCATGATGGCATTGTTAGAACTTTGACAGATGTGAGGTATATTCTAGGTATGAAAAGGAACTTTATTTCTTTGAGTACTCTTGATAATAAAGGGTATGATTGGTCAGGTGGAGATGGTGTTTTGAAGGTGAAAAAAGGTTCTCTTATTGTAATTAAAGGTGATTTGAAGTCTGCCAATTTATATCCTCTCCGATGCAATACAATCACAGGTGATGCCGCTGTAAGTTCACATTCATTATCAGATTCTAATGCTACTAATCTTTGTCATATGCGTCTTGGGCATATGAGTGAACTTGGTTTGGTATAATTGAGCAAGAGAGGTCTTCTAGATGGACATAGTATCGGCAAGCTGAAATTTTTTGAGCATTGTATTTTTGGCAAGCATAAGAGGGTGAAATTTAACACTTAGGTTCATACAACAGAAGGTATTCTTGATTATGTGCATTATGATTTATGGGAACCATCTTGTAGGTCTTCACTGGGTGGTTCTCATATTAACTATTACTGATGATTACTTGAGAAGAGTTTGACCTTATTTCTTGAAGCATAAATTAGAAGCATTTAAAGAGTGGAAGGTTATGGCTGAGAGGCAAAGTAAAAAGAAGGTAAAGATGCTTCGCACTCATAATGGGATGAAATTCTGTTCTGATGAATTTGATTCATATTGTAAGTCTGAAGGCATTGTAAAACACTACACTGCCTGGTACTCCACAAAAAAACGGTGTAGTTGAACGTATGAACAGAACTATGATCTCGAGAGCCGGTTGCATGTTGTCTAATGCAGGTATGAATAGACATTTTTGGGCTGAAACCGCTTCCACTGCTTGCTATCTTTTTAATTGATCACCCAATATTGTCATTGATAAGAAAACTCCAATTGAGGTATGGTCTGGTTCTCCAGCTGATTATTCAGAATTGAGAGTTTTTGCTAGTCCTGCTTATGCTTATGTTGATAATGGTAAATTGGAGCCTAGAGCTGTTAAGTGTATCTTTCTTGGTTATGAATCTGGTATTAAAGGTTATAAATTATGGAATCCTGCAACACAAAAGGTGGTGATTAGCAGGAATGTTGTCTTTAATGAATCTGCTATGTTGCCTAATGCTCCTGTTCAGAGTCAGCAAAGTTCTAGCATGCAGGTAGAGCATTTTATTAATGTAGAAAGTACACTAGATGTCATTGTCCAAGATATAACTATTGCTGAAAATTTATTTATTGATCATGATTCATCTAGTGTTCCACATTCTTCATCCGTTGTGCAGCCTACACAACATTCTATTGCAGTTAATAGGCCTATAAGACAAATTAATCCACATAAGAGGTTAATTGAGCAGTGTAATATTGCTGCTTATGCTTTGAGTTGGGCATAAGAAGTTAAAGGTAATGCAGAACCTTCTAATTACAATGAGGCTATTACTTCTGTTGATTATAATAATTGGATGACTGCAATGCAAGATGAGATGGAGTCACTTGAAAAGAATGGTATTTGAGATTTAGTCAAATTGCCAAAAGAAAAGAAGCATGTTCGTGGCAAGTGGATTTTTAAAAGAAAGGAGGGTATTTCTCCTAATAAAGCAGCAAGGTATAAAGCAAGGTTGGTAGCTAAAGGTTATAGCCAGATTCCAGATATTGATTATAATGATGTCTTCTCCCCTGTTGTGAAGCATAGTTCTATTCACACTTTACTCAATATTGTTGCTATACATGATTATGAACTTGAGCAATTAGATGTTAAAACTGAATTTTTACATGGCGAGTTAGATGAAGATATTAATATGGATCAACCCGAATGTTTTGTTATTCTTGGAAAAGAAGATCTTATCTGTAAATTAAAGAAATCTCTTTATGGTTTGAAGCAATCCCCTAGACAGTAGTACAAGAGGTTTGACTCCTTTATGCTTTCTAATGGTTTTAAGCGTTCTAATTATGATAGCCGTATCTAGTTGAAGATTGTTAATGGTTCAGCTATTTATTTGCTTCTCTATGTCGATGATATGTTGATTGCTACAAAGGATAAATTAGAAATAGTCAAATTGAAATCACAGTTAAGTAATGAATTTGAGATGAAGGATTTAGGTGCAGCAAAGAAAAATTTTGTCATGGAGATGATTAGAGACAGGAAAGCTGACAAGTTATATCTTAGTCAGTAAAGTTATATTGAGAAGGTTCTTCGTCGTTTCAATATGTAGGATGCAAAACCATTGAGTACTCCATTATCTGCGCATTTCAAATTATCTTCAGCTTTATGTCCTGAGTCAGATTATGATGTTGAGTATATGTCTAGAGTTCCATATTCAAGTGTAGTTGGTTCACTTATGTATGCTATGGTCTGCCCTCGTCCTGATTTATCTCATGCACTGAGTGTTGTTCGTAGATTCAAGGCTAATCCTTGCAAAGAGTATTGGAAAGTTGTTTAGTGGATTTTTAGATATCTGTGTGGTACTTCTAATGCTTGTTTGCAATTTGGAAAATCTAGAGATGGACTTGTTGGTTATGTTGACTCAGATTATGCTGGTGATTTGGATAAGAGGAGATCTCTCACAGGTTATGTTTTCACCATTGGTGGTTGTGCTGTTAGTTGGAAAGCATGTTTGCAAGCCACTGTTGCTTTATCAACTACTGAAGCTGAATATATAGCTATTTCTGAAGCATGCAAAGAAGCTGTTTGGCTGAGAGGTTTGTACACTAAGCTTTGTGGAGATAATTCTTGCATTAATATATTCTGTGATAGTCCGAGTGCTATTTGTCTTACAAAGGATCAGATGTTTCATGAAAGAACAAAGCACATTGATGTGAGGTATCATTATATTTGAGATGTTATTGCTCAAGGTGATATTAAAATATGCAAGATAAGCACTCATGATAATCCTGCTGATATGATGACAAAGCCAGTTCATGCTACTAAATTTGAGCTATGCTCAAATTTAATTGGTGTTACAGTTTGAGTCCTAGAGACTTTTGGCGTCGGTGATATTTATTATTAAATGGAGTTTATTGATGATTTTTTATTTGCTACAAGATGGAATTCGTCTCATGGTGGAGTTTATTGGATTGCGATCCGAATTCTTGTTGGGCCATATAAGGGACGCCTTCGGCTCATATTTCGGAACAGTCTGTATTAGACTCGAATCGTATGTGTCCATCTCTATAAATATATCTTATAAACTTTAAGGAGAGCTGAGACGCTCATTGTAATCCTCTGTATTGTACACATCCCCGATATAGTGAAGATCGTCGATTGTCGCTCGTGATTTTTTCTCGTAAGGATTTTTAATGTAAAAATCATATCTCATGTTCGATCCTATCGTGCTTGATTCCTAATATTATGCTTCGACTAATATTAATTGTAATCCGTACGCTTTCTTGATTAAGACTAAATAACAACCAACCAATAGATCGAATTCATTACTCATTTAGCAACTACCCGTTATTTAATGCCCAATAGGGATGCAAACAGAAGTCCTCAGAGGTCGCTTTATATTATCTTTACACGTTTTTTTTTTTGACATAAGGACTAAAGAACAGTGTTTCGCCTGTTTTACAAAATTGATAGATGTCACAGAAGAATTGATGGAGGACTTGCATCTTACCTACCTCTCACAGATCATGGCTCATGCAGTCTCTTGCATCGCTTACAAATAGCCATGTTGCACCGTAATCTTCCATCTATCTTTCCCCAGACAATATGGATGCGTTTTTCCTGTCCATAGAGCTGTTCCTAGTCATCTGCTTCCTCATCCTGTACTACTACCACCTGCAATCTAAGAAAACTAGCTCTTTGGAGCCGACCGAATGGCCAGTAGTTGGGCACCTCCCCGGCTTGGTCGCCAACATCCACAACTTATACGACTGGGCCACCAGCATCCTGAGCGACGTGGACTACAACTTCGAAGTTCGCGGTGGGCGCACCGGCCTGCGGTATTTCGTCACTTGCGACCCCTCCAATGTGCGCCACATCTTCACGTCCAACTTCGCCAACTACCCAAAAGGCGACACGTTCGCCGAGATCTTTGACATTCTTGGCGACGGCATCTTCAACGCCGATGGGGAGTCGTGGCGGCGCCAGCGGGTGACGTCCCAGATGCTCTTGAATGGTCCTCAGTTTCGCGCCTTCGCTGCACGGTGCTGCCGTGACAAGGTGGAGAACAGCCTCCTGCCTTTCCTCGCCCACACTGCTAATGAAGGACGGCCGTGTGATCTGAACAACGTGTTCCTGAGGCTAGCGTTGGACCTGACCTGCACCCTCGTCTCCGGTGTCGATCCTGGGTGTCTGGCGATCGGCTCGCCGGTGGTTCCCTCCTTTGCGCGTGCGATGGACGATGCGTTGGAGACTCTTTTCCTCCGGCACATCACCCCGGCGGCCTGCTGGAAGCTCATGAAGAGGCTGGAAGTAGGGCAGGAGAAGAAGATGGCGGCTGCTCGAAGGACGATTGACAGTTTCGTCGCCGCCACCATCGAAAAACGCAGGGCCCACAAGCTCAAGGAATGCATCAGTAACTCAGCCGACTTGCTGTCCTCGTTCATCTGTAACGAAGACACCAGCCACAACGATGACGTATTCTTGCGGGACACGATGGTGAACCTCTTGGTCGCCGGCCGCGACGGGACGGGCTTGGCGCTGTCGTGGTTCTTCTACCTCATCTCCAAGAACCAACGCGTCGAGCAGAAACTACTGGACGAGCTTGCGCCAATCGCTTCAAAGAAGGTCGCCGACGGTGCCGCTGGACCCAGCAGCGGCATGGTGACCTTCGACGCGAGCGAGCTCAGCAGCCTGGTGTACATGCACGCAGCATTGTGCGAGTGCTTGAGGCTGTACCCGCCCATCCCGTTCGAACACAAGGCGGTGGTAGACGACGACCTGCTGCCGAGCGGACAGGAGGTGAAGGCAGGCGATAAGATACTAGTGTTAAACTACTCCATGGGCAGGATGGAAGGCGTGTGGGGCAAGGACTGCATGGAGTTCCGGCCCGAGAGGTGGGTTACCGAGGAAGGGAAGCTGCGGTACGAGCCATCTTACAAGTTCATCTCCTTCAACACTGGGCCGCGGACGTGCCTCGGCAAGGAGATGGCGTTCATGCAGATGAAGACCGTGGCGGCGCCCGTGCTTTGGAACTTCGCCATGGATGTTGTGCCGGGGCACGTCGTGGAGCCCAAGCTGTCCATCACACTTCACATGAAGAATGGGCTCGCCGTCAGCGTCAGGAGAAGGGACGCCTACCACGGCAAGCTAGCTCTTGACTGAACGCGTACGGCTCCACGGCGTGTTACTCTGTTGTACGGCCGGACGTAGCTACTGTTATGTTTTAATCATGCTTGGTGTGGAGGTGTCATGTGTGTCAGGGTGTAATCCTCGACTTCCCTTCTCTGACCGGATATCTGGCTGAGTCGTGGGTCAGTGGAAGTAGGAGTTAGTTCAGAGTCTGTCAGTCCGTTTTTTCAGTCAGTACATGCGCAACTTGATCGGCTTGTGGGATGGCACAAGACGTGGAGATCATGGCGCACATATAGGCCTTATTGTCCACTACTTAGTTGTCCATTTAAAGGAATAAACACAAGAGAAAATGCTGCAGCTTCCGCAGCACAAATCCACTCTGAATATCCGGATACTGTAGCACATTGTTTCCGATTTTCTTCCGTCTGTGCAACTGAGCCATTTCAGTGATTGTGTGAGGTTCCGATGAGTGATCCGAGTGCTAGATGTTAACAATTGGCATCAGAGCTTAGAGTGAGCTCTAGACACTACTACAGAACAGTATTTCACTGCTGACTCCAAAACCCCCTTCACTGCCGGTTTTAGAGCCGGCAGTGGGTAACGGGCAATGATAGTCAAGGATTATCGTTGCCGGCTCCATGGATCAACAGTGAAAGTGGTTATCACTGCCGGCTGAAGCATTCGGCCGGCAGAGGAATCACTGCCGATCGAATGCTTCAGCCGGCAGTGATAACCACTTTCACTGCCGATCCACAGAGCTGGCAGTGTTGTGCCTCCCCCCTTCTACTCCGGCCCTGTCCTCCCTCTCTGTTCTCCCTCTCTCTCCTCGATCTCTACGTCTCTCTCCCACTCAATACATGCATACAATTAGACATATGTAATGTAAATCAATAATAAAGACATATTCATAATACATAGTAATTCATGTTACACATATATACATAATAGTTCTTACATATAATATTGTAAATAAGTATGTTACGACCACATTTAACAAAAAAAAGTCACATCTTACCTAGCAAAATTGGCATAAAAGTACTGACAATTGATACATTGATCTTACAAGTCACATCATCTTACATAGCAAAATAATGATAATTACAACCAGAACTAGGATTATGACATCTTTACACGTAAAATCACACTTCTTCTTATTTTCAAAGTGAGCTAAGCACACGTGAAGTTAGCCAATTTTAGCATACCGATGGTGTTCGTGGGCTACAAGCCCAGCTCAAAGGCCTATCAGGTGTTCAATCCAGCTAGCAATTGCGTGGTGGTGATCCACGATGTGATCTTTGATGAATTGGCGCAATGGGACTAGAGTGGAGAAAGGGATGATCCGTACCACAATGGTGGCAAGCCCTTCATAGCGGGACTACTCACAGAGACGACGGGTGCTCGAACAACACATGGATCACCTCAGCAAGATGGAGACAGGTCCATGGTGGCGAGCCTAGGAGTGAGCCGGTCACTGTCACCCATGGCGGTGAGTGCAGGAGCTGAGCAACCCATGTCGCCCATGGCAACTAGTTCGCAGTTGGGGTGGACTACGGTTGAGTTTGCCTCACCGCCGTCACACATGCTAGATTTGGATGACGATCACAATGATGCCTAGAGACGGTTCCGCCTCGTTGACAAAATCATTGGGGTGGCGGGTCCTCCTAGACTGGCTTCTCGGGAACTCGACGGTGGCAAGCTGCTACTGGCAATCGATGAAGAGCCCACAACCTTCACTGAGGCCGAACAACACATGGTGTGATGGCAAGCAATGATAAACGAGATGGCGGCCATAGAAGACAACCGCATTTGTGATTTGGTTGATCTCCAACGAGAAGGAACGCCATCGGGCTCAAGTGGATATTCGAGCTCAAGTGTGATGATCAGGGTGCCGTTGTCCGCCACAAGGCCTGATTGGTGGTAATAGGCTATGCTCAACGACTCGACTACGAAGAAACATTAGCGCCGGTGGCGAGACTTGACTCAGTTCACATGTTGATCACAGTGGTAGCACACTTTGGATGGAGCATGCATCACATGGATGTGAAGATGGCCTCCCTCAATGGCAATCTGGAGGAGGAAATCTACGCCGAGCAAGCCCCAGGCTTCATCAATGAAAAACGCCCACGCCAAGTGTTGAAGCTCCACAAGGCGTTGTATGGGCTCAAGCAGGCTCCCCGGGCATGGAACTCGAAGCTGGACGCCAGCCTAAGGGCCCTCGGGTTTCAGAAGAGTGACATTGATCATGGCATCTATGCAGGCAGCGATGATGAATCCCAACTTCTAGTTAGGGTTTACATGGACGACTTGATCATCACTGGCACATCCGACAAAAACATTGACTCATTCAAGAAGGAGATGATGAATCTCTTCTGAATGAGCAACTTGGGACTTCAGTCGCACTATCTGGGGATTGAGGTGTGACAATGCTAGAGCGACATCAATCTTCGTGAAGGATTATATGCCTAGAAGCTGGTAAAGAAGGCCGGATTGGGAGGATGCAACCCCTGTCAAACTCTGATGGAACCACGACTGAAGTTGTCCAGATCAAGCACAAGTGAGTTGGTAGATGAGAAGAACTACAGAAGCATCATCGGAAGCCTCAGGTATCTGGTCTATACTCAGCCTGACATATCCTTCGCGGTGGGGTATGTTAGCCGATTTTTGGAGGCACCTAGGCAAGAACATCACATTGCCGTCAAGCATCTGCTGAGGTATGTTGCCGGGATAGTGAGCTATGGTGTCTTTTACTCGAGGAAAGAACAAGGTGATCCCCAACTTGTCGAATTCAGCGATTCAGACATGGCAGGAGATGTGGATGATCGAAAGAGTACATCTGGTGTGATCTTCTTCCTCAGAGGCAAGCCAATTACATGGCAGTCCCAGAAACAACGCGTGGTGGTGCTATCCTCTTGTGAAACCGAGTATATTGCTGCTGCAGCAGAAGCCTGTCAAGGCAGCTGGCTCTCGCGACTGTTGACAGAAGTTCTTGGGAGGATAGTGGGAGTACCAGAACTCAAAGTCGACAACAAGTCCGCAGTTGCTCTGAGCAAGAATCCGATATTCCACGATCGGAGTAAACATATCGACGCAAAATATCATTTCATCAGAAATTGTGTCAATGAAAGGAAAGTCGATCTGGACTTTGTCGGAAGAACAGCTTGCAGACATTTTAACTGTAGCTCTGGGACAAATCAGGTTTCAAGAGCAACGTGCAAAGATCGGAGTCTTTGAGCTGAAGTGAAGAGATGTAAGCATTAGGGGGGAGATAGTCAGGGTGTAATCCTTGTTTTCTCTTCTCTGACCGGATATTTAGCTAAGTGAGTCGTGGGTCAGTAGAAGTAGGAGTTAGTTCAGAGTCTGTTAGTCTGTCAGTCCGTTTTTTCAGTCAGTACATGCGCGACTTGATCGGCTTGTGGGATGGCACAAGACGTGGAGATCATGGCGCTCATATAGGCCTCATTGTCCACTACTTAGTTGTCTATTAAAAGGAATAAACACCAGAGAAAGCGCTGCAGCTTCCGTAGCACAAATCCACTCTGAATACCCGCTGAATATTCAATTACTCTAGCACATTGTTTTTCAGATTTTCTTCAGTCTGCGCAACTGAGCAATTTCAGTCATTGTGTGAGGTTCCAGTGAGCGATCCGAGTGCTAGATCGCCAACAATGTGCATGTGTTGGACTGACGGATGAGAGCTCAGTTCTGTCAGTTAGCACGTGAGTTCAGAGTTTGTTAGCCTGACCGATTCTAGCGGATCATGGAGTTGTGTGGGTAATGGGCGCATCGGGTGAGTGCTTATGGGCCTAATAAATATAAAAGCAAAAAAAGAAGAAGAGGGGATTAGTTCTCTGAACCTCGGAGAAACTCGCTGTCCACTGCTCTAAATTTTTCCCCGCTGAAATTACTCTTCATCTTACAAAATCGCCCTGATTTCCATCAGTGAGCAATGAGCGACAGGATTCGCACCTCGAGGTCCCCTCCTCCAGCCAGGATTTGCACTGACGATGACAAAGGATCCAGCAGCCACATGAATGGCGGCAACATGGCTCGGACGCACACGGCACCGGCGGGAGCTAGCAGGTGGTACTACTACAGAACTAACCTTTTATGCTGGCTCATTACTGCCGGTTACTAATAGGCTGGCAGTGATGGGGTATCACTGCCGGTTCATATGCCGCGCAGGAAGAATCAGTCATCCTGGCTTTTGAACCAGCAGTGATAATGGTCATCACTGCCGGTCGGTGGCTTGAGCCGGCAGTGATGCCCTCCCTCATCACTGCCAGCTTAACCCATTGACCGACGGTGATAACAGGGCATCACTGCCGGCTGGTTATATGAGCCAGCGGTGATATCTCGGTTATATAAAAGTCGCTCTCTCCTTCTCCAAGCTCGAGCATAATAAAGAGGAGCTCTGTTTTTACTCGGTGGTGGCTATTTTTTTATCACCAAGTTCTTGATGACTTTAAAATTTTGAGGAATCCCCATGCCCTAGGTGTTCCAAGGTATGTAACTTCATCTTCAATCTATTTCTAGTTGAATTTTATTTGCTAAATTGCTCTAGATTTTGAAGTGATGGAGATGAACCTATAACTATGATGTTTTGAGACAATATAGATGCAATTATACCTCATTAATAATATGGAAGCTTCAATTAGTAGCTTATGGTGGAAAGTGTCTTTATTATTAATTTACATTAGCTAGATGTATAAGCATAATTTTTTTTGTTTTTAATGGATTAGAAAATTTAGCCATGATATTAAGGTATATAGCAAACTCTAATTATATTTTTTATATTTTAATTAATTAGCAAGCTCCAATATAGAAACTTTAGGTATGAGTATATTTATGATTTATTTTTAATGAATTAGGAAATTAGCCATGATATTTAGGTATGTAGCAAGCTCCAATTTTATATTTTATATTGTATTAATTAGCATGCTCCAATATGAAAACTTTAGGTATGAGTATATTTATTTTGAATTTTAATAAATTAGAAAATTTGGCCATATATTTAGGTATGCAGCAAGATACAATTATATTTTTTATATTTTATTTAATTAGCAAGCTCGAACATAGAAACTTTATGTATTAGCATATTTATTTTTCATTTACTTAATTAGTCCTACATAAGGGTTAAATAATAATGAAAATTTTTAGAGATGGCACCAACAAACACTCATCGAAAGTGGACGCGAAAGTATACAAAAGGTGGCTCCTCCAACTCGGGCCAATTGTTGGTAGGAGATGACAAGGTTATTTATTTGTTGGTGATTGCAAAATCTTCTAAATGTTATGAATTTGGATTTACAATAATGATATAATTGTAGATGGATGTACGATGCGAGTCGTGTGAATGCAGAGTACAAGAACAACATGAAGTGTTTCCTGGTAGCAACCGCGAAGCACAAGTCAAATACATAGTCTTAATATATGTGTTGTCTATGCGTCGATTGTGAGAACAAGAAGCAGTTTTCCACCACCCAGCAGATACATTCTCAAATTGATGCCAAGGGGATATATGCCTGGCTATACCCATTGGACCGAGCACGATGAAACTGAGATCATGCAGAAAGGGCAATACATTGGCAGAGAAGACGAAGACTTGTGCACCGATATGCCAGCAGACGAATACACCGATATGTTGTCTGCCGGAGATACATTGGTCGATAATGATCTAGAGGAGATGTTGGCCGATGCTGACTCTGATGATCTGGAGCAGATGTTGTGTGATGGGGAGGGGAACTTCACCAATGAAAGAGAGTTTTAAAAGTTTCAGCATATGGTAGAGGACTCTAAAACAACATTGTTCCCAGGCTGCGAGAAGGAGCACACAAAGTTACGTACCATGCTTTCACTGCTACAATTGAAGACAAGCAATGTGTGGTCTGATATAAGCTTCACATAGTTGTTACTGTTCTTGAAAAAAATTGCTTCGAAAGGGATATGTGGTGCCAGAAAACACGTATCAGTCCAACCAGGCTGTGTGCCTATTGGGGTTGGAAGTGCAGAAAATACATGTATGTCCAAATGATTGCATGTTGTATCGTGGAGAGCATGAAGACTTGGAAGCGTGTCTCATCTGTGGTGCAGCACGGTACAAGCGCGACGGTGATGATATTGATGGTGAAGGAAAGAAGAAAAGGCCTCCCGTCAATGTGATGTGGTATTTTCCTATAGTCCCCCATTTGTAGCGTTTGTTCGTGAAGAAAAGGTATGCTGAACTGATGCGATGGCTTGCCAAGGAACGCAAGGATGATGGAATGCTGAGACACCCCGCTGATTCTACGTAGTGGAGAAACATTGATAGGAAATACAAGGAGCTCTTTGCAGAAGATGTGAGGAATATAAGATTTGGATTAAGTACAGATGGGATGAATCCATTCGGCAGCATGAGCAGTAGTCATAGCACTTGGCCTCTGACTCTATGTATCTACAACCTTCCTCCTTGGTTGTGTATGAATCAAAAGTACATTATGATGCCGGTGCTGATACCAGGACCGAGCCAACCTGACAACAATATCAATGTCTACCGAAAACCATTAATGAAAGATCTTGTAGTACTATGGAACGATGGTGTGCAGGTATGGGATGCATACAAACGATAGAACTTCACCATATGCGCAATGCTATTCATAACAATACAGAATTAGACAACCCTTGGCAACCTAGCGAGCTAGACTGTCAAAGGCAACTGTGCATGTGTTCATTGTTTGGATGAAGCAGAGAGCTTGTGGCTGAAGAACAGCTGAAAAATGGTGTACCTAGGTCATCGTAAATTTCTTCGCAAGGATCACCCATACCGTAGCAACAGGAGAGCTTTGATAGGAAAGTTGAGACCCGATCACCTCCTAAGCATCGCACTGGGAGATAGGTATATGAGATGGTAAAGAGACTTAAAGTTATCCTTAGAAAGGGATGCGGGAGTACGCTGGTTCTAAAATCTAATCTTAGAGCTCCTATGTTAAAAAAAAATCTATTTTTTATGACTTATCTTATTGGCCGGATTTGGCGGTTCGACACGCAATCGATGTCATGCACATTGACAAGAACATGTGTGATAGATTGATTGGTACATTAATAGACATACCTGGCAAAACAAAGGATACACTACAAGCATGGAAGGACCTGAAATGTTTGAAACTCAGATAGGATCTACATCCCAAAGATATGGAAGAAGGTGAAAAATATCTTGGTCCCGCTAGCTACAGTCTGAGCAAGACGGAGAAAATGGCAATATGCGAGTGCTTACATGGAATCAAAGTTCCATCCGGTTACTTCGCCAACATAAAGAGACTAGTAAAAATGAAAGATTTGAAATTCACTGGCATGAAGTCTCATGATTGTCATGTGATGATGACACAGATGCTTACAATTGCAATTAGAGGTATTCTACCGCCGAAGGTCCGAAACCCAATCATAAAGTTGTGTTCATTCATCAACACGATATCACAGAAGGCCATCAATCCGACCAAGTTAGATAAGCTGCAGGAAGACGTGGTTGGGATTCTATCCCAGCTTGAGGAGTTGTTCCATCCATCGTTTTTTGATATCATGGTGCATCCTATTGTTTACATTGTGAAAGAGATACTTATTTTTGGCCCCGTGTTTCTGCATCAGATGTACCCTTTCGAGAGGTTCATGGGAGTTCTGAAGAAATATGTTTGAAACCGAAATCGGCCGGAAGGCTGCATGGCCGAGGGCTAGGGAACCGAGGAGGTCATTGATTTCTGTGTTGACTACATGAATCTCAAATCGATTGGTGTGTCTGTATCTTGCCATGAGGAGAGGCTATAGGGGAAAGAGACGATAGGTGCAAACTCATTCCACACTAACGACCCCATTTCATTCACGCAAACACATTTTGCAGTTTTGCAACAATCAGTTGTAGTGAACCCGTATGTCGAAGAACACCAGAAGATGCTACGCACCAGAAACCCAGGGAAGCACCGAGATCATTTTGGCACCTGGTTACGTAGACAGGTGATGGATAAGCAGATAGAGTGTGCTCAGTTGAATGTGTTGGCTCATGAACCGTCAACTACAATCCTCACATTCTAAGGATATGTCATAAATGACTATATATTTTATACGAGAGCTTAGGATAATAAGAGTGTCAACCAAAATAGCGGAGTCCGTATAGATGCTTACAACTATAATGGAAATAGGGAGACCTACTACAGATTCATAGAGAAGATCTGGGAGCTCGACTATAGAGTGTTAAAGGTTCCTCATTTCCAGTGCCAATGGGTTAGACTCCCAGGGGTGTGAAGATCGACAAGTACAGTATGACTACAGTGAACCAAAAACTTGTTAGATACAGAGAAGAACCATTTGTACTTGCGAATGATGTTATGCAGGTCTTCTATGTTAAGGACCCGGACCCGGTTAACAAGGAGAATCGCCACGTGGTTCTTCAAGGAAAAAGAAGGATTATCAGAGTGGAGAATGTCGTTAACAAAGAGAATGAATTTTTTATAGATGCAATTATACCTCACTTATGTTATGGAATCTTTAATTTGTAGTTTACGGTGGAAGATGTCTTTATTATTGTGCATATTAATTTTTTGATTTTTAATGAATTAGCAATAGCACAAGCACTATTGCTATGTATTACTATTTTTGATTTTTAATGAATTAGCAAGAGCGCTAGCATATTGCTATTTGCATATTGCATGATTTACATTAGCTATAGTTATGAGCATATTTATTTTTAATTTTTAATGATTTAAAATATTTATCGATGAAATTATGATATATAGCAAGCCCCAATATAGAAACTTAGGTATGAACATATTTATTTTAATTTTTTATTGAATTAGAAAATTGAACCATGAAATTTAGGTATATACAAAACTTAATTTCGGTATATAGGAAGTTCAAATTTAAATAAATGTGTATTAGCATTTTAGGTCCACGGAATGTTAATAATTATAGATAGTACAAACTTAACTGAAAACATTTGAGTAGCGCAGCGGTTTAATTGTTCGGTCTTACTTGGGGCAAGTCATGGGTTCGAGTCTCGGCGTGTGCGTGCGCAGCTAAATCAAATTTATTTTTACCCTGCACCTGCAGTGAAGGGGGTTTCACTGCCGGTGAACCTATTCGACCGCTGCCGGTGGACTTACTGGGCCGACAGTGAAATATGTTTTACTACCGGTTGTCCTATTGAGCTGGCAGTAAAGATCCCCTTGATCCAGCAGTGAAAGTCCTCCCCAATAGAAGTGCTCGATGACGACGCTCTCTGAGACTTCCAAAAAATTGCCTGCCAACACCGAGGAGCCCGCGCTGTCATATCCTCATGCCAAGAAGCCTGTGCTGTCGTGCATTGCGCTTTCGTCCACCATCACCCCATCCCCGAGGACCACCACCCCGACGCCGAGGAGCCCGCCACCTCCACCCCGACGAACACCTCGACGCTAAGGAGCTCGCGCTGCCGTGCCTTGCGCCCTCGTCCACCACCGCTATCCCCATGGACCAACACCCCGACATCGACATAGGCCTCCTGGCTCCCCCTCCGTCTCCTTCTCCCTTCCAATTCCTAGGGTTTAAGCGCAAGTTTATACTGATTCATGGCCGACTGCTTATGTGTTCAAATGATAAGAACAGATGCTTGTGTGCTGGTCCTTTTGCGTGTTAAAATGATAAGAACAGGTGCTAGTTATGATCCTTTTGTGTATTCAAATGATAAGAACAGATGCTTCTTGTGGTCCTTTTGTGTGTTCAAATGATAAGAGCAGATATGCTGCCTCGGTCCTTTTGTGTGTTCAAATGATAAGAATAGATGCTGCCTCAGTCCTTTTGTGTATTCAAATGATAAGAACAGATGCTGGTTGTGGTCCTTTTGTGTTCAAATGATAAGAAAAAATGTTGCTTGTGGTCCTTTTGCATGTTCAAATGATAAGAACATATGCTACCTCGGTCCTTGCTGGTCTCTACTTGTATACCTAGACATATTTCTTGCGTTGTCTCTGCAGTGGGCTCTATTATAATTTGATCCCTAGATGGTGTGCTGTTGTAAGTTCAAAGATTGATTAGCATCTCAGATTATGGATAAGGAAGTTGATTCATCCTTTTTATTCTGTCATTACTTGTTTGAATCATGTTGTTCAGTCTCTATTTCTGTCTCGGTAGGTAATTGCTTCTCCTTTTCAGAATCAATGCTATCTGATTTGGTACAGCAACACTGTCCATGATGATATTGTATGATTTTTGAGAATTCTGTCCAGGTTCTAATAACTAGATGAGAACTTAGTAAATTGTTCAGTCGTTGATGTACTCAATAGAAAATTAGAGGATAGGACCTTGATTGTCCTGGAGCCAATTTTTATTCATTTCCTGAGAGCACTTTTATACACCTACTGTCCAATTATTGTTGTACACATGTCATTGGATATTCTTTATTACGTATTGCTGTCATTTCTTATTATCGCATTATTATTTACAACACTTACACCTTGGCCTTATTAGGTTCACATAATAGTGGAAGAAAAAG
Organism: Phragmites australis; assembly: GCF_958298935.1. Classification (NCBI taxonomy): domain Eukaryota; kingdom Viridiplantae; phylum Streptophyta; class Magnoliopsida; order Poales; family Poaceae; genus Phragmites; species Phragmites australis. The sequence goes on along the minus strand of NC_084941.1, from coordinate 20,866,884 downwards.
GATTTGTCCAAACTGTGATCAATATCCTTCATCTTTCCTATTATGTGTGCCTAATAAGAGCATTTGCTATAGCCATTAAGGTCATATTTCTTTTTTACTCTTGTTACGTGTTGTATTACAAATTGCATTATTTTCATACTTGTTTTCCTGTTTTCAAATGATGAAATTGGAGACCATACATATGACTGCAAAGCTCGACTGGGATGGTAATTACACATGCACCTTGCACGTCTTTTCACTGACCCAGTCGACCTTGCAATCATATATAATTATCTCTATAATATGATGCTAATGTTGCTTTCATACTTTATTTTACATATTTTTTGGATTAGTGTGGTTTGTAGTATATTATTTTTTGAAGTTAATGGATTCAAAGGAGCATGTAACAAATGATACAAATCCAAACAGGAAGCTGTTGCGGCATACAACAGTCAAGTCATCCAGGTCGAGCTTTGCAGCTACAGATTGTGGACTGGTGAAGGAGGTGATCTACACATGGTTCCTGATTCAATCAAAAATACATCTTGCAGCCCAAGAATACACCATGGCGGTGACCTCTTTGTCCGCAAGCCTCTCAACGGGTAGGATGTCAACTGCAGTAGAAGGAGGCAAGGAGTCTTCTGATAGGACCCCTTGGAGATCCCCAGGGTTGGTGGCCTGCACTAAGAAAAGCGACGTTAAATGGTCCCTAACCTCTAGCTGGAGACTAGAAGACTGGCAACACTCATATGAGAGGTAACAAAACTTTGCAAATAAACATTTATGTATATTCTGCATTAACAATACAGGTACCTGAAGCATGTCAAGGAAAGTCGGGGCTGCGACTCCGAGGGCGAATGTGACACGCCCGAGACATTGGATGACATGTATTAATAATCGGCAATGATAGTGGCTATCACTGCCGGTTGAAGTTATGAACTGACAATGATAGCCCACTGCCGATACAGCTTCCACTCTCTGCCAGTTCAGCTTCTCCTAAAATCCTTATAAATTTATACTCACTGGCCTTCGATCGCTCAGCTCCCGACCTCCCACTCTCTCTCTCTCTCTCTCTCTCTCTCTCTCTCTCTCTCTCTCTCTCTCTCTCTCTTCTTCCCTCTCTTCTCCACCGCCACAGCGACCTCCTCCGCCATGGAACCTCCACCACCAACTCCCGCCATCCCTACGCCACCACCATCTCCAGCCACTCCAGCCACCCATGTGCCTTTGTCGAATGATGAAGCTCCACCGGTACTAAAGAGTTTAGATGAGGTGCAGTCCGTCAAATCCGGATCAGCGGGGTCTGAGTCCATCGACGAAGTGTGGGATTTCTTTATTGATAAGCTGAAGAGGAGCCAGCGCGAGGAGGAAGTGGAGGAGGAGGATGCCTAGGAGGAGGCCACCGACACTGACGCTGACACCTATAATGACGACGCCGATGACTACTTTTTTGTTGTGGCCGATTCCAACTAGCCATGGTAGGCATCGGCACGTAACGGGTGTAGTGGTTCTTTTGTGACGATAGCAACCGGAAAGTTTTAGGGTTTCTTTTGCGCATGCGCAACCACATCGTTTATTTTGGTTGTACAATGATGACTTATAGTTAGGTTTTAGTTATTAGTGTGATGAAAAATAGTAATTCTAGTTTAGTAATATAAAGCTTAATTAGAAGTTCACTGTTCTCCATCAGCCGTCTTTTTGGACAGTTTCTGTTTAGGGAACCTTAATAGTTTTTCTAGAAAAATTGATAATAACAAAAGTTGCAGATCATATTTTTATCTTTCCAGTCATGTAGAGTACACTTTTGTAGCCCCTGTGGTTTGGTTGTTATGGGCCGTTAAAGTCTGCTGTCAAGGTTTTAGGCAGATTTTTTAGGTCTATTATGTGACGCGAATTAGGCCTAGTATATGAAAGAATAGAAATGTGGTTTATTTGGTTATGAAAGTTGAAGACCTTCTTTGTAGATTTCGAAAATATATTGTGTGTTTAGTGGAAAATCCAACTCCCTATTTTGTGAGATCTTGAATTTACCATGTGTAGGCGAGACACACGCATCTGTCCCTGCGTGGTTTATGTAGCATACACTATTAAAAAACTATTTTTTGAGACACCTAGAGTGTATTTTCACATGCGGCTTATTTGAAAAATCGTCTGCATAGTTAGCAGAGGTCCGTTGTGATTATAAACCGTCTGTGAAAATATATTTTCACAGACGGTTCCTTATATGAACCGTCTCTAAAAATATGATGATTATCACAGACGGTTAATATAAGGAACTGCCTGTGTAAAAACTCATTTTCACATGCGTTTTCTTATGTGAACCGCCTGAGAAAACTATTTTTTTCGAATAAAAAAATATCGATTCGGGAACCAATTATCACAGACAGTTCGCTTAAGGAACCGCCTGTGAAAATCGGTTTCTACAAACGGCTCGCTTAAGGAACCGCCTGTGAAAACCTATTTTCACAGACGGTTCCTTAAGTGAACCGTCTGTGGTAATAGATTTCTACATGCGACTCTTTTACGTATGTGGAAATCGTCTATTTTCACGAGCCTTTGATTACAGGCGGATGCGCTAAACGCCTATATACATGAGTTATCAACCGTCTCTAAAAATAATTTTTATAGTAGTGATATGGTGGTGTTGCCTATGTGTGTGTATCACTAAGATGTCAACATGTTGGTGTGAAAGATAAACATCCAAAGTATCCGCTATGAATATAAAGAAAATCTGGTAATAACTAAAAACAACATTTGTGACGGTATATCTGCAATATGAATACGAAAAAAGGATATTGTGTAAATTCCTGCCTAATTTGAAAGTTGTGATTGTTTATTTACTGAATAGCTCCATTATCTCCCTGATCTGCCGATCCCTCCAAAAGTCCCAGGAACCGATACACCAAACGGCTCTTGCCTAAGCGATACGATGCCTACAAGGCATGCATGGTTCGGATCAAGTGGAACCATCTCCATCGTGCTGTTGCGGGGATGGAGGCAGAACATTCGGGTGCTCAACGGATCCACCATCAAGTATAATACATCGGCGCTAGTGTCTAGCTTATTTAAGAGTTCACGTGTGTGTTTAGTGGAAACCCATATCAGTGCTTTGTTAAATCCTGATTCTAGCATGAGCAGGGGACACGCGCGTGTGTCCATGTGTGGTGTGTCTAGCATATAGTATGAGAACAAAGCTCGAGCGGTATCTATCGATTTTTTGGACATGTTAAGGTTTTGAATCTTGGACACGTTTTCCACCCAAGAAGATTTTAAATCATTTAATAGATAGCTTTCAAATATTCGCTACTCCCTCTGGTTGCAAATATAGATCGTTTTAGCCTTCTTAACTATTCTCTAAATATAAGTTATTCTCGAACTTCTATATATTTTTTTCTCTTTTTTTCTGGTTTTACTCTTGTTTAATAAATACTACCACTCTCACAAATAAATGAGTTATCTTTTTCAATGCAGAATAAATGAAAGGCAAAAAGATTATTTGATCTACTTTCTTAATCCTTATGCACAAGTCTAAAATAATCTACATTTACAATCGAAGAAAGTACTACTTTATTAGAAAACATCATCAATTACTTGTGGTTCACATTCGTGGCAACAATTAATGTGTGGATGAATACGTGTATGGAGTCACAACGATTGTTGCGACTTGTAGCCGTTGTGGAAAAAGGCATACGGTTAATTTCCAGAGTCAAGGTTGGATGTTTTCTATAAAGTAATAGCAAATACTTGAAAGCTATCTGTTAATTGCTTAAAAATCTTCTTGGGTGGAAAACATTCGAAGAATCAAAACTTTAACATGAGAAACTCGAGAAGCTATTTATTAGGACAAGTTTAGTATCTTCTTCTCCTGTGAAAACCGTTCCAGATATTCCGTGTTATAAATGTCAAATACATTCTCCTTTTTTATACAATGCCCAGCAGGGATGGTTCTGATCAAGTGGAATCATCTCCATAATGTTACTGACACCGGAGACCAGCATCAGCTGTGGCAGGGACGGAGGCAGAACATGTGGTACGAAGAAGGGCTCGGGCACAAACATTATCGTGTTACGATACGGGCAACAGGCATCGGTTCTGGTGGCGCTGCCACGCGCGGGGCCAGAGCTAGGCAGCCCCGGTGTTTCTTGAAGCTCGGCTTCAGCTGGCGGCGACCGGGGCTCCTCACGGCCGGCAGCAGCCGCATCCCGCGACCCCCTCGCCCTCCGGCCTCTGCAGCCCGCGGTCGGCTGCAGTCGCGGCTGCTGCGGCAGACGCTTCGCCTTTTGTTGATGCGCAGGAGCAGGTGGCTGGGGGCGGGTAAACCCAAGTGCTGCGACGGGACGCTCTCCCGCCAGCTTCCATCCAGGCCGGCGAGTTCACTCGGGTTGGCGCGCCGGTGGCGCTGCCTCAGGCCGGCAGCACGATGGCCCAGGGGCGGCATCAGTCTGGTTCTGGTGTCGAGATCGGGCTCCTCACGGCCGGCAGCCGCCGCATCCCGCAGCCCACTCACCCTCCGGCCGCTGCAGCCCGTGGTCTACAGTCGCGGCTGCTTCGCCTATGGCTGATGCGCAGTGGCAGGTGGCTGGTGGCGGGTGAACCCAGATGCTGCGACGGGACGCTCTCCTGCCGGCTTCCATCCAGGCCGGTGAGTTCTAGGGACTGCAGGTTCAGAATAGACCTCTGTCTTCAGGTGGACAAACCGAAGACCCTCCCTTCTGTTTCGGCGCCGCAGACTCTTTGCTCTGTTGCGGAGGCTGCTAGTGGTTCGGATGGCTGTCCTGCGAAACATCAGAGTGTGAAGGAGGCTTTGGGTGTAAGCATGCCGCCATCACCTTCCACTTCAATTGGGCTGATGGTGGGGCGGCAGGCCACTCCGGCCTCCCCTCCAGCTGCGTTCAAGCCTAAAGGAGACTATCGCCGCAGCGCACGCCTCCAAGAGCTCCCGGCTGGAAATGATGTTCCGGCGACAGAGGTTGACTCAATGGCTAAAGCGATGAACAGGGTGGCGGCAAAGAACCTAGCTACACTGGCAAAAGCACCCATAATAACAGGTACATCCATACTATGTACACCTCACAATTCGTCCCTTGTATTTCCTCTAAAATTAGCTCTATTCGTACATCGTTGGGTAACAATGACTAAGAGATTGATTTTTCAGTTAAAACGCTAAGGTATATGGTGGTTGATAGAGTGAAGGTTCAACCTAAAAATCCAAAACATACCAATAAAAATGAAACAGTTATTGATTATCTTATCTCAAGCGAAGATGAGATAGAGGTCGCGTGGGACGGTCCTCTCTTATCTCACCTTGTGAATGAGATCACAGAGGTAGATAATGAGGTGGAGTTGGTAAGCTTAGGGCCCGTTTGGCACAACTCTGGATTCAAATTCACCTTGAAAGTGATTCAAATTCACCCTGAAAATGTTTCTCTAATGAATTCGATTCAGCAGTGAAACTGTTTGGCTAGCTGACTGAATTGCAATTCCTGAAAAGAGAGTATGGTGGCTGAATTGACCGTTGTAACCCTGCCTATATATCTGTGCTGACTTGTATATGAGATGTATTTGGACTTGTATTTGAGATGTATCTGACTTGTATATAAGATGTATTTGGCTTGTATATGAGATGTATTTGCCTTATATATGTTGTCTTCTTCATAATGCTTTTTAAAATAAAATGTGTGCAATAAGTGATATCCATTAATGAGGAAATTATATGGAAATGACAACCAAGTGATTGAATAATTACTAGTGCTAAAAAAATACAACCATCGGACACTCCAAGATATAACTGAAGTGGTGACAAAAGACCTCCAAAATCACAAATTATGATGATTCATCTATCCTCTAGATTGTGATATAGCCCTTGCCAGATCATCACGAAACCTATCCATGTTTGTATCATTTGATTGTGATGTCGAAGCATCGGATGCATTTTGAGAAGGTGCATGTCTCTTATACCTTTGAGGTATAGTGGGCACATAATTCGGGTCTCGGTCACACCTTCGGAAATGCTTATCAAGTGCATGGTTCTCACGAATGAAGTTATGGAGACACATGGTTGCCGCCACAATCATCTTTTACTTGTCCATTGGATAGCTTGGCATGTTGTTAAGAATTCGCCACTTCATCTTCTACACACCAAAAATACGCTCAACAACGTTGCGAATACTTGAGTGCAAATAGTTGAAGAGCTCTTGCTCACCGTTAGGAGCAACACCCCTCCTCCAATCAGGAACATGATATCTTTGACCTTTATATGGTGCTAAATAACCCGGTCTATTTGGGTAACCCGCATCAACAACATAATATTTTCCTACAACATGCAAGTGAAAAGTCATTTTATAGAACCTTTGTATGGTGCTAAGTAACCATGAAAGAAGAAAAAGAAAGTAAAATATTTACCCAATGGTGGATATGGAAAGGTTCTTCTATCAGCCTCCAAAGCATGATATAGCACAATGGTGTCATGCATAGACCCTGGTTGACCAATAGATGCATAGGTGAAACGCATGTCAAAATCAACAACTGCCATCACATTTTGGGTTGGCTTTCCACATCTGCCAATGTATCTAATATAATCTCTAGAATGTGGTGTTGCTAAGATATGAGTACCGTCAATAGCTCCAATACATTCCTTAAAATGTGGCCACATCCTTTTATCACCACTAATCCTAGTGTGCACAATAGAGAAGTTTCTATCCTTGGGACTTATATAGTCCTTAGCCATCTTGACTAGGCAATGCAAGACCTCATCAAATTTCCTACTAATTGTTTCACTAGAGTGCTTGAATGTATTCTGAACAGCAGAGTTTGATCTATTTTGCCCACAAATGGACAAAAAGAGAGCAAGTGATTCCATTGAGCTCATATGGATGGATGATTTCAGATCATAAGAACTCACCAATAAATCATGCAACATATAAAAGTCTTTCATTCATCCTAAACATCCTGTGGCTTTCTCCTAGAGTATTCAATGTTTTCCTCAACCAAGCAAAACCCATGAGCCGTGATGTCCTGGGTGGATTCTTATCAAGATAAGTAGAGTAGTACATGTTGACAATACATGAAGTTGCAAATAAATTAGTTTGCATTTCTTGTTGCAGACGCATAATCTTCAAAGATAACATGCCATCATCATCAGAACTACTTCCATCCCTTGAACATTCACTAGAGGACATCTAAAGAAAAAGCATACATGTTTAGAAATAGTTCCATACAGGTTCAAACAGGTTTACACAAATGAAAAGGTACATGAAAAGTTTTAAATACAAAAATAGGTTCATGGTACAATAAAATAGCACAAAACAGAAAGATGCACTTCATGCTTTACCAACATGTATCTCAATCTAGGGGGTCTTGCTTCATTTTTAGCCATTGATATCACTCTTGGGGTGTTTCCAAAGTCATAAACATCTCTCTTTCAGCTCTTTTGATAAAAATTTCAGAAGCAACAAAATGCTCTTTTGTACCGGAGGTAGCCCCACATTCCTTGACCAATGCCATGACTTTTGAAATGGAAAACTCAGAGTGATCCTCCCTTCTTGACATTGATTCAAAAGATGCACTTGTTCTCTCATTCAAAGAAATTATATGAGCCATTTGATCTTGCATCCACTCTCTACCACTAGCCTTAGGCTTTTTTCTCTTGTCTTTGTCTCCACCATGTGCTCTCTTTCCTTTGCCAGTGGGAGGAGTTACTTCCTCACAATCATCCTCTTCATCCCCTTCATCCTAATCATTGGAGCCACGAGGACTAGTAGGAGCAGCACCTGATGAACCATCCCAATGGTCTTCACCAGTATTTCGAAGGTCTTCAAACATAATCTTCATTTTATCTTCATTTTGAAGTCCTCGATGTTCAAACTTGCTACTTCCTTTAACATCCTGCAATACAAAAAAAAAGTTAAGACATTGATGAATGCAAGCTGATCATAAATACAATAATATTGGAAATATATTTTGATTGCTTACTTTCTTTAACTGCTTCCACCTTTCAATTGAAGTAGTGACAGTACCCTTTGCTTCATCCCAGCCTAATCCAGTTTGTTTCAACAATAGCTTCCATGCACTATACTCCCTCTTCAACTTATCCCATTTATTCTTAAATTGCAGCTTTGTGTAACGTATGCCAGTCCTCTCTTCAAATTTGGCAATAACGTTATCGTAGCCTACTTTGTTCAAGTGGGTACTTGAACAATTTCCATTCCTAACTTCGTCAGCAAAGATTTCACAAACAATCCTATTTCTCTCATCAGGCCATTCAGCACTAGCAGCCATCTGCATTACTCCACATCAATTCTCACTCCAATAGAATATGATCATTGGACATTGATATATACAAAATCACCAACAACCATCCAATTGAATGGAATTTTAAGAACATCTAGGATTAGTACTACTAATGTGCAATGTCATCTTCTAGAAGTTATTATATCATAACACATTGAGCTATCTTTCAAGAAGCAACTTCAGTCTATATAGGGAACCCAGGCTGCTATTACAAGGTTGCACGAGCTATTAACACTATTCTAATTGACATTACAAACGTAGCCCTCACAGTTCAAACAAACATAATTCCAATTCGCCAAAAGTATATCTTTGTTTTAGCAACTATTGTCTTCAATCTTCCTAGTCTCATATCACTTGCATTCATTTTCGTTTTCCATTCTACAAAGCCACATCAATTTCATTTTTCATTCCACAAAGCCACAACAGAGAGACATACCATTTGCACAACCACATCAATTTCATTTGCCATTCTACGAAGCCACAACAATCCATTTTGCACAGCCACAACAATTTTTGTTTCCATTTTGCACAGCCATATCAATTTCCTTCATGCCAACAAGACAGAACGGTGGAGAAGAGGAGAACAGGGGGCTCACCTTGGGAAATGCTCTCGGACCAGCCCTCAGGCGTGGATGAAATCGATTGAGAACGAATCGACGGAGCTCAACCGGTGGTGGTTTTCCCTTCTCGATCTGGAGGCAGAGGCGATAGGGCTTAAAGATCCGGCGGTCCAGCGGCGACGAGATGGCTTCAGGAGGTGGTTCAGCGGCACCGACGAGATGTCTTCAGGAGGCGGTCTAGTGGTAGCGGCGAGATGGCTTCGAGAGGTGGTCCAATAGCGGAGAGAAGCCTTCGGGTTGCAGTCCTGCAGTGGGGAGATGGCCTCCAGTGACAGAACGAGAGTGGCGAGCGACGGCTGCCCTCAAACCTAGGTCGCCATTTTTGGGGAGAGGAGAGAGGGATGAGAGATGGATGGGAGGGGTGCGGGTGCGGAGGGGGCTGCGGGCTGGGAGAGAGGCCGGGTACGAGTTGGTTTTGAGAGATGGCATTTGCGGGTAAATATGATTGAACTAGAGGCCTAGGTACAAAATTTGTTGGTTGGATTCACCGGGGAAGCCTCGTTTTGGCTGGTTCGCTCGCGCAAGCTATAATAGGGAATCGATTCGGCCGGATATGGGGTCGGAGCCCGTGGAAAATGACGCGTTTGGTAGAGATTCGCTAGATTCGAGAGTGAATCCTCAGCGAGAATCGCAACCAAATGGCCCCTTAATATGCGACCTTAAAGCTACCCTAAAAATCCAAGTCAAACTCCTATAAGAAAAAAGGTCGCACGAACAGGCCTACAACTAAGAGCCATAAATCAAAAAAATAACAAGTGTTAAATGAAAGGGATATCCTAGAACAGTAGAGGTCTTAGTGAATTGGTTAAATTCCGGATCATCAACGAAAGTGCTAGAGATCATGCCTTAGACTTTATTTTGTAAACCGCTTATCTGGCGGCTTAGACATTGATTGGCTTTGCTTCCCCACGAGGAAGATCAGGTGGCATCTTGCTTGGGATAAATAAATCTATATTACACATTCATGAGATTTCGGCTAGGGAATTTCCAATGAAATGCCATCTCTGAAATAAGTCAGATGCATTTGTATGGACTCTTATAACAGTATATGGTCCAGCCAAGTGGAACACAAATCCAGTTTTCTTGAAGAATTGGTTAACCGATGTCGTGATAATCCACACCCGATACTGATCAGCATGGGCTTTTGGAGGGATCAGTGACGTCCTAAGAGGAGGATGAATTAGGACACCTAAAACTTATCAGCTCTAAAAACTTCACAAGATAAACTTATATCTATTTCTATCTAAATATACTCTAGATTTATCTATTGTGTCTACTCTACCGTTCAAAAAGGGTTTGCAACCTATAGCCAATCCTAGTAAACTACTTAGAAAGATAAACAAGAAAAGGAAACTTGCAAGTATGTATATGCGAAAACATAAAGAATGTAGAGGGAGCAAACTTGGCATAAGAAAATTTTATCCCGTGGTATGATAGCATAAACGTCACTCCTAGTCTGCGTTGCAGCAGCCACCAAGGCTATTGCTTCCAGATGGCACCCGGTCACGACCCTTGAGTCGCATGGCCTCAAGTAGGTTGAGCCACCAAACCACTAAGGAGAGGCCCACCACAAACATCTCTTTGGGTCACTTGCCACCGTCTTCACTTCGGAGCTTGAGCTACTAAGGCAAGGGTCTCCACGTCCCTGTACAAGCTTCTTGCTGCCATTCCACATCAAGTCGGAGGGTCAACAAGCTTAAGCCACCAAGGCTCACAGTTCTGGCGAGTCATCAAGACTCCAAGATGTCGACGTACCACTTAGTATAATATAGGATCACTCCTTGATACCCTCTTTAGGCAGTAACATTTAGCAATAACTCTCTCTAGACCCAATAGCGCTAATCACTCCCTAATCTTGTGATAATTGTCTTGGATTATCACTTTTAGCACTTTGATGGTATGGATGTCTTCTCAAGTGTATATGAATTTTTCTGGACTCCAGCACCCTCAAATGGCTGAATGGGGGTATTTATAGCATCAACCCCTTGAACTAGCTCTTGCTCTAACGACTCAAAAAAAACTATGAACATCAGATGATCCGACGTTAATAGCAGTATAAACATCAAACTATTCAGCGTGTACAACAGTAGAAACTAGCCGTTGAAACCCCACTCAAACTCATTACGAACAGAGGATATTCCGGTGTAACCTTGAACTTTGTCACTAGACTATCCGACGTGTAGACTTGGGCCGACTGAGCAAATTCTCACTGTACAATCACACCAGACAAACCGTTGCAACATCTCCTGAAAAATGCTCTAATGTAGCCAACTCCTCATCGCCAGACCATCTGACGTGTACAATATTTTCAGCTTCATATGAGAATACTCCGGCTTGTACAAGCTTCTGAGCGCCAGACCATTCGGCATTCAAACTCCTTCTGCCTCGAAACACTGCTCCTGAAAAATGCTCTGGTGTGTATACCTTACTGAGGAACAGACCATCCGGTGTAATCTTCAGTTTTCTCTTCGAAGCCGAAAACACTCTTTTGTGTACATTTTACTGAGCACCGGACCATCTGGTGAGTGTAATCTTTTCTGAACTCGTTCAATTCAAACTTTCTTGAGTTCTACTTCGGTGGCTTCTTCGTGTATTGCATCCATAAAACCTACTAAAGCATATACTTGACAAATATGTTAGTCACATTAACTATATTGTCATTAATCACCAAAATCATATATATGCCCTAAAAGGATCATGTTCGCTACAACTTTAATATCTTAAGGTTTAGTCAGGAGAAAAATAATGATAGGTTCTCAAACTGGTGGCCTTTCTTGTTCAACGCTATCATTGACAGCTTAGACTTAAGAAAGATCGGACTTTTGGGGAGAAGGTAAACCTGATCAAAATATTTTGATACCCCCACTTTGAAAAACGCGATCAGTCTTAACGACAACAGAATAGGAATTAAAATACCCATTGGTTACCGTCCACGCCCTTGAGCGGACATCATTATCAGGCCATACTCTGATCATGGTAGATACCGGTGACTCTATTCTAAATGGAGGACAAAGACCGTTCAAGTTTGAGATAGGTTGGCCGGCTCATGAGGGTTTTGCGGACCGGGTTACGGAGTTATGGAATAAGCCCTCAAGGAATGGACCTCCGCACAAAGGTGGACAAACAAACTTTGCTCCTAAGGCGGCACCTTAAAGAATGGGCTGTGCACATGAGTGGGATGTACAAACAACAAAAGAAAGACCTCCTGACTATAATTGACGAACTTAACAAAAAGTCTAAGTTGCATTGCCTGATAGAAAGTAAAGTCAACATAAAGACCTGCTGAATGTTTACACAACTGACCATTCTGAACATTTGAACTATAACTCATGTGCTGCATCTTAAAACTGTAAAGTCAACATTTGAAGTATCATCCTCGTTTCTCCTAGCATTTAACATGAACCTGACATATCATTTTCATCTCCTTAATTTACAGCAATAAAACACTAACTGAAAATGCACCTTTAATTTGTCATATAAGTAGTTGCCAGTTCATTGCTTGAATTTCATATTGTCGCATGTAGTCATGTGTAATCTTGTTACATATTGATCGTACTTGCTTCGTGTTGCCTGATTGTTAGCTCTCATTTGTCAAAATTTCTCTTGATATAGCAGGTGGTACTGGCGGAGACAATGGGGCGAATGAAGGGGCTGCACAGCAGCAGATGTGATCAACGCTGTATAGGTTTTTTTAGAGTGCTACTTAATTTTAACATAAAGCTGTAAGAATGATCAGCTATTGTGTACTTCACATATGTCATTGCTTTTGCTAGCTAGTGCCTTAAAACTGTACTGTAATAATCCTTTGACAAAGGTGTTGAAGGATCAATACGCTGCGCGATGCGTTTAGCATTCCTTTTGCTAGTGTCCTAAGTCTTTACCAAATATTTGAGTGACTTGGTGCATTTCAATAACTTTCTATTTTTTCCCATTCACTGTATCTTTTCCTTTCATTGTTAGGAGTAGGATGAACATATCTGGTTCATCATAGATGGATCTTCACCTGACGCTAAAATTGTGATCAGGGGATGAGATGGATATGTGTACTAAGGATCCATTGTTTTCTGTCTTCCTTTTTTTTGGTGGTGGCGGCTTTTTTTTGGGGGGGGGGGGGTACTTATGCATAAGGTGTCATTTCATTGTTTGAATTTCGTTTTCCCTCGTGCGTAACCTTGCTAAATAATATTGTACAATAAGTTGTTTGTGCTGCCTGATGGTTACCACTCATTTGACCGAATTTCTCTTGGCAGAAACCGACGGCTCTGATGGAGATGATGGTGCAAACGACGGGGCTGTACACCAGCAGATGTGATCAATGGCAGCGCTGCAATTCTTCTTTGGGAATGCGGCTTTTGTCTGAAAGATGTTCAAGGATGAAACATGTTCTCTGCATCTAGCGTTGCTTTTGGTAGCTGGTATCTTAAAACTTCCCCGTAGTAGTATTAGTCGCGAAAATGATATTTGACGGCTATCTTCTGTGAGATATATGGGCTTAGCACAATATATATAGAATTCCAAACTCAAAAGTCTAAGTAAGTGGAGGTAGGAGTGTATCTTTTAGTCTTATATTGTTAGCGGAGGTGAAGAGAAATTAATTTACAAGAACTTACCTTATTCACCCACTTAGTATATGTGTAAAATAACTAGGAGAACACAGGCACGCTCAGTTGTCTCACCGGACCATGATGCAAGTATACGACATCTACATGAATGAATGGTATGTTAAAATCGGGCCAGTAGCTTACGCAAGTGCAACCTCCTTTTACAGTTTATTTTATTGTTGCGTAGGCAAACAGATATATATGTATGTATATGAAAATTATGTTGGTTAAGAGTCCGATCGTGATACGTCTCAACTATATATACATATATATATATATATATATATACATATATATATATATATATACCGTTGTTACAAAGCATATACACAACTAAGGTTTTGCCTATTTTCTCTCTGCTATCGCACGTAGTCTACTCCATCTCGTTACACCGGTGTGCACCGACGAACGGGAGAGCAGATCTCTGAAATCCATCGCTCTTAGGATCCTACACCGGAAGAGACGAATAAGATTTTTGGAAGTGCTCAGCACGATTGCTCACAATCTACTTCCTCTACATCATCACAATCTGTTTCCTCTATATTCTCTTCGTCGTCGTCTACTGTATCGTCATCATGGGGGCCTCTGTATTTCACGCTGCCGTCAGTTATGTACACTATAATCCACTCTATATTAGACACCTTGTCAGAATCCTTCTCGAAAAGCTAGTTGAGTCTAGTCCAGACTTATCGGAATTCTTCTCGAAAAGCTAATTGGTTTAATCGGGGCTCATCGAAGTTTGCCGAAAGCTTATTGAAGCTTGTTATTTATATATGTTTCTATTTATGTTATATTTAGAAATTGAATTAAATTAAATATGTATGTGACTTGTGCATTACAATAGCTTCAAGATGTTATACTTATTTTTTTCCCTGTGTCTATTTTCTGTAACGTGGCCTGGTATATATATTACTTGTCGTTTGGTAACATGGTTACTGATTTATTAGCTGTACAACTATATATCATCAACTGCAGCGCTTTGATCGTTTGGACCTGTAGCTAACACAACTGTCTATATATATTCTTGTATGAAAATATGTATGCATACTGTCTCTGCACCTTGCTCTTGTACTTCCTCGTCGCTTGTTAGCACAAATGATGCTAAAATGAATGTCGGTGTTTTGAGACAACTTTGCTTGAAGACTGCATGCAGATGGTTCTGTTTCTCTCTTCGTAGTGGTAAGTTTCAACGCACAACTGTGGCAGATATCTATTAGCTGTTGCTTTGAGGATGTGCTGAGATCATGATGCTTTTGAACCATCGTTTTCTAAACAACTTCGAATCGCAAGTCTAGATGAGGTCAGGATGAATGAAATTGCATGTTGAACTCTGCCGCGGCAGAATTGGGTGCAGTGACCAGCTTCATACCGTATTGTGAATAGCGAATACGTAAAGTTTGGATGCAAGTTATGGGCCCTCGATCTTTCGTTCTAGGTCTAAGCGGCGCAGCTAAATTTCTGGCCTAGCCCCATTAGCAGAGACCCAAATGACCATGTATTTTTTTTAATTTTGAATTCACCTTTTTTTCTGGTCCAATTCATTAGATGGTTGTAGCTGGAGTTGCAGCACGGTACCTAGTATTGGGTTGAACTATAGTTCTACAGGCTACAGCTAATTAGGACCTGATCGAGCTTTTCTTGACTGAAGAATTATTATTTTGACCCAATCAAGTTATTGTTCTATCAAAATAGTAGCAGTGAATCATTTTCCAGAAATGCTTCTGAACTACGCAACACAGCGAAACGTCACAAAAGCTGGGTGTGCACCTGTGTAGGACCTGTTTCGAAATTGGAACGGAGGAATGGAAAATAGAATAATGAGAAACAAAACGCAGGAAAGGGATACGAAGGTAGTGGGAAAACAGACGATTGAAAAGCACAGAAAAAGTGTAAAGGGGGCATTTGGAACGCATGAACGAGAAACAGAGGATTAAGAAAATACAAGAACTAAACAGGAATATTAGCAGAGTTTTACAATTCAATATTAGCACAGAGTTTTTCCCGTTTTAAGTCACTGACAGATGGGCCACGAAAACGGATAGGCCCAACCGGTCCAATCCAGTAGCCTCTCCTAATATCTGGTACGTTGTTATCCCTCTCGAAAAATATTTTAGGTTCGTTCTTATCCCATTGCTATCGCTCGTCGTCTTTCTTGCCGTCGTTCTCTCCCCTTCGCCCTCTCCAGCGTGTTTTCCATTGGGGCCGCCGGCATCCTCTGCCGCTGGTTCATCTTCTCCCTCAAGGTCTTCCTTCACTCGTTGCATCGGGCTTCCGGAAAAACTTTGGGTCGGAATGGATGTTCCAATTCCTGTGAAATCGATCGGTTTGGGAGACTTTTCTCTGCATTTACTGTTGATGTTACCAAACGGCATCATGGGAAAACTTTTCAAAGGGATGGATTCATTTAGAATTCCTCTGATCCAAACAGGCCGGTAAATTCTCATACGTGTCCATTTGGACCAAGGGATCCGCGTGTACGACCATATATATGTTTCTTTGTTGGCGGGTAAAAAGAGTTATTATTACTAGCAAAACTGACGTACAGTACAATCTGGTCCCTGTGTCGTCTAACCGGCACTACTTAAAAAAGCTCAGAAACGACGGTTGTCACAGCTCGTAGATGACGGCTGACAACTGTCATACGTAATGGGTCTCGTACTTAGTTATCTTAAATACGTAGTTATCAGTAACAGATAAAGACTCATTACCTATGAGTTCATATATGACGGGCTGTAAATGTGATCCGTCACTGAAGTATGTCTTCCACGTGCAGAGTAAAAGACATAAGTGATGGATAAATTAGTTACCCGTTACCCGTCACTTATGTTAAAACATAAATGACAGGTTAATAGGTTACCTATCATTTATATTATAACATAAGTGATGGATAACTTTTTCACCCGTCATTTATATTATCACATCAGTGACTGGTAACTTATATTTTAATATAAGTGACGAGTCAAGAGGTTACCCGTCACTTATATGTAGGTTGCCCTGCAGGATTGTCTTGTTTCCTAACTACATCCTGAAGCATGGTCAGGATTTGACAACCGTCTTCTCCCTGCAAAGAACAGTAATACATCCAAATCTTTATTGACAAACACACTTATATAAGAACTCATTTCATTATAGAATCGTAAAGGTTATAAAGTTCCAATCAATTCATTACATAATCGCAAAGGTTACAAAATTCCAATCGATTTATATTACATAAGACCTCACAACCTAGGGTTTCTATAGTGCAACTCTCCATGTGGGTTGATAACTTCAGATACCATGAACTCAATGATCCATCGTCGAATCTTCGGGGGTGCACCGTCGTTGAAAAAAGAAACTGAAAAACCATGTATACTTTGACGCATGACCAATGTCATATCATTATAGAATTAAACTAATTACTGAGATTAGTTACGAATAATCTTGTATTGAACTTACATCGAGTGATTTGATATCCTTTCCTCGGAGCGTAAGGAGCATGTTTCACGCAACATAGAATCTGCAGGCATTGCCGGGTGGTTATGATGGCACTACTGAAAAGAAAATTTATTGTTAGATCAAAAGGAAAAAAGTAGCAACAGAGAACATTTGGTAATCTGTTTGGTAGCATTTACCACAAACCTGGTCTTGTGTGTCAGCCTGTTGCTGTCTTTCGCGTTGTAGTCAGGTTCAGCTCGAAGGTACTTATCAAAAGCCCTACATAAAGAGGGATCGGTTAGAGAACATTTGAATGTTAGAAAAGTTAAATATGTAAACTAAGTCAGGCAGAACTTACGTGTCGAGGAGTCCTTTTACAGCGTTATAATCACGCTCTCCAGGTTTGCTTTTTCGTCCTACTAGTCTTAATGAGTCAAGGTACCACACCAAGTTCCACTTGAGACAAATGACCAGTAAGACCCAATAGTCACTGGTGTTGTGAGCGTCTAACAAATAGTCTATTTTGGAATGTTGTTGCATTTCCCTAACCATATAGTCCACAGCGTAGTCAGGGTGAAGTTGAATGACCGAGATTGTAATGGCCTTAGGGTCAAGAAATCCGATAGGCTCCTTGTTCTTCTTTATTTCTTTCATAAAGTGTCTAGAGATAAGAATATAGTTAGATACAAGACTTAGTGACATTAATTAATGAATGTTCAGTTTCAAGGGACTTATAATGTGAAGATCCGTAATAATAATACGTCCAAGGCATCAAGGTTGAAGAGGTCGTATAAGTCATTGAAACCCACAAAGAAGTAGCCATCTTCAGTTAAGAAGTGTCGTCGTTTGTACTGTACGACTATGGATTGAGCATTGGTGTCTCTAGAAATCTGTATGTAGTAATTATGCAGGTCGACACATGCTTGTTTTGCCCTTGTTAGGTCATCTACTGTCATCAAGGGCTTCCCATATTGAAATTTTGTGTTGGCACTAATCCACGCTACTCCAATGTCTGTGGACTTCTTCGCTAGTACATTGGCCTTCGACCTCTTCGGTAGATGCTTCTTAGAGCCTTTCTTCTTGACATCCTTTTCCTTTTTCTTTGGGCTATTTGGGGGGAGACGGAATTGGAGCTGGAAGCGAGACCGTCGGATGCGGAGGAGAAGGCAGTGAAGTCGGATTCTCAAGAGGAGGAGAAGGCAATGAAGCTACCTTCTCTGGAAGTGAGGGGCGCGGTGGTGGTGCACTTGAAGCTCATCCAGACTGGGATGCACTAGAGACTACGATATCACCCCTCTTCCACTGGATCCTTTGACGAAGAGCTTCACCCTGAGTTGTGACTTCATCATTGGAGGGGAGCTCCAACACGTGTTGATAGCATTATTGCTATGTATCATGCTCACCGTAACCACAGCATAGCCAGCACGTATTGGGACTGTACGTACGATATGGATATCTGGATGCACCTGGCCCCTTGCAACCTCGATGTAATACCCGCCAGACCTGATTACAAGGATACAGGGTGTGGGTCCATCTAGCAGGCTAAACGTATCTAGCTCAGTCAAGGCGGCTACTGGTTGATCGACCTCCTTGGAGGTGCAGCTACTCTTCTGTGTAGTTCAGTGGCTAGCTTCCTCTGGGATGAAAATCTCTATTCCCTTTACTGCAAGCTGCCATGCTTGCATAAACTTTTCGAGTGATGTCCTGTGTCAATGCATCCACATCCACTTCACCCATCCTCTTCCTCTTCTTGAGCATTTCGAGGTCTTCGGGAAAGCCGTATTTCTACACTGGGAACTAGATACACCTCACACTCGACCTGGGTACTCCGGGTTTCCCAGCGCCGCTGAGAGAACATCATGTTCCTTGACCACAGTGAAAGAACCTTGGCTAGTTTTGGCTGCCTTTTCTTTTACTTTGTCTGCAATTCACTGGGTTTCGCTGTTTCTAAATGTGATTTGTCCACTTTCGGACAGCTCACCCCTTGCACGCAAATATGACCACGCTCATCCCGTGAATTGTAACTAAGGATTCTCGTGGCCTTCTTTTGCTAACTTTTTATCCTCTGCCTACCATGTCGCCCTTTTCCCCGCGTACCTGGTTGCGCCGATCCTGTGGTTATCCTTGTTCCTAGTCCAAAGCTATTTCTTTTTCTCACTCTCCTTTTTGAACTGCTCTGAGTTCTTCATCTGCACAAAAGCATCACAATCTTCCTCTTTCAAGTGCTTGTAGCTCTTGAAGGGCGCCACCCCTTTAGCCAAGAACCGATTAACAAGCATGCTCTTAAAGGTTCGGTAAAGTTCCGCAATCGCTTTCATTACTGTATTGACCGCGACAATCGTTTGACGCTCACTCATGTTTACAAGGTACTCCAGATACTCCTTGACGGCATTATCAAACAAGTCCATCTTCGCTTCATCACTGAGGTCATCGAACTTAGTCTTTATTGGCATTCTCTCTCGAGCAATGAGCCCTGCGACCCTCCAAAATCTGTTCAAGGTCTTTTTATCCGTAGGTAGCCCACCAACATTAATTCCCGTGACGGTAACCTTGTTAGTCGGCCACTTTGTTTGTGACCTTGGCTTTCGACCTCGTGCACCACTACCAGTTATCTGGCTTAGAGAGTGTGCTTCCTCCATCTAGAGAGAAAGCAAGGGGAGTTGATATAAACAAAAAATATTTCTCCATTCAAGGAGTATAAAATGCATTGGCTCATCTCAATACCTCTTCATTGGGATCGCATTCTTCGCTACTTGCCTAACGTCGGCTGTCCCACTCGCACGAAACAGGGCTCGGGCTGTGATACTGGCTTTCGCTGCTACCGGAGGAGGACGACGGGTGCGGGTTTGGGCTCCTATTTGCCCCATCTTGTGCCGGGACAGCCTCTAGTGTGAGCATCCTTTGGCTTGTGGTTTCTTAGGAGAGACATTCCTCTTCTGCCCCATAGTTTTTAGAGAAAAAAAAAGGAATCAAGGTTAAGAACAAGGAAACATGTGTCTTTCCCTCAACTGTTTCATAGTTGACTAATCATTGCAATGTAACATGTATCCATAACGTATTTAAGACTGCCAAATTTTCTATTACTCATATCAGGAATGACAACCACAGTAATCTTAGCTAATGAGCAAAAGTAGTTGCCATTTAGTAAAAGTGTACAAAGTTTTACTACATACTTCCGTCTCCCTTACTCAGTTGATTTCACAAGTTACTTTGATGGGATTTATTGGTATTTGTTCATTGACTGACATTAGGGCCAACTTTTGACTACAAGTGAATGAGCATTGAGTCGATCTTTACACCATATTTTAGCTTAAGACTGCTTATAAACTAGGAAATCTACCTTTCGCAGCTTCGAGGTATTGGCAGCAAGCTGAACAACCCCAGTTAAGCACTACCATAAAATCCTATTTATTAAGTAATGTCAAGCACCATGACATACATGAAACTCATTTAATTTTATCACAGATCCCTAATATTTATATTCCATTAAGTCACAGATATTTCAATTTAACAACAGTCCTACATCTTTTGAATTTATAGAAAGTTATTTAGCTGCTACAATCCTAACAGTTTTAATACAATCCTGAGCTACAGAGCAAGTTGACCAATATATTATTATTTGTCAATAGAACTACCAAAACATTTATCTTCATTTGTATTACACAGCGGTCGATCTATGATGAAGTAGCCCGGGATTGACAAAGGGGATAGCCTGGGTTTAACAGTGGGCATCACACAGTGGGGTTACGATTTAGGGAGCATCACACAGAGAGCCTGACATCACGCAGAAGAACAAAGACCATGGCCAGGACAAGCGAAACCCAAACCGAGCAATTCCGGTCAGGAC
The DNA here is from genome assembly GCF_958298935.1 of Phragmites australis. Lineage (NCBI taxonomy): Eukaryota > Viridiplantae > Streptophyta > Magnoliopsida > Poales > Poaceae > Phragmites > Phragmites australis. Next base: position 20,846,134 of record NC_084941.1, on the reverse strand, counting down.
AAGCAAAACCCACCTAGCATAACCACCAAGTCACAAGCTACAACAGCCTCCAGGGCACAATATCTCCAAAACCTAACCATTTGCCTCATGGGGAAGGAAGCCGAGGCATGCACCTCGTGGGGAAGGAGGAGGCCAAGGTGGCGTGTCAGGGATGAGGAGGTCGGGCAGCGCGTCAGGGACGAGGAGGAAGCACATCAGTGCATGGGGAGGCTGAGGCACGTCGGGGACGAGGTGGTGCCCCGAGTGCGGTAGCGCATGGAGGAGAGGGCGTCGACGGCGGTCGGGTGCTCAGAGGTGGCTCGGGGTCACGTGGTGGAGGGCGTAGGGCGGCGTGGCTCTGAGAGCGGTGGCAACCAGATGGAGGCGAGGCTTCGAGTGTGGTGGAGGAGCTTTGGGCGGCGAGGCTCTAAGTGCGGCAGCGAACCCTATTGCAGACGAGGAAAATGACTTAGGTAAAATGACAAGGAGGAGGGCGCGCGGGGACTCGTCCTATATATATATATATATATATATGTATTTATATATAACTAGCTATAGAATATCTTATTCTATGGCCGGACTCAACTCACACATCCGATCCAACCCGAATGACCCGACCCAACCCATTTGCTCAAATTGTGAGTTTTTTTTCCTATTTTGATCTGCAGTGGGTCCGCGCCATGGACAATGGCGCGGATATTGTAGAGCGAACACGGCCAACACCCGCGCCATTTTCCATGGCGCGGACCCTCCCGTCACCTCCAATACGCGAACACGGCCAACACCCGCGCCATTTTCCATGGCGCGGACCCTCCCGTCACCTCCAATACCGAGCCTGTGGGGTCCGCGCCATGGACAATGGCGCGGATATTGTAGCGCAAACACGGCCAACACCCGCGCCATTGTCCATGGCGCGGACCCCTAGCATCACCTCCAGTACCGAGCCTTTGGGGTCCGCGCCATGGACAATGGCGCGGATATTGTAGCGCGAACACGGCCAACACCCGCGCCATTGTCCATGGCGCGGACCCCTGAGCCCGGGGCGCGCCATTCCTGGGGTCCGCGCCATGGACAATGGCGTGGAACGCCTCACGTACCCTGGCTACAGAATAACCTATATTATAGCTAGCTACATATTATACTTGTCCATATATATATATAGGTCATAGGTGATAGGTTATAAAGGTCATCCGTCACCTATAATAACCACCCGTCACTTATAATAAGTTATAGGTGACATGTGAATATAATTAGAGGTGACGGGTGAATAATATCACCCGTCACCTATTCATTCTAACAAGTGACGGATTAATAGTATCACCTGTCACTCATTACAAATTTTCCATTACTATTACAAATTCAAATAACTTGAAAGCTAAAATTCAAATTTGACATTGCTATTACAAATTCAAATAACTTGAAACCTAAAATTCAAATTTGACATTACTATTACAAATTCAAATAACTTGAAACCTAAAATTCAAATTTGATATTTATATTACAAACTCAAATAACTTGAAACCTAAAATTTAAATTTGACATTAATATTACAATTTTAATATATACACATACAAATTTGACAATAATATTACAAATTTGACACTTAAATTCAAATTCGCCGTTTTCGTGCTTTCTTGATATGGATTCCTTTGTTATGGTCAGAGCACAGGTATGGAGTTTTCTCGATTGGTGAAAGCGTGGCATGATTGTAGTAACAAAAGGGGATTTCATCGAATTGATTGAACTCCTCATCATCAACGACGTTTGTAACTTCGACGATGCGTCTTTTCCAGCGAGAACCACATGGTGTTTCTTATTTGTTGTGTCGGTCACATAAAAGACTTGGTAAACACCTTTAGCGAATACTGACACTTCGCTCATTTGTTGCAGCACAAGAAAATGAGCTTGGTCGTACTCTTTCCAAGAACCCCTACACCTGCAAGTCTCCCATCATGGCGAGACTTAGGCACGTCAATTGGGTTAGTTGGGTCAATATAATCAACATACCACTCCAATGCCTCCTCTATCGCGTAACCCTGCATGCATCCCTCAGGAAAGGTTCAATTCCTTACGTACGACTTAAGAACGCTCATATATCTCATATGGAAATATGTGATGCAGGAACACAGGGCCAAGGTAATGTATCTCCTTCACAAGATGAGAAGTGATATGTACCATGATATCGAAAAAGAATGGTAGAAAATATACCTCAAGAATACATAGTTTCAAAGTGTCTTTTTTCTAGCTCATCCAGCGACTCTGTATCAACCACCTTTTGTTCAATTACATTGAAGAAAAAGCACAGGCTCAGAATAGTCTCGCGAATCTTAATTGGGAGGATATTCCTAATAGCTACCGTAAGTAGTGATATCATCATCACATGGCAATCATGAGACTTCATCATGGTGAAATTCATATTCAGCTCTTTCACCGAAACAAGTATTGCGATGTTGGAAGAGTAACCAGAGGGAACTTTCATAGTGTTAAGAACTAGCAAAGTTTTTTTCTTCTTCTTGGAGAGAGTGATAGCTGCTGGAGGTAGGTATTTTTCTTTATTCGTATCATATGCATAGAGCTCCGGCCTTAAACCCCTTTCTTTAAGGTCAGCTCATGCGTTCTTATGATTATTTCCTTTTCCCTTCATTTGGAGTAATGTACCGATCAGACTCTCGCAAATATTCTTCTTTACATGCATGTTGTCAATAGAGTGGCAAACATCTAATTTTTTCTAATACTCTAGCTCGAATAGTATTGATTCTTGTTCCACATTCCTTTTTGTTCATCATCCTTGGATAACATTTTTGCTTGCCAAGGGCAAAATTAATATTCTTAACCTGATTGTGGACATCTCTCCACTAAAATACCTTGGAGATAATGCTTTCTCCCTTGTATCATCGAACTGCTTGTCCATATTTTGGTACGGGTGCTTCCTGGGAAGAAAACATCGATACCATATGTATACTATTTTCTTTGAGTTGTTCAACCTCAAACTGAATGTGTCATCTAAGCAAAAGAGGCAAGCTTCACCTTTTTTATTTACTCTGACCTGACAAGTTACGAAGTGCTGACGGATCATTGATGGTGACGAATAACATGACGTGCAAGGTAAAGTACTCTTGCTTGTACTGATCCCAAACCTCGACGCCTTTTGACTAGAGTTTCTTAAGATTACCGACTAAAGGCTTGAGGTACACATCGATATCATTGCCGGGTTGCTTTGATCCTGATATCAAGATCGACAACATAATGTATTTCTGCCAGTTACAAAGCCAGGGTGGAAGGTTGTAGATCAACAATACAACAAGCCAGGTGCTATGTAAGGTACTCATGTTACCGAATAGATTCATGTCATCTGTGTTCATAGCAAACCTAATATTTCTCAATTCTTCAGCGAACCAACCAAATGTGGAATCAATGATTTGCCGCTGAGCGGAATCCGCGGAGTGCCATATCATTGCGTCATTCTTACAACCCTCCTTATGCCAATGCAACAATTGAGTCTCCTTTTTGTTGGCAAACAAATGCTTCAAACGGAGAATTATAGGAAAATACCACACCACCTTCCTATGAAGCCCTTTACTTTTCTTGCCTCCATCCCCGTCAGCACCGTCATTTCTACACTTATATCAATGGGTTCTACAAATTGGACATTGATTCACCTCTGCATACTCTCCACGAAACAAGATACAATCTTGCTTATATGCATATATTTTTCTATTTCTAGTCCTAAAAGACCAATTATCTTCTTCGCGTCATAGACGCCCTCAGACATCAAGTTTCCCTCTGGTAGCATGTCCCTTAGCAGATCTAGCAATGCTTCGAAACTCTTGTCAGTACAACCATGGGTTGCCTTCATTTTTAGAAGCTTTAGGTCTACAAATAGCCGCTTGTACTTCTCCTTACAGTTAGGATAAAGGAGCGCCTTTGAATCTCACACAAATTCCTGGAATTTAGCAAACTCACCACTATTATACTTGTCATGCCGCTCGATATCCCGCACCATCTGTCCACATTCTCCATAAAATCCTCGAGGATTATCATTAAAATATTATATATCCTTGTCCTTGAGATCATGATCCATATCACTGGGTTTAACCTTGATCTACACTATCGGTATAGAGGCCCCGATCCATCTCTCCTTCGTTAAAGTCTTTCTCGCCATGTTTGGTCCAACATGTATAATTCTCTTTAAATCAACGCATGATCAAGTGTGCATCTTATCATTCCTACAATTGCGATATGGACAATACATTGTTATTTTATCATGATCTTTCATATCCGCCGAAGCAGCACTCATGAAATACTCTAGACAAGTCTAGATCTCAAGGTACTTCTGTCCGTCGTCTACAATATAAAATATTCATTCTTCATTAATAATAACCTTAGTTGTGTGATTAAGCATACGATTAAAAATTCTATACAATTACACTAGATATGTGGCATGAAGCGCTAGATCAGGCCAACCTAGTATTAAGTCTAACATAAATACAATTCACTTGTACTAATATTTTGGATAAAGATGTAAAATAGTTGATTACAACTTAGAGTACAAAAATCCACCAAATAGGGGGTAGAGGACGAGGAAAGGAGGAGATACAAACCTTCGAAAACCTAACAACAATTCAAACTTCAAATCAACAAGATATTAGAGAGTCTCTATTGGAACCAAAAAAAATTACCACAGCTGGGGGTGCACAGTTCTGTTGACTAATTGTTGGGCACACAATATTTAGCCAGATCTAATAACAGATCTAAGTCATAAGTGACGGGTCATAAGAGCACCCATCACTTATGACTTGCGATATGACCCATCACTTATGACTGGTGTAGGAAGATATTACTTAAAACCAGGTCAGAAGTGACGGATCATAATGACGTATGTAGTTATAACCTATCACTCATGTGATAAGTGACGAGTAATATTATGACTCATTACTGATGACCTAGTATCAGTGATGGGTCAAGATCCGATTCCGACTCGAGACTATATAAGTGACAGGTCGTATAATAATCTGTCACTAAATCATGTATCCTTTATTTATTTTTTTGCAGTAGTACGATTTGCTGACATATGTAGTACGATTTGCTGACATATGGATCCCACCTGCAAGTGATATCGGTGAGACTCACCACTGGCACGTCATGTGGCCACAGAGCTCGATCGATCGGGTAGTGGTAATTTCAAGTGACGCATCGTGTGGGGCCACGAACAGCTGCATGCCCTGCCAGCAACTAGGGATGATGTGGCTCGCTCGGGGTCCCCTCCCAGGGTGTGTCGACATTTGGAAGAGTCAGGGTGTTTAGATTCATTCGATTCTTATTTTAGACTAAGAGCTTGTTTGTTTAGGTTTATATTTTTAGGTTTTTTAAAAGTTATTTTTTTATATCTGAAAAACTGTTTTGGAAATAAGTTGTTGGTTTCTATAATAATTTTTTAACTTCTCAGTACATAACTTTTTAGAAAAATATCTCTCGATGAGCTTCTTAACTTTAGTTTTTTTACTCAGATGTGGGCTTCTGACTTCTTCATAAGTCACCTCTTCAGAACTCTATTTGTTTTGATTTTTGACTTTTAACTTGTGGCAACAGCAGAAGAAGTAGAACTATAAACATAAAACAAAAAGATCTTAAAAACAGGGGCTTAAATCATTTTGTTGTAGCCTATAAGATTCAAATCATCCAGCTTTCCAAAAAAGAAGGTAAATAGCCTTGCATATATCAATCACCACAACAGCTGGTCCATGCCACTAATCACCAACAACTGCAAAAGATATCGTTGCGGGCCTTGCGGCAGCTTGGCATGCAACTTCTCCGCATGAAACCTCGCATCTTCGCGCGCCTGCCTGCCTGCCTGCCTGCAGGTGTTAGTGCGGTCGCTTTTGTCTGCCTGGGCAAGGGGCCAAAAAGGCCATGCATGCACAAAATAAATCTTGCACGATCGATCGGTCGCATATCTCGATCGGATGATCCATATCGTATACGTAACCACTGCACGTACATGTGGAGCAAATCATTGGGCAGTGGATGCATGCATGTGTGTAGTATCACGGTGGCGTTGCATGCAAGGATATGTGGGAATCGATGAAAGTAGCAACGAAGTTGCATGGCAACATTCCCACGGGTGCATGCGTACGTACATGCATACAGTCGAGAGAATGTGCGCACCCAGCGAATCAAGAAGCAGGCAATGTGGTACGTACGTACCACCGGTGGAATTTTTTATTTTGATCTTTTTCTAAAAAAAACATATTCTACAAATAAACTCATGTGAAAACAATTTCTGAAAATGGACCTTTTTGCATGATTTGGTGTCGCGGTTGAATAGTATGGTGCTATAATATTTAGCGTTGTACTACCGATCTTTTATTTTAGACTTAAAATATCATACATGGTAGCTATTCAATCACGATATTAAATGTTATCGTGCCGTAAAAAAAATCTATTTTCAAAATTATTTCCCCATATATCTATATGTAGAAAAAGTTTTTTAAAAAAACTAAATTCTAAAAATTCCACTACCACCCGTCCAGCCTGGCCCACACAGGATCCGGCTGCCTGTACCCGAGGATCGATACAGCAGCAGTTGTACTAAGAGTGAAAGGGGTTCAGATAAATTTCAAATCCAATCAGATCCGAATCCGAATTTGAATTTTAAGATATGTGGAGGAGTTTAGATATCCAATATGATATGGGTAATCCAGATCCGACTATGTGTGGAAATGAGTAGGATGTGGGATTAGCAAGATCCGACGGATATAGATTATCCAACAAGTCAGACAGGTGATGTTTTGAACATTGAAATTAATCTTGTGCTACAGTAATCTGCAGCGAAATCATGTAGCACATATATTGTTTATTAGGAGGATTTGGTTCTCCAGATGAGGTTTTGTTGAGCTGCATCGTATTAGCAGGATGAGAGGAAGCTGAACGAGTAGAGTCATATTTATTGAAGAGAAGAGTGTTTTTGTTAGTTGTATCTGTTTGAACAGACTCAGCTAAGTTTCTATTTACTTAACTGAATCTGATGCAGCATGAGCAGATGCAAGAGTTAAGATTATAATTGTTTATTCACGTTAAGATGATTTTGTAACACTAACAAGTAGATCCGCCTGCATAAGCAGATATATGTCGGATTAGGATGAGACTGGAGACTGTATATTTGCACCCGTCAGATCAAGTTATAATAGTAGATAGTCTGAATTTTTTCAGAATTCTAGGCATCCATTGGATCAGGATAGGGAGATACAGGAACTAAACACACGCTAAGTAGTACTTTGGAGCAGGCATTGTGCAGTCACTGTGCTAACTTTCGGGTCATCAAATCTAGAACTTTTGTTTCTGATCAAACGGTTAAAAATATACCAATGTCATGGTACTGTAGCTGTGTGAGTTTACCCTAAAGTCAGAGGGATCTCAATTGCTCGCAAGCCATACGCCCATACCCCATAGTCCCTATTGGCTACACAGTTCACGTTCATACACAGGCTTACACATGTGGTGGACTGCATAACGTCCAGTTTTTGTTTATTAGGCTGTTGGTTGTCATGGTCCTGGGGTCTGCGGCTGCTGTGCTGTGTGCTTTTATGCTCCTATTTGTTGCTGCTATGTACTGGCTGTTGGTTGTCATGGTTCTGGAGTATTTATTTTGTTTTATGTGTATTGTGTGTTGCATGGCCAGTGTGCATTCTGCTACTTCTGTATTGTTGCCGTGTGCTGCATGTTACTGTTGATCAGCGCATGTATCTCTATGTGTGGACGAACTGTCCAATTATGTTAGTCATGTCCGGTTCGGTTCCGCTCCAATTTCGTACCAATTCTGATATCCAAAAAATATGTATTTATATCCAACAATATCTGCTCTTCTCTGAATCCGGCAAAAAAAAAATGAAAAATGATATGGGGGAAGGCATTATCGGATCCAATCTGATCTATTTTTATCCCTAGCAGTAACTTTCTCCACATTCCACAAACCCAACCGACAACGAGTACAAGCCAGTGGCTCAGTTGGCTAGCAACCCCAGATCAGGATTCGAAAATTCACCAAAAACCGGTCAATTCGATTCGCACCGAATTTTGAATTTGATCGGTTTTTGAATTTGAATTTAAAATATTCAAAATAAAAAAATTATAAACATACTAGAGACAATTCTAAAACCTTCTGTGATTTTTTAAAAAAAAATAATGTTCTTTGCATCATATTTTATGGAGAGGAAGTTGGGGGAAAAAAATGTGCTTTAAGCGTGCAGCACATTTAGTATGGTTCACATTAAGGAAAATATTAACATGCAAACACATTTTTTTTTTGTGTAGGGTGTACTTTTATAGGATCTATAAAATTAATTTCACTTCAGTTTTATTAATTTCTTCATGATTTTTACAAAGTTCACAAGCATAAAGTGATCATGTTAAGAAAAAGCACTGTAATTAACTTTATCGTGTCTACCATTATTTTTCCTACACAAATCATTGTTTAAGTAAACTAATAAAAGTGGTTTCACTAATTTTGAGGTATGATGAATTAGTTATGAATTAATCTAGTTGCAACATATTTACTTAATCCCGCATGTTACAATAACTATTTCATGTATTTTTAAAAGATAGAGGATCATGTAAGAAGACTAAAAAGATTGATTTCATGATTTTTGGATTAGCAAATAATTAACTATGCATTTAACTAGGTTTAGCATAAATTTTCTCACAAAATATATACAACTTTCTCATGGGTATAAATACTTTATAAAGTAGATCATGTTACAAGAAAACCAACAAAATTTGTTTCACTTTATTTGAAGCTTAGATGAATTAGTTATCGATTTTACAAGGTTGAGCTTTTTTTAGTTTTCTTGAACTTTACTGAAATTCGATAAAACGAACGGTTTTCAATGGAAATTGAGCAGTTTTTTACCAGAAACGAAATGCGAAAAATGTGATCGATTTTTTTTATAGAATTTGGTCAATTTCGGTTGAACTCAACTGAATTTTACCTCAGTCAAACCAGTTTGACAGGTTGAATTTGGCCAAATTTTGATCGTGTTTTCCGATATTCATGAATTTTGAAAATTTGCTAACCTCTATTTTCAGATGTCAAATGAATTTGTGAACCTTGCCCCAGTTGTGGTGTGAGCTCTGCCACCCAGGCTTAAAACTTTAGATCGAACCGGGGTTTATCACCACAATATATGTGTCACAATGGTAGCGCAATGTGCAGGTTGCTTACGAAGCCATTGGCCTCATGTATCTACAAAATATATGTGTAGTGTATAGATCTAGCCTACGCTTAGAGGTGTATTAATGTGAGTGAGTGTAAAGTTGTAGTAAACATGACTCTTTTAAGCATGTATATAATTTCGGTGATTAATGACAACAAAGTCAATGAAACTAATGAACTTATCAAGTATATGTTTTAGTAGGTCTTATGGATATACACTTGAGAAATTGGACGAGAAGATAGAACCCAAAGAAGTTTGAATTGAACGAGTTCTGAAAAGACTCTATATGTTGGATGATCCGGCACTAAAGAGCTTGTACACGCTAGATGATTTGTTTAGAAGCAAGCCTTAATACGTGTACACATCATATTGTCCGATAATAAAGATATTGAACATATCGTAGTGTTTTCAAGTTTAAATTGTACACGTTGGATGGTCTGACGTACACAACAGATGCATCGCCAGAGCAATGTCGAGAGGGAATTCTTTGTGTTCACTGGAAAAGGGATTTTTACTCGCCGAATAGTCCGGCGTATATCTTGGAAGTGTCGCTGGAGTAAAGTCCAGGAGGTTCCTGTTAAGTGGAAAATAGACATGTACACGGCGGATGGTCTAACGCATATAAAGAAGGCTTCGCCGGAGGATTAGTGGCTCTAACGCCTAGTTTATGTGATCGATCCACACCAGATGGTACGGTGCTTGGAGAAGGTGCATACTGGATCATCCGGCGTTCAGGAAAATTGTGACCGTTGGAGCAATAGCTAATGTATGCGGTTAAGGCTATATATACCCTCTCACTTGGTCATTTAAAGAGGCTGAAGTCCAGAGAAACTCACATACACTTGAGGAGACATACAAGGTACAAAAATGCTAAAAGTGATCATTCAAGGTAATTAGCACAAAATTAGGAAGTGATTTGTGCTATTAGACATAGAGAGAGTTGTTGCTAGATATTGCTACCTAAAGAGATGATCAAGAAGTAATCCTACATTATACCAAGTGGTACGTAGATACCATAGAGTCTTGATGACTCGCCGGCACCGTGAGCCTTGGTGACTCAAGCTTATCAACCCTTCAACTTCATGTGGAGCGGCGATAAGAAGTTTATACGGGGACGCGAAAACCCTTACCTTGTTGACTTAAGCTCCTAAGTGAAGATGACGACAAGTGACTAGAAGAGATGCTTGTGGTGAGCCTTGTCTTTGTGATTTGGTAGCTCAACCTACTTGAGACTTATGTAGCTCAAGGGTCGTGACTGGTACCGATCGGAAGCAATAGGCTAGGTGGTTGCTCCAACGTGGATTAGATGTGATATTTATACCATTGATATCACAAGATAAAATCCTTTATACCAAGTTTACTCTCTCTATATATTTTACGTTTCCGTATTTACAAACTTACAAGTTTCCTTTGTTTGTTTATCTTGCTACAATAGTTTACTAGAATTAGCTATAGATTGCAAACTCTTTTAAACGATAGAATAAACCCCTTATATAAATTGGAACTTTTTAAAATAAAAATTAATATATATTTATTTTATAAAAATTTTAGAACCGATCAATTTTAGATTTCATAATAATTCACCTTCTCTTATAAGGTCCACTATCCTTTACAGAAATGCATTTATACCGTACAAGAAGAGGACTGAAAAAACCGACCGATGACCCACTGGAAGCTGTGTGACAGCGCAGTAAGTAGAATGTGGGCCCGGGGCCATGCGGGGTCCGCAAGTACGTCAGTGTGGTCAAGTTTTGCGTGACGACGGGCGTTGGCCCGCCAGGTGAGCCCGCGTCGGTAACAGTCGTGGGACTCTGCGAGGGAGGGGTCAGCAGGAAAGACGTGAAAGATGCTCTGTGCCAGCCTGCCCCGAGCTCGCAGCTTATCGCACCTCTTCCTCGTCTCCAGCGTGCACTCAGGCCGTCCTGGGATGCACGCGTTGCCATCCTTCCCCTCTGGTGCATGCGGGCTAGCGAAAGATCGGTCTTGCTAGGGCGACGCCGATCGTAGCGTCCAAACCGACGGAAGTGGAGAGCCGAGCGCAGTTTCCCCGAGGAGTTGTCTGACTGATTGATTCATTCGGAAATTTGGAGAAATTATTATTAGAGTCGAACTCACCAGGACGATGGCTGGGTCCGACGTCCGAGCCGAGGAGGCCGGGGGTAAATGCCCATCACATCGCACTCGCACAGCGCATCACCTTTCGCCTCCTCACTTGAAAGCAGCGAACCCACTGCGGCCCATCCCGTCCTCGCAATTTTGTCTCGATCTTTTGCCCACCTCCATCCCGGAATATCCTAATCTCCATGTATCTATTATTTTATCTTCCATCTAACTATTAAATTATAAAATAAATAATATAAATAAAATCTCACAAGACTTCTGAATAAAATTTTATAAGATTGGCTTCCGTAATTAACTATGCTATAATTAAAGTTAGACAAAATGTGGCTAAGAAAATAAACATCACACTTCTAATAAAGTTTAACATAAAAATGAATCTATATCTTATGAGGGCAAACAGCTAAGAAAATTTAATACACCATAGTTATAATATTAACCTAAATATATATTTAAGAATATATGACACTAAAATGTGATAGGATAAAGTTAGACATCATCAAAACATACCCTCACTCCCTCCCCATGCTTTGCTCCTGCCCGTCTACTCGACAGGCTCGAGCCACGAGCCCACGAACAGCTTAAACAACGAAGAGCAGCTAGCACAAGAAGAATTAACTTAATCAATGCCCATACATGCATTTCTCCTCTGAACTCAACTAGTACTCCAAACTCCAGTAACCGAAAGCATCTAATCCTGGAATTATCTAATCACCAATTAATAGTAATCATCTACACGCACACTACAGACTACAGTCACAACAGATCAAAAACCATTGTCATGCAACGCTGCAAGCTATTACTCCATTGCTGTAATCTCAAATCCCCCCACCCAGATCCGCAAATTGTTCCCTATTCCGCATCCATGCCATCCAGATTCCGATCCCCCACCAGCCTCCCGGTTCCCAGCTCGTGACGGAAGAATCGCGGCCACTACAGCAGCAGCAGCCGCAAATGGAGGCAGAGCAACGCTGCCACCGACGGCGCATCCAGTTGTGGGCCGGCAGCGGCGGACACGTCGCCGGTGGCCATGTTGGCGAGCCAGGAGACGCCGCCGGCGCCGCTGCTGCTGCCGAGGAGCACGCCACCTTCGTTCCCGCCCTCGACGCCGAGGCCGGCCTCGCCGCCCATCGGCATTGCGTTGTCCGGGGTGGCATCGGTGAACGTCGTCCCCGGCAGCATGGTCCCCGTGGGAGTCGCCATCGTCGGCGTCGCGTCTGGCACTGCCGTCGTCCCTGGTACGGTCGTCGTGGGCGTAGCGCCCGGCATTGCTGTCGCCCCCGGCACCGTCATCGGCGTCCCCGTCGTGCCCGGCATGGTCGTCGACTTCTGGCTGGGCTCACGTGACGGACAGCAACAAGAGCACATGATGAGTTCACAGGCTGAATAGAAAACAAGTGGAAAAACAACGGCAAAAAAAGCTTGGCTCTGCTAAACTAAAGATGAAAAGATCATGCCAATATCTTATGTTGTTTATCTGCTAATCTCCTCTCCAAGCCTTTTCCCCCTTTTTAAGCACACAAGATAAATAGCTTGCATTAGTCGATAATGGCTTAATTAATTGCTTAAACTTCTCACAGAAAAATCGGAAATCTCTGATAATGGCAATCTTGTGAGACGAGGTGATAATGGGTGAATTAATGGCTGAAACTCTTGCAGTATATCAGAAATCTCTGATAATTTTAGTGACAAGAGGAGGTAAAGGACAACAGAGCGAGAGAAAGAAGACAGCAGGCTGTGTACCCTAGCAGACAGCGGTAAAAGAGCAGCAGCAGATCAACCCCACTTCACAGGCAAACAACCAGCCAAGATCCAGACCGAATTGGCAGAAAAACAATGCCAAACCTCGATTCATTTCTGCCTTTTCTTCTTCTCTCAAGAAATTGCAATGCTCATGGCCAATTATTTGCGCAATGGGTGGAGAGAGAACAAAGGACGGACCTTGGGGTGGCGCCGGGGCAGAAGGTGACGGTGTAATCGGGGCCGCCGGCGCAGGTGAAGGTGGAGGTGGGGTCGTCGAACGCGTAGCTGTAGGAGCGCGGGCACGCGCTCTTGAACACCTGCGAGTAGGCCGTCGGCCGGCACGCCGCCGGGGACGCGAACGCGCCGCTGCAGCAGTACTCAGGCCGCGCAAACGCGTCGCACGCGCTCCGGCACGCCGCGCCACCGCCCGCGCGGAGTTCGGCGGGGCACATTGCGTTCAAGTCCGCGGCGCACCCCGCCGCTGCGCATGACGCGGGACCGCCGCCCCCGCCGGACGAGGACGAGGGTTCCACCAGCACCGGCAGGTTGTACCCGTCCACGAGGCTGACGTCGTAGAAGTCCAGTCCGCCGCTGCCGTCGAGCGTGAACTCGGCCAGCGTCGCGGGCGGGGCGGCGCCCGCGCCCCCGCACTCGGCTGCGCCGGAGCCGCAGTCACCCGTGGCGCAGACGAGCCGCCCCGTGGCGCCGTCCTGGGAGCAGCCGGTGCGCGCCCACATGCGGCCGGACCAGCCCGACGGCGCAGGCACAGCGCGCGCCCCGCCCGGCGGGAGCTCGAACCCCGTGGGCTCCAACCGTGGGCTGCCAGCGTTGGACAGGACGCCCGGCCACACCGTGTCCGCGCACCGGTTCACGAACGTGAACGTCGCCGCCTCCCCCTCTGCAACAGCACACCAAGAAATACAAATCCTTCAGCTTGCTTTTCCGCCATTGCAGATGACCTCGCAAGATCTCAAACAAGAATGAAGCATCAATTTAGCCCAAATTTGTTACCTCTCCACAAGACCAAGAACACGAGCACAAGAACGGCGATAGATCTTGCCAACCCCATTGATGCTTCTTGATGCAATGCAGGGACTAGTGATAACTACAGCTCCAACTGCAAGCACGAGCAAGAAGCGTGTACAGTGTCACTTGTGTCAGAGCAGTGCAGTTACTACCTGTGCGGAAGTGTAACCATTCGGTTGACAAGGGGGAGATACCAAGAGAGAAAGGAGAGGGGGAGAGAGAAAAGAATGCCAGGAGACACCAAGCACCAGCCCCACCACCCTTGAGTGTACAAAAGTGGTGGAGAGAGGGGGAGGGGAGAGGGAATCTCTGGGGAGGTGCTAAGACTGTACTTACAGCAGCAAGTTACTTTACCTCGCTTTGGTATGATCCCTGTTTCCTGGGTAAAAGAGAAAGCTTGAGAATGGGTCCTGACTGTCCTTGTTCTTGGTTGATAGACCTTTTCTCTCTGTGGTAGACCCTTTTTTAGGTATTCAAGATATTAAAATTCTTTCATATCGAGTATTGAAACTTTGTTGTGTTTTTCCTACCTCTCGTAGGATCACAACTTTACTAGTCGATAATCCATGCATTCACACAGGTTAGTTGTAAAATGGTGTCCTATATTATACACGCTTCCTATAGTTGAGGTGATGGAAAACGTGGTTTTTTTTTAAAATCAGATCAAGAATATCCATTAACTCATAACAGAAATACAATCATGTTTATTACAACGAAAGATGCATTCCGACACCTGATTTTTCCAGGCACACTCCGGAGTAGAAGAAGAAGCAAATTTAGTAAGTTTATGAGTTGCTTCATTTGCTTCCCTTTTAACATGACAAATTTCAAAATAATTAGATCCTTCAATAAGCTCTTGGATTTGATTTATAATTGGTAGAATACTAGCTCGATGGTGCCTCGATTTCCATAGCGATTTAAATTCCATAGAATATGTTTCCATTACAACTTGAGATATGCTCTAAGTTTTCATCAATTTCGCTCTATCTCTACAGGCATATGCTTCAATTGTCAATACATCAGGGACAAATTCATGCGAAGTGCTGCTTGCTGCCACTATGTGGCTTTGATCATCTCTTATTATTACTCCACATGCCCCCATTCATTTCGTCTACATTATAAGCATCATCAATATTTATCTTATAGAAACCTTCCTATGGTTGTTGCCAGTGAGCTTGAATTTTCATTTTTCCACTTGATTGAGATGTTCTTGCACTCAGAATGAGATCTGCTGCTCTATCATATGCCCCATCTACTTGCTTGATGTAATTTGCCTAAAGACCCACCATGTAGTCGAGCATTGCGTGCATTCCATATTGCCCACATGCCACATAATATATAACTAGCCTTTTCAGCTTCACAAATGGAGGTGTCTAAGATATCTTGTGCCCACGTTAATTGATATAGTTTGGGGAGCTTTATTTTGTAGAGATCCTTGAACGTTCTCAAAAAAATTGCATGCATAGGAACAAAACCTTTAATAACATGCCACCAGAAAGTACGTACCTTTGGAGGGACTGAGATGCTCCACAACTTTCTCCAGATTTTATTGCTTTTAGAATCGGAGCACAATGCATTATTTATTCAGTGGTGGTCATTAAATCTTGATTGGTTTGCTAGGAGCATGTAAGGTTACTTGATTGTATACAATCCATATTTTTCTTCATTCTAGGCCCAAAGATCATGGTTAAGTTTCCTTAAGGGAATTTTGAGAATTTCATTGGCATCTATGGGTAATAAATTGTTGTGTACCTTATGGATATCCCATTTATCCCTTTCTGCATTCTTAAGTTCGGATACCATTGTAACATCTGCAAATGGGTTTACCACCTGGAACAGTTGGTATCCATCTATCTTCCCAGATATTAGTTGAGTTCCCATCTCCAATTCTTTTTATTAAGCCCAGTTGTAGTGTTGTTCTCCCCTTTAAAATTGCTCTTGTGTGTCTAGTATGTTGTCAATGCTCCTCTCCTTTCGTCTCTCCTATCTTCTATCTCTCCTTTTACAAAGTGCTCCCATTGTCCTCCCCTACAAAGTGCTCCCCCCTTTATCTACCCGGGGGGGAGGCCCTTCAGGGAGTGCCTAGAACGAGAGCACAAGTTTCCGTAAAAAATAAATGGAAAGTGAATATCATTGGTCTACAGTTGATATTACAGAGGGTTGAAAATACATCCCTCGGACGGTTCTATCGATCTTCGCGTTCCAGCTTTAGCAGGCGCAGGGGCGCCCACCGGCCAGCTTCTGAGTACTCTCTCATGCCCGTTTGGTCAGAGTAGGTCTGACGCGGTCTGATGTAACAGGGCGATAAGCCTCGGACCCATCAAAGATATCTTCAAGCCGTCTTTCTTCATGGGCCCTGCGAGGGGACATGCGATGGGACCTGCCGTATTAATTGAGCCTACACCTTTCTGCCAGGCGACGGTAAGGACTGACGTATTCAGAACGACAGGCGTGGGGGAGAGTGGTTGGATGTGACCGTGCACGCTCCCCATTAAATGTGGCATGGGGCCTCCCACTGACCGACACCTCATCGTGGAGTCCCTGTGGGGTCCACCGGCATGGGGCTTGCCGGGTGCTCGGGGCTCTCTGGGTGCTGGGGGACCAACTGCTCCTGACCTCGAGCACCCACTCCCGGACCGTGCTTCCCTCGGGTCCTCGGGGAGGTGGCCCCCGACGGAAGGCGCCATGTGGTACCGCGCTGTCCTGGTCTCGGGAACCCCCGGATCCCATATCACCGACACAATGTCTTCTAATTCATTATGTTTATGGCATACCGTTCCGTCTGACCGTTGAAGTGAGGAGATCCTATTTTGTCTTGCCCTTTCTCTGCATCTTGAATGAAAGAAAGTTGTATTTCAATCTCATTCAGTTAGCCATTGTATTATTGATCTTTGAAGAATCATTATTTCTTCTCTGGCTAAAAGTTCTGAAATTTGATTAATAAGCAATTTTCCTCCCTAGAAGGTACTGAATGTCAGTTGCTGTTTCTCTCATCTTCCAACTGCTTCCTTAAATTTTTTAGTCAACCATGAACAGAGCCAAACGATTCATAGCTCCATTTTTGTAATGACTCCTACTTGGATGATAGAGATTTCATCACATTTCGAAGTCCATCTCTATTGCAGGTCCATGAATTTTTTTACTAGCTCTTTATAGCTTGGATCATGTCTCCACATGTTTTCACATCTAAATAGTCAATCTGCTTTCCTCCTTTCCACAATATTTCGCCTTTCAATATCTATCAAGAGTGCACAATGATCTGATTCTGAAGTTTGCACATGTATCACTCTTGTGTCGCCAAATTTTTTAATAAACTTTTCATCAACTAGTGCTCTATCCAAGCGAACCTTCACATTCTTCTCTCCTTCTTGCCCATTGTCCCATGTGTATGGAAGGCCTGTATAGCCCAGATCTGAGAAGCCACAATATTGTACTGCTTCTCTAAATCCATCTATTCTCCATTCCCCCATTTCATTTCTTCCAAAATGCTCTTCCTTTGATAATACCTCGTTGAAATCCCCTGCACAAATCCAGGGCAGGTCACTTGCATTCCTTAGGAATTTTAGGAGGTACCAATATTCTTTCCTGTTTTGACATTTGGGTTGCCCATAAAATCCTGTAAACCTCCATTCCCCACCTCTCAAGTCCTCACTGTGCACCCAGACATCAATATGCAAGCTATTTATGGTTATCTGCCGCATAATGATGCCTTTTCTCCACATCAAGACTAAACCTCCACTAAAACCATCACTATTCACACCAATTGCATTTTCAAAGCCTAAATGAAATCTCAGTGTCTTTGCCTTATCAGCTGACATGTTCATCTCCGAGAGGAAGACAATCTCTGGGTTGTGCTACTCCACTAGCAGGCGGAGCTCTTGAACTGCCTCGAGTTGCCCACACCCTCGGCAGTTCCAACATAAGGTTTTCATGGCGCCCGGCAGGGCTGCTCCACACAGGCAGCCTCCACTGATTGTGCTTTGAAAAGTGGGAATTCCTTCTTCGGTTTCTTGGCACCCTCCATTTCATTCTGTTACAGCTCCACCATGGCAAGTGAACTCGACTCCAATCTCATTTCACCTGAGTCTCCTGCAGGAATTAAGGCCAAGTTTCTTGCATTCTCTAGCATCCTAATCCTTCCTACAATCTTACCACATTGTTGCTACCGGATATTATTAATCTTCAACGGTTTCCTCTTCCTTCCCCCCTGCAGCCTTGTCCTAGCTTTGGCTCATAAATAGTGCCTTGCTTACACTACTCTCCGGAATCTCTTTGTGCACCTATGTCTCCACCTTTTTGAGAGGGCTTGTGGCTTCTTCATCAACTTTTCCTTTGTCTCTCTCTGATAGCCGACTATGAGATTCCTCCACCGATCTTCCTTTTGAATTGGAGTGAGAATCACTACAAACTGATGGTCCACTCCAATTTGATGTTGCTGCTGCTTGTGCAAAAGATGGCACCTTCTTCTTCCAACCTTTCTTCTTATTCATCCACTTAAATGGAATATCCATGATTCTAACCCAAATATGCATTGCTACAAATCACATATTTGAAGGTCTAAGGTTCTTCTCAAAATCCTACAATAGCGCCGCATGCCGACCTACTAGCCATGGGGTTCCATCCAGTGCTCTCTCTTTATCAGCCTCTATCATGAAATCAGCTATAAACATGTTGTCTCCTACCATTCTTGCTCTCAGTCCTCGTGGGTTTCCCAAAGCTGGCTTCGTAGCCCCTATAATGGTCTATAACTGAAGTACATTTGGGGTCAAGACCTTACCTATGACTAAGAAAAGTGGTGGTGTTTCTTCGTCCTCCTCATCTAACATCACTAATTTCTCATCTTCTCATGCTACCAAGTTCAATCTCTTGAACATTGTTGTCACTCCTTCATCAGATCCTTTCCCTGCTCCTGATCCTCCTTGGTTTTTTGCCTCTATCTTAGATTTCCAAAAAAACCTTGCCTTACCAGCCATCTTCTCCCTTCGCCTTGAACAAGATTCCTGCCTAAGCAAATCTTGCTACCTTTCCCCGATAAGAAAAAATGACCAAGGGCAGGTAGATCCGCTAAAGGGTTCCCCTTTTATCGCCCCGAATCGACTCTTTCTCACCGGAGATTGCGAGCCAAAAAAACAAGGTCCTAACCTTGTTTCAAATAGAGGTAGGAAAGGAGGTGTGATTTGGATCCAAGGGATCCAAATGCAAGCTGAATCCGCCCTTGAAGGAGACTAGGTTGTCTCCTCCGGTCAAAAGAAAATGGATGCCGGCAGCGGAATGCTCACCGGAGGTGGGTTGGGTGAAAGTTTCTAGATGGTTCCTCTCTGCGCTCATGCCTCCATCGGGAAAAAAGAAAGGAGTCACATAGAAGTTAGTGGAGGGGGTTCATCGGGTATCAGGCTTAGAGAGATGCCCAGAGAGTTGGCCAGATCGGCGCTAGGCAGCAGAGTGGTGGCGGTGGCAACATGGGAGGTGGGTGGTGCCAGCAACATGGAAGTGTAAAGATGGAGTGGTTAGCGGGGAAGGGATGGTAGCGGTGAATCTAGTGGCAGGTATGCTACCGAAGACAAGATGATGCTGACAGGGCAGGAGCGCAAGTCGCGCTTGCAGGGAAATGTTATAGAGGAAGAAGAAGCCGAGCATCCATCGGGAAGAAGAAGAAGGGTCAACTTTCGTTTGGCTGACAAACAACTAAAAAAATAGTCACCTAAAGAATAGCAACTTCCTATACTATATATTATAAATATTAGTCATCAACTTTTATACATATAGCTCTTTTGTAATGTATATTATTAACAGTTAAGTATTAAAACATCGTACAACTTCAACCGAAAATTGTAACAAATTCAACGGAGAATGTAACCTACCTCTTGCCTATCACAATAATTAATGGAATTAGGCTGAGTTTTTAAATATACTTACCTTGTAATTTTTTTACTTGATGTCGTCGACATTTCGTATCCTTCCAGACATAACTTTGAGAACTTTTTCATTTCAAAAAAACATTTTTGAAGAAATTTTAGAAATAAACCCTCATGTACTGTTTTCAATGAACATTTTGGCTACTTGATGGGACATGGTCTTGCTAAATGAGTTGATAGGCAAAAAAACATGACCTTGATACGCTTTGGCCACCCATGGCTTACGCGTTACAAATAGACTGTAGGTTGTAACTGCTTTGGTCACCCATGAAATGACACATTGGTGACACTCATTCGTGAGTGAGAAGATTTTAGCATGCTTACACCTCATGACGTCCTTGGAAGAATTCTAGCTCATAACTGGATGCAGCAAGAGTCCAAGGAAGTCTATGACATCAACAATACAAGTTCAAGCTCCAAGAACAAAATCTCGCATTGAAGGCAAGAAGAGAAGTTGAAGAAAGCACTAGTGAAGACCACCAAGAAAGAGAAGACATAGCGCTATTCGTGAAGAAATTCAACAAATTTCTCAAGAGAGGTGGCTTCAACAAAAGTGGTGGAATAAAGAAGACCTTCGGCAAATCAAGGGTAAGACACTCAACAAGAACATCCTATGAGTACGACGAACCGGGTCACTTCATCGCCGATTGACCCAACAAGAAGAACAAAGATGAATGTCAGAAGAAATAGTACAACAAAGACAAGTATCCCAAGAAAGACAAGAGCAAACACTACAAGGGCTACAAGGGTCACCCTCATCTTGGTCAAGAGTGGGACTCCAATGCATCCAACACTGACTCCGATGAAGAGGAAGGTGTCGCTACAATTGCTCTTGCCACTTCACCACCAATCAAGTCGCTATTTGAAGATTCAAGCGACAATAAGCCACCCATTTGCCTCATGCAAAATGGCGTAAGGTATTACTACCAACCGAGCTTTCAAATATTTATCTCACTAGTAAGTATGATAGTGATAATGATTTGCTAGATGATCTAGAGAAATTATCTTTGCCTAGCATGTGTGATTTACTTGAGACAATAGAGGTGCAAGAGGACACTCTCAAAAAATAAGAAGAATTGTTCATCTTTGAAAAAGATAGAAACCTTGAGCTCTAGAGTGCCCTAGCTAATTAAAAGGTAAAGTATGACAATTTATCTAAAATGCTTGAGTTAGCTAAAATTTCAATTACTAAACTTGAGAGATCAAACAAGTCACTTCAAGAAAATTTTGATCGCTTGAATAAAGCAAATAACTCTCTTGAAGTGGAAATTGAACTCTCAAGAGTAGTACCATCTTCTCTAGTAATACAAATTGCTCCCCTAATATCTCAAATAAAAATGTTTGCTCTAGATGTAAAGATATTGATATTGATGCTTGTGCTACTAAGACAAAATCTATGTAAGCATTAGCAAGTCAAAATGAGAGGCTCAAGGTACTTCTTCAAAATGGCTTTCAAAAATACCATAAGTTTAGTAAGGCCCTCGACGATGTCCTTTGTAACACCCCAGACACCGCAAAAGCCTGGAATGTTACTACAAACTACTCCACTTGACTTGCCAAAATTATAAAATTTCGGCAGCACCTCCTCTAAAACATGATAAAGCGGAAGCAACAACATAGATATAGGATGCATAAATAAAACCGCACATTAACACATAAGTATCCTAACAAATAACCAACGCATTAAGGCATTAAATTTTGACCTCCAACAAAGCAAACTAAAACATAAGTTTACCGACGCTAAGCAACACTAAGAGATAAACAACTCCAACACTTGCATTATTATTATAACACCACTACTGCATTAATATGTGTGATTATAACGTGTAGAAGTGCTGCTACTCCCATCCCGTCCAAGCAAGCAAGCATCAAGCACCTGGAAAGGTTATTAAGAGGTGTGAGATATAAAATCTCAGCAAGCAAACTGCTTTAACAAGCTATTTAAACTACAAGTTTATTAGACATCGATTTAAAAGAGAGTAACAATAGTATAAAAACAAACCAAGTTAGACATCCAAGATTATCATAAACCTCATCTAAAAAGATTAAACCACATCCTCATATCTTCTGGAGAGGCATTCGCTTCTCAACATCCACTTCAATAATAGGAAACAATTCAATTAAATACTGCAAAATGCAAATGCAATGCAAATGTATGTCCACTGCCTTTACACCCAACAAGGTGTAAAGCTGCACCATACCCCTCCTCGGGCAACATACGACTCGTACCAGTACAAGTCGCGGCCAGCAAACGGCGACATATTACTTCATATGAGGTGCAATGCAAATGAATGCATATGAAACTGTAAATACCACATCACCTCGTAGCCTTCATCAACCACATATACTATAATAATAACAATCTTCATGGATATGAGAGCATAAGGCAACATAACCACATATAAACAAGTAATCGTGCCTCACCTCATCAAAAACATCAATTAATTAGGTCATATTAAATGGATCATGGTTCTAAACATATAATTTAGGTGGAGGTAGAATGAATAACAAGTTAAAGCTAGTAGCAAAGCAACCGCTACGTTTACTTACCTTTTTTTTTATACAACCGATAACCTTCAAACACGATCAGGAGCACCACCACCTGATTATGAAACACACATCAGCAAAACATTCATACAAGCATGCACATATAATAGGAAACACGATCCTAACACCCCAAGCCATCCTTCAAAAGAGAACTAGAAAAACAGCATATACATCCTTCTACCGATAAAAGCAGTAGGGCTTCACTTTTCATATCTTCTTTTTGCAACTGATATCATAGCAAAAAAATACACTTCTGGAAACTACACAACAATGGCTAAATCTTTCGTGCAGAAACCATATTTTTATCAGGTCAATAAGGGCCTCTAATATGCTGTTGAAAACAGCACTGAAAACTATCCTGAAAAGTCTAACAGAAATCTTCACATTTTTCCCGTAATTAATACACAAATCTTAAAATTCTAAACATTTCACAGAAGCTATAAAACTCCATTGTCTACCACTTTCTAGTTATAGCTTTTTGTATTTGAAGCCCCTAAGGTGGCCAAAACACGCTCTAAACATGACTGAACTTTCTGATGATGAAACAACAGCAGTAACTTTTAAGAGGCCATAACTGGTATTCTACTCATCCTATGATAACGTCCTCTACGCCGTTGGAAAGATTATGAAAAACTCTACAACTTTTCTTCAGATCGAACCCTAAAACTATTCCAATATGATGGCAAAAAAAATTGGTTTGATCTACTACTATCCAGATTCTTGACAGAGAAAATCAGTCAAGTTGAAATGATGATATATCTCAACTACAGAGGATATGATGGTAATCTTGGTGCCAAAAGAAAGCTATTGAAGTCTCCTACAACTTTGTCCATGGTGGGCAAATTTATTTCAGACGCTAACACGCCCAAAAAAGACGTTGAACAGGGACTGCACAAACCTGACGGATTTCAGAACGAGGACGAAACTGATTTCGACCAAACCTCAACCTAAGCCCCCTCTAAACTCGAGATCTAAACCACGAAAATCAACCCAAAAGGAGGGGATTAGGGTGGCGAATCCTCATCTAGGGAAACCACGAGCAACTTGACAAGAGCTCAGGGTTTTCCTCTTTCTTCTCCTCCTTCTCCTTCCCTTCTTCTTCCCTTCTTCCTTTCTCCTCCTTCCTTCCTCCTCCTTCCTTGCTGCTGTACAGACCAGCAGCTCCACAAGATGCAGATGAGAGGGGATGGGGAGGAGCTCAGCACAAGGAAAACAGGAGAGGAATTCCTACCTAGGTGAGAGGGGCGCTGGCCCCCTTCTTCCTCCTCCTGATCTCCTCCCCCTTCTTTCTTCTCTTCCCCTCTCTTTCTTCCTTCTACGTGAAGTTTAGAAGAAGGCAGGGTGGCTGCTGCCGTGGGGAGGGAGGGAGCAGGGCTCTAGGGTTAAGAAGAAAAGGATCGGTCTCTTTTTCTCTTTGAATCTCAAGCGTCCGATTCACAGCTTCATGTTCCGAAGTCCGAACATAACATGTGAGTAGTCAAACGGAATCGTTTCGATGAGCCCTACGCATCCGTGGTCTCCAATCGTCCATCCGAGTGACAGGTCAAAAGGTCAACTTTTCGCATCCTCTTTAAAATGTCCAGTCAACACTTATTTATATGATTTTTGGGGCATTACATTGTCCCCTCCTTCAAAAGAATTCGACCCCGAATTCTACCATTCTATAACAACAAAACTTAGATCATAAAGTAGAACTCACCAGCTTCGAAGAGCTCTGGGTACTTCTTGCACATTTGCTCCTCAAGTTCCCAAGTCGCTTCGCGTTTCGACTGATTAGTCCATAGGACCTTCACATATTTGATCGTCCTCCTCCTCATGACTCGTTCCGACGAGTCCAAAATACGCACTGGACGACACTCCATAGTCAGATCCTGCTCCACTGTGATAGGCTCGAGATCAATCTTATGCTCTAGATCCCGCAGATACTTCCTCAACATGGATACATGGAAGATATTATGCACACCACTCATAGAATCTGGTAACTGTAGGCGATAAGCCAAACTGCCAACTCGAGCTGTGATAGCAAAAGGCCCAATGTATCTCAGGCTAAGCTTCCTTGTAGTGCCAAACCGAACAACACCCTTTGTGGGTGATACTCTGAGGAGAACCTGGTCACCCACTGCAAACTCCAGCTCACGTCTCCTCACATCTGCATAACTCTTCTGTCAGCTCTGAGCGGTCAACATGTTCTGCTGTATCTCCTGCACTTTCTCGGTGGTCTGCTGAACAACCTCGGGACCAAGCAAAGCCCTCTCACCAGACGAATCCCAACACAGGGGAGAAACACACTTCTTGCCATACAAAATCTCATATGGAGCCATCTCAATGCTAGCATGATAACTGTTATTATAGGCAAACTCCACTAAGGCAAGGTGATCCTCCCAACTACCCTTCCAAGAAAGGACAAAAGCACGCAGCATATCCTCCAAAGTCTGAATAGTCCGCTCTGACTGCCCATCTGTCTGAGGATGGAAAGCGGTACTCAAAGAAAGCTTAGTGCCCATAGCACTCTGAAGACTCTGCCAAAACTTTGATACAAACTTGGTGTCTTGATCTGACACAATCGACTTAGGCACACCATGCAATCTCACCACTTCCTTGATATACAAGGGAACCAAATCCTGAGCTGAACTCGTCATCTTCATAGGAATGAAATGCGCGGACTTAGTGAGCCTGTCCACCACAACCCATATGGCATCCCGCCCACGAGGCGATCGAGGTAAACCAACCACAAAGTCCATAGTGATATGCTCCCATTTCCACTCGGGAACCTCCAGAGACTGAAGCAACCCCGCATGCCTCTTATGCTCGGCCTTTACCTGTTGACATACTCCACAAGCTGCCACATACTTCGCAATATCCACTCTCATCCTCTTCCACCAAAAACTTTGCTTAAGATCTCTATACATTTTAGTCTCACCAGATGAACTGTATATGGAGTCCGATGAGCCTCTCTCAAGATATCTATCTTCACCTCTGACTTCTGGGGCACACACAGACGTCCCCTGAAACTAACAACACCCTGTTCATTAATACTGAACTCTCTAGGCCTACCCTCTGCAATCCTCTTACGAACCTCCTGTAGCAAATGATCATGCTGTTGAGCCTCTCGCACACAGTCTGGAATAGAGGATTGAATGAGCATCTGAGTCTCCTCACGAGCAGTCCTTGTCAAACAAAAGGATACACCCATACGATCCAAGTCTGCAACCAAAGGCATAACGGCCTTAGGAACGCCTATCCTGCTAAGAGCATCAGCCACCACATTTGCTTTTCCCGGATGATACTGAATCGTCATATCATAGTCCTTAATCAACTCTAGCCATCTCCGCTGCCTAAAATTTAGCTCCTTCTGAGTAAAGATGTACTTGAGACTCTTATGATCAGTAAAGATATCACAGGACTCACCATAGAGATAATGTCTCCATATCTTCAATGCAAAAACCACTGCAGCCAACTCTAGGTCGTGTGTGGGATAATTCCGTTCATGTTTCTTCAACTGCCTAGATGCATAAGCGATTACCTTGCCCTCCTGCATAAGCACACAACCAAGTCCAACACGGGAAGCATCTGTATACATTGTGAAGCGCTTGCCACTCTCGGGCAAAACAAGAATAGGGGCATTAACTAACTTATCCTTCAGAGTCTGAAAACTGGCCTCACAATCATCATTCCATACAAAAGGAACACTCTTCTCAGTAAGTCTGGTCATCGGCTTAGCAATGATAGAGAAACCCTGCACAAAACACCGATAATAACCAGCAAGCCCAAGAAAACTCCAAATCTCAGTCACATTAGTTGGTCTTTGCCATTCCACCACTGAAGCAACATTCTTCGGATCCACAGTAAAACCATGCTGATCAATCACATGGCCAAGAAAACTCACTTTAGAAAGCCAGAAAGCACATTTCTTCAACTTAGCATAAAACTTATTCTTTCGAAGAGCATCCAAAACAAGGGCGAGATAAACCTCATGCTCCTCCTCAGACTTAGAATAGATCAAGATATCATCAATGAACACCACAACAAAGATGTCCAAGTACTCATGCAACATCCTGTTCATGGCTTCCATAAAAATAGCAGGGGCATTTGTTAGTCCAAAAGACATAACAACATACTCATAATGCCCATACCTCGTCCTAAAAGCAGTCTTCTTGATATCCTCCTCCTTAATCCTTATCTGGTGATACCCAAAGTTCAAATCAATCTTAGAAAACACCTTAGCACCTCTTAACTGATCAAAGAGAGCATCAATACGAGGCAAAGGATATTTATTCTTGATAGTCACCTGATTAAGGCCTCGATAATCCACACAAAGCCTCTTGGTGCCATCCTTCTTCTCCACAAACAAAATAGGAGCAGCCCAAGGCAATGTGCTCGGCTTGATAAACCCCTTAGCAAGGAGGTCATCCAACTGCTTCTTCAACTCCACCTACTCCACTGGAGCCATCTTGTACGAAGTCCTATAGATAGGCTGTGTACCAGGAACCAACTTAATCTGAAAAACAGACTCTCTTTCAGGAGGCAAACCTGGAAGCTCATCAGGAAACACATTAGGATAGTGGCAAACCACATGAATATCCTCCACTCGCAAAGTAGCATCCCGACCATCCACCATAGCTAAGAGAATACCAGACTTTCGCATCCAGTGGTCAGGGAACAACTGTCACAACAGCGAGAGAGAGTACTTCATAGCACTCCCTTGAAAAACCACCTCTCGACCAGATGGTGCTTGCAAAGAGACTGTCTTCCAGAAGCAAGAGATAACAGTCTGATACTGAAAAAGCCAATCCATGCCAAGAATAACATCAACAAGCTCCAAAGGAATCACCACGAGATTAGCAACAAAATCCTCATCCGCAAGAGAGATAACACAACCAGGGCAGATAGAAAAACTGGATATAGAACCTCTAGCAGAACTGACCACAACCGCCCGACTAATCCTTTGTATAGAAAGACCAGCACGACCCACAAAGACCTCCGAAACGAATGAGAAGCTAGCGCCAGAGTCGAAAAGAGCATGTGCATCAAAAGAATCAACTGAAATGGTACCGGTCACCACATCTCCACAGTCTCTACCGTCCGAAGAGGGCATAGCATATGCCCCGGGAGCACCAGAAGAAGAGGCTCCGGCAGCATAGCTAAACAGAGTAGAACCCCACGGTGTAGGTGGTGCTGAAGAAGTAGCAATCTGGGGCAGTCGAAATGCCCCAAGCTGAGGTGTCGAAGAAGCCGTCGGTGTAGCAGGTGGTATCATCAGGTACTGCTGAGGGAACGGCGCAGGCAAGTACTGCTGCGGTGTAGGCGCGGGCAGAGGCACCAAAGAAGAAGTAACGGCCATCATCTGAATAGTGCCACCAGAATTCGAAGAAGTCACTGGCTCCAATCGAAGCTTGCCGTTGGCATTCCTCCTGCAAACCACGTCCTTGTGGTCCTAACCACAGATAGAGCACTTGCCGGACCACTGGCACTCACTCCTACGGTGAGCATCTCCGCAACGGTAACAAACCATCCCCATGCCGGGCTTAGGAACGGCACGGTACTGTGTAGTACTCCCCCCTGAAGTGCGAGGACGTCCCGAACTACCACAGTAAGACTGGTGACACTGGAACTTGCCCTTCTTATGAACAGGACCACCAGAATGGCCCTTCCTGTCAATCTGACCCTGTGTCTGATCTCCACCAGACTTGCGCGCTTCCTCAGTGTACGCCTCTTGCATCTCCACACCCATGGCCTACTCAACCATGGTGCAGAAGTCCACCACCGGAAAAGCACCCAAAGTGTGGCAGATCAAAGGCTTGAGGCCCTGGCGGAACTGCCTCGCCTTCTCCGCCTCATCATGAGCCACATGCGGAACAAAGCGAACAATCTGGTTGAAGCCCATCTCATACTCAGACATTGTCCTCCTACCCTGCACATAGCTATGCAGGTCTATCCTCATCTTGTCCAGAAAGGTCACTGGGTAGAACCTCCTCTTGAACTACCTGACAAAATCAGGCCAAGTCAATGTTCCATGTGCAGCCGTGTGAGTTGACTGCACTCCCTTCCACCAGATCTGGACCTCACCCTTCAGCAACTGAGTGCCATAGCGAATACGGTCCTGAGCAAGCACAGCGAAGACCTCCATCTTGTCCTCCACATAGGATAACCAATCAGCGGCCTGAACTGGAGTGTCATTGCCATCAAAATGATCCAGCTTCATCCCAATCCACTGGATTAAAGAAACACCACTAGCACGACCTTCAGCAGCAATAGCACCCTGCTCCAGAATAGGAGCATCCTGGTTCCTACCCTCTCTCAACGTCCTCAGCTCATTCTGCATCGCCGCTAGTAGTTGTGCATTACTATCATTCGCTGTGGCCTGAGCCTGACTCCACCTCTTAGGTGGCATAGCTGTAGCCACACAACAGACAAACCACACGCATACATCAACTTCAAGTAGAACATAAACACAAGATAGAACAAGCATAGCAGAGTAAGCATAAAATAAACAACCCTTCTACTCATCTTACATGTGCAAGTGTGTCAAATTTAGCCTTATTTTGCCTAGATATATCTCAAACTACAGAGGATATGAGGGTAATCTTGGTGCCAAAAGAAAGCTATTGAAGTCTCCTACAACTTTGTCCATGGTGGGCAAATTTATTTCAGACGCTAACACGCCCAAAAAAAATGTTGAATAGGGACTGCACAAACCTGACGGATTTCAGAACGAGGACGAAACTGATTTCGACCAAACCTCAACCTAAGCCCCCTCTAAACTCAAGATCTAAACCACGAAAATCAACCCAAAAGGAGGGGATTAGGGTGGCAAATCCTCACCTAGGGCAACCACGAGCAACTTGACAAGAGCTCAGGGTTTTCCTCTTTCTTCTCCTCCTTCTCCTTCCCTTCTTATTCCCTTCTTCCTTTCTCCTCCTTCCTTCCTCCTTCTTCCTTGCTGCTGTACAGACCAGCAGCTCCACAAGATGCAGATGAGAGGGGATGGGGAGGAGCTCGGCACAAGGAAAACAGGAGAGGAATTCCTACCTGGGTGAGAGGGGCGCTGGCCCCCTTCTTCCCCCTCCTGATCTCCTCCCACTTCTTTCTTCTTTTCCCCTCTCTTTCTTCCTTCTACGTGAAGTTTAGAAGAAGACAGGGTGGCTGCTGGTGTGGGGAGGGAGGGAGCAGGGCTCTAGGGTTAAGAAGAAAAGGATTGGTCTCTTTTTCTCTTTGAATCTCAAGCGTCCAATTCGCAGCTTCATGTTCTGAAGTCCAAACTTAACATGTGAGTAGTCAAACAAAATCGTTTCAACGACCCCTACGCATATGTGGTCTCCGATCATCCATCCGAGTGACGGGTCAAAAGGTCAACTTTTTGCATCCTCTTTAAAATGTCCGGTGAACACTTATTTATATGATTTTTGGGGCATTGCATTCTTGGCTCTCAAAAGGAAAACTTCAATCATGAAGGATTTGGAGACACCGCACCCAAAAAGGAAAAGGGTAACGCTGGGGGTGCAAAGGGATCAACATCACACCAAGTTCGTCATGGCACAAAGTATCCAAAAGATTAATTTTGCTTCACCTGGTACTTTTGGTGCATCATATGTGTTTAGGAAAGATTGCTTTGGTAGAGTCTTTGCTAAGTATGTTGGCATTAGGAATGGAAATATTCATGTTAAGAAATCCATTTGTGTGACAGCCCAAATGACTTAAGCATGTCATTAAGCATTATAAGCATCATTAGCATCATGTTTAATTGTTTTGGGCAATTATTAACATGCAATTTCAATTAAACCTAAATGGTTAAGTTTAATATTAAGTAATGCTTTGTGAAGCAACTCACAATATTGCTATACAACATAGGGTTGAAAATAATTTTAGAAATTAGTCCATGCAATATGAAGAATATAAATGATTTTTCCTAAATTTTTGGGAATTATTGTTTAGGCATAAAAATTAGAGAGAGTTAGAAAAGCGTGCATTTTGGAGAATTTTTGATTAAAATTGGCTCAGGCATTCTGGGTCAAACAAGCTAAAATGGGGTGCACATGAATTGTAGTTTCACACAAATTTGTCCCATAATTTTTGGACCTCGGGAAGGTGTTCTTTTGAATAGAAGAAGTGGGATGGATATTTTGTTGGCTGGCTATTGTTCATCGCCCATATCTCCAGCTCTCTTTGCGCTCTCTGCCTCTGCCCGCCGCTTTCCTTGACTTTGGAGGCCAGCCACATCGTCGGATGAGTCAAGCACGGCACCGTGCTCCTTCTCGAGGTGCTGGGCATCGCCCTTATCTCCTTCCCCCTCGCTCTCTCTACTCTCCTCTCTCTCTCACTCGGCCGCCCAGCACAAAGCACGTAGAGCAGAGCTCAAGCTCAGAGTTGCACCCACTGCCGACCCAAAATTGTCG
Organism: Phragmites australis; assembly: GCF_958298935.1. Lineage (NCBI taxonomy): Eukaryota > Viridiplantae > Streptophyta > Magnoliopsida > Poales > Poaceae > Phragmites > Phragmites australis. Next base: position 20,815,204 of record NC_084941.1, on the reverse strand, counting down.
AGCTGAGATCAAATCCTGCCCAGCTAAGCTCCTCTGAGCACTGAAGGGTGGAGCCAGGGCTTCCATCGAGCCCTCACCGGTCAATTTGGCCCGTTTCCCGCCGGATTTGGAGGTTGAGCCACCGTCTTCTTTGTCTCTGACGGCTTCACTCCGCACCTCACCGTCGAGCCACCGGACCACAACTTCTCTAGCTCGACCAAAACCACAATGAGCTTCCTCATTCTCCTCTCTCTTTTGTGCGCATGTGCTTTGTCCCTTGTCCCATCACCGGCGCGGCTTTCCTCGGTGATTGAGCTCCGCCGCCCATGGCCGCACGCCGTCGGCCTAGTTTTGACCGGGCCCATGTACTGGCGAGCACACCATTAGGTCCGTGCATCCTCATAGAAGCTTTAGCTACCCTCGCCCAGCTCAATTGCGTCGTCGTTTAGCCGCCGGAGAGCCGAGCCGTGCCGCCGCCGTGCTGTTTCCACCATGCACCGTCGCTCGCCGCCTTCCGGCCATCGCCGTGTGCCCTAGTAGAGTCCGCGTGCCTCCACTGATGGCGCTGCTGTCCTCCCCGGCCATCGGTGTTGCACCGTTCGCCGCTGTCTGTCGATACAGTTGTTTCTAGCACTTTCCGTACTCACCACATGCTGATCTAATGGTAAGTTAAGCCGATTATCATATGCCGTGCCAACACTTGCCTTGCGGCTCTATAATGCATAAGAGAAAAAGAAAAGGAGAAGCAAGGTGGCGGGGAGCCGGAGGTGTCCAGGACACGCTCGCGGTAACCCCGGTGCCATAGGGGCATTGCAAGTGGGTGGTTCCAGGTATGAGAAAGGTTGACTCGAGTACCCCCTTGTGTGTATTTTCATGAGTAGCACAAGCCGAATGGTCCTCAAGTCATGTGGGTAAAGTTGTACCCCCTGCAGGGTGTAAAAACAATTCGAATTGCCGCACTCTCGATCATGAGAATTCTATTATTTCATTTGTATCAGTCGTAGAGTTTACGAATGTGGGATAAGGTTATGGTATGATGGATTTGGTTGTTAGTTTGTTGATGAGATACTATAGTTACTACACATACATGTTCAAGTTATGGTTTCCAGGGTAGAAAGGTAGTTATTTTTGAGTTAAGTACATATGCTCACACATATGTGTCTTGGTTACTTACTGTATATGTTTTACTTAATCTTGTAGCCTACTCTTGCTAACAGCTCAATGCATAATCCTTGGAGTCGAGCTATGTATATGTGCTCTATATGGTTTAAGTCTTGCGAGTACCTTCTTACTCATGCCTGCGCTTTCAGGTTCTGCTGGTGAGGGTGATGCGGTATTTGGCTACTTCGTGCCCGCCGATGCAGGTGGTGGGCAAGAGTAGTGCATCCTACTCTGGTGAGGCATAGCTTTTGGGGTGGAGCCTAAGGGCATATGACTCCACTCTCCTTTTGTTGTTGTTAAGGTTTTAATCTTTCGTTGCGTAGTTTCTCTTTGTGTAAACTGTTGCAAATGGTTGCATGCTTAAGAACTTGTAATATAACTTGAATTACTCGCTCTTTCTTAAGGTATGTTGTGATGTACATGTTGGAAAAGTATGTGTTCCGATCTTGGGCACAAAACACATGCCGGGACTACCGGGATGGTATTCTGGTTAATCATTGAGGTTGTATTTATGAATAATGATCCTCCTGATGATTAATTAGAATAATGTTTGGACAGTTCCTCACAATTTGGGTGCCTACAACGCTTGTGACTAACATGAAAGGACCCAAACAAATATGGGTACCTAAAAATAAGGCATAATTTATTTTATAGGAATATACCTCCGTTGGAAAAAGTTAGGTAATCGATAGAGGTTTTAAAAATCACATGACGAAATATTTGTTTTCACACTTTAACACAAGTGGATTAGTGTTTTTGGAGACAATGGCAAAGGAAGGGCAATGGGATTAGGTAAAGTAGCTATCTCAAATGATCTTTTTATATCAAATATTTTACTTGTTAAATCCTTGAACTATAATATGTTATTCGTTTATCAACTTTGCGAAATAGGATATAATTGTTTATTTACTAATGTTAATATTACAGTCTTTAGAAGGGGTGATTCGTCCTTAATCTTCAAGTATCAAATGAAAAGCAAACTTTACCTTGTGGATTTTTCATCAGATAAAGCTAACTTTGAGACTTGCTTAATTGCTAAGTCCGACATGGGTTGGTTATGGCACCGTAGACTAACTCATGTTGGTATGAGGAATCTTAGTAAACTTTTAAAGGAAGAGCACATTTTGGGACTAATAGGTGTTACTTTTGACAAGGAGATAGTTTGTAGCGCTTGTCAAGCGTGAAAACAAGTTGGTGTGTCACATCCCACCAAGAACATCATGACGACAACAAGGCCTTTGGAACTACTTCACATGGATTTATTTGGTCACATTGCTTATATAAGCATTAGCGGTAATAAATATGGCTTTCTAATTGTTGATGATTATTCTTGTTTCACTTGTGTATTCTTTTTGTATGATAAAGGAGATACTCAAAGAACGTTCAAGAAATTTGCAAGAAGATCCCAAAATGAGTTCAAGTTGAAGATCAAGAATATTAGGAGTGACAAAGGAAGTGAATTCAAGAACATATAAATTCAAGAGTTTCTTGATGAGGAGGAGATCAAGCATGAATTCTCTGCACCTTACTCTCCTCAACAAAATGGCATGGCCAAAACGAAGAACCAGACACTTATTGAGATGACAAGAACAATGCTAGATGACTACAAAATTTCTGATCATTTTTGGGCGGAAGCCGTCAATACTGCTTGTCATGTGGCGAACTAGTTGTATCTTCATCGGCTCTTCAAGAAGACTTCTAATGAACTCCTCACTGGTAACAAGCCAAACATCTCATTTCGGGTATTCAAGAGTAAGTGTTCCATTCTAAATAAAAATCTTAAAACCTCTAAATTCGCTTCTAAAGTTGACGAAGGATTTTTGCTTGGATATTTATCAAATGCTTATGCAACTGTGTCTTCAACAAGACTACTGGTGTTATTGAAATTGCACATGATGTAACTTTTGATGAAATTAATGGCTCTCAAGTAGAGAAAATTGATCTAATGTGCTAGGTGATTAGAAAATTCCAAGTGAAGCAATCAAAAGAATGACGATTGAAGAAATTAGGCCACAAGAACCCGAAGTAGCTCATACTACCTCCTCTTCATAAATACAAGTCGAGCCACCCACTTCAACTCAAGATCAAGACATCTCCGACACATTTCTAGATCAAGATGAAGAAAAGGATAATGAACCTCAACCTCAAGTGCCACACCTAAGAGTTCATCAAAGTGTACAAAGAGATCACCCCACTAATAATATTCTTAGAGGCATAAATAGGGGAGTCTCTACTAGATCTCAAGTTGCTAATTTTGTGAACATTACTCTTTTGTATATTCTTTGGAACTTTTAAAGGTAGAAGAAGCACTTGAAGATTCAGATTGGGTGATGGCAATGCAAGAAGATCTAAAAACCTTCACCCGAAACGATGTAAGGTCATTGGTGAAAAGACCTGACCAAAACTTAGTTGGTACAAAATGGGTCTTTTGAAACAAGCAAGATGAAAATAGAATAGTCACAAGAAACAAGGTAGGATTGATTGAGAAAGGCTTCTCTCAAATCAAAGGTTTGGATTTTGGTGAGACTTGTGCCATTGTTGCTAAATTAGAGTCAATTTGTATATTACTTGTTTTTGCTACTCATCATGATTTCAAGCTATATCAAATGGACGTGAAGAGCGTATTTCTAAATGGATCCATCTCAGAATTGGTATATGTTGAACAACCCCTAGGTTTCGAGGATCCCAAATTCCCATCTCATATCTATAAACTCCATAAGGCATTCTATGGTCTTAAACAAACTCCTAGAGTATGGTATGAGTACCTTAATGACTTTCTAATCAAGAATGGTTTTGAAATTGAGAAAGTTGATACTACTCTCTTTACTAAAAAACTTGATATTAATTTATTTGTATGCCAATTATATGTCGATGATATTATATTTGGCTCTACTAACAAAATTTTTATTGAAGAGTTTAGTAGGATGATGACTAGAAGATTCGAGATATCCATGATGGGGGAGTTGCAATCCTTCCTAGGATTTCAAATAAATCAACTTAAGGAAGGTACATTCATGTCAAACAAAATACATCAAGGACATGCTAAAGAGGTTTAACATGGCGAACGCCAAACCCATCCATACCCCCATGCAATCAAATGACCATCTTTACCTCAACGATGATGATAAATCTTTGTGCATCGAGGCCAGATATCAAGTTAAGTATGTGCATGTGCGCAAGATTTCAAGTTACTCCTAAGGAGTGCCACTTAGTGGCCGTTAAGAGGATTCTTAGATATCTTGTTCATACCCCCAAACTTAGGGCTTTGGTATCCTAAGGGTTCGATCTTTAATCTCATCGGTTATTCGGATGTTGATTATGCGGGTTGTAAAGTGGATAAGGAAAGTACATTTGGTACATGTCAATTCTTGGGTAGGTCCTTAGTTCCAAGGTCATCCAAGAAACAAAACTCCATAGCCCTATCCACGGCCGAAGCAAAATATGTTTCGACGGTAGTTGTTGTGCTCAATTACTTTGGATGAGATAAACCTTGAAAGATTATGGAATTAATCTTAATCATGTGCCTCTTTTGTGTGATAATGAGAGCACCATCGAAATAGCCAACAACCCTGTCCAACACTCTCGAACTATGCACATAGATATTCGACATCACTTTCTTAGAGATCACAACCAAAGGTAATATAGTCCTAAGCTATATAAGTACTAAAAAACAATTAGCGGATATCTTCACTAAGCTCCTAGATGAGCATAGGTTTTGCGAGTTAAGGAATGAGCTTAATATCTTAGATTCTCGAAACGTGGATTGACTCCTTGAATACCTTGTGCCATTTGCCTAGGTGTTTTTGAACTAAAGATGGGGAACATATCTTGGTAAATTGTTGCTCTTTTAATGAGACCTCACATACCACAAGGTGTGAATAAATTGATATTTTAGCAATTAAGAAACTTTTTGAGTGACTTATGCACTAAAAGTGAATTCAAGTTCTTAGGGATCCCATTCTAAATGAATCTTGGTCATAGTGCAATAAGTGAATTCATACAAGTCCAAAATCTCAGATAAATCACCATCTGTGGTTCTTTTGGTCTCTTATGCCTATTGTCAAAATTATTGGCACTTTTCTTGCCAATTTATCCATTTTGATCTTTGGATCATGTTAATTCAATTATGATTATTATTTTGCGTGTATGAGAGTTTGTTGATCATAAGTGAAGAAACATCTATAGTATATCCTCAATGTATTCCTCCAAAATCTTGTTCGAAATTCAATTCTTATCTCTCCAGATTTTCTGAAAATCTGGAAGTTCACACATATCGGAATATCCGATCTCTCATATTGGAACATCCAATTTTCTGATACTTTACTCATATCAGACCATCCAATATCTCCATCAGAACATCCGATCTTCGTATTCTCCCAGAACCGATTATGTCACTTTACATACATCAGGACATCCAATCCTACCATCAGAACATCTGATGTACATGTTTCGATAGCACATATTGACCCTCGGTGAATGGTTCCTTTCCTCATTTACTCTTTTACTGACACCTTTCACCTCTCTCTCGTGCTCTCGCCCCCTCTCCAGTGACTGAAACTTCCGAGGGCTCAGAACCTCCGATCTCCATCAGAGTTTGGTTAGCATCGCCTTAGATACTCTGATCCCTCTATGAATTGTGTTCTCACTTAGATCAAGGTACTCTTAAGCCTTGTCGACGATTGGTAAACTGTTGATCTAACAAATTTATTGAAGAATAGGGTATGCTTTGAGTAGATGAATCACAAGAGGAACAAATAGGGGTTTTAGACAGGTTCGGACCTCCGTAATGAAAATATCCCTACGTCCTGTTCGGGCCTCCTTGAGAAAAAGAACCCTACGTCCAATTTGTCTCATATTGATCTGAGCTTGTTATAAGGGGTCTAGCTAGCCTGATGGATCTAAACCTAGTCGGTAACTTCTTCCTTGGCTTGCGTTGGCTTGTATGGGCTTCCAATGACTTGTAGTGGCTTGTCTTCTGCAGGGCCCCTTGGGTCCGTATATATGTGGGGGTGTTATACGTCCTCTGGACTCTTCCTTCCTATTGTTGGAGATAGACCTTTCTGGTTATGAGTCGCCTTGGGTACCTGCGAGTAGTTTCTTTTCTTCCAGGAATCCCCTTCCCAAAGATAAAGATATGCTCTGAGAATTACAGGACACCCTGAGGTACCTAGATATGGTAACTATCCATTATTCATCGTCAAGCCCCCCATTAGCATGTGAAGTGAGGCTTCTATGGTTCAAGTATATAGCCAGCAAAGATAAGATTTTTGTTTGACCAAATCATCAAGTAGACTCGGATTTTCGATTAGGATGGAATATCTAATCGAGATTCCTGGGTTCTAAGATCACCTACTTGGGATTTCGAATGCCTCCGAGTTCTCAAGAGAGTATTGGCTTCTTTGTCACATCCGGGTTGGTTTTCTAATCGGCCCAAAAATTGTCCCGTCCTTGCCAAGTACAAGGGAGATAAGACCTCGCTGGCTAGGCTCGGAATTTGAACCATGGCAGCGGAAAGTTTGTGTGGTTGTGGAAAACATTCTCCGTCATGAATGCAAAGGAATCATTTCTCCGTCCTTTCGACTGCTCTCATGCCCTGGAGAAACCCAGTAGGTAAATGACTGCACCGAAGTCCGCCTCTTTGTCTGTGTCAGTCAGCTGAAAAGATGTAGCTTTGATGACCGAGCGTCGCTTGGGCACCCGTGACTCATAATGCAGCCACGCTCGAAATTAAAGTTTGGTAGGTGAGGCATCTCGCATCTTGACCTGTTGGTCTATATAAACCTTCAAACGCTGGATCTCAGCTACTCCAAACTCAAGTCCGATCACGGATTCTCCTCCTTCTCTTGAGTACACGCCCTCTTCTCATGACTACTCACTTTCTTCCCCTGAGTACACACCCTCACCCCTCCATCGTCTCTTCCGACAAGGAGGTTGAAGAAAGGGATGTGACTTGCGGCATCCCTGTTAAAGACTGTAAGCCCCCATCGCCTTAGATCCAAGATGTGGTGGACTGGGATCTTTTGAGGCAGAAATAGAGGAGGAATAAACAGTGGTTGAGGTAGAGAAGAAGGAGACATCCAACAGTGTCTCCATTAAAGATGACAAGACATCTACCGCTTCATCCTCTCCGTCCTCATGTTATTCTGGTGAGGATGGTTGGAAGGAGTAGCCAAGTCGGTGACTCCGGCGATGGTGGTTGGGAGAAAATCCCTCCCACGAACCATCATCGTAGAGCAGCAACCGGCAGTGAAGAGTCCAAATCATCATCATCGGAGATGTTAATGATCTCGGGCTGCGACACCAGCGAGTTTAGCAGGGAGTTGGGGTGCTACTAACCTTGACCTCTCATTAGGCATGAGATTTAGGCAATCTCTCCTTCCTCTTTGTCGGTTAGCTCTTTTAGGACTTTTTTAACCATCTCTCCATTAGCTTTCTGTAAAAGAGCTAAAAAATCTTGTCAAATGGAAGACTCCTACTTCTACTAGAATACCTGTGTATGATTCTAATCCTTCTTTTGAATACAAGGAAGTTTCAACAAGTATCTAGCATCTCTTTTGAATAGTTTTGAGGTTTGTGAAATTTCTTATCGGGACGTTTGTCGTGACAACCTTAGGCTTGACTCGAAGCAGAAAACGTCTAAGTTTTCGGGCACCCGAGGATCCGATAAGGTCCTTCACAATCTCTAAAAAAAAATTATTCCCTTCTCAATAGAAAAAGATATTCATGACAAGTTTTGTAGTCCTAATATACATGAAGCCCCCAACTAGCTATCGGAAAAGGATTTCCGGATGGGCAGTCCAAAAAATGAAGTGCGCACGTGGGTGTATGTTCCTGGATTGCGATTTATCTTAGCTTTTTTTAAAGGTATTCGTTTGAGGATAGGTGAAAAGATGTATATTAATTATATGATAATGCATATTACAAAACATACTCTAAGTACTTACACATAGAACAAACAAAGCTGGTCAATATTCCAAGAATTTTTAAGGGCTTGACCATCCTCCATAGCTAACCTATACGACCCTGGTCGATTGGATTTGACCACCCTATAGTGGCCTTCCCACTTCGGAGATAGATTGTTGCTGTTTTTCTGGCTTTGTACGAGTCATAGAACTAGATATCTAGGTTCGAAAGATCTTTTATGGATGTTCTAGTCGTGGTAGCATCAAAGAGCTTGCTGGTACTGTGCTGATATTATCAACACTTGTGTCCTTTTCTCATCAAGAATGTTGAGGTCATCCTATCTTCTCGTGATTTCATCCTTATTAGCATATAGTTCGACTCGGGTGAATTTGATCTTTACTTCACAGGATAGCATTACTTCGCCTCCATAGACTAGGAAGAAAGGTGTTTCACCCATCGCCTTGCTAGACATCGTTCAAAGTTCCTAGAGTACGTTAGGCAACTCAAAAACCTAGGCTTTAGTGTAGGCGGATAAGCGGTTGAAGTCACAGGTTTTGATTCCCTGAAGTACAAGGCCATTTGCCCGCTTGACCTGTCTGTTGCTTTGTGGGTGTGCTGCGGATGCAAAGCAGACTGTAGTGCTGAGTTTCTGACAGTAATCAATAAATGTCACGCTGAAGAATTGAGTACCATTGTAAGTGATGATCCTACTCAGGATGCCAAATCTTGCCATGACGCTTTTCATGATGAATTTTTTGGTGGCCACCGACATGATTTTTCTGACTGGCTCAGCTTCAATCCACTTGGTGAAGGTGTCAATTGCACAAATAGAAACTTGAAGCCCCCTGGTGCTACCGTGAAGGGCCCTAGAATATCCAGCCCCTAAGTCATGAATGACCACGACAAAGGGATCATTTGTAAGTCTTAAGCAGATCGATGTACTCTTCTACTGTGAAATTAATAGCTTGTACACTTTTTTACCAACTCGCTCGCATCATGGAGAGTCGTAGGCCAATAGAAAACTTATTTGAATGCCTTTACGACCAGGGTTCAGAATAAAGCCTGAGCTCCACACCCCACCCATGGATTTCTTCGAGTAGTTCTCTACCCTACTTCTGAGAGATGCATTTCATGAGTATTCCGTGAGCGCCTTTTTGATAAAAAAAAATATATCATCCACCAAGGTATACATCTTTGATCGATGGGAAATTTGCTCAGTCAGTGCATTATCCTTAGGCACAACTCGATCTTGAAGGTACTTGCAGATTGTGGTCATCCATGAAACTTTGCTTTTGACCTGAGCCACGAGTTCCCCTGTAACTCCTTTTGGGGTGACAGTCCCTGGTGAGCCCCTGAGCTGGTTATATGCCTCGTAGACTACCACTCCTTTGATTCTGACATGTGATGATTTCACAGATAGCTTCAAGAGTTTCTCTATGAAGATCCCGAGTTGTCCTAGAGACCGTGAGGATGCTGTGCAGATAAGACTATCAGTGACGCAGTTATCCTTCCTTGGGATATACTTGACCTCGAGTCCGACGATTTTCTTTTCTAGTTTCCTCACCTATGTGAGGTAGTCTGTCATGGTCTTATACGAGGTTTGATACTCCTTGCTAACTTACTTTACCACCAACTATAAATCCACTTTCACGAGTGGGCGGCGGATACCAAGAGCAGAAGCTACTCGGAGTCCGACGAGTAGATCCTCTTATTCAGCTACATTATTCGTGGTTAGAAAATTGATCTGCAAAGTATATTGCAGGCTTTCTCCTATTGGAGAGATCAATATAATCCCTATCCCTGCTCCTTGAAGCCTAAGTGATCAGTCGAAGAATAAAGTCCATACATCCGATAGGTTGTCGCGGTCATCCTAGAGTTGATTTGGTTCTGTCCATTTGGCCACAAAGTACTTGCGACATGATTGTTGTTCGATGCATGAAACGGACATCGAATTCCCTAAGTTCAACTGACCATGGCAATTCGACCAATTGCATCCCTGTTGTGCAGGATCTCGTCCAGTAGGAATATTGATGGTATTGTGATCTTGTGAGCATGGAAATAATGTTGTAACCTACGAGAAGCCATCAACACTGCATATAACAACTTTTGCACCTGCGAATTCCATTATTTAGGACTGTGGAGCACATCATTGATGTAGTACATCGGTCACTAGCTTTTCTCCCATTTTTCTTGCACTTCCCTTTTCCACCACCAATACCCCACTTATAGCTCATGGTCAGGCCATAATATAAGAGTAAATCTTCGTTAGGATTGGGAGTGACTAGCACGGGGGGGGGAGAAAGATACCTCTTTAAATTGTTGAATGGCTCATCTACTTCTTTTGACCACTCAATCTTGTCGTGTTGTCTTAACAACTTGAAGAAGGGAAGTCCTCGATCTCTAAGCCGGGAAATAAACTGTTTAAGGGCTGCCATGCATCCGGTTAGTCTCTGAACTTCTCGAATTGACTTGAGGAGTTGCATCTCTTCAATAGCTTTGATCTTTTTAGGATTGACTTCTATTCCCCAGTAAGACACTAGATATCCAAGTAATTTTCCCACGTTGACTTCAAATGTGCACTTCTCCAGGTTTAGCATGACCCGATTCTTGTGTAGGTTGTTGAACGTTTCTTTTAAGTCCAAGATCATCGAAGTAGGCCTCTACATTCCGGTTGATTTGATCATGGAGTGTCATCTGCATTCCTTGTTGGTATGTGACACCGACATTCTTCAATCCAAAGGGTATTTTAACATAGCAATAGATCCTAAATGGAGTACTGAAGGATGTCTTCTCCTCATCTTCTAGATTAATACTAATTTGGTGATAACCAGAATAGGCATCAAGAAGGCTTAGAAAGTCGTATCCAGAGGTGGAATCAACTATTTGATATATTTATCGAATATCTAACTATAGGGTATATGCGCATAAGGAATATATCATATACGAATAGGGTATGTACAACATGTATTAAGGAGCTTTATATATCACGAAACCGAATCAGCGGTACCTGATACACCCGGAATCACAGAAGTACATATCAGGAAGGTTTCAATTAGTTACCTAACTCGATGCGGTTAGTACTCAAAACAGATCTATCTACTTGGACATCAAGGAAGACAACTCCCTATCGATCACGGCTGGATAGTAGTCGGTACTCCCACCCCTATATAAGGTGAAAAGGCTGGGGGAAGGGGGAGAGAGGACACGAGAACAACACATAAGGAAAACACAAGAAGAGAGAACTCGAAGCAAGCATCAAGACCCTGGCAGAGAAGGTACTCGGCGACCCTAGCTTTATGTTAGACCAGATCTGATATACTCTCTATAATAGATTTAGCCCTATGGCCTGTACTCGAGATCATCAATATACGGCAGCAACACCCCCACATGACGTAGGGTATTACTCTAATCGGAGGCCTGAACCTGTATACATCGATAGCCCCGTCTTGTGATTAATCCCTGCACTCGAAGGTACCCAATCTATTTATGGACACATTGTCAGGAATTAATCTTCGATAGTTGGCGCGGCAGGTAGGGGCCTTCTTCTCCTCTGTAGGATTAATCATGTCTCGGGCTCATGTTTACATCGGATTCTCCGACGATGGCTTCTATGACCACTTCGAGTCGATAGCGGATAGCTTCGAGTCCCCTCTCGTCAATTCGGAGATTACCTTCGGAACCATGGTTTTCCATTGGGATGGCTAAGGTGGACTGATCCATACCGGTACCCTCGAATCCAGACCAGTGGATGCGTACCATGAGGTGGGACATCTCGAGTGGGATCCTGCGGAGCCTAATGTCCTCCACTGTATAGACACCGACAGCGACAAGGGTGGCGACGGTGATTCTAACACTAGCCAGAGCAGCCGAATAGATCAATTCGTGTATATGGCTAGAAGCAATGACCCCCATCAACTGATCCAATAGCGATAGATCCAGAGGCCGTAGTCGACCACGGCACGAAAATTCCCAAAGATCCGGCGATAGTTGTCACCCCCAACGGTATCGGCGCCGAGTTACCACCAGAAACATCCACTGCTGGAGCCTTGCGTGCACCCGACACGACCCATCACCGGCAGACCACAGGAGACAGATGCCTACTGGCCTCTCCCGACGACTTCCGGTGGGTACGCCTCTGCCTGTGATGACTCACAGCTCGAGGGAGAAGCTCCCTCCGAACAGTCACCATGAAGCCTCATCGGCTTGACCACCATTGAGCCTTGGTAACGACGTGTTCAATACTCCGGATGCTAACATACGAGGAGCGCATCTGATCCTTTGATCCCTTCCAGAGTTAGATCCGGCGAATCCGCTAACCCCTATGATCAATCAAGTCAAGACCCTACTTGATGCAGCTCCGATCCAAGTTGCTCGAGCAAATAATCCCAGCAATTCCAGACCCCCCAATCAGCACGGTCCCGACTCGAGGAGCCATGGGCGGGAACCCTCTCGAGTAGGGGAATCTCAGATGGGAAGCTCGGGTGATCGAGCCCAAACATGACAATGTGGGCCAAATTGTAACTACCCCGTCCATAGGCGCGGAAATCAGGAAGACATGAGGAATCATATTCCTCGCAATCGGCATGATCTACAGACGGTGATCGAAAACCACCGTGAAGAATGCCGTGAAGATAATCGTCACTCATATGACCACAGATCTACGGGACGGGATGGTCGACACGACTCCCCTGCTCAAAGAGGCAGGCGTGAAAGTTCCCCACCACCTCCTTCTGATGAGTTCGACGGAGGCTGCAAGGCTTTTGTACATGAACTTCGGTCAATTCGGTGGCCCGAGAAGTTCAAAGCGAGCCCGATCCAGAACTATGACTGAAAAATCAATCCCAATGAGTGGTTGCAGATCTACACCACTGTTATTCGAGCAGCCAGTGGTGACAATCGAGTAATGACCAATTACCTGTTAACCGCCCTCGATGTACCCGCAAGGTCCTGATTGCTAAACTTGCCTCCCAACTCGATTAGTTCATGGGTGGAACTCAAGGCTCAGTTCATAGCTAATTTCCAAGGCACATTTGAGCGACCATGAACGGACAATGATTTTCACCAGCTACACCAAGGCGATAGTGAATCTCTTCGAGAATTTATCTGACGGTTCAGCGATAAGCGTAACACGATCCCAGACATCTCTGATGAGTCGGTAATCATCGCCTTCAAACGAGGTGTTCAGGACACAGATTTACGTGGAAAGATGGCTACTCAGAAGATTCGTACGGTCAAAGAGCTATTTGAGTTAGCCAATAATTGCGCAAAACAAGCAGAAGTGCAGGTGCGTGCTAAAAACCTTCAATCTAGTAAGGACAAATCCGAGTCCTCGAAGAGTGGAGGAAAGAAAACCAAAACTGGTGACAAGTGCAAGGGACCTAATATAACTATAGCTACAGTCGACAGGAACAAACGCACAACACCGGGGACAACAAAGGCCTCAGTCGAGGTGGCGGGAAGTGGTGTCCCATCCATCGGAGCAACCAGCACGACTTTGACGAGTGCTATGTGTTCAAGAAAAAGCTTGACGAAGAGATCAAGGTGAACGCTAAGTATGGCAATAAGCAGGCTAAGTCGAATGTTGGGGGCAGTGAGCCCCAGTTCCATGAGGTAGATCATAGCTTGGCGCACATCTTCAGAGGATCTTCCATGTACGAGTCCAAAAGGCAGTACAAGGCGGTCGAGTGAGAAGCCAACTTGGCCCTAATTGGGCCCACTCAGTATCTCATGTGGTCAGAACAGTCGACCGCCTTTGGTCAAACCGATCATCCGGTCGCAATACCACATCCTGGTCGATACCCAGTTGTGGTTCAGCCGACCATCCTCAACGTCAAAGTTTCCAGAACTCTAGTCGATGGTGGTAGTTCACTCAACCTCATTTTGTCTAAGACCTTGGACAAGATGGGAATTCAGATATCAGAGCTTAAAATAGGAGTCGAGCCTTTCCACGGCATAACTCCCAACTCATCGATCATGCCTCTCTACCGGATCGAGCTGACAGTCACGTTTGGCACGCCCGATAATTTCCGCACAGAAAAGATGACCTTTGATGTCACGGACTTCAAGACGGCGTACAATGTGATTCTAGGCCGCCCAATGCTGGGAAAGTTCATAGAGGTGGTTCATTACTCTTACCAAATGCTCAAGATCCCGGGTCCTAAGGGAGCCATTATAGTCAAAGGGGATCAGCGGGTAGCGGTCAAATGCGACAAGCAAAGCCTGGATATAGTCGAACACTTTGGTCAAGTGGCTATCATCCCCAAGGACGCAAATTCTAAGCATCAAAGGCACCAAGATGTCGTCAAGGCCAAAAACTCCAGGCTCGTAAGTCTTGCTAGCACCTCTGATCCCGGCGATGCTGAAGGCAAGATCAACAATGGCATCAACGATAAGAAGATCGGTGGTTGCGTCAAGCCAGTGCCCCTCGACCCATCTGAACCATCTAAGATGGTTAAGATCAGGGCCAATCTTGACCCCAAATAGGAACTCGAGCTCGTCACCTTCCTCCAGGCAAACCAAGACGTGTTCGCATAGCAAGGGAGGTGATCGAGCATCGACTAGTTGTTAAACCCGGTGCCAAACCTGTGGTGCAAAAGCAGCGAAGATTTGTGGAAGATATGAAGCGGGCCATCCAGGAGGAGGTCGATAAGCTCCTAAAGGCGGGCTTCATTCAAGAAGTGCGTCATCCTACGTGGCTCCCGAACCCCGTCCTCGTCAAGAAGGTCAATGGTAGATGGAGAATGTGCGTCGACTTCACCGACCTCAACAAAGCTTGCCCTAGGGATCCTTTTCCCCTCCCGCGCATCGACCAGATCGTCGACTCTATGGTAGACTGCGAATTGCTATGTTTTCTAGATGCCTATTCGGGTTATCACCAAATTAGCATGGGATTAAAGGATGAGGAGAAAACATCTTTTACTACTCCCTTCGGTGTATTTTGCTATGTAAAGATGCATTTTAGTTTAAAAAATGCTAGTGCTACGTATCAGAGGTGTATTCAAAACTGTCTACAACCCCAAATCGAGCGCAACGTAGAAGCATACATCGATGATGTTGTAGCCAAGTTGGAAACCAGAAACACATTGGTTAACGATATCGCAGAAACATTCAACAACCTCAGGAAGTATCGCATGATCCTCAACCCCAAAAAGTGCACGTTCGATGTGCCATCCGGCAAGCTTCAAGGCTTCTTGGTGTCAAGTTGAGGCATTAAGGCCAACCCGCGCAAAATTGAGGCTCTTGGCCAGATGCGGTCACCTCGAACCCTGAAGGAGGTTCAGAAACTGACAGGTTGCATCGCTGTTCTTAGTCGGTTCATCTCTAGGATGGGCGAGCGAGGAATGCCTTTCTTCAGGTTGTTGAAGAAACAATACCGATTCGAGTGGACAGAGGAAGCGAAACGTGTCTTCCAGGACTTAAAAAGGTACTTATCTTCCCCATTGATTCTTACACCGCCTAACGAGAAAGAGGAGCTCTTTTTGTATATTGCAGCTACCTTACAAGTCGTAAGCACGGTACTGGCGGTCGAACAGGAATACCTCGAGAAAAAGGCCAAGGTCCAAAAACCTGTTTATTACGTGAGCAAGGTTCTACACGATGCTAAGCTACGATACCCGCAAGTACAGAAGCTGATATATGCAATCTTGATGTCTTCCCAAAAATTATAGCACTACTTCTAAGCGCATAGGATCACGGTCTTAACGACATATCCGCTGAAGGATGTAATACACAATTGGGAAGCTACTGGACGAATCGCGCAATGGGCGGTAGAACTAAATGAGTTCGACGTAAGCTACACACCACGCACAAGCGTGAAATCCGTAGTGTTAGCAGATTTCATCACTGAATGAACAAACGTTGAGGAAAAAAGGCCAAACATGGTCGAAGATCACTGGACGCTCTTTTTCGATGGATCGCTCACACTCCAGGGCTCGGGGGCTGGCATTGTGCTCATATCTCCAACGAACGACGAACTCAGGTACATTGTTCAGTTGGACTTTAAAGCCTCTAATAATGTTGCAAAATATAAAGGACTGGTAAACGGGCTCCGCATAGCTGCATCACTTGGGATTAAATGACTTCTTGTGAAAGGGGACTCATAGCTAGTCGTAAACCAAGTTCAGAAAGAGTACCAGTGCTTAGACGACAACATGGTGGCTTACTTACTCGAGGTGCGAAAGCTCGAGTAAAAGTTCAAAGGGCTAGAAGTGATGCACATCAGAAGGAGTGATAACTCTGGTGAGCATGAACTTGCTAGACTCGCTTCTTCTCGAGCACCGGTACCCATAGGGGTCTTCGTTGAGAAACTCCTTAAACCATCTGTCTTGACAGTTCGGCGAACGGATGCTTCCCAACCCGACCAACTGCACTACTCGAACGCAACCCAACTTGGATGACTCTCATCCAAGTTGTCTCCGCCTTTTGATTGTTTCATATATTTCCTTTACTTTATTGCAAGTTAATATATTGCTTTGTGTCAATCCTAGTTGTATTTATTTCATATAGGATTGTACCTTTTTACTTGCTTTAGAGTAGCTTTAATTTCATATTTAACTTTATTAAGGCAAATTTTAGGTTGTTCAGAGGAAAATTTGAAAAAGGCATATTCGCCCCTCTCTAGGCCGCCATCTCAATCCTTCACTTGGTAAAAGCTTTGCAGTGTATTCCTAGCGCACACCTTAGAAATGTGTATGAGTTTTCCATTAGCTAATGGATGCTTAGCAAAATAGGATGACATGTCTTACGGGTAAAGTGTACAATCTCTACAAAGTGTAAAATTGAATATTCAGCCATGCTCACAGTTACCAGCAACAAGGAACCCTCACATGATTAGAACTTGATGTTTGGTCGGTTTGGACAAGCACAGTGGTGGGAACTGTGATTGAGGTGTTAGTAATGGTCAACCCAGGTGGTGAGAACCTTGGTTGAGGTGGTCAATTTTGAGGTTAAGTCAAGATGTTGGAATCTTGAGGTTGTTATTTATTTGTTGTTATTCACTTAATCATTTACTCGCTTTTCTTTTCTTTTTTCTAAAGTTCATGTTGTTTTACACAAAAGAGTCATAATTGTCATATTATTGTTCCAACCTTCATATGCATATTTTTCTCACAACTTGTGGAGTATGCATGTGTTCACATTTGCTAAACCAAACAAACTCAGTAGCAGAATACTTTCAGGTGTTTATGGAAGATAGATCATTCTAAGGTGTTTTCTTCATTGGTTTGCCTGTACAGTCATTGTGAAGAATAAATACTACGTAGATCCATTGCATTTTTATTTTATTTTTTTGATATTGAAGGTCACTTATGTAGGACAATTTAAGTATGATTCAGTTGGATACTGTAATGATTATCATCAATAAAGTCACTTTATGTTAGGATTGATTCTTGAGCTCAGCACATACATGAGATTCGTCTGTTTCTTAGACCGATCTCGACATAGGCCAAGGCTCATGTGATGGCCAAAACGCTTTACGACATATATGATGTTTATTCTAAATTTTCTTTAGAGAAAGGTTTAAAATATTGAAAGTTCTAGTTTTGACGAATACTATGTATAACTTTATTGTTTACATATACTAAAAAACTACTTTTAGGAAATCATTTTTAAAGACAAATCGAATATCATTCTCTTCTTTTTCATATGATGTTTTTGATTTTTTTTGTCACAACTTTGGAAAGATCAATTTTTTAAAACCTGTGCAAATATATGCTAATAAAATTGTACTCTATTAAAGCATTTTTAAATACAAATCAAGCAACATAATTTTCATATACCTAATCTTGACAATTTTAAATATATTAGAGGTGAAACTTTAGAGAGTTTGATGGCACAGTTCTTATATAGCCAATTTTGATCATTTGAAACATACTAATGGTCAAACTTTTAAAAGTATGACATTGAGGATTTTAAAGTCAACAATAAATAAAGGGAGTGGGTATTTAGCATGGAGCAATCCTTTCAGTTTAATTCTTAATGATTTGGTCCTACATAATTAATGTTGTTGAAGACCATTCTTACTCAAAATTTTCTAGAATTTTATTTCCAATATTTTGATTAAGGAAATAGGAAAACACAATAACATTAACAAAACATTAAAGTATGAACACAAATTTTAGGTATCCCCTAGCACATAATTGTTAACTATTTAACTATACTTTTCAAATTTCTAGAACAAAATGCTACTAACTATGTAACTCTATTTTTTAGTGCCACCAACAAGGATTTGGTCTCGATTGCGGTTTCTGTTGGCGGACCTTATGCCTACTAAATCCACAAGCCCATGGATACCATTGTAGCCTTTCACCATGAAGTATTTCGGGGTATTGAATCCACAAGGAACAAGGAGTGTGACGATGGGTAGTTTAAAACTATCGTATCCGGACACCCTAGGATTTCTTAACATTCTCGGGGTATATCTCTATCCCAAAAAAGGAATCCTTGCAAGTATGCAAATTATCCGTAGATACCCAGGATATCTTGTAAACAGAGAATTTTATCTCCAGGAATTATAAGAAAAGACTCCAGGAGTCATACGATGATCTCCATATATATACGGAGCTAGGGGACTTGCGGAGAACAAGCCCTTAGAAGTCAACACAACTCCATTGACGCCATTCAAGCCTATGAAAGCTCTGCACCTTTGAGCCCTCTGCAAATTAGATCTATATTAGCTTCCCTCCCCGACTACATACAAGGGAGCTCTCCCCCTTGTATTCAGTCTCAGAGATTAATACATGTCCAACATGATGTAGGGCTTTTATCCTAAGGGAGTTCTGAACATGTATATCATCGTTTTTGCACTATGTGGTTAGCCTACTTGAAGCATCCCCTACTATTTCTACAAATTCATAAGTTCTGTGGTTTACCAATCATCGACAGAGTGTTCAACGAACCTATCTGATTCTAATTCTAAAGTAGGACATTAAGCAAGCTTTGTATGGGAAGAGAGAAGTATGAGATGAGTGATCCTTCAACCTAGGCTTCACGAATATATGATCACTTATCTTTAGATATTTACTGGCAAACTTGGTTAAGTACTTATCTACTTTGGGCAAGGATATCAGACCCTTTACGGGACTGACTACCTTCTACGGTCACCTACTTAAATAACCCAGACGTAGCTGATTTCATGATAGCTGTCAACTATATGTAGTTTCCCATGGGGCTATGAGCATTCCAGCTAACCTATATCTTGGCACCATGCCTACATTATTAATTAATACTTTGATAAGTGTGCACAAAGAAATTAAATAGACTTAGCAATGGATGATAACAATTGATAATCTAGTCAAGGGACCCTTAGATAAATAGAATAATCAAGAATGTGTAAAGTAAATAAATAGGCAAGATCACATCAAGTGTTACCCAACTGAAGGAAGGGGAACTCTACTCCATAGTAGTGATCAATATCGTCAAGGTACAAAAGGTGGAAGGTGGCAATATTCCTGATGCCTTCTCCGACTCTCCTCTCACTACTCTCTTCCTAATACAAGCTCTAAATGGTGAAATGAGTAATGGAAGGAAATATGGTGGTGTTGTGTGTCTTGAGAGGAGAAGATTGGGTTTCTATTTATCAGAGGCTAGACGGCCTGACGTGGAGGCAAATTGGCCTTTGATCTCCTATGATGGTGGATTGGGTGGCCTCTGTTCCCTTGTCTTGAGGTGTGTGTGTGTTGTTTTATACTTTTTTTTGCGGAGAGGGCATGGTTACCAATTACTGAGGATAGGCAAAAAAAAGGGGAAAAACAAAGTTGGGGTTGTACAATTATAACAGATGGCTTAATGTAGCAACCGTCTGCTACATTGCAATGTAAACCAGATGCTTAATGTAGGAGACATCTACTATCCTGTGAACAAAGTCGATGACATGTAAATTCAATCATTGGTTTCACAAGACATATTGCAAACACCTTCTCCAAAGTAGTTATATGCTTTAAGTTTGTTACTGCAGACAACTTCTCAAGAGAAGTCATCTGCTTTAAGTCAGATATTATAGACAACTTCTCAAGAGAAGCCATCTGCTTTAATGAGCCAGATACAGACAGTTATTCTCTTTTATCTATCTGCTTCATCTGTTATAGCATACGGTTCCTGAACTTTTTGTTGTATGTGTCATTAACATCGACCCTTTCGTGTAGACAGAATGGAAACCATCTGCTTTGTAGCTTTTTACCCATCTGTATTGACATGTTCTATAGTAGCGTGTACACATCACATGCAGTATATATAGCAGTAAAATTCATTACATGTGGTATATATCACATTCCAATTCATCACAGGCATGAAATTTATAAGATAGGATCACAACCACGAGTCACCATATATGCCAAAGCACAACCAAATTCGGTGTTCAAGATTCATAATGCAAGCACATATACAAGTACATTTACTTATCTATCTACTAATCCTTATCATAAAATTCTCTTGTAGAGTTTATGAACTCCCTCAGTAAGATGTAGCACAACTCGCCTTGGATTTTTTGTTAGCTCGAACTCCCGAAGCAGGCTTTGATCACGTTCCTTGCACTATGAAAGAAAAAATATATATAACAATCAATTGAACATGAAAAGGTGAAACTAGTATCATATTGGTAGAATGACAAACCTCCATGAGTTCTTTGAAGTTCATCTTCGTTGCACCCATATAATGGAAAACATGGTACCTGATGAGCACAATGCCAGTGGTTGCTTGTTGCACTGTAGAAATCAAGTTACAAGATCATCAGTAGTATTCTTCATCAATACAAATTATGAGTACGGATAGTCATCATGCCCTTGAATTGGTTGTGCTTTGTATCTTTAGGATGTATGTAGGATCAAATATGTGCAAAATACCCAATCAGACAGGGGTGAATGATTGTGGAAACAAAATCAAAGATTAGCTCACCCAAATCGAAAATCGATTTAAACTCGGTATTTCTCTCGAAATAGATTGTACATTCTCTAGTAAAAACGATGTAGAGAAAGATCCATAGGTATGATTGCCCTCAAATTTGGACATCTGAAGCTAGATTCAAATAAAAAACTATTCGAATAAGAATCGAGTCAATCAGATATGTAGATCAAGAATTATGCCTAGTCGAAACAGACTGTATCAACTAAAATCGAGTAGATCAAAACTTAGTCGAGTTGACCAAAAAACTACTCGAGATCAAACCAAAGCTACTCAAAATTTTCTCAGATCAAATACTAGATATTATAGTAAGGTTTTAAATGGATTAAACCAAGATGAAACTCGCTAAAAACACGAATTTAAGTGAAAACCAAAACCCAGCACGCAGAATATAGAACAGAGAGAAAATTTCAAATCGGCAACTCATCAACTTACGAAACATGATTTTCATTGCATAGATGAGTTTAAAAGATACCTCTCCAAAATATCCAACAAGGATTTTCATGAAATCCCAAAACAGCCCTCTCTAGAGTTTCTCTATTTTTCTCTGCTACGTTGTCTACCCAATACAATAAATCTCTCTATTTATTGGATAGCCACACACACAAACGTGGCCAAACTATAACTCCAAGTCGTATTTAACCTGGCCTCTATACTCCTCTAATCAAAAGAGGACAAATAACTTCCACTAATTAAGCTAATTAACCAACAACTCTCACGTAATCATGCATACATGCATGTACGTAACCAACTCAGAGTCCGTCTCTGACACTAACTGTTATCTCAACACGAATTAGTCTTCACGTCCACTCACGATCAGATCGCATCCTGTGTCCATCACGAAACCTTGTCTTTATAGGCATTGTTCTCTCAGCTCGAACGTCCCCCATAACATCCTCGATTACCATGACCTTAGTTCCTCCTGAACCTAGTCGCCGAACTTTAGTTCCTCTCTAAACCTAGTTCGTCGATCCGTCATCGACCACATTCATTTTTTAGTAACACCTACATATAAATCAAATGAGTACGAGCACAAGTCCTTCCTGACTTGACTTAAGATCAGTTGACACAACACCACGCAAACTCCAAGCAAAACTAACACGCTAACATAAACATACCCAACTTCTAATAGTGTATCAAACCATCTATGCTATCGAAGCATATCCAAGCAACATCGTAGCAACTCATGAACATCATTTTGCTAAATCACTTTGCTATGCCAATTTCATTATTCAAATTAATTTTGCATTACATGATCTTACAATCTCCCCCTTGATGAAAACATTGGCAACCCTCATGTGAATATTGGCAACCTCTTAACAGACATGATTTGATTTTAAAATCAAATGCAAAGTGAAAAAAAATCAAAAAAAATAGCTTCCCCTTTTAGGAAAAAAAACAAACATTTCTCCCAAAATGAGCAACTCTCTCCCCCTTTGGCAATGATTTCATAAAAAATTCAAAACAAAGAATCAAATATTTTTGTTGTCATCAAACCATTTATTCTATCCAAGCAATATCTTAACAACTCATGAACATCATCCTAATGTCATTATGCTAAATCACTTTGATCTGCCAATTTTATTATTCAAACCAATTTTTCATCACATGATCTCACAATGTATGTCTTGAAAGCTCGAAACTAAAGGAGTCTACGAGTCCTCGATGAAGCCCTAGGGTTTTTTAAACCCTTTCTCTTTACATAAAGCTTCTACATCGTGGAACATTTGATCCAGATTAATGCTGTCATCATCCAACATAACCTCATTTTCATCGTGCTTTTCTTCACTGTCAGTGATGTTATAACCACCTTCTGGTTCTTTTTCGCCGTCGATGATGTTATAACCATCTTCTTCCTATTTTTCACCATGCTCGATCCAACATGTATATCTCTCAATAAAACCCCTTCCAATCAAGTGTGATTTGATATACTTTGAATAGTCCCGTATATTCTTATTGTTGCAATCAATACATGGGCAAAGTATGTACTGCTTATTCGCCTTCAATTTGTCCTCGTCGATAGCTCTTACAAAAACAGATACACTATGGATATACTCTTGACCATGTCTCGGCAATCATACATCCATCCTCCATCTATTTCTAAATTTAAGGAAAAATTAAGTGTCAGCCAATTTAATTAAAATTTAATTAGTTAATTAAAATTAAAAATGTAGCTAAAACAATGTATCAAGTTTCATCCGTATGACATGGAAAATTTCCCATCTAATATAGCTACCTTGTCATATTCACCTAAATAAATACAAAATTCCCCATTCATGAGCCACACATTGGATCTAGATCTAAACCTTAAATTGGATCAAGAATTTGGATCTCTACATGCCTAGATGGCTAGATTCATGTGGATCTCTACCATGCACCAAGAATTAGATGGCTACAACCATATGCATCTTGTACAACCCTAAACCCTAGTTATACTACCCATACTAGATCTAATCTATGAAATCAAGCAAGCTAGATCAAAACTACTTACTTTGCATCCCAAAATAAAAGTCTCCTCTAAAATTTGAGCCCTCTCAACTGAAATCTTGCAAAATGGTTGCCGCCCCTAAGCAGCTTCTATTTAAACAAAGCATTGTTCGGATAACTCTGCTCTATCTGAACAAGGGTTGCTCAGGGGAGATGATAATAAGGGCCCCCTTCTAAATAGCTTGGGCTTGTGCATAAGCCAACTTAATCTTAACTGTCTACAAAAGCTCATGTCTGAGGAAGCCTTAAAAAGCTTTGTGTTATGTTCGAAACTGTTTCTAAAATTTAAGTTTATTGTCTATGTAGAATTGTGAGAAGTCTATATTACCCCCTAGACGTGGACACACAAATGAACTAACACGAAGCTGATGAGCTGAATCGTTTTCTGCGTATCGGCCCGACAATACGATGCCTAGAATTAAAATTCTGACATTCTCAATTTCTCATCATTCGTGATGGATATTATCAGGCCCTAATGCACTCTGCATAGATGTGAACTTGCGTTTCGAGCTATGCCACTGCCCCTTGCTGCGAATTCTTCCTTGCTACAGCTAGCAGTGGCATCGAAGGAGCAACTCAATTCAAAACACCACACATCAGCCATTACATTCTTACATTCACAACATCAGTTCACACATTCTCACCACGTTCTGTGATTTTCATTAATAAAAAGAGTTAATTTACAAGAAAAAAGGGGGAATTATGTACAGGCAAAAGAAATCCGACGTAGACATGAGAGAAATTGTTCCCAGCTAATGAGAGAAATTTCAAGATCTTGAGTTCTATGAAACCGGTGACGGATCAGGGCGAAGAGGACCGGATCTAAGCATTGCCAATGAGATCTAGGAATCAATCTGACCATATACTTTATAGCACAAAATTCCACTAAAAAAATAAAAGGGCACACCTCTTGCAACATAAGCATATGAACATCATAAAAAATTTGGTAGTACTTTATAAGCTAGGTCATAAACTGTTTAGAATAAAGCCATATTCAGTTTTGGTTAGAACCCGACTGAATATTATTGTAGTCGGTTATTTCAAGAAATTGACTGTATAATGTATGTGTCATAGTTGATTTTATTAAGAATCAACTATGATATATTTCAGTCAGGTTCTAACAAAAGCCAACTGGAAATTTGCTTAGCAATAGACTAGGATGCTCTGAGATGGGCGGGTATTAAAAAACCGGCTATGTAACCATCATCATTGTTAGTTTTTTAATACCGATTGTGCGGGTGGTTTCTAAACCGACTGGGTTTAGCGTTTTTAAGTAGTGCTAGGGTCAGGGGACCTCCATGCTTATCGGCCTAAAAGCTCTTGAATATTTTGGCCAACAGATAGAGCACCACCACGTACCCCGTTGAAAAGTAAACTAGCCTAATCGGTCATATTTCATGACCTGTTTGGAGCATAGGATTCGCAGGAATATTTTAGCTAGGAAATCCTTCACATGCAATGAGAGTGGATGTTTCCTATCGTATATAATTCCTACATTTGCTTTTGGAATTCAAGCCGATCAATACATCAGTATTTAAGTTCCGTTAGAAGTAATCGGTCCTATGACAGTTTTAACATGGTCGAAAAGGAGGGTCCTGAAATTTCGAGGCAAATGAAAAGTCTTAACGAGGAATGAAAGAAAAACTAACGGAACTAAAATAAAATACTAAGATAAAACACATGCATTTTCCTTTCATAACCGTGAGGTTGGATTTGAAACTTTGTAATCAATAAGGACAATCTTCAAAACTATATTCTGAAAAAGAAATAGCTCTGCTTCCTAATTTTCATTTTCTTTCCAAGTTCCTACTGATTCTTTTTTAAGAAGGTTCCTTTGGAGCTCATACTGATCATTTAAGTATGCAGCTTTCAAAAGACAGATAAAATAGAATGACGGAAGCTTCGTAGTTGATATTAAATTAACCAACGTTTTTGTTGGGCAAGAGAAGCGTCAGGCAGAAGAAGCTGGCGAAGAATCAGTTAATCAAAATTTAGTCAAAGTTTGCTATGCATACTTCCTAGTTGTAGCTTAGGGAGCATGCATGCATGCTAATCCGGCAGGTTGAACCGATTCCCTGTGTTGACTAATTACTGCCAGCCAAGTTGGAATATTAATCCCACGGCCGTCGTGCCAAGTTGGAATATTAGATTACTCCTAATGGAGAGTTTCATAACGTTGTTTCCAAAGTGTCACATCAATAAGATAGTAATAAATTGATAGTTAAAACACTATTCTTCAATGCATAGTTTCATATTGTTGTTTTATATACTCTTTATGCAAGACTCATTAGGTATTAGACTTCGTGTCCAGGTAATTTCATCTAGATAAAACTATTTTGATCTCTCTTCTTAATTAGCTTGCCAAATCATCAAAAATAATGATATGTCACCTTATTAAATGAAAATGTAACGCCTATTGAGAGTAGTTTTAATCCCACGATTGTCCTAGACGCAAAGGAGGTTTCTTCTATCACATTTTTTATTCCCTTTCTTCAAGACGGCATGGTTGAAAGCTAAATCTATATGTGATATCCACAAATAATTTACCTTATAACTATAATTACATTTTAGCATGAGGGACCTTGTTGACGACTTCTCACCAATAATTTGGGAAGGATCTCAAAAACCCTACTTTCCAAAACGATGCGGTTTTCAAAGGCCTGTGTTTGTGAATGGAGATTGCTAGTAGCCGATTCCTTATCGGATCGGCTACTGCCGATCAACAAGTACAATCTTTAGATTTGGGACACCCTACGGTGACGATATGTCAATGTTCATAGGCGTTTTTTTCCACGGACGGTCAGTGTTGATCAGGCAGGCTAGCTTGGCGCTGTGGATGATTTAGCGAACGACGGTTATGGGTTGAGAGAGTTATGTTCTATTTGGTACAGTTGGTACTTCTGTATAATTTGTTTCTTAGAGAATTTTGTAAAAAAAGATTATACTTCTACAGATTTCATAAGTATTTCTCAGAATCCGTTTACTGATAATTTAATATAGAATCCTATTAATTAGTATAGTTTTTCGGGAATCCATAAGTAAAACTGTACTAAATAGAGTTTTAGGCGTGCCGGATTCCTTGCCACGATCGACGGCTCAAAGAGTTTCACGAGACCTCGTGCTCAGACTGAGAGTCCAATTCTACGACCCGAGCCAAGGCCTAGTCTGGTTTGATGCAAAGCCGGATTTGACTTGAGAGGTCAGGTACGATTTGGACAAGCCTGCTGGCCTGGTGCGTGCTGATTATCCCACGTGGCATTTGGACTTCACATCCTCTTGTGTTGCTCTCGTGGCAGGTGCAGCAGTGATGATCCCACGTGGTATTTGAAAGCAGCCAACCACTCTCATGGCCTGACCCTGCTATCTTGTGAAGCGGATCATGGAAGAAGCTGAAACATGAAAAATACTGTGCAACATAGCTCTGCCAAATACATCCTGATAGGAAGTGGTATTATTTATAAACGTGTGATAGAGACATAATCAATACGTGAGTATGGTAAAAAAAGAAAAAAATCACATCAGCAGGAAAACTACTTTTGTTTTACCGATTACATACTCGATTAGGTGATTACTACGAGTAATTTTAATTAACCAGGAGCCGTGATGTGCAGTTGTGGGCGAGAAAGCTAGTGCAATGCCAAATTAAACATGAAATTTTTTGGGCCAATTATAATGTGCTTCATCGGTCTGGGTACTAAGACTGGTCAGCGCAGACACCACCAGATTAACATTTCCTTGTCCCTTTTGATCAAAAATTAGGGTAGAAATCGGGAGAATAATTTAATCCACCACGGAAGCAGCAACGAACTCTCCTGTGATGTGCTGAGCTTCCAGCGTCCCTTCTCTCTCCTCCTGCCCTTGCCCTGTCTCCTCCACTCCACCGGTCCGCCGGCCTCACTCCTGCCCTATAAATAAATCATCCATAGCCGTTGCGGAAAACCATCCATGAGCGCCAACTTCAAGGGACAAAACAACTATCCGGTAACACGCACGTGGCAGCAAGAGGCCTCGATCGCCGTCTTCTTGGAGCCGGAGGCAATGGCGGCGGCGGTGGCGGTGCATTCTTGGCGCCAGGCATTCGCCGTGCTCGTGTTGCTGCTGCAGCAGCTGCGAGGCGCGCAATCGGCGACGTTCACGATCGCCAACAGCTGCGGGTACACGGTGTGGCCGGGCCTGCTGTCCAGCGCGGGGTCGGCGCCGCTGCCCACCACGGGGTTCGCGCTCCCGCCGGGGGCGTCGCGGGCAGTGGCGGCTCCCGCGGGGTGGTCGGGTCGCCTCTGGGGCCGCACGCTCTGCGCCGCTGATGCTACAGGGCGGTTCGCGTGCGCCACGGGGGACTGCGGGTCGGGGGACGTGCAGTGCAGCGGCGGCGGCGCGGCGCCGCCCGCCACGCTGGCCGAGTTCACGCTCGACGGCAGCGGCGGGCTCGACTTCTTCGACGCCAGCCTCGTCGACGGTTACAACCTGCCCATGGTCGTCACGCCTCTTAGCACCACCGGCAACGCTTCCGGTGGCGGTTCTTCGGGGAAGTGCGCGGCGACGGGGTGCGCCGCGGAGCTGAACGGCGCGTGCCCGGCGGACCTGCGGGTGGTGGCCACGGCGGCCGAGGGTGATGGGCCGGTGGCGTGCCGCAGCGCGTGCGACGCGTTCGGGGACGCGCAGTACTGCTGCAGCGGCGCGTACGGGAGCCCGAGCGCGTGCCGGCCGTCGGTCTACTCGGAGTTCTTCAAGAGCGCGTGCCCGCGCGCGTACAGCTACGCCTACGACGACGCCACCTCCACCTTCACCTGCGCCGCCGGCGCCACCGACTACGCCGTCACCTTCTGCCCCGCCGCGTCCACCAGGTAGAAAACCAACTCTTCTTCAGTTCCCTTAATTTAATTTCGCGGTAGATCAACTCTGATAACCTCATGTAAATAAAGAACGACTCTGCAGTAAGAAATGAATATGATCATTTTCATGGTAAAAAAATGGCTCAGAAAAACAGAATGTATGTCAAGTGTCAGTTCAACGTAAAAAAATGACCTGATCAAATTATTCTTCTTTTAACCATGGTATTTTTTGTTAGGCACCACTAGTTTATGACTGGATTTGTATAGTTAAGTTTGTGAATTTGGTTGGTTAGTAAGAGCGGGGTGGAGCTGTCAGTGAGAAGAGACAAAAGTGTAGTTGAGGCATTCCGAGGAGGTGGCCGAGAGAGGAGTTACCAACGGGCAACGGCTAGTAAGCCAAACGGCTAGCGAGGCACGTTTCCCAGGCATCCACGCTTGCTCACGTGGACATGGGACAAGAAAACTGCCTTGTTATTAGGGCATGTACTAGGTATAGATAACTATCATCTATAATATACTAGGGATAACACTGTAATCTATTACTATCTACGTTCTTAAATAAATATCGTCATAGAATACGTACAGTCAAATTTTAAAATTTTGATCATTAATATACATAAAATTATTAGAATTTGACATGTGAAAATGATAGTAATAAATTTGTTATGAAAAATAATTTAACATCATCTAATTTTATCAACTTCTATTAAAAAATAATTATCAAAAATAATAATCAAATGTGTTTGTTAGAGACCGATGTCCTAAATAATAAGTAAAAGAAAACATATAGTAGTACCCATCATAAATACAATACAAGAGATGTTGTCTATTAGTAAAAGAGACAACTCTTTTCTCTCTCTTCATGACGGCTCCTCCACGTTATAATCATAAAAATCCTATACATGACAACGTTAGAGACAACTGGCATCAGCCTTTTGTAAGTGACTTTAGCCGTTCGGGTCCACACGCGTCGCGTAGTCTCATCGCTCGGTTTGGCCCGGGCTAGTAGAAATTAACTTCCGTTTACTAGCCATTTTTACTAGTAGCAGTTTTACAGTATATACATGCTACTACGTAGTGTCGCAAACAACTAGTATTGCTTTCCTGCTGACTCACTTCTATGGCAACAGCGTGAAGTCGACGGGAGAGAACCCGCAGGCGGCCGGGCTGCCGCAGATGAACGACACCATGGTCTACTTCGGCGGCGGCGGCGGTATTAACGCGCAGGCCAGCAGCGCCGCCGCCGCAGAGAAATACCTCGTCGCCGTCGCGGTCACGGCCGTCGCTCTCTCGGCTCTCCTCTGAGCGCCGCCGATCCGTGCCAAACGGTGCACAACGCGCGCGCGCAGCTGCAGCAAGTTAGCCGCCGGGCACCGAGCAGTGCTGACCGGTCACCGTCTCTGGAGCGTGGGCCCCGCAGAGCATCTGGACAGCGTGGGGAGAAATGCTGACCAAGTTACAGAGTGAACGCAGGCTCGAGGGAACAAGAGAATGGGACTGGAGTATATTATATTGTTGTAGTTTAGGACCAGGCTCGATTAGCTTCTCGCCTTCTTTTTCTTGCATTCTTTTTCAACTTCTTTCACTTTTGGGGCGGATAATTCGTTGACTATTTTCCGTGCTAGAAGATCACATTGCGACGGAATTGAAAAGATTTGTAGTTTGTAAATGATTGGTTGGTAGATTTATTTGATTGTGAAAAGGGGATGTATTAAGTTTTATAATGTCCTAAATGCCTCCTCTTGCCTATGCTCTGAAGTGAACTTCTTTTGCCAATCCTGTTCTGTCTGCTCAAGCGGTAGGGACTTGCTCGGTACCCTTCATTACTTGCTGCTGATCCTGACAGATTGATACTTCGTTGACAATAAAATCAAGCATAATTGCAAAAAAATTATTACTCTTGTTGTTATTGCAAGTTTATCACTAAAAAATTATAAAAATACCATTAAAACTATCATTCGAGTGGTATCTTTAAAAAAAATAAAAAATCAGAAAGTTATTTGCAAATGCTCTAAAATCAAAGTGACGGCTTGAGATAATGTTGGCTCGTTTCTAATGATGAAGGCTGATTTTTTTTTTCTTTTAAGGCTGCAGTTGAGCAACACCACAGGCCTAAAGCTATGACACAAGATAGAAATCTATGACAGCTGACAAGCCCATCCAACTTGTAGTTAGTGTCTCTGAACCGTGACCGGTAGCCACAAGATGATTTTTTAAATAATATTATTTTATTAGAAAATTTAAAAAATAATAGTCAAATTCATAAAATTGTAAGAATATGTGTGCAGTACTCCAAATACTGACATCCTACGTGGCACTTGGCCCGGAGACCCATCGGCACACGAGCGTTGTAGCCTCATGACCTGTCAGCATTTCACATGCCGACATGTGACAACTCAGGCCTATCGGTACGCGGAATACCGACAAGACTATAATAATTAGGTGGCTGCAGATTTTCCTATCTGTGTTCTGTCTTCCCCAGACACACGTGGGCACACAAGGCAGCGGGAGAGGGAGTGGCGGCGCGCGAGGGAGTAACCAACGACGTCGTACGTCTACATTCGCCAGTATATTTTCTTTTGTATTTAGATTAGAATAGGAATAGTACTAGGTAGAATAGAAAAAAATATAGGCAGAATAGAGACATATTCAGATAGATTAAAATTAAGTTAGAGACTTAGTGGTGTAGAATAATAGATAGAAAATTTAGAGTACGATATTGAGAGTGGTTAGAATTTTAGTATAGAATTTTCGCAGTATGGATAGAAAATCTAGAGTAGAATTTCCGTAATATAGATAGAAGTTTAGGGTTGAATGTTAAGAATCTTTAGACTAGAATTTGTAGGTCAAATATGTATAACATTTTTAGTAGAATGTTTAGAATTTTGTGGTACATATAGAATAGGAAATAATGTATGCCTATAATTTAGGAAATCTTGGTATATTCAGAGTAGAATTATTCAATACATTTAAGATATGTAAGATTTGGTACAATGTAAATTAGGTATATTTTTTTAAAGAGTTGGAAGAAATTTGATAGAGTTTGATAAAACATTTTTGAGGCATATTATTGATTAGGTGCTGCTTATTATCAATTTATAGTTTTGGTTAGATTTGGTAATTTATGTAACATTGATTCTAGAATGCGACGTCAATGTTCACCGATATATTATTAATTTATAGGTTTGGTTAGAATAGGAAATGTATATACAAAATTTAGGGTTATACAAATTTAGATACGAATATAGGAATAGAAGCATAGACTTAAAGTAGAGGAAATGTAGAATATGTAAAGTAGAATAGTTGTAATGGAGTATGTTCAAAATGTTGAAATTATTTAGAATGTATTATGTAGTAGTACTTCATTTCGTCTTAGTAGGTTTTTTTGAAGATTGTTGATAAAGGGGGAGAATTTTGATGACCAAATCAAGATGTAAGAATGGTAAGCAAGATGCTTGGGTTGACAAAGGAGGAGAATTTGGTTGACAAAGGAGGAAAAGAAGAATCTCTTGCATAGGTCAATCAAGGAAGATAATGGTTATGGAGAAAGAGGGAGATAATGGCTATGGGTTGACACTTGTATTTTGCACAGAAGTTGGCACAGTTTGGCTCAAATGTACACGCTGGATGTTCTAGCGATAGGGCTGGTGAACACACCGAAACATCTGATGTTCATAATAGTTTTGAGTTGGGTTCCAACGGCTAGTTTTTGGAAGGTGTACACGTCGGATGTTCCGGTGAGTACAATCTGTTTACACCGGATCATCCGACGTATGCAGAAAAATTGAGCCGTTGGAGCAATAGATAGTCCACGGGGTTGAGGCTATAAATACCCCTCCACTCAGTCATTTGGAGTAGCTGGAGTTCAGAGAACCTCATATATACCTGAGTAGACGATTAAGCACACAATTATAGAATGATTAGTGCTTATAGGCCTAGAGAGAAGTGTTGCTAGGTGCTGCAACCTAGAGAGCGGATCAAGGAGTGATCCAACCATGTACTGAGAGGTACGTCGATGCCTTGGAGTCTTTGTGACTTGCCGGCAACTTGGGCCTTAGTAACTCAAGCTTGTTGATCCTTTGACTTGGTGTGTAGTAACGACAAGAAGTGTGTACGGGGATGCGGAAGCTTTTGCCTTGGTGGCTAGAACTCCAAAGTGAAGACGACATACAAGTGACCGGAATAGAGGTTAGTGGTGAGACCTTACCTTTATGTCTTGGTAGCTCATCGTGCTTGAGGCCTTGTCTTGGTGACTTCGTATCTCAGGAGTCGTGACTGGAAGAGACTTGGCGATCGGGAGCATATCCTTTGTGGAGCTCCAACATGGACAAGGGATGGCTTGTGTGCCACCAATACCATGGGATAAAAGTCCCTTCTTCCGAGTTTGCTCTCTCTACCTTATTTACGTTTCCGTATTTACTTACTTGCAATTTACCTTCCTAGAGTAGGTTGCCATCTTTTTGAGCGGTAGAGTAGACACACTAGATAAACCTAAAGCACATTTAGATAGAAATTGATATAGGTTTATCTTGTAAAGTTTTTGGAGCTAATTAGATTTTTAAGTGTCCTAATTTACCCCTCCTCCCTTCTCAGGACGTCACCGATCCCTACAAGGTCAACTTGATCGAGAGTAGGAGGAACGGCCGAAGGGCCCAGGTCCTTGAGAGTTTGGCCGATAGCTTCACTAGCCATAGTTGCCTTTGGCTCCAGAATATCAACTCTCTCCTAGACAGCATCGCTCGCGAACTGCTTCATCTCGAGCAACAATTTGTTAAGGCGCTCATTTTCTATCTAAAGCTTTAGAACATTAGCTTCGGATGCCTCGGCACATTTGCGAAGGGTGATCACCTCCTGTTCCAGATCTTGCATGCTCGAGCGAAGGGTGGTCACCTCTTTCTGCAGATCTTGCGTACTCGAATGAAGGGTCATCACCACCCTTTCCAGATCTTGCGACCTTTGTTCGGCTTCTTTAGTCCGACGAAGAAATTCTTTCTTAGTGGCTTTGGCCTTTTCAACTCTTTGCTCTAATAGGATTTGCAGCTCCTCCACCCCTTTGGCACAAGCTTCGAATTGCTCGGCGCGCCTTCGTAGGGCGCGCGAAATAAGCATGCCCTGCGAGGTGTGAAACTTTAAAGACAGAGCGCGTGAAGGATAAAATAAAATAGAATAGAATTTAATAATAACTCTAAGTACCTTTTCGGTTGTCAGATCGAAGGCGTCTAGGAGGTCAGAGGTTGTCTTCTAAGACAGTTGTATCTCAAGTTCTGGAAGGATGTAGCTACCAGAGATACTCTTAGCATCCTAAACCTCTTCGGAGCTCGGCTCAAACGAAGTCAGCCGCAAGGCTTCGGCATTGATAACCCTGGCATTACTCAAGGTGCCAAGGGACATAAGCATCTTGCCTCCACCATGGCGTGGATGCAATAGGGCATCTTCCTCCTCTTCGGTCTCAGCTGGAGTTGGACTGAGAGATTCAGCTCGACATTCGAAGGAGTCAGAGTCTGAGCTCGACCCCTGGATGACTCACGCCCTTGGTACGCTAGACTAGACCCTTCGACCCCCTTTAGGTCCTGGACCTTGGCCTCCAGAGAAGTTTTCTCGTCATCGGTGTCGAAGAAAGGAGCGAGCACGACGGGCGCGGCAGTGGTGGCCTGTGGTGGGGGTCGAAGCTAACCTCAGTTGCACCCTTCGGAGGAGCCTACTGAAGCGGTGTCGCGAGACCGTTGGCTTCCGACGCGCTGCTGAGAAGATTTTCCTCTGCACCGCCGTGTGCTAGCCTCTTCGGTACACCGACCTTCATCTTTTTCGTCTTGCGAGCTAGAGGGTTTGCGTGAGCCAAAGGGCTCTTAGTTTTCCTTTTTCCTTTGCTTCGGGCATCGTTTGCCCCAGCGACAACTCCAGTTGGCTGACCGGAGGCATTTAACCTATCTCTGTAGCTCAGGCCTCGAAGCTCAAAGACCCTATTGAGCTAGTGGCCAAGGCCTAGTTCAGCGCAGGCTTGGCCTTCAGCGACGGTAACCTTTCCCAGGAGGAGGTGGGCTTCGGCTTCCACCTCGGCAAGTGTTACGGCTGTTGCAAGAAACAATGGATAAGAAAAAATAACATAGCGAAGGCCTAGAAAAAAAGGACAAAGATACTTACCATGTTTTCCTGTGAAGTCAAAGTGGGGACAGCAAAGTCCCTCCGGTCCCTTCAGCTCGAACAACGGGACGGTCCACCCTTTGCTGAGCGGCCAAATGCCAGCAGCGAGGAATTCCTCGACAAGATCGCGAGTGCTTAAAATCCTTCGAGCACTTTGTGAATGCTTCGAAGGCTTCATGCTGGGCGCCCTTGATTGCCACGTCTGGGGCATGATTCACCTTGAGCTTCTGGCACTTCGACACAAAGTAATCTATGCTGTCCACCTTGTGGTAAAACCACCATTGTGTCCAGTCTTTCGGCCACTTGTTCTTGTGAGCTACAACAGGCATGGCCAGACCTCCTCGGTAGGTAAAATTCGCACAGCCGTAGTGGGCTTCGGTTGATGGTGAACCTGATGGGCAGCTACGAAGGCCCTCGCTGACACCTTTGCTCCTTCCGATTTTGCTGCCCAAGAAAAAAGACTAAGCCGAATGATGGTGTTCGGCGTCAGTTGATGGAGAAAAACCTAAAAAAAATTCAGAACCTTCGCCACCATCTCCTTGCATGGTAGGCGAAGGCCAGCTCTGAAGTAATCAGCTAAGACAATTGCCTCGTCGTCTACTGACTCTGCGATCTCCTGGTCTTTGGGAAGCTTGACCTTCGACGTGTCACTTATTAGGACTTCTCTCTGTAAACCAGCCAGAACTTCTTCGTCAACCTTTGACTTCTCGATCCAGTACATCTTCGGCTTGCCAGACTTACCCTTCGGAGCCATTGGATTAGCCTCTCCGAGCTCCATTCCGAAGCGTCAAGAGCGCGGTGGATGCCTTCGTGCAGGGCGTGTAGAACAGCGCGAGCAGGTGTGAAGTCACAATCTGCGGTGAAAATGACCCACAGGGTCATATATATATATATATATATATATATATATATATATATATATATATATATATATATATATATATATATATATATATATATATATATATAGTGGTAAAAACATTGAAACCAGGTGAAGAGACGTCGGTTCAAGATCCAAATTGTCTTCTTTATGGCAGTTAAGATGAGGATGGTAACCACCCTAAAAATAATTACACACACACATATATATATATATAATAATAATAATAGTAATAAAAGTAATAAATAAATAAATAAACATAAAATAATATAATATATATAAGTAAAATGCATAACCAACACCTCGAGACTTGAGCTGGTGCCAAAAAGTTAAACCCTCCGGGTGTGCAAGGGGGGCTCTTTGGCCGAAGGTAAGCCATAGGCCGCGATTCCTTCAATGGGCCGAAGGGGACGGCGTTCGGTAGTACCATCTAGTTTCACGGGTTCGGCCCATCGAAGAAGTGCCTTGCAGTGGGGGGCTGTCTCATAGGCCCCTTCCGGCACACAGTTGAAGACCTCACGGCCGCTATTTGCTGACAAAGTGTACATCGGTCGAAGATTTGTGACGCTGCAGGAACCCTTCAAACAGGACGAAAGAACCTCACGAATACTCGGTGAAGCCCGTGTCTAGCCTTCAGAGGGCGGTCGAAGGCCTTCGCGAGGATCCCTTGGGGAAGTGGTTGAAAGAGCACCGAAGGCATCGACACAGGCAAACCCATCAGCGGGCCTTTGGAGGGTCTTTGCAGGCCTTCGCCAGGCATCACTAGGTGGGCGATTGAGGAAAGGCCAAAGATAAGGGCAAGCATGGCCCTTCGGGAGACTGGGCGAAGGTTGACTATTCACATCAGCTGGAGACCTCAAATGGCATAACTATAAATAGGCTGGGTGTACTTAGGAATGTACCAGATTACCCATGAATATGCCGAGAATGTGGTAGGTAAAATGGTAATGTTGTAAACTGTAACGGGGAGTGGTTTGGTACAGCCTATAAATAGGTCGGTGTTGTAATCGAAAGATAAATATTAATGACAGTGCACAATTCCCCAGTTCACACTCGCTAGGCCTTCGGCCCTCTCTCGAGTTCCGAAGGCTCCCTATTCTGTGCGGATACACAAGTTCCCAACAGTAAGTTAATTAAGATTCTAATTTGGGAGGTGGACCAGTACGTCCCAATAATATTTGAACCTGTTTGATAAGGCCTTCCCCATAAAGGTTCAATTTGTCTCATGAAGACAAAGACGATGAGGACTTTCTAGACTTGCCTTGTTGGTTTTAGATGAAGAACCCGATTATGACTTCACCAACGACCTAGATGGAGAGTGAACGAAGAGTAAGACTATGTCCACACTCAAGTTGTCTATAGGCATTGGGCTTACTCACTAGTTTCCGCTGTTATTGTGTTCTGTTATTTTGGCATGTCGGCTTTATTGTAATGAACTACATGGTGTAAGACTTTATTATAGTTATATAATCTGAATGATGTATGGTTGTGATGTCAATCTGTTAAATATTGTATGTATCAGCTATTGATCTAGAGACTGATATAAGATGTACAGTTGATCTCAAGAAGTGGGTCTAACAGGACCCTAGATGTGTTTGTGGAGAAGTTGGCTCTATATACCATGTAAGATTGGATCTCAAGCGTGTACATCCAATATGGAGGCCGCATATATTTATATCACGATACAAATTCAAATGTACAAGCTTGGAGTTCAAGCAACTACAACAACGTCATGATATCTGACCGGGTACCTATCCTTCTATATCTAGGATACAGCAAATCGGTTAGTATCTTAACAGTTTTCATTTAGTTTGTTATAATTTAGAAGGCTGCTAGGTCTAGTCATGGCTCAAGGGAGAGCTGTTCGTATTAATTAGGCTTAATCTTCTATGGCCTTTTGCATCAACATGTCAATTTATGTTGCTGATGGTGCACTGGTAATCCCAGCTTATGTAATAACTCATGTGAACCTCTTATTGACTTTCAATTAAAGCCGAGTAATCTATTTTCTAAAAAACAGGTTAACTCGTACACAAAATGTTTTGATTACAGAAATAAATCACAATTACACATTGCAGAAGCAGAGCATAGATGCTAGCTGCTCCACTGCTGCTGCAGGCCATAAACTACAAATGCATAGTAAATTCTCTGTTCAGGTAACAGGGATGCATTTGGCATACAAAACCTTAAAGCCAAGCCACATGCACATGGTCGCATATGAAATAGACATGTCTTCACATCATTGTTACGGATAAAGAGCACGAAACCAAGCGTGCGAGATCAACTCCAGAGAAGCTGGATGGAGCAGTGGTCGAGGGACGCAGGCCTGAATGGTTGCGTGCCTCCATGATACTCCTTCAGTCCTTCGGCTCCTTGCATCTTCCGAACCTGGTCGAAGCCCCAGGTAAATTAAAATGAACATATGAGTGAATACGAGCAATGAAGGTGGTGTAGC
Organism: Phragmites australis; assembly: GCF_958298935.1. Taxonomy (NCBI): domain Eukaryota; kingdom Viridiplantae; phylum Streptophyta; class Magnoliopsida; order Poales; family Poaceae; genus Phragmites; species Phragmites australis. Next base: position 20,777,472 of record NC_084941.1, on the reverse strand, counting down.
TCTCTCCAAGCTTGAGAGCATACATCATTTTTACAAAGAGAGGAAGGTGAAGGAAACAAATAAGTAGCAAAACTTACATGCAGACAGCTGTATATGTGGTTGCAGAGGCAAGTTAACCAATGAATTTGAAATCCTCTGGGATATGCGCAATCTTCTCCCAATTTGGATGTCCACCTGTCCGACAGCTTTCCGAGAGAGAGCTGTTGCACCCCACAAGTTGAAATTTCTTGATGGAGCGGGGTAATCTTGGTAATGACAAGATATTTTCGCAACTGTCGATAGCCAATTCCTCGAGCGAAGTTAGCTGCTCCATGTTCTTAGGCAAAGAGTTCCAACTGCAGGATGAAATCTGAAGCCTGTGCAAATTAACCAAGAATTCACCAACCCTGGGGGGAGCATCCGATCCATTCCAACCGTCAAGTGAAAGTCTCTCGAGGGACATAGGTAATCTTGGTAGTGACAGGATATTTTTGCAGCTCATGATATTCAATTCCTCGAGAGATGTTAGATTCTCCATATTATCAGGCAAAGAGTTCCAGCTGCAGTTTAAAACACTAAGCGTACGCAAATACACGCAGAGTTCTAACTTGGGGGGAGCATCCGATCCGTTGCAATATGAGAAGTGGAGATGTTGTAGGTTCTCTAGGGTGCGCTGTTCTCCCGACAACCAACTTGGGTATGTCGATCCACTGTAGTTCCTGATACATAGTGATGTGACTAGGAATGGTGGACAGAGGGCCTCAAGGATCTTATCTGGAGGATCTCCACTCTGATCACAAGTCCTCCCTTCTTCCTTGTTTTCCACCAGCAAATTGGAGCTCTGATGACTGAAGCACCATTCCAGTTCCAGATCTGAGATGTGTACCTTATCAGCTAGCTTGGCCTGACGAGCTTCCTCCTCGCTCTGGACAGCTTCAAGTCCATATATGATTAGATGGCCACGAAGGTTGTTCAGGTGCTCCAACTGCTGTATCTCATAGCCCGCTTCCTTCCTGACTGTGAAGGAATCAAGGGTTCGGAGCAACGTCAACCTCCCTATGTTAGGAAACTCCAGCTTATTCATTGTGTGTATGTACCTCAAATTGACAAGGTTGCTCATTTCCTTATCGGTGGAATAACCAAAACAACAATTTAGGGCATCAAACTTCTGCAGATGGTACAGCTTACCAAATGCAGGTGGCAAAATCACTCTGATCCAGTACCCAGAAACGAAAATACAGCGAAGATGTTTCATTTCACCAATACGTGCTGGGAGTAGAACCTTTTCCTTATGTCTGAAATTGACATGCGCCACCCGCAGCTTCTTTAGAGCCTTGAGCAGGTCCTCCAAATCTTCTGCAGCCATTCCGTTGGATCTATAACTGTAAGACATAAATAGAGTGCGCAAAGTCTCCAGCTTCAAAATCTGGTCTGTAAACACTTCTCTGTCATAGGATTCAATAAAAAGATGACGAACATCTCGAGGAATTTGACACACCATACCTTTCTCAATTCTGAAACAGTCACTTCCTGCAACTCTTCCCGCTAAGTCGTGCAACAGGTCATGAATTGTGAAGTTCCCGCTGCTAGTAGTATTGTTTCCGATTGATATGAATGAGCGTGATAGTAACACATGAAAGTAGTCATGTCCGACATCTTCCATATCCTCCGTTCCATTGGTAGTCTCTACAAACCCTTGAGCTATCCACAGGTGAACTAGCTCGTCTCGATTCAACTCGTATCTTCTGGGGAACATACTACAATATGTGAAACATTGCCTGACATGCTCCTCAAGTTGCTGGTAGCTCCACCATAGAGCTCCCATAGTATGATTCAACAAGTCACGGTTCAGGGACCTTCTCCAAAAATCAATATCCAGTCTTCTCCGCAGCTGTCCTGCCACTGTTCTTGCTGCAAGTGGTGACCCTCCTAGCTTTTCAGCAATTTTTCTCCCAATACACTCATGCTCTCTCAATAGTGCCTGGTCACTGATTGCTGCAGCATCAAGTGCATAATGCATGAACATTGAGACATATTGTTCCTCATCCATTTCACGAATTGGAACCAGATTTTGAGCCCCAAGAGCTCTTCCTGCATCTGCAAATCGTGTGGTCACCAGGACTTTACTTCCCCTGTTCCCAGCCTTCAGTGGAGAAAGCAGTAGATCCAGTTGCTGTTCACTGACATCTTTGTCGTACCATACATCATCCAGTACCAACAAAAACTTTTTGCCCGTCAGTTCTGCCTCCAGTTTCATTTGTAGCATGTCAAGATTACTGAGCTGATCCGTTTTGCAACCTGATGCTATCTCTATCATCTCAGTGAAAACAGTGTCCACACTGAAATTCTGAGAAACACGAATCCACATGACAAGGTTGAAGTAGCTATCTTCCCTTTCATTCGCACAAACATACTGTGCAAGGGTTGTCTTCCCTGACCCTGGAATCCCATGGATACCAATTACGGAATAACATTTAGTTTTACTTGAGCTTGGTTCATCATCAGGTGTATCACGAAGCATGCTTCTTATCATTTCAAGATCCCCATCTCGCCCAAATACAACCGGTGGAGGGGCTGAAGTAGTCTGAGGCCTCATGGTGGGCAATCTCACAAAACTGTTAGGTGTATTGTTGATATTGTCACTGCTGGCTGAAAGAAGTTGGTGTCCTTCATTGATTAGTTCTTCTATCTTATCCAAGGTTGCCTTCAGCTTCTTTCTCGACTCAACGGGCAAATTGAAATCCTTCGTGATTCTAGCATCCTGCGACAGCAAGTTACAATCGAAGTTGTTAGGCACAAATCTATATTAGTGCAAACTGCTAACTCAGTTCAATCATGCAACCCTTTGGTTTAAACACCATATGAATATGAAAAACAAAATACTTATCTATTTAATAATAATGAAGGAGATGATGCTCCCACCACTGTGGATAGAAAAAAAAGAGTAATAAACTCAACAGATAGAAACCTTGCACACGCAGAAGTGGGCAGGTGCACGCCCCAGAAATCGGTCACGATGACGTTAGGAACTGTGAGAATCGGTTGCTAACAGTTATGATCTGGATCCCTTTTTCGTGGAATTCAAGATTGGAAAACAGCTCGAGCCTAAAGTTCAGAGTTGAAAAGTGGATTTACTCCTTGATTGTAAGCATTAGAGTTGCGTGGTATCTAACCATGCAAATATATGTTCATCAAGGAGAAGATAGGAACGAACCTGGTTTGTGTTGCATCGAAAAACGGAGAAAATAGACTTGTCATCTATTGACACAGCAGAATTGTCATCAGTTTGATAAATGATACGTCTTTCAAGTTTGTGATAATCAATGGTGTCAAGGATGTCTTCGACTTCGTAAAAAGAAGATTTGAGCTCCTTCATCCATTGCTCCAGTCTGCCTCTGCGAGGACTGGCCTCAACTGCTTCAAGCATCAGTTTCAATTGTAGGACTTTTTTCTCGAGTTTTCTGAGCTTACGCAATGAGCGAGAGCCGAGGTTGGAGAAACTTTTCTTAAGGAGCTCGGAGATGATTGGTGAGACGAGCCATCCTGCAACCGAGATGCCCCACCCTACCGCCGCAATGCTCACCGGATCCATTGGAAGCTCTCAGGTATGGTGGAGGGAAACTGGAACAAGGTTAGGAATCTGCAGGTCGTTCTGAACCTATTGCAGGCAAAAGTTAGGTTGCCAAGGCACAAAAGGAAGCTTCCCTGCAACCGCGAAACTGAAAAGTCAGCGGTCTTCATCCAAGTGTCACAAATTGTGCGAGAATATTGGTGTGAGAGTAGTTCAGTTGTTGTCAGATCCAGCTGGAATCTATAAAAGAAAGCAAGTAAACTCTATGGTCACAATGTCACATGTAAGCACAGATCCGTTCACATCAAAACTTGCCGAGTCCTTGCGTGCCATTAGATTGGCGTTGACCTGCAAGCAACATAATCTAATGCAACATGAAAAGAAATTTCTTCTTCTTTTTAGAATTCAAGAACTGGAAGGCTTGTGTCTCATTCCTTAGAACGGACCAAAACGGTCACACTATAATCAGCGTTTTACTGTTCAGTGCCCTCAGCACAAACGAAATGATGAAAAAAATTAGCAACAGCATTTTGATGAAATCGTTCTATCCTATTACAAGACCAGCACCAGGGTCAACAGACATGCATTTTGCACTCCACCCTAGACCACCAGTTCGATGTAACTGATAATTGCTCCATTCTAACCGAACTCTCTCACCTAACTGTGGCCTCCACTGCATACTCATGTTCTGCTGAAGTGCTCGCACTCATTCCACGTACTTCTGGAATCTGGATTGTTTCTATAATCTCTTCTTCCTTCGTCAGTGTTCTTGCTCTACCCATCACTTGATCTGATTTATGTTCAATTACTGAAGACCCTTGGTCCTCGTGTCTGCGCTCTTCCTTATCCGGATAGGTTTCCAGTCCTATTTGTTCTTCCTGCCCCCTCCGGCAATCTCAGAGTCTTGTTTGGTAATTCATTTCACCTCATTGACAAAGTTGCCCAACTTGTCCTGCGAATTCTCCGTACAAAACATCATCCACCTTCGCAACATCAGCACCAAACTGCTCCACACCAGGTTCGTATCTGACCACTGCATTCTCCCTGAAAACGCATAGCGTCTCTTAGGTCCTATTTGTTTTATCTCTATATTACGAAAAACAGTTTACATATTGTAGATTTTTAAAAGTTGAATTGGAAGAAGCTAGATTGTAAAAAGCTAAGATCATTTGGCATCTAGGATTGTAGGAGGGTTGGATTACTGTTTTTTGTTGTGCAATATCTGTAACACCCCTAGCCGTTGTGAGTGCATATTTATTTCTCTTTATCATTTTGTATGTTGTTCTTCATATTTTTAAATACGAATTTGGATATTGAAATAGACTCTTAAAGTGCATCCCATCGATTTTTTAATTGCAGTCTTGAGTGACGTTTTCCTGTCCTGGTAAAGAACTTCTGTCCAAGGTTCTTGTATGCTCTGTTAGTCGAGGCCTGTTCCTAGTATTTATTTTCTCAACACATATGTCACAGAACACCCTATTGTGAAATAAATTTTAATTGGCTTTATCGAAAGGACCATCATCCATCTATTGTTTCACAAATTATTCAGTGACCAATAAGTAAAAAAAAGCATGACATAACAGTAGGTGCAAAGAAAATGATGATGGGAATACAATTCATGTGTACCAAGTTCAGTAAAAAAAACCATATGTGGCAATACCATAGAGGTACAAAGATAGCTATTTGGTCTCACATTCATATATGTTCCTAAGCTGCGCATTTGGGTATTTGTTAACAGATAGACAAACAGAGTCATGAATCCTGTGATGCACAGAAGTCACAACTCATCAGATGCTTATGCCATTCATGAATACATTGTATATCATCACCATCATGGGCTGACAAGGCATGTCCTAAACCATAATATCAAAATGAGAAAAAACTGTTGTATGCTTTAAGCTGACATTCCGAAGATGAAGATAACATCTAAAATAAGAGCACAGGGATTAAAATTTATAGCTGAGACACTAAAGATAATTGAATAACCGTTGAACAACACTCCTCATACAATAAGAGAACCAGAGGTTCATCATCAATGTTATTTTTCATGAATATCAGTATTGTTTCCACCGAAGAATTAGGAAAAGCATGTGTCACTATACTGAATACAGAACACTGAAGAATACTGATGAACACTGAAGAATACTGATGAAGGAAGAACATTGAAGGCCAAAACACTGGAGAAAGGGAAAATGAACACTCGCTACAACATGTGTCATAATATAAGAATTCTATGACAATTTTCTTCTGTTCTAAGTGATGGGTACTACTCAAGGTACCGAGCTTTCAAACTGGCTTGTTTCAGGAATGATGACTATTGATTTGCTTGGTACTCACAAAATCCTCTCTACCTTGTTCAAGATAAAAGATACAACAATCACAAGAGATATAAAAAGTAGAGATTGTATTCATAAAATAGCAAAATTATTACTGAAAGCTAGCGGGCAAACGCTTTTATTCACCTTGGAAGAGCCAATGGACAAGCATTCCAAACAAGACAGTAAGAAATCAGTTCGGAGGACAATCACGAATATGCCAAACCGTTCCTACAAATATAATGACCAGTACGAACTAATGGTTCGGAGGACTAAGTTCGGAGGACTAAGTTCTACTTGAGACAAATGACCAGTACGATCTAATGGTCACCGGTGTTGTGGGCACCCAATAAGAAGTCTATTTTAGAATAGTGTTGCATTGTCCTTGTGTGTTTTGATGACCGAGACTGTAATGGCTTCAGGGTTAAGAAATCCGATGGCCTCCTTCTTCTTCGTTTCTTTGATTACATGTCTACAGATAAGAAAATAGTTAGATTCAAGACTTATGGTATTAATTAATTAATGTCCAGTTTCAAGAGACTTACAATGTGAAGATCCGTAATAACGATACGTCCATGGCATCAAGGTTAAAGAGGTCATATAAGTCATTGAAACCCATAAGGAAGTACCCGTCGTCAATTAAGAAGTGACGTCATTTGTATTGTACGACTATGGATTGAACCTTGGTATCTCTACAAATCTGCATGTGGTGATTATGCAGATCGACATATGCTTGTCCCACCATTGTTATGTCATCTACCGCCATCAAGGGCTTCTCATATTAGAATTTCGGGTGAGCACTAGTCCACACTTTTCCAATATCTGTGGACTTCTTCGCCGGTACAATGGCCTTTGATTTCTTCGGCATGTGCTTCTTATAGCCTTTCTTCTTGGCTCTCTTTTCCTTCTTCTTTGGGCTATTTGGGGGAGATAGAATTGGAGCTGAAAGCAAGGCTACCGAATGCGGAGGAGACTATGAAGCTGACTTCTCTGGAGGAGGAGAAGGCAGTGAAGCTATCTTCTCTGGAAGTGAGGGGCGTGACGACAGTGGACTTGCAGCTCGTCCAGACTGAGATGCACTGGAGACCACAATATCACCCCTCTTCCACTGGATCCTTTGACGAAGAGCTTCACCCAGAGTTGTGACTTCATCATTGGATGGGGGGAGCTCCAACACGTGATGGGTGACATTGCTATGTACTATGTCCATTCTAACCACGGCATAGCCAGCACATATCGAGACCGTATGTAAGATATGGATATCTAGAAGCACTTGACCCCTTGCAATCTCCATTTGATACCCATCAGGCCTGATTACAAGGCTGCAGGGCATGGGCCCTTCTAGTAGGTCAATCGTATCTGGCTCAATCATGTCAGCTACTGGTTGATCGATCTCCTTGGAGGCGCAGCACATCTTCCGTTCAGTTCCGAGGCTAGCTACCTCTGAGATGGAAATCTCTATTCCCCGTGCTACAAGCGCTTGCATGATGTTTGCATAAACTTTCTAGGTGATGTTCCGTGTCAATGCATCCACGTCCACTGCACCTGATCTCTTCCTCTTCTTGTACATTCCGAGGTCTTCGGAAAAACCGTATTTCCAGCCCTAGGAACTGGATACACCGCACAGTCGACCTGGGTGCTCCGGGGTTCTCAATGCTGCTGAGAGAACATCATGTTGCCTGAAAGAACCTTGGCTAGCTTCAAGTGCATTTTCTTTTACTTTTTCTGCAATTGATTGGGTTTCGCTGTTTCTAAATGTGATTTCTCCACTTTCGGACAGCTCACTCTTTGCATGCAAATATGACTGCGATCGTCCTGGGAATTGCAACCAAATATTATCGCAGTCTTCTTTGACTAACTTTTCATCCTCTACCTGCTATTTTCGCCATTTTCCACACGTACCCGGTTGGGCCGGTCCAAGGGGCGGCGGAGGCAGTTGGAGCTCGGTGGCGACGGTGTTCCGCGCTGAATTGATGGCGAGAAGGCGTGGAAGGGGCTTCATGTGCTACTTTGAGGCCTAGGGGCTTGGAATTTACAGGCGAGGAGGCTTAGGGAAGAAGTTAGGGGTTCAGTAGACGTAGGCAGTGGTGCCGTGGCGGTGGCGGAGCTCCTTTTTCAGCTTGGTCCGAGCGTTTAAACGCAGTTAGCTTGTAGATAAAGCGTGAAAGTGGGAGAGGAGGTGAGGGCCAACTCATTTGAGCGCTTATGGAAGAATTGCAGCCGTGGGAGAGGCGGTTTCGGGCGGAGAAATTGGTGATAGAGAGAGAGAGAGAGAACCCGCATGAGCTGGAAGAAAATGACAGCTGGGCCTGCGCTGCAGGGAGAAGAGAGTGGGCGAGGCAGCTGGGCTGCGGCCCAGAGAGGAGGAAAGGCGAGCGGCCGAGATGGGCTTCGGCCCAGGTGGGAAAATGAGAGAAAAAGAAGAAAAGGGTAAATGGGCTTGGCCCATGAAGGAGATGGGTTTCGGCCCAAAGGGTTCTTCGGGTTCTTCTTTTATTCTTCCATTTTCTTTATTGGTTTCTATTCTTCCAATAATACCAAAAATGCAGATAAAATCTATAAAAAACCAAAATGCTTCAAATAAATATGAGAAAATTCACATAACTCAAATAGAGTAAAATGCATCAAACAAAAATATTTTTAGCTCATGTTAATATTTCTGATGATCCTAAATTAATTCTAAGTCATATTTCATTATTGGAAAACTAATTTTGTATTATTATTATTATTGATAATTAATTTTATTAACATTTTAGAATAATAAATTTGGAATGTTATAGAAGAAAGGCAAGGGCAACAAGTTTATTTCACTCACCTTCTCTCCCGGAAATAACTATTTTATTCGATGCACCGACCTGCAAACAAAACCACAAATTCGAAAAAAGGAATAGTTGCATATACTTGTCCCTCTTTAGTTGCAGAGGTTTTCAAATTCACGGTACAGAGGATTATTCTTGTATTTGGGTGTACCTTTCCTGTTCTATGTGCAGAAGCTATGTATTAGGTATTTACGTTGACTGGAAGATTTTTCCTTTTAAAATAAAACAGAAATATTCTGAGGGGTGAAATAAAGCGTGCGAAAAGGTGTCAATCAGCCGGGAAAAATTATGGTTCTGCAGAGGCGATGACGAACGCCTCTAACCTAACCTATAATGATGCATGATGCTGCATCGGCAAAGCTTGCTCGCTTTGCTACTAGCTGCATGCCTGCTGCTCTTGCCTGCTCTCCGTCCAGGCAGCCTCTGCACATTCCTCCTGTGTGCGCGCGCTTCTACCTGCTGCCTGTGCTGGGCCAGCTGAGCAGCCATCATGCAAGGATACAAGCATGCTGCTGCATGCGTAATTGGGATCACAGAGACAGGATTCCGAGCCCAAGAGGCTCACTGGATCACAATTTCATTGCATCCAAATGCATGGTGCATGTGACATTGTGATCGATGCTGGCGTGCCCTTGATGCGCCCAGGCCCAGCAAAACTAAAGGTAGCTAGGGGCCTAGGGCTCAACATGTTCAGGAGGGAACGTGCCAACAAATTGAATCCGTGTCAACAGATGTTCAGGCAACGGTGCACATATAACAGATGAATTGATCATCATAACAGATGGATGTAGTAGCATATGCATCATCATCAGGGCGACCTGCTTGAGGATTTTGCACCCAAAAGACACATAGGAAAGAACAATGAGAGAAGGCATGATTCCTCATACACCTCCATATCTTTGTGAAAGTCATGCGACTAAGTGAATAAGATCAGACCAAGATCTCCCAAAGGTATAAAGTATATACACATGGGACATAACTGAACGCAAGTCTGTCTAATACTCGATTCCTCCTCAGGTACCATACAAATGTCAATGTCCCTGCTGACAAATTTAATACTTTAGCAACAAGGTGAGATCTAGCTTTAGGAATAAATCTAGTCCCTTTTGCCAAAGGCGTTGTCTCATCTTCGTTCCAAAAGTTGTCACGAGCAGTGTGATACACTCATTGAGCTAGAGGCTCTCTCTCTCTCTCTCTCTCTCTCTCTCTCTCTCTCTCTCTCTCTCTCTCTCTCTCTCTCATATGCAGTATACCACAGTTGTTTCTGCCTCTGCCATGAGCAGATTCCATCGGCCTCAAGTGGAAGTACGTATGATCGAGTAGAAACATACGGTAGTGGCATAGCAGGCAGGCGCAGAATACCGGCTTTGTCTTGAGTACGAGTTCGCGCGGCAGCCCACGAGACACGCCGGGCATCATGTCTCCCTCCGGTTGGTGCTCTCGTCTCATCCGTCGTCGCTGCCGCGCATGATGGAGCCTGCAGGCCACCACTTCGCTGTCCGTATATATGCATATGCTTATGATCAGGCAGTGTGGGGATCGAAAGTTGTAATTAGTTTGGAACAGAAATTAAACCTGCATCTATTGCTAACCTAGCTAGAAACTCAGGTTAACTGGTAAGAAAACTGTGATGAACCGGTTAATAATTAAATAGTATGATTTAACTTCGAACTGCAGGATATATTCTTGCTTGTACCTAATATCTGTTCTTTCTCTTGAGGGGGATTTGATGAAGTATAAGTAAATTGCCTGTCTTTTTCATCAGTTTAAGCTTCCGACACATGTGTCCTCTTGAGGCATGCTCAGTGGCCGAAAGTTCATAGGACCAAATCTTTGACGACAATGAATCCACAGCTACCTTGCAGTTGCATGCTTGAACACCAGAGACTATAATCCACAGGGCATATATGCATAGCGCGCAGCCAATGGTTGGCAAGAAGCTGAGAGATGATAATGAGTAACACTTCCGGTCAGAGATTAGGGTCTAAAGACTAGCTAATTAACACTAGAACGAGAGTTAACTACGTATAAACACGGTGGCAGGAGACGGCCGGCATGTCGGCGTGAACATGCGGCCATCATTGGCGAGTGTAGAGGAGCCCTGACAAGCATGGTCTCCGCCATGTAGCTGGCCTCACTTCAGCTTGACTGGTCATAACCTTAACATGCCTTGTCGTTAACCAGGGTACCTAAAAGGGCATGCGTGCCACTTGAACAAGATTTTGGTTGTGACTATGTTGATGTCATTGTCGTTTCTAGGCTTCTAGCTAGGATCCTAGAATTAGGGGTACGGGAACATAATAGCCGGGCTAGCTCCAAATGATGCCATCCACGGCGAACCATAATCAATCATCTGAAAATTTGGTTTGACCAGCTATCATGAATTGTACTCTCTACTTTTTTGCTTAATTATCATGTAATTTTTTTTAAAAAAAAGTGCAGTTAGAATTCCAACTTATGAAGTTTCCACTTCTTATAAGTTTAGCACAAAATAAAAGGTGTGACTATGTCATGAGCGTCCATGAGTACGTACGTGACCTCGAAGATGTTGCCCGCACCTTCCTCCATTTCGGAGTAGCTATGCACCATGGCAAACCAACTTCCCCGTAAGATGCAAGTACTTCCAATTTGGAATTGAAACTGACATTCGAAAGAAGTCTTAATTTGACTTTAACTTTTTAACTTTGGGGCTCTTACTTCCGATAAATACAAACTTTCGACTCACATTTGAAACCTTTCAACGGAGCTCAATCAAACTTCCCAATTTTAACAATTTCAACTATGATTCAAACTATTTCAAATTTCAACCAAACAAACCAACATTCAACACAAGATACTACTACAGAAAATGTTATCACTGCAGGTTCAAAAACGACATCACTACCGATTTTAGAACTGATAGTAATAGAGTTATCACTATGCATTTGTGTTACGAACTAGCAGTGATAGTCGATCTCAAATCTGATATTTTTTTTATCGATTTTCCTTGTGGCTTTCCTACAGCTTCTGTGGGAGTTTATTCATTGAATATAGACACGCGCCCGAGTAGTTTATAGAAATCGAACCGATGATCTCACCTCACAGTTTTAGCGGATGGCTCTGAGGTAATTATTGTTTTGACTTTTCCTGCTTAAATCTTCAGACGGTTATTTGGGCATGTAGATTGCTTCAAATGAAAACGTTATCAACTACAAAGTTGTACATCACATCGAGGTCTACAAATTTTATATAAAGTTTATCTCCATCCGACTATGTATGATAAAGTTTGTTTCCAATCCATGCATTGTTCTGTAAAGCCGCTATAACTTTTGCATACAGAGTCCGGTTTCAATGTTCCACATCTACTTTCGAAGCTAACAAGAAGGCACATCTGAAAAAATATATGTGTTTAGATCGGTATATTTCTTGACCCCCCAAAAGGCTCAAATGACCATCGACATGACTTCTAAAGTTTTTGATCGAAACGTTACCTTCTCTAATTTGTCTGAAATTTTTTGGAGACGTAGTGCTAGATCTAAAAGTCAGTGTTGCACAGACGTTTCATCAATTTGCGTTACCAAACTCATAATAAAAATATTTGAAGTTGCACTTTTCAACTTTATAGTCATGTGTGTGGCTTTTTCAATCATTTCTACTAGTGTTACACCAGATTCAGCAAATACATGGTTTTCGTTTTATAGTCTTTACATAATTATTTGGGCACCTATATTTCTTCAAATAAAAAAGTTATCAACTATAAAATTGTAGATCTTGTCAAGGGTTACAATTTTCTTATAAATTTTGTCTCCATCGGACTCTGTATAACAAAGTTATGAATTTACGAAGATGAATTGCATTTTATTGTTATTGCCGGTTAATATAATAAATTGACAGTGATAATGCCTCTGTTATCACTGTTGGTTTATGGTTAGAACCGATTGTTATAATCTATCACTGTAGGTTTTTAATTGAACCGACAGTGATACTTGATTATTATTGTCGGTTTTTGTCAGATGGACTATTACAGTCGCCGGCAACGATATTTTATCACTACCTGTTATTTTCAAAATATCACTATTGGTCATTTTCAAACCGGCAGTGAAAGAGGGCGCGAATGATGTTTTCTGTAGTAGTGAGAATTTTGTCTTTCAAATTGAACATTTCAACTTTCAGCTAAGAAATTTATAACCTTCAAACAAACTGGATATCACCAAACACTCAACATGTAAATTAGAAAAGCCTCCAACTTTTGGTTCGAGGTTTGGGCCTTCCTTTTGCATACAGAGTCCGGTTTCAATGTTCCACATCTACTTTCGAAGATAACGAGAAGGCACGTCTGAAAAAATATATGTGTTTAGATCGGTATATTTCTTGACCCCCCAAAAAGGCTTAGATACATCAACATGACTTCTAAAGTTTTGATCGAAACGTTACCTTCTCTAATTTGCCTGAAATTTTTTGAGACGTAATGCTAGATTTAAAAGTCAGTGTTACATAGACGTTTCATCAATTTGAGTTACCAAACTCATAATAAAAATCTTTGAAGTTGCACTTTTCAACTTTGTAGTCATGTGTGTGGCTTTGTGGCTTTTTCAATCATTTCTACTAGTGTTACACTAGATTTAGCAAATACATGGTTTTTCTTTGATAGTCTTTACATAAATATTTGGGCACCTATATTTCTTCAAATAAAAAAGTTATCAATTATAAAGTTATAGATCTCGTTAAGGGTTACAATTTTCTTATAAATTTTGTCTCCATCAGACTCTGTATAACAAAGTTATGAATTTACGAAGATGAACTGCATTTTATTGTTATTGCCGGTTAATATAATAAATTGATAGTGATAATGCCTCTGTTATCACTGTTGGTTTATGATTAGAACCAATCATGATAATCTATCACTGTAGGTTTTTAATTGAACCGACAGTGATACTTGATTATTATTGTTGGTTTTTATCGGATGGATTAGTACTATCGGTTTTTTATAAGAACTTGCAGCAATATTTTATCACTACCGGTCATTTTCAAACTGACAGTGAAAGAGGGCATGAATGATATTTTCTGTAGTAATGAGAATTTTATTTTATTTCAACTTTCAGCTAAGAAATTTATAACCTTCAAACAAACTGGATATCACCAAACACTCAACATGTAAATTAGAAAAGCCTCCAACTTTTAGTTCGAGGTTTGGGCCTTCCTTTTCACATGCGCATTCCCATTCTTTCTGCCTCCAAGCATGGCATGCACTCGCAAGCGATGCGGTGGTGAAGACTGGAGACGACAACAACTAGGGATACCTATCTCGCCGTCGTCCATATTCCAACAAACGGTTTCCATGGGATACCTATCTCGCTGGCGTTCGCGTTCTATAGTTTCCGACGAAATAAGCCATCATTTCTCCCTTTGGAATGGCAAATTAAATCAAAATCCGTCCCCTCTGCATGAACCAACTGATTGCAGACTTGATATGGCCGCTGAATATTCTGTGGAATACTCTAAACGGAGTAGGCTCGACGCACAACAAATTCTATGCTCTACATGCTTAGCATTTGCATAGAAAGGGCCAAAAGAGGAGAGCAAAAGCGGAGACACTGTGGCGAGCCGAGCAAAGGGATGTCTCCCAGGTCAGGTTGCCGCCGTGCCCCGCCCCCGACTCGATTCCCCTCTCCGTCACTTACACGTGGGTCCATATTTTTTTCGCTTCCGGACCTGCTGCCAGTGACATGCTGCTACCTAATGGGAGCCATAAGTGTGTTTCTTGCTGCTGCTGCTGTGTGTCACTGGTCTCCATGTGTGCAAAGTGCCTTTGGAGGTTGGAGGGACCTCTCTCTCCTCTCTCTTTCTCTCCAACCCCTCTCTCTCTCATGCATGCATGGACGGATGCAGGGCGGGGATATAGGGTGGGTGCAAGCGTGCAACTCCGGTGAACGGGAACAGAAAGATAAACAAGAAGGGAAATACATTGCAGTTCTCAAAAATTAAAGCTATTAACACGGTCGCCAAGAACGCAATGATGCGGCCGGTTCTCTGCCCTCCATGCCCTCCGGTTCTCCCTCCGATGCTCAACATGGATCGTTTCTTTTGCTTTATTCTCCTTAGCATGCATGGTTAAGCTAAGCTAATAGCCAGCTAGGTACGTTGAAGCAATTCCAAGTCTCCACTCCCAATGAGACACACAGTTCTAGTGGTTGGTTTGTTTATGATTTTTCTTGTGCATTTGAGCCGCCTTGTATATAAACCATGTATCTTGATCATCAGTGACTAAACTATAAAATGCAATTCCAGATAAAGCTGGATAGCACTAGTAGCATTGGTATATTGCATATTCAGTATTATAGTTCCCATGATCAAGAGCTGGGGCGCGCATTTAGTCAGGTACATTCTGCATTCAAGATAGAAGAGCCTGTTCATCCACCTCAGTGATTTTGTCCCCTTCCAGCTCCAAAGAGTATTAGTCTCCAAAAAAATAATAGGATTGCTAGATATCTATTGACAGATTTTAGGCGGAGAAATATGTCAAATTTCTAGCCATTGATCTACGTGCAGATTAGTGCTTACCGGTGGGAGGTCGTCTTCTCCGACCGGTGAGGTTAGATTTTGGGGTTAGTGATTAGGGTTGGGTTAGGATTTCAGGTGGGGAACTCTGCGGCATAGAGGGAAGCTCGAAGAAGCCAGTTAGCCTAGTGATAGTGTTGGATGACAAGCAAATGGCGAGGTGGTAGGGGCGCCGCTAGCCATGATGGTGGAGGATTGTCAGTCGGTTGGGGCTAGCGGCGAGGGTGACATCTCATCAGAGTTGTAAGCGAGGGAGTGGGTAGTGGAAGCCGTCGGTGAAGAAGGAAGAGGAAGGGGCTAGCCAGGGCATCTTGCCAAAGAGAAAGGAGGAGAGGAGGAGGTTGGTGCTAGAAAGAAGTGGTGTGCAGTGGCAGAGGAGGAGGAAGGGCGACGGGGAGATGGTGTGTAGGGTGGGAGCGGTGAGCATAGATTAGAGTAGGATTGGTGCAGGGGATAGGGTTAGAGGAGAGAGGGAGATATGTACCACTGGTGGTACATCTGATCGTCAAAAAATTTGTTTAATTTCCAATTAAAAATCTGTCAACAGGTGACTAGTCAGACCCAATAAATAAACTGATAGATAGGGAAAAATCGGCAGTCTATTGAGCCGTACTTAATAGCTGTGGTACAGGAAAATCATGTATGTATCCTCATATGTGCAAAGGCCAGTATATCTTTTTATTCCATTGTCTAGAAAAAAAATAGGCTGAAAAACAATCTCGAGGCTTGCACTGAACTGAAAGTCTGAAACAAGAGAAATCAGAATTGAACCAACTAAGTGTTTGGTACTAAATACTACTCCTCCAATCACCAATAAATATTGTTTTGGACATCTATATGATCCACAAAACACAACTTTAACTACTACTTATTGTTGTTATTGTAATATATTTATAAAATATAGCAAAAAGTATACTATATTGTAAAAGTATTTTCTGAGACAAATTTATCTATATCATCTTCAAATATCCAAACTTAATATGTAAAAAATAATTTATAACTAAAATTTAGAACGGTTGATTGCATGTAACTTAAAACAATAATTACTTGTGATTGAAGAGGGTAATAAAGTGATCCAGGGTGTGGAAATTGAAATCATAGTGATGTACTAATCGAAGAAGCTCAAGCATGCCCTCCAAGCTACCTATGATGATCACGGAACTCCTTGATCTGGAACAGGAATGAACATGAACACGTTCCAAGTTCCATTCAGAGTCGAGAGTCAGGATCGATGGGCTAGCGAGCGTGCCTTGGTTAGGGCTCTCATTTGCCAACATGGAGCTAGCCGAGGGGCCTAGATTCTTTTAGTTGTTACCGCTCTCCCATCATTGGGAGGTATGGGTGCCTGTCTCCTCTAGGTTAGCATGCAGTCTGCATGCCGTGAAAAATGAGAGCCACTGTGACAGAGACTGACCAGCTGCAGCTGCTGGGGCAGATGACCATCAGCTGCCTAAATGTAATCAGCCTTCTTTAGTGGAACTGTTTGTTCTGTCATCCCAATTCGGATGTATGACGAGAGGACGGTTAATTTGCGCGAGTTAATTATTAAGAACATGAACTGATATTGATCGTCTCGCCAGTTAATTAAGAATTGAGCCTGATGCTTAGTTTTGGTATTAAGGTCATCAAAATTGGTTCCAATTTTGAACCGTTTTTGATGTTTTGGGACCGATTTGATACTTCCTAACGGAGTATAAAATCACTTGAACATTTATGGTAGAGTTTTAGCTTCAAATTATTGGAGCTCGGTATTCGTAGCTCTACAAACTCGTAGAGCTAGAACTACAGGTATATCCAAGGTCTATTTTAGACTAAAAATAAATATTTAAATTACTTTATTTTAGTCTCTAAACTCTTAGATTTGAGTTGAAGCTAGGAGCCGAAGCCCTGTCATAGAGAACCTTAGTTAGAATCAATTCTAAAACCAATTATAATAGAACTCATTTACGATGGAAAATGATACCCACATCTTAAGATATCATAAATCAAATCCAACTGTCTATTGGCCTGGGTATTTTTTAATCGTTTCATTAAGTGATTAAATTACGATCACTGCCCTTAAGGGCTAATCTCATCATTTTCTTAACCCCAAATCACCGCAACCTCTCTCGATCCTGTACGCACAGCCTTTTCGTTCCTCGAACGCCTGCAGCCGCCGCGACCAGGCTCTGCCGTCCCCTCCCCGTCTTGAGGCGCGAACCACCGAGGGGGTTCGTCGCCACTTGTGGCTTCGCTGGTACAACTGCGTGGATCCTGTTCTCCTTGCACACGCATGGCCGTCACCGCCCAGATCCCAGAAGTGGACACACGCCGCCAGCCATGGACTCCACCGCTCGTCGTCACTACTGTTTGTGGACGACCGGGGACGCCGCTGCCTATGTCACCGTCACTCATTTTTATTTTCAATACTCCTATGATATCCATAGATAATATCATGATACATGATAGGATGAGGAATATCATTAGATTGATCTAAACTATCCGATTAAAGAATTGAATGGTTCATATTAATTATTATCCACCGTAAAAGTTTTTTATAATAAGATTTTGGAACCGATTCTAAATGGGTTATGTGGTAGTGCACGGATTTGAGTATCTTTACAACTGCTCGTATACGAACCCCCGAACATCGAATACCGGATCACTTTGCCCAGCAGACTGACTGATTTCGTCATCCAGTTTAATTACGACTCGATTCTGAGGCGACGAGTAATAAGAATGGACAGGAACCATTTATGACTCATTAGGGAAAACTAATCCTTGTATAGGACTGATGGAATCCTTCAATCCAAACAAGGGAAAAAGAATCTAAACCGACCGTTAGCCTAATCATGTGCAATTAAAAGGTAGAGCGAGCAGACGACACAATCCACCTGCCTTTCCCTGCCATAATTCATCTACTCCCGGCTAAAGCAAGCGACCGGCAAAAAGCCAAGCAGCGGATGCGATTACCATTACTTTAATCCTTAATTTTACTAATTAATTACTCCAAGTCGCAACATCTGCTGTAAGACCATCCTAACTATATTTTCTTCATTTCGTTTTCTTTTTTATTTCTCCCACTATTTCTATTATCTTTATTTTCTCTTATCTTCAACAGTTTCTATTAAAGAAATTTATGAAAAAAAGAGAATCCTATCTAAAGAAAATAGTATTAACAATCTCTTAAAAAACCGTAAAGAGAAATTATTAAAAAATAAAAAATAATTCTAATCAACACGCCCATCGTGGCCCACGAGGCCGGCTTGCCGGCGCGGGCGCGGAGCCGCGCTGCACGCGGGGCCCGAGCCACCCGCTCGTGCAGCGTCGTAGAGCACGCTCGGCTCCGTATGGGACGCACGCACCCGAGGAGTTCTTTTCTCTGCTTTGTACGGTCTCCGAGGGTGATGCCCCACACCCCCACGCACCAGCGGTGGGTATTGGTGACAGACCCTGCAGTACAATACGTAAAAGACACAGCAGCAAATTCTTGAAGGTAAAAGATATAGTATATACTCTACCCTCTCGTTTTACGATGTTTTCTTTTATCGATGTCTCCTAATTAAGAGAATGTTTCACTAAAAAAAAAATACTTTGCTGAAGCCCATCATGCACGCAGAGGGAAGAAATTGCAGGAAAATGTTGGTTCGACATGACCAACGAATACAGGATGGACCCAGAAAGTTTTCATTGAGGGGGCAACAAAGCAAGGATAAAATCTTGTATTACTGCTACAAAATGCTTCATTATACATGGCTCTAAATCATAATACTAGACAGTTTTCCTTCCGTCTGTCGTAAGATGACCCTGGTAATGACTGACGGGTTTGTGTTAGTCAATATTACGTATAGTTTTCAACAAAAGAACCATCTGTGATAACTATTCACGTCATTATAGGTAGCAACAACCCTTTATGATACTTACATATGACTATTAAGAACCATCAGCTTTTAGTGTGGTATCACAGATCGTTCCCTTTTAAATCGTCTGTTTTATGTTAAATAACCACATACAGATCCTATCTTAAAATTGTCTGGCTTTAAGTACACATGTATGATGCTCCTAGTTTTTGGCTATACTCAGAGTTAGCAGTCATACACAACAAACAACATACAGACATAGACCACATATATATGCACATTGCATAAAACCATGCTACCACATACATTTTTTGAATCACTAGTTTAACAAGAATGATAATCACACTACATACACAATAAATATGAAAATTTAACAAGAACCATGTGCTACCCCATACATTATCTGAAATTCATTTAAATGTCAGTAGAAAATCATCAAAAAAATTCATCTAAAGTTCTACGTAGGAGGAGTGCAACTCGATCGGCACCGTGGAGGGGCTCAATGGAGGAGGAGGAAGCCAGCTCGGGGGACGAGGTTGCGGTTGGGATGAGGTCAAAGCCACGGCGATGGACATAGTGAAGGAGGTCAACAAGTGGATGTGTGGTGGATTAGAGAGGAGGAGCGTACGAAAGATCATAATGAACACAGTTTATCACGACACATATAATATCAAAGGACAACTAATATTACACATATCATTATAAAACATAGATCCATTGTTTAGAACTACACACATGTCTGCACCAAAATATTCAGGATACTCCACTCAACTGAAGATACTTCTATCTTAAAAAAAACCTCCTAAGCTTCTTCTTGAAAGCAGGATCATCATCCTAAATGTTGAAGGTGTAGTCCGCAACAAGGCTAAATGTCAGTGTCATCATCGCAAGTAAACTGATGTGCATTCAAATAGCTAGCATCTGAACTATAGGGCAGAGAACAAAGCTTACGTTGTTTTGGCGATCAAATGCAATCTTAGCATTAGGATGACCTAACCCATACTACATAATAGCATCAACAGTCCAAAACTGATTTGGATGAACCCGAGGTCTAGTAGGAATTAAGTAGAAGGTGTTCCTAAGGGCTAGGAATTATACTGAGGTATCTAGCAATTACAAGACTGACTCTAACATTATGCTTTCATCTCAAAATCTGTAAAATTAAAACAAGAAAATATAGTACAGCATGAGAACAGAAAAAAAATACCAAGGCAACTAAAAAAGCCTCTAGAGTTCATATAAAATCTAAAAAACTCCTATACAATTCAATGAAAAATAAGGTATCATAATACAACCAGATTATTTGAAACAAATCAGTCAACAAATAAATAGCCCTCCTCCTCGAGCTCGATCTCCGACTCCTACTCTTCCATAGGCTCGGACTCTGAGTCGTCTTCCTCATGCTTGTGCTCCTCCTCGGTGCCTTATTGCACCTTGCCGTCGGCCGACAGCGGCTCTTCCTCGCCATAGCTGAGCTTGGTGAAAAAAGCCCCTGCTCAGTTGTCGGCCTCTTCATCGCAATCAAAGGGCTTCATCCTTGTATAGGAAATTATATTAACATTTTTCTATCGTTTATGACCGTTATCACCCCTAGTTTTGCTAATTACAAAAGAAAACTTAGACACGCATGTACTGCAGGGCTCAGTCACCATCCACCTTAATTTTTGTTTCTCATAAGATTGCGATGTGGACCCCTCTCATACAACGGATTGGTGTATAGGAATGCAGATTAGGGTTTACAGAGATAATAAAGCTAGCTCCGGTTTGGAATGCAGGAATTTGTACCAAATACTATAGGAATCAATTAAACTATTCCAAATTTTGGTGAAATTCTTGAATTTCAAATGAATCCTGAAAGTAAAAAGGTGAGTAGATTGAAGCCGTTGAGCATACATCCAATGGACAAAACGTTAAGTTGATTCTTTTTGAGACATCGCTCAAGTGATGTACATACACGCTGCCCCACTTATGAAGAGTCTAGGTACCAGTTTCTTCGTATGCTCCCAGCTGACATGAATGTCCCACGAGCTAGGCAGCCCCTCATCCTTTCCCCAAGATTTTTCACCCCACATTTCTTCCATCTTTTCAGCTCTTTAACCCTCCCACACCTTTTCTTTTCTGAACCCAAATGAAAAAGAGGACATGAAAAGAAAGGGTTCTGGCTTTCTTTATGCCCCAGCTGCTGGAATGTTGTCTCCCCGCGGCCGCGCCACCGCCCGTCCTCTCTCCATATATACCATACCACCCCTTCCACTGCTCTGCACACTCCAAGCAACCACTACTCTCGCATACTCACTCTGTCACTCACACACGAGTCCAGTTAGAGGAGATCAGGAGAGCTCAAAGCGTACACTAGCTAGTATGGCGGCGGGAAGCGGAGGCATCGCCGACGAGAAGGCGCCGGAGGCGTTCGGGCTGAGCCGGCACGCCCCAGAGGCGGCGGAGGAGGAACACGGCGGCGGCGGCGATTCGAGCGTCAAGTCCAAGCTGTCCGGCTTTCTGTGGCACGGCGGGTCCGCGTACGACGCCTGGTTCAGCTGCGCCTCCAACCAAGTATGCACTCTTTCTTCTTCGTTCAGCTCATCAGCTCCTAGTGTTTCTTCTTCTGCATGCTTGGGATGCATATATGCTCACAGCAGCGGCGTGGATTGAATGCAGGTGGCGCAGGTGCTTCTGACGCTGCCCTACTCGTTCGCGCAGCTGGGGATGCTGAGCGGCATCCTGTTCCAGCTCTTCTACGGGCTGCTGGGCAGCTGGACGGCGTACCTCATCAG
Organism: Phragmites australis; assembly: GCF_958298935.1. Lineage (NCBI taxonomy): Eukaryota > Viridiplantae > Streptophyta > Magnoliopsida > Poales > Poaceae > Phragmites > Phragmites australis. The sequence continues at coordinate 20,755,638 of NC_084941.1, read as the reverse complement.
CATCCTCTACCTCGAGTACCGCACCCGCAAGGAGCGCGACAAGGTGGACTTCCGGAACCACGTCATCCAGTGGTTCGAGGTCCTGGACGGCCTCCTCGGCCGGCACTGGCGCAACGTGGGGCTCGCCTTCAACTGCACCTTCCTCCTCTTCGGCTCCGTCATCCAGCTCATCGGCTGCGCCAGCAACATCTACTACATCAACGACCGGCTGGACAAGCGGACGTGGACCTACATCTTCGGCGCCTGCTGCGCCACCACCGTCTTCATCCCGTCCTTCCACAACTACCGCGTCTGGTCCTTCCTGGGCCTCGTCATGACCACCTACACCGCCTGGTACATCGCCGTCGCGTCGCTGCTCAACGGCCAGGTCCAGGGCGTGTCGCACTCGGGGCCGGCGAGCATCGTGCTCTACTTCACCGGCGCCACCAACATCCTCTACACCTTCGGCGGCCACGCCGTCACCGTGTAAGCTACCGATCGACCTTTCTTTCTTTTTTTTTGCTGATTAATTAGTTTCATAAAATTAATTAGTTAATTGCTCGCAGTTAATTACCTAAAGTAAAGTATAACAGTCACATGCTGACAAGCATGACGTGCATGTTTGCTTTGCTCCGGGAATGGTTCTGCCATGTGGGCTCCACATGTTGGGCCAGAGAGTCTCTTATTTTTCTTCATGAATCTATTTAGAATAAAACTGTTAGAGAATAAAAAATAAAGAACATAAAAAAACAAAATGAATGTAATATAATTGGAGATGGTCTCCCCGAAAAACATACACAGCCGCACGGGGATAAAGTACTGCCTGCTGTAGTGACCATGTTATTCTAAGTTGGACGTACTCTCTTGGGGGCAAGCAAGAACGTATACGTGCAACACAGTTCATGTTCAACCTGGTGGCTACGTAGTTGTTGGTATTGAACATCGTTCATGCTTTTTCTACGAAAGTTATTCCATACACAGGAGTCGCTAGATGCTTTTCTCACTAGCTAGATGCATGTTGCAATTGCTTGTATTTGAAACATAGGAGTTGCAGAGTCTTGTTGCTGAACACAGTGCCTGAAAGACCCCAACAAGGACAAGACCGTTGCATGCATCATGCGTCTACGTGGTCGCAGCCAACCAGCTGCAGCCACAACAGTTGAACTGGTCGATCGATCCCCTGCAGCTAGCCAGCTTGCTCTGAGAAGTGGGGACCGAGACCCAGGCCATGCACGCACGCTTGTCCCGTCCCACAGACACCCGGGCCCCACTGACTCCACGAGGCTCCATGACCTCGTGCCATGGCGAGGCCCAGCAGCCTCCTCTACCTGCGTCTCTTCCTTTGGCTCGACTCTCGACCCATCCATGGATCGGATCGATCGGTGTACTGTGCATGCACGAATCATAATGATGTGCACATGGATCCATGGATTTGTGTCCTGTGTATAGAAATCTTAATCCAAACTAATATTGTCCCTGTTATCTTTTACTCGTTATTTAGGATATTGATATAGTTTTCAACAAGTAAGTTTGAATATTTTTTTTATAATTATCTTTTGATAAAAATTAGATGATGTTAAAATACTTTTCATGATAAATTCATTATTATTATTTTTTGTGTTAAATCCTAATAATTTTGATAAAAGTTGATAAAAATTGATAAAAGCTGATAAAAATTAGATGATGTTAAAATACTTTTCATGATAAATTTATTATTATTATTTTTTATGTTAAATCTTAATAATTTTGTGTATATTAATGATCGACGTTTCTAAAATTTGACTGTACTTATTTTAGGATGATATTTATTTAAAAATGAAGGTAGTATAATTCACGGGGATTTAGTTTAATTTAATTCTGATGCAATGCAATGCAACACAACAGGGAGGTCATGCACGCGATGTGGCGGCCCCAGAAGTTCAAATCCATCTACCTGCTGGCCACGGTGTACGTGCTGACGCTGACGCTGCCCTCCGCCTCCGCGGCGTACTGGGCCTTCGGCGACGCGCTCCTCACCCACTCCAACGCGCTGGCGCTCCTCCCGCGCACCCGCTTCCGCGACGCCGCCGTCGTGCTCATGCTCATCCACCAGTTCATCACCTTCGGCTTCGCGTGCACCCCGCTCTACTTCGTCTGGGAGAAGCTCATCGGCCTCCACGAATGCCGCAGCCTCTGCAAGCGCGCCGCCGCCAGGCTCCCCGTCGTCGTGCCCATCTGGTTCCTCGCCATCATCTTCCCCTTCTTCGGGCCCATCAACTCCGCCGTCGGCTCCCTCCTCGTCAGCTTCACTGTCTACATCATCCCGGCCATGGCGCACATGGTCACCTTCAGGTCCCCACAGTCGCGTGAGGTACCTACCTACTTCTTCTCAACTATCACATTATATATGTCACATCTTCTGTGCAATCCTATATAGTACTAGCTAACTGTACAGCTTTAAATCTTGTCCATTTCTTTTGCATGCTGCATATATGTCTCGATCATCAGCTTGCATTGATCAGACATTTTCTTGGATGAGCATGGCTACATTGGGGTCCATACAGAGAGATAGCTAGTCGCCATTGTCGCAGTTGCAAACAAGCTTGCAGATGATCGATGTAGATAGATGATGAAACTGCATGCATGTTGCTCACACTCTAGCTAGACACGACAGGGCCCACCTGTCCATGACCTGCTGCTGTGCATGCAGGCGCGTCGGTGGCCGTGTCGTGTTAATCGTTAGAGCACACATTGATTGCAGTCCATGCAAACTTGTAGCGAGATCTCGTAACATCCACTGATCCACAGATCGATATCCATGTTCCAACTATATATAAATAAGTCTGGCCACCATATATGTGTGTGAACTGCATATATATTACTCCTATTTAGTAGTAAATGCATTTCTAGCACCAGTGTCTCACTGAAGGCGAGACAAAACTGCAGAGACAGCAATTCCTTTGCAGCACAAGTGGTGATAAAATAAAAGTGGTGTACTGTAAAGTCACAGAACGGTGCAGAGATCAGCATGCAGGAGGAGCCTTACCATCTGGTGTCCGGGAGCCATTGGCGTCATCGATCGAGCAGGCGCCCCCATGTAGACATAATTCTGCTTCTGCCTATGGGACACCAGATGTCTAAAAAACAACAAAAAGCAGCAGTGGTAGACTAGTGCTTGCTACTTTAGAGAGCTTGAACTCTCAGCTTTCACATCGAATGCTCGAGCTCACTTGTGACATCATTATTTGATTTCAAATCTCCTTAATTACCATCTCGTCATATATAACTTTTTATTTTTGAAAGAAATTTGAAGTTGTTTCTTTTAGCTAATTAACAGTGCGGACATGAATTTCAGAACGCCGTGGAGCGGCCCCCGAGGTTCGCCGGAGGATGGACGGGCGCGTACGTGATCAACTCCTTCGTGGTGGCGTGGGTGTTGGTGGTCGGGTTCGGGTTCGGCGGCTGGGCCAGCATTACCAACTTCGTGCAGCAGGTCAACACGTTCGGGCTCTTCGCCAAGTGCTACCAGTGCCCGCCGCACCTCGCCGCTCCGCCGGTGCCCCTCGCGCCGCCGCCCATGGCCCCAACCCCCTCAATGCCACCTGCAATGTCGTTCAACGCCACCGGTGGCGCCGGGTTGTTCCCTCCGGTTCCGGCTCCGGCTCCGGTTCCATCTCCGGCTCCATCTCCGATGATGCACTTCTTCCTCCCCCACCACCACCACCGGCACGGTCTGTGATCGGGGATCATGTTGCCTTGATGCGACCGGGCTGTGGCGACGGATGTCAGTACTCAAGCTTGCTGTAGCTTTAGCTAGTTATTAATCAGCAGCAAGGTGCAACTTAGCCTTAGCAAAAAGTCCTTCGTTCTACTGTTAATTCCTTCTAGCTTGCTGTTGAGATAGAAGAGAGGCTACGCTGGTGGTGACAAGCCTAGCTAGCGAGCTAGGTACCGGCAGTAGCATGTCAAGCAGAGATAAGTTTCATTGTCCTGTAATGTGTCCTTGCGTGGAGCTGCTTTTGAGAAGAAATTAAAGGAAGCAAAAAAGAAAAAGAGAAATGGAATGTTACTGAGGCAGCAGCACACTCTGTTATTCTCATGCAGTCATATGCTGGCCTGCCGCTCTCTCCTCTTGTCACTGCTTTACTACCTCCAATGGAGTTTCTGCACTGTTGTTGGTTGGAGTACAGGTGTTGCAATTCAGGGAAAGAAATAGGAACAGAACGAGTCTCCTTAAATTGGCATTTAAATTGAGATTACATTTCGTTTGTTAAAATACAAATTGTGCGGCTGGGTTACAATTACAAACTTAGAGAAGACGAAGATATTTATGCAATCCCACAATATATAACAACCTTTAAGCCGATATGTACACCCGGCATTTTTCAGTTTTATAACGTTTAAAAAGTTTAAGCACAACTAATTATTCAAGTACTGGTTATAGGGGGCAAAAATACACAACTTAGCCAGTAACACCTCACAGTTCACATTCAATATGCAGCGAAGTTGAATATTACACATCTTGTTTGAATTTAAATTTAAAACTTTTCAGTTTTATATTTTTCTTCTTGCTCCCTCCAAGATACGCACTTCTCAGGTATTAATGCCCTTCTGGAAATCATGGTCCGACCCAACCCATTGGGCACTGGCCCATTCACCTAAGGAAAAGACCTCATCTGTTAGCCCATCTTCCACTTCCAATTCAGCCCACAGACCTTGTCGCATTTTTGTAGCTCACAGAATTACTTTTATATAAATATTTATCTATGCGACTGCCTTGTTTATACTTCTTACAAACTGTTGGATAATGCCTCAAAGTCCTAAACGAATACGACACGACTTCATAAAACACCTATAAATATAGAACACCCCTTATACTTGTAATCTTGTAACAATAATAAAGAATTATCTCTTATGATTTTCTATCTCCGCATTGAAGGGGTTTTCCACATAAAAACTTATGTCTCTCTGTCCTTCTACCCAACACAAACTATATTGTTTATCTAAGAAAACTATATTAAGAATTACGTTTGTTTCTGTTTCGTGGCTGTTAGATTGGATCGCATGCATAAAGTACAGGTCCTAATTAACCCTGCATTTGAATTGCCCAAGAATGTTACTTTGCAATTGAAAATTAGGAGAATTTTTTAAAGTCATGGATAATTAGTGCCTCTACTGCTTATGTGCATGTAAGATAGTGATGTTTTTTTTTGGAGATGATGCAAGATAGTGTTGTGGAAGATAATAGTGTTCCTCTCCTTTCTTAAAGGTTTTTCCATCTTTGCCTTGTCTTTCAAATGAGGGCTAATTTGTAACGAATTACCTTTTTTATTTAGTTCCACTTTGAAGGGAACTATGGCAGGACTCGACTATAGGCTGCCTTGAACATTTTATTGCACAAGGACAACAATTACAAAATGTATCACACACGAGAAATAACCTCTGAAAGGCATTTACAGAGGGTTGAGTTCCTATAGAAGTTTTTCACATGAGTACTTTGGTGGTGTAGGGATGGCCCGAAGGTCTATGAAACTTGGGAAGTGAGGGGAAACAAGAAATACCATTTCTCACATGCATTTTACGAGGACAAACTTTGAATTTGAATTTTTACTGTGCATCAGTCCTTTAGACAGCTTATATCTAAGGAACCTACACAGTTCGATGAACACTCATTATGCACGTCTGAGTAGTGTTCATTCTATCGACGAATATCGGTAGTATCGGCGATCTCCAATAAACTAAACATACCGATATATCGTGTATAGTTTGAATAGTTTTTTCTGTCAAAATTAAAATTTTCAGTCAAAATTTATTCAAAATCCAAATATATCAGCCGATATAATTCTGATATATAGGGTATAATTGGCAGCGATAAAACTTTGCAACCGATACAGTTAACAGTGCTTCTGAGACATGATGCGGTTGCAAGTTGTCTAACTTATTTGAAAGTTTTCCCACAAATATGTCAAAATCTCCCCAGTTGAAAGTCTCAAATCCCCATTTGACCTGGACAAAATGCATCAGGTCGCCAGGCAATGCGGCGTCATCATCCCCAGGTTCTGCGGAGGTGAGTAGCTTGGCTTGGTGACAATAATGTAAATATCATTTTGTGATGACTGCTTCTATTAGGAAATTAAAATATTGAACGAATGGTATTTTCCTTTTTATTACAAATTAAAAGCAGGTCCGAGACAGAACCGGCCGAATGGAGAAGTTCGCTAACATACTAACATACGCAACGCAGCTAGTATAATGGTCAAGTTAATAACTAATGTTGGTCAACTTTTTGTTGGATAATGCTGGAGTATAAGAATTTTATTGATGTGGCAACCACACCAGTTCGCTAACATACTGGTCCGAATGGAGAAGTTCGCTAACATACTAACATGCGCAACGCAGCTAGTATAATGGTCAAATTAATAAATAATGTTGGTCAACTTTTTGTTAGATGATGTTGGAGTATAAGAATTGTATTGATGTGGGAACCGCCTCTTGATGTGGTGGTGGATGTGTGAGGGTACGGCTTCATCCAACAAGATTCAAATTTTGATGCAAGATTCAAATCCTGATGACCACGATTTATGTACACACGAGTGTTTTTAGCGGTATTATATGTAGACATCTGATAGGGATGTACTTGTGTGTGTGCATGCGTGTGTGTCATTTTGTAATAAAAAAGAATTGTATTGATGTTCACCTAACTAAAACTCTAATTATTTACACAATGGATCTTTATTGAAGCTAGTAACAATCGATGGTTCATGAGACTGCCAAACCGTCCTATTTTCTTACCACCATCCGATTTCTTTTTTTTTTTGAAAATTACTATCGACTGATTTCAATCCGACCGTGTCGGTGTATCAGAAACCGGGGGTCCCTGAGTCTCGAGGCCAAGCCCGCCGTCCGCCACGTGGCACCATCCCGCGAGGTCCCTCCTGCAGGGTGAGGAAAGTCCAAGTTCCGGGAGAAGGTGCTCGGGGCCATAGTCTTTGGTTTCCGAGCACCCCAGTTCCCCGATGATCCGCGGAGTCTAAATACCGGGATAAAAAGTGCTCGGGCCGGTGCCAGGTCATCCCCGAGCACCCTAGTTCCCCGATGACCAGAAGAGCTAAAGTGCTCGGGGTTGCACGTGGCAGCCCCCGAGCACTCGGTTCCCCGAAGGTTCGTGCGAGAGTGCTCGGGGAGGTAAACAGTACCCCCGAGCACTCGGTGCCCAGACGACCCAGTAAGGCTCCCGAGGGGCCCACCGATGAGGTGTCCGTCAGTCAGAGGCCGAAGCCGCATTTAATGAGCGTGCGTGGTCTGACACATCCAACTGCTCCCGCCGAAGTGTCAGTCCCTGCCATGCTTTGGCAGGAGGGCGTGGGGCTATTAATTGCACAGGTCCCGTCCCGTATCATCCGGTGTGTCTCGGGATAACGTTGCCGGGATCAAGGCGTTCCGCCTGCCACCCTGCCGTGGCAGAAGAACAAGACAGGGTGGGCGCGCCGGATGCCTCTGTGGCTGCCCGGTGGGCCCTCTCAACGGCGCCCGCCGCTGGGGCGTCCAAAGCGGCGGGCGATCGGGCGACGCGCCGCTTTTTTCCACCGCCCCTGTCACTTCGCCCAGAGGGAATGATGACGCCTTTCTCAGTCGTGGCGTCTCGGAACTTGTGCCTCATCTTTCCCGTTCGGGGTATGTCGTGGCCGACGAGTGCATAAAAGGATGGAGATACATAGAAAAGAAGGAGGCCCCGAATCAGAGAGATCGAAGATAGACCGAATCAGAGACGCGACCAAGACATCGAAATATCGAAGGAGAGAACAAGCCCAAGCACTCGACCGTGCCACACTTAGAAAAAGAACACGGCAAGCAAGCTTGAGCAGAGCTAGAACAAGGAGCCTCAAGCTCTTAGTTAGACGATATATTCTTGTAACCAGACATTTTCCTTGAGGGATCCCCCTCCGGGGAAAGTTATTGCCTCCATACAGGAGTAGGGTATTACGCCCCCGTGCGGCCCGAACCTGTCTAAACCCCGGTGCATTTGCTTCCCTTTGCACTAGGTCGATCATCCCCCACCACCAGCCGTTGCATTTATTTCCACTCCCATTTATTTCTCCGACGAACATATTCAGGATCATCCCCTGGCCGAATCTCTAAAAAGGGATCTCTCGGGATCCCTGCGACAGGAGTTAATCCTCCGACAGACCGACACAAATGCATACCCGTAATGACATTCAACATCACTGGTGGCGCCATATTCTTCCCCTTGGTTCCAGCTCCTTCTCTGGCTCCATCTCCAATGATGGATTTACTCTTCCACCGCCGCGGCCTGTGCTCGGGTCGATCGCCTTGATTCGACCGTGCCGGATCACGATGGATTAGTACTCAAGTTTGTTGTAGCTTTAGCTAGTTATTAATCTCTTTTAGGGCTTATCTAGTTATTAATCTTTTTTTAGGGCTTAGCTAGTTATTAATCAGCAAGGTGCAACTTAGCCTTAGTAAAAGTTAATTCCTTCTGGTTCGGATAAAAGAGAGGCCGGTGACATGGCTGGCTATCTCGCTACCTACTAAGGCCCTATTTGTTTTTTATTTTGATTATAGATTCTAACCTAAAAATAAAAGAAAAACAAACAGTCACAATATAAAAACTAATTCTTACAGTCCAAAGTTAAATTGTACTTATAAAATCTCACAATTCATAATTTTATGAGAATAGACTTCCATAGATTTTACGAAATAGACCAGATTCTCAATATTTAAAGCAAAAACAAACATGTGCTAATAACATGTCAAGCATAGATGCATTTGAAGTCCGCAGCTGCTTTGGAGAAACAGGAAAACGTACCTCTGGCTTTGTCTTAAGAATGAAAAGTAAAACTCTTTAGAAAGGTGCTAACACAAACGGCGAGCACCGGACTTGAACCTGAATGGATAGGTCTACTGGAGGATCTTCTCTTGTCACTGCTTCACATTTCACTGTATACAGTAGTGCTTAGGCCACTGAGAAGAGAAGTGGAGTATGCATCAAACAGAGTGAGAACCTTGTCCATTTGTGCAGGGTGAATGGGGACCAGTAGCATGAATTCCAATGCCAAATTCTTTAGTGCCTCCAATAGAGTTCTGTACTGTTGTCGGTTGAAGTGCCATGTAGTACAGTGTACATGTATCGAAACTGAGTTAGAGAAGAACTAACTTGGCATTTTGCCTGAGATTAGGCTTCGTTTTCTAAATTACAGATTGGCAGCTGGGGTAGAGATGAACTTAAAGACGATATATACAGCATTCCTTTAAGCCGATGGTAATATGTTGAGTTCTACCAAATTAAAAGGTTTAAGCACAATCAAATGATTCAAACAATGGTTACAGGAAAAAAATCATGCCAGATCTTATCCAGTAACACCTTCCGGTTCTGGTTGTCACATAAAGGGTCATACCAAATTTTGAATCCAAACACTTTTTAAAATGAAAGTAATATTTCGTTCGAATATGCAAGGATTGTTGGAGTATACAGTATGGACAACAAATATGCAATATGCAGCAAATTTCGATACTAGACATCTTATTTAAATCCTAAATCTGATATTTATATTTTAAAGCTTTTCCGTCACAAAAAGTTAACGTTGCTTCTTTCCCCATGGGCACAAGTGTGTGTTATTTTTTCCAAAAAAAAGAGTGCTCCTTCGTGCCCTTCGGAAATCATGATCCCAAACCCAACCCACTGGCACATTTGCTGAAGGAGCAGTACAAAAAGCCTTATGGCCTAGCCCATTAAAATTCAGAGCCGCTATAACTTAATCCATTTTGCAACACCCTTATTTTGGGGGGGTCACACCTCTTGCATTTGCATGAACACTAACTCGAGGAAACACGTAGCATAAAAAAAGCTCACAAATATTGCATTGTGCAGAAACACCAAAAAAAACACCCAAACAAATCCTCTAAACACTATAAATAGCAACTGCAGCCCAGATCACACTAATAATGCACTACACCACAGCAACAAAAACCCAGATTAATTAGGCGAATTCGATTCACTAAGAGCATACCAAAATGTCCCAGCTGAGCTCAGCTAGCCGCCTGGCTGCAACGCTGCTCCTCCTCGCTGCTGCAGCGGCAGGCTCAGTCCTTCCATCTCCTCTGGCAGAGGTCCCAGCATGCCAGAACCACATCGATGCGCTGCAGACCACCTGCCTCCAGTTCGTCAAGAAGGATGGCCCCAAGGTGCAGCCGTCGCCGGACTGCTGTGCGACCGTGAAGGCGCTTGCAGACGCCGACGTGCCCTGCGTCTGTGACTACCTGGGCTCCCCCGCCGCCAGGGAGAAAATAAGCCTGGAGAAGGTGTTCTACGTCACCAAGCAGTGCGGCGTCACCATCCCCGGGACCTGCGGAGGTGAGTAGCTTGGCTTGGTGACTGATACTGACATGCTGGCCTGCACAAAGTTGCAACTCGAACGGGTCCCGCATGTCGGTATCAGTACCCTGTTCTTCCATGTGGCAATGATCATGGACAGATAATCTCAGATCAATCAGACAAGTAGAAGGAATATACTAGGATAATATACAACTTGCCACGAGGACAGCAAAAGAAAAGTACTACACAACAACTGATGTATATTTTGTGATGATTGCTTCTATTGGAGAAATTAATCAATTGGACTAATTGTGTTTTCCTTTTTATTACAGGATCAAAGCAGGCCTGAGACAAACAAGTGACTGAAAGGAGAAGTTGGCTAACATACGCAATGCAACTAGTGATGCTCAAATTAATAAATAAAGTTGGTCAACCTTTAGTTGGATGATGTTGGACTACAAGAACTGTACTCATGTTCACCTATATAAACCTCCATTTAATTACATAATCTGGATCTGTATCAAAGACCAAAACAATCGATGGTTCATGTTGAAAAATGCGGAGATCATATATTTTAGACAGAATTGCTACAAGCAAAAGATATTTTTTTTTTTGGAGAAAAGGGTATTTTATTGGGCTCCGACTTCTGAAGAAGCCAGCCGAAACAGAGTACAGAAATGAAACAACAAAACAAAAAAACCAAGCTATGACCCAAATACAAGGAACAAGAAAGATGTTTTTTTTTAATAACTTTCAGACAAGGTGGGTACAAAGGAACAAGCACAACCATCATGAGAACATGTTTTTTAAAATAGAACAAGTTTGGAAAAGTAGACAAGTGCACTCTAATGCACAAATGGGATATGAAACATCTCTTAAATACTTCCAGAACATGAGTTTTAAATATTCATCTAATCTTGACTAGTAAAATATACTCTGAATCACTAAAACAAATCACATTTAGAGATTCATAAAGAAACATTCGCAAATCAAAGCAACCAGCAATCATGCTTATGCCTATATGTGGGAAACAGGGGGTGCTTAGGTCTGCCTGATTCTGGTTACAAATAATTTTCTAGGAATTATGCTGCTACAAGTCTATAATTTCTGGTTGAGTTTACTTCAAAGCACTCATAAACATAACTATAGTGAAATTTCTTAACGAAGTAAATTCATAGCAATATACTGTAAACATGGTCAAACAAGATATGAACACACGAAAATTTTCATGGCTAATTTTACAGGTATACCAATGTTCTGTTTCAATATTTCATGAATTATAATTCAATATCCCAACCAATTTTCTGAGATTATGACTTCATATGTACAGCCTAAAATGTAACATACCTCACAACAGCAATCATCAACAATGGAAATAATTCTACTCTACTTACACATTGCAGAAAACAAGTATTAACCCATGTTCAGTGATCCTGTTTCCAGCATTACCAGAAGGCCCTGGACTGGAAGGGTTCCAGCCTTGCCTTGGCATCTGGCAGCAGCGCCTGCACGTCCTGCACCATGTGAGCCTTCTCTGTCACTCAGAGCAGCTCAGCAAGTACACCAGCCTGAGCGAGTTCCTTGCTCCATGGCATGTACAACGCAATGTAACACAGTAGTATCAGTGCCTCGATCTGCACCTCGTCACTGAGGTAGACAAGGGTGCACAAAGGCCACACTACTTCCATATGTTAGCAACAACCTTACTTTAAGAGTCAAAACTATTGCATTTGCATGAACTTAAGTTCAAGCAAACACGTCACCTCAAAACAGCTCACAAATATCGCATTGCAGCTGTTGCTAGAAACCCAAAAAATCCCAATCACCCTCTAAACACCAAACATTACAACAACTGCAATCCAGATCACTGATGCACAAGATCAAATAACAACAGCAGAAACAAAGCCCAAATTAATCAGGAGAGTTTGAGTCCATTAAGCTCATACCCAAGATGTCCCAGCTGAGCTCTCCCAGCCTCCTGGCTGCAAGGCTCCTCCTCTTGCTGTAGCAGTCGCAGGTCCTCCATCTCCTCAGGCGGGAGCAGCCTGCCAGAACGACATTGACGCGCTGCATAACACCTGCGACCAGAAGGACATACCGATGGTGCCACCGTATTGGTTGAATGCTGTGCCTCCGTGAAGGGCACGGATATGCCCTGCGTCTGCAACTACATGGGCTTCCCCAGAGTCAGGGACAACATAAGCCTGGAGAAGGTGTTCTATGTCACCAAGCAGTGCGGCATCACCATCCCCAGGAGTTACGTAGGTGAGCAGTGACACCGCATGTCGGTGTCAGTATGCTGTTCTTAGTTTCTTATATGTGGCAATGATCATGGTCAGATAATCTCGGATCAATAGAGAAGTAGAGGGAATATGGTGGACTACAACTTGCCACTAGGATAGAAAAATAGAAGTTCTATTCATCAACTGATGCCAAGTGAAGAACAGTTCCAGTAAAAAAAAAAGACAACTGCAAGGTCATTTGAGCCTCAAAAGATTACGTACTATATGTTAATTATTGAAAATCTCGTTCTGAGATGATTGATTCTATTTGAAAAATTAAACAATTGGACTAATTGTGCTTTCCTTTATATTACAGGATCAAAGCAGCTCTGAGACAAAGAAGTGGCTGAATTGAGAAGTTGGCTACCATACGCAAGGCAGCTAGTAATGCTCAAATTAAGAAATAAAGTTGGTCAACTTTTAGTTGATGTTGGAGTACAAGGATTGTTCACCGATGCGTAACTCTGATTAATTACATAAGTGATATTTATCTTTTATTAAAGATAATTAGTCAATTACAAACAATGCTTATGAGTGCCACATCCATCTCATTTGGTTCCTACAGTCCAATTTCCATTTGGCGGACACAAATGCAAATATAAAAGCACTAAAACACACAAAAAATCTACAAAAAAGGACAACAATGCAAAGTAGAAAAATCCAGATTAATCTAGCATACTGAGACTGTGGAGTTTGTTTTTCAACCAAACAAGTCATGAGACACATATGAAAACTCTGACTAATTACATAATCATGGTCTTTCTAAAAGCCAAGTGCAAACAATAGCTCATGAGTGCCGTATCATCTCATTTTCTTCCAACCACCTCATTTCCCTTCTATTCACAAAAATGCAAATGCAAAGGCACTGAAGTTCACAAAGAAAAAAATGGCAATAATTAATAGTAGAACAGCCCAGATTTGAGAACCTAGCATACTTAAATGTGGTAGTTGTTTGTCAATCAAATAATACATGACGAACAAAATACTTACTTTTAATCTCTTTGTTTCACAATAAGGACTTCCTCCTAGATAATTTCTCATACTTGATTAAAAACCAAAATTTCCGCGAGCAACATGCCAGCTGAATGCTAATCCGTCATGCTCTTGAATTAGCAAAATGATGTTTTAATGGAATTGTTACGACCACAAGACTATAATGTTGTTTTTTCAAGTTTTTGACAACGTGGTTACCAAGGAACATGTTCAAGTCCAACCATGTGGAACCTGTTTGGGAAAATAGAACAAGTTTGGTAAAGTAGACAATTACACTTCTTTACCAAGATCTCTAATACATAAGTGAATATCTCTGCAACACTCAATATGGTTTCCAATAAGGTTTTCAAGTACATTTAAGACAAGTACATATGGTTTTCAATGTTTATCTAATCATGACTAGAAAATATACTCTAAATCATTAGAACCAATTACGTGTGCAGATTCATCAAAACAAATTACAACGGCGGATGCAAATCAATCAGCAATCATGTCTATATGCGGCAAACAGGGGTTGCTTTGGTTTGCTGGATTCTGCTTGGCCTCAATTTTATTGGAATTTCATGCTCCTATTAAGTTTTTGTTGAATTATTTGTAAAGCACTTGTGAACATTAATAACGTGAAATTTCTTAACAAAGTCAATGCATGGTTAAAGACTGAAACTTCATTGTCCAGTTGTTTGTGATTCAACTTGATGGAACCAGAAATGAACAGACAAAAGTTTCATGGCCAACTTTACAGGTACACCAATATTGTGTTTCAATGTCTCGTGAATTATAATTCAATACCCCCAAACAATTTTCTGAGACAATTGATGGCTTCATATGTACAGCCTACAATGTAAGCTAACTCACAAGAGCAATTGCGGACAATGAAAATAACTCTACTCTAGTTACACATTGCAGCAAAGTACTAACCCATGTCCAGTGATCCTGTTTCCTGCATCATCTGGAGGCCCTGGACTGGAAGAGCTCCACCCTCGCCTTGGCATCTGGAAGCAGTGCCTCGACACGTGTGTCTTGCACCATGTGAGCCTGCTTCGATGCCCAGAGCAACACGGCCAGCACACCGGCCTGAGCGAGCTCCTCACTCTCAGGCACGTACAGTGCAATGTAACAGAGTAGTATCAGCGCCTCTATCTGCACCTCGTCGCCGAGGTAGACAAGCTGGACAAGGTGATGAGCACCGCTGTCATCGACAATGGCCTTGCAGTGGTTCACATGTAGGTGGTTCTCAGTGCATGCGAACTTGGTGAGCGCGATCACCGCCTCCTTAGTGACCGGTGGCTCACGCTCGTCGAGAAGCTGCACAAGAGGGGCGACGACCCTGGTCTCACTTGCTGTGAAGGTGCGCGCAAGGCAGCCAAGGGCGGTGATGCATGGGCGGAGCAACCTGTCGTAGTCGCCCTTGCGGACGACAAGGAGAAGCTGATCAACGACAGCCTTGGCTGCTGGGGAGCTGGGTTTGAATGCCGATTGCCGCAGCACAAGGCTGTGTTCAGCGACACGGGCAATTTCCATGATTGCCATTGCCGAGAAGAACTGCACATCAGTACCCATATCTCCATCACCCTTCTCCAGGAGCACAGCAAAGCACAGCAGCGCACGCGACTCTGTAATGCTCTTGCAGACACCCAAATGGCTGTGGGCGAGCTTCCACAGAGCTTTTGCCGCCATAGCCTTCAAGTGTGCCTTGGTCTCGGGATCCTCCACTTCGCGAGCACCACGGCCACTGGAGCCACTCGTGCCCAGCTGCGGCCTGAATGGCGGAACCAACGAGCCATTTGTGGTTGTCTTGGCAGCCATAGCAGAGTGAACCACCGACTGCATTTGGTTCCTTTTCGTGTCTTGCTCGCCTGGCGAGCCATTAGACATCCTTGGCGGCTCGGCGGTGCCACTGGAGGTGTCAAGGTCACCATCGCGGTTCATGCTCAGAGTCTTGGCAACCATCACAGAGTGGAGCAAGTTCATGGACTGCGGTGCAGCGGTGCTGTTCTTATTAGAGCTGCTTGAGCCAACGGAGTACCTGCTGTGCTCCTGAATGGTCCCAGAGGCAAGGTGGCCAACGAGGTACCGGACGGCGTTGTTCTGCGCGAAGAGGTCCTGGCACGTGGAACTCCGGTCTGCAAGGGTCGCAACGGCCTCGGCGACTGCGGCCTGCACGCGCATGGGCGGCTCCTTGAGTGCAGCAGTGAAGGCGGAGCACACCCCCGCCTGGATGAGCTTGTCCACGCTCTCAGCGTCGCATCCCAGCAGCCCCAGCGCGCGCGCCGCGGCCTCCTGCCCGTCGTCTGTGCCCTCCTTGAGCAGCTTGAGCAGCGGCGGCACGCCGTCCTCCTCGATGATGAGCTTGGCGAAGTGTTGGCTGTCCCGGGCCAGCGAGGCGAGGTTTGCCGCCGAGTCCGCGCGCGCCGCGGGGGAGCCTGTGTGCAGCCGCGCGACGTGGTCCCAGATGAAGAAGAGGATGGGCTCGTTCTGCGCGATGTTGGGGAGTCCCAGGAGCGAGTCGTCCTCGCCGTCCCCGCCTCCTCCGTCGTGGTGGTGCGACGAGGAGATGCGGAGCAGCCAGGCGACGTCCTCGAGAGCGGTGTCCAGCGCGGCGACGGCGCGCGGGAACCCGGCGGCGGGGCTGAGCGTGAAGAGGCTCCGGAGCCGCGAGTGCCCGCGCGCGCACCGCGCCGAGTGCACCGACGCCCTGGACAGGGCCTGCGTCGCCCCGGCCATGATCCGCGCGGCCGGGCGGTCGTAGAGGTCCGGCGCCCGCGCTGCCTGACGCAGCAGGGCGGCGAGCTTGTCAGCGCGGACCTTGAGGTCGGCGCACTCGGCGCGGAAGCTCCGCGCGGCGGCGCACTGCTTGGCGACCTCGTCGGCCATCTGGATCGGTCGCGCCAGCATCGCCTTCACCCCCTCGCTCATCTCCCCTCCCCAATCAAAGAACCGATTTTTTTTTTCTGCCAAGAACCGCCGCCTCCGCTTCGCTGCTTGGGTATTCGGGGTCGAATCACACGGAAACGCTTGCCGATTGTGCGATCTGCTGGGGAGCAGGATGAATAGGGGGATTTGTAGTGGGGTTTTGGGAGCTGGTGTGGCTTCTTCCTTGGTGGTGGTGGGCTCGGTTGGGGAGAAGAGGCTGCGGTTGCGGTTGGAGTGGGTTGCGGGCGCGGGTCGTCTGTGCGGTCAGTGGGTGGGGCCCTTGGTAGAGGTGGGCCCGGTGCTGTGTCGTGGGCAGCTCTGGAAATTCCGGGAAGGGAGAAGGGGAGTGGCGAACTGGCAAGTGAAGTGGGACGCGCACGGTCTGGGTTGACCATCACGGCCGTCCGTTTTTGGTTGAACAGAAAACGACCAGCGTACCGTGCCGTAAGCAATAGAGCCCGCCCTTTCTTTGTTCGTTGGATTTTCTGCACTTCTTTTGGGCAAACTACGGGGAATCAGGTGTACATCATTTAATTCTTTTTTGAAAACAGACGAGAGCTGCCATTTTTCATCGATTAGAATGAGTGACTTACAAACCTGAAACTGAAATTAAAATAAAGGAGTGTTAGATGGTCAGACACAAGGGTTTTGCAGCGGACAACATTTGTAACGTGATAACATGTGTAAATCTGACTACCACAGCGTAAACTATTTTGCTTTCTCATAGCGAAAATTGGGACATACCACTCTCCAAGCTCGGATTACTACTTTAGCACTGATCAGTTTCCCTTTTGCGCCATCTACCACTCCATCAAAAACTATGCATCTATCAACCAATTTGTCATCTCCCGCACATCTTCCTCCCCTCCGAAGCCCTCCTAGCTTATATGCTTTCTTCTCTGACGAAATTCCTCCTCTCACTTCTCTTCCTTGTTCTCCGGTAGATGCGGTGGGTTGGGCTCGTCCTCGGCATCTCGCAGCCGACCCATCCCTTGCAGGTGGTGCCAGGCCCTAGCCCTATGCGGCTAGATCAGCCGAGGCAGCAACACAGGTGTGCACCCTCACCTCGGGCAGAACAGTGAGTAGTCACATGGGGCGAGAGGTGAAGCGGCGGGCCTAGGGGGAGGCGGGAGGAGGAGGCGATAGGGCATATATGGCAGCCAGCAAGGACGAGAAAGGTGGCGACTGGGGCGAGCTAGGGGTGATGCGGGTGGTGGTAGGCATGGCGGTTGCATGATGAGTGGAAGGGTGCCGGGGACTGACACGAGAAAGGAGATGAGGATAGAAAGAAGATAATGGTGAGGATTTAATTAGAGTCATCGATTTTCAATCCTTTGGCGCAGTGGTAGACGGAGCAAAGTCAGGAAGTAACTAGTGGTAAAATAGAAATCCAGCCTAGAAAACTGGTATATTTGCAAACCGCTTTAGAAATAGTGGTACTGCAGTAATTTTGCCTTTCTTTCTAATAAAGCAAGGCGAAGACCTTTGGTATAAAATTGAAATTAAATTAAAATGGTGGTATGAAACCAGATCCATGCTCAGGTTAAAAGGCTGCAAAAATTACAGCCTAATTAAGATTTGTCTGGTGCTGATATCAATTTATCTCGTGTAGGCCCTGTTTGCTTGGACTTTTTTTGCCTTCTCGCCTTAGAAGCCAAAAGTCCAACCAAATGAGTGGCTTCTTAAAGTAGTTTGTCAAAAGCTAAAGGGCCTCAAAAACTAGAAATAAACTATACCTTAAAAACAAGTCCTGGTGAGCTTTACTAGCTTCTATGGGTAGCTGTTTTCAGAGTGGGCATCAAGTTCATATGAAATTACCTACATTTGTCATCATATAAAAAGCCTTCAACCCTGTAGTGCCTCTCGGTCCGACTTCGCATCCCTTGAGACCCGAGCGGTTCCTCCTCTCTAGTGATGGCTGGGACTAGGGTTTTGCCGCCCCGTCGCTGCCGCCCCTGCCCATCCACGATATCATCCTCATCCAGTCGCCCCTAGCCCATCCACGGTGCCACCACGTCATCCCCGCGAATCTAGATCGCCTCCCTATCGCCCCCACTCGTCCAGGCCACCGCCCATCCGTCCAGGTCGACGCCGCCCGCCGCCTCCTCCCATCAATGGCGCCTCCATCTAGGTAGCTTCGAGAGTGTGCATGTCTCTTCACAACTTTATTCGAGATAGTTCTTTAAAAGATTATCTTTTTGAGAGATTTGATCAAGATGAAGACTACATATTCAATGATCACGAAGCATTGTCGTCTCAACTTAGTTTATTAGGACATGAAGAGAGCGATATGAATACTTCTTATGATAGTATTGTTAATGCTTTGCTGTCCATGAGAGAATAGACAACATGTAATGTTGCTTATCCTCCTTTTGTAATTCTCTAATCAATGGAATGACCATATTCTATTTTAGGACACACATGTTTTCAAAAATTAAATATATGGTTGCTTAATTATTTACATTGCTAATAAAACCAAAACAATCACTAATACAGTTAGTAAATATTAATAACATTCACTAAACAGTTTATAGAAATAAATACATTCACTCCATACAACTATGGACATTACAGACAGTGCACACTCCATTCTGCTCAAAAGCCATCAGCCAGACATGGTTACCAAACAGGCTATCAGCTTCTCCAAGGCCATCAACCAAAAGTAGCTTCATAGGGTCATCAGCCAGAAGCAGCATTTGGAAAAACATCAGTCTAACCAAACATGCTCTAAACAAGGAAGGGTCTAAATATCAAGCGCTTGAAAATTGAAGAAATTTTAGTTGATTTCTAAGTCATTAGTCATGATCACTTTAATCCCAATTATTGATACAGATCCAATTCTTTAGACCTCTTTCCTTCCACGTCCCCATGAGGTCATAATCCAGATAAGGAACGGCACCCGTCTCTCTCATTCCTTAGCCCCCCGCCACCATCTGCCGCCACCATTCCACACACTTCACCGCTCAAATGCCTCACCGACGATATCTAGACCCGCCCACGGTAGATACCACCGATCCCACCCACATTAATTTGTTCTTCTCAATCTTCCTCCACTGCAGGTTCCACAACTGCCTCCTAACCTCCCTCTTTCTTATAGCCTCCACCATCCACCACCGGCTTTCGAGCCTACGACTCTAGCAGCACAACTGCCACCTCGCCACCCTACCTATTGTGTAGCCCACCACCAGTTTGTGCTGCCAGACTCCATCTAAGGCTGGCAGACAAAGTGAATCATGCAACCCTAATCCCCACTCCGTCTCTAACCCGACGACCAGACATACGATGCCATACTTGTGGTGCACTTGTCTGGAACGTAGTGGTTCCATAAAAACTCAACAAGAATTCCTCTAGAAACAGTTTGATTATGACAGATATCGGTTAAATAGTAGTTCATATATATGCGTTAAAGCTTTGGAGTTGAGTACGTAAAATATGAAGGGAAAAAACATGCAGTCATGCATAGTTTCGTGATAAGATGAAGCCCCCATTGGACACAATCATCATCACAGTTTTTTTTAGAGGACATCAGCAATACAGCTAATCTATCGTTTGCTCAGCTTGGCGCCGTGCCGAATGAAATCCTTCATTCATGCATAGTTTGGGGTTGGTGCATCAATGATCGATCAAGCCGTTTTGCTGGGGAACAACGTAGGAAATAATTAGTACAACAATGTCCACGTGCAAAGTCTGAAGCACATATTCGTTAAAAGAACTTTCTGGTCATATCCAGGTCCACAGCAACTTCCTTCAGACAAGAAAAAAAAAAAGAATAGGCCAGTTGTTGTGGTCAATTGTAACACGACGAGCATGGCTACCATTTGCAGTCATGGTGAATGACACAATTTACTTGCGTCGTCTTCTTCGGTATATTCAAATGATGGTATTTAAGTGTGATTTCAATGAAATTTACACTACTATAGAAAAATCATCACTAATAATTCAAAAACTGTATTACTGTCGGTTAAAAACCGACAGTGAATAAATAGCAGTGATAATTCATAATTATCACTGTTGGTTATAGAAGCTATAATGATTGTACATATTACCACCGATTCTTGAGCTTATTCTAACAATTTGTATACTTATTACTGTCGATTTCAGCTACAAACGGATTTTTATATATCACTGCCGGTTCTTAAATATAACAGGTGATTCTCCGTCCATGTTTCATAACCTTCCATAAAACCATGCTTACACAAGTGCAACTCTACAATATTTCTTTAGTGTCTAAAGTACTTTCGGTACATAGTACAAGGACACTTAATAGTATCATTTTCAGCTACATCAAAAAATGAAAATGCATGATTCAAGAATTGAGTGGTTTGATCAATCCATTCATTAGAGGTAGCTTTACCACGTTGCCAACCACTATACATCCATATGCGGTGTCACATGTTAACTAGTTCTGTGATTCAAAGATAAATATATTAGTTATTACATATTTTCTGTTGCATTATTTTGAGTAACAGAACAAACACTCCAAGTTCATACAACCATTAAAGTGGGTGATTAAGTAATGATAATAATTGAATACTACAACACACACAAACAACAAAAAATACAAGGGCGCTCACAATATCACATATATATATATCACAAGCATCTATTTCAAGCATAGAGCAACACTACTACGAGCAGTCACTAGATCAACACAACTAGCAATACATGGTACTACTATTGAAATATCAATAGCCGAATTTCAGTGAAAAAAAACACTGATGTTGTGCATGCCAAATTCATTCCATACGCATCCACCATAACAACACAATAAGCAATCAGCATCCTCAACTTGAAAGGCAGAGCACATCATATAGCAAATTTTGGAGGAAAAGAAAAGAGCTTTATTACCTCAGTCGGATTGCAGGCAGGCAACACAGATGGGTGTCGGTGTGGCAGGCTCCTCCAGGGATCGCTGTGGCGGGGCCTCGTCCGGGGTTGATGCAGTGGGCTCCTCTGGTGTTAATGTCATGGACATCCTCCAGGGTTGGTGCAGCGGGGTTGTTGATGTCGGTGTAGTGGCATGTCAAGGAGGATGTGGAGGCGGGGTTTGGCGGGGGAGGCGTGCGGAGAGGGAGCACAATAAGGTTTGGACGGGGGGGGGGGGGGCATGATGGAGGCGGTGGGTTTGGGGGTGTGGCTTCATGGAGGATGCGGATTGGGGGTAGCCTAATAGACGGAGGTGGACGAGCGACTCGATTTGGGGGGCGGATGGGGATGGAGGCAATTGGGGATGGGGACAGACAAGGTAGAAAGGGACGAGGATGGATGTGGATGAAGGCAACTGGTGATGGGGACAAACGGGCGGACGGGATTGGGTTCGACGGGGCATGCGAGATGGGGTCTTTTTCTCTTTTTTTTTTTTGCGCTCGCGACTGTGGAAATTCTTCATCCGCGTGGGCCTGGGTAGCTAGCATGTGTGGCATGCGTAGTGCTATAGCTGCTGTTTGGCACGAGGCTGCCTTGGAAATTTGGTGCCCGCGCGGTCAAGTGCCACTGCTGCTTGGCGTGGCATGGAAAATAGCAGTGCCTGAACGCAAAAATGAGAACGAGAGTGGCGCGGAAGAAAAAAATGAAAACATGGTAGCCGAATAATAATTTCTCCGTGTGCTATTTTTCTGTGCGTTTTGTGTCTACTGGCAAGTTAATGTGTATTTTTTATGTACGTTCTGTTACAACCCACGAGAAAATTAATTTCCCTATGTGTGTTGTAGAAATCCACATATTAACGTATAATTTCCCTATGTATTCCATCATAACCGTAAAACAAAATTATCGCCCACAGAGATATTCCCGTTTCCAGCAGTGGCATGCACTAACACTAATATACCGATTATTAATCTATTACCTCAATTGCAAATACTTGACGTTAATTTGGACAACAACACAGTCCTCAAAATTTATCATTGTTTTATATTAAAATACAATTATAAAATCTAATAAATTAATATTATAAGGAAAATACTTTTTAAAAAAAATCAACACATGCTTTTTATGTTTTCAATCTATGTATTTTGAAAGATGTTAATAGTCAAAATTATAAAGTTTGAATGGAAGCATATAGGTTCAAAATGTCATATTTTTGTGATCGATGGAGTTTTTGACGGTTACAAACAAGACAACCATTAGAGAGTATATGCCACTAGAAACAAAAATTCTTTCACTAGTCATTGTCTATAGTTAAGGCAGGAGTGACGTGGTTGACCGACAAACAAACATGCCTATCAAACCATGACCTTCCAAGTACTTCAGTAAAAGAAAAGCAATTAACTCCAATAGACAGATAGTGAGATATTGCTTTTACCACACCTTCACCACCACACCAAAGGTGTCATTGACTTTGTGTTTGTACACAAGACTTACTTATCCAACAAGAGCATGTGTATGGCTGATAATAAAATTGCGCCTTCGGGGATGTGATCAAAGTGCCTGCAAATAGAGAACAAAATGAGAATTAACAATTTGCCGAGCGGATTAGGCATAAGAGCTTTTTTTTTTGCGTTGAAGAGTATATAACATTTTTGTATAATTAATTTACAAGGCTTTTTGCATTGAAATGATTAACAAGCGCTACTTTTGCTGCGAAGACCATGCTCCCAGCTGTTGTGCAGCATGCAGCAGCCACCTAGTCCAAAAGGAAAAGGAAATTTCCTCTGCCACTATCTCGTCTCCTCGGCCTTCAGGAATGGAGTGCGCAATTTGCAGCAAGTCTCACATAGAAATTGTTAGATCGAGCATCTCAACAAAATAAAAAGTCTACAGATGGAGTGTGAGCAGTGATGTGGTGTGTGGGTGTCTTTCTTGTAATTGTAATTTTTTATTAGACACTGCTAAATACTAACTGTGCGTGCTAAAGTTAATTCGTCCGCACATCCCTGTTAGGAAATTATTTGATTAGGAGTCTTCATAATCAGGCTATCCTAGCCAATTAAGCAACCATCGTGCGGGAGCGCATCCACGGCCATTTAGGTGCTAATACTTATCCGCCTGCACACCTCTAATTAGGAAAGTCCTTAATATTGCTTTCTTAATGCTTTGCTCCGCAAGGCAACCGCACACAACCTTCTCCCCATTTGAATCAACATGAAAAGCACATCAACACAAATTTTACAACATGAGAAGTAAATCAATACAATCTTAAAAGCAAGTTGCAGTTGCTCCTGCCAATACCCAAATCGACATCCTCCGTGGGGATCGAGCTTCTCACCGCTTGAATCGATGGGACCAAGCTCCTTAACATCACCATTAACATTGGACTCCATGCCACCCAAATAGAGTAGATCGAGCTCCTCGTCACTGGGGATGAGCTCCTCCGCGCCTGGTCGAGCTCCTCGTCATCGGGGATGAGCGACCAGCATCGAACGCCCAATCCTCAACCTAGGGAGAGAAAGAACTCCACTGGTCACGAGAATCACCACATCCTATATATTCAAAATGAAAAATACATCAATACAAATTTTGAAAGCAAATTGCTACGACCAGAGAAGCAAATCAATACAACCGTATCAAAAAAACATAAGCAAATCAAACAAATCAGTAAGAAAAAAACAATTATGTGTAAGCAAATTAATTGTTCCGGCTAAGAAACAAAAGGCAGATCAGAGTTATGATCGAAAAAACCAAATCAACATAACATTTGCACACAAATTATGTGACTTTGAGAAGTAAACTTTGGATAACTACAAATAAAATTGAAAAAACAATTTCATGCATTAGCTAGGTAAAATTGAAGCAATTTCGTACCTCTGAAAAATAGTTCCTAGGAAAATTTATATAACCCTGAAAGCAAATCGCTACAAAATGGTGATGTTGCCAAAGCTCGATGGTCTATCGTAGCACTCATGGGTAGGACGCAGTGTGAAACAAACTGCCCAATCCCAGAGTGTGGGTCACCATCACACTAGATTTGAAGTGGCTCCACCTCCTGGGCGACAAGGGTGCATGGGTGGCAGATCCTACCTCCATTCGGACGATGACGAAGACGAGCCACGGCAGGCGTATCATTGCGGGTACGAGCGTACATGCAAGCACGCAGAGCATGCACCTTCGAAAATAAGTCTTTACCTTTTTTATTTGTATGTGTATATATATCTTCCTTTTTAGGAAACGAGTGACCGGTATTTGTTAGATGAAGATTAAAGCAATTTTCTCTCTCCCTATACTCTTCCTGTCCTCTCTCTCTCTTAAACTGTGGTGATACACAGGATCAGTATTTAAGACAAGGTAAAATGTATCGTGCAATATTATTTTGTCAGAAAGATCAACAGGTTTAAATTTGATTAACACCAAAATGGTAAAGCACGTAAACATCAAACCTTTACATCCATGACTTGACTTTGAGTGAACAACCCATTACATCGAGCTCAGTCAGCTCTTAGCCAATAAACGTGGTGGAGCTCCTAACTGGATCTTGCCAATTTCAATAATCCCTGACAATCTCTCACGATAGTTGAAGTAGGTTTTGATGATGTTGATTAGATCTTTAAGTTTTTTCAAATCGAAAACAAAATTTCTAACTCATAAGTTATATGATTGATCTATCATCAAAACTATGCATGTAATGAGATTTGTGTCAGAACTATGTTAAAGGTGTGTGTGGAGCTTTAAGCTCAAAGGCGCTATAAACTGACACTCATATGGTCCGTCCGTTTCTAGACGAGACTGGGGAATAAAGCCCTTAAATTGTAAAAAAATTCTGGCTCATAAGAATCCAAGAGAACAATTATCTGGTGTCGATCTACGATGTGTGCATCTCGTCGATCTTGTCGATTGCAAACAACAAAGCTTTGCTGTTGCAGGCCCAATTTAGCTATGGCCCTCTCAGCCCGATACCAGCGCGGCCCAAGCCCAAGCACTCTCTGCGGCGGCGGCGGCGAGAAGTTCTTCCCCCGTTCCCATCGCCGCCGCCGTCGCCGCCGCCGTTTCTTGGGGACCCTCGCAGCAGCAGCGCGCACGATGCCCTTCGGTAAAGATTCCCCCTCGGCCGCGTTCCCGGCTCAAGACGATGGTCAGGCGCGCGCGCCGTTCTTGCGGCATCGCCAGGCGGCGCGTCGACCGCCGACGCTTCCGTAATGCAGGATATTTTGAGGTTTGTTTCCCCGCCTCCATTTTTTTCTTTTCGTAATTGATCTAGCCAGGGATCTGCGAGAACGAATTGGCACTAGTTATGGAGTTCAGAATCGGAACATTCTTGCTGTGTTGTTAACTCTGATGAATGGTGATGATTAGTTAGCAAAGGAATCTTGACGGAACACTTAATGCTTTGTTATTACCTTACTCAGCGGCAAAAGTATGCTAATATGCGTATATGCCTATGATAATCCTCACGTATAATGTATGACAGGTAATAGGTAATTGCGTTTCGTAGTGGCTGCCTCAAGAGATAGTTGCTAGGCCATCTTTGATTTGCATTCATTCCTTTTTTTTTCCTGTGTGTTTCGTGCTCTGGCAGCTTACATTCTGCTGTTTGGCAGAAACTACTGATTACTGAATAGGCGAAGGATAGCTCTACAACTCCTTGCTTATTGTGACTTGTGACTATGAAACTGTTCTGCAGAGACTAGTAGGGAAGTACTTGCAATTTATCTGCTATACCTTTGTTCAGTGTTTGATAACAAACCTGCTTTTTAGGGATGACATATTTATACTTCCCCACCCTGTTGGTTTAAGATGATGGTCCTATTCCTCAACTGTCCATTCTAGATACATACAAATATAGATACAAGTGCAATGATTTAGGGAGACAGCGTACCATGAATACAAGTTCTAGAGCACATTTTAACAGACATTGTTTTACCAATAAAAATCCTCAATTAAATAGAAAAGTTTATGCTTGATTCTTTAGGACTTATTTATTTCATGTATCAAAGTTCTTTTAAGTTTAAAATTAACCTGATTGTTTAAACATGAAATGCGCTCCTGTTAGACACTTAACGCCGAACCCTTATGCATACTTGGATTGTTAGTTACTATTCGTACCAGAGACAGGATACAGGAAGAGGCAAGCACACTAGACAAGAATGCAGTAACAACGATGTCTCTAGAGATGGGCATCAGATACTTCCAGATAGAACAGTCAAGTATTAAGATCAAATATTTTCTACTTAACTGAACTGGGGACCATTCCTTATGCCTCTTTTGCTTTCTGTAGTGAGGTAGTTACATTTCGTGCTGCAAAGAACAAGCGTATCTGAGCTGTTTCGTAGGGCTTTGTCAGGCAGTCAGGCTACAATCTGAAGGTAAGGTCTACCTGAGGCATGGTCGGTCATTTATTGGGATTGCAAAATGTGTTGTAAAGGAATGACATAGCTGAATTTGATTATCTTATGTCTGTTACTGAACATTGCCTAGAGTTTTTGTAAACACTAAAACAATTTTGTTGTGGAAATGATTTTTTCCATGTTTGTATTTAACTTTAATTTGGCTATATGTAATAGAAATATCTTTGCTCCACCATTTATCGAAAAGCCATACTCTTAGCTGACTCCTGTTATATGTTCTTTTTAAGAGTTCCATGTAGGACCAGATTGTAATCCGTGCAAAAATGCCTTCAGTGTTTCTATAAGAAACTCATTTATAAAGATTTTGGGGCAAATCTCGTGGACTGGTTCTAGTTCTCTGCAAGCTGCAATGCCATTCCCCGGATTTCCTCAACCTACATTATAACTTATAAATGTACTGTCCTGTAGTCGGTTCTGACATGTTAGATCATATGTCTGTTCTGTAGGTTTTCAGTGTGGCAGCTCATATATTGGGCGTGGCTGAACTCTAAACCATGCCGCTTTTATCAACTCTCACCAAATGTTCTCATTTCCCTACTACTTAAGGCATGCAGAGGGTGGTGTAGTAGGATGGTAGTACTTGGCCTTTGCAAATCCAGTCTGACTCCCATGGACGGAAACAAAACCTGTCAGTCAGTGAGTGAGACCATAAGTCATGACTAACCTTAGACAAAATTGAAATCCCTTCATTGCCAATGCAGAAAGAGCTGTAGCTTCAAACAAAGGGCCCAGGACAGGAGCAAATGAAAATGATACATGGATATTCATCATCTGCCAACATGAACAATTTGACCACGTAGCAACTTTCACCATAGGACATCTGGAACTTTATATATGTATCCAGTAAATTAAGGTTGTTACATCCAGGCCAATATCCTTAGAACAAAAGCTTTATTTGTATAAGGTGGAGGCCTGTAAGAGTTGACAAACACTCAAAAGACCAAAAGAGGTAAGGAACCATGCAACATTACATAGCAATAGATTCAGACCAACCAACTATGCTTCGTGTCTCACCAATCTTTCTAAGCCTTGATTTCCTCCTTGCCAGGAGGGAACTTCTTGAACTTGGGGAAGAAGAAGGGCTTCTTCTTGATGAAGGGGAGCAGTTTCTTGAACTTCTCAGTGTCTATCTCGGGGTTCTGGGTCTTCTGGTCAGCAGGAGGATGGTAGACCTGAGTTGGCGATGGGTGCGAGTACTCCGGAGTGGGTGGTTTGTAGGTCGGCACGTGCGTTGGGTGGTACACCGGCACTGGTGTCGTCGGCTTGTACTCTGGCACCGGCTTCTTGTGGATGTGAGGGATCACGATGGGCTTCTTGTGGAAGAGGTGCTTCTTGTGGAAAGGGTCGCAGAGGAATGCCGAGGCGCACTCTTTGGACGAGTAGTGCATTTTGCCGGCGACTGCAAGGAAGGTCTTCTTGTTGTCATTGCTGGATGGCCCGACGATCCAGGACGGCTCCTGTCCGGGGCATGGCTGGTTGGACGCGCTGTGAAGCTGCGCGAAGCAGTCCTGCTTCAGCTCACCGTCCTCGCGGAGGAGGTTGGCTGCAAGGGGGACGCTGAAGGTGCCGGACTTGTCAACCTCGCCGATGGCCTTGGTCTCGAACATGCCGTCAGTGTTCTTGCATTTGACAGCCACTTGAAGGCCTGAAGAACGAGTGCAGCATTGTCAGGTAATCTTCTGTACAAGCTCCAGAAAACTCTTAACAAATTGCTTAGTACAATGGCATGGTCGGAGATGAACGTACCCTTGAAAACAGCCTCAGCATTCATGTTCTTCCTTGTGCAGTCGGCACACTTGGCCAAGCCGACGACCATGGAGGCCGCCTCACCCCCCGCGGCATCGGCGAAGACCGCTGCTAACAGGACGGCACAGATGCCGACAAGCAGGCCTCGAGGCAGAGTCCCCATTGCTGGTTCTTGCGTGTTCACAAGATGCTGTTTAGACTCAACTTGGTAGCACTGGATGCATGGAGATCAAGGAGAGGCAGTGCTGGGTTTATATAGGATTACAGGTTATCGGTGGAGCCGAAGCATTTGGCAGAAGTTAAGTGCAGCTAGTGATCAAGGAGCTACCAAAATCTGGCACCGGCTTTGCAGATTTGTGAGTTAATGCCGTTCCCGGTTGATCATACTCTGTCTGCTCCCCGGATGGCCAGATCTACCTGATCACCAGGCTAATCTCACCTCCATGCATGCAGAGATCAACAACAAATGGCTGCATTGAAGGAACAATTGACTTTTGGAGCATAGGAATTTTTTTCCAAGTTCAATTGAATATTTGATGACTACGTGTCATGGATGATACCGGTTTTTTTTCTATGATCTTCAGTTCAGCTGTGTATATTTGCATCAATGACATTGCTGTGGAGTCGAGTGTTTTAGTGTTAAACAACTTGTTTGACATCTCAAAAAATAAAAGCCATTAAAAAACTTGTTAAACATCTCTAAAAAAACTTGTTTGACTGCCGAATAACTTTACCATTTTATGCTCACAACTTTCTAAAGACTTGGAAGCAACATTGACAGTGCCTGCTGGGTTGAGCCTCTGTCCAATGGGCCCTAAGTGAGTACCCTCTTATCTCTTCCTGCCGAAGGTCCTGTATACTTGAGTGCAATCATGCAAGTTCTCAAGCTGGCTATTGTACTAGATATGCCCCCATTTATTTCTGTACACACGTTGAGTAATCCTCAAGGGTTCAAAATGCTATTCTATCATCTCTTTCCTTTCTTGCTGCTGAAGGAAACAACAATTAACATTGTAATCAGCAACAAAACTGTTTTTGAGTCGAAAGTTGCTGGAACTGATCTTAAATCTTAGAAATTCAAGATTGGAAGTGTTTGAATTCCATTGTTGAAATTTTCTCACATTCATGCCGAATATGAAATAAGCGAGTGAAAGTTTCTGGACTCTGAGGGTTGCAATTGGTACTCTAATAGGGAGGATGAAAAGCCAAAGAAGAGAGGGGAACCATCTGTTGTAAGACGTGTAATTTAGTTGCCAAAGGATTATGCAGTTAGCCACTTGTAAAGTGCATTGTGCACAATATTTATCCATTATTTTTTTTAAAAAATAAGCAAGCATTATACACCGGTCATCGGTTGAATCGTACCTATAGAACAACCTTATTGGCATCTTTAGGTCATCTCTAAAGGGAGAAAAGATTGGAGTGGAAGAAGAGACCGAGGTGATTCACCACACACTACTACAGAATATGTTGTCACTGTCAGTTCCAAACTGGCATCACTGCCGCTTTTTAAACCGATTGTGATAATTATGGATTATTACTGCCGACTTCAGAACCGACAGTGATAGTAAGTATTACTGCCAGTACAAGTCTTGAACCGGTAGTGATAACCCAATTATCACTGCCAGTTCATGCCTCGAACCGATAGTGATAACCTAACTATCATTGGTTTATGCGTTGAACCCGAAGTGATAATACATCCACATGTGCGAAAATACACTATCAGGAACTTTTCAGCATGTGGATATGACCCTATGCCAAAATATTTTGTGGTGGAGTATTCTAAATCTAAATGAATGGCGAAAACACAATTTGAAACCACAATGACAAATAGGCACGGTTGTTGCAAAACTACTCTACCAGGAGCTCACCAGCTTGGGGATCTAGTCTCAAATCCCCATACGTTGACGAGTTCTTGGTAGAGCAGTTTTGCACCATCCGTTTTACATCTTGCGCTATCCGAAGCTGTTGAACTCTAGTGACAATAGTAAATCCAAACGAATGGCGAAAACACAACCATCTTGAAGTTAATGTGTTTTCTGCCACTCGTTTAGATCATATTTGTTGGGGATCATCCCCAGCCGTCCCCATACCCGAGGGCAACTGCGAAGTTAGTTGGAGTTGGAGTCATCCACAACCAGTCCGATGGATGCGAAGACTGGTCTACCCCGACTACCCGGCGAAGCTACAGTTCGCGCTCCAAGCCTTCGACAGGAGGCAGCGAAGACGGGGCCAGGCCTCCGCCTGATGGATGCGAAGACAGGACCAGGCCTTCACATGGAGGTGGTGACGACCGAGCCAGGCCTTCGCCTGGTGGTGGCGAAGACAAGATCAAGGCTTCGCTTGGAGATGACTTCGACACCCTTCGATTGAGAAATAGCCGGATAGTGGGCCCAGCTGTCATGGGCACTGTTGTGATTATGGGACCATGTTTAATTGTACCATACTGCCTCCGGATATTCCAGGAATGTAGTAGGTTAGGGGGTAGTAAGTGTAAACCGGGTCTGTGATTGCGGGGGTGTGGGCTATAAATAGAGCCACAGTGTAAATGTAAACGGGATGTCAGACTGTTCACTCTCCAATACACGTCACATAACGGGCCTTCGCCAGTTCTACCCCCGAAGGCCCCCATCTGGTCTGGGACTTCGATCCCAACAGTTGGCGCCGACCGTGGGGATCGAACGAAGGCATGCCACCGAAAAAGAAAGCGAAGCCACTTGGAGGAGCGGAGGCACTGCTAGAACTAACAGCCGCAGTCGGACCTTCGGCCGATCGAACCGCCCCAGTGGTACCAGAATCAGGAAATGCCTCAACCGGGGGGGGGGGGCCTCGGCTGCACAACACCAGGATTGCGAAGTTGAGACAGCGCAACAACAAACTGCCAATGGCCGACATGACGACACACTGCGAGTGGACTCCGAGCAAATGCCGATCATGGAGCCGATAGATCGCATTCGCTTCGATGTTCCGAAAAAACAAGGCGACAGAGGCCGAAGCGAAGAATGGGAGGACCTAGACGACTTCGCCGAGTTGGACCATGATGAAGAAACAAACGAAGAACGAAACGCTAGATTAGAGGCTGAGGAGTTGGAAAGACAGATTGCGCACAAAAAGCGCATGTTGGACGGCCTAGCAGCATCCCGGAAAGCTGCGGAGTACCGTCGTAGGGCGGAGGAAGCAAAAAAGACGTTGGAGAGGCTCCAAGAAGAAATCGATATACTTCAAACAGAAGGCATCTCTCGCCGACCAACGCCACCAAGAGATTGCATACGGGCTTCGCAAGAAGTTCGGCGAAGATCTTCCACAGGAGACCCTGGATCACCTCTGGCAATGGACCTACAAAATCAGCCATGGCCGATAGGATTCAAGATGCCTAGGGTGGTCATGTTCGATGGAGAGTCGGATCCGAAAGAATTTGTCATGAGCTTCGAGGCAGCCGTGGAGTCAGCTGGAGGTGATGGTGTAACTTTGGCGAAGGCCTTTGTTTTGGCAATCAAGGGAATAGCAAGGTCATGGTACTCCGCCCTGCCCCCGAGGTCCATACATTCATGGGAGCAGCTGCGGGCTGCCCTATACAGCAACTTCCAAGGAAACCGAGCAGACAACATTACTGCAACTGACCTCTTCGCCCTAAAGCAACAACCGACAGAAACTTTACAAAGCTACATGCGCCGATTCGTTCACATACGATGTTAGGCGAAGGGATTGAGCGAAGATACCATCATTGATGCTGCAATTCAAGGAATCAGAGGAGGCCTCTTGGCAGCGAAGCTCACTAGAAAAAGACCCGCAAGCGTTCAAGAGTTATTGAACAAGATGAAAGAATACTCAAGGTCTGAGTTAGATCATCTACGAAGGAAAAACAAGTTCACTGCCTCAAGAGCAAAACATGCACCAAATAGGGAGACAGTTCTGAGCAATCTGAGAGACAGACCCCAGCGACCAAGAAAACCCGAAGGTCCGGATCATCCGCGGCAAAAAGAAATTAACCAGATCGACCCTGGCCCGCCCGAAGCATTTCAAAATTCGTGCGAAGCTTACAATTTATCCAACAGAGGGGGCTGGACAAGCAGGGGAAGAGGCCGCGGAGGTAGAGGTGGTCGACTTTCGCATGACCTGACAACTTTTTACTGTGAACTGCACGATGAAGGAGCAGGCCACCGGACTAAACATTGTCCACAAGTCGTGGCCATGAAGCAAAGTTTAGCGAAGCCGACAGCAGATAACGAACGAGTGGTTCACCACACAACAGGCTTCGCAAGAGGCGAAGGTTGGCAGAACCACAGTCAAAGCATGATGTTTCCAAACCAATGGAATCAAGTTCCAGCACCACAATTCGCACCCGCACCACCAATCCAATTTGATCAAAACAGACAACTGAACATATGGGGTGATCTGCCCACGCCTCCGCCAAGGCCAGCAATTGAGCCACCACCAGAAAGTAGCAAATCAGTCAACACCTTGACCAATAGGTACAATGTGGTGCTGCCTATCTTAGGGGGGTCCAACCAGCAAACAGAATCCAAAAGACAGCAGAAAGATTACGTACGAAGGGTTAACCACGTCGGAGTAGGACCAACATACGTTAATTCAAGATGGTCTAACATTCCCATCACATTCTCGCAAGAGGACATGAGGGTATTAGATTATCCACACACAGATGCCCTAGTCATTACTGCGAACATTTCGGGAAGCGAAGTACACAGGATATTGATCGATGGAGGAAGTTCTGCAGACATTATCTTCGCCGATGCCTACGATAAGATGGGGCTGCGAAGAGATGACCTGAAACAAGCTGGGTCGCCGCTGCTGAGCTTTGGCGGAAGCGCAATTAACGCCTTGGGGAAATTAACAATCCCAGTGTCATTTGGCGAACAGACAAATTTCCGCACAGAGGAAATCACCTTCGACATGGTAGATATTAATTACCCATACAATGCGATATTTGGGAGGGGGTTCCTCAATAAATTCGGAGCAGTCCCGCACCACGCTTATTTGTGCATGAAGATGCCTGGCCCAGAAGGAGTTATAAAGATCCTGGGAGATCAGCGAGTTGCTAGGCGAATCGAAGTAGGCATAGCCCCAGGGAGAAGAAATGTCCATAACGTCGAAGACCCTTCGGCGGAGGCCGAAGCAGGGCAAAGAAGCAACATCGTAGAGAAATGCACGAAGGCTGCACCAGAAGGACCTACCAGAGTGGTACCGCTGAATCATGAAGAAGATAAGAAGATTACGATAGGGGCAGAAGCCCCGGAAGAATATCAACAACAACTAGTCGTATTCCTTCACACAAACAGCGACTTGTTCGCATGGTCCCCGAGGGACCTGCAAGGAGTAAGTCGAAGCATCATTCAGCACAAGTTAAATGTGGACCCCAGAGCGAAGCCAAGGAAACAAAAGATTAGAAAGGCTTCGGGGGAAAGGGAGGAAGCAGCAAAAGTCGAAGTAGAAAAATTGCTTGATGCCGGAGTAATACGCGAAGTTATACACTCGGAATGGCTAGCTAACCCAGTATTAGTAAGAAAAAGCAATGGAAAATGGAGAATGTGCATCGATTTCACAGACTTAAACAGAGCCTGCCCAAAGGATGACTTTCCGTTACCTAGAATTGACTAGCTTATAGACTCCGCAGCCGGGTGTGAGATGTTAAGTTTCCTCGATGCCTACGCTGGTTACCATCAAATATGGATGGCAAGGGAAGACGAAGAAAAAACAAGTTTCAGAACCTCCTTCGGAACATACTGCTTCGTGAGAATGCCCTTCGGACTCCGCAATGCTGGAGCAACCTTTACAAGATTGGTGCAAGCTACGTTAAAGTCGCAGCTGGGACGAAATGTATTGGCCTATGTTGTTGACATAGTAGTAAAAAGTACCAGGAAAAGCCAACACATCGAAGACCTACAGGAAACATTCGATAATCTGCGAAGTGCAGGATTAAAATTAAACCCAGAGAAATGTGTCTTCGGGGTGCAATCAGGAAGACTTCTAGGGTTTCTAGTGTCGAAGAGGGGAATCGAAGCGGACCCTCAGAAGATACAGGCGCTCCTGGACATGAAACTGCCACATAACAGAAAGCAAGCCCAACGCTTGACAGGAAGACTAACAGCATTGAACAAGTTCATCGCAAAATCCGCCGAGCGAAGTCTACCACTCTTCAAGGTGTTAAGGAGTTCTGAACCTTTCCAATGGGGTGCCAAGCAGCAGGCTTCCTTCGATGAATTAAAAGTATACTTGGCGAAGCTTACAGCATTAACCAGCCCGGATCCGGGCGCAGATTTACTGTTATACATAGCAGCTTCGCCGTCAACAGTCAGCGCTGTTCTCGTACAGGAAAAAATTGAAGATGCCAGAGTGTTGCAAGCACCGGTCTATTACGTATCCGAAGTACTGGCAGGACCGAAAAAGTCATACACCGAGCTGGAAAAAGTGGCGTACGCACTTGTAATGGCATCCCGCAAGCTTCACCACTATTTTGCTTCTCACAAGATCACAGTGCCAACTTCCCTACCCCTTCGAGACATGTTTGAAAACAAAGAGGCCGTCGGAAGAATAGCGAAGTGGGCGACAGAGATAGCTCCTTTCATGATTGTCTTCGCAGCACGAACATCATTAAAATCACAAGCATTGGCGGAATTTATGGCAGAGTGGACACCTTCAACTGAACCTTCGGATGATGAAACAGCAGAACCAACCTGGACCGCATACTGTGGCGGAGCTTGGGGAGCGGCAGGAGCAGGAGTCTCGGCGGTAATATTCTCACCATCCGGGGCGAAGCTGCGATACGCTGCAAGGTTGGGGTTCCGATCCACAAACAACACGGCGGAATACGAAGCTGTACTCCTGGCACTTCGCAAGGCGAAGGCTTTGGGAGTTCGAAGAATACTTGTCAAAATAGATTCGAAGGTTGTAGCAAGCCAGATTGAAAAAACATTCCAAGCAAAGGAACCAGAACTTGTCAAGTACAGGTCAGCAGTGCGAAAGATGGAAAAGTACTTCGTCGGGTTCACGGTGAAGAGTGTATCAAGAAATGATAACAACGAAGCAGATGAGCTAGCGAAAGCAGCTTCGCAAAACATGCCCATGCCTCCAGATGTCTTCTATCAGAAACTAAGTAAATCGGCCTGCGATGACAATTCCAGCCAGACACAAATAGTCGCATCGGTTGAAAGCGAAGACTGGCGTCTCCCGATAATAGCATATCTGCGGGGTCAAAGCAGTATCGAAGATCACGTCGAAAAAAAGCGCATGGCTCAAAGAGTAAGAAATTATAAAATTATAGACGAACATCTGTACAAAGCAGGAGTTTGCGCACCATTTTTACGATGCATATCCCAGAAAGAAGGCCAACAACTGTTAAGAGAAATTCACAGCAGGCTGTGCGGTTCGCATATCGGAACAAGGGCTTTGGTAGGAAAAGCATACAGGCAGGGCTTCTATTGGCCAACAACTGTAATTGATGCAGACCAACTGGTACGAAGTTGCCAACAGTGCCAATTTTGGGCGAAGGGTTCAAGCAGA
This sequence comes from Phragmites australis, assembly GCF_958298935.1. Classification (NCBI taxonomy): domain Eukaryota; kingdom Viridiplantae; phylum Streptophyta; class Magnoliopsida; order Poales; family Poaceae; genus Phragmites; species Phragmites australis. The sequence goes on along the minus strand of NC_084941.1, from coordinate 20,719,618 downwards.
TCGACAACGAAGATACAACTCATTCCGCCAATCTGGCCATTACGGCGATGGGGAATTGATATTGTCGGACAACTGCCAACATCCCCAGGAAATTTGCGCTACGCCGTGGTGGCGGTAGAGTATTTCTCAAAATGGGTAGAAGCAATGCCACTCGTAAGCATAACGTCAAAAAATATACAAAAATTCCTATGGCAGAACATCGTGTGCCGCTTCGGGGTTCCAAGCGAAGTGACTGTGGACAACGGTACTCAGTTCGACAGCACTGGATTTAAAGAATTCTGCAACAGCTTGGGCATAAAGTTAATGTTCGCATCAGTCTACCACCTGCAATCCAATGGCGCAGTTGAGAGAGCAAATGGTATCATCTTCGCAGGAGTTGCGAAGCGTCTTCAAGGATTACCGAAAGGAAAGTGGGTCGAAGAACTACCCAAGGTGTTATGGTCATTAAGAACAACAGTCGCAAGACCAACAGGCTACACGCTGTTTCGCCTACTATTCGGCGAAGAGGCCATGACCCCCGAAGAATTGAAAGCCAAATCATTCAGGGTCGGGAATGACGCAGAGCAATGTGATGAACTTTCGTCAAAAGAAGCCCTCGAAGAAGTAAGATTGCAAGCAGCCAAAAACCTGGCTACTTACCAAGAAGAGACAAGAAAATGGAGAGACAAGAACGTATCTGAAAATGCCTTCACCCCAGGAGATTTGGTATTGCGAAGGTTTGGTACAGCAACATCGTTTGGCAAACTTCATAGCAAATGGGACGGCCCCTTCATAGTTAAAAGATCCTTGAGACCCGGTTCGTACCATCTGGCGAATATGGAAGGTGAAGAGCTTCCACACACCTGGAATGCAGACAATCTTCGCAAGTTTTATGCTTGAGAATCGGCAGCATAAGTCCGACATTCCAATGTAATTTTTATTTTTTATTTTTTGTTTTTTCTAGTTTCCGTACAAGCCCATGTAATTATCATGTAAGGGTACTGCACTCTTTTCCTCACAAGGGGACCCCTCGCTAGGGGGTGAGGTTTTTAATGAGGCAGAAAACCCAAATGAAGAAAGATAGAAACCCCTAGAAATATTTCTTGTCTCGAGTAGCACTACCTTTCGTCGAAGTGCGTCACCTCACAAGTTTGGCGCACCAATCGACGACCGTAATAAGGTGCAAAGTGTAAGCAGGAAAGCATACACTTACGACCTTCGCGGGATTATAGAAATCGCCAAGCCAAATAAAAGGCAGCGAGCTTCGATAAAAGTCGGGGGCTAAGAGAGCCTACCCCCGCATCGAAGGAAAAAACAAACCTTCGCTTAAACGAAGCATCGCCAAGCCAAATAAAAGGCGGCGAGCTTCGATAAAAGTCGGGGGCTAAGAGAGCCTGCCCCCGCATCGAAGGAAAAAACAAACCTTCGCTTAAATGAAGCATCGCCAAGCCAAATAAAAGGCAGCGAGCTTCGATAAAAGTCGGGGGCTAAGAGAGCCTGACCCCGCATCGAAGGAAAAAACAAACCTTCGCTTAAATGAAGCATCGCCAAACAAAATAAAAGGCAGCGAGCTTCGATAAAAGTCGGGGGCTAAGAGAGCCTGCCCCCTGCATCGAAGGAAAAAACAAATCTTCGCTTAAACGAAGCATCGCCAAGCCAAATAAAAGGCAGCGAGCTTCGATAAAAGTCGGGAGCTAAGAGAGCCTGACCCCGCATCGAAGGAAAAAACATACCTTCGCTTAAACGAAGCATCGCCAATCGAAAGTAACAGCACTAAAAATGCAAACATAAATATCAACGGAGAAAACAGGTAGAAGGCGGAAAACTTTGAAGTCTAGGAATCAGACAGCGATCCACCAAAGGTAGGCCGAAGTTACCTGCGAGTAAAAGTCGGGGGGGGGGGGGGGACGGCGCTTCGCAAGTGTAACATTAATTATCATAAGATTACCAACCCAATGGAATCGCAGGAAACTGCGGTGAAAATTGGGGGATGGTTTTTGTCAAGATAGTCAACCCGGAGAATTTGACTTACGATCCCGGAGAATCGAAAGAAAAAAAAAAGAAAAAAAACAAAAAAACATACTCCGCGTGACGTGCGAAGTGAGACAAAAAAAAAAAAAACAAAAGCACGTCACAACACAAACCAAGTTTATTCCGCATCTAAATCAACCTCTGGATCAACAAAATCCTTATACAAGTGACTAAAATAAAATTGATACTCGATGCCTTCGCTGGCATGAAAACGCAATGATGGGGCCGAAGTGGCCCCAACTTGATTACAACATGTCGGCATGGAAGATCTGTTGTTACTACTACTTCACCTAGCTACTTGCGAAGAGGGACCACGCCGATAACACAATTGGGGTCTCCGGCAAAACGGCTCGTCGTCTTGCGGTTCAATTTTCGGTTCAAGAAGTACCGATGCACCGTCAATGTTCCCTCTTGCCTCGCGGCGAAGAATTCGTTCAGCTCGCCGGTTAACTTTCGTTGAAGAATGAACTGATTTCCAAAACGCCTTCGTCCTAGCATTCATATCGTCGTACGATCTACACTTCGCGTGCCAATAACGTTCCAAGTCGATATCAGCATGGCGGCGTTGAAATGATTCCCAGCAGGACCAGGAGACATAAAAATTATCCCTCATCATAGTCAAAGGAACAGCTTCTTCGGCTACCTGCGCAGTGTCCGAAGCAAGGACCTGCGCAGGGAGCGCAAAAAGGTCAATATCACCTCGACATTAATACATAATGTATTACACAGCCACTGTATTGCATTGTAAATGACAAAATCAAAATATGACAACGACCCTTCGCGCCAATTCATCCCACCTTCCCAGTATCTTCGGCCGCCGTATTGGTCGGTTTCGACGAAGTGTTCTCCCTCGCCTTAGCCTATAAATTTTAACAATAAACAAATTATTGCCTCCTAAAAAAAAAACGCAAGTTTGGAATCTGTACCCTTTGACGATTCACTTCGGTCTCTCGAAGAGCTAGCTCGCGCCCATACTTACACCAATAATTGGTGGTGAATGAATGGGCGGTGCTCTTCGACGACTTGGTAACAGCCGAAGTTGACATATCCGAAGGATACTGGAAGGAGGGTCGTTGAAGGGCAGTATGATGGTCGCAACCCGTCATCTCCACAGACTGCACGAGACTGCGGGCGGCGACCATGGCGCAGAAATCGCCGTATAGCTGAGCGGCTGGAAGCAGGCTACTGCTGGTCTCGCGGATCCAACCAATAACTCCACCCAGTCCAACGAGTTCAACTGATGGAGGAATTGCCGAGGCGCCTATACCTTCAAATGTATGGCTGATTGCTTCGCAGGCGGCTACCGCCTTCGGCTCAAGCTCCCCAATGACGTTAAGAGCATCTTCGTTATAAGCCTTCGCTTCGCTCAGTTCAATCTGCAGCCGCTCCGCTCTTTCCCTCTCCGATGCGCACTCTGATTGCAGTTCGCAAACTTGCGCTTCGGAGGATTGCAAATTCTGGCGAAGACAATTCACTTCGCCGTCAGCAATATCCTTCGCCGCACGCAGCGCTTCGAGCTCTGCTTCGAGCTTCTCCGATCGCAATTCTGCATCCTTCGCTCGCCGTGACAACTCGCGCTTCTGACTCTCGGCTCTCTCCGCCTGTTTTTGTAGCAGTTCAATCTGGCCCTCAGCGCTTCGGGCGCGGGCTTCAGACTTTTCTGCTTGTTTGCGCTGAGCTCGGGAGAGAACTAAAACCTGAAATTTCAACTGACAACTTAGTAAATACAAAATTTCCTTTATTTCCATTCAAAGAAAAGATACAACATACCTTCGCGATTGCCACATCAGCAACATCAATCAATTCGCTCGAAGACTTTTGCCCAAGCGGGATCTCGATCTCAGGGAGAACGAAGGAGCCAAAAATCCTCTTCGCATCGTTTACCTCCCCGGCACTTGGCTCAAAACAGGTGGGCCGCAAAGCCTCGGGTGCAAGGGCCTTCGCGTCAAGCAGCCCGCCAAGACCCATAAGGCCTTTCCCTCTCCGTCGCGGCGCAGTTGGCGTCGAATCTTCGCTTTCGGAAGATGAGGTCGACGACGAGGAGGGCGACGAATGCCCCGCCACTTCTACGTCATCGCCGCCCTCATCAACGGGATCCTCTGGGACACCGGGCTCCGATGCCACGCCCACACCCGTCAACTCCTCGTCGTCGCTCAGGATTAGCGTCGGAAGGTCGACGCGGGTGCAAAACGAAGATTTCGGCGCTTGGCCCTCTTGCAATCCTTCGGAACTCTCCCGACGGTTCAAGCCGCGCGAGACAGCGGAGCCCTCCGGTGACATTTCCACTTGAGGCTCCGGCGCAGATTCGCGTGGTTTTTTGCGCAGTGCGACAGCTTTCTTGGTACGCCTAGATTTTGGCGATCGTTCCGAAGTCTTTCTTTTCGCCGGAGGGCAAGCAATAGGCTCTTCGCTTATCTCCACTGGTGGGGAACCTCCCACGTTGCTCTGCAGGACAGCCGAAATCTTCGGCCGCTCATCGTAAGACAATCCACGGTACTCAAAAATCCTGTTTAACCTATGGTTAAGCCCCTGGTCTGCGCAGAGCTGCGCTTCGCCAGGGGTAACCTTCCCAACCAACATCACAGCCTTCGCTTCAACTTCGGCCACTGACAAATCTATAAACAAAGTTACCATTAAAACAACTGTTAAGCAACAAGATTTAAATCATAATATAGCACACGTCCAAGAGGATACCTGCGAAGCCCTCTACAGCAGGCTGAGGACGGCAGAGCCCCTCAGGCCCTTTCTCTTCGAAGGTCGGTATACTCCAGCCACGGCTGAGAGGCCAGATGCCGGCCGCTAGAAACTCTTCGACCAGGTCACGAGTTGACAGATATTTCGCGCACTGTGCGAAGGCTTCAAGTGCCGTTTCTTGCGATGTTTTCAACCGGACATCAGGGGTGCGATTTCCCTTTACTCCTTCGCACTTCGACACAAGATACTCTTCGTTTTCAACTAACCACCATTGGGTCCAGTCGCTCGGCCACTTGTTCTTGTATACGACCGCGGGAGTGGACAGGCCGGCGCGGTATGCGAAATTAAGACAACCATAGTGCGCTTCGCTCTGCACTCCACGAACAAAAACGGGTTTTGGTTGATGGTGCAAGCGGTGCGCAGCGGAGAATGCCCTCGCGGAAGCCTTAACTCCTTCAGAACGGGCAGCCCAAGCGAACAGACTCATTCTGACTAAGGCATTGGGCGTCAACTGATGCAAGTACACTTCAAAGAGCTTCAACACCTTAATTACCATTTCGTCGCAGGGAAGTCGAAGGCCAGCCCTAAAGTAATGCACAAAGACAATGGCTTCATCATCAGCGGGTTCGGGAATCTCCTGCTTCCCGGGAAGCCAGACGTTGGATACGTCATCAATCAGCCCCTCCCTGACAAGGCCAGCCAAAACTTCGCTATCCACCTTCGACTGTCCAATCCAATATGTCTTCGGACGCGATGATCTGTATTTCGGCGCCATCGAGTTCAAGGGACTTCCAAGCGGAGCGAAGGGAACAAGGGGCTAAGACTAGCCTGTCCGAGGGTCTCAAACTTGCTTCGTACGAGAGCAAAGACTCTAAACAAAGGCAAGGTGAATTTTTTTTTGACTGCCTCTGTATTTATAGGAGAAGTCGAGCGCGGTTAACACCACCTGCATCGAAATCTCAACCGACGCCGGAAAATGCGCTCGGGTAACTACCGTGAACATTAAATGCAAACAGTTATCCCTAACATTTCAACAGATAAAAAAAAAATATAATAATAACATATATTATTATTATAACAACAATAATATCAATAATAAAACTAGGCTTTGCCTCCAACCAACTTCGATAGGCCGAAGGGGGACAGCGCTTAGATACCTCAAAATTCTACAGGCTCAGCCTATCGAAGATAAACCTTGCCAGTAGGGGGCTACTGTTGGGGATCATCCCCAGCCGTCCCCATACCCGAGGGCAACTGCGAAGTTAGTTGGAGTTGGAGTCATCCACAACCGGTCCGATGGATGCGAAGACTGGTCTGCCCCGACTACCCGGCGAAGCTACAGTTCGTGCTCCAGGCCTTCGACAGGAGGCAGCGAAGACGGGGCCAGGCCTCTGCCTGATGGATGCGAAGACAGGACCAGGCCTTCGCATGGAGGTGGTGACGACCGAGCCAGGCCTTCGCCTGGTGGTGGCGAAGACAAGATCAAGGCTTCGCTTGGAGATGACTTCGACACCCTTCGATTGAGAAATAGCCGGATAGTGGGCCCAGCTGTCATGGGCACTGTTGTGATTATGGGACCATGTTTAATTGTACCATACTGCCCCCGGATATTCCGGGAATGTAGTAGGTTAGGGGGTAGTAAGTGTAAACCGGGTCTGTGATTGCGGGGGTGTGGGCTATAAATAGAGTCACAGTGTAAATGTAAACGGGATGTCAGACTGTTCACTCTCCAATACATGTCACATAACGGGTCTTCGCCAGTTCTACCCCCGAAGGCCCCCATCTGGTCTGGGACTTCGATCCCAACAATATTATTACCACAATCTTGAACACTCAACTTACCGCCACTCATTTTTGGGCATAAGGGGACATGGGAAGCGGGTCGGCGTGGCTGCGGTAGGCGACATGCCCGAGGGGAGATGGGGTGGTGTGGCCATGGTAGGTAATGAGCCTGAGGGGAGATAGGGAGATGGGGCAGCATGACCGCGATAGGCAACGAACCCGAGAGGATATGGGGAGACGAGGCGGTGCAGCCACGGTAGTGACATGCCCAAATGGAGATGGGGAGACAGGGCAGCACAGCTGTGGTTGGTGCGGCTGCGCTAGGCGACGGGGACGCTAGCGAGGTCGGTGACGGACCCGAGGGGAGTGAGATGGTGAGACGGGGAAGACAGACCTGAGGGGTAGTGACGGTCAAAGTGGCGATAGTGACCATCGCACCACTTCGACCGCCACTACCCGTCGGGATTGATATTCTAGAGGGGAGTTGAGTGAAGGAGGGCCGAGATATTTATAGAATGATTATCACTACCGGTTTGTATTCCAAACCATTAGTGATAAGGATTATTATTGTCAGTTTGGAATATGAAATAGCAGTGATCCCGACGGTATGCTGGTTTGGAATATGAACTGACAATGATAAGGATTATCACTGTCAGTTCTTTATCATTGTCAGTTCATAACGGCTCAATCATTGATATATCGGTTGAGCTTATGAACCAGCAGTGATAATCTTTATCAGTGCCAGTTTATAACATGAATTGGCAGTGATAGTAGCCATTATTTTTGGTTCTTAGTGGCTTCTTGTTAGATATGCTGATTCAGCTTATGAACGAACAATGATACCTTATCATTGCCAATTATTACCACACCTGCAGTGAAGGGGGCACAGGGATGACCATTTCTGTAGTAGTAACATTGGAGTGCTAAATGCTGAAAATGTGTGCATATATACAAGTTGACAGGGTCAGTTGCAGTGCGGTGAGTGCACATAGAGGAGGAACGGGTGCAGAGGCATACAAACAGCAGTGGAAAGGGCGGCAGAAGTGCTCGCCGGAGCAGGGAAAGAGAGGGAATAGGTGGATGGGATCTCGGCTTTGGGGGATCATTCAGCGTGAGCGTCACCTTTTTTAGATAATGAATGTACAACCCTAAGTTGTATAATTTATCCACCGACGAGCCACATGATTACCTCGTATATCTCATTCTATCATTTGATAGAGCATTTTTAGCACCCATGTAACAAGAACTACAAGATTGCACCCTTCTTGTTAGAGGTAACTTTACAACTTATGAGACGTAACTTTATAACATTATTTTACATTTAAATTTGTGCAAAATAGATGTAACTTTTTCTAAAAACTCCTTGAGTTTTTCACATGCACTTAGTGCTTGCGTAGGTAATAGAGAAAGCATCTTTCCTTTTTTTTTTTTCTGTAAGGTAGGAACCCATTTTTTCTATTTTAGGAAATTTGTGGGGGTTCTCCCTTTAAGACTAAATAGAGATGTCTCAGTTGAGATTTTCCGAATGTCGCCTAAAAAATGCTGTTATAGAAATGCAATAATTTTTCTTTTTTGGCAAATTTGTAAAGAAAGTGTTTTGGAAAATGAAATTGTTATTCAGTTAAATTTTTCATCCAATGTGGATGCTATTTGGGATAAAGGACATCAATCGTGCATAACTAATCCCTCATCTTGTGATGAACTTCGAGGACAATTTCAGCCAACAACTGCAGCGGAACAAACAATACAACATGCACAAGTGACCAATAATGGATACAATGAGTCTTCTCTCACTACTACATAAACCACCTTATGTGCCAGTTCGGAACCGCCATTAGTCTTGGTTTTTGGATCCGGAACTGCGCAATTGGTAGTGACAGCATGTGATTGTCACTATTGGTTTCTAAACCGATAGCAAAAATAGGCTATCACTGGCAGTTTGAATCATGAACCAGCAGTGATAGCCTAATATGACTACCAGTTTGAGCCATGAATCGATAGTGATTTCTCTACTATCACTATCGGTTCAAGCCAAAAACCAGCAGTGATATCACCACTATTATTGCTGGTTTGAGCCACGAATCGGCAGTAATGTCTCCTTTATCACTACCTGTTTGTGGCTCCAACCGATAGTAGAAGTGGTGATATCACTACAGGTTCTTTGCTCGAACCAGCAGTGATAATTCCATACTAAAAAAAACTACACATATGGTTCACATACAATTTATCAGCACACATCATAAATGGTGAAAATACAGGTAATCATCTCATATCACATATGGTTTACATGAAACCTAAATCCCCCCCAAAAAACAAGTATCTATCACTTTGAATTGTAAATTCAACTTAAATTTTCCTAGGACCTCATATTAGGGCACAAAACATTATAACAATCATGTATATGTGTACTCATAAGTGGCACAAGTAAAATAACCTACCTATCATCAGTTTGCACCTTATTTTTGTTATCTCAGTTAATTTATGTATGATGATTATAGAAAGAAGATTCACAATGACAATATTGGTGAAAGAATGGCCACTTTATCCTAGCCCACCATTTACCTCATCGTTATGGGCCAACAATATAATCACATCTATCACTAAAAATGGACCAAAACAGAAAATTAGCAAAACAATTAATTTGCCAATATGTGGCCTCCTATTATCACGCAATGTATTGCAACTGGAAAGCCATGGTGAGAAGTATAATGCCAAGATAGATCCCAAAAATATAAATTCAACTTAAATTCCTGAAAAGAGATAATCATCTATCACTTTGGATTGTAAATTCAACTTAAATTTCCATAGGGCATCAGATTAGGGCACAAAATATCATAACTATCATGCATATGTGGACTGATAGGGACAAACAAAATAACCTCCCTATAATCACTCTGCACCTTATTTTTGTTATCTCAATAATTACATCTAATGATTATAGAAACAAGATTCACAGTGATGATATTAGTGCAAGAATAGCCACTTCATCCTAGCACACCTTCTAACTTATCATCATAGGCCAACAACATAATCACCATCTATCACTGAAATGGACAAAAGCAGCAAAGTAGCAAAATAATTTATTTATCGATATTAGCGCAAGTACCTAAAGCAAGGAGGAATGGCGCCAAGGAAAATGAGAGCAGGCTATTGCGCCAAGGAATGCCAACAAATATTATTCCTTTGCACCTCATTTGTGTATCCCAAATTTTAATGTGATGTCATGGATAACAGAGTTTAGGTAATTTGCACAACCTACATCCTAATACCACAGAACAGAACATTCAAACTTAATTTGACATGGTATCATCATTAGCAATATATGACCTTATATCATTGGCCTATTTGATCATTGAGAGGATAAACATAGCTAAAAATTCAACTAATTTCTATAAAATTAATCTATAATTGACCTAAAATAATCTAAAATGGATATAAATCATTTACTATGCACCTAAAATAATCTAAAATTCAGCTAAAATGATGTCATTGTGGTGGAGGGTGCCAGCGTCAGGGTGAAGGAGGCCGCAATGACTCATGATGGTGGAGATTGGGGATAGGGTGGCAGTGTCAGGGTGGCAGTGTCAGGGTGGGGGATGCCCTGGAGACCCAGAAAAATGCAGAGCTTCAGGACAGAGGAGGCCATGGAGGTGCGGTGGGGTTGTTGTCACGGAGGCACCCACAACAGTGTGGGGCTTCGAGAAGTAGGAAGCCATGGAGGTGTGTGGCGGTGTCGGTGTCGTGGAGACCCACGACAGCGTGAGGCTTCGAGACGGAGGAGGCCATGGAGGGCTAAGTGTTGAAGAAGGGCAGAGAAGGATAGTTATGTAGGGTAGCGAAACTAGCACTACCAGATCAACTAACCAACAAGTAGGAATAGTCTGAAAGCATGAGGCACAGGGACCGAGGTGTTAGTGATAATCTATCACTATTGGTTGGTAACAAAAACCAATATTTATACTATACACATAAATACAACTAAAACTTGTAAGGAACTACTAGTTAGACTTAATATTAAATACAAACAATATATTAATTTATTACACCAAAAGGTTCACTACACAAAATCTCTGCTACTTAAAAGTACATAGTGATTCCCGCACCCTCCTGTATCCTGCCTCCACGTCCTGCCCTCCCCACATTTTGCCCTCGCTCCTGGCCCACGCCTGGGCTTCCATGTGGCCCACCATGACCCAGCATTAACTCCACGCTCGATCCTCCCAATGCCCTATCGATAGCAGACTCGCGCCATTCCGCTGTGCCGCTGCCGCCGTTCGTCCTCCTTGAATCATACCATCGTTCCTCCACTCACCTAGGGTAGATCCACCACATGCTCTTAGACTCCGACCACCAAGACCAGGAGTAGCAGCCGGCACACCCCTCTGTCTTTTTCAACTCGACTGAGCGCGCCTGGGTGCGGTCGCATGGCACACTAGGGATCATGCCTGTGGCCACTGCGGGGGGTCTTGTGTAGCGAAAAAGGCCCTATTAGGCTATAATTGTGATTTTGGTGGTTAATGACAACATAGTCAATGGGACTAACATGTTTGTTAAGAATATATGTTAGTAGGTCTCATAGATGCAATACATGAAGAAGCCACTGCAGCCGGAACAAAGTTGGACTGAATTGGAGAAGTCCTAGGAAGATTTGCCTCACTGGATGGTCCAGTGCTCTAGGTGTTGAACTCACCAGAGCATATTTGACAAAGGGGGAGAGAGGTATGAAGACCTCACCAGAAGGACTGGTGATTAGTAAATGTACACACCGGAGTATTTCTACTAGCGAATGTTGTAGCTGTTGAAGTTGAAGATCAAAGCACTGGATGGTTCGGTGATCATTGTGTTGCAAAGGGATAGAAGGAGATCAACACACCAAAAGGTCTGGTGTATGTGTTGTACACACCGGAGGCTTCACACCAAACTAATTTACACAGAAAGGGTACCAAGTGTTGAAGAACAAAGTTCAAGGCACCGGATAGTCTGGTGATGAAGTGATGTGCACCAGATACTTTCATCGGAGCAATTTACACAGAGAAGAATGAAAGGCTCGAATGGCTCAGGATAACTCACCGTATAGTTCGGTGATGGAAATGAAATATACACCAGAATGTCTGGTGTTCATAGAGGCTTGAGTGGGGTTCCAACGGCTAATTTGTGAGAGTGTACTCACCGGATGATCTGGTGTTAATACTATTTTTCTCACTAGATTATCCGATGTTAACAACTTCTTTGAGTCATTGGGTAATGGCTAGTGCGCGGGTTTGAGGCTATAAATACCCCTCAACTCAGTCATTTAAAGATGTGGCATACAGCTGGAGTCTTGAGAAGTTTATGTACACCTAAGAAGACATCCAAGCCACAAAAGTGTTTAAAGTGATCATCCAAGGTGATTAAGCATAAGATTAGTGAGTGATTAGTGCTTATAGGCCTAAAGAGAGTGTTACTAGGTGATTGCTGCCTAGAGAGTGGACCAAGGAGTGACCAAAGATTGTACCAATTGGTACATTGGTGCCTTAGAGTCTTGGTGGCTCATTGGCAAACTTGTTGACCCTCCGACTTGGTGTGGAGCGACGACGAGAAGCGTGTACGGGGATACGGAGATCCTTGCCTTAGTGGCTCAAGCTCTGAAGTGATCACGACGGCAAGGAACCAGAAGAGAGGCTAGTAGTGAGACCTTGCCTTGGTAGCTTGGTGGCTCATCCGGGTGGAGGCATTGTCTTTATAACTTAGTGGCTCAAGAGTCATGACTAGATGCCGACCGGGAGCATATCCTTTGTGAAGCTCCAACGTGAACTAGGGGTGGCATTCATGTCATTGATACCACGGGATAAACATCCTTATGCTGAGTTTATTCTCTCTAGCTTATTTACGTTTTCGCATTTACATTCTTGCAATTTACCTTCTTAGATATGTTGCAAGCGCATTGATCGGTAGAGTAGACACACTAGATAAACCTAGAGCACATCTAGATAGAAATTGTATAGGTTTATCTTGTGTAGTTTTTGGAGCCGACTAGATTCTAAGTGTTCTAATTCACCCCTCTAAGGATGTCACCGATCTTTTCAATTGGTATCAGAGCTAGGGCTCACATCTAGCTCTACAATTTGTGTTAGAGCTTCTCACGTTTCACAAGGTTTCACCAATTCAAGTGGCATTTGAGCCTTCGTCTCATTATGATCAGTTAGGCTTCACCGCCTAGTGAGTTGTGACGTCTGGGGTTAGAATAGATTCACATAGTGCTTAACTTTTCAATTGCACAAATTTTCCACGTTGGAAAATTCTAATGTCTTGTTATTTGCAAGCCCAAGGGTTGGATGTTTGTAGATTCACCAAGCAAGGAATAAAACCTCGCATCACCAATAAGGAGAGACAATTAGATACATTGGCCAAGAGTATCATTTTTTCATCTATATGTTTTGATGCATTTAATCATATTTATTCTCACTAATGCACATGATATTTAGAATAGTATCATTGAAATACATGAAGTCACAAAGGATGTGCGCAATGAGAAATATCATGTGCTTGTTACTAAGCTTAATTTACATCAAGCAATTACCCCATGAAAGTGCTAATGATATGTATTCTCATTTGAACATTCTTGTTAATGAGATCAATATGTTAGGTTTGATGCCAATTGAAGATGATCAAGTGTGAGAAGAATACTTTAAGCACTTCTTCTGAAGTACAAGTTGATAGTCTCTATCATCTACGACAATAATGACATTAAGAAGATGACTCCAAGTCAAGTGCTCAACAAGATCACCGCCTATAAGATGACAATGAACATGGAAGGGTGGAAGCTTCTTCCTCATCCTACACCAAGAACCTTTCTCTCACAAACAAGCAAGCTCAAAGCTAAAATATGAAGACAAGGATGAGAAGGCAAGAGTAAAAGTCAAACTCAAGCGAAGATGATGGTGATCAAGATGAAGAGAGCTATGAAAAGGATGATCAAAGTGCATCAAGTGATGAAGAAATTGATTCTAAGATGGCCAAACTCTTCTCAAAGTTAGAGAAGAATATGAAGAGGATCAATGCTAAGGTTGATCATCCTATCTCCATTAAAGATTTGATCAACACAATTGATCATATCAAGAAGGAGAAAAAGACCAAGAATAAGAGGGAGACAAGTGGACGAGCCAAGGCATTTGCAAGCATAGGAAGATGAATGATTGACGGTGAAGATTCAAGATCAAGTGATGAGAGCATCAACATCCACTTCTCCAAGAGAAGCTCTTCCTCAAGGTTGTTATCACGCAAGTCGACACACAAGCCATCTCACAAGTGCCTTATGGCCAAAGGTATGGATAACAATGTAAGTGATGATGAATCCGATAAGGATTCTCCCTCCTATGATGAACTCCTTTATTTGATCAATAAGCAACAAAGGAACCTTAAGAAACAATCAAAAGAGCTTAAGAAATTCAATACACTCAATGACATTCATGCTATCTTTGTTTCTAATTATGAACAATTATTGAGTAAATTCAATTTGCTAAACAAGGAGCATGGTGAGCTTAAGACTAAATTTGACTACATTAAATATCAAACTAGGGTCCCTTTGAAGCAATCTACATCTCTATTTAATTTCAATCCTAAGGTATATTGTTCTACTTCTTGTGATAATTTAATTGCTTTATCTAGCTCTCCCTTTTGCAATGAGATTTGTATTGAGAATGATATTATAGAATCATCTAACAACCTCATTGCACAAGAAAATGATGAGCTTAAGTAAGAAGTGAAGAAGCTCAAGAAGGACTTGGTGATTTTAAAGGGCAAAGTACATGTCCAACATGTTCAAGATAATCATGTTTTCATGGTGAAGAAGCTTGCGGAGAGGTCCACTGTGACATACTTCAAATGCTATCAAGAAGACCACAAGTCCTTCCAATACAAGCAAGCCAAGAAGGAGACAAATAAGAAGAAGAAGATGGTGAACCTCTCTAATAAGACCTCCAACCTCTACACTAAGCCGAACTACAAGAATAAGATCAAAAGCAACCACTATAAGCTCAAGAAGTTCAACAATGGATAGGTGATTGCACACATGGTTGGGAGAAAGGATTGGAGGTGGAATCAACCCATTTGGACGCCCAAGAAAGTCATCACGAACATGAAGGGGCCCCAATTAGTTTGGATTTCAAAGAAGACTTGAAGCCCAAAGTGACTATGGGGATTTGGAACCTTGGCTTATAAGATGAAGTGAAGATTCAAGCAAAGAAGCCAAGTGTACAAGATGGGCGCATTGGTGAAGATTATGATCATCACATACCCAAATCACCATTCAAAGGTAAAAGAGGTAAATGGTAGCTAGACTTTTCATGCATTTTGTTTTTTGCTTCAAGCTTATTTGCCTCGTCTAGGATTGTATAGCCATATTTCAATTTATTGCAATGCCTAGTGTAGGTTTTCATATGGTAGTTTGCTTGTTTTTTTATCTCTAACCCATGAACAACCTACATGATTTTTTAGTTGTTGGTTCATTTCATGGCACCAGTTTTTACAATTGGTATCTTTCATGTGCCACGATCCAATCTATATGATAGATCTCCATTGTTATCAATAATAAGTGCATATATGTCACAAGTATTCAACACATGTATGCACACTTTTAGGGGAAGTATATCCTATAGGTTCTGATTTTGAGACTAACATGTGTTGCAAGTTGTATCTCTTGTAGTCTCATGGAGCAATCAATATATCTCCGGAGGTATGCAATGCTTAAATACTTCAATTGGTATCATTGTTAAATCTTTTATTCATTTAAACTATCTTCATGCATAATATAGCTTAAACTTACTATCTTGACATATTGTTTAGTTGTGCATATGTTTCTTTCTCATCATATGTATGTAAACATATATGGAGAGTTTAGACTATATTATGTAAGTTTCATAAATTATGATTCATATGATTTCATAGCCTACAATTGCTATCATTCATTTATAGTGATATCCATACAATTTGTATCCTTTTAATTGGATCATGATTTATGAAGCTCTCTCCCATATGCTTTAATGTTTTTCCCTTTGAGCTCAACATGTGCATATAGCCTTTTTAGGAGATTGTTGACGAAGGGGGAGAATTTTGATAACCAAAGCAAGATGCAAGTTTGTAAGATGAACAATGTGAGGACCCGTCCAAACAGTATTCAAATTAATCATCAGGCGGATCATTATTCATAATCCAACCTCGACGATTAACCCGAATACCATTCCGGCAGGCCCGACACGTGTTTTGTGCACAAGGATCGGAACACATGCCTCCAACATAGTGCATCACAACATAGCTTAATAAAGAGCAAGTAATAAATATTTATATTACAAAAGTTAAGCATGGCAACTGATTTCAACAGTTTTACAACAAAAGGGAGCTAGGAGAAGACAAAACCCCTCAACTCCTAACCAACAAAAGATCTACGCAGCGGAAGAAAATAAACTAAACAACAAAAGGATATGGAGCCACATGCCCTTAGGCTCCATACCAAGAGTACCGAGTTCGGAGTAGAGTGTGCTACTCCTGCCCGCCACCCGGATCGATAGGCACAAAGTAGCCAAACACCACCTCTTCCTCGCCGACCTGTGAACCTGCATCAACTTAAGGGCAGCACCCTGAGTACGAAGGTACTCGCAAGTCTTACACAATATGGGTATATAATATCCCGACTCCAAGGATTATGCATTGAACTGTTAGCAAGAGTAGGCCACAAGTGATGAGGACATCACTCCCTCGGATACATACAATGATCCTCCATTGAACTTTCAAGGTCCAATCACAAGAGCTCGCGCACGACAATTAAATTTAGAGGTGAGCTCGTTCCTAAGCAACTCTTTATATAATTTTGAGAATAGATTACTACCTAATGATTATGTGTTGGTTAGGAATCATGGAGAGGACAAGGAGACACATAGAGGAAGGCTTGGAGGCGTGGAGGAGCAGCTAGGACGTCCAACAACAGCAGGAGGTCCAGTCCAACTCGAGTCCGAATCAGCCTCGACCTCCAGGACCAGCGAGCAGTAAAACGGACGTCCAGGACGCATCCGGACTCCGTTTTCGACGATTCACATATGGTTGGAAAGATAATTTCATAAGGAAACCAATGGCGTTGGTTTGAGGTCCAAATTCCTTCTGAGTCAACGGGAAACGTCGAAACAAGTCAGCGTCCAGAATCTGTCCCGGTGCTGCGTCACCGTTTTTGGTCCGTTGGGCCATGTATCGTGTTGGAGTCCATTAGGGACACGTCCAGGGGTCCTTGGCCGACCCTAATCCTTTATATACAGTAGCCGCCGCCCTAATTAGGGTTAGGTTTTGCTTAGATTATTCTGTCAAGAACAGTTTCACCGTTTCGTCGGTTTGTGAGACCCCAACTCGTGAGATTAATCATTCATCTGCAATTTGGTTGCATTCTTCCTTGTTCTTGCTTGTGTTCTTCGATTCGCAGGCAAGGATTTTAGCCTTCTTGGCGAGGTCAACCGTGCAACGCCGGTTGATAACCAGAGGAGACGTGGTGCTGCGATTGCGGGGTTTCGGATCGTGTTGTTCGGAAGCCGGATCGACTTGTGTCTCGTTTCCACCAAATCGAGAGTTACCAGAACCTTTCGGAAGATCGGGAACCCTTGTTCATATTAAGTGGTATCAGAGCTTCGCAGGGTTCGGCGAAATCAGAATTCCCAAATTCGCCTCCGAAGTTTGAGTTTTCAATTTCCAAATATTTTTCTCATTTTACGGCTGAACTTCAGAAAATTCTACAGGTCACGTCTTTCACTTGTTTAAGCTCAAATTTTCTGTGGTTCCCTCTTGTGTGCTCCTAAGTGAAAAAAAAAAAAAATCAAAAAAATAAAAAGAAAAAGTTGAATTTTCCCAAAAAAACAACGACAGCCCAAAAAAATAGAAAAAAGAGAGGGGCAAAAGAGGAACAATATCTAGAGGAGCACATAGAGAAGGGCAAAGTGAGCTGTGTTAGCGTGTGCTGTTTAGTTCTTTGTTTCTGTTGCTCTTGCTATCCATCATACTTGTTTCTCTACCTTGTTTAACACACATACTTGGTACTTGCAACACTTTAGGCCAGCAACGAGAACAAGTACTTGGGACTATAATTCAGCATTACTATCTGTTTCTGATTTGTGTTCCACATATACATATTTGTTCTCTTTGTGTGCCTTTCAAGCCCCACAGATTCTTCTGAACAGCACTGGTTTGCATCCCTGCAATCGCTCGCACGCCTTTCAGGTATCCTTTGCTTTGCTGGTAAGAACCCTGGTAAGAGCTTGGTAAGGTGTCTACCTTTGCTGATCTTGATTGAGAGGCACCACTCCATCTTTGTAGTACGATTATTAGGGATAACCTTCACTGTTTGTTGTTGTGTTTGTTTCCACAATGTCAGTTGAAGGAGATAAAACGCCAAAGGACTTCAAGGAGTGTGTCAGCCAAGAGCAGCTACAAGCTGTTGTAGACAATGCTCAGAAGGAGATGAGGGAGACAGTCATCAAGGCTGTCACTGAAGCGATAATTGAGATGAAACTCGCAAACGCGGTTGAGCGGGTGGACAAACGGTTATCCGAGCTCACCGACAGGGTAAATGCTTTGGAAAACCGTCCTGTGCACAATGAAGATGTGAATGGAAGCAACACCGGTGATGAGTTGTATGATGACGATGTTAATGTTGATCCAGCGGCGACATTGCAAAACAGATTACGGCGTCGTCTTCGCACTAACACCACAGGTATGAGTGGCGTTCCACATCACCACCACCATCGAGGTATGTATAATCGAGCTCCTGAAGATCCTTATGCTAAGGTTAAATTTACTATACCTTCTTTTTCGGGACATTATGATGCTGAGGGATATCTTGATTGGGAGATGACAGTAGAGCAAAAATTTAGTGCCCATCAAGTACCTGAACAACATAGAGTTAGACAAGCCACTAGTGAGTTTAAAGATTTTGCTATTATTTGGTGGACTGGTTTAGCTGCAGATGGTGCCACACCTCGTACATGGGAAGAGCTTAAGGTTGCTATGCGTGATAGATTTGTTCCCCCATCTTATCATAGAGACTTGCGTAAGAAATTGATGCGCTTAGAACAGGGAGATAAATCTGTGCAGGATTATTATGGTGAGCTTCAAAAGGGCTTGATGCGTTGTGGCATAGTAGAGGGAAACGAAGATTCTATTTGTCGATTTTATTCGGGTTTGAAACGTGAAATCCAGGATATTATTGATTATAAAGAATTTAACAATGTCAACCAGTTGTTTCAGTTTGCTATGCTTGCAGAGAAGGAGTTGCAGGGGCGTGAGCAGCAGGGAAAGTACAAGGCCAGCACCACATACACGCCGCGCACAGGATCATCATTTGGGCTGTCCAAACCATCCACTTACAGGGCTCCCTCACCAGCGAGCAAGCAACAAGCAGCTACGACACCAAATCCTGTCACTACACGACCTTCGGGCTCAGGTAAAAATTCTGTTTTGCAGGGACCTTCCAAGAGTGCTTCCTCTGTTGCATCAACGGGACGCACCTCTGGCATTCAATGCCGTCGCTGCCATGGATTCGGTCATGTGCAGAAGGATTGCCCAAGTCAGCGGGCATACATTGCAACGGAAGATGGGTACATCAGCGCCTCTGACATTGAAGAAGAAGAAGAACCAGTTGTTGAGGAGAGCAACGAAATCTTGGGCAGTGATGACACAGCGACCTATAGGAGCATCATTGTGCAGCGGGCGCTCAGCACAAAGGTACAACAACTAGAGAAGCTGCAACGCCATAACTTGTTCCAGATTTTCTTCGTCATCCAAAATCGGCGAGCACGTGTCATCATCGATGGAGGTAGTTATAATAATTTGGTGAGTTCAGATTTGGTCAAGAAGCTTGGCTTGACCACACGCCAACACCCCCATCCATATAATCTTCAGTGGTTTAATGATGCTGGAAAAGCTAAGGTAACACAAACTTGCAGAGTTTCTTTTTCCATTGGTTCCTATGCTGATTATGTTGACTGTGATGTGGTACCTATGGAAGCTTGCTCACTTTTATTGGGTCGACCTTGGGAATTTGATAATGATGCTATACACCATGGTAGAAGTAATACATATACTTTTATGCATAAAGGAAAGAAAATTACTTTGGTTCCTATGACCCCTGCTGAAATTGTACAAGCTGATAAAGAACGAGCTGCTAATTTGCGTGATACTAAATCTGAAAATCAGCAAGTTGCTAATTCTCTTTACCCACCTAAAAAGGATACGTCTGCACCTAGTTCTAAGGTACATGGCATAAAATTGAAGGGTGGTGTTATGCTTGCACTAAAAAGTGACCTTGCTGAAATTTCTAATAATGATATTTGCTACACCTTGGTTTGCAAACGAGTTTTGTATTCGCTTGATGATGTTATTAGTTCGATACCTCCTGCTGTCACTAAACTTTTGCAGGAGTATGAGGATGTTTTCCCAGCTGAGATACCCCCGGGACTGCCACCTATGAGAGGGATAGAGCATCAAATCGATTTGATCCCGGGAGCAACATTGCCAAATCGTGCTGCGTATCGAGCCAATCCCGAGGAGACTAAGGAAATTCAGCGGCAAGTCCAAGAGCTTTTGGACCGCGGGTATGTACGTGAGAGCCTTAGTCCTTGTGCTGTTCCTGTGATTTTGGTTCCTAAGAAAGATGGTACTTGGCGTATGTGTGTTGATTGTAGAGCCATCAATAACATTACTATTCGATATCGCCATCCTATTCCTAGACTTGATGATATGCTTGATGAGTTGTGTGGCTCTGTAATTTTTACAAAGATCGACTTGCGTAGTGGTTACCACCAAATTAGAATGAAACTTGGAGATGAATGGAAAACAGCTTTCAAAACTAAATTCGGATTATATGAGTGGTTAGTAATGCCTTTTGGTTTAACTAATGCACCTAGCACTTTCATGCGTTTGATGAATGAGGTTTTAAGAACTTTTATTGGACGATTTGTGGTGGTTTACTTTGATGACATATTGATTTATAGCAAGTCTTTGGATGAACATATGGATCACTTACGTGCTGTTTTTAATGCTTTACGTGATGCACGTTTATTTGGTAACCTTGAGAAGTGCATCTTTTGCACGGATCGAGTCTCTTTTCTTGGCTATGTTATTACTCCACAGGGAATTGAGATGGATGAGATGAAAATTGAAGCCATAAAGAGTTGGCCGGTGCCCCAAAACATCAAACAGGTGAGAAGTTTTCTTGGACTTGCAGGTTTTTATCATCGTTTTGTGAAGGATTTCAGCGCCATTGCTGCCCCCTTACACGAGTTGACAAAGAAAGTTGTGGTGTTCCATTGGGGTAAGGCACAAGAGGAATCCTTTGACACTTTGAAGGACAAGCTTACGCACGCGCCATTGCTGCAACTTCCAAATTTTGGTAAGACCTTTGAGCTAGAATGTGATGCTAGTGGAGTTGGCATTGGAGGTGTTTTGATGCAAGAAGGTAAGCCCGTTGCATACTTTAGCGAAAAATTGCATGGCCCTGTTCTTAATTACTCTATGTATGATAAGGAATTGTATGCACTTGTACGTTCTTTAGAGACGTGGCGTCATTATTTGTGGCCTAAAGAATTTGTTATACATTCAGATCATGAATCGCTTAAGTATCTTCGTTCTCAAAATAATCTGAATCGTAGACATGCTAAGTGGGTTGAATTTATTGAATCTTTTCCTTATGTTATCAAACACAAGAAAGGGAAGGATAATATAATTGCTGATGCTTTGTCTAGACGATATGCTTTGTTGTCCCAACTTGATTATAGAATTTTTGGACTTGACTCAATAAAAGAACAATATGTGCTTGATCCTGATTTTAAAGATGTATTGCTGAACTGTAAAGAGGGACGTACATGGAACAAGTTTGTGATCAATGATGGATTTGTGTTTAGAGCTAACCGTCTATGCATTCCAGTTGGTTCCGTTCGTCTTTTGTTGTTGCAGGAAGCACATGGAGGAGGATTGATGGGACATTTTGGTGCTAAGAAGACGGAGGCTATGTTGGCCACACATTTCTTTTGGCCAAAGATGAGGAGAGATGTTGAGCGGTTCGTGGCACGCTGTACCACATGTCAAAAGGCTAAGTCTCGCTTGAATCCACATGGTTTGTATATGCCTCTTCCTGTTCCTTCTATTCCTTGGGCAGATATTTCGATGGACTTTGTTTTGGGATTGCCTAGGACTAAGAGAGGGAGGGATAGCATTTTTGTTGTTGTGGATCGTTTTTCTAAGATGGCACATTTTATACCTTGTCATAAAAGTGATGATGCCATTTATATTGCTGACCTCTTTTTCAAAGAGATTGTTCGCTTGCATGGTATGCCTTCTACTATTGTTTCAGATCGCGACGCTAAATTTTTGAGTCACTTTTGGCGCACTCTATGGAATAAGTTGGGTACAAAACTATTGTTTTCTACTACTTGCCACCCACAAACTGATGGCCAAACGGAGGTAGTGAACCGCACTTTGGGTACCATGTTGAGAGCTATTTTGAAGAAAAATTTGAAGATGTGGGAAGAATGTTTGCCCCACGTGGAGTTTGCTTATAATCGGGCAACACATTCTACCACCAAGGTAAGTCCTTTTCAGGTAGTGTATGGTTTTACCCCTCGCGCTCCTATTGATCTTTTGCCTTTACCTACCACTGAAAGAACACATAGTGATGCTAGTGCACGTGCTGATTTTATTCGTAAGTTGCATGAAACAACTAAAATAAATATCGAAAAGATGAATGAAAAGTATAGAATTGCTGGTAGTGAAGGTAGGAAAGAAGTCAAACTTGAACCAGGTGATTTAGTGTGGTTACATTTAAGAAAAGATAGGTTTCCAGAGCTGCGTAAGTCTAAATTAATGTCAAGAGCTGCTGGTCCTTATAAGATAATTGAGAAAATAAATGATAATGCATATAAACTTGAGTTGCCACCCGAGTTCGGGGTTAGTCCTTCTTTTAACATTGCAGATTTGAAACCTTACTTGGGAGCCGATGATGAGCTTGAGTCGAGGACGACTCCAATTCAAGAGGGGGAGGATGATGAGGACATCACTCCCTCGGATACATACAATGATCCTCCATTGAACTTTCAAGGTCCAATCACAAGAGCTCGCGCACGACAATTAAATTTAGAGGTGAGCTCGTTCCTAAGCAACTCTTTATATAATTTTGAGAATAGATTACTACCTAATGATTATGTGTTGGTTAGGAATCATGGAGAGGACAAGGAGACACATAGAGGAAGGCTTGGAGGCGTGGAGGAGCAGCTAGGACGTCCAACAACAGCAGGAGGTCCAGTCCAACTCGAGTCCGAATCAGCCTCGACCTCCAGGACCAGCGAGCAGTAAAACGGACGTCCAGGACGCATCCGGACTCCGTTTTCGACGATTCACATATGGTTGGAAAGATAATTTCATAAGGAAACCAATGGCGTTGGTTTGAGGTCCAAATTCCTTCTGAGTCAACGGGAAACGTCGAAACAAGTCAGCGTCCAGAATCTGTCCTGGTGCTGCGTCACCGTTTTTGGTCCGTTGGGCCATGTATCGTGTTGGAGTCCATTAGGGACACGTCCAGGGGTCCTTGGCCGACCCTAATCCTTTATATACAGTAGCCACCGCCCTAATTAGGGTTGGGTTTTGCTTAGATTATTCTGTCAAGAACAGTTTCACCGTTTCGTCGGTTTGTGAGACCCCAACTCGTGAGATTAATCATTCATCTGCAATTTGGTTGCATTCTTCCTTGTTCTTGCTTGTGTTCTTCGATTCGCAGGCAAGGATTTTAGCCTTCTTGGCGAGGTCAACCGTGCAACGCCGGTTGATAACCAGAGGAGACGTGGTGCTGCGATTGCGGGGTTTCGGATCGTGTTGTTCGGAAGCCGGATCGACTTGTGTCTCGTTTCCACCAAATCGAGAGTTACCAGAACCTTTCGGAAGATCGAGAACCCTTGTTCATATTAACAAGGTTAAGTAAAACATATGCGGTAAGCAACCTAGACATATGTGTGAGCAACTAACTTAACCAACATATATGAAATTACCCTACAACTACCAACTGATCATATGAAACTAAAGCCACATTAGTATCAATGTATAACAAGTACCATCTCGACCACTTCCCACATATTCGAACCACAAACCACATATCTGAATCATACAACTGAACCAACCACGAGAACTCTACGACCGGGTGCAACTAAAATAATAGCATGCTCATGACCGAGAGCGCGACAGTTCGAACTGTTTATACACCCTGCAGGGGATATTCCTGGACCCACACGACACGAGGACCATACAGCTTGTGCCACCCGCTAAAGTGCACACAAGGGGGTACCCGTGACAACCTTTCCCAACCAGCCCCAACCGTGTGCGATATGCAACGCTTGACGTGGCGGTACCAGAACTACTCCCGGAGCAAACTAGTACCGCTTACAAGCCCGCCCGCTTACACCATCGTTGTTCAGGCCCCACAAAGCCACAGCTACGAAGGTATTCGGCTCACCTTACCATTAGATCGGCATGTGGTGAGTAAGGTAAGTGCTAAAGCCAACTACCTCGACGATCGGCCTTAAACGATGCAAGCGGCCTACGGTGTCCGTGTTCCCTTCTTGAACTACCCCCAGACTTTCCTTGAGGGCAGGTGACACCCATCACACCACCCACATCTTGTCTCATACTCACCACTCAACCAACCAACATCATCGACCAAACATTGTAATCATTGTGAAGGTAATTAACATACAGCTCGCGAACGATGGGACGTTCCACCGCTCGACTTCTACCAAGGACCTAAGCATTGCTAAGCATCTCGCATTACTTTTAAGTTAGACCTTAGAATGATTAAACCCAGGCTACAAGGATATGGATCAATAATACATCAAGGTAGGGACAATGCAATTCAACATAGGATCTACCCAACAAAACCCAACATTGACTTCCTATACATGCAAACCTATACATAAGCATAATTTATCAATATTTAGACTCCATTCAATACAATCGACAGGGTTCAACATGATAGATGCTTTCCTTGATGCACTGGTTCACAAAGGTGCGGCGCCTCGGGATCGACCTCGCTCATCGGGATCGTTGGTTCGGCGATCTCTAAAAAGAATAACGCGTGCAATGCAATGAGTATGAATGAAGTGCAAATATATGCCACAACATGCATATAATGGATCAAAACACTTTTCCTAGATAGAACAAGTCATAAGAAAACTAGCAAAATTGGATTCATCAATTTTGGACTTTTGATGAATTGACGGTGAATTAATGAAGCTTTAACCTAATTAATTAATCTCAGAAATTTAATTCATTATTTCATGGATTTAGATATTTTTAATAGGTATATTAGGTTATTATGAAACCAATAAAATTTGTTTCATAATTTTTGGAGCTACAGAGAATTTATTATGAATTTTACAAGTTTCAGCAAGTAGTAATTGTGCTGTGTGGGTATACAGCGGTCAGACCGCTGGTATCTGGCGGTCAGACTGACAAGAGTCACGGTCAGACCACCCGAAACGTGGTCAGACCGCCCCCATGCAGAGAGTTTTGGTCCTTGGTGGTCTGACTAACCTTTGGGTGGCAGTCAGATCGCTAGGGGTCACCGGAGGCACTTTGGGAGCTCACCGGCGACGATTCCGGTGACATTTGGAGTGGGGACTTGGACCTAGAGCATCACATTGACTTCCTCTACCGCATAGGACAACATGCATACACCGAAATCGGCCAAAACTCAGCTATTGCTTCTAATTCATCAAGAACTCATGAACTTCAAACCCGTAGCTCAAAATTCGAAATCCAACCATCCAAAAGGTGGATTCTTGCCATGTGAGTTTAGAGGACTCACCCAAAGTCCTTTACCAAGGTTGTGGACCGTCGATTGAAGGAGGAAACGGAGGGAAAAGCTCGGGAGACGAAGAAATCCGGTGTTCTTCACATTTCAACCCTAACACCAAAAGACACCAAATCCGGCTCAAATCCTCCGGGAAAACGAAAATAAATTGGGGGAATGGATAGCTTATGATCTTGTGATCGCAATGATACCACATACTCACCTCAAATCCCTCTCTTGATCTCGGATTTTGTAAGAAAAGAGAGAGGGAGTGAGAGGGAGAGTGAGAGGGAAGTGGAGCACGGGTGGGGCATGGGGGAGAGTGAGGAGGGAGCAGGTGGGCTGCTGCCCACTTGAGAGAGGGGGTGGGTGAGGAGTGGTTCCACATGTGGGGCCCACAGGTAAGTGAAAAGGGTTAATTGAAAATCAATCCTTTTCTCTCCCGAATTTCTTTCTCTCATCCAAATGATCTCAAACAAATTCCATTAGTAATCCGAATTATAATTACACAAATTTAAACATAATATTTAAAGCATAATTATGCTTAATTGCATGATTAAAAATTTGGGACGTGACAAACAATGTGGAGGAGATTGTAGAAACTAGTAAGATTTCAGAAATGTCGATCAAGCGAGATAGTGACGATGGAGAAAGGGGAGCCACAACAAAAGGGGACTAAGTGGTAAGAACATGCATCCAAGCAATGTGGTAAGATTTTGTGCTTGTTTATGATCTATTCATTTGGTATCATTTATTATTTGCCACTTGCTTTGGTTGTGTTGTCATCAATCACCAAAAAGGGGAAAATTGTAGCGAAAATGATCCTATTAGGCAATGATTGTGATTTTAGTAATTAATGACAATATAGTCAATGTGACTAACATGTTTGTAAAGAATATATGTTAGTAGATCTCATGGATGTAGTACATGAAGAAGCCACCATAGCCGGGACAAAGTTGGACTGAATTGAAGAAGTCCCAAGAAAATTTAGCTCACTGGATGGTTCAGTGCTCTAGGTGTTGAACTCACCGGAGCATATTTGACAAAGGGGGAGAGAGGCCTAAAGACCTCACCAGAAGGTCCGATGATTAGTAAATGTACACACCAGAGCATTTCTAACAGAGAAGGTTGCAGCCTTGGAAGTTGAAAATCAAAACACCGGATGGTTTTGTGATCAATGTGTTGCACACACTGGACAATGAACAATGCAAAGGGATAGAAGGAGTTCAACACACTGGAAGGCCCCCAGCTGCACTATTGAATCTGCCCCTGTGTGGGATGAAGCCTTGTGTCACACCCGGTTTTAACAGACAAAACCAGATGAGGCTTTTGTGTGCTCAGGATGTTCAACACACATAAGGACGTCACAGGTGAAGTAACAAAATCAATACTTTTATAGAATAAACGTTAAACTCTTACAGCAATTGGCATATATTGTCTTCTATGAAGATATCTGTAGCGAAACAAAAGCACTGGTGCCCAACAACACTGTAGGTAATCGACCGGGAGACACGCGCCTAGAACATCACAACCTCGTCTTGATAGTCTTCAACATCTTCACTCACTGAGCAGTAGCACACATGTCGTATGGCATAGAAAAAATAGCAAGTGTGAACACATGACGTACTCAGCAAGTATGGGAAAGATAATGATATGCATGCTTATATAAGAATAGGCTAACACATCATATATTTGCATAAATACGAGTAATGAAAACATATTTAGACTCAAAAAATATTAAACAATTATTAAGTGAATGTAACCCATACAGTGCAACACACAGCATACAAGGCTCCTCACCTTGCATACCATAACCGTCTAGTACTCCCTATACTATAACCAAAACCACAACCAAACCCATATCCATAACCCATAACCACAACCCACTAATCATGTGAGGATCTAAGTCTCTCATAACTGTGAGCATGGCTGTTATAACAGTTTTTACATTTTGCAGAGGTTGTCTAGCTTTCCTCACGAGTCAGTGAATTCCATGTTGTCGTGTTTGCAAGACACTTAACACACGTTAGTGGTGTGCCGCCAAGAAATCACTAAATGACATTTTGTACTAACCAGAGACTAATCCAGTATGTGTCTGCCCACTAGGTTTCACCGCTACAATTTACGCAAGTTCAACTCCTATCCGGAAGCCCCTTTTGTGCTGACACAACACACACTGGATAGACTATAACTAGTATGTCATGCCTTATCCATATCAGCCTCGTTGTTGGTACGTTACTTCTTGGGTTGTCGCTCCATGAACAGGTCCTTACTTAGGTTACTTGAGCAAACACTATCAACATCATAACCATGATAACCATTAAAACCACTTTGCTCAAGGCCTAAGGTTCCATATTGCTACACCATTAACAAATTAACCAACATTGTTACATATGTTCATTAGTCCAGATTATGACACTTCCCAGTATCCCAAAAGCATGACTAAACAATCTATCCAACAAAGACACCTAACAATAAACCTCTAGGTTCCAAAGGATGATAAGGGAAAAATCTAGAGAAAACCCTAACATAGGTGACTATCCATCATATTGGCAGACATTGCATGCAATTGTTGTAAAACATAGGTTCAAGATGATCAAGGACACATGCCTTTACCTAATGCTGCTCAGTGTTGTCGAAATCTTGGTCTTAAAGTCCCTCGAACTGCTCCAGAACGTTATTTACTAATCGCGAGAACTACCGACAAACAACACAAAGAAAATACTAAGAACAACATACCAAACATCATTAAAATACTTTAAAAACACTATGGTTGGATATGTATGATTTAAGAAATATTTAGATGCAAGAATCGTCTAAATCGGAGTTAAGACAAAAAGAGAATAGCTTTCGGGAGATGGATTAGGCTGAAAGGAAATTCTTGACAACATCATTGTGTAAGATTCAAGAAGTGTAGGACAGATGAGACTTTGCTGACTAGACTAAGGAGAATGATGTGGTGCTGACTTGGCATGCTATGCAAGTACCATCTTAGATTAAAGAAGGGATACGGTGAGATCTAGTCTCGACCACCTATGATGGATCAAAATGGCCGAAGGTTGCTCTTCTAGGTTAAGGATACTACTGGTGACTCTATGTAGCGGTGGTGGTTCAGGTTTCATCGAAGACAGCGATTGGGTGCGTGGTCACTGACATCGATGTCGGGCTTTAGTGGTGTTTTAGTGAAACGAGGGAAGCATAGTGTAGAACACGAAAGACTAACTCAATGGTATGGTTGGTTTTGGAAGGGGTCATCCGAGTTAGCGGCAAAACAACGATGACTGATGCTAGGTTTGGTGGTGACCGCGAACAAATGCAACAACGAAGATGCTCGCGTTCCAGAAGATTGGCTTTGAAATTTGAGAAACCATTTGAACAGAGATGTTCATATATCCCGGGAACACAATGTTATAGCATGGGTTTTGGTAGATCATCCACTGAGAGGAAGAACGATCAATGGAGATGAGATGGGTGACAGTTGTGACATGCTGTGGTTGGCAATCGCGTTCCGGTTGTGTCGCTGCACAAACGGGGATGGGCTCCTAGGGTCACATAGAAGACTCGATGGGACACACCGTGACGCAGTTGGTGCATCCATACAACTTTCGGATTGATGGGGAACACGAATGCAATTTCGGTGCGCACGCAGAACGCGTCCAGAAACCAGACAACGGGCATGTTGACCTTGATTCCGTTGGTTTGGCTACTCTACTGGCTGACCTGGTTGGTGAGGAACGGTGCACTAGTTGGCTGGGAACGTCGATGCCAATCGGCTACAACCCAACCGTGGCGACGTAGATCGGGCTTTGGCCGGGGTTAGGCCTTAGCTAGGGACTTAGTATGATAATAAAATAGTATTAAGGAAGGAGAAGAAGGGGTCCTCATCTTGCTTTGATGGTCGAGGAAGGAGGATTCGCGGAGAAGACGACGAGGTAGCGCACCATGGGCGGTGACGACAACGGCTCTGGTGAACGGTGGCACACGGATAGGGAAGAAGTGACTTCTAGGGTTTGGTGGCATGGAATAAGGGTAAGAGAGAGAGCGTGCAACTCATATTTATAGGGCTAGGGGCGGCTGGTTGAGATGGAGTCCAAGCCGAACATGAATCAGATTCGAGTTCGAGTCAGTTACGGTTTCCTTTTTCGCAGCTCTCTATTCCAAAGATGATATCTCCATTGTCCAGACTCCAAATTAGACATTTCTGGACTCTAAATTATAGTACTCGAAAATATATACAGCTTTGGTATCCATTCAAACATCTAAAAATGCCATCTTGATTTTGAAAAATGCACCACAAGATAAACTGTTTGAACTCAGACTTATCTGCCCAGCACTGATTTCAGGGGCCATAACTCCTTGCTCAATTATCCAAAAGGGGATTTTCATAGATTCAAATCAAAGCTCTCAACGAGACCTACAACTTTAGTATTGTCAAGATTTGCATTTGAGGCCGTTTGGAATTCCGAAACTTCATAAGAAGATGAGTCTGTTCAGGACTCCTAAATTATTTTATAGATTTTGTGGATCCTTTGTGTTGGGCCTTCTAGAAGACTTGGCTAAGAGTTTGGACTGAGCAAAATTGAGCCAAAGACACTTTATGTATATCTAGTGTTTAGAAAAGAAATTTTTAAAGAGAAATTTAAATAGGGTTTGAATTTGAATTGAGCTTGGAATGAATTTGAGATAAACTAAAAGATGAGGTTGAACAAGAATAGGAGTAGATAACAAATTTGAATTTGGATTTGGTTAG
Source organism: Phragmites australis (assembly GCF_958298935.1). Taxonomy (NCBI): domain Eukaryota; kingdom Viridiplantae; phylum Streptophyta; class Magnoliopsida; order Poales; family Poaceae; genus Phragmites; species Phragmites australis. The sequence goes on along the minus strand of NC_084941.1, from coordinate 20,689,538 downwards.
AATTTGAGAAAGATGAGAGATTGGCTTTAAACAAGGATGTGGATATGATTTGAATTGAACTAGAGAAGAATCAGGTACGATCAAGGATTAAATAGATGATGAATTCAAAAAATTTGAATTCTAATAATTAAGATCCTTATCTAATTTACTACAGAGTTTTATAAAAACCTTTTTAAAATCTTTTTCACTCAAAATACCAAAGAAAAAGAAAAAAAAACTCTAATGTATTTATCTGGCTTCTAACAAAATTCAGCATGTAATACATAAAAAATAATAACCTATATTGATTAAGTAAATAGTTTTTAAACCTATACTACTGGTGAAGCTGCGCTATTCAATAGTTTTACATTTTTTTAAAAAAATTGTGAATTCTGAAAATTAGAGTGTTCCAGCTCGTCCCAGGAACACGCATGAGAAGGTGACGGCGGCGACGATACGGTCTACTTCCTGACCACGTCCGGCGACGTCGTGGCTACGAGCATGCAGCGGAGCTTGTCGAGGCAGTACTCGTCCGCCGTGACGTGCCACGGCGGCGAGGCCTATTTCCTTAGCCACTCGGGCACGGTCGTGGCCTGCGACCTGACGCGCCGCGTTCGTCGAGTTCCCACGGATCCTGCCCGTGTACCATGAGTACTCCATCGACGTCATGGCCTGTGACAGCGCCGCTTACGCGGTCGTCCTCTTGGAGTTCCTGGACACGGTGAGCCTGCGGGTGTGGGAGTTCGCGGACGGCACGTGGCGGCAGGTGGCGGCGACGTCGCCCTCCATGTCGCACGCCTTCTACGGCACGGAGCCCGATGTCAACTGCGTCAGTCACGGCGGCCGCGTCATGGTCTGCGTCAACTCCGGCGAGGCCAACGCCAACGCCAAGCTGCTTCATGTGCGACGTCAAGACCAACCGGTGGGAGGAGCTGCCGCGGTGCGCCGAGGGTGACGGGGAGGCCACGAACGTCGTGGCCGCCGTCTCCTTCGAGCCAAGAATGGAGGCCGCCGTTTAGCTAAGCGGACGCTTGCTCTCCGGCCTGAGCCTGAGCATTACTGGTTTATTGTGAGATTCCTTGGCTCCCTGATGTCTAATGTATGTAGTGATCCACGATCATTCGTGTTCATGATTTCTTGGGTGACTTGAGATTATTTCATGTGAATCAAATCACCTGTCAAGTCTCTTCAATGCGTTCGTGTGTTGCCAATTCTGTCTGACTAGCTTTTGTTTTGTTCTTTCCTGGTTCTTGTGCCAACGACGGTCTCTCATTGCAAGTGTGCGACCACTACATCTCATCGAGAGCTCACTTTTCTTCCCTGAATTAGGAATTGCCAATTCTATGCTGCTGTGTGCACTCACTTACCAGAGATCACCGAGATTCAAGAAATGTAAACTTGAAAATGTTGTTCAAGCTAGAATCCTGCTCAAAATTGATTTTTCACAGTATCACACGAGATTCAAGCTTGATCTGGTCCTCCAAGAAACCGAGATGAGAAAATAGAAGCAAAACACTATCGACCAGATTTGTCACGTCGAAATATTCTACACGTTCAACAATTGTATACATTGTAACCACGTTTATCAGGTTGGGATCTAGAAAATTCTGGTAACATTAATTTGTGATTAATTGCCGGCAGTTATTAGGAGCAAATTCCGGTCACTTTTATACCTTGATTAGTTGCCGGCTGCAAATATCACTACTACAGATACCCTTATCGGTATCGGTTCAAAATCACCATCAATAATGGGTTTTGAATCGACACTGATTACTCAGCACTGATAGTCTTTGACTATCAGTACTGGGTGTGGAACTGACACTGAAAATCATTATCAGTGCCGGTTTGTGGATCGAATCGGCGTTGATAGTATACATATCACTGTCGGTTTGTTTTTACTAACCGACACTGATAGGTATTTCCCACCCTTTTCAAACCGTGGCTTTTTCAAATTTTAGCCGTTGCCGGCATAAGTATACAGTATGTTTATAGACACACACTGATAGGTATCGCAACATATAAACACAAACACATATAAATTTTATTTCTAAAACATCAAATCTCATCACAGTATATATACACCGCATATATGTGAGGTTTCATTACAACAATGAAACAGAGTTTAAGGTTTCTTGATTTCATCGACCACCTGGTATGAAACGTCTCCGTTGAATCCGTGCATGAATTTCATTAGATAAAAACCACATAAATTATTGCCCAGGCCCTGCTTCCTACAAGGAAATCATACGGATTGATTTCTTCAATTCTTCAAATTGTAGCACGTCAATGATGGGTTGGTAGATTTCTTTTGGATTATTTTGTGAGTCGAAAACAACAATCTTGCTGATGTTAGGCTGGATGACAAAGATGATCTAGTGATAATTGCACATAGGTCACCATAGGTTAGTTGGTCCTAATTTCTAACTATGTATTGCTCAAAAGAGTAGAATATTCATGGAGGAAAACAGATACCCAAAGTGGTAGGGCAGAAGTATGTATTTCTTCAATTGTAGCTCCAGAATACACTTCAGTGCATAGTCCTCAGTTTCTTTTGGATCGGATTGCATCATTATCGGGTTTACATGATGTGGGTCGATGAATCCCACATGATCGATGCCCTCCATCCTGCATCTTTGTACCTTCATTCCATATAAGAAATAAGTTAAGACATTCAATCCAATGGGTACATGAATGTATACAGAGAATTATACGTATACAACACTTATAGAGTCCAACAACTCAAGATAGATACGTCGAGGGCATCTTGTTGGTACAGTCGATATACTTCCTCAAATAATATATAAATAGAGCCATCCCCGTGGAGGAAATCTCGATCCTTGTATTTGGCCTCGAACATTTCTCTACCATCCTGCCACTCCTTCATGTACCACGCATGGAATTTTTGAAGTTGATATGTCAGTTTGTCCCACATGTTTGGCGTGACCAAGAGTTCGCCCAACTTTAATTACCATCTCTCGGCTGCTTTTGGTGCCAGGGACTCGTCTAGAAATTGCTCTTTTGTCATTTTAGCATCTTCAAGAAATCTTTCTAAATTCTGTTCTTGTAGTATCTGTTCGATAGAAGATTCTTTCAAGTATTTCTTGCTTTTGATGTGCGCGTAGTCTAATTTACTCTTACGCTCAACAGGTTTGGCCATCTTCAAGAAAAACTTCTGTGTTTCTGCACGAATTGGTTTTTCTTCTCAGGCTCTAGATTTTGAAAGAATTTCTTCACACTGACATCCACTGTCTCTCTGGTTTCCTCTGGTGTTTGTTCATAAGGAAACTTCTTAGGTGTTGCCACCTTCTTAGGTGTTGCCACCTTCTTAGGTGCCCTTTGCTTCTGGGATGAAGCTGACTTCTAAGATGAACTCAAATTCTTAGACTGTGCAGCTATTGTCAACTTCGAACGGGGAGGTGTTGCCTCTCTTGGTGGCACTAGTGTTAATTTCTGAGGGGGAGGAGTTGGCTCCTTGGTGGCGACTTTGGAGTGGGAGGAGTTGCCTCTATTCTGGGTGACGGTGATAGTGGCAGCGACTAAGGAGGAGTTGGCTCTCTTCTTTGTGATGGTGGCGGTGGTGGCGACCATGGAGGAATCGGAGAAATTCTGTGTGGTGGGTCTGACTCCGTATTAGACGACTCGTCGGTCTCATCTTCAAACACTATATAGCGCTTAGGCCACAAAATGAAGTCACCCACGTTTGATCCGAGCCTCTTGGAACCCGTCTCTCCGGCGCAATCCATGTCAATCTTACGGTATGGCCTTCGCACGGAGTCCAGTGGACCTTGGTGTATCCCCGCTGTATTGAAAGATCATTGAAGATAGCTCCTTCCACGCATTGGTCGACCTGCCCCACAGCCACCATGGTGGTAATGTTCAAGGTGGGCACGACAAGCTTGTACACTTTTCTTTCTATGATGTCGTCCACGGGGTAACGGGCCGATTCTTCTTTTGCAAATCCCACGGACACGCAGTTGCTCCGATGACCACCAAGGCTCACAACATTTTCTTTATCTTGCTACTGCCTGTTTCCTTGTTGAAGTGCTTCTTTGATTTTGGCGTCTATCATCTGACGCTCCTGTACAAGTTCTTGTCATACTAAAGCTAGCAGCTCTTTCAGTTCTTCTCTCCTTCTCTTCCGACTCCTGTAACTTTCGGCGACTTCTTGGAATCCCTCTTTCCAAGGCACCACACCCTTGCCTCTGGTGCGACCTGGGTGCTCCTTGGTTCCCAGAGCCAAGGTTAGCTGGTCTTTCTCCCTTTCCGACCTGAAAGAGCCTTGGGAAGACTGGACGTGGGTATCTGCAATTCTTTGTGTCACTTCCTATTCTCTGTCGCTTTTGAAGGTTAGGCTGCTATCTGCCGACAAAGTCACCCCTCTCGTGTACAGATAGTGCTTTTCTCGTTCAATCCAGTTGACCGTATTAGGTGTGGCACCACTGCGGGTTACTTGTTCTTCCATCTCTTCCCATTCATCGTATTTCCTCATGTACCCATGTGAGTCAGTTCTGTGGGGGTACACATTCTTGTGAGAGTTGGCCTTGTTTACCTCACTTAATCGTTGTGCTTCCTCTGGCCTCTTGTACTCTACGAAACCATTCTAAAATGGTTCCACCGTCGGATAATCATCCCATTTCAGTGTCCGGCCCACCAAGTAATAATTTCTCCATAGCTTACCCTTGAAATTCTTGAATGCAATGGACATTGTTGACAGGGCATGACTCTTCGCTTTGGCCATGTTGCATCCTTCAGGCGCTTTGGCCATGTTGCATCCTTCAGGGTATTCAAACTTTACCACCAACTTGCCTCACATAAGATCCTTAATGTTATCAGGAACCACCCACATGTCATCTCGTCTGCCTCTCCAACTTCTATATGTGATTGCAACATGGTCCCTCACTAGACACCCAATTGTTGTTTTGAATGGCCCGAGAACAACTTTAGGTCTCGTGGGCTCCCAGATTGAATTGACCTCTGTGATGATGAAACGTCCCTTGGGCATCCTACTGGGACCTCATCCACTCCTCTCTTCTCATGTCATCTCGTCACCCTCTGGAGCATCAACATCTGGATCAATCTGACCCTCAATGGCTGTCTCCAACTCAAACTGATCCATGTTCAGGTATGCACTCGGGCTACCGCCTCCCGTCTGGTCCAACTCCATGTTTACAACAGGATCATCTTGTACCAAGGTTGGAGCCGAATTTGTGGAGGGGCCTTGTATCGGAGGGGGGATGGGACAGGGCGGTGCATGACGGTTGGATTTTGTACATGCCATTCCTACATAAAAAATTTAGGAACATACATTTATGAAATTTCATATTATATTGACATTGATGAAATTTAATAATATATATAACATTATATAATAGAATTTCTTGACGAATGCCCGAAACGTTATGCATGATCTCGTGGGCTCATGGGCAAGTTTGCTAGATTAGCTAGTTACCATTTTTTAGACAAAGCTACTAACCCCAGCTGATGTTTGTTACCATGAGGAAAAAAACTTTAGGAAGATACATTTATGCATGATCTCAGCAGTGGATTATTCAGGTATATGCTTGTCATGTTTCTCAGTAATCATAGGCTCAGTAACATGTCGAAAACAAAGGGCAGTACAAGTGCTTGCTACCTTGTGATCAAACTAAGATAAATCAAACTAAGAAAAAAAGAGATAAAATAAGCGCTATACAGAAAGTTGAAACTTGAAACTAGAACCTCAGTTTAGAACATGCCAACAACAAAAAACATATTAATACTATGCTGAATTGCCTATACATGTGTACCTCGACAGAGATTAGAAATCGACATGAACCCTCAAAGGGACTAAGAATTTCTTTGTTATTGTATATACATGTTGGTACTATTTCCCAATAGCTTCACACCTCAGCCATTGGATCATTCTCACTCTCAACACTGATATTGTCTAAAGAGAAATGGTTAAAGAAAAGCAACCATGAACCCCATATAGCCTAATTGGATACAACACCTTAGCCATTGGATCATTCTCACTCTCAACATGAGTAACACCCCAACTGTAATTCGAATTTTGATATCCCAGATACTGTGTAACAGGATCAAGTAAAAGATATCAAATGTGACAAAGTACTTCAATCTTTGGTTATAGCTAGTTCAACAGCAACATGGTTCCCATCAGAACTTTAAAGATGAGTTCAGTAGCACATCAGTCTGAAGTCTGAACAAAAAGCTAAAGCACATAAATTAAGCCTTTTAATTAAGTTGGCCGTTCTTGTGGCTCCGCCGCCACTAGCACCTCACGCCGTCCATCGCCCCCGCCGTGCCGGCCGCCTCCCAAGGTCACTCCTGAACAAGAAAGCATCAATCCATCCATATATACAAATCAGCAAGAAAGCATCAATCCATCCATCAAGAAATCATTAAGCAAGCATCAATCCAACCAATCACACATGAAGTTGTTTCAAACATATACAAATCGGCCGCCATTTTTGTCCTTGCATACATCCATCCATCATCCACTGCCCTATGGAGATCCGGGCGGTTGACAGAGAGAAGGGGGGGGGGGGGCTTGGGCGGCCGGCCATGAGCAAGACGACGGAGGAGTTTGCGCGGAGAAGGTCACCGGGGAGGAGGTCGCTGGCGTCGGGAGGAGGCAGTGGCCGACTGCGGGGCGGCGCGTCGGGGAGGAGTTGGCGGGACACCGCGTCGGGAGGAGGGGCGACACGTCGGGGGGCAGCATGTCGGGAGTAGGAGCAGCGCATCGGCAGAGTGCAGAGGAGCAATGGTGGGCTGAAATGGTTAATGGAGCGAACGTGGATAGGGCTAAGTGTTGGATATATATGTAGTAGATGCATTAGTGCTAGTTTTGGTTTCTACCAGCACTGATACATGTATCAGTGCCGGTTGTAAGTACCAACTAGCACTAATACATGTATCAGTGCTAGTTCTAAGTAGCAACCAGCACTGATATATATGGAGTATTAGTGCCGGTTGCTACTTAGAACCGGCATTGATAATTATTTTTCTCTAGAAATGTTCTTCTATTGTTAAATTTGGCTGAAAACTTGAAAAGTTTATAGAAAAATGATTAGAGTTGAGAAAAATATGAAACCAAAATTGCTGAGTTTGTGTTACTGTCACCTACATGATAAAATACTTGCATGCATGAAATGTGTACTGAATTATCTTTATTTCATTAATAAGTCTATAATTTGTTAATTCTGTTACGAATTATAAAATGTCAACTGATTCTTGGTTATCTTTGTGATTTTTAGCTCTTAATTTTATTTTCTCCTTTTAATCCTATTTAATTCTAACCAATTGAAAAGAGAAAAGAGTGGTGTCACATAAGTTCGATTGCATGGTGCGGCACTCAAATCAGAACTTTCAAAAAGTTACTCTTCACCATACATATCCTCGATACAAATTAAAGCTTATCCTAAATTTGTACAAATTTCACCAAATACATGAAAGCTGATTTCATTAAACAATTAATGCTTTGTTATGGTCGCGGCGTATGTAGGTAGATTCCTCAGTGTTATCAATGAGAGGAAGTTCGACATTCTTACCAAAAGGAGGTAGGTCATCGAATTTGTCGCAGTCTTCTTTGTTGACAATATCCTCAACATAGACAATCTTTTTTTTTTCCTTGAAGAACCATGTGACGCTCCTCCTTGATAGCTGGGCTCGGGTCCTTTACATAGAAGATTTGTGCAACATCCTTGGTAAGCACGAATGGTTGTTCTCTGTATCCGACGCGTTTGAGGTCCACGGTAGTCATACCATACTTGTCAACCTTGACTCCCCCTGGGAGCCTAACCTATTGGCACCAAAACAGAGGGACCATCAACTCTCCATATTCAAGTTCCCAAATCTCCTCTATGAATCCATAGTAGGTATCCCTATTGCTAGCATGGTCATAGGCATCAATTCGGACACCGCTATTTTGATTAGTGCTCTCGTATAAAATGTATAGCCATTGATCTTATATGCTTGGAATGTGTGAATCGTAGTTGACGAGCCATTAGCCAGCAGTTCCAACAGAGCATCGTCGGTATCCTTACCCATCATGTGTTGACGTAACCAATTACCAAAAAATATCTCTATGCTCTCTTGCGATCCAATCATCTGACTTCGTTGGATTTGTGGAGCGTAGCATGCTCACGTGCTTATTGACATACGGGCTCACTACAAGTGACTATTGCAGAACTGCCAACTAAAAGCGGTTAGGTGACTTTCCAAAATATGAAAAATAAAAATAAATACAATAATTATGGGTGACCTATTACCTGCTAGGAGGTAATATGTCATATTTTTTAGTTCTAGCCATTATGATCTAACTAGATATACTATCTATAGTATTTTAGGAGTATCGTAAATTTTGTCTAATGTTTATCGACTGCAAACGACATGGGCATGCATGATGCATGGTCAACTCATTATTCAACCAACAAGTCTGAGGACATGAGCATGCAGGTGGATAGAATAATGAGTAGCTAGCAGCAGCCCGGTGCATGCCTTGAACGGGGCAAGAATACTGGTTAGAGAATCGTTTCTTGGATCTATTGATATAAGTAATATCTATGTATATGCTTGATGTCATTTTGTGTAAATTTTGTTTCTATTGTAATGCATGGGCACTCAATTTAAGCAACCGTCCTGATGATAAAAGTACACTCATCATCCTCTGCCTTATCAAACATGCTGATGCGGCTCACAATGTTGAAGTAGACACTATCTTAATCAAAAGTGTACATATGACGATGTAGCTACTCTGCATCTTGGCGTTTAGGGTAGAGAATGTAGCAATTGTTGTTGCGAGGATCAAAGGCAATCCAGAAGATATTGTTGTGTCCCAGAGCATTATGGAAAGTAGCAGCTATGATCACCCATCAGCTTCGGGTTGGATGAACCTGGTGTCCAAAGACAACAAGCAATCGTTCCTGAGTGCCTACAACGAGATTGAGGTTATGAGCCACCATATGGCTGACCCTAACCCTCCTTCGAGGCAGGGCAACCATCGAAATGGCATAGAAGAGTAGCTCTACAAAAATAACACAAACATAAAACAGAGAGCTATAACTTAAGACAGGAAGAACAAATATCTAAGTAAGGAAAAATAAAGGAGTAGATGATAAAAAGAAAACAGCATTTCTGCACATACCTCCCAGAAAAAAGTAAAGAAGAACAAAGAAATATGTGCTCACTAGTGTTTGAGTGAATTCTCACTTGTAGCATAGAAACTAGAGCTTGAGGATTAAATACATGTTGTAGTTGTCCCGGTTGAATTTACCAACCGATAGTGATAGATCGATGCCTTGATTCGCACAATGATATTACTGCCGGCTGGAGTTAACAACCAACACTGATAGACCCACACATCAATTTGTGTGCCCCTATCACCGTCGTTAGGATTTATTTGGATTTATCGTAGATAATCTATCAGTGCTGGTTGGAGTTACCAACTGGCAATGATGGCTATCAAAGTTGTTGGTAACTCCAACCCGCACTGATAGATTATCTGCCACCTTCGTACCTCTGTGTGCCCATACTTTTTGCACCACTATTAAAACTCTGTTGCACTCCTTTCGCCTTTCATGAACGATTAGCTATTACAACTGCTCGCCCTCCCCTGTCTCTTCATTCCATTGACACCATACTTCCTATCTAGCCACACCATCATTGTTATGGGCTCTCCTCCATCCCCACCATCTCTAGCCACTCCTTTATCACAACCGTCATCATCTCTGGCCTCTCCTTAGTTGCAACAACCATCATCTCCGGATGATGCGGCAATGACCGTAGCTCCTTCTCCCCTAATGACAAGTACTCCTCCTCGCACGATGAGGACTGGAGGTACTTCATGAAGGGCACTCCGCCGTCATGCCACCTAGCGGCGAGCTTGGAGGAGGACAAGGCCGGTGTGTAGGATGATGCGTCCTCCAAGGAGGTGGAGGAGGACAAGGAGGAGTCGACCATCATTGTTGTCAAACAACGATGATGACCCACTGGTGAAGAAACATAAGCTAGCATAGGAGTAGGCTAGCTATAGTATAAGCATAGTGATCTTTTGCAATTCGGATGTTGGTTTTTGTGTAATCCGGACTTCTTTTGTAATTAGGACCTATATAAGACTTTATTTTTTAGTGCAGTCAGGAAATTACTTTGTAGTTACCTTCTTAGTCTAAAATTTGCAACTTCTAAACTTAGTGTCTTAATTATTTTGCACTAAAATTTGCAACTTTCAATCTCTTACAGACGAAGATATCCAAAACGTCCAACGTGACATGTGCCGATTTATTATGCACGAAGTCATCCACAAGAGTGGCATATTCTTTGATCACAGAGGCGAATTAGCTAGCCATCCGAGGCTTTGTGAGTGGGAGAGAAAAGACTCGTAGCAATATAGGTTTGTGATGTCGTGAATATTATTGTACTTGTGTTAAATATTGAATTTTATGAAATCTTTGATGATTTTGAAATCTGTGATGTTGAAATCTATATTGAAACTGTGTGAAATCTGGAGTGAATAAAATATATGTTTATTATTTTTTTAAAGAAATACATACCACAGGCGGTTCTCTTACGGAACTGCCTGCGGAAATCTTTATATCTATAGGCGGCAGCTAAAGTGGGCCGCCTGTGTAAATCCATTTTCACAGGCGGTTGGTTTAAGGAACCGCCTGGGCTGAGTCTGCTGCTAATAGAGCTGTAAACTCCCCGTCAAATCAGGTGCTATACTAACCAAATCCTGAAATCAGAGAACTACAAGTGCAGAACAAACTGACAAAACTTGGAGTCGATCTAACACGGTTTGCTCCTGATCAAGAGATTGGTGAAGGTTGCACAGGACACACCGATATGGACAACAAGCTTCTCCTTCTCTTCTCTCTTGTGTCTCCTTTTGTTGTTCTATGAGCTTCTCTCTCAAGTCTCAGCTGCTGCTCAAGTATAAGAGAGTTAGGGTTTTCTTGTAAATGCATCTTCATCTATCACGACGGCAATCAGCAGCTCATACGTACCATGTCGTACTGGGCTATTGGGCTAATTGTTTCTTTATGTGGAGAGACATTTGGCCCAACAGTTGATTCTTCCAAGTTTCTCTCATGTGGATATTTTTTTGGTAACCTGGTTGTGCCTTTTTCTTCTCTGTAATTTGGTTTAGTACAAAGCAGGTAACCAACATCAAATTTCTGAAAAGCATTTTCAACAAAAGAAACTATCATAATTCATCGGATGTCAAACATAGCATAATATATAAATCGCTCACGGAGGAAAACATGCAGTTTACATTGCCGAGGATAAACAGAAAAACACACAATCCACTTTTATCAAAGCTAAACAAATCACCCAGCCCAACCTCACAACTAATTCTCACAACATTTATTCTCCATGCACTAGTAATAATAGATAACAAAATAATCAGCAACGCGGCTTGACTTCATATGTTGTTCATGTTTTCCAGATGTGGTGTACGCATAGCGAACTATCTGATAACCTCTCATGGAATATAACTTATTCAGTGCTGGACCGGAGGATGGTAGATCGGAGTCGGCGTGGGATGCCCGTACACCGGCGTGGGAGAGTGGTATTCCGGCGTCGGGGGGTGGTACTCCGGTGTGGGAGGGTGGTACTCCGGCGCCGGTTTGTGCTCAGGCACGGGGTGGTACTCCGGCGCAGGCTGGTGCTCCGGCACGGGTATCTTGTGAAAGTGGTCAAAGAAGTCCTTCTTGAAGCCGCAGATGGTCGCCGAGGCGCACTCTGCCGATGGGTAAAGCGTCTTGCCAGGGATGGCGACGAAGGTGCCGCCCGACATTGCCACGATCTTGGACGGTTCCTGCCCGGGGCACGGCACATTCCCGGTGCTGTGGAGCTGCGCGAAGCAGTCAGAACTGTGGAGATCGGCGGCGAGGGGCACGGAGAAGGTGCCGGAGCTTTGGACCTCGCCGACAGCCTTGCTCTCGTACTCGCCGTTGTTGTTCTTGCACTTGATTGCCACCTGAAGTCCTGTGATCGACCAAAACACAGTTTTCTCAAGCTGGAGGAAATAGATGAGCAATTGGATAACCGAACTACCGTCAGATTTTATCATGCTCTAAACATTTGTACGAAAAAGAATTAAATGTATGTTGGTAAACACATATGCACTTCTTCCTTCGAACAATTTATAAGCCCGTTACTGCTGACAGAATTTATCGGGGGTTTCTGGTAAAAGTTAGCACCAAAAGGAAAGGGCAAATTCGACTAGAATAAATTTTATCTAATTTTCTCAATAACCTGGCATTTCTGAGCCGGTTACCACAGTACTTGTAGCAATCCCGGTCTGTTACCAGTAAATTTTGGCCAGTATCGTTTTTAAATTAAAGTTTCAATTTGAAATTTCGAGCGAATATGCATCCCGATATAGAGTTTTTGAGCTGGTAAAGGAAATCCGGTCGGGTCTGAACATGAAAATATATATAGTGCATAGAATGCAAGTCCACACGTCACCTACGTACCCTTGAAAGCCGCCTCATTCTTCATGTTCTTCCTCGTGCTGTCGGCGCACTTGGCCAGGCCGACCACGACCGACGCCGACTCGCCGGAGGCAGCTTTCACCACAGCGATCGCCATCAGAACGGTGCAGACGCCGAGGTACATCCTTCCCGCCATGGCGCTGAGATAGCTGGATGCCCAGAAGCAGTTGCCATGGCTTTTTATAGGCGAGACTGCATTGATCACATAGCTCGGCAGCTCCATGGGCAGAGCTGGGGCGGGTAAGCCAGGCATGCAGCGGCGCCGGTTTTGTAGGTGGGAAATTAACTGAATCCCTGCCGTCTGGATCAAGCTGATCTCAATTTTTGATCATCATCGTGATCTACATTTATTTCGTGGAGACGCATTCGCATCTCAGTAGATACGTACTTGCGTGCGTGCGAGCTTGAGCACATGCGTGCATGCGACGACAGATGTAGTCGCGCCACTTGCAGTGCCGGTAAATTGCTGCAACTGTAGTCTGTACATGCATGGTTGACACATGGATGACCTGACTCACTATGATATATGCATGGACATTAGTCTCATCAGTATATAGCAATTGTATTAGTCTCAACAGTCAATTTCGAATAATGGAATTCTACAATATGCAAATACATGTACTGCATACGTATGTAGGGATTGTTTCATGTGGCACTCGCTTTTTCCCAAATTGAATAATACTTTGCCGTACATAATTTACGAGATTCCTGTTCGTTTAATTAGTTCATTAACATCTATCCTACTTAAAACGTTTGCTAATTTTTCATCATCGTGCGTGGTCTGCCGTTAGTTCGTCGTGCGCGCTTGCGCCTCCCGCGTGGGCCCGCATCCCGTGCCTCCACACGCGCTCCAGTGCCCTCCCGTGCGCGCCCACGCCCGAAGCGTCCCGTGTCCTGCCACGTTTCCCGTCACCTGCAAAGCACGGTCAAAAAACTAGTCTATATGTACGTACCTGTTTTTGAGATCAGCATCTCTAACTTATGAATTAAAAAAGTATGTATATATATAGACTCCGTTGTAAAAAAAAAAAAACAGAATTAAGTCTTTTTTCGTACAGGGGGATTGCTCCATGACTTCTTAAGATACTTCAAACTTTTGGATTTAAACTCACATTAGAAATAGGTTATGAGGTTTATCGAATATCTAACTATGGGGCATATACGTATAAGGAGTATATCAGATATAGACAGGATATGTACAACACATATTAGGCGGCTCCAGATATCAAGGAACCGAATCAGCGGTACCTGATACACCCAGAATCAAGGAAGTACACGCTAGGAAGGTCTATATTGGTTACCCAACTCAGAACGATCAGTACCAAAAACAGATCTATCTACTTATGCTAGGAAGGTCTAGATTGGTTACCCAACTCAGAACGATCAATACCAAAAATAGATCTATCTACTTAGATGTCAAGGAAGACAACTTCCTATAGGAGTCAGTACCTCACCCCTATATAAGGTGGAAAGGCTTGGAGGAAGAGGAGGAGAAGAGAGGCAAGCATGAAGACCCCAGCAGAGGAGCTACTCAGCAACTTTAGCCCTATGTTAGATTAAATCTGATATACTCATAATAGTCTTAGCCACATCGCCTGTACTCGAGATCATCAATATACAACATCAACACCCCCACAAGACATAGGGTATTATTTCAATCAAGGGCTCGAACCTGTATATATCGTGTGTCTCGTTTCATGATTAATCCCTGCACTCGAAGGTACCCAGTCAATTTACGAACATATTGTTGGGAACTAATCTTTGACAGTTGGCGCGCCAGGTAGCGGACTTCTTTTGTTTTATAGGATCAATCATGCCTCTGGCTCAATTTTGCGCCGGATTCTCCGACACCGGCTTCTACGACCACTTCAATCGACGGAAGACATCTTCCAGTCCCCTCCCGTCGACTCTGAGATCATCTTCGGAACTATGATTTTCTGTTGGGATGATCAAGGTGGACTGATCCACACCGGTACCCTCGAGTCTAGGCCATTGGATGCGTACCACGAGGTGGGACATCTCGAGTGGGATCCCTTAGAGCCTAATGTTCTCCACTGCATGGACACTGACAGTGATGTGAGTGGTGATGGTGACTCCAGCACTAGCTAGAGCAGCCAAACAGATCAATTCATGTTTATGGCTATAGGCGACGACCCCCCACCGGCTGACCCAATGGCGGTGGATCCAAATGCTATGGTCGACAATAGCACGGAAATTCTTGAAGATCCGGTGACAGCCGTCGCTGCCGACGGTACCGGCTCCGAGTTACCACCCAAAACATCCGCAGCTGGAGCCTTACGTGCACCCAACACGACCCTCCATCGGCAGACCACAGGAAGGCAGATGCCTCCTAGCCTTTCCCGATGACTTCCGGTGAGTGTGCCTCCACCTGCGACAACCCACGGCTCAAGGGACAAGCTCCCTCTGAATAGTCATCATGAGACTTCATCGGCTTGACCGCAACTGAGCCTCGGTAGTGATGTATTCAGTACTCCGGATGCTAACGTGCAAGGAGCTCATCTGCTTCTCAGATCCCTTCCAGAATTAGATCTGGCAAATCCACTGACTCCTATGGTCAAACAAGTCAAGATCCTACTCGATGCAGCTCAGATCCAAGTTGCTTAAGCAAATAATCCCTGCAACTCCAGGCCCCCCAGTCGGTACTGTCCCGGCTCGAGGAGCCACGGACGGGAACGCTCTCGAGTAGAGGAATCTCAGACGGGAAGCTCAGGTGGTCGAGCCCGAACACAACACTGTGGGCCAAACTGTAGCTGCCCTATCCATAGGTGTAGAAATCAGGAAGACCTGAGAAACCATATTCCCCACAACTGGCATGATCTACGTATGGAGATCAAAAACCGCCATGAAGACGATCGTCGCTATTACCACCGCAGATCTACAGGACGAGATGGTCGACATGACTCCCCTGCTCGAAGAGACAGGCGTGATAGTCCCTCCACCTCCTCCTAAAGAGTTCGACAGGGGCTGCGAGGCTTTTGTATGCTAACTTCGATCAATCCGATGGCCCGAGAAGTTCAAAGCGGGTTTGATCCAAAAGTTTGACGGGAAAGTTAATCCCAATGAGTGGTTACAGATCTACACCACTGTCATTTGAGCAGTCGGTGGCGATAACTGAGTAATGGCCAACTACCTGTTAACCGCCCTTGATGGACCCGCAAGGTCCTAGTTGCTAAACTTGCTGCCCAACACAATTCGTTCGTGGGCAGCACTTAAGGTTCAGTTCATAGCCAATTTCCAAGGCATATTTGAGTGCCCAGGAACAGAGAATGACCTCCACCAGCTGCACCAAGGCGATGATGAATCCCTTTGAGATTTCATCCGCCGGTCCAGCAAAAAGCGTAACACGATCTCGGACATCTCTGATAAGTCGGTAATCATCGCCTTCAAACAAGGTGTTCAAGACACGAATCTGCATGGAAAGATGGCTACTCAGAAGATCCGTACGATCAAAGAGCTTTCCAAGTTGGTCGACAAGTGCGCAAAACGAGCGGAAGCTCAGGTTCGTGCTAAAAACCTTCAATCTGGCAAGGACAAACCTGAGTCCTTGAAGAGCGGAGGAAAGAAGAACGAACCCAGTGACAAGCACAAGAGTCCCGTTATGATTATAGCCACGGTCGACAGGAGCAAATCGTGTAATATTGGGGACAACAAAGGCCTCAGTCGAGGTGGCGGGAAGTGGTGTCCCATCCATCAGAGCAACCAGCATGACTTCGATGAGTGCTATGTGTTCAAGAAGAAACTTGATGAAAAGATCAAGGCAAATATTGACCATGGTCATAAGTAGGCTAAGCCGAACGTTGAGGGTGACAAGCTCCAGTTCCACGAGGCTGACCATAGCTTGGCGCACATCTTCGGCCGATCTACCACGTATGAGTCCAAAAAGGCAGTACAAGGCGGTCGAACGAGAAGTCAATCTGGCCCTAACTGGGCTCGAGAAGTCAATCTGGCCCTAACTGGGCCCACTCGGTATCTCAAGTGGTCAGAATAGCCGATCACCTTTGATCAAACCAAAAATCCATCCATGGTACCACATCCTGGATGATACCTGGTCGTGGTTTAGCTGACCATACTCAACATCAAAGTTTCAAGAACTCTAGTCGATGGTGGTAGTTCGCTCAATCTCATCTTCTCCAAAACCTTGGACAAGATGGGAATTCAGATATCAGAGTGTGTGACAGGAGTTGAGCCTTTTCGCAGCATAACTCCCAACTCATCAATCATGCCTCTCGGCCAGATCGAGCTGCCAGTCACATTTGGCACACCCGATAACTTCCGTACAGAAAAGTTGACCTTCGATGTCACGGACTTCGAGACGGCGTATAATGTGATCCTAGGCCGCCTAATGCTGGGCAAGTTCATGGTGGTGGTTCACTATGCCTACCAAACACTCAAGATCCTAGGACCCAATGGGGCCATTATAGTTAAAGGAGATTAGCGCATAGCAGTCAAATGTGACAAGCAAAGCCTGGATATGGTCAAACACTTCAGTTGAGCGACCACCACTCCTAAGGACGCAAATTCTAAGTGTCAAAGGCACCAAGGTATCATCGAGGCCAAAGATTCCAGGCTCGTAAGTCTTGCTGGCACTGCTAAGTCCGACGACGCCAAGGGAAAGACCAACGATGACGCCATCAACAAAAGACTGATGGTTGCGTCAAGGTAGTGCCCCTCAGCCCATCTAAACCATCCAAGACAGTTAAGGTTGGGGCTAATCTCAACCCAAATAGGAACTCGAGCTCATCACTTTCCTCCAGGCAAACCAAGACATGTTCGCATTGCAACCGTCTGATATGCCTGGGGTCCCTAGGGAGGTGATTGAGCATTGACTTGCTGTTAAACCCGACGCCAAACCTGTGATGCAGAAGCAACAAAGATTTGCGGAACCAGGTCATCCAGGAGGAGGTCGATAAGCTCCAAAAAGCTGGCTTCATTAGAGAAGTGCGTCATCCTACATGGCTCGCAAATCCTGTCCTCGTCAAGAAAGCCAATAGCAGATGGAGAATGTGCGTCGACTTCACTGACCTCAACAAGGCTTGTCCCAAAGATCCTTTTCCTCTCCCGTGCATTGACCAGATCATTGACTCTACGACAGGCTGCGCGTTGCTATGTTTTCTAGATGCCTATTTAGGGTATCACCAAATTAGCATGGGATTAGAGGATGAGGAGAAAACGGCTTTTACTACTCTCTTCGGTGTATTTTGCTATGTAAAGATGCCTTTCGATTTAAAAAATTCTAGTGCTACGTATCAAAGGTGTATTCAAAACTATCTACAACCCCAAATCGGGTGCAATGTAGAAACATAAGTCGATGATGTTGTAGTCAAATCAAAAACTGGAAACACATTGGTTGATGATATCAAGGAAATGTTCGACAACCTCAGGAAGTATCGCATGATGCTCAATCCCCAAAAATGCATGTTTGGTGTGCCGTCCGGCAAGCTTCTTGGCTTCCTGGTGTCAAGTCGTGACATTGAGGCCAACCCACGCAAAATTGAGGCCTCTCTACTAGATGCAATCACCTCGAACACTGAAGGAGGTCTAGAAACTGATAGGTTGTATTGCTGCCCTTAGTCAATTCATTTCCAGGATGAGTGAGCGAGGGATGTCTTTCTTCAAGCTGTTGAAGAAACAAGACCGATTCGAGTGGACAGAAGAAGTGGAGTGCGCCTTCCAGGATATAAAAAGGTACTTTTCGTCTCCGTTAATCCTTACACCACCTAACAAAAAAGTGGAGCTCTTTTTGTATATTGCAGCTACCCCACAAGCTGTAAGCACAGTTTTGGCGGTCGAACGGGAATCTCCTGTTAAAAGGGCCAAGGTCCAGAAACCTGTTCACTACGTGAGCGATGTTCTACACGATGCTAAGCTACGATACCCGCAAGTATAGAAGCTAATATATGCAGTCTTGATGTCTTCTTGGAAATCATGGCACTAATTTCAAGCGCACAAGATCACCGTCATGACGACGTGCCCGCTGAAGGATGTAATACACAATCAAGAAGCTACTGGACAAATCGCGCGAGCGGTAGAGCTAAATGAGTTTAATGTAAGCTACACACCACGCACAAGAATGAAATCCGAAGTGTTTGCAGATTTCATCGCCAAATGGACAAACATTGAAGAAACAAGGCCAAACGTAGTCGAAGATCACTAGACGCTCTTCTTTGATGGATCGCTCATGCTCCAGGGCTCAGGGGTTAGCATTATACTCAGGTACGTTGTTCAGTTAGACCTTAAAGCTTCCAATAATGTTGCAGAATATGAAGGACTGGTAAACGGGCTCTGCATAGCTTCATCACTTGGAATTAAACGACTTCTTGTGAAAGGGGACTCATAGCTAGTCGTGAACCAAGTTCAAAAGGAGTACCAGTGCTCGGATGATTACATGGCGGCTTACTTACTCGAGGTACAAAAGATCGAGTAGAAGTTCGATGGGCTAGAAGTAATGCAAATCAGAAGGAGTGATAACTCTGGTACGGATGAACTTGCTAGACTCGCTTCTTCTTGAGCACCGGTACCCATAGGGGTCTTCATTGAGAAACTCCTTAAACCATCTATCCCGACAGTTCAGCGAAATGGGATGCTGCCCAACCCGACCAGTAGTCTGGCCAGGTCAGTGAGGCAGAACCCGCAGACACGGATGCTGCACTACTCGAACGTAACCCAACTTGGATGACTCTGTATCAAGCCTATCTCGAGGGTCGAGACATCGCTAATGATGATGCGTCTGCAGAGAAAATTGCTCATAAATCCAAGCTCTACGTTTTGGTAAATGGCAAGCTCTACCAAAAGGGGAGTAACAGAATCTTGATGAAGTGCATCACTCAGGAAGAGGGCAGTAAAATATTGCTCAATATCCATGGAGGCATGTGTGGTAATCATGCGTCTTCTTGCACCTTGATTGGAAAAGTTTTCTGCCAGGGATTCTATTGGCCGACTGCCCTTTAGGATGCTTCCGAGTTGGTCAAAAAGCGTGAGAGCTGCTAATTTTTGGAAGGCAGACCTCTCGACCAACCCAAGCTCTGCAAATAATTGCTCTTTCTTGGCTTTTCTCTGTCAGGGGCTTGGATATCTTGGGACCATTCCCAAGGGCCCAAGGTGGTTACAAGTTCCTATTTGTGGCTATCGACACGTTGACCAAGTGGATAGAGGCCGAACCTGTAGGAAAAATAACCGCAAAAGCGGCCAAGTAGTTCATGAGGAGAATAATTACTTGATTTGACATTCCGTATCAGATAATTACATATAACGGTAGCCAGTTCATAAGTGGGACATTTATTGCGTTCTGCGAAGAATTCGGTTTCAAAACTTGTTTTGCCTTAGTAGCTCACCCATAGAGTAATGGTCAAGTTGAGCATGCTAATGGTACAGTCTGACAGGGCATTAAAACTTGAGTCTTTGACAGGCTAAAAGCCTACTCGAAATGCTGGGTAAAAGAACTTCCCTCAGTACTATGCGCCATTCGTACTTCGACCAATAGGGCCACTGATGAAACTCTGTTCTTCTTGGTTTATGGAGCAGAAGTGATGCTCCCGACCGAGTTGTAGTTTGGATCACTTCGAGTGGAAGGTTACTCCAAAGAAAGACAAGAGCAATTATGAGCGGACGACATAAATTTACTCAAGGAGTAATAAGATCGAGCATCTATTTGAGCAGCTAAGTATCAACAGGCATTGCGTAGATATCAAAGCCAGAGAATCCAGCCTAGGAAACTCGCCGCTTGGGACCTTGTCTTACGAAAGCTGCAGAAACAGGCGTGTTGGGGGGAAAATAAACTAGCCTGAGGGTAACAGTCGAAGATCACCATCCAGGTCCCTTCGAAGCCTTGATATCTGAACCCTCTGTTAAAAACTCTATCTCCGATATCATCAGATCCTTTCATGGTACTCCTTCGCACCTACGAAGCCCTCCCTTGGCTTCGTCGGTTCGACCTCCCGAAACTTTCCAAAACATGACCTCCCGAAGCCTCGGTCCTCCGAAGCTTCATCCTCCATAAGTCCCGGCCCTCTGGGGTCCCGCTTCCCAATGTCTTCACCTCCCTGTTCTATACCTCCCGAGGTCCCCGCCTCGGGATGATCTGGCCACCTTCCCGAAGGCAGCGAGGTGAGTCAGCGGGCCCTGGGAAGATCTGTTGAAAGGGGAATCAAGAAGAACAGAGTTTTATTAAAGGCCCTGGGAAGATCGTGCTTTGCCTGCCAGGAAGTGACCAACATTAAAGGCCTAGGCTAATGGGCGCCGCTCTAACATCCTGGCATGATGGTACCTATCTTGACACCTCTAAAAGTGCGACGTCGGGCCGCAATTGGCAACCGGCTCACCCCCTTTAGGGGGTAGGCACCACGATAAAAACCACAGTGGATATTTATCTCCCGATAGGATAGAAGGTAGTTATTCGGGATAAGGCTCAGTAATTTAGCCGGATCCCGGATATTTGTACATTATGATAACTTGTACGCCAAGCTACGTATGGCCCTATAAATAGGAGGCCATGGTCCTCTGAAAAAAAGAAAAAAACCTGAGGTCACGCATCATAGTAAACATTGTGATACTTCTCCCAGAGTAATACAATTTCCTATCATCAATATATTCGTGGTGTTCTTTTCTCCCAAACTTCGTCTCCAAGCTTGAGTCTCCTCCTTAGAAGAAACTCTCGCCGTACTTGCTGGGGCAAGATGAACTCTTGCTCTAACAACGCGCGATCAGTGGGGACTCGAACACAGAAGTGCTAAAAGAGGTAGGAATCCACCAGGAAAACCACCAGAGGATCAGCTGAAACCGCCATACCCGCCGTTGCGAGCATGCAACCATATACATGGCTGCCTCAGCCATACGCACCCTATGAATGCTCCAGCCCTGTTACCGTATGGGATGGTGTTCGTCTGACCTTGGCCAACTCAGAACCCTGGGTCAGTACAGGAACTCCAGACGGCGCGGAGGCCTTCCAGCCTCTGCGCAACGAAGACCTCACCGCCTCAGGAGAGGACGCGGCCGAAGCCACAGCCAAGCAGGCCGCCTTCCAATGGTTCTGGCCGGTCCAACCTAGGAATGCTCCTACCTGAGCTTGGTCCCCAGGTGTCCCCTTCGACCACACCTGGGATACCCCGAGTGAGCCAACATCTTCGGAAAGTCTGTCCACCAGCACCCTGCTTGGGCCCCTCAGGCAAAAGAGGGTTCCAAGGAGACGGAGGGCTCCGGAGTGTGCGGACCCCACCAGCGCCTCCGACGCCACCCTCGCAACCCTAACTGTGCGCAGGGAACCCCAAGCCCACCTCTTCAGGTGAGGCATAGTTAGAATCACTTCGGATCCAAAAGCCGGTTCATCAGGCAGCCCCGATGGTCTCCCAAAGGGGAACTAACCCCTAGGGAAACCACAGGCTCCAGGACACACCGCCTTTGGCAGCGACCCCGATGACGACTCCAAGCTCCGGCGCCCCCGGAGGCACACAGGTGCATCGTGCACGGACCAGAGCATAGCCACAACACCAACGACTGTCACACCCTCATGACCTTCCGAGAGGAATACCTCGGAAGGCAAGTAGAATACCTGGCCACAGAAGGAGCAGGAGAGGGGTGATGCAGGGTTCTAAGTCCTGGGGCAAACTCCCGAGCAAATCCCCAGCCCCTCAACCCTGCACAGTCACTACCAACCCTACTACCAACGATACCACATCCAGCAATGAGAACTGAGTCAGGGACACACCGTCGCCAGGCTTCAAATGGAATATCTCCGGAGCCGGGCAGCGGCCAAGGACCGAGGTGGTCAAGCACCGCCTCTCCTGACTAGTTTTCGGCTACACCTCGAACATGCCGTCGCCAGGCTCTGGACAGTTTACCTCTGAGGCCGGGCAACGACTAAAGACTGAGGGGGTCAAGCACCGCCTCTCCCAGCCTAGCCATAGGCTTCGAGGTCACCAAGACTCACAATAGAGTCCTCATTCCTACAAAGGTACGCCCACTGTTAAGTACCAAATAGTTTACCTAGTGATATGTCTTTCATACGGCAAGGTCAGAGTCTATTGAAGGCCTCCAACCTTACTACTAGGAGTCTTTTTTCAATAGATAACCACTAGGTAGAAGGAGTAGAACTTAAGTTACATTTTCACTTAGCATGAACTGTTATATCACTTAGCTTTGTTTTACGCTACAAATAGCTTCTTATTGCCAATAGTAGACTGCAAAACTTAGCTAGTATAACCATTCAAAATCCCTACACTCCCGCAGACACATCATGCCTAGGTCGCCTGGGGGGTGGGTCTGCTTAAGTTTCCTGGAAGGCATTGTGCGGCCTTGGAAGTGTAGTTGCCACATATCAATGGATTTCCTTGATAGACTGTGTTGCGGCGCCACCCGTAGGACATCTTCGAGTGGTGTGACAAGTCCACGTACCGCGTATGTAGCATGCCTATGTTAACTAGAAGGCAAGACTGCCTAGATTTCTTGGAAGGCATTGCGTAGTCTCGGTAGACAGTGAGGCCCACACACCGCGAGCGCCGCTTATGCCTATGTCACCTACAAGGCAGATTATGCCCAGGGTGCCCTGCAAGGCATTTGCATAGCCTCGGGTGTCGAAGCTACACCCCGGGGGATGTCCCCGGTGGCGGAGTTGCGGTGCTCCGAGGAATGCTATCGCAAGGAATCCTCGTTGCACAACGTGCCTACACACTGCAGGTGTAGCATGCCTAGGTCACCTGGAAGGCAAGACTGCCTAGGTTTTTTGGAAGGTATTGTGTAGCCTCGATAGTGTGTAGATGCCGGTTATCAAGGGACTTCTTTGGTAATGTAGTTGCGGCTCCCTCGGGGGATTTCTCCAGAGGCGTGACATGGCCATGCACCAGTAAGCATCGCTTTCCTAAACTAAGGTCACCTGAAAAGGTTTCCAGAAGGGTAGGCTTTGCCTTGGTAGGAAGTGGTGCCCACACACTGCGGGCGTAGCATGCCTAGGTTACCTGAGGGGCAAGACTGCCCAGGTTTCCTGGAAGGTCTTGTATATCCTCGATAGTGTGTGGACGCCGCATATCAGGGGATTGCCCTGATGTGAGGATGCGGTGCTCTGAGGAATGTTGTCGCAAGGAATCCTCTTCGCATGACATGCTTATATACCACAGGCGTCGCTTATGCCTAGGTCACCTGCAAGGCACATTATGCCCAGGGTGCCCTGGAAGGCATTGCATAGCTTCGGTCATATAAATGCCACGTGCCAAGGCACATCCTTGGTGGACAGTGTTGCGGTGCACCCTGGGTGTTTCCCTGGGAGCACGACATGCCTAGGTCACCTGGAAGGCAAGACTGTCGAGGTTTTCTGGAAGGTACTGCGTAGCTCCGATAGTGTGTAGAACCTTCGGCATTAATACATGCCAAGGAGTCTTACCAAACCTCCGGCAAAAACGGAGAGTCTTACTAAAACCTTCGGCAAAAACAAAGAGTCTTACCAAACCTCCGGAAAAAATGTAGAATCTTACCAAAACCTCCGACAAAAACCTCCAGCAAAAATGGAAACCCTTACCAAAACCTCCGGTAAAAACAGAGAGGTTTACAAAACCTCTGGTGAGAACGAAGAGCTTTTACAAAACCTCCGATGAGAATGGAAAACATTACCAAAACCTCTGTTAACAACAAAGAGCTTTACCAAACCTCCAGTAAGAACGGAGAACTTTACCAAACCTCCGATAAAAATGGTAAACTCTACCAAAAACCTCCGGTGAAAACGAAGAGCTTTACCAAACCTCCAGTAAAAATGGAGAGCTTTTCAAAACCTCTGCACGACAGAGAGCCTTACAAAACCTCCGCACCACGGAGAGACTTTCGAAAACCCCCGCGATGGAGATGTTTCTTCGAAAACTCCGCCGGGCAAAAAGATTCTGAAAAGACCTAGCGGGAAAGGTACCTCGGCATCTTGAAGGCTAATGCCTCCGTGCCGATAGGGTACAAAACCTGCTGGTCTCCAAAGTAGATCGAAAAGGTACCAAGATCCCCCTACCTACAGGGGAAGGTATGATCACGCAACTCAAACCATCTCCTCCGAAAACACCTTTTACGTGTTATTTTATGATGGTTATACTAACATTTAATAAAAGTCCACGCCTCATGGTACGGGAAACATAGTGGAACCCTCGACTATCCATTGCAGAGTCAGCAAGGCTGGGAAGCGGCTAAGGGCCGAGGGGGTCACAGACCCTCTCTTTCGTCCGGCCTTCGACTTCGCCTCTGACGCACCGTCGCTAGGCTCCGGACAGAGTACCTCTGGAGCCAGGTGGCGGCTAAGGGCCGAGGGGGTCACGGACCCTCTCTTCTACCCAGCCTTCAGCTTCTCCTCCGACGCGCCGTCGCCAGGCTCCGAATGGAGTACCTCCGAAGTCAGGCAGCAGCTAAGGGCCGAGGGGGTCACGGATCACCTCTGCTGCCTAGCCTTCGGCTTCACCTCTGACGCGCCATCACCAGGCTCCGGACTGAGTACGTCGGGAGCCGGGCAGTGGCTAAGGGCCGACGGGGTCGCGGACCCTCTCTTCTGCCCGACTTTCGGCTTCACCTCCGACGCGCCGTCGCCATGCTCCGGACGGAGTACCTCCAGAGTTGGGAAGCAGCTAAGGGCCGAGGGGGTCACGGACCTTCTCTTCCGCCCAGCCTTCGGCTTCACCTCCAACGCACCATTGCCAGGCTCCAGATGGAATACTTCGGAGCCACGCAGTGGCTAAGGGCCAAGGGGGTCGTAGACCCTCTCTTCCACCTGGCCTTCGGCTTTGCCTCCAACGTGCCGTCACCAAGCTCCAGATGGAATATCTTCGGAGATGGGCAGTGGCTAAGGGCCGAGGGGGTCACAGACCCTCTATTCCGCTGAGCCTTCGACTTCGCCTTCGACGCGCTGTCTCCAGGCTCCGGACGGAATACCTCCGAAACCGGGTAGCAGGTAAGGGATGAGGGGGTCGCGGACCCTCTCTTCCGTCCGGCCTTTGGCTTCGCCTCTGACGCACCGTCGCCAAGCTCCGGATGGAGTACCTCTGGAGCCGGGTAGCGGCTAAGGGCCGAGAGGGTCGCGGACCACCTCTCCCGCCTAGCCTTCAGCTTCGCCTTCGATGCGCCTTCGCCAGGCTCTGGACAGAGTACCTCCAGAGCTGGGCAACAGCTAATGGCCGAGGGGGTCGCGGACCACCTCTCTCGCCTAGCCTTCGGCTTCACCTCCGACGCGCCATTGCCAAGTTCCGGACAGAGTACCTCCGGAGCCTGGTAGTGGCTAAGGGCCGAGGGGGTCGCGGACCCTCTCTTCCGTCTGGCCTTCAGCTTTGCCTCCGACGCACCATCGCCGGGCTACGGACAGAGTACCTCTAGAGCCGGGCAGCGGCTAAGGGCCAAGGGGGTCGCGGACCGCCTCTCTTGCCTGCCCTGTGGCTGCGCCTCCGACACATTATTGCCTTTAAACCGGGCAGTTGCTATGATACCCGAAGGGTCAAGGACCACCTCTGGAGCTCATCTCCAAAGGTTCCAAAGAGACTTCACTGAGTCGGAAATCTGGAACAAATTAGGAAGGAGTATGCAGTAACCAGGCCCGAGGAGTACATAGTAACCAGGCCCGAAGAGTTTGTAGTAACCAGGGACGACGAGGTCGCCACTACTCCACCCGGTTCTCCTCAGTTACCATACGTATCCACCGGTCATCAGAAAAACTAGCTGTCGCCTTCGAAAGGGACGAAGAAGTACGGTTTGGAGGCACGAAAGAATGCACACACGCGGCCACCCATTCGAAAGGTCCTCTCGCATTGCGATACGGAGGGAGACAAATATTGCCAAAGATCCACGTCATATTATTAAACAACCAGTACATCCAGGGGATACAAACTAAAACAACCGTACAGAAATTGCCACGAAGAAGATGGATCCCTACGGAGCAAAACAAGACGAGAAAGAGTACAAGGTGACTAAGTCCAGCTATGACATGGATATATCATGACATCACCAAGTACGTCATCCCAGTGATCGCCTTCACCTCCTACGAGTCCCGGTAGGGGCCACGCATGAGACAGCGTATGCGCCTCATCTGCGACCTGCCATTGCAGAAGCTGATACAGTAGCTGGCTCCTGAGCTATCGGAGGACGCTGAGGAGTCCGAGGAGGTCATCGGCGAGGCCCTTCCCCTCGCCTTCCCGGACGCCGGCTCACTCTCCCTTAGCAGAAGATCCTAGTCAATCTCCTCATCATCATCGGAGATATCGATGATCTCGACAGGCATGCCCTCCCCAGCCAAAGGTCGGGTTGGATCAGTGGACAACCACCTCCCCCTGCAGAGGTGGAAGCCGTTCCGCCTCCGACACCTCTACCGACGACCGAAACATCCTGACTCCTGAAGGAGCCATCGAGATCATCGATGTCTCCGAGGAGGATGAGGAGGAAGACAATGCCATACTCATGTCAAGGTTAACTGCTGCTCATGAAGCTATGGAGACTCCAACCGGGTAACCCCGGTTTTATACCTGAGCCACGCAACCACGTAGGTCTGGAAGATGAAGCACGGCGAATGTCGCCGTGTCCTCCCATTAAACACATAGGGGACAGGGCCGTGGCCATATCCGGTTTCCCTCCAACATGTGGCAGTGCTCTATGACGAAATGCCTCGTTTTCTCACACGAACGTCCTGTCACATTAATGACCCAAACCACTTTTGGCGCGTGACAGGATCGCGGGCACAAGACCCTAGCGACCCCTCGCATTATCCAGTCAGAATGCGGCAGTGGCACATCTTGTCCCGCAAAGTGAACGTGTGGGGTTCTCCAAACCCACACAAAACTTCTACTCTAGTGACTTTGAAGGACAGAGAATCGCCATCAGGCATCCTTGATACGATACTAGGCTGGGGTTGATTTTTCCTCTTCGTCCTCTCCCCCCTTCGAAACATCGGGGCCCGAGAATGAGGGGGTACTGTTGGGGGGAAAATAAACCAGCCTGAGGGTAACGGTCGAAGATCACCATCCAGGTCCCACCAGAGCCTTGATCTCCGAACCCTCTGTTAAAAGCTCTATCTCCGATATCATCAGATCCTTTCACGGTACCCCTTCGCACTTACGAAGCCCTTGCTTGGCTCCGCCTATTTGACCTCCCGAAGCCTTCCAAAACACGGCCTCCCGAAGCCTTGGTCCTTCGAAGCTTCAGCCTTTCTAAGTCCCGGCCCTCTGGGGTCCCGCTTCCCGATGTATTTACCTCCCTTTTCTATGCCTCCTGAGGCCCTCGCCTCGGGATGATCGGGCCACATTCCTGAAGGCAGCGAGGTGAGTCAGCAGGCCCTGGGAAGATCTGCTGAAAGGGGAGTGCCGGTCTGGTTTGCCTACCTGGAAGTGATCGGCATTAAAGGCCTAGGCTAATGGGCGCCGCTCTGACATCCCAACATGATGGTACCTATCTTGACACCCCTGACAGTGCGGCGTCGGGCCGCAATTGGCGACCGGCTTGCCCCCTTCAGGGGGCAGGTACCACGATAATTACCACGGTGGATATTTATCTCCCGATAGGATAGAAGGTTGTTATCCGAGATAAGGCTCAGTAATTTAGCTGGATCCCGAATATTTGTACATTATGATAACTTGTATGCCAAGCTACGCATGGCCCTATAAATAGGTGGCCATGGTCCTCTGGAAAAAAGAAAAAAACCCGAGGTCACAGTGAACGTTGTGATACTCCTTCGAGAGCACTACATTTTCCTATGATCAATATATTCGTGATGTTCTTTCCTCTCAAACTTTGTCTCCAAACTTGAGTCTCCTCCTTAGAAGAAACTCTCACCATACTTGCTGGGGCAAGACGAACTCTTGATCCAACAAGACCCAACGTCACAAGTTATCACCTAAGTGAGAAGGGCCTTACATAGTAGTCGAAGTCACTTGACCTGGATCAATACAACTATCTTCTCCAAATGGCGAGATACTCGAGCACTCGTGGAACATCGACCAACCCTGAAATTTTTATTCATAGAAAAGGTAGGTTATAGGTAAGTCGATTACATTCGATTTGGTTAGCTACTTGATTACATAATCTTTTCTTTTTCCCTCTAATCCATGTGGCTAGTGCAAAATTGTTAAAAAGGATCCACCTAGCTCTTACAAATAATGAAGATCCATAACCTCCAAAAGTTTGGAAGCGTATGGACCCTCATTCGCCCTTGGATGAGTCGAGGAACCTTTTGTACTCCTCCCTTGGGCGGTAGATGATCACTCCAGGAACCGGTCATCGACCAGCATAAGGACCAGGAAAAGTGGCCGAGGCAAAGACCCTGCTAGAACTGCTAACCGGCGCTGGTTATGCTGAGTGGTCTTCTGTGTGGTGCGAAGGCGATCTGGCAGTTATCGACGGAGAAGGCGGTCGTGCCTCCTTAGCCAGCGATGACTTGGGGGCTTCACTGTCGAAGACCTCGATGGTGGCTTGGTCGATGATCCAGTCAAGATCATTACCATCTTCATTTCGCTCCGGTGTGGAGCACTGCGCCATCTGGCCTAAAGCATGGGTCTTGATGTAATGGCGAACACACTAAATGAGGCGACAATGACAATCTACGATGGGCGCTTCTTCCCTCTCCTTCTTAGGCCCGCCACTCGAGTCCATGTCATCGGAGGAAGTGATGATGATGACTTCAGGAAGTACCATGGTGAGGGGCCTAGGGGACATGACTTCTGGGATTGGCTCAAGAGGCGGAGATGGAGTGTAGGCCATGGCTTCAAGCTCTACGAGTCCTAGGAGACAATGGGTAAAGGAAACAAAGGAGACGACAGACAAACGGCTTCGAGACCCCTCTATTTATAGCGGGGGAAATGGGTCATACTGTGTAAACATAGCCATCAAGGTCCAAAATGATGGCATCGCCTCAGGCGCATAGCGCGTTCGACGGAAGTTGAGACGTCGTGATGGCATTATGGCTTGTCTCGTCTCCTCAAAGAGGGATGGGCAGCCATTACGATGCATCAAATTAAGGTTGTGATGAAAATGAGCACAAATGGGAGTGGGGTTTTTTTAATGCCCACATACTTGATGGTTCGAGTTTACTCGGTAGCCACATTACAGTTAAAACCATAACTCTTGGGGGCTTGCACTCTTGAGTATTCAGTCGAGAACGAGCTTTACTCTTTATCCGACTCCGTCATCAAGTACATAGTCGAGAATGAGCTTTACTCTTCATCCGACTCTGTCTTCGAGTACATAATCGAGAGTTGTAACACTACTCTCCGATCAATGGTACAGAACCAACAGAGTCATGTGTTGGGTCAATGAAGGACAACTATACCTCGGGAGGCATAACGGCACAGAGATTATCAGACATCTCACGCCTAACAGCCAAAAGGGTTCTAAAGTCCTAGTCTGCCTCGCGTGTGCTCTCTATCGTGTTCATGTTTGTATGCTGATTGAATGCGCAAGTTGATAAAAGTTCGCAGAAAATTCAATATGCGTTTTCCTTTTCTAGTTCTGTATTAGTCTTTTCCTCATTATTATGGTCTTCTTAAGTATTTGAGGGCCACGCATCTAATGACTTATCTAGTTAAGATTTCAGGTTTTGACAGATGCGTAACCGTATGGTCTTGAGAATAATAACAACATGTACCTATCAGTTATTACATCTACTTATGCTAATCCTATTTCATCGACAAGGGAATAGTAGACAAAAGCATAATGGACTGGCAAAGTATAGTATTGTTGCAGGCATTATCAGATCATAGAATATGTTTCAAAAGTGTTAGAGCTGAATGGATCATCAGTGCGAGGGACTCCCCTCACTATCATCATTAGGTAGGCTAAGCCTTAATGACTCGATGAAGGCTGGGACCACCGGCTGAACGCTTTCAACAAGTTTCATAGCCTCCTCGTTAATACAGTTGAACCCGACTATCACCAATGAGGTATCGAGCGCGGGATTGTAAATCTTGAGGATACTAAGTAATGTGGCAGTGCTTGCAGAGGCTGATTGGGACATGAGGTCGAGTGTCTGCTCCTTCAGCTCTTGAAGAGCAAGAACCGCAGCATCCCGTTGAGCGATGGCAGCATCTCGTTTAGTCATCATGGCCTTCCTTTTGGCTCACGCGGTTTTCACTTGACTCCTGAGTTTCTTCTGATACTTGGCGTCATCGTCGATTTTCTTCATTGCGTAAGAAAGAATTTTTTCCTTGCTATTACAGGAGGACTCAAGGCATGAAGAAGGCAAACTGGAAAATAACTTTGGTTAGTCGCCCAATAATGGAATCACACACCTGTGATCGGGGACGGACTTACATTCGATTTTCTCTCTCTTGCTGGTGGTTGGGCTCGCCTGTGACTTGGAGAAGAACCTTTTTCACTACCCATTGAGCTGCGGGTCTTCTTCGGGCATGCTCAAGGCAGGATCTTTAGTCTGAGGAGTTGAAGTCGAGGTTGAGTCAATCGGGGAAGTCAGTCCCGGATGACTGGTCGAGACGCTGGCAGCCTAGGTTTTCACCTCTATCGATAGTCTGCAATCAACAAAATAAGGGAAGAGGAAAAGAAAAAACTGCCAGTCGAGATTAGGATCCAGGTCAAACCTCTTCGAAATTGGGAAGTGCAAAATGATGCTTGACTTTGGCCTTTTGGTGGTCACCTTCTTCATTCTTGCAACGGCTGGCGGACCTGGTGGAGGAGTTACATGTGGGCCAGGCAAAGCCAAGGCATCTATAGCCTGCAAAGAACCAGATGATAAAAATTTGTTATCTTAAGTTTATTGATTGAAAATATGACCAACTAAAGAGCAAGGATTCGATTGAAATTACCTCTTTGGTCGAGTCATCGGGCACGATGGTCTCTCGAATTGGTGATTGTGAGGACGCGCCAGACGTCCCCTAAAAAAGCCACACACGCAGATTCGTCATTAGTTGAATGGTCGAGAGAAAATTGATAACTCAAGAAGAGTTACCTTTTTGATAGAGTTGTCGAGTGTGGCAGTTGCTCGAGGAGGTGATTGGGGGTATGCTCGTCGTCCCCTAACAAAAGGCCACCAATCAAAACCGAACGCATTCAAGTATCCACTTGATAATTTAGGAAATAAGAAGATAATGAGAATTTTGATTTCAGTACCTGTGGGCTCCTTCGCTTACACTTGAGAGGGCTCGGGTCATGCAGCTGGTGAGAAGACGAGGACGATCTCTTCGATTGAAGAGACCCCTCGGCCTCCTCATTGGCTGATCTTTTCCCCTTGTTGATAGCATTAGTAGAAGAAGTGCCGTCGAGATCAAAAACCTCACTCAAAAGGATATGTTTTTGGTGGAAGACTGGAGCCTGCAGTCATACAGACATGTCAGATCAAATAGCCAATGATCGGTCCTACTTTTCTGTTAAGAAAATCCTTACATCTAGTCGAAGATTCGTAAGGGAATATGGTAGAATGCCACATTACGGTGCTTCGGTAGAGAAGAGCTTGTATAACTGGGTAGTGATGTCCTATGCAAGCAGGGCTAAAAAAGAGAAGAAAGGTTATTCGACAAAGCTCGAAGGTCATTGCAAAAAGAAAAGAGCAAAGTGCTAACTAAGCCCTACATCTGACCACGTCCCTAGAGGTATCCTGTAACACCCTAATTTTCAACTTTTTGAAAAAAGTAATAATTTACCTTTTCTTTATAATTAGGGTGTTGTACTTCTTCTCAAAATTCTAGGTGGAAAACTTATTTTCTAAATTAAATAATAAACTTAGGCTATATTAAGAAGTTTGATGCATTCTTGCTGGAGTAGAAGCATTAAAGTTTTATTGTGTGCAAAATGTTTTTTGAAACCTCGAGGTGCGCCGTTTGATTGTTGAAAAGTTTGAAAAGGTTTCATAAAAGAAAAATCAATTTTTCTCCTATGGGCCGAACTCCCCCCTTCAGCCCATCCTTTCTTTTCCTCTTCTCGGGCCGAGCCTGAGCCCACTCTCCTCTCCTCCCCGCCTCCCTCTCAACCTTCTCTCCCACCTGGGCTGCCACTCGGTAGCCCGTCTCTGCACCCGCCTCTCGCCTGGGCCGATCGAAGGCCAGGCCCGGGAATCCCGTGCCACCGCTGCGCAAAGGCGCCCTGCCAAATCCCACCTCCTCCTTGCGTGTCGCCGCTAGGTGGGCTTGCGTGCGCCGTCTCCTTCCTCATGCCGCACCGCCCGAGTCTGAGCTAGACAACGGATGACCACACAGCCACCTCACCCGAGCCTAAATCTCAACAAAACCCATCGAATTTGTATCGATCTCTGCGTTTATCTATTCCTCGCCTATATAAGTCCACACCCCCTCCTTTGATCTATTTCTCCTTGAATCGAGCCGCCTCTAGCTCCAGCCACTGCTGCCCTTATTGCTGTCGCGCTGAGCTCCACCATCCGCCATGCTCGTGGCTTCTCCGTCATAAATAAGCACAACTTCGGGACCGCGTGCTCGCAAGGAACCAATTCTGCCGCTCCCCTTCATGTCTCGGTGACCGGAGCACCTTCCCTGATGTGTCCCCTGCACCTCAGCCTCCTCCACTGTCGTCAACTACCTTCCTGAACCACGATGTCTGAGGTAAGCCGTCAAACAGGTTCGCCGTCCACTCCTCTCTCTCCTCCGCCACTCGTCGTCGTCCCTTGTGCCTGACGACGAGGTTTTTGCTCTCGCCGATGAGTTCGCCATTGCTGTTTCCTCTTTGCTGCCGGTCTATTAATCCCCTTCCTCCTCTCTCATTGCCCGATCTATAACCAACGATCTAGATTAGATTCAGAATACCCCTTCGCCCGAGCCAATCACATATCACCACATGTCACCTTCTTTAATCCAGTCAGCCACCATTGCCACCTCACCGCCCACGTTAGCCGGCCACCTCAGCCTCAGACCCCATGTGTCATACCACATCACCATAGCTTTACCCAGTAAGCTTTCTGAATTATTTAATTCGGGAAAAGTGGCACTTTTGCCCTTGGACTTTCCTATATTTACCCTAAAGCCCCAACCTTTTTACAGTTTAGTCCCCAGACTTTCTAGTATTTGCAAATATGTCCCTCTATTTTTCCAAAAAGGCCCCTATACTCTCTGTTTTATTCATAACAAGTCATTTTCTTTTTCAGATTTAGTCCAAAACTTGTTTTTAGCGTAACTTTCTCGTTTTACCTCCGTTTTAGGCGATTTTGGCACTCTCGCGTTCGTAGCAGCGTGTACTATCTTTTAGTACCCTTTTCATAGATATTAGCTATTGTTTAATGTACTGTTCTTAGCTAGTTTTGTGTGTGCTTTTCGGGTTTGTTCCGAGAGCAGCCGAAGAGCAGTTCGAGAATCTCCAGGATCAAGCCTTTGAAGATAAGCAGCAAGTTAGAAGAGGCAAGTGTCCTTGAATTTTTTGATCCAAATTTTCAAATGCATTATTTATTTCAAACATGCACGCTATTAATTTTGAATCTCGTTTACTTACAGTACCATGTTCCATATATTCCTTGTCGCCTAGCTGTCAGTTTTATGGGTAGTTTATGCTTAGCTTTGCACAAGGGTATGGATGGGTTATCAGTTAAACATGATTAATGAACTATGCAACTATGAGTTGGGAATTATGGTAACTTGTGTGGAAATATGGAACTTTAGGATGTCGAGCAGAAGGTTGGTTGATGATGGTGCATGAGGCACAAGTGTGTGAAACACTTTGGTGGGTGGTAGTGTTTCCTCGGTGTCCTAAGGACCGGTTCGTGGAGTGACAACCCAAAAATTATCATCCATCTCTTGGCTTATATGGGTACGACCTGGCTTAGTAATTAGAGGACCCTCGGCATAGAATGAGCCACTTGTGGTGTAGTGGAAGGGAAGAGTGATTCTTTCCGGAGCTACAAGGTGCGTGAGGGGGCTTCTAGGTGGTGTGAATCCACTTAGACGGCGGTGAAACTGTAGCGGGCTTATTCTTGTTGAGAGGATGCTTTATATCAGCCTTGTAGTGATGGCTAGTCTACTCCTCTTTTTTCTCGATCGAGCCGCTCCGAGTGATACACCACTGGCCTGTGTTTGCGCAACACAGCAACAAGGAAATCACGACTCGTGGAAAAAGCTGGACAACCTCTGTAGAGTGTTCAATTTGGTATATCAGCCGTGCTTATGGTCATGAGAGACTTGGATCCTCACATGATTAGTTGGTTTGGTTTAGTTGTTTTGGTTGGTTACTTATGAAGGGTAAATATCAGTGGATGGTTCTTGGTTACCTATGATGGGTATCAAGTTGGTTGGTTTGGGAATCTGATGTGGAATTCAGGTAGTTGAGAAACTTGTGGAGATATTTCTTGGAGTTGGGAGTTTAGTGATGGTTCACAAGATAAATAAGATGCTTTTATAACTCTTTTTACGATAGCATAGTTGGCATTTATGCAAATTTACCTATTATAGCATATTCCTTTAATCAAGCTTGCATGTCATATATTTTCCACACTTGCGGAGTATAATATGTACTCACACTTTCTATTTACATCCAAATGTGCATTAAACTGCTGCTAAGACAATGGAGACATTGAAGGAGAACCAGATTTCTACATCAATGAAGATGAAGATTGCTAGGTTGGTGGATTCTCCGGTCAACTGCCCGTGGAAGATGGGAGTTTCACTGTGTTTAGTTTGTGTGCTTTAGTTAAAGACTTTGAGGTCTATCTATTTTGTTTAAGTAAAACATTGTAATAATGGCACTGTGTCTAATACACTGATGAAGTCGCTGCATGTATGAATCTTGATCCTAGCATACATGTGGTTTGCATCTGGTTTTATCCCTTTATAAAATCGGGTGTGACAGAGGTGGTATCAGAGCAGTGTTGACCGTAAGATGCGAGCCTAGTTAGAATGGTTGAGCCTTAAGGATTATTTTTTTTAAAAAAAATTATTTTCAAAAAACTCTGCCTTGGCTTTTTTGTGCTTTTCTTGGCTTATTCTTTTTAAACCCTGTTACTCACTCTCCTTGTCCTTTTCAAAATATTGTAGATGGCCTGGACCCGTCAGACTGCACACAAGAGAACTAGTGGTTATTTCCCTGCTCGATTGTTGACCCCAACCCGTGCTATGGCTTTTGCAAGACCGCAGCCGCCCCGTGTTCAGCGTTAGAGCCGTGTCTACCACTCTGATGGACGCCGCATAGGATGGTTCCCCGCCAAGCTTTGGCAGATACTTCACAGTCTGGGATCCGAGAAGGCACCTGAGTATGCAGGAGTAAAGACTGAGTATGCCGATGCTCCTCCTGAGTGGAAAGTCGAAGTAGTGATCTACAGTTCGCTACCAGAGCGTGGATCCTACGAAGTGACAAGTATTCACTACGCCATCTCACCGAGAGCTACCTTCGAGGCTGGAATTTGTGATGCCGCACGCCAAGCCCTTCTGGTCATTTGCCATTGCCACAGCGACGACCTGATCTTCACTCAGTTCAACCATTAGCCTCAGCGTATTACTGGCTACACCGACATCACCACTACACCTGTCATCGCAGAAGGCACTACCAGGCTTAAAGAGTAGACCACCCTGGCTTTGGAGCTGAGTCGTACGGGATCTTCAGAGAAGAACTGGGATCCATGGATCTAAATTTCTTTTGGCAATGGTGCGTGCTGGGGCTGAGAAAGCCGAGGGGCTTGTGCAGGAAGACTGGTGGCAATAATGAGGAATGGCCGCTAAAAGTTCGGGTCATACGGGTAAATAATAAAAAAATTACCGTCTCTTCGACCACTCCCATCTTTACAATGCTTCGACCGGTGCGAAAAGAGGAATGATGACGACGTGTGAATCTCTGTGCACCCTTCTGCCCGCATTAAATGCTCCTATGCCCATTGTTTCAAATTTTAAAAGGTTTTTTAACTCTACTCGGAGTCGGATGTCGATCAGTTGAGTTCTTTAATCTTTTTCTTTAAGTCTCGAGTGCGGTTAGCAGCAGGGCACTCGACCCGACTAAGATTCCACTCGATACTCGAGGATGGATCCGTCCATACTCAATTCTTTGTACTATAAGCCTGATCCACTTTACTCGACCAAGTTTAAACTTGGTGGCACTCGAATGGGCACTTATAGAAACCCCTCCTCTTGAGTAGAGTTAGAGGGCTACTGTCGAATATCTAACTATGGGGTATATGCGCATAAGGAGTATATCATATACAGACAGGGTATGTATAACACATATTAGGCAGCTCCAGATATCACGGAACCGAATCAGCTATTTACAGAACTTGGGAAAGAACTTCTTTCTTTCAAGAAATAGTGCGGTACCTGATACACCCAGAATCAAGGAAGTATACTCTAGGAAGGTCTAGATTGGTTACCCAACTCGGAACGATCAGTATCCAAAACGGATCTATCTACTTGGACGTCAAGGAAGACAACTCCCTATCGACTACGACTGGATAGGAGTTAGTACCTCACCCTTATATAAGGCAGAAAGGTTGGGGGAAAAGAGGAGGAGAAGAGAGGCAAGAATCAAGACCCCAGCAGAGAGCTATTCAGCAACTTTAGCCCTAGGTTAGATTAAATCCAATCTACTCCTTGTAATAGTCTTAGTCACATTGCCTGTACTATAGATCATCAATATGCAGCAGCAACACCCCCATAGGACGTAGGGTATTACTCCAATCGGAGGCCCGAACCTGTATACATTGTGTGTCTCATTTTGTGATTAATCCTTGCACTCGAAGGTACTGGATGCATACACCGAAGAAATTTACACAGAGAAGAAGGAAATGCTCGGATGGCTAAAGATAACTCACCGGATGGTCTAGTGATGTAGATGAAGTATACATCGGTGTGTCTGGTGTTCACAGAGATTTGATTGGGGTACACTCTCACAAACTAGTCGTTGGAACCCCACTCAAGCCTCTGTGAGTACCGGACACTCTGGTGTATACTTCATCTCCATCACCGGACTATCTGGTGAGTTATCCTGAACCATCAGAGCATTTCCTTCTTCTCTGTGTAAATTGCTCTATTGAAGTATCGGGTGCACATCACTTCATCACCAGGCTATCCAATGAGTTGACTTTAGCCAACCGAGCCAATGCAACCCTCTCTAGAAATAATGCTCCGCTGTGCATAGCCTTTATCACCGGACCATCCGATGTGTTGAACTTTGTTCTGGCTCTTTGCACTCTTCATTGACCGGTGTGTATAACATATTGATCACCGGACCATCCGGTGCTTTGATCTTCAACTTCAATGGTTGCAACCTTCTCTGGACAAAATTCTTCGGTGTGTATCTTCTCTGATCCCCAAACCTTCCGGTGAGGTCTTTAGGCCTCTCTCCCCTTTGTCAAATATGCTCTGGTGAGTTCAACACCTAGAGCACTGGACCATCCGGTGAGACAAATCTTCATAGGATTTCTCCAATTCAGACCAACTTTGTCCCGGCTATGGTGGCTTCTTCATGTATTACATCCATGAGACCTACTAACATATATTCTTGATAAACATATTAGTCTCATTGACTATGTCTTCATTAATCACCAAAATCAGAATCATGGCCTAATAGGGTCATTTTCGCTACATACTACCTTATCATTGTCAGTTTATAAAGTAACGACAGTAATTTGGAGATTACCATTGTCAGTTATGATCCCAGATTATAATGTCACTTGTTTATTGTCTATTGGTTCCGAAACCGATAGTGATGATAGTTTGGAACTGATAATAATTAGGGTTTCTATAGTAGTGGAGTGTGATGTGCACATCCTTATGGTAAAACATATTAGATAACACATATATGCCGAACTAGCATACAACTAATAAAACATATGTAGACTTCTCGTGAATAAGAGTTGGAACATATCAACCTACCATATGAGTGAAACAACTAGGCATTGCATGACATTAAATAAAGATCAATTGTAGTATCTTTGTTGGTTCATCCCTGACCTCAAATGATTGAGCTAGAAAGAACCGACAATTATACTAACTTGTCCATTATCGATTTATAAAGTAACCCACAGTTGTTAACTCCAACCGATAGTGATAGGAGGCCCATGAATTGCCATGTCTTTCTATCAATACCAGTTGGAAACTTCAACCGACAGTGATATCATTACATTGTGTGCATGAATAGACATGTCGTTCTATCACTGCTGGTTGGGAACTACAACCGACACAACTACAACCTCTATTTAATCCTCCTACCTCTGTCATTTTCTCTACGCCACAAGTTAGAGTCCACTCTGACAATGTGAGAGCAGAGAACTTTGTTCTTCCTTGCTCTACTGACTTAAATTTTTGTTCTTCCTTACTTTGCTCACTAGAGGTATTTGGAGAGATGTGGTTTTCTTTTCATCATCTATTGCTTCATTCTTCCTTACTTATATAGATCTTTGTTCATTTTGTCTTAAGTTATATTTCTCTATTTATGTTGTGTTATTTTTGCATATCTACTCTTCTGTGTCATTTTAATGGCTCATTCTGGAAGGAGGGTTAATGTCAGCTAGATGGTGGCTTGTTAACTAGATCTCATTCTGCGCCCTTGATACTTGTCTTGGGACACCAGCTTCAGGCAACCCGATGCTAGTGGATGACTGTTGCTGCTGCTGTCCAGTTTGCTTGGGACGCAACAACACCTACCAGATTGCCTTTGATCTTTTCAAGATCCAGTGCCACGTTCTCTGCCTGAGACCCGAAGAGGCAGGATATCTGCATGATCTTGTGTACAATGTTGATGAAGACAATGTCTTCTTCTGCCGGGTGATCCACCTAGGGTTGCATGATGAGGCAGAGGACCTTGTGCACAGTTTTTACATCTAGAGGACTTTTCTGGATGATGCTTAAATTACATTGTAATAAATTTTTTATGTATTAATATTAAGTTACCTACATTGTATTTACTTACATTCATAATTTTTAATACTAAGTTACTTTTATTTGCAATTTTTAGATTGCTTCTTCTATGTTCTTGTTACTAATTCACATTTGCAGTTGTATTTTACCTTGATAGTATGAATGTCAGATCCAGTTATCAATGGGTAGTAGACTTTCACTGGTAGTAGTAGTTATGAAACGATAGTGATTATCTATTACTGTCAGTTTCCTATTTGATCCAGTGGTGATTGTGCCGTTGCCCTATATAACCATCCTTCTTCGCCCATCTTTAACACTCAGCTTCTCCACCCTTCTTCCATGACACTGACAATAGCAAACCCTCCCCGGCTTTGGCTTGCACCTTGCACTGTCATGGACCTCCATGACACCGATGTCACAATGCCCTCCTTAGCCTCCTCTGTCCCAATGCCTCAGCTTCCACCTGCAGTGCCGTGTGCCTCCACAATACCAATGCCGCCGCATCATCCCCGCCCTCCTCTATTCCAAAGGCTGTCGTGGGCCTCCACCACATAGATGCCACATCACCCTTCCTACCCTCCTCAGTCTTGAAGCCACAACAACACCGATGCTGCCGTGCCCTCCCCCACCTCCTCCACACCGACTCCCACCCTAGGCTACTGTCGACCTCCACGATACCATCACCAACATGTCTCCATGGGAACCTCCACACCGATGCTTCAGCTCCCACCCTGCACCGTCACATGCCTCCATGACACCAATGTTGCTATTCCCTCCCCAGTGTCCTCCACCCTGACACCACTGCCTTGGCCCCAACATCGTTCACCACGAGCCACTGTGGCCTCCTCCACCCTGACACAGGCATCCTCCTCCACAAAAATATAATCTTAGTTGAATTTTAGAGGATTTTAGGTGCATAGTAAATGATTAAGTCAATTTTAGATTATTTTATATCAATTATAGATTAATTTTAGGTGTATTTTAGATGATTAGTTTTCATTAATAGAATTTTTTGTTGAATTTTATCTATGTTTATCCTCTCAATGATGAAATAGGCCAATGATATGAGGCCACATATTAGAAAATTAATGACGTTGTTGGATAGCTAGATGCAATTTGCCAATGATAATACTGTGTCAAATTAAGTTTGAATATGCTGTTGTATGGTATCAAGGTCTGTGTTAGGCAAAGTACCTAAACCTTGCTATCTATAATATCACATTTAAATTTTGGGACACACAACTAAGGCACAAATGAATTATCTTTGTTACCATTCCTTCACGTAATAGCTTGCTCTTATTTTTTATGATTAAAGTACACACTAGCTCGCATGAGCCTGTGATAATTATACACTTATATGGTTAAGGATTAGTCGCTTGACTATCATAATTACACATCTACGTATATAACTTCTCTCATATTATATGTGGTGTGGAATAAAAAGGTGTATAATTATGATAGTCCACATATTACTGCTTTTATGACTTGTTACACGAGGCCCTTTTTACTTGAGCTAATGAGGGCAGCAGTTGCCAATGATGATAGTTACCAGTAAGGTATTGTATCTTACATTATTTTATTTGATTTAAGGTTTCACTAATGCTATTTTGAAGTTAATTTAATTGTATGGCCATCGTTGAGAGATCATATTAGAGCAGATTACATCTGGGTATGGGAGAAGAAGGTGTATTAGGTTTGGTGCCACCTTCCTTCTCCCTCTGCCTTTCCTCTAATAGGATTAGCTACAAAACTTTGAGAAATCATAGCAAGACAGATTTCAGGAGGGAAGGAGGGGTAGAAGGTGCATTAAGTTTTCTAGAGTGCTCATCATAGGACTATTGGAGCCACCCTCCCCCCTCTGCCTCGCTAAAATTTCCTTTGCCAAACATATTGATCCATATTTTTCACCTACTGCCTCGCTAAAATTTCCTTTGCCAAACATATTGATCCATATTTTTCACCTACTCGCACGCATTCTGCGATGATGAAGACAAAGTCCTCCTAAATGATACTAAGGTATGTAATTTTACATATTGATGTCTAATTTTTAATTTTTATATAAATAAAAGACATAACTATATGTGAATGATGAATTGCATGTTAACCATATATGATAAGTGATGATGATTACCTGCATTGAACCATATATGATATGTGATGATGAACTGTATGTGAATTATATGTGCATTTTTTTATGTGTGTAGAATTAACATTGCCAGTTCTAGCTAAGAATCAGGAGTGATATCACCACTTTTACTGCCGGTTTTAGTCATGAAGAGGTAACGATAGTAGAGATATCACTATCAGTTTGTGGCTCAAACCTACAATAACAGTGATGATATCATATCTAGTTTTTGAGTTAAACCGGCAGTGATAGTGGAAACATCACTGCCGGTTCATAGTGACAGTGTGTCTTCTCGGCGATGGCGATGAAGGTGTCCTTCGAGAATGGGTGAATCCAGGATGGCTCCTACCTATAGCACGGCGTGCCCTCCGCGCTGTTAAGCTGCACGAAGCAGTCCGCGCCGCGAATGATGGCGAGTGGAATGCTGAAGGCGCTGGAGTTGTCCAGCCCGCCGATGGCCTTGCGCTCGTACTCACCGTGGCTGTTGTTGCACCACATGGAGACCTGAAGATGAATGGCCAAAACCCAACAGTTAGTCCACAAATTTTTTTGTTTGGCCTATTATCACTCTGTTCTCGGAGTTGTAAATAGTCCGCTATTCGTCTTTAAAAATACTTTCCCAACATCATAACTTTTCTTTGGTTTGAACATATATATTTTAAAGAAACGGAGAGTCAATGTTTTGTTTGGCAGATCGTGTATATTCAAAACATCACTCGTTTTATAACGCGAGGGAATATAATGATACCCTTGAAAACCGCCTCAGCTTTCATGTTCTCCCTGGTGCAGCCGGCGCACTTGGCCTGGTCGATGACGACCGCCGCCGCCTCGCCGTCCACCGCATTCGCAACGACAATAGCCATTACAGCTGTGCAGAAAAGGAAGATCAAGCCTCCTGGTGCAGCTGCCATTTTGAGCTCTAGTTAGCTCAACTATTTGCTGTGTGCTTCTGCGTTCTAGCTAGAAAAAAAAAAAACCGGCCAAGACCGATGATAAACCAGGTTTATCAAGTCTACCTGTGGACCCAATAGAAAAAATTACCATGTTTACTAGTATTTATTTGAATATTGTCTAGTTTATCCGATAAATCATATTTACCGGTGATCTCTAGTACAATTTATTTACCGGTAAAAAACTCTGGTTCTAGCTATTGCCTGTGTGACACAAGGAGAGGCACGCATGGCTTATATAGGCGCATGCATGCATGGATCATATGTTGGGGTGTAATCAGATTAGATACAGATAGATATAGCTTATCCTGT
Organism: Phragmites australis; assembly: GCF_958298935.1. NCBI lineage: Eukaryota > Viridiplantae > Streptophyta > Magnoliopsida > Poales > Poaceae > Phragmites > Phragmites australis. Next base: position 20,646,943 of record NC_084941.1, on the reverse strand, counting down.
ATCCTATCCTATATTTTTTCTTAGAGTCGGAGTTAGACACAGGTAGTACCGGATAATTATTTCTTTATTATGCATTCTATCCTATTTTTTTTTTCTCGGAGTTGGAGTCGGAGCGTATAGTGCCGTAAATTTTTGTTTAGTCGGATAGATGGAATTTTTTCACTTTATTTGCATCCCTACATATCACATTAAACAATATAGGGGTGCAATCAATATAAGCATAGACAGAGTGGTCGCTGAGATATGAAAACATGAGCATTCATTATTATCTGTCTACAGATATGTGACAATTTATTTATATATTATCATGTTTTAAGTAAAATTATAATAGATTTTATCGTAACATTTAACATTCGGATACTTCGTACGAATACTAATTATCCTGTATCATATCTTTTTCACATATCCAAAGTCAGATATAGAATAATATCAAATAGTATCAGATAACCATTGTTACTTCCTATATTTGTTTGTAAACCTTCGATTGAAGGAGCAGCTAGAAATATCCGTTCTGTTTTTCCCCTTAACCGCAGGTCAGCACAGTGGGATCCTGAGTACCTACAGGACGCCAAAAAGATGTGATATGAGAGGTCAGGTACCATTTTGGCGCCGAATTTGCAGGTGTGCGAATCAACGTCGTCCGTTGATTTGATCACGCACCGATGTCCTCACAGTCCTCGAGGCTACATAGTTAGGTTAATTACGTTATTGCAGCACATGCATGCAGCCCGTATAAACATATATTAAGCAACCACGTGTCCGTCTGTCATTGGTTGATATGCATGATTACCTATTGACTCGTGTACAGTAGGTACTGGGCCTACTAAGAAGGCAGCCATGCCAGAGAAGGCCTGTTCATTGTGGCAGCCGCCAAACTAGTAGTTAAATCTCCAATTTTAGCAGCTAGCGATGCTCTAAAATTGCCGTCAGCAATCTGAACAACACAATTATTTAAATCGTTGATTTTTTTTCCAAAAAGTGCCAACTGAAAGATTTGAGGGTTCCATGGACACATCAAGTCCCGTTTGTTAACTTGCATCACTGAAAATCTTCCTGAATTTTGTGAGGTTAACTTGAGTTTCCATCAATTTTAAAAAGGCATTACATGATTTTCGCGGCCTGAAAAGAATTTAAATCATGGAACTTTACATGTTCATGCCAGCCCTTAGTGTATTTTAGATTTTTAGGAATTTTTTATATTCAATTGACAAAAAGTTAAATTTCAACGATTCTCTACATTGAAAGTAATTGAAAAATGATTGAAAATTTGGGGAAGCAGTCCCTGGGCCTGATCCAGCTCTGGATACGAACCCTGTTTGGGGTTATTACGTAATACTTTGAATATTAAAAGAATAAGGCGTTTACCATGGGACCCGCCAGAGTGCGAAATTTCAACTTTTAGATCCGTTGCTTGGCCGGAAGTTTAGCTCAAGTTTTTTGGCCAAATCAATTCAAATAAGTTACACATAAATTATAGTAGCTTCAAAAAAAATTTAGAATTTTTAGGGCATGAAAAATCCTTGTTTGGATAGAAAAAGGAGAGAACAGTGCAGCTTGGGTACTATCCATGAAAGGACACTGTTCATCACGAAACTGTAGTCATCCTCGTGCTCCCGGCACAGCAGAGAACACCGCCATGCAACCCAGCTTTACTGCCATGTTCGCCAACAAGTTTAAGGGGTGAGCTACCAAGTCCTTTATCACTACTTGGAAACAAAGGTATGGGTAACGAGTTAAAAAAGTCAAGGATGATGAGTGATAATTATTGTAGGTGATGGGTTCTGTATCTGTTATCTAAAAGACGTCACTGATGATCAGTTATAAGTGATGGGTAAGGATCCGTTACCAATAAGATGATAGGTGACGGATTATAATCGTGATCCGTCACCTATTAGCGTCTCTCCTGAGCTGTATAGAAAGATATAAGTGACGGGTAATTTAGTTATCTACTTTTTAACCTATCACTTATGACATTCTATATAGCTCATGGGAGAACATATAAGTGACGAATTTACCGTCACTTACCTAAATACATAAGTAACGGGTAAATCATTCACCTGTCACTTATGTCTTTCTCACCAGTACATGGGAGAATATGTAAGTGACGGGTAACTTCTTTACCCGTTACTTATGTGTAGGTTACCCTGCTGGATTGTCCTGCTTCCTGGCTATATCCTGGAGTGTAGCCGGGATTTGGCAACCATCTTCTCCCTGCAAACAACAGCAACACATCCAAATACATATCGACAAACACACTTTATTACAGAATCACAAATGTTACAAAGTTTCGACCAATTCATTACAAAATCACAAATGTTACAAAGTTTCGATCACATAAGATCTCTCTCACAACCTAGGGATTCCATAGTAGAATTCGTCATGTGACCTGATGACTTCAGACACTATGAACTCGGTGATCCGTCATCGAATCTCCAGGAGTGCACCATCGCGGAAAAAAGAGCGTCAAATCCCTGCATAATTTGACACGTAACCAATGTCATGTTACCATGGAATTAAACTAATTACTAAAATTAGTTATGAATAATCTCGCATTGAACTTACATCAGAGGATTTGAGATCCTTCATGCAGAGCATGAGGAGCATGTTCCACGTAACATAGAATCCGCATACGTTGCCTGGTGGACAGAAAATTTAGTGTTAGATCAAAAGAGATAAAACAGCAACAGAGAGCATTTAGTAATATGTTAGGTAGCACTTACTGCAAACTGGGTCTTATGTGTCAGTCTGCGAGTCTTTCGCGTTGTAGTCAGGTTGAGTTCGAATGTACTTATCATAGGCCCTACATAAAGAAGGATCAATTAGGGAGAAGGTACTTATCATAGGTCCTGTATAAAGAAGGATCAATTAGGGAGCATTTGAATGTTAGAAAAGTTAAATATGTAAACTAAGTCAGGTAGAACTTATGCGTTGAGGAGTCATTTTACAGCGCTATAATCACGCTGTCTAAGTTTGCCTTTTGGTCCTACTGGTCTTAACGAGTCGAGTTATAACACCAAGTTCCATTTGAGGGAAATAACCAGTAAGATCCGATGGCCACCGGTGTTGTAGGTACCCAACAGGTAGTCCATTTCAGAATATTGTTGTATTGCCCTGGCCACATGGTCCATAGCGTAGTCGGGGTGAAGTTGGATGACCGGTATTGTAATAGCCTCAGGGTCAAAAAATACGATGGACTCCTTATTCTTCTTTTTTTCTTTCACCAAGTGTCTACATATAAGAATATAGTTAGATTCAAGACTTAGTGATATTAATTAATGATTATCCAGTTTCAAGGGACTTACAATATAAAGATCCGTAATAACGATACGTCTAGGCCATCAAGGTTGAAGTGGTTGTATAAGTCATTGAAACCCACAATAAAGTAGCCATCGTCATTGCTTAATAAGTGTCATCGCTTGTACTGTATGACTATGGATGTGGCATTGCTATCTCTAGAAGCCTACATGTAGTAGTTATGCAGGTCAACACATGCTTTTCCCACCCTTGTTAGGCTATCTACCGTCATCATGGGCTTCCCATATTGGAATTTCGTGTTGGTCTGTGTCCACACTGCTGCAATGCCTGTGGACTTCTTCACTGGTACAATGACCTTCAACCTCTCCGGCAGGTGTTTCTTAGAGCCTTTCTTCTTGACCTCCTTTTCCTTCTTCTTTAGACTCTTTGGGGGAGATGGCATTGAAGCTGGAAGCAAGGCTATCGGATGCGGAGGAGAAGGCAGTGAAGATGGCTTCTCTGGAGAAGGAAGCTGCCTTCTCTGGAAGCAAGGGGTGCGATGGCGATGCACTTGATGCTCATCCAAACTAGGATGCACTGGAGACCATGATGCCGCCCCTCTTCTACTGGATCCTTTGACGAAAAGCTTCACCCAGAGTTGTGACTTCATCATTGGCCGGGGGAGGGGGGGGGCGGGGAGCTCCAACACGTGATCAGTGGTATTGCTATGTACCATGTCCACCGTAACCATGGTGTAGCCATCACATATTGGGACCGTATGTAAGATATGGATGTCTGGAAGCACCTGCCCCCTTGCAACCTCGATGAGATACCCGCTAGGCTTGATTACAAGGTTGCAGGGTGTGGGCCCTTCTAGCAGGTCAATCGTATCCGACTTAGTCACGACAGTAGCTACTTGTTGGTTGACCTCCCTGGTGGTATAGCTACTATTCCCTGCAGCTCCGAGACTAGCTTCCTGTGGCATGGAAATATCTATTCCGTTTCCTGCAAGATGCCCCATGATGGTTGTATAAACTTTCCGGTAATGTCATGTGTCAATGCATTTACGTCCATTGTACCTAACCTCTTCCTCTTCTTGTACGTCCTAAAGTATTCGGGAAAGCTATATTTTTAGCCCTGGGAACTGGATACACCTCGCACTTGACCTGGGTGCTCCAGGTTTCCCATCACCGCTGAGAGAACATCATGTTCCCTAACCCCAGTGAAAGAACCTTGGCTGGATGCGGCTGCCTTTTCTTTTACTTTTTCTACAACTGCTTAGGTTTCGTTGTTTCTGAATGTGATTTTCCCACTTTCGGATAGCTCACCCCTTGCACGCAAATATGACTGCGATCGTCCTGGGAATTGGAACCAAGGGTTCTCACAGCCTTCTTTGGCTAATTTTTCGTCCTTTGCCTACCATTTGGCCCTTTTCCTAGTGTACTCGGTTGCGCCGATCCTGTGGTTATGCTTGTTCCTAGCTCGAAGCTGCTTCTTCTCCTCACTCTCCTTTTTGAACTACTCTGAGCTCTTCATCTACACAAAAGCATCACAATCTTCCTCTTTCAAGTGCTTCTAGCTCTCAAAGGGCGCCACCCCTTTAACCAAGCACCGATTCACAAGCTTGCTCTTAAAGCTTCGGTGAAGTTTCATAATCACTTTCATTGCTGCATTGACCGCGACGATCGTTTGACACTCACTCATGTTTCCAGGTACTCCAGATACTCCTTGACGACATTATCAAACAAGTCCCTCTTAGCTTTGTCACTGAGGTCTTCAAACTTGGTTGTTATCGAAACCCTCTCTTGAGCAATGAGCCCTACGACCCTCTGGAATCTATTCAGGGCCTTTTCATCTGTAGGCAACCTGTCAGCATCGATTCCCGTGACGCTAACCTTGTCCGTCGGATACTGTGTTTGTGACCTTGCCTTGCGAGCTCATGCACCACTGCTAGCTGTTTGGCTTGGAGACTGCGCTTCCGCCATCTAGAGAGAAAACAAGGGGAGTTGACATCAACAAAAATTATTCCTCCATTCAATAAGTATAAAATGCATTTACTCATATCAATACCTCTTCGGCAGGATTGTATTCTTCGTCACTTGCCCGACATCGGCTCTCCCGCATTGGTAATGGGTCAGGGCTCAGGCTGTGATATTGGCTTTCACTGCTACCAGAGGAGGATGTCAGGTGCGGGCTTGGGCTCCTATCGGCCTGATCTTGTACCGGGGTGGCCTCTAGTGCTAGCATCCTCTGTGCTTTTGGTTTCTCAGGGGTGACAATCTTCTTATGCTCCATGGTCTCTTAGAGGAAAGGAAAGGAATCACGGTTAAGGAAAGGAATCAAGCTAATATATAAATCTAGCTAGCCATGTAAAGCATAGGTGTATATCATCCGGCTTTATCTGTATCCTTTGGAGTTGAGGTCTCTGTGTGTGTGTGTTTCTTTGCAACTGACAAAGCTATTCACAAGTTGCTTGCTAGATGGGAGAAGGGATCCCATGAGTATGTGAAGTAAGACCACACATCAAATTGCTACAAAACTCATTATCAAATGGGGAGACTCATTAGGCAGCTACAAACTCATTAGGCAGCTACAAAATTATGAGAAAGCTCCAACTACAGCAATGGATGACAATTTCTATTTCATAATTTAAACAAGATATATAATTTACTAAGCCTGCCAATAATTGAGCTTGCCATAAAGAGCCAAGACTCCAGCTTGCAAAGGTTAGCTTCCACCAATTTATGCCATTTGCATATTATTCATTCTCTGCTCATTAGAAATTTTACAACTTTGTCAAACTTAGACATGTTGTTCATAGCGATACAAGTTCCAATTTTGTGTCCCTAGAACACATCCCTCGGAAAACTAAAATTCAGTTTGTACATTTTTGTAACACAGATAATGAACTTCGATAAACCCAAAATGCACTCTTCCAAGAATCTCTTCAACTAACCCCATTTTTTCATTAAACATTTTTTGAGTAAATAATGGTGATCATGCATCAGAGAAGCCCAGAATTTTGTTCACTGAATGGGCCATTCTAGATGGTTCCCTAAGTAGCTGGTCTACTTAAATATCAGTTCAACATTTTGCCTCACTAGGAAAGTTACTACACAACAAGACAAATGTAGGATTCTTGCTGATACCATAGCATACATCAACAGTTTCATGCTGGTTTGCAAGTGTCAATCTGAAATGGACGTTATTTGGTCATGCCTCTTGATGATATTCAAACTTTCCCTTTATGTTATAAATTCATGTATCCACCTAGTTAATAATCAAGCTTTACAAAGATGTTGTTGGAAACCATTGTTGTTTTGTTAAAAGAAATTCCTGAAATACTTGCAATGTCATTGCATCTTGGCTAGAATACTGACAAGGTCAATAACTTTACTCATATATGTTTGGATGGCTTGATATTTCTTTTTGGTTTTTAGTACACTACTATTTTATACCAGTTCATTTTTGCAATTTGGTACTGCCACACTCAATTTTTCATCTCGAGCACCGATGGTTTTGTGTTTGCACTGCAGACAAAGCTTCTTCGGTACCCAATGTCAGACAAAGCAAGGAACACCAACCGTAAACCCAACCGGATCCCCAAAATTGGAGTGAAGGATACAATGGTGCTTACCTTATGCGCTCTACGGTCGGGGACGAGGAGGCCAAGGCGGCGCATCGGAGACGGGGAGGAGATCGAGTGGCGTAAGCGGAGACGGGGAGGAGACTGGGTGGCGTGTCGGAGACGGGGAGGAGGCTGGGCAGCGCGTCGAAGATAGGGAGGAGACTGGGCGATGTGATCAGAGATGGGGAGGGGACCGGGTGGCATGTCGGAGATGAGGAGGAGGCCGAGCAGTGCGTTGGAGATACGGAGGAGGCCGGGCGGTGTGTCGAAGGTGACGAGGAGACTAGGCTGTGTGAGCGGGATGGGACTTATGCAAAATGACACGAAGGAGGGTGGGACTGAGCCCATATACACATATGGTCATAAGTAACGGGTGAAGACTTCCACCCGTCACTTATAATAACCTCCCGTCATTTATAATACAAGATAGGTGACAGGTGATACTTTCAACCCATCACCTATTACTTACAATAAGTGACGGGTGAAGCGTATCACCTCTCACCTTTTTCTCCTGACCCATCACCCATCACTTTGACAGGAGTCTCCATTCAAATTCATAAATTGTTATTTGGAATTGTACACTTGATTCAAATTCAAAACCATCTAACTTGTTATCTGTAAGCAAACACTTAATATTACAAATTCAAATAACTTGAAACCTAAAATTTGAATTTGACATTAATATTACAGATTCGTCATTAATACTACAAATTTAACATACATAATTTCAAATTTGACATTAATATTACAAATATTTCACTCAAATTCAAATTCACCCTTTTAGTGCTTTCTTGACATGGATCCCTTCATTGAGCGCACGTATGGAGTTTTCTCGGTCGGCGAAAGGCGTATTACGATTGCAGTAGCAAAATGGGGGATTTCATCGAATTAATTGAACTCCTCCTCATCAACAACGTTTGCAACTCCGACGATGCATCTTTTCCTAGAGAGAATCATATGGCGTTTCTTCTTTGTTGTGTTACACAAAAAAAGAATTGGCGAACATCTTCAGCGAGTATGAAGGGTTCATACTTATATCCAACATGTTTGACATCAATACTAGTGAATCCATACTTGTCATTAGTGATGCCCTTTGCCCCATGTACCCAACGACATCAAAACAGGGCTCCCTTGAATCCCAAGTAGTTTAGCTCCCAGGTCTCCTTTATTGACTGTAGTATGTGCCCCTCTGCATGTCGTTATCATAAGCATCTATACGGACACCACTGTTCTGGTATATGCTCTTCTCATCTTGGGCAACCGTATAAAATGTGTATCCATTTATATCGTACCCTTGATATGTCATAATTATGTGTATATGGCCCGATACCAGTTTTTTTTACAGAGCAATTGTAGGAGTACTCGATTGTCTGATTCGATCTCGGAACCAAGTCATGAACCTTTGCATACATTGCCTCGCAACCCAAGCTTCAGTCTGCCCCGGATTCTCTTCAACTAGCATCTACTTGTGCTCATTGGGTTATTTGGATACACCAACAAGCCTCCCCTCATGATGAGACTTAGGCATGCTAAATGAGGTATTTGGATCAATGTAATTAACAGACCACTCCAATGCCTCCTCCGTCACTTAACCCTGCACGATGCATCCCTCAGAAAAGGCTCGATTCCTTACGTACGACTTGAGAATGCCCATATATCTCTCATATAGAAACATGTGATGCAGAAACACGGGGCCAAGGTAGTGTATCTCTTTCACAAGGTGAGTAGTAAGATGTACCATGATATCGAAAAAGGATGGTGGGAAATATACCCCACAGATACATAGAGTCACAAAGTGTCTTCTTTCTAGCTCCTCAAGCGAGTCTGGATCAAGCACCTTTTGTTCAATTGCATTGAAGAAAAAGCAGAGGCTTAGGCTAGCCTCGCAAACCTTTATTGAGAGGATGTTCCTAATAGCTACCGCAAGCAGTGACATCATCATCATATGGCAATCATGGGACTTTATCAAGGAGAAATTCATTTTCAGCTCTTTCACTGAAACAAGTCTTGCGATGTTAGACGAGTAACCGGAGGGAACTTTCACACTATGCAAGAACTCACAGAATTCTTTTTTCTCCTTCTTAGAGAGAGTGATAGCTGCTGGGGGTAGGTGTTTTCCTTTGTCCGTATCATGTGCATCGAGCTTCGGCCTTAAGCCTATTTCTTCAAGGTCAGCTCGTGCATTCTCATGATCCTTTTCTTTTCCCTTTATTTGGAGCAATGTTCTGATCAGACTCTCGCAGATATTCTTCTTTATATGCATATTTTGGATAGAGTGGTGAATATCTAATTTTTCCCAATACTCTAGCTCGAATAGTATTGATTTCTTGTTCCACATTCCTAACTATTCATCATACTTAGAGGATTATTTTTAGAGAACCAACTAAATGTGGAATCAATGATTCGCCACTGAGCATAATTCGCCGGGTGCCGTATCATTGCGTCGTTCTTACGACTCTCCTTATACCAAAGCACCAACTGGACCTCCTTTCTGTTGGCAAACAAATACTTCAGATGGGGAATTACAGGAAAATACCACACCACCTTGCTAGGAGGCCCTTTACTTTTCTTGCCTCCAACCCTGTCACCACCGTTATTTCTACACTTATATCGATGGGTTTCACAAATAGGGCATTGATCCAGCTCTGCATACTCTCCACGAAACAAGATACAATCCTGCTTACATGCATGTATTTTTTCTATTTCCAGTCCTAAAGGACAAATTATCTTCATCGCGTCATAGACGCCCTCAGGCACCAAGTTCTCCTTCAGTAGTATGTCCCTTAACAGATCCATCAATGCTTCAAAACTCTTGTCAGTCCAATCATGGGTTGCCTTCAGCTGTAGAAGCTTTAGGTTCCCAAATATTCGTGTGTACTTCTCCTTACAGTTAGGATAAAAGGGCATCTTGGTATTCTGCACAAATTTCTAGAATTTAGCAAACTCACCATTGTTATACTCATCGTGCCACTCGACATCCCGCACCATCTGGTCCACATTCTCTATAAAATCCTTGAGATCATTATCATTGAAACCTAATATGTCCTCGTCCCTGAGATCATGATCCATTTCACCGGGTGTAAGTCCTTGATCTACACTGTGGGCATGGAGGCCCCGATCCATCTCTCCCTCATTAAAGCTTTCCTCGCCATGTTTGTTCCAACATGTATAATTCTCTTTATATCCACGCATTATCAAGTGGGCATGGGCATTGTCTGGTTTCGGGAATTTCTTATCATTGTTGTTTTACCATGATCTTTCATATCCACTAAAATAGCACTCATGAAATGCTTCACCCCGCTCAGGTACTCTATACAAGTCTGGGTCTCAAGATACATCCAACTTATATCCGCTATCTACAATTAATATAAAAATACTCATTCTTCATTAACAATTACCTTAATTACGTGATTAAGCATGCGATTAAAAATTCCATACAATTATACTAGATATGTGGCATCTTGCAGTAGATCGGGCAAACCTAGTATCAAATCTAACTTAAATACAACTCACTTGTACTAAGATTTTGGATAAAGATGCAAAACGGTCGATTACAACTCAAAGTACAAGAAATCTACTAATTAGGGTTTAGAGGAGGAGAGGAAATAGGGAGATGCAAACCTTCAAAGACCTAATACCAATTTAAACTTCAATTCAACAAGATATTAGAGAGTCTTTAGCGGAACCGGAGAAAATCGCTAGCTACTGCACGCGCAATACTGTTTAGTAACTATTTGGCACGTACAATAGCTGGTCAGCTCTTATAACAGATCTAAGTAATAAGTGACGGATCGTAATATGACCTGTCACTTATTATTGGTGCAGGGAGACACGTCACCTATGCAAAGTCATAAGTGACGGGTCGTAACACAACCCGTCACTTATGACTAATGCAGGGAGACCTGTCACTTATAATCAGGTTATAGGTGATGGGTTTAGTCATTACCCGTCACTTATGTCATATGTGATGGGTCATATTATGACCCGTCACCTATTACCTGTTATCTGTGATGGGTCTATACCCGATCCTGACCTGAGGCCACACAAGTGATGGACCAGTTAATAAATTATGTCTCCTTTGTCCGTTTTTCACGTAGTGTATCCATCACTGCCCAACTGCGCCTGTCCTATGACTTTGGTGATCCAGAGCAAAATTAAAAATAGTCCATTGAGTTGAAACATAAAAAGATTAATTATTATATAAATTGTAACGATAATATTTGGTGTATTAAAAAATTGTTTTCAATAAACACTTAAAGTATATCAAAAAACAATACTCACCTCAAACATTTTCTAGAGATCATCTTAAACAATTTCTTCTAACATCAATCTCATCCGGTAATTTCTTCTAAATGCATAAAGTTGCCAAACTATTTAATCTTTTTTGAGACATCGGTGATTTCATATAGTTCTTCAATAATTTTAACTTTGAAAAACTTCTTTCAGCTAACGCCATAGTCTAGGCACAATAAATAAGATTTGATAATTATCATGTGAAACTCGCAAGAATTTGTATCCCTAAAACCCTAACACGTCAATTGATGTCTTATTGCAACCAATTATCACTGATTAGGGCAAAACCAGGATGCCAGGACTGTACGAGATGACAAAATGTGAAATCATCATCTCACCGATTAGGCCAAGTCGCTGAGTCACCACATGGATGAGATCGCCTCCCTCGCGTGACAAAGCATGACCTAGAGGAGAAGCTCGATGCCTCCACGTGAAACAAAATAGCGAATGAGAATGAGATGATCTTGTTTGCTTGCATCCAACATTTGATAAATAACAAGTTCGTGCTTGAGAATTTTCTTGCCTTGACAATGGCGGTAGGCTAGTTGTTCAGGAGATTCAGCTTGATGATATCTTTGGTGGCGTTGCCAACTCACTTTCAAACTCCGCTTCCTGTCCTCAGAGTCCCGCTGCCTCGAGGAGATGAGTCAAGGTCTTCATGTCCCATACTCCTAGGCACGCGATGAGATCATCACACGCCAGTGCTAACCTCCTAACCTGCTGCAAATGAATGCTTCTTTTGAGTCAGCCAAAGCCCATACACCACTGATGCACGATATGGCTTGCCCCCTTCCAAGGCTAGCCCTGCCGCCTTCCTGCTCTCCCTCTCTCACCTCACTGTCTTCTCTCTCTCATGCTCTCCCCTGGTTCTTCTCTCAAAACCCAGCGCCATAGTAGCCAAGCAGTACAACCATAGCAGCCAACTCTCTCTCTCTCTCTCTCTGAGCTCCCTCCCTTACCTAGATCCACCACAAGCCGAGTTGCAGGAAGCACCTATATCCCCGTCGTCTCCTCTTCTCCACGTGAGAGAACAATGAACAGAGGGCCATCTTCCCCATCAGCCCCAGCCGTGGGACACCTCTGCTGCTGCTACCAGGGGTGAAGCTACATGTATCTTAGGTGCTGCGCTGGCACTAGGATGAAGAAAATTTCACTAGTAACCTGTCTATATCAACCATATATATTTGTGTATGTTGTTAGATATATAGTGAATTGGTACCAGGTTTGAAACCTATAGTTAATCATAGCAAACTACTTATGGTAAACATGCAAAGGTAACTTGCAGATATGTAAATGCGAAAATGTAAAGAAGGTAGAGAGAGCAAACTCGGTACAGATGATTTTTATCCCGTGGTATCGATGGCATAAACGCCACCCCTATTCTACATTAGAGTAGCCACCTAGGCTATTGCTCCCGGTCGACACCTGGTCACAACCCTTGAGCCACCTAGGACTCAAGTAGGTTGAGCCACCAAGCCACAGAAGCAAGGCTCACCACAAGCCTCTCTTCTGGTCACTGGCAGTCATCTTCACTTTGGAGCTTGAGCCACCAAGGCAAAGGTGTCTGCATCCCTGAACAAGATTCTTGCCGTGGCTCCACACGAAGCTGGAGGGTCGACAAGCTTGAACCACCAAGTCTCACGGTGCCGGCGAGTCACCAAGACTCCAAGGCGCTGGCATACCACTTGGTACAAGGTAGGGTCACTCCTTGATCCCCTTTCTAGGCAGTAATACCTAGCAACAACTCTCTTTAGACCTAATAGCACTAATCACTTCTTAATCTTGTGCTAATTGCCTTGGATGATCACTTTTAGTACTTTGGTGGCTTGGATGTCTCCTCAAGTGTATGTGAGTTTCTCTGGACTCCAGCACGCACAAATGACCGAGTTGGGGGGGGGGGGTATATAGCCTCAACCCCGCGAACTAGGCATTGTTCCAACTGTCACAATTTGCTATACTCACCGGAAGGTCCGACATGTGCAACATTACAAGCGTCGGATCATCTGGCATGTACTCTCTATAAACTAGTCGTTGGAACTCCACTATATTTCTTGTAATGGTGGATGGTCTGGCGTGATGTTCTCTTTAAACACCAGAACATTTTACGTGCATATGATGCTAACCGAGCTATTTTGTAGCCCCTCTGGAAAAATAGTCCAACATGAGCTTCTTGTGAACTCTGGACCTTCCTGCGCGTTCATTTTGTGAACGCTGGATTATCCTATGCAACACTTCTTGTGTATGCCGGATTATCTAGTGTGTTCATTTTCAGAAGACCATCACTTCGTATTTTGGGCATAACTTTTCGCTTCAAACTCTAATTTTGATGATCTTTGACTCTATAGAAAGCTTGTGAAGAATTCTACATGATTGTATAGAAATCCATCTCATTTGATCACATCAAAAATTTATAGGATAAATCCAATCCATTCCTCTCTTTGTTCCGGCTTCGGTGGCTTCTCTCTTGTTGCATCCATGAGACCTACTAAATCATATACTTAACAAACATGTTATTATTATTGACTATGTTGCCATTAATTACCAAAATCACATACATGCCTTGAAAGCCCATGATCACTACAATCTCCCATGTTTAGTGATTGATGACAACACAACAAAAACAATTGGCAAATAATAAATTATACCAATTGTAAAGAGCACAAGGCTTTACCTCTTTGCTTGGATGTATAGTAAGAACAACCAATGATACAAATTTTAAGGGAAAGATCCCATCTTTATCATATCTTGTTTTTACCTTCACTTTGTCCCCCTTTTATTGTGACTACCATGGAGACAATTCTCCCCATTTCTCTATGCCACTATCTCCCTTTGTCAACAATCATGCATCTTTATATCTTGCTTTGGTCATCAAAATTCTTCTTTTTTTTTAACAATCTCAAAAAGTCTATAAAAACATGTTGAACTCAAGGAAAAATATTAGAGCACTAGGGAGAGAATTTCATAAATTATGATCCATTTAAATAGTGTCACTTCTGATGCGAAATGATTATGAGGATACCATTTGAAAATAAAAACAATGAATCACAATTCATGAAACTCACATGATATAATGTAAATTTTCCATATATGTGTGAATACATATGATGTAGGTGTGTACATATGCACAACTAGATGATCCGTTGAGAACAGTAGTACTAACACTGGATCATCCGGTGAGTACAAACTCATAAACTAGCCATTGGAACTCCACTCACAGCTTCTGTGAACACCGTACACTCTAGTGTGCCTTCAAATCCATCACCGGACCTTCCAGTGAGTTATCTTGAGCTAGCCAAGCCTTTGCAGCCTCTTTATGTAAAATGCTTTGGTGCATTCATTTGGTGTTCATTCTATTCACACCCGACCATCTGATTAGTTGAATCTTCTCTTCTTTTCCCTAGAAATGCTTTGGTGCAACTATCTATGTGATCACCAAACTATCAAGTGAGTTAATCTTCATTCTTCAGTACTTACAGTCACATCTGCAAGAAATGCTCTGGTGTCATACTTCGGTGTGCACAAACCAAGCACCAGACCTTCCGCTGTGTTGATCTTCTATCTTCTACACTTGCATTCTTCTCTACAAGAAATGCTTCGGTGTTACCCTATGTAGATCACTGTACTATCTTGCGAGGTCCTCATCCTTCTCCCTATTTGTCAGAAATACTCCGGTGAGTTCAACACACAAAGCATCGAACTATCCAGTGAGGCTATCGGCTTCTTGCACAATGCTCCAGTGAGTGCAAACTGCTCTGCATCGGACCTTTAGGCAGGGCAAATCGTTCCGACTGCGGTGGCTTCTTTATGTATTGCATCTATGAGACCTACTAACATTTATTCTTGACAAACTTGTTAGTTCCAATGTCTATGTTGTCATTAATCACCAACATCACAATCATAGCCTAATAGGACCATTTTCGCTACATCGTATCTCATAGTCGGTCCCCGAATCGATGTTTTTTGGCCCAAAAAACTGAATTTTTTTTGCCCAACTAGGCAAAAGTCACGCGATTTTTCGTGCGAAATGCGTGCGCGCGTGTTTTGTGGCACTCAAATCTGGGATCTCTCAGCTTGTGCGATACATCTTTAACATCCCACCACAGTAGTACTGTTGATACTAATAGCATATGTATTCCTTTTAATCTCTTATGTCGAAAACTTCAAATGATTATTTAGACATTTAATGACTTCAAATGAAAAGGTTTTTAACTACAAAGTTGTAGATTTTGTCGAGCGCTACAATTTATATAAGGTTTGTCCCCATACGATTTCATATGAAAAAGTTATGAATTATGTGGCACGCATATGCTAATCATCTCATTACCAGATGCGGTTCACATAAGGAATCGCCTCTGAAAATGACCTTTTACACAGATGACCTCTTATGTTGCTCACTTCTGAAAATCAACTATTACCAGAGGCGGTTCCTTATGAGAACCGCCTCTGGAAATGACCTTTTACACAGAAGACTTCTTATGCCGCCAGCCTCTGGAATCGCCAGTGCTGATCATCACATTACTAGGCGGCTGATTACGATAGCCGCTTGTGGACACAAGCAGCCTGAAACCGCAGGGTCCCTATCAACTGTTCAAGTGGTTTGTCATATGAACCACCTATGGAAAGGCATCATGTGTGCCGCGAAAAATAGTTTTTGTAGTAGTGAAATATATCTCCATATTGGATAATTAACATACAGTTAAAAAGTTACTTTCTCCATGTAAAATTTCAGAGCCATGTTGTCCCAAGCACAAGACATAGCTAGCAGAATGTTGACCATACAGATAATTGTTCTTTTCGTAGATATGGCGTCAAATATGGGTGTGTTTGATTAGAGGGATATCTCTGGATGGGAGATGCTCATCTAGTTTTTTGAGGTGTTTGGTTGGAGAGTAAACTGGATGGGATGGCTACTCAGAGAGAATATTCTTGTCAGATGTTAGATGGGTCATCCATGAAAAATTGCTGCATGAAGCCATCTATGTTCTGAATGAGTTTTATCCCTGCTGATGTGGCCTATTATGGTTTGTTAGAGCAAATGCACCTTTTTGTTAGCACGTTTTAAATGATATTATGTCCTAAACCATTTATCTAATGTGTGATCTGATGTAACATTGTATTCATTGCAATTAAATCAACAAATTAAGATATCACTTGATTATATTTTAATAAAATAAATTTATGACAAGTGAGTCCTATAAAATTTTGGCTAACCCCATCCAAGTTCTATTCATCCTACCAAACATGAAATTGGACCATCCTATCCAAACTACCAAACAAGCAATTGAATCGCCCCATCTAAGAAAACATTGATAGCCATATCCCATTTTTTTTGAAATAATGTTATTCTATTGGAAAATTGCTGACTAGTTGCTTGTCGTTAATCGGATAGCCAATCGGCATTTTGTGTGCTAACAATGGACCTATTGGCATATCAATTACCAACAGGTCGTATGTCCCATAGATGACATGCAAAGAAAAAATCTTAAGTTTTTCATATTATCTCGAATGGAGATCATTTTTATATGAAAATTGTACCTATCGATGATATCTACAACTTATAATTGAACATTTTTTCATTTTAATCGGTTAAATGCCCAAAAAGTGTCTAAAATTTTCAAATGTGAAAAAGTAGATATGAAAATTTTAGCCACTTTTTGGACATTTAAATGGATTCAAATAAAAAATTGCTAAACTATAAATTTGTAGATATCGTCAATATGTACAATTTTTATATAAATATCATCTTTATCCTAGATAATATAAAAAAGTTATAATATTTTCTTTAAATATTATCTATGAGACACAGGACCTATCGGCAATTAGTATGTCGACAAGTCCCTTGGGAATTACTTGTTGGCACAATGAATTCCAATAGGTTTTTCGATTGCCGACAACACTACTACAAAAGCTATTTTTCGAGACACCTAGGTTTCAAGTCCCTTGGGAATTACTTGTTGGCACACTGAATGCCAATAGGTTTCTCGATTGCCGACAACACTACTACAAAACCTATTTTTCGAGACACCTAGGTTTTATTTCTACAGGCGGTTTATAGGACAAACCGCCTGAGTAAGTGGTTGCGGCCCCGTGCAATTGTAGACCGCCTGTGAAAACTAATTTTCTCAGCCGGTTCGCATAAGAAACCGCCTGCGGAAATAGCTCCATAAATAGTGCATCCAATCGGGTAGCTCCATTCAGACAGAGAGCTCTACTGTTCGAACAGTAGAGCTCAAGATGGCGGTGGATTTGGAAAGTAAGGGGGGAAGGTTTTGTTTTTCAATTCTTTGGAGGAGCCATCTAAGGTAAGGGTATCTCATCCCTAGCTAGTATTTTCTTGAAATTTAGATTTAGATTTAAGGCTTAATTAGGGTTTAGATGTGATCTAGAGATGCTCATGGTTCTTGCCATTTGGAACATCAAATTAGCTAAAATTTATTGCCAATATTGATTCAATCGTATAGATTCACATGAGTCTAGCATTATATTTAAAAAATGTAGCTAGAATTTGAATTTTTTTAGCCTTAGGAGGTTTCATCATGAATGGGGATTTTTTCTCTCTAGATCTAGATCTCTAGGGAGAGGGAGGAGAGAGAATAATGAATTCACATTATTTTGAGCCATAAATTTGCACCAATGTAGATTCAATTGCGTAGACATATGATAATCATAACATGCCCATGTTTTCTTTTTCTAAAAAAATATTTTTTATTCTAATTTTCAAATTAATTAATTAATGTATCTAATTTTGTGGTTGAAGTTAAAGATGGACAGAGCATGGATGGACGATGCGCCAAGACATGAAAAAATATACATCAAAGGACTCTCTGCTTTTATTGAAGCCGTCGAGAAGGACGTTTTGACTAAGAAGACAAAGGAAATATACTGTCCATGTTCTGACTGCAAGAACTAGAAATTGTGGGACAAATCAAACATAGTCAAATCACACTTGATCTTGAGATGTTTTGTTATGGATTACACATGTTGGTCCAATCACGGCAAACAATGTACAAGCGAACCAAACGAGGACATTGCTGCTGATCAAGTGGATGGTGATGATGAGGGAGTAGTCGAAGGCAACACTGATGTTATGATGGATGATGATACTGATTTTGATCTGGAGGAAATATTGTGCCACGTAGAACCGCATTTTTTAAGGGAAACGCGAGGTTTAGATAATTTCGAGGCGTTACAGATGGCATCAAAGGAACTTTTGTATGAGGAATCGAAGGGTTGTGATAAGGAGTTTACGGTGTTGCATTTGGTGCTTAAACTTCTAAGGTTGAAAGCCAGCAATGGATGGTCCAACAAGATTTTCTCAGATCTATTGAGTCTCTTGGCAATCATTCTTTCGAAGCCTAACTCCTTTCCCACCACCACTTATCAGGCGAAGAAGCTTATCTGTCCGTTGTCATTGGATGTGCAAAAAATACACGCATGTCTGAACCACTGTATCCTCTACCGTAAAGAGTATGAAGCCTTGGATAGATGTCCAGTGTGCAATGCGAGTCGGTACAAGAGGAATGATGATTGTGAGGACGAAGATGCTTCCGCCAACGCGAAGATGAAGAAGAGTAATGCTGGTCATGATGAAGAAGACACTTCTTCCAACGCGGAGAAGAAGATAAGAAGTCATGCGATGGTGATGTGGTACCTACCAGTGATCTCCCGCTTGCAACGTTTGTACTCGAACCCTAGGGACTCTGAACTAATGCGTTGGAATTTTGAAAAGTGCAAGAAGGATGGAACTAAGCTTCGACACCCCGCTGATGCTAGCCAATGGAGAAAGTTCGATGCCATGTATCCAGAATTTGCTGAAGAACCAAGGAATGTAAGGTTCGTGTTGAGTACCAATGGAATGAATTCTTTTGGTGACATGAGCACCTCACATAGCGCTTGGCCAGTGGTCCTGGCCATTTACAACCTTCCTACATGGCTATGCATGAAGCGGAAGTAACTTATGCTGTCCATTCTTATCCAAGGACCGAAATAACATGGCAACGATATAGATGTGTTTTTGGAACCATTGATGGAAGATATGGTGAAATTGTGGAACGAGGGGGTTCAGGTGTGGGATGAGTTCTGACGACAGTACTTCACGCTGAAAGCCATGATTTTCGTTACCATCAATGATTATCCCGCCCTTTTTTCCTTATCGGGACAGGTTAAAGGGAAGCAAGGATATGTAGTGTGCTTGGATGTAACCATGTCTGTGTACCTTCCATACTCATAGAAGGTAGTGTACACGCGACACCGACGGTTCTTACTCAGAACTCACATATATCGCAAGATGAAGAAACATTTTGACAACATGGTTGAGGAAGGTACTGGCCCAAAACCTCACAGCGGGGCACTAGTGTTTCAAATGGTCAATAGCATCAAGGTTGTTTTCGGGTGAAGGGTAAAAAGAGGAAGAAAAGTGAGACGCCGACCAGCATGCTGTGCAAGAAGATGTCGATTTTCTTTAAGTATTTGCCCTACTGGAAGGACTTGGACGTCCGTCACAGCATTGATGTCATGCACGTTGAGAAGAATGTGTGTGATAGCATCCTTGGCCTCTTACTGGACATACCGAACAAGACAAAGGATGGAATCAAGTCACGTAAGCACTTGGTGCATTTTGAAATCAGGCCAGAGCTACACCTTAAAGATAGACCAAATGGGAAATATTATCTTCCCCTGGCTAGCTACTCACTGACACTTGAGGAGAAAAAGGCACTGTGCAAGTGCTTATGTGGGGTGAGAGTCTCGACTGGTTACTCATCCAACATTAAGAACCTAGTCTCGATAAAAGATTTGAAGCTAATCGGCATGAAGTCTCACGATTGTCATATGATGATGACGCAGATGCTCCCTATTGCAATCAAGGGTATCAAGCCAAGATACATAAAGGTGGTTATCACACGGTTGAGTCACTTCTTCAACGCAATTGCTCAGAAGGTGACCGATGCTGAAAAACTGGGTGCTCTACATAGTTACTTGGTAGAGACTTTGTGCCAACTTGAGATGTGCTTCCCTCCATCCTTTTTTATATCATGGTACACCTCTTGGTTCACATCATGAAAGAGATAATAGCACTGGGCCTTGTATTCTTACATCAGATATGTACATTTGAGTGGTATATGGGCATTCTCAAGGGCTATGTAAGGAATCATGCTCACCCAGAGGGTTCCATGATCGAGGCCTACGTCACTGAGGAATTCATAGAGTGTTGCATCAATTACATAAAAGATTCTAAACCGATTGTCTGGGAGAGGGACCAAAGGAAAGAAAAGATTCATCGATCATGATTAGAAAGCAGTGGAAGAAGCACATTTTACCATCTTGCCACTTTTTGGAAATCCAGAAAAGATCAAACTTGTAGAAGCAACCCTAGATAGATCTGTAATGCCCTACATGTGCTTTGATGGTGTAGGGAAAATAGTTCAAGGCAAATAGTTAATAGAACATTGTATTGAAATATTCAAGATGTATGCTTTAACTGTCAGAGTACGTTGCTACATACGTATTGTTTCTAAAAATGTAATTGTGACCAAACAAGTTGATGCTTTGCGTTATTTTACTCGAAATGTATCCACAATCAAGGACCGCCTCAAACATCATTAGAAAGCTAATAGAATATTGTATCCAAATATTCAAATTATATGCTTTAATTTAAGAAGCTAAATATGTAATAGAAGAATATTTCCCAAAGAAATAATCATTGCCGGTTCTAGGGAAAAAGATATGTTTCCATTTCCACAGGAGGTTCCTAAGGTCAACCGCCTGTGAAAATCATTTCCACAGGCGGTTACTAAGGTAAACCGCTTGTGGAAATGACTACTATATATTAAATCACGCAAGGCCTCGAAAACCCTAGCCTTTTACTTAGTTTACCCACACCGCCAGGCTGCCCAAATTAACCGCGCCTCTCAAGCTTTCCGCCGCCTCCGTCCATCGCGCTCTCCCACGACAAGGAGGGCCACCCCTCTCCATCCGCCACCCCCTGAAGAGGAGCCGCACCCTCTCCATTTGCCCTCTCTGTCTGCTGCACCGAGGAGGAGTCGCCGCCACCCGAGTCACCGAGGAGGAGCCGCCACTGCCCGAGGTACCGAGGAGGACCTCGCCACCGAGGAGGAGCTGTTGCCACCCGAGGTACCCCGATCCCGCACATGCCCCTAACCCTAACTACTCGGTGAGTAGCCATCCCCACTTTCTACCCGGTCGAGCCGTCGTAGCCGGTGCTCCGGCCGAGCCATGGTCCTTTCTTGTGCTCTGTGATGCCCAACCGAGCCATCATAGCCAGTGCTCCGGCCGAGCCGTGGTCCTTTCTTGAGCTCTATGATGCCTGGCCGAGCTGTTGTAGCCGGTGCTCCGACCAAGCCGTGGTCCTTTCTTGTGCTCTATGATGTCCGACCATCGTGCCGCCGTGCTCTATGAATATATGTTCTCAGCTCTGTGTGCTCTCTGTGCTCTGTTCGGTGGGCGCCCTAGTGCTTGGTCTGGTCAGTGCTGGTGCCCTTTGGCGCCTTGAGCTCTCTGTTTCCTTTGGCCTTGCTGGTAGGCGCCTCAGCTCTGTGATGATAGCATGCTAAGTTCGTTTAGTGTTTCATTTGTGCTCTTGAGCTAGGTCATAGTCGCCAATTTGTGATCTTGTTTCATTTTTGCTCTATGTGCTCTGTTCGGTGGGCACCCTAGTGCTTGGTCTGGTCAGTGCTGGTGCCCTTTGGCGCCTTGAGCTCTCTGTTTCCTTTGGCTTGCTGGTAGGCGCCTCAGCTCTGTGATGATAGCAGGCTAAGTTCGTTTAGTGTTTCATTTATGCTCTTGAGCTAGGCTGTAGTCGCTAGTTTGTGATCTTGTTTCATTTAGGATTTTAGGAAGCTACACTGGACTACCAGAGCATGTGTATCAAACCAAGTCATTTTCCTAGACAAAGTCCAATTGACAACCATAATGTACAATAATTGTTATAAAAATATTTTGTGAGAGATTTGAAGTCTTGAATCCCATAATTTTAAATCTGTTAGATCATGGAAAATATGAAGAAAAAAAAGTACGTCCAACTGGCACTTCATTTCCTGAATTAACAGTTACGCTTAGCAGAGGAAAAGGGTCATTCTGGCGTTTAATTGATTCTTTAGTGAACAAATTCCATGGAGTTCTAATCCTGCCAAAAGGAGCAGCTTGGCTAACAATCTGTACATTGACACGGACTCCGAAAGGAAGTCGGTCTTCTTACAGATCTTTAACCCCAAAAGATCAATTCAAGAACAACTATCTCCACTACCATTTCATTCCTGCATACCTAGATTGGTGCCATCCTCGTGGAAGCACACCATTTGGCTTTTGCAAGATTCAGTCTTTTGTCCTCAGCTTTTGCCTACTCTAGCAATGTCCTCAAACTCTAGAATTTTATCATATTCAGGCCTTCTTTTTACCTTTCTGTGCTCAAATTCTGGTTGATGGAGCTTCTACAGAAAGTGATAAAGTAGCGCTACGACAAAACAAACCCCGTCGGTGATAATTCCTCTAAGTTTGTTTTATACTTGATCATTAACTTGGGTAGCTCGGCCTAGCTCTAGAGGTGATTTGTTACACTATTCAGTAAATCTTAGTATGCGTTGGATGGCCGTTAATTCGGCAACCCGCACTGAGAGAAATCTCTTTGTTTTAACACTTGCTTAGTTGGTTCCTGTCTTAAGCTTGGCGTGAAACAGCAACATATTTAAGTTCCGTATTATGTTTTCTTCCTCTCTGTTTGCTGTGTGGGGATTTTTTTTGTTGCATGGTTATCTCTTAATCAATCAACAAGTTTACTGCTGCAAGCATAATGAACAAGTGAATTTTAGTGCGATTTGTTTTTAATGTCTTGGTTGATTAGACAGATTATTCTAATTTGTTTGTTCATCCTCTAAACATTGTTTATCCAATATAATATTAAATTATCTCATTCCATTTGCTTAGGGTTTGTTTGCGGTTGTTGTGATTTATTTGTAGAATCTAGTTGGTTAGAGGAATATTTGTCATTCCTAGTGTGATTTTTGTTGTTATATATCCTAAGAAGATGCTTCCAACTAACAATTGCATCTAAAAATAGAAATTAATAAGCACTTTTAAAAAGCCACCGCAATGACAAACGAAGCCTTATTCTGTTGTATAGTCCTATCTTACCTTGTACCACCCTACCATTCAACAAGTAAATTGACCGCTATGTCCAGATTGGTATCTGCTCGATCTCCTGCTCTCTAATGAGGGAGTACGATCTCCATGAGCTCGTACTCCCTCGTTAGAGAGCAGGAGATTGATCGGAGATGCAGAATAGTGGGGAAAAGGCCATGGGTTGTCGCGCTTGCGAGGACTCCAAGGATCTTTTAGAATTGAGTAGAGAAGACAACGACGTAGCGAATCTTTTAGGATCTGTCAAAATGTCATCAAAATTTATAAACAATTTGTTTAAAACACATAGATTCATTCCTTTTCTTTCGTCTAAAATAATATTATTGCATCTTGTTTCACAATGGTATCTTTCTAGGTAACAATAATCCAGTGGTCGAGTAAGTACCATGAGGCATAAGAGGACAGTTACCCCTAAGAAACTAGAAGCAAGCAGAAGGTCGGATTGGAGCCCAAGCCCGCTCGCAATAGAGAAAGCCCCAGTACAGAGGATGCTCGCAATAGAGGGCTCCCCGGCACAGAGGTCGCTCCCAATAGATGGCGCCCCAGCACAAGATGGGGCGGATGCAAGCAAGAGGTCGGATAGGAGCCCAAGCCCGCACCAGTCATCCTCCGACAGCAGTGAAAGCTCGGGCTCGTATCACAGCCCAAGCCTTGTTCCGTGCGATAGGGAGATCCGACGTTGGGAAAGTGACAATGACTACGATCTCGCCGAAGAGGTATTTAGTTGAGTCAATGCATTTTATACTTCTTAAATGGAGGAATATTTTTTTCGTTTATTTCAACTCTCCTTTTTTCTCTCTAGAGGTTGAGGGAGCAAAGATCTTTGCGTCGATCATCTGCGCCACAACATTCTGCACCACAACCTTCCACTCCCTCTATGCCTGAAACTTCGGGTCCCTCTAGGGGTACGCTGAAACGAAGATGGGGCGAGCGTAGCAGAAACAAGTCGCTGTCTGGCATTTATATAATAACATAGGTCGGTGTTGAAGGGGAGCCTGTTGCACCTCGTGAGGCCTACGCCAAATTCCGTAATAGTTGCGGATTTCTTGTCAAGGAGTACGTCCCAATCACTATAACTGATTGGCGGTTGCTTCCGGATGAGACCAAGGAGTTCATGTGGGCAACATTGCAGAGAACCATCCGATTCCCCTCGGGAATAGAGGAAGTAGCCAAACAGAATTCATTGAAAAGTATGGGAAAGAGCTTCCGGGGCTGGAAGAGTGAGCTGAATAAGGACTTCGTGAAGAAGAACTTGGTACCCTTTAATAAATACAGAAAGATTATGCCAGACCAATGGACAGAGTTTGTTAGGCAGAAGACCACACCTGAGGCTATCAAACTGGGTGAATCATTCAAGCACCTTGCGAAGAAGAACAAGTACCACCATCACCTGGAATCGTCTGGGTATGCCCCCAAAATTCCTGAGTGAAGGAGGCAAGAAGAAGAGGTTGCTCGGGCTGGGAAACCCAACCCTTTGGAAAATTATGACGAGCGAAGCAGAAACTGGGTCTACGCTCGGTCACAACGAACCGAGTCTGGGAACATAGCCTTCCAAAGCCCCAAGACCATAGAAGTGACCCCGACCATTCAAGAGACTGCTAAAGAAGGGTCTCTAAAGCCCGACAGGGAGAATGACCTGCTTACCAAGGCCCTGGGAAACAAGGAACACTCGGGTCGCACTGGAGGCATCAGATCAAAAGTGGGCTGGAAGCATGGGTTCCTAGATGCCACGGGCCAGTACAAGACCTGTAATAGATATAAGAAGACCCTAGCGGAAGAGATACAAGAACAGGTTAAGTTCTAGTTCATGAAGATGTGGAATGAAAAGGAGAAGGAAAAAGCGGCATTAATGATGATAGAGCAACCAACAAGCCCAGGCTTTTGGAGCAGTGTTGGGTCCACACAGGTCGATAACCAGAGATATCCTGTGGATGATATCACAGATGCTACCCCTTGCATGCTACATGTTCCGGTTGGTGGGGGAGTGTAATGCCCTAAAATTTTGGAAGGAAATTGGAAGTCATCGTTTCCGGTTTTTTGGGTATTGAATCGCTCTCACCGGGAAAGAAAAGAGAAGAAAGTGAGGCAAATTGCAGCAGTGCATTTCTCTTAAAGTAGAGAAGCTTTAACCATGAGAGTGGGCTGAGCCAACCTGGGCTTAGGCCGGTTAGCCCAGCCCCTCCCCCAAAGGCCCATGCGCCCCCCCCCCCCCTTCTTTTACCCCTCCACCCCGCCAAACCCTAGCCGTCTCTCTTCTATGCCGCCACCCCCCCTGCTGTTGCTCTTGTGCAGTAGAGAGAAGAGAAAGAAAGAGGAGAAGAAGGGGAAGGGAAGGGCAGCAAAGAAATCAAGGAGAAGAGGGGAAGAGGAGGTTTGGAGCTAGGGGATTTTGGAGTTTTCTTGCTGTGGTGCCCTAAGGTAACAATTCCCCTGCTGTTCTTCATATTTTGGTTGATGATTATGGCCGGTAGATCTTGGTTTGAGAGGTTTTGGTTAGGGGAATTTGTGGTTTGGGGTCGAACTGAGTTTCTGCGCGCAGGCAGATTGAGCAGTGTGCGTGTTCTTGATGTTTCGGTGACCTAGATGATTTTTCCTGTGGAAGTGATCAACTAGAAAGTTGTAGCTAACTTCGAAACCTAGCTACCAGTTAAATTTCAGAATTTTTGACTATGTGGTTTAGGAGATATTGCTGTCTGAATCTGACTGTTGTACCTCTGTCGAATTTCTATCAGTGTTAGATCTATTCAGTTTTTGGGCATCTTAGAGGCCAAACCAGTTTTTCAGAATAACTAGGAAGTTGTGGAGGATTTGTTAATCTTTCCAATGGTGTGTAGTATGAAATTTTTCGTTTGATATAGCTCCGGTTATGCTATTCTGAATTTTCTGCAATCGATCAATTGACAGATTTCAGTATTGAATGTTCAGAGCTCGATTAGGCCATGATAATGATATTTTATGTAGATCCAAATTATACAAAAGTTGAAGCTTGTGTTATGATCTACATGTCCACAAAAGTTTAGAATTTTTTGTTGCGTATTTCTGGAGATAAACAAGTTTGGGTGGCCACTGTCTGAAATTAACGACAGGTTTCTAGGGGCTGTTTTGCTATGTCATTTAGGAGACCTTAGAGGCATGAGAAAATTGTGTCGTCTCAACGAAAGTTGTAGCCCTTGTTCTCTAGTTTCCGAAAATGTATTCGTTTGCTATTATATCTGTGGTAGAAAAATAGTTACAAAAAAGATAAGTACTGCTGCTCCTGTCAAACTAATGCGTGTGTGCTGTTCTTGGTCGATATGTCTTGATTGAGGGTTTTGGGTATAGGAGCGCTTTGTTTTATGTATATGCATGTTATGAGGAGTGTTGGTGCTGAGTTATGGTTATGTTTAGGTGGTGGTTCTTCGTCTCACACTTGAAGTTGGCTATTATCGTCGGTAGAAGGCAAGTAAATGTAGCTATGTTGTTGCTACCGTTTTGACTTGTTATTTTCATCACCTACACCTTTATTTCAGAACCATGTCAATTTAACTGTGATCTAAACTTTATGTTATGCTTTATGTTTAAGCATGTTTAATCATGGACTTATATCTATCCTTACGTTGCTACAATTCTTGTGAGCTATATTGTTATTTGACTTGAGGATGAAGTTGAAGTATTATTGGTAGTATACTTTAATGCAATTGCAGCATATTCTACCATGTGCATTTGTATTTGCATATGCATTGAAAGTTATGTCGTAAAGATCACGACTGTACCGGTACACATCATACGTTGCCCGAGGAGGGGTGCGATGTAAAAGAAGACATATCATTGCATTCATATGCATTTTGGAGATTAATAACATTTATATGTTATTGTGGATATGAAGTTACACATGTGGTTGTGATCTTTATTTGGAGTTATTCTTTAATGTTGTTAATACTATCCTAACATGTCTTATGTTTTGAGAAACTGTATTAAATCGATGCTTAATCAACTTGTGGTTTAAATAACTTGTCAAAACAAGTTTGCTTGCTGAGATTTTATATCTCACCCTTGCATTACTCCTTCCAGGTATTTGATGATTGTCGTGAAGGGATGGGAATGTAGCAGCACGTTTTGCACTTCATGCCTATATTCTTTCTATCATTGTGCTGTAATAATAAATAAAGTTTAGTCCTTAGAGTCGTACGTTTGAAGTTTAAAGTGTGGTGGTGAAGTTGAACTTAATATTTTCCTTTGGGTTCATGTTAGGATGTTTCTATCCGTTATTGTGATATTCTACATATCTTGTTTATCTGTGTTAATACTTCCACGATGCTTATTTTTTTTATAAAGGAGATGCTGCCATTTATTATTATTATTATTATGGTAAGTTGTAGGTTGCGTAGTTTAGTGGCATCCCAGGTTTTTGGCGGCCCTGGGGTGTTACAGTTGGTATCAGAGCCTAGGCTTTAGATTATAGGTGAAATAAGGCATAATTTGACAAACGTGCACATGTAGGTTGGGTAAGGGTTTGCATATCTTTGCTCCTATCATGTTATGTTTTGCTCTGTCTAGTGCTTATGCTTAATTGCTTGAAATGGATGTTTGTGTTGTTTGTATGTTTTGGTGGCAGTAGTTATGCCACCTAAGAGGCGTGCTCCGGCTACACCAGATGGTGATGGCCAGGCTGAGCTAGTAGCCGCGATGCGGGCAATGCAGGACTAGTTGAGGACGTTGAGGCAAGCTGCCTCTGCTGCTGGTGCCCTTATGGGCGCTACTTCTGGCACTGCTCCTATTGCAGATGGTCCTGTCAGCGGTGTTTCTCTCATGCAGTGGGTTGGCATGAAGCTAGACAGTTTTGACGGCAATGGTACTCCGGTTCATGCTGCTGATTGGCTATCATATGTGGAGGACAAGATGGAGGCTTTTGATATGTTGGCTCACGATCGTGTTCGTTACGGGGTACAACTCCTGAAAGGGGAGGCTCAGATATGGTGGAAGGGTGTGCAGTCAGCTCGCACAGCTGCACATGGCCCATTGTTCTGGCACGAGTTTGTTAGGCAATTTGAGAGGAGGTTCTACCCAGTGACTTTCCTGGATAGGATGAAGATTGATCTGAATGCCTATACGCAGGATAAGAAGTCAGTTGCAGAGTATGAAGTGGGCTTCAATCAGATTGTCCACTTCGTCCCACACGTGGCGCATGATGAGGTAGAGAAGGCAAAACACTTTCATCAAGGTCTTAAGCATTCGATCCGCCAAGTGTTGGGTGCTTTTCCAGTGGTTGACTTCCGCACTACAGTGGAACAGGCTTTAGGTGTGGAGATGCAGCAGGTGTACACTGCTGACTTGCAGAAGACTTCAGGTGGTGAGCAGTCTCGCGGTCAGAGCGATAGGAAGGGCCATTCTGGTGGCCCTGTTCACAAGAAGGGGAAGTTCCAGCGTCACCAGCCATACCGCGGCAAGTCTTCTCAGTCCAGTGCTTCAGGAGGGAGCGCACCTCAGTACCGGGCTATTCCCAAGCCTGGCTTGGGGCTGGTGTGCTTCCGGTGTGGCGACGCGCACAGTCGTGTGGAGTGTCAATGGACCGGCAGGTGTTCTATCTGTGGCATGGATCACAAGGACGTGGTCTGTAGGAAGAATCCCAATGGGAAGGTGCGTTGGGAGCCAGTGTCTTCTTCTTCAGCTTCACATTCTAGTAGCACCGTCCAGATGATGGCGGCAACCTCCTCTGCACAGCAACACCTTCCTGTGCCGCCCACTTTGCAGTGTTTGCCGGCGCCTTCCACTCAGCTGTACCTGCCCATGCCAGTCTACCCTCAGTACTTGATGGCGCCTCCGACCACACTGACTACTCCTTCGATGCCTCAGTCTGGGTTGTTTCG
Organism: Phragmites australis; assembly: GCF_958298935.1. Taxonomy (NCBI): domain Eukaryota; kingdom Viridiplantae; phylum Streptophyta; class Magnoliopsida; order Poales; family Poaceae; genus Phragmites; species Phragmites australis. The sequence goes on along the minus strand of NC_084941.1, from coordinate 20,617,789 downwards.
ACCAACCCAGGCTACTGCTCCTTCGGCACCTCCAGTTCCAGGGGCATATGCTATGCCCTGTGTTGACGGCAGAGACCGTGGAGACATGGTGACAGGTATTATTTCAGTTGATTCGTTTGATGCGCATGCTCTTTTCGATTCTGGCGCTAGCTTCTCGTTTGTCTCGGAGGGTTTTGTGGTTCGTGCTAGTCTTTCTATGCAGAAGATTAGTCAGTCTATTGTTGTCAGTTCTGCTAGAGGTCTCATCTCCAGTTCTTCTGTTTGCCCCGGTTGTGCTATTCATCTTGCTGATGAAACCTTTGTTTCTAATCTGGTGGTAATTCCTTTGGATCCTTTTGACGTTATTCTTGGCATGGATTGGCTTTCTCGGTATCGAGCTGTTATTTCCTGTTTCTGGAAGACAGTCTCTTTACAGGCACCGTTGGGTCGAGAGGTGGTCTTTCAAGGGAGTGCGGTGAAGTACACTCTCTCTTTGTTGTGCCAGTTGTTTCCTGATCGTTGGACTCGGAAGTCTGGCGTTCTTTTGGCGATGGTCCATGATCGCAAGGTTGCCTTGCACGTGGAGGATATCCCAGTGGTGTGTCGCTACTCCGATGTTTTTCCTGATGAAGTTCCAGGTGTGCCCCCTGAGCGTGATTCGATTTTTGAGATAAAGTTGGTAAATGGGAGGTACACAACGAACCCTGAGGACGTAAGTCATCATTGTGCCTGTATATTCTTATTTGGTTATATTTCCGTTGTCAGTAGTAATTTAACTCTTTTAGTTGTGTTTTCATTCTAGGCACGGATGATCCAACATACCAACCTCTCTCTTACATACAAAGATATTCAAAATGTCTAATGTGACATATGCCGGTTTATTATGCACGAAGTCATCCACAGGAGTGGCAAATTCTTTGATCTCGGAGGCGAATTAGCTAGTCATTCGAGGCTTTGTGAGTGGGAGAAGAAAGACTCTTAGCAATATAGGCTTGTAATGTAAAAATACTTGTAATATTATTGTACTTGTGTTAAATATTAAAATCTGTGATGCTATTAAAATCTGTGATGTTAAAATCTGTATTGAAACTGTGTGAAATCTGAAAGGAATCAAATATATGCTCATTATTATTTTTTTTTTAAAACATATCACAGGCGGGTCCTTATGTCACCCGCCTGTGGAAATCTTTAGTGGGCCGTTTGTGGAAAAGGTTTTCGCAGATAACCGCATGTCGAAATGGTTTTCCACAGACGGTCTGTTTTGCGCCTGTGGAAATCGTTCATTTCCACATGTCTTCGATCCCAGATGGATTGTCTAAACGTATGTAGAAATGGGTTATGACGCGTCTCTAAAAATTGCTTTCGTAGCAGTGCAAGGATTAGTCGGCAATTAGACTGTTGATTGACACTTATATTTATAGTTTTTTAATTTTAACTAAACGGAAGAAGAGGCATCGAATTGGCGGCATTAGGATTCAGTGTGACTGTCCGAGGAGCAAAGATTCAGTGTGAACCAACAAAACATTAAAAATGCAGTGTCACAAGCCCTTGTCTACTACTACCCAATAGCTGGTCGCCTTGCCGTAGGAGCAATAGATGGCGAGCTCCTCATTGCATGCACCGGTGAAGGTGTTTTATTCGTGGCTGCATCAGCTAAGTGCACCCTGGAGAGTGTCAACTTCTTCGGACCAATATTCAGGAAAGAGCTAATAGAAGACCTCGCCGTCAACGCCCCAGCTCATGGCTGGCGTCAGACTGACCCTTTGCTACTGATGCAGGTGACTGAGTTCTCCTGCGGTGGGTTTGTAATCGGGGTAACGTGGAATCACGCCATAGCCGATGGTAAGGGGATGGCGCAGTTCCTGCAAGCTGTTGGCGACCTTGCTCGTGGCCTGTCACCACTTTCTGTCATTCCCATCAGGTGCGATGAGTCCCTTGCTGAGCTCTCGCCAACAACGGCTGCGGCAACGCAGTGGATTTCGAGCCTCAAGCAACCTGACTTTGCCTCCTTGGACATCACTGTCCCATCGAGCTTTATTAGCCGCATCAAAGCTGAGTTTGCTCACCATTCCAACGGTGAACCTTGCAGTCTGTTCGAGGTAGTTACCGCAGTGCTCTGGCAGTCCCGCACACGTGTGGTCATCTCCGACCCCACCGCCCCTGCGCTGCTTCTTTTTTCCGCTAACATGCGTCGCCACATAGGGGCAAAGGATGGCTACTATGGCAATTGCGTCGTTGCGCAAGTAGTGACTGCAACGAGCGCCGCAGTGGCAAGCAGTCCGATAACGGATGTTGTGAAGATGATAAAGAGTGCCAAGGAGAAGATACCAAACATGTACAAGAACCACGAGATTGATTGCATGAGTGGGATAGGTATGGAGCAGCTTGGCATGCTACATGGATCTAGTTGGCTGAACCTTGGTTTCGAGGCGGCCAACTTCGGGAGCGGAAGGCCAGCGCGGGTGATGGGCCACACAGAAGGGGCACCCTTTCCAATATGTGTATTGTGCGCGCCATACAAGGAGAAGGATGGAGTCAATGTGTTGTCACGCTTTGTCAAGGAAGAGCACGCCAACATCTTGCTTGGCGAATTGGCAAGGTTCATTTGACTTATCAACTATTGTATTCTTCAATAATTGTCGAAGCTTATCATGCCGACGAATCATAAAGTGTGGTGTTGTCATTGTGTTGCGATCTGGTGCTTCAATTAGGTATACCTAGTTTGCCAGAACGAAACTTATGCATACATGGAAAATAAATTCCAAATGCGTCTTCAAATGTGATGGAACTGTGCTGTTGCAGCTATATAGTGTTTTGTTTTGGAGCTAGCAGTGGGTAACGAGCAGCGATAGTCTCTGATTGTCACTGGAAGAGGTTATCACTGCCGGCTAAAGGTTTCAACTGGTAGTGAAAGGGGTTATCATTGCCGGCTGAAACTTCAGCCGACAGTGATTGCCGGTCCCCGATTCAACATGTTTGTGATCTAAAAAAGAAAAAAATACATTTTTTTGGACCAGAGGCACCCGATCGACTACTACTCACCCGTTCTCAACTAGAAGCTCGAGTACCGATCACTGCTCACTCGCATTTTTTTCACGCGAGTTCTAGGACTCGAACTCATGACCTCGATTAGAAGCTCTATGCGTGTGACCTCTCTAACCATCTCACCTCTCACTCGTTCTTAGTATAATAGCAAAATCAATCCTTTTGATATCTTCTCATCAAACGTTTGAATGGATATTTGCACATCTAAATGATCCTAAATGAAAAGGTTATCAACTATAAAGTTGTACATATCATCGAGTTCTACAATGTTAATATAATTTTTTTCTCCATCCGACTCCGTATGAAAAACTTTGTGTCTAATATATAGTATTCAGTAAAATAGTCATAACTTTTGCATATAGAGTCCGATTTTAACGTTTACCCTCTACTTTCGAAGCTAATGACGAGGCGTATCCGGAAAAAATACATATCTTTATACATGTATCTTCCTTTACCCTCAAAAAAGGCTCGGAAGATCTTTGACAGGACCTTTGAAGTTTTTGGGCGGAAACTGACCTTTTTCAATTTTGTCTGATAATTTTTAGAGACATAGTGCTACATCTGAAAGTCAGTGCTTGCAAATGTTTCATCAATCTGAGTTACTAAACTCGCGATAAAAATATTTGAATTTGTACTTTTCAACTTTGTTACCTTCTATGTAGCTTTTTCAATAATTTCTACTAGTTTTATACTAGATCTAAGCTAAAAGTTTGTAGTCAAATATGTGGCCCCCTCTCTTTCAGTTTTAGACATTTATTTTTGCATCTATATTGTGTTAAATAAAAATAATAATTAACTAAAAAGTTGTAGATCTCATCGAGAGCTATAATTTCATATAAAGTTTGATTTCATCTGACTTCGTATAAAAAAATTATGATTTTTTTTTTAAATTAGCTATCATCGACCATGGCTGAAACTTTGTAAAGATTATTTGGGCATCTAAATGACCTCAACTTAAAAAAAATTAACTACAACTTTGTAGATCTCATCGAGGACTACAATTTTCCTATAAAGTTTTTCCCCATCTAATTTCGTATGAAAAAGTTTTGAATTTTTTAAGGTATGCTATCATCCATTATTACTACCGACGTGTCACACGAGCCGGTAGTGATACCCATTATCATTGCTGGTTCATAACATGAACCAGTAGTAATACTTGACGTACTATCACTGCCAATTCGTCGCTAGAACCGGCAGTGATAGTTCAAATATCATTGTTGGTCGGCGTCCTCACCCGACAATGAAGCATCACTATCAGCTTAAGCCTCAAGCCAAGAGGCATCACTACTAGTTCATAAGCCACATTGGCTGATCCTTTCCATGTAGCTTTTGAACCGGTAGTGATGCCCCATCACTACCGGCCCATTAAATACCAATAGTGATGGGCTGGTATATGTAGCATATACGACAGATCCATCTGGATGAAGGAACTTGATCTAAAAGACCACTGAATTAACACTACTACGAAAACTATTTTTCAAGACACCTAGGGTACCTTTACACAAACGGTTCATTTGAAAAAGATGCTTGATAAGTTGGTCTGGGCCCCTGCGGTTACACACCGCATGTGGAAACAAATTATAGTACCATTACCAATGCTGAGGTAAGTTGTATACATATTCATGATTAATTTTCAATTCCTACTCGTGTTCAAACAGATTGATTTCTTCAATTCTGTTAATTGCAAGACCTTAAGCTAGAAACAGTTATCCTTATGCCGCAGAGAATCAATACACTTCAGGAACAACTCTGCAGGTTCATCAATGACAAAATCATTTCAGAGTCCAGTCAGTACCATGTTTTCAAATGGTGCAATTCGGACGCCATCCCTTCACCTAGCCCGTGGAGTTCATTACCTGATTCTTCAAAAGGCAAAAAGCGTAGTTCAGGGTCTTCAGTTAACAAAAACAATTGAATGACATCGCTTCTTACCCTTTTATTGCATACTTTTGTTAATTATGAACTTTTGTTGCAAACTTGTATTAGTTATGATCTCTAGTCAATGACATGTGAAATAGTATGGTTACGTATGCATGAATGAGATGAGATGTGAATGAATTGTGTATGTGTATGATATTATATGTACTGGGATAATTATATGTGCATGTGAAACTTAAATGCATATTTATCTTGATGTATGTGCTGTATTTGATATTATTTGTGCTGTTGTCGGCAACAGTTAGATTTTGTAAGGAGGGAGGGGCTATTAATGCCGGCTCGTGACAAAAAATCGGTACTGATACGGAGATTATCAGTACCGGCTCATGATAAAAAAACCGGTACTGATACAGAGTCTATCAGTGCCGGCTTGTACCATAAACCGGCACTGATAGTCTGAGTATCAATGCTGGTTCCTTATTATGGATCGGCACTAGTAATCTGAGTATCAATGCTGGTTCCTTATTATGGACCGGCACTAGTAATCTGAGTAACAATGCCAGTTCCTTGTTATGGATCGGTACTAATACTCATTATCAGTACCGGTTCAAAAACTGCTACTGATGGTGTTTTGGAGCCAGTACTGCTGACCATTCCTATAGTAGTGAGTGTTCAATGGTGCTCGGCGGTGTGGATATGGCAGCAAAGGGCATGGTGTAGGCGGCAAAGGAACAGGGTGCAGGCGGGTACTCCCTTATCTTTAAAAGAAGCTTCTTGCCCTCTAAGCTGGTACTCTATATAATTGGCTCTCCAGGCTCGAGCAATACATCAATCGCATTACGTCAATTACTCAACTTTATAGTTTAGATGAGGCAAGGCAGATCACTAGCCTCCTATTGGTGCCTCAGATGGCCGAGCACATGCGGCGGCATGAATGGCGGTGGTGCTCTGGTGATGCAATCAGCAGGCAAGAAGAAAAGAAGAATTGGGAGACAATAACAAGTGGGGCCTGAGTGTATATGAGTAAGCAAGAGAGAGAATAAACTGCAAAACTAATCATTCCCGTTGCCACGTCTCCCAAACCGTCACACGTCACGAATATCACCTTACAAAACCACCTAGGCTGTAATTTGGAATAGATAATACTGTTTGGAGGGTCCAATTCATGGCTTTGTAGTTCAAGGGGTCTGGTGGACTCCAGACCAAAGTTGGGAGGGTTGTTTGAACTTCTTCCTTTTTCCATCAACTATTACACTAAAATTCCATGTCTAATACAATTACCACAATAGGATTAAAAGGTCTAGCTAAAAAGGTTTAACTTGCAATTATAATTGTTTCAAGACTCCTTGTATAGTATAATTAGAGGAAATTATTCTGTTAAGAGAAAATAATTAACTATCAAATGTAATAAAAGTCTCAAAAAAAAACTCAGAAAGGTATGGACTCTATCAACAAGTGTTACGAAGAATCGGAAATTTTCAATCGATCAAAAAAAAAAAGAAAAATATTGAAATATTTCATTTGATAGGATCGTTTACTCTTTAGAGCAGTTAACTCCTCCAAATTTTGAATCCTCCAACCGCAAGATGATAAAAAATGGCGGCCGACATTGTTTGCTTGGAATCGCAGTGGCTCTGTTCTGGTCGAGTGGGGGGAGAGGTGGGTTTTTATGCTGTAGCAAGTATCAATGCTGTTGTTATGTGGAACCGGCGCTGATAGTCACTATCGGTGCTGGTTATTATCTGAAATTGGTGCCGGTTCTTAGCTTCACAGTCGTTGTTCGTGCGGTAGAGTTTAAGAACCGGTATTGATACATCTTCAGTATCGATTACTATTGAACCAGCACCGATAGGGCGCTACATATATGCCATTCTGTAATAGTGATTACCAGTCTTATATCTGTATATGTGCTACATTGCAACCTATGCCAATTATAAATTTGCAGGCATAATAGTAATTAAAATGTACCTGCATGACACCATTAATTTGTATACATAATAGTTCATATTTGTACAATTACGTGCTGAATAATGAAATTAAAGTGCTTGATGAATAATTCTAAATTGCTAAGATGTGCATATAGCATTCTGCATAATTGCTTTATGAAACCGTATAGAATTGCTAACTAATTGAAATTGCAAGAAAATAAAACTAGGTGTTGCATTTATGTATAAAATGCTTCTAATAGATATGTAAATTTCATATGATAACTAAACAAATTGCTTGTATGTACAAAAACTGGATACGAGCCTACTTCACACTAGTGCTCAAAATACTTGTCTATATTGACAACTTTTGTCTACTCCTAATTTAATTAGCACATGGTAGTAAAAATGCGAAAGAAAAAACTACATTAGTAGTATCTCATTGATGACGATTCCAAAATTAGAAGGAAAATATGCAATAACTGCTATATGAGGCAAATGCAAAAAGGCAGACATACTCAGGGTCATGGAAATAGAAAATTCTGAGTCCTAAGGAGGTCGAGACACGATTCTAGTAAAAAGCCACTTTACTTATGGACACTGGTAGCTTATGCCCATAAACTAATCCTTAACATGTAGAAACAGAAAAATTCAGAGTCAACCAAATTACAAGAAAAGGCAAACAAAACAAATTCATTTGGCAAAAAAAACATATGTCACTACAGAACCTCAAACCGTACCACCAGACTGCTAAGTGGTTTGAAATTATGAGAGACAAATATGTAGATCAACAGAGATAGCTTCTGTCTTGATTTACCCCTGTATTATTCTTCTCAATTCTCAATGATCCATCCAATCTATACTACACCGGCAGGTTGAGTGATTAAGGGACTAGTAAAAAGCAAGGTTACATAGAGGTTATAGAACCCAGTTGCATTTCCAGCACGTTACAGAAGTTTAACAAACAGTAAATGGGAAGGACATTATAACGGCAATTGTTTCTTCCGGTTTGTTATCTCGTTGTGGTCAGGAAAATGAATCTAGAACAATGGACTGATAGATGTAGCATTGGATCCTGCTGCGAAGAGAACTAGGAGGGATCACGCAACAATTTCTTTTGCTAAAGTGCAAAGCTACAAAAGATGAACACAAAGGTGAATAGAGTATGTGAGTTATTAACACACTCACAAGTGGATGAATTAACTGTTGGGTCTGACCACTGGATCACGAGCGCGACCACTCCAGGTTCGCGACAACGCAAGCGACCATGCTTCTCAACCACCCAAGCGACCAGAAGGAGCGACCAGTCGTACGTGCTTGACCACGACTAGTCTGGCTATCCACTGTGTATGTGCTGCTCTCGATCACGTCGATCGACCAGCAACACCTAGCAACTCCTGAGTCGCGTACTACTCAGTGAGAACGACAATCAACAGGAACAAAAACACGTGAGACTCTCTGGAGGAATTTTTGACTCTATTAACTTGTGACTTGCACGACTCTGTGTCTTGCTTACAAATTAGAGATTACAACTTATATTTATACCGATCTGCTAACTCCGAATCCTAACACGAATCATGCTATCCTGCGATCCGACTCCGACTCGAACTCTGTACACATACGAACGACGCTATAGCCGTATACAAACCGTATATGAATTCCTTGCTTCCGCACTGTCGTGAAATGAGTCCCCGAGGTATACGACAAGGATTAAGTCCAACATACTCCCCCTTAATCTTGTCGTGGGTCAAGATGTAAGTCGTGGGTCAAGATCACGAACTCCCAAAAGATGTCTCATGACCGCCAGCTTCACCGCCGGCAATGCCTTTGTTAGAGCATCAGCTCGCTGCTCCTTTGTGCAGATGAAATCTACCTCAATCTGGTCTTCTTCAACCATTTCAATAAATAGGTTATTGAAAAATAGCACGCACTCACAGATGAAATGAAACTTGGTGTCAATATGTTTACTGCAGCCATGAAACACTGGATTCTTCATTAAAGCAATCACTGATTTTTTATCAACAAATAATTTGACTGCTTTGGGCTCTTCTCCTGTTAGCTCCCCCAACAGACTTCTAAGCCACAGTGCTTGGCATGCCACCATCGTTGCCGCCATGAACTCAGCCTCGCAAGAAGACAAAGCAACCGTTTTCTGCTTCTGCGAGTTCCATGACACCAAGCTGTCATTAATGTAGAAAGCCATACCTCCAGTATTCTTCCTGTCGTCCATGTCACCAGCCAAATCACTATCTGTGTAGCTGGTGATTACCTCTATTTCTCCTCCTCTGGTATACACAATACCATAATGCACGGTGCCCTTCAAATGCTGAAGAATTTTCTTCACTTCCTTACAATGCGTTACCGTGGGCATCTCCATGAATCTGCTTGCCACCCTGACAGCAAAAGAAAGATCAGGTCTTGTATGGAGTAAATACCTCAGGCAACCGATGATGCGTTGAAACTCAATTGCATCAACTAGTTGTCCATCTGGATCCTTATGCAGCTACGCCCTTTTTTCCATGGGGAATTTTGTGGGATTGCAATCCAGCATACCGAATTAACCAAGAACCTTCTTCGCATACGCTGTTTCCTTGATTGTAATTCGCCCACCTTCTTGCGTTACCTCAATCCTAAGATAGTAATTGAGCAATCCGAGATTGGTCATCTCGAACTCACTCATCATCTGCTGCTTGAATCCCATGATCTCCTCTGGACTTTCTCCTGTCACAATGAGATCATCAACATATACTCCAACAATAACTCCATGTCGGCCTATTCCTCTTGTGTATACGGCGGGATCTTGAGCACATTTCACAAATCCAAGTTTCTTTAAGCTTATATCAAGCCGGGTATTCCAGACCCGTGGCACTTGCCGAAGTCCATATAGCGTCTTGCTGAGTTTGAGCACAAGATGCTCTTTGTTCTTCACTACAAATCCCTCTGACTGGGTCACGTATACTTCCTCTTCGAGCTCACCATTTAAGGATGTTGATTTGACATCCAGATGATGAACTTGCCAACCATGGTTGGCTGCAACAGTAAGGATGACGCGTACGGTGTCCAACCTAGCCACCGGTGCAAACACTTCTTTGAAATCGATTCCTTGCCGCTGCACCTATCCATTCGCGACCAACCTTGCCTTGTGCTTGATCACATCTCCATCTGAGTTCTTTTCCAGTTTGTAAACCCATTTGAGCCCAATTGGTTTGTGACCAGCTGGCAACGTCATAAGAGTCCATGTGTCATTCTTCTATATGGACTCGATCTCATTGGCCATGACGTCCTCCCAGACCTGTTGTCCAGCAGCCTCAAGGTACCAAGACGACGCCTCTATCTCCACGAGCATGACCTCTACTTCCAAGTCTTCATCGAGATCCACCCTTGGAGCATCTCTCATGATGTCGTCAATGTGCCTGTATCGAATAGGCCCTTCATCTGTGTTGCTGCTCCCGCTCGATAGTGGTGTGGCCCAATCATCAACCGACAATTCAGGTGCCGGTAGCACCACTAGATTGGTGGGGGTTGTTGGAGAGTTGGCTATCGTGCGTGCCGCAACGCGTCTCCTGGTTACTGGCCCTTCTGGCGTCACCTCGCTGACAAGCGGAGTTGATGAAGGAGCTAGATCACCATGTGCCGTGGGCATTGGCACACCTGCCGGACCACTCACAAGTGTCCTAGAGCCTCCCACCGCCGACTCAGTGCTAATCTCCTCCTTGACATCGAAATCAGATGGCTCCCCACCGCCTTTACTTGTACACCAGCTCCACTCCATGCTTTCATTGAATTTAACATCACGACTTACATGAATTTTCCCGCGTCGTGGATCAAAGAGACGATGCGCCTTGTAGCCGTCCTTGATGCCAAGATACACCATCAGCTGGCTTCGGTCGTTGAGCTTCTTCAAAAGTAGCGTTGTCACCTTAGCGTGTGTAGTGCAGCCAAACACACGAAGGTGCACCAAATGTGGCTTCCTTTCGTTCCAAGCCTCGAACAGGGTGTGTTCGTCCAGCGCCTTCGTCAGTAAGCAGTTCAACAGATACACCATGTGCCACACTGCCTCCCCCCAAAACCTTCCAGGCACGTTCATGCTCTTGAGGAGGGACCTCGCCATCGCCATCATGGTCCTATTCCTCTGCTCCACCATGCCGTTTTGTTGTGGCATCTATGGTGCGAGGTGTCATTTGATCCCAGCCTCCTCGCATAACTGGGTGAAGTCAGCAGAGAGGAATTCCCCACCGCGATCAGTCCTCAATGTCTTGATGCATTGCCCGCTCGTGTTCTCAGCCTACAACTTGAACCTTCTGAACACGAAGCAAGATTGGTCCTTCGACTTGATCACGAACACCCACATCCACCGTGAGTAATCATCAACAACTAACATGAAGTAACTGTTACCGACAAGAGTTGAAGGTGTGATCGGCCCGCAAAGGTCAGCATGTGGCAGCTCCAGTGGCTTCTCCGTCCTGAAATTTGCCACCGCCGGGAATGGCTGCCTCGCCTGCTTTGCCAGCAAACACCGGTGACATAACTCATTCGGGTGTGTGATCGACGGCACTCCTACAGCCATCCCCTTGTCGACGAGCAGCTTCATAGCAATGAAGTTGACATCTTCGAGTCTCGCATGCCAAAGCCACGCTGGGTCTTGAAGGCTGGTTAAGAGACACACCGGTGTCGCTTGATGCAGTTTGATCTTGTAGAGGCGATTTGGAGTTCTCCTCACCTTCATAAGCAACCATGCAGGACTATTATCATACACAAGTAGATGTTCAGCATCCATGATCACCTTGTGTCCAACTTCAGTAAGTTGTCCAAGGTTGCTGATATTGCTGCACAGTCTTGGAATCTAGTAGACCTCCTACAACAGCCACTGGTCATCATTCTTGCAGCTGAACACGACAGACCCTAAGCCCATGATCTGCACCATGGAACCATCCCAGAATTTCACCTTGCCAGTGATACCTTCGTCCAACTCTCTGAACTTATCTTTGTCACCGGTCATGTGATTACTAGCTCAATTGTCTAGGTACCAGACCTCAGAGCTGGAGCTTCCTTCCATGGTGTCGCGCAGTTCCAGCTTCAATTTCTCCTCATTCAGCAGCACGGCTCCCCTCTGGTGCTACTGTTCTTGTGCTGGCTCTTTTACCACGAGTAGCAGGGCTGGCTCGGTGTCGTCAGCACGAGTGAGATGTGTCTCATCTTCCTTCTTCTTTGGTGCCTTGCACTCATTCGTGTAGTGCCCCATCTTGTAGCAGTTGTAGCAATTGATGTGGCTCTTGTTGCCGCGACCGCCGCCAAGATGCTCTCCTCATCATTGCGCGACATCCTGCCATGATCACCTTTGCCACGGCCTCTGCCGCGTCCACGACCACCCCGGCCACGATTGCTGCTACCTACAGCAAGGTGGGATTTGCCCTTGTTGCTTGATGAGGAGTTGCCACCATCCTTCTTCTACCGCACCTGCCACTCAGCCTAAGTGAACAGGAGCTGGTTGTCTCCGATGCTATTGCCACCGGATGCACACGGGTAAGTATGTTCTTCAAATGCCTTAAGCCGCCCCCACGGCTTCCTCAAATGACATCTTGTCGATGTCGTAGAACTGCTCGATCCCAGCGATCGCACTCAGGAATCGATCTGGCATGGTGTTGAACAACTTTTTGACCAATGCAGCGTCGTCGAGCATCTCCCCTAGGTTTGCGTACCTGACGTACATGCTGTTGAGCCCTCCAGCGTACTAGTCCAGGCACTCTCTCTCCTGCATGCGCATGGCGTTGAAGTCTCTCTTCAACGTTAGAAGCCGCATGTTCTTGACGCAATCTGCGCCGATGAACCTTGTCTTGAGACAATCCCCAACCTCCTTCATAGTTTTTTTTTCTTGCCAGCTGCATCAGGACATCCTCCGGGAGCGCTTGGAAGAGATGCAACCTCGCCTTTTTGTCCTTCTTCTCATCGATAGCCGCACCGGCCACTGGCTCGACTGCCTCCCAGACGCCTTGATCTTCCATCATCGCATGTACGCGAATCACCCAGCTTGTGTAGTTTGTCGCCGTCAACTACGGATACAGGAATGGCCCACCGCCGTTCTCCCGTGCCACCTTGCCCTGAGGAATGATCGACATCTTCACAAGTTAGTGTTACGCCCTACCAGCTCTGATACCAGATGTTGGGTCCCACCACTTGATCATGAGCGCGACCACTCCAGGTTCACGACAACGCAAGCAACCAGGCTTCTCGACCACCCGAGCGACCTGAAGGAGCGACCAGTCGTACGTGCTCGACCACGACTAATCTAGCTATCCGCCGTATACGTGCTACTCTCGATCACGCTAATCGATCAGCAACGCCGAGCAACTCCTGAGTCGCGTACTACTCCACGAGAATGAAAATCAACAGGAACAAAAACACGTGAGGCTCTCTGGAGGAATTTTTGACTCTATTAACTTGTGACTTGCACGACTTTGTGTCTTGCTTACAAATTAGAGATTACAACTCATATTTATAACGACCTGCTAACTCCGAATCCTAACATGAATCGTGCCATCCCACGATCTGACTCCGACTTGAACTCTGTACACATACGAACGACGCTATAGCCACATACGAACCGTATACGAACTCCTTGCTTCCGCATTGTTGTGAAATGAGTCCCCAAGACCTACGACAAGGATTAAGTCCAACATTAACCACTACCACATATTAGAAACTGCACACTAACAATTCGGATCCAACATGATTGTTAGCTCAGCAAATTAGACGTAGGTATCGAACAGTGCAACACGAATGATATATACCAAGCTAATTTGCTAAAAAAATGTTTCCTCCTATTTGATGACTAGACAAGCAGGTGTTACAAACTTACACAGGTCCTAAGGATATCGAGGTGGTTGCAGGGTCAGGACTGAGACAAGGACAACGCCGTGGAACCATAACCTTGGGCTGTCGCTTGTCATGCGACATCTCTTCACGCCCACATCGATCAACACCATAACTTGGATTGGGTGCATCATCACGCATGTGCGCCAATCTCAGTTGGGATGCATGGAGCCCAATATGCCGCCGTCGTGGTTGCTTAGGTTGTCCCCTCGCAACCCCATGCGGAGGAGCTCAATCCTGACAACAAGAGGTTGATTCCATGCGTAGGAGCTCAATTGCGACGGCGATGAACTCGAGCCCGCGTTGAGGAGCTTGGTCCCGACAACGCGGAGTCAGTCCCGTGTTGATTCCAAGGCTAAAGAGACACCCCTATTTATCAAGGAGATTAACCACACTACTCCAGAACACCTCATCAGTGGCGGTTCAAAATCTCCATCAGTGATGGATTTTGAACCGCCACTAATTAATCGGCACTGATAGTCACGGACTATCAGTGTCGAGTATAGAACTGGCACTGAAAATTAGCATCAGTGCCGGTTCATGGATACAACCGGCACTGAAGAAATCAAGCATTATGAATACGTATCGGATCTGAAAATTAGTCATCAATATGTATGCCGCCTACCTCAGCATCGGCCATCTGGAGCGATGCATCTCCAGTAAATCCATTCAAAAATTGAAGAAATCAAGCATTATAAACAGAAGTCGGACCTGAAAATTAGTCATATGAACACGTATTGAAGAAAATTAGTCATATACCAATGTTCTAGTTCAGTTGAAGCTGAAGTCCGAACATGTGTTGAAGGATTGCGCCTTGCATCTCAGTGGGTTCATATGCCAGAACTTCTAGAGTCCGATTGTTCTCGTGTGGTGAATGCTTTAAAAAGCCCGAAAGGAGGATAGGTCTGAGGTTGTGTTTCATATCAGAGAAGGCAAGGAGCTGATACAAATGCTTCGAGAGGTGGAGTACGTTCAGGTAAATCTGAGCGAAATTTAGCTAAGAGAAATATTCATTCTGCTGTCTGGTTGAGGCAAGTGACCACTTGTATTGCCCAACTAGTTAATCTTGATGGTAATACTTCTCCTTAATCAATAAAACTCACGTTTACCCTAAGAAAAATGATGCATTACTGTTAACGGGTTGTTGCATGCGAGTCGGAGCCCGATCCCTTCGGAACGAAGCTTAGCTTCTCCGATCGGAGTTTGGAACGGGAAAGGCAGCTTTAAATATTGGGTTGTTGCAGCCGCCAACGATCGATCGGCTCCTTCCTTCCGTACCCGGCCGCAAACTCAATCAGTCGATCGACTCCAAACGCAGATATCTTGTCCATCGATCCGTCCGCGCGCGACGCAAACGCCGCTGCGACGAGCCGTCGGTCCGACGATGCCGTACACCACGGGAGGCTGGCTTTCGCTGCCGCGCGGTCGGAGGCAAGAAGAAGGCGACCTTATTGACGGCATGAACGGCACGCCCCTGCCGGACGACGCGCTTGCGGTCGTCTTCACCCGGCTATCGGATGCCGCGAACATCCTACGCTGCGCCGCCACGTGCAGGCGCTGGGGCCGCGTCGTCGCCAAGGAGGCCGCCATCCTCGCCCGTGCCTTGCCTCCCCAGCTCACACGTGGCCGTGCCCTCCTTGGCCTCTTCCACCAGGACGATGCCGGGGTGACTGCTCCCCGGAAGAGGAAGCGCTCCTCCTCCGGTAACTCGGCAGCTGGGCAGCCGTGCTTTGTCTCCACGGCTGCGGCCGCTCGGCTCCTCGGCTCCCGCAGCCCCTCCATCACCATAAACGACGGCGGGCACGGTGCGCTGTTGGAGTACTCCCGCCCGGTCGCCTCCCGCAACGGCCGCGTCGTCCTCGAGCTCCGGCGTGAGAAGCACACCGACGGCCTGAAGCTCTGCGTGTTCAACCCCATGACAGGGGACGTGGCCCTGCTCCCGCCTCTCTCCGGCAATGACAAGCCCGGATTCTACGCGTGCGCACTGCTCACCGGGGACGACCTCCTCGAACCGCCGCCATCCACCACCGCCTTCTTCTTCCGCGTGCTCATCATCTACAACCGTCACAGCTTCACCGCGCTCCGTGCGTACTCATCGGACACCGACCGGTGGAGCTCGGAGGCCGCGAGGTCATGCGGCCGCAAGATTGACAGCGGAAGGCTGCGCAAGCTAGGCCAGAGCATCGTGCTCCGCGGCGTTGCCTACTGGCCCCTGCACCGCTCGGCGCTTGCGGTGCGGCTCGACGGCCCGGAGCCCAGAGAAGTCTCCATGCCACGGGACGGCATTCCGTCGGACTGCCTGCAGCACCTCCGTTTGCTGGGCGTAACCTCCGACGGCAACGGCAATCAGCAGCTGTCCTTCACAGACGCAAGGTTTGGTTCCGATCGCCGTCTCCACAAAGCAGGACTACCTTGTCGAAGTATTATCCTTGTGACAAATGTCCTCCACACCGTCGGCGGGGACGACGACTACGACATGTCCACCGGCAAATGGAAGCGGCAAGAAGGTCGCATCATATTGACGCAGATGATGGTGCGCTCTTGGGACGACACCATCAACCTGCGGTGGTTCTGCGAGAAGAGCGGCGTCATCTTGTTCACGATGGGAGAAGACAGTAACAGCCCTGGGGCCTACGCGCTGAACACTGCGACACAGGAGGTCGAGAAGTTGGCCGATGGTGCCGGCTGCTACTTGTGGAGGAACGTTGTTGGATACGAGATGGATGCCGCGGCTTACCTCTCGTCCATAGCGTGCTACTAGTAAATTAACTAGAAAAATGGCACGCCTTTGGCACCCACCGCCTCTTGCTTGGTGGTCTGTAACATATGAGACCATTGCTAGTCATCACTCATCAGCCAAATAATAAACTTATCCCTTTTTAGGATCATGGATTTAATAAGCTATTGCTGCTCGTTGTTTTCATATAATTATTGCCTATGAGAAATGCAATCACAACTAAGAAAATACTTGTCAGATATAGCCTTTATTATATTGAGAGAAGGCACTCCGGCGGTTCTTACTAGCAGGTAGAAAGTTGTGATAAACTGCTGGAGATATTCAATTTTCCATGCATCAAGTAAGTTGGGGACATCAAACTGAACGGAGGACTGCTAACTGAATAATAAACTTATCCCTTTTTAGGATCATGGATTTAATAAGCTATTGCTTCTCGTTGTTTTCATATAATGAGAAACTAAGTGGATAAGTGCCTTGATTTGCATATGATGAGTCATCGATAACGTTCGAGTTGGTTTGAGCTTGGTTAGCATAAGTTTGTTGATGCTTATCTTTGATATTGACTAACTCGAGTTGGAAGAGTTTGAAATTGGCGTGTTTGTCTCTGATTTCAGGAAAATTGTACACACGTGAAGTTCCGGTGTGAAGGCCGGAAGTTCCGATGTTCACCGGAAGTTTCGGTGCTGGATTTTGTGCTCACCGAACTAATTCTTGCAAAGAAGAAAAATTGAAGTCTTGTTCACACCGAAAGTTCCAGTGTGAGGAAATATGAACGCCGGACTATTTCCTGTAGAGAGCAAGTTTTCGTGGGAAAATGGAGATCAATAGACAAGATGGTCCGATGATGGACATGGTCACACCGGAACATTACGCCGGAGCAAATTGTGTAGAGAGGAATTTTTCGGAGAAAAATTTGAGTTCTAAACACCGGAAGTTCCGGTGATGAGACCGGAAGTTCCATTGTGTGATACAAAAATCAGGCCGGAAGTTCCGGTGATCTGTGGTCTAGGCTGAGAAGTCAACACACACCGGTTGTTCCGGTATCCAAACTAGAACATCTGGTGTTCAAAAAATTCAAGGCGATGCGTTGAATTGTGTTCTGATTTCAGTTATAGATTTTTGTGATGGACTAACGCATGATGAAGGTTGGAGAAACATGCTTGCTTGTCTCATGATGTGCAGGTGGTGGATGCAACTTGGCGGTCGACGGCGGGATGATCGGGGCAAAATTGGAGGCTTGCTGTCGGACGATCAAGGAGGCCGGGCGGAGTCAAGGGTGATCCTAGCGATACACGTGAAGGTCAAGCAAGGCATGGGATGAAGGTTAATGAAGACGGTGTGTGGACAAAGTCAAGTGAAGAGGATGCCGGTGCAAGTGACAAGGCGGCCCGAGGGATCAGGAGCGGGAGAGACTTACCGGAGGTCAAGATCGCAAGACGGAGTACATGCATCGACATCGGGATGCTTCCTTGAGGTCAAAGCAAGCAGCTGTGAGTCATACTTTGAGAAGCGTGTGAGGCGGTTTCGCAGTTTGACCTCAAAACCGTGGAAGGATGGAGTGCACGTGGCATCATCGCAAAGCTAGCGTCGAGGAGAAGCTAAGTCGTGAAGGTGTCACGGCCGTTCGATGGACGAAGCTAAATATGGACTAAAATACCTCCGTGGTAGGTAGGAGGCTATTGTAAGCCAGGGGTATTTTGGGGACTAGGAAGCTTAAGGGTTAAGCAACCTCCCTAGGCCTATAAATAGAGGGGGGCTGGTTGAGACCCTTGAGCCAGCCACTTATGCTTGAGAGATAGGATTTTAGAGGAGAGGAGAGGATAGGCTTAGTCTTTGTAATAGGTTAGAGCTTTTGTGAGAGAAAAATCATCTTGTAATCTGCCTAAAATAGGATTGATGTAGCGAAAATATCCCTATTAGACTATGATTGTGATTTTGGTGATTAATGACAACATAGTTAATGAGACTAATATGTATGTCAAGAATATATGCTAGTAGGTCTCAAGGATACAATACATGAAGAAGTCACCGCAGCTGGGATAAAGTTGGACCGAATTGAAAAGGTCTAGTGTTCAAGTCAAATGATCAGCGGATTATTCGGCAAGTGCATCATGTTTTCGGGCATGTTTTTTAACAACCTCATGGAAAATTGTCCGACGTGGTTCTCCAACGCTCAGTTGTTCCTTCGACAAACTTGTCCGGCGTGGTTCTCCAACGCTCAGTTGTTCCTTCGACAAACCTTTTCGGCGTTCAGAGCTTTCACAGGTCCCACATGTCACATATTATTTTGATCACGACAGTTATTCATCGTTTCTATTTACTTCTACCGCTGCCCGCTCTCGCTGAGTCATCGTCGTGCCCCTGCTGCCTAGTGCCACCATGCACCGCCTCTCGCCGCTCAGTCTCGTGCCACCAGAGTAGAGCCACATCGCGTGCTTCTTGCTATCCCAGTCGCTGCAATAGTGCTAGCGCTATTGCCCAAGTGATCTAGAGCCGCTACCATCATCTTGCGCCATCGCCTCCTTCTCTTCACCATCGTCGTCTCCTTCTCTCGAATTTCTTCGATGGTGAGATTTCTCTCAGTCGGCCTTCATTTTTTTTGCCCTAGTTGATCAAACACGTTCACTTTCATGCAATTCAGCCCGAATTTGATCAATTTAGTGCAAATTTGTGCAAATTCATCCAAATTTGGCAAAAATTCATGCAATTGATCAATTCTAGTGTCATGTTCCTTCAATCCGAAGCATGTTCATCTAAATTCGCATCAAATTCATGCTTAGGGTTCATATTCAGGTCAAATTCATGGAAATTTGGTAAATCTCAAAGCGCTCACCCATTCATTTGTCATCACTTCTTTCTATCAGATGGGTCGTAGCGCTATGACAAGGGCAAGGCAATTGAGCAGCCAAAGAAGAAGAAGTCAAAGGAACAGAAAGAAAGGGATAGAGCCGTAGCTGCAGCAGATGCTCCAATCACCAAGGGAGGTATTCATATCAGAGGTGATGGTTCTCTGCCGCGTCAGTCCACCCGCACTCAGTCTGTCGTGGGGTTGGGCTCAACACCTTTTGGCCAGTTAGGCAGCCGAAAGAGGGCTCGTCAAGAGTTAGAGCAAGAGGAGAAGCAACAGTAGTAGATAGTGCAGCCTTAGGCATAGGTTGTCCTTCAGGTCACGAAGGATCAAGAAGCTGAGGTTTGTGCTAGTTGGAGAGTGGTTTACCTCGCAGAGAGATGAGGGGGTAAATCCCAAATTTTGGACCATTCTGCAGGAGAGTTTCCATATGTCATATCCAAGGAGGAAGGTTTGTTTGAGTGAGCATAAAACGCTCAACTGGCATTATATGCAGTTTTCCTCAAGAGGAGGGGACATGCGTACTCACTTTGACGCATTCCCTGGATTATTAGCTCTGCTCACGGACGTGAACATATTCGTTGAGGAGTGGCTCAGAGTTTTCTATGCCACTGTATGGATTTCACTAGAGCGGGATTACATTCAGTTTATGTTCCAGGGAGAGTAGATTCATCTCTATAAGAACAACATACTTGAGGTGTTGGGCGTTCAGGCGAGTGCCAGGTACCTTCATGAGGTCGTTCATCCGAACAGCAACCCCCCTTGTTGTACTCTGGTTGGAGGTCACTTTCCTATAGATGATGAGATCAGGCCAATGTTCAGACAGTATTTCTCTCCAGGATCGTCAAGATTGCCAAATATGCTCACACCTAAGATGAAGGCCATCCATATGGCTATGAGACAACTTGTTGCCGAGGATAGGCAACATAGAGGCCATTACCAGCATTCAGAGTGGCTGGTTCTCTCCATCCTCACTCACACACAGTTTGATATAATGGATCTGATCTTATGTGAGATTAAGGATGTGATAGCAGATAGGATGACCATGGCTAGATAGCAAACCTATGTCCACCTTATATCATATATGCTAGCTCATTCAGCTCATTCAGTCAGGTTCCCAAAGTTTCTCCAGACATACGAGTCATCTCTGATTTACTTTAGGTAGTCATCACCTACTACACCTTTAGACAGACGCCATGGTCAGCACACCATGTATTATGCTCAGGAGTATATACCAGTTGCCAAGAGAGAGAGAGTGCAGATGTTGAGGATCAGGCCCTAGCAGAGGCTGAGGCAGAGCTCCCTTATGCGATGTTTGATAGTGATAGCGAATCTGACTCCAATGATGTTGAGTACTTCCCTGCAGTCACTAGGTCACACGACACCGAGGTAGGAGGATCTTCTCAGGCTGCACCTCAGACTTTAGCTCCACAGCTTTCAGCACCTGAGACAACACCTCCAGTAGCTCCGGCTGCACTATATTCAGAGCATACTATTATTCTTTAGTAGTTGTAGCAGTAGCAGGCCTTCTAGGCATAGACGTAGAGACTTCATCATGAGGCTCAGGTGAAGCTTTAGGCTAACCTTGTGCGCCAGCAGAAGTAGCAGATGGTGCTCATGCAATCAATTCAGTAGCAGTAGCAGGCCATGTTCGCAGTACTCTAGTCGGACAGCATGTGTACACACTAGATGTTCACCGCTAGAGTGCTAAAGATATCGCTATTGCGGCACTAATGAGAGACCACCCCCATAGCCCGGTGGCCCTCCATTGTTGTTGTTGTTTTGTTGAGAGGGGTGCTTCCCTTGAAGGTCCTATGCCTACGATGGAGGCATCAATGGGCCACCAAGATCCAGCTGCTTAGATAGCTTGGTGGTGATCCCGGCCGTGGCTACAGTGGCCATATATCGTTAGTGATCCGTTGTGTTGGGAGCAAAAACATTTGCAGCTGCAGTGGCTGCTGTTGGATCTTGAGGTGTTCTAAGAGGGATTTGATGTCCATATCCTAGAACGGTGTCTACCACTGGGTTCTCATCACATGAACTGCTAGCAGTAGCACCACCATTAGCTTGAGTCATGAACACGTATCGATTTGTTCAGCTACTGCCTTGGATACTTTGAACATCGCTTTCGTTGTCAATGTCTATCTCAATGTATGTGAGGGTGTTAGGCTCCTTAGGATAAAAATCCATATGAAGCTCACCTCGCAGCTAAGGTCCCAAGGACAGGACTCGATGATGCTGATGTGCGTCAGATTTCTATCCTCACCCCATTGATAGGCCATGGTTCCGAAGGTGATTTCTGATCTAGCTGTTGGAACTTCGTAGATGACAGCCAGTCAAGTCAAAGTTATCCTAGAATCCATCATTGGAGAATCCGACACGGGTGCACACTCGTGGCATGCTTGATCCTAAAAGACAATTGAAGGTACCTACCTGGAGTGCCAACTGTCGAGGGTTAGAATTTAACAATACAATTGTATATGAACGGGAGTACCTTCAAGATCAGGGATCATGTAAGAAGATAATGGCACACGTGATGTATACAGGTTCGGGCCCTCATGAAAGAGGTAATACCCTGTGTGGATGTATATATATATTCTGAGTATCGAGTACAAAGAGAGATCTCTAACACTAGTTACCACGCGGATTGGATCTAGGCTATGGCTAAAATATGACTTGGAGATTGACGAAGCTTGATTCGATGGGCTCTTGGTTAGCTCTAGACTTTATTTGTTGTAGCTTGAGATGTCCTAGGGTCCTTGTTGTAGCATCTAGGTCCCTAGGTAAGTGGTAAGTGTTTCAGTGATTAATGACAATCGTATCATTATGACTAACAAGTTTATTTTGAAGGGTATTAAAAATTTAGTTCACAAGGATGATTGAGCAATCTTGGTCCCTAAAATTGATTCAATGGACAATCAAAGGATATGAGCATCAATATTAAGGATCTTCTAGTTCTAAGTATCACACGAAGATGAAGGACACTTAGAGTAGTATAGGTTCTAGTTTTTAGTTCTTTGACCATACTATAAAGAGGAGCTAAGAGTAGTAGTTTGACCTAGTCGAGTCTAGACTTGGTTGGATGCACACTTGTGAAATTCTAGCACTAGGTAGCTCAGAGAAATCCGTGGATGAGTTGTCGAGAAGTTAGAGCTTAAAGAAGTGTGAATTGGACAAGCTCTGAAAAGATTGCATGCGCTGGATTGTCCATCACATACAGAGAGACTTCATCGGAGCATTTTCAAAGTAGTACCGGCTAGTGACAGCTTGCAATGGCTAGCTGTGGGTAAAGTTACACACCGGATGGTCTGGTGTGTGTGAGTGGGTGCACGCCGGATCATCTGACGTCAACAAAAAGTGTGGGTGGATGGGCAACGGCTATATTTGGACCTCTAGCCTGTAAATACCCCCTCATTTCGTCTCATTGTTATCTCTTGCAACCCAGAATAGTAAAAACACTAAGTGTGTGATCAAGAGGCAAGAGAGTGCACTAGAGTGATTTGCAATATTCTTAATTGATGATTAAGGAAATCATTAGTGCATAAAGAGTAGGAAGTGTGCATCTAGCTATAGTCTAGGCTTGATTGGGATCAAGTGAAGCTATTGGCTTGTTACTCTTGGTGGTTGGTAACACCTAGCCGATCTTGGTGATTGGAGGTGTCTTGGTAAGCTCTTAGAGTTCTTGTGGGAGCCCTAAGAGAAGCTTTATGCTTGGCTTGATGGCCGCTAATCCAGAGATGGAGAACTTGCTATCATGAGGGAGCACTTGAGTATTGGTCACTTAAGGGGTAGCGATATCCTTAGTAGATGCGCCAACGAGGACTAGGGGGAAGTGCCAACTTCTTGATACCTCAGGAAAAAATCCGGTATCTTCTTGTCCATCTCCTTACTTTCCCAAATTTACTTTGGGCATTTATATTCATGCAAGCTTTCATTCCAAAATTTACTTCTTGTTATAGCTTGCTTGTTTACTTGCTTTCCATCTAGCTTGGTCGTGTAGTTGCCTTACTATTCATCTAGGATAAGGTTGTTTACTTATTTTAGAGTTCGATAGAATTAATTTTAATTAAAGCACAATTCACCACACCCCCCCCCCTCTTGGGCATTCGATCCTTTCACTTGTCCCCGCCTTATATAGTTAGGGTAGCACCGCCTTGTTCCAAGTCGATGAGGGATTCGTAGCCAGGTCAACCAAGCAATGTATGCTGAGTTTCTTTAGATACCAGGCATACTTGAGTCAGTTTCCCCTTATTTGGAAAGTGATCAAGTCATTCCTAGCATAGTTGACATAACCTTCACATATACCATATCCAGTAGATCCAAGCCTGTGGTATCCAGAGTCTCTAGATGCTTCTGGAGTATATACGGTATATTTCTCTATATCATGCACGTGATCATACCCTATAGTACGATATTCGACAATGCATATGGTTGGTAGCAAGAATGAGGCCACAAGGTTAACATTTTGCATAAAGTGAACATTGATTAACTTGTAAAACAAATTGTAAGTGAAGAATTGAGCACATTTAACCCTATGGACATCACCTATGCTTACCCTTTTCCCCAACTTAGAGCAATAAGTAACATGGTATACAACTGATGGAGATGTTCCAAGCATTAGTGATAATTCACATGCGACTCTATGATTGATGTCCAATGTACATAAGCATGCTCATAACCGAGACTCCGGCAATTCGAATTGATTTTACACCCTTCAAGTGAGTACATCTTTACCCACACGACATGAGTCCATCCTTTTAGACCTCGTGACAATATTTTCCTCGCCCATTCCCGCACGGTTGACAACCCTCATGGTGTCGAGTACCTAGGCCCCGTGGCGCCCAAGATCCCTCACAATCTCATACCTCCACACATAGCCAACCCATCACACACACACACACACTGTCAGGTAGTGGCCGAAATGCTAGTATAGCATAAGGTATTCAGCTTACCACACTATTATATTGACATGTGGTAGTATGGATTGTGCTTAAGACTATCAACACCAACAAACGATGCTTAATCGACCTAAGTGGAGTTAACTTGTTCAATACTCCATTCCTGAACACTCCTACCCTCCGACCAAGTCTTGTAGTCCAAAATCCATCAACAATTCAGATCGGAACCATAAACATATTGACATGTATAAAGCATCCTATACATGCAAACGATAGCATTAGTACCTCGCCCGACTTCTACCAATTACCAGGCCTGGATAAGCAATTATACGCAACCGACCTAGCCAAGACTCGAACAAAATCTTAGGTTACAAGGAATTGGAGACTAACAATTAACAAGGGGAAACATGCATACGGATAGGTTCTACCCATCGACACACCCACAACAAATGACTCATGCAACTAAACATACACGAATAATAGCATATTCAATCCTCAAGACACTTTATAAAAATAAGGGGGAAATATGCATAGATGCTTATCTTTATGCTCAGGTCTCATTCATCAATCAACTTCTTACAATAACCCATGGTCACACCCACGTTGCTCTCTGGTTCATCGCTTCTCTAAAAGAATGAAAAGATGCACCGCAATGAGTATGAATGAAATGCAAGGGGATGTGATCCAAAAGGGACAAAATTTGGTGGGTTGCAGTGCATGAAGCTAAGAATGCAGTAGAACAAGAATTACATGAATTGGAGTTCGAATGTTCACGTTATTAACATTTTAATGAAGCTCTGTCCAAAACAAGAGCTTGCTGTTTTTGGTGCTTTAATAAGCGTGCAACTGAATATAAACTCACATTACAGAAATGCTTAACATGGCAACTACATGACAAATCGGATGACCCCGGCGTCATGGAGGAGCCCGACTTGGTCTACTTTGGGGGCTCCGACATCAGTGAGGAATCAGAGGTGGTGGATGTGCTGGTCGACCTTGCCACGCTGGGTCCGCCGTCGGGGTTTAGGCCGGTCCTGGCATACGCGGGTGGAGGCGCGGTGAATAGAGGTGTGGCGGGCAGGGCATGTGGCGAGCGTGGCGAGCAGGGTAGGTGGGTGGAGGCATGACAAGCTCATTGGGCAGTACGACGAGTGGAGGCACAAGCAACCTCATAAGGCAACTCGGTGACCTCATTGGGCAGCGCGGCGGATGGAGGCATGACAAGCTCGTTGGGTAGCGTGACGAGTGGAGGCATGGGCATGGCGCGCAACTACGAACTACGTGCTTAGTGGCGTGCCAAACCAATGTCATATGTTGTTTTAAGTTAGTTAGTATGTACCTAGCCGTAGGTGATGTGCTAATATGGATTGCAGGATTTTGTTGAAGATCTGGATTTAGTGGCACAAGTTTGTGATCCGGATTGCGAGATTTTGTTGAAAATCCAGATCTTTTGTGTAGCTAGCGAAGCTAGGATGCAAGGCTAACTATATGTACCAGCTATCTTCTTCTGTGTATAATGAAAAGATCAGTCTTTATATTAAATATAATTATATTTAAATTACTTGTGTTAATATATAATTTAAGTTTGTAATGTGATTTAAATGTATGATTTAAGTTCTAAGTTGTTGTGTTAGTTACCATACGGTAGTGGCATTATGTTCAAATAAACAAATTAAAGTCCTGGTGTGGTAGTTACTATGCTTTCACATTTGTTTTTACTCAGGTCCTAGTGTAAAAGTAATTAGTAGTTGAGAGAAAAAAAAGATATGGATTATAGTTGGCCTTATTTAAGTTAGTCTCCCTCCACTATACTAAGTATGGTAAGATTAAAGAGTTGCACTTCTGTTATCATATGATACCTTTGAGATTTATTAGAAATTATCTATGGTTTAAGTTTCTATTTAAGAAATGAGAGGTATGATTTAAGTTTCCTATGTGTAATTATAATAATTGACGATTAAGTTTCTAAGTAATTATGCTACTGATATAGGTGGGGATATTATACCATCTTGGCATCAAACACAGGCTAGCACACTGGTAAGAGTACTGGGTATCAGAGATGACGTCTTGAGTTCGATTCGTTCAAGTTACACACATTTATAAGATGTCAGAAAATGGTGCTAGAAATGAGAGGTTGAATTTGTTTCTTTTCTCGGCACAATTTTAATGTTGATTCGGCTTTTTTTAACTTACCTGTTTTCTCTCATGGTGCGGAAAGCAAACCGTGAAGGATACATTACCTCGTAAGGATCAAATTGTCCGTGGGAGATAGCCCGCAAGAATCTCTGACTCTGACGATGTTACTGTAACAGCTGAATATCCATGGAGATAAGGACTTCCGTAGTTCCGTGCCTTGTGAGAGCCGTTTTTGGAGAGAGAGAATTATTGAAATGACAATGACAATGACAATACTACCCTTGTGTTAATACTCTTCTCTCCTCTGCATGTGGGTCCTACCTGTTTCAATTTTTATTTCGAAAAAAGTATTAAAGAAAATATTTGAAATGGCTCAAAACTTTATCACAGCTAACCCTCACTTAACATTAGATTTATAAGATGTCAGAAAATGGTGCTAGAAATGAGAGGTTGAATTTGTTTCTTTTCTCGGCACAATTTTAATGTTGATTCGGCTTTTTTTAACTTACCTGTTTTCTCTCATGGTGCGGAAAGCAAACCGTGAAGGATACATTACCTCGTAAGGATCAAATTGTCCGTGGGAGATAGCCCGCAAGAATCTCTGACTCTGACGATGTTACTGTAACAGCTGAATATCCATGGAGATAAGGACTTCCGTAGTTCCGTGCCTTGTGAGAGCCGTTTTTGGAGAGAGAGAATTATTGAAATGACAATGACAATGACAATACTACCCTTGTGTTAATACTCTTCTCTCCTCTGCATGTGGGTCCTACCTGTTTCAATTTTTATTTCGAAAAAAGTATTAAAGAAAATATTTGAAATGGCTCAAAACTTTATCACAGCTAACCCTCACTTAACATTAGTTGATTTCAAAGTTTTCTCAAAACTCTCAAAAGTTTAGAAAGTTTTGAATATTTTGAAATGCAAATGAAAATATTTTTGACAAACGCACGATGAGACCCACATGCAGAGAGGATAGAATAATAACAACATAGGTGTAGTTTTGACATTTGTAAATTTCTCTCTCCGAAAAGGGTCTTAACAATTCTTTTAAATGGAAAACTTAACGGAATGGCATTTTGCAGCTCAAAACGCTTTGCGATACTATCAGGGAATAAATCTATTTTACTTCTTCAAACTATTACGTTGGTCCAGATAACCTCTAAACTTTTAAATCGTTCATTTTACTCCCCCAAAATATTAATACCATCTATTTTACCTCCGGAGTGGTTTTTCTCAGTGGTTTTGATGACGTGGTGGCAGTTTCGCCACGTGGGAGTCCTAGTCAGCGTGTTGACATCAGCGTTATACAGTAATTCGATTTTTCTTTAGAAAAATAATTTATGAAAATAGATTATTTCGAAAATATGTTTTATGTTTAGAAAAAAATCAAAAAATATAAAATGATTTAGGTAAATGTTTTAATATGTTTTTAGCTCTGTTTTTATTTCTGTAATTAATATTTAATGTTTTTCTAAAGTAAAATTATTCAAAAAATTTAGAATAAATTTTTTAATTTGAAAATTAGTTTTAGAAAATATAGATTAACTCTGATAAAGTTTAAAATATTTTTTTTATAAAATAAATGCTTTTAATATGTTTTGTTGTATATAAAATTAGTTTTAATTCTAGAAAAATTAGGTTTAATTCTAGAAAAATATTGTTTGTCATTTTTAGCCGTAGTTTTCACGTCGTTTCTAGCCGTTTAAAATTAGTTTAGCCGTACTTTTTGACACGTTTTAGGCACATTTGAGCACATTTTGGCATATTTGGCCACATTTTGACACATTTTAGCCACATTTTGGTCACATATGGGTACATTTTGGGCACATTTGGGCCCATTTTAAATACATTTTGAGCACTTCTTTGATACATTTTTGTTAAATTTGGGTACATTTTGGGCACATTTTAGGCATATTTAGCCACATTTGAACACATTTTAGTCATATTTGAGCACATTTTGGATATATTTTGGGCACATTTGGGCACATTTGAAGCATATTTTGGACATATTTGGACAAAATATGGCCAAATGTGCCCAAATATGCCAAAATGTACCCAAATGTGCTCAAATATGTCCAAAATATGGTCAAATATGCCCAAAATGTGCCAAAATGTGACCAAAATATGTCCAAATGTGCGAAAAATGTGCCCAAATATGCCAAAATGTACCCAAATATGCGCAAATATGTCCAAAATATGGCCAAATGTGCCCAAATGTGGCTTCTGGTCACATTTTGGCACATTTGGCCACATTTTGGGCACATTTGGCCATATTTTGGACATATTTGAGCACATTTGGGTACGTTTTGGTATATTTGGGCACATTTAGCCGTATGGTCATATTTGGGCACATTTTCCGCACATTTGGACATATTTTGATCACATTTTGGCACATTTTGCAACATTTTTGGCACATTTGACCATATTTTGGACATATTTGAGCACATTTGGGTATATTTGGCATATTTGGGCACATTTAGCCATATTTTGTCCAAATATGTCCAAAATGTGATCAAAATGTGCCAAGTGTGTCCAAAATATGCCCAAAATGAGCCTAAATATAACTAAAATGTGTCCAAATGTGGCCAAATACGACTAAAATATGCCCAAATGTGACTAAATGTGTCCAAAATGTGCCTAAATTTAACAAAAATATATCAAAAATGTGCTTAAAATGTGTTTAAAATAGGCCACAATGTGCCCAAAATGTACCCAAATATGATCAAAATATGGCTAAAATATATCAAAATGTGGCCAAATGTGCTCCGAATGTGCCCAAATGTGGCTAAAATATGGCCTAATGTGTCCAGATGTGCCAAAATATGCTCAACATGTGCTCAAATGTGCCCAAAATGTGTCAAAAAGTACGGCTAAACTAATTTTAAACGGCTAGAAACGACGCAAAAACTACGGCTAAAAATAATGAAAACTATTTTTTTGGAATTAAACCTAATTTTTCTAGAATTAAAACTAATTTTATATACAAAAAAGTATATTAAAAGTATTTATTTTATCGAAGAAAATATTTTTAAACGTTATCAGAATTAATCTATATTTTCTAAAACTATTTTCCAACTTAAAACATTTAGTCTAACATTTTTAGAATAATTTTTACACTAGAAAAATATTAAATAATATTTACAGAAATAAAAACAGAGCTAAAAACATATTAAAACATTTGTCTAAATCATTTTTTAGTTTTTCAATTTTTTCTAAACATAAACCTATTTTTCGGAATAATCTATTTTCATGAATTATTTTTCTAAAGAAAAATTGAATTACTGTGTAACGCTGATGTCAGCACGCTGAATAGGACTGCCACATGGTGAAACTGCCACCACATCATCAAAACCACCGAGAAAAACCATTCTAGAAGGTAAAATGGACAGTATTAATTGTTCTGAGGAGTAAAATTGATGGTTTAAAAGTTTAAAAAATTATTCGGATCAATATGATAGTTCGAGAAAGTAAAATGTACTTACTTATTCCTAATATTATTCAACTCAACATCTCTGCAATGGTATTTTTCAACTCCGTTGCTTTTGCGATGGTACGAAGCAAATTGGCTCATGCTTACTTGTGACTAAATGCAAGAAATTGCCCATCTAATGCTTAAATGTAGACTGATTAGTAATGATGCCCTAGATGCTATGTGAATGATGTTTTCTTTTGTAATTCAATCCTGCTGCACTTATAGGAGAGATGACCACCTATTCTACCCTGTAATGTAACATAGGAAGCATCGCTCTCTTTCCGTGCTCCCACTGCTGTGCTGCCTGTGAATTCTATTCATTTATGATGAGGGGAAATCTAGTAATGGTTTATTTTCATGTGAACAGCTTTGGTGAAAACAAGGTCAGCCTGTTCCGGATTGCCTACCACTACCAGAGATGGTGACTCAATCTGGTGAACTGAAAGATACTCAAGTTGGATCAAATACGGAAAGCATTTCTGCTCACTCGCTTAATTGGATGTGAATGTCACTAAATTTGGTGGCCTAATCTATAAGTCACTAAACTTGCTAGCGTCACAGGGACAACACCTACCGCAGCAAGTTTAGAATCATTTCTGCAGCATTGCTACTTTACAAAAGCTCTTGCAAATTTGTATATTCGCACTCTGAAGCCAAGCAAAGCATAAAGCAGCAGTTAACTAGATGGTTTCCGTCAGGCCTCTCTCTCTCTATATGTATATAGTTGAGGTACCCAGATTAGAGCAACTTCCATTGCACCAGACAAACAAGCTAGTCACTACTGAAAGTATGACGACAGTTGTTTCTCACACCCTATTGAGCCGGCCGACAAGATCTTCAGCTGGTGCGTCCCTCGGTTTTCTGAAACCAGCAGTGGTATCTCTCCCTTGTGCACCTGCAGGGAAGAACAGGCCTCGTTCCATCTGTTACTCTTCGGATCCCAAGAGCACTGAACATCCATTTGACATCTCACCCGTTGGTAAGCTTCTGCTTGTTTACATTATTCATTATACTAGCACCGTTTCGCAGTATTAGTCCTTAACTATCATGAGCACAAATCAAGATGACATTAAGAAAAGAAATTATGAGAAATGATCACGTATGGCTCTATTAAATGTATAATGTCAGGGTAACGAGTGAAACATAGCAATAACTAACTCTTATTTTCCGCAATAGACTTATATGGTG
This sequence comes from Phragmites australis, assembly GCF_958298935.1. NCBI lineage: Eukaryota > Viridiplantae > Streptophyta > Magnoliopsida > Poales > Poaceae > Phragmites > Phragmites australis. The sequence continues at coordinate 20,586,810 of NC_084941.1, read as the reverse complement.
AAAGAGACTCCCGAGTAAAATTTCTTATATTGTGAACGTAGAGGGTAACACCCAACTAGGATTATAAAAATTGGGGAAATATCAGATGAAGATTCCTAGTCACTTTATTATGTGCCGAGTAAACTGCGAGTTGAAATGTAGCAAGTAAAAAATTATTTTATCTTCCTGTCACGGCAATGGAAGCCCTTGTGCATCCCAACATGCCACCAACCTCGACCCCACGGTGGGAGATCAAGGAGGACGACAAGAACGTCAAGCTGACATTCTTCAACATGCCGGAGAGGGCCACGACAGGTGACTTCCAGGTTGCCGTCGAGGATGATGTGCTTGTGATCAGGACCAAGACCAAGCCGCCGGTGGTGCAGCAAGGGGAACCCGGCAGCGGTGTCTCGTTCCATGTCCGGTTGCTCATTCCCAAGGGGTACGATAGAGAGAGTGTCCGGGCCGAGCTCCAGCTCCGGGCGCTGGTCGTCGCCATCCCCAAGACTAATCCTGCATTCACCAAGGAGGTTACTATCGATGGAAAATAGACGTGTAGCAACCCAGTTTTCTTGTAACGTCACATCTATGTTTCTACGGAATATGTGTGTATGTGGTTTCCTGTTTGCCTGGGCCAAATCAATAAATTAGATATTTGTATGTGTTTCTATTGCTACTATGACATTATTTGACGGCAGTTTTTTTAAGAGCTCTTTTATGGTCGTTTATATTAGCTATTAATAAGAGATAGTATAAATTTAATCTGAACGGTTATGTGATTGAATATTTCTGTAATTGCGACAGTAGTGTTAATATTTACCTATCATACCATTAAAGGGCACTGCAATTTTTTTTATACTTAATCCCTAAATAATGGTTCAACCAAATAATCAGCATTCAGGCTAGTCTAAACATTAAACCTATAAATTTGCACGATATAACTACCATGTTATTTATTTTTCTTAAAAATACCCTTATACTATATATATACTTCTCTTATATACTACTCATACTACCTCTAAATAATATGTAGTATTTTAATCAATTTAGACCATCCGATTTTAAAAATAGATGGCTTGAGATCCTCTGGACCACCGTAAAATTTTCCTTTTTTTTAACGCACTTCCTTGATTTCAACGACTTGCCAGAAAGTCCACTCCAGGCAAAGACCACCCCCAACTTGCGCCGGAAAAGGCTTGGATCATTGGATCCCGCTCCGTGCTCTGATTCTGACCTTCTAAATTCTTATAAGCAGCGCTTGGAGCAACCGCTCAACAAGGATGCCTGTGAGGTCATCAAGGTCCTCGTTGACAAGGAGAAACAACTCCCAAAGAAGAAAGGAAAGGCAAGTGTCGTACCCGCAGAGCCAACCACGATGGTGGGGATATCAGTGGAATGAACCATCTACCATCGGCCAGTCCGTCGCCACTTCTCATCATGGAGTGACAGCCTCAGTTCCGGGGTAGTTCAACCAGTTCTGGTAGTTGGTCATGCAAGGACTGCTGTTTAGTTTGGTTTCAAGTCTTCATGTAGCATGTTTAGCCGGTGTGCTGCTACTGTCTTCTGTCTGCTACTTCGTTGTGCTCTGTTTTCACTGGATGTTGCTCAGCCTGGCTTCTACTTTTGCCACTTGTGTTGCCAGGTCCCCTAAAGCATATGTGTGTAACTGCTATGTGTTTGTACTCCACCGAAGTAAGCCGACCTGCATTGTGTTGTTTCATCTACTTTCCATGTCGCAACGTAACTGTAAGATTATCTGATGGAATGTCCGTGGCCTCAATTCGCCAGCCATGCGCTCCAGCGTCCGAAACCTGGTCACGTCTTTTGCAGCAATAGTGGTATGCTTCCAGAAAACCAAAATTCAAACTTGGACCAATGCTCTTATCAATGAAACATTAGGACCAAATTTTGCGGACAATTATGCTTATCTTCCTGCGAACGGAGCTAGCGATGGAATTCTTATTGCCGCAAATAGGAAACTCTTCAATGTCTCCAGTCACCACCACACAGAACACAGCATCTCAGTCTCTCTGATGATGCTCACTGATAACATCTCATGGTCCTTAACATCTGTTTATGGGCCCCAATCAGACTATGAGAAGGTTGAGTTCTTCCGTGAATTAAGTGACATGAAACCGCATATGCATGATGAATGGTTGATTGCGGGAGACTTCAATATAATTTACTCAGCAGTGGACAAAAACAACAAGAGGCTCAACCTTCGTCCCATGGGAAAGTTCAGGAGCACGATCGAGAATCTTGAACTCAAGGACCTGGAACTCATCGGCCAAAGATTCACGTGGAGCAATGAACAAGACCATCTGACATTGACTAGGATTGACGGAATCCTTTGCTCTGCAAGTTGGGACTTACTCTTCCCAGTCGCTCATCTCCAAGCTCTCTCCTCCAATGATTCGGACCACGCGCCTTTGCTTCTAACTGGGTAGGCGATGCTGCAGCCCCCAAAATCTTTCCGTTTTGAGTCCTTTTGGACTAAGTTGCCTAGCTTCCTTGAGACCGTCCAGAAGACTTGGGCCCAACCAATTTATGTATCCGACTCTATACTGTGTTTTCACATCAAGCTAAACAGAACAGCAAAAGCAATTAGGATTTGGAATAAAGCAAATATCGGAGACCTCAAGCTCCGCATTGCCATAGCTAGAGAAGTAATTCTCAGGCTTGACATCACCCAGAAATCACGGACACTGTCCAATGATGAGCTTGACCTACGGAGATTCTTAAAAGGTAGGCTTCCTGGGCTCACGACCCTTGAGAAATGCCGAGTGCGTTAATGTTCTAGATTCACATGGCTGCAGAAATCAGACACAAACACCAAGTTTTTTCACATCAAGGTGAACGCAAGGAGAAGAAAAAAGTTCATACATAGCCTTCGTACTGCGACCGGCTTTGCCACAACACATCAAGAGAAGGAAGCGAAGATTCTTAATCATTTTGTGAGACATTTGGGCACTTCGGTGGTGCGTCAGTTGCGCCTCAACTGGTCGACTCTAGGATATCAGCCGAAGGACTTTTTTCGACTGGAAGTTCCATTTGTGGAACATGAGGTTCAAGACATATAGTCATGTCTATTCATCCAGAAAAGGCGCATGGGCCAGATGGTTATATTGGCTAGTTTTTCAAGCATTGTTGGCAAACTATTAAGGGAGACCTCATTGACTCTATAAATGACTTCTCACGGTTACGCTTGGACAAGCTACACCTTATAAACAGTGCCAACATCATCCTTCTACCAAGAAACCTGATGCTTAGTCCGTTTCAGACTACATGCCTATTAGTTTGATTTGCAGTCTCTTCAAGATTGTCACTAAGCTTTTGGCCAACAGACTAGTGCTGTAACTTGATGAACTTATTCCGAAAGGAAAAAGCGCCTTCATCAAGAACCGCAGTATCCATGATAACTTTCTATTCGTCCAGAGCGTAGTCCGATGTCTGCACAAAAGTAAGCGCCCAGCTCTTTTCATCAAAGTGAACATCTCCAAAGCCTTTGATTTTGTGAGCTGGCCGTACCTACTAGAAGTTTTGGAAACCCTTGGTTTTGGCCAGAGATGGAGATACTGGATTTCGGCAATCCTTGCGACATCATCCTCGCAGGTCCTTTTAAATGGTCTGTCGAGCCCAGTGATCAAGCATGCAAAAGGCCATCACCAAGGTGATCCGCTATCACCTATGCTCTTCATCCTTACAATTGATCCCTTACAGAGAATGATCTCTTTGGCTGCGCAACAAAGCATCCTTAAACCTATCCTTCCTCACTCAGCAAAGTTCAGATGCTCCCTGTATGCCAATGATGCAACTTTTTTCGCTAACCCAGATAGAGAAGAACTCCTAGCTTTGCAAGCAATTTTAAACAATAATACTCAATGACATGCATTTGCCCTAGTAGACTTTGACATGCCGAAGGGGACTACGTTGAGACATCTTGCAGATTACAAGCTCGGTCTATCGAAGATAAACCTTACCAGTAGGGAGCTACTGTTGGGGATGATCCCTTCCCCCCCCCCCCCCCTCTTCGGAGGGAACCGTGAAGTCTACTGGAAATACTGCATGCTTACCGTTGTGGTTTTGTTTCAGGGACTTCATCTGCAAGCGACGAAGATCGTAAAGCTACGTCAATCGAAGGGTGTAGGCGCACCCTCACCTTCGATCTCCTGTACCGACAAAGACGAAGGATACCTTCGGCTGGCTGGCGAAGTCCAGACTTGCGGTCCGAAGCGATCGCAGCGGGCGAAGATGCGAGCCGATCTTTGCTCGAGGGACGAAGGCTATCCGACGGACATCCGAGCGGAGGAGGCTTCGATATCCTTCGGAGACAGGAGTCGCCACAAAGTCTGTGGGTCCGTTTGCGATCGTCTGGGGTAGTGCTGTAATTATGTAATTATGCCCATTTGTACCATAATGCTCCCGGATATTCCGAGAATGTAGCAGATGAGGGGGTAGGATTTATAAACCGCACCTGTGATCGCCAGGTACGGGCTATAAATAGGACCACACTATACCCAAAAGAGGTATCAAAAAACTGTTCCACCTCCAACACGTGTCACTCTAAGAGCCCTTCAACATTCCCGTATCTGAAGGCTCACCTTATCTGCCTAACACAGCCAACACAAACATACATCACCATGCCCTTACAAATTAAAATATAAGATAACATTGTAATGGAGTACACCATAAAGTTTTGTAAACGCTTTGATTGAAACAACTCTTGCACTCATCATTGGTATTTGACACATGTAAGATTCCCCTCAATCCTTATTAACAATAAGATATCGTGCGTGCATGAGGTGAAGCAGCTAGCACTTTGGGAACAAGAAAGTAACAGCGTGCAAGATCGGATTTGATTGTAGTGGGTGTTTGGACGAGGGGGTCGCTTTGGAAATTATATTTGAATTAATTAAAAATCCGGAAATTAAAAACAATAATATATTTTTGGATAGGGATGTAAAATAGAAAAAATTCAGAATAATAAAGATATCAGAAAATATCAAGGGAAGTTATAAAATTTCAAAGAAATCAGGGAAATCAAGTAGGATGACCGGAAAATTATTCTAAGCATAGAAGGATTGTCGATACATCTATACATGGGCTGGAAATAAGGTTAAATCAATGGATGTTGAGAAGACATACCACTGCAACAGCTCATATCAAACAAATAAAGTTAGGGAATTGAACACAAGAGAAGGTGATTTAATGTGAAAAAACCCTCCAATACGGAGATAAAAAACCACGGGAAACAAATTTTATTATGATGGTCCCATATAGCAAGTACAATGGATTACATGTATTATAGGCTCTTTATGAAGTCGTATCGACTAGGATACTTCTAGAATTTGAGTTATTATCTAATAAACCTTCTCTTGACTCAAAATCCAAACAAGATATGCACGAAGAAATTGTCTCTGAGAATCCTGAAGGGTGATCAAGCACCATGAATACAAACTAAGTCCAAACAATGTAAGAACTTAGCATTAGAGGGTGTTTTTTTTATCCAATTCCTCATTTGACATGCCCACCAGTTTAGTGAGCAACACCTTTTCGTGCATCTACCTGTATGAGAATAGCTTTCATCTAAATCTGCTATATGAAAAAAGTGATCTTACCATCAAACTTCTCAATGTCAAATCTAGCCGATGACGTAGTGGAGAAAAATTGTAGATGAAAAATACATGGTAGGTTCTAAAGGAAAGAACTTTACTGGTATGCTGTGCTCGTAGCAATTTCTGGCAAAAAAAAACTAGGCACTGACTGATCGGTTTTGTGTGCACGTAGCTATAGAACTAGATGGACAGCACATAATAGATGGGGTGGAGGAAGCTGTGGGCGAGCGTGACCGAGCGACGCACCAGGAAACTTAAAGCGGTAAGCGGTGGTGCGTAATGCGTCACGAAGTCGGACAAGGAGACCCGGGCGGCGGGGGCGGGGGCGGAGGCTCTAATACCACTTGTTACAGAATTTGATACGAGAGACAATGATTTAATGTGAGAAAACTCTCTAATGCAGAGTAAAAAACTATAGGGAACAAATCTTATTATGATGGTATTAGATTAGAAGTACAAGAGGTGATCTTTACTTATAGTTTTTTTAAGGGGTCGTATTCAACTAGGATAGTTTTGGAGTTTGAGTCATTATCCAACATAAAGTAGTTCTATCAAATGAGGCATACAACAGAGCAAGGAAGAACGGTCTTACATTCATACAATTAAGCTTCTGATCCTGAGACAATGATATCAAGCTCTTAGCAGCAGCTGCCAGTAGGGTACAATGCATTGCCAAAAGTCAAAAGGGTTAAGCCTTGAGGCAATTTGGGCCTCAGATGATCCATAGTGCTGGCTGAGGCCAGAATACCAGGATTCAAGGAAATATACAGGGTATTATATGCATTTTCAAGCAAATTGTAAAAACTTCTGCACTTTCACAGCACCTTTGAAACAATCTGTACAATAGCATTTTCCAGTCTAGTTGTGTTCAAAGACATTCCATCTCATAGCAGTAGTGAAAACTTCTGTACATTGTTAATCCTCTATTCTCATCAAGGTGCTCACCACCTCCCTCATGGATGGCCTCGACTGGAAAGCCACCTGTGTGCAGGATACCGCCAGATCGAGCAAGTCCAGTGCCTTTGCCTGCTCATCTTCGGGCCAATACGAGATGTCCTCGTCCAGACAGTTGATCACGCTGCAGTGATCTGCCTGCTTCAGGTTTGATGTCATCCATGCCACAATGTCCACACCGTCTCCAAATCCAGGATCCACAGGCACCTTCCTGCACAGGAGTTCAAGTAGCACCACACCGTAACTGTAGACATCGCTCTTCTCGGTCAATCTTGTGGAGTATCCATGCTCTAGTAATAAATGACAACACAAGTTAATTTCAGACAATGTGAATATGGAATGTCTATCTGAAAGAAGGAATGTTACCTGGAGCAATGTAGCCGAGGGTACCAACGACGACGGAAACCGTCGCATCTGCATCCTCATCACCGACGATCTTCCCCATGCCAAAGTCTGTGATCTTAGGCACCAACTCGGCGTCCATCAGTATGTTGCTTGATTTGACATCCCTATGAACAATCATCGGCACACAATCATGGTGCAGATAGGATAAGCCCTGTGCTGCACCGAGGGCGATCTGATGTCGGACCTTCCAGTCGAGGGCCACTTGAGGTTTCCGTTCATGCAATAGCTCGAAGAGCGTTCCCTCAGGCATGTACTCGGTGAGAATCAAGCCAATGTTGCCACGGATGCAGTACCCGTCCATCTTGATGATGTTCCGGTGTTTTATACTGTTAAGAATCTTCATTTCAATGGGGAATTTGCAGAGTGATAGATCAACTGTCTTGACTGCCCACTGCTTTCCAGGAGCAAACTCTGTCCGGTAGACCGTGCCATGCCGGCCTCTTCCAATCACATACTTCTCACTCCAGTTGTCGGTGGCACGAAGGATGTCTTCATAGGTCAAGTCTTCTGGTAATTCCTCTGTTGTGTCCAGGCCACGCACTGAGACACGGTTCGCCGCTAGGCGCTGCGACCTCTTCACGATGTAGTGAATAGCACACAGCCCAGAAGCCATGACAGTGAGAGCCGATACTAGTAACACTATAATAATCCGTGAATTCCTGCTTATGTGTTTCCCATATTGATTCTTGGAGCAACGTGCACTGCCAGATTGTTTGCACAATAGTGGATTTCCTAGAAACCCTTCAGGTGACCGTTCTGCGAGCTTAACCCAGCCATGAGGGAGCTGACCAGAGAGCTCATTAAACGACACATTCACAAAAGTAAGTGAGATCATGTTGCTCAACTGAGATGGAATTGGACCAGACAAAGAGTTCTTCGATAAATCGAGTATTTCCAGAGTCCGAAGGTTGCTGAGGCTACTTGGGATTTGCTTGCTCAGTCTGTTGTTGCTAATATTTATAATTTGGGAGATGTACTGAAGGTTGCCTAAGCTGTGAGGGATGGCTCCTTCCAAAGAATTGCCGCCAAGCTGCAACTCAAGAAGGCCCTGCGTTGCCGTGAAGGAGTCTGGAATTTCTCCACTGAGCTTGTTTCCACCAAGCAGAAGATTCTGCAGACTATCAAGTGAGATGATCCCTGCAGGTATACTTCCATTGAGAAGGTTATTTTGGAGATCCAAGTGGATAAGCCTTTTGCAATTTCCCAACTCATGCGGTATCAGTCCGGTCAACCTGTTCGATGACAAGCGCAGAGTCCCGAGATTGCTTAGAGCGCCGAGCTCACGTGGTATTGGACCAGAAAACTTGTTGCCAGATAGATCAAGCATCGTGAGGTTGCGCCATGTACCAAACACGCTTGGTATCCTTCCCTCAAACTGGTTGCCAGCCAAGTTCACAAATGACCACCCAGTGTTTGTGCCCAAATTTTCAGGAAGGCTCCCACTGAACAGGTTGAACTTCAGAATGACCCTCCAGAGAGACTGGCATTTAGTAATCTCGCTGGGGATGCCGCCAGTAAATTGGTTGTATCCAAGATCAAGAACATTGAGCTGACCTCCAGTGCAGAGACCAGGCGGAATTGTGCCGCGGAAGTGGTTGCCAGTCAAGTCAACCCAAAAAAGTCCTTGTGTTGTGTTCAAGCCCAGGGATTGTGGGAGCTCACCGGTGAAATTGTTATATGCCAAGATGAGCTTTGTTAGATTCTTCATAAGAGTAATTTCTGCAGGAATCTCTCCACTTAGACTATTATTGTAGAGCAGTAGCTCCTCCATGTCAAGCATTCGCCACAATGCCGCAGGCACAGGTCCCTGGAGCCTGTTCCGGAACAGGGACAGCACTTGCAACTTTCTGAGCTCGGCGATCTCTGGTGGTATATTCCCGGAAAGGCTGTTGTTTTGGAGCTCAAGAATGACCAATTCCCGGCATTTCCCTATTTCCGGTGGAATTGTGCCACTGATCAAATTGTCCTCCATAGAGACCTTTTGTAATCTGCTCAGATTGCCAATGGTCGACGGAATTGAGCCGGTGAACCGGTTGACATGCAGGGATAGCACTGTCAGTGACTGACACTTCCCAATTGACTCAGGGATCAGTCCGGTGAACCCGTTTGTCGATGCCGCCAGCTTCTCTAAATTCACAAGCTCACCGATGCTCGCTGGAAATTCCCCGGTGAACGCATTGTTGTTGAGGTACAGCTTCTGTAACCTCGGCAGGGAGGCGAAGAAATCAGGCACCGTGCCCCCAATCTTGTTGGAGGATAGAAACAAGATGGTGAGGTTGCCACAGTTGCTGAGGCTGTGGGGGAGCTCGCCGGTGATCTGATTGCTATAGACGCTGAGGTACTCGAGCCCACAGTGCGCCGGGAAGTCCGGCATTGGGCCGGCGAGCTGGTTCGTGCTCAGATCCAGATGATTGAGCTCCGGGAGCGCGATGAGCTCCGGAGGGATGGCGCCGGAGAGGGAGTTGCCGCTGAGGTCCAGGTGCCGAAGAACCGACGAGCCGGCAGAGGGCGCCGGGATCTCGCCGGTGAGCGCGTTGTAGCTGAGGTTGACCTCCTGGAGCTGGCGCGAGGAAATCAGCCCCGGCGGGAGGCCGCCAGTGAGGCTATTGCCGGCGAGGACGAGCGTAGCGACGGCGGAGCACGCGGCGAGCGCCGCGGGGACGGCGCCAGTGAAGTTGTTCCCGCCGAGGTCGAGCGCTGCGAGCGCCGGGAGCGCGCAGAGGCGCGGCGCAGACGCCGCGAGCTCCCCTGACAGCCCCGACCCGGAGAGGTTGAGCGCGACAACGGCGCCCCCGGCGGAGCAGGTGACGCCAAGAAACGCGCAATGCGGGCCCACGTTCGAGTTGCCGTGGCCGGCGCTGGAGGTGGCGTTGGACCGCCACGACGGGAGGAGGACGCACTGTGAGGCCAGCGGCAGGGCGGCGAGGAAGCAGAGGAGGATATCGGCGGAGCTGTTCGCCGGTGCCGGCGGCGTAGCCGAGGTGGCGACGTGGAAGAGGAGGAGAGGGAAAAGGAAAAACGCGCGCGACATGTGTCAGGAGGGAGGTGTAGCTTGTGAGGTTTTTTGTTTGACGGATGCTTTGATCGTCGTGCGGTGGGTGTGGGTGGTGATTTCAAGAGCTGGAAGAATACGGCCGTGGCGCACCGCGCACGCCCCCGCTTCTGCCATTATATCATCTTCAATTATATTTTTTTCATTTCTCTTTCTGTTATTATTTTCTTTATTTTCTATTATCGCTAATAACTTATTTTTAAAGAAATTCGTAAAAAGAAAGGAGAGAGAATCTTGTTCTGAAAAGAATGACCTTAGAAATCCCTTCGTAACAGGAACTGTGAAGAGAAACTATTGAAACACTGAAGGGAATAAAAATCCCTTTGTAAAGAGAATTTGATCTCTGACGAGAATCCTGTAGAGATGATCTTAGCATAGTTACGTGGTGGTTGTAGCATTTGTTTTCTTGCGTTTGGAACCCAAGACTCACTAAAAATTAGATAACAATTTAATAGAAAATAGTGTAATTCCAGCGGAAGACCGCTCGTGATGCCTGCAACAATAGCTGTGCTCTAAGGCCACAAAATAGGTTTTGGTTGTGTGCAGGAGGTGAATACATGGGGTGAGAGATGGATCCAGGATGTTTATGTAAACCTAAATTGTAGGAGCAAATTCGATCACACTAGCCAACTTTGCATAGCCATGTATAAAAAATACATGGGCTGTTGGAAATGTTTTTATAAATTGTCACTAGCTCGGATAATTATATTTGAAATATACATTGATTCAAGAATTTTTGTAATAAGAGCCTCTCCAATCTCCTTTCCACCATGTACAACCGATGATGTCAACCCTGCCATGTTGGTTTGCCATTTTACATGGAGCCACTTATTGGTGAGACATTGATGTATTTTTCGACTCACATAATATTTAGAGCTTGAACATAGGAATTTTGCAATGGTTTCAAAGGAAGCAATTCAGTTACCATAGAAGTGGATATAAAAAATTCTACATCATTTCACGTCAAAATAGAGCATAACTAACTCAAATTGTTCTAAAAGCTAAGACAAGACTAACAAAGTCAAGCCAAAAAAAAAAAAAACCCAAGCATTCATCGTCATTGCCTTACCTTACAAACCAAATTATGATTGTAAGTAGAAATAATATTTATTTGAAACCTGATAAATCAATTGTTGTGCTCATCAGTTGTATTTTTTCCATTGCTTCCATATGTAGGATTTTCCTCACAATATATTTTTCAACACAAATACATCATCCCTACATGGTGTGGCGGTGCAGTTAGTACAACCAAACATAACCAACTCGCAAAGGACCCTATCCAAGAGCTAGATTCAACCACCTCTTACAAAATCTAAACCTAACACAAGATAAAGCATAAACAGATGCACATCACCATTTCATTAGAGGATCACAATATGATCTTGTAATGGATCATGGAGCACACAGGATAATAATCTCTTCTCCAAGGGCAAAGCAACTGTTGTGCTCATCATTTGTATTTCTACAATTGTTTCCATGCACAAGATTTTCCTTAGATTCTATCTTGGCAACCTAAAAGATCATTATGCCTGGGCCGGGCACTTTATGCAATCAAACTGGCAATTTGGATGACATGGAGGTAAGCTTGATAAAAAAAAGCAGCTTAGGGTTTAAGCTTCGAGCTATGCTCTAATTTATCTCTATCAAAGATATAACAGAGTAACATATGAGTCTTCCATCGGTAAACATAGCATTGTAACATAAGTTCGAGCACGACTCGAGTAAGCTAGGTGGCGTAAAGCTCAATAATAATTAAAGTTCGGCAACATAAGCTTAGTAATATAAGCTTGAGCCTAACTAAATTGCCCGAACTTGGACCGATAAAATTTCAGACGGTTGTAGCGGGCATCCACAATGCAACAGAGTAGCTGCCGCAGGAGATGACGGGGCTAATATTCCAAGCACAGGTGCTAGAGAACAAAGACAGGTGAGGCCGTACGTGAGAGTGCAGTGCTTTTTAATATATGCAGGAGGAATGTGTGCGAGTGGGATTTTCTGGGGCTCAGAATCTTTATCGTGCTTTGTGCCGCCTACTGATCTGTGGAGGCAACTAGATTTAGTAGTGGGCTTAGGTGCAGGATCCTCTTGTTGCAAGTTGTGATTATTCCTTTTTCTGGTTCATTCTTTATGTTGGCAGTGTTTGACTGCTTGTTCTTTCACCTGCATGACAGTCCTTTTCTTTTTTGTGATTATTCCTTTTCCAGGGAAGTACTGCAAGGCCCTGGAAGGCCTAGATCTTCAATTCCACAAGAATAATCTAACACGGGGCATCTGATATATACATAAAGGACCCCTTATTTAAGTATAAAAAACCTATAATCTAGTTCTTTCGACCACACCTGAGAAGAAAACTAGAACACAAAATTCAGTTGAATGGAGTGTCCTCTATCTGAAATCACTATCATAAAAAACTATTTTTTGTCGAATCAGTCCATTTTACCTCTACCTGTTGTCTAATCACTAATCTAATTCTTTGTATTTTCTTCATTCATGTCCGGATTCATGAGCAAAAATCAAACAATTAAATAAATAATGATGAATTTTGCCAAAAAGGAAAAAAACTGACCTGTAGGGGGACTTAATTGAACAACTGAACAAGTACGAAAAATAAAGAGGTATGATATCATTAGTCTTGTGCAACAATGCTCTACATTCCTTGCCGCCAAAAAGTTTGCCAAACATTATCCTGCAGGTCATTTGTCAACCTCACCATAGATTTATTGGCACATGTCCAAAAAAAAAAGAATGTTCAGCTTGGAAAGTTCATGTGCATCATTGCAGGTAAACTATCCTATGACCAAAACAAAAGAATGTGCTAATTGGCTGATCGATCATCACCATTCAGCACTAGACACAAACAGGCGCACTCTGCTCGTGGAGGGTGACACAGGCAATGGTTGGGTTGTTCAATCCGCATTTGCTGAGCAAGTGCTCAAATGGGCCTACTAGTAGTACTAGCAACCTTTATCATCACCAACCAAAATTGGTGGATTTTGTTTTGTATGTTGGTTTTTTAGATCACAGAATTTGTGAAGGATGTGCTCAATCTTAGATCCTTAGCAAGCTACAGAAAATGTATCAGGAATAGTGTTTGTCTAATTTGTTGACTTACCTTCAAGTTCTAATTTCTATAGAGGAAAAAACCAGGAAAACACACGGGCCCACCCTATGCCCATGCAACAAAGCCCGTGAACTACCTCGCTGATGACCGGATTGCACCCCCGAAGCGGGCTACTGACCAAGGGCATGTCTATTTGGGTTGTGGCTTTTTTAAAAGCTCCTTCTAGCTGATGGTCTTAGAGAAGCTGTTTTTTTTTTCAAAAACTGTTTCTGTGAAAGTTGTGTTCGTTTGGTAACCCTATTTTTAGATAGGCTGGCTGATGGTTCCTGAGCTGAATGGAGGGTGTCATATCTGTAATGCTCCTGACTATTTAGAGTGAATATATTTATTTTTATAAACTATTTTAATGTCTGTTATTAATATTTATTCATTGTTTTAGTGATTGTTTTAGTTTTATTAGAAATACAAATATTTGAACCTCCATATATTTTAATTTTTGGAAACATGCATGAGTCCTAAAATAGATTGTGATCATTCCATTGATTAGAGAATTGCAAAAGGACGACAAGGAACATTATATGTCGCCTACTCTCTCATGGTCATCAAAGCATTAGTAATACTATCACGAAAAGCATTCATATTACTCTCTTGTCTTAGTGTACTAGGTTCGGACGAACATGCTTGATCAATATTTGGCATGTAGTCTCCATCTTGGTCACATCTCTTAAAGAGATCATCTCTCAAAGCACTATATCAAATAAAGTTGTGAATAGACATGTATGTTGTGATAATCTTTGATTGCTTGCTCATTGGATAACTTGACAAGTTCAGTAATATTCTTCGCTTCATCTTCAAAACACCAAATGATCTCTCTATGACAATGTGAAGTGATGAATGCAAATATTGAATACTTCCTTTTTACCTCTTGGACCCAAGCCCTATCGTAACTAAGGTAAATGTTAGTTCTCCTCTTTGTATGGTGATAGGAAACACTTTCGATTAGGATAGCCCGAATCAACAAGATAATATTTTCCTAGACATAAAACATAAAGTGTTAGAAATTGAAATATACTGTTAGAAATACTTTCATTAACATGAAATATATTGAATCAAGCATATTTGTTTAATGCATTATTAAATATCCTTGTGTCATGCACCGAACCCGACCATCCAGCAATAACAAAAGTGAACCTCATATCAAAGTCACAAACAACCAAGACATTCTGAGTAGTATATTGATACTGGCCAACATGTGCAATCGTTTCTGATGAAGGCATGATAACAAGAATATGAGTGCCATCTATTTCCCCTATACAACCATTTAAGTGTGGTGAAAAGTGAGAATCTTCAAGTCTTAGATGCACTTGTCTGAACTTTGAATCTCTTAGTTTGATAATGTTCACAACAAGACGATTAACACATTCCAAGACATGTGTGAACTTTCTACATATAGTCTCTGTAAACCTCTCAAACCAAGTTTCAACTTGGCTAATAGATTGTGGACCACCAAATGTCCATAAAAATTCCTAAGCATTCAATAGATGTCATACCATTAATTGATTGTAAACCATAGTTTGCCACCAACGTGTCATGCAAACTATAAAAAACTAGTTTGGTAATCCTATATATTTTGTAACAATACTTGGGATTATTCAAAGTTGTGATGACCCAATTATTACCTGATATGTATGGTTGTCAACTAGTTGATTTGTCCGAGAAAGTTTTACAACAATACGTACCGAAAAGTCCTACTTCATGTATCCATGTCTTTATCTGTTTCTAGCACCTCAAAGACATATCCAATGTTGCAACATATTGACCATCACAACTTTCATCACCACTATTATTTGAACTATTGGTTGAACTCATCTACAAGAAAACACATAAAATGGAAGGTTCATACAATTTAGTTTAAGTTAATACAACAAATGAAACCAAGACATAGAATAGAATGTTCATACAACATAGGAAACTAAGACATAGCACACATAATGGTTCATACGAAGCAAACATAATGATTCAGATCTAATGGTTCATACAACAAAGGAAATCAAGACATAGCAAACATAATATTCTTACATAATGGTTCTAGGCAACACATATTATATTCATAGGATACAACGACACTACTTCTTCCGTTCTTCGTAGCATCTCTTGAGCCAATTGAAGCTCCCTTCATTGGTCTTATACATCATAAATATTGTACGGTTTTCATCTTTCACAAAAAGCTTTTTAGCCACAAAATGTTCATCACTGCCTTCAACAACTCTAGACTCTTCAGCTAAAGCCATCACTTCCTTTATGAACTCAACAGTAAAGTCACACTGAAGGCCTTTGAGGTTATAGAATTAGAACTGGTAACATCCTCCACCATGCACGATATGACCCTAACCATATGATTATTCATTTTCTTGTTTGGGCTAGAAGATTTTCCCTTCCTCTTCAATCCCTTTACAGCAGGCTCCTTGTTTTTGGTGGCTTCCTCCAAGCTGTGTTCTTCCTCATCATCCAAATTAATGTGGCTAGTTCCAACTTGTTCATCAGGAGTGCATGCAGTGAGTCCAGAAATTTTACTCCTGTCAAACATGATCTCAAGTTCCTTCAGATTATTAGGTGGACCATAACAAAGCGCCTTCTTCTCTTTACTTCCCTAAGAAACATAGAAAAAAAAACTAGTTCAAAATAATTTCAATCACACATTATTGAAATAGATATGCACAATTGAAATAGATATACACAATTCAAGTACATGTGTGTTCTCCTCCCAAAATTTATCACTTCCAGTTACTATCCCAATTTGTGCATCCCACCCAAGTTTAGTATTTTGTAGTAGGGACAACTAAAAGTTATACAATGCCTTCAGGTTGTCCTAATGGTTTTTACGTTGTTTTTGATTGTACAACCTCTCTATTTGAGCCAAAAACTTCTTAGCTAAGTTCTGGTAGCCTTTAGAAGTCAACACTCCAAGAGGTCTATTACTAGCCTCGATCTCCTCAACATAGATTTTGCAAAAGATTATTGTGAATTGGGGATCCCAAATGGCTACGAATTTTGTCTTCTCAGCCATCAAATGTTGCCACAACAAATTAATTTCTTAAAGAACATGTACAATACAATTTAGAATGCAAGTTGAATATCCAATGATGTGCATGTATGTTAAGAAATTTCAAAAGTTGTGTTCAACATTAAACTCTTGATATCTAAACTCAAAAATCCAGAAATTTCATATGAATAGACAATGCGGTACTCAGAAATTCCATATGAACAGATACAATACTCAGAAACTCAGAAACAATATGGCTAGAGCCTAAACTCATAATACTCAAAAACAATACTCATAGGAGAGTAACAATCAAATTATACATAGGTAAGCCATATCAGTTTATTGAATATAATAGGAAAAAAAGGTCCTGTTTCATCTTTGCATTAGAATATTTTACTAAATTAGACAAAACAAGGATTAGTAATCAGTGGATGACATAAAATTGGGCCTACTAGCAAGAGAGTAGCAGCAATACAGACTACAGAGAAAGGCATGAGAGTGTCAAACATGCAATTGGAGAAAATAATTGAACTGCATCAAAGCCATATTATTGCAATGAAAGTATCACAAGAACATAATTCTTGGAATCTGTTTATCATAATACGCATATCAACCAAGAGTCTTGTTGAGTATTTATTAGTACATCAACATCTTATATATATATATCAATAATAATCACATAAGATCATCTGAATGCTTATGTTCAGAACTCACAACTTTAACCTCTTGGTTGCCATTTTTAGCACTGCTTATAAACCATTTTTAGCACAACTTATAAGAGTTTTAACACCTATTGGTTGCCATCTGAATCTGTTTATCTGAATGGCCTAGCACTAACTGAGCTAGAAGATTTCAGGGGTAAAGTACTTGGATGAAAGAAAAATATTGCTGTTGTGGATTCAAATCTACACATGAGCACATGGATTCAAATCTATACATGAATACTACATGGATTCAATTGAAATCGTGAGGTATTTCAGATCTACAAGCAAACTATGGCATGTAGAGGATTGCAATACCTGGCGTGTGGAGGATGGGGTTAGCTTCCTCAAAGGTGTGCGGAGGTCGGCGGCGGTGGAGAGCTCTAGCGATGGAAAGAGGCGGCGGTGATGGGAGGAGGCGGTGTTGACAGGAGACGGCGGCATTGACGGGAGGGGCGTCATTGATGGGAGGAGGCGTCGATGAGCGGCCATGGGAGGAGTCCATGGCTGGTGGCAGTGCTCAAAGCCTAATCGCTAGAGGTTCCGATTATGTTCGGTCGCGAGATCGCGCTGGATAACACCAGTTCACCATTTTCATATGATGGCAATCGCGAGCAAGTATGTCTCAACTCGATGCCCAATCTCATTTCATCCACCATGAGAAGCCAGATAAGCACGCCCTCACTTCCCGCTTTCAGCAGTTCAACGTAGCTTCTCGATTCTAGTAAGCTGCACCCAAAAGTGAGCTGTTAACTTGGGCTTCTTGCAGCTTCTATGGGCAAGAAGGATGCTGGAAGCCCAAACAAACAATCCTAATTTGCACAGATACAAGTTCCGTGAAAAGATTGCACACATGGAACAAGTGTTGATATCGACCATGCAATTTACTCATCATGCAGCCCTGTTAGGCCTTTTCGTGCCCATTAGCCCCTGTCATGGCCCAACTAAATTATCTTTTCTATCCTTTTCCCTATTTCTCTCATTTGTCTATTCCCATTCCTGCTCTACATTTTCCTTGTCTAATCCCCTTCGTCACCAGAATAGAGCCGCCCCTCAAGTGTTCTGGAATTATTTAGTCCAGCTCGTATGATGCATTAGAGTTGCTGGCCTTACTTTGAAAGGATGGTAGTGATCTAGCTGTGTACAAAATTGTTCATATTATGTTTGATGTTGAAGATATAGTGAACAATTGAGTTTGCTAGTTACTCGCAGAAAAAACCAAGTTAATTAGTTGTAAACTAGCGATCACCCAAAGATGGACCTCTGCTTATATAGTAACATAAGAGAGATTGATGGACATACATGATGAATGTGTTAGTCTATTTCAAAATGGTGTGCATATTTATCTGAATATGGATGGTTGATTCTCTACTAAAGGTGTTTATTTCAACTTCATTAATGTTGCTTGTTGTGTATTTAAATTTCACCCAAAGATGTTCTTAGATACTATAAGACACCCATTTTCAGTTTTATTTTAAAATTTAGTTTCACTATTTTTTATTTTTTATTTCTTTCATATTCAGGAAAATAATAAGAACCTTTTTGAAATATTGGAAATTAAGTTTATGTGAAAAGTATTCTATTAAGTTAAAAATATGTTAATATTAATCTCTATTTTTTTTTGAGATTTTCGATGTTTATTTGGAATTTTAATATTATATTTGAATTTCCTATGAATTTCTCAAGATAAAATCTTGAGAAATTGATAGTGGTGTCCAAGGAACCAAAATAATCCTAAAATCAAGAAAATCTAAGGAAAAAAGTAAAAATCCAATAAATAGCTAGAAATTCCTAAGAAAGCAAAACATCACTACTATTGATGACTCAGTCACTAATGACGGGTAGTTTTTCATCCCGTCACTGGGACTCGGTCATTAGTGACGGGTGGTAACCGCACCCCGTCACTAGGACTGGATCATTAGTGACGGGTGGTAAATGCATCCATCATTAATGACCAAGTCATCAGTGATGCGTGAGGTTACAACCCATCACTGATGACACTCTTTAGTGACGCGTGATATTTCCAACCATCACTAATATGCTCATCCCCCTAAGGGCTTTACTTGTTTCCTAGTTGCATCCTAAAACAATGTTAGGATTTTGCAGTCGTCTTCTCCTACAAACAGTATAGTACACATCCAGATATCCACATCGAGATAACTCACAACATTCATGCCATAATCACCATGCATTTCAAGATATCCACATTGTAGGGACCGAAGTTACGAGATATCCACATATACATAATCAAAATGTACAATGGCGCAAGTCCACATCAAGATAACTAGAAATTATATAAGCCAAAAATGGAACCAAAAATTACATAAGTCAGTACGCTATCTCCCTACAAGGAACTCGCCTTTCGAGGAGATGACTTCGGTCATTATGAATAAGGTGATCTGTCCTCGAATGTTGAAGAGTGCAGACTCCTCGATGTTGCTGTCTGATAAGTTATATTCCTACTGAATGAAAGTAGTTATAGAAAACATATGAAATTAGCAAGAGCAAAATCATTTTATCATCGGATATTAGTAATGAATGAAAACAGTTATGAAAAGACTATGCAATTATCTTACATTTGGGGATTTCATATCCTTTGCTGCCATGGTTAGCACCATGTGACGCGCAATGTAGAAGCAGCAGACGTTGCCCGGTGGTTGTTGGTGGCACTGGAGAGGGGAAAAACCGTCAGTTTGAAAGAAAAAAGGTATTAGTGCAGTGGTTGTAACCTAGCACTTACCATGAAGGCGGTCTTATGTGTCAGTGTGCGAGGCTCCTTCTAATCATACTTTGGATCATAGCGCATATACCTGTCAAAAGCCCGACATGGGAAGAAGGATCCAATAGTCAATATTTGGTGTAAGTTTGAAAAGTCTAATATGTAACCTAAGTCATAAAGAACTTACTCGTCGATGATTTATTTGACCAAAGTATAGTCACATTCTCCTTATTTGTCGTTAGATTCTACTACTAGTCTTGATGAATCGAGGTACCAGACTAAGTTCCACTTAGGGGCAATGACTAGTAAGATCCAATGGACACCCGTGTTGTGGCAGCCCATCAGGTAGTCCTTCTTCGAAAAGTGGCTCATTTCCCTAGCCACATATCCCACAACGAATTCCCTTTCTTGTTTCATCACAGAAATTGTCATAATTTGGGGGTCAAGGAATTCGAAGGGCTCTTTCTTCCTCGTTTCTTACACCAAGTGTCTATAGATAAGAAGTTAGTTAGATTAGAGAATTAGTGCTAATAATTAATGAACGTCTAGTTTGAAAGGGCTTACAATGTAAAGCATCGCAATAACCCCACATCTAGACTATTAAGGTTGAAGAGATCATATAAGTCATTGAAGCCCACAATGAAGTAGTTATCCCTATTCAAGAAGTGATAATTTTGGTATTGGACGATAACGGAAGTCTTCTTCGCTCTACAACCTTGCATGTAGTAATTATGCAACTCTACACAATGTTGTCTCACAGTCCAAAGTGGATCAACTAATAGCAAGGGCTTCCCAAGCTGGAATTTTGGGTTAGCCTTAGTCCAAGCTGCTCCTATCTCACACTTCTCGGCAATTGAGTCCTTACTAGAGTACTTGGACTTTTTCGGCAGCTGCTTCTTGGACCCTGGCTTGGACTTCTTCTCTAGGCTGCCCTCAGGTTGCCTAGCTGGAGATGGTAGAGTGGGCAAAGATGATGCAGCTAGATCATCTTGAGGATGAGGTTGGGGTATGGAACTCAGTGCACTTGAACGTCTAGACGGATCATTCCTAGATGGTTCAGTGTGCACCAAGATGGCCCCCTTCTTCCATTGGATCCATTGAAGATGAGATTGACCCAGTTTTTGGATCTCATCAGTGGGGGGGGGATGGGCAAATATTTTTTCACGTGAAGACCACAACATAGCCAGGACGTATCGGGACTGTATGTAACACCTGGACCTCTGGTTGCACCTGGCCCTTTGCAACTTCAATTTGGTAACCATCAGGTCTTATGACTAGTGAGCACAGTGTGGGCCCATCGAGAAGGTCTATAGTATCTGGCTCCATGGATGGAGAGAAGACAGGTTGTTTGACCTCCCTGGAGGTTTGACTATTCTTGAGTCCAGCAATGGGGCTATCACCTGCTGGTGCACTAGGAATTACGACTCCTTGTGCCGCAAACATTTGCAGGACATCTTAATAAATGTTCTCCATGATTGACTAGGTCAATGCTTGCACATCGATTGCCGCCGAGCTCTTCCTCTTCTAATACATTCCAACGTGTTTGTGGAAGCCTAACTTCCAGCCCTAGGAACTAGACACGTCTCGAACGTGACCTAGGTGCTCAGGGTTCCCGAGCATAGTGGAGAGCTCTTCTTGTTCACTGACCCTGGTGAATGAACCTTCGGAGGATTGGGCTCCTGTTTCTTTCACCTTTTCAATGATTGCCTCAATTTTGCTAGATTTGAAGGTGATTTCTGAACTATCTAACATCTTATCCCTCACTTGCAAATACGATTTGCGATCATCCCAGGAATTGCAACCAATGATTCTTGCGGCCTTTGTTGGCTAACTTTTTATCCTTCACCTACCATCTCCCTTTTCCCCACGTACCCGGTTGTGCCCAGATTGTGATTCTGCTTGTTTTTTGACTGAAGTTGCTTCTTTGCTAAACTCTCATTTTGGAACGCCTCTGAGCTCTTCAACGCTACAAAAGCTTCCCAATCCTCCCTTTTCATATATGTGTACTTGATGAAGGTCTCGAATCCTTTTGCTATATATTCATTCACAAGCTAGCTCTTGTGCCTTCTCCAAAGTTTGGCGATCATTTTCATAGCATCCCTGAAACCATTCGCCTTCATGTTCTCCAAGAACTCTAGATATGTATTGACGCCATCATTGAATAAGGCGTTCTCTTGAGCCATAGTGAGGTCATCGAACTTCACAAGGGTCAATGGCACCCTCTCCAGAGCATTAAGGCATGCGAGCTTCCGCAACCTCAGCAGGGCCTTCTTCTCCATAGGCATGCCATCATCATCGATTTCCGTGATAGTAATCTTGTTCATCGGCCACTTTTCTTGTATCCTTGGCCTTTTTATTGTTGCTCCCCATGACCTGGTTGCGCAGACATCTAACTCGGAGCTTGTCCTTCGTCAGAGGATCCCGATGAAGACTCGTGGCAGACATCTAATAGATACAAATATGTAGATAAAATTGTATTAGTATTAGTAACTATATACACTTTTAAGATTCGAGTAGGTTTCTATACTCTTGTACGGTTCTAGAGAAAATTTCGGCAGCATCTCCCCACTGTTCTCCAAATACACATCTCGATAATGAGCTAAAAGGGTGTGTATCTAGAGAACAACAGTGAGATGCCATTGAAATTCTCTCTAAAACCATACAAGAGCGCAAAAACCTACTCGGACCACATATCCTCGAACTGTCTAAAGTTTGTGGACAATTCGAGATCATCTTCTTATAAAATGACAAGTTGCCAAGTCATATTTATAATCAAACACTCCCAAACGGAAGATGTAGGTTATGCAAATTGGGCTCACTTTTAGGATTTTCTTACAAATTTAGTTTTCATTTCCTACATTTCACCATCAAAGAAAAAAATGGATAATGTAGAAGGAAATTAGGACCTTACAATGATTTAATAACATTTCACACAGATAAGCAATGAATATCATGTGTAAAGAAAGAACTTGACAAATATGCGAATAGGGATTCTGGATTGTTGTAAAATATGCAACAATATGAGCAAAAATAATAGTCCAACAATAACAATAGAAGGAAAAAAATACACAAGTGGTCTATAGACATGATCTTAGAAGCATAGAACAGAAGCATCATGAATAATTGAACTACAAATGTATTATAGCATCTGAACAACGAGATAGTACATAACTATTGCTCTCTGATTGCCAATTTAGTTGGCCCGAGGGCCTATAATGTCCCTGCTTCCCAACTGTCTAAAAATTCTTCACCAATTGTGTAAGACAACAATACAACTAGTTACTAATCCTAGAAAATTTCTACTGCTCTACAAAATATAACCACCATTTTTCAGAGAACAAATCGCTAGTACAACACAAAACCAACTAGCATTCAGGAAAAATGTAAAGCTCATGCCGAACTGCACTTAAATGGTGCTCTGAACAATTAACCAAACAAGGGTTTCTCAGGCTGATAGCATAATAGAGATATCACCAAACCAATTAATAGGTGCTAGCAGCAACAGTGATCCAACCAGAGAAACACAAACCATGCAAAGGATCTAAACTCAAAGATTGTAATAATTGCCCAATCTCAAAATTTAACAATCATCATCGAGCTAAGAACATCCTAGGCAACAACACTATCTAGCACGGCACCACGATAGAGTTACCTAGATAGTAGAGCAGCCGAGTGTCGGCAAGGGGGGGCGGCGGCGTGTGGTGGGGAGAAGGGGGCGATAGGCGTCGGCTAGGAGGACGCATATATATAATGATGGGTTATAGCTCTGACCCGTCACTAATGTGAAAGTCAGTAGTGACGGGTCATAGCTATGACCCATCACTAATGACTGGTCGGATCTCGAGCACTTCCATGAGGATAATTGGTTGGGAGAAATAATGATTGGTCTGAGTTCGCTTGTTGGTCGGAAGGTTATACCGACTAGTCCAAGAACAACATATTAGTGATGGGTTATAGCTATGACCCATCACACATTAGTGACGGGTCATAATTGTCACTCGTTACTAATGTGTTTACGACCCATCATTAATAACTTTCATAGGGATTTTGGGATATTTTCTTTTAAGAATAGATTTTTTTCCTTTCTGATTTAATTTGTTCCTTTATGAATTTATTTACAATTGAAAAATTACAATTATGCACTATTTAATTGCAATATTCATGAAAAATCATCTAAATTCATAAAAATCATAAATTTTTATCTAAATTCATAAAAATTCATGAAATTACATCTAAATTCATATTAATTCAAAAAAAATTCATAATATCATAAAACTTCATAAAAACGTAAAAATTCATCTAAATTCATGAAAATTCATAAAAATTCTTAAAAAATCATCAAAATTCATAAAAACTCAAAAATTCATGAAATTTTGTCACAAGTAATCTAAATTCATCACGATATGATAACAAGATACTAATGGGTGTCATAGATTCAAACTTAGGGTTTCAATTCACATGAAATTCATACTTAACAAAATATTACAAATTTGATGTTACATTGATTCATGCATTATTTGGCCTATACTCTCTGTTTTCGTGCTTTCTTGACATAGATCTCTTAGTTATGGTCAGATTGTAGGTATGGAGTCTTCTCATTCTGTGCAACTTGTGGCATGATTACAGTAGCAAAAGGGGGGATTTCATCAAATTGATTGTACTCATCCTCATAAACCACGTTTTTAACACTGTCCATCTGTCTTTTCCCGATGAGAACCACATGGAGTTTCTTATTTGTCGTGTGAGTCATATAAAACACCTGGGCAACCTGTTTTTTTAGTACTAAATGTTCATCCTTATATCTAACATGTTTGAGATTAATGCTAATGAATCCGTACTTGTCTTTCATAATGCCCTTTGTCCCGTGCACCCAAAGACACCGAAGAAGGGGTACCTTGAATCCCAAATAATCTAGCTCCCAAATCTCCTCTATTTGACCATAGTATATGCTCCTGTGCATGTTGTTATCATAAGTATCTATACAGATACCGTTGTTCTAGTATGTGCTTTTCTGATCTTGGGCAACTATGTAAAATGTGTAACCATTTATATCGTACCCTTGATATGTTGTAATTGTATATATAGGGCATGCTGCTAGTTTTATGATCAAATCACTTGTAGGAGTACTCAATTGATTGATTCGATCTCAAAACCAAGTGTTGAACCTTTGCATATGTTGCTTCGCAAGCCAAGCTAATTGTCAGCACTAGATTCTCTTGAAGAAGAACTACTTGTGCTCGTCGATATATGGGGACACTTCGCTCATTTGTTGCAACACGAGGAAATAAGTTTGGTCTTATTCCATTGGCTCAGGAGTAATTGTATGTTTCCCTAGAATGCCTTGACCTGTGAGCCTGCCCTCATGGAGAGAATGAGGCACACCAATTGGGTTATCTGGGTCCATGTAATAAACGCGCTACTCTACTACCTCTTCCGTAGAGTAACCCTGCGTGATGCAACCCTCTGGCAAAGCTTGATTCCTTACGCACAACTTGAGAACGCCATGAATATTTCATATGGATACATCTGATGCAGGAACACGGGGCCAAGAAAATAAATCTTCTTCATAAGGTGAGTAGTGAGATGGATCAGGATATCGGAAAAGGATGGTAGGAAATACATCTCGAGAAGGCATAGAGTCTCGAAGTGTCTTTTTTCAAGCTCGACTAGTGCTTTCAGATTGAGTACCTTCTGACCAATTGCATTGAAAAAAAGCACATGCTCATGATAGCCTCTCGAACACCAATTGACAACATGTTTCTAATTCAGCCGCAATTATCTGCGTCAACATCACATGGAAATCATGAGTCTTCATGCCGTCAACCATTTTCAGCTCTTTCACCAAGACAAGTCTTCTAATGTTGGACGAGTAACCGGAGCAAACTTTCACACCATGCAAGAACTCATAAAATTCTTATTTCTCCTTGGATAGGGTGATGCAAGATGGGGGTAGGAATTTTCCTTTATCCGTATCCTTGGCATGAAACTTTGGCCTTAAGCCCATTTCTTCAAGGTCAGCTCGTGTATTTTCATGATCCTTTATTTTCCCCTTCATGGTTGAGCATTGTACTGAGGAGACTATTGCAGATATTCTTCTCTACGCGCATGAGGTCGATAGAGTGGCAAATGTCTAAGTATTTCCAATAATCAAGCTCCCAGAGAATTGATTTCGTGTTCCACATTCCATTTTCATTACTCTTGGAGGATCATTTTCGTTTGCTAAGGACAACATTGATATTCTTAACCTGATCATAGACATCTTACCCACTTAAATGCCTTGGAGGTGACGCTTTCTCCCTTGTGCTGTCAAACCGAGACTTCATTTTCCTATACAGGTGGTTCGTGGGAAGGAAACATCGATGCCGCATGTACATTGTTTTCTTTCACTAGTTCAACCACATACTCTCAGTGTCATCTAAGCAATGGGGGCAAGGTTCACCTTTTCTTTTACTCTACCCTGACAAGTTACAAAGTGCTGACAAATCATTGATGGTGACGAACAACATGACATGTAGGGAGAAGTATTCTTTTTGTACTGATCCCAAACCTCAATGCCTTCAGACTGAGTCTTTTAAGATCATCCACCAAAGTCCTAAGGTACACATCGATGTCATTGCTAGATTTCCTCGGACTAGGAATTAAGGTCGATACCATAATGTATTTTGACTTTTTACAAAACCAAGGTGGAAGGTTGTAGATAGACAGTAAAACAGGTCAGGTGCTATGTGAGATACTCATGTTACCAAATGGATTCATGCCATTTGTGCTCATAGCAAACCTAATACTTCTTAATTCTTCAGCGAACCAACCAAATGTGGAATTAATGGTTCACCACTAAGCAGAATCTGCAAGGTGTCGTATCATTGTGTCGTCCTTACGACCCTCCTTGTGCCACCGTAGCAATTGAGACTCCTTTGTATTCGTGAACAAATGCTTCAAACGGTGAATTACAGGGAAATACCACATCACCTTTCTAGGAGGCCCTTTTCTCTTGCTGCCTTCCTCCATATTCCACTGTCATTTCTACGCTTGTATTGATGGGTTTCACAAACATGACATTGATCAAGGTCTGCATACTCTCCACGAAACAGGACACAATCCTCCTTACATGCATGTATGTTTTCTATTTCCAATTCCAAAGGAGAAATTATCTTCTTCGCGTCGTAGATGGTATTGGGCACCTTGTTCCTCTCTGGTAGCACGCCCCTTAGCAGATGCAACAATATTTTGAAACTCCTATCAAACAAATGATGGGTTGCCTTCAATTGTAGAAGCGTAAGAATCAGAAACAATAGCGTGTATTTCTCCTTACAGCCAGGATAAAATGGTGTCTTTGAGTCTTGCGCCAGTTTCTGAAATTTGGCAAACTCACCATCACTATACTCATCGTGCCCCTCAGCATCACGCATAATTTGTTCCACATTCTCCACCAAATCTACGTAGTCATCATTGAATCCTAATATGTCTACGTTCCTGAGATCATCATCCATATTACCAGCTGGCGGGAGTCCTTGATCCATACTGTCGTTCGAGAGGACCTGATCCATTTCCCTTTCATTAAGGCCTTCCTCACTGTGTTTGTTCAAAATATGATATCTCTCTTTGAATCCACACCTTAACAAGTGATCGTACACATTGTCAGGTTTTGAGAACTTCTCATTCTTGCAGTCATAGCATGGACACCACATTGCCATTTTACCCTAACCTTCCATATCTACCACTGCAGCACTCATGAAAGACTTCACCCTGCTCATGTACTCGTTACAAGTATGGCAATCAAGGTACATCCAACTTCGATATGCCATCTACAAATTAAAAAATTATTCATCATTAATAGAAATGACAGAGTACATACAATTGAATAAGTATAAAAATTCTTACTAAATTTAACTAAATTAAGAGTAGATTCGAGCCAATTTCTTGTTTAAGGCGAATTTCTACATAGGCAAAGATAGGTCCTAATCCCTTTCGAGGATATATGGCCTGAGTAGGTTTCTATACTCTTATATGGCTCTAGAGAAAAATTTGGCAGCATCTCCCCGCTATTCTTCAAATACACGTCTTGACATCAGCCAAGAGGTTGTGTATCCAGAGAACAACAGGGAGATACCACAGAAATTCTCTCCAGAACTATATAAGATCACAGAAAACTACTACTCGGACCACATATCCTTGAACTGTCCAAAGTTCATGGACAATTTGGAGCATCTTCTTATAAATATGACAAGTTGCTAAGTCATATTTATAATCAAATACTCCTGAACAGGAGACGTAGGTTACACAAACTAAATTCACTTTTATGAATATAATTAAAATAATTGTGCCATATACATATCAAGATTTGGGAGAAGGGGAAATTATAAACTCCAACTCAAACCCTAGAATCTAGAAAATAGGAGCAAGAGGAGGAGGAAAGGGGGATGCAACCTTCAAATGCCAAGGGGGACAATCCACATGTATCAAGATTTGGGAGAAGGAGCAAAATTGTTGTTTCCAACTCAAACCCTAGAATCCACCACATATGAGCAATAGGAGGAGAAAAAGGGGGAGGCAAACCTTCAAAGGCCAAGGGATAATCCCAACTTCAAATCACCAAGATTTGGTTGTTCCTCGACAGAATTACCAAAAAATCACCTCCCTATGCCGAGTAGCCAGCGGACAGACATTGTCTGGTTGAGCTGCTCGGTGTAGAAAGTAATAGTAAACATCACTCATTGGTGACGGGTGATAAGAACACCCGTCACTAATGAGTGGCCTCGATAGTGGACCGCCTAAGGCTACATTTAGTGATGTGTGCCCTCTCTATCCATTACTAATGTCTATATCATTAGTGATGGGCTTTGAGGTGACCCGTCACTACCATCTTCAGTGATGGGTCATTCCCTCTTCGTCACTAATGACTCCTCATTAGTGATGGGTCTTTGCTGGGTTCTAGTGGGCCACACATTAGTGACAGGTCGTCACTAGATCCATCACTAATAGTGCATTAGTGACGTATTCTGGTTGGCCGTCACTAATGTGGTGTCTCCTATGTTCGTTTCTTACATAGTGCTAACTACTTGATGGTATGCGCTCATTGAAAGATGTTGAGTTGATCTAGAGAAGTTATGGGATAACTCATTGAAACTCCCAAGATAAGGTTGATAAAAGATAATTATGTTGCAGGACCAGACTCACTCGATATGAATACCAAGAGAGTTCAAAACTGATTACATAAATAATAAAAAAAAATGAATATTTAGGAATTTATAGGAGGATTTAGTAGCTCCAGGGCCATAGCAGTAGCTAAAGCCACCCAGGCACCCTCCTGCTTGAAGTCAGACACCTCTGATGGGTTGCACGTGAAGCCCCGCATGATGACATCCAAGTCAATTTGAGGGAAGTAACTCTTGAGACATCCTAGCGTACTTGCTAGGAACTCATGAGTCATCGCCTTCTACTCCTTGAGGCTTCGGTGTTGGGCCACTCGCAACTATTTGTTGAAGGTCTCCTCCAACTGAGCGATCTGCTGGAGGCAACCCATGGTGTTGGCATCCAGTGGAGATGGGAGCGATTGGTTGAACTTCCGAAAAGATCAGTTGAAGGTCGAAAAGGCCCTCTTCACCATGAGGATCATTGCCTCTGACTACTTCTGGAGGATCTTTGAGTCCTCTCTCGCTGAAGTCACCTCAGCCACGAACCTGAGCAACCAGTTCACCAGGATTAGGATTTCCCACCAGCTATGATACAATGCAAGGATATCAAGATTACACTTACTCGGCATCTCCCTCTTCAGAGCAGCGAACTTGGCTAAGTGAGAAGCCTCCTTAGTATCCATCTCCCTTTCATGAGTAGCCCAAAGTCGAGCAATGTCTGAGGAGAGGCGTGCTGCCTCGAACTTAGAGCTATGTTTCACTTTGGCCAGCTCCAATTGAAGAGCCACTAGATCTGTGGAAGGAGACTGGAGGGAATCAACAGAGCTCCATATGATGGCAAAGGCCTCAACAAGCTGGGAATGCATTTGCATTTATAATGGCATCAGAAGGAAGAAAAGAAAACTCTTATACTAAATATGTGCTAGGGTGTCACGCAGGACAACCAGATCCAAGGATGACTCACGAGCTGTGAGCTCACATCCCCTTCCTGCTGGTGGATTCAATGGGACATGATCCTTAGGGTGTCCGACAGCAGCCTCCGACAGAGCCCGTCACGACCTTCTGGCTTTGGCCATCCATCGAATCAAGCATGGTTCCTGAGAGTTCTTTCTCGGGTGAAGCAACACTTGTGGTAGTCAGAGCCAAAGGATCTCCTGAGGTAGACCTTTGGAGGTCACACACAGTTGGAGGATGACACCCTAGGGTCTCCTCTGTTGGGGAGAAGTTGATGTGGCTAAAATACAAAGAATGTTTTGAACTCACCAAGTACGGAATAACCTAATAAAATACGAAGTCAACACGAGTAAGTTTGTACCTCAAAATGGAGGACTAGTAGGGTCATGCCTCCATGGGCGAGGGAGTTTCGCTTGAGGCGCTTCCTAACTCACCAACCTCCTCTGGGAAAATGGTCGGCGGATCATCCCCCTAGTTGAGAACCAACTTTGAGGACTCGAAGGTTGACCCGCCCGCTGAGGAAGATACCTAGCCTCTCAACTCGAATGCTTGCACCACTGGCTCCTCCTGCTGTGACAAGGTGGGCATGGTCAGGAGCTGGTCTGCCTCAATCGGATCATCCCTGGGCCCGCTGAAGAGGGTTGAGCCGCGAGGTAACTAGATGAGACATCTGTGTTGTTCCCGTCAAGCCATCTCGACCAACGACTAGTGCCTAACTTCCTCAGACACTTCATTGGGCAATGCTCTTCCGAGCTTGATGAGGAGCGGATGTGTACAACATCCTGATTTGCCAGATCACTAGCTTTAGATGGACTTGCTCAAGACGATGACTCAAGCAGGGTAAGTGCAAATATCCAATCATCTGATCAGGTGGATGACTGCGCTGAATGTGCAAAGGAGCTGTCACTTGAGAAACAATCTCTTCTTCTTCTTTAATACGCACAGATGATGTAGTAGCTTGAGGATGTCCAACTGTAGATGAAGTGATCGTGTCAAGGGATCTACAACTGATTGTAATATCGAAATTAAAATCTCATCCTCATCGACCTCATCATCATCCACAAAAATGCTCTCGAACTCCCCCTGAATATGTGTACCTGTACCTGCATCACTTGATCTAGTTTCAGGAATTGTCTCATCAAAAGTAACCTCACAGGTTTCAACAATTTTGTTAGTTTCCAAAACAAGCACTCGATAGCCACAAGTATGAGCAGGATATTTAAGAAAAATATCATCTGTTGATCTAGACTCAAATTTATCCAAATTTCCAGATTTCAGCACAAAGCACTTGCAGCCAAAAACTCGAAAGTGAGAAACACTAGGCCTATGTCCAAACCGTAGCTCATATGAAGTTTTACCCAATTTAGATCTCAAGAAAACACGGTTTGAAATATAACAAGCAGTAGATATAGCTTCAGCCCAAAATTTTCTAGGAGTAAAAAATTCATCTAACATGGTCCTAGCCATCTCGACCAGAGTTCTATTCTTCCTTTCAACTACACCATTTTGTTGAGGAACTCTAGGGGATGAAAATTGATGTTCAATACCTTTCTCAGCACAAAAGTATCAAAAGAAGAATTCTTAAATTATGTTCCATTATCACTTCAAATCACTCTCAAGGATCCTGGGAGATCAACAGATAGTCTAAGAACTAAACTTCTAAAATAACCAAAAGTTTCATCCTTAGATGCCATAAAGTAAACCCAAGAATATCTAGAGTAGTCATCAACAATAACAAGCACAAACCATTTACCTCCAAAAGATTGTACTCTAGAAGGACCAACAGTATCAAGGTATAAAAGTTGACCGGATGCATTTGTCATAATCATGGTAATAGGTGGATGTGAACCTGAATGTATTTTACCATGTCTACAAGAAGAGCAAACTAACTCGCTTTCACCCTTAAGCTTAGGTAAGCCACGAATAAGATCTAAACCACTAACTGAAGTGAGATGATCTATACCAACATGACCAAGTCTACTATGCCAAAAGAATAAATCTTTAAAAATATTAGCAACGAGACATTTAAGCTTAGAAGAAGGTGATGCATCAAAATTAGCCTTAAAAACTCTTCCAAAACGTGAGATTCTAAAAACTAGATCACCTGAAGTATCTAATACTTTACATTCATTTTTCTTAAAGCGCACCTCAAGGTATTTACCAATCATTTGTGAGATAGAAAGCAAGTTAAATTTCAAGTTCTTGACTAAAGCAACATCCTTGAACATAAACCTATAATTTACCTGCACTGTACCTTTTGCAACAACTGAGGTAGAAGAAGCATATCTAAAAGTAACACTTTCAGCACGAAATGCACGTACAAGAGAGGAGAAACAATTTTTATCACCGGACATGTGGCGTGAGCATTCGGAATCGACTAGCCAAATGTTCTCCTTCCTCACTCGAGAAGCCTACAAGGAAACAGAAGATGTCGAGGGCTCAGTACTGGGGTTAGTAAGAAAGCTTTTAGGAATCCAGTACTGAGTCACTCGACCAACAACATGAGTAGGAAAAACACGAGTAGCCCGAGTTGACTTAATTCAAGAAGCTCGAGTGAGTTCAACTCAAGAAGCACTAGCAGCTCGAGTAATCTCAACTCGAGAAGCTCGAGTAGGTTCAACTTGAGTTACACGAGTAATAAAAGGTGATGATTGTTTCACCTGAGGCACAAAATGAGGTGAGACAACCTCACGAGGGATAAAATGTGCCTTTCGCAAATTAGACATAGCCTTAGACTTTACTTTCTTTTGTTGTTTAGCTAGTCTAAAGCAAAAATTTACTAAATATCCATCTCTACCACAATGAGTGCAAGTGTACTTAACCCTTTGTATGGATTTTGAAGAAGAAGCAACATTTGCATTCATTGTAGACGATAAAAATCCAATAGACTTAAAAACAACCTTCTTAGGTTCAGATTCAGCAAGAGTTTTAAATTTGCCACAGCCAAGAGCTCTAACAATAGTGGGTGCTTTTGTCTTAGAACGAGCATAGGGATCAAAATCTAAACCTTGTTTACATGTACTAAACTTAGATGAATCTAAAATCAGGTTCAGATTTTTCTTTCCCTTAGAAAAACGTTCTAAAGTTCCTTTCATGTAATCAACCTATTTAGAAAGAGCTGGGCACTTATCACAAGCAACGCTCATAGGTTTCTTTTGTTTACGACAGTTAGAGCATGAAAGAAACTCATGAGTAATCATGTCGTTAGATATTTGAGAAACTCTAGTATTAGCATCATGCAACTTCAATTCAAGAATTGAGCAATTAGAATAGGAAATTGAATCATGCAAATCAGACGTTAAACAACTTGCATTTTTAACATGTTTGCAATTTAACACAACAAGTTTCTCATTTTTTCTGAGTTTCTTCTCTAAGTTTCTCAAGAGTAGAAGCATGAACATCTCTAAGAGAAGTGAGCTCAGAATAAATTAAATCACATGACTTGCAAGCATCATCATCAGGAATTTAAGTCTTAAGTCTTGCAATTTTAGAATTAAACGATTCAATTAAAACATCATGTTTCTTAATTTTCTTGTTACGTTTCTCTAAGAGTGTACCAAGACAAACAATAGTATTAGATAGATCATCATAAGTATGTAGTACCTCGTTACTGTCACTATCAAGTTCATCCTCGGTTGAGCTTTCTTTGTTGCTTGCCATGAGACACAATCCAGTCAAATCACACAATATCTTGCTCTTAGATGTTGTGTCATCCTCGCTGCTCTCTGAATCAACGTCACTCAAGTTGACTTATTCAAGCGCTGAAAGAACTCGATGCACAACCTTGCAGTTGAGAAAGCTCTTTTTCTCCTTGTTGTTGAACGATCTCTTCTTTTTCTCCTTCTCCTCTTTTGATGCTTTATCTGCAAGCTTAGGACAATGGGAACAAATGTAGTTAAGATCACCACATTCATAGAATCTTTGAGGACCTCCACTTCCTTTCTTCCTCATACTTACACAACTGAGAACCAAGTAGAAAGCAGTGCTAAATCTTCTTCAGGAATCAACTCAAGCTGATCATCGGTTAGTGAAGATATAGAAGATAATGAAAAACTTGATGAAGAAGATTCAATATGAAACATGCTGGGTTGAGAGACCAAAGCAATTGATTTATTAACATTTTTCCTAGCAAAAACATCTAGTTTATGAGTTTTCAATTTAGAATAAAGTACACCTAATGTAAGTGAACTCATGATACTAGATTCTCTAATAGATGTAACTTTCATCTCCCACACTGACATATCTAAAGCTCCTAGTAATTGACGTTCATTCTCAGCATCAGTATATGTAATATTAACAGCACACAAATTACTAAGAATTTTATTAAACCGAGTAAAGAAATCATCTAGTGACTCACTAGGCTTCATCTCAAAACGCATGTAATCTTTCTTAAATAAATCTGTAATACCTCTTTAATAGTATTTGAACCTTCATGATAATCACAGAGTGCTCTCTATACCTCATACGCCGATTTGAAATGTATTACTCGATCGAAGTCGCTCCTTCCCAAGCCTCGGATGATCAGGTTCCTTACCTTGCTGTTTGCCTCGACATGAGACATGTTATGTGCCGTCACTTCATTATTCTCAAGGACCACACATGGCTTGTAGACCTTTTCCCAAATTGCAAAGCCCTGTTCTTGAATGTAGGCCTCATCTTCGCCTTCTAGAACTGAAAATCAACTCCGTCGAAAACACAAGATTTTGTGGAATACCTATCTGAAGCTATGTTTCTAATTACCGATTAAGATCAATTAGAAAGGATTAAGGCTCTGATACCAATTGTAGGACCGAATATGCGCAAAATACCCAATCAGATGGGGGTGAATAATTGCGGAAACCAAATTCAAAGATTAACTCACCTAAATCAAAACTCGATTTATACTCGGTATTCCACTCAAAACAGATTGCACAAGCTCTAGTAAAAACGATGTAGAGAAAGATCTGCTGGTCGGATTGCTCTCAATCTAGGTCAGCAAAAATTAAATTCAAATATGAAACTAACCTAACAAAAATCGAGTAAATTTGATGTGTGGATCAAAAGTTATTCCTAGTCTAAGAAGACTGTGTCAATCAGAATCGAGTAGATCAAAGCCTAATTGAGTTGACAAAAAAGCTACTTGAGATCAAACCAAATCCACTCAAAATTTTCTCAGATCAAATACTAGATATTCTAGCAAGGTTTTGAAAGGATTAAACCAAGATGAAACTTCATAGAAATATGAAATTAATTAAAAACCAAAACCGAGCTTGCAGAATATAGAACAGAGAGAAAATTTTAAATCAGCAACTCATCAACTTACGAAACTTTATTTTCATTGCATAGATGAGTTTACAAGATGCCTCTCCAAAGAATACAACAAAGATTTTCACGAAATCCCAAAATAGCTCTCTCTCAGGTTCGCTTTCTCTCTACTACGTTGTGCTGCCCTGTTCTGCGCTTACCTACCCAATACAACAGACCTCTCTATTTATAGGGTAGCCACACGCATAAATGTGACCGAATCGAACTACAACTCCCTGTCGTATTCAATCTGATCTCTATGCTCCTCTAATCACAAGAGGACAAACAACTTCTACTAATTAAGCTAATTAGCCAACAACACTTACGTAATCATGCATGCACATCTCCCATGCATACATGCATATATGTAACCAACTCAGAGTCCATCTCTGACACTAACTCTTGTCTCAAGTCCAGCCACCACACGACTCCCTCGTGCCTGCTCCGACTTGAACACGAGTTAGTCTTCACGTCCTCTCACAATCAGATCACCTCCTGCGTCCATCGCGAAGCCTTGTCTCCATATGCATTATTTTCTCAGCTCGAACATCCAGCATGACATCCTCGACCACCAGGACCTCAGTTCCTCCTGAACCTAGTCACCGAACCTCAGTTCCTCCCTGAACTAAGTTCGTCGATCCATCATCGACTACGTTCGCCTTCAAGCAACACCTACATATGAATCAAACAACAGTAGAGTATGAGCACAAGTCCTTCCCGACTTGACTCAAGATTAGTTCACGCAACACCACGCAAAATCCAAGCAAAACCAACACGCTAACATCTTAGCAACTCATGAACATCAACCAAATATCATTATGCTAAATCACTTTACTCTACCAATTTCATCAATCAAACCAATTTTTTATCACATGATCTCACAATAAGTATGCCACACTATTAAAAGGGATGCAACATAGAGCTAATTGTCGTGTCTCAGTGCTCAAGAGTTTCTAACCAAAACCAAAGTAAGAGTTCGCTCTAGGAGCCCGGTGCTAAAAATGTAGAAGTGCTCGAAATAGGTTTCGGAGAGTTCCTAGTTTGATCCTATGGGTTTAATATCATAAATTTAGTTGAGATGTGTAGTCCTCTGAATAAGCTTTTCATAAAGTCCAAAATTGTCAAAATTGGACTTGGGATCAAAAGTTATCGCCGTTTTTTAGAAGGTCAACTGTGTTATTTTGTTAACTGTGGAGACTCCGCACATTTTTGCGGAGACTCCATATTTTTTGTGCAGGGTCTGCAAATTCTAGGTCCAACAGATAGTTTTGGGGTTAACTCGGAACTACGGAGTGTCCACACCTTTTTGCGAAGTGTCCGCATTTCTCAGTTGTGATAGCTAGTTTTTGGGGGGTTGGGTATTTATACCCCCTTACCCCCTCCTTTGAGGGCTGCTGGTGCCTCCACAAAAATACCTCAAAGCCAAAGCCAGTTGTGCTTTCTCCACTCCATTTTAGTGTGAGATTTGAGAAGAAAAGTGAGTTAGGTTGAGAGATTGAAAGATTGAGTGCAAGAGAGCTAAACTCCATTCTTGAGCACTCGAGTTCATTGGCAAGAAGTTTGTGAAGCGTTTATTACTCTTGGGGATTCAATCCCCTAGGCGGCTAGGCATCGCTGGCGAGCACCCAAGGTTGTGGTGTGCTGCGGGTAGTTTGTGAAGGCTTCGATTTCGCCTCCACAAGGGAAGAAATCAAGAGTGGAATCCAATCTCAAGTGTGACCGGACTTGGAGAGGAAAAAGGTTGAGAGAGACCCAGCTAAAGTGTGATCGAGCCCCTCAACGGAGACGTAGAAACCTCTTGAGGAGGTGTCCAAACTTCGGGAAACAAATCACGTGTCTCCTATCTTGTTTCCTTGTTTTTGAGTTCTTGCTCAATATTTGTGCAGATTGCTCGATCTACTTTCTTGTGAGCTTTGAGTTGCAGGTACTTAGTGAAATAGGTTGGAATACATCCACTGGTGCTAGGTAATTCATGGATTTGATCCAAATTGAATTGCATTGGCACATACTTGAGTTTTCCCTGAAATCTCCGGAGTATCCGTAGATCTTTGCGGAGTGTTTGCACTTTTGCGGAGACTCCGGAAAAATCTGTGGACTGTCCACATATTACTAATCCGATGCTTTGAGTCTGTAAAAATTTTCAGGATACGCCTATTCACCCTCTCTAGGCGACATCGTTGTCCTTTGAGTAAGAACCTGTAATAACTATGAAACCTGATCAATACTCGGAGTACAAAAAGTCATGATTTCTCACTGAGGGAAAGATCCTTACCTGGATCTTGTTGTTCCTAATGTCCACCTGGACATCACACAGAGCCTTTAGGATGTCCTCGCGATGGCCCAGATACTAGTCGGTGAAGAGGAATTTAGCCCTATGGAAGACCACATCTTCCAAGAGCATTGGGCCTATGATGTAGAATGCCCATCAGTGATTATAATAATTCAGAAAATGAAGAGAGTTACTTGGATGTTGTGTTACTGTCCGATGTGCCCCTAGTCGGGTTAGAAGAACTCATGTGCTCCCACACCCAATGATCCCTGGCTTTCAAGGGACTGATCCGGTGCCAAATGAAGTCGAGCACCATGTCCCAAGCGGTCAATCCCCGCTCCCTTAGATTCGTGATCGCTGTGAGGATTGCTTGGACCTCGAGTGTGGGCTGGACTCTCATGGCCCAACATAGGCTCCTCTCCACCCGAGTACTCTTGTACTCGATGGTTTCTATACCTCGCACTAGCGGTAAAACTGGTGCTTATGCCACCCTGAGCATGAGGTATTGGGTGAGAAGGAGATGTACTTGCCGGATACCACACTCATGAGGGAAAACCTAGTCGAACCCGAGACACGATTAGACAAATTGATAGAACACATTGAGCAGAAGTTTTACCCCAATGATGGTCTCACATAGATGAACAAAGGTGATTATCTTGGTGATGGAGTTAGGGTTGAGGTGAACGAGGTGCACGCCATAGAACTCTAGAGACTTCACAAAGAAGTCGGGAGCCAAAAGCTAAAGTCTACAGTAGGCGAATTCCTCGAACATCATGAGCTCATCGGTATTCAGGGTGAGAAATGCTTCCCCATTTGCTGCCCTCCATGGGACTAAACTATGAGGAGGAAGTAGACCTTCCCTAGCGAGACTGTTTAGGTGGGAGTTCTTCATATTTGAGGCTAGCTAACCATCCAAGGAAAAAGACATGGTGGGCGATTTGAGAATGAGAGTTTAGGGAAGAAGATGATTATTTTTTGAAAGTGCGGGACTTGAGGGACAGAGATTAACATCCGCTTTCCACACCCGATTATAAGGTAAAGTAGGCTAGCAATAGTCCCCCCCCCCCCACAATGCCACAATTATCATGCTTGTGGCAATGGTAAAAATCCATGACTGCATCACCATGATTTGTCTTCCCTTTTTTTCTTTTATGACTGCAACTTGACATCTTGATTGGTCTTGGGAAGCAATGCACATTAAATGTGACGCTTCTTGAGGATGTGACAGCTGGTCAGTACTCAAGTGCCTTTAGCGACTAGAGTGGTTCCCTATCACATGGGTTCTGACTAAAATATTCCTATTCGGGGAAATCACTAACCAGGTGAAAGATCATGTTCAACCAAATGATTTCTTCTCGATCAGGAAGTACCCAACTTCAACAAGGGAATCAATACTCGGATGAACAAAGTTTTTAAACATTGGCACCATGGAAAAGCACTCAATGAGTACACATATAAGATTTGATAAGGTTCTTGTTTGTTAAGATGGCTAGAGACTTTACGTCAAAAGGTTCCCACTTGCACCACAAGATCCCCGAGTCCTAGTTCTTCGAACAACTTGGGATGAACAAAATATGAAAAAGGAAACCTAATAAAACAATCTACGCCTATGGTTCCTTCCTCTGGAGACACTAATGGGGATGAAGTTGCTCATCACTCCATTGTCATATGAGGAGGATGAAGACATCATTGTTGGAAGCTAAGAGGAAGTTAAGAGGAAGATGAAGGAGAGTTTTTGGCTCCAGTAGAAGAAGATTGGAGGATGTGGGCTTCTGAGATAATGCTTTGGACCTCTCCATTTATAAAGACTCACTACCTCATAGGCATTCTCTCTGCAGGAGGCAACGAAATGATCAAACATTAATGGTGGGTGCAACCTTTTGATTCAGGGTGCAGTACGACAAGAGTCGAAGTATATTAATTAATGATCTTTGGTCTCCGAAGAGGTCTGCCAAGGGTCTAATCATGTCAACTCCCCTCAAAAGTCACGTGTGTCTGATCGAACACTACATATAAGGATGGTAGGATAGAGGCTTTCCCAGAAGGGGCAATTATGTTCTTGCTCCTACTTTGTAGTGCAACTGTGAATTTGCCCTCCCTTTTCCAACTTTGTGATTTTACCACTCCTTTTTTCACAACAAAATTTCCATTTGCCCCTAGTTTAGGGTTCTATTAGGTAAAGCCAGATTAAATGAATTTAAAAAAGAAGAAAATAAAAAGAAAAATGGAAGAAAGACCAAACTACCCTCCCTTACCCATTCACCACCCATGAGTCCTCTATTCACCCGTGACTCTCTCTATCTCTCTCTCTCCCTCTCTCTCTCTTGGCAGCGGTGGCGCGCAAGCGAGGGGTGGCGCGGCCTGTGACAAGCAGGAGGGGGCGCAGGCGAGGGGCGATGCAACATAGGGCTAGTAGGACGGCAGCATCAGGCGCTTGCAAGCAGCTGAGCGACGGTGTGACGCGGGCATGGCAGAGCGGGCTGGGTGCAGCGGGCGCAGCCTGGGTGCAGTGCGGTGGTAGCTAAGTTGGGCACAGCACGTTGGGGCAGTGCGCATCCTGAACCCTACGTCCAGGAAGCCGATCGGATTCGCAGCTCCACCATCGTAGACCTTGGACTACTGCACCCCGACTGGCTCATCCCTATTCTAGCCCTTCCATGGAACAACCCTCTAATCCCCCCTCAATTAGGTGCCAGCTTTTGTTTCTAAAATGAGTTGTTGGTGGTGCTTGAACATAAGTGATCCATATGTGGTTTGGATGATGGATCTACTAGGTACGATTTTTTTCCCAATGACATATATATGTCAATGTCCTGCTCATGTATGTTGAATTTTGGTCATGTACCGATGTATCCCGCTTCTGGATATGGATACGGTTGATGGATGTGGTGGTTGCAAAATTGTATGTCCTAATTGTATCTTGGATTGCAATGCAATTAATAGATGGAAAAAAATAGACAGAGATAAAGATCCTAATTTTGCATGTGTCTTTGATTTCAGAAAACCTTCTGAAGCTTAGCCTCAACAAGTTAAGAGATGCACATGTTCAGAAAAGTACAGAGTTCGGAGAAATTTAGAGATGCACATGTTCAGAGATGCAAGTAGTATGTGATCGTCAGGTGTTGATATGTAGACCTTGAGCTAGCATTGACCGTTCATTTTGTATGTTACTAATATCTCATTTCAGGCTTGTATATTTTTTGTTGAAATTAAAACATTCAAATTCGATTCAATTTTGATTTGCCAAATGGATCACTTGTATAAATGTTGTGTATAACTGAAGACAAAACTATGCATGGACCAGCGCCTTCTTTATCTATAAAATCCTAGCTGTGTGCTTGTTAAAAAAAGTTTTAGTCCAAATTTTATGAAGACAAGAGCATTCACCTCCTAGCTGTGTGCTTGTTAAAAATGTTCAATGTTACAACCTCAATGTTACGGACTCTACATTTTCTCAGGTGCAGAGAACATTGAACTGTGATTCATGAGTTGTAAATTATTGTCGAAATTCTATCAAAATCTAGTCAAAATTTGATCAAATTTTAAATATATGCAAAATTGGTTAAACTTTGCTATCAAATTCATTCAAAATTCTTTCAAAATATGTCAAAATGCTTGATGTCAAAATAGGGGCAAAATCACAATGTACTAAGAAATGTAGGAGCAATGGTGCAAGGGCATACATATATGTTTATAGCTCAATTCACATAGTTAACTGCCCTTAACAGAATAGGGGCAAATGAAATCTTCAGTTTGAAAAAATAGGGACAAAATCATAAAGTCAAAAAAAGAGGGTAAAATCACAATTGCACTTCAAAACAGGGGCAGGACCACAATTGCCCCTTTCCAGAATTTCCAACAAAAGTTCAAAATATTGCAACTCGATTCGGTTGAAGCCTCTTCTAGGTGGACCCATCTCATGCAATCGAAGAAGTTCCCGATTAGGAGGTATGCAGTCTAAGGAAATTTCTGACTGAGATAAATGACCAGCGACCCTCTTCTAAGCATAGTTGCCAGGGGGGGGGGGTAGCAGACGAGGACATGTAACTATTATTTTATATTCTATAAATACCATATATCTATAAATGGCATATGAGGGTGATCCGTATCCCACTTCATCTGGGGCTAGTCATAGCTGCCATGGATTAGGGTATAATGACAATATACAGGAAAACTAATCATATCAAATAGGGAAGCAATCACCTATTCAAGAAAGATTCCTAGATACTCGAGAGTATAATAATACAGAAAGATTATGCTAGGAGGAGTTCGGGTAGGTCACGCCCAAGTTCCCCCAACTATAAAAGAAGGGGAGGGGGCACATCCAAGGCATCTCGATCTCAATCTAAATCCTTACAA
The DNA here is from genome assembly GCF_958298935.1 of Phragmites australis. NCBI lineage: Eukaryota > Viridiplantae > Streptophyta > Magnoliopsida > Poales > Poaceae > Phragmites > Phragmites australis. The sequence continues at coordinate 20,545,282 of NC_084941.1, read as the reverse complement.
CAAGAACCTCACACCTTCATATCTCCGAAATCGCAAACCCCCAAGCAAGTCTAGTTGGATAAAACACCAACAACCATCAAAAGATCCACAGTAGAAGCAACCTTGATCCAACCAGATCTTCAGTAGTAGGAACACAAAAATATGTGTTGTTCTTAGGGCTAGATCCACATATATCATCCTTTTGTGCTTTGTGATCATAAGAGTAAGGTAATGTAATGCCCCAAAAATTATATAAATAAGTGTTGACTGGACATTTTAAAGAGGATAAGAAAAGTTGACCTTTTGACCCGTCACTCGGATGGACGATTGGAGACCACAGATGCGTAGGGCTCATCGAAACAATTCCATTTGACTACTCGCATGTTATGTTCGGACTTCGAAATATGAAGCTGCGAATTGGACGCTTGAGATTCAAAGAGAAAAAAAAAAGAGACCGATCCTTTTCTTCTTAACCCTAGAGCCCTGCTCTCTCCCTCCCCACAACAGCAGCCGCCCTACTTTCTTCTAAACTTCACGTAGAAGGAAGAAAAGAGAGGGGAAAAGAAGAAAGAAAGGGGAGGAGATCAGGATGAGGAAGAAGGGGGCCGGCGCCCCTCTCACCTAGGTAGGAATTCCTCTCTTATTTTCCTTGTGCTGAGCTCCTCTCCATCCCCTCTCATCTGCATCTTGTGGAGTTGCTGGTTTGTGCAGCAGCAAGGAAGAAAGAGAAAGGAAGGAGGAGAAAGGAAAAGGGAAGAAGAAGGGAAGGAGAAGGAGGAGAAGAAAGAGGAAAACCCTGAGCTCTTATCAAGTTGCTCGTGGTTGCCCTAAGTGAGGATTTGCCACCCTAATCTTCTCTTTTTGGGTTGATTTTTGTGGTTTAGATCTTGAGTTTAGAGGGGGCTTAGGTTGAGGTTTGGTCGAAATCAGTTTCGTCCTCGTTCTGAAATCCGTCAGATTTGTGCAATCCCTGTTCAACATTTTTTTAGGCGTGTTAGCGTCTGAAATAAATTTTCCCACCATGTACAAAGTTGTAGGGAACTTCAATACCTTTCTTTTTGCACCAAGATTACCCTCATAGCCTCTGTAGTTTGAGATATATCATCGTTTCAACTTGACTGATTTTCTCTATCAAGAATCTGGATAATAGTAGATCAAACCAGTTTTTTTCCATCATATTGGAATAATTTTAGGGTTCGATCTGAAGCAAAGTTGTAGAGTTTTTCATAATCTTTCCAACGGCGTAGAGAACATTATCATAGAATGAGTAGAACTACATTCATGGCCTCTTAAAAGTTGTTGCTGTTGTTTTATCATCAGAAAGTTCAGTCATGTTCAGAGCGTGTTTTGGCCACCGTAGAGGCTTCAAATATAAAAAACTATAACTAGAAAGTGGTAGAAAATGGAGTTTTAAAGCTTCTGTGAACGTTTTAGAATTATTTTTGTATTAATTACAGGAAAAATGTGAAGGTTTCTGTTAGACTTTTCGGGACAGTTTTCAGTGCTGTTTTCAACAGCAGATTAGAGGCCCTTATTGACCTGATAAAAATATGGTTTCTCCACAAAAGATTTAGCCATTGTTGTGTAGTTTCCAGAAGTGTGTTTTTTTTTTTGCTATAATATCTGTTGCAGAAAAAAGATATGAAAATGTGAATCAATTGCAGAAAAAAGATATGAAAATGTGAAACCCTACTACTTTTATCGGTAGAAGGATGTATATGCTATTTTTGTGGTTCTCTTTTGAATGACGGCTTAGGGTGTTAGGATCATGTTTCCTATTGTATGTGCATGCTTGTATGAATGTTTTACTGAGGTGTGGTTCATAATCAGGTGGCGGTGCTTCTGATCGTGTTTGAAGGTTGTTAGTTGTATCGAAAAACGGCAAGTAAACATAGTGGTTGCTTTGCTGCTAGCTTTAACTGGTTATTCGTTCTACCTCCACCTAAATCATATGTTCAGAACCATGACTCATTTAATATGACCTGATTAATTGATGTTTTTGATGAGGTGAAGCACGATTACTTGTTTATATATGGTTATGTTGCCTTATGCTCTCATATCCATGAAGATTGTTATTATTGTGGTATATATGGTTGGTGAAGGCTATGAGGTGATATGGTATTTATAGTTTCATATTCATTCATTTGCATTGCACCTCACATGAAGTTATATGTCGTCGTTTGCTGGCCGCGACTTGTACCGGTACGCGCCGTACATTGCCCAAGGAGGGGTACGGTGCAGCTTTACACCTTGTTGGGTGTAAAGGCACTGGACATGCATTTAAATTGCATTTGCATTTTGCACTATTTAATTGAATTGTTTCCTATTATTGAAGTGGATGTTGAGAAGCGAATGCCTCTCCAGAAGATATGAGGATGTGGTTTAATCTTTTTAGATGAGGTTTATGATAATCTTGGATGTCTAACTTGGTTTGTTTCTATACTATTGTTACTCTCTTTTAAATCGATATCTAATGAACTTGTAGTTTAAATAGCTTGTTAAAGCAGTTTACTTGCTTTTATATCTCGCACCTCTTAATAACCTTTCCAGGTACTTGATGCTTGTTTGCTTAGTCGGGATGAGAGTAGCAACACTTCTACATGTTATAATCACACATATTAATGCAGTAGTGGTGTTGTAATATTAATGCAAGTGTTGGAGTTGTTTATCTCTTAGTGTTGCTTAGCATCGGTAAACTTATGCTTTAGTTTGCTTTGTAGGAGGTCAATTTAATGCCTTAATGTGTTGGTTATTTACTAGGATGCTTATGTGTTAGTACGCGGTTTTATTTATGCACCCTATATCTATGTTGTTGCTTCCGCGTTACCATGTTTTAGAGGAGGTGTTGCTGAAATTTTATAGTTTTGACAAGTCAAGTGGAGTAGTTTATAGTAACATTCTAGGTTTTTACGGTGTCTAGGGTGTTATAGGTAAGATAGGACATATGGCTATTATCTAACTCAGAGGCTTGAACCTACATAATTTGCGTCCCTCTTTGTGGTACTCTTTGGCGAGTATTCATGAATCCCTATTTCACTATTATAACAATAGGTCCTATACAAATCATCTACAATATATGATGCATTTTTTATACTCCAAGGTGTACATATTCCCCTTCTAACGGGTGTTCAAAAAGGAGTATATATATCTCAGAAAGTAGTGTCTGCTTCACTCATAAAGAGACGAACTATGGATCGAGCCAGCAGTTTATACTCTGGGAGTACATACTAGTTTTCTTAATATATATATATATATATATAGCATGACGTAAGTTAAATATTATTCCACGCGCCGGCACCTAGAGCAATCTAATCACTGGAGCGACCCAACAGGCCGACGGGCTGGAAAAGTAGGAAATTTCATCCTACAACTGGAAATTTCTTATTATAAAATAGGAAAATACACATTGTAAAACAGGAAAGTTAGAAAACACGTGTTATAAAATACGAGAAAACCCAATCCGTGATCGGAAAATATATGTTGTCGCGACTAGAAAATATATATTGTCATTACCAGAAAACGTTTTTCTGAGTGACTGAAAGTTATATGTTTACGTGATCGAAAAAATACATGTCACAATGGGAAAATATATGTTGCATGATGAAAAACATATGTTAGCGTGACCAGAAAATGGCTTGGCGTGATGGGAAAACATATGTCGGCGTAACCTCAATGATTCTTTGAGCACAACTCATGCTGCGCTTGAATGAGCGTAACCTCAGCTATATATACTTTCATACTAGCCAGTAGCCTCAGGAATGCTGGTCCTTCCCCTTGCGCAAATATTACAATACCAGCACACATAAATAGATGACCTGTAATATCATAGGTGCATACAAATATCACATCACAAGTTTATTCCGTTCCCAAAGTCAAGTCCAAAATGATACAAAAGCTAGAGAAATAGTCATTCAATCGGTGTTCGATTAGTCCCTATTTTTATCAACTTGTAGCAGGCATTACAATTATTAAGCAAAGGAGAATAATGATAGTATTTTAAGATCAGCCTTTGTGGTTCCTCCTTTTCTACTACTAGAACCCTTCTCAAAGAGGGAGAAATCAATTGAGTTAATAAAGGTTGAGCTGAATGCTTCCAAAGCATCCACATGATTTTAATACCTCCTCAAGCAAGACCTGAGTAACCATGAACCTGTTCATGTTATTCAAGCCAAGTTGAGTAAATACTAGACTTTCGACCCTAAAATAGTACGTACCATGCCATTGACATATACATAGGTGCAATGTATGCCTCAATTGAGCAAATATGTTTGCAGCATCATCATTCATCAATATGTGGCCTTGTATCATCAGCTCATATCAAATTAATCCTTATTAATCATTTGCGAAAAAACTATGACAATATAAGCAAATGAAATTAAAGTTTCGTCATTTGCATCAGAAAGTGGAGACACATATGGGCGAGAGAAAGTTCTATTGGAAAGTTTAGGACATATACATATCTACTACATGTAAAAACCATACCAGTAGAGCCCTGCACTCACCAAAGTTAAAAACAGTGATCTCCTCTTTTATCACTTGTATGTTCAAAGAGGAAAGCAAAATAAAAGGTATCTAAATTTTATCATTTGCAACTTCATATGTCTCATATTAAGGCACTAGTCAACATAGCTATCATATCGGTGGACTCTGATGTGGAGTAATACTATATTGTAGCCATTGCACACATTCTCTCCCTCCTTCTCAATTAAGGATTAGATAGAGTGTAAGAAGATGTTGAATGGACACATTAGCGGCATGAACTGCCATTTCATTATAGTTCACCTTTTGCTTCATCATCACAGGCCAACAAAAAACTGGCAGCAAAAAACCATAACAATATAAGCAAAAAAAATTCAACAACAATTTGGTATCATCATTTACTTATATATCCTCTATCTTTTCTCTCAATTGACGTCCTAGTTTCTGGCAGACTGAATTTCATCATAAGCGTGCAGAGTCCAAGGAACCTATGCATGCTCAGAAAGAAATTGACCATATTCCTGGAACTGGTCCCACAAAAGGTATCTGTATCAAGAAATGTTTCTTTGTGTCTTTTTCACCAGCTATGTTCATTCTTTTAAGATTGCAAATACTCCCTCCAGTGTCACCGCCTGTTGTTAACACGAAATAGTAGTGATAATGGACTATCACTACCTATTCTTTCCGGATAGACTATCACAACCAATTCTTGACACGTGTCGGTAGTTGTGGATTGTTGTTTCTGTAGTAGTGGGATTGTTGTTTCTGTAGTAGTGGCGAATCATAGAATGTAATTACAGTATCAGGAAAAAAGAATCATACTTATTATCCCGGTTTCACGTTTGAATTGCATGAAAATTATATCGTGTTCCTAAAGCTAGAAAGTAATCCACCGAACAAGTTTGAATTACTAAATGGTAAATATTAATATGACGGCAATTTTTGCATTTCACACTTCCTTGTACCTCCACGAGCTGGAGTGGAACGACGTTCAGCGAAAGTATTTTTGAACCCTAGTATGCAATGAAGTTTGGATGGGTGATATGATTAATAATTAATGAACGAGGCTTAACGATTGCTGCTGCCCACTGGTCAGCTGAAAAATGAGAAGGCCCGCAAGAGAGAACCAAAAGGCCTTCGTGATTCCTGCGTAACTGCAGCCGGTACCCCCTCCACTCAAGCTTACATGTGTAATCAAATCGGATACAAAAAGATATAGCTAATTCTATATTTTATTATATATTTTTTAAGTTAGAAACGAATAATGCTAGATAATTATTTATTCATCATGTATTCTATCCTACATTTTTTTTTTCAGAGTCAGAGTCGGAGTAGATAGTGCCGCAAGCTTTTGGTTAGTCGAATAGATAAAAAAAAAATTACTTCATTTGCATCCCACATAACACATTAAATAATAAAATGGTGCAATCAAATGTGCGCAGAGAGAGTAACCGTTGAGATATGAAAATAAGGGCATTTAGTATTATTTATACACAGATGAATGGCAATCTACTTATATATTATCATGTGTTTAAGTAAAATCACAATAGATTTTCTCGTAATATCTAACATTTAGATACTTCGGATAGATACTAGTCATCATATATCCTATCTTTTTTTATCTAGAGTCGGACACGGATAGTATCGGATATCCATTATTACATCCTATATTTAGTTCGCCAGCCTTCGATCTGTCGGTAGGACGGGAAATATCCATCCCGTTTTCACCCTTACTCAAGCCCCTCTACATAATAGCAGCCATTCCAATATTTCAGTAACCTAAGTACCAAACATAGTCCAAACGAAATAAGTGCCAAAATGAGGTACTCACCAATTCCTAAGCCCTATCTAATACGCAATAATTTAGTCTCTTATTCCTTATGCCCATTTTAGGAACTGGAAAATATCGAAGTAAACAAGGTGATGCTGATGAGTCTAGGAAGAATGGAATTCCTTTACAGATTAATGATGCACAAAAAGGAGTCTAGCTTATTTTTCCACAACTCAATACAATAAGTATTGGTTTCCTTGTTATTTTATTTGAATCAAAGTACATTTGCATTCATACAGTCATGTAAACACCCCTATATATCTACCTCTTCAAAACACGTCCTGAAAGAGGAGGAAGCCATTCTTTCACTTATGGAGGAAGGGAAGATGTGTGTGTAGGAGTTGGGGGCGGGTGGGTAGGAGGAGCAGGTTGCGGCACAGTACACACAAGAAACATAGAACTGCAGAAGCAGCATTACATCAAGGATATTTGACATAACCCACGCATTATTGCTTAGTCTTCAACATGGATCAACAGAAAAGAGCATCAGAATGAGAGATGCCTCTTGCTACTTGAAAGAGTTCTCGATGTCGATTACAAAGCGGTATTTCACATCCCGATTAACGAGCCTCTGGAGAGCCTCGTTGATATAATCCATCTTGATGATCTCAATCTCTGGATATATTTTTTTCGTTGCACAGAAGTTAACCATTTCTTGGATTACCTTTGTACCTCCAACAATACTACCAGATAGGGTTCGTGCACCTGAAAAATTTAGTTCAGGTTAAATCTAAATTTCTTTCCCTTCCTTTACGATATCTCTTTTCACATCGAAACTAACAAACTATGTAAGTATCAGAATGGAAAATTACCAGGATTAAGGATTGCAGGATGCACTTTGATCTCACTTGGAAAGCAAACTACTGCCATCACACCACCAACCTTAAGGAGTGAAAGATAGGGATCAAATGGATGGTCACCGGAAGCAGTATCAACAATGAAGTGCATGGAGTTTTTGAGGGACTGCAAAAACAAAAATCATACTGTCACAATCAGCTGTCAGTTTAAGTGGACCAAGCATAATTAAGTTCATTCTCGGCATTAGAGAACATCCATGCTCATCTGAAGAACTTAGATGCTAGGAACTAAAGCAAATACCAGTTCTTTCTCGAAAAGGTACTGTGATATTTTTTTTATCTTTGGCAATTAAACGATGGGATATAATTTTCCTTCGACATGAGGATTTGTTTTATTTTAACCATTTTTATTCTAATATTTTAATATTGACCCCTGCTAGACTTTATTTTCAAAAACTAAACCATTTGATCATGCTACTCGTCATTGCGTGACAAATAACTATTGTCACACCACCTATCTAAAAAGTTTCTTTACATCGCGTTTTTCTTCTGGTGTGACAATGTTGTCTTGTCGCGCCACTCACAATGGCGTGAACAAAAGGGTTAGTTCATGTAAATATAGCCTAGTATGGGTTAGTATTAAAATATTAGAATAAAAAGGTTAAATAAAAAAATCTCTCCACATGATGGTATCATACTACTAGCTTTTTTGTTGTTTTGCTATTATAGTAAAATTATGGTGATCTTCTTCAGAAGAAATGTGAGATATTAGTTGGTAAAACTGTGCAATGTGCAGGACCTCCATCTGCTGCGTGTTTGATGATATCACAAAATTGTCTGCTCCAAGAAGGTGTATGGCTTCATCTCTCTTTGATTCGCTTGTACTGAAAACTGTGACCTTAAGCCCAAAGGCTTTACCAAATTTCACTGCCATGTGACCCAACCCACCGAGTCCAATGACCCCAAGTGACTTTCCAGGTTGGTTCATGTTGTGTCGCATCATGGGAGTATAGACAGTTATACCGGCACACAGTAGTGGCGCTGCCTTTTCCAAAGGGTAGCCATCTGGTATCTTAAAGCAGTACCTGAAATGAAGTGTCAATGAATCAACAGAAGATCCAGTTTCCTTATCAGAAAGGCTGTATTCAACCACACTAAATGTTAAATATTTCAGTCGTTAGTACTAACCACTGATATGTGTTAAGGGAGGCACTACAGTGTGTGCATTGATATCTCAAAGTTGTCTGCCGGCTTTTAGCAGTTTAGTTGTTAAGGTTTTTGATCTAGTTTTCCTAATAAATAGGGTTAATTTTTTTGTTCTTTAATAATATTGGTATCACTGGTGCCGTCCTTTAGAAAAAAATTGTGCGTACAATATGTGCTGTTAACACGTTTTAATGTAGATGAAAATAGCTGGTAAGCAATAATGCACAAATTTTACTCAATCTCGTAAGAAGCTACGATTCATCCGAACATGACTCTGTATTAATGTAGATGGAATGACAGTGGAACACAAGAACACTAAGTATTATCAATAACAGAAACAACATCCAATTAAAATAGTATTGGCGTACCTTTCGTGGACTACAATATGAGTGGAATATCCTCCCTTTGTGACAGTGCCATCTGTATCGATTCTGTTGAAAGTAAAAACTGTTTTTGGGCAGTGGTTTTCTAGTGAGCTATTGCAGTTCTCACAGTCTCGGCATGAGTTCACATATGTTCCGACACCTACATGGTCACCCACTTTAAATCCCTTGACTTCTGAACCAACGTCAGTTACAACTCCAGCTATCTCATGCCTGCGCAAATCATATTATTGACGCCAAATTTAGTACATATAGATTTTGGACAACATGCAACATTGATCTGAAAAGCTCACCCGGGAACCAAAGGGTACGCTGAATCGTTGTGCATATTTCGCGTCCAATTAACATCGGCATAACATACTCCACAGTGTGTGATCCTCAATGAAACATCATCACTCCGTACTGCTCTGGTAATTATTCAACATAACGTTCGCATAAGAAGCTATGAAAATGAAACCAATGAGCTAATTGTACAATGACATGCCTGTTGATATTTCTACTCAAATTTCTGTGATAGCATTAGACCTACAATGTTCACTGAATTCCTCGTTGTTAGCATCGAAAGAAATTTCATGCTCAGTTTGTGATATGGTACAAGTGAAAATATGTACACCTCCAGTTCCACCATCGATATCCACATAAAAAAATCAGCATGAAACTCCCTGAAAACTGAACTTCAGCAAGATGTAAACTGAACTTCAGAAGAACATAGTTGATTTTTTAGGTGAAAAATAGTTGAATTTAGCAAGAAGTTAATATTCAGAAGAATAAAAAATGTATTCACGAAACTAAAAGGGATGTATCGAATTAGGAATTGAGCCTATTTTCTTTTTAATGCAAAATCACCTAGTTCCTCCTAGGTTCTTGTACTTTTTTCCCCTAAAAAAAGGAATTATTTCAAGTTACCTGCGGTTAAACTTGTACGGCGAGAGAATTCCAGACGGATCTCTTGCTGCCCAAGCGCTACAGTTGCCGTTCTCAGATTCAGAAGCCATGTCAATTGAACTGGATAATTAATTGAAGTCAAGTCAGAGAGAATAAAAATAAGGCGCAGCTCTAACACAAGCAGGGCTAATCTATAAACTGCTGCCCGTTTTAGTGAAATCACTGCACCTTTTCAGTCAGTGACTCACTGTATACACCATTCACAACAAAAGCATTCGGAACACTATCAAACTTCAACCCAGGGGAAGCAATTTGACATTCCTAATTGTTACGAGGGGCAAGTAATAACATTAGAAACTACAAGCTTCAGGCCATCAGGGAAATCCAAGTGACAAATAACAAAGATTTCTTCTCTTCTTGGCGCAGCCCTAAAGAACCGCCGCACAGGACGCTGGCGAGAGACGGCCAGTAAAACTGTGGGAAAGGTGAGGCAGGCTAGGGAAGAAGAAACGCTTATTACCTCTCCCTCGATCGATTCTTCTCCTTCCGGCCGTCGCGCCGCACTCCTCCTCGATGATGGACGGTAGGCCGGTAGCGAGCGGAGAGCGGGACGTGGAAACCTCCCGACTGCGAGTTGTTTTATTGTTGGAGGAGGATGCGCAGCACAGGGGTGGGGAAGCGGCTGCGACAGTGGTGACGTCGCCTGGCGATTGACACTTGACAAAAGTGCGCATGCGCATGCGTCAGCGTTACATGCTTTAATTTTAACTCACCCGGCCAATCAATCTCAGTCTAGTGCTGTGTCTATTGGCACTGCATAACAGGTATGATCTGGTCCGATATGTATAGGCTTGGCTATTTTTTATTTTCTATATTATTTTTTAGCTTTTTTAATCTATTTTTTATATTTTATCTCATTTTTTTTAATCTATTTTCTATATATTTATAATTGTGTAGCTATTTTTTAATTTTATTGGGCCGGCTATGCTGACTGGCTGCCTGTGGCGTCATGCTCGCTGTGCCGACCGTGCTGCCAGGCTAGCATGGCATAGCACTGTTGCCGACGGGTCGTGCCGTGGGCCGAGAAGGAGGCACGCAGGTCAGCACGGCACGACTCGTTACAGTCGTTTGGACCGTGCCGTAGCCAGGTCATGCTCGTGCAAGACCGGCCGAAGTGACCCATTTGACCACTCTAGTTTGGGGGTTATAATAACCAGGTGGCTTGAAGCGTGTAACCTAATTTGTGTTCAACTGCTAAACTGCTAATCGAGATTACAAAATTACTGCCTGACTCGGTGGTAGGTGTGCCCGTTGTCGCCGCACCCGCCTGGGCTCGAACCTGAGCGTCGCACCTGCTCCCTGGGCCCCGACTTGGATCGGTGGCACTGGTGGGTCCCTCTGCTGGCCCATCTCATGAAAAGAATATATATTGGTGTTGTAAAATCACGTTGCCAACAGTTAGATCTTACTCTCTTCATCTCTCATGATCAACACTCTAAATAGTAGATACAAACACAAGTAGACAAAGGTGTAGAAGGAGGTCTTCTTTCTTTTTTATTTAGTATAATGATATATACAATATTTCTTCTCTTCTCTGTTATATATGGTTCTACTGAGATGGAGTCTGTCGAGGATTTATACATAACTGCCTATTATTTTACGATATGAAAAATAGGGATACCGAGCGTAATTTATCTGGTTTGCTAGCCGAATATATAAGAATCCTTCCTAAATAGAGGATGGTTTCTAAATTTGATACGATTAGTTTCTTTATACTTTATTTTTATATCATAATCTATGGTGACTATGTATCGAATAGGATATAGACAATCCTCGTATACTTTTTTATAGATAAACAATTTTTATAAAATATGTAATATTAATTATATATTTTTATCATCTATCTCCTCAACTCTACTCACAGCAGGGTCGTTGGTCCTTCGGGTTGACAGGGAATTCCTCCGGGCCACAGTCATTCTACGTCTGCATGGAAAGAGTCCTCCAGGAAGAGTCTTCGATCAACCCGAGGCGTGGTGTTCAAACTTCTTTGGTTAGAAATCCCAGCAAGTCCTCGGGTTTTCCATCTTATCTGTTCTACTAGTTGGACAAACGTGACTTCTGCATGCTTTGGCAGTTTATATGATTTGACCCATGGCACACCTTTTTGGAAATTGGATCATTAATTGGCATGATTTGGCCGCCGTTAATGTCTTGATGGCTCCGTCTTCCCGTGAGAAGAACACCTGTAGAGTTGTGAGCCTTTATAAACAAAGAGCCTCTGGGCGTTATCTCATAAGGCCTTATTTAAGCTAATCGCATTCCGCTGCCGTATCCACGTGCCTGACAGGTTTGTTGCTCGCTACTCGCCCAAAATAGTTTCAACGGAATCGATAACTATGCTTTTTCAAAGCTACAGGGAAGCGGATGGCGTTTGGAGATCGGTAAATATGCGGACGGAAACCGACCATCGTATTACTGTGCACTGAGTATGTATATAGGTTCGACGGAAGGAGGGAGAGTAATAGAAGGAAAGAAATAAGGTAGCTGTTGGAGATAAAAAAAAATAGATGATACTGTAATAGTATTAGAGGATGTTGTAATAGTGTTATAAGAGATGAATTTTTAGAGTATTTATTGAAGATGGTCTAAACCTACGGTTTCCAACTTGTGTGCAAAACTCTTTCTTCTTCCTCCGAGCTTTCTTCTTCCTCCGAGCTCTCCTTGATCATGGCATCCTCGTCTTAGTCTTTCTCGAGGGACTCAAGTGTGCTACCAATTGGGACCTCCAACAGCTTCGCCGATGGGACTGCTGCCTCGATCACTGATCTCGCCACTAGACACTCCCCTCCCTCCCTTACTCAGTCGAGCTCCATCATCGAGCGCGTCATTGCTTCCTTTGACGATGAAGATGAACCTATAGCTGCTAAGTCTGAGTAGCCAACGGAGCTTGCCACTATGGACATCCCGGCTCCCTACCGGGAGGAGATTGATTGGGACCTCCTCGTGGAGGAGGTCGGGTAGGATAAGGAGCAAGAGGCTGGGGCGAAGAGAAAGGAAGCCGAAGAATCATCCAGTTCCTCACCACGGTGTAGCTAATTTCATCATAAATTGCTCCGAAGGAAGGAACTTGAATCATAGACTTTTTTATACTTTTTCTTTCTTTTTATATTTTGTTCATCTGAGTTGCGGAAGAACCGGGACCAGAGGATGTTATGGTGCTAGTAAGCACCTTTTGAACTATGATTGATAAGGTACGACTTCTCAAAGAATAAGAAAGATAAAAATACTAACTACATGTGAAATTATGTGATTAAGATTTTTTCTAGAATTTTCTAAAGCAATCTATGATTTTCTAGGATTTTATAGAATTTATTTGATTATAAAACTATATAGAAACATTAAAAAATTAAAACTATTTTCTGAATCAATTCTATTTTTAGAATTATTATTGTACAGAAAAAGTAATTACTTCATAATATATATGATATATGACATCATTACGGAATTAAAACAAATAAGAAAAAGCACTGCTGACTGTGTATATACGTATGGATGTTGACTCAGCATAGTGCGCTGACAGATCAGCACTTCGGCTGATATGGCATGGTTGATATGGCTGTTAACAGCGTTAAGCGCCCGATGGACGTCGGCGTTAAGTCCATTAAATTCTGATCGCCCGATTTAGATCTGACAGTCTAGATCTAAACTAATGAACCGATATGTTATCGTCTAATCGCGACCACACATGAAAGATTGGACAGCTCATCTTGATTGGCTTCGCTCCCGACATGCGAGACGGCGACGCAGAGGATTCCCGCGGCGGCGCGACATCAGAAGATGGCCGGAACCTCGTCATCGTGCTCCGACAGCTCCGACGAGCGGTGGAAAATGTTCAAGGGCTCACAGCAAAATCGTCCAGGGGACATGTTATCATCGGCGAGGCTCTAGCGAGGCTAGCGATGACCAACGGTGGTGGCGACTTTCAGAGCTCATCGAAAATTGCTCCTGGCGGTTGATTCGTCTCTATTTGTTGGGTAAAAGACGTGGTATGTCATTAATTGGACCCCTAGCCATCCATATATAGTTGGGAGGCGAGGTAGAGTCCTAATCATGTCCGGCTAGGGTTTGAGAGTCCAGCAGCCTCACGTCCTTGATCTGAGTACGGGTTTGGGTTTCAACCCGGCTTCGGTGCAGATAAGTTGGGAAAAAGGTCCACGTGCTCATCAAGAACTCATCCAAACATCTTCCAGATGTTTTCCCCCTCGCTCGATTTGAAAAGGGCAGGGCGGCCGATGGCTTTGCTTTGAACTCCAAACTACCTTTTGAGCCTGGCTTCATTGGAGATAGGATGGGCAGAACTTCGTGGAGTCTTCAATGATTCAGTTTGGGTGGTCCTCACTCGATCTCTGCCTTCAATCTGCCCAGCTCAATGTGATCCTCTCGTTGTTGTTTCCTTGTCAGACGAGAACAGAGAAGAAGAGAGCGAGAGGAGGAAGATGAGGTCCGGCCGGGCCTCGACATCACGTGGACGGAAACAGACCAAACAGGTCGTCTTGTCCCAGGCCGACTTGAGAGAAGAGAAAGAGGGAGAGACCAGGCCAGCTGACCGACGGGCCGAGAGGGGGAGAACAGAGGGAGGGGAAAGTGGGCTGGAATGAGATCGTCGGCCCTTTTCCTTTTTCCTTTCTATTTTCCTTTTCTATTTCTTTTTATACTTGTATGTGTACACATACATGTATATGATATGTTTTCACATACAGTACACATACATATATATGTACATATATACTCAACTAACTTAAACATATATATATATATATGTATGTATATATACCTATATATATATATATACATATATGTACTTCTCTTTTGGTTCTATTACCGTTGGGGGAATGGTACCATATTAGTACCCCCATCTGACTTCAGCCACCCTTGGCCAACACCCAGATAAGAATTGGTAATGCTAACATAACAATGGAGTTATCTTTAAAGTTGTCTTGTAGAAGTAGAGCCAAAGGGATAGCCAACGCAAGGCGAGAGGCTCGAATGCCGAGTCTTCAGTCCTTGAAGGGTGAGAGTCGCTAGAGGCATCGATGAAGCCCGAAAGAGCCATTTGGCAAGGAGTGAAGGTCCCCAAGGCTCCCACGCCTCAACCGGAAGGACGAGGGTCACCGAAGGCGTAGACAAGGAGCGGAGGACCACTTGACGGAGGACAAAGGGCTCAAGGGGAACGAGGCCCAAGGAAAGCTCGAACGTGGCCAATCATGCCACCGAAGGGCTGATTGACATGTTACCAGCAAACACGTGTCACATCCTAGGATGATATAACTTGTAATAGTGTAGTGTATGTAATACCCTTCGAATATTCTAAGAACATTCTAGGGAACAGGGGATTAATGTAATATGAATTGGAGTGGTTGTAGTATGACTATAAATATCTCCACCCTATTGATGTGATGGCATTCATAGTTATTATACCAACAAATACTACTTCACTGGATTGTGATTCAGGTCCCAACACTTACATTGCTATTTCCTTTATTGAAATAAAAATATTTTTTATTCATGTGAATTTGGGCTGTTACAAAACCAACCCCTTTAAGTGAATCTCATCCTCGAGATTTGGGCTGACCTCCAAACAGATGAGGACATTCTATTTTCAAATCTTCATCTTGTTCCCATGTTGCCTCATCCTCAGTGTGATGACTCTAGTGCATTTTGCACATTTGAATAACCTTCCTTCGTGTCACACATTCTACCATTTCTAGAATTTTGACTTGATATTTTGAATAATTTAGGTTTTCTTGTGGCTCTAGTTCCTCCAACGGTGACCGTTTCTCTGGCACTTGTAATCACTTTTTTAATTGTGATATGTGAAAAACATAATACCCATCTGCTAGCTTAGGTGGCAATTCCAACTGATAAGTCACATCTCCACGTCTAGCAATCACTTTAAATGGTACGATATACCAAGTTGCTAGTTTA
Source organism: Phragmites australis (assembly GCF_958298935.1). NCBI lineage: Eukaryota > Viridiplantae > Streptophyta > Magnoliopsida > Poales > Poaceae > Phragmites > Phragmites australis. The sequence continues at coordinate 20,529,737 of NC_084941.1, read as the reverse complement.
ACTCTAGCTTTGAAACGATGAAGTCCTCTTAAAGGTGAAACCCTGAGATACACATAATCTCCAATTTCAAAGTTAAATCTCGACAGTGATAATCTATGTAACTCTTCTATCTACACTGAGTAGTCTTTAACTTTTCTTGTATTGCTCGTACTTGCTTTTTAGTTTCTTTAAGAATCTTGGGTTCAAACACTTGACCTTCTTCGGTTTCACTCTAATGCGAAGGTGTTCTACACTTTGTTCCATATAATGCATTGAATGGAGCCTTTTGTAAACTTGATTGGTAACTGTGGTATATGAAAATTCTTCATAGGGCAAATTCTTATCCCAACTGTTATGATTGTGTAGAGTACATGCTCGTAACATATCCTCAAGTATCTGATTCACTTTTTCAATTTGTCCATCTGTTTGTGGGTGATATGCCGAACTAAATTTTGGTTCATGTTCAGGGATTCATATAGGTTTTGCCAAAACCTTGAGGTAAATTGGGTACGTCGATATGACACTATCGTCTTTGGTACACAGATGTGTTTTCCAAACTATATTATGTCTTTCTCATCGTCGGAGAATTTTGGAGCTTGCTTAGTTTAATATTCTACTTAATCTCCTTGATATGTTCATCTTCCACTTGCCCTTTTTGAATATTCTCATCCAAAGTAGGTTCTACTTTCATAGATACTGGTTCCATATCCATGATAGACCCTAAGTTAAGTCGTCAAAATTCCTCACACAAGGCTGGTTGAGCTTCTTGTAGTGTGGCCATATTGCAGTACGCTTTCTGACTTAACGCATCTGCAACTATGTTTGCATTTCAAGGATGATAGTGGATTCCCACATCATAATCCTTAATTATCTCCAACCATCTGCGTTATCTCAAATTGAGATCCGTTTGTGTCAATATATACTTCATACTCTTATGATATATATATATATATATATATATATATATATATATATTACTGATATTGTAAGAACTTACAATGTTATTGAATGATCATCAATAATCTATTAATGGCATTGATAAGAAGCTTGCGAGAACAAATACCACTTTGCAGTGACTCACTGATAGCATTGCAATGCTCAATACGCACTTTGATCTGTTGGTCACTCAACCCCCGAGAAACGGCCGTATGGACCCTCATGGTACAGCCCATGAACATGACGAGTCCGTCGTCGATGATGAAATTTTGAGGCAAGAATAAGATGCCTTTGATGCACGATAATGGGATCGATTAAACTTCAACCATCAAGGTATGAGAGGTAATAGTTTTCAACAACATAACCTACGTGTTAATGGTGATCCATTTGCTAAGGTTAAGTTTACTATACCATCTTTTGCGGGTGCCTATGATACTGAAAAAATACTTAGATTGGGAGATAACAGTTGAACAGAAGTTTAATGCTCATTTAGTTCATGAAGTGCATAGAGTTAGGCAAGCCACTAGTGAATTTAAAGAATTTGCAATTATCTAGTGGAATAGAGTATGCATCGATGGGTTAGCGCGTACTACATGGAATCTTTTAAAGGTTGCTATGCGTAACAGATTTGTCCCACCCTCTTTTAAACGTGATTTGCGTAAGAAATTACAGCGCTTAAATTAAGACGATGGATCCGTAGAAGAGTATTATCAGGAGCTACAAATTAGTATGTTACATTGTGATATTATTGGGAATGAAGAGACTGCAATGGCATACTTTTATGGAGGATTAAGACGTAAAATTTAGGATATAGTTGATTACAAAGACTATAATAGTATTCCTAGATTGTTCCAACTTGCATGTTTGACAAAAAAAGAATTACAGGGACGACAAGAAAGGCCCAGAAATAATTTTGGAAGCACGACTACTTCAAAATCAACACCGGGATAAGTCAAAATAATCCCACGTTCAGCTACACAGTCTGTTGCCCTTTCTCGAGTAGGGTGCGTTCAGTAGCACCTCCAACACCATCACTTGCTTTAGCGGTTAGCAAATCTGCTAATGTGCAGGCTCCAACCAAGCGCCCTTCTTTGGTTGCTTCTACAGGCCGTTCGATCGGAATTATATGCCACCGATGCAAGGGAATGGGCCACGTCATAAAAGTTTGTTAAAGTCAGTGAGCATACATTGCAACAGAAGACGGTGGGTATGTAAGTGCTAGTGATGTTGAGAATGAATATGCTCTTGCAGCTAACCATGCAGGAGATGAGGACAAACATGAGATAGAAATCGACCACGAGGAATAATTGAGTGTTGCTGCCATGAAGAATTATAGGATCCTCATTTTGCAGCGAGTGTTAAGCACTCAAATAGAGCAAGCGAAACAGTTACAACGCCATAATTTATTTCAGATGTTCCTCATAGTCAAGGATTACCATGTTCAAGTCATTATTGATGGATGGAGCTGCAACAACTTGGTAAGTTCAGATTTGATCAAGAAGCTTGAACTGCTAACAAGGACATATCCTCATCCTTACCACATTCGGTGGTTCAACAATAGCGGTAACTTGAAGGTAATGCAAACAACCATGATACATTTCTCTATTGGTTCATACCATGATATTGCTAATTTTGATGTAGTTCTCATGCAAGCATGCTCACTCTTGTTAGGTCGACCATGGCAATTTGATATTGATGCAACACATCATGTTAGGAGTAATAAGTATACTCTTATGCATAAAGGAAAGAAAATAATTTTTGTATATTTAACCCCCTACTAAAATTGTGAAATGCGAATAAGAGATAGCTAAAAATAAGAGAAATCATGAGCATGAATCTGAAAATCAGCAAGTAGCAAAATATGTTTTTCTATCCAAAAAGGAGAAATTGACTACAAGTTCCAAGTTCATTGGAGTTAAATTGAAAGGGTGTGTTATGCTTCCCACTAAATTTGACCTTGCTAAAATTTATGATAATGAGCTACCATGCTATGCTTTGATATGCAAAGATGCTCTAGTTTCACTCGAGGATATCTAGCTCTTTGCTTGCTACTATTGCTAACATTTTGTAGGAGTTTGTTGATGTATTTTTAGCTGAGGTACCCCCAGGATTACCACCTATTCAAGGAATAGAACATCAAATTGATTTAATTTTGGGAGTAACCTTGCCAAACCATGCTGCATATAGGACTAACCCAGAAAAGACTAAGGAAATTCAATGACAAGTCCAAGACCTTTTGGATCGCGAGTACGTACGAGAAAGTCTTATTCCTTTTGTTGTTCCCGTTCTTTTGGTTCATAAGAAAGACGGTAGTTGACGTATGTGTGTTGATTGTAGGGCTATCAATAATATTACCATAATATATCGTCATCCTATCCCTAGGTTAGACGACATACTTGATGAGTTGAGTAGTTCTATAATTTTCGCTAAAATGGACTTGCGAAGTGGATACCACCAGATTAGGATGAAACTTGGAGATGAATGGAAAACTGCATTTAAAACTAAGTTTGGCTTGTATGAGTGGTTAATAATGCTTTTTGGATTAACTAATGCACCTAGTACTTTCATGCGTTTGATGAATGAAGTTTTACGTCCTTTCATTAGAAGCTTTGTGGTGGTTTATTTTGATGATATCTTGATTTACAGCACGTCACATGAACTACACTTTGATCACTTATGTGCTATTTTTAATGCTTTGAGAGATGCACGTTTGTTCGGTAACCTCGAAAAGTGCACCTTTTGCATGGATTGAATCTCTTTTCTTGGCTATGTAGTTACTCCACAAGGAATAGAGGTGGATGAAGCAAAAATTAAACCCATAAAAAACTGGCCGACCCCTGAGACTGTCACACAGGTGAGAAGCTTTCATGGTCTTGTGGGTTTCTATCAGTGATTTATGCGGGATTTCAGCACTATTGCTGCTCCATTGAACTAGTTGACAAAGAAATAAGTGGTTTTCAAATGAGACCTGCACAAGAAAAAGCATTCAAGTTGTTGAAAGAGAAGCTCACCATTCTCCATTGCTCCAACTCTCAAATTTCGGTAAGACTTTTAAATTAGAGTGTGATGCTAGTGGGATTGGAATTGGAGGTGTGGTAATTCAAGAAGGTAAACCTATTGCTTATTTCAGCGAGAAATTATGTGGGCCAAGTCTGAATTATTCTACCTATGACAAAGAATTGTATGCTTTAGTTTGTGTGCTTAAAACTTGGCAACATTATCTATGGTCCAAAGAATTTGTTATACATTCTGATCATGAATCATTGAAACACATTAGAAGTCAAGCTAAACTGAATAAACGGTATGTTAAATGGGTAGAATATATTGAGTCATTTCCATATGTCATAAAACATAAGAAAGAAAAAGATAATGTGATTGGTAATGCGCTTTGTAGGCGTTATACCATGTTATCTCAACTTGATCAAAAGATTTTTGTTTTAGAAACCATTAAGGACTTATATTTTACTAATTTAGACTTTAAGTAAGTGTTTGAACATTGTAAAGAAGGGAAAATATGAAATAAATATATGTTGAATGATGGTTGCTCTATCGTGCTAACAAGCTATGCATTATAGCTGGCTCTGTTCATTTTTTGTTGTTGCAGGAGGGGTATGGAGGAGGATTGATAGCTATTTTAGAGTAAAGAAGATTGAAAATATGCTAGCCATCCACTTCTTTTGGCCAAACATGAGACGTGACATCGAGCGCTATGTGTCGTGTTATACTACTTGCAATAAAGCTAAGTCTCGTTTAAATCCACATGGCCTTTACATGCTTCTTCATGTTTCTAGTGTACCATGGGAGGATATTTTTATGAATTTTGTGTTAGGTTTGCCTAGGACAAAGAGGGGGAGGGATAGCATATTTGTAGTTGTGGATCGATTTTCTAAAATGGTATATTTTATATCTTGTCACAAGAGCGATGATGATACAAACATAGCTGATTTATTTTTCAGGGAAATCATTCAACTACATAGGGTGCCTAATACTATCATCTTTGATTATGATGCAAAGTTTTTGAGCCACTTTCGGAGATCTCTTTGGAACAAATTAGGGACAAAGCCGCTGTTCTCTACTACATATCGACCATATTGCTGGCTATCTTAAAGAAGAATTTGAAGATGTGGGAATAGTATTTACTGCATATTGAATTTGATTACAACAGGTCGGTATACTCCACCACCAAGGTAAGTCCGTTTCAGGTAGTCTATGGACTTAATCCCCGTGCTCCTGTTGATTTACTATATTTGCCTACTTCTGAAAAACTTAATTTGGATGTTAAGAAGCATGCAGAATTTATTCTTAAGTTGGATGAAACTACTAAACAGAATATAGAGTACATGACTAAAAAGTATAGGATTGCTGGAAGTAAAGGTAGGAAACAAGTAAAATTTGAACTAGGTGATTTAGTTTTGTTGCATTTGAGAAAGGAAAGGTTTCCAGAGTTAAGAAAATCAAAATTGATGCCTAGAGCTGATGGTCCATTTAAGATAATTGAGAAAATATATGACAATGCATACAAATTAGACCTACCAGCCAATTTTAGGGTTACTCACACGTTTAACATTTCAAATTTGAGGTCATACTTAGGAGAATAAGATGAGCTCGAGTCGAGGATGACTCCAATTCAAGAGGGGAGTATAATAAGGATATGTCTCCTTCATATATGAGCAACATTGCTAATAATCCTCAAATCGTACAAGGATAAATTACAAGAGCATATGCGCGACAATTAAACCACCAAGTGAACTCATTCCTCACTATTCATGCTTTTTCGGATGGATTGCTACTAAATTCTTGTGATTTTTTATTGCTTAGAAATATGGGAGAGGCATCACAAGCTTACCTGGACGTAGTCACTCGAGTGCCAGTCGACTCGGACTCTAAATTTGGTTCGGAGTCTCAGGATAGTACGATAGTAAAATAGGCATAACTCTCACATACGGAGTCCAATTGAGACGATATTGAACTTGATGGAAAGCTTATGACTAGCCCTTTCCAATGGATTTGGGTCAACCAAATATTCGTTATAATTTAGTCAGAGTCAAAGGAATAATTTGCTGCCTCTCACTATTTGGACATTGTCGGGTCATGTAATCATGTTGGAGTCAAAATCCAGGTTGTGTATGCCTCTTCTTAGGTCCACACAACTCTAGGGAGACCTCTTCACGTCCCCATATATATAGACATAGTAGCCATCGTAGTTTAGGCTTCAATTTTGCTTAGATTATTCTATTTTAGACAGTTTCGCCGTTTATCAGTTTGTAGAATCCCAAACTCGAGCACTTCATTGGTAATCAGCAATATCCAGATTGTATCTAACTATTTTTGCTTGTGTTCTCGATTAGCTTGCAGGAAAAGCCTTCTTGGCGAGATCAACCGCGTCTTGGTACGGTTGATAACCACATAGTAGTGTTGTAGTGGTTATGATGATTCTTGATCTGTTCTGGTCGGAGCCTTTGGATCATCAACGTCGAAACTCCACCAAATCAACTTGTCACATTACCTTCAGAAAATCGAGAAAACCCACATCAGCTCCAAGGTCGCAACTATCTCCATGTTCCACGATACCACCGCTTATACCTCAACAACGGCAAAGCGGCCAAGCACCACTCAACAACACCAGGTGTCCTCCAAGCATGCTTTTTTTGTGGCTAGGACAACACGTGTCCTTCGTGTTGGGTCGATCGACTATCCTCTTCTACTGCAGTCGACCAAGATCAATGGCCGCGCCAATCCTGTAAGTGCTTAACTTAGTTTTTATTTAGGCTAGTGGCTAATTTTACTCGAACACTATAATAGAACTAGATCATTGATGGTCTGCATAAATTTTTAGCATGGTTATCTTTATCGTCAGTACTGAATATTATGCACATAAATGTATAGCACAATGCAATCTCTGTACTTTTAACATCTGATCGATCCTCTTTTAATGCCTAGATGAATCGATCTTGTGGTAAAATGATGTTTCTCGAAAAATAAAAATGCCTTGAAGACTTCCACATATTGCGTCCTTCTTCCATGGATACATTGTGGTTTCTCGTCATGTGATATACCTTTTCTTTTTTTTTTTTTTTTTTGCTGAATTGTGAATGTCAGGTGGGTTGGAGGGATTTGACAAAGTTGTGTGAGATGTTGAAGAGCATAAAGATGGCGAATGCCCATCAATAGCCTTTCAGTATCACAGTAAGGATGGGGAACAAGGTACATTCATTAGAGCCGTTGAAGACCGTCCCGGCGCCAACGTGACCCCCAGGGAGGATCGCCATCATCCCCGCAAACTGGCCGTTGAAGCGCGATTCCGACGACCCACCCGAGCCGCGCCGCCATGCCCGCCTGTCATCGACGACGCCGACCGCCGGAGCCCAGGTAGACCACCCCCCATCGTCTGATTGTTGATGAACGGCCACAATTAGATCCTCCCGTACCCCTTCGCTAGCCAATCAGATGACGCCACATGTCACATAATCCCAGTCACCACTCATAGTCCACATCAGCGCCACGTGCCTTTCACGTGTTGGCAACATCATCTTCCCGAGCCGAGTCAGCGTCCCGGTCAGTGCTAACGTCATCGCTTACACAGTAAATTGGGTTTTCCTTTAGAAAAATAATTCCAAAAATCTAATGAATTCCGAGAATAGGTTTTCTTTTAATAGAAAATTCTGGAAAATAGTTTATGTTTTAAATAAACATTTTTAATAGGTTTTTAATCCAGTTTTAATTCTAAAAATAGTTTTAATGATTCAAATAAATGTTTTAATTTTTGGAAAATTGTTTAGAAAATCTAGAATAATTCTAATAATGTTTTAAAAATGATTTGTTTAGTAAAATAAATGTTTTTATGTGTTTTGTTGTAAATAAAATTAGTTTTAATTCTAGAAAAATGAAATAAATGTTTTAAGCCTTTTAAAAATTAGGTTTAATTCCAGAAAAATAGTTTTAATCATTTTCAGCTCTCTAAAAATTCGTTTAACCATAGCTTTTGCGTCATAACTCCCATTTGGGTGATTCTTGCGCTCAAATCTTCCAAAAATCGTAATCAAGCCCACCTTCATGTTTGTTTGTTGCGTTAGTTTCATTTTGCACTTGCTCTTAGTGTGTTCTCTCCATGTGTAGACGATCCTGTCCCGGAGCCGTTCGAGAATATTCAAGATCAAGATTTCGACAGCACTGAGCAGCAGCCAGGCAAGTGTCCTTGAACATCTTGTACCTATTTTTAGGAATTTATGTTAGTTGTTTATCCTTCATTGCATGTTTGTCTAAATTAGAAACCTATGAATAGGGTTTACTAGCTTTTGTCTGAATATCCTTGTCGCCGTTGATGAGTCATGGGAAAAAATGGTAGATATGCTAGTCGTTGTCCTGATTGTGTTAGAAGTTAAGCTTGAGTACCGATTATGCGACATGAATTGGGTATGATAATCTTTTGTAGCAACATAGAATAGGGATCCTAACAGGATGGTTGGTATGTGAATGGTCAATGAAGGCGTATGTGTTGTGCCACATGATGGGAATGTGTCTATTCCTGTGTGGACGGGTTCTTGAAGCCTGTAACCCGGCTGATAAGCGCAACCACGAGGCTTATATGAGTACGATCTGGCCAAATAATTAGATGTCCTCCATATTCTGTACGCACCAGTGGATGGTTAAGTAGCACAAGAGGGGGCCTTTGCAGTGGATGAAATCCATGTTAGCGGTGAAACCTTAGTGGATGCATATGGATTTGGAGGCACTTTGTAAAGGCCTTGTAGTGAGACCCCGGCTCTACACCCCGGAAGTGTGAAGCAAAACAGGAATCACGACTCGTGGGTAAAGTGTGCAAACTCTGCAGAGTATAAAACTAATCGATCAGTCGTGCCGGTCAAGAGCGGCTTGGACTTCTTCTTGATTAGATGGGATCAGAGTTCTGGTATGGATGGTCGGGTAACCAGGTAATGAGATTATCTGGTGAGTTATGGTAGCCGGATATGAAATATCTGGTGAGTTTGGTAGTCGCATGGAATCCGATGAGTTGTTCCTCTTGTTTAAGTTGTGTCTTCACACTTAGTAAATAGAATGCCTGATTCAGGGAGTTATAGCTTAAGGTTGCTTAGTGCAGTAAACTAATGTCTAACCTTTTTTTGACTTAAACCCTCATGTCATATTTTCCTACACTTGCGGAGTACAATATATACTCCCACTTGCTATTTTCAATAATAAATGCTGCTTAGTTGAAGAAGTCTACACAAAGATCAAGGAAGTTGAAGACTACAATGAAGACGGAATGTCCCCAGTCGATTGCCTATGGTGTACCCTAAAGCTTTCGTTGGAGTTTTCTCGAGTTCTTCCGCTGTTGTTCAAAACTCTGGTAATTATTTTAATAAAGTTGTTTTTTTTTGATATAGAACTGTTTATCACTGATGATGTCACCGCATGTATGATGAAACAGATCATGGCATACATGTGAAATACATCTGGTTGTTCTTTTGAAAAATCAGGCGTGACAAGTGGTATCAGAGCTATATATCAGTTGTAGGAACGTGACCTTAGTTAGAAAGGACGTTTGGTAGATCTCTCGATAATCTCGCTAGAGAAGACGAAGTGGTGACGGCAAAAACAAAGCTATCAAATAAGAATAATTACCATGTTTTCACAATTACATATTTGGTTGGAATCTTAGATTTGCATCCCTTGGGCCGTTTCATGGCTCGAGGCTGAAGTGGAATAGTTGAAGGAGTCGGAGACCTCATCGAAGGAGCACTCGGTGATCCTTCAGAGACAAATTGAGGCTATGGTTCCTCTGCTGAAGAAGGCCTTCTCAATCTTCAATCTCGTTCTTCAGAAGGTTGGACGATCATTCCCTTCACCGAAGAACATCCCACATTAGAGTTACCTCCAGGAGCTTGTTCGCTTAGGGAGGCATTTGCTCAGTGGCTGTAAGTGGCCCGATGTCCAAATATTAAGGCGCACTGGGTGGTGGTTCATGAGTCTCTGGAGACTACGCTAGGATGTGTCAAGAGCCAATTTCCTTAAATCGATTTCAACGTAAGCACATTTGCTTTAGTTCATACCAAATTAAGAAATCGGTTGGGTTATGAGAAGTTGCATAAGTTGGTGCATGTGCATTACAATTTGACGATGCACATCCAACAGTTTGAAGTTGGTATGCAAAGCCTCAAAGAAAAAGGGTTTGATCCATAGATGATGGAAGTTGCTCTATACGATAATGGCAATCCAATTATGGATTGGTTGTGCATCTGATTGAGTGAGTCAACATAGAAGCTGGTGGTAGTGGAGAACATGTTGGTGATATAATTTAATTGCATTTCTGGCGTACAAGTTTGTAACACCCAAAAATTCAAATTTTTGCAATAATTTAAAACTTTCTTAGAATTAACTCAGGTGTTGCAACTTAGCTCAATAGGAAATTAATTTCTAAAATTAACATGGCCTAGGATAATTGTTTGATTGCATTCATGCCGTTGTAGATGCAATAAGGTTTTATTGGGTTGAAAAAGTTTGGTTGTTGGGTTGTTGGGTAGTCTTCCGCCGCTCGTCGGAGCCTCCCGCTCACCGGCGCGTGTTCCCGGCCAACTCCGGCCGTCCCCCGGCCGCCTGCCGCCGGCCCGTAGCCGTCCAGAGCCATCGGTCCTCGGTGGACCATGGACCGAAGGATCTCGGCTGGTCCACCGCCCCTTTTTTTTTCACAAAATAATTGATGTCCGGTTTATGACATCAGCATTGCGCAATAAACCCGTTTTCAGTATAAAAATAATCGGTTTTAATCTCTGGTAATAAGAATAATTTGCAGAATAGCCCCTAATCTTCAAAATCTCATAACTTTTTGCTCGTAGCTCCGATTTAGGCGATCTTTGCGCTCATATTCTCGTAGCGACGTCTAGAATCTGTTTATAGGGGTTTTCTCTAGTTTTAGGAATGTTTGGTGTACTGTTCTCATGTTAGATTGTGTGCTTGTGTAGACGATTCAGTCCAGGAGTTTGGCAATTTTCAAGAAGAAGATTTTGAAGGACCTGTGCAACACTTCAACGAAGGCAAGTGTCTTGACCATGTTGCAAACCCAGTTTTACATCAAGTAGTCTTTCTCAGAATATGCATGATGCTTTACAAAAATGGGTAGTATAGCAAATACTAGTGTTGGATATAGATGCTTTATCCATACAAGATCATCATGTTTTTGCTTAGCCATGCTTTAGATGAACATGTAGCGTGTAGGATGATAAATCTTGAGTTATGAACTAAAAATTGATATAGGAAGAATATCATGGAAAATTAATGTTGTTAAGGGAGTTAACAACGGAGATAATTGGGGTTCTGGGCAAGAAAGGGGTACTTTTCCCGACATGGTTGGTTGTTTGGTTGTTGGGTAGTATACCCTTATGGGGTTATTGGAGGTCTTGCCCAGACCATTTTAAGGACCGGTTCGTGGAGCGAACACCCATGGCAAACAAGGCAACCACGAGACCAATATGGTACGGCTTGGCCTAGTAACTAGATGTTCTCCCAGGGTTGTATGAGCCAATCGGATGTGTAGATAAGGAAGGGTTACTTCCCGATTCTACCCGGCACAAGAGAGGGCCTCTGGGGTGGAGGGTTACTCCACTTATGTACGGCGGTGAAACCTCAGTGGGTAAGTGCATTCTGGGAGACTCTCTGGAAAAGCCTCGTAGTGATCTCTTGGCGCACACCCCGGAAGTGTGTAAGGTACCATCAGGTGCCGGCAACAGAGAAGATCACGACTCGTGGGTAAACTGCACAAACTCTGCAGAGTGTCAAACTGAATATTCAGCCGTGCTCACGGTTATGAGCAGCCTGGACCCTCGCATGATTAGTCGGGGTGGGTGTTTTTTTTCTTGGTCTGGGAATTGGGTTAAATTCCCGGAGGTTAAAGAAAACCTTTGGTACATCTTTTCTCGGTTAAAATAAAAATTTGTTTGCGTAGTTCAGGGCTAAAAACCAGCTTTTATGCAAATGAAACCCTAGATTAGGAAAACCTTGTCTCAAGCCACCATAGTAGATTCATTTGTTTTCCCCCACTTGTTGAGTATTGGAAATACTCACGCTTGCTGTTTCAGAAGGTGACGCATTTGAAGATTTTCCTGAGGATGACTTCCCCGAGGATGGCGCCGAGTTCTAGGCTTGTGGAACCTCTCGGTCGGCTGCCTGTTGGTTTGGAGCTGTGCCGTTCCCTTTTTCCGCTGTGGTGTTCTTTTCTTTAGACCCGTGGGTGGTCATTTTGTAATATTCTAGCGTTGTAATAAGAAACACTGTGTCTGTTACACTAATGAAGTCGCTATATGTATGAATAACTGATCCTGGCATATATATAGTTTACATCTGGTTTTGATCTTTAAACCGGGTGTGACAGAAGTGGTATCAGAGCCGTGTTGACCGTAGGTCGCAAGCCTAGCTAGAAATGGTCGCGTAATAGGGATTAATTTATAAAAAATTATATTTGCAAAATCTTCATTTACCCTTGAGCTTCATTTTACTGCTTTATTGAAAATGTTTTCTGATTCTCTCTTGTTTCCAAACTGTAGATGGCTCGTGTCAAGCAGACTGCCCGCAAGACCACCGGCGGCTATGTTCCTCCCCGTGCCCCGGCCACCTTTGCACCCAACGCCTCTGCTGGACCTAGCCGTGGAGTCACCATCCCTAAGAACGGAAGCAAGAAGCTGTACCATTCCAAGGGATTCGAAGCAGGGAAGGCACCAATGATACTGGTGGAAATGCTGCAGCGTCTAGGGTACACCAAGGCGCCTGTCTACCACGGTCTTCGCCAGATTTATCCAGGACGTGAGGAGTGGACAGTGGAGGTGTGCCTCTACGGTTCTCCGGAAGGCGACGACAATTATGAGATCGTGGGCATCCACAAAGCCATGGCCGTCCGTGCAAGCTTCGAGGCGGGGATCCGAGACGCAGCAAGGCAGGCACTGGCTCGTGTCTGTGAGCGCCACAGGAGTGCTCTGAGGGGGACCTCCTACGACTACTTCCCTCGTCGAGAGCGTGGAAGCCGGGACATCAAGGTGAAGGCGACCACCCACGAGCACAGTGGTGTGGCTCGAGAGCAGGTGCTGCTAGCCACCACACTGCACGAGGACTTGGATGAAGCCTTGGACGAACTTCGGGACACCCGCAAGCGCCTTCGTGATGCCGAAGCACAGATCAGGGAGCTGCAGAAGAGCCTCAATGGGATGTCCAGCTCTTCCAACTCAGAGGACCAGTCCGTTCGCTCGCCCTCTCCCAAGAGGCCGCGCCGCAGTGATCCTTCTAGTGAGGAGTCTTTGGAGGACGACGACCAGTCAATTGCCAAACCATCTGCCGGGTCGCATGCTTAGGAGAGTACCTAAAGCCAGTTTAATAAGTCGTCTAGACCGTTTGTGTTGTCTAGTCCTGGTGTCGTCGTGTCTGTTTTGTGATCATGTTATGAGTTGGATCTTTTTGTGATTGTCGATGTAAGGTGGATGCTCTTTCTCCACATTGCATCAGTTATCTTATAATATAATAAATAGTTGGGAGTCTTTTTGCTCTTGTTCTTCCTGTCTCAGTCATATCTTGTCGTCTTGGCTTTTTCCTCCGTTCCCCGCTCATACCTTGGCAACCAGCAGATGGTGAACACCAGGAGAAACCCCCGCGCCATCAACAACGAAGTCAACAACAACCAGCAACTGCCTCCTCCTCCTCCACCACCTCAATTCAACATGGAGCAAATGATGGCCATGCAAACGCAAATCCTTCAAGGACTAGCTCAAACTATGGCAAATATGCAGCAGGCCCCCGTGCGCATGCAAGCCCCTCCTCCTCCGCCGCAGAATAAGTTGGGAGAGTTTATGAGAACCAAGCCCCCGGTATTCTCACAGGCTATGGAACCAAAGGATGCCGATGACTGGTTGAACACCACGGAGAAGAAGCTCATAATAGCTCAGTGCAACGACAGGGAAAAAGTCTTGTTTGCTTCACACCAACTTTCCGGGCCCGCGGCTGATTGGTGGGACGCATACGTCAATGCCCATGAAGACACACAAACCATAACATGGGCAGAGTTTCAGACCAGTTTCCGCACTCACCATATACCAGCTGGGGCAATGAAACTCAAAAAGAAGGAATTTCATAAGCTTAAGCAGGGAGCTATGTCTGTAAGTGAGTTTGTGGCAAAGTTCACACAACTATCAAGGTATGCCCCCGAGGATGTCGATACAGATGAGAAAAAGCAGGAACACTTCCTAGAGGGCCTGAATGATGGTATCCAATATGCATTGCTTCCCCAAGATTTCGCAAGCTTCCAGGCTATGGTAAATAAAGCCCTGGTGGTGGAACACAAACGCCGCCAGATGGAGCATAAGAGAAAGATGTCTTCTCAAGGCCAAGGCTCAAGCAGTCGCTTCCGACCCCGCTATAACCCACCTCAGCAAGGACCCATGTTCTGTCAACAGAACCAGCACCAGAACCAGAACAAGCTACAAATGCAAGCTCAGCGCTCAAATTTCCAAGCCCCTCGTCAGACCCAACCCCCGACGCCTCAACAGAAGTTTGGTGATCAGGCACCTTCCACCGGAAAGGCATGTTTCGTCTGTGGTGAAGTAGGGCACTATGCCAATAAATGCCCAAGGAAGAAACCCAGCAACTCTCCCGGGCAGTATGGCAATGGGAATGCTCCAAAGCAGGGACAACATCAAGCTCCAGGCCGCAATGGGAACCCGGCACCAGCTCCAACCAACCGGGCTCAACAGAATTACGCGCGTGGGCGAATCAACCATGTCACTACTGAAGAAGTCCAAGGGGTGCAAGATGTGGTGCTTGGTATGTTCCTTGTCAACTCAAACCCAGCATCAGTTTTATTTGATTCAGGAGCATCACATTCATTCATCACTGCAAGATATGTTGCAAAGTATAATATGCCAATTGTAAATATGAAGCAGCAAATGATTATTAGCTCTCCTGGAGGAGAGATGAGGGCAAAGTATATATGCTCAAAGCTAAGCCTTTGTATAAGGGGGGTAGATTTCTTAGCCAACCTTATAGTTCTGGAATCCAATGGGATTGACGTCATACTGGGAATGGACTGGCTGGCGAAATATAAGGGAATCATAGACTGCGCCAGAAGAGCAGTTCAACTGACTAAGCAAGAAGGCACGCAGATCGAGTTTGTTGCAGCTATACCCTCGACAGAGGAAGGCTCACTAAATCAAATGAAGGGTATTCCTATCGAAGAGATCAGTGTGGTGAATGAATTCCCGGACGTATTTCCCGATGATCTTCCAGGTATGCCGCCAGATCGTGAAATAGAATTTGTGATTGAATTAGTGCCAGGAACTGCACCTATATATAAGAGACCATATAAAATGGATGCCAATCAGTTGGCAGAGCTCAAGGAGCAAATCCAAGAGCTGTTAGACAAAGGGTTTATCCGCCCTAGTTCTTCACCCTGGGGAGCTCCGGTCATCTTTGTACCCAAGAAAGATGGAACGCAAAGGATGTGTATTGACTATCGGGCTCTCAATGAAGTAACTATCAAGAACAAATACCCACTGCCTCACATTGATGGTCTGTTTGATCAGTTGAAAGGGGCGTGTATTTTCTCCAAGATTGATCTTCGGTCCGGATACCACCAGTTGAAAATTCGCGCTTCGGATATTCCAAAGACCGCGTTCGTCACCCGATATGGCCTTTATGAGTTCACGGTAATGTCTTTTGGCTTGACAAATGCGCCAGCATACTTCATGTACCTAATGAATAAAGTCTTCATGGAGTTTCTGGACAAGTTCGTCGTAATGTTTATTGATGATATCCTGGTCTTCTCCAAGGACAAGGAAGAACACAAGGAACACTTAAGGATGGTATTACAGAAACTCAGAGAGAACCAACTTTATGCCAAATTGAGTAAGTGTGAGTTCTGGTTGACGGAAGTACCCTTCCTTGGTCATATTATTTCATCGGGAGGTGTGTCCGTAGATCCGTCCAAAGTAAGCGATGTACTAAACTGGAAAACCCCGCAGAATGTTTCAGAGATCCGCAGTTTCTTGGGTTTAGCAGGGTATTACCGCCGATTTATAGAAGGTTTTTCCAAGATAGCGAAACCAATGACAGAACTACTAGGAAAAGGAGCAGAATTCAAATGGACAACCGCTCGAGAAGCCAGTTTCAACGAATTGAAGAAAAAGTTGACCACCGCACCAGTTCTTATCATGCCAGACACCCAGACGTCGTTCTCAGTATATTGTGATGCATCTCGACAAGGGTTGGGATGTGTGCTTATGCAGGAAGGTCATGTGGTAGCATATGCATCTAGGCAGTTAAGAAAACATGAGGAAAATTATCCAACCCACGATTTGGAATTAGCTGCAGTAGTTCACGCCCTGAAAATTTGGAGGCACTACCTCATTGGCAACCGATGTGAAATATATACGGATCATAAAAGCCTAAAATATATTTTCACCCAACCGGATCTTAATTTGCGGCAACGTAGATGGTTGGAACTAATCAAGGATTATGATGTGGGAATACATTACCACCCTGGGAAAGCAAACGTTGTGGCAGATGCCCTGAGTAGGAAGGGATATTGCAAAATGACTATGTTGCGAGGAAGTCAGCCGGAATTATGCAAGGAATTTGAGAGATCAAATTTAGGTTTTATTGCCGACATGGATGCAACAGTAATAGAAATGAAGTCACAATTGGAACAAAACATCCGAAAAGGACAATGGGAGGATGAGAAAATAAAGGAGATCAAAGAACTCATAAAAACAGATAAGGCACCGGGTTTCTCGGAAGATAATCAAGGAACAGTATGGTTTGAGAAAAGGATTTGTGTACCCAACCAGAAAGTTTTGAAGGATTTAATTTTGCGAGAAGCACACGATTCTGCACATTCCATTCACCCCGGGAGCACTAAGATGTATCAGGATCTGAAAGAGTATTATTGGTGGTATGGTATGAAGAGAGATGTTGCAGAATATGTGGCTTTGTGCGACACCTGTCAGAGAGTAAAGGCAGAACATCAAAGGCCAGCAGGATTATTGCAACCCTTGAAAGTTCCAGAGTGGAAGTGGGAAGAAATTGGTATGGATTTCATCGTCGGGTTACCCCGCACTCAAGCAGGCTACGATTCTATCTGGGTAGTGGTGGATCGCTTAACGAAGGTTGCGCATTTTATCCCAGTCAAGACAACATATTCAAGTGCGAAACTTGCCGAGTTGTATATGTCAAGAATTGTGTGTCTACATGGGGTACCCAAAAAGATTGTGTCGGACAGAGGTACCCAATTTACCTCTCGCTTCTGGCAGAAACTACACGAATCTTTGGACACTAAACTGAACTTCAGTTCCGCATATCACCCCCAAACCGATGGGCAGACAGAGAGGACCAACCAAGTGTTGGAAGATATGTTAAGAGCCTGCGCCTTGAAGTACAAGCAGAGTTGGGATAAAAGCTTACCATATGCAGAGTTTTCTTACAATAACAGCTACCAAGCCAGCCTCAAAATGTCTCCATATGAAGCTTTGTATGGTAGAAGGTGCAGAACTCCGCTGTATTGGAACGAAACTGGAGAAAGCCAGGTGTTTGGGCCAGAAATTCTTAGAAGAGCAGAAGAACAGGTTCAAGCCATACGGGAAAACTTGAAGGCCGCACAGTCCCGACAAAAGAGTTATGCGGATAATCGACGGAGAGGATTGACCTTTGAAGTGGGGGATATGGTGTATTTGAAAGTCTCGCCTATCAGAGGCCTCCGCAGGTTCAAGGTCAAAGGAAAATTGGCACCTAGGTACATTGGACCATTCAAGATAATCGCTAGACGTGGAGAGGTAGCCTATCAGTTGGAACTGCCATCTGCACTGGCTGACGTGCATGATGTATTTCATGTATCTCAATTAAAGAAATGTTTAAGAATGCCAGAAGAACAGTTACCCCTGGAAGAAGTGGACCCAAAAGAAGATCTGACCTATGCAGAATATCCTATCAGAATTCTGGATACTACAGAGCGAACAACGAGAAGAAAGGCTATTAGAATGTGCAAAATTCAATGGAGTCATCACTCGGAAGATGAGGCAACCTGGGAGCGAGAAGACGATCTGAAGGCAGAATTCCCGCAGTTATTCGAAGATCAACCTGAATCTCGAGGGCGAGATTCATCCTAAGGGGGGTAGGTTTGTAACACCCAAAAATTCAAATTTTTGCAATAATTTAAAACTTTCTTAGAATTAACTCAGGTGTTGCAACTTAGCTCAATAGGAAATTAATTTCTAAAATTAACATGGCCTAGGATAATTGTTTGATTGCATTCATGCCGTTGTAGATGCAATAAGGTTTTATTGGGTTGAAAAAGTTTGCAAAATTTCGCTAGGTTTCGCCGCTTTAAAACCCCATTGGAAAATTTTGTTGAAATTCAATTGGAAAAAGTTTTGTAAAATCAGAAAGCGCTCTCGGGCCGAATCCTCCTTCTCCCTCGGCCCAAACCCCCCCTCCCCCTTCTCCTTCCCTCCCGCGTGGGCCGCCGACCTCCCCTTTCCCCGAGCCGGCCCACCGGAGTCCTGAGCCAGCGCCCGCTCTCGCTGCCGTGTGGGCCCGCTGAGCCCCGAGCCGAAGCCGGCTGCGCCGAGCCAAGCCGACGGCTCTTCTTCTCCTTCCTCCGGCCGCGCCCAAGCTCCAACGGCCGTCGGCCGTTTTCCCTCCTCGCGCGACCTCTCCTCTCCCAACAACTGCCGGATCCGAGCCCTAAAGCCCCATCAAGTTTCCCCAGCCATTGCCCCCTCATTTCCCCTCTCCATTGCGTGGTTAAAGCAAGGAAAACCGTCGGCCATTAATCCATGGCTGCCGCCCCTTTCTCTTCCAATTCCGGCCACCCTACTCCTCCTCTCCTTTATTTAAGCCGCCTATTCTCTCCGTGGCAATGTTCCTCGCATTTTGCTTTAGCTCCCACTCTTTTTCCTCACCGAATTCGTCGTCGCCGTCCTCTTCTTTGCCAACTCCGGTGAGGAGCTCCGCCGACACCGTTCTTCGTGACCGAACAGCCTCCGGCCAAATTGACCCGTTCATCATCTTCGCAGGATCCTCCGGAGTCGGTTCCTCGGTTTGCCGTCGTCTTTCGGTCGCCGAAGCACCCCTTCCGCCGCCTAGCCGACCGCCGTTGCAGTACTCGTCGTCGCCCGACCACCCCAGCGCCTCTCCGGTCTCCTTGACGCCCGGGGTGAGTTCGCCGCCCCTCCCTCCTTCTCTTCCGCCGCTCGTCGGAGCCTCCCGCTCACCGGCGCGTGTTCCCGGCCAACTCCGGCCGTCCCCCGGCCGCCCGCCGCCGGCCCGTAGCCGTCCAGAGCCATCGGTCCTCGGTGGACCATGGACCGAAGGATCTCGGCTGGTCCACCGCTCGGTGGACTCGGTCCACCGCCCCTTTTTTTTCACAAAATAATTGATGTCCGGTTTATGACATCAGCATTGCGCAATAAACCCGTTTTCAGTATAAAAATAATCGGTTTTAATCTCTGGTAATAAGAATAATTTGCAGAATAGCCCCTAATCTTCAAAATCTCATAACTTTTTGCTCGTAGCTCCGATTTAGGCGATCTTTGCGCTCATATTCTCGTAGCGACGTGTAGAATCTGTTTATAGGGTTTTTCTCTAGTTTTAGGAATGTTTGGTGTACTTTTCTCATGTTAGATTGTGTGCTCGTGTAGACGATTCAGTCCAGGAGTTTGGCAATTTTCAAGAAGAAGATTTTGAAGGACCTGTGCAACACTTCGACGAAGGCAAGTGTCTTGACCATGTTGCAAACCTAGTTTTACATCAAGTAGTCTTTCTCAGAATATGCATGATGCTTTACAAAAATGGGTAGTATAGCAAATACTAGTGTTGGATATAGATGCTTTATCCATACAAGATCATCATGTTTTTGCTTAGCCATGCTTTAGATGAACATGTAGCGTGTAGGATGATAAATCTTGAGTTATGAACTAAAAATTGATATAGGAAGAATATCATGGAAAATTAATGTTGTTAAGGGAGTTAACAACGGAGATAATTGGGGTTCTGGGCAAGAAAGGGGTACTTTTCCCGACATGGTTGGTTGTTTGGTTGTTGGGTAGTATACCCTTATGGGGTTATTGGAGGTCTTGCCCAGACCATTTTAAGGACCGGTTCATGGAGCGAACACCCATGGCAAACAAGGCAACCACGAGACCAATATGGTACGGCTTGGCCTAGTAACTAGATGTTCTCCCAGGGTTGTATGAGCCAATCGGATGTGTAGATAAGGAAGGGTTACTTCCCGATTCTACCCGACACAAGAGGGGGCCTTTGGGGTGGATGGTTACTCCACTTATGTACGGCGGTGAAACCTCAGTGGGCAAGTGCATTCTGGGAGACTCTCTGGAAAAGCCTCGTAGTGATCTCTTGGCGCACACCCCGGAAGTGTGTAAGGTACCATCAGGTGCCGGCAACAGAGAAGATCACGACTCGTGGGTAAAGTGCACAAACTCTGCAGAGTGTCAAACTGAATATTCAGCCGTGCTCACGGTTATGAGCAGCCTGGACCCTCGCATGATTAGTCAGGGTGGGTGTTTTTTTTCTTGGTCTGGGAATTGGGTTGAATTCCCGGAGGTTAAAGAAAACCTTTGGTACATCTTTTCTCGGTTAAAATAAAAATTTGTTTGCGTAGTTCAGGGCTAAAAACCAGCTTTTATGCAAATGAAACCCTAGATTAGGAAAACCTTGTCTCAAGCCACCATAGTAGATTCATTTGTTTTCCCTCACTTGTTGAGTATTGGAAATACTCACGCTTGCTGTTTCAGAAGGTGACGCATTTGAAGATTTTCCTGAGGATGACTTCCCCGAGGATGGCGCCGAGTTCTAGGCTTGTGGAACCTCTCGGTCGGCTGCCTGTTGGTTTGGAGCTGTGCCATTCCCTTTTTCCGCTGTGGTGTTCTTTTCTTTAGACCCGTGGGTGGTCATTTTGTAATATTCTAGCGTTGTAATAAGAAACACTGTGTCTGTTACACTAATGAAGTCGCTATATGTATGAATAACTGATCCTGTCATACATATAGTTTACATCTGGTTTTGATCTTTAAACCGGGAGTGACATAGTTCATATAAATGTGAAGATTGACTTATATTTGACATTGTAGGTGACAGTGGTGAAGGCCACAGTGAAGGAGCTAGTGGTATTTGTCGGAGGGTGAACTCCTCAAGCGGGGATCCGGAGGGACCCCCTTTGAGATTCGACCGGGGGATGATTCTGAATCCGTTTTACAAGTGAAATAAATGGGCGTAAATGAGATACAGGTGGAATGGAATGATCGGATGCAGGAAGAAGTAAATGCTCAGGGGATTTTTAGACAGGTTTAGGCCGCACTGAGCATAACACCCTACTCCTGTGTGTATGCTATAAATGCTATGAGAATATCTCTCTGAGTGTTTGCTGGGTTACAAAAATATTTGTCTAGTCTAGAGCTTCGTGCTCCTTGTCCTTCGGCTGATCTATGCTTCGGTGTTCAGTCTGGACTCAACTCGTACTGAACTTGACTCAGTTAATGTCGAACTCCAGCACCTCGTATTCTACTTTTCTTTCTTTCTCTGGGGAGCCCGCCCGGCTTATATATCCGCCGGGGCGGTAGCGCGCCCAGAAAGGATGGCGCGAGTTCCAAGGCGCCATAAATGGAAAGCAACCATCATGGGTTGCTGTGCGAGGCGACGGGGAGGGTTGAAAATGCACCCCTGTACGATCTTATTCGTCATCATGATGTTTTTCAATGGGCGCCGCGGGGAGGACCCACCGGGCAGCCACCGAGCAGCCCGGTGTGCCCGCCTGGTCAGAGCAAGCCTGACACAGCAGGGCGGCAGGCGAGGTGCTTCGGGCTCCGTGACATTATCCCGAGGTGTGCCGGATGACGCGTGATGGGACCCGTGCATTAAATATCCCCACGCCTCCCTGCTAGACCGTGGCAGGGACTGACAGCAAGCGTGGGGGGAGCAGTTGAAAATGACAGGCCACACGTCCTCTTAAATGCAGCATCGGGCCTCTCACTGGTCAACACCTCACTGCTGGGCCTCTATGGGGACCACTGGTGAAGGACTTCTCGGGACCTCGGGGAACCGAGTGCTTGGGGGCCACTGTTCACAGTCCCGAGCACTCTCTCCCGGATATGCCCTTTCTTGGTCCTCGGGGAACCGGGTGCTCAGGGGCCACTGTTCATGGCCCCGAGCACTCTCTCCCGGAACTGGCTGTTCGGGTCCTCGGGGAACCGAGTGCTCGGGGGCCACTGTTCATGGCCCCGAGCACTGTCTCCTGGAACTGACTTCCCTTGGGTCCTCGGGGGACTCGAGGGCTACTGTTCGCAGCCCCAAGCACCCTCTTCCCGGTACTTGACTTTTCTTGTCGTCGGGGGAGTTGAGTGCTCGGGGGCCGCTATTCGTAGCCCCGAGCACTCTCCTCCCGGCACTTGGTCTTCTCGGGTCATCGGGGAACTCGAGTACTCGGGGACCACTGTTCATGGCCCCGAGCACCATCTCTCAAAACTCGATCTTCTCGAACCTCGGGAAGATAATCCCCGAGGGAGGGCGCCACGTGGCACTCTGCTGTTCTGGCCTGGGGACTCGGGGACCCCCGGTTCCTGTGTCACCGACAATATTGGAGCTTGTGTTCGTGGAGTCGGTGATTCAGGTGAAATAATTAAATTGAATTTGTGACATACAAAATCATATAGTGCATATGAAGATTATCTTATGTTTGACATTGTAGGTACAAGGATTGAGGAAACAATCTCTTTACGTTCAAGATCAACTAGGAATAAGAACAAGCCAGCTATCCTCAAGAGCGTCTACCAATGCTAAAAGGTAATTCATATGCAAACATTGCTTTGAGATTTGATTTTGTGACTATATTTTGAATATTTTACATGTTAACATTTGTAGCAATGTAAGCCTATAAGAACAAGATGTCTCTTGTTGTTATCTTGTTGTTAAAAAAATTAAAATTTTTAATTTTTTTCGAGTTTGTTTGAAAAATCCGGTAAATATGATATCTTAAAGAAATCGGGTTTACCGGTAAAGTCTTCCCTATCCGGTAGAA
The DNA here is from genome assembly GCF_958298935.1 of Phragmites australis. Classification (NCBI taxonomy): domain Eukaryota; kingdom Viridiplantae; phylum Streptophyta; class Magnoliopsida; order Poales; family Poaceae; genus Phragmites; species Phragmites australis. The sequence goes on along the minus strand of NC_084941.1, from coordinate 20,506,765 downwards.
GCTTAATAGGAGATCCTCCGATGTGTAGGTAGTTCTAAAATCCATGGTCTATTTTTTCTTCTCGCTTTTGTGAAGCTCGGGAGTCTCAAAACCTAGGCTAGGGTTTTAGAAGCTAGATTTTTGTTTCAGCTTATGCCTTCTAGAGGCTAGAATCTTTGTAGAAACCGAAACAAATAAACGCCGGCCTTATCGACCCATCCTCGACTCGATCAAGCTCAGCTGTTGTTTTTCTTGCGATGAGAAGCTACCCTGTCGCAGCTGCCCACCAATTTGCACACATGAGAACGATGCGAATACGTACACAAAACTTGTGGCCAGCTACGTCTACTGTGCTCTGGTACCCGTTTCGCTTTCGATCGCATTTTCACGATCCCGGGAAACATCGATCGAGCACTGTACTAGGACGAAACTACAGAGGCCATCGGGCGCGCCATCTCACTCACTGGCTTGCTGAGCATTTGTTATGCTCTGCGCTGCGAATGCAGTCGTGGTCACGTCTCACGGTGGATCGCCAGGCAATAAGTTCATAGATTTGTCGATCGAGTTGTTAAGTGATTAGAGTCTTAACAAATGGTTAATGGAAGCATCTTGTCAGTTTGCATCGATCGACATCGTGGTTGGTCGCTAACTATAATGATTTAAAAGGGCTTGATTTTAGGTACCATGCAAGCTGATTTTTTTTAATCGGTGCTTTAGTGGTTATGGATCGACCTAACAAGACCATTCTAATCATATTTCTTTCATTTCATTTTGTTTCTGATTCATCTTCTTGTTCTTATTTTCTTTATTTTCACTCTATCTCTAACAGCTTTCTTTTTAGGGATTCGTGAAAAAAAAAAAAGAGAGAATCTTAAGGTGAAGTAAATAGATATATAAAACCTTTGTGATGGGAATAGCGAAAGAAAATCGTTAGAGTGCTAAAGGGAACTAGAATTCTTTCATAAAAAGAACGATAATCAAAAAGAGATTGGTTAGAGATGGCCTAATGCGATAAAATATTTTGTTATCGTAGAGGAGGACTGATATATAATTAAGACGTGTAGTGCCTTCTAATGGGTACATTATTTCAAGGACATATTTTCTAAGATATATCTTGTTAGATGTCTAAATAATTGTTTGACACAGGCGATTTCTTATGTAACCTGTCTATGGTAATCATCCCTCAACGCGAATATTAGCTTCTACCCTTCGTACTGCTGCTACTGCGTCTTCCTGGATAGCCGCTTCGTGGCGATCTCCGTTATCACCTGGGGGCGCCGCATCTACATCATCGTGTTCTTGCTGGCTGCCGTCGACTTCATCGATCAAAGTGTTGTCCGGCTCCGACACCGCCAAAGCATGGGCGGATCCAAAGGGTGGTACGGGTGGGCCACGAACCACCCTAAAATTTTGCTCTGGCCCAAGGCCCATCGGCGGATCCGCTAAAAAATCTCAGCTTCATTTGTTCGGCTGTACCTTCGCTGCCACGCCGCCGGTTTGGCTTCCGTCTGCTTGTAGCTGCCGTCCCTCAAGCGCTGCCGGCCTGGCTCCCGTCCGCTCCCTGGCTCCCGTTCGGCGTCCGCTCGGCAGCAGTGAGCAGCTAAGCGCCATCTCCATCCCATCCGCTCCCTGCTCCTGTACGCTCGGTATCCGGCCAGGTTGTCATATTCTTTTATATGTTCTTTGCTTCTTGCTCTGATGTGTAGGCAGTAGCAGGCCGTTGCCATTTTTTTATGTTTTCTTTGCTTCGTACTCTCATGTGTAGGCAGTAGGAGTGCAGTGCCATCTTTTTTTTTGGCAGGACATATTTGATATTTGTACATTCATGTAACAAGATACATTAATTTGTGCCTGAATATGATACATTAAGTATTTTTTAGAATTGCTGAAACATGAAGAGGAATGGAGACATTGCATCTCTTTTTCGGAAACATGCAGCAAAGAAGATTGCCTCTTCTTCGTATCCTTCTCCGGTTGCGACTGTGGCGTTAGAGCAAACTCAAGAACAAGAAGGCACGCCAGAGCAAGAGAGAGTAATTGAAGAAATTGTGAATCTGATGCCATCTTCTCCACCTTCGGTTCCACTTGAAGATGTCTCACCACCGCCACCGATTTATGATATTAATCACCTTCCACATGATCCTGGGGAAAGACTTCCCATTGCAAGTTATCCTGTCAATGATCAAGATGCAATTCGAAGAGCATATTGTCTTAAAGGTCCATTCCAACCTTATGCGCATGATTTTGCAAAAAGAAAAATTGGAAATAGAGATCAGCAATTCACACCTTTATGGTTTCATAAATATCATTGGCTTGAATATAGTATCAAGAAGGAATCTGTATTTTGCTTTGTATGCTACTTGTTCAAAAAGGAAAAAAGTAAGGGCAAGGGGACTGATGCATTTATTAAAGGTGGTTGGAGAAATTGGAATAGAGGAGAGGAAGCACTTGATAAATATGTGGGTGGTGTAACAAGTTTGCACAATGCAGCTCAAGAGAGATACAACTTATTTGTCAATCCTAGTACGACAATTGATAATCAAATTGTGAAGGTGAATAATGAGGATCTACGTCTTTACAAGATCAGGTTGACTTATTCACTTAGATGTTTGAAGTTTCTTTTGCATCAAGGATTGGCATTCCGTGGACATGATGAAAATGAAGAGTCTAGCAATAGAGGAAACTTTCTTGAACTTTTGAAATGGCTTGCAGCAAATAGTGAAGAGGTGAATAAGTATGTTTTGAAGAATGCTCCAGGTAATTGCACCTTAACTTATCCAGAGATACAAAAGCAAATTATTCAATGTTGTGCCATAGAAACTGGAAAGTAAATTATTGAAGAACTTGGTGATGAGCACTATGCTATTCTAGCTGATGAGTCTAGTGATGTATCACATAAAGAACAACTAGCTCTTTGCTTGCATTATGTTGATAGACTGGGAAGGCCATGTGAGCACTTTCTTGGAGTTGTTCATGTAGATGATACTACTTCTTTATCACTTAAAGAAGCAATTCAAGCTTTACTTGTTAGTCACCATTTGACTATAACTCAAATCCGTGATCAAGGTTATAATGGAGCTAGCAACATGAAAGGAGAGATTAAAGGGCTGAAAATATTGATCATGAAAGAGTCACCTTCTGCTTATTATGTCCATTGTTTTGCACATCAACTCCAACTAGTTCTTATTGCTGTTGCCAAGGGAAATGATGATTGTGTGTGGTTTTTTGATCAAGTATCTCTCTTGCTGAGTATTATTGGAGTTTCTTGTAAGCGTCATGGCATGCTTCAAAATGTTAGACTTTAGAATATCTTGAAAGCACTTGAATGTGGTGAACTAGAAACTGGGAGTGGATTAAATCAAGAGATGGGGTTAGCTAGGCCCGGTGAGACTCGGTGGGGCTCTCATTACAAAACTGTTGTTAACATTATTGCTACGTATCACATAATCTGTGAGGTACTCATAAATCTTGGAGAAGATACTTCACAAAGGGGTGATTGGCCGAAAATACATACTATGGTTGGAGTGTTTGAGTTATTTGACTTTATTTTTAGTGCACACTTGATGCTTGCCATTCTTGGATACACAAATGATTTGTCCCAGTGTTTGCAAAGAAGAGATCAAGATATTCTTAATGCAATGTCACTTGTTAATTTGGCAAAAAGTAGAATGCAACAATTGAGGTTTGATGGGTGGGATGCATTCCTTCAAAGCGTCACTTTGTTTTGCAACAAACATGGCATCGAAGTTCCTGCAATGGAGGGTAATTATGTGCCTTATGGAAGATCAACACGGTTTGCTCAAAACCAAACAAATGATGACCACTTTAGAAGAGAAGTATATATTGGGGTCATTGATCAAATTAATCAAGAGCTTGACAATCGGTTTGATGAGGTTAATATAGAGTTGTTTTCTTGTATGTCGGCCTTGAATCCTGCCAACTCATTTGCTTCTTTTGATGCAGACAAGGTACGTAGACTTTCTGAGTTTTACCCTAATGATATTTCAAGCATCGACTTGATAAGACTGGAAATGCAACTTGATAACTATATTGATGACATGAGGAGAGATGATAGCTTCAAAGGCAAAGACAACCTTGTTGAGCTCTCAATTAAGCTTGTTGAAACAAAGAAACATAAAGTTTATGATTTGGTGTACTTGCTTCTCAAATTGGTATTGCTTCTACCGGTGGCGACGGCAAGTGTTGAAAGGGTATTTTCTGCAATGAGTTTAGTCAAGAATAAGTTGAGAAATAGGATGGGTGATAGTCTTTTGGATGATTGTCTAGTCACATTCATTGAGCGAGATATTTTCTTCAAAGTGAATGAAGATGATATAATCGAGACTTTCATGACCATTAGAAGACGTAAGATCAACAACAATTGGTATTGTAATCTTCTTTGAACTATTGTATGTGTGTAAGCTTTTTTACGCAAATCTCAGACTTGTATGTTGGTAAAATTTCAGATTTGTACCGTGATTTTGGTAAAAATTCTATACTTATATGTTAGCACGTTATATTTGTGGTATTAAAAAAAATTATGTTAAGTTGGACCACCCTTGCTCAAAATTCTGGATACGCCACTGCGTGGAAGGGAGTGTTTCGGCCGAAGTCTCAGCTAGAATCAGGTGCCCAAGCAATGCCCGATGTACCGAGATTTCGTCTTCTTTTTAAAGCTCAGTAGGAGATCCTCCAACGGACAATTAGTTCTAAAACTAGTGGTCTATTTTTCGCTTCTCGCTTCTAAGAAGCTCGGGAGTTTTAAAAATTAGACTAGATTTTTAGAAGCTAGATTTTTTTTTAGAGTTCTTCCTTCTAAAGACTAGAATCTTAGTAGAAGCCCAAATAAATAAACGCCGGCCTTGTCAACCATCCTTGACTCGATCAAGCTCAGCTGTTGTTTTTCTTGCGATGAGAAGCTACCCTGTCGCGGCTGCCCACCAATTTGCACACATGAGAACGATGCGAATACGTACACAAAACTTGTGGCCAGCTATATCTACTGTGCTCTGGTACGCATTTCGCTTTACAAACATAGATCGAGCACTGTACTAGGACGAAACTACAGAGGCCCTCGGGCGCGCGATCTCGGTCACTGGCTTGCTGAGCATTTTTGATGCTCTGCGCTGCGAATGCAGTCGTGGTCGCGCACGAGATGCGCACCGGAGATGAGCACTTCATTGATGGCTGCCCATCACGCCGGCCGGTTGGCGGTTAGCTAGCAGTGCGTCACGTCTCACGCTTGACGCCGCGTGTGTCCGCTGTGCATGCACAGCCGACCTCCGGACACACCTTACAAACATTCATGCGTCGTGATGCGCATGGTCCAGCACATGCTACAGCTTTACAAACTCTGCTGCGGTCCAGCACCGACCGCTGCTCCAAAATTCCACCGTGAAAATTCTGTTTCACCCACCCAGGGTGCAAGTGCAACCTACAACTAGCCTAGATCGATTAGATGCTGTATGTTCACTAGTGTCTGTGATTCCATGTTACAGCTGGGATTGATGCGGTAGCTGGGATTGATGCTATATTCTGAAATCTCTCAGATGACACTTGAATCCGTGTGTATAGGCCGTTTTCGACATCAGTATATGGTCTGAAAAAAATTGTCTCTAATCAGTCTAATGTATGTTCACTTAATTTCTCTCTTTTATTCTTGCAAAATCTAATGGGTATATTATTTCAAAGACGTACTTTATAAGATATATCTTGTTAGGATACGACAAGAACGCTCAAATAAATTAACCACCTTAAGCGTAGTATTACACGTCAGTAATGAGAGACGCATCATGCCTACCGGTTTATATTTTATAAAAAGAGCAGAGCAGCAGCAGTGGCGTAGCAGTCAGTCACAGGGGCAGCTGGGGATTTTTTTTATTTTTTCTCCACCACTCTAAACTACCTGTTATTACATGCAGGTCCCTACTGGCGCCTATCTAGTCTCCATAATTAGCATCTTTGCCCCTCAACTTTTGAAAGCAATTTATGGGTCGATTGAGCCGGACCAAGCATAGTTGGATGTACTGTGGTCACCGGTCGTTGTTAAGTTGGCTAGGAGGAGGATGGTGCCTTTGAGTCCAACGCAAGGTGAATTCTGGGCGACCTAGTGAGTGTGCAAGTGGTGTTGTCGTTCTCATCTTCATCGTCGTCACCATTAGTCCCAACAAAGTATGGAGTTTTTGGATGTGTTTGCAGGTTTTCGAAGCGATGCTGCTCCAATCCAGTTATGTGTTTGATTCATGTCATGCTGCGATATGTTTTTGTTATAAGTATTTCCAAAACTACTTTCTCACCACTGTCCGATGTTCATTAGGTATCTTGACGTAATTCTACCTCCATTGCATCTTCTAAAAGAAATTTTCCCTGCTGCAGAGAAAAAAAAGGAAGAAACAAATTTCTTTTGGATAGAGTTGGGCAGGTCCTTAATTTCCTGATTAGATTGTCCTCTCTTCTGTAAGACACGCATGAGAAAGAAAAAAAAAATAAACGGGAGAAAGCGAGAGGGAGCAATGGCAAAATGCTAAAATGGATTATTGGACCAGAGGGAGGGGTTAGGTGCGTCGAGAGGAGTTAGCATGGCTGCGTCCAGTACCAATGACTAGTGAGTTAGAGGATCCTTAGCACATGGATACACGCAAAGTGATGTCATTTCTTTTTGTCTCTCTCTCAAAGTTATGAATGAAGAATCATCTTGCCTAACTAGGATCACCCCCTACAAAGTTCATGAATACCTGTTACTTTTGCTGTCAAAGGTACTATATAAAGCAGTACAGATTAATTCACACCAATCACATCGCAAATTGAAATTACTTGTCATTCTAGCCTAGTTTGCAATTGCCGATTTGGCCACAGAAATTAAGCAAGCTACGACACTAATCACCACAGCTGGATCACAAGCACAATGCAATTGATGACCCACATTTGAATCTCACCAAACCTTTTTCCACATTTCAGTTTGCAAATGGGGCTTGTTTAGCTGGTTTGTCATTTGAGCCGCCTATTGGAAGGCATCTTGGGTGTCTTCAAAATAATTTTTATAGTAGTTGAGTTTTATATTGAGGATTTGAAAATCTATACTAAAAATATGGTAGTACAACATATATCAGTACGCTTCACTGTTAGTCTTCATTAATTTTTGGATTATACACCGAGTGTACAACATATATTTTTCTGATATACCTTGTAGAAAAGGCATAGCACTAGGTAAATGGACACTTGGAGCTGCTAACATAACCAAACCTTCTTGCCACATTTTTAATGATGTTCGGATAATCTACACAACAGCCAGGCCGCTGTGGACTGTGACAGAAATATCCGTACCCAGCGCTGTATCTACTCCTATTTCCGTTTGGATGCGACAAGAATTAAGGTCCAAGTAAATTAACCACCTTGGACGTAGCATTACTCTATATATATGCACAGGTATTGACGTTTTGGAACCCACTCGTTCTAGCGAAATTCCTAAGCCATGGATAGCACATCTGTCTTCTACTGCATCCTCGCTCTTGTCCCTCTACTTTACCTCATAAAATCTCAAACAACTTCCGTTGGCTCCCGTTACGATGGCCTACGTCTCCCACCGGGGCCCTGGAAGCTCCCGGTAATCGGCAGCCTCCACCACATGCTCCGCACACAACCGCATCGTGCTCTACGCGAACTGTCGCAGCGCCATGGCCCTCTAATGTCCCTTGAGTTCGGCGAGCTTCCTGTCATTGTTGCCTCCTCCCGTGAGGCGGCCGAGGAGGTCATGAAGACCAATGATGCCTTCCTCGCCTCAAGGCCACAGACCACAACAGTCAAGATCATAAGAAAAAAAGGCGATGCCATTTCGCTAGCCCCGTACGGCGATCACTGGCGGCAGCTTCGCAAAATCTGCACGGTTGAGCTTCTAAGTGCAAAGCGTGTTCAGTCTTTCTGGGCCATCCGTGAGGAGGAGGTGATGCGACTTGTGCAAGCCATCTCCTCTGCGACAACTCCGGATGTGAACCTCAGCGAGCTAGTCACCTCTTATGGTAACGACGTAGGGGCGCATACCATCATGAGTGATCGGTTTAGCGACCGGAACGCCTTCATGCGCTACGTTACAGAGGCCTTCAAGTTGGCGGGAACTTTTCGCCTAGCAGACTTGTACCCGTCATCGCGGCTGGCATGTGCTATGAGCCGCACAATGAGTAAGATAGAGGTATTCCTGGATGGCTTATTTAAGTTGATGGATGGCATCATGGAGAGAGGAACACAGGAGGATTCAAAAGACTTGATTGATGTCCTCTTGAGGATTCAGAAGCAAGGAGGCCTTGAGCCCCCTCTTACAATGGGCAATATCAAATCAGTTCTTCTTGTAAGTTCTTGCATCTTTATACACCCAAATTGATGCTTGCTTATTTGTTAAAACTGCCTGTTTAAGTTTCTCAAAGAAAATTAATGTAGGAACTTCTTGTCGGGAGCACCGATACCGTGCCTTCGGTCCTACAGTGGGCTATGGCAGAACTGATGAGGAACCCGGAAGCAATGTCTAAGGCACAATCCGAGGTAAGGAAAGCTTTCATGGGGCAAATGAAGGTAACTGAGGAGGGGCTCACCAAACTGAGCTATTTGCATTGGGTCATCAAAGAGACCTTAAGGTTGCATCCTCCTAGCCCAATTTTGTTACCAAGGGAGAGCCAAGAAACCTGCCGTGTTTTGGGCTATGATGTTCCCAAAGGGACAATAGTTCTCGTGAATGCATGGGCAATCTCTAGAGACGCAGAGTATTGGGACGAACCAGAAGTATTCAAACCAGAGAGATTTGAAACTGACAAAAGGGATTTCAAAGGGCGTGACTTCGAGTTCACACCATTTGGTGCTGGGCGACGAATTTGCCCTGGTATAGTGTTTGGGCTTGCTGCAATTCAGCTGGCTCTTGCTAACCTTCTATTTTATTTTGACTGGAATCTCTTAGAAGGCGTCAGTGAACTAGACATGGAAGAAACTATGGGGATCACTGCTAAGATGAAGACAGACATTTGGTTGAAACCTGTTCAGCGAGTACCTTTTGTTTCAACGAGTGTTGAATAACAAAGATAATGGCCATTAAGGGCAATGCGGAGTGCTTGGAACGAAGTCCCTTTGTGTTACCTGTGTAATATCGTGATCTCTTATGTGCTAAATGTCAGCTCTTCGATCAGTGTAATAACTATATTGCTTTGTGATGCGGTTTCTGGATAATTTGTGTACGAAATCTTGTTCCACGAAATGAAATCTTAAAATGGTTCTTTTCTGTTAGTTTTGAATTACACTTTACGTTTATGAAATTTAAATATATTGTAACGCCCAATGTACCCACGTACTTGGAGTGATAGTACTCCACTGCACCAAAATCTGACTAAGTTTGAAATTTTCAAGAAATTCGACAGAGCTATCCTTGCAACTACCTATATCTCGGTCAAGTAAATCACAATAATAATCTCAAGCACATCATATAAGAGATGGATAAAGATCACAGCCCAATCCCAAGAACTATTAAAGGAGACCACTCTAACCACGATACCATCTCAAATCTTATAAGAGTTTAACTGCATGAAACCAGCAATAAAGTTCTACGTACTTATTATGATGAATGACTAATTAAGGTATATGGGTGTGTGTATGTGCTCAATTTGACGGTGCTACTCTCATCCTATACATGTCGTGCTTGCTTAGTACATAAAAGCCAAATAGCACAAGTGTGAGTAAAAAAACACTCACCAAGTATAATATGGAATTGAAAGAACATATAACGTATCAGAATTCATCGAAGAATAAGAATTTAATGAATTTTATCTTCTTTTGAAAAATTAGTGAAATAATCATTTTCGTCTGAAACGGACAACACCTAAATACATCCTTAATATTTACCGATAAAACCGAGCAAGTAAGGACAACACTTACTCACATTAACATGAATATAAGAACCAATCAACACATATGAATGATATGAATAGATCAATATAGAAACAAGAATCATGACACTTGAATCAAGACATCACATGAATAAATAAAAGCATTTAAGAATTGGAAAAAACACAGGTATGAAAAAAAACATACGACACAAATCAATACAGTTTGTCAAGCACTTTCCTTAACCGTTGTGAGAAACCGATGTCACGTCTTCTATACCACAATTTTTCAAACCTGTGGATTAAAACTACACTCCATTCTATTCCATGATATCCACATATTTATAATCATAAAGCAACTACGCTACTTACAATAACATGCTTAAACTCATTTTTCCCCGTTGTCCAAAATACCGATTTAAAAGTCTAGTCATTTGATGCTTTGCCGTAACTTTAAATTCTCTTAACCAACCACAGCAAATAAATACATCTCCGATATATACTAAAAATTCACTACAATTTTCTTTTTCTAATGTTGGGCAAAATATCCTTCTAACTTGGTCAAAAACTGATAAACAAAATATTGCACAGATTAAAACTTGTCGGACAGCAGCACTATTTTGACAGTTTCTCCTAAACCGCTTATCCAAATCAAACAAGACCAGCATCATTGGAAACATATATATCGGTGAGATCTATAACTTTTGTTTTAAGCTTATGGACAAATTCGGCATTAATTAATCCTTGTTTTTTAATTAAGTCCACTATACACAAATTGGACCACTAATCCCCAATTCTGGAGACGAATCCGACCTTCAAAATTCATCTATGAGTAGCTAGGAGCTACGTATATGTTACCCTTGACACGTGGATCAAGAGTTGGTGGAGAATTTGATAGAATCCCTGAAATTCTCATCCTTTTCTTTTTTCTTCTTCCTTCCACGTTGTTTCCCACTACCTCAGAAAAGTTTATTAACGACGAGTTGTAGCGAAAATAGCCTTATTAGGCTATATTTTGTGATTTTGGTGATTAATGACAACATAGTCTGGGACTAATATGTTTGTCAAGAATATATGTTAGTAGGTCTCATGAATGCAATATATGAAGAAGCCACCACAGCCGAGACAGAGTTTGGTCGAATTGGAGAAATTCCAGGAAGATTGGCCTAACCGGATGGTCCGGTGATCAATGTTTTGCACACACTGGATAATGAACAGTGTAAAGGGACAAAAGGAGTTCAACACACGGAAGGTCCGGTGTATGGGTTGTACACCCCAGAGGCTTAACACTGGACTAATTTACACAGAGAGGGTGCCAAATATTGAAGAATGAAGTTCAAGGCACCGGATGGTCCGGTGATGGATGTTGTGTACACTGGAGTATTATTTCCAGAGAGGGTTGCAAATTGGTTCAGTTGACTCAGGATAACTCAACGGATAGTCCAGTGATGAAGTGATGTGCACCAGATGCTTACACCAGAGCAATTTAAACAGAGAAGAAGGAAAGACTCGGATGGCTTAAGATAACTCACCGGATAGTCCGGTAATGGAGATGAATTATACACCGGAGTCCAGTGTTCACAGAGGCTTGAGTGGGGGTTCTAACGGCTAGTTTGTGAGAGTGTACTCATCGGATGATCTGGTGTTAGTACTATTATTCTCACCAGGTCATCCGGTGTTAACAGCTGTTCTGAGTCATTGGAAAAATAGTTAGTTGACGGGTTTGAGGTTATAAATACCCCTTCACTCAATCATTTGAGGTTGCTAGAGTCCAGAGAATCATAGAGACACTTAAGAAGACATCCAAGCCACCAAAGTGCTTAAAGTGATCATCTAAGGCAATTAAGCACAAGATTAGTGATTGATTAGTGTTTATAGGCCTAGAGGGAGTGTTGCCAGGTGATTGTTATCTAGAGAGTGGATCAAGGAGTGATTCAACCATGTATCGACATGTCCGTCAGAACCTTGGAGTCTTTGTGACTTGCCAGCAACTTGGTGTGGAGCGGCGATAGGATACATGTACGGGGACGTGAAGACCCTTTCCCTGGTGGCTCAAGCTCCGAAGTTATCACGGCGGCAAGGGACCGAAAGAGAGGCTTGTAGTGAGGTCTTACCTTGGTGGCTTGGCGGCTCATCCAGGTTGAGGCCTTGTCTTTGTGACTTCGTGGCTCAATAGCCATGATAGGGTGCTGTCGGTGTATCAGGAACCGGGGGTTCCCGAATCCCGAGGCCAGGCCAGCCGTCCGCCACATGGCACCATCCCGCGAGGTCTATCCTGTAGGATGAGAAATGGTCAATTCCCGGGAGAAGGTGCTCAGGGCCACGGTCGTTGGCCCCTGAGTACCCCAGTTCCCCGATGATCCACAGAATCCAAGTACCGGGAAGAAAGTGCTCGGGGAAGTGTACGGTCACACCCGAGCACCCTAGTCCCCCGACGATCAGAAGAGCTAAGTTCCAGGAGAGGGTGCTCGGGGCTGCGTGCGGCAGCCCCCGAGCACTCGGTTCCCCTAGGATCCGTACAAGAGTGCTCGGGAGAGAGTGCTCGAGCTGCACGCGGCAGCCCCCGAGCACTCGGTTCCCCGAGGGTCCGTGGAAGAGTGCTCGGGAGAAAGTGCTCGGGGAGGTGAACAAGACCCCCGAGCACTCGGCTCCCCGAGGAAAAGGAAAGTCATTCTCGGGAGAGAGCGCTCGGGGATGTAAACAGTACCCTCGAGCACTCGGTACCCCGACGTCCCAGAAAGACCCCCAAGGGGCCTACCGATGAGGTGTCAACCAGTCAAAGGCCCGAGGTCACATTTAATGAGCGTGCATGGCCTGACGCCTCCAACTGCTCCCGCAGCGCTCAGCGTCAGTCCCTGCTATGTTTTGGCAGAGAGGCGTGGGGTTATTAATTACACGGGTCCCGTCTCGTGCCATCCGGCTTGTCTTGAGATAACGACGTAAGGATCAAGGCGTTCCATCTGCCGCGCTGCTGTGGCAGGGGAACAAGACAGGGCGGGCACGCCGGGTTGCTCTGTGGCTGCCCGGTGGGCTCTCTCCACGGCGCCCGTTGCTAGGGCATTTATGGTGATGGGTGACCGGGCGTGCGACGTATTTTCCACCCCCGGTCACTTCACCCAGAAGAAATGATGATGCCCTTTCCATTTATGGCGTCTCGGAACTCGAGCCCCCTCCTTCCGTTTGGGGTATGTCGTGGCCGGCGAGTACTTAAAGCAACTGGCGGCACAGAAACAGGGGGGACGAAAACGGGAAATAGAGACAGAGAAAAAGAGAGGAAAAAAAGACAAGAGACGAAGAATAGCAAAACAGAGACCAAGAGCAGACACGAGGAACACAGCGCAAGAGAGCACTGTGAGGAAGGTTGAGCCCAGTTCCAACCGAAGAACAAGGAGCTCCAGGCTCTTAGATAGGCCAACATTCTTGTAACCAGCAACATCCTTGAGGGACTTCCTCAGGACAGTTATAGCATCCATACAGGAGTAGGGTATTACGCCCCCGTGCGGCCCGAACCTGTCTAAATTCCGGTGCATTTACTTCTTCTTGCGCTAGGTCAACTCCCTCACCACCGGCCGTTGCATTCATTCCCATTTATTTCTCCGACGAACTTATTCAGGATCATCCCCCGGCCGAATCTCTAAAAAGGGGTCTCTCAGGATCCCTGCGACAGGAGTTAATCCTCCGACAGGTGCCGACCGGGAGTATATCGTTGGTGGAGCTTCAACGTGGACTAGGGGTGATATTTATGCCATCAATACCACGGAATACTCCTTGTGCTGAGTTTGCTCTCTCTACCTTATTTACATTTCCGTATTTACTTACTTGCAATTTTCTTCTTAGATAGATTGCAAGCGTTTTGATCCGTAGAGTAGATACACTAGATAAACCTAAAGCACATTTAGATAGAAATTGAGATAGTTTTATCTTTTGAAGTCTTTAGAACCGAATAGTTTCTAAATGTCCTAATTCACCTTCTCTCTTAGGATATCAACGATCCTCACAATTGGTATCAGAGCTAGGGCTCACATCTAGCTCTTTAATTTGTGTTAGAGCTTCATACCTTTCACAAGGTTTTGTCAATTCAAGTGGCATTTGAGCTTTAGTCTCATTGTGATCGGTTAGGCTTCACCGTTTAGTAAGTTGTGACGTCTGGGATTGGGATGGATTCCCATAGTGCTCCACTATTCGATGGCATAAATCTTTCACGTTGGAAAATTCTACTGTTTTGTTATTTGCAAGCCTTGGAGAGTTACCGAGGAAGGGATGAAACCTCGCATCACCAACAAGGAGAGACAATTAGATGCATTAGCCAAGAGTATCATTTTATCATCTATATGTGTTGATGTATTTAATCGTGTTAATTCTCTCACCAATGCACATGATATTTAGAATAGTCTCATTGAAATACATGAAGGCATAAAGAATGAGTGTAATGAGAAATATCATGTGCTTGTTACTAAGTTCAATGACATCAAGCAACTACCCTATGAAAGTGATTAATATATATTCTCGTTTGAATATTCTCGTTAATGAAATCAATGAGTTAGGTTTGATGCCAATTGAAGATGATCAAGTGGTGAGAAGAATACTTCAAACTCTTCTTTCAAAGTACAAGTTGATAGTCTCCATCATTTACGACAACAATGACATCAAGAAGATGACTCCAAGTCAAGTGCTCGGTAAGACCACCGACCATGAGATGACAATGAACATGAGGGTGGAAGCTTCTTTCTCATCTGACACCAAGAATCTTGCTTTCACAAGCAAGAAAGCTCAATGCTAACACATGAAGATGGATCCCAAAGTCATCAAACTCATCTCACAAGTGGAGAAGAACATCGAGAAGATCAATGCCAAGATTGATCACCAAATCTCCATGAGATGCCAGTTGGGTGGGAGCTGAGCTATAGCCCATTCACCGGTATGGCCCAGGGCTGATGCCGATGGGCGTGGCCTAGGTTGGCGTCTTGTGGGGTAGTTGCTGGAATGGCCCACCACGGAGCCAGAGTAGACCGATGAAATTGATCGGCTGATGGAGTTGATCTGGATTGTTTGTTGGGTACTATGATAGTTTGTCGACCGATGAATAGGTGTCGACGCCGAAAAATACCGATAGATGGGAACAGAGCCAAGAGGACATAACAGAAAATAAAGAGCGAGGTTAGAGGAAACTAATCTAGTTTTTAGGGTTTTACTAGGAAACTTTGAAGGATACTTTGGAGATGCGTCTTGTAACTCATCTATACAATAAAGATCAAATTTCATAAGTTTTTCTTCGTGTTCATTATTTCATGGTGATTTTTGGTGGACCGCTCTATGTTGCAATTTGCTTTGGTTTGATCCATCCAAAATCATCCTACAGCATCAAGGTTGCTCTCTAAAAATTTTAGTTGGTCAAATTTTCATAATTATTGAGATATTTAGGTTTGTTATGATTTCATCACAGGCTATCATAGTTTTTCTTTATTTCATATCTTTAGATCCATTGGTCTGATTGACCTAATTCTTATTGGAATTGTTTTGCATGATTGTCTAGATTCTATAGTAAACATTTTAGGGCAATTCCAATGGTTGGGTCTTTCTAGACATCACTTTTAGTGATATGATAGTACTCCATCCCGAACTGATTTCAAGATTAAATTGAATATTTTGTTAGGGTGAATTAAAATTTGAATTTAGCTTCATTAATCATTCACCCCCCCCTCTGATTGAGTATTTTGCCCATAATCAATCCTCCTCGAACCTGAATTGAGAGTTTTAATATTGAAGGTTCCAAAATGAAATAAATGTCGCTTCACCTTTCTCAATCCGGCTTAGAAAAGGGAGTCACCAGGATTCCATTTAACTTGTGACAAAGGTTTCAATCCTAGGTATTTATTTCGTCTCAGATCTTGCCAGACCCGCTCTTCGGTCATTAGTTTAAAGAGTCATTTACAGAGGAGAGAAAGAATTTTGAACATTGAGGTCTTGAATCCCTAAACTACCCTATTCTTTAGGTTGGCACATGACACTCCATTTTGCGAGGTGATTCTTCTTTTTATGGCTATCGCTTTGTTAGTAAAATCTATAGCGAAAGTAGTCAAGTCTTTTAAGTACACATCATGGAATTACGAAGAAATATCATGTCATGTTCCCTTTTTCTTTCTCAAGTCCACGTGACATCGCCAGGAATGGGTGCTCTAGCAGCTGGTCCGCCGTCCACGGTCACCAGCGCGTCATCTAAGAAACCAAGTTGACATGTGCCTTGATTTATTTGTGATGAGTGATTGACAAGTTTATTGAGTTGGTTTGATGATCTTTGGTATTGCATAAGCATGGTTGTGTTTATCTATGTTTGAGACTAACCAAAGGTATTGGAGTTGAAGTGTTTGTCTCTAAGCTGTAGAATTTGTACATGTCGAATGGTTCGGCGATGAGGCACTGTTCACATCGGAACATTCCAGGAGGCGAAGGTAGGGAGTTCTTTATACCGAATGGTCCGGTAATGGAGGATGTGAACGCCGGATGCCTCGCCAAAGCATTTGTTATAGAGAGGTTGCAAAATGACTTGTTTGGCGGGTTGCGCTCACCGGATGGTCCGGCGATGGAGGAGTGTACACCGAATGCTCCGCATCAGGATTATGCAGGAAGTTTTCAGTGGAGTCCGAATTACATGCGCCATATGGTCTGATGATCAGAGGGCTATACACGCCAGATCAACTGATGTTCACGATATTTCTGGTATAAGTTGTTCAACAGAGAATTTTGATTTTTTCTAATTGGAGATGGAACTGGATATATGTTTGCGCTTGTCTTATGATGTACAGGTCATGGATGCAACATGGCAGTTGACGGCGAGATGATCGGGGCTAAGCGAGGTGCTTGGTACCATACAATCAAGGTGGTCGGGTAGAATCAAAGGAGAAGCTCACCCATTCTCCATTGCTTCAACTCTCAGATTTCGGTAAGACTTTTGAACTAGAGTGTGATGCTAGTGGGATTGGAATTGGAGGTGTGCTAATTCAAGAAGGTAAACCTGTTGCTTATTTCAGCGAGAAATTAAGTGGGCCAAGTCTGAATTATTCTACCTATGACAAAGAATTGTATGCTTTAGTTCGTGGGCTTAAAACTTAGCAACATTATCTGTGGCCTAAAGAATTTGTTATATATTCTGATCATGAATCATTGAAACACATTAGAACTTAAGCTAAACTGAATAAACGATATGCTAAATGGGTAGAATATATTGAGTCATTTCCATATGTCATAAAACATAAGAAAGAAAAAGATAATGTGATTGGTGATGCGCTTTGTAGGCGTTATACCATGTTATCTCAACTTGATCAAAAGATTTTTGTTTTAGAAACCATTAAGGACTTATATGCTACAAATTTAGACTTTAAATAAGTGCCTGAACATAGTAAAGAAGGGAAGACATGGAATAAATATATGTTGAATGATGGTTTGCTCTATCGTGCTAACAAGCTATGCATTATAGCTAGCTCTGTTCATCTTTTGTTGTTGCAGGACGCATATGGAGGACGATTGATGGCATATTTTGGAGCAAAGAAGATTAAAAATGTGCTGGCCATCCACTTCTTTTGGCTAAAGATGAGACATGACATCGAGCGCTATGTGTCGCGCTATACTACTTGCAATAAAGCTAAGTCTCGTTTAAATTCACATGGCCTTTACATGCCTCTTCCTGTTCCTAGTGTACCATGGGAGGATATTTCTATGGATTTTGTGTTAGGTTTGCCTAGGGTAAAGAGGGGGAGGATAGCATATTTGTAGTTGTGGATCGATTTTCTAAAATGGCACATTTTATATCCTGTCACAAGAGCGATGATGATACAAACATAGCTGATTTATTTTTCAGGGAAATTGTTCAACTACATAAGGTGCCTAATACTATCGTCTCTGATCATGAAGTTTTTTAGCCACTTTTGGAGATCTCTTTGGAACAAATTAGGGACAAAGCCGCTATTCTCTACTACATATCAACCTCCAAACTGATGGACAAACAGAGGTCGTCAACCGCACATTATCGACTATATTGTTGGCTATCTTAAAGAAGATTTTGAAGATGTGGGAATAGTGTTTACCGCATATTGAATTTACTTACAACAGGTAGGTACACTCCACCACCAAGGTAAGTCCATTTCAGGTAGTCTATGGACTTAATCCCCGTGCTCCTGCTAATTTATTACATTTGTCTACTTCTGAAAAACTTAATTTGGATGCAAAGAAGCGTGCAGAATTTATTCTTAAGTTGCATGAAACAATTAAAAAGAATATAGAGCACATGACTAAAAAGTATAGGATTGCTGGAAATAAAGGTAGGAAACAAGTAAAATTTGAACTAGGTGATTTAGTTTTGTTGCATTTGAGAAAGGAAAGGTTTCCAGAGTTAAGAAAATCAAAATTGATGCCTATAGCTGATGGTCCGTTTAAGATAATTGAGAAAATAAATGAAAATGCATACAAATTAGACCTACCTGCCAATTTTGGGGTTACTCCCACGTTTAACATTTCCGATTTGATGCCATCCTTAGGAGAATAAGATGAGCTCGAGTCGAGGATGACTCCAATTCAAGAGGGGAGTATGATAAGGACATGGTTCCTTCAGATATGAGCAACACTGCTAATAAGCCTCAAATCGTATAAGGATCCATTACAAGAGTATATGCGCGACAGTTAAACCACCAAGTGAACTCATTTCTCACTATTTATGCTATCTCGGATGGATTGGTACTAAATTCTTGTGATATTTTATTGCTTAGGAATATGGGAGAGGCTTCACAAGCTTACCTGGACGTAGTCACTCGAGTGCCAGTCGATTCGAGCAACAAGTCGAGCTTAACTTGGACTCCAAATTCAGTTCGGAGTCTCAGGATAATACGACAGTAAAACGGGCATAACTCTCGTATACGGAGTCCAATTGAGACAATCTTGAACTTGATGGAAAGCTTATGACTAGCCCTTTCCAATGGATTTGGGCACAACCAAATATTCGTTATAGTTTAGTCAGAGTCGAAGGAATAAAGTGCTGCCTCTCACTATTTTACACCATGTCTGGTCATGTAATCATGTTGGAGTCGGAGTCCAGGTTGTGTATGCCTCTTCTTAGGTCCACACAACCCTAGGGCAACCTCTTCACGTCCCCATATATATAGACATAGTAGTCATCGTAGTTTAGGCTCAAATTTTGCTTAGATTATTCTGTTTTAGACAGTTTCGCCGTTTATCAGTTTGTAGTATCCCAAACTCTAGCACTTCATTGGTAATCAGCAATATCCAGATTATATCTACCTATTTTTGCTTGTGTTCTTGATTCGCTTGCAGAAAAAGCCTTCTTGGCGAGATCAAACGCGTCTTGGTATGATTGATAATCACGGAGTAGTGTCGTAGTGGTTACGAGGATTCTTAATCTGTTCTGGTCGGAGCCTTTGAATCATCAATGTTGAAACTCCACCAAATCAACTTATCATATTACCTTTAGAAGATTGGGTCGATCGACTATCCTCTTCTACTGCAGTCGACCTAGATCAATGACCGCGCCAATCCTGTAAGTGCTTGACTTAGTTTTTATTTAGGCTAGTGGCTAATTTTACACGAACACTATAATACAACTAGATTATTGATGGCCTGCATAAATTTTTAGCATGGGTATCTTTATCGTCAGTACCGAATATTATACACATAAATGTATAGCACAATGCAATCTCTGTACTTTTAACATCCGATCGATCCTCTTTTAACGCCTAGATGAATCAATCTTGTGGTAAAATGATGTTTCTCGAAAAATAAAAATGCCTTGAAGACTTCCACATATTGCGTTCTTCTTCCATGGATACATTGTGGTTTCTCGTCATGTGATATACCTTTTCTTTTTTTTTCTTTTTTTGCTGAATTGTGAATGTCAGGTGGGTTGGAGGGATTTGACAAAGTTGTGTGGGATGTTGAAGAGCATAAAGATGGCGAATGCCCATCAATAACCTTTCAGTATCACAGTAAGGATCGGGAACAAGGTACATTCATTAGCATCTTTATTTTCACTACAGGGCTCCATGCTTGAATAAGTTCAGCAAATTCAAGCATTAACTGTTATACATTCTTCAGGCCATTCGGGCGATGTAACTGTCCGGGCAACATACTCTCTTTCTGAAGCTACCACTCTAAGACTTGACATGGAAGCTACACCAGAAAACAAAACCACTCCTATCAGCCTGGCACAGCACACATACTGGAACCTGTCAGGCCATAACTCTGGTGACATCTTGCATCATTCGATCCAGATCTAGGGGAAACACATCACTCCCGTTGACGAAAACACAATCCCCACTGGTGAGATAATGCTTGTCAAGGACACACCTTCGACTTCACGACAGAGCACAGAATTGGGGAGCACATCAATGATGTTCCTGGAGGGTATGATCATAACTATGTGCTGGACTGTGTAGTCGAGAAGAATGGCCCAAAGCATGTAGCCAAACTGAGAGACCCATCAAGCCCACGCACCCTGGACCTCTGGACTGATGCGCCTGGCATGCAGTTCTACACTACGAACTATGTGAATGGCATCACTGGCAAAGGGGGTGCTGTCTATGAGAAGCATGCCAGAATTGGTTGCGACTTCCCAGCCTGTGGGAGGCGCCGCACAGCCCCTGGCTCATCGAAGGGAAGAAAGCGTGTTTGATTTTGGAGCTTTGTCTTTGTACATCTGTGATTGCTTCTAACTTCCATGTGTTCCATGTGCAGGAACTCGAGCGATTTTCCTCTGAGTGATCTTCCCTTCAGGCCGAAGTGGACGATCATTCCCTTCACCGAAGAACATCCCACATTAGAGTTACCTCCAGGAGCTTGTTCGCTTGGGGAGGCATTTGCTCAGTGGCTGTAAGTGGCCCGATGTCCAAATATTAAGGCGCACTGGGTGGTGGTTCATGAGTCTCTGGAGACTACGCTAGGATGTGTCAAGAGCTAATTTCCTTAAAGCGATTTCAACATAAGCACGTTTGCTTTAGTTCATACCAAATTAAGAAATCGGTTGAGTTATGAGAAGTTGCATAAGTTGGTGCATGTGCATTACAATTTGAAGATGCATATCCAACAGTTTGAAGTTGGTATGCAAAGCCTCAAAGAAAAAAGTTTGATCCATATAACATATTGATGGAAGTTGCTCTATACGATAATGGCAATCCAATTATGGATTGGTTGTGCATCTCTATGAGTGAGTCAACGTAGAAGCTGGTGGTAGTGGAGAACGTGTTGGTGATATAATTTAATTGCATTTCTGGCATACAACTTCGTATAAATGTGAAGATTGACTTATATTTGACATTGTATGCGATAGTGGTGAAGGCCACGGTGAAGGAGCTTGTGTTGGTGGAGTCAGTGATTCAGGTGAAATAATTAAATTGAATTTGTGACATACAAAATCATATAGTGCATATGAAGATTATCTTATATTTGACATTGTAGGTACAAGGATCGATGAAACAATCTCTTTACGTTCAAGATCAACTAGGAATAAGAACAAGCCAGCTATCCTCAAGAGCGTCTACCAATGCTAAAAGGTAATTCATATGCAAACATTGCTTTGAGATTTGATTTTGTGACTATATTTTTAATATTTTACATGTTAACATTTGTAGCAATGTAAGCCTATAAGAAGAAGATGTCTCTTGTTGTTATCTTATTGGTGGATGCTTATGTGAATGTTTTGTTGATTCTTAAGGGGTCTACTATATGTTTTAATATGATTGATGTATCATTTGATCTATGTTCATCATTTTGCTTAAATATATCCAACAACATTTGCACGTAGGATCATATTGTTATGATTGATGTAATGAATCTTTCTAATATGTTTAATGGATTGGAACCAATTTCTAAGGAAATCATGCCAAAAAAATTAAAATTTTTATTTTTTTAGAGTTTGTTCGAAAAATCTGGTAAATATGATATCTTAAAGAAATTGGGTTTACCGGTAAAGTTTTCCTATCCGGTAGAAGCTTAGTAGGAGATCCCTCGATTTGTAGGTAGTTCTAAAACCCGTGGTCTATTTTTCGCTTCTTGCTTTTATGAAGCTCTGAGAGTCTCAAAACCTAGGCTGGGTTTTTAGAAGCTAGATTTTTGTTTGAGCTTATGCCTTAAGAGGCTAGAATCTTTGTAGAAACCGAAACAAATAAACGCCGGCCATATCAACCCATCCTTGACTCGATCAAGGCTCAGCTGTTGTTTTTCTTGCAATGAGAAGCTACCCTGTCGCGGCTGCCCACCAATTTGCCCACATGAGAACGATGCGAATACGTACACAAAACATGTGGCCAGCTACATCTACTGTGCTCTGGTACGTGTTTCGCTTTCGATCGCATTTTCGCGATGCATAGAAACATCAATCGAGCACTGTACTAGGACGAAACTACAGAGGCCATCGGGCGCGCCATCTCGCTCACTGGCTTGCTGAGCATTTTTTATGCTCTGCGCTGCGAATGCAGTCGTGGTCGCGCACGAGATGCGCACCGGAGCTGAGCACTTCATTGATGGCTGCCCATCACGCCGCTAGCAGTGCGTCACGTCTCACGCTTGACGCCGCGTGTGTCCGCTGTGCATGCACAGCCGACCTCCGGACACACCTTACAAACATTCATGCGTCGTGATGCGCATGGTCCAGCACATGCTACAGCTTTACAAACTCTGCTGCGGTCCAGCACCGACCGCTGCTCCAAAATTCCACCGTGAAATTTCTGTTTCACCGACCCAGGGTGCAAGTGCAACCTACAACTAGCCTAGATCGATTAGATGCTGTATGTTCACTAGTGTCTGTGATTCCATGTTACAGCTGGGATTGATGCGGTAGCTGGGATTGATGCTATATTCTGAAATCTCTCAGATGACACTTGAATCCGTGTGCATAGGCCGTTTTCGACATCAGTATATGGTCTGAAAAAAATTGTCTCTAATCAGTCTAATGTATGTTCACTTAATTTCTCTCTTTTATTCTTGCAAAATCTAATGGGTATATTTTTAAGAACGTACTTTCTGAGATATATCTTCAGAGATATATCTTGTTAGGATACGACAAGAACGCCCAAATAAATTAACCACCTTGAGCGTAGCATTACATATCAGTAATGAGAGATGCATCATGCCTACCGGTTTATATTTTATAAAAAGAGCAGAGCAGAGCAGCAGCAGTGGCGTAGCAGTCAGTCACAGAGGCAGCTGGGGATTTTTTTATTTTTTCTCCCACCACCCTAAACTACCTGTTATTACACGCAGGTCCCTGCTGGCGCCTATCTAGTCTCTGTAATTAGCATCTTTGCCCCTCAACTTTTGAAAACAATTTATGGGTCGATTGAGGCGGGCCAAGCATAGTTGGATGTACGGTGATCACCGGTCGTTGTTAAGTTGGCCGAGAGGAGGGTGCCTTTGAGTCCAACGCAAGGTGAATTCTGGGTGATCTAGTGAGTGTGCAAGTGGTGTTGTCGTTCTCATCTTCATCATCGTCGACATTAGTCCTGACAAAGTATGGAGTTTTTGGATGTGTTTGCAGGTTTTTGAAGCGATGCTGCTCCAATCCAGTTATGTGTTTGATTCATGTCATGCTGCGATATGTTTTTGTTATAAGTATTTCCAAAACTACATTCTCACCGCGGTCCGATGTTCATTGGGTATCTTGACGTAATTCTACCTCCATTGCATCTTCTGAAAGAAATTTTCCCTGCAGAGAAAAAAAAAGGAAGAAACAAATTTCTTTTGGATAGAGTAGGGCAGGTCCTTAATTTCCTGATTAGATTGTCCTCTCTTCTGTAAGACACGCATGAGAAAGAAAAAAAATAAACGGGAGAAAGCGAGAGGGAGCTTGTTAATACACGCGGTTGATCGCCAGGCAAAAAGTTCATAGATTTGTCGATCGAGTTGATTAGAGTCTTAACAAATGGTTAATGGAAGCATCTTGTCAGTTTGCATCGATCGACATCGTGGTTGGTCGCTAACTATAATGATTTAAAAGGGGGTTTCACATGATCCTCCTGGGCTTGATTTTAGGTAGCATGCATGCTGGTTTTTTTTAATCGGTGCTTTAGTGGTTATGGATCGACCTAACAAGATCATTCTAATTATATTTCTTTTATTTTATTATATTTCTAATTTCTCTTCTCGTTCTCGTTCTCTTTATTTTCACTTTATCTGCAACAGTTTTCTTTCGAGAGATTCGTGAAAAGAAAGAAGAGAGAATCTCAAGGTGAAGGAAATAGATGTGGAAAACCATTCGTGACAGGAACAGCGAAAGAAAACCGTTAGAGTGCTAAAGAAAACTAGAATTCTTTTGTAAAAAGAACAGTAATCAGAAAGAGATTCTGTTAGAGATGGCCTAATGTGATAAAATATTTTATTATTGTAGAGGAGGACTGATATATAATTGAGACGTGCAGTGCCTTCTAATGGCTATATTAGTTCAAGGACGTATTTTTTGAGATATATCTTGTTAAATGTCCAAATAATTGTTTCACATAAACGGCTTCTTATGTAATCCGTCTATGGTAATCATCCCTGAAAGTGAATCTAAGAAAATCCTGTGGATGAGCCACCTCAAAGTGAATATGTTCTTGTCCCCTCTAATAATGGCAAAGCAAAATATGCATTTGGGTCTGATATTAGTGAGAGGACTCCTAAGAAGGCTAAAACTGCATTTAGGTCTGATATTAGTGAGAGGACTCTTAAGAAGGCTAAAACTGATACTGGAAAAGGAGCTATTTCTATTTCTGTCTTTACTAGTGGGGGCAAAACCTATTTCAAAAATTCTTTTTTTTTTAGGCTTGTACATGATCATTCTCAGTATGCTCCTCCCAAGGTTTAAGGTTCTGGACAAACTTATTTGAGTATGGCTCAAACTATTAATAGGATTGATATTTCACCCTCTGATTTTTATGATAGTCGTAGCTTGATTTCTCTTCAAATGATTATTTGGACATCTGAATCACTTCAAATGAAAATATTTTTAACCACAAAGGACATCTGAATCACTTCAAATGAAAATATTTTTAACTACAAAGTTATAGATCTTGTCAAGGACTATAATCATTACATAAAATTTATCCCCGTCTAGCTTCACATAAGAAACCACCTATTAAAATGATTTTTTACACATGCGATTTATATAAGAAACCGCCTATAGTAATCATCCCACACTACTATAAAACACCATATATGTAGTGCCCATCAGTGCCAGTTCGACAGTAAAATCAGCACTGAAGACGTATCAGTACCGGTTCTTAAACTCCCGTGCACGAACAACAGCTCAGGAGATATTAACCGGCACTGATAGCTAGCCACGAACCGGCAGTGATAGTGACTGTATCAGTGTCGGTTCTAGACACGAACCGTCACTGATATATTAGTCCCAGTTTTAGCCACGAACCGCCACTGATAATCAGTATTAGTGCCCGTTCTAGTTACGAACCGCCACTGATAATTGTTAGGGTCACAATTTATCTTAAAAAATTCATAACTTTTCCATACTAAGTCGGATGGGGAAAAACTTTATATAAAAATTATAGCTATCGATGAGATTTACAACTTTGTAGTTGAAATCTTTTTAATTAGAGGTCATTTAAATGCCCAAATAATTATAATAAAGTTGCCGGAGTGGTCGATGACAGCTCACATTAAAAAATTCATAACTTTTTCACACGAAGTCGGATGGGAGAAATCGTTATATGAAAATTATAGTACTCGATGAGATTTACAACTTTGTAGTTGATCACTTTTTTATTTGAGATCATTTAAATATCCAAATAGCTATTCAAATGTTCAGTCAGAAGATGTCAAAAGGATTTATTTTGCTACTATACTCACGAACGGACAATAGCCGAGATGGTTAGATGGCTCATGCGTACGCATAGGCTGTGAGGTCTTGAGTTCGAGTTTTTGTTACCGCATACGAGCAAATATCACCCGACTTTGTGAATATTAGGCGTGGTCTTGCGGGCAGCCTCTAATCGAGTGTCTCTGGTCGTGAAAGCCTCTAGCCTTTTGGATGCGATAAGAAGGCCTAAGTAAATTAACCACCTTGGGCGTAGCATTACTCTATATATATGCACAGGTATTGACGTTTTGGAACCCACTCGTTCTAGCGAAATTCCCAAGCCATGGATAGCACATCTGTCTTCTACTGCATCCTCGCTCTTGTCCCTCTACTTTACCTCATAAAATCTCAAACAACTTCCGTTGGCTCCCGTTACGATGGCCTACGTCTCCCACCGGGGCCCTGGAAGCTCCCGGTAATCAGCAGCCTCCACCACATGCTCCGCGCACAACCGCATCGTGTTCTACGCGAACTGTCGCGACGCCATGGCCCTCTAATGTCCCTTGAGTTCGGCGAGCTTCCTGTCATTGTTGCCTCCTCCCGTGAGGCGGCCGAGGAGGTCATGAAGACCAATGATGCCTTCCTCGCCTCAAGGCCACAGACCACAACAGTCAAGATCATGAGAAAACAAGGCGATGACATTTCGCTAGCCCCGTACGGCAATCACTGGCGGCAGCTTCACAAAATCACCACGGTTGAGCTTCTAAGTGCAAAGCGTGTTCAGTCTTTCTGGGCCATCCGGGAGGAGGAGGTGATGCGACTTGTGCAAGCTATCTCCTCTGCGACAACTCCGGCTGTGAACCTCAGCGAGCTAGTCACCTCTTATGGTAACGACGTAGGGGCGCATACCATCATGAGTGATCGGCTTAGCGACCGGAACGCCTTCATGCGCTACGTTACAGAGGCCATCAAGTTGGCGGGAACTTTTCGCCTAGCAGACTTGTACCCGTCGTCGCGGCTGGCATGTGCTATGAGCCGCACAATATTGAGTAAGATAGAGGTATTCATGGATGGCTTATTTAAGTTCATGGATGGCATCATAAGTGAGCACGGTGAGAGAAGAACACAGGAGGATTCAGAAGACTTGATTGATGTCCTCTTGAGGATTCAGAAGCAAGGAGGCCTTGAGCCCCCTCTTACAATGGGCAATATCAAATCAGTTCTTCTTGTAAGTTCTTGCATCTTTATACACCCAAATTGATGCTTGCTTATTTGTTAAAACTGCCTGTTTAAGTTTCTCAAAGAAAATTAATGTAGAACCTTCTTGTCGGGAGCACCGATACCGTGCCTTCGGTCCTACAGTGGGCTATGGCAGAACTGATGAGGAACCCGGAAGCAATGTCTAAGGCACAATCCGAGGTAAGGAAAGCTTTCATGGGGCAAATGAAGGTAACTGAGGAGGGGCTCACCAAACTGAGCTATTTGCATTGGGTCATCAAAGAGACCTTAAGGTTGCATCCTCCTAGCCCAATTTTGTTACCAAGGGAGAGCCAAGAAACCTGCCGTGTTTTGGGCTATGATGTTCCCAAAGGGACAATAGTTCTCGTGAATGCATGGGCAATCTCTAGAGACGCAGAGTATTGGGACGAACCAGAAGTATTCAAACCAGAGAGATTTGAAACTGACAAAAGGGATTTCAAAGGGCGTGACTTCGAGTTCACACCATTTGGTGCTGGGCGACGAATTTGCCCTGGTATAGTGTTTGGGCTTGCTGCAATTCAGCTGGCTCTTGCTAACCTTCTATTTTATTTTGACTGGAATCTCTTAGAAGGCGTCAGTGAACTAGACATGGAAGAAACTATGGGGATCACTGCTAAGATGAAGACAGACATTTGGTTGAAACCTGTTCAGCGAGTACCTTTTGTTTCAACGAGTGTTGAATAACAAAGATAATGGCCATTAAGGGCAATGCGGAGTGCTTGGAACGAAGTCCCTTTGTGTTACCTGTGTAATATCGTGATCTCGTATGTGCTAAATGTCAGCTCTTCGATCAGTGTAATAACTATATTGCTTTGTGATGCGGTTTCTGGATAATTTGTGTACGAAATCTTGTTCCACGAAATGAAATCTTAAAATGGTTCTTTTCTGATAGTTTTGAATTACACTTTAGGTTTATGAAATTTATATATATTGTAACGCCCAATGTACCCACGTACTTGGAGTGATAGTACTCCACTACACCAAAATCTGACTAAGTTTGAAATTTTCAAGAAATTCGGCAGAGCTATCCTTGCAACTACCTGTATCTCGGTCAAGTAAATCACAATAATAATCTCAAGCACATCATATAAGAGATGGATAAAGATCACAGCCCAATCCCAAGAACTATTAAAGGAGACCACTCTAACCACGATACCATCTCAAATCTTATAAGAGTTTAACTGCATGAAACCAGCAATAAAGTTCTACGTACTTATTATGATGAATGACTAATTAAGGTATATGGGTGTGTGTATGTGCTCAATTTGACGGTGCTACTCTCATCCTATACATGTCGTGCTTGCTTAGTACATAAAAGCCAAATAGCACAAGTGTGAGTAAAAAAACACTCACCAAGTATAATATGGAATTGAAAGAACATATAACGTATCAGAATTCATCGAAGAATAAGAATTTAATGAATTTTATCTTCTTTTGAAAAATTAGTGAAATAATCATTTTCGTCTGAAACGGACAACACCTAAATACATCCTTAATATTTACCGATAAAACCGAGCAAGTAAGGACAACACTTACTCACATTAACATGAATATAAGAACCAATCAACACATATGAATGATATGAATAGATCAATATAGAAACAAGAATCATGACACTTGAATCAAGACATCACATGAATAAATAAAAGCATTTAAGAATTGGAAAAAACACAGGTATGAAAAAAAACATACGACACAAATCAATACAGTTTGTCAAGCACTTTCCTTAACCGTTGTGAGAAACCGATGTCACGTCTTCTATACCACAATTTTTCAAACCTGTGGATTAAAACTACACTCCATTCTATTCCATGATATCCACATATTTATAATCATAAAGCAACTACGCTACTTACAATAACATGCTTAAACTCATTTTTCCCCGTTGTCCAAAATACCGATTTAAAAGTCTAGTCATTTGATGCTTTGCCGTAACTTTAAATTCTCTTAACCAACCACAGCAAATAAATACATCTCCGATATATACTAAAAATTCACTACAATTTTCTTTTTCTAATGTTGGGCAAAATATCCTTCTAACTTGGTCAAAAACTGATAAACAAAATATTGCACAGATTAAAACTTGTCGGACAGCAGCACTATTTTGACAGTTTCTCCTAAACCGCTTATCCAAATCAAACAAGACCAGCATCATTGGAAACATATATATTGGTGAGATCTATAACTTTTGTTTGAAGCTTATGGACAAATTCGGCATTAATTAATCCTTGTGTTTTAATTAAGTCCACTATACACAAATTGGACCACTAATCCCCAATTCTGGAGACGAATCCGACCTTCAAAATTCATCTATGAGTAGCTAGGAGCTACGTATATGTTACCCTTGACACGTGGATCAAGAGTTGGTGGAGAATTTGATAGAATCCCTGAAATTCTCATCCTTTTCTTTTTTCTTCTTCCTTCCACGTTGTTTCCCACTACCTCAGAAAAGTTTATTAACGACGAGTTGTAGCGAAAATAGCCTTATTAGGCTATATTTTGTGATTTTGGTGATTAATGACAACATAGTCTGGGACTAATATGTTTGTCAAGAATATATGTTAGTAGGTCTCATGAATGCAATATATGAAGAAGCCACCATAGCCGAGACAGAGTTTGGTCGAATTGGAGAAATTCCAGGAAGATTGGCCTAACCGGATGGTCCGGTGATCAATGTTTTGCACACACCGGATAATGAACAGTGTAAAGAGACAAAAGGAGTTCAACACACGGAAGGTTCGGTGTATGGGTTGTACACACCAAAGGCTTAACACTGGACTAATTTACATAGAGAGGGTGCCAAGTATTGAAGAATGAAGTTCAAGGCACCGGATGGTCCGGTGATGGATGTTGTGTACACTGGAGTATTATTTCCAGAGAGGGTTGCAAATTGGTTCAGTTGGCTCAGGATAACTCACCGGATAATCCAGTGATGAAGTGATGTGCACCAGATGCTTACACCAGAGCAATTTAAACAGAGAAGAAGGAAAGACTCGGATGGCTTAAGATAACTCACCGGATAGTCCGGTAATGGAGATGAATTATACACCGGAGTCCAGTGTTCACAGAGGCTTGAGTGGGGGTTCTAACGGTTAGTTTGTGAGAGTGTACTCATCGGATGATCTGGTGTTAGTACTATTATTCTCACCAGATCATCCGGTGTTAACAGTTGTTCTGAGTCGTTGGAAAAATAGTTAGTTGACGGGTTTGAGGTTATAAATACCCCTCCACTCAATCATTTGAGGTTGCTAGAGTCCAGAGAATCATAGAGACACTTAAGAAGACATCCAAGCCACCAAAGTGCTTAAAGTGATCATCTAAGGCAATTAAGCACAAGATTAGTGATTGATTAGTATTTATAGGCCTAGAGGGAGTGTTGCCAGGTGATTGTTATCTAGAGAGTGGATCAAGGAGTGATTCAACCATGTATCGACATGTACGTTAGAACCTTGGAGTCTTTGTGACTTGCCAGCAACTTGGTGTGGAGCGGCGATAGGACACATGTACGGGGACGTGAAGACCCTTTCCCTGGTGGCTCAAGCTCCGAAGTTATCACGGCGGCAAGGGACCGAAAGAGAGGCTTGTAGTGAGGTCTTACCTTGGTGGCTTGGTGGCTCATCCAGGTTGAGGCCTTGTCTTTGTGACTTCGTTGCTCAATAGCCATGATAGGGTGCTGTCGATGTATCAGGAACCGGGGGTTCCCGAATCCCGAGGCCAGGCCAGCCGTCTGCTACATGGTGCCATCCCACGAGGTCTCTCCTGTAGGATGAGAAAAGGCCAAGTCCCGGGAGAAGGTGCTCGAGGCCACGGTCGGTGGCCCCCGAGTACCCCAGTTCCCCGATGATCCACAGAATCCAAGTACCGGGAAGAAAGTGCTCAGGGAGGTGTACGGTCACCCCGAGCACCCTAGTCCCCCGACGATCAGAAGAGCTAAGTTCCGAGAGAGAGTGCTCGGGGCTGCGTGCGGCGGCCCCCGAGCACTCGGTTCCCCGAGGATCCGTACAAGAGTGCTCGGGAGAGAGTGCTCGGGGTTGAACGCGGCAGCCCTCGAGCACTCGGTTCCCCGAGGGTCCGTACAAGAGTGCTCAGGAGAGAGTGCTCGGGGCTGCACGCGGCAGCCCCCGAGCACTCGGTTCCCCGAGGGTCCGTGCAAGAGTGCTCGGGAGAAAGTGCTCAGGGAGGTGAACAGTACCCCCGAGCACTCGGCTCCCCGAGGACAGGGAAAGGCATTCTCGGGAGAGAGCGCTCGGGGATGTAAACAGTACCCCCGAGCACTCGGTACCCCCAAGGGGCCTACCGATGAGGTGTCAACCAGTCAAAGGCCCGAGACCGTATTTAATGAGCGTGCGTGGCCTGACGCCTCCAACTGCTCCCGCCGCGCTCAGCATCAGTCCCTGCCATGTTTTGGCAGAGAGGCGTGGGGTTATTAATTGCACGGGTCCCGTCCCGTGCCATCCGGCTTGTCTCGGGATAACGACGTAAGGATCAAGGCGTTCCGTCTGCCGCGCTGCTGTGGCAGGGGAACAAGACAGGGCGGGCACGCCGGGTTGCTCTGTGGCTGCCCGGTGGGCTCTCCACGGCGCCCGTTGCTAGGGCATTTATGGTGATGGGTGACCGGGCGTGCGACGTATTTTTCACCCCCGGTCACTTCACCTAGAAGAAATGATGATGCCCTTTCCATTTATGGCGTCTTGGAACTCGAGCCCCCTCCTTCCGTTCAGGGTATGTCGCAGCCGGTGAGTACTTAAAGCAACCGGCGGCACAGAAGCAGGGGGGACGAAAACGGGAAATAGAGACAGGGAAAAAGAGAGGAAAAAAGACAAGAGATGAAGAATAGCAAAACAGAGACCAAGAGCAGACACGAGGAACACAGCGCAAGAGAACACTGTGAGGAGGCTGAGCCCAGTTCCAGCTGAAGAACAAGGAGCTCCAAGCTCTTATATTGGCCAATATTCTTGTAACCAGCAACATCCTTAAGGGACTTCCTCAGGACGGTTATAGCATCCATAGAGGAGTAGGGTATTACGCTCCCGTGCGGCCTGAACCTGTCTAAATTCCGGTGCATTTACTTCTTGCGCTAGGTCAACTCCCCCACCACCGGCCGTTTCATTCATTCCCATTTATTTCTCCGATGAACTTATTCAGGATCATCACCTGGCCGAATCTCTAAAAAGTGGTCTCTCGGGATCCCTGCGACAGGAGTTACTCCTCCGACAGGTGCCGACCGGGAGTATATCGTTGGTGGAGCTTCAACGTAGACTAGGGGTGATATTTATACCATCAATACCACGGAATACTCCTTGTGCTGAGTTTGCTCTCTCTACCTTATTTACATTTCCGTATTTACTTACTTGCAATTTTCTTCTTAGATAGATTGCAAGCGCTTTGATCGGTAGAGTAGACACACTAGATAAACCTAAAGCACATTTAGATAGAAATTGAGATAGTTTTATCTTTTGAAGTCTTTAGAACCGAATAGTTTCTAAATGTCCTAATTCACCTTCTCTCTTAGGACATCAACGATCCTCACAATTGGTATCAGAGCTAGGGCTCACATCTAGCTCTTTAATTTGTGTTAGAGCTTCATACCTTTCACAAGGTTTTGTCAATTCAAGTGGCATTTGAGCCTTAGTCTCATTGTGATTAGTTAGGCTTCACCGTTTAGTAAGTTGTGACGTCTGGGGTTGGGATGGATTCCCATAGTGCTCCACTATTCGATGGCATAAATCTTCCACGTTGGAAAATTCTAATGTTTTGTTATTTGCAAGCCTTGGAGAGTTACCGAAGAAGGGATGAAACCTCGCATCACCAACAAGGAGAGATAATTAGATGCATTAGCCAAGAGTATCATTTTATCATCTATATGTGTTGATGTATTTAATCGTGTTAATTCTCTCACCAATGCACATGATATTTAGAATAGTCTCATTGAAATACATGAAGGCATAAAGAATGTGTGTAATGAGAAATATCATGTGCTTGTTACTAAGTTCAATGACATCAAGCAACTACCCTATGAAAGTGATTAATATATATTCTCGTTTGAATATTCTTGTTAATGAAATCAATGAGTTAGGTTTGATGCCAATTGA
This sequence comes from Phragmites australis, assembly GCF_958298935.1. Classification (NCBI taxonomy): domain Eukaryota; kingdom Viridiplantae; phylum Streptophyta; class Magnoliopsida; order Poales; family Poaceae; genus Phragmites; species Phragmites australis. The sequence continues at coordinate 20,473,790 of NC_084941.1, read as the reverse complement.
AGATGATTAAGTGGTGAGAAGAATACTTCAAACTCTTCTTTCAAAGTACAAGTTGATAGTCTCCATCATTTACGACAACAATGACATCAAGAAGATGACTCCAAGTCAAGTGCTCGGCAAGATCACCGAACATGAGATGACAATGAACATGAGGGTGGAAGCTTCTTTCTCATCTAACAGCAAGAATCTTGCTTTCACAAGCAAGAAAGCTCAATGCTAACACATGAAGATGGATCCCAAAGTCATCAAACTCATCTCATAAGTGGAGAAGAACATCGAGAAGATCAATACTAAGATTGATCACCCAATCTCCATGAGATGCCAGTTGGGTGGGAGCTGAGCTATAGCCCATTCACCACTACGGCCCAGGGCTGACGCCGATGGGCGTGGCCTAGGTTGGCGTCTTGTGGGGTAGTTGCTGGAATGGCCCACCAAGGAGCCAGAGTAGACCGATGAAATTGATCGGCTGATGGAGTTGATCTGGATTGTTTGTTGGGTACTATGATAGTTTGTCGACCAATAAATAGGTGCCTACGTCGAAAAATACCGATAGATGGGAACAGAGCCAAGAGGACATTCTGATCATAAATCATTGAAACACATTAGAACTTAAGCTAAACTGAATAAACGATATGCTAAATGGGTAGAATATATTGAGTCATTTCCATATATCATAAAATATAAGAAAGAAAAAGATATTGTGATTGGTGATGCGCTTTGTAGGCGTTATACCATGTTATCTCAACTTGATCAAAAGATTTTTGTTTTAGAAACCATTAAGGACTTATATGCTACTAATTTAGACTTTAAATAAGTGCCTGAACATTGTAAAGAAGGGAAAACATGGAATAAATATATGTTGAATGATGGTTTGCTCTATCGTGCTAACAAGCTATGCATTATAGCTAGCTCTATTCATCTTTTGTTGTTGCAGGACGCATATGGAGGATGATTGATGGCATATTTTGGAGCAAAGAAGATTGAAAATGTGCTGGCCATCCACTTCTTTTGGCTAAAGATGAGACGTGACATCGAGCGCTATGTGTCGCGCTATACTACTTGCAATAAAGCTAAGTCTCGTTTAAATCCACATGGCATTTACATGCCTCTTCCTGTTCCTAGTGTACCATGGGAGGATATTTCTATGGATTTTTGTGTTAGGTTTGCCTAGGACAAAGAGGGGGAGGGATAGCATATTTGTAGTTGTGGATCGATTTTCTAAAATGGCACATTTTATATCTTGTCACAAGAGCGATGATGATACAAACATAGTTGATTTATTTTTCAGGGAAATCGTTCAACTACATAAGGTGCCTAATACTATCGTCTCTGATCATGATGCAAAGTTTTTTAGCCACTTTTGGTGATCTCTTTGGAACAAATTAGGGACAAAGCCGCTATTCTCTACTACATATCAACCTCCAAACTGATGGACAAACAGAGGTCGTCAACCGCACATTATCGACTATATTGTTGGCTATCTTAAAGAAGAATTTGAAGATGTGGGAATAGTGTTTACCGCATATTGAATTTACTTACAACAGGTAGGTACACTCCACCACCAAGGTAAGTCCATTTCAGGTAGTCTATGGACTTAATCCCGGTGCTCCTGTTAATTTATTACATTTGTCTACTTCTGAAAAACTTAATTTGGATGCAAAGAAGCGTGCAGAATTTATTCTTAAGTTGCATGAAACAATTAAAAAGAATATAGAGCATATGACTAAAAAGTATAGAATTGCTGGAAATAAAGGTAGGAAACAAGTAAAATTTGAACTAGGTGATTTAGTTTTGTTGCATTTGAGAAAGAAAAGGTTTACAGAGTTAAGAAAATCAAAATTGATGCCTATACCTGATGGTTCGTTTAAGATAATTGAGAAAATAAATGAAAATGCATACAAATTGGACCTAACTGCCAATTTTGGGGTTACTCCCACGTTTAACATTTCAGATTTGATGCCATACTTAGGAGAATAAGATGAGCTCGAGTCGAGGATGACTCCAATTCAACTAGGGAGTATGATAAGGACATGGCTCCTTCAGATATGAGCAACACTGCTAATAATCCTCAAATCGTATAAGGATCCATTACAAGAGTATATGCGCGACAGTTAAACCACCAAGTGAATTCATTTCTCACTATTTATGCTTTCTCGGATGGATTGGTTCTAAATTCTTGTGATGTTTTATTGCTTAGGAATATGGAAGAGGCTTCACAAGCTTACCTGGACGTAGTCACTCGAGTGCCAATCGATTCGAGCAACAAGTCGAGCTTAACTTAGACTCCAAATTCGGTTCGGAGTCTCAGAACAATACGACAGTAAAACGGGCATAACTCTCGTATACGGAGTCCAATTGAGACGATCTTGAACTTGATGGAAAGCTTATGACTAGCCCTTTCCAATGGATTTGGGCACAATCAAATATTCGTTATAGTTTAGTCAGAGTCGAAGGAATAAAGTGCTGCCTCTCACTATTTTACACCATGTCTGGTCATGTAGTCATGTTGGAGTCGGAGTCCAGATTGTGTACGCCTCTTCTTAGGTCCACACAACCCTAGGGCAACCTCTTCACGTCCCCATATATATAGACATTGAACTTGATGGAAAGCTTATGACTAGCCCTTTCCAATGGATTTGGGCACAATCAAATATTCGTTATAGTTTAGTCAGAGTCGAAGGAATAAAGTGCTGCCTCTCACTATTTTACACCATGTCTGGTCATGTAGTCATGTTGGAGTCGGAGTCCAGATTGTGTACGCCTCTTCTTAGGTCCACACAACCCTAGGGCAACTTCTTCACGTCCCCATATATATAGACATAGTAGCCGTCGTAGTTTAGGCTCAAATTTTTCTTAGATTATTCTGTTTTAGACAGTTTCGTCGTTTATCAGTTTGTAGTATCCCAAACTCTAGCACTTCATTGGTAATCAGCAATATCCAGATTATATCTACCTATTTTTTCTTGTGTTCTTGATTCGCTTGCAGAAAAAGCCTTCTTGGTGAGATCAAAAGCGTTTTGGTATGATTGATAACCACGGAGTAGTGTCGTAGTGGTTACGAGGATTCTTAATCTGTTATGGTCGGAGCCTTTGAATCATCAACGTTGAAACTCCACCAAATCAACTTATCATATTACCTTCAGAAGATTGGGTCGATCGACTATCCTCTTCTACTGCAGTCGACCTAGATCAATAACCGCGCCAATCCTGTAAGTGCTTGACTTAGTTTTTATTTAGGCTAGATGCTAATTTTACACGAACACTATAATAAAACTAGATTATTGATGGCCTGCATAAATTTTTAGCATGGGTATCTTTATCGTCAGTACTGAATATTATACACATAAATGTATAGCACAATGCAATCTCTGTACTTTTAACATCCGATCGATCCTCTTTTAATGCCTAGATGAATCAATCTTGTGGTAAAATGAAGTTTCTCGAAAAATAAAAATGCCTTGAAGACTTCCACATATTGCGTTCTTCTTCCATGGATACATTGTGGTTTCTCGTCATGTGATATACCTTTTCTTTTTTTTCTTTTTTTGCTGAATTGTGAATGTCAAGTGGGTTGGAGGGATTTGACAAAGTTGCATGGGATGTTGAAGAGCATAAAGATGGCGAATGCCCATCAATAACCTTTCAGTATCACAGTAAGGATGGGGAACAAGGTACATTCATTAGCATCTTTGTTTTCACTGCAGGGCTCCATGCTTGAATAAGTTCAGCAAATTCAAGCATTAACTGTTATACATTCTTCAGGCCATTCGGGCGATGTAACTGTTCGGGCAACATACTCTCTTCCTGAAGCTACCACTCTAAGACTTGACATGGAAGCTACACCAGAAAACAAAACCACTCCTATCAGCCTGGCACAGCACACATACTGGAACCTGGCAGGCCATAACTCTGGTGACATCTTACATCATTCGATCCAGATCTAGGGGAAACACATCACTCCCGTTGACGAAAACACAATCCCCACTGGTGAGATAATGCTTGTCAAGGACACACCTTCGACTTCACGACAGAGCACAGAATTGGGGAGCACATCAATGATGTTCCTGGAGGGTATGATCATAACTATGTGCTGGACTGTGTAGTCGAGAAGAATGGCCCAAAGCATGCAGCCAAACTGAGAGACCCATCAAGCCCATGCACCCTGGACCTCTGGACTGATGCGCCTGGCATGCAGTTCTACACTACGAACTATGTGAATGGCATCACTGGCAAAGGGGGTGCTGTCTATGAGAAGCATGCCAGAATTGGTTGCGACTTCCCAGCCTGTGGGAGGCGCCGCACAGCCCCTGGCTCATCGAAGGGGAAGAAAGTGTGTTTGATTTTGGAGCTTTGTCTTTGCACATCTGTGATTGCTTCTAACTTCCACGTGTTTCAGGTAGTGGACGCTAACAAGTCCCAACTAGCGGGCCACCGATTGGTGCTAGCCATGCAGGGAAGCCGCTATGTGCAGGAACTCGAGCGATTTTACTCTGAGTGATCTTCCCTTCAGGCCGAAGTGGTGACGACAAAAACAAAGCTATCAAATAAGAATAATTACCATGTATTCACAATTACATATCTCGTTGGAATCTTAGATTTGCATCCCTTGGGCCGTTTCACGGCTCGAGGCTGAAGTGGAACAGCTGAAGGAGTTGGAGACCTCGTCGAAGGACTCGGTGATCCTCCGGAGACAAATTGAGGCTATGGTTTCTCTGCTGAAGAAGGCCTTCTCAATCTTCAATTGCGTTCTTCAGAAGGTTGGACGATCATTCCCTTCACCGAAGAACATCCCACATTAGAGTTACCTCCAGGAGCTTGTTCGCTTGGGGAGGCATTTGCTCAATGGCTGTAAGTGGCCCGATGTCCAAATATTAAGGCGCACTGGGTGGTGGTTCATGAGTCTCTGGAGACTACGCTAGGATGTGTCAAGAGCCAATTTCCTTAAATCGATTTCAACGTAAGAACATTTGCTTTAGTTCATACCAAATTAAGAAATCGGTTGGGTTATGAGAAGTTGCATAAGTTGGTGCATGTGCAATACAATTTGAAGATGCATATCCAACAGTTTGAAGTTGGTATGCAAAGCCTCAAATAAAAAGGGTTTGATCCATATAACATGATGATGGAAGTTGCTCTATACGATAATGGCAATCCAATTATGGATTGGTTGTGCCATCCCTATGAGTGAGTCAACATAGAAGCTAGTGGTAGTGGAGAACATGTTGGTGATATAATTTAATTGCATTTCTGGCATACAAGTTCATATAAATGTGAAGATTGACTTATATTTGACATTGTAGGTGATAGTGGTGAAGGCCACGGCGAAGGAGCTTGTGTTGGTGGAGTCGGTGATTCAGGTGAAATAATTAAATTGAATTTGTGACATACAAAATTATATAGTGCATATGAAGATTATCTTATATTTGACATTGTAGGTACAAAGATTGAGGAAACAATCTCTTTACGTTCAAGATCAACTAGGAATAAGAACAAGCCAGCTATCCTCAAGAGCGTCTACCAATGCTAAAAGGTAATTCATATGCAAATATTGCTTTGAGATTTGATTTTGTGACTATATTTTGAATATTTTACATGTTAACATTTGTAGCAATGTAAGCCTATAAGAAGAAGATGTCTCTTGTTGTTATCTTATTGGTGGATGCTTATGTGAATGTTTTGTTGGTTCTTAAGGGGTCTACTATATGTTTTAATATGAGTGATGTATCATTTGATCTATGTTCATCATTTTGCTTAAATATATCCAACAAAATTTGCATGTAGGATCATATTGTTATGATTGATGTAATGAATCTTTCTAATATGTTTAATGGATTGGAACCAATTTCTAAGGAAATCATGCCGAAAAAATTAAAATTTTTAATTTTTTTAGAGTTTGTTCGAAAAATCCGGTAAATATGATATCTTAAAGAAATCGGGTTTACCGGTAAAGTTTTCCTATCCGGTAGAAGCTTAGTAGGAGATCCTTCGATGTGTAGGTAGTTTTAAAACCCGTGGTCTATTTTTCGCTTCTTGCTTTTATGAAGCTCGGGGAGTCTCAAAACCTAGGCTGCGTTTTTAGAAGCTAGATTTTTGTTTGAGCTTATGCCTTAAGAGGCTAGAATCTTTGTAGAAACCGAAACAAATAAACGCCGGCCTTATCAACCCATCCTCGACTCGATCAAGGCTCAGCTGTTGTTTTTCTTGAGATGAGAAGCTACCCTGTCGCTACCCTGTCGCGGCTGCTCACCAATTTGCACACATGAGAACTATGCGAATACGTACACAAAACTTGTGGCCAGCTACATCTACTGTGCTCTGGTACGTGTTTCGCTTTCGATCGCATTTTCGCGATCCCGAAAAACATCAATCGAGCACTATACTAGGACGCGCCATCTCGCTCACTGGCTTGCTGAGCATTTTTTATGCTCTGCGCTGCGAATGCAGTCGTGGTCGCGCACGAGATGAGCACTTCGTTGATGGCTGCCCATCACGCCGCTAGCAGTGCGTCACGTCTCACGCTTGACGCCGCGTGTGTCCGCTGTGCATGCACAGCCGACCTCCGGACACACCTTACAAACATTCATGCGTCGTGATGCGCATGGTCCAGCACATGCTACAGCTTTACAAACTCTGCTGCGGTCCATCTAGCCAGCCACGAACCGGCAGTGATAGTAACTATATCAGTGTCGGTTCTAGACACAAACCGTCACTGATATATTAGTCCCAGTTCTAGCCACGAACCGCCACTGATAATCAGTATCAGTGCCCGTTCTAGTTACGAACCGCCACTGATAATTGTTAGGGTCATAATTTATCTTAAAAAATTCATAAACTTTCCATACTAAGTCGGATGGGGGAAATCGTTATATGAAAATTGTAGCACTCGATGAGATCTACAACTTTGTAGTTGATCACTTTTTTATTTGAGATCATTTAGATATCCAAATAGCTATTCAAATGTTCAGTCAGAGGATGTCAAAAAGATTTATTTTGCTACTATACTCACGAACGGACAATAGCCGAGATGGTTAGATGGCTCATGCGTACGCATAGGCTGTGATGTCTTGAGTTCGAGTCTTTGTTACCGCATGCGAGCCAATATCACCTGACTTTGTGAATATTGGGCGTGGTCTTGCGGGCAGCCTCTAGTCGAGTGTCTCTGGTCGTGAAAGCCTCTAGCCTTTTGGATGCGATAAGAAGGCCTAAGTAAATTAACCACCTTGGGCGTAGCATTACTCTATATATATGCACAGGTATTGACGTTTTGGAACCCACTCGTTCTAGCGAAATTCCCAAGCCATGGATAGCACATCTGTCTTCTACTGCATCCTCGCTCTTGTCCCTCTACTTTACCTCATAAAATCTCAAACAACTTCCGTTGGCTCCCGTTACGATGGCCTACGTCTCCCACCGGGGCCCTGGAAGCTCCCTGTAATCGGCAGCCTCCACCACATGCTCCGCGCACAACCGCATCGTGTTCTACGCGAACTGTCGCGGCGCCATGGCCCTCTAATGTCCCTTGAGTTCGGCGAGCTTCCTGTCATTGTTGCCTCCTCCCGTGAGGCGGCCGAGGAGGTCATGAAGACCAATGATGCCTTCCTCGCCTCAAGGCCACAGACCACAACAGTCAAGATCATGAGAAAACAAGGCGATGACTTTTCGCTAGCCCCGTACGACAATCACTGGCGGCAGCTTCGCAAAATCACCACGGTTGAGCTTCTAAGTGCAAAGCGTGTTCAGTCTTTCTGGGCCATCCGGGAGGAGGAGGTGATGCGACTTGTGCAAGCTATCTCCTCTGCGACAACTCCGGCTGTGAACCTCAGCGAGCTAGTCACCTCTTATGGTAACGACGTAGGGGCGCATACCATCATGAGTGATCGGCTTAGCGACCGGAACGCCTTCATGCGCTACGTTACAGAGGCCATCAAGTTGGCGGGAACTTTTCGCCTAGCAGACTTGTACCCGTCGTCGCGGCTGGCATGTGCTATGAGCCGCACAATATTGAGTAAGATAGAGGTATTCATGGATGGCTTATTTAAGTTCATGGATGGCATCATAAGTGAGCACGGTGAGAGAAGAACACAGGAGGATTCAGAAGACTTGATTGATGTCCTCTTGAGGATTCAGAAGCAAGGAGGCCTTGAGCCCCCTCTTACAATGGGCAATATCAAATCAGTTCTTCTTGTAAGTTCTTGCATCTTTATACACCCAAATTGATGCTTGCTTATTTGTTAAAACTGCCTGTTTAAGTTTCTCAAAGAAAATTAATGTAGAACCTTCTTGTCGGGAGCACCGATACCATGCCTTCGGTCCTACAGTGGGCTATGGCAGAACTGATGAGGAACCCGGAAGCAATGTCTAAGGCACAATCCGAGGTAAGGAAAGCTTTCATGGGGCAAATGAAGGTAACTGAGGAGGGGCTCACCAAACTGAGCTATTTGCATTGGGTCATCAAAGAGACCTTAAGGTTGCATCCTCCTAGCCCAATTTTGTTACCAAGGGAGAGCCAAGAAACCTGCCGTGTTTTGGGCTATGATGTTCCCAAAGGGACAATAGTTCTCGTGAATGCATGGGCAATCTCTAGAGACGCAGAGTATTGGGATGAACCAGAAGTATTCAAACCAGAGAGATTTGAAACTGACAAAAGGGATTTCAAAGGGCGTGACTTCGAGTTCACACCATTTGGTGCTGGGCGACGAATTTGCCCTGGTATAGTGTTTGGGCTTGCTGCAATTCAGCTGGCTCTTGCTAACCTTCTATTTTATTTTGACTGGAATCTCTTAGAAGGCGTCAGTGAACTAGACATGGAAGAAACTATGGGGATCACTGCTAAGATGAAGACAGACATTTGGTTGAAACCTGTTCAGCGAGTACCTTTTGTTTCAACGAGTGTTGAATAACAAAGATAATGGCCATTAAGGGCAATGCGGAGTGCTTGGAACGAAGTCCCTTTGTGTTACCTGTGTAATATCGTGATCTCTTATGTGCTAAATGTCAGCTCTTCGATCAGTGTAATAACTATATTGCTTTGTGATGCGGTTTCTGGATAATTTGTGTACGAAATCTTGTTCCACGAAATGATATCTTAAAATGGTTCTTTTCTGATAGTTTTGAATTACACTTTACGTTTATGAAATTTATATATATTGTAACGCCCAATGTACCCACGTACTTGGAGTGATAGTACTCCACTGCACCAAAATCTGACTAAGTTTGAAATTTTCACGAAATTCGACAGAGCTATCCTTGCAACTACCTATATCTCGGTCAAGTAAATCACAATAATAATCTCAAGCACATCATATAAGAGATGGATAAAGATCACAGCCCAATCCCAAGAACTATTAAAGGAGACCACTCTAACCATGATACCATCTCAAATCTTATAAGAGTTTAACTGCATGAAACCAGCAATAAAGTTCTACGTACTTATTATGATGAATGACTAATTAAGGTATATGGGTGTGTGTATGTGCTCAATTTGATGGTGCTACTCTCATCCTATACATGTCGTGCTTGCTTAGTACATAAAAACCAAATAGCACAAGTGTGAGTAAAAAAACACTCACCAAGTATAATATGGAAGTGAAAGAACATATAACGTATCAGAATTCAACGAAGAATAAGAATTTAATAAATTTTATCTTCTTTTGAAAAATTAGTGAAATAGTCGTTTTCGTCTGAAACGGACAACACCAAAATACATCCTTAATATTTACCGGTAAAACCGAGCAAGTAAGGACAACACTTACTCACATTAACATGAATATAAGAACCAATCAACACATATGAATGATATGAATAGATCAATATAGACACAATAATCATGACACTTGAATCAAGACATCACATAAATAAATAAAAGCATTTAAGAATTGGAAAAAACACAGGCAATGAAAAAAACATACGGCACAAATCAATACAGTTCGTCAAGCACTTTCCTTAACCGTTGTGAGAAACCGATGTCACGTCTTCTATACCACAATTTTCCAAACCTGTGGATTAAAACTACACTCCATTCTATTCCATGATATCCACATATTTATAATCATAATGCAACTGCGATACTTACAATAACATGCTTAAACTCATTTTTCCCCGTTGTCCGAAATACCGATTTAAAAGTCTAGTCATTTGATGCTTTGCTGTAACTTTAAATTCTCTTAACCAACCACAACAAATAAATACATCTTGGATCTATACTAAAAATTCACTAAAATTTTCTTTTTCTAATGTGGGGCAAAATATCCTTCTAACTTGGTCAAAAACTGATAAACAAAATATTGCACAGATTAAAACTTGTCGGACAGCAGCACTATTTTGACAGTTTCTCCTAAACCGCTTATCCAAATCAAACAAGACCAGCATCATTGGAAACATATATATCGATGAGATCTATAACTTTTGTTTTAAGCTTACGGACAAATTCGGCATTAATTAATCCTTGTTTTTTTAATTAAGTCCACTATACACAAATTGGACCACTAATCCCCAATTCTGGAGACGAATCCGACCTTCAAAATTCATCTATGAGTAGCTAGGAGTTACGTATATGTTACCCTCGACACGTGGATCAAGAGTTGGTGGAGAATTTGATAGAATCCCTGAAATTCTCATCCTTTTCTTTTTTCTTCTTCCTTCCACGTTGTTTCCCACTACCTCAGAAAAGTTTATTAACGATGAGTTGTAGCGAAAATAGCCTTATTAGGCTATATTTTGTGATCTTGGTGATTAATGATAACATAGTCTGTGACTAATATGTTTGTCAAGAATATATGTTAGTAGGTCTCATGAATGCAATATATGAAGAAGCCACCACAGCCGAGATAGAGTTTGGTCGAATTGGAGAAATTCCAGGAAGATTGGCCTAACCGGATGGTCCGGTGATCAATGTTTTGCACACACCGGATAATGAACAGTGTAAAGGGACAAAAGGAGTTCAACACACGGAAGGTCCGGTGTATGGGTTGTACACACCAGAGGCTTAACACTGGACTAATTTACACAGAGAGGGTGCCAAGTATTGAAGAATGAAGTTCAAGGCACCGGATGGTCCGATGATGGATGTTGTGTACACTGGAGTATTATTTCCAGAGAGGGTTGCAAATTGGTTCAGTTGGCTCAGGATAACTCACCGGATAGTCCAGTGATGAAGTGATGTGCACCAGATGCTTACACCAGAGCAATTTAAACAGAGAAGAAGGAAAGACTCGGATGGCTTAAGATAACTCACCGGATAGTCCGGTAATGGAGATGAATTATACACCGGAGTCCAGTGTTCACAGAGGCTTGAGTGGGGGTTCTAACGGCTAGTTTGTGAGAGTGTACTCATCGGATGATCTGGTGTTAGTACTATTATTCTCACCAGATCATCCGGTGTTAACAGCTGTTCTAAGTCATTGGAAAAATAGTTAGTTGACGGGTTTGAGGTTATAAATACCCCTCCACTCAATCATTTGAGGTTGCTAGAGTCCAGAGAATCATAGAGACACTTAAGAAGACACCCAAGCCACCAAAGTGCTTAAAGTGATCATCTAAGGCAATTAAGCACAAGATTAGTGATTGATTAGTGTTTATAGACCTAGAGGGAGTGTTGCCAGGTGATTGTTATCTAGAGAGTGGATCAAGGAGTGATTCAACCATGTATCGACAGGTACGTCAGAACCTTGGAGTCTTTGTGACTTGCCAGCAACTTGGTGTGGAGCGGCGACAGGACACATGTACGGGGACGTGAAGACCCTTTCCCTGGTGGCTCAAGCTCCGAAGTTATCACGGCGGCAAAGGGACCGAAAGAGAGGCTTGTAGTGAGGTCTTACCTTGGTGGCTTGGCGGCTCATCCAGGTTAAGGCCTTATCTTTGTGACTTCGTGCCTCAATAGCCATGATAGGGTGCCGATCGGGAGTATATCGTTGGTGGAGCTTCAATGTGGACTAGGGGTGATATTTATGCCATCAATACCACGGAATACTCCTTATGCTGAGTTTGCTCTCTCTACCTTATTTATATTTCCGTATTTACTTACTTGTAATTTACCTTCTTAGATAGATTGCAAACGCTTTGATCGGTAGAGTAGACACACTAGATAAATCTAAAGCACATTGAGATAGAAATTGAGATAGTTTTATCTTTTGAAGTCTTTAGAACCGAATAGTTTCTAAATGTCCTAATTCACCTTCTCTCTTAGGACATCAACGATCCTCACAATTGGTATCAGAGCTAGGGCTCACATCTAGCTCTTTAATTTGTGTTAGAGCTTCATACCTTTCACAAGGTTTTGTCAATTCAAGTGGCATTTGAGCCTTAGTCTCGTTGTGATCGGTTAGGCTTCACCATTTAGTGAGTTGTGACGTTCGGGGATGGGATGGATTCCCATAGTGCTCCACTATTCGATGGCATAAATCTTCCACGTTAGAAAATTCTAATGTTTTGTTATTTGCAAGCCCGAGGGTTGGATGTTTGGAGAGTTACCGAGGAAGGGATGAAACCTCGCATTACCAACAAGGAGAGACAATTAGATGCATTAGCCAAGAGTATCATTTTATCATCTATATGTGTTGATGTATTTAATCGTGTTAATTCTCTCACCAATGCACATGATATTTGGAATAGTCTCATTGAAATACATGAAGGCATAAAGAATGTGTGTAATGAGAAATATCATGTGCTTGTTACTAAGTTCAATGACATCAAGCAACTACCCTATGAAAGTGATTAATATATATTCTCGTTTGAATATTCTTGTTAATGAAATCAATGAGTTAGGTTTGATGCCAATTGAAGATAATTAAGTGGTGAGAAGAATACTTCAAACTCTTCTTTCAAAGTACAAGTTGATAGTCTCCATCATTTACGACAACAATGACATCAAGAAGATGAATCCAAGTCAAGTGCTCGGCAAGATCACCGACCATGAGATGACAATGAACATGAGGGTGGAAGCTTCTTTCTCATCTGACACCAAGAATCTTGCTTTCACAAGCAAGAAAGCTCAATGCTAACACATGAAGATGGATCCCAAAGTCATCAAACTCATCTCACAAGTGGAGAAGAACATCGAGAAGATCAATACCAAGATTGATCACCCAATCTCCATGAGATGCCAGTTGGGTGGGAGCTGAGCTATAGCCCATTCACCAGTATGGCCCAGGGCTGACGCCGATGGGCGTGGCCTAGTTTGGCGTCTTGTGGGGTAGTTGCTGGAATGGCCCACCAAGGAGCCAGAGTAGACCGATGAAATTGATCGGCTGATGGAGTTGATCTGGATTGTTTGTTGGGTACAATGATAGTTTGTCGACCGATAAATAGGTGTCGACGCCGAAAAATACCGATAGATGGGAACAGAGCCAAGAGGACATAACAGAAAATAGAGAGCGAGGTTAGAGGAAACTAATCTAGTTTTTAGGGTTTTACTAGGAAACTTTGAAGGATACTTTGGAGATGCGTCTTGTAACCCATCTATACAATAAAGATCAAATTTCGTATGTTTTTCTTCGTGTTCATTGTTTCATGGTGATTTTTGGTGGACCGCTCTATGTTGCAATTTGCTTTGGTTTGATCCATCCAAAATCATCCTACAGCATCAAGGTAGCTCTCTAAAAATTTTAGTTGGTCAAATTTTCATAATTATTGAGATATTTAGGTTTGTTATGATTTCATCACAGGCTATCATAGTTTTTCTTTATTTCATATCTTTAGATCCCGTGGTCTGATTGACCTAATTCTTATTGGAATAGTTTTGCATGATTGTCTAGATTCTATAGTAAACATTTGAGGGCAATTCCAATGGTTGGATCTTTCTAGACATCACTTTTAGTGATATGATAGTACTCCATCCCGAACTGGTTTCAAGATTAAATTGAATATTTTGTTAGGGTGAATTAAAATTTGAATTTAGCTTCATTAATCATTCACCCCCCCCCCCCTCTGATTGAGTATTTTGCCCATAATCAATCCTCCACGAACCTGAATTGAGAGTTTTAATATTGAAGGTTCCAAAATGAAATAAATGTCGCTTCACCTTTCTCAATCCGGCTTAGAAAAGGGAGTCACCAGGTTTCCATTTAACTTGTGACAAAGGTTTCAATCCTAGGTATTTATTTCGTATCAGATCTTGCCAGACCCGCTCTTCGGTCATTAGTTTAAAGAGTCATTTACAGAGGAGAGAAAGAATTTTGAACATTGAGGTCTTGACTCCCTAAACTACCCTATTCTTTAGGTTGGCACATGACACTCCATTTTGCGAGGTGATTCTTCTTTTTATGGCTATCGCTTTGTTAGTAAAATCTATAGTGAAAGTAGTCAAGTCTTTTAAGTACACATCATGGAATTACAAAGAAATATCATGTCATGTGCCCTTTTTCTTTCTCAAGTCCACGTGACATCGCCAGGAATGGGTGCTCTAGCAGCTAGTCCGCCGTCCACGGTCACCAGCGCGTCATCTAAGAAACCAAGTTGACATGTGCCTTGATTTATTTGTGATGAGTGATTGATAAGTTTATTGAGTTGGTTTGATGATCTTTGGTATTGCATAAGCATGGTTGTGTTTATCTATGTTTGAGACTAACCAAAGATATTGGAGTTGAAGTGTTTGTCTCTAAGCTGTAGAATTTGTATAAGTCAAATGGTTCGGCGATGAGGCACTGTTCACATCGAAACATTCCAGGAGGCGGAGGTAGGGAGTTGTTTACACCGAATGGTCCGGTAATGGAGGATGTGAACGCCGGATGCCTCGCCAAAGCATTTGTTATAGAGAGGTTGCAAAATGACTTGTTTGGCGGGTTGCGCTCACCGGATGGTCCGGCGATGGAGGAGTGTACACCGAATGCTCCGCAGCAGGATTTTGCAGGAAGTTTTCAGTGGAGTTCGAATTACATGCGCCAGATGGTCTGATGATCAGAGGGCTATACACGCCAGATCACCTGATGTTCACGATATTTCTGGTATAAGTTGTTCAACAGAGAATTTTGATTTTTTCTAATTGGAGATGGAACTGGATATATGTTTGTGCTTGTCTTATGATGTACAGGTCATGGATGAAACATGGCAGTTGACGGCGGGATGATCGGGGCTAAGCGAGGTGCTTGGTACCATACGATCAAGGTGGCCGGGTAGAATCAAAGGAGAAGGTCACCCATTCTCCATTGCTTCAACTCTCAGATTTCGGTAAGACTTTTGAACTAGAGTGTGATGCTAGTGGGATTGGAATTGGAGGTGTGCTAATTTAAGAAGGTAAACCTGTTGCTTATTTCAGCGAGAAATTAAGTGGGCCAAGTCTGAATTATTCTACCTATGACAAAGAATTGTATGCTTTAGTTCGTGAGCTTAAAACTTAGCAACATTATCTGTGGCCTAAAGAATTTGTTATACATTCTGATCATGAATCATTGAAACACATTAGAACTTAAGCTAAACTGAATAAACGATATGCTAAATGGGTACAATATATTGAGTCATTTCCATATGTCATAAAACATAAGAAAGAAAAAGATAATGTGATTGGTGATGCGCTTTGTAGGCGTTATACCATGTTATCTCAACTTGGTCAAAAGATTTTTGTTTTAGAAACTATTAAGGACTTATATGCTACAAATTTAGATTTTAAATAAGTGCCTGAACATTGTAAAGAAGGGAAGACATGGAATAAATATATGTTGAATGATGGTTTGCTCTATCGTGCTAACAAGCTATGCATTATAGCTAGCTCTGTTCATCTTTTGTTGTTGCAGGACGCACATGGAGGACGATTGATGGCATATTTTGGAGCAAAGAAGATTAAAAATGTGCTGGCCATCCACTTCTTTTGGCTAAATATGAGACATGACATCGAGCGCTATGTGTCGCGCTATACTACTTGCAATAAATCTAAGTCTCGTTTAAATCCACATGGCTTTTACATGCCTCTTCCTGTTTCTAGTGTATCATGGGAGGATATTTATATGGATTTTGTGTTAGGTTTGCCTACGACAAAGAGGGGGAGGGATAGCATATTTGTAGTTGTGGATCGATTTTCTAAAATGGCTCATTTTATGTCTTGTCACAAGAGCGATGATGATACAAACGTAGCTGATTTATTTTTCAGGGAAATTGTTCAACTACATAAGGTGCCTAATACTATCGTCTCTGATCATGATGCAAAGTTTTTTAGCCACTTTTGGAGATCTCTTTGGAACAAATTAGGGACAAAGCCGCTATTCTCTACTACATATCAACCTCCAAACTGATGGACAAACAGAGGTCGTCAACCACACATTATCGACTATATTGTTGGCTATCTTAAAGAAGATTTTGAAGATGTGGGAATAGTGTTTACCGCATATTGAATTTACTTACAACAGGTAGGTACACTCCACCACCAAGGTAAGTCCATTTCAGGTAGTCTATGGACTTAATCCCCATGCTCCTGTTAATTTATTACATTTGTCTACTTCTGAAAAACTTAATTTGGATGCAAAGAAGCGTGCAGAATTTATTCTTAAGTTGCATGAAACAATTAAAAAGAATATAGAGCACATGACTAAAAAGTACAGGATTGCTGGAAATAAAGGTAGGAAACAAGTAAAATTTGAACTAGGTGATTTAGTTTTGTTGCATTTGAGAAAGGAAAGGTTTCCAGAGTTAAGAAAATCAAAATTGATGCCTATAGCTGATGGTCCGTTTAAGATAATTGAGAAAATAAATGAAATTGTATACAAATTGGACCTACCTGCCAATTTTGGGGTTACTCCCACGTTTAACATTTCAGATTTGATGCCATACTTAGGAGAATAAGATGAGCTCGAGTCGAGGATGACTCCAATTCAAGAGGGGAGTATGATAAGGACATGGCTCCTTCAGATATGAGCAACACTACTAATAATCCTCAAATCGTATAAGGATCCATTACAAGAGTATATGCACGACAGTTAAACCACCAAGTGAACTCATTTCTCACTATTTATGCTTTCTCGGATGGATTGGTACTAAATTCTTGTGATGTTTTATTGCTTAGGAATATGGGAGAGGCTTCACAAGCTTACCTGGACGTAGTCACTCGAGTGCCAGTCGATTCGAGCAACAAGTCGAGCTTAACTTGGACTCCAAATTCGGTTCGGAGTCTCAGGATAATACGACAGTAAAACAGGCATAACTCTTGTATACGGAGTCCAATTGAGACGATCTTGAACTTGATGGAAAGCTTATGACTAGCCCTTTCCAATGGATTTGAGCACAACCAAATATTCGATAGTTTAGTCAGAGTCGAAGGAATAAAGTGCTGCCTCTCACTATTTTACACCATGTCTGGTCATGTAATCATGTTGGAGTCGGAGTCCAGGTTGTGTACGCCTCTTCTTAGGTCCACACAACCCTAGGGCAACCTCTTCACGTCCCCATATATATAGACATAGTAGCCGTCGTAGTTTAGGCTCAAATTTTGCTTAGATTATTCTGTTTTAGACAGTTTCGCCGTTTATCAGTTTGTAGTATCCCAAACTCTAGCACTTCATTGGTAATCAGCAATATCCAGATTATATCTACCTATTTTTGCTTGTGTTCTTGATTCGCTTGCAGAAAAAGCCTTCTTGGCGAGATCAAACGCGTCTTGGTATGATTCATAACCACGGAGTAGTGTCGTAGTGGTTACGAGGATTCTTAATCTGTTCTGGTCGGAGCCTTTGAATCATCAACGTTGAAACTCCACCAAATCAACTTATCGTATTACCTTTAGAAGATTGGGTCGATCGACTATCCTCTTCTACTGCAGTCGACCTAGATCAATGACCGCACCAATCCTGTAAGTGCTTGACTTAGTTTTTATTTTGGCTAGTGGCTAATTTTACACGAACACTATAATAGAACTAGATTATTGATGGCCTGCATAAATTTTTAGCATGGGTATCTTTATCGTCAGTACCGAATAATATACACATAAATGTATAGCACAATGCAATCTCTGTACTTTTAACATCCGATCGATCCTCTTTTAATGCCTAGATGAATCAATCTTGTGGTAAAATGATGTTTCTCGAAAAATAAAAATGCCTTGAAGACTTCCACATATTGCGTTCTTCTTCCATGGATACATTGTGGTTTCTCATCATGTGATATACCTTTTCTTTTTTTTTCTTTTTTTGCTGAATTGTGAATGTCAGGTGGGTTGGAGGGATTTGACAAAGTTGTGTGGGATGTTGAAGAGCATAAAGATGGCGAATGCCCATCAATAACCTTTCAGTATCACAGTAAGGATGGGGAACAAGGTACATTCATTAGCATCTTTGTTTTCACTGCAGGGCTCCATGCTTGAATAAGTTCAGCAAATTCAAGCATTAACTGTTATACATTCTTCAGGCCATTCGGGCGATGTAACTGTCCGGGCAACATACTCTCTTCATGAAGCTACCACTCTAAGACTTGACATGGAAGCTACACCAGAAAACAAAACCACTCCTATCAGCCTAGCACAGCACACATAATGGAACCTGGCAGGCCATAACTCTGGTGACATCTTGCATCATTCGATCCAGATCTAGGGGAAACACATCACTCCCGTTGACGAAAACACAATCCCCATTGGTGAGATAATGCTTGTCAAGGACACACCTTCGACTTCACGACAGAGCACAGAATTGGGGAGCACATCAATGATGTTCCTGGAGGGTATGATCATAACTATGTGCTGGACTGTGTAGTCGAGAAGGATGGCCCAAAGCATGTAGCCAAACTGAGAGACCCATCAAGCCCACGCACCCTGGACCTCTGGACTGATGCGCCTGGCATGCAGTTCTACACTACGAACTATGTGAATGGCATCACTGGCAAAGGGGGTGCTGTCTATGAGAAGCATGCCAGAATTGGTTGCGACCTCCCAGCCTGTGGGAGGCGCCGCACAGCCCCTGGCTCATCGAAGGGGAAGAAAGCGTGTTTGATTTTTGAGCTTTGTCTTTGCACATCTGTGATTGCTTCTAACTTCCACGTGTTTCAGGTAGTGGACGCTAACAAGTCCCAACTAGCGGGCCACCGATTGGTGCTAGCCATGCAGGGAAGCTGCTATGTGCAGGAACTCGAGCGATTTTCCCCTGAGTGATCTTCCCTTCAGGCCGAAGTGGTGACGGCAAAAACAAAGCTATCAAATAAGAATAATTACCATGTATTCACAATTACATATCTCGTTGGAATCTTAGATTTGCATCCCTTGGGCCGTTTCACGGCTCGAGGCTGAACTGGAACAGCTGAAGGAGTTGGAGACCTCGTCGAAGGACTCGGTGATCCTCCGAAGACAAATTGAGGCTATGGTTTCTCTGCTGAAGAAGGCCTTCTCAATCTTCAATTGCGTTCTTCAGAAGGTTGGACGATCATTCCCTTCACCGAAGAACATCCCACATTAGAGTTACCTCCAGGAGCTTGTTCGCTTGGGGAGGCATTTGCTCAATGGCTGTAAGTGGCCCGATGTCCAAATATTAAGGCGCACTGGGTGGTGGTTCATGAGTCTCTGGAGACTACGCTAGGATGTGTCAAGAGCCAATTTCCTTAAATCGATTTCAACATAAGCACGTTTGCTTTAGTTCATACCAAATTAAGAAATCGGTTGGGTTATGAGAAGTTGCATAAGTTGGTGCATGTGAATTACAATTTGAAGATGCATATCCAACAGTTTGAAGTTGGTATGCAAAGCCTCAAAGAAAAAAATTTGATCCATATAACATATTGATGGAAGTTGCTCTATACGATAATGGCAATCCAATTATGGATTGGTTGTGCATCTCTACAAGTGAGTCAACGTAGAAGCTGGTTGTAATACTGAATTGTTTGAGAAAAAAAAAGAGAGAGAGTTGACCAGTTTTTGACTTTTTTATCCGTTGCTCGGATGACCGATCGGATATCGTGGTTGCGATCATCTCGTCGAGATGAACCCATTTTGCTATTCATATGTCCGTTCCGGGCACTCTGAGACCCGTAGCGAGCCCAATAAATTTAGACCGTTCGTTGTTTTGAAAAAATAAAAAATAAAAAAAAGTGATAAAGCCGGATGGATCGGTCATCACCCCGACCCATCCAGAGCTTTCGAGCGTGCTGTCGCTCTCTCTCTCTCTCTCTCTCTCTCTCTCGCGTCTCTCTCTCCTGCGTCTACGCCGAGCCCGTCGCCGGTCTGCTCCTGCCGCTGCTGTGCGGTGCTGCGCCGCCGACCGCCGTCTCCTCCACCGGGCCAGCACAACGCCGCCGCTGCGCCACGCTCGCCGTGCTGCTGCTGCGCGCGCTGCTGCCGTGCGCAGTCGCCGCACCGCTGCGCCGTTCCCGCCGCCGGCGCCGCCTGCTTGCCTGCGCCGTGCGCCTGCTCCGGCCGCCGTGGGTTCTCCCTCTCTCTGTGGCCTGGCCGAAGAAGCAGTAGTAGCCGCCGGCTAGCCGGCCAAAGCAGCGCCGAGCGGAGAGCCAGGAAGAAGGAAGAAAAGGAAGAAAGAGAAAAAAAAAGAAGAAGAGAGAGGAAAAAGGTGAAAATTTTGGATTTTTGTCGGATTCGTCGTCAATCCTTCGAAGGTGATTTCTCAGTAATTCTTAGATGTTTGTGGTTGGACTAAATTAAATTAATCAATTCCTGTCGTATTATTTCATGTGATTAATAGTCTGTTTCGTTTCGATAAGCATTATTGATTCAAAGATACGACATCCGAGTCGAAGTATTCTTTTCGTTCATCGAAGCGAAGTGTAATTAGTGAGAATTTTGGTTCGACTCTGAATTGGAAATAATGTATCATTTCATGTGATACGGTTTTCTGTTCGATTTTTTGAAATATAGGCGTATACGCGACGTTTTCAGGCGTAGGATTGACGCTTAATATTTTATGTGTTTTAAATGTGTTTTAGTTCTAATAGTATGCCTGTACAGGTGGTACTATTTCCGGACGTTCTTGATCGAATTTTCTTCATCGTCGGTAAAGGCAAGTGAATGTATTGTATGACTATGCTTTAACCTAATATTGAGTTGCCTATATTCTTTAATAACAGTGCATTCATCTAGTCTGAATGACTGATTATGGGCTGAGTACTATGTTGTTTACGTTTCCAGAAGTTTACTCGATGATTGATTTATGAAGTGCAGTAGGCACGATATGCCATTCTGCAGTTGTTCATTAGTGTTGTATGCAATGTTTTTTTTGAAGTCTCAAGCATATTCCGGAAGTTATGTTGGTTATGCTTGAAGCACGTCATACATATACATCTCATGCATTGGAAGTTTGTCGTCGTCTTCTGGCCGCGACCGTACCGGTAAAGTACCGTATGTCACCTGAGGAGGGGTACGGTGCACACCCTTACGTTACCCGAGGAGGGGTAAGGGTGAGAAGAGCATGTCATGTGCATGGTTATGTCTTCTTGTGAAATTCAATGAATTATTCGTATCAAATATTATTTCCTTTAGTTAGCGTGTATATAGATATATATGCGGCTCTGAAGACTTATACCAACCGAATGCTAAAATGTTTAATGTTATCGTTGGACTTGCTTAGTCATAACTGTTTCTCCTAGTGTTGGCAGTCTGTTTCATTACTAGTTTCTATTTAGAATTGTTAGCACATTCAACTGTGGCTAAATAGCTTTTTGTTAAAGTACCTTTCACTTGCTGAGATTTTTTAATCTCACCCGTGTTTTCTTTACAGGTATGTTTAGATGTTGACGTGCATTTTGGGGATGGATCTCGGTAGCTGCACACACTAACTTATCACGATGTCGATAGCTCAACCGGTGTATACAAGTGGTGTGTCTGATGGTCCGTCGTTTGTTTTTGTTTTTGTTGTGGTACGACGCTGGTAGCGTCGCGGCGGACTCTATATATGCTGGTTATATCTGATTCTGTCTGCCTGAGATTTCTCTTTTGATCAGTTATACCTCTCTATAGAGGAAATGCTGCCAAATTGTCCTATTTTCATATAAATAGGCTGAGTTGTAAAGTAGGGTGTTACAGCTTGGTATCAGAGCCTAGGCTTTAGGTCCTAGGTAATTGAATGATGAACCTGACACACTTGCACAAATAGAATGGGTATGGGATGTATTGCATTGCATACGTCTTGTTTATCTTTATTCGCTTATGTTCACTATCTCAGATAAGTACTATTGAAGTTGTTTGTTTGATTGTCCACATATTCTTTAGTGTTTTATCGTTGATATATATTGTTAAGTTGTTGGAGTCAGTTCCGTTGGAATGGTGAAATTGTTACCTTGGCCATTAGAACCTGAGAAGCTTCAGATGATCAATAGTATAATTGTTGTATGGCACTGCAGATGGGTTAAGTGGAGGGCCCCCGTGATGCCTTTTCTGTATTGCCAGGTGAGGTTGACCAAGAGTTAGGTTTGCGATCCAACTATCCACATACAGAGGGAATGTTGTAGGTACGAGATGGACTGGCCCCCATGTCGTTGACTCTAACTATTCGTTCTCGGAATGTCGGAGAAATGGATCGATGTGTGCCTTACCATAGAAGATAAGGTGATAATGTTTTCAACCTAACCATTAGAATGGTGTAGGATTTCTTTTTCCCATGGAGTCGGGGTGATCTTTTTGCCGATTGTGTGAAGATGTGTTGATAGTGAGATCCTAGTGGGGTTCTGGGAGTTGTTTATAATCTTTTGTAGTTGGAATATCCATGCATGTTGTGAAATGATTATTTGAGGTAGTTGTTTTGTTAAGTTAGCCTTTGTGGAATAGTCCACTGGCTATGGGAGTTGGAGTTATCGATTGCGTTGAAACAACTGATTTGCATCAAAGTGATGCTAATGAGGCGACACCTTCCTTAAGGATGCATCAGTTGTTTCAAACCTGTTTTATGAGGTTTCACGATTGGAATACCTAAGGTTGGCTCTTGCGGGGCTGAGGTAGAGATTTTGGTTGAAACGTGTTATGTTTCTGATATCGCTTAGCTAAACCTGTCGTTTGCTTTGAAGTTTGAAGCGAAGAATATACTTGGGTTGTAGGAGCATTGGCGTTGTCAAGGGTTTGCTGAATAGTCTATGACCTATAACATCATGATAGGATGCTAAGTTGTCTTGTCACCATGGGAGCATTATCAATTGAACCTGGTGAGTTTTGCTCGTTGAGTGAATGTTAAAATTTAAGGTCGCCTAAACCTTTCCTGACCTAATAACCAAAGGTGTTGTTAGGGCTTGTCATGGTGTTTATTGACATATCTTTAATGTGATCCATTCTAGAATTTTGTTTCTTGTTGGCTCTTGTGGAGCGAATGAAGTTAAAGAAGTAATTGACTAGTTTTTGACGTGAGAGTTTTGGATTTCTGTTGGTGACCTAATTTTCTCTAAGGATGGAGATTTGACTAAGAGATGCCTGAGTGGGTTTACATACTGGAAGTTTGCCTCTATTGGGAGTAAGTCTATCTAAACCCTGGTTCAAGGGAAGAGTGTTGTAAAAGTGAAGTTCATTCCGGCATTTAAATGCTGAGATTAGAATTATGTTTGGGCGCTAAGGGTTGCTCCCCTGTTTAAAGGAGTGTTGTGAAAGAGGATGAACTATTGGGGTGTATCCTTGTAGTTTTGTTGCTGTTTGGGAGAGGGTATGCCCTCTAAGGACCCGGAGAGAAGGATTGTATGCTAACGCTCAACCTGTTGACGGTAAACTGGTGTTGCGAATGGTGCTTGCTAAACTAAATTCACAAAATAATTAAATTGGAGTTGGATTAGCAGGGTTGAATTTGCAGAAGTCATATTTTCAACCCTCTCCATGAGCATTCCGCAGTGATCATCTTGTCAGTTAGATTAACCGAGGTCTTTCCAACTTTTGAGGAGAATGTGTTTTTGCATGCAATTTTACTTTGAAGAAGTTGTGGTGTGGTTACCGATAATATGACTGTCCTGGGAATGTGAGCAAGATGTGAAGTTCTTTAGTATGCCAGTTGGGCATGTTTCTGAACGTACCGGTCAACACAATTTATCTTTTGGTCCAACTGCCCTTGGATGGAATTGTTCTGGTATTCAAGTTGGAAAGTGCAAGTCTAAACTTGTACCATGAAGGACGAGTCGTTAGATGTTTGGAAGGATCGAATTAGTCAAGTGGTTGTAATCTCCTAATCACCCCTTCTAGACTTGGTAATACATCGGGATGAGAGTGACCAACTGGAGGTTTATATCTTAACGTTGTGACTGTCTCTTGCGTAGATCTACCCGCACTTGTTTTTTTTTTTTTTGGGAGTTAGTGATGTTGGTAGAAGAGGTGAAGTGTTGATGTTTCTTTAATCTGGAACCATAAAGGTTTTAAATTGATCCTTCCTGTGAAGGAGTTGAAGTTGAAGCGAAGAAGGTTTATATTCTTATTGGGGGGTTTCGACCCGAGTTTATGGAGTTAGCCAAATAATATTTTTTGGTGTGATTGCATCCACCAAAAAGGATGTTTCTGGGCAATTAATGCCTTGGTTTTAGAACTAGTCGAAGAGAGTGTCTCATAATTGGCTGGTATAGTATTAGCAGAAATGTTGTGTGTTCTTGGATTCGTTTTCCCTTCTAAGAGTGAGAAGGCAACGGAATGGTAAAGACCGTCCAATGTAACCGAGATTTAGAGTTTTCTTGGATTCGTTGGCCATTACCGACATTTTATACAAGGTTTTTCTTTTATTGCAAAGTCTATAATTAGACTTACCGAAAAGTGTATTCCATCTGTACGGACTGATGAATGTGAGAACAATTTCCAAACTTTGAAGAATGAGTCAGCGAACGCTCCTATTTTGGCTTTGCCCGAGAGTGGCAAGAGTTTCACAGTTTACACTGATGCTTCTCGAATCGGACTTGGCTGTGTGCTTATGCAAGAAGGTCGGGTAATTGCATATGCTTCCAGACAATTGAAGACTTATGAACAGAATTATCCCACTCATGATTTAGAATTGGCTGCAATGGTTTTTGCCTTGAAGAGTTGGAGGCATTACCTGTATGGGGAGTCATGTGATATCTTCACTGATCATAAGAGTCTCAAGTATATTTTCACTCAAAGGGATTTGAATTTGAGACAGCGGAGATGGTTAGAATTAATCAAAGACTATGATCTGATAATTTAGTACCATCCCGGAAAGGCTAATGTGGTAGCTGACGCCCTTAGCAGAACAGGTGTACCTAAAGCAATAATGTCTTTACATTCAGAATTGGATCGGATGGGTATATCTTTTTGCTTTGCTGGCATTGTGCAGAAAGAAACTCAAATGATCATCCAATCCGCTATACTTGAACGTGTACGTGAAGCTCAACAGCATGATCGTCTTCTTCTAGAAGTTCGAAAGAGAATTTCGGCAGGAAAAATCAAAAGAGTTTAGTGTGGATGAGCATGGTGCAATACGTTTTAGAGGACGTCTCTGTGTACCACAGAAGGTAGATGTGAAAATGGATATATTGAGAGAAGCTCACCGGACTCCTTATACCATTCATCCAGTGAAACCAAAATGTATCGAGATCTAAAACTAAATTTTTGGTGGAAAAGGATGAAAGTGGATATTGCTAAGTACGTTGCAGCTTGTGGTGTCTTCCAACAAGTAAAGACTGAGCATAAAAGACCTGCAGGATTAATGCAATCCTTAGAAATCCCAGAATGGAAATGGGAACATATCACTATGGACTTTGTTGTTGGGTTGCCTCGTTCACCTCGAGGCAGAGATGCTTTTTGGGTTGTCGTGGAGAAATAGTGAGGTTGCATGGTGTGCCAAAATCGATCGTTTCAGAGCGGGATTCCAAATTTGTATCTCAGTTTTGGCAGAGTTTGCAAAGTGCCTTGGGCACAAAACTTTCTCTTAGCACAGCCTTCCACCCTCAGACAGATGGTCAGTCCGAGCGGACCATTCAGACTTTGGAAGACATGCTTCGTGCTTGTGTCCTATCCTGGGAAGGCAATTGGGAAGATAATTTGGCCTTAGCAGAGTTTGCTTATAATAATAGCTATTAAGCTAGTATTCGGATGGCTCCTTTTGAGGCCTTGTATGGCCGAAGGTGTGTTTCCCCTTTGTGTTGGGACTCTGTCGGAGAGACATCACTACTTGGTCCAAATTTTGGTCCAGCAAACCTCAGAGAAGGTATACCAAATACATCAGAACTTGTTGACTACTCAGAGTCAACAAAAGAGCTATGTAGTTGTCCGGAGACGAGACTTAGTATTTGCAGTTGGCGACCATGTTCTTCTCAGGGTATCACCAACCAAAGGTGTTGTACGTTTTGGTATGTCTGGAAGCTTAACCCGAGGTACATTGGTCCATTTCTAATCACAGCCCGAGTAGGCAGTTTGGCGTACCGTCTTGAATTATCAGACTCAATGAGTAGAGTACATAATGTCTTCCATGTTTCTATGCTAAGAAAATATCTGGGAGGCCCTGAGCATAAAATTGATGTTGAATCAATCACGATAGAGAAAGATCTGACCGTAAAGTGCCACCCGGTACGTATTCTGGATTCCTCAGAGCGAGTTATGAGGGGGAGGACTATCAAGTTTGTGAGAGTCCTTTGGACAAATCAAACAGAACGAGAAGCAACTTGGGAACTCGAAGAACAAATGCGCAAGGAGTATCCTGAGCTCTTTGAGACTGGTGAGTCATAAGTTTTGAAGTATTTTACCTCTGTTCCATAGTGCCATGGAAGCGGCAGAATTCAGGGGACGAATTCCTTTAAGGGGGGAAGAATGTAATACTGAATTGTTTGAGAAAAAAAAAAGAGAGAGAGTTGACCAGTTTTTGACTTTTTTATCCGTTGCTCGGATGACCGATCGGATACCGTGGTTGCGATCATCTCGTCGAGACGAACCCATTTTGCTATTCATATGTCCGTTCCGGGCAATCTGAGACCCGTAGCGAGCCCAATAAATTTAGACCGTTCGTTGTTTTGAAAAAAAATAATAAAAAAAAGAGATAAAGCCGGATGGATCGGTCATCACCCCGACCCATCCAGAGCTTTCGAGCGTGCCGTCGCTCTCTCTCTCTCTCTCTCTCTCTCTCTCTCTCGCGTCTCTCTCTCCTGCGTCTGCGCCGAGCCCGTCGCCGGTCTGCTCCTGCCGCTGCTGTGCGGTGCTGCGCCGCCGGCCGCCGTCTCCTCCACCGGGCCAGCACAACGCCGCCGCTGCGCCACGCTCGCCGTGCTGCTGCTGCGCGCGCTGCTGCCGTGCGCAGTCGCCACACCGCTGCGCCGTTCCCGCCGCCGGCGCCGCCGCCTGCCTGCGCCGTGCGCCTGCTTCGGCCGCCGCGGGTTCTCCCTCTCTCTGTGGCCTGGCCGAAGAAGCAGCAGCAGTCGCCGGCTAGCCGACCGAAGCAGCGCCGAGCGGAGAGCCAGGAAGAAGGAAGAAAAGGAAGAAAGAGAAAAAAAAAGAAGAAGAGAGAGGAAAAAGGTGAAAATTTTGGATTTTCGTCGGATTCGTCGTCAATCCTTCGAAGGTGATTTCTCAGTAATTCTTAGATGTTTGTGGTTGGACTAAATTAAATTAATCAATTCCTGTCGTATTATTTCATGTGATTAATAGTCTGTTTCGTTTCGATAATCATTATTGATTCGAAGATACGACATCCGAGTCGAAGTATTCTTTTCGTTCATCGAAGCGAAGTCTAATTAGTGAGAATTTTGGTTCGACTTTGAATTGGAAATAATGTATCATTTCATGTGATACGGTTTTCTGTTCGATTTTTTGAAATATAGGCGTATACGCGACGTTTTCAGGCGTAGGATTGACGCTTAATATTTTATGTGTTTTAAATGTGTTTTAGTTCTAATAGTATGCCTGTACAGGAGGTACTATTTCCGGACGTTCTTGATCGAATTTTCTTCATCGTCGGTAAAGGCAAGTGAATGTATTGTATGACTATGCTTTAACCTAATATTGAATTGCCTATATTCTTTAATTACAGTGCATTCATCTAATCTGAATGACTAATTATGGGCTGAGTACTATGTTGTTTACGTTTCCAGAAGTTTACTCGATGATTGATTTATGAAGTGCAGTAGGCACGATATGCCATTCTGCAGTTGTTCATTAGTGTTGTATGCAATGTTTTTTTTGAAGTCTCAAGCATATTCCGGAAGTTATGTTGGTTATGCTTGAAGCACGTCATACATATACATCTCATGCATTGGAATTTTGTCGTCGTCTTCTGGCCGCGACCGTACCGGTACAGTACCGTATGTCACCCGAGGAGGGGTACGGTGCACACCCTTACGTTACCCGAGGAGGGGTAAGGGTGAGAAGAGCATGTCATGTGCATGGTTATGTCTTCTTGTGAAATTCAATGAATTATTCGTATCAAATATTATTTCCTTTAGTTAGCGTGTATATAGATATATATGCGGCTCTGAAGACTTATACCAACCGAATGCTAAAATGTTTAATGTTATCGTTGGACTTGCTTAGTCATAACTGTTTCTCCTAGTGTTGGCGGTCTGTTTCATTACTAGTTTCTATTTAGAATTGTTAGCACATTCAACTGTGGCTAAATAGCTTTTTGTTAAAGTACCTTTCACTTGCTGAGATTTTTTAATCTCACCCGTGTTTTCTTTACAGGTATGTTTAGATGTTGACGTGCATTTTGGGGATGGATCTCGGTAGCTGCACACACTAACTTATCACGATGTCGATAGCTCAACCGGTGTATACAAGTGGTGTGTCTGATGGTCCGTCGTTTGTTTTTGTTTTTGTTGTGGTACGACGCTGGTAGCGTCGCGGCGGACTCTATATATGCTGGTTATATCTGATTCTGTCTGCCTGAGATTTCTCTTTTGGTCAGTTATACCTCTCTATAGAGGAAATGCTGCCAAATTATCCTATTTTCATATAAATAGGCTGAGTTGTAAAGTAGGGTGTTACACTGGTGGTAGTGGAGAACGTGTTGGTGATATAATTTAATTTCATTTTTGGCATGCAAGTTCATATAAATGTGAAGATTGACTTATATTTGACATTGTAGGTGATAGTGGTGAAGGCCACGGTGAAGGAGCTTGTGTTGGTGGAGTCGGTGATTCAGGTGAAATAATTAAATTGAATTTGTGACATACAAAATCATATAGTGCATATGAAGATTATCTTATATTTGACATTGTAGGTACAAAGATTGAGGAAACAATCTCTTTACGTTCAAGATCAACTAGGAATAAGAACAAGCCGGCTATCCTCAAGAGCGTCTACCAATGCTAAAAGGTAATTCATATGCAAACATTGCTTTGAAATTTGATTTTGTGACTATATTTTGAATATTTTACATGTTAACATTTGTAGCAATGTAAGCCTATAAGAAGAAGATGTCTCTTGTTGTTATCTTATTGGTGGATGCTTATGTGAATGTTTTGTTGGTTCTTAAGGGGTCTACTATATGTTTTAATATGAGTGATGTATCATTTGATCTAAGTTCATCATTTTGCTTAAATATATCTAACAACATTTGCACGTAGGATCATATTGTTATGATTGATGTAATGAATCTTTCTAATATGTTTAATGGATTGGAACCAATTTCTAAGGAAATTATGCCGAAAAAATTAAAATTTTTAATTTTTTTAGAGTTTGTTCAAAAAATCCGGTAAATATGATATCTTAAAGAAATCGGATTTACCGGTAAAGTTTTCCTATCCGGTAGAAGCTTAGTAGGAGATCCTTCGATGTGTAGGTAGTTCTAAAACCCGTGGTCTATTTTTCGCTTCTTGCTTTTATGAAGCTCGGGAGTCTCAAAACCTAGGCTGGGTTTTTAAAGCTAGATTTTTGTTTGAGCTTATGCCTTCTAAGGCTAGAATCTTTGTAGAAACCGAAACAAATAAACGCCGACCTTATCAACCCATCCTCGACTCGATCAAGGCTCTGCTGTTGTTTTTCTTGCGATGAGAAGCTACCCTGTCGCGGCTGCTCACCAATTTGCATACATGAGAACTATGCGAATACGTACACAAAACTTGTGGCCAGCTACATCTACTGTGCTCTGGTACGTGTTTCACTTTCGATCGCATTTTCGCGATCCCGAAAAACATCGATCGAGCACTATACTAGGACGAAACTACAGAGGCCATCGGACGCGCCATCTCGGTCACTGGCTTGCTGAGCATTTTTTATGCTCTGCGCTGCGAATGCAGTCGTGGTCGCGCATGAGATGCGCACAGGAGATGAGCACTTCATTGATGGCTGCCCATCACGGCGGTTGGCGGTTAGCTAGAAGTGCGTCACGTCTCACGGTGGATCGCCAGGCAATAAGTTCATAGATTGGTCAATCGAGTTGTTAAGTGATTAGAGTCTTAACAAATGGTTAATGGAAGCATCTTGTCAGTTTGCATCGATCGACATCGTGGTTGTTCGCTAACTATAATGATTTAAAAGGGCTTGATTTTAGGTAGCATGCATGCTGATTTTTTTTAATCGGTGCTTTAGTGGTTATCGATGGACCTAACAAGACCACCTAATCATATTCCTTTCATTTCATTCTATTTCTAATTCATCTTCTGATTCCCATTCTCTTTATTTTCACTCTATTTCTAACATCTTTCTTTCAAGAGGATTTGTGAAAAAAAATAAGGTGAAGTAAATAGATGTAGGAAACCATTCATGATAGGAATAGCGAAAGAAAATCGTCGGGAACTAGAATTCTATCGTAAAAAGAATGATAATAAAAAAGAGATTGGTTAGAGATGGCCTAATGTGATAAAATATTTTGTTATTATAGGGGAGGACTGATATATAACTGAGATGTGCAGTGCCTTCTAATGGGTATATTATTTCAAGGACGTACTTTCTGAGATACATCTTGTTAGATGTCCAAATAATTGTTTGACATAGGTGATTTCTTATGTAACCTGTCTATGGTAATCATACCTCAAAGCAAATATTAACTTCTACCATTCACACTGCTGCTGCTGCATCTTCCTGGATAGTCGCTTCATAGTGATCTCCGTTATCACCTGGGGGTGCCACATCTACATCATCGTATTCTTGCTGGCTGTCGTCGACTTCACCGATCAAAGCGTTGTCTGGCTCCGATACCTCCAAAGGGAGTGTTTCGATCGAAGTCCTGGCTAGAACCAGGTGCTCCGACAATGCCACCGATGTACCGAGTGATTTCGTCTTCTTTTTAGAAGCTTAGTAGGAGATCCTCCAACGTGCAGGTAGTTCTAAAACTAGTGGTCTATTTTTCGCTTCTTGCTTCTAAGAAGCTCGGAAGTCTCAAAAACTAGGCTAGATTTTTAGAAGCTAGATCTTTGTTTGGATTTGTGTCTTCTAAAGACTAGAAATCTTAGTAGAAGCCTAAATAAATAAACGCCGGCCTTATCAACCATTCTTGACTCAATCAAGCTCAGCTGTTGTTTTTCTTGCGATGAGAAGCTACCCTGTCGCGGCTGCCCACCAGTTTGCACACTTGAGAACGATACGAATACGTACACAAAACCTGTGACCAGCTACATCTACTGTGCTCTGGTACGCGTTTCGCTTTCGATCGCATCGCGATCCCTAGAAGCATCGATCGAGCACTGTACTAGGACGAAACTACAGAGGCCATCGGGCGCGCGATCTCGCTCACTGAGCATTTTTGATGCTCTACGCTGCGAATGCAGTCGTGGTCGCGCACGAGATGCACATCGGAGACGAGCACTTCATTGATGGCTGCCCATCACGGCGGTTGGCAGTTAGCTAGTAGTGCGTCACGTCTCACGCTTGACGCCGCGCGTGTGTCCGCTGTGTTCACTAGTGTCTGTGATTTTCGCGATCCATAGAAACATCAATCGAAAACTGTACTAGAACTGATATATAATTAAGACGTGTATTGCCTTCTAATGGGTACATTATTTCAAGGACGTATTTTCTAAGATATATCTTGTTAGATGTCTAAATAATTGTTTGACACAGGCGATTTCTTATGTAACCTGTCTATAGTAATCATCCCTCAACGCGAATATTAGTTTCTACCCTTCGCACTGCTGCTGCTGCTGCGTCTTCCTGGATAGCCGCTTTGTGGCGATCTCCGTTATCACCTGGGGGCGCATCTACATCATCGTGTTCTTGCTGGCTGCCGTCGACTTCACCGATCAAAGCGTTGTCCGGCTCCGACACCGCCAAGGGAGTGTTTCCGCAGAAGTCCTAGCTAGAACTAGGTGCTCTGGCAATGCCGTCGATGTATCGAGTGGTTTCGTCTTCTTTTTAGAAACTTAGTAGGAGATCCTCCAACGGACATGTAGTTCAAAAATTAGTGGTCTATTTTTCGCTTCTTGCTTCTAAGAAGCTCGGGAGTCTAAAAACTACGCTAGAATTTTAGAAGCTAGATCTTTGTTTGGATTTGTGTCTTCTAAAGACTAGAATCTCAGTAGAAGCCCAAATAAATAAACGCTGGCCTTATCAACCATCCTTGACTCGATCAAGCTCAGCTGTTGTTTTTCTTGCGATGAGAAGCTACCCTGTCGCGGCTGCCCACCAGTTTGCACACATGAGAACGATGCGAATACGTACACAAAACTTGTGGCCAGCTACATCTACTGTGCTCTGGTACGCGTTTCGCTTTCGATCGCATCACGATCCCTAGAAAAATCGATCGAGCACTGTACTAGGACGAAACTACAGAGGCCATCGGACGCGATCTCGGTCACTGGCTTGCTGAGCATTTTTGATGCTCTGCGCTGCGAATGCAGTCGTGGTCGCGCACGAGATGCGCACCGGAGATGAGCACTTCATTGATGTCTGCCCATCACGCCGCTAGCAGTGCGTCACGTCTCACGCTTGACGCCGCGTGTGTCCGCTGTGCATGCACAGCCGACCTCCGGACACACCTTACAAACATTCATGCGTCGTGATGCGCATGGTCCAGCAAATGCTACAGCTTTACAAACTCTGCTGCGGTCCAGCACCGACCGCTGCTCCAAAATTCCACCGTGAAATTTCTGTTTCACCCACCCAGGGTGCAAGTGCAACCTACAACTAGCCTAGATCGATTAGATGCTGTATGTTCACTAGTGTCTGTGATTCCATGTTACAGCTAGGATTGATGCGGTAGCTGGGATTGATGCTATATTCTGAAATCTCTCAGATGTCACTTGAATTCCATGTGTTTGATTCATGTCATGCTGCGATATGTTTTGTTATAAGTATTTCCAAAACTACATTGTCACCACGGTCCGATGTTCATTCGGTATCTTGACGTAATTCTACCTCCATTGCATCTTCTGAAAGAAATTTTCCCTGCAGAGAAAAAAAAGGAAGAAACAAATTTCTTTTGGATAGAGTTGGGTAGGTCCTTAATTTCCTGATTAGATTGTCCTCTCTTCTGTAAGACACGAATGAGAAAGAAAAAAATAAACGGGAGAAAGCGAGAGGGAGCAATGGCAAAATGCTAAAATGGATTATTGGACCAGAGGGAGGGGTTAGGTGCGTCGAGAGGAGTTAGCATGGCTGCGTCCAGTACCAGTGACTAGTGAGTTAGAGGATCCTTAGCACATGGATACACGCAAAGTGATGTCATTTCTTTTTGTCTTTCTCTCAAAGTTATGAATGAAGAATCATCTTGCCTAACTAGGATCACCCCCTACAAAGTTCATGAATACCTGTTACTTTTGCTGTCAAAGGTACTATATAAAGCAGTACAGATTAATTCACACCAATCACATCGCAAATTGAAATTACTTGTCATTCTAGCCTAGTTTGCAATTGCCGATTTGGCCACAGAAATTAAGCAAGCTACGACACTAATCACCACAGCTGGATCACCAGCACAATGCAATTGATGACCCACATTTGAATCTCACCAACCTTTTTTCCACATTTCAGTTTGCAAATGGGGCTTGTTTAGCTGGTTTGTCATTTGAGCCGCCTATTGGAAGGCATCTTGGGTGTCTTCAAAATAATTTTTATAGTAGTTGAGTTTTATATTGAGGATTTGAAAATCTATACTAAAAATATGGTAGTACAACATATATCAGTACGCTTCACTGTTAGTCTTCATTAATTTTTGGATTATACACCGAGTGTACAACATATATTTTTCTGATATACCTTGTAGAAAAGGCATAGCACTAGGTAAATGGACACTTGGAGCTGCTAACATAACCAAACCTTCTTGCCACATTTTTAATGATGTTCGGATAATCTACACAACAGCCAGGCCGCTGTGGACTGTGACAGAAATATCCGTACCCAGCGCTGTATCTACTCCTATTTCCGTTTGGATGCGACAAGAATTAAGGTCCAAGTAAATTAACCACCTTGGACGTAGCATTACTCTATATATATGCACAGGTATTGACGTTTTGGAACCCATTCGTTCTAGCGAAATTCCCAAGCCATGGATAGCACATCTGTCTTCTACTGCATCCTCGCTCTTGTCCCTCTACTTTACCTCATAAAATCTCAAACAACTTCCGTTGGCTCCCGTTACGATGGCCTACGTCTCCCACCGGGGCCCTGGAAGCTCCCGGTAATCGGCAGCCTCCACCACATGCTCCGCGCACAACCGCATCGTATTCTACGCGAACTGTCGCGGCGCCATGGCCCTCTAATGTTCCTTGAGTTCGGCGAGCTTCCTGTCATTGTTGCCTCCTCCCGTGAGGCGGCCGAGGAGGTCATGAAGACCAATGATGCCTTCCTCGCCTCAAGGCCACAGACCACAACAGTCAAGATCATAAGAAAAAAAGGCGATGCCATTTCGCTAGCCCCGTACGGCGATCACTGGCGGCAGCTTCGCAAAATCTGCACGGTTGAGCTTCTAAGTGCAAAGCGTGTTCAGTCTTTCTGGGCCATCCGTGAGGAGGAGGTGATGCGACTTGTGCAAGCCATCTCCTCTGCGACAACTCCGGATGTGAACCTCAGCGAGCTAGTCACCTCTTATGGTAACGACGTAGGGGCGCATACCATCATGAGTGATCGGTTTAGCGACCGGAACGCCTTCATGCGCTACGTTACAGAGGCCTTCAAGTTGGCGGGAACTTTTCGCCTAGCAGACTTGTACCCGTCGTCGCGGCTGGCATGTGCTATGAGCCGCACAATGAGTAAGATAGAGGTATTCCTGGATGGCTTATTTAAGTTGATGGATGGCATCATGGAGAGAGGAACACAGGAGGATTCAGAAGACTTGATTGATGTCCTCTTGAGGATTCAGAAGCAAGGAGGCCTTGAGCCCCCTCTTACAATGGGCAATATCAAATCAGTTCTTCTTGTAAGTTCTTGCATCTTTATACACCCAAATTGATGCTTGCTTATTTGTTAAAACTGCCTGTTTAAGTTTCTCAAAGAAAATTAATGTAGGAACTTCTTGTCGGGAGCACCGATACCGTGCCTTCGGTCCTACAGTGGGCTATGGCAGAACTGATGAGGAACCCGGAAGCAATGTCTAAGGCACAATCCGAGGTAAGGAAAGCTTTCATGGGGCAAATGAAGGTAACTGAGGAGGGGCTCACCAAACTGAGCTATTTGCATTGGGTCATCAAAGAGACCTTAAGGTTGCATCCTCCTAGCCCAATTTTGTTACCAAGGGAGAGCCAAGAAACCTGCCGTGTTTTGGGCTATGATGTTCCCAAAGGGACAATAGTTCTCGTGAATGCATGGGCAATCTCTAGAGACGCAGAGTATTGGGACGAACCAGAAGTATTCAAACCAGAGAGATTTGAAACTGACAAAAGGGATTTCAAAGGGCGTGACTTCGAGTTCACACCATTTGGTGCTGGGCGACGAATTTGCCCTGGTATAGTGTTTGGGCTTGCTGCAATTCAGCTGGCTCTTGCTAACCTTCTATTTTATTTTGACTGGAATCTCTTAGAAGGCGTCAGTGAACTAGACATGGAAGAAACTATGGGGATCACTGCTAAAATGAAGACAGACATTTGGTTGAAACCTGTTCAGCGAGTACCTTTTGTTTCAACGAGTGTTGAATAACAAAGATAATGGCCATTAAGGGCAATGCGGAGTGTTTGGAACGAAGTCCCTTTGTGTTACCTGTGTAATATCGTGATCTCGTATGTGCTAAATGTCAGCTCTTCGATCAGTGTAATAACTATATTGCTTTGTGATGCGGTTTCTGGAGAATTTGTGTACGAAATCTTGTTCCACGAAATGAAATCTTAAAATGGTTCTTTTCTGATAGTTTTGAATTACACTTTAGGTTTATGAGATTTATATATATTGTAACGGCCAATGTACCCACGTACTTGGAGTGATAGTACTCCACTACACCAAAATCTGACTAAGTTTGAAATTTTCAAGAAATTCGGCAGAGCTATCCTTGCAACTACCTGTATCTCCGTCAAGTAAATCACAATAATAATCTCAAGCACATCATATAAGAGATGGATAAAGATCACAGCCCAATCCCAAGAACTATTAAAGGAGACCACTCTAACCACGATACCATCTCAAATCTTATAAGAGTTTAACTGCATGAAACCAGCAATAAAGTTCTACGTACTTATTATGATGAATGACTAATTAAGGTATATGGGTGTGTGTATGTGCTCAATTTGATGGTGCTACTCTCATCCTATACATGTCGTGCTTGCTTAGTACATAAAAACCAAATAGCACAAGTGTGAGTAAAAAAACACTCACCAAGTATAATATGGAAGTGAAAGAACATATAACGTATCAGAATTCAACGAAGAATAAGAATTTAATGAATTTTCTCTTCTTTTGAAAAATTAGTGAAATAGTCGTTTTCGTCTGAAACGGACAACACCTAAATACATCGTTAATATTTACCGGTAAAACCGAGCAAGTAAGGACAACACTTACTCACATTAACATGAATATAAGAACCAATCAACACATATGAATGATATGAATAGATCAATATAGAAACAAGAATCATGACACTTGAATCAAGACATCACATGAATAAATAAAAGCATTTAAGAATTGGAAAAAACACAGGCATGGAAAAAAAACATACGGCACAAATCAATACAGTTCGTCAAGCACTTTCCTTAACCGTTGTGAGAAACCGGTGTCATGTCCTCTATACCACAATTTTCCAAACCAGTGGATTAAAGCTACACTCCATTCTATTCCATGATATCCACATATTTATAATCATAATGCAACGGCGATACTTACAATAACATGCTTAAACTCATTTTTCCCCGTCGTCCGAAATACCGATTTAAAAGTCTAGTCATTTGATGCTTTGCCGTAACTTTAAATTCTCTTAACCAACCACAACAAATAAATACATCTCGGATATGTATTAAAAATTCACTACAATTTTCTTTTTATGATGTTGGGCAAAATATCCTTCTAACTAGGTCAAAAACTGATAACCAAAATATTGCACAGATTAAAACTTGTCGGACAGCAGCACTATTTTGACAGTTGCTCCTAAACCGCTTATCCAAATCAAACAAGATCAGCATCATTGGAAACATATATATCGATGAGATCTATAACTTTTGTTTTGGGCTTATGGACAAATTCGGCATTAATTAATCCTTGTTTTTTAATTAAGTCCACTGTACACAAATTGGACCACTAATCCCCAATTCCAGAGACGAATCTGACCTTCAAAATTCATCTATGAGTAGCTAGGAGCTACGTATATGTTACCCTTGACACGTGGATCAAGAGTTGGTGGAGAATTTGATAGAATCCCCGAAATTCTCATCATTTTCTTTTTCTTCTTCCTTCCACGTTGTTTCCCACTACCTCAAAAAAGTTTATTAATGACGAGTTGTAGCGAAAAATAGTCTTATTAGGCCATGTTTGTGATTTTGGTGATTAATGACAACATAGTTTGGGACTAATATATTTGTCAAGAATATATGTTAGTAGGTCTCATGAATGCAATATATGAAGAAGCACCACAGCCGAGATAGAGTTTGGTCGAATTGGACAAATTCCAGGAAGATTGGCCTGACCGGATGGTCCGGTGATCAATGTTTTGCACACACCGAACAATGAACAGTGTAAAGGGACAAAAGGAGTTCAACACACGGAAGGTCCGATGTATGGGTTGTAGACAC
The DNA here is from genome assembly GCF_958298935.1 of Phragmites australis. Lineage (NCBI taxonomy): Eukaryota > Viridiplantae > Streptophyta > Magnoliopsida > Poales > Poaceae > Phragmites > Phragmites australis. The sequence goes on along the minus strand of NC_084941.1, from coordinate 20,435,903 downwards.
TAGAGGCTTAACACTGGACTAATTTACACATAGAGGGTGCCAAGTATTGAAGAATGTAGTTCAAGGCACCGGATGGTCCGGTGATGGATGTTGTGTACACTGGAGTATTATTTCCAGAGAGGGTTGCAAATTGGTTCAGTTGGCTCAGGATAATACCGGATAGTCCAGTGATGAAGTGATATGCACCAGATGCTTACACTAGAGCAATTTACACAGAGAAGAAGGAAAGACTCGGATGACTTAAGATAACTCACCGGATAGTCCGGTAATGGAGATGAATTATACACCGGAGTGTCCAGTGTTCACAGATGCTTGAGTGGGGGTTCTAACAGCTAGTTTGTGAGAGTGTACTCATCGGATGATCTGGTGTTAGTACTATTATTCTCACCAGATCATCCGGTGTTAACAGCTGTTCTGAGTCGTTGGAAAAATAGTTAGTTGATGGGTTTGAGGCTATAAATACCCCTCTACTCAATCTTTGAGGTTGCTAGAGTCCAAAGAATCATAGAGACACTTAAGAAGACATCCAAGCTACCAAAGTGCTTAAAGTGATAATCTAAGGCAATTAAGCACAAGATTAGTTATTGATTAGTGTTTATAGGCCTAGAGGGAGTGTTGCCAGGTGATTGTTATCTAGAGAGTGGATCAAGGAGTGATTCAACCATGTATCGAGAGGTACGTCAAAACCATGGAGTCTTTGTGACTTGCCAGCAACTTGTTGACCCTCCGACTTGGTGTGGAGCGACGACAGGACACATGTACAGGGACGTGAAGACCCTTTCCCTGGTGGCTCAAGCTCCGAAGTTATCACGGCGGCAAGGGACTGAAAGAGAGGCTTGTAGTGAGGTCTTACCTTGGTGGCTTGGCGGCTCATCCGGGTTAAGGCCTTGTCTTTGTGACTTGGTGGCTCAATAGCCATGATAGGGTGCCGACCGAGAGTATATCGTTGGTAGCTTCAACGTGTACTAGGCGTGATATTTATGCCATCAATACCACGGAATACTCCTTGTGCTGAGTTTACTCTCTCTACCTTATTTACGTTTCCGTATTTACTTACTTACAATTTACCTTCTTAGATAGATTGCAAGCACTTTGATCGGTAGAGTAGACACACTAGATAAACTTAAAGCACATTTAGATAGAAATTGAGATAGTTTTATCTTTTGAAGTCTTTGGAACCGAATAGTTTCTAAGTGTCCTAATTCACCCTCTCTCTTAGGACATCAGCAATCCTCACAATTGGTATCAGAGCTAGAGCTCACATCTAGCTCTTTAATTTGTGTTAGAGCTTCATACCTTTCACAAGGTTTTGTCAATTCAAGTGGCATTTGAGCCTTAGTCTCATTGTGATCGGTTAGGCTTCACTGTTTAGTGAGTTGTGACGTCCGGGGTTGGGATGGATTCCCATAGTGCTCCACTATTCGATGGCATAAATCTTCCACGTTAGAAAATTCTAATGTCTTGTTATTTGCAAGCCTGAGGGTTAGATGTTTGGAGAGTTACCGAGGAAGGGATGAAACCTCGCATCACCAACAAGGAGACACAATTAGATACATTAGCCAAGAGTATCATTTTATCATCTATATGTGTTCATATATTTAATCGTGTTAACTCTCTCACCAATGCACATGATATTTGGAATAGTCTCATTAAAATACATGAAGGCATAAAGAATGTGTGTAATGAGAAATATCATGTGCTTGTTACTAAGTTCAATGACATCAAGCAACTACCCTATGAAAGTGATTAATATATATTCTCGTTTGAATATTCTTGTTAATGAGATCAATGAGTTAGGTTTGATGCCAATTGAAGATGATCAAGTGGTGAGAAGAATACTTCAAACTCTTCTTTCAAAGTACAAGTTGATAGTCTCCATCATTTACGATAACAATGACATCAAGAAGATGACTCCAAGTCAAGTGCTCGGCAAGATCACCAACCATGAGATGACAATGAACATGAGGGTGGAAGGTTCTATCTCATCTGACACCAAGAATCTTGCTTTCACAAGCAAGAAAGCTCAACGCTAACATATGAAGATGGATCTCAAAGTCATCAAACTTATCTCACAAGTGGAGAAGAACATCGAGAAGATCAATGCCAAGATTGATCACCCAATCTCCATGAGATGCCAGTTGGGTGGGAGCTGAGCTATAGCCCATTCACCGGTGTGGCCCAGGGCTGACGCCGATGGGCGTGGCCTAGGTTGGCGTCTTGTGAGGTAGTTGCTGGAATGGCCCACCAAGGAGCCATAGTAGATCGATGAAATTGATCGGCTGATGGAGTTGATCTGGATTGTTTGTTGGGTACTATGATAGTTTGTCGACTGATAAATAGGTGCCGACGCCGAACAATACCGATAGATGGGAACAGAGCCAAGAGGACATAAGAGAAAATAGAGAGCGAGGTTAGAGGAAACTAGTCTAGTTTTTAGGGTTTTACTAGGAAACTTTGAAGGATACTTTGGAGATGCGTCTTGTAACCCATCTATGCAATAAAGATCAAATTTCGTAAGTTTTTCTTCGTGTTCATTGTTTCATGGTGATTTTTGGTGGACCGCTCTATGTTGCAATTTGCTTTGGTTTGATCCATCCAAAATCATCCTACAGCATCAAGGTAGCTCTCTAAAAATTTTAGTTGGTCAATTTTTCATAATTATTGAGATATTTAGGTTTGTTATGATTTCGTCACAATCTATCATAGTTTTTCTTTATTTCATATCTTTAGATCCAGTGGTTTGATTGACCTAATTCTTTTTGGAATAGTTTTGCATGATTGTCTAGATTCTATAGTAAACATTTGAGGGCAATTCCAATGGTTGGATCTTTCTAGACATCACTTTTAGTGATATGATAGTACTCCATCCCGAACTGATTTCAAGATTAAATTGAATATTTTGTTAGGGTGAATTAAAATTTGAGTTTAGCTTCATTAATCATTCACCCCCCCCCCCTCTGATTGAGTATTTTGCCCATAATCAATCCTCCTCGAACCTGAATTGAGAGTTTTAATATTGAAGGTTCCAAAATGAAATAAATGTCGCTTCACCTTTCTCAATCCGGCTTAGAAAAGGGAGTCACTAGGTTTCCATTTAACTTGTGACAAAGGTTTCAATCCTATGTATTTATTTCGTATCAGATCTTGCCAGACCCGCTCTTCAGTCATTAGTTTAAAGAGTCATTTACAGAGGAGAGAAAGAATTTTTAACATTGAGGTCTTGAATCCCTAAACTACCCTATTCTTTAGGTTGGCACATGACACTCCATTTCGCGAGGTGATTCTTCTTTTTATGACTATTGCTTTGTTAGTAAAATCTATAGCGAAAGTAGTCAAGTCTTTTAAGTACCCATCGTGGAATTACGAAGAAATATCATGTCGTGTTCCCTTTTTCTTTCTCAAGTCCATGTGACATCGCCAGGAATGGGTGCTCTAGCAGCTGGTCTGCCGTCCACGGTCACCAACGCGTCATCTAAGAAACCAAGTTGACATGTGCCTTGATTTATTTGTGATGAGTGATTGACAAGTTTATTGAGTTGGTTTGATGATCTTTGGTATTGTATAAGCATGGTTGTGTTTATCTATGTTTGAGACTAACCAAAGATATTGGAGTTGAAGTGTTTGTCTCTAAGCTGCAGAATTTGTACATGTCGAATGGTTCGGCGATGAGGCACTGTTCACATCAGAACATTCCAGGAGGCGGAGTTAGGGAGTTCTTTACACCGAATGGTCTAGTAATAGAGGATGTGAACGCCGGATGCCTCGCTAAAGCATTTGTTATAGAGAGGTTGCAAAATGACTTGTTTGGCGGGTTGCGCTCACCGGATGGTCCGGCGATGGAGGAGTGTACACCGAATGCGCCGCAGCAGGATTTTGCAGGAAGTTTTCAGTGGAGTCCGAATTACATGCGCCAGATGGTCTGATGATCAGAGGGCTATACACGCCAGATCACCTGATGTTCACGATATTTCTGGTATAAGTTCTTCAACAGAGAATTTTGATTTTGTCTAATTGGAGATGGAACTGGAGATATGTTTGTGCTTGTCTTATGATGTACAGGTCATGGATGCAACTTGGCAGTTGACGGCGGGATGATCGGGGCTAAACGAGGTGCTTGGTACCATACGATCAAGGTGGCTGGGCAGAATCAAAGGAGAAGCTCACCCATTATCCATTGCTCCAACTCTCAGATTTCGGTAAGGCTTTTGAACTAGAGTGTGATGCTAGTGGGATTGGAATTGGAGGTGTGCTAATTCAAGAAGGTAAACCTGTTGCTTATTTCAGCGAGAAATTAAGGGGGCCAAGTCTGAATTATTCTACCTATGACAAAGAATTGTATGCTTTAGTTCGTGGGCTTAAAACTTGGCAACATTATCTGTGGTCCAAAAAAATTGTTATACATTCTGATCATGAATCATTGAAACACATTAGAACTTAAGCTAAACTGAATAAACGATATGCTAAATGGGTAGAATATATTAAGTTATTTTCATATGTCATAAAACATAAGAAAGAAAAAGATAATGTGATTGGTGATGCGCTTTGTAGGCGCTATACCATGTTATCTCAACTTGATCAAAAGATTTTTGGTTTAGAAACCATTAAGGACTTTTATGCTACTAATTTAGACTTTAAATAAGTGCCTAAACATTGTAAAGAAGAAAAAATATGGAATAAATATATGTTAAATGATGGTTTGCTCTATCGTGCTAACAAGCTATGCATTATAGCTAGCTCTGTTCTTCTTTTGTTGTTGCAGGAGGCATATGGAGGATGATTGATGGCATATTTTGGAGCAAAGAAGATTGAAGATGTGCTGGCCATCAACTTCTTTTAGCCAAAGATGAGACGTGACATCGAGCGCTATGTGTCGCGCTATACTACTTGCAATAAAGCTAAGTCTCGTTTAAATCCACATGGCCTTTACATGCCTCTTCCTGTTCCTAGTGTACCATGGGAGGATATTTCTATGGATTTTGTGTTATGTTTGCCTAGGACAAAGTGGGGGAGGGATAGCATATTTGTAGTTGTGGATCGATTTTCTAAAATGGCACATTTTATATCTTGTCACAAGAGCGATGATGATACAAACATAGCTGATTTATTTTTCAGGGAAATCGTTCAGCTACATAAGGTGCCTACTACTATCGTCTATGATCATGTTGCAAAGTTTTTTAGCCACTTTTGGAGATCTCTTTGGAACAAATTAGGGACAAAGCCACTATTCTCTACTACATATCAACCTCCAAACTGATGGACAAACAGAGGTCGTCGACCGCACATTATCGACTATGTTGCTGGCAATCTTAAAGAAGAATTTGAAGATATGGGAATAGTGTTTACCGCATATTGAATTTACTTACAACAGGTCGGTACACTCCACCACCAAGGTAAGTCCGTTTCAGGTAGTCTATGGACTTAATTCCCGTGCTCCTGTTAATTTATTACATTTGTCTACTTCTGAAAAACTTAATTTGGATGCAAAGAAGCGTGCAGAATTTATTCTTAAGTTGCATGAAACAATTAAAAAGAATATAGAGCACATGACTAAAAAGTATAGGATTGCTGGAAATAAAGGTAGGAAACAAGTAAAATTTGAACTAGGTGATTTAGTTTTGTTGCATTTGAGAAAGGAAAGGTTTCCAGAGTTAAGAAAATCAAAATTGATGCCTAGAGCTGATGGTCCGTTTAAGATAATTGAGAAAATAAATAAAAATGCATACAAATTGGACCTACTTGCCAATTTTGGGGTTACTCCCACGTTTAACATTTCAGATTTGATGCCATACTTAGGAGAATAAGATGAGCTCGAGTCGAGGATGACTCCAATTCAAGAGGGGAGTATGATAAGGACATGGCTCCTTCAGATATGAGCAACACTGCTAATAATCCTCAAATTGTATAAGGATCTATTACAAGAGTATATGCGCGACAGTTAAACCACCAAGTGAACTCATTCCTCACTATTCATGCTTTCTCGGAAGGTTTGGTACTAAATTCTTGTGATGTTTTATTGCTTAGGAATATGGGAGAGGCTTCACAAGATTACCTGGACGTAGTCACTCGAGTGCCAGTCGATTCGAGCAACAAGTCAAGCTTAACTTGGACTCCAAATTCGGTTTGGAGTCTCAAGATAATACGACAGTAAAACGGGCATAACTCTCGTATACGGAGTCCAATTGAGACGATCTTGAACTTGATGGAAAGCTTATGACTAGCCCTTTCCAATGGATTTAGGCACAACCAAATATTCGTTATAGTTTAGTCAGAGTCGAAGGAATAAAGTGCTGCCTCTCACTATTTTAGATCTTGTCGGGTCATGTAATCATGTTGGAGTCGGAGTCCAGGTTGTGTACGCCTCTTCTTAGGTCCACACAACCCTATGGCAACCTCTCCACATCCCCATATATATAGACATAGTAGCCATCGTAGTTTAGGCTCGAATTTTGCTTAGATTATTCAGTTTTAGACAGTTTCGCTGTTTATCAGTTTGTAGTATTCCAAACTCGAGCTCCTCATTGGTAATCAGCAATATCCAGATTATATCTACCTATTTTTGCTTGTGTTCTTGATTCGCTTGCAGAAAAAGCTTTCTTGGTGAGATCAAACGCGTCTTAGTACGATTGATAACCATGGAGTAGTGTTGTAGTGGTTACGAGGATTCTTAATCTGTTCTGGTCGGAGCCTTCGAATCATCAACGTCGAAACTCCACCAAATCAACTTATCATATTATCTTTAGAAGATTGGGTCGATCGACTATCCTCTTCTGCTGCAGTCGACCTAGATCAATGACCGCGCCAATCCTGTAAGTGCTTGACTTAGTTTTTATTTAGGCTAGTGGCTAATTTTACTCGAACACTATAATAAAACTAGATTATTGATGGCCTGCATAAATTTTCAGCATGGGTATCTTTATCGTCAGTACCGAATATTATACACATAAATGTATAGCACAATGCAATCTCTGTACTTTTAACATCCGATCGATCCTCTTTTAATGCCTAGATGAATCAATCTTGTGGTAAAATGATGTTTCTCAAAAAATAAAAATGCCTTGAAGACTTCCACATATTGCGTTCTTCTTCCATGGATACATTATGGTTTCTCGTCATGTGATATACCTTTTCTTTTTTTTTCTTTTTTTGCTGAATTGTGAATGTCAGGTCGGTTGGAGGGATTTGACAAAGTTGTGTGGGATGTTGAAGAGCATAAAGATGGCGAATGCCCATCAATAACCTTTCAGTATCACAGTAAGGATGGGGAACAAGGTACATTCATTAGCATCTTTGTTTTGACTGCAGGGCTCCATGCTTGAATAAGTTCAGCAAATTCAAGCATTAACTGTTCTACATTCTTCAGGCCATTCGGGCAATGTAACTGTCCGGGCAACATACTCTCTTCATGAAGCTACCACTCTAAGACTTGACATGGAAGCTACACCAGAAAACAAAGCCACTCCTATCAGCCTGGCACAACACACTTACTGGAACCTGGCAGGCCATAACTCTGGTGACATCTTGCATCATTCGATCCAGATCTGGGGGAAACACATCACTCCCGTTGACGAAAACACAATCCCCATTGGTGAGATAATGCCTGTCAAGGACACACCTTCGACTTCACGATAGAGCACAGAATTGGGGAGCACATCAATGATGTTCCTAGAGGGTATGATCATAACTATGTGCTGGACTGTGTAGTCGAGAAGAATGGCCCAAAGCATGCAGCCAAACTGATTCAGGTGAAATAATTAAATTAAATTTGTGACATACAAAATCATATAGTGCATATGAAGATTATCTTATATTTGAAATTGTAGGTACAAGGATTGAGGAAACAATCTCTTTACGTTCAAGATCAACTAGGAATAAGAACAAGCCGGCTATCCTCAAGAGCGTCTACCAATGCTAAAAGGTAATTCATATGCAAACATTGCTTTGATATTTGATTTTATGACTATATTTTGAATATTTTACATGTTAACATTTGTAGCAATGTAAGCCTATAAGAAGATGTCTCTTGTTGTTATCTTATTGGTGGATGCTTATGTGAATGTTTTGTTGGTTCTTAAGGGGTCTACTATATGTTTTAATATGAGTGACGTATCATTTGATCTATGTTCATCATTTTGCTTAAATATATCCAACAACATTTGCACGCAGGATCATATTGTTATGATTGATGTAATAAATCTTTCTAATATGTTTAATGGATTGGAACCAATTTCTAAGGAGATCATGCCGAAAAAATTAATTTTTTTAATTTTTTTAGAGTTTGTTCGAAAAATCCGGTAAATATGATATCTTAAAGAAGTCGGGTTTACCGGTACAGTTTTTCCTATCCGGTAGAAGCTTAGTAGGAGATCCTTCGATGTGTAGGTAGTTCTAAAACCCGTGGTCTATTTTTCGCTTCTTGCTTTTATGAAGCTCGGGAGTCTCAAAACCTAGACTGAGTTTTTAGAAGCTAGATTTTTGTTTGAGCTTATGCCTTCTGAGGCTAGAATCTTTGTAGAAACCGAAACAAATAAACGCCGACCTTATCAACCCATCCTCGACTCGATCAAGGCTCTGCTGTTGTTTTTCTTGCGATGAGAAGCTACCCTGTCGCGGCTGCTCACCAATTTGCATACATGAGAACTATGCGAATACGTACACAAAACTTGTGGCCAGCTACATCTACTGTGCTCTGGTACGCGTTTCGCTTTCGATCGCATCGCGATCCCTAGAAGCATCGATCGAGCACTGTACTAGGACGAAACTACAGAGGCCATCGGGCGCGATCTCGGTCACTGGCTTGCTGAGCATTTTTTATGCTCTGCGCTGCGAATGCAGTCGTGGTCGCGCACGAGATGCACACCGGAGATGAGCACTTCATTGATGGCTGCCCATCACGGCGGTTGGCAGTTAGCTAGCAGTGCGTCACGTCTCACGCTTGACGCCGCGTGTGTCCGCTGTGCATGCACAGCCGACCTCCGGACACACCTTACAAACATTCATGCGTCGTGATGCGCATGGTCCAGCACATGCTACAGCTTTACAAACTCTGCTGCGGTCAAGCACCGACCGCTGCTCCAAAATTCCACCGTGAAATTTCTGTTTCACCGACCCAGGGTGCAAGTGCAACCTACAACTAGCCTAGATCGATTAGATGCTGTATGTTCACTAGTGTCTGTGATTCCATGTTACAGCTAGGATTGATGCGGTAGCTGGGATTGATGCTATATTCTGAAATCTCTCAGATGACACTTGAATTCCATGTGTTTGATTCATGTCATGCTGCGATATGTTTTTGTTATAAGTATTTCCAAAACTACATTGTCACCACGGTCCGATGTTCATTCGGTATCTTGACGTAATTCTACCTCCATTGCATCTTCTGAAAGAAATTTTCCCTGCAGAGAAAAAAAAGGAAGAAACAAATTTCTTTTGGATAGAGTTGGGTAGGTCCTTAATTTCCTGATTAGATTGTCCTCTCTTCTGTAAGACACGAATGAGAAAGAAAAAAATAAACGGGAGAAAGCGAGAGGGAGCAATGGCAAAATGCTAAAATGGATTATTGGACCAGAGGGAGGGGTTAGGTGCGTCGAGAGGAGTTAGCATGGCTGCGTCCAGTACCAGTGACTAGTGAGTTAGAGGATCCTTAGCACATGGATACACGCAAAGTGATGTCATTTCTTTTGGTCTCTCTCTCAAAGTTATGAATGAAGAATCATCTTGCCTAACTAGGATCACCCCCTACAAAGTTCATGAATACATGTTACTTTTGCTGCCAAAGGTACTATATAAAGCAGTACCGATTAATTCACACCAATCACATCGCAAATTGAAATTACTTGTCATTCTTGCCTAGTTTGCAATTGCCAATTTGGCCACAGAAATTTAGCAAGCTACGACACTAATCACCACAGCTGGATCACACGCACAATGCAATTGATGACCCACATTTGAATCTCACCAACCTGTTTTCCACATTTCAGTTTGCAAATGGGGCTTGTTTTACGTCGAGAACCAGATGCACGAAGCTTGTTAATACACGCGGTTGATCGCCAGGCAAAAAGTTCATAGATTTGTCGATCGAGTTGATTAGAGTCTTAACAAATGGTTAATGGAAGCATCTTGTCAGTTTGCATCGATCGACATCGTGGTTGGTCGCTAACTATAATGATTTAAAAGGGGTTTTCACATGATCCTCCAGGGCTTGATTTTAGTAGCATGCATGCTGGTTTTTTTTAATCAGTGCTTTAGTGGTTATGGATCGACCTAACAAGATCGTTCTAATTATATTTCTTTTATTTTATTATATTTCTATTTTCTCTTCTCGTTTTCATTCTCTTTATTTTCACTTTATCTGCAACAGCTTTCTTTCGAGAGATTCGTGAAAAGAAAGAAGAGAGAATCTCAAGGTGAAGGAAATAGATGTGGGAAACCCTTCGTGATAGGAACAGCGAAAGAAAACTGTTAGAGTGCTAAAGAAAACTAGAATTCTTTTGTAAAAAGAACAGTAATCAGAAAGAGATTCTGTTAGAGATGGCCTAATGTGATAAAGTATTTTATTATTGTAGAGGAGGACTGATATATAATTGAGACGTGCAGTGCCTTCTAATGGCTATATTAGTTCAAGGACGTATTTTTTGAGATATATCTTGTTAGATGTCCAAATAATTGTTTGACATAAACGGCTTCTTATGTAACCCGTCTATGGTAATCATCCCTCAAAGTGAATTTAAGAAAATCCCGTGGATGAGCCACCTCAAAGTGAATATGTTCTTGTCCCCTTTGATAATGGCAAAGAAAAATATGCTTTTGGGTCTGATATTAGTGAGAGGACTCCTAAGAAGGCTAAAACTGCATTTAGGTCTGGTATTAGTGAGAGGACTCTTAAGAAGGCTAAAACTGATACTGGAAAAAGAGCTATTTCTATTTTTGTCTTTACTAGTGGGGGCAAAATCTATTTCAAGAATTCTTTTTCTCTGAGGCTTGTGCATGATCATTCTCAGTATGCTCCTCCCAAGGTTTACGGTTCTGGACAAACTTATTTGAGTATGGCTCAAACTATTAATAGGATTGATATTTCACCCACTCATTTTTATGATAGTCATAGCTTGATTTCTCTTCAAATGATTATTTGGACATCTGAATCACTTCAAATGAAAATGTTTTTAACTACAAAGGACATCTGAATCACTTCAAACGAAAATATTTTTAACTACAAAGTTATAGAGCTTGTCAAGGGCTACAATTTTTACATAAAATTTATCCCCGTCTAGCTTCACATAAGAAACCACCTATTAAAATGATTTTTTACACATACGGTTTATATAAGAAATCGCCTATGGTAATCATCTCACACTACTATAAAACACCATATATGTAGCACCCATCAGTGCCAGTTCGACAGTAAAATCGGCACTGAAGACGTATCAGTACCGGTTCTTGAACTCCTGTGCGCGAACAACAGCTGAGGAGATATGAACCGGCACTGATGGTCACTATCAGTTCCGGTTCCAGCCACGAACCGGCAGCGATAGTGACTGTATCAGTGTCGGTTCTAGACACGAACCGTCACTGATTTATTAGTCCCAGTTCTAGCCATGAACCACCACTGATAATCAGTATCAGTGCCTGTTCTAGTTACGAACCGCCACTGATAATTGTTAGGGTCATAAATTATCTTAAAAAATTCATAACTTTTTCATACTATGTCGGATGGGGAAAAACTTTATATAAAAATTATAGCTATCGATGAGATTTACAACTTTGTATTTGAAAACTTTTTAATCTGAGGTCATTTAAATGCCCAAATAATTATAATAAAGTTACCAGAGTGGTCGATGACAGCTTACATTAAAAAATTCATAACTTTTTCACACGAAGTCGGATGGGGGAAAACGTTATATGAAAACTGTAGCACTCGATGAGATATACAACTTTGTAGTTGATCACTTTTTTATTTGAGATCATTGAGATATCCAAATAGCTATTCAAACGTTCAGTCAGAAGATGTCAAAAGGATTTATTTTGCTACTATACTCACGAACGGACAATAGCCGAGATGGTTAGATGGCTCATGCGTACGCATAGGCTGTGAGGTCTTGAGTTCGAGTCTTTGTTACCACATACGAGCGAATATCACTTGACTTTGTGAATATTGGGTGTGGTCTTGTGGGCAGCCTCTAGTCGAGTGTCTCTGGTCGTGAAAAAAAAATTGAAACTTTTTTCGGTCCGAAAAACGTTGAATCGAGATCGACTATCAGTGCCGGTTGGTAGCTCCAACTGGCACTGATAGTGATTTTCAGTGCTGGTTCTAGACCCAGTACTGATAGTCAATGCCGAGTAATCAGTATCGGTTCAAAACCTATCACTGATGATGATTTTGAACCAGCACTGATGATGTGTTTTGGTGTAGTGTTATTTTCATAGGCGTCTGTTGTAAGCATCCGACTATGAAAACTTGTTTCAACATGTGGTCTGAAACCGTATGGGCCTGTTTAGCTGGTTTGTCATTTGAGCCGCCTGTCGAAAGATATCTTAGTGTCTCTCAAATAATTTTTTTCAAGTAGTTGAGTTTTATATTGAGGATTTGAAAATCTATACTAAAAATATGGTAGTACAACGTATATTAGTACGCTTCACTGTTAGTCTTCATTAATTTTTGGATTGTACACCGAATGTACAACATATATTTTTCTGATGTACGTGCAGTATGCACATGAAAAATTTCCTGCTCAAATATATCTGCTCTTTGGAGAACAGAAGTATTAGTTATTCATACATAGAAAATTATCACTAGTACTGTTGAATTTCCCTTTGATAAAAAGTCGTAGGTATGGAGTGCCGAAGGCACAGTGGTAAGGCTCGGGTGGTGAGCCGAATCCAACCGGGCTCGAAGTCTGGGTGACGCACGGGGTTTCGATTTATTTCGGATTTTTTCAGCTTCTTCGGCGTGGCGCTATAGAAGGGATTACGACGTGCTCGTTGTCTACGGAATTTTTATTGGGTCCTGGTGATTTTTGAATGGACGTTTTCTTTAAGCTACGTGTAGTTATATGGCTAACATATGCGCGCGTTAGGTGTGTGTGGAGTAGGTACGTGTGTGAGGGGTAATCTTGTAGAAAAGGCATAGCACTAGGTGATGGACACTTGGAGCTGCTAACATAACCAAACCTACTTGCCACATTTTTAATGATGTTCGGATAATCTACGCAACAGCCAGGCCGCTGTGGACTGTGACAGAAATATCCGTACCCAGCGCTGTATCTACTCCTATTTCCTTTTGGATGCGACAAGAAGGCTCAAGTAAATTAACCACCTTGGGCGTAGCATTACTCTATATATATGCACAGGTATTGACGTTATGGAACCCACTCGTTCAAGCGAAATTCCCAAGCCATGGATAGCACATCTGTCTTCTACTGCATCCTCGCTCTTGTCCCTCTACTTTACCTCATAAAATCTCAAACAACTTCCGTTGGCTCCCGTTCCGATGGCCTACGTCTCCCACCGGGGCCCTGGAAGCTCCTGGTAATCGGCAGCCTCCACCACATGCTCCGCGCACAACCGCATCGCGCTCTACGCGAACTGTCGCGGCGCCATGGCCCTCTAATGTTCCTTGAGTTCGGCGAGCTTCCTGTCATTGTTGCCTCCTCCCGTGAGGCGGCCGAGGAGGTCATGAAGACCAATGATGCCTTCCTCGCCTCAAGGCCACAGACCACAACAGTCAAGATCATGAGAAAACAAGGCGATGACATTTCGCTAGCCCCGTACGGCGATCACTGGCGGCAGCTTCGCAAAATCTGCACGGTTGAGCTTCTAAGTGCAAAGCGTGTTCAGTCTTTCTGGGCCATCCGGGAGGAGGAGGTGATGCGACTTGTGCAAGCTATCTCCTCTGCGACAACTCCGGCTGTGAACCTCAGCGAGCTAGTCACCTCTTATGGTAACGACGTAGGGGCGCATACCATCATGAGTGATCGGCTTAGCGACCGGAACGCCTTCATGCGCTACGTTACAGAGGCCATCAAGTTGGCGGGAACTTTTCGCCTAGCAGACTTGTACCCGTCGTCGCGGCTGGCATGTGCTATGAGCCGCACAATGGGTACGATAGAGGTATTCCTGGATGGCTTATTTAAGTTCATGGATGGCATCATAAGTGAGCACATTGAGAGAAGAACACAGGAGGATTCAGAAGACTTGATTGATGTCCTCTTGAGGATTCAGAAGCAAGGAGGCCTTGAGCCCCCTCTTACAATGGGCAATATCAAAGCAGTTCTTCTTGTAAGTTCTTGCATCTTTATACACCCAAATTGATGTTTGCTTATTTGTTAAAACTGCCTGTTTAAGTTTCTCAAAGAAAATTAATGTAGGACCTTCTTGCCGGGAGCACCGATAGCGTGCCTTCGGTCCTACAGTGGGCTATGGCAGAACTGATGAGGAACCCAGAAGCAATGTCTAAGGCACAATCCGAGGTAAGCAAAGCTTTCATGGGGCAAATGAAGGTAACTGAGGAGGGGCTCACCAAACTGAGCTATTTGCATTGGGTCATCAAAGAGACCTTAAGGTTGCATCCTCCTAGCCCAATTTTGTTACCAAGGGAGAGCCAAGAAACCTGCCGTGTTTTGGGCTATGATGTTCCCAAAGGGACAATAGTTCTCGTGAATGCATGGGCAATCTCTAGAGACGCAGAGTATTGGGACGAACCAGAAGTATTCAAACCAGAGAGATTTGAAACTGACAAAAGGGATTTCAAAGAGCGTGACTTCGAGTTCACACCATTTGGTGCTGGGCGACGAATTTGCCTGGTATAGTGTTTGGGCTTGCTGCAATTCAGCTGGCTCTTGCTAACCTTCTATTTTATTTTGACTGGAATCTGTTAGAAGGCGTCAGCAGTGAACTAGACATGGAAGAATCTATGGAGCTCACTGCTAAGAAGAAGACAGACATTTGGTTGAAACATGTTCAGCGAGTACCTTTTGTTTCAACGAGTGTTGAATAACAAAGATAATGGCCATTAAGGGCAATAAGGAGTGCTTGGAACGAAGTCCCTTTGTGTTACCTGTGTAATATCGTGATCTCTTATGTGCTAAATGTCAGCTCTTCGATCAGTGTAATAACTATATTGCTTTGTGATGCGGTTTCTGGATAATTTGTGTACGAAATCTTGTTCCACGAAATGAAATCTTAAAATGGTTCTTTTCTGAAAGTTTTGAATTACACTTTAGGTTTATGAGATTTATATATATTGTAACGCCCAATGTACCCACGTATTTGGAGTGATAGTACTCCACTACACCAAAATCTGACTAAGTTTGAAATTTTCAAGAAATTCGGCAGAGCTATCCTTGCAACTACCTATATCTCGGTCAAGTAAATCACAATAATAATCTCAAGCACATCATATAAGAGATGGATAAAGATCACAGCCTAATCCCAAGAACTATTAAAGGAGACCACTCTAACCACGATACCATCTCAAACCTTATAAGAGTTTAACTGCATGAAACCAGCAATAAAGTTCTACGTACTTATTATGACGAATGACTAATTAAGGTATATGGGTGTGTGTATGTGCTCAATTTGATGGTGCTACTCTCATCCTATGCATGTCGTGCTTGCTTAGTATATAAAAACCAAATAACACAAGTGTGAGTAAAAAAAACACTCACCAAGTATAATATGGAAGTGAAAGAACATACAACGTATCAGAATTCAACGAAGAATAAGAATTTAATGAATTTTATCTTCTTTTGAAAAATTAGTGAAATAGTCGTTTTCGTCTGAAATGGACAACACCTAAATACATCCTTAATATTTACCTATAAAACCGAGCAAGTAAGGACAACACTTACTCACATTAACATGAATATAAGAACCAATCAGCACATATGAATGATATGAATAGATCAATATAGAAACAAGAATCATGACACTTAAATCAAGACATCACATGAATAAATAAAAGTATTTAAGAATTGGAAAAAACACAGGCATGGAAAAAAACATATGGCACAAATCAATACAGTTCATCAAGCACTTTCCTTAACCGTTGTGAGAAACCGGTGTCATGTCCTCTATACCACAATTTTCCAAACCTGTGGATTAAAACTACACTCCATTCTATTCCATGATATCCACATATTTATAATCATAATGCAACGGCGATACTTACAATGACATGCTTAAACTCATTTTTCCCCGTTGTCCGAAATACCGATTTAAAAGTCTAGTCATTTGATGCTTTGCCGTAACTTTAAATTCTCTTAACCAACCACAGCAAATAAATACATCTCAGATATATACTAAAAATTCACTACAATTTTCTTTTTCTGATGTTGGGCAAAATATCCTTCTAACTCAGTCAAAAACTGATAAACAAAATATTGCACAGATTAAAACTTGTCGCACAGCAGCACTATTTTGACAGTTTCTCCTAAACCGCTTATCCAAATCAAATAAGACCAGCATCATTGGAAACATATATATCGATGAGATCTATAACTTTTGTTTTAAGCTTATGGACAAATTTGGCATTAATTAATCCTTGTTTTTTAATTAAGTCCACTGTACACAAATTGGACCACTAATCCCTAATTCTGGAGACAAAACCGACCTTCAAAATTCATCTATCAGTAGCTAGGAACTACGTATATGTTACCCTTGACACGTGGATCAAGAGTTGGTGGAGAATTTGATAGAATCCCCGAAATTCTCATCCTTTTCTTTTTCTTCTACCTTCCACGTTGTTTCCCACTACCTCAGAAAACTTTATTAATGACGAGTTGTAGCGAAAATAGCCTTATTAGGTCATGTTTGTGATTTTGGTGATTAATGACAACATAGTCTGGGACTAATATGTTTGTCAAGAATATATGTTAGTAGGTCTCATGAATGCAATATATGAAGAAGACACCACAGCCGAGACAGAGTTTGGTCGAATTGGAGAAATTCCAGGAAGATTGGCCTGACCGGATGGTCTGGTGATCAATATTTTGCACACACCGGACAATGAACAGTGTAAAGGGACAAAAGGAGTTCAACACACGGAAGGTCCGATGTATGCATTGTACACACCAGAGGCTTAACACTGGACTAATTTACAGAGAGAGGGTGCCAAGTATTGAAGAATGAAGTTCAAGGCACCGGATGGTCCGGTGATCGATGTTGTGTACACTGGAGTATTATTTCCTGAGAGGGTTACAAATTGGTTCAGTTGGCTCAGGATAACTCACCGGATAGTCCAGTAATGAAGTGATGTGCAACATATGCTTACACTAGAGCAATTTACACAGAGAAGAAGGAAAGACTCGGATAGCTTAAGATAACTCACTGGATAGTCCGGTAATGTAGATGAATTATACATCGGAGTGTCCAGTGTTCACAGAGGCTTGAGTGGGGGGTTCTAACGACTAGTTTGTGAGAGTGTACTCATTGGATGATCTGGTGTTTGTACTATTATTCTCACCAGATCATCCGATGTTAACAGCTCTTCTGAGTTGTTGGAAAAATAGTTAGTTGATGGGTTTGAGGCTATAAATACCACTCCACTCAATCTCTGAGGTTGCTAGAGTCCAGAGAATCATAGAGACACTTAAGAAGACATCCAAGCCACCAAAGTGCTTAAAGTGATCATCTAAGGCAATTAAGCACAAGATTAGTGATTGATTAGCGTTTATAGGCCTAGAGGGAGTGTTGCCAGGTGATTGTTATCTATAGAGTGGATCAAGGAGTGATTCAACCATGTATCGAGACGTACGTGAAAAACCTTGGAGTCTTTGTAACTTGCCAGCAACTTGTTGACCCTCCGACTTGGTGTGGAGCGGCGACAAGACACATGTACGGGGACGTGAAGACCCTTTCCCTAGTGGCGCAAGCTCCGAAGTTATCATGGCAGCAAGGGACCGAAAGAGAGGCTTGTAGTGAAGTCTTACCTTGGTGGCTTGGCGGCTCATCTGGGTTAGGGCCTTGTCTTTGTGACTTGGTGGCTCAACAGCCATGAAAGGGTGCTGACCGGGAGTATATCATTGGTGGAGCTTCAACGTGGACTATGATGATGTTTATGCCATCAGTACCACGGAATACTCCTTGTGCTGAGTTTGCTCTCTGTACCTTATTTACATTTCCGTATTTACTTACTTGCAATTCACCTTCTTAGATAGATTGCAAGCACTTTGATCGGTAGAGTAGACGCACTAGATAAATCTAAAGCACATTTAGATAGAAATTGAGATAGTTTATCTTTTGAAGTCTTTGGAACTGAATAGTTTCTAAGTGTCCTAATTCACCCTCTCTCTTAGGACATCAGCGATCCTCACAATTGGTATCAGAGCTAGGGCTCACATCTAGCTCTTTAATTTGTGTT
The DNA here is from genome assembly GCF_958298935.1 of Phragmites australis. Taxonomy (NCBI): domain Eukaryota; kingdom Viridiplantae; phylum Streptophyta; class Magnoliopsida; order Poales; family Poaceae; genus Phragmites; species Phragmites australis. The sequence goes on along the minus strand of NC_084941.1, from coordinate 20,417,551 downwards.
AGAGCTTCATACCTTTCACAAGGTTTTGTCAATTCAAGTGGCATTTGAGCCTTAATCTCATTGTGATCGGTTAGGCTTCACCATTTAGTGAGTTGTGACGTCCGGGCTTAGGATGGATTCCCATAGTGCTCCACTATTCGATGGCATAAATCGTTTACGTTGGAAAATTCTAATGTCTTGTTATTTGCAAGCCCGATAGTTGGATGTTTGGAGAGTTACCGAGGAAGGGATGAAACCTCGCATCAGCAACAAGGAGAGACAATTAGATGCATTAGCCAAGAGCATTATTTTATCATCTATATGTGTTGATATATTTAATCGTGTTAACTCTCTCACCAATGCACATGATATTTGGAATAGTCTCATTAAAATACATGAAGGCATAAAGAATGTGTGTAATGAGAAATATCATGTGCTTGTTACTAAGTTCAATGACATCAAGCAACTACCCTATGAAAGTGATTAATATATATTCTCATTTGAATATTCTTGTTAATGAGATCAATGAGTTAGGTTTGATGCAAATTGAAGATGATCAAGTGGTGAGAAGAATACTTCAAACTCTTCTTTCAAAGTACAAGGTGATAGTCTCCATCATTTACGATAACAATGATATCAAGAAGATGACTCCAAGTCAAGTGCTCGGCAAGATCACCGACCATGAGATGACAATGAACATGAGGGTGGAAGCTTCTTTCTCATCTGACACCAAGAATCTTGCTTTCACAAGCAAGAATGCTCAATGCTAACACATGAAGATGGATCTCAAAGTCATCAAACTCATCTCACAAGTGGAGAAGAACATCGAGAACATCAATGCTAAGATTGATCACCCAATCTCCATGAGATGCCAGTTGGGTGGGAGCTGAGCTATAGCCCATTCACCGGTGTGGCCCAGGGCTGACGCCGATGGGCGTGGCCTAGGTTGGCGTCTTGTGAGGTAGTCTATCATAGTTTTTCTTTATTTCATATCTTTAGATCCAGTGGTCTGATTGACCTAATTCTTATTGGAATAGTTTTGCATGATTGTCTAGATTCTATAGTAAACATTTTTGGGCAATTCCAATGGTTGGATCTTTCTAGACATCACCTTTTAGTGATATGATAGTACTCCGTCCCGAACTGATTTCAAGATTAAATTGAATATTTTGTTAGGGTGAATTAAAATTTGAATTTAGCTTCATTAATCATTCACCCCCCATCTGATTGAGTATTTTGCCCATAATCAATCCTCCTTGAACCTGAATTGAGAGTTTTAATATTGAAGATTCCAAAATGAAATAAATGTCGCTTCACCTTTCTCAATCCGGCTTAGAAAAGGGAGTCACCTGGTTTCCATTTAACTTGTGACAAAGGTTTCAATCCAATGTATTTATTTCGTATCAGATCTTGCCAGACCCGCTCTTCAGTCATTAGTTTAAAGAGTCATTTACAGAGGAGAGAAAGAATTTTGAATATTGAGGTCTTGAATCCCTAAACTACCCTATTCTTTAGGTTGGCACATGACACTCCATTTCGCGAGGTGGTTCTTCTTTTTATGACTATCGCTTTGTTAGTAAAATCTATAGCGAAAGTAGTCAAGTCTTTTAAGTACCCATCGCGGAATTACGAAGAAATATCATGTCGTGTTCCCTTTTTCTTTCTCAAGTCCACGTGACATCGCCAGGAATGGGTGCTCTAGCAGCTAGTCCGCCGTCCACGGTTACCAGCGCGTCATCTCAGAAACCAAGTTGACATGTGCCTTGATTTATTTGTGATGAGTGATTGACAAGTTTATTGAATTGGTTTGATGATCTTTGGTATTGCATAAGCATGGTTGTGTTTATCTATGTTTGAGACTAACCAAAGATATTGGAGTTGAAGTGTTTGTCTCTAAGCTGCAGAATTTGTACATGTCGAATGGTCCGGCGATGAGGCACTGTTCACATCGGAACATTCCAGGAGGCGGAGTTAGGAAGTTCTTTACACCGAATGGTCCGGTAATGGAGGATGTGAACGCCGGATGCCTCGCCAAAGCATTTGTTATAGAGAGGATGGAAAATGACTTGTTTGGCCGGTTGCGCTCACCGGATGGTCCGGCGATGGAGGAGTGAACACCGAATGCTTCGCAGCAGGATTTTCCAGGAAGTTTTCAGTGGAGTCCGAATTACATGCACCAGATGGTCTGATGATCAGAGGGCTATACACGCCAGATCACCAGATGTTCACGATATTTCTGGTATAAGTTCTTCCACAGAGAATTTTGATTTTGTCTAATTGGAGATGGAATTGGAGATATGTTTGTGCTTGTCTTATGATGTACAGGTCATGGATGCAACTTGGCGGTCGACAGTGGGATAATCGGGGCTAAGCGAGGTGCTTGGTACCATACGATCTTGGTGGCCGGGCAGAATCAAAGGAGAAGCTCACCCATTCTTTACTCCAACTCTCAGATTTCGGTAAGACTTTTGAACTAGAGTGTGATGCTAGTGGGATTGGAATTGGAGGTGTGTAATTCAAGAAGGTAAACCTGTTACTTATTTCAGCGAGAAATTATGTGGGTCAAGTCTAAATTATTCTACCTATGACAAAGAATTGTATGCTTTAGTTCGTGGACTTAAAACTTGGCAACATTATCTGTGGCCTAAAGAATTTGTTATACATTCTGATCATGAATCATTAAAACACATTAGAACTTAAGCTAAACTGAATAAACGATATGCTAAATGGATAGAATATATTGTGTCATTTCCATATGTCATAAAACATAAGAAAGAAAAAGATAATGTGATTCGTGATGCGCTTTGTAGGCGTTATACCATGTTATCTCAACTTGATCAAAAGATTTTTGGTTTAGAAACCATTAAGGACTTATACGCTACTAATTTAGACTTTAAATAAGTACCTGAACATTGTAAAGAAGGAAAAATATGGAATAAATATATGTTGAATGATGGTTTGCTCTATCGTGCTAACAAGCTATGCATTATAGCTAGCTCTGTTCATCTTTTGTTGTTGCAGGAGGCATATGGAGGACGATTGATGGCATATTTTGGAGCAAAGAAGATTGAAAATGTGCGGCCATCCACTTCTTTTGGCTAAAGATGAGACGTGACATCGAGCGCTATGTGTCGCGCTATACTACTTGCAATAAAGCTAAGTCTCGTTTAAATCTATATGGCCTTTACGTGCCTCTTCCTGTTCCTAGTGTACCATGGGAGGATATTTCTATAGATTTTGTGTTAGGTTTGCCTAGGACAAAGAGGGGGAGGGATAGCATATTTGTAGTTGTGGATCGATTTTCTAAAATGGCACATTTTATATCTTGTCACAAGAGCGATGATGATACAAATATAGCTGATTTATTTTTCAGTGAAATCATTCAACTACATAAGGTGCCTAATACTATCGTCTCTGATCATGATGCAAAGTTTTTTAGCTACTTTTGGAGATCTTTTTGGAACAAATTAGGGACAAAGCCGCTATTCTCAACTACATATCAACCTCCAAACTGATGGACAAATAGAGGTCGTCAACCGCACATTATCGACTATATTGCTGGCTATCTTAAAGAAGAATTTGAAGATGTGGGAATAGTATTTACCGCATATTGAATTTACTTACAACAGGTCGGTACACTCCACCACCAAGGTAAGTCCGTTTCAGGTAGTCTATGGACTTAATCCCCGTGCTCCTGTTAATTTATTACATTTTTCTACTTCTGAAAAACTTAATTTTGATTCTAAGAAGCGTGCAGAATTTATTCTTAAGTTGCATGAAACAATTAAAAAGAATATAGAGCACATGACTAAAAAGTATAGGATTGCTGGAAATAAAGGTAGGAAACAAGTAAAATTTGAACTCGGTGATTTAGTTTTGTTGCATTTGAGAAAGGAAAGGTTTCCAGAGTTAAGAAAATCAAAATTGATGCCTAGAGCTGATGGTCCGTTTAAGATAATTGAGAAAATAAATGACAATACATACAAATTGGACCTACCTGCCAATTTTGGGGTTACTCCCACATTTAACATTTCAGATTTGATGCCATACTTAGGAGAATAAGATGAGCTCGAGTTGAGGATGACTCCAATTCAAGAGGGGAGTATGATAAGGACATGGCTCTTTCAGATATGAGCAACACTGCTAATAATCCTCAAATCGTATAAGGATCCATTGCAAGAGTATGCACGACAGTTAAAACCCCAAGTGAACTCATTTCTCACTATTCGTGCTTTCTCGGATGGATTGGTACTAAATTCTTGTGATGTTTTATTGCTTAGGAATATGGGAGAGGCTTCACAAGCTTACCTAGATGTAGTCACTCGAGTGCCAGTCGATTCGAGCAACAAGTCGAGCTTAACTTGGACTCCAAATTCGGTTCGGAGTCTCAGGATAATACAACAGTAAAACGGGCATAACTCTCGTATACGGAGTCCAATTGAGATGATCTTGAACTTGATGAAAAGCTTATGACTAGCCCTTTCCAATGGATTTGGGCACAACCAAATATTCGTTATAGTTTAGTCAGAGTCGAAGGAATAAAGTGCTGCCTCTCACTATTTTAGATCTTGTCGGGTCATGTAATCATGTTGGAGTCGGAGTCCAGGTTGTGTACGCCTCTTCTTAGGTCCACACAACCCTATGGCAACCTCTCCACATCCCCATATATATAGACATAGTAGCCATCGTAGTTTAGGCTCAAATTTTGCTTAGATTATTCTGTTTTAGACAGTTTCGCCGTTTATCAGTTTGTAGTATCCCAAACTCGAGCACTTCATTAGTAATCAGCAATATCCAGATTATATCTACCTATTTTTGCTTGTGTTCTCGATTTGCTTGCAGAAAAAGCCTTCTTGGCGAGATCAAACGCGTCTTGGTACGATTGATAACCACATAGTAGTGTCGTAGTGGTTACGAGGATTCTTAATCTGTTCTGGTCGGAGCCTTTGAAACATCAACGACGAAACTCCACCAAATCAACTTATCATGTTATCTTTAGAAGATTGGGTCGATCGACTATCCTCTTCTACTGCAGTCGACCTAGATCAATGATCGCGCCAATCCTGAAAGTGCTTGACTTAGTTTTTATTTAGGCCAGTGGCTAATTTTACTCGAACACTATAATAAAACTAGATTATTGATGGCCTGCATAAATTTTTAGCATGGGTATCTTTATCGTCAGTACCAAATATTATACACATAAATGTATAGCACAATGCAATCTCTATACATTTAACATCCGATGATCTCTTATATGCTAAATGTCAGCTCTTCGATCAGTGTAATAACTATATTGCTTTGTGACGCGGTTTCTGGAGAATTTGTGTACAAAATCTTGTTCCACGAAATGAAATCTTAAAATGGTTCTTTCCTAATAGTTTTGAATTACACTTTAGGTTTATGAAATTTATATATATTGTAACGCCCAATGTACCCACGTATTTGGAGTGATAGTACTCCACTACACCAAAATCTGACTAAGTTTGAAATTTTCAAGAAATTCGGCAGAGCTATCCTTGCAACTACCTATATCTCGGTCAAGTAAATCACAATAATAATCTCAAGCACATCATATAAGAGATGGATAAAGATCACAGCCCAATCCCAAGAACTATTAAAGGAGACCACTCTAACCACGATACCATCTCAAATCTTATAAGAGTTTAACTGCATGAAACCAGCAATAAAGTTCTACGTACTTATTATGATGAATGACTAATTAAGGTATATGGGTGTGTGTATGTGCTCAATTTGATGGTGCTACTCTCATCCTATACATGTCGTGCTTGCTTAGTACATAAAAACCAAATAGCACAAGTGTGAGTAAAAAAACACTCACCAAGTATAATATGGAAGTGAAAGAACATATAACGTATCAGAATTCAACGAAGAATAAGAATTTAATGAATTTTCTCTTCTTTTGAAAAATTAGTGAAATAGTCGTTTTCGTGTGAACACAGGAGGATTCAGAAGACTTGATTGATGTCCTCTTGAGGATTCAGAAGCAAGGAGGCCTTGAGCCCCCTCTTACAATGGGCAATATCAAATCAGTTCTTCTTGTAAGTTCTTGCATCTTTATACACCCAAATTGATGCTTGCTTATTTGTTAAAACTGCCTGTTTAAGTTTCTCAAAGAAAATTAATGTAGGAACTTCTTGTCGGGAGCACCGATACCGTGCCTTCGGTCCTACAGTGGGCTATGGCAGAACTGATGAGGAACCCGGAAGCAATGTCTAAGGCACAATCCGAGGTAAGGAAAGCTTTCATGGGGCAAATGAAGGTAACTGAGGAGGGGCTCACCAAACTGAGCTATTTGCATTGGGTCATCAAAGAGACCTTAAGGTTGCATCCTCCTAGCCCAATTTTGTTACCAAGGGAGAGCCAAGAAACCTGCCGTGTTTTGGGCTATGATGTTCCCAAAGGGACAATAGTTCTCGTGAATGCATGGGCAATCTCTAGAGACGCAGAGTATTGGGACGAACCAGAAGTATTCAAACCAGAGAGATTTGAAACTGACAAAAGGGATTTCAAAGGGCGTGACTTCGAGTTCACACCATTTGGTGCTGGGCGACGAATTTGCCCTGGTATAGTGTTTGGGCTTGCTGCAATTCAGCTGGCTCTTGCTAACCTTCTATTTTATTTTGACTGGAATCTCTTAGAAGGCGTCAGTGAACTAGACATGGAAGAAACTATGGGGATCACTGCTAAAATGAAGACAGACATTTGGTTGAAACCTGTTCAGCGAGTACCTTTTGTTTCAACGAGTGTTGAATAACAAAGATAATGGCCATTAAGGGCAATGCGGAGTGTTTGGAACGAAGTCCCTTTGTGTTACCTGTGTAATATCGTGATCTCGTATGTGCTAAATGTCAGCTCTTCGATCAGTGTAATAACTATATTGCTTTGTGATGCGGTTTCTGGAGAATTTGTGTACGAAATCTTGTTCCACGAAATGAAATCTTAAAATGGTTCTTTTCTGATAGTTTTGAATTACACTTTAGGTTTATGAGATTTATATATATTGTAACGGCCAATGTACCCACGTACTTGGAGTGATAGTACTCCACTACACCAAAATCTGACTAAGTTTGAAATTTTCAAGAAATTCGGCTGAGCTATCCTTGCAACTACCTATATCTTGGTCAAGTAAATCACAATAATAATCTCAAGCACATCATATAAGAGATGGATAAAGATCATAGCCCAATCCCAAGAACTATTAAAGGAGACCACTCTAACCACGATACCATCTCAAATCTTATAAGAGTTTAACTGCATAAAACCTGCAATAAAGTTCTACGTACTTATTATGATGAATGACTAATTAAGGTATATGGGTGTGTGTATGTGCTCAATTTGATGGTGCTACTCTCATCCTATGCATGTCGCGCTTGCTTAGTACATAAAAACCAAATAGCACATGTGTGAGTAAAAAAAACCACTCACCAAGTATAATATGGAAGTGAAAGAACATATAACGTATCAGAATTCAACGAAGAATAAGAATCTAATGAATTTTCTCTTCTTTTGAAAAATTACTGAAATAGTCTTTTTCGTCTAAAATGGACAATACCTAAATACATCCTTAAATTTACCCATAAACCGAGCAAGTAAGGACAACACTTACTCACATTAACATGAATATAAGAACCAATCAACACATATGAATGTTATGAACAGATCAATATAGAAACAAGAATCATGACACTTGAATCAAGACATCACATGAATAAATAAAAGCATTTAAGAACTGGAAAAAACACAGGCATGGAAAAAAAACATACGGCACAAATCAGTACAGTTCGTCAAGCACTTTCCTTAACCGTTGTGAGAAACTGGTGTCACGTCCTCTATACCACAATTATCCAAACCTGTGGATTAAAACTACACTCCATTCTATTCCATGATATCCACATATTTATAATCATAATGCAACGGGGATACTTACAATAACATGCTTAAAATTATTTTTCCCCATTGTCCGCAATTCCGATTTAAAAGTCTAGTCATTTGATGCTTTGTCGTAACTTTAAATTCTCTTAACAAATAAATACATCTCGGATATACTAAAAATTCACTGCAATTTTCTTTTTCTGATGTTGGGCAAATATTCTTCTAACTTGGTCAAAAACTGATAAACAAAATATTGCACAGATTAAAACTTGTCGGACAGTAGCATTATTTTGACAGTTTCTCCTAAACCGCTTATCCAAATCAAACAAGACCAGCATCATTGGAAACATATATATCAATGATTTACAACTATTGTTTTAGGCTTATGGACAAATTCGGCGTTAATTAATCCTTGTTTTTTAATTAAGTCCACTGTACACAAATTGGACCACTAATACCCAATTCTGGAGACAAATCCGACCTTCAAAATTCATCTATGAATAGCTAGGAGCTACGTATATGTTACCCTTGACACGTGGATCAAGAGTTGGTGGAAAATTTGATAGAATCCCCGAAATTATCATCATTTTCCTTTTTCTTCTTCCTTCCACGTTGTTTCCCACTACCTCAGAAAAGTTTATTAATGACGAGTTGTAGCGAAAATAGCCTTATTAGGCCATGTTTGTGATTTTGATGATTAATGACAACATAGTTTGGAACTAATATGTTTGTCAAGAATATATGTTAGTAGATCTCATGAATGCAATATATGAAGAATCCACCACAGCCGAGACAAAGTTTGATTGAATTGAAGAAATTCCAAGAAGATTGGCCTGACCGGATGGTCCGTGATCAATGTTTTGCACACACCGGACAATGAACAGTGTCAAGGGACAAAAGGAGTTCAACACACGGAAGGTCCGGTGTATGGGTTGTACACACCAGAGGCTTAACACTGGACTAATTTACACAGAGAGGGTGCCAAGTATTGAAGAATGAAGTTCAAGGCACCGGATGGTCCGGTGATGGATGTTGTGTACACTGGAGTATTATTTCCAGAGAGGGTTTCAAATTGGTTCAGTTGGCTCAGGATAACTCACCGTATAGTCCAGTAATGAAGTAATGTGCACCAAATGCTTACACCAGAGTAATTTACACAGAGAAAAAGGAAAGGCTCGGATGGCTCAGGATAACTTACCGGATAGTCCGGTAATGGAGATGAATTATACATGAGAGTGTCCAGCGTTCACAGAGGCTTGAGTGGGGGTTCTAATGGCTAGTTTGTGAGAGTGTGCTCATTGGATGATCTGGTGTTAGTACTATTATTCTCACCAGATTATCCGGTGTTAATAGCTGTTCTGAGTCGTTGGAAAAATAGTTAGTTGAAGGGTTTGAGGCTATAAATACCCCTCCACTCAATCATTTGAGGTTGCTAGAGTCCAGAGAATCATAGAGACACTTAAGAAGACATCCAAGGCACCAAAGTGTTTAAAGTGATCATCTAAGGCAATTAAGCACAAGATTAGTGAGTGATTAGTGTTTATAGGCCTAGAGGGAGTGTTGCCAGGTGATTGTTATCTAGAGAGTGGATCAAGGAGTGATTCAACCATGTATCGAGAGGTACGTCAAAACCTTGGAGTCTTTGTGACTTGCCAGCAATTTGTTGACCCTCCGACTTGGTGTGGAGCGGCGGCAGGACACATGTACGGGGGCGTGAAGACCCTTTCCCTAGTGGCTCAAGCTCCGAATTTATTACGGCGGCATGGGACCGAAAGAGAGGCTTGTAGTGATGTCTTACCTTGGTGGCTTGGCGACTCATCCGGGTTGAGGCCTTATTTTTGTGACTTGGTGGCTCAATAGCCATGATAGGGTGCCGACCGGGAGTATATCGTTAGTGGAGCTTCAACGTGGACTAGGGGTGATATTTATGCCATCGATACCATGCAATACTCCTTGTGTTGAGTTTGCTCTCTCTACCTTATTTACGTTTCCGTATTACTTACTTGCAATTTACCTTCTTAGATAGGTTGCAAGCGTTTTGATCAGTAGAGTAGACACACTAGATAAACCTAAAGCACATTTAGATAAAAATTGAGATAGTTTTATCTTTTGAAGTCTTTGGAACCGAATAAATTCTAAGTGTCTTAATTCACCCTCTCTCTTAGGACATCAGCGATCCTCACAATTGGTATCAGAGTTAAGGCTCACATTTAGCTTTAATTTGTGTTAGAGCTTCATACCTTTCACAAGGTTTCATCAATTCAAGTGGCATTTGAGCCTTAGTCTCATTGTGATCGGTTAGGCTTCATCGCCTAGTGAGTTGTGATGTCCAGGGTTGGGATGGATTCCCATAGTGCTCCACTATTCGATGGTATAAATCTTTCACGTTGGAAAATTCTAATGTCTTGTTATTTGCAGGTCCGAGGGTTGGATGTTTGGAGAGTTACTGAGGAAGGGATGAAACCTCGCATCACCAACAAGAAGAGACAATTAGATGCATTAGCCAAGAGTATCATTTTATCATCTATATGTGTTGATATATTTAATCATGTTAATTCTCTCACCAATGCACATGATATTTGGAATAGTCTCATTGAAATAAAGGAAGGCATAAAGAATGTGTGTAATGAGAAATATCATGTGCTTGTTACTAAGTTCAATGACATCAAGCAACTACCCTATGAAAGTGATTAATATATATTCTTGTTTGAATATTTTTGTTAATGAGATCAATGAATTAGGTTTGATGCCAATTGAAGATGATCAAATGGTGAGAAGAATACTTCAAACTCTTCTTCCAAAGTACAAGTTAATAGTCTCCATCATTTACGACAACAATGATATCAAGAAGATGACTCCAAGTCAAGTGCTCGACAAAATCACCGATCATGAGATGACAATAAACATGAGGGTGGAAACTTCTTTCTCATCTGACACCAAGAATCTTGCTTTCACAAGCAACAAAACTCAATGCTAACACATGAAGATGGATCCCAAAGTCATCAAACTCATCTCACAAGTGGAGAAGAACATCGAGAAGATCAATGCTAAGATTGATCACCCAATCTCCATGAGACACTAGTTGGGTGGGAGCTGAGCTATGGCCCATTCACCGGTGTGGCCCAGGGCTGACGCCGATGGGTGTGGCCCAGGTTGGCGACTTGTGAGGTAGTTGGTGGAATGGCCCACCAAGGAGCCAGAGTAGACCGATGAAATTGATCGGCTGATGGAGTTGATCTTGATTGTTTGTTGGGTACTATGATAGTTTGTCGACCGATAAATAGGTGCCGACGCCGAACAATACCGATAGATGGGAACAAAGCCAAGAGGACATAACAGAAAATAGAGAGCGAGGTTAGAGGAAACTAGTCTAGTTTTTAGGGTTTTACTAGGAAACTTTTAAGGATACTTTGGAGATGCGTCTTGTAACCTATCTATACAATAAAGATCAAATTTTGTAAGTTTTTTTCGTGTTCATTGTTTCATGGTGATTTTTGGTGGACCGCTCTATGTTGCAATTTGCTTTGGTTTGATCCATCCAAAATCATCCTACAGCATCAAGGTAGCTCTCTAAAAATTTAGTTGGTCAAATTTTCATAATTATTGAGATATTTAGGTTTGTTATGATTTCATCACAGTCTATCGTAGTTTTGCTTTGTTTCATATCTTTAGATCCAGTGGTCTGATTGACCTAATTCTTATTGGAATAGTTTTGCATGATTGTCTAGATTTTATAGTAAACATTTTAGGGCAATTCCAATGGTTGGATCTTTCTAGACATCACTTTTAGTGATATGATAGTACTCCACCCCGAACTGATTTCAAGATTAAATTGAATATTTTGTTAGGGTGAATTAAAATTTGAATTTAGCTTCACTAATCATTCACCCCCCCCCCCCCTCGATTGAGTATTTTGCCCATAATCAATCCTCCTCGAACCTGAATTGAGAGTTTTAATATTGAAGGTTCCAAAATGAAATAAATGTCGCTTCACCTTTCTCAATCCGGATTAGAAAAGGGAGTCACCAGGTTTCCATTTAACTTGTGACAAAGGTTTCGATCCTAGGTATTTATTTCGTATCAGATCTTGCCAGACCCGCTCTTCAGTCATTAGTTTAAAGAGTCATTTGCAGAGGAGAGAAAGAATTTTGAACATTGAGGTCTTGAATCCCTAAACTACCCTATTCTTTAGGTTGGCACATGACACTCCATTTCGCGAGGTGATTATTCTTTTTATGACTATCGCTTTGTTAGTAAAATCTATAGCGAAAGTAGTCAAGTCTTTTAAGTACCCATCGCGGAATTACGAAGAAATATAATGTTGTGTTCCCTTTTTCTTTCACAAGTCCATGTGACATCGCCAGGAATGGGTGCTCTAGCAGCTGGTCCACCGTCCACGGTCACCAGCGTGTCATCTGAGAAACCAAGTTGACATGTGCCTTGATTTATTTGTGATGAGTGATTGACAAGTTTATTGATTTGGTTTGATGATCTTTGGTATTGCATAAGCATGGTTGTGTTTATCTATGTTTGAGACTAACCAAAGATATTGGAGTTGGAGTGTTTGTCTCTAAGCTGCAGAATTTGTACATGTCGAATGGTCCGGCAATGAGGCACTGTTCACATCGGAACATTCCAGGAGGCGGAGTTAGGGAGTTCTTTACACCGAATGGTCCGGTAATGGAGGATGTGAACGTCGAATGCCTCACCGATGCATTTGTTATAGAGAGGTTGCAAAATGACTTGTTTGGCGGGTTGTGCTCACCGGATGGTCCGGCGATGGAGGATTGTACACCGAATGCTCCGCAGGAGGATTTTCCAGGAAGTTTTCAGTGGAGTCCGAATTACATGCGCCAGATGGTCTGATGATCAGAGGGTTATACACGCCAGATCATCTAATGTTCACGATATTTCTGGTATAAGTTCTTCCACAGAGAATTTTGATTTTGTCTAATTGGAGATGGAACTGGAGATATGTTTGTACTTGTCTTATGATGTACAGGCCATGGATGCAATTTGGCGGTCGGCGGCGGGATGATCGGGGCTAAGTGAGGTGCTTGGTACCATACGATCAAGGTGGCTGGGTAGAATCAAAGGTGATCCTAGTTGTACACGTGGTGTGCAAGCAAAGCGTGAGAAGGTGGATGAAGATGGTGTGTTAACAAAGTCAAGCAAAAGGGGCGCTGGTGCTTCTTTAAGTTGTAAGCAAGTGGCAGCGAGTCACGCTTTGAAAATCGTGCGAGGCGGTTTTACGGTTTGGCCTCAAAACCGTGGGAAAGTATGAAGAGCATGTGGCATCATCACGAAGCTTACATTGAGACGAAGCTAAGTCATGAAGGTGCCACGACCGTTCAATGGACGAGGAAAAAGATTGACAAAAATGCCCTCGATGGTAGGTAGGAGTGTATTGGAAGAGAGGGGCATGTTGGGAATAATCTAGGAAACTTAGGGGTCAAGAAACCTAGGCTATAAATAGAGGAGGGCTGGTTGAGCCCTTTAAGCCATCCATTTGAGAGTTGTGTGCTAGGATTTTAGGAGTGGAAGAGAGGAGCGTTTAGCCTATGCATTAGATAAGAGCTTTTGTATACAAAAACGCATTGTAATCCACCGAAAGTAAGGCATTCCTCAGAAAAAAAAAAGAAGTTTATGTTTCCTCTTGTGCTTGTGTTTATCTTCTTCTAGTTTCCCTCTATTGGCTCCCATGCTTGGTTGCAAGTTTCTCGGTTTTCATTGCATTTTTCGTTTTTGTTTGAAAGCTGAAATTTTCCACCTTGTTAAAGTTGTTATACTTGTTGCTAGTGGGATAAGAATCATATATGAGTTGGTCTTCAACCATCCCCATCCTCTAGGTCTATCAACTTGGAGAATTTCTTCATCCGATTCTCATTCCTTTGGATCTAAGTGTTTTTCATTCAAGTTGCAAGAGTTTGTGAGCGATAACACTTGGATTGGTTTCTCATAGAACCTAGTGTTCAGATCCATCCAGTGAAACCATGGTCTTTTCATGATCATTATGATTTTCTCTTATTTCTCTAGGTTTTTTTTGCTTCTGCTCTTTGTTTTGAGGTACGTTGGGTGAGAAAATAGGAAATGGCTATCCAAGATATTGGTGAGGCACCTATTCACCCCACCCCCCTCTAGTTGCCGTTCTCAGTCCTACATATTCTTAATCACTTGTCCAAGAAGTCCTTGGCGTCCAGCGACAAGCCCGGGCACTACCTCTAGCACGGTGTCCGTGTACCCGATCATGTGCACCACCGTGAGGACATTGTCTGTGTGGTAGTGGCTCCACCACTACCTCAGAACAGATAATCACAAGCAGTTGTTAAACCCTATCATAGACGGGTTTGGTTTCCATTTGTGCCAAAATTTCTGTGTTATCAAGTTTGTTATAGATGGATAACACTCCGTCTATAATATAGCTACACATAGATTGGTCTGATTAATAACTGTGTCTATAATATAGCTGCACAAAAGTCAGTTTCGCAAGACTCACAAACGGATTTTCTTAATAACCGAGACGACGATGCACCCGAGCGCCCACATGTTGGCCACAGGACCCTGCTCCTCCCTGTGCGCCACCTCGAGGGCCATGAACATCGGCATGCCATCGCTCTCCTGCACAGAATCGACAGTCGTTCTCGTGCACCTGTAATCTGCAAACTTGGCACACCCATCGACGCCAACCACGACATTACTCTGCTTGATGTCTCCATGCACAATGAGACTCATGTGGAGGTAATCCAGCCCCTTCAGCACATCTACCACGTACACCCTAACTGCTCTCTCCTCAAGGCACCCCCCACTCCTCACCACTATGTCGGTGAGCAACCCCCTGGGCGTGAACTTGATGAGAAGATGGTGCTCATAGCATAATCCCATCGTGGAGACTTCGTCTTGGAACTCGAGGCACCATAGAATGTGCAGTGGCGACAGCCCTGACATGACTCACGCTGCAGCAGTAACTCCTATGCCCCGTTGGTTGCATTCGATTTCACAGCGAAGAACTCTCTAGCATCGTCATCCGTGATGAGAGAGACCGTGGCGCCAGACCCACCGCGCGCGAGCATGCAAAGGCACATCCAGACACTGCCGCTGATGATTACCACTGACATTGGCTCGTCTGGTTCCTTGGGGTGCGCACTTTGTGTCCATTTGAGGAGGGTGTTTCATACTTATATCGACAAGATGATATGTGGGGTCACCCATTCCAATAGACTTTAGAGTTCGACTAGGACTCGACATTGACTCCGAGTAGATTTAGAACTCGAGTGATGACGTCTAGGTGAGCTTGTGGTGTGTCTAGATAAGGTTTTGGTTCTTCTCCCAAGTTCTTAAGCAACAAAATAACTCAAAACTTAGTAGTATGCTATTCTTTACGAAGAAAACATGAATAATGAGGAACGAATTCACCTTGTGTGTATCCGAGGGAGCCATGCCCTTATCAGCTTGTGGTTGCATTGTAAATAAGAAAAGATCACCCCACGTACCGGTCCTTAGATTTGAGCAAGACTACTATATCCCAACCGTACAACCTATATCAGTCTCATCATACCACATGCTCAAATTCCTATATCATGTTGCTACAAAAATTATACCATCATCTTTTATCATTGTTGCATATGACCATTATCAAGTTTCATAGAGCAATTATCATGATCACCATCCCAAAACAAAGATAAGCATTAACTACCCTCCCATACCAAACCATAACCATGCTATAATGATGATAAGGGATAACTAGGGTAAAACCTACCTCTTGGGATTCCCGATTAACATCATTAGCATCTATGTTTGTAAAAAAAAACTTTTGTAAAACTGGAATAAATATGTTCAAGAACACAACTTACCTTCATTTTACTCACTTGGGTCTTCAAAGTCTTAATCATGCAGCCCTTCTAGCTCCTCTAGAACGTTGGTGCCTACTTGCAAACATATGTGAAAAGGCAACACATAAAGACCCAAATCCAAAACGAACTAAATATCACACAACAAATATCATCACACGTGAGATCACACTATTTCGGACAATCCGACGAAAGAACAGGTCAAAACGGAGCTCCGGTTATCAAGTTTTTACTAACGATTAAAACAGGACCAAAAAGATTATCTAAAGATAAAATTATGTTGCTAGGAATTTTCTAGAATTTTTCTAGCATTTATTTGAATTACAAACTATATATAACTATAAATAGAATTAAATAAACCTACAAAACATTAATAAATATTATTAAAATGATTTTCCTAATTATTCCTATTTTTAGAATTATTTTTATACTAAAAACCATTTATGATGCAATATATAACATATATGATGTCAGCACAACATATAAGCAAATAAAAAGAAAAGAAACGCTGACTAGGTATGCTGACTCAGCATCTAGCGCTGAAGTGGCATGACGCATCAGCGAATGGCTGGCGTGGCTAGCACGGTTAGCACGTTGACATGGACGAAATGGCGTTAATGGCTGTCGGCCGGCGCTGTTAAGTTCATTACATATACACCGTTGATCGCGCGATGGACGGCTCTGGATTAATCTATCGAACCAGTATGTTCTAATCTAATCTTGATCATTCACTCAAGATTGGACGACTCATCGTGAAACGGCGGCACGCTCACCGGATTTCACCTGAACCTCATCGTCGTGCCCTGATTACTCCAACAAGCGGCAGAGTAGCACCACGTGCTCACGGTGAACTTGCCTGGGCCATGCGTTGACGTTGGTGATGCCCTGGTGATGCTAGCAATAAGCGGGGGTGGAGATGACTCTTGGGTCTCGTTGGAGAGGGTGCTCTAGATGTGCTCAAGCTCCTGTTGTTTGGGCGATGGGTGGAGGATGTACTGAGGAAGCTCTAGGGCTCGCTATTTATACACGGATTAAGGCATAGGGAGGTGTCATCGATTCAGACTTGATTCGCTATGGTGGATCGAGTTCAATCTCTATCTCGCGATTCAATTGAGCTCGGGTGACGCTTATATGGGCAAAACATCATGTAAAGCTCATGGAATCTCTCTGCTTGATCCCAAAGTCCAATTCCTTCCAAATTGCGCGAAGTTGATTGAGCTCCTGTATGGCCAACGGATTCTATCTCTAAGCTATCTCAAGTTTGACTCGGGCTATTTAATACAGCATGGGCTATAGATTCTAGAGACTTGGGTTATTCCATTTTAGCGATATTTTGCTAAACTCAGCTTCAGATTTGGCAAAGCTCTGCGTGATCTCTCGTGCTGTGCAGTTGTCGGACACAAGCAGAGATAGAGTAGAGAAGAGAAGAGGAGGGGGGATGACATGTGGGTCTAGGCGGTCGGAGAGGGAGAGGGAGAGAGGGGGAGAGAGAGAGAGAGAGAGAGAGAGAGAGAGAGAGAGAGAGAGAGAGAGAGAGCAAAGAGCAGCTGGGCCGGCTCGGCTTTGACCCGTGCAAGGGGGAAGAGAGGGGAGGGGAAGATGGCTGGGCTGGGCTGGCAGGCTGGGGAGAGAAGTGAGGTGAGTTGGTTCAGTTGGTGTTGGCCCAGGGTTGTTTTATTCTTTTCCTTTTCCATTCTATTTCTTGTAGACTCTTGTTTATACATGTATATATATACTTATATAGTATATACATTATATATATATAACGATATAACTCGCATAATCAATCAAACAAGCAATCACTTAAATAATTATATAAACATGTCTATTTTGTGCCTAGGTGCAGAACAGACTTGTGCTGCCCCACTACGACCGACTGAGCCAGATTGTCGACGAGGGCATGTGTGTTGGAGTAGCAAGGCAGCAGAAGTCCCTGAGGCACGAGAACGAGATGGATGGGGAACACGCCAGTGCAGCGAAGCTACTCATTTGCCTCCTCGTAGTGCTCAAAGTACTCCACGAACCCAGCCTCCAACTGCACCTTCATCAACGACTCCAACGCCTCTAGCCTGTCCAAGAACCTGCACTCCCTAGGTGCTCCTTGCTGGGAGCCACCCCAAGTGCTAAGTTAGGTCTGGCGTTGGAGCCATGGCATCATAGGAGGAGAAGCAAAGCAGCACAGGCACAAAAAAGGAAAGCAGTAGCGCATCAGAGGATGTTACCGCCATGACTAAATCGATTGAGCTAAAGGCCAAGCAAGCAAATGAGAAAGTGCTTTTGGGATCGTAACTAGGAGTGTGCGCAGAGGTGAACAAGTTCGATCACATGACAAAAAAGTACATAATTACGACCAGAGAAGGTACCGAGTTACGACCAGAGAATGTATTGAGTTACGACCATATATATTTGTAGTAACTGACCTATCTTATGGTTTGCAATTATACTGCTTTTGGGATCGTAACTGGGGGTGTGCGCAGAGGTGAACAAGTTATGATCACATGACAAAAAATTCATAATTATAACTAGAGAAGGTACCGAGTTACGACCATATATATTTGTAATAACTGACATATATTGTGGATCGTAACTATACTATTTTTGGGATTGTAACTCGGGGTGTGCGCATAGGTGAACAAGTTACGATCATATGACAAAAAGTATATAATTATAACTAGAGAAGGTACCGAGTTACAACTATATATATTTGTAGCAACTGACCTATCTCATGGATCGCAACTAGGGGTGACGTAATAGTGAAATACAGTACGTCTAGGCACATAATAGACCTTATGAAGAGTCCGTCACCTACGGATCACTGAAATTGCCTAGCTTTCCAAGCCAAGTGACCCTACTTACTGTAGTGTAAGACCCACGGGGAGAAGCGATATACAATATATATATACACGATAGTGCTATTTTACACCTATGGTGTAACATATTATTCTACTACTGAAATTTTGTTCAGTAGGTGTAGAATAATATGCTACACCAAGGATGTAGAATAGGATATATATATATATATATATATATGAAAACTAATTTGTACTTCCGGGAGTACATACTCTCTAGTATGATATACCATATAAATAAACTGGATATACTCCTATATAGCTATGAGTATACTTATATACTCATTTCTATAACACATACACTCACATATATGTAATATAGGCACATGTATATATTTAGGGTTTTATAAGAAAGATATCCCATCCCTCCATGTATATATATGTTTATACATATAACACATACACTTACATATATGTATATATACATATAGTGTTGGTAATTTGCGCAAAAATCTAATTCCAAATTTTATACAAAGGCATATTTCACGATCTATAACATTTGAACATACTCCTAACCCTAGCAGCAAGCAAAGGTACCAAAAGTCCATCAGTTTCATCAAGAACTCACAGTCAGGT
This sequence comes from Phragmites australis, assembly GCF_958298935.1. Classification (NCBI taxonomy): domain Eukaryota; kingdom Viridiplantae; phylum Streptophyta; class Magnoliopsida; order Poales; family Poaceae; genus Phragmites; species Phragmites australis. The sequence goes on along the minus strand of NC_084941.1, from coordinate 20,398,407 downwards.
TGATGAAGGGATGAAGTTGACGATGTGTCGATTTGCTGCCGTGCAGATCGAAGATGAAGCAGTGCAGAGCGGTCGCGCAGATGCGCTGCCCAGAAACCTTATTGCCGTCCCTCGTGCGGGCTTCACGACGGCAGAGGCTCGGAGATACCGCTCACCCTCCAACCTTGTGCACGGCAAGGAGAAGGGCCGGCGAGATCCAGCAGCACAGCACTCAGTACAGTGATTTGGATGGGTGGAGAAGAAAATGAGGAGCAGAGAGATCTATTCCAAAAGCCTGGACGTCTCCAGGATTTATAGGGAAATGGCTGCCCTCTTGGAGCCGTTTTCTCTCATAAAATTCCCACAATTGCAGCCTCCATAACTGACCAATAACCCTCAGAGTTAAGGCATTGATCGCGATTAAAACAGCTGATTATGGCATTGATTACAATTAAAAAGGGAGAGCAGCAAAAGGGCTGGCAATTTTGTGCTGCCACGCCACGCCACGGCCGCGCGTCGCAAGTCACAAGTCACGCGGATATTCACGCGAAAAATACGCGAATACGCGCGCGCGCGTGCGTGTGAATATAGCAAAGTATACTCTCTCTTTCTCATTTTCTCTATTTCAAAGAGGCCAGAGAACTCAAGTATTTAAGTTGGTCTACATCCCCTTGCCTGGCAATACGGGACTAAACCTTCTTGCTTTGCATTCTCATGAATGGGCTTTAAATGGGCCACATTCCAACAATCCCCCACCAATGCCAAAGCGAGAAAAGGAAGGAAAAAAGGATCACTGTATTATAGTGCTGTTAATATACCAGTCTTTTAGTATAAGTCCCGTACGGGTTGAACTTACACCTAGAAAATCAAGATTCAACTTTCCACAACTCATGAATGGACTATGCCTTGAATTCACAGTTTTGTGTAGCAGATTTCACTTGAAATCGCAACTGATACTAGGCTGTTAAAACAACCTCGCCTAAACAGAGCGTTTATGGTCTGCTCTCATATCTTCTCATGAGCTTTCTAAGAGAATGCCCTGTTCTCATGAACTGCGACCAAACAGTTAGGCTCAAGTAGGTGTTTTCCTTCAAGATATCCTGCAGGCTAATATCTTCTGCAACGAAAAACATTAAGGCTTTACGCCAACCTTCCATGCAGTCAAGAGTACTTTTATTTTGAACATGTGTAATGTACTCTTTGGTTACATCATCAATTTGTTTTTCCTATTACCTAATTTACGGGATCTCCGTTCAGAAGGATAGGTTACCATTGTGATGCACTAACTTAAATGGGCCTCATTCCCATGTCCTTGGACATCACTGAAATCGCATTTCGTGGTAATCCCTTTGTAAAAGGGTCTGCCAGATTTTTCTCAGTACGCACATAGCTCACAGCTATTACTCCGGAGTTTCTCATTTTCCTGACAGATTTAAGTCTACGCTTCACATGTTTGGAGGACTTAGTATTATCCTTAGTACTCATAACCTTGGCTAGCACAGTTTGATTATCGCAGTACATAAGGATTGGTGGTATTGGTTTCTCAACCAATGGTAAGTCCAATAGAAGCTCTCTTAGCCATTCAGCTTCAACAGTGGCTGTCTCTAGTGCAACAAGTTCTGCTTCCATGGTTGACCTCGTCAAAATGGTCTGTTTACAAGACCTCCATGAAACTGCACCACCTCCAAGTGTGAATACATAGCCACTGGTGGCTTTGATCTCATCTGCATCTGAGATCCAATTGGAATCACTATATCCTTCTAACACAGATGGATATCCTGTGTAGTGAATCCCAAATGCTGTTGTGCCTCTCAAAAAGCGCAACACTCGCTCAAGTGCCTTCCAATGATCATCTCCTGGATTTGACGAGAACCGACTTAATTTGCTCACAGCAAAGGAAATGTCAGGTCTCGTTGCACCAGCCAAATACATAAGGGATCCAATTATTTGTGAATATCTCAATTGATCTATTCCTTGTCCTTCGTTCTTTCGAAGTTTTACACTCGCATCATAAGGAGTTGGAGAAACTTTACAGTCTTCAAAGCCAAATCGGCTAAGAATCTTCTCCACATAGTGGGATTGATTTAAAGTGATCCCATCTTCACTCTTGATCAATTTAATATTCAAAATAACATCTGCCGAACCCAAATCTTTCATCTCAAAACAACGAGATAAGAAGGATTTGATTTCATCAATCACGGCAGTATTTGTTCCAAAAATTAGTATGTCATCAACATACAAGCACAATATTACTCCTTGACCCCCACCAAAGCGATAGTATACACACTTGTCTGCCTCATTGACACTGAATCCAGCAGATGTTAATGTGTTATCAAATTTTTCGTGCCATTGTTTAGGTGCTTGTTTAAGGCCATACAAGGATTTTAACAATTTGCACACCTTATTTTCCTGCCCAGAAATCTGAAAACCATCTGGTTGCTCCATATAAATTTCTTCCTCCAACTCTCCATAAAGGAAAGCTGTTTTTACATCCATTTGATGAACATGAAAATCATAGGAAGCTGCTAAAGCAAGAAGCACTCTGATGGTAGTAATTCTTGCGACAGGAGAATAAGTATCAAAGAAATCCTCTCCCTCTTTTTGGGTATAACCCTTGGCCACAAGCCTAGCCTTGTACTTTTCAACAGTACCATCGGGCCTTAATTTCTTTTTAAAGATCCACTTACACCCAACTGGTTTACACCCGCTTGGAATATCAGTAATCTCCCAAGTCCCATTAGACATGATAGAGTCCATCTCGCTATGGACCGCCTCTTTCCAATACTCTGCATCAGGAGATGCAAAAGCCTCTGAAAGAGTTTTTGGCACATCATCAACAAGATATACTATAAAATCATCACCAAAGGATTTTGCAATCCTTGGTCTTTTGCTCATCCTAGGGGCCTCATCAACTATATTGTCATTCTTGTCAAATATCTCATTATTTGATTCAGGTGGTATAACGGTTTCAGGAGTATCTACATGAGTTTCATTATACTCATTATAGTTAGAACTGCATGCTGCTCTCATGGGATAAATATTCTCAAAGAATGAAGCATCTCTAGACTCCATGATTGTATTAACACAAATTTCTGGAGTATCAGATCTCACTACTAAAAATCTATAGGCCGTGCTATTTTGAGCATAACCCAAAAACACGCAATCAACTGTTTTGGGTCCCAGCTTTCTCTTTTTCGGCGTAGGTATATTGACTTTTGCCAAACACCCCCAAGGACGCAGAAAATTGACATTGGGTTTTCTTCCTTTCCATCCCTCATACGGAGTGACATCTCTATTCTTTGTCACAACTCTGTTTAGGACGAAAGTGGCTGTTAAAATAGCTTCCCCCCACCATTCGTAAGGCATACCGGCACTCTCTAACATGGCGTTTACCAAGTCTGTAAGTGTCCGGTTTTTCCTCTCAGCTATCCCATTCGACTGGGGTGAATATGGTGGTGTAACTTCATGGATAATTCCATGATCAGCACAAAATTGAGAGAATTCATTTGAGATATACTCTCCTCCGCGATCATCACGTAATCGCTTAATTTTCTTCTCAAGTTGGTTCTCAACCTCGGCCTTAAAAATTTTAAAGTAGTTTAGAGCTTCGTCTTTTGTTTTTAGTAAATAAACATAGCAATAACGTGTTGCATCATCTATTAAGGTCATGAAATATCTCTTGCCTCCTTTAGTCAACAATCCATTCATCTCACACAAATCTGAATGGATAAGATCTAGAGGTGCCAAATTCCTCTTTTCCTCTAATCCTTTAAAAGGTTTTCGAGGTTGTTTAGCTTGAACACACGATTGGCACTTTGATCCTTTGACAAAATCAAATTTTGGAATTAACTCTAATCTGGACATTCGAGCAATGGTGTCAAAACCAATATGACAAAAACGAGAGTGCCAAGAGCTGGTCTCGCAAATATTATTCATGGATGCAACATTCAAATTATAATTAGACTCAATAGTACTTAGGCGGAACAAGCCTCCGCTCTCATAGCCTTTACCAACAAAGTTCCCGAATTTAGACATGACAACTTTATTGGACTCGAACACTAACTTATAACCATCCCGACAAAGCAAAGAACCACTAATAAGGTTCCTGTTTATTGTTGGAGCATGCTGCACGTTCTTCAAATGGACAATCTTCCCTGAAGTGAGCTTCAGTTCGACCGTACCAACACCAAGAACAGAAGCAGCAGATCCGTTTCCCATCAGGACGGAGGAAGACCGCGCTCCCTGATAAGAGGAAAATAAGGAAATATCAGAACACACATGTATATTGGCACCAGTATCAACCCACCAATCTGTTGATTGTAATACTGAGAATACAACTGGTAGATTACCATACTCAGAAGATCCGGCCTCATTGCCGTTGTTGCCAATAGTAACATTCACAGCCTTCTTGTTTGGCTGTCCATCTTCTCTAGTTTTGCGGTAGCGGCAATTCTTTGCAAAGTGCCCATCTTTGCCACACACAAAACATGCTTTGTCCTTCAATTTCTTCTCAATGTTCTTCTTTTTGAAGTTAGTGGTTTTCTTTGGCTTTCCACCATCCTGCATCTTGCCCTTGTTCTTGTTGTACAATTTTTTTCTCTATGATGTTTGCATTAGCACCATTTTCCGCTGCCGCGGATGTAATCGGCATGTCCTTTGCTCTTGCCTTTTCCTCCACATCAAGGGCTATAATAAGATCCTCGGTGGAGATCTCTTCCCTCTTGTGTTTCAGGCTAGTGGCAAAATCCCTCCATGATGCAGGAAGTTTGGCAATAATACCCGCTGCCACAAACCTATCAGGCAGGACACAACCCAAACTTGCGATCTCCCCAACTAGAAGCTGTAACTCATGCGCCTGTGCAACTATCGACTTCGCAGCATCCATGCTGTAGTCATAGAATTGCTCACAGGTATAAAGCAAGCGACCAGATTCGGAGACCGCAAATTTGCGCTCAAGTGCTTCCCACAACTCTGTGGGGTTTGTGTAATTCATATACACATCGTACAACTGATCTGATAATAAGGTCAAGATGCAACCGAGTGCAGTGTCTCTTGCACTCCCAAAGTTGGTATTCTGATCAACCGTGAGTGGCATCTGTGGATGGATTACCCACCACAGTCCCAACGACATGAGCCAAAACTTGACTCTAGTCTGCCATCTACGGAAGTTCATGCCACCAGTAAACCTCTCAGGTTTCATTGCATCCGAAGCACCAGCCATTGCTGAATAAGAATTAGCGCAATAAGGTTTCTGGAATGTTGGTAATTTGCGCAAAAATCTAATTCCAAATTTTATACAAAGGCATATTTCACGATCTATAACATTTGAACATACTCCTAACCCTAGCAGCAAGCAAAGGTACCAAAAGTCCATCAGTTTCATCAAGAACTCACAGTCGGGTTGATGAAGGGATGAAGTTGACGATGTGTCGATTTGCTGCCGTGCAGATCGAAGATGAAGCAGTGCAGAGCGGTCGCGCAGATGCGCTGCCCAGAAACCTTATTGCCGTCCCTCGTGCGGGCTTCACGACGGCAGAGGCTCGGAGATACCGCTCACCCTCCAACCTTGTGCACGGCAAGGAGAAGGGCCGGCGAGATCCAGCAGCACAGCACTCAGTACAGTGATTTGGATGGGTGGAGAAGAAAATGAGGAGCAGAGAGATCTATTCCAAAAGCCTGGACGTCTCCAGGATTTATAGGGAAATGGCTGCCCTCTTGGAGCCGTTTTCTCTCATAAAATTCCCACAATTGCAGCCTCCATAACTGACCAATAACCCTCAGAGTTAAGGCATTGATCGCGATTAAAACAGCTGATTATGGCATTGATTACAATTAAAAAGGGAGAGCAGCAAAAGGGCTGGCAATTTTGTGCTGCCACGCCACGCCACGGCCGCGCGTCGCAAGTCACAAGTCACGCGGATATTCACGCGAAAAATACGCGAATACGCGCGCGCGCGTGCGTGTGAATATAGCAAAGTATACTCTCTCTTTCTCATTTTCTCTATTTCAAAGAGGCCAGAGAACTCAAGTATTTAAGTTGGTCTACATCCCCTTGCCTGGCAATACGGGACTAAACCTTCTTGCTTTGCATTCTCATGAATGGGCGGCCACATTCCAACATATAGGCACATGTATAACACATACACTCACATATATTTAACATTTTGTATTTGAGCACATTTAGGACTCTTGATTAGACTAGCTTGGTAGCTTGGGTCGTTCCGGACTCCACGAACAAATTCTGAATTTGTGATGCTTTTGGTTGAGCCTTCCAAAGGACTTTTCTCTACATGTTGGGCTACGCCTTTCACGTGTAGGATCTTCATTGTGTGACATTCCAGCTTGATGGGTCGGGACGCCGGCCCATCTTTGTATGGAGAAACCATACCTCTTTGTTGCATTATCTGTTTTCTTCATTTTTAGCCATAAAGTCCAACAACACTATATCGTAAAATCATCCATATTAGTAATAATAATATATAATCATAGTGAAAATTCTATCATATAATAAGATAATGTGACACTAATTTAGTACCATAACTTGCGTCAACAATATGCTACAACACATGCTATATTCCCAGTAACCTAAGAAAAATTTGTCCACACTAGTAACTTCTGCTTTGATAGCACCGACATCATGATGCGGGAGGACGATTGAGAGGGCAATGGGGTATGGATAAAGGTTTAACTTACCAACCGATCGTTGGTTACTGACCTCAGGTGGTTATCAAAAATTTGCGATTATCGTGATAACCGCTCAAAATTTATCTGAAATTCAAACAAAATTCATTTGCTAAAATTTGAAATTTGGTCAAAAATTTGTCATAATCGCCTCTCGGTAACCGGTCGAATCGGACCAGTTACCGAGCGATTTTCTCGATTTATCGAGTGGTTTTCTCGAATTTTCCGTATTGTCGGTAACCACTCGGTTTTCTCGATTTATCGAGCGGTTTTCTCGATTTTCAGTAAAGTTCAAAAAAAACCCAAAAATTAGCTCAATCTTGTAAAATCAATAAATAATTCATCTGAGCTTCAAATCAAATGAAAATTTTTTTGTTGGTTTCCTTATAACATGATCTACATGATAAAAGTATTTATACTCATAAAAAAGTTGCAAATTTACTATGAGAAAATGTATTTGTTAAATCAAGTTAAATGCATAGTTTACTCTTTACTAGTCAAAAATCATAAAACCAATTTTGTTAGTCTTCTTACAAGATTCTATGTCCTTTAAAAATACATGAACTTATGAATTAGATATTGTAATATGCAGGATTCTGTAAATGTGTTGCGACTAGATTAATTCATAACTGATCCATCACACCTCTAAAATTAGGGAAACCACTTTTATTAGTTTATTTATACTATGATTTATGTAAGAAAAATAATAGTAGACATGAAAAATTTAATTACAGTATTGTTTCTTAACATATTCACTTTATACTTATGAACTTCTAAAAATCATAGAGAAGTTAATAAAACTCTAAATAAAGTGAAATCAATTTTAAACATCCTCTTAAGATATGTCCTACGCAAAAAAAAAATGTGTTTGTAGGTTAAGATTTTCCTTAACACGAGTTAATAACTGAGCTGCACGCGTCAACCTTTTTCATTTTATTTAAACTTCCTCTTTATAGAATATGATGCAAACGACATTATATTTGAAAAAAAATTCACATAAGGTCTTAGAATTGTATCTAGTTTTTTTTAGGATTTGTTTTGGTTTTTTTGAATGTTTTTATTATTTTGAATTTTTTTAATTCAAATTCGGTTACAGTTCGGTTTCTGAAACCGAATCGGAGCGGTAAGGTCTGTAACCGGGAATTTTGACCGGTTACCATCAATAAATTGAACTCTGGTATGGGTATGGCGTGTCGACGCCCGTCGCCAACTCGCCCCTTCCCGATTTCCATAGCACACGGCGAATGGCGAGAAAGTGTCCGGTTGAGAGTTAGACGAGGAAGCGGCAACAAGACAAGGATGTGTTCAGATTTTTTTATTTTATCCTTTTTTAAACTAATGTTTTAATAACAGTATATGGAAAACTAAATTTTTTAGTAACTAGCTTTTTTGTTACGATGAAGTTTTTAGTATGACTTCTCAATTTGATCATGCTAATACATATGATGTGATTAAAGTGATCATACTGACGTCTACCCCGACGTGTTTACATGTGAGATTGATGTGACGCCCTAAGTCATACCAACACCTTTGACGCGATAGGCTGTCACATCAAACACTTCCGTGTGACTCAGGCCAATACACAATGCTGCACTGGTCACCCTCTCCTCTCCCCTTCTTCTCGAACCTGACTCCTGTCAGAATTCGAGATCCCGAAGCGAGCCTCCCGTGTGCGCCTCCGCTCCCCTCGCAGGATCAAACCACCATGCTCTCCCTGGAATCCTCAGCCAAAACTCAACTAAGCCAGGCCCGATTCACCACGCGAACAGTGCCCAGGTCAGGCCAGATCTACAAGATCCGCACCGATCCTGCTACGCCTTTCCCGAGGTACAGAGGCCGAGCGGAACCCATCAGATCTACTCGCGCATGCAGTCATCTCCAATGTATTGCCCTTGGTTTGCTGAAAAATGGTGTGGTCGTTGTAGGCCGATGCTCTCGTGATCTCTCGAGGCCCGCGGAGACTGAGCGGCATCTCGGCGGCGGCGTGGCATGCGTAAGCGCTCCATCCTCCTCGTCGGCGACTGCATCCTCGTCGGCTTTCAGGTTTGTGCTGCCTAAGCGCTCCATGTTTAGTCCCTCGCGTGCTAACACTTGCGTTTGTCGTGTCGGTGAAATGGCCTGACAAAATTGGTACAAAAGTAATGCGATGAGTAAAACCGATGCTATGTACGCATGCTTTACTTGGTTGGTCATTTGTTGTAGTGTTACTTACACATGTATGGCAACAATCAAAGTTGGGGAGTTCTGCTAAGGTCAAAGCCTTTGCACGGAATATTATTAAGATACATTCTGATGTCAATCTATCCCAAATGCAGGGCGAACAGTTCGTTACACCATATAATGGAACCGAGAAGCATGGTTATGGCATCGAATCGTGCAACTTTGTTGTTCTTGGATCCCGATTGATCTGTCTCTTCAGAGACGGCTCAGACATTTTTTGTACCAATCATTTAATCATTACAAACTCCTAATAACATGCATCTTGAAGCTCCAAAGGGGCACACTAACTTTCCCTTTCAGATGTATCAACCTAGTATCATTGCTTTCTCCAATATCTGCATGTACACGAGGTCACACGCAAGGAGCTTCCAAATACAACCTGATGAGCAGTGAGCAGCAACTGACCCATCTTGGTTAATAATGCAGGGTCATTAGCTGATTAGCGACTTTTCAACAGATGCATTACCATCGGAACAATGCAATATCTAGATTAAAAAATGAGGTGAGATGTCATGTCTCAAAGTGTTAATTACGTTCGTCGTATGTAATTATACGTACTTATTTATCGAGTTAAATCGAAATATGTTTCAAATTCCTTTAAGATGTTTTAAGTATTTTGGAGAAGCTCCAAATACTTAGAAAAATGTGGAGAGTGAAGATAATAGGACACTTAGAAAAATTCAGCAAAAACCGCTCTCGCAGTCTGACCTGGCTTACCCACGGTCTGGTCCCCAGGTGTGCAGCCACAAGGGCTTGCCACGTGAACTTACCACGGTTGTGAGGAACCGTCCAAACAGTATTCTAATTAATCATTAGGAGAATCATTATTCATAATCACAACCTCAGTGATTAACCAAAATACCGTTCCAATAGTCCCGGCACGTGTTTTATGCCCAAGATCGGAACACATGCCTTTCCAACAAGCATACCACAACATAGCTTAAGAAAGAGCGAGTAATTAAAGTTATATTACAAGTTCTTAAGCATGCAACCATTTGCAACAGTTTACACAAATGGAAACTACGCAACGGAAAGAGAAACCTTAACAACAGCAAAAGGAGAGTGGAACCATATGCCCTTAGGCTCCACAAAGCGGATTCGGACCAATTCAACGGCGTTCGGCATCGTCGGCCATACAAAGCTTCAAACGGTGACATCTCAATGCTCGCTTGGTAACTGTTGTTGTAGGAGAACTCTGCAAATGGCAAGCAGATTTCCCACTTCTTCTCATATGTGAGGACACAAGCCCTCAACATGTCTTCTAAGACTTGATTCACCCTCTCGGTTTGACCGTCGGTCTGAGGATGATATGCAGTACTATGGAAAAGCCCGGTTCCCATAGCTTCATGAAGGCCCTTCCAGAAATGGGAAGTGAATTGGGTGCCTCGATCAAAAATGATTTTCTTCAGAATCCCATGGAGGCAAACAATCCGAATGAGGTACAGCTCCGCGTACTGCTTGACCGAAAAGGTGGTCTTGATGGGCAAGAAATGAGCGGACTTCGTCAACCGGTCCACAATGACCCAAATTGAGTCATACCCATGAGAGGTCTTCGGCAATCCAGTAATGAAATCCATACCGATCTCCTCCCACTTCCAGGATGGAATGGGCAAGGGCTGAAGCGTTCCTGCCGACTTAAAATGCTCAGCCTTCACTCTTCGGCAGACGTCACACTCAACTACATATCGAGCGATCTCTCGCTTCATATGAGTCCACCAAAACCTGGGCTTGAGATCCTGGTACATCTTAATACTCCCTGGATGAATGGATAGCAAGGAATCATGAGCTTCATCCAGGATCTTCTTTCTCAACTCCAGAACTTTAGGGACCACTAATCTCTTCTCAAACCACAAGACACCCTCATCGTCCAGGGTAAAGCACTTGGCTTGCCGCTCCTTGATCTTATCACGAATCTTTTCCACTCCCTTGTCCTTCTTCTGAGCTTCCTTAATTTGGTCAATGAGAACGGATTTCACCTCCAAAACCATCTCAAGACCAAGTCTTCGAAAATCATCACAGAGGGTGGAATCCTTGGGCGAGACCATAAGACAATGACAATGAATCTTTCGACTTAAGGCATCGGCAACCACATTCGCTTTGCCGGGATGATAATGTACTTCCAGCTAATAATCCTTGATCAGCTCAAGCCATCTTCTCTGCCTCATATTCAGGTCGGCTTGAGTAAAAATGTACTTGAGACTTTTATGATCCGTATAGATATGGCAGAGATTTCCCAAAAGATAATGGCGCCAGATCTTCAAGGCATGGACAACTGCCGCGAGCTCTAAATCATGGGTTAGGTAGTTCTCCTCATGGCGCTTCAATTGTCGTGAGGCATAAGCGACAACTTGGCTTTCTTGCATGAGGACACATCCGAGGCCGATGCGGGAAGCATCGCAATAGACATCAAAACCCTTGTTCACTTCAGGCTGAGCGAGAATAGGAGCGGTCGTGAGCAGTTCTTTCAAGGTTTGGAAAGCTGACTCACATCCACTGGACCACTCGAAAAGGCTGTCTTGCTTCAACAGCTCCGTCATGGGCTTGGCAATTTTGGAGAAATTCTCGATGAACCGACGGTAACAGCCCTCGAGTTCGAGAAAACTCCAGATGTCGGCGACATTCTTGGGCTGAACCCAATTGAGTACATCTTGCACCTTGCTCGGGTCAACTGCAACTCCATTCTCCGACAGCACATGACCCAGAAAAGCGACTTCCTTGAGCCAGAACTCACATTTACTGAACTTGGTATAGAGTTGGTGATCTCGAAGTCGGCTAAGAACAACACAGAGGTGCTCTAAATGCTCTTCCTCAGTCTTGGAGTATATAAGGATGTCATCGATGAAAACCATGACAAAACTATCTAGTTCCTTCATGAACACCATGTTCATCAAATACATGAAGAATGCCGATGCATTGGTCAAACCGAAGGACATGACGGTGAACTCTTAAAGCCCGTAGCGGGTGGAGAAAGCCGTCTTTGGAATATCCTCCGGTCGGACCTTTATTTGATGGTAGCCCAATCTTAAGTCAAGCTTAGAGAAGACTCGGGCACTGGTCAACTGATCAAATAGAATATCGATTCTAGGAAGTGGATACTTATTCTTGACTGTGACCTCATTCAGAGGACGATAATCCACACACATCTACAAAGTGCCATCCTTCTTCTTGACAAAGAGCGCCGGCATCCCCAGGGTGAGGAGCTCAGACGAATGAAGCCCTTCGCAAGCAATTCCTGAATTTGCTTCTTCAATTCCGCCAACTCATTTGGTGGCATCTTATATGACCTTTTCGAAATTAAGGCCGTGCCGGGAACAAGATCAATATAGAATTCTACTGTTCTATTGGGTGGCATTCCTGGCAGTTCTTCTGGGAAGACATCAGGAAATTCACTAACCACAGGAATATTTAGAAGATCTATGGTTGTTGCAATGACAAGACAAAGAGGGGAAAGTCAAACTCCAACACAGCCTAAAAGCATTCGCCAGAAATCATTTGCTTGGACCCTTAATACGTTATATATGGAAACATGTATGCACATGACCAATAGTGAACAATGAATGCATGCTCGGTTCCTAGTTACCGTTTCTTTCTCGAGTGCATCATAATGCGAAAACAAACAACTCAAGCGTCGCTCGTATCCACAGTTTATACTAGGGGCATAATGTAGTAGGTTCATACATATTTGCAGGAGAGACACAAGTAAACTTTAGTTAGTTGCTTAGTGAGGTGACATACTTACTAAACAATGTCTTAAGTGTTTTTAGGCTACTTCATTAAACCAGGCCCTGATACCAAGCTGTGAGGAACCGTCCAAACAGTATTCTAATTAATCATTAGGAGGATCATTATTCATAATCACAACCTCAGTGATTAACCAGAATACCGTTCCGGTAGTCCCGGCACATGTTTTATGCCCAAGATTGGAACACATGCCTTTCCAACAAGCATACCACAACATAGCTTAAGAAAGAGCGAGTAATTAAAGTTATATTACAAGTTCTTAAGCATGCAACCATTTGCAACAGTTTACACAAATGGAAACTACGCAGCAGAAAATGAAACCTTAACAACAACAAAAGGAGAGTGGAACCATATGCCCTTAGGCTCCACCTCAAAAGCTACGCCTCACCAGAGTAGGATGCACTATTCTTGCCCACCACCTGCATCGGCGGGCACGAAGTAGCCAAACAACGCATCACCCTCACCAGCAGAACCTGAAAGCGCAGGCATGAGTACGAAGGTACTCGCAAGACTTAATCCATATAGAGCACAGATACTTAGCTCGACTCCAAGGATTATGCATTGAGCTGTTAGCAAGAGTAGGCTACAAGGTTAAGTAAAACATATGCGGTAAGCAACCTAGACACATATGTGTGAGCAACTATACTTAACTCCAAGAACAACTACCTGTCTACTCTGTAGACCACAACTTGAACATGTATGTATAGTAACCATGGTACCTCATTGACAAACAACCAACCAAAACCATCATACCATAACCTTATCCCACATTCGTAAACTCTACGACCGATACAAATGAAACAATAGCATGCTCATGACCGAGAGCGTGGTAATTTGAATTGTTCTTACACCCTGCAGAGGGGTACAACTTTACCCACATGACTTGAGGACCATTCGGCTTGTGGTACTCACGAAAGCACACACAAGGGGGTACTTGAGTCAACCTTTCTCATACCCGGAACCACCCACTTGCAATGCCCCTATGGCACTGGGGTTACCGCGAGCGTGTCCCGGACACTTCCGGCTCCCCGCCACCTTGCTTCTCCTTTTCTTTTTCTCTTACGCGTCATAGAGCCGCAAGGCAAGTGTCAGCACGGCATAAGATAATCGTCTTACCTTACCATTAGATCAGCATGTGGTGAGTACGGTAAGTGCTAGAGCCAACTGTACCGACGGACGGCCTTAAACGATGCAAACGGTCTATGGCATCCGGGTTCCTCTCCCGAACTACCCAGAGGACTCCTCCTGGGCAGAAGATACCCCTAACACCGCCCACATCTCGTCTCAATCTCACATCTCAACCATTCATCTCAACCTTATCTTCGTATCTGTAAACAGTGATTAAGCCCTAAGCTCGCGAACAACGGCAACACCGTCGCTCGACTTCTACCGAGGACCTAAGCATTGCTAAGTATTTCGAATAAACCTTGACGCTAGACACCAACTATATCATCAAGGCTACAAGGATAAGGATTCATCAATAAGTCAAGGTAGAGATAATGCATCAACATAGGTTCTACCCATATTAGCCCGATACTGGACTCAACACATGCAAACATACATAATGCATAATTTATCAATTTTAGACTCCATTTAATTTGAACAAAGGGTGCAATATGCTTAGATGCTTGCCTTTCTGCTCTGGGGTTTTCCTGATACTTCCTGAACAGAACTCGCAGAAGTGGTGTGCCTCTGTGTCAACCTCGATCATACTCGCGTCACGCTCCGATTCTGCGTTCACTACTGAAGAACGCATGCAATGATGAGCACGAATGACATGCAACGACGGATGCTCCACAGTGCATGACAAGGTAGAGATGAAATGCATCATGACATGAGTTCAAAGCCTCAATATTTTCTTCACTTGGATTAACGTTAAGCATCTACTCCTTTTTTCTGGATTAATTAAGCTTAACACAAAGCTTAACCCAAAATAGGTATTTAATCATGTTTAACATGAGGGTGATTATTTTTAATGAGCAGGGAATCAATTAATAAGATTTACCAAATTGATTTCATCAATTTTGGAGTTACCAATATTTAATTATGGATTAATGAAGCTCAAAACTATTTTATTAACCCATGCAATTTAAATACACATTTCATAGCTCCCAGTATTTTTAACATCTAGATAATGGTCATACAAATCTAACAAAATTAGTTTCACAAATTTTGGAGCTATATTATATTTCTACACATTAAACAATATTTCAGTTGATTTATCAACTGAACAACGAATCTATTTCGCTATTTTTGAATTAACCGGATTATTAAATTCTCTAAATCCTTTTTGTACCCACGCTAAGCTAGCCACAGCCATGACTAGTGGGGTCGGACTAGTTGACTCCGGTCAATCATGACCTTGAGGCCATGGCGCACGGCCGGCCGGCTCGGCTGGCTTCACCTGCAGCGAGCGGCTGCGCTATCGGGCCGGCCGAGGACTCCAACACGACCAGCGCGCGATGACGAATCCGATTGGACAAGGCTCGGCTAGTGGGCTCATCAGAGCATGGCCGGCGGCGAGAGGCCACGAGCGGCGGTGCTCGGTCGCCGTGGAAACCCGGGCCGGCGACGGGCAAACTTAAAACGACCGCGTGCAAAAGCAAGGAAACGGCATGGGGGAGCTCACCAGCAATTTGACTTGGACGGAGGCGGCTTAGAGCACTGGGTTAGTGGTGGAATCTTGGAGCTCTGCGCTGGAGTTGATGAAGAAGGGACAGCGCGAGATTGCCGCCGGTGAACGGCGGCGCCAAACGATTGGTGGAGAGTGGTAGCGGCAATAGTCCACCACTGGGAACTCGTCTAGGCGGCACTCGACCGGCGGGCTCAGCTGGAAGACGATCGGCGACGAGCGGAGAGGCACGACGGCGCAAGGTGCATGCGGGCGGCCGTGCTGGCGTCAGGCCGAGGGCCAACAAGCACGCGCGAAAGCTTCCAGCAGTCACGGGGAACCGATTTACCTTGGCGTGCTACTACTCCGCTGCTTGCGCGTGGCCGAGACAGCAGAAGAGATGGGCTGCTGCTGCTGTTGCTTGCGCTCAGTGAAGAACAAGCAGTGGAGAGAGAGATCAGGGAGCTAGAGGGTGGCTACTATGGCTGCCTGCTCGAGTGTGTGCTGTGTGCATGTATATGCCTGTGTGGAACATGCCTTGCAAGTGAAGCCACCGAGAGGAGGAGAGCAATTTTCTTTTGGCCGGTGACAAGGATCAGAGAGAGAGATAGCCTGCAGCTAACCGGCCTAAAGTCAAGGAAAACGGTGGATGCTTGCTATGCTGCTGTGCTCCAGATGGTTCTGAGTTCAGGCATCAAGACATGAGAAAGCTAGTTAGTTTTTTTTTTTTGTTGATTTGTACTAGTGCATCCATTTTCTCATTTGTTTTCTCGAATTTCTCTAGTGGTCGCAAAGTCATCATAAAATTTGAGGATCTATTTTGCTAGATTTTATAATTCATGTGCAACCCATTTTAACTTGTTTGACCCATAATGCCTGAGCCAATTTCAAACTAAAATTCCTCAAACATGCTAGCTTTTCTAACTTGTGGTAATTTTCATGCCTTCAAAATAATTTCCAAAAATTTGGAAAAATTGATTTATATTCTTCGCATGCCATGGACTAATTTCTAAAATTATTTCCAGCTCTATGTTGTATAGCAATATTGTGAGTTTCTTAACAATGCACCAATTAACATTGATTTTCACAATTATGTTTAACTGAAAATGCAAGCTCATAAATCACCAAAACAATTAAGCATGATGCCAATGATGTTTATGATGCTTAATGACATGATTAAGCCTTTTGGGCTATTACAACGGTCTAACCGGAGCATTGGCGGTCTAACCGCCCAAGCGTAGAGGCTCGACTTGAATGAATTGATCACTCTCTCTTGCTCTCATTCTCACTCACTCCTTCACTCTCTTCCCTATTCCACCTTAGAGAGAGAAGGAGAGCTCCACCTCAAAGTCCACGTTGACCAAAGATCGACAGTGGGAATCTCCAGGAGCTTTCGGAGGACTTACCCGAGTTCCTCCCCTCTTCCCCCTCGCCGAAGGCACGCTCATCCAACCTTAAGCCCTCACGCCACCCCGGAGCCTGATCTCCAAACTAGAGCTTCTCTGGAGTGGATTGATCTGTTAGAAAGCTGCCGTACACTAAGGTGAGGCATCCCCTACCGTTGCCCCGTTGTTTCCAAGCTAGATTCGACCCTCATGTCGTTTAGACCCAAGTTCAACCTAGTCTAGATCCAATCCATGGGGTATCTTGAGTTTAGCTCTGTCAATATTGTCCAAATCACTTTAGAAGCACTCCACTAGTCCCATAAAGTAGTTTGGTACCCTTCGTCGTCGAAGGTTTCACCGGAGTCCTCACCGGTGACTCCACAAAGGCGCTGTCGGTAAGGTCTAACTATCTTACTACCAATAAGGCCAATCCGACTGCCAGTTAGGGCCAGAGAATCCGAGTTGAAAACCGTATACAAGGGTCAAATTGCCACTAGGACCGGTCTGACCGTTGGTTGGTGGTCTGACTGCCAGCACAACATCAGCCTGATCGCTAGAGGCCAAAACCTTCTATACGCCAGCGGTCTGACTACCAGTTCAATGTCGTTCTGATCGCCAGCCTCTGAAAGCTAGATGGATTTAGGTTAGCTTATTCGAGGTTTCAAACTTCAAAACCCTAATCTTTAAGTGATCTTTTGCTAATGTTTTTGAACCTCGGCGCTCTACTATTACTTGAGCACGCATCTTACGCATGTTTTTCTGTTGTTGTTTTTTTATGCATTGCATATGTGATTCTTTTAGAGTGCATTGAGCCACCAATCCAAGCGAGTGAAGGCGATGCCAACCTCTCTGAATTTGGTGAGTATTATGCAGGAAGTATCAGGCAAAACTCAAAGCAGTAAGGCAAGTATCTAAGCATATTGCACCCTTTGATTGCATTGTGGAGTCTAAATTCATAAGTTATGTTTTATATAAGTTTGCATGTACAGTGAGTCATTGCTGGGCGTCTATGTGTAGACATTACCTCTACCTTGAGTTGTTGATTATCCATATCCTTGTAGCCTTGATAGCATTGTTGATGTCTAACTTAAGAGTCGTTTGAAATGCTTATCAATGCATAGGTCATCGGTAGAAGTCGAGCAACGGTTCATCCATTGTTCGCAAGCTTAGGGCTTACTTATTGTTCACAAATATTGATTATGATATTGATGGTTGGATGAGTGGTGAGGTTGAGGCGAGACGTGGGTGGTGCTAAGGGTGTCTTCTGCCCCGGAGGAGTTTCTTGGGATAATTCGGGAGAGGAGCCCAAGCACTATAGACTGCTTGCATCGTTTAAACACCGTCCGTCAGTGCAGTTGGCTCTAGCACTTTCTGTACTAACCACATGCTGATCTAATTTTAAGGTAAGTCGAATATCATACATCATGTCAACACTTGTCTTGCGGCTCTATGACGCATAAGAGAAAAAGAAAAGGAGAAGCAAGGTGGCAGGGAGCCAAAGGTGTCTGGGACATGCTCGCGGTAACCCCGGTGCCATAGGGGCATTGCAAGTGGGTGGTTCCGCGTATGAGAAAGATTGACACGAGTACCCCTTAGGTGGGCCTATGTGGTAACTCAAGCCGTATGGTTCTTATGTCGTGTGGGTAAAGTTGTACCCCTGCAGGGTGTAAAAAAATTTGAATTGTCGCACTCTTGGTCATGAGCATGCTCATGTCCATTTGCATTGGTCGTATAGCCACGAATGTGGGATTGTTAGTATGGTTTTGTTGGGCATGGTTGTCAATGGTCGTTGATTACATGAGATGGTTCCATTTACATTTACGTTCATATGGTTTATAGATTTGGAAAGGTTTGTTTGGTTAAGTATAGGTGGTCACACCTATTTCTCTAGGTGGCTTACGCATATAAATTTACTTAACCTTGTAGCCTTCTGCTTGTTAATGGCTTAATGCATAATCCTTAGAGTCAGGTTATCTATATGGACCCTATATAGATTAAGTCTTGTGAGTACCTTCTGGTGAGGAGAAACTTGTTTTTGGCTACTTCACACCTGTCGATGTTGGTAGCGGACCTGAGTAGGCAACTACTCTCGAGTGGCGAAGCTTTTGGGGTGGAGCCTAAGGACATATGGCTCTACTCTTCTTTTGCTGCCTATAGTTTTGTTTTTGTTGTGTAGTTGATCTAACCCCTTTTTGTGTAAATTGTTATAAATGACTGAATGTTTAAGAACTTGTAATATAATGTTCATTACTCGTTCTTTCTTAAGCTTTGTTGTGATATTATATATTGGAAAAGCATGTGTTCCGATTTTGAGCATAAAACATGTGTCGGGACTACTAGGGTAATATTATAATTAATCATTGTAGTCATGATTGTGTAAATGATCAATTTAATGATTAATTAGAATATTATTTGAACGATTCCTCACAGCTTGGTATCAGAGCTTGGTTTAATGAAGTAGCCTAAACATGCGTAGGACGTGAGTTAGTAAATGTGTCAGTATCACTAAGCAATCCACTAAAGTTCTTTTTGTGCCCCTCTTGCTAATATGTATGAACTTGCTATATTATGCCACTAAGTGTAATGTGTTGTTACGTGCGACGCTTATGTCGTTTAGTTTCACATTGTGATGTTCCTTTTCATGAGTCATGTTGCATCGAAGAAAAGAGTAAGGAACGCATCCCGATGGTGGTAAATATCGAGGCTTAACCAGTGTGAGGCAGGGGTCTGGTATGTTCTGTACGGTGATGTTACGGAAAGTGAATACGTTAGTAATAATGTATGAATATCCACCATACGATGATAGTTACGGTCGCCTACCCATGTGGCAATTACATGGGTTGTCCCGTAAGGTGATGGTACGGGAAGTGAATACGTTGGTAACAACGTATGAAATGGTGCTTGTGCAGCACACACCTTTCGTGCAAGAAATAGTAGGTAGCATGAAGATTGGTAATTATTGTATATATGAATGCATGTGGTCTTGATGTTTGTTGCGGAGAGACGCGTTCGAGAAAGAAACGTGTAGATAGGAATCGAGCATGTCTTCATTTTTCTATCGCCATATGCATGCGTCTTCCAAATATACGATATTATGGGACCCAATCAAATGATATCTGGCTAATGCTATTACGCTATGTTAGAGTTTGACCGTTCCCTCTTTCATCTTATTGTCACAATAGGATGAGGACCCGTCAGAATCTCGGGAATGATCTTCCTGAGGGTTCCAATAAGAACAACCCTCCACCGCCTCCACCGCTGAGTATGGCGGATATGCTTATGCAAATTGAATAGAACCATCAAGCTCAGACGGTGCTCCTTGAAGCTCTCGTGCATAACATGACCCATCAAGGAGGAGGTGGAGCCAGACGACGTGATGACATCTCGGATTTTCTTCGAACTTAGCCGCCCACCTTCACATGTGCTAAGGATCCTCTTGATGCCGATCATTGGATGCGAACTATCGAGTAGAAGCTCACTCTCCTTCAGTGCGAGGACCACGAGAAGGCGCGCTTTGCTGCCCATCAGCTCCAAGACGCGGCTGATGCATGGTGGACAAACTATTTGGCCATGCACGCTACAAATCATCGTGTCTCTTGGGTGGAGTACCGCTAAGCCTTCCGTGATTTTCACATCCCCAAGGGGGTTATGGAGAACAAGAGGTGGGAGTTCCTAGACCTCAAGCAAGGCAGTAGATCAGTGATAGAGTATGTGCAGGTGTTTAGTACAGTATGCTCAGGATGAGATCAATACTGATGAGCGGAAGCAATACCGCTTTGTGAACAACCTCAATTCCAAGATGCAAGACCGGCTGCTATCGGCGCAAGAGTTCGCTGACTTCAACATGCTAGTGAGCGCCTCTCTCATGATGGAGTTCAAGCTGAAAAACCACCAGGAGGAGAAGAAGTGCAAGAGGGTTCTGTCGCCTTCCATGGGCAAGAGATCTCAACATGCACGGACGGAGAGTCAGCCTCCTTCATCTCACATGTCGGTCTTGACTGCTCCACGACCAATGTGGATGGTGCGACGCCCGTCTTTCTCCACTCCACAAGGATAGCCTCCAGGACCTATCGGTTCTCAGGGGAGTGTGACAGGTGGCCCCAGCGGCCTGTATTACAACTATGGGCACGTTGGCCACTTTGCACATGATTGCACTTATCCAAAGCCGGGAGCCGTGGTGACTGTCCCAAGGCCACCACCTGCTCAACCCACTCCTCAAGACTCCTAGGCTACGCACGTCCCCAAACGTGGCCGAGTGCATCACATCACCAACAAAAAGGCTCGAGAGGATGATAGCATGCTCCTTGGTACACTACTTGTGAACTCTCATCCCGCGGTTGTTCTTTTCAATTCGGGAGCATCTCATTCTTTTATCAATGGTAGTTATGTTTGGAGTCACAATTTGGTCATCGAAACCCTTCCCTCTGCCTATCACATTGATGCACTCGGTACTAAGTTAACAACCATCTGAGTTGTCCCTAAGGCTAAGATTCTCATTGAGGGAGTTCAGTTTTCTGCAAATTTGAACTTGCTAGAAACTAGAGGAATGGATGTCATATTAGGAATGTATTGGTTGGCTAAGTATGGGGCTCGGCTTGATTATGCCAGGAGAGTCATTTCTCTCAAGAATCCCAAGGGTGATCGGGTTTCTCTTCATATTAGGGAGCGTGGTCTCCACTTGTACACTCTAAATGTTGTCACAGCCACGGATCTCCTGGATATTCCAGTGGTTTGTGAATTTCCTGGTGTCTTTCCAGGAGAATTACCAGGAATACCACCCAACAGAGCAGTGGAATTCTCTATTAATCTCTTACCTTATATGGTCCCATTTTCAAAGAAGTCTTATAAGATGCCGCCAAATGAGTTGGCGGAGTTGAAGAAGCAGATTCAGGAGTTGTTATTGAAGGGTTTCATTCGTCCGAGCTCCTCAACCTGGGGATGCCCGGCGCTCTTTGTGAAGAAGAAGGCTGGTACTCTGCGGATGTGTATTGATTACCGTCCGCTGAATGAGGTCACGGTCAAGAATAAGTATCTACTTCCTAGGATTGATATTCTATTCGAGTAGCTAACCGGTGCCCAAGTCTTCTCTAAGATTGACTTGAGATTGGGCTACCATCAAATCAAGGTATGACTGGAGGATATTGCAAAGTTGGCTTTCTCTACCCGTTACGGTCTTTATGAGTTCACTGTCATGTCCTTTGGATTGACGAATGCACTGGCATTCTTCATGTACTTGATGAATACCATGTTTATGGAGGAACTGGATAAGTTTATCATGGTGTTTATCGACGAAATTCTTATATACTCCAAGACTGAAGAAGAACATTCTGAGATCTCTGAGTTGTTCTTGGACGACTTTGAGATCACCAACTCTATGCCAAGTTCAACAATTATGAATTCTGACTCAAGGAAGTCACTTTTCTGGTCACGTGTGGCCGTTGACTCAAACAAAGTGCAAGAGATTCTCAATTGGTTTCAGCCCAAGAATGTTACCGGCATCCAGAGTTTTCTTGGACTTGCTGGTTATTACCGCCGGTTCATCGAGAACTTCTCCAAGATTGCTAAGCCCATGACTAAGCGGTTGAAGCAAGGAAACGTGTTCGAGTGGTCGAGTGAATGTGAGTTAGCTTTCCAGATTTTGAAGAAACTACTCACAACTGCTGTCGTTCTTGCTCAGCCTGAGGTGGACAAGGGTTTCGACATCTACTACGATGCTTCCCACATAGGACTCAGATGTGTCCTCATACAAGAAGGTCGAGTTGTTGCTTACGATTCATGCCAATTGAAGCGCCATGAAGAGAACTACCCAACCCACGATTTAGAGCTTGTTGCAGTCGTGCATGCCTTAAAGATTTGGTGTCACTATCTGCTAGAAAATTTGTGTCGTATCTATATGAACCACAAAAATCTCAAATACATCTTTACTCAAGCTGATCTGAACATGAGATAAAGAAGATGGCTCGAGTTGATCAAGGATTATGAACTGGAAGTTCATTGTCATCCCAGCAAGGCGAATGTTGTTGCCGATGCACTAAGTAGGAAGGCTCGATGTAATTGCCTTATGGACGAGCCCGAAAATGCCACACTTTGTGATGCATTTCAGAGACTTAGGCTTGAAATGGTCCCGAAGGGATTTCTTCCAAATTTGGAGATCAAATCCACCCTCCTGGATGAAATCAAGGCCTCTCAGAAGGATAATAAGGGTATGGCCCGAATCCGGGATAAAATGAAGGAAGGCAAGGCTATCTATTTTTCTGAGGATGACCAAGGTGTCTTGTGGTTTTGAAACCGGCTAGTGGTTCTGAAAGTCGAGGCATTGAGGAAGAAAATTCTGGATGAAGCTCATAATTTTTTGCTATCTATCCATCCCGGGAGCACAAAGATGTACCAAGATCTCAAACCCAGATTTAGGTGGACTCGTATGAAGCGAGAAATCGCTCGATATGTTGCTGAGTGTGATGTCTGCCAAAGTGTGAAGGTCGAACACCTCAGACCGGCCGGTATGCTCCAACCTTTATTCATTCCCTCGATGAAAGTCAACGTGATTCTTTCCAATTGAGGAGAAATCTTTCCCATTCCACCACCAACACCTTCTCCCTAAGTCTACCGAATCTCAGGATGATATTCTTCTTAAGGGGGGAGGTTTTTCATGTCTCAAAGTATTAATTACGTAATTAAGCATGCATGATCATCATTGCATGTAATTATATGTATTTATTTATCGAGTTGAATCAAAATGTGTTTCAAGTACTTTAGAGATAGTTTAGAGCACTTTGGAGAAACCTCAAATACTTAGAAAAAGGTGGAGAGTGGAGATAATAGGACACTTAGAAAAATTCAGCAAAAATCACCCTCGCGATATGACCGGGCTTACCCACGGTCTGATCGCTAGGTGTGCAGCCACGTGGGCTTGCCATGTGGACTTGCTGTAGTCTAACCAGGAGCATTGACGGTCTAACCGCCAGAGCGCAGAGACTCGACTTGAGTGAATCGATCACTCTCTCTTGCTCTCTCTCTCTCTCTCACTCACTCCCTCACTCTCTTCCCAATTCCACCTTAGAGATAGAACGAGAGCTCTAGCTCGACGTCCATGATGACTAGAGATCGACGGTGGGAATCTCCACAAGCTTCCAGAGGACTTACCTGAGCTCCTCCCCTCTTCTCCCTCGTCGGAGGCATGCTCATCCAACCTCAATACCGCACACCACCCCAAAGCCTGATCTCCAAAACAGAGCTTCTTCGGAGTGGATTGATCCACTAGGAAGTTACTGTACACTAAGGTGAGGCATCCCATACCGTTTCCCCATTGTTTCCAAGCTCGATTCAACCCTCGTATCGTTTAGACCCAAGTTTAACCTAGCCTAGATCCAATCCATGGGGTATTTTAAGTTTAGCTCTGTGAGTGTTATTCAAATCACTTTAGAAGCACTCCACTACTCCCATAGAGTAGTTTGGTACCCTTTGTCGTCGAAGGTTTCACCAGAGTCCTCGCCGGCGACCCCGCAAAGGCGCTACCGACAAGGTCTGGCGGTTTGACCGCTGATAGGGCTGATCTGACCACCAGTTAAGGTCGGAGAATCTGAGTTGAAAACCTTATACAAGGGTCAGACAGCCACTAGGGGCGGTATGACCGTTGGTTGGCGGTCTGAGCGCCAGCACAACATCAGTGTGACCGCTAGAGGCCAAAACCTTCTGCACGCCAGTGATAAGGTAAGCTGAATATCATATGTCATGTTGACATTTGCCTTACAGCCCTATGACGCGTAAGAGAGAAAGAAAAGGAGAAGCAAGGTGGCGGGGAGCCAAAGGTGTCCGGGACACGCTCGTGGTAACCCCGGTGCCATAGGGGCATTGCAAGTGGGTGGTTCTGGGTATGAGAAAGGTTGATACGAGCACCCCCTTAGGTGGGTCTATGTGGTCACTCAAGCTGTATGGTCCTTGTGTCGTGTGGATAAAGTTGTACCCCCTTCAAGGTGTAAAATTTTTTTGAATTGCCACGTTCTCGGTCATGAGCATGCTCCTATCCATTTGCATAGGTCGTGGAGTCACGAATGTGGGATGGTTGATATGGTTTTGTTGGGTATGGTTGTCGATGGTTGTTGATTATATGAGATGGTTCCACTTATATTTATGTTCATGTGGTTTACAGGTTTGGAAATATTTGTTTGGTTAAATATAGGTGCTCACACATATTTCTCTAGGTTGCTTACGCATATGAATTTACTCAACATTGTAGCCATCTCCTTGCTAATGGCTCAATATATAATCCTTAGAGTTGGGTTATCTATATGTACCATATATGAATTAAGTCTTGCGAGTATCTTCGCACTCACGCTGCTCTTTTAGGTACTTCTAGTGAGGAGGAGCTCATTTTTTGCTACTTCACGTCCGCCGATGTTGGTGGCAGGCCTGAGTAGGCAACTACTCTCAAGTGGTGAAGCTTTTGAGGTAGAGCCTAAGGGTATATGACTCCATTTTTTTTGTCTATAGTTTTATTTCTGCTGTGTAGTTGATCTAATCTCTTTTTTTTTTAAATTGTTGTAAATGATTGAATACTTAAGAACTTATAATATAATGTTAATTACTCGCTCTTTCTTAAATTTTATTGTGATATTATATGTTGGAAAGATGTATGTTCCGATCTTGAGCGCAAAACACGTGCCGAAACTACCGAGATGATATTCTGATTAACCATTGTAGTCATGATTATATAAATGATCTATTTAATAATTGATTAAAATATTTTTTTTAAATATATAAATATTATTTAAACGTATAAGAATTCCAGCATTGACAACTTCCAGGCTACCAAACTTGGAAGTGATAACTGATAAAATTTTAATTTGCAACAACTGGAACAGAGTAGCCAGGTAACAGAAGAGATAGGACTTGATCACTCAGAACCAGTAGTGGGATGATGAATGCATGATTGCCTATTGCTGCCACACAAATACTGTTGGTGCTTGAAAGCAATGAAATCTGATGCGAGTTCGTCCGGAAAACCGGCCTAAGAATTGAGAATTCAGTAAAGTAGCAGCTTAGACAGCGCCAGCCGCAGGCCCTAGTGAACTACAATAAAACCTAGGAACTAACAGATGATTATGATGATTAAAAAAACTCAAACTGGAGCAGCAGACGCAGGAGGAATGATACTGCACACAATGAATTACGCGATGATTAAGCTATGCCAAGAGACAAGCCGATACTACAACGCCTCGGACCAGCGTGTACAGAGTAGGACACCGTATATCTTGCGAGAAACCAAACAGAAACATGGACAGTTAACAAAACCCACGAAAACAATCTGATAGCAAGCTCCTTGACCAAAGAGCTTTATCCTTACAAAAACACCCCACATTATCTGTCAGGTGGCGTTTGGATAGGGGGTGGGTTTGGGATATAGATGTGAGATGGGATACGAAATGGTGGGTTAGGGATAGGGATATGAAAATTATATATTTATATCACGTTTGGATAAGTTAGTTTTGGAAATGAGATAAGAATTTTATTAGACAAAAATACCCTTGTTGCCGCCGCCGCTCGCCATGACCGCTGACACCTCGAAGCTCTTCTTCCCCGCGGCGCCGCACCCCGCAGTCCTCCCGTCCCGAGGCGTCGCATCCCGCGCCTCCCCGGAGGCCCCCTACTGGCGCGCCTTCTGCTCCTCCGAGCTCGTCTTCGGCACCTTCCGCAGTCATATAGTATCAAGAGCAGACGGATATCAGGGACTTGCTGTAACTCTGCTGACTAGATTGATGTCCTCTTCGACTTCAATTGACCCTGCTGAGATTGCACATGTTCTAATTGTCAGTGTCAACTTCAAATCTATGATGCAATTTCATGAGAAAATGTATGATCTTGCAGGCTGTATGGTTGTTGTTCTCTGAAATCTTCTGCACTGTTCGTTTATCAATAAGAATGAAAACGAGCTTCAAAAGCAACTGAAGTTAACATGTAATGAACAACGCAATGTAATGATGATTAGTTACAGGCTTACAACAGTAGTGGTGTAAATTGGCCAGTTGAGACATTGTACACCGAAACTTTTGGCATTCTTTTGAAAATTCAAGCTTTCACCATTTTGATATACATCAGTGATCAACCTATACCATTTCTACAGTATACATCAGTCAGGTTATACAACATAAATACCTTGGCTACCAAAAGATGAAGTTCAATATAAAATTTTCAAAACAAACGACTTGGCTACCACTAAACCTGATGCAAAGAGGTTGACAAGGCCTCGGCAGGCTTGAACATATATCTAATAGGCCTAAAAAATCTCTCCATCCAAGTTCGAGACACTTTCGTCATGTGAGCTGGAGTTATATAGATAACAAACTAAACATAAGAATTCATCCAAGACACATAAATGTTTGAAAGAGCAGCCCGATGCTACTTTGGCAGGTTTCCAATTGCTAGATGTTTGCTAGCTGCTACATTACAGAGATGGCAACTTTAAGATGTGCAAGGAGCACATGTATGAACACTTTACATATTTACAACAAAATATCCACCTAATACTTTGAAGACCCTGCCGAACCGGTTCCAACTATCTACTGTACTTACACCAAAAGTCAGGTTTATAGAGCTGTATTTACACCATCTACTTAACACTTTGAAGGACCTGCCGAACAAAGTCAGGTTTGAAATCATCTGAAGTGGTAAAGAACAGATTCAACATTGCTGCATCCTGACCAATTTTAAGCGCTGCCTTCACAATTTGTGAGCTGGTCTATACCACCTTCAATACTACGACCAGGAATGACATAGAACATAGTGTCGCCATCCTTGAAGCCTACACTTTTTGCCAGTTGCACTACATAAAAGTAGGACATTACGTCCTTCTCAATATTTCGAAAAAGGGAGACTTCACCTCCATCATAAGTCAGTGTATCTTCCTTTGAAAAAGAACCCCCATGGTGCATCAAGATATTGATACACCCTGGAGCCATTGCCTCTGTTTGAATATGAGTGAATGTTAGTAATACAGAATATTAGTTGTATCAATCGAGACAAAATCCCCAAATCTAAGTAGTGTCGTGTCTACATGTACATAAAGCTGGTAAATGAGTTGATTTCACAAGTGACTAAATCTGCAGAAACCAAGGAATGCTAGTTATTAGAAAAGGTGAAGTTACATATCCATTTTCATTTGCACGGAATCACTGTACTGGTTTAAGAATTCAGAAAAGATTTGTCCTACTGCACATTCTCTATCTTACCGATCTTGATTAGTAAAATCTGGTACAGGGCAACAAGCATATGAAGCTACCAGCTTTACCTGACAAAACAATCCTTGTACAGATAGTTAATTAGTTCATTTCTTAGGAGACTTAACAATCCTTGTACAGCAGTAACAAAATTGTAGGACCCAAGTAATGCATTAAAAATTTGAAGTCGAATTCACTCGTTTAAGTGCTGAATCAAGCTTAAATTTCCACCAAAACTGCAGGTCATGGTAGAGTACTTGTTAATTACACAGGAAGCAA
The DNA here is from genome assembly GCF_958298935.1 of Phragmites australis. Classification (NCBI taxonomy): domain Eukaryota; kingdom Viridiplantae; phylum Streptophyta; class Magnoliopsida; order Poales; family Poaceae; genus Phragmites; species Phragmites australis. Next base: position 20,370,298 of record NC_084941.1, on the reverse strand, counting down.
TCTAAAAGAATCGGAACAGACCCAATCTAATATTGTATTCTCTGCCATTTTTATAATTATTTCTCAATTTTTATGCATGCAAAATGCATTGAATTTGTCAAACAGAAAGGGACAAAAATGTTTAGTTCAAGAAACAATAGTCACTCGGAGAAGGAATAAGCATCCAGTGACCTAATCTTGTGTTGAGCCAACAAAGATCCAATCAACATATTGGTGCATGCAAACAAGCTGTCGCAAGAAGAACAAAGCAATTTACCTGGTCGCGCCTGCCACCGGCCGCGGTGACCAAACTGTTGGGTAATGGGTAGGCTACGCTAGCACAAAATAAATTTTCTCTACCGCATTCAACCAGAAAGCCATGCGAGTAGGGGATCATGAATCGTTACCACTTGACGAGCAGTGCAGCGGAAGAAGAGATGGAGCAGACCAATCCAACGTCGTGCGCGTCAAGTAGTCGATCGTCAACCTCGTCCCGAGCACGTCCCGAGCACCTTCCGAGTATTCGCGAGTACGTCCCGAGTACTCCCGAGCAGATCAGCACCGCAATAGTAGCAGCGCCTCTACGGTATCCACACGTACAAGGATGGAATCGCCGTGTGCCGGTGTGCTAGCACCGCGTGCCCGGCTAGGGTTTCGAAAGGAGTTCGGGAATAGGAGGCGGCCAGGGTTTTTGGTGGCAAGATCTGTTTTTCTGGAAAAAAAACTCAATGCGCCTTGGCCCCTGCCTATTCTTATATAGAGCACGCTAATGGGCCTTTAATCAACATTAAAGCCCATTATGACTCTAAACCCTAATGGTCCTTTAATCAACATTAAAGCCCATTAGCAGATCCAATCCGCAAACTCGATCGCCTCTAGGGCACATCACCAACAATCTCCCACTTGCACTAGAGTCAGTACAAGTTTTATATTCCATCCCCTTAAGTGTGTGACCCGTTAGGTTCATGTGTAAACGGCCGCTATCCGGAAACCCTTTTCCGAATTGCAAGTCAATAGCGGTACCTAGCAGGACATATTGACTCCCGAATGCACACAAAGATCATATCGGCTGAACCTTGATATACTCATGCACCAATCCCTTTACCACACGATACCAGTCAAGCTCAAGGCGAGATTCGTGCCACCCTTGTGATAGCTCGACCATTCACTCGATCAAGTAGTGGATTCACCATGATTAACTCTTTAATCACATTGGCATGGCCATGCACTTTCCAATCCAACTACCTCGAGGGGCCCAGAGATATCTCTCCCGTTATTTAGGAGGGGTAAATTCCATCTTGATCACTTACATCCCACGACATGTTTCATAACATACCCGAAAGCAACCTTTATAACTACCCAGTTACGGAATAGCGTTTGGAAGCCCCTAAATGTGTTACTACACATTCTGGAATCAATGATGATCTCAGGTCAAAGGATTCTGTAGGTACACCATTTGAGATAACAACTGATGGCACATTAAAAATAACAATCCCAGCAGTATCTCAGGGTGGGTCTATCCAACATCATGTTCTCTAACATGTGTCCACATTACTGATTTGATATCTCCATATCTATGATCTGTGAAACATGATCATCATTCAGTCAAATGTGCTAATCTATAAATCATTATTGTCCCACACAATGATATGAGATTAGGGACTATTTAGAACAACATCATAAAACAAAGAGTTTCACAAACAAGTCACATACTTGCTGATCAATGTAAATGATAATCATTCATGGAACCAGATAACAATTATCCAAAAGTACATTAGCATAGACAGAACACATTCTCTCACATGTACTAGAGTCTATCCCGCAAGTATCTAATACCCATAGAGCTCAAGTGTGCCTCATGCTTGGGCTGTGGGAGAGGCTTCGTCAACGGATCAGCAATATTCGAATCCATGTGCACCTTGCATATCTTTACATCACCTCTATCAATAATCTCTCAAATGAGGTGATAGTGCCGAAGTATGTGCTTGGACTTCTGGTGCGACCTAGGCTCCTTGGCTTGTGCAATGGCACCACTATTGTCACAATAGAGGTCCATTGGACTGGACGCACTAGGGACCACACCCAACTCAGAAACAAATTTTCTGATCCAAACAGCCTCTTTTGCAGCTTCCGAAGCTGCGATATACTAGGCCTCCGTCGTGGAATCAGCAACCGTTTCTTGCTTGGAACTCTTCCAACTCACCGCACCTCCATTAAGGCAAAACACAAAACCAGACCGCGATCTCGAATCGTCCTTGTTGGTTTGGAAGCTAGCATCAGTGTAACCATTTACAACGAGCTCCTCCTCACCTCCATAGACTAGGAACATATCCTTAGTTCTTCTCATGTACTTGAGGATACTCTTTACTATAGCCCAGTGACATTCACCTGGGTTCGATTGATATCTGCTCATAACACTTAGAGCATAGGAGACATCTGGGCGTGTACAAAATATAGCATACATGATGGACCCGATAGCAGAAGCATACGGGATCGCACTCATCCTCTCGAGCTCATCAGATGTCATAGGACATTGATTCTTGCTGAGAGTGATGCCATGTGACATTGGCAAGAAACCTTTCTTGGAATCCTGCATATTGAACCGATTCAATACCTTGTCAATGTACGTGCTCTGGCTTAATCCGATTAGCCTTCTCGACCTATCTCTATAGATCTTTATGCCCAATATGTATGCTGCCTCTCCTAAATCTTTCATTGAAAAACTCTTTTGTAATGAAGATTTGACAGCATCGAGCATTGGAATATTATTTCCGATCAATAATATGTCATCCACATATAAGACCAGAAACACAAGTGCGCTCCCACTAGTCCTTTTGTAAACACAAGGCTCTTCTTCATTCTTGATGAAACCAAACCCTTTGATCACTTCATCAAAACGAAGATTCCAACTCCGAGAAGCTTGCTTTAGTCCATAGATGGACTTTTGCAGCTTGCAAATCTTCCCAGCATTTTTCGGATCGACAAAACCTTCAGGCTGTGTCATGTACACATCCTCACTTAGGTTTCCATTAAGGAAAGCCGTTTTGACATCCATTTGCCATATCTCATAGTCGAAATATGTAGCAATTGCTAGGAGAATCCGAATAGACTTTAGCATTGCGACGGGCGAAAACGTTTCATCATAATCAACACCTTGAATTTGCCTGAAACCTTTCGCCACCAATCGTGCCTTATAGATGTGAACATTTCCATCAACGTCTATCTTTTTCTTAAAAACCCATTTACACTTGATAGTTTTCACACCATCAGGTGGATCGACCAAGTTCCAAACTTGGTTTTCTCGCATGGATTCTAACTCGGATCTCATGGCTCCAAGCCATTTTTCAGAGTCTGGTCCCACCATTGCTTCCGAGTAAGTCTTAGGATCATCATTATCCAACAATAATATGTCACGCTGCCCCGTGGTTAGGAACATAAACCGCTCGGGTGCACGACTGAACCTTTCCAACCGACGTGGGGCTGGTGTCTCGACAACAGGTTCTGCAACATCTTGCATACCGAGTTGTGGTTCAATAGGAGCTAAAACACTTTCAAGTGGTTCCCGAATTTCTTCGAGTTGCACCGTGCTCCCACTAACTCTCTTCGCAAGAAACTCTTTCTCAAGAAAGACACCATTCCGGGCGACAAACACTTTGCCTTCTTCCCAGTTATAGAAATAATATCCTTTAGTTTCCCTAGGATACCCCACAAGGAAGCATTTATCAGATTTGGGAGTGAGCTTATCAGACGACAAATGTTTTACATAAGCCTCACAACCCCATATCTTAAGGAAAGACAATCCGGGACGCTTCCCGGTCCATATCTCATATGGTGTCCTCTCTACAGCCTTAGATGGAACCCTGTTTAACATGAAAGCTGTTTCTAGAGTGTATCCCCAGAAGGACAATGGAAGATCAGATTGGCTCATCATCGACCGGACCATGTCTAACAAAGTTCGGTTCCTCCGCTCGGACACCCCATTCCATTGTGGCGTACCCGGTGGAGTCAATTGTGGAACGATTCCACATTGCCTTAGATGATCACCAAATTCATGGCTCAAATATTCACCTCCACGATCTGATCGCAGAAATTTAATTGTCTTGCCTATATGATTTTGTACTTCATTCTGGAACTCCTTGAACTTTTCAAAGGATTCAGACTTGTGCCTCATTAGGTAGATGTAACCATATCTACTAAAGTCATCGGTGAAAGTAATGAAATACTGAAAACCACCTCTAGCTGTAGAACTCATCGGTCCACATACATCTGTATGTACTAGGGCCAATAATTCATTTGTCCTCTCACTTTGACCAGTGAAAGGCGTCTTAGTCATCTTGCCAAGTAAACAAGACTCGTATGTATCAAATGATTCAAAATCAAATGAATGTAGAAGACCATCTTTATGGAGCTTCTGCATACGCTTCTCATTTATATGACCTAATCGACAATGCCAAACAAAGGTGGGATTCAAATTATTAAGCCGAAGCTTCTTTGTATCAATGTTATAAATAGTTATATCCTCAAGATCCAATATATATAATCCATTTACTAATGGACAATTACCATAGAGCATACCATTCAAAAATATCGAACAACACTTGTTCTTTATTATGAATTCATAACCATCTTCTTCCAAACATGAAGAAGAGATAACGTTTTTGCCCAAGGCAGGAATATAATAACAATTATTTAATTCCAAAACTAATTCTGAGGGTAGCAATAAGGAGTAAACGCCAACGGCCAACGCAGCAACTTTTGCACCATTGCCGACGCGAGCATCCAATTCGCCTCTTGCACACTTCCTAGTCCTTTTAAGTCCCTGCAGCGATTTGCAAGTATGAATCATTGATCTGGTATCAAATACCCATGAATCATTAGGACGAGTAGCAAGATTAATTTCAATAACATTTATACCTGAAGAGGAAGTCTTACTTCCCTTCTTCTTTTTGAGTTCTTCCAAGTACAATTTGCAGTTCCTCCGCCAATGACCAGTCTTATGGCAGTGGTGGCAAGTGTTAGAAGCGGCAGGGCTAGCCTTGGGCTTTCCAACAGGTTTAGGCTTAGAACTCGAGATCTCATCCGAAGTTTTAGCCTTGCCCTTGCGCTTTCTCTTCTTGCTATCCTTTTGAACCATCATCACATGACTAGAGCTCTTCTTAATGCTTTCCTCAGCAGTTTTTAGCATCCCATGCAATTCAGCCATGCTTTTCTCCATGATGTTCATATGAAAGTTCAAAATGAACGGCTCGAAGCTCGCAGGGAGCGACTGGAGAATTACATCCGTAGCCAACTCAGGGCTAAGGGGAAAACCAAGTTTTTCCAGGCTCTTAATGTAACCAATCATTTTGATCACATGAGGACTGACTGGACTGCCTTCTGTTAACCTGCACGCAAACAAGGACTTTGAGGTGTTGTACCTCTCGGCCCGAGCTTGGTTCTCAAACATGCCTCGGAGTCCCACAATCATATCATGGGCATCCCTGTTCTCATATTGCTTCTGAAGCTCAGAGGACATACAGGCAAGCATGAGGCAGCTAACATCCAGTGAATCGTTGGTGTGCTTCTCATAAGCCCTCCGATCCGTGGCAGGAGCATTATCAGCTGGTTCATCAGGATAGGGGACCTCTAGAACATATTCCTTTTTCTCTTGTTTGAGAATAATTCTCAGATTTCTATACCAATCAATAAAGTTTGTTCCAGAAAGCTTCTCTTTTTCAAGAATCGATCGCAAATTAAAACTGGAAGTGTTACTGACGGCCGGTGCCATAATCTACAACAGAAAATGCAGGTTCAGCACTATGCCTATGTGAATCTTCTATTAAACAATTTAACAAAAGATACTCCACTATATGTGTTTTCCCTCTAACAACATATAGAGGATCAAGATCCATATTCAACTAAGTTCTAGTGAGCTTTGACATCACTGCTAGAAACTTAGTGACATAGGTAAGCAACGCCTTGCTAATCACATCCCTATGTGACTCTTGTTTGTTGGGTGGCATCGAATGCCCAGGCGCCCAACACCATGCCCCAAAGCCCAAAACCGTTTTGATAGCTTTATCAAGTAAACCAATACTATGCGTGTGGATGTCCGACATCCACTCTAACTGGTTAAGATAAATGATGGCACCCTGCTTTGGCAGACCTACCACACAATGATCAAAACCTTTGTAGGTGCAGTTATTGGAAGGGCATCAATTACTCTTGATTTTTCTGAGGAAAACTACTCTATCATGAAAATCATATCCACCACATATAAAACATGAAAGAATAGTATGACAGGAACATAAAAACATCACAGGAAATCATATTAACTATGACATAGTATGGCCCCTTCACATGGTGATCTCCATCGCCACGGTTCCTGTCCTCCGGGTCATCATGCTTCAAATCTCCATGATCTTGTTCTAGTCTATTACACCTAATAGCACTAGATAAATTACATGAGAAGAAGCATCACAAGTCGACACGCAGGCCGTTATACAATAACATGACAGCCTTGGGCTGCAATTAACCATGACACGCAGGCCATGAAAAATTACACACATGCATCACATATCACAAGGCCATACCAGTCACAACATTCTCTGCAAAAACGAGTTAAGCGTAGAATCGAATTCTAATGTCGTGATGGGATCATGTTATTACAACAATCTATGCATGTACGCGACGGCGGTCCATTAGATCAATCCCATTGATCATCGCGTGAGGTTTTTCCAGAAATGATGACAGCACACATGACCTCGATCTGCTGTTCTCCCGACCATGTCGCGATGCACGCAGTTAGCCCCGATGGTGATTCCAGCTGGTAGGGGCAAGTCGCACGCAAAACCAGGTGGGAGATCGAGCTAATCTTTTTGGCTATGTGGTTTCATCGACTGGCATCTCATCCGATCTCTAATTCACCTAACCAACCGTGCATTGGTCAATCCATCATATGAACTGATAAAAAACAATAGATCTAATCTATTTCTATCACATATCTTCTATATGTGACTGATCCAGGTCGAAAACTACGCAGGATGGCTCTGATACTACTGTTGGGGAACGGGTAGGCTACGCTAGCACAAAATAAATTTTCTCTACCGCATTCAACCAGGAAGCCATGCGAGTAGGGGATCATGAATCGTTACCACTTGACGAGCAGTGCAGCGGAAGAAGAGTTGGAGCAGACCAATCCAACGTCGTGCGCGTCAAGTAGTCGATCGTCAACCTCGTCCCGAGCACGTCCCGAGCACCTTCCGAGTATTCGCGAGTACGTCCCGAGTACTCCCGAGCAGATCAACACCGCAATAGTAGCAGCGCCTCTACGGTATCCACACGTACAAGGATGGAATCGCCGTGCGCCGGTGTGCTAACACCGCGCGCCCGTCTAGGGTTTCGAAGGGAGTTCGGGAATAGGAGGCGGCCAGGGTTTTTGGTGGCAAGATCTGTTTTTCTGGAAAAAAAAAACTCAATGCGCCTTGGCCCCTGCCTATTCTTATATAGAGCACGCTAATGGGCCTTTAATCAACATTAAAGCCCATTATGACTCTAAACCCTAATGGTCCTTTAATCAACATTAAAGCCCATTAGCAGATCCAATCCGCAAACTCGATCGCCTCTAGGGCACATCACTAACACAAACCAGCTGTCGCAGGCGAATTGAGAGCGAGAGCTAGAGCGCTGGGAATCGCGAGAGGGAGCGGGAGCGGCGCCTCGTTCTCCTCGCTGCGAACATATGAGAGGAACGAAGCAAATTGGACTGTACCAATGGGGAAGACAAAAAATGTAATTTCACATGTTTTCCCGCTCTATCCCGCCCAAACCCACCCCCGCCAGCGGCCATCTACGGCCATAGAAAGCTTCAAACAACGATATTTAAATACTCGCTTGGTAGGTTTTGTTGCAAGAGAACTTGGCGAATGACAAGCATATCTCCCACTTATTCTCATATGTGAGAGCACAAGCTCGAAATATGTCCTCCAAAATCTGATTCACCCTCTCGGTTTGACCATTAGTCTAGGGGTGATATGCGGTGCTGTGGAACAGCTTAGTTCCCATAGCCTCATGCAGGCTTCTCTAGAAATGAGAAGTGAACTAAATACCTCGATTAGAAATTATCTTCCTTTAGAATCCCATGAAGGCAAACAATTTGAGTGAGGTACAACTCCGCATATTGCTTGATCGAATAACTTGACCAAATACGTGGTCTTGACAAGAAGGAAATGAGCGAACTTTGTCAATCAGTCCATAATAACCCAGATTGAGTCATATCCATGAGAGGTCCTCGGCAATCTAGTAATGAAGTCCATTTCAATCTCCTCCCACTTCCAAGAGGGAATGAATAAAGGTTGGAGCATACCGGCCGGTTTGAGGTGTTCGACCTTCACTATTTGGCAGACATCACACTCAGCAACATATCGAGCGATTTCTCGCTTCATGCGAGTGCACCTAAATCTGGGCTTGAGATCTTGGTACATCTTTGTGCTCCCAGGATGGATGGATAGCAAAAAATCATAAGCTTCATCCAGAATTTTCTTCCTCAATGCCTCAACTTTCAGAACCACTAGCCGGTTTCAAAACCACAAGACACCTTGGTCATCCTCAGAAATATAGATAGCCTTGCCTTCCTTCATTTTATCCCGAATTCGGGCCATACCCTTATTATCCTTCTAAGAGGCCTTGATTTCATCCAAGAGGGTGGATTTGATCTCCAAATTTAGAAGAAATCCCTTCGGGACCATTTCAAGCCTAAGTCTTCGAAATGCATCATAAAGTGTGGTATTTTCGGGCTCGGTCATAAGGCAATTACATCGAGCCTTCTTACTTAGTGCATCGGCAACAACATTCGCCTGGCTTGACTGAGTTTTGGCCAAGGATTCCAATGAGAGCATGGTGGTTTGATCCAACGAGGGGAGCGGAGGTGCGAGTAGGAGGCCCGCTTCGGGATCTCGAATTTCAGCAGGAGTCGGGCTCGAGGAAGAAGATAGGGAGAGGGCGGTCGGTGCGGTGTTGTGTATTGGGCCGAGTCACATCAACTTTGGCGTGACAGCCCACTCAGACCTGTCACGTTGGTCTCATGTGTAAAGGCGTCGGACGAATGCCAACTTAACTATCTTGGTTACATCATATATATTAGCGTGATCAAGTTAGTTGAGAGTCACGCTAAAGATTTTGACATAAAAAATTAATTTTTGAAAATTTAGTTTTCCACGTGATATTATTAAAATATTAGTTTAAAAAGAGTTAAAATAAAAAAAATCGACGAGCTCCTTCAACTCACTGCTTACGTGAGGCTTCGTTACCTCATGTCGTTTCGGCTTTTGCGGAGTCATTTGGTTCCCGTAGGTTCTAATTCCGCCGTTGAGTCTGCACTGCCACCCTAATCATTTCGCGTCGTCATCTCCTCCCTGCTTGCTGGCAAAACATTCATGGCCGCCACTGCAAGGCACGAATCACGGAAGTGGATCGGACGGCTGGAAATCTCCTATTCAGAAGGAAGGAGATTTGTTACAGATAACCAAGATGGGTCCCACCGATTGGAAGGATAGAGACCAGCCGATCGAGAATTCGAGACCCGCCGCAGCGCAGGCTCCTCTCCTCTCCTTCCGTGGCGGCGTGGCGTCAATGGCGGCCGAGCCCAAGATCCTCGAGCTCTCCAATGGCAGGATCACCGCAAGGATCGCCAGCTGGGGCGCCACCATCACCTCCCTCCTCGTCCCCGACGCCCACGGTCCGCAGCTGTCGCGCTTCTCCGTGTTCGGATTCTTGGCTTCTTGGATTCACCCCTGACCCGTTTCTTGGCGGAATTGGCGCAGGGAATGCCGCGGATGTGGTGCTCGGATTCGACACCCTGGAGCCGTACATGGTGAGAGGGACCCTCGAATCCTCCCGAATCTGTGCTTAGTCCTCGTAATCTGTTTTAACTTTTGACTCTTGGAGTGAGCTCAACTGTCCTCGTAATCTAGTGTGTTCCCTCACTAGATTGAAGCAACTTGTAATGTGTAGTTAGAAGAGCAACAGGGGAGATTGGAACCATATCAGGCTGCCTGAGCAGAATTAGTCAACTAGATGTCTAGACGACTATTTATGGAAATGCAACGAGTTGTTCACGAAAGGAAAGAAAAAAAAAAAGGTGTACAGTTTCAGATGCCATGGCCTTTGGGAAACTCTTCCAAGGGAAATTGGTAGCTTCGTGCGACACAGGATGCCTTTCCAGACTTGAATTCCACTCCCAAATAGTACTCCATCCCCTGGCTGTCCGGACATAGCTTGTTCAGTTCGTGTCTATTAATCAAAACCGGCTCTAGTGCAATATCTGTAAACCACATCTGATTATATCCATTCCATACCCCACAATCAAATAATGGTAATCGTTGAGATATGGACTGACTATATGTGAATAAAGGTTCTGAATTTGTGAAGTGTATCGTGCTCTTTTAAAATTTTGTGTACCTTGTTGTAAAGAGTTGTCTACTGTTGATGGTCTACTTCTTTCTATTCTGTTTTGCAGAAAGGCATGTCACCTTATTTTGGCTGCATCGTTGGTCGAGTAGCAAATAGGATCAAGAATGGGAAGTTTAGTCTAAACGGAGTTGAGTATTCATTGCCCATCAACAATGGACCCAACAGCCTTCATGGTAATGCTTCATAAATTTTGCAGACTTGGTGTAGACTGGGTACGTGATCACATTAGTTAGATCTCAGAGTGTAAGTGCATGACTTAGTCTTTATTTAGGCTAGTGGCTAATTTTAATCAAACACTATAATAGAACTAGAACGTTGATGGTCAGCATAAATTATTAGCATGGGTATCTTTATCGTTAGTACCGAGTATTATACACATAAATGTATTGCACACTACAATCTTTGTACTTTTAACATCCGATCCTATTTTAATGCCTAGATGAATCAATCCTGTGGTAAAATGATGTTTCTCGAAAATAAAAATGCTTTGAAGACCTCCACAAATTGTGTTCTTCTTCCATGGATACATTGTGGTTTCTCGTCATGTGATATACCTTTTCTTTTTTTGCTGGATTGTGAATGTCAGGTGGGTTGAAGGGATTTGACAAAATTGTGTGGGATGTCGTAGAGCATAACGATGGTGAATGCCCATCAATAACCTTTCAGTATCACAGTAAGGATGGGGAAGAAGGTACATCCATTAACATCTTTGTTTTCACTGCAGGGCTCTCCATGCTTGAATAAGTTAAGCCAATTCAAGCATTAACTGTTCTACATTTTTCAGGCTATCCGGGCGATGTGACTGTCCGGGCAACATACTCTCTTCCTGAAGCTACCACTCTAAGACTTGACATGGAAGCTACACCAGAAAACAAAGCCACTCCTATCAGCCTGGCACAGCACACTTACTGGAACCTGGCAGGCCATAACTCTGGTGACATCTTAAATAATTCGATCCAGATCTGGGGGGAACACATCACTCCCGTTGACGAAAACACAATCCCCACTGGTGAGATAATGCCTGTCAAGGACACACCCTTCGACTTCATGACAGAGCACAGAATTGGGGAGTGCATCAACAATGTTCCTGGAGGGTACGATCATAACTATGTGCTGGACTGTGGAGATGAGAAGAATGGCCTGAAGCATGCAGCCAAACTGAGAGACCCATCAGGCGCACGCACCCTGGACCTTTGGACTGATGCGCCTGGCATGCAGTTCTACACTGCGAACTATGTGAATGGCATCACTGGCAAAGGGGGTGCTGTCTATGAGAAGCATGCCGGAGTATGCTTGGAAACCCAGGGGTTCCCCAATGCCATCAACCAACCCAACTTTCCATCTGTGGTCGTGCAGCCTGGTGAGAAGTATAAGCACACAATGCTGTTTGAGTTCTCAGCCTGAATAGAGAAGCTGTGAACAGCTCAAATGGCTGTAACACTTGTAGAATGAAATAAATAAGCTGAAAAATAAGGTGTAGTTACCAAATCTGGATGATTGTATCTTGCCTGTCATGCAACTGCAAAACAATGTTCTTGAATGTTCAAAGGTAGATATATTTATTTGTGAGACTGGTTGCACATAATTGAGAAAAAAATGTTAACATGGCTGGCCAAAGTTTGGCAAGAAAGTATATAGGGATATAATCAAGAGGCACGGCTTACCAAAAAATTGGCAAACATCCAAAATGGATTCCAAATTCTTGGGGCTAGCCAAATTTTTGCAAGGTTAGTTTGGGCACAAACCAAACAAGCCTCAAGGGTTTGTTTGTTCTGTATCTTGTACTTCTGCAAAAATATCATATGTATGCCAAATAAAGGAAACATCATTCAAGCTGCATATCCTTAAAAAAAAACAGACTGCTATTCATGTAGAGTTCAGGAGCTACAGAGCAAATTCAATCCTTCTTTTTGTACATGTAGTTTTTGCTTATAACAGAAACAAACAGCACATGTATTACATTTTATAATACTATAAAGTACATATCTTGAACACCCAAGGTGCAAGATGCCTGGGTTCAAAGAGTTTGGTACACAACAAAAACATTGCATCTCAAATTTTTCTATGTTTAACATTTGATGTATATATGTTTCTCGCCATAAATATTTCCTCGGTTAAAAAAGTGTACAAACTGTGGAAAAAAATTGCCCGATTCATTTCCATTGTTATACATTCAAATGACAGAATGCTGCAGCGACGGAGGTTTCCTTACTTTCGTTGCCTGCTCAAACGAATAAGCTATTTCTAAAAGCTTTGGCACTGACCCTTTCAACCCTCCGAAGCAGATGGTGAAAGGAACGCCATTCGCAGCATAACCAGCTGGAACAGTGATAGCTGGGTAGCTGCCGATGGCGAGCAGGCTGTGAGCAGATGCACCTGGGGCTACAATTGCATCCAATTGATTATCTTGCATTACTTTCTCGAGACCTCTTTTACACAGTTTGTTCAGTCTGGCAATGGCGCGCTCCTCAGTTGGACCAATGCCATTGGTTGCTTCAGATTGTAGAAGGTACTCTTGACCAAATTCAGCTATCCTTTCCTGTGATCAATAATGCAAGATTGCTCCTTTATGTTCAACAAAATTATCTAGAAAATTAGATGCACAAGAAGGTGATATTTACCTCAACAGGGTGCTTCTTGTTGAAGTTGATTATGTCTGATAATGATCTAACAGGTGAAGTAGCCAGCTTAGATAAGTAGGAGTTGAGGGACAGCTTGAATTCGGCGAGCATAAGTGCACGCTCGCCGCTTTGCACTGCATCGTTAATGAAATTCATGCTTGGTATCTCAAGATTGTCCACCAAGATGGCACCCATTTTACTGTCAATTTTGTTACATCATTCAGGGGTAAGGAAAAGTATATATAATAGGGAAATAACATCAACAGTAATGAACAAATATACATCTACTCAGTAGTTCCTTCTTTAGTAATTCATTGATATTTTCAGAAATATCATTCAATTTGAAATTAGAATCTGCACAAGAATTTACTATTGACGTTGTCATCTAAGAGTTCTTAAGATACAAACAACTGAAGTATAGATTCGTACTTATTGTTTCCATGTTCTTTGTATAGCCCAGGAAAGGGTAATATAGAATGACAATCCTGGTATCAAGAAACATTGTTGATGTTGCATAATTTGATATATAAAGAACAGTTGAAGTCTAATCATGTCTAGACACTAACAGCCTAAAGTACCATCATGTCATTCCAGCATACATCATGAATTGTAAATTTATCAAGTGTATAACTGAAATATCTATTCAAGCATGAATATTTGCCTGAGAATTTGTTTCCCCCGAGAACGTAAGTATTTTGATTGGTATTGGATAACATTCAGTTATTGGTGATGATCTGCAATGTTCCTGAAATGCTAACATATCAAGCATGAATATTTGCCTACGAATTGGGCATAGCTCATTTCAGGGTTAAGAGATGGGTTAGGAATTTAATGGACAAAACACCCGTGGGTTAGTAAGGATTAACCTAACCCATTCAAAGCCTTTTAAAGTTAATCCGCCAAAGGCCTGGAATAAGCTAACCCAACAGAACTAACCCGCCCATGGTCTTTTTTTCTACTGCTCACCCACCTAATTTAGTCAAACATAATTTAGACTAAATATGTTGAGAAAATAGTTGCCAAATTTATGGTTAAGCTAACCTACCTGGGTTAAGGTTCGCTAGCCTACATACATTAATCCTGAATTAGATCGGTCTTATGATCTAGAGTTTCTTTGACTGGAGCAGCATGTTCATTTGATATTTCTGGATAAAAATTCCTTTATAACAGCATTGTTACTGCTAGTACTAAAATATAGCAAAATTGATTTTTCCAGATAGAATCAAAGGGGTTGTTCAAGAAAACAACGAATGTTACTTGCAGATAAAAGATAACGGTATTAAGATATTGTGTCAAAGTACCTCATAATGTCGAAGTGCTGACCGAAGACCTTTTCTTGGACAGAGCCCGAGGGAAACGGAAGAAATCCTTCATGGGAATTCCCAATCTCTTGCCTCTTAGTCCATCTATGTTCAAGAATTGCATGTAACCACCTTCTGGTATATACTGTGAAGCCATGCGAGTCGCCTCTGCATCTCGTGGATCATAGCCGACAGTTGCTTCCAACACATGCACAGCATCCGAAACTGTTCTAGATATCGGCCTGCATCAAGTAGGTTACATTGCTAAAAATGGTTAACATGGCCTAATCAGATCAAAGTCAAGAGGGTAAACAGGACACGGTGACAATAACATCATTGCTCGAGAACTCGAATACAAAGTGGACAACAACCGGTAAGACTTGCATCAGGTGTTTCTTTTTCTTGAAAAAAGATTTCTATCAGCTGAAGCTGTTATTTCAGTGTATAGAAGCAGCAGGTGGTAATGTATTCAGCGACAGGGAACTTTGATCATCACAAATGCCACCATGTTTAGTGGCAATTCGGAGCTGTATTTAAGCACAAGAAATATTTTATGTTTTAGCAAGTAAATGTTGACGTCCTGTTCAGTTTGGTGTGGACATTGTTCGGAAAAACAAAAGGACAAAAAAGCTTCGGTGTGGTAATTGGTCGATGAGGATAGTGACATTAGTTCAAGAGAGCGGAGTACAGAAACATGCCTCAATATAGTGATGTTTCAATTAAATTCAAAGCACAACACCACTATGTTTGATGCATAAGAAGCAACCAAAAAGAAGAAAAGGTGGTGTATCAGAAGTTAGTAACACAATAAACCCACATCAGAATCAGTTAAACATTGTCGCTCACCCAACTGTGTCCATCCTTGGTGATATGATGATGACGCCGGCGCGGTGGTGAGAGCGACGGTGGGCTTGATCCCGACGACGGAGTTGTAGCTGGACGGGCACATGATGGAGCTGTCCGTCTCGGTCCCAATGGTCACCGCCGCCATGTTCACGGCCGCCGCAATCGCTGATCCGCTGCTTGAGGCGCATGGCGTCGCCGACGGCACATACGGATTCTGCATCAGCGACCCAAAATCAATCGGTATTGCCATCGCAGCATTGCTTCTGGTGGCTGCAAGAAATCAATTTGAAACAAGGACAAGCATCCAAGATAAATGGAGGAGGAGGAGGGGCCAACCCTGCCCTGGCCGCCGCGGGGGCTCCAGCCAGCGGCGATGCCGGGGCCGCGGAAGTTGCATCATTCGCTGAGGCTGGCAGTGCCGAGGAGCACCGCGCCGGCGCGCCGGAGCCGCTCGACCACGCCGGCGTCGCGCGCGGGGCGCAACCCGACCATGGCAAGTGACCCGGCGGTTGCGTTCAGCGGCCCTCCGCCGGCCGCGGCGATGTTGTCCTTGAGCAGCACGGGGATACCGTGCAGCGGCGGGAGCGCCGACTCGGCCGCGCCGGAGCCGGACCGAGCGGCGTTGGCGCGGTCGGCGGCGGCAAGCGCGCCGTCGGGGTCGCGCTCGATGACGGCGTGGAGCGCGGGGTTCAGGGACGCGATACGGCGCATGTAGAGCTCGACGAGGCCGCGGGAGGTGAGCTCACCGGCGGCGAATGCGCGTTGGATGGAGTCGATGGTGGCCTCCTCCAGCTCGAACGCCGCGGCGGCGCCGGCGAGGACCAGCAGCAGCGGGAGGCGGTGTAACGGCGCTAGCGTTGCCATCAATATCTATATCCTAACGGCGGAAGGAATGACGGCGTCTCAGGGGCTCTGCTACTGTAGCAGTGGGCCCAAGTACGTATACGTACATACATGTATACAGCTACTGTAGCAGTGGGCCCCAAGTACGTATACGTACATACATGTATACATACGTATACGTATATATACATGTATACATATATATACATACATATGTAATTTTCTTTTCCAAAAAAATCTAGAAAAATATCGAAATGAATATTAGTTACATTAATAAATCAGCTGAAAAAATCTAAAATGCAAAGAAAAATATCTAAAACTAAAAAAATATGAAACAAATTTTTTTAGGTTAGTATTACTTTCACCTACATGTTAAAACTATGTGCATGCATAAAAGTTCTATTGTTTTCTCTATAATTAATTTAATGTGTTTGACATTAATAATTTTATAAATAAATATTGAAATGTACAAAATTTGTGAACTTAATTTTTTAGGCTTCTTTTGTCGTGCTCTACACAGCAAAATAAAAATGGGCGCGACGTACGCGCGCCAATCAGACTAGTTGTAGCAGTGTGTGGATTAAGGCTAGTCCCTACGACTTCCCTTCGAAATCAAAATTCCGCTCTGAAGAGATTTTTTTCTCTTAGCAATTTAACGGTTTTCCTTCACATTTTTCTCACGATGAGATTTTCAGATCATTCCTTTTAGGATGGGATTATCTCTCCTTTCCCTTCGTGATTCCTCTCGAAGAGAAGCTGTTGGAGATGAGAAAAAATAAAAGAAATGAGAACGAAAAAAGAATTGAGAAAGGAACGAAATGAAGAGAATAATGTGAGAATTGGTATCATGGCACGTACTAGAGCAATGTAGTTTGTTGTCGTGTAACTGATGTTTAATTTGTGTAAATCCTAGAATTCAAAGCTTAATTGACATCCAAACTAAAATGTGATGTTAGTTCACACCATAGTTACCAAATTCCCGGATGGATGGAGTAAAGGAATGAGATTGAGAAACATGGTACGCTACTTACGAAATGTTTTGATAAGGTAGGAATCAGATTATTCTCACGTGTAGAAACGGGACGACGTTCCTAGGATGAGAAACACGGTATGATTTCACATTCTCGGTAAATATAGTTCACACGCCAATGTACAGTGTTTACTAAAATTTGTTGTGTTTTTGCTGTATTATGTGATGAGAGGGACCATGCATATTCTTCACGCCACTCCGGAGCTCCCTATCAAGCAAAGTCACACAAGTAGGTATGAAAACGGATCGCAATTGGTGAACAAGCCTATATTTGAAATCATATTTATTGTCGAAAATATATTCGAATCGTATAGTTTAGATATCCAATGCTGATTCCAAGTTGAAAATATCCAATACTGATTCAAAAAATCTATTTGTTTCTGATTCCAACTCAAATTGATTATTGGAACCGTTTTCACCCTATAAGTAAGTCATCTCCCTGACCCTCAACCGGATTCTTTTGTCTTTCATGGGGCCTAGTTCGTTCATAGCTCTCCTTTTTTTTAAAAAAAAATGTTCTTGTAAACTAGAAGCCTTTGTTACAAGTTGATCAAGACTACTTTCTAATTTCTACACAGAGCTTCCAAACTACAATAAAATCTCATGGGCCTTGACACTTAATTTTCAACGCTTATTGTATCTGGTAACTTCCAACGTACATCTCAATGCTTTTGTTTCGTAGAACTTTACTCGTAATTTCCAACTTACATATCAATAGCACATGCCTTTTATTCATCTTACAATCATTAGCCTAGGGCTATTGACAGTAATTTGCAACTTTCAACTCAGAGCCCATTTGTTAGGGTTTTGAATTCACCTAGAAACGTTTTGATTCTAGTTTTTTTCTCAAAAATATTTCTCTAGTGAATAAGAATCACTTTAATCGTTTAGCTAGTTAGATGTATTCTGATTCTCGACAAATGATAGTGATCGTAAATAACAAGGAAGTGATTCAGGAATGGGAGGAATCACCTTTTGTCTGTTGCTATCTCGCAGTGTAAAAAAAATAGAAGCGCTTCTTCTTTTTTTTATTTGAATCACGTACCAAAAGTACCATTTAGTAGGGATTCCACTGATTCTACCTAGAATCTGAAATGTTTTTTGCATCCAAATGGGACCTTAATAAACTAGGGTTTTGACCTGCAATTTCTAACTTATAACTTAATGGTTTAGGGTTTTTAATTATTGATTTCCAACTTATAATTCAGTAGTATACAACTTTTAATTGAAAGTCACAAGTTATAACTCATCTAATTTCCAACATACAAATCACAAGCATATGATTTTTCACTTGTAGTTTTCAAATTCCAACCCAATAGCCTAGATATGCTAATGCACCACTCAAACTGGACATTTCCTGAAAAAGATCACAAAACAAAATACTATAAACCCGATAAAAAAATAAAGCAGTAGAGGTGAACCCCAAATGGTTGATTCATTTCTCTCTCTCATGAAAAGTCGACGTGTTCTCGATGCGTCACATAAGGATAGGTCCAGATGTAAAATAGTGATTTCGATCGTTGCCTGTCACCATCGAGTTGTAATTAGGATGTGTTTGGTTCACAGTAGAAGTCTGGATGGGATAACTCTGTCTAGAAACTTTTGGATGATTAAGGATTTATTTGTTTTAGTTATGGATTTTGAAAAACAGCTTGTAGATTATAAATTGTAAAAATTTAAATTATGAAAAATATTTAGATCGTAGATTTTAAAAAAATTTATAAACAGTTTAGTAAAATAAACTTTCACAATTAAAAAAAACTAAGAGAAACTAGCTTCTCAAATTATCACAATCTAACAAACGGATTATAAAAAATTATAAAAAAATTATCTATTTATTTTAACTTCGAATTATAAAAGCTGAAAACTACTATCTAAACACGCCTTATGTATTTTGTTTGGTTGGTGAATCTAAGTATGGAGGAGGGCGTTCAACATATTCCGCAAGATGCTCGACGAGTCGATCCTCGAAAATAGCGAGACGAGGCAGCCCTTGTTGCCCTTCGCGTCCTGTGACTCAGCAGCCCTCGCGTTCTCTCTCGGCAAAGCAGTCCCGCCACTGAGCCTCCTCCCTCATCTGAAGGCCCGCCACCGTTGCCAGCCGCCTCCCTCCTCCGAAGGACTACTGCCGCCGCCGTCCCCTCCGCCATCCGAAGAATCCTATCCGCCGCCACCCCTCGAATCATCGCCGCCGCCGTCACTCTCGCTCCTCCCTGCTCCTCCATCACCACCGCACTCGAGGAGGCGCCTCGTCTCAGTGGGTTCTCGGTCTTGAAGGCTTTCCTCGGTCAGTTTCGTGCTTTCCCACGCCCGGATCCGTGGCGATCAGGGAGGGGAAAGCGATGGAGACAGCGATCCAGCCGTGGTAGCACCCAATTCGGAGGGTTTCCGGCTGACAGAGGCAAAAAAGTTTGAGCCTTTGTCGGTCTTGCCTCGGCGCTGCGTGTGCTCGGATTGCACCGTGCGGTGGGCAGCTTGGCTTCTTCTGTGACGGTGTAGGAGAGGGGACCTGTGGCCGACGAGGACGAGGAGATAAAAGCTACTTGCTTGTACACTTGTGCATGCGTTTATTTGTTCCCTCGATTTGTCATGGCTTAAAGCATCAATTTTTCCGTTCAATTTAAGGGCGAAGACAGTTTTTTCTTGTTTCTTGCTTGTGTTCTATCGAATATTCTGCTTTATTTCTTGTGTGGATGAATATATGTTAGATGATAGAGCCTGGTAAAATTTGTGATAGGCCAGGTTGTAGAGCCGTCTGTTCTATATGGTAAATCAGGCACTATTTGGTTCATGCACTCAAGAGGTCTGCGTTGCCTCAGCTAAGCATAGGAGAAATGACTCTGCATCTGTTCCAGAAATTGGAGGCAGACAGATGAGCTATTTTTGTTACTTTAGGGCTTGAAGTTGTAAGTTTTAGGATTGACGTCTGAACCCTTAGTTCATGTCATTGCCGAGTTGAGTTCTATTCTGATATTGGAGTCTGAACCCAGTGGCTACGTTCCCTTCTGGAATTTGTAAATTTCAGGCTTGAAAGACGCGACTGTTAATTGGTGATTGAAGGAGGTTGAAAAAAAATAATACAATTTAGCATAGATTAGTTGATTCCCATGCTCAAAGGTAGTCTGAATCTGTATAACATGGTGCTAGTGGTTATATGTCTGTTCTAGGAGTTGGTAATTTAGATTAGAAGTTGCGGCTTTAGGTTTGAAGTCTGGAGCTTTGGTCCATAACATAGGACCGAAATGATAACTAGAGCATATCAGAAAGAAAGAAAAAAAATCATAGTCTAGTTGATTCCATGCATATAGGCCGCGTATCTGCTCTGGAAGTTAGCCGTGGCCAGGTTGGTAGTTGCAAATTTCAGGGCTAAAGACCGAAGCTTCGATTCGTATCATAAAAATGAACTGACATGATGTATGTAGCGGCAATGGGGTAAATTCACCACAGATCATCACAACCAACTAGTTCATCCCATCCATCCAATGAAATACAAAATTGACTTATTCAATCCACTCTAATCCTACTAACCAAAAAATTGACTTATCTACCTATCCAACCAAACGAAAAAATAACTCATCACACTAAAAAACAAAAATAGTCTTATATAATCTAAACTTATCCTTTAAGTGGGACTTACCAATACTACTGGGTGCTGACAGAAACCTCTTGTTAAATTTGGTGAATTTGTGACTTAGGGTCTGTGTGTTTGAACTTTTATTTTTGGTTTTTTTGAAAAGCTGCTTTTGGAAGTGGACTATTGGTTTCTATAATAATTTTTTAGCTTATCAACACATAACTTCTCAGAAAAAACTGCTCTCAGCTAGCTTCTCAGCTTCTAGTTCATTTCCTCATAAACAGACAGAAACAAAAGTCAGAAACAGCTGAAAACAAATAAGCCCTTAAGGGTGTTGCAGATTTTCATAAACATAAAAACTAAATTAGAAATTTAAAAAATTGAAATATACATCCAAGCATTCAGAGAGAGAAAGAGGACCATGATGAGGTAGCTCTAAAGACAGAAATAGAAGAGCTGAACTAGTTAGCTCATAATACCATAAGAACAAATTGTACTACTCCATAGAGGATTAGGGTAGAACGACATTGATGGGCCTATCAAAGATCCAGTTAATCGGGATAGAGGTGGGCTTGTTTTGGGCCTTGGCTATCCTATCATGGGCCCTCTCCTCCATCCTCTGGATCTTCCGCGGCAACGCGCACAAGTAGTCCCGCGCGCGCCTCCCCTCGCCGGAGAGCCCCGCCGCGAGGTCCTCCACGCCCCACTGCCTTATCAGGTGCTCCAGGATGCCGCGGTAGTCGGACACAGTGTACGTGCCGGCCTGCTGCGCGATGGCAACAAAGCGGGCGTAGAAGTCGGCGTGGCCGCCGTCGCTGATGAGCGCGGTCGGCATGTCGATCCGGCGCCGCATCATGTACGCCATCGCGCGCACGGCACCGTCCGGATCCGCCTCGAAGAGCTTCCCCATGACGCGGGTGTACGCGGCCTCGTGCCGCTTCTCGTCTGCCGCGACGGTGCCGCAGATGCGCGCGAGCGTTTCGTCGCCAGCGCCGCGCGCGCCCACGAGACGCGCCGTGTTGCCGTGCGCGATGGCCGTGGCGCGCTCCTGGAACGCGACGTAGACGAAGCCGTGGAACGGGCTCGCCGGCGCGTGCACGACCATCCCGGAGCGGATGAGGCGCTGCACGGTGCGCTCCACCTCGCGCATGTGGAAGCGGCCCGAGAGGTGCATGTAGCGGTTGAGCACGTCGCCGTGGCGGTTCTCCTCTGCGGACCACCCGCGGATCCAACGCGCCCAGGCCGTGTCGTCGGCGCCCGTGGCGTCCCGCACGGCCTCGAGGCGGTTCAGCCCGCTCGGGTACGTGGGCAGCGCCTCCTCCGTCACCATGTTAGCCACGAGGCACACCAGGAGCTCATCCGGCACGCCGGCCGCGCGCGCGCGGAGCTCGAGGCACGCCGTGTGGAAGCCGTCGCTGCCCAGAGCCGCCGGGTCCGGCAGCATGTCGGACGGCTGCCACGACGCCTCCACCGGCTTGAGCAGCGGCAGCACGTGCTCCTCCACCCACGGCTCCATTTGCGTCAGCACCTCCAGCCTCTCCGGCGCCAGGTAGCTCCGCCATTCTTCCTCCACCTCCTCTTCTTCCTTCTTCTCTCGCCGGCGTCCGGCCATAATCTCTCTGCTCGTAGTAGTAACCCTGCATCTCCTGCATGCATGGACTCAGCACGAACAGTTTCGATCGTCAATATATGACCACGCAACACAACTAGTCTGCATCAACATGTCATTAAACTACACTTCGCGGTTGCTGTGCTGTGCTGTATTATTTCATCTTTTTTTCGAAACTATACTATGAAATCTAGCTCCATGCAAGGCCGTACATACGTACCAGCTGCTGCGACCCATCGCTAGGAAACCATTACCAGCTGCTGTTCTTGTTGCTGGCTTGCAGTAGCAGTAGCTACTAAGAGCATTTGGTTTGCATGGCGGATATCCGAACCCAAACCTAGATAAGGTTGCTGCCATGGCCATCGTTGAAGCCAGCAGGAAGGAGAGTGCTACCGTTACACTACAATACGCTGATGCGAATTTGAGCTGTGTTGCTGCCATGGCCATGGTCCGAGCGTTTTTATAGACAGAGCAGCTAGCTTGTCACTACGTAGTAAATTGCAGTTACTACCGCGCAGTCGTTAGGTAGGTGCTGTGAAATTTGTCATGAATTCGGTCCTCGTTTTCATGGCATCAGTCTTCAGTTCTGCCACTCACACATGTTGCGCATTCATCTGGCGTGCAGACTTGCACTTACTCATTGTCCTTTTATGCATTATAAAGTTGTGTTTTGTGGACTATATCAATATCTAAAATGACATTTATTTCGGGTTTAAAGGAATTCGATATTTCACATGTCCATACATCATGAATGCGATTAGTTTCTGATTTTATTAGCTATAGGTTCGGCCCAACAAAAGACCACAGCACGTGCTGCGCGTTCACTTCAACATTATTCTTCTCGTCGACATAGTACAATAATGCAAGTTCCGAAGTCACCAAAGCAATCATACAAGCATAACTAATACTCTGATCGAAAAGCAATAATAAGACAGCAAAATGCCAAGACAAATATTCTGAAGGCCCAGATTTCAGCTCAGAGACTCCCTCTCTATCTCAGTGTGCTTCGCGCACAGGTACACACACTCTCTCTCAGTGTTTGCCCTCTGTTATTTCACACAACACTCAAGCACAAGAGGAAGAAGACACTAGTATCTTGGCTACGTGCTGTCTCGCACAGCAACACAATCTTTTCTTTTTTTTCCTTCATCTGATGCAACAACTGAGTACAAGTATATAAAGGACTCAACCGGTGAGCTCTAACTCGATCCGATACTTACGCAACAACTCAGGAGACTAGCTCCCACTAACTCCACTAACAATCTAAAACATGCATGCACTAACATATCTTCAAACGTGCGGCTCTTTTGACTTGGCTTCCCGTGACTAACCACACTCCTAATTACGTGCAACTGAATGCTAATCACCACTAATTCCTCTGCAGTCTGTTGGCTCCATGGTTCGCATGCAACACCGCTTCACACAGCACATCGGCACTCGTTATGTATGTACTGGAACCTGACACCATACTAGCTTTGCACGTCTCACACGTACACCAGCCAGTATGCTGTGACCTACACAAATACACTAACTACATACAAAGAAAATAAGCATGCAGAGATACAAAGTATCAAGATTAGTTCCAACATACTGCTCATCCTCGTCATTGATCAGTCCAGATCATTTGCTAAATCCTCCCCTACAAAATTGTAATGCATGAAAAGGAGATAATTTAGGTTGCAGTAACCATCCAAAACAATGGCAGAAATGATAATCAACTTTAAGATTATGCCTGAAGCGACAGGTTTCAAATTATAGCAGAAAGGAACACATATTTCAGAATTGTAGTTTTGTATCCAAAATTGCTATTGCTACTGTCGTCGAATCTGGGAGTCCTGCTTCCCATGCTAATACAACAAATTTTGTGGAGGAAAAATTTTCACAGTGGATGCGCACATATAACTTATCACGATCATTTATTTATATTGAAATTCGTGCTAGAGGGATATATGAAAAATCATAGGGTATGCGAGGAAATCAATAGATAAATAAATATTTGACGAGAGAAATGGACGGACAGAATTAGCCATGTGTATACAAGTAGATGTGAAGTTGCATGTATTACCTAAATTTTTACTTAAACTTCACCAAAATTTTAAGAGAAAAAGAAGTAGAAAAAAATCAACCTTTGCAATGCTTGTGGGCGTGCCAAGAAGGCAAGATGCTTCAGAATAACCGAGGCACTTGCTACCTGCTCGTGCTACTGCTATTGCTACATCATAAGCTCACGACATGTACGTCTATGTCTACATGTACGGTTTGGGTGTGGTGGATCCATGGATGGTCCGCCGAGGAGAACCTTCAGGGCAACGTGGTTATTAGTGACATTACTGGTTTCCTAACTTGTTTATATCCTAGAGATCATTGTATTCCGTAGATTGATCCTAGAGATCATTGTATCCTTGTAATTGCTCTCTTGAGTTTATATAAAGGGATCCCTTATATAAATGGAACTCTGGCTCCTTATCGTGTGTGGCTTCTCCCAAATTCTATCCTTTCGTTGCACTCTTTTATGGTATTTGGATTCCTTTCCTAGACCTCTCCATCCTAAGAACCATCGTCAATGCCCACCTCCAGCTACCCACAATGGTGACTCTACCCACCGCGATCTCTTCCTCGTTTGCTCCTCTCGGCTCCACCACCATCGGCACCCTTACACCCCTGTCCATCTCGGTGTTGCTGGGCTCACAGGAGGCAGTCGCGCACCGCTCCCGGTCCTCCTCGACCTCAACATTGGCAACTTCACGAAGTGGAACATCTTCCTTTATATCCTCCGTAGTTTGCAAAGCTGTAGCATGTGCTGGACCATGCGCATCGCGATCCCTAGAAACATCGATCGAGCATTGTACTAGGACGAAACTACAGAGGCCATCGGGCGCGCGATCTCGCTCACTGGCTTGCTGAGCATTTTTGATGCTCTGCGCTGCGAATGCAGTCGTGGTCACGGACGAGATGCACACCGGAGATGAGCACTTCATTGATGGCTGCCCATCACGGCGGTTGGCAATTAGCTAGCAGTACGTCACGTCTCACGCTTGACGCCACGCGTGTGTCCGCTGTGTTCACTAGTGTCTGTGATTACATGTTACAGCTGGGATTGGTGCGGTAGCAGGGGGTTTGCAAGGTAGTAAGCTTATGCAAGGTGAGATATTTAGAATATAACATTGAAATTCATGTGACTTTCGATTATCATAAAAATATGCGGGGTCACTCTGAGTCATCGTATGTGGGTCATGATGTTAAATCTTAAAAGGCACGTGAATTTCAATGTTATATTTTAAAATCTCTCAGGTGATCAGCTAACTTTTATTCATCTGATGACACTTGAATCCGTGTGTATAGGCCGTTTTTGACATTAGCATGGTGTGAAAAAAATTGTCTGTAATGAGTCTAATGTATGTTCACTTAATTTCTCTCTGTTATTCTTGCAAAATCTAATGGATATATTATTTCAAAGACGTACTTTCTGAGATATATCTTGTTAGGATGCGACAAGAACGTCCAAGTAAATTAACCGTCTTGAGCGTAGCATTACGTATCAGTAATGAGAGGTGCATCATGCCTACAGGTTTATATTTAATAAAAAGAGCAGAGCAGAGCATTAACAGGGGCAGCTGGGGATTTTTATTATTTTTTTCCCACCACCCTAAACTACCTGATATTACATGCAGGTCCCTGCTTGTGCCTATCTAGTCTCTGTAATTAGCATCTTTGCCCCTCAACTTTTGAAAGCAATTTATGGGTCAATCAAGCCAAGCCAAGCTTATTTGGATGTACAGTGGTCACCAGTCGTTGTTAAGTTGGCCAAGAGGAGGAGGGTGCCTTTGAGTCCAACGCAAGGCGAATTCTGGGCAATCTAGTGAGTGGGCAAGTGGAAATGTTGTTCTCATCTTCGTCGTCGTCGCCATTAGTCCCGATAAGGTATGGAGTTTTTTATATGTTTGCAGGTTTTCGAAGCGATGGTACTCCAATCCAGTGATGTGTTTGATTGAAGTCATGCTGCAATATGTTTTTTGTTATAAGTATTTCTAAAACTACATTTTCACCGTGGTCCGATGTTCATCGGGTATCTTGACGTAATTCTACCTCCGTTGTATCTTCTGAAAGGAATTTTCCCTGCAGAGAAAAAAAAAAGGAAGAAACAAATTTCTTTTGGATAGAGTTGGGCAGGTCCTTAATTTCCTGATTAGATTGTCCTCTCTTCTGTAAGACACGCATGAGAAAGAAAAAAAAAATAAACGGGAGAAAGCGAGAGGGAGCAATGGCAAAATGCCAAAATGGATCATTGGACCAGAGGGAGGGGTTAGGTGCGTCGAGAGTAGTTAGCATGGCTAAGTCCAGTTCCAGTTACTAGTGAGAGCCAACCATTATTGAGTTAGAGGTTCTTTAGCACATGGACACACGCAAAGTGATGTCATTTCTTTCGGTCTCTCTCTCAAAGTTATGAATGAAGAATCATCTTGCCTAACTAGGATCACCCCCCTTACAAAGTTCATGAATACCTGTTACTTTTGCTGTCAAAGGTACTATATAAATCAGTACAGATTATATTTTAGTTACGAAGCTTGTTAATACACGCGGTGGATCGCCAGGCAAAAAGTTCATAGATTCGTCGATCGAGTTGATTAGAGTCTTAACAAATGGTTAATGGAAGCATCTTGTCAGTTTGCATCGATCGACATCGTGGTTGGTTGCTAACTATAATGATTTAAAAGGGGTTTTCACATGATCCTCCAGGGCTTGATTTTAGTAGCATGCATGCTGATTTTTTTAATCGGTGCTTTAGTGGTTATGGATCGACTTAACAAGATCATCCTAATTATATTTCTTTCATTTCATTAAGTTTCTAATTTCTTTTCTCGTTCTCATTTTCTTTATTTTCACTCTATCTGCAACAGCTTTCTTTAAAGTAGATTCATGAAAAGAAAGAAGAGAGAATCTCAAGGTGAAGGAAATAGATGTGGGAAACCCTTCGTGATGGGAACAGGGAAAAAAACCCGTTAGAGTGCTAATGAGAACTAGAATTCTTTTGTAAAAAGAACGGTTATCAGAGAGAGATTCTGTTAGAGATGATCTAATGTGATAAAATATTTTGTTATTGTAGAGGAGGACTGATATATAATTGAGACATGCAGTGCCTTCTAATGGCTACATTATTTCAAGGATGTACTTTCTAAGATATATCTTGTTAGATGTCCAAATAATTGTTCGACACAAACGGCTTTTTATGTAACCCGTCTGTGGTAATCATCCCTCAAATGAATCTGAGAAAATCCTTTGGATGAGCCACGTCAAAGTGAATATGTTCTTGTCCCCTCTGATAATGATAAAGAAAAATATGCATTTGGGTCTGATATTAATGAGAGGACTCCTAAGAAGGTTAAAACTGATACTGGAAAAGGAGCTATTTCTACTTCTGTCTTTACTAGTGGGGGCAAAACCTATTTCAAGAGTGCTTTCTTTTCGAGGCTTGTGCATGATCATTCTTAGTCTGCTCCTCCCAAGGTTTAAGGTTCTGGACAAACTCATTTGAATATGGCTCAAACTATTAATGGGGTTGATATTTCACCCTCTGATTTTTATGATAGTCATAGCTTGATTTCTGTTCAATTGATTATTTGGACATCTGAATCACTTCAAATGAAAATATTTTTAACTACAAAGGACATATGAATCACTTCAACTGAAAACGTTTTTAACTACAAAGTTGTAGATTTTGTCAAGACCTACAATTTTTATACAAAATTTATCCCCGTCTGGCTTCACATAAGAAACCACCTATTAAAATGATTTTTTACACATACGATTTATATAAGAAACCGCCTATGGTAACCATCCCATACTACTATAGAACACCATATATATAGTATCCATAGTGCCAATTTGACAGTAAAATCAGCACGGAAGATGTATTAGTGCCGGTTCTTAAACTCCCGTGCGTGAACAACAGCTGAGAAGATATGAATCGGCACTGATAGTCACTATCAATACCGGTTCCAGCCACGAACCGGCACTGATAGTGACTGTATCAGTGCCGGTTCTAGACACGAACCGGCATTGATATATTAGTCCCAATTCTAGCCACGAATCGGCACTGATAATCAGTATCAGTGTTGGTTCTAATTATGAACCGTCACTGATAATTGTTACTGTCACAGTTCATCTTAAAAAATTCATAACTTTTTCACACAAAGTCAGATGGGGAACACATTATATGAAAATTATAGCTATCGATGAGATCTACAACTTTGTAGTTGAAAATTTTTTAATTTGAGGTTATTTAAATGCCCAAATAATTATAATAAAGTTGCAGCAGTGGTCGATGACAGCTCACATTAAAAAATTCATAACTTTTTCACACGAAGTTGGATGGAGAAAAATGTTATATGAAAATTGTAGCTCTCGACGAGATCTATAACTTTATAGTTGATCACTTTTTTATTTGAGATATCCAAATAGCTATTCAAACGTTCAGTCAGAAGATATCAAAAGGATTCATTTTGCTACTATACTTACGAACAGCGATAGCCGAGATGGTTAGAGGGGTTATGCGTATGCACAGGCTGTGAGGTCTTGAGTTCGAGTCTTTATTGCCGCATGCGAGCGAATATCACGTGACTTTGCGAATATTGGGTGTGGTCTTTTGGGCAGCCTCTAGTCGAGTGTCTCTGGTCACGAAAAAAAAATTAAATCTTTTTTCGGTTGAAAAACGTTGAATCGCGACCGACTATCAGTACCGGTTGGTAGCTTCAACCGGCATTGATAGTGATTTTCAGTGCTGGTTCCATACCCGGTACTGATAGTAAATGACTATCAGTGCCGAGTAATCAGTATCGGTTTAAAACCTGTTACTGATGACGATTTTGAATCGGCACTGATGAGGTGTTTTGGTGTAATACTATTTGCATAGGCGTCTGTTATAAATATCCGATTATGAAAATTTATTTCTACAGATGATCCGAAACTGTATAGACCTGTTTAAGTGGTTTGTCATTTGAGCCCTATCGAAAGGCATCTTGGATGTCTCCAAAATAATTTTTGTACTAGTTGAGTTTGGTATTGAGAGCCCTATCGAAAGGCATCTTGGATGTCTCCAAAATAATTTTTGTACTAGTTGAGTTTGGTATTGAGGATTTGAAAATCTATACTAAAAATATGGTAGTACAACATATATCAGTACGGTTCACTGTTAGTCTTCATTAATTTTTGGATTGTACACCGAATGCACAACATATATTTTTCTGATGTACGTGCAGCATGCACATGCAAAATTTCCTGGTCAAATATATCTGCTCTTTAGAGAACAGAAGTATTAGTCATTCATACATAGAAAATTATCAATAGTACTGTTGAATTAGTATGTCATAAAATACATTAGTACACCTTTCAAGTTCTTCGAAAGTTTTTGGATATTACAGCGTATTACGCTTATGTACTGTATACCTTAATGTGGGCGATAGATCAGGGGTTAAGCGGACAAACATGGTCCTTCATCAGAGAGTACTAACAGATTTACGAGAGGCGTGAGGGGGACCTTGTAGAAAAGGCATAGCGCTAGGTAAATGGACACTTGGAGCTGCTAACATAACCAAACCTTCTTGCCACATTTTTAATGATGTTCGGATAATCTACACAACAGCCAGGCCGCTGTGGACTGTGACAGAAATATCCGTACCCAGCGCTGTATCTACTCCTATTTCTGTTTGGATGCGACAAGAAAGTCCAAGTAAATTAACCACCTTGGACGTAGCATTACTCTATATATATGCACAGGCATTGACGTTTTGGAACCCACTCGTTCTAGCGAAATTCCCAAGCCATGGGTAGCACATCTGTCTTCTACTGCATCCTCGCGAACGGACAATAGCCGGATGGTTAGATGGCTCATGCGTACGTATAGGCTGTGAGGTTTTGAGTTTGAGTCTTTGTTACCGCATACGAGCAAATATCACTTGACTTTGTGAATATTAGACGTGGTCTTGTGGGTAGCCTCTAGTTTACTGCATCCTCGCTCTTATCCCTCTACTTTACCTCATAAAATCTCAAACAACTTCCGTTGGCTCCCGTTACGATGGCCTAGGTCTCCCACCGGGGCCCCGGAAGCTCCCGGTAATCAGCAGCCTCCACCACATGCTCCGCGCACAACCGCATCGTGTTCTACGCGAACTGTCGCGGCGCCATGGCCCTCTAATGTTCCTTGAGTTCGGCGAGCTTCTGTCATTGTTGCCTCCTCCCGTGAGGCGGCCGAGGAGGTCATGAAGACCAATGATGCCTTCCTCGCCTCAAGGCCACAGACCACAACAGTCAAGATCATAAGAAAACAAGGCGATGACATTGTGCTAGCCCCGTACGGCGATCACTGGCGGCAGCTTCGCAAAATCTGCATGGTTGAGCTTCTAAGTGCAAAGCGTGTTCAGTCTTTCTGGGCCATCCGTGAGGAGGAGGTGATGCGACTTGTGCAAGCCATCTCCTCTGCGACAACTCCGGATGTGAACCTCAGCGAGCTAGTCGCCTCGTATGCTAACGACGCAGGGGTGCATACCATCATGGGTCATCGGTTTAGCGACCGGAACGCCTTCATGCGCTACGTTACAGAGGCCACCAAGTTGGCGGGAACTTTTAGCCTAGCTGACTTGTACCCGTCGTCGCGGCTGGCATGTGCTATGAGCCGCACAATATGTTTGTCAAGAATATATGTTAGTAGGTCTCATGAATGCAATATATGAAGAATCCACCACACCCGAGACAAAGTTTGATTGAATTGGAGAAATTCCAGGAAGATTGGCCTGACCGGATGGTCCGTGATCAATGTTTTGCACACACCGGACAATGAACAGTGTAAAGGGACAAAAGGAGTTCAACACACGGAAGGTCTGGTGTATGGGTTGTACACACCAGAGGCTTAACAATGGACTAATTTACATAGAGAGGGTGCCAAGTATTGAAGAATGAAGTTCAAGGCACCGGATGGTCCGGTGATGGATGTTGTGTACACTGGAGTATTATTTCCAGAGAGGGTTTCAAATTGGTTCAGTTGGCTCAGGATAACTCACCGGATAGTCCAGTAATGAAGTGATGTGCACCAAATACTTACACCAGAGTAATTTACACAGAGAAGAAGAAAAGGCTCAGATGGTTCAGGATAACTTACCGGATAGTCCGGTAATGGAGATGAATTATACACCAGAGTGTCCAGCGTTCATAGAGGCTTGAGTGGGGGTTCTAACGGCTAGTTTGTGAGAGTGTGCTCATTGGATGATCTGGTGTTAGTATTATTATTCTCACCAGATTATCCGGTGTTAATAGCTGTTCTGAAGTCGTTGAAAAAATAGTTAGTTGAAAGGTTTGAGGCTATAAATACCCCTCCACTCAATCATTTGAGGTTGCTAGAGTCCAGAGAATCATAGAGACACTTAAGAAGACATCCAAGGCACCAAAGTGTTTAAAGTGATCATCTATGACAATTAAGCACAAGATTAGTGAGTGATTAATGTTTATAAGCCTAGAGGGAGTGTTGCCAGGTGATTGTTATCTAGAGAGTGGATCAAGGAGTGATTCAACCATGTATCGAGAGGTACGTCAAAACCTTAGAGTCTTTGTGACTTGCCAGCAACTTGTTGACCCTCCGACTTGGTGTGGAGCGGCGGCAGGACACATGTACGGGGGCGTGAATACCCTTTCCCTAGTGGCTCAAGCTCCGAAGTTATCACGGCGGCAAGGGACCGAAAGAGAGGCTTGTAGTGAGGTCTTACCTTGGTGGCTTGGCGACTCATCCAGGTTGAGGCCTTGTTTTTATGACTTGGTGGCTCAATAGCCATGATAGGGTGCCGACCGGGAGTATATCGTTGGTGGAGCTTCAACGTGGACTAGGGGTGATATTTATGCCATCGATACCATGGAATACTCCTTGTGTTGAGTTTGCTCTCTCTACCTTATTTACGTTTCCGCATTTACTTACTTGCAATTTACCTTCTTAGATAGGTTGCAAGCGCTTTGATCAGTAGAGTAGACACACTAGATAAATCTAAAGCACATTTAGATAGAAATTGAGATAGTTTTATCTTTTGAAGTCTTTGGAACCGAATAGTTTCTAAGTGTCCTAATTCACCCTCTCTCTTAGGACATCAGCGATCCTCACAATTGGTATTAGAGCTAGGGCTCACATCTAGCTCTTTAATTTGTGTTAGAGCTTCATACCTTTCACAAGGTTTTGTCAATTCAAGTGGTATTTGAGCCTTAGTCTCATTGTGATCGGTTAGGTTTCACCGTTTAGTGAGTTGTGACGTCCGGGGATGGGATGGATTCCCATAGTGCTCCACTATTCAATGGCATAAATCTTTCACGTTGGAAAATTCTAATGTCTTGTTATTTGCAAGCCCGAGGGTTGGATGTTTGGAGAGTTACCGAGGAAGGGATGAAACCTCGCATCACCAACAAGGAGAGACTATTAGATGCATTAGCCAAGAGTATCATTTTATCATCTATATGTGTTGATGTATTTAATCGTGTTAATTCTCTCACCAATGCATATGATATTTACAATAGTCTCATTAAAATACATGAAGGCATAAAGAATTTGTGTAATGAGAAATATCATGTGCTTGTTACTAAGTTCAATGACATCAAGCAACTACCCTATAAAAGTGATTAACATATATTCTCATTTGAATATTCTTGTTAATGAGATCAATGAGTTAGGTTTGATGCCAATTGAAGATGATCAAGTGGTGAGAAGAATACTTCAAACTCTTCTTCCAAAGTACAAGTTGATAGTCTCCATCATTTACGACAACAATGACATCAAGAAGATGACTCCAAGTCAAGTGCTCGGCAAAATCACCGATCATGAGATGACAATAAACATGAGGGTGGAAACTTCTTTCTCATCTGACACCAAGAATCTTGCTTTCACAAGCAACAAAACTCAATGCTAACACATGAAGATGGATCCCAAAGTCATCAAACTCATCTCACAAGTGGAGAAGAACATCGCGAAGATCAGTGCCAAGACTGATCACCCAATCTCCATGAGACACCAGTTGGGTGGGAGCAGAGCTATGGCCCATTCACCGGTGTGGCCCAGGTTGGCGACTTGTGAGGTAGTTGGTGGAATGGCCTGCCAAGGAGCCAGAGTAGACCGATGAAATTGATTGGCTGATGGAGTTGATCTGGATTGTTTGTTGGGTACTATGATAGTTTGTCACCGATAAATAGGTGCCGACGCCGAACAATACTGATAGATGGGAACAAAGCCAAGAGGACATAACAGAAAATAGAGAGCGAGGTTAGAGGAAACTAGTCTAGTTTTTAAGGTTTTACTAGGAAACTTTTAAGGATACTTTAGAGATGCGTCTTGTAACCTATCTATGCAATAAAAATCAAATTTTGTAAGTTTTTTTCGTGTTCATTGTTTCATGGTGATTTTTGGTGGACCGCTCTATGTTGCAATTTGCTTTGGTTTGATCCATCCAAAATCATCCTACAGCATCAAGGTAGCTCTCTAAAAATTTAGTTGGTCAAATTTTCATAATTATTGAGATATTTAGGTTTGTTATGATTTCATCACAGTCTATCATAGTTTCTCTTTGTTTCATATCTTTAGATCCAGTGGTCTGATTGACCTAATTCTTATTGGAATAGTTTTGCATGATTGTCTAGATTTTATAGTAAACATTTGAGGGCAATTCCAATGGTTGGATCTTTCTAGACATCACTTTTAGTGATATGATAGTACTCCACCCCAAACTGATTTCAAGATTAAATTGAATATTTTGTTAGGGTGAATTAAAATTTGAATTTAGCTTCACTAATCATTCACCCCCCCCCCCCCCCCCGATTGAGTATTTTGCCCATAATCAATCCTCCTCGAACCTGAATTGAGAGTTTTAATATTGAAGGTTCCAAAATGAAATAAATGTCGCTTCACCTTTCTCAATCCGGCTTAGAAAAGGGAGTCACCAAGTTTCCATTTAACTTGTGACAAAGGTTTCGATCCTAGGTATTTATTTCGTATCAGATTGCAGAGGAGAGAAAGAATTTTGAACATTGAGGTCTTGAATCCCTAAACTACCCTATTCTTTAGGTTGGCACATGACACTCCATTTCGTGAGGTGATTATTCTTTTTATGACTATCGCTTTGTTAGTAAAATCTATAGCGAAAGTAGTCAAGTCTTTTAAGTACCCATCGCAGAATTATGAAGAAATATCATGTTGTGTTCCCTTTTTCTTTCTCAAGTCCATGTGACATCGCCAGGAATGGGTGCTCTAGCAGTTGGTCCATCGTCCACGGTCACCAGCGCGTCATCTCGATACGAATGGAACATACCGAAGGATCTTCACGGGGATTGCGAGCTGCCTCTTCTGACCATCACCAGAGTCTACCTCAAGATACCTAGAGGAATTGCACTTCACATAGTACTTTGCGTCCGCGTGTTCTTTCCTAAATAAGATGCATCCCTTTGGACAAGCATGTATCTGCTCATATGGCATCTTAAGTGCACGGAGGACTTTCTTCGACTCGTACATGCTCTTTGGCAGAATGTGACCTTCCGGGAGAAGGCTACCAACAACTGTCAGCATTGCATCGAAGGTTTCTCGGCTGCAGCTAAACTGGGACTTGATAGCCATTAGGCGTCCGATGGCATCCAGTTGAGAAACCTTGGAATGCCCGTGAAGGGGTTGCTGCGCCGTAGACAACATATCATAAAAGGCCTTTGTGGTTGACTCCGGCACTTCCTCCATACGTGCTTCATTAAAATGCGCGTCATGAAAGTCATCTAGCATGTCTCCGACCCTGACATCATAGTCGTTGGTGCGTTGACGCACCACCTCCTCTCTGGCACGTTCGGACTCACCATGGTAGGTCCACCGGGTATAGTGTGGCATAAACCCATTCTTACAAAGGTGTTGACCCATGACCTCCTTTGTTTGTTGACGCGCGTTTGCACAAATACTGCAGGGGCACCAAGTTCCACGAGGTCCCTTAGGCCTAGCAAATGCTAATTCCAAGAATGCATCGGTCTTCTGGATCCATTCATCGGTCAAAAAACCCTGACTAGAGCGGCCAGTGTACATCCACTCACGATCATCCATCCTCTAACATATTGGGAAACATACACATATAATATTTTTTATTCAGCAAGTAATATAAAAATCAATTTCATCTACCTATACAATTAAATATTTCCATCAAATATTTGTGTTTTACCAAAAGAGGGAATCGGCATGCATCAAACTATCTAATAGGTAAAGATAGGTCCTAATCCCACCCGACGATGTGTAGATTGGTCCGTTTCCATGCTCTACTCCGATCCGAGACAGAATTTCGGCAGCACCTCCCCGCTGTTCTCCAAATACACGCCTCGGTAACAAGCCAAGAGAATATGTATCCGGAGAACAACGGGGAGACGTTGCCGAAACTCTGTCTCGGATTGGAGTAGAGCACTGAAACGAACCCAATCTACACATCCTCGGGCTGTCCAAAAAATGTGGACAACTCGAAACAGTTACGGTTATAGATATGCAAAGACTTGCATATTTATAACCATAACTCTTTCAAACGGGAGACGCATAGGTTACGCGACATGCACATCCTAAAGCCTAAATTAGCCAAAATTCAAAATTTTGGCGGCACCTCCTTTGTAATAAATAGCAAAACTGGCATAACAACACAACAACACAGGCATGACAAATATGGATGATACAACCATCTAAAGACTAATTAGAGGACAACCCAGACTGAAATATGAATCAACTTTCATAACCCATTCCCCAGATAGTATTGCCATGAGGACTCCATATGATCTACTTCATGTGCTACCAGCAACACATGCTCACAATGACATGAGTCACATATGAAGTCCTCATAGCAATACTGTCCGGAGGAGGGGGGTGGCCGGAGGAGGGAGGAGCACATGGCTTCAACGGCGCATGGCGTGTGGCGGTACCTTGTACCCGGGCGTCGGAGGGGGGCGGCGCGGGGTGGCGCTGGCCGGTGCGGGGGAGGCGGCGTTGGGCAGCGCGTGACGGCGGCGGCTGCGGGCCGAGGTGGCGGCGGAGGAGGAGGGGGGGCGGCGGCGCTGGCGGCGGAGGGGCGCGGGCCGAGACGGCGGCGGCCCGCAGGGGCGCGGCGGCGGCGGGCCGAGGCGGCAGGGGCGCGGGGGCACTGGCGGTGGAGGGGCGCGGGGGCGCTGGCGGTGGCGGCGGCGGCGGGCCGAGGCGGCAGGGGCGCGGGGGCACTGGCGGTGGAGGGGCGCGGGGGCGCTGGCGGTGGCGGCGGCGGCGGGCCGAGGCGGCGGCGGAGGGGGGGTGGGGGCGGGCCGAGGCGGCGACGGCAGGAGGGGAGTCGCGCGCGGGATAGTTTTCGATCTGTCCTTACGCGCGGGGTGGGGAAACCCTATATTCGGTAAATTGCCGAGTGTCAACTTTGCCGAGTGTGAAAGCAAGAACACTCGGCAAACACCTGAAATTTTTTTTTTAGCTACATATACACTTAATGAATTAAAAATAGCAAACGGACCCAGAAAAATACCAAATTTTAACATCGAATATGTTATGTTGTATGTTGAGTGTAGAAAAAGTTTTAAGGTCAAACGACGATTCAAACGTCACTTCGGCTTCAAACCTGATCCGTTCCCTCTCGAAACCACAATTCTTCCTCGGAGATGCTTCGGTTTCTAAGCATCGTACGTGACAACTTTTGCGAAACCTTCTCAATTTTTTATCTCATCCTCTACGTATCATATCATGACACTATGGCAAGTCTCATGTTTTTCGGACTTCGTTTGTTTTTTAAATTAAAAAAACCAATAAGCTACATGTTGCTGGTCGAGTGTTGCCGCCCAGATGTTTCAAATTTCTTTTCATTTCTTGGGTAAGGCCTAAAAATAGACTCAACAACATGAATATGATTTTTCTACCCATTTTTGATCATTATTTCATGTACTTGCAGATCAAATTTGACTTATATCCATTAAAAGCCTAGAAATGCACTTAATGAATTAGAAATAGCGAACGGACCCAGAAAAATGCCAAATTTTAACATCGAATATGCTATATTGTATGTTGAGTGTAGAAAAAGTTTCAAGGTCAAACGACGATTCAAACGTCACTTCAGGTTCAAACCTGATCCATTCCCACTCGAAACCATGATTCTTCCTCGGAGATGTTTCGGTTTCTAAGCATCGTACGTGACAACTTTTGCGAAACCTTCTCAACTTTTTATCACAGCCTCAACGTATTATGGCAAGTCTTATGTTTTTCTGACTTCGTTTGCTTTTTTTAGAATTAAAAAACCAATAAGCTACATGTTGCTGGTCGAGTGTTGCCGCCCAGATGTTTCAAATTTCTTTTCATTTCTTGGGTAAGGCCTAGAAATAGACTCAACAACATGAATATGATTTTTCTACCCATTTTTGTTCATTATTTTATGTACTTGCAGATCAAATTTGACTTATATCCATTAAAAGCCTAGAAATGCACTTAATGAATTAAAAATAGCAAACGGATCTAGAAAAATGCCAAATTTTAACATCGAATATGCTATGTTGTATGTTGAGTGTAGAAAAAGTTTAGGTCAAACGACGATTCAAACGTTACTTCGGCTTCAAACCTGATCCGTTCCCTCTCGAAACCACGATTCTTCCTCGGAGATGCTTCGGTTTCTAAGCATCGTACGTGACAACTTTTGCGAAACCTTCTCAATTTTTTATCTCAGCCTCTACGTATCATATCATGACACTATAGCAAGTCTCATGTTTTTCTACCCATTTTTGTTCGTTATTTTATGTACTTGCAGATCAAATTTGACTTATATCCATCAAATAATTTCTTATGAAAAAGAGTTGTCCATAAAGTTAGATTTTGATGGAACATAGCAAACATGTTATCCATCCAAGAATCGCCAAATGAAGTCGCTTTTTTGTTCCACCACTTCTCACTATGCTACCAGCTACCTTCTCTGATGCACTTAACGATGAACCAAGCAAAACCCATAGATCAGAAGGGCAGCTTGATGTGTCAAGCTGATCTGCTTTTGCTTCTTTCACTTGGCAAGCATTGAAAATTCCTTCTTTGTCTGGATGACAGCTGGAATGATAGTATATAGCAGAGAAATTCGTTTTTTAAGGCAAGGAAGAAGAATTGTCATTCTCCTTCAGAGCACAACTGATTCCAAGGGCCGCTCCCAGGAGTCCACATCTGCTGCATCTCAATCTTGAAGCACGACTGAATTCTAACTCCAAGTTCATAACAATATCATCCTTAAACCGTACTGTAGTAGTACCGGAATCGATGTGTGGCGGCCTTTGGTTGGTTGTTATTACGATAAAGAAAAGAGAACAAAAGGAAACCAAAAAGAAAACAAAGAAAAAAAATCTTTGCCGAGTGCTTCATATCGGGCACTCGGCAAACATAAAAGTGTCCGTTAGACGACACTCGGCAATGGGGCGACTCGCCGTCAGCCGCCGAACGGAGGGACACGTGGCGCGTTGTTTGCCGAGTGCCCGAATTCGTCGAGTGTTTTTTCTCTATTTTGCCAAGTGTTTGTTGAGGTATTTACCGAGTGCTGTTGTTTGCCGAGTGTTTGTTGAGGTATTTACCAAGTGCTTAGTTATTTGCCGAGTGCGTTAGTCGGGCACTCGGCGTAGGTGGCTGTTTGCCAAGTGCCCGATATAATGCACTCGGTATACATGTAGGTACTCGGTATACACATCGTTTCCGGTAGTGATAGTACTACTCCATAGAGGATTAGGGTAGAACGACACTGATGGGCCTATCAAAGATCCAGTTAATCGGGATATGGGTGGGCTTGTTTTGGGCCTTGGCTATCCTATCATGGGCCCTCTCCTCCATCCTCTGGATCTTCCGCGGCAACGCGCACAAGTAGTCCCGTGCGCGCCTCCCCTCGCCGGAGAGCCCCGCCGCGAGGTCCTCCACGCCCCACTGCCTTATCAGGTGCTCCAGGATGCCACGGTAGTCGGACACAGTGTACGTTCCGGCCTGCTGCGCGATGGCAACAAAGCGGGCGTAGAAGTCGGCGTGGCCGCCGTCGCTGATGAGCGCGGTCGGCATGTCGATCCGGCGCCGCATCATGTACGCCATCGCGCGCACGGCACCGTCCGGATCCGCCTCGAAGAGCTTCCCCATGACGCGGGTGTACGCGGCCTCGTGCCGCTTCTCGTCTGCCGCGACGGTGCCGCAGATGCGCGCGAGCGTTTCGTCGCCAGCGCCGCGCGCGCCCACGAGACGCGCCGTGTTGCCGTGCGCGATGGCCGTGGCGCGCTCCTGGAACGCGACGTAGACGAAGCCGTGGAACGGGCTCGCCGGCGCGTGCACGACCATCCCGGAGCGGATGAGGCGCTGCACGGTGCGCTCCACCTCGCGCATGTGGAAGCGGCCCGAGAGGTGCATGTAGCGGTTGAGCACGTCGCCGTGGCGGTTCTCCTCTGCGGACCACCCGCGGATCCAACGCGCCCAGGCCGTGCCGTCGGCGCCCGTGGCGTCCCGCACGGCCTCGAAGCGGTTCAGCACGCTCGGGTATGTGGGCAGCGCCTCCTCCGTCACCATGTTGGCCACGAGGCATACCAGGAGCTCGTCCGGCACGCCGGCCGCGCGCGCGCTGAGCTCGAGGCACGCCGTGTGGAAGCCGTCGCTGCCCAGAGCCGCCGGGTCCGGCAGCATGTCGGACGGCTGCCACGACGCCTCCACCGGCTTGAGCAGCGGCAGCACGTGCTCCTCCACCCACGGCTCCATTTGCGTCAGCACCTCCAGCCTCTCCGGCGCCAGGTAGCTCCGCCATTCTTCCTCCACCTCCTCCTCTTCCTTCTTCTCTCGCCGGCGTCCGGCCATAATCTCTCTGCTCGTAGTAGTAACCCTGCATCTCCTGCATGCATGGACTCAGCACGAACAGTTTCGATCGTCAATATGTAACCACGCAACACAACTAGTCTGCATCAACATGTCATTAAACTACACTTCGCGGTTGCTGTGCTGTGCTGTATTATTTCATCTTTTTTTCGAAACTACATACGTACCAGCTGCTGCGACCCATCGCTAGGAAACCATTACCAGCTGCTGTTCTTGTTGCTGGCTTGCAGTAGCAGTAGCTACTAAGAGCATTTGGTTTGCATGGCGGATATCCAAACCCAAACCTAGTTAAGGTTGCTGCCATGACCATCGTTGAAGCCAGCAGGAAGGAGAGTGCTACCGTTACACTACAATACGCTGATGCGAATTTGAGCTGTGTTGCTGCCATGGCCATGGTCCGAGCGTTTTTATAGACAGAGCAGCTAGCTTGTCACTACGTATCAAGATTAGTTCCAACATATTCTTCCCTCGCAGTCGGACTACAGCTCATCCTCGTCATTGATCAGTCCAGATCATTTGCTAAATCCTCCCCTACAAAATTGTAATGCATGAAAAGGAGATAATTTAGGTTGCAGTAACCATCCAAAACAATGGCAGAAATGATAATCAACTTTAAGATTATGCCTGAAGCGACAGGTTTCAAATTATAGCAGAAAGGGACACATATTTCAGAATTGTAGTTTTGTATCCAAAATTGCTATTGCTACTTTTGTCGAATCTGGGAGTCCTGCTTCCCATGCTAATACAACAAATTTTGTGGAGGAAAATTTTTTACAGTGTATTTATATTGAAATTCGTGCTTGAGGGATATATGAAAAAATCATAGGGTATGTGAGGAAATCAATAGATAAATAAATATTTGACGAGAGAAATAGACGGACAGGATTAGCCATGTGTATACAAGTAGATGTGAAGTTGCATGTATTACCTAAATTTTTACTTAAACTTCACCAAAAATTTTAAGAGCAAAAAAAGTAGAAAAAAATCAACCTTTGCAATGCTTGTGGGCGTGCCAAGAAGGCAAGATGCTTCAGAATAACCGAGGCACTTGCTACCTGCTCATGCTACTGCTACTGCTACATCATAAGCTCACGACATGTACGTCTATGTCTACATGTACGGTTTGGGTGTGGTGGATCCATGGATGGTCCGCCGAGGAGAACCTTCAGGGCAACGTGGTTATTAGTGACATTACTGGTTTCCTAACTTGTTTATATCCTAGAGATCATTGTATTCCGTAGATTGATCCTAGAGATCATTGTATCCTTGTAATTGCTCTCTTTAGTTTATATAAATGGAACTCTGGCTCCTTATCGTGTGTGGCTTCTCCCAAATTCTATCCTTTCGTTGCACTCTTTTATGGTATTTGGATTCCTTTTCTGGACCTCTCCATCCTAAGAACCGTCAACGTCAATGCCCACCTCCAGCTACCCACAATGGTGACTCTACCCACCACGATCTCTTCCTCGTTTGCTCCTCTCGGCTCCACCACCATCGGCACCCTTACACCCCTGTCCATCTCGGTGTTGCTGGGCTCATAGGAGCCAGTCGCGCACCGCTCCCGGTCCTCCTCGACCTCGACATTGGCAACTTCACGAAGTGAAACATCTTCCTTCATATCCTCCGTAGTTTGCAAAGCTGTAGCATGTGCTGGACCATGCGCATCGTGATCCCTAGAAACATCGATCGAGCACTGTACTAGGACGAAACTACAGAGGCCATCGGGCGCGCGATCTCGCTCACTGAGCATTTTTGATGCTCTACGCTGCGAATGCAGTCGTGGTCGCGCACGAGATGCACATCGGAGATGAGCACTTCATTGATGGCTGCCCATCACGCCGACCGGAGATGAGCACTTCATTGATGGCTGCCCATCACGCCGGCCGGTTGGCGGTTAGCTAGCAGTGCGTCACGTCTCACGCTTGACGCCGCGTGTGTCCGCTGTGCATGCACAGCCGACCTCCGGACACACCTTACGAACATTCATGCGTCGTGATGCGCATGGTCCAGCACATGCTACAGCTTTACAAACTCTGCTGCGGTCCAGCACCGACCGCTGCTCCAAAATTCCACCGTGAAATTTCTGTTTCACCGACCCAGGGTGCAAGTGCAACCTACAACTAGCCTAGATCGATTAGATGCTGTATGTTCACTAGTGTCTGTGATTCCACGTTACAGCTGGGATTGATGCGGTAGCAGGGGGTTTGCAAGGTGGTAAGCTTATGCAGGGTGAAATATTTAGAATATAACATTGAAATTTATGTGACTTTCGACTATCATAAAAATATGCGGGGTCACTCTGAGTCATCGCATGTGGGTCATGATGTTAAATCTTAAAAGGCACGTGAATTTCAATGTTATATTTTAAAATCTCTCAGGTGATCAGCTAACTTTTATTCATCTGATGACACTTGAATCCGTGTGTATAGGCCGTTTTTGACGTTAGCATGGTCTGAAAAAAATTGTCTCTAATGAGTCTAATGTATGTTCACTTAATTTCTCTCTGTTATTCTTGCAAAATCTAATGGATATATTATTTCAAAGACGTACTTTCTGAGATATATCTTGTTAGGATGCGACAAGAACGTCCAAGTAAATTAACCGTCTTGAGCGTAGCATTACGTATCAGTAATGAGAGGTGCATCATGCCTACAGGTTTATATTTAATAAAAAGAGCAGAGCAGAGCATTAGCAGTGGCGTAGCAGTCAGCCACACAGGGGCAGCTGGGGAATTTTATTATTTTTTCTCCCACCACCCTAAACTACCTGTTATTACATGCAGGTCCCTGCTTGTGCCTATCTAGTCTCTGTAATTAGCATCTTTGCCCCTCAACTTTTGAAAGCAATTTATGGGTCAATCAAGCCAAGCCAAGCTTAATTGGATGTACAGTGGTCACCAGTCGTTGTTAAGTTGGCCAAGAGGAGGAGGGTGCCTTTGAGTCCAACGCAAGGCGAATTCTGGGCAATCTAGTGAGTGGGCAAGTGGAAATATCGTTCTCATCTTCGTTGTCGTCGCCATTAGTCCCGATAAGGTATGGAGTTTTTTATATGTTTGCAGGTTTTCGAAGCGATGGTACTCCAATCCAGTGATGTGTTTGATTGAAGTCATGCTGCAATATGTTTTTTGTTATAAGTATTTCCAAAAGTACATTTTCACCGTGGTCCGATGTTCATCGGGTATCTTGACGTAATTCTACCTCCATTGTATCTTCTGAAAGGAATTTTCCCTGCAGAGAAAAAAAAGGAAGAAACAAATTTCTTTTGGATAGAGTTGGGCAGGTCCTTAATTTCCTGATTAGATTGTCCTCTCTTCTGTAAGACACGCATGAGAAAGAAAAAAAAAATAAACGGGAGAAAGCGAGAGGGAGCAATGGCAAAATGCCAAAATGGATCATTGGACCAGAGGGAGGGGTTAGGTGCATCGAGAGTAGTTAGCATGGCTAAGTCCAGTTCCAGTTACTAGTGAGAGCCAGCCATTATTGAGTTAGAGGTTCCTTAGCACATGGACACACGCAAAGTGATGTCATTTCTTTCGGTGTCTCTCTCAA
The DNA here is from genome assembly GCF_958298935.1 of Phragmites australis. Taxonomy (NCBI): domain Eukaryota; kingdom Viridiplantae; phylum Streptophyta; class Magnoliopsida; order Poales; family Poaceae; genus Phragmites; species Phragmites australis. The sequence goes on along the minus strand of NC_084941.1, from coordinate 20,326,632 downwards.
AGTTATGAATGAAGAATCATCTTTCCTAACTAGGATCACCCCCCTTACAAAGTTCATGAATACCTGTTACTTTTGCTGTCAAAGGTACTATATAAATCAGTACAGATTATATTTTAGTTTTGTATCCAAAATTGCTACTGCTACTGTCGTCGAATCTGGGAGTCCTGCTGCCCATGCTAATACAACAAATTTTCGGGAGGAAAATTTTTCACAGTGGATGCGTACGTATAGCTTATCACGAACGTTCATTTACGTTGAAATTCATGCTAGAGGGATAGGTAAAAAAATCATAGGATATGTGAGGGAATCAACAGATGAATAAATATCAGACGAGAGAAATAGACGGATAGGATTAGCCACATGTGTACAAGTGGATGTGAAGTTGCGTGTATTACCCTAAATTTTCACTTTCACCGAAATCTTTAAGAGCAAAAGGAGAAAAAAACCAACCTTTGCAATTAGTGCTTGTGGGAGTGCCAAGAAGCCAAGATGCTTCAGAATAATCGAGGCACTTGCTACCTGCTCCTAGGTGCTACTGCTACATCATAAGATCACGACATGTACATCTATGTCTACATGTACGTACCTAGCGGGTTGAACTACTTTGAGGCCGTGCAAGACGCCATAGGTGCCGATGGCACGGCTTGGGCGTGGTGGATCCATGGATGGTCCACCGAGGAGAACCGCCAGGGCAACGTGGTTGTTAGTGACATTATTTGTTTCCTAACTTGTTTATATCCTAGAGATCATTTTATCCCTTTAATTGTTCCTAGAGATATTGTATTCCATAGATTGATCCTAGAGATCATTGTATCCCTGTAATTGTTCTCTTGAGTTTATATAAATGGAACCCCGGCTACTTGCCGTGAGTGGCTTCCACCAAATTCTATCCTTCTGCTGCACTCTTTCATGGTATTAGGATTCCTAGACCTCTCCATCCTAAGAACCGCCGTCGGTCCTTTCCACCGTTGGCGCCCACCTCTAGCTACCCACAATGGTGACTCTGCCCACCATGATCTCTTCCTCGGCTGCTCCTCTCGGCTCCACCACCACTAGCACCCTTGCACCCTTGTCCATCTCGAGTGCTGCTGGGTTCACAGGAGCCAGTCGCGCGCCGCTCTTGGTCCTTCTAGACCTCGACATTGGCAACTTCACGAAGTGGAACATCTTCCTTCATGCCCTCCTTGGTCGCCACGGTCTGCTCCACTACGTTGATGGCACCATCGCTGCTGCCCCTGACAACCCCGTCTGGGTCCAAGACGATTGCACATTCCTCTCCGCCATGTACAACTCCATCGGTACCAACACCCTCAACATTATCCTCACCAATGACGTGACTGCTCATTCTCTTTGGGTGGCTACCAAAGATCTATTCTGCGACAACAAGGAGAGCCGCTCCATTGTTCTTCTTCAAGAATTCCACGGGCTTTAACAGGGTGACCTCTCAATCACCGCCTATTGCAAGGAACATAAGAGACTTGTCGATGCCCTTCGCAATGCGGGCTCCACCGTTGATGACCGTCTCCTCGTCCTTAACATCTTACGCGGCCTCAACCCGCGCCTATCCCAGGCCGCCTCCTTCATCTCCATGTCAACAACACTGTCGTCTTTCCCCAAGGCACGCTTGATGCTCCTTGACGAGGAGATGTGCCTCGCGTACTCAGCCAAGGTCGCAGCTACCACGACGCTCCTCTCCAACGCCCCCCGATCGCCACTGTGCTCCGGCTCGAACTGTCGTGATTCAGATTCCTCTGTCGACAAGAACAAGGGCAAGGGAAAGAAAAAGGGCAACAACAACCCTTCCAAGAGCAACTATGGCGGTAACTCGGGGTCCTCAGTGCCCATGCCCATTGGTCTCAGTCTGCTTCAATCCAGGGTCCAATATGTGGGTCACTCCGAGCCATGGCGCTGGCATTCTCAACGCTCACTCGCAGTAGGTGATTACGACAACAACCGCTCCCCTCTACTAGCCGGCACCGATCCAGGTCGATGCGATGTCACCATCTTCGGACAGTATCGGCCTTGTCGCCTTTTGCTAGTTCCACTTCTACGTCTTGTGCCGCTTTTGATTTAATTAATTGCAACTTATGGACATCTCCTATTATGAGCATCTCTGGCTATCAATACTATCTAGTTATCATGGATGATTAATCTCACTTTTATTGGTTTTTTCCCTCCACACCAAGTCGTTTGTCCTTGCTACACTTGAAAAGTTCTTTGCATATGTTCATACCCAATTTAACGTTTCTATCCGTGCTTTACAGACAGATAATGGCAAAGAATTTGTCAACTCCATGACCACTGCTTTCTTCGATTGCAACGGCATTGTGCTTCGCCTTTCATGTACCTACACGTCCCCTCAAAATGGCAAGGTCAAACGTGCCATTTGGATTATCAATGACACCAAGCACACTCTTCTTCTCCAGTCGCACTTGCCACAATCCTTTTGGGCTGAGGCCCTTGCCGCCACGACATATCTACTCAATCACCATCCCTGTAAATCCCTTGGCTCGGTGACCCCATACTTCAAGCTCCATGGCACTACTCCATCCTACGATCATCTCCGTGTGTTTGTCTGTCTTTGCTACCCAAATACATCTGCCACCACCTCTAATAAACTCCAGCCTTGCTTAGTAGCATGCGTCTTCCTCAGGTACCCTTCCTCTCATCGGGGTTACTGCTGCTACAATCCCATCATACGATGGGTCATTGTATCTCTCCATGTGGTTTTCAATGAGTCCATTTTTCCGTATGCCTTGCCACACTTACCGCTACAATCTGTGGCTCGCTCGATGGGTTTTTTGCATGACTCTCCTGCACCAGATATTCCTGCACCTCGTGTTCATGCCGGTGCACACACACGTGGTGTGCCTGCTATCTCGACCAACCCACCTCGGTCAGGGGCGGTGTCTCCTCGATCGTGCCAGTCGCCCACTGACCAGGCGCATACCACATTGCCATCTCGGTCTCCACGAGGTTTGGGCACATCGTAGGTTGGTCTGAGCCCCTCTCCAACCACTACCTCAGCACCTGTCATCAAGCTGCTGCAGCTTACCGGGTGCCTCCGCCACCTGCTCGGTCATCTACCAGCTTGCATCACATGTGTACTCGGGCGAAGGATGGGATTTTTCGTCCAGTGGATCACCTCAATCTCTCGGCTATCCACTGTGAAGTCTCTCCTATGCCTAAGACATATCGTGCCATGCTCCAGGACAAGCAATGACTGAAGAGTATTATGCTCTCAATAATGGGACATGGACTCTCGTCCCTCGTCCTCCCAACGCCAATATCATCTATGACAAATGGGTGTTCAAGCACAAGTTCCATTTCGATGGGTCGCTCATGTGGTTCTAGGCTCGACGGGTCGTCCTGGCTATTCTCACAACTGGGCATCAACTACGACGAGACTTTTAGCCCAGTTGTGAAGCAGATGACTATTCAGGTTGTGTTGAGCATCGTAGCCTCTCACTCATGGCCGATTCGACAACTCGATGTCAAGAACGCCTTTCTTCATGGCACCCTTGATGAGATGGTATTTTGCGAACAGCCATCTGGTTTCATCGTCGTGTCTCACCCTCAGCACGTCTATCGTCTTTAGAAGTCTCTCTACGGCCTCAAGCAGGTGCCTCACGTCTGGTACCAGCGGTTCGTCACATACGCCTGCACCTTGGGGTTTGTGGCGTCTCTCTCCAAAATGTCCCTATTCATGCTCAGTGATGGTGTTGATGTTTCATACCTGCTGCTGTACGTGGACGACATCATCATCAATGCCTCCTCCACCGAGCTCATCTCCCATATCACTCGTCGTCTACATGGTGAATTCACAATGACGGATCTCGGTGATCTCCACTTCTTCCTCGGCATCTCTATGACCCGGTTGTCAGCAAGCCTCTTTCTCTCTCAGCGTCAGTACACCGTCGACCTCCTTCAGCGTGCCAGCATGGTTGACTATCACTCGACCATGACTCTAGTGGACACTCAGTCCAAGTTTTCCACCACAGTTGGATACCGTGTCCTCGATGGGGCTCTTTAGTACTTAACTCTAACATGCCTTGACATCTCATACGTCGTCCAGCAAGTGTCTTCACATGCATGCTCCTCGAGAGCCGCATCTTGTGCTCATCAAGCACATTTTGTGATACGTGAAGGGCACTCTTAGATTCGGTCTTCATTTGCATGCTACTCCCACTACCTCTCTCACTGCGTACTCCGATGCGGATTGGGCTTGCTGTTCGGACTCTCGTCACTCAATGTCTGGCTTATGCGTCTACTTGGGTGACAACCTTGTCTCCTGGTCGTCCAAGCGGCAGACCATCAACTCTTGCTCTAGCGCAGAAGCAGAGTATTGTGCAGTTGCCCACGCCATCGCTGAATGCTGTTGGCTTTGTTAGTTGCTCTAGGAGCTTCATCTGCCCCTACAGTCTACCACTCTTGTCTATTGAAACAACGCGAGTGCGGTCTATATGTCTTCCAACCCCGTCTAACATCGCCGAACCAAGAACATCAAAATCGACATCCACTTTGTGTGGGAAAAGGTTTCTATAGGGTATGTCCGCATCTTGCATGTGCCATCTAGTCCCCAGTTCACCGACATCATGACAAAGGGGTTGCCGACTCAGCTTTTTCTCGATTTTAGGATCAGTCTCTGTGTCTGACTGTCTCCCGCTGAGACTGCGGGGGGGGGGGGGGATGTTAATGGCATTATTTCTTTCCTAACTTGTGTATATCCTAGAGATCATTGTATCTCTGTAATTGGTCCTAGAGATCATTGTATTCCATGGATTGATTCTAGAGATCATTGTATCCCTGTAATATCGTATATGTCCATAACATACCGAAATACACTTCTTATGTAGTCGATATTTGCATTATGAAGAAATTAAGAAATTTACGTAATCTCCAAAAGAAAAAAAAATGCAAGATATTAGCTAAGTACATATGCCAGGTGACAGTTGTGGGGGAGCATGCTTTGGGATTCTTCTAATGTTTGTTGTCACCTAAATTGCTCTGTATCTATGCATCTGTTCCACAACTCTATCGGTATGAACAAACATGACAATGTCGTACTTTGTAATTCTCCACATATACAAACATTCAGGTTGGCTCTACTGCAAGTCCACTGGATATACATGGTCCACACATTATTACTGCAATGTCGTACTTTGTAATTCTCCACATATACAAACATTCGGTTCATCCTACAATTCAAAAAGTTCAAAGAAAGGGGGAAGGAGAGAGACGTACATGGAGCGACGGGCGATGGGGTGACGGGCGACGGGCACTGGGTGGACGGTGACAGGGCGACGGGCGGACGGCTACAGGCAACGGGGCGATGGGCGATGGGTGGACGGCGCGGCTCGTTGTGGTGGGCAACGGCGACAGCGACGACGAACCCTAGCTTTATGTGCTCGCAGGCAAAAAGACTTAGGCAAAATGAGACTGCGCGCGGGGGACTAGCTATGGTTATATACAAACAAGTCATAGGTGAAGGATGATCATATTACCCGTCACCTTTTATTTTGACTCGGCCTATACATATAAGTCATAGGTGACGGGTGATAATATTACCCGTCTTCTATAATTATCACCCATCACTTATTTTAAGTAAAAGGTGATGGGTTATCATATTACCCGTCACCTTTTACTTTGATTCAGCCTGTACCTATAAGTGATAGGTGACGGGTTATAAATGTTACCGTCACTTATTGTAAGTAAAAGGTGACGGGTTATAATATTATCCGTCACCTTTTACTTCGACTTGTCCTGTACCGATAAGTGATAGGTGACGGGTTATAAATATTACCCGTCACTTATTGTAAGTAAAAGATGACAAATTATAATATTATCCGTCACCTTTTACTTCAACTCGGCCTGTACATATAAGTGATAGGTGACGGGTTATAATTATCACCCGTCACTTATTGTAAGTAAAAGGTGAAAGCTTATAATATTACCCGTCACCTATTGTAAGTAAAAATTCAAATTTGACATTAATATTAAAAATTCAAATTTGACATTAATATTACAAATTCAAATAACTTGAAACTTAAAATTCAATTTTGACATTAACATTAACAATTCAAATAACTTAAAAGTCAAATTTTACAGTAATATTACAAATTTGTCATTAATATTACAAATTTGTCATTAATATTACAAATTTGCCATTAATATTACAAATTTGACATTAATATTACAAATTTCACACTGAAATTCAAATTCGTCGTTTTCGTACTTTCTTGACATGGATCCGTTCGTTATGGTCAGGGCGGATGTATGGAGTTTCCTCGATCGACGAAAGGCGTGGCGCGACTGCAGTAGCAAAAGGGGGAATTTCATCAAATTGATTGAACTCCTCATTAACGACGTTTGCAACTCTGACGATGCGTCTTTTCCCAGCAAGAACCACATGACGTTTCTTTTTTGTTGTGTCAGTCATATAAAAGACTTGGCAAACATCTTTAGCGAGTACGAAGGGTTCAGACTTGTATCCGATATGTTTGAGATCAACGCTAGTGAACCCATACTTGTCATTAGTGACGCCCTTTGCCCCACGTACCCAATGGCACCGAAACAGGGCTACCTTGAATCCCAATTAGTTCAGCTCCCAGATCTCATCTATTTGACCATAGTATGTGCCCCTCTGCATGTCGTTGTCATAAGCTTCTATACGGACATCACTGTTCTGGCATATACTCTTCTCATCTTGGGCAACCGTGTAAAATTTGTATCCGTTTATATCATATCTTTGATATGTCATAATTGTGTATATAGGGTCCGATGCCAGTTTTTTTATCACATCACTTGTAGGAGTACTCGATTGTTTGATTCGATCTCGGAACCAAGTCGTAAACCATCGCATATGTTGCCTCGCAACCCAAGCTTCAGTCTGCCCTGGATTCTCTTCAAGCAGCATCTGCTTGAGCTCATCGACATATCAGCACACTTCGCTCATTTGTTGCAGCACGAGGAAATGAGCTTGGTCGTAAGCCTTCGGATCAGAAGTTATTGCCATCTTTCTCAGAAGTCCCACACCGGCAAGCCTTCCCTTATGGCGAGACTTAGGCACGCCAATTGGGTTATTTGAGTCAATGTAATTAACAGACCACTCCAATGCCTCCTCTGTCACATAACCCTGCATGATGCATCCCTTGGGAAAGGCTCGATTCCTTACGTACGACTTGAGAATGCTCATATATCTCTCGTATGGAAACATGTGATGCAAGAACACGGGGCCAAGGTAGTGTATCTCCTTCATGAGGTGAGCAGTGAGATGTACCATGATATCAAAAAAATGATGGTGGGAAATACACCTCAAGAATACATAGAGTCTCAAAGTGTCTTCTTTCTAGCTCCTCCAGCGAGTCTGGATCGAGCACCTTTTGTTCAATTGCATTGAAGAAAAAGCACAGGTTCAAGATAGCCTCACGAACCTTTATTGGGAGGATGTTCCTAATTGCTACCGCAAGCAGTGACATCATCATCACATGGCAATCATGGGACTTCATCATAGCGAAATTCATTTTTAGCTCTTTCATCGAGACAAGTCTTGCGATGTGGGACGAGTAACCGGAGAAAACTTTCACACTGTTCAAGAACTCGTAGAATTCTTTTTTCTCCTTCTTGGAGAGAATGATAGCCGCTGGGGGTAGGTGTTTTTCTTTGTCTGTATCTTGTGCATGGAGCTCCGGCCTTAAGCCCATATCTTCAAGTTCAGCTCGTGCGTTCTCATGGTCCTTTCCTTTTCCCTTCATTTGCAGCAATGTACCGATTAGACTCTTGCAGATTTTCTTCTTTACATGCATGTTGTCGATAGAGTGACGAACATCTAATTTTTCCCAATACTCTAGCTCGAATAGTATTGATTTCTTGTTCCACATTCCTAACTATTCATCATCCTTAGAGGATTGATTTCGCTTGCTAAGGACAATATTGATATTCTTAACCTGATTGTGGACATCTTCCCCGCTGAAATGCCTTGTAGTTAATGCTTTCTCCCTTGTGGCATCAAACTGCTTGTCCATGTTTCGGTACAGGTGTTTCTTGGGAAGGAAACGTCGATGCCGCATGTACACTGTTTTCTTTGAGTTGTCCAACCTCAAACTGCATGTGTCATCTAAGCAATGGGGGCATACTTCACCTTTTCTTTTATTCTGACTTGACAAGTTACGAAGTGCTGGCAGATCATTGATGGTGACGAACAACATGGCGTGCAAGGTAAAGTACTCTTGCTTGTACTGATCCCAAACCTCTATACCTTCCGACCAGAGTTTCTTAAGATCATCGACTAAAGGTCTGAGGTACACATCTATATCATTGCTAGGTTGTTTCGATCCTGATATCAAGATCGATAACATAATATATTTCCGCTTGTGACAAAGCCAGGGTGGAAGGTTGTAGATCGACAATACAACAGGGCATGTGCTATGTGAGGTACTCATGTTACCGAATGGATTCATGCCATCCGTGCTCATAGCAAACCTAATATTTCTCAATTCTTCGGTGAACCAACCAAATCTGGAATCAACGATTCGCCACTGAGCGGAATCTACCGGGTGCCGTATCATTGTGTCGTTCTTACGACCCTCCTTATGCCAACGCACCAATTGGGCCTCCTTTCTGTTGGCAAACAGACGCTTCAAATGGGAAATTACAGGAAAATATCACACCACCTTCCTAGGACCACCTTTACTTTTCTTGCCTTCGTCCCCGTCACGACCATCATTTATACGCTTATATCGATTGGTTCCACACACGGGGCATTGATCCAGCTCTGTATACTCTCCACGAAACAAGATACAATCCTGCTTACATGCATGTATTTTTTCTATTTTCAGTCCTAAAGGACAAATTATCTTCTTCGCATTGTAGACGCCCTTGGGCACCAAGTTCCCCTCCGGTAGCATGCCCCTTAGCAGATCCAGCAATGCTTCAAAACTCTTATCAGTCCAACCATGGGTTGCCTTCAACTGTAGAAGCTTTAGGTTCCCAAAGATCCGCGTGTACTTCTCCTTACAGTTGGGATAAAGGGGCGTTTTGGAATCCCACATAAATTCCTGGAATTTAGCAAACTCACCATTGTTATACTCGTCGTGCCGCTCAACATCCCGCACCATCTGGTCCACATTCTCCACAAAATCCTAGACATCATTATCATTCAAACATAATATGTCCTCATCCCTGAGATCATGATCCATTTCATCGGGTGTAAGTCCTTGATCTACAATGTCGGCATGGGGGGCCCGATCCATCTCTCCCTCGTTAAGCCCTTCTTCACCATGTTTGTTCAAACATGTATATTCTCTTTAAATCCACGCACGACCAAGTGTGCATGGATAGTCTGGTTTCGGGAACTTCTTTTTATTCCTGTAGTCGATACATGGACAATACATTGCCGTTATACCACGATCTTTCATATCCGCTAAGGCAGCACTCATGAAATGCTTCACCCTGCTCAGGTACTCCGTACAAGTCCGGGTCTCGAGGTACATCCAACTTCTATCTGTCATCTACAATTAATGTAAAAACATTCATTCTTCATTAATAATGACCTTAATTTTGTGGTTAAGCACGTGATTAAAATCTACAATAATTACACTAGATCTGTGGCATCTCGCGGTAGATCTGCCAAACCTAGTACCAAATCTAACATAAATACAACTCACTTGTACTAAGATTTTGGATAAAGATGCAAAATGACCGATTACAACTCAAAGCACAACAAATCTAGCAAATAGAGATGAGAGGAGAAGGAAAAGGGGAGATACAAACCTTCAAAGACCTAGCACCAATTCAAACTTGAAATTAACAAAATATTAGAAAGTCTCTAGTGGAACCGAAGAAAATCGCCAGAACTATTGCACTGTACTGTTGACTACTGTTCGGCCTGCACAGTGGCTGCGAGCTAGCTTTATATAACAGATCTAAGTAATAAGTAACGGGTGATATTACTACTCATAAGTGACAGATCATATTACGACCCATCACTTATTACTGGACTAGGGAGACCTGTCACCTATACCACGTCATAAGTGATGGGTTGTACCATGACCCGTCACTTATGATTGTGCCAGCAGAACCGTCGCTTATGACCAGGTTATAGGTGAAAGTTTTAGTGGTCACCCGTCACTTATGACTAGTGCTGTTAGACCCGTCACTTATAATCAGGTTATAGGTGACGGTTTTAATCTTTACCCATCACTTATGTTATAGGTGACGGGTTATATTATTACCCGTCACCTATTACATGTTATAAGTGACGGGTATACATCCGGTGCCGACCAGAGGCGACATAAGTGACGGGTACTGTGATAACCCGTCATTAAGTTGTGTCTCCTTTGTCCGTTTTTCACGTAATGTATGTCCAAACCTCAATTACTGATCGAGCTAACCATAAGTTGTCCTTTTGGTTTTTTAGTCCCATTCAGGTTGAAGCTCGAGTTGGAACAGTGGCATACAGGCTCCGGTTGCTTGAGTCCAATCTGATGCACCCAGTGTTTCATGTGTCACAACTGAAGAAGGGGATTCCGGCGACCACTCTAGTTCATTCTGAGCTACCGACTGAACAAACTGAGGATGACCCAGAGGACGTCACCGAGCCTGAACAGGCACTACAACGCCGCCTCTACCACAAGGGAGCTTGAGTGACGGACTAGATTTTGGTACAATGGATGGGACTCTCTCAAACCTTGGTGACCTGGGAGAATGCTGCGGAGCGGTGGCATCGATTCCTGGCTTCTCCATCTTGGGGGCAAGCTGGTTGCCCAGGAGGGGGGATGTCATGGACAAGCCTCCAGCGGAGTCTAGGGGAGAGCGGGAAGGTTCAAGGATTGGGCAGGCTACTAACGGAGTCGAGTGCCAAGGAGTTCATAAGCGAGTGCGTAAGCCCAGTTCGCGATCGCGTTACCCGGCTACTGAGTGGGCCGGGTAGAGTTAGGGCTGGGCATGCAGCCTATATGTAAGAGAGGGAAGAGATACTTGGAACTCAAGAAGATTGTAATAGAATTGCCGTGAAGAACACCCCTACCTCCCAGTCCCATGCTTCTTCTTCCTCTCCGATTCTCCTCTGATATCCCCCTTCTTTCTGCTGTCACCGTGGAATGTGACATGGAGATTCTTGTTGTATTTACCTATCTCTTCATACCCTAAACAACTATCTTTTCATGGTCCTATCAAGACATTTGGGGTTCATTATAGGTTGCTTTGGTGATTGATATGACAGTATGGCTTTCCAAAACCTCATGTTTGGCTTTGCACAATGCGCATATGATCTTTTTAAAATAATAGAATAAAATTATCTCAGTATCTGCATGAAAAGATGCACATGGACGTAGAATGCGTATATGATCTGGCATGCAGATACTGCATATTAAAAGCCTCGTGTCGTTTGTGTTTGGTACTTATATGTCATGCTATTGGTTCAACATTTCTTTTGGGGATGATCATTTTTTTCCCTCAATCCACTTCATGACGCTAATTGCGACGTGCCTTTTCTCCCGCATGTGCAGCACGACGGATTCTATGGTAGATGATTCGTTGGCCAAAGCATAGCCTTAAAAAGTTGTAGCAATGCACATGGAAGACGCTAACTTCCTATGGCTGGTCAAAGTGCACAAGTGAAACAACCGAGTGGCTAACTCAGTGTGTCACACCTAACTCGTGGCATGGCAAGTTGCGGCATCCAACCAAATGTGCCTATCACTACTGCCACATGGATGAACATGGTAGATGTAGGGTTGTTCCTCTCCTTTTTCCTCAGTTATTTGTTATGAAACATTATCGGTGGTTAGCACATTTTCCTCTCTAACTCTCTAACACAGTCTAAACTCAAAGTAGAACACAAGAAAAGAGGTAAAAAATCTGGTGGAAACTTCTTTATTTATTGTAATAAAGAACTGGAGCTTACAATGATGTGTCTCATTTGGTACATATAGTCCTAATAGAATCTCCTATAATGAAACTGTTTTGGTACAAGCTGACATGAAAACTGAGTAGGACAGGATCCACCTGCCCTCCCACCCATTGGTCCAGAGACTGAATCAGTCTCTCCTTATAGGAGAGATTAGTTTCACAACACCTCCCCTGGCTAATACTACGATATATGTCTCACTAAAAACTCTTTCTCAAAAACCTAGCGGAAAAAACATAAAAAAGAACACATATTACCGTTCTTATGTTACACACACTACCTCATTAAAAACATTGCAGGCAAAACCTTCAACTAAAGAACTCATAAAGGGAAAAAAGAGTACAATGTTTACTTAATCTAGATTAGCTTCTTTCATTCTTCAAGAATGAATTATTGATCATCTAGACTTGTAGTCATTTAGGATAATGCGCTTTTAGGGAAGTTCTCCCCCTTGATTGGCACACTTCTCTACGTCTTCTCATTCCAATACCATGTCTACACCTTTCAAAGGAGCTAGTAGGTAATGCCTTAGTGAACATACCTGCAAGATTATCAAAAGATCTAGTATGAGTCACCAATATTTCTTCGTTCTTCTGCAATTCATGGGTTAAGAAGAATTTAGGTAAAACATGCTTTATAATATTTGACTTCACATATCCCGATTATATTTGGGCAACACAAGATTGAGATATATATTTATGCAACACAAGATGTATTATCTTAATAGATAATAGTAGGGGATGGTGCGACGCTCATTCCATATGCATTCTACATAAGTTGTGTGAACACGTCATAGCCAAATGCATTCTTTGGCTTATTTTTTGCATCACCGGTGGTTTTGAACTGGCATTACGCAATCTGCAGTGATAGTCTATTATCACTGTCGGTTTGAAAATATCTTTAGGGCTGAAAAATAAAGAAAATCTTATCTAGACCACTCACCTATGCTATGTACTATGTCACAAGTCCTGCAGGTTTTTTTTTTTTTGCGCAAAATACCCACACATGCATTTTATGGGAGTCAAATTCGAGACATCTCACCATGCCAGAAGCCTACTTACTATCTCATCTATCACTGATTGTTGAGAGCTATAGGAAAATTTTCCCTTTTAACCCTTGTTGTCTAAAATATGTGATGAATGTTTAGGCATAAAAATGATTTTAAATAAAAAAGTTGTGAACTATCACTATTACAGAATAAACCTTATATGCCAGCCTATCACTGTCTGTTCCTTACGAGCCAACAGTGATAGAGTATCACTATCGATTCATATCAAGGACTAGCACTAAAAGTACATTAAAAAAGAACATATAGTGAAACTTAACTATCATTGTCGGTTCTAGCCATGAACTGATAGTGATACTATTACTACCGGTCCTTCTTATGAACTGGTAGCGATAGAATGACTATTACTGCCGCTCTAGCCATGAACCTGTAGTGATATTTCATCAAATATCATTGCCGATCCGTATTACCAACCGACAGTGATAATGGGTATAACTGTTGGTCTGTGTTATGAACCGACAGTTATAATGGATGATAGTTTATCTTTAAAAAATCATAACAATTTTTATACAAAGTCGGATTAGGACAAACTTTATATGAAAATTATAGCTCCCAACGAGATTTACAACTTTGCAGTTAAAAATATTTTCATTTGAAATCATTTAGATATCCAAATAATTATTTAAAATTTTAGACAGAAGAGATCAAAAGGGTTGTATATGCTGTTGTTATCACAAGCACTTCTATGGTGGGATGGTAAGGGCGTATCGCGTGAGCTGAGTGATCTCGAGTTCGAATGCCACAAACTGCACGCACACGTATTTCGCGTGACTTGCAACTGCGTGCACGTGGGGGTGCCTTGTTGGGCAAAAAAATCGCTTTTTTGGATAAAAAATGTTGATTTAAGTATGGACTATCACTACTAGCTGAAGGTTTCGTATCCCAAGTTCGTAGTGCGGAACGATAATGACAATATATGAAAACTTATTATAAAAAATCATAACTTTTTTATACGAAGTCGGACGGTGACAAACTTTATACGAAAATTATAGCCCTCGATGAGATCTACAACTTTGTACATAAAAACTTTTTTATTTGAAGTTATTTAGATATCCAAATAATTGTTTGAAGTTTTAGACAAAAGAGATTAGAAGGATTGTATACACTATTGTTATCACAAGCACTTCTGTGGTGGGATGGTAAAGATGTATTGCGAGTTGAGTGATCTCAGGTTCTAATGTCATGAACCACACGCGCGAGTTACGTGCACGTGGGGGTGTCTTGTTGAGCAAAAAAATCACTTTTTTGGATAAAAAATGTTGATTCGGGTATGGAATATCACTACTGGCTAAAGGCTTCGTATCCCAAGTTCGTAATGCGGAACGATAATGACAATATATGAAAACTTATCATAAAAAATCATAACTTTTTTATACGAAGTCGGACGGAGACAAACTATATACGAAGATTATAGCTCTCGATGAGATTTGTAGATGAAAACTTTTTTATTTGAAGTTATTTAGATATCTAAATAATTGTTTGAAGTTTTAGACAAAAGAGATTAGAAGGATTGCATACGCTATTGTCATCATAAGTACTTCTATGGTGAGATGGTAAGGATGTATTGCGAGTTGAGTGATCTCAGGTTCTAATGCCATGAACCACACATGTGGGTATTTCGTCCAAAAATTTGCGTGACTTGCGACTGCGCGCGCGTGGGGGTGCCTGATCAGTAAAAAATAATTCATATTTTTGAGGCCAAAAAATATCGATTCAATCATGGAATATCATTACCGGCTAAAAGCTTCAGCTGACAGTGATGACAGACTATCACTACCGGCTGAAGCCTTCAACCGGTAATGATGACAGACTATCACTACCGGCCACTTTAGAGCTGGCAGTAAAAACACTTTTTAAAGTAATGTATAAAGTTGTACGTATCATCTAGAGATACATTTTTTATAAATAATCTTTGCATCCGACTCACTATGAATATTTTATATATTTTTAGTATCTCATTAAAAATATACAAACGGACACTTGTTTTTCTCTACTCTAGGCTAATCTGAAGGCCGGGATCTCCCCGAACTATGATAAAGCATCTACATCGACTTAGAAGGGGATAACTTCACCAAATTTAGGTTTCTAATCCCAACTTCCACAATAATTAGCGCTGTTTTTCATAAGATTAGTGAAGGTCCTGTACTTATCAGTTTAAATCCTAACAAGAAAGTCCTAAGGCCTGTTTGCATCGAGTGCGCCTGATGGCCGACATGCACAAGTAATACCATCACTACAAATACCGCAACTACTAGTAATACTACGACGACGACGACGGATGGCATACCTAGTGGGCGTCGTAGGGCAGCGGTGGTGAAGGGGTCAGGGCGCCGGTGGACAAGGCGTCGGGGACGTGGCAACGGCGGCCGGGGCGCCTCCTCCTCCTCCTCCTTCTTCTTCCTCCTTCCTCCTTCTTCCTCCTCCTCCTTCTATTCCTCCTTCTTCCTCCTCTCCTCCTCCTTCTCTCTTTCTCCTCCTCCTCCTCCTCCTCCTTCTTCTTCCTCCTTCCTCCTTCTTCCTCCTCCTCCTTCTCTTCCTCCTTCTTCCTCCTCTCCTCCTCCTCCTCTCTTTCTCCTCCTGCTCCGGCGGCGCTGGCCCGGGGGCGGCTGGCGCGGGCGCGACCGCGGGCGGGCACGGGCGGGCGCGGGCGCGGGCGCGGGCGGGCGCGGCCGGCGCGGGCGCGGGCGGGCGTGGCCGGCGCGGGCGGGGGCAGTCGCGGGCGCGGGGGCGGGGGCGGCTGGCGCGGGCGCGGGCGGCGGCGGGGAGGTTTTGCGTGTGTGCGGTGCGTGGGCCGGGGGTTAAATCCCCCCTTTGCCGAGTGCCCCCGATCTGGCACTCGGCAAAGAGGGGTTTTCTTTAAAAAAATTTAAAAATCTTTGCCGAGTGCCCCCGATCTGGCACTCGGCAAAGAGGGGTTTTTTTAAAAAAAATTGAAATTCTTTGCCGAGTGCCAGACGTCCTGGCACTCGGCAAAGAGCCTCCTTTCCCGAGTGTCATTTTTTGACACTCGGCAAACCCTAATTTTTTTTTTCATTTTTGACCTCCAAACTTTTTCTGCACTCCTCATACAATACCTGGTACTCCATGTTCCAATTTCTCGGACTTTTTCTATATTTCTTTAATTTATTTCAATTAATTGAATTTTCTTGAATAATTCAAATTATAACTGCTAGTCATTCGAATAATGAAAAAAAATGAATGGAAAAATGACATTCATGTTATTTAGTATAATGTGAGGCCGTATCCAGGAACAGACCACAAATTTCGAACATCTTGTTCACGAAACATGACCACGAACTTGCGGTCGAGTTGTTTTTAAATTGTATAAAAAGCAAACGAATTCCGAAAATCATGAAACTTGTCAAGATGTCATGATATCATATGTTCGAGGCTGTGATAAAATTTGAGAAGTTTACCCAGGTTGTCATGTACGATGCTTGTAATCTGTTGCAAACCGAAGAAGTTTACCCAGGTTTCTTCGGAGATTATTCGGTTTGCAAGCATCGTACGTGACAACTTGTGCAAAACCTTCTCAAATTTTTATCACAGCCTCCACATATGATATCATGACATCTTGACAAGTTTCATGATTTTCGGACTTCGTTTGCTTTTTATACAATTTAAAAACAACTCGACCGCAAGTTCGTGGTCATGTTTCGTGAACAAGATGTTCGAAATTTGTGGTCTGTTCCTGGATACGGCCTCACATTATACTAAATAACATGAATATCATTTTTCCATTCATTTTTTTTCATTATTCGAATGACTAGCAGTTATAATTTGAATTATCCAAGAAAATTCAATTAATTGAAATAAATTAAAGAAATATAGAAAAGGTCCGAGAAATGTGCCACATTGGAACATGGAGTACCAGGTATTGTATGAGGAGTGCAGAAAAAGTTTGGAGGTCAAAAGTGAAAAAAAAATTAGGGTTTGCCGAGTGTCAAAAAATGACACTCGGGAAAGGAGCCTCTTTGCCGAGTGCCACGTGTTTGCTGAGTTCTTTCTATCTGGCACTCGGCAAAAAGGTAGGTTTTGCCGAGTGTCACAAAATGACACTCGGCAAAGAAGCCTCTTTGCCGAGTGCCTGATGTTTGCCGAGTTCTTTATCTCTGGCACTCGGCAAATATCCTCTTTGCCGAGTTCTTTCTTTGCGGCACTCGGCAAAGAGGCTCTTTGTCGAGTGCCAAATGTTTGCCGAGTTCTTTCTCTCTGGCACTCGGCAAAGAGCCTCTTTGCCGAGTGCCCGATAAAAAAGCACACGGCAAAGTATGGGACACTCGGCAAAGAAGCCGTCTCCGGTAGTGTGAAACGTTCTAAGACCTGTTTGCACAGGGGTTGCGGAGCATCACTTTTTTTTTCGCTCTCTAATCGACGGTGTATTCGAGTCCAAAATTTGCAATACGCACCGTCGGCTCCTTCCCACGCGGACACACAAGATCGATTCGCCGCTAGCATGTTTTTTTCCTTTCCGGAAAAATCATTTCGTTCCCCAACTGGCCAGAAACAAAACAGACGGAAACCCAAAACCCGTTTCCGCTGGAACCCTAGCATGCACGACAATCCGCATGGCCTCTCGCCAAAAAGCGCCCACCCCGAGCCGTCCGTTTCCGGGTCGATCACCCGTGAAGGCGACGCGCGGA
Source organism: Phragmites australis (assembly GCF_958298935.1). NCBI lineage: Eukaryota > Viridiplantae > Streptophyta > Magnoliopsida > Poales > Poaceae > Phragmites > Phragmites australis. The sequence goes on along the minus strand of NC_084941.1, from coordinate 20,309,015 downwards.
GCCTTTCCAGCTCGACCCGGACACGCCCTCCGCCCACGCCGCCGCCCCAAACCACGCATAGAAATAGGCGCGCCCACCGCGCCGCGCCGCCACCACCTCGTCCAAAGCGCACAAACAACTCGTGCCACGCAAGGAAAAGAAACTTGCCCGCTCGGTGCAACAGCAGCAATGGCGGAGGAGGGGGTCGTGGTGCTGCGGTGCTTCGACGGCGTCAAGCTCGCCGTGCCAACGGCCCTCGCGACGCAGCGATCGGGGCTGGTCGCGGACGCGGTGGCCGCTGGGGTTCGCGTGGTGGACGTGCCGGGCAACGTATCGGGCCACGTCGTGGCGAAGGTGGTCACGTACTGGGAGGCCCACGGCGCGATCGTGGCGGCGGGCGCGGAGGTGGCGGTGTTCGACGCCGGGTTCCTCGTCGGGCTGCGGCACGACGCGCGGGTGGACCTCATCCACGCCGCGCACCACCTGGGCGACGCGGCGCTCTTCGACCTCTTCAGGTTCGGGACCTGATTGAGCAATCTCCCACCACCGGATCAGGATCCTGCGGTTAATGGGTCTGTTTGGCTAGCTTAGTTTCTCTAGGGTTCAATTACCTGTTTTTATCTTGTATTTTCTAATAATAAAGAGGACAAGTTTTGGTTTAAGTACTGCGATCCACTATATGTTGTGCGGTCATAGAGATTTGTTGGAAATCTGGCACATATTTAATTCCAAATTTTACTTGGAGAGAAAAATACTCCATAATATTATGATTTTGAATTAACAACATCAGGCGACACAAAATAATACATGTACACACAAGCAGAGAACTCAAACAGACTAGAATGCACTCTTACATTGAGCATGGTGAAAGACTAGACAACGTATCAGTTCAGTGAGATGAGGTAGCACAGATCGCGTCGAGGTTGCAGAGTGGCCGGTCGGACGGTGCTGCCAAAAACCTGATTACGAACGCTAGGGAAGGTGATCTCTACAGCCACGCCTCAAAGGTACCGCTTGCCTTCATTGTTTTTTTATTATGGTTCGCTTGCCTTCCTCCCTAATGCAAGTCGAGGAAGGCCTAGTAATAACCTAAGGGCCTCAAAGATACCGCTTGCCTTCATAGTTTTTTTTTATTATGGTTCGCTTGCCTTCCTCCCTAATGCAAGTCGAGGAAGGCCTAGTAATAATCTAAAGGCCCGATCCCGTCATTTGGATCGAATTGGAATTTAACTCTTGGGCCGGCCTGTTTGGATGCACCATGGGAATGGAATGTGAAAAATCCAGTCCTTTCCAAAAGTGAAATGGAGCCTTACTTCAAATTCCCCGGGTAAAAGATGGAGACAACGATTCCATCAGCTCCCTATTGATATGTCTTACCCCCGACTCCCCACTCGTCTCTCTCGATGCCAAGCGCTCCCCGCCGCCACCGCCGAGTCCTCCTCCCTCTCCCATCTAAATCTACACAACAATTAAACCCTAGATCATAGTGACCCCTTCTCTCGATAGCGCGACCACAGATGCTGATCTGACAACTCAGCGACAGGTAAGGGTGCACGCCGAGCAGGGACGCCGGTGAGGTGAGGGCTCGTTTAGGGTGGGAGGCACGTGCTTAGCACGGGGAAAGGATTTCACTGTCTCAGTATGCGTAGTCTTGAGGACTTCATGGCTTCATCCACTCTCTAGAACGAAATGCTTCAGAGATTTTGAGTGACGTTCTATGTGGAAAATATGTAGTCTTGCGGATTCTAGTGCTGAACTGCTTATCATCATCCACTAGTTTTACTACTTTATGTTAACTGTTAGTTTAGATTACATTGTACATATCATGGATTTTTGGTGTCGCGGTTGGCAAGCACGGTGGTTGGTGATTCTGCTCCCTGGAACTGAAGCTGCATTTGTTGTTTAGGTGCATTTGATAATGATTGTCCTAGAACAGTAGAGATAGAAGATGAAGATGGGTGTCCACAAAGTTCTATGCAAAATGCTACTTCTTTTTTGCTTATAGATAGTGCTACTGATTTTCCTTTTGCCGACAATAATGCTACTAGCTTTTATCGTTTCACAGCCCTTTAAGTTCCAAATCTGCGCATGCACTCACTTAATATGCATGCGTGTTTATAATATGCAGCTCAACCAAAGGAATTTATTTGGCAATTTGTATAGGCCGTTGGAATCTGCCTTAGTTTTACCTTTTCATGCATTTGTGCAGATATCATATCACCATAGTAACTCTGGATTTTTCACCTCTTTCAAAAAAACAAGACAATGGCTTTTGAAGCAACTTAAGAAGTGAAGACCTTGACATCTCATCTACTTGTTATGCATTGAAATCTGTATGGTCTAATCTCGCAAAGATTCTATGTGGCTGTGTGTTTGTAGGAGCAAATGTTATATGTCATTGTGGTTATACTTAGGGGCAAGAGCAAGTGTTATTTGTCACGTTAGGAACTAGAAATGCATGCATTTTAATTCATGATGTGAATGCTTATTTGTAGGAGAATTGTGGTCGCCGAGTCTAATATGTAGACTTTCCGTAATAATCTTATTCTTGTATCATCATTGTGGTTATTGATACCTATATGTATGCTTTTCATATTACAGTAACCTTCGTGATATGTAGGCATTTGAATCATATTGTGATTTGTGAACTGTTATTTGTTATTTAAATTGCCAATGTCTTTTGAATCAGATAGTAGAGAGAAGGTTGATTGATTCTTAATAATGTGAAGTTGTGTATGCCTTAGTTTAAATATATTGTACATACCTTATAGATGCTACTTTCCAATTCATATTGTACCTACATCTTTCAGTAAATTAGCATGAGATTAGGCACACAAAAATATTGATTTGCACAAGATAGTAACAAGATTGGCAGACAGGCATATTACTCAGCAGTATGGAGCTTGGAATCTTGATTCCCAATGTCACATGGAGCATACTAGATAATGCAGAGAGCATTTGCTTTTTATAGATGGTGATTCCATATTTGAACATCCAAACAATATTTGTAATTTCATTCCTAGAAAAGAATTTTATGTACATCCAAACAAGAATAATGGATTTCAATCAAATTCTAGACAATTCATTTTCATTTTGGAATTTGAATTAGAATTTAATTAAAGGAATCACTTTCAATTCTAGGGATCCAAACAAGCCCTAAGTGAAGACCCAAATCTGACATGCATTAGCACCTAGTAATGCAACATCATCAACTCACCAATTTATTCATTGACACGGATCCAGAATAAGTGGCATGATTAGCAAAAGTAAAGTGGACTAAGACATGGACCGGCTACACACAACAGAATAACACATGATTTTTCAAGCGAAAAAAGTGTAGAAATATGTGCAGTCGCCTATATTTTTAGCCAAATAAAGCCTTTCTCTGGTTCCATATGACCTCTACTTTAAGCAATGGACCTAGCTCCACCTTGTTAGTTGGTTTTTCCACAATTGCATTAGTATTATGGTATAACCACTACTACAAAACAGGTCAACAGTGCTTGTTTCAAAACCTCATCAGTTGCGTAAGCAGAACTGATGAAGACGGATAAGCAGTGTTGGGCTTACAACCGACACTGATGAGGTTTTTAAGAAATCAAATTGAAATGTGCCTTAGTTTATATGTGATGAGTGATCGATAAGGTTGTCGAGTTGGTTTATCGAGTTTCCGATTGCCTGGGATGTGCGGAGGGTTTGCACATTTGTTCGGATAATCTGCAGAATTGGAGTTAACTGGGATTTGCGGAGTGTCCGTATATTTTTGTGGAGAGTCCGCACTTTTGCAGAGTATCTGAATATTTTTGCGGAGAGTCCGCACTTGAATAGTGTTTTCATCAATGATGAATTGTGTTTTTAGCTCTGAACTTCTTCTATGTATTGGGACTTTTTGGGATACTTTGAATTGATTTGAAATCTCAATTAAGCATTTTGATTATGGACTAAATGGAGTTGGGGTTGGAAATATGTGTTTGCTTGTCTCATGGTGTGCAGATTATGGATGCAACTTGGTGGTTGAAGAGATCGGTGACGTCCTAAGAGGAGGATGGTGAATTAGGACACTTAGAATCTATTCGGATCCAAAAACTACCTAAAATAAATCTATATTAATTTCTATCCAAATATGCTCTAGGTTTACCTAGAGTGTCTACTCTACCGATCAAAGCGATTGCAACCTATCTAAGAAGGTAAATTACAGGTAAGTAAATGCAGAAACGTAAATAAGGTAGGGAGAGAAAACTCGGCAGAAGGATTTTTTTCCCGTGGTATCGATGGCATGAATGCCACCCCTAATCCACGTTGGAGCTCCACCAAGGATATGCTCTTAGTCGGCACCCGGTTACAACTATTGAGCCACTAAGTCACAAAAACAAGGCCTCACCCTGGATAAGTCGTCAAGCCACCAAGATAAGACCTTACCACAAGCCTCTCTTCTGGTCCTTTGTCACCATGATCACTTAGGAGCTTGAGCCACAAAGGCAAGGGTCTCCGCGTCCCTGCACAATCGCCTTGTCGCTACTCCACCCCAAGTCGAAGAGTCAACAAGCTTGCAGGCGAGTCACTAAGACTCTAAGGTGTTGGCATACCAAGAGGTACAAGCTTGGATCACTCCTTGATCCAATCTCTAGGTAGTAATCACCTAGCAACACACTCTCTACGCCTATAAGTACTAATCACTCTCTAATGGTGTGCTTAATCGCCTTGAATGATCACTCTAAGCACTTTGGTGGCTTGGATATCTTCTCATGTATTCATGAACTTCTCAAAACTCCAGTAGCATGCCACGCCTTCAAATGACAGCGGAGGGGTATTTATAGCCTCAGACCAGTTAACTAGCCATTTTCCCAATGACACAGAAATATTGTTGACACCGTATTGTCTGGTGAGAATAGCAGTACAAGCACTGGACAACCCGGTGAGTACTTCCTCTGTGAATATAGGATATTCTGGTATATACTTCATCTCTATCATTGGACTATCCAGTGAGTTATCCCGAGCCATCAGAGTCTTTTCTTCTTCTCTGTGTAAATTGCTCCAGTGAAAGCATCTGGTGTATATTACTTCATCACTGGACTATCCAGTGAGTTATCTTTAGCCTTCTCTTCTTTTCTTTGGAAATGCTCCGGTGCAATTCTTTGTGATCACTGGACTATTCGGTGCATTGATCCTCAGTGGTTGTAACCTTCTCTAGTAGAAATACTCTGATGAGCACACTTGCTAATCACCGGACCTGCCGGTGAGGTCTTTAGGCCTCTTTTCCCCTTTGTCAAACATGCTCTGGTGAGTTCAACACCCAGAGCACCGAACCATCCTGTGAGGCAAATCTTGCTAGGGCTTCTCCAATTCAATCCAACTTTGTCCGGACTGCGGTGACTACTTCATGTATTTCATCCATGAGACCTACTAACATTTATTCTAGACAAACATATTAATCCCATTGAATATGTTGTCATTAATTACCAAAATCATAATCATAGCCTAATAGGGCTATTTTCGCTATAGCAGTCGGCGGCGGGATGATCAGGGCTAAGCGGGGAGCTTGGTGCTGGACGATCGAGGAGGCCGGGACGAGTCAAGGATGATCATAATAGTACACATGGAGGTTGAGCATGGCATGAGATGAAGGATGATGAAGGTGGCGTGTTGACGAAGTCAAGCAAAGAGGATATCGTTGCAAGTGACAAGATGACCCGAGGGATAAGGAGCAAGAGAGACTTGTCGGTGGTCAAGAACGCAAGGTGGAGTACACGCGCCGACATCAGAGCATTTGCTTGAGGCAAAACAAGTGGTGGCTAGTGATGCTTTGAAAATCGTGCTAGGGTTTCGTGGTTTGGCCACAAAATCACGGAAGGACTAGAGTGTCACGTGGCATTATCGCGAAGCTTGCATCGAGGAAAAGCTAAGTTGTGAAGAAGTTGTGACTTGTTCCATGGACGGAGCAAAAAATAGACCAAAATACTCTGGTGGTAGGTAGGAGTGCATTACCGGTGAGGGATATTTTGGTAACAAGGAAACTTAAGGGCAAAAGCACCTCCCTAGGTCTATAAATAGAGGGGTAAGGCTGTAGAGAGAGCTAGCCATTTGAGTGCCTAGAGATAGGTTTTGGAGGAGAGGAAAGGGTAGGCTTAGCCTTTCTAACAGGTTAGAGCTTCTGTGAGAGAAATCTTTGTAATCTGCCAAAAATAAGGCTGAACTTTGTGCTTAATAAAGATGTTTCTCTTGCATATGCTCATGCTCATCTCCTTCTAGTCTCCTCCTTTCACTGCAAGTTTTTCATTTTTCAAGTTGATTTTCGTTTTTGCCTTTGAGCAGCGATCTTTTCATCTTGTGGAGTTATTGTTCTTGTTGCTAGATGCTTAAATCTCACATACTCATGCACATGAGAGGGTCTTGAGTTCCCTTGCATCTAGATCATCAACTTGGGGAGCATCTTCACCCAGTGACCATCTTTGATCTTTTGGTGATTCTTCTCAAGATCCGAGATTTGTGTGGGGTTGAATCATTGATTGATTTGCTGAGACACATTATTCTCTATTCCAACCATGAGATCCACTTCTTGTTAGATCTTCAAGTTTGTTTTTTTTTCATTGTTCTACAAAATCTGGAACCTCCGAACCCACTTCGGAACCTCTACATTCTCCGGACTCTCTAGACAATTGTCCTGAAGCTCCGAAACTTCTGTGTTAGGTGAAGATTTTTTGCTACGTGTTTGTGTTGCACTTTGTTGTGATTCTCTTTTAGAGGTGCGTTGGGTGATCAAATATGAGAAGGTCATCTATTTCACAAGAAATTTATTGAGGCGCCTATTCACCCTCCGCTAGTCACCACTCTCGATCCTACAATTGGTATCAGAGTCGATTTGATCACTTGTTGACCCTAACCAGCTTGTGATCCATAGGCGACATGGAGAGAAGTGAGAAGATTCTGCTGTTTTATAGCCATAATTTTTCGTACTGGAACATGCACATGGAGGCTTATCTTCTAAGTCAAGGAAGTGTAGTATGGGAAGTAGTTGATTCCAGCTACGAGATCCCTGCTGCTTGCACAATCATGTTCAAATTAAACAGTATGAGGCCAACAATAAGGCCAAAAATATTTTGTTCACTAGCCTGAGTTAGAATGAGTTTGACAGGGTCCAACACCTCCATACTGCCTAGGAGATCTAGACTACTCTGAGTGTCTTTTATGAAGGCACTAATCAGATTAAGACCAGACGCCAAAGCACATACAACCAAGAATACCAAATATTTGTGCAAAGGTCCGGTGAATCTTTGGATGAAATTGTGAGCAATCTTAGATCCACGGGTGTTTTGCCGTACTCTGACCATGAGTAGGCGATCAAATTTCTCTATACTCTTGACCGTAGCATATGGGAAGTGAAGATCTCAAGCATTGCAGAGTCACTAAGTTATTATACGTTGACTTATGATGAACTCTTCAGCAAGCTCAAGTCTATCGAGATAGCCAAGATGGCTCGAATAGGCCTCACAAACCCCCTATCTCAGGACATGGTATTGGTTTCCAGATCTATTGGTGGTAATCAGGCTAAACCTGGCTTTTCTTGTGCTAACACCTCACCGAGTGAGTTTACTTTGTCTTCCTTGGTTTCTATCATAGAGGAGTAGGTGGACGCGCTTGATGATGAGGACCTTGCACTGATTGTGAAGAAGTTTATCTGTTTCTACAATAACCACCGAGATCGGAGGAGGGACGGTTCCCATTCCTGCTTTGAGTGTGGTGATACCACCCACTTCAAGGTAAACTACCCCAAGCTCAAGAAGAGTGATGACCGTAACCATGACACTGAAAAGCACAAGAAGACCAAGAAGCTATTCTTCAAGAAGAACCACGACAAGGTGGTCAAGAAGACGGCTAAGACGGCCTCGAGGGCATTTGTGACGATCTCAGTGACATCGACACCTCTTCAAGCGAGGAGAAGAGCTCGGAGGAGGAGGAAATGCAAGTGAAAAAAAGGAAAAAGGCCAAAGACTTCACCAACCTCTGCTTCATGGTGGATGACAACGACAACAATAGCGACCCCGAGCTTGATCCCTCCGAGGTATTACCTTCCTACGACCAGCTTTTTATCTAAGTCAAAACCTTGAATGATGCTCTTGTTAGCCAGGATAAGTTACTTAAGAAAGTTGTGCGTGAGTTGAAGTATCTTAGGCCTAGGTATGGGTCTGTATCTACTAAACTTGCATTGCTTAGGTCTAGGACTGATGTTGAGGAGTGTGAGAGTTATTTGATTGTCATGGCTAAACTTGCCGAGGTTCAGAGTGTGCATGCTCAAGTCACCAGTCGGCTTGAGAGTGCTAAGAAAAAGCTCCTTGAGGAGAAGTCTAGGTCAACTCTCTTACGTGCTTGCAAGAATTGTCATTTGCTTGCAAATGATGTTAAACTGAAAGACAAGCACCTTAAGGAGGTAGAATCTAGATTGGAGAGTGTTGAGTGTTCGAAGGATGTGTTGTCGAACTGTTCTACCTGCATAGTCCTTCAGGACAAGCTCAGCTGGATTAGAAGGCAAGTTCAGAAGCTCTTGACTGAGAATGGGTACCTCCTTTCTTTTGTGGAGAAGTGCTCAGAGGGCAAAGAGAAAATGAATTTGATCTTGGCCAAGACCAAGATGTGTGCTGATACGACAGGTTTGGCTCTTGGGTTGGGTTTTGAGAGGGTGGCTTACAATGGGGGTGGCAAGACTGTTTTCACTTCACCTACTACTCTAGAAGCCGAGAAATCCACAACCAATGCCACACCACAACTCATCAAGAAACCTACTCCACAACCCCCCTGTCGGAGGATGAACTCCTGTCGCAGGGATCCCGAGAGACCCCTTTTTAAAGATTCGGCCGGGGGGATGATCCTGAACGAGTTCGTCGGGGAAATAAATGGAAACGGAAATAAATGCAACGGTCGGTGGTGGGGGATGATCGATCTAGTGCAAAAAGAAATAAATGCACCGGGGTTTAGACAGGTTCGGGCCGCACGGGGGCGTAATACCCTACTGCTGTGTGGATGCAATATACTTCCTTGAAGGGAATCCTTCAAGGATGTGTCTGGTTACAAGGGTGTATGGCTAACAGAGAGCTTGAGGCTCCCTTGCTCTAGCTCTACTCGAGCTTGCTCGTGGTGTTCTTCGTCTCAGGTTACTCGATCTCGGATCGATCTAGGTTATTCTATCTCGGTTTCTCAGAGTCTTTCGGGCGTGCCTTCGAGAGTTCTTCGAGAGTGTCGGGTTGGTTTTTGGGCCTGTCTTCCTGTGGTTCTATCTCGGTTTCTCAGGTCTTTCTTCCTGTGTTATCCATCCCTTCCTTTTATACACACGCCGACCTCGACTTACCCCAAATGGGAAAGTGGGGGCGCGAGTTCCAATACGCCACGGAGAAAGGCGTCATCATTCCGTCCGGGCGAAGTGACAGGGGCGGTGGAAAAATGCGGTGCGCATCCGACCACCCGTTACTGTGGACGTCGTGGCGCCGTTGAGAGGGCCCACCGGGCGGCCACAGAGGCACCCGGCGCGCCCACCCTGTCTTGTTCTTCTGCCAGGGCAGGGTGGCAGGTGGAATGCTTTGATCCTGGCAACGTTATCCCGAGATACCCCGGATGATACGGGACGGGACCCGTGCAATTAATGGACCCACGCCCCTCTGCCAAAGCATGGCAGGGACTGACACTGCGGCGTGGGCAGTTGGGAATGTCAGGATGTCAGGATGTCAGGCCGCGCATGCCCATTAAATGCAGCTTCGGACCTTTGACTGGCTAACACCTCGCCGACGGGTCCTTCCGGGTCGTCGGGGCGTCGGGTGATCTTGCGCGAACCTTCGGGGGACCAAGTGCTCGGGGGCTGCCACGTGCAGCCCCGAGCACTCTCTCCCGAGCACTCCTGTAGAACCTTCGGGGAACCGAGTCCTTGGGGGCTGCCACGTGCAGCCCCGAGCACTATCTCCCGAGCCCTTCTGTAGATCCTTCGAGGAACCGAGTGCTCGGGGGCTGCCACGTGCAGCCCCGAGTGATGAGGACATCACTCCCTCGGATACATACAATGATCCTCCATTGAACGTTCAAGGTCCAATCACAAGAGCTCGCGCACGACAATTAAATTTAGAGGTGAGCTCGTTTCTAAGCAACTCTTTATATAATTTTGAGAATAGATTACTACCTAATGATTATGTGTTGGTTAGGAATCATGGAGAGGACAAGGAGACACATAGAGGAAGGCTTGACCCCAACTCGTGAGATTAATCATTCATCTGCAATTTGGTTGCATTCTTCCTTGTTCTTGCTTGTGTTCTTCGATTCGCAGGCAAGGATTTTAGCCTTCTTGGCGAGGTCAACCGTGCAATGCCGGTTGATAACCAGAGGAGACGTGGTGCTGCGATTGCGGGGTTTCGGATCGTGTTGTTCGGAAGCCGGATCGACTTGTGTCTCGTTTCCACCAAATCGAGAGTTACCAGAACCTTTCGGAAGATCGGGAACCCTTGTTCATATTAAGTGGTATTCAGAGCTTCAGGTATACCGTCAGGTTCATATCTACCCTTAGTTTTGAGTGTTTTCGCCTTCGTTCCATAGTCCACTACCATATCGTTTTTTTTTCCTATCCTACAACCCTTCCGCACCTTTAGCTTTTGCATATTTCAGTTTCAGAGTTCGTCGTGTTGAGTTTGTGTCCTGGTCAAGGTCTTGTTGCTGGTTAGGTCGTGTTAGAGTCCAGTTCGTGTGTTTTCCCCCACCGTTTCCATCAAACCCTAGCCTCCGTCGCATATTTTCCCCACTTTCTTCCCGTTTTGTCCTCTAATTCGGAGTCGTTTCTCAAATCGGGCATAACTTTCGCATACGAACTCCGTTTTCAGAAAAGTCATAGAGTTTTTCGCATCGAAACAGCGTTTCGGATCCGTTCGTCCCCGGCTTTGCCGGGTTTGGCGAAATCAGAATTCCCAAATTCGCCTCCGAAGTTTGAGTTTTCAATTTCCAAATATTTTTCTCATTTTACGGCTGAACTTCAGAAAATTCTACAGGTCACGTCTTTCACTTGTTTAAGCTCAAATTTTCTGTGGTTCCCTCTTGTATGCTCCTAAGTGAAAAAAAAAATATCAAAAAAATAAAAAGAAAAAGTCAAATTTCCCAAAAAAACAACAACAACCCAAAAAAATAGAAAAAAGAGAGGGGCAAAAGATGAACAATATCTAGAGGAGCACATAGAGAAGGGCAAAGTGAGCTGTGTTAGCGTGTGCTGTTTAGTTCTTTGTTTCTGTTGCTCTTGCTATCCATCATACTTGTTTCTCCACCTTGTTTAACACACATACTTGGTACTTGCAACACTTTAGGCCAGCAACGAGAACAAGTACTTGGGACTATAATTCAGCATTACTACCTGTTTCTGATTTGTGTTCCACATATACATATTTGTTCTCTTTGTGTGCCTTCCAAGCCCCACAGATTCTTCTGAACAGCACTGGTTTGCATCCCTGCAATCGCTCGCACGCCTTCCAGGTATCCTTTGCTTTGCTGGTAAGAACCCTGGTAAGAGCTTGGTAAGGTGTCTACCTTTGCTGATCTTGATTGAGAGGCACCACTCCATCTTTGTAGTACAATTATTAGGGATAACCTTCACTGTTTGTTGTTGTGTTTGTTTCCACAATGTCAGTTGAAGGAGATAAAACGCCAAAGGACTTTAAGGAGTGTGTCAGCCAAGAGCAGCTACAAGCTGTTGTAGACAATGCTCAGAAGGAGATGAGGGAGACAGTCATCAAGGCTGTAACTGAAGCGATAATTGAGATGAAACTCGCAAACGCGGTTGAGCGGGTGGACAAACGGTTATCCGAGCTCACCGACAGGGTAAATGCTTTGGAAAACCGTCCTGTGCATAACGAAGATGTGAATGGAAGCAACACCGGAGATGAGTTGTATGATGACGATGTTAATGTTGATCCAGCGGCGACATTGCAAAACAGATTACGGCGTCGTTTTCGCACTAACACCACAGGTATGGGTGGCGTTCCACATCACCACCACCATCGAGGTATGTATAATCGAGCTCCTGAAGATCCTTATGCTAAGGTTAAATTTACTATACCTTCTTTTTTGGGACATTATGATGCTGAGGGATATCTTGATTGGGAGATGACAGTAGAGCAAAAATTTAGTGCCCATCAAGTACCTGAACAACATAGAGTTAGACAAGCCACTAGTGAGTTTAAAGATTTTGCTATTATTTGGTGGACTGGTTTAGCTGCAGATGGTGCCACACCTCGTACATGGGAAGAGCTTAAGGTTGCTATGCGTGATAGATTTGTTCCCCCATCTTATCATAGAGACTTGCGTAAGAAATTGATGCGCTTAGAACAGGGAGATAAATCTGTGCAGGATTATTATGGTGAGCTTCAAAAGGGCTTGATGCGTTGTGGCATAGTAGAGGGAAACGAAGATTCTATTTGTCAATTTTATTCGGGTTTGAGACGTGAAATCCAGGATATTATTGATTATAAAGAATTTAACAATGTCAACCAGTTGTTTCAGTTTGCTATGCTTGCAGAGAAGGAGTTGCAGGGGCGTGAGCAGCAGGGCAAGTACAAGGCCAGCACCACATACACGCCGCGCACATGACCATCATTTGGGCTGTCCAAACCATCCACTTACAGGGCTCCCTCACCAGCGAGCAAGCAACAAGCAGCTACGGCACCAAATCCTGTCACTACACGACCTTCGGGCTCAGGTAAAAATTCTGTTTTGCAGGGACCTTCCAAGAGTGCTTCCTCTGTTGCATCAACGGGACGCACCTCTGGCATTCAATGCCGTCGCTGCCATGGATTCGGTCATGTGCAGAAGGATTGCCCAAGTCATCGGGCATACATTGCAACGGAAGATGGGTACATCAGCGCCTCTGACATTGAAGCAGAAGAAGAACCAGTTGTTGAGGAGAGCAACGAAATCTTGGGCAGTGATGACACAGCGACCTATAGGAGCATCATTGTGCAGCGGACGCTCAGCACAAAGGTACAACAACCAGAGAAGCTGCAACGCCATAACTTGTTCCAGATTTTCTTCGTCATCCAAAATCGGCGAGCACGTGTCATCATCGATGGAGGTAGTTGTAATAATTTGGTGAGTTCAGATTTGGTCAAGAAGCTTGGCTTGACCACACGCCAACACCCCCATCCATATAATCTTCAGTGGTTTAATGATGCTGGAAAAGCTAAGGTAACACAAACTTGCAGAGTTTCTTTTTCCATTGGTTCCTATGCTGATTATGTTGACTGTGATGTGGTACCTATGGAAGCTTGCTCACTTTTATTGGGTCGACCTTGGGAATTTGATAATGATGCTATACACCATGGTAGAAGTAATACATATACTTTTATGCATAAAGGAAAGAAAATTACTTTGGTTCCTATGACCCCTGCTGAAATTGTACAAGCTGATAAAGAACGAGCTGCTAATTTGCGTGATACTAAATCTGAAAATCAGCAAGTTGCTAATTCTCTTTACCCACCTAAAAAGGATAAGTCTGCACCTAGTTCTAAGGTACAGGGCATAAAATTGAAGGGTGGTGTTATGCTTGCACTAAAAAGTGACCTTGCTGAAATTTCTAATAATGATATTTGCTACACCTTGGTTTGCAAACGAGTTTTGTATTCGCTTGATGATGTTATTAGTTCGATACCTCCTGCTGTCACTAACCTTTTGCAGGAGTATGAGGATGTTTTTCCAGCTGAGATACCCCCGGGACTGCCACCTATGAGAGGGATAGAGCATCAAATCGATTTGATCCCGGGAGCAACATTGCTAAATCGTGCTGCGTATCGAGCCAATCCCGAGGAGACTAAGGAAATTCAGCGGCAAGTCCAAGAGCTTTTGGACCGCGGGTATGTACGTGAGAGCCTTAGTCCTTGTGCTGTTCCTGTGATTTTGGTTCCTAAGAAAGATGGTACTTGGCGTATGTGTGTTGATTGTAGAGCCATCAATAACATTACTATTCGATATCGCCATCCTATTCCTAGACTTGATGATATGCTTGATGAGTTGTGTGGCTCTGTAATTTTTACAAAGATCGACTTGCGTAGTGGTTACCACCAAATTAGAATGAAACTTGGAGATGAATGGAAAACAGCTTTCAAAACTAAATTCGGATTATATGAGTGGTTAGTAATGCCTTTTGGTTTAACTAATGCACCTAGCACTTTCATGCGTTTGATGAATGAGGTTTTAAGAACTTTTATTGGACGATTTGTGGTGGTTTACTTTGATGACATATTGATTTATAGCAAGTCTTTGGATGAACATATGGATCACTTACGTGCTGTTTTTAATGCTTTACGTGATGCACGTTTATTTGGTAACCTTGAGAAGTGCATCTTTTGCACGGATCGAGTCTCTTTTCTTGGCTATGTTATTACTCCACAGGGAATTGAGGTGGATGAGATGAAAATTGAAGCCATAAAGAGTTGGCCGGTGCCCCAAAACATCAAACAGGTGAGAAGTTTTCTTGGACTTGCAGGTTTTTATCGTCGTTTCGTGAAGGATTTCAGCGCCATTGCTGCCCCCTTACACGAGTTGACAAAGAAAGGTGTGGTGTTCTATTGGGGTAAGGCACAAGAGGAATCCTTTGACACTTTGAAGGACAAGCTTACGCACGCGCCATTGCTGCAACTTTCAAATTTTGGTAAGACCTTTGAGCTAGAATGTGATGCTAGTGGAGTTGGCATTGGAGGTGTTTTGATGCAAGAAGGTAAGCCCGTTGCATACTTTAGCGAAAAATTGCATGGCCCTGTTCTTAATTACTCTACGTATGATAAGGAATTGTATGCACTTGTACGTTCTTTAGAGACGTGGCGTCATTATTTGTGGCCTAAAGAATTTGTTATACATTCAGATCATGAATCGCTTAAGTATCTTCGTTCTCAAAATAATCTGAATCGTAGACATGCTAAGTGGGTTGAATTTATTGAATCTTTTCCTTATGTTATCAAACACAAGAAAGGGAAGGATAATATAATTGCTGATGCTTTATCTAGACGATATGCTTTGTTGTCCCAACTTGATTATAGAATTTTTGGACTTGACTCAATAAAAGAACAATATGTGCTTGATTCTGATTTTAAAGATGTATTGCTGAACTGTAAAGAGGGACGTACATGGAACAAGTTTGTGATCAATGATGGATTTGTGTTTAGAGCTAACCGTCTATGCATTCCAGTTGGTTCCGTTCGTCTTTTGTTGTTGCAGGAAGCACATGGAGGAGGATTGATGGGATATTTTGGTGCTAAGAAGACGGAGGCTATGTTGGCCACACATTTCTTTTGGCCAAAGATGAGGAGAGATGTTGAGCGGTTCGTGGCACGCTGTACCACATGTCAAAAGGCTAAGTCTCGCTTGAATCCACATGGTTTGTATATGCCTCTTCCTGTTCCTTCTATTCCTTAGGCAGATATTTCGATGGACTTTGTTTTGGGATTGCCTAGGACTAAGAGAGGGAGGGATAGCATTTTTGTTGTTGTGGATCGTTTTTCTAAGATGGCACATTTTATACCTTGTCATAAAAGTGATGATGCCGTTTATATTGCTGACCTCTTTTTCAAAGAGATTGTTCGCTTGCATGGTATGCCTTCTACTATTGTTTCAGATCGCGACGCTAAATTTTTGAGTCACTTTTGGCGCACTCTATGGAATAAGTTGGGTACAAAACTATTGTTTTCTACTACTTACCACCCACAAACTGATGGCCAAACGGAGGTAGTGAACCGCACTTTGGGTACCATGTTGAGAGCTATTTTGAAGAAAAATTTGAAGATGTGGGAAGAATGTTTGCCCCACGTGGAGTTTGCTTATAATCGGGCAACACATTCTACCACCAAGGTAAGTCCTTTTCAGGTAGTGTATGGTTTTACCCCTCGCGCTCCTATTGATCTTTTGCCTTTACCTACCACTGAAAGAACACATAGTGATGCTAGTGCACGTGCTGATTTTATTCGTAAGTTGCATGAAACAACTAAAATAAATATCGAAAAGATGAATGAAAAGTATAGAATTGCTGGTAGTGAAGGTAGGAAAGAAGTCAAACTTGAACCAGGTGATTTAGTGTGGTTACATTTAAGAAAAGATAGGTTTTCAGAGCTGCGTAAGTCTAAATTAATGCCAAGAGCTGCTGGTCCTTATAAGATAATTGAGAAAATAAATGATAATGCATATAAACTTGAGTTGCCACCCGAGTTCGGGGTTAGTCCTTCTTTTAACATTGCAGATTTGAAATCTTACTTGGGAGCCGATGATGAGCTTGAGTCGAGGACGACTCCAATTCAAGAGGGGGAGGATGATGAGGACATCACTCCCTCGGATACATACAATGATCCTCCATTGAACGTTCAAGGTCCAATCACAAGAGCTCGCGCACGACAATTAAATTTAGAGGTGAGCTCGTTTCTAAGCAACTCTTTATATAATTTTGAGAATAGATTACTACATAATGATTATGTGTTAGTTAGGAATCATGGAGAGGACAAGGAGACACATAGAGGAAGGCTTGGAGGCGTGGAGGAGCAGCTAGGACGTCCAACAACAGCAGGAGGTCCAGTCCAACTCGAGTCCGAATCAGCCTCGACCTCCAGGACCAGCGAGCAGTAAAACGGACGTCCAGGACGCATCCGGACTCCGTTTTCGACGATTCACATATGGTTGGAAAGATAATTTCATAAGGAAACCAATGGCGTTGGTTTGAGGTCCAAATTCCTTCTGAATCAACGGGAAACGTCGAAACAAGTCAGCGTCCAGAATCTGTCCCGGTGCTGCATCACCGTTTTTGGTCCGTTGGGCCATGTATCGTGTTGGAGTCCATTAGGGACACGTCCAGGGGTCCTTGGCCGACCCTAATCCTTTATATACAGTAGCCGCCACCCTAATTAGGGTTGGGTTTTGCTTAGATTATTCTGTCAAGAACAGTTTCGCCGTTTCGTCGGTTTATGAGACCCCAACTCGTGAGATTAATCATTCATCTGCAATTTGGTTGCATTCTTCCTTGTTCTTGCTTGTGTTCTTCGATTCGCAGGCAAGGATTTTAGCCTTCTTGGCGAGGTCAACCGTGCAACGCTGGTTGATAACCAGAGGAGACGTGGTGCTGCGATTGCGGGGTTTCGGATCGTGTTGTTCGGAAGCCGGATCGACTTGTGTCTCGTTTCCACCAAATCGAGAGTTACCAGAACCTTTCAGAAGATCGGGAACCCTTGTTCATATTACCGAGCACTCTCTCCCGAGCCCTCCTGTAGAACCTTCAGGGAACCGAGTGCTCGGGGGCTGCCACGTGCAGCCCCGAGCACTCTCTCCCGAGCCCTCCTGTAGAACCTTCGGGGAACCGAGTCCTCGGGGGCTGCCACGTGCAGCCCCGAGCACTCTCTCCCGAGCCCTTGGTTGTTTGGCCTATCGGGGGACTATGGTACTCGGGGGCGAGCGGGCACCTTCCCGAGCACTTTCTTCCCGGTACTTGGACTCTGCGGGTCATCGGGGAACTGGGGTGCTCGGGAACCAGAGGCTGTGGTCCAGAGCACCTTCTTCCGGAACTTAGATTTTCCTCATCTTGCAGGAGGGACTTCGCGAGATAGTGACACGTGGCAGACGGCCGGCCTGGTCTCGGGACTCAGGGACCCCCGGTTCCTAATACACCGACAGTAGCCCCCGGGCCCATTGGGAGGAGATGGCACGGAGGCTGCGGATGGGCCCTTCGTCGCGGTCGAGGCCGAGGCTGGCGTGGACGCCACATGGCAGGCTTTCGAGAGGTGGCCTTTTTAGACCCGGGCCTCGGGTATGATCCAGCGGGGAGACGAGTAGACGCGTGTCCACACAACTCCCGAAGGGTATGACGACCGTACGGGCGGCACGCGCGGCCGCCGCGCAGATCGAGGAAAATACGCCTGGCAGCCGCTGACGCCGCACGATCGGCGGGAGATTCGCCTGGCGGTTGCGCCGATCGAGGGGGCGTTTCGCCGAGCGAACCGTTGGGCAGCAACATTTGAACTTTGAGATATAAAAAGGGGGAGGGGATCGGTCCGTCCCCCTCTTTACGCCTTCTTGCACTCCTGCTCTTGCCTCCTTCGTGCTCCGAAGCCCTTAGGAAACTATCAGGCGACCGGAGCACTTCTCCTTCCCTTTCTCCACCACCAAAATACCTCCACTCCTGCCGAGATGCCGAGGGTCGGAGGAGGCCATCGCGACAAGGCTCCGGACAACATTCTGCTGGAGTCTCGTCTGAGGAATGAAGAGGCGGCGGCCAAGATCAGGAAGTTGTTGGTGCCCGAGGGGCAAGAGGGAGCTGAGCCGTCGAGAGGGCGAGGTTGCCGCGGCGGCAGCGGCCGCCGCCACCAGGGGGGAGGAGAACGCGAAGCACGAGGCAAAATTAACCGCCCATGAGCGCGCCTTGTCCGAGCTGGTGGCGCAGACGAGGCAAGCTGCCAGCTCCGCAACCGACGGCAGTTCTTCTGGCCCGGCCGGGGACCAGGGACTTGAGGCGCAGCTGCGAGCTGCGAAGGAGAAGCTCGAGACCGCGTTCGTCTCGCGGGTCAACCTGCAGCACATGTTGGAGGATATACTCCGGTGGATGCGGCGGGCCGTGGAGAAGGGCGGTCTCGGACGGCTCGTCGAAGACCAGAAGAGTGACAGCCCCGCACGACAAGTCCTAGGGCTTCAGCTGGTTTGCGAGCGCCTCGAGGCCCTGCCCTGGGCCGTCCAGGAACTCGCCGCCCGGGAGGGACGCGGCTTGGCCCATGCGGTGGCCGAGCATGTCCTGGCCTGCTACCGAAGCAGAGACCCGAACTTCCCGCTGGAGCCGGCGCGGGAAGGAGTGGTTGAAGCCGAGGGAGAGGCTGCCCGGGAAGCGGTTCGGAGTACCGCTGCCGAAGTGGCGGCCGGTTTTAGGCGGGAAGTGCCGCCACCGCCAGCCCCCAGGGATGATCCAGAAGACTCGGACACCGCCTCCGCCGCCGACTAGGCTTTTTGTAGTCGTTTTTCTTTCTTTCGTTGTTGTCTTGACGGATGTAAATATGGGAGTGATCCCTCAGAAATGCTTGTATTTGCCTTGTGAATATAACGGCAACTTTTCTTTGGGCTCGCAACTCCAATGTTCTTGAGTACTTAGTGTTCCTTCCGATGTTTTGCCTTGAAGCCCCGGGGAGTACTCAGTCGGACCATTCCCGACCTTTCCATCCCCGAAAATGAAGTTGTCCCGATGTTGCTCTCGGCGCGTTCAGCCCTCGAGCCCTCGCGAGTCCGCATCATCTAAATTGAAAGACAAAGACACGAACTTCCTTGCTCGGGAGATGGATCGATCCAGCACGGAATACGCCGTGACCGGTGAACACTTTTTCACCTCGCGACCACTCAGTTAGTAGACGGGAGACGCGTGCGGGTGGAAATGTGACCAAGAGTCCCCGTGGTCCGGTGGTGCCCGGGCTTAAGATGGACCGGACCGAGCACTGACAGCCTGCCTCTGAGGCCTGAGCTCCGGACTACTCGAGCAGCTCGAGCGCTAGGATTACCCAGGGCACCCAAGGACTCGGTAGTGCTCGGGGTCCTTAAAAGCGGACCGAACACCACGACCACCACGAAGGGCTTCGGTCGGACATTACCGTACACGCGGTACACCTTTCTACGAACCGCTCTATCGTTCCAGGAAAAAGTAGACACACGGTAGGGTTTTGTGCCCGAGGTGATCATCTTGCCGAGCAGATTAAAATGTGAGGGCCCCCGAGGATGACTCGGGAACATAAAATTATTGAATGCAAATTTGTCTGAATTTAACCACTCACCGGACAGCTGTCGGCCTTTCGGCCAACCGATCCAGGAGGGGTGTGTGCTTCCGAGCTCGGGATGCCCGGGGACTTGGTTCCTTCAGCCGGAGTGCCCGAGCGCCCAGGGGTACGCGAGGATTCCGGGGTCGGGTGATCTCGACCACTCATGCCTAAGTGGTAGGACCACCCGAGGACCCTTAGGGCCGACCAGCGACCGGGGCATCGAAGCCCTCGCGGTCGAGCTGCTCTTGATTGTCGGCCTGTGACTTAAGAGAGAATAGGGAATTCCTTTACCTTGTGCGCTTTGTCAGTGCGGTACTTGTTATAGACTGCTCTCGTTTTCGACCCGAGACCTCTTGAATACCCAAACCGGCGGACGAGAGCGGACAGAGGCATAACCCAGAGGTCCTATGGTTCGGTGGCGCCCGGGTATGACAGACCAGATCGAGCACCGACAGCCCGCTCCGGGGGTCTGAGCTCCTGACTACTCGAGCAGCTCGAGCGATAGGATTACCCAGAGCGCCCCGGAACTCGGTAGCGCCCGGGAGCCTGCCACGACACCGAACACCACAGCCTACCATGCTGGACGTAGGTCAGCGGCAACTGCCCGCATGCATACCGATTGGGATTCTTTTATCAGCGGGGAAAATGAGAGAGCGAACTTTTTCTCGCACAATCGAGCATCTCACCAGACAGATTAAACATACAGAATCCAGAAAAATGAATTTGACATAGCGACTGCATATTGAGATATTGGATTTACAAATTTTACAAGGTTGGGCGACGGTGACTTACCCAAGTGGTGGTGAGCCGGGGATTCCCGATGATCCTGGGCCGGGAAAGAGGAAGCCTGGTCCTCTGCCTCGGCCTCCTGCCGGGTTTCCCGCTGGCGCTCGAGAGTGACACGAGCGTCCTCGTGGCCCCTCCGCTCGTTAAGACGCAAGCGAAGGTCCCGGGCTTCGGACACGGTCAGGGGGATGGCACTCCGCCTGGAGGCCCCCCGGCCCGTGCGGACGTTGCCCGTTGAGGAGCCAGTTCTAGCAGCGCCACGCTGGGTGGTGGTGCGAGGACTCCCGGCGAGCAGTGCCGACCAAGGCGACGACATCTTGGGTCCACCGGCCTTCCGGAGTGTTCGGCGTGGCCTAGACGGGCGGGTAACTGAGGAGAGCATGCGCTGCAAGCAGCGCGCTCCCCGGGCTGGCCTCGCTGAATGCGAGTCTGCGCCGAAGTGGCACCCGACGCTGTCCAGAGGCGGACCTGGCGGCCGGGGTCTCGACCTCCTGCTGGGGGTCGGAAAGTGCATCAGCGGCAGCGGCGGCGGCCCTGCTGGGCCCAGCGCCTTGATCCCCTTGGGAGGGAAAAACCGCGTGCGTGGATAGCGGCTGCTGTTGGAACGCAGCAGCGACTGGGGCCTCTTGGGCGTCGGGCAGCGCTCCGTCACTGGAAGTGGAGCCGGAACGCTGAAGACGATGCCCACCGGCCATCTTTTCCTGTGGAAGAAAGCAAACGAACAAATTCAGGGACATTCCCCCCTACCTGGCGCGCCAGCTGTCGGAGGATGAACTCCTGTCGCAGGGATCCCGAGAGACCCCTTTTTAAAGATTCGGCCGGGGGGATGATCCTGAACGAGTTCGTCGGGGAAATAAATGGAAACGGAAATAAATGCAACGGTCGGTGGTGGGGGATGATCGACCTAGTGCAAAAAGAAATAAATGCACCGAGGTTTAGACAGGTTCGGGCCGCACGGGGGCGTAATACCCTACTCCTGTGTGGATGCAATATACTTCCTTGAAGGGAATCCTTCAAGGATGTGTCTGGTTACAAGGGTGTATGGCTAACAGAGAGCTTGAGGCTCCCTTGCTCTAGCTCTACTCGAGCTTGCTCGTGGTGTTCTTCGTCTCAGGTTACTCGATCTCGGATCGATCTAGTTTATTCTATCTCGGTTTCTCAGAGTCTTTCGGGCGTGTCTTCGAGAGTTCTTCGAGAGTGTCGAGTTGGTTTTTGGGCCTGTCTTCCTGTGGTTCTATCTCGGTTTCTCAGGTCTTTCTTCCTGTGTTATCCATCCCTTCCTTTTATACACACGCCGACCTCGACTTACCCCAAATGGGAAAGTGGGGGCGCGAGTTCCAATACGCCACGGAGAAAGGCGTCATCATTCCGTCCGGGCGAAGTGACAGGGGCGGTGGAAAAATGCGGTGCGCATCCGACCACCCGTTACTGTGGACGTCTTGGCGCCGTTGAGAGGGCCCACCGGGTGGCCACAGAGGCACCCGGCGCTCCCACCCTGTCTTGTTCTTCTGCTAGGGCAGGGTGGCAGGCGGAATGCTTTGATCCTGGCAACGTTATCCCGAGATACCCCGGATGATACGGGACGGGACCCGTGCAATTAATGGACCCACGCCCCTCTGCCAAAGCATGGCAGGGACTGACACTGCGGCGTGGGCAGTTGGGAATGTCAGGATGTCAGGCCGCGCATGCCCATTAAATGCAGCTTCGGACATTTGACTGGCTAACACCTCGCCGACGGGTCCTTCCAGGTCGTCGGAGCGTCGGGGGCTGCCACGTGCAGCCCCGAGCACTCTCTCCCGAGCACTCCTGTAGAACCTTCGGGGAACCGAGTCCTCGGGGGCTGCCACGTGCAGCCCCAAGCACTATCTCCCGAGCCCTTCTGTAGATCCTTTGGGGAACCAAGTGCTCGGGGGCTGCCACGTGCAGCCCCGAGCATTCTCTCCCGAGCCCTCCTGTAGAACCTTCGGGGAACCGAGTGCTCGGGGGCTGCCACGTGCAGCCCCGAGCACTCTCTCCCGAGCCCTCCTGTAGAACCTTCGGGGAACCGAGTCCTCGGGGGCTGCCACGTGCAGCCCTGAGCACTCTCTCCCGAGCCCTTGGTTGTTTGGCCCATCGGGGGACTATGGTACTCGGGGGCGAGCGGGCACCTTCCGGAGCACTTTCTTCCCGGTACTTGGACTCTGCGGGTCATCGGGGAACTGGGGTGCTCGGGAACCAGAGGCTGTGGTCCCGAGCACCTTCTCCCGGAACTTAGATTTTCCTCATCCTGCAGGAGGGACTTCGCGAGATAGTGACACGTGGCGGACGATCGGCCTGGTCTCGGGACTCAGGGACCCCCAGTTCCTGATACACCGACACCCCCCCCCCCCCAAAAAAAAATAAACACACCACAACCAAAGAAAGCTTCACAGCCTAAGATGAGAGCACCTGTAAGAGAGCCTAGAGTGACCGGCAGTCGAGTTTCCGAGAGACGCTACCACTATACCTACTACTAGGGAGAGGGTCACTTGGTTGGATTTTGCTTTCTCCGTAGGAGAGATGAATGGTGTGAGTGGGAGTGGAGTAACCGAGACATGGACCGCCCCTCTATTGGTATACATAAGCCTTTTTCTCACTCTCACTCTCACCCACGCATTTCTGGCACTTTTCAGTTCTCTTCTAGAGGTGTTGCTCGGCGTGGATTTTACCATGACTCATATGGTTTTGGTCAATGTATAAGAGGCTTTGAGTCCCAGTGCTTAGGCAGACCACGTTTTCCTTATCATGGTACTCACTCCTAGCGTGTTGGTGTTAAGAGTTGCATGCACCTACTATTTCTGCTTCAGGACGGATGACCCAGTACTGGATTCCCAAGAGGTTTATGACTAACCGCAGTACTAAGACATTCACCTATTATTCTTCTCATATGTAGGTGGCAGGTGGAGGCTTAGAGAACAAGTAGCTCATTGACTTCGATTATTTGCGCCACATGACCGAAGATTTATCATGGTTCTCTAGCCTCACCTCCGTGAAGTGACATGAGTACATCACATTCGGGGATGATCGGAAAGGAAGGGTGAAAGCCAAAAGTATGATAAGGGTGAAAGCCAAAAGTATGATAAGGGTGAATGAGAGTTTCACTCTCAAGGATATGGCTTTGCTGGAGCATCTGAGATACAACCTTCTCTGTATCTCAGTTGTTGGATGAGGACTTGGAAGTGCGTTTCAAACGCAATACTTCTCGAGTTCTCGATTCTTCTGGTGTTTTGATTTGTAAGATTTCTCGAGTTAGGATAGTTTTTGGAGCTGATTTTTTGAGTTTTCTAGTTCTTCTCAGTGTTTACTTGCTCAACCTTCTTCTAAGCTTTGGATGTGGCATAGGATACTAGGGCACAAGAGCTTTAATTTAATTACTTGTTTGAGTGTCCTAGGCTCTATCTGAGGATTGCCTAAGGTCAAGTTTGAGAAGAACCTTGTTTGTGCTTCTTGTCAGCATGAGAAGATGGTTGTTGCTCCTCACCCACTAGTTGATCTGGTGATGACTGAATGACAAGGATAACTTCTCCATATTGACACTGTTGGTCCTTTTCGAGTTCGTTCGGCAGTTGAAAAGTGGTATGTACTTGTCATTGTTGATAATTACTCTCGCTACTCTTGGGTCTTCTTTCTTGTTAGAAAGGATGAAATATTCTCACACTTTCGGAGCTTGGCTTTGAGATTGTTCAAAGAACTTCCTGGTGCATTGAAAGCAATTCGCAGTGATAATGGCACCGAGTTCAATCTTTCTATCTTGAGCATGGCATTGAGCATCAATTTTTCACCCACGTGTTCCTCAGTAGAATGGTGTGGTTGAAAGAAAGAACAGGACTTTGGTGGAAATGGCTAGGACGATGCTCGATGAGTATAGGGCTCCTAGGAAGTTTTGGGCTGAGGCTATTAGTACAACGTGTTACATCTCAAATTGGATTTTCTAAAGTGTGGCATCCTAAAGTGTTTCACATTTGAGAGTTTTCGGTTGTCGGTGCTTCATCTTGAAGCGTGAAAATCTTGACAAGTTCGAGTCACGCTCTTCTAATAGTATTTTCTTGGGGTATTCTCTTCACAGTCATGTTTACAGGGTTTGTAATCTTGACACTAACACCATCATAGAATCATGTGATATGACTTTTCATGAATCAACCCCTTGTGCTAGTTCTGTCTTTGAGTGTGCAGGTGATCGGGAGATGAGTGAGAGCATCTTTGTAGATAGCGACATTCCAATTCTTGGTGATGACGAGGATTATCCACTACTTCCCTCAACTACACCTGCTCTAGAGCTGGCTCCTGCTTCTTCTACTCCAACATAGGGTCCTGTAGCCTCTACTTCCACTTCAGCTGCTCTCGAGTCTGCACCAGCTGTGTTTGAGGGAGAGGTCCTCTCAAGGTGTGAGGCTTCTCAACACATTCAACGGCAACACCCTCCACACATGATGATTGGCGATCCCGATGAGAGTGTAACTAGGTCCAAGTCTACTCACCATGCTCATTTTACTGATTCTATATTCGTTGCTTTCTTTGTGCCCCGTGATATTGGATATGTTTTATCTGATTCAAATTAGGTCAATACCATGCATGAAGAGCTTGAAATTTTTGAGAGAAATCAAGTTTGGGTCCTTGTAGAGCCACCCCATAACGTTCACACCATAGTCACAAAATGGGTTTTCAAAAATAAACAGGGGAAGGATGGGTCTATAGTGAGAACAAGGCTAGACTACTGGCTTAGGGTTTCACTCAAATAGAGGGGATATACTTTGGAGAGACCTTTGCATCGGTAGCTAGGCTAGAAGCTATTAGGATCCTTCTTGCTTTTGCAGTATCCTAGGGTTTCAAACTGTATCAAATAGATGTCAAGAGTGCGTTACTAAATGGTTTCATACAGGAAGATGTCTATGTCAAGCAACCCCCAAACTTTGAGCACCCCAAATACCCTCAGAAAGTTTACAAGCTTTAGAAAGCTTTATATGGGCTTAAGCAAGTACTTATGGCTTGGTATGATAAGCTTAGATCTTTCTTGTCAGAGCATGGGTATGTCATGGGGTCAATTGATAAAATTTTATTCACTCTCAGTCATGACAAAGATTTTTTTACTTGTTCAGATTTACGTGAATGATATTATTTTTAGTGGCTCTTCTCATGCACTTGTAGCCAAGTTTGTAGAAACTATGAGTAGGGAGTTCGAGATGTCGATGATGGGTGAGCTCAACTTCTTCCTTGGACTTAAAATCAAGCAATGCAAGAAAAGAACCTTCATCCACTAGACAAAGTACACCAAAGAGCTGCTGAAGAAGTTCGACATGAGCAACGCGACGCCCTTGGCAACCTCGATGGCCACATCGATGTTGCTTGATCCGAATGAAGATGGCGAGGCAGTGGACCAGTGCGAGTTCAGAGCATGATTGGCTCTCTCCTGTACCTGACGGCGACACGCCTGGACATCCACTTTGCCGTTTGTCTCTGCACGCGCTTCCAAGTTTCATCGAGGATATCTCACCGCCAAGTGATGAAACGCATTCTGAGGTACCTTAAGCACACTTTCGAGTATAGACTTTGGGTTTCTGCATCCTCTTCGCTTTCTCTTCGTGGCTTTTCGGATGCGGATTTTGCTAGTTGTAGAATTGATAGGAAGAGTACTTCTAGTACTTGTCATTTCTTGTGTACTTTCTCTTGTGTATTGGTCTTCTTGCAAGCAGTCTAACGCTACACAGTCTACTGTTGAAGCTGAATATGTAGCTGCTGCTAGCTATTGCTCATAGATTTTGTGGATAGTTACTACCTTGAGGGACTTTGGGTAAGATTTTAGGAGTATGCCACTTTTGTGTGACAACACCAGTGCCATAAGCTTAACTAATAACCCAGTTCAACACTCTAGAACCAAACACATAGATGTGAGATTCCACTTCCTGAGAGACCACAATGAGAAGGGAGACATTGAGTTAGGCTACATAGATACCCAACACCAGCTAGCCGACATCAAGGAGGAGCATTTGTTATTGGGGTTTTGAGAAAATTGCATTTATCTAGAAATGAAAGGAAAAAATGGAATATGTGAGATCATCAAGGAGGAGCATGTGTTATTAAGGTTTTGAGTTTTTCTTGCTCTTTTGAGATTTTTGGCTCGTTTTTGCCTCTCTTATGGCTTTTGCAACCTTTCTTATACTAAGTGACATATTTTGCTCTTTCTCAAGTTTTTTATCACTTGGATGAGCTTATCTTAATTTCTTCAAATTAAAATCTTTGTGCTTTGAAGGTTATCAATGCACTCATCAAAGAAGAGATTGAGAAACTAAGTTGAAATATGCCTTGAATTATATGTGATGAGTGATTAACAAGATTGTTGATTTGACTTATCGAGTTTTCGATTGCCTAGGATGTGCAGAGGGTCTACACATTTGTTTGGATAATCCGCATAATTGGAGTTAACTGGGATTTGCGGAGTGTCCGGATACTTTTGCAGAGAGTCCACACTTAAATAGTATTTTCAGCAATGATGAATAGTATTTTCAGCTCTGAACTTCTTCTGTACTGGAACTTTTTGGGAAGTGCTTTGAATTGATTTGAGGTTTCAATTGAGCTTTTTGATTATGGACTAACTAGAGTTGAAGTTAGAGATATGTGTTTACTTGTGACATGGTGTGCAAATGATGTATAAAACTTGACGGTTGACGGTGGGATGATCAGGACTAAGCAAGGAGCTTGGTGCCAGACGATTGAGGAGGCTGGGCGGAGTGAAGGATGATCCTAGCAGTACATATGGAGGTCAAGCAAGGCATGTGATGAAGGATGATGAAGACGGCGTGTTGACGAAGTCAAGCGAAGAGGATACCGATGCAAGTGACAAGGTGGCCCGAGGGATCGGGAGCGGGAGAGACTTGCCGTCGGTCAAGATGGCAAGATAGAGTACATGCGTCGATATCGGAGCACTTGCCTGAGGCAAAGCAAGTGGCGGCTAGTCACACTTTGAAAAGCATGCTAGGGTTCCATGGTTTGGCCACAAAATTGTGAGGACTGGAGGGTCACGTGGTATCATTGCAAAGCTTGTATTGAGGCGAAGCTAAGTCGTGAAGAAATCGTGACCGTTTGATGAACAGAGCAAAAAATAGACCAAAATGCTCCGGTAGTAGATATGAGTGCATTACCGGTGAGGGGTATTTTAGGAACAAGAAAACTTAAGGGCCAAGGCACCTCCCTAGGCCTATAAATAGAGGTATAGAGCTATAGAGAGAGGGAGAGCCAGCTATTTAAGTGCTTAGAGATATGTTTTGGAGGAGATGAGAGCGTAGGCTTAACCTTTGTAATAGCTTAGAGCTTTTGTGAGAGAAATCTTTGTAATCTGCCAAAAATAGGGCTGACCTCTGTGCTTATTGAAGATGTTTTTCTTGCATATGCTTATGCTCATCTCCTTCTAGTCTCCTACTTTTGATTCCCTTGTTTTCACTGCAAGTTTTTTCTTTTTCAAGTTGATTTTCATTTTTGCCTTTGAGCAACGGTATTTTCATCTTGTAGAATTGTTGTTCTTGTTGCTAGATACATAAATCTCACATACTCATGTATATGAGAGTGTCTTGAGTTCCCTTGCATCAAAATCGTCAACTTAGGGAGAGCATCTTCACCCGGTGACCATCTTTGATCTTTTGGTGATTCTTCTCAAGATCCGAGATTTGTGTGGGGTTGAATCATGGATTGATTTGTTGAGACACATTGTGTTCTATTCCAACCATAAGATTCACTTCTT
Organism: Phragmites australis; assembly: GCF_958298935.1. NCBI lineage: Eukaryota > Viridiplantae > Streptophyta > Magnoliopsida > Poales > Poaceae > Phragmites > Phragmites australis. The sequence continues at coordinate 20,280,728 of NC_084941.1, read as the reverse complement.
GTTGGATCTTCAAGTTTGGTTTTTAATTTCTCGTTTGTTGTTCTGCAAAAATTTGGAACCTCCAGACACAACTTCGGAACCTCCGCATTCTACGGACTCTTCGGACAATTCTCCGGAACCTCCGCAACTTCTGTGTTGGGTGAAGATTTTTCACTACATGTTTGTGTTACGCTTTTTTGTGAAGCCTTTTTCCTTTTTTTTTTTTTGGAAAACTATAGGATCGAGGGTGGTGACTAGAGAGGGGGTGAATAGGCACCTCAACAAAGCTTCAGCTGGATCACTCTTCACTCCAGTGTTCGGAGTATCCAGTCCATTGTCCAGAGTATCCGGTCCTCCTCTGCTCATCGTCTTCCTTGGCAGACATGGCTTGGCAGCATTCGTGACACATTGGCACCTCCATGATCCGCACATCTGCCTATGGCTTACCGCTGTCACGGCCTCTAGACACAAAATTCCTGTTTCACGTGTGTCCGCGAGCGGCCTAACTCGCGAACCTCGTGTGGCTCATATAACAATCCAAGTTGCGGTCCACAGAAAACTTTTTCTCGATAACTTTTTCTCAGTAACTTTTCTCGATAACTTTTCCTCATAAACTTTTTCTCTTAAAACTATTGAGCTAGAAAAGTTTTTTAAAAAAACTTTGTAAAAAAGGAAAAATGTAGAAAAAACTTTCCCAAAAAGGAAAGTTTGGGTTCTCTGGGAGGAAGCGCTACTTCCTTTGCTCGTGCGCATGTGTGGGATAGCACCGTCCCTCTAGACACCCCTTTGCATCGGTCTGCCTCTCGACCGGTCGTGCCCTATTTTGCCTTTAATACGGATAGCACCGTCCCTCTAGACACCCCTTTGCATCGGTCCGCCTCTGGACCAATCGTGCCCTATTTTGCCTTTAATATGATTATGATTTAATTTCGACTTTTGCAAACTATTGAAATGTGAACAAAAAATTCTACAATAATTTTCAAAACTACTACGTTCTATCTAGAGTTTATGTCAAAAGTTTTTTTTCATCCAACGGAATCATTTCCAATATTCTGGCAATTCTGATTTTATTTTCGTTTCCAAGAAAAAAAATGTGTGGTTTAGGAAATGAAACTAACAGTTTTCATGGTTCCCGATTGGTTTCAGCCCTATATGGATGTACTCCCCTGCAAACACTAGCTAGGTGCTCTTTTGCACATTGACATGGTGTTGATTATCATCAACTTCTACCAGTCTAGTTTTGTTTAAAAAATGGCATACTAGTTTAATAATGGTATTCATTATAATATGCCATTGATTCCAATTAACCAAATACAACATTACAATATCAAATTTCGCCCTCTTACAATATCTGATACATGCATAAGAAAGAAAAGCACATAGTTGACCAAATCACCAAATGCAACACCACACATGACCCATCCCACGCTCTTTTTGATCAGTTTGTCGCAGACTAGCAATTGTACCACCATCAGCGACTCCTCGATTAGAGGTTCAAGCCCATGGCGCCAAGCACGGCGGAGACGCATAGAGCGACGCCAATGGCGGCGAGGCGGGCCTCAGGACCGTCTTTCCAGGCCCCACTGTCATAGGGACTGTTGTCCACCAGCGGCTGGCCGAACCCCGCCGCTACACCGCCCACGGCCGCCGCGTCGTGCTCTCCCTGCCCGAGCTCAGGGCCAGCCACCCCCGTTGCGCCACCGAAGGCCGCTGCTCCGCCGCTGACATCGGCCGCCTGCGGCAGCTCCCCCTCCGGCAGCTCCGCCACGTGGCCGTTGCCGCCGGGCTCCTGGCCGAAAGGTAGGTTGCTGCTGTGCGCGCCGAGGGGCTCGGCGAAGGGAGGGAGCGCGGTGCCAAGCCCCGGGGAGCCCGGCGCACCACATCGCTGCGAGTGGCGCGGCTCGTCGCTGGCTCGCCATGCGAGTTCACCGTCCTTGTCGCGGATGCGCATGTCGCCGTCGTCGACGAGCTCGAGCGTCTGGAGGAAGTTGGTGCCGTCGCGGTTGGTCTCGCCGTGCCACACCTCCTCGCTGCCGTCGAACACCTCCAGCCCGTCCCACGAGAAGAGCAGCGCGCACGAGTTCACCGTGCTGATCGGCCGGCACTCCGACTCCCACAAGCTCGTGCCGCCGGCGGCGCCCTCCCCCTCGGCGCCTCCATGACCGGCCGTCTTGCCGATCACCTCGACGTAGCAGAAGTCGGCGCCGAGCCCGCCGGCGCCCGGCACGGTGTGGGTGCGCACGAAGTAGGCCGCGTACTTGCCGGACGGCGAGGTGAGGAACAGCACGGGCGGGCCTCCACCCGGCGGGATGCTCGCCAGGATCCGCTGCTTGGTCACACGCTCGAGCGTCCCCGCCGGTGACGTCGCCGCCGCAAGGGAGGAGCACAGGAGGAGGAGGATGGCAATGCAAGGGAGGAGCTCCATGACTTGCTAGTTGCTTCTTGCAAGATTGGATCGGAAGCTATGTAAGTAGCAGGTGTTTCTTGTGTGGTTGTGCATGGAATGGTTGTGTCTAAATATAGTTGAGGGGGGGGGGGGTGATGATGGAGTTGGAGATGGTGATAACTTAGGGTTTGATTAATGGTGAAGGATGGATACATGGGGAGTGGTTGGTAACCTGCTCCAATACAGCACCAGTAGGGGATTGGGTGTGAGACAAAATTGTGGTGAGAGCTTGATCTGGAACATTTGGATCTGCCTAGGTTGTCAAAGTTCACACATGTTTGTTACTTTAGTGTTGATCTAGCCCAAACTAGCAGGTTATGTTATGTGCTGGTCCACTGGTTCTGGAAGGGGCCACCAACTTCACCCATATCCTACATTTATGCACCATATGGTCTAGGTGGTCATGATTTTTATACATGTCAACCGGTTCGCATTCTAATAATGTAGCACCTCGTCGACCTTAGCGATATGTGTTATTTGTGCGCATTTTTTACTATTTTTTTGCGATAAGGCTGGAATGCTATATTATATTGATAAAGCAATAATACATCCCCACTTTGCAGACAAGCCCCAGAGAAAAGATAAAATTATCAAAAATACACATGAGTCTTCTTCCTCATCCTTGTCGTCTTCACGCTGCAATACCAAATCTAAGCCTCCATAGTTGCTTGGATGAAGAAGTGCTGAAAATGAGATGCCATAGGCTTCCCAGCTTGACAAGGTAGTCCCACACATGGATTGTAGCAAGAGATGTGGGAAGACAAGCGTCGCCACATGGGTGATCTTCTCCGGCCCACGCAAATTACAATGAAAGAGCATTGATGGCTATCTCCACCTTGTTGGTAGGAACGAAAACTAGTGTCGTTCAAAATGATCGATCCACAACCCTAAAAAGCAACCAGCGGCAACGATGAGACTGTCAATGCCCTAGATCCATAAACCCAAAAAATGGGATGAGACAACTCCAACGTTATTGGATAGCAAAATCCTTACCAGATCCTTGCCAATTGGAGCACCACCAGCAATACCATCATCGAGATAGCACCACCCATCATGCCACGCTCAGAGATGAACAAGAGGAAACAAACTGCCTCATGCGACCACATCACCATGCCAAATTGGGTGCTTTATTGGCAATTATCTACCAACTAATACAAAATCTAGAGAGAGGGGGGGCCGCTCCTTCTCGCCGCTAGTAAGATCATTAGAGGGAAAAAGGAGGGGGGTAAGAGGTTGCGGCGCAACAACCCTAAGGGAGGGGCAACTCGCCTAACCTAAGGGAGGTTGCAGTTGGTGTAGTGTTACTGTTTTCAATGGTAAGTTATATTTTTTACTATATTTATTTCTGTCTGATTTGATTGTGAGCCTAGAGACTGTTGGTTACCACTTACCAGAAATTATAGTAATGAATCTGTATTTTTCGGTTGTGAAAAGGTGGTGTGGTTCCTGCCCTTTCTGACTCATGGGACCCACATTACATTTCAAAACATACTGAAGACCAATCTGGCAAGACTGCCGTTGTTAGCTTTGAGTATTTTTTACCCGTCAGTTGAAAATGTATATTCAAACTACTTTTAGGAGATTTTGAAAATTATTGGGCTCCAATGCTCCATGTATTAGGTCGGTAACTGGCAGCTATCCATGGTTTCGACTCTCTAGGTACAATGTACAAATACAAATTTATAACCCGGGTAACCAAGTGACAAATGTTAAGCAAGCCTTGCGTGCAACCTTCCCTCTCCCCTTCATTTCCCTCGCTTAATTCAGAAATTCCAATGCATCCGAATGGAATTATGAACTTCCGATTTCCATCCTATTGCTTTTAGTGGAACTCAAAGAAACATTCAAATTCAAAAATAGAACTTTCCAATAGAAATGAATGAAACTTTCAATTAGGACTTCATAGCTTTCAATTGGATCGGAGAAAAAACTTTAGAATTGGATTTTATAATTTTGAAGTAGAGTTCAGAAGAGCATTCAAATCAGGACAACTACATCAAGAAAGAACTGGTGCCCGAGGAAAAACGCTGCATATATATAAGCAGATTTTGCAGAGTACTAACCGTCCGCGGTCTAGCGTCACAGCTGCCGATATTCCGTTCCTTCCTGCAATGAAATGCTTTCGAATTGACTCATGCGAAATGTTTGGCATTGACTGTATCACGGCCGAAATGTTTGGCATTGACTGTATCACGGCCGAAATATTACGAAATCAAGCGCCACAAAGTTTGTTATTAATTTGCCACCATTGTTGCCGAAGACTTCAACTGTAATGGTCTTCAGTCGTTGGCACGTCCAATGCAACACTACTCCCTCTTCCTCTTTCTGCAGCAAGCATCAATGCATAAGCTAATATATGCTCTGAAGAGTGCTTGCGAAAAAGAACTTATTTTATTGCCAATTCTTCTATGTGATCAAGAGGAAAAAAGGGCAAATCAACTGTGTAAGGATTGCCCATTCGCTAAGGACACTTGGCAACTCATAACCATCTGGTTTGGTCCGGACCAAATCCCTCATATGGCATCCTTCCAGACAATTCGTGCTTGGTGGCACAGAGTCAACAAGCGCATCGATCATGATCACAGGAGATACTTCAATGGTATCGTCATATACTTTTGTGGCACATTTAGAAGGAACGGGATAGAAGAATTTTCTAGAATCAATCTTTACTTGCGAATAGAGTGGCTGAGCTGATTAAAGAATCTGTTGAGGTTGGGAGAGATGCTTTTGGAGGGAGCAAGTTTGATGTTTTAAAAGAAGTATAATCTGTTTCCTGCGCTGGGCCTTTTGTAGATTGCTTTCCGTCCCTGTTGTTCGTGTCTGGGTAGTTTGTGACTTGCTTCTCCGGTTCCGTTGTTCTCCTGAACCGGGAGAAACTTGTCTCGGTTTGTAGGTGCTGTGTCTTCCTTTGTATTTGACTTTCTTTTCCTTTTTTCCGATCTACGAAAAAATCAGCAGAACTCTTGCTGTCCATTTGAAAAAAAATTAATATCATTATGACATAACTATACAACCTAATATAAAGTTACTACACCAATAAAGATATGATTCTTTTGTTTTAGCTCAGCATCCTAAACTATTACCCATCATGTGTGTAATGTTTCACAAGCAGTTGGAGAGATTCAAAAAGATTCTTGAGATTATCCGTCCCGTTTCACTCGAATAGGGTACATCTAATGTAGCCAAGTAGCAAATCGAAGGGATGGAAACCTGCCAATCGTAGTGTAATTTAGAAATATTCAAATTTTAAATCTCAGTTCAAATATTTAAGGTCATTTTAAAGTGGTCACCGCAGGTAATAGGAAAAACACAATAACCGTGGTTCCGTAGATCGCCCTTGCACCAGACAACACTTGACGATGACTCATGCGAATTCGGCCAGCTTGGATTGTACCCACGGTAGTGCTCATCATCATTGTCGCTGCTTTAAATCGGTCCCGAACTGATGCATCTACCGATCCCATCCATGGGATGTTGTGCGCACCAACATCATTGAAGCTTCACACACTACTAAAGAATCTATTTGTACAAATGGTTCATAACTCCAGTGTAGAATACTTTTTCGAACCGCCTGTGAAAAAGAGTCTATACAACCTAATACAAAGTTGCTACACCAACAAAGATACGATTCTTTTGTTTTTTTTCCAGCATCCCTAAGCCAATTACCCATCATGTGTGTAATGTTTCACAAGCAGTTGGAGAGATTCAAAAAGATTCTTGAGATTATCCGTCTCGTTTCACTCGAATAGGGTACATCTAATGTAGCCAAGTAGCAAATCGAAGGGATGGAAACCTGCCAATCGTAGTGTAATTTAGAAATATTCAAATTTTAAATCTCAGTTCAAATATTTAAGGTCATTTTAAAGTGGTTACCGCAGGTAATAGGAAAAACACAATAACCGTGGTTCCGTAGATCGCCCTTGCACCAGACAACACTTGACGATGACTCATGCGAATTCGGCCAGCTTGGATTGTACCCACGGTAGTGCTCATCATCATTGTCCCTGCTTTAAATCGGTCCCGAACTGATGCATCTACCGATCCCATCCATGGGATGTTGTGCGCACCAACATCATTGAAGCTTCACAGTTCACACCTTCACTTTCCCAATTGGGAATAAATCGAAGCCTCTTACGAAAATGCAAGCACAAAAAGAGATGTGCAAACAGTGACTAATTTATTAATTACTTCATCGTTGTATTATACAAAGTAAACCTCTCACAAGTCACACTCCAGCATTAGTTATATCGATCTACACGCGGGATACGTACGTGCACGTGCACAATGAGGACATAAGCATATATGTATATACTCTGAGAAGTATACGTATACGTGGAAGTGTCAAGTGCACGGTAGCGCGAGAGGACGTTTCATCCGTAGAACGGGGCGCCGTCCTTGAGCTGGCCGCAGTCGGCGATGACGACGGGCTTCACCGTCCTGCCGCTCATGGACCCGGCCTTGTCCACGGCGCGCACGGCGTACATCCCATCGACGACGCGGCCGAACGCGACGTGCCGGCCGTCCAGCCACGGCGCCTTGTCGAAGGTGATGAAGAACTGGGACCCGTTGGTGTTGGGCCCGGAGTTGGCCATGGACACAACGCCGGGGCCGTCGTGCCGGACGGCGCCGAGCGCCTCGTCAGGGAAGTACCGGCCCTCGCCGATCGCCGACTCGCCGCCGGTGCCGTTGCTGGCCGTGATGTCGCCGCCCTGGCACATGAACCCGGGCACCACCCGGTGGAACGGCGCACCCTTGTAGTGCAGGCGCTTGCCCGACCACCGCCCCGTGCCGCGCTCGCCGGTGCACAGCAGCCGGAAGTTCTCCGCCGCCGTGGGCACCTTGTCGGCGTAAAGCTCGATCACTACGCGGCCCACCTTCTCGCCGCCGATGGTGATGTCCAGGAACACCTTGGGGTTGCGGTTGGACTTGGCCGGCGCCATGAGAGAATCAGTGTGTGAAAGCAACTTGCTAGAGACTTTTGCACAACTCGACTTGAGAGTTGTAAGGAGGTGGTGATGGCTATATATAGAGGTGCAAATGGGACTATGGACTTGGAGAACAGAACAACGGCCTACGTACCAAACAAAGGAGATGCTGAAAAACAACTGTACGCCACTTATGCATGTGGTCAGGCTTCCCTAACATTGACCACTGGTGTACGCTCCTCCGTTCTTTCTTATTCGATACTACCGACCTTTCACCATATATTACTTTTTCCAATTATATATATGTTATTAGAATTCAAGAAAAAAATTGAAGTCGTTAAAGTCCTTTTGAAGACAAATGAAATGACATAATTATTTTGCATCTGACAGTACTAATAGTTTTGAACTATTGATGTTAAGTTTTTTCGATGTCCAAGTGCAGAAATTCTAATGCATAAGTGAAATGAAACTATTGGCCATATGAAAAAATTTCTTTTTTAAAAAGTAATGCCTTGGAGACAATCGAAGGTGTTTCTCACGGCTATGATTCTAGTCGCTTCTGAGACAATCACGCACGTCAAGTTTTATTTCCTGTAAATGTGTTTTTGTTCTCTTTGTGCCAGAAATTAGGATGTTCTTGTTCACACACCTTGTTGCAATACAAATGCAAAAGTTGGATTCTGATTCGATACCGCTAGCTAGCTATGAGCCGGCCTATGACTATCATATGTGTATAGTGCATATAATGGACGATGACCTTTTTCAAAGGGAATATATATAGGACTAGATTAATTGCACACATTAGGTGGACCACTTCCACTGTCTTATCTTGGGCTCACAGCTATGATTAATATAATAAAATTGTATGAATATGGGCGCATTCATGATTACTATGCAGTGCTAATGAGACGTCAAACCACATGAGCTGATTAGTACTTTGCCATGAGGTACATCTCTTTGCTCAAATTCTGCGTACATAGCAAGCATGGTGGGTAGAATTTTAGGGATACATATTTTGGAGGCTGGAGGCAGAGGTTTTAGTTTAAGATGGAGGTAGAAGTCTTAAGTCAGTGATTTTCTCTCAGTGAAAGTACTGCAAATGCGATTTTCTGTAAGTGATAACCCGGCATTTCTATAGTAGTATAAAAGTACTGTAAATGCGCTGACATTATACCCATCTCGACCTCCACTCCTAATCTCAACTTCTTGCTGAGCATGTGTTCTTACGTTTAGTCCCTTTAATACAGTGGCGGAGATTGAATAGGAATGTAGAGGGGCCAGGCTACAAGTTTAGTGATTGGTTTAGTATGTAAGTGATAAAATAAGTGTTTTCGTTAGAATTTTGTAAAACAAGAGGGGCCATGCCCCTCTTGTCTAAGGAAACTCCGTCACTGCTTGAATTAAAAAGTTGCTTTTAGCAATGTGAGGAACGGTGATATTTTAAGAGGGGTGAATTAGGATATTTAGAAACCTAAATTAAAATAGCTATAAAAACTTCATAAGATAAACCTATATCAAATTCTATCTAAATGTGCTCTAGGTTTATCTAGTGTGCCTACTCTACCATTTATGAGGATTACAGCCTATTCTAGCAAGGTAAATTGCAAGTATGTAAATACGAAAACGTAAATAAGTTAGAGAGATAAAATTGGCACAAAGGATTTTTATCCTATGGTATTGATGATATGAATGCCGCCCTTAGTCTACGTTAGAGCTCCATAAAAGATATACTCCCGATCGGCACGACTCTTCCTGTCACGACTCTTGATCTACCAAGTCAATAAGACAATATCTCAAGCACGATGAGCCATCAAGTTACCAAAATAAGGTCTCATCACTAGCCTCTCTTCCGGACACTTGCCGCCATGATCACTTCAGAGCTTAAGCTACCAAGGCAAGGGTCTCCACGTCCTCATACACATGTCTTACCACCACTCCATACTAAGTCGGAGGGTCAACAAGTTTGAGCCACCAAGACCCAAGATACCGACGAGTCACCAAGATTCCAAAGCATCGACGTACCACTCGGTACAAGATAGGATCACTTTTTGATCCCTTCTTCAAGATGCAGCATCTGGATACAACTCACTCTAGACCTATAAGCACTAAACACTCTTTAATCTTGTGCTTAATTGCTTTAGATGATCACTTTAAGTACTTTGGTAGCTTGGATGTCTTTTCAAGTGTATATGAGCTTCGTCTAGACTCCAGTAGCATGCCACACATTAAATGACTGAGTGCAGGGGTATTTATAGCCTCAAACCCGCCAACTAGCTATTTTCCCAATGGCTTAGAAAAGCTGTTAACACCGGATGATCCGGTGAGAACAATAGTAGTAACACCGGATCATCCGGTGAGTACAAACTCAAAAACTAGCCGTTGGAACTCCACTCAAATCCTCTGTGAACACCGTACAATATGGTGTGCCTTTAAATCCATCACCGGACCTTCTAGTGAGTTATCTTGAGCTAGCTGAGCCTTTACAATCTCTCTGTGTAAAATGCTCCGGTGCATTCATCCGGTGTTCATTCCATTCACATTGGACCATCCGGTGAGTTGAGTCTTCTCTTATTTTCCCTGAAAATGCTCCGATGCAACTATCTCTATAATCACTGGACTATTCGGTGAGTTGATCTTCATTCTTTAGCACTTGTAGTCTCCTCTGCAAGAAATGCTCAAGTGCCATACTCCGATGTGCACAAACCAAGCATCGGACCTTCCGGTAGGTTGATATTCAGTTTTCTATACTCGCATTCTTCTCTGCAAGAAATGCTTCGGTGTTACCTAGTGCAGATCACCGGACTATCCGGTGAGATCATCAGTCTTCTCCCCCTTTGTCAGAAATACTCCAGTGAGTTTAACACACAGAGCACCAGACTATCCAGTGAGACTATCAGCTTCTGTGCATAATACTTCGGTGGGTGCAAACTCCTCTGCACTAGACCTTCCAGTGAGGTCAATTCTTATGGGACTTCTCTAATTCAATTAAACTTTCTCCCGGCTACGGTGGCTTATTCATGTATTGCATCCATGAGACCTACTAATATATATTCTTGACAAACATATTAGTCATAATGACTATGTTGTTATTAATCACCAAAATCACAATCATAGACTAATAGGGTCATTTTTGCCACAATCTCCTCCTTTTTGGTGACTGATGATAACACAACTAAAACAAGTGGCAAATAATAAATGATATCAATTGTAAAAAGTACAAAGGCTTACCACATTGCTTGGATGCATGTTCTTAATATTTAGTCCCCTTTTGTTGTGGCTTTCACTTTCTCTATTGCCACTATCTTCCTTGATCGACCCATACAAGAGTTTCTCCCTCTTTGTCAACCTAGGTGCCTCATGTTACTTCTTATATCTTCATCTTCTCCTCCTTTGTGAACTTCGGTATTCCTAGACATCTTGTATCTTGCTTCTTGCTTTAGCCATCAAACTTCTCCCCCTTTGTCAACAATCTCAAAAAGGGCTACAAACATATGTTGAACTCGAGGAAAAATGTTAGAGTACGTGCGAGATAGCTTCATAAATCATAATCTAATAAAATGATACCAATTGAAAAGATATACCAATTGTAAGGATAGGAGGCATTGCTATCGATTAAAAAGGACAAACAAAGATTATAATTCATGAAACTCACGTGATATAATCTAAACTTCCCTTTATATGTGTATACATATAATGAGACCTACTTATGAATACCACTTGTAGGAATGTAACAATATATGCATATATAGACAATAAGTAGAGCTATGAAGTTTAAATCATATCATGCATGGAGGTAGCTTAAATGTAGAAATAAATTGACAATGATACCAATTGAAGCATTTAAGCATTGCATACCTCCGGGGACGTGTTGTTTTCTCCATGAGACTACAAAAGATGCATCTAGCAACACATTTTAGTCTCAAAATCACAACCCATAGGATATACTCCCGCTAAATATGTACATACAAGTGTTGAATAGTTGCGAGACATATGCATTTGTTATTAATAGCAATAGGAAGGGTACTCTATAGATTGGTTCATGGCACATAAAAGATACGAATTGTGAAACTAGTGCCATCTAAGAGACCTACAACTAATAAATCATATAGGTTGCTCATAGGTTAGTGACAAGTACAAGCAACTTACCATATGAAAACCTACACTAGGCATTGCAATAAATTGAAATAAGCATATGCAATTCTAGACAAGGCAATGGCTCAAAAAAGATGAACAAAAGTCTAGCTATCATTACCTCATTACCTTTGGATGGGGATTTGTGTATATGATGATCATGATCTTCATCAAGGTGCCCAATCTTATACTTGGCTTTTTTTATTGAACATTCACTTTATCTTATGAGCCAAGTCTCCAAATCCTCGAGCTGACTTGTGCTTCAAGTCTTCTTTAGAACCCAAACTTTAGGGCCACTTCATGTTAGTGATAACTTCTTTGGGAACCCAAATGGGTTCGTTCCACCCCTAATTTTTTCTCCTAACCATATGTGTAACCACCTTGCTATTTTCCTTTTTCTTAAGCTTGTAGTGGTTGCTCTTGACTTTGATCTTGTGGTTAGCCTTGGTGTAGAAGGTGGAGGAGGTCTTGTTGGAGAGGTTCATTACTTTCTTCTTTTTCTTAGTCTCTTTCTTGACTTGCTTGCATTCGAAGGACTTGTGACCTTCTTGATGACATTTGGAGCATGTCATGGTGGATCCATCCGTGAACTTCTTCACTATGGTTGCACAGTTATCTTAAGGAGGTTGGACATGGTTTTTGCCATTTAATTTTGCCTAGTCCTTCTTGAGTTTTTTGACTTCTTGCTTGAACTCATCATTTTCTTGTGTAATGAGGTCATTAGATGTTTCTACAAAAACATTCTCAATGCATATCTCATTACAAAGGAGTGAGCTAGATAAATTAATTAAATCATCACAAGAAGTGCAAGCATCTACCTTAGGATTAAAATAAAATAGAGAGGTAGATTGCTCCAAAGGGGCCTTAGATTGAGAATCAATGCACTCAAATTTACCTTAAGCTCTTCATGATCCTTATTTATCAAATTGAAGTTTCTCAATAATTGCACGTAAACAAAGTAGCATGAATGTCATTGAGGGCATTGGATTTCTTAAATTTATTAGATTATTTTTTAAGGACTCTTTGTTACTCATTGATCAAATGAAAGAGTTCATCATATGAGGAAGAATCCTAATCGGATTCATCATCACTTACATCGTTTTCTATACCTTTGGCCATAAGGCACTTGTGTGATGATGGCTTGCGTGATGACTTGTGTGATGATGGCCTTGAGGAAGAGTTTCTCTTGGAGGAGTGGATGGCGAAGCTTTCATTATTTGAGCTTGAATCTTCATCTTCACTCACCCATCTTCCCATACTTGCAAATGCTTTGGCTCTTCCCCTTGTCTCCCTTTTGCTCTTGGTCTTCTTCTCCTTCTTGATGTGATCAATTGTTTTGATCAAGTCTTTCATAGAGATTCGATGATCAATCTTGGTATTGATCTTCTTGATGTTCTTCTCTACTTAGAGAGATGATTTTGGCGACTTCAAGATCCATTTCTTCATCACTTGATGTGCTTTGCTTATCATCTTTATTGCTCTCTTTATCTTCATCTTCATCTCCATCATCTTCGCTTAAGCTTGAATCTTACTCTTGCCTCCTCATCTTCGCCTTCATATGTGGGCATGTTGCTTGCTTGCTTGTGAGAGCAAGGTTCTTGGCGTCGGATGAGAAAGAGACTTCCACCCCTATGTTCATAGTCATCTCATGGGCGGTGATCATGCCGAGCACTTGACATCGAGTCATCTTCTTGATGTCATTGTTCTCATAGATGATGTAGACTATCAACTTGTACTTTGGAAGAAGGGCTTGAAGTATTCTTGCCACCACTTGATCATTGTCAATTGGCATCAAACCTAGCTCATTTATCTCATTACCAAGAATATTCAAACGTGAGTACATGTCATTAGCATTTTCATGAGGTAGTTGTTTGATGCCATTACATGATATTTCTCATTACGCACATCCTTTGTGCCTTCATGTATTTAAATGAGACTATTCCAAATATCATGTGCATTGGTGAGAAAGTAAACATGATTAAATGCATCTATATTTAAAGATGATAAAATGATATTCTTCGCCAATGCATCTAATTGTCTCTTCTTGTTGGTGATACGAGGTCTCATCCTTTTCTCGGTGACTCTCCAAACATCTAGACATTTGGCTTGCAAAAAGCAAGACATTAGAATTTTTCAACGGAGGAAATTTGTACCATCGAAAAGTGGAGCACTATGGGTATCCATCCCAACCCTAGACGTCAGAACTCTAGGATGTTAAGCCTATCAAGAGCACGAGATTGTGATACCAATTGTGAGGAACGATGACGTCCTAAGAGTAGGGTGAATTAGGACACTTAGAAACCTAAACCAAAATAGCTCCAAAAACTTCATCAGATAACCTATATCAAATTCTATCTAAATGTGCTCTAGTTTTATCTAATGTGTCTACTCTAGTGCTTAAGAGGATTACAACCTACTTAGCAAGATAAATTGCAAGTATGTAAATACGGAATCGTAAATAAGGTAGAGAGATAAACTCGGCACAAAGGATTTTTATCTCATAGTATCAATGGCATGAATGACACCCCTAGTCCATATTGGAGCTCCACAAAGGATATGCTCCCGGTCGGCATGACTCTTCTGGTCATGGCTCTTGAACTACCAAGTTACTAAGAAAGATCTCAAGCACGATGAGCCACTAAGCCACCAAGGCAAGGTCTCACCACTAGCCTCTCTTCCGGTTACTTGCTATCGTGATCACTTCGGAGCTTGAGCCACCAAGGCAAGGATCTCCACGTCCCCATACACATGCCTTACCGTAGCTCCACACCAAGTCGGAGGGTCAACAAGCTTGAGCCACCAAGGCCCAAGATGTCGACGAGTCACCAAGGCGCCGACGTACCACTCTGTATAAGCTAGAATCACTCTTTGATCCCTTCTTAAAGTTGTAGCAGCTAGCTACAACTCACTCTAGGCATATAAGCACGAAACACTCTAATCTTATGCTTAATTGCCTTGGATGATCACTTTAAGCACTTTGATGGCTTGGATGTCTTCTCAAGTGTATATGAGCTTCCTCTAGACTCATGCCACACATCAAATGACTGAGTGGAGGGGTATTTATAGCCTCAAACCTTCCAACTAGCCATTTTTCCACCAGCTCAGCACCAGCTCAGAAAAGCAGTTAACACCGAATGATCCGGTGAGAACAATAGTACTAACACCGGATCATCCGGTGAGTACAAACTCAGAAACAAGCTGTTGAAACTCCACTCAAAGCCTATGTGAACACCGTACAATACGATGTGCCTTCAAATCCATCATCGGACCTTCTAGTGAGTTATCTTGAGCCAGCCGAGCCTTTGCAGTCTCTCTGTGTAAAATGCTCCGATGCATTCATCCGGTGTTTATTCCATTCACATTGGACCATCCGGTGAGTTGAATCTTCTCTTCTTTTCCCTGAAAATGATCCGGTGCAACTATCTCTATAATCACCGGACTATCCGGTGAGTTGATCTTTATTCTTAAGAACTTGCAGTCTTCTCTACAAGAAATGCTCAGGTGCCATACTCCAACCAAGCATCGGACCTTCCGGTAGGTTGATCTTCAGTTTGCTGTACTTGCATTCTTCTCTACAAGAAATGCTCCGGTGCTACCCAGTGTAGATCACCGGACTATCTGGTGAGATCATTAGTCTTCTCCCCCTTTGTCAGAAATACTTTGGTGAGTTCAATACACAGAGCACCAGACTATCAACCTCTATGTACAATGCTCCGGTGAGTGCAAACTCCTCTGCACTGGACCTTTCGGTGAGGTCAATTCTCATAGGACTTCTCCAATTCAATCAAACTTTGTCCCAGCTGCGATGATTTTTTAATGTATTGCATCCATAAGACCTACTAACATATATTCTTGACAAATATGTTAGTCTCAATGACTATGTTGTCATTAATCACCAAAATTAGAATCATAGCCTAATAGGACCATTTTCGCTATAAGCAAGATAATTATCATTGGGATCTGATGAATTCAAAATTAAAACATTAATTAAGTTGAACATATTATAATCCATTAAGGCTCTTGTTTTATGGTTGGTTCCCTGTTGAAATATTTACTCTCAGTCCCACCAATCACAACACTATCGCTTTGGGATGTGTAACAACTTTGGCCATGGATGTCTTTTTAAATATTGAGATGGCAAAAATTGCAAAAAAATCCTTTACAAGTAGTCTAGATTTTCATTCTCCCCTTTACAAGTTGCATTTTGCCCCCATCTACGATTGATAAAGTCAATTACATAAATAGTTATATAAAATAGAGACACCTCGACATCAAAGGATGTATTGAAGGAGACATAAGATTTTATATTGGTTAAGGCATCTCTTAAGATAATAGCCTTACGTCCTATTTTGCTGTGATTAATGTAAGGAAAAAATAACTACAATAGGGATATGTGTAGATCTAATCCTAAGGATCTTGATGAGTTCTCTCATGTTCTAAATCTTGAAGCTCTTGTCAGATGAATCTCATCGTGGTTTGACTCTGTTGTGTATCTCAATGGGTTATCTCCGCTCCTATCCGACTAGGCTTCTTCTGTATTGCATGTTCGGCTCATTGCTAAGAATTTGATTACTTTGCTTGGGCTTCGATCTGGCTTTAGGATGTGGCTCTCTCCTTTTGACGTACCCCTCCCCCTCCTTATATAGTCAGGGTAGAGGAGTCATACCACACTTAAAAACTTCGAATGTAACCTTTTCGGATTGTATTACTTCTAGATATCTACAAGACTACTTCCTAATCTGAGGATGGTTTTCGTGTAAAACATAATGAACTGCCTGGAATATCAACATATGCCTTATTTCCTATAGTGGTTGTAAAACCTACCGAATTGGGTTAAGGACACGAGTATGGTAGGTACCCATTCTTAGGATATACTATTAAATATATATAATTAGGACACATGTTGTGGGGAACCATCTAAATAGTATTCAAGCTAATCATTAGAACAATCATTTTTCATAATCCAAATATTTCCTTAAGTAGATTAAACTTTACAACAAAATACATAACCCAAATATTTATTAGAGTAGTTACGCAGCGGAATAAGTTACATAACAACAAAAGATGAGTAGCGTCATTTCTCTTAGGCGACACCCCAAAATCTCCTCATATGAGTAGTTGACACTACTCCTGCCCATCGCCAACATCAGCGAGTGTGAAGTAGCCAAAAACTAAATCTTCCTCACCTGAAAAGAAAACAAAGCATGTGAGTACAAAGGTACTCGCAAGACTTAATTCATAATAGGTACTTATAAATAGTCCGACTCTAAGGATAATGCATATGGGTAATTTTCAAGGACTCAGCCACAAAGGTTAAGTAACTTCGCATGCAAAAGCAATTTAGACTCAAGTGTAAGCATCTACATCTAACCAAAACACACTTGTATCCTGAGATCATCAACATAATAAAGTTGTAACTTATACCATACCAACTCCTTATCAACACCACCAACCACTTCCCAACATATCATCACAATATCTCGATATCGAAAACTCGACGATTGATGTAAATGGACAGAAGCATACTTATAACCGAGATCACGGCAAATCTAATTGATCTTATACTCTATATGGGGTACATCTTTACCCACACGATACAAGGATCATTCGGCTTGTGTCATCCACTAAAGTGCACATAAGGGGGTACTCGTGTCAACCTTTTTCAATTGTGCTCCGACCGTTTGAACATGCACCTATAGGTACAGAGGTCCACTAGGGCTACTCCCAGAGCACCTACACCTAAAGGTATGGAGGCAGCTAGAATTACTCCCCAAGTAAACTAGATACCTTTGCAAGTCTATTATACCCACAACACCTTTATGACGTTACCTCTACAAGTCTATTACACCCACGACACCATAGGCCAACAAGCCAAAAGGTCACAGCTACAAAAGGTATTTGGCTTATCTTACTATTATATCGACATGTGGTAAGTACAGAAAGTGCCAAAGCCAGTTACAACAACAGTCAGTCCTTAAATGATTCAAACGGGCCTATAGCATCCGAGACTCCCTTCTCAAGCCATCCCTATGTCCTGCCCGAACCTCACCTCCTCCTTACTAACTTACACATCACTCCATCATCGTTTTCTTTGTGTAAGCAACGATGGTCGAACCACCGCTCGACTTCTACCGATGACTTAAGACTTGCTAAGCATAACATATTTATTTTAAATTAGACCATTAAGTGCTATTCTCTGAGGTTACAATGGATCAAAGAATAACAATACCAAGGAATGGTAATGCGACAATTAGAATCTACTCCCAAAAACCCGAACTTGACTAATTATCATACGTGACATACATATAGCATACTTTATCAAATTAAAGATAACATATGATCCAAAGTAATAGGTGCAACATGTTTAGATGCTTGCCTTGATCAAGTGCTTCACACACAATATCACAATCAGTTTTCACCTCAAGAATACTCCTATCACTCTCTGGTTCGCCGATCGCTAAAAGAAAGAACGGTGCATCACAATTAACGTAACGAAATTCTATGATTTATGCACCAAATGCCATGAAAATTGAATGGGATATGAGGTATTGATTAAAGAATATGAGGCAATAAGAATCATATGCATTGAAATATGAAAGCTCATGGTATAAAAGATTTATTTAAGGTCTGTTAAAAAAAGAACTGTAATTAAGCTAGCTATCAAGATTAAATAAGCTTTATAATTTAAACAGCACTTTCATACCAAAGTATATTTTTCCTAGATATCACTGATCATAATATAAATTTTCCAAGTGGTTTCATAATTTTAGGACATGTTATTAATTAAATGTGATTTAATTATTTTGAAACACAATTAATTAATTAATTATAAAAAGTGGTTTCATACCCGTATGAAGCTAACACATATGGTCTCATGATTTTTGGAGTTTGTATGAATTAACTATAAAATTTACAAGCTATCAGCAAAGTAAATAAAAAAGAAAAACCTCTGGTGAACAGTAAAATCTGGAAGTTTCGGGTTGAACTCAGAACTTCCGGGTATCAGAACCTCCGGATGAACCTCTGAGTGGGGGGTCCTTTGTTAAAAAATTCTTGGATTAACCCAAAACCTCCGGGTTGTAGCAGAACACAAGTTTTTCGATGATTCTTCAACCGATTCGACTTGCATATTAAAGTCTAACCCACATAAGTATGTATTGGCACTAATGCATGGATTATAAACCTAATATGCACACTCTACCATTACAAATCACTAGCTCTTGCTCATTCAAACATCTCATACTAGCTCCATTTTATCAAGAACGAAGCAGTGTTTCACAAAAGCAAGAATGCCGCTGTAAAACCCGTCCAAAGCCAAACTAATTCCTCCATTCCCACCATGGAAAACCTAGAGAACTTACCCAATGTTCTTGTCAAGGTTGGTAACCATCGGTTGGTGAAGAAATCGAAGGAAAATTAGCTTGGAGAAGAGGTCCAAGCTTTGCTGAAAATTTCAGTGGGGAATGGGTGAGGAAATTGGATGGGAAATCACCCAAATCCTCCTGCATGTAGCCAACACTTGGATGAAAGGGAAGCTAGAGATGTGGGGAAGCCAAAGTTGTGACATGCATATATGGAATCTTGCTCTTGAAGTTTGATTTGAGGGAGAAAGAGAAAGCTTGAGAGGGGAGAAGAGCAGCAGCTCCTGCTATCTTTGGGGCTGCTCGGTTGAGAGAGGAGAGGGAGAGTGAGCACGTGGGTGAGAGTGAGAGAGAGGGAGAAGGGCTGCTGCAGCACTTGTAAAGATGTCCAAATGGGTTGTGCCTACTGGGCTGGCCCGAAGCATGACACCGTAGGCACGGCCTAAGCACGACACGGCTCGAGACTAGACGGGCTGGGTTCGCACGACACGAGGTACCGGGTCATGCTTGGGCTGAGCGCGCGGCACAGCCTAGCCCAAGCAAGCACGAGCACGGCCCGAACCGGCCCGAGCAGACGGCGGCCTAGGAGGCACGGCCAGCCGGGCACAGCACGCGGCGGCCCAGGCGGCACAGCCGGCTCGTCTCGGCGCAGCACGGCCCAGCGGGCACGCCTGGGCCAGTTGTAGCCATTGTGCGTGGGCCCAGCACACGGAGGCACGCGGGGGCACGCGGGTTTAGCCTGTTAAATGGGCCTGGAACGGCCCGTTTAACCTGTTAACCCGGTATTTTTGAATTTTATAGCTGTTTTGTGACCGTTTGAGCTCCAAAAATTCAAAAAAATTATAAAAATCACTATTTTTCACCTATAAATAGAGGATCACCTTGTCCTTCCATTGCACACCAGCAACACCATTTGCTCTCTTGTTTCCTCCTCTCATTCTTATCTCAAAGTTCTTGAGAATTAACGATAATTTGGCAAAATAAGTTTGAATTGTTGCCAAAAATATTTGCATTTTTTGTCTGATTCTTGTCTCAAAGTTCTTGAGAATATTTGCATTTTTTGTAGTGCCATTCAAAATTGATCATGGATGCCGGTGATCATGATCATAATACATCCATTGATCATAATTTTTTTCTCCAGGGAATTATGGCCCCTATGATACCAGTGCTGCAGGTGATGATGGACCCGACGATGAACCTCCGGTTGGTTCACATGCAGGTGATGCAGCAGCACCTCCATCATCAGGCTCTACAAGTGCACATGTATCAGCAAGCATCGGCTCTAAAAGATCAAGAGCCGGTACTTCTGAAGTTTGGCAAGACTTTGAAAGGTTCTACAGAGAGGAAGATGGGGTAAGTTTCAGGTATGCTAAGTGTTATATTTGCAAACATGAATTATCTGCAAAGCCCTCTGGTGGAACGGGACATTTGAAGAGGCACGCCACAACTTGTAAGCGAAAGAGTGGAGCAGCCATGAAGCAGATGGTGCTGCAGTACAACCCCGACAATTCTGTTCGTCATTGGGAGTATGACTTTGCCAATGCTCGAAAAGAGTTATACCGTTTCATTGCAAGAGCAGATCTACCACTCAACATTGGTGAGTCTCCTGTATTTGAAGATTACATTAAGCAAGCTCATAATCCTAGGTTCACGCATGTTTCTAGACAGACAACTAGTAGGGATATGGTAAAATACTACAATACGTATCGTAGCAAGCTTAAAGAAATATTGCAAACATGTACATTTTCAGTTGCTTTGATCTCGGATATATGGGCAGGTAGGGCTAGAGAGGATTATCTTAGTGTTGTTGCTCATTTTGTTAATAATGATTGGAAATTAAAAAGGAGAATAATAAGTTTCAGGTTGATTGACAATGTACATACTGGTGAAAATATTGCTGAAAAAATATCTCAAGTAGTTGAAGACTTTGGTCTGACAAATAAAATATTTTCTATCACTTTAGATAATGCCAGTGCAAACTCTAGAGCCATGAATATTCTTACTCTGTTGTTTAGTACATATGCTGAATCTTTCTTGTTACATCAACGATGTGCTTGTCATATTATCAATCTTATAATAAAATTCGGTTTGAAGAGGTTGTCGCAATTACCTAGACGATTTTTGTACTGCAATATCTTTTGTAAACTCCTCTAACCAACGAATTGCAGGATATAATCAATATTATGTTGCAATGGGTGATGCTCTTGACCATGATTATTCTGCTTATTATATTAATGTTCGTTCTAAGTTATCCAATGTTTATAGTAAATATGAAACAAAGAATATCGGAGTTCGCTTGCAATGACCTCCACTAACACCCATAACCAGTAAGAAGACAACAACGTGGGGAAAAATATTTGGTGGAGGTTCTTCATCAAGAAGTTCAGAATCTTCATCACGATCATATACGACTACGAGTGCTGGAATTACAAGATCCGGAGGGGAGCTAACTACCTTCATCGACAACAACGTTATCCACTATGAACAAGAAAATTTTAACATACTGCAATGGTGGCATGAGCACAAGACAAATTATCCAGTGCTTTCACTGTTAGCACGAGATTTGTTAAAGGTTCTCGTATCTACAGTTTCTTCTGAGGCTGCCTTCAGTCTTTCTGGAAGGATAATCGAAGAGAGAAGAACAAATCTGTTAAGTGAGATGGTTGAAATACTCACCATAGTAAAAGATTGGGAACAAGCTGAAGTACAAATGCAACACACTGTAGAGAACACTAAGCTTGAAGATTCATTCCAAAATTTGTATCTAGATGTTGATGAGAACGTGTAATTTTTAATTTTTTGAGCTGGTTGTACTCTTTTTTCCTTTGTTAGAAAGGTTTTTAATGAGGCATCCTATCAATAAAGCTCATTTTTAGAATTAATTATGTGTCCCTATTATTTCTAAGTTTTTTATTTTATTAATAATTTTTCTTTCTTTTTTTCGAAAATGACCCACCACCCACCTCTTGTCTTGGCCTATAAATATCATCTCAAACTCCCTGTGATCCCATCGACCACTCATCTCTCTTTTTCTACTTGCTAGCCAGTAGTCACTTGCCCACTTCAAGAGATCAATTTCATATTTCCATTCATGGATCAAGACACCGAGAACTCGCGTGCATGGTCATAGGTGTGACAACATTTTGAAAAGGTATTTAGAGAAATTAACGGGGAACAGTTAAGATTTGCTAAGTGTAATATATGCAGCCATAAATTAGGTGCCAGATCTCCAAATGGAACAGGACACTTGAGGAACCATATTAAATATTGCAGGTAAAATTCTGGGGTTTTTAATGAAACCATGTAATTTTCGGAGTATAGCCATAGGTTGTACTCTTTTTTTCTTCTATTAGAAAGGTTTTTAACAAGGCAACCAATCAATAAAGCTCTTTTTTATTTATTTTCTATAAATTTTTTGAATTTTTTAGTTATTATTTTTTATTTTTTTCTATTTTTGGAGTGTTGCTGGGCTGAGCGTGCCTCCACCGTGCGTTGTTGTGCCGCCGTGCCGCCGACCTGTCACCGTGCCCGCCGGGCCCTATCGTGCCGCCGGTCCTGTCGTGTCGACCGTGCCGTGGGCCGGCCTGGCACAGCACGGTGGAAGATGGGCCGTGCCGTGGGCCGAGGGCGCGGCACACGGGCTGGCACGGCACAGCCCGTTACAGTAGTCGGGCCTATTGGGTCGTGCCGTAGCTGGGTCATGCTGAGCTGGGCCCGTGCTGGGCTGGCCCGAGTGGCCCATTTGGTCATCTCTGAGCACTTGAGAGGGGGAGGGGGAGGTGGGGTCTGCTGGTGGAACCGAGTGTGAGAGGGAGAAAAGGGGTGGGGCCAGCCATGGGTCCCACTCGCTAGAGAAAAGCTAATTTTAGTTGCAAACTTTTATAAAAGAAACATGAGCAACGATTATAACTTCTAAGCGAAAGTTAACTAAGCAAAGTTTTTAACATTGGGTATTTTCAAAAATACAAAGCCATTATCAAACCACCATTTTAATTAACAAGTAAATCCAAAATATTTAGCAATTAAACATGATGCTTATATTGCTTATGATGTACGAGTATGCTTAATGATATAATTAAAGAATTAGGTCGTGACACATCTAAAAACTGGACGTGTATGTTTAGAATTATGAGTATTTTATTCCATTTTGGACTTTTTTATATCTAGACTTGCAATATTTATCTGTGGCCTACTTCAATGTGTGGCAAAAATAGATGAATCATTTGATAAAAAAAAAATACATTTGTTCATCTACTTCTTAAATGCAGTTATGTAAGAAACTTTGTAAAAAATCGTAAGTAATTTAGAATAGATACATGAGTAATTTAAGAAATAGGTTAAAGCCATTCAAATTGGATGTTCAACAAATTTTATGAACAAATTAGAACTATTTAGAGGCAATATCATATTTTTTGCAGCTGCGTATTTTCAATAAAAGAATGAGAACAATTTGTGCACAATTTTACTTCAAGCAAATTTTAGAAAAGCAAATTGGTTCAAACTCGCAAACAATTTTACATACTTTACAAAGAAAAATAGATATACATGGCATAAAACTAAAGTATACATATACAGTTTTTAGATTTTATCATATAATTATTAATTATTTATCCATCGTCAATCCCACTTGCACATCCTGCCGTGGTTCTGGTCAAGCTAACCTGGTTAGGTCTAGCCAAGTACAATCCAACCAAGCGAATTTTCCATGCAACCTCTTATGGACCTATCTGATTTGGCAGACCAGTGTATACCAGCGTAACTTGCAAGAAAACGGGTTCAATACACTTCGAAGTAGTGTGGGTAAATTGCAACTTTTAAACTTGTAAGGGAAAAAACGTCGACTACCTTTAGGGGGGGGGGGGGGATTCGCTGTTTTATCTATTTAGATTAATTTTTAAAACGTGAATAGATTGGTATTTCACAAAATAATGATTTTTTATATATTATAATATAATTAGTGATCACATTTACGTTCTTTAGATTTTGTTTGTGTCCAAAATGATATTATTATGTTTGACCAGAGGGGGTGTATATGTTTTAAGAAAAGGTGCAGTTAGCCATAGATGCCCCAATGCATTCATTTATAAGTGTTGGCCATTAAATAGTTTTTTTACTTCAAGGAATGGAATGTTTAATTTATGGGTTTATAGGTTGCCTAAGGCCTCTCCTAATGCTCCAATATAACTAATTTTTTAAATATAATTAAATGTCCATATAAGCAAAAAGTTGATGTGACAAGCTATTTAAAGAGGGAAGAGATATAGCTTGTTTCTTATAGAAGAAATTAGTTCTTTAAACAATCTTAGATGATTATGAGACAATAAATTACTTTAGAAGACCTCAAGAATAAGCAACATACATATATGCATTAAAAATTAATTTCTTAACTCTAATTTCTTACTCTCTCTTAAAATGTCATATAAGAAACAAAACATTAGAAATAGGCTAACAAACTAGCGGCACGCCGCCACCCATCGAATCGATAACAATGCTGTAAGCGTAATAACAAGACAAAGATTCTTCTCGCGTTGTAACGCACCTATATATTCTTCGTCAAGTTTAAGTCAACAAAAATTTCAATTTTTTGGGTACGAGCCAACGAAATTTATCCATTTTTTGGCTGCATCTCACGAGCCTAAGAACCTAAAACCTTTTTTTCGGTTCTGCAATCCGCTGCACACACCGTCCTTTTTTGTTTGCTTAGCTTTCAATCCAATTGGTGGAAAATAACGTGCTAGAACTTCTGAACCGGCAAGCTTCAAAGTCCCATCGTCAGCTTCATATTGCTATTCTTCTCTCATTTACATCAGCCGAGCATCTACCAAAATTTCCTTATCACTTTACTTTTCAAAAAAGAACATATTTCACTATTTATAATAACACTCAGTTACTTTTTTTCTTCATAACTTTATATCCGTAGAACGTGATAGTAGGACGGTGGTAACTCACCCGGTAGTTGGTGCAGGGCTTGAATCATGGTTCAAAAATAGGCGTCTCTTTGTATGTCACTTTCAGAGATGCCATGGTTACTATGCTCTTGGGTGACTGTGAAGTCACATTCAGAAATGTCATGGTCCTAGGTGGCCAGTATTTGGTATCTTTTCTTAACCTTTAAATAATACCATAGTGAGCTGTCTTTCCCCATAAATAAAAATTTATAACTATATGTCTGTAAGATGGCGCAACGAAACAGAACTGTGTCACCGTAGCATGACCATAGGCTTGGTCGCGGCACCATAGCATGACCATGGGGTATCAGGGATACATGGCTTTGTCGCGATACTGCACCGTGACCAAAGTTGGCCGTGCTAGGATACCAATCACGACCAAAGCTCTAATACTACATTGAGTTTAATGCAAATGATTATTTCAAGAAAAACTACTCCAGATTTTGAAACTAACACTCCTTAGCCTTGATACTACAACCGAGTTACATGCACCAACCAAGTCATACAAAAGCTTAAACGGATGGAAAAGATACTTCAGCACACACGTCATTTAAAAATGTCAGTAGAATGCCAGGTATGACACGCCAGTTATCAGTTCTTCCAGAGAAAAGCTTTGGCCGACTAGAAAAGAAACGCGGAGCATATCCATCCCATTTGCTTGTTCTTCTTCTTCTTGTGATGACGAGACGCGCATCGAGCAGAGGAGTTAACGACGACATTGCAGCACAACATACACGGACTGAAGAATGGAATAACTCTGGTCGGCCGCGTGGAGACTCGGAAAGGCAAATTCCATGGCGATTCCCCGGCCACTTCCGGCTCCGGGGGCACGAAACCGCAGAGAGATGCGAAAACGAAGCTTCCTGGGGTGCCGTTGGCTTCAATTTGATTTGTTGTGCTAGCGTCGCAAATTGATATCTTTTCTTGCAGGAATCCACTTTGGTGAAAGTAGCATGTTAGGCCCCTATGACGCAGCGACCATGTATACTCGTAGTGCAGCAGCGGCTGCGGTGTAAATGATCAGCGTTAGAACTCGGGCCAAGAATTTTGAAGATGATGCAAATCAGTACCACACGGTTTCTTCCACTACAAAATTACTCGTTTGTTCGGGCATGAACGCAGAAGATAACGTTTCAGTGCAGAAAAAAGTACAGTAGCAAATGATAACAAACTAAAGACTGGTGTCGTGTTTCACAAACAACCGATTCTCCTTCAAGATTAACAAGTTGAGCAGCAAATTACTACTTTACAACCTGTAAAGACCGGTGTCGTGTATCACATGCAACTCTGAAGTTTCTGAATAAAGCAGACAGCGCAAACTGCGCACTTGCAGAAAGGTACAACTCAATTTTTTCTTCAGTATAACATGTACAGCATAAAACATTGATTTATACATCAGCTTATTTATTCTCAAGGCAAAGCCAAGTTTCAGGCAGAACACAGATAAAAGACGTGATGGAAGAAACCAAACAGCATGCCACATCCTTGTAATTAAAAACCTGCTTAAGTAGCGCGGTAAGGTAACTCCAACTGTAACACATCGTAATATGCTCACAAACAGCATAAGCTGAGGTTAATTGAATTCCCAGAAACACGTAGGCAAGCTTCCTGTCAAAATGGGAAAGCTTCTTGGTTCCAATCTATGAAGCTGTAACCTAATTTTTACACGGAGTGTGACTGTTGATTAGTTTACCAATTGTAAGATGCTTTTGATGTGCTTCAGTGGGTACAAATAGCTTTAGACTGCATATAGTTGCCACAGTACTACAATCATAATTTGCATCTACCTTGCAACATCTCCCAGCTTGATGTCAACTACAAAATGCAACTCTGTAATTTTTCTTTAAAAAAAACTATGTCTAAAATATCACAATAATACTTTCTATACATTTTCCACCCCTAGACCATGCAATATCAATGAAGAAACGCTCAGTACAATAAACTGAAACAAGTACAAGGTCACTCCTAACGTGTGTACATCCATCCCCATAGAATGGTCAATTTTGACAGTATATGTTCACTGTGTATGCACCTCCATCAATGGAAGTTAGCCAACACATTTCATTAACGGAGATACAATTTACAAGAACTACATGAGAATGTTACTTTGCACAAGCCCAGGATACAGAAGAGAAGTAATTTGAAGTAGTGACCTGACCAATGGTTTAAAACTGGAATGCTTCTCTATAGCTGCAAAATATTAAGCAAAAAGTAAAACAGTAAGTATTGAAGTATACTATTGAATTAATAAATATGAAACCTGAACCATTCAGAATTCTCATTTCAAGTACTGTAAGAGTTCATCGTTAAATGAAGGTTACCTTGAAGCATAGCCTTAATTCCCTTGCAGAAATCTTCAGATCGACCCAGTATTGGCCTGATGCCACAGGATTGGGATACACATAGTTCCATGTGAAGTGATGTTTCAAGTATCACCAAGAGGAGGTGACATACCCTCTCTGCCTCAGGATTTAGAGTGCTTGACCCATTTGCCTCAAATACTTCAGTGACAATAGAAACCACTTGATCCTGAAAAGAGTAAACACTGATGAGAAGAGGGAATTATACACAAAAAATGTCTTTCCTATTTCTAATACAGAATTAAAAGCCTTTTTCATGAGAAGATGTAGATTTGAACATGATCCGTGTCAAACAGAAAAATGGTGCATAGCATTTGATATCCCTTCAGAGGTGGACTTTAATCATACAGTTGAATGCAGATAAATCAGTTGAACTAAGTTTGAAGTTAATACCATGTTGTGCTATGACTTCCATTCTTTACAATGCAAGGCTAGACATCTTTATTTAGATCAGTTTATTTACTTTTCATTACTACCAGTTAGGAGCTTTCAGTGAAATTTGTACCGAGATACAGAACTGAAACAGAGCAAACCAGTTAACTTAAATGATTTAGCTAGAATAGCATACAAAACTAAAGCAGCTTCACATTTGTTTAGTATCAAAAGTACAATTATACAGATCTCTGCCAAAAAAAAGGCACAGTAGAAAATAAGCACAAGTAGTGCTTTATTGAACTTAAATTATCATGTTGTAGAAAGCGACAAATAGAGGCACAGCAGTAGCCAAAGTTACCTGTAGACCGTGAAGAATATCTGGCATGGGAAGCTCAGGAAAATGAGCAAGGTCAAGAAACTCCAGTTCTTCAGCCCTTTTTACTGCCTCTTTTGCTTGACTACAGAGGAACTTCATAATAAGAAAAGCAATCCTGTAAATTTGAACAGCTAACATCTCAGTAAAACGAGTTTGCCTTATAGCATCAGAAACTCCTGGACTTTTTTCTCTGATCGCTAGGGATAACGCTGCACTGGAAGAAACTGAAACACATGCAGTTGACAAAGTACTACTTGCGGCAAGTTTGAACCAACCATATTTGCTCCAAATGAGTGGTGGCTTCTCATTAAGCGCTAATTCCTCTTTAACAATAGCAGGGCAAAGAAAAGACGAGTTCCAGTTTGAGGAATCACCAGTTTTTATACTTCCTTTGCTTATAAATGCAAGCAGGTGGATAATAATCTCTCTTAGTTCTGAATCTACTTCCTTCATTCCTGTGTCGCGTGGAAAATGATATTTTGCCAACATACAGAGAAGTATGAGAATATTCTCAGTAAGACCGAGGGCTGAAAGTGATGTCTGTGACTTCTGCAACAGTGCCCTTTTCTTGCTCTGATGAGCAGTAACACTATGTGCAGATAGATAAGATGACATCAAAGGCACCTGTCCTGAAAGGAAGCTGATAGTACTGTTCACAACATTGTTACGAGAAATGTCATCATCTAAACAGTGGTTCAGCGACGCAACAATAGCAAGACCCAAACCCCATAGATTCACATCCTTCGCTTGGGCGCTCAACGAATTTCTCAAACAGGAGTCATCCAGAGACAACTGACTCAAAAATGCCTTTAAGAAAGCAAAAATATTGGTGGACTGAATAATTTTTGCACCATCCTTTGTTCGACCCAAGGTTAAGAGGAAATTCAGTATAACTTGAGTAGATAATAAATCCCCATTCTGGCATTTATGCAGTATAGCCTGGAGACGAAAATGCTTTTGTAGAATAGGCACCCATACATTAGAAGGTACAAAGCCCTTCAATATTATATCCATTGATGAAATAGCAAGATCTGAACATTCCCTATTCTCTGCCAATTTGCACAGTACAGGTAACAAACTCACACTTAAAAGGGATAATTCACCAAACAAGTTAACATCATCTGATTGATCTTTTATGTCATCCTTGTTGTAAATGAACTCATATGAAGACAAAAGCAGAACAAGGAGGGCTTTCACTGGTTGCTTAAGAGCATGACTGGATGACATGAGATCAACTAAAAAAGATGTGCTGGCACCTGATGTTTTCATTAGAAGTACAACATCTGGATAGACAAAACTTGTGTTCTTATTTTGCTTTGATTGATGAAATAATATCCTGGCTAGAGTAAGCAATAATTCCACTTGCTCAGAAAGAAGGGGAAACAAAACCTCATTTGTATCAACTTGAGGAAGTAATGAATCAACAGTTGACTCAAACGATTTGCATGCATATCTAACCGCCAATCGTGTGGTTGTTACTGAAATCCCTCCATCAGGTGAGTAAAAGTTCTTGTTGGAACTCTGCATGGTTTTAAGATTAGTCGACAAATAAAATCATGAGTAAATTGCAACTTTGTCATTTAGCTCAAGTCTACCTTGGCAAGTACCTAAATTTTCCTAAGTGGGCCACCTAGGCCCTGCCAAATCATTTTTTTACATCACTTAACTGACAGATGGACCTCAGAGACACATAGCACATGTTTATGGGATGAGAAAGAGAAGGTAAAACTGAAGTTTAGTGATCTAAGTGAAATAAAACAGCATGTTTTTTAGACCTTTAGTGAAAATATGACAGGACAAAGTAGAAAACAGTATGTTGAAACAGTAGTCTAGAAAATTAGAAATGTAAGAATTTCAAGAGGTAAATTAACTTACCGCTCCGGTACAGACAGATAAAAATGTCAAGAAGGACCTCAATGTAGAAAGCTTTGCATCAGCATAACACTTCATCTGATTTGCTTTACACATAATATACAGCATTTTTTCAGCTACTTCTTTAGAGGTCTTCCAGTCTGAATGAGTCCAAAGATCAACTCCAAGCTCGTCACGTATGTGTGCAACATCGAACAAAAATTTGTCATTTGCCACTAGATAAGTGTTCTGTAGTTGCTCCGAAGGATTGTGTTCAAAAACTTTAAAGTGGAGAAGGAAATTAAGCAGCTCCTGAAAAGGGCCAGAGGTAATCTGACGACCCTCAAGTTCTCCATGTATATGATAGTAAAGATCATTGATAACCAAATTGGTAAGTTCTTGTTCACCACTGCACATTCAAGGGAGAAAAAGATGAGAAAAACACGAATCAATAAAAAGAGCAACTATTTTATTCACCAGATATGCATAACAGATCAGAGAAAACATATTTTTTAAAGAAAATGGAAAATCATTTCGTGTCTGCAAAAAAAATACATTAAATTGTGCAAAACATTTCAGTGTCTGCACTGGGTTAACACACAGTTGGGCAATAATCCTCGTCAAAAGTTGCACTACTATTACTCCCCACAATGCAGGGAGTTTGGCATAAAAAATTATATTCGTAACAAGGTGTATAAACAAATGTCAGTTCTACTAAATCATATACTCAATTGAGTAGATTTAGCACATTTTTCCTACAAGAGTCTAAAACAAAGTGAAACAAAAGAATACACCATTGAATTCCACCTCGCTCAATAACTGGCTCTAAAAAATTGCTGTTTCTAGTTTTGTAACTGCAAGCAACCACTTTTCTCTAAAACAAGACAAACAGTTTCAGAAAGGACCTTCAGCCAACTCCATCCTACTCTATGAAGGTTAACACAGGTCATAGTTACAAAAGGAGGATTAAAAAAAATTCTGAACTCAGCAACCAATGTATACAGACACAGGAAATACAATATTCAATTGAGAAATAAAGTCAACAATGCCTCAACTAAATGGAAACAAAACTTAGTCACAATCATGGATCATGAGAAATTAAGAAGGATACCTGTAACCATGCAGGGAATATTGCGACAGGAGAGCTAAGAACGCATGATGTTGTGACAACTGCATAAATAAAAGTGTAAGTAGCTCAAAAATGTGTGCATAACAAAGTAAAATCTAGTAGCCCAAAGAATTCAACAGGAGTCAATCAGTAAGCCTCTTTGTTCAGTTTCATTTAAACTAGCATACAGTAACTTTATCATCTCTAAGCCACGGAACCCCCAGCTGGGCCGTCGTTGGCCTGCTTGCGGCCCTTCTTGCGGTGGTAAGCATTCCTGATGAAGGTGCCGACAATAGGTAGTGCGGTGTCATGTAGGTAGTGGGCACCCCATGAGAAATTACATTCTGATCATACAATTTGTATTTTTAATCGAGTGTTTCATTTTTCCATACAACTTTTATTATGAAAAGTAGTATTGGGAGATAAGTAATTTTCTAGAAAACAGATAGAAACAAGATAAAAGTAAAAAGGAGATGTCAAAGAACGAACTTCAAAGATGCCTTACTTTTGTAGATATGATCTGAATCTTCTTCATCACTGAGAAAGACAAGCTGCCAGTACCACCAGTGGACAACTTTGTTATTAGATGGATGATACAAAGGCAGGCAGCTACCTGTCAAAGTAAATATAATATCAATAAGCAGGTCATAGTACCTCACCACTCCTATAAGCATGATTAGGAACCGCAATTAAAGAAAAAAAGGAGGAAAAATACCACATTTCAACCCTTAACTCTTGCTACAGTTTATTTTTCAATCCTAAATTCTAAAACCGTTTGAAACACAACACTCCTACCAATAACAATGCAAACTTTCTCCTTGGCAAAAACCACCATTATCTTGGCTGACATGGAAATGGCCGACGGTTTTGGCTGATGTGAACTCTTATTAATTAAGTTCCCCTGATGTGCTCACTACAGGGATCAGAGATTCAGGTTTAGCTGACACAGATATGCCAGGTAGACAAAATCTCCAAATCCGCTCCATCTTCCTCATCAGCTGACACAGATATGCCAGGTAGACAAAATCTCCAAATCCGCTCCATCTTCCTCTCCCTCCTCTATTTCCCACATTGCATCGCTGCCCCACATCGCCCTCCACCACCTCCCCTCTCTCTCACACTGTGATGATGCCCCTCGTCTCCACCTCCATCGGCACCATGCACGCCAAACTGCCATGCACAGCCTTGCCGCCGCCCTCATGCATTGGTTATCACCATAACCCGCTGAGTTCGTTGTGGTGTGCATACCAGCCAGACAAGTAACACCTGCTGGTGGATGTGGCTCGTGCTGCGGTCAGGGAGACCGTCGCCATACTTCGAAGTGCAGGCAGATCTACATGGTCATGTGGGCATCATGCTGTTACAAGTGCTGTGCTGAGAATGCTACAAGTGTGTGCACTGCTACAAGTGAGTGAGGACTGAGGAGGCCGAAGTAACAAGACATCATGCTGTGCTGGTGCTGTCAAGAAGATAGAGGAAAAATAGAGAGAGGGATGGGCTACCACAAATAGGACAGAGAAAAAAGGGGCATAAGCGAGTGTTGACTGCCTACCCCAGCTTGTATGGGACAAAAAGGCGTTGTAGTTGTTGATTTGTGCTGAGTGGTGTGGCCATGTCGGCAACAAAATGCGCACTTGGACACCACATCAGCTAAAACCAGGTCACGTCAGCCAAAACCACCAGCTTTGGCTCAAGAGTGCTTTGCACCGGTTTCAAGAGTTGAGGGTTGTGTTTTAGACAGTTTCAAAGTTCAAGGTTGAAAAACAAACTGTGACCAGGGTTGAGGGTTGAAAACTGGACCTCCCCCCCCCCCCCCACCCCCACACACAAAAAAAAATAAACAAGTATATGAAACCTAAGTGGCTTTTTGACCAATTTTGTCCCCAATTTTGGCATGCCGAAGTTTGTCTAGGCAACTTAAGTGGCAAATTTGGATGGAAACCTAACTGTCCCTGAATCCACCAGGTCAAAACTAAAATGAAATAACCAAGAAAATAATAAAAGAAACAATGACATTATCTTCTTCAGTTCATCAGGCAAGAACAAGAGAGCTACCTTAGCACGATGAAGAAGCTCCTTTTTGTATGAATTACTTGACAAATGATTGATCAGATCTTCCAAAATAACAGTATCAAACCATTTCAAAAGCTCCTTTGAACCATCTGGGACAGGATTAGAAGTCTCTGCAAGCAATTTTCCTTGCAAGAACAATTCATGTGACATGATCTCAAAAATTTTGCCCTGACAATGGTACCTGCAAATCAAAAACCTTTCAAGGTGACATGATTCTTTTGGTTAAATAACCAGATTTACTATAAAATTCTACAACTTAACTCAGAAGCTAACTCTAAAGGCAACAGTACTAGGATTCTAGTAAAAGCAGTTTTAGTAGAGTAAACCCAAACTGTGTTAGAAGTTTCATAAGATATTATTTGATAAAATATCAAGGATAGATGATTCAATGAGCAATTATACATTAAAATACTAGAGCTCAGTGACCATACCTCAACGCAAATTTCTCATCAACAGCGTCAACATTATCAGCAGGACAGGTATCAAGGGTAACATGAATACACTGTGATAAGCTACCCCAGAATGTTATAGAGCTTCTCAGCTTCTCTAAAATGTATACAAACTGAATACCATTTCCCCATAATGCCTTCAGTAAGTCGAGAATACTAAGTAACACAGAAGGAGATCTGCAAAGAATGTAGTTCCCAACATGGGTCTGTGATTCAATTCAACATTTCAACTGCATAAATAAATTGATTTAAAAAGGTATCATTTATCCTTAGGTGTCAGAACAAAATAGGAGTAACCATGAAGGCACGAGGAACCTGTTAAGGGTTTTTGTTAAACGAAGCAGGAATGATTTTATTCTTATTGGAAAAGAGGAACAATTCTGCTTGCTTAAGATCAGATAATTTTTTTAACCTTTTAAAAATAAACCCTTGATAACTAAATGTCCAAATCAGGCCTTGCAGTGGTTAAATGGGCTGCCATTCCAAGGATAGGACCAGGTCACGGCCCATGGTGTGGGTAAATGGGCCGTCACACCAAGGCCCATGGCGTGGCAAGATCTTGTCATGTCCTGGGCCTCCACAGGGCAGCCCATGTAGTTACGCCACGGCCCACGGCCCATGGCATGGCCAAAAGGTTCAGATCTGGAAATTTAGTGGTCAGGGGCTTGTTTAAAAATACTAATTATTTTTTTAAAAAAAAAAATCCAAGATCAGATCACTCGAAAATTAACTTAAAGAAATCGCACACCACGACAACAAAAATAGTGACAAATTAATAAATCCATTACCTATTCATAAGCTCAGTAGACCTTATAATATAACCTGAGATTTGATCAACAAGTCTAGCATTATTTTTTGAAGTAAGAACAGTAAGTCCATTGATCTTATTATTTGCAGCAGTGTTACGATCAGTAGGCTTCCTACTCTGCTCTGTCAAGGAAATAAGAAAAGCAGGCTGCAACGAAACAAATGCCAGGTTAATTCACATGTAAAACTTTAATGATAAATGGCAACATAGAAACATAATAGACTTGAAAGAAAAGAAAATTAAAGTTGGAGGTGACAGACAATAACAATTTTGCATCATATAGAGTTCAAATTCATTAACAAGAAGTCTAACAAATAATCACTGAAGACAAGTATATCAAGATAATGGATAAGGGCAGCTTTATAGCAGTTCAACAAAATTGACACAATTAATGCTGCAAAACTCATGGTTGCTTATATTGTCATAACACAGAACTAGTACTTACACTTTGCAGTCCTGACTCCCTGTACAAACATCACAATTGGCTCTGGAGCAGGTATCATATGTTAAAACTTGGGCAAACGTAAAGAAGGGCAGCCTTTTTGTTCTTTGGTATACAAGTAAGGCCTGGCTGGGGTGGATGCTTGCAATTCATGCTTATCGCTTTATTATCAGTGGACTACAAGAACTCGCATATGTTACTGCCCATGTTAATTGTAGACATAAGCAAGAAGGACCTAACAAACAAGAACCAACTACCAAGTATATGCTTAAGTTTAGAATGTAGTCTTAGCAAAACTCTAGAAATACCTACCCTATTTGTAAATGCAGTCAGTTACTGCTAAGGGTCAGACTTTTAAGTGATCCACCATCATGCCTTTAAACAGAAGCAAAATTTGATCAAACTACGTTTCTCTTCCTTTATCGAACGGTTTATTAATTCATTGGTCTGAACAAGAACCAATTGTTATTATAATTCAAATTTCAGAATGGCTACTAGCAAAAAAAGATGGAACTGATTGTTCTCTCTTTCACAATTACATTTAAAATAAAATAGCATATGAATCAACAACAACAACAACAACAAAGCCTTTCAGTCCCAAACAAGTTGGGGTAGGCTAGAGATGAAACCCATAAGATCTTGCAAGTCTAGTCATGGCTCTGGCACATGGATAGCTAACTTCCACGCACCCCTGTCCATAGCATATGAATACCACTACAAAATAGTTTGTACAACAAAATATGATGTCTGAGACTCAGTATCTCAATGGTGTTATATAAATTCAATAAAATAGAGATGCAAGAGTTGTGACTTATGAGCATTATATAATAATACGTACATCTTAACCACACAAAAAAAAAGTGTTACAGCTGGGATCAACTTTTAACTTGCAAAGACGAAGTAACAGGTTATTTATATACAGCTTATGCAGAAAATGAACACTATGGAAGAAACAATACCTGATAACGAGCAGCAGAAGTCAGAAGGTTGAATACAGCCACAACCAAACAATCATCAGTTTTCTCTTCCTCGTCGAGAATGCAGGAAATACTTGCTCGCAATCTCTGAATCTGGGTGCAATCATGAAAGAAATAAGGAAAAGAAAACATAAGCAAAGTGACATCACTACATCAGCACATGAAGGTAGTGAGAGGGACAGTTAAAAAGGTTACCAAGAACATGAAGCACTGAACATTGGATAATACAGTACTTACCTCTGAAACATCACCAGTAAAGCTGACATTATCTGTCAATTGAGGTTGGGCTTTATATGCAGTGAAACACAATATTGATAATGCTCTAGCGGCAGCTACTTGTATATCCTTGAGAAACAAATAAGGACCCTCAGTCTCAACTTCAAAACACATTGATAAGAAACAGGCATCACAAAGAAAATAGAACAAAGAAGATGGCATCAAGTTTCATGAACTGTCTTTTTTCAAGGGCATTCAGCTGGGCATTCATAAGTAGTTTTTGCCTCTATCAACCAATAAATTATCTTAAGTGACAAATAAACATAAATTCACTATTGAACCATTGAACATTCCAGCTGACATAACATCCTCACCAGCAAAAATTCCAACATAAAGTTATCCAAACTAAAGTTCAGTGAACATGAGAGTTCTTTACTAGAATGTTCCTTCTACACATACATGTGGGCACGTGCACCATCATCACCATCAATGTATTCCGATATTGGTGCAAACTTTCAAAATCCAAACAAACCAACCAATCTTATATCAGTTGTAATGTTCTTGCACAAATAAGATGCATTTCTCTTTCTTTTTCATTTCCTTTGTTTCCTTCTAAAATGGAACAAAGAGACCTTGTTTCTCATGGATGAAATGTCATGAGCATACTTTAGACGGCCCTGAACCCAAGCAGCGCAACCATACCGATGCCTGGTGACCGCACCACAAGGGCAGAGATATAGGAGATTCTAATAACCTTGATATATTTCTTGCTTAATGAAAACCGATACAATCCCCATCTATATATAGATGAGATGACTTGACCTTTAAGAAACGTATCTCTAAAATTAAGAAAATAGATAACAGCTCAATCTGATCTAATCTAATCTCTAAGTTAACAAACCAACACTGGGCCTGGCCCTAAGAAGGTTCAGTGCTGCGTCCATCGTATGGGCCCTAATGGGCTAGACATGACATGAATAGTGCTACATGTGAGCCCATGGGCACATTTATACATCGACCTAGAACCTAGACATGCCCCTCAAAGGCTTATAACTATGAAATAAGCCTAACATCGTAAACATAGAATTAAACAATATTACGTCATGTATCAAAAATATTACTTCTTAATGGGCCAGAATTAAACAATAATGCGTCCTGTGTCAAAAGTATTAAACTCGGTACAATAAATGTGAAGAGTTTTTTATTCTAAAAAATGTGAAGACTTTATTTCAGAAAGATAATGTAAAAACTTACAGAATTCCAAAGGGACATCAACGATATTAGAGCTGTGACAAAACAAAATGGCTTTGGTGAAGATGACAGAATCATAGTAACAAATGGTGGATTTGGCAGTGAATCCTGAAAGAATAAGAATAGTCAAGAAAAAATGCAAAAAAGAAAACAGCATTACCATAAAATGCTATTGCTCATCCGAGCAAAACTATGGCAAGCAGTAAATCAGACATTAAATTAAGGATCATATCAAAGATAATTAAGGACTGGATTCATTGGGCATCTTGGTACTTTATGTAGAATCTCCATGTAATTTTATAAAGCAGGGGCATGAATACTTTTACCTAGAATTTATTAGGTTTTTTTAGTTGGTTCTCATTATCATGAGGAACTTAGGATCTCGTAATATACTTGGAAGGATTCCGTGATGTTGGTTTCCTTATCTGTACGAAAAGTACACCATATAAGGAGGCACATTGTAATCATTAATGGCAAGGAAAAACCAATAAGGATTGAAGGTGCATTAGATTCCGTGATGTTAGTTTCCTTATCTTGACCCAAATTTATACAGCAGTACTATAGAATTGAGGTGCATTAGATTCCACAATTTTTCAAGACAACTGTTCTAAATTGGTAAATGGTTAATAAACATCACCCCACCTTTTAGCTTTACATGGTAAATTACTAAATGGCCTTGCAGACCTTGTACATGGATTCACTATTAAAAATTTAGACAAATATCAAAATACATATGAAGCAACAAAATAAGTATCTAATAGATCATTCGTGCACATAGAATGGAACTCCCAACGGTTTATCAACGAGGACAGCAGAAAAGAGAAGACTCGACAATTTCTTGCTTGCTACATACAACATAGTAGGTGTTCCATGCTACGTGAGAAACACATATTTGTACTATAAAATGACCCTAGTAAGTGTTTTACACCTAATAACCATACAAACAGCCCTTTATAATGGTTTACTCTTTAAATTTAAGTAAAGTAACGATAACTGCCTTTACATTGAAATTGCCTTTATTTAGAACAGTAATAAACACCACATGAAAAGCAAAGTAATGCATTTCAGGAACCCAGCATGCTCTAATCAGCGTTAAGCAGTTAACGGGCAGCCATCGCACGTTGTACCTTCTAAGCAGTTGTACAATTAAAAATACAATATTTATATTGTGCAGTACAGTAGACTAAATTTAGATCTCTACATACTAAAAAGGAATTCTCATGGGATTCAAGAAAGCCTTTTCAGTTAGAAGTTGAATTTAACAAGCTGGCAGGCCACTTGTCACTACCTGGATGCTTTAGAAAAAAATATATTGTTATTATCTGTCCTATTTAATATAGCAGACATTGACTACACCCAATAATTAGTCCATTCCAGCTCTTTGACTTCATAAATGTAGTTCATGATTAGTATTCAATATTTAGTACAGCAGTATGCCGTGCACATACTTGTAGCAAAAGATATTGATGAAAATAGTTCTCTAGTAGCTCTGTTGTTAGCGTAGTTCAAATTTACAGCAATCCATCAAATGTGATGTCTGAAATCATATTTTACAATGATGAAAAGGAAATTAAAAAATATAAGAAAAATATCAATGTGACAACTGGAACTTGTAATATGTACAGTGAAAATGACATCACAAGATTCCATACTTGTTTTACCTCTGGTAAATTGGACAGCATGTAATATATAATATCAAGTCCACTGCAAAGGACGAGTTGTATATCCTCAATATCCTTAAGACCATAATAATAGTTGCCATATGAGTGCTGAAAACATTTTAACACATTATCACATAAAAGGTCAGAAAGCCAACGAACAGCATAATACTCAATGAAAGAATGTCCTTACTTTCAGTAGTTGTGTTGACATGGACAAAATCTGCCAAAGTACACTGTGGACAGAAGAATCATATAATAGAATTTCCCAAATGATGCCACCAAGCTTTGATGAGAAAGGTTTGACTTGAATACAGCTTTTCACCAATTCAAAGACCTTGTCAATTACAGTTCAGTGGCAATATTTAATTTCCTCGATATGGACAGCACCAAAAAATGAAAAGAACTCAACAAAAATTAAATATTTTAAGAAGAAAATTTTGAAACGAAACAAGAAAACCGGCCAAACTAGTAAGGGAACAAACCTTTGTGACGACTCAACTTCAATCAACAGAAAAAAGGGCCACAATCAACAAGTACAAAAAATAAATTAAAAATGTACCTGAAGAGTTGTCTTCCAGCGACTAAATTTCTTGTATTTCCAGTTCATATGATTAACCATAAAGTATTGAATTGAAAAAACAATTAATGGTGATATTATATGATCAGCAGCAGCTCCTTTCCGAAGAACCTGAATGGAAAAATCAAGCACTGGGAAAGTACAGAATAAATCAGGTCATCATTTATATAAGAAAAAGGAATAGGAAAACACAGGTAGAGGAAAGATAAGTGAAGAAGGAACACACTCCATAGTGCTCTCAACTGACAGACCTAATATCCTTGCATAAATTCAAATAAAAAACTTTCTTATGCATTATGGGTACAACACATGTCATGAGCTAGTTCCTTGATATTTCAACTAATCCGTGTATGTTACTGTTTGCAATAGCACCTCAGTTACTGTAGGAAACAGTACGTATGTTACTGTAGCAGCCGCTTTACTGTGACTGCCGTAGGCTGGTCCCCCCCCCCCCCCCTAAGGTGTGCCGTATGCACTTGATGGAAGCTCAGGATGTGCTTTTGGATGTTGGAATAAACATCGGAAGCTGCAGGCAACAAGAAAAGCACCGAATGTGCTTCATCCGATGTAATCCATTAGAAGCTGTTAGCAGCTATAGGCTTTTGGGCGTTTGAATAAACATCACAAGTTGTTGGCAACAAGAAAAAATCATGTGTCGAGTGTGTGCTAGCGTGTGTTCTTACGACCCATCCCTCGCAGGATCAATTCCAACACAATTAAGCCAAAAGCTTCCATCTTTTTCCAACTTCTTCCATATTTTTCAATTACATAGTTGATTCATGTGCTCAACTGAGCTGACTGTTGACTTGTTGAGTGCGCAAAATTGCTCAATTCATCAGTGTAAATCAAATATTTTACACATATACGGTTAGGATAAACTCATCTCTAATCCAACTCTAACTTATCTCTAATCTTATCTCTAACTCCTATAACAGATATAAACTAATTGATGTCTAATCTTATCTCTAACCAGATCTGATTCAAACTAACAAACCAATCTAACTTACCCTATCGCTAACCAATCTAACCGCGGGCTACAGTACCGCACATGCACAGTATGGCGGGTGAACATATACGGACAGCTGTTTTTCTAGGATCAGGACAATTCAGGTTGTACAGTACATACCTGACGATGTAAGTGAAGAACAATCTCCGTTTTCCTCGGAGGCAGCAAAAAGCATTCTAGCTAGTGCACCAGAAAGTAACCAATCACTGCAGAGAGGTAATTGCAGTAGTTATCTTTTGGAAGTCCACTTTCAAGAATTAGAAAAACTACAGAAACTGAAAATACACCAAGAATTTGGATTTTCCAAAATTGATGCACCATGTTGATAGAGGGAATATATAAAATTGTGCATATTTTATTTCGCTAGCAACTAGAGGTATGTATACACGTCATTGCCCACCTCAAAGATGACCTTAGCTAGAGGTGTTCAAAATCACACCGAACAATGCTATGGGTAGGTGTTCAAAATCACACCGACCAAATCACACCGCCCTCACGGAGTCATCATTGCTTGTCTGCCCCGTGCCGATTCATCCACCCGCCCTCGCCGAGTCACCGTCGCCCATCTGCCCCGCGCTGATCTGTCCTACCCTAGTCCCCAAGCCCACGACGCATCAACACCGCCATCCCGCCCTCACGGAGTCGTTGTCTCGCCTCCTCAGCTCCTCCAGCCATTTTGTGCTATAGAGGCGCCGAGTCACCAACACCCGATGAATGTTTCCAGCCCGCCTTGTCGTCTCACCTCCTTGGCTCATCCGACCGTCGTGCGCCACGGAGCCGCCGACACCCGACGAACACCACCGCCCTCCGTCACCGTCACCTACCCACTCCCCGCCGCCACCAACGTAGAGTATTGCAGTAAGCACAAAGTCTTGATGTAGTAGTTGGGTGCTTTTGTTCTCCAATGAATTTGGTCTAGTACTTTGAACTACAGAAGCGATTAGTAATTGGTCAGTTAAGTTCGTACTACTAAAATTTAATTGGAATTTTACCAGAGTATTTAAGTTTGTAGTAGTAGTGGTGGTGGTTGTACTAGTACCTTGAATGCTTTTGCAATTTCTTGTGTATGTCCGGGGTTGTTCACGATTGGGATTTCCTATTACTTTTGTCCCTTGTGTACCATGGACGAATTATCGTGTGCTTTGGAGAGTATTTTGAGGTGTTCGATGTTGTGTTTAGTGTATGATTATTGTGTGGTTGATTGCTTCAAATAATTGCAGTTATCTCTTGTAAGTGTTATAAATTTCTCCTCCAGTGACACTATACAGAAGGGTCCAATGTTATGCCAACCATGCTGTGTTGGTTTCTCGAGGTCACGTTGATGTCGAATGATATCCAGCCTTAGTGGGAGTGTTAGAAGCCTAAAGCATAGCTTGCAGAATTTCTCTTAAGACTGCATCTGAATGTAACATTATAACTTCATTATAAAGTGTGCATGCATTGCTTCAAATTTTGTCTTAGTTGAATCAACAGGATGTCAGTTAGCACCTGCTAGGAACCAGTTCTTCGATACTTAAAAAGTGTGCATGCATTGCTTCTTAACCCCTTGAGCCTTGGTTCTACCATGCTGTGTTGGTTTCTCGAGGTCACGTTGATGTCCAATGATATCCAGCCTTAGTGGGAGTGTTAGAAGCCTAAAGCATAGCTTGCAGAATTTCTCTTAAGACTGCATCTGAATGTACCATTATAACTTCATTATAAAGTGTGCATGCATTGCTTCAAATTTTGTCTTAGTTGAATCAACAGGATGTCAGTTAGCACCTGCTAGGAACCAGTTCTTCGATACTTAAAAAGTGTGCATGCATTGCTTCTTAACCCCTTGAGCCTTGGTTCTACCTCCCGATTTTAATCACCGGTTTTCGTGCGGTACCGACATATTTCCGTTCAGATTTGTTCGTTTTCGTATAACCGGTTTTCGTATAACCGGCATTCCCATGATCGTTTTCGGCTTCGGCTTTCCCGTTTTCGTTTCCGTCCGATTGAGAAAATGTGAAAGTGAAAACTGTTAGGGTGTTTTCCTGACCATTCCTATCCGTTTTCATCCCTAGCTCCAGGGTTACTCCAAGTATGACTAATAATTCGAACAAAATAAACAACAAAAAATACCTTGATGGACCATTCAATTGTGAAGTGAAGATGTTGGACTCAAACGCCGCATCAAACACATGATATGGAGCACTAAATAGACATCAAAGTAAAAGTGCATTAACCAAAGTGATTTTAACAAAGAATAATCAAGAACTTTATAGAAATGACAGCTTCACTGGACAGGAACACAGGAAGAGCCATTTTACAATGCTTGTAAGTCCAAGCAATTTTACTACAATTGTTTCGAGTTCCTACCAAAACAATAGGCATCACTTATGGCGAGTGATAAGCATACTGATTACTTAACAACATGAATAGAACCAAAAAGGAAATTCGACATAAATGTATGCACCGAACAAACTTCATAAACAATAAAAAATGGAATTTGGGCTGAACTAAGGATAGAAAGAATATTTGGCTAGTCGCCACAAGCCATAACAAAAGCACAATTTCTTACTGAGTTTGTCTATACTCCAGATTTCTACTATGTAAGGTTGATATTAATACACGAGTTCACATAACAAAAACTCATTTCTTCATGTACTGAGTGCATTTTGCTTAGGGATCTATGTAAATATTAGGACATACAATAGTGATAGCCCAGGAATAGCTGGTATTGTGTTTGCTTTGCACTCTTTTTTACCATCTGCTATATGGTCTACAATAAACACAGCAACAATGGTTAAATGGTGCAAGCGGCATCCCCATACACACAACCATAATGCCTAGTCTTTGCCAGCACGGTACCAAGAAAAATGCTCCATTACAATAATTCATTGCTACTTCAACTACATGAAAAAACCAAGAGGAATTTAACTTACCATTTGAGCATTTCTGCTAGCAGACCAAGGGTTTTGGACAATATGCTGGAATTATTAACATCTTGCCCATATTTGAAAATGGAATTGCAAAATACATTAGCAATATCAATCCTGAAAAAGACAATGAATATTATTTGATATTCTGTTCCAAAGCACTACATTGAAACTGAGTATATGTTTCAAACCTAACATGCTTTTCGATTTGTCCCAAGTTCTTTGATGTTTGAACAGCAAGTGACTTGTCAGCATGTAGCAAAGCAAAGCACAGATCCTGAAGGAAGGAGAATATTTGGTGAATTGCTGCACACTTGGTATTGCAGCCTTGCCATGTTTATAAAGGCACACGGCAGGCATAAATCTGGAAGGAAATAATCCTACGATTACAAGGATAACTATCCTATTAATTGACGGTTAATGCAATTAAATGCTGTCCTATAATTAGGCCTAAATATTCTATGAAATATCCCTGATTTTGTACAGCCGAGAGGGCATATTCCAACAGCCCCCCTGCAGTGTCAACCGGGAGCAGAGCAGATGTTGAGGCTGGACTGAAATTCAGTGAAGATGGCAGTCGGCAGGCCCTTGGTGAAGATATCCGCATATTGGAGAGTCGTTGGAACGTGTAGGACACAAACGTCACCGAGAGCGACCCGCTCACGAACAAAATGCAAGTCAATTTCCACATGTTTGGTGCGTTGATGATGCACCGGATTAGTGGAGAGGTAGGCTACACTGATGTTGTCGCAGTAGACGATCGTGGCCTTTGTGAGGGGCCGATGGAGTCTGGCAAGAAGTTGACGAATCTAGCAAGCTTCGGCCACAGCATTTGCAACACCACGGTACTCGGCTCTTGCACTGGAGCGAGACGTGTGTTGCTTCTTAGAGGACCAAGATATGAGGTTGTCGCCAAGAAAGACGCAATAGACGAGCCACGAATTATGTCGGGGTAGCCGGCCCAATCGGCATCGAAGTATACGATGAGGTTGCTGGTGTAGCCTTAGGGCAGTTGAAGACCATGTCCCAAGGTGCCTTTGATGTACCTCAAAATCCGCTTGATGAGAGAGATATCAGGGTGGACTTGCTGTGCAGGCAGACTTGCTAGACAGCATGGCTGATGTCAGGGCGGGTTAATGTGAGGTATTGGAGGGTGCCGGCGAGACTGATAGAGGGTGGGATCAGGTACTAGTTGACCGGTAGCTGCAAGAAGTTTGGATCGAACCTCAATTAGAGTGGCGTAAGGGTTGCGGTGTGACATGATGGCCCGCTCAAGTATTTATGTGGCATACTTCTCTTGAGAAAAGAAGAGGCCACTGGTTGAGCCATGAGCGGTGACACCGAGGAAGTAGTGGAGAGCTCCCAAATCAGTCATGGCGAACTCTTGGTGAAGCGCTGCAATGACTCGTTGGAGAAGGATCGTGCTGGATGCTGCCAAAATTATGTCATCGACGTACAGTAGTAGGTAGGCGACTTCGGACTTGTTATTGTAGATGAAGAGATGTGTCACATTTGGACCCGGTGAAGCCGATGGAGAGGATGAAGTTGTGGAACTGGCTATACCACGTATGTG
Source organism: Phragmites australis (assembly GCF_958298935.1). NCBI lineage: Eukaryota > Viridiplantae > Streptophyta > Magnoliopsida > Poales > Poaceae > Phragmites > Phragmites australis. The sequence goes on along the minus strand of NC_084941.1, from coordinate 20,235,932 downwards.
GTGCCTGTTTGAGCCCATAGAGAGACTTGTCGAGGCAACACACGTGGTTGGGACGTGCTGAGTCGACGAAGCCGGAGTTGCTAGCAGTATACAGTCTCAGCAAGCGTGCCATGCAAGAATGCATTTTTTTAACATCCAATTGATGGATGGGCCAGTTGCTAGAGACCGCGAGGGATAGAATGGTGCAGATGGTGGCCAGCTTGACGATGGGGTTGAACGTCTCGTCGTAGTCGAGTCCAGGCTGCTGTGAGACGCCCCGCAACACGCATCAGGTTTTGTACCGAGCCAAAGAGCCGTCGAAGTTGAACTTGTGGCGATACACCCACTTGCTGGAGACGATGTTAGCGTGCGGAAGAGGGGGGGGGGAATGAGATCCCATGTCTGATTGCTGGCAAGAGCGTTGAACTCTTCTACCATGGCCGCACGCCAATGGGGATCAGCGAAGGCGTCACTGTACGTACTCCGTAAAGGAGAAGGTGTTCGTCATTGAAGCCTTGAAGGTGTTGAAGGCACTTGGCACCTGAATGCCATCCTTGCTACGGGTGCGCATGGGGTGAGCATTCGTCGTCGGTGGAACTTGGGCCACCGGATATTGGTGCAGCTCCGCAGTTGGTGCAGCAAGTGTTAGTGCTGCAGTTAGAGGGTTGATTCCGACACGAATAGACGTGTCACTGGTGGCAGTGGCACGCCGACCAAATCAGGACGATTTCGACCCGTGTATACATGTCACTGGTAGCAGTGTCACGACAATGACAGTGATGCGGCGCTCGCCTAAGCCGCGCCTCTGTGCGATGGAGCCCCGGCCGCAGAACACCGCAGGCGACGGGTAGAGGTGCACATGCGTCGTTGTCGCCCAGGCATGGGAGGTCGTCGCCGCACGGGTGAGGGAGTGGCACGTCGCTGTTGCGCGCATCAGTGCCTGTGCTGTCGTGCGCCAGTTGTTGGAGCTGTAAAAGGGACAACCGAGCCATATGTATCAAGGAAGGAGTATGTAGGGGGGAAGGAGTCAAGGTATGGGCAAATGGAAATGTTAGTTCATCAAAAATAACATGCCAGGATATGATGATGCGATTTATGGAAAGATTGAGGCATCTGTAACCCTTGTGATTTGCGAGGTAGCCAAGAAAAATGCATTTGACAGAGCGATGTGCAAGTTTATGTGGAATGGTGGAGGACACGTTGGGATAATAGCAACCGAAAATGCGAAGATGATGTTATGTGAGGGCGAGCCAAAGAGAGATTGATGTGGAGTAGAGTGTTGCAGGGTTTTTGTGGGGTGTAGGTTGAAGATATATGTGGCTGTTTGGAGTGATTCAACCCAGGACGAGAGAGGGAGGGATGCTTGGAAAAGCAAGGTGTGCATAATGTTGTTGGTAGAGCGGATAACGCACTCAGCCTTGCCGTTTTGCTGGGATGTATGTAGACAAGTCGTTTTGCTGGGATGTATGTAGACAAGAGAGGCAAAGCAAGATGCCATGTGTTAGGAGGAAGTCACGCCCTGCGAAGTTGTCAAATTTGCGGTCGTTGTCACATTGTATGGACTGAATGGGACAATTGAATTGAGATCTAACATACGAGTTTTAGTTTTTGAATGTGGGGAGAGTATCTGATTTCAATTTGAGGGGAAAAGTCCACAAATATGTGTAAAATCGTTAAGACAAACTAGGTACTCCCTCCGGTCATAAATACTTGTCGCTTTGACCAAGATCCAGTCAAACTTTTAAAACTTTGACCGTCAATAGCTTCCAAAATATTTAGTTTAGAAACATAAAAATCACACCTGTAGATTTGTCTTTAAAAATACTTTCATAATATTATATTTTTATTAGAATTATAACTATATTCTAATAGAAAATAATGATCAAAGTTACAGGTCGAAGACCATGAGAAGTCAAAAATGTCATGTATTTTTGACCGGAGGGAGTAATATTTGAAACCAAAAATGCTCAGAATAGGTGAAGTCCACAAATCACGGTGAAAGGGTTTTGATGCTATTGACATAGAATTGGAAAGGGGGGGTGGGAACATGGCGTCCCAATTGGCATGCATGACAAAGTGGTGTGGCATCATTATTTTTATTGGTGGAGACGGCATTTGAGGATTGCAACCGGGAAATGACTTGGACGCTAGGGTGGCTGAGGCAACGGTGCCAAATTGTTACAAAAACGGTGGGTACATCGAGTGTGCGGTGTGTGTATGCCGGCAGGAATGGTAAAGATCACCAGAGCTATTGCACCTGTGAATGATGGCCTTGGTCTGTTGTAGATCCTTCACAGAAAACCCAAAGAGATCAAATTCAACGGAACACATGTTGTCTATTGTAAATTTGCAGACTAAAATGAGGTTGGTGATGAGTTTAAGGGAAACCAAGAAATTAGATAAAGAGAGGGCGAGTGGGAGATGAGAAATGAACGTTGCCGATGGCAGTGATGGGAATAGCGAAGCCATCACCAATGACACGTGTTCTTGTAGACATGGAGGGTTGGATGGTGAAGAGGTTACCGGTGTTGGATGAGAGGTGTGAAGAAGCACCCAAGTCCATGTACCAAGTGGGTTCCGATTGTTGCAGTGCCATTGTGTTCATTGCATGAACCAGAGACACCTAATCCTAGGATGGAAGCGTTGTTGGGGTGGTGCTAGAGGTGGGCGTGTCATAGTCAGCCTGTGGCAAGTCGTAAAGGAGGCATGAGGAAGGGGCGTCGCCGACAAAGAAAGCACGTGGTGTACCCGTCAGGTGAGGGCCAAGAATACCCTGACTGGGGTGCAACACAGGCATGGGCCACACCTGGAACATCCCTGTCATTGGATTGTACATGGGACGTCCAACGTTGAAAGGGGTGCCAAAGTTGGGAGGCATCTGGGAGCCGCCGGAGGAATTGTCGCGCCTGTTGTTTCCTTGCCCTTGTTCTTCCCCTTTGGGCGCTAAGGGTTGGAGTGGTTGCTGGTGGAGGCGACAAGGGCAATTGCATTGGTAAGCTTTTGGCACTTAAGGTCCGACTCCTCCAGAAGGAGAGAGCGAGCCTAGAGAAAAGACGACAATGGTGTCTTGGTCTTGATGAACGACGCCATGTGCCGGAATTTGTCGTTGACACAGCAGAGTAGGGTGAGGAGGGTGTCGTCCTCCGGTCAAGGTTGACCAATGTCGGTCAAGGCATCAATGTACGACTTCAGGCACTAGGAGTATTAGAGGATCGACATGTCCCCTTGCGCAAGGTTGCAGAACTCCACTTCCAAGGACAACATGCGAGAGGCCTTGTTGTCGTGATAGGGCTCCTCGATTTCACATCAGATGATACGGTAGGTGGCGCCGAGCTTGAGGATGATTGCTAGAATCTCCTCGGAGACGGAGGCGTAGAGGAGGGAGCGGACGGTGTAGTCCGTGGTCTGGTTTGGCTGGTGCCTCCTTGGTGTTGTCGATGTGGGATGCAACACCGAACTTGCCCATGAGTGTGAGGAAGAGCTCGCGCCAGTGAGTGTAGTTTGGTGGGTCAAGTACAAGGGAGAAAGGAATGTACGTGCGCACGTTGATGGTGGAGAGGGTAGAAGCTAAGCTGGGGGGAGGTGGTTGCTGCGAGAGAGCCGCAACAATGGTTGTAGCAAGGGCAGCGGTAGGGTCTGCATGGCCGTCGGCCATGGTGGCGAGCAGAGGAAGGAGAAGATGGGAAGGATCTGAATTAGGCTGATACCATGAAGGAGAATATTTGGTGAATTGCTCTACACTTGGTATTGCAGCCTTGCCATGTTTATAAAGGCACACGGCAGGCATAAATCTGGAAGGAAATAATCCTATGATTACAAGGATAACTATCCTATTAATAATTTTGTACAGCCGTGGGCATATTCCAATAGATCCTAGAGGGAAAAAAATAATATTCAAGTTTAAAAAAAATTATGTGAAGCATAGAACCGCATTAAAATGAATAATCCTAAAAGAAAGAGAACCGATAGGAACAAACAAAGACTGAATGAGTTAAGGTGACCTTTTAACGGATAATTCTTTGTATGCCATTGCAATTTTGCACAATCCCTTATTTGCCACTGTCAGTGACACAGGTAGGTCTCACATATCATTGGCACATCGATGGCAAATAAGGGATCAAAATTTTTTGCCGTGGCAAATAAGGAATTGCCCCTAATAATAAACACATTAAATTGATGATACAACCATCAGGTCACCAAAACAAACTAGAACTCATGATGTGGGCCACAGAACAAGAGTTGGTACCTTGTTTGATGACACCATCCGAAAAAGTAGGTCCATGATATCAGAGGCTTCCTCATAATTGCATGAATGGAGATCTTGCGCCAAAGTTATGAGCAAAAAGAAAACACCAGAATGTGGGAACTAGACCAGTATAGCTTGTCAGAAAAATTAACCAGAAAAACAACTAATAGAGTTTGGGCAGCAGAAGCAATCAACATTTTCCACAGTAGAACTACAAATAAAATATTATATACAGAAAATAGGCACATGCATTTAAAATAATGCATAATACCTCCCTTTTTTCAACTCATTCCTACCATTATTGTTACATTAACATGTACAAGACTTGTCCTATCTAGGACAGGGTCCGATGTGAAATCAATGCCAGTGTCATATACAAAAGCAAGGAAGAAATTACTCAGGCATGCTGTAGGAATAACAAATATAATATCCAAAGATACTATAGCTGTAAAGCGTTAATGTTAACACTATGGATGTAGAGCTAACAGATAGAGACATTGATCGAATACTTTACTACTTTAGTCAAAGGCAAAATTGGCTCTACAACACTGCAATTCCGCAAGTGTGGCATTAGCTGGAGCACACTCAAAATCGATAATTCACTGATGGACAAGAGAAAAATTAGGATCATTTACCAGAACACACTGTTCCCATTAAAAGTGTATATTTTGGAAATTTGGTGTTGTGTGCATCATTGGTTGGTTAGGGATCTGAGGACTAAGGGTAGGTCACTTGCCCTTGAACGGACAACCACGCAAAGGCTATGAGGCCTATTTGAGGTGGGAGAGAAACTAGACACATTAATTGATTCTTCTTGTTTGCGATTACAGTATGCATCCTTATGCAGAGGAATTATGAATAAATCTAACTAATAACCGACCTAACTAAATAGATAATATAAGTTATCTTAAGGAAATAGATATTCTTGTTGGGAGAAGCTGGGAAGGCAAAGCCTTCTTAACCCTCGACATGGCCAAGCTGATAGATGAGTAATGCCGCTACAATACCATAACATTTGGAGCAACAAGGCACATAAAGTCTTATTTGCCCTTGACTTGGAACTTTCCATGCCCGACACAAACCCAACATCATCCAAACCAATCTCAAGCCCAACAGCACCTAGATGGGTTCAAAATACGAAGGCAAATAAGACGTTTTCTTCCTCTTCTCTCATTAATTTTAATATAATAATATTTACTGGGTTGGCGTGTTCAACCAATGACGACAATTTTTTAACGTCCATTAGCAAGTTATCAATTTAAGGTTGTGCTCCAGAAAATGACAACTTTTGTGGTGTCCTCGAGCCAATTGAGTTAGATAAAAGTAATTAAATGTGAGTTTCTTCTGATTCATCATAAAGTTCTGAACATGGCAGAGTAATTGAGTTAGACGAATCAAGAGCACTAAGACTTATACAAGAAAGATAGTGAAACTTCACAAGAGTTACAATAAATTAATAAGGTCATAAACAAGGATGAAAATTTACAGATCATGAGAACAGCAAAGACATAAAACAAGTCTGCTGTCGCTGGTCCTGATTATGAAAGCACTTTTCAAAACAAATCTACACATGATTTTAATGTTTCCAAACTAAATATTTTGAAAGCTATTGTTAGTCAAACTTTTAAAACTTTGACTGAACCTTGTCCAAAATGTCATGTTTTTATGACAAGTAGGAGTACATCTTTATCTGATCAGTTGTCATCGAACTGAACCTTGAAATTCCCTATTCATATGACTAATCCCTAGCCCGGCACAACAAAATGGACATGCAATCTGCCAGCCGTCACAGACTTTGAATCGAAGGAATATAATGTAGAGAAAAGAGCTCAAGGCGAATCTATGGGTGACCCAATAACACTTAAAAGAACAAACAATTTAGAAGCAGCAAAGAGAATTTTCTATAGTGATAATAAAATTAAAAATATGGCATAAAGATGCACCACATGAAACTAACTAACTTCAACAGGCAAGGGATGCTCCAGAAACATGTAAAAGTGTACAAATATATAGTGAAATATAGTAGCACAAAGAAGGTAGTTACCTCCCAGCGTACTAATGCAGCATCCTCTTGAAGGACTTTCAAAATGTAACCATGGCTCCCTCGGGGAATTGCAATGCCTTCAATACCAGGAATGCTGATTGGATGATGAATTTCAATTTGATGGCGGTAATTCACATTGTCAGCAACACTATTAGAGATGGCATATGATGTTGTAACCCCATTCATCCTCTCAAGATAATTATATCTGCAACCAAGTAAGGCCCAGAAAATATTAAAAATGCATAACGAGATTGCAAGTGGCAAATAAGCAAGACACTACAAGTATTATGAGCTTATAAGGCTCATAATGAATATAGTCAAATTGCATTGCTGTTATTTAGCCGCAAAGTTACGCATAACCACACCAACACCTCTTGAAATATTAAAAAAAAAATTACAGACATATCTAGTTAAGATAAAATCACCTGACAAGAGAAAAAATTTGTTGGCGAGCTTGTATAGTATTTTCTAAGTGGGTAACTGACATTATCAAGAGCTCTGAATATGTTTTACACGTTCACAACAACAGAAGACAAGGGCATTAGAAAATCATGCATGTGACATAAACACAGAAAAATATAAACATTATTGCAAAAACTAGAAATTGGAGTATTAACAATATTTTGGAATAGCAGTAATCACTCAAAGCATGACATGAATTTGAGATGAGATCATAAAGTTTCTCTTCCTCAAATACACCGAAGTAATCATCCTGTATTTTAGTTATGTTAGCCTGGGTAAACCACATCATGCAGTAAGAATACACACAAGAAAATTTAAGCAGAACAAAGATAGGCAGAATAGAAATTGGAAAGGAGCATCAGAATCCGCACAGTAGTACTACAACAAAATAAACAGAGATGAAAAGGATAATTACATACACACATTGAGCAGGCCAGCTTCCATGGCAAACAGCTGATAAGAAGCGAATCAGTTCTGATATTTGGAAAGGATACTCCTTCTCCACCATATGAAGAACAGATCTGATAGGACCATCAACAAAACTCTCTTTATCCCAGAATTGCATGCAGAGTGATTCCTAGACAATTAAAAGTTCATAAGATGATTTCTATATGCTAACACATGAACGATTCCGCATCAACAGTCACAATAATGGTATTCAAACCTCTCCATCATAAATTTCACACACGATATTTAAAATCGTATCAAGAGAACTGTCTTCTGTCTGCGCCAGAAAAAATAAAAAACGACCAGTTAAGCACCTATTTGAAGCTTTGCCTTCACCAAACACGACTATAACTAACCAACAGGTTTGCATTTACCTGATAAGAGATCTCATATGAAGCAATGAATGCTGAAATGAATGCTCGCAATGCACTTCGATAACCAGAAACAGGACCCTGAAATTAAACTTTGCATGAAATTAATGAAACTATGTGCTAGTTAATAAATAGATCTAGAGTGCATTTCAGAAAATCAACATGGACTGAATAACTGGTGCTGAAATTCAATCTGCAGTTCATTTTCCATTTCTAAAAGCAGAAGATAGAAAAAATGTGTCCCTTCGGATCTTTTATCAACTCAATGTCATTTTCATAGTGAAAGCAATTGATCTTATTATCTTTTGAATTGAGTAAATATGACACAGGAGTGACAGGAGGTCATTTTGAACAGTATTTACAGAATTTTAACAAATATTTATTATCTACAAGAATATAAAAATAACAAAAAACAATATTTCACATCCCTCCAACACATTAAAAAAGATTTTTCATGTAGAAAATTAGCCACCTGAGCACCTCATATGGATTGGACCAAGAATATAGCTTCCTTCATCAGGAAGTTTAATCACATTGATCAACTGTTTAGTGCTTCCCAATCCCAAAAGAAGATAGAAAGTGAAAATTTTAGTGGAATTGCACTGTTGCAAGCTTTAATGACAGCAATGACTCATTGACTGTTACCATACCATCCCCAATACAAATTAGTATAGAGTTCACAAGGCGCCTCATCTATAGCTCGGAAGAGCTGAAAACAACACAGAAGACAACTTAACTCTGAGTTTAAGCATACTAGAGCATATCATACACCTAGGGTAATTTTAGTTAAAATCCAAATGTATTACTTTGTATATATTGGGGGATTTGCTAGATATGAATGAACTATGGACCATACGGAGGGCATTTAAGAATACTGCAACCATTTATTTAAAGTACTAAGCATTTCACCCATTAAATTTGTACTAAACATATCCCCACATGGGTTTTATCTCTTGAAGTTTTCTCAGACTCCCCACTTTTATTTCCTCACTGAAAGCTGGTTTTATTTCCTCATTGAAACCTTGCAATGCCAACGAGAACTTCTTCTGGATGGGAATAACTAACATCCGTTAAATATATTACTCCGTAAGGCTATTCAAGACTTACAACAATTAGGAGCAATATTACTGTCAGAAACAGAAAGTTAAATCAAACTTGTAATTGTAGAACACTTACATCTGACTCCTTGAAGATGCTTGAGCAAAGAACTCCTAGTAAATAATTGAATGGTGCAAACTCAAAGGCCCGTTGGGCATAAGATGTATGATCAATTTCCTGGGAGCATTAAAACTAATAAGAGATACAGTACTTGTCTACTGTAATGGCATTGTAGATGTATCAGGTAGAATATAATAATTACCAAGGTGGTATTACTTTCTGGAAGAGACAAAACTAAGCAAAGAAAAACTGCCCAAGCCAGCATAAGTGGTCCTGCTTCCACCATTGAAAATTCAGGAAATTTTGATATTTCAACATCCATCTCAAGAATATCACCGACAGAAAATGCAGAACACCCTCCACTGAGACAAAAACAAAAAATAATGTAAGCTCCTAAGAAAAATTTAAACTGAAAGGCCATGAATATGTCACATGTTCCAATACACTAACATGGCAGTGAAAAAAATCAACGGAGTAGATGAGACCTGAAAGGAACTTCATCACGAATCATTTGGAGGAGATTTTCGAAGTCCAAAGTTTCAATAAGAATAAGAAGTAGCTGAGCTTTAGCATAGTGAAATGAATTCTTTGCCTCAACAGATACAGCAAATTTCCCATCATAAGAACCACAGAGAATATCCTAAAAGGATAAGCATTCACGAAATCAAAATCATAACATCAAGTTTAACTGCACCGTCCAAAAAAAACTAACCTTAAAAATTGAACACAAAGTTATCCACAGTCCACCATTACATCTTGAGAAGTTATCATAGAAAGCAAGAAACAAAATGTCAAGAATCAAGTTAGTTTCAATCAAAGTTTCTTCCAGACATGAAACTGTAAATTCTGCTTCCTGCAAAATAGTGAAGTTATATCAGACCATTGTAAGACTGGGAAACTTTTCAGAAGATATAACAAGAATGCCATGGGAGAAGAATCCAATTGTGTATGTAGTACATTATGCCCTTGCAAGGGGTTTTATTGCCTGTAAAGTTATAAACACATTTCACACAAGGAAAAACTTAAAGAGGAAACTATGGCCCCATAACCGCGAAGAACTTCTATGGAAACTGCAAGGTGTACTACAGTTCAAATCTAGTCCAGCCAAGGTGCAAGAGGAAAATTTGTATCAGAATAGATAGCTCCACCACATAACAAGATCAAAAGCTTAGCTGAGAATCGGAGTATGCAAAACTTCTTTGTCATCTATGTGTCTCTACTGCGTAGATCAAGGTAACTCAACAAGCACTTGCTGAGTTAATATAACTGCTAATTTTGGGAGAAACTCAAGCCAAGTGGATTTCTATTTCAATAGCCCAAAGGGCATATGTATATAGAGTAGAAAGGATACCAAATCTAGCTAACAATGCAATACCAAAAATACCTCTAACAGCAAGATAAAAGAGAAAGTTAAAGTTGAATTTTTGAAATTATCATCGCAGCGTCCAACTCTTCAAAAAATTTGTCAAGTAGCAAACAGTCTCCCTCACAAACTATCCATCGGCAAAAAGCCAAAGCAGAACTATGCCTGAACAAGCTCACACTCCATATGCCAATTTTTCGCTCATTTTCTATAGCCTAAACAAACCAGATTAACATTAGCTAAAGTTAGGCTACATATTACAGAGTTCAAAATGCAAAGCATAATCTGCTGACCAGAAATGATACAGATTTGTTATCCTCAATAGACTAGCCAAGGCATGTCCTTCAAATGTGGGTCTCCAGCAATTACATTGAAGTAACAAATTCATATAGAAATCAAGAGCAAAGCAACAAAGAGAATTACATATATGTTTGTCAAGTTTAGTTGATTCCTTCAGACCTTCACAATTTTGTTCTTATGTATAAATGAAGTCTATAAGTGTCAGCAATGTGCCACCTAATCACTTAGAATATTAGCGACAAATCTTGCTTGTAAAAGTTACTAACTCTCAAGTTATAATGCAAAACAGGCTCCTTTAATACATACTTGTTTTGCTAATAGTTGAGAAATCTCAAGCATATCAAGCTAGAGTGAAAAGTATAGGGAACTCAGATTTAATCACGATATATAGATATCCTGACTTGATTAGGTATGCACTGATGCACAGGTGGAGGCAATAGAGCCTCACTATTAGTAGACCAGGTAGAAGGTATGCAAGTATGGGCTGCTAAGAATGATAAGTTAGTTGTGACTAAGAATTTAAGGCTTAATGACATGCAATGTTACTCATTCCATTAAATTAGCACTAGATTCGTGATATACCATACCACTTTTATAGAAGATGCAGTTGAAAAAGAATCTTCAATGATGGATATCAGTTTTCGTTCTATCTCTTCACTAATCAATAGTGAAGCCTCGTCTCGAATGGCATCAGTTGAATCAGAACCATCACCTGTATGTGGTGACAACGGAAGCATGAGATATATACAGTTTGAACACAAATAGGCTAACAAACAAATTTGATTTGTTTAAGAAAAGCATGCGTACATTAGAGATCTGAAACTTCATTCTTTCTTGACAGTTATTATTAAAATGTAGGGTAATAATAAGATTTAGACATAGGAGATATTAAATACATACAGGATATATTGAAATAGTTCAGGAGATCTTTTTAGGGGTGATTCATGACTTAATTTCCTTGAGAAATGGCAAACATGGATTGGGTTATTTGGATATATGCCACTCAAGAGAATGACAAACAAGTATTGGGTTTTGAGCTATGCCACCACAAAGTATTTTCGTTCGGAAATGACGCTAAGTGTTCATTTTATGAATATGCCATTATGAATAACTTTACACCATAATGCACCTATCTTATTCCTCACCATCCTTCCTCATCCATAGCCGTTTCCTCCACAGTCTCCCATGGCCAGGATTCTCAACAGCACCACTAGAGTTGACTCACCGAAAAATCCCTCCGGGCGGCCAGGCCATGCTGCTCGCAGCAGCAGTAACTGCCACAACGAATGCCTACGCTACCCATGTACATGTGCCCCATCCACTGCCACAAGTGGCCCTTGCACCTGCGCAGACCATTGTTATCAAGTCGCAAGATTAGTAGCGACTAATCATCGATTAGTCGACAAGTCAGCCTGGGTGCACGACTAGAGGCCCTCGGCTCGACTTGCCGCCGCCACCCCCTCCCCCTTCTCGCTGCCGCCGCTGCCCCCACCCCCTTCCCGTCGCTGCCCCCTCCCCTTCCTGTCGCCGCCGCTGCCGCCCCCTCCCCCTTGCCGTCACCGCCCCCTCTTGCTCTTTTTTGTAGCTCTCAATGGTGTGGACTAGTCGCAACTAGTCAACCAAGTTAACAAGTCGCCCCTACAGCGAATCGACTTGACGACTTGATAACTATGGCACCGACTGCCATGAGGCGCAGCGAGACAGGTACACACGAACCTCAGGTCAGTGATCAGCCACCTCATCGCTAACATCCATGACCTATGTGCAATAAGTTTGCACCAAGTATATGTTGTCAAATCGAATCCCCAGCCATAATGTCTAACCACAACGCATGGCTTATGTAAACAAGGGCATCGGACCATTTTCTAGACCACAAATAAGGTGAAAATAATATGCAGATCCCAATCACACAAAATAGAATTTTCGGCACTACATAAAGAACTATGTGGGTGGAAAGTTAATTTCATTGAAAAATGTTTATTAAAATGTATAGTGGAAACAATAATCAAAACTTGATAAGAAAGACATGCAAATTACTCACTCCTTTCATTAAGACATGCAAATTACTCACTCCTTTTATTAATATATGATTTTTATTTTTATTGAATTTTGTGCTCTCCAAGACAAATGTGGACCATTTATTTTTTATAACTACCTGCTAGTATTGATAAGTAAAAATATTATTTTATGGAAATATTTTCAATGAGATATTCACACAGTTTTACTTTCAATACATTTTTTTAATGTATGGATGGTCGAAATTGAAGATTATGTCCAAACAGTTTCAAAGACATCAACCCATCAGTCATAGAAGAATGGAGCCAGTAACCAAGTTAAAAGAAAATAAAGGCAGTAGGTGAAAAATGGAAATTTACACTGTTATAATGTAATTCTTTCTAATGTAGCTCAATAACGTTACAAGCTTACTTGCATGAACAAAGATTCTTCTGATGCACTTCAGTAAGCATTGACGCTCAAGGTAATATTGTACAGATACCTTCAGAAGAAGAAAAAAAGGGGGCAATGTTATCTAAAAGGAAGTGAGTACTTGGCCATGTCACATAAACAATCACAATTATAGAATCTTCAAATTATAGAAAAATTTAAGTAGTACGAATCCACAAGCTAGCAAAATGACTAACAACTCCGGTATTCTCATCATGCACACCAAAAGTTTTAACTCTATCATGGATAAGATACAGTTGAGAATATCAATGTAACATATGGCATTCCTTCTCAGTTAGAGAAAGATTACAACAAACAGATAGCATTTGAAACTGATAAGAGTATAAGTGATAAACCATTACTTGACACAAAAGATGTATTTTATGGACAACAGAGATGCTACCTTTAGAGATCGCGAACCCCACTCACTAGATGAACTTAATTTGTTCAACTACATTAGAATGACCAGTGTTCAAAACATCTGAGGTGCAGCAGAGTGCCCAGCAGCAATATACAAACGATTTAACTATAGGTAGATGACTGTAACTAACAGAATATCTATTATACAGATGGCAAACAGAACTTCTAGCAATATGTTAAATAAAATTGAAGAAAACGAGACTTGAAGGTTGAAATGATGTGAAAAGATAATTGCAATTGTATCACATTGCAGAGCAAACTATACTACAGCATTGGCCTTCTAGTTCAATCAACAGAACTGAGGGTAGACAGGTAGAACATCTTTAAAAAAATTATCTTACAGAAATATACCATACGAAGAAACTCTTGAGCATCAGCATCATGGAATGTTGAAGATGTTTCTGAAGATCTCTTGACCAGAATGTATGACTGCACCTCATCCAAGTTCTGAGGGGAAAAAATAAATTTAGCACTGCAGCAGCACTTTTTGTTTGAAAGGCAAGATACTATAGATATTACACAAAAATGATCAAAATTTACATCAATCGGCAGGAAATTATGGATAGTATTGAAATTTTGATCAAAATTTGATCAAGAATGACATTTGTCTCAACCAATGTTTGGTTGACAAAAACTGAGGCAAAGAACATGTGACAAATATTTTGGCCAAAAATTAGAACTCTATCATATTATTACAAATATCGTGTGTGCCATGTCAGACAGTCGATGGTAACATGCTACAATTTGAGACAATCGTCAGTGACTAACCAGTCTTATGAAGAACTGCAAACACTCAGGTATATAATATTATAATGCAAGGGCATATATCTGACAGGAACCAAGATTAAAATAAGAGAACGTAAACAACAAATATCAGCCCACATATGTAAAATGTACACTGCAGATCAAGGCAAAATAGCCATGTCCCTAAGTGGAAGGGAGCGCGCACAATGAATAATCAAGGATCTTCATAGGACTTCCATTGGTTATTTGGTTTTAGTGAAAACTGTGGCATCTATGTCAAATAGACATCCAAGTTACTTCAACTACGGAGGCAAATAAATAGGCGTCATTAACTCTGTCTTTCAAGAAAACAGTAGGCTATATTTGACAGAAGAACCACATAACCAAGTGCATAACTCCACAATTAAGGTAAACAATGAGCAATATCTGGTCACTACCCAGCACTCGAGCAATTCTCCAAATACCAAGCCAATTACACTAATCTTAGGGACCTACATGGTTTCAATACTACATACAATTTTGAGCTAAACAGCTCAGCATTTTCAAAACTCGAATTAATGGGCATCTCAACCCAGAATCTACTGATTATACTCATCCAAAAAGTGGGACAGGGGAAGCAAAATTACCAGGCATTTGCTCGCGCGAAGCGCAGCCTCCTTGAGCTCCGGCTTGATAGTGAGGCGGTGCTCCCCGACGGCGATCTCGCCAGCGCCCAGCGCGCTCCTCGACGCCTCGTTCGGCTTCCCGAACATGGAGACGGACCCGCGGAGCCACGCGTGGTGGCTCTTGATCCGCTTCGCCTGCAGCACCGGAGCCAACTGTTACAGCCGCTGGGGTTTGGGGACGAGGTGGGAGGTGGGGGGAGCTTACGAGGACGCCCGGGACGGAGGGGGAGGCGGCGGCGCGGTCGAGGTCGTCGGCGAGGACGACGAAGGAATCCCACCAGAGCGAAGCGGACACGGAATTGGTGGTGCCGCCGCCGGCGGTAGCGGGGGTGGAGGTAGCGGCCCCGCCGCTCGCCATGGCTAGTGAAGGGACTGGTGAGGAAACGCTACGTGAGGAGGGGAGGCGAGGGAATGGAGAGAGAGAGAGAGAGAGAGAGAGAGAGAGAGAACAAAGTGAGCGAGGGTTTGAGCAAGGAGAGGGGGTTTGGCGTTGCGCAAAGGGCGGAGGTGCAATTTACAAGGGTTTAGGCGTTGTTGGGTTTGGGCCGCTTGTCCCTTGGGCTTGGGCTTTGCGATCTGTTTAGAGAAATTTTTTATTTTTATATTTTTAATAAAAATTTGTGAATATATGTGTTTGTTTTGAAGTAATGCAAAACTTGACTCCTATCACCCGTTGGAAGGATGATAGGTTGCGGTATAAAAAACCGCAAGCAACCTCCTTGTCACTCGATAACTCATTTTAATCGTGAGCTAGCACTAGCAGACAGAGAGGAAAAGAAGAGGAGAGGAAAGAGAGGAGGGAGAGAGAAAACGGCGAAGCCCTGTCAAAATTTATCATTGGTGAAGATAATTTTTCTTATCTTAGTATTTTTTTCACATACCAGTTAGATTAGCGATCGTATCTAGTTTTGGATATAAGTTAGGTACAAAATTTAGAATTTAGTGGTATTAGACATAGTGTTTTAGGGATGGTTGTATTTTTTGATGTAGGTTTTTAGAATAGTTGTAACGGTTGGATCTAGTGTTTTCGAGATAGTTGTTACTTGTTAGGCCTAGTGTTTAGGGATAGTTGTATTGTTTTGATGTAGATTTTTTTATAGTTCTAACTACTGGACCTAGTGTTGTCACGATAATTACATTTTTCTATATAGGTTTTATAGAGATAGTTGTAACTGTTGTACCTAATGTGTTAGGGATAGTTGTATTTTTTATGTAGGTTTTTAGGTAGTTGTACCTGTTGGATCTAGTGTTTTCGACATAGTTGTTACTCATTGGATCTAGTTTTTATGGATAGTTATATTTTTTTTCTGATGTAGTTTTTTTAAGGATTGCTATAATGGTTGGGCTAGTGTTTAAGAGAGAGTTGTTACTAGTTGGATCTAATTTTTAGGAATAGTTGTACTTTTTTACATATGTTTTTTTCAGATAATTGTAGTTGTTGGGCCTAGTGTTAAAGGGATAGTTGTTACTTGTTGGATCTAATTTTTCGGGATAGTTATACTGTTTTGATATATGTGTTTTTAAGATAGTTGAAATCGTTGAACCTAGTGTTTTAGGATAGTTGTACTTTTTTACGTAGGATTTTTAGGGATAGTTGTAACTATTGTACCTAGTATTTTAGGATTTTTAGGGATAATTGTAACTGTTGTACCTAGTATTTTAGGAATAGTTTTATTGGCATTTGATAATTGTTTACAGCAATGATCATAGGCAGGTATGGTTGCTGACCACCCATGACTCCTTGACCCACTCGTGGATGAGAGGCACCACACGTATCTGATCGTCGTTAAGGCAGCTGAGCTCTCGAAACTTTGACCTTGGGTTCTGGACGAGCTTATGAGGTTGGACAAGCGTTGGATCCCTAGGTTTGTAATTCATTCCCTTCATGTATTTCTGGTGTTCATGAGGTACTCCAACTTACATTATATTTTGTTTATAGGTTGCACGAGGCACAGCTTCTCCTGCTCTGCAGACTTGTCAAGGCGGACATAGGGATTGGGTGAGTAGAGTATGTGCGACAGTTCAGTTTTGACCACGTCCTACTCGTTGTGTTGGTAGACATGTGGAGACCAAAGACGTGCACGTTCCATCTCCCGTGCGGGGAGATGGCACCTACACTTGATGATGTCTTGCTCCTGCTTGGCCTACCTTGCACGGTCCAAGCACTCGGACCGAGGGACATGGGTTCCTCCTAGCACTACGACATTCTAGAACACTTTGGTGTAGTTGATCGGAGCCCCCCCCCCCCCACAGGACGTTACCTGGGTCCAAGATGTATAGACCTACCAAGGTTTCTACTCCAATTCATGGTACGTTACTTGTCATCTATTTATTTACATGATTAATGTTCCACCTCTATGTACTTAATGTTTTTCATTTGCTAACTAATAGACAGATTACATCCACCTAGAGGCAGATGACAACGTGGTTGCTAGGCACTTGGAAGCCTAATTGTTGTGGTTGTTCGAGTTGATCATGTTCACCGCCACCCACGGCAAATAGGTCTCGAAGATCTTGATCCAGTACTAGCCGACGCCAAGCTGGGAGAGCTCCCTAGAGTAGTTGGGCTTCCTCTGTGCTTATCGAGACCTACAGGGGTTTATGCGAGGCATGCACGAAGAAGGTTGTGGATGCCATCTTCACTGGTTGCCCTCTTCTTCTTAAGTTGTGGTCCTACAAGCGGTTCATTATTAGCCGACCGATAGTGGACCACATCCCCTACAACACAAAGCCGAATAATGCGGATAGACCCACCATGGGTTCACTGTGGTACCGATGACTAGTAAGATATATCTTATGACAACATTGAATATATTAATTTGTGAGTCTAATGAACCTTCTCTACGCAACAGTCATGGGCCAGCGCCCAGATGCATAGGGTGTACTCGAACTTCATACCCTAGTTCAACGAGCTCTTGGCCGACGACTTTAGGTGGACCTCATATACCTATTAGTGACGGACATTAACGTGACCCGCCACTAATATCTTTAGTGATGGGTTGTTCACTAACTATCACTAATAAATCCTCATTAGTGACAGGTCTTGATCGGGTCCTAGCCCGGTCCACTCATTAGTGATGGGTCGGCACTGGACCCATCACTAATAGTGCACTAGTGACAGGTACTAGACCCGCCACTAATGACGTGTATCCTGACGGTTCCTTATGTAGTTTTAGTTCCTACATCACATCTTCCCTCTATTCTCCTCTCATCTAATAAAGACCCTTAAAATTCAAATACTTTACCCATTTTTGCTATCTACTCTCGTACCCTAGACTCCCTGCTTCGTTACCAAATACGGATACAGGGCTCATTTTACTAATGAAAGTATCTGAAGACATTAAGAAGGAAATTAGTGGATAATCTCCTACCCCTTTTTCAGATCTCATCTGAAATCAAACTACTGCACCGCTCTCGACGTATTCATTTAGTGGCACTCCTATGACATATCCACATTTCCATACTATGAGTGTGTGCTTGATGTTACTACGTTCAATGTTTGTATTTTCGTTGCAATACACGGACACTTAGCTAGTGTCATGTTCTGTAGGTGTGCTTAGTGATTGCGGTCCACAATAACTCAAGCCCATATCGCCACGACCTCACCGGCGTTGATGCGACCACAACTCACGACCCACTGCCCACGTGGCTGCGCATAGCGACCCAAGCACCCTCGAGGCACAAGTGACGATCACGTGCATAAGTGTGTCGATTCCTGAGAGGCTGAGACCATGTGTGTGACTACGTGATGACAATGTTCGCGAGATGGAGGACGGCGGTGGTGTGGTTGCGAGCGAGGCGAGGGGTCATGGTGGCAGGGTGTGGCGCGGGTGCAGGCTCAAGCCTGGAGGGCAGCGGCAATGTTAGCGCAGGCTCGAGCTAGGTAGGGCGTGGCGGCGACGCGAACATGAGCGAGGCAGAGTGCACGTGGTTGCGCACACGACGGATATGCACACCCAAATTGAAAATGCTAGGCCCACCACTGGCTGGGTGGTGTTGTCAAATGATTCACATTGGAGCATATATTGGAGAAGGGACATGTTACCTTCATCGCCTACCGATCCTATGCGTGTTGACCGAAGTATCTGTTTTTAAAAGTATCATGTAAGGGGATTGCAATCAGAACAATGGTAGTAGAAAGCACTGTCATTCAAGAGAAAAAAAAAGAAATGTAAGATTGAGGATAGAAATCATAGCACAACTACACAAAATAATTATTACTCTCTTGGAAAATAGACGTGCGAGACTTAAAGGTTGTACCTATCCCACTTGTTTCCATTGATGACGACATGGAAGTTACATGCTGACCTTTTCACCCTACATGCTATTTGAGTTGGCTACGCACCTGAGGCTAACTATAATGAGAGGATCTGGAAATTCATATATCTATAGTATCAAAAAGGTTTACTTATATCAACTTGCAATTGTTTTCATCAGGTTACATATTATTTTACTCCTGAAGAACAACTATCAGTGAAGCACTCGTCCAATAATCTGGATTACATCATAGCTTTCAATCTTTATATGTATTGTACACACATTTACAATGTGATTAGAAACAAAGTGGCCTACAAATATCTCATGTTGTATTTGCAACTGCAATGATATGTGTAATTGTAGTAGTTAGTTTCAATCAGTAAACAATTGAAACATGCTTGGATCAATAATCATTGGTTTCATAGAGTAAACAATTGAAAACATGCTTGGATAATTAATCGTTAGTTTCATACAGTAAACAATTGAAAGATTCAATACATATACTTCAGCAGGATGTGAGACAAAGACCTTCTCAATGGTCATCTTATTTCTAACAGTCCAAAGTGACCAAGCAATCACCTCAAAGCAAAGGTAAGCTACCAAGGAGCACCCCTTTCGTATTTACCCAACCAAGTAAATTGCGTACAACAAATATACACACAAAAAATCAAAACTGATATATACAGCCTGTGGAATATGATTGGCTATGGAGGCTTCATCCACTTGCAAGATCAATGAATCACATTAGTATTAGCTCAGTAAAAGATAACTAACCAAAATCACAGTATAAATCCAAAAATGATTCATAGCCAATTATTGAATCCTATAGTTGCCAAGAAGCACATTTGAAACAGCAAAATTATGCTTTCTTCACACAGTACAAGATCACTGAGAAGTTCCCTAGGCCTAAACCATGAGTCATAATAATGTTAACCCAAATATCTGGAAAGTTTATTGGTTAATTGAGTGAGAAACATATTGCACACCGTGCATGTTGAGAATTGATATTATAGTATCCATTCTATTTATCTAAAACATTCACTATGTTCGACTGCAACACTAATGGATTGGTTAATTTATCATTTGAAAATAATACAGGCTACTTGGGGTTCTGCAGGAGAAAATTCCTCTTCCCATGAACCCCTCGTATCATTTCTCCAACTCTAGGTAAACAGAAAAAAACAAACACTATAAAGAGATTCAGTGCATAGAAATTGGAAAATTAGACAATAAAAGGTCAACATGATCATGTACCTGCGCATCAATAATTCATTGGAGAGGAGAACCACTCATGGATGCATAACTCTCTGTCCCGATAGCACAAAGTAACAAGCGTGCACATTAGATTTTGATGATGTTGTTGCGAGGGGCAGACGATTCCGAGGTCGACGCTAGTGGGGGCACCGCCGCGGGGGAGCACATGGAGCACTCCCCTTCCTCCTCTACCACCGCCCTTCAACACGTATCTGTCGTAGCCCTCATCGAACAATTGAAGCCAGAATAGAAGTTAGATGGGGTCTATTTTGCAGTCACCAGCAACAAGATTTGACACCTACGCCGCGCGGATCAAGCGAGGGTGGCGAGGGCGAAGCGAGGAGCACAAAGGACTCAAGGAAAGCGAGGGAGCAAATGTGAGGGGGAAGGTGAGTGAATCACAATCCCTGTGTGCGCTCGGCTAATGGGGAGAGGGACTGACTCCACCTAATTAGGGCATGTGAGTGTCAGGTGTTGGCCACTGCTTAAGTTGACGACGGCGGCGGAGGGCATGGAGGTGCGGTGCAGGCCTTAGTGACGAGGGAGGAGGTGGGAGCGGATGTGGATTGAGCCACGTGAGGGAGGCGGGGATCTGGTCGCCCGATCGAGCCACATGAGGAGGCCGTTTTTTTTGTTTTCGCTAGGTGGGAGCAGAGTCACTATGCGGAGGCTGGTTTTCTTCAGGTTTTTTTATTAGATAGAGTGGGGGAGGGGAGGGGAGTGGGATGAAACATGAAACAACTTATATTTTATATAGTAGAGATTAGAGTCTTGAATATACATGATCGCCTAGATGATCTGCACTTTGAAAGCTTATATATATGTATATATATATATAAATAAAATACTGTTGTTCAGAAATTAATGGAGTTTTTGTCCCACGTGCAAGGTCATGTTTAATTTGCTATTGCCACGTGGCTATTTAGTTTTGTGACGGTGGGCTTAATGTTTAGCTTTCCCAAATTTGGGCTACTCGGAGCAGATTTTACCCAAAGTGGGTCCGATCTTCATGTGTTAATTTCATTTGGACTCAAATCAAAAGACAAGAGCTATCGGTTCCCCTGCCGAAATGGGTAACATGTCAGTAAGTCGGTGCCAAAAGCAAAAAAAAAAAAAAAACTAGGGCCGGATCTGGACCCAGGGCAACTACGGCCATGGCCCTAAGAGCGGTCCGATTAACAGGGGTAGATCCCCTTATCTCTCAGTGACCCCGTTAGCTTGCTATTTGGCTAGCCGCTGGCCCCAGGCGTTGTGCTTGGCTGAGCCCGAGTGGAGCGAGGCAGCGGCCGGCTAGCACTACAGCAGCCTGGCATGGCAGCCCAGCCCATGGCAGCACGGCTCCTCCAGACCTTCAGGGCCTTCGCTTCTTCCCGAACCATACTCGTCCACCTGTGGTGCCTCCACACTCTGCTCGCGCCATTGGCCCCTCGGCCCCCTCCAGTGTTCTACCTCCTCCGCCCCCCGATGCTGCAAGGGGCGGCGGCCGGTGTGACCTGTGGCCAGAGCTTTGGAGGTTGGAGCTCCTCGATCGGCGATTCTGTGGCCCATGCGGGTTGAAGCTGTGCTGCACTATATCTTTCTCTTTCATTTGGTAGTTGTTGCATTACCGGCCAGTTCGTTCTACACAGCTACATACTTGATCTTTTTTATTCAGTTCTATTTGGAGATGGTGGGCAAACCTGGTGTTGCATTCTAGCCTCGATCAGGAAAGAACAGAACATACTTTTCCAAATGGATGATAATAGGCTTACCAAATGAAACATATTTTGTAGACCTAAAGATCAAGGGGGTTTGAGAATCCTCTATCTTAGTCTGCAAAATAAATGTTTGCTTACCGGGTGGCTTTTTAGATTAATCAATGAGAATGGGATGTGACAACAATTATTATGAAACAAATACCTTAGGAATAAGACCATGGCTCAAGTAGAAAAAAAACCGGTGACTTGTAGTTCTGGTCAGGACTAATAAGTGTCAAACCTAATTTCTCGATATGGGAAACTTTAAAATACAAGGCACTGAAATTAGATTCTCTGAGGATAGATGATTGGGTAATAGTACGCTTAGAGAGCAATACCTAGGGTATATAATATTGTTCAACACAAACATGCCACAATAGCAAATATATTTTCATCAGTCCTATTAAATGTTTCTTTTCACCAAGCTTTAGTGGGAGATAAATTGGAGGACTGGATGGATTTGGTTGATAAGTGGCGATGGTACAGCTCACGGATCAATCAGATTCATTTAGGTGGTCTCTACATAAAATTAGATAGTTTTTTATACAACCAATGTAAAGCTATGATTAATTGTGACTTCTCTAGTAACAATCGTTCTCTTTGGCAGCTTAAAATTCTTCTCAAGATCAAAAAATTTTATAGTACTTGAAAAGAGGTGTCATTATCAACAAAGATAACTTACTCAAAAGGAATTAGAAATGTTATGAGAAGTGTTATTTTTTGACCATAAAGAAACAATTCAACACCTTTTCTTTGATTGTCCTAGGACTAAGTTCGTTTGGTGAGTTGTATATATGACATTTGGGTTAAGACCCCGAACAAGTGTCACAAACTATTTTGGATCATGGCTAAATGAGATTGATGTAGACCTGAAAAAAAAACAAATTCTGATAGGAGCCATCACTCTATATTGGGCAATTTGGCGAAGCCGAAATAACATCATCTTTAATAAACCAAAAAATAAACTCTTTTATGCATGTGATGTTTAAAGGAACATATTGGTGCCGCCTATGAGCTATGATTTAAAAGGCGGGGACAACGAACACTATGAAAGCTGCATGCCGCTAATTAGAGATTATAACAATGGAGATTTTCGTGAAAAATGGATAGAAGTTTAGCAATAGGATATGTTTCTGATATTATTTTGCATTCATATTTTGGCACTTTTAGGTCAATGGTGAGACTTTTTATGACAGCATGTTTATTTTAAATCTTATAATAAGTATTAGCTACGTACATCCATAAATATGGAGGTTAAAATATTTTCATTACTTTGATAAAATAGAACACCCTTTATCTAAAAAGCCTCGATCAGGAAGAAAGATGCCCTCACTGTTTCCGGCTTGAACACCAGGTGTTTGGTAAAATGCATATACCATGCTGTCCTTTGCTTAGATTTTAGTATTACAACTAGATAGCAGCTAGTACATGTTGTTAGATGCCTTGCTCTGACATGCAGCAACAAGCTGCAAGCCAAAAGAGAAAGGCAAAGCCAATTATGTGAACTCAATCTGAAATCCTATAGTTAGCCTTTGTTTTTTTCAAATCCTAGAATTAGCTAATATGGAATTGAAATACGAAACATTTGCATTGCCATGTAAATTTGCAAGAAAATTGTACAATAAAGAGGACTAAGACGATGTCACCTCAATGTATATGTCCCAGTACAGGTAGTTTTAGCCCTTTATTTTTGGCCCTAGTCTCGTCCGAATCATATCTCTGCCACCGAAATGAACACAAGGATCCTAGAACATGTGAGTGCAACCACGTATCTCGTCCCGTCTTAGCCTGATTCATCACATGTACAGTAAATACTTCACAGATGCTGAGATGCATGTCTGTTTCCTCAACCAGTGAACGAATTAAACAAACAAAACATGCAGGTTTTTTTTTGAAGCTACCATGCATGATGCATCGACTTGCTGGCAACTTCACACGCACTTGAGGTTCGTCTCCATCAGTCATACACGAATTATTTGTCGCCACTTGCCTCGGTGCGCCACCGCAACGAACTCGTTGCTGCCCAGCTCGATCCATCCGTGCGTCCGCCGGCCGGGGCCTGGGTGTGTGGCCGGCGCGCCATCGAGGTGCCCACACCACACGGCAGTACGGCACTTGGTCGGGAATGTTTCGTGCCCGGTGGACACAAAGCTGCCGACGTGTACTTGCGTGTGACTTACTGTAAATTCCTTCATTTGCGTTGCGCTATTGTGTGTACAAGTACAATTTATCCCATTCAAGGATCTTGCAAGGCCTCACAAGCAACACTCTGCTTCTCCACCTCAAGCAACACGCAAGCCGAAGTGGACTGGTATTAGTAGCTGCTGGTGCGTCTTTTAGATCCCCAGCCGAGTGGTTCCATATCCTAATCACACCAAAAAGAAAAGAACCACCTTTGGGATTCAGAGTGAGACAGACATGTGAGTACAGATGGTACGTGTACTCGATTGACCTCCCACCCCACCACAATAAATCGGTACACCCTCTGATCCAAAATATAACTTGTTTAGGACATGGACACTATATAAAAGGTATAACTTTGACTAGCACTTTTTCTATAAAAATATAGTATTCTAAATAAATAGATTATCTATTATGAAAGTAATTTTCATGATGAATGTCGTTGCATCAATCTAATGTTCTTATTCTAATCATCAAAGTTTCAAACAATTGACACGATTTATTTTTGACCCAAGGGATAGTATTTAGGGTTTTTTTAAACCATGAGCACGAGCATGGTGGCTCGTCAGTATTGGCGAGGGCTTCAGGGTGGCGCAGCAACATCGTGGAGAGGTTACAGGGCGCAGAGGCGGTGTCGAGGAGCTGGAGCAGCGTGGAGGCTGATGGCTTCTCGACACAGAGGAGGACGTGGTAGCGGCAGTGTGTGGAGTCAGGTGAAAAATGCCTAAGTATTGATGCCCCCATGAACCAATTAGGTTATATAGGGGCTCACTATCACTGTCGGTGCACAACTAGAACCGACAGTGATAGTCTACCACTGTCGAGTGATAATTATAACCGACAGTGGTACTTGGACCATCATTGTCGCTTCTTATTACCATCCACCAGTGATAGACTATCACTACTAGTTTTATTTGTGAACCAGTTGTGATGTTATTTACATTATATATTTTATAGTATATATTTTTACGATGTATTAATAAATTATACTAAAGCATCATTTAAGTATATTAATATACTATATAAAAGCACAATATTTACATTATAATTTGTAGTAAAGCTTATTTATTGTATATTATTTATAGTATATTAATATAAATGAAAATGCATACTCTGATGTAATTTACATAAGACAAATTAAAGCATATCCTTAATATTTTTGACATCACATAAATATTTCCAATACTCCATATAATACAAATTGAAGCTTCGTCCATGAGACCTTTGTCGACGTTGTCTCCGAAAGGAGAAAGCTCATCGAATTGAATATACTCTTCCTCGTCCACAAGATTTCAAACTTCGATAATCCTTCTTTTTCCTTGAAGAATCACATGACGCTCCTTGTTAGACTCGTCTATTACATAGAAGATTTGTGTTTCATCATTAGCAAGTATGAATGGTTCTAATCCATATTTGATCTGTTTAAGGTCCATGGTAATATTGTACTTGTTGATCTTCATGCCCACTGAGAGTCTGACTCATTAGCACCGAAACAGATGTACCTTCAAAGGTCCATAATCAAGCTCCCAAATCTCATCTGTAAATCTATAGTAGGTATCTTTCTTGCCAATGTTATCATAGGCATCTTTATGGATAATATTGTTTTGGTTCATGCTCTTGGAATCCTAGGCTCTCATATAAAATATATACCCATTTATATCGTATCCTTAGAATCTCAGGATTGTACTCAATGGTCTTCAAGCCAACCACTTCAATTGCACACATTATGCCAATGTATTCATTATATGCTTATGTAACCAATCATCAAACTGATGTTTGTGCTCTCTCGCGATCCAAACCTCCGATTTCCCTATGTTATTGGTGCATAGCATGTTCTTGTGCATGTTAATATATGGGGCCACTACTACTGATTCTTACAATATTGTGGAACGTGCTTGCGTGAATGAAACACGATTGTTAGGAAGGATTTCTATCTCACCTATCATCCATTTTCCTTGTAGCCTCCCCTGATGGTGGAATATATGTACACCAATCTATTTGAGATCAATGTAATCGATATATAACTCAATGACCTCCTCAATTCCAAACCATCGACAATGCAGCCTTTCAGCCGAGATCGATTACGAACATATTTCTTCAGAATCTCTATTAACCTCTTGAAAGGGTATATCTGATGCAAAAACATGATGCTACGAATTTGTATCTCTTTGAAATTGTGAACAATGAGATAGACCATGATATTAAAAAAATGATACATGAAAACACATCTCAAGATAGCATAAAGTATGGACCACACCATCTTGAAGATTCTTTAGTTTTAGTGCATCGATAACTTCTATGATATCGCATTGAAGAATAAACACAACTTTATGATTAGACTTCAAACCTTCTACGAAAGAATATCTCTAATTGCAACTGGAAGCATTTGTGTCATCATCATGTGACAATCATGGGATTTTATGCCAACTAATTTCTTGTCTTTCATGTTTTCTAGAATCTTTTTTTTTTTGAGTAACCGGATGGAACTTTGACACCATTCAAGCAAGTTGTGGGAAGGTAATGTTGGCATTTCCACCTTTTTTAGGATGTAGTTTCTCCCTGAGTTTTAGTTCTTCCAGGTCCTTCTATTCTTTGAGTGTTATATTTGTTTTGGCCTGTATATCTAGTAATATAACAATAATGATGTCACACACATTCTTATCTACATGTATGAGATTGATTGCACGTTAAACATCTAAGTTCTGCAAATACGATAAGTCCTAAAGTATTGTTCTCTTTTTACACAGAGGCATCTAATCACGAGAACTCAGGGCACATGTACTACTTGATCCCTTTCTGAGGATATCTTTAAGACGTTTTACCATAGCAAATACATTTTCCCCACTATGATGCCTTGGAGCTGTACTATTTTTCCTTGTCTCATCAAAAGCTCACTTCTTGTTGTGGTACGTTTGATTCTTGCAAAGAAACCAGTGATAATGCAGCTATACCATCTTTGGTAGTTCTTTAGCCACTGGCTTACTGTTTCATCCAAGCATTGGATGCAGACTTTGCCTCCTTTGTTAGCTTAGTATGATAGGTTACTAAGGGCATGCTAGTCATTGATGGTTAGGAATAACATTGTGCGTATGGTGAAGTTATCTCATTTGTACTCATCCCATACCTGCACACCATCATTCCACATCACTACAAAGATCTTCCACGAATGGTTTGAGGTATACATCAATATTGTTGTCAGGTTATCTCAGCCCTTAGATAAGCAGTGGCATCATAATGTACGTCCTCTTCATACACAATCAAAGATGAAGGTTGTAGATATATAGAGCCATGGGCTAAGTGCTATGACAACTACTAATGTTGCCGAAAGGATTCATCACATATGCACTTAACTAAAACCTTGTATTCCTTATATCATATGCAAGTGGTTTATGTATTTAGTATCGATTATCCTCCATTGAGAAGAATTAGCAGTGTGTTATAGCATTCCATCTCTCTTACGCTTTTCGACATGTCATCACATCAATTTAGCATACCTTTTGTTCGCAAATAAACACTTCAACCGATGAATTATATGAAAATATCACACGATCTTAGCAGGGGGTCTTTTCTTCTTATGCTTCACCCTGACATCATCATTATCATTGAAGTTATCATCGTTGCGCTTGTACCACAATGCTTTGCACACTAGACACATATCCAAGTCCCAAGACATCACTGCCAGCTGAAAGCTTCAGCCGACAGTGTTATGCCTCCCCCTTCTATTCTGACTCTGTCCTCCCTCTCTCTCTTCGATCTCTCCGTCTCTCTACCACTCAATACATGCATACAATGAGATATATGTAATGTAAATCAATAATAATGGCACATTCATTAATACATAGTAATTCATGTCACACATATATAGTTCTCACATGTCACCCCTCGAAAAGTTGGTCAACACATATGCAAAATAGGTATAAAGATACTGACAATTGACACATTGATCTTACAAGTTACATCATCTTACATAGCAAAATAATGATGACTACAACCAGAACTAGGATTATAACATCTTTATACGTGACATCACACTTCTTCTTATTTTCAAAGTTAGCCAATTTTAACTCGGCTTAGATGATTTGACTGTTGTATGCCGTAACAGCTTCATGTTTGAACTTGCATCCTTTGTAACATGCTCCTTTGAATCCATTAACTTATACGTGGCATTCCTCCCAACTAGAGAACACTCCACTTTTATCGGCCACGATGGACGACATACCATGTCACAGTAGTCCTAAATTTTAGATAATAGGCATAAATGATATATTGGGTAGTACTTTTCATACAAACTCATCATGACAGAGCATTGATCAGTACTAAAATAAGCATAACATCAGTATCTATACATTAGGATGTGTATGAAGAAAGCAACAAACAAAAACAAAAATCAGTCACTAGCTTCATATGCAACCACCATCCAACAAAGAGTTTATTATTTGATTGATCTGTATCAGATTATGAAGATAATTATATACGACTACAAGCACGACTGGGATAGTGAAAATACGTGTAAGGTGCATGTATAATAACCATCCAAGTCGAGCTTTGTAGTCACATGTATAGTAAATAGTTCTCCAATTTCATCATTTGTAAAAAAGTAAAACAAGTATAAAAAACTTATGCAATTTTTAATACAACATATAACAGGAGTTGAACTATACCAGGGCCGAATAACATACCATGTCATAGCAGTTCTAAATTTCAGAGAATATGCAAAAATGATATTCTATACAAACTACAATAACACCCAAAAATATTATTACGAAGAAAATATAGTGTTCATGTTACATTACAACATAGCGGCTCAAGCAAATGACCTTATTAGGACTTTAGTACTGATTACCTATTCAAAAAGGAAGCAAATGACCTTATTATGACTTCAGTACTTGAGGAAAATGCTAGCTTTCTCTCCGAATAGGTAATCAGTACTAAAGTCCTAGAAGTAATAAAGAAATACAGCCTCGAGCCATATCAATGCCACTATTTTATTGTATTTCAAAAGAAATGTTTGCTTCTCCATAGAGAGCATGGCCTTATTAGGACTTCGCTAATTTGCACCAATGTCCTCCACTGTCCTATCATATCAATGTACAGAAACTGACACCTATTGTAAATAACATTTGAGTGTAACTAAAAAAGTTAAGCTCCAATTCCTAAGATTTCAGTGAATACATCATAGACAAGGTAAAGTTTCTGAGATTTCAGCTAGCAAATAGAACCTGATCTAGTTCTTTAAAATTTAAGATATCATCATGGATATGGCTGCTATGCCAACAAAGTGCACAAATTCTGAACACAACAAATAAGAAAGTGCCGAGATAGGAGAACTAAATATCAGTTTGTAAAATGACTCCTCAGAGAAGCTAACATAACAATTTACCAAGTATCAAGTATATTAGACAGACTTTGAACTCATAGAAAAACACATCCAGGGATCAATTTAATATGTATTGCACTGGATAGCCAAACCAACATGGATTTCTCAGTGTACATGAACATACAATAAGTAACATCTAGGTCTATGCTAGTGTACTCAGAAATCAAGCCCAGTCTCAGTGCATTCTTTCATCACAGAGCATAAAGCATATGTAACCTGCTGTCCAGATTAACAAAGTAGGGAGGGAGATGATGATAAAGTTTACCTTTGCTCTATCGGTAGGCAAGGCAGGCAGGAGGACGATGGTGGCACGAGCGGGACGGGGGACGACGGTGTCGGGGACAGAGACGGCTGTAGGGATCGATGACGTCCTAAGGGGGTGAATTAGGACACTTAAAACTATTTCGGCTCCAAAAATAACATAAGACAAACATATATCAATTTCTATCTAAATGTGCTCTAGGTTTATCTAGTATGTCCACTCTATCGATCAATACGCTTGCAGCCTATCTAAGAAAGTAAATTGCAAGTAAGTAAATGCGAAAACGTAAATAAGGTAGAGAGAGCAAACTCGACACAAGTATTTTTTTCCCGTGGTATCGATGGCATAAATGTCATCCCTAGTCCACGTTGGAGCTCCACAAAGGATATGCTCCCGGTCGACAACCGGTCACGGCCTTTGAGCCACCGAGTCACAAAGACAAGGTCTCCACTTGGATGAGCCACCAAGGCCAAGGTCTCACCATTAGCCTCTCTTCTGATTCCTCACTACCGTGATCACTTCGGAGCTTGAGCCACAAAGGCAAGGGTCTCCGCGTCCCCGCACAATCGCCTTGCCGCCACTCCATACCAAGTCAGAGGGTTAACAAGCTTACCGGTGAGTCACCAAGACTCCAAGGTGCCGGCGTACCAAGTAGTACACTGTTGGGTCACTCCTTGATCCACTCTCTAGGCAGCAATCACCTAGAAACTCACTTTCTAGCCCTATAAGCACTAATCACTCACTAATCTTGTGGTTAATCGTCTTGGATGATCACTTTAAGCACTTTGGTGGTTTGGATGTCTTCTCAGGTGTACATGAACTTCTCTGGACTCCAGCACACTCAAATAATTGAGTGAAGGAATATTTATAGCCTCAAACTCACACAATAGCCGTAAACCCAACGGCTCTAAAAAGTTGTTAACACCGGATGATCCGGTGAGAACAGTAGTACTAACACCAGATCATCTAGTGAGTACACTCTCACAAACTAGCCGTTGGAACCCCACTCAAGCCTCTCTGAACACCGGGTACTCCAATGTATACTCCACCTTCATCACCGGACTTTCCGGTGAGTATACCTTAGCCATCCGAACCAATATCTTCTCTGTGTAAATTGCTCCGGTGTATTCTTTGGTGCACATCACTTCATCAATGGACCATCCGGTGCGTTATCCTCAGTCAGCTGAGCCAATGCAATCCTCTCTGGAAAATATGCTCCGGTGTACAAATCTTCAGAGACCGAACCTTCCGGTGAGGTCACTGCATTCTCTCCTTTGTTAACAATGTTCTGGTTTATTCTCCAGTGTGTTCAAATTAGTCACCGGACTATCCAGTGGGGTCTTCTGCTTCTTTTTCATATTTGCACCGTTCATTGTCCGGTGTTTTCGATGCTTCAATTTCTAGCTGCCGCTGCTGGTGCAGGTGACAGGTTTGCACGCATGCATGAGCTGTCTCGTATTCACATGTGTCCAGTAGTAGTTTATATTATGTACACTAGCTCTATTGAAATACTTACCATGCGCAGCGTTCAGGAGTCTTTTTCGTATGGTTCGGGTGGTCTCTTTTGGGTTGGTATGTCGGAGGCTGGGCTTTGTGTTTGCTTCATCATCGGACCATCCAGTGAGGCTTTCATGCCTCTGTCCCTCTTTGACAGAGATGCTCCAGTGAGTGCAAATACCCTGAGCACCGAACCATTCGGTATAGTCATTTCTCTTAGGATTTTTTTCCAATTCAACCAAACTTTATCCCAGTTTCAGTGGCTTCTTCATGTATTGCATCCATGAGACCTACTAACATATATTATTGACAAACATGTTAGTCCCAATGACTATATTGTCATTAATCATCAAAATCACAATCATTACCTAATATGGACATTTTCACTATAACGGCGGCCTCCGGGACAGGGACGGCGAGGTTCTGGGGAGGGGGACGGTGGCCTCTAGGACGGGAACGACGGGGCTCCGGGGATGGCAGCCTCTGGGATAGGGATGACGGGGACGATGGCGTTGGGGAGGATGCGGTGGGGATGGCGACGGCGGGAGGAGGCGGCGTGAAGCGTTTCGGTGCGAAGGGCACATATCGGGAAAAATTTTCTAAGTGTTAGAGGGTGCGGGCATCGAGCTGTTTTATCTAGGAGGACTTTCATTGCTGGCTCAATATGAGCACCGACAGTGAAAGAGTACCTTCACTGCTGGCCCAATAAGTCCACCGGTAGTGAAAGTAGTTTCACTGCTGGTCCAATATGTCCACCGGCAGTGAAACCCCTTTCACTGTTGGTACCATGGGGTGCAAAAGATTTATTTTAGTTTTGCGTGCACGCCCAGAGAATCGAACTCACGACCTGCACTAAGTAAGAACGAACAAACCGCTGGGTTACTCAAGAGTTTTTGATTGAGTTTGTACTATCTATATTTATTAACATTCTGTTGACCTAAAATCCTAATACATATTTATTTAAATTTGAAAGAGTACCTTTCACTGCCGGCTCAAAAGGATGACGGCAGTGAAACCCCTTTCACAGTTGGTATCGCGGGGTGAAAAAAATTGTTTTAGTTTTGCGCGCGCAGTGAAATTGAAGCTTCCATAAAAAAAAGTGAGGTATAATTGCATCTAATAAATTCATACATAGTATTAATACAATTTAGCTACTTTATCTTAACGATTCGCCCTTCATTATGATCATAGCTGGCTTCCATAAGACCTAGGTTTGTACTATCTATAAGGTGGGGAAGAGGAGAATATCACTGCCAGTTCATATAATCCGCCGATAGTGATGTAGAGATATCACTATCGGTCAGTAGATTAAGCCGGTAGTGATAAGGTATGGGTGCGTCACTGCAGGCTCAATCCATCAGTCGGTAGTGATAACCCTTATCACTGTCGGTTTATAAGCCACGATGGCCGATTCTTCCTACGCGACTAATAAACTAGCAGTGATGCTCCAACATCGCCGGCCCATGAGAAACCAGCAGTGATGGGCCAGCATATAAGCCCAGTTCTGTAGTAATATCACTATCACTGTCAGTTCACAACTAGAACCGACAGTCTATCACTGTCGAGTGATAATTATAACCGATAATGATACTCGGACTATCATTGTCGCTTCTCATTAGCATCCACCAGTGATAGATTGTTACTACTAATTCTAGTTGTGAACCAATTGTGATGTTATTTACATTATATATATATATATTATAATATATATTTTTACAATGTATTAATAAATTATACGAAAGCATCATTTAAGTATATTAATATAGTATATAAAAGCATAATATTTACATTATAATTTGTAGTAAAGATTATTTATTGCATATTATTTATAGTATATTAATATAAATAAAAATGCATACTCTTATGTAATTTACATAAGACAAATTAAAGCGCTCCTTGTTAGGCTTGTCTGTTACATAGAAGATTTGTGTTACGTCATTAGCAAGTATGAATGGTTCTAATCCATATTCGATCTGTTTGAGGTCCATGGTAGTCATATTGTACTTGTTGATCTTTATGTCCACTGGGAGTTTGACCCATTAGCACCGAAACAGATGGACCTTCAAAGGTTCATAATCAAGCTCCCAAATCTCATCTATAAATCTATAGTAGGTGCCTTTATTGCCAATGTTATCATAGGCATCTGTCGGTGTATCAGGAACCGGGGGTCCCCGAATCCCGAGGCCGAGCCAGCCATCCGCCACATGGCGCCATCCGCGGGATCTCTCCTGCAAGATGAGAAAAGATTAAGTCCCGGGAGAAGGCGCTCGGGGCCACAGTCGGTGGTCCCCGAGCACCCCAGTTCCCCGATGATCCACGGAATCCAAGTACCGGGAAGAAGGTGCTCGGGGAGGTGTACGGTCACCCCCGAGCACCCTAGTATCCCGACGCCCAGAAGAGATAAGTTCCGGGAGAGAGTGCTCGGGGCTGCGGACGGCAGCCCCCGAGCACTCGGTTCCCCGAAGATCTATGCAAGAGTGCTCGGGACTGCGTGCGGCAGCCCCCGAGCACTCGGGATAACGTCGTGAGGATCAAGGCGTTCTGTCTGCCGCACTGCTGTGGCAGGGGAACAAGACAGGGCGGACGCGCCGGGTTGCTCTACGGCTGCCCGGTGGGCCCTCTCCACGGCGCCCGTTGCCAGGGCATTTATGGCAACGAGTGACCGGGCGTGCGACGCATTTTCCACCCCCAGTCACTTCGCCCAGAGGAAATGATGACGCCCTTTCCATTTATGGTGTCTCGGAATCCGAGCCCCCCTCCTTCCGTTCGGGGCATGTCACGGCCGGCGAGTACTTAAAACAGCTGGCGGCACAGAGGCAACGACGGGCAAAAAAGATAGAGAGGACCAACGACGAAAAGACAGAGCCCAAGAGCAGACACGAAGAACACAGCGCAAGAGAACACCGTGAGGAAGGCTGAGCCCAGTCCCAGCCGAAGAACAAGGAGCCTCAAGCTCTTAGATAGATCAATATTCTTGTATCCAGCAACATCCTTGAGGGACTTCCTCAGGACAGTTATAGCATCCATATAGGGGTAGGGTATTACGCCCCCGTGCGGCCCGAACCTGTCTAAATTCCGGTGCATTTACTTCCTCTTGCACTAGGTCAACACCCCCCCCCCCACCGGCCGTTGCATTCGTTCCCATTTATTTCTCCGACGAACTTATTCAGGATCATCCCCCCGACCGAATCTCTAAAAAGGGGTCTCTCGGGATCCCTGCGACTGGAGTTAATCCTCCGACAGCATCTTTATGGACAACATTGTTTTGGTTCATGCTCTTGCAATCCTAGGCTCTCATATAAAATATATACCCATTTATGTCATATCTTTATAATATCAAGATTGTACTCAATGGTCTTCGAGCCAACCACTTCAACTGCACACAGTCTGCCTATGTACTCATCATGTGCTTATGTAACCAATCATCGAACTAATGTTTGTGCTCTCTCGCGATCCGAACCTCCAATTTCCCTAGGTTGTTGGTGCATAGCATGTTCTTGTGCATGTTAATATATGGGGCCACTACTACTGATTGTTGCAATACTGTGGAACGTGCTTACATGAATGAAACACGATCGTTATGAAGGATTGCTATCTCACCTATCATCCATTTTCCTTGTAGCCTCCCCTGATGGAAGAATATATGCACACCAATCTATTTGAGATCAATGTAATCGATACAAAACTTAACGACCTCAATTCCAAAACCATCGACAATGCAGCCTTTTAGCCGAGATCGATACGAACATATTTCTTCAGAATCTCTATGAACCTCTTGAAAGGGTATATCTGATGCAAAAACATGATGCTACGAATTCGTATCTCTTTGAAATTGTGAACAATGAGATGGACCATGATATTAAAAATGATATAGGGAAACACATCTCAAGATAACATAAAGTATGGACCATGCCATCTTGCAGCTTCTTTAGTTTTAGCTCATCGATAACCTTCTATGATATCACATTGAAGAATATACACAAGTTTATGATTAGACTTCAGACCTTTTCTGATAGAATATCTCTAATTACAACTGGAAGCATTTGTGTCATCATTATGTGACACTCATGAGACTTTATACCAACTAATTTCTTGTCTTTCATGTTTTCTAGAATCCTTTTTTTTGTGTGGAGCAACCAGACGGAACTTTGACACCATTCAAGCAAGCCGTGGGAAGGTAATGTTGGCATTTCCACCTTTTTTTAGGATGTAGTTTCTCCTTGCATTTTAGTTCTTCCAGGTCCTTCCGTTCTTTCAGTGTTATATTTTGTTTTTACCTCTATATCTAGTAAGATAACAATCATGATATCACACACATTCTTATCTACATGTATGATATCGATTGCATGTTGAACATCTATATCCTACACATACGATAAGTCCTAAAGTATTGTTCTTTTTTTTCCACAAAGGCATCTAATCACAGGAACTCGGGGCCATGTACCACTTGATCCCTTTCTGAGGATAACTTTAAGACGTTTTACCATAGCAAATACATTTTCCCCGCTATGATGCCTTGGAGCTGCACTATTTTTCTTTGTCTCATCAAAATCTCACTTGTTGTTCTGGTACGTGTGATTCTTGCGAAGAAACCAATGATGACGCAGCTACACCATTTTTTAGTAGTTCTTTAGCCACTGGCTCACTATTTCATCCATGCATTGATGCAGACTTTGCCCCCTTTGTCAGCTTAGTATAATAGGTTACTAAGAGCATGCTAGTCATTGATGGTTACGAATAACATTGTGCGTAGGTGAAGTTATCCCATTTCTACTCATCCTATACCTGCACACCATCATTCCATATCATTACAAAGATCTTCTACTAATGGTTTAAGATACACATCAACATCATTGCTAGGTTATCTTAGCCCTTGGATAAGCAGTGGCATCATAATATGCTTCTTCTTCATATACAATCAAGGATGAAGGTTGTAGATACATAGAGTCATAGGCCAAGTGCTATGACAACTACTAATGTTGCCGAAAGGATTCATCACATATGTACTTAACTCAAACCTTATATTCTTTATATCATATGCAAGTGGTTTTTGTATTTCGTATCGATTATCCTCCACTGAGAAGAATTAGCAGTGTGTCATAGCATTCCATCTCTCTTACGCTCTTCGACATGTCATCACATCAATTTGGCATACCTTTTGTTCGCAAATAAACACTTCAACTGATGAATTATATTAAAATATTACACGATCTTAGTGGGGGGTCTTTTTTTCTTATACTTCACCCCGACATCATCACTATCATTGAAGTTATCATCGTTGCGCCTGTACCGCAATACTTTGCACACTGGACACATA
Organism: Phragmites australis; assembly: GCF_958298935.1. Lineage (NCBI taxonomy): Eukaryota > Viridiplantae > Streptophyta > Magnoliopsida > Poales > Poaceae > Phragmites > Phragmites australis. Next base: position 20,199,407 of record NC_084941.1, on the reverse strand, counting down.
TCCAAGTCCACATACTCTTTCTGATAGAATACAATTGTTTGGATATGCTTATATTTTTGTAATTTCAATCACAATGGGTAGATAATCTACTTGGCTTGGTACGTGGTTTCAGACAACATGTTTCTATTTGGAAACACGTTTTGTAGGAGATGTAACAACTCTGTGAAGCTCTTATTGGATCAACTATTATTTGCCTTCAATTGTTTCTCATTCTTGCAATCAACACACAGACTACATATATAGTCTGTACATTTATTTTCTTGTAATCTATGACCGCTCTCAAAAAAGTAGTCACACCATTAGTGAACTCTTCTAGGGAGCGACACTCGACATCATACATCCAACTTTGATTCATCTACAATTAATTATAACAAACTAAATTTCAATGAATCAATATAATCACATAATGCTTTATTAATTATTTAAAATTCATTAAATTAATACACATCAGATAAGAATGTAATGCTAAATAATTAAAATTAATATACCAAGGGGTAAATGCATTTAAAATATCAATGTAACTAATCTATCTAAATTTCACACTTGATCACACAAAATTTTATAAATCATCTTAAATTCACTAAATTAATTAACGATAAATAATTATGTAATGCTACTTCATTAATTAAAATTTTCTCACTAAATTGATCTAAGCAATCTCCATACATATGCAATGAGGTAATTGCAATCTATATTCTAAATTAGAGTTTAATTGGAGCTCTAGGTCCTTCAAAATTCATCACCATGAAACAATCACCTACTTTCAAAATATAGAGTAATTTAATAAGTAAATCTAACTACAAATGATAATGTCCTTATCAATACCGATTTGTAATATAAATCGATATTGATAAGTAGTATCACTGCTGATTCATGAGACCTCAATAATTGATAAGTTTATTAAAGATTATAAACCAGTAATAATAGCTGTAGTTGATTGGGATTTTCTGCCCTGGTGTAACTATGGACTGCCACATGCCATCTTGCGCAGCATGACTTCCCTTTTATGAAAGTGAAAACTTGCATCGGTTGTTGTGATTTTCCTTCGGAGATCTGTCTATTCTGTTCTTTCCGTATATTCCAAGTTATGTATATCAGGATGTCAGCCGTGGTTCTCTTTCGCGCATCAGCGGGGTGGTGGCGCAGTTGGCTAGCGCGTAGTTCTCATAGCCTGTTGAGTATTTAAGTTGTTCCCTGCAAATGCATGCATGACTGGTAGTAGTGTCGTAGGTAGGAGTGACATATTGCCACATTTGACCTCCACTGGCTAGCTAGAATTAATGCTTTCCGCATTCTCCGTGGTCTCTTGGTCCGCAAAGCAAGTGTAAGATTATTCCCAATCATATTCCTTTCATTTCGTTTCCTTCTCGATTTCCTTCAACGTTTCTATTCCCTTTATTTCCTCTCATCTCCAACAGCTTTCCTTCGAAGGGAATTACGAAGGGAACGGAGAGAGAATCCCGTCCTGAAAGGAATGACTCTGGAAATCCCGTCGTGAAGGGAACCGTGAAGGAAAACCGTTGGGAGCGCTGAAGGGAACGAAAATCCCTTCACGACGAGAATCTGTTGTGAAGGGATTCCCTTGGGCTTGGTGTTGTTCGTGTCAGCAGCGGATGTGCCGGCGGGGCCAGCCTGAGAGAAGAGCTTAACTCTGGACTGAGAGGAAACTGCGATGGAATTTGATGCTTTGAAATTCGAAAACCTTGTCCACCACACGAAACTGAGAGACATGCGCACTCGCATTGATATATAGATAAAGTAGTAGTATAATTCTGATGAAACCAATATTCTGCAAAGTATATGAGACAAACTTCGAGTTATCTGAGAGAATGTGTGATTGACTAGACTGCTGAAGTTATCCAAGCCTTCAGAGTCAACAAATAAACGCATTGTTAAATATTGCTTTGTTAGTCCCTCCCTGCAGCTACAGGTCAACACGATAATCACGCTGTTAGATACACCTGTATAGACATTCTCTGGCGGTTGTAAGCAGGCTGATTAGTCAAGCCTACTCACCTACCACATACAGTATGAACAATTAAATGACAGAACTAGAAACAGTCTTGCCTAAGGGCAATATTTTACTTAAAAATCATTCTACACACATTTAGATTTTAACTCCAAAGCTTAATTGTGTTACAACAACCAACTGTCTCGCTGTTGTTCTTCAACTTAAGCAGTACGATTTTCACATCACATTAATGTTACCCTGTCGCACTACAGAGATAGATTCAGTTCCTAGCTACAGGATAAGAAAAAAAAAGCCTCCTTTGGTTCCAAGGATTCTCACAGGATTTTCAAAGGATTTTTATTCCTATGAATGGACACTGTTCATGCGTTTGGTTCATAGGATTAGAGCAAAGGAATTTCAAAGAAATGCTGTAGCAATAAAAAAAACATAGGAATTTCAAAGGATTCCAAACATCCACACCCACCTCTTTTTTCCGTCAGCTCGCGTTGGATCGAAGTTAATCATATCGTTAGCCACTCCAGCTTGCTAGAAAGAAGTATCACACTAGGACATGGCCGTCGGTGAGAGGGGCGGGGAGAACCTCCATGAAGCAAAAAATGGAACCTCCTTGACGAATGCAATATGACGGTGGCGACGACTTGCGAGAGAGCAGGTTAGCTGGCGTTTGATTTCGCTCGCCCCTTCGCCGCCGCGCTGTCGAGCTTGCACCATGGCGCTGCCCTTCTGCCGTCGAGCTCGCACCGCACCGCCGTCCCGCCGAGCTCATGCCACTTGGCCTGCTGCTTGCCCAGAGCTCGCCATTCGCAAAGAGCAGTAGCGGGTTCAGTCTAAAAATATAGGTAAAGTAAAATCAACCGTTCAATCATAAATCAATATAAAAAATGAAAATACGATTCAGAGTGATCGATGTAAAGGTCCCATGGCTACTATCTCACCTTATTGGTTGGTCTGTCTATGACCAAGAGCCTGCCTGCTCGAGCTATCGTGCCGGCCGAGAGAGGAACGGATGGATATGACACTGGGAAGGGAAATGATAAGATGACGGTTGCCTCAGATTTTTTTCTCTTTTATGATAAATCCGGTGTCTTAAGGGATAATAGTGTGGCTGCCGCCATAATCAACTTCGCATATACTGTTTATTTCCTGTGTTTTTCTATTACTCATCCAAACTTCTATTCCTACAAAATTCCTATATTTTTTAATCTTTTATTTTTCGTCCGTTACTCCATCAGTTTCCTATATTTTTCTTATTCCTACATTTTCAATCCTGCGTTCTAAAGAGCCGAAAACGGGAAAACATTCGAGCTCAGGAAACAGCATCATAGCAAGTCAGAGCATTAAAGTCCATTTCCATTTAACAATGTTTGATTTGTTGAATCCAGGCCTGGCTCCCCGGGTCGGCCACGTGGATCGGTGACAAGAATGGAGCTACGGCCACCTGGGCTCTGCGGCGCCTGGCTCGTCGTCGGTGGCGAGTTAACTCGCACGACGGCGACGCTCCAGGCTAGCTCCACGCAATGGCCCGTCACTGGGAGCACCATCGCCGGCCACCGACACACAGGGAGCGGCGACCGCCGGCCCCGGGGCCGCTGAGGGCGAAGCCAGCGCCGAGTCAGATGTAGTGGAGTGCAGCAGTTCAAATTTTGGACATTGGTATCAATTTTTTCGTCAAATCAGTCACTTAATCTAAGTCGGATTTCTAGTTATATTTCATATATTTAAATTTTCTTTACTGAAATGAACATTTCAATATAAATAGAATTCTAACACCCTATTTATTGGTGTCCAGTAACATTGGTCCGAGGCAGTGTCGTGGAATGGTCTATGACAGAGAGTTCTCTCTCCTCCTCATTTCTCTCGGTTCTGTCGATTGGGTCGGGAGGCACCGACGTGTGGACGGGTACGGGCCAGCGGCTCCAGCCCCACCAACCGATGTGGGTGAGGCAACACGCAGACAGACGGAGAGGCACCCGGATGAACGGATGCACTAGATGCAACTGTCGAACGGCTAGCGAGGGGCTGCGAGACGTCCCATGGACGATTATTGTTAGTATATACATTGGTGTGTGAAGCATCTAGATTCTAATTTATATTTTAGTAATTAATAGTAATATTTAATTATAGATTAATATGTTTATTTGAGTTATTAGAAGGTTAATCTCAAAATTATTGAGGAATTAAGAAGAAGTATGTGCAGAAGGTATGCAAATGGTTAGTTCAAGACAAAGATATAAAATGTAAGGATTTTTTTTTTTGCCGGTCAACAGTGATTAGAGAAGAAAAATGACATGATTAATAGGATAAGTGTCGTACTGTTAAGAGTGATTGATATGCGTTTACTTGATGTATCAAAAGTGTCATAATTGCTCAAACTTGCATTTTATCTAGAGTGAGAAATTCATTTTAAGAGAAATTAGAAATCTTGTACGAAGGATTTACTTTTTGAAGAATCGAAAAACTATCCTGAGTAAGTTCTGAGTGGCTCGTGGTCCCGATCTAACCGTTGTATAAGTAAAGGCAAAAATTCCAGTGTTCATGTCTTGCGGTTTGACTGCGGGGCGTCCCACTCTGATCGGCAAGGGAACAAAGAGTTTTGACCTTCTGTTTCGGCTCGCTGTCTGACTGCCAAGGGAATAGAGAGTTTTTATTCTCTGTTCTAGGCTCACGGTCTGATAGGGACCAGTGGCGATCTGACCATCAAGTCAAATTTAGCTTAGATTTGAAGTAATTATTACACTGATCTAGCCATTGGGTCATTGGCGGTCGAACCGCCAAGAGCACAGAAGCGTCAGCCTTTAGGTAACGACTATATTTTGGGTTGTAGCCTATAAATAGTCTCCTTGCTGGTTCAAGGAGTAGATCGAGCATGCCCATTCGGAACTCTTGAGCACTTGGTATTCTTCTCTCCCTCTCTTGGCTTAGTGATTGCATATTTGAGAGTGTGAAAGCATGTAGTGCGTTGCAATGTAGCGTCTGAGCTTTGTGGTACTAATGATCCTTCAAGCAAGCATCATTAACTTGTTACTCTTGTAGGTTGCCGCCTCCTATATGGTTTGTAGGTGATTGCACCGTTGAGCCATTCGAAGAAGTTTATGAAGGAGCCCAGGTGGTAATTATGAACGGTTTTGAGCACGTCTCACCAGAGTGGTAAAGTGCTACTCTAATGGAATCAAGCTATTGAGTAGTTTATTGTTTTAATCCGGTTTAAGATCAAGTTGCTCAGTGTAAGCTTTTTCTCGTGGTAAGAATTGCATACTTAATAGAGGAGTGGTTAGAAGCTTGAACGTACCGCAACGTGGATTAGGGTGATCGGTGAATCACTGATATCACGGGATAAAATTCGTGTATTATCTCTTATTCTCTTTACTTTGGGTAATTTATCTTATGCAATTTATTTTCTTAGAATATAAATTGTTTGCATATCACCTTAATATTGTAAATCTTAACATAGTTGTAGTCGCCTCTTTTTTTTTTTCTCTAGTGATCTCTAGTTTAATTTTTGTGAGTTTTATTTGACGCTTAGGAATTAGTTTTAAAACCGCCTATTCATCTCCTCTAGTCGGTATCTTAATTCTACAACATGTTTGGCACAATTCCACTCTAGATTTTTCAACTATGTTCCATAAATCCACGGTGGAGCAGATCTGCTATGAAACTAGAGCTACAGTGAATGTGTTTGGCTAGCAGGATAGCTCCAGATCTAGGAATGAGAGGTTTTTGAGGCAATCTATACTCTTATACAATGCATGAGTTTTGGCAGATCTGATCGATTTCCACCGTCCATCTGAGCTAATCCAACGGTCATCGTGCAAAGTTGAATCCTATTTCTCATTCAAAAAATATATTTAATCTCCCATTATTTGCCTTCAATACCTAAACATCCAATATTTGATTTTCATACATTCAAAAAATACATTTAATCTCCTATTATTTGACTTCTATACCTAGACGTTCAATATTTGACTTTCCTACATTCACCGTCGGGTTTCTCCAGATGGTACGTCGCCTCCGCATTTCACCTATAGTGCCTGCTTTTTGGTGAGGGTGCACCGCCACCCGCATGTCGCCTCTACCACTGTCCACCACGGAGGCCATCTCTGTCGTGCTATCTTTACACTAATGTACTATACAAGAATTGTTTTTATGGAAAAAAATACAAAAATAGACAACATACGCTGGCGTATTTGCGAAAATAGACAACATATCGACGTATTTGTAAATCTAGCACCTGTATTCGGCACCTTAAAATCCAAAAACTCAATTTCGGTACCTCAAACTCCGAAAATACGTCGGACCCACTGATTTCGGCACTTGAAATGCCGAATACGGCACTGTTTATTGTATTTGGTACTCAAATACCGAAAACGCTCTATATTCAGCAACTGAGGTGCCGAAAGCCGTATTCGGCACCTCACTTGCCGAATACGGCTCTGCCGTGCGCACTCCAGAGAAGCTAGCAAGCTACAGTAGAAGGAAGAAAGTGTCCTAAAATTCATATTTTTTATTTAACTCACGATTTTATTTGGGAGTATAAAAATAGTCTAAAAATTCTAACCGTTTTCATGAGCAAAATAGAGTTCACTAGCAATCCGTTTTAATTGGTTTGATCCAAAAAGCATGAGCCAATATTTAATTAAAATTCTCTAAATAAGTCAACTTTTATAAATTCTAGCAATTTTTAATGCTCAAATAAATTCTCAAAAATCTAGAAAAATCACTAATATTCTTCTAATGTGATATACTAATTTATAAAAATGTTTCCAATCCTATGTTATTTGGTGAAAAAATGAGTTCCTTTGTAATGATCCATTTATATGTATTTTTATTATTTCATGTCATATTCTCTTTTTAATTCAATTTGAATAAAAATAAATGCATACATTCTCTTTTAATTTATTTCATGTGATATTCCCTTTTGTGGAGGATGACCGCCCTTGTTGTCATGGCTGGAGTGGTGTGAAGATACACGGCTGAGGAGATGAAAAGCATGACAAGGCAAGAGTATGTTGCGCATTTGCGAAGGTGTTTCGATCTACCGAGGAATGACAAGGTTTGGTTGGGCATATTTTGCTTCCTTAGTGCAGACAACAAAGGTGCATGAAAAAACAATCTCAATATGTTCATGTTGACTGCATCACATGAGAAAAATATTAGCACATCTCATCATCAAATGTGCTGGGTGAGCTTGAAATGATAAAAGAGAATATCACATGAAATGAATTAAAAGAGAATGTATGCGTTTATTTTTATTCAAATTGAATTAAAAAGAGAATATCACATGAAATAATAAGAATGCATATAAATGAGGATGTTAAACAGAGGGGATATTAGCACATCTCATCGTCAAATGTGCTGGGTGAACTTGAAATGATAAAATATTAGTACATGAAATGAAATGAATTAAAAAGAGAATGTCACATGAAATGAATTAAAAGAGAATGTATGCGTTTATTTTTATTCAAATTGAATTAAAAAGAGAATATGACATGAAATGATAAAAATACATATAAATGGATCATTACAAAGGAACTCATTTTTTCACCAAATAACATAGGATTGGAAACATTTTTATAAATTAGTACATCACATTAGAAGAATATTAGTGATTTTTTTCTAGATTTTTGAGAATTTATTTGAGGCATTAAAAATTACTAGAATTTATAAAAGTTGACTTATTTAGAGAATTTTAATTAAATATTGGCTCATGCTTTTTGGATCAAACTAATTAAAACGGATTGCTAGTGAACTCTATTTTGCTCATGAAAACAGTTAGAATTTTTAGACTATTTTTATACTCCAAATAAAATCGTCAGTTAAATAAAAAACATGAATTTTAGGACACTTTCTTCCTTCTACTGTAGCTTGCTAGCTTCTCTGGAGAGCACAGCAGAGCCGTATTCGGCACCTCAGTTGCCAAACAGAGAGCTTTTTTGGTATTTGAGGTGCCAAATACGGTAAACAGTACCATATTCGGTACTTCAGGTGTCGAAATCAGTATTTTCGGAGTTTGAGGTACCGAAATTGAGTTTTCGGATTTTAAGGTGCCGAATACAGGTGCTAGATTTACAAATACACCGATATGTTGTTTATTTTTGTAAATACGCTGACGTATGTTGTCTATTTTTGTATTTTAGCCTGTTTTTATCCCCTCACAAATCAGTCACCATCTTAATCATCCTCACAATATTGCTATGGACGATCAACTCTGGACGATAAGGTCCCCTCTACCATCATGTCCAGATACTCGCCATTATCCTCCCTTTTAAAATTACATGATCATGTTATGAATTTTATGTATATAAATCTCTGTTTTGTTATGCTATTTTTTTTACTTATTCAGATTGCTATATCTTAAATTGATTTCATATGTGTGAAACACATGTGCAGCTACTAATTGTCAATGATACATTTGTAGTGTTGTATGTACTCTATTTTTTTACATCTGAATACGATACATAGAATTTTTATGAGTATTTTTATCGTAGAAAAATATTGTTTTTTATCGGATATTACAATAATAAAATATAAGTGATTATCAAATAAGTCAATTACAAATATTACATGTTCATAGTTATTTGAATATATCGATTATAACTATTATAGATACTTAAATAAGCTAATTACAATGATTATAAATACTCAAATAAGTTAATTATACCATTACATACTAGTTCCAACTATTTCAGCATTGTCTTCGATTGATTTTGTGGGATGCAGCTCCTGGAGTGGATGAGATGTAGTCATATCCGATCAATTTGGCATCAGCAACACAGTCAACTTTATGGGTGCAACAAGGTCACCTGCATTAAGCAACCATTGTTACTACTTTCACAATAAACCACTAGGATGTAGGATCGCTGACAACTGAAGCTTGTGGAAATTACAAACGAGCACACAAACCAATCAGTATCATAAGTGTACACAAGGAAAAGAGTTAAAGACAACTTGACAAATTATTTCCAGCATTCCACAGTGGTTCAAGTTGCAGGGGATTGTATTTCTTTCTGTACCTGGCTTCTCATGAAGTACAGGGTATGGCTGCAATAGACTGAACCTAAGCGCGCACGTTTCTCTTCCAATGCCCTGCGACAATTCACAAAACCATGTTTTAATAGACTGAACCAAAATAAGACGCATCAGAACTCAAAAGTCCATGCAGTAGCAAATCTAGCAGTAAAAGGCGTGATCGGGAACTTCTGGCTGATCTCACTGAAAATAAACCTCGACGCTTTCATCTTCAAGTGATAACATCTGGTAAAACCACATTAATACCACTAATCATCAGATGTCAATCACTGATCTGACTTCTACAGACTTAGTTGCAAAAGTGAAGTAAACTATACAGCACCAAGCAAAACCTTGTGTTGCCGCAGAATAATGAAGAGTTGAACAGTATTTACTAAATAGTTCAATTGTCACCTTTGGTTGCTCCTTTTGTGGAAGAATCGAAAGAGATCCAAGTAATCCAGACACACGTTCAAGTGTTGTCTCAGATATTGATCTTTTAAATGGACAAAGCCTACTTATTAATCAATTTGAGTACAGAAACCATGAATACATCAGTCTACCCTTCACATTAGGGTGCGTTTGGTTCAGTATACAAGCCTGGATGTAATGATCCCATTCAGTTTTTTTTAAATGGTCTAGTGTTTGATTGGTGGATCAGCATGGATGAGGAGGTTCAACAGCAGAGTATATTCCGCGAGATGCTGGACTAGACATCCTCAAAAATAGTCAGATTAGGCCGTCCGTGTTGTTGTTCGAGTCGAATGACTCAGCAGCGTTCACATTCCTCTCACCTCACGTTCTTTCTAGGGTTTGAAAATGCGACGGTTATTGAGTAATTACCATGATTACCGAGCTTATCGAGCCGCACCGATTTCACAATACGATAGGTTACCGAATTTGAATTCAAAAAATTCAAATTTGATTTAAAAAAATAAAAAATTCCTAAAATAAATTCCATAAAAACTAGAGGCAATTTTAAGACCATATGTGAAAGATAATTTAAAAAAAAATATCGTTTGCATCACAAAATATGTGTTCAAACATTGATAGTTCGAAAAAGGCCAAAAAAAAAGAGAAGAGGCCGAAACTGGCCGAATGAATAGTATAAATGGCCCGTTTTGGCCCACCTCAAGGGGATAAGAGCGCCGAAGGTCTTCTCCTCATCATGCAGTCCCTTCGTGTTGTTCCACAGAAAAATCCTCACCTCCATCGGCCGGCAATCCAGATCTGTGGTGTTGCCGTGCAAATCCAGTGGAGACAATGCACATATCAGGCGAGAAGGGTCGGTTATTGACCGCATTGGAGTGGTTACTGACTGCTTAAGCGAGCGCCTGACGGCTAATGATTTTTGACGTGATTCGGTAACCGCCCAAAACCTAGCGATTTTTCGCGTGATTCGTTTGGTATGCGATCTTAGGAGGTCGGCAGTTCGGTGGGTGATCGATTCGGCTGAGCCGGACGAATTAGTGCTTGGTTGCTCGGTTCTTGTCCCTATGGCGTTGGTTTTGGGTCCGATGCACTTGGTTAATATTGGTGAAGTTAATTGTTTCTTGAGACATTTATGCATGATTAGCAACATGACAGTACTTGTTTATCAAGTTAACAAGCATAGACATAATTACTTTTACTTGAAGGTTCTTTTAAAATGATCGATACATTTCATTCACAGAGTATTATTAGTAGGCAATACAAACTAGTTAGTGTCGATTAGAGTCCGTTTTTAGGTTGTTAGGGTTGGTTAGTGTCCGAAAGCATTGGTTAGCGTATAGTAGTTGGTTTTGTTCAATGTTTACTCATTGTTGGAATTTATGGAATGCTAATAGGATGATATATATTTTTTGCAGTAATCGATGGAGAATAGAGATATGGTGTGACAACACGGGGATAACTTGGCCCCGGGGTTTAGGTGCAATTACTGGAAGAAGAAAAAGAAAGGCAGTGGTGCCACATGGTTGAAAGAACATTTGGAAGGGCGCGGAGCAAATGCTATAAGTTGCGATAGGGTGCCTCCAAATATGCGTGATTACTTCGGGCATGAGCTTGATAGGACGAGATAAGATGAAGGGAAGGTCTGAGGAGAGGCTTCGGAGGCAAGAGGCAGCTACGCACGTAGTTTGACAAGCGATAATGATGAGACGAAAGAGGAACATGCATAGCATACCATGTCTCAGTCTAGGGAGGAGGGCAGGTGACTCCTACGAGTATAGAGGTGGTAGTGGAAGTGCCAGAGGAGGCAATGTTTTAAAGATGACGCTTAGGAGCGCATCTTAAACCACGGAGCCACCAAGTATCAGGGATTAAAATGTTGTTGTAGCAAAAATCCCCTTATGTAGCAGAGGATTGACACCGGATCATGGAGTGCGAAGGGAAAGAATGCAAATGCAGTTATTGGTTTGGCATGGTCCAAATTTTTTCACACTTTAGGTATTCCTGGTAGAATGACGGATGACACATTCTTTATTGCTGCAGTGAAAGAAACACAGAAATGAGGTGAGTGATAAAGTTTGTAATGAATTTTATTGTTGTCATATTTCTTTCTTTTTGACTTATGACCATCTGTTCTATAACAGGAGAGGGTGTCTCATCTCCAACTGGTCCAGATATAGATGGTAAGTATCTGGACAAGAATGAGAGTGCATTGAAGAAGATATTTGACAAGTGGAAGTTACAATGGCTAGAGTATGGTGTGACCATCATGTGTAATTTTTGGACTGGATCGACGCACATGAGTATTATTAATTTCCTTTTATATTGCAATGGTCGTATGTTTTTTAACAAGTCCGTAGATGCGACTGGCTACAACCAAGATGCCAAGTATCTGAACAAGATAATTGTTTTACTGAGTTGGTAACTTAGTATCACAATCGTTGCATATTTATTTGGTCGATTCGTTTATGCAGGAGATAAGATCAGTGGTCAATGATGTAGAGCTACAAAATATTATGCAGATCGTAACTGATAATGGGTCCAACTATAAGAAGGCATGTTAGGTTCTCAGAAGGGAGTATCCTGCTATCGTGTGGCAGCCTTGTGTGGCGTATACGATAAATTTAATGTTGAAATCAATTGGTGAATTTTAGAGACCACGACATTGTCATTCAAAGTACAAGGTTAATATCATGATGGTTGTACAATCTGTCGGAGGATTAACTCCAGTCGCAGGGATCCCGAGAGACCCCTTTTTAGAGATTCGGCCGGGGGATGATCCTGAGTATGTTCGTCGGAGAAATAAATAGAAATGAATGCAACTGCCGGTTGTGGTGGAATGACCTAGTGCAAAAAGAAGTAAATGCACCGAAATTTAGACAGGTTCGGGCCGCACGGGGGCGTAACACCCTACTCCTGTATGGATACTATAAATGCCCTGAGGAAGTCCCTCAAGGATGTTGCTGGTTACAAGAATGTTGGTCTATCTTAGAGTCTGGGGCTCTTTGTTCTTCGGCCTGTCTCGTGCTGCTCACTTCTCAGTCGTGTTTCTCTTGTGCTGTGTTCTTGTCTATGCTTGTGCGCCCTCTCTTTTTTCCATACTTTTCCAGGATGCATTCAGCTGCTTTCTTCTGTGCCACCGGCTGCTTTAAATACCCGCCGGCAGCAACGTGCCCCGAACGAGAGGGAGGGGGCACGAGTTTCGAGACACCATAAATGGAAAGGGCGTCATCATTTCCTCTGGGCGAAGTGACCGGGGGTGGAAAATACGGTACACGCCCGATCATCCGTCACCATAAATGGCCTGGCAACGGGCGCCGTGGAGAGGGCCCACCGGGTAGCCGCAGAGCGGCCCGGCGTGCCCACCCCGTCTTGTTCCCCTGCCACAACAGCGTGGCAAACGGAATGCCTCGGCCCTCACGACGTTACCCTGAGACGGGTCGGATGGCACGGGACGGGACCCGTGCAATTAATAACCCCACGCCTCTCTGCCAGAACGTGGCAGGAACTGACGCTGAGCGCGGCGGGAGCAGTTGGAGGTGACAGGCCACGCACGCTATTTAAATGCGGCCTCGGGCCTTTGACTGGCTAACACCTTATCGGTGGGCCTCTGCCAGGGGGCTTTCTGGGTCGTTGGGGTACCGAGAGCTCGGGGTACTGTTCATCTCTCCGAGCACTCTCTCCCGAGAATGCCCTTTCTTGTCCTCGGGGGACTGAATGCTCGGGGGTACTGTTTACCTCTGCGAGCACTCTCTCCCGGGCACACTTGTACGGATCCTCGGGGATCCGAGTGCTCAGGGGCTGCTGCACGCAGCCCCGAGCACTCTCTCTCGGAACTTTCTTCGGTGAGTGTTTGGGATACTTAGGTGCCCAGAGGCCACCGCCGGCGGCCCCGGGCATGCTTCTTCCGGTGCTTAGCTCTCCTGGTCGTCGGGGGACTAGGGTGCTCGGGGGTCACCATACACCTTTCCGAGCACTTTCTTTCCGGTACTTAGATTTTGTGGATCATCGGGGAACTGGGGTACTTGGGGGCCACAGACTGCAGCCCCGAGCGCCTTCTCCCGGGACTTGATCTTTTCTCACCTTGCAGGAGAGACTCCGCGGGATGGTGCCATGTGGCGGATGGCTGGCCTGGCCTCGGGATTCGGGGACCCCTGGTTCCTGATACACCGATAGCAGCCCCCGGGCCCATTGGCAGGCAATGGCCCAAAGACTACGGATGGGCCCTTCGTCGTAAACGAGGCCGAAGCCGGCACTGACGCCACGTGCCGAGCTTTTAGATGGTGGTCCCTCCGGTCTGGGCCTTTGGTACAGCCCAACGGGGAGCCGAACGGACACACGTCCAAACGACTCCCGAGGCGTGTGACAACGGGACGGGCGGCGCATGATGACGGAGTAGGCGGCAAGCGCGGCAGCCGTGCAAATCAAGGAAAATACGCCTGGCAACTGCTGACACCGCGCTATCCGTGTGAGATTCGCCTGGCGGTAGCGTTGATCGAGGAAACCGTCCCGCCGACCGCGCCGTGGCAGGCGACGTTTGAATCCCCCTGGGGTATAAAAGGAGAAGGGGAGCAAACCGCCCCCCTCTTTACGCCATCTTGTGATCAAGCTCTTGCCCTCTTTGCGCTCCTAAGCCCTAGACTTTCCTTAGGCGATCAGAGCACCTTCCTTTCCCCACTGTCCAGATCATCCCCCACCCTGACGAGATGTCAAGAGCAGGAGGAAGCCGCCGCAACAGGACTCCCGACGGCGTACTGCCGGAGTCCCGCCTGGTGAACGAGGAGGCGGCGGACAGGGTTCAGAAGCTAATGGTCCCCGAGGGCAAGCGGGGGCCTCGGTGGTGACGCCGGTGACAAACCGTCCGGGGTGCATCGTCCTCTTCACTTCCTTCGTGGTGGTCGGGCTGATGCCGCCATTTTCAGCGTTCTTTCTTCAGATCCTAGAGACGTTCGGGATCCAGTTGGTGCATCTCAGCCCTAACTCCGTCGTCATCCTGGCGGTCTTCACCCACCTCTGCGAGATGTTCGTGGGGGTGCCGTCGTCGGTGACGCTCTTCCGACAATTCTTCATGCTGCGGTCGGCCGGGAAGAAGAGGGGCTTCTCCACCGCGGATGTCGCCGGCTGCTGCAACTTCCGGCTGCGGGACGGCCTGGGGGAGCAATACATTCCCCAGGTGCTACGAAGCAAGTGGGAGGACTGGCGGCGTGACTGTTTCTTAGTCGACGTCAGCCCCCACGACCGTCTGACTCTGCCGGAGATGACGGCGGAACCCCAGAAGGCGACCTGGGAGGTGTCACCGCAGATGGACGCGCGGATGGCGCCGGTCCTGGAGCGCATCGACTTCCTTCGCCAGGCCGGACTTACCTCGGTGATGGTGGTGGCGGACTACCTGCGCCGCCGCCTGGCGCCCCTGCGGGAGCGAGCCCGACCCTGCTGGTTTTACACCGGCCCCCAGGACATCACCCGGACCCAGATCGGCGAGGAGGGGGACTTGGGCAGGCCAGCGCTGAAGGGCCTGCTCCGGGTGGTGATTGGGGTGGATGACCTGAGCCGGGCGGAGCTCCCGTGGAAGGAGATGTTGCTCTGCGCCAATCCGGACCGGGTGGCACTGCAGGCGAAGCTGTTGGAATTCAACGCCCAGGGGCTGGTCGACAGGCCAGGGCGCCAAAACCCCGGGACCATTTAGATCCCCAGAGCGGATGAGGCGGTCGGCGAGGAGGCCGCAAGCGATCCAGCGCAGACTGGTGGCCCGGGTAGCAGCCACCAAACCGGAGAAGGAGGCGCCGCCGACAGCGGGGCGGCAATAGCACCGGGGGATAGAGGGAAGCGCCCCCGGACTTTCGTTCTTGCGCCGGCGTCCCCGCCGTCGCTGTCGCCTGGCGAGGAGGGAGGCCGGGGCGGTCAGTCGTCCAGCGGGGGGCCGTCGGCGGGGGCGGCATCTGCGGTTCTGGAATCAGACTTTGATCTGCTTGGGCCTGGTCTGGAGGCCGGAGACCGCACGACGGCCCCGCAAAGCCCCCCGTTGAAGAGGAGGAGGGAGGACTCTGGGCCCACGTCATCGGGCCCGGGGTACAGGATCCTGGCATCGAGATGGCAATACGGAGGACCCAAATCTGCGTAAGTTTTCCCCCTTTCCTTTGTGAGTATACTTCGCCCAGAGCGGCTTTTGAGACTAACCTTCGTTTTTCTTCTGGAGGCCGCCGGCGGAGGCGCCGAGGTCGGTTCCAGCCCCCGAGCCGAGTGCGCCTGAGCCACACGCGCTGGCGGAGCCAGAGTCGCTGAGCGCGCCGACCGAGATGGAAACACAGGCGCCGCCCAGGCCCGAGCGGGTGGCAGCGGCTGTGCCTGAGCAGCCGGTGCCGGCTGAGTCCGCCCCGAGCACGTCGAGCGTGGGGCGGTCAACCTCGTCATGGGCGGTGCCTGCTTGGCAATTTTCGGGGACCCCGAGCCCCTTGGAGGAGGCTCGCAGGGGGCCCAGTGCCCAGCCATCGCCCAACTAGCCCGCCGACCCCCTCCCAGTCGTGCTGGGAAACGCCTGGGAGGTGATCGGGCGGCTGGAGGCGGCCGTGGCTGGGGAGATGACGCAGCTTGAGGCGGACCGCGCTGCCCTTGCTACGGAGAGGGCGCGGCTTGTCACGGGCTGGCACCTTTTTGAGGCTCGCGTCGCCGCGGCGCGCGCCGCCAACGAGGGCGAGCGACGCGCCTTGGAGGAGGAGCGGAAGGCCCTAGAGGGCACCCGCGCGGAGGCCACGCGGGAACAGGAAGAACCTGCCCGCCTGGCTGAGGCGTCGTAGCAGCAAGCTGCCGAGGCGCTCGCTAGGGAGAGGCAGGCGCAGGCACGGGAGGAGACGGTTCTGGCCCGCGAGAGGGCGGCGGAAGCCTCCCAGGCTGAATTGGCCCGCCTGAAAGGCGAGGCTGACCAGGTCCGCGCCGAACTCCAACACCGGGAGGAGGAGCTCCAGAGCCGGGAGGAGGACATCGCCATCAGGGAGACTAACGTCGGCATTACGGCGGTGGACCTGGAATCCCGGGAGGAACTGCTGATTCTCCGGGAGACGGAGGCCGCTGAGGCGGTGCTGGTCGCGGCCGCTCGGGAGGAGTGGGCCGCCAAGTGGGAGTCTAAGCTTACCGCCCGCGAGCAGGCCCTCTCCGCCCTTGCGGAGCGGGTGAAGCGGGCTGAAGCCCAGGCGACCGGCGCGGCCGGGGGATAGGGCTTCGAGGAGCGGTAGCGACGCGCGACAGAGGAGCTCAAGGCCGCCGAGACCGAACGGGCCAATGTGAAGCGGATGATGGAAGACATCTTTCGACAGATGCAGAGGTCCGTGAGGGCGGTTGGGCTCGGGCGAGTCGACGTGGAGGCGAAGGGGACTGGCCTCGGTCATGTTGCCCTCGGCTTCCAGAGGATCAGCCAGTGCCTCGAGGCGCTGCCCCAGGCCGTCCAGGAACTCGCCGCCTGGGAAGGGCGTGGTTTGGCCCAGGCAGTGGCCGAACATGTCCTGGCCTGCTACCGAAGCTGGGACCCGAACTTCCCGCTGGAACCAGCTCGGGAAGTGGTGGTTGAAGCCGAGGAGGAGGCCGCCCGGGAGGCAGTTCGGGGCACCACCACCGAAGTGGCGGCCTGCTTTACGCGAGAGGCATCGCCGACCTCAGACTCGGGGAGCAGCGGCGAGGGCTCCGACTTAGAGTAGGCTTTTGTAGTTTTTCTTTTTCTTTGTCTTGATGTAAATATGGGAGTGATCCCTCAGAAAAGCTATCCCTTTTGTGAATATAACGGAAGCCTTTCTTTGGGGTCGCAACTCTAGTATTCTTCCGAGTGCTTGATGAAGTTTCTGCCGTTTTCACTTGATGCCCCGAGGAGTACTCAGTCGGACCGACCCCGACCTTTCCTTCCCCGAGAACAAAATCGCCCCAACCGTCCTTCTCGGCGCGTTCAGCCCCCGAGCCCTCGCGAGTCCACAACGGCCAAGTCAAAAGACAAAGGCACGAACATCCTTGCTCGGGAGATAGATCGATCCAGCACGGAGCATGCCATGACCGGTGAACACTTTTCCACTTTGCGACCACTCAACCAGTAGACTGGAGACACGCGCGGGTGGGAATGCGACCAAGAGTCCCCACGGTTCAGTGGTGCCCGGGCTTAGGACGGACCGGACCGAGCACCGACAGCCCATCCCTGGGGCTTAGGCTCCGGACTACTCGAGCGGCTCGAGCGATAGGATTACCTGGGAACCCCAGGGACTTGGTAGTGCTCGGGGCCCTACAAGCGGACCGAACACCACGACCACCATGAAAGACTTCGATCGGACATTACCGCACGTACGGTACACCTTTCTACGGACCGTTCTGTCATTCTAGGAAAAGTGGACACACGGTAGGGTTTTGTGCGCAAGGAGACCATCTCACCGAGCAGATTAGAGTACGAGGGCCCCCGAGGAACAAAATATTACTGAATGTAAATTCGTTTGAATTTAACCACTCACCGGACAGCTGTTAGCTTTTCGGCCAACCGATCCAGGAGGGGCACGCGCTCCGAGCTCGGGGTGCCCGGGAACTTGGTTCCCACGGCCGGGGCGCCCGAGCACCAGGGGGCGCATGAGGAGCCTGGGATCAGGCGATCCCGACCACTCACGCCTGAGCGGTAGGACCACCCGAGGGCCCTTAGGGCCTTGCAGCGACCTGGGCACTGGGGCCCTCGTGGTCGAGCTGCTTTTGCCTTTGATTGTCGATCTGTGACTTGAGAAAAAATAGAGAAATTCTTTGCTTGGTGCGCTCTGTTAGTGCGGTACTCATTATAGACTGCTTTCGTTTTTGACCCGAGACCTCTCGAATGCCCAGACCGGCGGACAAGAGCAGACAGAGGCATAACCCAGAGGTTCTATGGTTCGGTGGCGCCCGGGTATGACAGACTAGACTGAGCACCGACAGCCCGCCCCTGGGGCTCAGGCTCCGGACTACTCGAGCGGCTCGAGCGATAGGATTACCCGAAAACCCCAGGGACTCTGTAGTGCCCGGGAGACTATCATGACACCGAACACCACAGCCTACCACAACAGACGTAAGTCAGCGCAACTGCCCGCGTGCATACCGATCGGGATTCTTTTATCAGCGGGGAAAATGAGAGAGCGAATTTTTCTCGCACAATCGAGCATCTCACCAGACAGATTAAACATATGGAATCCAGAAAAATGAAATTTGACATAAGGATTGATATACACACTGTATTGACAACAATTTTTTTTTACAAGGTTGGGTGACTTACCCAGTTAGTGGTAGCCCCCGGTCAGCTTGGGCGGGGGGGAAGCCCCCGGCCTGGGTGACCTGAGCCTGCAAACATGGCCATCTACGGGAAGGACTTGCGCAGGTGCTCGATGTTCCACGGGTTGGAGAGTGGCTGCCCATCTTCTACAGCCAACCGATAAGAGCTTTCTCGCGGGACACCGATCACGGTAAAGGGGCCTTCCCACATAGGGGACAGCTTATTCGTTCCTTCGCGCGACTAGACGCGTCAGAGAACTAGATCCCCCACCTCGAGAGACCGGGCTCGGACGTGGCGCTGATGGTAGCGCCGCAGGCTTTGCTGGTAGTGGGCTGCTCAGACGGTGGCACGCCGCCGGCGCTCTTCCAAATAGTCGACGTCGTCGTGCCTCTGCTGCTCCTGTTCGCCTTCAGAGTAGTCATGCACCCGAGGGGAGCCTAGAGTGAGCTCGGAGGGGAGGACCGCCTCAGCGCCGTACACGAGGAAGAAAGGAGTCTCCCCGGTAGCGCGACTTAGCGTGGTCCGGTTGGCCCATAGCACGGCAGGCAGCTCATCGATCCACCCTTTCCCGTGCTTTGCGAGCACGTTGTAGGTCCGGGTTTTGAGCCCCTTCAGTATCTCTGTATTGGCACACTCGACCTGCCCATTGCTCCGAGGATGAGTGATGGAGGCGAAGCAGAGCTTGATGCCGAGGTATTCGCAGTAGTCCCCGAACAGGGCACTTGTGAACTGGGTGCCGTTGTCGGTGATGATCCGGTTCGGGACACCGAATCGACTGGTGATGCCGTGGATAAACTGGAGTGCCGTGTTCTTGGTCACCTTGATGACTGGGACCGCCTCCGGCCACTTGGTGAATTTGTCGATGGCGACGTAAAGGTACTCATAGCCCCCGATTGCTCGGGGGAATGGACCCAGAATTTCCAACCCCCAGACCGCGAAAGGCCATGACAGGGGGATGGTTTGAAGAGCCTGAGCTGGCTGGTGAACCTGCTTTACATGGAACTGGCACACTCTGCAGCGCCGAACTAGCTCGGAAGCATCGTGGAGGGCTGTAGGCCAGTAGAAACCTTGCCGGAAGGCCGTCCTGACCAGCGTGCGGAACGATGCATGGCCACCGCACTCGCCCTTGTGGACCTCAGCGAGAAGCTCGCTGCCTTCTGCCCGGGAGATGCATTTCAGGAGAATGCCGCCTGAGCTACTCCGGTAGAGATCCCCATCTACTATGGCATAGCGTTTGGACTGCCAAGCAACTCTTTCGGCAGAAGCCTCATCCCCGAGGAGGAACTTTTCCTTCAAGTACCCTCGGATCTCGTTCATCCACGAGGCATCTTGAGAACAATCAGCAAGCACAGCGCACTCGCCGGACGGCGGCACCCTGTCGGGGCTTCCCACTGAGGGCGCCGCCGGGGTCCTCTGAATTAAGCTCGAGGTTTCCCCTTCATCCTGTTCGGCAGGCAGGACGGAAGGCCATGTGAGTCTTTCTTCAAAGACTCCGGTAGGGACACGCGCATGAGAGGAGGCCAGGCGGGAGAGGTCGTCGGCTAGAGCGTTATCGCGGTGAGGGATGTACCGCAGCTCCATGCCGTCAAAGCGCTTCTCCAGCTTCCTAACTGCCGCCACGTACGTCGCCATTTGAGGATCCGTGCACTGGTACTCTTTAGATACCTGATTGACCACCAGCTGGGAGTCTCCCTTGACCAGGAGGCGACGAATCCCAAGGCCCACGATGGCTCGGAGGCCGGCGATGAGGCCCTCGTATTCCGCCATGTTGTTGGATGCGCGGAACTGCAGCTGCACGACGTACCGGAGTTCTTCACCCGTTGGGGAGGTGAGAACCACTCCGACTCCCGCGCCTTTCAGCGTGAGGGAACCGTCGAAATGCATTATCCAGTATCCAGGAGAATCGTGCCCGGGGTATGTGGAGATCTCTTTTGGGACGACCTCAGGGACGGGCGTCCACTCTGCCACGAAGTCAGAGAGCGCCTGGCTTTTGATCGCCTGGCAGCTAATAAAGTGCAGGTCGAAC
Organism: Phragmites australis; assembly: GCF_958298935.1. Lineage (NCBI taxonomy): Eukaryota > Viridiplantae > Streptophyta > Magnoliopsida > Poales > Poaceae > Phragmites > Phragmites australis. Next base: position 20,178,719 of record NC_084941.1, on the reverse strand, counting down.
TCCACTAGCTCCGCTGCCCACTTGACTACACGCCCGGTGCCTTCTCGGTTCCGGAGGATGGGCCCCAGTAGGTACGTGGTAACCACCGAGACCTTGTGCGCTTGGAAGTAGTGGCGCAGCTTTCGGGAAGCGATGAGCACGGCGTAGAGCAGCTTCTGAGCCTGGGGGTACCTTTTTTGGCCTCCCGGAGGACTTCACTGACGAAGTACACCGGTCGCTGTACCCGGTGAGCCCGGATTGCGGCCTCGTCTGAGGGCCTGCTACAGCCCCAAGGCTCGGCGACGTGGTCGGGGCTGACCGGGTGCTCGGGCTCTACTCTCTGGTCGGGAAGAGCCAAGTGCTCGGACTCGACTCCCTACTCGGGAGGAGCCAAGTGCTCGGGCTCGACCCCCTGCTCGGGAGGAGCCAAGAGGACGGGGGAGTGTCCGGGGGCGACTGGGAGCTCCAGAGCCAGCTCCTGTCCCCATGCACTCATCGCGCTCCACCACCAGCACCATGCTGATGACCTGAGGAGTGGCCGATACGTAGAGTAGCAGTGGCTCGCCTTCGGACGGGGCCACCAGCACGGGTGGCGAGGTGAGATACTTCTTCAGATCGCGGAAGGCCCGCTCGGCCTCCGGCGTCCAGTCGAAACGACCTGTCTTCTTTAGATGCTTGAAGAGGGGGAGCACCCGCTCCCCAAGTTTGGAGATGAAGCGCCCGAGGGCCGTCATGCAGCCGGCGAGACGTTGGACCTCCTTGAGTCGAGCTGGGGGTCGCATCTGCTCGATGGCCCGTATCTTCTCTGGATTGGCCTCGATCCCTCGGCTGGAAACCAAGAATCTGAGGAGCTTGCCCGCAGGTACCCCAAAGACACACTTCTCAGGGTTGAGCTTCAGGCGGGTGGTGCGGGGACTGTTGAAAGTCTTGGCAAGGTCTTCGAGCAGGGTGACGCAGTCTCGGGACTTGACCACGACATCGTCGATGTAGGCCTCGACATTGCGGCCAACCTGCGAATCAAGGGTGATACGGATAGCGCACTGGAAAGAAGACCCAGCATTGCGCAAACCAAAAGGCATCGACACATAGCAATAAGTCCCCACCGGAGTGGTAATAGCAGTTTTTTCTTCATCCTCTATGGCCATGTGAATCTGGTGATAACCAGAGTTTGCATCTAAAAAAGACAAAAGACCACATCCCGCGGTTGCATCTACAATTTGATCTATGCGGGGCAAAGGAAAAGGATCTTTGGGGCAAGCCTTGTTTAGATCGGTGTAGTCCACGCACATGCGGAGCTTGCAGTTGGCCTTCGGGACGATAACTGGGTTTGCCAACCACTCGGGGTGGAGGACCTCTCGGATAAATCCGGCGTCAAGGAGCTTGCTGACCTGCTCCCGGATGAACTCCTGGCGCTCAGACGCCTGCCACCGGACCTTCTGCTTCACCGGGCGTGCGTCCGGACGCACAGCCAGGTGGTGCTCGATCACCTCCCTAGGGATCCTGGGCATATCGGACGGCTGCCAGGCAAACACGTCGATGTTAGCCCGGAGGAAGGCGACGAGCGCGCTTTCCTATTTGCCGCCCAAGTCACCGCCGATTTGGACGACCTGGGAGGCGTCTTCGCCCACCACGACCTTCTTCGTAGGAACAGAGGCATCGGCAGCGAGTCGGGGTTTGGATGTAGAGGGTCCCGGGCCCCCTGGACGACCTTCGACCTCGGCTCGGGTTGAGACCAAGGCCAAGTATAACTGCTCGGCGCAGGAGGCGGCGCTGCTGGTCTCAGCTGACACGGAGATGGGGCCCGCTGGGCCCGGCATCTTGACCGTGAGGTACGCGTAGTGCGTGACCACCATGAACCGAGCAAGCGCCAGGCGCCCGAGGGTGGCATTGTAGGGGAGGGGGAGCTCCATGACGTCGAAGATGACGTTCTCCGTCCGGAAGTTGTCCCGGCTCCCGAATGTCACGGGCAACTCGACCTGCCCGAGGGGCAGGGAATGCCCAGGCGTCACCCCGTAAAATGGGAGCGACGGCTTTAGGCGCCTAGAGGGCACCTGCAGCTTCTCGAAAGCCTCCTTGGAGAGGAGGTTAAGGCCCGCTCCCCCGTTGATCAGCACTCTGCTGACCTTTACATTGCAGATGGTGGGGGACACTACCAGGGGTAGTCGCCCCACGCCTGCAGTACTGGCGGGGTGGTCGGCCAAGCTGAACATGATCAGAGCGTCCGACCACTTCAGGGGCCTTAATGCCTCTTCGCTCGGGGTCGCCGAGCACACCTCGCGCCGCATGGTTTTGACACTGCGGCGGGTGGAGGGCGTGTACGCGCCTCCGTCGATGCAGGCAACGGTGTGATCTGGCTCCTGGAAGCCGAGTTTTGTGTTGTTGGGGGCGGCTTCATCGTCGCCACCCCGTCGTCGCAGTCTCTTTGGCGCTGCTCGATGAGGCCCTTGACCGTGCGGCACTCCGTGAGGTCATGCCACCTAGTCTGGTGGATCGGGCACCACTTGCCTCGCTCGGGCCCCGCAGGAGCGGGGGCCCTTGCTGGAGCGGGAGCTCGGGCGGGGGCCGGAGCCCTTGTGGGAGCCGGAGCCCTAGGAGGGGCCCGGGCCGGGGCTCTCGCAGGTGCAGGCCGTCTGTCGGCGGCCGCCGGGCGTGCTTGCCGGTGGTCGGGTTCTTGGGCCGGCCTACGGGCGGGGCCCTGGGCCGGCTCGACGGGGACGGCCTCGCGCCTCCTTCTCTTTTTCTTTTCCCGCCTGTCAGAGTGGGAAGGACCTGGTTGATCGGCGGTGCGGTGCTTAGGGCGCGGATCGTGCGAAGCCCGAGCTTCCGCTGCCTTAGCGCACTTGTTGGCCAGCGCGAAAAGTTCCGCAGTGGTCTCGACCTCGTGCGTGCCTAGCTTCTCGAGCATCCGCTCGTCACGGACGCCCTGCCGGAAAGCGACGATGACAGCGTGGGGGGTTATCCGCGGGATAGTGTTGCGGACCTGGCTGAAGCGCTGAATAAAGCGTTGCCGCGTCTCCCCCTCCTGCTGCTTTACAGCGTGGAGGTCGCACTCCAGGCCGGGGCGCATGAACGTGCCCTGAAAGTTGGCCACGAACTGGTGGCAAAGATCATCCCAGGAACTAATAGACCCTGGGGATAAGTTCATAATTCAAGAGCGGGCAGAGCCCCTCAAGGCAACATGAAAGTAGTTAGCCATCACTTTTTCGTTGCCACCAGCCGCCTGGACAGTGGTGGTGTATATCTGGAGGAACTCGACGGGGTCGATGGACCCGTCGTACTTCTCTAGCAGCTCGGGGCGGAACTTGGTGGGCCATTTGACCCGGCGGAGCTCACTAGTGAAGGCACGGCAGCTGGTGTCGTACCCTGTGGCGCGGGCAGCGCCCTTGGGCGGTGAACACCGGCGAGCTGGGGAGCCCCGGCGATCATAGGCTGGCAACAAGGAAGCCTGGTCCTCAGCTTCGGCCTCCTGCCGGGTCTCCCGCTGGCGCTCGAGAGTGACGCGTGCGTCTTCGATGCCCCTCCGCTCATTGAGGTGCAAGCAGAGGTCGTGGGAACCAGAAACGGCCTGGGGGTGGCGCTCCGCCTGGACGCTCCCCGGCCAGCGCGAACGCCACCTGACGATGGGCCGGTCCCAGCAGCGCCGCGCTGGGTGGTGGTGCGAGAACTCTCGGCCAGCACCTGGTGACGGGTAGTGCCGACCAGGGTAGTAACTTCCTGGAGCCAGCGGCCCTCCGGGGTTTCCCCCATCGCCTGGACTGGCGGATGCCTGAGGAGGGCGTGCATTGCAAGCAGCGCGCTCCCAGGGCTGACGTCGCATAAGGCGAGCCTACACCGGAGAGGCGCCCGGCGCTGTCCAGACGCGGACCACCGGCTGGGGGTCGGACGGTGCACCGGCGACGGCGGCGGCGGCCCTGCTGGGCCCGGCGTCCTGGTCCCCTTGGGAGGGGAATGCCGCGCATGCAGATCGCGGCTACTGCTGGGACACAACAGCGGCTGGGGCCTCCTGTACGAGGGGTTGCATTTCCCCGCTGGAACTGGAGCTGGAACGCAGGAGGCGATGACCACCGGCCATTTCTTCTGCGGAAGAAAACAAACAAACAGATTCAGGGATGCTTCCCCCTACCTGGTGCGCCAGCTGTCGGAGGATTAACTCCAGTCGCAGGGATCCCGAGAGACCCCTTTTTAGAGATTCGGCTGGGGGATGATCCTGAGTATGTTCGTCGGAGAAATAAATAGGAATGAATGCAACTGCCGGTGGTGGTGGAATGACCTAGTGCAAAAAGAAGTAAATGCACCGGAATTTAGACAGGTTCGGGCCGCACGGGGGCATAACACCCTACTCCTGTATGGATACTATAAATACCCTGAGGAAGTCCCTCAAGGATGTTGCTGGTTACAAGAATGTTGGTCTATCTTAGAGTCTGGGGCTCTTTGTTCTTTGGCTTGTCTCGTGCTGCTCACTTCTCAGCCGTGTTTCTCTTGTGTTGTGTTCTTGTCTATGCTTGTGCGCCCTCTCTTTTTTCCATACTTTTCCAGGATGCATTCAACTGCTTTCTTCTGTGCCGCCAGCTGCTTTAAATACCCGCCGGCAGCAACGTGCCCCGAACGGGAGGGAGGGGGCACGAGTTTCGAGACACCGTAAATGGAAAGGGCGTCATCATTTCCTCTGGGCGAAGTGACCGGGGGTGGAAAATACGGCACACGCCCGGTTATCCGTCACCATAAATGGCCTGGCAATGGGCGCCGTGGAGAGGGCCCACCGGGCAGCCGCAGAGCGGCCCGGCGTGCCCGTCTTGTCTTGTTCCCCTGCCACAGCAGCGCTGCAGATGGAACGCCTCGGCCCTCACGACGTTACCCTGAGACGGGCCGAATGGCACGGGACGGGACCCGTGCAATTAATAACCCCACGCCTCTCTGCCAGAACATGGCAGGAACTGACGCTGAGCGCGGCGGGAGCAGTTGGAGATGACAGGCCACGCATGCTCTTTAAATGCGGCCTCGGGCCTTTGACTGGCTGACACCTCATCGGTGGGCCCCTCGGGGGCCTCTGCTAGGGGGCTTTCTGGGTCGTCGGGGTACCGAGAGTCGGGGTACTGTTCATCTCCCCTAGCACTCTCTCCCGAGAATGCCCTTTCTTGTCCTCGGGGGACCGAGTGCTCAGGGGTACTGTTCACCTCCGCGAGCATTCTCTCCCGGGCACACTTGTACAGATCCTCGGGGATCCGAGTGCTCGGGGGCTGCTGCACGCAGCCCCGAGCACTCTCTCCCGGAACTTTCTTCGGTGAGTCCTTGGGATACTTGGGTGCCCAGGGGCCACCGCCGGCGGCCTCGGGCACGCTTCTTTCGGTGCTTAGCTCTCCTGGTCGTCGGGGGACTAGGGTGCTCGGGGGTCACCATACACCTTTCTGAGCACTTTCTTCCCGGTACTTAGATTTTGTGGATCATCGGGGAACTAGGGTACTCGGGGGCCACGAACTGCAGCCCCGAGCGCCTTCTCCCGGGACTTGATCTTTTCTCACCTTGCGGGAGAGACTCAGCGGGATGGCGCCATGTGGCGGATAGCTGGCCTGGCCTCGGGATTCGGGGACCCCCGGTTCTTGATACACCGACACAATCATTCAAAGCTCAATGAAATGATGAAGACCGCGACTGGTGGAGAGTTGGTGAGGTGGAATGCCACAAGGTTTGGTACAAACTATCTATTTCTTGAAAGCTTTCTACACCGAAGGGATATGTTCATGCAATGGATGGCATCTAGTAAGCTGTTGCAGTCTTGCTACATTGGTTCTGACATTGGGAGATATGCACATGGTTGCCTATCCAGCTTAATATGGTGGGAGAACCTTAAAATGGTTATCGATTCCATTCAACCGTTGTATGCATTCCTCCGATTTGCTAATCAAGACAAGGTGCCGACATTGAGTGAGGTGCTCCTGAGATACACCATTTTAAGCAGGAGTACGATTCATTGTATCACAATGATAGGAATACCTCTGAAAAGTACATGGCAATTGTCGATCGTAGAATGTATGATCTAACGAATGGGACCTACGTGAATGCCGGTGATACACTCTTACCACTTGCATTCTTATTGTACTAATGCTTGTGGTACTAATACTTTGATCATCAACTTGCAGCGGCTGCATTGAATCCTCGTATGCACTACACGTATGGCATGGGTCCAAACTTGTTCGAAGATCTGCGGGAGGCATTCTAAAGGATTACCGATGTTGGTACTACCGCAGAAGCATTTAATGAGGTTGAAATATATAAGACAAAGTCTCAGTCATTCGCTGGTCCTCTTATTTCACGGATGGCATGACTCCACCTGGTACGAATTATGTTGACATATCTAACTGTTACATCACTTTATATACTTTTCTAAATGTTAGATCGCTTTACCTACTTGCAGCGCAATGGTGGTCTATGTTTGGTTCGTCTACACCTACACTAACGATGCTTGCCAAACGTCTAATGTCTCAGTGTGCTTCATCTAGTGGGTGTGAGAGGAACTGGAGTACATTTGCATTTATCCACATTAAAGTTTGCAGCTGGTTAAGCTACAAGAAGCTCCATAAGTTGGTATATGTAAACTACAACCTGAGAATACAGAATGATTTGGATGCAGGCATTAGGTCGACTGTTGATGATGATCCATTTCAGCGGCTTATGGAGCTCATATTGAATGAGTAGAATAATCCGCTCCGGGACTGGATTGAGAGCGGTAGATCAAATGCTACCCTAGAGCTTGATGAGGAGGACACAGATAGTGACATACCTTTGCCAACTTACCTAGTTATAGACACAGTGAACCCAACTAATTTGCAAAGGCAGACTGGGGAACGTACACTAGCACAGTGGGCTGCTAAAGTGGTAGGTGACACACACGAGAAAGAGGAAGAAGCAAATTGTGCATCCAAAGAAGAGCAAGAAGATTAAGGGTAAGGGCAAAAGACAAGTGCCAAGCAATGAGAGCACGGATACTGCCTCAAAGAGCCCAACTTACCAAGAGTCTAATGACAGCAGCTCAAAGGCAGATAGCGATGATGGTTAGGGAGGCGGTGCTCCTCCACTCCCATCCTCTGTCGCTGCTCCCGTAAAATTCACTAGCGAGAGTCAGTTTTTGCATACCACACAGGACCAGGACCACGGTGCTCCATCCTCACAAAGGCACATCATACATGGTGGCCATGATGGACCACAAGATAGTGTGAGCTATTCCAGAAACTATGACATGGAGAGTAGTTTTGGATCATATCTGTATAACTATCCTATCCCCGATGCTCAGTCAGAGCCTCCTATTCAGTGGGTCTATGAGTGGCAAGATCTTGAGTTTTATACCATAGTGCAACGATAATAGTCAACTACTTCTGCATGGATGGGGCAAAGTTAGGTAGAGTTTAAAGTAGAGTTGCTATCTACATGACGGATAATACTTGTGTCCACCGATGAGTACAATACAGCCGAATTTAATCGCCCCCCTCCCCGTTAGAAGCTGGTGGTACTGAATGCGATGATAATTTACTTTCTGCAAGTACTTTATTTGCATACCATGGTATTGTACTAATTTTTTCCATCTCGTAGGTTGCATGTGGCGTGGATACTATGGAAACTACATTTTAAGCATCTATCATCACTTTGGTAAGGATTGATGCTATGGCATATGATTGTGTTTCTAGTTTTTCTTATGGATAATTTAACATATTTGTTAATTTGAGGTGTTATTTATGTAATGTATGCATATATATTTTTTCCTTAGAAATGTCCAAAATATAGCAAAGGTCATGCCAAAATTGTTCCTAATAAAACAAAACATAGCAAATCTCATGCCATATTTGTTCTATTTTTCCAATTTTTTGTGATTTTTCATGATTTTTTTGTAATTTTCCTTTAACTTCATAGAAATTCACATAATTCGGTCAGTTACCTCTGTAATTCGGTCGGTTATCAACAAATGCAATCGATTTTTCTAGTTTCGGTTATCAAGAAAACCGTTCGATAAATCGCTTAATACGGTCGGTAACCGGTCCAATTCGAGCAGTTATCGAATGTCGATTCGGTCAAATTTTTTCTCCAAATTACAAATTTGACCGAATAAATTTTAAACAAATTATCACCAAATTTTGAGCGGTTTTCACGATAACCGTGAACTTTCAGTTACTGCCGAGACCGGTTTAGAGGCCTCAAACGATATTGCGAACATTGGTTCTCTTGACAAAGCAGCACAACCGTCGGGCCTCCCTCATCCGAAGGCCCGTCACCAACGCTGGTCGGCTCCCTCCTCCGAAGGACTCCTGCCACCGGCGTCCCCTCCGCCATCTGAAGAATCCTCGCCGCCACCGCTGCCCCCTGCAGAATCATCACCATCATGAGGCGTTCCCTCCATTCCACCACAAAACTGCACCTCCGACCTCTCCTCCTTGTCGTGTTCCTCCATGCTATAACTGTAGCCCCCCCCCCACGCATCTACTCATCCGCCACCACCGGACGAGGCGCCAGATAGCTGGGGTTCGCGCCGGCACTCGGAGGGAGCTTCCAGATCACGTCCAATTTAGGGCCGCTCGCGTTCGTTCTTGACGAGGTTGCAAGGGTGGCAGGCGGTGCGCAGAGGAGGGCATCCACGCGCGGCAAACTGGGGCTTGGCGAAGTCGCCGTACGAGACACTTGGTATGTCGCTATGCTACGGTTTGTGTGAGTGAGAGCGAGTGCACGAGTTCGCAATTAGGATTGGTGTCTGCGCGTTTGTTGTGTGCAACCTGGGGATCTACTTGTTTGTATGATGCTGATCAATTCAGTTGTCAAAGTCTTTGATCCGTCGGTGCTTCGCTTGATCGAAATTTGGTGATCGGTTGCCAAATTTTGATCATTTGCTGTTGTCATGCTTCTATGGTTCGGTCCTAAATTGGGGTAGCTCTAGTAGTAACCAATCTGGCGTACCCCTTCTTTTGTAGTTTGAGATGTCCCGTGTATTATGGACTTTTTTTTCCGAACCGAGAATGTCCCCTTTTCCATTACATATGAACGGAAAAAGAAGCATTACATGGGCAGGCGACAGAGTTCAGAAGCTAGAAAGAAAGAAGATAGGTAAAGTTAATTGACTCAAACTAGCCTATCATAAACTCCAAAACAGACACCCGAACAAACTGAAAGAAAATATAGCTGGACATCAAAAGATAGCTGGACATGCAAAGGATAAGTTCACAAGCTCAATACCAGAGAGACAGCACAACCAACTTAACACATCGTATCCTTCCTACCAAACAAAAACTTGTTTCATCCTTTTCACTCTTATTACTCCAACTAAACAGAAAACCGAATGATCTTATCCAACCAACCAAATAAAAAAACTAGATCATTCCATCCATGAAAAACTGGATGGCCCCAACACATCCATTCTTGTGCTCAAACCAAACACCATAAGTGAAGCACTAATCCATTCATCCGTCCATAATAAAAAAAAATGCACAAATCTAAGGTGGGAAGGATGGATCTCACCTTGCTGGTCGATGGGAGGGATAACAATGCTGAGCCTAGATGAATGATAAGCAGGCCTGGGATGAGGAGATTTGACGCGTATGTGGGAGGAGAAGACCGAGACAACGGGCGATGGCTGGATGGCAGGGGTGAGCCTGAGGAGGTGTGGGTGGGATGAGCCTGGGGACACATGGCCAAGACAACGGGGAAGAGCGGATGGTTATGTTTTTTGACATCCGGATGGTAGTGGTGGCTTGCTAGGGTTTGGGTTGAGTGAGTCGCCACAGTAGGGATGAACGATCCAGGAGAGCGGAGATGGGAAATAAGTCGAGATAGGAGGGGCGTGGGATGGATGAGGGTATTGCCCTAGTGGCACTAGAGGGTAATTAGCTCTAACTCCACGAGAACATACGAAACTGGTGTTCGAAGAGTAACCTTTCAGCTGCTCCACCAAAATAAACTACGAGAGGGACTGCTCTATGGAGTTAGTTGATCCACAAATTGGTGGAGCTGGGGTGTTTGTAAGGGTTCTGCCTAGATCCACGATGGAGTTTGGAGCTACAGCCCTCCCAAACAGACCCACGATATGGCATTTTAGGTAGCCTCTACTAAAACCTGTAGTGAAAGTGATACTATTAGGTCATGATTGTGATTTTGGTGATTAATGATAATATAGTCAATAAGACTAACATGTTTGTCAAGAACATATGTTCGTAGGTCTCATGGATACGATACATAAAAAAACCACCGTAGTCGGGACAAAGCTGGACTGAATTGGAGAAGTCCTAGTAAGATATGCCTCACCGGATGGTCTGGTGCTCAGGGTGTTGAACTCACCGGAGTATATTTATCAAATGAGAGAGAGGCCTGAAGACCTCACCCAAAGGTCCAGTGTTTGAGCAGAGTGCTCACCAGAGCAATTCTTGCAGAGAATGTGATGTGCTGAATAATATGCCTCACCGAATGGTCCGATGTTGAGAAGGATGAATGCACCGGAGTATTATTACCAGAGAAGGATGCAGCCGCTGAAAATAGAAGGTTCAACCCATCAGATGGTCCGATGTGAATGGAATAAGCATTGGACAATACACCAAATAATGAACAGTGTAAAGAAGCAGAACAAAGTTCAACCCAACGGATAATCTAGTGATAAAGGTTGTGCACACCGGAGCATTATTTTCAAAGAGGGTTGCATTGGCTCGGTTGGCTAATAACAACTCACCGGATAGTCCGGTGATGGAGCGATGTGCACCGGATGAATACACTGGATTAATTTACACATAGAAGAAGGAAAGACTCGGATGGCTAAGGATAATTCACCGGATAGTCCGGTGATAGAGATGAAGTATACACAAGAGTGTCTGGTATTCACAGAGGTTTGAGTGGGGTTCCAATGGCTAGTTTGTGAGAGTGTACTCATAAGATGATCTGGTGTTAGTACTACTGTTCTCACCGGATCATCCGGTGTTAACAGCTTTTTAGAGCCGTTGGGTTAACAGCTAGTGCGCAGGTTTGAGGCTATAAATACCCCTCCACTCAGTCATTTGAAGTAGTTGTGTGCTGCTGGAGTCTAGAGAAGTTTATGTACACTTGAGAAGACATCCAAGCCACCAAAGTGCTCAAAGTGATCATTCAAAGCAATTAAGCACACCATTAGAGAGTGATTAGTGCTCATAGGCCTATAGAGAGTGTTGCTAGGTGATTACTGCCTAAAGAGTGGATCAAGAAGTGATCCAACCATGTACAAAGTGGAACGTTGGTACCTTGCAGTCTTGGTGACTCACCGACTTGGTGTGGAGCGGCGGCAAGGCAATTGTGCGGGGACGCGAAGACCCTTGCCTTGGTGGCTCAAGCTCCGAAGTGATCACGGCGGCAAGGAATCGGAAGAGAGGCTAGTGGTGAGACTTTGCCTTGGTGGCTTGGTGACTCATCCGAGTGAGGGCCCTGCCTTGGTGATTTAGTGTCTCAAGAGCCTTGACTGGGTGTCGACCGGGAGTCTATCCTTTGTGGAGCTCCAATATGGATTAGGGGTGACATTCATGCCATCAATACTACGGGAAAAAATCTCTTGTGTCGAGTTTACTTTCTCTACCTTATTTCAGTTTTCGTATTTACATTCTTGCAATTTACCTTCTTAGATAGGTTACAAGTGCTTTAATCGGTAGAGTAGATATGTTAGATAAATCTAGAGTATATTTAGATAGAAATTGATATAGATTTATCTTGTATTATTTTTTTAAACCCAAATAGTTCTTAATGTCCTAATTCATCTTCTTTTAGGATGTCACTGATCCCTTCAAAACTTTTTAACTTTAGCCATTAATTTAAAATAATTATATGGATTGGTCATATGAAAATATCATATAGTATTGTCATGAAAAATATTTTCGTAACATAGTGATTTTCAGCGTTTGACTACTATTTTCACATATGACATACAGTCAAACCCGCATATAGGCGGATGTCGATGTCAAAGGGTAGTAATATATTTACAAATAAAGGGAGTAATGATTCAATAGAAAGAACAGGATCTCCCTGCACCTGCAAACCAGCTATAGTGACGCTTTTGGATACACCTGCAGAGATTGACAACGAAAACACTCTTTCTCTAAGCTGACAAATTCCTCTGACGGTACGGTTGGAAGCTGGCAGGTAAAGGTTTGTCAAGCCAACTCACCTACGACGCAAGAATGAAGGACGCAACTTGAAAAACTGTGAATCAAATAAAATAGCCGCCACATACCTAACAAGACCATCACAATTAATTCAATCCTATGCCTTGAAGATCGGCCCACCCTACAAACAGTCTCCTTCATGGATTTACAGGTTTCACTTCAAAAACCATTATAACATACCATTGAAGAAAAAGAAATTTACACACATTCACATTACATGATTATAAACAAACACACAAAAAAACATTATATTGTGTTCTTTTATCATACACTTCTCGTGCAGTACGTCGGCCTGCAACTAAACGACTTAATTTGGCCACAAAGAAGAATATGATCAGGTGTACGCTTTCGGCGGGTACGTCTCCACGCTGTCCACCCACGGGTTGCACCCGCCGCGGCTGCCGGTGCCGTCGGGGCGCACGGGCGGCACGTCGCGGAGCGCGCGCCAGACAGCGCTGTTGCACTTGAACCCAGAGCCGAAGCCAATCTGCCACACGCGGTGGCCGCGGCGGACGCGCCCCTTGGCCTCCGCGTAAGCGAGCTCGTACCAGAGCGAGCTGCTACTGGTGTTGCCGAACCGATGCAGCGTGCACCTGCTCGGCTCCATGTCGGCGTCCCCGAGGCCCAGGCTGCGCTGCACCTCCTCCAGGACGGCGCGCCCACCGGCGTGCACGCAGAAGTGCTCGAACGCGCGCCGGAAGTCCGGGATGTACGGACGGACGCCACGGCCACCGAACACGCGGCGTAGCACGAGGGACATGAGGAACTTGAGCTGCTCCGTGAGCGGGAGCACGAGCGGGCCGAGTGTGGTGATGTTCGTCTTGAGCGCGTCGCCGGCGACGGCCATGATCTCCCGCGCCAGCGACACGCCTACCTTGCCGCGGTCATCCTCGCGCTGGTACACGCAGCCGAAGCACTCGTCGGCGGCCCCCTTGTGCGTGCGCACCGTGTGCAGCAGCCGGTACTTGGCTCGCGCGGCGTCCGCGCGGCTGTTGGACAGCAGCGCTGCGGCGCCGCCCATGCGGAAGATACAGTTGGACAGCAGCATGGACCGGTCGTTGCCGAAGTACCAGTTGAGCGTGATGTTCTCGGTGCTGACCACGACGGCGTAGCACCCGGGGTTTGCCTGGAGCATGTCCCTGGCCAGGTCAACGGCGATGAGCCCCGCGCTGCAGCCCATGCCGCCGAGGTTGAACGACTTGACGTCCTCCCGCATCCTGTAGCGGTGCACGACCATAGACGCCAGCGATGGCGTCGGGTTGAAGAGGCTGCAGTTGACGATGAGCACGCGCACGTCGCGGCGCGGGTCGATTCCCGTGGCCGCGAAGAGCGAGTCGAGGCAGCCGAACATGACGGCCTCGGCCTCCGCGCGAGCCTCCGCCATAGACAGCCGCGGCGGTCGCGCCTGGATGCCCGGCGGGAGGTACGTCCGGTCGCCAAGCCCCGAGCGCTTGGTGATCTTGGTCTGGAAGTCGAGCGCCTCCGTGTTGAAGAAGCCCGTGCTATGGGTCATGTCCAGGAATCCGTCCTTGGAGATGGCGTGTTCGTCGTCGGGCTTGTAGCACGCGAAGTCCACGAGGTACACCGGCCGCGGCCGCTTGAGGAAGTACACCGTGAGGAGCAGCACCGCCGTGCCGAGCCATGCGACGCATGTGAGCAGGTCGAGCGAGTACAGCCTGTCCACGCCGACGCCGCTGAGGTCGAGCCGCGAGAACGACCAGGCTGCCGCGGCGAGCAGTGTCGGCGCAAGCACGAGCGGGACCCAGGACGAGGGCGTGGGGAGGCCGCCGGAGCGCAGGCCGAGCCGGACGTACTTGAGGTTAACGTTCCGTGCGAAGTCCGGTAGCCGGCGCCGGATCTTGATCACGAAGCTGCTTGGCTCCGCGGCGGCCTCGGCGAAGGCCAGCTCGGCCGTGAGGCGCTCGCGCTCCATGACCGCTGCAGCCTCCATGGAGTCTCCGATCGGGTCGCGTCGGGTTGGACGAGCTCGAGTTCTTTGCGTGCGCCTGACTTTGTTGAGATTTGTTGGAGTTGGGTAGAAAATGGATAAGCAGGGCAAGTCAATTTATAGGCGTTTTCATTGGGAAGAAAATGATAGTAGCGCCTGCCGCGAAAGTAACTAACTTCGAGTTGAAGCTTGGGAGAGTAAGAGCTGCCATTTTAGCGGTCAAATTTTAGGTATATGATGGAAATTACCTAAGAAAACGTCGAATTTTGTCATACTTCTCGAATTGCAGAGCAGTTTTGTTTGTGCTATTGGCCACCTCTGGTAAGCAAGGTTCCATTTACCGACCGGAGCTCGGTTACCGAGCTCCGGCGGTAACCGAAAATGCGCGATAACCGCGGTTACCGGTCAAAAATTCAAAAAAATTCGGAGAAAATTCATTCGGCAAATTTTAAATTTTTGCGAAAAAAATCATGTTTTTGCCTTCTCGGTAACCGAGCAGTTTGGGTCGGTTACCGAGCGGTTTGGATCGGTTACCGAGCGATTTTCTCACATTTTTGATTCAGTCGGTTACCGAGCGGTTTGGGTCGTTAACCGCTCGGTTTTCTCGATTTATCGAGCGGTTTTATCGAATTTCAGCGCAGTTCAAAAAAAACCTAAAAAATGGTTCAATCTTGTAAAATCAATAACTAATTCATCCGAGCTTCAAATCAAGTGAAATAAATTTTGTTGGCTTCCTTGTAACATGATCTACATGATAAAAGTATTTATACTCATAAAAAAGTTCAAAATTTTCTGTGAGAAATTTTATTTGTTAAACCAAGGTAAATGCATAGTTTACTCTTTGCTAATCCAAAAATCATGAAACTAATTTTGTTAGTCTTCTTACATGATCCTATATCTTTTAAAAATATATAAACTCATGAATTAGTTATTGTAACATGCATGCTTGTGTAAATGTGTTGCGACTAGATTAATTCATAACTGACCCATCACACCTTAAAAATTAGTGAAACCACTTTCATTAGCTTATTTATATTATAATTTACGTCGAAAAAATAATAGTAGACATAAAAAAATTAATTACAGTGATGTTTCTTAACATATTCATTTTATGCTTGTGAACTTTGTAAAAATCATAGAGAATTTAATAAAACTCTAAATAAAGTGAAATAAAATTTAAAGATTCTCTTAAAATACATTTTATACAAAAAAAATATGTGTTTGCATGTTACACTTTTCCTTAACGTGAGTTAATAATTGAGCTGCGCGCTTCAATTTTTTTCATTTTTTTTCAAACTTTCTCCCTATAGAATATGATGCAAACGACATTATTTTTGAAATTTTTTTCACAGAAGTTCTTAGAATTATGTCTAGTTTTTTTAAAGAGTTTTTGAATGTTTTTAATTTTTTTTTTCGAATTTTTTGAATTCAAATTTCGGTTACCGAGCGGTTTTTGAAACCGGACCGGACCGGGAAGGTCGGTAACCGTGATTTTTGAGCGGTTACCGATGGTTTTTTGAACCCTGCTGGTAAGACTTTGTACCGGTAAGTTTGGGCAAATTTTTTAATCAAAATTTTAATTGTTTTCAAATTTTGTTCAAATTTCATCAAAATTCGAATTACTGTCAGATAATAAGCTGATTATCGGTCGTATTGGCCCACTCTGGTTGAAAATGTAACTAGTTAGATTAACACTACTCGAGTAGGAACACGAGTCATCTGCTGTAGCACTTGAATATTTGGTGAAAACCTAAGGATCTTGATCTATTTCCATGCCGTGGAGGATACCGAGTAACATGCTCTAGTGGAAATTGTGGAGATGATTATATCACTTATATGTTTATATACTTTGGTGAGGATTTATAGTTGATTACTTGTAGTATATAAATATAAAAATAGGGATATATGCATAGTCGTCGATATTGTAAAGAGACAGATTTATACAGGTTTACGTCTCTAAGTTGGAAAATAGCACTATGTTCTATCTTGCCTTGATCATTCTTAGAATCATCGAGTACAATGAGATAAGTAGATGAACCTAACCCTAAGAACTAGGCAGATTCCTGTGTATGTACTACTGAAGATCTAGTCGGGTAAGGGATTACTTCTGCTGTAGATCTTCAATGTTGTTGGTCTTCTATCCAACTAGACATGATGGTGGATTCATGACTTTGGAGATCTAAAGGCGCAAGTTACTTATTTTAAGGCTTATGTTGGCTTGATTATTGTTGTTGGCGTTGTTTTCTGATTGCTTTGGACATATCCCTCTCCCCATCTTATATAGTAAGGGAATTTAGGGCATATCTTACTCGGACTTCTCCAGTCATAATCTACCCGGATCGAATATATAGGAATCCTTCCTAAATAGGGGATAACTTTTCTATTCGGTACGATTATCTTCCGAGCATGTTACCTCTGTATCCTACTCTTTGGCGGTTACGTTAGAGTAAGATACAGACAATCCTTAGATAACTTTTACGTATACACGATATTTATAGAATATACAATATTAATTATATATCCTCATCATACTTCATGAATAATATGTTATTCCAGTTCTAAAATAATTGTTATAAACATTGACAGATAAGTATGTGCCTTGCTAGTGATACTCTTTGTTTGATGATTATTTTTAAATAGTCTTTGGTCTTATATCATTGTTGGAATATGTCACACCTGATTTTAATAGACAAAATCAGATGCAACTTATGTGTGCTCAGGATATTCAACACACATAAGAACGTCACAGATGAAGTAACAAAAACAATACTTTTATTGAATAAACGTTAACTCTTACAATAATTGACATATATTATCTTCTATGTAGATATCTGCAGCGGATCAGAAATACTGGTGCCCAACAACACCGCAGATACCCGATCGGGAGACATGCGCCTAGAACGTCACAATCTCGTCTTGATAGCCTTTAACAACTTCACTCACTAAGCAGCACTACACAGGTCGCATGGTATAGGGAAAATAGCAAGTGTGAGCATATGACACACTCAACAAGTATACAAGAGAATAATGATATGCAGGCTTATATCAATAATAGTCTAACACATGGTATATTTGCATAAATGAGAGTAAAGAAAAGATATTTGGACTCAAAAGCATTAAGCAATTATTCAATAAATGTAACCCATATAGCCCAACAACTAAGTTAACCACCTTGCGAACCATAACCATCTAGTACCACCAATACCATAACCAAAATCATTTCACCACCAACTAATCATGTGAGGATCCAAGTCCCTTATGACTGTGAGCACGGATGATATATCGGATTTGACACTATGCAGAGGTGTACAACTTTTCCACGATTCGTGATTTCATCACCTGCAAGCAGGTGACCAAAGTCTCCATGTTGCCCATGCTGATTAGGCACATTACACACTACCTAGGGTGTGTGGCAAGGAGATCACCACAAGGCTGTTACAAAGTTTCCTCCAGTATGTACATACCCGCTAAGGTTTCACCGTCAGGGTTTACGGAATCTCCTTCCAACCCAGAAGCTCCCTCTTGCGCTAGATGGTTCACAGGATCCAGGATCCCTTCCCCACACATCCACTGCCACTGACAAAAACACATCCACTCCTATCATTTGGCATACACAAACTGGAATCCACTAATAAGCCAGACCCTCCCATAAAGGCTCGTAGTTGGTACATTACTTCTTAGGTTGTTGCTCTACGAACCGGTCCTTAATTAGGTCACTTGAGCAAAAACTAAACTAACAACATAACTATGACAAACCATAAATAACCCTTTACTCAAAGCCTAAGGTTCCATATTTCTACCTCATGTTCATTATCAAAGTTGCATATGTTCTTTAATCATGTATAAGACACTTCCGAACAACATGACAGCAAGGCTAAGCAATTCTACCCAAAAAACTTATATACGTGTCTCTTAGGCTTCAAGGAATGTAAAGAAAAAACTAAGGCAAACCTAACATAGGTGACTACCCATCAAGTTGACAGACATTGCATACAATTTTGGAAAACAAAATAATTTAAAAATATAGGTCCAAGATGATCAAGAAGTACACTTGACTTTTACCTAATGATGCTAAGTGTTATTGAAACCTTGGTCTTGAAATCCCTTGAATAGATCCGAAGCGTTGTCGATTAATCGCAGATTCTATCGGCAAACAAAAGCAACATTAAATAAACACCAAATAAACTCTAAATTGCAAAAAAAAAAGGAATAGAATGATAGACTGGGATCTTTGATTGAGCTGGAAAAGAAGAACATAATTGACTGGAGTTCTTATGAAGAAGGATAAGGTTATAAAGATCTAGATGTTAGCAAGGGAAACTACTATAAAGATATGAGAATTGACAGCTAAAACTGGCATGGTTTGATAGATCATCTCTTTAGAAAAATTTGGGCGAGCTAAAACGGAGAGGTTATGGCTATTTAAAGATCCATGGGTTTTTTTTTTGTAAAAAGGCTATTTTTTGGAATTGTTTTTTACTGGAAACAATAGAATTATCGACTAGGCATGGTATTGATGATGTGGCAGACTGACTAGGATGACAAGGCAGCCAATTCGCTAATGTGGTAGGATGATGTGGCGGGCTAACATTGCACATCTGCTGATGTGGCAAGTGAATTGGTTCTGGACCACCGGATTTTGATCTGATGGCTTAGATTTGTGGACCGGGTGTATGGATCTAGGGGAACCAAGGAGAGTGCACGAGGTAGGCTTGACTCATGGGCCTTACTGTGGACCAGAGGTGATGGAGATCATGGGAGGCGATGGCTTGGCACTGGAGCTCCGTCAAAATCGAGCTTCGGCTCATCGGCAGCGACATCAAGCAGCGGAGGAGGACTGTGGCAGCACGACGAGAACAACAAGGTGTGGTGTCAGTGGGGACATGGTGACACGGCCTGGCAGTGTCAGACAATGGTCGTGGCTCACAATCGTCAAAGAGAAGGGTGCTCTGGTAGCCGCGAAGCAAGTGTGAGGGAACGGGAATGCTCAATAGGAGACTGCGAAGCTTTTGGGTGGCTAGGCGGTGGCAAAGCGGCGCTAGGGTAGCGGGTCATCAAGATCGGTTGAGGGGCAACAATGGTAGCGGGAGTGGCTCTGGGATTTTGGTGACTCGATGAGATAGGGCTTGAGAAGGCGACGGTTTGTGTGGTAGGGGATGGGGGGCACTTGGTTGCTTATATAGGCAGTGGATCAAGGAGTCTACGGTGCGCACGAGAGAGAGGAGACGCAGCTCAGCTCTGAGTTGGAGTCTAGAAGGGAGAGACGATAGGACGTGGGCCCACGTGATGGTGAGGCGCAGCGAAGGCGGCAAGGGTGGGGACGTGTTCGGCGCTAGATGGTGAGCAGGCTATTGGAGCGCGAAGATAGGCCGGGCAAACAATGCCAGTCAGGGGCGCGGCCCACGTGGGAGAGCAGGCGGGCGGTGGAGGAAAAATGGGCCGGCCGGCTAGAGGCTGGGCCGAAATGGGAAAGGAGGGCAAGCCAAGGAGGGAGAGATGGGCTAAGGAGCTAGGCTGGCTTTAGATTAGGGCTTAGGCTTGTTATGTTTTTTTTTGGAATTTCCAAAAAAGGAAGATAGCAAATAAAACCCAAATAAAGATATCACATAAAGCCTATAAGTTCTAAACTAATTCCTCCAAGCTTTTGAAAACATTTAGAAGCCACATAAAATATTTTGAGCTTATGGAAATTTTTTGATATTTTGAAAATTAAATATAACACAAATGAATTCAAATATACTCGAAATGTGCTCGAATAAAATCCAATAAAAACCAGAAGAACTTAACAACTCAATAAAACCTAAATGCCTATTTTTAGGATGAATGCATTCAAACAAATCATAATCCTAAATCAAATTTGAATTTGAATTTAGAAAATAGGCTTTTTCCTATTCTAATTATTCAACCTATAATCTAATCTTGAAATTTTTTAGAAATTTGAGAAATCTGAAAATTAGGGTGTGACAAATCTACCCCCTTAAAGGAATTTCACCCTCAAGATTTGGGCAGATTGGAGAAAGCTAAGAGAACTTGGTCTTCGAATTTTCTTCTTGCCTCCCAAATAACTTTTTCTTCTTTTGAGTGGTGGCCTCATTACACTGACATTCCTTGATCAATTCGCTTATGATGGCTTTTTCATTTGCCTCAAGAAACCTTGATTGATTACCATGAGCATGTAAAAGTTTTTCGAATATTCCATTCTTGGTGTCTTCAACAGTTGTAGTTGTGTCTGATGTACTATTAGCTCTTTGACTTATATGACTAGGGCCACATACTTTGCTATATCTCTCTTCCTTCCATACCACCAATAGCAGTCCTTGAGATCTTGGTATATCTTGGTGCTTTCTGAGCTGTTTTCCTGAAAATATGTAGCTTTAGCACTCTTGATAGTTTCCTTCATATTTCTCCATCTTCCCATCTATTAATTGACCTTGGAGGATCTTGTTCTTGGAGACTTACTGAGGCGTATCTAAATTCTTAGGAAGAGGGTACTTGTCCTCGAAAACTGCTTCTGTGATTTGAGTGCAGCTTCTAGGTATGGTCCTTTCTTTGGCACACCTTATTACCCTATGACCCTTGCTGACTAGCCATTCCTAAGAACAACTTATGCGTCTTCGGATTCCAGAACTAATAGATTGGCTAGAAATTCTACCCCTCCCCCCTTGAAAAGAGCGAACTTCTTGGACATGCATTTTTAGTTCTAGAGATAGAGTGGAAAAACATTAACAATTCTTAGGTAGAGCGAGGGGCAACAAAACTTCCATTGAAGACTGAACATAGGTTGCACTTAAGCGAAGAGATGACATCGGATCCACATTACTACAAGGTTGCATTTGATATGTGATTTATCACTCTCAACTTCTTGGTGTCTACTATGTTTCTTCTGCGGTGACATAGTTGACCTTCTCATGGGTGAAGTTATGTTGTTCGAGGCTATTTTGAGCAGCATCTAACTTCTACTACGTGCTTGGGGTTGAGACTGAGTAGGCTTCGGAGTGTTGGTGTTGGCTTAGTTTGGATACCTCTTAGGACAATATCTCACAAAGTGTCCTTCTTCCCTGCAATGGTAACATCCTTTGCCTGAGGTGGTAGTGGCTAGGCTATTCTTGACTTAAGGAGTGGCAGGCGTAGTAGAACGGGGTGTTTGATAATCGGAGCGACGAATATGTGCTTGAGGTTGAGGCCCGTATTGATTTTTGGAGTGGAACATAAATCCTTGCTGAGGAGCTTGAGTTGACATACGGGAACGTGCGTTGCTTTCTTATTTTTGGAATGACATCTTCTTCTTCTTTATGTTATCTTGCTGATTATGTTTTTCTTCTGCACGTAGAGTTTCTATGATATGTAGTAGACTTACCATATTCTGAACCATGCTTTTAAGAATCTAAATCTGTTTTGCCAAAAGTTGCTCCTTGTTGAACTGTGGTGGCACCTATTGGTTGATGTTTTGTTGTTGTTGGTACCTTGACCTTCCTTCAAGCTCACCATCTAGTCACGATTTAGGAGGAAAGTTGGGATAAGAAGAGAAGAGGCTAGAAGGAGAAAACCCAGCTCTACTATTAGCTATATATATATGTATATATATATATGTGTATATATATATATATAAAGAATGCCGTTGTTAATAGATACTAAAGCATCCCACAACACATTCTAGCACTGAAACAGAACAACCAAATCACACAAGGCACAAAACACAAACATGCACTACCAACATTGCTCTAACGTTTCCGAAGAACAAGGAATAAAACCTCCTATGACTCGAAAACTAAAACTGGGAGCGGCGCAGAGGTAGATCTTCTTGTTCTCAGTATTGTGGTAGATGATTCTTCCTTGTAACAAAGGGTCTTTATCTTCATCACCGGAATCTTCATATGAGGTAGAAGCGTCGAGTGAGGTCTTCAAGTATATCCTTCTCGATCAGAGTAATCAGGATGGTTCAACAACTAAAAGTTTTAAAAAGGAGGGAGCGAATTGTTAAAAATTTATTTTGCTCAATAAATTGAAGTAGGTAAGTAGAGAGAGAAACTGAGGTGTCAGAAAAACACGGGATATGTTTTTTAAAATAGGCTTTTAAAATATGACCTTATGACACGACCATTCTATCTAGACTTGTGTCGTACGTCAGTATGACTCTGATACCACCTCTATCCCATCTGGTTTTAACGGATAAAACCAGATACAGCTTATGTGTGTTGGACATCCTGGGCATATATAAGTTGCATATGGTTTTGTCCGTTAAAATTTGGTGTGATAGAACAACAACGATTCTTAGACTGGCACATGTATTAATTCATGATAATGTTTCATTAGTCATAGATATGGAGATATCAAATCAATGATATAAACACATGCTAGAGAAGATGATATTAGACTTACCTACTTTGAGATATTGCTGATATTGTTTTGTTTATATGTACCCTTGCCAGTCTCATATGGTATATCTATAGGATCTTTAAACCTAAAATCATCATTGTTTCTCAGAATATGGAGTTATAAAAGTGGTCATAATACAATCCACTATATATATTTTTTTTCGAAGGGATATAATCTACTGTATGATCGAGTCAACGGTCGAATTATCATGTGCGGAGAAGGACCAACACGCTTTAAGTTGGATTGGACTACTCTATCTCTTTTTTTACTGCGCTACACGTCTAACGATAACATGCATGACCTTTACGTGCATGACTTCCTGATCAAATATGGTAGAAAACTTCTATTTTGTGTTAACATAGCCAACCCTTTCCAAGCAGATATTGTATCCGCTTGTTTATGCTCATAAGCTTCTCAGGCGCGGGTATCTGCTCGTTAAAGCTCAAGGCACGTGAGCTGTTTAGACACGGTTTGTTATGCATTCGGCTCGCAATATTAAGAAAATCGAGCTATATTTTTTGGCTCAGCAGGGCTGCTATTTTGAGGGGATTTCTATGGTGGAACCGCGAGTTGGCAGCCGTGCCCGGCATGATCTTGTATGACGGGTCTAAAACTGGAAAGAGCCAACAGCTCCAATTCGATGGTACACTAACAACTTTCATGTCTGTCAGGTGGACGTGCACCTGCAAGGGGACGCAACAGTCTGGGTAGGCCACACACGTACACCGTGTCGGCACACGTATTGGCAGCCGCTGATACGTGGGCCATGGTTAATGCATGGACGAGATCCACCGGACGCCACCCACGGCTTGGACTCTCGCTCAACCGCCATGGAATTTAAGAGCAACGACCCAACGCTGCTCGCGGACCTGTGTCAAAGCATACGTGCCCAAATTGTGGCACTTCCCAAAGCGTTCCGTGCAGGAACTTCTATGTATCCAGCTAAACAAATGAAAAAGTAGAAATTTCTGTATATATTCCCTAATAGTATTAGCCATTTGCACTTTATAAAAAAAATGATTCTACACAATACATATGTGAGCGTATTAATTTTAGTGGTTTTATTCGTAGGTGTGTGTGATAGTGGGCGCATTCAAATACCTGTGGTGTGTGTGATAGGGGCACACTCATAGCTGTGCAAGTGTATTGTGTTCATGTGTGTTATCCTTTTAATCGCAAAAAGTCACTTTTCCATTTTTTTCATGTATAGATCTTTAGAATGCACAACTTATTTATATAGAGTCAGATGGAGGTATGATGATCTTTATATGAACATTATAGTCTAGATGTATGGGTTACTTGTCTTGTTTGGAAAGGAAGCATAGCTTCTAGTTTCATTAATGAAACAAAAATACAAACACACATAAACCTCAAAAATACAAACACACATAAACCTGTGTCTATTGCGCCCAGGAACACACTGAAATTTACAACTGGGTGAGAACTAGGATTCTTGTGAGAACCTGCCAAATCGTAACACACATAAACCTTTTATTTTTGTGAGAATTAGAATTCAAGCTCTAGTTGGTAGCACCATAATTAGGTGACTTACCACCATGGTAGCTTAATGGTGCCTTCTGGATATCGGTGGCCCATAGGCAATCTAGCGAGCAGCTTAGGTCAGGTGCATGCTTATTCTTTCGTGTTTTAAGTTTCTATTTGATAGATATATTAACATTATGTTCGTGGTTGTAACCAGACCAAGTAGGACCACGGATCCCATTTGGTACACACAACTTGACTAATCCCAACATCTTATATGTGGCCTTTTATCTATGTGGAGACAGATAATTGGTTTTTTATACTTGCTTTACTGTGTTTATATGATTCAGTTTTTCTTTCTCCGTATAAAATATTTTGCAATATATATATCAGAAATTGTCTTGCGGCACACAGAGATTTCATCGAACACATGTGGTGCTTGCTGCTTCTCTTCTTCCCTGTGATGGAGTGATTGACTCTGTCTTCTTGGCAATGATAAGATCAGGAAGGATCATCGATACCTCTTTTTATAGACAAGTTAATATAGTTTATTCCTGACCACCTGTTACATGGGTTTGTCTTTTTGTTGGATCTAGTTATTTCTAGAGATTTTGAAGTTTATTGTGTTCAAATTATCATCTTAAAAAAAACCCCTTATGACTAAGATGAGAAGTCTCCTTTTATCCACATTGCAGAGCTGGTTGCATGCTAGCGGTTTAGGACTTGTTTGTTTTAGCGTTGGATTGTGAAAAGTAGCTTTTGAATTATAGATTGTGAAAAGCTGAAGGAACAAAAGCTGAGGGTTGTTTGGATACCTGGATTGTGAGAGGGTTGAATGACAGCTTTTGTTTTGCAATGTCCGTGATGCCCTTAGCTTTTGTAGTACATATTTCTCCTATTTTTTCATTTGTAGTTATTTTAGAAATATGAATTTGCATGATAAAATAGTAAATAAAACATAATTCATACCGCATTGTTTTTTAACCATCAAGTAGCAACTGATACATCAATCATATAAAATTTTTTAGTCCATAAATTAGGAAATGTTACATCATTCATATACTCACATGAACAATCTAGTTTCTCATAGCAACCAAAGCATCATGTGTCCGCCTTCATCTCCTAATCCATTGCCACCACTTCCATGAGATGAAAATCTATCAACCGTTGGAATGTAGTTTCCATTTTGATCATACACCTCAAAGTCTTGATCACTAATAGCACTATCTCGAATGAAGTTATGAAGAGCCATACATGCTATTATTATTTTTATTTTCTTAACCATGGGATAACTTGGCAAATCCAATAATATTCTTCACTTCATCTTCAAAACACCAAATGATCACTCGATTACATTGCTCAGAGATGAATGCAAATGATTATAATTTTTGTTTTTACCACTAGGCGATGGACCTTGTCGAAACTCACGTAGATGGTACTTCTCCCCTTTGTATGGAGCTAGATAACCCGGTCGATTAGGATAACCTGAGTCAACAAGATAATATTTACCTAACAAATAACATTCAACATGAGGCATATAGTCAACAAGATAATTTTTTCTAACAAATAACATTCAACTATGTTGTAAATGAGATGATAACAAAACGATATACAGACATACCTTGTGGAGGATGTGAAAATTTGTCGCCATATTTGCGTAAAGAATCATTGAACACCCTCATGTCATGTACCGAGCCAGGCCATCCGGCAATAATGAAAGTGAACCTCATGTCAAAGTCACATACAGCCAACACATTTTGAGTCGAATATCCCTAGCGTCCCACATGTGCAACCAAATTTGTCGAAGGCACAACAACAAATATATGTGTAACATCTATTGCACCTATGCAGTTATTGAAATATGGTGCAAAACGAGGATCTTGAAGCCTAGCATGCACCATCCTGAACTATGGCCTATAGGTTTGATAATATCTGTTGCAAGGAGATTGACACTATCCAACACATCTCAAACTGGTTTGCAACTTGGATAAATGCCTGTGGAGCCCCAATACTCCATAAAAACATGCCTAAACATTCAATAGAACTCATATGCCTTGTTGACTTCAAGCCATAATTTAACACCAATAAGTCATGAAGCCTATCAAAAAGTCATGTACCTCCGTTACAGTGTCTTACTTTCTCCTTACTATATTATAAAGATAGGGGAATTGCTCACTAAATGGCATTGTGCCCAACCACGTGTCTTTTCAGAATCTTGTTTGTGTTCTATCCTGTATTTGGAATGAACCCAATTTAAGAAACTCCCCCTTAACTTTCATCAACCCAGACAAAAAATGAGAATCTCTCGGCTTTCCTTCTACTTGGGTGAGAGCTTTGCTAACAAGGTATTTATTCCGTAGTAGTCGTTGCCAAACCCCATCATCGTTTAGTAATTTAAAAAGCTACTTACTAAGGAGGAAAATGTTTTTGATCAAAAGATTAGTAATGCCTAATCCACCTTGATCATGGGGTTGGCAGAGATATCACATCTAGAAAGTTTGTATTTCTTTTTATGATTATCCCCTAGCCAGAAGAATCTCGACCATATATAATCAAGTCTCTTTAGGACACCTCGGGGTATTTCGAAGAATGACATCATGAACACTGGAAGGCTGCTTAATACAAAATTGATGAGCACTAATCACCCCCCTACAGACATAAGCTTACCCTTCCAGCTACTCAGTTTTTCTCTCAAAGCGCTCTTCCACCCTTCTCTAATCACTATTCTATAGTTTACGATAGATCATAGGTATGCCTAGGTATTTGAATGGTGAAGTACCAATATCACACCCAAATAACTATGCATATTGGTCCTCATATTCTTTAGCATTGCCACAACAGAAAAGTTCACTTTTATGAAAATTATTTTTTAGTCCGGATAATTATTCAAAGACACGTAGAAGGAGCTTCATATTCATTGCTTGCTCCAAATTATGGTATAAGAAGATTATGGTGTCATTTGCATATTGTAGTATTGACAGGCCATCCTCCACCAAATGTGGTATAACTCCCGCAATTTGTTCATCGTTCTTAGCCCTTGATGTCAATATCGCTAACATATACACTACGATATTTAACAATGTGGGTGAGAGGGGGTCCCCTTGTCTAAGTCCTTTTTGTATCATTGACTTTTATGCCAACATGGACCTCAGATACAAAACTTTGAATACACTGACACCATTGTGTCAAGAATCCTTTCATTCTCGATGCCTGTTGCAAGAAGGACCATTTAACCTTATCGTATGCTTTCTTGAAATCAATTTTCAAGATCACACCATTTAGCCTTTTCATATGTAGCTCATGTATGGTCTCGTGGAGAATAATAACTCCTTTCGTTATATTATGACTAGGCATGAAAGCCGTTTGGGTTGGGCATACCACCTTTTTAGCGACATACCCAATTCTATTAGTTGCAACCTTGGTAAAACTTTTAAAGTTGACATTAAGTAAGAAAATTGGGTGGTACTCCTGAATTTTGAGTGCATTGTACCTTTTAGGAATGAGTGTAATGACACCAAAGTTGAGACTAAAAATGGATAATATCTCTTGGTGAAAATCTACGAAGAGTTCCATGAGGTCTCTTTTAATCACTTCCTAGAAAACTTGGTAAAATTCTGCTGAAAAGCCATCTAGACTGGGGGCTTTATTATGCTCCATCTGAAATATGGCATGCCACACCTCTTTTTTCATCAAAAGGTGCGGTTAGAATCTCATTTTCACTTTTGCTAACTTGTGGAATATCTGCCATAATAATTCCATCCGTTGAGAAGTTATTATTTTCAGGCTTACAAAACAAACCTTTGTAATATTTTGTGATATAACGCTTAAGGTCAGCCTCCCTAATCAAGGTTCCTTCCTCTTGCTCTAATTTGTATATCTTTTGTTTTAGATGTTTGCCACTAGCCATCAGTTGGAAGTATTTAGTATTGCTATCTTCCTCGAGAAGATTTTTGACTTTAGCTCATTGAAACCATTTGAGCTCTTCTTCTCATAACACTGCACAATTCTGTCACTGAGGTAGTGCTTAAGGGCCACTTCATGAGGCGTTAAAGGGGTTGTTTCGGCTTTTTTATCCGCCTCATCCACTTTTATGTTGAGTTGTTTCTTTTCCTTTTTAAGGGTGCCAGATGTATGTTTAGCTCATCCCTTAGCTATTGTTGCAAGGTTCTAATTTTATTTTGCCATCTTTCGGTAGCATTAGATCCCTGATGTTAGATCCCTATTGTTCTTTTTGCCATATGTCAATGACCATCTCATAGAACCCATCACAGATCAACCAGCCAAGCTCAAATTTGAACAAAGGCTATTTTTCATAGTGAAAAGTCGCTCTAGTATTAAGAAACAAAGAGGTATGATCTGATCTTCCCATATTTAGGGCCACCACCATGACTCTCAAGTATTTAGCTTTCCATTCTGTGCTCATAAGGACTCTATCTAGTTTCTCATACGTCGAAGGGTCCAGGTCATTTTCCCATGTATATTAGTGACCTTGAAGCTCAATCTCCCGGAGATCCAATGCATCTATAACTGCATTGAAAAGGCGAGGCCACAGAGGATCGAAGTTATCATTGTTTTTGTCCTCCAGACATCTCATTATGTTGAAATCCCCTTGATCAATATTGGGTTGGTTTCAATGCTGCAAACATGAGCTAGCTCTATCAAAAATTTAGACTTGAGCTCATCTTGGGTCAGTCCGTACACCGCGTATAATGCCTAAGTAAAACCATCCTCCTTATTCTTTAATAGGAACTTTGTATAATAATCCCCTTCAGCAATTGAGCTAATATGAAATAGAGCCGCATCAATACTATATCCTAACGGTGGAGGAATTGGTGCCCTCTCAGGGGCTCTGCTACTGTAGCAGTGGACCCTGAGTATGTATATGTATATATATGTATATATATATACGTATGTATACGTATATATATAATTTTCTTTCCAAAAATTCTAGAAAAATATCGAAATGAATATTAGTTACATTAATAAATTAGCTTAAAAAAATCTAAAATGCAAAGAAAAATATCTAAAACTCAAAAAAATATGAAACTATTTTTTTTAGGTTAGTATTACTTTCACCTACATGTTAAAACTATGTGCATGCATAAAAGTAATATTGTTTTCTATATAATTAATTTAATGTGTTTAATATTAATAATTTTATAAATAAATATTGAAATGTACAAAATTTGTGAACTTAATTTTTAGTCTTCTTTTATCATGCTCTACACAGAAAAAAAAATAGGTGCGGCGTACGCGTGCCAATCAGACTAGTTTACCCTAATAAGCATGCCACTTGAACGCCCTCTAGGTGCCATACTATGCCATAAATACTCCAGACTGCCACATATCTAAGAGTTGAAGGATGAAAAGTGCTTCAGCCTGATTCCATGATGGCTAGAAAATCTAATTGTTATTCTTTTACCTTATTGGAAATGTAACTATGCATAGCTAAGTCTCCCAAACCTCTGCTATTCCAAAAAATCCCTTTCATTTAAGAAACAATTTGGACGGGGTATTTGGTTTTTGGGAGGGCAGTCAATCTTGCCCTTATATTTCCCTGAATTGGAATTTTTTTCTTTCTTGGAACCGCATTTAGATCATGACATATGTGATCTAAACCCTCATCATTGAGGATCTCAGTTAAATCATGACATAAGTGATTGAGGGTCACATCAATACCTCTTGTTTCATCATTATCCTCAGAAGAATAAGGATCTACTGGTCTACTACCCTGTTTATTAAGCTCTCTAGAATTAGGAGTTTTCATTGTGACAGTTAATCTATCTACCTCAATATTTTTGATAGAAATAACAGATTGTGTAATGTTTCTATCATTGTTTTCCATGGATACCCCTAAATTCTTAATGTTGGAGGTAATAAGCTCTGAAGGTAAAAATTTAAAAGAATTAATTGATAAGCTGGATGTACCTTCATCTAGATTCCTCTATACTACCAGCCACTTTGCTTTTGTCAGTGCATCCTCCTCATATTGAGCCGCAGCTCGCCCACTAGATCATTGGCCACTAGTGTTCCCCTCTGGGATAGTGAACATGTTATCCCCCGGTAGCTCTGCAATGTGCTCATCTAGTCCCTTAACAACATCTAGGGCCTGAAGTGCATCAGCCATGGCATGATTGGTCATATTCGTCCTAATGCCATTTTTTTTGCATAATGCCTGCAACTTGTTCCAAGCTAGAGAATGAAAGACAGTGCCGAACAATTTTATTTTTGCTAGCACCTCAACCACCGTTTCAGCCTGCCCCATAGGTACTTGCCACAAGTGAATTTTTGAGACCGTATAAGCATAATTGTCATCATTGTTGCTCACATCTACTGCCTTCTCGGGGATAATGCACCCTTGGTTCACTGCCTTCAGTAGTGCTTCTGCATAGAAAAACTTTGCTGTACTAGACCTGTCATCATGTGCAGTAGCGAGTTGTGGCGACCCAGGCAAGGCGTCCTTCAGCAGCTTTACGGCCGACCCCTGTTTGACTGCGCCAACACTCCCCACTGCGAGCGGACTAGCCCAAAAATAAAATGTATCTACAACGGGTTTTTCTAATAGTGTTTTGATTTTCCATAAGAACTTGTGAGGGAATGCAGTCCCCTTAATTGACTCTTCAGTGAAAGATACACGGACCTTATTGAAAAGCCTTTGCTCCCCACATTCCACCTCACCTTATCTGGTTGTTCTCCAAGCTGCACTTGCATGACCAACTGTTGAAACTGAGCCCACATTCTTGCTATATCATGCCACAGCGTCCTTCTGAATCTGATATATCCAAAACCTTCCTCTCACACATTACTGATAGTAATATTTTTGGTAAAAGTCAGACCATACAATTTTGGGAATTGCTGAGCCAAAGATTGCCCATTGATCCATACATCCTCCTAGAACCATGTCTGTTCACCATTTCCTACTTCTTCTGTATAGAAAGATTGAACACTTGATTGAGTTGACCTCCATCAGCCCTCTCTAAAAATGAGAATCTCTAGGTTTAGACACTGCTTGGGACAAAGTTTGCTGCTTCAGATATTTCTTTCTAAGTATTTGCTAGCATCCATCACTGTTCTCCAACTTCCATAACCATTTTCTCAGAAAACTGATGTTCATAACCTCTAGACCTAAAACTGCCAAATCCACTTGATCCTTTGACCGACAAATGGTAGGCTAATTTATCAGGTGATATTTCTTTAAACCAGGGCTTTCTTGTCACAACAATCTAGCCTTCAAGCAATTCATGCTTTGCACCACACCTTTAGGGCCTGTTTGGATAAGCTGTGGCTTCAGAGTTTCTGGTTTTAGAGGAAGCGATTGTAGCTATTGAAATTTGGTTATTAGCTTTTATAATAAACTTTTAGGTTCTTAGCACATCTAAAAGTCAGAAAAGACAGTCAGAACCTACTTCGCTGCTTTTAGTTCATTTTAGTCATAGTCGCTTCCTCAGTCAGCCAAAAACCACCAGAAAACAGGGCCAGAAGCTAGCTATTTGGATAGCTTGTGATTGTTTTTCAGAGAAAATTTGAAAAAAGCCTATCTAAACGGGTGGTTAGGCACTTTATACATAGATAACATATACAGAGACACATTACTTAAACCGGAGTTAGTAAGGCTTAGTTTACCACCAATGGTAAGAAATCTCCCTTGCCAACCACCCAATTTCTTTTTGAACTTATCTTCAGTAGGTTTCTATTGGATATTACTTAAAATTTTCTTACCCATAGGAACACCTAAATATTTAAGAGGCAAATCACTATAGGACAAGTAAAGATTTCACTGTAAACAACTTTTTTATTTTGTGCCTCGCTCAAGCAATATATGTCACTTTTATGAAAATTTATCATCAAACATGACATTTGCTCAAAAAGGCACAAATGTCAATTGAGCCAGTAGTTTTTACAATCCCTAATTCACCCCGGTGTCATCGGTCCTTACAGCGATAAAATCTGACCATTTCAACCAGAGATTGGCATCTCCATCGCAAACTTGGCAGTATGAAAGAAAGGTGGTCCATGATGGGTTGAATACCTATTCTTTGGAGAAAGACAGAGTTAAGGTGATTCTTGATCCGTTGAAAATCGGATCTTTCAACCCATTGCTCAGACGACAAGCGGAAAGAGACTTGCTCATTTCACAAGTTGGTAGGCCACAGCCGAATTTCTTAGTGGTACTACAAAAATCATATACAAAATGGATAATTTCCCCGTTTGATGCTATTTTATACTCCCCAAATCGTTGAAATGTTCGTAGTTAATTAGTTTTCTCTAATAACTTTATACCAATTTCCATATACTAGCCATCGACGCGTACTACCACATATGGTATACGTGCTTTCAGTTAATGAGAGCCAAGAACTCTAATCACTTGGAACAGCGGCAACTGAGGCCGTAAATGCTTATTATAATGGAAAAGAGGTGACTTGTAATATTACTATATTGATTGCAACTCGATCAACTAATCACTGAACTCGCATCATATATATCCCGTGCATTTCACACGCGAGATGCGCTTGCACGCGATAACGTCTGCATGACCTATCTGTGAACGTGGGGGCAATGTATATATTACGATTGAACGTCGCATCTCCGTTGATTTCACTTACGTATTGCGAAGTGACTCTAAAAGTCGTGACTTGGATTGCTCAATTATGTACGATCAGCCAATTGATGCATAGAGCCAAATCAAACAAGAGCAGTCGGATTGGCAAGCTAGGTTCGGTTTCATTCATTTTCACGAAATGGTCATCCTAGCTGTCTGCTACCCGTTGCGGTTTTCTATGCGAGTGACATGTAATTGTGTCTTCACTTAGAAGTCAGCGAGTAGCTAGCTAGCTAGTCTTCTTCTGCTATGGACTGGTGATTGTGGGGTGCACGACCGGAAAAAAATTTGGTGGAGACGGGTTGCAAACCTCTCCCCGTGCAGCCCCTGCCTTGATGCACGACGCGTGGCAGCGGTTACGATCTGACGGGAAACCAAGACATCCCGCTCGGCTCCAGGATGGTGGATTCTCGACGCCCGCGGCTCGCTCGTTCAATCCCCTCCTGGCTCGCTCGCTCACGGCTCAACCACGATCCCTTTCCTTCGCTATTTCCGCCTCCCACCTTGTGATGGTCGTTCCCCTCCGCGCAGCTGGAGGCCGCGGCGGCCACGGCCGCAGCCCGGGACACGCGCAGCGCCGGGACGGCATGGGACTTCGCGCAGTCGCTGTGGGACACGTACGAGGTCGTCGCCGTCGCGCGGAAGCTCGAGTCTGGCCTCGTCCTCGACTACCGGCGCCCAGGAGCGCGCCGCCACTACGCAGGGAGGAGGAGGGGGGAAGCAGGCGAGGGAGAGCAGCCGCAGCCTGAGGAGCATGTTCCTCCGGTCCTCGTCCAGGAGGTTCGAGGAATCAAGCAGCTAGTGCTCTCCTCTTCCCTGTCTCTCCACTGTGACAGTAGCAGTAGCACCTACCCGTGCCTCAAAAGACATCTTCAGAGACTCAGAGCTCTGCAAATTGACAGAGTTATTGTTTCTTACAAGTGTTAAGCTTCCCCAAACACATTCATTTCCATGTTTTTTCAGATAAGAGAAATGCTCCGACTGAAAGGATTGTAAATGCAACAGAAGAGGGAAATGCTCAGACTGAAAGGACTGGAAATGTGACAAAAGATGATTGTAGTTTGTTGATTGTACCTTTCTTTGTAATCTGTAAATTGTCAATAGTTTGCAAGGATTGTAGTCCAGATGCTATAAATTGTAATCTAGATGCTATAAGATATTGGTGGAATGTATATGGTTCCACTATAAATTGTAATCCAGATGCTATAAGATATTGGTGGAATGTATATGGTTCTATCAGTGAAATCTGTTAAAAATGTGCATGTTCTTCCTTTTTGCCTGACATTTTTATGTAGATGGCTTTTTGCATGTTCAGTAAAAATGTACCTTTTTGCATGTTCAGTGAAATCCAGATGCTATAAGTCACGCTGATAAGTTGCCAATTCAAGAAACAGGAACATGACAATGCTAATTAAAGTTCAGAAAGCTTTTCTGAACAAAACATAAACTATACAAAAAACTGTTCTGAACAAAAGAGTTTCAGAAACTGAACAAATGCTACTGCAGTACTGCCATATGCTTCTCTGCTCAATGAGACATAGAAATGCTTCTCTTATCACATCATCATATCTCAAATTCTCCAACAAAGGAAGCAGGTAACAAATCAAGGCTTCAATGGTTCAGTTCAATCCAAACAAATATAGTGCAACATAGTAAAAGATATAGTTTGATACACCAAAATATACCAACCAAAGCCTACTTATAGGTTGCACCAAGTGCTATTAATCGAAATGTAACTTTCTAGCAGGCGAGACCAATGTGAAATCCTGCTGAACTCCAAGTAGAAGACTTGTATATCCACCTTGGATTAAAGGAGCAGTCATGGTCAAAGATTGCCCATACACATCGTTTGCAGTAGTGGTCAGAGATTGCCCGTGTCCTCTCGAATTCTGGAAACAATACGCTCATGTCCACCTGAGAGCCGAGCCGAGCCATGGGTGTCCAGATCGCGAGCCGCAGGCGTCCAGATCGACCACAAATGGTTTGTCCCGTCAGATCGAAACCGCTGCCACGCGTCGTGCATCAAGGCAGGGGCTGCACGGGGAGAGGTTTGCAGCCCGTCTGCACAGGATTTTTTTCCTGCACGACCATCGTTTGGTCGTTATGGAAAACATGCAATGCAGCCTGTTTCAAACAACTATTATATTGCCTCCTGATCCAACTCCTGTTATATATACACACGGTCTGCTACTGGATGTATTGACTACCGGGCTTCTCCGCAGAAACAAGAGAATAAAGAGGTGCTTCGTATGAAGGCTCGGCAAGAATTCGCAACATGGTGGGAGAAATAGCAGATGCTCAAGCGGGCTGGAATGGAGGACGGAAGACTGGACTTTGGATGGTAGCAATTCATTCAAGCTTCTTTTTGCTGGAAACAAGCGCTGTCGAGATGCTGTCTATTTGGTGCTGGGTGTCAGCGTTTGTGTAAGGCTTGCAAGGTGCTTGAGGTACTTTCTAAAGGACTTTTACAGAGCTCCACGATACCATTTGGTGCGCGTTCTCTCCAGACTTACTGAATTATCAAGGCGACAACCATGAGCACAAGTACGTGAAGAGGATCTAAACACGTCAATTAGGAAGGGTGATTCCTTAAACTGTTCAAAGATATGGATCCCCTTCTTAACATTCGTTTCCAAAAATAAAGCTTCACATCAATTTCCTGATTTCACGGCGGGGTACGAACTGATTACACAACTTTCATGGCCAAATACCAACTAAACAAGGGTAAACCGCGATTTATACTATGTATATTTCCTAATTTGAAATACATGCAGGGTAAGAACTATTTCTTCTTACTCGATCTCTCAATTCGTACCGTCTCTTCCTCTCTTTCAGTGCGAGTTAATCAGGCCGAAAAGGCATTCCGATCCGCCATTGGTATTGCCGGTTGTTCCAGTGTGTTTCGGCTTCGTTCCAAATTCCAAACGAACGGAGAGACCATCCCATAGTCATGGCTAAGCGTTGGACAAACATGCAACTTCTAGATCGTATTAATGGTGGTGTCACTACTTACATAACACCACATATGTAACGTTTTATTATTACCAGTTAACTAGTAATTGACACTAAAGAAGTATTAATGCTAGTTCATAAACTCTCGCGTGCGAACAACAGTTAAGGAGATAAGAACCGACACTGACTATCAGTGTCGATTTTTGGCTGGAACCGGTACTGATAGTGACTGTATCAGTACCAGTTCTAGACATGAACCGGCACTGATAATTAGTATCAGTGCCGGTTCTAGTTACGAACCGTCACTGATGATTGCAACTGTTACAGCTCATATTAAAAAATTCATAACTTTTTCACACGAAGTTGGATGGGGAAAAACTTTATATGAAAATTATAGTTCTCGATGAGATCTACAATTTTGTAGTTCAAAACTTTTTAATTTGAGTCATTTATATACCCAAATAATTATAATAAAGTTGTAGCAGTGGTCGATGACAGCTCACATTAAAAAATTCATAACTTTTTCACACGAAGTCGGATGGGGAAAAACTTTTATAAAACTTATAGATCTTGACGAGATCTATAACTTTGTAGTTGATCACTTTTTTGTTTGAGAACATTTAGATATCCAAATAGCTATTCAAACGTTCG
Organism: Phragmites australis; assembly: GCF_958298935.1. Lineage (NCBI taxonomy): Eukaryota > Viridiplantae > Streptophyta > Magnoliopsida > Poales > Poaceae > Phragmites > Phragmites australis. The sequence goes on along the minus strand of NC_084941.1, from coordinate 20,142,583 downwards.
GTTAGAAGATGTCAAAAGGATTTATTTTGCTACTATACTCACGAACGGACGATAGCTAAGTTGGTTAGAGGGGTCATACGTGAGTACAGGCTGTGAGGCCTTGAGTTCGAGTCTTGGTTGCCACATGCAAGCGAATATCACATGACGTTGTGAATATTGGGCACGGTCGGGTGGGCACCCTCTGGTTGGGCGCCTCTGGTCGCGAAAAAAAATTGAAACTTTCTTCGACCTGAAAAACATTGAATTGAGACTGACTATCAGTGCCAGTTAGAGCCACCAACCGGTACTGATAGTGATTTTCAGTGTCGGTTTCATACCCGACACTGATAGTTAGTGACTATCAGTGCCGAATAATCATTGTTGGTTCAAAACCCGCCACTAATGGCAATTTTGAACCGGCACTAATGAGGTGTTTTGGTGTAGTGTGTCTTCCGCTGCTTCATTTTCTTGAGAACTCGCGTGGCGATGTCCACGGTGATCACTATGCACTACCCCAAAAAAAAGTGATTACTACCGGTTCTAAAACCCTATCACTGCTGGTTTTGGAACCGACAGTTCTTACTCGGTAGTGAAAATTGGTACATATTACTGCAGATCAAGGATCGGTAGTGATAGGTGTTCTGTGGAGAAAAAAATGAATCGAGTCGGCTCGATATCAAGCCAGTCGAGCCAGAGCCGACACCCTTGCCACCAACGCAGTCGCCTCCAACTCAGCTTTTGGCTGTCGATGCCGCTACGACCAAGTCACCGTCAGGCGCCTTGTACAAGAGAACACGATGGCATGAAGGCCGCTGCCATAGTAAACACATCGTCTCCCCACCATGCCTCCACTACTACAGAAATGAGCTTCATTGCCAGCTCTAAAACCATCTTCACTGTTAGTTTTGGAGCCGGCAATGAGCAACAGGCAGTGATAGTCCCCGACTATCACTGCCAGCCTAGGGACTGGCAGTGATAGTTCGTCCCCAAATCGGCATTTTTTGGATGAAGAAAGCAAATTTTTTTCACCAGAGGAACCCCCGCACCCACACCGTCGAAGTCACGAGTCACACGATTTTTTGTGCGAAATAGACATGCGTGTGGTTCGTGGGACTCAAATCTGAAACCTCTTAGCTCGCGTGATATATTCTTACTATCCCACCACAGAAGTATTAGTGATAACAACAACATATACAATTCTTTTTGATCTCTTAAGTTTGAAACTTCAAATGATTATTTGGACATCTAAATGACTTCAAATGCAAACATTTTCAACTACAAATTTGTAGATCTAGTTGAGAGTTATAATTTTTATATAAAGTTTGTCCCCATCTGGCTTTGTATGAAAAAGTAATGAATCCTTTAAGATAAGTTGTCATCCATTACAAATCAGCAGTGATATTCAAATTTCACTGTCGATTCGTAACATAAACTGGCAGTGATACTTAACAAACTATCATTGTCGGTTCATTGCTAGAACTGACAGTGATAGTCCAGGTAACACTGCCAGCCAGTACTCTCACCCGGTAGTGAAGCTACAGCAGGGCATCACTGCCGGCAAATGGCTTGAGCCAGCCACAATTGTTGATTCTTCTCGCTTGGCTTATGAAATGATAGTGATGTACGGTCACTGTTGGCCTATTAGGTACCTGCAGTGATGCGCGAACATATATGCTCGATTTTGTAGTAGTGCTATCTTCCACCTGAGCCATGGACCCGTCGCCGTAGAGGACCCCACCGCACATATATTTGTCGTTCGCCCCTCGTCGAGATCCCGCGCCCCGCCGTGGAGGACCCCGCCACTATGGATTCGCAAGCCGCCGTGTGGATCTTGCCGTCACCACGCTCGCCCTTCCCTTCCCCACCTTTGCTACACCGAGACGAGAGAAAGAGATAAGAGAGAGGGACTTGGGCACCGACGAGAGAAGAGAGAGAGAGATAAAAATCGGGCCGAACGTGAAGAGAAAAGATGAGCCGGATGTGAGACCACCGAGCCAAAACTACAATGCATCAAAAATTTGGGTCTATCTATCAGTTTACTGCCGGTTTGTATTAAAAACTGGTAGTGTTAGTATTACTGTTGGTTTTTATTATAAATCGGCAGTGATGATTATTAAAAACCACGTGATGCATTGATGATGCTAGTTTGGTACAAACCGGCACTGATGATGCATCAATGGAGGTTTAGCTGAACACACACTGATGAGATGCTATTTATGATGGGTTCTCTAAGTAGTGACGGAATGATCAAGTTGCTAGATTACAAAGAAGCCAACAACTTGGAAAGTAATAAAGAAGAACCGGATAATGAGAAAAGTTATAGTTAAATAAAAAGTCCACAATGCACATTGTGAATGGATGGTTAGATTTAGTCTCTACTACCTGGTATGTCGAGGAGTAGTAGGTACTGTAAAATACTCTTACATCAACATAATTACAAGTCTATAATTTTTTTTCAATGCTACTCTTATGATACCCATAAGTAGGGATGAAAACGAAATTGGTAATTCCCGTTTTATCAGAAACAATTTTCAAAAACTACAGACTGTTTTATTCGGAATCGGTTTTAGTCGAAAACGGTATCACTTCCGACCGTTTGTCATTTTTTTTTTGTGTTTTCAGCCCAAAAAAGTACCATTTTGGGCCATCGCTAATTACCGATCTCCCATACAGATAATCTGAATCTCTGAGACATATGGCTTCTTGGGGTCTTGGCCCATGGCCCATCAGGTCCATCGAAAGAATTAAAATTGATTCCCTTTCAAAAGAAATAAAAACAATGACTCCCTTTCAATAGAGTAACCAATAAAAATTAAGGGAGACAAGGTGATAGGATACTTGAGTTTTGAATTATCATAGTATGTTCTTTGAAGCACAAGTATGAATCATGATAAGTACATCTTAAATATGGAAAATCATGACGCAACATATAACATGATCGAATCACTACTATAGGAACCTTCATCACTGTCGGTTCAAAAACTACTTTATTGCCAGTTTTTGAAACCGTAGTAATAATCTATGATTATCACTGCTAGCTTCAAAACCGGTAGTGATAATACGTAGCATTGCTGGTTAATACTATGAACCAGCAGTGATAACCCAACTATCACTACCGGTTCACGTAATAAACTGACAATGATTATTAGATTATCACTGCTAATCCATTACATGAACCAGTAGTGATAACCCCCCACCCCAAATCTAGCTATTGTCAGCATATTTGCATATTCAAAAAATTGCACATATACAAAAGCATATATACATACATAATTTATCACAGATCTTTCTAACTCGACACATTTCATTCAAAAAGCATATATACATACACAATTCACATGTCATTGACAAATGTTTCTTGGTTGATGGGGGCAGAGTTTAAATTCTCTAACTCATAATTTGTTTTAGATATTAAAAATCTCAGGATTCACTTGAAAACATTCATGCAAGGGAAATAAATTAGCAATTCGACCTCTCTTACTATCTAAAGTTCTCAAACTCTGGCAAGTCTCGAGTGCTTATTGAAGGTTGCGTTCTATATGCTAGCTCATAAAACTTCACTTTTGGACTTATCACCTTACTATTGATGAACCCGATAAGTTGTTCTTGAATAGTATTGATGTGATGTTGCAGGAGTTTACTTGTGTTCAACTTGATTAGCTGTCATTAGAAGAGTTAAAGAAATCAATCATATGAAACACGTATAGAAATTGAGAAGTACGCATAAATATGTATTTACATATCTCTGCATCATCTTGGAGCACCTTGTCTCTGCTGATTATGTGGCTGAACTCACATGCATGAAGCAATATAAATTATTACTCGATTTCTAACTATTACATTGAAAAAAGATATGAAACATCAGTGGCATGTAACTAGTCATTTTGTAGGAATTGGAGACATGAATATTCTGTATGTACCAGAAAGTTGGTTCGAACATTGAACTCCTTCACGTATGGATGGTATTGAAGAATGTCCTTACAGTATTGTGTGTCTACCCTATGCATGATTATGAATAGTATTACTAGACTTAGATTCAATTAAATGGAAGATTACTAGAGCGAATAATGAAATGATCGACTTAATCTATTTAGCAAGTCTATTACAGGTTGAAATTGTATTTTTGGTCTCCTTTGTTAGTCAAATACAACAATCTTGCTAATGTCTGGCTTGATAAAAGGAGGATCTAGTGATAGCTGCATATATATATGAAACATATTTGGTACTCTCAGGAGTATGTATTCCCACATACGTATCTTGTTACATACGAAGTATCTCATGTGATAAATGATATATACATAAAGTATGTGAGTATATAAGATCATCCAAATGGTATGTATACTTATTTACCCTTTTATGTGGTTTTCACATTTTTTTTGAGTATATTACATTTTATGTATGAATATAAAGGTATTATCAAAATCTATTCAAATTGATGGACCTCTTTTAAATTTTTTCATGTAGTTTACATTGGAGTATCTTAGAATGAGTATATAAGTATACTCATAGTGATAAAGGAGTATATCCACTTTATTTATATGGTATATTATAGTAGTGAGTATGTACTCCTGGGAGTACATACTAGTGTTCCTATATATACATATATATACGTATATGTGTGTGTGTGTATATATATATATATATATACATAGATAGTAGTGCTATTCTACACCCTAGCTGGCACAACCCATCCCGCCACAGCAGGCTGCCAATCCAACTCGCCGTGTGCAACCAGAGCGTGCCACGTGGCGCGCCCACCCATGCCCCAACCCTCGCGTCTGCCACGTTGCCCACCCCGCCCCCACGTGCCGCCTCCCCCGCACCTCTGCCCCGCGCGCAACTACTGACCACTGAAGGCGTGACCAGCATACTAAGAACTACTAAAATAAATACTGAAAAAACTACTAACAATACTGAACAAACTATTGATACTACTGACAACTACTTACACTATTAATAGAAACTACTGAACAAATTTTAATATGACTTAGAACTAGTGAATAACTACTGACACTACTGAATAAACTACTGAATACAAACTACTAGCAACTATTGATAACTACTGACCAAACTACCGACACTACTAAATAAACTACTGATACTAATAGCAACTACTGATAACTACTAACACTACTAACATAAATTATTGAACATTTTTACTATGACTTGAAACTACTGAATATTGAATTACTAACGACTAATGATACTACTGAACTAATTTTCTATAGCTTGAAACTACTAAACAACTACTGATATAACTACTAAACAAAACTACTGAAAGCATCCAAATCATAGTAAATTTCACTAATGAGCACTACTGGACTACTAAAACTACTAAGTACTACTAGACTGCTAAAGTACTAAACACTATTGAGCAACTACAAGGCTGCTATTGAACTACTAAACGCTACTGGACTACTAAAATACTAGACACATGGCGCGAGGTGCATGAGAGAGCGAGCACGCACGTGGGCGAGCAGGCGCGGGGACACATGGCGTGCGGCGCAGTGCGTGGGGTTGAGCGCGGGCTGTAGGGACACATGGTGGCACACGGGTGTGTGCGGGCATGCGCGGGGCCTGCGACTTAGGCTGTGCTATGTTGAGTCAGGGTGTTGAATACCCTAGGTGTAAAATAGCACACGTGCATATGATAATTAGAGCATGAAAGAACCTCACGAGTCAGCATATCACTATCTAATTTTGAAACTCTAGCATTAGTATCATGCAACTTCAATTCAAGAATTAAGCAACTAGAAAAAGAAGTTGAATCAAGCAAATCAGAAGTTTAATAACTAGCATTTTTAATTTCTTTGCAATTCAACACATCAAGTTTTTCTTTTTTCTCATTTGTATCTTCAGTTTCTCAAGAGTTGAAGTACGGACATATTTAAGAGAAGTAAACTCAGGATAAATTAAGTTACATGATTTGCAAGCATCATTATCATTAGGAATCAAAGTTTTAAGTTTTGCAATTTTAGAATTAAGTGATTCAATCAAAATATCATGTTTATTAATTTTCCTTTTTCCCCTAATAGTGTACCAAGATGAACAACAACAGTAGACAAATAATCATAAGTATGTAGTACCTCGTTACCATTGCTGTCAAGTTCATTCTCGGTGGTGCTTTCCTTGTTTCTTGCCCTGAGACATAACCTCATCAAGTCACGCATCGTCTTGCTCTTGGATGTTGTGTCATCCTCACTACTCTCCGAATCATCAGCGCTCAAGTTGACTTGTTTAAGCACCCAAAGAATTTGTACACAACTTTGCGGTTGAGAAAGTTCTTCATCTTGAAAGTGCGCTTCTTTTTCTCCCTTTTCTCACTTGATGCTATACTTGCAAGCTTAGGACAATTTATTTTTCTCTGATTAAGTTCAATGCAATCAAAGCATCTTAGAGGTTCTCTTCTCCCTCTTCCTCATTCTCACATTCCAGAAAGCTTTCTTAATACGAGTAGAGAGTATCACTAAATGTCCTTTAGAAATTTCCTCAAGTTGATTATCGGTTAGTGAAGACAAAAAGGATAAACAAAGCTTGATGAAGAAGAATCAGAATCAGTTTAGAGTAAAGAATATCCAAAGTAAGTGTACTCATGACAGTTGATTTTCTAATTGATTTCACTTTCATCTCTCAAATTCACATGTCTAAATGACGAGCATTTTTAGCATCCGTGAATGTAGCATTAACATCACACGAATTGCTAAGGATTTTGTTAAAGTGAGCAAAGAAATCATGAAGAGACTCACAATGCTTCATCTCAAATCTTAAAGTGATCAAAGGACACAATGATGATGTGGTGGCTTAAGTCTGCAAGGTGGCAGGACCTAGCGGCGTCCTTGACTTTGGCTCATGTGTGGCATCAGGGGCATGGCTATGCGGAGCAGGAAAAACTTTACCGGTAAATAAAATGTACCAGAAGTCACTAGTAAACCCGATTTCTCGAAGATATCAGACTTACTAGAGATTTATCAAACAAATTAAAAAAATCAACATGATTTCCCTAGAAATTAGTTACAATCCATTGAACATCATAAATTACACATAACAACAAATAAATATCCTAGAGTTGTTGCCTGCAAGCAAGGACAAATTATACATAACATCACAAATCTCCTAGAGTTCTTTTAAATTTTAGACAAGCCCAGCCACTTTCAAACACCTCTCCAACTGTTATTTTCTTGTTAAAGGTAAGATTATAAAGTCTGGGAAACCTAGTAGCTAAGGATTGATCACCAACCCACACATCCTCCCAGAAATTTGTTCTCTCACCATTTCCCATTTAAATAAACAAAATTCAACTATTACCGTTAAGTGTTTTTTTACTGGGGTTCAATCTTTTTGAGACCTTCATGAGAGATGGGTCATATTCAAAATTTTGATTTACAACCTACTTGTCAGTTAGGATTTCAAGAAAAAACATAGAGTTTGGAAGAAAAAGAGAAGGCATGGTGTATCCAAGATTTCAGAGGCTTACTGTTGGATTTGCTCTTCAGCTCGGAGTGAATCCCTTCCTTCTCGGAGATCTCTTGGGAGAGTTGGAGGCGCATCTCATCTAGTTGGCGGTCCTTCTCGGCAAGTTCCCCCTCGAATCTAGCTATCCAGGCGCTCGCCTGCTGAACATCATTGCAGAGCGTGTGGGCATCCATGACAAGGTCAATTGCAAAGCATCATGTCAGTACATATGGTTTCATTAATTTAAGCGATTGTCTTGTAAGGATTCACTCACCATGAAAAAAGGTGCCCGTGAACTCTTCCGCGTGACGTCCACCTAGAGCTTGGGCCCCCTTGACCATCCCTTCAGTGCATGTCTCCGAGCACACTGTGGATCAGCTTTGCATCTGCCTCAGGCAACAAACCTCCACCCCCTACCTTCATCAGCAAGTACGAGGGCTCGATGGACTTTTTCCTGTGTCCCTTGGAGGATTCAATTCCTGGATCTGAGGTTGTTGAGGCTCGGTGGCTGGTGTTGGTGCTCCAAAAAACCTACGAAAAGGGGCTAAAAATTGTGTTCCCATGAATGTAAGAAAGACATCCACATTAACAACCATACCTGGGTCGCTTCAAGCCTCAGGACAATTTCAATGGGAAAAAGAGGGGCCACTCTCTTGGATGGCTTCAGAGGGGCGACCACCTGTACTACAGCTGAGAAACCAAGTGGATAAGTGCCTTGGTTTGTAGGTTATGAGTCATTGAAAAAGTTGGATTTGAGTTGAACTTGGTTGGGTTGAGCTTGTATTTGCATGTATTTGTGTATGGCTAACCAAAGTTGGAGTGTAGAATGGATTTGGCATAAGTCCAGGGAATCTGTTCTCACCGGATTATCTGGTGTGAGATATTTGGATCTCACCGGATGTTCCGGCGATGAGATGGAAGTGAATGCCGAACCATTTTGTTTCAGATGCTGAAGTTCATATGTACACTAGATGGTCTTATGTGAGGGAAACAGGAGCGCTGGACTTTCATGCAGAGAAGATGTTTTTGGCACAAATTGCTGGTTGTTCCGGTGTTGTAGGCTTGTGCTTAACGGACTATTTTTTCCAGAGATGCTGTAGAGGGCTAGTCTGGTGGAGATGCATACCCCGGACATTCTGGTGTCGGGAGAGTTCTCACCGGAGGTTTCACTGGATCATTTAACAAATATGTTGCAAAAATAAGGTATGATACAATTGTACATTGGATGATCTTGTGATGAACCTTGTACTTCACTGGAGGGTTTTCTAGAAGATTTTCAACAGAGAAATTAGTGCACACACCGGATGATCCAGTGTTCAGAGACGGGTACACATCAAAACATTCGGTGTTCAAGTTTTTCTTTGGACTGTATTTTTCAACAGAGATTTGATTTGGACTAACGTGTGATGAAGTTATATGCATTTGGAGAAGCATGTTTTCTTGTCTAATGTTGTGCAGGTGATGGATGCAACTTGACGGTCGATGGCGGAATGATCAGGGACAAGAGGGGAATTTGGTGCCGGATGATCAAGGAGGCCGGGCGGAGTCGAGGGTGATCCTAGTTGTATATACGGAGGTCAAGTAAAGCTTGAAAGAAAGGATGAAGACGATATGGTGATAAAGTCAAGCGAAGGGAATGTCGGTGCAAGTGACAAGGTGGCCCAAGGGATTGAGAGTGCAAGAGACTTGCCGGCGGTCAAGATCGCAAGACGGAGTACACACGTTGACATCATGATACTTGCTTGAGGTCAAAGCAAGCAACCGTGAGTCACGCTTTGAGAAGCATGCGAAGAAGTTTTGCGGTTTGGCATTATCACGAAGCTAGCGTCGAGGCACAGCTAAGTCGTGAAGGTGTCATGGCCGTTCGATGGATGGAGCAAAAATATGGACCAAAATGCCCCGTGGTAGGTAGGAGGCCATTGTAAGTGAGGGGTATTTTGGGAATAAGGAAATTTGGCATCCAAGAAAGCTCCCAAGGCCCATAAATAGAGGTGTGTGGCTATTGAGAGAGGGTAAGCCAGTCACTTATGCTTGAGAGCTAGGGTTTAAGAGGAGAGGAGAGGATAGGCTTAGCCTTTGTAATACGGTAGAGCTTTTGAGAGAGGAAAATACTTTGTAATATGTCTACAATAGAACTAACCTCTTATTGAAATGAAGTGCAAGTTTTCGCCCATGTTCGAGTTCATCTCCTTCTAGTCTCCTGCTACTGGCTCCGTGCTTTGTTGCAAGTTCTTCCTTTTGGATGTGATTTTCATTTTGGTTTTTTGGCTGAAATTTCAGCACCTTGTGAAGTCATTCTCTTTGTTGTTAGAGGCATAAAATTCGCACACATATATGTATAAGTGGGTATTGAATTCCCTTGTCTCTATTCCATAAACTTGGGGTTTTCTTCTCTAGGTAGCTCGTGTTGATTCAAAGTTGCAAGCTTTTGCACAAAGACACATGAAATGGTCTTGAATGGAACCTATAGGCCATATACCATATGTGGAATCATGTTGCCTCAGAACTTTACTTCTTAAATAGTCTCTCTAGTGTTTTTGCTTTCGCTAAGGTTTTGAGGTGCACTGGGTGATCAAATAGGAGAATGCCATCAGTTTCGAAAGAAATTTGTTGATGCGGCTATTAACACCCCTCTAGTCGTCAATTTTGGTCCTATAATAGCTCTTGGCGTGGGCAAGGTCATGACAACCAAAGCACCCATGCCAATGATCACCTTTCCACAATCCTTGTCTAACACCTATCCGCGTGACAAAGTTAATCAACTACCATGGTTACAAGGGTTTGGCAAGAAGTCTGCACTTACTGGAGGAGTAAGTTGAGGAGCCGAAGTCAGGGCTGGAGCTTCGAGTGCTATAGCCAGGGTTGAAGGCACGGGGTCGGAGCTGGTGGCGACACTAGATCGCTGACCAGCAAACCTCCGGCTACTGAGACCTCATCCTCAACTGGCATGTCACCACCGCCTACTGGAGGACAAAGCTGGTGTCGTGGCTTCGCCACCTCCTCTTCCGCCTGGGCCCACAGTTCCCACATATCAACCTCGTTTGACTCCTCGTTACGAATGCCCGCGTTCTTAGTCTCTAGGTCGGGCTATCTACGTCCCAATCACTTCATGATTTGTGCCGACCACCACCTTGGATTTGGACCACTCGAAAGGAAGAAGAAATAAAAGAAAAAGGCTCACGAGGCTTATCGACAAGATCCTGGCCTATGCGTTAGCCTCCATCTAAATGATGAGGATCGGAATGTTCTCACGGTTGGGCTTGAGGGTTGTTGAAGAGGGACTTGTTCCTCCACTCCACCTCATATGGGAGATATCTGCGAATAAGAATGACTCATGAAAGATATGACCACAATACCCCAGATAACTAGTCGGGATAGATTGGTACCTGTCTCACCTTTTCGAGTTGGGTCCTCTCCGGCCCTATAGTCCCAAGCACTGAAAATCCTTGACCTCAGGGGACATAGGCATCACTTGATGAAGTCTCTGGCAATGTCCCAAGCTGTCAACCCCTGCTCGTTCAGATCTAGGATCTCGGTGATGAGGGTCCGAGTGATCGTGGTGGACTTCGATGTTTTTATCCATGCTAGCCTTACGAACGGCGCGAGACCTCGATACTAGATTTTAGGTAGGCCTTGCTGGCTGTAGAACCACCTTCTACGCCACCATGACTAGGAGCTCTTGGCAGAGAAGCCGATGTACTCTATCGACTTCCCTTCTCAGAGGCACAATCCAGCACCGCCAGCACCCATACCTGAAAACCCCTTCAGGAGGTAGAAGTGTCAAAAGAGATCAACTGAAGGGCGCATGCCCAGGTAGGCTTCACACAGGTGTGCGAAGACACTGAGCATGACGATGGAGTTGAGGGTAAGATGGATGAGCTTAATACTGTAGAAACAGAGCACTTGGAGGAAGAAGCTAGAAGGGGGGGGGGGGGGACGAAAGCCATAGCGGAAGAAATCTAAAAATGCGACAGTCCAAGTGGTGTCTGGACTGGGGATTGTCTCACCCGTTGCTGGTGCGAAGGCGATCAAGGCGCAAGGGAATGACCTCATTGCGCTCCGCCCAGGTCATGACCTCCTCTTAAATTTCGGATTCCGACAACACAAAATCACGGCCTTGGCAGCACCGGCAGCGCAACTCTCTGCCATATCAATCTTCTTGCGGCCCATAGCACCTGAAAGAGGCAGACGACGAATCTAGGGTTTTTGGTGGCGGTTGCAGGTGTCAAGCTAGATACAAAAGAGAAGAAGGCTCGAGGGAAACAATGATGGAGGAAGTAAACATCGTGTGGGATGCCTTAGTCTCATTTTATACGATGCGGAAAGGCTCTGAATGGCTCTTCGACTTGCACAGTAACGGTCCCGACTACAACTCGGGGACACGTTCTCCTGCTTTAATGTCTTGTCACATTTAACATCTCATACCATCCTATCCGGGGACTCGAGTTACAACTCGAGGATGCAGTCGGTCAAAACATTTATCTTTGTTGACCAAGTTTTTGATCCGTCAAAACCTCATTTTATGTACTGATGGGGGCTTGACAATGGGTAGTATAAAACTACCGTATTTGGAAGCCCTAGGGTTTCCTATATTCTTGAGGTATATCTGTGTGCCTAGAAGGGGAATCCCTAGACTTATGAAAACTGCCCACTTGTACATAGGATATCTCATAAACAGGAAAGTTTATCTCTAAGAATCATAAAAGAGGAGTCCAAAGGTGGTATGAGGACCTTTCTACATATACGGAACCAAGAAACCATGCGGAGGACAAGCCCATTGAAGTCCATTCAAGCCATTTAAGCCAACATAAGCCTTGCGCCCTCAAGCTTTTTGTGTTACTTATCTACATCAGGGATCCTCACTGCTACACACTAAGGGACCTCTCGATTAAGTTTAGATCTATCTAGGCAAGCCAAGAACCTCCTTATAAACAGTCATAGAGACCAATACAAGACAAATAAGGCGTATGACTATTATCTTAAGGAAGATCTGGACCTGTATAAATCTTTGTATGTACTTTATGAGTGGACTATAGAAAATATTTCCTACCTCATTCACAAGCTCGTAAGATCGGTGGTTTACGAATCATCAACATGAACCATGATGGGGACTCAAAGGAGCAGCACGCATGATGTCACCACTCCCATTTTGTTCTCATATTTCAGTGCTTGTGTTATGAAGAAGAGATTTTAGTGCTTGGGAGCTTGAAGACCACCAGCAGCTCGGTTGGCTCATATTTGGAGGAGAGCTGATTTACAATCTATTGATTGGTTGGTGCAGGTGTGTGAGAGAGAGAGGATGAATTGTTTCAATTTTTATCTGTTCGTTCATTGGCTTTTGTTTTGTTTATTTGGACAGGAATTTGGAATCAAACCTTATGTAATTTCTAGTTTTCGATTGTAGTTCCGTTGCATTGCATAATTTTGTACTATTAAAAGTGTGAGCCAAAGAAATTCAGATTTCACTTATTCCCTTTAAGGTTCCAGCGTATTCTGGTAACATTTAAGTTCTCGTTGCAGTTTTCTAATCAAACACAAGTAGTTGTATAAATTTGTTAGAACGTACATGGATATGGCTCACTTAACCACATCAAGTGACAATTAGTTACACCGTAAGTCAAATCACAGATCACGGCAAATGCCTATGCATTCGGCCTGCCCTCGGGGTGACCCTCGCCGGTCTCATTTGCCGCACCATTCATGGCGTCATGCTCCTCGACTATCTCACCTGCGGCGCCTGTACTGACGTTGTCAAGATCGATGAATACCTCAGCTGCCGTTCCGCTAGGATTGCCATTCTCCATAGAAATCTGGGCTGGCGCACCGTCATCTATTTCATGAGGATGGAAGTCATACTTTGCAGTATATTCCACCAGTAGCTCCATTGCAGTGACCAGCTCACCGCCGCTGCTCAGCTGCTTGGCATGGGATACCTCGCTGCAGTGGCGAGCAGCGTAGCACAGCATCTCGATCCACACTCCGGCAATCATTTCCATCACGTCCTGTATGCCCGAGTTGGGACTAAGCAGCGTCCCAGCAAGCGCAGCTCCATCGATGTAAGCGAGATCATGGGGATTTTTTTCTTCCATTTGAATGGAGACTGGAGGACTGCTATCGTTGTCGGAAGCGTCACGGAACTCACGGTAAAGATATCTGGCAAGGTTCTCCCTTGGTGTGAGCTCGCTGTCCCTGTCTTGGTCAGGTGACTGAGTTGAGTGTTCCTTCCAAAGTGTCACCAAATCATCACAGTTATTAGCGTACCGGCTCTTGCGGACAGGGCCCGGTAGCATGTAGGGGTGGACAACGTAGAGGTACAACATGTAGTCGGATAGCTCCTTGACTGCTTTGGCTACCAGGCGCTCCGCATTTTGGATACGATCCGCGTCTTGCTGCCGGTTGCAGAGGTAGACATCGGTGGCAACATGCCAGATGAGGATGCTTTGGTCGAAGTCGATGTCGTCGACGCTCCATCTGATATCATCGTATATGCCCCTCCGGTGAAGTATCCACCTGCCCCGCGCGTTCCTCATGTCGCCTAGTTGTCTTCTTGGTATCTCTTCCAGCAGCAAGTCCCTGATGCTGTCTGAGATCCCGGTGGTGCTTGAATAATGGAGTTTGTTCCACCAGTCCTCCAGTCCCACTTTCTTGGTGATCCTGCTCCTTAGCTCGGTCGTATCACGAGTGCAGAAATCCAACAAGTTATACTGCCCAACAGAGTGCAGCCACCTTCTGCTGCTCGCTGCCCCGAACAGCCGACGAAGACACAGAACTGCACCATGGATCCGATCCCATTTCCGAGCATGCAAGAACGCGCATGTCCAAGAAGACCCTATTGCCCTGACCAAAGATGTGATCTCCAGGACAAAGGCCCCCAACAACAGAATATAAGTGACAATGACATCAACTCTCTTGTAAGCATAACTACTCTTGAGTTCAAACAGCAAGAGCGCGGCCAAAGTGGCTAGAGGTGAAATAACACGGATGCAGGAGCCATACCAAGTGTAAATAACGTCAGCCTTTGTGTACAGGATGTCATACATCAAGGACAGCTGCATCTCAATCAACTCGTACATGTACTTGCCACCATTAAACTGTATGCCCTGAGCAATGGCGTCTTGTTCAGGCCCCGATGTAATCAAATCATCGGCAAAGAGACTCTTGCAAGCATTGAACATGTAGTGAGCTCCAAGCAGAACCTCCTCTGCATCCAGTTCTGTTGTTCTGACCCGTCCGTCGAAAGGTTGGCGACGATTTCTGTCATCCGACACATCAAGAGAGCTTCTGATGCTGTCTATATTAGCACATTTGAGCGCCCATGTCCTCTCCCCATACTTTAGGAGACCAGTAACGAATATCAATAGGGAAGGTAGGACCAAGGTCCTTTGGCTTGCAACGGCCTGGTACAAGACATAAGCAGCCCCCATGACCTGCACTGCAAGAGTTAAAAGGTGACGCAGCCAAAGCTGGTTGTCCTCGAAGGCATAGGCAGTGATTGTGTCCGGGCCACCGAGGTGCAGTAGCAGCAATGGTGCCCAGAATGCGACGAGTTGTTTCTCGCCTGATCTGGCACGGAGGGATAGGTGGCCAAGAGTGTATATCGCAGTTGAGTCCGCCATGAGGTATGCCAGCCAGAGGAGGATCCTCAACAAAGCAGAGCCTTTGCGCCGACGGATCCTTGCAAAAGCGAGGAGGAAAACTTGCAGTGTGAAGCTAAGGAGAACCAGTATTTGGATCTCCCATTCTTTCCAGAGGTGAATTAGCCCTCCAGCCATTTTTCCTGTACTGAAAATGCAAACATGCCAATTTATGTTCAAGCTGCAAACTAAAACGGTGCAAGGAATTAATTTTGTTCAGAGTATATAAAGCAGGATACCATGACTCACTTTACTGGCTGACTACCAACGGTAAATCCGAAATATTGGTTTTATCTGTGGGTCCGGTATAAAACTTTACCGATCAATGTACACTGATAAATCTGGATTTGATCCAATTTACGTTTTGCCTAGTCTAGAATTTGTTTTTGGAATATGCATATGCGTCCCAAAGCCCATCACATATTTATAATTGGTACCCTTTAAGTCGGTTAGGTAACAATGACATACAAAACTACAAGTATTGTGTCTAGTAACACAAAACTACAAGTATTGTGTCTAGTAACACAAAACTACAAGTATTGTGTCTAGTAACACAAAACTACAAGTATTGTACACTTATTTAAAAAAAACCGATTTTAATTAGATTCACTCAAAAAATAGTTATATATTTCTTCAAAAAATTTAGAACTTTTTGTATATATTCCATAATCCGTGTGCAATCCATTTCAATTGGATTCACCCCAAAAGACTGTGTTGAAATTAAACTAAAATTCTCCAAAAAGATTACTTTTATAACTCCTAAC
Source organism: Phragmites australis (assembly GCF_958298935.1). Classification (NCBI taxonomy): domain Eukaryota; kingdom Viridiplantae; phylum Streptophyta; class Magnoliopsida; order Poales; family Poaceae; genus Phragmites; species Phragmites australis. The sequence continues at coordinate 20,126,754 of NC_084941.1, read as the reverse complement.
AATTGTTAGGCCCTCAAATAAAATCCAAAAAATATAGGAAAATTCACTAATATTCTTCTTATACGATAGAATAATTTCTAAAATTATTTTTAGGCCTAGGTTATATGGTGATAAAGTGATTTACTTTGTAGCTAAAGATAATTTTAGAAATTAGTCCATCATATAAGAAGAATATTAGTGAGTTTTTCCATATTTTTAGGATTTTATTTGAGGCCCTAACAATTGTTAGGAGTTATAAAAGTATCATTTTTTGAGAATTTTAGTTTAAAATCTACACATGCTTTTTGAGTGAATCCAATTAAAATAGGTTACATGGATTATGGACACGTACAAAAGGTTTTATGATTTTTTGAGAAACATAAGACCATTTTTATATGAATCTAATTAAAATTGAGTTTTGTGTGAAATTAGTGCACAATACTTGTAGTTTTATGTTACTAGACACGATACATATAATTTTGTGTTATAAATAGCATAATATTTGTAGTTTTGTGCAATTCACTTTAAATTTTATTTACCAGTACATGCGAGAGGTACCAGTATTGACTGCCGCAGAAAGAAGAAAATGGCAGGATGGATAAGCCATGGTGATTCGAAGAACGCTGGCTCAAGTTTGCTTTTGGAAAGTATAAATTTGCTCTCCAATGAGATAATGGGATGCACAAAGTAGCAAATTATATCATGGATGATATACCACAATTTCTTCGTACTCTATACTTATAAATGCGTAAGGTAAAAACAGTCAGCATATTTGTTAACGGAAATTACAAGGAACTAATTTGCAGACGATAAAGAGTTCACAAGCAACAAAGATATACAAGAAATTAACCGTAATGAGCAATATTTCTTAGCTGACAGATGACTCACGGTTTCCTTCTTTTGTTACAGACATGCAGTAGGACTACCAGTATCTTTAAACTACCTGCCTATGGATTGTGCTACTCACCATTTGGAGAAAATAATGAATAGGCATTCTTATTGGAAGGATAAAACATTGGGAAACAAGAATTCATGTTCATTGTATGTGCATAGGAAGACTCTGATAATGCGAGATCTTATTCCCCTGCACGGACATTGGACAAAGACCTTCAGAAAACACAAAACAAAAAATTGGACTGTTCTACAAAAGGAGATCAGTAAATAAAACAGGAACGCTGGATGAGTGAATCCTTTTAATCGAAGTCATCAACTTATCGTGTCAAGTAGTGTAAGTAACTCTTTTAACAGAACAAGTTTACTATTCCAAACTGAAGTTTTGTGTCACTCCATTTTTGAATTCTGAACTCTCAAATAGTTTAAACAACAGCCTTCAACTCATCAAACTGGTGGAGAACACTCGTTGGCCCGCAACCACACAGTAATCTTAGCTGGCGTGGACCAGTTTCAGCTGGTTGTCCATGTGCGCATGTACTTGCTGCTATGGCCACATTATTCAACACAAATCAGCAAACAAAGGAAGAAAAAAATGGAGTACATGTCAGCGAAACATTCAGTCATCTGAAACCATGGTGGTTTTGGGGCCAAGAGGTGTGTTTTGCACCATTAGTAATAGTTGAGCGGGTGTTTGCAAAATATTTTATACTTTTGGGTTGAAAAACAAAACGAGGCAAGAGTTTCTCCTGTTCTTTTTCAATAAATTACGAAACTCAGTAACTGAAAAAAAAAAGAATTTAAAGCAACAAGAGTCATAAAATACCCAAAAAAAAAGAGTTATAAAATAGCGACGATAAACACATACAATGGCCAATTGTTGTTACATAGAAGACCCACCTTTGTAAATTCATTTAATAAACAAAAAATGAACGAACCACATAACTCAAAGCGTATCCATAGCTGAAACCATAGAAAACATGACCTTTACTCAAAGGAAAACAAAACAAAGTGACATACTCAAAGCTAATCACCGCATCGAAAGTCGTGGAGAAAAAGAAAGGAGTTTGGACAAGATTCTTTCTGCAGCCTTTGGACTTTTTTTTAATCAGGAATAATAAAATTATTCCAGGGATGACTCCTTCAGTTCATTCTTTATATGAAGAAGCTGTATGGCAACTCTAATACCAGGCATTTGTCTTTTTTTGAGTGAATCCAGGCATTTGTCTTGCTTGGTTGCTTTTTTAGGGGAAATGTGTCAACCTTGTTTTACCCTTGTTACATCTAAGGCCCCATTTGGTAGACCTCCTAGGGCCGGATTCAACCTGTAATTTGGAGGAGCTCTAGTAAACAGGTGTTCCAACTCTGGATTGCCTGCCCACAAAATGTATAGATGACCAGAATACAAATGTTCCAACTCAAACTGAACATTGTGCAAACTGATTGCAAAATATAGGAGATAACTCATCGGAACATTTTTTAATTCACTTTGTTGCAACTGGTGTGCAACGATTGCAAAATAGGACTTGGACTAAAATTGAGTTGGCAGATGGTTAGTGAATAATAGACAGTTTGTTGAAAACACAAGAATCGTATCAAAACAAAGTAATTGCGGCAACATGTTTCTAGTTAGATCTGCTGCATGCCTGCATCTAAGCAGTAAGCAGTCTTCCAACACACAGGTATCGCCACTCTTGTCCTTGTATGAGCCTCGCAGCACAAAAAAATCTAGTCCGTTTTCACTTACATGAATCTAGATGAACCTTATTTTCTCCACGGATCTGAACTTAGAGCTTGGAGACGCATTCAAATAGTAGACGAAATATTAAACCAAATAGCATATCATTCTAGGAAAATGGAAGAGGAAATATCACTCCCCTTCTAAATGCTGAAAAATGGGAGCTTCTACGCCTAGTTGAGACTTGGGATAGAAGACGTATTAATTGTTGCAAAGACGGGAATATCAAAGGCTAGCTACTTGATTACCACGGGTAAATGCTGGCGACAGCGAACAAGAAGACGATGCACCTACGGAGGCTGCCGGACGTAGCTTCCCGCCGGACGCGGCTACCACCGTTGAGCTGGGAGCCTGGGACTGCTTCACTGGGATTTGGGTTCGTTTGGTTTTTTCGCCCAGGAAGCTTCTCTCGCCCAGATTGAGACAAAAGAAGGAAGGAAGAGGGCCCCTCGACGACTTGACGGGCCCCATTTCTCGATTTATTTAGTATTAGATTTCTGGCTCATGAAGTACCCAAGAAGGGAGCTCTATCCGTCGTCGCCGGTTATCATAAAAATGTCAGATGTGGCTTCTATTAGGGTCCTCGAGGGATTTTTTTTTTACCATAAATTATCTTCAAATGAGAGTTTTGAGTGCGGGCATTCCACTTTTCTAATTTGACTGATCCAACTCCTTGACACAAGATATGTTTTCGAACACGGGATACCCTCACTACCGGATTTCGAGACTTTGCCGTGTGCATAGGGCACACGGCAAAGGCCTAAAAACACTCGGCAACGTGTTTGCCGAGTGTTACACTCGGCATACCACTGTCGGCATACACAGTGCCGGCAAACCACTGTTTGCCGAGTGTTTTATATCGGGCACTCGGCAAATATATTTGCCGAGAGCCAAATACGACACTCGACAAAAAAAGTGACCTAACGGTGCCAAGTCGTTAACGGCCTCTTTGCCGAGTGTCTCAGGGATACACTCGGCAAACACGAGGACACTTTGTCGAGTGTCCGTGGAATACACTCGGCAAAGTGAGCACAGAATAACGCCCAAAGTAAGCACAGAATAGCGCCCAAATAGCACAATTTGGCGACACATGCCACTCTTTGCCGAGTGTATTGGAGCACACTCGGCAAACTGGCATCCAAAATACCAGATTGAACAGCCTTGCGACACGTGTCCGGTTTGCCGAGTGTAACACTCGGCATAGCCTTGTTTGCCAAGTGTAACACTCGGCAAACTGTTATTTACCAGATCGACAATTGATCCATACCAGATTCAAAACTGTCGCTGCAATTCAAAATAATTTATACATATTTCACAGATTACCACCTTCACATAAACATCGCATATTACACAAACATCACATAAACCGTCGCATCACATATGCCACAAACATCACATAAACCGTCGCATAAACATCGCAAGTGACACAAACATGACAAATTGTCGTGACAAGATAGCAAAACATAGTCCAAACAAAAAGAAAATGTTGCAGGCCGTAACGGACTCCACACTTGATTACCACCTTAACCTGCATCAATCAAGGAGCAGAAACACTAAGTAAGAAGTATGCATTTGAAAGTAAACAAAAATGCTAAGTATGGATATGGGGTTACAAAAGTAAGTTTTCAAAGTGAGAAGAACAAACCAAAGTGAGGTGGAGTACCAAAGTGCGAACCTCCAGCTCCAGGCGTATTCGATCCCTCTGATGGATACTGCACAAAGGAGGAGATAGTTAGCACAACACTCTATGGTTGTAGGAATGGCAATAATGGTGATTACAAGGTTATAAACTAACTCACAGGAATGTGTGGAGCCTGTGGAGCAAGTGGACGAGAAGGGGTTGGCATCGGTGGCGGAGTTTGGCCCATTGCAGCATAAAGGGGCGTCATCATCGCATACCACTGGGATCGTTCTGCCGCCATCCTCTCCTCGAACGATCTCTCTAATTCGTGCCGAAGCCTCCTTTCTTCATCCAGCTGGGCCTACAGTATGTCATCGCAATCTCATCATCGTTCCAATGCAAAGCATGTAAAGATCGTGGAGGATGAATGAAACAGAACTAACCTGGATTTTGTTCATCGCAATCCGTGTAGGCTCTGGGCGAGGGCGTATACCCGGACCTGAGCTCGTGCTCTGAGCTCTAAGCTGAGAGAGAGAGAGAGGGAGTGGTGGCCGTATCGAATGTGCCGTCGCCAATCCAGAACTGGCCATGTTTCTTGCCTCCTCCCGCCCTCATAACCACTTCCCCATCAAGATCATGCTCGCTCGGATCAAAGTCTGGGCCGTGGACCTCCTTTGCCATCGATGTGTATCCATCCAGACGAGCCTTGACGTTCTCGTTGGTGTACGCTGAGGCCGGGTCATTCGGGTCAGAAGCAACCCCGTGCATCGCCTTTGACTTATGGGCCAAAGCATAAGCCTTGAACTGGGAGAGAGGCTGATCATCATTTTTTGCCGACTGCAACAGAAAAGCAATAACATTCATAAAGGGGACGCCCGCATAGAAATTAAGGAGAACTGAGCTTGGGAACAACAGATGCTATTGCATACCCATCTAGCCGCGAAACCAGTCAGGCTGAGGTTGCCTTGATGGTGTGGCGCGCCAGGCATCAACAATCGCCTTTCCCGGCAAGCATTGTGACTCTCCTCCCACTCGGGAGCGCACCACTTGTCCACGATCACCGTCCAGCACGAAAGGTCTCCGGCGCACCACCCCGGAGGCACCTAAATAATCAAGTACATGATATATAAGAAGAAGAAATTAAGTGTTAGTAATCTAAGGAATAATAAGCTTTAATGTACTTTACCTGCAGGTACTGCTCCCGGGTCAGAGATATGGTCCTAGCGTCTTTTTTTTGTCACCTTCGCTCCAAGGTGTTCCGCGTGAAATTTGATCACGGCCTGGATGCGCGCCTCATAGTGCATATCCTTAACAAGCTTCTTGGTAGCTTTGTCGACGACAGCAGCTGCCCTAGCCTCCAAGCCCGGCTCGCATCTAAAAAAATCCTGCATATAGACGCGACGGATCCAGTCATTAGTTAAATAATTTCCATGCGATTAGTATTGACTAATGTAGTGCGAACGAAACTTACCCACAGCTCGGCCTTCACCCGCTCAGCTCTATTGGGAAACACCCTTCCCTCCCGGTCACGGGCGTCTGGCGCGGCTGCATAGTGGGCCCATGTGTATGCCGACTCGGTTACTCCGCCCAAAGTAACCATGCCAGGGAACTTCTCCTTGATCAAAAGTCCAAGGATGCCGTTTACATGGCGTGAGTGGTCACCCTCTCCAACCCTCAGCCAGTTCTTGCACAAGTGTAAAGGCAATTTATTAGTATGTGTTGAAATATTGAAGATACAAAGGCAAAAAAATAGTGAGAGTAGAGAGAGCCATTTACTTCTCTCCATCTGGTCGAATGAGCGGGCGTCTAGCCATTGGCACCGGTCGCCTCGGGAGGCTAGAAGGACCACATAGCCACACACGAGAAGAAGTAGAGCTAGAGCTACCCCCTGGTCAACTTGCTCCTCCTCTACCTGCTCCTCCTCATCCCCAGACTGAGTCGCAGTCGTAGGTATAGGCGAGTTAGACTCAGACTCAGCCGCACCTAGAGGCGACTCAGTCTCCTCCTCAACAGCATGTATAGAAGCACCTCCTCCACCCCTGCTTCCGCCTCTCGGCCTTCCTTGAGGTCTTCCCCGGGGTCTCTTTCCGGACCCGTCACCTGCATCCGTGGCTTTCCCCGTCGCCTTTTTGTATAGCGACGTTAACTTCCTCATACCGCCCACCATGCTATGAGAACGAGTAAACCAATTAGTACGGATGTTACAACTTGATGTAAATAAATGAAGCATACTAAAAAAAACATGCTATGAGAAAGAATAAATCATACAGTTATTAGAAATAAACATACAGTTATTAGAAATAATCATCATCATCGGGATCAGCTGGATCATAAGTCTCATCATCACTATCACGCGTGTTGAAATAATCATCCTGATGCTCGGGAGGAGGAGTGGCGTCATCACTGTCATTGCCTAAATGTAACCGCTCAAGTAATTCCAAGTCCCTCGCATTCTGAACCTCGTCTTCTTCGTCCTCGTCAGCACCAGTTTCATTGTCTACTTCCATGCCCTGAGCTTCCGTCAAGTCGATCTCAAAATTCCCTGCGAGCCCATCTTCTTGAAAGAATTCTCCATCATATGTGTTGGGGTCTATGTTGTAATCTTCATTGTTTGGGACTGGTAGTTTACCGTTTGGCAGTACCTTGTACACAACATCCCAACCCTTAAGACGCTCAACGGTTTTGCACGGGTACGAGAGATAATAAACTTGTGTGGCCTGTTGAGCCACAATATAGACATCGTCTCCTGGTAAGACGGTTGATTGTTGAATTTCGACTAGCCCAAGATTAGGGGTCCGTCTCACTACTTCTGGATCGAACCAATGGCATTTGAATATGACGGGATTCAAAGGTTTGCTCCCATCAAAATTCAGTTCGTATATTTCTTCAATTCTTCCGTAGTACTCAGCCCCATCTAAGCCTGGAGTAAAAACTCCGGTATTTGTTGTTCTACAATTGGGCCGACTCTGCTCGTGGCTTGCTGTGTGCTTAATATCGGGCACTCGGTGTCCGTTAGACGACACTCGGCAAAAGGGCGACTCGCCGTCAGCCGCCAAACAAAGGGACACGTGGCGCGTTGTTTGCCGAGTGCCCGAATTCGCCGAGTGTTTTTTCTCTATTTTGCCGAGTGCTATTGTTTGCCGAGTGTTTTTTGAGGTATTTACCGAGTGCTTAGTTGTTTGCCGAGTGCTTTAGTCGGGCACTCGGCGTAGGTGGTTGTTTGCCGAGTGCCCGATATAATGCACTCGGCATATACGTAGGCACTCGGCATACACATCGTTTCCGGTAGTGCCTATTTCCATTAAGATACTAACTGAAATTAACCACCGGTACGAGGTTTTGCAACTTCAGAAGTAGATATGCAGGACCAGCAAAATACAACCATATATACAAAAGTTTAGACACCAGGGATATAGTAGTAGATAGCTTGCTTTAAGAACACAGCATGTTAGTTGTCAGCTTCCTCAGATTCTTGTTCATTGTCCGTTTATTCTTCGCCCGGGAGCTGGGCCAACACTTGAGACATTGATTGCAGCAAGCTTTGGACGCCACGGATCAACTCCTACTTATTCATATCTTTGAGAAAATCTGCTCAGAGAGTTAGTGAAGAGCAAAAATAAAAAATAATTTCACTAAAATACCGAATCAACTTTTTATCAAAACAAGCTTTATTTCTGACTTTCCAGATAGCCCACCACTACCGGAAACGATGTGTATGCCGAGTGCCTACGTGTATGCCGAGTGCATTATATCGGGCACTCGGCAAACAACCACCTACGCCGAGTGCTCGACTAACGCACTCGGCAAACAATTAAGCACTCGGTAAATACCTCAACAAACACTCGGCAAACAACAGCACTCGGCAAAATAGAGAAAAAACACTCGGCGAATTCGGGCACTCGGCAAACAATGCGCCACGTGTCCCTCCGTTCGGCGGCTGACGGCGAGTCGCCCCTTTGCCGAGTGTCGTCTAACGGACACTCGGCAAACATAAATGTTTGCCGAGTGCCCGATATGAAGCACTCGGCAAAAGATTTTTTTTCTTTCTTTTCTTTTTGGTTTCCTTTTGTTCTCTTTTCTTTCTCGTAATAACAACCAACCAAAGGCCGTCACACATCGATTCCGGTACTACTACAGTATGGTTTAAGGATGATATTGTTATGAACTTGGAGTTAGAATTCCGTCGTGCTTCAAGATTGAGATGCAGCAGATGTGGACTCCTGGGAGCGGCCCTTGGAATCAGTTGTGCTCTGAAGGAGAATGACAATTCTTCTTCCTTGCCTTAAAAAAGGAATTTCTCTGCTATATACTATCATTCCAGCTGTCATCCAGACAAAGAAGGAATTTTCAATGCTTGCCAAGTGGAAGAAGCAAAAGCAGATCAGCTTGACACACCAAGCTGCCCTTCTGATCTATGGGTTTTGCTTGGTTCATCGTTAAGTGCATCAGAGAAGGTAGCTGGTAGCATAGTGAGAAGTGGTGGAACAAAAAAGCAACTTCATTTGGCGATTCTTGGATGGATAACATGTTTGCTATGCTCCATCGAAATCTAACTTTATGGACAACTCTTTTTCATAAGAAATTATTTGATGGATATAAGTCAAATTTGATCTGCAAGTACATAAAATAACAAACAAAAATGGGTAGAAAAATATGAGACTTGCCATGGTGTCATGATATGATACGTAGAGGCTGTGGTAAAAATTTGAGAAGGTTTCGCAAAAGCTGTCACGTACGATGCTTAGAAACCGAAGCATCTCCGTGAAAGAATCGTGGTTTAGAGAGTGAACAGATCAGGTTTGAAAACGAAGTGATGGTTGAATCATCGTTTGACCTTGAAACTTTTTCTACACTCAACATACAATATAGCATATTCCATGTTAAACTTTGGCATTTTTCTGGGTCCGTTTGCTATTTTTAATTCATTAAGTGCATTTCTTGGCTTTTAATGGATATAAGTCAAATTTGATCTGCAAGTACATGAAATAATGAACAAAAATGGGTAGAAAAATCATATTCATGTTGTTGAGTCTATTTTTAGGCCTTACCCAAGAAATGAAAAGAAATTTGAAACATCTGGGCGGCAACACTCGACCAGCAACATGTAGCTTATTGGTTTTTTAATTCTAAAAAAAGCAAACGAAGTCAGAAAAATATGAGACTTGCTATAGTGTCATGATATGATACGTTGAGGCTGTGATAAAAAATTTAGAAGGTTTCGCAAAACTTGTCACTTACGATGCTTAGAAACCGAAGCATCTCCAAGGAAGAATTGTGGTTTAGAGAGGGAACAGATCAGGTTTGAACCTGAAGTGACGTTTGAATCGTCGTTTGACCTTGAAACTTTTTCTACACTCAACATACAACATAGCATATTCGATGTTAAAAGTTGGCATTTTTCTGGGTCCGTTTGCTATTTCTAATTCATTAAGTGCATTTCTAGGCTTTTAATGGATATAAGTCAAATTTGATCTGCAAGTACATGAAATAATGAACAAAAATGGGTAGAAAAATCATATTCATGTTGTTGAGTCTATTTTTAGGCCTTACCCAAGAAATGAAAAGAAATTTGAAACATCTGGGCGGCAACACTCGACCAGCAACATGTAGCTTATTGGTTTTTTAATTCTAAAAAAAGCAAACGAAGTCAGAAAAACATGAGACTTGCTATAGTGTCATGATATGATACGTTGAGGCTGTGATAAAAAATTTAGAAGGTTTCGCAAAACTTGTCACTTACGATGCTTAGAAACCGAAGCATCTCCGATGAAGAATTATGGTTTAGAGAGGGAACAGATCAGGTTTGAACCTGAAGTGACGTTTGAATCGTTGTTTGACATTGAAACTTTTTCTACACTCAACATACAACATAGCATATTCGATGTTAAAATTTGGTATTTTTCTGGGTCCGTTTGCTATTTCTAATTCATTAAGTGCATTTCTAGGCTTTTAATGGATATAAGTCAAATTTGATCTGCAAGTACATGAAATAATGAACAAAAATGGGTAGAAAAATCATATTCATGTTGTTGAGTCTATTTTTAGGCCTTACCCAAGAAATGAAAAGAAATTTGAGACATCTGGGCGGCAACACTCGACCAGCAACATGTAGCTTATTGGTTTTTTAATTCTAAAAAAAGCAAACGAAGTCAGAAAAACATGAGACTTGCTATAGTGTCATGATATGATATGTTGAGGCTGTGATAAAAAATTGAGAAGGTTTCGCAAAACTTGTCACTTACAATGCTTAGAAACCGAAGCATCTCCGAGGAAGAATCGTGGTTTCGAGAGGGAACGGATCAGATTTGAACCTGAAGTGACGTTTGAATCGTTGTTTGACCTTGAAACTTTTTCTACACTCAACATACAACATAGCATATTCGATGTTAAAATTTGACATTTTTCTGGGTCCGTTTGCTATTTCTAATTCATTAAGTGCATTTCTAGGCTTTTAATGGATATAAGTCAAATTTGATCTGCAAGTACATGAAATAATGAATAAAAATGGGTAGAAAAATCATATTCATGTTGTTAAGTCTATTTTTAGGCCTTACCCAAGAAATAAAAAGAAATTTGAAACATCTGGGCGGCAACACTCAACCAGCAACATGTAGCTTATTGGTTTTTTAATTCTAAAAAAAACAAACGAAGTCTGAAAAACATGAGACTTGCCATAGTGTCATGATATGATACGTAGAGGCTGAGATAAAAAATTGAGAAGGTTTCACAAAAGTTGTCACGTACGATGCTTAGAAACCGAAGCATCTCCGAGGAAGAATCGTGGTTTCGAGAAGGAACGGATCAGGTTTGAAGCCGAAGTGACGTTTGAATCGTCGTTTGACCTTGAAACTTTTTCTACACTCAACATACAACATAGCATATTCGATGTTAAAATTTGGCATTTTTCTGGGTCCATTTGCTATTTTTAATTCATTAAGTGCATTTGTAGCCAAAAAAAAAATTCAGGTGTTTGCCGAGTGTTCTTGATTTCACACTCAGCAAAAAAGTGCTTTGCCGAGTGTTCTTGCTTTCACACTCGGCAAACCTGGGCTTTGCCGAGTGTTCTAGATTTGAAACTCGGCAAAAAACGACACTCGACAATTTACCGAATATAGGGCGCGCGGGGACAGATCTAAAACTATCCCGCGCGCCTCTCCCCTCCTGCCTTCTCCTCGGCTGCCGCCGTCGCCTCCCGCGCCCCACCTCCGTCACCGCCGCCAGCGCCCCTCTCCCCCTCCTCCCAACTCCCCCTCCGTCGCCGCCGCCCCGCCCAGCGCCGCCCGGATCCAGACGCCGCCCCGCGCCGCCTGACGCCGCCTCGCCCCACGCCGCCCTTCTCCGATGCTGCCCCACGCTGCCCGACGCCGCCTCGCCCCGTGCCGGCCCGCTCCGACGCCGCCCCGCGCCGGCCAGCGCCGCCCCGCGCCGCCCCCCTCCGACGCCCGGGGTACAAGGTACCGCCACACGCCATGCGCCGTTGAAGCCATGTGCTCCTCCCTCCTCCGGCCACCCCCTCCTCCGGACAGTATTGCCATGAGGACTTCATATGTGACTCATGTTATTGTGAGCATGTGTTGCTGGTAGCACATGAAGTAGATCATATGGAGTCCTCGTCGCAATACTATCCGGGGAATGGGTTATGAAAGTTGATTCATATTTCAGTCTGGGTTGTCCTCTAATTAGTCTTTAGATGGTTGTATCATCCATATTTGTCATGCCTGTGTTGTTGTATTGTTATGCCTGTGTTGTTATGCCAGTTTTGCTATTTATTACAAAGGAGGTGCCGCCGAAATTTTGAATTTTGGCTAATTTAGACTTTAGGATGTGCATGTCGCATAACCTATGCGTCTCCCGTTTGAATGAGTTATGGTTATAAATATGCAAGTCTTTGCATATCTATAACCGTAACTGTTTCGAATTGTCCACATTTTTTGGACAGCCCGAGGATGTGTAGATTGGGTTCGTTTTAATGCTCTACTCCGATCCGAGACAGAGTTTCGGCAGCGTCTCCTCGTTGTTCTCCGGATACACATTCTCTTGGCTTGTTGCCGAGACGTGTATTTGGAGAACAGCGGGGAGGTGCTGCCGAAATTCTGTCTCGGATCGGAGTAGAGCATGGAAACGGCCCAATCTACACATCGTCGGGTGGGATTAGGACCTATCTTTACCTATTAGATAGTTTGATGCATGCCGATTCTCTCTTATGGTAAAACACAAATATTTGATGGAAATAATTAATTGTATAGGTAGATGAAATTGATTTTTATATTACTTGCTGAATAAAAAATATTATATGTGTATGTTTCCCAATATGTTAGAGGATGGATGATCGTGAGTGGATGTACACTGGCCGCTCTAGTCAGGGTTTTTTGACCGATGAATGGATCCAGAAGACCGATGCATTCTTGGAATTAGCATTTGCTAGGCCTAAGGGACCTCGTGGAACTTGGTGCCCCTGCAGTATTTGTGCAAACACGCATCAACAAACAAAGGAGGTCATGGGTCAACACCTTTGTAAGAATGGGTTTATACCACACTATACCCGGTGGACCTACCATGGTGAGTCCGAACGTGCCAGAGAGGAGGTGGTGCATCAACGCACCAACGACTATGATGTCGGGGTCGGAGACATGCTAGATGACTTTCATGACACACATTTTAATGAAGCACGTATGGAGGAAGTGCCGGAGTCAACCGCAAAGGCCTTTTATGATATGTTGTCTACGGCGCAGCAACCCCTTCACGGGCATTCCAAGGTTTCTCAACTGGATGCCATCGGACGCCTAATGGCTATCAAGTCCCAGTTTAGCTGCAGCCGAGAAACCTTCGATGCAATGCTGACAGTTGTTGGTAGCCTTCTCCCGGAAGGTCACATTCTGCCAAAGAGCTAAACCTTTATGCTGCAATGGGCCAAACTCCGCCACCGATGCCAACCCCTTCTCGTCCACTTGCTCCACAGGCTCCACACACTCCTGTGAGTTAGTTTATAACCTTGTAATCACCATTATTGCCATTCCTACAACCATAGAGTGTTGTGCTAACTATCTCCTCCTTTGTGCAGTATCCATCAGAGGGATCGAATACGCCTGGAGCTGGAGGTTCGCACTTTGGTACTCCACCTCACTTTGGTTTGTTCTTCTCACTTTGAAAACTTACTTTTGTAACCCCATATCCATACTTACCATTTCTGTTTACTTTCAAATGCATACTTCTTAATTAGCGTTTCTGCTCCTTAATTGATGCAGGTTAAGGTGGTAATCAAGTGTTGAGTCTGTTACGGCCTGCTACATTTTCTTTTTGTTTGGACTATGTTTTGCTATCTTGTCACGACAATTTGTCATGTTTGTGTCACTTGCGATAGTTTATGCGCTGTTTGTGGCATATGTGATGTTTATGCGACGGTTTATGTGATGTTTGTGTAATATGCGATGTTTATGTGATGTTTATGTAATATGTGATGTTTATGTGAAGGTGGTAATCTGTGAAATATATATAAATTGTTTTGAATTGCAGCGACAGTTTTGAATCTGGTATGGATCAATTGTCGATCTGGTAAATAACAGTTTGCCGAGTGTTACACTCGGCAAACCGGACACGTGTCGCAAGGCTGTTCAATCTGGCATTTTGGATGCCAGTTTGCCGAGTGTGCTCCAATACACTCGGCAAAGAGTGCCACGTGTCGCCAAAATGTGATATCTGGGCGCTATTCTATGCTCACTTTGTCGAGTGCCCTCCAATACACTCGGCAAACGTGCCGTGATTTGCCGAGTGTATTCGACGGACACTTGGTAAAGTCGGCAAACTGCCCAAAAAAAGGGATGATGTGCGAGCGCCACGTGTCCTCTTTTTGCCGAGTGTATCCCTTAGACACTCGGCAAAGAGACCGTTAAAGCCCTGCCGCCGTTAGGTCGCTTTTTTTTTCCGAGTGTCGTATTTGGCTCTCGGCAAATATGTTTGCCGAGTGCGCGATATAAAACACTCGGTAAACATCTGTTTGCTGGCACTGTGTATGCCGACAGTGCTTTGCCGAGTGTTACACTCGGCAAATACGTTGCCGAGTGTTTTTAGGCCTTTGCCGTGTGCCCTAGGCACACGGTAAAGTCTCGAAATCCGGTAGTGACACCAAGCCCACCAAACAGCAGCCAAACCTATAGCATAGAAAGAACTATCAATTTTCACATGGTACTCAATCCAAGTATGGTATTGAGATATAGAGCTGGGAATTAATGGTTCCTGCACCAATCCAGATAGACACCAATACAGCTTTAGCAATAGGACATAGAAACAAAAGATGTCTACATAAGTGCCATCACCAACTCATCTCCTCTTAATCATATTGTCTTTAGTAAGGATTGATTGTTGCTCAAGATATGTATGCCTTGTATTTGACTTGGGGCCAAGGAATGAATTTCAAACATGCTGTGCCACCTCGGTGACCAAGCTGCACCACCTCTTCTGTGTCTGGTTTTCTAAAGCACTGACATTAATCACAAGTGGTAGTGTGGTGCGTCCTCTGTGTTTTCCTACAACCGCAGTTGCACCCAGCTGGCGATGCAAAATGCATGGTTATTTTCTAAATGGCACTAGTTGACTTTCTGCTTTGGTTATACACAACTTGATGCAGTTAGCGAGCAACACATGAATTAATCAATCTGTTGTGAACAAGATGACTAGCCTGCGGATCCTATGATCACATGTGGGAAATACAAATGGGCTAGCGTTCACGATGAAGCAAAAAAAAAAGGTTCTGCTACGTTAACCCACAAAATTTTATTGATATTTAGATCAAACGAGTCCGACACAAGTTTTTTAAGTCAAAAATGTGCTTCCAATACAATATTCACTACTACAGGATTCCTCGTCACTGCCGATTCAAAAACTACTTTACTGCCAATTTTTGAACAAAGAGTGGATTAAGCGGCAGTGATAGTACATATCACTATCGGTTCATATGAACCGACAGTGATAACTCAATTATCACTCCTGATTCATGTAATAAACCAGCAATGATAATCCTCCCTCCAAAATCTAGCTATTATCGACAACAACACACATTATATATTCAGAAAACAACACATATACAAGCATAGATACATACACAATTCATCAAAGATATTTCTAGCTCTACACATATCATTCACAAATCACATATACATATACAATTCACATGTCATTCACAACAGTTTTACATCAAGTTCAAGATAAGCAATTCAAGCTCTCTTGCTACCCGAAGATGTCGAACTCAACAAGTCCTGGGTGCTTATTGAAGGTTGCGCTCTATATGTCAGCTCATAAAACTCACCTTTTGGACTTATCACTTCATTATTGATGAACCCAATAAGTTATTCTTGAATTGCATTGATGTGATGTTGCAGAAGTTTACTTATGTTCAACTTGACTAGCATGCACTGTGTTTGCATGCTAGGGTGTTCTCATTTTATGGGCAACTTGATTTTAGTACTAATTTACGATGGTGATATATTCCTGCATTTTTCATTAAATTCTCCTTGTCATCCACCCAAACTTGAGCAAGATCATTGTCTGGACTCAAAAAAGAGAGATAAGATGACTTACCAATACCTCATTGACATGATAAATAGGTAAAGTCGATCATTTAATCTTCACATCAATTGCATTTAAGTTTAATTGGTATTTATATTCACGTACAGGATGTATACAAGATATTGCAAAAAAGAGTGTTATGTACCGTCCATACAGGAAGCAGTATGATGTAAAAACTGACTTTTCGGTACTCAGGGAATATTCATGACTTGCATTTCCTACTAAATAAAAAGGTTCAATTCATTCCACTGATGAATCCTTTCCTCTTTGAAGTGTATGAGGCAGCTACCCGGTGACAATCTCTGTGGGTTCAATGTTCTTACTTTCATTCACAGATTCAGCCCTAACGGAGACACTGTCATGTTCAATGATCTTGAGGTATGAAATTACATATCGATGCCTTCTTTTCAATTTCTATACATGTTGAAGGACTAATTTTTTTTTATTCTTCAAACACAGTGCTCCAAACAATGCACAGGTGCGTTACAACCAGCAGAAATACATGCCATTTGAGAACAGGTCGACGGGTTCTTAATGGAACATGTTATCAACCCAGCCGGCGGGTTTCATGAACTGATCATGCCGTCGACACGTGAGAGATCTTCAAATGATTCTGTACCTTTTAGTAGAGAGTATGCGACAAGGAGGAAAGCTACCAAGGGGTTAGACGACTTATATATCGCCAAATAACACCATTTTAATAAATGATATTAATTACTATGTATTAATAAAGGACATGAATTACTATGTATTAATGAAGGTGTATTTATTATTGGTTTACATTAAATATGTGTCTCATTGTATGCATGTCAGTGCACTTAGTCCGGAGGATCCTATTGTGGTCTTCGACCTGCTACCGTCGGTAACTCTTCGACAGAATGGCCTTCCAATGATGATACGAAGGAGGAGCTAGAAGTAGTGGTCCATAAGCGTGCACAGGAGGAGAAGAATGAGAGGGTGGCCCGTCAGTTGTACGCTGCAGAGGAGCAAGAAGTAGCGTCCTGTAAGTGTGCCCAGGAGGAGGAGGATGAGAGGGTGGCCCGTCAGTGCCATGTGGATAAGCACGAGATGGTGGCCCATCAGTGCGCTGTGGAGGAGGCCAAAAGCTCAAGCCATAGTGGCGTTTAGGTGTTGGACTTCGATGTCTTTGACATGATAGCGAGCCTGAAGCGTAGGTGATGCTACAGTCAATCAGGCGTGGCCGGGTCCTCTGCACCACCACCATCGGTCCCCCAGCGTCCCCGAATGTACACATGCCATCAGCCATCTATGCGGAGACGTGGTTCTCATCACGGGAGAAGTAGAGGGATCCTGGACTGGCTCAACTCGATCGACTTTTCGGGAGGTGGCCTGTGAAAACTATTATGTATATGTGTGTGTTTGTCGATACCTATGACTTGTAATATGTGTTCACTCGAATATGAAATCAATTACTATGTATTAATGAAGGTGCCTTTATTATTGATTTACATTAAATATATGTCTCATTGTATGCATGTATAGGGAGAGAAACGGAGAGATCGAGGAGATAGAGAGAGGACATAGAGAGGGAGCATAGGGAGGGGGAGAGGCAAAACACTGCTAGCTAAAGCTTTCAGCCGAGCTTTCAGCCAGTAGTGATAACACCTTCTCTGCCAATCCCCAAACCGGCAGTGATAGTCTATCACTGCCTGTTACCCATTGCCAACTCCAAAACCGGTAGTGAATGGAGTTTTGGAGCCGACAGTTATATGTTGTTCTGTAGTGACTGGTCTCGTAACAACCCATCACTAATGAGTGACCCCGGTAGGGAGCCGCAAAGGCTACATTTAGTGACAGGTTATAAGGACACCCGTTACTAATGACTTAACATTAGTGATAGGTTATAAGGACACTAGTCACTAATTATTTAACATTAATAATGGGTGATAAGGATACCCGTCACTAATCACACATGCAGAGATCGACTTCTACAAACAAGAGAAGTACATGCATGCAAACAGAGAGTACTTCAACATCTCATTCAACAGAACATAATTGAACTTTGATGAACGACATCCTAAAGCAATGTCAAGATTTGACAGCAGTCTTCACATTCAAGAACACAGATATATATCCAGAAACTAGAATTTAACTCAAGTCAGTCATACAATATAGTTATGCATACTAGTTATGCAAATATCCATACATTATTACACTTGAGTATTTGCTGGAGCACATAACCTTTGACATTTAACATAGTTGAAATCTACAATATTGTATCATAGTACTTCATCGATATACATTAGTGCATGAATTAGTGCATTCTCTTTCGCTTGGCATAGACGACCCGATGCTTTACCATAGACAGTAAACAAGGTCTTATTAGCTGATTCATTTACACTTAAATGAAACATTTTATCAACCTGAAAGTTGCCTTCAGTAGTGAAGTCTACTCCGGGACCATAAAAGCTTAACCCAAGATTCTCCATGGCTTGATCTAAGATAGCATGAGAGTTAATTGCCGCAAAGGTGTCACCAAAAACATCCTACAAGCAAAGAAAATAAAATTATAAAAATAATACACGCTAACAGTCATGTATATCTTACATATTACTGTACCATATTATATTCATGGAACTGAGCAAGCCTCTCACTGATCGAAGCCAAATCCTCTTCGACCTCTTCAAACGCTTTTATTCAAAAATAGTTGCAGTCAAACAAAAAGAACCCATGCTCCTCAAGCACTTTTAGGCACCATTCAACGGCGGTTTTTTCGGAATGCAACGAAATCGGTGATGCCTTGCCACATGCCCTAATAGTGATATCCCCACTACTTTCTCCCCTTCAACGTATGTCAAAAGAGATAGATAGCTTCACAAAATTCCTTCCATCTAGAGTGGATTGCACCAAAGGTGTATAGTACCACATATCGTAGGGATTACCTCTTTAAGCCATATGATCGGTTTCAACACCTACATGATATGATGATATGAATTGAGCCTAATGTACTATAAACTCAATTAAATTGTTGTGTCCTAATGAGTGTTGCTATGAGCCTAACAATGAGGGAGAAAAAGAAAAGAGGTTACTATGATCGGTCTCGATCACGACCGGTGGGGGAATGTCAGTGGGGGAACTATGAGGAACCGTCCAGATAATATTCTAATTAATCATTAAGTCGATCATTTGTATAATCACGACTACAACGATTAATTAGAATATCACCCTGGTAGTTCCGGTATGTGTTTTGTGCCTAAGATCGGAACATATGCCTTTCCAACGTATACATCACAACAAAGCTTAAGAAAGAGTGAGTAATTAACATTGTATTACAAGTTCTTAAGCATTCAACCATTTACACATTTTACAACAAAAGGGATAAACTATGCAGTGGAAGAATTAAAACTTAACAACAACAAAAAAAAAGACTGGTGGAGCCATATGCCCTTAGGCTCCACCCAAACCTAGCCACACGAGTAGATGGCACTACTATTGTCCGCCGTTGGCACCGACGAACATGAAGTAACCAAAAGCTAACCTTTCTTCGCCTACAAACCTGAGATAACAGCATGAGTACAAAGGTACTCGCAAGATTTAAACTATATTGGACAAATATAAATAGCCCAAATACAAGAGTTATGCATTTCAGAATTTCATATTAGAGTTATCTTGCCAGATTGGAATAATCTTTGTCACACCCTAGGATTGTAACCATCAAACTTATTTAGGGTGATTTGTGCACTAGTTGAGCCTAGCATATTTAGGTTTTTCATTTGTGAAAAATCTATTAGTTTATTAACACTGCAAGTTTAGGCTAAATAGAAAAAGGGGTCAAAGTTTTATTAAATCTCCTATTCACCCCCCTCTAGGCGACATCATTGTCCTTTCAGCCGCCAAGTTGCATCCAACATATGCACATTATTAGACAAGCAAACATGCATCTCCAAATCCATATAACTTTATCATAAGTTAGTCCAAATCAAATCCCAATTAAAAAGATAGTCGGAACAAAAATGTGAACACCGGATGGTCTGGCGTTCCCACCAGTACAAGCACAGGACCATCCAATGTGTACTCTCCCTCTGGCTCTGGAGTCCCTCTAAAAAAATGCTCCGACGATGCTCCGATGTTCAGTCATGCCCATCACCAGATCTTCTGGTGATTACATTTTCACTAGACCATATTTTGCAACATCTCTGTGGAATGGTCCTTCCGGTGCACTATCTTCATCCTGACACCGAAAACTTCTTCTCTGCTAAAATTAGTCAAGTGCTCTTTGTGCCTTACACCGGACCTTTCGGTGAGAACCTTCATTTCTGCATGTGCATTGTAATGCTTCGATGCTCATACCTGTTACACACCGGACTATCCGGTGAGGTCAAAAGTCCTCACACTGGACTATCTAGTGAGTGTAAACTTCCTGCGTCCAAGACAAAAACTCCAACTCCAACTCTGGTTAGCCATAAACAAGATCACACACAAACAAGTTTATGTCAAGCAAGTCTAACTTAAATTTAACATTGTCAATGACTCATCACAAGTAAACCAAGGCACTTATCCACTTGGTTTCACTCTATATTTATTTGAAGATGAATTTACATGCTATATTTAGATCATGAAATTTGTTTATGTACACTTTTAATGAATGTAGCAATATTTGATTAATTTAAATTAATTTTGGTCAGCTCGGTTTAACCAACCTCACCATATTAATTTTTTGTTAATTACTTTAGTTAAGTAATGTTAATTTTTGTCATATTGATCGTAGATGGATCGAATATGAATGTATGATGTCCCTAGACATAGACAAGAATACATCGGTGACGTGAAAGAATTTGTGAGAGACGCTATGGACGATATGAAGAATAAGAATCTTCAGTATATGTATTGTCCATATATTGACTGCAGCAATAAAAAAGATGTGGTACTTTGATTAGTTTAGTCGGTTTCATTAACTAACGGACTATAATAAAGATTATTACAACCTCTTTATTACAGTGGTTATCATAATCGACTGCAATAGTTGTTGATTTTTACAGTTCTATTATTGCAGTTAGTTTGACAACTAACTGTGAAAACAATTTTTGTCATAGTGAGAGACTATTTCTGATAAGAACTTCAGCCTCCTGAGCACCTGTGACGAGGACCATGGAGAGATGCATACCTAGCACGACCCGTTGTTCGTTGCGGTGGTCGTGGTGATGTGGAAGAAGGAAAGGGATATTCAAAGTTATGCCAATAGTTTCACTTAAAAATAACAAGAATTCAAGAAGAGGAAAATGCTAGCTGGATCATAAAGGAGCATCAATATGGCGGCACTTGCTAATCTGTATCTAATATATAAGTATCCATGTGTTAAATACAACCGAATGGCCTAATTCTCAGCCAAAGTAATGTATGGCAGTCCCAAGTCTGCGATATGGACAATCAGACACCAATATCCTCCGAGTATCAAATCTCTCCCATTTCAAACGAACTGATAAGTTCACAGGACACATTGGAAGAGTTAGAACTAGTAACTATGCAAACCCTGTACATTCAGAAGAAACAGAGCCAACAGACTGAAAAATGTTCAGGAATAAGAAAGATCTAGCGCAGCACCATACCAATCAAAAGATCAAAAATTACTTTCTGAAACAAAGGATGTTGCTGAGGATATATAAGTAAGTCTGTTAGATCAGGTGAGGATTTACCTTTATTAAATTTATTTCCTTTCAGAATTTTAGTTTTGCACGTATATTCAACTCATTAAATGCTACGTTAGGATAATATAGTTAATTTAGATACTAGTACTTATATTTAGATCTATTACTCACTTCAATTTTCAGTGAAAACAAATCTGTTTTAAGATGGAGACAGTTAGTTTTTGAATTGTTAAATGCTGACTTCGGAATTTGTTGGGTGCATGTTTGAAAAGTAATACATTGTTATTGAGCTAAGTCCTCTTCTAGTTGAACGGGACAACTGGTACCAGTTGGATTCGTATGAACCATGCATGATAGAGTTTATGCCTACTCTTAGTACTTATGCATAGAGTTGCGTTTATTGTAGTTACAACTGGTATCAGTTGGATTTGTATGAACCATGCATGGTAGAGTTTATGCCTACTCTTAGTACTTATGCATAGAATTCCATTTATTGTAGTTACAACTGGTATCAGTTGGATTCGTATGAACCATGCATGGTAGAGTTTGTGCTTACTCTTAGTACCTATGCATAGAGTTCCGTTTATTGTAGTTAGCTATAATGAGATATTGTCAAGTGATGGAAGATTAAATCAGTTTTGTGTATGTTGCATAACGCATATGTCTAAGCATGAACTCTACCATGGTTTGGTGGAACATCCGATCATGGTTTAACAACAACATTCTGATTAGGGAGAAAAGATTTATTGGATATCAAAAAATGCCATCATATGCACGAACAACATATGTATTCATGCATGGGCAAAAAAATTTGGTAGCATATTATTGATGTTAAATAGTTAGAACATACATGCCATTATTTCAGGGGTAACTAATATTTTTCAAAATAAAGAAGCGACCACCACCACCATAAAAGTAGATAAATTATAAGAGCAAGCTTAATTTTTTTTGGAAAATAACATGTTCAACTTTCAAAATTATTTAAGTAAATGTAATTGAGGTAAACACAAAACAAACAGATTCCATTCTTAACAGTAGATTAACATGCAGTGCCAGTGCTGTTGTGCGGACAAGTCGGCTAGATTCAAAAGAAAAAAAAGTAGATGACACAGTGACGCACAAGTTGAACCAATAGCTAGCATGGATCAAGCCAAGTGCCGGCTGGATCTGAGTCCCTTTACATTGTAGAATTTACTTCGAATATAGCCGAACGAGAAGATCTAAAAGAATTTCAGTTTTTCATAAGTAAAGATTTCACAGTAAACCTATAAAATTATTGCATTCCAAACATGCCTTATTGCTTTCAAAGCATAGGAGAAAATATCGTGAGATCCTCAACTAGTTCGAGGACAACCTCTTCGTGTCTCTGTACCTGCATCAGCACCTTAGGCATTCTTCTCTTTCGAGTTTCCCTTGGACCCACCAGTGTCTAAGCCCTTCCCACTTGCTCCTGTCTCTGCACCTGCACCTTGTTTTGCGCCTTCGCCTTGGACTTTCTCATCTTTTAAGCTCCCATTGGATGGTCCAGCGTCTGGGCCCTTCCCACTTGCTCCTGTCTTTACACCTGCACCTTGTTTTGCACCTTGACCTTGGGCTTTCTCGTCTTTCGAGCTCTCCTTAGACCCAACGGTGTCTGGGCCCTTCCCACTTGCTCCTTTCTCTGCATCTGCACCTCTAGCTTGGGTTTTCTCATCTTTCGAGCTCCCCTTGTACCCACCAACATCTGGACCCTTCTCACTTGCTCCTGTTCCTGCAATTGCACCTTGTTTTGTGCCTCCGCTTTTGGCTTTCTCCATGGACCCACCAATGTCTTGACCCTTCCCACTTGCTCCTGTCTCTACACCTAAACCTTGTTTTGTACCTCTGTGTTGGACTTTCTCATCTTTCGAGCTCTCCTTGAACCCACCAATGTCTGGGCCCTTCCAACTTACTCCTCTCTGTGCACCTCCAACTGCACCTGTTTTTGCGCCTCCATCTTGAGCTTTCTCATCTTTCCAGCTCCCTTTGTACCCAGCAGCGTCTGAGCCCTTCTCACTTGCTGCACCTGCACCTTGTTTGGCTCCTACGCCTTGGGGTTTCTCGTCGTTTGAGCTCTGCATGAACCCACCAGCGTCTGGGCTCTTGGGAGCTTGGGGTCCCAACTTGACAGGCTTGGCCTGGCGGTCGCGGTCCGGGCGCTTGGCGATGGTGACCTCCAGCATGCCGGCCTTAAGCTCGGCCGTCACTTTGCTGCTGTCGTACTCTTTGGTCATGAGCAGCCGGATGTGAAACGCGCCGACGCCATGCGCGTCCGTGGTCGCGTTGCTGGCGCCGCCATTACTCTTGATCTCGAGCATGTCGTCGCTGGCCTTGACCTCGATGTTCTCCTCGGACAGCCCGGGCACCTGGAACCACAGCCAGACGCAGTGCGTCTCCTCCTTGATGTTCCACCGCTCCTTCCCGTCCGGCGGCGGCACGGGGCACAGCAGAGCTGCAATGCATGTATGCACGTACGCATCATCTTCCCAATTACATTACACCCGTGATTTGACATACCATTATCAATCATGCATTGATCTTAGAGATCCAGTAAATGGGATCTGCTACTCACCGGTGGGGGAAATGCTGAATACAGCCGGCCGCTCTTTGCCCGGGAGCGCACAGGTCATGGTGAGCCGCTGGCGGCTCTTGATTGCGGCAGAATGTCGTAATGCGACCGCAGGCCTCCAAGAACCGGGGGCTAGCATGACAGACGAGGCCGGCAGAACGGGCGATCGGCTCACTGCGGCGCTGTAGGAGGCCATCAACGTCGACATGCACACCAGTACGCTAGAGAGAGAGATATATATATATATATTCTAGTGCATCTCAATTCTGGTCTAGTTTGAGGACTACTCCAAGGAAGAAGCGTTTATGTAGGCAGGGAGAGGAGTAAGGGAGAAAAATCACCTTTGCTTGGTCGGGTTGGGAACGAATAAAGCGGGAGGCCGTCTTGGAAACCGATTTGGTACGTAAAGCATTGGATGCTTCCAGCAGTTGAGCACGTACATTCCATTGTCCAGGTGTTCGTTTTGTTGGGGTCATGCAGGGTCCAAATTTTTCTTCTTTTGCTTTATTTGCCCCCTTTTGTTCAGAGTAATGAAATGCTGATGCATTCGTTGTTTGATTCTTTGTGCTTGGCCGAACTAGAGCTGCATCAATCTATGTATCCATCTCTATCTGGTTACGTTCCTGATTCTATATATATATCACAGTGCCTTCTGGAAGGTAAGATACCTTTCTTGCCGTGAGACATTCAGGGCCTGTTTGGTTTGAACCCTGGGTGTTGTGCCAGGAAAAATAGAAGCCTGTGAGCCGCCTGTGAAACTGAAGAATTTTTCCTGGTCAGGCAGATGTGAAGTTTTGGTGTTTGGTTGCTGTCCTGTACCAAAGAAACCGTGAAAAGAAAAAACGGCAAACGGAATCATGTTTCTTGAGATTGAAAGAGCAAAACAGAAGATGTGTTTTCCTCTCCACCTAAAATCCTCCTCTCGTCCGATCCAAACCACCAATTTGCACCTTGCTTTCCCGGCCAAAAAATCACAACCTTCTTTGTACATACTCTCCTCCGATCTGTTGTTACCCCCCAACAACGGCCTGAGAGGTTTGGCGAGTCGCTTTGTGACGAGGCAAGCGCGGTGGCCGGCGGAGGGCTATCGCTAAAGCCAACGACACCTGAATCTCGCTCCAGTTAATGGATCGCTCGCACATCGCAGAGAAATCAGGAGCCAAGAACAGACATGGATGAAGATGCGAGAAGCAAAAACAAGAGGATGACTTATGCATATATTGATAAGCCGCCCCCTCATTTTCTTGGAAATATATGATGACAAATAAATGTTCCTTTCCTTGGAGTTGGAGGCATTTGATTTTTGTGACTGACCATTATTCCATGGAGCCATTCCATTTGTGTGAACTTAAGGCTGATAATCCGGTGCATGCTATAGTTAGTATTTGTTGCTGAGAGAGTAATCTTCTTCGATGTCTTTGATGTCTTTGAATAAATATAGATAGTACAAACTAAATCAAAATTTAGAGGCGTTCAGCCGTCAGACTTCGATATCTTTAACAAGCCGGTGCGCTTGGAGCATAGGCGACGCTGCGGTCGATTAGGCGTTGCCGGGTCCTCCGCTCCACCACCACAGTCCCCCGGCGTCCCCGGACGTACTCACGCCATCAATCGTCAGTGCGGGGACATGGTCCTCGTCATGGGAGAGGTAGAGGGATACTGGACTGGCTCAACTCAACCGACTTTTCAGGGGATGACTTGTATATTGTGTGTTTGTCGATGTCTGACTTGTAATATGTGTTATTACTATGTATTAATGAAGGTCTTTTTATTATTAATTTACAGTAAATATATGTATTATTGTATGCATGTATTGAGAGAGACGGAGAGATTGAGGAGAGAGAGAGAGAGAGTACAAAGAGGACAGAGAGGAGGACCGTGGAGAGGGGAGAGCTTAAACCTTCGGCCGGCAGTGATTCCAATAAATCACTGTCGGCCGAAAGATTCAGCCGGCAATGATTCACTGCCGGCTGAATCCTTCAGTCGACAGTGATAACCCCCTTCACTGCCGGTCCACCGAGCTGGCAGTGATAGTCCTGTTGCCCACTGCCGGCTCTAAAACTGACAGTGAAGGGGATTTTGGAGCCGACAGTGAAAGGGCTTTCTGTAATATTATTACCTACTTTTAGACATAAAAGCTATAGATCTTCAAATGAACTTGTTGTGTGTGAAT
Source organism: Phragmites australis (assembly GCF_958298935.1). NCBI lineage: Eukaryota > Viridiplantae > Streptophyta > Magnoliopsida > Poales > Poaceae > Phragmites > Phragmites australis. The sequence continues at coordinate 20,100,597 of NC_084941.1, read as the reverse complement.
ACAATTATTCAGGCTTAGAGTGGCAATACCTCTTAAACTGAACACCTGATTTATGATCTGTTTGTGTGTGCTCGGGGCGATGAGTTTGACAGAAAGAGATTCATATTCAGTATGTTTAGTTTGGTGGCGTCAGAATCGGACAACCGAACTTGTGCAACACAAGCTTACTAAGCATGGAAGTGACACGTCGGAGTGAATAGAAATCAGTAGTGGAGGTGGTAGGTTCTCTTTATTTGTCCGGTCATTTTCTATTTTTTCGAATAGGACTATAATTATATTAAATTTAGAAGAAATACACCCTCATATTACATAATGGTCCTTGAGAAATAAAGAAATTGCAAAGTTAATACAACAGTGTCCTCTTCTTGACCTCTAATAACTTTTGCCGTTCTTTACCTCTCCCTGTAGTAGCTTAGCGTAGCAGATTATTGAAACCGGAGTCAAAATATTGTTATAACTCTGACAACAAACCCTAACCCTTAGATAGCTATAATAACCAATGCCTCGAATCCACTATATAAGACTATGAACGGACATCGGCAATGTTCTCATCAAAATAGGTAAAGGATCAAATATTGGCATCACCTTTCATGGATTCATCGGATCTAGTAGCCCATAAATAAAATCCGTGGCTGACAGAGATGAAACCATTTATCCGGAACAGCAACCCGCACAAGAACAAGATGAAGTTCTCCAATCCTATTGCAAAGACATGGAGAAAAGCTAATCTCTCACACGCTTCGCCGAAGTCACTGCCGGTGATGATGACGTCATCACCGGAGAATAGGTGGAGGAATCCAATCCTGCATGATCGCCGCACCATTACAACCACCATGCTCTGGCACACCATACCTTTATTGGAGAGAAAACAAATCATACTATGAGATCTAAAAGAGGAAGACAAGACCTCCACTCCTCACCGTCAGCGAGGTTGCCATTCGTTGAACAAGGTGAGCTGTGATTTTTGAGTTTTCAACACCTTGAAGGGGTTCTAGTGCAGATACATAGGCATAAATAATTTTGGCATTAATAAAATATGAAAATTACATAAGATTAATGTATATTAGACTAGAGCACAAAATGATATCGATAAATTTGTTCATAAAATAAGTGTAAATTTATCATTTTTATTGCATAATCGGCACTCATAAATCAAGAGTAATATAGATGCACAAAAGATCAAATGCTAGCAAGCCCCTATATAAATAGTAAATAGATAAGACAATATTAGTAAAAATATGTATTGGTCAACAACTCCGCATTTGTAAAGAACATCGAAGGCTCATTTTATTGGTATTTGGGAACACAGATCGCACAATGATATGGTCGATACGATCGAGAGTACAAGCGATCGACCGATGTCGAACAGAAGTTGATTCATGAGCCTGTTGGACAGATGGATCAAAAGAACTCCTTCATGCATGTCATTCATGTCACATGCGCGCCTACATGACGTCGATGTTGACGCTGAACTTCCTGCGGGCCTGCTCCCTGATCTTGGCGACGCTGACCCTCAGCACGCCGGATTTAAGCTCAGCTTCCACACCTTCCCTGCTGTACCCTGCCGAGAGGAGCAGCCGCGCGTAGATGACCTCGCCGTCCTGCGCCGTCCCCTTGCTCGCTTCGCTGGCGGCGGTGGTCCGTTGGCCCATGTTCCCGCCGACGGCGTTGGTCTTCTTCTTGATGACGAGCACGTCCTCGTCGATCTCCACGGCGAGGTCTTCCTTGGACTGCCCTGGCACCTCAAACCAAAGGTTCACTTTGCCCGGTTCTTCCTCCAGCTGCCACCGCTCCTCCCGCGGCGGCACCGGGTGCACCAGAACTTCAAAGATCACGGCACCCAAAGTATCAGCTTATCACACAACACGAACATTTTGATGTGCATGTCAAGATATATATGTAATACCTTTGTTCTGATTAACTCGTCATTTGGAACTTTAGACATAATATCTAGCGTACACGTTTGGCTATTTTTAGTGTACGTTAGCATATATTACTAAAATCATAAAGATGTTGAAATACTTTTAATGGGAAACTATAAATATTTTGACTAAATATCTAAATAGTTTATATATTCTAATCGTCAAAATTTCCAAGTTCGGCCGCACACATTCATATAGGACAGCGTTTATTTTGGACTGGAGGTGTCTTTGTGACGAGGCATGCACAGATTCTTTTACGTATGCATGTATATCTATGTTTAGAGAAACTTATGCATGTATATCTATTTTTAGAGAAACTTATGCATGTATATCTTGTATGTGTCCTGAACTGAAATATATATGCAATCACTGTTTAATGGCAAAATATCAACATGAACCAACAAAATTACATCACCAGCTTACCGACAGGAGATATGTTAAATGGAGGCAAATCTGTCTTTGGGTTATGCTCTCCCTTTGGATTTTTCGCACAACACACAGAAAGAGGCCGGGACCTCCTCTGGGAAGAAAGGGGAGCCACCGCTGCTGGTCTTGCGGACTGAAGCTGGCCGCCGGAGGAAATTGCAGGTCGCACCGCCGGCCCGCTGTTTAGGAGGGTGCAAGAAGTGACCGTCGACATTGCACTTGCTTGATTGTAGTGTAACTCTAGCTCGACACTGAGATCAGGAAGAAGATTGTAAGAATGGGCTTTGGTGAGATGGAGGAGATCCTGAGGGGCTTTATAGATACTATGGAGACAAGATCACAGGTTATCTTTGCTTAGTCCATGGATCAGGGGAATAAAGTGGCTTGTCTATTGCTTTCGCAGGAAGGAACTAGCCATTGGTGCAAATGATGCCAATCTTCTTGTTGCAAGGCATTCTGTTCTTTTTTTTTTCTTTGTTTCTTTGATACTCAGATCCATCTACACTTTAGTAACAGCAAAATCTAATTGATGTACACGTCCGACATGAAAAATGAGATACAAAATGGGTTGGTTCCTTGCTTCCAAGGGATGTTGTGGCACGAAAAGCACGGTGTACGCATTGGCATGCTGATGACACTTTGAGTATGTTTGATTGTAGACAACAAAAAGCCTGATCAAATATCGGTCATGACAAGATTAGGACTGTCAAATTTAGAGCTAGAAAATGATATTTGGTTTGTGATCAAACCAGAAAAAAATCGAAGCATGGGAAATTTGTCCTACAAACCAAATAGAATACAAATGTCCTGGGCACGGCCAAAATCTGGCTTGGCACAACAGGTAGTGAACCAAACATTCACTAATAGTTTTTTGTGGTTGCATTAGTTTTTCAATGGAGCCAATTATTTATTTCTAGTTTTATATGAGCCCTCAGTTTGAAATATCTTTTATAAAAGCAACTGTGGTGTACTGTGGTTATGTTGATGACATATGTAGATCAACACGTATAAAAATAGTAAAATGAGAAAAACAATGAACGAGAGGCTGTGCTAGTGTAGCTGAACCAGAGGCTCGAGCGTGCGTCGAGGGACTTAGGTTGGCAACGCAATGGCGGCAGCCGCTGGTGCTGAAATCTGATTGTGCCAGGGCCGTTTCGGCTTTGTGCGAGCGAGGAGAAGATCGATCTTATTAGATATGTATCGAATAATTGTACGGAGTTGGTTACATATAGGATTTGATGTTGTATTAGTGGTACATTGTAAAATCCTAGTAGGACTCCTGTATCCAAGCCTCCTCATAAATATGAGAGGAGGACCGCTGTTTGTAACCATGATGGCATAGCGACAGGTTCGCAGGGGGCAGCAAGTCTGCGGTAACCTCGGAAAGCGGCCGGTGTTGCTAGTTGGGGAGGAGCACCCGTAGTCATGCCCCGGGGATGTAGGCTTTGGTTGAACCTCGTTAACAAACATCGTGCCTCTGGTGTCGTCTGTGATCGTGTACATCATCTCGGTAGATCCACCCGTTGCTTCCGCTGATGGCTTATTTCCTAACAAGTGATACTAGAGCTATGGTTGGATTGGATCTAGATGCGTTGCGTGGAAGATCCCGCAGAGGCATGAGGATTATGCTTCTACAGGGTGTCGTGGAACGCACGACAGTGTGGGTGGATACAGCGCAAGGTGGAGCATGGCGGTGACCGGTGTGCACAGGCGGTGCGTGTAATGGCTGCAGCGAGTCGACGCATGCCTATGAACAATGCAGCGTGGATGGCAGCGTGGAGGCGTCACGGGCATGCAGTGTGCACATGCATGTACGAAAGCGTTGGCGGTGGCTAGTATTGCTAGCCGGTCGTCATCGTCGAGGATGGAGCATGGATGTAGCCGCTGACGGCGGTCTCCAGGGTCTATACGCGCGATGCAGCCGGTTCAGGCTAGAGGGCACAACAGTAGGCCAGCCTGGGGCAGATCGTGTGCTGCTCGGGGAGCCCGCAGTAGCGTCAAGGTGCGACGGGATAGCCGTGCAGGTGAAGGACAGCTTCAGCTCGGTATGGACTTGGCGCCTGGTGGTTGGCTCAATGACATGAGTTGACGAGTTGTGGCGCAAGTGGAGTCTGATCGAGACTCCAGACATGCGGAGTCGTATTCTAGTTGGTGTGCTCGGGCTAGAGTTCGAGGCTGGTATGGCTGGATTCGACATGCATGTGTGGGAGCCTGCGTGCGTGTGGCGGCACCACTTGGTGTGCCACGCCTGAGGAGGTAGTGTTCGGGCACAGGTCTGGAGGGGAGTCGGAGTAGGACTCATACTTGTGATGGACATGGAACCCTCAGGCGACATCCTTGCGCAGAGGACAAGTGTGTGGCGCTGAGTGCTACGGTAGGCCAAAGCGGAGACCTGGCATGGTGCGGCTTGTGGCCCGGTCAGCTGGCTCAAGCAAGTGGCGTGATGCATGCGGCATTAGGTGGGTCCCATGAGGGCCATGCAGGAGGCATGCACGAGCAAGGCAAGCAAACTTGGAAGCCACGTTTGATAAGAACAAAAATTCTGCAGCCAAGGAATTGTGCACAACCGAATAGATAAAGGAAAGGAAAAATAGTTCAGCTCGGGAGCTAAAACTGCTCGGGAGCGACATTTTTTTTCAGGCATTTTTCTAGCAGCGGGCGTGCACAAAGTTGGCTCAAGGTCTACTCAGAGGGACGGCTCACAAAGCAGCTTTTGGCATGTGTGCTCGGCAGACATCGTGCGGCAAGGCACGCAGACGACGCGTGTGGACCAGCAGGTTTCTTGCAAGGTGATTCGACGATGACAGACGGGTTTAGTGATGAACCCGAGCAGACAATTCACGGGAAAGACGAATAGACTGGTGATTCGGCGAGATGAAATCAAAGTTTTGGTCAAGCGTCTGATGGATCGGCGTACAAGTGGCAAGGTGTGTTGTGCGGACATGCACGGGATGCGCAGGTGTTGGGGTGCGATAGGAGGTCGTAGACACGAGGTGTGCAGGTGCTGAAACATGATAGGAGGTCACATACGCTGATGAATATTGCAACAGGCGAAGGACAAGAGGCAGTCGATCGATTGGCCATACCGTAGGCTGGTGTTGTGATGCTCGGTGATGAGCATGGGCTGTCGATGGTGTTTGGTTGTGATGCACATGACAACTGATGATAGTTTGATAGTGGTGGCCGGACAGTTTGCGGGCACATGATAGACGGTCCAATGAAGGTTGGCGGATAGTTCACTTGGAGGGTGAACATACCGTGATGCAGGGCGGACAGGCTGGCGGCGACAGGCCAGTCATACCGTGGTGGCACAGATGAAGAGACTGACAACAACGACTTAGGAGCATGAGGGCTAGTGGTGGTTATTCTCTGTGGCATGGCAACACGTGGCGCTAGCTCAGGATGCAGGATGGCATGGGAGAGGGCTTGCATGTTCCACGGCCAAAAAATTGATCAGTTCCACGGCCAAAAAATTGATGCCCGATGCAGCGGCCTCCCCCACGGTTTAATCCATGAATGCAGCAAGATCAAATATTCACATCATCGAAAATGAAATTGCAAGAAGAAACAAGGGACCCTTATTGCAAAACAAAACACACATCACACACAAGATCATGCCCATGATCATATTTCCCCATGATTCCATGAGTTTAAACCACAACACAAACATAATTCATTTCACTACTATTCTTTCACACAAGATCAATTTGCTCCTATCCAAACAATTGCAACACTTGCAAGCAGGATAGAAACAGAGAGAAAGAACAATCAAAGAGCTTTCAGCTACCGAGCACATAACAAAACAACAAATGGGGTAACAAGAAACTGACCGATGTGGAGCTTGCCAATGTGGACCTCACCGCCTTTGATCTGACCGCCATGGAGATCCCACTGTAGAGGTCACGGCTGTGGAGCTCCCGATGGGCGCATAGGCAAGGTCGATGTCCACCATGGACGCGTAGGCGAGTTTGAGGCTGGTCGCTCCATCCGCACCATCATCGCTGATGAGGACACCACCTATGCCACAGTCTAGCCTCTTCACCCTCTGTTGAGTTGAAGAAGAAATCAAAGGATCCGGCCAGAACTCGCCGTGCAGGAGCACGCCGTGGTTTCGGCCGCCACCATGGATCTAGATCTCAGCGATCTCCTCAACCATGGTGTAGTCAAGGTCGGCCACTGCCATGAACTCTGGATCCAGCTAGGGGGCTACCGATGCTCAGGCTAGGCTCCCTCCATGGATCTATTGCTAAGCGTCCTCAGGAAGGCGAATGGATTTAGGGAGATAGGGAGGTGGCGCAGATTGGGCAGAGAGAGAGAGAGGGGGGTGATGTTATGGCTTGAAGGTGAGGAAATGAGAGGCGAGAGAGCTTACCGATAGGACTTAGAAAATATATCATGGAGTGAGATCATCAGTGCCGATTCATGGCTAGAACTGGCACTGATACAGACTATCAGTGCGAGTTCATGTTACAAACCTGCACTGATACATTAGTAACGGTTTGTAACACGAACCGACACTGCTAGTCTGTTTCAGTGCCAGTTCTTAATGGCTCCATCATTTCTTGGGTACAAGAGATTAAGAACTGGTAGTGATACATTTTCACTTCTGGTTCTTGCACAATCAGCTATGATGAGCCACTATTTATGACCAGTTTTGTAGTAGTGTATATTCACTAGTACATAAATAATCAACATTGTCTGTTCCAAACTGATATCACTGTCGGTTCTAAAACCAACTGTGATTACCTAACTTTGATAATCAAGGATTAACTGATAGAGATAATATTATTGTTACTTCCATGAACTGACAATGACAAAATTATTATCGCTGCCAATTTTTTACATGAACCGACAGTGATAAAATATTATCAGTATCTTTTTGTTATTCTAAACTAGCAATGATAAAGTTTTATCATTGTTGATTTTTTATTCTAAACTATGAGTGATAAATTTTCACTATCGATTCATGTTAAAATCCAACAGTGATGAATGATTGATGGCACAATTAAAACCAACAAAGATTCAACAAATCACCATAGGTTAGGTCAAAAAAACGATAACCACATAATAATTCATCATTGGCAAGAAAATTTCATCTAGGCAGAAGGAGAAAGAAGGTGACACCAAACCTAATGCACCTTCCTCTCCTCCTGCCCAGGTGTAATATGCCCTAGTATGATCTCTCAACGGTGGCTAAAAATCGACTTTAAAATAGCATTAGTGAACCCTTGCATCAGATAAAAGCAACATATGTGTTGCAATCTAAATCACAACACATTGAACATTACTAACAAGGTGAGCAATCACATAGTAGTGGACTAGTATATGATGATATATGGACTGTTCATACCATCACATCAGTTGAGCTGTGGTATTTATCATTACATTAGTGCCCCTTTCTTTGGAATGTTCTCAGGATATTCCATGGGTATTACAATCACTACACTGTAATAACATTTCATTGTTCTAGTGCATGACACATGTTTGTAGGTACGCATGGCGGCCAACCCTTCGTGCTTCCCTTTGGCCTCGCCCCCTTCGGGTCCTTCCTTCTCTCCGCTTTAGGTTGTCCTTCGCTCCAATGTTCATGTCCCTGGCACAGACATGAGAGCCTCCAGATCTTCACCCCTCGCCAAGTAGCTCTCAGTCCCCTCGTTGCCTCCAATGAACACTTCTGGACCTTCGGTGCACCCTTTGAGACCTTTTGTTTTGACACTTGGCACAAGTCTTCTGTATTATGTTATCACTGTCAATTCTGGTATGAGATTTGGTTGGCCAAAGTCGAGCGGGGAACCAGCCTGGTACCAATCCCCCAATAGTAAGATACGACACCTTAGTGGCAACTATCATCATTGGCAATTGTTACCCTCATTGGCTCACGTAAAAATAGCCCAAGCTCAAGGGCACAAGTCATAATAGCAGCAACATATGGACTATCACAATTACACACATTCTTGTTCCACATCTTATAGAATATGAGAGAGGTTAAATAAGAAAATATGTAATTATGATAGTCAAGCTATTGACCCTTAGCAACATAATTATCACAAGCCCATGCGCCAAGGAATGGCAATAAAAATTATTCATTTGTGTCTTAGTTGAATGTACCAAAATTTGAATGTCATGTTATGGATAGCAGGGTTTATGTAATTAATTTGCTCGACCTAAACTTGATACCACACAACATCATATTACAACTTAATTAGACACGGTATCATCATTGGCCTATTTCATCAGTAAGAGAATAAACATACCTTAAATTCAACTAAAATTCAAAACATTATTAATCAAACCCTACATCGGATAAAAGTAATTTAAGATACAATACTTCATTGGCAATTGTTGCCCTCAATGAGTCGCGTAAAAAGGGTCTTAGTTTAGGGGCACAAGTTAGAAAATAAGCAACAAGTGGATTGTTACGATTCCACACCTTCTTGTTCCATACCTCATAGGATATGAGAGAGATTAAATAATAAGACACAAAATAGTGTCAATCAAGCTACTAACCCTCAACAATATAAGTGCATAATCATCACAGACCCATGCGACTTATTGTGCACTTTAGTCATACAAAAAAATAATTTGAGCAAGCTATATTGCTCCAAGAAAATGGCATCAAATATTATTCATTTGTGTCTCAGTCGTGTGTCCCAAAATTTGAATGTGATAATATGGGTAGTAGGGTTTAGGTAATTTGCTCAATCGAAACCCTAATACCATGGAACATCACATCCAAACTTAATTTAATGTTGTATCATCATTGCCATACTACATGGAGCTATCCAACATTGTCATTTTTCAAATATGTGGCATCATATCATTGGCCTATTTCATCATTAAGAGGATAAACAAAGCTTAAATTAAACTAAATTACTATAAAAGAAAACTAATCCACTAAAATCCTAAAATACACCTAAAATTAATCTATAATTTACCTTAAGTAATCTAAAATTAACCTAAATCATTTAATATGCACCTAAAATCTTCTAAAATTTAACCAAAATTATTTCGTTGTGGAGGAGGACACCGACAATAGTGTGGAGGAGGCCACAATCACTACGTGAAAAACAGATAAAAGAGACACTATATAAGTAATGGATCACCAAGACTCGTCACTTAAGAGTCATAAGTGACGGGTCCTTTTACGACCCGTCATTTATGTAGCCTTAGGTGGAGACCGGATCATGACCCATCACTTATGATAGGTCATTAGTGATGGGTCATAAAGTTACCCATCACTGATGAAATTAGTGACGGGTCAAGTTGTTACTCATCACTAATGACTAACTCATCAGTGACGAGTCGTTCTAGGCAAGTTATCAGTGACGGGTCATGGTATGACCCATCACTTATGACTTGTCATCAGTGATGGGTCTCCCTAGGTCAGTCATAAGTGAGTGATGTTATAACCTATCACTGATTATTAACTTTGTTATTAGAGCTAGCCAGCTACTGCCCAAGTGCAGAAAGCTTACAACCATGCTATAACTGAACATTTATGCATAAAAGCACAAATGTAAACGTTTACTCATTTAAAAGAATGAATTGATGCAATTGTACCCTTTGGAATCTGGTAACTGTAATTTAAGAATTGGGGAATGTGCAAGTGCAATGGGACAAGAAAAGTTAAGGGGAAATGGATGTAACTACGTGATTTGGCAAAATTGAATATTAGTGACAGGTCAAGATTCTGACCTGTTACTATTTAGTCATGAGTGATGGGTCATGGTTACGACACATCACTCATGACCTTCCGTAAAATAGATTAAAAGGATAAGATATCTTGTTTCTATCAAAACTACATGATATGTGAGGTGGTAAGGTGGTACGCGCATGAGGGGTGAAAAAAATATTTTTTTTAGCTTTTTTCATGTTCATTAGTGATGGGTCAAGATTATGACCTGTCACTTATGACAAGTCATAAGTGACAGGTCACAGTTATGACCTATCACTAATAACCTCATAAGTGATGTATCTTAATCCATCACTAATCACTAGTCATCAGTGACGCGTTCAAGGTGACTGGTCCCAGACCCGTCACCCATTACGGTTATCACCCATCAATGAAGGGCGCTTTTCACGTAGTGAATGGCTCATGGTGGAGGAGCCTGAAAAGGCACGACATATGTGGTGTCATGGAGGATGGTGGTATAGGGTGGGAGTCAAGGTGTCGGTGTGGAGAAGGCTGGTGTCAGCGTGGAAGATGTCGAGAAAGGTGTGACGATGTTGGTGTCATGAAGGCAAATGGTAGCATGTGGCTTCCAGATAGTGGAGGCCGAGGAGATGCAATTATGTTGGTGTCGTGGAGGCACATAGGAATGCGGGGCTTGAACAGACCAGACTGGGGAGGGCTAATTATTAAAGAAGGGCAGATGAAGATAGTTATATAGGTTATCGAAACTAACACTGATGCATCAAGTAACCAAGCGGCAATGATAGACTAGCTCAGTCGGTTAACAATTACTATCGATAATGATAGTTTGAAAGCCCAAGGCGCGAGAACTGAGGTGTTGGTGATAATCTATCATTGTCAATTGACAACCAAAACTAGAAGTTATACTATTAATATAAATACAACTAAAAATTGCAAATAACTAGTAGTCGGACTTAATATTAAATGAAAACCACATATTAACATAATACATGAAAATTTTCATTACACAAAAGTTATATACTAATACATATATAAAAGTACATGAGAACAGTTTAAAATAATCTCCTAATGATTAAACTATGCTCAACATCCTCTGCCTCATCGTACATGTCTTCATCAATTGTGTATACATGAAGTGCACACTGTCTTCATCAATTGTGTATACATGACAATGTAAATACTCTGCATCTCAGCAATTAGGGTAGAGAATGTAGCAATTGTTTTCACGAGGATCAAAAGCAATCTATAAGGTGTTGTTGCATCCAAAGGCATTTTGGAGAGAAGTAGCTACAATCATACACCGACTTTGGGTTGGATGAATCTAGTATTCGAAGATGATGGGCAATCATTCCTGAGGGTCTGCAACGAGATCTAGATTAGAGCTACCATATGGCTGACTCTAACCCTCCTTCCAGGTGGGGCAGCCAGACATAGAAGAGTACCTCTAGAAAAAATAGTACAAATATAAAATAGAGAACTATAACTTATGTCAAGAAGAACAAATATCTAAGTAAGGAAGACCGAAGCACTAGATGATGAAAAGGAAACAACGTTTCTTCACATGCCTTTTGGAATAAAGTAAGGATGAGCAAAGAACTCGGTGCTCAAAAGTGTCAAAGTGAATTCTCACTTGTGCTATAGAAATAGTGGCATGAGGATTAAATAGATATCATATTGACAATGACAAATCAACGCGCTTAATTTCCATGCTCGGCGTAATGATATTACTACAAGTTAGAGTTAACAACTAGCACTTATCAACTGACGTGTGAATTTGTGCACCCCCTATCATTGCTGATTGGATTTATCAACTGGTAGTGATGGTCATCAATGCCGGTTGGTAACTCCAATGGGCACTTATAGATTACCTGCCCCTTCGTACCTCCACATGCCCCTTCATCCTTCATGCCATTGTTAAAACTCGATGGCACCCTTTTGTATTCCGTGAATGGCTATTACAATTGCTCGCCCTCCCCTGTCTCCTCATTCCATCAGTCACCATCATTCCTAGCTTGCTACATCATCATCATCATGGCCTCTCCTCCTACACCGCCATCTTCGGCCTCTCCTTGGTCCCAACCACCATGACCGTCATCTCTTGATAATGCGGTAATGGTGGTCTCCACCGATGACCCTAGCTCCTTCTCCTCCGATGACAAGTGTTCCCCCTCCTCGCATGATGAGGACTAGAGGGACTTCATGAAGGCACTCCACCCTCACGTTTCTACCTGTGGAGATGCAGTAGCTAAGGATGGACATCTTCTCCAGCAGAGCCTTAGGGTTGATCTTGATGGTGCATACCGCGTCAATCACAATGTACTCGACGAAAGTGGACGTGTTGAGGAAGTGGTAGATGGGTTAGCACATGCTAAATCGGTCTAGAATGGAGAACCTCGTGCCATCATCGGTGACCATGGTGCCCCCGAAAGGGCTGACGCAGTTTCGTCCTGCACAGGTTTGTATTGTCAGATTCGCAGTGGGCGCATGACCCACCACTGTATAAGTAAGTTATATGTCGTCATCAGGTATCCATAAAAAATATTTCACTTTTAATGTATGGCAACTGCACTAATCTGCCTCTTTTTTTTTTTTGCTATATTGAGTTGTCCTCGTGTCTACCATTCACTAGCGTCATTTTAATTATGGTCAATAGTAATTTTTCTTAGGTTGGCCATGGTTTCCACTGAAATTACTAGTAACTAATCATTTATGTCACTAAAAAGGAAAACAATTGGTCAAATGCCTTGTCTAGTATCAAAATTATTATTTTTAAAGTATTTTTAAAAGCCAAGGCCCTATTTGAGCCCGAGAACTCTGCATTTTTTGAACCCTATTTGATCAAATCCAGAACAGAATGATGAGACTTAAGGTCACTTGGACATCGCGTGCAAAGGTATGTGAGCAAAGCTGGAATCTGGGATGTGGCTATTGCAAGATCCAAGAAAGAGTCATCAGTGCCAGCTGAAAAACACCATCAATGGTGGTTTTTGAACCGGCACTAATAGCCTATAACTATTAGTGCCGGTCCATAAGAAGGAATCGGCACTGATACTCAGACTATCAGTGCCGATTTATGGGAAAAGCTGGTACTAATACAGAGTCTATTAGTGCCGGCTTTTTGTCATGAGCCGGCACTGATAATTTTCTAGACACAAATAAATTATGAATTCTGCAATATAGCATTCAAAATCCGATTTCAAATTTGTATTCACATATATGTAGGCATTTATCATAGGAAGATATATACATAAACACATGCATCACAAATAGTTAATCTGCATCCACACATAATCATGAGTTCATCGAGATCATACAAAATTATGAGTTCATCAACATCCACACATAAACATTATCATAGTTCACATAATAAAGTTAAACACATTACAAATGCACTCATCCCTGATTCTATGGTGCACGCCGAATCATAGAGTCCAAATAGTTGATATCTGCGATATCAACTCCATCTATCTCATCCAAATGGCGTAGTGCATAAACGAGCACACTATCTCGAGCAAGAAAGGATAGATCCATCGGCATTCCATAAACAGCGAAACCTCCTCTACCGAACTCCACATAAGCTTGACACCTACCTTCATGAACCCTCTTTGCTTTTGGGCTAATCATTGTGTAATTAAGCTGCATCATGACATAACATAAGAGTGAACCCAATCTAACATCCAAATGCCTGTTGTTCCAGTAAAAATCCTACAAACAAAGAGCATGAACATGAAGAGAAAAAATTATTTTGAGTGAAACAATACTATAGTCTAAAATTCATGTCACCAACCGTGTCAAGTGCATATGACCACGAGAGAATGGTAGTCAAATGAAGCCACATCCTCCACATTCTGCTCAAGCGCTTTCAATTTGAAATACCTGTAGTCAGGTAAAATGTACTTAACTTGATCCTCAACCTCTTGCAAAACCACTGCCACTACGTTTTTTTTCAACCACATAGCTCTTAGGTGATTGGATACCAGAGGCAACAATATTGATAGATTCTTCTTTGCTTGCCGACATCTAAAATCTAATTGATATCTTCCTCGTACCACCATCACCTATAGTGTAGTCACAACAAATTGTGTACAACCCTTTATATCAGCAATCATTCTATTTAATGCAACTAGAGGAGGAATACCTACATCAATACAGGCAAATATTTAACAACTACACATTTTCCAATTGTTAGTTGTACAACCAAACTAGATGAGAGGTATACCATTTTGATCAATCCTAAGTGTGCCGGGGAGGGCAGGCGAAGCCATTGTAGAGGAATAGGCTGAGAGGGCGGGGTGGGGTGGGGCACCACGCGGTGGGAAGTAGACGCTCCTTTGGCTGCGTCCATGGTACCTGCTAGATTCATGTGGCATCTACAAAGAGTAGGGCATATGTACTGACAGAACTGAACAACAGATGTAAACTAGTCAACAGTATATATATCACATACAAGAAATTACATCTTGTTATTATTTATTTGTATTCATGTTGCTCACAAAGAGTAGCCGTTATATGAAATGTTTTTATCAGTGACCCAAATTCTGTATATTCCTTCTTCCTTACTTATGTTGTTAATTTCTCTTAATCATATTTATGGGCAAATGTTCTATTCTCTTAGCATATGGTAGTTCTCCAAGCATCATCAATGGGTTGGAATGGTGCTACCGCACTCATTGGTACTCATGTGTACTATTTATGTGAAATTTTGAGAAATTAGAGTATATCTGTACATGATTAGATTAAAAAAAATATGACATAGCTGATATCATGAACACACAAACACGTGGCTGGCCCTTACTGATATGCAACCATTACATAGTTAATTTCAATCAGTTGCATTACATAAATCTTATACTACGATTCTCCATAATACAATAGTGGCACTGCAGGAATTGTGGAAAATCGAAGCGTATGGTTAAACTGCATGAACATAGTAAAGTATGTTTCCATGCCAATTGATCCACATAATTTACAATCCTAGCACCAATTTGGCTGTGAGATCATGTGATGAAAAAATGGTTTGAATAATGAAATTGGTAGAGCAAAGTGATTTAGCATAATAACATTAGGATGATATTCATGAGTTCCTAAGATATTGCTTGGATATACTTGGATAGCATAGATGGTTTGATGTGCTATCGGAAGTTGGGTATGCTTATGTTAGCATGTTGGTTTTGCTTGGAGTTTGTGTGGTGTTGCGTGAACTGATCTTGAGTCAAGTTAGGAAGGACTTGTGCTCGTACTTGTTTGACTCATGTGCAGGTGTTGCTCGAAGGTGAACGTGGTCGATGAAGGATCGACGATCTAGGTTCAGGGAGGAACTGAGGTTCGGTGACTAGGTTCAGGAGGAACTGAGGTCATGTGATCGAGGATGTCATGCAGGACGTTCAAGCTGAGAGAATAATGCATATGGAGACAAGGTTTCACGATGGACGTAGGAGGCATTCCCATCAGGAGATGACAAGAAGATGAACTTTTGTTCGAGTCGGAGCAAGCACGAGGGAGTCATGTGGTGGCTACACTAGAGACAAGAGTTGGTGTTAGCGATGGACTCTGAGTTGTTACGTACATGCATGTATGCATGGGAGATGTTTCATGTATCATTAGTGAGAGTTGTTGGCTAATTAGCTTAGTTAGTAGAAGTTGTTTGTCCTCTTGTGATTAGAGGAGGATACAGACCAGGTTGAATATGACCTGGAGATGTAGTTCGATTTGTTCATGTTTGTGCATGTGGCTATCAAATAAATACAGAGGTTTGTTGTATTGGGTAGACAACACAACAGAGAAAAATAGAGAAACCCTTGAGAGGGCTATTTTGGGATTTCATGAAAATCCTTGTTGGATGCTTTGGAGAGGCATCTTATAAACTCATTTATGCAATGAAAATCAAGTTTCGTAAGTTGATGAATTGCTGATTCGGAATTTTCTCTCTGCTCTATATTCTATGTGCTTGGTTTTGGTTTTCGATTAATTTCCTATTTTTAGCGAGTTTCATCTTTGTTTAATCCATCCAAAACCTTTCTAGAATATCTAGTGTTTGATCTGAGAAAATTTTGAATGGCTTTGGTTTGATCTCGAGCAGCTTTTTGGTCAACTCGACTAGTTTTTGATCTACTCAATTTTGGTTGATACAGTCTGCTTCAACTAGGCATAATTATTGATCCACATATCCAATTGAATCAATTCTTATTGGAATAATTTTATATTTGAATCTATCTTATTCTATCCAAATTTGAGGCAATCGGACCAACGGATCTTTCTCTATATTGTTTTTACTAGAGCATGTATAATCTGTTTCCAGTGGAATACCGAGTTTAAATTGAGATTTTCTATTTGAGTGAGTTAATGTTTGAATCTGGTTTTTGTTGGTGCAAGAAAATATCTTCCACGAAGAAGTGCGGCAGGAGCCTCTTCTAGAGAGGAGACTCAAGCTTGGAGAAGAAATGGAGAGAAAGAAAAACCAAATGTGTTGTTTATATTGATAGGAAAGATCGCCCGCTGTATTTATAGTGCCATCAGGGTGCAAGTACACAAGTTTGCACTTACAGAGATAGCGATACTAGCCATCGCTATACCACATGGACCTAGGGCCAGTTGAATCACATAGCCTGGGTCTAGCAAGAATACTTTTACCCCTACTTAGAAGATATTATCCATTATGATAAATACAATGGTGCAAGTAGTCCTAAGGGCGATGTACTAGGCCGGCCGCCTATTATGGCACCACACTGTCGAGGGTGTTAGGCTAGCCGCCACTTGTGCTAGGATGTCAGGATGACCTCCACTTGCATAGGTATTAAATGTCAGTCACTTTCTTGCCTGCAAAAGACGTCTAGTGGGTCCCCTCTAGCTAATCTTTTCCCAAGACATGATGGCTCACCATCCAGGCTCTGGGGAGGCTGCCCTGTCCTTCACAGGATAGGGGCTCCGGAGAGCCCACCTAGGCTTTGGAGGGCAAGGGCTTCGGAGAGCCCCGGAGACTAGAGACCTTAACGTCCTTTGGAGATCCGTGATCCTCAGGTGTAGGTTAGTGGTGATGCGCGTTTGCCTGAACTTCTGAAAGGTAATATGATAAGTTGATTGGTGGAGTTTCTACATTGATGATGCAAAGCCTCCGAACAGAACAGATCGAGAACCCTCGCAACCACTAACCCTAAAATCTACAGGTAGGTCAAATTTATATGCATTGTCATTGATTTTCTCAATTATCTTAAATGATCCATCAGCTCTAGACATCAATTTTGACTTTCTTAGTTCTGGAAACTTACCCTTCCTCAAATGCAACCAAACTAAATCACCCGGTTCAAATTTTATTTCCTTCCTACCTTTACTTCCAGCAATCCTATACTTTTCAGTCATGCTCTCTATATTCTTTTTAGTGGTTTCATACAACTTAAGAATAAATTCAGCACGTTTCTTAGCATCTAAATTGTCTTTCAAAGGTATGCAATGGTAGTAAATCAGCAGGAGCACAGGGATTAAATCCATACACTACCTAGAACGGACTGACCTTGGTGGTGGAGTGTACCGACCTATTGTAAGCAAGTTTAATATGTGGTAAATACTCTTCCCACATCCTCAAATTCTTCTTTAGAACTACTCGTAACATGGTCGATAATGTACGATTAACAACCTCTGTTTGACCATCGGTTTGGGGATGACACGTAGTAGAAAACAGTAGCTCTGTCCCCAATTTATTCCAAAGTGATCTCCAAAAGTGACTCAAAAACTTTGTGTCACGATCTGAGACCATAGTATTAGGCACTCCATGTAGTCGAACGATTTCCCTGAAAAACAAATCAGTTATGCTTGTAGCATCATCGCTCTTGTGACAAGGTATAAAATGTGCCATTTTAGAAAAATGATCAACAATTACAAATATGATATCCCTCCCCCTCTTTGTCCTAGGCATTCCTAAAGAAAAATCCATGGAAATATCCTCCCAAGGTGCACTAAGAACATGAAGAGGCATGTAAAAATCATGCGGATTTAAGCGAGACTTAGCTTTATTGCAATAGGTGCAACGTGACACATAGCGCTCGACGTCATGTCTCATCTTTGGCCAAAAGAAATGAGCAGCCAACACATCTTCAGTCTTCTTTGCTCTAAAATGTATCATCAATCGTCCTCCATGCACCTCCTACGATAACAAAAGACAAACGGAGCTAGCTGGAATGCATAGCTTGTTAGCACGATAGAGCAATCCGTCATTCAGCACATATTTATTTCATATTTTCCCTTCTTTACAACGTTCAAGTACTTCTTTAAAGTCTAAATCAGCAGCATATAAGTCCTTAATAGTCTCTAAACGAAAAATCTTAAGATCAAGTTGAGATAACATGGTATAAGGCCTAGAAAGCGCATCAGCAATCACATTGTCCTTTCCTTTCTTATGTTTTATGACATATGGAAAAGACTCAATAAATTCTACCCATGTAGCATGCTGTTTATTCAGTTTACATTGACTTCTAATATGTTTCAGTGGTTCATGATCAGAATGTATAACAAATTCTTTGGGCCATAGATAATATTGTTTCAACGTTTCAAGCACACGAACTAAAGCATACAATTCTTTATCATAAGTGGAGTAATTCAAACTTGGCCCACTTAACTTCTCGTTGAAATAAGCAGTTGGTTTACCTTCTTGAATTAGCACACTTTCAATTCCAATCCCACTAGCATTACCAAAATCAGGGAGTTGGAGCAATGGAGTATGGGTGAGCTTCTCTTTCAACAACTTCAATGCTTATTCTTGTGCAGGTGCCCATTTGAAAACTACTCATTTCTGTGTCAACTCATTTAATGGAGTAGAAATGGTGCTGAAATCCCGCACAAATCATCGATAGAAACCCGCAAGATCATGAAAGCTTCTTACTTGTGTAATAGTCTCAAGAGTTGACTAGCTCTTTATAACTTCAATTTTTGTTTCATGCACCTCTATTCCCTGTGGAGTAACTACATAGCCAAGAAAAGAGACTCGATCCACGCAAAAGGTGCACTTTTCGAGGCTACTGAACAAACATACATCTCTCAAAGCGTTAAAAATAGCACGTAAGTGATCAAAGTGTAGTTCATATGACTTATTGTAAGTCAAGATATCATCAAAGTAAACCACCACAAATCTTTCAATGAAATCACATAATACTCCGTTCATCAATCGCATGATAATACTAGGTGCATTAGTTTACCAAAAGGCATTACTAACCACTCATACAAACCAAACTTAGTTTTAAATACAGTCTTCCATTCATCTCTAAGTTTCATTCTAATCTGGTGGTATCCACTTAACGGACAAAGGAGATAACTGAGATTACCTAACGGGCAACCGAGGCTTTGATACCACTTGATGCGTGTTTACTCGATCTTCCGAATGTAATATTATAAGTTGATTGGTGGAGTTTCTATGTTGATGATCCAAAGGCTCCAAACAGAACAGATCGAGAACCCTTGCAACCACCACACCACTACTCCGTGGTTATCAACCATGCCAAGACGCAGTTGACCTCACCAAGAAGGCTTTTCCTGCAAGCGAATTGAGAACACAAGCAAGAACAGGTAGATGCAATCTGAATATTGCTAATTACCAATGAAGTGCTTGAGTTGGGGTTCAACAAACCGATAAACGGTGGAACTATTTAAAACAGAATAATCTAAGCTAAACCCGAGCCTAAACTATGACAGCTACTTTGTATATATAGGGCGAATGTGAGGAGGTCGACCTAGAGTTGTCAACCATGGAAAGAGGCGTGCACAACCTGGACTCCGACCCCGACACGATTACAAGACCCAAGTAGGTCCAAAACAGTGGAGCAGCACCTTATTTCTTTGAATCTGACTAAACTATAAGTAATATTTGGTTGAGCTCATATCCATTTGAAATGGCTCATCGTAAGCTTTCCAGAATGTCAAAGATTGCCTAAAATGGATTTCGTATGAGAGAGTTATGCCCGTTTTACTGATGTGTTGTCTTGCGACTCAACCATGACCATGACTTCGACCACGACCACGATTAGAGCTCAGTGTTGAGTCCAAGTAGACTTGGCCTTCAAGGGGTGACATTCAGGTAAGGTTGTGGTGCTTCTCCCACGTTCTTAAGCAATAAAACATCACAAGAATTTAGTAGGAATCCATCCAATGAAGCATGAACAGCGAGAAACGAGTTCACCTGGTGGTCTAATTGTCATGCACGTGCTCTTATAATTGGAGCTTGTGTGATTTGAGGGTTATTGGCAGTATTGATCGCATCCGAAGAAGCCATGAGCTCATCACTCCCAATGGCATGTCTCCGCTCCCAGTGGCAACTTTTACCAAGGTGTTCGCATTGTGATCGTCCACCCATGATATGCTCCATACTGATATGCCGCAGAAGCACCCTTCGGTCCTATGGATGGCCTCGAGGTATCTCACCATGTCTAGATGCCGAACCTGAAAGATCCTGTCCATGTGCCCAACAACGACTTAAGAGTTGGTCCTAATGATGACTCTGGCGGCTCCTAAGGTCCAGGCCTTTCGATGGTCTAAGGGGACAGCTTCATATTCCACGATGTTATTGGTTGTCTTGAACTCCAAGCGAGTGGTGAACTCAGTCCACTGACCTATGGGGGAGATGAAGAACACACCCTTTGGACTTCTACTTCGGCGATGTTGGCTGAGATGACTAAGGCATCGGAGTGGGGGAGCTTTAACCCCTCGGAGTCATCAAAAGTGAACATTATGGGGGCGTTGGCCCATCCGGGAGTCTGATGATGGATGCTGGTTACCTCGACGTTGTCAGTGAATCAGGAACCAGGGGTCCCCGAATCCTGAGGCTGGGCCAGTAATCCGCCACGTGGCGCCCTCCCGCGG
Organism: Phragmites australis; assembly: GCF_958298935.1. Lineage (NCBI taxonomy): Eukaryota > Viridiplantae > Streptophyta > Magnoliopsida > Poales > Poaceae > Phragmites > Phragmites australis. The sequence goes on along the minus strand of NC_084941.1, from coordinate 20,079,753 downwards.
GCCCTACTCTCTATTTATAGACCTATGAAACTTGACCCCCAAGTTTCCTAGCTTTTTCTCAAAATACCTCTCTTGTAGTACACTCCTACCTACCACCGAGGGTATTTTGGTTAATTTTCTTCTCCATTCATCGGATGACCTCGGTGCCTTCACTACTTGGCTTTGCCTCGATGTAACCTTTACGATGATGCTATGTACTTCTCCAGTCCTCCCATGGTTTTGAGGCCAAACCACGAAACCCTAGCATGCTTCTCAAAGCATGACTAGCCGCCACTTACTTCCACCTGAAGCAAGCGCTCTGATGATGACGTGTGTCCTCTGTCTTGTGATCTTGACCACCAGGAAGCCTCTCCCGCTCCTGATCCCTCTGGTCGTCTTGTCGCTTGCATCGGCATCCCCTTCTCTTGACTTTGTCAACATGCCGTCTTCATCCTCCATTTTGTGCTTTGCTTGACCTTCATATGTACAGCTAGGATCACCCTTGATACCGCCCAGCCCTTCTTGATTGTCTGGCACCAAGCACCCTCTTAGCCTTGATCACCCGCAGTCGATCGTCAAGTTCCATCCGTCACCTACACACCTTGAAACAAGCAAATACATTTCTCCACACTCCAAAACATCTCTAGGTTAGCTGAAAATCAAAAACTTCAACTCAGAGCATATCCTGTATAAAACGTGAACACTGGATGTTACAGTGTGTTCTGCTCTTGAACACCGGACCATCTGATGAGTGTAACGCTATCTGTTCTAGGAAACTTTTGCTCTCTGCAAGAAAAGGTCCGGTGATCTCATGTCCATGACTAGATAATCCAACGTGTGCCAATCCACCAAACCACCCTTCTACAACCTCTCTACAACAAAAGGTCTGGTGCATTCTCAGGTATTCACAATCTTAGCACTGGACTACCCAGTATACATAATCAAACTTGGCTCCAAAAATCCTCTCTCTGTAGAAAATACTTTGGCACTCTCAAAGTCCATCACCGGACCATCCGGTGTTTGCTTCTATTTCTTCTTCAGGACTGAAAATACTCTGGTGCTCACTTCACCGTAACACTGGACTATCCGATGTGATCAAAAAACCACACACAGGATGTTCTGGTGAGGCATAATTTCTTAGACTCTAAAACAGTCTGCTCTAATTCAAACTTTGGTTAGACACAAATAAGATCACACACACACGAGCTCATGCCAACCAAAATCATTTCAAATCCAACATTGTCAATGACTCACCACATGCAAACCAAGGCACATTTCAACTTGGTTTCTCAATCTCCCACTTGATGAGTGCATTGACAACACTCAAAACACAAACATTTGGGTTTGAAGAATTAAAGCACGTCCAAGTGACCAAAACTTGAGAAAGAGCAAGAACCATATCACTTGGCATAAGAAAGATTGCAAAAGGACGAAGAGAGGAAAAGACAAGCCACAAATCTCAAAAGAGCAAGAAAAACTCTAGGACTCAAAAACAAATGCTCCCCCTTGATGAATGCACATTTTTCATTTTTCTTTGAGGTTTGTTGCAAATATTATCATTTCTCTTCCTTTGAAGCATATTTATGCATATTCTCATCTTTGTGCATATGCTCTCCCCCTTTGGCAATGTAAACATCAAGGATAAAACATTATGAACATGCAATCCTAAATGAGTTTTTATAAGTATACCACAAAGCATTTGTGAGAGCTAGAAATGTCAAAGGGCTCCAAAGGGCAGAACATAGAGCTCAGAATCGCATAGAGGCTCAAAAAGAGACAGTAACACAAGAGCACAAAGCTTGACAAGCTAAATCCGAAGAATTGGTTGGCGCATTTAATTTCTCATAGCCGAATCATTTCCAAAGTAACCACCACATATGCATCCACTCATTCCGAGGCAATACAAGCATTAAGAACCAGCCAATTTCAACATCAGACTAGGCAAACAAGTGTTCATGACAATAAGCTTTGCAAACACTCACATATGAAACCAGGACTTAGGTAGATCAAGTGATTAAAAAGAATTTAACAGGGAGGCACATTTCTTTAAATTTCATTTTATCCTCAAGTTGCCTCTTATCCAATCAAAGTGTCATGCAACTGGGAACGGCAAACACCTTGGGCCTTCAAGACAACCATATTGGATCACATTTTAACACAAGAGACTTGATTTTTCATAATTATTCAATTCGCACAAGTTATCAAGATGGTCAAAAGATCAAGTTAAGTAGTGTCTTTGTGACAAAAGGAACACATGTTCCCCCAAAGTTCTATCATGAGCTAAACATTTAATAAAGATAGAAAATATAGTGCAATGTTCCCTAATCTACTGTCCTGAACCAAGAAGACCTAGAGCAAGATATTCATCAAACTAGCCCTAACACAAGCATTGACTAAACACCTAAGCAATTACGAACATGGTGATCAAGAATGTAGCATTTCATAGCCTACATGATTCATAAAATTTCCAAATTCCATATTAAGGAAAGCAAGCTTGCTTGAAATGTATCATGTCAAAGCATCAAGAAGAGCCTAAGATTAAAAGATTGCTCCACACAAGTACTCAACTTAGTCCAAATTCAAGTCTAGCAAAAGAAAATGCTAAAGACATACAAGTCAAAGATCAACTACTATGATTATCTTACAAAATGAAATGTAATGCATATGCAACAAGAGTAAGATAGAATATCTATAAAGGACAAGTCCCTCTCACACAATGCCATAGGGATGGCACACACTAAGCTCTCCTCTGAAAAAGGTAAATCTTGTAGCATATAGAGGCTTGGTGAATATATCTGCTAGCTGGTGTTGGATATCTATGTAGCTCAACTCAATATCTCCCTTCTCATCGTGGTCTCTTAGAAAGTGGAATCTCACATCTATGTGTTTGGTTCTGGAGTGTTGAACTTGGTTATTGGCTAAACTTATGGTACTGGTGTTGTCACACAAAAATGGTACACTCCTGAAATTCAACACCAAAAACCTTCAAAGTAGCAACCATCCACAAAATCTGCGAGCAACAGCTAGCAGTAGCTACATATTCAGCTTCAGTAGTAGACTGCGCAACGCTAGACTGTTTACGAGAAAACCAACACACAAGCGAAGTACCTAAGAAGTGACAAGTACCAAAGGTACTTTTCCTATTCCAACCAGTAAAATCCGTATCCAAAAAGCCTCGAAGAGAAAGTGAAGAGCAAGTAGAAAACCAAAGCCTATACTCGAGAGTGTGCTTGAGATACCTCAAAATGTGTTTCACTGCTTGGCGGTGAGACATCTTTGGTGAAGTCTGGAAACAAGCACACAAGCAAACAACGAAGTGGATGTTAGGTATTATCGCCATCAAGTACAGGAGAGAGCCCATCATGCTCCGGTACTACCGCTGGTTCACCACCTCACCATCTTCATCTATATCAAGCACGGTCGAGGTAACCATCGGTGTCACCAAGGGCTTCGCATCACTCATGTCGAACTTCTTCAGCAAGTCATTGGTGTACTTCATCTGGTGGATAAATGTATCTTGCTTACATTGCTTGATTTGCAGCCTAAGGAAGAAGCTGAGCTCGTCCATCATCGACATCTCGAACTCCCTGGTCATAGTTTATGCAAACTTGACCACAAGTACATGAGAGGAGCCACCAAAAATGATATCATCCACATATATTTGAACAAGTAAGAAATCATTGACATGCCTGATAGTGAACAAAGTTTTATCAGCTGACCCCATCGCATACCCATGCTCTAGCAAGAAAGACCTAAGCTTATCATATCAAGCTATAGGTATCTGCTTAAGCTCATACAAAGCCTTTCTAAGCTTGTAAACTCTATGTGGATATTTAGAGTGCTCAAAACCTAGGGGTTGCCTAACATAGATCTCTTCTTAAATGAAACCATTTGGGAAAGCACTCTTGATATCCATTTGATACAACTTGAAACCCTTGGATGCCGCGAATACCAAGAAAGATCCTAATGGCTTCTAGCCTAGCTATGGGTGCAAAAATCTCTCCAAAGTCTATCCCTTGAACTTGAGTGAAACCCTGGGTCACTAGTCTAGCCTTGTTTCTTATTGCAGATGCATCCTCTCCATGTTTGTTTTTGAAAATTCATTTGGTTCCTATGGTGTGAACATTAGGGGATGGTTCTACAAGGACTCAAACTTGGTTTCTCTCAAATTTTTCAAGCTCTTCATGGATGGCATTAACCCAACTTGAATCAGATAAAGCATGTCTAACATCATAGAGCTCAAAAGAAGCAAAGAATACAGAATCAGTAAAATGAGAATGAGAAGCAAATTTGGACCTCATTACCCTCTCATTGATGTCACCGATCATCATTTGTAGAGGGTGTCACCACTGAATGTGTTGAGGGGCCTCATGCTATGAATGTACCTCCCCATCAAACACTGCTGTTGTAGACTCAAAAGTAGCTGAAGTGAAAGTAGAGGCTACAGGACCCTCTGCTGAAGTAGAAGAAGTATGAGCCAGCTCTAGAGCAGGTGTGGTCGAGAGAAGTAGTGGATCATCCTCGTCATCGCCAAGAGTTGGAAGGCCGCCATCTACAAAGATGCTTTCGCTCATCTCCTGATCATGTGCACATTCAAGGATAGAACTAGCGATGAGCTATGTTGGCCTGATCTTTCGATAGGTAGCGATAAGTCGGTGGGTGGAGAACTCGACGTTGATAATCCAAAGGCTTCGACCCGAATAGATCGTCTCCCTTGCAATCACTACACCACAGCTCCGATGGTTATCAACCATGTCGCGCGGTTGATCTCGCCAAGAAGGCTCAATCCCTGCAAACGTACCGAGAACACAAGCAAGAACGTAGAAGATGCAATCTGAAATATTGTGAATAGAATTCAAGCACTCGAAGTTGGGGTTCCACAAACACTTGCGGCGGCCTAGTCGGTCCGGAACAAGAGCGAAAATCTCACAATCTGTGTGTAGATCAATATCTAAGTAAAATCCAACCATAATTAGGGCGGTGGCTACTGTATATAAAATACTAGGGTCGGCCAAGGAACCCTGGACGCGTCCCTAATGGACTCCAACACGTTACACGGCCCAACGGCCCAAAAGATGGTGGCGCAGCACCCTGACAGATTCTGGATGTCTACTTGTTTTGATGATTCCTGTTGACTCAGAAAGAATTTGGACATGAGACCAGTCCCGTTGGAAAGCTTATTTCCTTATCTTTCCAACCATGTGTAGAACGTCGAAAACAGAGTCCGTATGCGTCCTGGGCGACGATTTTAGTGCGGGCTGGTCCTGGACTCCGAAACGAACTCGAACTTGATTGGACCTCCACTTTGGCTTGGGCGCCCTTGCTGTTCTTCTCCCATGTTCCTAAGTAACAATACATCACAATTATTCAGTAGCATCCCATCCTTATCAAAATATAAAGGAACACTAAGGAACGAGCTCACCTCATGATTTAGTTAACGTGCACGAGCTCGTGTCAATGGACCTATTGTTGGAGGAATACTCGGTGTGTGTGTGTATCCGAAAGAGTGATGTCCTCATCAACTAGCACAGGGGGTTGATTCATCAAAAGTCATATCATAGGATTCCATGATAGTGTTAGTGTCAAGATTGTAAATCCTGTAAGCATGACTATGAAGAGTGTTGGAGGGAAAAATAAACCAGCCTAAGGATAATGGTTGAAGATCTCCATCCAGGTCCCTCCGGAGCCTTGATCTCCGGACCCTCTATTAAAAGCTCGATCTTCGATGTCATCAGATCCCTTCATGGTACCCCTTCGTACCTAGGAAGCCTTCCCTTGGCTCCATCGGCTCGACCTCCCGAAGCCTCCAAAAACACGACCTCCCGAAGCCTCAGTCCTTCGAAGCTTCGGCCTCCCGAAGCCCCGCCCTCCGGGGTCCTACTTCCCAAAGCCTTCACCTCCCGGTTCTATGCCTCCTGAGGCCCCCGTCTCGAGCTTCTCAGGCCGCCTTCCCGAAGGCAGCGGGATGAGTCAGCAGGTCTTAGGAAAGATCTACCGGAAGGGGAGCACCGGTCGTGCTTTGCCTGCAAGGAAGTGATCGGCATTAAAGGCCTAGGCTAATGGATGCCGCTCTGATACCCTGGCATGATGGAGGTTATCCTAACATGTCACGTCCTAAATTCCATAATCGTGTGATTAAGCTTAATCATGCATCATTAGTGTCATAATTAATTTTGATGTAAATTATTTTGGCGCACTAGAGCACTTCGTTTGAAATCAATTGGATGAGAGAAAGAAATTCGGGAGAGAAAATAATTGAATTCGCAGTCAAACGAACTTCTCTCTCTCTTGTACGTGGGCCCACCGACCGGCCCCACCATCTCTCCCTCCACTTGGGCAGCAGCCCCACCTGCTCCCTCACTCCCCCATGTGCTCCTCTCTCCTCTCCCAACCGGCCACACCTCAGGGAGCTGCTCCCTCTCTCCTCTCTCAAGCACTCTCTATCTTTCTCCCTCAAATCCATGCTCTAGGAGCCGAATCAAGGTGAGCATGTGGTACCATTGCGATCCTTATCTCATAAGCTTCCTATACCTCCAATTTGTTTGCTCTTTTGGTGTATTTTAATGTCTTTTGGTGTCTAGGGTCAAAACGTGAAGAACACCGGATTTCTTCATCTCCCGAGAAATTTCCTCCATTTCCTTCTTCAGCCAATGGTCCTCAAGCTCGGCAAAACATCTTGGGTGAGTCTCCTAGGCTCCCATGGCATGGATGCATGAATTGGTTGGTCGAAATCCAAGAATTTGGAATTAGGGTTGAAGTTCATGAGTTCTTGATGAATTAGAAGCAATAGCCGAGTTTTGGTCGATTTCGGCATATACATGTTGTCCTAAGTGGTAGAGGAAGTCAATGTGATGCTCTAGGTCCAAGTCGCCACTCCAAATGTCGCCGAAATCTTCGCCGGTGAGCTCCCAAAGTGCCCCCGGTGACTCCTAGTGGTCTGATCGCCACCCCAAGGTCAGTCAGACTGCCAGGGGCCAAAACCCTTTGCACGGGGGGTGCTCTGGCCGCGTTTCCGGTGGTCTGACCCCGACTCTTGGTGGGCTGACCGCCAGTATACCTGCGGTCTGACCACTGTATACCCAGACAGCACAGTTACTGCTTACTAAAACTAGTAAAATTCATAATAAATTCTCTGTAGCTCCAAAAAATTATGAAACAAATTTTGTTGGTTTCATAATAACCTACTCTACCTATTAAAAATATCCCCATCCATGAAATAATGAACTAAATATCTGATATTAATTAATTAGTTTAAAGCTTCATAAATTCACCGTTAATTCATCATAAGTCCAAAATTGATTAATCCAATTTTGCTAGTTTCCTTATGACTTGTTCTATCTAGGAAAAATATTTTCATCCATTATATGCATATTGTGGCATATATTTGCACTTCATTCATACTCATTGCATTGCATGCGTTATTCTTTTTAGAGATCGCTGAACCAATGATCCTGGCGAGCGAGGGTGATCCGGAGGCAACCCACCTTTGTGGGCCAGTGCATCAAGGCAAGCATCTATCATATTGGACTGGTTTAACTTGAAATCTAAAATGTTAAATATGCTTATATATGTATGCATGTGCCGTCGGGTACCCTTGGGTAGAACCTAAGCCATTGCATTTCTTCTACCCTTGTCATCTGTTTGTGTATGTTCCTTGTAGCCTAGAGATGATGTTGTGTCTAGGTGTAAGCTCAACTTATATGCTTAGCAATGCATTAGGTCATCGGTAGAAGGCGAACGGCGGCGTACTCTGTTGTTCGTGAGCGTAGGGTTGCTCCTGTCTTACAGTTATGTTTATGGTTACAAATACTTGATGTTAAGGTGGTTGAGATGTGGTGGTTGGTTGAGTGGTGAGTATGAGGCGAGGTGTGAGCAGTGCTAGGAGGGTGTTTAGCCTGCCTGGATGTGGAGTTCCCTGGGTAGGATGGTAAAGGAAAATCGGGCACCGTAGACCGCTTGCACCGGTTAAGCACCGATCGTCAGTGTAGTCGGCTTTAGTACTTACCTTAATCAGCACATGCTGATCTAATGGTCAGGTGAGCCGAATACCTTCGCAGCTGTGGCTTTGTGAGGCCTGAACAACGATGGTGTGAGTGGGCTGGCTTGTAAGCGGTACTAGTTTGCTCCGGGAGTAGTTCTGGTACCGCCATGCCGAGCGTTGCATGTCGCACACGGTTGGGGCTGGTTGGGAAAGGTTGTCACGGGTACCCCTTGTGTGCACGTTAGCGGGTGGTACAAGCCGTATGGTCCTCATGTCGTGTGGGTCCAGGAGTATCCCCCTGCAGGGTGTAAAAATAGTTCGAACTATCGCGCTCTCGGTTATGAGCATGTCTATCGCTTATCTGCACCGGTCGTAGAGTTCTCGTTGTGGTTTGTGGATGATGGCATGAGGTTGATGGTTGGGTGTGTGATTTTGGTCTGGGTATGGTGGTTGGTGGTTCGAGTTGGTACTTGTTCACATTGATATACTCGTTGTTACTTTTACATATGCTTAGTTGTTAGTTATGGCAGGGTAGTTTCATATAAGTTGGTTAAGTTAGTTGCTCACACCTATGTCTAGGATGTTTATCGCTTAATTAACTTAACCATGTTTAATTCTTGCTACCAGCTTAATGCATGATCCTTGGAGTCGGGAATATATATACACATACTGTGTAAGGCTTGCGAGTACCTTTGTACTCAAGGTGCTGCCCTTGAGTTGTTGCAGGTTCACAGGTCGGTGAGGAAGAGGCGGTGTTCGGCTACTTTGTGCCTGCCGATCAGGGTGGCAGGCAGGAGTAGCACACTCTACTCCGAACTCAGTGTTTTGGTATGGAGCCTAAGGGCATGTGGCTCCATATCCTTTTGTTGTATACTTTTCTTCCACTGCGTAGTTGTTGTTTCCTTTTGATGTAAATTGTGGAAACAGCTGCATGTTTAAAGACTTGTAATATAAATGATAATTACCTGCTCTTTATTAAACTGTGTTGTAATGAATATGTTGGAAGGCATGTGTTCCGATCCTTGGGCACAAAACACGTGCTGGGACTGTTGGAGCGATATTTTGATTAATCGTCGAGGTTGTGATTATGTTAATGATCTGCCTGATGATTAGTTCGAATACTGTTTGGTCGGGTTCTCACATGACACCCCTGACAATGCGGTGTCGGGCCACAATCGGCGACCAGCTCGCCCCCTTCAGGGGGTAGGCACCACGATAATTACCACGGTGGATATTTATCTCCCCGATAGGGTAGAAGGTACTTATCCGGGATAAGACCCAGTAATTTGATCAGATCCTGGATATTTGTACATTATGATAACTTGTACGCCAAACTACGCACGACCCTATAAATAGGAGGCCATGGTCCTCTAGAGAGGGGAGGGAGAACGAGCAGGCAGCAAAAAAAAAGACACAAAGGTGAAAACACACCAAGTCACACTGTGATACTCCTCCCAAAGTGATACATTTTTCTACCATCAATATATCGTGGTGTTCCTTCCTCTTAAACTTCTTCTCCAAGCTTAAGTCTCCTCCTTAGAAGAAACCCTCGCTGTACTTGCTGGGGCAAGACAAACTCTTGCTCCAACAGCATGCCGTCCATGGGGACTCGAATACAGAAGTGCTAAGAGAGGTAGGAATCCACCAGGAAAACCACCAAAGGGTTAGCTAAAACTGCCATACCCACCATTGCAAGCATGCAACCATATGCATGGCTACCTCAGCTATACGCACCGTATGCATGCTCCAGCCCCGCTACCGTGTGGGACGGTGTTCCTCCGACCTTGGCCAACTTAGAACCCTGGGTCGGTACAGGAACTACAGACGGCGTGGAGGCCTTCCAGCCTCTACACAACAAAGATCTCACCGCCTCAGGAGAGGATGTGGCCAAAGCCACATCCAAGCAGGCTACCTTCCAATGGTTCTGGGTGGTCCAACCCAGGAGTGCTCCCACCTAGACTTGGTCCCCAGGTATCCCCTTCGATCACACCTGGGATACCCCGAGTGAGCCAACATCTTCAGAAAGTCTGTCCACCCAGCGCCCTCCTTGGGCCCCTCAGGCGAAAGAGGGTTCCAAGGAGACGGAGGGCTCCAGGGTGCGCGGACACCGCCAGCGCCTCCAACGCCGCCCTCGTAACACCAACTGTGCACAAGGAACCCCTAGCCCACCTCGTCCGGGGAGGCATAGTCAAAACCACTTCGGCCCCAAAGGCCAGTGCACCGGGTAGCCTCGATGGTCTCCTAAGGGGGAAGCAGACCCAGGGAAACCACAGGCTCCGGGACACACCGCCTTCGGCAATGACCCCAACGACAACTCCAAGCTCCGGCGCCCCCGAGGCACACAGGTGCGTCTTGCACAGACCAGGGCGCAGCCACAACACCAACAACTATCGCACCCTCATGACCTTCCGGGAGGAATACCTCAGAAGACAAGCAGAATACATGACCGTAGAAAGAGCGGGCGAAGGACGACACAAGGTCCGGAGGCCTGGGGGTAACTCCCGGGCAAATCCCCGACCCCTCAACTCTGCACCATCGCTACCAACCCTACCAAATGGTACCACAACCAGCAACAAGAACTGAGTCGCGGACACATCGTCGCGAGGCTCCGGATAGAGTACCTCCGGAACCAGGCTTCGGCTTAGGGCTGAGGGGGTCGCGGACCACCTCTCCCGACTAACCATCAACTACGCCTCCAACATGCTGTCGCCAGGCCCCAGATGGATTACCTCCAGGGCCGAGCAAGGGCTAAAGGCTGAGGGGGTCAAGCACTACCTCTCCCAGCCTAGCCACAGTCTTCGAGGCCACCAAACCTCGCAACAGAGGCCTCATTCCTACAAAGGTATACCCTCTATTAACCACCAAGTAGTTTACCTAGTGATCCGTCTTTCATACGGTCAGGTTAGAGTCTGTTGGAGGCCTCCAACCTTGCTGCTAGAAGTCATTTTTCGATAGATAGTCACTAGGTAGAAGCAATAAAACTTAAGTTACATTCTCACTTAGCATGAATAGTTATACAACCTAGCTATGTTTTATGCTACAACTAGCTTCTTATTGCCAACAGTAGACTACAAAATTTAGCTAGTATAACCATGCAAAATTCCTACACTCCCGCAGATGTATCGTGCCTAGGTCGCCTGGGGGGCGGGTCTGCCCAGGTTTCCTGGAAGGCATTGTGCGGCCTCAAAAGTGTAGTTGCCATGTATCAAGGGATTTCCTTGATAGACCTTGTTGCAGCACCACCCGTAGGACATCTTCGGGTGGCGTGACAAGCCCACGTACCGCGGACGTAGCATGCCTAGGTCACCTGGAAGGCAAGACTGCCTAGATTTCTTGGAAGGCATTGCGTAGTCTTGGTAGATAGTGAGGCCCACACACCGCTGGTGCCGCTTATGCCTAGGTCACCTGCAAGGTAGATTATGCCCAGGGTGCCCTGGAAGGCATTTGCATAGCCTCGGGTGTCGAAGCCATGCCCCGGGGGATGTCCCCGGTGGCGGAGTTGCGGTGCTCCGAGGAATGCTATCGCAAGGAATCCTCGTTGCATGACATGCCTACACACCACGGGTGTAGCATGCCTAGGTCACCTGGAAGGCAAGACTGCCTAGGTTTCCTGAAAGGTATTGTGTAGCCTCGATAGTATGTAGATGCCGATTATCAAGGGACTTCCTTGGTAATATAGTTGCTGCGCCTCCAAGGGATTTCTCCGGAGGCGTGACAAGCCCACGCACCAGTAAGCATCACTTGCCTAAACCCAAGGTCACCTGAAAAGGTTTCCCGGAGGGTAGGCTTTGCCCTGGTAGGAAGTGGAGCACACACACCGTGGGTGTAGCATGCCTAGGTCACCTGGAAGGCAAGACTGCCTAGGTTTCTTGAAAGGTATTGTGTAGCCTCGATAGTGTGTGGACGCCGCATATCAAGGGACTGCCCTGATGTGACGATGTGGTGCTCTGAGGAATGTTGTCGCAAGGAATCCTCTCTATGACATGCTTATATACTGCGGGCGCCACTTGTGCCTAGGTCACCTGCAAGGCAGATTATGCCCAAGGTGCCCTAGAAGGCATTGCATAGCTTCAGTCGTATAAATGCCATGCGCCAGGGCACATCCTTAATGGACAGTGTTGCGGTGCACCCCGAAAGTTTCCTCGGTAGCAAGACAAGCCTACACACCGCGGGCTTAGCATGCCTAGTCACCTGGAAGGCAAGACTGTCTAGGTTTCCTGGAAGGTATTGCGTAGCTCCGATAGTGTGTAGGACCTACGGCATTAAAACATGCCAAGGATTCTTACAAAACCTCCGACAAAAATGAAAAGTCTTACAAAACCTCCGATAAAAACGGAGAGTCTTACAAAACCTCCGGCAAAAACGGAGAGTCTTACAAAACCTCCGACAAAAACGGAGAGTCTTACAAAACCTCCAACAAAAACGGAGAGTCTCACAAAACCTTCGATAAAAACAGAGTCATACAAAACCTTCGACAAAAACAAAGAGTCTCACAAAACCTTCGATAAAAATGGAGAGTCTCAAAAAACCTCCCGCAAAAACGAAGAGTCTCACAAAACCTCCGACAAAATCAGAGAGTCTTACAAAACCTTCGACAAAAATGGAGAGTCTTACAAAACCTCCGATAAAAACGGAGAGTCTTACAAAACCTCCAACAAAAACGGAGAGTCTTACAAAACCTCCAGAAAAAATGGAGAGCTTTACAAAACCTCCGGCAAAAACGGAGAGGTTTACCAAAACTCTGGTAAAAACAGAGAGCTTTACCAAACGTCTGGTAAAAACGGAGAGCTTTACCCAACCTCCAATAAAAACAAGGAGCTTTACCAAACCTCCGATAAAGACGGAGAGCTTTACCAAACCTCCAGCAAAAACGGAGAGCTTCACTAAACCTACGGTGAAAACAGAGAGCTTTACACAACCTCCGATAAAAACGGGGAGCTTTACCAAACCTCCAACAAAGACGGAGAGCTTTACCAAACCTCCAGCAAAAACGGAGAGCTTTAACAAACCTCTGCACAATTGAGAGCCTTATAAAACCTCTGGCAAAACAGAGAGACTTCCAAAAAAAACACCGTGATGGAGATGTTTTCCGGAAACTCCGCCGGGAGAAAAGGTTCTGAAAGGACCTAACGGGAAAAGTACCCCAGCCTCTTGAAGACTAATACCTCTGTGCCGAAGGGATACGAAACCCGCTAGCCTCCAAAGAGCACCGCACACAGGTCAAAAAGGTATAAAGATCCCCCTCCCTACAGGGAAAGGTATGACCCGCGTGACTCAAACACGTATGGTAAAAGGTAAAATCATTACCCTACCATCTCCTTTAAAAACACATTTCATATGTCATTTTATGAGTGTTATACTAACATTTAATAAAAGCCCACACCTCGTGGCACGGGAAACATAGTGGAACCCTCGACTATCCATTGCAGAGACCGCAATTCATGGCAGCGGCTAAGGGCCGAGGGGGTCACGGACCACCTCTCCAGCCTAGCCTTCGGCCTCGCCTCCAACATGCCGTCGCCAGGCTCCAGACGGAGTACCTCCGGAGCTGGGCAGCGGCTAAGGGCCGAGGGGGTCGTGGACCACCTCTCCCGCCTGGCTTTCGGCTTCACCTCCGACGCCGTCACCAGGCTCTGAATGGAATACCTCTGGAGCCGAGTAGCGGCTAAGGGCCGAGGGGGTCATGGACCACCTCTCCCTCCTAGCCTTCAGCTTCGCCTCCGATGCGCCATCTGTAGGCTCTGGATAGAATACCTCTGGAGCCGGGTAGTGGCTAAGGGTCGAGAGGGTCGTGGACCACCTCTCCCGCCTGGCCTTCAGCTTCACCTCCGACGCGCCATCGCCAGGCACTGGATGTAGTACCTCCAGATCCGTGCAGCAGCTAAGGACCGAGGGGGTCGTGGACTAGCTTTCCCTCCTAGCCTTCGGTTTCGCCTCCGACGCGCCATCGCCAGGCTCCGGAAGGAGTACCTCCGAAGTCGGGTAGCGGCTAAAGACCGGAGGGGGTCGCGGACCACCTCTCTTGTCTAGCCTTCGGCTGCGCCTCCGACACATCATCGCCTTCAACCTGGGCAGTCGCTAAGGAACCCGAAGGGTCAAGTACCACCTCTGGAGCTTGTCTCCAAAGGTTCTGGATGGACTTCGCTGAGTCAGAAATCTTGAACAAATTAGGAAGGAGGCCCCACCAGTCCCAGGCCCGAGGAGTACACAGCAACCAGGGACGACGAGGTCGCCTCTGCTCCACCCGGTTCTCCTTAGTTACACTACGTATCCATCACCACCAAATTCCCATGGCCACCTCTCCCCCAGAAGGAACAAAATCAGCAATGATATATGCAAAGGCTCGGTGCCCCAGTCGTTAGAAAAACTGGCCATTGCCTTCGAAGGGGACAAAGAAGCACGGTTTGGAGGCACGAAAGATGCACGCATGCGGTCACCCGTTCGAAAGATCCCCTCACACTCTGATACGGAAGGAGACACGACCGTTCCCGAAGGTCCATGTTATATTATTAAAACAACTAGTACATCCTGGGGACACACACTAAAGTAACAGTACAGAAGTTGCCACGAAGAAGATAGATCCCTACGGAGCAAAACAGGGCGAGAAAGAGTACAAGGTGACTAAGTTCAGCCATGACAAGGATATGTCACGGTGTCACCAAGCACGCCATCCCGATGACTGCCTTCATCTGCGGCCTGATGCTGCGGAAGCCGATACAGTAGCTGGCTCCTGAGCTGTCAGAGGACTCTGAGGAGTCCGAGGAGGTCACCGGTGGGGCCTTCTCCCTCACCTTCTCGGCCTCCTCCTACTTCACCGCCAGCTCACTCTCCCTTCGCAGGAGATCCTAGTCGATCTCCTCATCGTCATCGAAGATATCGATGATCTCGACAGGCATGGCCTCCCCGGCCAAAGGTCGGGCCGGAGCGGTGGGCAACCGCCTCCCCTTCAGAGATGGAAGCGGCATGGCCAACGACGCCTCTGCTGACGACCGAAATGGTTCGGCTCCCGAAGAAGCCGTCGAGATCATCGACATCTCCGAAGAGGATAAGGAAGAAGACGATGCCATACTCAAGTCAAGGTTAACTGCTCGCTTGTAGGGCTGTAGAGACTCCAACTGGGTAACCCCGGCTTTATACCCGGGCCACACGGCCACATAGGTCCGGAAGATGAAGTGAGATGAACACCTTCGTGTCCCCCCCCCATTGAACACCTGGGGGGTCGTGGCCATATCCGGGTTCCCTGCAACACGTGGCAGCGCTCCATGATGAATGCCTCGTTTTCTCGCACAGACGTCCCGTCACATTAATAACCCAAACCCCTTTCGGCGCGTGACAAGGTCGAGGGCACAAGACCATAAACGACCCCTTGCATTATCCAGTCAGAACGTGGCAATGGCACATCTTGTCCCACACGTAACCTCTACTCTAGTGACTAAGTGAACGCGTGGGATTCTCCAAACCCACACGTAACCTCTACTCTAGCGACCTCAAAGGACAGAGAATTGCCATCAGGCATCCTTGATACTATACCAGGCTGGGGTTGATTTTTCCTCTGCAACCTCTCCCCCCTCCGAAACATCGGGGCCCGAGAATGAGAGGGTACTGTTGGTGGGGGGAAATAAACCAGCCTGAGGAAAATGGTTGAAGATCACCATCCAGGTCCCTCCGAAGCCTTGATCTTCGGACCCTCTGTTAAAAGCTCGATCTCCGATGTCATTAGATCCCTTCATGGTACCCCTTCGTACCTACGAAGCCTTCCCTTGACTCCGCCGACTCAACCTCCCAAAGCCTCCCAAAACACGACCACCCAAAGCCTCGTTCCTCCGAAGCTTCGGCCTCCTGAAGCCCCGGCCTTCCGGGGTCCTACTTCCCAAAGCCTTCACCTCCCGGATCTATGCCTCCCGAGGCCCCCATCTCGGGCTACTCGGGACATCTTCCCGAAGGCAGTGGGTTGAGTTAGTGGGCCTTAGGAAAGATCTGCCGGAAGGGGAGCACCGGTCGTGCTTTTCCTGCAAGTAAGTGACCGGCATTAAAGGACTAGGCTAATGGACACCGCTCTGATACCCCGGCGTGATGGAGGCTATCCTGACACCCCTGACAGTGCAGCGTCGGGCCGGAATCAGCAACCGACTCACCCCGTTCAGCGAGGAGGCACCACGATAATTACCACGGTGGATATTTATCTCTCTGATAGGGTAGAAGATAGTTATCCGGGATAAGGCCCGGTAATTTGGTAAGATCCTGGATATTTTTACATTATGATAACTTGTACACCAAGCTATGCACGGCCCTATAAATATGAGGCCATGGTCCTGTGGAGAGGGGAGGGAGAACAATCAAGACAGCAAAAAAAAAGACAGAAAGGTGAAAACACATCAAGTCACGTTGTGATACTCCTCCTAGAGTGACACATTTTTCTACCATCAATATATCGTTGTGTTCCTTCCTCTTAAACTTCGTCTCCAAACTTGAATATCCTCCTTAGAAGAAACTCTCACTGTACTTGCTGGGGCAAGATGAACTCTTGCTCCAACAAAGAGAATACCCCAAAAAAATGTCATTAGAAGAATGTAACTCGAAATTGTTAATATTACCATGCTTTAGGATGAAGCACCGACACCCAAAAACTCTCAAACTTGAAACCTTCAGCTTCCTCCCAAAGCACAACTCATCAGAAGTCAAATTGAAGATCGAGCGAAAGAAAAACCTATTTGAGATGTAGCATGCTATGTTAATGGCCTCAGTCCAAAACTTTCTAGGAGTCCTATGCTCATTGAGCATCATCCTAGCCATCTCAACCAAAGTCCTATTCTTTTTCTCAACCATGCCATTTAGCCGAGGAATGCGTGGGGCAAAAAACGGATGCTCAATGTCATGATCAAGACAAAAGGCATCAAAGAGATAGTTCTTGAACTCGGTACCATTATCACTGCGAATTGCTTTTAATGCACTAGGAAGTTCCTTGAACAATCTTAAAGCTAAGCTCCGAAAGTGTAAGAATACTTCATCCTTGCTCATAAGAAACAAGACCCAAGAATAGTGAGAGAAATCATCAACAATGATAAGAACATATCACTTTCCACCCGCCGAACAAACCCGAGAAGGACCAACTCTGTCCATATGGAGAAGTTTTCTCGGTCGTTCAGTCATCACCAAATTGACTGGTCGGTGGGAGGCAACAACCATCTTTCCATGCCAACAAGTACCACAACATTGCTATCCCCTTGACCACCAACATAAAGGTCTTCGCTAGTGTTGTGTCATCTCCCCCAGCGGATTCAACTATTGCCTCGAAACTCATAATGAATTCCTTTAGATCTGACTCCTCATCAAACATCACCACCCTCGACATCTTGAAGCCCGAAGGCTATGGCTGGTTTTGTAAGCTAACAGAGAGTCGTGATTCTGGATTACCAATGCCTGACCTATGCCAAAGGTCTTGCACTAGTCGTACTATAAATGCTGACGAAGGAGTGATCACGTGTGTCTGCTTGCCCCCCGGCTGCAACCTATTGATTTATTCTTGTATTTTTTTTCTAGAGTTCTTCTGGCTTCGTCAGATCGATGGTGATACTCAGTGGCCTTCCAACTCACTGCCAAGCCATCCAGCGTACGCTTTTTCTATGCAATTTTTCTCTCCAATTCTTCAGCTTCTAGCCTGGCCACCCTTTCTTCCTCAGTTTCTTCTTCTTTGACTTCGTACTCTCCCAAGCTATTGAAGTCGTTAAGCTCTCCAACAAGATGTGGTTTCCCCCTTTCTTCTGCCGAAGCTTCGAAGTGGGCGTGAAGGTTAGCTTCTACCCTTTGTATTGCTGCATTTGCATCTTCCTGAAGAGTGTCTTCATGACGAGCTTTGCCATCGCCTGGGACCACCACATTCACACCATCCTGTCTCTGTTGGTTGCTGTTAGCTCTACCGGTCGAAGTATTGACCAGCTCTGACACCACCAAAGGGTGTGCTTCGGCCAAAGCCCCCACTAAAATCAGTTGCTCTGGCAATGTTGCTGATGTACCAAGTGGCTTCAGCTTCTTTTTGGGTAGCATGGCTTTGGAATGTTCGATCCCCATGATCGGTGCCAACTATTGGGAACTAGGGTTACCGAACACGAGGGGCCATTGGCTTCTCAAAGGTAATCGAAGGGTTTTTAACGTGACACGCGCTTATGGGAAACTGTGCAATATCATTAATGTCATTCGTCTTTCCAGTTGCAGTACTGGCCTATTTATAGCTCGTACTCAACCACTCCCAGTTATAATTTAATTCTTTATCCCTCTAACAGACACATTCTCGGCATTCGAGAGTATTTTAGTACAATACTAAGTGCATTAGCATATTTACTACTATACCCTCTACCATCCTCGGATTCCAGTGAACGCCGCCCCTTCGCCCGAGCTCCTAAAGGTCCATCACAGATGGGACCTTCGGCATACCTTCAGTTGGCTTCGTCGTGGCGTCACGAATTGGCCTTCGGTTGACCTCCGAAGGCCCACCAAAGGCTTCATCTGTGATGATAGCCTCGGCGCTTTCTTCGGGGATTTCCTCGAGGCGACATGGGCAGGCCTTCGGTCGGCCTCCGAAGGCCTGAGCCACTTGCCCGAAGGGTCCATTTGTCATCAAGTATTTTCTAAAATAACGCAATTGTATTCTTTGTTAGTAAATAGTGTTCATCAGAGGCCTTCGACTCACCATCCGAAGGGGGCATGTGAAACCATTCCCCAACAAAATGAAAACAGCAATATCATCATTAATCAGAAAATAGACATGTCATCATAGATATCGACATAATCAGTATTTAAATTACAATTTGTGCATATACAGAATGTAGAATTTCTTCTCAAATTTTCCTTGCTATTATTGTCATCAAAATTTTCTTTCAAAAAATATCAAAATGTTATAAGACAACAATATCTCTACTAAACTAGCTACAAAAAAGTCATCATATTTCTCAGGAGCATTCTCATCTTTTCACACTCAAAATAGACAATAAATCGTATGAAAAGCAGGACTACTAAAATGTCTGCTTCTCCAGCAAGCAAACTCTCAGAGTAGCCAGCTTCTCAGAAAAGCTCTTCAGAAAAAACATGTGCCTAGCTAAGGAAAACATCTTGACTGCATGCTTCCCCCATCATGTGTTATGGGTAATGATTTGATTTGTATACTATAGCTTTGGAATATATTTTTGATCATGTTGTTATTAATGTTATATTAAAAATATTTGATTATATCCACTAACAAGCTAACAAGTAGAATATCCTTGCCATTCCCCAATCATGCACTGACCCTCTGGAGAATTGTTTAATTATTAAAGGACCCTATTATAGGCTGTAGCTCCTAGTATTAGCTCAAATATATCACAAACCAACATAACTTGAGAGTTTTATGTTGTTCGGATGCATATGCTTTGGATTCGTCCATGTACTTATTGAATAAACCATCTATTCATCCTTGAGGATGGATGAACAATGTACGCCCTTCGTTTCACTGTATTTCTCCGTGCAACCGTCATGTGCACAAACCAAAGATGAACCAAGTTTGAGAAAAAGCTATTGATAAGTGACCAAATATGCCCTATTAAACAGTACGTACACTACAACAACTTAACCTCTTTTACCATAAAAATAGGGATTAAAAGTGAAAATAGTGCAACAAATGCTTGTCTTTTCTACATCTTCTGGGGTAGAGCTTATCTACTGAGCAAAGCCATAGCTTGACAAGTAGTGCCATATGCCATATGATCTCACATGGATAATGTATTCTAGATAGGTATCATAGTATATAAAACAGTTATGGACTTGTAGTACATACATCAGATAGTACAATTTTGTCAAAAAGCCAGTCATAAAATTATCACTTTTATCGGGAATTTAATGTACCTTTTTGTTCTTTGTCGGTAGATCTACTTCAGTAGACTATGTTTCTTTCCTATTCTTCCTTTTTAGAGACAATAGACTCTTTTTTCGATGATAATGGAAGTTGTATCGACTCTCATCGTTATATCAAGAGAATACAACCATATAAAAGTCCGTCTGCATCCTCTGTATAGCTAAGATGCACATAGCCACCTCGGTTAATTAAGAGAAAACTGAGTACAAAACCGCAAATACAGTGGACAAACTACCTAAACTAGGCCGAGAGCATCGCATCACCTAACCCATTACCTAGCTAAACCAGGCCAACAATGCCGAAGAACATACCAAGGCCAGACCTAAGCCGTCTGCCACCCAGAAACACAGGGGAGGAACTCCCAGTCAACGCCTCTAAGAAGTATATGATGCTAATGGTGTCGTCGTCCATCTAGATAACCGAAATTGGGTTTTCACCTAGAGAATACAGGGAAACACAACAGCACCACTTCCAAGGAGGGAACGGCACCTAAGGGGGTCATCGGTATCAAGAGGAAGCAGATCAGGGCTTTTTCCTGGTGCTCCCACACCAATAAGGATGAAAGGGGCCAAAACGCTGGAGGAGCTGAATCGGCCCAGGGATGCCGAAAATGGTTGTGAGTGCCACCTAGACCCATCACCGGAACCATTGTGTAATGTGACAATGTATTGGTGGTATATATGGATGCCAATCCCATCCACCATTGTCGCATGAAGCACATCGAGCTACATATCCACTTTATTCTTGAAAAGAACATCGTCGGTGATGTTCGTGTCTTTCATTTTCTGACAAACCCACAATTTGTCGATGTTATAACCAAAGGTCTTTCAATGTCGATCTTCGAAGACTTCTGTTCTAGCCTCTACATCGGCTCACATGATGAATCGACTGCAGCGAGGTGTTAGCAATCGTTGTTACCTCCCTTTACCAGTTCAACACGCCGATCATCCTCAACGGTCCTGAATGGTACTTCCTGGTCTTTTTGCTCAATTCTCTCAACTGTTAGCTCGGCTGAGTCTTAGTCAGATAGATCATGGGTGATTCCTTTGGATAGTGGCACATGAATAGGTCTAGGATGTTAGTCAGTTAACACACTCAGGTACATGTATTTATATGGTTCGTATATAGTGAATACAAGGTGTGTTGGATCCTCTTCTTCGTGTTCACTCGTTTCATGGTATCAATGACTGCTTGATCCTCGTCTCTTCTGGTGCCTCTCTCTCTCTCTCTCTCTCTCTCTCTCTCTCTCTCTCTCTCTCTCTCTCTCTCTCTCTCTCTCTCTCTCCTCACCATGAGCACCACATGTCAGCACCTTCCTCATTAACGGGTCTTGCGATTCAGTTGATCAACATCAAGACACATGTTCCCATCATGCTTTCGCGGCCGATCTCTATGAGGGCTCCTGCTGCATCCGGTGTCGATGCCTTTGTCCTGGTCACCTCAAATCATCGACTCTCGCCAAATAACACCACAACCTCGCACCCTGATGTCTCTATGCCACACAGTAACATTAGGATCAATGGTGGCCACGCTCATCACATTTCTCCATCAACATTTGGTGGTTCCTCCGTCCATGATTAGGATGCACTGAGCTCCTCTAGGTGCATCATCCGTAGTGGCTCCTAACCCATCGATAGATCTGGCGCCTCCACCTTCAACTAGCTCCTATCATCCAATGGTCACTCGTGGATGTGGCGGTATCCACATGCCTAACCAATGGTACGCACATCTGGCGGACACATCTACGATGTCACCAATCCCAGCTTCTGTGCACGCTGCCATTCACGACCCACACTGGTGCCCCACTAAGCAAGAAGAGTACGATGCTCTGCTCACCAATGACACATGATCGCTTGTACGTCATCCCCACAGCGTGCATGTCATCTCCAGCTAGTGGGTCTTTTAGCATAACCTCAAGCCGAATAGGTCACTTGAACGTATAAGGTGCGATGGGTGGTCTGCAGGTTGTCCTAATGTGTCAGTGTTGATTTCACCAAAACATTCTCTCCGGTGACGAAGCCTACATCCATTCAAACATTTCTCTCCATCATCACTTCACGTCAATGGGCCCGCTCACCAACTCGATGTGAAGAATGCATTCCTCCATGGGAAGCTCTCTGAGGTCGTTTACTGCCAACAACCTGCTGGTTTCGTCAATGTGACCCATCCCAATCATGTTTGTCTTCTCTCCAAATCCCTATACAGATTGAAGCTAGCACCTCAGGCATGGTACACTCATTTTCCAAAGTTTCTCCACTCGATTGGCTTCTCTGCAATGCGCTCGAACACATTGTTATTTGTCCTATGGCGGGGCACTTATCTCAGTTATCTACTATTATATGTCAATGACATTGCGCTCACCGCAAGCTCCAACTCTCTTCTTTGACACATCATTGCCCTCCTGCACACCGAGTTCACCATGAAGGACATGGGTCCGCTCAACTACTTCCTCCGGATCCAAGTGTAGCGCTCTCTCAATGGCTTCTTCCTTTCACAAGAGAAATACTTCAGCGAGCTCCTGGACCGCGCTAGCATGTCAAATTGCAAGGCTTCCAGTACACCGATTCATGTCAAACCAAAGTTGTCTTCCTCCTACGGTGACAAAGTGTCTATCTCTTCCTTCTACAGAAGCATTGATGGGGGTTTGCAGTACCAGACCGTGACATGCCTAGACATAGCATATGTTGTCCAACAAATATGCTTGCACATGCATGATTCGTGGGAAGGTCATATGGCCCTTGACAAGTGTATTCTGCAATACATCAAGGCACTACTACTTTTGGCCTTCATCTTCACCGCTCCTCTTCATTTGATCTAGTGGTTTATTCCGACGCAAACTAGGTCGGGTGCCCAGATACACGTCAGTCAACTTCAAGGTTCTGCATCTTCCTCGGCAATTTCCTTGTGTCCTGGCCATCTAAGCACCAGTCCACAGTGTCCCGATCGTTGTCACCAAGTGACGCTGGCTATGACAATTGCTGGATGAGCTACAGTGTCTCATGCCCAAAGCAACCATTGTGTACTGTGACAATGTATTGGCAGTATATATGGTTGCCATTCCGTCCACCACTATCACAAACCACAACAAGCTGGATATCCACTTCGTTCATAAAAAGGTCATCATCGGTGATGTTCGCGTCTTTCATTTTCTGACAAACCAACAATTTGCTGATGTTATAACCAAAGGTATTTTGATGTCGATCTTTGAAGACTTTCATTCTAGCCTGATGTTGATCTTTGAAGACTTTCGTTCCAGCCTCTGCATTGGCTCGCACAACGCATCGACTGTGGCGGGGTGTTAGCAATAGCTAATGGTTCCCTTTACCAGTTCAACGCGCCAATCGTTCTCAACAGTCCTCAAAGGCACTTCCGAGTCTTTCTGCTCGATTCTCTTGACTGTTAGCTAGGCTGAGTCTTAGTAAGATAGATCATGGCCGATTCCTTTGGATAGTGGCATATGTATAGGTCTAGGATGTTAGAGCATCACCAGCACATGCTCTACTTGAGCCCCTAAAGCTAAATTTGAGGGATTGGGCTCCGAAATCGGTCTCTAGCATATGTCATATCTCATCCCCTAAAAATAGGAGTCCCCTGACTCCCCGAGATCATCCCTCAAATGTAGGGGAGCGAGCTCATCCCCTATCCGACTACCTAGCCCTTCCCCGCGCCTGCTCCTGCGCGCTCGCCTCCCACGCATTGCCTCCTGTGCCCAAGTGATGACCCAGCAGCAGCGTGATTCAGAGGGAGAGAGGGAGGGGGAAGAGGCCAAGGAGCTTCACTTCGGCAAGGAGGAGCTCGTGGTGCGGTCAGCTCGGTCAGAGGGTGGCTGGAGAGGTGGGTCAATAGAGAGGGTTGAGCTCGGGTGGAGGCGACCGACCGTGGGGAAGAAGAAGGCGCGTCGGCGAGCTTCAGTTGGGCTTTGGCTTGAGGAGGGGGTAAGCAAGCTCCTAGCGCTGCCCTTCGGTGGATCCTAGTGGTAGTCGATGAGGTGGACGACAAGCTCAGCTTAGTGACGTGCTCTACGGTTGCTGTTGTGCTCTGCTCGATGGCAGCTCACTCGGCTCTGTGGTTGTGGCGCTCGATGCAGCCAAGAGAGAGAGCAGGAGGTGAGTGAGAGGGGGCGAGTGATGGAGAGAGCAAGGAGAGGAGCCAAGTTGAAGATAAGGTGGCTCTCGACTGAGCGAGGAGATGCTTGGCTACTGGCACATTTGGTATGGTCAAAAGCTTACTGCCTTGCTACGTTCATCTCCATTTTTTACAATGCAGTAATCGAACTTGTGAAGAATGGAAAATACGGATAATAATTTTGTGAACTACATTGTTAAAACAATACATAATAGATTATTACAGTTGTAAGAAACTATAATCCTCCATGATGTTGCCACATGTGCTCGACTAGATCATCTTGAAGCTGACTGTGAGTCTGCTTATTTCCAATGTGATGAATTTGAAGAAACTTATCCAGTTCAAGCGTATGAGCATGTGATGGTCTAACAATTTTGCTGACACCTTCGTAATGGAAGTCTTCATCTTCATCTCACTCATCTTCAATTATCATGTTGTACATGATGGCACAACCTATCACGATTTCTCATAGTGTGTCCTGATCCCATAATCTAGTTGGTCCACAAACAATGGCAAAACGAGCTTGGAGAACTCCAAAAGCTCGTTCGACATCCTTCCTTACTTCTTCTTGAGCTAGTGCGAATAAGTTTGCCTTATTTTCTTGTGGAGATTGTATTGTCTTCACAAATGTCGCACATGGAAGATATATATCATCCGTAAGGTAATACCTCATTGTATAATTATGACCATTGATAATATAATTTACTTTTAAGCTTGCCCTTCAGTTAGTCTTGCAAAGAGTGGGGAATGTTGAAAAACATTAATATCTTTGTGAGACACAAGTAAACCAAAAAATACATGTCAAATCCAAAGATCTTGTGAAGCAATGGCTTCTAGAATGATTGTGGGCTCATGCGCATGGCCACTATATTGACCTTGCTATGCTGCAGGATAATTTTTTCACTTCCAATGCATACAATCTATGCACCCTAGCATTCCCGGAAAACCTTTTGCCTCCTCAATTGCAAGTAATCTAGCAGTATCATTCTCATTTGGTGATCTTAAATACTCATCTCCAAATATTTCAACAATAGCTTTTACAAACATTTTCAGACTCTATAGTCATGCTTTCTCCAATCCCGAACATAATCATCTGTAGCATCCGCTGGTACTCCATCAAGATGTCCAACTGCATTTCTTCTTTGCATAAAATATTTATCATGGTCTTCTACTGTATATGCACTATGCGCAAAAATAGAGAACGCGCCATTCTAAACTTGTGTGGCAAAGAAGAATGAGTTGTGGTCAAGAGGATCAACAACAAAGCATGAACACAAATATATGAACTGATTACAAACCTGCGCCTGAAGACAGTTAGGCCGTAGGTAGGAGCATCTGAAAAGTAGTCTTGGGGTAGTCTCAAATGCCCTGCCTCTCTATTGCGATTAACTTCTTGATGCCCAGGCACAGAACCGCCATAGCGTGGTGCATTCAAAAGCTTATATTGATTGTGTGATATGTGTGTGGTAGTAATAATAAGTTCGCCATCATCATCTAACGACGATGAATCCAGGGTTTGTTGCATGAGGAAGCTGCGGCGACTCATTGTGATACGGTGGAGGACCACCAGGAAGAGCCAACATATAGAGGTTCGAAATATAGCTGTTGGAAAATTAGTGGTTGAGAATATAGCTATTCGGAAAATATCCGTTACAAAAATAACTGTTGAAAAAATAGTCATTACAAAAATAGTCATTAAAAATATATCTGTTACATAATTAGCCATTGAAAATATAGCCGTTACAATTCAAATATTTTATAAGATTTCAATGTAATATTGGAGAGTGAGAAATAGAGGCTGAAATTTAGAGGATCTAGTGGAGAGTGAATAAACATAAGAGAGAAATCTTTTAGGGAAGACATAGGAGATGAGTTTTAAGGGAGCGGCTGGATATGCTCTTAGTCACCTCATTCGTAAACACTCAGGTGTATTTATATGGGTCGCATATAGTGAATACAAGGTGTGTTGGATCCTCTTCTTCGTATTCACTACTTTCAAGGTTGATATAGAAAAAGTTGAAAGAGCCAAAAACACACCTGAATGCTTTATTTTTTGGAATTTGCTACCATTGAGACTTCGATCACAAGATTATTTTGGCATGCATCGATCAGATTCTCCTATTAGTTTGGTCCACCCTTCCTTCAGACTGTATATGACGTACTAATTATACATCTTCTCTCAAGTGAAAAAATAAAGAAAATATCTTTTCTGATCTCTAGGAAAAGACCCTCCAATACCGACAGCTTCTATTCTGTCCTAACCGGCCGCTGCAAAAACAAAATTATGCAAACGGAGAACGGGCAACAGCAGATACGTATCACCATGGACGTACTGTATCTACCAAAATTTAAAACCGGTCACATGAACCAGTTGTATTATTTAATCGGCTGGCCATCAGCGACACTATCTTCCATCGATCGATTGATTGATTTCAAACAAAACATGCGATCATTTTGAAAGCTAAGGCATCTCCAAGAGAGTCCTTAAATCTCACTTTTTCAGTGCTACAGTGTTTGCGGTCTACTGTAGCTACTACAGTAGAAAAATCAAAGATGCTGTAATAACGATAGGGGATGTTGTAATAGTATTTTAAGGATGAAAATTTGAAATAGCTGCTGGAGATAGTCTAAGTAGTCATCACAACGAATTGATTGCTCACAAAATAAACACTCAGCATTACAGCTGATTTCAAACAAAACATGCGATCATCTTGAGAGCTAAGTAGGCATCACAACGAATTGATTGCTCACAAAATAAACACTTAGCATTAGAGCTGATGAGGATGGGACAGTATAATACAAATGGAATCAAAACTAGGCTGTAGCTCAGCAAGGCAAAAAATGCAGTATTTTGACATCCTTTCAGTCGCAGTCCGGTCTCCAGCGACATTTCTCAATCTACCTGTCAATATCAATTCTACTTAAAAAAGAGGGGAACAGAGTATATATCGTAAACCCCAATCCGTTATAGAAGGGTTGTAAAATGCATGAAAGATCAATGTTGTCATGCTAATTAGATGTCGCTTCTTCTGTACCGCGCCTTCAAAACGTCAATGGCTCAATGGACTTACGATACACCAATGTTGAGTCTAGCAATCATATGTTGGCCACAAAATCATAACCACACATTGGTCCATGATTCGAGAATCTATGTTTCCAGTGAATCAACCATATCAATGTCAACCGGGCCGTCTTTCACCACTGTACTTGAACCCCCAACACGTCGATAGAAAAGCACATAAGCTGCAGATGTCCTGATCTCATCCTCATTAACAGACGAAACATGACTATCATCAAAATGATACCAGTTGTCCTCTTCTACTAACTGCATGTGCGTACAAGTGCACGTCTAAGAACATAAACAAATGCAAAATTGACATGCAGAATATATATATCAAAAACTAAGTACAAGTACCTTCGCATACGCAGAGTAGTGGCCACCACCAAGGCCACCATAATGATTGATCACTGCATAGAGTTCATACATGGGGCGCTGATCACTAGTTGATGTCTGCTTCACATACTTGCTCATATTGAGATCATGGATCGGAAAATTCACAAAAGTATCAAGCTTGTTCTTCATATACCGGCTGTATGAAAACCTTTTCAAGTGAACTACCAATATCTCAGGCAACCTCCACAAGTCCAGTTTCTTGCTAGCTTGCCTGTGTTCCTTGCAACCAGGACAGTACCTGTTTAGATTGGCAGGACATCAGTACAGGCCACCAGATTAAAGAAAAGGCTTGTTTCAAATGAGAACAATATGCAAAGCTATTTCAATTAACAAAGAACATGGGAATCGTACTAACCACATATCATCAGGGCCCAGAGGTTCCTCTTTCAGAAAAGCATCCAAACATGAAAAGAAGTTGATTGCTTCTTGTCGTGTTTTCTTTGACAGAAAACCATGCTTGAAGACATCAGGGAGTTCATCCATATAATCAATGTTGTATATTTCATGCTCTCTATCAGACCAGTCCATCGATAACCTCATAACTAACCCCAAAACACGATTAGAATCTGTGTTTATAGCATTTCTCGTAATACCTTTGTCATCAGTCAATGAAAGTTGAAATGGCAAAAGCTCATCATCAGCTGCTTTTTCATTTGCATCTGATGTGGAGAGACCCTCCTCACAGGAGTTACCATTATCAGTCAGTACCATACCATCCAGACGTGGACCATAGCCATTCAACTTGACTACAGACTCATCAGAACCGTGTACTTTTGCTCGTACAAAAGGAGCCAGAACAGCAGAGACAGCCGCATAAATATCAGATTTCCTTGTGGAGTCAATAGGAATACAAGTCACAAGAGGGCTCCCAATGAGCTTCCGGCTAATGTTAAACTGGGTTTCCGCACCAAATCTGGGAGATTAACAAAAACATTACCATACATAAGCATAAATTCGGAAAGTAATTCCACAAAAACGAACAGACAAAATTAAAGAGCAAAAACAAGCATCAAAGAACATGGGAACATGAAACAAGGAATGAGTTCTCGAAGTGTCTGGTGCTTCTTCGAGGCCTGTAACTAAAATCCATCACTGTGTTGCTGAACCACAGTACAATTTCAATAAACCACCCATAGTAATGACTAATGATAAACCGCGGTAGAAAATAGTTACTGAGATGAACAGATAAAAGAATTGACTTCTGCATGTTTGGTACTGGCGTCATAATTTATGTTCTATATATGCAGGTGAATAATGACCTCACCTGTCCCCCTTACGATGCAGGATCTCTAACCTCAAAAGTTTTTCATGACCAACAGGAAGCTTATATGCAACAAGTAGATCTTCATCTTTTATATTATAAAGTGTCTCCAAAGGATTCGTTAGGTAGCGATAAATCCGGTGCTCGTATACCTGAAGAATATGAATAATATTTATTCAGTTTTTTTGTCTGTAAAAGGTAGGCTTTTAGAATGACTGCACAAGAAAGGTAAATATTGACTCTTACCTCTGCAAGTAACAGTGTTTCAGAACTCTTTAAGCAGCATACATCAGTCAGGGCTTTAGCAAGGT
Source organism: Phragmites australis (assembly GCF_958298935.1). Lineage (NCBI taxonomy): Eukaryota > Viridiplantae > Streptophyta > Magnoliopsida > Poales > Poaceae > Phragmites > Phragmites australis. Next base: position 20,050,758 of record NC_084941.1, on the reverse strand, counting down.
CTTTGCAAGTTCCATTTTTTTGTATCGTCACAGTGTAAGGCATGGGAAGAGCATCCCCAGTACCACTAAACACAGTTACAGTCATCATTCGAGTAACTGTTGAGGGCAGTGGTAATGACAAGTACATGAATGGGTCAAAGGTAACAGAGATTTTGTTACAAACCGGACACACCAATGTGGACTTGTATTGTCCCTGCAGCATCAACCAAAGAATTGATGGTTACAGCACAGAACACAAAGAGCTGAATTATCGCAAGTTAACAAACAATCAATGTATATAAAACAAAGAAATCAGAGAAAGAGTAATTATGTAACAATTAAAGTCAAGCAAAATGCAAGATAACAGAATTTATTCGGTTCACTCTTACTGTATATTCGATCCTTAAAACATTTTCCAGAAAACAGAGAGATTTCTATGTTCATGCAATCTATTGAGTACATAATCAATCTCAGTATCTTAGCCGAATTTAGTTCAGCCCATCAACCAAGCTTCCTAGCAGCGCGGACAATCACATCAAGAACTAATGCAATGTCAAGGTCAAGTGGAGCCTTTGCTTCCACTCCCGCAACACCAATCAGCCCTCGCAGCCAACAAAATCAATGCAGGCAGCAAAGTCCCCATTGTGTCTGCCTTCTTATTTGTGAGTAACTGACCAACTACACGTATACACCGATAAACAAGCTGCAGAACAAGATCCGGAACCATCACACTGGACATAAATGGCTTCACGCTGCCAAGATGTAGGAGGTCAAGCAAAGCCACGGTGGTAGGTGATAGAAAGAGGCAGATTGGCACAGGGTATGGTGAGGGTAGGAGGAAGAAGGATCATGTCTGTGTTTTCAGATTGCTAAAACGGGAAAGAGAAATTAAGAATGGTGTTTCCTGATAATTTTCACCTTTAGAGTGGCTATTTCATGGATGCTAATCCTGGGGTGTTCCAGGAAATTTCACTCTTTGGAATGGCATTTTTTGTGAATATTTCATAGATCTTTAATATGCTTTCTTGTTAGACAAAACAAAAACTTCCTGTAAGTAGAAATTTAAATCATTCGAATTCCGAAATCATTGACCAACTAGATCAAGATTTTTTTTTCAAATTTGGATAAATAACAGGCTTTTAGTGTTATTTTTCCAATATAAAATAACTTTTATTGTGTCATACTTGCAGAGATTTACAGAGTTCTTTCCCACCTATATATGTTGCCTATACCAAAAGGAATGGTAGCATCTTATAAGAAAAACTTTTTTTCTAGCCATTTGCCAATCAATGCAATAATATTCTCTCTTATAATGTCACATAATCCTGCCTCTCGCTTTTCCACTTTTCCTAGTGCATCCCGACATTTGAACTTTTCCACTTTTGTCCCAAAGCAATTGCTGTTTTCTTTTTCTTGATATTCTGGTACTTTTCTCGACTTTTTCAAATTTTCTGTATTTTTCTTGATGGTCAAATGACCTAGGCATGGCAAAAGAGAAATGTGCACTGATGGAAAGTGGGAAAAGAGTGAATAACTCTTGACTGGAAGAAGAGAGATTAGGGTTGCAACGAGTGGCAAAATGGAATTTTTCTTGTACAAAAATTAGCACAAAGATTGATTCAGTTTGTAGTAGAACATTATCCACAAAGTCCAAATACGAAAATGAATTATTGAATGCCATGTTGGGAGATTTAATTACCTGGAACTTATCTACAATTATTGAGTCATTTCGTGCTTTGTGGTAACTCCAGCATTCTTCAGCAAATTCTTCATCTGGACGGCCATCGGCATCCTTTGCTTCAATATATGGTTTCTTTTTCACACGGTTGAGATCTTCATGCAGACCATCCAACAGAAAAGCAAGTAGCTCCTGTAGGAAAGTGAGGGTAATACCGAAATAAGAGCAGAAGAATATCAAATGAAATAAGTGCAAACAAAAACTTTAAAATCCACATAAAAATAGCAAACTTATGCAAATGCATTCAGGTACAATAACCGCTAAAAGAGACAATTTACTGACATGCTGGAAAGAATTATATATGATGCCTAAAACGCAAAGTGAAGTTGCAAAGGGCGTCTCCAAAAATGAACATGCTATGACACTATCAACAGAATTACACAAAGTGAAGTATCACGATCTGAAAGACATGACATGGGGAAGATGATGTAACAGGCACAGAGTTGACAACCCTGGTAAAGAAGGGATGCCAAAGTGATACATGTTAGGAATAGCAACAAAATAGAACTAATACATTCAAAATCTGTCTCTTCAAAGCCGTCGTAGAGTGAAACCTTGGTAGTCCTGTCAAATCAAGCCAAAGAAGTGCAAAACAAAGCACAGGAGTAGAGTCATGATGATGACAACAAATGAATACCCTTGGTCAAGAATCACAACAAAGCGACGACGAGTAGCAAGACAACAAATGAAATTGTCACTAAAGCTACGAAATGACTAAGATGACAAAAGAATACCTGAGATCAAGAATTGCAAACAAAGTAATGACAAGTATGAAGTTGTCACTAAAACTACGGAAAGAACTAGATGGCACAATTGCATCAATAAGGACAGGAAAGGATTAGCCAAACAAAGACGAATATTTAGCTAACCACAAAAGAAAATGACTAATTAACTAAGGAATATGTGGACTTGCATGGCATAGACGAACTCAAAGCAAGACTAGGACTTGGATGGACGCAACGGAAGACAAGGACTAAAGCTAGAAACAAAGGAAGCTAGCAGAGTAGCAACCATGGACCACGGACAACAAGCCATCTCGCAAGAACATAAGCACACAGCAGCTCACAAAACATCGAATACCTTCCCTAATCCCAACTCATAACTAGCTTGCAAAGGCTCACAATGAGAGCAGCAAAGCAGCAGCTAGAAGAGCAAGCAAAGAAGTAGAGAATCACGAATCATGAAGCTGAAGCCGCTGGCATAATCCTTCCTTCTAGCATTTTTCACTCGACCAAATCTATTGGGCAGCCAGACTGTGTGACCCTCCCCTGCATTAGACCCAAAGGAATAGGACTATAGCCTTTGGAGTCCCAGCCGACGCTTGCATTGTCCCCTTCCACCCAACAGTGGTCCACCAAGATCTGTCAAATCTCCTACATCTCCGGGAACTGGATCCAGTCGTCGGGCAGCGCAATCAACCGCTTCACCACCAAATCCTGATGGTCTCGTCAGCGACCGAAAGACGACGTTGCCACGGGAGGAGTCGTAGCAGCCGAGGCAAAGCTTCTCCATCAGCACAAATTCGGCCGGTGGGGTACATGGATGTGCCGTGCTCGCTGGCTAGAGAGGTGGATCGAACGTGGCTTGGGCAGTGGCGGCAGAGGGAGCACCACGGTGGCCTACCACAATGGCGAAGAGAGGCGGATGGAACCAGAGACGAACATGGTGGGAGGCGCAAGTCGACTATAGGCAAGCGAGTCTAGTGACAGGACAAGCAATCAGACGGGAGACTGTCAGGTCCAGGTAGAGTGAACGGATGAGCAGGTGGATCGACGGCGCTGCCTCGGTCTTGAAGAGGCGGCGGATCCGACGGGTTGGAACGCCGGGCGGAGGACCGAGGGAGGCAGCGGGATACAGCGGGAGGAGGTGCGGGCGAGGGAGGCAACGAAAGCGACACGACCAAGGGGAGCATGCGAAAGCACCGAGCTAGCCGACGAGTAGCAAGGCCGGCCAACTGTTTGGGTGGGTGGAAGCCGACCGACTTAATTGAGGCGGCGGCGGCGGGTGAACTAGATCGGGACGAGTTGCGGCGTCCAAAAAAAGAAAACTTAGCTATGATACCATGTTAGGAATAACAACTTGTATTCAATGGGGGCCCCATAAGGGCAATATATAGAGTACATGAGAGAAACCATAAGACTAGGAGATTATCATAATACCCTTGACTATTATACCCTTAACAATACAAACTATGTACGTCATCAAGGAAGGCCAGAGAGAAAAATATGAAAGGCAAGGAGATAGAAAGAAAATAGGCAGTGGAGGAGGAAGAGGAGAATTAGAGAGAACTAAAACTTGGTCTTTTTTTCAAGAGAATTTAAACTTAAGATGGTCAGTTTTTCAGAAAGAGATGATGCCAAGTGATGGGAAATATGCATAAAAGCAGTCTTGTATTTATAGCCAAAAGGACATATATCCATAATAAGCATATGAAAACATTAAACGTGGATGAACTTTGTTCAATAGTAGCCATCATGCATCAGTATTTCAGAACTGCGTAAAATGTAGTAGGCTAGTACCAAAGATATCTGATATCTACGACATAGTGCATTATGCTAGCTAGGAAGAAATACGACACACACCAACCTGAGAATCATGCTGATTATATCCACTAAATTGTGGAGCGAAACGAGAAAGCTTTGATTTAAATGCACGTGGAGCAACAGAAGTTTGACCAGCCGACCAAAGTTTTCTCAGTAACTCTCCAAATGCAATTGCAAGTTCACCCTGTATAAAATATTAAGTCCTAAAATATCAGCAACATCATCACAAATGTTAGATTTCTTTAGTAACTTCAGTATACGAATTAACTCATACCTGCAGCCCAAGTGGATTTTCTGTGTTTATTTCTGTAGTGTAGTCCCCCAGAAAGTACTCCACCAGTGGAGGTGTATGAACCAAGGATTGTATGGCACTGTTCATGAAGCATGTATTACCCAAATTATTTAACCCACTCAATCCATGGATGTCTTCTTTCGTACCATTGTTGAAACTACTATAACCCTCTTCTGTATCTCTTAGTAACGGATTGAAGCTATTATCTTGCAAAAAACTGGAACCAATTCCAAATGAATAACCATTTGAAAAGGTGGGCCCTCCAGCAATTGAAAATGATGACGTGGAAGGTTCTAATGGAATTAATGCTAATTCATTGTTTGTGGATCTTGTACTAAAATCTGAACAGCTATCATCTGCCTTTACCTCCAAGAGGATCTGCAAATGCAAGCACAAGGAGCAATTACATTTAGATAATCCACAACCAGAAATTATCTAGGCCGTAACAAACTTGCCACCAAAAAGGGCAAGTACACATATTCGGAAAGCCACAAGCATTGGTACTACAAATAGAACAGATAGTGAGCATCCAGCCCAGAACACAAGCTCATTCATGTCCAGCACAATAAAAAACTTAGATGGATACTATATCACAAGTAGACAGAAGTAAAACAAAAACACTCAAAAGCAGATTTATGTAATAAAAACTAAAAGAGCTAACTTGATTCACTCAAATCCTAACCGCAAGATGGTTTGGGAAAGCAAATATAAAGTGACATAACAAAATAAGAAAGATTTAAGTACAAAAGATACCGTGGAAGAGAAAGATCCGAGGCAACAGTAATGGCAAAAGACAGCAACCATCTCGCTTATGATTTTAAAGGGAACTCAAAGTTTTCAGTCCAAAAAAAGTAAAGGTACATAGCATAATACCTCCTGGTCCATAAAAAGTTGAGCTTCTTCCAGTGTCTCCTCGAGATTAGTCAACTTTTTGCTCTTCTCCTTGTTGAAATAATCCCATATGTTGATCTGAACCATTAAAGCAAAACGGGGCAAAATCAGGAAACATGAGCCATACTACGCATAGAAGGCATCAATATATCAGATATAATAGATGATAATACTTATACCTTAGACTGCTCCACTGACATAAGTGAGCAAACCATCCTGTAGAGCTCATGAACTTTGGCCTGAAAACATAAAAAACAGATGTTAACAAAATGAATCAATTGCAGAAGAAAAAGGTTATTAAGCATGGTCCTCATTTGGAAGCGCAAGTTTTTACCAACAATGCTAAGACAAGTAGAAATTTAAATGACCTATTACTCCAAACACTTAACAATTTGGATAGATGATCATTAAACTAACTGCTGAGCCACCATCCACATTAGTCTGATGCAATTCCATATCCTATTTGAGACATTTTTCTCCTTCACACACGGCCAACCAAAAAGTATCGACATCCCAAAATAGAGCCTGAGCAGACGAAAGCAGATGATACCAAAATACACAACAAATAACCGATTTGCTACCGAAAATGTGAGTATCCAGCTTTGTGATTCACTTTAACCTTAACTCACTTTTTACTGGCTGTGTATCATAAATTGAAAATGAATCAGAGAAGCTTCATTTGCATTGTGGATGGACAGCCACATATAGAGCACTCTATCAAAGACAAGAAAGTAGTGCCACTTCACCTTTCTACTTATTCTGATAATCTTTTCAGAACTGTCTCTTTCATCAATCAGTTTTAGAGAGAGGGGATAGACATCAACTAGGTAAGACTTGGAAGCTGGATTATCAAGAATAACTTTTCTAGGGAGTTCTGGTCCACCTTTATACCTGCAAGTATTCAAAAGGAAGGCACTATAAGAAAAAGAGTTGCATGCCACGTAGCATGGTTTTTTATTTTATTTAGGAGCTGGTATGGGGGTGTTTATAGGGAACTCTCTGAAAGATTAGCCAGTGAAATTGAAGAAAATATACTGGACATTAAGGCTCACTGCAGATCTAGCAAAACCATAAACTCATAATATGACATATAAACAAAGAGAACTCTGATAAAATCAAACAAAAGACCATCTTCTGCTGCTAAGTGCAGTTAATGGAATTGGAACTACCAAAAATAAGCCAAAAGTGTAAAACACGTATAACATAACAATATAACATACCATTCATATAGCCTCCGCCAAACTTCATGGGGCACCAAAGTGTAGTCCTGCCCCTCTCTCAAGGTTCTTTGAAGCTGTGGCTCTTCATTACTGCTGATTGTTTCCTCCAAAACAAGCTTCGAGTTATCAATCTCTCCAGGTCTATTCGTAGCTTCAAGAAGCTTCTCGGTGCCATTTTCCACATCACTAATCAACCCCACATAACGTTGCCAGTTCATCCACCAGCTGCCACATTTACATACAGTGTAATTTAATAACCACAATGTGAAACTTCAAATGTGCAACAAAAAAAGGTGGATGGTTTAAATATTTCAACTTCTAAAAGAAATGCCAACTCTTTGATGCACTAAAGATATGGCATTTACAGGCAACCTATCATGTAGGACCTGTATACTGAATTGTTTTGGACAATGCAGTTATATAAATCATGATGAACATAAAATTGCAAGACTTTTAAAGCGAGTAATGGATTCTTCATAGTCCAATGTAAGCATCTGTAGAATTCACAAGACCTCGTCATACTTCATTTAGAGAGTGTATGTTGCCTGTACAATTTATCTATGCAAGTGGATCAATTTATATATGCAAGTGTACATCACCAAACAAGGATCTAAGCGTAAATTATGTGATCAGAGAAGTATCTGGGTCAGCAGTTAACAATTTCAAATGCGATTCTAGGAACCCATTATATTCAACGTCCCAAATAGCAGCAAGCGCGTGGCATGCGGGTATTGCTATTGCAGAATGTGGCCTTGAAAGCAAACTAGTAAGCAGTTTAACAAATGAAAAGTACAATAGATAGGAATTTACGTCTGCAATACAAATGATAAAGTGAAGAAGACAAGTATAGAATTGAGTTTCAAATGTATAATGTAGTGTTTCATAAAAGAACATAATACTAGTAGTTCAATCTTTGCAAGTTTAAACTTTCAAAGGCCGGGACGATGACACATAAAAGAATACAGGATTTTTCAGGCCATGATAAATGCTGGTTTTACATTTCAAGGCCTGCTTAACCACAAAATTCTACCACTATGCGCATAACTTAGCATAGACCTACCCCTGCCTTCTGCGCTACTCAACCCATTAGGGGCGGGCCTTGGATTCAAAAAGGAGGGACAAGAGCATGCTCCTAAGTCCTAACTCACAGAATAAGTTAAAAAATGACAAAAGTACTGGTACTGTTTCGCTTGGGCCCAAAGGATCCCCCTTACCCTACATTTGTCGAGTCATTTGGCTACTACAAAGGTCGTACCAGAAATACATAGAACAGTGAACATATTCACAACCTACATTCCTCCTTAAAGAGGCGCTACATTGCTGGGAATCAACTTCAAATTGGCATAGAGTGGTCAGAACTAAAACATTCCATGTGCCTTTGACAGGAAGCAAACACTAAAAACATACAACCAATGCACAAAAGTTGAGGACGAATTACTAAACAAGTTAAATCCACCCCCAACAAAAATTGCAGAATCAGACATAGCACCACCTAAATCAGCAGGTGAGTCGTTGATTTATGTTTTCCACCACCATAAATATAATCTTTCCAACTATTACAATTGGTCAAAATACGATTAGGTTTGAAAGAAGGAAATGTCCAAATAATAAGCTCTCCCCTCTATATATCATGATCACCAATCCAACCATTCTGTCCAATCAGCTCACAAAAGACCGAGCCTAGGCCCCCCACCTAAATTTACTGTTCCCAACACCAAATAATTGTTGTCCAAATCACCAACTACAATCGCGCAAACCACCCAGATTTCGGGAACGACAGAAAATAAATCAAGTACTGGCTCGGTATTTAGATAATCGCTGCACTGCCCCTAACATCACCTGCCCAAGCACTCCTAGATTCAACCACGCGCCTGCGTCACGCACGAATGGTACACCTCGGATCCCGCGGTCCAAATCCAAACCCTAAATGCCCCCCTCGCCCCCTCTGTGAGATCCACGGGGGCACGACCACCGCACCAGCGGCCGGAACGGTGAACCGATTCCGCACGCAAAAGCACACAACAATTAATTAACAAGAAATGAGAAAACCGCAGGGTGGGTGAATCGGCAGGCATGGCACCGACCTCTGGTCGACGAGGTATCGGAGATCGCCGTCCTTGACATTCTCCTCGGCCTCCCGCATGAGCGCGGACACGGTCTCCCGCTCCTCCTCCGCCGTGCACGGCAGGCAGCTCGCCGCCGCGAGGAACCCCTCGGCGCTCGGGATCGTCATCCCGCCCCGCCGCCCCGATCCGACCCCGCGCCCGATCGAATCCGACCACAGCGAGACGCTGAATCGAATGGATGCTTAGGGCTTCGTTTGCTTTTGCAGCTGGGGCGTTTCAATTCGGAGGAGGAAGAAGCGAAGCGGAGCGGAGGGAAGGGAAGGGGAGGGAACGGAGAAGCCGAGACAGGAACTAGGAGTAGAAAAAAATATTTAGAAATTGTCAAATTGCGCGCTGTAATAATAGGCGAGGCGACGAGCCTGACTTGGAAAGCCCTGTCCTTTCTCGTGTCACTGACATGTGGCGACGGGTCTCCGATGGCCCACGTGTCGGTGTGACGGGTGTGGGTTTGTGTTCGGGTTCCCCGCACGATTGTTCTGGACACCGCGCGGAGGCAGATGCAGAGTCCAGGCCCCAGGTGGCTGTCTCTGACGAGTGGGCCCACGCGGAACCCACAGGTCAGGTGAGTAGCTGGCGTGTATTGGAGGCGAAGAATGCCGAGCGGGTTGCCGTGCAGGCGTTGCGTGCGTATCCGACATGCGAGGATGGGAAGTAAATGAGACAGAGTGGGACCCGGCCGTCAGTGTAAATGGTGTAGCTGTCCCGCCCGAGTTGTGGCTGTGGGAGCGCCAGACACTGCATAAAACGAGGGGCTTCCGGGTTTGCCGTGGTTGATTGAGCAGAGGCTTTTGCAAAATTGTTTTTAAAAATTGTTTTTAATTAGTTTTTTATATAGATGAAATGTATAATACTCCCTCCATTCCGGTATACATGGCATATAATTTTTGCATGCAGATTTCATATTAGATGGCGCCTAATGCTTTTGGTGATTTGTTTCCTGAGATACCCTCTAAGTTTTTACTCAGGTGACCCCTCGTAATGTGTAGTCATTACTACTCCCTTAACCCCAACGTTTCCTGCATGTACTCCCTTAATCCCTTAAGTTTTCACAGTGCTGCTTCCTCTTCTCCATTCCCCGCCGAACAGCCATCACATCTGCATGGCGAGTACAGAGACGACAGCCGAGAATAACAGCCAGGACGACGGCGAGCTCGGCCATGGCGTCCGCGCTGAAGATGTCGTCTATGCGGCGGCCGAGAAAAGCAGCTATGGCGACGACGCACCAGGCCATGGTGTCCGCGCTGAACAATTGATGTTCATGGCGGCCGGGAAGAGCACCCAGGGCGACAGCGACCTTGGCCATGGTGCTCGCGCTGATGTTTTGGCGTGCTTGGCGGCCAGGAAAAAAAGCGATGGCGGCGGCGAGCTCGGCCATGCCGTCAGCGCTGCCGTTGTGGATTTCGTGCGTGGTCCGGATTGGCTGAAGAATCTCACTGAGGAGGAGTTCATGGAGTACATCTCTATTTTCTGTGATGAGGACAACGTCGAGGACAACGATGGCCTTGGGAGCGGTTACGAGGGCGATGACGAGGGCGATGGCCACGGGCAAGGCCTCGAGTGTGACCACGGGGTAGCCAGCGAAGGGGTTGAGGATGAGGACCTGTGTGCATCTCGATTTGTCTACAGAGGATGGCGGCTGGTGCACGCCGGCGGGGCAGAACGCGGCCACGGCCTAGTTGACGAGCGCGGCCCTGGGCTAGGCGAATTTTGTGTGGACGGATTAGTTGACGATCACGTGGATGTGCTAGGTGACGAGCGCGACCACGGGGTAGGCGGCGAAGACGAAAAGAAGCATTTTGTCAACGAGGATGACGAAACCCAGGACGGCGAACAGTTGCTGCTCGACGAACTCACACCAGATACACTGAACGACTGATTTGTGCCTGACTCACTGGTACTCGATTCAGAGAACAAGGTAATTGGCGACATGATGAAAATTTTGCTTCCATCATTGTATCGATGAATTAATGCAGTTTGTATCGAAGAAATGCTTGTTGCGTATTTATCCATGGACTACTGCTTCTATGGATGAACTATTCTGGCTTGGTTACTTAATTTTCATTTGCTATATGTGTGCAAGTTTACTGAATTTCGAAATTGCTGAAGTGCATGTATAAGACGGTGCAGGTTTGGAAAAACTAATGGTGCAAAACCAGCTGATTAAACATAGATAAAAATTAACTGATGGAAAAGAGTTGAAGTTCCAATTAGTGCATGGAAACGAGTAAGATAGATTAAACTTGGTTCAACATTACATGGATTAAACATTGATAAAATTAACTGAGGAACTCCATTGCCTCGTTTATAATGGTAGAATCGCATTGCAACCTAATCGGAAGTTCACCATGTCTCTCTAAAAACTGCTTCCTCAAGTGTGGAACCTTGTAGTGTTGCCCTCCTTTTAGCCGCAGAATCTCTCTCATGCAAGATTGATGGGTGAGGAAAATACGATTGCTCGACTCGACCGGATACTCATCAAACGCTTGTAATACCTTCGCGACGATGTCCTCTACACCACAAGGAGATGACTTATGGAACAATGCTTGAAGTGCTGCAAAAAAACCAAGGTCTAGGATATTGACGTCAGGAGAGTTCGGCGGTTGGCACATTAACCGAATGTCAAACCCATCCGATGAGGCCGCATGAATAAACTCTGGATCATCGACTGCAATGTGTGTCTTCGCATTATCCTGCTGTATGAATATTGGGGTACCATGTTCCTCCACGGGCCACTTCTCCTTGATAGCCGGCAACAACTTGTTCACAATGTAATCACGACTAACATCTTTGGTGACTGATGGCAAAACCTTGGTTACCAATGTACCACGAGGCCTATTTGCACTCGACCTCCGAGCTGGCTCCACGAAAGTGAATGGAAATATGCCTATTTTTCCATCAAAGGTCATGTTACCATCCATGTCATACCTAGGTCTCGCAACAGCCGCCAGAAACATAACCTTCTCTATGAAGTTCTTGCTTTGTGTGGTTCTTTCTGGATCCTCCTCGTCGAGCGCCAAGTAGTATGTTTGTGTCTGTTTCGTCCGATAAAACCATTTCTCATCTATGTAGATGATGTTATACATTCCCTGAAAAGTTGGTTGGTGCGGCAAGCTAGTGTGGTCTAACATGTTTAGACAAAATCGAACCCTAGCTTTCTTATTTTCAGCTGTTAGCGTAAATTTGATTGCATTTGTGTGCCGCCTAAACCTACCCTCTTTTAACCGCGTGAACAATGTGGTCTTTGACATATGCATCTCACACGCCATATCCTTAAGAGTAGTCCTCTTATGCAACGATATACCTTTAATGGCTTCGGGATCGAAAGCAATTCGCTTGCGGCCACAATTATTTGGCTTCTTGCTCACCACTCCTAGTACCCCACCATCCTTTCCATTCTTCCATATCCTTTGAACAGTTCTCAAAGGCACACCAGTTTCAGCAGCAACTGCCGCGGTCACTCTATGCTTCAATATGCCAAAGGAAGTTCTATGCAAGAGAATGGCATATATAGCACGTTTGTCTTCATCGGTGTGCTGCTTACTTCTAATGACATTGTCACATTGATCTACAAATGCGAAAAAAAAAAACAATAGGCTTATCAAACATAACCAAAAATACATTCGGCCAGAAATCAAATGTACTCAATCTTACTCGTTTCAGGGCGTGCTGATACAGACTCGTCACCGTCCTCATCCATTTGAGCATGTTCTTCTTCCTGGCCGTCATGGTTGTCCTCAAGTCCTCCTCCGGCGAGTCCTACTACTCCTTCGATGCCCTCCAGTCCGCGCCCAACGAGGCCACTGGTCCTGGTGCTTCCGTGGCCGACGCGTCCATGTACAGCGACTTCGAGTCTGTTGTCAACACGACATACGAACCCGCGTCCGGCATGTCTTCGCCCAGCGAGTCCGAGCCTGTGTTGCCAGCGTCTTCCTAGGCAGTTGTCACCAATACCGCCTTCTCCTACTTCTTCGTGCTCATGGCCGGTCCCCTCCTGTCCTCCTCCGACGACTCGTAGGCTGGCCTGTCCTCGCCCAGTGAACGCACTGGTAGTGGTGACTCCGCGACCAATGAACGCACTGGTAGTGGTTACTCCGCGCCCGGCGAATCCTAGGCGTGAGTTACGTAGGCCAGTGACTCCACGGCCGGCGCGTCCGATTCCAGCGACACCAAGGCTGGCTTGTCCAGCACGTCCTCGCCCCGCTAGTCCGAGCGTGCGTTGACAGCGTCTATCTCGGCCGTGCACGCCACTACCTCCTTCTGTTAAACATCAAAATCAATCCAAGAACAACAAAGAAATCAGGGGTATTGCAAATCGATTCATATGCTCACCTTCATCGCTTGCTGCCAACTCAAGGTCGTACTGCAAATCGATCACCGGGTAATCAACAATTTCGTTCGAATCAGATGGGGAAGAATTGAGATCAAAATTGGCCATCTACTCAAATTGGGAGAAGAAGGGAGTGGTAGATATCAATGCTAATGTCTCTGGGAGAAGAGGGCAAAAGAGAGTATACATAGCGGGAGAATTGGGCAATGGTGAGCGCGGAAGAGCGCGCGGCGACTGTTCCGCTGCAGCTTTTGGGCAATGGCGAGCGCGGGAGTGCGCGCGGCGAAGTTCCGCTGCAGCTTTTGGGCATGGCGAGCGAGGGAGAGCGCGGGAGGAGGATCTGCATGCAGTATTTCAGTGGTGACGACCGCGGAAGAGCGCGCGGTGACTGTTCGCGTGATCAATTTGGGCCATGGCGAGCGCGGGAGTGCGCGCGGTGAAGTTCCGCTGCTGCTTTTGGGCATGGCGAGCGAGGAAGAGCGCAAGAGGAGGATCTGCATGCATGCAGGAGAAAGGGCGGTGCAGGATTTGCATGCATGCAAGAGAAAGGGCGGTGCAGGATTTGCATGCATGCAGGAGAAAGGGCGGTGACGGTTTGACTGCGAGGCATTTAAGCGAGTAAGGAAGCAGCCGCGCGGGAGGGTACGTTCGTCCAAAATTTTGTAGCACGCGGCGTTATTGGTCTTAGCAAAATCGCTAATACGCCATGTATACCGGAACGGAGGGAGTATATACAATTGCCCTTAGAATATTATTCCTTGGAAGCAACAAAAGTTTCTCCAAACTAGTTTTTGGCTTATAATAATAATGATAGTTTTTGCTTTTCAGAAGTTATTTCCAGAAACAGACTGTTTAGTTTAGCTTTCTATTTCTGAGTAGTAAAAGCTCAGAAAAGTTGAACCAAACAGTTTGCTTTTCAGAAGTTATTTCCAGAAACGGACTGTTTAGTTCAGCTTTCTATTTCTGAGTAGTAAAAGCTCAGAAAAGTTGGACCAAACAGGGCATTTGTCTTTCTCATATTTGAATGTATTGTCTACATGCACGGAGTCCTTTGCTCGAAATCTTCTAAATGTTCCTAGATCGAGGTCGAGAGCCTCTGTTTGAAAGAGAGGAGACAATGGCATTGCCAGCTAGGGTGCAAACATGAAACAGGGCGGTCACTCCTTTAATATAGGTATGAGGCATGCAAGTTGCATCATACTGTTATGTTCCGATCGATCAGAGAAAAAGACTGGGATTTGGAGAAGGGAATCAGAGGTAGAAGAAGCAAGAAGAGAAGGTGGGAGAGACTGAGGGAGGACAGCTGTATTAGAGTTTAGGTATTCTATTTTGAGTTGAGTTCTCTCGCTCGCTCGTGCACGAGTCTTTAAACCTTACGGTTCTCACATTACACGTCCTACTAGCCCAACAGGTATCACAAATTGGGCTTGGACACTCTTGCGCCTCGTGTTCTCCTTTCTGGTCCATGTCTGGTAGCATCTTGGTCTCCCGCTTCTTGAGGGTTGTTTTGGGATTTCATGAAAATCCTTGTTGGATCCTTTGGAGAGGCATCTTGTAAACTCATATGTGCAATGAAACTCAAGTTTTGTAAGTTGATGAATAGCTGATTCGGAATTTTCTCTTTGTTCTATATTCTGCATGCTTGGTTTTGATTTTCGATTAATTTCATTTTTTAACGAGTTTCACTTGGTTTAATCCATCCAAAACCTTGTTAGAATATTTAGTGTTTGATCTAAGAAAATTTTGAGTGGCTTTGGTTTGATCTTGAGTAGCTTTTTGTTCAACTCGACTAGGTTTTGATCTATTCGATTCTAGTTGATACAGTCTGTTTAAACTAGGCATAATTATTGATCCACATAACCGATTTACTCGATTTTTATTGGAATAATTTCATATTTGAATCTAATTTTTTTTGTTAAAATTTAAGGGTAATCGGACCAACGGATCCTTCTCTACATTATTTTTACTAGAGTGTGTACAATCTATTTCGAGTGGAGTATCGAGTTTAAATCAATTTTTGATTTGGCTGAGTTAATATTTGAATTTGGTTTCTACAATCATTCACCCCCGCCCCCTCTGATTGGATATTTTACGCATATTTGATCCTACATGAAGTCATCTAAGAACAATTCAAAGATGTTCAACATGTTTTTCTTCAGTCTTGGAATAAATGATAATGTCATCTATGAAGATCACAACAAACACATCGAGCTTGTCCATGAATACCTTGTTCATCAAATATATGAAATAGGTTAGAACATTGGTAAGGCCAAAGGATATGATGGTATGCTTGTAAAGCCCATAACAAGTAGAGAAAGTCGTTTTGGGAATATCTTTGGCTCGAACCTTAATTTGATGGTAACCAAACCTTAGATCAATCTTGGAGAAGAATCGGAAATTGGTCAATTGGTCAAACAAGATATGAATTTTGGAGAGAGGATGCTTGTTCGATAGTCCACACACATTCGGAGACTCTGATCTTTTTTCTTGATAAAAAGAGTCGGGCATCCCCTGGGTGAGGAGCTTAGTTGAACAAAGCCTTTCTCGAATAACTCCTTAATTTGTGTCATGCCCGGTTTTTCAAAAGAATAATCAAGTACATTCCATATGTATGCTAGGATCAATTTTATCATATATGCGGTGACATAATAAGTGATACATAGTTCTATATCGAACAAAACAACTTTATTGAAATAGATATCAGAGTTTTTAAACAGCAGCGAAAGAACAAGAGGGAACTCCAACAAAAACTTCAGGGCACACCACATGCAATTTACTGGGGACAACGCGACCAAGGACACTCCGTCTTGATTGTAGTCTTCAGCTTCCTTAATCTCCATATAGTCTTCTCTAACTGAGCAGCATTTAATATTGGAAACAACAAATGTGAGTACATAATGTACTTCGCAAGTGTATGAAAGTATGACATGAGGGCTTAAGTTAAGAAAAGGTTAGACACTGGTTTACCGCACTAAGCAACCTTAACTTATAACTCCAAGAAACAAGCATCATATTTACTAAGCGTGAAGACACAACTTAAACAAAAAGTATAGCTCATCAGATTTCATCCGACTACCAAACTCACGAGATATTCCATATCTGGCTAACAAACTCACCAGGTAATCCCATTACCAGGCTACCCGACCAACCATACCAGAACCCTGATCCCATCTAATCAAGAAGAAGTCCAAGCCTGCTCTTGACCGTGAGCACAGCTGATCGATCAGTTGATACACTGCAGAGTTTGCACACTTTACCCACGAGTCATGATTTCATCACCCGCATTACCAGGTGACAGTCTCCATGTTGCTGTGCTGATCAAGCACTTGCACACTTCCTATGGTGTGCTTCCAGGAGATCACTACAGGCCTTTACAAAAGCTTCCGCCAATCCGTAGGCACCTACTGAGATTTCATCGCTACCAAACGATTCCATCGCTGCAGAAGCCCCCTCTTGTGCCACTCAACCGTCCATTGGTGCCCACAAAATCGGAGGGATGACTAATTAATTGGCCAAACTGTACCTATATAGGTCTCGTGGTTGCGTTGTTTAGCCGGGTTACATGCTTCAAGAACCGGTTCTTAGGACCCCACACAGGAACATACACATTCCCACCGTGCAGCACAACACATGCGCCTTCTTGCACCATCCACAAATAAACCATCATGTTAGGATCCCTATACCATGTTGCTACAAAAGATTACCACACCTGATTCATGTTGCATAAATATTAGTCAAGTTTAAATCATAATCCAACCATGATAGCGACTAGCATATCTACCCTTTATTTCCCATTACTTGATTAACGACAACAAGGATAATCAGACAATTGTTAGTAAACCCTATTCATAGGTTTTCAATTTAGATAAGCATGCATGAAGGATAAACAACTATCATAAGACCCTAAGTTAGGTGCAAAATGAGCAAGGACACTTGCTTGGCTGCTGCTCAGTTATCTTCGTAAACTTGGTTCTGGCATATCTTGAAGTCTTGACCTTATAGCTCATCGAATCTCTAGAAACGCTATATTTTGCTCACAAGATCTACCGACAAAAGAAAAGGCACAAAACAAATAAGAAACAATACACCAAATAGAGACAACACATCATAAAAATACTATGGTCGGATAGGGTACGATTTTAGAAGAAATTGGGTGCTTAAATCAGAGTTCAGAAGGAGAACTTGCTTTTAGAAGATTAAATTAGGGTTAAAAGGAAAAAAGGAGACAGCATATTCCCTGGGAATATCCTTGATGAATTTGTGACATTATTTGCCAAAGGAAAACCACAACTATAACGATGGCATGATATCGGTAGGGAAAGGAATAAAAGACTAAATACATGCAATGACATGACAGTAGCGCAAGGAATATATGGGATTTGCTAGGTGTGAAAGGATGTATGAGAATATTAGCGTGTGATATCTAATATAATTCTAGCGTATTATTTTAACACCTTGAATCTATAGCGTATGTGTAACGATATGTGGGCCCTGCATGCCGAAGCATTCTAATATGGATTCTATTATTAAAACAATACTTAGAGATTATACAGTTCGACATGACCAATTTTGATAGATTGGCATGAATAAGTATGAACCGTTGGAACTTGTTGAATTGGATGATAGTATAA
This sequence comes from Phragmites australis, assembly GCF_958298935.1. Lineage (NCBI taxonomy): Eukaryota > Viridiplantae > Streptophyta > Magnoliopsida > Poales > Poaceae > Phragmites > Phragmites australis. The sequence continues at coordinate 20,033,011 of NC_084941.1, read as the reverse complement.
AGTGGTATTCGAATTTAGAAGAAACTCGGTGAACAAGATTTGAGATGATAACTCTAGTTGAATTATAAGAGTTAGAGTATGATTGACTATAGAAGGCATGGGCTAACATGTAAATATCCTAAACAGGAGATAAGGATAGAAATAAAGGATCTCTGGAGGGATTATTTGGGATTTTCACTAAGAGAGAAGATCAGAGAGCAGAGAAGGGGAGCTTGGTATGGAGGAGTCGGCCGGTGGTGGGCTCTCGGCGTCGCCGGTGGGGGAAAGGCTCGGGGTTGATTGAGATGGTGCAGTCAAAGTCGTTGCGCAGCCATGAACTCATGCAGGGCTCAGATTGACCCGAGGTACAAAAGGACACGCATACCGACGAGCTGAAGGAGGTGAGGTGCACGATTAGATGGCGATGGTGATGACGATCACTGATGTTGACGTTGGGTAGCAATGGTGTTTCAACAAAATAAGAAGAGCATGGTGTAGAACACGGGAAGACAAGCTTGGTTTTATAGTTGGTCTTGGGTAGAGAGGTTCTGAGATAGCGGCAAAACAACGACAAAAGGTTTGGTGGTGATCGTGCATAGACACATCAAAGAAGACATGCATGTTCCCAGAGATTGGCTGTGATATTCAATAATTGTTTGAATAGAAGGTTTTGATATTTCTTAGAACACGTATTGACAAGGCAGTATAGCCGGGCACTAACCAGAGTAGGAGATCAAGCGGTGAAGGTTTCGGACGACAGTGCTAGGATTAGGGCTCGCGTTCCAGATATGATGCTATAGATCCAGGTGCACCCTCCTGGGGTCAAGCAGAAAACATGATTCAATATGCTATGACATGCTTGGCGCATCAAAATGGCTGCTGGATTAATGGGGAACGTAGATGCATTCTGGGTGCACACGCAGAACACACTAGACAAGGGGGCAGTGGTGCAGCGACCACAAAATCATCGATGTCGATGCTCTTCTGGCTGAACTGCTTTTAGGGATTGTTGAGGATAACCAGGGGCACGTCTCATTGAAAGGGATTGGTGATTGGAGCTACGTTTCACGGGGGAACGTGGCTGACATTCTAGGTGCGCAAGACATGTGCAGGCATTGGGCAACAGGCATTGCGACGTCGAGAATAGGGGGCTCTATTATAGCTTTGTACAAACCAATTTTGGGAGGATCTATAGGACTAGCAGGGGCACGTCTCAGCCAAAGGACTCATGGATTGGAGTTCTAGTTCACCGAGGAACGCGATATGAACCCGCGCTGCACGTGCAGAACTTGTCCAGACTTGGGCAGCGGCACGGCGATAGTGATCCCGGTGGCGTCGATGCTCTAATAGCTGATTTGATTGGTGAGAGTGTGTGGAACATCTAGGGACACGTGTTGGTCAAAGGGCATTGTGATCCAAGCTCTGATCGGCCGGGGAACGCCGATGCCATTCGCGATGGCACGCTTGTCCGTGACGGCGAAGACTGTGGCGGCGCGACGATGGATCTGTGGGGATGAGGATTTGGCTAGGGATGACTTGGGATAACAACACAGGGGAAAGGAGGAGGGGAAGAGGCTGGTCCTCACCACTCACCTTGCTATGATGGTCGGGAGGAGGTTATCGGGGTGCCAAATGGCAGCATCGGCGGCAACTGTTGCGTTGGAGGTCTGGCTTGTGTTCCCATTGCATCACTGCAGATCCGAGTGAGCCCTCCTATGGTCACATATAAGATATTATAGGATGCACCGTGACATGGGTGGCACGGCTTAATATTCGCCGAATCATCAGGAACACTGATAACATCCCAGAGCGAGCGCTGGACGCACCCAAGCGCCAGGCAGCGACCACGGTGATGTAGATCCTGGTGGCTTCTTTGCTCCTCTGGACATGCTACTTAGAGGAGTTATGTGCACCTACCAGGGGCACATCTTTGTGAAAAATCAAGGCATTTGTCTGGGCGCATCACCGGGAACGCAAATACCAATCGTCGATGGCATGGCAGCAAACAACGGCGGTGGCGGTGCACGGGTAGGGCAACGGCTGTGGCTGTGATTTGGGGGGAATGGGAAGGGGAAAGGGAGGGTGTGGAGCTCCTATTTATAGCCTGGGTGCTGTTGGCCATGAAATAGGGAGAGGAAATAGCTGGAGATTGAATACAAAATGAACGGGTGGAAGACGAAACAGATAGCTATGGTTCGAGGACGATATCTCCACCTTATGGACACCAAATTGGATGTTTTTGGACTTTATCTTGTAGTACTCAAACAACTTTGGTATTCATTGGAATTTCTAGAAATGCCATCTTGATATAAAAAATGCATAATAAGATAAACTGTTTGAATTCAGCCTGCGCAACACTGATCTCGGGGCAATAACTCCTAGCTCCATTATCCAAATGGAGAATCGAAGCTCTCGACGAGACCTACAACTTTGGTACTGTCAATATTTGCATTTGAGGCCGTCTTGAAATTTGAATCTGAGTGAGAAGATGAGGCTAGCGACGAGGAGTAACTGACAGCCGGCTTCAATTGCTATTATGGTCATTAGAGACATTTAGAGCAGCATTTTTTGATCTTGAATTTAGGGGAATAAAGATTGGATTGATGTGAGGGATTGAATGAAGAAATGACTGGGATAAAGAGGAGGGCAAGTGCCATGGAGATGGGCAGCTGGGTGGCCATGGCTGCCAGACGAATGGACGACATCGTTTGGAGATGGATGAAAACAATCAGGTAGATGGACATGCAAGCGAGCTGGTTTGGGCTGGCTTTAGCACACATGTGGGCCGTCCTACTAGCAATCCAACATGATGCAAGGTTGATGGCATGATGCTGGTCTAGATCCACAGGCTAGAGAGAAAAACATTGAGAAAAGACAATACACGTTGGGTTGGATAAAAAAAAGACGTGAAATGAGATTGTCCACGGAGAACTTTTGAATGATATGGGAAAAATGCAACAAGGATTTATCAAACCTTGAAATTCCTTAACCTATTCTTATATTTTACAAATATAATTTTCATCACACAAAACAAATTCTTTTTAAACTCTAAAATTTATTTGAAAAGCTTTCAAATTTCAGAAAAAATATTATTTTATTGTTTTAAAATGCTCACAACCCAAAATCGGAATTTTGGGGTGTGATAATTTGCTTCTTTAATTCCACCAGCTAATTTGGAGGTATTTAGTATGGCTGTTTAGAGATGGGTGTTATCTCGGGTTTGAGTTCAATGACAAACTCTATGTCCCGGTCCGATGGCATTCCGGGAAATTCTTTTGGGAGCACGTCGGAACACTTGCTCACAACTGGAATGGAAGTGAGGTCAGATGGGGAAACGACTTCTAAGGAATGAAGGGAAGAATCATTCTCCTTAAGATGGAGAGTGACCCAGGCATTTAAAGGACTTGTAAAATAAATTGACCTTGATGTACATTGGATAGTTGCATCATTCCTAGTTAACAAATTTATACCCTGACATCTAATCCGTTTGTATCAATCACAAGGAGATTTGCACAGAATTGACCCCATTGGTAAGGAGATTCGCATTTCAAACTATTTGGTTGGTGTATATCTCACCACTAGGTGCTCTTATCATGTGTGGTATGGCCACGAGTTCCATTGGAAACCGATGAGCTTGTGCATAGCTCCTCTTAATAAATGAATGAGAAGCTCTAGAATCAAATAAAACTGTGGTGGGATGAGAATCAATGGAAAATGTACCCAACATGACAATGGTGTCCTCACTAGCTTCTCCTGTGTTAGTGTAGTTGACACAACCATGCTTCAGGTCTTGAGCAACTTGCTTTCCAGGATGTTGCTGTCCAGGAGGTGGTGGGGGTTTGGGGTGTTCACCACACTGCCTTTCTTGGGGGAAACGATAGTCACAAGCAATATGACCTTCACATCCACAGTTGTAGCAGAGGCCATAAATACTAATACTCTAACTACTTCCCTGACTTCCGGCAGACCACTGAGGTTGCCCTTAAGGAGGAGGATACGATCAATGAATCATCCACATCGGCTGTGGAGGAGCCAAAGTTGCAACTCGTGGAGGAGGGGATCCAGAGCGGGGGCATTGAGAGTTGCCACTCGTTGATGCTAGTATGACTCTCTTGCACTTCTTCTACTCTTTGTGGCATTTCACTATATGCTAAACTATGATTGCCTTGCTCACTAACTTGTTGAAGTCAGCAAACTCAAGAACTACAACCTTCTCTTGCATCTTGGTGTTAAGTCCATCGAATAATCTCTCCTGCTTCTTCTCGTCGGTGTTCACTTCATCAGTTGCATATTGGGCTAGATAATTAAATTCCTGCCCATACTCTATTACCGTCTTGTTTCCTTGCTTGAGATGAAGAAAGGCACGCTCCTTGTTATCCAACACGCCTTTTGGGATTTTATAGGCATGGAAAGCTTCATGGAACTACACCCTTGTGAAATGATAGTTAGCCGGGTGCATAGCGATTTAGTTGGTCCACCATTCACCTGTCACTCCTTGAGTTGGAGTGCGGTAGAGCCTTCTAATGGTCCCCGCACTGAATGAGAGTGAGTTTTTGCTCAATGGTGCGAAGCCAATGATCCACATCTAGAGGTTTGTTAGCTTTGGTGAAAGTAGGGGGATGGGTTCTAAGAAAGTCGAAGTAGTCATCCTGACGATCAGCTCCACAATCGCCATGGGGAGTGGTGTTCTGAACAAGAGCTTGGAGGATAAGGGTTTGATATTGGCGATTTTGCTCGATCAGCATCAATATATTGGTCAAGGTCGAAGGAGGAGGTGATGTCGGTGGTCCTTGTCCTCCAGATCCCTCCGGGTTTTCATTCCTGACTCTAGTGCGGGTTCTCATTCCTGGCTCTAGTGCGGGTTCTCATTCTATCATTAGGAAAAGTTAGCAGCGACAAGGGCGAAAGAAAGATGGATGATTAACTTCAATTGAGAAATTCAAAATAGGTTGGATCAAGGCATGAGATGGTCATGAAAACATCCTACAACAGGGGAGAATGCATGTTCAAAGATAAGGTGCAGTATGGGCATTCATGTAGCCTAGCTCACTGCTCACAACGCGTTCTATGCAAGTGTCAGGGTCATACCACTAGATTGGCAGTCAGACTGCTGTCACCAGTGATTAGACTGCTGGGAGGTTTGGCGCCAAGTAGTAGCCTTTCCACCACATTCCACATGCATTACATGATTCAACGACAAAATCAACATGATCCACATCCACGATCATCCTCTTAATAAGTTCACGAATACATTACACTTAGGGGCATAATATGGCCAATTAATCATTCCAAGGTTCACAAAAAAGAAGCTATGCCCTATTACCTTGTTCTTAGCTCCAACTAGCCTAGAACCACTCGCCATACGAAGCTCTAGCAAAATCTTCATGAAATATATCCAAAAGATGAACTTGAGTAGATCCTGTGTCATTGGGAGCACTTGAGTGCGTAAGATGATTCGAATCACCTAACAACATTTCCCTTGTGACATCTAAACTATAGAACTGGGGCACTTGCAATGAATTTGATACTCTCACACCATGACCCCAGGGACGAGGTACCCTTGCATCTAGCACCATAGGAAAGTGATGAGACTGAGGTGCCCTCCCATACAACATTATATGGCCCTCTCCATATAGCACCTCGTGGTTCACCAATCCGCGACACACTTTCAATTTAATCGCATGTTGAAGTTGATTGTAGCACCTTCGCGTCTTCCGTCATTTAGCCACAACGCAATGGTATGATTGGTCCAACGAACAAACCAACTCTACCATGCGGTGCTCACTTAGTGAGGCTGTGTTCGAAACATCTTCAAAGATGTTGATGTTGTTGTATCCGCGAAAGGGAAATGGATGAATGGCCACTCACTCAGTATGGGTAACTCACCTCAAAGGATGGCCATTGCCTTGTACGCCATAGCTTGAATAACCATCTCTTCTAAAGTTCCAACTGCTTCGAAGTAGTGAGGGTTGGCTCTGCCTTCAATGATACGCGTCTGGATGTCCACGATTGCCATGTAGTCCACCAAGTCAGGTCCAATTCCTTGAGCATACACTGTATACTCTGGCGCAAAGGTGAAATTCACGCGCCAAAGCATCTCGCGGAGGAGTGCTGGGAAACCCTCCACACCCTCAGCACGAGTAGCCATCACGATGGTAAAAGCGGCCATCCTTAAGTATGAAAGAACAAGGAGAGTTAGAAATCCATTTAATTAACTTCCACCATGAAGTAATAAGGGACGACATAGTTTTAGGATAAGGGAAGGAATAAATCAAACAACCAATCTTAATTTCAAACTTTTACTTCAATTAACGGTTCTTAGTGGGGTTGCCAAATTTTCTCTACCCTCCCATTACGGAACTTAGGGTCACTCAGTTGAACCTTGCTCTGATGGCACACCTGTGAGAGCTGTCCAAATTGCATTCAGCTTAATCGAACGTGCCAACTGGCTATAAAGATGAAAGCTAGTACACTTATAAACCGTCCATCACACAATCGTTCGATATTCCTGGTACATGCCTACTAGGATCACACATGTACCTTTACAACACGTTCATCGTAATAAGGTGTAACAAGTGTAAATTATATTACAACAAGGCTCGACTTAATTTATCAGAATAAGAGGTAGCTAGTTCCAAGTTATCAACAAACTGGACTCAAAATGAAGACTAGAAACAATATTACAGAAAAGTTCATCTCTAGTACAACGTTCATCTAAATATGCAGCGAAAAATATACAAAAAAATAACAAAACTCACCCATGATGCTTTTGCCCTTAAGCATCACCAGGGTTAGTCTCGTGTCACTGGCTTTACTCTTGCCCATCACGGAAAATGGTCGGGGAAGTTTCACCTTGGTGCGGGAAAGCTTCTTAGAAGGTTGGTCAACTCTGGGGAGGCTTCGATTTGGAGATAGGACTCTGGAGTGGTGTTTGGCCTTGAGGTGGAAGAAGACCACATGGAAAGCTTCTTCAACAAGGAAAATGATAGGAAGGAGCTCAGGGAGGCTTCGAGAAGCTCGGGGAAGTTTTCCTCCGTCGATCTTCGACCGTCGTGATGGTCGAGGTGGTCTCCCTCTCTCTCGGTTTTAGGTGGAGTGGAAATGAGTGTGGTAGAGAGTGAAGAGATGTGGTCCATGGGTTTTATGTGGGTGCCTCTGAGCTTTGGTGGTCAGACCGTGGGTAGCCCTGTTTAGGCCACAAGCTGGGCCCTTGTGTAGCAAATTCTCTTTCTTTTCCCTGTTTGTACTGTTTTTTCTTCTTCCTTCCTAAATGGTTTTGGGCTACCTAACTATTTCAAAACTATTCTCACTCATAAGTATATGGTGGAAAAGCGAGTCATTTATCGACGTAACAATTCAAAACATTTTTGAACACTTAAAACAAAAAACAAATAAAAGCATGAATATGATGTCATGTTGCATGTGTGTGCTCGATGACCAGGTTAGGGTTTTTGGGGTGTAACAAATAAGCACCAATGGCAAAAAGATTGATGAGTCCATTGGAACCTGTAGTGATATCACTTATCATTGCTGATTCAAAACATGAACTTGAAGTGATATAACCTTTATCACCGCTAGTTGATTCTATGAACCGGTAGTGACACGGAACATAGTTCAAAAGAGGACATGTTGGCCAAACTTGAAAGTTCAAAATTTGCACTATTTAAGCTTGGAAGTTCAAATTAGACTAATTAAGCTTGGAAGTTCCAGATTACACAGAAAAACCAACATCCGAATTGCAAAAGAGACTAAGGCTATGCTAGCCCTAGGTATGCCTATGCTAGCTTCCACTTCTTTAATGGTGGGCCATCATCGTCTCACAACAACAATGACTCCTTCTTATCATCATTCTCATTGTTGACGTTGATGGGGCTGTTGTGACCTCTAGAGGCAACAATAGCCTCCTCCTCTTCGAAGGTCATCTTCTTGAGCTTGTCAAAATCGGTGCTTATGCTATCATCATCATCGTGGTAGCGTTGACCTCCTCCTCCTTATCGTCATTGTTGAAGGCCTCTATGCTGGCCTCCTCCTCTTCATCATCATCATCGTCGGAGGTCTCAGTGCCAGTGCTTGAGGAGGAGGAGTGCACCTTGACATTGGAGCCCTTGGTGCCAGCCTCCTCCTCCTTGTTATCATCATCCTCCTCCTTAGAGGATGCATCATCCTTGATGCTGGTGTAGGAGTCCTCTGAGTTCACCAACCAGTAGTGATTCTTCAGCAGATGGCTGAGGCCCAAGTTCTCCTAATCATAATCATTTGGGGAGGAGTACCAGTCATCATCAATGAAAGTGAAGGAGCGCTCATTAGAGGAAGCCGGCATTGCCTCCTCTTCCTTTGATGAGTATGGCGGTGGGGATGGAGGAGAGGCCGGAGGTGGCAGCGGTGGAGGAGGTTTGGCCATGATCAGAGGCTGAAATTAGCAAGCTAGCTATATATAGGATGAACGAACTAATCTACACATGGGATGAAGGGGTGAGCGTTATAATGGTCATTCAAGGAAGCCGAAGTGGTAGACAACGAAGAGGCATCACACATGCAGTATCAATGGTGCAAAATAAATGAAGGGGCACGTGGGAGGTATGAAGGGGCATTTAAGATATCACTACCACTTGGTAACTACAATCTGTAGTGATAGGGGGCATGGTAATTGATGTGTCAATCTATCACAGCATATTGGAAACTTGAACCGGCACAACTACGACCTTTATTTAATCCTCCAGCCTCTATCATTTTTCTCTACGCCACAAGTGAGAATTTACTCTGACACTATTGAGAGCATAGTTCTTTGTTCTCCATTTCTCTTCTGATGATCATCAAAGGTTTGTGAAGCAACACGTTTTTCTTTTCATTATCATCTAGTGCTTCCTTCTTCCTTACTTAGATCTATATTTTTCTTATCTTATTTCTTGCATATCTACTTCTTATGTCATTGTGATGGCTCATTTTAATCCTTGGAGGTTAAGGTCGGTCAGCTTGTTGCTTGTCACCTAGGTCTCATTCCAGGTGACCAATAACGTTTGCTTCTAGTTTGGGGATGATAGGTTCATCCAACCTAAAGCTGGTGTGTTGGGGGAATGGTAGACGTCAGCCCCCCCTCCCCAATTGACTTTGGCCGACCTCAGTCAACCCTAGATAGGAAGTAATTGATAGAGCTAACACAATAGTGAAGCTATTTTGTAGGTTTGGAGCGGAAAGGGCAGACAACATGAAGCGAGAGGCTTGAAGGCCAAGTCTTCAGCCTCCCGAATAACAGGAGTCCCAAAGGTATCAGTGAGGCTCAAAGAGCTACCTGAGGTGAAGCAAAGGGCCCAAAGACCAACGCTTCAGCTGCGAGAATGAAGGTCACCAAAGGCGTCGGCAAGGAACGAAGGGATGAGGCAGAAAGAAGGCCTAGAGGCAGACTGGCCAAACCGCTAAAGTAGCTAAAGTAGTGATAAATCCTGTCAAAAAAATGGATCCTAATGAAACTCCATTGATTCCTAATCTCCAGTGGAAATCGAAAACATGCCCAGGTTTTCGAAGGGCCAAATGACATGTGTACTGTCTTGTGAGGATATAGTCTGTAAGGATGTAATGACATTAATGTCTTAGGAATATTCTGGGAATGTTCCTATGAACAAGGGTATTAATGTAATTTGAACTTAGGTAGTTGGGTATGCCTATAAATACTCCACCCCATTGTTATGAGGACATGAACAGTTAGTATCCATGAAATACATGTTCATTATGTTGTAATTTAGATTTCAACATGGTGGATGACCATTGATGCTATTCTCCAACACACCCTGGGACAAAACATTGTTATGTTGTCCTGGATTGCCTTTGATTCCCAGCAATGTACTCTGCCTATTACCCGGGAATGTTCTATTTCTACATGGTCATGTGTACAATGTTGATGACGATAATATCGTCTTCACCAGATTGAGCCACATCACCTTTCTAGAGGAGGGAGATGATCTAACAACCAATTTAAACACGAGGAGGGTTTTTTAACTGGTGTAATGAACTTTTTTATATATATTATATTTAAACTTCTTTTATGTATTATGGTGTAATTTGTATTTATTAATATTAAGTTATTTATCTTCCCAATTGTTACAATGCTTCTTCTATGTTCTTGTTACCAATTCACATTTTAAAGTTGTGTTTTATGTTGACAGTATCATTGCCAATTATGGTTAACAACTGGCATTGATAATATCACTGTATGTCATAATCATTTGGGCCAAGTGAACACAATCGTTGTGAGCCAATTATTTACCGTATTTCACCTCTCCCTCTATATCTTTGCCCAAGGCAACTTGCTATATTTGCTATCCTTACCAAAATATCTATCGAGGAACAACTTGCATGCTTTATAAATCTCATCTTTGACTTGTACAACCGAAGGGTTGTGTTGGACTTGCAGTGGTTTGGAACATATGAGTGGCTTTCCTGGCCTTGCAGTTCAAACAACCTTTTCTCAATTCATAATTTTTAGATGTATTTATGTGGATAGTCACTATCATTCGAGGTTACCGACTGAAAGTGATAGAATAGTACCTTGATTCCCTTAGCCTTCTCATTGATACTATCACTACAAGTTGTAGTTGTGAATCGGCAATAATTTCACTACCTTATATAATCATCCTTCTCCACCCTTTTTCAACACTTAGCCACACCTGGCCACCACATCTTGGAAGCGCTGCCGCCTCCTCATCCACTCAACGCTAGCCTCCTCCACCATGTGGCCGCCTCCACATCTTGGAGTCGACGCCACCTCCTCATCCACCTTGTTGCTGGCCTCCTCCACTCCGACGGCTCAGCTCCCACCCCACGCCATGCCCTCCCCAGCCTTCTCTTCCTCATGACCTCCTCCACATCTTGTAGCCAACCCCACAGCATGGCCTCCATCACATCTATATGCCGACATCGACCCCTCATCCACCTAGACACCAGCCTCCTCCAACCCGCGACCTCCTCCAAATCTCATAGCCAATCCACCGTGCAACCTCCTCCACATCTCGAAGCTGACGTCGCCTCTTCATCCATATTGATGCCGACCTCCTCCACTCCAACAACACGGCATCCGCCCCATGCCACGCCCTCCCCGGCCTCCTCCACTATGATGCCTTGGCTTTGGCCTTGCGTCGTACCCTCCCTAGCCTTCTCCACTACGCAAGCTCGTCCAAATCTTAGAGCCATTGCCCCAAGGTAATCCCTAACTATTTCCTAGTTCTCCCTACAAATATAAGAACTTAGATATGTGTTGTTGCAAATGGTCACCGGATAGAAGATTATCTCTACTATATAAAACACAAGTTGGTTCCTACATCACCCCTTCTCCTACTATCCTCTCATCTAATAAAAATACTAAAACTTGATTAATTTACCCACTTTTGTCGTGCAACCTCATCCTACAGCTTCCCTACCTCATTACCGGCTACAGATATGAGACTAGCTTTACTAATGAATATATACAAAAAATTTATGAGAAAAATTAGTGGATAGTCTCCTCCTCCTTTTTCGGATCCCCTCTGAAATCAAACTACAATATCACTCCTAACGTATTCATTCAGTGATGCTCTCATGGCACATTCACATCTCCATATCATGAGTTTGTGCTTGATGTTTTCAATGTTTGTGTTTTTGTTGCAATGCATGAGCACTTAGCTAGTTGAGAAAAAATAGATGATTAATGGTAGAAAAATGACTATGTTGAATAGGTAGATGTAATTTTCCATGATGATACCGTGTCAAATAAAGTTTCAATGTGATGTTGGGACACACAACTAAGTCAAAAATGAATAGTTTTTATTGTCATTTTCTTAGAACGATAGCTTGCTCTTTTTTTGTATGACTGAAGTGCACAATAGCTTGTATGAGCCTGTGATGATTATGTACTTATATGATTGAGGATCCGTAGCTTAATTGCCACTATTTTGTATCTTTTCTTTCAATCTCTCTCATATTATATGAGGTGTGGAATAAGGAGATGTGGAATTGTGACAATCCACGTATTGTTGATTTTATGACTTGCGCCCCTAAGCTGAGACCATGAGCCAATGAGGGCAACAGTTTCAAACAATAATATAGTTGTCAATGAGATGTCATATCTTACATTGCTTTTATCCGTATGATGCAGGGTTTCACTAATGTTGTTTTGAAGTTCATTTGATGGCCATCGTTGAGAGATCGTAGCAGGAAAGATTTTAGTAGGGCAAGGGGGTGGATGGTGATCATCTTAGGACTATTAGAGCCACCCTCCTACCTCTCTACTCAGTGAAATTTCCTCTGCCAAACATACGATTAACCACCAAAATATTTCTCAAGAGGGCTCATTTCAGCTACTCACATGCATTCTGCAATGACAGAGATGTAATCCTCCTAAATTGTGCTAAGATTTGCAATTTTACATATTACACTATGTAAGAAATTAACGTAGGAGACACCATATTAGTGATGACCGCTAAGAAATTGTCACTAATGTTATATTAGTGATGGGTCCAATGACGACCTGTCACTAATGTGACCCTAAGCTGAGACCCGACCAAGTCATTAGTGATGGGAGAGGAAATCTCCCGTCACTAAAGACCGCAATGACGGCTCATATGAAAGCACATCACTAATGATAGAGTCATTAGTGAAGGGTAGAGATGAGACACACAAAAAATACAGCCTCTGGACCGTATAGTGCCGGGGCCACTCATTAGTGACGGGTGAGAACTATGACCCATCACTAATGTGAAAGCTATAACCCGTCACTAATGATTAGTTAGATTTTGAGTTGTAGCTGGTCAGAAGAACACATATTAGTGATGGGTTACAGCTATGATCCATCACTAATGTGGCCAATATCAAAAGGCTACTCGAAATCTGAATAGAGTCATTGGTGATGGGTGATAACTATAACCCGTCACTAGTGATTAAATGCAACTCATTTTGGAAATCCATAACTTTTTCATACGGGAACGGATGAAGACAAACTTTATATGAAAATTATAGCTCTCGACGAGATCTACAACTTTGTAGTTGATAAAATTTTTATTTACAGCCATATAGATGCACAAATAATTGTCTAAATAATGTTGAAGGAAACCACACACTTGACCACAAACTAAATTGCTGTATCTGGTGTAAAACAAATAGGAATGATTAAAAAAGCCACAAATAGGACCACAAAGTTGAAAATTGCAAATTCAAAAAAAATTATCATGAGTTTGGTAACTCGGATTGATGAAACATCAGTGCAACAATAACTTTCAGGTGTAGCACTATGTCTAAAAAAATTCAGTCAAATTGGAGAAGGTCAATTTTCGACCAAAAACTTCAGAGATCCTATCGAGGGTCTTTCAAGCCTTTTTGGGGATCAAGAAAGGCACGTGTGTAAACATGTGAATTATTTTGGATGTGCCTCCTCATTAGCTTCGAAAGTGAGGTTGAACGTCGAAATCAGATTTCGTATGCAAAAGTTATGGCTGTTTTACTGAACAATGCACGGATTGAACACAAATTTATTTTTTCATACGGAGTCGGATGGAGACAAACTTTATACGAACATTGTAGAACTTGACGAGATTTGCAATTTTGTAGTTGACAACTTTTCATTAAAGCCATATAGATGCCTAAATAATCGTTCAAACATATGAGCAGGAAAGGTCAAAAGAATTAATTTTGACATATTCATCGGGTAAGACTATGAGGTGAGATGGTAAGGAAGCTTTGCGCGAGGGGGAGGTCACCAGTTCAAATCCTAGAAGATGCACGAGCACGTAATTTGCACAGTTCGAGTGAGAGCGACCATAGGAGCCGTGGGGGTTCGTTAGTCGAATGCGAAAAAGTTTTCTTTTTTTTGTTTTTTAAACACACCCGTCACTGATGTACAGTCATCAGTGGCAGGTCTGGAACCAACCCGTCATGGATGTACAATCATCTCTGACGGATCGGGTCTAGACCCGTCACTAATGAGTCCACATTAGTGATGCGTTTAGAGTGCCAAGTGTGACACCTGCCACTAATGAGCTTTTTTTTATATAGTGTTAATGCCTCCTTTTCAATTTCTATATAAATAAATGATGAAACCATCTGTGAATGATGAACTGTATGACAACCATATATGTGAAATGTGATGATTACCTATATGTGAACCCTCTCTAAATGCGATATGTGACGGTTACCTGTATGTGATATGTCATGAATGTGAACCATATATGCTATGCTTTTTTGGGTGTGGAATTATCACTGTCGGTTTGAGCCATGAACTGGCGGTGACAGTGATTTTATTTTATCACTGTTGGCTAATGTCATGAACATGCCATGATAGTGGAGATATCACTGCAGGTTCATGGATCTAATAACCGCCAATAACAGTGGTGATATCACTACCGGTTCATGGTTGAAATTGGCAGTGATAGTGGTAATATCACTGCTAGTTCGTGGATAAAACCAGCAGTGACAGTAGAAATGTCACTGTTGGTTTGTTGGTCAAACCGACAATGATAGACAATGAGCACAACCAGTTTAGGAACTAGCAGTGATAATCCCAAATTATCATTTTCAATTGCGCAATGTCAGTTAAAAAACCGGCACTAACGGCGGTTCTAAACCGACACTGATGGTTGTTTATGTAGTATATCATCAAAAGATCAACTAGCTGATACTCCAACAAAGCCACTATCAACTCAACTCTTCATTCGATGTCGAAGCAATATGAAACTTGCTGCGCCCGGTCTAGATTGAGGGATGATGTTAAGATATATTAGTTCGAATAGCATATATGATCTATATGGCGCCTCTATCCATAACCAGTTCAGCCTATTAGTGCTAGCATGATCCTATCTGTAATCGGCTAGGAGTTTTAACTGATTAGCCATGCATTAATAGATAGAAGTTTGAATCTTGTAGTAGTCTGACAAAGTCTAGCTATTGTAACTTAGATGAGGATTCAAATTTCCAACCATGTATATCTCTGATTCCTATTTAACATAAAGGGATAAGAGGGGATCCTTGCGGCAAATTTATAGAGCGCTCGGTCGTGCAGCTCCCGGAGCTCCACCTTGTAAGCTTTGGCGCCTTGAACATGGGGCAAAATCTCAAGCACCATCTCGAAGATCTTGAATACACAGGTGCACTGCGCCACGCCATGTCTGACGGAGTACTCACCCAGCAGCACCAGCACCTTCCCCCAGAACTCCATCAGATGTTGCATGTTTATTAATCCTACGCATTGCTTTCTTTTTGATTGTTTGATAGGAATAGATCGTTAGCATGGCAATCTACTAGCCATGTTGTTGTTTAGCTATATGTGCTCTCTATTCGCATGGGAGCGGGTCATTTTCCTTTTTCAGTTGAGTCTCACATGGCACGATTGGAATTGTGGGATGGTATAGCTCGTGAGGATCGTGGCGCACGCATGGGGCGGCATTGAGTGTCCACGTTTAGTTTTAGGCGTTTCCTTTAAATGACAATGATCAAAACAAAAAACGCTGCCCAGTTTTGTAGCACAAAAGTTCCCCTGTGTTCCATCTCCTATTCATCTTATTCCTCAAGTTCGATTAGGTTGTGTGTGCGTGTTCATGTGTGTTGCAGCAGAAAAGCAGCTGGTATTTGGCATCAGAGCTGGCTATCATGATCCACTATGTCGCGCTCTAGCTTGAAAAATCTCTCCGGCACTCCATATCTCCATCGTCATGTCCCAGAGTCCACATTGTGGTAGCGGCAACAACACCGAACTGGTGGTATGCCAGGTGGTGAAGGAGGTCAGGGGATCAGCTGTATATCCCATGCTCACATACACAAACTATGGCAACTGGTCACTCATAGGTAATGTTGCAGGCATGCGGTCTCTAAGACATAGTTGAGACCGGCGACATGGAACTGCATGAGGAAAAGAAGGCAATGGAGGCCATCCTGTGTGCCGTCCCAATGATCTCAACACTTGCTATCAAGGCAAGCACCAAGGAGGCGTGGGATTCCATCAAGACAATGCATGTCGGCATTGATCTCCTTCACGCCCACACCTTCATTCTTTTCCTCCTCCGATCTTAGAAAGCACACTAAACTTCACTCCAATCTTTTTCCATTAGCAACAAGAGCAGCTCTATCTATCGGCCCTTGGTGAGTAAGCTTAGCTATACCGCTTATGTTGCAAAGTTGCAAGCTTATTAGGCTGCTTGGAGCCTTCTTGCTTAGTAAGCCGCGTTCGCCCCTTCCTCCTTCTTACTCAGTTTGGTATTCGCTTGCGGGTTTGTTTCTAGGTTCTTTCATTCTTGGTTGGCTCTCTCTATTGTTGTTTCCTTTGGTTTTCAAACTCACATTTTCCCTTGATCCAAAAGGTAGTGCTTCCAAGTGCGCAAGCAATGGAGTCCCTGATTTTAGAGCACTACTACAGAATACCACATATGTGGTGCTTCATCAGTATCGGTTCAATAGTAACCGATACTGTTAACGTATCAGTGCCGATTCTTAAACTCCCACACGTGAACACCCACTGATGAGTTAAGAACCAGTACTGATAGATACTATTAGTGCTGGTTCGTGGTTGGAACCGGCATCAATATATCAGTGTCGGTTCTATAGGCCAACCGGCACTGATGGAGCGCTATAGTATAAAGTCCACCTTCTCCTCCAAGCGCAACCAGCGTGACTAGAGCCGCCGCAAGCCCACTAGAATAGTGCCGATCACCATTTTTGCCATCTCTACGGTTGGAGGATTCAAGATTTGGAGGAGTCAACTACTCTAAGGTTAATAAGATGATCTATATTTCTTTTTTAGATAGATTTACTTGGTAGATTGCTCTAGGGTTGATGGTTGGTGCTTGTTCTATGGTTATGGATTTAGAGATGCAATTGAGATATAATTTAGGTAAACTTTGCAACTTTGTCATTATTAGATGTATAGAGATGATCTACATTTGATTCTTAGTTGGATTCAGTTGCTATATTGCTCTAGATTTGAATTTAGGTGGTTGTTCCTTGATGTTGAATTTTGGAATGAGAAAGAGCTCTAATATGATATAAATTAGAGAATGACCGCTATTTTGCTATTGTAGATGATTTAAGGAGTAGATTGATAGTCACATGTAAATAGATGTGGGTGCGTACATTAAAATCTATGGATAATTGCAAATTTGCCACTACTTGAACCGTTATTACCATTAAAAGATTACAAAAATACCACTAAAACTGTCATTTGAGTGGGATCCTTGCAAAGAATAAAAAATCATGGAGGTATTTGCAAATGCCCCTAAAATCTAGCTCTAATTTTCTAGTATGTGGTTTGCGTATATTTTTAAAGTCTTGAATTTAAAAAATAATTCAGTGGTTTCCTCTGTTCATTAATCAACATAGTGAATTTAACACAATTGATACAATACTATTTTGTAGGGATGGCACGTCCACCCACAGGTCGCAATTGGACACGGCAGCCTTTGGAAGGTGGGTCCCCCGACCTGCCCCAAGTACTGAAAGGATATGGGCCCTCAAATAGGGACCAATCAAGATGCGAAGTAATTCAATAAGTTTGTTCTAAATTTTAAAATATTTAATGATTATAAGTTGAATGTGTTTAATTATAATGATTTACAGATGGATCAATCATGAATGTGCAAGGATCGAGGGCCAGAGTTCTTTGTTAGCGTTAAGAATTTTCTAAGGGCTACCGTACTGTACAACAAGCCAAAAAGGAAGCATGCCAATCACTATATGTGATGTTCGTGTGTAGACTGCATGAACGAGAAGTAGTTTTCAAACACAGAGCAGATCTGTGCACAATTGATTCACATGGGTTTCAAGGCTGGCTATACCCGCTGGACTGAGCACGGTGAACTTGGAGATGTTGTGCGTGAAGGCCAACCAACAGTCGAAGAAGACATAAGCAACGATATGATGGCTAATTAAGACTTCGATATATCGGCATTTGAAGATACTTTTATCGAGAATGATGGAGGGGACACTTTTGTTGGCAACAATGAAGACAACTTAGAGCAAATGTTGCGCGATGGGGAGGAGGACTTCACGAATGGAAGACAACATCAAAAGTTTCAGTGCATGGTAGAGGACTCTAAAACAACAGTTTACTCGAACTGTAAAGATGAGCACAACAAGTTGCATGTGGTACTGACACTGATGCAAATGAAGGCAAGCAATGGTTGGGCCGATAAGGGCTTCAATGAATTGTTAGAATTTTTGAGGGAATTGCTTCTAAGGGGGAACGTGTTGCCCGAAATACGTACCATGTCAAGTAGGTTGTCTACCCGTTGGGATTGGAAGTAGAGAAAATACATGCATGTGGAAATGACTACATGTTTCACGACGAGGATGCAGACTTGGAAGCATGTCGCATTTGCAATGCACCACTGTACAAGCGCAACGTTGATGATACTAAGAGCGATGGCGTGGGGGTGAAAAGAAAGAAGAAAAGTCCCCCCGAGGTGATTTGGTATTTCCCTATAATCCCCCGTTTGAAGTGATTGTATGCTAATAGAGCAAATATCAAGTTGATGTGATGTCACGCCGAACAATGCAATAAAGATGGAATACTTAGACACCCTACTGATGGCATGCAATGGAGGAGATTTGATTCAAAATACAAGGAATTCAGAGATGAAGTGAGGAATATAAGGTTCGGGTTGAGTACAGATGTGATGAATCCTTTCGACAACACGAGAAATACTGATAGCTTTTGCATGTGAATCTTTGTATCTACAACCACCTTGGATGTGCATGAAGCGGAAGTACCTTATGATGCCTTTGCTGATTAATGGGCCAAATCAACTAGGCAACGATATCAATTTTTACCTCAAATCATTGGTTGAAGATCTTCTTGTACTGTGGAAAGATGGTGTATGGGTATGAGATGAGTACAGACGTGGGAATTTAGCTTGTGCGCTATGCTGTTCGTAACGATCTTAGATTGGCCCGCTCTTGGTAACCTATCAGGACAGACTATAAAAGGGTACAATGGATGTGTTCAGTGCTTGGAGGAAACTGGGGGGGGGGGCGGTGGCTGACGAACAGTAGGAAAATGATCTTCATGTGACACCGTAGGTTCCTTCGTCCAGATCACCCAAACTGTAAGAATAAAAGTGCTTTTGATGGGACAATGGAGCATCATCAAGCTCTAAAGATTCACACTAGAGAATAGGTATTTAAGATGGTAAAGACACTTAGAGTTGTACTTGGAAGGGGGACAGGCAGTAAAAAATCCTGGCTGGGCAACATGCTTCTATATGGAAAAAAAATATCAATATTTTGGTTGCTGCCTTATTGGAAGTATCTTATGGTTCGACACACAATCGACGTCATGCACGTGGAGAATAATGTGCTTGATAGTTTGATTGGTAACTTATTAGACATATCCGGCAAAACAAAAGATAAATTAAATGCATGGCTAGACCTAGAAGAAATGAACCTTAGGAAGGACCTATATTACATAAAATTTGACAATGACAAAAAGAAACTTCCCACAACTTGCTACACTGTGAGCAAGGAAGAGATGATCCGCCTGTGTGGTTGCTTGCGTGATGTCAAAGTTCTGACTGGTTACTCCTCCAATATCAGGAGCTTATTAAACATGAAAGATAAGAAGTTAGTTAGCATGAAGTCTCATGATTGTTATGTGATGATGATGCAGATGCTTCCAGTTGTAATTAGAGGTATTCTACTGGATAAGGTCTGAGACCCAATCATAAAGCTATGTTCATTCTTCAACGCAATTTCACATAAGGTCATTGATCCGAACAAAATAGCCAAGCTGCAGGAAGACGTGGTCCATACTATATGTCAATTTGAGACTATTTTCCCATTGATATTGTTTGATATAATGCCCCATCTAATTGTTCACATTGTGGGTAAGATAAAGATCCTTGGCCCCGTGTTTCTGCATCAGATGTATCCTTTCAAAAGATTCATGAGGGTTCTGAAGAAATATGTTCGTAATTGAGGTCGCCCGAAAGGTTGCATTGCCCAAGGATGGAGTACGAAGGAGGTCATTGAGTTTTGCATCGACTACATGAAACTGAACATGATTGGTATGCCTATATCTTGCTATGATGGGAGGCTAAAGGGGAAAGGGATGATAGGTCATACTTCAATCCATATCAAAGATCGTGTTTCATTCACTTAAGCACACTTTACAGTTCTACAATAGTCACTTGTAGTGAGCCCGTATGTCAATATGCACGTGAGCATGCTATGCTCCACAAATCCAACGAAGTCAGATGATTGGATTGCAAGAGAGCATAGAAATAATTTCAGTAATTGGTTACGTCAACACATGATGGGTAAGAATGCCGACGATGCTCTGTTGGAACTGCTGGCAATGGCCCGTCAACTACGATTCGTACATTCCAAGCATACGAGATCAATGGTTATACATTTTATACGAGAGCACAAGAAAACAAGAGCACTAATCAAAATAGCGATGTCTGAATTGATGCCTATGACCACATTGGCAACATGGAGACCTACTATGGATTCATAGAGGAGATTTGCGAGCTTGAATATGGCGAGTTGATGGTCCCTCTGTTTCGGTGCCACTGGGTCAGGCTCCCAGGGGGAGTCAAGGTCGACAAGTATGGTATGACTATCGTGGACGTCAAACTCGTCAGATACAGAGAACAACCATTCATGCTTTCCAAGGATGTTGCACAAGTCTATGTAAAGGGCCCGGACCCAGCTATCAAGGAGGAGCGTCACGTGGTTCTTCAAGGAAAAAGAAAGATTGTCAGTGTTGAGGATGTTGTCAATGAAGAAGACTGTGACAAATTCGATGACCTGCCTCCTTTTGGAGAGAATGTCAAACTTTCTCTCATTGATGACACTGAGGAAGCTACCTACATACGTAGTGACCATAACGAAGCATTAATCGTTTAATGAAAGCAGCTTTCATGTATTTGGTGAAATTTGTTCAAATTTAGGATAAGCTTTAGTTTGTATCGAGGACAGGTATGGTGAATAGTAACTTTTTGAAAGTTTTGATCTGAGTGCCGCACCATGCGATCGAACTTATATGAATTGATTATAATTTAAATTGGATTAAAAGGAGAAAATCAAATGAAGAGCTAAAAATCACAGAGTTTTTGGTTTTACATGTTCTTTTGGTTATGGATATCTCATAATTTCATTACAGAATTAACAAATTACAGACTTATTAATGAAATAAAGGTAATTTAATGTGCATTTCATGTATGCAAGTATTTTTATCATGTAGACGATAGTAATACAAACTCAACAAATTTGGTTTCACATTTTTCTCAACTCTAATCATTTTTCTATTAATTTTTTAACTTTTCAGTTGAATTTAACAATAGAAGAATATGTCTAGGGTAAAAATAATTATCAATGCTGGTTATAAGTACTAACCGGCACTGATACTCCAAATATCAGTGTTGTTTGATAAAGTATTAGTGCCAGTTGGTAAATGAAATAGGCATTGATACATGTATCAGTGCTGGTTGATTTCTAGAACCGACACTGTGCTGGTTGATTTCTAGAACCGGCACTGATACATGCATCAGTGCCGGTTAGCAATTAGAACTGGCACTAGCCACTCTCCTGGTTCGCTACATTCACCCTGACACGGCTCCTCCTCGAGCGCCACCGCCTCCCCGAACGCCGCCTCCTCCCGGACAGGCCTCATCCCCGAGCGCCGTCTCATCCCTGAGCGCTTCTCCTCCCCAACGGCTGCATCCTCCCCGACCGCCACCTCCTCGACCGCCGCCTCCTCCCTGACCATGCCTCGACACGTCGCCTCCTCCCTGACCGCCGTCTCCTCTCGACGCCTCCTCCCCGACCGTACCTCAACGCGATGCCTCCTCCTCGACGACCTCCTCTGCACCACCTCCTCTCCGACGACCTTGTCTATCCTCTTCCTCACGACCTCGTCCTTCTTCTTTTCCATGTAGCACTGTTCAATATACTAGTTATGTACAACTTCAGTTTGATGATACTGGGATTGTTTGTGGTAAATTACAAAGTAAACCTGATGGACACAACGACTAGGTTTTTCTTGTTTTTACCTAGATGTTTTTTTTTATTCTTGTGTCTTTGTTATTTCATGGCTTGCACTGAATTTCAATTGTAACCGGCTAAAGATGAAAAAAACTTTATAGATAGGATATTTCATGGGTGCTTCTATGCTTGACACTGATGGTGAACCACTGTTGTCATTACTTGTTGATAATATTTTTTTATGTGGCACAATTGGTATATTGTCTGTCTGCATCTCCTTCCCAACACCCTCCTATTTTTTTATCAATCTGTATTGATAGGGAGTGTGCTTTGGGGAATGAAACAATATGATTTAAGAAGTTACAATTCATTCTTTAAGTGTATTAATGTTTTATGCTTCTGGCTTTCCAAATGTGAAAACATAGTGAAACAATCATATACCCTGGAAGGCTGGAAGACAAATCAACTACTAAGCATGTTTCAGTTTTAGGATTTTCGTAGAAGCTGGCGCTGTCCAAAACAAGCTGAAAACATGTCTCTCTCCAAGTGAATACATTGTTTGCCAGCCTCGTAATAGTGTCTCTCTCCAAGTGATGTGTTAGACTTCTCTGGTAGTCGTGTAGATTTGATTTGTTTAGCTAGAATTTGCTGCTGAAGAATTTCATTTGATTATCTTTTTGGTAATTGACATCTGATTCTCTGTATTGTAATGTACTGATTTTTTGAAGTTTTACTGATTTTACGCTAGACCAAGTGATCAGCTCCAACATTTAGCTTTACATGTTCCATTGTGCTTATTAGATCCCTTATGAACTGCAATTCTTACTGTCATTTGCTTGTTTGCGCCCCAGCAAAATTACAGTATATTGAGTGAAGTTGATATAAAGCATCGCCAAGAGGATGACATAAATAGGGTTTCAACTGTTCTTTCAATTTCCATGTCAGAAGCTTATTGCGTTGCATTTTATCTATAGCTTATGCCTTAAAGTCTCGTGTTCATTTGCGTAAATTACGTCATAGTGCTTTAGCCCATAAACAACAGTACACTCTGGAGTAGAATATCTTTCGTATAAAAAATGTGAAAAAGACAACAAATGAAAAGATTTTTGTAAAGATTTTTATAAAGATTTTTGTAAAGTACGGAATAGTAGACAAGTTCAAACATTTTCCTCCAAATTTTGTATAAAAATGTGAAATTGGTGATTTTTTTTATTGATGTTTGTATTTCTTAATTATGTTTGTATTTTATGTTCAACATTCATTCATTGCATATTACATATTGATGTTTGTATTTCTTGAATGATTTGTACTGATGAGGAAGAACTAAAATTTGATGATTATGTTTTGTTCTTTCATTTGAGAATATTTGTAGACCTTCCTGATTTTTATATTTGTACATTACAGTGTTGGTGCTCATAAAGTTCCATGAGTGAAGAACACTTGCATTCAGTTCCGTGAGTGAAGAATACTTGCATTCAGAAACTCAGAACAACTGAAGAGAGGTGGGGAGTGGAACAATGCTTGATGTATCTCTAAGCACAAATTGGATGTGAAATTAAATTTTTTTTGGCTATATAGTTGTTGTATGCTTCGCTATATTAGTTCGAATTGTGTAAGGTGAAGTCGTGTACATATTATGTGTAGTAATGATTCAAATCGTCAATGTCTCTATTATGTGTAGCATTGTACATATTATCTTTTTACTTATGAGACATGATGGCATGATTGTTCGATATCTAGCACCTTTATATGTCATGAGCTATTATGACATATAACTTAATATAAAAATCGAAAGCGTCCTTTTATTATGACATATAACTTTATATGCATATATTGTGACCATAATTTGATTACATATCTCATTAAATATATCTCTAAATCAAATGCTTTTTGTATCTAAAATTTTTATGTAGGAATGGTACATACAAAATCCAACCCCCATGCACGGCGTCATCCCGTCCCCCCTCCGATACAAGGCCCCTCCTTAGATCTAGCTCCAGCCTCGGTACAAGATGAGCCTGCAAACATGGAGCTGGACCAAACGGGAGGCTATAGCCCGAGTACATACTTGAACATAGATTAGTTTGAGTTGGAGACAACCACTGAGGCTGTGTAGGGTTGGGCCGAAGATGATGCTCTGGAGGGTCAGATCGATCCTGATGCTAATGCTCTGCAGGGTGACGAGATGACCAGATAAGAGAGGAGTGGACAAGATCCCAACAGGATACCCGAGGGATGTTTCATCATCATGGAGGTTAATTCAGTTGGGGATCCCACGAGACCTAAAGTTGTTTTGGGGCCATTCAAAATAGCAATCGAGTGTCTAGTGAGGGACCATATTGCAATCACATATAGAACTTGGAGAGAAAGACGAGATGATATGTGGGTGGTTCCCGATAACATCAAGGATCTTATGTGGGGCAAGTTGGTGGCGAAGTTTGAATACCCTAAAGAATGCAATATGGCCAAAGTGAAGCATCGTGCCCTATCAACAATGGCCATTGTGTTCAAGAATTTCAAGGGTAAGTTGTGGAGAAATTATTACTTGGTGGGTCGGACACCGAAATAGGATGATTATCCGATGGTGGAACCATTTTGGAATGATTTTATGGAGTACAGGCGGTCAGAGGAAGCACGACGACTAAGTGAGGTAAACAATGCCAACTCCCACAAGAACGTGTACCCCCACAAAACTGGCTCGCGTGGGTACATGAGAAAATATGATGAGTGGGAAGAGATGGAAGAACAAGTAACCTGCAGTGGTGCCACACCTCAGACGACCGACTGGATTGAACGAGCGAAGCACTATCTGCACGCGAGAGGGGTGACTTTGTCGGTAGATGGCAGTCTAATCTTCAAAAGCGATAGAGAATAGGAAGTGACATAAAGAATTACAGATGCCCACACCCATTCTTTCCAAGGCTCTTTCAGGTCAGAAAGGGAGAAAGACCAACTAACCTTGGCACTGGGAACCAAGGAGCACCTAGGTCGCACCAGAGGAAAGGGTGTGGTCCCTTGGAAAGAGGGATTCCCAGAAGTCACCGAAAGTTACAAGAATCGGAAGAGAAGGAGAGAAGAACTGGAAGAGCTGCTGGCTTTAGTACGACAAGAACCTGTACAGGAGCGTTAGATGACAGACGCCAACATCAAAGAAGCACTTCAGCAAGGAAACAGGCAGCAGCAAGGCGAAAAAAATGTTGTGAGCCCTGGTGGTCATCTGAGCAGCTGCGCGTCTGCGGGGTTTACAGAAGAAGAATCAGCCTGTTACCTTGTGCATGCCATCACAGAAAGCAAAGTGTGCAATCTTGTCGTACCCACCTTGAACATTACCACCACGATGGCTATGGGGCAGGTCAACCAATGCGTAGAAGGAGCTCTCTTCAACGATCTTCTGATACTGTAGGGATACACCAAGGTCCACATGGACTCCATGCGAAGGCCGTACCGTAAGATTGACATGAATTTCCCTAGAGAGACGGGTTCCAAGAGGCTCGGATCAAACGTGGGTGGCTTTGTTCTGTGGCAAGCGCTACATAGTGTTTGAAGATGAGATAGACAAGTCGTCTGATGTGGAGTCGGACACCACACAGAATTTCTCTGACTCCTTCATGGTCACTGCCACCGCCACCATCACCCAGAAGAGAGCCAACTCCTCCCTTACGCAAGTCACCACCAAGGGAGCCAACATCCCCCCCCCCCCCGCCAGAAGTCAGCACCAGTAACACCAAGAGAGCCAACTTCTCTCCCTCCGAAGTCAACACCACCTCCACCAAGAGAGGCAACTCTTCCCCCTCCGAAGTTGACAACAGTTGCATAGTCTAAGAATTTGAGTTCATCTTAGAAGTCGACTTCATCCCAGAAGCAAAGGCACCTAAGAAAGTGGCAGCACCTGAGAAGTTGCCTTATGAACAATCACCAGAGGAAAACAGAGCGACAATGGACGCTAGTGTCAAGAAATTCTTTCAAAAGCCAGAGCCTAAGAAGAAAATACCAATTCCTGTAGAAACACAGAAGTTTTTTTTTAAGATGGCCCAACCTATTGAGCGTAAGAGTGAATCAGAATACGTGCGCATCAAAAGCAAGAAATACTTAAAGGAGTCTTCTATCGAACAGATACAACAAGAACAGAATTTAGAAATATTTCTTAAAGATGCTAAAATGATAAAAGAGCAATTTCTAGATGAGTCCCTGACACCAAAAGCAGCCGAGAGATGGCAATTTAAGGTGGGCGAACTCTTGGTCGCGCCAAACGTGTGGGACAAATTGACATATCAACTTTAGAAATTTCATGTGTGGTACATGAAGGAGTCACAGGATGGTACGAAATGTTTGAGGCCAAATACAAGGATCGAGATTTTCTCCACAGGGACGACTCTATTTATATATTATTTGAGGAAATGTATCGACTGTACCAACAAGATAGCCTCGACGTGTCTATCTTGAGTTGTTGGACTCTATAAGTGTTATATACATATAATTCACAGTATACATTCATGTATCATTGGATTGAATGTCTTAACTTATTCCTTATGTAGAATGAAGGTACAAAGATGTAGGACGAAGGGCATCGACCATGTGGGATTCATCGACCCATATCATGTAAACCCAATAATGATGCAATCCGATCCAAAAGGAACCGAGGACTATTCATTGAAGTGTATTCTGGAGCTACAATTGAGGAAATACATACTTTTGCCCTACCACTTTGGTCATGTGTTTTCCTCCATGAATGTTCTGCTCTTTTTGAGCAATACATCGTTAGAAATTAGGATCAACTAACCTATGGTGACCTATGTGCAGTTATCATTGGATCCTCCTTGTCATCCAGCCAGACATTAGCAAGATCATTGTCTACAACTCACAAAATAATCCAAAAGAAACCTACCAACCTGTCATTGGCCTGCTACAAAGGTAAATCCTCACCATTTCGTTACTGCTCTTGTAATATTTGATTTGATTGAATCTAAGTCTACTTATGGTAATAATCACACACATGCAGAGTGTACCTATGATACATCAAGAAGAGTGTTAGACACCGTCCAATGGATAGTCCGACATGACTTTCCTTGTAAGAAGCAGGGCCCAGGCAATAATTTATAAGGTTTTTATGTAATGGAATTGATGCACGGATTCAACGGAGACGCGTCATACCAGGTGGTCGATGCTGAGGTATGCTACATACATCTTGATGACTAATTTTCAGGTCCAATACGTGTTCATAAGGATTGATTTCTTCAATTTTTGAAATTACAGCTCTTCGTGCTGTCTAGAGATAGACTCATGGCCACTAAAATCAACGCACTTCAAGAACAACTTGTCGGGTTCATCAATTACCAAGTCATCGGTCCAACCGGCGAGTTCTATGAATTTGGCTTCTCTCTCTCTCATTACCTTCATCCAACAAGAAAAAGCAGAGTTCAGAACCTTCGATTAGCAAGAAACCTTAAACTCTTTTTCATTTTTGTAATGAAACCTCACATGTGTATGCACTGTATATATACTGTGATGAGACTTGATGTTTTAGAAATGAAATTTATATGTGCTTGTGTATATGCTGCGATAAAACTTGACGTCTCGTAAATTAAATTTATATGTGTGTGTCTATGAATATACTATATACTATTGCCGGCAAAGGCCAAAATTTGAAAATGCCATGATATTGGTGGCAACCGCCACATTTTCAAAAGGGCGGGCAATACCTATCAGTGCCGGTTGGTAAAAACAAACCAGCACTGATAGTTTGTGACTATCAGTGCCGAGTAATTAGTGTCGGTTCAAAACCCGCCACTGATGACGATTTTGAACATACACTGATGAGGGTATCTGCTGTAGTGGAGGGATTTGGCTTACACAAGGCCAAGTCAAAACAACTTTGGAAGGAGTACAAGGGCATCAGCCTCCATGATGGCAAAGTAGTCAACAACTTCGTGATGTGGCCCACTAGGCTTGTCAACCAGCTGAGCATCCTCAGAATCCGAAGCTGTCATAGAAAGTCTTTGAAAAATTCTCCTAGATCACCTTATTGATTGAGACTCTACTCGTCGTCTCAACCCTTTGAGTGGAGGAGATGACCGGGAGACTCAAGGTGGTCAAGGACCACCTTCCCATGCCGATCACCAAGGATGCTAGTAGGAAAATGTTGTTCATAGAGGAAGAATGGTTCACACGGATGAAGGAGCGACAGCATGGGGAGGGATCCTCCAATAGCTCCAAGGTAAAATGGTGACGTCATCCTCCACGAAGGAATACTAATTACGTATATTGGAAAACATAGTAAAATATATGTGTTGAAAAATGTTTCAATTGGAATTTTAATTTTGCGGTGATGTTCACCATACTTGTCACATGATCATGAATGGAAAGTGACCAATCAAACTTCTTGGACATCAACTCACTCATGAGACTCCACACAATGGACTTGTTAGAGAGTATTCATTCCTCCTCTCCATGAATTTGTTTACATAATGGATCCAAGAAAGAATAAGCATTTAATGTCTCTATAAACATATTTGGATAAAAATTTTGATACATGGCTGGAACAGTAAATGATGCTAAAATAAACACCTTTATTGGATAATCAACCTGTACTCAAATAGTATGAATGCTGTCTTTGGATAGACTAACAAATTTATTGAGTGTGTTGATGTATCCCTTTATGTTACCAATATGATCCACCTTTGGGTGACCTTCTAGCTCACAACTAGTGAAATCAATTGTTCATTACATCTTCCAATTATTAGCATAAATTTATATGAACAATTAAAATACACAACTATATATTTATGATTCTTTTTCAAGAAAGGCCACTTTGGTGACTAACATGCTTTGTTAATAAAAACACTTAGTTGACATGTTATTACAATTATGCCCAGAAGAATAATTCATGAGAATTTGTCTATTGATTTCCATCCAATACCATACGGATGGACACAATCCATTTACTTTATTAAAATAAAGCACTCTTAATATCAAATAAAACAATATTATATTTGATAACATATCAAGCAAAACTTGCGGAGTAGCATTTCTTGCTAGCACAAACCATAAGAGCTAACAAAATACCAAACTAAGTGAATGCATTAACCATGCCAATTTATACAATGAATGCACAAGGACTATGTGGTTCTTTAATCATGCCACTTTATAATGGAATAACTTTCATGTTGCATGTATCTTTCACGTTGCATCTCTTTACATTGCATGCACAAGGCCTGTGTGGTTCTTTAATCATGCCACTTTATAATGGAATAACTTTCATGTTGCATGTATCTTTTCTTGGTGTAGGTAAGAGGCGACTAACATATTTAAAAACCACTATTATGGTAAATCAAATGTGCTAAAACTTGGCTCTGGTACTAAATATAAGCAAAATTCACAGAAGCTATACAAGATCATATTAGCATAGATTGATTCAACCAAATAAAACAAAGCAATAACCTTTTACGTGTGCATCATACAACTATTCATATGCTATTTGCACAAACTTACCCGTCTGCATATTAGCTCCTTGCATCTTAGAAATATTTTTCTCCTCTCTTCCTTTTACCTTTTCTTGTTCTCTCGATGATTAGAGAATGACTATAATTTATATGTGTTCCTTTTGATCACACTGAGTATTGCGTCGGATAAAATAAGTACTTTGCATTGCATTCTTACCCAATGTTTTCATGTGTGTTCCAAATGATGCTAATGCCCTGTCTATTTATACTTGATGAAAGGCTGCGTTAAAACATCACATTTATTCAACACATCCTTTCATGAAACAACACATCATTTAGTGAATGACTACAATCGTTCATTCACTTGTTAGTTACCGTATCTATTTGTGTACTATATAATGGGAGGAGAGGATATTTCAACCCATGATTCTTTGTCTTTTAGTCTAACAATCATCACACATAGACATTTTATACAAGATCCATTCTTTCTTAATTATATGGGCCATTTTTCTAACATAATAAACCAAGTGACGGTTGAAACTGATCAGCCAAAACCAAATGCAATATCTAAAACCCATTGCTGCATCGACCACCCCAACAACAAACAGGGCAAGGATTTGTAACTCCGAAACGACGCTGGCAAGGATGCTACACTGATTGCTTTGCCATCGCCCAATTTAGTAGCATCCAAATCTCGGGGTTTCACCATGGAAGTGTACATCATAGGGCCTCAGATGAGTGAGAATGCATGTGCTCCCCAATCGGTGCCTCCAAGAAGGTAATGACACCACCGGGCGTCTTTGTCGTTGGATCTGTAACATCTTATAGCTAGATGCACTGAAGTATTGATTGCTACTACTTTGACTTCTCACCATGTCAAATAATACAAATAGCCTAGGATTTGCAGGGTTAATGCTAGCTTGACTGTTTCATTCATTACCAACCTACTACATATGGACCCGTTTGGCAAAGGTCCAACTCTAAAAATTTATGGACGTAGAATTGTGGATACATTAGAAGTGTTTGAGTGAGCCATCTTATTTTAATTTTAGACTAAAAATAGATATTTAAAAAATATTATTTTACTATACAAACTTTAAATCTAAAGTGAAGCTAGGAGTTGCAACCCTGCCAAATTTGTTATGTGTAGTGACCAATGTAACTTAAGACGACGAAGAGGAGGCCACTGCACACACACACTGCACGCTACCTACCCGCCCACACCACAACCAAACTTCCAGTGAAAAACTCTCTCTCAAACACACACAATTCACAGTAATTTGTGCAACTGCAGGTGATCTAATTAGCCGAATTATCTCCTCTCTGATCAAGAAGTGCACAGACAAGGCTGCCATAAATGAGAAGCTAGAAAGATTGCAGTAACTCTTATTGAGGATCCATGCAGTGGTTGATGAGGCAGATGGGCGATACATCACCAATCCTAGGATGCTGATGCAACTCAAGGTGCTTGTGGCAACAGTTTATCAAATATACCAAATGCTGGACATCTTCATGTACAAATGTCTACACATGAGGATAGTACAACTTCTTATTCAATCCCTTCGAAGCGTTCATGTACAATTACAGGTACTGTGAGAAGCTCTTCTAAAAGTAATGATTTGCAGAGTGTACTGGGAAATTTAGAAGATGCTATTGCTAACTTGACCGAGTTCGTTGTACTTATGGGAGCACGTGAACGCATGTGTCAAAGACTCTATGGCACTTGCCTTTACATTGACAACTTTATGTTTGGACGCCATGGTGAGAAGAAGCAAATCATCAAGACCTTACTGAATGATCCCGGACGTCATGGGGCTCCTACGGTGCTTCCAGTCCTTGGTGGATTGGTAAGAAGAAAACATTTGTTAGCCTTGTGAGCAAGAATGATCGCATCAAATCCCACTTGATGAGAGGACAATAGTGAGAGATAGCATATCGAGAATAGAGCATGCAAAGTTCAATAGTGAGAGTACATTAGTTGTTGCTGAGTTTTTTTTTATCGTACCTGGCCTATTGCCTCCTCGGATGCAGGTGCTGGCAACTCGTCGGCTGCAGATGCTGCGCTTCCTTAGCGGCAACTCAAATCCTGGTGGGTTTTGATCGTCGGAAGGACTCACGGCCCTGGAGTTCTGCTCATCGTCCTTGGAAAGGACCCCTTTCCCGACCACGCGTGTCACCTCCACGCACGCTAGGTGATGCAGCTAGAGAGATTTTCCGTACACCTTGGAGTGATCCCAGCGGCCGGCCGTGGACTCCTGGCGACCGGAGGTTGCATGGGCACAGATCCGATTGATCTGCAACCTTGCCAGTTCAAAATTGAAATTCTCCTCGGTTCACGGCCCGCCCACTGTCATCGGAGTGAGCCATATCGATCTCGGCTGGGCCAATCGCTTCCTCTGGCTCGCGCAGCTGAGATCCCGTCTCGGTGTCAAGGCGGCGCACAACCCTAGCTGGAAATCTGTGACGAGCAATAGGCGATCCTTCTTGGCGGTGCTTCGTCAAGGTCATATGGCAGGCTGTGGTGGCTGACACAAGCCGGCGGTGCTTCCAGGCAATCTGGAAGTGGCTTCGGCGGCCGTTTCCAGCCCACCGTGGTTTCACCCTGGCTTCCGGGGGCCGGCCGTGGTGGTGCTAATGAGCATGCCTACCGTGGCGGGTTTCAACATCGGGCACGTCGGGGCATGGCCTGGGCGGCGCAGGTGGCCGTGGCCATGGCATCGGTCGCGGTGTTTGGCAGAGTCTGGCGTCGGGGGCGATGAACTAGTTAGTCTTCGGAGGGGTTATAGTTTGAAAGGGAAGAAGAAAAAAAGATGATACTATGCTGTTAAATATGTGAGGCTTATCATCTCACACCTAGATGTCCATTGTTGAGTGAACCGAAGCCATCCTGGACGTTCTGTGGCTTCGCTGGGGAAGGATTAGGCTTTTTCCAAATTCGTGCCGCAAAACAACCTAAGCGGGAGAATGTGACAGCACAGGGATTAAAATTTCGCCGAAATTTCTGCGAAATTTTGCGGCTTTCAGGAATTTTTGAGGGGAACAAAATATTTAATTTCGAAAATTTCTTTCACTGATATGTGAGACCTATATAGCACTGGTCCGCATTAAGGAAGGACAGCTACCAGCTGATTTGGTGAAATTTGAGCTACAATGGTTGATTCCGGTCAATTGGCAATGGAAGGTTCAGGAGCACGGCAAAACACATGTACTTGGTACCTTTCCCATGTAAGGTGGAGCTGCAGCGTACGATAGCTATCAAACAAGTCACCACTTATAATGAGGAAGGAATAATGGTATTCAAGGAGTGGGAGCCAAAAATTGAACCAAAGGATCAACTCCAAAAAGTTTAGGTCAATGTTTATGGTGTTCCATAAGTAATTAGATCATTTTCGCCGCTTTGGCCATTGGCTCAATTCTGGGGGCAACTCAAAAAGTGGATATAGTCACCACAAGGAAAACAGAGGTTGTTCGGTTGATGGTGGCACTGTTAGATGCAAAACAAATCCCAGATGTCACGGATATTATAGTGGATGACGGTGTTTATGAGATTTTCTTCAAAGTGGAGCAAGTAGTGGATAAAGACTACAATGAAACAAATATGCTTAATGACACTGATCGAGAGGATGACAATCCTCAAGAAGATGAAGATGAGAACATGGTAGATAGGGGAAAAAAGAAACCAAAAAAGAAAGGTACTGGTGAATCTCAAATTTTTCCTTCATCTGCTGGGCGTGCAGGAACTGAAGATAAAATGCAGGAAGCTGAGATTGAGACAATTGCACAAGATGAGGTGTGTAACATACATAGGCCTGTACAGATCACCGATGGAGGTGCTGTTGTGCTAGATGATGAACAGCAGGCCTCTGTTTTGAGGGAGTCAGTGGCACTAACTTACACGCTGGGGACGGAGATATACAAATTGGATGATAAGGTACAGCATGGCCTGCCTACCCGAGATGAGAAAACTGATCCGTTGTCGGATGGCCAACAGTACTGGGCAAGGTGGATGGAACCTGCTGCAACCGGCAATAATATACAAATCAAGAAGTGAGTGGACAAAGCGCTCGATAGGACTGTTCAAAAACTCCTCGCTGAGATCGCCGATTGCGTCATAACCGATGCTCAGTTGGAGGTTTCAGTACCGCTTGAATTGATTTCCTGTGCTATGCAAACTGATGTGCAGATGATTGAAACAGATGTTGGAGGTTTGGCTCAAGCTCCTGGGCCATCTAATGCCCAAAAGATCCCCTGGGAGCAGACCTCAAACACCTGGGAGCACAATGTACCTCTGGACAAGATGACGCCTAGACCAGGAGATAAAAACACTCACGGTCAGCTTGTAATATTAACTGATGGTGGTGCGCAGGTTCAAGTGCTGAGATCCCTGCTGCCCATGAGATCGGCAGGGACGACGAAGAAATGATTATGGGTGACGAGAAGGCCAGATCTGCTGTTAACTCATGCAGCGAGCTTGCAAGCCAGGAAACAACCGAGAAAATGTCTTTGGAGGTGAGAAGACACTGAGCCTGAATGGAAAATTCGGATAGTGTCCTAGCGCTTATACCACTGATATGGTTGTCTGGACACTGGAGAAATTGGAACACTCGACATACAGGAATCTCCATGGACCTCCTTGACACAAACTTCAGGCGCTATGCAAGCGTAATGGAGTTCACGCTAATATGTCAAATGTTGCTATGGCTGATGCACTTCAGGAACTAGAAGTGCTGCAACGCCCAAGGGAGACCCTCTATGCCCGAGCGGAATAACAAGGAAGGCCATAGGCGACGTTCTGGGGCGAGGGGGCGGGGGGACAAGGATGGCCTTCGTACACACGGCACGGCGTGATGAGGATACAATGACAAGGGCAAAGATGACGACGTCTAAACGTAATCTAGAAAATGGTATGCTCAACTCACCCTTTATTTCAATGTCCTTCCAGAATATTTCTGATAATATCAAGAAGTTAGGTATTTCTATGGGTAGAGAAACTAGAGAGATTAAAAATTCTGTTATTTCTATTAGGAACATATAAATAGATAGATCATCAGTTATGGATAAGAAACTGAGCCCAAACAATAGCAACAAAAAAATCTAGCAGCACACCTAACCTAGAGGAGGATTTTGATATAGATGAACTTGATAAGAACCTCAACTATATTTGCAGTGATTTAACAGAGGTATTTTATATGGATGGCTTAAATCAAATATGTTAAGATCTAAATACTGTCCCAGCTCCCAAGAAAGAAACAAAATCCAACTCTGAAAAAATAAGGGTCGGGTTGGTCACTCGCCTAAGAAACCAAAAACACCATCCAAAATTAATCTATAATGAAAGAGATCTTTTGAAATAGAAGAGGTCTCTGAGACTTGGCTAATCATAATTATATTTCAGAAGATGTTAAAAAATGACACTTATATTTTATAGTTATCATGGAAACAGGGTGAAGCACATTTTCAGCTTGTCTTCTAAGACACCTATGCGGTGGATTAGAATTCATGTGGCACATTATGCCACCTCATGGTAGATATGGAGGCATTCTCCTTGGAGTAAATATGGCTGTTTTCCATGTGGGATCAATAGAGGAAGAAATTTCTATACCAACTTCCTTTTGAAAAATAAAGAGGATGGCTTTACATGGGTATTGTACACGGTCTATGGACCAACCCAAAATGAAAATAAGGTTGCCTTCTTGACATAAACGTCAAATATATGTAGTACTGAGTCTAACCCAATATTAATAGGGGCGACCTTAAAATCATGATAAGGCCAAAAGATAAAAGCAATGAAAAATTTGATCATAGATAGATGGCCCCTCCTGTTCAATGCAGTGATAGAAGTGTTGGATATTAGAGAGAGAGAATTATCTAGATGCCAATATACTTGGGAAAATACATTGCATCCACCAACCTTCGAAAAACTTGATAGAGTGCCGATGAGCACAAAGTGGGAATTAAAATATCCTAAAGCCACCCTTGAAGCTCTGGACCGGTCCAAATCTGACCATACCCACTCCTTATAAATACCAGATCAACCTCTCATTGTAAGAAACAACCTTTATTCAAATATGAACTAGGTTGGTTTACCCAGGAAGGTTTTTATGACATGGCGAAGTTGTCACTGCCGAAGCCCCTCTGGTCGACGTAGTTGAAGTTGACAAATGTGAAGTTTTCATGGACATAGCCCCTCTAGTCGACGTGGTCATAGTCAATGACGGTGAAGTTGTCGTGGCCATAACCCCTTTGGTCAACGTGGTCGTAGTCGACGACGGAAAAGTTGTCATGGCTGATGCCCCTCTATCGATGTCGAGGTCAACGAAGGCAGAGAAGTCATGGCTGAAACCCTTATGTTGATGACAAAGTCAATGAAGGCGAATCCGTTGTGGATGAATACCTTCTGCCGATGTTAGAGTCGACGAAGGTGAAGTCATCATGGCCGAAGCCCTTCTGTCGACGTCACGATGAAGGCAAAGTCGTCATGGCTGAAGCCCCTCTATTGACGTAGTCGAAGTCGACGAAGGTGAAGCTGTCATATCAAAATCGATGAAGGCAAAGTTGTTGTGGCCAAAGCCCTTCTGTCGATGTCAACATCGACGAAGGCGAAGTCATCATGGCTGAAGCCCCTCTGTCGACGTAGTCAGAGTCGATGAAGGCGAAGTTGTCCTGGCTGAAGCTCTTCTGTCGATGTCAAAGTCAATGAAGGTGAAGTTGTCACGGTAAAGCCCTTTTGTCGATGTCAATGTCGATGAAGGCGAAGTTGTCGTGGCTATTGTCAACTATGGTTGTTGGCAATATACCATACACGAAGGAATCTTTGGCTTTATGGGGATCAAAAGGACGTGTTTCCTTAAGACTTACCATCTAAGATTCGAGTGATGCGTTGTCTTTACCCCAGGCCAAGCGACACCTCGATTCTTCATCTTGCAAGCCATGGCCCACTCTTTAAGTCGATTGGTGTGTTGCCTTTACCTAAGGACCAGCAGCACTTCGACTTCTTGTCCTACGGGACAAGAGGTGCTTTGCATCTTTTTCGAAGACGAAAGACATGTTAACCCTTCAGAACTCTAAGATCGTGCACATAAGGATACTCTACGGCATATGAAGAAACATTTATGCATAACGAAGAGTTAATTCTTTGGCAGAGACGCCATACACATGTGCGAAGAGTATATAACTTAGGAGTATGAATAAATACGTATCTGCCCACATAAAGAACAAGCACTTTACTGTGCTCATGTATCGCATGCGCACGTATACATGAACAATAAGTAATTTTGGTGTATTTATGATAATTAAATACTTCAACATGCAATGCATGTAGAGAATATACATGTCAATGCGTGCGAAGTGCAAATATTTGACACTTTCACTTTTCCTTTCTGCGAAGGTGAATTGCCTCTTTTTGAGGGCGAGCGACACTTCGGCTCTCCCTGCGAGGGTGCATTGCCTGAGCAACACCTTGACTTTTCCTTTCTGAAGATTCATTTTGACTTGGTACGGGGCTAGCACTCTTAGGTCCCGTCATGTTCATGACTCTAAGGTTTGTTTGACCTTCGGAGTGGGGGCAGGCATTCTTAGTTCCCCGTCTACTATGCAAGTGTAAACTAGACGCTTTGGCGCGTTAATGCCATGCACCTATAGAAATAAACATATGCATTGATATCAAACTTGCTTGTGGGGAGATGCTTCCTCACACAATGTAATGCACACATATTAAGAGGCACTTTGGAAAGAAATAAATACTTTCACATGCCAGGGGTAAATACTTCGCCATTTGAAGAATGAATTCTTTCTCATGCAAACGGTAAGAACCTTCATATGAAGAATAAATAAACTCCCTCAAATGAAGGGTAAGAGGTGTCTATGAGTGACAGATGCTTATACAAAGGTTAGAGACCTCATGTGCTTATTTGGAAGAGTGCCCTCGACGCATGTGCTATGCAAGCATGCAAAAAATAAGCACTTCGGCATATATGTGAAGAGTAAATAGTTCAGTGCATATGTAATGTAGACGCGTGAAAGTTAAACAATTTGTCATACATGTGAAGAGTATGGTGAATCAGATCCAAGACAGTCCTCCATACATGCGAAAAGTAAACTTTGGCTTCCGCCATACACTTCGCCATACGTAATACATATGTAATGATTGATGATCTTAAGAAGGATAACCAAGAACTTCAGACTATCTTCGTGGCTGAGAAGGTTGAAAACCAACGCCTAAGCGAAGCATTATGCATGGCAAGGCAACTTGCTCAAGATGTAGTTCAGAAACGCTTTGAGGTTCTGGAGCCAAAGGCGCTAAAAGCTAGTGAATCCAATGGTAAAACCTTGCAGGAGTTGAGTGCTTCGCCCCCAACTCTAGCCTTCGACCACGGTGACCTCAACAGCCTTCTCAGGTGGACCACGTAATCATCCGAAGGCCTTCGTCAAGTAGCCCACTTGTATGGCAATTTCTACGCCATGATTTTTGGCTGAAGCCTTATACAATCTTTAGAAAAAAATAGACTGTGACCACCACAAGGCACTCTAGAGCCCTTCGTTCTGCTACCCTCTGGACATGTCAACCGGGGTGGTGTCGAACGCGTCGAAGGCCGCTACAAAAGCTTTCACCAGCAACTATTGGCACAAATATGGGCGAAACCTTGCCCTCCAAGAGGCAGCGAACAACCGCCGATGAGTAAGTACCTTTTCTCTTCGCTATACATTAGCATCGTTTTACCATTGTTCAATATATTTTAACTGCTTTTGTTGTACGCTGCCACGAAGGCCAAGGATGCTTCAACCGCTGCAGGACCCTCCGTCCCACCTACTTCACCGCCTGCCCCTTCACAAAATATTGACAAAGCACTGAATGTGACTGAAGGACCAGAGCAGGTGTGAGCAAGGAGCGATGTATTGTCACTATTTTGAGATTGAGGCATTCAATGATAATTGAAGGCTTTGTAATACCTTTTTACTTAAATTCTTGTTAAATATTTTGACAATCTTCACTTCCTTCGCAGGTCCTCCCTTTGGACTCTACGCAGGTAGTCAAAGATGCTGCCCCATAACTATGATGCGAGATAACTTTTTCATATCATGGACTTGCCGAGATTCATTCCATCGCCGCCATCCTGATATAGGATTTGATGAGTATTGGCTAGTGAAGACTATGGCCTATGATGCTAGAGATGCTAAGACAAAAGCATTTTGGGATTTGTCTCGACCTTCGGACTTAGAGATCCAAAGGTCAAGTGAGAAATTCGTAGGATAGAACACGAAGACTTTGACCCTCCCCTAGGACTCCTTGAGCCGAAGCCTAAGCCGCTTGATGAAGAATATCATTCGCCCTTGCACTTTTGTTTTTGGCGACCAACTCAACCACTTCAAGAAGTAGCCTTTCACGAATGTCAAGGCGTTCCACCTGTGCCTTCACCTGGTATCTATTCTAATAGATGTGCCGGGTCCCCGCTGGACCCGACGAAGCCCTTTTCTGCTAGCCAAGGCATAGCTTTCGAACTTAGTCGTAGTCAGATAAATTTGTGTTATACTTCATTGTGTCTTGTGTATGGCTTCAGTAGCAACGTGTGCGAAGCATCGATAAAAAATGTCGTCTCCCCCGACTTTACAGCCACAGGGACTTTCGATAGCAACCCTCGCGAAGCATTAGATGAACCCCCCCCCCCCCCCCGACGAAGCCCTTTTCTGCTAGCCAAGGCATAGCTTTCGAACTTAGTCGTAGTCAGATAAATTTGTGTTATACTTCATTGTATCTTGTGTATGGCTTCAGTAGCAACGTGTGCGAAGCATCGATAAAAAATGTCGTCTCCCCCGACTTTACAGCCACAGGGACTTTCGATAGCAACCCTCGTGAAGCATTAGATGAACCCCCCCCCCCTCCCCGACTTTTTAGTCGCAAGGACCTTCGGTAGCAACATGTGCGAAGCATTAGTCAAGCGTTGCTTCGGCAGATTTACAGTGTTTTTGCTCATGTTTCTTGATTCGAAGGCCAAGAGTGTGTTGGCCGAAGGGTGTATTTATCTTTGTTTTTGTAGTCAAAGTTGTTTAACTTTTTCTTTTGTCCCATCTATCGAAGGGGGGCTCAAAGGGACATGTTTCCTTAAGGCTTACATTATGAAATTTGAGCTATGTGTTGCCTTTACCTTGGCCCAAGCGACACCTCTTTTCTTCATCTTGCGGGCCACAACCTGCTCTTTGTATCGATTGGTGCACTGTCTTTGCTCAAGGACCAGCGACACTTTGGCTTCCTATCCTGCAGGACAAGATGCGCTTCACATCTTTTTTGGAAACAAAAAACATGTAATAACCAATGTATGCTTCAGCGTATGCACATGAAGAATAAATACTTCAATGCATTGATATAATGCATGTGTGCAGAAAGTAGAAGACTTCCATGCATATGGAGAATAGTTATTTTGATGTATTCAAGTAATGCAATACATGATGCAAGTACTTGACACTTCGACTTTTCTTTCTACGGGGGTGCCTTGCCTCTGGTGAGGACAAGCAACACCTTGACGTTTTCCTGCGAAAGTGCACTGCCTATGTTTGGTTGAGCAACACTTCAAATTTTTCCTTTTCGAATGTCCGTTTTGACTTCGGTGCGAGGCTGACACTCTTAGCTCCCGACTTGTTTATGATCTGAAGAGTTGATTGATCTTTGGAGAGAGGGCAGATACTCTTAGCCCTTGTCTTTTGTAATCCGAAAGCATGAATTGCCATCAGTGCAGGCGCATCCACTCTTAGCCCCTATCTTTTTGTATTCTGAAGGCGTGAACTACCTTTGATGCGAGGGCAGCCACTCTTAGCCCCCGTCTTTTGTAATCTAAAGGCATGAACTACCTTTTGTGTGGGGGCAGCCACTCTTAGCCTCCGTCTTCTGTGCATGTGTTAAATAGATGCACGCAGTGTGCAATCGAAGAGTAAATGCTTTAGCATAAGAATAAATGCGCAGCGAAGGGTAAAACCTTCGATAAATGTGGGATAAGTCCCATCGCATAAAAATTAAGAATTCCTACATATGAGCAATAAGAGTTTTTTCATGCAAAGGCTAAAATTTTCATGTGGGGAATAAATATTCTCTATAGCAAAGGGTAAGAACCTGCATATGAAAAGAACAAATGCTTCAATGCATTTATGCAATAAATACACAGAACGTAATGCTTCGGCATTCATGTGAAGAATACATGCTTCGACGCAAATGTAACGCAAGCACGCAAAAAATAAACGCTTCGACATACGAGCGAAGGGTAAATAGTTTGATGCATATGTAATGCAAACACGTGACAAACAAACACTTTGGCATGTTCATATTGATGAATATGTTTTCATATAAATGCGATGCACACATGTAGAGATAAATACTTCAACATGTAGCTTTAATGCACGTGTGAAAAGTAAATGCTTTGATACACACATATGCGATGCATGTTTACGAAGGGTAAATGCTTCAGCTCATGATGTGATGTGCGAATACAAAGATTAAATGCTTATGCATGTTGATGCTGTGGACTCATGAAGAGCAAATACTTTGACGCATGTAATAGTGAATTATCTTATGCAAAAGGTAAAAATCTGCATGGGAGGAACAAAGACTCCCTCAAACAGAGCATAAAAACCTGCATATACCTGCGAATGGTAAAACAAGTATGGTGCATATGTAATGCAAGTACGCGAGGGAAATGCTTTGGCATTCATGTGAAGACTAGCTAGTCTGATGCACATATAATGCACAAGTGCGCGATGAATAAATACTTAAGCGCGTAGGAATGATGCACACGCTAAGATAAATACTTCAACGCATAATTGCAATGCACACATGCAAAAAATAAATGCTTCATGTGATGATACGAAGACGCGTTAATGTCGTGTGTAAAATTTATGCAGAGAGAAACAACTGTAACATATACTTAATTGCTGCATATTGCTTCCCGTACGAAGGGTTTCCCCAGTGCAAAAGATGTTCTTGTGCGAAAGGCCCTCTCTGTACGAAGGGTCACCTTCAGATTCTTGATGTTGGTCATGAATAGCCATGCGCTTCGCTACAGTCGAAGCTTCAAAACTAGCATGAAGCCCAACCTCGATCCTTGGTCAATCGGCTCTTTGTGAGCTTGATTATCTTTGGTGGCCAGCATGACCACATCATCTTGTACTTGTTGGCCCTCCTAGGCCGAAGGGGTGATAACCTCCGCTGCGGCCGAAGGGCTGGTTGTCATCATCACAACCCCCATAAGAAGCTCTTGCGACTACTACCCTACCGAAGGGCTGGTTGTCATCATCACAACCCCCATAAGAAGCTCTTGCGACTACTACCCTACCGATGGATTAGGAGTAGCGGTCTTTGGTTTCTTTCTAGGTGGTATGACTTTTAACCACATGGTCGTGGGTTCGATCTCCACGGACGGCACCAACTGTTTGGAACTTATTTCCCGAAAAAAGTGAAGGGCATTCGGACCCTGGAGTGATCCAAAGGCTATAGGGAAACATACACAAAGTAGAGAAGCTTTCGATGTCATTCATGTCCTCCTCTTGTCAATTACATTCATGCCCTATTTATAGGCCATAACTAACCACTGCCTAGTACAATTTACAAAATTACCCCTCTAACTGCCATATTCTCGGCATATTCGTGGGTAAACAGTACTATCCTAAGTACATCTACATTATTTACAATCTTGCCCTTCATGGTCTTTGGTCGCTAGCAATGGTCCTCCCTCGACCATGCCTTCGCCCTTTCCTCCATCTTCATGTCAAACTTGGGTCACCCTTCACTTGGACTCCTGAAAGTCTCTACTTAGCAACACCTTCGACGTCCCTTCGAATGACTCCCTCACGATGTCGAGCGTAGCCCTTCGGCCGAGCTCCGAAGGCCCGACGAAGGCTTCACCCATCCCTGCCGTCGGAACTGTTCCCATGGCGCCGAGTCCAAATGGTTCCTTCGACTTGCCAACACGGACTCCCTTCTAAGCCGCCCAGGCCTGGGCCTTTCCCTCAACAACGCCCTACTTAGACTGTGTTAATGCCTGATTGCAATATTATGGGAGGCGTTATAATCCTTCACGAGACTATTTATGAACTTCATAAGAAAAATAATAATTGGGGTAATTCTAAAATTCGATTTTGAGAACGCCTATGATAAAGTAAAATGGTCTTTTTTTTCTTTTTGCAATAAACCCTAAGGATGAAAGGATTCTCACAACAGTGGGTACGTATAGTGAAAAAGGGTCGGAGATGGGTGTTTCTGTAGTAGCTTGTGTTCTTCCATTCCTTTTCTCCTCGTATAATGCCACCTCAAGTTGAGAGGGATGATTCCCCTAAAAGAAAGCCAGCTCATCTCTTGTTGGGAGACCTGATCAGTTTGAGTTAGTGGCGTGGGAATCCCGGGTACCTCCATATAGCAAGACTATTTGTGTCGCAGGTGTTGAGGCAAAACATGGATGCATAATGTCTACAAGAAAGCGCTGATTGAGCATTTGATTTCCTTTTGGAAATAAGAAATAATTATGTGCTCTGTTGTTTTTCCAATTGTCTGTTTCTTTATTTTTTTGGAAAAGCATGTGAAATCTACTTCAACTTTCAATATTTGCAATAATATGTATATG
Source organism: Phragmites australis (assembly GCF_958298935.1). NCBI lineage: Eukaryota > Viridiplantae > Streptophyta > Magnoliopsida > Poales > Poaceae > Phragmites > Phragmites australis. Next base: position 19,990,062 of record NC_084941.1, on the reverse strand, counting down.
TACCTAGTGCTTTCTAAATCCTCTATGTATCTTTCTGATGATTGAAACTAGTAATTCTGGTACAGGTAACACCTGCCTCCATATCCTGTATGTGCATATTGAGCGTTATAAAAGAGAACTTTTGATAGTTTATACCTTACGATATGCAAGTTGAAAGATATGTGCCTATATATTAGTTAAATTTGTGTTTTTACATTTTTTTGGTTCATGTCACCAAACAAATGCAATTGTCTGTTCTTATGTGCATTGTCAGGAAAAGGTTTGTTGGGATAGTGATCACAGCATCATGAACAGTAGCAACAAATGTTGAGATCATGATCGTAACATATCGAACATTACCTATAACTATGAGTATAATAATTGTTCCATTCTTCCTATTGTGTCGGGCATACCTAACAACTTCCGTGATCATTACATTTTTATCTTTTATCCACAGGGATATTCCTTTCAATACTAAAGAATATTCTATAATATTCTTGAAATATTACATTCATTGCACACCTACAATGTCCTATGCGGTCTAACCCCGACACATTTCCTACACAACCGGAGACAGCTTCTTTGCCGAGTGCCTCAGGCACTCGGCAAAGGACGATATACACTCGGCAAAGGCTTTGCCGAGTGCTACACTCGGCAAAGGGCGCTCGGTAAACAGTTTGTCGGCAAAGACCTCTTTGCCGAGTGCACTTTATCGGGCACTCGGCAAAGGCTTTGCCGAGTGCTAATTTGACACTCGGCAAAGGTCTCCGCTTTGCCGAGCGCCAGTGAATCAAACACTCGGCAAAGGTGGCGTCTGTGCCGAGTGCCACCGGGAGGACACTCGGTAAACAGGCTATCTTTGCCGAGTGCCTGGACCGTGGCTCTCGGCAAATCTGTGATGTTTGCTGACTGCAATGGCCTTTTTTATTTGTTTTTTACATCCCATCCAAACAAACAGAAGATATATATATATAACAAACATCACCAACATCACATATATATCATCAACAGCACATATATATCGCCAACACCACATATATATCACAAACGTCACATGTCTCACAATATATCACAAATAAGTTCACAAGTAATCCAAAATTATTTGCCGAGTGCCAGACGTCCTGGCACTCGGCAAAGAGGTTCCTTTGCCAAGTGTCATGTTTTGACACTCGGCAAACCCTATTTTTTTCACTTTTGACCTCCAAACTTTTTCTGCAGTCCTCATACAATACCTAGTACTCCATGTTCCAATGTGGCACATTTCTCGGACTTTTTCTATATTTCTTTAATTTATTTCAATTAATTGAATTTTCTTGGATAATTCAAATTATAACTGCTAGTCATTCGAATAATGAAAAAAAATGAATGGAAAAATGATATTCATGTTATTTAGTATAATGTGAGGCCGTATCCAGGAACAGACCACAAATTTCGAACATCTTGTTCACGAAACATGACCACGAACTTGCGGTAAACTTCTTCGGAGATTCTTCGGTTTGCAAGCATCGTACGTGACAACTTGCGCAAAACCTTCTCAAATTTTTATCACAGCCTCCACATATGATATCATGACATCTTGACAAGTTTCATGATTTTCGGACTTCGTTTGCTTTTTATACAATTTAAAAACAACTCGACCGCAAGTTCGTGGTCATGTTTCGTGAACAAGATGTTCGATATTGGTGGTCTGTTCCTGGATACGGCCTCACATTATACTAAATAACATGAATATCATTTTTCCATTCATTTTTTTTCATTAGTCGAATGACTAGCAGTTATAATTTGAATTATCCAAAAAAATTCAATTAATTGAAATAAATTAAAGAAATAAAGAAAAAGTCCGAGAAATGTGCCACATTGGAACATGGAGTACCAGGTATTGTATGAGGACTGCAGAAAAAGTTTGGAGGCCAAAAGTGAAAAAAAAAATAGGGTTTGCCGAGTGTCAAAAAATGACACTCGGGAAAGGAGCCTCTTTGCCGAGTGCCAGATGTTTGCCGAGTTCTTTCTCTCTGGCACTCGGCAAATAGCCTCCACGAACTTGGAGCACCAGGTATTGTATGAGGACTGCAGAAAAAGTTTGACCACTAGGTATTGTATGAGGACTGCAGAAAAAGTTTGGAGGTCAAAAGTGAAAAAAAAATAGGGTTTGCCGAGTGTCAAAAAATGACACTCGGGAAAGGAGCCTCTTTGCCGAGTGCCAGATGTTTGCCGAGTTCTTTCTCTCTGGCACTCGGCAAATAGCCTCTTTGCCGAGTGCCAGATGTTTGCCGAGTTCTTTCTCTATGGCACTCGGCAAATAGCCTCTTTGCCGAGTGCCCGATAAAAAGCACGCAGCAAAGTCTGGGACACTCGGCAAAGAAGTCGTCTCCGGTAGTGCTAGAGGGACCCACACTGAGTTTTTCGCTGGGGCTACTATAGATCTCCCTCTGGCAATCTTCTGGTTAGGCTCTAGTTACTTGCAGGCTCCATCTCAGATAAGCTCTCGCTTTACCGTCGAAGGTCATTATGTTGCCTCCCTTCGGCTTTAAGGCTTCGTTGTGCCATTTGCCTTTCGGACCTTGTCATGCCCCTTCGTCGTTATGTCCTCGCCCCCCGAAAGGAATCATAACTTTGATGCGCCCCACTATTATCTAAAATCCCGCCCCTGCTGTTAAGAAGGAATTTTACCAGCATTGCAGGTATATGAGCAGTGCATAAGGTCACCGTCGGCGTGGGCGGGCATGTCGGCGGACGTCGCCGTGTCATCGGCAGGATCTCAGTCACTGCACTGTCGCTGTCGCTGTCGGCCGGGGACCGGCCTGGCACCACCGGAGACAGCTTCTTTGCCGAGTGCCTCAGGCACTCGGCAAAGGACGATATACACTCGGCAAAGGATTTGCCGAGTGCTACACTCGGCAAAGGGCGCTCGGTAAAAAATTTGTCGGCAAAGACCTCTTTGCCGAGTGCACTTTATCGGGCACTCGGCAAATGCTTTGCCGAGTGCTAAGCTGACACTCGGCAAAGGCCTCCGCTTTGCCGAGCGCCAATGAATCAAACACTCGGCAAAGGTGGCGTCTGTGCCGAGTGCCACCTGGAGGACACTCGGCAAACAGGCCATCTTTGCCGAGTGCCTGGACCGTGGCTCTCGGCAAAGCGGAGGCCTCTTTGCCGAGTGTCATGGCCATTGCACTCGGCAAAGTGACTGAAAACAGCCTTTTTTATTTGTTTTTGACATCCCATCCAAACAAACAGATATATATATATATAACAAACATCACCAACATCACATATATATCATCAACAGCACATACATATCACCAACACCACATATATATCACAAACATCACATGTCTCACAATATATAACAAATAAGTTCACAAGTAATCCAAGTGCTCCATCATCTACAACCATAATTGCAAATAGAAGTACCATTAACAACTACAAGTATCATCACCAAGATGGTCAATGAAACTGATTTGGTGAATGATTCGCTGAAGCATGAGGATCGTTCGATGCCGCCGATTGATTCTGCACAAAGGAGAAGAGATTGCATGTGTGAGACAAGATAAATATATACCATACATGAATAAAATTTTCATACTCCACTAGGTTTGACCGTAAGCATGAACATACAAACTAAAACATTTATACTCACAGGAGTAGAATAGTGAGGAGGTGGAGGTGGAGGTGGAGCGAATAGCGAAGGTGGCGGAGTCACACCCGTAGCGGCGCCAATACTTTGCATGTACTGAAGAATCTCCACCATCCTCCGCTGCTCGGCCTCCATCGTCGCCTGCATTTGCTCCCGTATCCTCCTCTCTTGTTCCAGCTGGGCCTACAATATATTCACCCTAATGTTACAATAATGCAAAGGAAAGGTATGAAAAAACCAATGAACGACGAATAAACCAGAAATAACCTCGAGTGCCTCCACCCGGTGGTGTGAAGTGTCCTTCCGAGGTCGTATGGCCGGGCTCGTGCTCGTGCTGCTTGCTCGAATCTGGGAGAGACTGGGAGTAGCGGCCGAGTCGATTGCGCCGTCGCCAATCCAGTATCGCCCATGCTTCTTGCCTCCTCCCACCCTCATGACGACTTCTCCATCAAGGTCCTCGGTGCTCGGATCGTACTCTGGCCCATGGACCTCCCTTGCCATCGATGTGTACTCACTAAGGCGGTTGTGGACGGTCGCATTGCTGTACGCCTCGGGCCCGTCCTCCGGGTTGTAGTCGACGTCGGACGTCGCCTTGCCCTTGTGGGCCATAGCAAATGCCTTGAAGATGGAGCAAGGCTGGCCACCATGTGACGCCGACTGCGAGAAAAACAGCAAGATGATTAGAAATCATGCAGAATTGAGCGTTAGAATAAATAAATGAATTCGCGTACCCATGTTTCTGCGTATCCGCTGAGGTTGCGGCTGCCTTGATGGTGTGCTACACCTGGCATCATCAAACGCCGCTCCCGGCACAAGTTGTGCGTCTCCTCCCACTCGCGTGAGCACCACTTGTCCACCATCTGTTCCCAGCACTGGGGATGCGCGGCGCACCAATAAGGAATCATCTACAGGCCATCAAGTACATGACATATCAGAAGATGAAATTAAGCCTACTTAATCTCAAAAGGAATCAGTATTAATGTTCTGTATTTACCTGCAGGTACTGGTCCCTCTGGCCCTGCAAGCTCAAGCAGGATACATCGTTATATTATTCGCACGTACGAGTAACTTGGAATGTCAAACTACGTACGAGCTAAATTAGACGGTACCTTCCGTTTGAACCAAGAAATGAAATCGGGCATTCCATTTCCCGCACCCTGTCTAAGAAGGGTATCTACCTGCTGCGGGGTAGGATCCCTTGATTGACGCCAGAATTCATGAAGAAATTCCCTGTACCAACGAGAAACAAGGGGGTTGGATGCAGAATAGTGATGGCGTATTTAACAAGTTCGTTGAGAACTTACTGCATGTACGGTGCCACTTCGTCAAGGTTGGTCAACACGTATAGCATGATATGGCGCCACTCTTCATGATTCAAGGTCTTGGGGGTCGATGCACTTGCGCTTCCGAGTTGGCCTCGGAAAAGGCTGAGGTTCGATTCATTTTCGCCAGCATTGTAACGAGGGGGTGGATTATGCACGCTAGGGAGGTGGTCACCATAGTATGTTGTTGTGAAGTTCGCCACCTCCTCCAGAATGTATGCCTCTGCAATGGAAGCCTCGATTTTGCATTTATTTCTACATTTCTTTCGAAGAACCTTTAGACATCTCTCGATTGGATAGCACCAACGGCCCTGCACGGGCCCCCCCATTCGTGCCTCGTACGGGAGGTGCAAAATCAAATGCTGCATCGGATTGAAGAAGCCGGGTGGAAAGATCTTCTCCAACTTACAGAGCAACACAGGTGCCATTCTTTCCAAGTCAGCAATCACGGTCCGAGATAACTCCTTGGCACAAAGCTGGCGAAAGAAATAGCTCAACTCTGCTAGCACTAGCCAGACATGCTCAGGGACATAGCCCCGAACCATCGCCGGAAGAAGCCGCTCAATCCATATGTGGTAGTCATGACTCTTCATCCCTAAGACTCGCATAGTAGATAAGTTCACTCCCCTCCTCAGATTAGCTGCATACCCATCAGGGAACATTAACGTCTGGATCCATTCTAGTACTTCCCTCCTTTGAGGCTTGCTCAAGACAAAATCGGCCTTAGGCCTTCTCCATGTCTTGCCGCGACTAGGAGGCTTCATATGTTGGTTTGGTCTATCGCATATCGTTGCCAGATCCACTCTAGCCTTAACGTTGTCCTTTGACTTGTCAGGAATGTCCATGATTGTTGCCCAAAGTGCCTCGGCAACATTCTTTTCAGTGTGCATTACATCAATGTTGTGTGGAAGGAGAAGGTCATCAAAATAGGGGAGCCGAGTCAAGCCCGACTTATGAGTCCACATATGTTGCTCACCATATCCCACAAAACCACCTTCTGGATTGACCACGAGACCATCTATCTGTTCACGAACCGTGGCACCAGTCATTATCGGTGGTGCAGGGTCTGTCACTACGACACCTTTCGTAAAGTTCTTGATGTCTCGTCTGAATGCATGGTCAAGAGGGAGGAATTGCCGATGTTTGTCGAACGATGAATACTTGCCACCCTTCTGCAACCAAATGAACCTCAGACCTTCCTTGCATACTGGGCATGGGAACTTCCCGTGAACACACCAGGCGCAGAATATCCCATACGCCAGGAAGTCATGCAGGGAGTAGTGGTACCAAACATGCATTTTGAAGTTTTTCTTTGTAGCTCGGTCGTATGTCCATACCCCTTCCTCCCAAGCACGGACCAATTCATCAATCACAGGCTCCATGAACACACCCATATTATTCCCCGGGTGTCCAGGAATTATCAACGACAAGAATACGTTCTGTCGTTGAAAGCATATGCCGGGGGGGAGATTGAGGGGGATAACGAACACGGGCCAACATGTGTATGGGGCAGCCATCATTCCATAAGGATTGAACCCATCTGTTGCCAGCGCAACACGTACATTACGAGCCTCTTTAGCTTTCTCATGATGAATGCCATCGAAGTGGGTCCATGCTTCACCATCGGATGCATGTACCATCCTGTCAGGATTGTATCGTTTGCCATTTTTGTGCCATGTCATCTGTTTCGCGGATTCCTCGGTCATGTATAGCCGTTGGATCCTCGGTATGAACGGAAGGTGCCGTAGGATTGTCACGGGAATGTCAAGCTGCCTCTTCTGGCCATCACCAGAATCTACCTCCAGGAACCTAGATGATTTACACTTTGGACAGTACTTTGCTTCCACGTATTCTTTCCTAAATAGGACGCACCCCTTCGGGCAAGCATGTATCTGCTCATACGGCATCTTAAGTGCACGAAGGAGTTTCTGTGACTCGTGCATGCTCTTTGGCAGAAGGTGACCCTCCGGAAGCAGGCTGCCAATAACTGTCAACATACCATCGAAGGCGTCTCGACTCAGGCTATACTGGGACTTCAACGCCATTATGCGTCCAATGGCATCCAGTTGAGAAACCTTTGTCTGGCCGTTGAGGGGTTTCTGTGCCGCGGCAAACATGTCGTAAAACGCCTTTGCGGTTGCCTCTGGCTCCTCCTCCGTACGTCCTTCAGCGAACTGTGCCTCGTGATAGTCATTTAACATGTTTGCTACCCCGGCCTCAGCATCATAATCCTCGACGCGTGGCCTCACCACCTCCTCTCTCGTACGATCGGCTTCACCATGGTAGACCCACCGGGTATAGTCTGCCGTAAATCCATTCTTCCAAAGATGTTCCCCCATTACCTTCTTCGTTTGTCTTTTCCTGTTTGCACATTTGCTGCAGGGACAGCAAATTTTACTCGCTCCTTTAGCAGCCACGCCAAATGCCCGTTCCAAAAAAGCATCGGTCTTGTCGATCCATTCATTGGTGACCTGACCCTGACTTGCGCGGCCCGTGTACATCCACTCACGGTCCTCCATCCTCTAACATATATAGCGGCGAGTAATATAAACATCAATTGCATCTACACGACGTTCCTACTATCTTATAGGTGAGGTTAGGTCCTAATCCCACACGAGGATCCGTAGATGAGGTTAGTTTCCATTCTCTACTCCTATTCGAGACAGAATTTCGGCAGCACCTCCCCGCTGTTCTCCAAATACACGTCCTGCTAGGGAGAGTGTGTATCCGGAGAACAACAGGGAGATGATGCCGAAACTCTGTCTCCGATCGGAGCAGATCATGAAAACTAACCCCACCTACGCATCCGCGTGCTGTCCAAAAAACGTGGACAATTCGAAACAGATACGGTTTTAGATATGCAAATATCTGCATATTTCCAACCGTATCTCTTTCGAACGGGAGACGCCTAACTAGGTTACGTGATCTACAACATGATACGGAAAGAGGGGTTATACCTAGGGTGGCGGTGGAGTCAGGCGACGTGGTGCAGGCAGTCTCGCAGCGCCAAGGAAGGCGATCGGGGTCGCCGAGGTACTCCGGCGCCGCTCCGACTGGCTCTTCTCTGCCAAAAAAGAAATATAAAACTGTTAATACAAAATTTCGGCAGCACCTCCCCTGCACGGTGAGGTTTCCAAAACCTGCAACAAAACCAACGGCACGATAGCCGACATGCACATATATATGAACGGCACGATGGCCGACATCCACAAGATTATATCCAACCGCATATATATAACAATATCACAACCACTCCTACGACTACTTTGACTACCACCACAACTACTTTACCACTACTACTACCGCAACCATTAGTAATACTACGACGACGACGGTATGGCATACCTAGTGATACGGAAACGTCGGGAACGTGACAACGACGACCGGAGCGCCTCCTCCTCCTCCTTCTTCTTCCTCCTTCCTCCTTCTTCCTCCTCCTTCTTCTCTTCCTCCTTCTTCCTCCTCCTCCTTCTCTCCCTCCTTCTTCCTCCTCTCCTTCCCTTCCTCCTTCTTCCTCCTCTCCTCCTCCTCCTCTCTTTCCTCCTTCTTCTTCCTCCTTCTTCCTCCTCTCCTTCCCTTCCTCCTTCTTCCTCCTCTCCTCCTCCTCCTCTCTTTCTCCTCCTCCACCGGCGGCGCGTGGCGGCGGGCGCGGCGGCGCTGGCGCGGGCGCAGGGGCCGGCGGCGGCGGGCGCGGGCGACGCGGGGGCCGGCGGCGCAGGGGACGGCGGCTGCGGGCGCAGGGGCCGGCGGCGGCGGCGCAGGGGCCGGCGGCGGCGGGCGCGGGCGGCGCTGGCGCGCTGGCGGGCGCGGCGGCAGGGGCCGGCGGCGGCGGGTGCGGGCGGCGCGGGCGCGCTGGCGGGCGCGGCGGCAGGGGCCGGCGGCGGCGGGCGCGGGAGCGGGCGCGGGCGGCGGCGGCGGCGGGTGCGCGTGCGTGCGTGCGTGCGTGTGTGCGGGCCGGCTGGGCCGGGTACTTAAATCCCTGCTTTGCCGAGTGCCCCCGATCTGGCACTCGGCAAAGAGGGGTTTTTTAAAAACATGTGCAAATTCTTTGCCGAGTGCCCCCGATCTGGCACTCGGCAAAGAAAACCGGGATTTTTTTTAAAAAAAATTCAGGGTCTTTGCCGAGTGCCAGAAGTATGGCACTCGGCAAAGACACGCTTTGCCGAGTGCCAGACTTCCGGCACTCAGCAAAGTCCCTCTTTGCCGAGTGCCAGACTTCTGGCACTCGGCAAAGAGGGTCTTTGCCGAGTGTAATTTTTTAACACTCGGCAAACCCTAATTTTTTTCCCCCCTTTTGACCTCCAAATTTTTTCTACAGTCCTCATACAGTATCTGGTACTCCATGTTCCAATGTGGCACATTTCTCGGATTTTTTCTATATTTCTTTAATTCATTTCAATTAATTGAATTTTCTTGGATAATTCAAATTATAACTGCTAGTCATTCGAATAATGAAAAAAAATGAATGGAAAAATGATATTCATGTTATTTAGTATAATGTGGGGCCGTATCCAGGAACAGACAACCAATTTCGAATATCAAGGTCACGAAACATGACCACGAACTTGCGATCGAGTTGTTTTTAAATTGTATAAAAAGCAAACAAAGTCCGAAAATCTTGAAACTTGTCAAGATATCATGATATCATATGTGGAGGCTGTCATAAAAATTTGAGAAGATTTTAAGCAAGTTATCACGTACGATGCTTGCAAACCGAAGAATCTCCGAAGAAGTTGCTTAAAACCTTGCTGAGATTCTTCGGTTTGCAAGCATCGTACGTGATAACTTGCTTAAAACCTTCTCAAATTTTTATGACAGCCTCCACATATGATATCATGATATCTGACAAGTTTCAAGATTTTCGGACTTTGTTTGCTTTTTATACAATTTAAAAACAACTCGATCGCAAGTTCGTGGTCATGTTTCGTGACCTTGATATTCGAAATTGGTGGTATGTTCCTGGATACGGTCTCACAATATACTAAATAACATGAATATCATTTTTCCATTCATTTTTTTTCATTATTCGAATGACTAGCAGTTATAATTTGAATTATCCAAGAAAATTCAATTAATTGAAATGAATTAAAGAAATATAGAAAAAGTCCGAGAAATGTTCCACATTGGAACATGGAGTACCAGGTACTGTATGAGGACTGTAAAAAAAATTTGGAGGCCAAAAGGGGGGAAAAATTAGGGTTTGCCGAGTGTTAAAAAATTACACTCGGCAAAGACCCTCTTTGCCGAGTGCCAGATATTTGCCGAGCGCTTGCTCTCTGGCACTCGGCAAAGATACTCCTTTGCCGAGTGTCATATTTCTGGCACTCGGCAAAGAGGGTCTTTGCCGAGTGCCAGATGTTTGCCGAGTGCTTTACCTCTGGAACTCGGCAAAGACCCTCTTTGCCGAGTGTCCGATAAAAAGCACTCGGCAAAGTATGGGACACTCGGCAAAGACGCCGTCTCCGGTAGTGTGGGCATCGTCGGTGATCTGCTGTAGTTGTGTTCAGGTTTCATTTACTGTAGTCATCATCTCATGAGGACTCATCTTGGATGAGAGGGCGGCGGTGGCTCACCTTGGCTCCGGTTGCCCAGCACCAAGCTGCTAAGTTGCCGGAGGCAGTGGCTGCTGATGCTGTTGTGGAAGATGAAGCGAGGAGAGCGCGGGTGTCTCGGAAGTTGCAGAAGATGCTCGACTTTGTGGCGGCGAGACCGTCCAAATCACCGATGGCCGAGCAGCCATCAGGGAAATCTACTGCTTCCCTGCCCACCGGTGTTCTGGAGGAAGATGACGGGTGGACGCTGGTGGCAATTCATCGCGTAGCTAGAATCTACGCCGATCCTTCGCATGACCTTCGTCCTGCTGGATCAGGGTCACAGTTTTGGCCTATTGCGACGAGGCGATATCAGATTTCGAAGAGGAACCGACATCTATCTCTCCGTCGAGTTTACTCCGAATCTCCGATTGGTGGTGGATGAGGGATTTACGGTGAAAGAGGTTTTGCAAGTTGAAGCGGAGTTGGAAAGCCCTTCTGTGAGAGCTCCGGTGACCACCCTACCTGCGGATTCTCTGGCTGGAAAAATCGGTTCCGCAGTAGTACGTCGTTGGACTCGCCATGGTCCGCTGCCGCGTGCTAGGCTCCCAGCGCCGATCACGATCGGCGATGTGGCCGTCAAAGATCGTCGCTCATCCAAGGCTGTTCGCTTGAGGGACTTGAAGCATGTTCATGATGACGTCAGACCTACAACGGCGGAACTGGAGGAGCACGAAGCTGTTCAAATTTCAAATTCAACTGGTACTCTAGATCCTAAATCACTGGCGATCATCACGTCCGGTCCCACACCTGTCGTGTTGGTTGACAATGGGCCCAAGCCTGTGTATTTTGGTTGTTTTGCAGCTCTGGGTCGTTTGTTCGCTCGTAAGGGCGTCTTGCCTAGGGCTTACAGGGATAAGGCGACTTCACGGCGAATTGCGCTCCTAAGTCAGCCCGGGGCGTGTGCCGCGACTCAACCACCAAAGTTTGTGGAGATAGTCCAGTTCGGCATGGCGTCGGGAGGAAATCTTGCCGGGTCTAGTGGCAACGGTGGCGATAGAGGCGGCTTTGGTGGGCGCCATGGCGGCGGACGTGGTGACCACAGGAATTTCAGTCATCAACGTTTTGGTTTCAACCAAGGAGGCTTCAACCAGGGAGGCTACGATGATTATGGCTATGGATACAGCGACGGATACGGGGGAGGAGACGGTGCAGGTTATGGTGGTGCTGGCGGCGGATGGAATCATTTTGGCGGGCCTGGTTTTCATCCAAGTTATGGAGGTTATGCTCACCGTGGCGTGTTCCGAAGTCGCGGCCGTCGGGGCTTCGCACCTCGCCGTGGCGCTGGAGGTCGCCATCCACATGGCCGGGGCCTTGGCCGTGGACGAGGATCACAATACCCCCAACCTGGTGCACCTTTTCTTCAGCAACATCCTAGGGCACAGGCTTCTCTGGCGGTGCCTACCCCGAGTGAATCTCTTGCTCTGCATCAAGGGGTGGGGGTGGCGCATCCATCTGTGCCGAGCTCTGCTGCTGCTGCTATCGCTCCGGCCTCTGGTGGGGCTCAGCCAACACAGACGGGCAATGTGTCCATGGTGGGAGGCATGGGTAGCAATCAGCCTGAGTCTCTTCATGCCAATGCAGCTCCCGTGGTGCCACAACAGTCTGCTTCGAAAGATGAGGGCAAGCAACCATCTTCTGATCCGTTGTCCAGGGCGACGTTTGTTGCAGTTGTTCAGTCTGCAAATGAAGGTCCATTCGGAGGGCAGACAGCTCAGTTTGCTGCTGCAGCGCTTCACCAAGGTTATGCCGCGGGTGCTGCTCCTGGGCAAAATGATCTGGGTGGAAAATTGCAGATGCCTTTGCGATTTAATTCCAATGTCTTGGACAGTGCAATAGGTGTGGTTACAGAAGCAGGCTGTTCAGTGCCGACGGGAAAGTCAAAGAAAATTTATTGTTTCAAGTGCTGCACTAAGGGTCATCAATCTAGTCAGTGTTCAACTGTTCTGATCTGTGATATTTGCGAAGGTGATGACCATGTTGCTCAAAGATGTCCTGTCCTTAAAGAACCCCGCATGATCACTCAATCTGTGGGGTATGCAGCCGAAGGACTTGGTTTTTATTACATCCCGCATGCTCCTATCCCAGATGTCAAAAATGATCACAAGACAACTTTGGTCAAGGTGCTTGGGGGGAGGATTCTTGGAGCAGCTTATCACAACTTCAGTTGTTGGTGCCTGGAAAATGGAATTGGGAAGTTCAAGATCAAGATGATAATTCTTTTGTGGTTCCTTTCCCTTCAAAGACAGAGCTTCAGAGGACCATGGCATATGGAGGAGCGGAGTTGAAGGAGTTAGGGGTCCAGTTGAAATTTGATGAGTATGCTGCGGTTCAAGCAGGGACTGTTCTACCCAAGGTTTGGCTGCGGATTAATGGTTTATCAAAGGAGTTGTGTACTTTCCAAATTATTTGGGCCATAGACACTATGTTTGGAGCCACTCAAAAGGTAGACATGGTAACCACTAATAAAAACAGCTTTGGAAGATTCTTAGTGGCAGTTTTGAACCCGACACTCATTCCAAATCAAATAGATGTTGTTATCGGGGACCCTTTTTTTGAGCTGTTATTTGAAGTGGAAAGTGACAAAGAACAAATGGGGCCAACTGTTATGGACACTTATCTTGATGGTAATGATAGAGAGGATGATGCGGCTGACGATGTATCTAAGAGAGACAATCCTGATAGAGTTTTGCAAAAAGGAAAAAATGTGTTGGGTGGTGAGGCTAATTTGGAGACTCGAGAAGATGTTTCGGCTATGGATGGCAACAAGATGAATCAGCTTGCACCAGCTAATGATATGTAGTTGCTGATGCAACAAAAATTAGATGAAATCTTGGATGTTGCAATGGACAAAATTTTGTGCGAGTGTGCTGATAAGGTTTTGGCGGAGGGAGGGGACTAGGAGAGGCTTGTCGAGAATGTGTCAGATGTGGAGTTTGGAGAGCTGGATATGCAGGCGGCGGGGATTGGCACCGACTCTAACTCTGTTTTGCAGATCAATTCTCATGCAGATCGGCTGGAACAAAATTTGGAGCAGTTCTGTGCTCCATGTGTTGAGCCTTCAGCCAAGGAGGAGAGGAGCCCGGGTGTTTTCTCACTTTTGCCGAGCACAGGTGCTGGGGCATTGGTGCCTTTGCACGGGAGCAGTACTGCAGGTGCTAACCGGGTGGTGCCAGGCTCGGCTAGGCAGGTGTCGCCTTGTGCCAGCATGGATCTGGACGGGGCTGATGTTGCTGCCGACAAGGTGTTTCACCCGTAGGCACGTATTAAAGGGCTAGGCTTGCTTGTTGGACGACTGGGAGGTCGTGCCTCAGCAGGTGAGTCAGGCATGGTGATCTATAGGAGGTCCAAGGCTTCTTCGGCTCCGGTGAGCCCGAAGTCTTCGCCGCTCAAACGCAGCAAGCAGAGGGCCGGAACTTCAGATGATGATTCGGTGCAATGGGCTTCCCGTTTGGTTGCTAAACGAAACTTGGAGCTTGATGAGGGTAAGAAATACAATTCCATTCTTTCTTTCTCTGATAAACGAATAGCTGATAATATTCAAAGTATTGGGGTGTTCATGGGGCACAATATTGATGAATCAGTTGCACTTATTAAGGGGGTTGAGAGTTCTAGGTTAATTTCTACTCCTCAGAAACTTGACAAGTTAAGCATAAATGTAGAAGATGAAGTCTTAGATGAGGAAGATCGTGACTTCTATAATTTGCTTCTTGGTCATCTTTGTGGTGGTCTAACGGAAGAGGTTATGGATGAGCAGGTGGATCAGTCATGTAGTGATTCTGGTGACGTCCCTAGAAAGAAGACTAGTAAGTCTTTGAAAGGGAAAAAGTCACTAAGGAAAAGGGCTACCAAAAAACTTTTTAGGTCTTAATGAAAGGTATTTTCTGGAACAGTAGAGATCTTAGAGACCTGGCAAAATATAGATTTCTGAGAGATACCTCTAGAGAGGAGCGTATGGATTTCATTGTAATTCTTGAAACCAACAGAAAGCATTTTTCAGACGATTGTCTTGATGCTTTTTGTGGGGGAAGAGAATTTTTTTGGCATTGGACAGAGCCTCGGGGTAGATCAGGAGGTATTCTTTTAGGAATAAATCTAGAAATTTTTTATATTGGAGCTATATCTTTTGGGGACTTTTTCATGAAGTTTACTGTACAAAACAAAGTTGATGGTTTTCGTTGGGTTATGGTGGCTGTTTATGGTGCAGCTCAACCAGAATACCAGGAGACCTTTTTGACTAAGCTAGTGCACTCTTGCAGTATTGATAAGCTGCCGATGCTAGTGGGTGGGGATTTTAATATTATAAGAGACCCTTCTGAAAAGAGTAATGACAAGTTTGATGATAGATTTCCTTTCTTGTTCAATGCCATAATTAATAGTCTGGACTTGAGGGAATTTGATCTATCTGGTTAGAAATTTACGTGGTCAAATAATAGAGATATTCCCACTTTCGAGAAGCTAGATCGCGTTTTAACTAGTACAGATTGGGAGCAGAAGTACCTGTTGACAACGGTGCAAGCTCTTACTAGGGAAATCTCTGATCATACACCACTTCTTCTGAACACAGGTGAACCAACTATTAGCACCAATCAGCCGTTGTTCAAGTTTAAATTAAGCTGGTTAGCTATAGAAGGTTTCACTGATATGGTAGCAGCGGTGTGGATACAGGAAAATAAAGGGATTACACCTTTAGAGCGGTGGCAGGCTAAGATTAGAAGGTTGAGACAGTTCTTGAGAGGATGGGCTAAGAACTACTTAGGTGCATATAGAAAGGAGAAGACAGAGCTTCTTAACAAGATTGATGTCTTGGACAAGAAAGCAGAAAGTGCACCATTGCAACCACAGGAGTTGGATCTTAAAAATTAGCTGAAAGAAAGATTAGCACAGTTGTTGAGGGAGGAAGAGTTTAAGTTGTTTCAGCGAGCTAAAACATCCAAATTGCTCCAAGGGGATGATAATACTAAATTCTTTCATTTGGTAGCTAATGGTCGGCATAGGAAAACTAGAATTTTCAAACTGGAACAAGAAGAGGGGGTAATAGAGGGTACAGAGAACCTAAAGAAATATATTACTTAATATTACTTGATGGACGAAACACGCCGAGATGATATCCCTCAAATTTCAGTTCTTGAAAATAACTTGTTATCCTCACCGTTCGACGAAAAAGAAGTAAAAGAAGCTATTTTCAAGATGGAGCTGAATAAAGCGCCTGGCCCTGATGGA
Source organism: Phragmites australis (assembly GCF_958298935.1). Lineage (NCBI taxonomy): Eukaryota > Viridiplantae > Streptophyta > Magnoliopsida > Poales > Poaceae > Phragmites > Phragmites australis. Next base: position 19,974,313 of record NC_084941.1, on the reverse strand, counting down.
TTTCCAGCAGAATTTTATCAAACTTTTTGGGAAACCATTAAGGGAGACTTAATGGCGCTTTTTTTTAGCTTCACTCCGGAGATTTGTCTCTTTTTAGCTTAAACTTCGGAACTATTACTTTGTTACCAAAAAAAGTGGAATCCATTCAATTCAGCAATATAGGCCTATTTGTTTGCTAAATGTTAGCTTCAAGATCTTCACTAAAGTATTGACAAATAGAATTGCTTCAGTGGCTCAAAAAGTTATTAGATCAACACAAACGGCCTTCATTCCTGGTCATTACATTATGGAAGGTGTGGTGGTCTTACATGAAACAATCCATAAGATGCATAAGAAGAAGCAAGATGGGGTAATTTTTAAACTAGATTTCGAGAAGGCTTACAGCAAGGTAAAATGGTCTTTTTTACAATAGACCTTACGTATGAAGGGCTTTTCTCCTAAATGTTGTGAGTGGATAGATAAGGTTGTTCGTGGAGGGAGTGTAGGGATAAAAGTCAATGATGATATAGGGCATTTCTTTCAGACCCATAAAGGTTTAAGGCAAGGTGATCCCCTTTCTCCAGTTCTGTTTAATGTGGTTGCGGACATGTTGGTCATCCTCATTGAACGGGCTAAAGAGGAGGGGCAAGTCACAGGAGTCATTCCTAACCTGGTTGAAAATGGACTCTCGATCTTACAGTATGACGACGATACAATCATTTTTATGGATCATAATTTAGATCAAGCCAAAAATATAAAACTTTTGCTTTGTGCTTTTGAGCAATTGTCTGGCTTGAAGATAAATTTCCACAAAAGTGAATTATTTTGTTATGAAAAAGCTAAAGACTGTGAAGTTGCGTATTCTCAGATTTTTGGATGCCATTCTGGATCTTTTCCTTTTAGATATCTAGGAATTCCTATGCACCATAGGAGACTTCTGAATAGAGATTGGATTGAAATAGAGGAGAGAATCCAACGAAAATTGAGCTGCTGGAAAGGAAAGCTGTTATCTTATGGGGGTCGTTTAATTCTTATAAACTCGGTTTTAAGCAGCCTGGCTATGTTTATGCTGTCTTTTTTTGAAGTGCCTAGAGAAGTCCTAAAGAAACTAGATTATTATCGATCGCGTTTCTTCTGGCAAAATGATGGGCATAAGAAGTATAGATTAGCGAAATGGAATATTCTTTGCACACCTAAGGGTCAGGGAGGATTGGGAATCTTGAACTTAGAGGTGCAGAATAGATGTCTGCATAGCAAGTGGCTTTTTAAATTAATTAATGAAGATGGGTTGTGGCAGAATCTTTTAAGAAATAAATATCTGAGAAACAAAACGATTGCAGAAGTAGTTCATAAGCCTGGGGATTCTCAGTTTTGGATTGGTCTTATGGCGGTCAAACAAGATTTCCTGAGGCTTGGCTCTTTCAGATTGCAAGACGGCACTCAGATAAGATTCTGGGAGGATAATTGGTTAGGCCAAACCTCTCTAAAGGAGCAGTACCCATCGTTATACCATATTGCTTGTAGGAAAAATGATACTATGGCGAATGTTTTTAGGTCAAGACCCCTGAATATCTCTTTTCGTAGAACGCTTGTAGATGATTATCTAGCAGCCTGGAATGATTTGATCTTTAAACTTGCTTTTGGTCATCTTAATGAGAATCATGATACGTTTCATTGGTCCTTACATCAGTAAGGACGATTCACGGTCCGATCGATGTATAAAGCATTGATTAGCGAGATACCTGTGAATTCTCACATTTGGAAGTTAAAAATTCCACTAAAGATCAAAGTGTTCTTGTGGTTCCTTTTTAATGGAAAGATTCTAACCAAAGACAATTTGGCAAAAAGGAGATGGGAAGGTAATCTCAATTGTTGTTTTTTAGCTCGGTTGAGAGTATACAACATCTTTTTTTTTATTGCCAATTTGCTAAACTCATTTGGTGAGTGGTTTTCATTTCTTTTGGCTTAAAACCTCCTACAAGTGTTTCCAGTCTCTTTGGAAATTGGCTTAATGGTTTAAGTCAAAAACTAAAACACCTCATTTTGGTTGGAGCAAGTGTTTTATGCTGGGCTGTTTGGCTTAGTCGAAATGACAAGGTTTTTAACAAGGTAGCTTCTCAAACTTCTATGCAGGTTCTTTTTAGGGGTACATTCTGGATCCGCTCTTGGTCCTTGCTGCAGAAGGAGGAGGAAAGACCTTGGATAAGGGATGCTTGTCGGTGGTTGGAGACCACAATGATGGAAGTCTATGCCCGATATGGTTGGCAGTTTAGTTATAGGCTTTGTGCTTAATTGCTGCTTAATAATGTTGGGGCTTGATAGAACTTTTCGTTTCAAACCCGGAGTGTCGGGTTGTGGCTTTACCTTTATAATAATGAACGGCTGTGTGCACAACTTTGTGCAGAGGCTGGAATAGATATTATTCCTTCATCTAAAAATGTCCTCGCCCCCAGGCTTCGCTACCACTTTCGCCCTTCGGTCCTCACGTACAGGCTTCGTTCCCTGGGTTTCTCTGCACCTTCTCGAGCCTAACTACTGTGTAGCACAAAGGAAAACATCTATGCTTTCATATTTGCCTTTTGGATTAACTGCTATGACCGAATTTAATTAATGGGGCCCACGTGGTACTATTCCCACAACAAGGTTCTTCAAAGTTCAGGTAGGTTACAAGTGCACATAAATCTCAGACGTGATATTCATTTTAAGACCAACCAAAAGCCTAAGACACTAGGTGAAAAGAAAAATTCGTCTTTGCATACAACCTCCAAAATATATTTCCTTTCAGCTATTCTAATGTGCAGAGAAAATGTAAGAGAATTAACTATTATGCCATTGTATATAGAAAAGAAAATAGGAGTGCGTGATAGTGAAGGCTCTCTGGTCAATTCGCTTTGGTTTAGTAGTGCCATTATTTCCGTACGAGTCCTGTTTATGATGGACAGCGACATGGAACGGGCAGAAGCTTATGCTGGAATATTCGAGTTAACTTATGCATGAATCTTCACTGCTTACATCTGAGAATTTTTCTTCAATTCTCACGAATTGACATCCATCTAACAGCGCATTAATCATTTTGTTTGACAAATACAAGATTTTCAGTCGAAGAATGGTACTTCCTCCGGTCACAAGTATCAATGAAAAGGTATTTTTAATCTAATAAAATTATGGTATTTTGAAAGCATGGTGACAGTTAATTGTGCTGCATGGTGATGTTGCTCAGTCCATGGTAAATGATTAGCCCAAGAAGTTTTGTTGTGCTACCAAGGAGAATAGAGTCAGAACTGATTGCAGGATGCTGATGCAAGTAGTTTCTGCAATCTTCAACAGACCGCCCTATTGGAACGGACCTGCAAGAAGTGTATTAAGTATTTCTGATTTCTTTTGATATTCAATAATAAGTCAGATCAGATATAAAAAGACACGATTGTCCGTTTCCGGTGTACTATTTGCAGTCCAAATTTGACATCGTCCTATAACACGTGCAGTGAACCTTTTAAAACTTTGACCGCTTATATATTTCAAAGTATTTAGAGTTCACATGTGACAATACATTTAACGAATATCATAAAAATGATTATTTGTCATTACGATTTTGTTAGTTTTTTCTACTATATATTTAGAAACACTAATTCTGAAAGGTGTGGGCCGTTTCAAAAAAAAATTAAAAGGTGTGATTTAAGGCCGTATCCAGCATGTCCTATGCTACAAGGAAATAGAACCAGAGAGAGTAAAAGCTAAGGAAAGGATGATCACTTGCGAAACTCAATGGGTGGGCGCAGTTCTAAAATCTGGTTCTAGCCTGATTCCTAGCAGGCTAAATGGGTGACCATTGTCCAAAACGTGATGGGCGGCCATGCAATACGCAAACTTCCGTTCAGAAAGAACACAACACAGTTACTTAGTGTATCTTCCTCTCAGAAAAGAAAAAAAAAATGTTACTTCATGTATCACACGGGCTTATGTGACTGGACCTTGATTTCTTGATCACACCAAACTTACAAAACCTAATTAGTTGAGACTTTTAGACATCACAATACATGGCGTATCAACAAAGAGGTGTTATCTTACCCAAGGCAGAGGGGCTATGCGGTTGGCTTGATTGATTATATACAGCGTAACTGATCTGATACCAATTTCAAGACCTAGTCTTAGCCGACCATTGCATATCTTCCTAGCAGAAATGACAAAATGTAGCGCTCCTCCTTTTGGTTATTCCATTCTTTGAGGAAAGGGAAAAAAAACTCAGCCGGCTTGCAGCTAACTTGTTGCATGGGTCAGGAGAACAGAAGTCACATGTTCTTGTTGTTTAGTCCGTGTCAAGGTCTTAATTAATTAGGCTATAGCTGATAGCTACTTCTATTAATAAGGACGTGGACTTGCTGCACAAGTGGACTAATTCAGGCCGGCAGTTGATAAGGATCTGCAAGGCGTCATGGCCATTGGCTTGCTGTCTTAAGTATTCGCTGAATTGTAGTTTCACACGCAGTCACGCGCCAAAAGCTACACTGGAAATTAATAAGCAACACATGGACCATGTAACCTTGCACTAGTCGAATTCATATTTGATATTGCGTCTACATCTTCTTAATTTTCACACAAAACCCTCAAACACAAAGCTGATAGCAAGCAACCATGGGGGGCAGGAGCAAGAGGCATGGCCTCTTTGGCAATAGCAATTGCAGATACCTGCTCATAACTAGTTGTCTCATCCATGTTGTTTATGTCCTTCCTATCTGCAAGGCACAGTCCACCGATGAGCAAGCACTGCTTGCATTCAAAGCTGCCATCGCCGGCGACCCCAGTGGGGTGCTTGCTGCATGGACGCCTACTAGCAGCAGCATGAACGCCACGGACAACATCTGCCGGTGGAGGGGTGTGTCATGCAGCTCCCAACGGCACCCTGGCCGTGTCACGGCGCTGAAGCTTATGTCATCCAACCTGACAGGTGTGATCAGCCCCAGAGTCGCCAATCTGTCCTTCCTCCGCAACCTCAACCTCTCTCTCAACCGCCTCTCCGGCAGCATCCCCTCGGAGCTTGGCCTGCTGCGTCGCCTCCAGGTCATCAGCCTCGGTGGGAATTCTCTCACTGGCGAGATACCCGCCTCCCTCACCAACTGTGCTCGTCTAACCCATTTGGAGTTACAACGGAATGGATTGCATGGTGAGATCCCAGTGAACTTCAGCTACTGCCGGGAGATCCAGGCGTTCAGCGTCAGTCTGAACAGCCTGTCCGGTGGCGTTCCACCATCGTTTGGGTCACTGCCAAAGCTCAAGTTCTTGAGCCTTCGCCGGTGCAACCTCACCGGCGGTATCCCGCCGTCACTGGGTAACCTCTCATCGCTCTTGGCATTTGACGTCAGTGAGAATTATAACCTGGGTGGTGACATACCCGATATTCTAGGGAGACTCACCAAGCTCAACTATCTGATGCTAGCTTCTGCTGGCCTCGGAGGCACAATCCCAGCCTCGCTGTTTAACATATCATCGCTTTGGACACTTGACTTGGGAAACAATGATCTATCTGGTGTGCTGCCTCCTGACGTTGGTGTAACCCTGCCGCGAATTCAATTCCTTTCTCTGTACAACTGCGGGCTCCAAGGGCGCATCCCGTCATCGATAGGCAACGCAACGGGACTCCGTTCGATCCAACTCCATAGCAGCAGTCTGCAGGGGACAGTGCCTCCTGACATTGGCCAGCTGAAGGAACTTGAGGTGCTGAACCTGGAATTCAACCAGCTTGAGGACAAGTGGAACAAGGACTGGGCTCTGATGGCTGCACTAGGCAATTGCAGTAGGCTGCTTAAATTAAGCCTTTCTAGTAACAGGTTTCAAGGTGTGCTCCCTCCTTCTCTTGTCAACCTCACCATTGGGATACAAGAGATCTATATGAATGCAAACAGGATAAGTGGCGTGATCCCGCCAGAGCTTGCCAAGTTGAGCAATCTCCGTGTTCTTGTGCTTGCTAATAATGCCCTGACTGGCACCATCCCGGGCACCATTGGTGGTCTTCGCAGCATGACTGGGCTAGATGTCTCTGGCAACAACATATCCGGTGAGATCCCACCTATGCTTGTGGCAAACCTTACTCAGCTCGCTTTCCTGGATCTGTCACAGAACGACCTGCAAGGAAGCATACCTGAGAGCTTTGGGACCATGAGCAATATTGCAATCCTGGACCTGTCTTACAATCAGTTCAGCGGCTTGATACCGAAACAGGTTTTCAGTCTCTCCTCGATAACCATATTCCTCAACTTGTCTCACAACGTTTTCTCAGGTCCAATCCCTTCCGAAATAGGTAGATTGAGCAGCCTTGGGGTGCTGGACTTGTCGAACAACAGGCTTTCTGGAGAGATAACACAGGCACTCTCCCAGTGCCAAGGGATGGAGTACTTGTTTCTGCAGGGAAACCAACTTGATGGGAGGATCCCGCAATCACTCAACTCTTTGAAAGGGCTTCAATACCTGGACATGTCACAGAATAACTTGTCCGGTCCAATTCCAGATTTCTTATCGACACTGCAGTACTTGCGTTACCTGAATCTATCTTACAACCAGTTTGATGGACCGGTGCCAACAAGAGGAGTGTTCAATGATTCCAGAATTTTTTCTGTTTCTGGGAATAAAGTTTGTGGTGGTGTTTCAGAGTTGCAGCTACCGAAATGTCCTGGCACTGATCACTCCAGTAAGAGACACAAATCAAGAACTGTATTGATCGTGACTATTGCCATTGGATCTTCCTTGGCTCTAGTCCTCATCACTTGCACTTTTGTGATGTGTGCTCGGAAGTCAGTAAAACAGCAGCATGTGCAGAGTAACAAGACATCTGTGCCAATACTGATGGAGCAGCATTGGAAATTATCCTATGCTGAACTGAACAGGGCTACTGATGGGTTCTCTGCAGCTAATCTCATTGGTGTCGGAAGCTTTGGCTCAGTTTACAAAGGAACACTAGTCGACCAAGAGCAGGAAGTCGCAGTAAAAGTGCTGAACCTTCTGCAGCCTGGAGCTGAGCGGAGTTTCCTAGCTGAATGCGAAGCACTGAGAAGCGTTCGACACCGCAATCTTGTAAAGGTCGTCACAGCCTGTTCGAGTGTGGATCACAGTGGAAATGATTTCAAAGCTTTGGTCTATGAGTTCATGCCTAACAGAGACCTGGACAAATGGTTACATCCAACCATTGGGGAAAGTGAGAGTTCATCTCGTACGCTAACCATGGCTGAAAGAGTGAGCATTGCACTCGATGTCGTTGAGGCTCTTGACTATCTTCACCACCATGGCCAAATACCCATTGTTCACTGTGACCTGAAGCCGAGCAATATCCTTCTCGATAAGGACATGGTTGCCCATGTAGGGGACTTCGGGCTGTCACGGTTTGTTAAGGGAGCAAACAGCAGCTCGTTTCAACATACGAGTAATACAGCTGGGATCAAAGGCACTATTGGATACATTCCTCCAGGTAATTAGCACACTGAACTAGTTTCGCAGCTTTTTTTGTCACACATGGGATGACACACCTAATTTACATTTGTGTAGCTGCATTTGATGACTTTCCAGTTTCCCCCCATAAATTTTTCAGAGTACGGAATGAGTAGTGAAATTTCTGTGGAAGGCGATGTGTACAGCTACGGAGTTCTCCTGCTGGAGATGTTCACGGCGAAGAGGCCATCAGCCGCCTCGTTTCAGGGAGGCCAAAGCCTTCGCAGCTATGTCGCAGGTGCTTGCCCTGAGAGAGTCATGGAAGTCGCTGATCTAGCTCTGTCGCAGCACGAAGAGAACTTGGATGAGGCGAGGCTGGAGGAGTGTCTCTTGTCGGTTTTCCGAGTCGCACTGCATTGCACGGAGGAATCACCGAGAGCAAGGATGCTCACCAGGGATGTCATCAGAGAGCTAACTGCTGCGAGGGATGTTTATCATGAGTAGCTAGCTCTGCATGTACACTGTCCTGTCCATGCTCTGGGTCTACAAACTATGGTATCAGCATGTTACTGCTGTAGTTGTTATTTGTACATGGTTGTTTTGGTTGCTGTGCATCAGGAGGCAATGCCTGATGATGAAAAGCATAACCTGAACCGAAAAGTAGCATAGGCACCATAAAGGAATCAACAATTCTTGATCTGGATGAGTACAATGTGAACAATTATATTGTTTAGTTTGATGAGTGACCTTCTGTAAAAGTGGGGCTTGTAATCTAATAAAATTGTACTTAGAAGACCAACTGTTTCTTGACAAGGAGAAACACATTTTCAATGGCATTTTCCAGAAGCTGAACATTTGCAATCGCATTTATCAGAACTAGTCAAATACCCGTGCGTTACAATGGATCCAAGATAAATAACACCTTATAAAGCATATACGTCTAGTGCGCTCAAAACATCCATTTGAGTTATCAAGTACCATGTCACCATGGTTCTCAACATATGAGCTCAAATTTTCTTACAAAATTTGGTTACACAACATGTAGTGCAAAATCCAAGCATATTATCTGGCCACATCTAAAATGAAAAATAGAAAATCATATATATATATATATATATATATATATATATATATATATATGAGTTTACTTAAAGAACTTTCATAAATTTCTGCTATATTGTACACTATAACTCTAAAACAACAGTTTCTTCTATAGTTTGACAAGGATTATGAACAACTTCATTTCATCTCCAAATCTAAACATATATATCTTTGTAACACAACATAATTGGGATTGCCCCTTTATCAAACAATTCCTCGGTCCTGACACGCTCCTCGACCTCATATCATTGATGACATGCTTCCAATCATTGAGACAAACCCGTCGAGACTCTTCCAACATTCACTATTGTCCTTGTTGGAGAATACCTATGAATGCAGTGCCATTTTCACAAACACAGCATAGTTCTCAATTTTTCTTCTAAAAATATCCCATAAGCATCAATTTAATTGATAGCCAACAGACCGTAAAAAACAAGAAAAATTAACTCAGTTCAAGGCTCTTATATGCTTGAACATAAAAGCCAGTGCAAAACCATTAGACATCTTAAAACAAGTGCATGGCCACAATATCAATAACACAGAGGGCAAAATTAATGGATTGATCTTTTAGGAACGTGTTGTTGGCCTTGGACAGTGACAACACAGCCTCATAATCGATTGTAGTAACAAGGAACAGTAATCACAAGTAAGAAGCTAAGTGATAATAATTTTCTAAAGTGGAATGTCTTACCTTCAGTTAGTATGGAATATGATCCTAGTATTGGATCTTGAGCTCTGCAAAACCAGGACCTATGGTACTGAAAATCTTCAATGATCCTCTGCGCATGTCAACAATATGGGCAGCAAGAACCTCCATTTCCATATCTACAGCAATTTTAAGGGAAATATCCTCAACGGTGATCAGGATTACATATCCACTTATTGAGGCCTCCCCCAACATGTTCATAAGATCCTTGCACTGGAGAGGTAAAACTATAGTACGAATTGAGAAAGAAACAGCTTGCACATAACAGTCCAAATTCTACAGATACATCAAGAGGAGCATTTCATACACCACTGAAGAAAGAAACTACATTTCATGTACTAACACCTCCACAAGTAGATTGTATCCATCAGTGAGCAAAGAAATGAAGAGTACACTAAATTTAGGAAGATTGCGTTACCACGAAGAACTACTACTTGATTTTGCAAGCTCAGATGCATAAACTAGAAACTACAGTCAGTAATAAGCAGGAGAAAGCTGAAAGCTTGCATTTACAGCCTAGGAAAGCGTTGTATCCAAATCTAATGATCACAATTGTACCCGCATGAATTGATTTAACAAAAAGTTGAGGAACCTATTTTTAGCAACTGCAATATCTAGAATCTCATCAGCATCCCTCTTAATCATTGTTTCTAAATCTTCAGATGTCATGTCCACAAAATGTGTGATGCCCTCCATATGCAGACTGCACCCCCTCAGTCATTTCACATCTAATGACGTAGAATTTTCCCCATCTTTCTTTGAGTCATTTTTGGGTCTTTTGATGTTCCTGTCGTTCGTATCCTCATCTTACTTGGATTCCTTTCCATTGTCCTCTCCATCATTCCTTTCCATGTCCATCTTATTCGACTCTCCAGCTGCTTCTGACTGCTCAACCTGGAATTTAAGCTCATAGTACCAGTTACCAATCACTGCATCCAAAATTGGATGAATCAATTTAGGATCCATCACTGCCACAAGGACTCTACCAAAAACATTCCCCTTGTTGTGACCATATCCACCGTTTGTGTCGACCCGAGCATGGAGCCAATTGCCCAAAGCGGTAAATATTGCCTCAACTCCTTAGGAATTCCAGTGACCCTGATCCACGCATTGGAAAGTTCAAAATCCTCCTGCTGTTGTAAGATGTAAGTTGGTATTTGCAGATCATCCAAAGACTAAAGCTGACATATAGTATAATGAATTAGTGTATTACTTCAAAGATCAATAAGCAAAAATCTTATTTGTATAACATGGATTGGTCCATTAACTGTGGAAATCACAGGATGTTGTAAGATGTAAGTTGGTATTTGCAGATCATCCAAGGACTAAAGCTGGCATATAGTATAATGAATTAGTGTATTACTTCAAAGATCAATAAGCAAAACATCTTATTTGTATAACATGGATCCAAATCGCATGATGTCAACCATATTTTATTCATCTATTCACAAGCAATCTCGTTATCTAAACATGTTTATGAATGAAGAAATGCAAGGAGATGAACACAGATATTTGATGCCTCTATTATCAAGTATCAGAATACACTGGTGGGCTAAAAAGGCAAGTGAAAATGTGGCAAATTGCAATAGCATACGTTCTTCTTCACTATTCAGATTTGCACTAATTTTTAATTCACACTTCCACCAAGCTAGTAAGTTTCTAAAATGAGCTCGCTGTGAAACATTGGACGTTACACGGTATGATACACGACACAAACATCTAAACTCACAATTGGTAATGGAAGGAGATGGGAAAAGAGGATATTAAGCCTGCTTGAGGAAAAAAACATGACAAATAGTTTATGCTCGTGCCCAACTAAGTGTCAGAGTAGCTCTTACTACTCAACTATATTCTTGCTAGAAGTTCTAAAAACAAAATAGTGATGCAGTTTACAACAAATTGATTGAGCATCTGGCTGATGATGACGTTCTGGTGCAGCAGGATAGCACGGAAGGCAACAGCAGGTTTGGGCGGATGAAGCACCCTGCAGTGCTGGTGCAGCAGGGTAGCACAGACAGCAGCCGCAGATTGTGTGGATGTGCTGGTGAGCAGGGCAGCACGGACGGCAGCCGCGGACTGTGTGGATGTGCTGGTGCAGCAGGGCAGTATGGACGCCAGCCGTAAGAAAACAAGCACGACAGGATAAATATGAGATATAATTTTTACGTGAAAAATCTTTGTAAAAAAAATTATGGATTTCAATCGGTAATCTTCACTGTATCAGAGATATGTACAATGCAGGGGATTACAATAAGCGTCTTAACTCTCCTTGCAGCTTACAAGTCTAATACGGACGGTTTCGAAACATAGGCCGAAGACGTCCCTTGTATGGTCCAACAAAAATTCAGATCACAATCCAACAAACTTCACCTTGAGACAAATTCTATCTTGTAGCAAATAAAGAATCATCAATAAACTCTCTTCAATAATAAATATTATCGACGCCAAAAGTTTCTAAGACTCAAATTTAGTAGCAGAAACTGGTTTTGTCATCATATCAGCAAGATTATCATGAGTGCTTATCTTGTATATTTTAATATCACCTTGAGCAATGACATCTCGAATATAATGATACCTCACATCAATATGTTTTGTTCTTTCATGAAATATCTGATCCTTTGTAAGACAAATAGCACTCTAACTATAACAGAAAATATTAATACAGGAATTATCTCCACAAAGTTCAGTATACAAACCTCTCAGCCAAATAGCTTCTTTGCATGCTTCAGAAATAGCCATATATTTAGCTTCAGTAGTTGATAAAAAGCAACAGTAACCTGCAAACATGCTTTCCAACTAATAGCACAACCATTAATAGTGAAAACATAACCTGTGAGAGATCTCCTCTTGTCCAAATCACCAGCAAAATATAACCAACAAGTCCATCTCTAGATTTCCCAAACCGCAAACAAGCATTAGAAGTACCACGCAGATATCTGAAAATCCACTGAACAGCTTTCCAATGCTCTTTGCCAGGATTAGCCATGAATCTACTAACAACACTCAGTTCATGAGATAAATCAGGACGAGAGCAGACCATAGCATACATAAGTGAACTAATTGACCAACTGCACTTGAATATGAAACTCTAGATATGTACTCAATATCGTACTCTGACTCAGGACATAGAGCTGAAGATAATTTGAAATTAGCAGCTAATGGAGTACTCACTGGTTTTACATCATGCATATTGAAACGACGAATGACCTTCTCAACAGAACTTTGCTGACTAAGATATAACTTTTCAGTTTTTCTGTCTCTAATGATCTCCATACCAAGAATTTTCTTTGCTGCACCTAAATTCTTCATCTCAAATTCATTACTCAACTGTGATTTCAATTTGGCTATTTCTGATTTATCCTTTGCAACAATCAACATATCATCGACATAGATAAGCAAATAAATAGCTAAACCATTAACAGACTTCAAATAGACACAGCTATCATAACTAGAACGCTTGGTCGCCGATGCTTTCGTCCCACTGCCGTCGTTTAGATAATGTCGTTTAGTTATTAAAGTTGTTTAGGTAAAGTCTTTATTGTAAGAAGTTTAACGGTTGTAAGTTAAAGTATTATTTTTGTTACTTCAATTATGATGTCCTTATGTGTGATGAACTTCTTGGGTACATATAAGTCGCATATGATTTTATCCGTTAAAATCGGGTGTGACATGGTGACCGCCCACGCCTGTGGGGACCGCTGCAGGCCAACATAGAATCGTCGCACGGTGAGGACGAGCGCGTCGAGGAGCTACACGCCGGAGAGCGCGAGCGCGGCGCCAGGGGACTAGGACGGAGCATCTGTGAGGCGAAAAAGAGGTCAGCGAGCGCGGGCGGGTCCGGGATAGCCAAGAGGGAGGTGGTGACTGCCCACGCTTGTGGGGACCATTGCAGGCTGAGGAGCCACTGGTTGGCCGTGAGGCGGGTAGAGGGGTGCGCGCTATTGTTGAGCGTGTGCATGGCTGTGGTGTTGCTTCGGGAGGGGATCAGGGGAGGGGAGACGTGGGGCAGTTATAGAGATCGAGGGAGGAACCTTCGCGAGCGCAACATGAGGAGTTGGAGCGGAGGGACCACCTATTTGGAATAAAGGGGAGGAGGGCAGAATGTCCTGTCTGTTGAGGGCGGACTATTACGTATTTTTTAAATAGTAGATATAGAGATAGAAACTAGTAACTTCTTATAAGTTTCACATATGATATAACAATCTAAATAAATAAAATAATATAGCATAATAAAAAAGATATTTTCATATCAGACTTTTTAAAAACACAATTGCATAGTTGTTAAAAAGATAGCACACTCACGGTTAAATCCTTGATTCATAGGCATGAAGATTGATAGTATTTTTAAAAGGAGAATCGGAGTTTAACTTTTTACAGTAACTGTTTGATCAACTAGGATGGATGGTGGAGGTCGCTCGGACCTGTCATAAACTCGTCTATTTTATAGAAGTATAGAGTATAGATTAAAATGACAGTTTTTTTTTTAATTCGAAACTTTGTATTTTAGAGTTGAAGGCCCAATGGTACTAAGTTGTGATACGCTATTTTTTTTCTAAGGTTAGTGCTTTCGGCGGGTGGCTTGCTTCGGGATACTGCTACAGACAATTGGACTTAAGCTATGTCATAGAAGTTGTTTCATAGAAAATATATTTTCGATTTCAATGTCTTGAACATTCTTGGAAGGATTAGTAGTTCCTCTTGTAGACAAAAGGTCCTAAACTCCAGCAAAGGACCTATTTGGCAGAGTTATGGATTCTCCAATTTCCATTTTCAATTCTATTTTCTTATGGAAATGTTTCTCTCGTGAAATAGAATCACATTATAATTATGTTGCTAGTTCGGTAGATTTGGATTCTTGAAATATTGTATGTAAGAGGGAAGGTGATTCAATCGAGAAATGCCATTTTAGTGATTTGATGCTAAGTACGAAAATGACTTGTATCCTCTGACATCACTAAGCAATGTCACCATATGATGTTCCTTCCATCCAGACCATCTAAATCTGAATCATTGGCTATAGATTACAAAGCCCCAACAGCTGCCAACGAAAGCTTCTTTTCTGACTCCACGATTCTTTTCTGGTGCCTGGCAGGAGAACTTCTTTTTTTTGACAACATCGCGTTCTTGCAAACTTGGATTAAGAGATTCTAAGATGGCGCTCGCACAACGCGAGTGCTTGAGCCAGCTCGCGTTCGAGCCCAAGAGCTCGTACGGGCATGCATGAAGCGGATATGCACGAAGTGATCTCACTCGACTCTGCCTTCAAAAGAACACTGTGAAAATAGGTTCCACTGTAATAAAAAAAAATCCTAACTCACAAAGTCCATTAGATCATCTTCCAGCAATAGTAAATCGTAATGCTTAGTTTGGAACCCAAAATATTTTATGGATTTCACACAGAAGCTATTCAATGTTCTCTAGGTTGGGTACCAAATAAGACTCACAGCCTGTTTGATTAGGCTAAGCCTTCTAGCTTTTGGTTAAAAGCTATTTTTTTAGTTTTTTATTGTGGACTTTTGGCTATTAATTTTTATAATAAATTTTTAACTTCTCATTATACTAAAAGTCAGAAAAAACTCATCACAATCAGTTTCTCGGTTTTTAGTTTATTTTTTTTAAAATCAGTTTTTCAAAAACCAGCTTAACAACTGAACTATTTAGTTCGACTTTTAGCTTCCGATGAACAAAAGTCAGAATAAACCGGACCAAATACAACCTTAAAAGTTATTCACATGAGCTTAAGAAAACTCAGAATGTTTCAACTAGCCACGCTTCCATCCCTTCCCGACCGACAGTGCCGTTGCAACGGAACGGCCTTGCCCGATCGGGGCCAACAACCCCCACTAAACCCCCAACGCTCCAGCCGCTCCAAGCCAGATCCCTCCAGCTCACTCCCACACTCTCACTCCCCCCATTCTCACACTCACTCCAAGCTAGCTTCACGCTTTCAGCTTCTCTGCGCGCAATCAGGCGCAATGGCGGCGCTTCTCTATCTGCTGCCGGCCCTGCTCCTCCTCCTGCTGCTGCTCCCGTCTACCCCCGCGGCGACGTCGTCGGCGCTGCTGGGCATCAGCTACGGTCGCGTGGGCAACAACCTCCCGCCGGCCACCTCTGTGCCGCCGATGCTCGGCTCCCTCGGCGTGGGCCGCGTCCGCCTCTACGACGCCGACCCCGCCACCATCCGCGCCTTCGCCAACACAGGCGTCGAGCTCGTCGTGGGCGTCCCTGACGAGTGTCTCGCCTCGGTTTCCACCCCTGACGGCGCCGCTGCCTGGGTCCGTTCCTCGATCCAGCCTGCGCTCCCGGCCACCAAAATCGCCTTCCTCACAGTCGGCAACGAGGTGCTCACTGGCGCCAACAGCTCCTCCCTCTCGCGCTACCTCCTCCCGGCGATGCAGTGCCTCCACGACGCTCTCGAGCAGGCCGGGCTGGGCAAGCAGGTCGCCGTCACCACCGCGCACAACCTCGGCGTGCTCGCGACGTCGTACCCGCCGTCGTCGGCCTACTTCCGCAAGGACTTGCTCCCGATGCTCTGCCCGATCCTCGACTTCCACGCGCGCGCCGGCTCGCCGTTCCTCGTCAACGCGTACCCCTACTTCGCCTACGCCGAGGACCCTACCGGCGTCAAGATCGAGTACGCGCTGCTCGAGCCGGGGTACGCCGGCGTCGCCGACCCTGTGTCCGGGTTGCACTACACCAACATGCTCGCCGCGCAGGTCGCAGCTCTGTTCTCTTGCTAATTATGGCTGATCCTTGCTTTGGTCTTGCCTACGTCGATTACGCAACACTAGTCCAAGGTTTTCCATATCCTGTAACAACTAACAAGAAACAGATGATGAATTAATTTGGCCTCAGATATTAGATGTGACAATTAGCATCGCTGTCAACATGATTCTCAGTCTGTCCAGTCTTAGCACAAACCAGACGATAGCTATAAACACTCTCTGAAAGGCGGGACCGAGACGACAAGCGACCAGTGATTAGCAGAACCCATTTCCTCTACCCTATTATCAATCAATCGCACTACCTGCAATCATAAAAGGGGAGAACAATTCTCCATAGCCTATTTGTCTGATGTTCTTGCCTTTGGAACCTTTTGCTCATCTGCTGAGGTGTTATCCCTTGTCTGACAGGGTTGGTGGACATGGACACAGGCAGCTGTGGCTGTCCTGGTGATGGCATTGTGACTGTGAGCTGATCAACCGGTGCCTCTGGTTTCTAATGGAGTCAGACTGCCAGAGGCAGCTGCTGCTGCTGCTCTAGACAAAGCCATTGATCATGGTGATGTACCTCTGTTTCTTTTGGGTCCCTCCCCCACTCCCTTATTGTTGTAATTGAGGTGTCCTTGTAATTGGTGGTAAGCTAATGGGCTGGCCAGTGTCATTAAACTAGTTTTTTTTGTTTTGTTGTTCGAAGTGAATTTTTGGGCTCATCATTTTCTGAGATTAATACTAATGGAATGAAGTATTATTGCGGACATTGCTTAAAAACAACTTACTAACTGACTGAACAAAAATAAAACAAATCATATGAAAAACTTGAGGAGGGTGCCTGAACTGAGTTGAAGGAATCGATACTGTGCCTTTTGCTTATCTTTTTTTTAACAAAGTACCTTTTGCGTATCAGCTGTCAAATAATGTTTCATAGAAAGCATGATATCCTTTTGTTTGAAACGCCTCCATATAAAAAGCTTCTGAACTGGACTGGATTTCTCCTTTTTGACAATTTGTTGTTAAACGAGCCTCTCTCTTTTTTCCCCATAGGAAAGAGTGTGCTTTATTTTGAAATAAACTAGTACTAATTTCTTAAGCTGTAGATGCTTGTGTTGATTAAAAAAACCGGTGGTTTGGCAACTTTTGATCCGGACAACGGTCATCTCCTGCAGCTGCAGGAACAGCATAATTTAGTCAGGTGGATGTAATGCAAACAATACTGACGAAAGGGAGCCTGTGAAAATCGCAAAGGCAGCTGCTGATCTACTCCACTATTTCTGAGCTGAGCCGAGTGATTAGAATCTTTGGGATGAGATCCCCGTTCACGTGTGCTGTCTCTGGCTGCCTTCACTTTTTAATTTTTATACCCTATCAGCAGTCTATTCAGTGCTCTGGATGGGTGCCTTGAGCTTCGTGGAGCTGTGGGTACTCCTGCTGAATGTGCAGCTGCGCAGATCTTGTGCATCGTGGAGCTGTGGGTACGCCATTGTGGTTGCCACCGTGGTTCTGGTACTGTTTTCTTGTTGGGTGTGTATATCTCAGATATGCGTAGGTCGGAGTAAAATCTTATGTAGCTGTATTTTTAGAGTCAATACAACTTTTATTTATCGAATAAAATCTGCGCCATTGCGTGCTACTACACTTCAACTTTGTCCTCCTCTGCAGTCATGGGAGTTGCATTTCTACATGTATGTGGACCCAATGTTTATCACGACTGTTTATTTATGTTATAATTCATGTTAAATGGGTAGTTGAAAAAAATTGTAGAGTGTTTAAGAGAATCAACAGATAGATAAATATTAGATAGGAGAAGTAAACGGTCAAGATAAATTGTATGCGCTTAACATATTGCGGAGTTTCATTTTCATAGCAGTCACGCTTCAAACAGACCTAATTAAACAGATTTGAACAGCTATGTCAGTTTTTGTTTTCTTTCTTTTTTTTAAAAGCAAAAGTACATTGGCCCTTATTTTGTGTACCTTTCTTTGCCACTGGATTTTAAGTAGTTGCTCACATCACCGCACCTAAAAATTAGCAAATTTGGATATGACACCCTAAAACATGGGCGAGACAGGGAGAATGCCATTCAGTTCCGTGAAAACTATTAATATAGGAGTAGCACTCTCAAGTTTCTTGTTGCCGTGAATATCCCATTCTCATTTTCGGCGTTTCCCCAATATTTACTATTGTCGAAGCACTGAATCGGTCACGTTGCTGACCTAGTTAGCTTCTGTTAGGATTGAGCTATTCTCACGGCAGTCCTGTTAGCTTCCTGGTCTCACGCCACTCCTGCTTACATGCAGATTTTCTGTTGGAGACGAGTGGCTCTCAATGAGCTTGTACTTTGTATATATGTTGTACTGAGAACATCAATACACAATCTTACATGGTATCAGTTTCCTGCCGATCCATTCTACTCTTTCCACTGCCTCCCACCCATGGCTCACAGCCCTTCTTCCTCCTCTACTGCTTCTACGAATCCCTTTGTTCCTCTACCAGCAACTCCTGTTCCTATCGCCAGTTCCTCCATTCAACTCATCTTCATTCGTTCTCATGTCCCAATCACCTTAGATCTGGCTGACTCCAACTTTTCTTCCTGGCGCACCTTCTTCATGATCGCGTTCCGCAAATTTGGTTTGCTCGATCATGTTGATGGATCTGTTGATGCTCAGCTGATGGTCGGTGACGCCGAATGGACTCAAGTCAATCAGTGTATTGTCTCATGGTTGTATTCTACGGTCTCCTCTGAGATCTTGAATATGATCATCAAACCGTACGACACTGGCTACTGCATCTGGACGTCGATTTTGAGACTCTTCCTCGACAATTCCATGCAGCGCGCCGTCTACGCGCAGCAGGAATTTCACAGCCTTTTCCAAGGATCCATGAGCATCACTGAGTACTGCGGCCGTCTCAAGACTCTTGCCGACACTCTCCGTGACGTCGGCGCTCCTGTGACGGACCAATCGCTTGTGATCAACATGCTGCGTGGCCTGAACTCCAAGTTCAGCCATGCCATCTCCACAATCACTGCACAGACGCAGCCCATGACGTTTCTATGCGCTCGCTCGTACCTGCTTCAAGAAGAAACTCGTCTCGCTCACTCCGCCAAGGAGGCCTCGACAACGCTTCTTGCTGCCGCGTCTTTCACCACGTCGTTTGCACCTGCTCCAACTTCTTCTGGCGGTGGTGACCGCACCAAGACGAAGAAGAAATGGCGTGGCAACTCATCCTCCAGCCACACCCATGGCATGCCTGTTCCCCATCATGCACCACCAACTGCATGGTTCTCCGGCGTCAATCCAAGGACTGGAGTTGTCCAAGCATGGCATATGCCGCAGATGCGACCGCCGGGTGCAGGGATTCTTGGCACTTGTCCTGGTCCTGTGTCGCAGCAAGCGATGACGGCTTCCTTTGCGCCTGGCACCGCTCCTCCGCCCACTTTGTCAGCTCCGTTCGTGCCGTACCTGCCTCCATCGCCATCCCCAGAGATGCCGCCTGCCCTCTTCTCCGCACTGCATGGTCTGCCGGCGCAAGCTCCTTACTCCGGTAATGACTGGTTCCTCGACATGGGCGCTACTTCACACATGGCTTCACACCCTGGTACCACTTCCTTTTTCACTCCTGCTTCTACCTCTCGTATTATCGTTGGAAATGGTGCTTCTTTACCTGTTCACTTCATCGGAAATTTTTCTGTTCCCACCTCTTCCTCCTCTCTGCAACTTAACAATATCCTCATTTTCACCATCTTTAATCAAGAATTTGATATTTGTGTGTATTCTGACCAAAGAAAATAATGTCTCCGTTGAATTTGATCCTTTCGGTTTTACGATCAAGGATCTTCGCACACAGCAGGTTCCCCTCCGCAGTAACAGCTCTGGTGATCTGTACCCCCTGCGCACAGCTCCAGCTGAGTCTGCTCAGGCCTTCCACGCGCAACGCTGACATTGATCTTTGGCATGCCAGGCTTGGCCACCCAGGGCCAGCTTCACTGTCTTGCATCTTGAGCTCATTTTCTTTCAAATGTAATAAGTCCAGCACTCACACTTGTCATGCTTATCGCATTGGCAAAAATGTTTGTCTTCCATTTCAGGATTCCAATAATATTGCTTGTTCTCCTTTTGATCTCTTGCACTGTGATGTTTGGACCTCTCCTATCTTAAGTCATTCTGGACTCCAGTACTATTTAGTCATTTTGGATGATTACTCCCATTTTACTTGGACCTTCCCTCTTCGGTCTAAGTCTGATGTGCTACCAACACTCATTTCCTTCCATTCATGTGTCCGCACTCAATTTCAACGTCCGGTGCTATGTTTTCAAACTGATAATGGAAAAGAGTTTGACAACAAAGCTTTTCGATCTTTTCTCTCCTCCCACGGCATTCTCCTATGTCTCAGCTGCCCCTATACCTCACAGCAAAATGGTTGTGCCGAGCGCGTTCTTCGGACCCTAAATGAGTGTATGCGTGCTCTCCTTTTTCACTCCTCCGTTCCGTGCACATTTTGGCCTGACGCGCTCTCTACATCCACATATTTGCTCAACATTCAACCCTGTCGAGCACGCCAGGACACCCCACCTCACACTCTTCTGTTTGAATCGACTCCACAATATGATCATCTCCATACTTTTGGGTGCCTCTGTTACCCCAATACCACTTCAACCGCGCCTCATAAACGTGCTCCCAGATCGATTGCTAGCGTGGTCTTAGGCTACCCGGCGCATAGCAAAGGCTACAGGTGTTATGATCCAGTGTCTCAACGAGTGCTGACCTTCAGGCATGTGTACTTCAACGAGAATATTTTTCCTTTTCGCCAGGTCACACCTTCGTCGGCGCAACATCATCATGCGGCCCCGGCAGCAATTAGCAACATTGTGCCTCTCATCGTCTTTGCACCAGTGCAACATCAAGCTTGTGCCCCGCCTGCTACAGCTTCTCCCACCTGGTCTCCTGTAGCTCCGGCGCCGCTATCACCGCCACCGCCGACAACATCTTCGATCCTATCTGTTCCGCCGAGGAGTCTGGCCCGTGAACGTTTGCCTCCAGCACCACTCCATGCCCACTCGATCTCGCCTCAGGCTCCTGAACAAGCTGCTTCGACCACTCCTGCCGAGCCTGCATCCCGTGGAGACACCGACTCACGACCTACCAATTGTCCTTCCTCGGCTTCTGCACGACTGCACACGGCACCGGCCTCGACATCATGTCCTCCATCGCCTTCTCCAAAACCGGTCCAGCCGACGCATCACATGCTTACCCGCAGTAAAGCTGGCATCTCGGTACCCAATCCGCAGTATGCTCATGTCGCGCACTTCGTCGACTTGGTTCCCACCTCAGTACGTACTGCGCTCCGCGATCCTGCCTGGTTTGCGGCAATGCAAGAGGAGTTCACTACTCTCAAGGCCAATGGCACCTGGACGCTGGTTCCACGACCGCCACGCGCACACATCATCAGTGGGAAATGGGTGTTCCGTAACAAACTTCATCCGGATGGCACACTAGAGCGTCGTAAGGCACAATGGGTCGTCCGCGGATTCTCGCAACGTCCGGGGCTCGACTTCGACCAAACCTTCTCCCCGGTGGTGAAGCCGGCCATAATACGAATGGTGCTTCATCTTGCGGCTACGCGCAAGTGGCCAGTGCATCAGCTGGACGTAAAAGAACACGTTCCTCCACGGTGACCTGTCGGAACGCGTTTTCTGCCAGCAACCGACAGGATTTGTTGATCCCGCCTATCCTGATCACGTTTCTCAGCTCTCTAAATCTCTATATGGGCTCAAACAGGCTCCGAGAGCTTGGTACCAGACATTCGTCGGTCATCTTCAGCGTATTGGCTTCACCTCCTCCCGCTCAGATTCGTCATTGTTCGTCTTCCGGAACGGTACTGAGATGACTTTTCTCCTTTTATATGTCGATGACATTGTCTTAACCGCTTCCTCTTCATCTGTTCTTGCCCGGATCATTGCTCAGCTTCACCAAGCATTTGCCATGAAGGACCTTGGCCCGTTACACTTCTTCCTTGGCATCCAGGTTCGACGATCTAGTAATGGCTTCTTCTTATCACAAGAACAATACACCACTGACATTCTTCACCGTGCCGGCATGCTTAACTGCAAACCAGCCTCCACCCCTATGGACACAAAGCCAAAGGTGTCGTCCTCAACGGGAACTCTGGCGACTGATCCATCATTCTACCGGAGTATTGTGGGCGCCCTCCAATATCTAACCTTAACTCGGCCCGATCTTGCGTACGCCGTGCAGCAGGTCTGCTTGCATATGCACAAGCCACGCGACATGCATTGGAGCCTCGTTAAGCGGATTTTGCCCTATGTCCGCGGTACTACTTCACAAGGGTTACAGATCAAGTCTTCACCGTCAACATCTCTTGTTGCGTACTCTGATGCGGATTGGGTCGGGTGCTCGAATACGCGTCGTTCTACGTCTGGGTTCTACGTCTTCCTTGGTGACTCACTCGTGTCTTGGTCCTCCAAGCGGCAGCCAATCTTGTCTCGGTCCAGTGCGGAAGCCGAGTACAGGGGCATGGCTAGTGTTACGACAGAATGTTGCTGGCTCCGGAACTTACTTCGTGAGCTACACGTCCCCGTCAACAAGGCTACCTTGGTCTACTGCGACAATGTCTCTGCCGTCTATCTCTCTGAGAATCCAGTACACAATGGCCGGACAAAACATGTCGAGTTAGACATTCACTTTGTACGGGAACAAGTCGCCATTGGTCATCTCCGAGTTCTTCATGTGCCAGCTCGCCACCAGCTCGTTGACATTATGACTAAGGGGCTCCCAACCTCACTGTTCGAAGATTTCAAATCCAGCCTCTGCATCACCACGCTCGACGCATCGACTGCTGGGGGGGGGGGTGTCGAAGCACTGAATCGGTCACGTTGCTGACCTAGTTAGCTTCTGTTAGTATTGAGCTATTCTCATGGCACTCCTGTTAGCTTCCTGGTCTCATGCCACTCCTACTTACATGCAGGTTTTCTGTCGGAGACGAGTGGCTCTCAATGAGCTTGTACTTTGTATATATGCTGTACTGAGAGCATCAATACATCAATACACAATCTTACAACCATCATTTTCTTCTCTTTTCTTATTTACCATCATGTGACTACTCCATTCTCGCTACCTTCCATTCTGGTTGAATCAGTCGAATCTGACACTTAGCATGAGCAAGATGAGTTGATTTCAGTTTTAATCAAAACCGTTCATTCGCGTTCGCTCGCACAAACATATTTTTTTCAAGGTAGATTCTCAAAAATCAGCACTTAGGAGGCATAATACATTGAATTCATTTTCAAATTTATATATTAAATTTCCAAAAATTTGCTAGGGTTAAAATAACAATAATTTCTCTCTAATCCTTAATATAATCAAATAGTTTCCTGGTACAACTCCACTCGTGAGGCTTCAAATCCTATTACCCACAATTTATGAATACATGATTATTTTTATCTTTATTATTTTTAGCATATGATAGGAGCGCACTCGAGCGTTTGTGAGCATGATGTACGTAGTGTTCCTCTGCAAATTCTCGCTTTCGCAAACGACACAGCATCATATCGTTTGGATCACTTGTGAGACCAGGATATTAGATCATCTTCAACAGCTATCTTAAATTTTTATTCTCAAAAATATTATTACAGCATCCCTTATTTTTTCATCTCCAGCAGCTACTCTATTTCCTACCTTCCACTCCTCTTTTTCTCTCTCCGACCCCGCTATCAGCCTCTGTACACTCGGGACCTATTCTGATGAAGATGCTACAGCACTGCTACAGTACCGCAAAACACTGTAGCACTTGAATGGAGGGATCTGCTGGAGTTGGCCTTAACCCGCTTCGCTAGGAATAGCTATTTGGCAGTAGCCTTCAAAACTTTTTTTTTGCTAGGCAAACTTGGTTCCGTTGGGCTTGCCAGGCCCGCGCGAGCCGATTTGGCTGTACTACGACGGCAAGGTGAGCGCGGGGGCAAGCGAAAAGCGAGCAGGCGAGGGAAAAAAAAGAGCGTGAGCGCTCAGCTCACCACCCTCTAATTCCTATTTTTACTTAGGGCTGGTAACCTTTCCCCTCTACAGTCTCTCTCATGTCTGTTCTCTCTTTCTTTCTCTTTAATTCTGTCTTGGAATACAGCTCTAGTTCCTTTTCTTTTCTCTTCCAAGCTCCTGATGTGTGCATTAGCTGCTCCACTAGAGGTAATTTTGATTTCTATTTTGCCTAGCAATTTTCTATGGAATTGATGCAATAATTCTTTTCTTTTTCTACAACCGAATACGATTCATGGAAGCATGGTTTGAGGAGCCATGCATGGCATCTGTATATTTTGGCTATATGAAACTGTGTAGGCATTTGGTGTATTTTGGCCATACAAAATTATATACAACATATTGTGTATTTTGGCTGTATGAAACTTATATATGACATATTGCGTATTTTGTCCGAATGAAACCATATAGGGTACACCATGTATTTTGGCAAAAATATATAGGACAATTACAAAGAAACAATTACTCCCGGTGTTATTGCAATCTCGTCATTAGAAAATTAAAAAAATCCATTAAAACCGTTGTTCGAGTGGTATTTTTGTAAAAAATAAAAAACTAAAAAGGTATTTACAAATGCCCCAAAATCTATCGGTCATAAAGCTTGTCATGGTTCTAAGGTTTTTTTTTATTTGAAATGTTTATAGCATGAATCTATGGTTTGGTATGGTACACGTACACCAAATTTTCAAGCCGTTACTTTCAGTTAGATGCATGGAGGGTAATCTGACCTATACGGCAAAGTGGTGAGAGTATCTCTATGGGCAAAAGTTCTAAACAACCAGTTCAAGAATCATGCTATGCTAACAAAAGTAAGTTTTTAGCAAAGATACCAAATGTTGCCTAGTAAACGAACACTTTGCAAGCTCATAAGAGCAAGGCAAGAAGGGGAAAGGATCCAAAACATACCCACTCTCTCCATTCCGATGCGGGCGCTGGCCCACCTCCTCCCCTGCGCATAGAATGGATTGGTCAACCCTCCCCGGCGACCTCCTCCGCCTCGTCTCGGGCCGCCTCCACGACCCGCTCGACTTCCTCCGCTTCCGCGCCGTATGCCGCTCCTGGCGCTCTGCCGCCGCCGCTTCCTCCCCTCCCCGCTTCCTTCCCTGGCTCCTCGCCCGCCCTGCCCACCCCACCGCTGCCCTCTCCTTCTTCTCGCTCTCTGCCGGCGCCACCCGCTCCGTCGCCGCCCCCTCCGCCGCGCATCGCATCCTCGGCCCTACCCGCTCCCACCTCCTCCTCTCCGACACCACCCACGACCACCTCCTCCTCCTCAACCCCCTCACTGGCGCTCGGCTCCCCCTCCCAGACTCCCCTTTCCCCGCCTCCAGCCCCGTCATCCAGGGCTACCGCGTCTCCGGCACCGACTCGTCGGCCCCCGTGGTGCTCTACAACGCCAAGAAGCTCTTCTTCCACTTCCGCCACCCGGACCCGGCCAGCGGTGAACCAACAAATTCTGTAGGTAGTTGGACGGAGGTGCCGATGCCGGGGCTCGTCGCCGAGAACATGTACCACGACGGGAAGGTATTCGTGTGCGACGAGCACGGCCACATCACGGTCTTCGACGCTGCTACGCTGGCCGTGGTCGGGGCCGTGCCGCCGCCGCCGGTGGTGAAGGTTGCTCTGTGCAGGGATGCCTTCAAGTGCATTGCCTTCGTGCCGTCCGGAGACGAGCTGCTGTGCGTGATCCGGTACTTCGGCAGGGATGGTCAGGGGGAGTTGTTGGAGGATTGCGGCGGGTTGGAGGTGTACCGGCTGGAGATGGAGATTGGGAGAGGGGAGGGGGAATCACCGTCGCCGCCGCGGTGGGTTCAGATGAGGAGCATTGGTGATAGGATGCTGTTTGTTGGACTCTACCAGGGGTTTTCTTTCAGAGCGGTGGACTTCGCGGGGTTTAAGGGGGATTGCATCTATTTCTTTAAGCTGGAGATGGCCAAGAGATCTTGCATCTACAGGTTTAGCATGGAGGATGGCCGCACCGAAGAGCTGCCTGGCCCGTGGATGCATGCTTGCACTTGGTTCGTGCCGAGCTTGTCTTAGCCCTCATGGACGAGTGAGGTAAACTTGTGTTGCTTGTACGTTACGCTTGCAGGCTGATCCTTGTTTGCTTGAGTAAGAAACAAGTGTCTAATGTACTGTTGTGAAATCATTGCTATTATTGAACATGCTCATACTATCGTTTAGTGAAACACAGATGGTTAGAAACGGATGTGTGGAGTGATAATCTGTGAATGTGAATAGAAAGTTTGAATAGTTTGTTGATTGGTGGTGTACATTTCAAATAAGATTAGGGAAATTACTCTTAGGTCTTAGTTCGTCAAGTACCGTAACAAAAACAAAATCTTCTAAAGCACAAGAAACTAATCCAACTTCCAGTTGCATGTAAAACTTACAGTAATTGATGCTGTGTATACTTTCACATTTCCCTAGCTTATTCTCTGACATGCTAAGCGCTTCATTTTTCTGAAAACAAGAAAGACCTAATGTGCCTATGCTATGTTGAGTCTAATTCAGTACTATGTAGACATGTTACTCAGAATATCTTCTGTATACAGTTATGGTATATATATATATATATATATATATATATATATCCCTATATTGTGCTAATTGTATCCATTCTTTTCACTGTTATATAGTACTATTGAGTTCCAAGTCAAGATAACTAAGTTACCATGCATGGTTAGAATTGCAAATCATATTGCTTTGGATGATTGTAATCAGTTAAATACAGAAACTTATTTTGTTACAAGTATATCATTATTAAATAATGCCATAAATTTGTTGTCTGCATTTACTTTAGCGTGTGTGAGCTTGCCTGCAATAATATGGACCTGATGTAATATTCAGTTCATGAGTCTCATTTAGTGAACATTATTATGGTGTTGCAATTCAAACTTTTTATATCTACGCTCTCATAACCCAAATTATGATGTTTCCATGGTAGCCTTAGCACTATTTTCATCGACTTTAGTTTGAAAATGGATGCACTGCATAAAGAAAAGTATTCTGGACCCTACTAGAGTACTGAAGTTGTTAGGGTAAACATCCGCCGGGAGGATAGCCGGGTGGCGTTGGCTGCTATGGGAGGGATTGGATTATAGATTGGTGAGACTTAGAACTATAGAGAAGACATAGGAGAAGAGAATGGGGAACTACATTGAATTCTCTTTCTTTCTTGATTGATTAATCATGGCTGGCGCCATCTATATATAGCCGACCAGCTGACCTATACAGTCATAATTCAAATCTAATTCTAACTTATCTCTAATCTTATCTCTAACTCTTATTTGATGTAAACTACTAATTTATCTATAACAACCAATCTATCTAATCTTATCTGATCACATGCTATAGTACCATATGACGCTACAGTTCCATGCGTGAATAGTAAGGTGGCGGCCATGGCTGCAGCCCCTGAAATCCCCATGTAGCGTCGACATCCCTTCATGTGAGAGCACCAAGTCCCTTGTTTGGAGCAGCAGCAGCGACGTTGTGGTTGATGTCGATGATGATCACTGGTGGCAATGTGGTTGCAACGTTGGCGGCGCCGTTGCCGCCACTCGGGCATAATGTCGAACACCTGGCAGGTGGCTCGGTGTCGATGATGGTGTTCGCTTTCGCCGCAGCTGCAGCAGCAGTGTCACCCGCAGTGTTGATGGTGGAATGCGTCGGCGGGGCAGCTGTTGTGTCGCCCGAGGCCTCCATAGATGCCGACGTCTGCACCGGTGAAGGAGCTGCTGCACTGGATGACATGCTGATTTGTTGGCTTACGATATGTTGGCAAACGGCAAGAAAGAGAACCAGCATACAGCGGCTTCCATGGGGCTGTTATCTGATGAACACAAACAGCTACAGCGAAGGGTATGTTCTGTCTCTGTCCCACTCCCGCCCAAAGTGTAATTGGTTTGGTGCTGAGAAGAATTGCAGAAAAGAGACTACGGCTACTATGTTGCGCGGTATGTGGGCCTTGTGGATATCACACAATAACAAGACTCCATGGAAAGGGATCCCCATCACTTTTACAGTGCATCAACTGGGCACGAGATACAATCGCAGAGTTGCTTGACACTTGTGCAAGGAATTCTGGTGAGACATCAAGTAGAGCAAAGCCAGGGTATTGGAAACCAGTGGAGATAAGGTGGATGAAAGTGAATGATGTCGGTGCGTTTGAGGCTGAACAACATCATTTTTTCCATGGATGTGATCATGAGAGGTGAAGCGGGTGCTTCCCAACTTGCTGGAGCCTGGAGCAGCATGGCTTCCTCATGTTTCTAGGTGGCCTGATTTAGCAAACAGGTGACAAGAACAGCGGACTGTTGTAAAATCTGACATGCAATTACGGATGAAGTGGAATTTCAGCAGTCAAACACCGAGCAGAGCAGAATATCTCCAATTCAAGTGAAAATAGAAGAGCTTAGCAGGAGCTTTGTTTTGTGCAACAAGACAAACTCAGCTGCTCATCTTTGTGCGAAAGAGGCCAATCATTCTGTTAGTCTGTGACCGGGGTTTTTTAACAGTGTGCTTGAATGCCGATTGCAATGTTGCTAATCAAAGTATAAGTTCCCTGAGGTAAAAAAAGAGAAGAAAATTTGATCCTTCTACCATTGATTTGGCGATTGAGTCATCATATCAACTGTAGCAACACCTGAACAATATCTGCAACTCTTCTGGTTTCAGGTATCCATGGGCACTCTGCCTGATCTATATAGAAGGAAATACTGCTTTTCCATCGCAAAACTGGAGGGGAAATAAGAATCTTCAGAATCTAAAGTTTGGAGTGGTGAGCTCAAGTGACTGACAGGTGCTTGAATCAAATCCTTGCAAGTTGAAAACACACAGCTGTTCCTTTGCCTTGCAAGTTGAAAGCACAGTAGTCCTCCCTTTGTATTGCCGTAATAATATGCCTCCAAAAAATGTCAATAACTGTGCCGCATGGAGGTTTTGTGGACTGAATTTCCATCTCGTAGTGTCAATTGTACCAGCAAGCAATCCGCACCTTTTGCAGCTGGAACTTGGTGGCCACCCTCCGATCTCGTTCTCGTCCGCGAAATCTTGAGATAGTACAAACTGGGGAAGCATAGGTCACAATCAGAATTGGGAGGGCAACACCAACATGGACAGTAAGCCGCCACATCACAGCCGTTCCCACCTCTGCCTTCGCCATCGTGGTTGTCGTCATCATCATAGTAAGATCACAATCCACAGATACCATCGCAAATCTTAATCCCTCTCAGGACAAAGCATTGCTTACCCCACCACACATTCAGCAATCCATCCAGGGAAGTGGGGATCCGGCAAGTTGCACCCAAAAGAAAGTGTAACAAGGTGCCATGTGAAATACCAGTTCAGTAATTCTTACAAAAAGGGGTATCCATGTTTTGTTTGTGCTAGCAGAGGAGGAAAAGAAAGAAAAGGAGTGCCGTTGGCCAAGGGGGTGGGTAGGGAATGTTCCAGGCTGCTATGGTATCAATCAGTCCAATCATGCTTGTCCAAGAAAACAAATCAGCTCTTCAACAATTGTGAAACATAACAACCAGAGTAAATGCTCAAATTTTACATACCGCTTAGAGTCTTAATCCTCTCAACAATCATCACCATCACCAACAAGAACGAGACAACACCGAAGGGGGGAAAAAGAGAGAAGGAAGACGAAGATCGAAGCCTGAATTGTCCTAACAAAACTCGGTGGCCTACGTGCCACCAACAGATCGCCGAATCATGGCGTGAATTGCCATCCTCCGAAGATAGCCAGCCAGCCTCGCGGCGGCTCGTTGTTTTCAGCGGTGCGCCGTGACGAGTGTCTCGATGAAGCGCAGCCCGTCGAACCGTGGCGCGAACCTGTCCCCGCCGATGCCGCGGTTACCGTTTCCCCTCGACGCTGAGGACGCCGACCCCTGATGAGACGCAGCGGTCAATCAATCACCCTGTATGAACACGATCCCACCAAATCGGGACCGAATTGCTGCCCAAATCGCGCCGAGAAGAAGAGAGGAGATTCTTGGGGGGGAGGAGAAGGGGAACAAGAGTCCGTGATCCTCACCTCGTGGTCCTCGTCGTGGTGCCGGGAAAGCAACCCGTCGCACCGCCCGACGGCGGCGGCGGCGGCGGCCTGCGGCCCAGGGGCGTCGCAGTCGCAGGCGAGGAGTTCGGCGCCCGACGCCGCAGCGACGGCCGCGGCGGACGCGACGGCGGCGGCCAGACCCCACTTCATATCTCCTCCCGCTCCTGCTGCTACGCCGGCTGGCTAGCTGACAAGGTGGGCCCACGTCCGGCAGCACCAGGGTCAGGTGTGAACGCTCGATTCTTGCTGGCTGGCTACACCCGGGAGGTATGAGGCGGGCCGTCGTTGGTATATAGGGTAGCAGGGGTTGGGGTGGGCCCGGATTTGGCGCGCGGGATTTAACCGGATTGGAATTTCGCGTCGGCGAGAGGGGCCCGCGGGGGCGATGAACGGGATGGATCACGTGGTGTTCCATCGGGATGTTGTGCCTGTTGGGGTTGGACGGCAGCAGACGGAAACAGGGTCAACGCCTTCACGCCAGTCCCTCCCCGCTGACCAAGCTCTGTGAGGGTCGAGCAAGTGATACAAGGCGCCAGCAGGGGAAGCAAGCGGTGGGGCTACAATTTTCAATTTATATGTACATACTACATTTAAGGGTATGCTTATTTGGACCGACGTTTTTAAGCTTTTGCTGAAAGTTGGTTTTTTTTTATGTAATCTGTCTTCTGGCTTTTGGCTAGTGATTTTTACAAGAAAATTTTAAATTCTCGATATATTAAAAGCCAGAAAAATCATTTTTAGTCAGCTTCTATGTTTCTAAGTTTCTCGGTACATTAAAAGCTAGAAAAATTATTTTTAGTCAGCTTCTAAGTTTTAGTTTATTTTATCATAAACCAATTTTTTAGCTTTTTAAAAGCTAGTTTTTTAAAACTCTATTTATTTCAGTTTTTAGCTTTTGATAAGTAAATGTTAGTCAAAAGTTGAAATAAATCGGACCTAAGTATATGTGCTTTGCAACAAAATCATGAATATTGAACATAGTAACATTAATCATAAACTTAAGTATAGAAATATAGGTATGTCATGAGAGTGCAGCAGAACAAATACTTCGAGAGCGATGTTGTAGTTTAATTTTAAATGAGGTCCAGAAAAAGAGAAAGGGATTATTTGCTAATTTCTCTCATATTTTTTTTTATTTTTATTAGTAAAACAACTTTTATATCCGTAGTTGATAATGAGAAATGAATGCGGGAGTGCTGGGATGATCTCCTGTCCCCCTCTTCGGAGGGTACCACGAAGCCTGCCATTGTTGCTATGTTTCAGGGATTTCGTCTGCAAGTGGCGAAGATCACGAAGCGTTGTCAGTCGAAGGGTGTAGGCGCGCCCGCACCTTCGATCTCCCGTACCGGCGAAGGTGAGGGCGACCTTCGACCGACGGACGAAGTCCATGCCTACGGTCCTGAGCGATCGCAGTGGGCGAAGATACGAGCCGACCTTCGCTCGAGGGACGAAGGCTATCTGACAGACGTCCGAGTGGAGAAGGCTTCGGTACATCTTCGGAGGTAGAGATCGCTGCAGGACAGTGGGCCCGTTTTCGGTCGTTCGGGGTAGAGTTGTAATTATGTAATTATGCTCATTTGTACCATAAATACCCCCGGATATTCCAAGAATGTAGCAGGTGAGGGGGTAGGATTTGTAAACCGCACCTGTGGTGACGGGTACGGGCTATAAATAGGGCCACACTGTATCCGAAAAGGGGATCGAAAGACTGTTCCACTTCTAACACGTGTCACTCTGAGGGCCCTTCGATATCCCCGTATCCGAAGGCTCACCTTGTCTGGGATTTCGGTCCCAACAATTGACGCCGTTCGTGGGGATCGAACCCTTCGATGACATGCCACCCAAGAAGAAATCTAAGCCAGCCGGAACAGTGGAAGTGTTGCCGGAACCTCCAGCCGCAGCTGGGCCTTCGGCCGAAATACCCCCTTCGGCCATGCTTCGGCTCAAATAATGCTTCGGATCAAGTAATGCTTCGGCTGGTGGAGCTTCGGGAGGATAAGGGTAGATGATAAAAATAAAAAAAAATTATTTGAATTCTAGAGATTTTTAATAGGTACGAGGAAAGTAGAGAAAGAGGTGATGTGAGAATTAACTTGTGTCTTATATAGTAGAGATTATATATAACTAATTTTATATAATAAAAAATACTAATAATGACAAGATCTAAAATATAAATTGTTCATAATAATGACAACATGTAAGGTAATACAAAGAAACTATTAAAAATTTAAAATTATAATACAATTTTATGATTCCCATCTTTAAAAATGTAGTTATGATGATCCTCAACTAGAAAAAAAGTCTCAATGATGCCATTGTTATTTAGTAAGGTTATATCCAATAGGATCGGCAATCCCTCTCTGTATCACTGTGCTTGGTACTGTGCTGTCCTTTTGTCGATCCTTTGCTTCGTATCCATCTCCAACAGGTGTCGTAACACCTGCTACAGGGATATGACCGGGAGGGAGCATACTCCAAATTTGCGGACTACTGTAGCGATCCTCAACGCTGTTCATAGAGTATGACTGTGGGGCTGAAAAGATGAGAAGAATAATAGAAGGTAGGAAATAGGTAGCTGATGGAGATAAAAAAAAAGGAATATTGTAATAGTGTTAGGGGATACCGTAATAGTATTATAGGTAATAAATTTTTAGAGTATCTGTTGGAGATGGTCTAAGAGGGTAATACATTAAATTTGTTCGGAGCATGACAATATGTACATTAATTGATTAATATCCAAATTTGTTGTATCAATTCATTAAAGGTTGAAAGCTTTGACCGAGTGATTGATTGAGGAACCATACACTCCATACATGATACATCAAAAGTTTGCTACACTGACTAAACGACTAAACATCAATTGTGAACCAAAGGAACTCAGTTGTTGAATTACTCATCAGCGCCATCTCGATCGAGCTCAAGCTGTCGTGCCCTACCGGCGCATGTGCCTTGCTTGCGCTGTGATTGTTGCCCTATCGTGCTTGCGCCCAGGCCCAGCCTAAGGCCCTCAAAACCTAGGGGCCTCCTATATATGTATACATGTATATTACTTGTGACCTAACAAAGCATAATAGTTCAAATTTTAAATGATTGGTGACTGCAGTTACATGATCGTGCATGGTCTTTGGCCTTCGGTCGGCCCAAAAGAAGCAACTTTGCTGTTTTTGTTCCTTCATAGTAGGTTAGTAGCAATCCAAATTAGTAATCTTATGGTGCGCAGAGAAGTCGATGGGATTGTTTCCTCTTATGTAGTCATTCTTGCTTCGTTCGACGGCGATCAGATTCTGCGATGGACATGATGACATCATCGACTTAGCGTAAGCTATAAGGGTTCTAATCGGAAATAATTTTTTAATGTACTAAATATTATTTATACAATTTATATATTAAATATCTTTACAAAATCTTAGGACCAACCCTGGATGCCACGATCTCGAACCACAAGGTCGATCTCGAGGCCCCGTGCCCTGCAAGCGCTGCACTCGTGTCGGTGCCGCTCCTCTGCCCTGACACACTTGCGACATCCCTGTCATGCACCCCGAACTCCATGTCGGGCTCTTGGCAAGTCAGCAATATGGTGGAGGCATGCAAACTACATGTTTGGGTTGAGAAGCCAGCGACCGTTGCCCATTGGGCGAGCTCGGTGCGTTGGGCCGTTGGTCATTGGGTCGGTTGTTATGCGCTATGCGCTGGTTACCTTGTCGGTTGGGCTAGCTGTCATGAGTTGGGCTAGGCCACCAAACTCCAGAGTTATGACATATAAAAAAAATTTGCTCACCGATAAAGCAATAATTGAGTGAACACGAACGAGTAGTGTTAATTTTTACCACTACCGGTTTGTATTCTAAACAAGCAATGATAATTCATCTATAAATCCCGAGCTCGTCTCCCTCAGCCACGCCCTATCTCACTTCACTCTCAATCTCCAGAAGTCTCTCTAGAAGGGCAGTTGCATTCGAAGTGGTGCGATGGTCATCGTCGCCACTGCGGCCGCCTCTGCCAGTGCCCTGCTTCCACGTCCTCCGAGCTTGTCATCGTCTCCCGAGCCCAAGCCACCTTGCAACCACCGTCTACCGAGCCCAAAGCCATTTTTGAGAGGTAGTAGCGATTGAAGTGGTGCGATTGTCATCGTACCCACTACGCCTGCCTCTACCCCTTGGGCTTGGCTTCGCTGACCTCGCCGTCTCCCAATCCTGTCGCCCCATCTCTCGAGCCAGTATCCCCATCTCATAAGATTGTCTCCCTATCTCCCCAACTCAACAAGTGTCAAGTTAAGTAGCTAGATTGTGGCAATAGAAAGATCCAAATGAGTGGTAGAAAGTACATTTATATCAAGATAATTGCGTGTTCGTAATTTATTTATATGTACTATTGTCACTTAGATAGCGCAAGATGTAAAACGGATAGCGAAAGACGGTTGTACCAAGAGCTCTTCGACGTTCCTAAGCC
Organism: Phragmites australis; assembly: GCF_958298935.1. NCBI lineage: Eukaryota > Viridiplantae > Streptophyta > Magnoliopsida > Poales > Poaceae > Phragmites > Phragmites australis. Next base: position 19,939,834 of record NC_084941.1, on the reverse strand, counting down.
GAAGGGCCCCTGGTACAACAGCTATGCAACATATGTTCCTATTTGTCTAAATTTAAGATGTAAAATACTCTACCACGAATATTTTAGTATGAGGTATCTGTCTAAACAGATCCCCATAAGAAGAGTTTGAAATAGAGTATTTTTGCACATGTGGATGGATTATCACTGTTAGTTCTTGGCTTGAACTGATAGTGATAGTTGGATTATCACTATCGGTTCTCGCCTTGAACCGACAGTGAATATTTGGATTATCATTGTAAGTTCATAAGCCGGTAGTGATAATCCATGATTATCACTATCGCTATTTTACTAAAACTGGCAGTGATGTCAGTTTTGGACAACGGTGATAGCTTGTTATGTAGTAGTGATAGTGATAGTGTTAAAATGGACAGTGTCAGAGTGTTAAAATGGACAGTGTCAGAGTGCAAATACATTTGACAACCTAGACAAACTTACTTGCACTACAACAGAACTGGTCATCTACGTTGGGACATTAGTACCGACTAGACTAGAACCGATACTACTGAAGTATCAGTGCCAGTTCGTAACATTTCGTGTTCGATCAATAATTGAGCTAGAGTGAACCGATACTGATACTCAGTATCAGTGTGGCTTTTGAAAAAAAATCGGCACTGATACTTCAGTGCCGGTTAATAACCTTGAACCGGCACTGATACTTTTTATCAGTGCTAGTTCGCGTTAGGAGCTAGCACTGAAAATTGGATCGAACCCAAAATTTAATTTTACTCTAATTTTGGCTCGTGTTTGAGGTCCGACTCCATCTCCCTTATCTGTTCTACACCGTTCCTCTCTCTCCCTTATCTCCTCCTCAACATACCTCTCTCTCTCCCTTATCTCTTTAGTCCCCACCGCTATCCTCTACTCACCACTGTAGCACCCCACGACGCCCGACCCCCTCCTGCTCCTTCCCTACGCGCTGCTCCACTGTGTGACCCCGCCCTAGGGCACCGCGCTCGTGGATGCGCTTCTTCCTCTTCTTCTTTTTGCGAGCTTTGCCTACTACGCGTCGCCGAGGTACTTGCTACCAATCCTGACCTTTTTCTCGTGGGCGTGTTAGGTGTGGCCGCATGGCATCACGACGCAGCAGGTCGAATCAGGGTACCATGGCCTCGGCATTAGCGCCTTCACGCTCAACTGGGTAGGCATCTCGGCGTACTACGGTAGCCCGCTGGTGGCGCAGTGGGTGTCCATCGCCAAGACGGCTGTGGGATTCGTCATGTTCATCTACATCATCGTGTCGCTCTACTACTGGCGGTTCAACACGCATAGGTTCCCCATCTTCTCCAACCAGCTCTTCACAACATTCGGCTAGAAGTACGACACCACCAAGGTGCTCACCAGCTACGGCAAGCTCTACCTCTTGCTATTCGCCATATCCATTGGCTCCGGCTTCCTACGATTCACAACCACCATCGTCCAATTGTTTGAGATGCTAGTTTGTTTATGAAATCTTTAAATGTAGGTCCAAGACTTTTTGTTTAATCTAATGTGACATAACTTTTAGTTTACAATAGTGATAATGTCGTGTTTGTGCTGATCTTGTTCCGTTCCTGCATCTTATTTTCTTTTATATCTCTTTATGCATATTTTTATTGAATTATACTTGCATGATCACGGTGGCATTGTCATATTTTTTTTCCATTAGGAAATTTTAGATGGTTACATGAATATCAAATCATGAATGCCTAATAGTAGTAGGCCAGTTGGTATGTAGATTGTTGTAGTTGTGCTGGTGTCTGTTGTAACATCTGTACGAGATATGCTGGATTGAGCTATATATACAAGGCTACTACATTTTAGCTGAAATCATTTTTATTTCTAAAATATGAGTTTTTTTTGTCTTATAATCAACGTCGGTTGGTAATAAGAACCGTCACTGATAGTGCTAGTATCAGTATTGGTTCTTTTTTATGAACCGACACTGATAATTCATGATTATGAATATCGAGTAATCAATGTTAATTTATAAACCGTCACTGATAGTGCTAGTAAACTTTGTTTTTGTTCGGGCTAAAACTACCAAAGTCTAGTTTGACAATAGTCATTCTTCATAGCGGGCCAGGGTTGCCAGGCCCAGGCTCTACCTCTAAAAATAGGGTATGGAGTTGGGGGAACCATACCCTACCAATGATGACGATTTTTATTGGCTCTAATTGTTGCCACGGCGTACGTTTACTATCCACTGTTCGAATCTCTGAGATTTAGTCAGAGTTTACATAATCTCATAGTTTAAACAAAATCGTAAAATTTAGATTTTACCTGTCCCTTCCGTCAGATTTGCATACGCATAGTATGATATCCCCTAAAAAGGACGATGAACATTGAGATAAAGGTCATTACGACGATTGATTTACGGAAGATATGCAGTAATAATTCACTGCTTTCAAGACGTGGGGGCACTGAGTTGAGAGGAGAGAAATAAGGAAGATGCTATATTTTAGGTGTCTAAAGATAGTTTTTTTTCAAGCGACATAACCCTCTGATAGCTGTTGAGGGGTCGTCGTACGCGTCTATGCTTTGACTGTCTGGGTCCAAAGGCCACCATGCTTCGGAGCTCTTCGGAGTCTACGGGCTCTGAACTCTCTACGGAGCCTCAAGCCTTTGAGGGTTGGGAACCTCTGGAGGGCACTAACTCCCAAAGGCCTTAGTGAGGTGGTTGAGCCCCCTAGAAAGATCAGCAGAAAAGGGGTCCATCAACCATCATCTGTCTGTCATAAAGTGATTGGCGTTTAATGTCGATCTAATCCATGGCCGGTGTGACACCCTGTGTAGGGCGGGCATCGCAATCAGTGCCCAACCACGCGCGCAGCAGCCACTTCACGTCATTATAGTGCCGCGGTTAGATGATGTCATCAAAGTAAGTACAAAATCACTTGGGTCTGAGCAATGTTTTACCAGGCAGACTTTAGATCCCGGTTGTATAGTGACAACTTGTATCTTAGCCTCTCCCATATGGATTGCATGTACACTTGCCTTCTATAATGCAATATAAATACAGACCGTGAGTATACGATGAAAAAGGACCTTAGCCTAATAAATTATTCGTGGTGTTACGCTCATCTCCACTTCTCCTCTAAGCTTGAGCCATCCCTGTGAATTGGCTCTCGCTGCACTTTATTTATAGAAGATATATTTACTTTCACGAACAATAACCATCTGACCGTCCACAACGTGTGAGGTACCGTTTATCTTCTTTCTCTCGTCACTTTGTCGCATTTGCCCACTTCCCCGTCCTATCCCGCCTCCGATCGTCTTTGATAGCGTCTAGCCGGTGGATTCGTGACTGCCACGCCGCCATGCTAATCGGGCTCCGCCAGGTTGTCTTCGCTCACCCTGGCCTCGGCACTGCCCATTTAGTTGTCTTGCACCACCCGTGGTCATCGGCATCCCCGCTATCTCACCCGCTCCTGCCAAGCTGCCACCACAGCCGGTCTACCCTACCTCCCACAGCCTTCCTCCAAGTCGGCAGGGTGCGAAAATCCCTCCTGAAAATAGAACCCTACCAGCTAGGAAGCGTGCAAAGGAAGCAAATAATTTCGAATGGCTGGGAGCGTCGCGTGGGGAGAAAGCAGGGTGAGGTGCGACGGATTCCAATTCCACCTGCTGCAGTGCGGTTCCATTCAGCCTTCACGCAAGCGCTGACGTAGCGATAGACGTGACAGCACCCATCCAACAAAAAAATCGGCAATTCAAGCGTTATTTTATTTTATTTATTTGCATGAGCGGACCAGGACGATGGCAGGAACCATGCACTTGCCGTCGCTGTTTCGCCTGTACCAACTTGTCATTTTCTTGTGCGTGTGTGTTTTCGGTTTTGGAATCGATTTCTATTTTTCTAGTTAGGTTGGTTGTGCTTTTCGTTGCCTTTCTTCAGATAGGGACGATGTAGGCATCACGAATATACCATGTCGTTTCTTCTTTGCGTGAAGAAATAGATAAAGTCGGGGGGGGGGGGGGGGGCATTTGGCCCCGGCTGAAGCTCGTCATCTAGCATCTTTGACACACGCTCTAGCCATCTAGGTGTTTCGGAATGGAGTTATCTGAAACATGGGGCCGAACCACACTACCACGTCTCCAAACTTTGTGATGTACCTTACATAGAGTGGTTGGAACGACATAAAGACATCAGGAGAATTTCAAAATTTTGTGATACTGGTCTCAAATATCGCTTGCGCAAATGTCATTGCAGCCGCACGTTTGAAGTTTGGGAAAAATAGAAAAAAAACTTGCAAGTTGGAGGGTTTGCCAAAAAACCCACGTACTTCCCTTTTTTTCAGTCTCACATAGGCAGCTTTTATGTGGTTTCAGAAACTCCCAATGCTAGATGCCACCATTCATTGATTTGGTCATGTAATGCTCCTGAGTACGTTGCTTCATCGTGGCTAGTGGATCTCCAACGTGGCTCCTCAGGAATTTTCAACCGATATGTGGCTCCACGACCGAGAACTCTCTCAGATTCTCCGTCCAAGGGGAGGAAAGTCAACGCGATGGTTTGGTTGGACCAAGTTGAAGTTGAGTCCATTACATAGTCCGGTGTCAGGGATTTTTTTTCTGAAAGTTAAAACAACATAAAAGTTGCAGGTACAAAAATAAATAAATAAATGTATCGGTTTATGTCAAAATCCCAAACTTGCAAGGGGTTTTTTGCAATTTTCTTAGTAGTTTTATATTCACATAATTTTTCTAGCATGCAACTGCATGGCAATATCCACGGTATAGAGTTCGTCTCTGTATCACTCTTGCCCACTCGAGCGCGCTAAGAAGAACGATATACTCCCAGATTTGGAAAATTGGGTGCTTTTCTTAGTAAAAGGTCCTATAAAATTTTCTTTCCTCTTCCACTGCATCTACATCGGCGTTGGCGTCGACCTGATGGAGAAGCGGCTGCTGCCTACTGGGGTGAACTCGTGAAGATAAGTTTAACAGAGTGGCACGTAAATGTGACGGAAATGGCATGTAGGCTAAAGCGATGGGTGAAATTGCACCGCGAATGGTGGCGGCTGCGCGTACGTGGACAGAAAAGTGGACACGAGATCACGGGGGAGAGAATCTATTCCCGTCCACACGGGAGCTTGCGTGGTCCGCACGAGATGCTCAGCTCTCGCTGTTGTCATGTGTAAACAAAACAACCTTTATTGGGGGCGAATCTTAGATTCTTATATTGAAAAGAAATCTGAATTTGCCACGTCGCAGTTGGGAGTTTGCAAGTGAACAACCAAGCAGCAAGATCATTGCATCTTACACCAAAAGGAGCATAGTTCCAGTAGTAAGTGGTTTAATTGGTCTAACAGTAGCTCGTTCCTAATAAACGTCTGATTAGCCAGAGTTAACCAACAACCACATGCGAATAGTGAGTGACAGCAAAATCAGCTGGTACAATACAAACAGGCTAGGTGTGGTCCGGCGATGGCGCGATCTGGAGAGCACAGCACGGGGGACGGCGTCAGCGGTGCGCCGTCACGAGGGTCTCGATGAAGCGCAGCCCGTCGAACCGCGGCGCAAACCTCTCCTCCGGCCCCGCCGCCGCCGTCTTCCTGCCCCGGCCCCGGTCCTCCTCCCTCGACGGCGACGAAACCTGTGGTCAGGCCACACAAACCATGAGTCCATGGCAAGAAGCGAGGAGGGAGCCGGACGGCCTGGAACACCAGGACGCCGGGTCAACGAGAACCTGATGGGAAAAGGGAACGGGGGCGTGCGTACCGTGGAGGGGCACGCGGCTGACGCGACGGTGGTGGCCGCTGCGGAGGCGGCTGCCGCGGCGGCGCTCCACCTCATCGCGCGTCCGCGTGCGCGTCCGGGGAGCACGAGGTGGCGCCGCTGGATCTGACGGAACGGTGGGCTAGCTCGGGCTCCCCAGCTGAGACCGGGGGACGGCCGCGGCGTATTTATGCGCGCTCGTCGGAACCGTGCGGGGGTGATTCCGTCGGATTGGAGAGCGGCTGGGCGTCGCGTCCGCCGCGCTCTTGCCGCGGGGTGGGCCCCGATTGCTGGTCCCGTCGGAGGTGGGTCCCGCCTTGGGTGGGCGGTGGCGTCGGGAAGCCGCGACGCAACAGCAGCCCGCCGCGGAGACCGAGGAGGCGAGCACGCTGGGTGGATGCGGGCCCGGTGCGGTGCATAATGATTTGTCTAATTTTTCTTATGATGATTGATTTGTTTTGAAGAAAGTGAATTTTTAAAATAAAATATATATGGATGAAGTGATTTTATATGAAAAAATGAATCGGAGGATTTGTTTTTTTCGCTTCTCAGCTTCTAATTTATTTTAAAAAATTACTCATATAAATTTTATTTAAAAAACTAAAAATTAAAAACTACTATTTAACAGAGCTCTCCTAATTACAATAAAAAATTACTTCAAAAGCTTTATCAAACAGACTGTGTAAGGGGGAGGGATTGCGTTTGGCACGGCCTTACTGCCCAGCCAGTGGTCTTCTGTAGGGCCAAACCGGCAAAACCCCACTGCAATCACACAGAGGATCGCAATTACAACATGCATAAAAACCACCTGCACCTTGTTTTTGTCGTTGTACCTACCTTCTGTACCTCCTGGAGCTATTGTATGATAGTATCAAATACCCTCTTATCGTTATTTGACCGTATGGTAAGTTTTTTGTTTGACTTCCAAAATGGTATAGGGCTTATAAAATAAATTTTATTGTCTGCTAAGGTATTAATTGGATCTACCTGCTCCGATTTTTCACGGATAATAGAATAGATATTCAAAAAATATGCCAAATACCCTCTCATCATTATTCGATCACATGATATGATGCTGGTGTAACTTCTAAAATGGCATACGAGCATATAAAATGAATGTTATAGTCTCCTGAGATATTAAATTGGATCCGCCACTTTGATTTTGCACGAATAATAGAATAGATATTTAAAAGTATATGAATAGGAAGCTCAAATAATAAAAGCTAGGTCGGTTTAAATGATCATCTAAATATCATAAGTAATGGTAGATATTATTGTGCCACCCTAAGAAGTTCATAGGCACACCACATGGTGTGGTCAATGGATATAAGGGGTGTTTGACGTCATAAAATAGTTACGGGTGGAAGATGGAGAAAAAACATTGTAGGAGGATTTGACAAACCTCTAAGGGTCTGCTTGTTTTCACTATGAATTGTGGTAAACAACTTCTATAAATTAAAGTAAATACAAACAAGCAGTTTTTAGTTTAGATTCCACAATCTACTTCTTAGATTGTCATAATCGCACAATTAGGTGGAGAACAGCTTCTCTTGGCCTTTTCTTTGTAAGAAGACCAAAATGCCCCTCGAGGTTAGGTGGTATTTAACCACCAATGCCATTACAATCTTACAACGAACCACCTTTTCTCGTTACTCTCCCCGACTCGTTTCTCTCTGCGCGCACATTGCAGTCAGGCGCAATGGCGGTGGTTCTCCATTTTTTGCCAGCCCTGCTCCTCCTCCACCACTCCCGTCCACCCCAGAGGCTATGTCGTTGGTGCTGCTAGGCATCAGCTATGAACACGTGGGCAACAACCTCCCCTGACCCCCTCCATGCCGTAGATCCTCGCCTCCCTCGGCGTTGGCCTCCTTCGCGTCTACGACAAGTGCCTCACCAACACCGGCGTCGAGCTCGTTGTCAGCGTCCCTGACGAGTACCTCGCCTTGGTTTCCACCCCTGCTGGCACCGCCACGTGGGTCCGCTCCTCAAACTAGCCCGCGGTCCCGGCCACCAAGATCGCCTTCCTCTCCGTCAGCAACGAGGTGCTCACCGGCGCCAACAGCTCCTCCCTCTTGCGCTACCTCCTCCCGGTGATGCAGTGCCTCTATGACGCGATCGCGTAGGTCGGGCTGGGCAAGCAGGTCGCCGTCACCACTGCGCACAACCTAGGCGTGAATGCGACATCGTACCCGCCGCCGTCAGCCTACTTCCGCAAGGACTTGCTCCCGATGCTCTGCCTGATCCTTGATTTCCACGCGTGTCGTTGAACTCGTCGTTCCCAGTGTTCTCTAACTTTGTCGTCGGAGATATAAGCGACGGCACATTGCACCATATCTAGCCGCAGGGGAGACGCTCCGGGAACACGCCAGTGCCTGTGACTTGGCCGGGCTCTGGTGGTGGCCCGAGCTGTCGCGGGATCCATCAGAAAATACATGCATACGCCATGTAGAATTCTTAGAGAGATGTGTTCGTATTCTTGGATTCTTTTTTGAAGAAATTTTGGTTGTTGTCAAGGCTTCTTTTTTAGCAAAATTTTGATGTTCAAACATGTGAGTCTAATGTTACGCCCTCAAGGTGTTTGTGGTAATGCCAAGCCAATATGATATTTTCTCCACATGCACAAACAACAATCCAGCCCACCCAGAATACAGATTGCCAAATGGCCATCAGCTTTTAGATCATTAGTTTTCCATAATCTAAAATACAAAAGCTGACTTTTAAAATTCATAGCTGAAACAAACAGGTCCTAAAGCTGCATGTGGATTTCTATAATTTTCTCTTGTTATCTATGTTATAAGGCTATGGGAAGAGTCACTCAAACTGCCATTATTTTTCCTCAGGGCATGCATTGCATTTTGGATTTCTTAGTGGTGTGGCGTCGGTGCAGCCTAGTCGGCGATGGTTGTTTATTTCAATTTGAGTTGTCTAAAGTTGCTGGATTTTGTTACTGTGAGTAGTGTTCGCCAAGGCGGCCGCATACGCGCTAGGCATTGGCTGGGAATCCGCCGCTACTTGGGCATAATCCATGGCCTAGGTGATAGACGGTCAAGGCAGTCCTAAGGCCATCTCCAACAGATACTCTAAAAATCTATCCCTTATAATACTATTACAGCATTCCCTAATACTATTACAATATATTCTATTTTTTCCATCTCTAACAGCTATCATATTTTCTACCTTCTATTACTCTCTTCCTTCTTTCGGACCCACGTGTCAATATCTGGGAATAGTGTTGTGGCAGCCGGTTTTCTTCCACAAATTTGCGGCCAACTACTCCCGTCAGCATCCTTGTAGTGCAACTGTAGAGGTGGAAATGACATCTATTGGAGCTGATTTTTGGTGAATTCGATCGGCATTCTTCACTGTAGCGCAACTGTAGAACTCGAAACTGCACCTGTTGGAGTTAGCCTAAGAAGCTAAAGCGGTCAAGGTAGTAGGGAGGTTAGGTGGGTCATGGCGGGGAGCTTGGTGTTGGCTCTCACAACATGAGAGGAAAGGCATAGTATAATAGTGGGGGAACACATTGGATCCATCCCAATCTTGGCTAAGGGTCAGTGGCAATTTGAGTTGTTCGCGCATCTACCGCATCTTGCTTGTGGCCCGGCACAAGTGGGCGCTACTTGTCCTAAGACTTCCTTTTTGCAAGATCGATGGCTCTAGACCCCAAGTAGTAGTTCTCTCCTCTCCAACATAAGAGATCATCTTTAGCGTCATAGCATTAGTGACGACTCAGTAAAAGAAGTCACTAATACATTATTAGTGACGGGTTCAGTGACAACCCTTACTAATGTATGACTTAGGCTAGGACCTAACTAAAAATCGTTACTAATAAGAAGTCATTAGTGACGACGAGTAAATAACCCATCATAAAAGATAATTGTGATGAGTTACCTCAAAGTGTGCTACTAATGATCTACTAATACATTATTAGTGATGGTGGAGAAGACACACGTCATTAAATATAGCCTCATGCGGCTCACTACGGGGTCACTCCTTAGTGATGGTTACAAGGAGAGTTTTTAATACAGAAAATGAAAAAATTCCAAAAATATTACGTAGCCGTCAAATGGTTTAGCGAAAATAGGGTTTTCGCCCTACGATAGGACGAAAACATATTTTCGCCAAACTGTATGATGAAAAAAAGGTGACCAGACATTTTTAATATTTTTACTACAGTAACAGGAGATTTTGACAAACAGTTTTGCGACTACTCCTCGTATGAACAGTAACTCACATGTTTTCAGATTTTTTTTTTCGTTCACACTTTCTCTGCTCCATAATTCATGATGAATCTATTTTAAAAGGATTCACCATAATAACCTGTGCAGGTTTCAAAATAAAAAACTCTAAAGATGGCTACTTTTAGAACTTCTAGTAATTTTTAAAGCCTCAAAACAATTTCTACAACTTTGGTAAAATTCACTAATATTCCATTCATGTGACGTAATAATTTCTAAACTTATTTTCAACCCTAGGTTACTTGGTGAAAAACTGAGTTCCTTTGCAATGCTCCATTTATATGTATTTTTATCATTTCATATGATATACTCTTTTTAATTCAATTTGAATTAAAAAATTCAAACATGATTAATTTCTAAAATTATTTCGAAATTTTTTGAATTCAAACAAATTAATAATGTTTGAATTTGTTTAAATTCAAATTGAATTAAAAAGAGCATATCACATGAAATTATAAAAATGCATATAAATAGAGCATTGCAAAGGAACTCACTTTTTCACCAAGTTACCTAGGGTTGAAAATAATTTTAGAAATTATTAAGCCACATGAATGAAATATTAGTGAAAGTTTCCAAATTTTTGGAAATTGTTTTGAGGCTTTAAAATTACTAGAAGTTCTAAAAGTAGCCATCTTTGGAGTTTTTTTTTTATTTTGAAACCTACATAGGGTATTATAGTGAATACTTTTAAAATGGATTCATCATGAATTATAGGACCTACTGAAAAATTTTCATGAATTTTGGAGTACGACAACCCACTGTTCAAATAGAGAATGTGTGAACCAGAAAAATTCGGAAAACATGCGAGTTACTGTTTATACGAGGAGCAGTTGTAAAACGGTTTGTCTAAATCTCTTGTACTGTTGCAAAAATATTAAAAATGTCTGGTCATTTTTTTTTTGCCATACAGTTTGGTGAAAATATGTTTTTACCCTACTGTAGGGCGAAAACCTTATTTCCGCTAAACAGTTTGATGACTAGGTAATATTTTTGGAATTTTTTTCATTTTCTGTATTATTTTTGTAATTTCCGTAAAAAAACTAATATTTAAAAAAAATCGTTATGAGTACACCCGTTACTAATGTATCACTCATTAGTGACGGCTTTCCTTATCACCCATCACTAATGATTGATTTTAGGTTTATTTCTACACCGAGCAGCTCAATTAGACAGTGTCTGTTCACCGGTTGCTCGGCACACGGGGTGATTTTTTGGTGATTCTATTGAAGACCAACCAAAATCTTGGTGATTTGAAGTTAGGATTATTCTTTGGCCTTTGAAGGTTTGCCTCTCCTTTCCTCCTCTTGCTACTATTTGCTACATACTATGGTTTGAGTAGAATCTTGATATATTTATGGTGCTATTATATTCCTAAAAGTGAAATTATGTTGCTATTAGGTGAAAATTTTGAAATGTTTGTGGTGTAATTATGTTAATTATATTTCTAAAAATGAACCTAGTTTGTGTAACCTACGTTTCCCATTTCGAGAGTGTTTGATTATAAATATGACTTAGAAACTTGTCATATTTATAAGAAGATGCTCCCTAATTATTCATAAATTTTAGAAAGTTCGAGGATATGTGGCTCGAATAGTAGGTTTTTGTACTCTTGTATGGTTCTATAGAGAATTTTGGTGTCATCTCCCTGTTATTCTCTGAATACACACCCTCTTGGCTCGTTGTCAAGACGTGTATTTGGAGGACAGCAGGGAGATGCTACCGAAATTTTCTCTAGAACTATATAAGAGCATAGAAAACTATTTGGGCCACATATACTCAAATGGGATTAAGACCTATCTTTACCTATGTAGAAACTAGCTAGCTAGGATCCTTCACCATAGATAAGAAATATATCAGTCTTTCTAATCTTGATCTAATCTATAATTTGGATTGAGCTTTTGTATATGTTATCTGATGTTGAAGATATGGTCGATATGTGCATATATGTTGAATGAGCTCTTGTATATGTTACCTGATGTTAAAGATGTGGTCGATATGTGCATATAGAATAAGAGTACGCTATCACACATACCGATGATCTGAGATTGCCAATTTGGCATTTGGATGGCGACATCAGTCACAACCCGCTCTCTGAGAGTAAAACTTGATAACATAAACATATTCTTTATTTTTATATGCTTGTCATATGCAATTATCATGTTTACCTTTTTTTATTGTTGCTTATGTTTAGTCTCGATAGCACATATGAATTCTTTATTCTTTTTTATCTACTGCTATATATTCTTATTTATATGTATGCATATTGCACAACAAATTCATGATGGTTAAAACTAAATTTGTAAGAAACTCCCAAAATGAATTTAGGTTGCGTAACCTATTATGTCGTCTCCCGTTCGGGAGTGTTTGATTATAAATATGGCTTGATAACTCATCATATTTAAGAAGATGCTCCCAAATTATCCATCAACTTTGTACAGTTCGAGGATATATGGTATGAGTAGTAGATTTTTGTATTCTTGAATGGCTCTAGAGAGAAATTCGGTGTCATCTTCTTGTTGTTCTTCGGATACACACCTTCTTGGCTCATTGTCGAGACATGTATTTGAAGAACAACGTAGAGATACTGCCAAAATTTTCTCTAGAACTATACAAGAGCATAGAAACCTACTCAGAGCACATATCCTCGAATGAGATTATGACCTATCTTTGCCTATGTAGAAATTAGCTAACTAGGATTCTTTGCCTTAGATAAGAAATATATCATATTTTTTTAGGAAAATCCTAAAAGTGAATATAGTTACTAATACTTATAAAATTGTATTTATATATTCGTATCTATTAGATGTCTGCCAACGAGTCTTCATCGGGATCCTGTGACGAAGGACAAGCTCCCAAATCAGACGTCTATGCAACCAGATCCCAATAGAGCAACCATACGAAGGCTAAGGGTAAAAGCAAAGTGGAAGCCATATAGGAGAAGAATGCACTGCAGAGGTTGCCTGTAGGAAGGCCATCTTGTTCGAGCATTAAGACCTGCGAGCTTCCGCAACCTCTGTAGTGCCTTCTTCTCCGCAGAGGTTCTCCAACAGTTTGATGGCATACCTACAGAGAAGAAGGCACTGCAGAGGTTGCGGAAGCACACATGCCTTAATTCTCGGGAGAGGGTACCATTGCTCCTTTCGAAGTTCGATGACCTCATTGTGGCTCAAAAGAATGTCATGTTCAATAATGGTGTTAATACATTTCTGGAGTTACTAGAGAACATGCATGCAAAGGTTGCATGAATGCTATGAAAATGATCACCAAACTTTGGAGAAGTCAAAAGAGCAATCTTGTGAATGAGTATATGACAAAAGGGTTGGAGCCCTTCAGCAAGTACCCATATATGAAAATGTAGGATTGAGAAGCTTTTGTGGGGTTGAAGAGCTTAGAGACATTCCAAATGGAGATTTCAGTAAAGAAGCATCTTCGGGAAAATAACAAGTAGAACCACAACCTAGGCATATGCGGGTACGTGGGGAAAAGGGAGAAATGATAGTCGGAGGATGAAAAGTTAGCCAACGAAGGCCGTGATAATCCTTAGTTTCAATTCCCAAGACGATCACAATCGTATTTGCAAGTGAGGGGTAAGTTATCAGATAGTGGAGAAATCACATTTCAATCCAGCGAAACCGAGACAATCGCTGAAAAGGTGAAAGAAATAGCAGCCCAATCCTCCGAAGGTTCATTCAATGGGGTCAGGGAATATGGTGAGCTCTCCACTGCGATGGGAAACCCTAAGCACCCAGGTCGCATGCAAGGCATGTCCAATTTCCAGGCCTAGAAGTTAGGCTTCTCTGAACATATCGGGATGTATAAGAAGAGGAAGAGGGTGGGTGCAATCGATGTGCAAGCATTGAGCTAGTCAATCATAGAGAGCGTTTATCAAAACCTCCTGTAAAGATTTGAGTCACAGGGAGTCGTAATTCCTAGTATACCCGCGGGTGATAGCCCCATTGCTGGACGTAGAGTAGTTAAGTCTATAGGGAGGTTGAATAACCTGTCTTCTCTCCATCCATGGAGCCAGATACTATAGACCTTATCGATGATCCCATGCCATGCTCATTGGTCATAAGACCTGGTGGCTACCAAATTTAGGTTGCAAAGGGCTTAGTGCATCCAGAGGTCTAGGTGTTACATACGGTCCCGATACGTCTTGGTTATGTCATTGTCTTCATGGATTTTGTACATGCTAATGTTGTGGACACAGATTTGCCCGTTCGCCCTAATGATGAGATCCAAAAACTGGATCAAGCTTGTCTTAAAAGGATCCAATGGAAGAGGGGGGTGAATCTTGGTGCACAACGAACCATCTAGGAGCGATCCGCCTCGAGGTTTTAATGCATTGAGTTCCTTACCCCAACCTCAGTCTCAAGATGAGCTAGATGCATCGCCTTTGCCTACTCTGCCATCTTCATCTAGGAAACCTGAGGGTAGATCAGAGAAGAAGAATAAGTCCAAGGCCGAGTCGAGGAAGCAGTTGTCAAAGAAGTCCAAGTCCTCTGGTTAGGACTCAAGCGTTGAGAAGCATGAGATCGGAGCAGCTTGGACTAAGGCTGACCCAAAATTTCAGCTTGGGAGGCCCTTGCTACTGGCAGATCCACTTTATAGGGTGGCACAACATTGTGTCGAGTTGCACAATTACTACCTGCAAGGTTGCAAAGCGAAGAAGACTTCCTTTGTCGTACAATACCAAAATCGACACTTCTTGAATAGGGACGACTACTTTATTGTGGGCTTCAATGACTTATACGACCTCTTCAACCTTGATGGCCTGGACGTGGGGTTATTGCAATGCTTTACATTGTAAGCCTTTTCAAACTAGACATTAATTAATTATTACCACTAATTCTCCAATCTAACTAATTTCTTATCTATAGAGACTTGGTGCAAGAAACGAGGAAGAAGGAGCCATTCGGATATCTAGACTCCCAAATTATGATGATTTATGTGATGGAACAAGAAAGTGAATTCGTTGCGGGATATGTGGCTAGGGCAATGAGCCAGTTTTCGAAGGACTACCTGATGGCCGCCAACAACACAAATGGCCATTGGATCTTACTGGTCATTGCCCCCAAGTGGAACTTGGTATGGTACCTCGATTTATCAAGACTAGTAGTAGGACGTAATGATAAACGGGGAGTACGTGACTATACTTTTGTCAAACAAATCCTCGACGAGTAAGTTCTTCATGACTTAGGTTACACATTGATTTTTTCAAACTTTTTTCAAATATTGACTAATGGATCCCTCTTTGCATGTAGTGCTTTTGAAATGTATATAAGTTGTGATCCAAAGTACGATCTAAATGAGCCCCGCACATTGACACATAAGACCGCCTTCACGGTAAGTGCCAGCAGACATATTTACTAATGGAGTTTTTCACTATAGGAAATCTCCCTATTTTCTACTGCTAGCATATGAAAGTCAGTTTTGGATTGAATAGGTAAAATATCAATGACCCTTGCATTAAGTCAATGATTTTAATTATTAATGCCAATATAGTCAATGAAGCTAACATGATTTGCTAATATACAAGGTTTAGTCTCATGGATGCTATGTGATGAACTTAGGGTTAAAGGGATGAACATCGAGGTCAAATAATAGCTTCATGAATATATAAGGACCTATTATTTAGACAAATAATCATAGTGTTGAGATCATCAATTGTGTAGATATGTTTGTTTTATTTGACCGTACTATAAAGAGAGGCTTGTGTTTAGTAGCTTAATCTTGTGTCTTTATGTTAGTTACCTAATATGTGACACACACTAGATTTGATTAGATCCAATAAACCGAAATAAAGACCTAAGACATCAAGGAAGATAAGCCACAAAGGCTGAGAATTGAGGAAGTTTGAATTGGACATGTCACTCGGAAACCTAGTCACCACATGATGCAATTAGGTCATCGTACGATCGGGTGGGTTCACTATATGATACAATGACTATGGGCATGAGTTGTAGAAGGTTTTCTAGGTTTTAGAGATGAAGCATATGATACGGTGGCCCATGGGACGATGCATCATATGTTTGTTGCAAAGATGTTGTAAGTTAAGGAGATCTATGGTTAAGTCACAGCATCATATGGTGACCATGGGATAGTGCAACCTACTTAATTTCCAAAAGGTTTCATGATTCAGAAGAGAAGGCTATCGCATGATGCAGTGGGTCACGTGGTGAGGTTCTAACAAGTTTCAATGGTCGGATTTTGGACCGCTAGAAAGGGGGATACCACATGATGCGGTGAAGTCACCATATAATATGGTGTCTAGAAATTCTAGAATGATTTTGTGTTGGCTCTATAAATACTCCATCCACTAGCCTTTTGAGATTGCTCATTCCCTCCACAAGGCATGCACACATATTGGAGAGGGTTTGAGTCACCTTGTAGTTGAAGTTAAAGATCAAGGAAATTAGCACATGATTAAGGACTTGATTAGTGCTAATTTTAGCCTAGTGTGCATCTAGCTTGGTGATTAGTCTAGAGTTGGATGAAATGAGTGATCCACACTTGTTTCTCTTGGTGTTTGTCTACACCTATACAACTTGGCGGTGGTGAGTCTTGCGAGACTTTCTAACCGAGTTTGTGTGGAGTGGTCACAAGCGTTGTGAGCAGGAGGAATGACCCTTATCGGAGCGATGAAGCACTATGTTAGAGAAGATAGCAGTGAGCATCCGTGTGTGCCTAGTAGAAGGACCACTGGTGTGTGGGGAGCTCTAACAGCTAGACCACAAAGTTATTTGATCGGGGAGCTTGGCCTTTGCGAGAGGCTCCGACATGGACTAGTTGTGAGAGGCAACTCACCGATACAACGGGAAAGGTCATCGTACCGAGTTTGCATTCTCTATCTTATTTACATTCTGCTCTTTTATATTGCTCCGTTTTACCTTCCACATTTACCTTTCCTAGAATGGTCATGTCTAGTTTGTAGGATTGCAACCTAGGGTGCAAAACTTTATTGTGATAGAGTAGCATCCCTAGATGAACCTAGAAAACATTTAGATAGAAATTGATTTAGATTTATCTTATTGAGTTAAGCCGAATAGTTTTAGAAACCCTTATTCACCCTCTTCTTAGTGTGTCACTAGTTCTTACAATTTGTATTTGACGACGAATAAACAATTAATAATTAATAGAAATAAGGTATATCCTTAGAACTGTACACATGTATTTATCCTAATACGGTATGTTTCACAACTACCATGAGGTAAATAAGGCATGTGCCGATATTTCAGACAATTCATCGTGTTGTACACAGAAACCATCCCTAGATCAGGAAGGAGTCTTTATAGGATCTAGGATACTGATTAGAGGAGGGTGAATAGACAGTTTTAGAACTAATTAGCTATTGATAAATTCTATTACATAATTTAATCATTTGATCACTAAACAAGATATATATGATCTCATCTAAGATGACAGTTTTGCAATCTAGGGTGATATATAACAATTCAATTTCTAGGAATGCAAATACTAAGAGTAAGAATTTGCACAAGGAGATAGTGAATTTTATCCTGTGGTATCAATGACTTTCTGGTCACCCCTAATCCACGTTAAGGTGGGTTCAAGCCTCTAACCACTTCTCTATCAAGTCATCGCTTCTCACAAAGTGAAGGACTTGATCTTGAGCTAGATTAGTCCAATGAACCAGCCAGAACCTTGGTTTCACTAGAGATGCACTTTACCACTTTGGTGAGGTGTGCACTAGAACTCTCACAATCACCACCAGAGCTCCTTCACAACCTTGTTGAAGGGCTCACTTATTTTACCACCTTGAAGCCATCTAGGAGTCAACAACCTTCAAGAGTAACAAGTTGTTGACGCTTGCTTGAAGGATCACTACTGCAACAAAAGCATAAACACTTGAAACAATGCACTAGAATGCTCTCACTCTCACAAAAAGATGCACAACTAAGCAATGTGAGGCAGAGAATGACTTAAGGTGTTTAAATATTCAATCTAGATGTCAAAGAGCTTATCCTTACACGTGTTTAAGGACTATTTTTAGGCCACACTCCTAATTGTAGCTGTTATATAGGAATTCATGACTTTTGGGTCCCTGACCCACTTCTTCTTCTTCACTACCGACTCCCTTCCACTACCACCGCCGCCACAGTCATTGCCTGAATTGGTGCAAGGTTGCATGCCCCACCGCCTCCCCTTCCACTGGCTGGCAACGCTCTCACCATTTGTAAGACCTCTTTCCTGGGATCTCCTATGCCTCCTGTATCTATCCCTGGATCAAGTAGCTATTATGTATAGTACAACAATTGTAACATCATAGTCATACCTCATACATAAAAGTATTAAGGTTACAAAGTACAAAAGATCTTCAAACCATACAATATATTACAAACCTAGCCTCACGGACATCAAAAGCACATCAGAAATATTACCCAAAGCCACAAGCCGCTAGGATGAAAACGTGACTACTAAATCTACTCACCCGTGCCTTCATCTCCAACGAAGTTGGCATCTGCTTCCTCATCTGAATGATAGTAAGAGTGAGTATGGAAGATATTGAGCAAGTCCTATACTACTTCAAGGTGTTGATAGATGCAGAAAGGTATCTCAAGGACAATACTTTACAGTTTAGTTTTAAGCATCAAACAATTTATGTTGGTATCCATTTGTATTCTCTACTGATAACTTTAAAAACACTATACACAAAGTAACAATGTATATCTGAGGGGTTTTCGGTCTAGGAGGGGCTACACCTCGCTCTGCAATACCTATCATTGTGTCTGTTGTACCTCTAGTACTACACAACCCCTAGCGGGTTGAGCTAGCAACCTCATCACACGGACATTTAGTCCATGCACTCACTCATCAAAGACACACACACACTCCAAGTATAATCAATGAGGTCATTGCTTTGCATGTCCATGACCATGGACATGGCTATTCGAATAGATTTACACTCTACAGAAGTTGTACACTGTCCCCACACGATATGCTCAGCCTCCAGCTATTGCAAGCGAAGGAGAAAATCATATTGAGTTCCCGTACCCATCAAGCATGTTGCTACATGATCCACCCATGGGAAAAACATTAGGGGTCTGGAGCATTGGATTAATCAAGGTTCAATGGCCATTGCAATGTCATCAGTCAGCTCTCATACTACACGCAGTAATGAGTCTTTTCCTGAGTTCCTGTTGTACCCCTACCTCTAGGGTGGGCAATGAGCTAAGCCAATGGGGTGTGAGATCAAGTCCTGTCAATTCAGGACGCATGATTGCACTAGGGTTACTTAGCATAACAATGTATTGATTCGGTACTTATATTGCTAGGGCAAGCATCTTTAGTTGACAATGCATACCACAAAGGTACTTGAAGCCCCTAATAGCATCCTCGATCGAAGAACTACTCTACTTGCTCCTACCAAAATAGTTTTCACCCATTTTACACCCCACCTGCCATATTCCATACCAAATCAAGGATTCCTCTTTCACCAAAGATTCATGGTATATGAGTTGAATTGATTAAATAGTGAAGCGGCATCTCTGAAGAAGTGTATTCCACCAGCGACATCTCCGAGGAGAAAGTATTCCATCCTAAGCATACTAGATATCACGGCGTTGTCCGATGTTAATATAGATGACGATAGGTAAATCCTAGGGTGATATATATTCTGGATATGACAATAAGACATGGCAATTGTTTGATATGATTGAACTACTGCAAGCAGTTGAAATAGCACAATACATAGCACACGTGATAATAAGTCAAGTTTTAAGTTAGCTAATTAGATTATTGCAAAACATAGGCTCAGAATAATCAAGGAGATAGGACTTACCTTCTTCAAAGTCTTCTTCTAAACCTTGGTCAAAGTTAGGATCCTCCAAATTCTCTACGAATCCTCTGGTTCTGCAAACGCGATTACGATCAACAACCTATATTAGAGAAGAATCAAATAACACCAAATGAAATACCAAATGAGCCCTAATGGATATCACACTGTGATAGAAAGGTAGATCTTGAATTTTGATAAATTTAGGCAAAAGAATCGCCAGGGTTGGAGTTAGAACAGAGAAGTTATGTCTCCTAAAAGATTTAATCTAAAATTAAATCAAGAAATTATGAAATGGAACTATTCATGGGTAGGGCCCATAGGTGGGGCCCACTGAATAGTATTATGGGCCCACAAAGCAGTACTGTCAAATTTAGATGAATTTAGACGAAAGAATTGCCGGCATCGGAGTTAGAACAGAGAAGTCATGTCTCCTAGAATATTTAATCTAAATTAAATCAAGAAATTATGAAATAGCACTATTCATAGGTAGGGCCCACTCAACAGTACTGTAGGGCCTACTGAACAGTAACTAGGTCGTAACCACTAGACATTTCTTGGATTAGGATGGATTGGGCCTGGGCCAGGCCGCACAGTGGCTGACCTAGGGGGACATGGCCTCGGCCTGCTTTGGCCAGGCCATGCCAGCAAGGGCGATGGCCAGCTATGCTCGCGGGTGCACGCAGGCTCGCTGGTAGAGCAATTTTGGTGGATCCACGCCAGAGAGCTCGATGGAATCGTGCTCCTACCGGTGATCCATGATAATGAATGAATGTCTGGTACCTACACGCTACGGGGAACCCTTTTAGGGGTTTATTGACAGCATGCGATGGCCCAAGCAGCGTCAGACAGTGGCTAGAGCGAAGCTGGGTGGTGGAGCAAAGCTAGGTGGAGGCTCTATGCTATTCACATGCAAGGTGCCCTTGCAACCTATGGCTATGGCTCGTTGGATAGCATCACAACATAATGATCAGCTCAGCTGGGATAAGGCAAGTGCCAGCAGCGAGCTCAATGCGGCCGTTGAAGAGGGGGCACAAGAGAAATGATATGCTGGGCAAGAGGGAGTAGGAGGGGACCACTACTACAAAACTGGTCTTATATGCCGGCCCATCACTGCCGGTTCCTAATGGGCCAGTAGTGATGGGGCGTCACTGCCGGTTCATAAGCCGCGCGGGAAGAATTAGCCATCGTGGCTTATGAACTGGCAGTGATAAGGGTCATCACTGCCGATCGATGGATTGAGCCAGCAGTGATTCCCTGCTCCCTCGTCATTGCCAGCTTAATCCACCGACCGACAGTGATAGCATAACATCACTGTTGGCTGATTAATTAAGCCGGCAGTAATGTCCCGGCTATATAAAAGTCACCCTCTCCATCCGCAAGCTCGAGCACAATAGAGAGGAGCTCTGTTCTTGCTCGGTGGCGGCCATTTTTGCTCACCAGGATCTTGGTGGCTTAAAATTTTTGAGGAATCCTCATGCCCTAGGTGTTCCAAAGTATGTAACTTCCTCTCCAATCAATTTCTATTTGAATTTTATTTGCTAAATTACTCTAGATTTTGAAATGATGGAGATGAACCTATGGCCATGATGTTTTGAGACAATGTAGATACAATTATACCTCATTTATGATATGAATGCTTCAATTCTAGTGGAAAGTGTCTTTATTATTGATTTACATTAGCTATATCTATGAGCATATTTATTTTTGGTTTTTAATGAATTAGAAAATTTAGCCATGATATTAAGGTATATAGCAAACTCCAATTATAATTTTTATATTTTAATTAATTAGCAAGCTCCAATATAGAAACTTTAGGTATGAGCATATTTATGGTTGAGTTTTAGTGAATTAGAAAAATTAGCCATGATATTTAGGTATGTAGAAAGCTCCAATTATATTTTTTCTATTTTAATTAATTAGCATGTTCCCAATATGGAAACTTTAGGTATCAGCGTATTTATTTTGATTTTTAATGAATTAGAAAATTTCACCATGATATTTAGGTATGTAGTAAGATACAATTATATTTATGTATGAGCGTATTTATCTTTTATGTTTCCTTAATGAGTCATAGATAAGGTGTTGAATAATAAAGAAAATTTCTAGGGATGGCACCAACAAATACTCATCGGAAGCGGACGCGAAAGCATGCAAAAGGCGGCTTCTTCAACCCGGGCCAATTGCCGGTAGGAGATGATGAGATAATTTATTTGTTGGTGATCGCAAAATATTGTAGATGTCATGAATTTGAATTTACAATAATGATATAATTGTAGATGAACAGAAGATGAATATATGATGCGAGCCGTGTGAGCGCAGAGTAAAAGAATGGCGTGGATTGTTTCCTGGTAGAAGCCGTGATGCACAAGTCAAATACACAGTCTCAATACATGTGTTGTTCATGTGTCGATTGCGAGAATAAGAAGCAGTTCTCCACCACCCAGCAGATACATTCCCACTTGATGCCAAGGGGCTTTATGTTTAGCTATACCCGTTGGACCGAGCACAGTGGAGCTGAGATCGTACAGGAAGGGCAATACATTGAAAGAGAAGATGAAGACATGTGCACTGATATACCATTCGACGAATACATCGATATGCCGCCTGCCAGAGATACGTTGGCCGACGCCGATGTCGATGATCTGGAGCAAATGTTGCACGATGGGGAGGGGAACTTCACCAATGAAAGAGAGTTTCAAAAGTTCCAATGTATGTTAGAGGACATTAAAACACCGTTGTTCCCTGGCTGTGAGAAGGAGCACACAAAGTTACGTACCGTGCTTTCACTACTGCAATTGAAGGCAAGCAACGGATGGTCTGATGCAAGCTTCACGGAGTAGTTACTATTCTTGAAGAAATTGCTTCTAAAGGAAAATATGCTGCCAGAAAACACGTACTAGGCCAAGCAGGTTGTGTGTCCATTGGGGTTGGAAGTACAGAAAATACATGCATGTTCAAACGATTGCATGTTGTATCACAGAGAGCATGCAGACATGTAAGTGTGTCTCATCTATGGTGTAGCACGGTACAAGCATGACGGTGATGATATCGATGGTGAAGGAAAGAAGAAAAGGCGTCCCGTGAAGGTGATGTGGTATTTTCCTATAGTCCCCTGTTTGGAGCGTTTATTCACGAACAAAAGGTATGCTGAACTAATGCGATGGCACACCGATGAGCGCAAGGATGATGGAATGCTGAGATACCCCGTTGATTCTACGCAGTTGAGAAACATTGATAGGAAATACAAGAATCCCTTTGCAAAAGATATGAGGAATATAAGATTTGGGTTCAGTACGGATGGGATGAATCCATTCAGCAACATGAGCAGTAGCTATAGCACTTGGCTTGTGACTCTATGTATCTACAACCTTCCTCCTTGGTTATGTATGAAGTGGAAGTACATTATGATGCCGGTGCTGATACCAGGGCCAAGGCAACCTAGCAACGATATCGATGTCTACCTGAAATCATTAATGGAAGATCTTGTAATAATGTGGAACAATGGTGTGCATGTATGAGATGCATACAAACGAGAGAACTTCACCCTACGCACAAACCAGTTCGTAACAATCCAAGATTGGCCAGCCCTTGGCAACCTATCGGGACAGATTGTTGAAGGCTACTGTGCATGCATGCATTGCTTGGATGAAACAGAGAGCTTGTGGCTGAAGAACAGCCGAAAAATAGTGTACCTAGGTCATTATAAATTTCTTCTCAAGGATCACCCGTACCGTAGCAACAGGAGAGCTCTTGATGGGAAAGTTGAGACTCAATTACCTCCTAAGCATCGCACTGGGAGACAAGTATATGAGATGGTAAAGGGACTTAGGGTTATCCTTGGAAAGGGACGCGGGAGTACACCGGTTCCGAAATCTAATCTTAGAGCTCCTATGTTCAAAAAGAAATCTGTCTTTTATGACTTAGTATATGAACCAAATTTGGTGGTTTGACACGCAATCGATGTCATGCACATTGAGAAGAACGTGTGTGATAGCTTGATTGGTACGTTACTAGACATACCTGGCAAAACATAGGATACACTCCAAGCACGGAAGGACCTGAAATGTTTGAAACTCAGACATGATCTACATTCCTAAGAGATGAAAGAAGGCAACAAATATCTTGGCCCCGTGAGCTACGATCTGAGCAAGGCGGAGAAAATTGCAATGTGCAAGTGCTTGTATGGAATCAAAGTTCCATCCAGTTACTCCGCCAACATAAAGAGACTAGTAAACATGAAAGACTTGAAATTAACTGGCATGAAGTCTCATGATTTTCATGCGATGATGACACAGATGCTTCCAATTGCAATTAGTGGTATTTACCGCCGAAGGTCTGAAACACAATCATAAAGCTGTGTTCATTCTTCAACGCGATATCACAGAAGGCCATCGATCCGACCAAGCTAGATAAGCTGCAGGAAGACGTGGTCGAAACTCTATCCCAACTTGAGGCGTTGTTCCCTCCATCATTTTTTGATATCATGGTGCACCTCATTGTTCATATTGTGAAAGAGATACGGATTCTTGGCCCCGTATTTCTGCATCAGATGTACCCTTTTGAGAGGTTCATGGGAGTGCTTAAGAAATATGTTCGTAACCAAAATCGGTCGAAAGGCTGCATGGTCGATGGCTGGGGAACCGAGGAGGTCATTGATTTCTGCGTCGACTACATGAATCTCAAATTGATTGGTGTGCTTGTATCTCGCCATGTGGCAAGGCTACAGGGGAAAGGGACGATAGGTGCAAATGCATTCCGCACTAACGATCCCGTTTCATTCACGCAAGCACATTTTGCAGTTCTGCAACAATCAATTGTAGTGGACCTGTATGTCAAAGAACACCAGAAGATGCTATGCACCAGAATCTCAGGGAAGTACGATGTTTGGATCGCGCGAGAGCACAAAGATCATTTTGGCACTTGGTTACGCAGACAAGTGATGCATAAGCAGACAGAGTGTGCTTAGTTGAATGTGTTGGCTCACGGACCGTCTACTACAATCCTCACATTCCAAAGATATGACATGAATGGCTATACATTTTATACGAGAGCTCAAGATAATAAGAGCTCCAACCAAAATAGCGGTGTCCGTATAGATGCCTACGACTACAATGGAAATAGGGAGACCTATTACGGATTCATAAGGGAGATTTGGGAGCTCGACTATGGAGTGTTAAAGGTTCCTCTTTTCTGGTGCCAATGGGTCAGACTCCCAGGGGTTGTGAAGATCGACAAGTACGGTATGACTACAGTGGACCAAAAACTCGTTGGATACAGAGAAGAACCATTTGTACTTGCGAATGATGTTATGCAGATCTTCTATGTTAAGGACCCAAACCCAGCTAACAAGGAGGAACTCCACGTGGTTCTTCAAGGAAAAATAAGGATTGTCAGAGTAGAGAATGTTGTTGATGAGGAAGACTACAATCAATTCGATGCACTACCTCCTTTCAGAGAGGACGTCGAACTAGGTCCCATGGAAGACACCGACGAACCTCCCTATGTTCGTCGTGATCATAATGAAGGGCGAATCGTTAAGACAAAGTAACTAAATTATATTAATTACTATGTATGAATTTGTTTTACATTCAATTATATCTCACTTTTGTTATGGAAGCTTCAATTTGTAGTGTATGGTGGAAGATATATTTATTATTGACCATATTTATTTTTGATTTTAGGTATATACAAAAATTAATTTTGGTATATAGCAAGTTCAAATTCAAATAAATATGTATTAGGTCTGCTAGGTTAACTTAATGTTAATAAATAAAGATAGTACAAACTCAATCGAAATCACCTGAGTAGTGCAGCAGTTTGTTCAGTCTTACTTGGTGTAGGGTTTGGGTTCAAGTCTCTGCACGCGCGTGAAGATAAAATAAATTTTTTGCACCCCGCGGTACCAGCAATGAAAGGGGTTTCACTACCGGTGGACATATTGGGCCGGCAGTGCAAATACTTTCACTGCCGATGTACTTATTGAGCTGACAGTGAAAGTAGTTTCACTGCCGGTTGTCTTAGTGAGCCGGCAGTGAAGGTACCATTTCACTCCCGGTGGTCATATTGAGCCGACAGTGAAAGTCCTCACCTATAAAATAGCTCGATGCCTTGCGCCCTTTGACACTTAGAAATTTTTTCCCGTTCCCTGTGCCATCCGTCGAAACGCCTCTCAATGCCGAGGAGCCCACACCGTCGGAGGTCCACGAGCCTGTGCCCACTGTCTGTGTCCTCCTCGATGCCGTCGTCCTCCTCCCCGTCATCATCGCCGTCCTCCTGCCCGGTGCCATTCCAGTCCTCCTCTATGCCGTCATCCTCCTCCCCGCCGTCGTCGCTGTCCTCCTCCCCGACGCCATTCTCGTCCTCCTCGACGCCGTTCCCTGTCCTCGTCGATGCCATCATCCTCCTCCCCAACGCCGACCCTGTCCTTAGTCCCCAACACCACCTTCCTCGGAGTCGCCTACCACTACACTGCCGCCCCATCCCCGAGGCCATGTTCCTCCATGCGGCTGTCCCCGTCGCTGTCATCCCTGAGCTCCAATACATCATCGCGGTGAGTACTCCACCGCCCACCATCTCCCTCCACCTCCCAGACGGTGTTTGTGGTTGCTGCGAAGTGATAGGTACTATGAGGTTAATGGTTGATTTGGTAATTGAGTTCTGGTTTCACCACTGGGTGGTTTAGTCAATTGAAATTGAGCCGAGTTAGCTCGGTTCTGGTGTTTAGAACTTTGGTGCTCAGGAAATCGATTGGTGGTGGTGCTGTGTTGGTGGAGGTGCTTATTGACTGTATAGATTTTGCCTCTAGCCATATTGCACTGTGAATATTTTGGTTTTTCTCCTCCCTTTCATTTATGCTCTCTGGATGACTTGGTGATATGCTTTGTGATGATCAAATGGAACACTGAGGTTGGGCTAGATGTCTAAGTGCAATAGGTGTTAAATTTGTTTGTTCTCTGTTGTTGGATCGGCACAGATTGTCCTGATAGTAGTGGTACATTTCATTGTTCAATCCCCGTGCTTATTGTTGGTAGTCTGTACATTGCCAGTTAGGCTTGATTCCTGGACTAGGAGTTGTTGTATTTGTTGATTCAATTAATCTTGTTTTCATTGAATTCTGGAAGAGCAGGAAAACCTTTGGTACTGCTTTGATATTTTGCTACTCAGTTATTGTTTGTTTCTCAAAGAGTAATCCTCTCCCTGTCAGCTTTTATGTACAGCAGCATTGTCTAGGAAGAAAGCTCAATTTCAAAGAACATGGTTTTTTTTTCAGTTTTACATCTAGTTGTGATATTAGCTTCTAGCCCAGCTTGTGATGTGTCAAATGGACAATTAGGGAGCAGGATATCGTAGTCCTGGGGCCAATTGTTGAGAGAAATTTTATTCAATCATCCATATGCTGTTCAGTTCATTATCTTGCTTGATGGGAGGTGGTTTTGCTTATGTACTTATGGCACTTACATGTATGTTCATGTTTAGTGTATATGAACTACTTTGTTTCTTGATTTTTATATTCGGGTGGTCCTCAAGCATATTTTGTAGTCGCAAAGATGAAAGAAGATAACTATTTACCATACATATGACTGTAAAGCTTGACTGGAATGGTTATTACACATGCACCTTGCACGTCTTTTCACAATCCCAGTCGACCTTGCAGTCGTATATAATTATCTCCATAATCTGATGTGGATCAATCAAATAATAGACTCTTTGTTGGATGGTGGTTGCATATGATGGTGGTGACTGATTTTTGTTTTTGTTTGTTGCTTTTCTTGTTACACCCTAAACACGCCCAGGAGGAGGAGGACGAGAGGGTGGCCTGTCAATGTGCTACGGAGGAGGCCGAAGGCTCAAAACCTAGAGACGTTCAGGCATCAGACTTAATGTCTTTGACACGCCGGTGAGCCCGGAGCATAGGCGACGCTGCGGTCGATCAGGCGTTGTTGAGTCCTCCGCTCCACCACCATCACCCCCACGACATCCGTGGACGTACTCATGCCATCAATCGTCAGTGCGGGGACGTGGTCCTCGTCGCGAGAGAGGTAGAGGGATACTAGACTGGCTCAACTCAACCGACTTTTCAAGGGGTGACTTGTAATATTGTGTGTTTGTCGATGCCTGACTTATAATCTGTGTTTATTACTATGTATTAATGAAGATATTTTTATTATTGATTTACAGTAAATATATGTATCATTGTATGCATGTATTGAGAGAGAGACGGAGAGATTGAGGAGAGAGAGAGAGTACAGAGAGGATAGAGAGGAGGACCGTGGAGGGGGAGAGGGAAAACATTGCCGGCTCAAACCTTTGGCCGGCAGTGATTCTAACAAATCACTGTCGGCCAAAGGATACAGTCGGCAGTGATAACCCCCTTCACTGCCAGTCCACCGAGCCGGTAGTGATAGTCCTCGACTATCACTGCCAGTTGCACACTGCCGGCTCCAAAACCTGCAGTGAAGGTGGTTTTGGAGCTGGCAGTGAAGGGGTTTTCTGTAGTAGTGGACGGGAAGCTCATCAAGCTTGGAAACGTTGAAGGGCAGGGCGGCAGCCAGCGGTGCGAAGCTTCGACGGCGGCAGCATCTGATCGGCCTTGGCTTGGGTGCGCTCAAGTCCAGCTCCAGGGTGTGGAAGGGCGGCACATGGAAGGTGGCAAGCTTCTGGTGCTCCTTAGTAGCTCGTGGGGAAGGGGCGACGACAGCATGGCAACGATAGTGAAGGAATGGCGGCACGACAGAACAAATGGGGGAGAAAAGGGGAAAAGGGGATAGGCTTCCCCTTTTTTAGAGAGGGAGGGAGGAACAGAGAGGTGGTGAGTGTGAGATGGAGTGGTGGGGCTTCTTAGTGGTAGCGCCTACCGAAAATCTCATGGTGGTGCCAACTTTGTGCTGGCCATGCGCGTGCAGTGGCCACCAAAGTCGCACGTGTCAGAGGCGGCCTTTGTTGTGCACGAGAGATCATAGGGAGGGGAGAGAGCAGAGAGAGGGGAGAGTGCGAGAGAAAGTCGTCGGTGCATTAAATATGCTGGCCGTGGTGGTGTGGCGCGGATAGCATGATGGCGTCACGCTAGAGGAGGGAGAAGGCGCCGGCCAAGCGCGTGTTGTGGCCCAAACGTGAGGGGGAGGGAGAGAGAGCTGTCTGGGCCATGCTGTTGGGCTGGGAAGATGAGCTGCACAAAAGAAAAGAAGAAAAGGGCGGCTCGAGAAGAAAAGAATTGATTTGGTTTTTGATTCGGGTAAATTCAAATGGTAGCATTGGAATTTGGTTTTGAAAATGGATTTAGGTTTGGCATAAATTCAAATAGATGTATAAAATTAGGGATTTGGATTTGAACTCTGAGATTTGGGAGGGGATTTGAATTCAATTTGGATTTGAGCTAAAAAGAATCTAAGACTAGATTCGAAGTTGAGAGACATTCAAATTCAAATCACCACTCAAAGAACCATAAAAACAATTAAAACAAATTCATATGATTCAAACTATTGTAAGGATTAATTTAGAAATTAATTTTGTGCACTTTGGAATACTTAGCCAAATAATATATTTGAATATACACACACAAGTATATATATATATATATATATATTCAAATATATATTTGCTTGATTTTATGTGGTTTAAATATTTAGAATTGTTTTAAAAAGGAGTGAATTTTGCTATATTCTAAATGCAAAAACTTGGGATGTTACACCGTCTCGCTGCACCGCCCACCATCCTTCACCGCTGCCTCCTCCTCCCCACCCGTGCCTAACCTCTCCGTCAGGGACTCTCCCGCCTTGTACCTTCCCACTACTGATCCCCTGCCACCTCGATCGGTAGTGTCACTGCCACCTCGCCTGTCACCCGCTACCACTATCGGACCGGCCTGCCTCCCAGCTTTCTATAGCCATGGATAAGAGATACCCCCACCCCAAATCCTAACGGTTGTCATTGTTAACCATAGAGGAGGAGGGCACAATGAGGAGGAGGTGAGGCAGAGCTGTTGGGAGAGCTATAGAGGACACGAGGAGGAAGAGACAACCACAATCGTAGGCTACTCCTTGCACAAATCTTAAAACTGATTGGGCTGTGGTTTTGGCTAAGTCATATAGTAATCCATATACTTTTTACATATATATTTTAATATTTTCAAAATTACATGTCTGTTTAAAAAAAATAGTAGCAATAGGCTATCGTCGCCTGTTCATCGGGGGAGAGCAAGGTCTCGTCCGATGAAGGGGCGAGACCTTGTTGGCCCTGGCTGTCAGACCATATTAAATGCTTTTCCCCGATGTCTTGCTCGTTTAGCGGGCGAGACCTTGATCTAGCCTACTGAACGGGTGAGATCTTCCTCGCTACTACATCGGGTAAGCCCACCCAAAAGGATTCGCTCGAATAGTGGGCGAGACCTTTTGGCTATATAAATCGGCCGTGCCAGCCCTACCGACGTCAGTCGGCCATTTGGTTCCAACTCAGCCGAGAGAGAGGAGAGGAGGGGAGGAGAAATTTTGTGGCGAAGCCCTGCTAGAGGAAAGAGGTATGCTTTTTTCTCTGTTTTTTTCAAACTCGGTAGGATAGCTACTAGTGCTAGGTTTTAACATAGGTTAGAGGTTAGATCTAGGATTTTTTTTCAAACCCGGTATGATAGCTACTAGTGCTAGGTTTTGACATAGGTTAGAGGTTAGATCTATGATTTTTTTACAAACCCGGTATGATAGCTAGTAGACATAGGTTAGAATGTAGATCTAAGTTTAGAATTGAGTTAGACATTGTTTAACAACTAGATCCTATTTGTATGGATATTTTAGCATTTAGATGAAGTATTTAGACATATGTTAGGTATTAGATGTAGGATTTAGACATATTATAGTTATAACTGAGGTAGTAGATGTAGGATTTAGAGGAGTTTGATGTAGCGACCCGGGTATATTTTGTTGCAATATAGATTACATGTTAGACCATATTTGTAATGAATTTTGCATTATTGTAGATGCAGTTTTACATAATTTTTTATGTTCTATCACAATAATGTTAGGGTTTTTGTCGATGGTTGCCAGGTATGTCGAATTAGTGGTAGTTTAGAATTTTTTATGGGGACAATAAAATATTATATGGTCCATAAGGTACAGTATTGTTCGTGTTTTAGTCAATGGATAATGGTATCTCCATACTTATGGATAAAAGTGTCAGACACTTGTACGCCTAGTTGATGCGGGGTTTCAAAATATACCCCGAGGTTCAAGAGATGACCGTTGGCATTGTGGGCAATCATCTGAGATATGGTGTGTACTAGGATGTGTATCCACTCACAGAAGATCAAATCTGGAGGGTGTACCTGAAGGATGTTGCGCAAATAAGTTGGCCTCCTATGGTGTTTGTGCAATGAGAGAATAAGGAGGCAGTTAGGGAGATGCAGGGAGGGGGTACACTGGGGAGGAGGGTGATGAGGAAGAGTATGGTGAGGATATCGATCCGGATAGTGCACATTCATCGGATTATCCGACTAAATTGATTGGTGAGGCAAACGAGGTGGAACACATCCCTTCTCTATTTGAATAGATGGGGTGGGATGATCTTGAGGCTAACTAATCTCCTGAGTATGACATGTCGGATGATGAGGACGATGCTCCTGTTCCCACTAACTGGAATAATCTCAACTTTAACAACTTGTGGTGAATGAGGGGAATCAGATGACCTATGAGTATACGTAGAATTAGGTGACCGAGGGTGCTAGGTATCTACCAATCAGGCCATGAAGGATATTGTGACTCAATAGGCGGCATCGCTTTGACGGTAGTTTTATGTTGTCAAGTGTAGCAAGAAGGAATATGATGTGAAGTGCGTGAAAGAGGGTTTCCCATGGTGGGTGCACGACTTCCAGGGGAAGTGGCTTGAGTATTGGGAAGTGTCGATTGTAGTTGACCATACTTGCACGATGAACGAACTTGAACCTAGCTATAGCAACATCACTTTAGCCTTTGTCGCCAATGTGATATACGCCTAGATTGTGAATAACTTGAACTACAAACCAAGGTCCATAATCAAACAAATTGAGGAGGAGTACAAATACACTATCAGCTACAACACGACATGGAGAGCGAAGAGGAAGACAATTGAGATGAGGTTCGGGACCTACGAAGTATCATATGACAATATGCCACATGTTCTGCAAACTATTGCTCGAAGGAACCTGAGGATGTATTACGACATTGATAAGTACGCATTGTTGTATAAACCTGGCAAGGATGTCCTGAAGCGATGCTTCTTCGCATTAAGAGCATGTATGAAAGCTTTCGAGCATTGTTGGCCTATCCTATGCAGCGATGACACTATCCTTACCGGCATGTACAAGGGACAAATTCTGACTGCTATTGGGGTTGATGGGAACAACCAAGTTCTATTGTTGGCCTTCATGGTAGTGGAGAGTGAGAACACTTGCAGTTGGTATTGGTTCGTGTATCGTGTTAGGATGATAATTGTTGGTACTCGGCCGAACGTGTGCCTTATAGATGACCGGTATGCTAGGATGCTCGTGATAGTTCAGGATCTGCAAAATTGAACGGATGATGGCGTGATGGGACCTATGTAGCCAGATCTGCAGAGTAGGTGGTCATGAGGCATTTGGGTGCAAACTTCTTCCACTAATTCAAGAATAAGAACCTCATGAACATATTCAAGAGGCTGTGCGGTCAGAATCAATAGCAGAAGTTTGATACTCTTAGGAAGACATTAGATGAGCTAATGAAGAAGCAAACATAGGAGCGTGCAGGGAGGCCTGTGAGGGGACCGGAGGACGAACCAGTACCTCTGAGTCCCTGTCAACAGACAATGAAGCTGGCATAACGTGGAGGACCGTGTTATCTACCATGTCATTTAGAGAGTGAATTGAGAATGAGCCGAAGGAGAAGTAGGCTCTGCTCTACGACACAAACGGGGCTAGGTATGGTATTATGATTACAAATTTAGCAGATGTTTACAATTGGTTGATGAAAGGTGTGAGATGGTTGCCGCTTGTGGGGATTGTAGAGTTCATACTTCAAGGGACGTGCAAGTATTTCAGGGAGAGCAATGCAATAGCACACACGACGCTGAATGATGCTTGTCTGATTTATGGGGTGAAAATGATTAAATACATGGAAGACGAGACGGAGAAGACAAAGATGCACGGGTGAATATCATGGGAACTACACAACACAAATACGAAGTTCTATGTAGGGACAAAGGAAGGAGGGTGGGGGGCAAGCATGAGGGATTCATCCAAGATTGCACCATCTTCAATGATAGGTGCGTTTGCACCTACTACAAGCTAATGCTACTGTAGAAGCCATGCTCACATGTGATTACCGTGTGTGCTGTGACGGGGATGAGTACTTGGAGGTACGTCTCTGACTACTTTAAGAAGAAAGCTCTGTTCAACACCTGGAACCATGAGGTCTATGGTTTCAGGATTTATGGATCTTTCATAAAGGAACCTTGGCCCGATTGTGTTTTCATCCCTGATCCCAAGAAGATGAAGCTGAAGAAGGGACGATATCGGACTACGAGGCTCTGTAATGACATGGATGAAACAGAAGCCGAGCGTTGCGTGAAATGGTGCAATAAGTGCAACGGAACATGGCACACTTACTAGAAATGCACTGTTGATGTCCCAAGTGTGAACCCCGTGGAAGTAGGTCTTTCTGGCTCAGCTGCAGATGGGAGATGTCCTCGTGGTTGTTGATCGTCGAGTCATTGAGTTTGATTAATGTTGTAATTCGTGGTGTGATGAATATTCATTTGCACAACATTGTCGTTTATTGTTATAGTAGTGAGACTGTCACTATGTTTGAAGTTGTAACGTGTTAAGATGTGATTTTTTAAAATATTTGCATTCGCTTTGAATAATCTATTATGTCATGTTATATGTTGGACGTTTACTTTTTACTCTATGTTTGTTTTGCTTATAAAACTGTAAATAACTTGTGAACATGTAGGTATCGTGCAGCTAGAGCTGCTTGACCCTTAGCTCGATGTTAGGCACCGTTCGTACTGCATCGCCATGCAGGTTGAGGAGCTCTTGTACTACGACCCCGTGTGCTGGATGAGCTCATGAGGGTTGACACATGTTAGATCCCGAGGTTTGTACAATTTTAATTTAGCATCTTATACACAGATGCATAGCATTGTAATTACACTTTAATACGAGACGTTGCTGCACTTTTATTCACGTCCTTGTGTTTTAGTAGGTTGACGCGTAAGGGGGCTCATAGCACGAGCGCATTTGAGTCTCTGTCCACACGTGGGTTGCCGAATGTGACCAAGTTGTTGAGCACATCGTGGACTAGGATCGGCCACACTATAAGGAGGCGTACGCGTAGTACCTCTCCTAGTTTGTGGCTCGGATGCGGATCTGGGTGACATACACATCGACCGAGGTTCCGTGGCATGTGCCGAACATGTGTGACACATACCCGATGCATAGAGACCAGGCACGCTTGCTTGAGGTACGAATAACAATACATGACTCCTCATTTACTACAATTGTTGGTACAAAAAAATCGTGTAATCAAATGAAACTTTTCTTTGTAGAGGGACAAACTATATCAGGTTGAGGCACGGACGACCAAGGTACAGATCGACAATGGCCTCAATCCCCAGGGGCGAGGTGAGCGTGGCATTAGGCCAGATTATTCGGTAGGTGAACAAGGTCTTCTGGTCGCTTAGCTATAGTTCATCCTCAGATGTTGCGATGGGACCACGAGCATCAGCTCCTTCCACACAACGCCCATCGGCAACGTTCACCGAGCCACCTCACCCACTGTTACGTCCAACCTTCATCATCGAGTCGTCGATGCTATCTTTCACCCTGACTTCCTCTTCCACCCTGACTTCCTCTTCCACCCCTACTATGGTGAGGTAGTCCTTCACCAGTGCTAGTGACTTGCACTACAGTGGTGCATGGCCTCGGCTTTCATTCTCTGGCTCAGGTGACCTCTGCTACGGCGTCACAGTGTCTAGGCCAGCCTTCACCAGTGCCAATGACCACTTCTATGCTTGCACCAGGGCCACACACCCTTCCTCCACGGACCTAGGTCCTTCAAGTTCTTGCTACTCTGGCTCAGGTACGACACTCGCTTCATGCATAACCAATTGTTACGTATGTCACGCTTTATCGGTGCTAACATGTTTCTTCGTTATTCCATGTGCAGAGATCGACGATCTTCGGGACGTAGAGGTGCAGGGTAGTTACATGGAGTTGCTCACTAGGGATGGTAGTCAAGTCTCTGGGTACTCCTACATCTTCAAATAGCGATGAGCTTGGTGCATTGCAGCTACCTAGCGCACCACTTACGGGGACGTAGCCCTCCCATGACTACTATACCACTCCACCGCCCACTACACAACCTACGTGGATGATCGCGCCACCGGACCCACTGACGTACTCAGCTGACCAGGTGAGAGCGCAGAGGCGCAGGGTCTTGAGGGCGGATGCAACCAGGGGGGTCACCCCCAAGAGGAGCCGTAACCTATAGGATGCTATGTTATTGTTAGTTTCATGGTGTTATGTTATTGTTGGTGTTATGGTACTATATTAGTGCCAATGTAATGCTACATTCTTCATGCTACTATGTTATTGTTACTGTCATAATAGCTTTCATGCATCGTGTTTTTGTTTTGTTTCGATTCGAATCATAGACACGTACCATGACCATTTCGTAACAATCATAATAAACACGTCGAACGAGCGTACAATGGCATATACGATACCCCTAGTGGTGTATCGGAGTTTCGCCTAACATGTCTTAGGGAATGTAAAAAGGGTGAAGATCAACGTGACGATACATAAATTACAATACCGTCTTGATAGTGGTTCTAATCATACTGACTTAGATTGAACTACGAGGAGGCTCCTAAGTCCCAATAATCTCCAACTCCGTAATGCGCTGATGAAGGAAGGGGAGGAGCACGAGGTGGAGGAGGAGCATCCCTATTGTGGCACGAGCAGGTGCACCACGGATCGATGTATATAGAAGTGTCCTCCACATGTATTACAGGAGGACTTGGCATATTCTCAACCTCCCTCTACAAGTCAAAGATTTGGTCTCGCAGGTGGTAGACGTAATCTTGGATATGCTGCAGAACAGGAGGATCGACCCATCTCATGTATTGGTAGTTATCGGGTCATTGTCGAATGCCTACAAAAATGTGAAGGTCATAATGTATAATGTTTTTTTTAAATATATGAACATTCATGGTGATTTAGTTCTCACCCTACCAAGAGGATATTAGAAGAATCGACGACCCCCATGAATACTCCCATCGTACATCTGAACGACGCAGTCGTACCCATAGGAGCACTTCGGCCAAGGCTCATTCAGGTGCTCGTAAATCCTTAGGTGACTTGGAGGACGAAAACCACTCCTATCCAGCAAAGGAAAGCTGTAGAGAGGCTTCTCATACTCAGTTGGAACAAACGAACCCTCCCATTTCACCTCCGGCCTCCCCACCCCCCATTTTCCTCACGCCTTCCCGCCCTACCCTCCATTGATCGTTGTGCCTTCGATTTCTAGATACATGAGCCTTTTATAGATGTGTTGTAGTAGTATACGTCATGATATAAAACATGTACTCTATTTTCAGACCTAGCCTTTTTAGATCATGATAATAATTACCTTTTCTTGCCACCTCGAAATAGGTCATCATGGATTCCTAGAGAAACCAACCTATGGGAGTTCCACAATGGCATGAGCGTCCATTCTGTAGGTGTGGTGATTGAACTCGAATGTTGTCACGTCCTGAAATCCGTAATTGTGTGTTTTAATCTTAAAACATGCAATTTCAGCCTCATGTTTCAGTTTAGGTCACTGGAGCACTTCACTTTGAATCAATGAGGTGGGAGAAGGAAAACTAAGAGAAATAAAGGAGCTAGAAGTAAGTCTGGACTTTCCTCTAGGTAAATAGGGCCCACTTGGGTGGAAAATATCTCTCTATAGCTGGGCAACAACACTCTCTCTCCCCCTAAAAAGAAGAAACTTGCCCATGCGTACTACTCACCCACTCCACCAGATAAGGCTTTTTGAGGAAGCAAGTTGGAGTTGGCTGTCTCTCACTCTCTCTCTTAGGCTCCCTTTTTTTTTCCCCTTTTGGATCCCTACCTCTGGGAGCAAGATCAAGGTACGTATGTGGTACTCACGTGACCACCAGCTCAAGGACTACTCGTCCATCCAATTCATTTTCAGTTTCCCCGAAGGAATTCGAGCTGGTTCTGAACTTGTTTGGTGTTCTTTGGGTGAAGCAAGGAAGCAGCAGTTTTTCCACTCTTCTCCAAGCCATTTTTCGTCGTTTCCTCCTTCAACTGGCGGTCACCAATCTCAGCAAAGGACCTTGGGTGAGTCTGCTAGGCTCCCATGGCAAGTATGCTCATTTTTGGTTGGATAGATCTTGAATCTGGAACTAGGGTTGCAAAGTTCTTCAGTCTGGGAACAAATGAGGATTTATGTGGATTTGAGTTAGGAATCATATTGCTAGACGGTTGAGCAAAGTCTAGACCCTGTACACCCTTCTAGGCATTTTTACCTTTGATTTAGAGAGACTCTTAGGTTAGTTTAGCCTAGTTTTTCCCTTCGTAATAGCTGCTATTCTGGAGTTGCACGAGTCTAATTTTACTGTAGCGCACAAGTACTGTTCACCCGAGCATCCGGTACTGTTCACCCGAGCACCCCCGGATACTGTTCACCGAGCACCACTCTGTTCACCCGAGCACCGGGAGGTACTGTTCACCGAGCACCACTGTTCACCCGAGCACGGGGGTACTGTTCACCCCGAGCACCCCCGAGTACTGTTCACCCGAGCACGGTTCACCCCACAGCACTCCCGGTACTGTTCACCCGAGCAACCCCACGGGTACTGTTCATCCCTTGGTACTGTTCACCGAGCAACCCGAGCACTCCCGGGTACTGTTTATCCCGAGTACCCTCGTGAGTACTGTTCATCCCGGGCACCCCGAGCACGGTTTATCAGGCTTTCCTGATAGCTGATAGCTTGTAAAATTCGTAGTTAATTCGTACGAACTCCAAACTTTATGAGACCACTTGGAAAATTCTGGTTTGGATAGTGTGATCTGGGAAAAATATTGTCATGTATTGTGGAGCATATTTTTCTTATATGGTCGCATTTCATACTTGCTCTTTACATTGCACGCGTTGCTCTCTATAGTGAACGCCGATCCGTCGATCCCGGAGGCCGTGGGCGATCGTGAGGCGTCCCACCTTTCTGATCCAGGGCAGCAAGGCAAGCATCGTTCATATTGCACCGTGTCTACTTGAAAATTTAATATGTTATCTACGCTTATGTATACATTGCATGTGTCGGGTACTGAGTTGGGTAGAACCTATGCCGATGCATTATCCCATTTCGGTCACGTGTCATGTGTTGTTCCTAGGAGCCTAGTGGTGTCATCGAGGTCTAAGTTTAGTTCGCTATGCTTAGTGGTACTTAGGCTTTCCGGTAGAAGTCGACGACGGCGTCCACCGTTGTCGCAAGCCTAGGACTTATTACTTGTTTACACTTATGGTTGTGTTGATGATGAGTCGGTTTGGTGAGTGGTGAGTTGAGACGAGGTGTGAGCGGTGTTAGGGGTGTCATCTGCTCACGAGGAGTCCTCAGGCAGTTCGGGGAGGGAACCCGGACACCGTAGACCGCTTGCACCGGTTAAGCACCGATCATCGGTGTAGTCGGCTTTAGCACATACCTTACTCACCACATGCTGATATAATGGTAGGCGAGCTGATTACCTTCGCAGACGTGGTCATGTGGGCCTCGTCGTAGACGGTGTGAGTCCGGTTTGAGTCCGGGCTTTTAGCGGTATTAGTTTGCTCGGGGAGTAGTTCTAATACCGCCTCGCCGAGCTATGGTTGATCCACATGGTTGGGCCTGGTTGGGAAAGGTTGTCACGGGTACCCCCTTGTGTGCATCTTAGCGGGTGGCACAAGCCGTATGGTCCCTGTGTCGTGTGGGTCCAGGAGTATCCCCCTGCAGGGTGTATAATCAGTTCGAACTGCCGCGCTCTCGGTCATGAGCATCGCTATCGCTTATCTCCACCGAGCGACCATGTTTTGGTCGTAGAGTTTCGATGTGGGTTGTGGCATGGTTGGATTGGGGTGGTTTGGTCGGTATGTGGTTGGTGGTTTGGTGGGAATGGTTTGCTTTTATACACTTGTTGTTCATATATCTGTTCTGATCAGTTGGTTGGCAGGGTTTGAGTCGGTGGTTGGTTAAGTCAGTTGCTTACACCTAGAGTCTAGGTTGCTTACCGCTTAACGAACTTAAACATGTCTTAATCCTTGCTACAGCTTCAAATGCATGATCCTTGGAGTCGAGAATATATATACTCATACTGTGTAAGACTTGCTAGTACCTTCGTACTAAGGGGTGCTGCCCTTAAGTTGCTTTCAGGTTCGCAGGTTGGCGAGGAAGAGGCTGTGTTCGGCTACTTTGTGCCTGCCAATCAGGGTGGCGGGCAGGAGTAGCACCTTCTACTCCGAACTCCGGCGCTTTTGGTGTGGAGCCTAAGGGCATACGGCTCCATACTCTTTTGTTGTATAGGTTTTTCTTCCGCTGCTTAGTTGTTGTTGTTCCTCTTTTGTTGTAAATTGTGGAAGCAGTTGCATGTTTAATAATGGTAATCCAATTTAATTATTAGCTCTCTATTAAACTGTGTTGTGATATTTGAGTTGGAAGGCATGTGTTCTGATCCTGGGCACAAAACACGTGCCGGGACTACCGGAATGGTATTCTGGTTAATCGTCGAGGTTGTGATTATGAATAATGATCCTCCTGATGATTAATTAGAATACTATTTGGACGGTTCCTCACAAATGTTGATGTTCTTTGAGGTCCAGACTTTTGGTAGGAGATTCTTTATGTGTCCAGAGCTTGACGATGATTTCATGGTTCATCTCTCTCTTTGCCTTCATTCACACCTCCTAATTTACCTTGAGTATATCACTTCTAACTCTGGATTTATTATTCTAAGCCTTGTCATTTCAAGAAATTGATCAACCATGTTAGGCCACTATATTGTGGGGGATACATCAGAGTTGCTAAAACAAAACATGAGTATGAGATTAGGATGGAGGAAACACGGCTGCGGCAGGAGGCAAGGCACGAGTGCCAACAAGAACATCAATGCCGAGAACAAGAACACAAGCGATAGGCCGAGGAACTTTAGAGACGTGAGGAGGAACATCGTCTCCGACATGATATTCTAAGGAGGCAGGAGGCCAAGCTTCAATGGCGTGAGAAACACCTACAAAGGCCTGAAGCACTCTTGTGCCGATAGGAAGAGGATGAGCGCGAAGTGGCACGTCAAAGGACTTCATCACCCTACAAATATCTTCAGACCTAGCACATGAGCACTTTGACCCCATCAGGAGAAGTATCTGATATATATTTCTTGGGGAAAGGATCGAATGCCATTTTCATTGGAATTGTGGAGGTTGAGGCTAGTGGTTTGGTTGTACATATGGCCAGGAGTTCATGTATTTGTACAATGAAATCATACTGTTGCATGGACTAAGTCTATGAAAATTGACCTTGAAAAGCAGTTGATTCTACAGTAAGGTGTGGTTATATCAACTGAAAAGGCTACTTCTGAAAAGCTTATGTCTGAAAAACGTTGCTCTGAAAAGACTACTGATGAAAAGGATAATTCTAAAAAGGCTAGGTCTGAAAAGGGAATGTTTGAAAATAGAGTATATGTTTAGTAATGTGACTCATTTAGTAGAAGCTATCAATTTTATTATTATGGTTGGATGTGTGAGAGTAATATAAAGTTGATAGTAATATTAAATTGATGCAGACAGGAAAGGCTTCTACTGGGTGGACTGGGGATTTCTCCCCCTTCGTTGATATTTCTTCATGTGAAAACGCTTCTACTAGGTTCTTCATGTGCCACAAACTACAAGTGCGATCCACCCTAGAGAAGCACCAATGTGACTCCCGCCTCCCAGTAATAACTTCTTACCAAACTACTACGAAACAACTAAGATTTACCACTTAACATTTTGGTATTTATTGTAGTCGATGCCACCACTATGTGACTTCTTACAGTGGCTCGATACTTAGCAGTCAGAAGCAAATATGTTCCTCCTTCACATTGAGCATCGTGCCGCTTGGAGACGCTTCCATGAGAGGAGGGAGGTTACACGCAAACGTATTCAGGTGGAGCAACAGAAGATGAGGGAGGAGCATAACCGCATGATGGCGGAGGCCTGTGATGTGGAGAGGGAGAGGAAGCGCGAGAGGGCACGTTGGGCGCGTGACGTAAGATCTGTAGCGGCGAGAAAGGAAAAGTACCCATATTGCACTCAGTAGACCAGATGTTGTAATCCTGTTGTTTACATTCCC
This sequence comes from Phragmites australis, assembly GCF_958298935.1. Taxonomy (NCBI): domain Eukaryota; kingdom Viridiplantae; phylum Streptophyta; class Magnoliopsida; order Poales; family Poaceae; genus Phragmites; species Phragmites australis. The sequence continues at coordinate 19,898,719 of NC_084941.1, read as the reverse complement.
TAAGACATGTTACGTTTAGACGTGGTACTTGTTTAGCTCATAATAATCATGTACCATACATACCAATGCCCGTGTATATTACAGTTCCCATTAAAATCACAGTGTTCAATTTTTCATTTCCGTTAAATCCAGGCATCTAAAATATCACATAAATATCTAATGGCATTGGACGTTTCGAAAAAAAATGTGACCCAAATTAAATTATTTCGGCCGAAGCAAGATCTCACCTATTCACAGGACGACACCTTGTTGTCACCTATTTAATGGACGAGACAAAGGTGTCACCCGATGAAGCAAGGTCTTGCCCGATGAACGGGCGACTCGTGTCGCTCATCGATTTTTAATCCCTGCTAGCCAGGGCCCACAAGATCTCTCCCGATGAATGAACGATGGTAACATATTTCTACTTTTATTTAAATGACTGTGTAATTATATATATATATATATATATATATTCGGAATCCATATACTCGAACCAAAATGAAAAAGGCCCATGGGGGCGCAGTACCGTTTGCAGCCCAGCGAAAGCCCGCGAAGTCGCAAACCTACATGATCAGGCATCGGGGGCTCCAAACCCTAACCGCGGCTGAGCCGCGACGCCATCCCGATCTCTCCCTCCGGCGCCGGCCATGCTGCCGCCGGCTTTAGGAGCAAGCGTTCCCAGCCGCAAGCATGCTGCCACCTCCTTTAACGCATATAGAGGTGAATGGCTGTCTCCCCGGACGCCGCGCGGCGTCCACAACGACGACGACGGCCTGCCCCTGTCCGATGAGATCCTCCTCGTCGTCTTTGCCGGTTCCCTCAGCACGGCCGACCTCGTCCGCTGCGCCTCCACTTGCAGGCGGTGGCGCCGCCTCGTGTCGAGCGAGGCCGACTTCATCTGCCGCTCCGCGCCGCTGTCGGAGGAACGCCATGCCAGCGGCCTTGCTGTCGGGTTCTTCCACCAGGGGAAGGGGGAGAAAGGCGCATGCACCGCCCCGCGGTTCGTCCCCTTGGGATCGCGCTTCCGGGGCGCCTCATTGGACGCTCTCTTCGACCGCGAACCGTTCAGGTCGTCCCGCCTCGTGGCGTCTCGGAAAGGCCGCCTCGTCCTCGAACTCCATCGCCTGTCACGCGCCGCTGTCCTCAGGCTCGCCGTGTGCAACCCGATGACCGGGGACGTGTCCGTCCTCCCGACCCTCTCCGGCAAGGATAAGCCCGGTCACTATGCTTGTGTGCTGCTCACCACGGACGACCTCGACGCCCACGCTGCAGACCGGCTGCGCTCAGGATCCGACTTCCGCCTGCTCGTCGTCTACAGCCGCCGCAACTTTACTGCATGCCGGTCCTACTCGTCCGACACCAGTATCTGGGGACCGGAAGGCAAGGTGTCCGGTGCCAAGATCACCAGCAGGCGCCTCGGGCACATGCACACGAACACCGCCGTGGCCGTCCGCGGCGCCGTATTCTGGCTGACCAAGCGCGAGGTGGTTGGTCTCCGTGTCGACACTCTGGAGGCGACGCTCGAGCCCCTTCCTTGGGATTATAGCCCGTGCTTCTGCAATGGCCGAATCCTGGAGAACCGGCTGCTCGCCGCCTCACCGGACCGGAAGCTGTGCGCGGTGGAGGCCGCTGGAGTAGCTTGCACGCAGAACAACATCACGGTACGAATCTTGTTTCCAAGCCACAACGGCGGCGGCAGCGCGCTGTTCAGGAGCAAATGCTGGAAGGAAGAACGGAAAATGGTTGTCCAGCTGGAGCCGCCACTGCCCGGCCAGACAACGGTCTGCCTGCAGGGAGTCTGCGAGAAAAGTGGGGTTGTCTTCTTCGCTGCTGGCGATCGGCGGGAGCTGCTGTACGCGCTGGACATGGAGAAGAAGGAGGCACGGCTGATCCTGGTGTCCGTCCCGTATGGCCGCTGGTGCCCCTCCACGTTGTTGGGGGGTTTCCATGCGTACGAGATGGACAGGGTGGCCTACCTGACCTCGCTTGGCTAGGGAGAAGGCAATGGCATCATCGACATGGAAGGAGAGCGAGCACGGTGGTTGCTGATGAGAAGCCGAACGATGAAGGTAATTGGCTTGCTAGTGACGTTGTCAGACCAGCCTGTTTCAGGCATCTGCTAGTTCTATGAATTTTCTGTTGTCCGCACTTCACTGGGCGGTATGGTAGTCCATTGTTTTCTTATATATTTTGCTATTGTTTTCAATTTTGTTTCGAAACGTCAAACCTCTGAAACATGAAACTTGGGTGCGAAACTTGAAGCTCAAAACATGATGCTTAACTTTTATTTTGGAATCTTGATACATGGGGAGCTGAAACTTGAGACATATGCATGGGTGCGAAGCTTGAAGCTCAAAACATGATGCTTAACTTTTATTTTGGAATCTTGATACATGGGGAGCTGAAACTTGAGACATATGCACGGTATACGTACCATTCGATAATGAATTGAGATTGTTGATCTTGCAATATTTTCATCTTCTGCATAAATTGTTGATGGACTGAAATATGTCAACGGCTCAACCCCATCAACGCCAATCAAGATGCAAGATTGGTGCTTCTCTACACAATGCAGAGCGCAAGCAGCGGGAAAAAGGGCCTGATCGAACTCGATCATAACCATTACGCTCAGGCGTCAGGCCGATTGTTCAAAAAAAAAAAAAAAAAAAAAAACGATGTGCGCGTCTTTATTCAAATGTTCGTATCACACTGATTTTCAGGGTTGTGAACCTATTTATTAGGTTGTGATTTTGGCTGTTGTTGGTAGTCTCTGTCACCCCTAATGAGTGGTTTTCTGTTCAACTAACTGTGTACACATCTGTATTCCTTGTTTCTGACATCTTTATACAAAGGCATTCTCGAAAGAAAAAAATTATGCTTGCAAGGTATGTGTGCAAGAATAGTCAAGCTATGCCAATGTTGGGTGTGTTATTAAATTAATCAGAATGTGTATTGATATGTGCTAATGAGAATTAGGCCAATTAAATTTGTGATGAGGATTTGCACCATTCATTTTCTTGGCCGTTTTTTGTGAGAACCTGCATGGTTCATGTTCTCATAATTTCTTTTTCTAGCAATCCTGACAATTGAGTGTATGAATTGGTGCATCGATGCAACGGTATCAGGTAGATGAACAGCTGCTGCTTTTTTTTGGGGCTGCTACAGAACAAACTAGATTGCCTCACTAACTGAAGAGCAGTAAATGATAATGTTACCGCTCGTGAGCATTTGGGCCTCCTATGCACATGTTGTACCTGCGCGAGCTCGAGCTTTTCGTCCACCTATGTCCCTGCCCAAGTGACCAACATTTAGAACTACCTAAACTAGTTGTAAACTTGTTCCATCTGCATTCCACATCTTCACAGTAAAATCAATGTTGCAGCTAACAGCAAATGCAGCTCCAGGTTAAGTTTTAGGATGGGCACACAAATTTATACACGGCTTACACGCCTCTGGGGATAACGAAAACGATTGGTCGTACGGCACAAGATTTATTTCGACTCGAAGCAAGATATCATAAAGGAAAATAAAAATGTTGACTTCTGTAAGTCTCCCCCACATTCCATGACCCGTCTTCAGTGGATCTCGCAAATTACATCAACCCATCTTGACTTCTGTCGGTGCGCACCAATTTTGTATGGTTCAATAATTTCTGATAATTAAAGGTTTATCCGTTGTCTGTAAACTAATCTTGACAACACTTTCTGCAGTCTGTAATCTGTGTTTTATGGGTAATGCTTACAGCCTATAAGGACAGAATTTCTTTGCATCTTCAGTATTGAAAAAGCATGGGGACAATCAAACAAGTTAGCATTGATCATGACATGTTCACATATCGAAATCTGGCAGTTTTGTGAAGCAAGGGTATCGTTCCGTGCCATAGGATTGTTTGGGTAGTCAACTTCCTTTCAGCTTGCTGAAATTACGTATAAACGATAGAATAACAATACAATGCGCTGTGTTGCTCAAAAAAAGATTACAATGCATTGCTTCTTGCCAGCAAAGCTACAAAAGTTCAAAAAATAAGAATACAAGAATCAATTTTGTCCTAACAGTGCTGTCTGTCTTCACTAATCAGGCACCAGACCATAAACTACTAGACTCCTTTGCTTCTGAGAACAAATGCACGAAGTTAGTGTACTCTGCCTTCACGGCGGCAGGGGACTTGATCACATCCTCTCATCGGTGTCGAAGCTTAGCAAGCCACATAAGGCCAGTGGCTGCTGATGGTGCTCATACTACAAATGCAGAGCCTGGCAAAATGACTACAACTAATCTTAAGAGCTATGTCTTTAGTTGTACACTAAAAACCAGTGCTCTTCCTTCTATGGGTTGCAAATTTTATCGCTGCCCGCTGATAGAACCGATATATCGCCGCTTATTGGAAAACATTCGGTCGGATATGTTTGAATTAGACTTAGAATCCCATGTAGTATAACAACATGCTGCCGGTCTAGCGGTGGAACGCTTCGCACGTTTAACTTAAAATCGATACGCAGACAGGGATCGAACATGTCTCTAAGTTTCAGCTCCCCACGTTTCAGAGTTCCGCAGTCTAAGCAAAGTTTCACCTTTCAATTAAGCTTCAACTTTCTCACCAGTTGTGTTTTAAATTTGATGTTTGAAGGGAACTAAAGGGTGAAACAATAGCCTATTAAAGATGACAAATCAACGGGATCCCATACCGTGGAATGGAGCATGGAAAGATTCACAAAGGTGATCTGAGCTACGACAGCGTCACTGACAAGTCACTTTTCTTCACCGTTTAATTTCTCATCAGCAGCCTTGGACCTCGGTTGATTGCTCTTCTTCCATACCTAGGATGCCATTGCAATCCCCAAGCGAGGCCAGGAATGCCACCCGGTCCATCTCATACCCATGGAAGCTCTCGCACGACTCAGGGCAGGGCAGGGCAGCACCCGTGGTCGTCCGGGACGATCTCATGGATAAGGCGCGCCTCCTTCTCCATGTTCATCGCGTACAGCAGCTTCCGTCGACGGCTGGCCGTGAAGAAGACGGTCCCGCTCTTCTCGCAGACTCCCCGCAGGCGCAACCACATGCCGTCATGCGGCATGGGCGGCTCCAGCCGGACGGACGACCATTTCCTGCGCTACCTTCCACTTGCGGCCTGACCGCCTGCTGCTGCCGTCCTTGTGGCCTGGCAACAGGGTGTAGCGTACGATGATGTCGTTCTGCCGCTTCTGCGTGCGTCCGGGGAGCAGGGTTCCATTTACCGACCGGAGCTCGGTTACCGAGCTCCGGCGGTAACCGAAAATACGCGATAACCGCGGTTACCGGTCAAAAATTCAAAAAAAATCGGAGAAAATTCATTTGGCAAATTTTAAATTTTTGCAAAAAAATCATGTTTTTGCCCTCTCGGTAACCGAGCGGTTTGGGGCGGTTACCGAGCGATTTTCTCGCATTTTTGGTTCGGTCGGTTACCGAGCGGTTTGGGTCGGTAACCGCTCGGTTTTCTCGATTTATCGAGCGGTTTTATCGAATTTCAGCGCAAGTCAACAAAAAACCTAAAAAAGGGTTCAATCTTGTAAAATCAATAACTAATTCATCCGAGCTTCAAATCAAGTGAAACAAATTTTGTTGGCTTCCTTGTAACATGATCTACATGATAAAAGTATTTATACTCATAAAAAAGTTCAAAATTTTCTGTGAGAAATTTTATTTGTTAAACCAAGGTAAATGCATAGTTTACTCTTTGCTAATCCAAAAATCATGAAACTAATTTTGTTAGTCTTCTTACATGATCCTATATCTTTTAAAAATATATGAACTCATGAATTAGTTATTGTAACATGCATGATTGTGTAAATGTGTTGCGACTAGATTAATTCATAACTGACCCATCACACCTTAAAAATTAGTGAAACCACTTTCATTAGCTTATTTATATTATGATTTACGTAGAAAAAATAATAGTAGACATGAAAAAATCAATTACAGTGATGTTTCTTAACATATTCACTTTATGCTTGTGAACTTTGTAAAAATCATAGAGAATTTAATAAAACTCTAAATAAAGTGAAATCAATTTTAAAGATTCTCTTAAAATACGTTTTATACAAGAAAAATATGTGTTTGCATGTTACACTTTTCCTTAACGTGAGTTAATAATTGAGCCGCACGCTTCAATTTTTTTCAAACTTTCTCCCTATAGAATATGATGCAAACGACATTATTTTTGAAAACAATTTTCACAGAAGTTCTTAGAATTATGTCTAGTTTTTTTTAAGATTTTTTTTGAATTTTTTTAAATTTTTTTATTTTTTCGAATTTTTTGAATTCAAATTTCGGTTACCGAGCGGTTTTTGAAATCGGACCGGACCGAGAAGGTCGGTAACCGCGATTTTTGAGCGGTTACCGACGGTTTTTTGAACCCTGCCGGGGAGACGGCAAGCAGGTGGTTCTCCACGACTCGGCGACGGCAGAAGAAGGGGAGCAGGGGCACAAGCGTCACCTCCAGCGTGTCGACACGGAGGCCGACCTATTGGAATTGATCTGTTCTCTAACGTATCCTAACCGAATTGACCGAGACTTGAGGGGAGACCATCACCACCTCGCACCCTGATTAGTGGCGTAGCCAACCGGCTTAGTTGTGGTCTTAAAAGGGGATAAGGCCGGGTCACGAGATGTATAGGTATTGCTAGACTACTAAGCCGATTTTTTTAAATAATATTATTTTATTAAAATATATAAAAATAACACTAAAAATATATGGAATGCGTAGAATAGGTATCTATCGGCACGCGAAATACTGACTAGTGACATGTTAGCACTTTGCGGGCTAATGCTACGTGACAGTGAGCCCTAGGATATGTTAGTACTCTGCGTGCCGACAAGTCCTATCCCTGAATGATATTTAAAAAATCATAATTTTCATATGGTTTCGGATAGAGATGATATTTATACGAAAATTGTACCTATCGATAATATCTATAATTTTGTAATTGAACACTTTTTTTATTTGAATCTGTTTAGATACCAAAAATGGTTATAAATTCTAAATCTGAAAAACTAGATCTAGAATTTCTAGCCGCTTTTTGAATATTTAAACTGATTTAAATAGAAAAATGTTCAATTACAAAATTGTAGTATAATCGATAGATACAATTTTTATATAAAGGTCATCTCCATCCGAGATCATATGAAAAAGTCATGTATTTTTCCTCGAATATCGTGTGTGGGACACAGGACCCGTCAGCACGCGGAGTGCTGACAAGCCTCAGGACCCACTACAACATAGCATGTCGGCACACCGTGCCGATAAGCCCCTAGTCGGCAATTCACATGCCGATAAGGATCTATTTATGCAAATATTAGATTTTAGTATTATTTTTGCAATTTTTTAATAAAATAATATTATTAAAAAAAGCTCCCTCTAAGCCCTAGGCCGATCACATGGGGAGCATTGCTGTGGAGCGATGACTACTGCCACACCATGGGGAGCATACCTTATCCTATTTATGCAAATATCATCTGCACCTATGTCACACCGACACTGTACCAAGCTACTGATGTGATCGCCTCCATCCATTTGTACGCCTACATCAATCTCTCCCTTCTCCAAGCCATGGTGTCCCTAGGATAAGGTATGCCACGCTTCTGCATTATGCCGGTGTTCATAACCTAAGGCTAATTCTAACGTGCTTAGACATGAATTAGCTCTAATATTTCACATCATAGCCTAATAGCCTTGTTATGAACCATTTTTGCCTCTGTTAGTGATGCTTTCATGCTTAGCCAATCAATCAACTAATGTTTGACGATGATTTAAGCCTTAATTGATCACAGATTAGTAATGATAATGTAAGATTAGGGTGAATTAGTTTTGGATCAATGTTTTTTAGCCCGAATTAGCCCCGGATTGATGGAATTGGGACACACATGTTTATGAATCAGGAGGTTTAGGCTCGGATTAGATGTTCTTAATGCATATATGTGTGTTTGTGTGCTCCAATTGGGATCGGTTCGGGCGTTTTTGGCCTTAGTAGCATATAGAAGGAGGGGGGATAACAATTTTGTGAGGCCCTAAAGCATATCCCCTAACCCTGAAACCCAAATACCCAAATTATGCCCCAAATCCGAGAACCCCAAGCAAAATTCCGCAAAAATCATGAACCTAGATCAAGAAGTGGTGCGCTGCTTATGTTTTTTGGGCAACTATTTGGTTGCCGTCGTCGGTTCGCCGGAACCCCACGGAACACCCTAGCCTCCCTGAGATTGCGCATCGTCTTCTCCTCGGTGCACACTTCCTTTCGCCGCTGCGCCATGGTGCATCTCCTCTCCCGCGGCACTCCTGTTGTGAGTGCCACTGCGGGACCGCTCGGCGGAGCCACATGCAACATAGGTCACACGCACACGCCGGCGTGGGGCTTTGCAGTAGTGCCGCTCCGCCACCTTTCGTTGCTTCGCTCGCGCGTCGGCTACTCACGCTGTCGTGCCTACGCCACTGTCCGGCTCCGCTTGCAGGCTCTCAGATCCATTTTTCGTGTGGGGAGCAAGGGAGTGGATGTGAAATGGGGCTAGGGTTTGGGTTGCAGAGGCACCGCCGATAGTTTTGATCAAACGAGAAGAATAGAGAGCCATTCGATTTATCTATGCGGATGAGATTCATCTGGGAGGCGTTGGGCTCTCGGTCAGGCCGCCGCGCGTGAACACGCGAGTAGAATCAGGTCGGGGCACTAGCTGGGCCGTGCTTCGAATTCTTGGGCCGTCTGGGAGCACGCAGGGGGAGCTGGGCCGCGCACTTGTAATGATGGGCTGAGCGGCTTGGGGCCGGTTTTTTGTTCGGCCCGAATAATATTGGGCTTTCTTTATTTTTCCAGGCCATTTTCCTAATGTTTAATTGATTTATGATTTATGCACTGGTTTAATTGATTTATGCTGCCCAAATGATTCAATGCATAAAATTACGATTAGTTGTCTGGATGAATTGGAACAAACGGGAAGATTTTTCCAGTAAAGTTTTACATAGGTTCATAATTACTTTCTGGCCAATATTGACTGTAATTATGCGCCATTTTATGTTTTTAATTAAATTCTTTTCTATTTTCTGCCCAATGGTGATGCGGATTGGAATTTAATTTTTGCATGATTTTAATTAGACCAACTTAGAGTTATTTTTGTGCAAATTATTTCTTTATGATATTTCTAATCTGGTCCAATTTTTCTCTCCCGTTCTTAACGCCTCCTCTATTGCAGCCACAATTGATGATATAGATCAACTTACGGGGAACAACCTTCCCTCTTGGAAAGCTAAAGTGACAGTTGTCCTTGGCGTTTTGGACCTTGACTGTGCACTTAGGGTTAACGCTCCCATTGTTCCCGCCGTTAGCGTGGAGAATTATGAAGAATTTAAGAAAAATTATGATGCAATTGCTGAGAAGTGAGAGCGGTCCAGCCGCATGTTACTAATGATAATGAAAAGCTCTATCTCAGAGGCCATAAGGAGAGCAAGCCATAACTCAGATACAGCTAAGCCGTACTTGGCATCCGTGGAGGAGCAGTTCAAAGCCACCTCCAAGGTTTATACCAGTATACTCATTCAGAAACTCTTGAACACTAAGTATAACGGGTATGACAACATAAGAGAGTATATTATTATAATGACAGATATGCCTGCCAAGCTCAAGGGTATGGACATGAAAATCTCTGAGGATTTTCTTATCCACTTCATTATGACCTCTCTCCCTCATGAGTTTTCTCCCTTCAAGATCAACTACAATACTCAGAAGGAGAAATGGACCATGAGCAACTTGATCGTGATGTGTGTCCATGAGGAAGAGAGGCTGAAGGCTGAAAAGAAAGATTTTGTGAATCAAGTTAGTAGCCCCAGGAACAAAAGGAAATTCCAAGCGGACTTTAAGTCTTAGAAAAAGGCATATTTCATCGCTAAGCACGACAAGATAGGGTAGAGGATGCCGAAGTTACCTGCTCCTTCTGCTCTTGACACTCAAGATCCCAAGGATGACGGATACTACTTTTGCCACAAGAATGGACACTACCAGAGAGACTGCACTGGTTTCCTAAAGTGGCTCACAAGAAAGGGTAATGACTTAGGGTGCGTTTGGTAGGGATCCAGATTCTGCTGGAAGCATTTCGGTTCCAGATTCTCCCTAAAAATGCTTCTCTGGTGAATCAGAATCACTTCTGAAAACTGTTTGGCTAGTTGTCTGGATTTAGTTTCTTAAAAGAGAGGATGGTGATTGACCACTTTGCCTTTTGCTGATATGCTATTTTTGGGTTTTTTTTTGCAATATCAGCAATTGACATACATATACAGCATGAGCATCACCTCTGATCATTTTGGAGCAATTGTTGCATGCATTTGAATTTAATTGGAATTGATCAAATTCATGAAAAGTGAGGCCATGTGAAGAAATTTGAAATTTCACTATATAACTTAGAGCTAGAGATAATTTTATAAATTACTCCATTAATTAAGATGAATATTGGTGAATTTTTCCTAATTTTTAGGAATCATTTAAAGATCTAAAAATTCATGGAAGGTGCAAAAACAATCAACTTTAATGGATTTTAATTTGAATTCTGTTTAGGCTTTTTAAATGCAACTAGTTAAAATGTGTTGCTTACGGATTATAGAACCTACACAAAAATTGGTAGATTTTTGAAGCCTTTTAGAAGGTCTAAATATATAGGGAAAATAGATTAAAAGTATGGATTTTTTAGGCTTCTTGTAACAGCTAGGAACGGAAGGGCTGAATCGGGTGAAATTGCCCTAGGGGGTTTCTGGGTCCTAGGCCACAATCGAAGAAATGTTTCGACCATTTCATGTAGAATCACCCTTCTTTTTTTGCCATTTGGTATGGATTCTTGAGAATCAGCAGAGAAACATTTCGTATTCACGTTGCCAAACTGGCCCTTAATAACGGACATTAATGAATCTTTTTATGCTGATTTCTCCCTTAATTCCTGGTGGATTGACTCAGGTGTCATATGTTACCAACTCCTTACAATGATTCCTTACCACAAAAACACTAAGAAGGGAGGAGCGAAGTCTTAGAGTGGCCAATGGGAAGTAAGCTGAAGTCGAGGTTGTTGGATCATTTAACTTAGTTCTTGATAGTGGCTTCACTCTTAGGTTCAATAATATAGTTTATGTTCCTTCCATGAGGAGAAATCTCATTTCAGTTTCCATATTGGATGATGATGATTTTTATTGTAATTTTAGAGACAATAAGTATGTTATTAAGTTTAATTTAAATGTTATTGGTCATGCCATCCGATAAGACAAACTTTATGTCTTCCCTGAATGAATCTTCTGTGTCTATGAATATTTGTGATGTAAGCCATAAGAGAAAGATTAATGTAGATAAGAGACTTCTTTGAAACCATGGCATTGTCGTTTAGGGTATATTTCGAGGGAGAGAATGGAGCCTCTCATTAAGGAAGAGATTTTCCATCCTTAGATTTCTTTGACTCTGACCACTGCATAGATTGTATTAAAGGAAAATATGTTAAATAAATAGAGTAAGGGGGTCACCCGGATCACATGATTATTAGAATTAATTCATATGAACATATGCAGTCCTTTTCATGTTACATTGGTGGATGGTTTTGATTCATTCATTACCTTCACTGATGATTTCTCCCATTTTGCTATACCTACCCCCATTAAGGATCGATCTGAGTCTCTCGATAAATTCAAGATATTTAAAACTGAGATAGAAAATCAGCACAACCTGAGATCGAATCGGGGGGGGGGGGGGTAGTATTACTAGAGACATGCTCCTTATGGGAAAATCCAGTATTACTAGAGACACGCACATTCTTAATCGGGTTCCCAGGAAATAAGTTTTGAAACTCCTTATGAATTATGGACGGGGAGGAAACCGAGTGTCGTTGTAAAGAATATAGGGGTCCCCCACCAGGATGGCCCGCAATGGTCAGCTATGGGCAGTACCCACTTTCAATGTTTGACCCATGACCCCCGCGCGACTAGGTGACGCCAGCACGACCATGACCAGGGCCTCCGCTGGGTTGCCCGTGGCTAGTCCTTACTAGTCGCGGGGCAAATACTCGTCTAGGCCAGTCAAATCTCATTTAATGCCGTCACTCACACCGTTTTCCTTCCCCAAGCAGTCCGCTGCGGCTGAGGCGACAAGGTCAGCATATAGTTACCTTATCCCATCCTGTAGACATTAATTGTTGTGGGACGGGCGCGCAGACGTGACAAGGGGAGCAGTAGGCACGCGTGGGAAGCCTGCGACAGGACAGGGCCAGCCGAGCACTTCGGGTGCGACAAACGGGGGTGCGACCAATGGACGGGACAGCAGCCGCATGGACCCAGGGCAGGCACAATGAATGTAGGCTTGTAATGATTGCTTATATCATTTCTTAGGACATATATGGGTCTGCTGGTTGGGCCCACTTGTAAGACTTCTCCCCTTTGGAATATAAAGGGGGATATCTTCTATAAAAAGGGGAGGGTGAAGAAGAATACATATGATGTAGGGCTATTACCTCACGAGGGGCCTGAACCTGGATAACTCTGGTCCCTTGAGCAGCGAACACACATACATTCCATAGGCACACCCAGAATGCCGATCACGCACCCACTGTTCGGTATACTCCGGAATCATTGTCAGGGATTTACCCCCGACATTTGGCGCTCCAGGTAGGGGGGCGCGTTTTCGAGTTCTTATGGGCTATCCATGTTCGAATCCCCAATGACCGATGAGTCCCGCTCGGAGGATCTGAGTCACTATGAGGTGTTCTTCATGGGATACAACCCAGAAAAACCCGATATGTTCCAGAGTCAACACATTGGACTGGGATCCGAAGGTCTTGGGGTTCAGCTAAAAGCAGCAGAGGCATCTATATTCAAGGCATTGACGGGGGCTCACGAACTGCAAGTCCCGGGGGAACCATCCCCATCAACGATAGCCCCACCCGGAGGAGCGCTCACCGTGTCGGGACGATGAACACCTAGCCCTATGACACAAACCGATACCATCGGCCATATATGATCCGATCAGGTAAAAGAGTACCCAGAAACTAAAATCGGGGGTGTTGTTTCTTCAAGCAGGTTCAACCCGAGGATGGACGAGGGGTCCACACTTTGCACTTCTAACATGGGTAACAAGCACTCCCCACTAGGGACCAGGACCTTAGAAAGGTAACCCTCTCCTCCCCCGGTACTGACCACCCATCGATAGGAAGGGGGATCTTTGTCCTATCTTGCAAGATTTCAAGGCGCCACAGGCGCAGTACTGGTCCCTAAATCGAGACACGTTTCCACCGACCACGAATGAGTATAGGACCCTATGTCGTCACGTACATTGTTCAATTATGTTTTTCCAATTAATAATAATATTGCGGAGTATGAGGGCCCCTTACCTGAAACGCGAGCGACACCCGCGTGGAGGATGTAACACATACTAGCGATGAGGGATCACCACTGGGTGTGACCCTAATGACAAAGGGTTTTCCAGTGCTCGGACCAAATGACGACGACATACCACTCCGAAGTAAGAATGCTAGAGTGACGCACCTGGTCATTGTATTGTGAGAAATCACGTAACAGGCACCAAAAAACTGGTGTTTCTTGGATCTGTGCTTGCAGGGAGCCGCAGGCTCAGGTTCAGGTTCGCAAACCTTGCAACTTCGCGAGATCACGGTTCGCTCACATGAAAACTGGCAATTCTTGGTGCCGTGCTCACCCGTTCCATTCTCCCTTAGCTGTTTTAACCCGTTGCCGAGGATCACGCAAAAACAGCCCCAAAACAGGCGATTTCCCCTACCAAAATGACAATTCTGGGCAAAAAACCACTTCCCGGCCCAGGTGCTCCGGCGGCCAAAGCATCGCCGCCGGCCAGCAGCCGGAGTCTGGCCGATAGGGTCCGGGGTGGCATGCTGCCGAGCCCGTGCCCAGCCACCCAAAAACCAATGTTCAGCCGCTCTCTAGGCCAACCGAACCACCCCTCCCTACTATACCTTAGGGACATCCCCCTCCCAGGAGTTCGAGGGATTTTTTGGGTCTCTGGGCTCATTATTTTGAGATTTTTTCTACGCCCCATTGTATTGTGAGAAATCACGTAACATGCACCAGAAAACAGGCATTTCTTAGAGCCACGCTCACAGGGAGCTGCGGGCTCAGGTTCAGGTTCGTGAACCTTGCGACTTCGTGAGATCACGGTTCGGTCACATCAAAACTGGCGATTCTTGGTGCCGTGCTCACCCGTTTCATTGTTCCTTAGCCGTTTTAACTCGTTGCAAGAATCTCCCTGGTAGAGGGACACCTCTATCACCAAGGGAGTGACGACTCTTTACTAAAATACATCTCTCAGGATAGGGGAAGCACAACGTTCCGTAACATCCTTGGAGGCAAATGTGGAGGCTGAACCTCACGTCGCACTCCAGGATGCTTGCAAGTAGGTGAAACAGTGCGAGTCATGCTGGTACCACGGCCGAAATACCAACCTACCAGTCCAGACACTGCAAACCATACCACTCTCTCGGCCTCTCGCTGGCTGGGGGCTCGACATCGTGAGACCGTTCCCTAAAGCCCTAGGTGGTTTTAAGTTCCCACGCATGGCAGTTGACAAGTCCACGAAGTAGATCGAACCTGAGTCCTTTAGGGAGATTACTACCACAGCAACGGTTAAGGTCTATACGAGCGTTGGTAGTGCGACTTGGCAGTCCAAGTCACATAAATACGGACAACGGAACTCGATTCGCTAGTTGGAAATCGCACACTGGTCACCTTGAACGGCCAGCCATCCAAGCATGACCAAGTGGCCGGGTGAGGACAAAGATAAAAACTCGTGCAAAGAGTTTCGCATACGTGCTCTAAGGCTCGAGTAGCCTGATCCTAACAAGGCCTCTGGCGCCACCGCGACCACTAGGCACAGGAAGAGCACTGGTCATGGGCAACCTTGACCTCAGTTCAGTCTGAGGCTGGGCAAGTCGTAATAGGCTCCTCCCGGGGAGGGAGAGGTGCTCCAAAGCGACCTACAGTTCCCTGGCCTGATGGGGTCAGGTTTGCCAGGGTGGTCGGCCGCAAGTTACACAACCCACAAAACGTCGGTCTTGTGTATGAGGCTGCTCAATGACAAGCTAGTTTTTCTATTTTGCAGGACCTTTTGGATGAGCGTAGACATGACTTGTAAGTGTTTTCAAATCCAAGCTTTCTGTTTTGCAGGACTTCACGAACAAACGTGACCTCCCACCAAATTGTAAGCATTTTCGTTTCAAGAACATGACTGCTTGGTCGGCAGCTTCTTCCACCGACCAGACAGTCGAGGGCTAGAACTATTACAATATGTGTTTTGTCTTCTTGCAGCTAGGTCTGTTTAGCCCACTCGCTCAAGATTGATGGGACGAGATCCAAAATTGACCGCTCGTACACTGGTAGGGGGATGGCGCCCAAGGATTAACGACCACAATACCACAAGCCCTAACTCAGGTTGAGCGTTGGTCTCCATCGAAAGGCTTGCCGGGCTGAAGGTCATCCTTAGTGTCGTGACCTAGCTTGCTAGAAGGTTGACGCGATCCTCCTAGGCATTACGAGCACTCCGAGGCTACTCGCCGTTCAAGCACAGAAAAAATCCACATAAAGACAAATATCCTTCGTTACAAAGCGACCACTCGAATGTGACCCGGGACTGGCCCTAGACGACCTCTAGACAATACTCCTAGGACCCAAAAATATCCCTAAGTGGGTCGAACCGGGCAATCCAAAGGTAGGAGTGAACAACATACAAAAATGAATCGGCACAGGCACCAAGCTCCTCTGAGGTCATCCGAGTGCCTTCAAAACCAGCACCGACTACCGGCAAAAGGTCCAGTTCGGGGAAGTGGGCGCGGACCCAGGTGAGGGCAAGGCAGGCAACGGAGACCCCAACCTCAAAAAGGTGGTCGCTGATGGCCTCGCGAATCCTTTGCTCGAGGCCTCCTGCCTCCTCGAAGGCCGCCAGAAACCACTCAATATGACCGGTCATGGTGTTCCCAGGTGTTGGGCGAACCTGAATACCAGCACACCGGAGCAAGGAGTCGAAGGGGGTAAAGCCCGGCTAAGATGGTCATAGAATCTCACTTGCTGCTCGTCGCTCTCCTTGCTCAGCTGCTCTAGGTCTTTCTGTGCCACCAACAGATCCTCCCGACAACGGCGAAAGCGGTTGCAGAAGTCCTCTCTTTGCAGGACGCATTCCCAAGTCACCCGCTCTAGTTCCCTCTGCACCGTGAGTAGCTCCTCCCGGTAGGCTGGTCAAGAAACATGTCGTAAGCCACACATGAGTCAACTGGTCGAGCCTTGCATGGGTAACTTGGGACCAACATGTGGCTCAAGTGGTCAGAATAACACACCTTGATGGTCGATCACCGTACTTGATCTCTCGACCACAAGCCCCAGCTCACGTTCGGCCACCACCTCCAAAATATGTCGATCGACAGGATCGTTGGGAGGATGGATCCGGGGCTCGGCAAGAGCTTGGGGGTTGGTTGACGTAGGTGGGGTCTTGGTATGGACGGATGATTTGGACACTCCGCGAACTTACGACCTCAACAACACAAACTCATCAGGGAACAAAAACGGGAGGCCTCATTCGAATATATTACAAGACAAAAGTTACAATCAAGTTTTTACTCTTCCGTGGCCTCCACCCGGAAGACAGAAGTCACGTGGTCCACCTCTCCTTGACACTCCTACTGTAGCCTCTCCTCAGCTTTGGGCCCGGCAACCACGGGCCCCTACCGGATAAGGTCCAAGTTGAAATGGGGGTCGCGACTGCGGTAGCACTAAAAAATGTACTCCGCTATTGACCTCACCGCCTACCCCACGTCCTCGGCACCCCTCATCACCAAGGTTGCCGGGAGCTCAAAAAATTTGTCGACCTTGATGGTATAGGCCCATGCCCGGGTGGTGCGGTTGTCCTTCGGCTTGGTGGTTCCCAGCCCGAGGATCCCTAGGGGATCCATCAGTGCCTTGAAGGTGTCCTGGAGAATGCGGAGGGCGGTGTGTTCATCCTCCTTGAGCTGGGAGTGCTCAGCAGAAAGCACAGAGTGTTCGGCGGAAAGCGCGGACTTCTCCCGATGGAGCTCACCGCACCTTTGCTACAACATGCACCTAGCCTCCCTTTCTTTGGCCAGCTGATTTTCCAGCTTGGCACACCTGCTAGCCACCACTTCCTTCTCTTCGACCAGCCTGCGAACAGAAGCAGGAAGGTGGTTGACTAGAGCAAGCAGGTTGGGGGTCACCACAGACTCCTCAACCGGCACCACGGGAACCAGAACCACCGCCGAAGCCCCAGAGGGCAAAGCCAGGGATGGTGGAGGCGCTGGGGTGTCTGACGGGGGCGCCGTCAAAGGGGTCACGACGGGAGCCGCGGGGGCTACCACGGGCCTATGGCAAACAACAAAGTTACTGGATCAAGAAGGAATGGAAATCCAAAGTATCTAAACTTACCCAAAAGAAACTTACCGCAGCAGCGGGGAGCTCAACACAACTCTGGTCCTCACAAAATCGCTAGACCGACCGCCATCAGTGAGCTGACTTGTAGGTCGATGACCTCATCGGGAAGATCTAAACAAAGAAAATAAGACACCGCTCAACCAACAGACAATGATAGAAGGATGGCTGTGATATTACCTGCGGAGCTCTCCCGGGTGTCATCATACCTTCGAGTATACAGATATGCCGGGTAGGCTCTCCACCGCTGGGGACACAGCCGACGCTTGATGAAGTTGATGATGATGTCTAACCCTGACGGGCCGGCTTCCGTAAGCATCTTGACCCGGCCAGCAAGGAGCAGTAGTTCGGCGGTCGGCTTGGGGGAGCTCCCCTAACTCTCCGCAAGACGTGCCGACGCCTTTGGCACGCGGAGGTTGTCTAGGGAGTCATCGGTCATGAGGTAGAACCATTCGTCCATCCAGCCCAACCACAAGGATTTGAGGTTCATCTCTAGATAAGAGCTCATGACATTGTCACGGAGACGAAAGCCATGGCTCCCGGTGGCCGACCCGGGCTACGCTCAGACTGTGTTAAAAAACCAGAAGAGATCAAGACATGGCTCGATCCCTAAGTTTTCACAGATGTGAGCAAAGATGCTCAACATGATGATGGAGTTAGGATTGAGGTGGAGGTGGCAGATGTCGTAGAAGAAGAAGACAGTGAGGAAGAACTCAGAGAAAGAGGGGGCGAGACCCGCCAGGAAGAATGAGGCAAAGATCACGATCTCCCTCTGGCGGGGAGCAGAGACATCCCCCCAAGGCGATATCTCGAAGACAGGCGGCGCCGAAGAAGGCGATTCTCATACATCTGCATCAGCTTCGCAGTGGTGCACTTTGACTTGGGGAAGTCAGGCTCCTTTCCGGTGCGCGGCGCCATGGGAGCTCAACGGTGGTTTTCACAGGAAAGACGATGTGTGGTTAGAGGTGATGGGTTTTGGCGCAGAAGCTTGGAGTGCGAAGGGATTTCTGGGGTTTCTACCTTCTAGTTTATAAGATTGGCTCGGTCTCGCTGCCTTGAAAACCGACAACCGGCAAAGTTACCCCCCGATCTCTCTCTCTCTCTCTCTCTCTCTCTCTCTCTCTCTCTCTCTCTGACGGTTAACCTCCCCTCGGGATGCAGTTTCCCAAGCCAGACACGGTGGTGGGCCATGTCACCGACCACTCCTTGGGCAAAGCTCTTGCCCACCTAGAGCCCGAGTGGTACGACTAGGCCTGACATCAACATGACAAAAAACAGCTCAGATCATCACATCCGCGAGGGAGCTTGGGGGCTACTGTCGATGTAAAGAATATAGGTGTTCCCCACTGGGATGGCCCACAATGGTCAACTATGGGTAGTACCCACTTTTGATCTTTGACCCAGGACCCCCGCGCGACTAGTCGATGCCAGCGCGACCACGACCAGGGCCTCCGCAAGGTTCCTCGTGACCAGTCCTTACTGGTAGTAGGGTAGTTACTCGTTTAGGCCAGTCAAATCTCATTTAATGCCGCCACTCACACCGTTTTCCTTCCCCAGGAAGTCCACTCTGGCTAAGGCAGTAGGGTCGGTGCAGAGTTACCTTATCTCATCCCACATACATTAATTTTTGTCGGACGGGCGCACAGACGTGACAGGGGGCATAGTAGGCACGCGTGGGAAGCCTGCGACAGGACAGGGTTGGCCGAGCGCTTCGGGGGCAACAAACGGGGTGTGACCGATGGACGGGACGGCTGCCATAGGGACCCAGGGCAGGCATAGCAAATGTAGGCTTGTAATGATTGCATATATCATTTCTTAGGACAGGTATGGGTCTACTGGTTGGGCCTACTTGTAAGACTTCTCCCCCTTGGAATATAAAGGGGGATATCTTCTGTGAAAAGGGAAGGATGAAGAAGAATACACATAATGTAGGGTTATTACCTCATGAGGGGCCTGAACCTGGGTAACTCTAGTGTCCTTGAGCAACGAGCACACACACATTCCATAGGCACACCCGGAACGCCGATCACGCACCCACTATCCAGCATACCCCGGAATCATTATCAGGGATTTACCCCCGACACCGAGCTTAAAGTATTTACGTGTGGAGCTATGCAGCTGAAGCTAAAGTATTTAATCCACAGATTGAGAAATTAGATCCTAAGATAGTTAGTTGTCACTTTACCGGTATCCTGAAAGATCGAAGGGTTATCAATTTTACTCTTCAGACAGGACCATTAAGTTCGTAGAAACAAGACATGTTGTATTTCTTGAGAATAGGGATATGGAGCCTAGGGAAGTTGATCCTGAGGAGAAGTGGGTTTATGTTCCCGTACCGCTGATCCAAGAGTCCAACATCCCTGTGGCACAGGTGGTTGCACCTACAGTAGAAACTAACGTCAGTGCACCCCTATCGAGATCTCTGAAATTCCTAATGATGCATCTAACGATGAGCCTCAACAGTCTACTACAGTACCCAGTCCTAGTCCTGCAATGCCTAATGAACCGATCATGAGATCATAGAGTGCCAAGAGACCTATCATCTCGAACGATTATATTGTTTGCATGAGTGAGGATGTTAATGATATCGGGAAGATAGAATATCCCAACTCATATAAAGAGCCCATGATGAGCGAGCATTCACCTGAGTGGCTTAATGCCATGGAGGACGAATTAAAGTCTATGAGCGATAATGATGTGTGAGACCTAGTAGAAATCTTTGATGGAGCCAAAACTGTAGGTTGTAAATGGGTCTACAAAACCAAATATGACTCTAAGGGGAACATCGAATGGTTCAAAGCGAGGCTCGTAGCAAAAGGCTTCTCACAAAGAGAAGGGATTGACTGTAATGAAACTTTCTCTCCTGTATCAAGCAAATATTCCTTCAGAATAATTATGGTGCTTGTAGCGCATTATGATTTAGAGCTACATCAGATGGACATAAAGATGACATTCCGTAATGGTGACTTAGAAGAAAATGTTTACAACCGAAAGTTTTTGTTGTGGAAGGCAAGGAACATATGAGATGCCGCCTTAAGAAATCAATTTATAGTCTAAAGCAAGTGTCTAGGCAGTGTTATCTCGAGTTTGATAAAGTCATTAGAAATTTTGGCTTTAAGGAAAATGAATTTGATAATTGCATTTATGTAAAGTTTAAACGGGGAAAATTCACCATCTTAGTTCTTTATATGGATGATATTTGATTGGCCAGCAACAATAAGGATAAGCTACTTGAGACCAAGAGATTTCTCTCCTCCAATTTTGACATGAAGGATCTCGGTGAAGCTTCTTACGTTCTTGGTATTGAGATTCACCGATATCGGTCCAAAGGAGTATTAGGTTTGTCTCAAAAGGTATATATTGACAGAGTACTGAAGAAATAAAATATGCATAAGTGCTCTGCCACGCTCGCTTCTATTGTAAAGGGTGATAAGTTTGGGACATTTGAATGTCCGAGGAACCAATAAGAAGCTGATCAGATGAAGTTGGTTCCTTATGCTTCAATTGTCGGAAGCATTATGTATGCTCAAGTATTTATGTGCCCTGGTTTTGCTTTTGTGACCGTGATACTTGGTAGATATTAGTCAAATCCAGGACTAGACTACTGGAAAATCATTAAGAAAGTCCTTTGCTATTTGCAAGGCACTAAGAACTACATGCTCATATTCGAAAAATCTGATAACCTTAAAGTTGTTGGTTATTCAGATGCAGACTTTGTGGGGTGTGTGAATACTAAGAAATTCACGTCAAGTTATATCTTCACCCTCGCTTGAGGAGCTATCTCGTGAAAAAGCTTCAAGCATAAGCTTACAACATCGTCAACGATGCAAGTTGAGTTTGTAGCATGTTATGAGGCTACTGGGTAGGTTGTATGGCCGAAGAACTTTATCCCTGGATTAAGAGTGGTAGATAATATTTCTAAACCACTTGCATTATACTATGGTAATCAACCTGCAGTTTTCTATACAAGTAACAACACATCGACATTAAGTATCATGTTGTGAAAGATAGAATACAAGATCAAATAATCAATGTCAAGCATATAAGTACTAAGTCGATGCTTGCGGATCTGCTCACCAAAGGCTTACCACCCCATATTTTTCGTTATCATGTTGCCGGAATGGGGTTATTGGAAAGCTTATGATTCTGGATAAGAGGACCATAAAGTAGACCAACTCGCATTAAACATAACGTTTTTCCATTTCGAGATGGAGTGGTACACTACAGGTTTTTGGGTTTCAGTCATACATTGTAATGCTTTTCCTTGGTGTGCTATTTCATTGAGAGTGGGCTTATGATGTTAGCCTTATGATCAAGGGGGAGAATGTTGGAATTGATCTCGGCTATTCCCTAACATATCCTAACTGAAATGATAGAGACTTTAGGGGGAGACCGTCCCCACTATGTGCCCTGATCGAGGGTGCAACCAATCAACTTAATTGGTTGCAGTCCTGTTCCACCAGCATTACATAAAAGGGGAAAACGTTGGTGTCTTGAAATTGATAGGTATCGTGAGACCAACACACACCCCACACCTCTAAGCCCTAGGCTGATCGCACGGGGAGTGCTGCTGTGGAGTGAAGACCACTGCCGTGCCATCGTCATCTACACCTATGCCACACCTACACTGTAGCAAGCTCATCTACACTAACGTGATCACCTCCATCAACTTGTACGCCTACATCAATCCCTCCCTGCTACAAGCCATGGATTTCCCAGGATCAGGTAATGCATTATGCTGGTGATCATAACCTAATGATAATTCTAACATGCTTAGACATGAATTAGCTCTAATACAACCACCGCGCTATTGCCCGCCAGAATGCGATGCTATCGACGACCAAGGTGGCGTTCATCTGCATCTCACCGAGGCGCTTTTCAATGATCCTAACATCGGACACCTTGCCATCCATCGACCAAATTCCCACGTTGGGTGAGTAAGACAAGCACACTATGAAGTTGCGGCGGTTGTAGATGAGGACTAGGTGGAAGGTAGATCCTTAATGCAAATGGTCGGCAGTGGCATCGAGGTCATCGGTAGTGAGCACTGTGCACACGTAGCACCTGGGCCTGTCCCTGCCGGAGAGGATTGGGAGCACAGACACATCCCCATTCATGGGGTTGACCATGGTGAGGCTAAGCATGGCAGCGAGTGATGTGCAGCAGAGCTCAAGGACAAAGCGGCCTTTTCGGGACCCTATAAGGCGGAAGGAATTGAACATCTCAACATCAAAAAGCAAGTCAAGGGAGGCGCCCCATAAGTGCGAGTCTAGCAGGATGAACCGCAGCATGGCACGTGTGTCCTTCTCCTTATCGCACTAGTGGAAGAACCCGATGACGAGGCAGCAGTTAAAGTGGTCCGACCCTGACCATGGCATGGACTGGCATATGAAGGCAGCCTCACTAGACATGAGGCGGTGTGACATGCTTGTGATCGATTGGAGGATCATGCGAGCAGATCTACAAGATTTAGGAACAATTTCAGAGAAATTTTGGAAGAACATAAGTTGCGAAAAGGGGTAAGTTGGTTGTATTCATCTCAGTTCATCACGATACAGATGTAACAACCAACATAATACTGATTCCCCATGCCACCAGTGGGTTATCAACTCCTGTCCGGGATTACAAACTCATTAGCTTAATCTAAACAAGCTTAACTGATTTAATTGGTTGTAAAACAGTCCTAACTAACTGTTTGCCGAACGGCAATTAAATGACAAGCACAATAATTAACTGGAGTCATCCGATTGAAAGTAAAGGGTAACAAGAGATCTGGGTCGTCCTTGTGTCTTCCAACAGCTGGGTCATGATAATCCCTCCCCCTTGAGAACACACTTGTCCTCAAGTGTTGTTGTAGGACTGATAATTCACCTAACCATCAGGGCATCCCATTGAAGATAGGTCATGAGGCCACCACTTTGAGATGATGCTTCGGTAGAAGGATGGAAATGAAGATTTGATAAATGTTTTGTCCTCCCATGTTGCCTCGGCAGGAGAACTGCTGCCCCACTGCACAAGCCACTGGGTTACAATAGTATCATTCCTTGGTAAAGCTCTGGTGTCTAGTACTTCAACTGGTTTAGCCTTGATTCTTCCTTCCGAGTTGACCATTGGCAAATCAGTAATCAGTATCGCATGAGTCCCAATGTGTTTCTTCAGCTGGCTAACATGGTACAAATGGTTGTTCGTAGCAAATGACTGTGCTATGCAGAGTAGTAAAGTCGGTTGTACATATCAACCAACTATACTTGCTTTCACAGTTAGCTTGTGACATCATTATGATAGTCAGCTTGTAATGTCGTTATCATAGTCGGGGTTCGAACCGGTTGTAATATTTTGTGCAGTCGATTAGACCAACCTCACTCTCGGTCTTACCGACCGGTCCCTAGGCATAGTCGGCTAGACAGAGAGTGTGGGCCAGTTTAATTGGCTCCTACACTTTTTTAGTTTTTTAATTGTTAACTGAATCATGAACAAGAACTGATAGAACTATGTTGTCACGTCCTAAAATCCGTAATTGTGTGTTTTAATCCTAAAACATGCAATTTCAGCTTCATGTTCCAGTTTGGGTCACTGGAGCACCTCACTTTGAATCAATGAGGTGGGAGAAGGAAAAACTAAGAAAAATAAAAGAGCTAGAAGCAAGTCTGGACTTTCCTCTAGGTAAATGGGGCCCACTTAGGTGGAAAATATCTCTCTATAGGTGGGCAACAACACTCTCTCTCCTCCTAAAAAGCTTGCCCATACGTACTACTCACCCACTCCACCAGATAAGACTTTTTGAGGAAGCAAGTTGGAGTTGGCTGTCTCTCACTCTCTCTCTTAGGCTCCCTTTTTCCCCCTTTGGATCCCTACCTCTGGGAGCAAGATCAAGGTACGTATGTGGTACTCACGTGACCACCAGCTCAAGGACTACTCGTCCATCCAATTCATTTTCAGTTTCTCCGAAGGAATTCGAGCTGGTTCTGAACTTGTTTGGTGTTCTTTGGGAGAAGCAAGGAAGCAGCAGTTTTTCCTCTCTTCTCCAAGCCATTTTCCGTCGTTTCCTCCTTCAACTGGCGGTCACCAACCTCAGCAAAGGACCTTGGGTGAGTCTGCTAGGCTCCCATGGCAAGTATGCTCATTTTTGGTTGGATAGATCTTGAATCTGGAACTAGGGTTGCAAAGTTCTTAAAGTTCTGCAGTCTGGGAACAAATGAGGATTTATGTGGATTTAAGTTAGGAATCATGTTGCTAGGCGGTTGAGCAAAGTCTAGACCCTGTACACCCTTCTAGGCATTTTTACTTTTGATTTAGAGAGACTCCCAGGTTAGTTTAGCCCAGTTTTTCCCTTTGTAATGGCTGCTGCTCTGGAGCTGCGCGAGGCTGATTTTTACTGTAGCGCCGAGTACTGATCACCCGAGCACCCTGGTACTGTTCACCGAGCCCCCGGGTACTGTTCCCGATCACCCCTGGTACTGTTTACCTAGCACCCCTGGTACTGTTCACCGAGCACGGAGCACAGTTCACCCAAGCAAGCACAGTTCACCCCGAGCACCCCGAGCACCCCGGGTACTGTTCACCCGAGCACCCCTGTACTGTTCACCCCGAGCACCCCGAGCACCCCGGGTACTGTTCACCTCGAGCGCCCCCCGGGTACCCGCGAGTACTGTTCATCCCAGGCACCCGAGCACGGTTTATCAGGCTTTCCTGATAGCTGATAGCTTGTAAAATTCGTAGTTAATTCGTAGGAACTCCAAACTTTTTGAGACCACTTGGAAAATTCTGGTTTGGACAGTACGATCTTGGAATAATGTTGTCATGTATTGTGGAGCATATTTTTCTTACATGGTCGCATTTCATACATGCTCATTACATTGCACGCGTTGCTTTCTGTAGTGAACGCCGATCCGTCGATCCCGGAGGCCGTGGGCGATCGTGAGGCGTCCCACCTTTCTGATTCAGGGCAGCAAGGCAAGCATCGTTCATATTGCACCGTGTCTACTTGAAAATTTAATATGTTATCTACGCTTATGTATACATTGCATGTGTCGGGTACTGAATTGGGTAGAACCTATGCCGATGCATTATCCCATTTCGGTCACGTGTCATGTGTTGTTCCTAGGAGCCTAGTGGTGTCATCGAGGTCTAATTTTAGTTCGCTTTGCTTAGTGGTACTTAGGCTTTCCGGTAGAAGTCGACGACGGCGTCCACCGTTGTCGCGAGCCTAGGACTTATTACTTGTTCACACTTATGGTTGTGTTGATGATGAGTCGGTTTGGTGAGTGGTGAGTTGAGACGAGGTGTGGGCGGTGTTAGGGGTGTCATCTGCTCACGAGGAGTCCTCAGGCAGTTCGGGGAGGGAACCCGGACACCGTAGACCGCTTGCACCGGTTAAGCACCGATCATCGGTGTAGTCGGCTTTAGCACATACCTTACTCACCACATGCTGATATAATGGTAGGCGAGCTGATTACCTTCGCAGACGTGGTCATGTGGGCCTCGTCATAGACGGTGTGAGTCCGGTTTGAGTCCGGGCTTTTAGCGGTATTAGTTTGCTCGGGGAGTAGTTCTAATACCGCCTCGCCGAGCTATGGTTGATCCACATGGTTGGGCCTGGTTGGGAAAGGTTGTCACGGGTACCCCCTTGTGCGCATCTTAGTGGGTGGCACAAGCCGTATGGTCCCTGTGTCGTGTGGGTCCAGGAGTATCCCCCTGCAGGGTGTATAATCAGTTCGAACTGCCGCGCTCTCGGTCATGAGCATCGCTATCGCTTATCTCCACCGAGCGACCATGTTTTGGTCGTAGAGTTTCGATGTGGGTTGTGGCATGGTTGGATTGGAGTGGCTTGGTCGGTATGTGGTTGGTGGTTTGGTGGGAATGGTTTGCTTTTATACACTTGTTGTTATATATCTGTTTTGATCAGTTGGTTGGCAGGGTTTGAGTCGGTGGTTGGTTAAGTCAGTTGCTTACACCTAGAGTCTAGGTTGCTTACCGCTTAATGAACTTAAACATGTCTTAATCCTTGCTACAGCTTTAAATGCATGATCCTTGGAGTCGAGAATATATATACTCATACTGTGTAAGACTTGCTAGTACCTTCGTACTAAGGGTGCTGCCCTTAAGTTGCTTTCAGGTTCGCAGGTTGGCGAGGAAGAGGCTGTGTTCGGCTACTTTGTGCCTGCCGATCAGGGTGGCGGGCAGGAGTAGCACCTTCTACTCCGAACTCCGGCGCTTTTGGTATGGAGCCTAAGGGCATACAGCTCCATACTCTTTTGTTGTATAGGTTTTTCTTCCGCTGCATACTTGTTGTTGTTCCTCTTTTGTTGTAAATTGTGGAAGCAGTTGCTTGTTTAACAATGGTAATCCAGTTTAATTATTTGCTCTCTATTAAACTGTGTTGTGATATTTGAGTTGGAAGGCATGTGTTCCGATCCTGGGCACAAAACACGTGCCGGGACTACCGGAATGGTATTCTGGTTAATCGTCGAGGTTGTGATTATGAATAATGATCCTCCTGATGATTAATTAGAATACTATTTGGACGGTTCCTCACATATGTGGTCATATAGTAGGAGTATATATCTCTGTAATATACATGATGACAAAAACAATAGAATACTAGCCACTTCATGCCAACTGTTAATCACCATCTATCATTGAAAATGGACAAAAGCAACAAAGTAGCAAAGTAAATTCACATTAAATTCCCCTAGGGCCTCAAATTAGGGCACGAAACATCATATCTACATGTATATGTGGACTCATAACAAGCAAAATAATCTCCCTATCATCACTATGCATGTTCTTTTTGTTATATTAATGAATATATCATTTGAAGATTACAGAAAGAACCTGTAGAGTGATGATATTGGTGCTAGAATAACCACTTCATTCTAGCCTACCCTTTTCCTTATCATCATAAGCCACCAACATAATCACCTTCTATCACTGAAAATGGGCAAAAGCAACAAAGTAGCAAAACAATTCATTTTCCAATGTTGGCACAAGTACCTAAAGCAAGGAGGAAAAGATCAAGCTGAAAATAACTGAAAAAAGGCTCTCAGCTCAGGTGCACAGGAAAGCAATAGAAACAAAGTAACATTGTTGAGACAAAAGAATAAGTTACTTAGTATTCATCTATATCTAAAATAATACATTTTAATCTGAGGCCCAAGAATGTATGTTCCTCGGTGTCACAGTCTAACCACATTGGCAACCGCTCCCTCGAGGGTGTACCACTCACTGACGTGACAGGCAAACTCCCACCGGTAGCCTAGCTCAGCCCCGCTGGCATACAAGGGGTACTCACACTGGGTGGCCAAGTTGCCCTTGGAGGGGTACGAAAACCCTCCATCACTGGCATAAGTGGTGAAGCCTCCCTCACCGGCGCATGCGGCGAAGCCTCTCTCACTGGTGCCAGTGCACATGGTGAAGCCTCCCTCGCCAGTGCTAGTGCAAGCGGCGAACCCTCCCTCGACGCTGCCTGTGTAGACTTCCTGGGCTGAGTAGCCTCCCTTGTCGATGCACCCTCTAGTGGGCCTTTGTTGCCTGCACCAACACGTTAGTTGTCGCGTAGAGGAGACGAAGACGGCGGTAGGTGCACGTTGCCCTACGTGTGGAGGAGGATGGCACACGTGTGAGGGAGGGTGGCTATGGTATGCGGAGGAGCTTGGGGCAGCGGATCCGAGGAATAGGAGGTCAGCCAAGCTAGGGTCATTAGTAGCGAGTAGCACTGGCAGTGGATGGTGGCGTCACGTTGGGTCTCAGCCGGAACCTAGCTAGCTAGAGATTGAAATGTGATAATTCTCGGAAAAGAGAGGCGTATATATAGGAAAAACGATTTTATACCACACAATCCCAAAAAACTGACTGCATAAGTCCTAGTCTATTAAATCGCACCATTATTTCGGTTTAACTGATAAATGACAAAATTGTAGCCAATGATTGTTTTATCTCTAATCTGGGCCCAAACCCTAAACCCACCCTACTCTTTATTCAACATATGCTCATGTCTTAAACCACAAACTTGTGTCGTGACATGGATCAATACACAGCGGCAGATCCAGGACCACCAAGTAAGGGGCTCTCCCTCCTCCTTTTCTTCTTCTTCCTCTTCCATGCCCAAAAATTGAAGGGGGCTCAAAAGTGTTCCTAGGGGTAAGGGCTTGATCCCCCTTCACCCCCTTCCCGGTGGATCCACCCCTATCGATATGTTGAATCAACCTCCTTAGGGCAGGGGCAATGTCTATTGCCTAACTAGGTAGTAAGGTGGGCTCTATACAATCTTGTTGCAACTAGTACAGTATTAGAGTATTTAGCTAGGCCCCTATACCCAAACACCATAAAAAAACACCCTAAACCTTAAACCTTGAACCCTAAAACTTCTATCCTAACCCTAAACCCCAAACATGTGTGTGTGATGTGGACCAGTATGTTGATTCACACACCTTAGGGCAAGGATAATGTATGTTGCCTAACCAAGTGTGCCGTAGATATAGTTGTTGCAACTAGCACAATGTGAGAGTATTTAGTTGGCCCCCTTGAAAGGGACTGGTGATGTCATAAGAGGGTGGGGGGGAGTGAATTAGGATATTTAAAACTAATCAGCTCCAAAAACTTCACAAGATAAACTTATATCAATTTCTATCTAAATGTGTTCTAAGTTTATCTAGTGTATCTACTCTACCACTCAAAATGGTTTACAACCTATAGTCAATCCTACCAAACTACTCTAGGAAGATAAACACGCAAAGGTAAATTGTAAGATGTAAATGTGGAAACATAAAAAAGGTAGAGAGAGCAAACTCGTCACAAAGCATTTTTATCCTGTGGTATCGATGACATAACCACCACCCCTAGTCCACGTTGAAGCAACCACCTAGGCTATTGCTCCCGATCGACACCCGTTCACGACCCTTGAGCCACCTAGGTCTCAAGTAGGTTGAGCCACAAAATCACAAAGGCAAGGATCACCACAAGCATCTCTTCCGGTCATTTTTCGCTGTCTTCACTTTGGAGCTTCAGTCACCAAGACAAGGGTCTCCGTGTCCCCATACATGCTTCTTGTCATCGCTCCACATGATGTTGGAGGGTTGACAAGCTTGAGCCACCAAGGCTTACGGTGTCAGTGAGTCACTATGACTCCAAGGCACTGGTGTACCACTTGGTACAAGGTAGGATCACTCCTTGATCCCCTCTCTAGGTATCAATACATAGCAACAACTCTCTCTAGGCTTAATAGCACTAATCACTCCATAATCTTGTGCTAATTTCTTTGGATGATCACTTTTAGCACTTTAGTAGCTTAGATGTCTTCTCAAGTGTATGTGAGTTTTTATGTGCTCCAACACACTCAAATGATCGAGTGGGGGTATTTATAGCCTCAAACCCACGAACTAGCTGTTGCTCCAACTGTCAAAAAGACTGTGAACACCGAATGTTCCGGCATTAATAGTAATACAAACACTGGAACATTTAGCGTGTACAACAGCATAAACTAGCTGTTGGAACTCCACTCAAACTCATTGAGAGCACCAGATGTTCTGGTATTCCTTTAACTCCATCACCGGACTATCCGGTGTGTAGACTTGAGCCAATTGAGCCACTTTTCTTGTGCATTTGTTCGGCGTTACAAGCCTTTGATCATCGGACCATCCGGCCTGTACAACCAACTCTTCATCACTTGAAACCAACTTCTAGAAAATGCTCCAAAGTAGCCAACTCTTCATTGTCGGACCATCCGGCATGTACAAAGCAGCCAGGAAGAATGCTCCAGCGTGTACCAACGCCTCTGTATTGGACCATCTAGCGTGTATAATTTTCTTGGAACTTATCCAATTCAATCCAATCTTTGTCCCACTTTGGTGACTTTTTCATGTGTTGGATCCATGAGACCTACTAAAGCATATACTTTACAAACATGTTGATCACATTGACTATATTACTATTAATCACCAAAATCACATACATGCCCTAAAAGTGCCATGTTTGCTACACCCCCAAACCCAAACACCACTGAACAACACCATAGAGCCTAAACCCTAAACCCTAAAACCTTATCCTAACCCTAAACCTTTGGATTGTTTGTCATGACATGAACTGATGTGCTGATTCACCATCCTAAGGGCAAGGACTATGTATATATTCCTTAACTAGCTAGTAAGGTGAGCCCTATATAAAGTAGTTGTAACTTGCACAATGTCAGAGTATGTAGGTGACCCCAAAACCCCAATTCCAAACACCACTTAACAACATCCTAGATCTATACCGTTCGCTCTCTCTGTTAGGAGCGTTTGTCCTCTCTCGCCCAAAAACAATGAAGACATCGCCCCCACCACCTCTTGTCTAGCTAGGGCCTCGAACCCAAACAAATAAGGGAAAATTTGTTCCATGCCATTATGAATTCCCTGTTTAGGAAATACCACTACAAAGGCCTATACCCGGTTGGTGCCATTCTAAATTATCATGGCTTCAAAATATGCCATTATGCACAGCTTTGATGCCCTTGGGCCGACCTACAGGCAGTTGTATTTTGGTATAGACCAAATCACCCCCACCCAGGCTCAATTGGATACCCCATTGCTCTTGACTGGGTTCTCTCCATTCCCCAATCCTCATCGTGGTTGTGAAGCTTCTCACCATCGATGGAGGCAGAGATGATGGAACTCATCTAAGAAGCTCATCCTGCAAGGTACACCCTATGCATCCTCTGTTGACAGGGCACCATGATTAGGGTTAGGGGAAGTTTAGTGAAGGGTGGGTCGGGCTCAAGCGCAACCACCAAGCATGGGAAGGAGGAGATACCACTTGTCAATTACTTAGCGTGTAGGATTGTTGTGGTGAAGCTACGGAGCAAGCAATCTGATTTGTATGATGAAGTTTTTTAAAAGTGTGAGAACAATGTATCGGTGAGTTGGTTCAATTCTTTGCATTTTTGTTGGTTGTCAATGGTGTGTAGAGAGTTAATTCGTCTGTATTTGTACAGAACGATAAGACTTGTGGATTTTTCAAGTGGGAGAAGGATTATGAGAAGTATTTACGCCAATTGATGAAAGTGGATGAAGGCCCTAGGAGTTGTGTCGATCGAGAACAAAATGGTCAAATTGGTGAGCTGAAGCATCAAATTGTGGAGATGAAATAGCACAATCTAGAGATGAAGCAGAAGAAAGGGATTGTACTAGACAATGGTTGTGTAGTCATTGTATGTGTAGGTGTTCTGTTTGGAATCATAGTATAGTTTTAAGTGTACGTGTTATGCTGGTAAATGAACATCTGATGTTTAGGATCATATTGTATCTCTGTGTGTTTGTGCTAGCAAAGTGTATGAGCATATTTAACGTCTGTGTTGAGCACATTGTGCTTGTTTCCTAGATCTTTTTGTGTTGAGCACATGAATAGCCATGTAAATGTTGAAAGTTAACAATAGTTCTCTCTCTCTCTCTCTCTCTCTCTCTCTCTCTCTCTCTCTCTCTCTCTCTCTCTCTTAGGAGTGTTGGTCCCCTCTCTCCCAAAAACAACGAAGCCATCGCCCCCACTTCCTTTTGTCACCCTCTCGGTTTGAAGAAAGATTCAAATTCATGGTTATTTAAGGATCTAGGGTTTGAGGATGTGAACAATTTTTTAGGCATGGATTCTTTGCAATTAGGGTATGAAATTAATGGGTTCATGCAATGAGGGTATGGAATGAGTTAGTGATGATGCCTATAGTACTAAGTGCACTATTTTTTTTTCGAAAATACTCCTATGACAACAAAATTCTCAAAGGGCATTACACAATTCTAGGAAAATTTTGGAATATAGTACTCCCATGCCCTTTGAAAATTTAAACACCAGTCTATTTGCAATATAACTTTACCATTTTGAAAATAATCTCATGCCCTTTGCAGATGGAGTATCGTAATAGGAAGCTACAAAATGAAATTCTTGGACAACACTAAGAAGCATTGAGTTTAAATTTACGATCATCATGTTATACAAAAGATGGACTGGATTACTCAAAAATCCTCCATCCAGCTGGAATCCAAAAGCTAGGCTAGCTGCTAAATCTGAAATAGCATGATCTAACCAAGTAGAGTAACTACACTAAGCCTCTAAAATAATTACTCTAACCCTACTTTATCCTATGCTTTTTTGACGGTGGGTGAACATCATTGTCATCGACCGATGAGGACGCCTCCTTCGCCGTGCCGTTGTCATCATCATCGTCGTCATTGTCGCTACCATCATCATCGTCGTCATTGTCTCTACCATCATCACCACTATCGTCGTCGTCCGAGGCTGGCAAAGGCGGAGAACCATCCATCCAACGCTCGTACTCCTGGTCAACTTCCTCCTGCTCCTCCGAGAGGGAGCTTTGGTCGTCCTCCCTATCGGAGGACACTACCATTTCCTCCTCCTCCTCCTCCTCCTCCTACGATTTTGGCTCGGAGGGCCAACTAATTGGCGACCACCTGCTGTGTGGAGGAGAGTGCGGAAGGCCATATGGGGGAGGCGGTGGTGGTGGGGGTGAAGCAACCATGGCGATGGTGGAGCGATGATGACAAATGACAAATAGAAGTGGCGGTGGTGGAGTATCTTGGCTGGGTAGAGAGGAGGCGGAGAAGGGGTTTCTTTGGCCGCGTCATCTATTTTTATTGCCAGGCGTGCATGAAAAACGAGGAGGGTCGACAGTTTATTAATTGCATATGGCAAAGCCATTCAATTTAATAAATAGAACAAAAGATCACATATATGTCGAATCATACTCAGTAATCCAGTGGTAGGTCATAGGATTGCCTCATGCTTGCCGCAAAACTTTTTGCATTTTTAGGTACTATTTAAGATTTGGAAATCAATACTACTCCTTGTTTGCGCGCTGATTTCCTTTTTCACAACTCCTGCGTGCGCCAACTTCATCTTCCTTGAACGACCAATATAACTGCTCTCCCCTGCCCGTCCTCCCTCATTCCATCCATGTCGGAAAGTCCTCCGATCCATCGTGCAAAGTTTTTTGTCTTTCCTTTTCAGTTTACTCTCTCCACTCTTCATTTCATTTCACTTAGAGGCCAGTGAGGCTACTCATATGAGAAGGGTGAGGTTTTCTTCATTTCCTCCATCTTCATCTTGTGTTGGCTAGGTTTGTGATGTAGTTTTTTTCTTGGGGGTTTTTTATTGTAGTTGATTTTATAATCACATTGATACAATGTGTGGTATTTGCTTGTATTGCAGTCACAATTGTGGTATTCATGTTTCAATGTGCAGGGCTCTCTCTCTTCGGTTTAGTTATCCTTTTTCCGATTGTTTAGGTTTTTGGTTTCTGAAGCAATGAGCCGTGCAATTGGTCTGAAAAACGTTTCCATATTCAGAGTTTAACTGATGCGATGCATTTTTTGTTTCATTCTTTTTTATTAGTTCAACTTTATTAATTATGCAATGGTCGTCTGTTGTAAATTCTTTTTGTAGGATTATGTGTAGCCTTTTGAAAAAGAATGAGGATGAGAGAGTAGATATGGCTGTTTCTGTCGTCTAATGCCTTGGTGTTCAGTTTAGCCCAGTTGACAATGTGTTTTACATTGCCATGGAGGAATGTTCAACATAGAATATTTGCTACATGGCCATTCATGTAGTAACATTTTTGCTTGGTTCTAGAAACTTTAATTTGACAGTTCACCAAGAGGGAGATGTCTTGATATCTTTAATGGATGTAGGTGATATGAATAAGGTGAACAACAAGTGCATAACTTTTATCTTTAAAAACTTTGCTTTAGGCTCATAACTGAAATATCACCTTGCTGTATTTACCCTGATGATCTCTCATTTGTGTCTCGCGATGATTGGATTGTCAAGAACTTTGATCATCGAAGGAAATGGAGGACATGCGGGCATCATCAGGACCAAGTGATGCAGGATGTTAAGAGATGTCAGTTTGTATCGATGAATGTAATAAAGATATTCAGACTATTAATTATCTATGTCTCTGTTCTTCTTTCTCAATTTTAAGTATCAAGGCTTTAGCAATTTTATTTTCTCAACCAATGCAGTTGTACAGAGTGGCGTTGTTTAGTAGCTAGGTTCCTAGTGGTCTAAATGAGCAAGAAGAAAATCATAATGATCATAAAGGTCTAAACGACAGCAAAGCTTGGCAGCAGAACTGACTGTACTAGTCATGCTCAGTTAAACCACACCATCGTATCGATCTAACCGACCAAGGAAAAAAATATAAAAGTAGGTACCCAAATAAATGACTAAGGAAAAAAAAAGGTGAGTTGACCATGCAGGGCCAGGATAGCCACTCGTGCATTCCAAACCACTGCAAATCCAACAAAACCTTCTGCAATGCAAATAGGAGGTGAGGTTTATAAACCAAGCAAGCTCTTCCTCAATAAGCAGTATGCTATTAAAGGATATCAAATGTAGCAGGCTTCAATGACCAAGGATGCAAAGGGGAGGTGAAAGAGAGAATATTGACCCACAACAATATAGTTCAGTAGGCCTAAATGAGACTAGGAACAATGATTTGGGCCACTTCTACTTGGGCCACATAATAGACGAGTTTATAACAACTAGTTCTCTAGACAAACCACGTAATATTATTTCAAACTACATATACAATATATCTCTACATAACCCTCCTGATGTTTATACTGCATCCAGGATCTTGCTCATGGTACAGGCTGTCTCTACACAGATGATGATGCAGATACTCTGCATCTCGACATTGGGGGCAGAGAATAAATTAATTGTTGTTTTTGGGATCAAAGGCAATACTAGAGGTGTTGTTGGGTCCCAGGGTGTACTGGATAGCAGCAGCTACAATCATCAATGTATTGTTGTGTACCAGGGCGTACTGGATAGCAACAACTACGGTCATCAACATGCTTCGGGTTAGATGAACCTGGTGCCTACAAACGACGAGCAATTGTTCCTGAGGGCCTTCAATGAGACCTAGGAAATCAACCACTATTGGGCTGACCCTAACTATCATTCCAGTAGAGTTAGCTATTAAAATGACACAGAAGAGTAGATCTAAAAAAATAACACAAACATAAAACACATAACTATAATTTAAGACAAGAAGAACAAAGACCTAAGAAATAATGGTCAAAACGACAGTCCCTTTGTCTTCCCAGAACAACATAGCCATATCTTATAATACAAGCAGTACTACTCGGCATCCCTGGCCTCCTCATTCCATCCATTAATTCGCTCCCATTCCCATCCCCTTCCTCGTCTAGCATGCCGACGAAGCACCTAGTAGCTACACTGTTGATATGACCTCTCCTCCTCCATTGCCGCCAACTCTGACCTCTCCTTGGTCACAACTGTCGTCGTCATCATCGGAGGAGGCAATTCCGTTGCCAATCTGGGCTGATCTCTCCTCCCCCGACTACCTCTCTACCTCCTCCCCGAGTGATGGTGGGGACTGGCAATACTTCATTAAGGGCAGCCTGCCCTCGCACCGCCCGACAATGAGCTCGGAGCAGGAGGAGGAGGAGGCCGGGGCCAATGAAGAGGAGGTCGGCACTAAGGAGGAGGAGAAGGCCGCTGCTACTAGAGGTCCCAATGACCCCATCATCGTCAACAATGACGATGATGATGACAAGCTAGAGAAGTCGTTGCCATTTTCATCAGACGATTATAGCCGCCATCACCGAATAACTGGTGGTCGTCTTCATCGGTAGATTATGCCCCCCTCCCCCCCGAAGAAACATAAGCTAGCATAGGAGTAGGCTAGCTATAGCATAGGCTTAATTAGTTGATCTTTTTGCAATCCAGATGCTTGTTTTTGCTTAGTCCATACAACTTTTGTAATGATGAGGAGCCTAATTTTTTAGGTGTATTTTGTAATCAATCTATCAAGACCTTAGTTATTAGTGTAATAATATATTCCTTAGTATGCAATCATATTTCTTAGTGCAATAAGGAATTTATTTTGTACTCCTTAGTCTAAATGACAGAAGCTCAAAAGTAAACAATTTTAAACAATCATACCTCAAAAGTAAATGAAAGATTGGATATGATCCTTTGGTGATCAAAATGACAAAAGCTCGAGTAGATCTGTAGAAAAGAACACAAATATAAAATAGAGTACTATATACATGGAGATAACTTAAGAAAATAAGAACAACGTAAAGATCTAAGTAATTAAGGAATTATGAATGAAAAGCACTAGATTATAAAAAGAAAACCCCATTTCTTTGCATCTACCTCTAGTGTCTCAAATGTGGCAGATAGAAAATGATAAGAGCTCCAAGAGGATTAAATAGAAGGAACAAGAGGGCATGCAACCGCGGTCGCGCACGTGCACAGTAAATAGGGAAATGATTTAAACAGATCAATCAATGGCCCCTGTTACACCATAAATTAAGGAAACCACAAGAACAACCCCTGCTAGCAAAATATTTTAGTAGGTTCTCGTTCAGAACCCATTGTATCTGTCCAATTACCACAGTCAATTTGTAACATGAATTGACTGCAACATACTTCAGTAAGTTCTAACTATAACCCGACTGTATTAGTCCAATTATTTCAGCTTGGGATATTAACCGACTATAATGTATTGCAGTCAGTCCTTATTACAAATCGACAGTAATAGGCTATTAGGATAGTCGTTTCTTTGCCTGGCGGCCAGTTTCAATCAGTCTGAGCTAAAGAACCGACTACAATACATTTAGTACCGACATGTCCAAAAATCCGACTGTAACCTGCAAAAAAAAACATTTTTTGTAGTAGTGGTTACGACTACCCTACCCTGAATATAAAAGGAGGGGGATTGGTACATCAAGAGCGACAAATCTGGAGTAAGGAGCAATTCCCATAAGAATCAAGAGAAGCCTAGTCGGGTATGAACCAGAGACACCAAACGAAGATCCACGACTAGATTAGATTTATCCAACTAGGGCTTTTAGACATAGAACATGAGAGATTTCACCCAGAGCCTTAGGATTAGATCTACACACATCTCAGGTTAATCAAGACAAGATATGACATAGTATTATTATCCTAACAGAGGCTTGGATCTAAATAAAAACTCGTGTCTCTATTTTTGATATGCATGTTATAACCATCAAGTATCCCTTCCTAATTACAGATATTTTCCATTGATATTACCAATCATCAACAACTCCTAATTTTCCCGAACGCAGATCCATCTTCATGCAAACGGGCTTGTAGCCCAACGGTAAGGCTCGGTTGAGCCTTGCTTGCTGTCATGGGTTCGAACCCCGACATTTGCATACAGGGGTGCTACCATTTTGTGGCGCGTCCCTGTCCCTGGTGGACATCGCTCACCCCGAACGCTCGGAGCCCTTTGAAGCTGGAAGCGTTCGTGAAAAAAATATTTATATTTTATGGAGTTAAGTAGATGAACCTAGATGCTTTGGAGGGCCGGTGAAGTAGACTTATTCTTATAACCATCGATCCTTTGTGATGTGTGCATATTATTAGTCCAAGTATACCGATGTTTCGTTCATGGAGCAAGCGAGGTGGCGCATGCCTATTTTTCGTAAACACCACCGGATCAAGCGAGGTGGACCACGAGTCACGAGTCGCGGTCGACTAGCTTGACTCTGGTCGCGGCAAACAGAGGCTGCTGTCGTACTCGTACAGTCGCAAAGCCTGCGCCGTCAAGATTGGAGTAATTAATTCGTTAAGGCTGAGCTGCTGACCTCACCTTTGCCATCGCTTTTGCACCTGGACGGTTGGACATCACGTGAGGCATGATGATGGCGATGACCACACCCACACAGTTGGATCTGGGCGACCCAGGAAGAAGCGATCGAGGAGCAACACACACACATGGGCACATGAATGGTTGGCTGATTGGGTGCGGTGCACGCTTTCGGCCAATGATTACACTCTGCCGAGTGCTGAGTGCGATGATTTTTGATCTTCTGCTACTGGACTAAGTACAATATTTTTTTAAGAACAGAAGTTCAATAATATCATCACATTGATATTTTCCCTCTCTCTGTCTAAGAATTCATGGACCTGGAGTCACGCCAAACATGTAATTTGGGAATAAGAGAGTACTATACTGACTTGTTCGAAACAACAGCTCGGCTTGGCTTGAGCTTGGTCGTTGCCATCACTTGGTTTGGCTTGTGAAGCTAAAAAGTTCAACTCGAGTTTGTTATTTTCGTGAACCGTGCTCGATCCAAACCAATAATGAGCGAGACGGAGCAGTTTTACGCACATCTAGCTAGCTTTTGCGTAATTCGTAATCGAGCTCACTGTTTGTAGATAATTTGTAAGACTTGGGTCAGACCAAGGCCCATTGTAGTTTCCTATTAACCTTTTTCAGAAAGCTCATTATAACACGTAAATATACATATACACTCATATTACTAAAGGCACTAACTTACACAACGTTTGGCATTTACCTTGCGGTACCAACTTATGTTTCCAATGATGCATAATTTAATGTTTCTTTTTCTGTTAAGAGGGATTACATACTTGAAAGCAGACATGACCAATGTAATTTGACGGTACCTCGAAAAACTTAGACGCTTATTTTTCTATCTTTTAGCATTGAAAAAAATATCTAGGCTAGCCCAACCCAACCGAGAATGGCTTGGTCCTGTGCAACCAAATTGGCTCTAAATAAACACGGGAAGCATGTATCTGGCACATATAGCATTGGTTGCAAATTACTTGTATGAGTCGGGGATCCCGCTTAATCTCGTCCCACCAAAACTGATCCAAATGGCCACGAACAAACCCTGCATCGACTTAATCGATCCATACCACATATTTCATTTCCAAATATCAATCACTGAGATTTGAACGTATATGAAGATAGATAGCTGCATCCAGCAAACAGAATATAAGTATGCCACAAGGAACAAACAAATTCAGCGAAGAACACAGCAGGCCGGGCCGGCCTGATGGAGAAGAAAGAAATTAAAAGGTGGCTGACATGCCATCTCTGGATCCTCGATCTTGTGATTTCTCTCTCCCCCTCCGGTTCCTGGACGGGGAAGCAACGACAGCAGCCAAACCCTTTTTCCGGCTGTCTCGATCACTTGCTCCTTTGTTGCTTTTTTCACACATGTAACTATGTAAGCGTGCACAAAAGCTGCAGCTGGACAGCTCAAACGGCACTGCAAGTTGGCACGGAAAACAACTGAATAGATCACTGAGTTGAGCTGTTTAACAAACCAATTTGTCAGTGATTATTTACTGTACCAAACTCTTTTGGAACTAGTTGTGATGACAAAAAAAATATCTATCTTAAAATTTAATCGTATTATCTATCTCGACTACTTCACATAAAATCTCTGAATGCAATTCTGCTCGTGCTCAATCTGGTTGACAAAACAATTATGAAACAATTTGCCAGTTACCTGGTCATGTATTTTGCATTTTTTTTTTGCTTGCATACAAATTTTGACTTGGGAATAAGAGAGTACTATACTGTATTTTGGACGGAGTTTCTTGCTCTAGCGATGAAGTGAGGGCCTACATATTTTGGAATTTTTGTGTGTGCAGTGTTGACCTCTTGACTTTCAGTGGTAGTCTCCGGGAGTCAATTTTGTTCTTCATAAAAAAATAGTCAAAATATGTTGTAAAAAATCAGCCTTTTCTACGCATTGGCAGTAACTTGCTGACGCCCAATCCGTACTATCTTTTTTCATTTACACCTCATTTGCAATAATTAATAGTTAATCAGATTATTCTAAGTCAATAATTAGTAACCACCTATGGGTATGACGGTGGTGGAGGGTAAAACAACTGCACCAACTATAATTCAAATATTATGTTCACATCTTACGCATAAGTGTTTTCGTCGGTGTTATCTGTAAGTATGTAATATAGATTTACTCGTAGATGTATAAATCTTATGTGCATATATATATATAGAGAGAGAGTGTAATGTGTGAACTTCTTCTTATAAAAAATTAATAATTAATCAGCATGAAAGCATGGTCAGTTAGCCAAGTGTGCTGCAACTCATTCACCCAACTCTTCCTCTCATCGTCACCTCCCCCAGCAGCGCAGCCATTCTTCTAACTTCCTTCCTTTTCTCTCTCTCTCTCTCTCTCTCTCTCCCCCCCAATCCCCTGCTTTCCTCTACCCGTCCCACACCCCGCCCTCAAACACAGGGAGGCGGAAGGTGCATTGCCATTTGCCAAGCTGGGGCTGGTAGTGCAGGAGTGGTAAGGGTGGAGGAAAAGGTTGGGGAAGACAGGCAAGCAGACAAAAAGGGTAAAGCAGGGGCCGGAGGATTAAAGGCAGAGGACTGAGAGTGAGGGCAAGAGAGTGAGAGGGGGGAATCCAATCCAGTCCAGTCCAGCCCGCGCCTGATTGGGCGCAGGAAGGAGTGAGCACGAAGCAAAGCTAGAGGCGACCGGAGCAGAGAAGAAGGCCAGCTCGCCGATCGGATCGGGACGCCCGCCGGAGAGCCTCCCCGCTCGCTCGCGCTCGGTGAGCCGCTGCCTGGTCTTCTCCCTTCCTTTCTTTCGTTTTCTACGGCGCTTGTGGTTTCTTGGCAATGGCTTCTTGGTCCTCCCCCCCCCCCCTTGCGCTGCAGGGCGTATTCTTGGGAATTTCGGCTGCACATTGCGGCGATTTAGCGTCGCATCTCTGGCTGTTTTCTTTAGCCACGCGATTTTGTTTCCTGTGAATTTGGCACTTCGGCTGCCGTGATTATTTTCCCTTCGTGTCTTGAAGATTTCTGGTGGTATGAGATGAATGCCACGCTTGTTGCGTCCCGATTCCGGTAGCACCTGCAGGCAGAACCCCTCTAGTCCACCATGCCATTAATCTTGCTGATGGCCGTACGTGCGGAGTTAGCTCGGGAGGTTTTAGTTCTACTCCCAATATTCCACATGCCCTTTTTACAGTTGTTCTCCATCACCGCAGCTACCGATGGCAATTGGCAATTGATCCCTCGCCTGCCCTGCACACCCCTGTAGAGTAATCACCAATCTGGTAGGTGCAAGTACAATGCTGGAACAAGAAGGTAAAAAAAGAGCAAACTTTCTTCTTTGTTTCGTTCTTCTCGAGAGTCGCAAACTTGGCTACGGCGGTCGTTTTTGTTTGCGGTCCTGCCATCGGCCGGACGTCCGTTGGGAAATTTTTCATCAGACCCTTTGTCCTTATGTCGCAATATCAAATACCAACTTCTACAACATCGGAGAGAAGTGTCTCTAACATGGAAAAACATGCACTAATATAGTTCGTTATATGCATCTGATTTCAGGAGAAAATATCCTTCGCAACATCACTTCATGTTGCACACAACATTTTCGGTGAAACCTCATGGGTGCAAAATACGAAAATAACTATAG
The DNA here is from genome assembly GCF_958298935.1 of Phragmites australis. Taxonomy (NCBI): domain Eukaryota; kingdom Viridiplantae; phylum Streptophyta; class Magnoliopsida; order Poales; family Poaceae; genus Phragmites; species Phragmites australis. The sequence continues at coordinate 19,857,043 of NC_084941.1, read as the reverse complement.
CAATAAATTTCTATAACATCTGAAATATTAAATTTGAACATCTGAAATATTAAAGATACGAAAATATAGGAATTAACTCAAATAGATAATTTTTTTGGGTCCGGATCTGTATACAAGAGATTCTGGAATGCAACAGACAAAAATAATTATGATAATAAATTTTCATAACGTCTGAAATATTAAATTTGAATATCTGAAATATTAGAGATGCGAAAATATAGGAATTAACTCAAATAGATAAAAAATTTTATATCTGGATCTGTACACAAGAGATTTTGGGATGCAACATAGGAAAATAATTATTCCAATAAAATTCTATAATATTTGAAACATTAAACTTGAACGTCTGAAACATCAGAGATAACATCATAGATGCGAGCTGGGACACAGAAATAAACTCAAATGGATAATATTTTTGGATCGGCCCAATGATAGGCTATGGACTGAGCGGGCCGTTCCGTCCGATACGCCCGGACGTTCGAGTTATAGCATTTCCGTTTTTGTTTGCTTTCTTTGCTCGTTCTTCTTTTTTTCATTCTTTGTAACCCATCGGGTTCCTCTATTTTAATAAATTGGCAGCTCTCCTGCTGGTTGGCTTAAAAAAAGCAAAAGAACACGCGAGGCAAATTCACATTCCACATTTGCCTTTTTTTCAGTCTTCTTGCGGCGAGTCCGGCAATGTGGTAGGGGTCACGGTGTCTAGTTCCTTGTGGGTTTTACGTTTTCCTGTGGTGCCCGGAATATGTGGCGGGCTGGCGGCACAGTTGCAATGTGTTCTGAATAAGATTGGTTTGGTTGGGGTGAATTGGTAGATGCGTCTCGCTTGTGCGTGTCAGTGCATCCCTAATGGTCATGTTCTGGTTGACGCATGATATACTTGATATTTTATCGAGAATTGATTAAGTTGGATTGGTTGACGGTCACCTGCTTTGTTAAAATTCTCATGTTGGAAGCGAAGTGCTATTTTGCTTATTTTAAACATGAGAATGATCCCCAAACTTAGCGCGCTTATGGAATCTGTTGATTTTACTACTAGCAAGAAAATAACCACACTTAGCGCGCTGCTAGTCTAAACCAAGGGTGTTTTCTCAAACAACTGGGTGTACTTCTACTTTGACTACATTGTTTGTTGCATTAAGAATGTGTTTTAGGGGTCTAATGTTCTACAAGGGTGCATAATTGTTGTCATGTAGTACTACTGGGGTTGGAGCCTTGTAGGTATAATGGGACGGAACTATTAACCGATTTTTCTGTTGCATGTGCTTGGATGTGTGTGCTGCTTCGTGCACAAGTTAAGAGGCCCTCTGTCCTATGTCTGGAGGTGTACTCCTGTGGACGAGGCAGAAGTTGTTGAGTAGATCATTGTCTGTCCTTGGCTGAATAGTAGTGAAGTTTGTGCAATACTTACCCAACAACCAAACAGTTTTGGATTGAGGGGACTTGTGTATGAGAACTATCTTCCTGCCGGCAGTGTCTGTCGTAGAAGCCTTGTTGCCTCAAATTATGTTTACTTCTTCGGCTCGATTCCTGATTTTGTTGGATTTTCATGTCAGTTGCTCAGGATCTTTTTCCTTCCTTTCTGTTTTCTTCAGAGTTGATTGCTGGATAGCTTAACTTTACTTACTTTTGGTTCATCAGCCATTCACAACAGTATCCTTAGCAACACATGATAAATTGACATTTTATTTCTTTTAGTTAGCTGATATATATTTCAACACGCCAATCAGGATGGATCGACGAAGCTGGCCTTGGAAGAAGAAATCTTCTGATAAATCGTCACCCACAGATGCGTTACAGAGTTCCAATCAAGGAGAACAGGTTTGTGCCACTCTTTGCTTGCTTCTAATCTTGGTATATTGATATTGTCATCTATTCACTTTGTGCCCCATTTGTGGAAATATTATGCACCTTATTTGGTTTATTTGTTTGAAGTACTTTCTTAGATCTGAAAAAGAATATAGAAGTGTAATCGCTTTACTTCATTTCTCACAATCTGGACATGCAGTGGCTATAGAAAGGCCTTTTCTTTTAGTCGTTCATTTTTCCTTCTTCCCCACCTATCATCATCATTTCAACGAATAACCTTACATAAACCCATTAACAATACTGAAAAGAAGCCTCTTTCTATGGTTGTATTAGCTGCCAAAAGGATGAAACTGTACTCTTATACCCTGTTCTTTGCTTAAATATTTAATACCTTTACATGGTATGGATAGTCCAATACCATTGTCTTCTCATGGCAGGAGACACAATTGTGTTACTTAGATGTCAACCAATGCTTTCAATTCTCTAATTTCATTAATATAACTCTTGTGACTTCGTGCTTAGGCTTTAACTTGACATACGAAATTGACAAAACTAGCGAACAAACTGAAGAGTTGTACCTTTTTTATTTGCCGTGGAGTACCAAACTTCTGTTTTACAGCATGCATACTTTCTGTGTATTTACATGCAATTTCTGTTTACAATATTTACTTCTTTGGTAGTACCCAAGCATCACTGTGAGCACATGGTAAAATTAACCATGAGATGCTCACCAGTAACTACAGTCTTCAATGTTCATGCGAATTTTCTTACACCAACTGTTGAAATAAAACTCACATGACAAGCTTCAGATTTGAATGATTTTTGTTTTTGTTTTGTTGTTGGGTGTTGTTCTTCTTTTTTTTTTTTTTTTTTGCCTCAAGCCTGTTGTTACTCCCTTAGTAGTAGCAGTGCATTTAGTCCTTGATGCTATGGCACACCACTGATTTAATCATTAATTGTTCATGATCGTCAGTAACATGCCTCCAAAGTTGATGTTTCTAAAAGAGTGTTTATATTGAACCAGTGTGATGATTAGTATGCTTCTTGGTTGAGTGTTCCCTTCTTTACTTTTTCTTGTCTTTTGCAGGATGAAAAAGTTCCAAAATTTGTGCAGATTTCATCAGAAAGATATGAACATCTTACTGAATTAGAGGAACAAGTCAAACTACTGAATGAAAAGATAAACGTCTTGAATGAAAAAGTATCTGCTGCACAAAAAGAGAACACCACCAAAGATGGTCTAGTAAAGCAGCATGCTAAAGTGGCTGAAGAAGCTGTATCAGGTGGAGCTGATCGCTGTCATTCTTTACTTCCCCTGTTGTAATTTCCATTGAACTCAAATTGATGGATGTTTATGTGGTAGCATTCTGTTTTGGTGGAACATATGTTATAGTAAATCTACACCACCTTTTAATTGTGATTGTGGAATGAATTTAGCTGATCTAAGAATTCATTAAACTAATACCGTTTCATACTGTCAGGTTGGGAGCAAGCTGAAGCAGAGGCCTCGGCACTGAAAGTTCAACTAGAAACTGTTACATTGTCCAAGCTAGCAGCTGAGGAAAGATCTGCGCATCTGGATGGTGCTCTAAAAGAATGCATGAAGCAGGTGAGGACAGTGAAGGAAGAAAGTGAGCAAAAACTGCATGATGTAGTCTTTGCAAAGACCAAACAGTGGGAGAAGATAAAGGATGAACTGGAAGCCAGGTTAGCTGAGTTCGAACAGGAGCTGATTAGAGCAGGTGCTGAGAATGATGCACTCTCTAGATCTCTTGAAGAACGGGCAAACTTGCTGATGAGAATTGATGAGGAAAAAGCTCAAGCAGAAGCCGAGATCGAAGTGTTAAAGAGCACTATTGAGTCAGGTGAAAAGGAGATAAACTCTTTAAAGTATGAACTTCATGTTGTCTCCAAAGAGCTTGACATTCGCAATGAAGAGAAGAACATGAGTGTACGTTCATCTGATGTAGCAACCAAGCAACACCTGGAGGATGTCAAGAAAATATCAAAACTTGAAGCAGAATGCCAAAGATTACGCGGCCTTGTTAGGAAAAAGTTACCTGGGCCTGCTGCATTAGCTCAAATGAAGATGGAAGTGGATAGTTGGGGCAGAGATCAGGGAGACAACAGATTGCGGCGTTCCCCTTCAAGGAGTTCTACCTTCCAACATCCTATGCCCCCATCTCCTGACTATGCTCTTGAAAACTTGCAAAAAATGCAGAAAGAGAATGAATATTTGACTGCACGTTTATTGTTGATGGAACAAGAAACCAAGATGTTAAAAGAAGCATTGTCAAAGTGTAACAACGAGCTACAGGCATCCAAAAACTTGTGTGCTAAGACAGCAGGCAAGCTCCGCAGCATGGAACTTAACATGTTGAGTGGTAGCCTGTATAAGAGTCCAACAAATTCATACATCGATACCTCCTTCGATGGTGCATCAAGTCAGAAAGGAAGCAACCCACCAAGTTTGACTTCAATGTCTGAAGATGGTGTTGATGATGCAAAGAGTTGTGAGGAGTTTTGGGCCAATTCTTTGGTGTCCAAATTCTCACACTTCAAAAAAGATAAAGGAGGTAAGCGCAGTTTGACAGAAAACTCAAATCAGATGGGCCTCATGGATGACTTCTTAGAGATGGAGAGATTGGCATGTTTATCTTCTGAAGCTAAAGGATGTGATGGCATTGTTGACAAGAAGAAGGTTGGTAAAGTTGAGGAAACTCTCTCCACTATCACTAAAAAAGAGAGTGACAAAAATTCATCACCAGCTTTGCAGTCACCAGGTTCTCCATCTAGTAGTGCGCATCTGACTGATAACTCTCCGCTTTCCAAACTGCACTCAAGAATTTTTACATTGTTGAGCTCTCAATCACCACAGAACAATGTTGTGAAGGTACTGGATGGTATCAGGAATATCGTAAGGGATATTGAAGAAGAGGCAGAATTTGTGAATTTAAACAAAATTCAACATGACAACATTGTTGATTATGGATCTTCAACAAAGCAAGCCAAAGCCTTGGTGATTATGGATCATGGGCTTAAAAATGCCATTTCAAAGATTCATGAGTTTGTCAAATCACTTATTAGACGAGCATCTGAGTTACAAGGAAGTAGTTCCCACTATGATGCAGTGTCTCAGAAGATAGAACAGTTCTCCAGAATAGTTGATAAAGTTCTGTCTGATGGCCATGGCCATGGTTTAAATGAGATTGTGATTGCATTATCTGAAATCTTGCTGGAAAGTGGTGAGGTTAAACTGGCATTGTTGAGAGAGAGTGTTAATGAGGCAGAAAGCAATAATGTAGATTGTGTTGATAAAGTGACGCTACTGGAAAACAAAGTGCATCAGGAGCCACCACAAGATAGTGTGTCTGGAGTTTGTTCACTTATGCCCCATTCATCTTCCGAACCTGATTTTGAGGGTAGTCCTAGTGATGCATCTGATGTTAAAACTGCCATTCGGATATGCACACCAGAGGAATACGAAAAACTGAAATTGGAAAAGGGAAATTTAGAGATGGAATTGATGCTGTGCAATGAAATGATTGAAAGTACAAATCTCAAGTTTGGTGAGATGGAGAAAAACCTTGAAGACCTTACATCGAAGTTGGCTGCCTCTGAGAAATCAAATAACTTGGCTGAGACACAGTTAAAGTGTATGGCTGAATCATACAAAACACTTGAATTACAAAAGGTGAAACTAGAAGAAGAAATAAGAGTTTTACAGACAAAGATAGATAATTTATCAGCTGACCTTGCTGAAGAAAGACAAATTCATCAGGAGGACATAGCCAAGTACAGAGATCTCGAGGAGAATATGGAAAGGTGAATTTTCAGTTCTCTAGACTATTCTTTCAGGTCATAGCAATCTTGTATTCCTGAATCTATCTATCTATTATTTATTATGACAGGTAGTTTCTCTCCTGACCTTTTCTTTTCTGTTATCAAGGTATGAGAAGAATTCCTTGTGTGTAGTTGAGGATTCAGGTACAAAATTGAAGCAGGTATGTTCATAAATCCTATATCCTGAAATTCCTTTTCACTTCATGTAATGATTTATTGATAATGATTACATATGCTTTCACTATGATATTTATTTATGCCCAGCTCTCATTAATTATTCCTATCTTCTGTTAGACCAAACACGGTTCTACAAATACTGCCCCCCCTGTACTCTGTATTTATCTGAGTTGATGTTTGTAAACATGAAACTGCTGCATGTTTTCCTGCTAAAGGTAGATGTTTAATATCTTCGTTTCATTAATGACAGGAGAAAGAGATAGCCGCAGCAGCAGAGAAACTTGCTGAGTGCCAGGAGACAATATTGCTTCTTGGCCGGCAGCTGCAAACTCTGCGCCCTCCGCCAGCAGAACCTTTGGTTTCTGCACTAAACAGACAACGGGTGGGAGAGTTTTCAGAAAATCAAGCTGGACCAGCTCAAGGCATACATTCTAAGAAGCCGTCAGGTCAATTTGATGCAGATTATACATTATCAAGTGCGCCGGGAACAGGAAATGTATCTCCCCTAAATGGATATAGCGCACACAAAAGCCCCTCTAATGTAGCTGGGAGCCCTTACTTTACTTCACCGAGCAGTTCTAAGTGTCCAAAGCACAGATCAAGATCTTCATCTTCCTCATTTTCTAGTCAGCTACCAGAGAAACAGGGTCGAGGTTTCAGTCGGTTATTCTCAAAAGGCAAGAGCTAATGCTAGCGGCCTATATTTTTGGTTTATTTATTTTCATATCCTGGTGAGCGATGCAGGTCAAGATTTATGCAAGGCAAGCAGTAAATCAGTTTGTGTATCCTGCGCATGATATCTGTGTTTAGGGATTTTAGTATCTGCTCGCGGATGAGTTATATCCAGATTTAGTATGTTAGTAATAGCCAGTAGCTTGCCTAGAGTTATTTTGGTTGATTGTTTGCTTATACCTCAATGGAACCTCACTGTAAATTAGCCTACAAGTGTGAAGATTGAAGATGTGGTTTCTTGTGTGTTAGATTTCCCTTGTGGAGGATTAATTAATTTGTGTATTGTGCCATACTTAAGTTTGATGTACAGTTAACTTGCATATGTAATATGTTGAAGAATTGTTATCCAGACTTTTCTGTCAAAGTTGAAAGGCCCTGTATGCGAACTCGTGTCCTAACTGCTAACATTTGAAGTATAATTTGTGTTTTCTTTACAATTTCCGACATTTTATTAATGCTGTTGCAACTTAGCTCACATCTTTCTGTTTTCTAAGATCGACCGTGATGAATTTCGTGCAAGAATTGATAGATCTTTTGACCCTGCTATCCAGCCTAGTACCTTTGAATGTACGAACTTAACTGCTTATTTTTTTGGATGTGCAGGTATTTTAAGTGTAACCATACAAGCTAAAATTTCAAGTTAACTGTAGATGCGAAGCCTTTTCTAGCTCTGTTCTCTTTTATTTTATCATCCAAGATTGCTTGTGGGCAGACTTTTACAGCTTTTTATTTTTTTGTATTTGTTATATAAAAATAGTATTGATAGGTTTGTAAAAAATATTTTCATACAGTTCTATTTTACCAACTTTTGATAACTTATAATTAGGAAAAGCAAGTCCAAGACGTGTATTAGGTCAATATCATAAACATGTAAACAAGAATAGAGAATGGATCCAATGATGCAAGTTACGTATTACTGTGATAGAGTTACATTTTGAAGCTATGGTTAGCTATTACTTTTTTTTTATTGGACACTTACCAAGCTATTTTATTTTTGCGATTCAGATGAATTTGATGCCACTGGATCTGCTCCAGGATTCGTGCTACCCTTGGGTTATTCAATTGTTGGGAGTATCGTGGGCCGCTTCGCTTCGTAGGCCTATTTTCTTGGCGTCTCGGGCCTCCTGTTTTTCCCGGTTGGCTGATGCCTTTTTTTTCCCCATATTTAACTGTATTTCTTTCATTTCATTCTCTTTTTTATTCTCTTTCTCGTTCTTATTTACTTTATTTTCTCTCATATTCAACAGCTTCCTTTCGAGAGAAATCGCGAAAGAAAAGAAGAGAGAATCCCGTCCTGAAGAAAATAACTTTAGAAATCCCTTCATGACGAGAACTATAAAGAGAATGAAAAACCCTTTACAACGAGATTTTTATCCTCAAAGGGAAACCGTTAGCCATGGTCTAAAGATGATGAAGATCTTTTACAGGTGGCAGGTTGGAAACTAACGTAACTTTCTCAAGGGAAAATTACGAAAACCAAAACCCACCTATAACTTTGGAGATTTGTAAAAAAAAATCCCATACAACTTTTTTTTTTTTGGGTCCATCACCTACAACTCTTGCTTGGTGTCAAATAATCCACAGTATTGTTTGACACCATGATATGGTGGTTGTGTGACCAATAAAACAGTAGTTTCTATATGATTTTTCACAGTCCCCTAAACTATTAAATTGGACCCACTACTCTAGTTTTGCACATTTAAATAGGATGACTATTCCAAGAATGTGAATAGAGAGCCCACGAAAGGAAATTCTAGACTGATTTAAATGGTCCCTGAGAGGTAAGAAGCAGCGTTAGAAATCGCTACCTAACCCTAGGAAGTCACATATGCATCACATCATCGGGTCAACAATCATAGGTGTGTTTTTGACAAACCCTCATAGTTGCATGTGAGTTTTTGTAATTTCCCTAATTTGAAATATCATATTTATATGCTACACTTATATCTCATCTATACTAAAATTGTAGTTAGTTTCACAATATAATTCTTTGTTTATAATACTGTAACTTTCCGTATTTCTATAATGTGACTTAGAACTACATGTAATGGTTTGGCATGCTAATTTTTTGGTTCATCCTTTCTGCAATTGTAAAATAATTAAAAGCGATTGGAAACACTTTCAACCGATTTATTTGGTCACTAAAATGGTGCTTGATTTTTTCAATAATGGAAGTTTTATTGACTCTTATTATTATTATATCAAGTAGATATAATCGCATAAGAGTTCACTCTCGGCCTTTACGTAACTCGAATGTACACAACCAACAAGAAGGAAGAAAAACGTAAGAAAACTAGTGTACATGATACAAATTTGAAATAGAGGAAAAAAAAACCTTTAAAATATTATGGAGAAGCGTCGATGTGAAGCCTAGACTCCCATCCAAGTTGGATAAAGAATTCCCTGATGACCCGCTCCAAGCATGCGCATGCCGCTACCACTATTTCTTAATGCTCCTGTCGCTGCAACTCAGACAACATACAGAGCTAGCATGTACAAGTATATATAACATGCAAAGGAAAAGAAAATTTTCTCTTGTTAAAGACAATGTTATTTTATATAGCTATAAGAATAAACAAAAATTTGTCACCACAACCAGTATTTTGGCTCTCCATTGTTTACTATGTGTGGTACACTACGTGGTGGGTAAACATTAGAAGCCATATGGATGATAAACCATGCAGATCAGGCAAAATGGCAATAAAAAGAGGTGCTTATTATCTCATCTTTGTGACAAAAGCAACAATCCTGACTATCTTGATATTATCTTTTAATTAGATTATCCTTGGTAATAGCACTCATTTATGATGGTACCAAAGACAAAATTTAACTTTTAATGGAATTTGTAGTTTCTACATCTATCCATTCTTTCTCAAAGCATCACTATGCATAAGTGCAAGATAAAGGGAGTTAACCCATAATTTTTCTGATTGGTTCAGAGTCCAGCGAAATCATCCCGCTCTTTTGATAGGTTGATGTTGATAAGATGTGGAAGCAGCTTGTTCCATGCTATCAACTTTAGACTGATTAGGTCTTGCCTGAATAAGACATTTGGTTTAGACTGATTAGGTCTTGCCTGAATAAGACATTTGGAGGGTAGTTCCATAGAGCACATTGGCAACCGTGTCTTGCCTGTTTCACACTATCACTACCACAGAACTCCTCATCACAACCAGTTCAAAAACAACTTTACTGCCGGTTTTTGAACTGGTAGTGATAACCCAGCTATCACTGTCGGTTTATGCAATAAACTTACAGTGATTATTGGATTATCATTGCCGGTCTATTACATAAACCGACATTGATAATCCCTGCTCCCCAAATCTAGCTATCGTCGATAACAACATATTTAGAAAACATCACATACACAAAAGCATATATACATACACAATTCATCATAGATCTTTCTAGCTCGACACATTTCATTCACAAATCTCATATACATACAAAGTTCACTTGGCATTCACAAATATTTCTTGGTTGGTTGGGACATATTTTAAACTCTCTAACTCATAATTTGTTTCAGATATTCAGAGATCTCAAGGTTCACTTGATACATTCATGCAAGGGAAATAATTAAGTGGTTCAACCTCTCTTGCTACCCGAAGTTGTCGAACTTGGTAAGTCCTGAGTGCTTATTGAAGGTTGCGCTCTATATGATGGCTGATAAAACTCACTTTTTGGACTTATCACTTCATTATTGATGAATCTGATAAGTTGTTCTTGAATGGTGTTGATGTGATGTTGGAGGAGTTTACTTGTGTTCAACTTGATTAGCTAGCATTAGAAGAATTGAAAAAAATCAATCCTACATAACTCGTATAGAAACTAAGAAGTGCACATTAATATGTATTTTCATACCTCTGCATCACCTTGGATCACCTTGTCTCCAGTGAATGTGTGTATGAACTCATATACACATAAGCCACATAAATTGTTGCCCGATTCCTGCCTGTTACACTAAAAAAAGAAATGAAACATCAGTGGTATGGAACTAGTCATTTAGTAGGAATCGGAGATATGAATATTACGTACGTACCGAAAAGTTTGTTCGGACATTGAGCTCCTTCACGTATGGATGTATCAAAGATTGTTCTTACAATATTGTGTGTATACCCCTGTGGGTGATTATGAAGAGTATTACTAGACTTAGATTCAATTGAATGGAATATATATATATATATATGTGTGTGTGTGTGTGTGTGTGTGTGTCTTTCACCGTAAGAGTAAAATGAGCATGTAGGGAAACACATACATAAAGTTGCAGGGTAAAAATATGTATGTCTTGTATTATTGCTGGACCATAGCCTTCCACACATATTCCTTGACTTTGACTAGATTCTCTCTGACAAGCATCTCATTGAGAACTGTAGGGTTGAGGAATCCTACTTTGGAAATGCACTCTTTACTACATTTTTGTACCTCCATTGTACATAGGAAATAAGTTAGAGATACAATTAAATGGTGGAAGAATATAAACCGTGAGTTATACATATAATACACTTACAGTGTCCAACAACTCATGATAGATAGTCGAGGGCGTCTTGCTGGTACACGTTATAAATTTTCTTGAATTCCAGCCATAATATGTCATCGCCGTTGAGAAAATCTTCATTTTTGAATATAGCACCGAACATCGCTCTACCCTTGCTCGACTCTGTCATGTACCATTGATTGATTTTTCGTATTTGATGGGACATGTCCATCGCATTTGGCTTGACCAGCGGTTTGCCTAACTAAAACATCCATCTAAGCTCTACAGTGTCAATTGGGGAGCCCCCTGCAATATGGGAATCTATAAGTTCAGCTTCTACAAGAAATTGTTGGATCACGGTCTCCTTTAGGTAAGTCTTATCCCTAATGTGCTCGTAGTCCAATTTATGCTTTGGATTTGGCAACCCTTGTTTCTGTTTCACTATGGACATGAAAGACTTCTACACTGAAGGATCGATTGGATCCTTCTTCTTAGACTCAGCCGGTTTGAAGTATGCCATTACATTAGCGTTCACTATCTACCTCAATTCCTCAGGAGTTTGTTCTGACTACTGGGGTGATGCCGACATCTTAGGCGATGCCCACTTGTGAGATGAAAGCGATTTCTTAGATAAAATCAACTTCTTAGATGGTGCAGGAGCTGACGACAGAGGACTTGGACTTCTAAGTGGTGCAGGTGCTGGTGGCGAAGGACTCAGACCTCTTGTTGGTGCAGGTGCTAACGGCGGAGGAGTTGGAGATCTTTTGTGTGGAGGCGATTCAGGGGTCGGACATCTTCTCGGTGAAAGGAGGTATGTTCGGGAGTCCAGCTCCTCTTCTTCATCATATGTGTCTTCACCAAACAATATATAACGCTTGTGGCATAGGACAAAATTACCTATGTTTGCTCCCAATTGCTTGTGCCCCATCTCTCTGGGGATATCCATGTCCACTTTGCGGTACCCAGGTAGTACGCTATCCACTTGGACCCTGGCATATCTCGGCAATATCGGGTGATCGTTGAACAGATTAGGCGATATCGGTGATATCCCCAGCTTCCACGCATGGCCAAGCCAAGCCCACAACCATCTTGGTGGTAACATTCGTAGTGGCACAACAAGCTTGCACTGTGTGGTTTCTCTGATACTGTCCACGGGATAATGGCATAATTTGTAGGATTGCATATGCGCAAAATACCCAATCATTGGAGGGGGTGAATGATTGTGGAAACCAAATTCAAAGATTAACTCACCTAAATCAAAAATTGATTTAAACTCGGTATTCCACTAAAAACAGATTGTACACGCTCTAGTAAAAATAATGTAGAGAAAGATATGTTGGTCCAATTGCCCTCAAATTTGGACAGCATAAACTACATTCAAATACGAAACTAGTCCAATAAGAATTGAGTCAATCAGATAAGTGGATTATAAATTATGCATAGTCGAAGTAGATTGTGTCAATCAGAATCGAGTAGTTCAAAACCTAGTCGAGTTGACCAAAAAGCTACTCGAGATCAAACCAAAGCTACTCAAATTTTTCTCAGATCAAACACTAGATTAAATCAAGATGAAACTCGCTAAAAACACGAAATTAATCAAAAACAAAACCAAGCACACAGAATATATAATAGAGAGAAAATTCCGAATCAGCAACTCATCAACTTACAAAACTTAATTTTCATTCCATAGATGAGTTTACAAGATGCCTCTCCAAAGCATCCAGCAAAGATTTTCACGAAATCTCAGAATAGCCCTCTCTACGGTTTCTCTATCTTTCTCTATACTGCGTTGTCTACCCAATACAACAAACCTCTCTATTTATTAGATAGCCGCACACATAAACATGACCAAATCAAACTACAACTCCAAGTCGTATTCAACCTGGTCTCTATCCTCCTCTAACCACAAGAGGACAAACAACTGCCGCTGATTAAGTGAATTAGCCAACAACTCTCATGTAATCATGCATGCAACATCTCCCATGCATATATGCATGTACGTAACCAATTCAGAGTCCGTCTCTGACACTAACTCTTATCTCAAGTCCAGCCAGCACACGACTCTCTCGTGCCTGCTATGAATCGAACATGAATTATTCTTCACATCCTCTCACGATCAGATCGCCTACTATGTCCATCGTGAAACCTTGTCTTCATATGCATTGTTCCTCCTGAACCTAGTCGCCGAACCTCAGTTCCTCTCTGAACCTTGTTCGTCGATCCGTCATCGACCATGTTCGCCTTCGAGTAACACTTGCACATAAATAAAACGAGTACAAGCACAAGTCCTTCCCGACTTGACTCAAGATCAGTTCATGCAACACCACGCAAACTCCAAGCAGAATCAACACGCTAACATAAGCAAACTCAATTTCTAATAGCGCATCACACCATCTATGCTATCCAATCATATCCAAGCAATATCTTAGCAACTCATGAACATCATCCTAATGTCATTATACTAAACCACTTTGCTCTGCCAATTTCATTATTCAAACCAATTTTTTCATCACATGATCTCACAATCTCCCCCTTGATGAAAATGTTGGTAATTCTCATGTGAACAATGGCAACCTCTTAACAGACATGATTTGATTTTTAAATCAAATGCAAAGTGAAACAAAAAAAAATCAAGAAAAATTTCTGACACGAAAAAATCTCACGGAAAATCTCCCAACCCCCCTGAGAAAAAACAAAAATTTCTTCTGAAAATGAGCAACTTTCTCCCCCTCTGGCAATGACTTCATAAAAAATTTAAAGGAGAGAATCAAATCTTTTTGTTGTTTTTATCATAATGAGCATCTACACATGTAAAAATATCTGATACCCGATCAAGCCACACTATCAAGAATATTTGCACCTACCCGTCTATACATGTAAAAATATAGTGTGAGTATAACTTATCAATTATAATTATTGATTTATTTGTAAGGCATGATCTCGCAATCTCAACTACTCGAATCCTCAATTATATGCTACCAAAAATATGGATACTAAAAGTATGTCATTGTTTTGATTAAAATCACATGTAACAAGATACCAATTGTACTAACAAGAACGTCTCATATTCTTTTGCAAGGAATTATATGCACCATCAGCCTTATTATATCCAACCATGCTAAGCCTATGTCAAAAAGACAAGCTAAAGCTTAAGACAATGATTACGGTCATACAATGATAAGCAGTCTCGTAAAGAAGAAGTGCGACAGTGCATATTTCCTCGATCTTTTACCTATCAACTATTATTTAACACCTTTTTCATTTCTTTGAGTCTTTCACATATAGCATTTTTATCAAAGATCAAAGCAATCAAGAGAGTTTAACTATGACAATATTTAATTCAAGTTGTCATTCGATTTAGAAAGTCATGACAAAAACTACATCCTACATATATAGATATGAAGGTGCAAAAATTCCAATATAGCATAAGCATTGGCTTTAAAAGTCACATATGTATCAGATATGATGCTCATCATATTTCATTGTTTTCTCATTTTTAAACTCCGACAAGCTCCAAGATATAAGAACTCCCCTCAAAACAATCTCATAAGATGAATAACACGAAGTTCTCCCTAAAGAAAAACAAAACAAGAAGAATCCAAAGGTGTTGTGAAAATATCTACCAATTGTTGTTCAGTATCCACACGGAGAAGTTCAGTATTCCCTTTTTCAACATTGTCTCTAACTAAATGAAATCTGATGCCAATGTGTTTAGTCTGAGAATGTTGCACAAGATTTTTAGCAATACTTATAGCACTAGTGTTATCACAGAAAAGTGGAACACTCTCTAAATTAAGCCCATAATCTTTAAGTATAGCAACTATCCAAAGAGTTTGTGAACAACAACTAGCAGCAGCTATATATTCAGATTCAACAGTAGATTATGCAATAGAGGACTCTTTCCTAGACCATGCAACAAGAGAATTATCCAAGAAATGAAATGTACCAGATGTACTTTTTCTATCAATTCTATAACCTCCAAAAGTCAGCATCAGAAAAAGCTCTTAAGCTAATAGATGAAGAAGCAAAAAGCCAAATGCCAAAATCTTTAGTGGCATGAAGATACCTGAGAATCCGTTTGACAGTTTATCGATGTGAAGCACGTGGGGAAGCTTAAAATCATGCACACAAGCATATAACAAATTGTATGTTTGGCCTTGAAGCAGTGAGATACAAAAGTGATCCAATCATACTTCTATACTCTTTTGATCAACCGGCTCACCGTTTCATCAGGATCAAGTGTCGTTGTCACTCCAATGGGTGTCATGATCGGCTTGCTGTTTTCCATCTCAAAACATCATAGCAGATCTCATGTATACTTACTTTGATGAACAAAAGTACCTTCTTCGGTTTGTTTGACTTGATGACCCAAAAAATACATTATTTCACCCATCATACTCATCTCAAATTCTCTGCTCATTGTTTCTGAAAACTAGGATACCAAAGCATGATAAGAACAACCAAAGATAATATCATCTACATAAATCTGAACAAATAGTTGATCATTACCATGCTTGAGCACAAACAACGTCTTGTTCACTTTTCCCATTACAAAACCTTTTTCAAGCAAGAAAGTTTTTAACCTATCATATCATGCTCTAGGAGCTTATTTTAAACCATACAAAGCTTTAGACTGTTTGTATACATGATCTGGATATTAAGGATTTTTAAAACCAGGTGGTTGCTTAACATAAATCTCTTCATTAATGTAGCCATTTAGAAAAGCACTTTTGATATCCATTTGGTATAATCTAAAGCCTTTAGATGCAACAAAAGCTAAAAGAATTCTAATGGCTTCTAGTCTAGCAACCAGATCAAATGTTTCCTCAAAATCTACCCCACTTTTGTAGAACCCTGAGCTACAAGTCTAGCTTTATTTCTAACAATAACACCATCCTCACTTTGTTTATTTTTGAAAACCCATCTATTGCTGATAAAGGTATGACCCGAAAGAGGTACGACGAGCTTCCAGACTTTATTGCGTTCAAAATTTTCAAGTTCCTATGCATGACATTGATTCCAGATTCATCAGTTAATGCATGTGAAACATCTTTGGGTTCAAAAGAAACAACAAAAGCTGAATGAGCATGACAATTAGAATCAATAAACCTGAACCGTATGACTCATTCATGCAAATCTCCAATCATCTAATCAGATACATGACTCCATTGAATGTGCAAAGGAGCATTGACTCCAGAAGCAATCACTTCTTCTCCTTCAACATGCACAAATGATGTATTAACTTGAGGATGTCCAACTGTAGCCGAAATAATCAAAGGTGTCAAGGGATCTACATATGATTTGTGTCATAGGAATTAACATCTCATCCTCCTCATCATCGTGATCCATAAATATGCTCTCAGACTCCTCCTAAATATGTGTACCTATACCTGTATCATTTGGTCTAGTTCTAGGACTAGCATCATCGAAAGTAACCTCACAGGTTTCAACAATTTTGTTAGTCTCCAAAACAAGCACACGATAGCCACGAGTATGAGCAGGATATCCAAGAAAAATACCATCAGTTGATATGAACTCAAACTTATCTAAATTTCTACATTTCAACACAAAGCATTTATAACCAAAAACTCTAAAATGAGATACACTAGGCCTATGTCCAAACTGCAGCTCATATGAAGTTTTATCCAATTTAAATATTAAGAAAACATGGTTTGAAACATAACAAACAGTAGCTATAGCTTCAGCCCAAAATTTCTAGAAGTAGAAAATTCATCTAACATGGTCCTAACCATCTCAACTAGAGTTCTATTCTTCCTTTCAACTACACTATTTTGTTGAGATACTCTAGGTGATGAAAATTGATGTTAAATCCCTTTTTCAACACAAAAGTGATCGAAAGAAGAATTTTTAAATTCAGTTCCATTATCACTTCTAATCGCTCTTAAGGATCCTGGGAGATCAACAGACAATCTAAGAACTAAATATCTAAAACAACCAAAAGCTTAATCCTTAGATGCCATAAAGTAAACCCAAGAATATCTAAAGTAGTCATCAACAATAACAATCACATATCATTTACCTCAAAAAGATTGAACTCTAGAATATCCAACAGTATCAAGGTGTAAAAGTTGACATGACGCATTTGTCATAACCATAGTAATAGGTGGATGTGAACCTGAATGCATTTTACCATATCTACAAGAAGAGTAAACTAACTCGCTATCACTCTTAAGCTTAGGCAAGCCATGAATAAGATCTAAACCACCAACTCGAGTGAGATGATCTAGAATAATATGACCAAGTCTATAATGCCGAAAGAATAGATCTTTAGAAACATTAGCAACAAGACATCTAAGCTTAGAAGAAGGTGATGCATCAAAATCAGCTTTTAAAAACTCTTCCAAAATGTGAGATTCTAAAACCAGATCACCTGAAGCATCTAAAATTTTACATTCATTTTTCTTAAAGCACACCTCAAGATCTTCATCAATCATTTGTGAGACAGAAAGCAAGTTAAATTTCAAGTTCTCGACTAGAGCAACATCCTTGAATAAAACCTTGTCATTTACCTGCACTGTACCTTTTGCAACAACTGATGTAGAAGAAGTATCTCCAAAAGTAACACTTTCAACACGAGATGCACGTATAAGGGAGGAGAACCAATTCTTATCACCGGACATGTGGCGTGAGCATACGGAATTGACTAATCATATGTTCTCCTTTCTCGCTCAAGAAGCCTATAAAGCAACAAAAGATGTCGAGGCCTCAATACTAGGGTTAGTAATAAAACATTTAGGGATCTAGTATTGAGTCACTCCACTAGAAATGCGAGTAGGCAAAATATGAATAACCCGAGTAGACTCAACTCGAGAAGCTAGAGTAGATTCAACTCGAGAAGCACTAGCAACTTGAGAAGTCTCAACTCGAGAAGCCTGAGTAGGTTCATGATGAGTTACACGAGCAGCAAAAGGTGATGATTGTTTCACACGAAGCACAAAATGAGATGCTACAACCTCACGAGGGATAAAATGTGCATTTCGCAAATTAGACCTAGCATGAAACTTTTCTTTCCTTTGTTGTGTAGCTAGTCTAAAGCAAAAATCTAGTAAATGTCCATCTCTCCCACAATGAGTGCAAGCGTACTTAACCTGATGTGTGAATTTAGAAGAAAAACAGTATTTGCATTCATTGTAGAAGTTAAAAACAACCTTCTTAGGTTTAGATTCAGCAAGTGTTTCAAATTTACCACTACCAATAGCTTTAACAACAGTGGGTACTTTTGTTTTAGAATGAGCATAGGGATTAAAACCCAAACCTTGTTTACATGTGCTTGATTCAGATGAATCTAAAATTAGGTTCAGATTTTTCTTTCCCTTAGAAGAACGTTCTCAAGTTTTTTTGAAGTAATCAACCTGTTTAGAAAGAGCTTGACACTTATCACAAGTAACATTCATGGGTTTCTTTTGTTTACGATAATTAGAGCATAAAAGAACCTCATGAGTAATCATGTCATTAGCTATATGAGAAACTAGCATTATCATATGCAACTTTAATTCAAGAATTGAACAATTAGAACATGAAGTTGAAACGACCAAATCAGACGTTGAACAACTAGCATTTTAAACATGTTTGCAATTCAACCCAACAAGTTTCTTATTCTTCTCAATTTCTTCTCTGAGTTTCTCAAAAGTAGAAGAATGAACATATCTAAGAGAAGTGAGCTTAGAATAAATTAAGTCACGTGACTTGCAAACATCATCATCAGAAATTAAAGTCTTAAGTCTTGCGATTTCAGAATTAAGCGATTCAATTAAATTTCATGTTTCTTAATTTTCTTGTTACATTTTTCTAAGAGTGTACCAAGACGAACAACAACACTAGATAGATCATCATAAGTAGGTAATACCATATAACCATCGTTGTCGATTTCATCCTCAGTTGAGATTTCTTTGTTGGTTGCCATGAGACACAACCCAGTCAAATCACGCAATATCTTGCTCCGAATCAACGTCACTCAAGTTGACTTGTTCGAGCGCCGAAAGAACTCGATGCACAACCTTAGAGTTGAGAAAGCTCTTCTTCTTCTTGTCATTGAACAAGCGCTTCTTTTTCTCATTTTCCTCTTTTGATGCCTTCTCTGCATGTTTAGGACAATTGGAACGAATATGGTTGAGATCACCACATTCATAGCATCTTTGAGGACCTCCACTTCCTCTCTTCCTCATATGCACATTTTGCAATGCTTTAGAGAAACAAGTAGTAGTGCTAAATCTTCTTTTGGAATCAACTCAAGCTGATCATCAGCTAGGTTAAGAGAGCAAATCAATTGATTTATTAGCGTTCTTCTTAGCAAAGACATCTAGCTAATGAGATTTTAGTTTAGAATAAAGAATATTTAATGTAAGTGTACTCATGGCAGTAGATTCTCTAATAGAAGTTACTTTCATCCCCCATACTGACATGTCACAAGCTCCTAGTAGTTGTCGTTCATTTTCAGTATTAGTATATGCAATATTAATAGCACGCAGATTGCTAAGATTTTTATTAAAGTGAGCAAAGAAATCATCAAGAGACTCACCGGGCTTCATGTCAAATTTCATGTATTCTTTCTTATATAGATCTTGGTGTACCTCTTTAATGATAGATGAAACTTTATCGTAATTGCAGAGTGCTTTTCATACCTCATACACTGATTTGAGATGTATCACACGGTCGAAGTCGCTCCTTCCTAATCCATGGATGATCAATTTCCTTGCCTTGCTATTTGCCTCGATAGCTGGCATGTTCTATGTTGTAACTTCATTGTTCTTCGGAATCACATATGGCTTGTAGACCTTCTCCCAAATTGCAAAGCCCTATGCTTGAATGTAGGCCTCCATCTTTGCCTTCCAGAACTAAAAATCAACTCCATCAAAAACACAAGATTTTGTGGAATACCTATTTGAAGCCATATTTCTAATTACCGATTAAGATTAATTAGAAAGGATTAAGGCTCTGATACACATTATGACTATATATGCGCAAAATACCCAATCAGAGGGGGTGAATGATTGAGGAAACCAAATTCAAAGATTAACTCACCCAAATCAAAAATCGATTTAAACTCGGTATTCCACTCGAAACAGATTGTACATGCTCCAGGAAAAATAATGTAGAGAAAGATTTGTTAGTCTGATTGCCCTCAAATTTGGAAAGCATAAGCTAGATTCAAATACAAAACTATTTTGACAAGAATTGATTCAATCGGATCTGTGGATCAAGAATTATACCTAGTGGAAGCAGACTGTATCAACCAGAATCGAGTAGATTAGAACCTAGTCGAGTTGACCAGAAAGCTACTTGAGATCAAACCAAAGCCACTCGAAATTTTCTCAGATCAAACACTAGATATTCTAGCAAGGTTTTGGATGGATTAAACCAAGATGAAACTCGCTAAAAACACAAAATTAATGAAAAACTAAACCCAATCACGCATAATATAGAACAGAGAGAAAATTCTGATTCAGCAACTCATTAACTTATGAAACTTGATTTTTATCGCATAGATGAGTTTCCAATATGCCTCTCCAAAGCATCTAACAAACATTTTCATAAAATCCCAAAACAGCCCTCTCTCGGGTTTCTCTATTTTTCTCTCTGCTGCGTTGTCTACCTAATACAAGGTACCTCTTTATTTATTGGATAGCCACACAGACAAATGTGATCGAATCGAACTACAACATGAATTAGTCTTTGCATTCTCTCATGATCAGATCGCCTCATGCATCCATCGCAAAACCTTTCTCCATATGCATTGTTCTCTTAGCTCGAATGTCCTGCATGCCATCCTCGATCACCACAACATCAGTTCCTCCTGAACGTAGTCACTGAACCTCAGTTCCTCCCTTGACCTAGTTCGTCGATCCGTCATCGACCATGTTCACCTTCGAGTAACACTTGCACATGAATCAAACGAGTACAAGAACAAGTCCTTCCCGACTTGATTCAAGAACAGTTCATACAACACCACACAAACTCCAAGCAAAACCAACACGCTAACATAAGCAAACTCAACTTCTGATAGCACATCGAACCATCTATGCTATACAAGAATATCCAAGCAATATCGTAGCAACTCATGAACATCATCCTAATATCATTATGCTAAATCACTTTGCTCTACCAATTTCATTATTCAAACCAATTTCTCATCACATGATCTCACATATTTCCTCTTTGGGAATGCCCGTGGATGCGTAGCTATTCCGACAAGCACCGGGGCTATGGATAAGAGCAAATGTTGTCTTGTACTTGCTGCTGGCCGATGGCTTCTTGTGCCGCTTGCTGTATACGGGGGTTCGTCGTCTGTATCTCTTGGTGAAGCTTTTCTCGTACAAGAGCCAAGACAGATTGCATTTCTTGTTTACTTTTCTTCCGACTCATATAACTCTCGAAATCTTTTTGGAAGGAGTCTTTCCCAGGCCTCAAACCTTAGCCTCACGTGCGGCTAGGGTGTCCTTGTTTCCTAGTGCCAAGATTAGCTCGTCCTTCTCCCTATCTGCCCTGAAAGAGCCTTGGGGAGTCTAGGAATGGGCATCCGTAGTACTTTGCATCATCTCTTGATCTTTTTCGCTTCTGAAGATAGGCGGCCTTCATCCGAAAGGGTCACCCCCTCACATACAAATAGTATTTCACTCATGGAATCCACTGATGTGACACCGTTGCGGGCTAGTTCTTCTCCCAGTCGAGTAATTTCTTCATATACTTGCACGTGCCTAATCTATGGTGCTAAATGTTCTTTTCAGAGTTGGCCTTGTTTGCCTCATTTTTCTTAATTGCTTCCTCCGACTACTTGTACTGTACGAATTCATTCCAATAGTCTTGCACCTTAGGGTAAACGTTAAAGTCCGGTGTTCCATCCATCCTCACATAATCTCTATACAATGTGCCCTTCAAATTCTTAAACGAGTTGGCCATTACATTCAATGCATGGGCCTTCACTCGGTCAAGGTTTCACCCTTCAGGAAACTTGAACTTTTCTATCAACTTGTCCCACAAAAGGTCCTAGATGTTATTGGGAGCCACCCACTGGTCATTTGGGCAACTTCTCCAATTTCTATAGCTGATTTGGACATGATCCCTGACATGAACCTTGCTTGTTGTCTTGTATGGCTCCATTACATGTGATTGCATCATAGGCTCCCCAACTGAATCAAGCTCCATGATGACAAAATGTCCTGTAGGAAACTTGCTAGGACCTCGACCATGCCATTTCTATACTTTGAATGTCTGACTAGTTGTAGCATCATTTGAGGCCTGACACTCTTGAGTGTCAGGGTGATCCAAGGTGAGGTACTCACTCAGGCTTCTACTTCTTGAGGTACTTTGGATGTCTTAAAGTCTATGTCTTTTAAATTGGCTCGCACAGACAAAGAGGCGGTCATCGTTGCACTCATTTATCTGATGGATTTTTCAGTTCACGGGGCACAGTTGAAAAGACGTACATCAACTCTTTCGTGTTCGTGATAGGGAATATTTTCACCACTATGTGCAACAGCTCAACTTCTAATCCTAGCCCACAATGAATCTTATCTCCCTCGTTCCTTTGCAAGGACAAGATGATTCTTTACATATTGACTAGACAATCTACCTAGATGAAACATCTTCTCGAGGACTCTTGGGAAATCGGAGGCATTCGGAATCTCGTGCAGAGCTAATAGAAAACCTACTTGGATAAAACATTTTCTCGAGAACTCTCTTAGGTACTCGAAGGCATTCAAGAACCCGAGTAGAAAATCAGAAAACTCAGTTAGAAGCATCACCCTACTCAGGAACCCAAGTCCTACTCGATGACATGGTCAGATAAAAAGCTTATCTTTGCTGGCCATATACTTGATATGTCGAAGCCTCATTTCACATACTGAAGGGGGGCTTGATGGCGAATAATGGATAGTTACCATATTTGGGCATCTCAGGGTTTCCTACAATTCTTGGGGCATATCTTTATATCTGAGAAGGGAATCTCTAGAAGAAAGAAAACCACATATAGATACCCAAGGCGTAAAGGAAGGTTTATCTCACTACTACAGAATAGAGATTCACTACCGTTTCCAAACCATCTATCACTGCCGTTTTTGGCATTGGCAGTGGACAACGGGCAGTGATAGTCCCCGACTAACACTGCCACCTAGGGACTGGCAGTGAAGGTGGTTATCACTGTCGGCTAAAGGCTTCAGTCGACAGTGATAGTCGGTCCCAGAATCCATATTTTTTTCAACCGGCAGTCACAAGTCACTTGATTTTTCATGCGAAATACGTACGCATGCAGTTTGTTGCACTCGAACCTGGAACTTCTTAGCTCGCGTGATACGTCATTACCATCCCACCATAGAAGTACTACACTACGTGAAAAAAGGTCGTGGGTGATGGGTGATAACCGTCATGGGTGACGGGTAACGCAATCGTCACCCAGAAGGTGTCACTGATGACTAGTAATAAGTGACAGGTAACTTCTTCACCTGTCACTTATCTGTACACATAAGTGACGGGTAACTTCTTCACCCGTCACTTATCTGAACACATAAGTGACGCGTAACCTATTTACCCATCACTTATGCTAAGACATAACTGATGGGTAACTTCTTCACCTGTCACTTATCTGAACACATAAGTGACGGGTAAATAGATTACCCGTCACTTATGTATAGGTTACCCTGCAGGATTGTCCTATTTCCTGGCTACATTCTGGAGTATAGCTAGGATTTGGCAGCAGTTTTCTCCCCGAAAGCAACATCAATGCATCCAAATACATATCGACAAACACACTTATGTAAGAACTCACTTCATCACAGAATCGCAAAGGTTACAAAGCTCCGATCAATTCATCATAGAGTCGCAAATGTTACAAAGTTTCAATCTATTCATATTACATAAGACCTCACAACCTAGTGTTTCTATAATGCAACTCACCGTGTGGGTTGATGACTTTAGATACCATGAACTCGGTGATCTGTTGTTGAATCTCTGGGAGTGCACCATCGTTAAAAAAAATAAGCTGAATAATTCTGCATAATTTGACGTGTAACCAATATCATGTTATCATGGAATTAAACTAATTATTGAAATTAGTTACGAATAATCTTGTATTGAACTTACATCGGGGGATTTCTTATCCTTTGCTCGGATCATGAGGAGCATGTTCCACGCAACATAGAATTCGCAGGCATTGCCAGGTGGTTGTTGGTGGTACTGAGGAAAAGAAAATTTACTACTAGATCAAAAGAAAAGAAAGCAGCAACAAAGAGCATTTGGTAGCATTTACCACGAACCCAGTCTTGTGTGTTAGTCTGCGACCATCTTTCGCATTGTAGTTAGGATCAGCTCAAAGGTACTTGTCAAAAGCCCTGTATAAAGAGGGATCGATTAGGGAACATTTGAATGTTAGAAAAGTTAAATATGCAAACTAAGCTTGGCAGAACTTACGCGTTGAGGAGTCATTTTATAGCGTTGTAATCACGCTCTCCAGGTTTGCCTTTTCGTACTACTGGTCTTGATGAGTCGAGGTATCACACCAAGTTCTGCTTGAGGCAAATGACCAATAAGATCCAATAGCCACATGTGTTGTGGGTGCCCAATAG
This sequence comes from Phragmites australis, assembly GCF_958298935.1. Lineage (NCBI taxonomy): Eukaryota > Viridiplantae > Streptophyta > Magnoliopsida > Poales > Poaceae > Phragmites > Phragmites australis. The sequence continues at coordinate 19,832,434 of NC_084941.1, read as the reverse complement.
GTAGTTCATTTTGGAATATTGTTGGATTGGCTTGACCATATATTTCAACGTGTAGTTGGGGTGAAATTGGATGACCGAGATTGTAATGGCCTTAGGGTCAATAAATCCTATAGGCTCCTTGCTCTTCTTTGTTTCTTTCATCAAGTGTCTACAGATTAGGACATAGTTAGGTTCAAGACTTAGTGGCATTAATTAATGAATGTCCATTTTCAAGAGATTTACAATGTGAAGATCTGTAATAACGATATGCTCATGGCATCAAGGTTGATGAGGTCGTATAAGTCATTGAAACTCACAAGGATGTAGCCGTCTTCAGTTAAGAAGTGTCATTGTTTGTACTATACGATTATAGATTGAGCATTGGTGTCTCTAGAAGTCTGCATGTAGTAATTATGCAGGTCGACATATGCTTGTCCTACCCTTGTTAGGTCATCTACCATCATCAAGAGCTTCCCATATTAGAATTTTGTGTTGGCACTAGTCCACGCTGCTCCAATATCCGTGGACTTCTTTGCTAGTACAATGGCCTTCGGCCTCTTTGGTAGGTTATTCTTAGAGCCTTTCTTCTTGGCTCCCTTTTCCTTCTTTTTTGGGCTCTTTGGGGGAGACAAAATTAGAGTTGGAAGCGAGGCTACTGGATGCGGAGGAGAAGGCAGTGAAGCTGGCTTCTCTGGAGGAGGAGAAGGTAGTGAAGCTTCCTTCTCTGGAAGTGAGGGGAGCGACTATGGTGTATTTGAAGCTCGTCCAAACTGGGATGCACTGGAGACCATGATGTCGCCCCTCTTCCACTGGAACCTTTGATGAAGTGCTTCACCTAGAGCTGCGACTTCATCATTGGGGGGAGCTCCAACACATGATCGGTGGCATTGCTATGTACCATTTCCACTGTAACCACAGCATAGCCAGCATGTATCGGGACCGTATGTAAGATACAGACATCTGGATGCACCTGGCCCCTTGCAACCTCGATGTAATACCCTCTAGGAGTGATTACAAGGCTGTAGGGCGTGGGTCCTTCTAGCAGGTCAATCGTATCCGACTCAATCATGGGGGCTGCAAGTTGATCAACCTCCTTGGAGGTGCAGCTACTCTTCCATGCAGTTCCGGAGCTAGCTTCCTCTGGGATGAAAATCTCTATTCCCTTTGCTACAAGCTGCCCCTTGATGTTTGCATAAACTTTCTAGGTGATGTCCTATGTCAATGCATCCACATCCACTGCACCCGACCTCTTCCTCTTCTTGTACATTTTGTGGTCTTTGGGAAAGCCGTATTTCTAGCCCTGGGAAATGGATACACCTCGCACTTGACCTGGATGCTCTGGTTTCCCAGCACCACTGAGGGAACATCATGTTCCCTTAGCCTGGTGAAAGAACCTTGGCTAGCTTCGTCTGCCTTTTCTTTTACTTTTTTTTTGCAAATGACTAGGTTTCACTGCTTCTGAATGTGATTTCCCCACTTTCGGACAGCTTACCACTTGCACGCAAATATGACCGCGATTGTCCCGAGAATTGAAACCAAGGATTCCCGTGGTCTTCTCTGGCTAACTTTTCATACTCTGCCTACCGTTTGGCCCTTTTCCCCGCGTACCCAGTTGCCTCATGTACACTATTTTCTTTGAGTTGTTCAACCTCAAACTGCATATGTCATCTAAGCAATGGGGGCAAGCTTCACCTTTTCTTTTGCTCTGACCTGACAAGTTACGAAGTGCTGGCAGATCATTGATGGTGATGAACAATATGGCGTGCAAGGTAAAGTATTCTTTCTTAGGTTTTCTTAAGATGCCTTTCGACTAGAGTTTCTTAGGATCATCGACTAAAGGTTTGAGGTACACATCGATATTATTGCTAGGTTGTTTCGGTTCTGATATCAAGATCGACAACATAATGTATTTCCGCTTGTTACAAAGACAGGGTGGAAGGTTGTAGATCGATAATACAACATGCTAGGTGCTATGTGAGGTACTCATGTTACTGAATGGATTCATGCCATCTGTGCTCATAGCAAACCTAATATTTCTCAGCTCTTCAGTGAACCAACCAAATGTGGAATCAATGATTCACCAATGAGCAGAATCCGCCAGGTGCCGTATCATTCTATCGTTCTTATGACCCTCCTTATGCCAACGCACCAATTGGGCCTCCATTCTGTTAGCAAACAATCGCTTTAGATGGAGAATTATAGGAAAATACCACACCACCTTCATAGGAGTCCCTTTACTTTTCTTGCCTCCATCTCTGTCACCACCGTCATTTCTACGCTTATATCGATGGGTTCTACAAACGAATCATTGATCTAGCTCTGCATACTCACCATGAAACAAGATACAATGCTGCTTACATACATGTATTTTTTCTATTTCCAGTCATAAAGGATAAATTATCTTCTTTGCGCCGTAGATGCCCATGGGCACCAAGTTCCCCTCTGGTAGCATGTCCCTTAGCAGATATAGCAATGCTTCAAAACTCTTGTCAGTTCAACCATGACTTGTCTTCAGCTGTAGAAGCTTTAGTATCCCAAATATCCACGTGTACTTCTCCTTACAGTTGGGATAAAGGGGCGCCCAGGAATCCCGCACAAATTCCTGAAATTTAGCAAACTCATCATTATTATACTCGTTGTGCCACTCGACATCCCACACCATCTGCTCTACATTCTCCACAAAATCCTCAAGATCATTATCATTGAAACCTAATATGTCTTCGTCCTTGAGATCATAATCAATATCACTGGGTGTAAGTCCTTGATCCACACTGTCGGCATAGAAACCCCGATCCATCTCTCCCTCGGTAAGGCCTTCCTCACTATGTTTGTTCCAACATGTATAATTCTCTTTAATTTCATATTTAATCAAGTGTGCATGGACATTGTCTGGTTTCGGGAACATCTTATCATTCCTACAATCGTGATATGGACAATACATTGCCGTTTTACCATGATCTTTCATATTCGCCAAAGCAACACTCATGAAATACTTCACCCTACTCAGGTACTCCGGACAAGTCCGGGTCTCAAGGTACATCCAACTTTTATCCGCCATCTACATTGTAAAAGCATTCATTCTTTATTAACAATTACTTTAATTGCATGGTTAAGCATGCGATTAAAAATTCCATACAATTACACTAGATCTGTGGCATCTCGTGGTAGATCAGACAAACCAAGTATCAAATCTAACATAAATAACACTCACTTTGTCTAAGATTTTGGATAAAGAAACAAAATGACCGATTACAACTCAAAACACAACAAATCTACCAAATAGGGGTTAGAGAAGGAGGAAAGAGGGAGATGTAAATCTTTAAAGACCTAGCACCAATTCAAACTTCAAATCAACAAAATATTAGAGAGTCTCCAGCAAAACCGGAGAAAATAGCCAGTAGCTGGCCAGTCTCCAACTGCTAGGCGCGCACATACGCTGGCCAGATCTTATAACAGATCTAAGTCATAAGTGACAGGTAGTAATATGACCCATCACTTATTACTGGTGTAGGGAGACCCATCGCCTATGCCAAGTTATAAGTGATGGGTCGTAGTATGACCCGTCACTTATGACTGGTGTAGGGAGACTCGTCACATATTACCAGGTCACAAGTGATGGGTGTAGTTATGACCCATCACAAATGTGATAAGTGACGGGTAGTATTATGACCCGTCACTGAAGACCTGTTATCAGTGATGGGTCAATGTCTGGTCCTGACTTGAGGCTATATAAGTGGCAGTTTGCATTATTACCCACCACTAAATCATGTCTCCATTGTCTATTTTTCACGTAGTGCTAGTGACAACAATAGGATATGCTTTCCTTTTGATACTTGTTTCCTGAAATATTGTTATGATTATTTGGACATTTAAATGACCTAAAATTAAAAGTTTTCAACTACAAAGTTGTAGGTCTCATTGTGGACTATAGTTTTCATATAAAGTTTGTCCCCATCCGATTTCATACGAAAAAGTTATGAATTTTTTTAAGATAAGATATCATCCATTATCATTGCCATTTCGTAACACGAACTGGCAGTGATACTTGATGAATTATTACTGCCAGTTCGTGGCTAGAACCGGTAGTGATAGACAATTATCACTACTAGTTCTTTTCTACTGGACTTTTAGTATCGATCCTTGATATGAACCGGCAGTGATACTCCATCACTGTCGGCTCGTAAGGAACAAGCAGTGATGGGCTGACAGATAAGGCCTATTCTGTAGTAGTGTCTCCAAGAATAGGAAGAAAGAGTCCAAAGGATGTACGCCACTCCCATATATATACGGAGCCAAGGGGCCCTACAAAGGACAAGCAATACGAAGTCATTAGAAGCTACACAAGCCAATAAAAGTTAAGAGAAAGTCGCCAACTAGGTTTAGATCTATCTAGGCTAGCTACACCCCTTATAATAGGCTCAGATCAATATAAGAAAAATATGACGTAGGGTTATTATCCTTAGAGAGGACCGAACCTGTCTAAATATCCCTTTGTTTTCCTTGTTATTTGTCTACTTCAAGCATCCCCTATTTCTTCAACAAGTTCTTTAGATTGGCGGTTAACCAATTGTCGACAAGGGTGTTTTAATGTTCTCTATCATACGTGAGAACTTTTGATGTTGTCTCTCTCTAATGAAGTCCCCTTCCCCATTGTGCAACATCTGATCTATGCCATCTTCATTGTCGTGGACCAAAGTATCTTTGAAGACTAGCATATCGTTGTCTTCATCGGCCATCATATTGTTGCCTCCATCTTCTTCGATAGTGGGTTGCCCTTCATGTTCAATCTCCTCATCTTCACCATATTTGGTCCAACGGGTATAGCCACGCTTGAAACCCCTCCAAAGCAAGTGTGCACAGATCTGCTCTATGCTTGAAAATTGCTTCTCATTCCTGCAATTAGTGCATGGACACCATATATAGTCATCACAATTATTTGACTTGTATGTCGCAGCAACGCTCAAAAAACTTCCATGCTATTAAAAAACTCTAAACCGCTACAGGTAGTATCGTACATCCATATTACTTAAATACTAAGTCAATTGGAGCTCTAGCTCCTTCAAAATTCATCATCATGGAACAAACACCTATTTTCAAAATCTAGAGCAATCTAGCAAGTAAATCTAAGTATAAATGAAATTTAGATGAATTTACTAACCTAGATAATGTATACCTAAAATCGATTATCTTAAATTCACTTAGTCAATTAGGGCTCTAGCTCCTTCAAAATTCATCATCATGGAACAAGCACCGATTTTAAAATATAGAGCAATCTAGCAAGTAAATCTAAGTACAAATGAAATGTAAATGAACTTACTAACCTTGGAGCACCTAGATCACATGGATTCCTCCAAATTTTGAAGCCTCACCACGTAAGGTCGCCACAAAGAGCCACCGCCGAGAAGAATAGAGCTCATCTATTTTGCTCCGACTTGGGGGCCGAATATGTGGTTACATACTATGAAATATCACTGTCGGTTCTAGGAACCAACCGGTAGTGATACTTCTTTATCACTATCGGTCCATGACACCAATCGACAGTGCTTCATCATTGTCGATTCTAGGAACCAATCGGTAGTGATAACAGAAGTATCATTGCCGGTCCATGTTGAGAACGGTCCAAGGGAAGGACCAATCTCACCTATGTGTTGAGCCCAGGAATCAATTTCAACACATAGTGACTTCATAGATGAACATCATTACAATATCACATCTGACAAAAGTGATCTTTGAGGGCCAAGATCCAAATAAAACTAAAGCGTAGCTACGCAGACTCTAAACCTTTATGACGTCTCCAAAGGCATGATCAACGTGGAATGTATCTTAGAACGATCTGTCCACAATGAACTATTCAATTCCTTCTCCAATTGAGTGTTTGGTGATAACAAGAGTGAGCCCATGTCATACTCAACAAGTTGTGAGAAATAATATGCATATGAAGGCTAGACAACAATATGGCAATATGGTTCTTTTGCATAAAACAACATTTAAGTAAAAACATTTCAAAACCAATAAAAAATAAGTGAAAAACTGTAAATAACCAACCAACTTAAGATTCCAATCATCTTGACTTTACTAACCTTACAACACCTCAACCAAGGTTACCACCACAACTTTTGAACAAATGAAAAACCACCTCAATTATAGTTCACACCACCATGATTGACAAAACCAACCAAACCATCAAGTTCTAATCATGTGAGGTTTTCATTGCCACTCATAACTGTGAGTACAGCTGATTAACTAGTTTAGACCCTGCAGAGATCGTACACTTTGGGTGTGTTTGGTTGGGTGACTTAGGGTGGATGGGATCATGCACAAATTAATCTAAACACTTATGGAATATATATAAATATGAATGTGTACAAATTGGGGTGTTCACCAAAAAATCATCACAATCAACTTATCTTATACAATTCATCCAACCAAACAGAAAACTAGCTCATCCTATCCACCCTAATCACACTAACCAAACAGAAAGTTGGCTCATCCCATCCGTCCAACCAAATAGAAAACTGGCTCATCCCATCCCAAAAAACAGGGATGACCCTATCCCATCCAACTTTGTCCTCCAACCAAACACACCATTTACCCACAAGTTATGATTATCCATTGTGCTTGTGTCGATCGAACACTTACATAGTTCCGAGGTATGCGACCAGGAAATCATTACAAAGACTTTACAATGACCCTCTTAGCATGTGCATAACTGCTAAGGTTTCATCACCACGTGAATATACATCATCAACGGAAGCCCCCTCTTGCGCCAACGGAACATCCTAGAAGTATACCCTTCCATTCCACACAACCGGATGGTCTACACAATGCTGAGAATATGCAAATTAATTGGCTAAACTCATCCCATTCTAGGTTTGTGGTTATATTATTTACTCAAAAAGATCACTCTATGAATCGGTCCTTAGATTTGAGCAAAACTACAACAACCCAACTATACAACTTACCAGTCTCATCAAACCATTGCTCAAATCCCAATACCATATTGCTAAAAAAATTATACCATTATCTTTTATCATTGTTGTATAGGACCATTATGAAGTTTCATAGAGCAATCATTATGATCACCATCCCAAACTAAAGCTAAGCATAATCTACCTTTCCAAAACCTAACCATAACCCTGGTGACAAGGATGATAAGGGAAAATTAGGGTAAAACCTAACTCTTGGGTTTCCCTACAAATTAGCATGCATATTTGTAAAACAAAACATTTTAAAAACTAGGATAAATATATTCAAGAACACAACTTACTTTCATTTTACTTAGTTGGGTCTTTAAAATCTTAATCCTGCTGTCATTCTAGCTCATCCGAAATGTTAGCGTCTACTTGCAAACATAATCAAATTGGTAAAAAATAAACACCAATATCCTAAAAGAATCAAATATCACACAACAAACATCATAACATATAAGATCACACTTTTTCGGACGATCCAGCGAAAGAACGGGTCAAATCAGAGCTACAATTAACAAGTTACGGCTTTTGAAAGATTAAAACAAGACCAAAAATATTATCTACAGATGAAATTATGTTGCTAGGAATTTTCTAGAATTTTTCGGAGTCATCTATGATTTTATGAGATTTTCTAGGATTTTCTTGGATTTTTAGTATTTATTTGAATTATAAAACTATATAAAAACATTAAAAAAAATTCTAGTCATTGTCGCCATGCCGACTGTCGCTACCCCTAGGGCCCGTCAACCCTGTCTCCCCATCTTCCATCTCACTCCCCTCGGGTTCATCACGGACCACCATCCTCCTCGCCTACTGTGGTCGCACCACCTCTCACTCCCCTTGGACCCATCGCCGACCTCGTCATCGTCCATGTTGCCTACCGTGGCTGCACCAACCACGGCTATGCCATCCCGCTCCCTATCTCTGAATCTCATACACCTTGGGCCAGTCGCTGACCTCCCCGCCATACCTGCCGCCTACCGCGGTCATGCCGACATGCTCCCCATATCCCTATCTCACTCCTCTCAGGCCCGTCGGCGACCTCGCTGCCAACCCTGTCGCCCCATCCCTGTCGCCTACCGCGGTCACCCCCTCCACTCCCTATCTCCCCTCGGGCCCGTAAATGAGTGGCAATAAGATGCTATAAATGAGTGGCAGAAAACACATTCGCTTCAAGATGATTGTGTTTTCACTATTCATTGAGATCAAACTTTTACACATATCTCTATGCTGAACAGTCCCTGATAGAGTATTTTTGCATATATAGATGTATTATCATTGTTAGTTCAAGGCATGAACTGACAATAATAACCAAACTATCACTACCCGTTTATGCCATAAACCGGCAGTGGTACTTATCATGGATTATCACTGCCGGTTCCAAAAGCGGTAGTGATGCAAGTTTGGAACCGAGAGTGACATCATGTTCTATAGTAGTGCTGTATTTCGCACGAAAAATAATGTGACCTGTGACTTGCAACGTGCGACCGTATAGATAGTATAAGGGGTGCTCGATGACGATATTTGTTTTCTGGAAAGGGAGTAAAATATTGGATGGAAAAATGTAGGTAGGAGGTATCACAATTAGTACGTGTGCATTTTTAATTTATACTTCAAGGTAGTCGTTAGAGTTACAATTACATGAAGTTTAAGATCATTATTGGTCCAGGATGACCTGTCCTTCCGCTTTCTGCTTGCGATCAAAACTCGCTAGATTTGTCGGCAAGCTATAGATACATGTCTTGTCATCATCTCCAGCAATACTATGAAGTTAGTGTCTCTTACACAGAAGATGCAATGCATCTATGAGTTCCAAGCATGTGTAATATATGCCGGCTGTTGCATGCACAAAAATTAAGATCTTACACGGTTAGACCACAATGTTCATCTTGGTAGGTGCTGAACATACTGAGTATGGAATTCTCTTTACGATCCTTTTTGAAAGCACAACAGCAGCTCAAGTCTTGCAAATGGACAACATTACACTTTCCTTCCCTAACACTATTCCCAAATCAAGGCTCCTTTTGTTGTCTCTAAACCAGGATCAGCCAGTGGAGGAACACACACAGTTACTCGTGGGAGAAAACATCTCGAGAACTTTTGTGGTACAGCAAAACTAGCACCATTTTCTCTTTTATTTCCACAATGCACTCAGATTACATAGATTGCTTAGCTGTAAATAGTGTTGGTCCTCACGTATAATATGGAAACTAAGAATCCTACTAAAACATGCACGGGACTTGCCGTGCATAAACATGCAAATCAATACTAGCCTTAAATGCTAATATACTTTTTAAATAACAAGGTTAATTTCCAACACTCAGTCCACACACAATATGTTGACTTATCTTGTACTTGTCGACGCAGCAAGGCTCATCTACGACTTGTTTTAGGATGATGGACACTTCTTCCTCATCCTACACACGCAATTCAGGATGGCAAACACACCTCTTCCACCCTGTACTCACTCACACGTCTCGGATATGCATGGTTTCAACTACATGCACGGCCATGAAAACATGTCTCGAACATGCATGGGCTCTAGTACATGCACGACCATGACTAACATATGTCTCGAACATGCATGGGCTTAACCACATGCATGACCATGATACACACATCTCGAATATGCATGGGCTCAACCACATGCACAATCATGATACACACGTCTCAGACATGCATGGGCTCAACTACATTCACGACCATGATACACATGTCTCGGACATGTATGGGCTAACCTAGATGCACGACCATGACACACACATGTCTCGGACATGCATAGACTTAACTACATACACAATCAAGACACACAAACACAAAGTGAGAAATTAAGTTGAAATGTGTCTTGGTTTACTTGTGATGAGTGATTGACATTGGTATTTATTTGGTTTGATGATCTTCGGTTTTGCATGAGCTTTGATGTGATTTGAATTGATTTGAGATTTCATTTGAGCATATTGATTATAGACTAACTGAAATTGGAGTTGGAGATATGTGTTTTCTTGTCTCATGGTGTGCAGGTAATGGATGCAAATTGGCGGTCGACGGTGGGATGATCAGGGCCAAGCGGAGTGCTTGGTGCTAGCCGATCGAGGAGGCCAGGCGAAGTCAAGGGTGATCCTAGCTGAACACGTGGAGGTCAAGCAAAGCCTGGAAGGGAATGGAGATGGCACGCTGACAAAGTCAAGCGAAGGGGATGCCGATGCAAGTGACAAGGTAACCTGAGGGATCGGGAGCAGTAGAGACTTTCTGGGGGTCAAAATCACAAGACAGAATACACGCGTTGACACCGGAGTGCTTGCTTAAGGTGGGGAGGTCATACTTTGAGAAGCATGCTAGGGTTTTGCGTTTTAGCCTCAAAACAGTGGGAGAACTGGAGAAGTACGTGGCACCATCGTGAAGCTTACGACGAGGCAAAGGTAGGTCATGAAGGCACCATGGCTGTCCGATGAATCAGTGGTAGGTAGGAGTGTATTAAAAAAAGGGGTATTTTGGAAAAAAAGAGCTATGAAACTTAGAGGTCAAATTTTCTAGGCTTATAAATAGAGGGGTATGGCTATGGGAGGAGGTGAACCAGCCATTTTGACCCTTTGTGCCATCCATATGAGAGCCTTATGCTAGGGTTTCAGAGGAGAGGAAGATGAGTGCCTAGCTTTTGTATTAGGTGAGAGCTTTGTGAAGAAAAATCTTTGTGATATGCTTAAAATAGGGTTGATCTCTGCTGCAATGTAGTTTATTTTTCTTAATGTTATTGTGCTCACCTCCTTCTAGTTTCTCTCTATTGGTTTCCTTGCAAGTTTGCAAGTTTTTCGATTTCTGGATTTGATTTTAGTTTTGATTTTTGGGCTAAAATTTCAGCACCTTGTGAGGTCATTATTCTTGTTGCTAGAGGTATAAAATTTGCATACATACTCTTATGTGATGGAGTCTTGAATTCCTTTGCCTCTAGATAATCAACTTAGAGAGTTTCGTTGCTCGTTGTTCATCTTTTCTTGTTTCTTTGTATGTTATGATCTTTCGAGTACTAAAACACATGGATTGATCTTAAATGGAACATATGGTTCATATACCATCCGTGGAGTCGTGTTGCCTTGATTTTCTCTTGTTAAAACTTCTCTCTATTTTTCTTCGTCTTGAGTTTTGGGGTGTGTTGGGTGATACAAATAGAAGGACATCTATTTCGCAAGAAATTTGTTGAGGCGTCTATTCACCCCACTCTAGTTGTCAATCTCGTTCCTACAATTGGTATCAGAGTTGGTTTGATCACTTGTTAACCTTTACCAGCTTTGTGATTCATATGCGACAATGGAGAGAAGTGGGAAGATTTGTCTATTTGATGGTCTAGATTTTTTTACTAAAAGGTGCGCATGGAGGCTTATCTTCTAAGCCAAGGAAGTGAAATTTGGGAAATAATTGATTCCAACTATGTGATTTTTGCCGCTCACACGACTCATATTCAAATCGAATAGTATGAGGCCAACAACAAGATCAGAAATATTTTGTGGACAAGTTTGAGCAGAATGAGTTTAACATGGTCCAACACCTCAATACTACCTGGGAGATTTGACCTACTCTGAGTGTCTTTTAAGAAGGCACTAATCAGATTAAGGCTAGACACCAAAGGACATACAACCTAGAATATCAAATGTTTATGCAAGGCTCAGAGAGTCTTTGGATGCGATATTTGCTCGCTTTGATGAGATCGTTAGCAATCTTCGATTCACTGGTGTTCTGCCCTATTCTAACCATGAGAGAGCGATTAAGCTTCTCTAGGCTCTTGATCGTAGCATATGAGAAGTGAAGATCTTGATTATTAAAGTGTCACCGAGTTATGACATATTGACTTGTTATGAACTCTTCAGTCCACCGAGATAGCCAAGACAGCTCAGATAGGTCTTGGAAATCTCCTGTCTTAGAACATAGCTTTGGTTTCAGGATCAATTGGTGGCAATTAGGCAGGAGCTAGCTTCTCTTGTGCTAACACTTCATCAAGTGGTTTTACTTTGTCTTCTTTGATTTCTATCACAAAGGAGCATGTAGACACTTTGGATGATGATGACCTTACTCTCATTGTGAAGATGTTCACCTACTTTGAGTGTGGTGATACCACCCACTTTAAGGCAGACTGCCCCAAGCTTAAGAAGAGGGAAGATCGCGACCACGACCACAACAAGCACAAGATGAGGAACAAGAAGCCCTTCTTCAAGAATAATCGCGACAACATGGCCAAGAAGGCAACCAAGGCAGCTTCTAGGGTGTTCATGGTTGCTCTCAGCGACATCGATACCTCCGCTAGCTCAAAGGAGAGCTCAAAGGAGGAGGAGCTGCCAGTGAAGGACAAGAAGAAGAACAAGGACTTCATCGGCCTCTACTTCATGGCGAATAACAACAACGACAACGACCCCAAGCTTGATTCCTTCGAGGTATTACCTTCCTACAACCAGCTTTCTATCCAAGTTGATACCTTCAATTCTGCTTTTATTAACCAGAATAGGTTACTTAAAAAAGTTGTGCATGAGTTGGAGGAGCTTAGGCCTAAGTATGAGTCTGTTTCTTCTGAGCTTATATTGCTTAGGTCTAGGTTTGATGACGAGGAGTGTGAGAGTTGTTTGTTAGTTATGACTGAACTTGCCGAGCTTCAGAATGTGCATGCTCAAGTTGCCAATCAGCTTGAGAATGTCGAGAAGAAGTTCCTCAAGGAGGAGTCTAGGTCTACTCTCTTAGGTGCTTGCAAGAATTGCCCTTTACTTGTAAAGGATGTTGAACTGAAAGATAAGCGCCTTAAAGAGCTAGAATCTAGATTGGTGAGTGCTAGGTGTTTGAATGATGTGCAGCCGAACTGTTCCACTTGCATAGTCTTTTAGGATAAGCTCAACTGGGTTAGAGGGCACGTTCAGAAACTCTTGGATGAGAATTATTATCTCCTTTCTCTAGTGAAGAAGTACTCAGAGGGCTGGGGAAAAATGAATTTGATGTGTACCGACAAGGCGAGTTTGGCTCTTAGGTTGGGATTTAAGACCCTGTTTATTTCAGCTTCGGATTGTGGCTTTCAGCTTTTACAATCCAAAGCTGAAACAAACAGATAGCTTTTGGTTATAATTTTTTAAAATCTGCTGGTTGGATTGTGGAAATCTGAGAAGCTGGTTTTTCTCAGCTTTTGATAGATTGTGAAAGTCCATTTTACTAAACTGTCCATAAAATTTTTTTAGAATCTACAACCTAAAAACTTTTCATAATCCAGTTTTTTACAATCCAGCTTTTCACAATCCAGCTTTTATTAGCTGTTTTTCAGAATCTCTAGCTGAAACAAACAGGCCCTAAGAGGGTTACATACAATGGGGACAGTAAGACTGCGCCATTGTGCAGAATGTGTTCTCCAGGAAAAGTGTCTTTGTCTCCTTCCAGAAATGGCTGCGACACTTGCACAGCAACTTATTACAAATCTGCGAATAGATTAAACGATAGTAGAGAAATCTGTAGAGTATTTATGAAACCTTTTATTTAGTCGTAACATATTGACACTTTGCATTAGCAAACATATAGCCGCTCAACTTGAGAGAATGATAGTTGAAATTTGGTTGAACTAAATCACATGAAGTCATGATATAATAATTCAGCTACAGGTATAGCTACAGTTGTAATCATGTATTACCTGGACACCTTGTATGCAATGAAGTAGTTCTTCAAGGTCCTGAACCCAAAAAAAAATTGATGAGAAAATAAACTCACTAAAAAGCAAATAGATACTTCAAGGAAGAAGGACAACTAAAAGGCAAGCAGATTAGATGTACACTGAACTAAGCACTCATCACTCATTATCTTCAAGGAAGAAGGACAACTAAAAGGCGAGCAGATTAGATTGGACACTGGTCGCGAGGGCCGCCGTCGTGGCAAACAGGACGATAGTACTGCAATTTAACTTGGCATCACCTAACCCAGGCTAAATCTGAGATCCATTTCCAAATAATAGCAAAGGGAGACATTGAGCCCTAAACCCAAACAGATCTAATTAACGCCTCAGTCATGATTTTGGTACCAAGATGCAAGATCTAGAGGATTTGTGAGAAGAAAAGTTGAATTTTAAACCCTAGAAAAAGAAGAAGAGAAGGAGGATGAACAAGGAGCAAAGGAGATGGAGAGGAGGGAGAGGCTCACCGGAAACCGCAACTGGAGTCAATGACGGTCGCTGGAGGAGGGTGGATGGCTGCCGGATCGAGGAGGCAGTGGCGCACCACATGCGAGGGCGAGAACAAGAGAGACGCATGCACGCGAGCATTCTGTTTCACGCCTGACTCCACAATTCTCCCCCCTGGGTCAACAGGGTTTGGGTCAATACACAACATGCCAAATGCAATTTCGACTTGAGAGGGAGAGATGGCCCTGGTGTGGGTTTGGATCCACAGTTGACGTGGTTTAAGGGCCAATATATGCCACTACACGGACTGCCAAACGAGCCTTGAGCGTAGATGGGAGAGGTATTTGAGTTAGAGACGAGTGGAGAGAAAGGGTATGAAGAAGATAGATCATACTTCTCTAAACCCCTAACAGTATTTTCCCCTTCCTATCTCTGTGTTCTTGCTTCCGAACTGAATTATGTCTGTAATCCTAGGCAACAATTGCCGGAGTTGTGTGTGGGAACATAACACTGTTCCAGTCGGCTATTCGGCCCAATACCACCACCACAACCGGCCCAGCCTACATAGTTGGTGCCGCCGGTCTCGCACCCGTCGGCCAACCGAGACGGAGACCCCGATTCCCCCAATTTGTGAAACTCCCGATCCAAATCCATCCATCCCAACCCTAGATCCCTCCTTCCTCCGGTCCCCCTCCCGCGACCCCGGCCCGCCAGAAGAGCACGCCGCCGCCGTCGCCGAGGTACGCGCCGTCGATCCCCCACCCCGCTACGTCGTGTTAGGACAGAGACTGATCCGTGGAACGTGTCGGGTGGGAGACGGCCACGGGTGTAGGACTCTGCCCGTGGTGCAGGCTAGTTCCTCCTGCGCAAATTTTGGTCGTGATCCTTTATTTAAATCGCGTTCCTATCTCCGTCTGTAAATGGCATCAGATGGATCGACTCTAGTGTCCATCCTGTCCGAATCTGTCGCGTTAGGTTTTATCAGGGACTAGCTTGGTACATACCAGATTTCATTTTTTGAGGAGGCCGGCGATACTTTCAGATTTTAGGTCAAGGTTAACAACGCATCGTTTGATTAGTAGAAGCAGGTAGTTTGATTTTTCCTTATTGTGATGTTCTGCGCTCCAGGTTTTAAATATGGCATAGAATTTATGAATCACGTGGTGGCCATGTTGAAATAGGCACATTCATTTGACAAAATTCGAATTATCAATAGGACATCCTAATCCTGTATTTTATGTCATAATATAACATTAATTTTAGCCACAGAAAACGTGCCGACAATAGATCCAGTTGAACCATGGAGATGCGGGGAGATCTGATAAGCAGTGTCTGACATTACAGTCTTACCACTGAGGATTGCATACTTAATTTAACACTACAGTGGTGCTGACTGCTGAATCTCCGTTACATAAAACCTTATTCATCTTGTTGGTTCTTTTCCTTGCCACATTTCCCAAAGTCCTTATCAGGCACTAAATCTATGGACACTCCAACACTTGTCCACCCCCCTAAAGAATCAGGCACTAGTCCATAATTCTGTACGCTCTCAACTGATGTGACCTGGAAAATTACCACCATTTCAAATAAACGTTATATAATCAAAGTATCTCCAGTATTTAAGATCTCATGGTTTATATTCTATTTGGGTTGATCCGGTGGTTGTAGGTTTAGAGGTGATGTGGCATATTGTGGATTCTGCATTAGGAGTCAATTTTAGAGTAGAAATAGATTCATCTGTGTAAAACCTTTCATGTAACAACTAATGATAGGCATTACATTATGGCAGTTTTACTAATAAAATAATAATATTTGATGTTAAGAATGAAGTTTCCCTTAAGCACTTACTATGAAAAATGTTGAATTGCTGTTCGATTAATAGATGCTCCTGACTGCAGGATGGATTCTAAACGTAGGAGGAGTCATAGTCCAGTTGAATACAAGGAAGGCCGTGATAAAGATTATGAGAATTCTGGAAGGAAGGACAACTCGAGAGATCTAGAGGAGTTGAGTAATTCCAGACCTGGCAGAGGTCATGAATTTCCTAGGCACGCTGATAGGCATTCCTATGAAACATCACGTGAAACCAAGAGGCATGATGATTATAGGAGGTATCATGATAAGCATGCTGATGATTATGGGAGGAGCCATCCAAGAGCCTCTCGGTCAGATCGTGAATCAAGGGCTGATACTTACTATGATCGTTCCAAGCGTGGTGGCACATCTGGTAGATCACGTGGTGATCAGCGAGATGTTGACAGCAGGTATGGAGAGAAATCTGTTAATCGAGAGCAGAGGAGTAAGAATGAAGGAAAGCAAGAGTCCCCTTGTAACTATCAAAGATATGATGATGGAGAGTACGACAAATATGCAGACGCAAGAAAGCAAGATTACCCTTCCAGAGGTTATGGAGATGATAGAGAACATGTTGAGAAAAGGGATCATTACAGGGTTGGTGGTAAGAACAAAGAAATCATCAAGGAGGAGGAGGTCCTGAAGAAGAGAAACGGAAAGGAAATTGAAAAGGAAGCTGGGGTAGATACTAAGGAGAGGAAAAGAAGTTTATTCAGTTCTGCTGGGCCAAATGTTGATTGCTCAGGGGGTTAGTTAATTTTTTTATTTCTTAAATTTTTGTTAGTGCATACTCTGCTATATTTAGTGTCACATTGAAATTATGGAATTCCACAGATGCCAAGCTATACTCAACCACAAATGAAGCCTTGGATAAATCTGGAGGAACCTTAGACGGTGTGAGTGCAGCTAAAATTGCAGCCATGAAAGCTGCCGAATTAGGTAAGCATTTCCTCATTTGATTGTCATTTTTCAACATTTTTTTTTATTTCTGCCTCATCTCCAGGTTTTGTATTTATTTTAATTTAGTGCTCTTGTCTTAACATTGGTGTGTTCACCTATCTACAATGCTGCTTGGTATAAAGAAAATTGTATTTGTTTCATTTTGCACTGACAATCGATAACTCAAGAAACTATTTTTCCATACCTCCATGATGGTTTCCAGTGAGATGGCCATGATAGTAATCTCTTCCATGACAATTTGAGTTATGGATGGCATCATTGACCATCCTTTTTTATTCTGTGGCAGTGAATAGGAACATTGCAGCATTTGGTCCTGGAACTGGGCGCTTATCTACTGACCAGAAGAAAAAGCTTCTTTGGGGCAACAAAAAGAGCAATCCTTCGGAGGAGGTAAATTTCAGAGAACAGGCAAAAAAAAATTTCCCATCTTCATTCCATTTTACTTGCACATCACTTGATCATTGTATTGTTAACACCTGATGCTACAGACAAGTAATCGCTGGGACTTGAGTTTGTTTTCTGATCATGAGCGCCAAGAGAAATTTAACAAACTCATGGTAATTCCTGCTCCTTTCAGGCTCTACTTCCAATATTTCCGACCTTTCCAATTTACTATTTTTTTTTTCATACTTGCAAAATATATACCTTGTTACTCTGCGATGCACTAACACTGTTTTAGAGTCTGAGGATGCCTTGGCCTATTGCAGGGTGTGAAGAGCAGTGCCCCGGTTCAGGAGAACAAGGTCGAGAACAAGGATGGGAGCTCAGCAGAAGCCAAGAAACAGGAGGAGCTCGACACCAACCTGGAGAAGCATTACATAGCAGGCCTGCGGAGGAGAGATGGCCGGACAGTTGGTCTTGGCCTCTAGGAAACTGTGTTTGCAAATGCTATGGCATCCAGAAATCCGAGAGCTTGCCTATGCGTTTCTGTGGCTTGTTTATCCTTGCACGTAGAAATTTAACTGGTTTTTTTGCGTTGTCTGTATTACTGGGTTGTCATGAAGCTCCTAAACAGTTATGCCTGCATGACACTT
Organism: Phragmites australis; assembly: GCF_958298935.1. Taxonomy (NCBI): domain Eukaryota; kingdom Viridiplantae; phylum Streptophyta; class Magnoliopsida; order Poales; family Poaceae; genus Phragmites; species Phragmites australis. Next base: position 19,814,501 of record NC_084941.1, on the reverse strand, counting down.
GTCTGCCGCGTTGGGATGACTTATCATTCTGGATGACTTGTTCACTGGTATCTTTCATTTGCGTAGGAATACACTACAAACAGGACCGCAGCTACTTGATGGCACATGTTTTGTGTGGACCTCGGCATGAGAAGAACCGAGGCTTTCATCGTGGACATGGATTCTCTAAGCGTTGGCTCTGAATCTTGTCATCAGCGTCACTGGTCTTAAAAATTTGCTACTAGCAAATAACTTCATTGCGCAAAATTCCATGTCACCCCGAATTGAGCTGGACGCTTGTATTACTACTCTCAAAGATGATGTTAAGTACTAGCTTACTGTTTTCTAATATGTTGGTATTGAGTGTAAAAATGGTGCTCATCTCTAGTCTATTTCAACTTGCATGGGACTAAACAAAACTAGTCTATTCCAATTTGCATGGGACTAAAAGCTTTGTTGTTGAAGGGCCGGATTCAAGAATCACCACGAAGATATTCTATACAGATCCCGTAACTTCTCATGTGCAGCCCAGATTTTAGGCCCATCGGAGAAAAATGGAAATATGACTATTGTTTCGATCCGTTGTTAGATGGGAAGGTTATTTGTAGGGTGTTCTACATATAACAATCTGTTAGTTGTAAGTATAATTAAGTGATATGTAAGTAGTATATAAATAGACTCGTAAGTGGTGTCAATTATCTTGTATATGTATGTATCAATTTGTAAATGATGTAACGCATAACTATCTGTACATGAAAATCAATAATTAATTGTAAAATAATCAAACGCTAACTTTGGGAGTCGACATTTCAGTATCACGATTTTTGGGCCCAGGCAGCAGTTTGAGAAGGCCTATAATTTTCTTATCGAGTTAATTTCACAAATCCACCATTATTTAAAGCTAATTACCACAAACTCATCACTTTTTTTATCTATTTCATAGACCCATAGTCAGTCCGACTTATTGTAAACCCACCACTTATGCGTTTTCATTTACTGTTCATAGTACTGTTCATAGATATGGTGGTTTTTTCCTAAAAATTGATGGTCTTCTATTTTTAAAAAATCCTAGAACTTTTTGTACGTGTTTCATAATCTATGTGCAATCTATTTTAATTATATTTACCTAAAAAGTCTATGTAAAATTTAAACTAAATTTTTTTAAAAATGACTACTTTTATAATTTCTAACAATTGTTAAAGCCTTAAATAAAATCCTAAAAATCTGAGAAAATTCACTAATATTCTTCTTATATGATGGACTAATTTCTAAAATTATTTTCAGCCCGAGCTTATATGGTGAAAAAGTGAGTTCATTTGTAATGCTCTATTTATATGTATTTTAATTTTATAAATTATTCTATCATATAAGAAGAATATTAGTGATTTTTTTAGGTTTTTAGGGTTTTATTGGAGGTTCTAACAATTGTTAGACGTTATAAAAATAATATTTTTTGGAGAATTTTAGTTTAAATTATACACGGATTTTTTAGGTGAATCCAATTAAAATGGATTGCATATGGATTATGGAACGTGTACAAAAAATTCTAAAATTTTTAGAGAAACAGAAGATCACCATATCTATAAACAGTATTGTGAACAGTGAACAGAAGCGCAAATGGGTTGGGTTTGCGATATGTTAGACCGAAGTACTGGTGGTCTGTGAAATATGGGGAAAAATGATAGGTTTATGATAATTAGCCTAAAAGTTAGTAAGTTTGTGAAATTAACTCTTTCTTATCCCTATCAGCCGCACCTCACTATCAGCTTGCTCTGGGGAGCTATGCCAGTAGCACACAAAGCTACATATTATGTTAACAAACATTTGCAATTTTTTAAATCTTGCTAACCATTTTAAATTTTTTCTTGAAATTTTGTATTGATGTAGAACATAAGCACGCCTATAATTGACAATTTATTATTTTTATAATTTTCGGAACTTTAAGTATGAATTATAAAGAATAACTAGCTCGGTACGTATTCCATAGAGGAAAACAAGGATTAAAAGATAGGCTTGGGGACTGTCGAATTCACATTTGACTTTTCGCGCGCTTTGCGTTTTCCACCGTCTTGCTCTCTATTTTTTATTCTTCTTTTGTAATCCACACTACGGCACCGGTACCAAATCTCCCCACCCGAACACCCACTCACTAAGGTTGAAGCTTGTAATTGGAATAGATCATGTGAACTTCAATTTTTTTTTAACGAACCGGTAAGAGACCTACCAATTATATTAAAAACTTAGAAACCCAACTGGTTACAGAAGGTTTATAAAGAAACAAGGAAAATAAAATAAAAAAGCGGTTGTAGCCGAACATGGTGGGACTATTCTCTCCTAACTGTGCGTCCTAAATGACGCGCTCCGATGAAAGCCTAACTGTCCGCCTCCTCTGTGATCTTGGTCACAACAGAAAATGCAGGTTGTTCGAATTTCTTTAAAATCCTCATGCCCAGTGCAAATTCGGTTCGCGACGAATAGATCAGACTATATCGAGCCAAGAGAGAAGTTTCCCAATATACCAGCATGATCAAAGATCAGGGCCCCTTGATTTTTGCATGTTTTGACAGCTGACCAGGGAAATCCACCACTGGTGGCTAGTTCGAGTTTGCGGCCAGGCTGACGGCTGCGCCAGCCAATCTGCTAGTAGTGGCCATAAGCGCTTTTGTGAATCTGTAGCCAGCGAAAAGGTGATGGCATGCCTCAGGTTCCTTTCTACAAATGGCACAAAGCGGGGCGTGAGGCCAGTTCCTCTTTGCCAGTCTATCAGTGGTCCAGAGTTTGTTCTGGATTGTAAGCGATGCAAATAATTTATATTTCGGGGTCACCCGTGCTTTCCAGGTAATGAATTTATAGTGACAGTCTTGGCTATAGAGTAGATGCTCTGCACCACGGCCCTGTTTATTTCGGTTTATCAGCAGTTTCTGCTTTCCAGAAAAGCTGATAAGATGAAACAAATATCAAATTTATTGTTGGCTTATGACTTTTCTGATAAACTGGTTTACGGTGAAACGAATTAAAAACTGATAAACTGGTTAAGATCAGTTTTTTTTAAAATTTGGTATACTGAGAGTCTTAAAAATTTAACTCATAAACTAACTGTTTTTCTCAGAAACCATAAGTAGCTTTTCAGATACATAATTTTTTTTAAAAAAAAAACCTTTTGGCTCTATTGCCCATAGAGATGGCAGTGGAGGCCGCAAAGAGTAATCTGTCATCCTCATTACACAGGGCGCCAGGCCTAGCCCATGCCCTAACTCGCGCCTTCCATTTTTTCTAAAGCCAGTGTAGTCTAAGAGCCAAGGCAAAGCAGTCAAGGTTCAGGATCCCCAGTCCGCCATTGTTAGTTGACCTGCAAACCTTTCCCGGTTGATCTTGCACTTGTCACCCGTGAGTTCTTCAGTTCCAGACAAGACGAATTGCCTTCTTTTGCAGTCTATGGCTTTGATTATATGCTTTGGCACCTTCAATACCGTTAGGAAGGAGATTGGTTGTGCTGTGACCTGTGAGCACTGATTTCACTAGCACCAGACGTCCTGCCTGGGTCATCATTTTCCTTTTCCACCCGGTGAATGGTGGGATCAGCATGTGACGAGACCTCGTTTATGCTCGGTGAGATGAAAATGGCCGAATCATCCGCATACATGGAGATTCGAACAGTCGCAGAGTTGCTTCTGAGGCGCTTTAGCAGACCATCCTGTGTGGCAATCTGAAGCAAGCATTCCAGAGTATCTATTGCCAGCACGAAGAGCAAGGGGATCTCCCTGTCTGAGCCCCCTGCCATGCCGAATCGGGGGCTTTGGAATCCCGTTCATGGTACCCTGGAGGTGGAGGTTGTCAAGAGCAATATTGCAACCCAGTCGCACCATCGAGATGGGAATCCAAGGCGTTGCAGTAAGGTTAGCAAGTAGTCCCAACGGAAAGAGCCGATAGCTTTGGCGATGACATGTTTGAAGAAGAGGGAGGGTGTCCCATTTTGGTGTAGCTACGTTGCCATGTTTTTAATCGCCACATAGCACATAATTGTCGTGGATGCTTTGGCTCGTTATGAAGGTGCTTTGGCATGATGAAACTAGGGTGGTCATGTATTGCAGTAGCCCAAGAATCTTGGAAACAATTTTGGGTACGTAGTGTATTCGGCTTATTGGCCGGTAATATGAGATCTTCTTAGCACCCACTTTCTTTGGGTGTAAGCCAATGTTTGCCATGTTTTGGAGACCAAGACCGCCACCACAGAACTTGTAAAAAGCTACGATGTATGCCTTTACGATGTGCTAGCATTTCTTTAAGAAGAAGCCATGAAGCCATCTGGGTCCGGCGCCTTATTGGACGACATCCGTTTGATGCCTTGTTCAATCTCCTACTCGGTGAAGGGTTGATCTAATGACCGAAGACCGTAGTTTGGGAAGTTGAAAAGATTCCAATTCAGGTCAACACGCGCGGCAGAGGACTATAGAAAAGCTTCTAGAAGTTGTCCTAGGCAACCGACGTCGTTTCATCATGTGTACTAACCCATCCTTGTTCCGTTTAGAGCTTTAGGATGTGGTTTTTTCTTCTTCTAGCATTGATTTTTAGGAGGAAGAAATTTGTGTTGGTATCTCCCATTCTTAAATAGGCAATCTTGGACGCTTGTCCTTTGTTGGTGTTACGTGAAAAAAAGCTCAAAAGTGATAGGTCATAATCGTAATTAGTGACAGGTACCGCACCAATCATCTCAAACGTGTCACTAATAACTAGTCATAAGTGACAGGTAAGAACCCGTCACCAATAAAATCATTAGAGGTGGATCAAAACTTGACCCATCACTTATTAAGGTCATAAGTGATGGATCACACTTATGACCGACGAACGTTTTTCCCGTTTTTTGACACGAAAAAATAAATAAATAAAAAATTCACCTGAGTCATCCCAATACAGAGTCATCACCACTCGCCACATGTCACAGGCGATCTTTCACACTATTTTAATTCTTTGCATTCTAACAGAATCGAACCCGCGACCTAGCCTCGCGCGCGTAGCACGCTTACCACCTCACCCTCGCGTGCGTTCTGAAGGAAGCCAGAGATATTATCCTTTTAACATTTCGTCGAAGGTCATTGGTGATGGGCCACTGTTACAACCCATCACCAATGACTTCATTGGTGAGGGGTCGTATCAGTGACCTGTCACCAATGACTGATTTTTATTTTGACAAATAAAATAGGTGATCTGGAGCGCTTTTAGAAAAAATGACATAACTTTTGCATACATACTCTAATTTTGATGTTCTTTTGACTCTACGGACATCTGCAGAAAAAATTACATCCATTCCTCCATGAACTTGTCGGGTTCAGAGAATTGTTTTAGGCTAAAAATGGCTTAGAAGATTGAGTTCTCGCTCCCAGAAGTTTCTACACCATTTTTGGAATGCGAGTTTGTGTCCATAGCCACCATCCCTTACATCAAACTTGAAAAAAATTGTACAATAATTCCTATTCTAGTGCTGCTGAGGTGAGAAAAAATAAGGGAAAAATAAATTTTTTGGCATACTATACATATATATGAGTATATGTCGCCATGCACTTTTGCATAGAGAAAAATATTATATATATATATATATATTATGTATATGTATCTATATAAACCTAAGTATATGTATGAATAACTAGGAGTATATATATATAAACACAATACATGAAATAATAGCTCTATGTATAGATCAAGTCATTGGTGATGGGTCATAACTTGACCCGTCACTGATAACTAGCTAGGATGACCCGTTACAAATGAGTTAGTCATTAGTGACGGGTTCAGTTCTAACCCGTCATTACTGACTGGCTAGGATGACCTGTCACTTAGTCGTAATAGGTGACAGGTCACAACTATAACCTGTCACCGATGACTGATCTAGGATGACCTATCGCCAATGACTGATCTAGGATGATCTGTCATAAGCACTTATGATAAATCATAAGTGACGGGTCACAACTATGACCCGTCATTTTTATCATCAGTGACGGGTCATATTATGACTTGTTACTTATTTCGTATCTTCTTTGTCTGTTTTTTACGTAGTGTAGCCTGCTCTACAGTATCAAGGCCCAAGATCCATTTCTTAAGTTGCACTCGCAGGAGATGCTCTTTGATCGAGAGGCGTCTTGTTTCATGAGCGATATCCAGGCGAAGGACAACATCTAAAGATATAAGAAGTTGTAGATTGGAGTCCACTAGGATCGTTGTGCTCTAGGCCTTTGAAGCTTCACCTATAGGCCTTTGAAGCTTCACCTATGCGTCTGAGCTTATGATTAAAATGTGAAAAGGATCTGAATGACTAGTCGGGGCACTCCAAGCCGATGCAATGGATTGCATGAAGCTTGGTATGAGGATCCAAAAGTTTTCTAAGTTCTGGGATGACGCGGCCTAGTTATGTTGCAAAGCAAAAGCGGATAGTGGTCAGAGAAGGAGGTGGAGAGCATATTTAAGACATTCTTGTCAAAGGCACAATCTCATTCTGAGTTGCAGAACATCCTATCTAGCCTGACCAAAGTTTGGCTTCTTCTCCGCATTCAGACAAGGTATACTGTATCTGTATTCAGCTACTCCCAATATTATGGAACAAAATATGCGGATCCTAATACACCCAGACATCTAGAAGGCATATACTTGAAAGGCCTCGAACGGTTACCCGACTCGAGTATGACTAGTATCCAGGTTGGATTCATCTGTTTTGATATGGCTGATAAGTTGAAGAACTCCCTATCGACTACGGCTAAAAACAAGGCAATATCTCGGCCCCATATAGGGTGGGGACTTAGATGCCCGGAGGAAAAAAGGCTAATCTAGCACATCTCGAGGCAAGCGACACCAAGACCTAGCAAATGAGAGACTCAGTGACTTCAACCCTAGATTAGTCCAAATAAAATTTACTTGATTATAATAGGTTTAGCAATATTGCTTTTACTTGAAATACCAATATACAACATCATCTACATAGGACATAGCATATTACTCCAACTGGGGCCCTGAACCTGTCTACCTCGCGTGTCTTATTTCGTGCTTGATCCATGATCTCAAAGGTACCCCTTGTTCAATTTATGGATATATTATCATGGAATAAATCTTCGACAGTTGGTGCCTTCATCTGCTTTTCAGGATCGATCATGTCTTGAGTACACGCTCGAGTGGGATTCTCTGATGATGGCTTCTACGACCACTTCGAGTCAATGCCGGCCATCTTCACATCGCCTCCAGCTGTGTCTGAGATCATCTTTGGAACTATGGCATACCGCTGGGACGCTCAAGATGGACTGATCCATACTGGTATCATCGAATCCAGCATCATTGGATGCATACCGCGAGGTGGGACACTGACAACGACAGCGAGAGTAAAGAAAGTGGTAATGGCAACTCCATCGACAGCCAGAGCAGCCGAACAGATCGATTTGTGTTTATGGCCGGAGGAGTCGGAGTCACATCCACTGACCTGAACGCGGTAGATCCAAACACCGTGATGGAGAACGGTGGGGAAATCCTCATGGACTCCGCATCAGTAGCCGCTGCCCACAGTACCGGTGCCTCCGTGGAGCTACCATTAGAAACATCCATAGCTAGAGCCTTGCATGCCCTTGATACCACTCATCTTCGATGGGCCGCAGAGATTCCAGTGAACCATGATATTAAACGATGACTTGTCGAGCAGACACCTCTTGGTCGGGTGATGCCCCCACTAGCAGCAGTTCCTAGACCAAGGAATGCACCCTCTCGAGATAGCCATCATGGGACTAACAAAATTGGTTTCATTATTTTTGGATTAGCAAAGAGTAAACTATGCATTTAACTAGATTTAGTAAACACATTTTCTCACAGAAAATATTCAACTTTTTTATAAGTATAAACACTTTGATCATATAGATATGTTACAAGGAAACCAACAAAATTTATTTCACTTGATTTGAAGCTCAAATGAATTAGTTATTGATTTTACAAGATTGATCTATTTTTTGGTTTTTTGTTGAACTTCACTAAAATTCGAGAAAAATACTCGATAAATTGCTAAAATCGAACGGTTACTGACGAATTGAAAAAATGTGAAAAAACAGCTCGATAAATCACTAAATGCAGTCGGTAACCGTAGCAAACCGACTAGTTACCGTTCGGTTGATTCGATCCGAATTCTCGCCGAATTTCAAATTTGATTGAGTGAATTTTGAGAGGATTCTCGGTGAATTTTGCCCAGTTATCGCGATAACAGCGATTTTCTGGTAACCGCAGGTGAGCAATTTTCAGGATCCAAACGGTTTTATGAACCTTGGTTGTCCCTAGTACAGATTCTGATGCACCTGCTATGGATTTGGAGGTTGACGGCAAGGAGGGCACAAGGGAAGAAAGTGTTGCTGCTATTGATGTCGCTGAATTGGTAGTGCACTAGGCAGCTAGTGCAAAACAAGATGGAGAGGATTATGTTGTTGTGCTGCCTGCTACCGTGGGTTGATGTTCTCCTTTGTTGCACGTGTAGGGCTTATCTAAGCGATGGTTCATCGGCTTCTAGTGCTTGGGCTTAGTTTTGCTGGTGTGTTACATCTTGTTATTTGCTAGCTTTTACTTTGTTGCCGCTAATATTGTTCTAAGTTGTTGGGTGGTGCTGCTGTTGTGTTAGATCGTGATTTGGTACTACAGGTTCTTTTGTTAGGTGCATTTACATCTAATTTTAGCCTTTGTTTTCTCACTATGGTCTGCTAGTATCTTAGTCTCATATTAGAGTCTTTTTAATTCCGTTGCATCAACATTCAAGTTTCAGTCTCTTTTTGAGTTTATCTATGCTATGCGAGTTTATATATTTCTTCATCGATTAGGCAATTTTTTTTATCGTTATTGATGCAACAATGTTATCTAAGTTTTTTCATAGCTTTAGTGATAACTTTATTTGTTGTCTTACTATTTATCATTATTGTGTTTGTAGTTCTTGATCTAGAGCATTCTTATGTCATCTTGATCTTTTCATAGTTTTTAGTAAAAATTTCGTTTATCGTCTTGCTACTCATCATCGTTTGTTGCAGTTCTTTACCAAATGCATTTCTTGTTGTTGTAATCACAACTCTACTACTATGCTCCATTTTGCATCTTTTCGGCTTAATTAGATAGGATTATCAAGGTCCTGCTCTCTGACAGTTTTGAAGATATAGTTTTTGATGTATTAATTTTATTTTATCTAAGTTTATTACTTAGTATCACTTCTTTTAAATGCAACGCTATTGTATATATCTTGTATTTGAGAGGTGTTAAGGGTATAATAATTAAGGGTATTATAGTAATCTTTTATTCCTAAGATTTCCCTCGTATACTCTACGTATTATCCTCATAGACTACCATTAAATATAAATTACTATTCCTAACATCTTTAACCCCTTGAAAGCTTCTCTTACCGAAAAAGCACGGCGTGTATCACCGAAAGTGTGGATATTTCGCTGGTGGCAGAAAATGTTCCACACCTCCGTACCTTGCTTGTTTTCCAGAATTCCTTCACCTTTGGTTCACTTCGTTCATTGTCAAGCATCAATAAGGTGCTATCTGTTTTGAATCTACAAGATAGTTCAATTGAGCGGCTACCAAAAGAGGTGTTTAACTTGTTCAATCTGCGTTTCCTTGGTCTGAGGCAAACCAAAATTGCAAATCTTCCACGATCCATTGGAAGGCTGAAGAATTTGTCTTGGACGCCTGGAAGTGTAAAATCGTGAATCTACCCCAGAAGTTACAAAGCTTCGTAAGTTGACGCATCTTATTATAACTACCAAACAAGTTGTATAATCTTTGCAATTTGTACCTTCTATTGGTGTGCCTGCTCCTTCAAATATATGTTCCTTGACGAGGTTGCAAACACTACTACTGATGGAAGCTAGTGCTGAAGTGGTCCGTTGCATTGGCGCTCTCGTGGAGTTGAGAACATTTCGTATCAGCAAAGTGCATGGTTGCCATTGTGAAGATCTGTCCAAGGCTATCAGCAATATGCCTCGTCTTACGTGGCTTGGGATCCAGGCAGATGATCACCATGAAATGGTGCGGCTCAACATACTTCAGCTTAGCAATCTGAAAGCTTTTCTTGCTTGGGGCATTATCGAAGGAATCGTTACCTCATTTCTTGTCGTTGCTTAGTAATCTGAAAAACATCACATTTCTAAGGCTTGTGGGGTCAAATACATTTTCTTGTCTTGAGGGGCTGCAGCAGTTTGTAAAACTTCAGCTTTATGATGCATACCATGGCAATAAGCTGTTCTTCTCTGCAAAAGCATTTCCAAATCTCACGGTACTGAAAATAAGGGGTGGGCCACATCTTATTGAAATCGAGATAGAAAGAGGGGCCATGAAGAGCCTATTGATCTCAAGCTCCTGCTCTGTCCACGGTTGAAGATGTTGCCTCATGGTATTGAATATGTGACCACTCTTGAAGAGCTGACATTGGATCAAACTGCAGAACTTGTCTAGAGGGTCACAACGTAAGAAACTATTAGAGAAGACACGTTATTAGTGATGGTCTACTAGAGTCCATCACTAATGTATTATTAGTAACTGGTCTAGTGGTGAATGACTTGTCACTAATATGTAGTCCGGACTAGGATCCGATCAAGACCCATTATTAACGAGGTGCCATTAGTGACGACAATAGAATGATCTATTACTAAATATAGTAGTGACGAGGCATATAATAGCCTATCACTAATGATAGATATAGATGGCACATGTTAATAAATGTAGCCTCGGGCGGTTTATAGCTGGGGCCATTCATTAATGATGGGTAAATAAAGACACATATTACTAATGTGAAAGTAATTAGTAACGGGTCATAATTGTCACCCGTCACTAATGTGCTATTTTTGGATTATTCGAGACCAACATCATTAATGACGTGTTATGAGGACACCCGTCATTAATATAAAGTCATTAGTGATAAGGACCTGTCACTAATGAGTAATATTTACTGTACCGAGTAGCATGACCAGACAGTGTATGTCCACCGGCTGCAGTAAAAGTACAAATTTTTTGGCGATTTTGTTATAGACCAACCAAATCTTAGTAATTTGAAGTTATAATTGTCCCTTGGCCTTTGAAAATTTGCATTTAGTGACGGATCTCAACTGTAACCTATCATTGATGACCATCATTAGTGACGAGTGTTGACCTGATACTAATGAGTCATCATTAGTGACACATTTGAAGTGCTGAGTATAAAATCTGTCACTAATAATGGTTATCATCCATCACTAATATGTTGTTCTGACGTAGCAAGTTCGGCAGAAGGAAGAGGGGAGGATTTCTCATGTCCAGCGAGTGTATGTTGCGTCCGTTAGAAATGGCGAGTTGGCTTTTGAAAAGATAATATGTACTCTGTCAGGACGATAATCATTTGTCTCGCAGTTATGATCTCTTATGATAAGCCAACTGTTGGCCATATTCTTCTCGAATGTGTCCTCTATCGATACCTTTTCTAACTATTTCAGAATGGTCGCAATCAGCTTAGTGGTATGTGTGATATTTTTCCATGTAGCAATTACTCTTATTTCTTTCTTTTTTGTTTAAATAGAATTTTGAGTTGAACCATTTAGCGCAAGAATGTTTCACGATTAAATAAGAAAAAATTTACTTGTCAAGTACTGTTTAATTAACTTGAATGAGTTGAGAACAGGAAATGTATTTTTGGAAAACTGAAGGGAATGCAGTCCTTTTATTGTTTACATGTACAACCGTCTTTGTTCATCTTTAGTTGTAGAATCACGTAGTGATGAAAACTGTGTGCAATGTTACCGATCGCCATTTTCAAAAATTTCGATGAACACTATTGGAATATCTCGATGGTCAATTGAGTGCTGCTGATAATGCTCGAATGATTGTCATAGTAATAATATCAAGCAAATCATCACTTGTTTCAGAAAAAGATCATGCAAGCGAACTGAAATCTGTATGAAATACGGATCTGTTTAGATCTGTTGATTGATTTTCTACTGGAAAATCGTTCAAAATTTTGACCGTCGGATGGAGCAAAGTGGTCTAATCTCCCTCACCCTCTCTCAGCACTAAAGCTAACCCACCCGACCCGCACCGGTAGCAAACAAGCCTTTGAAAGGTTGTAGCGATTATTTTTAGATTATGTATGTAATTTTGGTGATTAATAATAATATAGTTAATAGGACTAACATGTTTGTCAAGTATATATTTTATTAAGTTTTATGGACGTAATACATGAAGAAGCCACCGAAGCCGAACTTAAGAAAGATTGAATTAGATGAAATTAAACACATCGGATGATTTGATGCTTAGTGAAGTGTATACACCGAAGTGTTTGACTCAGAAAAGAAAAGTGAAGCCCTTACCGGATAGTCCATTACTCTGAGTGTTATACACAACGGAGTATTTCTCAGCTTAGAGGAGAAAAAGAACAGTACACCAGATGGTCCAGTGCTCAGCAAATGTGCACACTAGAGCATTTTCCAGGAGAAGTACAGATCTTCAGAGGAATGGTTTGAACTCACCGGATGATCCAGTGTTCAGAAGGAGAATACACCAAAGGTTTCACCGGAGGATTTTTCAGAAGGTTTTCAGATGTGTGAAAAGTTGTACACACCGGATGGTCTAGTGATCAGAAGGATTATACACACCGAACTAATGCACAATTTGAAGTGGTTCAGGTTGGCTCAATTCTACATATCAGATGGTCCGGTGATGAAGTTAAAGAATACACTGGAATACCCAGTGTTCATAGATGAGTTTGAGTAGTGTTCTAGCAGCTAGTTTCTACTGCTGTACTTACCGGATGATCCGGTGTTAGTACTTCTATTGGCACCGAATCATCCAGTGTTCACAGTCTGTTGGAGCCGTTAGAGTAACAGCTAGTCTGCGGGGTTGAGACTATAAATACCTTCACTCGACCATTCGAGTGTGCTAGAGTCCAAAAAAACTCATATACACGTAAGAAGACATCAAGCTATTAAAGTGCTAAAAGTGATTATCCAAGATAATTAACACAATATTAAGGGAGTGACTAGTGCTATTAGGCCTAGAGAGTCGTTGCTAAGTGTTGCTGCCTAAAGAGAGGATCAAGAAGTAATTCTATATTTGTACCAAGTTGTATGCCGACACTTTGGAGTTTTAATGACTCGCTGGCATCATGAGTCTTGGTGACTTGCCAGCACTATGAGTCTTAGTAGCTCATGCTTGTTGACCCTCCGACTTAGTGTGGAGCGGCAACAAGACTCTTGATGGGGACACGAAGACTCTTGCCATGGTGACTTAAACTTCGAAGTGAAGATGACAGCAAGTGACCGAAAGATAGACTTATGGTAAGACCTTGCCTTGATGACTCAACGTACTTGAGGTCTAGACGACTCAAGGGCCGTGATCGGATACTGTCCGAGAGCTATAGCCTAAGTGGCTGCTCCAACATGGATTATAGATAGCGTTTATGCCATTAATACTACGAGATAAAAATCCATGTAACGAGTTTACTCTCTCTTTACGTTTCCATATTTACTTACTTGCAATCTATCCTTGCATGTTTACCTTCTTCGTATAGTAGTTTATTAAGATTGACTATAGGTTGCAAACTTTTTGAGCGGTAGAGTAGACACACTAGATAAACCTAAAGCACATTTAGATAGAAATTGATATAGATTTATCTTATGAAGTTTTTGAAACCGAATACTTTTAAATGTCCTAATTCACCTCATCTTCTGAGGACGCCACCGATCCCTTCAACATCCTATCTAGTGCTACCGCTACTAGTATGATACCCCTGACAACGACCCCGATCCCTCCTGCACTCCACCTCCTCAATGCCTTACCATCACTGTCTCGAACAATAGCGTGGCCCTTCAGTGACCACCTTTGCCGCACACCACCCCTTTGTTGCCGCCCCCATCTCTTCTTCCCCTCAGTTAGCCTCCTCTCCTTCATCTCTGACAAGATGCCGCCACCTTGCCCTTCCACCCCCACCATCGCCAAACCGATGACCTCACCTAACCATCCCTCTACAACCCGAAAGCTCTCACCTCACCAGAGAAGACGACCACATGGATCTTCACATGGATCCGACTAAATGAAATTCAATAGATTTCCATCTCCAATTTTTGTCAACAGATAAATATCGTTTTCAATGAAATATTTACTGTTCTCCGGAGTTAGAGATCTTCAGTAACACGGAACTACAAATGAGCAGTAAATTAGCTGATTGAAACACTTCCATATGCTATAAAAAAGAATGGTATCCCCTCATTCTCTTACCAAGGGGAGAACAAGACTATCTATCAGGTAAGTAATTCATCTGTACAAAATAATTTGTTGGCCTTTGCCAGATCACTATAAACTAACATATGCATCCTTTGTTTCTAATGTAATTGAGATCACTGGTGGTGTCCCTGGACAAGTACCACTTGGCACTGAGAATTCATGAATTCCCTTGATGTGTCAATGATATAGAGTAGCATATAAGGGAATTGATGAATTTTCACTAGCATAAGAGGAATTGTCCCTTTTTTATGTGTTTTTTTTTCATACTATATAGGGTCACTGCTTCTAGGTATAATCCGTACTTGAAGGCTGCCCGGCATAGAGCTACAAACATCGACTACGCCATGACCATCATCTTCGTCTTCATTTTTGTCATCCTTGGGGACATCACCAAAATGGAAACTCAGGCATTTCTCTAGGTCAAGGTCATCACCGATGTACCTTGTCTTGGACAGGGCCTGGGGGCTTCTCCAACTACTGTGGCTTCTGGTATCGCTCTGATTGAGCTCTATGTGTCCTTCCGACGCGTCACTGCTGCGATGGCTGGAATGACAGTCAGATACATAATGGTTTCCAAAGTTCGGAGGCTCAAGGAAGCTGTCTCGTGGACCAGTAGGATGTGCAGAGTTCAGCGCCCCATCGCTGTGCTGGCTGGAATAATGACCAGATGTGTAGTGATTTGCAAAGTCTGGAGGCTCAATAAAACTGTCACGTGGATCAGTTGGCCGTGTAGATACCTGGGCCCACCAATGGCGGCTTGTAGAATTTTGTTCCCTGCCCTGGCCCTTGAAGGCGGCACGCTGAAAGAATGCACTTGATGTTGATGCCTCCAAGTGGCTTCGAGCTCTTTCAAACAAATTAAAATCCCAGATTTGCTCCTCTTCAATCTCTGTTAATGATTTGCTCAGAGGTGGCCATATATCATCCCTTGGCTCAGGGGATGTTTCATCATGGTGGGAAGATAATCCGGCCTCCCTATCCGAGTGTTCTGAGTAACATGTGTAATACCAGTCCAGGATATATGGATAAGCTCTTTGATCTGTGTCAAGCAGTCCGAAAGGACTATAGTTATAAATAATCCCATTGCCAGGATGAATATCCCTGGGGAGCAGCTGATGGAAAATATTGCTACTTTGACGTCTCATACTTGACCCAAGTTGTGAATCTTCCATTGCTTGAAAAGTATATTTACGGATTTGCTTTTCCTTGAATCTCTGAAGGTTGCACAAAAACCGCTTGCCATCTGGATTTGGCTCCCATGATGTATAGGTGCTTTGAAAACTGTAAACAATGAAACAGCATAACTTAATTTTGCTGCTTTTCTTTCATTGAAATGATTTCATACACCAGTTTTTCTTTGTTATTTCATACACCAGTTTTTCTTTGTTCTATGTCAATGAGATTATTCAGATTGAAATTATTCATTTGTATTTTATACTAGATTCAAGCACTAAGGAAGCACTTGGCCACTACATAAATAAGAACATTGTGCATTCCACTCTCATTACTGGGACCCAAACTATAGGCAAACTCATACTGAAATCTTACATCAAAACTTTTGTAATTGCAACTTTCAAAGAAAAGTATATCTCCTAAGTAATGAAGAAAATCAAGCAATTCCTTGTGTGCAATATGTAGCTGCTGACTGAAGAACAATAAGGTTAGGTTGTTCTAGAATTGCTTTCTTCATTTCCACTTCATTTTTTTTACATGACATGATATGATTCTGTGCACAAAATCAACGAGAACAGCTATTACAGAGAAGGAATTTGTGACAGATGTAAGATGTTAACTATCCTCAGTGCTCTACTATGTGTACAAATACATCAATAACAAAATGAATTGAGTCAGATGACAGAAGGCATAGAATGAAACGTACAGCAGTATGAAATCTAAGGGGGAAAATTCACAAGCCATGTTTATAATAATAGTCAAAACAGCAAAAGATCAAGTAAAATAGTATGAGATGTAGGTTGAAATGCAGTGTACCTCAATAACGATTTCTCCATTTTCCCTTGGGAGCTCCTCACGTCCCTTGCTGCATCAAGTGGTGAACCATAGTTTCTATTTCCATGTCTTCGGAAGTCAAACAAGCTTAAACTATCGAGATGTCAAACAAAATGAAGTAAGAAATCTTGCAAAGCAGCAACATTAATGGATTTTTAATAATAAATAGCACAATACAGAAACAAACCTGCATACATCTCCCACTCCATCTACGTAAACTGTGAACTCCGAAATGAAGCGCAGAATATCATTGGCACGCTGTACAAGAAAGAAAATCAACCATTGTACAACATAACCTAGAAACAAACTTTTGCTGATCTTGCTCAAAACATTACCTTTGGTATCACAAATATTAGCAAGTAAGGAGTGACGAAAATAGAGGCCATTTCTTCCAAAAGCACTGTTATGGTATACTGCAATGGCAATTTACATGTAATCAGCAACACTTCTAAAAGCAAAATTGCAACCTATACACTATATCTCAGATAAGACAAATAAGTAATATTATACTACTTCTAAATGCACAGTATGGCTTCCAGGTACGCATTATTTACTGAGTTCTGTTTAAGCATAAACCAACCCAGATATCTAGACAGTTGAACATTGGTAGTATGGAAATAAAAAAGAAAATCCTCAGTACCATAGCAAAGATGTGTCCATGACATGTGGCTGAAGGCTCCCACTTGACAGCCTTAAATTGAATGGTATGTTTCAGTTCATGCATCTTTGCGACGGTGCTGACCTCATTTTATCTTCATATATGTGTATCATTTAGAACTACAAAGATCAAGAATTTTAAAGCGATTAAGGTTTTTTTTTTTTCAAAAGTATCATCTGAGAAAAAAATAATGGGTTGTCATTCAAGTTGCAGATTGAAACTAATATTAGCTGATGGGGATTTTGTTTCCATATAACTTTTGAGAGAGGGAGTAAAAATTGACGTTCTATACTAACCAAGTTTTTAGACAGTAAAATACTCTGAACATCAGCGCATCAAGTCTGGCCAATCGACCCAATAGGTTTTTAGAAATAAGTCCAAGCACTGAATTCATGAAACTGTAAAGATTCTAAAGGGCCTACTGCAATATGCAAACCACTAGAAGGTAAAAAACAATTCGACCCCACAATCAAAAACGAAAAGATATAAGCTCTGAACATGACAGAGTAACACAGTAACTACAATGAAAAATGATCAGTTGGGCATGTCTTAGTTTCCAACTTTGCATGAAATCAATCAAATCATTAACAATTAAAAAGCAACATCCAAGGGGAGTGAACTACCTGAAACAGCATTTCAAACTCTTTCCGCACAAGTTCACTGCTCTCTTTACCACGCCACCTCTTCGGCATGTAATGTGTCTGTTGAACAACAAGAGACATGGCTCCTTCTGGGTCAATCACTTGAAGCTCATCTGCCACAACTTTTCGACTTACAGCTGCTATGGTTCCGAAAACAACAGTATACCAGAAAAGATTTCGGCCAAAAACCTTCATAAGTCAGAAAAAAATGAGATTTAAAAAGGTAAAAGGGATTGGTTGTGTAACATTAAAAGGATGCAGAAATAAACGACTTACATGACCCTCAAGGATAGATTCACCAAGGACTCCAAGAATGAGAAGAATTCCAGCCAAGCCACCAGATACAAATGATATAAATTTTGCAATAATAGATATTAATGGAGTTGGAAACTGCTTTAAATAATTCACTGACTGAACAGTGCAGTTGTTCATCCTATGTCTGAAGAAATGCTCAACCTGAAATCGTTAGAAGCAGTCGTATTAGGGAAAATTTGGAAAATAGTTTAACAAGATACGATCATTAAGCCATAAAAAGATGCAAACTTTACATAGCACTTGGAAAATGGGAAGGGGGGCATAGTCATTCAGAATATTTTTAGTAGGAATATTCCTCTGCAAATGAAACTCATTTCTACCTCATTGTACTCCCGCAAAATCCACCTTGATAAATTTGACCATCTTCGAGATGATGCTGTACTGGGGTGATTGTAGAATTCTTCAGCATGTCTCAAAAACATGTATACCAGTGGGAAGATGACAAGGCAGGGTGACAGAAAAAACATTGCAATACCCAAAAATACAAGTCGCTTTTTCAAGATGGATGGGCTTGTTAAAAAATCTTTTCTGACACAAAATTTACTGCAAAAGAAGATGACATGAAATTCACATGGAAAATTAAAGCAGGATCAACAATGTACAAAAAGGTGTAAAAAATATAGTAAGACAACATTCTGAAGGAATAGGATCAACAAACAACATACAAAAATTATAGAGGCCAATATTTTAAAGGAATAGTTATGAGAAGAGCATTACATGAACCAGAACAAAAATGAAAAGACTAAAGTTATCAAGGAAGATATAATATCCAAGTAGTAATAGTTGTTTCCAAGATTGTTCGCAACTAAAAAGTACAACAAATTAGCTGCATGGTTTTCTTCATCGGTCACCTTGAACATTTTAGGTAAAAACTAATTGCCCTGCCCTGCTTATAAGATGAGAGCAGAACATGCAAGAGAACACAGGCATGCTCCTTTACCGAATATATTAATTACATTTGGTACGACTCGGTGTATCAAATATAAATCCTCATGGTCAATTCATATATGAAGCTAAATAATAAGGGACACAAAGGCATTAAATTCTCAACAATATCAAATTTACTCATCAACACAATCTACCAGGACAAGTGTAGAATATACTACACGGCAACAGCATTCACCAGTCAAAGTGTCATTTTTTGACTATTGTACATCCATATTCTGTGTCATATTAGTTCCTTTTTCTTTCATAACTCTTGTTCTCAAAAACCTGACTGGCACTGCAGAACACATTAAAATAATTTGATACTTATAGGATGCCAGAAACAGGAACAAACTTTCTTACCTATCGAACATGCTCTGGAAGATGCACCAATTTAATGTCCACTCTAGGGTCTTTGGAAGCATCAGATAGCTTTTCCTTGCATGGATACGAGAACTAACAGTTGGACCAACTCCAGGCAGCCAACAGGGAAACGGGAATGCAATGATGCCTTTATTAACCATCCCAATCAAATAGTTCTCTTTCCGCATTATTCTCATGATGATATCATGTTCCGAAAGATCCTTAACAACACAAAGTTGTTGTGACTTCTGGAGAAGGACAACCTTCTCAACTACTTTGGGCCATGATATAGTTTGAATCTCCAGATCAGTGACTTTGAGGCTACACAAATAAGAAATGGAAACATATGGATAAGTCAACTATTTTCTCAGCAAAGTTTACCAACGTGTGAAACACATGAAATTCAAACACTACCTGTTATAGTAGAAGTCACGAACACTGATTGTGCTTCTCAATTTTACAAAGAACTTCATAAAGATAATAATTCCATAAGTCGTTAATATAGCCATCGATCCAATAGTGATCATCTTCACAAATGTGAACGGAACTAATGGGTCATTCTTAATGACTTTCATCGGATCACATGGTTTCTCCCCTAACTCAAGTGCTTCTACTCCACATTTCAAATGGCTGAGGGCACCCCAATCAACAAACAAGAAGAAAAAACCAATAGCACATACCATAAAGATAACATTAAGGATCTCAATTATCCACTTGGTGATGATGCATCTTAAACCCTTTGCACAGAAATATTCATAAAGTCTCTCAAAGAAAATGTCCAAGTCAAGAATTAGCTCAGCCTTTAAGTCTTCCCCATGGATTAGTCCTGTTGGGCTCTCACAATCAGAGCTCAGTAATCTCTGGTAGTCGGATAACTCTATCTCAGGCGGAATTTCAGCAAGTAGATTTGTCGAAAGTGCTGATTCACTTCTCCATGACCACTTGGATAATTTTTGAATAATTGTGCCCTTCAGAAGGATGGACATCATTTACGAAAATACAAGGCGAGAGAAGCTGAAGGCTTCCTTGCCATGCCACAGATAATCACCTGGAAGAGGAAAGTATAAAAAAAACAAATCAGGCAATGCATCACACAATCTTATTCAAACGGCAAAGACATAAGTACTCATCATTCATAACTTCAAATGAGTATTCCTATTCATTGAAAATTGTATTTTAGCAAAAGCTACATCAGGACATAATTCTCAAAAGAAAAAAAAACGAAGTATTACTGCCAATACCAAGGTACCCAGAATTTATTTTCTAATCCTGGAACCAAGACCCAATTAATTGGCCCATGAGGACCGACTCTATATATTGACGTCAAGTCTATTGGATGGATACACTTCTCTATCACAATTCTAGTCCAAGGTAACATGGAATCAGAGCAATGGTTTAGGGTTAGGGTTAGACTAATCTAATCCACCCACGATCTAGTCTTTCTTTTTAATCGTCGCCGTCCGTCGCTATCATCGTTGTCGTGCATTTCCGTCGCTACCGTCGTCAGCATCTCCGTCGCTACCGTCGTCAGCATCTCCGTCGCTACCGTCGTCAGCATCTCCGTCGCTACCGTCGTCGACGCATCAGCATGCATCTCTGTCGTCACGCCGCCCGTCCCAGTCACAGCCGTCGTCGCGGCAAATCGTATCCGCCGTTGTGGATCTGCGTCATGCCAACGTGGATTCGATCTCCTTTCACCATTTGGGGTCTCCTTCCGCTACCACATGTCGAGGCCCGGCCTGATTGTTGTCCGCTATCCACCTCTGCGGAGCCGATCACCGACCGCCTGTGGAGCAACGTGGGGAGCCATCCGCCGACCTATGGAGCCACACACCTACAGAGCCATCCACCGACCACCGTCCTTCTGTGGACTCGACTGTTGTCCTCCTAAGGAGCGTCGGGTTTTCTTTGACACCGTCATGTCCGCCTGGGCCCTTTTTGTTGTTGCTGTGCTCAGAGCAAGGAGGTATGCATCCGTATTGCTACCATTCGTATTGTGCTCTACTGTGCGTTGTTGTTCACCTGCGGCTGCTATTTATCTACTACTGTATTATTACTATTCATATGCTCCTATGTCATTTTCAATATGTCGCAATCCACTCAATTGCTATTCCTATCAAACTTGATGGTCACAATTATTGAGTGGGCTTTCTTTGTGAAAACTGTGTCGAGGGATTATGCTCTGGCATCTCATCTGACTCATAAGTTTAAGGATGGTTCTGATGCAACTGAAGTCAAGAATTGGCAGAATAATGACGGAAGGATTATGAGTGCTATAGTCACTAGTATGGAGTCTTTGATTATGAGTCTTTAACATCACAATAAAGCTAAGGAGATGTGGGATTATTTGCAACGTCGATATGTTCAGAATAGTGTTGCTCTCTTGCATACTCTGATGACAGGACTTCACGGTCTTCAGCAAAATGATCTCTCCATAGATGAGTAATAGCATTTGATAGTATGATTCATTGACAAGTTCCTTATGTATCAGTTCTGTCATGGATTTAAAGGTGATATGCCCTAGAGGCAATCATAGAGATGATTGTATCACGTCTATATTTATGTAATTTTGAATAATGTATTATTTCAAGAATGACTATAATTTACATTGATTAGTAAGTATGTGACTTTTTCGTGAAACTCTTTGTTTGTATCATGATGTTATTCTAAATTGATCCTTAGTCACGTATCATTGTGATGATTCATAAGATCAGCATATGTATTGATTTATGATCATATTTCACATATCATAAGTATAGAGATACCAGATCAATAATGTAAACATTTATGTTGGAGAACATGATGTTGGATAAACCCATTTTGAGATACTGCTGGGATTGTTATTTATAATATACCATTAGTTGTTATCTCAGATAGTGTTCCTGCAGGATCCTTAGACCTGAGATCGTCATTGATTCCAGAATATATAGTGCCATACTTTAGGGCTGCCAAATGTTATTCCGTAATTAGGTAATGATAAAGGTAGTTTTCGAGTTTGTTATGAAATATATCGTTGAGTGTGAGCGATCAAGATAGAATTTACCCCTCCTTGATAACGTGAGATATATCTCTAGGCCCCTCGAGGTAGTTAGATTGAGAAAGTGAATGGTCATACCAATATGATTAAAAAGTTAATCATAATGAATCCACTACTTGATCGAGTGAATGGTTGAGGTATCACATGGGTGGCTCGTATCTCGCCTTGAACTTGATTGGTATATCAAGGTTCAGCTGATATGATCTTTGTGTATACTCGGAAGTCAACATGTCCTGCTGAGGTCCGCTATTGACTTCGATTTGAAAAGGGTTTCCGAGTTGTAGCCATTTATACATGAACCTAACAGGTCATACATTTAATGAGTTGGAACAAAACATATGAATTGGGTTTGTATATGGGTTTGATTGGATTGTAATCCATGAGATGTGAGTCTTAAAGGGCTTCCAACGTGGGAGCCCATTAGCGAGCTCTATATAAGAAGAGACGTGGGATGGGACGTGCACAGGTGAGTCACTCCGAAACCCTAGCTGTAACCCTTCACACGATCTCCCAAAACCCTAGTCATGCGCATGGTGCTAGCACATCGGCGCTCGGCGATCCTGCCCTGTACGTGTGGATACCGTAGAGGCGCTACTGCTATTGCAGCATTGATCTCCTCGGCGTGAAGATTGCGACGCTTCTGTGCAGCTAGTCGAGGACCTACTCGGCTGGTCGACATACCTGCTCGTCTGGTCGTGGAGCACGACGCGACCACTCGGAGCTGGTCGAGAACGCGATAGGCTTGCTCGAGAAACTGATCGAGGAACTGGTTCAGAAGTACGACCACCTGCTCGAAGTTGGTCAAGGACGCGACAGACCTACTCGAGGAACTGGTCGTGAAGCACGATCACTTACTCAAAGCTGGTCAAGGAGTGTAACCACCTACACAGGGCTGGTCGCAGGTCTGATCGAGAAGTTGGTCGAGGAGATTGAGCGCATGACATTGGATTGGTTTATTCCAATTCTTCTTTCGTTGCACTGTGCGTTAAGTGGTAACGATCTATAATCTCCTACCTGCATGATTTTTTGGGTGAATACGATAGAAATTTTTTATTTTTAAGCTAACATAGCCAACCCGTTCCCAACAAGACTATGATCAGATTTTGAATCTATTCGTATGCAGTTGCTCAACAACCCCACTACTCCATCAATTGCTGATGTATTGCCTGCTTTGATTGCTAAAGAGGCTCGTCTTCGATTGCTCACGTCTGCTCCAGTGTCAATACCTCAGTGTGCTTGCAGCTTCTCAGAGGACCAGCACAACTAAAGTTAGTTCCTCATAGGGTATTCCTTGTGAGCATTGTAAGAAGATTGGTCATCGTTCAGAGAATTGCTTCTCTTGTCATCCAGAGAAGTTGGTTGAGTTCCGTGCCCGCCATGCTGCTCGAGCTCGTAATACAGCTCCTTCCCGAGGTTCTATATCTGTTGCTGCTACTTATAACAGTGATTCTCAGTCTTGGGTTCTGGATTCAGGAGCTTCCTTCCATGTCACATCTGATAAGTCTCAGCTGGTTGCTTGCAAGACGGTCACTGCTGGAGGTTATATTCAGACAACTAATGGTACATCTTGTTATATCACTCATTAGGGTGCACTTTCCACTTCTTATTTTTCTGTACCTGATGTTTCTTTTGTACCTCAGTTATCCATGAATCTCCTATCTGTAGGACAAGTAACTGAACAAAACTATTTTGTTGGATTTGACGCTTCATCTTGTTTTATTCAGGATCTTAGGAGCGGAAGAGTGGTTGGGAATGGTCATCGCCGTAGCGGGTCTCCTGACCTCTGCGTTCTGGACACTTTGCATCTTCCTCTTTCCACTAGCTCCACCGCTCACATGTCATCTGTAGCATCTTTTGCCCAGTGACATCATCGTCTTGGTCACTTATGTGGATCGCGTCTGTCTACTTTGGTTCGTTAGGGTCGTATAGGTCAGATGTCTATTGAGTCCACTTTTCATGGTAAGGGTTGCAGACTGGGTAAACAGATCTAACTCCCATATTCTAGTAGTATTTCCCATTCTGCTAAACTTTTTGATCTTATTCATTCTGATATATAAGGTCCTTCACCTTTTGCTTCAAAATGTAGTCATAGCTATTATGTCATTTTTATTGATGATTCGGATTTATTTTATGAAACATCGCTCTCAATTGTGTTATATATATCAATCTTTTGCTTCTAAGGTTAACACTCAGTTCTCTACTGCCGTTAAAGTCTTTCGCTCTGACTCTAGAGGAGAATATCTCTCTTCTATTTTTCGTCAGTTCCTCACCTTTGAGGACACTCTTGCTCAGCTCTCGTGCCCTGGGGCTCATCCTCAAAATGGCGTTGCTGAACGCAAGCATCGCCATCTTATAGACTGCTCGCACACTGCTCATTGTATCTTTTGTTCCTTCTTATTTCTAGGGAGAAAGTGTTTCTATAGCCGTCTATCTTATTAACCGGCAGTCGTCTTCAAAGCTCGCCGAAAAATACCCTGGTGATGTTCTTTTTGGTACTTCTCCAAACTATGAACATCTTCGGGTTTTCAGTTGTACTTGCTATATCCTGTTTGCACCTCGTGAGTGGACTAAGTTGTCTACCCAATCAATCGAGTGTCTTTCTTGGATATAGTCCTAAGCATAAGGGCTATTGTTGCTATGATCCTTTCTCTCATCACATACGTATTTCTCGTGATGTGACTTTTGTTAAGGACTGTTCCTTCTATAATCCCTCAATTCAGCCATCATCTTCTCCCATTGAGTTCACTTCCTTCCTATGTCTTCCTCCTCCTTCATTTGGTGATCATACCCCTGTTTCATCTCCTACCCCTCCTCCACCCACCTCTGATTTGGTTTCAGCTCCTCCACCCACTCTTGCTCCAGATTCAGCTTCTCCACCATATATTCTGCCTATCATCCATGTCTTCACTCGTCGGACCACAGTTCCTTCTGATTACCTGTCCAACTCTACCTCTTCGGCCAGTCCTGATGCTCATGTCTTTACTGATTCTACTGTTGTTGATGAGTTGCCTATAGGTCCTCATTATAATCTCCACGATCGTGCTACTATTAAGGCTCCTGACAGGCTAGGGTTTCCCCGTGTGAGTGCAGTTGTACCTAAGGAACAATCTACTTATCATGAGGCATCTGGCATTCTTGAGTGGCAGTCTACTATGTCTGAGGAACTTGTTGCACTTGACCGTACAGGAAGTTGGGATTTTGTTCCCTTACTGCCCATCACATGTAAGTGGATTTTTAAGATTAAGACAAAGTCTGATGGTTCTATTGAGAGATACAAAACTCGTCTTGTTGCCAAAGGTTTTCAGCAGACCAAGTGTCGAGATTATGATGAGACATTTGCTCATGTTGATCACATAACCACAATTCGTACCTTGATTGCAGTGGCTGCTACTCGTTCATGGACTATCTCTCAGATAGATGTTAATAATGCTTTTCTTCATGGTGAATTGCATGAGGAAGTTTATATGCAGTCACCCCTAGGTGTTGATGCTCCTTCATGATATGTCTGTCGTCTTCATCGTGCTTTATATGGTCTTAAACAAGCTCCTCATGCTTGGTTTGAGCGATTTGTTTCTGTTATACAGGGTGCTGGTTTTTCTTCTAGTGATCATGATCTTGCTTTATTTATTCATCTATCTCCAAAAGGACGTATTTTGCTTCTCGTTTATGTTGATGATATGTTGATTACAAGAGATGATATTGAGCATGTTACGCATGTGAAGAAGCAACTCAGTGAGCAATTTTAGATGTCTGATTTATGCCCTATTAGTTACTTCTTGGGATTGAAGTTATGACTTCTGAAAAGGGTTTCTATCTTTCTCAATCTAAATACATTCAGGATCTTATAGCTAGCTCTGGTATTACTGATAATCGGACTGTTGCTACACCTATGGAGCTTCATTTGCAACTTCATCCTACTGATGGTAAACCCCTTGAGGACTCCTCTCGATATCATCGTATTGTGGGTAGTATTGTTTATCTCACTGTCACGAGACCTGATATGGCTCATGCAGTTCATTTAAGTCAGTTTGTGAGTACTCCTACTTCTGTGCATTTTGGTTATTTGCTTCGGGTATTACGTTACTTGAGGGGGACATCATCATAGTGTTTATTTTATGCCCGTTCTAGTCCGCTTCAGCTTTATGCTTACTCTAACTCCACTTGGGCGAGTGATCCGACGGATCGTCATTCTGTTACTGATTATTGTATTCTTCTTGGTACTTCTCTTACATGGAAATATAAGAAATGGGTTGCTGTATTATGGTCCAGTATAGAGGTAGAACTTAGAGTTCTTGCTACTACCACTTCAGAGATTGTATGGCTTCGCTAGTTGTTGGCTGATTTTGACGTCTCTTGTGAAGCACTCACACCTCTTCTATGTGATAATACTGGTGCTATACAAATTGCAAATGATCCTGTGAAGTATGAACTCACAAAGCATATTGATGTTGATGCTTCTTTTACTCGGTCTCATTGTCATCATAAAACCATTACTCGTCAGTATGTGCCATTAGAGTTGCAAATTGCAGATTTCTTCACCAAAGCACAAACTCAAGTGCATCATCGGTTTCATCTACTCAAACTCAGTGTTTCTGAGCCTCCTATACCACCTTAAGTTTGAGAGGGTGTTAACTATATATATATATATATATATAGGACACCTATTCTATACTCCTAGGAGTATGTACTCCCACATGCAATATACCACCTAAACAAACACTTTATACTCTTTTATCATTTTTAGTATACTCTAATACTAATTCTAAGATACTCCAATATGAGTTGTATGAAAAAAAATTCAATGTTAGCCTTTCATTTTTGCTATATACTCTTTTTTATACATAAAAGAAGTATATACGCAAATTATGATAAAAATCATGGAATTTCATAAAAAATTTCGTGGGATTTGTATTGTAGTATCTTATAATTACTAATGAAGTATATTTAAAGTGATAAAGAAGTATAACACACGTGCAAAAGTGGTATATGAGAGGTGGGAGTACATACACCCAGGAGTACATACTAGTTTTCCTGTATATATATATATATATATATATATATATATATATATATATATATATATATATAGGACACCTATTCTATACTCCTAGGAGTATGTACTCCCACATGCAATATACCACCTAAACAAACACTTTATACTCTTTTATCATTTTTAGTATACTCTAATACTAATTCTAAGATACTCCAATATGAGTTGTAAGAAAAAAATTCAATGTTAGCCTTTCATTTTTGCTATATACTCTTTTTTATACATAAAAGAAGTATATACGCAAATTATGATAAAAATCATGGAATTTCATAAAAATTTTCGTGGAATTTGTATTGTAGTATCTTATAATTACTAATGAAGTATATTTAAAGTGATAAAGAAGTATAACACACGTGTAAAAGTGGTATATGAGAGGTGGGAGTACATACACCCAGGAGTACATACTAGTTTTCCTATATATATATATATATATATATATATATGATAACATATTATTCTGGCTGGCTCATGAGAACTCTGTATATTGACGTTGGACAGATTCGCTTCTCTCTCACAATCCCAGTCCAAGGTAACATCAGCATCAAGGACTACATGTCAACCAGGCTTACGTTCAAAAAGAAATGTCAATCAGGCTTACTCTCTCCAACTCCACACTATCAACTCAACCCAAAGTCAAAACATTTCTTTGTCGTGATGTACTTGCAGTAGAAACATAACAAACCTAAAAACTAAATGCCAGTTCAAACAGCGCCGATTAGTCCACAATGCAAGAGTCTCTGCCTACTCTGGTACAACCAAAACTGGTGGATTTTCCCAGGGCCGCCAAATTCAGTCGAATCCCCGAAATTTTCGGAAACTAAACTGCAAGCTCACCTCTCGTGGATTGATCTTGGGCGCTGAATGAGAAGCAGAACTCGATGGAACTAGATTAGATTAAATTCGCAAGGTACCACGCAGCAACCAAACCCGCAGCTAACTCAACTAAGAGAAATAGGGATTCGGATTCGATTTCCCACAGTCGCAAATAAAGGAAAGGCCACCCGGAACAGAATGAACCCTTAGAACAGTCCGCCCAAGCAAGCTAGGGTTACTTTTTTTGGATGATGAAGCTAGCATTACTTACCAGGGGAAGACAAAATCGACCCAAGAAACAACCTCCGCGCCGGTCCAGTGCCAGTAGAGGGCAGAGGGATGAGGAGCGCTGCGGCGCCTCCCTTCGCCGGCTTCGAGATTGCCGGTGATGAGTCACTCGAGATTGTGGCGGCGGAGCAGAGCGAGGGGGGGAACTCCGAGTTTTTCTTTAAGTACGGGAAAAAACTCTGTCCCGGAGCTGTTCGTGAAAGTGGTTTGTTCGGCCGGTTATGTCCGGTCCGACTCTGGACCCTCTTCCCACTAAACTAGAACTGAGAATGGGCCGGGCCGTTAAAAGCCATGTTGTTTTTGGGCCTAAATTGGCTGCCTAGGCTCGGTCCCACTGGAGCGACCGGGCTCGGATTCTTTTTCTCAGCAAACCATGGTGCAGGCTAATCGTGGCATTTCCCGGTTCAACCAAAGTTCAATCCTGTTCAATGGAAAGGAGCTTTTTTCTATATTACATTTTTGTACGGAATTTTTAGAAATATTGCACAAATTTAAAAAATTACTAAAATATTACACTGTCTTCGAGATGGTTTAGCGAAAATCAATTTTTATGAGTTGGAATAAAAAATATATATTTTCACGGTTCGACTTAACGAAAATTTAAATTTCACAGATTGAAATTGTGAAAAATATTTTTGCGGGACTGTTCAGTGAAAAGTAGAGTTTTTTTTGGCTGAATTGAGCGAAAACCGGTTTGGGTGAACAGTACCCATAAATTCTAATTTTCCTTTTCCCTCTTTCTCTATTTGACAGTATGGTTATTGTACACCAAAATTCAAAAACAAATTAGTCCTATAATTCATGATAAATCTATTTTAAAAGGATTCATCTCAATACCCCGTGTAGGTTTCAAAATTAAAAAAAATCCATAAAAGGCTATTTTTAGACCTTCTAGCAATTTTTAAAGTATCAATGAAATTCCCAAAAATCTAGAAAAATTTACTAATATTCCTCTCATCTGGCGTAATAATTTCTAAAATTATTTTCAACTCTAGATTATTTGGTGAAAAAGTGAATTCATTTGCAATGCTTCATTTATATATATTTTTATCATTCCATATGATATTCTCTTTTAATTCAATTTGAATTCAAATAAATTTGAACATACATAAACTCATCCAAACTCTTATAAAATACATATAAATATGAATATGCACAATTTAAGTATGACATCAAATAAAAAAGAAATATCATATAGGATTATTTTCCCTTCGAGGATGATCGTGTGGAGCCGTTGCATCATGTGGCTTCCATAGTCAATGGGATTAATTAACACGATGCTACAACAGCTGGGTCTCGGCACTCCTCCCATCGTGCGTGATTTAAGGTGAGTTACAGGTGATGGTTTGCACTATGATGTGTGTGGGATGTATTCACCCTCCGGAGCTGTCTCTGGAGGCCCAAGCCCAAGCCGATGCTGCTGCTCGTCGCTACTCCAAGATGGTGGTTGTCAGGATGATCTCTGATAATAAATTTAAGTGTATCAGATGATGAGTATGTTGATCAGTGTTTTTTTATGGTTGAATTGAATGGACGCAAGAATGCAGGGATGTATTCAGGTTTAGGTCTCATATAGGATAATAGCCGTACGTCATTTATATTTTCTTATGGATTAGATAAATTTGTTACAGAATCTCTTCCTTCTTTTACAAATTGGATCATCCTCTTTATATAACAGAGGAAAAGGAGTACATACAAATAGACTATAGCAAATTATGTGGTAAGCATGCACTTGATGAAGCCAACTACTCCTAACTCATCATGACAAGGGATATGCACGCTCGTCTCGCTCTAATTGTCCTGTAAGCCTTGTCTCATCCACCGAATGACGAGCCACTACACACCATGCCGGCCCACGATCTCGCTCGCCGAAAGGCAATGCCTGGGGAAGAAAATACTTGAGTGACTGGTTAGGTAAGACTCTGCCTTTCGACCAGCAGGGGCTAGTCGTAGGGTTCTGACCTCGACTAGGAGGCTGGTCGATGGAGCCCTACCCTGGTCGTAGAGTAAGGTCATGGTCTTGAAGATATCCGTCCACTGGCTAATATTTGGCAGCATGGGTCCACCTAGTGGGGCACCCTCCTACCTATTACACCAATAGTAGCCCCTAAGCTTCATTGCGAATGCGACAGACTAAGTGGTTCGCTATAGTGGCCCATGGTCATTGTGCGCCTTGTGGTCGTGGTCGGGTCCAGTAGTGCCACATGGGCCCCCAGTGAGCGCATGTTCGCCTTAGGGAGTAGTAGTCGACGCGGCCCGCTTTAGTGGTAGACTCAGGAAACCACATCCTAAGGAGAGGTTAAACATCTAGAGAGAGAGAACGTGGGGTGGAGAAACGAAATGGCATCAGACCCAAGGGAATTTTGATTCTCGAAGTGTGGCCTTTCAAAATTTGAAAGGATCGGACCCTGTGGTAGTTGAGATATCGTGGCGACCCTTTAAATTGGAGCGCTGAGGTCCCTTATAAGGAACCGTCCAAAGAATATTCTGATTAATCATTAAATTGATCATTTACTTAATCACGACTTTAATGATTAATTGGAATACCGTTCTGGTAGTCCTGGCACGTGTTTTGTGCCCAAAATCGGAGCACATGCCTTTCCAACATATCATATCGCAACAAAATTTAACAAAGAGCGAGTAATTAAATTATATTACAAGTTCTTAAGCATCCATAATTTCTTAAAATTTACAGCAAAAGAGAGTTATAAGGAGACTGAAACTAATCAACTCCTAGACAAATGAGAACTATGCAACAGAAGCTAAAGCTATAAACAACAAAAGGAGAATTGAGCCATATGTCCTTAGGCTCCATCACAAAAACACGACATCTAAGTAGTTGCCTACTCATGTCGGCCACCAGCCTCGGTGGTCGTGAAGTAGCCAAAAATCAGCTCCTCCTTGCTGGTAACACATGAAAGAGCAGCGTGAGTACGATGGTACTCGCAAGACTTAATTCTTATTGGGTACTTCAAGATAACCTGACTCTAAGGATTATGAATTGAGATGTTAGCAAGAATACAACTACATAGTTAAGTAAATTTATATGCGAAAGTAAAATTTGACAAAAATATGTGTGAGCATCTAGACTTAACCAACACACTATCTAACCCATAACCATTAACTGAACATATATGTAAAAGGAACCATAGTAACAACATCTGTAAAGAACCTTCTCAACCCATCCACCACCTTAAACCAAACTTGTAACTCTATGACTACTGTAAATGAACAAAAGCATGCTCATAACTAAGAGCGCGATACTTTAAAATGCTTTTACACCCTACAAGGGGTACAACTTCATCCACAAGACTCGATGACCACACAGGTCCACCCAAAGGGGTACTCGTGCCAACCTTTCCAATAGCCCCAACCATTTGAATCAGGTATCGCTCGGTGCGGAGCCCACTTAGGTTAACTCTCGAAGCAACCTCATGTCTCTCTTACAAGCCTGCCTGCTCACACCATCAATATGCAAGCTCAAATGATCATAACTACAAAGGTATTCGGTTTATCTTACCATTAGATCGACATGTGGTAAGTACGGTAAATACTAGAGCCAACTGTAACAACGATTGGTGCCTAAGCGATGCAGGCCATCTACGGTGTCTGGGTTCCTCTCTCGACCTACCCCGGGGAACTCCACACCAGGGTAGGAGAAACACCCCTAACACCACCCACATCTCGCATCATCCTCACTACTCAACCAACCAGCACCATCAACCCAACATTGCCATCATTGTGACGGTAATTAAAACCTATAGCTCACGAACGAGGGTTAAACCACCGCTCGACTTCTACTGAAGAATTTATGCATGGCTAAGCATTTCGGTTAACTTTTAAACTAGACCATCATCAAGTTAAACCCCAGTTACAAGGAGATGGATCACCGGTAACTTAAGACGGGGTGTAATGCACCAACATAGGTTCTACCCATATAAGACCTGACATCGACTCAACAACATGCATAACGTACATAAAGTATATTTTATCATATTAGACACATATGATCCAAATTAATAGGAGAAATATACTTAGATGCTTTCCTTGCTGCTTAGGCGGTTGCCTGATGCTACCCACACAGAATTCACAAAACCAGTGTGGCTCGGTGTCACCTTCAACCACACCTGCGTCATGCTCCGGATCCTCATTCACTAAAGAAGAATGCATGCAATGATGAGTATGGATGAAGTGCAACAATGTATACTACAATATACATAACAACAAGCTAAAAGTGAAAGACATGCAAAATAGTAGTAAACCTTGCGATCTAAACAACTTCCTAAAGCTAACAGGAGGTCGGAGACTCCGGGTTGAACTCGAAACCTCCGGGTTGAACTCGAAACCTCCGGGTTCTAGAACCTCTGGGTGGTACTCCGGACAGGGGTTCTCGGTTAGCCATTTTTGAATTAACTAGGAATGTCCGGACTGAGTTCGAAACCTCCGGGTTAGGCCGTAATGTCTGGATGAGGCTCCGATTGAGGGTGCTTAGTTAAAAGCACCACGAATTACCTAGACTATCCAGGTTTGGCAGACTTGTACTTCTTGATGATCTTCCTCGATCGATTTGATTCGCATGTTAAATTCATTCCACCTAAACATGGATATACACTACACAAAAGGTTCTAGACTAAAATTGCACCCTAAACCCTAACAATTTTTTGAGCATAATTCATCGAAATATTCCAGATCTACCCGGAACATCTGGGCAATACCTGGACTATCCGGGTTGTCTAGAGAGGTTGCTTTGAAGTGGAAAACTCGATCGATATGATTTGCGAGTCTGTCGAAACCAAAGGGAAACATGTTTGAGATAGTTAATAGAGTCTAGAACTGACTCATCAACCTAGCAACACAATTCCTAACTCAAATCTCATTTGAATCCTCTCTTTTTGCTCCAAAGCTGAAGAGCTCAAGAACTCCGCAAGCTTAGCTCCAAACTCGAAATCAACCCACCAATTCACGCATTCTTGCCGAGGGAAGCCTAAGGAACTTACCCACGATGTTTATGGAGGTTGGTGACCACCAGGTGATGAAGGAAACAAAGAAATCATCCAAAAAGAGGAGTCCAACCACGGTTCCTCGTGCTTCAAGCAATAACACCAAGAACATCAAGAATGGCTCGAATGTTTCAGAAAAACACAAATGAATTAGATGGATGGGAAGCTTATGAGCTAGTGATCGTGTGAATACCACATGTGTACCTCGATTCAGCTTCTAGTGGGAGGAATCGAGGGAGAAAGAGAGAGAGCTTGAGAGAGAGGGGGAGCTCGGGCTACATGATGGGAGGGAGAGAGAGGGAGTTGGTGGGGACTGCTTCCCCAAGAGGAGATGGGGTGGCTGGCCCACCCATGTGAGGCCCACTTGCTAGGGAAACAAACCATATTGACTGCGAATTTATTTTTTTCTCTCCCAAATTACTTTCCCCCAACCGATTGACTCCGAATGAAGCGCTCTAGTATGCCAAAATAAATTGCCCAAATTTAGGCACAATGCTAATGACACACGATTAGGCTTAATCACGTGATTACAGATTTAGGACATGACATCCCTCACGAATCTTTTCATCGTCTCCCTTAGCCTCCAAGGTTTCACGCGTAGAGCCCTTCATCTCTGCATCCTTTCTTGCCACCAAAGCATCTTCCTCCATCATCTGATGGCACACACTAGCACTAAGCCCGCCTTCCCCAAATCCAAGTGCGATGCGATGAGGCTAAAGCAAATGCACGATGCCAGCCTGCTCACTCGCCACCTGTCCTTTGGGTACCTCTCCAGCCAGAGGGAGATCATGATGTTCATCTCATTCTTATTGGTTGGCCTTATGCCACCCTTATCCAAGTTCTTCACCACTGTCATCTCCTTATACAAAAACTATCACCTCCATCTCAACTCTAATTCCATTCTCATGCTGAGCATATCTGCTCATCTGTGTGAGAACTTTGTTAGGAATTGAACCGTGCCTAGACCTCTTCTGGTTCTTCTACACATGCCGGTCAATGACTGGGCTAACCACCGGAAGCTACGAAATCCATCTCCGTGATGGCACTACGGACTGCTACATCAAGGTGGGCCTCAAGTCGTCATGATCAGGCTGTAAAGAGGAGTGGTTCTACCTCATGGCAGATAACTCTTTGGACAACTTTAGCGTGCCGAGCACGCTAGCGCAAGTCATCGACAACTGGTGTAGTAGCCCCACAAAAACTTCAGAGCTACTAACCCTCACAAAATGGATCGGCCAGCTCTGAGAGTCCAGGCTAACGGTGTCGGACGTTGTCCGTGACTTCATCAAGCGCTGGTTGTGCCCCTTGCAAAGGCGAGCACATCCGACATTCTAGTACGTTGGGCTAGACGACGTCACCTAGGAGAGCTCTGCAGGTAGTACCACAATTGTTTCCCTAGTGTTTTCTATTAGGTGTGCGGCCTCTCACATCTCCCCTAATATCCAGATCTTATAGACAAGGCCATAGACTCGTGGGGTCTGAAACCTAATATCGGTTGCCCCGAGGAAAGATGGCCCTTCAGCCAACGCCTCTCTGCTGTGTGATCTTTCTTCGTCAGAAAGAGCATGAGGAGGGTAAGTTTGGTGTGTAGGTATTACTGGCCCTTCTGTGGCCTTGAACTAGTTTGTTTAAACTTCGTGGTATACTTCTTTGATGTATTTATATGTGTTTCATTTGGTTATTTATTTGGAGATTAGTTTTCCTTGTAATTCAGTTATTCTCTATCCGCCCTACCCCTCATAAATGGGCCAAGCTATGTATCGACGATTTGTAAATCACCAATCTAACGAACTTGTTGAAGAATAGGGGGATGATTTGAGTAGATGAATCATAGGGGAAACATGCAAGAGTTTTTAGACATGTTTGGACCTCCCTGAGGATAATAACCCTGCGTCATGTTTGTCTTGTATTGCTCTGAGCCTATTACAAAGGGGTGTAGCTAGCCTAGATGGATCTAAATCTAGTTGGCGAGTTCTTCCTTGGTTTATGTTGGCTTGTATAGGCTTGTGGAACTCATATCACTTGAGAAGAGCTATTTTCTTTCTCTCTCGACTTGTTTTGGCTCGTAATCACCTCCCTGGGCATGTCCTCCTCAAGGTCTCCTGGCTCCGTATATATAAGGGTGTCGTACGCCCTCTGGAGTCCTCCTTCCTATTTTTGAAAATAAGCCTTCTCGGTTACGGGATGTTTTGGGTACTTACTGGTAGTTTCTTTTCATCCAGGGATCCTCTTTCTGGAGAAAGAGATATGCTCTGAGAATTACGTGAAACCCTGAGGTGCCAAAATATGGTAACTATCATTATTCATCGTTAAACCCCCTTTAGTATATGAAATTAGGCTTCGACAGATCAAGTACATGGCCAGCAAAGATAAACATTTTGTCCGACCGTATCATCGAGTAAGACTCGGGTTTCCGATTAGGATGAAATGTCTAATCGGATTTTTCGGGTTCTTTGATTCCTCGAGATTCCGAACGCCTCTGAGTTCTCAAGCAAGTCCTCGAGAAGGTGTTTCATTTGGGAAGGTTTTCTGTTTGGCCCAAAAATATCATCCCATACTTGTAAAGGTACGAGGGAGATAAGACTCATCGTTGACTAATCTTGGAAGTTGAATTGTCGCAATAAAAATATTGCGTAGTGGTGAAAAGATTCTTTCCTCCTTTTCTGGCCAATGATCACGATGATGTTTGGAAACATATCATTTGTTGATGTATTGCGCCAGCTCTCATGTTATTTTGTACCAACAGCCCCCGCGTGCGCTGGAAGAGATCTTGAATAGAAAATGTGGATGGGACCCTGATACAGAAGGTCATAGCTCCAAGTAGTACTCTAAACCACCATGATGGCTAGTCGGAGAATCGTCGAGCCTGCTTAGACTTTCTTATGTAACATGTGCTTTGGAATAAAAACTTATTCTTTTGTTAGTAAAAAACAAAAAGAATTATAAATGAAATCGGTGGGACTTCTTAGGAACTCGATACCGAGGAGATCATGACAACTTAACATGTTTAGTGTTACTCGCTTCCTCCTCTATCTAGGGTAGGATGACTTCGTCACTAATCGGGGAGCTTAATCGGATCAGCCCTAGGTCCGGCGTGAGTGGGAGTAAGAGACTCAAGGGGAGTAGGCTCGACTACCGTGCAGAGACCCTCCCACTTCAGGGATAGCTTGTTAGCGTTATGTTGGCTCTGAACAGGTTGTAGAATTAAGTTCCCGGTTCGAAGAATCTTTTGCGGATGCTCTGGTGGTCATAGAGCCAGAGAGCTTGCTGGTACTGTGTTGATCTTGTCAGCACTTGTGTCATTTTTTCTTCGAGAACATTGAGGTCGTCCTACCTTAAAATTTACCTTGCAATTTATAATAAATAACTTGGTAGATTTGTTAGACTTGTAGGAATTTAAACACTTTTCGCATTTGACGGGAATACTTCATGCTGGATGCATTCGATGATGTATCATGATCTCCTTACTAACTTCTTCCTTCGATTAGTTTGAGATGTGTTAATCACTAGTCGGAGTGCTTATTATGACCAACCTTAGGTCCGCTTGAGTGGGAGGCGTCGTAGCCTCCGATAACTTGTGAAACACGATAAGGAGCCTTTTCGTAATCCGAGTTCGCAACATAACGATCATTCCTTTCTCATTAGAATTTGCTTTCAGAGGGTACATAATATGTCATTTTCGGTTTCCAGCACCTAGCACTTGTTAAGCGCCTAACTGCCTGCCCAGAAGAATTTTTTGAGTAGGCAGTCTAAATAGAAAACACAATAAAGAGAAAAGAGCTCATATTGCCATTGGGTCGAGAAAAACTATTCACCGCCCCGGGTGCGCGTTTGGGATGAGGAACCTGAGAAGTGGCTTATCCCATTGTCGGGCATGAGGATACATAGAAATGCAAGTAAGGCAGGAAAAGAATTCAAATGACTTCCTAGGCAATATGATCTTTATTATAATGAAGGTACTCTTAGTACTTATTCTGGGACTTACATAGCTTATGACAACCCACGAGCTATTGTAGATCTAAAATCGTAAACCTAAACAATAAATACTAGATTAAGCTAATAAGCAGTGACCCTTATTACTTCGGGGGTAGCATAGGCGTTGTTACATAGCTTCTAAATTAGTTGTGGAACCCAGCCCCCTAGTTTCTGGGCTTGCGTCTCGAGTCATTGTGGTCGTGGTTATGATTGAAGCATTTGTTCACCTTGATCCTTGACCTCTTAGATACCTTGATTGGTTGGTGTAGAACTGTCATGTTGAGACTCCGCTTGTCACAATGGTGACCCACCTTGGGACAACCCCGGACAGTGATGACTCCCTGGGGTCCTAGGATCTTCACTCACAGATAAGCATAATGCGTGGCTGTCATGAATTTGGCAAGAGTAGGTCTTCCTATGTGTAACATCTCAGTTTTTAGCCAAAAATCGAATTTCAAAATTTGCTCAGAAGATATTATTTCAAGTATTCTTTCAAATCAATTCAAACCAAAATCTCAAAACCTTTTATTTTCTTCTCCTCTTGGGCTAAATTCCTCTTGTCCCAGCCTTCTTTCCTTTTCCTCCGGCCAGCTCAGCCTGCCTCTCTCTTTTCTCTTCCGCACTTTAGCCCAGCCCAGAAGGCCATCGTCTTCTTCTTCCTCACGTGCCTGCCACTCACGCACGCACTCGCACTCGAGCTCACTGGTCGCTGGGCCTCCCACCTAGCCGCAACACCGCCACACGTCACTTGCCAACCACCCACTTAACTCCGTCGCCCCGTACCTAAGCCAGAGTCTCCAGTTCACACCGTCGCTCTCCTCTGCCACCACCACCGCTCACGACGACCATGCAAGAGAGCACCATCGGCCGAGCATGTTTGCAGTAAATGCTTCACTACTGCTTCAACTGTCGATCCTGTCCTTCCCGGGCCGCACAAAGTTCGTCGTGCTACACCGCTGTCACTATCGCACTTTTACAAAGCATCGCGCCATACCGCACGTGCGAGCACTACCACTAGACCCCACCGCCAGCGCTGCCACCCCCCCCCCCCCCGGTTGCCTATAAAAGCCAGCCACTCACTCATCTGCACCTCACCACCGCTTGCTGACCTCGTTGAGGTAAGCTCCGCCCTTCCTCTCCCTTTCTCTCTCTTTTACTCTCACTGAGTTTCCTCTCCGACGGCCGCCACCATCGATCCACTGCCCAGAGCCACCGCTTGCCCAATTAGAACCCATAGAAAGATTCACCAAGCTCCTCTTGACCCTCCTAGCCCCTTTGTTTAGCCTCTCCGCCCCTCTCCCAAGCTGCCACCATAGCCGCCATGGTCACCGTGCCACTTCCCCGTCGTTGGCCGGAGTCAATGGCTCACCGACCAAGCCGAGCCTAGATAAAGCTTCCCCAAGCCGAGTCATAGTTGGACACACCGCTGCAGAGCGGTGCTTGTTGTGGTTCTCCTAGCTCAGTGCCCCTCACTCTGCGTGTGGTGACTGGTGACCATGCCAAGTGGGTGCTTGAACATGCTGGGCTATCGCAGGCCTAGGGGCGTAGGTAGAACAAAATTGTAAGGGGGACTGGGGCTAACAAGGCTAACATTAGTTTCGTACGTAAAATCGGCTAGTTCAAAGTAATGTCATATGTAAATATAGTGGAAAAAAATATAAAACACATCAAGGCCATATGACAGTACCATAACAGGTGGATTATTTTCTGTCCAAACAATCCCAACTCTTTTCTCTCTCTCAGAAAAGGGACATCAAGAAATTTCCTGGGTTTCCCACATTCCCTAGCTGGATTCCCCACTCCAGCTACAAATCAAAGCACGCAGCGTCGCGAACCGCGTCCAAACTCCTAATTTGCAAGAAGATTACCTTCATGCAGTTGATCAAGATGCCACCCTCAGCCACCCACCAATCATAAGGGTAAGCGTGCTGTGTCAGATCAAAATAGGGAGAAGAAGAAATTAAACGAAATACAAAAGCATCATCGCACTCACCGGGTTGATGCGGAGGTTCAACAACGGAGGAGGGAGGAGGGTACCTCTGCCTGCGCGGCTGCATGCTGCTTCGCGTCTGCCTACGTGCGATGTTGCCCACATAATGCAGACGGTTTTTGCTACTCATCGCAGATGGTTCCTATGTCTTCTGTCATTAGTGGGTCATCAAAAACATATTTGGGCAAACGGAAGGAAACTGTTTGGAATGAAGCTTTAGAGCCGTTTGCGATGACCCGTTCCGTAGTAATGGATCTTTTCATCAAATGACTAGTCCTTCCGGTAAAAAATACTTAACAATTTGGACATGACATGGTCTCCAAGATATATTTTTATCACTATTTTTTACTAAAATATATTTATAAAATTTGATAAATTTATGTATAATGAAAGTATTTTTTGAGTTAAATCTACATATATGATTTTTCATATTTCTAAACCAAATATTTTAAAAGTTATTGGTAGTCAAAGTTTAAAAAATTTGATCAAATATAATTAAAAACATCAAGTATTTATGATCAGAGAGAGCATATAATAAGAAGGTATCCATGCTAGATATGGAAGTGGTTTTAATGTACAAGCAACGTATGCTACCCATGTTGCATCGAGATGTGAGCAGTTTAGTTTATTTTCTTATTACAAAAAATAAAGAATAAATTGGTATATATAAATAACCAGGAAACCAAATTTTTGTGAGGGTTCAAAACCGCTAAAAAAATAGCTAAACCACCAAGAAAAATTTTCTTGTTGGCCGACCGTCAAGCAAATATCCTTACGAGTAGAATATCAGGGAAAATGAGTTACAAAAAAAGTGGACTTTTTGCCCATGAAATTTCCTGCATGACAACTATTACGAAAACTAGGGTATTGTCAGGTCTGAAAGACAATTTTCTTGGCGGTTGTGTGACAAAGAATACTGTTGGCTCCACAACTGATAATGATCAAGGATGAAAACGGATGGGATAAATCCCGTCCTGTTCCGATCCATTTTCTATATTTTTCCGATCGCTTTGGGACTTATGCAGAAATGGGATGAAACGGTTTTATTGTTTTCCCGACCGTATTGTTATATCTTATTTTTAATTAGGACTTTCTCGTTTTTCCAATTGAAATCAAACTTCACAAATCACAATATAACTTACGGGCTAAGCCTAACCGACTAGCCCAAATATCACCCCTATCTAAAACTTCACTCAGACCCCAATGACCCCTAGTCTCAGTCGGTTGCCGACCTGCTGATGTCGTCCAAGCTCCTACGTCAGCACCGCCTCCAACTCTAGTTTTTGTGTAACTGTATGTTGTGTTGAGTACTCGAGTTATGGCATAATGGTTGTTTTTTAGTTGAGACTTTATGTCATTACATGGTCTATTTGTGTCTGGTATGAATTAATTATGTGTTGCATTGATGCTTGAAGTCATAGTTCTACGGGTCGGTGTTTCCGGTTTGAATTATTGGTTTCCGACTGGTACCAGCGTGTTTCCATTCTGATTGGTTCGTTTTCGATATCCTCGCATTCCCAATTTTGTACCCGTTTTTGAGACAAAATGTGAAAATAAAAACAGTTAGGGGATTTTTCCTACCGTTCCCGTTCGTTTTCATCCGTAACAATGATAGCCTAGTATCATTGCCATTTTGACTCATGAACCAGCAGTGATATCTCCATTATCACTACCAGTTTAAACCACGAATCGTCATTTGTGACATTAACTGACAATGATAGTACTGATATCACTGTCGGTTCGTAGCTAAAACTAGCAGTAATAATTCCACACTCCCCCCAAAAAAGAACATGGTTCACATACAATTCATTATTTATATATCACATATGGTTGACATTTAGTTCATCATTGACATAAGATTTTATCATTTATTTATATAGAAAATCATGCATTAATATGTAAGGTTACATACCTTAGCATCATTTAGGAGGACTATATCTCCATTATCGCAGATGCATGCGGGTAGGTGAAATCAGTTAGGACTAAAAAAATTTTGGAGGCTAATCCTATATATGGCAGAGAAAATTTCACGGAGGCAAAGGGGGAGGAAGGTGGCTCTAATAGTCTTAGGATGAGCACCTTGAAAACCTAATGCACCTTCCAATCCCCGCTCTAGTGAAATCTACCCTACTATGATCTCTCAAAGTTTGGTGATTAATCCTAGTAGAATAAATTTCACCAAGGCAGAGGGAGAAGAAAGTATGGCACCAAATATAATGCACCTTTTTCTCCCCTTGCCGAGGTGAAATCTACCCTGATATGATCTCTCAATATTGGTTGGCAGATCGACTACAAAACATTATTAGTCAAACCCTATATTAGATAAAAGCAACATTAGATGCAATATCTCATTGGTAACTATCATCATTGGCAACTGTTGTCCTCATTGGCTTGCGTAAAACAGTTCTCAGCTCCGGGGCACTAGTTATAAAATCAGCATGCATGAATTATCACAATTACACACCTTGTTCCACATGTTATAGAAAATAAGAGAGATTGAATAAGAAGATGTGGAATAATGCTAATCAAGCTACTGATCCTCTACCACATAAGTGCATAATTATCACAAGACCATATGAGCTATTGTGCACTTTAGTCAATAGAAAAAAATGAGGGCAAGCTATTACACCAAGGAATGACAAAAAAAATTATTCATTTGTGCCTCAGTTATATATCCTAAAATTTGAATGTGTTGCTATGAGTAGCAGGGTTTGGATAATTTGCTCGACCTAAACCCTAATACTACACACCATAACATTCAAACTTAACTCGACAAGGTATCATCATTTGGCAAACTGCATCTAGCTATCTAACATCGTCAGTTTCCAATATGTGGCCTCACATCATTGGCCTATTTCGTCAACTGAATTTGTATAAAAGAAAACTAATCCACCAAAATACTAAAATAAACCTAAATTAATGTATAATTGACCAAAAATCATCTAAAATTAGTTTAAATTAGTTAGAATGCAACTAAAATCCTCTAAAATTTAACTAAAATTATCTAGCAACAATCCATCCATTCATAACTCATTGTGGATGAGGAAGTTGGTGTCGGGGTGGAGGAGGTTGCGATGACTCATCCTGGAGGAGGTCAAGACTGGGGTGGTGGCATCGGGGTTGAGGACGCCAAGGAGGGCACAACGATGTCGGCATTGTGGGGGCTGACAACGATGTGGAGTGTGAGTCGAGGTGTCGGGGTGGAAGAGGCCATGGAGTTACAAGATGTGGAGGAGATGCGGGGCTGAGGTGTTGGTGTGGAGGAGGCTGACGTCAGGTTAGATGAGCAAGCAATGTCGGCTCCAAGATGTAGAGGAGGTCGCGCAATGAAGGAGGCTGCCGAGGAGGGCGCGGTGCGAGGCGGGAGGCGAGGTGTCGGTGTGGTGGCTTGGGAACAACTAAATGTTGAAGAAAGGTGGAGATTGATAGTTATATAGGGTAGCGATATTATCATTGCCAATTGTAGTTTGTAAATCAACAGTGATACTATAAAAAAATGGAATAAATGGTGTTTGAGCAGTAGGGCCAAAAAAACCACTCGTACATTCCCAACCACCCACAGCTTCCCTAACAGCTACTCAGGATTAGTCAGTACCAGTCTCACCTTCTCGGGTCAAGCCCTCTGTGGTTGTAAACTACCAAGCGTCACAAATCCTCGACCTCAAAGGGCTCATGAGGCACTTGATGAAGTCCTTGGTGACATCATACGCCATCAATCCCCACTCCTTCAGATACTGGATCTCGGCAACAAGAATCTGGCGGAAGGTAGTCTCCTTCGGTTCTTTCATTCATGCAAGCCTCGACAACAGTGCAAGACCCTTATAAGGGAGTTCGAGCAGGCTCGGCTGGCAGTAAAACCATTTTTGTGCCACCCCAACCAGGAACTCATGGCGGAAAATTTGATCTACTCCACTGACTTCCTTTCCCGAATGCAAAATCCGGCACCGCCGATGACTTTGCCCTGAAGCTCTTTCACGAGGTAAAAGTATCTAAAGAGGTTGACGGTCGGGTGCATGCCCAAGAAGGCCTCGCATAGGTGTGCGAAGATGCTAAGCATGATGATGGAGTTGGGGTTGAGGTGGATGAGTTCAAGGACATAAAAACTAAGCACTTGAAGAAAGAAGCTGGAAGGGGGGAAACGGAAACCACAACGGAAGAAATCAAGGAAGATGACAGTCCATGTGGTGTCTGGACTGGGGATCACCTCACCCATCGCCGATGCACAAGCAATTAAGGCACGTGAGGGGATGACCTTACTCACGATTCGTGTTGGCTAGATCCTCCTCCGAGATCTCGGATTCCGGCCAGGGCAGGATCGCGGTTACCATAGTGTCAACAGTAGAACTATCAACTCTCTTGATCTTCTTGTGGCCCATGACATTGAGAGGAAGCAGTTGGAGCAGGGTGGTTGAAAGCAAGAGGCACATAAGGAAATGACTCGAGGATAATGATGATGGAAGGGGTAAATGCTGTGTGGGCTCCCCGTCTCGCTTTATTTGGAGCGACGACTCTCTTGACGACTCTTTGACTAACGTTGAGATGGTTCTGAGCTCAACTCAAGGCAACGATCTCCTACTTTAATGTCATGTCGCATTTAATATCTGACGCATGCGGGAGCAGTTTGAGCAGTAGCCCAGGGAACTCGGCACACTACGCCCCCAGCACATACGTTTTCCTAATGTCATCATGATCACCTGTCAGGTAAAAGATTCTCACCACTACCCGAAATCTCCACTACAATGGTTCAAATTTCAAACTCAGCTAGCGATAAGTCTTTTCTTCCCCGTCCTTTCACAAACATAGGATGATATTTTTTGAGAAAATAGAAATTCCTATTCGGAGGGAATACCTTCTCGAGAGATCGCTTGAGAATTCGAAGGTGTTTGAAATCCCAAATAGACAACTCAAAGATCCCAAGAATCTGGTTAGATG
Organism: Phragmites australis; assembly: GCF_958298935.1. Classification (NCBI taxonomy): domain Eukaryota; kingdom Viridiplantae; phylum Streptophyta; class Magnoliopsida; order Poales; family Poaceae; genus Phragmites; species Phragmites australis. The sequence goes on along the minus strand of NC_084941.1, from coordinate 19,770,279 downwards.
CGCCATCCCAATCGGGAACCTGAGTCCAACTCGATGATGTGGTCGAAAATAATACTTATCTTTGCTGATCAAGTCTTTGATCTATCGAAGCCTTATTTCACATACTGATGGGGGACCTGACGATGAGTAGTATAGAACTACCATATCTAGATACCTTAGGGTTTGCCATCATTCTCGTGGTATATCTCTATCCCTGAGAAGGTAACCCTAGATGTATGGAAACTGTGTGCATATACTCAGGATATCTCGTAAACAGAGAAGTTTATCTCCAAGAATAATAAGGAAGGACCCCCAGAGGCTCTACGATGACTCCCCTATATATATGGAGCCAGGGACGCTGCAGAGGACATGTCATTAGAAGTGCTTACAATCCATCATACGCCATTCAAGCTTACAGAATCTCTGCCCACCAAGCTTTCTAAGTTTAGATCTGTATTAGCACCTCCTCCTGACTACATGCAAGGAACCATTCGACCAGGTTTAGATCCTAGACTAGCCACATCCCCCCTTATAACAGTCTCAAAGAATAATACAAGATAAACAGGACGTAGTGCTATTATTCTAAGGGATGTCTGAACCTGTATAAAAACCTTTTGTGTGTTTTGTGATTCATCTATTCGAAGTATCTCCTACTACTCTACAAATTCGTAAGATCAGTGGTTCACCAATCATCGATAGTAGTAATACTTAAGTGAATAACAATAAATAAATAACCATCTCAAGGTTCCAACCATAGTAACTTAACCAACCTTCCAACACCTTAACCAAGGTACCCACCACTAAGGCTGGACAACACCTCAATCATAGTTTCCACAACCATGATTGACAAAACCAATCAAACCATCAAGTTCTAATCATGTGAGATTTTTCTTGCACTCATAATCATGAGGACGACTGAATAACTAGTTTTATATTCTGCAGAGGTCGTACACTTTACCCACAAGTCATAATCATCCTTTGTTGCCAGTACCTGTCAGTACCATACACACTTCCATGGTGTGCACTGAGTTGACCACTACAAAGCCTTTACAATGCCCCTCTCAGCACGTGCATACCTACTAAGGTTTTCACTCCACATGAATACACCTCATCAACGGAAGCTATCTCTAGCGCCAATGGAACACCCTGGAAGGACACCCTTCCATTTCACACAACCGGATGGTCTACATAATACTGAGAGTATGTAAATTAATTGGCTAGATCCCTCCCATTTTAGACTTGTGGTTTGCTATTTACACGAAAAGATCACTCCATGAACTAGTCCTTAGATTTGAGCAAGAGTACCATAACCCAACTATGCATCTTGTACCAGTCTCATGAAACCATTGCTCAAATCCCTATACGATGTTGCTACAAACATTATACCAACATCTTTTATCGTTGTTGCATCAGCCCATTATCATGTTTCATAGAGCAATTATCATGATCACCATCCCAAAGAAAAACTAAGCATCATCTACCCTTCCCTGACCAAAACTGTACCATGGCTACAAGGATGATAAGGGAAAACTAGGGTAAACTCTAACTCTTGGGATTTCCGATAAATTATTAGCATGCATGTTTGTAAAACTAAATATTTTAAAAACTAAGAAATATGTTAAGAACACAACTTGGCTTCACTGTACTCAGTTGGATCTTCCAAGTCTTGATCCTGAACTGCTTCTAGCTCCTCCAGAATATTGGCATCTAGTCGCAAACATAAGCAAAAAGACAACACATAAACACCAAGATCTAAAAATAACAAAATATCACATAACAAACATCACCACACACAAAATCACACTTTTTTCGGACAATCCAATGAACTAATGGGTCAGAACGGAGTTACGACTAATAAGTTAAAATTCTTAAAGACTAAAAAAGAACCAAATAGATTATCTACAGATGAACTTATGTTGCTATTTCTAAAAAATTCCAGAGTCATATATGATTTTATAGGATTTTTTAGATTTTTCTAGCATTTTTGAATTATAAAACAATATAAAAACATTATACATAAATAAATAAAACTATTAAAACATTATTAATTATTAATATAATTATTTTCCAAATTAATCCTATTTTTTAGAATTATGTTTTATTGAAAACTAATTATTGAGCAATATATATGAATTATGATGTGAGCAGATCATAAAACAAATTAAAAGAAAAGAAAATGTTGACTAGGCTTGCTAACTTAGCAGCTTTTGCCGATGTGGCGTGCCAACTTGGCATGCCAACGTGGTCTAACAGTGGAGTCACGGTCAACTAATGGCATTATGCTTCATTAAATCTCACCCGTCTGATCGTGATCCTACGATCAAGATCCAACATCACCGAATCGGTATTTCTATTCTAATCATGACCATCAAAGCAAGATCGGATGGCTAGCGTCTCACCTTGCTCGATCCCGGTGAGACAGGCGGCGGCGCTGGCTTCCTCGCAGCGGCGTGTTCACCAGAGACAGCCAGAATCGCGTTCCCTTACAAGATCCTCGACGATGAGTGTCCGAACATCACCACGTGCTCATGTTGAACCCGTTTTATCCATGAGTTGGTGTTGGCGAGTGGTGTGGAGGGCTGGTGATGGCGAGGTGCGGCTATGGTGCTCAGAGCTCGGCGACGCTAGGGTTCCAATGGTGTTCTTGCCTCGGGAAGTTAGGGAAAAGCTTGTGGATGCTCTGAGGAACACGTAGGGGTCACGTTTTTAAACCCATAGGGAGAATTGGGGTGGATTGGAGTTAGTTAAGGTTCAGATAGAGTTCGACGCAAACACGGGCTCAAATTCCTTCGTTTAAGTCCGGTCGGTTAGAGATAGAGTTGGTTTTGGTTGCGTGTTTGCTCCTTTATCTATACCGGAGCTTCTAGACTCTTATTGCGCGTTATTGCTCTCATATTTGAGTAGAATTTGACTCGGTTTCGGCCGTTGAACAGTGGAGAGGGAGGGGATCGCAGGAGGAGGAGGATCACTCTGTGGGCCCAACTGTCATAGAATCAGCACTGGGAGAGGGGAGAGGAGGAGTAGCTAGGCTGGTCAGCTCTGTGCGGCCCAAGGGGGAGCGAAGAGTGGAGAGGGAAGGGAGGCGGGCTGGTAGGCAGTTGAGCCGAAAAGAGGGAGGAGAGGGAAGGAGTTGGGTTGGGTTCTGACATGTATTGCTTTCTCTTTCCCTTTTTCTTTTGTATTTCTTTTCTTGCTTTTTCTAAGTGTTCTATTGTATACACTTGTATATATTTATATATATACAACATATACTCTTATATATATAAGCTCACATAGTCAATCAATCAAGCAACAAACAATTTTGACTAGATACTCTCAATAAGTCTTATTCTCTTCAGGGCCCACTTCTTCTAAGGGCAACTGTTTCTCTAACACTGTTAAGAACTTCTTCAACTATGATATATGAAATACATCATGCACATCTTCTAGCTTAGGTGGCAGTTCTAACTAATAGTCCAGTTTTCTACGTCTATAAATTACTTTTATCGACGATTGGTGAACCACCAATCTTACAAACTTGTAGAATAGAAAGAGGATACTTCGAGTAGATGAATCAAAGAATACACAGTGGAGCTTTTATACAGGTCCAGGCCTTTCTTAGGATAATACCCATACATTATATTTGTCTTGTATTTATCTTTGAGACTATTACAAGGGGAGGGGTGTGGCTAGCCTAGATGAATATAACCTAGTCGGACGGCTTCCTTGCGTGTAGTTGGTGTGATATGCTAATACAGATCCAATCTGCGAAAGGATTAGAGGGTTTAGAGCATCCGTAGGCTTCAATTGCTTGTGATGGCTCCTAGATAATTGTATTGACTTGTCCTTCGCAGGGTCCCCAGGCTCTGTATATATAGGGGGGCGTCGTACGTCCTCTAGAGTCTTCCTTCTTATTCTTAGAGATAAACTTCACTGTTTACGAAATATCCTGAGTTTCTACGGGTAGTTTACAGTCATCCAAGAATCCCCTTCCTAGAGATAAAGATATACCCCAAGAATGACAAAAAACCTTAGGGTATCCAAATATAGTAGTTACAAACTACTCATCATCAAGCCCTTCACTAGTATGAGAAATGAGGCTTTGACCTGGTCAGCAAAGATAAGCATTTTGTCTGACCACATCATCGAGTAGAACTCTGGTTCCCGATTAGGATGACACATCCAACCGGGTTCTCAGGGTCCTCATATCATCTATTCGAGATTCTGAATGCCTCCAAGTTCTCTATTGGGTCCTCGAGAAGGTATTCCATCCGAGTAGGGTTTCTAGTTTGCCCAGAAAGTATCATCATGTCCTAGTGAATGGTTTGAAAGTTGGATCGCTGCAACGGAAATTTTACATGGTGGTGAAGAGATTCTCTACCTGACAAAAAGAATTGCAAGAGTACGACAAAGTGATGTCCTATCTTCTCAACTACCCTACATGCTTAGAAAAACCAAGTAGATAATTGAACGCACCGAGAGGCCGCTTCTTGGTCTATGTGAGCCCATCGAAAAGACATGACATTGATGGTTAACTGGTGCTTCATTGCCCGTGAGCCATTATGTAGTCGCACCTGGCATTTAACACCTGAAGATGAAGAGACGCCGTCTCCCTGTCCCAAAAGCCTTTAAAAGCCCTCACGCGACTATGCCTTGCTGCACTTAACCAACGCTCAATCATGGAGCCTTTACCCTCATCAGAGTACTCTCCATCTTCCCTACATCATTCTCCTCTAATGCCACTGCCATCCCCCACAGAATTTGGTTCTATGGTAGAGGACATTGGCATCTCTTTCGATGAGGAGGTTAAAGAGAAGGCGATGACCACCCGGCTCCCTTAAAGTCATCCTTAGTCCAACATGAAGTGGATTGGGACATCATGGAGGCAAAGATAAGGGAAGAAGAGGTGGCAGCTGAGGTGGAGGAAGAGGAAGCGGCCGACAGCACCTTCGTTAAAGACAGCAAGGCCTCGAATTCTTCTTCACCTTCATCTTCAAGTGACACCAGCAAGGACAGCCGAAGGGAGTAGCTAGGGCAGTGACGCCGATGATGACGGTGAAGAGCCAAGGCCTCCACACCCTCCTCATTCTTCATGATGCCGACGGTGACGGCAGTGGTCGGTGAAGAGAATGAAGAGGGAGAGAGTTCCCTGGCTTGCTTTCTTTCTTTCTCCATAGCCCGGTGTCTAGTGGATCATGTGTCTTCTTGCAAACCTTCTTTCTTTTAGATTATCTATAAAATAGCTCGAAATCTTGTTAAATGAAAAAAAATCATATTTCTACTGCAATGCCTGTGTATGATTGTTAATCTTCATGAATGCATGGAATGTTTAAACATGTGTTCGGCATTTGAATTGTGTCTTTAGAGTAGTTTTAAGGAGTTTTGGAACCACTTGTCGGGATGTTCATCACGATTACCTTAGGTTAAATTTCGAATGAAAAGTGTCTTAGTTTTTAGGCACTCGTGGAATTGATAAGCTTCTTCGTGGTCCGTAAAGGTGATTTTCCCTTCTCGTCATGAAACATTTTTGTGGCATGTACATCAAGTTTTTGTTGTTCAAGTATATATGAAGCCCTCGACTGGTTATCGGGGAAAGGTTCTCGGATAGGCAGTCCAGAAAATATATATTGATCTATTTAGTAATATGACAACTAATATTACAAAAAAACCCTAAGTACTTACACATAGAACTTAAGAAGCTGGTTGATATTCCAATAGTTTTGAAGGACTTGACCATCTTCCATAGCTAACCTATACGACCCTGGTCGATTAGACTCAACCACCCTATAAGGATCCTCCCACTTCAGAGATAGCTTGTTGCTATTTTTCTGGCTCTATATGAGTTGTGGAACCAGATTGCTGGATTCAAAAGATCTTTTGCGGTTGTTCTGGTCATGGTAGCTCCAGAGAGGTTGTTGGTACCACGTTGAATCGTATCAGTGCCTACGTCCTTTTTTCTTCGAGAACATTAAGTTCATCCTGTCTTCTTGAGATTTCATCCTTATCAACGTATAGTTTGACACAAAGGATTTGGTCTTTAGGAAGAAAGGTGTTTCATGCGTCGCCCTGTTGGATGTCGTTCGGAGTGCCCAAAGGATATTAAGCAACTTAGAAGCCCAGGCTTGACTCCTTGGAGTACTAGACGGTTTGCCTGCTCGACTTGTCTATTGCTTTGTGGATGAGCCACGGATGCAAAGCATATCATAGTGCCTAGTCCTTCATAGTAACCGATGAACGTCGCGCAGGAGAAATGAGTGCCGTTGTCGGTGAAAATCCTACTTGGGACATTGAACCTCGTCATGATGCTTTTCATGATGAACTTCCTTGTAGCTGCTGAAGTAACTTTGTCAACTGGCTCAGCTTCAATCCACTTAGTGAAGGTATCAATTATGACAAATAAGAACTTGAAGCTCCCGGGTTGGTTGAGCTTCTTGTAACATGGTCATGTTGCAATATGCTTTCCGACTTAATGCATCTGCAACTATGTTTGCTTTTCTAGGATGATAATGAATTTCGGCATCGTAGTCCTTGATTAGCTCTAACCATCTATATTGTCTCAAGTTGAGATCCGTTTGCGTGAATATATACTTTAAGCTCTTATACTCCGTACACTCACATATTTTACCGATGAGGTAATGTCTCCAAATCTTCAAAGCACGTACTATGGCTGCTAACTCTAGGTGATGAGTTGGGTAGTTCTTCTCATGAGTTCTCAACTGTCTTGATGCATAAGCTACGATTTGTCCTTCTTGCATCAAAACACATCCAAGACCTTATCAAGATGCATCACAATATATGTCCAAGTTCTTCTAGATGTCAGGTAACACTAGCATTAGGGTTGTGGTCAGCTTCTTCTTAAGCTCTTTAAAACGTGCCTCACAAGCAACAGTCCATACATAATTCTTTTCTTTCTTGAGTAACTCTGTGAGCGGCTTGGCTATTTTCAAGAATCCTTCTATGAAGTGACGATAGTATCCGGCTAAACCAAGGAAACTTTATACCTCTATGACACTGGTAGGTGATTTCTAATTCAGCACATCTTTCACCTTACTTGGGTCCACTGTGACTCGTCCAGCAGATAGTATATGTCCGAGAAACGGCACTTCCTTGAGCCAAAGCTCACACTTACTGAACTTGGCGTACAATTGATGCTCTCTAAGTTTTACCAAAACTTTCCTTAGGTGATCTTCATGCTTTTCTTCACACATAGAGTATACGAGTATGTCAACGATAAACACTACCACAAATTAATCCAGATACTCCATGAAAACTTTATTAATGAGGTACATGAAGTAAGCTGGGGCATTAGTCAAACTGAAGGACATGATCGTAAACTCATATAATCCACATCAGTAACAAAGGCCATCTTAGGTATATTTGATTCCCGAATCTATAGCTAGTAATAGCCTTAAGTCTATCTTTGAAAAAAAAATGAGCTCCAGTAAGTTGGTCATTCGGATTTTTGATCCTGGGTAAGGAATACTTGTTCTTAATGGTGACATCATTGAGTACTCTATAGTCTATGCACATCATTTGGCTTCCGTCTTTCTTCTGCACAAAAAGCACAAGTGCTCCACAAGGTGAGGAACTAGGGCGAACATAACCCTTCTCTTACAGCTCTTGAATTTGCTTCTTTAGTTCGACTAGGTCATTAGCAGGCATCCTATAGGGCCTCTTAGCTATAGGTACAGTTCTAGGCACAAGATCAATAACAAACTCGATGTATCGGTCCAGTGGCATTCCTGGCAGTTCATATGGGAAAACGTCTGGGAACTCGCAGACTATACGAATCTAATCCACTGTCGATCCTTTTGTATGATTTAACTTGCATTCTTCCGCTGACGGTGTATCTGCCACAAACTCTACTTTAACTTCTTCTTCGTTAACCAAGGTGATCACCTTTCTTATACACTATATCACCTCATTGAACTTTGCCAGCCAATCCATTCCAAGGATCATATATAACTCATCTGATTCTAGGACGATGAGGTTGTTGGGAAATCTACCCCCTTAATTTACGGTTTACTTTATGGCAGATGAGACTATCTCTCATTTCTCCACCAGGTAAGCTAATTAGCATCTTATGTTTCAAGGTTGTTACTGGCATGCTATACTTGGCCACATACTTGGATGTAATAAATGAATGCGAAGCTCCAAAATCAAACAAACAAATGCAGGGGCTGAGTTGACAAAGAACATACCACGTACAACATTGGGTGCACCTTGAGCTTCTTCTGCGGTGACATGGTCACCCGTCCCTTCACACGGTTCTGCTGATTTCTATCAGGTGGAGTAGGTGTCTGATACAAGTTGCAGTTATGGGTTGGAGCTGGAGTCTTTGCTAATATATTCAATTTGAACATTGTTGGTGTCTGATTCTGCCTCCTCTTAGGACACTGATTGGCAATATATCTAATCTCTTGACAATTGAAACATGTGCGTCTAGTTGTAGCATGAGGGTTAGGGTTCTTAGCTGGGGCTGATGTGTTGTTGCTGTAGGAGCGGGGTTGCTGATATGCAGGACATGGTGTTATTGCTTGAGGTTTTAACTGAGTGGATGACTGTTGTTGTTGCTACCCTTGCTGTGGTACAGAGTGAGGATGAGAATTGCTACCTGAGTGATGTCCTTGCTAAGCCAGCTTTCTCTTGCGATCTTCACCAAGCATATGACACTTGTCCTCCAACACTAGTTCCTTTTTCACCAAGTGCTGATAGTCTAGGTAGTCATGAGTGCTTAATTGAGCTTTCATGCCATAGACTAACCCATCCAAGAAACATTCCTTCTTGTTCTCATCAGTGTCAACATCCTTTGGTGCATACCTTGAAAGCTGAGTAAACTTATTCACATACTCATTCACTGACATATAACCCCACTTCAAAATACGGAATTCCTTCTTCATCATAGTAATAGTGCATGTTGGCACATGGTGGCAGCGGAAAGCTCCCTCAAATTCCATCAAAGTGACTGACTCATGGTCCTTTGACCAGTCGGTAGCAAGACCGGTAAGTTGATGAGTAGCATACAAAACCTTGCAATCATTGCATTGGGCGATCAATAGCTTCTTCTCAATTGTCTTCAGCCAATCATTTGTAGCAAGGGGTTTGGTAGTGTGAGAGAACGCCAGTGGCTTAGTTCTCATGAACTCTCCCAACTTGGATTGGTTATGGTGTTATGTCTATGGTGGAGGTTGAGTCTAAGAAGCTTGTTGTATATTGGCCATTGCTTGGGCCATCCTTTGCAAAATCTAGGTTTGCATAGCCATGAGTTGCTCCATAGTCATCAGAGGTGGTGGCAGAGGTGGGGATGTTGCACGGTTGTCACTGTCTCCAGGGTTGTTCCTAGTGTTGACCATCTGACAAGGGTAGGACATAGATAAGAGGAAAGCACAAGGTTCTAAAGGAATATATATGCTTCCCCGCGGTGGCGAGTTCACCGGAGATGGGCAGAGTTGCGTTCCCTTGTGAGATCCTCGATGGTGAGGGGTGGAACAATAGTACGTGCTCATGGTGCACATGTTTTAGCTATGAGCAGGCGTTACCGAGCGGTGTGGAGGGCTGGCAATGCCAAGGTGTGGCAATGGTGCTCGGAGCTCGGCGACGCTATGGTTCCAATGGTGTTTTTGCCTTAGAAAGTTAGGGGAAAGCTTGCGGATGCTCTGAGGAACACGTAGGGGTCACATATTTTATACCTAGAGGGAGAATTAAGGTGGTTTCAAGTTGGTTTGGATTTAGATGAACTCCAGCGCAAACACAAGCTCAAATTCCCTCATTTTAGTCTGGTCGGTTATAGATAGAGTTGGTTTTGGTTGCATTTTTGCTCTTCTATCTATACCCGAGCTTCTAGACGCTTATCCTGAACAATTGCTCTTGGATTTGAGTCGAATTCAACTCAGTTTCAGCTAGTGAATAGTGGAGAGGGGAAGGGGATCGTGCGAGGAGGACGAGGACTCAACTGGCATGGCTGTCAGTGGCTCAATGTAGAGAAAGGGGAGAGGAGGAGTAGCTAGGCCGGTCGGCTCTGTGCGGCCCAGGGCAGAGGGAACAGATGATGAGATGGAAGGGAGACGGGCCGATAGGCCAAAAAGAGGGAGCAGAGGGAAGGAGTTGGGCTGGGTTCCGGCCTGTATTGCTTTCTCTTTTCCTTTTTCTTTCTATTTCTTTTCTCCCTTTTTTCTATGTGTTCTATTGTATATACTTGTGTATATTTATACATTTATAGCATATACTCTTATATATACATATAAGCTCACATAGGCAATCAATCAAGCAATAGACAATTATTTATAGATAGGCATATATATATATACACACACACACTCTTAATTAAGAAAATAGCCCCTTCCATATATATATGTCTACCCTCATGTATACATAGCTATACTTTGTGCATATGCTTGTATACACATACATGCGCTTAGGGTTTATTTAGTTTTGCAAAAGTTTTGGATTTTTCTTTAAAAGTTTTTATTTCTTTTGTGTTTTGAATTTAGGCTATTACACCTTTGCATTGGAATGAACCTGAAGAAGGCCAAGTGTTTGGGCCTAAGATACTTAAAGAAGATGAAGAGCAAGTACAAGCCATACGAGAGAAATTAAAGATTGCTTAGTCTAGACAGAAGAGTTATGCGGATAGTCGTCATCGGAAGTTAACCTTTGAAATTGGTGATTAACTGTATCTAAAGGTCTCACTTTTAAGAGGGCTTCGTAATTTCAAGGTTAGAGGCAAACTAGGACCTTGGTATATTGGACCATTTAAAGTGATTGTTGGACATAGATAAGTGGCTTATTGGTTAGAATTGCCACCTAAGCTAGCAGATGTGCATGATGTGTTCCACATATCACGGCTAAAGAAGTGTCTAAGAGTGCCAGAGGAATAATTGCCCTTGGAAGAAGTAGATCCGCAAGAGAACTTGACTTATTCATAAGACCTAGTAAAAATTTTGGAGACATCAGAACGTGTGACTCGGAGAAAGGTCATACGTATGTGCAAAATACAGTGGAGTCACCACACCGAGGATGAAGCAACATGGGAGCAAGAAGAAGAGTTAAAGACAGAGTTTCCTCATTTGTTTGGAGATCAACCCAAATTTTGATGACAAGATTCACTTAAGGGGGTAGGTTTCGTAACAACCCAAATTCTGAACCTAAAAGAAATAAAAGTTTTTGCAAAATTAAATAAATTCTTAGTGTGTGTGTGTGTGTGTGTGTGTATGAGTATACATGCACATGTACATACATATATATATATATATATATATATATATATATATATATATATATATTTATGTGTGTATGGGTATAAACATATACGAGAAGGGCTATTTTCTTTATATGAACATATCTATAAATAATGTTGCTTGAAATTGCTTGCTTATGTATATGTGTGCTGCTAATATATATGTGTATATAAATATACAATGCATGTTATATACATGTATATGTTAATCTAAATGAAATAGAAAGGAAATGGGAAAGAATTAGAAAAGAGAAAAGAATATCTCGAGCCTAAACCCAGCTGACAGCCCACCCTCACCCTCCTCCCTTTCTCTCTACCGACCCAGCAGCCCGATCCGGACCGACGATCCTCTATCTATCTCTCTCTCTCAGTCTCTCTCTCTTTTCCTCTCTGGTCCGCACACAGTTTTACCCTTTTGGCCCATGTGTGCGTGATGATGCAGCCCACCAGGGTCTCGTCTTCCTCCTTCCTACCTCTCCTGTTGGATGTTCGAAACACCGAAGGAGCTCCACCCTAATCCAATTCAATAACATGGTTTCCATCTAGAAGCTCGGCCGAAAGAGACCAAAGGAGACATGAGACCGATCAACCAACCTAACCATACCTGATTGGAGTTCAAAAGATGGAGATAGAGCTCGATTGATACGTATGGGTGCCGAACTCCCCTAATCATAACCGACGTGGATATGAACTCTCACCCCCTCAGGGCGTATATATGTCGATCTCAGCCCCTCCTCTTGACTATCGTATCTTTAACCATAGCTCCGTTTGACCCGTTCTATCGCTAAAATTGCGAGAAAAATATGATTTTATGTGTGATGATGATTTTTATGTGCTATTTGGTTCTTTTTGGATCTTGATGTTTATGTGTTGCATTTTTTTTTTATGTTTGTGAGTAGACGCCAACATTCTAGATGAGCTAGAAGGACTTCAGGATCAAGACTTTGAAGACCTAACTAAGTACAGTGGAGATAAGTTGTGTTATTGAACATATTTACTCTAATTTTTAAAATATTTTGTTTTACAAACATGCATGATAATAATTTTGTTATGAATCCTAAGAGTTAGGTTTTAGCCTTGTTTTTCGTTATCATCCTTATAGCCTTGGTTTCGTCTTGGTTAAGAATGGGTAGATGGTGTTTAGCTTTGCTTTGGGATGGTGATTATGATAATAGCTCTATGAAATTTGATAGTGATCCTATGCAACAATGATAAAATATAATAGTATAGTTTTTGTAGCAACATGGTGTAGGGATTTGATCAATGGTTTGATGAGACCGGTATAAGTTCTACAGTTGGGTTGTGGTAGTCTTGCTCAAATCTAATGACAGGTTTGTGGAGTGATCTTTCTGAGTAAACAATACAACCATAAGTCTGAAATGGGACGAGCCTAGTCAATTAATTTGCATGCTCTAAGGATTGTGTAGACTATCCGGTTGTGTGGAATGTAAGGGTGTACTTTCAGGGTTCCATTGGCGTCAGAGGGGGCTTCTGTTGATAATGTGTATTCACATGGTAGAGAAACCTTAGCGGATATGCACGTACTAAGAGGGGCGTTGTAAAGGCTTTGTAGTGGTCAACTTCACGTACATCTCGGAAGTGTGTAAGGTACTGACGGATGTTGAAAATAAAATATGATTATGACTTGTGGGTAAAGTGTATGACCTCTAAAAAATGTAAACCTGGTTAATCAGCCGTACTCACAGTTACGACTAACAAAAAAAAGCTCACAAGATGGTAGGAATCTTAGTTGAGGTATTGGAAGGTTGATTAAGTCAAGATGGTTGAGGTGGTTGTTTATTTACTGTTGTTTACTTAATTATTACTACTTTTTAAATGGTTTACTCAAATATTATTTTATGCAAAATAGTCATATTGCCATATTGTTACCAATCCTTTATATTCATATTATTCCTCATAACTTGCTAAGTATGACATGTGCTCACTCTTGTTATCATAAAACACTCAGTTAGAGAAGGAATTTAAGAGTTTGTTGAGGATGAATCATTCTAAGATGCTTTCTATGTTAGTTATGCTTATGATGCCATCGTTAAGGATTAGAGTCTATGTAATTTCGTTATAGAGTTTTATTTGACTCTGTCTATGTTGGGATTAATTCTAAAGCTTAACACATAAATGAGATTGATGTTTTCCTTGAATGAGTCTCGACAAGGTAGCAACGAAAGCGATGGCAGGAAGCATCTCAGTCCTATCGGGCCGCCTTTCGCGTTAATATATAGGTTGGAAGAGCCCCAACCGTGACATATAATCTGCAACAGGAAAATATGTTAGAAGATAATTTGAATTCGGATAAAAAACTATTTCTAATAGATTACACTTTGAATCATCCAATTCTATCTCTAAGAAGCTCAAACCGACCCCGACGGACTCCATTCATAATACAATCTTCAACACAGTAGACCAGCAATGGTGCTGTCGGCTGTTATCTTCAGAGATGGAAATTCCAAACAAAGACCTTGCCACTTGTGGAAATGTTAGGGCTCCCATATCGTCTATATTTCTGTAAAATATATGAATTGTGACATATCAGATTGATCTCTATTGTCGACCCATATTATCAAATAGTCACCATACAAAGTAGAATCTCATTGCTTCTTCTAAAAATACATTTAATCTCCTATTATTTACATTACATACCTAGATATCTAATATTTATCTTTCATATATTCCCGTCAAGTTTCTCCAAAGAACGTACCGCTTCTCGCATTTTGCCTACAGCATTGGCTTTCTGGAGAGGGTGTCGCCTCCAATGTTGTCTACCACCGAGATCGCCTCCATCGCGCTATCTTTATACCAAGGTACTGTGCGAGAATTATTTTTATCGTCTCACAAATCGATCACCATCTTGATCCTCCTCACAGTGTTACTACAGACGGCCAACTCTAAACGATACTATCCCATCTATCCTTCTATCCAGGTACTCACCATTCTCCTACTGAAATTAGATAATCATTTTGTGAATTTTGTGTATGCAAAACTCTCTTTTATTATGCTATATTTTTTTACTTATTTGAATTGTTATATCCTAAATTGATTCTATGTGTATAAAATATATATGCAGTTGCTAGTTATTCTACTATTTTTACATCGTCAGCAGGTATCCTTTACATATATAAACGGAAATGCTCCCTTTCACACGTCTAATGCATTATACGGACGGCCCGCTCAGCCCACAGTGTCATTTAGCTGGCCCAAAAATATTTTCGCATATTCAATGTTTCAGACATTCAAATATAATGTTTCAGACGTTATGAAAATTTGTTACTATAGTTATTTCCTATGTTACATCCCGGAAATATCCTACGTATAGATCTGGATCCAAAAAAATCATCTATTCGAGTTAATTTCTATATATCTCTAATGTTTCAGACGTTCAAATTTAATATTTTGGACATTATGAAAATTTGTTGTAGAAATTTTTCGAGAATGTTGCATCCCAGAATCTCTTGTGTATAGAGCTGGATCCGAAAAAATTATTCATTCGAGTTAATTCCTCTATTTTCGCATCTCTAATATTTTAGACGTTCAAATTGAATGTTTCAGATATTATGAAATTTTGTTGCAGAAGTTATTTTGGTATGTTGCATCTCGGAATATAAGAATTAACTCAAATGAATAATTTTTTCAGGTCCGAATATGTGTGCTTTTTTGGTGCATTTTTTGATGTTGCGATCGTTGATTTCAAATATTGCAGACGGTAGTCTTTGATATTGTGACGGATAGTTGCAACTTTCGGTATATCGGACATTTGGACACTAGCTTTGCCGTTATATAAAAGGAATTGATATCAAGAGATATCCATCCTCATTCAAAGACGACGAAACTATGGCTGTCCTGGTTCCGTGGCTGGACGTCCACGCGCTAGCTTTGCCATTTATATGAAAGGAATTGATATCAAGAGGCATCCATCCTCATTCACAGACGGCAAAATATATATGGCTGTCCCGGTTCCGTGGCTGTCATGGCTTCTCGTCTCCTTCGTCGCCGTGTATTTACTGCGTCTCCTGTCGTGAAAGGAACTATGGCTTCTTTTAGCATGAGGAACATATTGAAAATGCTTATGACTTGATGTTTGCCTGCGTCTGGAGTCTTCGTTGCGTTCTGGTGCAGTGGGCATCCAACAGACCAGCAGTGGTGCTGTCGACTGTTATCTTCGGGGATGGAAATTCCAGGCAAAGACCTTGCCACCTATTGAAATTCGTTAGGGCTCCCATATAATTTGTATTCGTTGACGAGTTCTACTATTTTTACATCGTGTGTATCCTTTACTGATATAAAAGGAATTGACATCAAGATATATCCAGCCTCATTCACAGACGATGAAACTAGATATGGCTGTCCTGGTTCCGTGGCTGGCATGGCTTCTCGTCTCCTTCCTCGCCGTGTATTTACTCAGCCTCCTTTCACACCGACATCGCAGCCTCCCGCCGGGACCGCGGCCGCTGCCCATCATCGGAAGTCTCCACCTACTCGGCAACCAGCCGCACCGCTCCCTTGCCAGCCTCGCAAAAAACTACGGCCCGCTCGTGTCCCTCCGTCTTGGCACGGTCACCACGGTGGTCGTCTCATCTCCCGAGGCCGCCCGCGAGTTCCTGCAGAGGCACGACGCCGTCTTCAGCAATAGGTCTGTGCCGGACGCCACCGGCAACCACAGCAGGAACTCCGTAGCCTGGTTGCCCAACGACCCACGCTGGCGCGCGCTCCGGAAGCTCATGGGCACCGAGCTGTTCGCGCCGCACAGGCTGGACGCGCTTCAGCACCTCCGGCGCGAGAAGGTGCAGGAGCTCGTGGAGCACGTCAGGCGGCTGGCGCGGGAGGGCGCGGCTGTGAACATCGGCCAGGTGGCGTTCATCACGAGCCTGAATCTTGTCTCGCGCACCATCTTCTCCCGGGACCTGACAAGCCTCGACGACCACGGCGGGTCAAAGGAGTTCCAAGAACTGGTGACGGACATCATGGAGGCCGCGGGGAGCCCGAACTTTTTTAAATGTTGCTCTCTCCATTCTGTTTGGAGTATAGAGATATCTTCGGGATGTCTCAGTAAGTCAATGACGTGGAGTTTCAGTCTGGGGCGCTGCATGCAGTAAATGTCCATTTTTTAAATGTTGCTCTCTCCATTCTGTTTGGAGTATAGAGATATCTTCGGGATGTCTCAGTAAGTCAATGACGTGGAGTTTCAGTCAGGGGCGCTGCATGCAGCACGTGTCCATTTTTTAAATGTTGCTAGCTCCATCTGTTTGGAGTATAGAGATATCTTCAGGATATCTCAGTAAGTCAATGACGTGGAGTTTCAGTCAGGGACCGGGCCAGCGGAGACTAAGGGGTGCTAATCTCCTTCATCCACTGCTTTGCTCTTTTTTCTCTCCTTCCTTTTCTCTTTTTTTTCCTGTCCTTCTTCCCTGTCCTACTACACCACCTTCTCTCCCTAAAGGAGCTGCATGCCCCCCAGCACCCCTGGATCCGCCCCTGGTTTCAGTAGTGGTCCTTCGAGAACGGTGCTGTCTCGTTCAGATATGAATCATATGATCCAACGGAAGACAAACCGTCTTTCTTCTCCGAGAATATATTATTATGGGTAATGTTGAACATAGGGAATTCAGGAGTCAAGACAACAAGTGTATTACACGTGTGACGGACCTAGACGCAGATGTAGACTGCCTTGGATCATCTATCAGTGTTACGCATTTAGAACAATTTGAGCAGTTTTCATTTTGTTAGAATTAAGCAGCGTGCGAACGAGAGCATACACTTTTGGAACAAAGATGATGCACATGCTTCTATGGAATTGTTTAGATTACTGCTATTGCCTTAATGTTTCACATCACACCTTTTTCCATAGATTGTCTTGATGTATATGTTTTTTCTCCAAAAGAATTGTGTTAAGAAATATATTTCAGCGCAACCAATGGAATTGTGACCGTCTAATAGTAATAGGATTGTCTCACCACGATTTGTTTTTCATTTTTTCATTTGCAAAAATTAATGTGTTCCCCTACACACAATGCTTCTCTATCTCCCCCTAAGGTTCCCTATTACATGCATGCCTCACGTGCCTAGATGTATGGGCATGCATGTTGCTATTAAAAGTGTGTCAAGTTTATAAATCTACAAGAAACAATGGGTTGTAGAATATCATGGAACTTTAATGTTTCTGTTTAATATTTATGATATCACTAATTTCCTTGTATTCTTATTTGAGGATTTGTTTTCTGCTGGGAGTGATACAAGTTCTAGCACAGTGGAATGGGCTATGGTGGAACTGCTTCAAAACCCATGTTCAATGGCTAAAGCTTGCGATGAACTTGAAAGAGTTATTGGTTCAAGAAGAAACATTGAAGAATTTGATATTAACCAGTTGCCTTATCTTCAAGCCGTGATAAATGAAACATTTCGACTGCATCCGGCTGCTCCACTGTTGCTACCACGCCATGCTCGGGTTGAGACAAAAATAATGGGTTACACAATTCCTAAAGGTTCTCGTGTGTTCGTAAATGTGTGGGCAATAGGTCGAGATAAAGAAACATGGTCCGAACCAGAGAAGTTTGTGCCCGAGAGATTTCTAAATAGGACAGTTGACCTAAGAGGTGGAGACTTTCATCTCATCCCTTTTGGTGCAGGGCGTCGAATCTGCCCTGGAATGCCATTGGCTATTAGGATGGTGCATGTGCTTCTTGCATCACTACTAAATCAGTTCAAATGGAGGCTCCCAGCAGATGTTGAAAGACATGGAGTTGATATGACCGAAAAATTTGGTGTGACACTGACCAAGGCCGTGCCTCTTTGTGCTATAGCTACCCCAATTTGAGTCAACATTTAAGGCTGCTCAGGATTATAATTTTTATTATTCTTCTTTCAAAATATTTACCATGTATGGGTTAAATAATTCAATCTTGTGTAACATCCTAAAATTCGAGCAGGAAATATTTATCTTATTTCAGTAAGGTCTATGATTTCTTTCTCTTCTGTCTATGACGATGAGTAGTATAAATCTAAAATATACGATGGTCTTATCCGTATACGAATCCTTGGTATCTCCTACATACTCAAAACATACATTTGTATCCGGGAAGGAAATCCCTAGATGTATGAAAATCCTCTACGGGTATCAAGATATCTTTTAAACAAGAAAGTTTATCTCTAAGTTTAATGATGACATAATCCTACTCGGAAAAGAGTCCAGTCGCCACGCGACAACCCCCTATATATGGAACTAGGGACCCTACGGAGAGGACAATTCCAATTAGATCGCCATCAAGGAACACATTCAGAAGCACAATCACAATCTGCAACTTGCCAAATAACACGCAAGGAGCCTTTGTCTAGGTTTAGAGCTCATCTAGGCTAGTCACGACCCTCTTGTAATTAGTATTTTGGTGCTTGATGAAGCAAGAGGGACTATCCTCTATATTCATCATGTATTCATAGGATTGGTGGTTTACTAATCGTCGACAACTAGCGCCGTCCGTGGGGATCATTGCCAAGGATGATGAATCTTCGTCATCGACCTTGTTACCAACTCCACCGATGACCATGTTGAAATCCGGCTACTCAGATGAAGGGTTTTATGGTAACTTTGCCCTCTCGCTCAATAGAGATCCGATGATCGAACGGGTGGATCTAGGTGACACCACCCCTGATGATGAGTCTAGTGACGATGTAAGTCATTTTATGAATGAATGTGCTAGGGCTTATGGTATCGAGCTTGAATCGCCCGATAACCAAGGTGTTCGCGCGAACGACGTGTGATGCAAGTTGGGATCTTCCCTCATGGCTTTTGATAACTCAGATTGTTGAAGAAACTTCCTGGAGATATCCTCCGATGATATGTCCATGATGGACAAAGACCCCTCTTCTAGTGGAGCATAACCCCAAGAGGTTCTTACCATCAGGGACGGAAGCGGTACCCGGTACGAACTTCCTCAGAATGATGACCCGGTGGATCCAATTGGAGGGAATCAGACTCTTCCCCCACCAATGAAAACGCGTCGCGATCAGGTCTAGAATCCTACTAGGCATCCAAATCCTACTACCTCGTACCAACAACAAGGTGTTGGACGCTATAGATATGGAACTGCTCATAGGGTCTTGGGTCTCCAAGACCTGCTTTGAAAACCTCCAACAGCGGATCACTCTACCCTCTAGGGAAAGAAAATGCTCAATTATGTGGAGGATGTCATCCGACAACCACAGGTGCAAGCCTAATCCTCCCATCTAGTGGTAGCTGCCAACAACTCCACTGGAGGGAATGCCCACACCAACCCTTTAGAAAGATGTAATCCTGGAATTAGACTCTCTGGGAAGTCGACTGATCTTAGTGTAGCCACTAGACCTCGCCAATCCGAAATCACCCCATCTTGGATCTATGCAATATAATTGATGAGCGAACACGCTCAATGACCCCTCAGGACCAATCACCCTCTCCAGGACGACGCAACTAGAGGACATCCTGGCAGGCCCGTGACTAGCCTTGATGAGCTCAGAATGGTCCGTTGGTAGGCCCGGTTCAGACCTGGGTCCATAGAGAGGTACAATGGGTCAACTAATCTCATTGAGTTCCTCTAGATATACACTACTTCAATCCAAGTGGGTGGTAGGGATGAGAAGGTCATGGCTAACTACCTTCCCACCACCCTTGAGGGGATGGCTAGGACTTGCTGATCAACCTACAGTCGAGGAGGATCTACTCATGGAAGCAACTATGTTACCTATTCCAGGCAAACCATCACATCCGTGTCGATAAGAAGAATGGTCTTTTTTGACTCTTCGAGATGGAAAAGGAAACCCTTCTTGAGCTCATTCAACGCTTCAGCAACACCCAAAACACCATCTCTAAGGTAACCAATGTGGATGTTATCCAAGTATTTGCTTAAGGGGTCAAGAGCCGTAGGTGTGCTGAAGACATCACCATCACCATCGCTGAAGCCCAAACAATAAAAGAGCTGAAGGAAATTATCGATAATGCTGAGGAGGCCCTCCTGTTCAGCAAGGAAAGGGATCAGGGTGTGCCATGACCTCAACCCATACTCGATAGCGACCCATCGAAGAACAAGTGCAAGAAGAAGCCCTCCAAGGGAGGCAATGGGTAGAAGCCTAAGACTGAGAAAGTCATTGGAAATCTTTACGACAAGCGTTCTAGGTCACACCGGGGCAAGGGCAAGTAACAAGCCACCACTGAGTGTTTTGGCAAGACCTAGTGCGATATCCACAAATCTGACGTCCACAGTCTCCAGCAGTGCTGTGTATTCCTAAAGGCAGTTAAGACTAAGGTCGAGAAGAATTAGGGGAAAGTTCTACAGGTCATAAGACAAAGTAGGGACTTCATTTCCAGCGATGATTCGGACTGTATGCCTTTCCGAAATGAAACTCGAATTGTCAACCACATGTTCGGAGGCTTAGCTTCCTTCGAGTCCAGGAGACGGTACAAGATAGTGTGCCTGAGAAGTATTAGCTACCATCCCTAAGAATGGCCAGGAGATCAAGTGGTCAAACATTGAAATCTCCTTCTTCGACCAAGACAACTATCCTTAGAACTTTGCCCTACCGACCACTTTCCAATCGTGGTCAAGCCCACCATCAACAATTGCAAGGTCTCCCATGTGCTCATGGATGGAGGGAGTTCATTGAGCATCCTCTTAAGACAGTGAAGAACAGTAATAGAGAAATTTTCATCTGCAAGAATAGAATGTAGAACGCGATTCATAGCACAAACAAGGTCCACGGATGGGCCCTTCACAGCAGCGAAGAATACAAAGTCTACACGACCAAAATCAACACTAAGCATCTACGTTGTGGAAGCAGGCATAGGCACAACCCCGTCTTGCTAACGCCTGATAGCAGTGAAGAGAAACATTGCAAATCTACAATGGAAACACTATATTAACCTTAGTTACACAAATCGAAGCAAACCCTAACAAAACCGTGATAGAAACCCTACAATACTCACCTTAGTGCTAGAAGGGGATTCAATGCCCAGATCTTGCTCCTCCGATGCAAAAAAGCCCTAGCTAACCACCGCAAATGGGCTCTTAGATGGCAACGAGTTGAGCAAGAAAGATGAATAATCCTCGTTGCATTATATTGAAGAGAGACGAGCAGATTGTGTGTGTAAGAAGCCAAAAGAGCTAGGGAGATGAACGAGTACTACTACAGAAAATGTCATCAGTGCCGACTCAAAAACTCTATCAGTGGTGGTTTTTGAACCGGCACTGATAATGAGTATCAGTGTCAGTCTATAACATGGAATCATCACTAATACTCAGACTATTAGTGCCGGTTTGTAGGACAAGCCGGTACTGATAAAATGACTATTAGTGCTGACTTTTTGCATGAGCCGGCACTAATGACCCTCATGCGCATTCTACAACACATGCACATTTCTAGCCATACGTCACAGGTGAAGTAACAAAAGCAATATTTTTATAGAATAAACATTAAACTCTTACAACAATTGACATATATTGTCTTCTATGAAGATATCTACAGCGGAACAGAAGCATTGGTGCCCAATAACACCGCAGGAAACCGACCAGGAGACATACGCCTAGAACGTCACAACCGCGTCTTGATAATCTTCAATATCTTCACTCACTGAACAGCAACATACATGTCGCATGGTGTAGGGAAAATAGCAAGTGTGAGCACATAACGTGCTCAGCAAGTGTGGGAAAAATAATGATATGCAGGCTTATATCAAGAATAGGCTAACATATGGTATATTTGCGTAAATGCGAGTATTGAAAAGATATTTGGACTCAAAAGCATTAAACAATTATTGAGTGAATGTAACATATACAGTCCAACACGCAGCATACAAGGCTCCCCACCTTGCATACCATAACCGTCTAGTACTCCTTGTACCAAAACCATAACCACAACCAAACTCATAACCACAACCCACTAATCATGTGAGGATCCAAGTCTCACATAACCGTGAGCACGGCTGTTATAACAGTTTTAGACTCTTCAAAGGTTGTCCAGCTTTCTCCATGAGTCTGTGAATTTCATGTTACCGTGTTCGCGAAACACTTAACACACGCCAGTGGTATGCCACCAAGAATCACTGAATGACATTTTTCACTAACCAAAGACTAATCCAGTATGTGTCTGCCCACTAGGTTTCACCGTCAGGCTTTACGCAAGCTAAACTCCTACCCAGAAGCCCCCTTTTGTGCTGACACAACACACACTAGATACACTCTAATCATTATGTCACGCCTTACCCATATCAGCCTTGTGGTTGGTACGTTACTTCTTGGGTTGTTGCTCCACGAACCGGTACTTACTTGGGTTACTTGAGCAAACACTAAACCAACATCATAACCATGACAACCATCAAAACCACTTTGCTCAAGGCCTAAGGTTCCATGTTGCTAGACCATTAACAAATTAACCACTATTGTTGCATATGTTCATTAGTCAAGTATATGACACTTCCTAGTATCCAAAAAAGCATGGCTAAGCAATCTACCCAACAAGAATACCTAACCATAAACCATCTAGGTTCCAAGGGATGATAAGGGAAAATCTAGAGAAAACCCTAACATAGGTGTCTACCCATCATATTGACACTGCATGCAATTTTGTAAAACAAAACATTTAAAAACATAGGTTCAATATGACCAAGGACACTTGCCTTTTACCCAATGCTGCTTAGTGTTGTCAAAATCTTGGTCTTGAAGTCCCTCGAACTACTCCGGAATGTTATTGACTAATCGCAAGGACTACCGACAAACAACACAAAGCAAACACTAAGAACAACATACCAAACATCATTAAAACACTTTAAAAATAATATGGTTGGATAGGGAAGATTTTAGAAACAGTTAGACGCAAGAATCGCCTAAATCGGAGTTAAGATGAAAAGAGAACGGGCTTCCGAAAGATGGATTAGATTGAAACGGAAATGCCGATTTTCCGGAACTATCTTCTTATGGGAAAGGTTTTATCACACAATCACTATGTATTACGCAAGATTCAAGAAGTGTAGGGCAGACCAGACTTCGCTGACTAGGCTAAGAAGAATGATGTGGCGCTGATTTGGCATGCTATGCAAGTACGATCTTAAATTAAAGAAGGGATACGTAGATACCTAGTCTCAACCACCTATGATGGATCAAAAAGGCCAAAGGTTGCGCGTCTAGGTTAAGGATACTATTGGTGACTCTATGTAGCGGTGGTGGTTCGAGTTTTGTCAGAGATGGCGATCGGGCATGTGGCCACAAACATCGATGTCGGGCTTCAGTGGTATTTCAGTGAAACGAGGGAAGCATGGCGTAGAACATGGAAAGACTAACTCAGTGGTATGGTTGGTTTTACAAGGGGTCATCCAAGGTAGCGGCAAAACAGTGATGACTACTGCTAGGTTTGGTGGTGACCGCGAACAGATGCAGCAACGAAGACGCTCGGGTTCCCAGAGATTGGCTATGAATTTTGAGAAACCTTTTAAACAGAGATGTTCATATATCCTGGGAACACAATTCTATGGCATAGTTTTGGGTAGTCATCCACTGAAAGGAAGACCGATCAGCAGAGATGAGATGAGTGATGGCTGCGATGTGCTGTTGTTGGCAATGGCGTCCTGGTCGTGTTGCTACACAAACGTGGATGGGCTCCTACGGTAACGTAGAAGACTCCCTGGGACATGCCGTGACGTGGTTGGTGCATCCATACGGCTTTCGGATTGACGGGGAACGTGAATTCAAAATCCGGTGCGCGCGCAGAACGCGTCCAGAAACGGAACAGTGGGTATGTTGATCTCGATTACGGTGGTTTGGCTGCTCTACTGGCCGACTTGGTTGGTCAGAGTGTGGGGAACATCATGGTACATGCGCCGGTGAAAGGGCTTGGTGATTTGACCTCTGGTCGGTCAGGAACGTCGATGCCTATCGGCTACAACGCCGCTGTCCACGATGGCATCGACTGTGGCAGTATAGATCGGGCTTTGGCCGGGGCTAGGGCTAGGCTAGGGACTTAGTATGATGCTAAAACAGTATTAAGGGAGGAGAAGAAGGGGTCCTCACCTTGCTTTGATGGTCGAGGAAGGAGGATTCGCGGAGAAGACGACGTAGCGCATCACAGTCGGCGGTGGCAGCGGCACCGGCGAACGGCGGCGCTCCCGCGACGCACGAACAGGGCAGCAGCGTCTTCTAGGGATTGGGGGCATGGAATAGAGCTAGGAGAGGGCATGCAACTCATATTTATAGGGCTAGGGGCGGCTGGTTGAGGTGGAGTCCAAGCCAAACACGAATCGGATTCGAGTTCGAGTCGGTTACGGTTTCCTTTTTCGCAACTCTCTATTTCGAGGATGATATCTCCATCGTCCGGACTCCAAATTGAACATTTCTTGACTCTAAATTATATTAATAGAAAATATCTACAACTTTGGTAGTCATTGCAACTTCTGAAAACATCATCTTGATTTACAAAAATGCGCCACAAGATAAACTATTTGAACTCAGACTTATCTATGCAGCACTGTTTTCGGGGGTCATAACTCCTAGGTCCGTTATCCAAAAGAGGACTTCCATAGGTTCAAATCGAAGTGCTCAACGAGAACTACAACTTTGGTATTTTCAAGATTTACATTTGAGGCCATTTTGAACTCCAAAACTTCATGAGAAGATGAGGTTGTCCAGGACTCCGCGAAAATTTGCAGATTTCGTGGATCCTTTGTTGGGCCATCTTGAAGACTTGGCTAAGGGTTTGGACTTGAGAAAGATTGAGCCCAAAGACACTTTAGGTATATTTAGGGTTTAGAAAATAAACTTTTGCAGAGAAATTTGAATAGGGTTTGAATTTGAATTGAGTTTGGAGTGATTTTAGGAGAAACGAAAAATTGAGGTTGAACAAGAATAGGAATAGAAAAGGAATTTGAATTTGGATTTGGGTAGAATTTGAGAAAAAGGAGAGATTGACTTTAAACAAAGATTTGGATAAGATTTGAATTGAACTAGAGAAGGATCAGGTATGATCAAGGATTGAATAGATGATGAATTCAAAGACTTTGAGTTCCAACCATTGAGATTCTTAACTTATTCACTATTGAGTTTTGCAAAAACCTTTTCAAAAAATTTTTCACTCAAAACACCAAAGAGAAAGAAAAATAAAAAGAACTCTAATGTATTTACCTGGCTGCTAGCAAAACTAAGCATGCAATGAACACAAAATAATAACCTATATTGATTGATTGATAAAAAAAAATAGGTTTTAAACCTATGCTACTGGTGAAGCTATTCTATAATCTTGAAATTTTTTGAAATTTAAAAAATCTGAAAATCAGGGTGTTACAACTCACCAAATGAACCAACTCAAACTAAAGACAGCTACTTTACAAAATTATGTTGCATTTGCATATGTTTAAACTATTTACATATAAATATTAAAACCAAGCTTTGCATATATGTATCTTAAAAGCCGATTCAAGCCCGGATATGATTGGGCAATATAGAGTTGGAAACATAACAGAAATATCGATATTGTACAGAGTGAAGTGCAAACTGAATGAAACTATGTCCATTGGTACAGACAAAAGAACATTCATAGTTAGAAACTTAAATACAATACCTTCACTATAATCTCTGACAAAAATAAAAACACGCACATCAATATGGCACTTGCTCACCTGCATGTCAATTTAGGAGGTGCACTCAGATGTTTGGAACTCCGCACAAAAATGGAATCAAATTCTCATAAATAAAAAATACTCACTTATAGGTGAAAGAAGAAATACCTATGGATTAACGAATCTGCCCTAATTCTTTAAAAGTTTGGTAATCCAATAACACAATAATGGGGGAGCAGGGTTATTTAGCTAATAAAGAAGTGCATCTCTGTGGCAAAAAAAAAAATGAGAGCACAAAATTGGTAAACAACTCATAAATCTTGGGCCAAACCAAGCAATACCAAAATCCATATGCTTCCAACAGCTCATCTACAGTTGAATCATTTGAACAGAGGCAATCTCGGGAACCCTCTACAAACTCATGTTTCTCCAAAATAGAGAAGGGGAAAAACATAATTTCTTATGCATACCTGTGGCCACACCGGCTTCAAGAGGCTAACCTAAGAAACATGATGGTGGTCGCCCATGGCTCGGTGCTAGGTAGAGCCAAGCGGCGACAGCCTCCGCCGGAGCCTACCATGAACGCACTTTAGAATGTGTGAGCAAATGAGAGTGGTCAAGAGAGAGAGACGAGTGGATGAGAGTGGTCGAGAGAGAGATGAGCGGATGTGAGCGAAGATAGCCGGCCAATGGATGTGAGCGGACGTGAGCCAAAGCCGATTGAATTAAAATTTTGGGTCCGCTCCAACCATCAGTGATGGCTCGAATTATAAACTGACACTGATAGTATCAGTGCCAGTTTGTGCCAAGAGCCGGTACTGATACTGAGTATGTTACCAAAATTGATCGAGCGTGGGATGTTAAAAATCGGCACTGATGAAGTCTAGCCTAGCCAGCACTGATGACCCGGTGCAGATTACCTATTCTATTGTAGTGGAATTGTGCGTGTGCGAAGCCAAAAGAGCCAAGAGAGATGAGCGGTTAAATTTAAAACAGTATATGGGCTTTTAGGTAAAGACGGGTTTTTAGAAAATCTTTCTATGTCCATATGTGACAATATCACAGACACAGACGGATCTGAAAAGAAACCATATGTGACAATATCACAGACGGATTTTTCTAAACGCCATCTGTGTTTGTATGATAGTAACAGAACGATTTGTAAAAACCGTATGTGAGTTCAAGAACACCAAGACAACAAACTTGTTACAGACACATCTATCTTAACAACCGTTTGAGGGTATTTTGTCAATGACAGGTCATACGTCTGTGACACTCTCTATCTGTTTTCACTAATTCTGTGGTAGTGAGTTTACATGGTGCTAATGGGTGTGATTAAGTAGATAGATTTGTATCTAATCCACTGCATGGCTGGATGCACATGCAAAATGGCCCCTTCGAGACTAGTAAACGAAGAGCGTCCAATGGACAACTATAAAACTGTTTCCTATTGGCAATGAGATGGATGTTTTCTCTTTGAACTGCAGCAAAGATTCCAATGCTACTCGTTGTCAAGTTGACAAATATATTCTACAAAGTTCACTAAAGATGGCCCAGCGCTTGTACTCATGAGAAACGATTTGGTGAAAGCATTAGGTCCTCTGATTGGAATTGGTTTCAGATCTCTTCCTGATAGAAAACAAATTGAGAATGAATTGCAGACCAGGATGTGGCTTTTTTCCATTGCGTACATATTTCCCAAATACAAAGCCACCATTTAACCTTGAAGTCTTAAACTTATTGGGAGGCAGTTTTGTTGAGTTCTCGTATTAGATCTGATCCCCATTGTCACTGAACCTGGAAAACCTTAATTTCAACCTTCAAAAGCTATAATACATAAATTTCAAAATGTGCAATGATCGGAATCTAAAATCCAAATACAAATTTCGATCGGAAGCTATAATTTTGAAAGTTATAAAATATGGACCTTTGAAATTTCTGAAGTCCAGATACAAATTTAAAATTGTGAATTATCAACTTCTACAATGTGCAATGATCGGAATCTGAAATCCATTTTTTTCAAAATTTTAGATTTTGAAATTATATAGAATGTTTTACATTTGAATTTAAAGATACCGACAATGTTTTTAAATACAAAGAAATTATAAATTTCAAAGTTCCAACTTTCACATTTGAAAGATTTTGTATAAGGATATATTTAGATAAACCCCCACCTTACGTTCAGCCAACTACATATGGAATGAAAAGCCAAAGCACATAACTGGGTGGCATTGCTTCTCAAGTCTCAGTCTTTTCTCCCACTTCAAGGAACAAGGGTGGTGACGGGGGAGAGGGCAGGGGTCAAGCCCCCTCTTTGCTGGACGTATGCACAGCATCGGCTAGGGGTGCAAACGGGATGACTATTTCCTGACCAACCGACCGCTCGAAGGAGTTTAGACGCTATCCAGACCAAAAACTCGGATATCTGATCCTTATTTGGATTGTTAGATCAGATGTTGGATCCGGATATGGGGAGACTGGTATCCATATTTTTATCGGATTTATCTAGATAGGATCCGATTAAGTATCCGAGTCACTAAGGGTCACCGGTCTCGGGTTGGGATCACAGGCTCAACCCGAATAGAATCAGTGCATTCAACAGATCCATCCTGATTGCCACTAGAAAGGTCTTGCCCGCCCACCCGTGCCCAATCCCTCTCTGGTCTCCACCACTGCCCCTCCCTCCCTCACCACCACCGCTCCCTAGCTGCCGCCCCTCCCTCACTGCTGCCCCTCCTACTCCAGGCATCTCTAGACCATACCCACAACCTCCGCCTCTTCAAGCAGCCTCCCAGCATGGATCTATGACCACCCCCTCCTACCGCCTCCCTACGCAGATCCACGACCACCATCTCCTCTTTTGGACGCCTCCCGGAGCAGATCCACCGCCAGATCCTCACCAGGCTACAGCTTCGTGGCCTCACCAACTCTGGCATCAAGCATAACAATGTTCATGTGATCTCCAAGTAAGAAAAGCTACCCGCCCTTCCGCCCTGCTCTTCTAGATTTTTTTTCACATCATTGATTATGTGGTTCCTTCCGATGAAACAACTGGTAGTCACCTAAACAATATGATTCCTTCCAATTAGATCATTGTTGATGGCAAATGTTAGCTGATGTTTTATTGGTCATTTCCTAATTTTGTGGATAAGTGAACAATACTGATTCCCGAAGCAATAGGTAGTCTTCTCATGTTAGGGTTAGATCAGTGTGTCATATAACATTTTTGTTTATGTTATTTTGAAGGAAGGAAGTGGATTTCATGATAATTAAAATGAATGTGCATTGTGCATAGTAGCATTTTTCTGTATGCCGCCTTTTATTTCGCTGCATCAAAGTTCTTAAAATGAATTGGGCAACACCTCACCAACACGGGTCCGTCAAGGATACTTGTCACTTTTTGCAGCAACGTGCGACTTGTTTACAAGCAAACAAGCAAAGGTTTCGATCGCCAACCTTAGGGATCGCTGCCCAGATCATTTACGAGCAAATCGACAAAGAACTACCACCCGAACAATAGGGATTCAAAGTAGCAGCGAAGAACTAACCCTAAATTATACGAAACTAAAGGCAAAACGAAAACTAGATGCAATAGATGCGATTGACTGATGGATATGCAATCGGCCTCCACCCCTCAACTATTTATAAGGGGGGGGGGGTATGATCTTGACCCTAGGGAATTGAAGTAGGACTCTATTCCAACCCTAAACACGCCCTGTTCGGCCAAAATCACGAAAGAGATCCGAAAAATCTACGAATCCACTTCGATTAGGTTTCATTCGGCCGAAACTTTAAGACTTGGTCTTACATACAACGGATATTTTGATGTCATATTTATACTCACCGGACCAATATTTGCAAGGAGAAACTTTTTTTTTTTTGCAATGTTATCCTTTTGAATGCACCGGATGATCCGGCGATCATGAAAGACCTCACTGGACAATTTTCACAAGAGAACATATTTTCGACTAAAAAGCTTCTTCTTCTCACCGGATAGTCCGATGATACCCTAGAATCTCCACTAGACCATTTCTTCCAGAGAGCAATTTTTCGGCGTAAATTGACCTTCTACACATCGGATAGTCCGGCATTTTCACTGGATCATTCGCCGGACTATTTTATACAGAGAGTATGATTTGCTGCACCAAATTCTCATCTCACTCTCTGGATAGTCTGGTGTTCAATGAGCCCCTCACCGGAATATGGTTTCCAAAAAGTATGTCTTCTGGCCGAAATCACGCTACAAGCACCAGATAGTCTGGCAATGACACGGCATTGATCACCAGACTGTCCGTGTATACAAAAAATCTAGCTGTGCCATTTTTTTGCTATAAACACATTTCACTGCTTGACTTCTACCGGTGATTTGTGCATTGCTAAGCATCACGAGAAACTTTTAAGTTAGACAATGTCATATTAAATATAGGTTGCAAGAATATAGATAATCAATAATTCAAGGCGAGGAAAATAATACATCAAAATAGGCTCTACCTATGGAACCCGACATCGACTCACTAACATGCTAACGTACATAAAGCATAATTTATCAATTGAGATGACACAAGATCCATAATTGGTGCAGTATGCTTAGATTATTGCCTTGCTACTTTTCTTCAATTCAAGATCGACGACAAACCTTCTCGTGATAACCCGCTACTCTCCGGTTCAACGATCGCTAAAGAAAATAATGCATCACAATAAGCATGATGAAATTCTACAAAATATAATTTATAATGCATGAAAATATTTTTCTAGTTAGAAGAAGTCATAAGAAAACTAGAAAAATTAGTTTCACCAATTTTGGACTCGTAAAGAAGTAAAGAATTAACGGTGAATTAATGAAGCCTTTGCCTAATTAATTTATCTCAGAATTTTAATTAATTTTTTTATGGTTGGGGACATTTTAATAGGTGGATTAGATTATTAGGAAACCAACAAAATTGGTTTCATAATTTTTGGAGCTACAAAGGATTTATTATGAATTTTACAAGTTTCAGCAAATAATGAACTGTACTGAAATGGTTCTGTGTGAGTTGACCGTGGTCAGACTATTAACATCGGTGATCAGACCGCTGAGAGTGGTGGTTGGGCCATGGGAAAATGTGGTTAGACCACCAACGTGCAGAGAGATTCGGGGTCTGGCGGTCAGACCGAACCCTTGGGCGGCCCGACTTCTAGAATGGCAGTTAGACCGCTAGAAAATGTGGTCAGACCACTACGCTCTACTGGGAGCACTTGGTGAGCTCACTGACGATGATTCTGGTGACACCTTTGGCAAAGGCCGACACCTAAATGCTCTATGCGAGGAGGAGAACATATTTTAGGTGGTTTGAGTGACATTCATGGGGCCAAAAGCTAGGGCCCCATGGATCGACATCCATGGCTAGGGAGCTCAGTTCTATAGTTATGTGGAGTGGAAGAACTCGAGGAAAAAAAGGGGAAAAGGGGTTGGGGGAGCTTTACCTTGGTGTGGGGAAGCATGTTTTTGGGTTGGCCGGTTTCGGGGAAGCTCCGGCGTGTGGATCCACTCTAGGGTGCTTTGACTGGACTAGAGATGAAAGAAGCGCTTCAAGCTTGCTCCGGCAAAGGGGTTGCTTGGAGATGAGCTCGGGGACAATGTGGGAGACTCGTGGGAGACTCCTCCTTCGGTCTTCGGCCTCTATTGAGCTCGGGTAGGGACCTCCTCTTCTCTTCCTCCTTCTCTCTTCTCTCTCTTTTCTCTCTCTCTCTTTCACTCGGTGGGGAGAAATGAAACGGTGGGTGGATGGATATGTACTGGTCGAGGGCTTAAGTGGCAGTTCTATGTACTGGTGATCGGACCATAAGGTAGCTCGGTCAATCCGCCAGGGAGCAAGGACTCTGGGAGTTCTGCATGCCACTGGCAGTCAGACCTCGGTTGGAATGCCAGGGGGTTTCTTCTAGGCTTCTTTCTAAAAGGTTTGGGGGCTTTGGGGGTTTTTGGTACGATTAGAGTTTTGGAGATGATTAGGGAGGCCCAACATATGTGGTGGAGATACGTATTGTCACACCCCAAAATTCCTATTTTGGGTTGTGAGCTTTTTAAAACAATAAAATAACCTTTGTTAAGAAAATGTTTTTATAAAATATTAGAATAGGTTAAGGAATTTCAAGGTTGGATAAATCCTTGTTCCTTTTTCTCTATATCATCCAAAAATCCTCCTTGTATAATCTCATCTCATGTCATTTCGATCCAACCCAATGTGCGTTGTCATTCCCTTTCCTTTCTTTTACCTCACCATTCTGTTTCCTTTCTCTCTTCTCGCCCCTAGTTAGCTTTCTCCTTCATGACCAAGCAGCAGACAACTTCAGCACGTGAATCAACCATGCTCGAGTTACGCGATGCTTCTCCGGATGGAAACTCCAACATGTGCTTTCCTGCCCCTCCGTTTCTTTTTCGTGCACCAGCCACACCAATGCCATGCATGAAACGTCTGGTCGCATTCAACGTGCGGACGCTCAGCGACCTGTCCTTCTCTGAACCTGGATGCAACCTCGTCCTAATGGTCAACACAAAACAAAGCCAGCTCACCCACGATCAAGCACCGCAATCAATTTTTGTAAACGCCATTCAATGTGTAGCAACGGACGAGTAGCAATACGGCCGTTATCACAGGAGAGCGTTACCTATCCTTTCCCTTGCTCTTCCCCTCTATAAACTGACGCCGAGCCTCTTCGCTGACCCGCCGCCGAGCTTCGTCGCGCTGGCTCCTCGCTGCACCTCCAACCCGACCGTGCTCGCCTACGGCTTCACGTGTTCGTGTGGTGCTAAGGCCTCACCTCCCAGCCGTCCACAACCCACGGAACCCGATGTCGGCTGGCTGCTCTGCGCGTCCTAACCTGTGCGCTGCGTGTGTGTGCTGCTGCAGATTGGGTGGAGGCCGCACCTGGGCGTGTCGCGTCCCTGCCGTGCCGCTGCCCCGCAGCCGTGCATGCCCAGCAGCCGCATGCAGACCACAGCCGTGTGCTGCTATGTGTGCGCGCCCTGTCATCCGATGCCACCCTTCGGAGGAGATCGCCGAGGAGGTCACCGCCGAGCCCCCCCCCTCCTCTCTTCCGGCTGGCTGAAGCACCGCTGGCCGGAGCTCCTTGCTGCAGCAATGGCAGCATGCATGCGTGCTTGCATGCAGTCTAAAGGTAGAAGAAGGTGTTTTTCTGCATAACCCCCTACAATTTGTTATGTATACAAAACAGCCCTCCCACCTCATGAAGTTTCTTAAAAAGCCCCCTCTCTTTCCTTTGAATATTGCTTAGAATTCTTTTATGCTAGCCCCTGCAATATAGCTTTAATTTCGTTTCAGTTCAATCAGCACAAATACAAGTTCACCTATTCAGATTCTTTTCAGCCAATTTTGATCAAAATTGCCATCTCTTATTTTCATGCCACATCTATAGTTAGCTATTCAAATCTTGTTCAGTAAACACAAATTCGTCTTGTGTCCAATTCGGTGAATTTCTCCCAAACTCTAATGCCACTTTGTAAATTCATCTAATTTCAGCCTGTTTCCAAACCAACCATCAGTGTTCTTGTCCGATAATTATTTGGTCACGTAGTACTATATAATTCTAGATAGTATTATTTTAATAGCTGGATGCATATCAGATGACTTCGACATGTAGAGCTCACATGTCATTGTGCACACGGTATGAATTCAAATATTAAAATAATATTGATAAAATTGTATAGGATCTCACATACCAAACCTAATCGGATATTCTTTTCGGTAAAACCCTAGTTCCCAACATGCCACCACCACATCATCGTCGCATGCACTCTGTCCTTCATTCTTTCCCTGCCGATGTCATGTCATCGCCATAGTTAGGGTTTCCCTTGGGTAATAATGTCATAAATCCGTTGAGAATATTTTTAGGGAATATTCTATCTCCTTTTTATTTCAACCCTAATTTAATCTTCTGAGAGCCTGTTCTCCTCCGTTTGAATTCTGATTTGAGCAGTTCTCGCGCCAAAATTCTTCTAAAATCGTATCCTTTCCAACCATAGTGTTTTTATGATGTGTTGTCTCTGTTTTGGTGTATTGTTTCTTAGTTGTTTTGTGCTTTCTCTTTTGTCGGTAGATCTTGTGAGCAGATTATGGCGTTTATAGAGATTCGATGAGCTGCAAGGTCGAGACTTCAAGATATGCTAGAACCAAGTTTACAAAGATAACCGAGCAGCATCCAGGCAAGTGTCTTGACCATATTGCAAAACCTAGTTTTTACATAAAGCGAGTCTTTGAAAAATATGCATGTTGTTTTACAAATGGGTAGTATAGCAAATACTAGTGTTAGAAATAGGTGCTTTATCCATACCAGATCATCATGTTTATGCTTAGCCACGCTTTAGATGAACATGTAGCGTGTAGGATGATGAATCTTGAGTTATGAACTAAAAATTGATATGGGAAGAATATCATGGAAACTAATGTTGTTAAGGGAGTTAACAACAAAGATAATTGGGGTTTTGGGCAAGAAAGGGCTACTTTTCCCAGCATGATTGGTTGTTTGGTAGTATACCCTTATGGGGTTATTGAAGGTCTTGCCCAGACCATTTTAAGGACCGGTTCGTGGAGCGACCATCCATGGCAACAGTGCAACCGCGAGACCAATATGGTACGGCTTGGCCTAGTAATTAGATGTTCTCCCAGTGTTGTATGATCCAATTGGATGTGTAGATAAAGAAGGGTTACTTCCCGATTCTACCCAGCACAAGAGGGGGCTTCTGGGGTGGAGGGTTACTCCACTTATGTACGGCGGTGAAACCTCAGTGGGCAAGTGCATACTGGGAGACTCTTTGGAAAAGCCTCGTAGTGATCTCTTGGCGCACACCTCGGAAGTGTGTAAGGTACCGACGGGTACCAGCAAAAGAGAAGATCACGACTCGTGGGTAAAATGTACAAACTCTGCAGAGTGTCAAACTGAATATTCAGCCGTGCTCACGGTCATGAGCGGCATGGACCCTCACATGATTAGTCGGGTGGTTTCGGATGGTTTGGATGGTCTTTAGTTGGACCGGGTGGTTCATAGTGGTGGGAACTGTGATCGACCTTGGTTTTGGTTTCAGGTGAATGGAACATCAGTTGAGGAGCAAGGTGGAACCTTGGCTCAATCCTTAAAGAATCTTTTATGTAGTAAATAGATTGCTTTTATAACTGTTGTACTACTAAAATGGCATTTTATGCAAATAAACCTCTGAGTTAAGCCGTTCTTGTTATTAGCCCCATATCATGCTTTCCCACACTTGCGGAGTACGAAATGTACTCACACTTGCTATTTTCAATAATAAATGCTGCTCAGTGGGAGAAGACTACAAGGAAATCAATGAAGCTAAAGACCATTATTTGGAGGTGGAGTGTTCCAGGTCGCGTTGCCCCCAGTCGATTGCCTGTGGTGTGCCCAGAAGATTCATAGGAGTCATCTTGTGTTCTTCTGCCGCTGTCTTGTAACTCGGGTATTTATTTCAATAAAGTTGTTTTTGATCGATATAGAACTGTATATCACTGATATGTCATCACATGTATGACGAAACTGATCCTGGCATACATGTGGAATGCACCTGGTTGTTCTTTTGAAAAAAACCAGGCGTGACACGTATATACCAAAAATATATGTTTTCAAAATATTTTAAATACTTAAAACATGATTTTAAAACACTATAATGCTTATGCATGCTCAGCGACCGAATTAAGATTTTTGGGCCATGACAGAAGGCAAGTTATGTCCTTGACCATATTGATATAAGTTTTCAAATGTTTTTGTTTTACAAACACACATGCTAATAATATTGCCAAGAATCCCAAGTTAGTCTATACCCTAGTTTTCCTTTAACATCCTTTTCACCATGGTTATGGCTTTTGTTTTGGAAGGGTTGGTCCTGCTTATCCTGGTTTTAGATGCTGATAATGACAATGGCTCAGCTAAATATGATAACGGTCTTATGCAACCATGATAAAAAGTAGTGGCATAATTTTTTGTAGCAATATGGAAGTAGGATTTGAGCAAGTGGTTTCGATGAGACTGGTACAGGTTGTACGGTTGGGCTCATGGTAGTCTTGATCAAACAAAAGGACCAGTTCGTGGAGTAATCATTTTGATTTATGGTACAACCACAAGCCTGATATGGGACGTGTTTAGCCAATTAATTTTCTTTACTCTCAGCATGGTCTAGACTAGTTGGTGGTACAAGAATGGAAGGGTGTACTTCTTGGGATTTATAAGGCGCAAGAGAGGGCTTTTGTTATTGAGGTGTATTCACATGGCAGTGAAACCTTAGTGAGTATGCACATGTTGAGAGTGGCTTTGTAAAAGCTTTATAGTAATTCCTAGATGCACACCTCAGAAGTGTGTAAGTGTTTGATCAATATGGGTAAAACTGACAATCATGTCGTGTTAGTAAAGTGTATAACCTCTACATAGTGTAAAACTGAATATTAAACTCTACTCATAGTCAAGAGTGGAAAGGAACCCTCACATGATTAGAATATGATGGTTTGGTCAATCACAGTGGTGGGAACTGTGATTGAGGTGTAGATTATGATCAACCTTGGTGGTGAGAACCTTGGTTAAGATTGTCGGTTTTGTGGTTATGTCAAGATGGTGGGAATCTTGAGGTTAGATGTTTATTTAATGTTGTTTATTTAATTACTTACTTACTTTTAACTATTTTAAAGTAAATGCTATTTTCCCCAAACAAAGTCTGAGATCAGAACTCATACCGGTGCAAAAGAGTCATATTAACCATATTATTGTTCAAGTGTTCATAGACGTATTTTCCTCACAACTTGCAGAGTATGACATGTGCTCACACATGCTATAACCAAAGACACTCAATTGGAGAAGACTTTATGCATTATATGGAAGAAGGTGCATTCTAAGGTGATTCTTCATTGGTTTGCCTGTGGAGTCATCCAGAGGAATAAAGATTGCGTATATCTGCTATAGTTTATTGTTTCTTTTCACCCTCGAAGGTCTCTTTTGTAAGCTGATTTAAGCACAATTAAGTTGGATATTATAATGATTATCATCAATAAAGTCACTATGTCTTGGGATTGATTCCTGGTTCAGCACATACCTGGGATTTGTTAGTTTGTTGGACCGGTCTCGACATAAGAGTTTCAAGCTGATTGTTGTAAATTGTTATTATAGGAATATGTATAGCCTTTTGAAAAAGTATGAGGATGGGAGCGTAGAGATGGCTGCTTCTGTCATCCAAAGCCTTGGTATTCTGTTTGTCCTAGTTGATAATGTGTTTTACGTTGCCATGGAGGAAAGTGCAACATATAATCTTTGCTATAGGGTCACTCGTGTAGCAACACATTTTCTTCTAGAAACTTTAAGTTGGTGGTTGACCAAGCGGGAGACATCTTCATATCTTTATTGGATATAGGTGATGTGTACAAGTTGAACAACAAGTGCAAAACTTTTATCTCTAAATTTTTTTGCTTTAGGCACATAACTGAAATATCCCCTTGTTGTATTGACCTTGATGATCTCACATCTGTGTTTGACGACTAGAATGTCAAAAACTTTGATTGTTGAAGGAAATGGAGGAGACAGGGGTGCACACCATTAGGGCTAAGTGATGCAGGATGTTAGGAGATGTTAGTTTGTGGCGATGATGTAATAAAGATATTCAGACTAGTAATTATCTATGTCCCTATTCTTCTTTCTCAATTTAAAGTATCAAGGCTTTCTAAATTTTAATTTCTCAGCCAATGCGGTTGCACATAGAGGCGTTGTTTAGTAGGTTCCCAGTTGTCTAACTGATCATAGAGAAAATCGTACTGATTACAAAAAGTACTATCCGGTCATGTGTCCATAGAAGATAAATTTTATTTTATTTCATTGGTGAAAAAAGATAGCAAAGCTTTGTAGCAGGCAGTGAAAGTATCGCTGCTGGTTGGTAACCAGAACTGACTGTACTAGTTATGGTCAGTTAAACCACACAACCATATCGGTCTAACCGACAAAGGAAAAAATACGAAAAAGTAGGTACTCGGATGACCAATTGTACTATTTGTGGCCAATTAAATCGTACCACCATATCAATTTAAATGACCAAGGACAGGGGGTTGACCATGCAGGACCAGGAAAGCCACTCGTGTATTTCAAACCACTACAAACCCAACCCAACACTTCTGTTATGCAAGTTGGAGGTGAGGTTTATAAAGCAAGCAAGGTCTTCCTCAATAGGTAGTGTGGTACTAAAGGATAGCAAAGGAGCAAGTTGCGATGAGTAGGGATGCAAAGGAGGAGGTGAAATAGAATGAATATTTTCCCACAACAATATCATTTAGGAGGCCCAAACGAGTCTAGGAACAACGATTGGGTTGTCTGGCCTATTCCTCATTCGCCTACTCTCCCCTTCGCATTCTCCACTCTACTCTCACCGCCGCCACCGAGGAGGCAGCCAGTGGATGTCACCATGCTAGGGAAGCAAAGTACCAAGGCGATGGACACTAGGCAAGAAAGATCCATGAGCTGTGGGAAGACTAGCACAGGTCATGCAACACCCGTGACTTTGGAGGAGACAAGCTATTGGCGAGGATCCGAGCTCGTATGATGCGAGCGGAGGCCACGGGTCATGTACATGCATGGCAGATGAGACCTTCGAGGGTTTGCTAATAACTATGTTGAGTCCTTTTAGCTTTCAATCTATTTGTGGTTATGGGTTTATAGCTTAGGATCCTTCCTAACGCCATTTGTTAGTTTGTAGGATGGTGGATTCGTGCGTACGGTTGAATGGCATGATTAATTAGAATAATGTACTGAGGTTTTATCCTTTTAGGATTATTCAATTGTTCCTTTGCCTAGGGTTGTAGAACCGGATTATGATCTACTCCATTTTCACCTTTGCGATGGTGCTTGGGCAGCCGGAATCCCTGAGCGTGTTTCCCAGTGTGGTTGAGGAATCTGATTGGGGCAGAGTGGATCTGGACTCCAGCGCTGCCATAGCATGCGCACCTAGAGGAAGGTGTGCTGGGAAGGAATTCACACTGGCAGGCAATTATTGGCATAGACTCTAGAGGTAAGAACATGTTTTTTTCATACATGGTATTGTTTTTTCTCTTTCAATGGATTGATCACTTGTTTCAAGTTTGTTCTTGCAAGAAGATGAATAATAGTGCCACTTCCTTCATTGGACTTATGAGGAATGGGACAAACGGGTGCAGAGGACCATAGGGCATCTTTAGGACATCATCAACAACTTTTGGCGCATTGAGGAAAGATGGCTGTGTGAGATCTACATGGCTTTTGTAAGGAGGAACAACGAGCTCGAGGAGATGGAAGTGAAGCTAAGGGAGAAGGAAGAGAAAGTGTAGAGGACGAAGGAGGTAGCGATTACTATGTGCCAGAGGTATGAGAGAAGGATGAGGGTTGAGGTGAAGGACAAGAAGAAGACATGGATTGTGGTATTGTGGCTTGTGATAGTGATAATGGATCTGGTGTACTTTCTGGTGGAGAAGAATAAGTGAAGGTGTTCTTAAGTTAGTGGCAGTTCTGCTTTTGGTTAGGACTTAGCTTGTATTTTGAACAATTGGCACTATATTGCCCTTTTGGTAAAGCAATTGAGGCCCTGTGGTTACGTTAGAATGCATTAGGATGCAATGGCCATGAAGGTGGCAAGGAAAGCATGTTTTATATGGTTATGTAAATATTAAGCTAGTTTGAATCCGTTGATTCTGTGATATATGTTTAATTAGATGGATCAATGTTTAATTAGATGCATTTTTCTATTAATTACTTGTTTTGTTTTTGTGCTTGGGTCTTGGTGTCCACCAACAAAGAAGCCTAAGCTAGCATAGGAGGAGTCAATCACTACCGGTTGTTAAGCAGAACTGATTTTACTAGTCTTGGTCAATTAAACCGACCCACCATATCATTATAACCGACCAAGGAAAAAAGGGGGGATGATCGGAAAGCCACTCGTGCATTCCAAACTACTGCAAGCCCATCCAAACTCTTTAGTTATAAAATTCGGTGATGAGGTTTTAAAGCGGACAAGTTCTTCCTCGATTGGAAGTGTGGCACTAAAGAATAGCAAAGGTAGCAAGTTGCAATGACTAGGGATGTAAAGGGGGAGGTGAAATAGAGTAGTGAATATTGGCCGACAATGATATCATTTAGTAGACACAAGTGAGGCTAGAAAGAATTATTTGGGCCACATAATAGATAAGTTCATATTAACTAGTTCTCTAGACAAACCACGAAATATTAATTTCAATCTACATATATAACATTTCTCTACACAACCCTCATGATGTTTATATTGCATCCAAGATCTCGCTCATGGTATAGACTGACGTGGATCACATTGGCAAAGACGGCACTACCTTCATCAATAGCGTATAGATGACGATGGAGATATTTTGCATCTTGGTGTCATGGGCAGAGAACAAAGTAATTGTTGTTTTTGGGAACAAAGGCAATCATAGACGTGTTATTGGGTTCTAGGGCGTACTTAATAGCAGCAACTATAGTCATCCATCAGCTTTGGGTTGGATGAACTTGGTGCCTGCAAACTATGAGCAATCGTTCCTAAGGGCCTTCAATGAGACCCACGTAATCATCCATCATCGGGTTGACCCTAACTATCCTTCTAGCAGAGTTGGCATTTAAAATGACAAAGAAGAGTAGATTTGCAAAAAATAACATAAACATAAACCAGATAATTATAACTTAAGACAAGAAGAACAAAAATCCGAGAAAATAAAGATCAAAGCAACTGTCCTTCATCTTCCTAGAATGTAACAACTCAAAATTTAGACCTAATTTTTTTGAAATAAACCTAGTATGTATAATATATTACAAAAGTTCTACAAATGTCAGTTAGTTGATTGAATATATGATTGTATGATTTTAGGTGCATGATAAGTAATATGCATATATACATATGGGTAGACAGAAGTATTTATTTTTCTTCGGTTGCAGTTATATTGTTTGAA
The DNA here is from genome assembly GCF_958298935.1 of Phragmites australis. NCBI lineage: Eukaryota > Viridiplantae > Streptophyta > Magnoliopsida > Poales > Poaceae > Phragmites > Phragmites australis. The sequence continues at coordinate 19,729,544 of NC_084941.1, read as the reverse complement.
TTGTGTGAATATGTATTGCTTGTTCTTATACACACACACACACATAAAGTTTTGCCTTTGTTGAAATTGTTTGATTTATACTTGGTTTGATTGGTTTCTTGTTTATATATGTATATGCTTGACCTATAGAGCCCTATATGTATATATATGTTTTATATCTATGTGTGTATATATGAATGCAAGGAATAAGAAATAGAAAAAGGGAATAAAGGAAGATCTAAACATCCTTGGGTCTAAAACCTTCACTTTCTCTCTCTCCCTTTCCTCTCATTTCTCTTCTAGCCAGCCTAGTTCAATGAAGTCATCCAGTCAGCCTATATTGCCATGTCAGCATGCCACACCACCCTTCTCATACTACGTAGTTGTGCCACCTCGACTCTGTTTACCCGTGTCAAGCCTAGTCGACTTTTCTTTTCTGAAGTATTTTGAATAGGCTTCTGACATCATAAGTGACGGCAGTGATGCAATAAAATTATTTTCCAGTAGGAAAATAATTTAAATAATCCTAGGAATATGATAATTGTTTGTTAAATGTTTTTAAGTGTTTTCTTTAGACAAATGAATGTGTTAATAATATTTTCATGTAATAATTTAATCCTAATAAATTCTATATATAGTTGATAATTCAAATAATGTATTTCTTAAATAAATAAGTGGTTAATAAATTTTTTAATGTTTTCCTTAGTTTAATAATACCAATAAATATGTTTTCTAGTATAAATATAATTATAACAATATGATAAAATCTGAAAATAGTTTTAATAATGTTTAATCGTTTTTAGTAATGTTATGTAATTCAGTTTAATGTTTTTATATAGTTTATAATTAAAATAAATGCTAATAAATTCCAAGAAATCCTAGAAAATTTTAAAAAGTCATAGATGGCTCTGCAAAATTCTAGAAAAATTTCTAATAACATAATTCAATCTTTAGTTAATATTTTTTCTTGTTTAAATCTTATGGAAGCTGTAACCTATGAACCATAGCTTCAATTTGACACATTCTTTAACCTTAATATCTAGAAAAGTGTGATCTTGTGTGTGATGATGTTTTTTGTATGCTTTTTGGTTCTTTTCGGAATTAGACTTTACCCTATATTTCTCTTATCATCCTTCTTGACATAGTTATAGTTTGGGTTATAGAAGGGTAGATGATGTTTAGCCTTACATTGGGATAGTGATCATGATAATTACTTTACGAGATATGATAATGGTCCTATGCAACAATTATAATTTTTGTAGCAATAGGGTATAGGGTTTTGAGCAATAGTTTGATGAGACCAGTACAAATTGTATGATTGGGTTGTGGTATACTTGCTCAAATTTAAGGATTGGTTCATGAAATGATCTTTTCGAGTAAACAGTGCAACCAAAAGTCTAGTATGGGATGGGTCTAGCTAATTAATTTGCATACTCTTAGCATGGTGTAAACCATCTGGTAGTGTCGAATAGAAGGGTGTACTTTTAGGGTTCCATTTGCACAGGGGGGGGGGGGCTTTCATTAATGACGTATATTCACGTGGCAGTGAAATCTTAGCAGATATGCACATGTTGGGAGGGGTATTGTAAAGGCTTTGTAATGATTTGCTAGCCACATAAATCAAAAGTCCATGCTTTCATCCGATGATGAACCACGCTATTAATAATCTGCACATAAAAAGATGTGCTATTAATAACTGGCAATGATAGTGGCCATCAATACCTATTGGACTTACGAACTAGTAATGGTAGCCCACTATCGGTATGGCTTCTAACCTCCACCTATTTGGTTTCTCGTGAAAGTCTTTAAATTCAAGTCCCTGGCCAATCGCTCAGCTCCTAGCCTTGCTCCCACAGACTCTATCTTTCTCTCTCTCTTCCACCCTCTCCCCTCCACCGCCACTGCTACCACCATGATGGAAACTCCACCACCATGTCACGCTCCCCCTCGCCACGACCACCATCTTCGGCCACACTACACAACCACGTGCCTTCATACGATGATGAAGCTCCAACGCCGTTGGAGAGCTTGGATGAGGTGCAGTCCTCAGACTCTGGATTGGCAGGGTCCCCTCCAACAACGAAATTTGGGACTTCTTCATTGATGAGCCAAAGCCAAAGAGGCGTTGGAGCGAGGAGGAAGATGACGAGGAGGAGGAGGAGGATGACGATAACGCTGATGACTATTTTTCATCATGTTCGATCCCAAGTGGTCGTGGTAGGCAAAGCGCGCGGTGGGTGCAGCGGTTCTTTTGTGATGACAGTGAACCGAATGTTTTAGAGTTCCTTTTGTGTGCGCATGGCCGCGTCGTTGATGATTGCTTATTAGTATGATAAAAATAGTAATTCTGATTTAGTAATATAAAGCTTAATTAATTGTGGCCTGACAGTTTCAATTTTGATTTTTTTTTTGAGATTGAGTATCACTGTCAATTCGTAGCTGGATCCAACAACGATAAGAGATATCAATTCTCATATTGGAGCAAGAACTAGCAGTGATACAAATTAACACTGCCGGTTGGAGCCATGCATTGGCAGTGATAGTGAATATCAGTATCGGTTCTTAAGTCGGTAGTGATAATCCATGATTTTCATTGACGCTTAATCACTCTGGGTTCAAAAACCGGCTGTATTGACCCTTTCTGTAGTAGTGCTTGTGGATCCGCATGGCGGTCAGGGTGTCCTGACGAGGAGGGATCTGACTGTAAGCTGCATACATGAGTGTTGACTTGAACCCGACAGGCACCTGAAACCCGATGGGCACTCAACGGTTGTGGGTTTGGATGCCAGTTTCCGCCCATATACCATTTTGAGTTCGAGTTGGGCTGAGGCTAGTTGGTTTCGTGTTAGACATGATTTTACTCCACCTATACTCAACCTGATCTATTGCTATCCCTATACCGTACAACTCATCACATGCAATGCCTCCTACAACCACCGCCCACTACCATCAATGTCCAGACTGGAGGTCGTCCAAACCAACCACTGTATAACTTTATATATGCATGTTTAAGTTTTTTATTAATTTGTTCATGAAGTCGTTGCTTAGGTTGTAATTTGGTATGTCGCTGTTAATGCTAGAGGCTACTTGTAATCTTTAAGGTAAGTAATATATTTATCCACTTGCCGCTGCTGAGATACAATGTACTACTCTATTTGTGTTCATTTAGCAGCATACACCCCTACGATTCTAACCATTTAGACTTGTGCATTGGAATTAAGCTTGGTGGTACAATGATCGTATTGGTCTTTAATTATTTTAATTATTAAGCACTCCATCCATTTCAAAATATTGCCCACATTTGGATTTGAAAAATCAACCATTGTAAATTTTGAAACTTTGTAAATTTTGACAAACAATTAATAAAATTATACGCATGTTTAATATATAAAAGTTATATTAATAGATTCATATTTCATAGATCTTTTAATAAGATATTGATTTTGTAGTAATGGGTAATATATTGCAAGAGAAACTAATGGTCAAAGTATACTTTTAAAGAGTTTTTTAAATCGTAATACGCCCTATAAAAAGAAACACTAGTTTCTTTATTTCATTGGTAAAGCTGCCATTAAGTAGGTCCAATAGAAGAAAACGAGATAGAATGTGCCTCGAAGTTGTTGATAAACTTATATTCGTAGAACTTTATGGTTGTTATATAGACTTGACAAATAGAGAAATTTGACATTACCTTGTGCTACTCTTTGCTGGTAGCCAAGAGAAGAAATCATTTCTTACTGTTGATTATTAGTGGTATTTTAGACTTCTTCATCTAACTACATATTATATAAAATGGGGTCTAATATGTACATTGAATTTGCCTAGAGAGGTGCTTAACAAAATAAAACTACATGTAATTCCTTGTCATCTAGAATGGTATTTAATGTGTACATCGGTAGAGAATATCCCGTTTAAGCACTTACAAAAGGTTCTTTCATTCGAGGACATTCATCCACAATATTTATTACATTCGGACAATACCTAACCCCTTAGCTGGCATCTACATCACTGCATGTCAGCACATATTTTAGATAACGGAACAAAGTTTTGTATTTGTTCATGGAGTCGTTGCTTAGCCGCTTAGGTTCTAATTTGGCATGTCACTGTAAATGCAGGTGTTGACTTGTAATATTTAAGGTAAGGAACATATTTATCCACTTCCCACTACAGAAACACCCATATGTGGCCCTACTCTATCAGTGTCAGTTATTAAAAACTGACAGTGATAAGGCATCACTTTCAGTTCGTATCACTAATCGGTACTAATAGTCAATGTAGAAAAAACTGACAGTGATAGTCCCTTATCAGTTTTGGTTCGTGTCAAGAACTAGCACTAATAAGGGACTATCAATCTGGTTCGTGTCAAGAATTGATATTGATAGTGGAGGGAGTATCACTGTCAGTTCGTATTATGAACGGACAATGATAATGATTTGTAGTCTATCTTTAGAAATTCATAGTTTTTTCATACGTTATCGGATGGAGACATGTTTTTTATGAAAATTATAGATCTCAACGAGATCTAAAACATTGTAGTTGATGAACTTTTCATTTGAAGCAATCAAGATTCCTAAATCTGATCTACAACTATTTTGACATTTGTAACTTATCGAGCTCGACTCTTTCGTCATGGTTTACTTGTGGGAGTACCTAGCATTTCTGAGCTAGATGAAAAAAAAAGACAAAATTAGTAATAATATGGTGAAATGATAATATATACAATGCTTAACCACTAAATAAGATTAGCATATTATATGTGCAATGCTGTTCTCTGTCTTTCTTTTGGATCAACTAAGTTACAAGTAAGATAAAGAAATGATACAAGAACATAACATATGAAAATGATCATTGTTAACATTAGTAAGTACATGATTAAATGATAATATATACAATGTTTAAGATGGTTCATGTAGAAGCAGGGAAAACAAGTGTCGGTTTGCATGTTTTAGTTTCATCTTACAAAATATTACATTACCTTCAAACTGGAGGTCGGCCAACCCAACCACTTTATATATATGCATGTTGATGTTTTGTATTTGTTCGTGAAGTCGTTGCTTAGGTTCTAATTTGGTATGTCGTGGTGTATGCTAGAGTTGACTTGTAATCTTTGAAGGTAACATATATATCCACTTCCCGCTGCTGAGATACAATGTATTAATATAACTGTGTTAATTTAGCAGTAAACACCCTATGATTCTAACCATTTAGACTTGTGCATGGGAATTAAGCTTGGTGATACAATGATCCTATTGGTCTTCAATTATTTTCATTGTTAAGTACTCCCTCCATTTTAAAATATTAACTGCACATATTAGGATTTGAAAAAAAAACTTTGTAAATTTTGAGACTTTGTAAGTTTTGAACAAATATTAATCAAATTATAATAATATTTGGTGTTCAAAAGTTGTATCAACATTTTTGGATTTCATAGACCTTTTAATATGATATTGATTTTATAGCAATTGATAATATATTGCAATAGAAAATAATTGTCCAATTCTACTTTCAAAGTGCTTTTCAAATCCTAATACGCCCAATAAAAAGAAACAGATTAGGTACTAGTTTGTTTTCTTCATTGGTTAGGCCTCAATTAAGTAGGCACAATACACAAAAACGAGGTGGAAATAATGTGCTTCAAAGTACTTCCTCCATTCATAAATAGTAGGCATATTTCTTTTAGGTTCGGTCTTCGAAGTTCAATTTTGACTAAAGTTTTCTCGCAAAATATATCATTTATAGCTACAAAATTTATATAGTGTGAAATCATTTTGAATTATGAACCTAGTTGTATAATTTTTATACACTAGATATTTTTATAATTTGATTAAATATTATTTAAAGTACACAAAGTTTGCCTTTTTAAAATGAAATGCGCTTACTATTTCTGAATAGAGGGAGTAGTTGATAAACTTATATTTGTAGAACTGCATGGTTGTTATTTGGACTTGAAAAATAGAGAAATTTTACATTACCTTGCACTACTCTTTGCCGGTAGCAAAGAGCAGAAATCATGTCTTACTATGGATTATTAGTGGTATTTTAGACTTTTTTCCATCTAACAAAAAAGATATCTCATAGAGGTTCGTCACTAGCATTGTTCGTTGGAAGCTGCATGTACTAGGTGCAAATATAGGCCAACAACCCCCACCTTGTTGGTCTTGTATGAATATCTGTCGGTCTGCATGCCGCTAGAGTTGTTCCCCATGGCTAATTGTTGATGACAAGATTTGGTATATATGAAAGTTATTGCAGTGCTGATTGGTTTAACGATAAGAACTTAAGGCTATTGCCGATTCAATTACTATTTGGTTTTGAATCAGTGGCTAAGTGCTCTAATTGGGAAAGGAAGGTCAAGGTCAGAACATAACTGCCGAAGATGACAAGGTGCAGCGATAAAGCTTAGAGTTGGTTAGGATTATTCAAGGATATTATTGGACCTGGTCAAATTTGAGGAGTTGGTCTCTAGCAAGGTGGTCTCTAGCTAAGGTGGTCTTTGGCTATGGTGGTCTTTGGCTAAGGTGGTCTTCGATCAGGTGACCACGACCATGACCAGTGACCACGACTAGTGACCACGACTAGCAACCACGACCAGTCGATCGCCACCAACGACCATGACCAGGCAACAACCAACCAGGAAACCACCGACCATGGTGATTTCTGAACATGTTGAATTTCATCAGTTGGTCTCTGAACAGGTAGAAGAACTGGTCAGATTCGAACACATGGATACATCGAGCAATTGGTCTCTAAGCAGGTAGTCAGACCAAGAAGGTAGTACGTGAGTAGATGTTCGGGTCGAGCATGCAGTTGAATCCAAGAAGGCCGAACTGTAGTAAAGGAAACACGGGTAGATATATGCAAATTTACGTAGTTGAATAGGAAGATATATTAATTATAGAAAGTTTGGAGATCAGAAAGCATAGCCAAATCATATCTATAAGTCTTATTTGGTTTGAATTAGGAGTCCTGATCTTGTACGACTAAGACCTACCGACCATTAAATATGAGAGGGTCATGGCCGATTGAAATCATCAACCATTCGATCAGACACAATTTACATTACCTTTCATTTTTTCCTAGCTTCTATAGTCCCATTGTCTTTTCCAATCTACATTGCTACCTATTCTTGATCTCCATGACCAAAGACAAGCCGTCGGTCACTTGCGCTCCGATGGGTCCTTTCTTGAGTGTGGGTGATGACGAAGGTCTAACGATGCAATGCCACGACTGGGGTATCCTGGGTGCTGTTCACCAAATATTGCACATGAAGTGTTCAGTGTTTGGCACGACATCTTTTCGTGGCAACACATTTTTTGAGCATAGGTGGTTGGCGAAGGTCCGACGACACAGTACCACCACTGGGGTATATTGGGTGCTGCTCACTGGATATTGCACAGTGCTTAGTGTTTGGTGCGGCATCTTTTTGCTACAACACGCTTTTTGGTGACTCCTCTAGGGAAGAAGCTTTCAACTGCCTTTTTGCCAGATCCTAAAACCCTAGATATGTCTACTTCAGAGATTGACAAAGATAACATCATCATGGCATCCTACGATGAGTTGCTAGAAGAAGCGCGTCTAGCGATTGAGACCGACTTGGAGCAACGTTGGCAACAGCTACTCTCGTGCTACGTAAAGACTCGGCAAGGCGTGTTCAAGAAGGAGGATTCTCCTCTGCCCGTTGACCAGCACCCTAAGGGATTAACCAATGTAAGTGCTCAATCCTCTTCCTCGCATGAAGATGTTGCTAATATGATCGATCAATCTATCGGTGCAACTATGGATTATAGTGTTCAAAAGATGGTTGAGGACATGTTGATTAGTAAGATTCGGCCTTTAATTTTGCAAATACATGAGGAACAAGGTTTGAAACAACTCGTTGCTAGTAATGTTAATGCTTCAATCCCTTCTGCTGTCGTTAATACATTACCTAGTGCGTCTTATGCTTACTTGAATAACCCTCATGATGGTCAAAATTATATGGGTAGTGTTGCACCTAATCATGTCACTTCTCTTGCTATTAAAATTGATGTGACATAAAACCCGTATCAAACACCATATGTTAAGCACCATGTTTCAACTTCGGCTCAAGCTTATAAAGCCGAAGGTTATCCCAATATGCAGACACCTTATTATCAAACCGTGGCATATAGTGCTCCGCCTATACCACAGCAAGGGTCAGGAATCCCTTATGGGCTGACACTTGCGGATGTTTTGCTACGCCACCTCCAGTTACTTCATATACACCGAATTGGCCCATATCACAACTTGGGCCAATAGCTAAACCTACTCGGCCGAGGGCCGATTATGCTAAAATCATGCGAGAACAAGTAGTTACAGTGCTAAGAGAACAATTCGGTGTGAAGGTTAGAAGAAAAGCTTGTGCATACCAAAAGCCATATCCAAATCACTATGACACAATCCCATACCCCCACGGTTTCAATGTTCCTGATTTTGTGAAATTCACCAGGGAAGATAATAGAACCACTAGGGAGCATGTAGGTTAGTTTCTTGTGCAATTGGGTGAAGCCAGTTCCAATGATGACCTGAAAATTAGATTATTTCTTTTGTCATTATCTGGAATTACTTTTGCATGGTTTACATCCCTTGCTCCTAATTCAGTGTATGTGTGGTCTCAATTAGAAGAAAAGTTTCATGAGTATTTTTATAGTGCTGATACTGAATTTATTGGACCGAGAATGGAGACTAGAGGGGGGTGAATATGTGCCTCACAAATTTTTTTCGAAATTGATGGCCTTCTCCTATTAAGTCACCTAACGCACCTCAAAACCAAGAGTGGAAGAAAAACTTTAGGAAAGACATATTGCACCAAAAGATACTCAAAGAAAGCATGGATCTTGTGGATGTATATGAACACTAGGTTCCATTGAAACTTATTCCACTAGTCATAGCCGCAAAAAGATTGCAACTTGAAGGAAGAACACTTTGGACCCAACAAGATAGTCACCCGGTAAAGAAACTCTCTAAATCGATGATCTAGAGGCAAGGGAATTCAAGACCAAATCTTAATGTGAATTTTATGCCTCTAGCAATAAGAAGAACAACTTTCCAAGGGCAGGATCTTCCCATATCTTTCCATTGTCACATATGGATCACAAATACGGTTAAGGTCAACAAGTGATCAAACCGGTTCTGATAACACTTGTTGGACCAAGAATGGCGACTAGAGGGGGGTGGATAGGCGCCTCATAAATTTCTTTCAAAACTCACGACCTTCTCCTATTATATCACCTAACACACCTCAAAACAAAGAGTGGAAGCAAAAACTTAGGAAAGATATTACGCAAAAATATTCTCAAAGAAAGCATGGCTCTCGTTCATGTATATGAACACTAGGTTCCATTGAAACTTATTCCACTAGTCATAGCCACGAAAAGATTGCAACTTGAAGGAAGAACACTATAAACCCAACAAGATAGTCACCCGGTAAAGAAACTCTCCAAGTCGATGATCTAGATGCAAGGGAATTCAACACCAAATCTTAATGTGAATTTTATGCATCTAGCAATAAGAACAACTTTCCAAGGTAGCAATTCAGCTCAAAAACCAAAACAAAAATCACAACCGAAAAGGAAAAACTTGTGACAAAGCAAGGAAGCCAATAGAGGAAAACTAGAAGGAGATGAATACAAGCATTGGAGGAAACAATAATTTCATTTCTTGCAAAGGTCAGCTCTCTTTTTTGCAGATTACAAAGTAGTTTCACTCACAAAAGCCTTCAACTACACATAGTCTAAGCACTCCTCTCTCCTTCCCTCTAAAACCGTACCATACAAACTCAAATGGCTGGCTCAAGCCACCCACACAGCCTTGCACCCCTCACTTCCAATGACGTCCTACCTACCACTGAGGTATTTTGGTTCATTTTTTGCTCCATCCATCGAGCGATCATGAAGCCTTCATGATTTAGCTTCACCTCGATGTAAGCTTTGCGATGATGCCACATGCACTTCATCCTTCCATGGTTTTGAGGCCAAATAGGGAAACCACCGCGCACGCTTCTCAAAGCATGACTCACTGCCACTTGCTTCCACCTCAAGCAAGCGTCCCGGTATTGATACATGTACTTTGTCTTGCTATCTTGACCGCTGGCAAGTATTTCTCGCTCCCGATCCCTTGGGTCGCCTTGTCACCCGGCATCCCCTTCACATGACTTTGTCAACACATTGTCTTCATCCATCTTCCCATGCTCGATCACCCTTGACTCCACCTGGCCTCCTTGATCATCAGGCACCAAGCACCCTGCTTGGACCAGATCATTCTGTTGCTGGCCGCCAAATCCCATTCATCACCTACACAACCCAAGACAAGCAAACATGCATCTCCAAACTATCTCCAGTTAGTCAGAGATCAAAATCTTTGTTGAAAGAGACATCAACCAGAAAACGTGTACTCTTGGATGTTCCGGCGTACACTCCTCCTGAGCATCGGGCCATCTAGCATGTGGAATTCATCAGACTCGCCATCTTGCAATCCTCTCTACAAGAAATGCTCTGGTGTGCTCTTTATTTCATCGCTGGACCATCCGGTGTATATATATTCACCAGACCAACATTTGCATCCTCCCTACAAGGAATATTCTGGTGTACACAATTGCTCATCGTCGGACCATCTAGTGTGCACTTCTTTTCCAGACCAGCCATCTTGCAATCTCTCTACAGAAATGCTCCAATGAAGTATCCGATGTTCATCCCTTTGAACGCCAGACCATCCGGCGTGTACAAGTCCACTAGAGCCAGTTTGCAACTCTTTGCAAGAAAAGCTTTAGCGTTCACTTCACTCCATCACCGGATCATCCAGTGTACACTTCAATGTTTGCCTTTGGTTTGAAATGCTCTGGCGTGTACTCTGTCTGAAAGCCAAACCATCCGACGTGTTCAAAATCCCAAGCGTTGAACCATCCAGCATGTACAATTTTCTTGGACTTAGAGACAAACACACCAACTCCATTTTCTCTATAACTTAGGTTAGTTATGATCATAATTGCAGTACATAACCATACTCATGCAATCCCAAAACAAACCAAACCAAAAAAAACTTGTCAATCACTAATAAAAAATAAACCAAAGCACATTTCAACTTAGTTTCTCAATCTCCCCCTTCATGAGTGCATTAACAACCTTCAAAGAAGAAAGATTTTGGTTTGAAGAAAATCAACTATAGAACCTCATACAAGTGGCCAAAAGTTATAGAAGGAGCAACAAAGATCACTTGACATAAGAAAAATTCCAAAAACTCGAATAGAGGCAAAGAAAAAGCTAAAAAAGTAGAAATTTCCCCTTGATGAATGCACAAGTTTCATTATGTCAGATTCTATTTTGATTGAGCAAGATTGTACATACTTTTTCCCTAAAAGCTTAGTGCATATTTTCTCCCTAGTAAGCAATGCAAACATCAAGGATAAAGCATCATGCAATGCATGAACATGCATTCGTACTGAGCTTTCACAAATATATCACAAAGCATTTGCAAGAGCTAAAAACATCAAAGGGCTATGGGGAGTAGAATGATGAGCTCACAATCGCACAAAGGCTCAAAGAGAATACAGTGTCAAAAGAACATGAAGCTACACAAGCTAGTCTTGAAGAATTATTGGCGCATTTAGGTTCACATAGCCAAATCACATTAAAAGTGACTACCATATAAGCATCCAGTCATGCCGAGGAAATACAAGAATTAGGAACTAGCAAATTTCAATCCCAAACTAAGAAAACAAGTATTTAGGACAGTAGGCTTTGCAAACGCTCACATATGAAATGAAGAGTTAGTTAGATCAAATGATTAAAGCAAAATTGATCATTTAGGCATATTTCTATTATCCTCAAGTTGAATTTAGGAACAACAGGTTTACTTCTTTTGCAAACCACATGAAGCATCAACACAACCGTATTGGATCATTTTTATTTTTTAGCGCAAGAAACTTGATTGCTCAATAGAATTTGAATTGCACAAATTATCAAGTTTTCAATAAATCAAGTCAAGTAGTATCTTTACGACACAAGAAACACATGTTCTCTAAAGGTTCTATCATGAGCTAAATATTTAACAAAGACAAAAATATAGTGCAATGTTTCCCATTCCACTGTCTTGAACCAAGAAGCCTAGAGCAAGATATTAATCAAACTAGTCTTAACACAAGTATTGACTAAGACAAAGTAATTACAAATATGGTGATCAAGAATGTAGCATTTCATAGTCTACATGATTCATAACATTACAGTCTTTATCTTTAAGAAAGCTAACTGTTGGAGGAAAATAGATCAGCCTGAGGACAATGGTTGAAGATTTCTATCAAAGGTCCCTCTAGAGCCTTCGGTCTCCGGACCCTTAGCAGGAGGCCCGACTTCCGAAGGCTACGAGCCCCTTCGGGCCACCCCTCCGGTACATACATGGCCTTCCCAAAACTCAGAGCTACAGCAAGCCCCTCTGGAGCATTCAGCCTCTAGACTCTCAGCGGGAGGCCTGGGCCCCAGAGGCTGTAGAGCCCTTCGGGCCACCCCTCTGGTGCCCGTGCGGCCTTCGGAAGCCTAAAGATGCAGTAGGTCTCCAGAGATTATATCAGGAAAGAAAGGACACCCCCTGCAACAGAGCTGACGCGAGGTCACGGATTATTATCGCCGGTGCAAGTGGTGCTTATCCTGACACCCCAGCACGATGAAAGTCGCCCTGACACCCTCGGCAGAGCAGCGCCGTGCCGCAATTGGCGACAGGCTCACCCCTCAAGGGACAAGTACCACAATAGTTACCACGGTAGATATTTATCTTCTATGTAGGGTAAAAAGTAGTTATCCAAGATAAGGCCCAATAATTCGGCCAGGTCCAAGATATTTGTATATTGTGATAACTTGTAAACTAAGCTACGTACCACCCTATAAATAGGGGGTCATGGTCATCTGAGCAGGGACAGGTGATAAGGAGAACACTCAATACAACAAAAAGGGCAACACAAAGAACATAGAGTGCACAAACACAAAGTCACACTGTGATACTCCCCCTAGACCGATCCATTTTTTCTACTATCAATACATTTATGGTGTTCCTTCCTCTCAAACTTTATCTCCAAGCTTGAGTCTCAACCTCATTAGACACTATCGCCGTATTGCTGGGGCAAGATGATCTCTTGCGCCGTCCGTGGGAATTCGAACACATAAGTGCTAAAGATAGGTAGGAATCCACTAGAAAAACCACCAAAGTGCTAGCTCTAGCCGCCATATCCACCGTTGCATCCATGCAACCATATGCGTTGCTGTCTCAGCCATGCACACCGCATGCACCCTCTAGCCCCGCTGTCGTGTGGGATGGTGTTCCTCCAGCCTTGACCAACCCAGAACCTTGGGTCGGTACAAAAACTCTAGACGGCGCGGAGGCCTTCCAACCTCTACATGGCGCAGACCTCGACACACCAGGAGAGGTCACGGCCGTGGCCGTAGCCAAGCAGGTTGCTTTCTAGTGGTTCTGGGAGGTCGAACCGAGAGGTGTTCCCACTTGGGATTGGTCCCAAAATATCTCCTTTGACAGCACCCAGGATGCCCCGGGCGAGCAACCACCTTTGGAGGTCTGTCCACCCACCGTCCTCCTCGGGCCTCTCAGGTGAAAGAAGGTTCTGAGGAGGCGCAGGGCTCCAGAGTGAGTAGACCCTACCAGTGCCCCCGATGCAGCCCTTGTGACACCAACCACGTGCATGGAACCCCAAGTCCACCTCGTCCAGGGAGGCGTAGTCGGAGCCACTTTGGCTCTAAAAGCCGGTTCACCGGACGACCTCGATGGTCTCCCCAAAGGGAAGGAGGCCCTGGGGAAACCACAGGCTCCAGGGCACATAGCCCCTCCACCGATCTCAACATCAACCACAAGCTCTGGTACCCTCGGAGGCATACGGGTGCATCCTGCACAGACCGAGGCGAGATCATAACACTGATGACTAGCGAACCCTCACGACCTTCTGGGAGGAATACCTCGGAAGACAAGTAGGATACCTAGACGTAGAGGGAACTGGCAAAGGACGACGTAGGGATCGGAAGCTTAGGGCAAGCTCCCGGGCAAATCCCTGGCCCTTCGACCCCACTCCATCGCCACCAACTCCGCCACCGACGGTGCAATATCCCAGTGATGGGGACTAAGTCAGAGAGCGTCGTCGCTAGGCTCCGGATGGATTACCTCCGGAGCCTGGTAGTGTCTAAGGGCCGAGGGGGTCGAGGACCACCTCTCTCGTCTAGCCTTCGGCTTCTCCTCCGACACACCATCGCTAGGCTCTGGACGGATTACCTCCGGAGCCGGGCAGTGGATAAGGGACAAGGGGGTCGAGGACCATCTCTCCCAACTAGCCTTTGGCTTCTCCTCCGACATGCCATCGCCAGGCTCCGAACGAATTACCTCCAGAGCTGGGCAGCGGCTAAGGGCCGAGGGAGTCGAGGACCACCTCTCCCAGCCTAGCCATAGGCTTCAAGGCCTTCAAGCCTCATAATAGAGGCCTTTCTCTAGAAAAGGTACGTCCACTATTACCTATCGATAGTTTACTTAGTTGGTCTATGTTTCATACAATAAGATCAAAACATGTTAGAGGCCTCCAACTTTACTGCTAGAATTCTTTACAATAGATAGCCACTAGGTAGAAATGGTCAATCTAGATTATGTCCCTATTTAGCAGTAAGCAGCAGAACTTAAGCTACATCTTCATTTGGCATGAGTTATGAATAGTCATCTGACCTAGCTATGTCTTATACTGCAATTAGCTGCTTATTGCCAACAGTAGACTGCAAAACATAACTAGTACATAACCATGCAAATGCCTACACTCCTACCTACGCAGCACGCCTAGGTCACCTAGAAGGCAAGACTGTCTAGGTGTCCTGAAAGGTATTGTGTAGCCTCAGCAGTGCAGTTGCAACATATCAAGGGACTTCCTTGATAGATAGTGTTGCGGCGCTACCTGAAGGACTTCTTCGGGAGGCGTGACAAACCCACGTACCACGGATGTAGCATGCCTAGGTCACCTGGAAAGCAAGACTGCTTAGGTTTTCTAGATGGTATGTGTTCATCGCCTTTTTGTGTAAATTTTGCACAGTTGGAACATTTCGCATGTATGTGTTCATCGCCTTGTTAAATGGAAATGTGCATTAGATTCTATCTCTCACAGCGTGGTTGCTAGACTCATCATGCTCTTCCCCAACTCGTACCGAATCTCGGGATGAGATTCTCTTAAGGGGGGAAGTTTGTCACGTCCCAAATTCCATAATCACATAATTAAGCATAATTATGCTTATTAAGCATTATGTCTAATTTTGTGTAATTCGTTTGGTGACACTAATGCAATTCGTTTGAAATCATTTGGATGAAAGAAAAAAATCCGGGAGAGAAAGGAATTGAATTCGCAGTCAAACGTACTTCTCTCTCTTGTACGTGGGCCCACCGGCCGGCCCCACCATCTCTCCCTCCACTTGGGCAGCAGCCCCACCTGCTCCCTCACTCCCACTCCCGTGCCTCTCTCCTCTCCCAACCAGCCAAAGCAAGGGAGCAGCCCCCTCTCACCCCATCTCTCTCAAACTCTCTCTTCCTCCCTCAAATCCGAGCTCAAGAGGAGGAATTAAGGTATGCATGTGGTATTCACATGATCACAAGCTCATGAGCTATCCATCTCTCCAATTCATTTTCGTTTCTCCGGAGGATTTGAGCCGGATTTGGTGTCTTTTGGTGTTTAGGGTTGAAATGTGAAGAACACCGGATTTCTTCGCCTCCCGAGCTTTTCCCTCCGTTTCCTCCTTCAATCAACGGTCCACAACCTCGGTAAAGGCTATTGGGTGAGTCCCCTAAACTCCCATGGCAAGAATCCGCCTTTTGGATGGTTGGATTTTGAATTTTGAGCTAGGGGTTTGAAGTTCATGAGTTTTGATGAATTAGAAGCAATAGCAGAGTTTTGGTCGATTTCGGCGTATACATGTTGTCCTACGTGTTAGAGAAAGTCAATGTGATGCTCTAGGTCCAAGTCTCCACTCCAAATGTCGTCGAAATTGTCACCGGTGAGCTCCCAAAGTGCCCCCGGCGACTCCCAGCGATCTGACTGCCACCCCAAGGTCGGTTAGACCGCCAGGAGCCAAAACCCTCTGCACGGGGGCAGTCTGACCGCATTTCCAGCCGTCTGACCACGACTCTTGGTGGTCTGACCGCTGTATACCCAGACAGCACAGTTACTGCTTGCTGAAACTTGTAAAATTCATAATAAATTCTGTGTAGCTCCAAAATTATGAAACAAATTTTGTTGGTTTCATAATAACCTACTCTACCTATTACAAATATCCCCAGCCATGAAATAATGAATTAAATTTCTGAGATTAATTAATTAGGTTAAAGCTTCATTAATTCACCGTTAATTCATCATAAGTCCAAAATTGATGAATCCAATTTTGGTAGTTTCCTTATGACTTGTTCTATCTAGGAAAAGTGTTTTCATCCATTATATGCATATTTTGGCATATTTTTGCACTTCATTCATACTCATTGCATTGCACACGTTATGTTCATAGAGCACGCTGATCCGTCGATCCCGGAGACCGAGGGCGATACCAACGTGTGCCACCTTTGTGAGATAGTGCATCAAGGCAAGAATCTATCATATTGCACTGTGTTAACCTGAAGTCTAAATTGTTAGATATGTTTATGTATGTATGCATGTGTCGTCGGGTACCCTTGGGTAGAACCTAAGCCATTTCATTCTTCTACCTTGGTCGCCTGTTCATGTATGTTCCTTGCAGCCCAAATATGATGTTGTGTCTAGGTGTAAGCTTAACTTATATGCTTAGCAATGCATTAGGTCATCGATAGAAGACAAACGGTGGCGTACTCCGTTGTTCACGAGCTTAGGGTCGCTCTTGTCTTACAGTTATGTTTATGGTTACAAATACTTGATGTCAAGGTAGTTGAGATGTGGTGGTTGGTTGAGTGGTGAGTATGAGGCGAGGTGTGAGTGGTGCTAGGAGGGTGTTTAGCCTGCCCGGATGTGGAGTTCCCCTGGGTAGGACGATAGAGGAAAACCGGGCACTGTAGACCGCTTGCACCGGTTAAGCACCGATCGTCGGTGTAGTCAGCTTTACCACTTACCTTACTCACCACACGCTGATATAATGGTAGGCAAGCCGAATACCTTCACAGTTGTGGCTTTGTGGGCGTAAACAACGATGGTGTGAGCGGGTGGGCTTGTAAGCGATATTAGTTTGCTCATGGAGTAGTTCTAGTACCGCGGTTGGGGCTGGTTGGGAAAGGTTGTCATGAGTACCCCCTTGTGTGCAATTTGGCCGGTGGCACAAGCCGAATGGTCCTCGTGTCGTGTGGGTCCAGGAGTATCCCCTGCAGGGTGTAAAAACAGTTCAAACTGCCGCACTCTCGATTATGAGCATGTCTATCGCTTATCTGCACCGGTCGTAGAGTCTCGGTCGTGGGCTATGTTTCATCTACGTGTTTGTGGATCGGTTATGTTGGAGTTATGTTGGAGTGATAGTGGTGTTGGTTCAGATATGAGATGGTTTAGTGTGGTTATGGTTCAGGTATGTGGATGTGGTTCGGATACAGTGTGGTGGTTTGGGCATGGTGATCGAGTTGGCACTGGTTATACTTTGATACACTTGTTGGTTACGTTTATATTTGTTCAGTTGGTGGTGCGGGGTTGTTTCATATATGTTGGTTAAGCTAGTTGCTCACACCTATGTCTAGGTTGCTTACCGCTTAATTAACTTAACCATGTTAATTCTTGCTACCAGCTTAATGCATGACCCTTGGAGTAGGGAATATATATACCCATACTGTGTAAGACTTGCAAGTACCTTCGTACTCAGGGTGCTACCCTTAAGTTGTTGCAGGTTCATAGGTTGGCGAGGAAGAGGCGTTGTTTGGCTACTTTGTGCCTGCCGATCAGGGTGGCAGGCAGGAGTAGCATATTCTACTCCGAACTCGGTGCTCTTGGTATGGAGCCTAAGGGCATATGGCTCCATATCATTTTGTTGTATACTTTATTTTCTTCCGCTCTGTAGATCTTTTGTTGGTTAGGAGTTGAGGGGTTTTGTCTCCTCCTAGCTCACTTTTGATGTAAATTGTTGAATAAGTTGCATGCATAATACTTATAATATAAATGTTTATTACTCGCTATTTATTAAGCTATGTTGTGATGTACCTGTTGGAAGGCATGTGTTCCGATCCTTGGGCACAAAACACGTGCTGGGACTATCGGGATGATATTCTGGTTAATCATCGAGGTGGTGATTATGAATAATGATCCTTTTGGTGATTAATTAGAATATTATTTGGACGGTTCCTCACACATAGCAACTAAAAATGCTAAAGACATACATGTCAAAGCTCAACTACTATGATTATCTTACAAGATGAGATGCAATGCAAGTGCAACAAAAGTAAGATAAAGAATGTACAAAGGCAACTTTCCTTCACATAATGCCATAGGGATGACACACTCCAAGTTCTCCCCTCAGATAGGCAAATTTAGTTGCATCAAGTGGTTTGGTAAAGATATCAGCAAGCTGGTGTTGGGTATCAATGTATCTTAAGTCAATATCTCCCTTATTATTATGGTCTTGCAAAAAGGGGAATCTCACATCTATGTATTTAGTTCTGGAGTGTTGAACTGAGTTATTGGCTAAGCTTATGGTATTAGTGTTGTCACACAAAAGTGGCACATTCTTGAAGTCAAACCCAAAATCCCTCAAAGTAGTAACTATTCACAAAATCTGAGAACAACAGCTAGCGACAGCAATATATTTAGCTTCAATAGTTGACTATGTAACGCTAGACTATTTGCAAAAAGACCAATAAAGAAGAGAGGTACCCAAGAAATGACACGTACCGAAGGTACTCTTGTCAATTCTACAACCAGCAAAATCTGCATCTAAAAAACCTCGAAGAGAAAGTGAAGAAGATGCCGAAAA
This sequence comes from Phragmites australis, assembly GCF_958298935.1. NCBI lineage: Eukaryota > Viridiplantae > Streptophyta > Magnoliopsida > Poales > Poaceae > Phragmites > Phragmites australis. The sequence goes on along the minus strand of NC_084941.1, from coordinate 19,710,621 downwards.
CAAAAGACCATACTCAAGGGTGTGTTTGAGATACCTCAATATGAGCTTCATTGCTTGGTGGTTATATGTCCTTGGTGAAGCTTGGAAGCGAGCACAAAAGCAAACAATGAAGTGGATGTCAGGTCTTGTCACCGTTGGATACAAGAAGGAGCTAATCATGCTCTTGTATTCTCCCTAGTCTACCTACTCTCCATCTTCATTAGGATCAAACACTATCGAGGTAGCCATCGGTGTTGCTAGGGGCTTTACATCCTCATGTCGAATTTCTTCAGCAAATTCTTGGTGTACTATAGCTGGTGGACGAATGTACCTTGCTTGAATTACTTGATTTGAAGACCAAGAAAGAATTTGAGCTCCCCCATCATCGACATCTCAAATTCTCTACTCATAGTTTCTACAAACTTGTCCACAAGAGCATGAGAGAAACCACCAAAGATGATATCATCCATGTATATCTACACAAGTAGGAAATCATTGCCATGCCTAAAGCTAAATAAAGTTTTATCCACTGACCCCATCACATACTCGTGCTCTAACAAAAAGGACTTAAGACAATCATGCCAAGCCCTAGGCGCCTACTTAAGCCCATACAAAGCTTTCTGAAGCTTGTATACTCTATACAGGTATTTGGGCCGCTCAAAACCAGGGGTTGCTTGACATAGATATCTTCCTCTATGAAACCATTTAGGAAAGCACTTTTGGCATCCATTTGGTACAACTTGAAACCTTGGGATGTCGTGAATTCAAGGAGAATCCTAATGGCTTCTAGTCCAGCTACTAGTGCAAAGGTCTCTCCAAAGTCTACCCCCTCTATGAGTAAAACCCTGAGCTACAAGTCTAGCCTTATTTCCAACCACCGACCCATCCCCCTTGTTTATTTTCAAAAACCCATTTGGTGCCTATGGTACAGATACTTGGACATGGTTCTACAAGGACTCAATCTTGGTTTCTCTCAAAGTTATCTAATTCTTCATGCATAGCATTGACCCAATTTAAATCAGAAAGAGCGTGTCCAACATCATGGGGCTCAAAAGAAGCAACAAATGTAGAATCTGTGAAATGAGCATACTAAACAGATTTGGATCTCATTATCCTCTCACCAAGGTCGCTAATCATCAATTATGGGGGATGTGCTCGTTGAATGTGTCAAGGAGCCTCACGCTGTGAGATGATCTCCCCCTCAAACGCTGCTGGTGCCCTCTGCTGGTGTCAAAGAAACTGGAGCTAGCTTGAAAGCAGGTGTGATGGCTGAAGGTAGTGGATCATCCGCATCATCACCGAGAGCTGGAAGGTCACCATCTACAAAGATGCTTTCGCTCATCTCCTGATCACCTACACGCTCAGGAACAAGACTAGCACATAGAGTTGAGTCATCAAAGGTCACATCATAGAATTCCATGGTGGTGTTAGTGTCCAAATTGTAAACCCTGTAAGAATGACCATGAAAATAATGCCCTAATAAAATCCCATCAGAAGAGTGCGACTCAAATTTGTCAAGATTGTCACACTTTAAGACGAAGCAATGACAACCAAAGACTCTCAAATGAGAAACTTTCATTTTCCTTCCAAAACACAACTCATAAGAAGTCACATTCAAAATCAAGCGCAAGAAAATCTGATTGGAGATATAGCAAGTTATGCTAATAGCCTCTGCCCAAAACTTTTTAGGAGTCATATGCTCATCGAGCATCGTCCTAGCCATCTCCATCAAAGGTCTATTCTTCCTTTCAACCACACCATTCTGTTGAGGAACGAGTGAGGCAAAAAATTGATGCTTAATGCCATGTTCAAGGCAGAAAGCATCAAAGAGATAGTTCTTGCACTTGGTGCCATTATCATTGCGAATTGCATTGAATGTGCTAGGTAGTTCTTTGAACAATTTAAATGCTAAGCTCCGAAAGTGTGAGAACACTTCATACTTGCTCACAACAAAAGCAGACCCAAGAGTAGAGAGAGTAGTCATCAACAATGACAAATACATATCACTTGCCACCTCCCGGGCAAACCCGGGAAGGATCAACAGTGTCCATATAGAGAAGTTCTCTCAGTCGTTTAGTCATCACCAGATTATCTGAAGGGTGAGAGGTGGCAACCATCTTTCCATGCCGACAAGGAGCACAAACAAGGTTTTTCTCAAATTTGAGCTTGGGCAATGATCAGATCAAACCTAGAGCACTCAACCTAGTGAGCAAATCAAAACTCATGTGCCCTAGCCTCTTATGCCATATCCAAATCTTAGAAGAAGGTTGCGCAATTAAATAACGAGAAGAACCATGAAACTTAAAGAAATTGGCTCCAAAAACTATCCCAACTTGAGAAAGCCAACAAACCAAAGTACTTGTACAATCAAGAGTATCGCGTTTCAAACGCACTTCCAAGTCCTCATCCAACAACTGAGATACAGAAAGCAAATTGTATCTCAGATGCTCCGCCAAAGCCACATCCTTGAGAGTGAAACTCTCATTCACCTTTACCATACCATTGGCCTTCACTCTTCCCTTTCTATCGTCCTCGAATGTGATGTACTCGTGCTGCTTCGTTGGGGTGAGGTTGGAGAACCATGATGCATCTCCGGTCATAAGGCGTGAACAACCGGAGTCAATGTGCACCCTGAATATATGAGAAGAATAATAGGTGGATTGCTCAGTACTGGGGTTAGACAGAAACCTCTTGGGAATCCATTACCGGGTCATCCGCCCTGAAGTAGTAAAAGCATGTGCATGCAAATCAACACTAGTGCATTAAGGGTGAGTATCACGATGAGGAAAACGTGGTCAGCCAAAGTGCTACAACTCAAAGCGTCTGACATGTGAACCAAAACCGTATGAATCATGGTAAGATCCATGCCGGGCACCACATCTAGGAGGAAAGTGTTGAAACCTCATGAGTAAGAGGGAGAAAAAGACTCATGTACACCAAAAGAGGGGTAATACATGTTCCGAGTACTCCACTCAATTACACCCCTCATTCCTCCTACGACGAAAGCAAAACCCAAATTGGTAACCCTCTCTCTAGCAGTAGGTGCAGTGGTAGCATCTCTTAGAACCTTGACTGTCGGTCACTCTAGACTCTCTCACAGGGACTTTCATCTTAGGCTATGTATCTCTCTTGCGTTTTGGTGTGGGTTTCTTCTTGGTGGGTTGTGGTGTGCCATTGATTTTAGATTTCTCAACCTCAAGAGTAGTAGGCATGATGAAAGCAGTCTTACCATCCCCATTGTGAGCCACCCTCTCAAAACCAAATCACAAGGCTAAACCCACCTTATCTGTGCATATTTTTGTCTTGACCAAAATTAGATTCATTTTTCCCTTGCCTTCTGAGCATTTCTCCATGAGGGAGAGGAGATACTCATTCCCGTCCATAAGCTTTTGAACTTGTCCTCTAACCCAGTTGAATATGTCCTTAAAGACAATGTAGGTAGAATAATTCGGTTGCACATCCTTAGAACACTCAGCACTATCCTATCTAGACTCTAGCTTTATGATGCGCTTGTCATTCACCTCAAAATCCTTTGCAAGCAAATGGCAATTCTTGCAAGCGTCCAAGAGAGTAGGCCTAGAATCCTCCTCAAGAAGCTTTTCTCCTCAGCAGTCTTAAGCCGATTGGTGACTTGAGCATGCAACGTCTGAAGCTCGATAAGCTCACTCATAACCACAAGGCAACTATCACACTCCTCATCTTTTTCCCTAGATTTAAACAAGGCAATCTCAGTTGTTACACACTCATACATAGACTTAAGGTCCTTCAACTCATGAACAACTTTCTTAAGTAATCTATCCTGGCTAACAAGAGCATCATTCAAGGTATCAACCTGAATGGAAAGCTGGTCATAGGTAGGTGATACCTCAGAAGAATAAAGCTCAGGATCGCTATCGTTGTCGTCCACCATGAAGCAAAGGCCAGTGAAGTCCTTGTTCTTCATGGGTGACTCCTCCTCCTCCGAGCTCGAGGAAGTGTTGATGTCGCTGAGCACCACAATAAAAGCTCGAGATGCCACCTTGGCCACCTTCTTAGCCATCTTGTCACAGTTCGTGAAGAAGGGCTTCTTGTCCTTCTTCTTGTGCTTGTCGTAGTTGTGGTAGCGGTCTTCCTTCTTCTTGAGCCTTGGGCAGTCTGCCTTGAAATGAGTGGTGTCACCACATTCATAGCAAGCATGAGAACCATCCCTCAGTCTCTTCCGTTGTTGTAGAAGCCGATGAACTTCTTCGGGGTCAAAGCTAAATCATCATCATCAAGTGTGTCCACCTGCTCCTCTATGTAGAAACTAAGGAAGATAAAGCAAATCCACTAGATGAAGGGTTAACACAAGAAAAGCCAACTCCAGATTGACTACCACCACTAGGTCCTGAAACTAATACCATGTTCTGAGATAGGAGGTTTCCTAGGCCTATTCTAACTGCTTGGCTATCTCGGTGGATTTGAGCTTGCTGAAAAGTTCATCACAAGTCAATGTAACATGACTGGATGGCTCCTCAATGCTTGAGATCTTCAATTCCCATATGCTATGATCAAGAGTATAGAGAAGCTTGATCGCCCTCTCAAGGTCAGAGTAAGGCAAAACACCAGTGGATCTAAGGTTGCTAACAATTCCATCAAATCTACAAACATAATATCCAAAGACTCTAGGGCTCTGCACGAACGTCTGATATTCTTGATTGTATATGCTTTGGCATCGAGCCTTGATATAGTTAGTGCCTTCATGAAAAACACTGAGAATAGTCCAAATCTCACAAGCGGTATGGAGGTGCTAAATTCTGTAAAACTCATTATGACTCAGGCTGGTGCATAATATATTTCTAGGCTTGCTGTTGGCTTCATATTGTTAAATTTGGGCCTGAGTAGTGCGAACGATAGGAATATCATAGTTGGAGTCTACAATCTCACATATAGTAGTTCCTTGGATTAAGAGGTAAGCCGTCTTGCGCACCTTCCAGTATGAAAAATCATGACCTTCAAAGAATGGAATCTTCACATATCTCTCCATTGTCGCCTACAGATCATAAAGCTGGTTAAGGTCAACAAGTGATCAAACCGGTCATGATACCACTTGTTAGACCAAGAATGGCGACTAGAGGGGGGGGGGGGAATACGCGTCTCATAAATTTCTTTCGAAACTGATGACCTTCTCCTATTATATCACCCAACGCACCTCAAAGCCAAGAGTGGAAGCAAAAACTTAGGAAACACAGATTACACCAAAAGATTCTCAAAGAAAGCATGGCTCTAGTGCATGTATATGAACACTAGGTTCCATTGAAACTTATTCCACTAGTCATAGTAGTATGAACAAGGGTTCCCGATCTTCCGAAAGGTTCTGGTAACTCTCGATTTGGTGGAAACGAAACACAAGTCGATCCGGCTTCCGAACAACACGATCCGAAACCCCGCAATCGCAGCACCACGTCTCCTCTGGTTATCAACCGGCGTTGCACGGTTGACCTCGCCAAGAAGGCTAAAGTCCTTGCCTGCGAATCGAAGAACACAAGCAAGAACAAGGAAGAATGCAACCAAATTGCGGATGAATGATTAATCTCACGAGTTGGGGTCTCACAAACCGACGAAACGGCGAAACTGTTCTTGACAGAATAATCTAAGCAAAACCCGCCCTAACGAAAGCGGCGGCGGCTGATAATAAGGGTCTAAGGGTCGTCACACCCCCTGGTCACGCCCCCCTAATGGGCTCAACGCCGATACACGGCCCAACGGACCAAAAACAGTGACGCAGCACCGGGACAGATTCTGGACGCTGACTTGTTTCGACGTTTCCCGTTGACTCAGAAGAAATTTGGACCTCAAACCAACTCCATTGGTTTCCTTATGAAATTATCTTTCCAACCATATGTGAATCGTCGAAAACGGAGTCCGGATGCGTCCTGGGCGTCCGTTTTACTGCTCGCTGGTCCTGGAGGTCGAGACTGATTCGGACTCGAGTTGGACTGGACCTCCTGCTGTTGTTGGACGTCCTAGCTGCTCCTCCACGCCTCCAAGCCTTCCTCTATGTGTCTCCTTGTCCTCTCCATGATTCCTAAGTAACACATAATCATTAGGTAGTAATCTATTCTCAAAATTATATAAAGAGTTGCTTAGGAACGAGCTCACCTCTAAATTTAATTGTCGTGCGCGAGCTCTTGTGATTGGACCTTGAAAGTTCAATGGAGGATCATTGTATGTATCTGAGGGAATGATGTCCTCATCACATAGCCACAAAAAGATTGCAACTTCATGGAAGAACACTTTAAACCCAACAAGATATATATGTCACCCAGTAACGGAACTCTCCAAGTCGATGATCTAGATGTAAGGGAATTCGAGACCAAATATTAATATGAATTTTATGCCTCTAGCAACAAGAAGAACAACATTCCAAGGTAGGAAAATTTCAGCTCAAAAACCAAAACGAAAATCACAACCGAAAAGGAAAAACTTGTGACAAAGCAAGGAAAACTAGAGGAAAACTAGAAGGAGACAGAGCAAGGAATAGAGAAACAACCACTTCATTTTTTGCAAAGGTCAACTCTCTTTTAGGCAGATTACAAAGTAGTTTCACTCACAAAATCCCTCATCTACACATAGGCGAAGCACTCCTCTCTCCTTTCCTCTAAAACCTTACCATACAAACTCAAATGGCTTGTTCAAGCCATCCACAAAGCCCTGCGTCTCTATTTATAGGCCTAGGGAGGTAGCTTAGCCCTTAAGTTTTCTTGTTCCCAAAATGCCCCTCACTTCCAATGACCTCCTACCTACCACCGAGGCATTTTGGTCTATTTTTCGCTCCATCCATCAGACGACCATGGAGCGTTCATAACTTAGCTTCGCCTCGATGAAAGCTTTGTGGTGATACCACATACACTTCATCCTTCCACGGTCATGAGGCCAAACCGGGAAACCACCTCACATGCCTCTCAAAGCGTGACTCACTGCCACTTGCTTTCACCTCAAGCAAGCATCCCGATATAGACATGTGTACTCTGTCTTACTATCTTGACTACCGGCAAGTCTCTCCCGCTCCTAATCCCTTGGGTCACCTTGTCACCTGGCATCCTTTTCATATGACTTTGTCAACATGTTATCTTCAATCATCTTCCCATGCTTTGCTTGACCTCTATGTGCGCAGCTAGGATCACCCTTGATTCCACCTGGCCTCCTTGATCGTCAGGCACCAAGCACCCCACTTGGCATAGATCATCCTGTCATTGGCCGCCAAGTCGCATTCGTCACCTGCAAATATACATCTCCAAACCATTTCCAGTTAGTCAAAAATAAAAATTTCTATTGAAAGAGACATCAACCAGAAAACATGTATGCCAGATGTTCTGACGTACACTCCTCCTAAGCGTCAGACCATCCGACATGTGAAATTCATCAGACTGGCCATCTTGTAATCCTCTTTGCAAGAAATGCTCTGGCGTGCACTTCATTTCATCACTGGACCATTCGGCGTATATATTTTCACTAGACCACCATTTGCATCCTCCCTGCAAGGAATATTTTGGCATACACAATTGCTCATCACCGGACCATCCAGTGTGTACTTCTTCTCCGGACCAGCCATCTTGCAACCTCTCTGCTAGAAATGCTCCGACGAAGTATCCGACATTCATCCCTTTGAATGTCAGACCATCTGATGAGTACAAGTCCACCAGAGCTATTTTGCAACCTCTCTGCAAAAAAAGCTCTAGCGTTCACTTCACTCCATCACTGGACTATCCAGTGTACACTTCAATTTTTTCCTCTAGTTTGAAATGCTCTGGCATGTACTCCGTCTGAAAGCCAGACCATCCGGCGTGTTCAAAATCCCAGGCGTCGAACCATCCAGTGTGTACAATTTTCCTGGACTCAGAGATAAACATGCCAACTCCATTTTCTCTGCAACTTAGGTTAGTTATGATCATAATTGCAGTACATAGCAATGCTCATGCAATCCCAAAATAAACCAAACAAAAAACCTTGTCAATCACTCATCACAAATAATCTTAGACACATTTCAGCTTGGTTTCTAAGAATTCAGACTTTTGTTTTTGACATCGGTTAAACAAAAATACAATGAACCTGTTGCTAATTGTATTAGAAGATTTAGGGATACAAAGAACCGATGTTTTAACTTGACGCTTTCTAAAAAAAACTTGGCCGAATTGGTTTATTCGGGCTTATTGTCACATCTTAAGGAGAACCTAGAGGGTTATGATTTCCATGAGGTTAGTCAAGTATTAGAAAGAGCTCTGGCACAACAGAGCTGGGATAAAGAGTCTAGAAATTTTTAGAAGTCAAATGACAAAGTAAGAGTCGATCATCTTAAAGTTCACAAGCTTGAGTATGAATTTGAAAAATTGAGCGATGATGATGCTAATATGTGTGTGGCCGAATGGGCTTGGTCTTATAAGTCCAAACCATTTGTTTGCTTCGCTCTTAAGCCTATACCCCCTAAGAATTGGCAAGAGGAAGTCAAATTTATGTTTGATGTAGCAAAGTGTGATTGAATTTTTTATTACTTTATGCAAAAAAAAGATTAAATTGTCTCATGGTCATGTAGTTCCACCGCTAGTTAAAGAGGCGAGCTTACTGTAAATGGTATAATTCTTATTGTCATGCAACTAACAATTTTAATATTTTTCTTTGATAGATTCAATCGGCCATTGAAGGATGATTGTAATTTGCGATGATGCAAATAAACAAACAGCCATTCCCGGTTAATGTGGTTGATTTCCAAGACAAGAACGTCCTAGTTTGGCCAAATCAAGCAGAACTAACTAAAGGGAAGAATGTAATCATTGATGAAGAAAGACCTCAGCCATTGGGGAAAAACAAAAGCTAAGAGAAGTGTTACATGAGAAATTTTCCAAAGGTAAAGAATCAATCTAGATCATGGTGCACACTTCAGCTACCGAGGGGCATGATCACAATGCTAAGTCAAGGATGATCAAACCAAAAAGCCCATAAGTTGGCAAGTGGAAGGTTAATGAAGCAAGGAGATATGACAAGATTGAGAACACCAAGCCCACCTTCGAGCAGTTTTTGTCTAAATATGAGAAAGGCAAGACCGTCCGAGCACATTAAGAGCCAACCAAGTGGGTTTAAGTGGCCATGATCACCTTAAGAGCAAGGAGCATGTGATCATCATCGACATAAAATATTGTACTACTGCCATTTATCCAATGCTTGGGCAGTCGACGCTATTGCTATGGGCACTCCCTCCTATGCCATTCCCTCCTTGCCTGACATGGGGTTATGACGGTATGTGGATGCCTCCTCCTCCCATGCAATCTCCTCAGTTTCCTCTAGGATGGATAGCACCACGGAGGCTGGTGTTTGATAGAAAATCACGTCTTGTCCATGACTGATTGAAGGGTATAAATCAGTTTAGTAATGTACAACATACCAAAGCCGTAAAGAAGGTATATCGAGCCAAGGAGGATGAGATTTCTACTAAAATTTCAGATTTTAAAGACGATGAAGTGAGGACCACATCTGCTGATATTGTTGAAATTGGTTCAATGAAAGTGATTGCCGAAGAGCTTAGCAAAGGACCGATTGTCATTAGCAATAATTCAGTCAAATCTAAACATGTACCTACTGTTGTCCAAGTTGCTCCAAAGGCTAATGATCATGAGGCGAGCAGCAGTAAGCCGTTGTTTAAGTACCTACAACCGAGATGGTGTCCCTCAGGCTTGTCGCATAAGAAGAGAAGATTGCTATGGTTGCACAAGCAAGAATTGATGGAGCAACACGCTGAAAGATTACAGGATGCTTATGCGCTTATATAGTATGATTTGGCTTATGAGTCTTTGAAATCTATGAAAGGCTAGATTGTGGCTAATTTTATTGTTGACCACCGGATTAATGATAAGCATGATTTAGAAGTCGGGTATATATCTATTAAACCATGGAAGCTCTATTTTGATGGTTCAGCTTGTAGAGTAGGACAAGGTGTTGGTCCCATTTTTATTTCATCTAGAGGCACTCTTTTTAACATCTTATCGTTTGGAGTATTTTTGTACTAATAACGGAGCCGATTATGAAGCTCTCTTGTTAGGATTAGAAATTTTGAGTTCTATGGGTGAAAAGAATATAGAATCTTTTGGTGATTCGGTACTAGTTGTGCAGCAAGTTTCTCGTAATTATCGATGTTTTGACAAATTACAAAATAGTTATCTTGACAAATATCTAGACATCATTGTCATCTTGGATGATTTTGTCAGTCATGTGTCTAGAGATGATAATTTTAGAGATAATAATTTAGCGCAGCAAACATCTGATTATCAAGTTGATAGAGGCAAATTCTTTGTGATTGAAAGACCGATGAGTTCTTGGGTTCGGTTATGACTTCTACAGTGAGACAAAAGGTTGAAGTGGCTGAGTTTAAGGATTGTAGAAGGCCTTTAATTGATTACTCGAAGGATCCAAGAAAAAATATTGATAGAAAGGTTCAGCGATAAGCTTTCAAATATGCATTGTTGAATGATGATCTATATCGCCTGGTTATAGATGGTTTTCTTCTCAAGTGCTTGGATTTGGATCAAGCGAGAATTGCTATGAGAGAGGTACATGAAGGCATGTGTGGTGCACATCAATCAGCTTGGAAGATTATGTGGTTATTGAAAAGAGCTAGATTCTATTGGCCCACTATGCTTGATGATTGCTTCAGGTATTATAAGGGATGTGAGGCATGCCAAAAGTTTGGTAATATTCAATTAGTTCCTGCTGCTATGATGCATCCTATTATTAAGCCATGGTTGTTCCGAGGTTGGGACTTGGATTTTATTGGTCAAATACATCTCCTATCATCTAAAGGTCATCACTTCATTTTGGTGGCTATTGATTATTTCACCAAGTGGGTTGAATATGTTCCTCTCCAGAACATGATACATGAGGAGGTAATCGATTTTGTTTTGTAGCATATTGTTCATAGATTTGGCATTTCCCAAACTTTAACTTCGGATCAAGATACTTCATTCATGTCACATCAGGTACATGAATTTGCTGAGTCATTGAAAATTAATCATCTCAATTCATCTCCATATTATGCTCAGGCCAATGGTTAGGCCGATTCTAGTAATAACATTTTGATTAGGCTTATCAAGAAGAAAATAGAGGAACACCCCAAAAGATGGCATGAAGTTTTATCGAAGGATTTATGGGCACACCGTATTTCTAGACATGGTTCAACTAAAGTAATGCCATATGAACTTGTTTATAGATAAGAGGTTGTACTACCTGTTGAAGTAAACCTTGGTGCTTTAAGGTTGGCCAAGCACAATAACCTGTCGGTTGTGGATTATTATGATCTAATGATACACAGGATTGATGAAGTGACGGATGAAAGATTACAAGTATTGAGGGAAATTGAGAAGGACAAATTAAGAGTAGACAAAGCCTACAACAAAAAGGGGAGAGCAAAGTCATTTCGAATTAGAGATCTGGTATGGAAGACTATTCCACCGGTTGGGTCAAAAGAAAATAAGTTTGGCAAGTGGTCTATGAGCTGGGAAGGTCCATATAGAATTGTAAGTATCATCCTCAGAAATTCTTATTTATTAGAAACTTTGCAAGGGGAGAAATTGCATAGAGCTATTAACGGATTATACTTGAAGAAGTATTATCCTAGTGTGTGGCAAAGTACTTAGATAAGATATGGTCGATGTTTTGCTTAGCATCGTCTTGAAGAACAATTGATGATATTGTTTTGCATCAAACAAGTTTGGCATATATGATAGTCGTTGCGGTGTTGATTGGTTTAACGATAAGAACTTAAGGCTCTTGCCAATTTAATTACTATTCAGTTTTGAATTAGAAGGCAAAGTGCTCTAATTAGGAAAGGATGGTCAAGGTCGGAAGATAACTGCTGAAGATGACAAGGTGCAACGACGAAGCTTAGAGCTGGATGGGATTATTGAAGGGTCTTATTGCACCTGGTCAAATTCGAGGAGTTTCTCTCCAGCAAAGTGGTCTCTGGCTAAGGTGGTCTCTAGCTAAGGTGGTCTTCGACTAGGTGACCAAGTGACCACAACCAATGACCATGACTAGGGACCATGAATAGCGATCACGATCAACGACCATGACTACTCGACCGCCGACCAATGACCACAACCAGCGATCACCGACCAGGCAACCACCAACCAGGTGACCATGACCAGACGACCACTGACCACGGTGATTTCTGAAGATGGTGACTTTCAGCAATTTGTCTTCGAACAGGTAGAAGAATTGGTCAGATTCAAGCACATAGATACATCGAGCAATTGGTCTCTAAGCAGGTAGTTAGACCGAAAATGTAGTACGTGAGCAAATGTTTCGGTTGAGCATGTAGTCAAATCCAATAAGGCCGAACTGCAATAAAGGATACTCGGGTAAATATGGGAATTTACGTGGTTGAATAGGAACGATATACTAATTATAGAATGTATGGGAGATCAGAAAGCATAATCGAATCATAGATGTAAGTCTTGTTCGGTTTGAATTAGGAGTCCAGATCTTGTACGGCTAAGACGTGCTGCCCTTTAAATATGAGAGGGTCATGGCCGATTGAAATTATCAACCAATCGATCAAACACAATTTACATTACCTTCTGTTTTTTCCTAGCTCCTATAGTGACATTCTCTTTTCCAATCTACATTGCTACTTATTCTTGATCTTGATGACCAAGGACAAGCCACCGGCCAGCTATGCTTTGACAGGGTCTCTCTCAAGCGTTGGTGACGACAAAGGTCCGATGATGCAATGCTATGACTGGGGTATCCTGGGTGCTACTCGCCGGATATTGCACACAAAGTGCTTAGTATTTGGTGCGTTATCTTTTCGTGGCAACACATTTTTTGAGCGCAGGTGGCCGGCGAAGGTCCAACGACACAATGCCATGACTGGGGTATCCTAAGTGCTGTTCACCGAATATTGCACATGAAGTGCTTAGTGTTTGGCGCAACATCTTTTTTTTTGGCAACACCAACATATACAGTCTTCACTCCAACTAGATGTCTTATGTATAGTATTTGGTCATGATCGACGAGATAGCTTTGCTGATTAGCGGATGATGTTGTTTCCTTCCTTAATTGATCACCCAAGCCAAAAGCATCCTTCCAGCCCATATCCCTCTTCCCTTCCCTCCTAGACCAACTATCCGCTCAGCCCATATCCATCACTGGTCATTCATCTGTTCGGCCATGTCACCTTTCTCTTTATGGGCCGAAACCAGCGACCCACTCCCTCCCATCTCTCTCTCCCAGCCCCGCTGGACCAACCAGATTGATTCACTTGAATGAATTCTGGAAGGATCCCATGCCCAATTGATGGAAACCAAAGCCATCATTACCACGCATTGCTCGAACCCTAGCCGGACTCAACCCTACCACCATGCCCAAGCTGTGATCCCCCAGACCACTCCTGAAGATCCCCGCCTTAGCCTTTTGTACTACAAGTGCTGCCCGAGATCCTCCTCATCGAGCTTGAGCCGCCACCAAAGGACCTTGCTATCGCCATGCCTCTGCATGCCTCCCCGACGACCACCAAGCCTTCAGAGTGTTCGCCATAGCCTTCTGGTACTCTTCCGCTGCTTGCCATCAAAGCTCAAGCATCACCACACCATTTTCGCTCCACTCTAATGAAGCGCAGCTATGGGATGTTCACCATCAACATCCAATTTCGCGTTAATGGCTAGCTAGGTTTAGACCATCCATACTGGTTCACCCTTTTCTATCACAGCCATTGGATCACCATGCCACACCATCATCTCATCTGTGCTACCTAACCACCTTAAGCCGACATGTCAGCCTAGTTAGAGCCCAGTCAGCGTGTTCTTTTTTCCGACACTGACGTCAGGCTGACGCGATAAACCCCTTTTCCAGTTGGAAAACAATTCGATTAACTCAATAAATCTTTAAATAAGGTTTTCTGTCATGGGAATAATTCTAGAAATTCTTTAATAATTATGATAAATCCCTAAATATGTTTTTCCTTAGTAAAATAAATTGTGATAATGTATTTTAATTCTTTTTAATATTCTTTAACTGCTAAAAAATTAGTTTAATTTCTAATAAATGCCAGTAATTACAGAAAATTCACCAAAATTCTAAATTAATTAATTAAGTTGTTTTTAGTGCTTCTTGGTTCTTTCTTGGCTTTTGGTGTCTATTGCCTTATTTTATTTTTCACTTAGACGCTGATATCCCGGAGGAGTTTGCACATTTTCAGGACCAGGATTTTGAGGAACCCGCTAAGCACCAAGAGGAGGCAACTTGTCCTTGACACATTTGCTACTATGTTTATAAATGTTTCCTTTGTAAATTTGCTTGCCGATAACTTTATGGGAATCCCAAAATTAGGGTCTACCTTAGAAATTCATATTATTCTTTGTCGCCTTGGTTTAGTGGTTTTATGGAAAGGGTAAAGATGCTTTGACTCGCTTTGGGAGTTTTTGTAAATATAATTGCTCAACAAAATGTGATAATGGTATGATGCAGCTTTAGATAAAAATGTGATAATGTTTGCATAATGTAGGTTGGTTGTAGTCGTGCTCAAATTTGTTAAGGACAAGTTCATGGTGCAATTGGACCAAGATTTATAGTGCAACCACAATTGAAGTTATGGGTGAGGCCTAGCCAGTTAATTAGTTTTGTCTCGATATAGTGTAAACTAGTTGGTAGAACGGGGAACGGAATGGTGAACTTCGCTAAATTCATATGGCTTGAGGTGTTATTTACGTGGCAATAAAACCTTAGCAGGTATACACATCTTGGGAGGAACTTTGTAATGGCCTTATAGTCATTCCTAGCCATACACCTCAGAAGTGTTTTGCTGACATGGGCAAAGTAGGAAATCATGGCTTGTCGGTAAAGTGTACAACCTCTATAGAATGTAAAACTAACTAATCAGTCATGTTCACGGTTATGAGAGGCAACGAATACAACACATGATTAGAATTGTCACACTAGTTGTTTGTTGGTCATTCATCATTGCGGCCGGGAATCATGTTTGAGGTGGTCAACCATGGTAGTGGGAACCATGGTTGAGGTGGTTGGAAAATTGGTTAAGTCAAGAGGAGGAATTCTTGAGGTTGTTTATTTATTATTTCTCATTAATTTAATTATTTGCTTTTAATAATTGTTTTACTAAATTTTTTTGCATTTATGCAAATAAATCCATGTTAGCTTTATTCTTGTTGAATGCCTTCATTTGCATTTTTATCACAACTTACGGAGTATGAGACATACTTACACTTGCTATAAACTATATTACTCATCTGGGGAAGATTTTGAAGATTTTGCTAAAGATGGTGCATTCTAAGATGGTGCTTTTCGCTGACTGCCTATGGGGATGCTTGGAATAAAAGAAGATCATGCTACTTTTATAACCTTTTGACACCCGAAGGTCCTTCTTGTAATAATGAATATTACATTAAATTAATGAGATTGCTTTGTGTTATCATCTATGATGTCTCCATATATTTGGATTGATTCTTGGCTCAATATATGTTAAGAGATACGGCTTTCCTTAGACCAATCTTGACATATATGGTATCAAAGTCGTGTCGACTTAAAGCGTAACCTTAGATAGTCTGGACATCCCTTAAATGAAAAACGATAAAACATAAAAGATATGCTTGAAAACTTCCTTATCTCTATCTTTTTTTCTCCCTCCTTATTGTTTCTCCTTTCTATCTTTGTGTTTTAGATGCTAAACCTCAACAAGACTCACCACTCAACCAGACTACTTGAGAGAACCATGCTACAGATGTGATAGGATGTTCTTGCAGCACAAGGACACTGTAAGGAGCACCTGTACGAGGGATTCAAGAGTGAGCTGCCAAACCACGAAGAATGGACCATAGCGGTGTTCATCTAAAAGGTTCGTCCCAAGAATGGAGTATTCAGAGTTGCTCATTGTTGTACCACATTTGTGAGACTACCACTGAGAGCCCTGGCACACTCGCTTCAATTACATCCTGTACCGCCACCACACCTGCCTGAACAAGATGGTCTGCCCTCATGGACATGAAGGTGACCCAAGGCTACATGAGCATATTCGCCTCATGATGGGATTGGATGCCATGCCTGTTTTTGTTTTGTACGAGCTGAAAGACACCTACAATCATCTTCAAGTCGCCAAAGAAGGGAGTAGTAACCTTCGATGCTATCTCCTTAGGGAAGCCACAATGGAGACCACTCAGAGTAGAGAAGAGTACTCGACGACCTTGAAGACCTATGACTTTGACTATGCCACCTATGAGACCAGAACCAACACCCTTGCGGATGACACCACAACACCTCCGACCCAGTAGGAGTCTAAGCTAATAATCTAGTAGTGTTCATTATAGGTCGTTGGACTTCATGGTTTTTGTTTGTTTATGAGTGTCAATATGAGTTGCAGAACCACTTTTAGACATTCATCTACATTCACACTTTTAAGGTAATATTAATATAAGAAAATATCATTTCAATAAAACAATTTCGTAGTAAATCTTAATTAATGCTTAAATCTTGTCTAACCCAAAAACTAAAAAACAGATGGTGAACAATAGGAACAACGTCGGAGGCAACAACAACACCCCTGCACCTCCTCTAGCTCTGATGACCATAGAGCAACTTGTGACCACTCTTAGGCATAGATCCTTCAAGGACTGGCTCCAACAATGGCTAGCATGCAGCAGTCCACCGAAGCTCAGCCTCAAGGTCCACCTCCTCATCCGCAAGGATAGTCCATGTCCAGGGAATCCATGAGGACTAAGCCTCTGACTTTCTCTCATACCACGGAGCCATTTGCTGCTAACGAATAGCTAAAGAATGTTGATAAGAAACTCCTAATTGCACAGTGAAATGAATGAAAGAATGTATTGTATGCTGCACACCAGCTCACTAAATCTACAACCGATTGGTGGGACACATATTGAAATGACCATGAGGATCAGGAAACCATCAACTAGGCAACGTTCAGGGAAGCTTTCCACCAACACCATTGCCATGATGAAGAAGGAATTCCACCATCTAACACAGGGGGCTACGTCAACAAATGAGTATGTGAAAAGTTTCACTCAACTATCAAGATATGCCTCAGAAGATGTGGACAAAGGGGAAAAGAAGCATGTGTGCTTCTTAGATGGGCTCATCTATAGGATATAAGTGTAGTTGAGCACTCATGACTACCCTGACTTCCATCACCTTGTGAACAAGGCCCTGGTCTAAAGGAAAATGTCGTCTGCACAAGGACACCTGCAAGCGGAAGATGGTCTCACATGTACAATACTCTGGGAATAGCTCTCATCCCTGCCATATGCTGTCAAGACCGATTTCAGGAACAAACCAATCATATCTATGTGCTGAGTCAAGGAATCAATCCCAACACAAAGTGACTTCATTGATGATAATTATTATAATATCCATACCTTAATCGAAAAAATTGTCTTACAAAAGTAACCTTCGAGGGTCGAAGAACCAAATAACTCTAAAAAAATTACGAATACTCTAGTCTTTTACGACTCTTTCACAGGCATCATAATCGACGTAGAAAGCATCTTAGAATGATCCATCCTTAGTGAACTCCTCGATACCTTCTCCAACTGAGTGATTGGTGATAGTAAAAGTGAGCACTTGTCATACTCAGTAAGTTGTAAAGGAATAATATGCATATGAAGCCTTTAACAAGATTATGACAATATGGCTCTTTTGCAGAAAACAAAATTTTAAAAAACATTTTAAAAGCAGTAGTATTTAAGCAAATAACTATAATTGACCAACCACCTCAAGATTCCAACCATCTTGACTTAACCAACATTCCAAAACCTCAACCAAGGTTCCCACCACCAAGGTTGAATAAACCTCAATCATAGTTTCCACCATTATGATTGACAACACCTCAACTATGATTCCTACCATCATAGTCGACCAATCTAACCAATCCATCAATTTCTAATCATGGTAGATTTCCCATGTCACTGGTAACCATGAGCATGGTTGATTAACCAGTTTACACTCTATAGAGGTTGTACACTTTACCTACAAGAAGTTTCCTCCTCTTTCGCTGAGCATTTGTTGTCCGATGGAAAACTCTTACACACTTCAGAGGTGTGCGCTAGGAATCCACTACAAAGCCTTTACAACACCCCTCTCGGCAAGTGCATCTCCACTAAGGTTTCACCACCGTATGAATACACCTCAACAACGGAAGTCCCCTCTTGTGTCACTGGAACACACTGGAATTACACTTTTCCATTCCACACCCAATTAGTCTACACCATGCTAAGTGTATGCAAATTAATTGGCTAGGCCCGTCCCATGTCAGGCTTGTGGTTGCACTATTTACAAGAAAAGATCACCCCAAAAGTCAATCCTTAGATTTGAGCAAGACTACCACAATCCCAACCGTACTTCTTGTATAGGTCTCATCATATCACATGCTCAAATCCGTATACCATGTTGCTACAAAAATTATACCATCATCTTTTTTCATTGATGCATAGGACTATTATCAACTTTCATAGAGCAATTATCATGATCACCATCCCAAAGTAAGGCTAAGCATTAACTATCCTTTCATAACCCAAACCATAACTATGGTGACAAGGATAATAAGTAAAAAACTAGAGTAAAGCATAACTCTTGAGATTCCTGATAAAATTATTAGCATGCATGTTTGTAAAACAAAATATTTTAAAAACTAGGATAAATATGTTCAAGAACACAACTTGACTTCACTGAACTCAGTTGGGTCTTCAAAGTGTTGATCCTGAAGTCCTTCTAGCTCCTCCAGAACATAGGTGTCTACTCGCAAACATAAACGAAAAGGCAACACATAAACGCCAAGATCTAAAAAGAACCAAATAACACTCAACAGACATCATCACACACAAGATCATGCTTCCCTAGACAATCTGATTAAAGAACGGGTCAAAACGGAGCTATGGTTGACAAGTTATGATTTTCTAAAGATCAAAACTAAACTAAAAAGATTAACTAGAGATGAAATAATATTACAAGTAATTTGTTAGAATTTTTCCAAAGTTATCTATGATTTTCTAGGATTTTTCTAGAATTATCTAGCATTTATTTGAAGTATAAAATTATGTAAAACTATCAAACAGAATTAAATAGACCTATCAAACATTATAAAAAATTATTAAAAATTATTTTCACAATAATTATTATTTTTAGAATTATTTTTACACTGGAATTCTACTTATTGTGCAATATATAACAATTATGATGTCAGCATCAAGAAATAAATCAAAAAGAAAACAAAAGGCCGATTGGTCTTGACATGTGGCATAGGTGTCCGACGTGGCACAGCCACACAAGAAAACTTGCTGATGCGACATGATGACGTGGCTTAACGGATGGCGTTACGGTCCCTAATGACACTGTTAAGTTCACTAAATCCTAACCATTCCTTTCAGACCGAACGACTCATATCTATCCAGTGAACCGGTACACATACATCTAATAGAGACCATTAACTCGAGATCGAATAGCTTACTGTGATCGGCTTTGTTCTCGGCATGGAGAACGGTGGTGCGTCATCGGTGAATAGCGAAAAGCTCATCATCATGCTCCAAACCCTCCGATGAGTGGCGGAACAGGACCATATGCTCACGGCGAACACGGCTAGGCTACGAGTTGTCATCTGTGATGCACAGTTGAGGCCTGCGACGGTGAGTGTCGGACTGAAGCTTCATCTCTTGTTGGAGTTAGGGCTCTAATCGCACTAAAGGCTCGAGTAGTTGGGCAAAAGCTGCATAATGCACTAGGAAGGCTCTAGGTCGCATATTTATACACGAGCAACTCCATTATCTCTTAATCGACTCAGATTTGAAAAGAGGCGGCAACAACGGGTCAAACTCGATTCCAACGATTTAAATAAAAAACCAACCTAGGCCAACGTCCTTCCCTCTCAGCCCAACCGATCCCCCCTCTCTCTCTTCCCATTGGTATCATCGCCCTGCCGTCCTAGCCTCCTCTCTCCCCCTCTGCTCTCTCTTCACTTCACTGAACTGGAACAACATGCAATTCTTGCACATCTCACATGAGACCATAGCCCCGCCATCGCCCTCATCTTCTTCCTCTCTCCTCTCTCTCTCAGTACTTGTCAGGCAAGAACTTGATAATGGGGAAACTGCATTGACGTACTTGTATCCAAGTCTGAAACAACATGAAGGCTACCAAAATGGGGTTGACATGGACTCTGGATATCTGCCCACCCTATCTCCAATGAAGCTTGGTTCAAACGGGAATTCCAATTTTGAGATAAATCCGCCGGTCGCCACAATCACTTCAAATCTGAGTGACTTAGGAAAGGATTTCCTATAGAAACTTCTCGTATAGATTCCATATTCCCTTTTCAAACTTTTGCCCATCTTATCTATTTTCACGCATGTTTCAAACTAGGAATTGAGCTTGGGATCGAAGAGTGTAGCCACCAGACTCTGTCGAACCCTAATTGAGATTACTACGATCCCCTAGCCCTCCTTGTCTATAAATAGTCGCCCTCACGGCCACCTCTACTCACCTTGCACCTTTCGCCCAGCTTAATTGTCAAAGCAAATCTACCATGGAACCCCCTCCTACATCGAGCTTCGAGGTCCGTCACCACCATAGATCCTTGCCAGGCCTCGGTGGAGATCACCGATGAATACACGCTATCTAGGTGACTCCATCATGCTTCCCTCTCTTTGTTCCACCGCTTCCCATCACAAACCGCAGCTGCTAGCATGTTTCTGGAGAGATTCTAGTGATGCGCCGCCACCCTGAAGCCGCCATCGCTGCCGTGATCTATGCCAGAGTCAGTTGGGATTACCCCTGCATCATTAGATCCTCGATGACAGTCACGATTAGTACCGCTTACCTCTTTAGTGAGTTAGAACAAAGTCTTATGATCTAGAATCAACGATCTAGGTTTATATATACATAATCCCAGTTAGCCATATGCATCATCACCACGTGGCCAGGTCCCACGTGTTGGCCCTGTCAGCGGTCCAGGTCCAGTCAGCATGTCAAATCCGCTAGCCACACCAGCGACCACATCAATGCTTTCTCACCGCCACCTAAGCGCTTTTGCTTACATGTTAGAAGAGTCAATGTTTACGTGCTATGCACAGTCAACTTTTCTTTTTCTTTTTGATTTGTTTTCTATTGATAACGTCATAAATAGAATAATTATGCAATAAATATGTTTTTCAGTATAAAAATAATTCTAACAATTAGGATTAATTTGATAATAGTTTTTCATAATGTTTACTTTAATAGGTAAATTTTTATTAAATATGTTTAATGCTTTTCTATGTTTCAGTAATTCACTTAAATTATAAAAAAAATCATAGATTCATTTGGAAATTTTTAGAAAATTCCTAATTAACTAGTTTCACCTATAGATAATATTTTTATCCTATTTAATCTTTTGAATGCCCTAACTTGTGAACCATAGCTCCGATTTGATACATTCATTCACCAAAATTTCCAAAAAAAAAACATAATGTAGCAAGTGCTGTTGTTTGTTGTCTGCTATTTGCTTCTTTTTAGTTCTTGGTGTTTATTTGTTGTCTTTCCACTTATTTTTGCGAGTAGACACCAATGTTCCAGAGGAGTAAGGAGGACTGCAAGACCAAGACTTCGGTGAAGACAAAATTGAGTACTGTGAAGGCAAGTTTTGTCCTTGGCCATATTGATCCTAGTTTTTCAAATGTTTTGTTTTACAAAGATGAATATTAATAATAGTGTCGGGAATCTAAAGTTAGGCTTCGATGAGAGTTTTCCCGATCTTAAGAAGGTAATAAGATAAGTTAATTGGTGGAGTTTCAACATTGATGATCCAAAGGCTCCCACCAGTACAAATCGAGAACCCTCGCAACCACTACACCACTACTCCGTGGTTATCAACCGTGCCAAGATATGGTTGACCTCACCAAGAAGGCTTTTTCTGTAAGCAAATCGAGAACACAAGCAAGAACAGGTAGATGCAATCTGAATATTGCTAATTACCAATATAGTACTCGAGTTGGGGTTCCACAAACCAAATAGGCGGTGAAACTGTCTAAAACAGAATATCTAAGCAAAACCTAAGCCTAAACTAGAACGGCTACTATGTATATATAGGAGGACATGAGGCGGTCGCCCTAGGGTTGTGTGGACCTGAGAAGAGGCATACACAACATGGACTCTGACCCCGAAACGCTTACAAGAATTGACACAAACTGAAAACTCTCTCTCCCCCCCCCCCCTCTCTGTCTCAACTATTCTGTAGATTGCAAATAGAAATAGAGAAACTTGACGTGATATTAATAGTGCTACTGTAGTCCTCTAAATATTCACTTTGTGGCACAATAATAGAAGATTTTAGATTTAAACAAATATAAACTTGATGCACCATATTTTATAATTTATCATTGTATTTGCCAATAATATGAAAAATATTCAGTGACAAACATAGCAAAACAAATATAGGTGCTTTAGCATTTGTACCATTTTGTAACATGCATGGTGCAGCAGATGTCTCCTCTTTTTCCTTGTACTCCTTCTCTTCACC
Organism: Phragmites australis; assembly: GCF_958298935.1. Classification (NCBI taxonomy): domain Eukaryota; kingdom Viridiplantae; phylum Streptophyta; class Magnoliopsida; order Poales; family Poaceae; genus Phragmites; species Phragmites australis. Next base: position 19,688,123 of record NC_084941.1, on the reverse strand, counting down.
CATCGCTTTGTTGTTTTTGTTATCTAGCAAAAGGTTAGCAACAACACGAGGTAAAGAGCTAGATATATCCTTAGTCAGAACTAAGACATTTTTGCATTTCAAAACATAGCATGGAAGCTCGTTATCATAATTTTCAGCAAGGTCATATTTAGTGGTAAACATAACACACCCTTGTTGATTTTCAGATTTGTGCTTACTCTTTTTTCTCTCATTTTCAGCTATCTCTTTTTCACATTTTATAATAGAGTTTATGCACTACAATTTCTTATGCAAGTGTCGTTTAAAAGAAGATGGAACAAATCGGTTATGCATAGCTTCCTTTAAGGAATCCGGGTAGTAGGCGCTAACCCTTCCTTGCATACCTTATCACACTAGTTGATGGCAAAATATTTAAATTCACTAGTGGCGTGCCTAACTCTATGCGCTTTAGGAACTAAATGAGCATTAAAGTTTTACTCATCTGTCATCTCCCAATCTAGATACTTTTCAATATCATAAGCACCTACAAACGATGGTATGGTAAACTTGACTTTAGCAAATGAATCATCATTAACACATACATTATGTTACTGAAAATTATTACCTCTCATACCATGATAGTTGAAGTTCAATCGATTCCTTTGTCGTGCATCAAAGGAGTCATGGTTGCATATCTCATTATCATTGACAACCTTATGTTCATAGGTTGCAACATGAGGATACACACGCACATTGTTTAGTGGTTGATTGGTCAACTTATCAAAGTGTGCATTGAGTATTGCAATATTATCATTGAGTCGTTATAATATAGTATTTGTTTTTGCAAACTCCTTATCAATGGCGTCATTAAAAGCATGGCGGTGCTCATCCAACGACATTATGATTTCTTCCCTCAAAACACACTCTTGCACATCCGATGCTTCAACTACCAGGGTTAGTAGCAAATAGGAGACAATAAAAACTTATTATCCCTATCGACTACTAGGTGGTGGAGATTGAAGTGGAATGACACACTTTCAAGCATCTTACCATGCTCTTACGAGTGTTCTTACTAATCACAACAGGAGGCAACTCGGTGGTTGGTTCGTGATACCTTGTCGGGTGCGAGTGAGGAGGTTGCAAGGGGAGAACTGTTCTGATCGAGAGAAGGTGGAGCTTGGATATGCAATATTTAGTAGCAAGGAATAAAAATTAATGAAATCAAATTAGCAAAGGTGAATAAAAATCCACTGTACTCATCAAAGTTGCTGGCCCGAACGTGTTCCTAGAACTAGCTCAAGCAAGCCAAAAAATAGGATAGATATAAGCACAATGAACAGAATTTGCAATGCAGACTAAATTCTCTTTCTTCATTTTTTTTCTTTTTGTTTTTTGGCACTCTTTGCATCTTGCTTTTCTTTTCTTTTTTTCCTTTTCCTCTTTTTTTTTTTTTTTGCAAATGTGACACAAACTCAAAACTCTCTCTCTCTCTAAACTTTGGCTAGCTCTATTTTGACTATGGAATTTCTTCTAGGACTTTCTCTGGGATGCTCAATATGATAAGTACTTTGGGTATCCGAGAGTGGCAAGAAATAGATATACTTTGACTAGGTTTGGGTGAAGCCGAGTAGGAGGTAGAATCCGACTAGATGGTCGAACCGAGAGGGAGTCGAATCTGACTAGTGGTCGAACCCGAGAGATGGTCGAATCGACTAGTGGTCAAACCCGAGTAGGTGGTCGAACCTGAGTAGACAGTCAACTCGACTAGTGGTTGAACCCAAATAGATGGTCGGAGCGACTAGTGGTTGAACCTAAAATACTTGAAAACTGAAATAACAAAGACTTGACGCTAGAAACTAGAACACGATGACTAAGACTAGCAACAAAAGACACTGAAGATGGATTCAAACTCAACAACGCGAAAACTGAAAACAAAATTGCAAAAGGCACAATGTGGTTTGGACAGTGGAATAACTAAGACCTAAATCTTTTTGTGGGGCAATTTCTGGACTCTAGGTAGTGGAACACGACTAAACAAAGGAGATAACTAAAATTACCTAACGGGCAACTGAAGCTCTGATACCACTAGATGAGAGTTTGCTTGATCTTTTGAAGGTAATAAAATAAGCCAATTGGTGGAGTTTCAACATTGATGATCCAAAGGCTCCGACCAGTACAGATTGAGAACCCTCGCAACAACTACACCACTACTCTGTGTTTATCAATCGTACCAAGATGCGATTGACCTCGCCAAGAAGGTTTTTCCTGCAAGCAAATTGATAACACAAGTAAAAATAGGTATATACAATATGAATATTGCTAATTACCAATGAAGTACTCGAGTTGGGGTTCCACAAACCGAACAAGTGGTAAACTATCTAAAATAGAATAATCTAAGCAAAACTCAAGCCTAAACTATGACGGGTACTATGTATATATAGGGGACATAAGGAGGTTGTTCTATAGTTGTGTGGACATGAGAAGAGGTATACACAACCTGGACTCCGACCCCAACACGTTTACAAGACCTAACAAGGTCTACAATGGTGACGCAACACTTTATTTTATTGACTCATGCTAAACTATAAGGAATCTATGTTCGAGACTAGATCCATCGGAAAGGCCTCATCATAAGCTTTTCAGCAAGTCTAAGAATACCTCAATTGGACTCCGTATGCAAAAATTATGTCTGTTTTACTGATGTGTTGTCCTAAGACTCAAGTAGATTTTGGAGTTCAATTAGGACTCAACTTTGAATCCGGGTAGACTTGGCACTCGAGCGATGATGTCCAGGTGAGCTTGTGATGTGTTCGAAAAAGGTTGTGGTGCATCTCCCTTGTTCATAAGCAACAAAATAACACAAAAACTTAATAGAATCTCATTCTTTACTAAGAAAGTATGAACAATGAGAACGAGTTCACCTTGTATATATTTGAAGGAGCGATGTCCTTATCAGGCTTTACCCTAGTTTTGCTTTTGCATCCTTGTTGCCATGGTTTGGTTTTTTTAATGGAAGGGTAGATCATGCTTAGCCTTGCTTTGGGATGGTGATAATGATAATGCCTCAACTGAATATGGTAATGGTCTTGTGCAACTACGATAGAAGATTATTATATAATTTTTGTAGCAATATGGAATTAGGATTTGAGAAAGTGGTTTGGATAAGACCGGTACATGTTGTACGGTAGGATTTGTGGTAGTCTTGTTCAAATTTATGGATTAGGTCTTGGAGTGATCATACTGAGTTAACAATACAATCACAAGCCTGATACGGTACAAGCCTAGCTAATTAATTTGCTTTACTCTTAGCACGGTGTAGACCAATTGGTGGTACGAAATGGAAGGGTGTACTTTATATAATCCGTAAGGCACAAGAGGGGGCTTCTATTGTTGAGGTGTATTCACAAGGCAGTGAAACCTTAGCAGGCATGCACATGTTGAGACGAGCTTTGTAAAGGCTTTGCAATGGATTAGTGAAAGCATGTAAGAGTTTTCTGTAAGTCAATGGATACTCAGCAGAAATGGATGACATGTGTTGTGGATAAAGTGTACAAGCTCTGCAAAGTGAAAACTGATTAATCAGCCATGCTCATGGTCATAAGCAAAAAGAAGTCGTAACATGATTAGAACTTGATGGTTTAGTTGGTTTGGCCAATCATGGTAGTGAGAACTGTGATTGAGATGTTGGTTGTGGTCAACCACAGTGGTGAGAACCTTGGTTCAAGTGATGGAAGGCGGGTTAAGTTAAGATGCTTGGAATCCTGAGGTGATTATTTAATTGTTATTCACTTAATTATTTACTGACTTTTAACTATTTTAAGTAAATGTTGTTTTATCTAAAGGAGTCATATTAATAATATTGTTGTTCAGGCATTCATATGCATATTTTCCTCACAACTTGTGGAGTACAACATGTGCTCACACTTGCTATAACCAAACAAACTCAGTTGGAGAAGATGTTGAAGAGTTTATGGAAGATGGAGTGTTCTAAAGTTGTTCTTTGTGGTTTTGCCTGTGGAGTCATTGTAAAGAATAAAGTCTACGTAGATCCCTTGCAGTTTATTTATTTCTTCAACCCTCGAATATCACTTTTGTAGCACGGTTTAAGTATGATTAAGTTGGGATACTATAATTATTATCACCGATGAAGTCACTCTATGCTGAGATAGATTCTTGGGCTCAGCACATAGATGAGATTAGTCAGTTCCTGAACTAGTCTCAACAGAGGTGATATCAGAGCTATATCGACCTAGAAAACAGAGGTGATATCAGAGCTATATCGACCTAGAATGCAACCCTAGATAGTTTGGACAGCCCTAAAAAGATAAAAAATTGAAATTGTAAAAGATATGCTTAAAGACTTCTCATTTTCCTCACTTCTTTTGTTGATTTATTTTATTCCCTCACTACTACAGAAATAGGCTTGTATGCCGGCCCATCACTACCTATTTCTTACGAGCCAACAATGATGGAATATCACTGCCGGATCGTATCATGGATTGACACTAAAAGGCCATTCGAAAAGAACCGGCAGTGAAAATCCACTGTCACTGCCAGCTCTAGCCACGAGCCGACAGTGACAGTGGATGAAAGCTTATTTTTAAAAAATCATAATTTTTTCATATGAAGTCGGATGAGGATAAACTTTATATCAAAACTGGCCCTCGACAAGATCTACAACTTTGTAGTTGAAAACTTTTTCATTTGATGTCATTTAGATATCCAAATAATTGTTTGAAGTTTGAAGATGTTAAAAGGATTGCATATGCTAATGGTATCACTAGTACTTCTGTGGTGGGATGGTAATGACGTATCACGCGAGTTGAGAAGTTCTAAGTTCAAGTGCCACGAATCAGATGCATGCGTATTTTGTGCGAAATATTATTTTTTTCAATTTTTCCAGCCCAAAAAGATCGATTCGGCACCTGACTATCACTACCGACTGAAGCCTTCAACCGAACTATCACTGTCAGCTGAAGCCTTCAGTCGGCAGTGATAACCCCTTCACTGCTGGTTCCTGGACCGACAGTGATAGTCGGGGACTATCACTGCCTGTTGCCCACAGCCGGCTCTGAATTCAGCAATGAAACCCCTTTATGGGCCGACAGTGAAGGGGTTTTTGTAGTAGTGCCTCCCAATGATTAAACATACACATGGTCTTGAATCTCAATGAATTGTGCCACTCCAACGAATTTTGCCATGGAATTGTTCCAATGATGCTTTGGTCTGTACTCTCATATATAGGATATCCAAAGTAGCCATTGTACGAGGGAATTGGAATAGAAAGTGAGAAAGAATGGAGTGTCACCATTTTTATCTATAGAAGTCGCGCCCACAAAGGGCAATTCAGAATAGCTCGCACCTATGGGACAAGGACAAGAAGTGATATCTTTGAAGAAGGCATACAAGATGTTGCATGCCAAGCTCTCTACTGTGTGTGCTTATACTATGCATCAAGCATCAAGAACTCATGGTACCACTACATCAACATTCATCGCCCTGCCAACCCGGAGATAGGAGTTCATTGCTAATGATGCGCATTTGCCCAATCTTCCAAAAGGTAATATGATAAGTCGATTGCTGGAACTTTGACGTTGATGATCCAAAGGCTCCGAACAGAACAGATCGAGAACCCTCGCAACCACTACACCAGTACTCCGTGGTTATTAACCATGCCAAGAAGTGGTTGACCTCACCAAGAAGGCTTTTCTTGCAAGCAAATTGAGAACACAAGCAAGAACAGATAGATGCAATCTGAATATTGCTAATTACCAATGAAGTACTCGAGTTGGGGTTCAACAAATCGATAAACGGTAAAACTATCTAAAATAGAATAATCTAAGCTAAACCCGAGCCTAAACTATGATGGCTATTGTGTATATATAGGAGGGACGTGAAGAGGTTGACCTAGGGTTGTGTAGCCATGGAAACAGGCATACACAACCTGGACTCCAACTCTGACACGGTTACAAGACCCAACAGGGTCTGATACGATGGTACAACACCTTATTTCTTTGACTCTAACTAAATTATAAGGAATATTTGGTCGAGCTCATATCCATTGGAAAGGGCTCATCGTAAGCTTTCCAGAATATCCAAGGTAAGGTTGTCCGGGTAAGGTTGTGCTACTTCTCTCACGTTCCTAAGCAATAAAACATCATAAGAATTTAGTAGTAATCCATCCAAGGAAGCATGAACAGCAAGGGACGAGTTCACCTAGTGGTCTAATTGTCATGCACCTGCTCTTGTAATTGGACCTTGTATGATTTGAGGATTATTAACGGTATTGATCATATTCGAAGGAGCCATGGGCTCATCATCCTCCCCCTCTTGAATTGGAGTCGTCCTTGACTCAAGCTCATCATCTTCTCCCAAATATGGTTTCAAATCTAAAATCTGCAGGTAGGTCCAATTTGTATGCATTGTCATTGATTTTCTCAATTATCTTAAATGGTCCATTAGCTCTAGACATCAACTTTGACTTTCTTAGTTCTAGAAACCTATCCTTCCTCAAATGCAACCAAACTCAATCACTATATTCTTCAGTCATGCTCTCTATATTCTTTTTAGTTGTTTCATGCAACTTAAGAATAAATTTAGCACGTTTCTTAGCATCTAAATTAAGTCTTTCAAAAGTAGGCAAAGGTAGTAAATCAATAGGAGCACGGGGACTAAATCCATACACTACCTGGAACGGACTTACCTTGGTGGTGGAGTGTACCGTCCTATTGTAAGCAAATTCAATATGTGGTAAATACTCTTCCCACATTCTTAAATTCTTCTTTAGTACTGCCTGTAACATGGTTGATATTGTGCGGTTGTCGACCTCTGTTTGACCATCAATTTGAGGATGACACGTAGTAGAAAACAACAGCTACGTCCCCAATTTATTCCAAAGTGACTCAAAAACTTTGTGTCACAATTCGAGACGATAGTATTAGGCACTCCATGTAGGCAAACAATTTCCCTGAAAAATAAATCAGCTATGTTTGTAGCATCATCACTCTTGTGACAAGGTATAAAATGCGCCATTTTAGAAAATCTATCCACAACTACAAATATGCTATCCCTCCCCATCATTGTCCTAAGAAGTCCTAAAATAAAATTCATAGAAATATCATCCCATGGTGCACTAGGAACAGGAAGAGGCATATAAAGACCATGTGGATTTAAGCAAGACTTAGCTTTGTTGCAAGTGGGACAACGTAAAACGTAGCATTCGACATCATGTCTAATCTTTGGCCAAAAGAAATGAGCGGCCAACATATCTTCAGTCCTTTTTGCTCCAAAATGTGCCATCAATCCTCCTCCAAGTGCCTCCTGCAACAACAAAAGACGAACGAAGCTAGCTGGAATGCATAGCTTGTTAGCACGATAGAGCAATCCGTCATTCAACACATATTTATTCAATGTTTTCCCTTCTTTACAATGTTCAAGAACTTTTTTAAAGTCTAAATCAGCAGCATATAAGTCCTTAATGGTTTCTAAACCAAAAAGCTTATGATCAAGTTGAGATAACATAGTATAACGCCTAAAAAGCGCATAAGCAATCACATTGTCATTTCCTTTCTTATGTTTTATGACATATGGAAATAACTCAATAAATTCTACCCATTTAGCATGTCATTTATTTAGATTAGTTTGACTTCTAATATGTTTCAGCGATTCATGATCAGAATGTATAATAAATTCTTTGGGTCATAGATAATGTTGCCAAGTTTCAAGCACATGAACTAAAGCATAGAATTCTTTATCATAAGTGGAATAATTTAGACTTGGCACACTTAATTTCTCACTGAAATAAGCAATAGGGTTACCTTCTTGAATTAGCACACTTCCAATTTCAATACCACTAGCATCACATTCTAGTTCATAGGTCTATGGGTGCATGGGTGAGCTTCTCTTTCAACAACTTGAATGCTTATTCTTGGCTAGCTCTTTATGGCTTCAATTTTTGCTTTAAACATCTCTATTCCCTGTGGAGTAACAACATAGCCAAGAAAAAGAAACTCGATTCATGCAAAAGATGCAATTTTTGAGGTTACCAAACAAACATGCATCTCTCAAAGCGTTAAAAACAACACGTAAGTGATCAAAGTGTAGTTCATATAACCTGCTGTAAATCAAGATGTCATCAAAGTAAACCACCATGAATCTCCCAATGAAAGCACGTAAAACTTCGTTCATCAAGCGCATAAAAGTACTAGGTGCATTAGTTAATCCAGAAGGCATTACGAACCACTCATACAAACCAAACTTAGTTTTAAATACAGTCTTCCATTCATCTCCAAGTTTCATCCTAATTTGGTGGTATCCACTTCACAAGTCAATTTTAGTGAAAATTATAGAACCACCCAACTCATCAAGCATATCATCTAACCTAGGGATAGGGTGGAGATATCTTATAGTAATATTATTGATAGATCTACAATCAACACACATACGCCAACTACCGTCTTTCCTAGGAACCAAAAGAATAGGAACAACACAAGGGCTAAGACTTTCTTATACATACCGACGGTCCAAAAGGTCTTAGACTTGTCATTGAATATTCTTAGTCTCCTCCGGGTTGGTCCTATATGCAGCACAGTTTGACAAAGTTTCTCCCGGAATCAAATCAATTTGATGTTCAATCCCTCGAATATGTGGTAATCCCGAGGGTACTTTAGCTAGAAATACATCCACAAACTCCTGCAAAAGGTTAGCAACAGCAGGAGGCAAAGAGCTAGATATATTCTCGAGTGAAACTAAAGCATCTTTGCATATCAAAGCATAGCATGGCAGCTTATTATCATAAATTTCAACAAGGTCATATTTAATAGCAAGCATAACACACCCTTTTAGTCTAATTCCATCGGACTTAGAAGTTGTTGTTGCTTTCTCTTTTTTGGGTGGAAAAACTTTTTCCGCTACTTGCTGGTTTTCAGATTCATTCTCAAACTCTTTTCTCTTATTTTCAGCTATTTCTTGTTCACATTTTACAATTTTAGCAGGGGTTAACGGTAGAAAAGTTATTTTCTTTCCTTTATGCATAAGGGTGTACTTATTAATTCTACCATGATGTGTTGTATCAGTATCAAACTCTCTTGGTCGTCCTAACAAAAGAGAGCATGCTTGCATGGGAACTACATCAAAATCAGCACAATCATGGTATGAGCTAATAGAAAAATGCACCCTACCTGTTTACATTACCTTCAACTTACCACTGTTGTTGAATCACTGAATATGATACGAGTGAGGATGGTTTCTTGCCGGCAAGGCAAGCTTCTTGATCATATCTGAACTTACCAAGTTGTTGCTGATTCCTCCATCAATAATGACTCGAACACAATAATCCTTGACTATGAGGAACATCTGAAACAAATTATGGTGTTGTAGCTGTTCCGCTTGCTCCATTTGAGTACTTAACACTCACTGCATAATGAGTGTCCTATAATTCTCCGTAGCAGCTGCACTCAATTCTTCCTCATTATCGATATCCATCTCATGTTCGCCCTCATCGCCTGCATGGTTAGCTGCAAGTGCATATTCATCCTCAACATCACTAGCACTTACATATCTATTGTCTTCTGTTACAATGTACGCTCGCTAACTTGGGTAATCCTTCATAACATGGCCCATTCCCTCGTATCAGTGGCATACAATCCCAGTCGATCGGCCTATAGAAGCAACCGAAGAAGAGCTCTTGGCTGGCCCCTGCACACTTACGGATTTGCTTACCTCGGGAGCATGTGATGGTGTTGAACGTATTGCCAAGCGCGTCCTACTCGAGAATGGGGCGGCAGACCATGATGGGGCTATTTTGACTTGTTTCGGTATTGATTTTGAAGTGGTCATGCTTCCAAAATTGCTCCTTGGTCTCTGTTGTCGTCCCTGCAATTCTTTTTCTGCCAGACATGCAAGTTGGAACAATCTAGGAACACTATTATATTCTTTGTAATCAACTATGTCCTGAATTTCACGTCTTAACCCTCCATAAAATAGAGTCATTGCAGCCTCTTCATCCTCAATAATATCACAATGCAACATACTAATTTGTAGCTCTAGGTAATATTCTTGTACGGATCTATCACCTTGGTTTAAGCGCTGCAATTTCTTACGCAAATTACATTTAAAAGATAGTGGAACAAATTTGTTACGCATAGCAACCTTTAAAGCATTCCAAGTAGTAGGAGCTAATCCGTCGATGCATACCCTATTCCACCAGATGATTGCAAAAATTTTAAATTCACTAGTGGCTTGCCTAACTCTATGTACTTCAGGAACTAAATGACCATTAAACTTCTGTTCTACCATCAGCTCCCAGTCTAAATACCTTTCAGCATCATAAGCACCCTCAAAAGATGGTATAGTAAACTTAACCTTAGCAGATGGATCATCATTAATACGCAGGATATGTTGCTGAAAATTATTACCTCTCATACCTTGACGGTTGAAGTTCAATCGGTTCCTTTGTCGTTTATCAAAGGTGTCACGTTCTTGTCCCAAAATTTCATCATCCCCGACGGACTCCTGTTGTTCATAGGCTGCACCATGAGGATCCACTCGACTGTTGTTGGGTGGCGGATTAAACAATCAATCAAAGCGTGTATTGAACACTGCAATGCTTTCATTAAGTCGTTGCAATGCGGTATTGGTTCCCGCAAGCTTCTTGTCGATGTCGTCGATAATAGTTTGTCAATGATCATCCAACAATATTGTGAGTTCTTCCCTCAAAACACACTCTCTCGTATTCGATGCTTTTCCTGCCATAGTTAGTCGAAGATAGAAAACAACGAAAGATAAATTATCCCTATTGACTACTAGATGGTGGAGGTGGAGTCACAAACTCTTAAGTGTCTTACCACGCTCTTGCAAGTATTCTTACCAATCACCGCAGTTGGCACAATCGGTGGTTGGTTCGTGATACCTTATCAGGTGCGAGTGAGGTAGTTGCAAGGGGAGAAACCGTTCTGATCGAGAGAAGGTGTAGCTTGAACAGGCAATATATAGTAGCAAGTAATGACAATAATTGAAATTAGATTAGAAAAGCTGAATAAAAGTCCACAATACATGTCATAGTTGCTGGCCCGAACACGTTCCTAGAACTAGCTCAAGCAAGCCGAAAACTATAACAAACACAAGCACAATGGAACAAAATTTGCAATGCAAACTAATTCTCTTTTTTTTAATTCTCTCTCTCTTCTTTTTTTTTTTGCACTCTTTGCTTCTTCTTTTTTTGCACTCTTTGCTTCTTCTTTTTTTGGCACTCTTTGCTTCTTCCTTGCTTTTCTTTGCTTTTTTTTTTGAATGTGACACAAACTTAAAAACTCCTCTACTGCCTTTTCTAAGACCAGCGAGGTATGTGGGTGACAAACATTTTTTGGAAAGTAGGGGTGTAAAGGTAATAAAAAGATGGTCGAAAATGAACTCTCTCTCTCTCTCTCTCTCTCTCTGAACTTTGGCTACATCTGTTTGGCCTATCGAGTGATACTCAAACTTTATTGGACAATGCTTGATATGATGAGTTTGTAGGATGTCCGAGAGCATCCAGAAACAGATAGACTCGAACCCGAGTTCGACCACGAGTTGATGGTCGAACTCGAGTAGATGATCAACTCGACTAGTGATCGAACACGACTTGATGGTCGACTCGACTAGTGGTCGAACTCGAGTAGATGGTTAAAGTGACTAAACAGCAAGACTCGACTCTGTAAACTAGATCACGATGAATCGACCAACAACAAAGACACCGATGATGGACTCAAACTCAACAACATGAATACTGAAAACAAAATTGCGAAGGCACGAAGTGGTTTGGACAGTGAAAAAAAAACTAAGATCTAAATATTTTTGTGGGGCAATTTTCTGGACTCTAGGTGATGGAAAACGATGAAACAAAGGGGATAACTGAGATTACCTAACGGGCAACCGAAGCTCTGATACCACTTGATGCACGTTTACTAGATCTTCTGAAAGGTAATATGATAAGTCGATTAGTGGAGCGTTAACGTTGATGATCCAAAGGCTCCAAACAGAACAGATCGAGAACCCTCGCAACCACTACACCACTCTATGGTTATCAACCATGCCAAGACATGGTTGACCTCACCAAAAAGGCTTTTCTTGCAAGCGAATAGACAACACAAGAAAGAACATATAGATGCAATCTTAATATTGCTAATTACCAATGAAGTACTCGAGTTAGGGTTCAACATACCGATAAACGGCGAAACTATCTAAAATAGAATAATCTAAGCTAAACCCGAGCCTAAACTATGATGGCTATTGTGTATATAGAGGAGGGACGTGAGGAGGTCAACATAAGGTTGTGCAGCTGTGGAAAGAGGCATACACAACCTGGATTCCGACTCCGACAAGATTACAAGACACAACAGTGTTCGATAAGGTGGTGCAACACCTTATTTCTTTGACTCTAACTAAAATATAAGGAATATTTGATAGAGATCATATCCATTGGAAAGGGCTCATCGTAAGCTTTCCAAAATATCCAAGATTTCCTAAAACGGACTTCTTATGAGAGAGTTATGCCCATTTTACTGACGTGTTGTCCTAGGACTCGACCATGACTATGACCTCGACTAGAGCTCAGCCTCGAGACCCAGTAGACTTGGCCTTCGAGGGGTGATGTCCGGGTAAGGTTGTGCTGCTTCTCCCACATTCCTAAGCAATAAAACATCATAAGAATTTAGTAGTAATCCATCCAAGGAAGCATAAATAGCAAGAGATGAGTTCACTTGGTGGTCTAATTGTGGTGCACGTGTTCTTGTAATTGGACCTTGTATGATTTGAGGATTATTGACGATATTGATCGTATCCAAAGGAGTCATGGGCTCATCAGCTATTGTGATGAAATAACCGACACATTCTAGCTGCAAGTTCAATTCATCATCACCTTGGACAGACTTTATGAATGTGCCATGTCAAAGCTAAAGGTTGCCTGTAAATACTTGGAAGATGCCAAAGGAGAAAATAAGTGCCTTCAATGCTATCTAAATGAGAGAGTCACACCGCCATCGCCCTCACCTCCAAGCTAGAGATCGTACTATGAGCCTCTTTCAGACTCTGGATCTAACCGCCCAGATAGTGACTCGAAAGGAGAACCAACAATCCCATTATGTATTTCCCGATAAGGAAATAGTAATCCCATTAGATGATATCGATCCATATTATCGTTTAGGTCATTTTGGAGTTATTGGTTTTTATGGATCTTATTGTTTGTGAGTGTCAGATGTGAGCTACAGAATCACTTTTAGGCACCTTGTCTGCATCCACATCTTAGTAGTAAGGAATGAAGTTAATTAATGAATAATAATACTATTTTTTAAAATAAAGCTTCAATCAACCTAGATCTTCCTTAGAATCTTATGCTTTCCTCTCATCTAACTCCTACCCTAAATCAGATGTTGAACACCAGGAATTGTTCCGGGAACAATGGCAACCTCTCTACACCTCCACCTCATACATGACCACCCATGAGCATGGGACAACTAATGGCTATGCAGACTTAGATTATTAAAGGAATGGCATAGACAATGAACAACATGCAACAAATATCGCAGTCTCAACCCTAGTATCAGTCTCAGAATCACCACAAGGAGTCTAAGTTGGGAGAATTTATGAGGACTAAGCCACGAATATTCTCTCACACCCCCGAACCCCTTTCTATAGATGACTGTCTAAAGACTATTGAGAAGAAGCTATTGATCACTTAGTGCAATGATCGGGAAAAGGTTTTATACGCTGCTCACCAACTCACCGGTACAGCTTCTAATTGGTGGGTTTCTTATTGCAATGCACATGAAGATAATGAGACTATCACCCTAGGATGAATTCAAGGGAGCTTTTTGTCACCACCATGTACCTACATGAGGTATCACTATGATGAAGTTCTGCAACCTGAAGCAAGGATCTATGTTATTCAATGACTATGTGAACAAGTTCACTCAGCTTTAAGGTATGCACCAGAGGATGTAGATAGAGATGAAAAGAAACAAAAGCATTTCTTGGATGGACTCATTTATGGGATGCAAGTTCATCTAAGCATCCATGATTTTCCAGACTTCCAGCATCTCATGAAAAAGTCATTGGTTCTGGAAGATAAGTACCGCATGCTTGGGGATGACTGCAAGAGAAAGATGGCTACAACTCGCACCCATGCACCTTGCCTCGACAGGGTTAGCAGTATCAGGCACCAATCTAGTTCAAGTCTCCAACACCAACTCCTCATTCTGCTTATCAACAACCCTGTCCAAGCAATAACACCCTAGCTCCAGCTAAGCATCCCAACCCACAACCCATAGCTGGTCGACCATGCTTCTATTGTCTAAAGATTGGACACTTTCTAATAAGTGTCCCAAGAGATGGCATAATCATTCACCAGTTCCTTTCAACTTGAACACGCCAACCAAAATTCTAGCTACAGCTCCAAGTCAGAATCAGTACGAGACCCCTGCTTCGCCTAACCGAGTTCAATAGAACAGTGTGAAGGGACGCGTGAACCATATCACCGCAGAAGAAGCTTTGAATATACCATGCATTGTATTTCCTATGTTCCTCAACAACTCCACACCTGCTTCTATTCTGTTTGATGAGCTTCACTGCCACATCGATGTTGACCCGCTTATTCGAAGCTATGTTGACTCAACCAATTGCACAGTGAGCTTTGTATGCACTCCGTGAAGCCTTGTTGCATGCCACTTTGGCCTTGGCCTGCTGCTAGCGCCACTCTCTACTTGCTGCCAGCCGAGATCTAACTAGGCCTGCACATCGGCATCCACACCATTGTGTTCACCACCTCTCACTGAAGGAGGAGCACCATTGTGCACGCACGCACGTGCCGTTAAGGACCATGCCGGGTAAAATGTAGTTGACCAACAATGGTGCCCCGATCCCACATCTTATGACTAGGGCTAGCTGAGCCTGGGTGTAAATAGGTTTAGGGTTTTGAGTTATTCGGTGAAATGAGAAAATGGCAAAAAGATTAAATGATCAATTGAATAATCGTCTGAAATGATGTTAAATTCATAGAAAACGAATTATAGTTCCAAACATTGCAACGTAAATTTTTGTTAGCTTTGTATGATCATACTCTACTGTACAAAAATGTTGATGTTCATGTTAATTGCAATTTAATTTTTGTATTGATTTAATTGTGCTAAATCGTGTATAAGTTCCTATTAATTCCTGGATAGTTCAAAAATAATTAATCTAGTAATAAGATTCTTGATAAATATAATACTTTCTAGAAAAAATATTGTCCAAAATGTTAGAAGAGTTTGGCCCATTGTTTTAGTATAAGTTTGATCTGACATTGTTAGCTTCAAAACTTTGTATAGAAAAAATAATAAAAATAATCTAGGGTGATACCACTTCTAAAATTCCTTATTAGATCAATCATACAAATGAAAAATAGTGTATGGCATGTTAGATACTTCCTTTCCATCGACTTTGTTTGAATGCATGTTCTTTTATTTTATTGATCTTTTGGACAGCACCTCACTTATTCTTTTTTGCCACGAGCTTGTGTGCGTTAGTTCACATAATTCCTGTTTTATCATATTCTTTGCTTAGTGCACTACTTTCGTGTTCATTTTCATAGCATTCGGATCACATCGCATTGCATTTTGTTCATGCTCATAGCATTTCATGCGCTCTTTCTTTAGAGAGCCGAAGAGTGACACGAGCATGATCGAGGATGATCCAAAGGTTTTTGCTATTGATTGTGAAGTCGAGAACCAAGGCAAGCATATATGTATATTTCACCCCTACTTTGGATCAATGTGTTGTTAATTTGATAACTTATCTCTATATGTATGTCATGCATGTTTAGCGAGTAAATGTTGGGGTTTGTGCAACATCCTATTTTGTTGCATTACCTTTGCCTTGACATTATATATCTCTTGATCTATTGTAACCTGGGGTGTTATCATGTATTTATCTAACTTAAAATGAATGCGATATGCTTAGCAAGAATAGGTCACCAGTAGAAGTCGAGCAATGATTTGTCCATCGTTCATGACCTTTAGGGTTTATTTGTGTCTCGTAAGAATTAATCTTAAAGGGTTAGATGTGTATGTGAGAATGAGGCAAGATTTGGGCGGGCATTAGAGATGGTTTAGTAATGGAATCTTAGAGGTCATAGACCTACCTAGGTCATTTAAGCACCGATTTTTGGTGCCGTTGGCTTAAGCCCAACAGGTTTTAACCACAAGAATTCTTTGACCACCTTCATTCTGCCCTCCAAAATCCAATTGACTTTGGATTCCGGGTAACTTTTGAGGTTTTTGGAGGGTTCTCCATTATCCCTCGTCTTGATGTATTGATTGTTGACTTCACGACACATGTCCTCCCTTGAGTTCTTCGTAGGGGTCCTACGAGTAGGGTGAGGAGAAAGCTTATCCAGTGCATGCCTTGAGTCAAATCTTGTAGAAAGGTGTTGACTACCATGAGGCATGCCACTCTTCTGTTGGGCTGAAGCCTCAACCATCTGTTGAGCTCCATTGATACATCCAGCCATCTCTTGCATCCTCTGCATAGCTTTAGTTTCACCCTATACCTTAGGAGGGGTAGAAAATAAGATCTTGGCGCATTCCCGTAATCATGCCATGTTCAATGTGTATTGAATACTGGAGAACTAGATGAACAAGTTTCTAGGGATTAGAGGGTTCCTGTTACCTAGACCTAGAGTCAATCCAATCATAATAACAAGGTTCGCTAGAGAAGGCAGAGCGAGGAGCTGTCAGCTTCATGCGATAGGAGCTATAGAAAGTCCCCTATGCTGTGGTGGTAGCAGGTTGGTTGACTGTGGAAGACGGGTTATGATGAGGACATCACTCTTTCGGATACACACACACTGAGTATTCCTCCAACAATAGGTCCATTGACACGAGCTTGTGCACGTCAACTAAATCATGAGGTGAGCTCGTTCCTTAGTGTTCCTTTATATTTTGATGAGGATGGGATGCTACTGAATAATTGTGATGTATTGTTACTTAGAAACATGGGAGAAGAACAAAAAGGGCGCCCAAGCCAAGGTGGAGGTCCAATCAAGTTCGAGTCCGTTTCGGAGTCCAGGACCAGCCTGCACTAAAATCGTCGCCCAGGACGCATACGGACTCCGTTTTCGACGTTCTACACATGGTTGGAAAGCTAAGGAGATAAGATTTCCAACGGGACTGGTTCCATGTCCAAATTCTTTCTGAGTCAACGGGAATCATCGAACAAGTGGACGTCCAAAATCTGTCAGGGTGCTGCGCCACCATCTTTTGGGCCGTTGGGCCGTGTAATGTGTTGGAGTCCATTAGGGACACGTCTAGGGGTCCTTGGCCGACCTTAGTCTTTTATATACAGTAGCCGCTGCCCTAATTAGGGTTGGGTTTTGCTTAGATATTGATCTACACACAGTTGTGAGATTTTCGCTCTTGTTCCGGACCGACTAGGCCGCCGCAAGTGTTTGTGGAACCCCGACTTCGAGTGCTTGAATTCAATTCGCAATATTTTAGATTGCATCTTCTACGTTCTTGCTTGTGTTCTCGGTACGCTTGCAGGGATTGAGCCTTCTTGGCGAGGTCAACCGCGCGACACGGTTGATAACCATCGGAGCTGTGGTGTAGTGATTGCAAGGGAGACGATCTGTTCGGGTCGAAGCCTTTGGATCATTAATGTCGAGTTCTCCACCCACCGACTTATCGCTACCTATCGGAAGATCAGGCCAACATTACCCATCAACTGGTATCAGATTTTCAGGTTGCCCGTTAGGTAATTTCGTTTTCCCTTTTAGATTAGTCTGTTTTTCATTACCTAGAGTCCAGAAAAAGCCAAAAAAATTCTGTCAATTTCCGCTGCCCTAGAACCCTTTGTGCCTTTGCAATTTTTGTTTTCAGTTGCGTGTTGTTGAGTTTGTGTCCGTGGTCGAGTCTTGTTGCTGGTTTTAGAGTCGTGTTCTTGGTTTTTAGTCAACGCTCCGTGCTGTTTTGATCACGCCGCTATCCCATCGCCACCATCCCCACCAACAAGTCGAGCCACCACATTACTCGATTTGCCACCGCGAGCCGCCTTGTGTTACTTTCCGCCACGCCAACCCTAGATAGGTCGCAAGCCACCTTGTATCAATTGCCCTGCCACCGCTGCCATCCTTGTTCATCTCGCAATCCTATTGCTTGCAATACCTTAAAGAGGTCAATTTCTGCAAGAGTTGCTTGAAAAAAAACCCTAACTCGACAGGGTTTCAGTAAAACGGCCATAACTTTCTCATACGGACTCGGAATCAGGCAAAAAAAATTTTCACTGACATCTATAGAAAAAGTTACATCCGTTGCTCCCCTGCTTCGTCAAGTTCCGCCGAAATTTTTTTCCCAAATTCGGCTCGGAAGATTGAGTATTCGAGTCGCGAAGTTTCTGCATGCTTTTCAAAGAACGTGCTTGATTTTCTATAGGCCACATCTTGCATCCGTTTGAGCTGAAAATTTTTGTGGTTGTTGCTTGTGTGCTCCTAGTTCAGAAAAAAATATCAGAAAAATACGAAAAAAAAATTCATTATTCCTACTAGTGCTAAAGACAAAAAAGAGGAGCACATAGAGAACACCCAGATCATTGTGCTATTTGCTGTGTCTTTCTCTGATCATCCTTTTTAGCTTTGTTTCAGCTGTTGTGCTAGGACTAGGAACACGTGATAGACCAGCAACTGTGATTCATACTTTGGACACTTATTTAGCTTTGCTCATCTGATTACAGTTATTGCTAATCCTTGCTACCATATTGTGCCTTCCAAGCTCCACCTCCTTTGATCCGAACAGGTTCACTCTTGCAATCATCCCACGCTTCCACGGTTGTTCCTCCTTGCTGCGTTGGTAAGAACATTTATAAGAGCGTGGTAAGACGCTTGAGTGTGTGTGATTCCACCTTCCACAACCTAGTAGTTGATAGGGATAATATTTGTTGTCCTTTGTTTTCTACTAACCATGTCAGGTGATGGCTCTCTATCGGATTTTAAGGATTGTGTGTCCAAGGAAGAACTAAACAAAGCCTTGCAGGATCATACTAGGCTATTGACAGACATTAGAACAAGCATTGCTAACCTCGTCACGCGAGTCAATGACCTTGAGTTGCGACAGCCACCACAGGATGATGACCATTCACATGATGATGATGATGATACTAATAATGGTGACCAAGAAGATGGTGAGGTTTTTGTTGGGCAAGATGCGCGTGCTGAGCAACGTCCTCATGCTGAACAATTACATCGTGGCCAACAACAACGTCGTCAAGGTAATGGAGGTAATAATGTTAATCGCAACGGTCGCGATGATCCTTATTCTAAGATTAAGTTTTCAATGCCTCCTTTTGATGGTGCATATGATGCTGATGCTTATTTGAATTGGGAAATGACGGTTGATCAAAAGTATAGTTCTCATATGGTTCCTGAAATGCATAGAGTTAGACTAGCCACTTGTGAGTTCACGAATTATGCTATTATTTGGTGGAATGGTCTAGTTTCTAGTGGCTTAGAACCTGAATCATGGCCTAGACTAAAGCGTGCCATGCGCAATAGATTTATTCCTCTTGATTATACACGTGAATTGAAAAAGAAATTGCAGCGCTTAAATCAAGGTTCTAAATCTGTGCATGATTACTATCAAGAGCTTCAAATTGCTATGCTTCGTTGTAGTATACAAGAGGATGATGAGGATACCATGATTCGTTTTTACTCCGGGTTGAGACGTGAAATTCAGGACCTTGTTGATTATAAAGATTACAATACTACCAATAGGTTGTTCCATTTTGCTATCTTGGCAAAAAAAGAACTGCAGGGTCGACAATAGGTGCAGAAATTGCGGAACAATTTTGGGAGTACATCTACTTCACGAGTACCACCGGGACAAGCAACAACATTCCCTTCTACATCTACACAATTTGCTGCCCCCTCCTCCAACACTCGGGCGCGTTCAGTAGGAGCACCACAACCATCACGTGAGGTGAGTAAATCTACTGTTTCGCAGGATCCAATGCCACGCTCTTCTTCAGGTGCAGCTACCACGGGTCGTACAACGGGCATTGTGTGCCGTCGCTGCCAAGGTATTGGCCACGTCATGAAGGATTGCCCAAGCCAGCGAGCATACTCCGCAACAGCAGATGGTGGATATGTTAGTCATAGTGATGTCGAGGAAGAATATGCATTTGAAGCTAATCTTGCAGCCGATCATGACATGGATAGTGAGGGGGAGGAGATTAGTGGTACCGCTGCCACGGAGAGTTATGCAGCACGCACCTTCATTGTGAAGCGAGTTTTGAGTTCTCAAATGGGGCAAGTAGAGCAGCTACAACGCCATAATCTATTCCAGACATTCCTCATTGTCAAAGATGCACGTGTTCGTACCATAATTGATGGCAGGAGTTGCTTCCTTTGACGCCTGCTGAAATTGTGCAATGTGATAAAGCTTTAGCTGAAAAAGAAAAGAAAGAACGTGTTTTGGAATCTGAAAATCAGCAAATAGCTCAATCTGTTTTTCCACCTAAGAAAGAGAAGAACACACCTAGGTCCGAAGGCATTAAGTTAAAGGGTGGTGTTATGCTTGCTACTAAATCTGATCTTGCTGAAATTCAAGATAATGATACTTTGTGCTATGCTTTCGTATGCAAAGAGGTTTTATTTTCAATTGATGATATACCTAGCTCTTTGCCTGCTGCTGTCACTAACCTTTTGCAGGAGTATAAGGATGTCTTTCCAGCTGAGGTACCCCCGGGGCTACCACCATTGAGAGGGATAGAGCACCAAATAGATTTGATCCCGGGAGCGACTTTGCCAAACTGCACTGCATATAGGACCAATCCGGAGGAGACTAAGGAAATTCAGCGACAAGTCCAAGACCTTTTGGACCGTGGGTACGTACGAGAGAGCCTTAGTCCTTGTGCTGTTGCTGTTCTTTTGGTTCCTAAGAAAGATGGTACATGGCGCATGTGTGTTGATTGTAGAGCCATTAATAATATCACAATAAGGTATCGTCACCCTATTCCTAGGCTAGATGACATGCTTGATGAGTTGAGTGGTTCTATTATTTTCACGAAGATTGACTTGCATAGTGGTTACCACTAAATAAGAATGAAATTGGGAGATGAATGGAAAACTACTTTCAAAACTAAGTTCAGTCTATATGAGTGGTTAGTGATGCCTTTTGGTTTAACTAATGCAGCTAGCACTTTCATGAGATTGATGAATGAGGTTTTACGTGCTTTCATAGGAAGATTTGTGGTGGTGTACTTTGATGATATTTTCATCTACAGCAAGTCACATGAAGAACACATTGATCATCTACGTGCTGTTTTTACTGCTTTGAGAGAGGCACGTTTGTTTGCTAACCTTGACAAGTGCACCTTTTGCACGAATAGAGTTGCTTTTCTTGGCTATATTGTTACTCCACAGGGAATTGAAGTGGATGAAGCTAAAATTGAAGCCATCAAGAGCTGGCCGACCCCTGGGACTATCACACAGGTGAGAAGCTTTCATGGCCTTGCAGGGTTCTATCGGCGTTTTGTGAGAGATTTCAGCACCATTGCTGCCCTACTCAATGAGTTGACAAAGAAGGGTGTTCCGTTCCAATGGGGGCCAGCACAAGAACAAGCTTTTAATACGCTGAAAGAGAAGCTTACGCATGCACCTTTACTCCAACTTCCGGACTTTGGTAAGACTTTTGAGTTAGAATGTGATGCTAGCGGCATTGGAATTGGAGGAGTGCTACTACAAGGAGGTAAACCCGTTGCTTATTTTAGTGAGAAATTGAATGGGCCATCTCTTAATTATTCGACTTATGATAAGGAGTTGTATGCTTTAGTGCGAGTTTTAGAAACATGGCAACATTATCTTTGGCCCAAGGAGTTTATTATTCATTCTGATCATGAAGCTTTGAAACATATTAGAAGCCAAGCCAAACTAAACAAACGTCATGCTAAATGGGTTGAATTTATAGAGTCATTTCCTTATATCATTAAACACAAGAAAGGTAAAGACAATGTCATTGCAGATGCATTATCTAGACGTTATACCATGCTGTCCCAACTCGATCATAAGATTTTTGGTTTAGAAACAATTAAAGGATTATATGCTACTGATTTGGACTTTAAAGATGTTTTTGAACATTGTAAAGAAGGAAGAACTTGGAATAAATATGTGCTGAATGATGGATTACTATACCGTGCTAACAGGCTATGCATCCCAGCTAGCTCTATTCGCCTATTGTTCTTGCAGGAAGCGCATGGAGGTGGTTTGATGGGACATTTTGGAGTGAAGAAGACCGAGGATGTATTAGCTACTCACTTCTTTTGGCCTAAGATGAGGCGCGACGTCGAGCGCTATGTGGCACGCTGCACTACTTGCAATAAAGCTAAGTCTCGCTTGAACCCACATGGACTTTATATGCCTCTTCCTGTTCCTAGTGTGCCTTGGGAGGATATTTCTATGGATTTTGTTTTAGGATTGCCTAAGACCAAGAGGGGGAGGGATAGTATATTTGTCGTTGTGGATCATTTTTCAAAAATGGCACATTTTATACCTTGTCACAAAAGCGATAATGCTACAAACATAGCTGATTTATTTTTCAGAGAAATCATTCGCTTGCATGGAGTGCCTAACACCATTGTTTCGGATCGTGATGCAAAATTTTTGAGCCACTTGTGGAGGACACTTTGGAATAAACTTGGGACAAAGCTGCTGTTTTCGACGACATGTAACCCTCAAACCGACGGACAAACGGAGGTTATGAACTGCACATTATCCACCATGTTGCGGGCTGTTTTGAAGAAAAATTTGAGGATGTGGGAAGAGTGTCTACCCCATATTGAGTTTGCTTACAACAGATCAGTTCACTCCACCACCAAGGTAAGTCCGTTTCAGGTAGTGTATGGTTTTAACCCCCGTGCCCCTATTGATTTACTACCTTTACCAACATCGGAGAAATTGAATTTTGATGCTAAGACACGTGCTGATTTGATTCTGAAAATGCATGAGTTGACTAAGCAAAATATTGAAAAGATAAATGAGAAGTATAGAACTTATGGTAGCCAAGGTCGGAAACATATTACTTTTAAAATTGGTGATCTTGTGTGGTTACATTTGCGTAAAGATAGGTTTCCTGATTTGAGAAAGTCTAAATTGCTGCCTCGAGCTGATGGTCCTTTTAAAATTGTGGAAAAGATCAATGATAATGCATATAAGCTTGAATTGCCTGCAGATTATGGGGTTAGTCCCACATTTAACATTTCAGATTTAAAGCCTTACTTGGGAGAAGAAGATGACATTGCGTCGAGGACGACTCCAATTCAAGAGGGGGAGGATGATAAGGACATCACTCTTTCGGATACACACACACCGAGTATTCCTCCAACAATAGGTCCATTGACACGAGCTCGTGCACGTCAACTAAATCATGAGGTGAGCTCGTTCCCTAGTGTTCCTTTATATTTTGATGTGGATGGGATGCTACTAAATAATTGTGATGTATTGTTACTTAGGAACACAGGACAAGAACAGCAAGGACGCCCAAGCCAAGGTGGAGGTCCAATCAAGTTCGAGTCCGTTTCGGAGTCCAGGACCAGCCTGCACTAAAATCGTCTCCCAGGACGCATACGGACTCCGTTTTCGACGTTCTACACATGGTTGGAAAGCTACGGAGATAAGCTTTCCAACGGGACTGGTCTGATGTCCAAATTCTTTCTGAGTCAACGGGAATCGTCGAAACAAGTGGATATCCAGAATCTGTCAGGGTGCTGCGCCACCATCTTTTGGGCCGTTGGACCGTGTAACGTGTTGGCGTCCATTAGGGACACGTCCAGGGGTCCTTGGCCGACCCTAGTCTTTTATATACAGTAGCCGCCGCCCTAATTAGGGTTGGATTTTGCTTAGATATTGATCTACACACAGTTGTTATATTTTCGCTCTTGTTCCGGACCGACTAGGCCGCCGCAAGTGTTTGTGGAACTCCGACTTCGAGTGCTTGAATTCAATTCACAATATTTCAGATTGCATCTTCTACGTTCTTGCTTGTGTTCTCGGTACGCTTGCAGGGATTGAGCCTTCTTGGCGAGGTCAACCGCGCGACACGGTTGATAACCATCGGAGCTGTGGTGTAGTGATTGTAAGGGAGACGATCTGTTCGGGTCGAAGCCTTTGGATCATCAACGTCGAGTTCTCCACCCACCGACTTATCGCTACCTATCGGAAGATCAGGCCAACATTACCCATCAGGTTAGGTGGAATTTCATTATCCCCGTCCCCTTGGTTCTCAACTTCTAGGGTGTTGACCATATGATGTTTCTCTATTTCATAAGATGAATCTGAAGAGGAAACATCGAACTCAGTAAACTGGGGCTCATCCTTAGGAAATTCCTCATCTGAACCCTAGATTCGTAAGTAGCTTACACCACTGGTAGTTGGGAAAGGCATGGAGGTCAGCTGACCCAAACGTGCTACGAGATCATTTGGGCGACCGCCTTGGTCGACTGACTCAGAACTCGATCAACCATAGATTGCCTTTGGGGATTGGCTGATCTCTGGTAATTCATCCAACCTAACATAGTTGTCAGGACCAAAGTCATTGAAGGACCTGAAAGGAAATTGCCATGCCATGAAAGATGATATCTTCTGATGTCGACTGATCCACTCGTATCCCCATGGACGGCACCAGTTGTAGAGGATTCGTACTCAATTATCAATAATATGTGAATGAAAATAGGGATACCTATGCGTAGTCATCGAGGAGTATCGCATAGAGGCAGAAAGTTAAGATGCTTTGAGTTGGATAATAGCCCTGTGTCCTATATTGCCTTGATTATTCTCAGGATCACAATGTACAATGAGGTGTGTGGATTGGTGTAACCCTAAGAACTAGGTGGATTTCTATGACCTACTACTAAAGATCTTTTTGGGTACGGGATTGTTCCTTTCGTGGATCTTCAATAGATGTTGGTATTTTATCTGACTAGACTTAATGATGGGTACACGACTTTGGAGATCTAAAGGCGTGAGTTGCTAAGGCTTGATTGCTCTGATTTTGATTTGTTTGGCTTCTAATGGCTTTTTCATTCGATGTACCCCTCTCCCTGTCTTATATAGTCAGGGGGACCTAAGGTGTATCCTACTTGGACTCCTCAAGACGTATTGTAAATGGATCGTGAAGGGATCGGTGACATCCTAAGAGGGGGGTGAATTATGACACTTAGAACTATTTTGTCTCCAAAAATAACACAAGATAAACCTATATCAAATTCTATCTAAATGTGCTCTAGGTTTATCTAGTGTGTCTACTATACCGATCAAAGCGCTTGCAACCTATCTAAGAAGGTAAATTACAAGAATGTAAATGTGGAAATGTAAATAAGGTAGAGAGAGCAAACTCGGCACAAGGATTTTTCCCGTGGTATCGATGGCATGAATGCCATCCCTAGTCCACGTTGGAGTTCAACAAAGGATATGCTCCCAGTTGACACGCGGTCACAGCTCTTGAGCTACCAAGTCACAAAGACAATGCCTCCACCGGATAAGCCACCAAGGCACCAAGGTAAGGTCTCACCACTAACATCTCTTCCGGTTCCTTGCTGCTATGATCACTTCGGAGCTTAAGCCACCAAGGAAAGGATCTTTATGTCCCCATACATGCTTCTCATCACCGCTCCACACTAAGTCGGAGGGTCAACATGCTTGCTGGGGAGTCACCAAGACTCCAAGGTGCCGGCGTACCACTTGCTATAAGGTTGGATCACTCCTTGATCCACTCTCTAGGCAGCAACCATCTACCAACACTCTCTCTAGGCCTATAAGCACTAATCACTCACTAATCTTGTGCTTAATCATTTTGGATAATCACATTAAGCAATTTGGTGGCTTGGATGTCTTCTCAAGTATGTATGAGCTTTCTCTAGACTCTAGCAGCATGCCACACCTTCAAATGACTGAGTGGAGGGGTATTTATAGCCTCAAACCCACGCACTACCCGTTAACCCAACAGCTCAGAAAAATTGTTAACACCAAATGATCCGGTGAGAACACTAATACTAACACCGGATCATCTGATGAGTACACTCTCACAAACTAGCCGTTGGAACCCCACTCAAGCCTCTATGAACACCGGACACTCTGGTGTATACTTCATCTACATCACCGGACTATCTGGTGAGTTATCCTGAGCCATCCGAGCATTTCTTTCTTCTCTTTATAAATTGCTCTGGTGAAAGCATCCGGTGCACATCACTTTATCACCGGACTATCCGGTGAGTTGACTTTAGCCAACCAAGCCAATGCAACCCTCTTTTTAAATAATGCTCCGGTGTGCACAGCCTTCATTACCGGACCATCCGATGTGTTGAACTCCGTTCTGCCTCTTTGCACTCTTCATTGTCTGGTGTGTGCAACACATTGATCACCGGACCATTTGATGCTTCGATCTTCAACTTCAATGGTTGCAACCTTCTCTGGACAAAATGCTTCGGTGTGTATCTTTTTTGATCATCGGACCTTCCGGTGAAGTCTTCAGGCCTCTCTTCCCTTTGTCAAATATGCTCCGGTCAGTTTAACACTCTGAGCACCGAACCATCCACTGAGGCAAATCTTCCTAGGACTTCTCCAATTCAGTCCAACTTTGTCCTGGGTACGGTAGCTTCTTCATGTATTACATCCATGAGACCTAATAATATATATTCTTAGCAAACATGTTAGTCTCATTGACTATATTGTTATTAATCATCAAAATATAATCATGACCTAATAGTACCATTTTCGCTACAGATCGTTAGACTCCCAAATGTCTAGGAATTCTTCTCGAATATAGGATAACATCCTTATCTTGGACGGTTATCTTCCAAGTATATTGTCTTCATATCTTATTCCATGGTAGCTATATCTAGCCCCATATCAAGTAAGATATAGACCATCCTCATACACCCTTTTCAGATATACTGTATTTAGAAAATATATAATATTAATTATATATCCTCATCAAACACACACAGAAAACATGAACAAGAGGGAAAGAGGATGAGGTTGAAGTCACCAGATTGTCCAGATCTACTTAGATCTTAAAGGATGAGCTAGGGATGGAGAAATCCTCACCACCAGAACAATGAGATCCCATGGGCAAGCCATGTATGGAGGAATCCCCTCCGGACCAACCACCAAAGCCCGACCTTTGGGAGCCCCAGATAAACGGATCCCCTCCAACGGCAACCGGTCACAAGCTCCCTTTGATGTTCACCAAGGGGACCAAGGTGGTGAGAGAAGGAGGGAGATCTCAGGACAAGGCGGTGTAAACGTGGGCAAATAGCTAGGGATTTGCGAGGAAGGGGGATCGCATTGCACAATTTCTTTCCATTATTTAAAAAAATCTTCGTCAATTGAGCAGGTGAAACCAGCTGTATAAGAGATGTAACTCCACCCTCGTGAAATGCTGCTTCCTTTCTTTTGTCAACGATCCCAAGTACTTTGCCTGTACAATGTATTTGATAAAAGAATGACACAGTACAATCATCAATATAATTTGAGTACTCACAAGTGTCACAACTTGGTTCACAAAAATATGCATACAAGGTCCCAAACATATCAATCCACAATTTACAAACAATGAGAACAGAGGAATATAAAGTCAACCTGAATACAAATAACTTGCTTCTCTTAACTGAAGCCGGTTACAGAAAACACGTACATAGTAGCCAATAGCGGATGACCCTGATGACATTTCGAGAAAGCCTATACACACATGTTCGCGTTACAGGTTGGGGAGTTCTTTGCTCACCGGAGTGGATGGCGCAGGAGCGGCACTGCTTGTTCCGCTGCTATCGGTACCGAAGGTCTTGAGAGCTCCATCAATGCTGATCTCGTCGAAGTGATGGGGACTCCTGTTGTTCCATAGTCCACGCTTCCTAGCTCTCCTAAGCATCACAAGACGTTCTGTGACTTCCTTCATGTCGGGCCGGTCTTCGACCTTATCCTTCAAACACTCGATTGCAAGCCCGCCAATTTCTTCCAGGACCAGCACATCTTCATCGGCTATTGCAATGCCCTTGTCAAACATTGCCCTTCCACTGTTATCCTGCTCATAAACTTTCTGGAACTCGATGATGAGGCTGCAGTTTTCGTCATATATTGTGGGCTTCCTGCATATGAGCTCCAAAAGAACAACTCCGAAGCTGTACACGTCGCTCTTTTGTGTCAAATGCCCAGTTTTGTGGAACACCGGGTCTATGTAACCCATACTCCCTACTACAAACATGGTGAAGTCCTTGTCCACGGTGAGCAGCTTGGACGTCCCAAAATCTGAGATTTTTGGCATGAAATTGTCGTCGAGAAGTATGTTGGCTGGCTTGACATCACCATGTCGTATGGTACGGCTGGTGGATGAGTGCATGTATGTTAATCCCTCTGCAGATTCAATTGCAATGTCCAAACGTAAGTCCAGTGAAAGAGGAAGTTGTCCCTTGGCATCGCCATGGAGGACGTCGTGGAGGTTCCCATTAGCAGCAAACTCGTAAACAAGCACTGGAACATGAACCTCCAAGCAGCAACCCAAAAGCTTGATGATGTTCTTGTGAATCATTTGTGACTGGATGATCAATTCATTGGTGAAATCCTCCTTTCGAGCTTCATTTACCAGAATCGACGCCTTCACAGCCACCATTGTGTTGTCCTCAAGAGTCCCCTTGTAGACTTCACCGAATCCTCCTTTGCCAAGGACATGTGAATTGTTCTTTGTAATTTTCTTGAGCTCCTCCTTGGTGAAAATCTTCAGGTTCTCCACTTTTTCAATTACTGAACCACCATTCTTTTTGAAAAATTCCTTCATCCTTCTTTTTTGTAGCACCATTAGTGTGAAGAGTAGAGCCAAAGCTAACATGAACATGGCCAAACTGATGCCTACAAAGATAGTATATTTTAAAAACTCAGATACAACTTAGCCCCACGCCCCTAGAACCAGTGATTTTTTTTTTTGGGGTATGTAAGATACCAGAAGGTAGAATTTCCACCTCTAGACAAGCATCAATTGACATGCATATGTATATACCTATGGCAAGCTGTGCTTCAAAGGGGAACTTTGGGCTGCATCGTTCTTTCTTCGGATCACCGTTAGGCTTGTAACCTCGAGGGCACTTGCAATTGTACGACCCATCCATGTCCTTGCAAACACCATAGCAAGGAAACTCTTCGGGGCGTGTACATTCATCTATATCTGTTTATATTGGGGATTAGATCCAGGCAATCATACAATATTTCTTTTACATAACCATAATCTCATTAAAAAGAATTAATCAAAGAAAAACAAATGATGAAAAATGTTGAATTCAAATTTGACATTTTGATAATAAATTCCAATTAGTACCGTAATAAACAGTAATTAGATATTGAAGTATGGATATATGCCCTCCACCATGACATTTTAGAATTTGGATGCTCGAACTTTGTCAAATTGGACTTTTGATATATTCAGAAGGATTTAGATTAGTGACATGAAAGTACCACAAGTAGATTTGCTGATACATTACAATTGAAACTAATGATCAAAGTTGCTTATTAGATATTATTGTATGATGTCCGAAGTGTCACATATAACAATTGACACTGATGATCAAAGACTTTCGAGGGATCTAACCTGAATGTTGGCCCTACACTAAAACCAGTAAGTTGCTAATGCCTCAAGTGAACAAGAGCACCCTGTAGACAGCATTCAAATTGCAACACTGATGCTTTTACTTGCAAAATAATGTATTTTGTGGCGAGCAGATATTTTTCTAGCTGCCTTTAATTTTATAGTGGAGACACATTATTTTATTTCTACACTCTAGCATCCTTTAGAAACACTAAATACACATCGTTAGAATCTGGGCTTTCCGAGGACCTGATCCTTGAAATATAGGCCTTTCGTATACCTAAGCATCTCTAGCAAAACTGAAATATATGTTAAAAATCAGATACCCTTGGAGGAAATCCTTTGTCGGCTAGAACTTTTGTATACTCTAGCGTCCTCCACCAAAACTAAAAATATATTTGGAAAAAATTTGAGGCTAACCGAAATCAACTTCACCTCAAAACTTGCTTATGTTTATACTATAATTCTGATGCCAACCTACTTAGATTTACATTATATTTTCTGTGACTAGATTATAGCATGTCTCAACCATCTAAAAAATAATTATAGACAATAAAAGGTGCAATGTCTTCTCTCAAAAATTATGACAAGCTAAAATAGTGATTTAAAAACTCCGAAACTCCGTCTATTCATGATTTTTGTATCGGCAATTTACAAAATGGCTCATAGAATGCAACTGCAATCCATGTAACATTTTTTTTTTGACTAAAGTGTCTTCAAGATAGCCTCTACATTTGTGAACCTCATAAATAGTGTGTCAAAAGAAGTACATACAATAAAATAATATGTCAAATTATAGAGAAAAATAAGAGTTCACAAAAACAATAACGAATAATAACTCAACGTGTGTTACAAGCCCAGTAGAATATACATCAATAACTAGCTACTTACTTGTGCATCCGTTTTCAGCTTGGTAAGGGTTGCCCTCATAGCCTGGCTTGCATCTGCAGAAGTAACCAGGTCCATTGACGGAGTCAACGCACTCGCTGTTGGCGCTGATGCAGGCGTATCCCGTCCTGTTCTTTGCCGCAGTGCACGACAGGCCGCCGCCGCCGTCGCGGATGGCCCAGTCGAGCCACACCGGTTTGCTGGTCCGGTTCACATCCATGTGCAGGTCGGACACTTGGAAATTGTAGTTGTGCTTGTCGACAAGGAAGGCGTAGTCGCAGGGGCTGTACGCCATGTCATCGCGATCCCAGGAATTGAAGGTAACAGCGTTGTCGGTGAGGCCTGGCGCGATGTCTACGTGGCAGCAGCCGACGCCGACGCACTGGCCGTTCTGCGCGCTCTGCGAGTCATTGCAGTAGGCGACGCAGCCCGTGTAGTAGACGTAATCGTAGCGGCCCTTGCCCTTGCTGTTGGAGTTCTTGGTGTAGGCCAGGGTGTTGCACCCCAGAACCACGAACATGTTCCGCGCATTAGAAATGCGCCACACGCCGTGCGTGTTGAAGTCCACCTGACCATCGAACGATAACTCGGTCGGGTCACCGCTCGAGTTGTAGCACTGGTGAGCCACCGGAAGCATCACCTTGGCCTCCGGCGGCTCAACCGTCAGGCTCATCACGGGTATCGTCTTGTTGGCGGCCTTGAGCACCGCCGTTCTGGCGTTGTTGACGCAGGCGATCTCGAAGCCCTCGCTGCGGGAGCAGCCGGCGCCGATGCCGAATGGGTAGGGGATGTCGACGTCGCCGCACTTAGTTGGGCAACTGAACTCCGCGGGGACCGCTGATGCTGCCAGAAGCAGCGCAGGCAGCAGGAACAACGGCAGCGACATAGGACGATTAATCATCTCGCAATCAACGGTTGCTGAATAGCTAGCTAATTTGCTTAGTTTTCATGAACTTTGCGCTTGGGTTTCCCGCGTTTAAATAGCAGGGAAGCTACCTGCTCCTGCTCCCCTAGACTGTAGACGAATTTTTTAAAAAATTTAACCTACTTTAATTTAATAGTTTATTATTAATTGTATTTTCGAGAAATAATCCTTTGCTCACTCCAGGCCACGTAGTGTGATATGAATACATTGTCACGCCTCATATAATGGTGTGGCAGGTGCGCCACGCAGGAGCGCATGCACTGAGAGGTCTACACGGGATGATCAAACGTGGTAGGCTTGTTACACAACTCCAAGTGGTGTGAAATCTTCTCGTACTGTAGGATCAATTAGGCGTAAGATATGCAATCAAAATTGAGTGAATGATTGTGGAAGCCATATTCAAATTTTATTCACCCCAACCAAACATTTAATTTAATCTCGTAATCAGTTCAGTACAGACTGCTATCATATAAAAAAATGATATACAAAAAGATCCGTGAGTCCGATTACCATCACATATTAACAATGAACACTAGACAAGGTTATGAAACTGTTCCAATAAGCATCAGGTCAATCGGGTCTCTAGATCAAGAGTTATAACCTTCACAAAAAGACTATAACAAATGGTTATGAAAATAGTTAAACCCTAATTTCACGATTATGCAAGAATTAAGAAAATTCAACTAACCAAACTTTTCAGAACCTTACCTTGACGCTTTAGGATGATTTTGGATGAATTAAACCAAGACAAATTGCGTTGACCAAATGATCCACAAAAAGTTAACATCGAACGACAAAAACAAATAGTGTGGAGGAAGAATAAAATTACAAATTTATCAACTTACAAAATTTGATCTTCATTGTATGGATGAATTCACAAGATACATCTTCACAACATCCGTAAGAGAATCTCCACAATTCTAAACCCTAGATGATTTCTCCTTTTTTCTAAAAAGGAAAATCTCTAAATATCTCTGGTTCAATGTACTATTCATAGACCGGCAACATTTTTATAGTGGACACAGTAACATGCCACCTAGGCTTCAACAAGCGCAACAGGCCATCTCACATGTCTCCATCTTCGCCTTCAAGAACTGAAAATTAACACCTACGAAATTGAAGATCTTCTCCAAATTGCAAAGCTCTCTATCCTAATGTAAGCGTGCATCTTTGCCTTGAAAACTGAAAATTAACACCAACAAAAAACATAAGAGTTTTACGGAATACATATCCGACATCTTGTTTCTAATTATCGATTAAGTTTAATTAGAAGAGTTTCTATCTCTAATACCACTTCTAAGATCGATTACACGCAAAATATGAAATTAGAGGGGGTGAATAATTGTGGAAGTCAAATTCAAATTTTAATTCACCCTAACAAAAAATTCAAATTAATCTCATAATCAGTTTGGGATAAACTATTAATACATCACTAAAAATGATGTACAGAAAGATCTATCAGTCCGATTGCCCTCAATTTTTCACAGTAAAAACTAGACAAGTTATGAAACTATTCCGATAAGAAACAAGTCACTCAGATCTATAACAAATGATGATCAAAATAGATTAAACTCTAATTTTGTGATTAGGCAACAATTACAAAAATTCAACCAACCAACCAATTCCTGTTCAGTTCCATGTGGGTTGCTCTCTCCCTGGTCTAGCCCGCACATCTCCATGTGCGTCACATGAACCTAAACAACCAATTCTGAGCATCAGTTCTTCAAATTTGACTCACATTAATCCACACAATACCACTCACACAAGTTTATTGTATATATCTAAACCACAAATATCATTATGCTACCACAAGCAACATATTAATAACACATGCACATTATCTTGCCATAATGCAAAATCACTTTGCTTTTGCCAATTTCACAATAAATCTAATTTTTTATCACACATGATCTCACACGTATGAAATCGAATGGAGATGACCCTTCTATGAAAGTTGTAGCTCTCGACGAGATCTATAATTTTGTAATTGTGAGTTTTTTCATTTAAAGTCTTTATGGTATCCAAATAATTATTATAACCTTCAGATAGTATATCACTACTACAGAAAAGGTTATCATTGCTAGTTTTTAAACCAGCAGTGATTAAGCCATAATGATAATCCAAGATTATCACTGTTGGTCACAAAGCCGATAGTGATTGTACATATCATTACTGGTTCATATCATAAACCGATAGTGATATAAAGTATCAATGTCGGTTCTTGAACTTATATAGCTGATTTATATACTTATCACTGCTAGGTCCATCTACGAACTGGCAGTCATAGTCAATCTAGGACAAAAGGAACAAAATTTAAGCAGACAGGAAATAATTTAGCTGAGCTTTATATTACTAATATCCATAATTAGATCTTTATATCACATTAATATATAATTAACTCACTAAATCCATCATTGTACACAAAAACAACAACATCTATTGGTCGGCCACCACGAAGAATAAGTTGTCATCCTTGTTGTCCTCGTCATCATCGTCATCTTTGTCGTTGTCCTCGTCCTCTCCGTCGTCACCGTCGCTTTCACCATCATCATCGCCGGCGTCATCCTCCTCCTCTTATTCCTCCTCCTCCTCCTCCTCCACATCATCATCCGAACTTGGCCAGAGCTTCTTCTCCTTCGGCTTGTCGAGGAAGAAGTCCAAAACATCATCCTTGGAGGAGGACCCTACCGAGTCATTGTAGTCCGAGGTCTATGCCTCATCTAATGACTTCGCTTGTGGGGCCTCTGTCTTATCATCGGATGATGGCATGGGTGTGGGAGGCGTGGTGGGAGAAGGTGGTGGCAGAGGAGGCGGAGGGGGAGAAGCATTGCACGGATCCATCATGCAGTGGTAGTGGATGGAGTGGCAGCGTCGATGGTGGTGAAGGGGAGAGGGTGAGAGCAAGAGAGAGCGATTGAGTGAGCTAGAGTGAGTGAGAGTGATCGATCGAGTGAGAGTGTGATTTTGAAGGCGCTCAGGAGAAGTCGAGCATGGGAACAGGAAGTCATATGGATTTTTGAGTATTATTACCAGTTCAGACATACAACCGACAATTATAGCCATTATCACTACTGGTTATTAAAGGTACGTCTTTTGATGAACTAATATCACTATTGGTTGGTGTTATGAACCGGAAGTGATGTATCACTGCCGGTTCTATTGAAGAGCCGACTATTTATAATTTAAGTATCATTGTCAGTTCGTGTTACCAACCGACAGTAATGTATCACTTGAAGGTGATATACCCTAGAGACAATAATAGAGATGATTGTATCACACGTCTATATTCATGTACTACCGAATAATGTGTTATTCCAAGAATGACTATTGTTTATTTTGATTGGCAAGTATGTGACTTGTTTAGGAAACTTTTTGTTTATATCATGATATTATTCTTTATCGATCCCTGGTCGCATATCATTGTGATGATACATAAGATCAGCATATGTATTGATTGATGATCATATTTCATGGATCATAGGTATAGAGATATCAGATCAATAATGTGGATATTTATGTTAGATAACATGATGTTGGATAGACCCACCTTGAGATACTGCTAGGATTGTTATTTATAATGTGACATCACTTATTATCTCAAATAGTGTACTTGCAGAATCCTTAGACCTAAGATCGTCATTGGTTCTCAGAATGTGTAGTGGCAAACTTTGAGACTGTCAAATGCTATTCTGTAACTGGCTATACATTAGTGTATAATTACACTAATGGACATCAATCTGAATTTTTGCTAAATATGTCAACAATTGTAGTCTATGTTCAATGATGTTCCTTGTTGTTATCACATAGCTTGTTTGCTTCAATAAATCAAGAATTATACATAGCTATCTGAATTTTTGCTTCAATAAAGCAAGAACTGCTTCTATGTTCAATGATGTTGGGTAGATTTTTCTTTCTATACCACCTCAAGTGAAGCATTTTATGTTATGATTGCTATATACTATCCACTTTGCTATGGTTTATAAATAATTTCTTGTTTAATTAATAGTGAAATGCACATGATATTTGCAATAGTTCCCTTTTTTACTACCTATTTTGATAGCATTTCTAAATTTTATTGTGTATAATTACCATTTTAGGGTTTACTATTTTCTATATGCTTTCTAGGGATTTGGTTATTGTCATGTATGCTAAATATTGAATTTTTTTTAGTCCACATTACATAGTAATTTTATCTAGAATTAATGTAATGGTCTTTTGCTAATGCAGTTCAACTAGATGACATCAAGTGCTGAATCTTCATTGTCATCGTCATCGTCTGACGAACATCCCCACTCATATGATGGACCTTAAGGAGATACAACCACATCAGGGGGTCCAACTCAGTGTGCTAGGACGAACACCAAGTGGCCTAAAGACAAAATTGCCGTCACCCAGATCAACTTGGCAGGGCTACCTACAGCCCCCTTATGGCGAATAACTTATTTTGACAGTTTGTTGCCTCATTGGTAGGGAGAGGGTGACATTGGTCCTTGCAAAGTGGAAGATCCTCGATCAGTCAGAAGCGAAGGCACTGTTTGTGTGCCTCGAGAATTATTTGGTGATACCACATAATATGAGGGAGTTTCTGATGAATAAAGCTTTGGGATTGATCAACAAGGCTTGGAGGACATTCTAGAGCCACCTTGTTTGGGAGTACATTGCTCGCAATCAGAAGCCGTTTGAGGACTACAAGTTCATAACATAGGAGGATTGGGCTTCCTTTGTGGAATTGAAGAGTTCAGAGGAGTTCAAAGTAGAAAGAAGCAGACACAATGATATTTGGGCTCACAACAAGCACAACCACAAGTTGGGCATAGGTGGCTACGAGGCAAATCCTTCAATGGTAGAAGAAGGAAGAGAAAGCTGAGAAGGAAGGTCACTCAGTGTCATTTTCTGACATTCTTGAGGGGCGTGCCAAGAATTGGTTGCGAGGCAGGGCAACCATGTCGCCTAGTGGAGAGATTAGTTTCAAGAACAGAAAGACCGAAGAGGTCTCTGAAAAAATTAGAGAGAGGCAACTAGAAGCTAGCCAAGGGTCATTCATCAGTGTTAGGGACAAGGACATCCTCTCTACTGCCCTTGGAAACCCTGAGCATCTAGGTGGGTTCAAGGACTTTCTAGTTATGAGGGTTGAAAGCATGCATGACTTGAACACCGTAACTTCTATAGGAAGAGGAAGGGGAACGAGTCAGTCGACATTGAGCAACTTTTTTAGAGGATTCGGGAAGAAGTCACTGAGGATATCTTGGCCCGTGTGAGGACCTTGCTTTAGGCACAGAGACTTCATATTGTACCAGTCAGTGAAGCCCTTTTGTTCTGGGAAAGAGTAGCTATGCGTCTATTGAGGTGAAGCAAGGCTACCACGATCGCATAGGTGACCTCAACAGGGACATGCCATGTGCCCTCTTATTTAGGCCTGGCGGTTTCACCATTAAGGTCATAAGGGGTCAAGTGTAACCACTAAAGAATACAATGCATTGTGTTAAGGTGCAGCATGGATATGCAATGGATCAGGTGGATATGGTCCATCCCAACTTCATGTTACACAAGTTGAAGATCCCCCTAATGATGAGATCATAGCTATAGGGGGAACTCTCCTGCAGTGGATCCATTGGAAGAAGAGTGACACATAGTTGAACCATCTGGCGCTTAGGATTCTATGTGACGCCAAGTGCACGGACACAGTCACCTCCAGCATCTACGTCATTTTCAGCACCAGCAATAATTTTGTGCACCTCTGGAACATCAAGCCAATTGCATTGATAAGGAGACTGAGGAAAAAGATGTCCACCAACAGGATGTCCTGCAATAGGATGTGCAGCAAGAAGATGTCTAACAAGAACAAGTCATCCAAAAGCAATAGAATGTCCAGTAGAAAGAGATCATATAGGAAGAGCATCATGTGCAACCCACGAAATGTTGTCCAAACCCTAAATTCAAGTATGGCCAACCAATACTTTCCTCTTTTGAAATCTCAGAGGCAGGTCCTGCATGTACTGGTCTCTATAATTATTAAATGGAATAATGCAAGATTAAAAGGGTAGACATCTTCATCAAATATGGTCGGAAGCATTTCTACCACGAGGATGGCTACATCCCTATCGGCTTCAATGATTTGTTTGATCTCTTTACCCTTGACGTACTGGACATGTCACTCCTGAGGGCCTTCACATTGTAAGGACTTTCAAACTCACCTTTCAATCATTCATAGCACTATATATATGACATCAAACTCATTTCTTATGTATATATAGGGACATGATACAAGAAAACTGGGTGAACAAACAACCTATTGCATATCTTGATCCCAATATTCTCGCCCTACAAAGCAATTTTATCAGATGAATAATATGTCATTATGTTCCTTGTAAAACAATTGTTGCATTTTAAGACCAATGACTACTTCATGTTTCCCTATAATCCAAGTCATCATTGGGTTTTACTAGTTATAATTCCTAAAGCCAACAGAGTGTGGTGCATGGATTCGATAAAGGCACAACCACATGACTATTCTAGAGTGCAAAAAGTTCATTTGAGGTTCTTTAATAATTGTGGAACTTAAATTTATATTGTTGTTGCATGCATGTAGAGCTTTCGAGGCATATGTCCATCTCAAAAGAGGTGCACAGATGAAAGGATCCACAAAACTGCACCATTCCTACAAATTTCTAGTATAGTAAAATATTTTAAATACGTTCTTATGTTACTTTGTTTTCAACCCACTTTACACACATATATTTATATGCTTTCCAGTGCTACCATCAACCATCGGGCAACACATGTGGCTTCTATGTGGGCCACCACATGCAAGTCATCACTGAGATGAGTAGGTGTGAAGATCCAAAGGTTGGTAAGTAATCACTTTTAGATCAATCTTGATTTACGCATGCTTATTACTTATATTTTCCCCTACCGATAGATTTTCAAACTGCAAACAACTCAACTGTCAATTTTAAAACTAAGTGAAATCTGAGGACGGCTCACCATTTTCTTAGTTTCTCAAGTAATAGCCAAGAAAGGGGAGTTTCATTCATATTGGTAATGCATGTCTGAGTTTGAGCTATGAGATGTGTATGGACTAAAGCTGTGTCTGATGTGTATGTTGCATTGTGTAACTTTGATAATAAGTTATGTACATGTGCTCTTGTGTTGTTACGTTGTGTAACTTTAATAATGAGTTCTGTTTTTGTGCTCTGTGATTGTCATATGTCTATGTGATATTAATTGCCTATATATTTATGTTTCATAATATTTTGATATTGTAGTATGTCCAGCATGGCGCCTGGGAGCAAAATTGGTGCTCACGGGGTTAGGGGCACATAGACGGTTTTTACACAAATACATCTAAAATACACAGACACAGACGATTCTTAAAGTAGCACGTCTATGAATTTTAACCTGAAAGGTACTTTGTGTTATAGGACACAAACAATTTCTTACAAACTCCTCTGAAACCATCAAACAATCACAGACAGTTGCTAAAATCTTTATCTGAAACCATCTAAGAGTCATAGATGGTTATGAACAAAAACCGTCTATGACACTACATACATACAGACAGTTACTAAAGAAAATCCGTCTATAAGACTTGTGAAACTGACATTTGTGTAACCATATTATAGACACAGATGTTAATCAGACTCATTTTGTGTAGGTATATTATAGATAGAGTGTTACCCATCTGTGACAAGTATGATAATACAAACACTTTTGCACAAATAGAAACAAAACCCATATGTGATAGGGTTTGACAACCGCCTGTGATAACCCATTCTGAGATAGTATGAATCAGCATTAGAATATGTACTAGATTAGGTTATATGTGAACATCTTACAGATTTAACAATAAATTTTGAAATAATTAATTTATTGAACATGAGAATGATAGAAATTCAACATAAAAAACTTCATTTTTAGTGGATTGATCCTCTATAATAAGGCAAATAGCCACTTTTAATATAATACCATGACTTTAGACTCTTAGATGGGACATGAAAGGATCGGATTTATCGCTACAGTATATGTGGTACATTATAGGATTGAATGAATTTATTAAGAGAACAAGATAAAAGAATAGAAATTTATGTTACTCATATTTATATTCTATTAAAGTATTTCTATATCTATATCTATATCCATTTCTAGAAAACGAATTCGGATATATCCATATTCATATCTTGGAAACGAATTCAGATATATCTATATTCATATCCATCTGTCAATCAGATACTAATTTTTGTTATTATATTTACATTTAACCAAATATAAATATCAAATAATACGAATATCTACTATCTATTTTCCATCCCTACTCACAGTGGTATGATAATCCTGCCAGTACTCGAGCATGGCGTACCTTGCCACATCATTGCGTGTGGTGCGATCAAAGGTGTTACTAATTAAAAATATAGTATGGGACATGTTAATATTAAAATATTAATAAAAGTCTTGAAACTGTTTGATGCCACCCCTGAATCCTGCTTAAGCTTTTAAGGGCCACCCGCCATGCTCCCAGAGCTAATGTCACCATTCACCACCTATCGCTACCTCCCTTGGTCAGCAGCACCTCACATTCCCTGCTCACTGCCACCGTATATAACTCGTCACATGCCATGCGTCATCAAGCTTAACTGGAGGTCGTCACACCCAACAACCGTATAACTCTATATATGCATGTTGGAAGTTTTGTATTTGTTCATGAAGTTGGTGCTTAAGTTATAATTTTGTATGTCGCTGTTAATGCAAGTGTTGACTAGTAATCTATAAGGTAAGTAACATATTTATCCACTTCCCACTGCTGAGATACAATGTACTACTCTAATTGTGTTAATTAGCAGTATACTCCCTACGATTCTAACCATTTAGACTTGTGCACAGGAATTAAGCTTGGCGGTACAATGATCCTATTGGTATTTAATTATTTTCATTTGGAAAAGTTAAACTTCGTAAATTTTGATCAACAATTAGTCAAACTATACATATATTTAGTGTACAAAAGTTACATCAATAAATTTATATTTTATAGATCTTTTAATAAGATATTGATTTTGTAGCAATTGACAATATGTTACATGAGAAACTAATGGTCAAAGTATACTTTTGAAGAGTTTTTCAAATCCTAGTACATTCTATAAAAAGAAACAGAGGGGTTAGGTACTAGTTTGTTTACTTCATTGGTTAGGCTGCAATTAAGTAAGAGCAATAAAAGAAAACGAGGTGGAAATGTTGCTCAAAGTTGTTGTTAAACTTATATATGTAGAACTGCATGGGTGTTATATAGACTTCTAAAATAGAGAAATTTTACATTACCTTCTACTACTCTTTATAGGTAGCCAAGAGCAGAAATCATATCTTACTATTGGTTATTAGTGGTATTTTAGACCTTTTTCCATCAAACAAGAAAGGCATCTTATAGAGGTTCGTCACTACCGTTGTTCGTTGGAAGCTGCATGCACTAGGTGCAAATTAAATCTAGGTCAACACCACCACCTCACCGGCCTTATAAGCATATCAGACAGAGCAACTAGCGCTGCGGCAACGTGCTCATTGGCTTGTCTGCTCTAATTATGTTGCGATTGAGGCACAACTGCCGCAACGGCCGTCGGTCCGCTTTCCGCCGGAATTGCTCCCCGTGGCCAACCTGCTGGATGTATTCGATGTCTAGTACGTCATGAGCGACGAGATATCTTGGCTGGTTAGCAGATGGTTTTGTTTCCTTCCTTAAATGATACATGGAGAAATTTGTTATTGAGAATAACCAGAGGAAATTAAGGAAGGGTCGCAGGAAATTATTAAGGGCTGATTGGCGGAAATTACTCCGCTGCATATCCTAGTACGGGTCAAATCAACATATTACCCATTAGCATATGCTACTGAGCTACTCCCACATTCTAGCAGCTGGAGTATATTGGAATCTAACTAATCTAGATAATTTCATCTGAAGAAATGAAAGGATTATATTAATTCGAGGGTATATACCATAATCCGTAGAAGACCTCAAAAACTAAATTGGTTTCAAACACTTAACAAAATAGCAAAATTGTTTACTTTTTCTTTGAAGCGCGCAGAAGTTCAGTGTCTGCTGAGAAGGCGCTAAACACATTCTTATGAACTTATGGAAAAAAGGATGCAAATGGCATTTGTTGATGAAACTGACAACAGATGACCAATAACAGTGATTAAAAAGCAAATGTTACATTGATGAAACAGCGACCAACGAACGAAACGGATACTAAAAGATGGGCATTTAGGATAACATACATACATACATGCATGTATGTATATATATTGTGTGTTTGTGTATGTGTTATATGAGGGGAATTTATAGTTGTAACTTGTAACCACCCAAATGTAAACTATGTTTAGGATGAAGCATCTAATGGCTCTACAAGTAGGGGTGGCAATGTGGTATGTCTGGGTCAGTGGAGCTGGAACCCGCCCTCGCAAAATTAAGAAACTATAGAACTCGCCATGGCCTCAAATTGTTATCAAGCACAAATATCTGTATCTGAACCTAGCTTTGGGGCAATTTGACCAGGCCCCACCTTCCCCTCTTCTTGGCCCTGGACCCGTTAGCCTTGAGAGCGTAATATTGGACCCACGCTTGTGCCAACGGCGCGCAAAACCCGCGGGGACTTCAAACCACGGGGCAGATTATCATCCATAACTATAAGGTTATAATTTCTGCAAGAACTATGTCTTATTGTTCGTGGTAGGGTCCACAAAATGAGTTACATGTATATTGGCCTAAGAGGAAGTGTTGTTTACCATGAAAAATATATTTCACATAGGAATACGTGTGGTTAAACTTTGCAAATGTTGAGCATTACTGTACTCAAAAGTAATAAGATTTGTCTTGTAAAAAAGTTATTATTATATTGGTCAGGAAAATACTGTCAGATCATTATGTTTTAATATTTGTTACTAATATATGTTTAAAAATAAGGATGAAAATAGTATACTAGAAATCGTGTCAATGTCTGAACAATGAGTACGGAAGAACAACTACAAATTTACTTTCTCTTATCTTCCTCTCTCCATCATGTAAGAGCAGAGTTGCCATCACAAGCTATAAATATAAGCCGATTTGTACATATATTATTCCCTGTGTATTACTATGGAGCTAGACTACTAGTAATTAATTTTGAAGTTGACTTTTGGAAATACTTTCCTACATTGCAGAAAAAATATTATTTTCATATTACCTACCTTCAAAAGCATCATGTCAATAAATAGTCTGGTTAGTATGGAACCAACTCTTGGTGTGATGGTGAAAGCTTCAGGATAGACTTCACCCACCTGGGTTTAAATCCTAGTGCTAACGATTTACACAAATGAGTGTTTTCAGCGGTATATTTATAGGCATGTGTGAGTTTGGTGTGCATTTATCTCATCCTTACAAAAAAAATAGTCTACCTAGTACATTCAACTTTATTATTTCCAAATAATACAGGTGAGTAGTTTGACATACTACTATAAAAAAGGTCATCATTGTTGGTTCCAAACCAGCATTACTGTCGATTTTTGAACCGGTAGTGAATTAACGGTAGTGATAATCCATGATTATCAATGTTGGTTACAGAACCAGCAGTAATTATATATATCACTGCCAGTTCTTGAGCTTTTATTGCCG
This sequence comes from Phragmites australis, assembly GCF_958298935.1. Lineage (NCBI taxonomy): Eukaryota > Viridiplantae > Streptophyta > Magnoliopsida > Poales > Poaceae > Phragmites > Phragmites australis. Next base: position 19,645,096 of record NC_084941.1, on the reverse strand, counting down.
ATTCATATACTTGTCACTGTCGGTTCCTTTTAGCTACGAACTGGTAGTGATATTTAGCCTAGGCCAAAAAAAAAATTTAAGTAGGTAGGCAATAATTTAACCGAGCTTTATATTACTAATATCTATAATTAGAGTTTTATACCGCACTATTCTATAATTAAGTTAATAACTCCATCATTGTACACCAAAATCAAAAGACATGCATGGCCACATGCAAAAACCCTAAACCCCCCGTGCTAAATACTATAAACGTGTGCGTCACATCTACCCGCCGTCAGCCATGATGATGAAGAAGTAGTCATCGTCACCATCATCCTCGTCATCGCCATCACCGTCGTCCCCATCGCCTTCGCCACCCTCATCGTCGGCCTCCTCCTCCTCCCTCGCCTCCTCCTCCTTCTCATCCTCCTCTTCCTCCTCCTCCTCCTCCTCCCCTTCCTCCTCATCTGAGCTCAGCCGGGACTTCTTTGCCTTCCGCTGCTCTAGGAAGAAGTCCCACAAGTCATCCTCAGAGGGGGAACCCACCGAGTCACCGGAGTCCGAGGTCTCCGCCACGTTCGACAACCTCATTAGCGGGGCCTCCACCTCATCATCGGATGATGGTGTGGGTGGTGGAGGCGTGGCCGGAGAAGGAGGTGGCGGAGGCGGCGGTAGCGTGGCTGGAGAAGGAGAAGCATCACGCAGATCCATCGATCACACGGCGACAGTGGCCAGAGCGGCGGCGGCGGTGGAGGGGAGAGGGTGAGAGCGAGCGAGAGCATGCGATTGAGTTAGCAAGAGCGATCAATTTTAATGGTGCTCGGGAAGCCAAGTAGGTATGGGCGCAGGAAGTTGTACAGGTTGTATGTGAACATCTTACAGATTTAACGATAAATTTTGAAATAATAAATTTATTGAACATGAGCATGATGGCAATTCAACATAAAGAACTTCATTTGTAGTGGATTGATCCTCTATAATAAGGCAAATAGCCACTTTTAATATAATACCGTGACTTTAGACCCTTAGATGAGAGATGAAAGGATCAGATTTATAGCTACAGTATACGTGGTACATTATAGGATTGAATGAATTTATTAAGAGAACAAGATAAAAAAATAGAAATTTATGTTAGTTATATTTATATTCTATTGAAGTATTTCTATATCTATATCTATATCCATTTCTAGAAAAACGAATTCGGATATATCCATATTCAGATCTTGGAAACGAATTCGGATATATCTATATTCATATCCATCTGGCAATCACATACAAATTTTTGTTACTATATTTACATTTAATCGAATATAAATATCAAATAATACGGATATTCCACTATCTATTTTCCATCCCTACTCACAGTGGCATGATAATCCTGCCAGTACTCCAGCATGGCGTACCTTGCCACATCATTGCGTGTGGTGGAATCAAATGTGTTACTAATTAAAAATATAGTATGGGACATGTTAATATTAAAATATTAATAAAAGTCTTGATACTGTTTGATGCCACCCCTGAATCCTGCTTAAGCTTTTAAGGGCCACCCGCCATGCTCCCAGAGCTAATGTCACCATTCACCACCTATCGCTACCTCCCTTGGTCAGCAGCACCTCACATTCCCTGCTCACCGCCACCGTATATAACTCGTCACATGCCATGCTTCATCAAGCTTAACTGGAGGTCGTCACACCCAACAACCGTATAACTCTATATATGCATGTTGGAAGTTTTGTATTTGTTCATGAAGTTGGTGCTTAAGTTATAATTTTGTATGTCGCTGTTAATGCAAGTGTTGACTAGTAATCTATAAGGTAAGTAACATATCTATCCACTTCCCACTGCTGAGATACAATGTACTACTCTAATTGTGTTAATTTAGCAGTATACTCCCTACGCTTCTAACCATTTAGATTTGTGCACAGGAATTAAGTTTGGAGGTACAATGATCCTATTGGTATTTAATTATTTTCATTTGGAAAAGTTAAACTTCGTAAATTTTGAGGCTCGTAAATTTTGACCAACAATTAGTCAAATTATACATATGTTTAGTGTACAAAAGTTGCATCAATAAATTTATATTTTATAGGTCTTTTAATAAGATATTGATTTTGTAGCAATTGACAGTATGTTACATGAGAAACTAATGGTCAAAGTATACTTTTAAAGAGTTTTTCAAATCCTAATACATTCTATAAAAAGAAACAGAGGGGTTAGGTACTAGTTTGTTTATTTCATTGGTTAGTCTGCAATTAAGTAGGAGCAATAAAAGAAAACGAGGTGGAAATGTTGCTCAAAGTTGTTGTTAAACTTATATATGTAGAACTGCATGGGTGTTATATAGACTTCTAAAATAGAGAAATTTTACATTACTTTCTACTACTCTTCATAGGTAGCCAAGAGCAGAAATCATATCTTACTGTTGGTTATTAGTGGTATTTTAGACTTTTTTCCATCAAACAAAAAAGGCATCTTATAGAGGTTCGTCACTAGCGTTGTTTGTTGGAAGCTGCATGCACTAGCTGCAAATCTAGGTCAACACCGCCACCTCACCGGCCTTGTACGCATATCAGACAGAGCAACTAGCGCTGCGGCAACGTGCTCATTGGCTTGTCTGCTCTAATTATGTTGCGATTGAGGCACAACTGCCGCAACGGCCGTCGGTCCGCTTTCCGCCGGAATTGCTCCCCGTGGCCAACCTACTGGATGCATTCGATGTCTAGTACGTCATGAGCGACGAGATATCTTGTTACACTGCTATAAAATAGATCATAAATAGCACCTCATCTATATCAGTTTGAGTATAATCGGTACTGTTGATATATTATTGTCGGTTCTTGATGCCACAATCGTAATTCGCGCGCGGAAGTTTAGAACACTGATACGTCAACAGTACGATTACGCTCGAACTGATACTGATGAGATGCTACTTATGGCCTATTCTATAGTAGTGTAACTATCAGTGCCGATTCTTAGCGTCTCAATTATTGCTCACGCGCGAGAGTTTAAGAACCGATACTGATAGTCACTGTCAGTGTCAGTAGAAATTAGAACCTGAACTGATGCATTTGTTATATGTATATCTAGCACTTAACCGCTCTCCTCGTTTGCTCCATTCAGCCTGACGCCGCTCCTCCTCCCCGACTGCCGCCTCCTCCCCGTCCGCAGCTTCCTCGTCCTCGTCGTGCGTCGGCCCGCCGCCACCTCCTCTTCCTCGTCGCACGCCAGCCCACCATTGCCTCCTCAGCGTCCTCATGGCGAGCAGCAGCAGCAGTGGAGCTGGAGAGTGTATATCTAGGCAGTGGGAGGTGGCCGCTCCATCCTATCCAGCCGCTCAGATCCGATTGACCACCCCTTGTACTCTTGGCCTCCAGATCCTCAATGGCATATCCCCTTCCTACTCAGAAGTGCCATAAAATACCTAGGTTAGTTCTTAAATTCAAGTTAGCAAATTGTAGTTAGCAATTTTAGTTAGTCAATTTGGATCCTGAAATTAGATATGTATTGTAGTTCAAAATATGTTGGCTTATTATTTGATTTGTATGTCATGATATTAGATGTGTATCGCTATATCAGTGTTTTAGATCTTACCATCACTTTTTAGTGAGTAACTAGTTTACTACTTCCTTTATCTGCAATTGATGATTTGACATAGTTGCGAGATTATGCACTTGTGCCAATTGATATGGTATTGGTATTTTTTTCTGTGGGTATGTAGACATACCTATGACTTATTCTAGGTACATCTGCATGCTTAGAGATGAAAATTCCTTTACTATAAATTATAGGAATGTCAGTTAATATTGCAGTTTGCAGTTAACAAATTCATAAACTAACATACCGATTTATGTAGATGCTTCATCATCTACAATGGCTATATGACATTATTACGCACCTTAGTGGCACACCACCTATGATGTCGACCATATTGGTTGATAACAATAAAATGTAGATCACTATCTTTTTTTAGCATTACTTTTCTTAAAGAAGAATATATCACTTTAACAATATCAAGCTCCAAAACAGACCAAAGACTTATGGCTGAAACAAATTGTTATGTATGCGCCTCTGCAATCAGTTAACCTGTAGCTTGGATACATGTTTCCGGACTATAGTTATTTCAAATTGAAAGAGCTTAAACATAATGAGGATGTGCTTGTAATGACTCCTACGATCTCGTGGTTATATGCAGCTAAAACGGTTGGTGACACGAACCTGTAGTTTGTAGATAGGATTATTCAAATAATATTAAATTTTTCTTCTATATTGTTGCTCTTTATCTATAGGATTTTATTGGAACGGTCGAATGCGGATGGATCGTAGCATGACTTCAATCTTATATCTTCTTACCTAGCAGTGGGTACACATTACTTAGTCCTCAATGCAACAAGATCTTGGAAGGAAAGTACCAGTCACACCTTAAGTTTCAGTGTGATAGTAACAGTTTTGTTATTTAAGGAAGTCCAATAGAACTTCCGTTTGAAACAACAGCTAGTGCGCTCATTTATGCACTGAATAATTTTGATGTAATATTTGGAGTTGTAATTTTAGATATCAAATATGTATGTAATGGTATTTGATGTAATTTTAGAAATGCATGTAGTTTGAATTAATGTATTAAATGTTTATCGTGACTTAAACATTAGAAGAATGGATGCATGTGCATGTGATACATTTTGGATTGTACAATTTTTTTGGCTGTCTAATATTTATCAGTGCCGGCTCTATTTTAGAACCGACACTGATAATCAGTATCAGTGCCGGTTCTTAACAGGGAACTAGTACTGATAAAATTCATTATCAGTGCCGGTTCGTGGATGGATCTGGCACCGATAGTGATTTTTAGTACCGGTTCTATACTCGTCACTAATAATCAGTGACTATCAGTGCCGAGTAATCAGTGTCGGTTTAAAACCCGCCACTGATAATAATTTTAAACCAACACTAATAAGGCATTCTACAGTAGTGTTAGCAGATGGTGTTGTTTCCTTCCTTAATTGATACATGGAGAAACTTGCTATTGAGAATAACCAGCGGAAATTAAAGAAGGGTCACAGGAAATTATTAAGGGCTGATTGGCGGAAATTACTCCGCTGCATATCCTAGTACTGGTCAAATCACCATATTACCCATTAGCAGGTGAAGTATATTGAAATCTAGTACTCCCACATTCTAGCAGGTGGAGTATATTGAAATCTAACTAATCTAGACAATTTCATCTGAAGAAATGAAAGGATTATATTAATTCGAGGGTGTATACCATAATCCGTAGAAGACCTCAAAAACTAAATTGGTTGCAAGCACTTAACAAAATAGCAAAATTGTTTACGTTTCTTTGAAGTGCGCAGAAGTTCAGTGTCCGCTGACAAGGCGCTAAACACATTCTTACGAACTTATGGAAAAAGGATGCAAATGGCATTTGTTGATGAAACTGACAACAGATGACCAATAACAGTGATTAAAAAGCAAATGTTACATTGATGAAACAGGGACCAAAGAACGAAACGGATAGTAAAAGATGGGCATTTAGGATACATACATACATACATGTATATATATTTATTATGTGTTTGTGTATGTGTTATATGAGGGGAATTTATAGTTGTAACTTGTAACCACCCAAATGTAAACTATGTTTAGGATGAAGTATCTAATGGCTCTACAAGTAGGGGTGGCAATGTGGTATGTCTGGGTCAGTGGAGCTGGAACCCGCCCTCGCAAAATTACAAAACCATAGAACTCGCCATGGCCTCAAATTGTTATCAACAACAAATATCTGTATCTGAACCTAGCTTTGGGGCAATTTGACCAGGCCCCACCTTCCCCTCTTCTTGGCCCTGGACCCGTTAGCCTTGAGAGCGTAAAATTGGTCCCACGCTTGGGCCAACCGTGTGTAAAACCCGTGGGGACTTCAAACCATGGGGCAGATTATCATCCATAACTATAAGGTTATAATTTCTACATGAACTATGTCTTATTGTTTGTGGTAGTGTCCACAAAATGAGTTACATATATATTGGCCTAAGAGGTAATGTTGTTTATCATGAAAAAATATATTTCACGTAGGAATACGTGTGGTAAAACTTTGCAAACGTTGAGCATTACTGTACTCAAAAGTAATAAGATTTGTCATGTAAAAACGTTATTATTATATTGGTCAAGAAAATACTATCAGATCATTATGTTTTAATATTTTTTACTAATATATGTTTAAAAATAAGGATGAAAATAGTATACTAGAAATCGTGTCAATGTCTGAAACAACGAGTAAGGAAGAATAACTATAAATTTACTTTCTCTTATCTTTCTCTCTCCATCATGTAAGAACAGAGTTGCCATCACAAGCTATAAATATAAGACGATTTGTACATATATTATTCCCTGTGTATTACTATGGAGCTAGACTGGTAGTAATTAATTTTGAAGTTGACTTTTTGATCTACTTTCCTACATTGCAGAAAAATTATTATTTTCATATTACCTACCTTCGAAAGCATCATGTCAATAAGTTGTCTGGTTAGTATGGAACCAACTCTTTGTGTGATGGTGGAAGCTTGAGGATAGACTTCACCTACCTGGGTTTAAATCCTAGTGCCAACGATTTACACAAACGAGTATTTTCAGCGGTATATTTATAGGCATGTGTGAGTTTGGTGTGCATTTATCTCATCCTTACAAAAAAAATAGTCTACCTAGTACATTCAACTTTATTATTTTCAAATAATACAGGTGAGTAGTTTGACATACTATTATAGAAAATGTCATCATTATTGGTTCCAAAACAGCATTACTGCCAGTTTTTGAACCGGTTGTGAATTAGCGGTAGTGATAATCCATGAGTATCAATGTTGGTTACATGACCGGCAGTAATTATATATATCACTACCAGTTTATGTCATGAACCGGTAGTGATAATACCGATTCTTGAGCTTATACTGCCGATTTGTATACTTATCACTGTCGGTTCCTTTTAGCTACGAACTGGTAGTGATACTTAGCCTAGGAAAAAAAATTAAGTAGGTAGACAATAATTTAACCAAGCTTTATATTACTAATATCTATAATTAGAGTTTTATACCACACTATTCTATAATTAAGTTAATAACTCCATCATTGTACACCAAAATCAAAAGACATGCATGGCCACATGCACAAAACCCTAAAGCCCCGTGCGCTAAATACTGTAAATGTGTGCATCATATCTACCAGCCGTCAACCATGATGACGAAGAAGTAGTAATTTTATTGATGATAGCACAACAATATCCATAACTTAATCAAATAAATCGTTTTACACAAGAGACCTTCAGGGGTAGAAGAACCAATTAAACTGTAGCGGATTCTAAGCGTAATCTTTATCTTCACCGATAACTCCACAGGTAATCGACAGGGAACACCACCCTATAATGCACCTTCTTGAAGTTTTTGAAAGCTTTTCTAATTGAGTGTGGTTTGGTTATAACAAGTGTGAGTATATGTCGTACTCAGTAAGCTGTGAGAAAATAGTATGCATATAAAAGGCTTCAACAAAAATAAGGTTAATATATCTCTTTTGCTTTAAAATAGCATTTATTTAAAAAATAGTTGAAAAGCGAGTACTTGATTAAGTAAACAACAGTAATTAAATGTCCAACCTCAAGATTTCAACCATCTAAAGTTAACCACCAACAAACAACCTCAACCAAGATCTCACCACCAAGGTTGACCAAACCAACACCTCAACCATGGCTCTCACCATCGAAGTTAACCAACTACCAAACGATCCTCAACCACAGTTCGCACTACCGTGATTGACACACACCTCAACTATGGTTCCCAGGACCACAATTGGCCACACTGACAACCATTAGATTCTAATTGTGTGAGGGCTCCTCTCCACTCATGATCGTGAGCACGACTAAATATTTAGTGTTACAATCTGCAGAGGTTGTACACTTTACCCACAAGTCTTATCTTCCATATTTGCCGAGCACCCATTAGCCAACAGATAACTCTTACACACTTTTGAGTTATGCCCTGAGAATCTATTACAAAGCCTTTACAAAGCCTCTCTCAGCACGTGCATACCGTTAAGGTTTCACCGCTGCATGAATACACCTAAACAATGGAAGCCCCCTCTTAAGCTAATGAAAACACTAGAAGTACATCCTTCTATTTTATACAACCAAATGGTCTACATAATATTGAGAGTAAATCAAATTATTCGGCTAGGCTCATCCCATACCAGTCTTCTAGTAGTATTGTTTACTCGGAAAGATCACTCTGCGAACCGATCCTTAGATTTGAGCAGTACTACCACAACCCAACCGTACATCCTGTATCGATCCCAGCAACCCACTTGCTCAAATCTCTATTACATGTTGCTACAAAAATTAGACCATCATCTTTTATCATAGTTGCATGATGACAAGGATAACAAGGGAATCTAGGGTAAAGCCTAATTCTAGGGATTCCCGATAATATTATTAGCATGCATGTTTGTAAAATAAAATATTTTAAAAACTGGGCTAAATATGGTCAACAACATAACTTGTCTTCACAAAACTCAATTAGGTCTTCAGTGAATTATTGATCTTGAAGTTCTTCTAGCTCATCTAGAATATTGGCATCTATTTACAAACATAAGCAAAAGGGCACACACAAATAAACACCAAGATCCAAAAACAACCAAATATCACGCAACAATCATTATCACACATGGATCAAAAGGGAGCTATGATTTATAAGTTATGGCTCCAAAAGACTAAAATAGGACAAAAAGATTAACTACATATAAAATTGTGTGATTAGGAATTTATGATTTTCTAGAATTTTTCTGGAATTTATTAACATTTATTTGAATTATAAAACTATATAAAATATTAAATAGAATTAAATAACATTATTAAACTATTTGCTAAATTAATCCTATTTTAAGAATTATTTTATACTAGAGAACATATTTATTAGAATTATTTAACTAAAGAAACATTAAACAAATTTAATAAACATTTATTCATGAAAGAAAATATTATGAAAACCATTATAATATTATTTACTAATCATAGGATTTTGCACAACAAAATAATCACTAAAATTATTTAACAGATTTATTTCCCCAAAGAAAACACTTAACAACATTTAGCAAATTCATTATCATTTTCTCAGGATTATTTTAATTATTTTCCTACTAGAAAATCACTTCATTGTGTCACTGTCATCACTTATGATGTCAGCATCTATTTAAACAAATTAAGAAAAGATTTATTTAACTGGGCTTCACACGTGGCAGCACAGAGCTGAGGTGGCACAACCACGTAAGACGAATAGGTGATGTGGCATGCTGATGTGGTTGGGCTGACCGGGATCGGGGTTCATTAAATCGTAGCCCTCTGATTTCAATAGGTCGGTGATGGTGTAACAGGTCAAAGGGTACAATACCTTCTAATCCAAGCCGCTAATCAAGATCAAACGGCCTTGAGCTGATCTCCTTCATTTCCAGTGGACACAGACGGCGCCGAGCCGCCGACGGCTCGACCACGACGGTGCCTCACCAGATACCAGTCGGTTCTACGCCATTGTAGGCCAGGGGCTCCAGCGAGCGGCGGAATAGGTTGCTGGAACGATGGCGAACTCATCTCGGTTTGGATTCAGTGTCAATGATCTCCACAGCTCATGGGTTACGATTTGCGACGGCTAGGGTTTCTGAGTAATGTGGACAGGGGTATTCTGGTGTCCAATCCGCGACGGAAATTTAGGAAAAATGACCGGGACACTTAGGGGCTTGTCCTGGGCTCCTATTTATAGATGGGAAGGAGGCAGGAGATCGAGATTGATGCGGACTAGGGTTTTAGGTGTCGCCGGACTTATCCGCATCGATTTCGTTGTTTAAACTCGGGATCCTTGGAGATAGGCACCAAAACCGGCAGCGGAGTCCTTTGCGAACCCGTTGAACATCTTCTAGATTATTTCCTCATGGACCTGAGTCAGATTTGGCCGATGATCGGTTTGAAATTTGGAGTCGGAGGAATTTTGTCGTTCGATTTTTCGTACGCTGAACAGAGCTCGGCCGGAGGAAGAAGAAGCACAGGTGTGTGGCGCTGGTGGACTGATGTTCGGTCCACTGCATGTGCGCACTGTGGCCCAAACGAAAAAGGTGGCAGCCTGCTGTGGCAGAGAGAGAAAACAGGCCGGCTCGGACTGAGCGGTACAGAGAGAAAGGAGAGGACGAAACGAACAGCCGGGCTGGGCTGGAAAGATAGGAAGGGAGAGAAAAACTTCGGCCCCGGAGGGAAGTTTTGATTTTGTTCTGTTTTCATTTTCCTTATCTATTTTTTCGTTCAGATTACTTCCTATATATATATGTGTGTGTGTGTTACTTATTCTACCACACAATTCAAGCAAGCATAAAAATCAAACAATAGAAGAGCAAACTTTAGGAACCTTTTTAATGTTTATATACTATAGATTTCCATTGCTTATTCCATTATTGAATTTCTTTATATATACAAGCCTATTTCTATATACATACCATATACGTACAACTTTTCATATATATATATATATATATATATATATATATATATGGTAGGTATATCATTAAGTATACTCTAAAAATGAACATATATGTGTATACAAGCATTCAAGAAAACAATTGCAACCAAAAATAAAACCCCTTTTATATATTCACATATATGCATATATACCTTTTAGGTTTTATTTATTGTATTACCTTTAAATTACTCCAATTTTGGCTGTTACACCCCTCTTCTCGACTCGATGAGGCCATGGCGTTGCTTGGCCATGGGGTGTGTCAGGTGTGGCTTCAAGTGTGCCCATTGTTGGACTCAATTAGGATGCTGTGGTTCTGTCAGAGCCATGGCACCGCTGATGGCTTGCGGGACGAGATGGCTTCAACGTTTTTAAGTGGCATGGCACCAACATGGCATGCAGTATAATACCATCAACTGGTTGTTTTCAATGGGGTTTGAATCTTCTTTCTATAAGGTGGAGCCTTACCTTGGTGTGCATGCCTGACTTCGGGATTGCATCAGTAGATACTTATGCACATTTTATTCATTTGAAGAACACCATGTAAACGACATAATGTAACTAGAAGTTGCTCTATATTTAACAAATTGGGCCATAGAGGTGGTAATTTACCATTTCAATCTTTTGATCAAATTAACTTAGCAAATTGGAAAAACAGGATATATGATGTTCATGTGATTCTTAAATATTTGTTGAAGTAAACAAGACTTGGCGAACATCATGCCGTTTGGTGCTGGCTGCCTTTGATTTGTACCGATTGGGCCTGGTTGCCTCTGATTTGTGCCGATTGATGTTCATGTTAATTTTAGTTTGTTACAAAAATGAAAAACGAACACGACAATGTACTGCAGATATCAGTTATAGATGTCCTGGAAGGTTATAAAATTGGTAGGAATGAAATTATAAGACCATTTATAGAACTGAAAATTTAAACAGATTGTAGGAGGGAAATGCTAAAGTCGGTGAATGAAAAAAAAAAGCTTTGTAGTACTCCATGGCTAGAAGAGGACTATTCAACTCCAATCAAATAAATTGGCTGTCAGGGTGAAGCGGTAGCTAAAGCATCATGCTTTTGTAACAATGACCAGAGTTGGAACTACATCAACAATGTCAAGTAAAAAAAGCATCACGACAGCAGAGTTCCCATATTTCCATGTAGAACTGAAGACACATCTGCATGACATGCAAGTATGTCCTGAATCTTTTATTTTGTACAAAAACCAATTCCAAAATTTATATCTAGCTAATAGAACATAAGTGCAAAAGACTCGAACATTGGCAGTCTAATTAACTAAATCACATATTCCACTTGATTTCCCTATACCTGTAGGGCTTAAACTATTTCTCAAAGTATGAGCATTGCACATTAGTAATAAGTTATCTGCTGCAGTGTACTTGGTCTTGGCAATTACCTAGGCCTAACTATGAAGTGTACTTTGACCACTGTCTATGTGATCTGAAATTTCTAGCAGTTGAAGTACGATCACCTGTTTCTGTGAGCAAACAAAAATATTTGAAGTCATTTAGACCCTACTTGGTAACCTAGTTGTTCGATTGGGTTTTTTTCCTTTGGTAGCAAACTAACAATAAGGTGTATTTTATGAAATACAAAGCATAACATTAACTATTGTTCCTTATGCATTTATTTGCAAAAAATGAATTCAGAATTGGGATTGTGGAATATGGATTAATTCACTAGGCTTATTCCAGTTTGTTCTCCTTGACCTTTTCAGGGTATAAGGCAGAGGTTGGTGAAATCATAGTTGGCCGTGTCATCGAGGTGTGTGTAAATTTCAGTGCTTGGGCTTCCTTCACATTTTTAAAGCATGGGTTGTCTTGGGGATTATGTTGCATACATGCAAATATGAGAATCAATTTAGCCAGATCCTAATAGAATATGCAGAGATTTAATTTTTTCCTTCATTTATTTTAAGTTTGTAGCTCCAACAAGTATTTGATACTGTGATGCCATTTTTTGATTGGATGATTGCTTATGCCAAGTTGTGCTGGAGTGAAAGAGCGGTTGTGCTGGACAGAAGAAGGGGTTAATGTTGGGTTTGAAGGGAGGATTGATGTGGGTTCATCGAATGGACCACGTATCAAGATGATGGCCCCAATATGTAGTGAGAGTGAATGTGATGTTTATAGTAAGATTGTGATGGACTCAGAATTAAGAGTTCTAGACTTGGTGATTCGAAAGTTGATGAGGGATCCTCCACAACAAAGTGGAGTTGAATAAATATACCATCGCAGCCAAATGCGATTGGCCCAAAGTTGTTCTAGGTGATAGTGGTGCGATCAATTTGGATAATGAACCATTGGCACTGGAGATTCCAGTTGCTATAGAAGTTTGTCATGGTGAAAAATTGGAACCACCAATTACTGATGATGTTGCTAATGTAGTTCCTCATGATTCAGTGTGAGTTGACATTGCAACCAACTAGGTGGTTGTAGATGTCTTCAGTGACAACCAGACATACGAGGATGAGAGAGCTATACACTTAGATGATGACCGACTGATGGTGCAATTGTCCCTTATAGAGATTGAAGCCTTGAGGAAGTTGGTCACAAATCGTGATCCCTTTGTGCCAGATTTTAGGGACCTTAGCCAAGCACATAGAGCAATGGTTGATGCGGAGCATGAAGACAATGGTGTCCCTCCAGCTGATTCAGCTAATATCATAAATAAGGAGATGATCTCCCCAACTATGGAGGCATTGAAGCTGTGGATGCAGGAGTATGCAAATGTGCATCACCGTCCATATCATGGTGTGCACTCGAATGAGAAACGGCATTACATGACTAAGTGTACAAGGGGTTGTTAGTGGACCGTTCGCGCGCACAATAGTAGAATGGATCAATGGAAGATTACTAGCATTATACAACCTCACACTTGCGGTAGCAGTGAGCCTAAGAAGAAGTACAAACAATTTACCTCTAAGTTCATTGCTAGCTGGTTAGTCAATATACAATCAAGTATATGCCTAAAATGCGCATGTGCGTCCTCATTGAGATGGTTGAGATCATTTGGAACTATCGCATTAAGTACGACAAAGCTTGGTGGGTGAAGCAACATGCTCTGAAGATGTGTTATTGGGATTGGGCTGAAGCATACGAGTGTTTAACGGCCATGTTGCATGCAATGAAAGTGAAGAATCCTAGGATGCATTTCAATTATGTGCCAAAACCAAATACTGTGCGGGAGGGTGATGTGAGGAAAATATTCTTTAGGGCATTTTAGATGTTTGGACAATGCATAGAAGCTTTCAAGCATTGTCGAGATGTCTTCTCCGTTGATGGGAGAATTCTGACAGGGAAGTACGAGGGCACGCTATTGATTGCTATGCAGATCGTCAGTTGGTCCCATTGGCATTTGGGCCAGTTGAGAAAGAGAGAACTTTTAGTTGGAGGTGGTTCTTGAGGCTTGTTAGGAAAGTGGTTGTTAGACCTAGCCATGAGGTATGAAAAATATCCGCATGGTCGAACTCTTTGGATTGTTTATTTTCCTTGTTTTCAAGGAGTGTCGAGGAGGTTGAGGCAGACGCAGAGGTCCTGCTTGGTCCATACATGCAAGCCGAGCATGATGAATTAACCGCGAGGGTGAAGGATCTATGACTCAATAGAATCATGGAAGCTCATAGTCTTTGCTACGGACCATGCTCCGTGTCTCTGGACGGTACATGAAATTGGAAAAAAAAACAAAGGTTGTCACCGACGATGCCTCTATATCTGTTGCTGCTTCAAAGGTGCCTCGTTAAGGCTTTGGGATATCAAACGAGCTGGGTCCTAAGAAGCAGCGGGCTACCCGAACTATCGAAAGCCACAACAAAAATCCTGTTATGCCATCACGGCCCACCAACGATGGCGATCCGGTGGCCACCTCCTCCTCCTCCAGGGCTACAGTGACACCCCCCCATCGTTGGGGTGCCCCACACTATCGTATCTCCACTAGGTTAAACTAACCTTGAGATGTGGAACGCCCTCCACTATTAGATTTGAGCTCGGATGATGAAACCACTGTGGGCGAAGCCTCAACCCCTACCGTGGCTCCTAAAGGTTCTCTTGATGATGACTCGACATTCACTTGGATGACTCAGGTGGAGAGAACACCTCGGGTATTTTTCTTGCCGACAAGAAACCATCCTCACCCGTATCATATTCAATGGTTCAACAATAATGGTAAGTTGAAGGTAATGCAAACAGCTAGGGTGTATTTTTTCTATTGGTTCATACCACGATTGTGCTGATTTTGATGTGGTTCCCATGCAAGCATGATCTCTTTTGTTAGGATGACCATAGGAGTTTGATACTGATGCAACACATCGTGGTAGAAGTAATAAGTACACCCTTATACATAAAGGAAAGAAAATAACTTTTGTACCTTTAACCCCTGCTGAAATTGTGAAATGTGAACAAAGGATAGTTGAAAATAAGAGAATATAGTTTGAGAATGAATCTGAGAATCAACAAGTAGCGGAAAAAGTTTTTCCACCCCAAAAAGGAGAAAGCAACAACAACTTCTAAATTCGATGGAATTAGACTAAAAGGGTGTGTTATGCTTGCTACTAAATCTGATCTTGCTAAAATTTATGCTAATGAGCTTCCATGCTATGCTTTGATATGCAAAGATGCTTTAGTTTCACTCGAGAATATATCTAGTTCTTTGCCTCCTACTGTTGCTAACCTTTTGCAGGAGTTTGTGGATGTATTTCCAGCTAAAATATCTCCAGGATTACCACCTATTCGAGGGATTGAACATCAAATTGATTTGATTCCGGGAGCAACTTTGCCAAACCGTGCTGCATATAGGACCAACCCGGAAACTAAGGAAATTTAGTGATAACTCCAAGATCTTTTGGACCACGGGTATGTACGAGAAAGTCTTAGCCCTTGTGATGTTCATGTTCTTGTGGTTCCAAAGAAAGACGGTAGTTGGCTTATGTGTGTTGATTGTAGAGTCATCAATAATATTACTATAAGATATCATCACTATATCCCTAGGTTAGATGATATGCTTGATGAGTTGAGTGGTTCTATAATTTTCACTAAAATTGACTTGCGAAGTGGATACCAGCAGATTAGAATGAAACTTGGAGATGAATGGAAGACCGTATTTAAAACTAAGTTTGGTTTATATGAGTGGTTAGTAATGCCTTTTGGGTTAACTAATGCACCTAGTACTTTCATGCCATTGATGAATGAGGTTTTACGTGCTTTCATTGGTAGATTTGTGGTGGTATACTTTGATGATATATTGATTACAGTAAGACACAAGAACAACACAATGATCATTCACGTGCTGTTTTTAATGCTTTGAGAGATGCACGTTTGTTCGGTAACCTCAAGAAGTGCACCTTTTGCACGAATCGAGTTTCTTTTCTTGGCTATGTTGTTACTCCATAGGGAATAGAAGTGGATGAAGCAAAAATTGAAGCCATAAAGAGCTAGCCAACCCTTGAGACTGTTACTCAAGTGACAAGCTTTCATGGTCTTGCGGGTTTCTATTAGCGATTTGTACAGAATTTCAGCACCATTGCTGCTCCATTAAATAAGTTGACAAAGAAATGAGTAGTTTTCAAATGGGTACATACACAAGAACAAGTATTCAAGATGTTGATAGAGAAGCTCACCCATGCTCTATTGCTCCAACTCCCTGATTTAGATAAGACCTTTGAACTAGAATGTGATGCTAGTAGGATTGGAATTGAAGGTGTGCTAATTCAAGAAGGTAAACATGTTGCTTATTTCAATGAGAAATTAAATAGGCCAAATTTGAATTATTCCACTTATGATAAAGAATTGTATACTTTAGTTCGTATGCTTGAAACTTGGCAACATTATCTATAGCCCAAAGAATTTGTTATACATTCTGATCATGAATCGCTGAAACATATTAGAAGTCAAGCAAAACTGAATAAACGACATGTTAAATAGGTAGGATTTATTGAGTCGTTTCCATATGTTATAAAACATAAGAAAGGAAAGGAAAATGTGATTGTTGATACCATTAAGGACTTATATGCTGCTGATTTAGACTTAAAAGTGCTTGAACATTGTAAAGAAGGGAAGATATGGAATAAATATGTGCTGAATGAAGGATTGCTCTATCGTGCTAACAAGCTATGCATTCCAGCTAGCTCCGTTCGTCTTTTGTTGCTACAGGAGGCGTGTGGAGGAGGATTGATGGCACATTTTGAAGCAAAAATGACAGAAGATGTGTTGGCCGTCCACTTCTTTTGGCCAAAAATGAGACATGACATCGAGCGCTACGTTTTATGTTGTACCACTCGCAAGAAAGTTAAGTCTCGTTTAAATCCATATGGTCTTTATATGCCTCTTCATGTTCCTAGTGCACTATGGGACGATATTTCTATAGATTTTATTTTAGGACTGCCTAGGACAATGAGGGGGAAGGATAGCATATTTGTAGTTGTGGATAGATTTTTTAAAATGGTGTATTTTATACCTTGTAAGAACGATAATGCTACAAACATAGCTGATTTGTTTTTAAATCACTTTAGAATAAATTGGGGACGAAACTGCTGTTTTCTACTACGTGTTATCCCCAAACTGATGGTCAAATAGAGGTCATCAACCACATTATCGACCATGTTACGAGCAGTTCTAAAGAAGAATTTGAGGATATGGGAAGAGTGTCTACCACATATTGAATTTCTTTACAACGGGTCGGTACACTCCACCACCAAGGTAAATCCATTCCAGGTAGTGTATGGATTTAATCATCGTACTCCTATTGATTTACTACCTTTGCCTACTTATGAAAGACTTAGTTTAGATGCTAAGAAATGTGCTGAATTTATTTTTAAGTTGCATGAAACCACTAAAAAGAATATAGAGAGCATGACTGAAATGTATAGGATTACTGGAAGTAAAGGTATGAAGGAAATAAATTTGAACCGGGTGATTTAGTTTGGTTGCATTTGAGGAAGGATAGGTTTCCATAACTAAGGAAGTCAAAGTTGATGTTTAGAGCTGATGGATCATTTAAGATAATTGAGAAAATCAATAACAATGCATACAAATTGGACCTACCTGTAGATTTTGTGGTTAGTCCCACGTTTAACATATAAAATTTGAAGTCATATTTGAGAGAAGAAGATGAGGTTGAGTCGAGGACGACTCCAATTTAAGAGAGGGAGGATGATGAGCCCATGGCTCCTTTAGATATGATCATGTCGGAGGATGAACTCCTGTCGCAGGGATCCCGAGAGACTCCTTTTTAAAGATTCGGCCGGGGGGATGATCCTGAACGAGCTCGTCTGGGAAATAAATGGGAACGGAAATAAATGTAGGGGCTGGTGGTGGGGGATGATCGACCTAATGCAAAAAAGATGGATGCACCGGGGTTTAGACAGGTTTGGGCCGCACGGGGGCGTAACACCCTACTCCTGTGTGAGTGCTATATCTTTCCTTGAAGGGAATTCTTCAAGGATGTATCTGGTTACAAGGGTGTGCTGTCTACAGAGAGCTTGAGGCTCCCGTGTTCTAGCTTTGCTCGAGCTTGTTTGTGATGTTCTTCGTGTGTACCTTTCGTATCTTTTGCCTATGAACTTTTCCGTGTTGTGCCCGCCCTTCATGGGTTCTCCATCCTTTCCTTTTATAGGCGCGCCGACCTCGACTTATCCTGAATGGGAAAGAGGGGGCGCGAGTGCCAAGGTGCCATGGAGAAAGGCGTCATCATTCCGTCTTGGCGAAGTGACAGGGGCGGTGAAAAAATGCGGCGCGCATCCGACCACCCGCCACTGTGGATGTCCTCCGGCGCCATTAAGAGGGCCCACCGGGCAGCCACAGAGGTGCCCGGTGCGCCCACCCTGTCTTGTTCTTCTGCCAGGGCAGGGTGGCAGGCGGAGCACTTCGATTCTGGCAACGTTATCCCGAGGCACCCGGATGAAACGGGACGGGACCCGTGCATTTAATGGACCCACGCCCCCCTGCCAAAGCATGGCAGGGTCTAACACTAGGGCGTGGGCAGCTGAGAATGTCAGGATGTCAGGATGTCAGGCCGCGCATGCCTATTAAATGCGGCATTGGGCCTTTGACTGGCTGACACCCCGACGATGGGACCTTTCGGGTCGTCGGACGATCTTGCGCGAACCTTCGGGGAACCGAGTCCTCGGGGGCTGCCACGTGCAGCCCCGAGCACTATCTCCCGAGCACTTCGGTGAGACCTTCGGGGAACCGAGTCCTCAGCGGCTGCCACGTGCAGCCCCGAGCACTCTCTCCCGAGCACTTGGGGGAGACCTTCGGGGAACCGAGTCCTCGGGGGCTGCCACGTGTAGCCCCGAGCACTCTCTCCCGAGCACTTGGGGAAGACCTTCGGGGAACCGAGTCCTCGGGGGCTGCCATGTGCAGCCCCGAGCACTCTCTCCCGAGCACTTAGGGAAGACCTTCGGGGAACCGAGTCCTCGGGGGCTGCCACGTGCAGCCCCGAGCACTCTCTCTCGAGCACTTGGGGAAGACCTTCGGGGAACCGAGTCCTCGGGGGCTACCACGTGCAGCCCCGAGCACTCTCTCCCGAGCACTCGGGGAAGACCTTCGGGGAACCGAGTCCTTGGGGGCTGCCACGTGCAGCCCCGAGCACTCTCTCCCGAGCACTCGGGGAAGACCTTCGGGGAACCGAGTCCTCGGGGGCTGCCACGTGCAGCCCCGAGCACTCTCTCCCGAGCACTTGGCTGTTTGGATCGTCGGGGGACTACAGTACTTGGGGGTAAGTGAGAACCCTTCCGAGCACTTCCTTCCCAGTACTTGGACTCTGCGGATCATCGGGGAATTGGGGTGTTCGGGAACCAAAGGCTGCGGCTCCGAGCGCCTTCTCCCGGGACTGAGT
Organism: Phragmites australis; assembly: GCF_958298935.1. NCBI lineage: Eukaryota > Viridiplantae > Streptophyta > Magnoliopsida > Poales > Poaceae > Phragmites > Phragmites australis. The sequence goes on along the minus strand of NC_084941.1, from coordinate 19,625,740 downwards.
TTCTTCTTATCCTGCAGGGTGGACCTCGCGGGATGGTGATATGTGGTGGATGGCCGGCCCGGTTTCGGGACTCAGGGACCCCTGGTTCCTAATACACCGACAGTAGCCCCCGGGCCCATTGGTAGGCGACGGGACGGAGACTGCGGATGGGCCCTTCGTCGCGGCCGAGGCCGAGGCTGGTGCAGACGCCATGTGGCAGGCTTTCGAGAGGTGGCCCTTGCGGACCCAGACCTCAAGTACGCCCCAACGGGAAAACGAGTGGACGCGTGTCCACACAACTTCCGAAGGGTATGATGACCGTACGGGCGGCACGCGCGGTCGCCGCGCAGATCGAGGAAAATACGCCTGGCAGCTGCTGACATCGCGCGATCGGCGGGAGATTCGCCTGGCGGTTGCGTCGATCGAGGCGACGCTTCGCCGAGCGAACCATTTGGGCGGCAATTTTTGAACTTTGAGATATAAAAGGGGGAAAGGATCGGTCCGTCCCCCTCTTTACGCTTTCTTGCACTTGTGCTCTTGCTTTCTTCGTGCTCCGAAGCCCTTAAGAAATTCTCAGGCGACCGGAGCATTCTTCCTTCTCTCTCTCTTTCCACCACCAAAACACCTTCCATTCTTGCCAAGATGACGAGGGTCGGAGGAGGACGCCGGGACAAGGCTTCGGACAGCATCTTGCCGGAGTCTCGTCTGAGGAACGAGGAAGCGGCAGACAAGATCATGAAACTGCTGGTGCCAGAGGGGCAAACAGGTGCTGTGGTGGTGACACCGGCGATGACCGTCCCTAGGCGGATCGTCCTCTTCACATCTTTTGTGGTGGCGGGGTTGGTGCCGCCGTTCTCCACCTTCTTCCTGCAAGTGCTGGAGACGTACGACATTCAACTGGTGCACCTAAGCCCCAACTCCGTGGTGGTGTTGGCGATCTTTGCGCATCTCTGCGAGATGTTCATGGGGGTGGCGCCGTCAGCGATGCTGCTTCGCCATTTCTTCGTCCTTCGGCCGGTGGGGAAGAAGAGGGGGCACTCCACGGTGGACGTCGCGGGGTGCTGCAACCTTCGGCTCCGAGACGGCCTGGGGGATCATTACATTCCCCAGGTGCTGCACAGCAAGTGGGAGGAGTGGCGACGGGACTGGTTCTTCATCGACGTCAACCCCCACGAGCGCCTCGAACTGCCAGAGGCGACGGCGGAACCTCGGAGGTCGACGTGGGAGGCGCCGCCGCCAGAAGACGTGAGGCTGAAGCCGGTGCTGGAGCGCATCCTGGAACTGCGCGAGTCCGGGCTGACCTCCGTCATGGTGGTTGTGGACTTCCTGCGCCGTCGGCTGACGCCTCTGCGAGAGCGTGCCCGGCCGAGCTGGTTCTACACCGGGCCGGAGGACATCACCAGGACCCAGATCGGCGCGAGCTGGGACCTGGGGCCGGCGGAGCTGCGGGGAATGACAAGGGTGATCACCGGAACGGAGGACATGGGCCGGGCGGAACTCCCGTGGCCGGAGATGGCACTCTGCGCCAACCCCGACCGGGTGGCCATCATGGCGCGGCTGCCGGAGTTCGACGCCCAGGGGCCCATGGACCGGTCGAGAAGCCAGAGTCCCGAGGCCTCCGAACTCCCCGGGTTGGAGGAGCTACTTGGCGAGGAGGCCACTGTCAGCTCGGCGCGGGCTGGCGACGGGGCCGCCGCAGGCAGCAGCCGCCGTGCCAGAGAGGAGGGCACCTCTGAAACCGTCGTGGAGGTGGCGCCGGGGGACCGGGGAAAGCGTCCCCGAGCCCTGATTCTAGTGCCGGATTCTCCACCGTCGCCGACGGCAGCGGCGGCATTCCCGGTGCTGGAGCCGCGGCTGGTGCGGATGGGGCCTGCGCCGGCGCCCGTGACCCGCGCGGCGGTACCTGAGACCCGCGCGGCGGCCCCGCTGAGCCCTCAGCAGAAGTGGCGGCGGGAGGAATCCGGGCCGACGGCGCCGGACCCGGACTTCAGGCTCCCAGCGGCCAAGTGGCAGTATCGGTGAGTCTCCTTTCTTGCTCTTTCCTGGGCGTTTCTTGCCCGAACTGAGCTTTGACATTTTTCATCTGAATCCCGTAGGCTGGCCGCAGGCGCCACTGCGACGGAGAAGGCGCGGGCACCAAGGCCAGGGCCGAGCCCGCCGACCGTGTCGACGGAGGCGGGCACAGGAACGGCGGAGGCGCCAATTGTCGTGGCAGCCACTGGGAGAGAGGCGGAGGCGGCGGCCGAGAGGAGGACGGAGCAACCGTCCGAATCCTTGGCGCCGGCGGAACCGGCGCCGGCGAAACCTACCCCGGGCGCGGAGAGCCCAGGGCGGATGACGGTGGAGGTGGACGTTTTGCCAAGGCCGGCGGACGGGGCGGCCGATGCGGGAACACGGCCGCCGTCCGAGTCTTCAGCGCCGACGGAGCCTACCCCGGGCAGGCAGAGCCCGGGGCGGATGGTGGTGCAGGGCCCTGCAGAGAGCTCGGACCTCCCGGAGGCAATCTGCGAGGAGGCCTGGGCCCCACCGGTGCCCGGCCAGCCCGCCGACCCCTTCCTGGCCGCCATCGAAGGCGTCCAGGCAGCGGTTGGGCGGCTGGGTGCGGCGGTGAACGCCAAGGAGGGGGAGCTCGAGGCCGAGCGCGCCCGCCTGGCATCGGAGAAGGCGCAGCTGGCGGGCGCCTAGGAGGAGGCCCGCGCGGCGGCCGCGCGGGAGCAGAAGCTCCTAAAAGACACCCGCGTGGAAGTCGCGCGGGAACAAGAAATTTTGAAGACCGCGCGGGCAGAAGCCACGCGGGAACGAGAAGACGCCGCCCGCTTGGCTGAGGCGTCGAAGCAGCAAGCTGCCGAGACCCTTGCTAGGATGGGGCAGGCGCAGGAGAGGGAGGTGGCAGTGGCAGCTCGGGAGCAGGCGGCGGAGGAGCGGCAAGCCGAGCTGACCCGCCGAGAGGATGCGGCCGAGAAGACGCGTGCCGACCTCTAGCGCTGGGAAGACGACCTCCGGAAAATTAGAGAAGAGATCTGCCGCTGGGAGGAGGACATCTCCCTTCGGGAGGTGGACAATGAGTTGTCAGAGTCGGATCTCAGCGCTCGGGAGGATTCGGTGGCCCAGCAGGAGGATGTGCTGGCCCGGCGGGAGGGCGAGCTGAGTCGCCGAGAAGACGAACTGAGTCATCGAGAGGACTCAGCTGACGCCTCCGCTGCCGACTAGATCTTTTGTAGCTTTTTTCTTTCTTTTGTTGTCTTGATGAATGTAAATATAGGAGTGAACCCTTAGAAAACGCTTTGTATATGCCTTGTGAATATAATGGCAGCTTTTCCTTGGGCTCGCAACTCCAATTTCTCTGAGTGTTTGATGTTTCTTCTGATGTTTCGCTTTGAAGTCCCGGGGAGTACTCAGTCGGGCCGTTCCCGACCTTCCCATCCCCGAGAACGAAGTTGTCCCGATCGCTGTTGTTGGCGCAGTCAGCCCTCGAGCTCTCGCGAGTCCGCATTGTCTAAGTTAAAAAACAAAGACACAAACTTCCTTGCCCGGGAGATAGATCAATCCAGCACGGAACACGCCGTGCCCGGTGAACACTTTTTCACTTCGCGACCACTCAGTTAGTAGACGGGAGACGCGTGCGGGCGAGAATGTGACCAAGAGTCCTCGTGGTCCGGTGGTGCCCGGGTTTAAAACGGACCGGACCGAGCACTGACAGCCCGCCCCCGAGGCTAGAGCTCCGGACTACTCGAGCAGCTCGAGCGATAGGATTACCCAGGGCACCCGAGGACTCGGTAGTGCTCGGGGTCCTTAAAAACGGACTGAACACCACGACCACCACGAAGGGCTTCGGTCAGACATTACCGTACGCGCGGTACTCCTTTCTGCAAAACGCTCTGTTGTTCTAGGAAAAAGTAGACACGCGGCATGGTTTTGCGCGCGAGGAGATCACCTCGCCGAACAGATTAAAGCGCGAGAGCCCCCGAGAATGACTTGGGAACATAAATTTATTGAAAGCAGACTTGTCTGAATATAACCACTCACCGGACAGCTGTCGGCCTTCCGGCCAACCGATCCAGGAGGGGTGTGCTTCCGAGCTCGGGTGCCCGGGGACTTGGTTCTTTCAGCGGAGCGCCCGAGCGCCCAGAGGCATACGAGGCTCCCGGGGTCGGGTGACCTCGACCACTCATGCCTAAGTGGTAGGACCACCCGAGGACCCTTGGGGCCTACCAGAGATCGGGGCATTGAAGCCCTCGTAGCCGAACTGCTCGTGATTGCCAGCCTGTGACTTAAGAGAGAATATAGAATTTCTTTGTCGGGTGCGCTCTGTTAGTGCGGTACTTGCTATAGATTGCTTTCGTTTTCGACCTGAGACCTCTTGAATGCCCAACCCGGTGGATAAGAGCGGACAGAGGCATAACCCAGAGGTCCTATGGTTCGGTGGCGCCCGGGTATGACAGACCAGACCGAGCACCGACAGCCCGCTCCGGGGGCCTGGGCTCCAGACTACTCGAGCAGCTCGAGTGATGGGATTACCAAGAGCACCCCGAAACTCGGTAGTGCCCGGGAGCCTGCCACGACACCGAACACCACAGCCTACCATGCCGGACGTAAGTCAGCGACGACTGCTCGCATGCATACCGATTGGGATTCTTTTATCAGCGGGGAAAATGAGAGAGCGAACTTTTTCTCGCACAACCGAGCACCTCACCAGACAGATTAAACATACGGAATCCAGAAAAATATTTCGACATAGCGATTGCCTATTGAAATACTGAATGTGCAAAGTTTACAAAGTTGGGCGACGGCGACTTACCCAAGGGGCGGAGCTCTCGGACTGCTTGGGCGGGGGGAAACCCCCGGCCTGGTTGACCTGAGCCGCGAGCACAACCATCTACGGGTAGAATCGTCGGAGATGCTCGATGTTCCACGGGTTCGGGAGTGGCTGTCCTTCCTCTGTCGCCAACCTGAAAGAACCTGCCCGCGGGACCGCGACCACGGTGAAGGGACCTTCCCACACAGGGGACAGCTTATTCATTCCTTCGCGCGGCTGGACGCGTCGGAGAACTAGGTCCCCCACCTCGAGAGACCGGGCCCGGACATGGCGCAGATGATAACGCCGCAGACTCTGCTGGTACCGAGCCGCCCGGACGGCGGCACGCCGCCGGCGCTCTTCCAGGTAGTCCACGTCGTCGCGCCTTTGTTGCTCCTGCTCACCCTCAGAATACGCATGCACTCGAGTGGAGCCCAGAGTGAGCTCGGAGGGGAGGACTGCCTCGGCACCGTAGACGAGGAAGAACGGAGTCTCCCCGGTGGCGCGGCTTGGCGCAGTCCGATTAGCCCACAGCACGGCTGGCAGCTCGTCCACCCATCCCTTCCCGTGCTTAGCGAGCACGTTATAGGTCCGGGTTTTGAGGCCCTTCAGTATCTCCGCGTTGGCGCGCTCGACCTGCCCGTTACTCCGAGGATGAGCGACGGAAGCGAAGCAGAGCTTGATGCCGAGGTCTTCGCAATAGTCCCCGAATAGGGCACTCGTGAACTAGGTGCCGTTGTCGGTGATGATCCGGTTCGGGACGCCAAAGCGGCTGGTGATACCGCGGATAAACTGGAGCGCCGTGTTTTTGGTCACCTTGATGACTGGGACCGCCTCCGGCCACTTGGTGAACTTGTCGATGGCGACATATAGGTATGCATAGCCCCCGATTGCTCGGGGGAATGGACCCAGAATGTCCAAACCCCAGACCGTGCTTTCCTATTTGCTGCCCAGGTCACCGCCGATCCGGACGACCTGGGTAGCGTCTTCGCCCACCACGACCTCCTTCGTTGGAACAGAGGCGTCGGCGGCGAGTCGGGGTTTGGATGAAGAGGATCCCGGGCCCCCTGTAGAGCCATCGACCTCGGCCTGCGCTGAGACCAGAGCCATGTATGACTGCTCTGCGCAGGAGACGGCACCGCCGGAGTCGGCGATCACGGAGATGGGGCCTGCGGGGCCGGGCATCTTAATCGTGAGGTATGCATAATGCACGGCCATCATAAACTTGGTGAGCGCCAGACGCCCGAGGATGGCGTTGTAGGGGAGAGGGAGCTCCGCGACGTCGAAGAGGACGCACTCCGTGCGGAAGTTGTCCCGGCTCCCGAACGTCACGGGCAACTCGACCTGCCCGAGGGGCAGGGAGTGCCCGGGGGTCACTCCGCAGAAGGGGAGCGATGGCTTTAGGCGCCTGGAGGACACCTGCAGCTTCTCGAAAGCCTCCTTGGAGAGGAGGTTGAGGCCGGCACCACCGTCGATCAGCACTATGCCGACCTTAACATTGCAGATAGTGGGAGACACTACCAGAGGTAGTCGCCCCACGGCTACAGTACTGGCGGGGTGATCAGCCATGCTGAACGTGATCGGAGCATCCGACCACCTCAGGGGCCTTGCGGCCTCCTCGCTCGGGGTGGCCGAGCACACCTCGCGTCACATGACCTTGATGCCACGGCGCGAGCAAGGCGTGTAGGCGCCTCCGTCGATGAAGGCGACGGCGTGCTCGGGCTCCTGGAAGCTGAGCTCGGTGTGGTCGGGGGCGACCTCAGCATCGCCTCCTCCGCGGGACTCGTCGCGCTCCCTCTGGCGCTGCTCCACGAGTCCTTTGACCGTACGACACTCTGTGAGGTCGTGCCATCTGGTCTGGTGTATGGGACACCATTTACCTGGCTCGGGCCCCACGGGAGCGGGGGCCCTCGCTAGAGCAGGAGCTCGGCCGGGGGCCGGGGCTCTTGCGGGAGTCGGTGCCCTAGCTAGTGCCGGGGCCCTCGTGGGCACGGGGGCCCGAGGAGGAGCCCTAGGAGGGGCCCTTGCGGGACGTCGGTCGACGCCCGGCCGGCGGTCGGGCTCTTGCGGCACCCTATGAGCGGGGACCTGGGTCGGCTCAACGGGAGCGGCCTCGCGCTTCCTCCTCTTCTTCTTTTCCCTCTTGTTGGAGCGGGAAGAACTTGGCTGGTCGGAGGCGGGGCGAGGAGCATGCCACGCCCTGGCCTCCGCAGCCTTGGCGCACTTATCGGCCAGTGCGAAGAGTTCCGCAGTGGTCTCGATCTCGTGCGTACCTAGCTTTTCGAGCATCCGCTCGTCGCGGACGCCCTGCCGGAAAGCAACAATAACAGCATGGGGGGCCACTCACGGAATAGTGTTGCGAACCTGGCTGAAGCGCTGTATAAAGCACCGTAGCGTCTCCCCTTCCTGTTGTTGGACGGCGTGGAGGTCGCACTCCAAGCCGGGGCACGTAAATGTGCCCTAAAAGTTGGCCATAAACTGGTGGCAAAGGTCATCCCAGGAGCTAATAGACCCTGGGGGTAAGTTCATAAGCCAAGAGCGGGCAGAGCCCCTCAAGGCAACATGAAAATAGTTTGCCATCACCTTTTCGCTGCCTCCGGCCGCTTGGACGGCCGTTGTGTAGATCTGGAGGAACTCGACGGGGCCGATGGACCCGTCGTACTTCTCCGGCAGCTCAGGGCGGAACTTGGAAGGCCACCTGACCCGGCGGAGCTCGGCGGTGAAGGCACGGCAGCCGGTGCCGTACCCCGCAGCACGAGTAGGGGTCCTTGGTGGCGAGTGGCGGTGAGCCGGGGATTCCCGGTGGCCTTGGGCCGGGAGAGAGGAAGCCTGGTCCTCTGCCCCGATCCCCTGCCGGGTCTCCCGCTGGCGCTCGAGAGTAACTCGGGCATCCTCGTGGCCCCTCCGCTCGTCAAGGCGCAAGCGAAGGTCCCGGGCTTCGGACACGGCCAGGGGGGACGACACTCCGCCTGGAGGCCCCTCGGCCCGTGCGGACGTTGCCCGTTGAGGAGCCGGCTCTGGCGGCACCACGCTGAGAGGTAGTGCGAGGACTCCCGGCCTGCACCTGGCGACGGGCAGTGCCAACGAAAGCGACGACATCTTGAATCCACCGGCCTTCCGGAGTGTTCGGCGTGGCCTGAACGGGCGGGTGCCTGAGGAGAGCATGTGCTGCAAGCAGCGCGCTCCCTGGGCTGGCCTCGCTGAATGCGAGCCTGCGCCGAGGTGGCACCCGACGCGGTCCAGAGGTAGACCTAGTGGCCGGGGTCCCGACCTCCTGCTGGGGGTCAGAAAGTGCATCGGCAGCGGCGGCGGCGGCCCTGATGGGCCCAGCGCCTTGATCCCCTTGAGCGGGAAAAACCGCACACGTGGATGGCGGCTGCTGCTGGAACGCAGCAGCGACTGGGCTCTCCCGGGCGTCGGGCAGCACTCCGTCACTGGAAGTGGAGCCGGAACGCTGGAGACGGTGCCCACCAGCCATCTTTTCCTGTGGAAAAAAGCAAACAAACAAATCCAGGGATATTCACCCCTACCTGGCGCGCCAGCTGTCGGAGGATGAACTCCTGTCGCAGGGATCCCGAGAGACCCCTTTTTAAAGATTCGGCCAGGGGGATGATCCTGAACGAGCTCGTCTGGGAAATAAATGGGAATGGAAATAAATGTAGGGGCTGGTGGTGGGGGATGATCGACCTAATGCAAAAAAGATGGATGCACCGGGGTTTAAGACAAGTTCAGGCCGCACGGGGGCGTAACACCCTACTCCTGTGTGAGTGTTATATCTTTCCTTGAAGGGAATTCTTCAAGGATGTATCTGGTTACAAGGGTGTGCTGTCTACAGAGAGCTTGAGGCTCCCGTGTTCTAGCTTTGCTCTAGCTTGTTTGTGATGTTCTTCGTGTGTACCTTTCGTATCTTTTGCCTGTGAACTTTTCCGTGTTGCGCCCGCCCTTCATGGGTTCTCCATCCTTTCCTTTTATAGGCGCGCCGACCTCGACTTATCCTGAATGGGAAAGAGGGGGCGTGAGTGCCAAGGTGCGACGGAGAAATGCGTCATCATTCCGTCTTAGCGAAGTGACAGGGGCGGTGGAAAAATGCGGCGCGCATCCGACCACCCGCCACTGTGGATGTCCTCCGGCGCCATTAAGAGGGCCCACCGGGCAGCCACAGAGGTGCCCGGTGCGCCCACCCTGTCTTGTTCTTCTGCCAGGGCAGGGTGGCAGGCGGAGCGCTTCGATTCTAGCAACGTTATCCCGAGGCACCTGGATGAAACGGGACGGGACCCGTGCATTTAGTGGACCCACGCGCCCCTGCCAAAGCATGGCAGGGTCTGACACTAGAGCGTGGGCAGCTGAGAATGTCAGGATGTCAGGCCGCGCGTGCCTATTAAATGAGGCATTGGGCCTTTGACTGGCTGACACCCCGACGATGGACCCTTCGGGTCGTCGGACGATCTTGCGCGAACCTTCGGGGAACCGAGTCCTCGGGGGCTGCCACGTGCAGCCCCGAGCACTATCTCCTGAGCACTTCGGTGAGACCTTCGGGGAACCGAGTCCTCGGGGGATGCCACGTGCAGCCCCGAGCACTCTCTCCCGAGCACTTGGGGGAGACCTTCGGGGAACCGAGTCCTCGGGGGCTGCCACGTGCAGCCCCGAGCACTTGGAGAAGACCTTCGGGGAACCGAATCCTCGGGGGCTACCACGTGCAGCCCCAAGCACTCTCTCCCGAGCACTTGGGGAAGACCTTCGGGGAACCGGGTCCTCGGGGGCTGCCACGTGCAGCCCTGAGCACTCTCTCCCGAGCACTTGGGGAAGACCTTCGGAGAACCGAGTCCTCGGGGGCTGCCACGTGCAGCCCCGAGCACTCTCTCCCGAGCACTTGGGGAAGACCTTCGGGGAACCGAGTCCTCGGGGGCTGCCACGTGCAGCCCCGAGCACTCTCTCCCGAGCACTTGGGGAAGACCTTCGGGGAACCGAGTCTTTGGGGGCTGCCACGTGCAGCCCCGAGCACTCTCTCCCGAGCACTCGGGGAAGACCTTCGGGGAACCGAGTCCTCGGGGGCTGCCACGTGCAGCCCCGAGCACTCTCTCCCGAGCACTTGGCTGTTTGGATCGTCGGGGGACTACAGTACTTGGGGGTAAGTGAGAACCCTTCCGAGCACTTCCTTCCCGGTACTTGGACTCTGCGGATCATCGGGAAACTAGGGTGTTCGGGAACCAGAGGCTGCGGCTCTGAGCGCCTTCTCCCGGGACTGAGTTTCTTCTTATCCTGCAGGGTGGACCTCGCGGGATGGTGACACGTGGTGGATGGCCGGCCCGGTTTTGGGACTCAGGGACCCCTGGTTCCTAATACACCGATAGATCAATACTACTAATATTTCTCAAATCATACAAGGTCCAATTACAAGAGCACGTGCACGACAATTAGACCACTAGGTGAACTCGTTTCTCGTTGTTCATGCATCCTTGGATGGGTTGCTACTAAATTCTTGTAATGTTGTATTGCTTAGGAATGTGGGAAAAGCATCACAACCTTACTCGAGCATCACCCCTCGAAGGCCAAGTCTACTTGGACTCAAGGCTGAGCTCTAGTCATGGTCGAAATCGTGATCGTGGTCGTGGTCGAGTCGTAGAACAGCACGTCAGTAAAACAGGCATAACTCTCTCGTATGAAGTCCGTTTTAGATAATCTTGGACAATCAGGAAAGCTTATGACGAGCTCTTTCCAATGGATATGAGCTCGACCAAATATTCCTTATAGCTTAGTTAGAGTCAAAAAAATAAGATGTTGCATCATCGTTTTAAACCCTGTTAGGTCTTGTAATCGTGTTGGGATCGGAGTCCAGGTTGTGCACGCCTCTTTCCACGGCTGCACAACCCTAGATCGACCTCCTCGTGTCCCTTCTATATATACACAGTAGCCGTCATAGTTTAAGTTTGGCTTTAGCTTAGATTATTCTATTTTAGACAGTTTCGCCATTTATCAGTTTGTTGAACCCCAACTCAAGTGCTTAATTGGTAATTAGTAATATTCAGATTGCATCTACCTGTTCTTACTTGTGTTATCGATTTGCTTGCAGGAAAAACCTTCTTGGCGAGGTCAATCGCTTCTTGGTACGGTTGATAACCACAGAGTAGTGGTATAGCGGTTGCAAGGGTTCTCGATCTGTTCTGTTCGGAGCCTTTGGATCATCAACGTCGCAGCTCCGCCAATCGACTTATCATATTACCTTTCGGAAGATCGAGCAAACACGCGTCACATCACATCAGTTAAGTGGGGGTATTTCTAGCCATACCTCAACCACTCCAATCATCATTATATTTATTCTCTTATCCACAGAAATATTTACTTGACACTAGAAATAATTCTGAGATATTATTAGGGTATTACAGTCAATGTACATTTGCAAAGCCCCAACCTAACTGAGCCTGACATGTGTCCCAAGGGACCCACGTCCGATCTCCTTTTAGGGCTACTAGTGAATTCATTATAGTTATCTTCTCGCTAGATTCTTGTTAACCCACAGGTTCCTCTTGGGGTAGGCCTTTGTTCTCTTATCGAAGGTCTTTTCGTTGCATCCCTTCGTCCTCCATGCTTCGTTGTATCACTTCGTCCTTCGGGCTTCATTGTATCCCTTCGTCCTTCAGGCTTCAGTCTCTGCACTTCGTCTAGGCTTCAACCTTCGCCTTGCATCCAGACTTCTCTATCGCTTCCGCCCTTCATTGTTCCTTTATTCATGTGTTCCCTTTGGGATCATCGCTTACCTCTCCAGACCTCCAGTCCTTCGTTGTACGCCATTCAGTCTAATCCCTACTGAGTATAATGAAAACATCTTTGTCACGACATTAGCCTTGCTACTTTGCTTTTGGGGTTGGGTGACGTGACCGAAGTCAACAAGTGAGGGGGCAACATGGTACTATTCTCCTAACACCTTCAATACATGACATGTGAAAATTCGTTGCTAATATCTTGGTCCACTTCTGAGGAAGTGGATGACAAATAGTCATCGCTGAAGATATATACTCTACACATGTTAAATATTGGAAAAATACTTTGAAAGTAATCACTAATATGGTGTGACCTCATAGCAGTTAGAGATGGCCAAATGGGCGGCCCACCCCAGCACGACACGGGCCCATTGAGGCACGGCCCGCTTAGGCACGACCCGTTTAGGCCCATTAGCTAAACGAGCTGTGTCGTACCGGCCCACATGCCACGACTCTAGTCCAGGCATGGCTCATTTAAGACCGGGTCATGCCATGCCGGCCCGCGGCACGGTAGGCCCGATTACTTTTTTTTGCCCGTCAGCCTACGAAAGATTGGAAAAAATCACAAAAACTTGCTTTCACTCGGAATCGAACACCCGACCTTCTATTTGGGAGTCAAACACACTACAATTGCACCACATATCCTATATGGTATTAGATCTAAATAAATTATATAAAATATTAAAAAATATGAACAATTAAACGGGTCATGCCGTACTGGCCCGTTGTGTCGCGGCTCCGGCCCAGGCACGGCCCAAACCATCATGCCGTGCCGGCCCGGCCCGTTAGCCGTCGTGCCATGCCGTGCCTGGGCCATGCCTCAGGCCGGCCCATGTTACACGGTCCGTTTGGACATCTTTAATAACAGTGGGCGAGCAACTCATTCCTATGACATGCACTCCGTCCAAGTAAGGCGGACGATACTACAGTCATAGTCGATGTCATACTCCACTACCTTTTGTTTTTGCCAACATAATAAAAAAAAGGTAATCACCAAAAAAATTTCATAATTTTTTATAAATTATTTAAGCTAATATGAGGGTTAAATAATTAAAAATTGCAAAAAAAATAAAATAAATACATGCAATCGGCCAGCCTCCGTCGCCATGAGGGCGAGGAGCCACCATCGGGTGCCATCGGTCGAAGCCACCGCTAGATTCGTCATTGGCGATGGTCGCCGCCATCGCTCTGGGCTAGTGCGCCGCCTAAGGCAGCTCCACACGGTTGGCCACCACCATGAGGACAATTTGTGCCGCCATTGAGCCCGTGAGGCGCCGTCATGTGGTTGGCTGCCACCATGAGGACGGGAAGGTGCGGTAGAGCAGCCGGTCTGCCGGCTTCTCCGGCCGATCACCGTCGGATTGACGCCGCTCGATGAGCGACGTGAAGAAGAGCGCACCAGTGAAAAAGGCAATCTCTTCCCCCTTCTCGGATTCGATGAATCCGCCACCATGAGTAGCCACTGGGGGACATGTGGTGAATTGCAATGGAGGCAGCCATCCGTTGAAAGGCCAGTGGAGAAGACGGGGAAGGCGGTTACCAGAGCCAGTCTTCGTAAGAAGTTCCCCAAATGCATGATGGTTATCGCCGTCACTTTGTTACCGAAGCACGCACCCTGTTTGATAGAATGTTCTGCAGGAACAACTCTTGGAGCTCCATGCCAGCGCCTACATCGCCGAGGGTAGCATTAAGGTCAAACAAGGCGGCGGTCGTCGGGTTGCTGTTGTGTAGAGCGTGAGTGCTGATAATATGAAGTGTAATCGAGAAAGTAGAAGAGAATAATGTGTAGAGCCGATGCTGTGTGAATGGATGAGCCTTCCGAACGGGCATCCCCGCATGAATAACAGCTGGCGTTTGGAAACGAAACATCCTCCCATCGAAAAGAAACAACTGCTCGCATATCTCTATTAAGATCGAACTGGTTCGGTAAACCTGTTTAGAGCAAAACAGCAACGTCAAACACGCCGTTGCCGACAATCCAGAAGAAACACCTGCCCATAAATCTAATACAAGATCGAACGGGCCCAGGCGTAATTACACAACCTAAATTGGAGCAAGTTTGGGTACATGTCCGCTCACATTAACATGTCAGCATTTATTGCTCAAAACCCTAAGAACTGCACCAAGTTCGATCTGAATGTAACGGATGAAGGGCGCCTTAACAGGTTCTCATAGAAATTGTGCAAATAAGTGTTGGAATTCAAGCATCCCATTTAGTAGGGCTCCACAGGTGCACGGAACTTGGCACCAGCGTAGACAGCAGCAGCGCCAAGCTCTTCCTCGATCCTAAGAAGCTGTTACGACCAAAAAAGCATAAAGAATTCAATGTTCGGACGAATTTGTGAACTGGCACTTAAAACATAAATGAAAAAGGTTTCAAATAGGGCAAAGAAAAAATGACGCTATAAAAATGGTGTTGCAATATTGCAGCACTTGGAGAGGTAACTTGCCTGGTTGTACTTGGCAAGACGCTCTGATCGGCAGGGTGCTCCAGTCTTGATCTGACCCTGTAACAGAGAAAGAAAGAAAATAGATAATACTAAGCATTGTATACAGCATGGCAATGATTGAAACTTCTTACATCCTAGATATGCTCAGAATTTAAATCTTACCGTAGACAGACCAACTGCCAAATCAGCAATGAACGTATCCTCAGTTTCACCACTGCAGCAAGCAATAGGTTAACATGAGAAGAGGTACTAAGTCAACATCAAGAAATCAGAACAGTGAACAAGATATATGCATACCTCCTGTGACTGGTCATCACACCCCAGCCAGCACGCTTTGACATCTTCACAGCCTCAATACTCTCAGTCACAGATCCAATTTGGTTAACCTACACAGAAGAAAAAATAAGGACAATGATGTGTTTAAAGACAAACTATCAACACTGGTGCAGAGATAAAAGAATTAACACCTTGAGCAGAAGGGCATTGCATGCCTTGTCCTTGATAGCCTTTGCAACCCTCTGGGAGAACATATGGATATCAACAAATTACAAACAAGAGAATTGCAATGTTGCCACCTTTACAACAAAAAGGAACAAGGTACTTACAGTGGGGTTGGTGACAAGAAGGTCATCACCAACAATTTGCACTTGCTCTCCAATTTCTTCAGTCATCTTAGCATAGTGAACCCAGTCATCCTGGTCAAAGGGATCTTCAATCGAGACAATGGGGTACTCACTCACAAATGACTTGTACACATTCTTCAAGCTATCTCCTGATATCTTCTGTGAACCATCGTTGTTCTACAAGAACAGAATATATAAATTACAAACGGGTCCAATATGTTCATGGAATTGTTCACAGAAAAAGAACCATTGGTCTACCTCCTCCTTGAAGTTGAGATCATAGGTTTGGTCCTTGTCACTGTAAAACTCTGAAGCAGCAACGTCCATTCCAATGACAACCTAGTAGTAACAAAGATCCATCAGTGACAATTTCACAAGTTACCAAAAAAAAAAAAGACAACAGAATCAATTCGAGCAGACCAACCTTGCCAGTATATCCAGCCTTCTCAATTGCAGTTTTCAGGAGCTCAAGTCCTTCCTTGTTCTCCTACAATATTAAGAAAGGGAAACAAATGAATTTTCATAAGTACACATTAGTTTTAGTTTTAGTTATAGAAAGAGAAATGTTCCCAGCTACCTAGTAGCCTCAATTGAGAAGGAACTAACCTGGATGTTCGGAGCAAAACCACCTTCATCACCAACATTAGTGGCATCTTGCCCATACTTCTTTTTGATAACAGACTATAGAGGATAGCAAAAGATATATAAATTTTAATGCTTCCCAAGCAGCCAAGCTACAAGATAAGGACAACAGAAAGATGAGAGAATTGCCTTAAGGTTGTGGTACACTTCAACACCCATCTTCATAGCCTCCTTGAATGACGCAGCTCCAGTAGGAAGAATCATGAACTCCTGTGTACATGCGTAGGCCATAAATAACATTTTGCACAAACCAAAACAAGACACGATGTGAAAATCATGGTTCAGGGCATTGCCTGCATTGCGAGCTTGTTTCCAGCATGGGAACCACCATTGATGACATTAAATGCAGGGACAGGCAAAACTAATTGCTTGTTGCCTGCGAGGTTGGCAATGTGCTGCAATGAATAACATATACAAATTAATAAGAAACTGAATAGTTAAAAGCTGAATAAATTAAGAATATTGATAAAGCAAGTTAACAAGATACACACCTGGTACAAAGGAATCTTCTTGATGCTAGCTCCCGCTTTGCAAACAGCTAGTGACACAGCCAGGATAGCATTTGCACCAAGCTGAATAATATTAAATAAAAAACTGTTAGACTGCAGTTCAGCATATGAAGAAAAAATAATAATTCTAATGCCTATGAAGGTATCAATACATTTAGGTTACATAATACCTTTTGCTTGCACCACCCCCACTCATTTTTAGTGCCATCAAGTTGCTGAACCATGAAATTATCAATCTCAGTCTGTGCTGTAGGGTCCTGCAGAACAAATAAGAAAAGCAATGAGTACTTCATTTAACCTCACATAACTATATAAAGCGCGCCGGGGGGGGGGGGGGGGGATGGAGGACAAACCTTGCCAATCAGAGCAGGTCCAATTATAGAATTCACATTGTTGACAGCCTGAGACAATAGCCAAAGCATGTACGTAAATAACAATTTATTAAACACAATACAATAATCGAAGTCATACGTATCAAAACATCAAGTTACAACTGCAGCCGATGTTCTGCAATCAACTAAAATGAATTTCAGCTGATCCATCTATGACATTTAATAGCAAAGGTTCAGCAAATGGGTTTATTACATAGTTAATAATTAATGGGTGAAAAAGCAATAATTGAGCTTGCATCACCATTGACTAGACCACACATCAAATTTGCAGAAACCTGACATGGTTATTCATTTGGAATAGAAAACATAGAATCCTAACTACTAAGTGAACAGAGAAACACACAGTAACAAATGAAACAAGGAACCAAGCTACTCAGCAACAAGGAACACAAAAAAATAAATATGCTTTAGCTTACAACATTAAATAACATTGCATGACGTGCTGCAAACTAGAAAAGACCGCTATGTTATAAGACCAATAGACCATTACAGGAAATTTGGAAAGCTGCCAAAGCTTCTAGCTGGTGAAACAAAGAGCATACAACTATGGCATAAAACAGAAACTGTGGCCCATCTCTTAAATCACTAAAAGTGGCGATATATCTACGACCCATAAGAAAATCAAGATGATACCTACATATTTGAAACTATAAACATATATTTACAGAGACGTGAAAGAAGGAACAAAAAAACACGTGTCACTACAAACAAAAGTTTATACAGCTCAAACGATCATTACAATTGAAGTTAGTCAAATTAAGGTAATAACAGGCCAGCTTTAAGGCAAACCTTGGAAACACCCTTCCCCAAGTAGTCAGATCCACCATCCCTCAATTCCAGAGCTTCATAAACACCTGTAAACAGGATAGCATCATGTGCAATCAGCAACTACCCAAGTCATCTGATACACATTCAACAACGTCCACAAGACTGGTATGAACGTTCACTAACTTGAGATAAACCAAGCAAAGACATAGATTGCAATAACATAACAAAAGAACCCACCAGTTGATGCACCACTGGGAACAGCGGCCCTTGCAAAGGTTCCATCTGAGCAGCACACATCAGCCTGAGGCACACAAATCATACAATTAGCGAAACTGCTAGCAGGTCTACAAAAACAGAACAAACTAAATCATATCATTGTACCACCAAACAAACGTTTAATTGCCTCAAGGGAGTTGCAACAGATCAAGCAATAAAATCCTACACATACGACATTTCAATTTTCAAACAACCACTGCAAATCATAGTATGACGTGAAACCGTATGGCAGATCACAAGTATACAAACATTGTGAATCAAGCAAAATCAACAGTAGTTGGCCAAATACTATACATCCAAATATCAGAATCAAGTAAACAATATGTTATCCTAAAAGTTGCCTTAACAATTAACAACTAAACGGACTAAAATTCGTTGAAAATCTAGATCCTACCCGTCACGCAAAACCATCCAAAGTCAGCAAAGCATATCACGGATTGGTTAAAACCCTACGGTCCAGGGCTCCATTTCCTAAAACTCTTCCTATAATCCCCCCAGACTAGCCGGCACAGATCCAACCCACCCCCCGCACACACGAATTACCCAACATCAAAACCTCAACAACGCGAGATAGATCCACCGGACCGGACCAGGTCGATCCAGATCGGAACAGAGGCGGGGGAGGGAGAGCGAGAGGCCGGCGAGCAAGTACCTCGACGGTGGGGTTGCCGCGGCTGTCGAAGATCTGGCGCGCCTTCACGGACTGGATCGTCGCCGCCATCACCGAACCTTCCCGAAGAGCTCTCTTCTCTAGTCTGGATCGAGCGGAGGACGAGATTCAAACGGGATTTTTTTTTTTAGATGGATTCAAACAGGCTTTGGGGCTTTAGGGCAGATCGCAGGTTTATAGCAGGGGTTGAGTGAAGCGGCGGTAATTACCACGCGCACAAGGAATGATGGGTTGGGGATGTACTTCGTCAAACTGGAAGTGGGGCCCGTGTGGGTTTGGCCGTGTGTGATCCCACTTGGAGGTGGCTACACTGCGGATGCGGAAACTAGTGGGCGTGAGCGGCGGCCGGGAGCACACGGGATGGAGTTCTAGCCGTTTCTGATGGCGAGGTGGACTGCACGCTCTCTGATGGCGAGGTGGAGGCCTTGGTTTTCTTCGAGGCGTCGCGGGCTGCGCCAGCTGGAACGCGTGGCGGGGCCCACTGTGGTGGGCGATGAGTCCGATGCCCGCGGATTGTTCTCGACCTGCTTTGAGATATCCTACGCTGTGTACGGCTCAGATTTGATCTCTACGTAAAAAAATACACTTTTCCTATTTTACAATCGCCTATTTATTCGATCTTGTTCAGTCGACGCAATCGCCGACGAGGTTTGCTTGCTGGGGCTTTCTCCGGTCACCAGGCTTAGATAGATGCCTCGGCAGTAGGTGAGCCTGGCGGTGTTGTAGGGCGGCGGAGAAACTTGATAGGAAACGTTAGGGCAGGGGAGATGAGGCGTCGCCATCTAAGATAGCGGTGGGCTAGCGGGGCAGGGTTAAGAATCGGAATTAAGGCCATTTCCAACCGTCTTCATTTCTCTGCCGCAAAATCACTATGCCGGCTGGTTCTCTTCTTTTGCCGATCGGAGGCTATCGCAACAAGCTCCAGCAGCTATTTCAAATCGACTTTTTCACTGCTATAAAGATAGGGGTTGCAAATGAAGTTCGGTAAAGTTGCGGCAGTATACGGCATCTCCTAACACTGTTCACAGCGTATACACGTGGGTTTAAGGAGAGAAGGAGGGTAATGTAAGATGAGAAATAGAGTAGCTGTTGGAGATAGAAAAAATAAGGAATGCTGTAATAGTATTAGAAGATGCTGTAATAGTATTATAGAGGATTAATTTTTAAGTATCTACTAAAAATAACTTAACATCGGCGCAGGGAATAAATTGAGAGGTTGGTGGACTAGAGATTAAAGACGGCTATGAGCCTATCTAACAGCTCATAATTGTTAATATTAATTATAAATAGTCTAAAAATAGTCAACCGTTTAATATTAATACTAAAATAAAATTGATGGCACGCAACATTTCAAATGAAATATAGTCGTAGAGACACAACATACTTTTCTCGGTCTTTGTATCATGTATTCATGTAGCCTCTAGCGTGTAGACGACAAATGAATGAATCAGGGTCAAGAATATGTAAAATCAATATGCCGTGCATATAGAAAAAGAAAGGCGTGCAACAGACCAATGACGCTTGCCTTGTTGAGTACTGACCGGAATGAAGGATCCAAGTCAGTCGGTACAAATTTCAATTGAATGACGATAAATCTATCCTAGATGTACGACAAGCATGTTTTTCGGACTACTCAACGACGAACCACAAGCGAACAAAGCTCGGACAATAAGAGTGCTTGAATGCTTGAATCAAGAACTAGAGCTATACAGAGCAAAACGAGTATTTACACCGCAACTACCAATTCCTTCTAAATGATGAACAATCCTGGTCCTTAGAGAGGTGTTTACAGAAAATCGGTTTTCCGACAAATAGGTTAGACAATGTACTTGTTTCGCATCGCTGCTTAGAAAATGAAAGACATTAGAATTGGACGTCTTTGAACATTCAGATTGAAAGCATCAACTTCATCTACATATTCCAAACGCGACAACAGGGGCTGCGGACCCAATGGTTGCAGGTTCATCTTCAAACTTGAGTTCTAGGTAGTCGTCACTTTCGTCTCACAGGCAAGGCACAGGGACCCCTGTGGGGATGTGGCAACTGGGGCTGTGGAGGGAGGACAATTACACCTTAGACCGGTCCCTCGAGGAAGCGCGGCGGCGCATCGAGCCGTAGTATACAAGTCGTTCTTTTTTTTTAGTGGGTAGTAATATTATACAAATCATTGGTGCCACAGTATCGGATGGTCATGGACCTCGTGTAATTAATTGTTCATTCCATCGGGCGGCTACTTGGTAAATTTTTTATATATTTTTCAATATTTACAAAACTAAACGTCTATTTAAAAAATTTACAATCTAACCTTCTGTCGCCCGTTAGAAGAGTGGCATCAAGTGTCACTCATCCAAACCGACGGTCGCCTGATATGGCGTAGCAGATGTTTGCAGTTGTGAATAAATTTTCTAAAATAGCACATTTTATACCTTGTTATAAGAGTGATGATGCTACAAATATAGTTGATTTATTTTTCAGGAAAATCATTCGGCCACATGGATGTCTAATACTATCATTTCAGATCGTGACACCAAGTTTTTGAGTCACTTTTGGAGATTACTTTAGAATAAACTAGAGATGAAACTACTGTTTTCTACTATATATCATCTCCAAACCGACGGTCAAACAGAGGTTGTCAACCGTACATTATTGACTATGTTACTGGCTGTTCTAAAGAAAAAATTTGAGGATATAGGAAGAGTGTTTACCGTATATTGAATTTGCTTACAATAGGTCAGTACATTACACCACCAAGGTAAGTTCGTTTCAGGTAGTGTATTGATTTAATCCCCGTGCTCTTATTAATTTACTACATTTGACTACTTTAGAAAGACTTAATTTAGATTCTAATAAACGTGCTGAACTTATTCTTAAGTTGCATGAAACAACTAAAAAGAATATAGAGAGTATGACGGAAAAGTATAGAATTGCTGGAAGTAAAGGTAGGAAGGAAATAAAATTTGAACAAGGTGATTTAGTTTAGTTATTGTTGGGGGTCATCTCCCGCCACCCCCTGACTCGAAGGCAACAGCGAAGTTTACTGGAGATGCTACGTGATAGCTATCGTGCTGATTGCAGGAGTTCGTCTGTCAATCGCGGAGATCAGGGAGCAAAGTTGGTCGAAGGGTGCGGGCGTCCACGCACCTTCAGGTCCCCAAATCGGCGAAGGCATAGGCTAGTCGACTTCGACTGTCGAGCGAAGCATCGGTTCGTATCTTGCATCTTTTGGAACGAGCGAAGGCACGACCTGGTCTTCGCCGGGGGGGTGAAGGCTGCCCGTCATGCGGCCGGGCAAAGAGGGCTTCGACACCCTTCGAATGGATGGCCAGCTCGACAGTGGGCCCGACTATGGATGTCCTGGATATTGTTGTAATTATGGGATCACGCTCATTTGTACCATATTACCCCCGGATATTCCGGGAATGTAGCAGGTTAGGGGGTAAGATATGTAAACGGGACCCATGATCGCTGGGTACGGGCTATAAATAGAGCCACAGTGTAACCGTAAGAGGTAATTGAAAACTGTTCCACTTCCAGTACGTGTCACTCTAAGGGACCTTCGATGCCTCCACTTCCGAAGGCCCGCCTTGTCTGGGACTTCGATCCCAACCGTTGGCACCGTCCGCGGGATCGAACCAACAAAGGCATGCCACCCAAGAAGAAAGCGAAGCCACCCGGAGCAGCGGAGGCATTACTGGAACCCCCAACCGCGGTCGGACCTTCGGCCGACAGAACCACTTCAACAAGTAATGCTTCAGCCGGGGGGGGGGGGCGGTTCGGCTGGGCGAGAGCGGCATTGCGAAGTTGATACAGGGCCATAACAACCTACCGATGGCCGACATAACGACGCACTTCGGGTGGACACGGAGCAAATAGCAGTCATGGAACCAATGGATCGCACTCACTTCGATCTTCCAGAAAAAGAAGGCGAAAGGGGGCGGAACGAAGAATGGGAGGAACTCGGCGATTTCGCGGAGTTTGAACATGAGGAAGAAACAAACGAAGAAAGAAATGCGAGGCTAGAAGCCGAGGAGTTGGAAAGGCAGCTTACGCACAAGAAGCGCATGTTGGATGGCCTAGCGGCGAGCCGGAAAGCTGCAGAGTACTGCAGGCGGGCAGACGAAGCAAGAAAAACATTGGAAAAGATCCAAGAGGAAATCGATATACTACAAGCGGAGGGCATGTCTCGCCGGCCGACGCCACCGGGAGATTTGATACGAGCTTCGCAAGAAGCTCGGCGAAGACCTTCCACGGGAGATCCTGAGTCATCCCTAGCAATGGACATGCAAAATCAGCCATGGCCGCTAGGATTCAAGATGCCCAGGGCGGTGATGTTTGATGGAGAATCAGATCCGAGAGAATTTGTCATGAGTTTCGAGGCAGCTGTAGAGTCAGCTGGTGGGGATGGTGTAACCTTAGCGAAAGCCTTCATATTGGCGATAAAGGGAATAGCAAGGTCATGGTACTCCGCCCTACCCCCGGGATCCATATATTCATGGGAACAGCTACGCACTGCGCTGTACAGCAACTTCCAGGGGAACCGGGCAGACAACATCACCGCAACCGACCTCTTCGCGCTGAAGCAGCAACCAACAGAAACTTTACAGAGCTATATGCGTTGATTCGTACACATACATTGTCAGGCGAAGGGGTTGAGCGAAGATACGATCATCGATGCCGCAATACAGGGCATCAGAGGGGGCCTATTGGCAGGAAAGCTCACCAGAAAAAGACCCGCAAGCGTCCAGGAGCTGCTCAACAAGATGGAAGAATACTCAAGGTCTGAGCTCGATCATCTCCGAAGGAAAAATGAATTAACGACCTCCAAAGTAAAACATGCACCACCTAAAGAGGCAGGTGGTGTCAATCACAGAGACATACTTCACCGTCCAAGAAAACCCGAAGGTTCTGATTATCCAAGCCAAAAAGAAGTCAATCAAATCAACCCCAGCCCGCCCGAAGCAGTCCAAGGATCATGCGAACCCTACAACTTGCCCAATAGAGGAGGCCGATCGGGCAGGGGAAGAGGCCACGGAGGTAGAGGAGGACGAGCTCCGCACGACCCGGCAACCTTCTACTGCGAGCTGCATGGCGAAGTAGCCGGCCACCGGACTAAACATTGCCCACAGGTCGTGGCTATGAAAGAAAATTTAGCGAAGCAGTCGGCCGATAACGGAAGGACAGTTCACCATGCAACAAGCTTCGCAAGAAGCGAAGGGTGGCAAAACCACAGTCAGAACGTGGTGTTTCCAAATCAATGGCAGCATATTCCAGCACCACAGTATGCACCCGCACCTTCAGCTCAATTTGATCAAACTAGGCAAATGAACATTCGGGGCGACCTACCCCCGCCACCGCCAAGACCCGCAATCGAGGCACCACCAGAAAGTAGCAAATCAGTTAATACTATAAACCATGGGTACAATGTGGTGCTGGCCATTTCAAGGGGATCCAGCCAGCAAACAGAATCCAAGAGACAACGAAAAGAACACGTGCGAAGGGTTAACCACGTCGGAGTGGGACCAGCGTACATCAATTCAAGATGGTCTAGCATTCCCATTACATTCTCGCAAGAGGATATGAGGGTATTAGATTATCCGCACACAGATGCCTTCGTCATTACCGCGAACATTTTGGGAAATGAAGTACATAGGATATTGATCGATGGAGGAAGCTCTGCGGACATTATCTTCGCTGATGCCTTCGACAAAATGGGGCTGCGAAGAAGTGACTTAAAGCAAGCTGGGTCGCTGTTACTAGGCTTCGGCGGAAACACAATCAACGCTCTGGGAAAAATAACAATCCCAGTGTCGTTTGACGAGCAGATGAATTTCGCAAAGAAGAAATTACCTTCGATGTGGTGGACATTAGCTACCTGTACAATGCGATATTTGGGAGGGGATTCCTCAATACATTCGGAGCAATACCGCACCACGCATATTTGTGCATGAAGATGCCTGGCCCAGAAGGAGTCATAAAGGTGTTGGGAGATTAGCGAGTGGCTAGGCGAATCGAAGTGGGAATAGCTCCAGGAAGAAGAAATGTCCACAACATCGCAGACCCTTCGACAGGTCGCGAAGCAGGCCACAACCAGCCAAATATAGGGAAATGTGCGAAGGCTGCACCAGAAGGAGCTACTAGAATAGTACAACTAAATCATGAAAAAGAAGATAAAAAGATCACAATAGGAGCAGAGGCCCCAGCAGAGGATCAGCAACAACTTGTAATGTTCCTTCGCGACAACGACGATGTCTTCGTGTGGTCCCCCAGAGACCTGCAAGGAGTAAGTCGGAACATCATTCAGCACGAGCTAAATGTGGACCCCAAAGAGAAGCTAAGGAAGCAGAAGCTTAGAAAAGCTTCGGGAGAAAGAGAAGAAGCAGCAAAGGCTGAAGTAGAAAAACTGCTCGATGCCGGAGTCATACGCGAAGTTATGCACTCGGAGTGGCTGGCCAACCCTGTGTTAGTAAAGAAAAGCAATGGAAAGTGGAGAATGTGCATCGACTTCACAGACTTAAATAAAGCTTGCCCCAAGGATGACTTCCCACTACCTAGAATTGACCAGCTCGTAGACTCCGCGGCCGGCTGCGAGATGCTAAGCTTCCTAGATGCTTATGCAGGGTACCATCAAATATGGATGGCGAAGGAAGAAGAAGACAAAACGAGTTTCAGAACCTCCTTCGGAACATACTGCTTCATAAGAATGCCTTTCAAACTCCGAAATGCTGGAGCAACCTTTACAAGGTTGGTACAGGCTGTATTAAAGCCGCAGCTGCGACAAAATGTATTGGCCTATGTTGATGACATAGTAGTAAAAAGTACCAGGAGGAGCCAACACACGAAGACCTCTGGGAAACCTTCGATAATCTGCGAAGAGCAGGTTTAAAATTAAACCCGGAAAAATGCGTCTTCGGAGTGCAATCCGGAAGACTCCTAGGGTTTCCGGTGTCGAAAAGAGGCATCGAAGTGGATCCTCACAAGATACAAGCAATTTTAGATATGAAACTGCCGCAGAACAGAAAACAAGCCCAACGCTTGGCAGGAAGGCTAGCAGCATTGAACAGGTTCATTGCAAAGTCCGCCGAGCGAAGTCTACCATTCTTCAAGGTGTTAAAAAGTTCTGACCCTTTCAAATGGGGTGTCGAGCAGCAGGCATCCTTTGATGAGTTAAAAATCTACTTGATGAAGCTTACAGCACTGACCAGCCTGGATCCAGGCGCAGATTTGCTGTTATACATAGCGGCATCCCCCTCAGCAGTCCGCGCTGTACTTGTACAGGAAAAACCCAAAGACAATAGGCTGCGCCAAGCACCGGTGTACTATGTATCCGAAGCACTAGCAGGCCCAAAAAAGTCATACACAGAGTTGGAGAAAGTAGCGTATGCACTAGTAATGGCATCCCGCAAGCTCCGACACTATTTCACTTCTCACAAGATTATAATGCTAACTTCCTTACCCCTTCGCGACATGTTCGAAAACAAAGAAGCCATCGGAAGAATAGCGAAGTGGGCAACAGAGATTGCTCCATTCATGATCGTTTTCATGGAACGAACATCATTAAAATCGCAGACGCTGGCAGATTTCGTGACGGAATGGACACCTTCATCCGAAGCCTCAGATGACGAAGCACCAGAACCTATCTGGACCGCGTATTGCGACGGAGCTTGGGGAGCTACAGGAGCAGGAGTTTCGGCAGTAATGTTCTCACCTTCGAGGATGAAGCTGCGATACGCCGCCAGGTTAGAGTTCCGCTCCACAAACAATACGGCGGAATACAAAGCTGTACTCCTGGTACTTCGCAAGGCGAAGGCTTTGGGAGCCCGGAGAATACTTGTCAAAACAGACTCTAAGGTCATAGCAAGTCAAATTGAAAAAAACATTCCAGGCAAAGGAACCAGAGCTGATCAAGTATAGAGCAGCAGTGCGAAGAATGGAAAAATACTTCGTCGAATTCACAGTCAAAAGTGTATTAAGAAATGATAACAACAAAGCAGATGAGCTAGCGAAAGCGGCTTCGCAGAACCTGCCTATGCCTCCAGACGTTTTCTATCAGAAGCTAACTAAACTGGCCCTCGAGGATAGTTTCAACCAAACGCGCCTGGTTGCAACAACCGAAAGCGAAGACTGGCGTTTTCCAATAATGGCATATCTGCGGGGTCAGAGAGATATCGAAGATCAGGTCGAGGAAAAGCGCATGGCTCAGAGGGTAAGAAATTATAAAGTTATAGACGATAATCTGTACAAAGCAGGAGTCTGCGCACCATTCTTGCGATGCATATCTCAGAAAGAAGGCTAACAACTGTTAAGCAAAATTCACAGCGGGTTGTGCGGTTCTTATATCGGAACAAGGGCTTTGGTAGGAAAAGCGTACAGGTAGGGCTTCTATTGGCCAACAGCTGTAAATGATGCGGACCAACTAGTACGAAGTTGCCAACAGTGCCAATTCTGGGCGAAGGGATCAAGCAGACCGACGACGAAGACACAACTCATTCCGCCGATCTGGCCATTACGGCGATGGGGAATTGACATTGTTGGGCAGCTGCCGCCAGCCCCAGGGAATTTGCGCTATGCGGTGGTGGCAGTAGAGTACTTTTCAAAATGGGTAGAAGAAATGCCACTTGTGAGCATAACGTCAGGAAACATACAAAAATTCCTATGGCAGAATATTGTGTGCCTCTTCGAGGTTCCAAGCGAAATAACTGTGGACAATGGCACTCAGTTCGATAGCGCGGGTTTTAGATATTTCTGTAATGGTCTGGGCATAAAAGTAATTTTTGCATCAGTATACCACCCACAATCTAATGGCGCAGTTGAGAGAGCAAATGGCATCATCTTCGTGGGGGTCGCGAAGCGTCTTCACGGATTGCCAAAAGGAAAGTGGGTCGAAGAGCTGCCCAAGGTACTATGGTCATTAAGAACAACGGTTGCAAGACCAACGGGATACACGCCATTTCGCCTCCTCTTTGGCGAAGAGTCCATGACTCCAGAGGAATGCAAAACAAAATCATTCAGGCTCGGGAATGAACTATACCAATGCAAAGAACTATCATCGAATTATGCCCTTGAAGAAGTAAGATTGCAAGCCGCAAAAAATCTGTCCAGTTATCAGAAAGAGACAAGAAAATAGAGAGATAGGAATGTATCCGAAAAGACCTTCGCCCCCGGAGACTTGGTGTTGCGAAGGTTCAGTACAACGGCATCGGTTGGAAAACTCCAGAGTAAATGGGATGGCCCCTTCATAGTTAAAAGATCTCTGAGACCTGGCTCATATCATTTAGCTAATATGGAAGGTGAGGAGCTTCCGCACACCTAGAACACAGACACTCTTCGCAAGTTCTACGTCTAAAGGTCGGCAACTAAAGTCCGAGACTCCAATGTAATTTTTAATTTCATAGTATTTCTTGTAATCACATTGTAAGGGTACTGCACTCTTTTCCTCGCAGGGGGACCCCTTCACCAGAGGGTGAGGTTTTTAACGAGGCAGAAATCCATGTAAACAATGATAGTGCCACCCCAAAAAAAAGTGTTGCTTGTCTCGAGTACTACTAGTTTATCGTCAAAGTGCGCCAACCTAGAGGTAGATTGGCGCACCAATCAACGACTAGAACGCGGTGCAAAGTGTAAGCAAACAAACGTACACTTGCGACCTTCGCGGGATTACAAAAACCGCTAGGGGGCTAAGAGTGCCTGCCCCCGCACCGAAGGGAAAAACATACCTTCGGGAGAAAAAATGAAGTGTCGATGAACCAACGAAACAGCAGCGCACTTCACCAGAAGTCAGGGCCTAAGAGTGCCTGCCCCCACACCGAAGGGAAAAACATATCTTCGGGAGAAAAAATGAAGTGTCGCTGAACCAACGAAACGGCAGCGCACTTCGCCAGAAGTCGGGGGCTAAGAGTGTCTGCCCCCCCACCCAAGGGAAAAACATACCTTCGGGAGAAAAAACAAAGTGTCGCTGAACCAATGAAATGTCAGCTCACTTCGCCAGAAGTCGGGGGCTAAGAGTGCCTGCCCCCCACCCAAGGGAAAAACATACCTTCGGGAGAAAAAAACAAAGTGTTGCTGAACCAACGAAACGGCAGCGCACTTCGCTAGAAGTCGGGGGCTAAGAGTGCCTGCCTCGCACCGAAAGGAAAAACATACCTTCGGGAGAAAAAACAAAGTGTCGCTGAACCAACGAAACGGCAGCGCACTTCGCCAGAAGTCAGGGGCAAAGAGTGCATGCCCCCGTACCGAAGGGAAAAACATACCTTCGGGAGAAAAAATGAAGTGTCGCTGAACCAACGAAACGGCAGCGCACTTCGCCAGAAGTCGGGGGCTAAGAGTGCCTGCCCCCACACCGAAGGGAAAAACATACCTTCGGGAGAAAAAATGAAGTGTCGCCGAACCAATGAAACGTCAGCGTACTTTGCCAGAAGTCGGGGGCTAAGAGTGCATGCCCCCGTACCGAAGGGAAAAACATACCTTCGGGAGAAAAAACGAAGTGTCGCTGAACCAACGAAACGGCAGCGCACTTCGCCAGAAGTCGGGGGCTAAGAGTGCCTGCTCCCGCACCGAAGGGAAAAACATGCCTTCGGGAGAAAAAACGAAGTGTCGCTGAACCAACAAAACGGCAACGCACTTCGCCATAAGTCGGGGGCCAAGAGTGCTTGCCCCCCCCCCTGGCCGAAGTTACCTACGACTAAAAGTCAGGGGGGGGACAGCGTTTTAAAATAAAAATAAAAATAAAAATATTAGCCCCATGCAATCGCAGGAAACTGTGGAGAAATTCGGGGGGAGGGCTTCGCCAAATACGTCTGACCCAAAGATCCAACTAAGATTCAGAACGCCTCGAATCGTAGACAACGCTTCGGGCGCCATGCCACTAAAAGTATAACAAAAGAACAAATCATAATACAAAACCGATTTATTCCGCATCAAAATCAACATCTGGATCAACAAAATCCTTATACAAACGACTGAAAGAAAATAGATAAGCAATGTCTTCGCTGGCATGAAAACGCGACGTTGGGGCCGGATGGGCCCCAACTTGAATACAATATGACGGCGACGTAGGGATATCATCGTCGCTACCACTGCGCCTCACTACCTGCGAAGAGGGACCACGCCGATAGCAAATTTGCGGTCTGTGCAAAACTGACTCTTCGTCCTGAGGTTCAATCTTCGGCTCAAGGAGCACCGATGTGCCTTCAACGTCTCCTTCCGCTGCATGACGTAGATTCCATTCAGTTCGTCGACTAGCTAGCGTCGAAGGACTAACAGATTTCCAAAACGCTTTTGTCCTAGCGTTCATATCATCATACAACCTACACTTCGCATGCCAATACCGCTCGAGCTCGATATCGACATGACGTCGGTGAAATGATTCCCAGCAGGACCAGGACACATAAAAATTGTCCCTCATCATGGTCAAAGGCACAGCTTCTTCGGCTACCTGTGCAGTGTCCGAAGAAAGGACCTGCGCAAGGAGTGTAAAAAGGTCAATAACACTTCGATATAAACATAAAATATATTACACAACCAATGTGTTACATCGTCAATTACAAAAGCGAAAGTATAAACAATACGACCCTTCGCGCCGATTCAGCCCACCTTCCCAGTATCTTCGGCTGTCGTGGTCGTCGGTTTCGATGAGGGATCATCCCTCGCCTTGGCCTAACAAAAAAATTAATAATAATAAATTCATTATTACTACACATAACCCCTTTTATAATCTTCGACCAGACAAAACAAAAGTTAACTCAACATACCCTTTGTCGGTTCATTTTGGCTTCTCGAAGAGCGAGCCCGCGGCCGTGCTTGCACCAATAATTGGTGGTGAATGATCGAGCAGTGCTCTTCGATGCCTTTGTAACGGCCGAAGTTGAAAGATCCGAAGGGTACTGGAAGGAAGGCCTTTGGAGAGCAGTATGATGGTCGCAACCCGTCATCTCGACAGAGTGCACGAGACTTCGGGCAGCAACCATTGTGCAGAAGTTGCCGTAGAGTTGTGCGGCAGGAAGGAGGCTACCACTGGTCTCATTGATCAAGCTAATAAGTCCACCCAGCCCTACGAGTTCGATTGATGGGGGAGTCGCCGAGGCGCCAATACCTTCGAAGGTATGACTGATTGTTTCGCACACGACGACCGCCTTCGGCTCAAGCTCCCCAATGACATTAAGAGTATCGTCGTTATAAGCCTTCACTTCGCTTAATTCAGCCTGCAGCCGCTCAACTCTCTCTTTCTCCGACGCGCAAAGTACTTGCAATTCGCACACTTGCGCCTCGGAGGACTGCAGGTTCTAGCGAAGACAGCTTACTTCGCTATACGCAAACCCCTTCTCCGAGTGAAGGGTGCTAACCTCCCTTTCAAGATGCTCCAGTCGTAATTCTGCATCCTTCGCTCGCCGCGACATCTCGCGTTTCTGGCCCTCAACTTTTTCCGCCCGTTTTTGCAACAAGTCAATCTGGGCCTGAGCGCTTCGGGCCCGAGCTTCGGATTTTTTAGCTTGCTTACGTTGAGCTCGTGAGAGAAGCAAAACCTGAAGTATCAAATACAAGTCAGCAAAATACCAAGTTTTTTAATGTAAGAAAATATACGATATACCTTCGCTATAGCCACATCGGATGCATTGATCAGCTCGCTTGTAGACTTCTGGGCAAGCGGAATCTCGAGTTCAGGAAGGACGAAGGTTCCAAACATCTTCTTCGCATCACTGACCTCCCCGATTCTCGGTTCAAAAGTGGTGGGCCGCAACGCCTCAGGCGCAATGGCCTTCACGTCAAGCAGCCCGCCGAGACCCATCAAACCCTTCCCTCTGCGGCAGGGCACACTCGGCGTTGACTCCTCGGTCTCGGAAGATGAGCTCGAAGGTGATGAGGGTGATGAGTACGCCGCCACTTCTACATCGTCGGCACCTTCGGCTTCGGGCTCCTCCTGAATGGCGGGCTTGGTTATTGCGCCCGCCTCTGTCAATTCCTCACCATCGCTCAGAATTAACGTTGGAAGATCGACACGCGAGCAAAACAAGGACTTCGGCGCCTGGACCTCCTGCGCGCCTTCAAAACTCTCAGGACAGGCCATGTCGCGTGAAGCAGCAAAGCCCTCCAGAGACGTTTCTGTGTGAATAACCTCGGGCGCGGCTTTGCGCGGTCTTTTTCGGAGGGCAACAGCTTTCTTGGTGCAGCCCACCTTCAGCGACCGCTCTGGGTGCTTCCTCTTCATCGAAGGGCCAACAGCGGGCTCTTCGCCCGCTTCCGCTGCTGGGGAGCCCCCCGCGGTACTTTGCAGCACGGTGGCAATCTTCGGTCGTTCAGCATATGACAGACCTCGATATTTGAAGATTCTGTTCAGTCTTCAGGTAAGTCCCTAGTCGACGCATAGCTGCGCTTCGCTAGTGGTAATCTTGCTAACTAACATTATAGCCTTCGCCTCCACCTCGGCGACTGACAAATCTAGAAAAAATCATAACCGTTACGCAAGGAAATTTAACTTATGTAAAAATGCGCGGATAAGAGGGCACCTACGAAGCCGTCCAAAGTAGGATGGGGCCGGCAAAGCCCCTCAGGCCCCTTGTCCCCCGAATTCCGGAATAACCCAGCCATGGCTAAGAGGCCAGACTCCGGTAGCCAAGAACTCCTCCACCAAATCACAGGTAGAAAGATGCTTCGCACACCTAGCGAAGGCTTCAAGGGCAGCTTGCTGCGATGATTTCAACCGCACATCTGGCGCATGGTTTCCCTTCACTTCTTCGCATTTAGATACAAGGTATTCTTCGGCCTCCACCTTGTGGTAGAACCACCACTGAGTCCAATCACTAGGCCACTTATTCTTGTACACTACCGTGGGCGTAGACAAGCCAACGCGATAGGCGAAGTTCAGACACCCATAGTGGGCCTCGCTCTGCACTCCGCGGGCGAAGACCGGCTTACGTTGGTGATGCAAATAGACCTCGAAGAGTTTTAATACTTTTATCACCATCTCGTCACAAGGAAGCCGAAGGCCAGCCCGAAAATAGTGCACAAACACAATAGCCTCATCGTCAGCGGGCTCCGGCATCTCTTGTTTGCTGGGAAGCCGGACCTTCGAGACATCGCTAATCAAACCTTCTCTGACAAGGCCAGCCAGAACTTCGCCGTCCACTTTGGATTGGCCAATCCAGTAGGTCTTCGGTCAGGAGGATCTAAGCTTCGGAGCCATCTAGTCCAAGAAATTCCTTCAACAGCGCGATGACAACCGGGGGCTTCGTCTAAGGCGTCCGAAAAAATGTAACTGACTTCGTACGAGAGCGGCAGCTTTTACCAAGGGCACAGTGAAATTTTTTTGACAGCAGCCCGGTACTTATAGGGCGAGACAGCCGCGGTTACAATTTCCAGCATCAAAAATAGTACCGGCACCAAAAACCATGCTTGGATATCCACCATGAACATTAAATGCAGGCAGTTATAGAGACCGTTGCGCCGCCGCTAAGGAGCATTAAAAAAAATATAACATCTAAAAATTAACAGCATGCATTGAATCAAGTAAACTTTGACAGGCCGAAGGGGGACGGCGTTTAGATATCTCGAAGGCTACAGGCTCGGCTTATCGAAGATAAACCTTGCCAGTAGGGGGCTACTATTGGGGATCATCTCCCGCCACCTCCTGACTCGAAGGCAACCATGAAGTTTACTGGAGATGCTACGTGATAGCTATCGTGCTGATTACAGGAGTTCGTCCGTCAGTCGCGGAGATCAAGGAGCGAAGTTGGTCGAAGGGTGCGGGCGTCCATGCACCTTCAGGTCCCCGAATCGGCGAAGGCGGAGGCTAGTCGACTTCGACTGTCGAGCGAAGCTTTGGTTCGTATCGTGCATCTTTTGGAACGAGCGAAGGCACGACCTGGTCTTCGCCGGGGGGCGAAGGCTGCCCGTCATGCGGCCGGGCAAAGAGGGCTTCGACACCCTTCGAATGGATGGCCAGCTCGACAGTGGGTCCGACTACGGTTGTCCTGGATACTGTTGTAATTATGGGATCATGCTCATTTGTACCATATTACCCCCGGATATTCCGGGAATGTAGCAGGTTAGGGGGTAAGATATGTAAACAGGACCCGTGATCGTCTGGTACGGGCTATAAATAGAGCCACAGTGTAACCGTAAGAGGTAATTGAAAATTGTCCCACTTCCAGTACGTGTCACTCTAAGGGACCTTCGATACCTCCACTTCCGAAGGCCCGCCTTGTCTGGGACTTCGATCCCAACAGTTATATTTGAGGAAGGATAGGTTTCCAGAATTAAAAAAGAAAATCAAAGTTGATGTCTAGAGCTGATGGACCATTTAAGATAATTGAGAAAATCAATGACAATGCACACAAATTGGACCTACCTGTAGATTTTGGGGTTAGTTCCACATTTAACATTTCATATTTGAAGCTCTACTTGGGAGAAGAAGAATAGCTTGAGTCGAGGATGACTCCAATTCAAAAGAGGGAGGATGATGAGCCCATGGCTCCTTCAGATACGATCAATATTATTAATATTTCTTAAATCATACAAGGTCCAATTACAAGAGCACGTGCACGACAATTAGATCACCAGGTAAACTCATTTCTCGTTGTTCATGCTTCCTTAGATGGATTACTACTAAACTATTGTGATATTTTATTGCTTAAGAACGTGGGAGAAGTACCACAACCTTACCCGGATGTCACATCTCGAAGGCTATGTCGTGGTCATGGTCGTGGTCGAGTCTCAGGATAGCACATCAATAAAATGAGCATAACTCTCGTATTTGGAGTTCAATTGAGGCGTTCTTGGACTTACTGGAAAGCTTATAACGAACTCTTTCCAATAGATCTATGTTTGACCAAATATTCCTTATAGTTTAGTCAGAGTCGAAGGAATAAGGTGTTGTGTCATCATTTTGGACCTTATCGGGTCTTGTAAGCGTATCGGAGTCGGAGTCTAGGTTGTGCACGCATCTTTCCATGGTTGCACAACCCTAGGTTGACCTCCTCACATCCCCCTATATATACACAGTAGCCGTCATAGTTTAGGCTCAGGTTTAGTTTAGATTATTCTGTTTAGACAGTTTCGCCATTTATCGGTTTGTTGAACCCCAACTCGATTACTTCATTGGTAATTAGCAATATTCAGATTGTATCTACCGGTTCTTACTTGTGCTCTCAATTTGCTTGCAGGAAAAGCCTTCTTGGCGAGGTCAATCGCGTCTTGGCATGGTTGATGACCACGGAGTAGTGATGCAGTGGTTGCAAGGGTTCTCGATCTATTTTGGCCAGAGTCTTTGGATCATTAATGTCAAAACTCCACCAATCGACTTATCATATTACCTCAGAAGATCAGCCAAACGCACATCAGTTAGCGTCATCCGTCGCCATTTGTTATTTTCAAAGTATTTCAAAGTATGTCGTCATTCATTGTTTTTAAGATAATTTTATATGTGGAATTATCTGATAAGGATATTTGAACACAACAATTTTATTCAGAGCAGCAACAGATATGATGGCATGTACGGTATACGATCATCCTAACATATCCATGTATCGCCTCTAAACCTAACATATCTTAGAGAATATAAACAATATGATTATAAAATCAACTCTACTGAGTGCAACATGTGTACTTTCCCTTCCTTGCAGCTTTCGGTCCTGCCTCACGCTTCTGACGTGCCCTCTCACGTTTTCTCTCCCTTTCCGCCTCACGGGGCTCCTCCCTCCTATCGTCAGCTTCCATTTAATGGATCCATCTTCATGTAGTTTGGTGATGCTCGTGTAGGAGAAACACATCTACTGGTGATTGCTCGATATCCAACCACTATACAAAGTCACATAGTAGTGGTGGAGACTTCAACGAAGACCAAAATGATCAGTGGTAAATCACATATATATTTGAAGTAGTTTGGCCAGAAATATTTACCTAACGGTAGCCACCATGGATACTACCCTGGGTGGATCGTACTCATAGTTCGAGCACATGAAAGAACCTCCTTCCGTAGGTGTTAGAGAATTCATTGGACTTCATTACTTTACAAAGGTCTTCACACCAGCACATGGACACTTCGCACATGGGCACTTCGTCCCTAGCAGACGTAGTATCCAACATTTATTTCTTGAGGAGAGGATCAGACGCCATTGTAGTAGGAGTTGTGGAGGTTAAGGTGACTGCTTTGGTTCTACATGTTGCCAGTAGCTCTTCTATTTATACTGAAGTTTCATACTGGTTTATGGACTAAGTTCACATAAATTGAATAGGGGAAGGCAATTGATTCCACTATATGGAGTGGTCATATTAACTGAAAAGGCTAGGTTTGAAAAGGCAATTTCTGAAAATGCTAGATTTGAAAATGCTACTTCTAAAAAGGCTATTTCTGAAAAAACTATGTCTAAAAAGGCTATTTCTGAAAAGGCTGGGCCCGAAAAGGCTAGGGCTAAGAAGGCTAGGCGTGAGAAGGCTACGTCTGAAATAGGTACAAGTTTATTAATCGGATGAGTATAGTACAAGCTAGTAATTTTATTAGCAAAGTTGGACGTCTACGAGTAACACAAAGTTCACGATAATATTACAATGTTGCGGAGTGAAAATGGATTCTACTGGGTGGACTAGGGATGTTTCCCCATTCTTTCATGTGCCGCTTCATGCTCAGCTTCTTCCTGCTAACGCAGGAGCGCTTCATTCCATTGTAGTAGTTCCTCACGCATTTGAAGTTCGGCCTCTTTCCTCCTTAAAATGTCTTCTCGGAGACGTTGTTCCTCTTCATGCATTTGAAGTTCCTCATCATGTCGCTTGCGTTCATGTTCTCAACATTGGCATTCCTGTTGAAGCTCGTGATGTGCCTCCCACCATCGGCGTGCTTCCTCCATTCTTCTCTCATACTCATGTTTGGTTTCAGCCTCTCTGATGGAGCCTCTATTGTAAGGTGGCTTGACAAGGTCGATCCATTCCTTGAAATGACAAAGCTTGAGACAATAAATGTGGCGTTAGTAGTGTTGTGAGCAATATATATTTGGGAGGTGCGATCAAAGTGCAAAAGTGGAACACATCATAAAATCATCATCAAGGTCTGGACACATGAAGAACCTTTTACCAAAAGTCTCCACCTTGAAGGACGTTGATATTCGAGCTTGGTTGTCATGCCTACACAAAAGGATGCTCATGTCATTGTGGCACTCCCATGGGGTGGTTCCTCTAGGATTCCATGATGGCTTGTTTTGAGACGATAGAAATAAACAATTAGTAAGCAAAATAATGGCATGTACAATACTAATATAGCTACAAATGTATTCACATTTGTTCTGTCTTTGGATATGATGTATTGTGGTGTCATTTCGGTTGGAAAAGGGATTCTGCATCATGCCAATTCTTTCTAAAAAGCGCAACAGTATGTTGTCATTTCGATCTAAAAAGCAACTCCAATTTGGCACAACAAAAAAATTATGGCGTGGTAAAATGAGCTATGTTGATCTCATGCATCTATAAAAGCCTTATGTATCTTCAAACTGAAACCATAGCGATCAATGGTGACTAGAGGTGGGAGGGGCCGAGGAAGAAGGGGGAGGGGAGGCCAGCGGTGAGATGGGAGGGATCATTTGGTCCAACTGAGTATGATGAGCAGCTCCTCAACTTCCCTTTGCAAGATAAGAGTGATTTTCGCCCTCCAAGTCGCCTAAGGAATTACGATCACCTGAATGAGCCCTGGCACAAGTGCTCACATGGCTATGACTGCGTTGTCCAGATGTACGATGGGAGCATTCATGGAGAGCATCGATTCTTCCGATGTCCTCTTGGGAGGGTGAGAACTATAACAACTTGAACGTCAATATCATTTTTTTTTGGACCAATGAAGATTGTGACTTTTACATTTTTTTTCATGTCTCAGACAACGACCACGACAACTGCCAATATACGAGATGGGTCGATCCTTCTGTTCTACAGCATATCTAAGATTACATCTACCACCTCTAAGACCATATCTTTGTCTTGCAGCAAGAGGTTGATGCTATTTCAAGTCTTCCTGTCATACACCTCGAGGATCCTATTCTATGCCTCGATCCATGGTGTCCCTGCCCGTGCCACAAAATGGATGATCCTCCTCCTCATACTTCTTAACTAACGCAATATGGTGGTGGGATGCCTATTGGGAGTCAAGATCCTCCTCGTAGTTCACTTTAAGTCAATACAATTAGTACGACTGTTATGAGGAGGGGGAAATGTCCTTGTTTCACTAAGTGTAGCCTACCTTCAATTCGTGGCAATTTACATTCTCTAAGGCATGTTAGGCAAAACTCTGGTATACCACTAGATGTATCGTACATACCATTGTAATTTAGTTCAAGCGTGTTTATTATGTGGCTTATGTAATGTTCACGGTATGAATCTTTGGTCAGAATATCAGTACTAACAATAACTTAGTATGTAAAAGATAATATGATACTGATAATAAGATAGTAGTGATAACATAGTACAATACAGTAGCACAACCATAAGAAGAAAGTAGGAAGATAGGGTAGTACAAATAGGCTAACTAAAGTCATCACTAGAGTGAAACCTAAAGCGGCCCCGCTTGGGGACAACCCCTGGTCTCACCCGGTCTAGGAGCCTTGCAGCCCTGTGCTCTAACGTGGTGAGCTGAGTACGTAAGTGGGTCAAGTGGAACAATTGGCCGCATAGGCCGTCTAGGGGGAGTGAAAGTGCATCTAGCTCTTAAGTGTGATTTTGGTAATTAATAACAATACCTATGTACTAACAATATTATTGAGTTTGTTAGTAAGTTGTTCCATAGATTATGCATAGATGAGATATATGCATCAAGATGAATGAGCTCTTAGTGATGCTCATAAGAAGAAAGAAAGCTCATATAAGATTGGCGATAAGCATGAATGCTAAGTTACTTATGGAGATCAAGTAACCAAAGGTATACCATTATCAATAGAGTTTTATGGACTAACCCATGTGCTTTGTGCTTGAGAGTGAGTTGGGGTTAGGATCCATAAGAAGACATAAATTGAATTAAAATCATATATGTCAAGAGTGAAAAACAAGAGTGGACTCCATGTATGATAAAGTGAATTCTTTGAAGATGTCAAATACAAAGTGGTTTTTCTATGGCAAGACGAAGAAGGGCAAGAAAGACATGACTACGATGGACTATCCGTGGTGAAGGGTAAGCAAATAGCTTAGCATCGAAGGACCAAGACGGTGGTAAAGAGCAAGTAAAGGCTTTGCGCCTATACCGTGCGAGGTCATGTGAAGTTACCGGCGATTCACAAAAATCACATGAAAAATCAAGAAATGAAGTGAATACGATATAAAAGTTGGCAACTCTCAAGGTTTGAAAGAAAGAAGCGGTACTTGAAGGTATTCAAAGGCTCAAAGTGGTCCAAACGAGTTTTACTTTTGAATGTGAGTATATATATGCCACACTATTAAGAGGGATGCAACGTGAGCTAATTGTCGTGTCTTAGTGCTCAAGAGTTTCTAAACAACCCAAAGTGAGAGTTCACTTTAAGAATTTGGTGCGGAAAGTGTGAAAGTGTCCAAATTGGCTTTTGGAGTGTTCCTAGTTTGATAAAATGTGTTTGGGGTCATGATTTCAGTTGGGATGTGTAGTCCTCTGAATAAGCTTCCCGTAGAGTCCAAAATCATCGAAATCGGACATCGAAATCAAAAGTTATCACCGTTTTCAAAGGGTCGGCTATGATGAAATCAGACACTCAGGGCTGACCCGGTTACTCTGGGTTGTCTGGAGTCTCCGGGGTTAGCTCCGAGTCGGGTGGTCTGTTAGGGACTAAGTGTTTTACTCAGATAGTCCAAGTTGACCCAAAGACTCCCGGTTATGATAGTTGTCCAGACCCTCCGAGTTGTACTCCGACTAGGGCTCTCGATTATGCTTTCTAATGCTAATCCGAAGACTCTGGGTTGACCTGGATACTCCAGGTCAGTACAAAAAGTTGTATAACGTCTAATTTTTGGGGGAAGGGCATAAATAACCCATCACCCCAGCCTTTGTTTGCTACTGCTTTGGCATGAAAAAAAAACTTCTAGAGCAAAAAGAACTCCCTCTCACTTCAATCTAGTATGTGATTTGAGAAGAAAAGTGTGTTGGGTTGATAGATTGAAATATTGAGTGCAAGTGAGCTAAATCCCATCTTGAGCACTCGAGTTCATCGGCAAGAAGTTCGTGAAGCATTTGTTACTCTTGGGGATTCAATCCCCTAGTTAGCTAGGCATCGCCGGTGAGCACCTAAGGTTGTAGTGTGCCGCAAAAAGTTTTTTAAGGCTTCTATTTCACCTTCGGAAGGGAAGAAATCAAAAGTGTAAACTCACGCTCAAGTGTGACCGAGCTTGGAGAGGAAAAGGGTTTAGAGAGACCCGACTCAAGTGTGATTGAACCTCTCAATAGAGACATAGAAAACTCTAGAGGTGTTCGAACTTCAGGAAACAAATCTTGTGTCTCCTCTCTTGTTTCCTTGTTCTTGAGTTCTTAATCAATATTTATACATATTATTCGATCTACTTGCTCGTATGAAATTGGTTGTAGGTTCTTCGTGGATCTACTTGGAATCATCATTTTGAATACACGACTTTATTTGGTTTGAGCTAGAACTCTTTAGGTGTCCTTTAATTTCAGTTTCGAGTTCATTCTCTGCTGAACCCGAAGGTTCCGAGTATAGCATAGAAATTCCAGATATTGTATAATCAGATATGAACCCAGAGTATCTGGGTCAACCCGGAGTATCCAGTGAACAATGTTTTTAGGATTTTCAACTTAGAGCTTTCTTGCATATCTTTTGCTAGTTTTGAATAATCTTTGTCACCCTAGGATTGTAACTTTTACACTTATTTAGGGTGATTGTGCACTAGTTGAATCTAGCATATTTAGGATTTTCACTTGTGAAAAATCCATTAGTTTATTTTTCACTGCAAGTTTAGACCAACGGTAAAAGGGGATTAGTTTTTGTAAAAATGCCTATTCACCCCCCTCCCCCCCCCCCCTCTATGCGACATCATTGTTCTTTCAAGGCGGGTGGCATTGCGCAATCATCCTATATTGGTTGTGCCCTTATGTCTGGTGCCCTAGGTAACTGTGAAGGCCTGAGCTCCACAGGGCCGAAGATGTGCTCATAGCTAGACACCTGAGAACCGTCACTGATCATCTGCTCCAAGTACTCTATCAACGCTTGTACATCCCCGAGATATGGGATCTCTGCATGTGGTGTAAGGAAGAAAGCATTTTAACAACAACGAAGATTGAAATGTGTAAGAAGTACATAGTCCACAAGTGTTTGCGGTACCTGAGCTAGGGGCACGAGCTGAGGAAGGACTGGGCTCTGTAACCGAAGGTTTGGACGAGATGTAGTAAGGGTCACCTAAGCTACTGAAAGACGGTCTTGATGAGTTGCCGCCATAGTTTTGGTCACCTACTGAAAGTGCATCTAGGCCCCTTATGTGGGTTTTGGATAATTGATGATAAATGATTAAGGGACTAATGTGCTTATTAAAATTATGAGCATGTTTTAGTCCCATTGGAGAAGTTAAACGATGTTGGTGTCCCTCAAAAAGAAAAAAGAAGCGACATGAAGTTACTCATTAGGTTTAAGTTGTTTTTATTCTCGAACTTGAGTTTAGAAATGTTGTACTATCAAGAGGGATACATTTAGGTTGACTTGAAGAGGTCTCAGTGCTCAAATGACTCTTTTAGACCAAATATGAGAGACATAACCACTCCACGGACATTGGAAAGGTCTTAGTGTTTGTTTGCACCTGGAGTGTCCGGGTAGACCCGGAGTGTCCAGGTTGCCGGAACCACCGGGTAAGGCTCCGACCAAGGGTGCTCAAGTAAAACCTAAGTACTGACTCTGGAGTCTCCGGGTTGACTCGGATACTCTAGATTCTAGTAAGTGGCCCGGAGTCCCTGGGTTAGACTCTGAGTCAAGCTCTCTGTTTGGGCTTGAGTGCCCAACCCAGAGTCTCCAGGTTGACCCAGATACTCCGGGTTACAGTGAAGGTCTGGACCCTACAGATAGGGCTTTGGACAGAGGTCTCTGTGGCACTTTCGAAGGCCAACTTGGATACTCCGGGTGAACCCGGAGACTCCAGGTCGGCTAGTTTTTAGGGGTTGTGTTTAAATACTGCTGAACCAACTTGAAACAAAAGACTTCATAGCCTCTTTAGAGCCCACCCACTCCTCTAGTGCATTAACTTTAGCAAGGATTTGAGAGTTTGGGTTGGAAAGCAAGATTGAGTGCTAGTGAGCTTAAATCCATCTTTTGAGCACTTGAGTTCATCGTCAAGTCGTCGACTCGCATTCGTTACTCTTGGAGCTCCGAGCTCCTAGATGGTTAGACATCATTCGGAGAGCACCCAAGCTTGCGGGGTGCCCCGGGAAGTTTATGAATGTCATCTTCACCTCCACAAGGGAAGAGGAAGGTTGAGTAAGCCCTGAGCTCGATCTTTGTAATCACTTGGTGAGGATAAGGGTTGAGAGAGACTTGACTTTTTGTGATTACCTCAATGGAGACATATGATTGTTGGATCCGAACTTTGGGAAACAAATACTTGTCTTCTTTAATTTCTTGAATACTTTCTTGTTCTAGTTGATCTTTTAGGAGGTTTTCCCTAATCTTCTTGTTTGTGAGTTTGTGACCACAGATGATTGTTTAAAAGAAGCTCATACATTAATTGGAACATGTGGTAACTCATAGACTCAACTAGATTTGCTTAAAATTCATAGTTTTCGATTTCCTGTTATTTTCGGACTATCCGGGTTCACCCAGAGTATCCGGATCCTATACAAGCCGGAGTCTCTGTATTGACCCGAATGTCCAGACTCTGTAATCCGCTGTGAAGTTTTAAATTTCAGGAAACACCTATTCACCCTCCTCTAGGCGACATCACGTACATTCACCTGCACTGATGAAAGACGGCCTAGACGTGCTATCGTCGTACTAGTGTTCACCCACATTGGTGAAAGACGGGACGAGCTATTGTTGTAGTAATGGTCACCCACGCCAGTGAAAGATAGCCTCAACGAGCTGGTGCCATAGTAGGGGTCACTGGCACCAGTGAAAGATGGCCTCACCAAGCCATCGCCGTAGGAGGGGTCACATGTGCTAGTGATAGATGGCCTCGATGGCTCAGCGGTGTATATCAAACATACCGACGACTCAGGTGGAGCAGTGAACATGGCAGAGGGGAGTGGTGGGCAAGTAGTAGGCGCATGAGGTTCCGTCAAAACATCCACTGAGGACCTATAGCTGGCAATCCTAATGACCTTCTAGACCTTTCGATATATCCTGTTGAATGCCCCACTCAACTCGTTCCTAGGGGATGTCTAGCCCACTGTCCAACCACTCACGGTTAGTCTGTGCCTCAACCCCTATCTGGTGCTAGGCTGTCTCTCTAGACAACGGCCCCAAAACCGTCTGAAGAACTCCTCGCACCATGTCACGCCTATGTCCCTCGTGCCAACTGCAGTGCCTGTGCAAGGCAGACCTAGCAGGAGAGAGACGTCCTCAAGCATGGGTGCCATCTTGCCGAACAGGAGGTAGAAGGCATGCATCTTGGGCTGCCACCTGTCAACAAGGGCTGCCAGAAGGGCCCTGTGGAAGCTGAAGTGCCTCACCGAATCTACGCCCCTAGCATCGTGTCCACCTCCACAATCCTGCACATCGGGAGAAGCCCAGCACCATGCAACCTACAAATGAACTATATTGGGAGAAGTCTTTTGAAAAGAAGATGTACAAGAGGACAGAGGAAAGTGTTGCAAACCTCAGGATCCACCGATCATCAAGCTTCATGAGCTTGTTTGGAACATGGGGTCATAGTACCAGGAGCTTCTCAGCCTGCACGACGGTCAAGTACGAGCGGTGCCTAACATTGAGCTGAGAGTCAAGCAAGTCTAGGTGCGCTTGAGCCACACCTGCAAGTTGAAAGCTTAACTGAACTTTGTTAAGTAAAACAAATAAAAATTAACGAATAAGAGTGTAACATATGACATGACAGAGGAAAGTGATGCAAACATATGTTAACATAATCCTATACAGACATACCACATTACATAACGTACTAAAAAATTACAAACACAACTTAACATAGTCTCGTACAACGTAACACATTACAACATAACTAATAATAATAGTCCCCCGACAAGAAATACAAACTACAATGTTCGATACACGAATAGTGCTCACACCATGAATTACAAAATAAAACAAACTCAATTAGTTGAC
The DNA here is from genome assembly GCF_958298935.1 of Phragmites australis. NCBI lineage: Eukaryota > Viridiplantae > Streptophyta > Magnoliopsida > Poales > Poaceae > Phragmites > Phragmites australis. The sequence goes on along the minus strand of NC_084941.1, from coordinate 19,582,676 downwards.
GAAGCCTATGATCGATTAGCACGAGGATGTTTCCCATATGTAGTTGAGCCCGAATGACCTACTTCAGCGAGGTTGGCACCTGGCACACCAAAATGTGGTATGTTTCGTTGCATTTGTTACACAATCACACGACGTCCGACTTATGCTTCATCCTTGTCATTATGGATCCTCATCGTCCTACATCATCCCTTCTTCTGCTTCATCTTGTCCGGATCAAGGATGAACACTTTGTCCGGCCCAGGGTCCTTTGTGAATGAACCAGCTATCCTGAGACCATATAGCTCATGGTTCCATGTGCCGAAGAGAGCTCTCTTCTTAAAGTAGTCAAATATATACCTTCGAGTCCTCATGTCCGCATAGCAGATAAAACAATCACATGTGAGCATGGCTTGTACAGTAGCATTAGTTTGAAGCAACTACAAATGCACCTATCATCGAATAGGGTAGACTCTTTAATAACTCTCTAACACTTGCCCCCTTCATGCCTTTGCCCATGCACATAATTTCATATCTATGATGTGTAGTATCCATGGGCTTCACCCAGTAAATCTTTGTCTTCTCCCTCTTGTTTGCCATGTACTAAGTGATCTTCATCCCATATATCCCACAATCATCATTTAGTGCCGGTAGAGCTAATGCATAATGGTCCATGAAGTACTTGTAGGTTACTTGAAGAATGAACTCTATAATCCCAACTAGAGAATGCCCCTCACGCTTTTCATAACCTAGTTTTACACCTTTGCTAAATCTGTAATCATAATTCAATATCTAGCCCCATTGGTGTCGTAAAGTAGAATCCACTTCTCATTCGGCTTATCCTCAATCCACTTGCTGAATGACTTGGTAGATGACCCGGTCTTCCTCATCATTTCTTCATGTTCCGTTAGCAGGGCTTAGAGAGGAATGGGTAAGTCTTCCAATCCCCTCACTGGCCTCCATGCACGCTCTTATGTTTACATCTTAGTCAACTCATCTAATGTCTTCCACAAGGCATCAAACTTCTGCTGCTAGTTCTGATAACATAACCTCTTAAACATATTCATGAGGTTCTTGTTCTTGAATTGCCGGAAGAAGTTAGCATCCAAATACCTCATGCACCACCTAATATGCAAATCTGGCCACACAGAACCTATGATGCCATCATCCATACCATTCTGCAGTTTCTGAATTGCCTTAGAGCATCACTATATGTTGGTCATATATAATGCACACATCTGGTCGAACACCCATAATTATCATCCTAATACGATACATAAACCAATACTGACTGCTAGTGTTCTCACCCTCCGCAAATGCAATGGCCAACAAAAACACTTAGTTGTTTCCATCAACCCTAATAGCAGTTAGTATCTGACCCTTATACATGCCGGTAAGGAAAGTCTCGTCGATGCAAAGGATAGGGCGACAATGCTCGAAAGCTTTAATACATGATCTGAAGGAAAAGAAAGTACGCTTCATGACGAACTTGCTAGGTTGAGCCACCAATGGGTACTTATCAATGTTACAATAAGTCATAGGGTTCCTACGAGCAATGGTCTGAAGCAACCGTGACAAATTATCATATGATGCTTTGTAGGTCCCGAATCTCATCTCAATTGCCTTCTTCTTCGCGATCCAAGCCTTGTTGTAGCTGATAGTGTACTGGTACTGCTCCTCAATTGCCCTAATTATGGATCCTGGTTCATAGTTCTGGATGTTCACAATCTGAGCATACATGACATTGGCAACAAAGCTTGATGTCAGGTTCCTATGGTTCAGCTCAAGTTCATCAAGCGTGCAATTGTGGTCCACCAAAATTTACAACTCCCAATAGTCAACCCACTTTCCCTTAAATGCATGCACCCACCACGGTCAACAATCATTCAAGCACTTCACATCATACTCCTTTCTGGACTTCACAACAACAAACTGCCTTTGAAGCAATGTCGCTTATTTAATCACAGCATCCTTCATGGCTTGGCTAGTAGGGTACCTAACCCTCTGGGTCACCTCATTCTGAGTATACCCTCATGCACATGATTCCCTTCATTCATCACTAGGTTGTTAAAATTTGGATTGTTCCTGTCCGTAGGGACATGAACATCGTTCTCATCATTCGACATGTAATATTCAGGAGCTTCTTTAGCCTCCCAATCATCCTACTCACTCTGTTCAATTAAACCAGGGATGTGTTCCTCCTCATCTACCTCATCGGTAGGTTCAATCAAAATAGCCAATGACTACCCAACATCCGATTCACCAACCACTTCCACTATCTCATCACCCACCTCCTCTCCTCCACATACCCTTCACCCTACATCTCTCCAACTCCCTCCTTGTTCTTCCATTGCACAAGAAACATAGGTTGCTAACCTTATCAACTATATCATATAGGTACCTCCTCCAAACATGGTTTTTTCAAAGCGGGTACACCTCCTAATACACACCATCAGTCCTACGATTGTCCATAATGGTAATAGTCATATCTTGAACCTCGAGGTCTATTTTGAAACCCCGCATTAATTAGTCGTACAAATATCCTACACTCTTATGTATTGATCTCGATATACCCTTCTCCATTGACTCAAACACTAAAATCACTACCTCTTCCGGACCATAAAAAATATCAATATCCCCACAAAAATCCTAAATTGTCATTTATCCAACATACTTGCCAACTATCGACAAAAAAAACTCTAATGTTATTTTGGGTACTGATAACTATATTCACTACAATTACAACAACAGAACGTAAAAACACATATGTAAACCTACTCTGCAAATCTACATCTAACAGTGCAATAATCCTGAAAAAACTAGGTCCAATATTTACTCTACATTGCTAAAAAAATTTAGATCTAACAATACTACATCTAATATCACTAAATCCTACATTTATTTACCTAGGTTATATCTAAACTTACATCTCATTACTGAATTATGTCTAAACCCTAGATCTAATTCTAAATCTATATCTAAATAGTAGATCTAATTGCTAATCTATATCTAAAGCTAGATCTATATTCTAAACTACGCATAAACCAAGTGGTTTGTAAAAAAAAAGCAAAGGAATCAAATTTACCTTGGATTTCAGTAGGGCTTGCCACTTCATTCTCCCTAGACTCTCCTGTTTTCTCCTCTCTGCTCTCTCTTCTTTGAGCACCAGCAGAAACAAATGAACAGAGTGAGAGAACTCGGGCCAATACGCTGTTAGCGTCACCGTACGCCCAAACCCACCGAGAAAGGTGTCGCATATTGAAATAGTGATATCTTTGATGTCACTCATCCAACAAGCAACACATCATCCTAGCAGCTAACTCAATGCAGTTATTTAATTCAATGTTATTTGACCGTGAATCCTACAAGATGTCGTATGTTAGATAGACAACGTCTTACTATCAACCTTACAACAAACGATGAAAGGTTATATATGTATTTTTTTTTTAAAATGGGTGTCTGATTTTGCAAATATATTAAAAAAAATCCTACCTTGGGATCGTAAAGTCCACAAACGACTAAAGCAAGGTTTCAATTAGACGGAACATCGTGAGACTTTCAATGGACAGTCGCCGGCAAGGTTAGTGGAGGAGGTTGGGTTTTAGGGTTCCAGAGGCCGCCAGGTGCGACAGCCGAACCAGCGGTGGTGGCTGACGAGGCAGGTAGGCAGCGCAAGAAGAATCATTAGGAAGATGACAAGCTTGACAACCCGATTTGGAGAGCGAAGCATAAGCTGACCAGCAAAGCATGCCGGCTCCATTCAAATCCAAAACAAACAGCTGAACAGCCATCTCTATATTATGATGGATCTTGTTCGGGCATAATCGCACACGCTCAACACCACCAAAATTGGAGCAAGTTTGGCTACATGTCCGACTCACATTACATCTGAGAATTTATTGCTCGACCATAACAACTTTACTAAGTTGGACCCAGAAGTTAAATATGGAGGTCGCCGTAACCTGTTTTCACAAAACTAACAAAAGCAGCGTCCAATTTCCAGCATCCCGCTTAGTAGGGCTCCACAGGTGCACGGAACTTGGCTCCCGCGTAGACAGCAGCTGCCCCAAGCTCTTCCTCGATCCTAAGAAGCTGTTCCAACAAAATAAACAACATGAGTAACTGAACAAAATTTCTGGAGCGGCATTGAAGTTACTACACAGGAACAAGAATTCAAGTTGCCATTTGAAGAACCCATGCCTAAGAATAAATGACGGTACAAAAAGATGCCATTTGCAATACAACAAGACTTGCCTGGTTGTACTTGGCAAGACGTTCTGATCGGCAGGGCGCTCCGGTCTTGATCTGGCCCTGTTACATAAAAAAGATATAGATAAGTATTATCATTAAAACTAAATTAGTGTTGCTGAGATCTTGGTAAGCACAACAGGAGTTGTATTGAGGATAACAATTGTCTAACATCTTTTCATTAAATAGCTATGCCCAGATTCTATCTTACCGTGGCCAACCCAACTGCCAAATCAGCAATGAATGTATCCTCGGTCTCACCGCTACAAAAACCCAACAAATTAAACATCAGAAATGGTACCAAGCCAACATCCGGGAAGAAGATTGATGCAGCAACGTGCTATATGCATACCTCCTGTGACTGGTCATCACACCCCAGCCAGCATGCTTTGACATCTTCACTGCCTCGATACTCTCAGTTACGGATCCAATTTGGTTAACCTAGAAAATAAAAATAAAAAGCATATTCACATGTCAGACAAAGTGCTAAGACTGAATGCATAGAACAGATTCAACAGAAAAAACAGTGGATATGGTAAACACCTTGAGCAGAAGAGCATTGCACGACTTCTCCTTGATAGCCTTTGCAACCCTCTGCAAAATCATATGGGTGTATGAATAACTAAAAACTGCCCACAGAAAGTATCACCGTCTCACAACAAAATAAAACAAGATACTTACAGTGGGGTTGGTGACCAGAAGGTCATCACCAACAATCTGCACTTGCTCTCCAATTTCTTCAGTCATCTTGGCATAGTGAACCCAATCATCCTGATCAAATGGATCCTCAATCGAGACAATGGGGTATTCGCTCACAAATGACTTGTATACATTCTTCAAGCTATTGCCAGATATCTTCTGTGAACCATCATTATTCTGGAATGACAAGAGATATAAATACAAATGGAAACAGGTCCAACAAAGTTAATTAAGTTGTTGACAGAAGAGAAACAGTGGGTACCTCCTCCTTGAAGTTGAGGTCATAGGTTTTGTCCTTGTCATTGTAGAACTCGGAAGCAGCGACATCCATTCCAATGACAACCTAACAATTAGATAATAACAAAGATCAACTGCTCAGAAATTTCACAATTGAACACAAAGTGAGTAGTATACTAGTTCAAGCAAACAAACCTTGCCGGTGTATCCAGCCTTCTCAATCGCAGTCTTGAGGAGCTCAAGTCCTTCCTTGTTCTCCTATAAATCAGGAAAGGGAAACAAATTAAAACCTATGACTTTCCAATAGTGGACATATAGAACAAGAATTGTTCCCAGATTCTTAATAGCTCCGAGACATCTTGAAGGAAAAAAAATCTCACACGTCAATAATCAGGAACAAACCTGAATGTTCGGAGCAAAACCACCTTCATCACCGACATTGGTGGCATCTTGCCCATACTTCTTCTTGATAACAGACTACACAGGATAAAAAAAGCTACATGTAATTTGAAGTTTCCCAAGCAACCAAACAATGAGAAGCAAAAGATAACAGAATTACCTTCAAGTTGTGGTAAACTTCAACACCCATCTTCATAGCCTCCTTGAATGAGGCAGCTCCAGTAGGAAGGATCATGAACTCCTGTGTACATGTATAGGGCATAAGTAACATTTTGCACAAACCAAAACAAGACGAAATGTGAAAATCTAGGTTCAGGGCATTGCCTGCATAGCAAGCTTGTTTCCAGCATGGGAACCACCATTGATGACATTGAATGCGGGGACAGGCAAAACTAATTGCTTGTTGCCAGCAAGGTTGGCAATGTGCTGCAACAAAGAACATGTTCAAATTCATAACAAAAATGAATAGTTAGAAGTACAACAGATTAAGAATTTAACATAGCTAGTTCACAAGCTATGCACCTGGTACAGAGGAATTTTCTTGATGATAGCTCCTGCTTTGCAAACAGCTAGTGACACAGCCAGGATCGCGTTAGCACCAAGCTGAATATATCAAATAATAAATCAAAAAATCAACTTGTTAGACACCAATTCTGCAAATGGAACATGATAATGATTTTGCATACAATGGTACAAACACAGATGTATTATGTAATACCTTTTGCTTGCACCATCCCCATTCATTTTTAGTCCCATCAAGCTGCTGAACCATAAAGTTATCAATCTCAGTCTGTGCCGTAGGGTCCTGCAGAACAAACAGAACAAGCAATGAGCATTCTATTTAATCTCATATAACAATGAGCATTCTACTTAATCTCATATAACAATTAACAACATAACAAAGGGGGAGCTGGGTGGACAAACCTTGCCAATTATTGCAGGTCCAATGATAGAGTTGACATTGTTAACAGCCTGAGACATAACAACAAAAGAATGTAAATGTGTAAATAATAAATAAATTAAATATCCAAATAATATTTCGTCCGTCAAATGATTGCAGTAGCAGATATCAAAACATTTGGCTGCAAGTGTGGCTGATGTTCCACAATCTATTAAATTGAATGTTGTGATGTCACAAATTTAGCAGGTTGGTTCCTATAGTTAAGAATTAAGTAATAAACAAGCCATATTTGAGTTTGCTTCACCATTGACCTAGAGTAACTTCTCCATACCAAGTGTGCAGAGAAGACACAGTAACAATGGCAAGATATAACAACACTACTCTGCAACAAGGAACACACACAAGGAAAAGACATCCTAGTTGACAAAATTGGAAAAACAATGTCCAAATTGGTACACAGAAAACACAATTATACAGCAAAAGGAAGCATTGTGGATTAGATGAAACCACAACGTTAATACTAACATATTTTCAAACAAACGAGAAGTCTGAAAGCTGCAAAGCATACGGCTGGCAAAACAAGACAGTACAGGTAAGCTAAGGTATAAAACGGGGACCAAGGGCCACCTGTTACATCACCAGATAATATCTCATAAAAAATACTGAAGATACACATATGAAAGTAAAAACACAAATTTACAGCGACATGAAAGAGAAGAAAATACTTCACTACCTATTAAGGTTTATGCAGCTCAGAAGAACGCTACAACCAAAATCATTCAAATTAAAGTAATGGCATGCAAGCTTTAAGGCAAACCTTGGAAACTCCTTTGCCCAAGTAGTCAGATCCGCCATCCCTCAACTCCAGAGCTTCATAAACACCTGTGAATAGGATAGAGTCATGCCGGTCAGCTTCTACACAGCACAGGATACACCTTCAATAACAATCACAAGAGCAATATTTATTCACTATCTGTACAGAAATCTATTACATATATTAAAAGGCCAAGAGTTGGAGTAATTCTAGAGGTGAAGGTACTGTAGCTACTGTTCGTATGGGTCTCATATGTGCACGGACATATATATGGATTCGTATGCATATGCTTATATGTATATGTATACATGTATACATATATATACATATACATATGTATAAGTATGTACGTATACATAACTTTTTTGCGAAATTCCAGAAAATAGCGAAAGTAATAATAGTTATATTGATAAATCGGCTGAAGTAATCTAAAATGCAGAGGAAAATATCTAAAACTCAAAAAAATATGAAACAAATTTAGTTAGGTTCATATTAATGTCGTCTACATGTTAAAAGTACATGTTTTTCCCATAATTAAATGAATTTGTTAAATATCGATAAATTCATAAATAAATATTAAGATGCCCAAAATTGGTGAACCCAAAACTTTTACTAGGCGCGCCAATCCACCTAGTAAAGACAGAATGTTAACAAAATCACACACCAGTTGATGCACCGCTGGGAACAGCCGCCCTTGCAAAGGTTCCATCTGAGCAGCACACATCAACCTGAAGCACACAAAACGAAATTAGCTAACCTGCTTTCACGGCTACAAAACAGAAAACCTAAAACGGCCAGATGTACCACCAATCAGCAGATCAATCAAATAACAAAATCCTAATAATATGGCATCCCAGACTACAAGTGCAAATTATATGCTTGGCTTTGAAGGGAAATGGCCATAGTGATCCACAAACACTGTGAATAAAATGAAATCAACAATAATTAAAGCAAGACCTAACGATTTGTTCCCTAATAAACGGATGTAAAATACTGCAAACCTAACCATCCAACGGAGTCAACCAAATTAACACGAAAATATCCTAAAAGTTGCATTAAATAAAAAGGAAGAAACCAACCAAAAATGTTAAACATCTCCTTAACGGCCAACGACTCCAGATCCTACCCGCCGACGCAAAACCCTAAAAAAGTCAAAACCCTACAGGATACAGCCCATTCCTCGATTCCCAAAAATCCCCCAAACGACGCCCACAACCCAAACTACCTCGCTCAGACGACGCAAACAACCAACCAACCAACACTCGCCCCATCACCACACGAGATCGCTGGAAGCGAAGCACCGCCGCTCCAAACCCAGATCGGAACAGAGACAGGGGGAGAGGGAGAGAGAGACCGGCTAGCCCGTACCTCGACGGTGGGGTTCCCGCGGCTGTCGAAGATCTGGCGCGCCTTCACGGACTGGATCGTCGCCGCCATCGCCGAAGCTTCCAGAAGAACCCTAGATCGAGGGGAGCGGAGGAGACGATGCGGGGCGCAGGTGGGCTGCTTGGATTGGACCAATGGCCAGCGCTGGGCGCCTTGTTATAGCTGGACGGACGGTGATGAGCAGCTGGTTACTACGCGCACATCGAATCAACGGATGGGGAAATGTTACTGGTCACTGTATATGGGCCCAACAAGAATGTGCGTGTGGACTGGCCGACATGGAGGCGTCTCGAGCTGCCATGTGGAAATTTCGAAACCTGTGGGCGTGAACCAGCCGCCGGGCGCACACGAGATGGCGGCTCCCGGCCGTTGGATTTGGAAAATGTCTGGTGGCGCACGTTTACTGGTGCGCAAAGTGTTAAGCTTTTTCTCTCAAGGAAATGGACCAAGCGCTGGAGGTTTCATTGTTTCTCTATTTTTGTAGCAGGAGCCAATGTATTTTTTCCTTCTTTTTCTCACCATTCACATCTATACTCTAACTATGACAGATTCGATCGATTTTCACTTTTTATTTAAGTTAATTTAAAAGTTACCATACAAAATTAGATCATATTTTTGCTTCTAAAAATACTTTTAATATTTTATTATTTATCTTTTATACCTATACCTCTGTCTTCCATACCTATACTTTCAATGTTTCATGTGACATATCCATGGCAAGTAAAAAAATCTTATTTTCACATTTGTAAAATGGTAGCTAGTAGACATATGCATTTGGTGTTGAAGTACCCCCATCCAACGCCTTCCGATCGAATCCAACGCTTATTTGCACGTTCTGCATGACTGCATCCTGTCTTTCTTTCTATTCATTTATGAAAATAATCAATCATGTTCTTATATGAAAATAATAATTATATTCACGTCAGGGTTCACAAATGTGACGGGTCGAAATGTGACCCCACATATTCTCGAAATACATGGAATTTGAGTGAAAAATTGAAAAATTCAAACAAATTCTTGCGGTCAAACCCAATTAATCAAGGCAAAAAATGCTCAAATCAGACTCTCAAAATGCGACCGGTTTTCTCAATAATTCGACTGATTTTGTCGATATTCGATCACATTTCAATCAATGTCGAAAACCACTCGAATTCTTCGAAAACTGTTCGATTTTCCCTATTTATCGAGAGTATTTCTCGAATTTCAATGAAGTTCAAAAAACCAAAAAAAAATAGCTCAACCATTTTTAGAAAAGCCTAAAAACAGAAGCCCGACAAACAGGTCCTCAATCGAACTAGTGTTCCGTCGAGCACTGCCCCTAGCCCTGGCCAAGTCCCTCCCACATCGTCGCACCGAAAGGGAGTTCTGTGGTCACTTTGACCACCTTCTTCACTCAGTCTCGGACCACTACGCCGCCGCCATGTGGAAAATCTGTTGGCGCCTATCACGCCCGATCTTCTCCTCCCCTCCTTAATCTCTCCCTCTCTTTGTCTCTATCTGTTATGTAGGACCCAGTTGTCATCTACATCCTCCTCCCCGCCGTTTCCTCCTCCTCAGCCGCTCGCCCGTCTATGTTTCCTTCGATTTTGTGCGATAGTAATGGAAGGAGGCCACGATTGTTTGGAAATCGACACTGCATTGAAGAAGGCAATCGCGCCAGTTCGTTTCCGTGATGGAAAGTGGACGAAATCAAGGAAATCAGGTCTCTTTCTGCCCGCTTGTTTCAAAGCCGCCAATTGATTCAATTCTCCATCTCCTCTCTATAAAACCTCAATTGGTCCCTTGGCTGAGCATTTTCGCACTCCATCACACCCAATTTTGCAATCCTCATTGAGTTTCCTCAAACCGTGAGCCCTAGCACCGTCGCTAAACCTTTTTTGGACCCTGCCGCCGTCGCTGAGTCGCGCAGAGCCTTCCCGATGCTGTCCAAGCCTCCACCGATGCTCTCCGTCCGTGCGTCAATGTCCTCGATTGTTCGCCATCAAGCTCTGACCTTCGCTCGCAACTCCGTAGGCCGCCGAAGCTTGTCGTTGAAGCCCCGCCGTCATCGAGCCTTCCCAGTCTTCCCCGACGCCCAACATGCCGTCAAACGGAGTCGCCGCACCCTCTACTTCCTCTTCCGCCGCTCGTCGACATCATCTAACCACCGCAGCACCATCTCCACCGTCTCCGCCCACCACTTTGCTTCCCAACCGAGGTTCCAACCACCTCTAAACAAAGCTAACTGCAATTACAGTTCCCACCACTGTGATCCACCAATTCCAACCCCGCAGAACCACCCAACTAATCATGTGAGGAGTCCATACCGCTCATGACCGTGAGCGTGGCTGATATATCAGTTTTCACTCTGCAAAGGTCGTACACTTTACCTACAAGATGTGTCCTCCTTTTTACCCATGTCGATCAAACACTTACACACTTCTGAGGTGTGCGGCCAGGATTCCACTGCAAAGCCTTTCCAACGCCTCTCTCAGCACATAATGACCCGTTGAGGTTTTACCGTCCTACATAAGTGGAGTACACCTCCACCCCAGAAGCCCCTTCTTGCACCTTACGGTTCTAAGGGCCTGTTTGTTTCAGCTAGAGATTCTGAAAAGCAGCTTATAAAAGCTGGATTGTGAAAAGCTGGATTGTGAAAAGCTTTTAGACCGTAGATTCTAAAAAAATTTAATAGACAGTTTAGTAAAATGGACTTTCACAATTTATCAAAAGCTGAGGAAAACCAGCTTCTCAGATTCTCACAATCCAACCAGCAGATTTTAAAAAGCTATAACCAAAAGCTGCCTGTTTGTTTCAGCTTCGGATTATAAAAGCTGAAAGCCAGAATCCGAAGCTGAAACAAACAGGGCCTAAGAAGTACACCCTTCCATCTCCGTACCACCAAGTGATCTTCACAATGCTGAGAGAAAAGCGAATTACTGGGCTAGGCCCGTCCCATACCGGGATTGTGGTTATACTGTTTTCATGGGTGATCGCTCCACGAACCGATCCTTCACATGGTCTGGACAAATATCCGAAAGCCCACAATTCTGCCTGGAACACATCCACATGCCAACCAACATGCCAACTTGCCCAAACCCTACTATCTTAGGCTAAGCACTTTTACCGAGGTTCATTAATATCAACATAATTCGACTGTGCTACCCATGAGTAAGAATAACTAAGCACATTCTATCCAACATGAAAACCAATCTACGGTTACAAGGAAGATTAAGGAAAAACTAGTAAACCCTAACAATGGGGTATCATGTTGACGAGCATGCAATTTGTAAAACAAAATTTTATAAAAGTAGGCGCAAAATGTTCAAGGGCACTTGCCTTCTTCGATGAGTTGCTCGAAATCTCCGAAATCTTGATCCTGGATGTTCTTGAATGCTTCCGGAACAAACTCCTCTACAGGCGAGCAAACAGCATCACTAAGAACAAACACTAAATAAAGAAAACACATAAAACGAAAATTGGAACAAGCTAGGGCACAAAAACAGGAAGATTTGGGCACAAGAACCGCCTAAATCGGACCAACGAAGCAAAAACTACGGTCAGACGAAATTCTAAACGACTAAAAATGACAAAAACTATTTTCTGGAATTAAACCTAATTTTTAAGAAGCCTAAAACATTTATTTATAATTTTGCAGAATCATTTTATAGCATAGAAATGATTAAAACAATTTTATGGAATTTATTTATATTTTTCTAGAAATAAACTAATTTTGATATGCATAATTTATCCTATTAAAGAACTCATTTATAAACATTATCATAATTAATATATATTTTCTAAACCATTCTCCAAATTATAAATTTATTCTAATATTTTTCAATAATTTTTAGACTAGAAAAACATCAGAGCTAAAACATTTATAAACATTTATCTAAACTATTTTCTATTTTCTGGAATTTTTCTATTAAAGAAAACTTATTTTCGAAATATTCGGATTAGCGCGAATTATTTTCTAACAGGAAAATCAAATTACTTCACAATCGTTGACGTCATCTGCTGACTAGGCCGCTGACTCGACTAAAAAGCGCTGACTGGACTAGGCACGTCAGACACGGACACGGACACATACATGTGTAGGATCAAGAACACCGACTAGAGGGGGGTGAATAGGTGGTTTCAAAAACTAATTATTAAACTATCGAGAAAACTTACGGAACAAACTAAAGAACACTTAGAACAAGAATGAAAGACAACTAAGAGTTATGTTGAGGTTTACAATCCTAGAGTGACATGCATCAATTCACAAACTAAGAAGATAAATTGCTTAAAGTAAATAGCAAGAAGGTAAAATACTCAAAGATAACACAAGAGATTTTTCCCGTAGTATTGGTGATTTGCCGATCACCCCTAATCCACGTTGAGATGAGTTCTAGCTTCAATCTGCTTTTCTATCAAGTATTCAAATCTCTCACGAGAAAAGACTCACACCGAGCAACTTGACCTTAAGTCGGAATTGAATAAGAACTACTCAATACCTCTATTCCACTAGCGATGCACTTTACCGCTCCGGCAAGGTATGCTCAAACCTCTCACAATTACCACCGTGGCTCCTTCACAATCTTCTTAAAGGGCTCAACGGTGCCACAACCTCCGAGCCATCTAGGAGGCAACAATCTCCAAGAGTAATAAACCGATGACGCTTGCTTGAAGGATCAGTATTGTCTAATTGCTCAAACTTTTGGAATTATGCACTAGATGCTCTCAAACCTCTCAAAGATGCAACACTAAACCAAGAGAGGGAGAGGAGAAAGGCAAGAGCTCCAAGTATGTGTATTGAATGGCTAGAGTGCAAGAGGGGCCTCAAAGGACCAACCAATGCTCTATTTATACTCTTCCCCTCATAAATTAGTCGTTACAGGAGTTCTGACAACTCTGCGCGGCTGGCGGTCAGACCGCAGGCAACACGGTGGTCAGACCGCCAGCCCCAAAACCTTCTACACGCACACGGTTAGACCGGCAAAGCTACTTCGGTCAGACTCTTGTGCACTTGACGGTCAGATCAACTGATACGGCGGTCAGACTGCCACTAGACCAAAGGCACAAGAACTCTCTGAGTTGGGGCGGTCAGACCATGACGAGCTCCCGGTCAGACCGGCACTAAAAGGAACTGTATTGCTTATACAACGGTCAGACCGGCTTGAGGCCCGGTCAGACCGCCAACACTTAGCAGCTTCAAAAACAACCCTTTCTAAAGAAGTTTCTCTCAAACTTAATTGATTTATTTTAACTCTATATGAAATACAAGTTTGAGCAAGTTTGGCACTATAGAAACCTCAAGTAAACATACATCAACCTCTCTTAATAGTACGGTATTTATCCTATAAATCCGGTTATTTTTCTTCTCTAATCTTTTTTGACCGGCAAAATAAAATTGCCCCAACATATATCTTTGCCTTGAGCTAGCCTTTCTTATTCCTTTCACTTACGCATTCTTCTCGCTCTGCAACATCTTCGTGACTAAACCTTTTATAACTCAATCAAACAAGTTAGTCCACAAAGACATATTGTTATTAATTACCAAAACTCAAATTAGGGGCCTAGATGCTTTCAACGTGGCTGCTGACTAGACTAGGCTGACTCGGCGCGAGATTTATTAAATCGAAGTTGTTGATCTCGGATCAGACGGCTGAGATTAACCAACGCGAAGGGGTACATTGCTTCTAATATACGCCACAGAATGATGATCCAACGGATGTTCAATGTTTCAATCGGATGTTCCGATTTATGTAAATTACTAGGTATTATAAAACCCAAAACAAATCGGATGTTCCGTTACAAAGATCGGATATTCCGATATTTTATCGGATGTTCCGATACAAGGATTGGATATTCCGATATATAGAAAATTTCAGAAATTATGTAGAATAAGGAATCTAACACAATGATGAAGAATATGAATTTAAAGTATTGTGATAGAGAGTTACATTCATAGAGTGATATTGGATAGATAAACATATAATTTCATATAACTTGGCTCTTTAATCAATTAGATAAATATTTAAGCAATTTGTCAAGTATCTAATGTCCTCCATTTCACCTATTGATCATTTTTGAGATTTTTGATCCCTAACATTGTTGGGTACTAAAACATTAGTCACAATAGGCTTGGTAACCCAAGTGGCCTTTTTATTCTTCAAGCCAAATTGGTACTAATTAATTTGGCAAATACATTGCCAATTTCATCATTTCTAAGCGAATATTTTTTATTGACAACAGGAGGCTTAGAATGAGTACCTTGAGGACACGATGAAGATAAATGTCCCTTCTTATGACATGTGTAGCATATTTTGCTACCTAGCCTCTTCACTTGAGGCTTCTCACCTTGATGATTATTTGTTTGATCCCTTTGCCTGTGTGATCTTGAAATAGCTTGGATCATCTTCTTTTGTAGTTTGTTATCTTGATGAGAACTTCCTTGATCTCTTGATGATGAAATAGCTTCTTCCTCATAGACCTTTTGTCTTGTTGTTCCTTGATCAAGGATCTCTTCTTCTTTTTCAAATGGCAATCCAAACATGATGATCCTCTTTCTTTCGCTTGAAGCAAGTGATAAGTGCGATGATCTTCTTTTGACCTTGGCCCTTCTTTTTAGTATTGTTGGACTTTTTCTATTTGTTGGAATTGAATCCAAGTTCACTTTTATCCTTTGGATACCTTTGGTCAACTAGCATCTCATCAAGAGTAGTCTTCCCTTTGAAACACCAAGTCAAATCTTTCTTCAAAGTATTGACTTTATCCTTAAGCTCCTTTATTTCCCCTACAATGTTAGTTTCACAAATATAACTAGAGGAGATAATTTTGTTAGAACAACAAGGAATAATATGCGATTCATCATTGGTTATAGAATTTGCATTAAATAAATCGCTAGGACTAGCACATGTTAAATCTACATTATGCAAAGAATGTGTGCTAATATCCACATGAGGTTCATATGATTTTATCTTTGTGAGAATTACCTCGTGAGCTATTTCTAGCTCGGTATGAGAAGCTACAAGACTTTCATAAGTACACAAATCTCATCATTGTTTTCTTGTAGTTACACATATTTGCTAGTTAGCTTTTCAAGTTGAGCTCTTAGCTCAATTTTCTTTCTTTTTCCATAGATGCTACACAAGAGATATAGTTAGAAGCATAAGCATTGTCAATAGGAGAAATAGTGAATTTTTCCTTAGATAAAGTATTACAATTAGTACATGGCATATCTAAATCCACTCGAGGCATAGTATCTAATTTATCAATCAAAGAAATATATTTAACTTTAAGATCCCCATAAAGATTGGATAAAGAATTATGGGATTCTTTAAGTTTTTCATACTTCTTATCTAAGGCCTTATGTTCTTCTATTTTCTCAATGAGGAATTCCTCTTGCCTCTCAAGGTCTTTCTCTTGACCTTCTATTATGCTCATGGGTTTGATTATTTTGGGCATATCTTTTTTGTCCAAAAGATAAAACCCAAACTTATCACTATCACTAGTATTAAAAGTAGCATTAACATTATTAACCCCACTTACTAATTTCTATTTACCTTTTGCCATTAGGCACATAGGGGCATTGGTGTGAGCGGATGAGCACCTTGGAGAAGTGAACGCTTCACTTCCAAGTTGAGGACAATCCAAACTATAATATCCATATTGGCGATATGTATATCAAATCTTGTTTGTTCTTGATCTTCTCTTAGGTGGACCTCTCTTCTTGATTTTCCTTAAGGCCTTTCCACCTCAGCTTTGTCTCAAGTAAGATTCTATTTCCTTCAAAATATTAGTCTAACAAATACTAATAGAAATAGATGCATTACAATGAGGACAAAGAATCATGTCATCGTAATATATAGACAAATTTGCACTTGATGATATGCAAGTGTTAACAATACTAGTAGATATAGAAATTTCATTGCAAGTGTTGTTAAAGTCCAAAGGAAGAATTGAACACTTACTAATCTCACTCACAATTTCATTACTTTGCATGGATTTATCAATTGGTGAGGTGATGACAAAGTGACACCCTCTTGGACAAAAGAGAAAGTCATTTAATGCTCTTCATGATGTGATGATGAAGTAGAGCACTCTCCAAATGACACCTCCGATAGAAGATCTTTCTCATCCCATTTTGGCTTGCCATATCTTTCCTTAAGTGTTGTCCAAATGAGATGTGCATCTTCAAGAGGCATGATCATTTCAAATACATCTTCGCTCAAGGCATTGAATAAAGCATTAGTAGCTTGAGCACTGAGATGTATGAATTTCTCTTCCTCATCGAATGATATGAATTTATCACTATAAGGAGAAATGCTCACATCTATAACTCGCTCTATTTGAGGACCCAAAGTCTTAAAAATATTAAGCATGCGAGTACTCCACTCAAAGTAATTTGAGCCATCTAATACGAGTGGTTCTATGTGCACTCACCATCGTTCTCGCGGATCTTCAACCGTGCAAGCCACTCTTCCTCCGAGAGGAGCAAGCGGCCCTGCTTGTCCACGATGGGTGTAGGCATCAGCTTGCGGCACTGTTCCATGGCCCGAAGATGCCCTGTCACCTCCTCCACCGAGATTGTGTTAGCGTCAAGAAGCATCTTGATGGAGATTGCAACCTGCGAGAGATGCTCTGGGGCAACTTGTAGCATCTTCTTTACAATCTCATGTCCGTGACATTGCCATCGAGGATGCAGATGTTGTTCGCGAGCTCGGTGATCCGGAGTGAGAAGTCATCGACAGTTTCATTGTCCTTGAAGGAGATCTTGCCAAATTCCTTGCATAGCTACTGTGCATTGGCATTGCACATACGTTGTACGCCAATATGCACCGTCTTCACCGCCTCCCACGGCGATCGCGCCATCCACTTGACCGCGAGCGACCCGAGAATCTCGGGCAGCACGGCGCGCAGAATCGCCGCTAGCATGAGCCGGCCCTCGCGATACTCGATGATCTCACCTTGCTCCAACTCGACCGCCTATAGAGCCCTTGCGCTTGCAGGTTCACGCGCATCAACAACGACCACTCCTGGTAGTTGGTGCGCATGAGCATCGAGTACTACATGAAGGCGCTGGTCTCCTTGACGACGTGCTCGACGATGATCTCACCACCACGGTGCCCGTGGCGCGGCATGGGTGAATGTGAGATACGGCGGCGACGCAGCGACGAAGGCGATTGTCCGCCGTTCGGTGCCAAATGCGCAGACATTGTTGCCCGGGGTCGTAACCACTCTAGTACAAAATGTCATAGTTAACCGGTGATTCCTCGCCGCTGGCAAACTCCTGCAAACTCACATCCATTGCAAACTGGTGTCCGAGTCTGTAGTGTTCACATAATGGAAACACAAGTTTTTGGCCCTGCAAACTGGCTTCTTTTCGGATTATGTTTAACGACTATTTAAAGGAAATCAACTAGCTAAACAAAGCAACCAACTTGCCTATATGCGCGGCACGCACGCATGACGATCGCTCCATCCCACGACCGTGAACTCCGTGCATGACTCAGACGCACTCCCACATGAACTCGCATGCGTCGAGCGCAAGCTACAACAACTAACGGCCATGCTTGACATGCTACAGACTGAAAGCAAAACAAATAAACATGATAACAAACCGGTGAACACGCTTGGAGTATGACAACATGGCGCTCCTGAGCAACATCAAGACGAAGTATGACCACTTTTGCTATGGCAAGTTCGAGCTTTGCATTGCCGATCTTGGTAGGTGCCCATTTTTTCAGTTCTTTATCCAGTCTACTAAGCTTGATGTGCATGATTTTGAGTCGGTCCATGGCTAAGACATGCTTGTCCATGACGTCGAGACGGCCTCCTGAAAGCCGGGCATGTGAACCCAGTAGCTCTCGAACCTGAAGCAGTGGCACTTTTCGGTGTCAAATTGGCCTTGAAGGAGAAGTGGGCAATGATCTGAGATGAGGGTGGGTAGGGAGTGTAGAAAGCACGTTGGGAATTAGCTCCCAATCCGTTGAGCAGAAGATGCGGTCTATGCGAGTGTGGGTTGGATTTTCTTTTTCGTTGGACCAAGTGAACTTGTGGCCATTAAAACTGATTTTCTTGAGGCTGAGGTCGTCAAGGACGGATTTGAAGGAATTCAGGAGATGTGAAATAGCTCAAAGACATATCCTTAGTGCGCATACCTACTGTTATGTTTTTTCCTGCTTAGGTAGATAGATTTAGTTCGCCTTCTAGTATTCAAGTTTGTTCTGAAATCTGTTACCATATAGCCTAAGAAATGTCTTTTGCACTATCATATAGATGGCAGGGACCCCAACGGCTACGTCGGTTGCATGTGGTCTATATGTGGCCTCCATGATCAGGTTGGTGTCTCTGGTTTACTTCAAAGCAACATGCAGAAAACCTTTACCAATGCTTTTCACGAGCATGGAAATAGATTATTAATCACATTCTTGAAGCTTACGTGTAATTTTTCACACTTATACATTCAGGGTTGGAAGGAGCGGGACGTATTTGGAAAGATACGTTACACGAATTACGCTGGCTGCAAGAGAGAATTTAACGTTGATGCTTAACATTTCTTATGTTAAGAGATTAGTTGCTCAGTCCAAGAAGAGGAAAGCTGAGGAATCTACGAATTCAGAAGCCAAGCATGCCAAAGCCTGAGGCAGCATTCAAGATAGTAACAACAGTTCAGTATGTTTAAAACTTAGATATTCGAATCAGGGTAGGGGAGTAATGATGTGTTTATATGAACACAGAAGAACATGCTAAGTAGAGATAAGAGATCAAAGCAGGCTTACGCTCCAGATCAGTTTAGGTCACTGATATTCATCAGATGATTGAAAATTCATTAGCATTGACAAAGATTGTCGAATTAAAGCGTTTGCATCGATTGTTAACGTTGTACTGATTTCAAAATTACCGGGCGTTGTACTATTGGATGATTTATGCTATGTACAAAATTATGGAAAAACTTTACTGATGCTTGTGATGGTGATTTCACCTTGGAATTTTCAAGGATGGGGTTTGGTATGAAGTGCAGCAACATTCTGATCTAAACATGGTTGTATACAAGACATTTTATAGGGGTGCTTTAGTACATCAAATAAGTGCAGATTTTGAGATGCGTATCCAAACATGCTTATACTCTACGGTCGCACAACAATCTCCTGTGCATGTTGGGTTGATAACAGGCGAGTACTAACAGCATTCATGCCAAGTACCTTTCACCATTCCATCTGGCCATCTCAGCGGCATACATCTAGTGAAGTATTAACGCTATCTACACAAACACACAGCACACGCTCCTGAAGCATTTAACGACTAGCGTAAAAGCAGTCATCTTTAACAAGCAACGGGAACTGCTTCTGTTATCATTGGGATCAAATGGAATCATGGAGTCGCATTTTTATCTCAGTAATCTCCTCTTCGAGGGATGAACAGACCACTTCCTGGGTAATAAGATCCACTTCGAGGTGGAACGGGTGGGTAGACATAGGCGTATCCAGCCTGCAAGGACAATAAAAATAACTCAGACATAACTCAGGTAACTGCAAAACTTCAGAAAGATCCGCACTAAGGATTTGCAAACAACAGTAGTATTATCTGAAGGAATTACTAGAACTGGGGTATATCACCAATACTTGGCACTTGATATGCCCATGCTGTGTGTCGAAGCAGATGTGAGAACCATCAGAGTGCCTATCAAATACAAACCACTGGGGTTACTACGCTCTACAGGCCTATACAGGCAAAGGAAATGTCCGCTTTTTAGGCTCGAGGTTCAGGTTCTTGGAGGAACATACAGGGTTCTTCAACCAGCCCAGTTCCAGTTCAAAAAGTTCATCTGATCTACTATTGGAGTGTTTGGTTTGAGGGATCACCTCATCCTTGATGGGATGATACTACAAATTTTGGTGGGATGACAGTATGACACCATCTCTCATCTTTATACTACCGTGTGCTTGTGACGATTGAGGTGGTGATGGGTCAAGCCATACCATTTCTCAAACTAAACAACTAGATTAGGAATGGAGCTAGGATCGGATGATCCATCACCAACCCATTCCTCAAACCAAACCCCCTATATATAGATTTGTGTTTGGAATATGCATAATAATTCATTATATGGAAACATTTGAATTGAAAAAAAAAATCAAGAAAGATCAAACTCGAAAAATGGGCAGCTCTTTTGCCCAAAAAACAGGTCAAGGTTCAGGATTCGCCCTGGTTACAGTTTCTTGAATATTGGGCACCAGCTAACTTCCAATTATGACATCAGGCATAATATGATCATCATACCTCATAAAAGACTATTTTTTAAAATCATATCACTTTAGTAATTTTATTGTGTATATATAAGCGAGTAAGCGACCATGCATACTTTGAAACGTAAACCACAATATAAGCGAGTAAGCGACCATGCATACTTTGAAATGTAAACCACAATATGCGCTCTTGTGAACATTCATATTGACTTCAACTGATCCTAACTGGAAATCTATATAGAAAATCAACCAAAAGCATCGCCATGAGTAACAGGAGTTAACCTGAGAGATAGCATGGCTTGTGTAGCCAGAATAGGCTGGGTGTGCATCTACCGTTTCTGCTCAAAGGAAGAACAAAAAAATCAGATTATGAACTAAAATCAATGCAAGCAAGGAAAGTAGTATCTCAGAAACTTATGCCAGGTCATCGCACAATTTGAAGCCACAAAAAGAAAATGGCATTATGTGCTTAGTAGCCTAAGAAAAGGAACTATGGAATGGAGCAATGTAACGAGAATATTGCTATAATACTTACCTCAGTGGCTCAATAAGCAGTGTAACACAACAGAAACATGAACAAAAGTTACTCACTTTGACGCACCTCTGAAATCACTCTTCCCACCATCTCTGCTTACACTTTGATGTACCGCTTAAATCACTATTCCCTCCATCGCTACTCAACCTTCTTACTCATGTCTCACCGCCCCACCGAATATTACATTCTATTGTATGTTTGCTATGTGTTTTGATCGAGAGATGGCTGGCAGGGGACTAGCCCTCAGAATAGCGAAGTGGACTCTGGACTTATCCTTTTACTTCATGAGATCTGGCCATCCCAAGGTAGTTCATACGAGTCATTGTTGAATGGGGCCTTCTAAGCTAGCCTTCATGAGATCTGGCCATCAATATATAACCTGATGTTCTAACTGTTGTGATCAGGTATTGGTCAGCCTAAGTTTGGCTATAATCAAAATACATGTGCTAGTAGCAACTAGCAAGCATGCATGTACTTTTCTCTCCAAAATTTTCATAATAGTGAATAAAGTTACCCTAGCATCTACTCTTCAAACAGGTCATGGTTCATCTTGATACTATGTAAAGCTTTCATAGTCACAAGGATGGCATTTCATACACAATACATAAAAAACTGCTGAGGCCTTTAAATACTGTAACATCCAAACAGCAACAAGATGATTTTAAGGTACACTTGAACATAGATGTCAGGCCTTCTTGTGAATATTAACAAATGCCTAGGCACGAAATATACAATTTTTAAGATCGTACCTCTAGCATAAAGAGGAACGTCTGTCTGATGGATAGTGTACTGTGCATTTCTGTTAGAGCATTCAATAAAAACAAATTAGTTACAAGCTCCACTAGATCTCAACGGTACAAAATAAGCAACTAGTTGAAAAAAAAATTGAAACCTCTGGCGATCATCCGCATGGGTGCTGCGAACTCGATTTGTAGGAGGGATGTACCCAGCATGAGGTTCCTATGCATGAATACAAAAGTAACTCGTAGAAGAAAAATGAGAAATTTGTTGTTGAGAATAAGAATGCCAAGATGAAGAATTTTCAAGTAGTACCAGATCAGAGGCATATGCTTTAGATCTTGAAGTCGCACGCACACTGGGGTGACCTTGAGAATTAGGTGCATATTGAGGTCCTGCAGGTTGCCCTGTACCCCTAGCATAACCACCAAGATATGTTGTGTTGGAAGGTACTGTCAGAACATTACCTGCATATTCAAGTATAAAAAACAGTTCTGGTTCATCAAATAACTTATCAATTCACTATTATAGAGAACATACGATTATTTTGTGCTTTCTTTGATGGCCTTTCGTTTGTATAGGCATTTCTATTTTTTCCAGCTTTCCTTTTCCCTCTAGAACAGTTGGATGTTTGCAGTACTTCTGCAGCACCTTGAAAGGTTCGCTTGCTCTCATCAACATTACCTTCACATTCCAAGTATAAGAAAGAGTTTTGATTCATCAAATAATTGTTCAATGAAGAGAGGGAACATACGATTACTCCGGGGTTTCCTCGATGGTCTTTGGTTTATAGAGGTATTTTTATTCTGTACAACTGTCATTTTCCCTTTAGGAGGGTTGGATGACTGCGGTACTTCTGCAGCACCTTGAGAGAATAGCTTGCTCTGATTACCTTTTGGCAGATTATTTGGTGATCTCTTCACGGCAACCCCCTTTGTCCGAGAGGTTAGTTTTCTCTTACTACCTTCTGGCTTATGTGGTGAATTCTTTACAACATCCTCCTCTGTATGATCTTTTTTCTTCTTAGATGTGTTAGCATCTTCCGAAGCTGCTCCACTATTGATCTTAAACTCACCTTTAGGCCGAGCAAGACTTGCAGACAACTAGGTAATAAAATAGAACAGCCATGTTAGCAATATAGCATAAACAAATTAAGGACTCCAGAAAACAGAATTTAGAATACCTTAAAGCCTCCATCAACAATCTTTGCACTGTTTATTCCTTCCACACAAGCTAATGCACTCTTGCTGGATGAGAATTCAACAAAAGAAAAAAAATTCTTCTCTGTGTTGTTTGATATCTGGAAAAGGTTAACATTCTGAATATTTCCATATCCTTCACAACATTCTTTGATTTTCCCCTCATCCCAAGAAAGAGGAACATGCTCCAGGTATACTGTTTTAACCTGCAAAAGTGCAAAGAATAGAAATCAGATATGATGAAATGATGTCACAACCTACAGACAAAATAACATCAGCTGCTACATACTAAAAGAATGTCGAAAGTACATTGGATTTGTTAAATGCAGATCTGCATACAAAACATAGTATTTAAATTGGCTGGGTTTCTGCAGAAGTTGCCTACTGATTTGGCATACCTTTTTAGGATTTCACAGACCACATAAAAAAGTTTCTGGTTTTCTAGTGAAGGTCATTTGGCAAGCTAGAAACAAAATCACATGATCCAAAAATGGTTCAAATCAGTTCTTTATTCCCAATGACCAGTTGCCCAAAATGTAGTTATCACAATTGATGCAAAACCCCACATCTATGTACTGGAGTTGGAGAACTGGATTGAGCACCTGGATCACAGAATCTATTGATCCTAACACCATATGCAGAATGAGAAAATGAACAGAAATTCTGCAGAGATTATAGATAGAAGATTGCCTCACCAAAATGGAGTACTTCAAGAGTTTAAACAAAGTACTCCCTCCATCCAAGTATATAGCTCTTATTTTATTTTGGCACAGTCTTCAAAATTAGCTTTTACCATTATTTTCTCACACAATATATCGTTTATAGGCTATAACTACAAAACTAATATAGTATGAAAGCACTTTAAAATATGAATCTAGTAGTATATTTTTGATACACTAAACATTATTATAATTTGACTAAGTGTTGATCAAAATATACAAAGTTCAAATTTTCCAAAAACATGCACGTCTTATATAATTGGACAGAGGGAGTAATGAAAAGCTAATGATTGATGAACTATGCCATGCCATCCATCTAGCAGTGCTAAGAGGAGGTTGGATTTGGCAATATTTTAAAAAGGCACAAGGCGCTAAGTGGACTGCAAGGTGGCTTAGTGACTACTCGCTGCCTAGGTGGAAGGGTGGCCCCTAATGGCCAGGCGCCGTTTAGGCGAGCTAGTCAACCGATTTTTGAAATAGTAGGATCTAGTAAGCTTCGCTAGCAGACAGGAAGCCTTGGAGGAAGCCTTGGAGGAAGCCCAACTGCTGAAAGGAGCTGCCAGGAGACAACCACACTGGAAGGAGATGGATTCAAGAATGGGAGAAGTGATGGCGACAGGAGAGAACTGAGTGGATTTCGAGCAACATGGAGGAAAATGGAGAAAAGCTCCCTTTCTTGAGGTCTTTGTGTATTGGATCTTACTGTTAGGAATAGCAACTTGTATTCCCTGGAGGCTCTAGACCAGTATATATAAACATGTATATGTGATAATATGCAAGAAGCCCCTTATAATCTGGAGATATTACACAAAGCAATATATATCTCTAACACCCCCCCCCCTCAAACTCATTGTACCACACTGAGTTTGGAGAGATAGAACCTATATTGAGTTGTACTCTGTGCTTTTGTAAAGAAATCAGCCAACTGAAACTTGGAAGAAACATACTAAAGAGCAATCACCTCATCCTGTACTTGTGTTCATATGTAAAAAGCATCAACACCAAAATGCTTGGTGAGCTCATGCTTCACCGGATCCTGAGCAATACTGATAACACATGTACTATCTGAGAAAAGAGCAGGTGCAGGGGAAGAAATACTAAAATCCCCAATCATCGTAACTAACTGAGCTCCGCTATCAACAGTGCCATGGCCAGCAACTCAGCCTCTGCACTAGAACGAGAAATTGCGGTCTGCTTTTTAATTTTCTATGCATTGAGAGAACAACTAAGGAAAACACAGTAGGCAGAAATAGACCGATGATCAGAAGGATCACTAGCCCAAGTAGCATCAGAATAAGCACGAAACTGTAAAGAGCTGGAGCGTAGAAAAAAGAGACGACGAGAGATAGTCCCACGAAGATAGCGCAAAACACGCAAGAGATGACAATAGTGGAGCTGAGGAGCAAAAACAAACTGACTAAGGATGTGCACTATATGAGAAATATCAGGACGAGTGACATCAAGGTAAACAAGACTCCTAACTAGATGACAGTAGCGAGTGGAATCCGCAAGAGGCTCACTATCAGTGGAACGAAGCTGAAGATTAAACTCATGAGAGCCTCAAAAGTGTGCTCATCAGTGAGAGAAGCACGATGAAGATCCTGAATACACTTCTCTTAGGACAGAAAGAAACCCTTAGAGGTTGAGGAAATCTCAATCTCAAGAAAATAGCGAAAGAGGGCCAAGATCGGACATAAGAAATTGCTCATAGACTAGCCTTCACAAAGGCAATATACGCAGAATCATCTCTTGTAATGATCATGTCATCAACATATAAGAGAAAAAGAGTCCGACCACGAGAGAAAGTGTGAACAAAGAGCGTAGGATCATGAGCACTAGCAGAAAAACCAGCAGCAATGATCACAAAAGAAAAACGTTCAAACCAAACTGAGAGGCTTGCTTAAGGCCATAGAGAGGACGACGGAGACAATAAATCATGCCCTCAGGATCAGAATATCCTGGAGGTGGATGCATATAGACCTCCTTACGCAACTCACTATTAAGAATGACATTCTTGACATCAAGTTGGGAGATAAGACCACTGACGCACAGAAGCAACAGCAAGAAGAGTGCGCATTGTAGTTATGTGAGCTACTGGAGCACACGTCTCATCATAGTCGCGACCATGCTCCTACTGAAAACCACAGGCAACAAGACGAGCCTTATAGCGCTCAAGAGAACCATCAGAGTGGGTCTTAACCTTATAAACCCACTTGCACGTGATAGGACGAACATGTAGGGGAAGAGGAACAAGATCCCACGTGCCAGTGCGCTCAAGAGTAGCAAGCTCCTCAGCCATCGCATGCTGTCATTCTTGATGAACAACATCACAGTAAGAAGACGGTTCGGCAAGAACGGCACCAACAAAGCCAAAGCAATCATGAGGTCGAATCGAATGGCGATTACGAAGATAATAGCGAGGAGAAGAAGGAACTGAATCACTAGAAGGAGATGGCTCATCAGAAAGCAGCTCAATAGGATGTGAGACAGCATATAAACGACGAGTGTAGTGGAAAGGAAAAGGCTCAACAAGACCAGAAAGAGGAGCATAAGAGGAGGCCAAAGGCTTGGAAGGCACAGCAAGAGAGGGTGCCAACGGAGCCCAAGGAAGAGAAGAAGAAACAGAAATAGGTGTGACAGGAAAAGTGAGAAAGGACTTATGGGTGGTTGCCTGCAAACTTTGGTCTTGTGGAGTGGTTTTTGACAAAACCCCTGACTTGCGGGGTGACTTTTAAAGTTTCTCCTGACTGCAAACTTATGTTATTGGAGCCATAGTGCCACATTGTTCATTTCTTTGTTAATGTTTCATTCATCCAAATTAAAACACAATTAGCTTCTGCTACTCATGGGAAGAAGATCGAAATTAATGTATCAACTAAAAAAATAAAGCCGGTTACCAATGTTTTTGGCATATTTGTTGCGCTTAAGGTTGTAAATGATTCAGTTTCCAAAAGTTCAAGCAAACAAACAACCTAACAGGTTGTACAAGGCTAGTCTTTTATGCATATAAAAGAACTGTAACCAGGACTCGCATATTATTAACTGATATTTCTGACACAAGCTTTATTGAAACCTAGTTTACTACCAATCTCAAATATCAAATGACTCCTGATATAAAAATGTAGAACATATAATTAAAATAATCTTCATACTCCACAAAATATCTTAGAATAAACTGACAATCAATGCTTACCTCCATAAGAAACTCCTCACTGGGTTCTGTGCGTGTTCGAGCAAAAGATACTTTCACGCTTCTATCAATGCCAAAAATAGCATCTGGTCTCATTAACTGATGAAATGCAGCTCTGGCATAGTAATGAGAGGCAAATTCAAGAAAAGCAAACCCTCTGTTTCTTCCCTTTTTATCAGTGCGCAAGTTCACCTCAAGCTGTCCAATTCCCATACTTTTTAAGGTGTTCAGCACCTAAAAAGATAAAAATAAATTATAGAAGTTACCCATCTTGTGATCATCTTTATAATTCTTAATCTCTGTAATCTTAATTCTTATTTCAGAAGAATGAATACTGAAGTATAAACTGTTCAGTGTGAATAGAGGATTAGCCACTCTTAGATTTCTACAAATAGAATTCAAGACAGAAATAAGTTTTTACTAAAGGCAATTTTCCCCTGGCCCAATTTTGTTTGTAAATGAACCAAGACATCCTAGTATTTAATCTTATTAATTTGCTCAATTTCTGGATTCAACAATATCTTGTGTTTATAATTGCACGTGCATGTGAAATCTAATGAAGTAATTTTCTTCTATACTTCTACAACTGACTTTACTTTTTAACAATGGTTATATTTATCTATGTATTGTGAATTTTACATAACACATCAGTGTTTCCAACATCTGTAGTGTAGTAGAAGGCAAATCAATTTCAACCCTTTCATCCTTATTAAAGATAGTTATTTCAACCTTTCACTGGCTGCATTAACCAGCAAGCATTCAGCTCTATGTATTTGTTTAAGCAAGGTAAGTCATACAAATCATCAGCAACTCATAGCGGTTTATGACTCTTTGGCACTGATTACAATCTATATTTTATTATTAAAAAAAATTGAATAACACAATAGTTCAGATAACTATTCAAATACAGATTGTACCTATTCTTAACAAACTGGACATTTTAATAGTCTTACACCATGAAGACCCCAAACAGAAAGCTATCTACACAAATGAAGATTACTTGAATTTGTTTAATTTCAGTACCTTCAATAGACCTGAATAATTACTTGGTAATAATAGAATATTCTCGTTTCCAAAATATAGGTCAAGCTATAGTCGCTAGTTGGAATGTCTAAATTGTAATATCAAATTTTGAAGGATTATAAAAAGGAAAAGATTTACTGGAGATCAGGTAAAGCATGTTATGTCGTGCCTGGTCTTTTGTCCAGCTCTTGCAGATGTTTCCCAGGTAAAGGGTATTATGATCTTGACAAGCGGATACCCTAATGTTTTTGCCTTTTACCTGATGAAAACAATTTCCAAAAGGGAACATGGTTGTTATGCATTAAGCTATGACATATTAAAAAGAAGTACGTAAAGGGGCTGAAGTGTTTATTGTGTCAAAACCTCAATTCCCTCCTTAAATTCAGCAAGAGCCTTCTTTGCAGCTTCAATGTTTGCGTAACAAACAAAAGCAATGTCTTTGCTCTTTTCGGTTGATGGGTTTTTAATTATCCTAACAGATTTGATCTCCCCGCATTGTGAAAAGACCATTGCAAAGTCTTCCTCAACACAATCTTTAGGCAATTCATCAACAAATATTTCAAGGTCTCCAGCAAGTTCACCATTCTGCGCATCACAATTTCCACTTCCACCAGCATCACCATTGTTGTTTGATTGGTCAGCAACTCCATCCTGATTGTTGTCTCCATGTTTACCATCACCTCCGAATTCTCCAGGTTCCTCTTTGGGTAATTCGTTCATGTCTGAAGTAAACATAGGGGAAAAGGTGACTCTTATCCCCACTGAGTAGCTCAGCTTGTAAGGTATGGCACAGAAACACAACTATAAATGAGTGGAGCTGCCAGACATTGACACGGCAGGAAATATATGCACATATAGTGCTGAGCACCCAAAAGTACCTTAAATCAACGATCAATTTGCGTACAGGGACCTTCATATCCATGCTCATAAATATAAATATAAAGTAGGGACCTTCTTTACTCTTTTCTCCTGTTATTTAAATATTAGATTCTAATAGAGAAAAAAACTAGAATGAATACTCCAACTATGAGGGGACATGATCTTATATAGCACTCCATCTCAAAGGGTAACCGACAAAACTGGGAAAAGGTGCATTTTCGCGCCATGCATCCATTTGGACTCGTGAATTCTAGCCAAATATGCAAGTAAACGCATGCAATCTCATAACAAAGGCTAAAGTAACTCTTAATTTCTTATACAATGTAAATTAAGTTCTCATCCACCCCACACCTCCTGAACACTTGTACTCCCAACCATAAGCACAAACCAACTAACGTGAACCAAGCATGAACAAGAAAGATTATCACCGTCACTTAAAAGTAATTATACCACGCATCAAAATGTCATAGCCTCAACTTACCGTGTACTGCGGATCCCTCTACGATGGCCTTCATGGCGTCATCTGCAATCCCCTCGCCTTCCTTCTCCGATGCCGCTTCCTTGGATTCCACATCCATCTCACTTGGTTCATCCTCCTCTCCCTCTTTCTCCCGGGGCTCTTCGGCGTTCTCCTGCGCCTCCCCGGGCTTCACCACTGCCAGTGGCTCCATCACGGTCTCCTCATCGCCGCCCTTCTTAACCGCTTCATCCAAATCCTCCGCAGCCTCCTCTTCCTCCTCCCCCGCATCCCCCTCACCCTCCTCCGCCTCCTCGTCATCGAGCTCCACCCCCGTGGCCTCCTCAGGCTCCTCCCCGAACTCCTCAACCGCAGCCGCAGCTCCAGATTCTACCTCCATCGCATTGCCCTCGGCACCTTCCTCAATCGCACCCCCAACACCGGCCGCCACCACCCCCCCTGGGGTCTCTCCCTCGGTGACGGCGGGCGCCGGAGAGCTCGACTCGTCCGCGGCGGATGGGGCCATCCCCGCTGGAGGCATTGGAAGCTAGGGTTTTCGCTCTGATTCGATGGGGAGGATGAGGAATTGGAGACGAGGAGAAGGTGGCTCGAGTCTTGCAACACAGGTGTCGTTATTCCAGCAAATTTTAAAACATCGGACCTGTAAAAAATATATTTACATATTGCTATGTCTTCACACATATTGGCAACTAATTCTACCACATATTATTGTCTAAGATGGTTAACCTTGGCAAGAAAAATAGGATGATTTGTGAACTTCAATCTTACTAACTTATGAATGAAATAAAGGATACTCCTATAGTTAAATCACATATCACACAGAGATTTATATAAGTTCGTGTCTCCCTTAGGATAATAGTCCTACGATCTGTTTGTCTTATATTGATCTTTAAGACTATTTATAAAGGGATATTAACTAGCCTAGATAGATCTAAACTTAATTGAAACACTTCTTGCATGTAGTTTTGAAAAATTGCTAATGTAGATCGGAAATACAGGAGGCTCGAGAGCTTGAAACTTCTTTAGGCTTGAATGACTTGAATGGATCTGGCATATGCAGGTCCTCTGACTCCGTATATATATAAGAGTCATCGTGTGATTTTTGGACTCTATTTTTTTCATCTCTAGAGATAAATTTCTCTGTTTACGAGATATCCTGAAACCTATGATTAGTTTCCATATATCTAGGAATTCCCTTCCTAAACACAGACGTATAGCCCAAAAATACATGAAACACTAAAGTTTCTTACATATATGATACTGATATACGGTAGTTTTATACTTTCCATCGTCAGCTACCTAACCTTAGACAAAGCTAGTAAAGAAACTTAAGTTAACAAGTGGACCAAGAGGCTAAGGAGTTAGACTAAGTCATCACAACCATCAAACATTGACTATTAAAATTGTAGTTGCTTAAGGTTAGATATGGCAACCAGACCCATAGTTTTGAATGTGGTATTGAAATGACATATTGTTTCATAAATACCACACATTAAACATTCTTTTAAAAATTTACATATAGTTTGAATTTCTTACTATATAAAACGCAAGTTCGAGTGTTGCTTCTTTTCTCTACTCTCCTCCTATCTAATAAAAATCTCTAAAATTCGATTAATTTACTCACTTTTTCTTAGTGGAAGCTAGCACCTCGTTATGTAGGACCATTCCAAATTGTTGCTCGGCATGGGAAGGTTGCATATCAATTGAACTTGCCTCCGTCCTTTTCTACCGTTCACAACGTTCTACGTCTCACAATTGAAGAAATATCTTCGAGTCCCGACCGAAGTCATTGAGGTGGCTAATCAAGAATTGCAACTAGATCTTTCTTATCGTGAGTATCCAATCCACATCATTGATGAAACCGAACGCAAGACTTGACATCGCTAGACTAAGTTTCTCAAGGTCCAATGGAGTAATCACTCCGAAAATGAGGCAATGTGGGAACGAGAAGATCAACTTCGTGTCGATTATCCTGAGTTCTTCTCCAACCTGTGAGTATTGCATTAGTTTTCATTCCCACAGTTGGTATCATGTCCATAGCTTGTATTTTCCCATGGCATGGTTCCTAGATTTGCTATACTCTTCCCTGACTTGTACCGAATCTCAGGACGAGATTCTTTTAAGGCGGGAGGTTTGTCACATCCTAAATCCTTAATTATATAATTAAGCATAATCACGCTTCTTAAGAATTATGTTTAATTTTGTGTAATTTATTTCGGAACGCTAATGCAATTCATCTAAAGTCAATTGGATGAGATAAATGAATCCAGGAGAAAAAATAATAAAATTCGTTGTTAAAACGAACCCTTTCTTTAACATGTGGGCCCCACATATGGGCCCACCACCCTAACCACCTAGAGGGGTAGCAGCCACCTGCTCCCTCTCTCTCTCCCTCACTCCCCCATGCCTCCCTCTCCCTCTCCAGCTGGCCAAAGCAAGGGAGGAGCTCCCCCTCTCACTCTCTCTCAAGCATTCTCTCCCTCCCCCCCCCCCCCAAAAAAATCCGACCTCAAGAGAAGGATTTGAGGTATGCATGTGATATCCACACAATCACAAGCTCATGAGCTACTCATCTATCCAATTCGTTTTCGTTCATGGAGGAATTGAGTTGTTCTTGAGTTCTTTAGATGTTCTTGAGTTTTGGAGTAAAATGTAGTTTTGGGCGAATTTGAGCTATGAAGTCGTGTTGCTAGGCTGATGAGTGAGTTCCAGACTCTTGGAATTATCCTTAGCATGTTTCCCTTAGACTTGGTGTGGCTCGCAAATCAAATCGACCCAAAATTCCTTCGAAAATAGCTGTTCTGGACAGCCCGAATAGTTCGGGTAAACTCGGATACTCTGGGTTCAACAGGAGAAAGTCCATTGAATTATATTAAAAAACGTTAGGGTTTAGGTGCAAGTTGGGTCTAGAATCCTTTGGATAGGGCATATACATGTTTATATAATATAGATTTGTCATGCGAGTCGAATCGCCCGAGGGAAATTTTTGAGAATGTCTAAGTCTGTCCCACCCGGATAATCCGGATAAGCCCGGAGGGTCCAGGTTAAACCAGCGGATTAAACTGAGCACCCTCGCCCGGAGCCTCACCCGGAGTGTCCGGCACAACCCGGATAGTCCGGACCAACCCGGAGGTTCCAGGTTAAATCGAAAATGGCTAACATTGAACCCTCTCCCGGAGATTGGCCCAGAGGCTCCGGAACTCAGATACTTCGAGTCCACCCGGATACTCCGGCCTCCTGATATTTTTTGGACTTCGTTTAGATCAGTTAGTGTGACATTAATTTGTGTGTCTTGCACATCTAATATGTTTTATGCATATTGTGGCATGTATTGTTGCACTTCAATCACACTCATCATTGCATGTGTTCTTCTCTAGCGAGCGGAGAACCGGCACGTGACCTAGTGATGGTTGAAGACGACGCCTGTCTCCCCAAATTTTGCAAGTGTTGCGTGGGTAGCTTAAGGCAAACTCTAGAGCAGCAAAGCAAGCATCTAAGCATACTTATCCCAATACTTTGGATCTCGTATGGTGTAAATTGATAAATATGCCTTATGTATGTATGCATGAGTTTGGGTTGATGTCGGAATACGGTGGGTAGAACCTATGTAGATGCATGATCTTTTTCTTCAATTGTTGTTGATCCATATCCTTGTAGCCCGGGTATAATCATGTTAATGTCTAACTTAAAATGTGATACGTGTTGCTTAGTATTGCATAGGTTTATGGCAGAAGTCGAGCAGTGAAATGTTTCATTGTTCACGAGCATAGGCTTAATAATTACTTACACAATGATATTGATAATGAGTTGATGAGTGATGAGCATGAGACGAGATGTGAGCGGTGTTAGGGGTATCATCTGTCTTGGAGGAGGTTCCCGGGGTAGTTCGGGGAAGGAGCCCGGATACCGTAGACTGCTTTGCATCGATTAAGCACCAATTGTTGGCCGTTGTTGGCTTAAGCATTTACCGTACTCACCACATGTCGATCTAATGATAAGGCGAGTCGAATATCTTTGTAGCTATGATCATTTGGATTTAAACAATGACGGTGTGAGCTGCGGGCTTCGAAGAGGTGTTTAATTTGCTCCGGGAGTAGTTCTAGATACCTCTGCGTCGAGCGATGCATGTATCAAATGGTTAGGACTTATTGGAAAATGTTGTCACGAGTACCCCTTGTGTGCACTTTAGCGGGTGGCATAAGCCGAGTGGTCCTCATGTCGTGCGGGTAAAGGAGTATCCCCTTGCAGGGTGTAAAAATATTTTGAAATGCCACGCTCTTGGTCATTAGCATGCCTTCTATCCATGCGCACCATCGTAGAGTTCCGTTGTAGATTGTGGTTGGTTATGTTGGTTATGGTGGAGATGGTTCATGTTACATTTATGTTCGTTATGGTTCCAGTTACAATTATGTACAGTTGGTCTTTGCAGGGTATAATGGTTTTGTTGTTAGTTTAGGTGCTCACACATGTATGTGTCAAGTTGCTTTTGCATGTAAATGTTACTTAACCATATGGCTGTTTTCTTGCTAACATCCAAATGCATGATCCTTGAAGTCAGGCTAATTACAAGTTACCCATTATAGATTAAGTCTTGCGAGTATCTTCGTATTCAGCTGCTCTACAGGTTTTGTAGGCGAGGAGGAGTTGGTCTTTGGCTACTTCATGCCTGCCGAGGGTGGTGGCGGGCATGAGTAGTGCATTCTACTCTGTTGGCGTGCTTTAGTGATGGAGCCTAAGGGCATGTGGCTTCATCCTGCTTTTGTTGTATAGTTTTAGTCTTTCGCTGCGTAGTTTATTTTGCATATTAGGAGTTGGGCAGGTTTTAGTCTTCTTCTAACTCTTTTTTGCTGTAAATTGTAATAACTTGGTAAATCCTTAAGAATTTGTATTGTAATTTAATTACTTGCTCTTTTTAAGCTGTGTTGTGATGTTATATGTTGTAAAGGCATGTGTTCTGATCTTGGAAGTAAACACGTGCTGGGACTACCGGAATGGCATTCTGGTTAATCATCGAGGTTGTGATTGTGAATAATGATCCTCTTGGTGATTAACTAGAATACTGTTTGGATGGTTCCCCCACATCCTTCATCCAAGAGGTTCCATCCACCTCATCTTGGACTGGAGAAGCTGGGGACTTGCTGTCTTTAATAGGGACGTTGCTAGTCATCACCTTCTCTTCAGCCTCATCGTCGGAGGAGATGTCGATAACCTCCACCACCGAACCAGATTCAGTGGGAGACGATGGCGGAGTAAGGGGTGAGTACTCGGGGGAGGATGGGGAATAGTCAGGAGAAGAAGCAGTATATTCAAGCGAAGGAGGAGGTTCCATGATCGGATGAGGTTTGATGCAGCCGAGCTCCGGCACAAGAGGTTTATATAGGATAATGGGTCAAGAGATGCATCGCTTCATCTCTCAAACATTAGTTTTG
Source organism: Phragmites australis (assembly GCF_958298935.1). Classification (NCBI taxonomy): domain Eukaryota; kingdom Viridiplantae; phylum Streptophyta; class Magnoliopsida; order Poales; family Poaceae; genus Phragmites; species Phragmites australis. Next base: position 19,547,611 of record NC_084941.1, on the reverse strand, counting down.
GATGCAGCCATAGTATGAGCCATGGACGCCCAAGTGAGTACGATCATCGAGGCTACATCTTTTCAGCTGGCTCGCATAGAAAAAGAGGTGGTCACCAATGCACCCGTTTATCCACTAGATTTTTCAGTGCACGGGGTACAGTTGAAAAGATGGTACAACAACTCCTCCGTGGTCGTGACAGAGAATCTTTTCACCACTATGAAAAAATTCCACTACAATAGTTCAACTTCCGAGCCTGGCCAGCGATGAGTCTTATCTCCCTCGTACCTTTGTAAGGATGAGATGATATTTACGGGCTGATTAGAAAATCTACCCAGATAGAACACCTTCTCAAAGACTCTCTTGAGGACTCACAGGTATTTGGAATCCCGAGTAGATGATCAAAAAATCAGGTTAGATGCTTCTCCCTAATCAGGGACCTGAGTCTTACTCGAGGACATGGTCGAACAAAAAGCTTATCTTTGCTGGCCATGTACATGATCCGTTAAAACCTCATTTCACATATTAATGGGGGGCTTGACAATGAATACTGGATAATTACCATATCTGGGCACCCCAAGGTTTCCTGGAATTCTCGAAGTATATCTCTATCTCCAGGAAGGGGACCCCTGGATGAAAGGAAACTACCTGTAAGTACCCAAGGTATCTGGTAAACTGGAAGGTTTATCTCAAACAACGGGAAGGAGGACTCAAGAGGACGTACGACACCTGCATATATATACGAAGCTAGGGGGCCCTGAGGAGGACAAGTCAATACAAGTCGAACAAGAGCCAATACAAGTCGAAGAAGTCACTCAAACCTTTGACAAACTAGAAGACACCCGAAGCCAAACAAGAAAGTCACCGACTAGGTTTAGATCTATTTAGGCTAGTCATATACCCTCTTGTAACAGGCTCAGATCAATACAAGACAAACATGACATATGGTTATTATCATCAAGGAGGCCCGGACTTGTATAAAACCCCTATATGTTCTCCTACGATTCATCTACTCAAAGCACCTCCTATTTCTTTAATAAGTTCATTAGATCAGTGATTTACAAATTATCGACAAAATGTGTTCCCCATGACCATTAAACCAACAACATTTTGCATTTTTATATTAGAAGTATCTTAATATAGCTACATTTATTTGGTATGGGAATTAACTAATATAATTTATTTGCACTCAAAAACATCACATAAGGTTTGTATTAATTAGATATCAAGTATACACCGCTTTTATGTAATATTAACCGCATCTAAACCTAATGTTTGACACTTTATTTTAAATTGTGTAGGAAAAAACATATAGGTAAATATAACATGCCCATTTGTTTTGGTGATTTAACTCTAAAGTGAACTTTGCAAACAAAAAACTATAGAGTACACGGTGTGGAGACAAGTGAATTCATCCAAAGCATTGTGAACAATGCTTATGATACTAGAATAGTGAGTAGCTATTGTTAATTCAGATTGTGAAGCATATTTCGAATGAGAAGTGATGAATCAAAAGGACCATCTGTATCATAATAAATAAAACAACATGAATGGATGTATTGCCTAACTTGTGGCTAATTTCAGCTTTAACCAGCTAGCCGAACAACCAACTAGATAATTGTTAATACTCGAGGAAAACTCATACGTGTAGCAGTAAAAAGCCCACAAAACAATACGCAAGTACTAGGATAGTAAGTAGATATTGTTCATAGCATGAGCTATCCTCTACAAATGAAGACTGAGAAGAGGAATTGGAACATACACACTGTAATAAATAGCAACTACTAGAATTGGTATACCGCCTAATTCATAGTTCTTGTCAAATTGAAACCATGCACAAGAGCAAACAACTTAACCACAATTGAAAACCCCATTTATAGCACTAAATACAGGGCCACTCACATCACGTTCACATGCCACAGCTTCAATGGTATGGTCCATTGAGCTGTGCACGTATGGTCTCTGTGGCATCAAAAGAACAAAAAGGTCAAACCATACATCAACCATATGATGAATCTTTGCACTATGTACTTTTGCAAGAGCTTGTATGTTGGCCTTCATCTCAACTATGGCATCATAACAACCCTTGAGTCCCGTGAAAAAATCGTCTAGCTCCTGCACACTGATTGCCTTTCCTGGCCCATTGTGCCCGACATAGTTATTGTATGTGTTGAAATATTCCTTGTCCTCCTTGACCAAACCAGCATGAACCATATGATCAACGTGACGGTTCAGATATTCATTGAGAATCACCTCAGTAGCATGGATCCAAAGGAGATAACTTTGAAACTGTAAGGACGAGCACTAATCGACTAACAAAAAAGGATTAACAAGGGAGGAATCAAAATGGTCAACAAGGAATCCATGGATGAGTGAGTTTGATCCACCTACCACAATAGGCACGTGACCATGCCTTACGATGGAGTTTGTGGTGTTGGTTATAAGAGATCAAAAGAAGAATACAGGAAAATCACTAGCTGTGGAGGGAATAGTCCAAAGATTACGACATCGAGTTTGAACCATTCGGTTGCCAAGACAACTGTGAATGTCCAATTCAAAGCAAGCCAGGATCAATACATGCAACTTCTGACAACATAGATTGTCAAGATACCAACTTGGAGAAATCCGATGATGCATTCATAATGGATCTAGATCTAGACACCTCCTCTAGTAGAGATTACCCCTGAGAAGTTTTTGCTATCAGAAACGAGGGTGATGATCTGGGTCATCATGATGACGACCCTGCAAACGGTTAGGGTACTCTGGCCCTAGCGGCAGGCAATGGTTAGTCTCACGCGGACACACCACCCCAGACCCTTATCGGGCCCTGGTCATACAGTCTCCTGATTATCAACATGGGGCCAACCACTTTAAATCTGCAACTTCTAAGTTTCTAATATCTAATTATGGGGTATATACGCTTAAGGAATACACTGTATACGGATAGAGTACACCGCGCACATACTTAACAATTATAGATATTGTGGAATCGAATCTGCGGTACCTAATACATCCAAAAATCTAGAAGGTGTATATTAAGAAGGTCTCAATTGGTTACCCAACTCAAGTACGACTAGTATCTCGGCCGGATCTATTTCCTTTGTCTTGGAGGATGTCGAGGGTTAGTCCCTGACAATGATTCCAAGGTGTACCGGTCGATGGGTGCGTGAACAATACTTGTGATGTGTATGTGTTTGTGATGAACTCCAGAACACAGAGGTTATCCAGGTTCATGCCTTCCCTAATGCTAGACCTGTTGTCCTCTATACATACAAGAGAAGGAGATCTTATAAGCGGGCCCTTTTCCTCTGACCCATGCTTAGCTAGATATACTTTTCTCAGGCCATCATCACATGGAGCATGCGCGTTGCACCTTGTGCCCGTGGTACTGTGGGGCCCATCCCATCCTCCTGGATGCCTCCACTCTTACTTTACCTCAGTAGCCTTGCCTGTCCCCTCGCCGTGTCCCACAAGCTCATCTGCCAAGCCGTTCCATCCCAGCTTTCCGTGAGTCTGCCTGCAAACTCGTCCACTTGCCTGGTCGTTCTGCAGACCCTGTTCCATCTATCGTGTGGCGCTAAGTCGATCTGTAACACCCACTCCATAGCAATTAATACTACAGTATGAGGCACTACCCATCTGCGCTGGCCATGACTTTGTTCGCTGGAGGAGGTGCCTTGAGAAGGAAAACACTTGAGTAGATATCAATAAATGCGATTAGACATGTTAGGTATGGACGTCCCACGACCAGCAAGGGCTGATCGCGAGATCACATTATATCGTAAGGAGGCTGGTCGCACAAGCCTCACACTAGTTGTGCAAGCTTTGACCTAGTTGCACGATGGGTCAGGGTTCACAAAATATCTTCCGCCGGTCTCCATGTCCCTCGTGGGGCCCATTAGTGTAACACCCTGATTTTCAGATTTCTCAAATTTTTAAAATTTTCCAAGAGTATTGAATAGCTTCACTGGTAGTATAGGTTTAAAACCTATTTTCTTAATCAATCAATCAATATAGGTTTTTTTTTATTTTCTGTGCATTGCATGCTGAGTTTTGTTAGGAGCAGGTAAATGCATTAGAGTTTTTTTTCTTTTCTTTCTCTTTGGTGTTTTGAGTGAAAAAGATTTTGAAAAGGTTTTTACAAAACTCAGTAGTGAATAAGTTAAGGATCTTAATGGTTGGAATTCAAAATCTTTGAATTCATCATCTATTCAATCCTTGATCAGACCTAATCATTCTCCAAACTCAATTCAAATTCAAATCCTATTCAAATTTCTCTGCAAAAGTTTCTTTTCTAAACCCTAGATATACCTAAAGTGTCTTTGGGCTCAATCTTTCTCAAGTCCAAAGCCTTAGCCAAGTCTTCTAGATGGCCCAACAAAGGATCCACGAAATCTGTAAATTTTCGCGGAGTTCTGGACAGCCTCATCTTCTCATGACGTTTCGGAGTTCAAAACGGCCTCAAATGCAAATCTTGACAATACCAAAGTTGTAGGTCTCATTGAGAGCTTCGATTTGAACATATGGAAGTTCTCTTTTGGATAATGGAGCTGGGAGTTATGGCCCCCGAAATCAGTGCTGCGCAGAGAAGTCCGAGTTCAAACAGTTTATCTTGTGGCGCATTTTTGGAAATCAAGATGATGTTTTCAGAAGTTCCAATGACTACCAAAGTTGTAGATCTTTTCGAGTACTACAATTTAGAATCAAGAAACGTCCAATTTGGAGTACGGACGATGGAGATATCATCCTCGCAATACAGAGCTACGAAAAAGGAAATCGTAACTGACTCGGACTCGAATCCGAATCGTGTTCGGTTTGGACTCTACCTCATCCAGCCGTCCCTAGCCCTATATATATGAGTTGCACGCCCTCTCCTACCTCTATTCCACGCCCCTAAACCCTAGAATTCACTGCTGCTCTGTCCGTGAGTCGCCGGAGCGCCGCCGTTCGCCGGAGCCGCCGCCGCCGCCGCCCGTGATGCGCTACGTCGTCTTCTCCGCGAATCCTTCTTCCTCGACCACCAAAGCAACGTGAGAACCCCTTCTTCTCCTCCCTTACTACTGTTTTAGCATCATACTAAGTCCCTAGTCAAGCCTTAGCCCCGGCCAAAGCCCGATCTATGCCGTCATGGTCGTCACCGTTGCGGACAGCCGCAAGACAGCCGCGCTGTAGCTGATTGGCATCGATGTTCCCGACCGATCAGAGGTCAAATCACCAAGCCCTTTCACCGGTGCATGCCCCATGATGTTCCCCACGCCCTCACCAACCCGTTTGGCCAGTAGATTAGCCAAACTACCGCAATCAAGGTTGACATACCCGCTGTCCGGTTTCTGGACGTGTTCAGCACGCACACCGGATTTGCATTCGCTTTCCCCGTCAATCCGAAAGCCGTATGGATGCACCAACCACGTCACGGCGTGTCCCATGGAGCCTTCTACGTTACCCTAGGAGCCCATCCCCGTTTGTGCAGCAACACGACCAGGACGCCATTGCCAACCACAGCATGTCGCAGCCATCAACCGTTTAATCTGTGCTGATCGTTCTTCCTCTCAGTGGATGATCTACCAAAACCCATATCATAGCATTGTGTTCCTGGGTTATATGAACATCTTTGTTCAAACGGTTCCTCAAAATTCATAGCCAATCTCCTGGAACGCGAGTGTCTTCGTTCCTACATCTGTTCGCGGTCACCACCAAACCTAGAAGCAGTCATCGCTGTTTTGCCGCTATCTCGAATGACCGCTTCCAAAACTAACCATACCGTTGAGTTAGTCTTTCCGCGTTCTACGCCATGCTCCCCTTGTTTCACTGAAACACCACTGAAGCCGACATTGATGTTTGTGGCCACATGCCCGATCGCCATCTCCGACGAAACCCGAACCACCACTGCTACATATAGTCACCAGTAGTATCCTTAACCTAGAAGCATAACCTTTAGCCTTTTTGATCCATCATAGGTGATCGATACTAGACCTCAGCGTATCTCTTCTTTAATCCAAGATGGTACTTGCATAGTATGTTAAGTCAGCACCACATCATTCTCCTTAGCCTGGTCAGTGAAGTCTAGTCTGTCCTACACTTCTTGAATCTTGCGCAATGATGTTGTCAAGCCTAACACAGTGATTGTGCCATAAACTTTTTTCCCATAGGAAGATAGCTCCAGTAAACTAGTTTTTCCTTTTCAGTCTAATCCATCTCTCGAAAGCTGTTCTCTTTTCATCTTAACTCCAATTTAGATGATTCTTGTGTCTAAATGTTCCTGAAATCATCCATATCCAACCATAGTGTTTTTTAAAGTATTTTGATGATGTTTGGTATGTTGTTCTTAGTGTTTGCTTTGTGTTGTTTGTCAGTAGTTCTCACGATTAGTCGATAACGTTTCGGAGCAGTTCGAGGGACTTCAAGACCAAGATTTCGACAACACTGAGCAGCATTGGGGAAAAGGCAAGTGTCATTGATCATTTTGAACCTATGTTTTTAAATGTTTTGTTTTACAAAATTGCATGCAGTGTCAATATGATGGGTAGTCACCTATGTTAGGGTTTTCCCTAGATTTTCACTTATCATCCCTTGGAACCTAGATGGTTTATGGTTATGTGTCTTTTATGGGTAGATTGCTTAGCCTTGCTTTTGGGATATTGGGAAGTGTCATAATTTTGACTAATGAACATATGCAGTAATGATGATTAATATGATAATATTTTAGCAACATGGAACCTTAGGCCTTGAGCATAGGGATGTTGGTGATGGTTGTCATGGTTATGACGTTGGATTAGTCTTTGCTCAAGTAACCTAAGTAAGGACCGATTCGTGGAGCGACAACCCAAGAAGTAACGTACCAACCACGAGGCCGATATGGGTAAGGTGTGACATACTGATTAGAGTCTGTCCAGTGTGTGTTGGGTCAGCACAAAAGGGGGCTTCTGGGTAGGAGCTGTTGCTTGCGTAAAGCCTGGCGGTGAAACCTAGTGGGCAGACATGCACTGGATTAGTCTCTGGTTAGTGGAAAGTGTCATACAGTGATTCTTGGCGGCACACCACTGGCGTGTGTTAAGTGTTTCGCGAACACGGCAACATGGAATTCACTGACTCGTGGGGAAAGCTGGACAACCTCTGCAGAGTGTAAAACTGTTATAACAGCCGTGCTCACGGATATGAGAGACTTGGATCCTCACATGATTAGTTGGGTTGTGGTTATGGTTCTGGTACAGGGAGTACCAGATGGTTGTGGTTATAGTTCTGGTACAGGGAGTACTAGATGGTTGTAATTTTGGTTATAGTACAGGGAGTACTAGACGGTTATGGTGTGCAAGGTGGGGAGCCTTGTATGCTATGTGTTGGATTGTGTGGGTTACATTCATTTAATAACTGCTTAATGCTTTTGAGTCCAAAAATGTTTTCATTACTCGTATTTACGCAAAAATACCATTTGTTAGCCTATTCTTGATACAAGCCTGCATATCATTACTTTCCCCCACTTGCTGAGTACTCTATGTGCTCACACTTGCTATTTTCCCTACACCATGCGATATGTATGCTGCTGCTTAGTGAGTGAAGCTGTTGAAGACTATCAAGACGAGGTTGTGACGTTCTAGGCGCGTGTCTCCCAGTCAGTTGCCTGCGGTGTTGTTGGGCACCAGTGCTTCTGTTCCGCTGCAGATATCTTGATAGAAGACAATATATGTCAATTGCTGTAAGAGTTTAACGTTTATTTAATAAAAATATTGCTTTTGTTACTTCACCTATGACGTCCTTATGTGTGTTGAACATCCTGGGCACACATAAGCCGCATCTGGTTTTGGCCGTTAAAACCGGGTGTGACAATTAGCTAGGATGTTGTGAGGAACTATCCAAATAGTATTCTAATTAATCATGACCACGATGATTAATCAGAATACCGTCCTGGTAGTCCCGGCATGTGTTTTGTGCCCAAGATCGGAACACATGTCTTTCTAAAATATAGCATCACAACAAAACTTAAGAAAGAACAATTAATTAAATTATATTGCAAGTTCTTAAGAATTAAGCCATTTACAACAATTTACATAAAAGGAAGCTAGGGGGATAAATAACAGATCAGCTCCTAACCAAAACTAGAAACTACGCAGTGCAAGATTAACATCTATGAACCAACAAAAGCTAGATGAAGCCATATGCCCTTAGGCTCCACCCAAAAGCCTCACCACACGACTAGTTTGCACTACTCATTCCCGCCACCTACATCGGTGGGTGTGATGTAGCCAAACATGAGCTCCTCACCTATGGAACCTGAAAGAGTAGCGTGAGTATGAAGGTACTCGCAAGACTTAATCCATAATGGGTACATATAATAACCCGACTCCAAGAATAATACATTTGGAGGTGAATTAGCAAGGAATCGGTCATAAGATTAACTGAATTCATATGCAAAGCAGTTTTGACACAAGAATGTGAGCACTTACAACAATTGTACCCTCCTATCCAGAGATCAACATCATAAACATATATGTACAAGGAACCATCTCGTAACCAACCTCAACCATCAGAACCACTTCCCATATTGGAACTCTACGACTGATGCAAATGGACATAAATGTGCTCATGACCGAGAGCATGACAATTCGAATTGATCTTATACCCACGTGACATGAGTACCATTCGGCTTGTGCGACATGCTAAAGTCCACATAAGGGGTACTCATGGTAACATTTCCCAATAAGCCCAAACCATTTGAACATGCGCTACTCCCCGAGCAAATTAGATACCTCTACAAGGCTATTATGCCCACAACACCATAGACTCGTATGCCAAAGGGTCACAACTACAAAGGTATTCAGTTCATTTGTCCCATATATAGATACGTGGTAAGTATGGAAAAGTACTAAAGCCTGCTGTAATAACGGACGATGCTTAATCGATGCAAGCAGTCTTTGGCATCAACATATGAGACGAGATGTGGGCTGTGCTAGGGGTAGGTTCTACCCACAAAACCCGACACTGACTTGCTAACATGTGTAACATACATAAAGTGATAGTTTATCAATTTAGACATCACATGATCCAAAGTACAAGGTAGAATATGCTTAGATGCTTGTCTAGTTCATGAATTCCGGTTCGGTGTTGTCTTCGACCACGCGAATCGTTGGCACATCACTCTCTAAACAATCAAGAATGCACCGAATAAACCATGGAATGAGGAAAAAGAAATATTCTTATGATGCATGATCATAAATTGACATGGAAGACGACATGTCTCGAAAGCATTCATAAATGATAGCTAGTTGCACAAGAGACGAAAGGTTTGAGACCAAAGCTAGAAACTACGCAGTGGAAGATTAACATCTATGAACCAACAAAAGCTATGTGAAGCCATATGCCCTTAGGCTCCACCCAAAAGCCTCACCACACGAGTAGTTTGCACTACTCATTCCCGCCACCTATATCGGCGGGCGTGAAGTAGTCAAACATGAGCTCCTCCTCACCTATGGAACCTGAAAGAGCAGCGTGAGTACGAAGGTATTTGCAAGACTTAATCCATAATAGATACATATAATAACCCGACTCTAAGGATTATGCATTTAAGTCATTTGCAAGGAGTAGACCACAAGGTTAAGTAAATTCATATGCGTAAGAGACCTAGACACCTATGTGTGAGCATCTACACTTAACCAAAAGTACCGTTCTACCCTGTAACCAACAACTTGAACATAAATGTAACTGGAACCATCTCATGTAAGCAATAACCATAAACAACCATCCCAACATACCATACCATACCATATCATATATCCCCAAATTAGGAAACTCTACAACCGATGCAAATGGACAGAAGCATGCTCATAACCAAGAACACAGTAATTTGAATTGTTTTTACACCGTGTAGTGGGGTACTCCTTTACCTATACAACTCGAGGACTATTTGGCTCACGTGTCCACATAGGCCCACGTAAGGGGGTACTCATGTCAACCTTTCCCAATAAATCCTAACCATTTGATCATATGTCGATAGGTATGGGGTCATCCAAAACTACTTCCAGAGTAAACTGGATACCCCTACAGGCCTATTATGCACACGACACCATCGACTCGCATGCCAAAAGACCACAACTACAAAGGTATTCGGCTTATCATACCCATATGCGACATGTAATAAGTACAGAAAGTGTTAAAGCCAATTGCACCGATGGACGGTGCTTAAACAATACAAGCGGTCTATGGCATCCGAGTTCCTCTCCCGAACTACACTGAGGAACTCCTCCGATGCAGAAGATACCCCTAGAGCCGCCCACATCTCACCTCATCCCTCACTTCTTACATAACCCACATCATTGTTATTGTGTTTGTAAACAATAAGTAAGCCCTAAGTTCGCAAATAATGGTCGCACGCTCGACTTCTACTGGGGACCTATGCATAGCTAAGCATTTCGAATAACTCTTAAGTTAAACATCAACAATGTTATCAAGGCTACAAGGATATGGATAATCAACAACTCAAGGTGGAGTTAATGCACTTCAATATAGGTCCTACCCATATAAATCTGACATGACGCTAACCATGCAATAATACATAAGCGACAACTTATCAATTTAGACTCCATTCAATTCAAACAAAGGTGCAATATGCTTAGATGCTTGCCTTGTTGCTATGGCTATTGCCTGATACTGCCCGCATAACACTCACAAAAATCCGGTAGATTGGCGTCACCTTCACTTGCTTGGATCGCTGGCGTAACGCTCTCAAACGAATTAAGAATGCATTACATAAATAACCAAATGGTGGAAAGTGTGCATATGATGCATGCTTGAATATTAATAGAGCACCGCAGAAATATTTGCAAAAGACCACCAAATGATTAGGGTTCCAAACTTTGAAACCTCAGATAAGGTAACCTAAGTATGCATAGCCTTGAATAGCTGGTGGTCAGACCGACATGGAGGTGTCAGTCTTACCGTCAGCCTGCAGAAGCTTTTGGCATCTGGCGGTCAGACCGATGGTATGTCTGTGGTCAGACCGCGAGACCCTACCGGCTCCACTTTGCGAGTCCACAGGTGAAACCTTTGACCACAAAGGGTACCAAAATGCTCTATGGGACTAGTAGAGTGCTTCTAGGGTGGTTTGGATAACTTTCATTGAGTCAAACTTGGAAAACTCCACGGATGGGATCTAAGTTAAGGTTGAACTTGGGTCTAAACGAAATGAGGACCAATTAGAGCTTGGGAATGATGGGGAAATGGTAGGGGATGTCTCAACCTAGTTTAGGAAAGATTTCTAGTGGATCAATCCACTCCGGAGAAGCTCCGATTTGGAGATCAGGCTCCGGGGTAGCGTATGGGCTTGCGGTTGGATGAACTTTTCTCCAGCAAGGGAGAAGAGGGGAGGAGCTCAAGGAAACCATTGAGGTGATACCTTCTTCTCTCTCTAGGGCTTGAATGAGTGATAGAGTGAGAGTGCAAAAGAAAAGATAGAGCGAGAGAGAGTGTGATCGATCCCCTTAATGGGCGCTCTGTGTACTGGTGGTCAGACTGCGGGGTGCCTGGGTCAAACCACGGGAGCGGTTTGGTGTTGAAAGTCTCATTCTTTTTTCCTTGTCTCATTCTTTTTCTTTTCTAATATCTATGGGGTTTCTCCTAATTAGCTTCTAAGACATTTTCACTCTCAAATACTCACGTGTATGTGGGGGGAAATACGCGAAGGTTCAAAACGCATAACTTTTGGAACTCGTTTAAACTCAAATTATGATTAGGCATGCCTAATTACATAATTAACATTTGGGACGTGACAGATGCCCCCTTACTCAATACTCTAACAGTAGCCCCAAGCTTCCTGTGGTCGTGGTTAGGTCTGGTTGCAGCACTTAGGCTCCGAGAGAACATAGTCCACCCAGAGAGTGGTCATTGATGTCGTTAGCTTTCAGAGTTTGATTCTGAACTTCACGTCATGTGGGGAGGTTAAGCATCTTGAGAAAGAGAGAGAGAGAGAGAAACATTAATTGCCATCGGGCCCGAGGGACTTTCGGTTCCCCATGCGCGCCCCCTTGGATTTTGAGCGGTTCAGATGCCACGCCGGTTGAGGTTCCTCATTACTTCCGAAAGTGTGGTGTCATGACGAGATGTGTATAAAAAACTAAGGTGTTGGCGTCCAGACGCAGCCACACTTGCACGATTTTGACCGGGAAGTGACCATGAGCCCCTTGGGTAGTAAATGATAGGATCGGGGACATTTCCCGTGGTGGTTCCACCTTCCACCCCAGGCGTGAATCAATGGCCGGTCGGGCTATAAAAGTAGGAGTTTACCCAGCCGACCACCCATCACTGATTTTTGCATGGTAAGAAGGCAACTCTTCTTGTGGATCATGGCGTCCTCCTCCCATTCTTCGTCGGGAAGGTCAATGATTTTGGAGGATTTGGTATGGGCTGAGTCATCTCTGACGCTGGCTCCACTTGCTGTAGTGACCCTAGTGGCAGACAATCTCAAGATCCTGCTCATAAGATTGGAGCCAGCCGTCATCGTGCTTCCCTCTCTACAGAGTGGGTCTCCCCCTGCCGCTCCTGCTCGATTTCCAGCCTGAGTAGTTGCCCTGGTTGAGGTTATCGACATCTCCGACGATGAGGGGGAGATTGATTGGGACCTTCTGAAGGAGGAGACCGATGAAAAGGAGAAGGTGGAGGAGGAGCAGAAGGCGGATTAGTCGGGTTTGCCGATGCCAGTCCAGCAGGGTCTTCACGCCGGCCACCCTCCTTGGCCCCTATGCATGGGCGATCAACATCTGCCCCAATGAAGCGTATAAGAGGTCCTTGACTCGTTTAAGAGAAAGTAGGGGTCCATACATTTCTGAATTCTTGTAGGTGGTGGATCTTTACGATTTGCAAGAGTTAGGCGAAAACTTTCTGTCAACCTGGCTCTAGCTACTCGAGTCGAGATGGAAAGAACAAGCATGTAATAGGATAGTTAGCACGGTCGAATGTAATCGACCTGCCTGTAACCTATTTCCATGAATGAAAATGATTCGGCCCTTTTTGATGGCCATGCCGATGGCGGGAAGACCATACAAGAGCCCTACAGTTTTTGGAGCGTCTAGTCTGAACCAGTGCTCAGAGTGTACAGAGAGTTTTCCCTATGCTGTCGTGGCGAGTAGGCTTTGATTGTTCTGCCCTGCTTGTTAGTTAGGCTTTTTAAGCGCTGGACAACCCTTAGCATGACAAGTCCCTCGGTGGCGACCAGCACCTGACACGAGTGAGGACTTGTGGCCTTGTGGCCGTTATCCTAAGCCATTTATACCTTTAACATTGCGTGAACAGTGATCCTGCACTGTTCAAGAGCCCTTGGCCATCTGGTCATTTTAACTTCATGGTCGCTAGGTCCCGTAGTGGCCGTCGAGAGTTGTAGCGTGATGTGGTCGGAGAGCCAATTTGGCAAGGGTCTGTTGTTGGTCGTGAAATCATGTAAAATAGAGAGTCTGGTCTTTTGAACTTTAAAAACACGCTCGTCTGGAAGGTTCTGCAAAATAGAGAAACAGGCCCCTCTCCGAGCAACCCTACACATAGAACTTGCATAGCAGGGTGATGTTCCAGAAGTTGTGTAATTCACAGCCATCCTCCATGGCCAGCTTGACCGCACCAGGTTGGGTGACATCGACTACTCTTTAGTGCACTTTTCACTTGGGGGAGAGTTTATTCCGACCGGCCTTATTCTGAATTTGCCTAAGGATTAGGTCGCGTACAACCTGTCTCCGCTCACGCACCTTGCGGTTGTGATAGTGTCTGAGGCTTTACTGATATCGGGCAGCTTGAATTAGAGCACGCTTGTGGAACTCATCGATCAGGTTTACATCATCCTCTTGTTGCTCCACCTGGTCGTCGTCCGAGTAGCTAGCCACTTAGGGCGATTGAAAGGTGATCGGAGGGAATTATTGCCTCTGCGCCAAAAACAAGGAAGAAAGAGGTTTTGGCTGTAGCCCTACTGGGAGTCATTCACAGCAACCAAAGTACTGTGGGTAGTTTGTCAACCCAGCTTCTTGAATAGCTTTTAAGCTGATCAAAGACTAGGGTTTTGATCCCTTGTAGTATCATCCCATTTGCCATTTTGACCTGTCCGTTGCTCTGTGGGCATGCCACTGACGCATAGCAAACTTTGGTCCAGATCTCTTCCTAGTAGTCCTGGAACGCACTACAGGCGAACTGAGTCCTTTTGTCCATAATTATGCGATTTGGACTGCCAAACTGCACTATCAGCCCTTGTATGAACTTAATTGCTGCTGTGGCGGTGATCTTCCTGAAGGGCTCGGCCTCTATCCACTTGGTGAATTTATCAATTGCCACAACCGGAATTCAAATCTGCCTCGGGCTTTAGGGAATGCTCCCACAATATCGAGCCCCCAAATAGCGAAAGGCCAAGAGAGTGGTATAGTTTGCAGTGCTTGGGCTGGTAGATTGATATATCGGCCATATTATTGACATGACTCATACCATTTCACATGCTCAAAAGCATCATAGAGGGCGGTGGGCCAATAAAATTCTTGCTGGAACACTTTTCTGACCAGAGCGTGGTACGAAGTGTGACTACCACATATGCCTTTGTGGATATCAGAGAGCACTATACTCCCCTCTTCCTAAGTGATGTATTTCAGTAAAAAGCTGTTGCTCCCCCAGCGTAAAGCTATCCCTCTACTAGGGAATATTTGCAAGCTTACCATGAGACCTTTTCTGCAGACACATCATCGTCAGGGATTGATCGATTATGAAGGTAGTCCAAAATTTGATCCATCCAAGTCATACCCGAATCGAGCACGATGACCATATGATGACCACCCGAGGTTGATGACACCGAAGGAGGCATTGCCTCCAAAGGTGTTACCTCTGGTGCTCCGTTTCCAAGAGGAGTATCCCCTTCACCTTGGCACGAGACCACGATGGATGGCCGTGTGAGTCTTTCTTCAAAGATTCCAACTAGGATAAGTTTGTGAGAAGAAGCTAAATGGGCCAGCTCATCGTCTAGAAGATTGTCCTTGTGAGGGACGTGCTTGACTTTGAAACCGAAAAAACATCACTCTAGTCTTCTCACTTTAGTGAGGTATGTCGGTATTGTCGGATCAGAGCACTGAAACTCCTTATGCACCTGGTTAACAACCAATAGCGAGTCCCCTATCGCTAATAGGTGTTTAATACCAAGTGCAGAGGCTGCTCGCATTCCAGACAAGAGGCCCTCGTATTCTGCAACATTGTTAGTGGCTAGAAAATGTAATTGAATTACATAGCTGAGGAGGTCGCTGGTTGGTGAGGTTAGGACCACTCCAGCCACTGCTCCCTTCAGCGTGAATGATCTGTCGAAGTGCATGGTCCAGTGCTCAAATGCCTCTGGTCGCTGTATTTGCTCAGGCTCAAAGGATGACTACTCGGCTACAAAATTGACCAGCACTTGGGACTTGATAGCCATTCGAGGGACGAAATGGAGATCTAACTTCCTAAGCTCTGCTACCCACTTTGCTATTTTTCCTACCGCATCTCTATTGTGGAGAATTTCTCTAATCGGGAGTGAGAAAATTACCTTTATTTTGTGGGCCTGTAAGTAGTGTCTGAGCTTGAGAGGGGCCATCAGAATGGCGTATAGCAGCTTCTGAGCATGTGGGTATCGAGTCTTTGCATCATATAGGACCTCACTGATGTAGTACACTGGTTGTTGAATACCTTCTCGCTTGATGACCAGTACCGTGCTCATGATCTGTGGGGTAGCTACAACATAGAGCAAGAGCTTCTCGTCTGGTCAAGGTCCGTTCAGTACGAGAGGGGAGAAAAGGTACCTTTTTAGATCTTGGAGGGCCGTTTCCACTTCTAGGGTCCATCAGAAGTGGTCGCTCTTCTCCAGGTGCTTGAAGAGCGACAATTCCTTCTCTCCCAGCCTTGAGATGAACCTGCTCAAAGCTGCCACACATCCTGTTAGTTTTTGGACTTCTTTTAGCCTGGTCAGGGATTTCATCCGGTCAATGGCTCTGATCTTGTCAGGGTTTGCCTCTATTCCTCAACTGGAAATGAGGAACCCGAGCAACTTCCTTGATGGGACTCCAAACATGCACTTCTCAAGGTTCAGCTTCATGCGGTACTTTCAAAGGTTGTTGAACGTTTCCTCGAGGTCCACAACCAAGTCATCCTTCGTTCTACTCTTTATGACCAAATCATCAACATATGCCTTGACATTTCTACCAAGCTGTGGTCGAAGAATGAGCTGAATACAATGCTGGTAAGTGGCACCGATATTTTTTAAACCAAAAGACATTTTTACATAGCAAAAGACCCCAAATGGTGTCATAAAAGCAGTCTTCTCCTTATCTTCCATATACATGTTAATCTGGTGGTATCCCGAACGGGCACCGAAGAAACTTAGAAGATCGCTGCTAGCAGTTGAGTCAACAAGTTGGTCGATCTGGGATAGAGGAAAGACATCTTTCGGGCATGCCTTGTTGAGATCGATGAAGTCGACGCACATCCTCCACTTACCATTGTGTTTTCGGATCAAGACTAGGTTAGCCAGCCACTCTAGTTACTATATTTCTCGGATAAAGCCTGCTTCCAGGAGTTTGTTGATCTCCTTACGAAGTGCTTCCTTTTGGTCGGCTACGAACCGACGCACTTTTTGTTTGACTGGTTGCACGTCAAGTCCATTGAAAACTTGTGCTCGATCACATCCCTGGGGACTCCAACATATTAGATGGACTCCATGAAAAGACATCAGTGTTCGCTTGGAGGAAAGTGATGAGCATGAGTTCCTATTTGGTGCCCAGGCTGCTCCTATCTGGAACGTCCTGGTCGGATCGAAGTCCTCAAGGCATACTGCCTTGAGCCGCTCGTCCTGGTTGGTGGTGACATGAACCTTCTACGGGTGACCACTAGGTGTAGCGTTCTCTGGTTGTGACCCGAGAGTTAGCTTGACCATGTTGAGGCTCCTCTTCTCGCAGTGTAGGGCTGTCATTGCGTTGCCAAAGATGATGATGGCCCTGGTCAAACCAGGGATCTTGATCGCCTGTTATGCGTAGTGGACAACAGACATGAACTGGGTGATCACTGGTCACCCCTAGATCGTGTTATAAGGGGTCTCGAAGTCTACGAGCTTGAAGAGCTCGGTAGTTCTTCGGATTTCCTTGGTGGCCAGCTTCTCGACCATATTTTGGTCTCTAACCCCTATCTTGAATGCTATGACCATGGATTCACCTGAGATCCTTAGAATGGTGTTTCGACGCTTGGTGAAGCACCGGATGAAGTCTCACAGCGACTCACCTTGTCCCTGCCTGACTTGGTACAGGTTATCCTCAACCCCGGGTCAGGCATAGGTCCTCTAGATGTTGGCGATAAACATGTCACATAGATCCTCCCAGGAGCGAACTCGTGGGGGAGGTTCATAAGCCAGGACCAGGCTGAACCGGTCAAGACTGTCAGGAAGTAGTTGGCCATGACTTTCCCGTGGCCTCCCGCATCCTGCACCATGGTGGTGTAGATCTGCAGGAACTACTCGGAGTTGGTAGATCCATCATACTTTTTGGC
This sequence comes from Phragmites australis, assembly GCF_958298935.1. Classification (NCBI taxonomy): domain Eukaryota; kingdom Viridiplantae; phylum Streptophyta; class Magnoliopsida; order Poales; family Poaceae; genus Phragmites; species Phragmites australis. The sequence goes on along the minus strand of NC_084941.1, from coordinate 19,530,121 downwards.
TAGGGCAGGCTGGAACTTGTCCGGCCAGCGCACCTCTCACAGTCGGGCTGATAGGGCGTTGCACCCCCGTTCCGTAATGGGGAGTCAACCGCTAATGGGCAACAGAGATGCTCGGGGAGACAGACAATGGTCACGCGGTCCTAAGGATGGGATAGAGGAATTTGACGCCTCCCTGCATGAGGGAGGCGAGTGGTAGGGCTGCTTGGCCTTTTCTTGCTCTCGCTGGGCGCGGTCCTCCTGCTCTCGGGAGGCCACCTGGCTCTAAATTACACTGCGAAGGTCGCGTTGGCATAGAGAGTCACATAGGTCAGAGCTTTGGCTGTCCTAACATGGTGGGGGTCTCTAAGCGCTCTCTGTTACCGAAGGAGGACATGATCTTTCTTGTCGTGGGGCCTACCATGATTCTTGGCTATCGCGACCTTTACCAGTCCTAGCGACGGACGTGGTGTTTGCGTTGTAGTTTGGCACTACTGGTGAACCCTTTGGCATTTCTACCGGTTGGTGGGTAAGAAGTATTCACATGGTCTGCATATTCTGTGTAGGTGTCATGGCCTCATAATCAAGCTACTGAGCACGAAGTGGTGACATATCGCGAGGGGGGAACCCCTGGCATTTGTGCGGCGTGACGGCCTTGGTGACACCGTCATCAAAGACTACGTCCTATGTATAGCTCCTCCGAGTGATGCTGTGGTGGTTGGGACTATGTTAGAGCGTCCCTGTGTCCGACGCTGGTCTGGTTCCCCTCTAGGTGCATGGCCTGGGGATAATTGCCAGCACTCGGAACACGGGATCCTCCGCTGCCCCCTGTTGCATGAATTGTCATGCAAACTTCCCATTGAGCCTCGGAGACTTCAGACTCCGATTCGGTGTCTCATACCTACAACACACCAGGCTCATCTGGGTCATATCTCATGATGAACATCTCACGGTGATCGAGGTCCTCGGAACAGGACTCAGCGGTTGCCGTGGATTCGGCCATAGGTAGCCTAATCTAACCACCAACACTTACTAAAATGTAGAAATACGCCCCCTACGTGATGCACAAACTATCGAGGGTTTGTCCCTGACACTGATCCCGAGGTGTACCAGCCGATGTGTGCGTGTGTTTGTGATGAACTCAAAAATACAGGAGTTATCCAGGTTCAGGTCTCCTCTAATGCTAGACCCGTTCTCCTCTTTATATATAAGAGAAGGAGAACTTACAAGTGGGCCCTTTTCTGCTGACCCATACCGAGCTAGATATACTTTTTTAGGCCATCATCACGCGGAGCGTGTGCGTTGCACCTTGGACCGGTGGCACTACGGGGCCTATCCCATCCTCTTGGACACCTCCACTCTTACCTAACCTTGGTAGCCTGCTTGTCCCCTCACCGTGTGCCACAAGCTCATATGCCAAGCCATTCCGTCCTAGCTTTCCATGAGTCTGCCTACAAACTCGTCCACTTGCCTGGTCATTCTACAGACCCTATCCAATCTGTCGTGTGGTGCTAAGTCAGTCCTCAACACCCCACTCCATAGCAATTAATGCTACGAGATGGGGCACTGCCCATCTACGCCGGCCACGACTTTGATCGCTGGAGGAGGTGCATCAGGAAGGAAAACACTTGAGTATATATCAATAAATGATAGGTTAGGTATGGACGTCTAGTGACCAGCAAGGCCTTGTCGCGAGATCACATTATATTGCAAGGAGGCTCGTCGCGCAAGCCTTGTGCTAGTCGTGCGATGGGTCAGGGTTCAAGAAATATCCCCTGTCGGTCACCATATCCATTCTGAGGCCCGTTAGCCAAGATGCCCCCTTACTCAATACTCTGAGAGTGGATAAGGTAAATGACTCCCTATCAATTATGGCTGGATAGGAGGCGGTACATCAGCCCAATATGAGGCGCGGACCCAGACCCCCCCAAAAAACAAGTCAAGTCATACACATCTCGATGCATGTACCAAGATCATAGGAGATACTCAGTGACTTCATCTCTAGTTTAATTTAGATCCGATCTACTCCTTGTAAGAGGTCTAGCTCCATTGCTTGTACTCGAGAGAATACATATACATCAACATCCAAACAGGACGTAGGGTGTTACTCCAATCGGAGGCCCAAACCTATCTACATCGCGTGTCTTGTTTCGTGCTTGATCCTCAATCTCGAAGGTAACCCCATTATTTATGAACATATTATCGAGAACAAATCTTCAATAGTTGGCGCACCAGGTAGAGGCCTTCATCTGCTTTTTAGGATCGATCATGTCTCGAATACACACTCAAGTTGGATTCTCTGATGACAACTTTTGCGACCACTACGAGTCGATGCCAACCATCTTCACATCGCCTCCTATTGGGTCCAAGATCATATTCGGAACCATGATTTTCCACTGGGACGATGAGGGTGGACTGATCCACACCGGTATTTTCGAGTCCAACCCATTGGACGCATACCGTGAGGTGGGACACCTCGAGTGGGATCCCATGGTGCCCAACATTATGCAATTCATGGACATCGGTAGCGAATGTGAAAGTCACGAGAGTGGCAATAATGGCTCCATCGATAGCTAGAGCAACCGAATAGATCGATTAGTATTCATGGCCGAAGGAGTCATTGGCACACTCCCAGACCCAACCACAGAAGATCTGAATGCCATGGTAAATTATGGTGTTGGAATTCTTGAGAACCCAGCAGTAGCAACCATTGTCCACGGTACTGAAGTTGCTGGAAATATACCACCAGATTTGTCTGTGGCTAGGGCCTTATGTGCCCCTAACACAACCCTTCATCGATCGATTGTAGGAGGTTAGGTGCCTCATGGCCTTCAACGATGACTCCTGGAGGGCACACCCCCACCAGCAACGGTCCCAAAATCACGAAATGAACTCCCTCAGGATAGCCATCACTAGGCTTCATTGGCTCAACCACGGCCAAGCCTCAGCAGTGATATTTTCAATACACTAGAGGCTAATGTCCAAGGAGCTCATCTGATTCTAAGATCCCTTCCTGAGTTTGATCCAATGAATCCCTTAACGCTAATGGTCAACTAGCTGAAGACTCTACTCGATACAGCTCAGATCCAAGCTACTCGAGTAAACAATCCTAGTGACTCTAGGCACCCTAGCCGGTAAGTTGATGGTTTAAGGAGCCACATACCTAGACGCTCTCGAGTGGAGGGGTCGCAAGCAGGAAGCTCGAGAGGTCGACCTCGAGTGCAGCCTTACAGGTCGAACTGCAATTGTCCCCTCCATGGGCATAAGAATTAGGAAGACTTAAGGAATCGTATTCCTCACGGTTAGCATGATCTACGGAGAGTGATAGACAATCGTCGTGAAGAATGCCATGAAGATGATCGATGTTACAATTAACACAGATCTCCATGATATAACAATCGATGTGAACCCCCCTTCGAATGGACATGCGTGATAGTCCGCCCCTACCTCCTCCTGAAGAATTCGACGGAGGTTGTGAAGCTTTCGCACATGAGCTCTGATCAATAAGGTGGCCCAAGAAGTTCAAAGTGGGCTCGATCCAGAAGTACAACGGGAAGCTCAACCCTAACGAGTTTTTACAGATCTATACTACTATTATTCGAGCAGCTGGTGGTGACAACAGGGTGATGGCCAATTATCTATTAACCACCCTCGATGGACCTGCAAGGTCTTGGTTGCTTAACTTGGTGTCCAACTCGATTCGTTCATGGGCCGAGCTGAAGGCTCAATTCATTGCCAACTTCCAGGGTACGTTCGAGCGCTCGGGGAGGGAAGACAATCTTCATCAACTGACTCAGGGTAGGGATTAATCCCTTCGATACTTCATTCGATGGTTCAATATCCCTTCGAGAGTTTATTCGAAGGTTCAATAATAGGCGTAATACGATCCAAGACATCTCTAACCAGTCAGTCATCATCGCCTTCAAGCGAGGTGTCAAGGACATGGATCTAGCTAGGAAGCTAGCTACTCAGAAGATTCATACAGTTAAGGAGCTTTTTGAGTTGGTCGACAAGTATGGCTAAGCGTGCCGAAGCCCAGGTACACGGTAGGAATCCTCAATCTGGCAAGGACAAGCCTGAGTCCTTGAAAAATGAGGGTAAGGAGAATAAATTTGGTGACAAGCGCAAAGGTCTAGATACGACTATAGCCGTGGTCGATAGGAGCAAGTCGCACAACACCGGGGATAACAAAGGCCTAAGTCAAGATGGTGGAAAGTGGTGTCCCATCCATCGGACCAACCAACACGACTTCAATGAATGCCACGTCATTAAAAAAGAAGGTCGATGATAAGCACAAGTCAAACCAAACGCTAAAGGTGATGAGCCCGAATTCCGTGAGGCCGATCAAAGTTTGACGCATATCTTCAGAGGATTCACCGCGTATGAGTCCAAGAGGAAGTACAAGATGGTCGAACAATAGGTCAACTTGGCTCTGACTAGGCCTACTCGATACCTCAAATGGTCGGAAGTTCCAATCACCTTTAATCAAGTCGACCACCTAGTTGCGGTTCCACACCCTAGTCAGTATACAGTTGTGGCCCAGTTGACTATCCTCAACATCAAAGTTTCTTTAATTTTGGTCGACAGAAGTAGTTCACTTAACCTCATCTTTTCCAAGACCTTAGACAAGATAGGGATCGGAAGGTCAGAGCTATTGAGGAACGGGTAGGCTACGCTAGCCTAAAACAAAAAAATTTACTTCATTCACCCAAGAAACCAAGATAGTAGGAGATCATAGATCGTTACCACTCGACGCATAGTGCAGCAGAAGTAGAGTTGGAGTAGATCGATCCAATGTCGTGTGTATCAATCTTCCCAATCAGCTCTGCAACCAGCTCCACGACAAGCTCCGCACAAGTGGTCACGCTCCTCGACCAGTTCCGAGCAGATGGTCACGCTCCTCGACCAGCCACCGAGCAGGTCTGTCGCATCTTTAACTAGCTCTAGTGGTCGCATCATGCTCCTCAACCAATATCGAGTGGCCGCGTCATGTTATTTGAACAGTCCCGATTGGTCGCATTGTGCACCTCGACCAGTCCTAATTGGTCGCATCGCGATCTTCACGCGGAGGAGATCAACATCATAATAGCATCATCGCCTCTACGATATCCACACATACTGGGAGGATCATTGTGCGGCAATGTGCTAGCACCACATGCACAGGTAGGGTTTTGGGAGATCGTGTGGAGGGTTGTGGCTAGGGTTTCGGAGTGGCTCACACATCACCTCACCTCATGCCTCTCCTTATATAAAGCTTGCTAATGGGCTCACACGTTGGAACCCCTTTAGGACTCTAACTCCTCATGGGTCACAATCCAATCAAACCCATATACAAATCCAATCCATATGTTTTGATCAAACCCATAAATGGCTATGACTCAGAAACCCTTTCCAAACCAAAATCAATAGCGTTCTCTAGTAGGACATGTTAACTTTTAAGTATACCTAAAGATCATATCGACTGAACCTTGATATACACATGCACCGATCCCTTTTCCTCATAATACCTGTTGAGCTCAAGGTGAGATACGTGCCACCCTTTGTGTTAGCTCGACCATTCACTCAATCGAGTTGTGGATTATCAAAACCATGATTAACTCTTTAATCACATTGGCATGGCCATGCACTTTCATATTCAATGATATTGAGGGGCCTAGAGATATCTCTCTCGTTATCAAGGAGAGGCAAATTTCATCTTGATCGCTCACATCCCATGACATGTTTCATGACAAACCCGAAAACTACCTTTATAACTACCCAGTTACGAAGTAGTGTTTGTCAGCCTCAAAATATGTCACTACACATTTTAGGAATCAATAGTGATCTTAGGTCTAAGGATCCTGCAGGTACACCATTTGAGATAACAACTGATGGCACAACATAAATAATAATCCCAACAGTATCTCAAGGTAGATCAATCCAACATCATGTTCTCTAACATAAATGTCCACATTATTGATTCAGTATCTCTATACCTATGATCCCTAAAACATGATTATCAATAAATACATGTGATGTTCTTATGATATGTGACTAGGGATCAGTTTAGAATAACATCATGATACAAACAAAGAGTTCCATGAACAAGTCACATACTTGCTAATCAATCTAAATGATAGTCATTCTTGGAATAACATATTATTCAGAAGTGCATAAATATAGACTTGACACAATCATCTCTATGATTCCCTCTAGGGCATATCACCTTCAGGAGCTCAAGAAAGGAGTTGAAACCCTTCCACGGCATAACTCCCAATTCATCGACCATGCCCCTTAGTCACATTGAGTTGCCGGTCACATTCGTTGGGCCTAACAACTTCCGCACGGAGAAGCTGACTTCCAACGTTGTGGACTTCAAGATGACGTATAATGTAATCCTAGGCTGACCAATGTTGGGCAAGTTCATTGGCATGGTGCATTATGCATACCAGACGCTCAAAATTCTTGGTCCTAAAGGAGTCATAACGGTCGAAGGGGATCAACGTGCAACCATTTCTAAAGGAGCGAAGTCCAAGTGACCGCCAAAGGAGATTCCAACGACGGTGCCAAGGACAAGAAGATTGATGGTGCTGTCAAGATAAGGGGTTGACCTTAATCCCCAATAGGAATTCAAGCTCATCACTTTCCTCCGGGAAAACCAAGATGTTTTTGCAAGGCAGCCATCTGATATGTCTGAAGTCCCTAGGGAGGTGATTGAGCATTGGCTAGCTGTGAAACCCGATGCTAAACCCGTGGTGCAGAAATATTGAAAATTTGCAGAGATAGGAAGCAAGCTATCTAGGAGGAGGTTGACAAACTCCTAAAGGTGGCCTTTATTTGAGAGGTTCATCATCCTACATGGCTCACAGATTCTGTCTTTGTTAAGAAGGCCAATGGCAGGTGGAGAATGTGTGTCAACTTTATCGACCTCAACATGCGAATCAAATCGACCGAGGAAATTCATAGAGAAGTTCAAGTCTGCCCAACCAGGATATTCCGGGTTAAACCCAGAGGGTGTGGGTATTTTGAGGTGGTTAAAAAGTACCCTTGCTCGGAGCCTCACCCGGATATTCCGGCCTAACCCGGAGGTTCTGGACTCAGCCCGGAACTTTCGAGTTAATAAAAAATGGCTAATCGAGAACCCCTGTCCGGAGTACACCCCGAAGGTTCCGGAACCTAGAATCTCTAGCCTCTTGTTAGTTTGCCGGTGTTGTTTAGATTGCAAAGTTTGTTATTCTTTCGCATATCTTGCACTCTTAACATGTTGTTATGCATATTATAGCATACATTGTTGCACCTCATTCATGCTCATCATTGCATGTGTTCTTCTTTAGTGAATGAAGAACCAGAGCATGACGCGAGAGTGGCCGAAGGCGATGCCAATCTACCAGAATTGTGCGAGTGCTGTGTGGGTAGCATTAGGTGATCACCAAAGCAGCAAAACAAGCATCTAAGCATACTTTTCCTAGTACTTTGGATCAATATGTGTCTATTGTGATAAAATATGCTTTATGTATGTTTGTATGGGAATGAGTTGAGTGTCGGGTTGATATGGGTAGAACCTTTGTTGATGCATTATCTTTCTCTTGTATTATTGGTAACATTTATCCTTATAGCCTTGATAATATCATTGGTGTCTAACTTAATAGTCGCTCAAAATGCTTAGAAATGCATAGATCTTTCAGTAGAAGTCGAGCGGTGGTTCAATCCCCGTTCGCAAGCTTAAGGCTTACTTGTTCACAAAGGATATGACTAAGATGCCGAGATGTTTGAGTGTGAGGATGAGGCGAGATGTGGGCGATGCTAGGGGTAGGTCAGGAAAAGAACCTGGATGCCATAGACTGCTTGCATCGATTAAGCATCATCCATCGGTGCCATTGGCTTTAGCACTTCCTGTATTCACCGCATGCTGATTTAATGGTAAGTTAAGCCTAGTACCCTATGTTGAGCTGACACTCGCCTTGTAGACCTAGGACACGTATGAAAAATAATGAGGAGAAGCAAGGTGACGGGGAGCCGGAGGTGTCCGATACAGGCTCGCGGTAACCCCAGTGCCATAGGGGCATGTGCGAGTGGGTAGTTTCGGGTATGAGAAAGGTTGCCTCGGGGGCTAACAGGATGGACCCGGGGCATGTGGGTAAAGGAGTATCCCTTGCAGGGCGTAAAATCAATTTGAATTATCACACTCTTGGTCATGAATATGCTTTTATCCATCTTGCATCGGTCGTAGAGTCACGATTGTGGGTTTTGAGGTGGTTCTATTCAGCTATGCTAATATGGTTCCAATTACTTACATGTTCATGATGTTGGTTACATGGTAGAATGGTACTTTCAGTATAGTACAATTGCTCACATGTTTATGTCAAACTGCTTTCACATATGAATCTACTTAACCATGTGGTCGTTTTCTTGCTAACATTCAAATGCATAATCCTTGGAGTCGGATTATCTATAAGTACCCATTATGGATTAAGTCTTGCGAGTACCTTCGTACTCACGCTACTCTTTCAGGTGCTACCGGCGTGGAGGAGTTGGTCTTTGCCTACTTCACACCCGCCAATATAGGTGGTGGGTATGAGTAGGCAACTACTCGGAGATCGTGCTTTTGCGATGGAGTCTAAGGGCATATGGCTCCATCCTCCTTTTGTTGTTTATAGCTTTAGCTTCTGCTGCATAGTTTCTCTTTGTATAGGGATTAATTTGTTTTAGTATCCTCCTAACTCTTTTGATGTAAATTGTGAGAATTTGCAAATGCTTAAGAACTTGTAATATAAGCTTAATTACTCACTCTTTATTAAGCTGTGTTGTGATGTTAAATGCTGGTAAGACATGTGTTCCGGTCTTCGACATAAAACACGTGCCAGGACTATTGGAATGATATTCTGGTTAATCGTTGAAGTCATGATTATGTAAATGTTCGACTTAGTGATTAATTAGAATATAATTTGGACGTTTCCTCATATATCTGCAGCTGGAAGCCACAACCTCCGACACTATTGTTTTCATTGTTCGTCTTTACATGATAAAAATATAGGAATAAATTTAGACTTGGCTCGATACCAAGGAAAGCTTCGCACAGATGGACAAAAACACTTAACATGTTGGTCGAGTTTGCATTCAGATGGTGAAGCTCAATTTGGTAAAAATTGAGTACAAAAAGAAGGAACTTAAAAGCATGAACATTGAATCTGTAGCGGAAAAATGACTCAAAAATCACGATCTCATGGTCAAATTGACAAGAAGGGAATTCCTCACCCGATACCGGCCTCCAATTTGCTAGTGCGTGAGGAGAAACTATTCCTTCTACTTCAAGCTCCTTTAGCTTTGATTCTTGCATCGATGAAATTGCCCAGGCTTTAGTCAGGAGCCTCATCTCGTCCAGCTACTAGGGTGAGGCGTCGGCGGTCTTTGCGTCAAACTTCTTCCCCAGTGATGTAGGAGCGGCGGTCTTCACAAGGGAACCGAGATCCATAGATCTAAGTTTTCTTTGTGGTGGCCAAGCATGGGCGGAGAAATATGGAAGTTTGTGCGAGAAGACTGGTGGCAAAGGGGATGAAGAATTGCTACAATCTAGGTTTATATAGTGTTGGGGGGAAAATAAGCCTGCCTGAGGATAATGGTTGAAGATTACTATCCAGGTCCCCCCAGAGCCTTGATCTCCGGATCTTCAGCTAAAGGCTCAACCTCCAAAGTCATCAGGTCCCTTCACGGTACCTCTTCGTACATGCGAAGCCTTCCCTTAGCTTAACCGGCTCGGCCTCCCGAAGGCTTAGCCTCTCGAAGCCTCGGTCCCCCGAAGTCTCAGCCTCCCGAAGTGTTCACCTCCCGGATCCATACCTCCCGAGGCCCCCACCTCGGGACGATCGGGCCACCTTCCTGAAGGCAACAGGGTGAGTAAGTAGTCCCTAGGAAGATCTACCGAAAGGGGAGCGCTGGTCGTGCTTTGCCTGCCAAGAAGTGACCGGCATTAAAGGCCTAGGCTGATGGGCGTCACTCTGACACCCTGGCGTAATGGAGGCTATCCGGACACCCCTGACAGTGCGGCGCCGGGACGCAATTGGCGACCGGCTCGTCGCACTCCAGGGGTAGGCACCACGATAGTTACCACGGTGGATATTTATCTCCCTGATAGGATAGAAATTGTTATCCGGGATAAGGCATAGTAATTCGGTCGGGTCCTAGATATTCGTACATTATGATAACTTATACGCCAAGCTACACATGTCCCTAGAAATAGGGGGCCATGGTCGTCTGGGGGAAGGAGAGGCAGGCGAACAAAAACGGTGGTGACGGACACAGAACACGAATCACGGCAAACCTATGATTCTCCCCCAGATCGATCCATTTTTCCTATCATCAATATACTCATTGTGTTCCTTCCTCTCAAACTTCGTCTCCAAACTTGAGTCTCCTCCTTAGAAGAAACTCTCACTGTATTTGTTGGGACAAGATGAACTCTTGCTCCAACAACGTGCCGTCCGTGGAGATTTGAACACAGAAGTGCTAAGAAAGGTAGGAATCCACCAGGAAAACCACTAGAGAATCGACTAAAGCCGTCGTACCCACCGTTGCAAGCATGCAACCGTATGCATGGCTGTCTCAGCCATACACATCGTATGCATGATTAGTCAAGTTTTAGTCCTTTTTCGAGTCTTGATTGCAGTTAACAGCAGGGTGATTGACTCAATTGTGTTTCCGCTTGATACTCAGAATAGGATCCGTTTCTACTCAATTCTTTTGACTGTAAGCCTGATCCACCATACTCGACCAGGCTTAAACTTGGCAATACTTGAGTGGGCACTTGTGGAAACCTTTCCCCTTGAGTAGAGTTAGAAGGCTACTATCGAATATCTAACTATAGGGTATATACGCATAAGGAATACACCATATATGGATAGAGTACATCGCGCGCTTACTTAACAACTTCAAATATCGTGGAACCAAATCTGCGGTACCTAATACACCTGAAAATCTAGAAGGTGTATACTATGAAGGTCTCGACTGATTACCCAACTCGAGTACAACTAGTACCTCGACCAAATCTATTTGCTTTGTCTTGGCAGACAAGGTAAATAATTCCCTATCAATTATGGCTGGAGGAGGTGGTACATCAGCCCTATATAAGGCGGGGACATAGACCCCCGAAAAAAAAACAACTCAAGGCATACACATCTCGATGCAAGTACCAAAATCATAAGAGATACTCAGCGACATCATCTCTAGTTTAGTTTAGATCCAATCTACTCATTGTAAGATGTCTAGCTCCATTGTTTGTACTCAAGAGAATACATATACATCAACATCTGTACAGGATGTAGGGTGTTACTCCAATTGGAGGCTCGAATCTGTCTACATCGCATGTCTTGTTTCATTTTTGATCCCTGATCTCGAAGGTAACCCCGTTATTTACGGACATATTGTCATGAACAAATCTTTGACACTAAGAGTATCCTCCTTCTACAAGAGGCTCTCATGCGCCCTCCAATCATAGATCTGGCTACTCTAGTGAAAGGGATCGATGTTGTCCTAAGAGAGGGGTGAATTAGGACATCTAAAACTGATCGGCTAAAAAAAACTTCACAAGATAAATCTATATCAATTTCTATCTAAAAATATTTTACGTTTATATAGTGTGTCTACTCTACCACTCAAAAAGGTTTGCAACCTATACCCAATCCTAACAAACTACTCTAGGAAGGTAAACACGCAAAGGTAACTTGCAAGTATATAAATGCGGAAACGTAAAGGATGTAGAGAAAGCAAACTCAGCACAAAAGATTTTTATCGCATGGTATCGATGTCACAAATGTCACGCCTAGTCCACGTTGGAGAAGCTACCTAAGTTATTGCTCTCGGTCGGTACCCGGTCATGACCCTTGAGCCACCTAGGATTCAAGTAAGTTGAGCCATCAAGCCCCAAAGGCAACACTCACCACAAACCTCTCTTCCAGTCACTTACCGATGTCTTCACTTTGGGGCTTGATCCACCAAGGTAAGGGTCTTTGTGTCCCCATACAAGCTTCTTGCCGCCGCTCCACACAAAGCAAAAGGGTCGACAAGATTGAGCCACCAAGACTCATGGTGCCGATGAGTCACCAAGACTCCAAGCCACTAGCGTACCACTTGGTATAAGGTAGGATCACTCCTTGATCCCCTCTCTAGGCCGCAACACCTAGCAACAACTATCTCTAGGCCTAATAGTACTAATACTCCCTAATCTTGTGTCAATTGCTTTGGATGATCGCTTTTAGCACTTTGGTGACTTGGATGTCTCCTCAAGTGTATGTGAGATTCTCTAGACTCTAGCCACTTCAAATGACCAAGTGGGGGTATATATAGCCTCAACCCTGCGAACTAGTCGTTGCTCCAATGCTCACATATTGTTGTACTCACGAAGGTCTGATGTGTGCAACATTACAAGTACTGGACCATCCGATATGTACTCTCTATGAACTAGCCATTGGAACTCCACTTTCTTTCTTGTGAACGCCGAAAGGTCCGGAGTGATGTTCTTTTGAATGTCAGAACATCCTATGTGCATACGATGTCAACCGAGCCATTTTGCAGCCCCTTCTGAAAAACAGTCCGACGTGAACATCTTGTGAATGCCGAAGCTTTGAGCACATTCATTTTTTTCAACGTTGTATTATCCTATGCAACAATCCTTGTGTACGCCAGATTATCTGGCGTGTTCATTTTCAGTAGACTATCACTTCGTATTTTGGGCATAACCTTTTGCTCCGAACTCCAATTTTAATGATCTTGGACTCTATAGAAAGATTGTGAAGAGATCTACATGATTGTATAGAAATCCATCCCATTTGATCATATAAAAAATTTATAGGATAAATCCAACTCACTCATCTCTTTGTCCCAACTTTGGTAGCTTCTCACTTGTTGCATTCATGAGACCTGCTAACGCATATACTTGACAAGTATGTTAGTCCCATTTATTATGTTGTCATTAATCACCAAAATCACATACATGCTCTAAAAGGGTCATGTTCGCTACAATCTCCTCCTTTTATGATTGATGACAACACAACTAAAACAAGTGGCAAATAATAAATGATAAATTTTTTAAAGAGCATAAGGCCTTACCTCTTTGCTTGGATGCATGGTAAGAACAACCATTGATACCAATTGTAAGGGAAAGATCCTATCTTTGTCACACCTTGTTCTTACCTTGTCACACCCGGTTTTAAGACCAAACTGAATGTAAACTACATGTATGCCAGGATCAAGTTACATACACGTAGTGACGTCATAAGTGAGTAGCAGACACAATATCCATTATTGCAATGCTACTTTATTACATCAATGACCCAAGGGTCTAAAAGAAGATTACAAGGCAGCAGAAATAAACTTAGAACGGCGCCCAAAAAGTCATCTGCCTAGACCTCAGCTCCATCGTCTAGGAAGTCATTGTAGTCTTCACCTTCTAAGCAGCAACAAGACTATGGAGGAGAAAGCAAGCGTCAGTATATAGAATACTCAACAAGTGTGGGAAAATTATGACATGTGGGCCAAAATTCAAGATAGGCTTAACTTAAAGGTTTATTTGCATAAACGCTATTTTATTTGTAAAATAGTTATAAAAGTGACCTACTTCTATGTGAATGGTTTCTTTAAGACAAGAGCTAAGGTTCCAACCACCTTGCTCCACAACCGAGGTTCCAACCACCTCTAAACAAAGCTAACTAGAATCACAGTCCCCACCACTGTGATCCACATAATCCAACCCAAAACCAACCCGAGAATCACCCAACTAATCATGTGAGGAGTCCATGCTGCTCATGACTGTGAGCACGGCTGATATATCATTTTTCACTCTGCAGAGGTCGTACACTTTACCCACAAGACGTGTCCTCCTTTTTGGCTGTGTCAATCAAACACTTACACAATTCCGAGGTGTACGGCCAGGATTCCACTACAAAGCATTTCCAATGCCTCTCTCAGCACGTTTTGATCCGTTGAGGTTTCACCACCGTACATAAGTCGAGTACACCCTCCACCCCAGAAGCTCCCTCTTGCGCCTTGTGGTTCCAAGAAGTACACCCTTCCGTCCCCGTACCACCAAGTGATCTTCACAATGCAAAGAGAAAAGTGAATTACTAAGCTAGGCCCGTCCCATATCAGGCTTGTGGTTGTACAGTTTTCATGAGTGGTTGCTCCATGAACCGATCCTTAACATGGTCTGGGTAAGACCACCATCAACCCAATAATAGGGTAATAACCAATTATCCGAAAGCCAACAATTCTGCCTAGAACACATCCACAGGCTAACCAACATGCCAACTTGACCAGACCCTACTATCTTAGACTAAGCACATTTACCAATGTTCATCAGTATTAACATAATTTGTCTATGCTACCCATGAGCCAGCACAACTAAGCACATTCTACCCATAACACGAAAATCAATATACCGCTACAAGGATGATTGATGAAAACTAGTAAACCCTAATAATGGGATAACACATATATGACAAGCATGCAATTTATAGAACAAATATTTCCCAAAAGTATACACAATATGTTCAAGGACACTTGCCTTCCCCAATGGGTTGCTCAAATTCCCCGAAGTCTTGATCCTGGATGTTCTCAAACGCCTTGGAACAAACACCTCTACAAGCGAGCAACCAAGAACCACTAAGAACAGACACTGAGCAAAGCAAACACATAAAACAAATACTAGAACAAGCTAGAGCAAAATTTTAGAAAGATTTGGACGCAAGAACCACACAAATCGGAGCAACGAAGCGAAAACTACGGCTAAACAAATTTCTAAGCGACCAAAAACAACAAAAACTATTTTCTGGAATTAAAACTAATTTTTAAAATGCCTAAAATATTTATTTAAAATTTTGTAGAATTATTTTATAGCATAAAACTGATTAAAACAATTTTATGAAATTTATTTCCATTTTTCTAGAATTAAAATAAATTAAAATCATTTATTTTATCAAAGAATTCATTTTTAAATGTTATCAGAATTAATATATATTTTCTAAACTATTTTCCAAAACAAAAACATTTATTCTATCCTTAAAACTTTTTTTAGAAATAAAACATAATTTAAAACCTATTAAAACATATTAAAACAATTATATAAAATATTTTCTATTTTCTGGAATTTTTCTAATAATGAAAACCTATTTTTGGAATATTCAAATTATAAGGAATTAGTTTTTTAAAGGAAAATCGAGTTTATTGCGCAATCGCTCACGTCACTGCTGATCGAGCTGCTGACTCGGCTCGGAAGTTCTGATCGGACTCGCCACGTCGGACACAAGTGCACACAAGAAAACGAGCGCGGCAAACCTACTCTCCTTAGCATGAATCTCGTCCTCGAGATTCGGAATGATCTCCAAAACAGTTGGAGAAATTCCGCCTTTAGATCTTCTTCTTCTTTCCCATGTAGCTTCAGCTTTAGAATGGTAACTCCACCGTACCTTGCACATGCGAATCACTTTTCTTCTTGTAATCCTCTCGGCTGTTTCGAGAATCCTTACTTGGTGCTCTGGGTATGTGAGATCTTCTCGGACATCCAATTCCTCCATAGATAACTGTTCTTCAGGAACTCGTAGGCATTTGTTCAACTGAGAGATATGAAAGACATCATGTACATCAGAGAGTTGAGATGGTAACTCAAGTTGATATGCCACTTCTCCTCTTCTGTCCAACAACTTGAACGGTCCAATATATCTGGGTGCTAGCTTTCCCGTGACTTTAACCTTCGAAGTCCTTTGATAGGTGAGACTTTGAGATACATGAGATCTCCAATTTCAAAAGTCAATTCTCTATGTCTGTTATTGGCATAGTTCTTTTGCCTTGACTGTGCAGTTCTTAGATTATCTCAAATCTTTCGGACTTGCTTTTCTGCATTCTGCAATACTTCTGGTCCAAACACTTGACTTTCTTTGGTTTCATTCCAATATAACGGAGTTCTACACTTTCTACCGTACAGGGCTTCAAATGGAGACATCATGAGACTAGCTTGAAACTGTTGTTATAAGAGAATTCTGCATATGGAAGACTCTTATCCCAACTGCGTCTATATTTTAGAGCACATGCCCTCAACATATCTTCTAAGATCTGATTTGTCCTTTCTGTTTGGCCATCGGTTTGAGGATGGTATGCTGAGCTGAAGTTTAACTTTGTATCTATGGACTCATGAAGTTTCTGCCAGAATCGCGAAGTGAACTGAGTGCCTCGATCTAACACAACTTCTTGGGTACGCCATGAAGACAAACAATCCATAACATATTCAGTTCTGCAAGCTGTGCACTTGTATATGTGGTCTTGACTGGGATAAAGTGAGCAACATTTGTCAAACGATCTACTACTACCCATATTGAATCATAGCCAAACTGGGTGCGAGGTAACCCAACAATGAAATCCATACCAATTTCCCATTTCCATTCGTGAACCTTCAAGGGTTAAAGTAATCCAGCAGGTCTCTGATGTTCTGCTTTTACTCTCTGACAGGTGTCACATAGAGCTACATATTCTACGACATCACGCTTCATGCCATACCACCATAGCATGCCTTCAAATCTTGGTACATCTTGGTACTGTCTGGATGGATGGAGTAGGCTTATTCGTGGGCCTCTTTCAGAATTATATCCTTCAGCTCTTTTTGGTCTAGTACGCAAATGTGCTTTCCAAACCATATGATACCTTGATCATCCTTGGAAAATCTAGGGGCTTTGCCTTCCTTTATATTCTGCTTGATCTCTTTGATTTTCTCATCTTCTAGTTGTCCTTTGCGGATATCTTCATTTAAGGTAGGCTCGATTTCCATGACCACAAGTCCTTTATTCATGACAAATCCCAAGTTGAGTTGCTGGAATTCTTCGTACAGAGCTGGTTGAGATTCTTGTACCATGATAGTGTTGCAATACACCTTCCGACTCAAAGCATATGTGACTACGTTGGCTTTACCAGGATGGTAGTGGATTCCTACATCATAGTCCTTGATCAATTCTAGACATCTGCGTTGCCTTAGATTTAGGTCTGATTGGGTGAAGATGTATTTTAGTCTCTTGTGATCCGTATAGATTTCACACCGATTACCGACAAGATAATGCCTCCAAATCGTCAAAGCATGAACGACTGCGGCTAGCTCTAAATCATGAGTTGGATAGTTCTTCTCATGATTCCTCAATTGCCTTGATGCATAAGCCACGACTTTTCCTTCTTGCATAAGAACGCATCCAAGACCTTGTCGAAAAGCATCACAATAGATATCAAAGTTCTTACAAACATCCGGTAGAATGAGCACTGGGGTTGTAGTCAATCTGTTCTACAACTCTTCAAAACTGGCTTGACAAGCTTCGGACCATTGAAACTTCTTGTCCTTCTGTAACAACTCCATGAGTGGCTTCACTATCTTGGAAAAACCTTCTATGAATCGATGATAATACCCAGCTAATCCAAGAAAACTCCGGATCTCTGAGACCAATTGAGGTGGCTTCCAATTCAAAACATCTCTAACTTTGCTTGGATCTATAGCTACTCTGCCTGCTGAGATGACATGGCCAAGCAAAGAGACTTGCTTCAAACAGAACTCACATTTACTGAACTTGGCATATAACTAGTTATCTCTAAGCTTCTGCAGTACGAGCCTTAAGTGTTCTTCATGTTCCTGTTCATCCTTTAAGAAGATAAGGATATCATCGATGAAAACTACCATAAACACCTTGTTCATGAGGTACATGAAGTATGCCGGGGCATTGGTTAACCCAAAAGACATAACCGTAAACTCATAAAGACCATATCGAGTATTGAAAGCTATCTTGGGTATATCCGACTCTCAGATCTTCTGTTGGTGATAACCTGAACGAAGATCAATCTTGGAAAAGACACATGCTCCTTTTAAGTGATCAAACAGATCTTCAATCCTGGGTAGCAGGTACTTGTTCTTGATGGTTACCTCATTGAGAGCTCTATAATCCACGCACGTTCTTTGGCTACCATCTTTCTTCTTGACAAAGAGAACTAGGGCTCCTCATGGTGACGAACTTGGGCGCACAAAACCCTTATCCTCTAATTCTTGGATTTGTTTCTTAACTTCCACTAGTTCATTTGCAGGCATCCTATATAATCGTTTAGATATCAGGGTTGTTCCTAGTACAAGCTCAATTATAAACTCAATATCTCGATCTATTGGTATACTTGGCAGGTCATCAGGGAAGACATCTAGGTACTCGCACACCACATTGATTGCTTCCATAGGAACACCCTTCAAACTATTGAGTGCACATTCTCCAGTTGATGGAACAGTTGCTACGAACTCGATACTGGTACCTTCTTCATTGGTCAACTGAACTGCTCTTCGGGCACAGTCTATCATACCATTAAACTTTGCTAACCAATTCATTCCGAGAATGACATCTACACCATTGGATTCCAAAACTATAAGGTTGGCTGGAAAGTCTACCCCCCTTATTTTCAGACGTATGTTGGGGCATATATACTTTGCCCTCATTTCTCCACCTGGAGAGCTAATAAGCATTGGTCAATTCATGGATGTAATGGCCAAATTGTTCTTCGCAATATATTGTGTAGAGATGAAAGAATGTGATACTCCAGAATCAAATAATACTGAGGCTGGGTTTGAGTTGATAAGAAACATACCAAGCACAACATCCTGAGCGTCCTGGGCTTCTTCAGCGGTGATGTGGTTGACTTCGGCGCACGTAGTTCTATTGCGCATGATTGTCTTGGACTGGAGCTTGATTTCCATTACGTCCCTGGTTCTAAGTTTGACCTTGCTTCACACCATTGTTGGTGTACTATCCTTGAGTGATAACTAGATGCTTTTTTGGACATTTATTGGCAAAATGCCCTTCTTCACCATAGTTGAAACATGCCTTTCCGGTGATGGGAGCTTTGTTGCCATTCTTCTGCTGAGGTGCTGGTGGTGGCGTCTGACGAGTGGCCTGGAAGTTCGGACGCGGGGCTTGCATTTGAGGTCTATTCTAATTCTGCTGATAGAAGATTAGTCCTTGCTGAGGCAAGCTATAGCGGGAACGAGAGTGACTGCTTGAACCCTGGCTTGGGAAGACATCTTCCTCTTGTGCTCCATCTGGCGGCGTTTGTTTTCCACCACTAATGCTTTGTTCACTGTAGCTTGGAAACTAGCAAAGTCCCGAGGAAGCAATGCATACTAAATCCCATCATTTAATCCCTCCAAGAAGTGATCCTGCTTCTTTTCATCCGTATCCACATCTGCTAGTGTATACCTTGACAGCTGAGTGAATTTGGCCACATATTCACTCACAGACATTGATCCTTCCTTTAGCTCATGGAATTCCTTCTTCTTGATCTTCATAGCTCCAACAGGTATATGATGAGTACGAAAGCTATTTCTTAACTCTGTCCAAGTAATGGCTTGAGGATCTTCATGTGCATTAATATAAGCATCCCACCAATCTGCTGTTGGTCCAGAGAGTTGATGTGAGGCGAACAAAACCTTTTCTCTATCATTGCATTGAGCTATCCAAAGTTTCTTTTCTATATCTTTTAACCAATCATCTGCATCCATTGGTTCCATGGCCCGAGAGAACACAGGTGGCTTGGTTCTCATAAATTCCCCAAACCTATTCTGCGGTGGAGGAGGGGCTTGCATCTGTGCTGGGGCTTGCTGTATATTTGCTATAGTTTGAGCCATGCCCTGCAGAATCTGTGTTTGTATCATCAACAACCGCTCCATGATGACCTATAGCGGTGGGTTCAGCAACTGCGGGTTGGTATTGTTGTTGTTGTTATTGCGTTGTTGGCATTAGCATTGCCAGCGTTCCTCCTGATGTAGGTGTTCACCATCTGATGGAGATCGGAAAGAGAGGTTGGAAACAAGAGTGACAAAGCTGAATAACGATATAAGATAGGGTTGGAAGGAAAAGATTCAACTGAAATAAACTCAAAGTATGATAATGGGGATACGGCTGTGGACAAGGTGCCAAAGGTGACCCATAGCATGCATCAAGCATGCACAACTAAGCAAACTTAACACTCAAACAGATCATCACTTAATACATCAAGCAAAACGATTCTAAATGATTTATTAATACTATCTCATGGTGACATCCTAACCACGAGATCCAGCAGCTGGTCCATCAACTGACTGGTCGGCATCCCTAAAGACTCCGAGCTAGAAGGGTTACTGCCGCACAACCTCTTGTGAGAGGACGGGTGGACGGACTGGTCCTCAGAGTTTGAAGAGCTGGACATCCCATTAAGGCTCTTATACAGCTCCTTGATCAGTGCCTCTGCATCCCGAAGATCCTTGTGTGTGTCCCGAAGCTTATCCAAAGCCTCATCCATGTCCTTGTGCAATGTCATAGCCAGTAGCATCTTCTCGTGAACCACACCACTCTCCTCGTGCGTGGTTGACTTCACCTTGATGTCCCTGCTCCCATGCTCCTGACGGGGAAAGTAGTCATAGGAAGTCCCTCTCAAGGTGCTCCTGTTGCGCTCACAGACACAAGCCAATGCCTGCCTCGCTGCATCTTGGATCCCTGCTTCGAAGCTTGCCCAGACTGTCATTGCCTTGTAAATTCCCACGATCTCATAGTTGTCTTTACCTTCTGGAGAACTGTAGATGCACACCTCAACAGTCCACTCCTCACGTCTTCGACAAGGCTGACAAAGACCATGGTACACAGGCGCCTTGGTGTACCCCAAACACTGCAACATCTCCACCAGCATCATCGACGCCTTCCCTGCATCCAATCCCTCAGAGTGGTACAGCTTCTTGCCTTCATGCTGGGGAACAGTGACGACATGGCTGGGTCCAGCTGAAGCATTAGGTGCAAAGGTGGCAAGGGCACGGGGAGGAATGTAGCCGTTCGTGGCCTTGCGAGCAGTCTGCCTGGTGCGGGCCATCTATAGGTTGAAAACAGGAGAGTATTAGTAAAACATTTTCAATAAAACAATAGAAAGAAGCACAAGGGTAAACAAAATTTTTGCAAATATAGTTTTTATAATTTAAACCCTTAACACGCGACCATTTCTAACTAGGCTTACGTCCTACGGTTGATATGGCTCTAATACCACTTCTGTCACACCCGGTTTTAAGACTATACCAAATGTAAACTACATGTTTACCAGGATCAAGTTACATAAATGCAATGACGTCATAAGTGAGTAGCAGACACAATATTCATTATTACAACGTTACTTTATTACATCAATGACCTAAGGGTCTAAAAGAATATTACAAGACAGCAAAAATAAACTTAGCACGACACCCAACTCCAGAGGTAATCGACCAAAAAGTCATCTGCCTAGAACTCAGCTCCATCTTCAGGGAAGTCCTCGTAGTCTTCACCTTCTGAGCAGCAACAAGATTATGGAGGAGAGAGCAAGCCTGAGTATATAGAATACTTAGCAAGTGTGGAAAAATTATGACATGTGAGCCAAAAGTCACAATAGGCTTAACTTAAAGGTTTATTTGCATAAACGCTATTTTATTTGTAAAACAGTTATAAAAGCGAACTACTTCTATATGAATGATTTCTTTAAGACAAGAGCCAAGGTTCCAACCACCTTGCTCCACAACCGAGGTTCCAACCACATCTAAACAAAGCTAACTAGAATCACAGTTCCCACCACTTTGATCCACCAAATCCAACCCAAAACCAACCCGAGAATCACCCGACTAATCATGTGAGGAGTCCATGCCGCTCAAGACCGTGAGCATGGCTGATATATCAGTTTTCACTCTGCAGAGGTCGTACACTTTACCCACAAGACGTGTCCTCCTTGTTGCCCGTGTCGATCAAACACATACACACTTTTGAGGTGTGCGGCCAGGATTCCACTATAAAGCTTTTCCAATGCCTCTCTCAGCACGTTTTGACCCGATGAGATTTCACCGCCGTACATAAGTGGAGTACACCCTCCACCCCAGAAGCCCCCTCTTGCGCCATACGGTTCCAGGAAGTACACCCTTTCATCCCCGTACCACCAAGTGATCTTCACAATGCTGAGAGAAAAAGGAATTACTGAGCTAGGCCCGTCCCATACCAGGCTTATGGTTGTACTATTTTTATGGGTGGTTGCTCCACGAACTGGTCCTTAACATGGTCTGGGCAAAACTGCTATCAACCCAACAACAGGGTTATAACAAATTATCCGGAAGCCAACAATTCTGTCTGGAACACATCCACAGGTCAACCAACATGGCAACTTGCCCAGACCCTACTATCTTAGACTAAGCACATTTAACAAAATTCATCATTATTAACATAATTTGTCTATGCTACCCATGAGCCAGCATAACTAAGAACATTCTACCCATAACACGAAAACCAATGTACGGCTACAAGGAAGATTGAGGAAAACTAGTAAACCCTAACAATGGGATAACACATATTTGACAAGGATGCAATTTATAGAACAAATATTATACAAAAGTAGGTGCAATATGTTCAAGGACACTTGCCTTTCCCAATGGGTTGCTCGAAATCCCCGAAGTCTTGATCCTGGATGTTCTCGAACACCTCCGGAATAAACTCCTCTACAAGCGAGCAACCAAGCACCACTAAGAATAGACACTAAGCAAAACAAATACATAAAAGAAACACTAGAAAAAGCTAGAGCACATTCAGAAAGATTTGGCCGTAAGAACCACCCAAATAGGAGCAACTAACGAAAACTACGGCTAAACGAATTTCTAAGTGACTAAAAACGATAAAAACTATTTTCTGGAATTAAACCTAAATTTAAAGGACTAAAATGTTTATTTAAAATTTTGTAGGATTATTTTATAGCATAAAACTAATTAAAACAATTTTATGAAATTTATTTGCATTTTCTAGAAATAAAACAATTTAAAATCATTTATTTTACCAAAGAATTCATTTTTAAACATTATCAGAATTAATATATATTTTCTAAACTATTTTCCAAAGCAAAAACATTTATTCTATCCTTAAAAATATTTTCTAGAAATAAAATAGAATCAAAAACCTATTAAAAACATATTGAAACAATTATATAAAGCATTTTGTATTTTTTGGAATTTTCTAATAAAAAAACCTATTTTCGGAATATTCAAATTATTGGGAATTATTTTTCTAAAGGAAAATCGAGTTTATTGCGCAATCGTTGACGTCATCTGCTGACTCGGCTCGGAAGTGCTGATCGGACTAGCCACGTCGAACACAAGTGCACACGTGGCTGCTGACTAGGCTATGCTGACTCGGCGCGAAACTAATTAAATCCTACACGCACGATTTCAATCGGACGGCCGGGATCATCTAACGCGAAGGGGTATCTACCATCTAATCTATGCCATACATCTAAGTGGACGGCGGAGGAGCGACCTACCTCGGCTTCGACGCGGGAAGTTGACGGCGACTACGGGCACGGCGGGAGATGGCCGGAGAAGGGTGAAGATGTCGATGTGGCGCTCGGGAGACGATGGCGAACGGTGGACGAGGTCAAGCTGATGACGACGAACTCGTTTGAAGGGTCGTGGGACGTTAGGGAAGACCAGAGTGGCTCGACGATGGTGGGCTTCAATGGCGGACGATCGGCAGCCTTGGGAGCTCAGCCAGAACGGTGGAACTCAATGGCGATCGGTCAAGGATGATGAGGTGCGGACGGAGGATGCCGACAGAGGCTCGGACGGTGTCAGGGAGGTGTTGGGTGACTTGGCGACGGTGGCGGGGTGCAGAATAAGTCCGGTGACGGCGCGTGAGCTCACGGGTAGAGGAAATTCGATGAGGTTTGAGGGCTTAGACGTAATGTAGTGCAAAGAAGCTCGGCCGAGGGGTGAATCGAGGTTTTATAGAGGGAGGATGGTGAATCGGGCTGGACAAAGGGGGGTTGATGGCAGCGGCGGAAAAATTGCGCTCAGTTTCCTCGTTTCTCATCCACTTTCCTTAGCGAGATCGATCCGGCATGATGGCCTTCTTCATTGCGGCGCCGGTTTCCAAATGAATGTGGCCTCCTTCCTTTACTCAAGCGTGGAATCGACAGGTTTCCAATGGGCGGATGGCAGGGGAGGGAATTCGGTGGGGGAGAGGAAGGAGCTGACAGACGGGACCCACATGGTAGCGACAGGGAGAGAGAGACAAAGAGAAAACATAAGGGAGGAAGAAAACAGGCGTGACATACCTTCACTTTGTTCCCCTTTTGTTGTGACTGACATGGAGAAAATTCATCCCTTTCTCTGTTGTCACTATCTCCCTTGATAGACACATGCAAAGAGCTCCTTACTTTACGCGCTTCTTGCATCATGCTTCTCCCTTTGTAAACAATCTCGCATCTTGCTTTGGTCATCAAAATTCTCCCCCTTTGTCAATAATCGAAAAAAGACTACAAACAAATGTTGAACTCAAGGGAAAACGCTAGAGCACTAGGGAGAGAATTTCATGAATTATGGTCCATTTAAATAGTACCACTTGTGATATAAAAGGGTTATGTGGATACCATTTAAAATAAAAAAAATGGATCATAATTAATGAAACACGCATGATATGATCTAAAATCCCCTTATATGTGTGCATACATATGATGAGATCCACTTGTGACTACTACTTGTAGGTGTGTAACATATGCATAACTAGATAATATATCAAGGTAGGAAGTTTAAGCTATATTATGCATGAAGATAGCTTAAAAGATCAAATAAATTGACAAAGATACCACTTAAAAAATATGTTAGACTCAAAATCATAACCCATAAGATATGCTCCCCTAAAGTGTGCATACAAGTATCGAATACTTGTGAGAGATATACACTTATCATTGACAACAATAGAGAAGGATACCCTATAGGCTGGATCCATGACACATAAAGGATACCGTATGTAGAAATATGCCATGAAAAACCCTATAATTAATAAACCCGTTGGTTATGGGTTAGAGAGAAACACAAGCAACCTACCATATGAAACACCTATACTAAGCATTACAAGGAAATGAAATATGCACATATAATCCTAGACAAAGTAAATGTACAAGATGAAAAACAAAAAGCATAAACAAAAATCTAGCTACCATTACCTCTTTTACCTTTAGATGGGGAATTTAGGTATATAATGATCAAGGTACTCATCAATGTGCCCAATCTTATTCACTTGGCTTCTTTGTTTGAATCTTCACTTCATCTTGTACGTCAAGTCTCCAAATCCTCCGAGCCGACCCGTGGACTTCAAGTCTTATTTGGAACCCAAACTGATTAGAGCTTTTTCATGTTGATGATGACTTCCTTGGGCACCCAAATAGGTTACTTCCACCTCCGATCCTTTCGCCCAACCATTTGTGCAACCACTTTGTCATTATCCTTCTTCTTGAGCTTGCAGTGGTTACTTTTGGTCTTGTGATTGATCTTGTAGTAGAGCTTAGTGTAGATGTTGGAGGTCTTGTTTGAGAGGTTCATCGTCTTCTTCTCCTGCTTAGTCTCTTTCTTGACTTGTTTGCATTGGAAGGACATGTGACCTTCTTGATGACACTTGAAGCATGTCATGGTGGACCCCTCCACAAGCTTATTCACCATGTTGTGATGGTTATCTTACAGAGGTTGGACATGATTCTTTCTCTGTAATCTTGTTAAGTTGTTTTTGAGCTTCTCCACTCCTCGCTTGAGCTCATCATTCTCTTATGCAATAAGATCACTACATGATTCTGTAACAACATTATCAACATATGTCTCATTGCAAAGGAGTGAGCTAGATAGATCAATCAAATCATCACAAGAAGTAGAAGCATCTACCTTATGATTGAAATTAAAGAGAGAGGTGGATTGCTTCAAATGAGCCTTAGGTTGAGATTCAATGCCCTCAAGTTTTATCTCAAGCTCTTCATGCTCCTTGTATAGCAATTCAAATTTGCTCAATAATTGTTTATAATTAGAAACAAATGTAGCATGAATGTCATTAGAACATTGAATTTCTTAAGTTCTTTAGCTTGTTTCTTTAAGGCAATTTGTTTCTTATTGATCAATTCAAGAAGTTCTTCTTGAGATGGTGAATTCTCATCGAATTCATCATCACTTACATTATTTTTCATATCTTTGGTCATAAGGCACTTGTGTAATGATGACTTACATGATGATGACCTTGACGAAGAGTTTTTCTTTGAGGAGTGGATGGTGAAGCTCTTATCACTTGATCTTGAATCTTCATCTTCACTCACTCATCTTCCTATGCTTGCGAACACTTTGGCTCTTACTCTTATCTCACTCTTGTTCTTAGCCTTTTTCTCCTTCTTGATATGATCAATTTTGTTGACCAAGTCTTCAATAGAGATTGGATGATCAATCTTGACATTGATCCTCTTGATGTTCTTCTCCAATTTTGAGGTGAGCTTGGTGATCTTAGAGTCCATTTCTTGGTCACTTGAGGTACTTTGCTCATCTTCTCCATCGTCATTTTCATCTTTATCACCATTATTTTTGCTTGAGCTTGACTCTTGCTCTTGCCTCCTCAGCTTCTCTTGCATGTGTGGGCAAAGAGCTTACTTGCTTGTGATGGCAACGTTCTTGGCGCCAGATGCGGAGAGAACTTCAACCCCATGTTCATGATCATCTCATGGACGGTGATCTTACCGAGTACTTTACTTAGAGTCATCTTGATAATGTAGTTGTTATCATAGATGATGGAGACAATAACCTTGTACTTTGGAAGTAGAGCTTGAAATATCCTTCTCAACACTTGATCGTCCCCAATTAGTGTCAAACCTAGCCTATTGATCTATTGACAAAATATTTAAACGTAAATACATGTCATTAGCACTTTTATGGGTAAGTTGTTTAATGCTATTGATATCAGAGACTAGCACAAGATATTTCTCATTGCGCACATCATTTGTGCCTTCATATATTTCAATGAGGTTAGTCCAAATATCATGTGCATCGGTGAGACAATACACGATTCAATGCATCGATGGATAGGAAAGATAAAATGATATTCTTCTCCAAAGCATAGAATTATCTCTCCTTGTTTGTGGGATGTTCTTTTATCCCTTCTTCGGTGACTCTCCAAACATCTAAACATTTGGCTTGCAGAAAACAAGTCATTAGAATCTTCCACTAGAGGAAGTAAGTGCTATCAAAATGTAGAGCATTACCGATATCCATCCCTACCCCAAACATCAGACTCAATAGGCGGTGAAGCCTAACCGATCAAAAAAAGACCACAACTCAAATGCCACTTGGATTGGCGTATCCTTGTGAAAGGTGTGAGCCCCGGCTTGATAACAATTCAAAGGGATCAGTGACGTTCTAAGAGGGAGTGAATTAGGACACCTAGAATTGATCGGCTCCAAAAACTTCACAAGATAAACCTATATCAATTTTCATCTAAAAATGTGCTAGGTTTATATAGTGTGTCTACTCTACCATTCAAAAGGGTTTACAACCTATAGCTAATCTTAGCAAACTACTCTAGAAAGGTAAACATGTAAAGGTAACTTGCAAGTATGTAAATACGGAAATGTAAAGGATGTAGAGAGCAAACTCGGCACATAGGATTTTATCCTACGGTATCGATGGCATAAACGTCACCCCTAGTCCATATTAGAGCAGTCACCTAGGCTATTGCTCCCGGTCACAACCCTTGATCCACCTAGGGCTCAAATAGGTTGAGCCGTCAAGCTATAAAGGCAAGGCTCATCATAAGATTCTCTTCTGATCACTTGCCATTGTCTTCACTTCGGAGCTTAAGCCACCAAGGCAAGGATCTTCGCGTCCTCGTATAAACTTCTTGCCACTGCTCTGCACGAAGCCAAAAGGTCGACAAGATTGAGCCACCAAGGCTCATGGTGTCAGAGGTTATCAAGACTCTAAGACACCGATGTACCATTTGGTACAAGCTAGGATCACTTATTGATCCCCTCTCTAGGTAGCAACACCTAGCAACAACTCTCTCTATCACATAGAATAAAAAATATGACAGATTATAAGTGAGACAATAATGTGAGTACCTTCAAGGCATGATAGCAACGGGTATCACTCAGATCACATGAAAGTAATGCAGGTGTTACTGGATTCGATCAGATAATCTGGAAAATTTCGGCTATGATCTGTGGTAGCGGCACCTGTAAAATACTTGAAGGGCATTCAACTTATACTTACATTCTGCTTGGTCGACCATAACTTTGGTGTCTAGAAGAAAGTAGTTATGGACACTAGCTTCTATGATTAGGTTGCGATCTTCATCATTTGAGATGGTGAAGACACATAGGAAGGCAATCTGACTAAAAAAATGATAAGTATCTTTATATAGCAACTGACTAAAATGTGCAAGATTCTAAGTTAATAAATATATATGTTGTCTTTCAGTGTAATCTCCCCAATCCCTTGAGGGTAAAAGGTGTCATGGTCTAGAGGATCGACATGGGCAACTACAGCTACCACGTTGACTAATGAACCATGGGGCTGCCTCAAAGCATAATCCAGCAACACAAGAACGACAAATGAAACCATTTGGGTGTGCTGACTAATAAGACAAAGAAGGAACCATAAAATATGACACTTAATTAACAAGAATGAAAATTCAGAATTAGAAATGCAAAAAATGAATCTCAATTTTTATTGTCACAAAGATGATGTTTTTTCATTAATTTCACATTCACCACTTTAGTTGTTAAACTAAAGATTGATGGATTAAAGGGCACGTCTTATGCACAAGCCCAAGGAACTGTGTAGGATAAGAAATGGGCAGCAAGTGAAACAAGATACATTGATAGGTACAGAAAAATAAGTTGAGACAAGTAAACATGGGCTGAGAGAAGAACTGAAAACAAGAAAAGATGAGCTGTGGAAACTTGTAGAAAAAGAGCGCGGAGGACAAAAAGAATGTTCTCTTTGCCGATAACAAGTTCAAAGACCGTGCTTTGAACATGGTAATACAAGCAATTTGCAGACAGATTATATTAACGAACATGAGAAAGTTGTACAATAAAACTAAGATTTGTCCCATCAAAGAAATCTAAACCTAGTAAAGTTATCTAATACAAATTCATGTGAAGGCCAGGACCAAAAGGAACAACAAATTAACAAAGTACATCTTTTATTGTATTGACTTATGAGCAATTAGTTTCTCAAGCAACCAAGAACAACAAAAGGAACGACAATCTTTGCTAGAATATAAAATTGTATGTTTCATAATTAAAGAATGTATACCATAAATATAATTAGAAAGAAAAATGGTAGTACCTGAATAATCTCTTCTTCAACCAAAACGGTGGTCGAATAGAGCAAGCTAGGAGGACATATATATTGGAGTTGTAGGAGAACTGCGAATTAACAGAAAGGAAAGATAAATGTCTTTCCAAGTGGAATTGCAAAATACTAAAAGAAAATATAAAAAATACAAAACTACTGCAATGGAAAAGTCTAGGTAAAGATCTTTCAAATATTGATCCGCTAGAAAACATAAATATGTACCACTAGAAATAAGTCTAGGCTGTTGCTACCCAAGAATTACAAATGCAAAACCAGATATGGCCTGTAGATTGAACTTGGAAGGAATGTGGGGATGGAGACACTACCTTAGAGGAGAAGTTGTTCGACGGGAAGGAGCAAGACAGTACCTCCCTATCGTCCCCTTCGTCAGCGGGGTGCACGGTGGCGGTAGGGGCGTTGAAGGTGCCTCTAGCCCCTAAGTGTGGTTTTGGTAATTAATGACAATACCTATAGACTAACAATTGTGTTGAGAATTATTAGTAGATTATTTCTATAGGTGATGCATGAAGGGTTGTGCATGAATTCATTGAGGAATGTCATGTGATCAAGAGAAATGCATCAAGATGAATGAGTTTTAGGTAATACTCAGGTAAGTTGTGATAATACCTATGGACTAACAATTATATTGAGAATTATTTGTAGGATATTCCATAGGAGATTCATAAGTGATAAAGCATTGATTCGTTGAGGAATGGGAGATCAAAAGATATGCATTGAGGTCATTGAGCTCTAAGTGATGCTCATGTGAAGAAGAAGAAGAAGCTAGAGAGGAAGAGACCTCGGAGTTTGATGATGGTCTTAGGAATATTGATAATAAGCATGAAGATCAAAGTTACTTGTGAAGATCAAGTAACTGAAGGTATGAAATTGTCAATTGAGTTTTATAGACTGACTCATGTGCTATTTGCTTGAGAATAAGTTGAGGTTAGGTTCCATATGAAGGTAAATATTAAATTGAGATATTCAATGTGCCGAGTTGGAAGAGCAAGATCGAGACAAGCTTAGTAAACTACTAATATGCATGATGCTTTTGGTTCACACCTTGGTGGCGAACCAGATAAAGATGGTGTAAAAAGATAAATCTTCCATACTTGGTGTATGAAAGCAATCAAGTGAACTTCATCGATCTTGATCGAGAGGATCGAGATGGAAAGCGAGGATGAACATCATCATCAAGCTCAAGTGAAGAGTTGATGATAAGCCTAGAAAAAATATTGGGACTCGAATGATGTGTTTATCAAGTCTGGCGGGATGGCTAGCTCATGGCAAAGGTATAAAATATAGAGCATTTTCTTTTGTTGGACAATGGTGATTAGAGAAGAGAAATGACCAGATTGATAGGATAAATGTCGTACTATTAAGAGGGGTCTTGATGATTGCTTGAGTTTTACCATGTATTGATAAGTTCAATCTTGCATATGCATACTCTTTTTGGTAGGATGCTATAGTTTGCAAATGTGGTTTGCAAGTTGACATAGTGAATGCATTAACCCTTGGTCGTATAGAACCTTTAGGTTGTAAATTTGTTTTGCAAAAGTTTAAGGTTCATGTAGTTTTTATTATGGTGAATCTTTAGACTATGGTTTAGGTTTGATCCAATATGTTTGAGATTAAGCAATCAGTTAGGATGTGTAGCCCTCTGAATAAGCTTTCCATAGAGTCCAAGATCACCTAAATTGAACATTCGGTTAGAAAGTTATTACCATTTCTCTGAGTGTCAGTTGTGTTGGTCAAGGAATGGCGGTCTTTCCGCCAAGAACTCTGGTCTAACCGCGAAGGTGGCTGGTCAGACTACTAGAACTTGCAGAGACCTTTCATCTCTCTGGAATGGGTGGCGGTCCGACCGCCAAGGTGGCCGGTTTGACCGCCAGGTGTTACCGGTTTGACCACCAGAACAGAGTGTTTTGGACTTGTGTTCGAGGCTTGCGGTCTGACTGCCATGAGGGTCAGTTTGACCGCTAGAGGCCTTAAAGGTCAGGAATGGCTAGTTTTAGACCCGTTTGTCCAATGGCGGTCTGACTGCCAGATGCACAGAGGTCAGACTTTAGGCAACGACTATATTTTGGATTGTGGCCTATAAATACCCCATGTCGAGTGGCTTGGGCAAGAGCTGCTGCCCTTATTGAGCATACTTGAGCTAAGAAAAGTCCTCCCATACATTTGTGCATATGTTGTATATAGAGAGGGTTGTGATGCAAGAATCAAGTGCATTTGCATTAGTGATTGAGCTTTAGGCACTTGGTGAGAGTCGAGTTCGTCTTGGCTTGTCACTCTTGGAGGTTGTCGTCTCCTAGATGGCTTGGAGGTGGTTGCGCCATTGAGCCCTTCAAAGAAGCTTGTGAAGGAGCCACGGTAGTGATTGTGAGAGGCTTTATGCATGTCTTGCTAGAGAGGTAAAGTACAACTCTAGTGGAATCGAGGTACTGAATGGTTCATTAGATTAATCGGCTTAAGATCAAATTGCTTGTGGAGAACCTCTTCTCGTGGTGAGAATTGAATACTTGATAGAGAAGCGGTTAAAGGCTCGAACCCACCTCAACATGGATTACGGGTGATCGGCAAATCACCGATACCACAGGATAAACTTCGGATGTCATCTCTCGTGTTACTTACTTTTATGTTGTGATATTTACTTTTATGCAATTTACCTTGCGCAATTTATATTCCTAGAATCACAATTGCTTACATATCACCCTATGTTACAAACCTTGATATAGACATAGAATTGTTCACTTTATTGAGACATAGAGTTTGGAGATTTTATATGTGTTGTAACTGATCATTTTAATTCCGCATCTTTATCGATTAAATTGATATATAGTTTTTAGAATCGCCTATTCACCCCCCTCTAGTTGGCCTCTTTGATCCCGGATCGGAGGCGCCATATACCAGTTGGAGATGGATTCAAGGTGAAGTAGACGACGATTTGGGTGGGAACAGCTTCGCGAGATGGCAGCAGTGACAAAAACCAATTGGTGTTATGGTCGATAGGGTGTGGTTGTGCGGCGCGATGAGCTTCGGGCCAGGAGGGCCACGACAGCATACACCTTCACCTACAACCGTGCGTCGATTAAAAGTGGAAGGAGGTGAAATAACATATGGAAGGAGACGCGTAGTATGGAAAGAATGAGGTGAAATAACAGATGGAAGGAGATATCTAGTATGAAAGGTAAATATTGGGTGATTAACGTGATTGATTATTTTCATACATGAACCAGGGTTCACAAATGCGACGAATATTAGTTGAAATTCGACCAATTCGAGCCGCATCTAATTCCTAAACTGAGCGAATTTCAAAATTTAAATTCAAAAAATAAAAAAATCAAAAAAATTCTAAAAATACTAGAGGCAATTCTAAGACCTTATGTGAAAAAGAAATTCCAAAAATAATGTCATTTGCATCATATTTTATATGGAGGAAGTTTAAAAAAAAACTAAAATAGACCATATGAACATGATGATTTGGCCCATCATGTTAAAGAAAAGCTTAACATGTAAACACATATTTTTCTTGTGCAGACATATCTTAAGAGGATCTTTAAAATTTATTTTACTTCATTTAGAGTTTTATTAATTTCTTTATAATTTTTACAAAGTTCACAAGCATAAAATGAACATATTAAGAAACAACATTGTAATTAACTTTTTCATGTCTACCATTATTTTTCCTACATAAAGTATAGTATAATTAAACTAATAAAAGTGATTTCACTAATTTTGTAGGTGTGATAAGTTGCTATGACTTAATCTAGTTGCAACACATTTACATAATCCTGCATGTTATAATAATTATTTCATGAGTCCATGTATTTTTAAAAGACATGAGATTATATAAGAAGACTAACAAAATCGGTTTCATAATTTTTAGATTAGCAAAGAATTAACTATGCATCTATAACATATATTATCGAGCCAAGATTTTGAGGTTCTCGTGGGTTTGTGTACTGTAGCTACTGTAGCAGTGGGCCCCGCATATTGTGTATATATACATATACATATACGTATATTTACACATATAATATAATTTTATTTTTGGAAAATTTCAAAAAATATCGAAAGGAATATTAGTTATATTAATAAATCAACTAAAATAATCTAAAATGCAAAGAAAAATATATATAACTCAAAAAATATGAAACAAATTTTGTTAATTTCGTATTATTGTCGTCTACATGCTAAAATTATGTGTATGCATAAAAGTACTATTGTTTTCCCTATAATTAAGTGAATGTGTTAAATATTGATAAATTCATAAATAAATATTGAGATATTCTAAATTGGTGAACTCAATTTTTTAGTCTTTTTTTGTCATGCGCTGTGAAAAAAAAAGCGTGGCGTAAGCGCGCCAATCAGACTAATACTATATATTAAAGCTATAAGAATTGGAGTGATTCTAGGGTTCAAGATACTGTAGCTAATGTTTATATAGGTTCTCCATATGTATACATGTATATATACGGATATGTATAGGTATTTATACGTATATGTGTACATATACATGTATGTATGTATATACATATATGTATATTTATATGTATAATATAATTTTTTAAAAAATTCTAGAAAAATAGCGAAAGGTATAATGTTATATTGATAAATCGATTGAAATAATCTAAAATGCACAGAAAAATATCTAAAACTCAAAAAAAAAAATGAAACAAATTTTGTTAGGTTCGTATTACTGTCGTCTACATATTAATTATGTGCATGCATAAAAATAATATTATTTTCTCCATAATTAAATTAATGTGTTAAATATTAATAAATTCATAAATAAATATTGAGATGCCCAAAATTAATGAACATAATTTTTTTAGTCTTCTTTTATCATGTTCTGTAAAAAAAAAAGGTGCGGTGTAGGCGCGCAAATCTATCTAGTTTAACTAGTTTTAGCAAGTACATTTTTAGTTAGCTGGCTTCTAAAATAAATTTTTAGTTTCTCACCACATCGCTTCTCCAATAGCGTCTCTCAGTTAACTTCTCAACTTTAATTTATTTTCCTCAGAAGCAGACTTCTGTCTTCTCTAAAACCTACTTCTCCAAATCTCTATTTGTTTTATCTTCTCAGGAAAACAGAACCAAAATAGAAAATGAACATAGCCTAAATAGAGAGGAACAATAACGTACGGAGGGAGGCTGTAAGCGGATTGTTAGATCAGAAATCGACAGACGTAGTTAGTTGTTTGCACCTTTTGCACAAAATTGGTCATTTTCACTAAATATTTCGCCATCTAATGTCTTAGGTTCATAGACTGTAATCATGGATATTTTTAGTTTAGTTTCTCCCAAAAAATAATCGATTCATCGGAATATTTTTTGACTGATTTTTGTTGCCTCCGGGCCCCGTAGTAAGGCCGATAATCGCCCAGTAACAGGAAATTGCTGCCAGTACATACATATCGAGCATGTAAAACTGTGTTGACACAAAACACTAAGGAAAAGTTTACCATATATATCCGCGCTATATAAATTTTGGGCCTACTCAGTCTGGTGACGAGCCCATCAATAGGCCCGAGGCCATACCAACCCAACCCAATTTGAAGGCATAATCGACCGCTGTGTTATGCCAACCAATTGCTCTTCATAGTTCTTCCCTTAGTTGTTCTTAGTTGTCTATGTTCCCTATCTTTCTTTTAGACTAATAATTGTGCACAAGTGCATGTGTGGCCATTGGATCCCTAATTATCTTCTAGGGGAACAACGTGATGCTGTGGGCCCTTGACTCCTGTTTTGCATCCAACATCATAATGAACAAGATATGCACGAATCACTGTATAAGATTGATTATTCTTTTCCTCTAGTTGCAGTGAAAACAACTATGCAATAATGGACAGCATCCACATGCTCCTCCACATTCCATGCCGCTACCGTTCACCGGGCAACGTCTATGAAATGCCAGCCTCACCGGCCATGGGTCATTGCCCTCGTCAGCACGTATTAGATTGATCAGAGACTTGCAAAGTATTGCAGCCACCTTCCCACATAGAGTTGCCTAGCTACCCACAAAAGATCTAACCTTCATTCATCAGTTCCACATGGCGCTCGCCAAGCTAGTCATCGTCGTCGTCACCGTGTGCCTCGCCTTCGCTACCGCACCGACGGCCATATCCTACCCTGGCGCGGCCGTGGGCGAGGGCTGCGAAGAGTAGATCAAGTACTTCACCAATTGCCTTGCCTATCCTACGATCCGTGGGATGTGCTGCAATGTGGTTAGGGACTTCAGGTGCCTCTACAAGCTGGAACGGGAGATGGTGGTCCCATGCATCCCTAACTGCGGGCACCCATGCCCGTTGAACGGGAAGGCTGTGGAAGCGGTGAAGCTGGCCGAGCTACACCTCTTGTGCATGGAGCACCTCAACTGCCATTAAGCCTAGCTAGCATGCATCAGTACTTGCTAGATTTGTGTTTTGTGGTTCGTTCAATTGTTGTCACTGTTTCTTCGTTTAGTTTGCGTGGATGTACTCGTACATACCGAGCATAGCTTGTATTCTCCATTTAATCTTGAGTGTATCTATTTAACATTCGAATGTTTTTACTGCGCAAAATCATTCACATTTTCAGCCATCAGATCTTCAATCAACGCACTAGATCAGGCTGCAGCAATTCATATAAACAAACACAACCCTAACCCACCCGATCCAATCCCATTCCCCACCATGGCTCCTTAGATCCACCCCTCCCGCGCTCCACCACCCTGCCGGAGAAGACAACCACTAGTCGGTGAGCACAAATCTCCTAACAAATCTTGTACTACAAATTCAAATGATTTCTCCACAATTTTCATTCGCTTGACATTTAGCCTTTCCGCTAATCTTTCTCTCTTGGATTGTCACTCTCCTTCATGCATGCATATAAGCATGTGCATGTGCATGTGCTTCTGTGACTGTTCTTAAGGGAAAAACACTGCCTGCAAATAGGAGACCGGTTCATATGCATATGAACCGTTTGCCAGGGCTCACTAATTTGACCGCCCACAATATGCTTCGTTCCATCTCTTAATTTTTCTAGGCCCATTCAAATTAGTAGAGCGAGAGCCTAGCCCACGTACCCACATGACCATGTCCCTCCACTACTCCACCGCCCACGCTTCATGCGCCACACACTCATATCTAGTCCCCAACCCCATTCTTCGCAATACAACGGCGCTTTTGAGCTTCTCCGTCTCTTGCTCATTGCTCCAAAGCTCACACAACCAAATGTGGTCTCCTTTCCAATCTCCTCTCATTCTCTACACGGTCACTCCCTATCTAATTCTTACCCCGCTGGCTGCCTCCACTTTCACCCGGTAAGGTCCTACCTCATGCCTCGTGGCTTCGACAACCAGAGGTTATGTCCCAGGTGCTCGTGAGTGTACTCCAACCACCGCAGAGGCCCTACAATTTTAGGTGTGTCATGCAGGGGAAGAGGTTGTGGCCAGCACCATTGACAAGCCTCTATGAGCCAAGCTCGAGCGTGCCTGCAAGCTTGAAGGTCAAATGAGTCTCGCTCATGCCTGCAAGCTCGAAGGTCAAATGAGTCTCGCTCGAGCTCGTCTCAAGTCGAGTAAGCTCAGCTGGTTGAAATTAAAAACACTAGTTTCAGTCATGGGCAAGAGGAAATGGATTGTGCCGATTCCAGGTTGACAGGTGAGACAACGAGTTAAGAAAAAGGACACATTACAATAAAGGCCAATCAGCAACTAGCCAAGTTATCGAACAATACATTACACGCCTTTCTCCTTGAGTCAGTCCCCCTTGCCCTATGATCCTCATGCTAGTCTCCCCAAATCTGTGCTACAGTCTATGCACTAGGGGTGGTGGGCATGATTAATGTATTGTGTATTGTGCATTGTGCTCTGAGTACATGGTTGCATGCTGAAGCTCAAGAGAAAACAAGAATCTCAAAAGTTCTTTCCTGAACCTATATCTACTCTTGTGTAATTCTTGTGCTTAGAAAAATTCGAGAAATGTAAATATAGCAGCGAGCGGTACGATCCTCAATGCGAAGATCTCAGCACACTTTGCTTTCCGGCGATCCTTCTGTTGTTCAACAGGATCTAGATCTAAGAACGATTGTCGTGCTGCGATGTGGACGAGCATCTACACGTTGTCCAGGTTCCCGTGACGTCAAGTTCTTCTGGGCCCACCTGTCGGATGCCGCCAAGCAAAAGAGTTCCTTGGACCCAGGCCCGTCCCGTCCACTCCGCGCTGTCCCGCATCCCTTTTCTCACCCGGAAAAGAACACCCACGCCAGCATCACCTCACTGCAACAACGACCCCACCCATTACCCGAACACTAGGGCCTACACACCAGTGAAATTCGATTCCCGCGTGAGTAGCTCCAGCCATTCAAGCAACCGTGCATTCCATCTGCCCTCGCGCTCAGGACGGATGGGATGGACCCCATCTCCAGTTACCGGACGGTCCACCTCAGCCCATGCAGGTGGGCCCAGAGATCACCTGGGCCCCAATGTCATAGAGACGAAGCCCTCCACGCCTTGTGGTTAACTAACTGGAGGCGAGGCGATCCGGACCGATCTCCAATTTCGCTGCCGACGCCGAGCTGTTTCGGCGGCTGCGAGAGAACGGGGGATGAAGGGCGGAGGCGGCGGCGCGGCGGCGGTGCCGGGTGACTACATCTACTTTAAGTCCGTCGTCCCGCTACACAAGATCTCCGTAAGCTTCGCACGCCCCGCGGCTCCGTCCCATCTCATCCTGTCTCCCCTCCCGCGCACGAATTTCGGGGGTGCGGTTTACTCAGGTCCCGGGTGCCGCTTGGTTCTGAGTTTGTTCGTGGGTAGCCGGGTCGCTTCGACTTCGATCGCTTCGTGTGTGTCGTTGGTGGCGCCTTCTCTCGCTGGGATTCCGTTTGGTTTCGCCGCCGGGGTTTTAACTTTTGAGCTTGGGAATGCTCTCGGTTTTAGATGGATTGAAGCGAATTTAGTGTGAAGAATCGTCTCTTCTCTGCAAGATCTGCGGGAGGACGATGGTTGATGTGGTTTGGTGTTTGGCAGATTGGGGTTTTGTTCTGTCTTGCGTAAACTTAATTTGATGATATGCCAACCAAGACTGCAAGCTTAAGCTTCTGCATATACGCAGTTCGTAAACAGGCATTTCCGTCCAGTGTCGAGTGATACTTGTCTGGTCATGATCTAGCCATTCTGGATCGTAAGAAAGTTTAGCATTAATGTTGCTTGGTGGCTGGTTTACTTTAGTTAAGTAGCTTACATTTCTCCAGTTATAGTCTACTATCCATGTCTCTGTATTCGGTCTGTGAAAGTCGTGCTCAATCAAGTTATCTAGCGATTAGGAGTTCATTTTTTTCTAAGAAATAATTAGGAGTTCATTTGATTCGATAATGGGAGCTGCTGGCCGAACTACGTTTTTCTTATCTTACAAATGTAATATTCTGTCCTGTGCTTTTTTGAATTCACGAAGTGCATTGTCGTGGTCGCATGCTAATGCATCGCTATCTTTTTTCTTTCATTTGTTGCAATCTCAAGTTCCTTCTTGTCATTTGAATGCGTACTTTTAGTCTTCATCTCTTTTTAAGCATAACAGCAAAACAATTTATCTGGCTGTCTACTACATCCAGTATAGAACTCATAAATAAAAAAATTAAAAGAGCTTAAGTGGTTCTTGTTTAGTATTTGTGATTTTTTGGGTCATGCCTAGCTTTTTCTTTTCATTGGGGACTTTGTAGATTGGGTCGAAATTGTGGAGGTACTATGACTTTGGCCCCAAGGTTGTGCCGCCTCTTGTCTGCATCCCAGGAATTGCAGGGACGGCTGATGTATATTATAAACAGATAATGTCCCTTTGTATGAAGGTACGTACTCTAAGAGATGAAAGTGTCCATCCGTCTCAATATATCTATTCTTATTTTGATTATCTGAATTATGAGAGTTCATATGTGACTGTATTAGCTGGTTACCTGCAAATATAACTATGTGATATGCACACCCTTATACATGTGTTTATTCTCCATATTCAAGGGTGAAGAGTTATAAATTTCTGGTAAACATTTCTTCTGTACAAAAGGCATACCCCTTCCCCCACACACCAAAAATATGTAAAGGAACTAAAATAAGAAGTTTATGTGAAGCTTCCATCTTCTTACTAAGTGAAATTTTGGAACACGAGCAGGCCAATAGTTGAATGTTGAATTACTAAAATTTTTAGAATAAGTCTATCCCCCTCAACTATAAAAAAGTCCATCTTAACCAGCTTTTTACCACATAGATTTATCACATCATTGCTTTTTGCTGGTGTTGGCAGTCACATCGGGAAGCTTGGTTGTGATGACAAAATTTCCTTTTTCATTCCTTTTTCATTCCTCTTCATTTCTCTTCATGTTGTTGCTGCTCTGCTTCTTCCTCTGCAATTGCTTCACCTGGCAAACCAGAGATATACACCTCCCCCTCTCAGCCCCAGATTTAGAGGTGAGATACCTAGCCCAACGGCCAGGTCTAGTCAACCTCATATCCCTGCTGGAGTTGCTCACCACCATTGCCCTGCCACCACTGCCAAAAAGTTTGGGTGGTGCTGAGACAGTTTCATCATGTATAGTTGGCGAGAAAGAGGAAGATATGAATTAGAGAAAGACAGAGATAAAGTGGATTTTGTTTAGTTTGGTCATTTGCTGACCTGTATGGGTGAGGTGCGTAGATGTCCATATGGTAATATCAGCTAATGTTCATGCCAATTTGGCCAAAACAGCTGTGAAGTCTGAGCCAGATCCACACCAGCAAGATGACCCAACAAAACCACCTCAGGGTGTATTTTAACCCGGTTTTCAAAGATAAGGGGGGGGGGGGGGATAAAAACCGGTTTTGTGTTCAGGAGGTTAAGTGGACTTCTTGGAAAGTTCTTGGGGGAAAATGCACTTGTTCCAAAATTCTAATGTCAATGAAGATTTACAATAATTTGGAAATACTTTGTAACAAGCAGGTTGTAATTCTCGGAGACTGTAATTATACCTTTAATTGTTGTTGGTGCTGCTTCAGTAGCTTAGGATGTATTCATGCTTTGGAAGACAACCAAATTGTGGTAGTGCTGTGAAGTGTGTCAAATTTGAAGTGGACATACCTTCTTGAAATTTCAATGCCAATTCAACTGTGGCAGAAACTTTATTGATCTCTGTTTGCCAGTGGTATAACTAGTTAATTACATGTGGAACTACTTGAAGATTCATTTTTCTATATTCCTTCAGGGTTATCGAGTGATATCTATTGATGTTCCTCAAATTTGGAATCACCATGAATGGATTCATTCATTTGAAAAGTTTCTGGACTCCATGAACATCCATCATGTAAGGAAACGCCACCCTATTTTCCTTCTGCGTTTGTGTTTTGACAAGGCTGTTAGCTTAATAAGGCATTGTCATTTTGTTTCCTTGCCATTTTTGCTTAAAATTCCGCACCCATTTTCTTAGAATCCATTCATTTTCCACTATCTGCTTTTGCTTGTTGCAAACTTTAGTCCTGGACTTCCATTTTCACTTTTATTCAACTTTCCATCTTGACAAAAAAAAGGATACAACCAAGGTATACTGAACCATTAGCATATGCATCAAAATTAGTGCACTCTCCTACTTATTCTCAAAAAAACCATGCCTTTTTTTGTTCTTTCCACAAGTAAATAAGTAGAATTTTTACTTCCCACTTTTGTTTGATTCTCTTCTTTCTTGAGAAAACAAGTACAGTAGGGTTAGTTAATTTATTCCTAGTAATGTACAGCAGAAGTCTTAGTTTTACTTCACACAATCCTTAGGTATTCAGTTGGGTTACGAATAAGTTATACTGAACCATCTGAGAATGCAGGTTCATATTTACGGTACATCTCTTGGTGGATTTCTGGCACAAATATTTGCTCAACACCGTCCAAGGAGAGTAAAGTCATTGGTCCTATCAAATACTTTCCTTGAGACACACAAGTTTGCTGCTGCCATGCCATGGTCTCCAGTGTACGTATAACCTCTTCAAAGGTCTTTTGTAAAATTGTATGAATGTGTATAATAAACTGGTCATATACCTGTTTACGTGTTTGAACACCTCCTTGCATCTATGTTATGTTGTTTGAAAGGAATTTTAGCATATGTTTCTCACCAACACAAGGCTTCAAGTTTTCATGATAATTTATCACTGATGGAGAATATACACCCATCCTTTTTTTGAAATGAAAAAATTATAATTCTTACATAGCTTCACAATTTCTGTCTAAGATACCAGATAAATCAAGTTAACTGAATTACCTTAGGGGTGTCAGGTCATGAATTTTAAATTTATTTTTTTAAAACAAGGACCTGATGGGGTTATGTAGGAACATGTCTTATTCTGTCAGAGAATATGTTCTTTGGACCCTGGGGTTATGTAGAAACATTGTCTTATTCTGTCGGAGAATATGTTATTTGGTAAAAACAAGTTTTTAGGTCAGGTTTGTTGTGTTCTGTGGATTAAAAAAGCAACTTGTAAAACTCGTTTTTATGTTTAAAGAAAACACGTTTTTATTATACCAATTATACCAGTCTAAGTTTGTGGTTGCTCTGTGCTGTGCTTATTTTTAATCTGCCATGAACATGCATTTGTGTAGAAATCGAACACCCATTTGGCAAATCTAATAATAATTTAACAAACTATGTCATCCAACGGTTGGTCCTTCACTATTTTCTCTCTTGTGGACAATTAATTTGTTAACCACTCCCATATTTTCTGTTATTTAGAACGCAACTACATCTCCTGCAATTTGGTTTAGAATAATACAGCTAAGCAAACATCAAGATGTACTGTAGCACAAGGTTAGAGTTAAGATTAGTTGTTAGGAATCAGATTAGAATAGTTAGAGATAAGATTTATTAGTTAGTCTTAGAGATAAGATTTGTTAGACTAGATTGTTATGGGTGGCTCCTATATAAAGGAAGGCACGCCATGTATTGTAATCAATCAAGCAAGAGAAATCAATCTAGTTCCCAGTCTCCTTCTCCTATATCTTTCCCAATATTCTAAGTCTCCTCAATATATAGTCCAATCCCTCGCTTAGCATCTGACGCTGCTCAGCTATCCTCCTATATATAGTCCAGCACTGTTGCAGATGTTCTTTGCAACAGTGCTGAGCTAACCAAGCATCTTACCTTCAATGATTAGTGATGCTGTTATTGTAGCTTAGATGATGTTCTTTGCAACAGTAGCGAGTAGAATATGGTGATTATAATGGGTGACATGAAGCTGAATGATGTTCACCAAAACACATGGCATAATCTTGTGAAGAATAACAATTACGCAACTAAGAATCTCGAGTTCTCAGCTCAATTTAAACTAGTTTTCTAAAAATTCTCTTTTGTAACATTAGGTGACATCGTATGTTCAAATTTGTTGGTATAAAATCGTACTTTATACTTGGTATAATTACTAGCGAATAACAAGGTCCAACAATTTTCTTTTGATATTGCAGTGTTAATTGGACCCCTTCTTTCTTGCTGAAGCGATATCTCTTGACAGGAATCCGAGATGGTCCCCATGAACCATTCATTGCAGACTCAGTAGATTTTATTGTGGGTCAGGTTGGTATCATCTATAAACACTTATTTAGGTGTTCAATGTTTTTGCATTAAGTAGAATTCACAAATGTTTAAAATGATTTTATGATATGTTATAAATACGAGTAATCAAACTTGATCTGCTATGTGGTTAGATATTCTAGTTAGATGGCAAGCCTGTTTTGTTTCATTGTTGCTGTTTTGTTCTGCCTGCCTTCTCATGTGATAATATCTTCTGCATGCTGCATGCCAGGTCGAGACATTGTCAAGAGATGACCTTTCATCAAGGTTGATGTTAAATGTTAATGTTGCATCAGTTGGATCATTAATGCTACGTGATTCACTCATCACTATAATGGATGTAAGTTACCTAAAATTCAAGTACTATAGCAGAAACCTTATACATTACTGTTTACATAGTTTTTTCTTAATTGTTCTCCATTCCATCTATTGGCTGCAAGAGTTAAGAGCTTTGATCTATGTTTAACATAAGATTCAGAGATTAATTCTTAACCTGTATGAGTAGGTTAGGAGATAAGCATATTTAATTTTGGTACCTTACAATAACCGACCTTTCAGAACCATCAGTTGATAAGGACTTCCAAGAGTGATTCCTGAAATCCTGCCATGATCGTTGACTTTTGACACTCCAATATCTCGCGTGCTAACTGTGTGCAGTGAACATCTTTGCACAGACAAACGACTACTCTGCTGTTCCTCAGCTGTTGAAGGACCAATTAAATGAAAGATACCCAGGTGCAAGGCGTGCTGTACTGAAGACTGGTGGTGATTTTCCCTTCCTCTCACGTCCAGATGAGGTTAATTTGTACCTTCAGGTATTGTGGACACGTCTTTTGTTTCCCTTTCATTGTTATCACTTATCAGACTTTATGAAGAATAATTCTCGAAACACTGTCAGCTACATTTGAGGCGGGTTGGTGTAGAACCAAGGCCAGATCTGGTCCAAGGTTTCACACGAAATGGCAGTGCTGGGAGCTCAAAGGATCAGAAAGATGGAGGGGACAGCTTTGATGATAGTCCTGGAGATGATGGCCACCAGGGTTCAGGTGGCCGTAACCGTGACACAGGGAATTGTGGATCAGAATCACATGATTCTAATGAGCCGATACCAACAAGCACAATGCTTGCTAATACTGTACTAGGTACGCTCAGCTCTACCCTGCAAGCTTCACTATGGATGCTCATGATACATCACTGCTATGTGTCCGCCTTCTATATTTCATCGAGACAGCTGTTCCATATATGAAGTAGTAATATGCTGTTTTACCCGTTGTAGAACTGGTTTTATAGAAATCATGGGAGCATATACCCACCTGCGTTGGAGTCCGTGTTGCCATTGAAAATCTGAAAGAGCACATCAACATATGGAAAAGTACTTTTGGGTGTTTGTATAATATGCTTGTGTTCTATATTTACCCATTTTTCTGTTTTTTAGGCCTGTAAATGGATTCCATTTGCCTGAGACATGATTGTGATAGTCCGATTTTCTTAAAATAGAAAAAAAGTTGCTTACCTCGATGATTTTTTTTTTTTTTTGCAGTTTCTTGCCACTTATTTCTGTTCAATTCAGGTTCTTTGTGCACATCTTCGTGTTGATTTCTGTTAAAACCGACCATGTTCGGGAGTGTCCGTTTTTCCAGTAATGCATACTGCATTTG
This sequence comes from Phragmites australis, assembly GCF_958298935.1. Taxonomy (NCBI): domain Eukaryota; kingdom Viridiplantae; phylum Streptophyta; class Magnoliopsida; order Poales; family Poaceae; genus Phragmites; species Phragmites australis. Next base: position 19,485,769 of record NC_084941.1, on the reverse strand, counting down.
ACTAAGCGATGCAGAGATCCTAATTGCGCTTAGTCTTATCAATTGATGATCTGAGACATCTATATTTTCGTGTTTGTGCTTATTCTGTCAATTTGACTCACTGTTGTCTCGTACAGTTTTAAGTTCCATGAGAAAATTGTGCGTAACACAGGGCTCGTGCTGTCATCTATCCCAGCGGAATTGTGATCGAACAACTGTCCCGCATGGAAATGACATGTTCTGAAAGAAAAGGTGTACGAGAGTAGATTGCGTACAATGACCACCAGCCATCACTGGATAAACGAAGAATACAAAAGACGTGGTAATTTTTGTTTTCCCGTCATGACTTTGTCACGAGTTTGTGACCATATGGTAACAGGAGAGAGAAACAAATTGGATGAATTCTTTGCAGTTTGAGGAGACGAAAGGGGCACAACTGATGTTATGGATGAAAACATGTATTTCAATCTTGCAACAGAAAGGGCACATGGGTTATTTGATAGGTCTAACTCAGACTAGGGAGTGGAAAAGCAAACTGCTGCTGAGTCAGCGTGTGAGGTGGCAAGCTAAGTCATCCAAAGGTTGTATTTGGCCTATCTATCTATCTATATATATACATATACATACATACATACATACATACAAATATTTTGCATTTTTCTCTAAAATAATGCAGCCGCATTTTTTAAGTCTAGAGGTATTACAAGCCATTCAAAATGATGTTTATCTATAGATTCTTCTGTTATCTTTACTTGTCAAAACCCGGCTTTTAAACTAAATTTTGAAAAGTATTTGCTACTCGGTACTCATCATTTTTATTGCTAGCTTATTTTAGGAGTAGCAAAGCTTTCTCTCGATATCTCTAGTCATGAATATATGTTATAAGTTTTTATCATCACATTAAGCAGTTTTATTCAAAAGGAACACTTCTCTGTGGACACAAAGTTCTCCTTTCACTATTATGGTTATATCAGATGCGGAGATTACCTGAGAACTACTAAAGAGACTTCTCTTATAGAGTACATAGTATAAAAACTCGTCTTATATAGACAAACTAGAAGATAAAGGGATTTTAAAAAACAACACTATTTTATTTCTACAAGCATAGCTTACAAATAATTTTTCCTTTCGAGAACCCTAAATACTTTCTTACACAGATGATTACTTTATAGAGATGGTAGCACAATTTCTTCCTTCAATATAGCCTATTTTACAAGTGGACTATTAATAGGAATGAGAGAGAGCGCTATGGACGCTCTCGCTCTGCTCTGGAGGATGCTTGATGGCTGGTGGCTAGTAAAATAATTTGCAAAGAAAATGAAAATTTGTAAAGGAAAAAAAATAGATTTTGGACATGAGATAGGAGAATGTAAAATATATCTACAAGAGCATATTGCAAAGAAAATCTTACAATTCCCTGATCTCATGAATGATAGAAATGTTCTACAACAATTTTTAGAAATTGTAAATTATGTAAGAAACTATATGGATAATCTGACTAAGCTTGCTGGGCCACTATATGCAAACGAATTTTTTTACTTCATTTTTTCTTAGTTAAAAAAGAATGGTCAAAAGTACTTCAACTCCAAAGATACAGATAATCTAGCTAAGCTTGCCGAACATTGCGTGTATGGATCTTCCATGTCCCAATTATTGATATTACTTATCAATACATTTGTACATATACTAACTTTTTATTTTAGATTTTGCCCATGTCTGACAATATCCATTATATCTTCATTTGAGAGTGGAATATCAAAATTTTCATGATAAGCTTTCTTCATTTCTTTAAATTTATCATTCATCACCTTTTTTAATTCTTTAGAATTTCTTCTTTCATTTTTATCTTTCATTGTGGTAATATTGGTTCAAATTTTTGTTCACTTTCCAATCTATATATGACCCGTCCAAAGGATCTACATTTTTCATCAAGCATTCTTTATATATAGATTTTTTGAAGATCTTTCTTCTTTTATAATTGTACAAGGTGCTGCTGTTGGCATTTTTTTTTTATTCTTTGCTCTTTTAAATTTCTGAATATAATCTTTTGCAGCTAGTTATATATAATAATTTACTTCCAAAATTTTCCAAGCTTGATTTAAAGCTTCATCAATATTTACATATTTTTTTCATGATATCCTTCGTGACAATTTTTGTTTCTATTTTTTGAGCCAATATTTCTTCAAATGATATGTATATTCCTGGTACCTTGCCATCATATACAACACACACACACACACACACACACACACACACACACACATATATATATATATATAGGCTTTTGTTCTATTACATCGGGAATCTCTGATGTAGACAGTAATTCATTTATCATATGAAAATATTCAGCAAGATTATTTAATATTGATAACATATATCCCTTTCTCTTCTCGTTTATTGTTATATAGATACTAGAAATTGTCTAGTATGCATTCTTGAACTTCTTCTAGGATTATATAATTTTTTGGCTTAAATTTATATAAATTTGACGGAAATATTTTGAGCTTATTTTCAGCTCCAAAACTAAATGATTCAAACCCACTAAAATTCATTGATCTCTTCATACCTGCAGAATAGATGATCGAGAAAATAGGTCAAGTAACTTATTATCCTATCCTTTTATATGTTCGAAAATAACTTTATAGTCATTTCTAGTAATAATATCTTCAAACAAAATCCATCTTCTAGTAGAACTCTTTTTACTATTGATTTGATTATAATATCTACATATTGCTTTATAGTATGTTCTAATTGTAAATTCTTTGAATCCTAAATATAATTGAAAAGAATTTATTGCATATATTTTTGCAAAGATTTCTCTATCAGTATTATACATATTTTTTCTTCTGTTTTTGGTGAATATTTATTAGGTTTTCGTTTTAATATAGCGTCACATCCTTCTTTAGAGCTATCAGTTTCAATAATAAAATAATTATCATCTAAAGGTAATTCTAACGGTTTTAAGTCCTTAGCCTTTTCTTTTATCAATTTTACTAACTTTATATCTTTGGAGTTGAAGTATTTTTGACAATTCTTTCTTAACTTTGCATATAGTGACCCAGTAACCTTAGCCAGATTATCTATATAGTTTCTTGCATAATTTATAATTCTTAAGAATTGTTGTAGAACCTTTCTATCATTCATGAGACCAGGGAATTGTAAGATTTTCTTTGCAATATGCTCTTGTAGGTATATTTTATTTTCTCCTATCTCATGTCCAAGAAAATTATTTTTTTTTACAAATTTCCATTTTCTTTTTAGATAATATTAATCCATTTTGTTCAAATTTTCTAAAAAATATTTAAGGTGAGCAATATGTTCCTTGTAAAATTTTTGAGAATATTAACAGATCATCTATATAGACTAATATAAACTCCTAATTTTCATTAAAAATATTTTGCATTTTCCTTTGAAATAATGCAGGCGTAGTTATTAAGCCTTGAGGCATTACAAGTCATTCAAAATGACGTTGAGGATATGTGAATGCTGACCATTCTATAGATTCTTTTGCCATCTTGACTTGCCAAAACCCGACTTTTAAATCAAATTTTGAAAAGTATTTGCTACCTTGTATCCTATTAATCCATTCTTATTTATTTAAAATATTATATGCATCATCCACTGTATTATCATTTAGCCTTTTGTAATCTATTACCATCCGTGATTTTCCCCTTACTATTTCAGAATAATTTCTTACTATAAATGCTATTGATCTGTGTGGACTTCTACTTTCTCTTATTGCCCCTAATTTTAATAACTCCTCAACATGCATTTCAAACTCTTGTATGTCTTTTGGAGTGGCTTCTATAGGACATGTTTTGATTATATAATCTGGGTTTGTTATGTTAATTTTACATAAAATAAAGTTCTTATCATAATATTTTATTGGTATTTATCTAATTATTTGGATATCTTCTAATCTTTGGACAATCTTCTCTATATCCTTTTTGGATTTTATGTCTTTGTACTAATTTGGTGCAAATGATTGTAATCCTATACATTCTACATAAAAATTTGTTATGTAATATTCTTCTGTGCTTGTATTAGACTCGTTTTCGTTATGTTTGTCTGAAAACTCATTGTCTATACTACATTCAAGATTTCCATTTTCAAGATCAAGATTGACAATTTTTTGATGTTGCGTTCTACCACGCTTTCGTACTTCTGAGATATATGAAACATTGTCTTGGTATGGAATAAATGTAATACCTTGTTCATATATAATTGTAGTTTGTAAAGAATGTTGTAAAAACCTTAATACAATTAACTTGTCATCGTTTATCATAGATGTCTCGTATTGTAATTTCATCTATTATGTATTCTGTGCCATTTATTAATACCTCAATATTGTATGCTAACTGATTATGGATCTTCCTTATTCCTGACATATCAGTAGATGTCTCTGTTTTATTATCATATATCGCATGTACTATTTTAGGACATTTTACAAAGTACTTATCATGAATAATTTTTTTTATCCCATGTCTACTAATGCCAATATTTTATAGGTAATATTTGGTCTTAATTTTACCTTTACTGGAATTCTTATTCCTAATATTTCTTTAAATGGTAATATATACTTATTACCAAAGTTTGTTATAGCATCTTTTAACTAGACTATCTTGTCACCTCTACTATCTTTTAACTCTATAGTTTGCTCTAGCATTCAGTATTTTCTATGAACTCATCTTCTTTCAAATTTGTATTGTCAATTTTCGTTTTCAAGTACTCTAATTCTACTTCTAATTTATTTACTTTGTTTTCTAATGTTCTTACTCTGCTGGACATTATTTTTTCATCTGATTCTAGTTCTAGTTCCTTTCTCTATCTTTGCTCTTTTGCTTTCAAACATTCAAAGCATGCTTGTTTTAGACATATGCTGCATGTAGCTCTATTTTCTTGACTTGGGTAGTATATACAAAAAACACATTTTATATTATAATCCCCCTTTCCTCTATCAAACATGATCACAACTTGCTTGATCCATCATTTCTATTGTTAGACCCGCTAATTCGCCTATTAAATCCATTTCATTATTACTTAACTCGTAGTCAGCCTCATTGTTTTCAATCTCATCAGTTTCTATAATTGAATATATTGACTCATCGTCTTTGATTCCATCACCGCAAACTAATATATTTTCATTTACACTGTCTATTAGTAAAGCTCTTTCTTGTTCTTCATATTTGCTAGAATATCTTTTTGATCCTTATTAGAACAAGTCCTACTTAGGCGGTGAGGTGAATTGCATATGAAACATCCAGTATCATTTTTAAAATTCCAACCATTTTAGTCATTTGAAAAAAATCCAAAAAAGGATATATAGGGAATAGAAAAATTCCACCCGCCTAAGTAGAGAACAGTTACAAATAAAGAGGAAACTAATATCGAACAAGTCTTACTTAGGTGGTCAAGCAAATTGCATATAAAACACCTACATGTCTTATCGTAAATGTTCTTAGTATTATAATGTCCTACGTTCCTCTTATGTAAAAATGGAGCTTTATTACCTGATCTTCTTAGAAAATATATTTTCTTAGTTTTGTAACTATTATTATTCTTTCATTGAGGTCTATGATAGCTTGTATTCTTGTGCCTTTCTTCTCCATAGGTTAATGATATTTGAATTATTTTATTGCAAAAATTACAATTTGAGTGTTTCATGGATCTTTGTGCTTGTATATTTGTACATATTTTCTTCAGTTGTTTAAATACAAAAGTTATGGCTTAAGATATATTGATAACTGCCCATTCAGTTTCCTTTTTATACTCTTCAAATATCATGCTCCCTGAGGGATCAAGTAATTTATTAAAATAACGTTCAACTACTCCCTTGTTATAACCTTGCTTTGTAGTAGTAGCATTATATAAATAATATTACGAGAATTCCTTTATACCTTTTCAGTTTGTTAATGTTAACTTTTCTATTTCTCTTAGCCTTTCATTTTGTAATGTAGAAAAGCCTAATTCTGGGTCTTCTGCTATTATAATGTTTGATGTTATATTTGCAAAATTATTTGGGTTGCTACCCCTCTTTTTAATTCTTCATAAAGGTTAAGGTTATTTTGTACCCATTGTTCCCATAAACTTTCGTTGACCATCCTAAAAATGTTTCTAAATAAGTTATCATATATTCTACTTTATTTCCTATGTTATGTTGATTTTATATATATTTCTGAGATCAAACATTTCCATATGCTTATGATATTAAGCCAATCAATATGATCATGTGCTGCTAGATTTAGTATCGCACCGTCACTCTTATAATTTTGAAGCTTAGTCTTTTCAAATTCTCTTCTCTTAGAACCCATGTATGTATATTGTCCTGAAATATAATTATAAGGATAATATTCTTTCTCTGAGGGCCATTTTCCTGATACTCTAGATGGTCTTTCCATTTCCCCTTCATTCTTTACCGAACGAACCTTCATCATATCTTCTCCTTTTCCCTTTTCCTATGTCTACTTCCATAGCTTTCATTGCATTTTCTAAATTATGCAACTCTACATCATCTAAGGAGTCTATAAAATCCTTATATTGCTCTGAGGCATCATAAGTGTCAACTTCAGCGTATAATTCATTACTTAGTTCATCTTCCTCTTCATAGCTTTCTAATAATAATTTATCATTTATATCGCACTGCTCATCTTCGCTTGCGGATTTACTATTAACTATTTGCTTATCTTTTTCATCGACCTCTTCTATTCTTTTTTCACTCTGTTTGTTTATATCTTTCTTACTTTCTGAGCTTTATGGAATTAATTCCTTATCTCTTTTTAACTTTCTTAACCTTGATAATTCTCTATAGAAATAAAGTTCTTTATCCTTTAGTGCAGGCTATTCACTTATCATAGTGTTGTTATATTCTACGGATATTTGTTTTAATTTTTCTTCATAATATTTTATTTTGGTATCTAAATCTAATTTTTCCATAAAGTCAATTACAATGTGCCGCATATTATCTTCAATATCTTGTTCTGATATAACAGAGTCTAAATCATCTAAGGCTCTTGACTTATAATTTATGAATCTAATATTAGTATCACCTTTGCAATTTTGGTAACTTATATAATTTTTAGGTTGTTTGAAAGTTTTATTTTCTATTAACTTGCTTATATTCCATTCTTCTCCTGCTCTTACTCCAGAGTCTTTTTTAAAGGGCTCATAAACTTTATTCCCTTTGATTGTATGCTTTAAATTACATCATTCACATTCACTTTATATCTGGTTCTACTTCTATTAGTTAACCTTCCAATGAATCCTATACTTACTAATAAGTTTGTTCCTTTGAATTCTTCATATCTTTTGGCCTGGAAACCAAAACTTATTTTTCTATAAATTCTTTTATAGGCATCATCAAGTCTGGAGCTATGTAAGTTATTAATCTATTTTCGTTCATATCTCCTTCTAAGAATCCTAATGCAGCTTTATTTACTGTATCCTATCTTTTATTTAATAATGTTATTAGCACCTTTGTTCCTAATTTCTTCCTTGTCATGCCCTTAATTCCTATGATATACATATCTTGGTGAATATATTTATAATTTGAATATTTTAAATTATTTTCAAATTGCTTATAACTCTTAATTCTACTGGTTGTGTCAACACACTTAATTTACTTATTTAGATATTCTGTATAACTCATTCTTACTTTCAAATATACTCATTTGATAGAATTGTTGAGGCTTTATTTTTCTTAAAGTATCCTTCTGATATCTTTCAAGGTCCTTTTTTTACATCTATGACTTCTTCTAGGTTATCTATATTCTCACTTTTCCCCTGTAGCCTATCTATTGAAGTTTAGGGTCTTGTATCTTGGTTTACTAGCTGAAGTATTTTACCTCTTTTGACGAAACTTTTAGATATATCCATCTTTGTAAATTTATAGGCTTAGTGGATGCAACTATTCCAAATGAAGCTAATACGCTCTCTTTGTTGCTTTCTTCTATATTGATTCTATTTAAAATCTGGATCAACAACTGTAGAATGATATTATTTTACCTTATTAATATCTTAGAGTCCTCTTTAGGTGATTCATAATCAGAAAAACCAACAGGGTTAGCTAAGTATTTTTCTATTTCTCTTAAAATTTAGTTGTATTCTATCATATATTTATGGAGAACCAAGATCTTTATTTCTTCCAAAAGCCTTTTAATATTAACTAAATCTTGATATAAAGATTTTGATTCTTCCAATGCCCTTATAACTTCTTTTTTATCAGATAGCTTATCTAGCAACAACAAAGAGTCTAATTTCTTGTATAACTGAGTAACTTCTTCTTTAATGTAATCATTATTTTGACTGGATTTATTTTTCTCGGTCTTATTTTCTTGTAAGATTTGTAAGGCCAAATTTAGTTTGTTATGTATAAGAGAATATTTTGCTTCTAACCGTTTTTTTTATCTTTATATAATCTTTCTAATTTTAAGTCCAAGTCATCTTGTCTTTTACCCCAAGTTTTATAAAAGTTTTGCAATAAGTCTACAATTAGATTTAATTGACTATGAGAAGAATGCCAACTATGATCTTTGGAGGAATTGAGTCTGTATCAAATATTAATATTATCTTTTGTATTAACAACTTTACTTGTACTAACTTCTAAATTTAGATATTTTAATTTTTTAATGATGACCAAGCTCTGATAACAATATTGTACTTTATAACTATATTGTAAGCTTTATAACTATATAAATTTTACTATTCAAATTTGAGTTACTATTTACTATTAACCGAATGACTAGCGATATTTATCATTAGCGTGCGACGGTATAAGGATATAATATTATAATAACTCATCCACTTCCTGCGTGCAATTTTATATTCAAGAATTACTATTTGGTATTATTCAGATACTTTAGTACTATTTGCACACCGTGTAAACAGTAAAAACTTAATTTAATATTATTAAAACACTATTTTGAAAGGTAACAATAATATTAAAATATTCAATATTGAAAACGAACTTTCTTGATTCAATATTATTCAATGATGTTATTCAAGATCTTTGCAGGTTGACGAAACCAACAATTCAGCCGATTAAACAATAGTAGTAAAAATCCTACTCGGTACTCACCATTCTTATCGCTAGTTTATTTTAGGAGTAGCAAAGCTTTCCTTGGATATCTCTAGTCATGAATATATGTGATAAGTTTTTATCATCACCCAGACCGTTTCTGAAAGTGCATCTATCCATCATGTGTGGTTTTCGTAATTAATGACAATACCTATGCACTAACAACGTTGTTGAGAATGGTTAGTAGGTTGCTCCATAGATGATACATGAAGGAGAGATATGCATGAGCTTTAGGTAAATGGGGAAATTGAAAGTGCATCAAAATGAATGAGCTCTTAGTGATGCTGATAAGGAGAAGGAGAAGCTCAATAATATGCAAGAAGACTAATAAGTTACTTATGGAGATCAAGTAACTTAAGGTATAAAAGTTATCAATTGAGTTTTATAGACTAACCCACATGCTTTGTGTTTGAGAGTGAGTTAGGGTTAAGATCCATAAGAAGACATGAATTAAGTTGAGATATTCTATATGCCAAGAGTGAAGAACAAGATTGGACTTCACATATGATAAAGTAAATTTATTGAAGATGTTGAATACAAAGTGGTTTTATATGGCAAGACGATGAAGGGAAAGCAAGACTCGGCTGCGATGGACCATCCGGTGGTGAAGGGCAAGCAAATGGTTTGGTCCTGAAGGACCATGGTGGTGGTGAAGAGGGAGTGAAGGCTTTGCGTCTATACCGTGCGAGGTCATGTGAAGCTAACGGTGATTCACATCAATCATATGAATAATCAAGAACAGATGGAGTGACGATGATATAAAAGTTGACAACCCTCTATGTTTGAATAAAAGAAATGGTACTTGAAGGTATTCAAAGGCTCAATGTGATTTAAACATGTTTTATTTTTGAAGTTGAGAATAGGTATGCCGCACTATTAAGAGAGATGCAACGTGAGCTATTTGTCGTGTCTCAGTGCTCAAGAGTTTTCTAACCAATCCAAAGTGAGAGTTAGCTTAAAGAGCCCGGTGTGGAAAGTGTGAAAGTATCCAAATTTGGTTTTAGAGTTTTCCTAGTTTGATCCAATATGTTGAGGTCATGAATTCAGTTGGGATATGTAGCCCTCTGAATAAGCTTTCCATAGAGTAAAAAATCATCGAAATTGGACTTCGGGATAAAAAAATTATTGCCGTTTTCAGAGGGTTAGCTGTGCTGAACTCGAACACTCTGGGTTGTCCGGAGTCTCCGGGTGAGGTTCTCAGCCGAGTGGTCTTTTAGGACATAAGTGTTTCACCTGGATACTCCGAGTTGACCTAGAGACTTAGGGTTTTGGACCCTCCGAGTTGTACTCCGGCCAGGGCTCTCGGTTACGTGTTCTAGTGCCAACACGGAGACTCCGGGTTGACCCGGATACTCTAGGTCAGTACAAAAAGGTGTGTAACGGCTAGTTTTAAGGGTTAGGTATATATACCCTCTCACCCCCATTCTTTGTTGCTATTGCATGGGCACAAAAGAAAAATATTCTAGATCCAAAAGAACTCCTCCCCACTCTAATCTAGTGTGTGATTTGAGAAAAAAAAGTGAGTTAGGTTGAGAGATTGAAAGATTAAGTGTAAGTGAGCTAAACTCTATTCTTGAGCACTCGAGTTCATCGACAATATATTCGTGAAGCGTTTGTTACTATTGGAGCTTAGAGCTCCTAGGCGGCTAGGCAGCGCCGGCGAGCACCTAAGGTTATGGTGTGCAGCAGGAAGTTTGTAAAAGCTTTGATTTTGCCTCCGGAAAGGAAGAAATCAAGAGTGAAAATCCAAGCCCAAGTGTGACCGAGCTTGGCGAGGAAAAGAATTGAGATAGACCTGGCTCAAGTGTGACCGAGCCCCTTAACGGAGATGCAGGAACCTCTAGAAGAGGTGTCCGAACTTTGACAAATAAAATCGTGTGTCTCCTCTCTTGTTTTCATGTTCTTGTGTTCTTGCTTAATATTTGTGCATTTTGCTTGATCTACTTATTCATGTGCATTTGATTATAGGTTCTCCGTGGATCTACTTGGAATCATCACTTGAAATACACGATTTCACTTGGTTTGAGCTAGAACCCTTTAGGCGTTGTTTAATTTCAATTTTGAGTTCATTCTCTATTGAACCTGGAGGTTCTGGATTTAACCCGGAAACTCTGGATACTGTACAATCAGCTCTGAACCCAGAGTACCCGGGTTAACCTATTTTCTTGCATATCTTTTGCTAGATTTGAGTAATATTTGTCACCCTAGGATTGTAACCTACACATTTATTTAGCGTGATTGTACACTAGTTGAGTCTAGCATATTTAAGATTTTCACTTTAAAAAATCCGTTATTTTATTTTTCACTGCAAGTTTAGATCAACGATAAAAGGGGACGATTTTTTGTAAAAACACTTATTCAACCCCCTAGGCAACATCATTGTCGTTTCAGTTCCACCTAAAGGGAACACTTCTCTACGGACACAGAGTTCTCCTTTCCCTATTATGGTGATGGTAGATATAGGGATTACCTGATAACTATCGAAGAGGTTTCTCCTATAGGATACATAGCATAAAAAATCGTCTCATATAGACAAACTAGAAGACCAAGGGATTTTCAAAGACAACACTACTTTATTTCCACAAGCATAGCTTACAAATGGTTTTTCCTTCCGAGAACCCCAAATACTTTCTTACACATGGAGGATTACCTTACAGAGGTTGTAGCACAATTTGTTCCTTCAACATAGCCTATTTTACAAGTGGACTATTACTAGGAATGAGAGAGAGTGCTATGAACGCTTTCGCTCTGCTCTGGAGGATGCTCGATGGCTGGTGGCTGATGTGTCCTCTGTCTACTGCCTGAAGCTACCTTTTATAGCCGCAATAGGGGCTCTTTCCTCCTTATTTAATTTTGTCTATGTAGTAGCCAGAAATCACATAGCCTGAAATATTCAGAATATATTTGCCTACCATTGGAACGCATCTGGCGACAAAGCGTGAAGCCACGTGAACCCACGTGAAGTTGTATTTTGTTTACTTCTGCCTGAGATCTGCTTGAGTGCCTTCACTTAATAGTGTCTTCGTCTTCACATGAATGTGTTAGATTATTGATGTCTTCAGGTTTATCATCTTCTGCTTGAATGTCTCAGATTATTGATGCTTTATGAATGGTTTTTCCCTTGTGGGAACCCCAAATACTTTCTTACACATGGAGGATTACCTTACAGAGGTGGTAGCACAGTTTCTTCCTTCAATATAGCCTATTATATATATATACACTATGTATACATATATATACATATACATATGTATATACATATATGTATAGATATATATACACATATACGTATACATATATATACTACTTAAAAAACATGTAGTGCTTTCTTCCCACGGTCTGTCCTCCCGCACCGCGCGGTCCCTCACCGCGCTCCTTGTGAGGAATCATCCAAATAATATTCTAATTAATCATTAAGTCGATTATTTGTGTAATCACAACTACAACGATTAATCAGAATATCACCTCGGTAGTCCCAGCGCGTGTTTTGTGCCCAAGATCGGAACACATGCCTTTCCAACATATACATCACAACAAAGTTTAAGAAAGAGCTAGTAATTAGCATTATATTACAAGTTCTTAATCATTCAACCATTTACACATTTTACAACAAAAGGGATAAACTACGCAATGGAAGAATTAAAACATAACAACAACAAAAAAGACCGGTGGAGCCATATGCCCTTAGGCTCCACCCAAACCTATCCACACGAGTAGAGGACACTACTCTTGCTTGCCGCCGGCATCGGCAAATATGAAGTAGCCAGAAGCTAAACTTTCCTTGCCTGCAAACCTGAAAGAGCAGCGTGAGTACGAAGGTACTCGCAAGACTTAAATCATATAGGGCACGCATAAATAGCCTAACTCTAAGGGTTATGCATTGAGTTATTAGCAAGAAAAAGGCCACAGGTTAAGTAAATATTCATATGCGTAAGCAACCTAATATCTATGTGTGAGCACTTATACTTAACTAAAAACCAAACATCCCACATTCGTAACTCTACGACCGATGTGGATTGAAAAAGTCTTACTCATAACCGAGAGCGTGTCAATACGAATTGATTTTTACACCCTGCAGGGGAGTACTTCTAAACCCACACGATATGAGACCATCGCCCACACAACATGTCAGTTGCGAGTGACGATTCACGTACCCACCCCGAACCTTTGTTCCCATGCCCAATGCATGTGGAGGCCACCTAGACCCCATGCGTACAACATCTTACTAGCGGATCTCAGGTGCCTCTACAAGCGCTTTCTCACACCCCGGACGCACAAGTCAAATGAACGCAACGACTTACGGTACTTGACTTACCTGTCCCATATTCGGGTATGTGGTGAGCACAGAAAAGTGCTAAAGCCAATGGCACCGACGGACGATGCTTAAACGATGCAAGCGGTCTATGGCATCTGGGCTTCCCTCCCGACCTACCCCAAGCACCGCCCACATCTCGCCTCATTCTCACATCTCATCCAACCCGACATCATAATTATAAATGTGAACAGTAGTAAGTAAGCTATAAGCTCGCAAACAATGGTCATACCGTCGCTCGACCTTTATTGAGGACCTAAACATTTCTAAGCATTTCGATTAACCGTTGTAGTTAGACATCGATAATATCATCCTAGGTTACAAGGAATAGGGATCATCAACATATCAAAATAGGGGTAATGCAACAATATAGGTTCTACCCACATGACCCGACATCAACTCGCTAAACATGCAAACATACATAAAGCATAATTTATCAATTCAGACTCCGTTCAATTTGAACAAAGGATGCAATATGCTTTGTTGCTTGCTTTGGTGCTTAGCTTGATCACAATTCACAACAATGAAATCCGGGTCACCCTCGATCACACCCGCGTTACCCTCCGGTCCTTCGTTCACTAGAGAAGAACGCATGCAATGTGATGAGCATGAATGAGGTGCAGAGATGTATGCTGCCAGATGCATAACAATATAAGAAATAGCACATCTAAAAGAACAAAACACGCGAAGAACCAACGAAATTATGATTTGAGTAACATCGGAACTTTCGGTATAAACATCAGAACTTCCGACTTACATTGGAACTTTCGACTTTGAAGTTGAAACTTCGATTGATCGGACCTTCCGAACCTTTTGAATTATTGGCGCTCGGTTAGCAAATCGTTTAATCGGGAGTTCCAGTATGGAGATCGGAACTTTCGATCGTGTCGGAATATCTGGCACTTCTCGAAAAATGGACGCTTGGTTAGCAATCCTAGTTAATCGGAAGTTCCAGTATTTAGATCGGAACTTCCGATCTGGTCAAAAACTTTGGATTTATATAGGGCCATCACTTGGGTTAACTTGAGTGTGAACTGGAACTTTTGATATACATATTGAAACTTCCGATACCTTCCCGAACTGCTTTTTTGCGATGATTTCTTGATCGATTCGATTTGCATGTTAAACCTTGAACCACCTAAGCATGCATAGACTCTAATACACCGGTTCTAGACCTAATGCACTCACTGGAACCACAAGACACTAGCTAAAACTCATCTAAACCTTCATTCTAGTTCTATCCTCTCAAGAATGAGCATGTTCAACGTTCTTCAATTTTGCAGCTCCTAAACTCAAAATCTAACCAATCAAAATGTGCATTCTCACAAGGATAACCAGGGAGACTTACCCAAATATTTGCCAAAGCTTGCGTCGCTCAATTTGGGGAAGAAACAAAGGAATGGGTTAGAGAAGAGAGAGCAAACTTTCTGAAAATTTCAGAACAACAAGGGGTGACGAAAATGATTTGTGAATAAACCAAAACCACATGCATGCAAGAGATTTTTGGGTGGATAGAGAGCTAAGAACGTGGGGAACATGGTGGTATAACATGAATACCTAGATTTGGTGTTCTTGGGGTGGGGTTTGGGTGGAGAGTGAGAGGGTTTGAGAGAGGGAGAGAGTAGAGATGCTGCTGCTCTTGCCCTTGCTGTTGTGGCCGGTTGGGAGAGTTAGAGCAAGAGAGTGAGTGAGTGAGGAGAGAGGGAGGGGGTGGGGCTGCTGCAGCCCAAAGAGAGGGAGAGGTAGTGGGGCCGGCCAGGGGTCCCACATGTTAGAGAGATAGGAAAAAGTCCAGCTGAAATTCTAGTTTCTTTCTCTCCCTTTTATTAATAACCCAAAAGGTGATCTAAAGCTCTAAAAATTCTATGGATTTTTGGGACGCCATATACGTAACAAGATGAACCCAATTTTTAAATTAGATTCACCCAAAAACTTAGTTGAGACTTATATTAACGAAAAATCTAACATCGGTTAATTTTCAAAACACAAAGCAAAAATCAAACCACCATTTGAATTAACAAGCAAAAAAATCCAACATGCTTAACAAATAAACATGATGCTAAATTATGCATATTGACATGATTAGGATTTGGGATGTGACAAACCTCCCTCCCTTAAAAGAATCTCATCCTGAGATTCGAGTGAGCTTATGGGAGAGTATGGTGAATCAAGGAACTCCATGAATTCGTGCCAAACTACGTTGTGAGGATTAGAAACTAAAGCAATACTCATAGGTTGGAGAAGAACTCGGGATAATCGGCACGAAGTCGATCTTCCCGCTCCCATGTTGCTTCATCTTCGGAGTGATTACTCCATTGCACCTTGAGAAATTTGAAATTGTTGTGCCACGTCTTCCGTTTGGCTTCATCAAGGATGCGAATTGGATGTTCGCAATAAGAAAGGTCTGGCTGTAACTCTTCATTTGCCACTTTAATGACTTTGATTGGAACTTAAAGACATTTCTTCAACTACGAGACATGGAATACATTGTGCACGGTGGAGAGAGATGGAGGTAGCTCCAACTAATAAGCCACCTCACCATGCCGGGCAATAATTTAGAAAGGGCCCACATAACGAGGTGCCAATTTTCCTTTTATCTGAAAACACTGTGCTCCTCTGAGAGGAGAGATCTTGAGATAGACGAAGTCTCCAATATTGAATACAAGCTCACTCTGATGACGATCTGCATAGCTCTTCCGTCGAGACTGAGCCATGAGGAGACACCTGCGGATATTCAGAATATGCTCTTCTGCCTCTTTAACCAAATCCAGGCTCAGAAAAGCTCTTTCACCGGGTTCAGACCAATTCAGCGGGGTTCGGCATAGAGTGCCTCTGAGAGGTGAGAGCAAAAGCCCTTAGCATATCTTCAAGTATTTGATTTACCCTCTCGGTTTGTCCATCGATCTGAGTATGGTAGGCGGTGCTATGGAATAACTTGGTACCCATGGCTTCGTGAAGGCTCTTCCAGAAATGAGAGGTGAACTGAGTGCCTCGATCGGAGATGATCTTCTTCAGAATCCCATGCAGGCAAATAATTTTTGTGAGGTACAACTCTGCATAGTCCTTGGCATTGTATCGAGTCTTCACATGGAGAAAATGTGCTGACTTTGTGAGTCGGTCCACAATGACCCAAATCGAGTCATACCCATTAGGGGTCTTCAGCAATCCGATAATGAAATCCATACCGATCTCCTCCCACTTCTAGGAGAGGATATGTAAGGGCTTGAGCATACCAGCCAGCTTAAGATGCTCGGCCTTAACTCTCTGGCAAACATCAAACTCAGCGACCTATCGAGCGATTTCTCGCTTCATGCGAATCCACCAGAATCTTAGCTTGAGATCTTGGTACATTTTTGTACTCTCAGGATGAATGGACAACAACGAATCATGAGCTTCGTCTAGAATCTTCTTCCTTAGCTTTGAAACTTTGGGGACCACTAGTCTCTTCCCGAACCACAGGACACCTTCGTCATCCAGTGTAAAGCATTTGGCTTGCCCTTCCTTGAGCTTGCCATGAATCCTCTCCATGCCTCTATCTTCCTTTTGAGCCTCTTTGATTTGGTCGAGGAGGTTTGACCTTATCTCCAAGTTGGAGAGACAACCCTCCGGAACCATCTCGAGTCCAAGCCTCCGAAAATCATCACAAAGGGTGGAGCTCTCAGGCGAGACCATAACATAATTGCACTGAGCTCTTCGGCTCAAGGCATCGGCAATAACGTTTGCCTTTCCCGGATGGTAATGGACCTCCAGCTCATAGTCCTTAATTAACTCGAGCCATCTTCTTTGCCTCATGTTGAGATTGGCTTGAGTGAAAATATATTTGAGGCTCTTGTGGTCGGTGTAAATGTTGCACACATTCCCGAGGAGATAGTGACACCAGATCTTCAGGGCGTGTACTACCGCTGCAAGCTCCAGATCATGAGTGGGGTAATTCTCTTCATATGGCTTCAACTAGCATGAAGCATAAGCAACCACGCGACCGTCTTGCATGAGAACACAACCGAGCCCGATGCGAGAGGCATCACAATACACATCGAAGCTCATGTGAATGTCTGGTTGTGCTAAAACTGGTGTTGTTGTGAAACAAGATTTTAGAGTCTGGAAAGCTGCTTCACACGCCTCGAACCATTCGAACTTGACATTCTTCTTCAACAATTCGGTCATGGGCTTGGCGACTTTGGAGAAGTTCTTGATGAACCGGCGGTAATAGCCCACAAGTCCAAGAAAAATTTGGATGTTGGTGACACTCTGAGGTTGCGCCCAATTGAGCACATCATGCACCTTACTCGGATCAACCGTGACACCACCTTCAGAAAGAACGTGTCCGAGGAAAGAGACTTCCTTAAGCCAGAAGGCACACTTGCTGAATTTGGCATAAAGGCGATGCTCCCGAAGTCTCTCAAGAATGACACATAGATGACCGGCATGTTCTTCTTCAGTCTTGGAGTAAATGAGAATGTCGTCGATGAAAACAACAACAAACCGGTCAAGCTCCTCCATGAAAACTGTGTTCACCAAATGCGTGAAGTATGCCGGTGTATTGGTCAGGCCGAAGGACATAACCATAAATTCATACAGTCCATAGCGAGAAGAGAAAGCTGTCTTCGGAATGTCCTACGGTCGGGTCTTTATTTGATGATAATCCGATCTCAAATCAATTTTGGACAAAACCTGGGCACCGGTCAACTGATCGAACAAAATGTCAATCCGTGGCAGGGGATACTTGTTCTTGACAGTGACCGCATTCAATGGACGATAGTCGACACATATCTGCAAAGACTTATCCTTGTTCTTCACAGAGAGCATCGAACATCCCCAAGGTGAGGAGCTCAGACGAATGAAACCCTTCGCTAGCAATTTGCTTCTTCAGCTCTGCCAACTCATTTGGCAGCATCTGATAGGAACACTTGAATATTGGAGCGGTTCCAGGCAAAAGCTCGATGGCGAACTTCACTTTCCGATCGGGTGGCATTCCGGGTAACTCATCCGGAAAGACATCTGGGTATTCACACACCATTGGAATATGGGCAAGATCCATGGAGACAGCACCATCCATTGCATAATGATGTGGACCACTCTCATCAAGGCTTAGAATGACCTGATCACCGAAAGAACTTGCAAGAGAAATGGATCTTGGCACACATCTGATGACCACATCATTTTGGGTCAACCAATTCATTCCCAGATAACATCCAAACCCATCGAGTCAATCACAATCAAATTAGCTTGGAAGGCAGTTCCTTTGATGAGAATCCGGGCATGCCGAACTATATCCTCTAAGAATATCTTCCCACTAGGCGTTGGTATGAGATAGGGAGTAGGCATGACTTGCATGGAAAATGCATGGGTCATGGCACAACTCCGCTTGACAAAGGAATGAGAAGCCCCGGAATCAAAGAGCGCCGTCATCAGATGAGAGTTGATGGAAAGCATGCTTAAGAGCACACCGATACCCTTTTGGGCATCCTCAATGGTGATGATATTGATATTCCCCTACTTCAGAGCTTGGGTCTTCCGAGTCTCACTAGGTGGTGACATAATTAGGGTATTTGCCACACCGTCTTGCTTTACATGGGGACAAACTGGGCAAAGTGCCCAAATTGGCTGCAATTAAAGCACGGCCTCCTTTTACCACATCTTGAGTTGTTTCTTTGCTTCTGGATGGCTTCTTGGGACTGGGAAGGATGGGCCAAGCACATAGATTGTGGAGGTTCTACGACCATTGCATGAGACAATAGTGACTATCCCACGCCAACATATTGCTCGTTGTCTCCATCAGAAAGCTATTTCCTCCCTCTTATGTTTCTTCTTATCTTGATGTTTCTTCATCTTGTATTCCACCATAACTGACTTACTCACCATTATGCTGAAATCATCAAAGCTATGTGCGGAGAGTCTCTTTTGCATCTTCGTGGAAAGTCCGTCCATAAAGTACTCTTGCTTTCGCTTGTCAGTGGAGACAAACTCTGGGGTATATTGAGCCAAATCATTGAACTCCTGCACATAATCCATCACAGACTTTATATTAAGAAACTCCTACCTCTTGATGTCCCCAACACCCTTAGGGATGTAGGAAGCACAGAAAGCCGACTAGAATTCCGCCCAAGTGATAGAGTGGCCAGGGCATGCATGGCGAGGTAGTTCTGCCACCATGCCCTGGCTGTGTCTTGAAGCTGATGGGTGGCATATCGGACCTTGTCGTGGTCTTCTCACCGCATGAGAGCAAGCTTCTGCTCAATTGTGTGAAGCTAATCATCGGCGTCACTGGTATCTTCAGCGTGGATGAAAATAGGAGGTTGAGTACAGAGGAACTCAAAAAAATCTCCATGTGGGTCAGCTCCACCTCCCACAGGATGGGCTGTGTTCTGAGCGGATCTCAGGTGCCTGTACAAGCCCTTGCTCACACCCCGGGCGCATGAGTTAAATGGACGCGGTGACTTACGGTACTTGGCTTACTCGTCCCATATTTGGGTATGTGGTGAGCACGAAAAAGTGCTAAAGCCAACGGCACCGATAGACGGTGCTTAAACGATGCAAGGGGTCTATTGCATTCGGGCTCCTCTCCCGACCTACCCCTAGCACTGCTTGCTTCTCACCTCATTCTCACATCTCATCCAACCCAACATCATAATTATGAATGTGAACAATAGTAAGTAAGCCCTAAGCTCACGAACAACGGCCATACCGTCGCTCGACTTCTACTGAGGACCTAAGTATTGCTAAGCATTTCGATTAACCGTTGTAGTTAGACATCAGCAATATCATCCTAGGTTACCAGGAATAGGGATCATCAAAAGATCAAGATAGGGGTAATGCAATAATATAGGTTCTACCCATATGACCCGACATCGACTCGCTAAACATGCAAACATACATAAAGCATAATTTATCAATTGAGACTCCATTCAATTTGAACAAAGGATGCAATATGATTAGTTGCTTGCCTTGGTGCTCAGCTTGATCACAATTCACAAAAATGAAATCCGGATCACCCTTGATCACGCTCGCGTTACCCTCCAGTCCTTCGTTCACTAGAGAAGAACGCATGCAATGTGATGAGCATGAACCAGGTGCAGAGATGTATGCTGCCAGATGCATAACAATATAAGAAGTAGCGCATCTACAAGTACAAAACTCCGGATTTATACAGGGATGTCACTTGGGTTAACTTGAGTATAAAGCAGAACTTCCGATATACATATCAGAACTTTCGATACCTTCTAGAACTATGTTTTTGCGATGATTTCTTGATCGATTCGATTTGCATGTTAAACCTTGAACCACCTAAGCATGCATAGGCTCTAATACACTGGTTGTAGACCTAATGCACTCACTGGAACCATAAGACACTAGCTTAAACTCATCTAAACCTTCATTCTAGTTCTATCCTCTCAAGAATGAGCATGTATCAACGTTCTTCGATTTTGCAGCTCCTAAACTCAAAATCTAACCAATCAAAGTGTGCATTCTCACAAGGATAACTGAGGAGACTTACCCAAATCTTTTCCAAAGCTTGCGTCTATTGATTTGGGGAAGAAACGAAGGAATGGCTTGGAGAAGAGAGAGCAAACTTGCTGAAAATTTCAGAACAACAAGGGGTGACGAAAATGATTTGTGAATCAACCAAAACCACATACATGCAAGAGATTTTTGGGTGGATAGAGAGCTAAGAACGTGGGGAACATGGTGGTATAATATGCATACCTAGATTTGGTGTTCTTGGGGTGGGGTTTGGATGGAGAGTCAGAGGGTTTGAGAGAGGGAGAGAGTAGAGGTACTGCTGCTCTTGCCCTTGCTGTTGTGGCCGGTTGCGAGAGGGAGAGCAAGAGAGTGAGTGAGTGAGGAGAGAGGGAGGGGGTGGGGCTGCTGCAGCCCAAAGAGAGGGAGAGGTAGTGGGGCCAGCTAGAGGTCCCACATGTTAGAGAGATAGGAAAAAGTCTAATTGAAATTCAAGTTTCTTTCTCTCCCTTTTATTAATAATCTAAAAGGTGATCTAAAGCTCTAAAAATTCTATTGATTTTTGGGTCGTCGTATACGAAACGAGATGGACCCAATTTTTAAAATAGATTCACCAAAAACTTAGATGAGACTTATATTAACAAAAAATCTAACGTTGGTTAATTTTCAAAATACAAAACAAAAATCAAATCACCATTTGAATTAACAAGCAAAACAAATCCAACATGCTTCACAAATAAACATGATGATCATGATGCTAAATTATACTTAATGACATGATTAAGAGGTGGGCTGCTGGGAAGAAAGGCAACTTATTTCTGATGGGAAAGAAGGCCCTCCTCCGCCCCTCCCCTTCCACCTCCCCCGTGCACCGCCCTGGCCTCCTCTCTCCCTCTAGCCTTGGCAGCTTCGGTGCTAGCAAAACCGCGCGACGGCGAATCGGACACAAAGTGCGCAGCCTCTAGCTTCCTGTGCCACCACAACATAGGCATCACTAGCCGGTGCACTGCACATGCCATGGCTGCCACACAGAGGGTCACGAGCTCCCCTTCGAATTCAGTGCGGTCGAGCTTGCCCTCGAGGCCGCCTGCTCCTTTGCCGACACCAAGGTAACCATTAAAACTTCTAAATTTATGCCTTTTCCTTCATCTATATTACACTTTGCGACGATCAGGTGCGTGAATAGCCTCAATATTGTGTTTTGGTTGGACGGTTCAATCAGAGAAGATTCAGTTCACATGGTGTACAACTGTGCAATTGGATCAATTTTTGTGACCTTTGGCAATGATCGTAGTGTAGCTTTTATTGGTAGTGACGTATTGAGATTGTTAAGGCATTGATCCAAATCCTTATGGTGTACTTCCTGGTCCGCCACCAATGTTTAGGCCTCCATTTTTGCCAGGACCTCCTGTTCAACCAGACGAGTTTGCTGCTTTTGCACAAAGGCCTCAGTTACCTCAGCAACCAACATATGTAAAGTCGGCTGCTCCAACGGTTCTGAAGAGATCATTAGCACAACACACTCCTGAGCTAACGGTTATGGTATGTTTACTTTATGGTTGTTGACTGCCTTTACATTATTGCTTGATTATTATTTGGTCTTTAAATATTTGTGCAGTTCGATTGGTGATACTCTGGATGTAAATTGCTTATTGGTCATTTTTTACCATTTATTCTACAACTGACAAAGAGCTTTACCTTCCAAATGCCTTTATCTCACTTGAAAGATATTGATCGATAACATGCCAAAAGTTCAGTCAGTTATTTTGTTCTTTCTCGCTTTTCTCCAAAATTTTGTTCAGGTTCTATAATAATTACTCATTCCACTTGGAATTGTCAGCCTTGTGTGTCGCCATTGTGCCATAAACTAAATAAAGTTTTGTTGTAGATTCCTGCATCAGTTCGGGTCAAGAGAGAATCTGCTCTCCCTAAGTCAAAACCCAAAGGCACAGCAGTCAGCAGCACCATCAGCGACGAAGCCTTGAAAAGGGTTTACTTTGAAAGAGGCTCATAGTTGTGAAATAATTAAGAACCTTCCTCTTTTGTTGTCTGCCAGGTTACCTCAATTCCCGTGATATAACACCCAACAATTTGAAAGCGTTATCAAGATGCCTTGAATAAACTGAGTTAGGAGCTAGGACTATATCAAATGTAACAAGTTCTCTCTCTTTTTATGCCATATGTGTTCAGCGCGGTAAGTTTTTGTAGGTTTTTTGTACATAGGTTTGTTGGTAACATGAGAAGACAAAGTAAATATAGGTATTTAAACATTATTATAACAAAAAGGTTATGCGTCTTCTGCGTGTCTTTTCCTATTATGGTCTCATACTCCGATTACTGACACAATGCATAACGAGGAAGAAAAGCATATACTTTTACTTTTCATGGATTAATTTCCCTAATAATACAGGTATCCCTCATACATGCAAGATCAACAACAGCGGGACACAAGTAAGGTTCACGTTACCGATTGGAGCTCGGTTACCGAGCTCTGACGGTAACCGAAATCTCGCGGTAACCATGGTTACCGGTCAAAAATTTAAAAAAATTTGGAGAAAATTCATTATGCAAAATTTGAATTTTTGCGAAAAAATCGTGTTTTTGCCCTCTCGGTAACCGCTCGATTTTGGTCGGTTACCGAGCGGTTTGAGTCGGTTACCGAGCGATTTTCTCGTATTTTTGATTTGGTCGGTCACCGAGCGGTTTGGGTCGGTAACCGCTCGGTTTTCTCGATTTATCGAGCGGTTTTATCGAATTTCAGCGTAGTTCAACAAAAAACCTAAAAAAGGGCTCAATCTTGTAAAATCAATAACTAATTCATCTGAGCTTCAAATCAAGTGAAACAAATTTTTTTCGCTTCCTTGTAACATGATCTACATGATAAAAGTATTTATACTCATAAAAAAGTTCAAAATTTTCTGTGAGAAATTTTATTTGTTAAACCAAGTTAAATGCATAGTTTACTCTTTGCTAATCCAAAAATCATGAAACTAATTTTGTTAGTCTTCTTACATGATCCTATATCTTTTAAAAATACATGAACTCATGAATTAGTTATTGTAACATGCATGATTGTGTAAATGTGTTGCGACTAGATTAATTCATAACTGACCCATCACACCTCAAAAATTAGTGAAACCACTTTCATTAGCTTATTTATACTATGATTTATGTAGGAAAAATAATAGTAGACATGAAAAAGTTAATTACAGTGCTGTTTCTTAACATATTCACTTTATGCTTGTGAACTTTGTAAAAATCATAGAGAATTTAATAAAACTCTAAATAAAGTGAAATCAATTTTAAAGATTCTCTTAAAATATGTTTTATACAAGAAAAATATGTGTTTGCATGTTACACTTTTCCTTAACGTGAGTTAATAACTGAGCCGCACGCTTCAATTTTTTTCATTTTTTTAAAACTTTCTCCCTATAGAATATGATGCAAACGACATTATTTTTGAAATTGTTTTTCACAGAAGGTCTTAGAATTGTGTCTAGTTGTTTTTAAGATTTTTTTGAATTTTTTTGAATTTTTTTATTTTTTTCAAATTTTTTGAATTCAAATTTTGGTTACCGTTCAGTTTCTGAAACCGGACCGGACCAAGAAGTTCGGTAACCACGATTTTTGGACGGTTACCGATGGTTTTTTGAACCCTGGACACCAGTAAAATCCTTTTAATCAGACAACAGGTAAAAGTGAGCTAGCCTCAACAACAAAAGCATAATATTTCAGAAAGTAGAACAAACATTCTTATCAACTACACCTCATCGGAGAAGTAACATCAGATTTAAATAAACTAAAAATTTACTTTTCATGGATTTAAATGTGTGTTAAACAGCATAAGAGGTTGCACTATGCTTTTTGAACTTTGTAGCAAGTGCTATTCTATTACTGGAATCTAACTAAACTAATATGTTGCCCTGTGAAAAAACATAGTGAAATTGGTTTTAGTTAGCAAAGTAATGCTTCTTTTATTATTATTATTATCCAATGAAACAAGTAGTTGGTTCTCCTCATTTCAATAAGTAACATTGACATATATGTTCTTCAAGATGAAGACGATGACAAAGCTGATGCAGAGAATGGCAAAGATTGAATAAACTGAGTTAGGAGCATAGTTCAACCAATTTAAAAGAGAACCAACAAACCTATATTTAAAAGTAAATATGTCATTAATCCATGAAAAGTACCACGTACATTACTCTTCCCTTTGCATTTTCTCATTTCCAATTATTGTTCTTCTGATGCTCCCCTGATCCCTGCTGTGTTTTGAACTTTCCAGTAGCGGAATGAAACGTAGTTGCATAAAAAATGGCAAAAATTCAACTAAAATAGGGGTATTTTGATCATCACCGGTCATTCTCGGCAAATACTATGAAGACCGTTTTCTCCTCCGTCCTAACTGTCTTCGACAACTCTTCCACCAATATTCGTTTAAATTCGAAATCTAGACACCATGAAAAAAGATGGATGTACCGATAGAAATAGAACTATGAATCAGCAGAAATGTGATCAGTTCCTACATTAATGCTGTAACTCCATATTTTTCTTATTTTGGATCATTCGACGTCTTATTGATAGAAGTAACATAAGCTGCTTAAATACGCCCTATGTCCAGGACTCCAAATATTCCATTATTTCTGACACCAGATTATAAAACTGTCAAAAAATATAAGATTGAACAGTAATACAAATAATGCTATTGAATATCAAGAATTACAACACTTACCGTAAACGCAAGACACAACGTGTGGAATCGAGACCTCCGTGGTCCGACTAATATCAACGGATCACGGCAACAGCAGGGCACCCAACGTGGCCACGGGTCATCAGGCGTGGTAATGTTACGGCGAACTTCTAGTGCATACACTATTTTGCAATTTCTATGCATCTTACATCACTTAGAAACAACTTTACATGTAACTCATATGTATATTTTCTGACAGCGAAGAGTGAACCTAATCAATAAATACAAATAATGTAGACAGACATAACTCTCCTATGCAATTGGGGTATGAGCATTCTACCTCTACAGACCATCTGGTTCGAGGGAACCGGTGGGGGAGGGAATAGGAATTTAGATTTTGGGGTTACAAGTCCCTTCCCTTTTCGTTTCTACGACTATTAAGTCTCGTATTTGTGTTGTGTGCATATGAGTTTAAATGGGATAAGGGCTGTGAGTCTAAGGCTCAAATTCACACCTTTTTTAACAACAAACGGTAGAAATTGGAAAGATATTGTTTAGAGCCAAGAGAACCAAATACATCTCACCCCTTCGTCTTGATTTACATAAAAATTTCTACAAATCAACTCTCAGACCCCTCCTCCCCCTCAATGTTTACCAAACATACCAAACATATTGTTAGTAAATCACTTTTCTCCCGTGTACTTCTCAAGCAGAAATATAAGAAAAAAAAATGAAAAAGAAATACAATAAGAAAGTGCCCACGTTATTTTCTTCAAAAGGAGAGGCCTAACACACTACATTGTTATTTTTAAGATAAATCTTGCTTATGTGTCGAATTTAGAGGCCCGCCACTCCGCCGGACTCCGAGGACCAGTTCAGTCTCCTCCATGGGATGCTCGACAACCTCGGCATCGACACCTACCAGGTCAAGTGCATCATCGAGAACTCCAACAGCGTCAAATCGCACCGGAAAGCCGAGGAGAAAAGGACCATCAACGACCCGCTGCCGTCGACAACATCAAGAAGAAGGTCGCCGAGATGAACCCCGTCCAAGATGGAAATGATTTCTCTGACGTGAATGTCAGAGTGATCTGACGCGTGGACCTAGACATGAGGATTCACACATAAAAGGACAGTTATGTCAGAGAAGCCTCGTCTGTCCAAGATGCCCAAAAACAAAAGGAGGCCATGAGAAGAAGGAATACGAGACCGTCATCGAGCCCCTCGCCAGCGAACATGCCAAGGAACAGGACGGCGACATCTTTAACAAATTGATGAAGACGACGGTCGGTAACTTTGCTGCCGTCCAGAAATCCAAAATCGGTGCGAATATATATACTTCATTTGATTGCAAATATAAATTGTTTTAAATTTATATATGAGGATTAAAAAAGTAGATCGAATGATCTTATTGTCCCTTATTTATTATATATTAAAAAATATAATTTATTTATTTATAAGAGCGAAAGTATTTATTAAAAAAATAAAAATAAAAAAAGAGAAAAAAATACATAAAAATTTGAGAATAATTTATATTTAAAAAATAATTAAGAAAGTTAAAACAAACTACATTTGTAATCAGAGGAAGTATATCCTAACGAGCCAGGAATCGGCCTCTCACGCCATCCGCCTCACCGTAGATACTGTTCCTGACACGTGGGCCCATGCACTGTATAGGGTATTGTAGCACTGTACCACCAATGTAGCACTGCAAGCACATGGGTCCCGCCACTGGGCAGTGAACTGTATACT
This sequence comes from Phragmites australis, assembly GCF_958298935.1. NCBI lineage: Eukaryota > Viridiplantae > Streptophyta > Magnoliopsida > Poales > Poaceae > Phragmites > Phragmites australis. The sequence goes on along the minus strand of NC_084941.1, from coordinate 19,458,505 downwards.
GTAGCTGTTGTTTCTAGATATTTATTTAGAAATAAAAAAATATATTTGCTCTATTCTAAACAAATAACAATAAAATATCTCGCTCATTTGTTCTCTTATACACATCGTACTAGAGAAATTCAGCATCTCTTTCCATAGAATTCAGTCGTCAGTCTAAAAATCATCGCAACCTTATTTTTCAAATTAGCACTTCTATTAATCCTTATTGTGCCTTTTGTTTTTTTTAAAAATAATTTTGGACAACCAACATACGTGATATGCTACTATTCAATTATCTGTACATATAATTTTTTCCTCTACACCTCGTTTATTTATTCCCTTATACACATAAAATCAGAGAAATCCAGCATCTTCTTCACAGACTCCGGTCGCCGGCCAAAAAATCTTGACTACCTCATTTTAGTACTTGTATTAATCATTACTGTGGTACCTATTTTCTACAAAATAATAATTTTAAACAACAAACCTATGTGGTGTGCTGCTATGTAATTAGCTTTGCATGTAATTTTTTCCTCTGCCTCTATTTATACTGTAGTATGAACAAATAAAACATAGCAAGCCAATCTGCCTGGTACATATTACAGCTCCTGTCCTTAACTAATTAATTTTCTCAGTGGGTTTAACAGGCTTGCTTCTTGATCATGCGATGCAATGCAACGTACATGCACACAGGGGTGTTGCTGTACATCCTGCACGTGACGCTGTCCAAGACAGGGTACCTCATCATGTTCGATGACATCCGGGCGTACGGCGACGATGGCTGGTACAGCAACCTGACGCTGCCAAGGCCGCCGCCGGAGGGCCAGTGGGGGACCGCCTCGCCTACGGCCTGCCCAAGGGGAAGCACAAGAGCGTGCTCGTCACCTGCCGCAAGGAGGAGGACGCCACGACCATGGTGCGCACCAGCCGCGCCTTCCGCCCGCCCAAGGTCGAGCCGGAAGCCCGGAAGATGGATGGGAGCTCTTCAAGAGGGAGTACAAGCAAGCCAAGAAGCACAAGGATGCCAAGCACAACAAGGACGGCAAAGACGGCAGGGGGAGGACATAATCTTGGAACTGGAGCAGACAAGGAGCAGATCGCGAACAAGTGCCTTGGCCTGCCGGTAGCCATCGTCGAGGCTGCCAAGGGCTTCGCCCTCTCCTGCCTCGATCCCTTGCAGGATGATAGTCCATCTAAGGGTAACTCAGTGATTATAGCTTTTGTTCCTGTCATATACAGAGAGAAGAGAGATAGATGACGATAAAGATAAAGTTGATTTAAAGAGAAATCTTACTCATGTGGAGAGGAATCTTGAAGAGTTAATTATTAAAAGAGAGAAAATAAAAAATAACTTTGAGCATTGTGAAATATGAAAAATTGAGAATAAATTTTTAAAAAAATATGCTAAGAGAAATAAGAAATAGCAACTCAAGATAACCACTTAAAATACACTAAAGAAACTGCAGCAGTTAAACTTGCAGAGGATCAGACCGTGAGCAGTGAGGACATGCAGGCCGGAGAAGAAGCAGAGGCTGATAAGGCTGAGAATTAGCTAAAACCTCCGTCCGTCGCATTAGTATACGTTCCATTGTTGCGGTGCATGTACCGATCGATATCATCATCTTCGTTGCCCTGTCATCTACTACTGATTTTGGCTGTCTGCGACTGCATGCTTGTGTCGAATGATATATATGGGTCATGCTATTTTTCAGGCTTATGAAAATAGCATTTGCTTCAGACGATAGATTTTAGCTGTCCGATCAAAATCCGAGTGTTTAAGCGTCGTCTACTTCCTCCGATCTTATCGCTCTCTGCTCGCCTTGCCTACCACTCACCTCCACTACCTCTGGTGGCGGGGATGCCGCCGGATACATGTCCTTTACTCCCGCCGCACTAACCTCTCTATTTTAGAGCTCTCCTAAGTCTTACCTCGGCACCAGCCCGCCGGTGGTCCATCGCCTCACCCGCGGCCAGCGACGGGGACACCGCTCCGCCCAACGCTCGACAGCTTCAATAGCTTTGGTTGTTAAAACTCTTGGTCTTGGAGCATCATTGCCATCAGTTCACCCAATATCGACACAGGACAAATAACTAGTAGGTTTGTGCCAGAAAAACGTCTTGCCTGACAGGAAAGAGTGGAAAAAGAAAGAGATTCATCAGCTATGGAATCTAACAGTGTCAGTGTAATAGATAAGGGGGTGCCCCATGTAGTGGGCCCTGTGCCACGAAGTATCAGCGTGCGATAGGTATTGTCAAGACCATAACCACAACGTGCGACCAGGGGAAGCTTGTGCGACCAGAAGGTTCACCGGTGGCACCATGGCTACATGATCTCGCCCTCTTAGTATAGACTGCACGGCGCTAGACTGTGGTAGCGGCTATCCCGTCCTCCATAAGGAACGATCGGGATCGTGGCTAGTAGGGGTCATGATGGGCTCCGCTGCAGGAGGAAACCCACATTCCCTCGGTGATAGGGAGTATGAGGCGACCCCCACCACGTCGGGGCAGTCTGCCTGCTTACCTACGCGACTCACTCCGCCACCACGACCTCCATTATGTAATGCAGGGGCCAGAAGGCCACACGGGAGCAGGAGGAGCGTGGCCACCAAGAGAGGGAGAAGAGCAAGCAGTCCTGCAACTCACCTTTCTCGCGCGGGGAAGCATCGGTGTCCTCCATCCCGTTGCTTGAGCCACGAGACCATCGGTTCTCTCCCTGATCACGTGTGGCCACCCATCAACGAGCGACTCCTAGTTACGGAACGAGGTGCAATGCTCTCAGTTCGACTGCGAGAGGTGCGCTGGCCGGATAAGCTTGGACCGGTTCTAGCTGAAAAATATGACAGCTCTACTAACTCTGAGGAGTTCCTAAAGATCTACACCACCATGGTGTAGGCTGCAGGAGGCGACTGGAAGGCAATGGAAAACTACTTCCCAACCGCCCTGACCGGTTGAACATGATCCCGGCTGATGAATCTCCCTCGCGGGTCAGTCCGGTCTTGGGAAGATTTGTGCGACTAGTTCATCGCCAACTTCCATGGGACCTATGCCCGACCAGGGGTTGAGGATGACCTGTATCAGATCAGGAAGCGGCAGGGCGAGCCGCTACGAGACTACATCTGACATTTCACCGAATACCGGAACACCATTTTAAAGATCAGTCGTGGTCATAGCATTTCGGAGGGGGGTCAGAGACTAGGAGATGGTCGAAAAGCTGGCCACAAAGGAGGTCTAGAGCACCACCAAGCTCTTCAAGCTTGCAAACAAATGCGCGCAAGCCGCTGAGGCTGAAGAGTGCCAGATAGGCGTAAAGCCGCAGTCGACCTTCGACCAGCTCACTTCGTCCAAAGGAGTTAGCTGGAAGGAGAAAAAGAAAAACAAGCTCAAGGTTAGGCCACCCGACGTCATGGCTGTTGAACAAACCAGCCAACCGCGTCGCCACTTCAAGAAACGGAAAGAAGGGCAGAGGCTACTACCCAATCCACCATATCGACGCCCACGACTTGACTGAGTGCAAGGTCGTGCGAGGAATTATCGACCAGGAGCTCGGGGAGCGCAAGACCAGGTGCAACAACGATGGTGAGGATGGGGCCAACCCCGACCAATCAGCTCTGAGATTCCAGCAGGCTAAGCACATAGTTCACCATATCTTTTAGGGAGACACGACGTACTCCTCGAATAGGGAGTACAAGTTGGTGGTCCGTGAGTTATGGGCGACCATGCCGGGTCCGAGTCCGCGACTGAAGTGGTCGGAGGTTCCCCTCACCTTCAGCCAGTCTGACCACCCTACATGCGTCAAATGCCCTGGACGATACCCTATCGTGGTGGAGCCCACGATGCACAATGTGTAGATGGACCGCGTACTAGTCGATGGAGGGAGCTCCATCAACCTCCTCTCCACTGACGCGCTAGATGCCCTGAAGATCCTGAGGAGCGTGTTGAAGCTATCTCCTCCCTTCTTCAAGATTACCCCTGGTTCTTCGGCCAAGCCGTTGGGGCAAATTGAGGTACCCGTCAAGTTCGGTTCACCGAGCAACTTCCGAACTGAAATGGTCCTGTTCAATGTGGTTGACTTTGGCACTGCGTATAACGCGATCCTAGGTCGACCAACGATGGCTCAGTTCATGGCTATTGCCCACTATGAATACTAGGAACTACGACAAGAGGAGCCTTGACTTGGTCGAGCTGACTCCCGGGTCGCGACCCGGGGATGCGGGGCCAAGTGGTCGCCTAGAGAAGGTCTACATCATCATCGACCCTGCCGATAGGTTCAAAGCAGTATGCCTAGATGATACAGACCCATCCAAGACGGTCCAAATAGGGGCCACCTTGGAACCAAAATAGGTACTCACGCTCATCCTTTCCTCCGGGTGAACACGAACATCTTTTCCTGGAGTCCGTCTGATTTGCCTGGAGTCCCTAGGGAGGTGGTCGAGAACAAGTTGTCTGTGCAGCCTGACGCGCAGCCAGTAAAACAAAGAGTGCGATGGTTCGCACCCGACCGGAAGGAAGCACTTCGTCAGTAGATCGACAAACTCCTAGAAGCAGGCTTCATCCGAGGGAAACAATACCCAAAATGGCTGGCTAACCCTGTCATGGTCTGAAATCCCAGCGGTAAGTGGAGATGTGCGTTGACTTCATTGACCTCAACAAGGCGTGCTCGAATGATCTCTTCCCTCTACCCCGGATCGACCAGCTTGTTGACTCAACTACCGGTAGCGATCTGCTGTGCTTTCTAAATGCCCGTTCGGGGTACCACCAGATTAGTATGAATAGGGTAGATGAGGAGAAAACCGCTTTTGTAACGCCCTTCGGGGTCTTTTGTCATGTAAAAATGCCTTTTGGCTTGAAAAACGCCGGTGCCACTTACCAACGATGTATTCACTTCATCCTTCGCCCACAGCTCGGTATAAATGTTGAGGTATATGTTGATGACGTGGTCGTAAAGAGCAGGACCAGGGACAACTTGGTCGCAGACCTCTAGGAAACATTTGATAACCTTCAAAAATACCGAATGAAGCTAAACTCAGAAAAGTGCATGTTTGCAGTCCCATCAAGAAAATTGCTCGTTTTGCTCATATCGAGTTGGAGAATAGAGGCAAACCCAAACAAGATCAGAGCAATCGACCAGATAGGATCTCCGACCAGGTTAAAGGGTGTCCAGAAACTAACAGGGTGCATGGCAGCTTTGAGCAGGTTCATCTCGAGGATGGGGGAGAGAGGGCTACCGCTCTTCAAACTCTTGAAGAAAAATGACCACTTCCTATGGACACCAGAAGCAGAGGCGTCCTTCCAAGATTTCAAAAGGTACCTCTCTTCCCCTCCTATACTAACCACCCCTCGAACAGACGAGGAGCTCTTGCTCTATGTTGCAGCTACTCCACAGGTCGCGAGCGCGGTCCTGGTCGTCGAGTGCGAGGGGCTTTAGCGACAAGTGTACTACATCAGGAAGTCCTATATGACGTTAAGGCTCAGAACCCACATGCACATAAGTTGATGTACGGTATACTGATGGCCTCTCGCAAGTTTAGGCACTACTTCCAGACCCACAAAGTCAAGGTAGTCTCCACGCTCCCAAATAGGGAAATCCTACACAACAGGGATGCAGCAGGGACAACAACGAAGTGGGCAATAGAGCTTGAGGAGTTTGATATTCAGTTTGTCCCTCGAACGGCTATAAAATCCCAAGCATTGGTCGATTATGTGGCCGAGTGGTCGTAGGTAAGCAGGAACAATAATCAGAAACGAACGAGCACTGTACCATACACTTCGATGAGTCGTTTACGCTAAAGGGAGTAGGGGCTAGAGTGGTATTGACATCACCTACTCTAACACCCTAATTTTTAGATTTCTCAAATTTCTAAATTTTTCCAAGATTATATGAATAGCTTCAACAATAGTATAAGTTTAAAACCTATTTTCTTAATCAATCAATCAATATAGGTTATTATTTTGTGTGCATTGCATGCTGAGTTTTGTTAAGAGCCAGGTAAATGTATTAGAGTTTTTTTTCTTTTCTTTCTCTTTGGTGGATTGAGTGAAAAAGGTTTTGAAAAGGTTTTTACGAAACTCAGTAGTGAATAAGTTAAGGATCTTAATGGTTGGAATTCAAAATCTTTGAATTCATCATATATTCAATCCTTGATCATACATGATCATTCTCTAGTTCGATTCAAATCTTATCAAATTCTTGTTTAAAGTCAATCTCTCTTCTTTCTTAAATTCTACCTAAATCCAAATTCAAATTCCTTATCTACTCCTATTCTTGTTCAATCTCATCTTTTTCGTTTATCTTAAATTCACTCCGAGCTCAATTCAAATTCAAACCCTATTCAAATTTCTTTGCAAAAGTTTCTTTTCTAAACCCTAGATATACCTAAAGTGTCTTTCGGCTCAATCTTGCTCAAGTCCAAACCCTTAGCCAAGTCTTCTAGATGGCCCAACAAAAGACCCACGAAATCTGTAAATTTTCGCGGAGTCCTGGACAGTCTCATCTTCTCATGAAGTTTAGGAGTTCAAACCGGCCTCAAATGCAAATCTTGATAATACCAAAGTTGTAGGTCTCGTTGAGAGCTTCGATTTGAACCTATGGAAGGCCCCTTTTGGATAATGGAGCTAGGAGTTATGGCCTCCAAAATCAGTGCTGCACAGATAAGTCCGAGTTCAAACAGGTTATCTTGTGGTGCATTTTTGAAAATCAAGATGGCATTTTCATAAGTTCCAATGACTACCAAAGTTATAGATAGTTTCGAGTACTAGAATTTAGAATCATGAAACATCCAATTTGGAGTCCGGAAAATGGAGATATCATCCTTGGAATATAGAGCTGCGAAAAAAGAAACCGTAACCGACTCGAACTCGAATCGGAATCGTGTTCGGTTTGAACTCCACCTCAACCAGCCGCCTCTAGCCCTATAAATATGAGTTGCACGCCCTCTCCTACTCCTATTCCATGCCCAAGCCCTAGAAGTCGTTGCTGCCATGCCCGTTCGTCGCCGGAGTGCCGCCATTCGCCGGAGCCGCTGCCGCCGCCGCCCGTGATGCGCTATGTCGTCTTCTCCGCGACAACGGGCCTTCGGTCGATAGAAACTCACAAGACCATGAAAGCTTCTTACTTGAGTAACAGTCTCAGGGGTCGGTCAGCTCTTTATGGCTTCGATTTTTACTTCATCCACCTCTATTCCCTGTGGAGTAATAACATAGCCAAGAAAAAAAATTTAATCAATGCAAAAGGTGCACTTTTCGAGGTTGCTGAACAAACGTCCATCTCTCAAAGCATTAAAAACAGCACGTAAATGATCAAAGTGTTGTTCTTATGACTTACTGTAAATCAAGATATCATCAAAATAAACCACCACAAATCTTCCAATGAAAACACGTAAAACTTCGTTCATCAATTGCATGAAAGTACCAGGTGCATTAGTTAACCCAAAATGCATTACTAACTATTCATACAAACCAAACTTAGTTTTAAATGAAGTCTTCCATTCATCTCCAAGTTTCATTCTAATCTGGTGTATTTGCTTCGCAAGTCAACTTTAGTGAAAATTATAGAACCGCTCAATTCATCAAGCATGTCATCTAACCTAGGGATAGGTTGATGATATCTGATAGTAATATTATTGATGACTCTACAATCAATACACATATGCCAACTACCATCTTTCTTAGAAACCAAAAGAACAGGAATAACACAAGGGCTAAGACTTTCTTGTACATACCCGCGGTCCAAAAGGTCTTGGACTTGTCGCTGAATTTCCTTAGTCTCTTCCGGATTAGTTCTATATGCAGCACGATTTGGCAAAGTTGCTCCTGGAATCAAATCAATTTGATGCTCAATCTCTCAAATAGGTGGTAATCCCAGGGGTATCTCAGCTAAAAATACATCCACAAACTCCTGCAAAAGGTTAGCAACAACAGGAGGCAAAGAGGTAGATATTTCCTCAAGTGAAACTAAAGCATCTTTGCATATCAAAGCATAGCATGGTAGCTCATCATCACAAATTTCAGCAAGGTCAAATTTAGTGGAAACCATAACACACCCTTTCAGTTTAATTCCATTGGTCTTAGAAGTTGTTGTTGCTTTTTTCTTTTTGGGTGAAAATCTTTTTCTGCTATCTCTTGTTCACATTTCACAATTTCAACAGGGATTGAAGGTAGAAAAGTTATTTTCTTTCCTTTATGCATAATAGTGTACTTATTACTTCTACCATAATATGTTACATCAGTATCAAACTCTCATGGTCGTCCTAGCAAAAGAGAGCATGCTTGCATGGGAACTACATCAAAATTAGTACAATCATGGTATGAACCAATAGAAAAATGCACCATAACTGTTTGCATTACCTTCACCTTACCGCTATTGTTGAACCACTGAATGTGGTATGGATGAGAATGTGTTCTTGTCGACAAGGAAAGTTTCTTGATCAAATTTGAACTTACCAAATTGTTACAGCTTCCTCCATTAATAATGACTCAAACACGAAAGTCCTTGACTATGAGCAACATCTGAAATAGATTATGGTGTTGTAACTGTTCCACTTGCTCCATTTGAGCACTTAACACTCTCTGCACAATGAGTGTCCTATAATTATCTGTAGCAGCTACTCAATTCTTCCTCATGGTCGATATCCATCTCGAGTTCATCCTCTTTACCTGCAAGGTTAGCTGCAAGAGCATATTCATCCTCAACATCACTAGCACTTACATATCCACCGTCCTCTGTTGTAATGTATGCTCGCTGACTTAGACAATCCTTCATAACATGTCCCATTCCCTTGCATCAGTGGCATACAATCCCGATCAATCAGCCTGTAGAGGCAACCGAAGAAGAGCTCTTGGCTGGACCCAGCATACTTATGGATTTGCTTATCTCAGGAGCGTGTGACGGTGTTGAGGGTACAGCTAAATGTGCCCTACTCGAGAAGGGGGCAACAGACCATGAAGCTGGACGTAGAGCTATTTTGTTGAAGAAGTTGAGCTTCCAAAATTGTTCCTTGGCCTCTGTTGTCGTCCCTGCAATTCTTTTTCTGCCAAACACGCAAGTTGGAACAATCTAGGAACACTATTGTATTCTTTGTAATCAACTATGTCTTAAATTTCACGCCTTAACCCTCTATAAAAGCATGCCATTGCAGCCTCTTCATCCTCAATAATATCACAACGCAACATACTAATTTGTAGCTCCTGATAATATTCTTCTACGGATCTATCACCTTGGTTTAAGCGCTGCAATTTCTTATGCAAATCACATTTAAAAGTGGGTGGAATAAATCTATTACGCATAGCAACCTTTAAAGCATTCCATGTCGTAGGCACTAATCCATCGATACAAACTCTATTTCACCAGATGATTGCAAAATCTTTAAATTCACTAGTGGCTTGCCTAACTCTACGCACTTCAGGAACTAAATGAGCATTAAACTTTTGTTCGACCGTCATCTCCCAATCTAAATACCTTTTAGCATTATAAGCACCCACAAAAGATGGTATAGTAAACTTAACCTTAGCAAATGGATCATCATTAACGCATGGGTTATGCTGCTGAAAATCATTACCTCTCATACCTTGACGGTTGAAGTTCAATCGATTCTGTTGTCGTGCATCAAGGGCGTCACGTTCTTGCCTCAAAATTTCTTCACCCGCGACGGACTACTCTTGTTTATGAGCTGCAACATGAGGATCCAGTCGACCATTGTTCGATGGCAGATTAACCAATCAATCAAAGCGTGTATTGAGTATTGCAATACTTTCATTGAGTCGTTGCAATGCGGTATTGTTTCCCGCAAGCTTCTTGTCAATGTCGTTACTAATAGTTTGTTGATGATCATCCAACAACATTGTGAGTTCTTCTCTCAAAACACACTCTTTTGCACCAACGTTTTGCCTGCCATGGTTAGTAGTAGACAAAGATAACAAAAGATATTATCCCTATCGATTACTAGGTGGTGGAGGTGGAGTCACACACTCTCAAGCGTCTTACCATGCTCTTGCAAGTGTTCTTACCATACACAGCAGTTGGCACGACCGGTGGCTGGTTCGTGATACCTTATCAGGTGCGAGTGAGGTAGTTGCAAGGGGAGAAACCGTTCTGATCGAGAGAAGGTGTAACTTGGACATGCAATATTTAGTATGAATGAATAACAATAATTCAAATTAGATTAGCAAAGCTGAATAAAAGTCCACATTACTCATCACAGTTGCTGACCCGAACACGTTCCTAGAACTAGCTCAAGCAAACCGAAAACTATAACAGACACCAGCACAATGGAACAAAATTCATAATGCAAACTGATTCCTTTTTTTTTTTTGAATTCTCTCTTCTTCTTTTGCACTCTTTGCTTCTTCTCTTTTTTTTCTTTGCTTCTTGCTTTCTTTTCTTTTCTTTCTTTCTTTCTTTTTTTGCGAATGTGACACAAACTCAAAACTCTTCTACTGCCTTTTCTAAGACCAGGGAGGTATGTGGGTCACAAACTTTTTCCGGAGAGCAGGGGTATAAAGGTAATAAAAAGACTCTCTCTCTCTCTCTCTCCAAACTCTGGCTACCTTTGTTTCGGCTATGGTGGTCGAATCCGAGAAGGTGGATAACTCCGACTAAGTGGTCGGATCCGAGAAGGTGGGCGGAGTGACTGGTCCGACAATAAGTGGATGGTCGGAATGACTGGTCGGACCCCGAGTGGTTGGTCAGAGTGACTGATCGGACCCCAAGTGGGTGGTCAGGACCCGAGGGGTGGTTGGAATGACTGGTCGGACCCAAGTGGGATACAAACTCGGCTATAGCAGACCAAACAAGCCGAGTAACTCACGACTAAATTAGCAAAGACTCGACGCTAGAAACTAGAACACGATGACTCGACCAGCAACAAGACACAGAGGATAGACTCAAACTCAATAACGCAAAAACTGAAAACAAAATTGCAAAAGACACAAAGTGGTTTGGACAGCGGTAAACTAAGATCTAAATCCCTTTTTTGTGGGGTAATTTTCTGGACTCTGGGTAAAGGAACTTGACGAAACAAAAGAGATAACTGAGATTACCTAACAGGCAACCGAGGCTCTGATACCACTTGATGCATGTTTGCCCGATCTTCCGAAGGTAATATGATAAGTCGATTAGTGGAGTTTCGACGTTGATGATCCAAAGGCTCCGATCAGAACAGATCAAAAACCATCGCAACCACTACACCACTACTCTGTGGTTATCAACTGTGCCAAGACGTGGTTGACCTCGCCAAGAAGGCTTTTCCTGCAAGCGAATCGAGAACACAAGCAAGAACATGTAGATGCAATCTGAATATTGCTAATTACCAATGAAGCACTCGAGTTTGGGGTTCAACAAACAAATAAACGGCAAAACTGTATTAAACAGAATAATCTAAGCTAAACCCAAATCTAAAGGGGGGCGTGAGGAGGTCGACCTAGGGTTGTGCAACCGTGGAGAGAGGTGTGATGAGAGGATTAGACCCAATCTTCCGTTAGGTAATAGTAAGCCGATTGGTGGAGACTCGACGTTGAAGACCCAAGGGTTCCGGTCAGGATAGAATGCAACCCTTGCAATCGCTACACCACTGCTCCGTTGGTTATCAACCACGCGCGGCACGATTGACCTCGCCAAGAAGGCTAATTCCTGCAAGCGAATCGAGAACACAAGCAAAAACACGGAAGAACACAATCTGAAATTGCAAATATGGTTAAGCTCACGAGTTGGGGTTTCACAAACAGAACGACGGCGAAACTGTTCAATGACAGATTAATCTAAGCAAAACCCAAAAAGTCTACGACAATAGTTGCTAGATATATGAATAGGGGCATGCTAGGGTTTTGGGCGACCAAGGGGGCGTCCACAACTTGGGCTTAGACCTGAACACGTTTACAAGGCCCGATATGGCCCAAAAAATTATTACACAACACATTGTTTTGATGACACAAAATAATCCACCATGAATCTAGAGCTTGGACTAGTACCAAAACAAAGCTATCGTCCTTAGCTTTCCAACGCATCAAAGAACACCTTATTTGGACTCTATATGAAGAAGTTATGGTCGTTTTAGTGCGGCGCTGTTTGCTTAATCCGAACCGAGTTCTGACTCTAACTTGAAGTTGGCTTGAGCCCCGTCCGACTTGGCCGTTCCATAGGTGTTTCTCCCATATTCCTAAGCATAAAAAATTCACAAAAATTCAGTAGCATCCCATCCTTATAATTTGTAGTATGGATAGCGAGTAACGAATTCGCCTCATGAGTTAAACGACGTGCACGAGCCCGTGTAATCGGTCCTTGTAATGGATCAATCACGAGAGGATCACTTGTAATGCGTGTATCTAAATGAGTGATGTCCTCATCAAGGTGTGCACAATCTGGACTCCGATTCCGACACGATTACAAAACCCGACAGAGTTCAAAATGGTGATGCAATACCTTATTCCTTTGACTCTGACTAAACTATAAGGAATATTTGGTAGAGCTTATATCCATTGGAAAGTGCTCGTCGTAAGCTTTCCAGAATATCCAAGATTGTCTAAAATGGACTTCGTATGAGAGAGTTATGCCCGTTTTACTGACGTGTTGTCCTGGAACTCGACTTCGACCACAACCACAACTTCGACCACGACCACGACTAGAGCTCAGCCTTGAGTCCGAGTAGACTTGGCCTTCGAGGAGTGACATCCGAGTAAGGTTGTAGTGCTTCTCCCACGTTCCTATGCAATAAAACATCACAAGAATTTAGTGGTAATCCATCCAAGGAAACACGAACAACAAGGAACGAGTTCACATAGTGATCTAATTATCGTGCACATGCTCTTGTAATTAGACCTTGTATGATTTGAGGATTATTGGTGGTATTAATCGTATCCGAAGGAGCCATGGGCTCATCAGGGCGAGGGGTGCACCTAACCCGCCTACCCACTCATCAATTATAGTGTTCAGCTTACTTGCACAGAAAGACCCCTATTGTTTAGTAATTTGGTGCCCTATCTTTTGATTGATTGTTGTCAAGTAATCTTTTCAATGTTCAATTCTATTCTATGTTAGAACATTTCAGTGAATGCTATTTTGATATAAGTGGTCCTATTCTCTGTCCCGTTCTAGGAAGCATTACTCCTATTTTTGTTCCAGATTCTTCAATAAGACCTATACGATTGATTGGTCTGTGCGTTTCTCTTATTAATTTTTCGTATCCCCCTGATCCTTCGATACAATTCGATCCTTCTATAACCAAATCTCAATTTGTGGAAAGCCTTCGATGGCTTCCTTATGAAAATGTCCATTTGTATATGGGTGTAGACGGTCTTTCATCATTCTTCATGACATTGACCACATTTTTTTTATCACTATTTGCATTCCAGTGGGTTGGTCTGGTATGACAAGTTTTGGGAAAAAGGTTATGCAACAATATTAAGTCAAACTTTAGGGATAAGGGGATAGGTTGACCTAGAAAAGAACCTGCTATCCTAATTGCCCATACTTGGCTGATGGAAAGAAATTCAATCCTCATTTTTTGGTGAGACAAGTCAGACTTTAGAGTTCCAGATTGTCTATGTCATCTCAAATGATCGAAATCAAGGATGAAGTTCCATGTCAAGCTCAAAGGCTGAATATCGCTCTATGGCATTAGCACTTACGTTATAGTGTGGATAGGCCTCATCTTACATGATGTTGGTTTTCTCCCTATCGAAGCTTGTGCTTTTATTTGGGGAAGAGATTCTAATTCAAACCCAATTCTAGGAGTGAAATAGTCTATTGTGATAGAACCTAATGAGGCAAAATGAATACAACTGAGCAAGATAACTGGATTGAACGAGATGCCATAAAGAGTGAAAGTCAAATCCATTAGCGCCCAAGGGCAGAGCAAAGTGATTCGGAGATAGAAGAGAGTAGGACCACTTCAAAGTCAATGTGTTAAACATAGTGCGAGTTAGATAGATCCCCCTTCTCAAATAGCGAAAGAAGAATTGTATCGCCTAAAGAGCGTTGGAATGTAGTGAACCATACTTAGCTTTTTAGAGACGGTAAACACAAGAAAGAACAATCTAGAAGTGCCATGGAAGCAGAAGATTCGAGAAAGAGTGAATTGATCATGGTACGAAGCTCGGCCACAGGTAGATTCTTAGTGGTTGACCATATGCTCCCATTTGACTTTCTAGAGTGTTATGTGGAGACCTCTATTGAGAAGATTCGTTTGAGACTTCGACCATCGCCACAAAGATTCTATGAGGCATGCTTCTGATAGGCTGCCACGCATTCTGGAATACTTTTCAAAGGGCTAAGTATAGGCTCCACTGGGAAAGAATGGGGTTGAAGTGGAGTTGCCATGATGATTTCTGGTAAGTCGATTGCAGAGGAATTGAGAGGGAGAAGGCTGGGCTCCCTAGATGGTGCAAATTAGCCATTCCACTTCAGGGCCATGTGCGCATAGCGTGGTGGCGATGCCTTGTGTTGTGGCGTCAATTCTAGCTTCTGACGCGGGAGCTTCTAGTTGTTGGCTTTTAAATTGGCACTTTGAGGGCAAAGTGTGAATTAAGTAAAGGCTTATTTGTCAAATAATATCCAGTCCTGAATGTTTTATTTTTTAACCAACTCTCATACTTGCAATTAAGACCTCGAATGTTTGGAAAATGACGACAAACAAAATGACACTGAATTGTCATGATAAGTGATTGGGATGTAGATCCACTAATTATTTACTACAATGTCCTTTCCTTCCTTTCACAAGTTTTCTCCTATCCAATATGCTATTTCCCTATCAAATGTTTTCCTTTTCTGATTGAGCATTGACTTTCCTCTGCAGACTTGCAAAACAGAACGGAATACTCCTCTCTTGTCAAGCTGTTATCGTTAAGTCGAATCACCTAAGGCCAAATTCCAATACAACAAGAGCTAATGTTTAAATAAGAATGTTGTACTCAAATAAAAATGGTATGGGTATATGAGTTCGCGTTCTCTGAGACAGTGGGCATGCTCTATCTTAGCAAAGCCTAGTTTTGGAAGATTGAAACATTTCAATGAAACTTGTTTTTGATAGAACAAGTATATAACAACATGTCTTTTCTGATTTGATAAGAATTCTTAAACAGATGGAGAGAATCAACATCATTGTGCACGATGCCTCTCTTGCTAGAGGAAATGACTTCTAGCCCTATGCAGATTGGCATAGCTATGTATGTGGCCAACTTCAGTCAAAGCAATTCCATTATAGTAACACATGATTTAGTTTTCTATATTTTCCACTTTCAAAGTTGATTCTATAAAAGCAAAAGCTAGGCCTTAATAAACTATTGTTCTTTCCAACGAAAGAGAGAAAGAAGTAAAAAAGCGGGGGATTGCTAAGAGCTCCTCTTCCGCTAAGACGACTAATCTAGAATCTATTCTTTTAAAGAAAAGGAAATTATCCATTTAACAAAGAGCGGAGTCATTGTCGTGAACATGATTCTTCCCACTCTTGGGAAGTAGACTGGTAGAAATAAATAACTTTTCTCTCATAGCCATTTATGGTTATGGCCTGGTCCTGGGATTGACCCAAGGGCTACGGCTATTGCGCTTATCAATTCAAAAATGAAAAGATTCTTATTCTTTGCGTGTATTCGATTCTAAGAGCTTCTAGGGCATTGAATCTAGCACCCTCTTTTCTTCCTTCAAAGAAAGCTTCAATCTTTCATGACCAATTTCAAGTAGCCTGTATCCTACGTAATTCATTATTCTCCTTGCTTACTTTTCAGGGTAGTCTCGGTCTAATTTGGCTATTAAGCTAAGCCTTCGACTAGTATGGTATGAGTTCCTAAAGTAGTTCACCGTGTATTAGCTCCCCCTTGCTTTCATAGCTTGGCCACTAGCAAGAACAGAAACCGACTCTACTTAATAAACAACTGCCACTTTCGTGGAAAAACTCTAACTCCTAACTCAAACCTAACTAAAAATATCGGCAATTTGTAATTCCAAGATCAACCACTCTTGAGGAAGACTTCATGTGGAAGCTGCTAAGCGGAAGAAGTCCATAGGTTCAAGAAAGAAAAGGAAGGTGCACTATAAGCTGAACAAACATATTTGATTCAACCGGCAGAAGTCCACGAGAAATTCAACTCCTTTGACTGTGCTAGTGAACTCTTTAGTTCTCATATAGAAATAAAAAACAAATTCATTCAGTGATTTGGAGACAATGGCAAATCATTTGTTGGTTGCGGATCATCTCACTCAACCACACTTCAGTGATTGAACATGGGTTGGTCCCTATTTGACAAGGGAACTTCATCCATTTCATTGACCTTTGAACCGCTCTTGCCCTCCCCTTTCACTTCCATAGTGGTCTTCTTTGACCGGGCCACTACACTCCGAAGCTTCAAATTCAAGATGTTTAGAATTATGGCTTTCCTTCATGTCTGTGTTTTAAGTCAGTTCGTACTTTTCAGTATATAAGAGAATGAGTGAACTCATGTTGAAAGCTAATGTTCAAGTTCTTAAGTATATCTTTTTCCATTATTAGTTCTATCTTCGGAGTGGACTAAGGCATCAATCTAAACTATAAACCCTATCACATGGGAATAAATGTTTCCCTAGCAATTTGCTAGAGGAAAAAACGAAGCCTTAGAAATTGTAAATGAATCCCTAAAAGCGGATAAAGACTTAAATATATTTTCTATCCTATTCCTCGCTTGACTCTTCTCGGAAAAGGTTCTCATTCTCATGAATCTTGATCTGCCTCGTGGCATTGATAGCGATTGATCAAATTCCTACTCTGGTTGAGAAGCTTTTCCGTTTTCCTTATCGCTCGTGCCTTAGAACTGTCCTGATAGAGAAGAATTCAAACTATGTATATTTGGTACTAAGGGCACTCCCAATGTTAGTTTCTTACATATTAATTAAGTGTCCACCTAAGTAAAAAGATGATATGACAAGTAATTTAAAGATAAAAAGAAGAAGTTTATTTTTTATGAAAGAAACTAGCTCTTTAGTAATCCTAAGATGATTGTGAGATAATAAACTATTTTAAGAGACCTTAAAAAACTAGTAAGACACATGCATGTATATATTGAAAGTTTATTTTTTAATATAATTTCTTATTCTCTCTACTCTTGGATATCATTAAAAAACAAAGAACTAAGAAGTAGCCTGAATAAACCGCATTCGTTTGCTAATCCCTATGTCTTGGTACTCTACCCTCCCAGTCATAAGAGAGTGGTAGGCACTGCCGCGCGGAGCTCGGTGGCGTGTGACTTGCGCACCGACGAGTCCCGCGGCCACTACCACGCCACGCGGAGCACGGCGGGCTCGGCCTCGAGGGTGAGATCGGCTTGATTGATTTTTTTGATATTTCTACGACGAACTCGTGTGTTGGACTCAGATTGATTTCTTAGATATTGCTGCCATTCATGTGTACTCATTCAAGATTTGTTCCATTTGTAGTTTTGTTGATTCTCGGTACGCAAATTATCATGTTCATGTGTTGAGAAAGAGAAAGAGAGAGGAAGACTTGGTGTCTTTTTTTTGGCAGATATTTTAACGGTGTTAATCCTCCGTCATAAAACAAGACAACTCAAACAATATTTCAAATTTCGGAACCGATGGTACAAAGTGAGCTTTTGCAAGGACAAATTAATAATTAGAAAACAAAGTAGGGACAAATATGGCCAATGAAAAAACATGTATATAATATATAATTATTTTATAATAGTATATATGTTTTAAAAAATTACTAGTAAAAGTGTCATCTCATAGAAAGATGTATTAGGCCCTTTTTGATTTTTATTCTAATGATGAATTCTAGCCTCAAAATTAAAAACAAAATAAATAGTTACAATTTAAAAGTTGATTCTCACAATCCGTAAGCTAATATCTTGTTTGTTTTTTATTCTGATTATGAATTCCATCCCAAAAACAAAAACAAAAATAAATGATCATAATATAAAGTTGATTCTCACAATCCATAAGTTAAATCATATTACAAAATTCCATAATCCACAATATAATAGAAAGGAGCTTCCACAGATTCTACATACTGGACTGGATTCTTATAATCTAAAACTAAAACAAAGGTACCTAAGTCGTAATACGAACTACAAATCTAACGGTAAAGAGATTTTATCTGTAGAATCTAGATTATGATAATCATAGAAAAATAAATATGGCCTTACACTAAATTTAAGAAACTGTTGGGCCGGCCTGGTTAGTGTTGGGCCGAATCCTATAAATCCCCTTACAAGCACCTGCCCTCCTCCCGTCCGAAACCCTAGCCCTACCAGCGCCGTCTTCCTCTTCCCGGAGCTACCCGAACCCGAGCGGAGCTGAGCCAGCGAACCATGGCGGCTGCGACGGTGTACGGAGCCGGTGGGGCGATGAAGGGTGGGAAGCTTGGGATGGAGGACGCCCGGGAGCTGCAGCTCAACCGCATCCGCATCACCCTCTCCTCCAAGAACGTCAAGAACCTCGAGAAGGGTAATCCACTGATCAATGCCGTCTATCCAGTTCCTCCTTTCGCTCGCATCGCCTGATGTTGGTGTGATGTGTTTTGCGGGCTTATGCAGTGTGCACCGATCTGGTGAAGGGCGCCAAGAGCAAGGAGCTGCGGGTGAAGGGCCCCGTCAGGATCCCCACCAAGGTGCTCCACATCACCACCCGCAAGTCGCCCTGCGGAGAAGGTAATTCCCATTCCGTGAACAACTGTCGCTACTCTCGTGTGAGATGAGATCGTTGCTTGCCTTGATCGCCGTTCAGTGGGGTTTGTTTGTTGACATGGTGATTGGTAGCTTGTGGGGGACGATGCGCTGGTTGCTTGGTCTTACCTGCTGTTAGTATTTGGTCTGGTGAAGTAGCTTCCTGGATGACAACTGGTGACATAATCACCTTAGAATGAGCTGAGTTTAGGGGCATGTCTTCTTTATAGGCTATGATAGTTTTGGTTTTGGTGCTGGCTAGTAGTATTTTAGTTTGAGCTTTAATTTGTTTGCCTAGTGCTTGTTGGTTAGTATTATCTGAGATATTAAGCTAATGTCTACTCCCACCGGTAGTGAAATAGTGTTAAAATTGGAAATGTGTAGTCAAAACCGTTTTAGTTTTGAGCAACATCGCTGTGAATGTTTAGATTGGGGTCTATGAGACTTGTCCCAAAGGATACCTTCATAACACTATTCTGTTATGATTTACAAGTATTCAAATCTGTGGTCAGAGGTGCATTTTGGGCACCCTTCTGGTGTCTGACACTATTTTGTTTGTGATTGGTTGGAGCACTCAACTTGTGATAATAATACATGTCATACTCCTGTTGGGATTCTAATGCTAAGTAGATATCTATCTAGTTTTTTCTGGACCTAAAACATATTCCTGTCTAAACACTAGTGAGGGATGATGCTTGTGTTCATGAGGCAAGCTCATGATACAGAGGAGCTGAGCAAATGGTTAGTGGCGATCTTGTAGGTTCCAAGCTCTATCAAGAACATGTGACTACATATGCAGTTGTTAAGGGTTTTGCCTTTATTTTGGATCACGCACTTCATTGGAGCCTTTAAGAAAAGGTTTGTGTGGAGAATGTGAGCTTTATACAGAAAGCACATATTATCATTGGTATTTTGCTCTCTTCATTTGACATTAATTCAAGAAAAAATATTTGTTTGGATTATCACTGCATGGGACCGTGCAGTAATTGGAGACTACAGTGTTTAGTAGTCACAGTGGTTTATGGTAACCTCACACCTATACTGTGGTCTTAAGTCAGTCCTACAAATTTTGTTAGGGAACATGATTTATTTAACAAAAATTATCAAATGATATGTCTGGTAATACCCGGTATCATTTTGATTATTTGAATTCATACTTGTCCTGTTGACTTGTGGTATTGGAACACTTTTGTCTTTCAATGAGTATCCTGAACCGTAGACCTGTATCATTTTGGCACGGTTATTTTAAGCTGCTGGACTGTATTGGTGAATGCCATGTTCTTTTTTTTTAATCTTGTAGTGAACCATCTTTAAGCTCAGTTTGGCCTGATACCATGGTGATTTTAGTGTTTTAGCTGAGCCAAGGAAATTCACTGATTAAGGCAGAATTCTGTTTGAATATTATAACATGTATAGCTTCTATAGGCTATTTATTTGGAGTGAATTGACTCTAGATGCTACTTTAACAATCCGCTTGCTCTGTTTCTTGACCAGGAACGAACACATGGGATCGGTTCGAGTTCCGTATCCACAAGCGGGTGATTGACCTCATCAGCTCCCCTGATGTGGTGAAGCAGATCACCTCCATCACCATCGAGCCTGGTGTTGAGGTCGAGGTGACGATCGCTGATGTGTAATGCCAAAGTTAGCAAAACCATAGGCTGCTTCTGTTTTTGTTTTTTGTTTTTTTTTGTTGCTAGAATGTGGTTTCCTGCTGCCATGCTTGTATCAGACATCCAAAGCGGTGTAATTTCTTGACCTTATCTATACTCAGATGTTATGAATGTTTGACGCAAGGAGTGTGCCACTACCCATTTTTGCTAAAACCTTTGTACTTGGTCTATTTTACTGAAGTGTTTATTGAATGCTTGATGTAATTTTGTTGAGTAAATGTTAATGGAAAGGCGGGTGCTTGACTGCCAGTGTTTTATTTTTGGGTGCACAAAAGCTACTTTTCCCTTTTTTTTTAACGATCTCAAATATGGGTTAAAGCTCATATTTCAGGGTATTTGAATATGATGACAAAATCTCAAAAATATAATTGAAGCTAGAAGATGGAAAGTTTTGAGTCAAATTAGTTGCTTATTACTTTCTTTGATGTAAATGTAGGTCACAAAAAGGTAAATCAAACGACATTGTTGCCTTTCATTTATGGATGCGACTATGTGCCGTGCCAAGAGGGAAAAAATTTACCGCTTCCCGCGAGCATGCGAAATACTACGGTACAACCTCACACGTAGCTCCCACCTGCCCTTTTTTCTCAATCCCATCATTGATGCAAATTTCAGCACCGTAGAGAAAAACAGGTAATCGACTGACTAGGATTTTAATGCTGGGGTGATTCAGCATTGTTGCCCTCTGCTTGCATAACAATTGCATCATCAAACAAGGGCAAACAAAAAGACCTAGCTCAGGTATGTACACAAACACGAGTTCATAGAAGAATTGATATCAATATGCATCACACCTGACTTTTGTTGGTGAGCAAATCAGCGTGACAAAAAATCCACATATACACTGAGCATGCTAGTATTGGCATAGTGTTAGTATGACTGAAAAGAAGAAAAGAAGCAAATTAGAAGCCACGGTTCCTTTTGGTTGAAGCTGAGTTTCTCAATGCATCGAATGACTGTTTGCCTTGCATTGATCTGGAATAAAAGGATAGAATGTGCAATTGGAAGTACTTCAATTCTGACTTGCTCCTTAGAACCTTACAAAACCGCTTTTGTGTTCTAGGAAAATTTGCTTTTCCTTTGCGAGGACCTGTAAAAGTAAACATATTTGAACTGGTTCTGATTTACTTTTACCTTTCAATCAGACAAAAAGTGGTGATAAAGTTTTCGGCTTCTATTGACAAAAAAAGCATTTACTGACCCAAAACTAGCAAATTAAGCAGCCAACAGATACTGCTCTAAAGAACAAACCTCAATCTGTTAAGGTTCTACATCCAACGAAAAAGATCAAGGATATCAAGAAAAGAAGAAAAAAATAGTAAAGAAGCCAGATATCTATCCTGTATCAAATTGCATGTTTAGGTTATCGTAGCAATGGATTTGATGCTCGTTGAATAGAGAAAATTGTCTTCCAGTCGAATATCTAACTATACGGTATATACACATAAGAAGTATATCATATACAGACGGGGTATACCGTGTACTTAACAACTCTGAATATTATGGAACTGAATCCGTGGTACCTGATACGCCCGGAATCCAGAAGGTCTATACTAGAAAGGTCTCCATTGCTTATCCAACTCGAGAAGACGAGTATGCAGGACAGATCTATCTACTTAGACGATAAGGAAAATGACTCATTATCAGCTATGACTAGATAGAAGGCGGTACATCACCCTTATATAAGGCGGAGACCCAGACCTCTCGAGGGACTCTCTCTTTCTCTTAGCTATAGGAGGCAGGCATCAAGATCTTAGCGCAGGAGGAACTCGACGACTTTAGCCCTAGGTTAGACTAGATCCGATCTACTCCTTGTAATAGATTAGCAACATTGCATGTACTCAGTGAATACATACACATAATCATCCATACAGGACGTAGGGTATTACTCCAATCGAAGACCTGAACCTATATACATTGTGTGTGCCTCGCTTCATGTTCGATCTTTGATCCATAAAGGTAACCCTGTTATTTTCGGACACATTGTCAGAAACAAATCCTCGACAGTTGGCACGCCAGGTAGGGGTCTTCTGCTTTTCAGGATCTACTATGTCTCGAGTGCACATCGACACCAGATTCTCCGACATTGGCTTCTACGACGATCAACATCGATCAGCCTCGAATCGCCCCTAGCCGGATCGGAGATCGCATTTGGAACTATGATCTTCTGCTAGGACCATCAAGGTAAACTGATCTGCACCAGTATTTTTGAGTCCAGGCCATTGGATGCATACCGTGAGGTGGGACATCTCGAGTGGGATCCTAAGGAGCCTAATGTTCTCCAGTGCATGGACACCGACAGCGACAAGGGTGGCGATGATGACTCTGCCGTCAGCCAGAGCAGCCGAACAAATCGATTCATGTTCATGGCTAGCACCTGCTGACCCAATGACGGTAGATCCAAACACCATGGTAAACAATGGCACGGAAATTCCTGGGGATCCAGCAGCGGTAGCCATCACTCATGGTACTAGCGTTGTCGACGATATACCGCTAGAGACATCTGCAGTTGTAGCCTTACGTGTCCCTAACACAACTCTTCATCGATGGACCGCAGGAGGTCAGGTACCTCGTGGTATTCAACGATGAGTTCCAGTGGGCACACCTCCGCCGCTAGCAGCTCAAGCATCAAGGAACGAGCTCCCTTGGAATAGCAACCGCGGAACAACATCGTCTCGACCACAGCCAAGTCTGTGCAGTGATGTTTTCAGCACTCTGGATGCTAATATCCAGGGAGCCTATTTAATTCTAAGATCCCTTCCGGAGTTGGATCTAATGAATCCCTTAACCTCTATGGTTAATCAGGTCAGGACTTTACTTGATGCAGCCCAGATCCAAGCTGCTCGAGTGAACAATTCTAGCAACTCTAGGTGTCCTAGCTGGCAAGGCGTCGGCTCGAGGAGCCATGGACGCGAGCATCCCCAAGTAGAGGGATCCCAGGTGGAAAGCTTGGGTGATCAAGCCCGAGCACCGCTTTGCGGGTCAAACTATAACTGCCTTACCATAGGCGTAGAAACCAGGAAGACCTGAGGAACTATATTCCTCACTATCAGCATGATGTACATACAATGATAGACAACTATTGTGAGGAACGCTGCGAGGACTACCACTATTTTTACATTTGTAGATCTCCAGGACGAGATGGTCGACGTAACTCCCCTGCTCGAAGGAACAAGCATGATAGTCCTCCCCCACCTCCTCCTAAAGAATTCAATGGAGGCTGAGAAGCTTGCGTACACAAGCTTCGGTCGATACGGTGGCCTGAGAAGTTCAAGACGGGCCTGATCCAGAAGTATGATGGGAAGATCAACCCTAAAGAGTGGTTACAGACCTATACCACGGTTATTCGAGAAGCAAGCGACGACAACAAGGTAATGACCAATTATCTACTGACCGCGCTTGATGGACCTACCAGGTCCTGGTTGTTGAACCTGCCTTTTAACTCGATCTGATAGTGGGCCGAGTTGAAGGCTCAGTTCATAGCCAACTTCCAAGGCACATTCGAGCGCCCAGGAACGGAGAACAATCTCCATCAGCTAAACCAGGGTGAGGATGAATCACTGCGAGATTTCATTCACCGGTTCAGCGATAGGCGTAATATGATCCCAGACATCTCCGACGAGTTAGTCATCATCGCCTTCAAACAAGGCATCCGGGTCACGGATCTGCTCGAGCAGATGGCTACTTGAAAGATCCACACGATCAAAGAGCTCTTCGAGTTGGCCGACAAGTGTGCAAAGCGAGCAGAAGCCCAGGTACATGCCAAGAACCCTTAACTTGGCAAGGACAAGCCCGAGTCCTCGAAGAACAGGGGGAAGAAGAACAAACCTGACGACAAGGGCAAGGGTCCAGATATGACCATAGCCTCGGTCGACAGGAGCAAGTCACGCAACACTGGGGACAACAAAGGCCTGGGTCGAGGTAGAGGGAAATGGTATCCCGTCCATCGGACCAGCCAACATGACTTCGATGAATGCCATGCCATCAAAAAGAAGGTCGACGAAAAGCTCAAGGCCGCTGTTGCTGAGCATAACAACAAATAGGCGAAGCCGAATGTTAACGGTGATGAGCTCGAATCCACGAGACCAACCAAAGTCTAGCACACATCTTCGGAGGATCTGTCGCGTATGAATCTAAGATGCAGAATAAGGCAGTCGAACAAGAGGTCAATTTGGCTCTGACTAGGCCTACTCGATACCTCAAGTGGTCTGAGGTTCCGATCACCTTCAATCAAGTTGATCATCCAGCTACAGTTCCACACCCTGGTCGATACCCGGTCGTGGTCCAGCTGACTATCCTCAACATCAAAGTTTCCCGAACCTTGGTCGATGGGGGTAGTTCGCTTAACCTCATCTTCACAAGACCCTAGACAAGATGGGAGTTCAGAGGTTTGAGCTTAAGGCAGGAGTCGAGCCTTTCCATGGCATAACCCCCAACTCATCGACCATGCCCTTGGGCTAGATCGAGTTGCCGGTTACATTTGGCATGCCCGACAACTTCCGTATAGAGAAGCTTACCTTGTCGTAGACTTCAAGATGACGTACAACATGATCCTAGGCTACCCAATGCTAGGTAAGTTTATGGCAGTGATGCACTATGCATACCATATGCTCAATATCCCGAGTCCCAAAGGGGTCATAATTGTCAGGGGAGATTAGTGTGCATCAGTCAAAACGACAAGCAAAGCTTGGACATGGTTGAACACCTCAGTCGAGCGGTAACCACTTCTAAGGGTGCAGATTCCAAGCGTCAAAAGCATCAAGCCACCATTGAGATCAAGGACTCCAAGCTTGTAAGTCTTGTTGATACTTCCAAGTCCAATGATGCAGCCAAGGGTGGGACCAATGACGACACCGACGACGAAAGGACTGATGGTGGCATCTAGGAAATACCCCTTGACCTGTCTAAACCAGCCAAGACAGTTAAGGTTGGGGCTAACCTCGACCCTAAATAGGAACTCGAGCTCATCACTTTACTCTAGGAAAACCAAGATGTGTTTGCGTGGCAACCGTCTGATATGCCCGGAGTCCCTAGGGAGGTGATCGAGCATCGACTAGCTGTTAAGCCCGACTCCAAACTCGTGGTGCAGAAGCGGTGAAGATTTACGGAGGATAGGAAGTAAGACATCCAGGAGGTCGGCAAACTCCTAAAGGTGGGCTTTATTCAAGAGGTTCATCATCCCACATGGCTAGCGAATCCCGTCCTCATTAAGAAAGCTAATGGCAGATGGAGAATGTGCTTCGACTTCACCAACCTCAATAAAGCATGTCCCAAGGATCCTTTCCCTCTTCCTCGCATCGACCAGATCGTTGACTTCATGACAGATTGTGTATTACTATATTTTCTAGATGCCTATTCGGGGTATCACCAAATTAGCATGGGAATAGAGGATGAGGAGAAAACTACTTTTACCACTCCTTTCGGTGTATTCTGCTATGTAAAGATGCCTTTCAATTTCAAAAATGCTGGTGCTACTTATCAATGTTGTATTCAGAATTGTTTACAATCCCAAATTGGGTGCAATGTAGAAGCATATGTCGATAATATTGTAGTCAAGTCTAGAACCGAAGATGCGTTGATCGTTGATCTCAAGGAAACATTCGATAGCCTCAGGAAGTATCGTATGATGCTTAATCTCAAAAAATGCACGTTCGGCATTCTATCCAGCAAGCTTCTCGAGTTCCTGGTGTCAAGTCGAGGCATTGAGGCCAATTCGGGCAAAATCGAAGCTCTTGACCAGATGCAGTCACCTTGACACTGAAAGAAGTTCAAAAATTAACAGGATGCAGTGCAGCTCTTAATCGATTCATCTCTAAGATGAGCGAGCGAGGGATGCCTTTCTTCAAGCTGCTGAACAAACACAACCGATTTGAGTAGACGAAAGAAGCAGAGCGTGCCTTCCAAGATTTAAAAAGGTATTTATCATCTCCATTAATTCTTACACCGCCTAACGAAAAAGAAGAGCTATTTTTGTACATTGCAGCTACCTCACATGTTGTAAGCACGGTCCTGGTGGTTGAACAGGAAAGCCCCGAGAGAAAGGCCAAGGTCCAGAAACCTATTTACTATGTGAGCGAGGTCCTACATGATGCTAAGCTACGATACCCCTAAGTGCAGAAGTTGCTATATGTAGTCTTGATGTCTTCCTGAAAGCTACAACACTATTTTCGAGCACACAAGATCACCATTCGAAAACGACGTATCCGTTGAAGGATGTCATACACAATAGGGAGGCTATTGAACAAATCGAGCAATGGGCGGTCGAGCTCAATGAGTTCAACATTGGATATGTGCCACACACAAGTGTGAAGTCAGGAGTACTAGCGAAATTCATCGCTAAATGGACAAGCATTGAAGAAACAAGGCCAAGTGTGGTCGAAGACCACTAGACACTCTTCTTCTTTAGATCACTCACGCTTCAAGGCTCGGGGGCTGGCATTGTACTTAAATCTCCAACGAGCGATGAACTCAGGTACATTGTTCAATTTGATTTTAAAGCTTCCAACAATGTAGCAGAATACGAGAGACTGGTAAACGGGCTCCGCATAGCTGAATCACTTGGAATCAGACGACTTCTTGTGAAAGGGGACTCACAGCTAGTCATAAACCAAGTACAAAAGGAGTACCAGTGCTTGAACAATAACATGGCAACTTACCTAAATGAGGTGTGAAAGCTCGAGCAGAAGTTCAAAGGGTTACAAGAAACGCACATCAAGAGGAGTGACAACTCCAATGCGGATGAACTTGCTAAACTCTCCTCTTCCCGAGCTCTGGTACCCATAGGAGTCTTCATTGAGAAACTCCTCAAACTATCTATCCCGACAGTTCGGCGAATGGATGCTGCCCAACTCAACCAGCAGTCTGGTCTAGTCAGTGAGGCAGAACCCGTAGACACAGATGCTGCACTACTCGAACGTGAACCGATTTGGATGACTCCGTACCAAGCCTATCTCGATGGTTGAAACATCCCTGATGATGATGCATCTGCAGAAAAAAATTGCTCATAGGCTCTACGCTTTGGTAAACGGCAAGATATACCAAAAGGGGAGTAACAGAATCTTGATGAAGTGCATCACGCAAGAAAAGGGCAATAAAATATTGCTCGATATCCATGGAGGCATGTGTGGTAATCATGCGTCTTACCGCACCTTGGTCGGAAAAGCTTTTCGCCAAGGATTCTATTGACTGATTGCCCTCCAGGATGCTTCTGAGCTGGTTAAAAAGTGTGAGAGCTGCTAATTTTTCAAAAGGCAGACCACTCACCAACCCAAGCTTTGCAAACAATTCCTCTTTCTTGGCCTTTCTCCATCTGGGGCTTGGATATCCTGAGACCATTCCCAAGGGCCTAAGCTGTTTATAAGTTTCTATTCGTGGCTATCAACACGTTCACTAAGTGGATCGAGGCCGAACCCATGGGAAAGATAACCGCAAAAGCGGCTAAGAAGTTCATGAGGAGTATAATTACTTGATTCGGTATTTCAATTGGATAATTACAGATAATGGTTGCTAGTTCAGAAGCGGGACCTTTACTGTGTTCTGTGAATAATTTGGCATCAAAACCTATTTTGCCTTAGTAGCTCACCCACAAAGTAATGGTCAAGTTAAACGTGCTAATGGTATAGTCTTGCAGGGCATCAAAACTCGGGTCTTCGATAGGCTAAAGGCTTACTCGAAATACTAGGTGAAAGAACTTCCCTCAGTATTACGGGCCATTCATACTTCGATTAACAAGGCCACTAGTGAAACTCTGTTCTTCTTAGTTTATGGAGCAGAGGCAGTGCTAATGACTGAGTTGCAGTTCGGATCACCGCGAGTCGAAGGTTACTCGGAGGAAGCACAAGAGTAGTTACGAGTGGACAACATCAATTTACTCGAGGAGTATCGCGATCGAGCATCTATTTGAGTGGATAAGTATCAATAAGTGTTGTGTAGGTATCATAGTCAAAAGATTCAGCCCAGGAAACTCACTGCTGGAGATCTTGTTCTACAAAAGGTGCAGAAATAGGCTAGGCACCATAAGTTGTCACCTAAGTGGGAAGGACCCTATATAGTGGTCGAAGTTACCCGATCTAGATCAGTGCAACTATCTACTCAAAACGGTGAGATACTCAAGCACTCATGCAATATCGACCAACTCCAAAAGTTTTATTCATAGAAAAGGTAAATTACATGTAAGTCAATTACATTTGATTCGATTAACTACTCGATTACATACTTTTTCTTTTCTTTCTAATCTGTGTGGCTAGTGCAAAGTTGACAGAAAGTATTTGCCTAGCTCTTGCAAATAGTGCAGGTCCTACTCCCCCTTGAATGAGTTAAGGAACCTTCTATACTCATCCCTTGGATGGTATCTGATCGCATATGGGACCGAACACCAGCCAGCGTAAAGGCCATGGAGAGTAGCTGAGGCGAAGACCCTGCTGGAGCTGCTGACTGGCACTGAGGGCCTGTTTGGCAGAGCTCCCAGAGCAGCTTCCCGGCTGGAATCAGGGGGAGCTCTGCCAAATAGCAGCTTTCAGCTTTTAGCTCCCTGAGTAGAATCTGTGGGAGTGATTCTCTGAAATGAACTAAAAGTTTGGAAGCTGAAAAAAATAGCTTCCCCTGATTCACTTCCCGCAGAGAATCACTTCCTCCATATATTTTATTTTAGAGAATCACTTTCAACCACAGAATCACTTCCTCCAGAGAATCACTCCCCGTAGAGAATTTGAATCAGGGAGAGCTCTACCAAACGGGCCGTGACAATGCCAAGTGGCCCTTCGCAGGGCATGAAGGCGATCTAGCAGTTATCGATGGAGAAGACGACCACACTTTCTCTACCACTGGAGGTTCAGAGGCTCCATCGCCGAAGATCTTGTTGGAGACCTAGTCGAGGATCACATCAAGATCACCACCATCTTCATCTCCCTCCTGCGTGGCTCATGTCGCTGACTCCTATGTCGCTCGCTCCACAGCTTCGGCGTCAAGGAAACACCGAAGGTGGTGGGTGAAGGGTCGGTGACCTCCGATAGATATTCTATTCTTTCTCATCTTAGGCCTTTCAATCGATTCCTCCTCATCAGAACAAACAATGATGACTCTCGGAGGAACCATGACGAGGGGCCTTGAGGTAAGAAATCCTATCTCTTCACTTTCTGGACTGGGCTTGGGAGACGACGGTGGAGTGGAGGCCATGGCTTCAAGCTCTACGAGTTCTACTGGGCGTGTAGGGAGAAAGGAAGGAGATGGGGTGAAAAACCAACAACCTCAATTTTCTCTCTATTTATAGTCATGGAAATGGGTTGCACTATACACGTGGAGTTGTCAAGATCTGATATCGCTGGGCATGAGAGCGAGGCTGCCTCGGTCACGCGACACGTCTGGCGGAAGTTGAGGCATCACCGAGACGTTATGACTAGTACAATCTCTACAAAGAGAGGTGCACGGTCATTATTGCACGACAAATCAAAGGCTACGGTGAAAACAAGCACGAGCGGGAGTGGGTTTTTAATGCTCACCTACCTGGCTGTTCGAATACACTTGGTGACCATAACATAATCTCAACCACCCGCTCAGGGGCTGGAATCATCCAGTACGTGGTCGAGAAATGGAAGTCTATGCTTAGACTCTACACTCAACTCGATCTAACTATCGAGTGGAGAGTCAGGGGCTACATCATACTTTTTCCGTTGTTTCTTGCTTCACTTTCTTTCTTTTTGCTATCATACCAACCTGAGAGCTGGAAGCTACATTGTATAATGTCAGTGCGTATGCTCCACTTTCTACTTGAATTCAGTCATGAAGCGAAGGTATAAGGGCCACATCAAGTATATTTTGGTGCATATGCTCTACTCTCTACCTTGATTATCACATCAAACATAGAGTCAGGGGCTACATCGCATACTTTCAATGCTACGGCTTTACTCTTTACTCGATTCAGTTATCGAGTGGATAGTTAAGGGCTACAACACCATACACTTTCAATAACACAGGTATGTTCCTTTCTACTCTTAGATCGAGTAATCTTCTCTTTGACCATAGAGTTGGGGGATACATAATAATACCATACTTTTTTTAAATTTTGTATATATCTTTTGCAAAAGTTTATCTGGCTTTGCATCGACTGCTTTGGATAAGAGCCAGTAGAGGCATATGTTGGGTTGATAACGGATAACTACACCTAATAAAGCATAATGGCATAAGAGATTGTCAAACATCTCATGCATAATGGCTAAAAAAGGTGCTGAAGTTCTAGTTGATCCCATGTGTGTTCTCTGTCGAGTTCATACGCTGTTCAAGCATGCAAGTCAGTGAAAGTTTGCAAAAGGTCATAATTATTTTTTGCTTCTAATTTTACACTAAGTCTTTTCCTTATTCTTACGGTTATCTCGAGTGATTACTCGAGGGCCAAGATTTTTAATCGTTTGTCTAGTTGAGTTTTCAGATATCAATGAATATTCGATCAATAAGTCTTAAAGGTGGTCTACATGCCTACAGATCAAGATTGCATCTACTCCTGCTAACTCTATTTCAATGATAAGGAAATAGTGACAATAGCTTGTTAGATAGGCAAAATAACCGCAATATTTCATTACAACCATCAGACAAAAGCATACCAAAAAGCCTACTACTTGACTAAGAAGAAAGCTTCAGTGATATTCATTTACAAGAACACCACTTGAAATTCCCCTCAAGGGATTTTATGGTCCTGGAAACCTCATCATGATAGGAAACTTCAAGCACGTCATAATCGTCCCGGTGGTAAGTTGAGTTCACTTAGCGGAAGCTAAGAATTCGACTAGGGTTGGTAACTCCAGGTACTGATAGTACGGCTTCGGAGGTCAAGGCCAGGAGAATTGATCTTTCTTTCGCCCAAGGAACAACCTTCCATTCTAGTGGCTCACAAATGTCATCACCGAATGAGTGGAGGGAAACCGGCGTTAATGCATTGTGCTCAGCTGAATCATCAATTTGCTCGCCAACCTTCAGGAAAAATGGGCGAGACTCGACCAGGAGCAGTCAATAACCACTCAGACCAGGTTGCCATATCTCGAACTTGGACATCGATTATTCCAATGTCGCCACATCTCCCGATGGATCTCCCGAAGCCACTCCATCCAGAAAACCTGAAATACACCACCAAAACTTGCCACTAGAGACCTAAAACCACTGTGATGGTCCATTGATAAGATAAATATGCACTCCTTTCATCATCTGAAGACGAAAACATGGCATCTTCAGAAGAATGATGATGAATAATTTCCCATCCTTTCACACTGCGAACCCCTCTAGGTTCACCCAAAATGTATCATAGGAAATTGATGGGAGATTATAGAACCATCCGGTCACCTGGTTAATTACCCTACTTTGATCTGACACCCTCGCTCGATGACCATCAAGAGTCCATTCGAGGCCCCAATCATCTCCTAGCTGTCACTAACTAAACCTTGAAGATGAAAGTTGAAAATTGATTCACTTCCTAGGCGATGGACCTCCACCAAGCCATCCTCGTGCACGAACGGTCCTTTCAGGATCCAAGGAGCAAATTCTACCATCCTACGCACTTTGTGCCATGAGGTGCAGACACAACGGAAGAAGGCAAAATCTTCTAGATGCCATAGTTTGTTGGAGATAGTGTCGAGCACCCCCAAAGGCAAAGTCACCAAATCAGGAGTTTCTGCCACAAGATCTGTCATGTCCCAAAATGTTAATTACGCAATTATGCATGCCTAACCATAATTGCATTATAATTTGTGCGATTGATTATCAATTTGAATTTATAAATGTTTCAAAAGTACTTGGAGATAGTTTAGAGCTCTTTAGGAAAACCCTAAATACCTTGGAGATGAAGAAGAATAGAAAGGGGAATAGAATCAAGTTTTCAGCATAAGATCGCTCTCGCGATCTGACCAGGGTCTCCCGCGGTCTGATCACTAGAGACGAGTAGATCCATTTTTGTCTCTGTCCACGGGTGGTCTGACCGCCCGAGCTTGTGGTCTGACCGTCACTGTCCAGAACCGCCACTTAAGCCATCGACCAAACTCTTATCCGCTCTACCACCCACTCGGTCGTTCTTCCCCATCCGAGTGAGAGAGATGGAGAGAGAGAGAAAGGAGAAAGAAGGGAGAGAGAGAGGAGGCGGGAGAGGAGATCCTCCACCCGAGCTCAACAGATGCTGGAGATTGAAGGAGGAGATCGTCCACGAGTCCCCCACATCATCTCTGAGCTCGTCCCAAAGTTTCCTCTTCGCCGGAGCAAGCCCCAAACCGGAGGAGAGAAGAGAGCTCGACCTCAACTACCACGACGTCCGGAGATCGACAGAGATGGCTTCCCCGAGCTCCCCGTAGGCTTCCACGAGTTCATCCCCGTCATCTTCTTGCCGGAGAGGCCTCCCGTGACTTCGTCCACCTTTTTGGCCGGTCGGAGCACCCTGGAGCCCGATCTCCAAATCAGAGCTTCCCTAGAGTGAACCCTCCAATAGAAAGCTTCCTTACGCTAAGGTGAGGCATCCCCTTATATTTCTCTATCATTCATGAGCTCTAATCGGTCCCCATTCCATTTATACCCGAGTTCAACCCTAGCCTAGAGCTTCTCCATTGGGCATTTTGAGTTTAGCCCGTTGAATGTTGTTCAAATCACCTTAGAAGCACTCCACTAGTCTTGTAGAGTGTTTTGGTACCCTTCACGGTTGAAGGCATCACCGGAACCTTCATCGATGACCTTTGAAAGGTGCTACCAACAGGGTCTTGTGGTCTGACCGCCACTAGGATCGGTCTGACCGCCGACATACCGTCGATCTGACCGCTAGAGGCCAAAACCTTCTGCACGCTGGCGGTCTGACCACCACTTCAACACCGATTTTACCGTCAGCCACTTAAAGCTATATGCACTTAGGTTGTCTAATCCGGGGTTTCAAACTTCGATGTCGTAATCTTTTGGCGGTCTTTTGCAAGTGTTTTCAAAACATGACATTCTATGAATATTCAAGCATGTGTCATATGCTTTTCCATCATTTGATTATTTATGCAATGCATTCTTGATTCATTTAGAGAGTGTTTCGCCGACAGTCCAAGCGCATTGAAGGTGACGTCGATCTACTGGAGTTCTGTGAGTGTTGCGCTGGGAGTATCAGGCAACTGCCTGAGCTGCAAGGCAAGCATCTAAGCATATTGCACCCTTTAGTTTAATTGAATAAAGTCTAAATTGATAAGTGGCCACTTATGTATGTTTGCATGTTTAGTGATGTCGATGTTGGGTTTATTTAGGTAGAACCTATATTGATTTTTATTTCCTCTACCTTGAGTTATTGATTATTCATATCCATGTAGCCTTGGTAACTTGGTTGATGTCTAACTTAAGAGTTATTCAAAATGCTTAGCAATGCATAGGTCCTAGGTAGAAGACAAATAATGGTTCAACCATTGTTCGCGAGCTTAGGGTTACTTATTGTTTACAAACACAATGGCAATGATGTGGGTTGTATGAGATGTGAGGATGAGACGAGATGTGAGCGGTGTTAGGGGTATCTTTTGCACCGGCGGAGTTTCTCGGTGTAGTTCAGGAGAGGAACCCAGATGCCATAGACCACTTGCATCATTTAAGCACTATCCATTGTTGTAGTTGTCTCTAGCACTTTCCGTACTAACCACATGTTGATCTAATGGTAAAATAAGTCGAATACCTCTGTAGATGTGATCATTTGGGCTTGCACATTGACGGTGTGAGCGGGTGGGCTTGTAGAGACACTTGTGGTTGCTTTGTGAGTTAACCTAAATGGGCTCCGTACCGAGCGATGCCTGATTCAAATGGTTTGGGCTAATTGGGAAAGGTTGACATGAGTACCCCTTGGGTGGGCCTGTGTGGTCACTCAAGTCAAATGGTCCTCAAGTCATGTGGGTAAAGTTGTACCCACTGCAGGGTGTAAGAATAATTCAAATTGCCATGCTCTCGGTCATGAGCATTCTTTTGTCCATTTGCAGCAGTCGTAGAGTGGCGAATGTGAGATGTGTGGTATGGTTGGATGAGATGGGTTTGAGATGGTTTGATTTACAGTTATATTCCTAAGATAGTTCCATTTACAGTTATATGCAAGTTGTTGGTTATAGGGTAGAATGGTACTTTTGGTTAAGTATAGATGCTCACATATAAGTGTTAGATTGCTTACGCATATGAATTTACTTAACCATGTGGCCTACTCCTTGCTAATGACTCAATCTATAACCCTTGGAGTCGGGTTATTTATACGTACCTATTATGGATTAAGTCTGACGAGACCTTTTTACTTACACTTCTCTTTCAGGTTCTACTAGTGAGGAGGAGCTCGTGTTTGACTACTTCACGCTTGCCGATGTAGGTGGTGGGAATGAGTAGTGAAAACTACTCATGTGGCGTGCTTTTGTGTGGAGCCTAAGGATATATAGCTTCACCTAGCTTTTGTTGTTCATAGTTGTTATCTTTCACTACGTAGTTTCTATCTCTGGTTAGGAGTTGAGCTTTTCTTTAGTCCTTCTAGCTTCCTTTTGTTGTAAATTGTTATAAATGGTTGAATGCTTAAGAACTTGTAATATAATTCAATTACTCGCTCTTTCTTAAGCTTTGTTGTGATGCCATATGTTGGAAAGGCATGTGTTCTAATCTTAGGCACAAAACATGTACCGAGACTATCAGGATGGTATTCTGGTTAATCATCGTGGACGTGATTAAGCAAATGATCATCCTGATGATTAATTGAAATGCTATCTAGACAGTTCCTCACAAGATCCAAAGTGAAAGATGAAGTCCTTGAGTAGAATGCGAACAATGGTGGATGAATTCGAAGGGCGAGACTGAAGAGGAGGCAACGAGGCTAAGACAAAGACGGTGAAGTTCTCCCCTCAGATAAATAAATAGGCATTGCCTCAAAATGAGACTCGGAAATTGTTTCCGCTTCGGATAAAAATTGTGGCGCTTTGATCAGCGTGAAAATTGAGATGATAGCACAATGCGAATCTCTGCACGCTCGTCTGATCGCATTTAATGTGCCTATACCCATTGTTTCAAATTTCGAAAGGTTTTTGAACTCTATTTAGAGATGGATGTCGAGAAGTCTATTACTGGCCCTTATTGAGTCTCAAGTGCAGATAACAGCAGGGCACTCGATCCAAAAGTGTTTCCACTCGATATTCGGAGCAGAGCCTCTTCTTATTCGATTCTTTCGACTGTGCGTTCGATCTACCTTACTCGACCTGGCTGGGACTTGATGATACTTGAGTAGACACTTGTAGAAATCCTTCCTGCTGAGTAGAGTTAGGGGGTTACTATCGAATATCTAACTATAGGGTATATATGCATAAGGAGTATACCATATACGGACGGGGTATGCCATGTGCATACTTAATAACTCTAGATATTATGGAACTGAATCTACGGTACCTGATACGCCCGGAATCCAAAAGGTGTATACTAGAAAGACCTCGATTGCTTACCCAAATCGAGAAAACTAGTATCCAGGACAGATTTATCTACTTGGACACAAGAAAAAAGACTCCCTATCGGCTACGGCTGGATAGGAGTCAGTACATCACCCCTATATAAGACGGAGACCCAGACCCCCCGGGGGACTCTCTTTCTCTCGGCTATTGGAGGCAAGCATCAAGACCTTAGCGCATGAGAAACTCAGTGATTTTATCCTTAAGTTAGACCAGATCCGATCTACTCCTTGTGATAGGTTAGCCACATTGCCTGTGCTCGAGTGAATACATACACATAATCATCCATATATGACGTAGGGTATTACTCCAACCGGAGGCCCGAACCTGTATACATTGTGTGTGCCTCGCTTCATGTTCGATATTTGATCCACAAAAGTAACCCTGTTATTTCTGGATACATTGTCAGGAACAAATCCTCGACACTTCCAAAAGGTGGGTGAGTTTTATCAGTCTCAATAGAAGAAATTGACATGACAAAAAACTGCATAATCCTGAGATTGAGAACTATTGTTGATTATATTTGCTTTCCCAGATTTATAGAAGTGCTTTGTAGTTCTATTCATCCTCCCTTGTTCATCCAGATTTGTCGGCCCATTATTTTAAAAGGAAATAAATTAGCTAGTAGTGATTGTTTCAAAAATAGCAAAACTTGATATAAAAATTGATAACACGCATATTTTGGCCTGGGGCAGCAGAAGCTAAACAATGCGTAGAGGAAAATGGTTCTATGAATATTCAAATAATTTGTCCTGCGGATACATCTAAGATTAAAAATGAAACAATTCTGATAACTATAGTACAAATGTAATTGAGCTCCATCTGATTTCAGTACAAAACAAAAACGTGTCCAGGATCTTAAACAACTGCTGCCTGATGTTGATCATGACTCGTGAGTTCTCTGCATCAAACGTACTTATCCCACATCCGAGCACACACAAGAACAAAAACCAAATTATATTTGAAAATCAATTGAATAAACTACAACGCACCATTTTAGATCAATTATATCCACAAACAAAATTAATTTGGGATTGGTTCATGTGCAAATTATTGTTAAGTAGGAAGTAATAAGAAGGCAGCATGGACTTAAAAAGGAAAAATAAGATATGTAGGAATTCAAAAGAGCAACTTTTGTTTAATCCACAAGTAAATTTCTAGTAACACAGAGAGCAAATTTGCATTAGTTTACAAGCAAATCCATATGAACTCAGAGAAAAACTTTGACCTAATTCATAAGAAAAATCTATTCTGATTTCAGATGGCAAATTTATTTCAATTTACAAGCAACAACGTATGAACTCCGAGAGCAAGTTTGTTTCAACTTACAAGTAAATTTATACAAATCCAAAGAGCAAATTGTTTTGATTTACAAGCAAAGTTGTACAAACTCAAAGAGAAAATTTGTTTAAAAAACAAGCAAATATACACAAGTCAAACAAGAAAAAATGTTTTAATTGACAAACACATTTGTACAAACTCAGATAGAATAAATCCATACAGATTCATAAACAAATTGCTACAGATTGGCAAGCAAACCAAATTTAGTAGAGAGAGGTGCACACAAAGGTAGCAAAGGTGTGAGTTCTGCTCCTCAATCTTGTTGGTCGCCAGGAGGATGGGCAATAGTTTGCTGCCGTACATGGTCGAGCCTTTCGTTGCAGTCTTCACCCAAAAAATAAACACGTCATCAGGAGGCAAAATGATATCAGAGAAAAAAATCAGGTATGCACACATATTTGCCAGAACTGCCTACGTACAATGTCAGTTTGGCAATAGGGAGCCTGATCGCGCATCGACCTCACCCAACAATGACGTGCCAACCTTGCGCAGAGGAGCTTGTCCTCGCGCGGAGGAGAAAAAGGTTGGTGACGCTACACATGATGGAGGCCACGCCCCTGAATCCCTAGCGTTGTTTGGGTAGATTGTCACCACCCGCCTTGCGATGACGAGCACTTGTGCCCCCATCTCCACCTCACGTGGCGTTGGGAATCCATGTTGGTAGAGTCTCGTGTGGCGATGGCATAATCCTTCGCTGCGATGCCCGATCTAGCGCAGTGGCGGATCCTGATCTGGCACGGTGGCCATGCGTGATTTAGGTGGAGAGAGAGATATTTGGCGGAGGCAACGAGGGGAGAGAAAGTGGGAGGAAGAGGAAGATGAGAGCGAAAAAAATTGATCGGTCTCGCACAACAACAAAAGCATCAGGGCAGGTTCAAGCTTCTTGGGGCTTCTTTGGCGACCGTGAAGTCACCGATTAGTTAGATAGATCTGGCGCTTGATAGGACGACAATCGAGGTGTGTGGGCGGAGACACCCAATCATGAATGCTCCAAATTTAGATTTTAGTATTTCACCTTCATTTATATTGCATTGGAATATTAAGAGAACAATTGAGAAGCTAAATGACCTACATTTGCAATCAGGTGAGTAATTGCCAATTGGCACGGAAACCTCAATCCGCGCTATCAGTACCGTAAAAATACTATTATTGTCAGTTCACTCGATTTGATCAATACAAATGTTTGAATAGGGAAAAACCGGTAGTGATATTGTCGCCACTGGTTTTTTCCAAAGAATTGATAGTGAACTTGCACTGCACCCTTGAAAATATCTCCCATTGGCCGTTCTTTCTCTCTCCTCCACTCCTCTCTCTTTCCCCTCTCTCTTTGTTCTCTCTCATCACTGACAACCCTATTCCCCCTCTGGCTATCAATGCTTTGAAGCCGTAGCTGGCCAAGGTGAGCTAGAAGGATGGCGCTAGTTGGATCCATGGATGGATCACTGGCGGCGGCGGCGGGATCCATGGAGGGAGCTATCCATCTGTCGGGAGCATGATGACAGGATCCATGGAGGGAGTTTGGTGGTGGGATCCGGTGACAGTTGGCTCACATCAAGTGGCATGCATCCATGTCGTATCTGGAGCAGCGGCACAACGCTCCTACGATGAGATTCTCGATTGCAAGGTCTGTCATGATCCTTTTGTTTGTCGGGATTTTTTGGGTTTTGTGATGCCTTTGGGCTGGATCTGCATCATCTATGTGGGAGATGGGGTGATCCCTTAGAGAAGTCGATGCGCGATACCATCGAGGCCATGAACAACATGGAGCTTGGCGGCTGCAACATCACCGACACCTCAAGGTTGCACTCAGATCATGAGAATTTTTTAAAATTTTCTTTTGCTCTGCATCACTAACCTGTGAATATCACTACCGAGTATACACTACCAGTTCTAAAATGGGCACTGATGTCAGTTTAAAACCGACACAAATTAAGCATTTTGTAGTAGTGTCTGAGGCATTTTTACCACCGATCCGCAAGACATACCACATTATCCGCCTTGAAAAACTCCAGGTGTGAATTTGCAACGAAAGAAGAGATATGGGGTGATAAATAGAATTATTTAACTTGTAGGGTGTATTTGCGATCAGTACTTTTGAGGGTGTATACAAATCAATGGATGGATTTACATGATGCGTGCTTTTTAATGGAGAGGCAATACTTCTCCCACGAAGAACCTCTCAAGGATGGAAAAATATTCTCTTTTATGACCACAAAGCAATATGGAGTGACCAATGCGTAGGCGAAGACAAGATCGTACGTAACGAACCATTTAACTCGGCCTTAATTTTTAATATTCAGATCATCAAACAGTACCAAAGGCGAAAGTCCCTATTGTACATCAACAAATGGACCTCCGTTTTATTCAACCTCCCCTATAGGGCTAGGGCTATTGTCTGTACGGCACGTGACAAAACTACACTTTATATATGATCAGGCGGCGGCGAGCTCAGAGCTCATCCTCGGCGGCACCGGCACATTTTGGAGGAGCAGTAGCACTGGTTCCGGTAGCAGCACATGAAGGTGAAGGGCTTTAGAGATAATTATTATAGAGTATCACATTTATATTTATGTATTTTTCAATAATGTGTTATTCTAATACTAAATATTATTTACCTTATTAGTAAGTATGTGATTTATTTATGGAACTCTTTGTTTGTATCATGATATTATTTTAATTTGATCACTGGTTATATATTATTGTGATGATTCATAAAACTAGCGCATGTATTGATTGATAATCATATTTCATAAATTATAGGTATAGAGATACCAAATTAATAATATAGACATTATATTAGAGAACATGATGTTGAATAGACCCACCTTGAGATAATACTGTGATTGTTATTTATAATGTATCATTAGTTGTCATCTCAAATGGTGTACCTGTAGGATCCTTATACCTGAGATCGTCATTGATTCCCAGAATGTATAGTGGCATATTTTGGGGCTGTCAAACACTACTCCGTAACTGGGTAGTCATAAAGGTAGTTTTCAAATTTGTCATAAAACAGGTCGTGGGGTGTGAGCGATCAAAATAGAATTTGCTCCTCCTTGATAACAAGAGAGATATCTCTAGGCCCCTCAAAGTAGTTGGATTAAGAAAGTGCATGGACACGCCAATGTATGATTAAAGAGTTAATCATGATGAATCCACTACATGATCAAGTGAATGGTCGAGCTATCACAAGAGTGGCACGTATCTCGCCTTGAACTTGACTGGTATCGTGAGGCAAAGGGATCGGTGCATGCGTATATCATGGTTCAGCCGATATGATCTTTGTGTATACTCAGAAGTCAACATGTCCAGTTAGGGACCGCTATTGATTTCAGTTCGAACAGGGCTTCCGAGTTGTAGCTATTTGTACATGAACCTAACGGGTCACATACTTAATGGGTTGGAATAAAACATACAGATTGAATTTGTATATGGGTTTGACTGGATTGTGATCCATGAAGAGTTAGATTCCTAAAGGCTTCCGACATGAGAGCCCATTGGCGAGCTTTATATAAGGAGAAGGGTTGGGGTAGTGCGAGGTGCGAGTTACTCTGAAACCCTAGCCGCAACCTTCCACCTGATTTCCCAGAACCCTAGCCATGGGTGCTAGCACACAGACACACAACGATCCTGTCCAGTATGTGTGGATACCATAAAGGCGCTACTGCTATTGCGGCGCTGATCTCCTCGGCGTGAATACCATGATTGTAAGACCCCAAACCCGGGATCTCTTGTACCTCCTGTATCAGTCCCTGGATCAAGTAGCTGATACGCACAATATAATAGTAGTAGTATCACAGTCAAACTTCATGCATAAATATTATGGTTCAGAGTACAAAAGGTTTACGAACCATACTGTATATTACAAACCTTATTGATAGACCAACAAACACAGCGGAAAGCAAAAGCCCAAGCCACAAGCAGCTTAGGGTGCGGACGTGACTTCTAAGACTACTC
Source organism: Phragmites australis (assembly GCF_958298935.1). Taxonomy (NCBI): domain Eukaryota; kingdom Viridiplantae; phylum Streptophyta; class Magnoliopsida; order Poales; family Poaceae; genus Phragmites; species Phragmites australis. The sequence continues at coordinate 19,417,470 of NC_084941.1, read as the reverse complement.
TTTATCCCTGCCTTCACCTCTGGCAAAGTCGGCATCGGCTTCCTCATCCGAATGACAACAAGAGTGAGTACAGAAGGTACTCATCAAGCCTTATACTACTTCAAGGTGTCAATAGATTTATAAAGGTATAATTCAAGTGTGAGGCTTTACGGTTTAGTTTTAAGCATGACGCAGTTTATGTAGGTATTCAATTGTATCATCTATGATTGGTCTTAAAACAGTTTAAGTAGTTCAAAACTAGGTAACAAGCTATATTGAGGGTTTTGGTCCTGGGAGGGGCACGCCTCACTTCGCAGTCCCTATCATCACATTTGGTGTACCTCTAGTACCACACACCTCTGGCGGATTGAGCTAGGAACCTCATCACACGGACATCTAGTCCACACACTCACTCATCAAGGCACACGCACCCAAAGTCTATTCAAGCGTGACCATACCTTCACATGTCCATAACCATGGACACGGCTATTTGAATAGTTTACACTCTGCAGATGTTGTACACTGTACCCACGCGATATGCTCAGCCTCTATCCGTTGCAAGCGGATGAGCGAATCATACCGAGATACTTCAAATACCTTACCTTCCGGGCTTTTCTATGAGATTTACCCCCAAGTACTAGTGGTCTTGTACTGAATGCTAGGTTCCCTTTTTAAGCAATTGCCGGTCTCTGCACGTTTAAACAGAGGGCCATATAGTCACTTGACTGCTCACTGCTCTCAGCCTCCTAGTATGATGCCCAACTCAGTCCGGTGAAGAAAAGTCAAGTCCCGCCTATTCAGGATGCATAGTTGAACGGGGGTGGCTAAGCATGACGGCGCAAGACTCGGTCCTGCCCCCATGAGCATCTTCTAGCCATGAACACCACATAGGTGACTCAAGCCCCCAGGAGCATCCTCCACCAGAGTACTACTCCATCTGCCCCCGCCAAAATAGTTTTCACCTATTTTTACACATCTCCCACCATATCCCACATGACATCAAGGATTTCACAATCATCACAGAATTTACAACCATAAAGGATTCATGGTATATGAGTTATCATTGATAATAGTAAATCTTATCTCCGAGCAGAGGTGTTTTCAAAGCGACATCCCCGAGGAGACGTATTCAATCCTAAGCATGCGAGATATCAAGATGTCGTCTGTCATTAATATAGATAACAACAGATAATACTAGGGTGATATGTGTTTTGAATGATAAAATTTATGGCATGGTAAGTGTTTAATAGGATTAACTACTACAAGTGGTTTATAAAAGCGCAATATATAGCACATACGATATAAGTCCAGTTTTAAGTTGATCATGTAGATTATTTGAAAACATAGGTTCAATATGATCAAAGAGATAGGACTTGCATTATTTGAAGTTCTCTTCATTTTCTTGGATGTAGTTGGGATCCTCCTTGCTCCTGACACTTCTTGTATAGCACTCGCAGAACTTTGGTTGCTCTGCAATTGCGACTACGATCAATAATGGCTATACTATAGAAAAATTAAATAACACCAACTGGAAAGCCAAATGAGCCCTAATAGATATCACAATGTGACAAATGAGTAGATCTTGATTTTAGATGAATTTCCATGAAAGAATAGCCGAAATCTGAGCCAGAACGGAGAAGTTATCGTTCCAAGAAGATTTAATTAGAAATTAAATAGGGAAATTATGAAATAGTATTGTTCATAGGTGGGACCCACAGATGGGGCCCACTGAACAGTAGCCTAGGCCCACATGAATAGTGACTCGGTGAGACTCACATGAACAATAACTGTTTGGCCAAAGTGGGCTCAGATTGGGCCAGGTCGAGCTTGGGCTCCATAGTATTGGCCCACTCAGATTGGGTTGGCCAGTTTTAACGGGCTGAGGAGCTGGGCCAGCCCACTGGGGCATGACCCGCGGGTGGCTCGGCTGGCCGACTCGGCTGGGCCGCACAAGCGCGAGGACGGCCTGGCCACGCGCGCGAGCGCACTGGCCCGAGTGGAGCGATGAAGGGGGGAATTGATGATGAGCGATTGCGGCGGAGCAACGCTGGAGTGCTCACCGTAATCATTCATCGGCTGGGGTTTCACGATGACGGATGGTCGCCGGGCTTCTACACGCGACGATGAGTTTGTCTGGGGCTTATCAACGGCGGGCTGGGGCCGGAGTGATGCCAGACGGTGGCCAGAGGCGGTCTACGCGGCGGCATAGAAATTGGGTGGCATTTCCCCTAGCCTACGCGTGATTTCCTTGCAAGAAAAAGGAGCCTAAGGCTCCCTGAACTAGACGACATGATGGCGAGACCACAAGCAGAGGCACAAGCACACCGGCGGCGAGCTAAAACACGACTGTGGAGAAAAAGCTTGGCGGTGCGTGGCTACACATGAGAAGGAAGCACGGGGGCGACGACATGCTAGCTTGGGGGTTGCGTGAGGGGGCGAGAAGCTCACCGAGCTCAGAAATGGTGAGAAGCTGGACGACGACTGGTGATGCGACAGAGCAGTGGTGGCAGAGGTAGCTCAGCTACCAGCGTGGGCGGTCTCCCGTCGGACTTTTGGTGAACGGATATCGGCACAGGGATGGCAATGTCCTCCTTGAGCTCTTGGGTAGCACGTGGTCGGCTGATTGATGACGGCGATCTGCAACGGTGTGCAATGGTGGTGACGGCAGTGAATGGGAAAAAGGGGAAGGAGTGGGGGCCGGGGCTATGCTATTTATAGAAGGGGAAGGGAGCAGCGAGGTGGTGTGGTCGCTCACATCAACCGATCATCAGTGAGCTGAGCGGCGGTGAGGTGGCGAGGCGGCACCCACCTTTATTTCCACGGTATGGCCGGATTGCGCCGACCACGCGCATGCGCAGGAACGCAAGCATGGGCGGAGAGAGAGAGAGTGAGAGAGAAAGGAGAGAGCTTGAGAAGCGGAGGTCGGTTGGGCGTGCGGGATATTTCTCGGAGAGGGGAAAATGGTGGCCAACGGCAGGTGCATCGTGCTGGAGGGAGGAGAATGGGGGGAGAGGCGCGGGTGAGCTTGCAGGCCGATGCACGAGTGAGTGGGCCGAGCGTGTGGGAGCTGGACCACATGAGGCTATGGCGGCCTACGCGCGCGGGAGAAGCGGGAAATGAGGCCGGGCCGGCTGGCTGGGCCGTGCGAGGGAGAAGATCCGGCCCAAGGAAGAAAAGAAAAGGAAAAAGAATTTGGTTTTTGGAATTAAATTCAACTGAGAGATTTGAATTTGAATTTGACTTTGGATTTGGATTACTTCAATAAATATATTTGAATTATGATTTGAACTTGAATCTTGAGCTTCTTAAGATGATTTGAATCAAAGAATTTGAATTTGAATTGGATTTGAGCCGAAAAGAATCTAAGAGTAGATTTGAATTTGAGAGACATTCAATTGAAATCTCCATACAAAGAACCATAAAGATCTCAAACCAAAGCATATGAACCAATTTAAAGCAGAGATTGTTTCAGAAATTATCTTGGTGCTATTTGGAATACTTACCCAAATAATCTATTCGAATATATACATACGAGTATATGTACCTCAAATATATATTTCTTGGTTTTACATTGTTTTAAATAATTAGAATTTTTTTTAATTTGGAGTGGAATTTGTAATAAATTTACATGCTAAAACTCACGATGTTACAGTGACGCCACCACTCAGCTGGTGGAGGTGCACGACGCGACCAATCAGGACTAGTCAAACAACGCGACATGACCACTCGGGACTAGTCGAGGAGCACGACGTGACCACTTAGAGCTGGTCGAAGACACGATAGACCTGCTCGGTGGCTGGTCGAGGAGTGCGACCACCTACTCATAACCAATGACGGAGCGTGACCACCTGTGCGGAGCTTGTCATGGGGCTAGTCGCGGAGCTGATCGGGAAGATTGACGTGCATGACGTTGGATCAATCTACTCCAACTCTTCTACCGCTACACTACGCGTCGAGTGGTAACGATCTATGATCTCCTACTAGCTTGGTTTCCTGGGTGAATGCGGTAGAATTTTTTTTTATTTAGGCTAGTGTAGCCTACCCGTTCCCCAATAGTAGTATCAGAGCCTACATGTGTAGTTTGTGATCTGGATCGATCACATATAGATGATATGTGATAGTAATATATTAGATCTATTGTTGTTCTCGTGTTCGATTTATGGGATGGATCGGTTTTTGCACGGTTTTTGTAATTGGGATCAGATGAGGTATGAATTGATGGAACCATATGATCAAAAAGGATTAGCTCGCTTTCCCACCTGGTCGCACATGTGACTTGCCCCTACTGGCTAGAATCACCATCGGGGCTAATAGCGCGCACCGCTGCATGGTTGGAAGAACATCGGATTGAGGTTGTGTGTGTTGTCGTCGTTTTCAAGAAACATCACGCGATTATCAATATGATTGATCCAATAGAAATTGAGGCATTGTGAATAACTTAAATTTGGCTTGATATGATCCATCCAATGAGATTTTCATAGCGCTTTCATAGATACAATCTATGTATTTCTAAGAGGTTTTCAAGGTGCTGCCCTGAAACCCGTGAGGGGCCTAACCGGCTAGCGGGGACCGCCGTGCTGTTCGAGCATATGGTTTTCTAAGGATAACATGTTCACATCGTGACATTAGAATTTGATTCTATGCTTAACTTATTTTTACAGAGAATGTTGTGACTGGTATGGCCTTTATGTGTATATGATGCATGTGTGTAATTTTCATGGTCTGTGTGTTATGGTTAATTTCAGTCAAAGGCTATCATGCTATTGTATAACGGCCTGCGTGTCAACTTGTGAGGCTGTTTTTTCTCATGTAATTCATCTGGTGCTATTAAGTGTAATAGACTAGTATATGATCATGGAGACTTGAAGCATGATGACCTGAAGGACAGGAACTGTGGTTATGGAGATCACTATGTGAAGGGGCTGTACTATGTCACAGTTAATATGATTACCTGTAATGTTTATTTATATTCCTATCATGCTATTTTATTCATGTTTTCTATTAGATTAATAGTTTTACATGATAAAATAGCTTCACTCAAAAAAATTAAGAGTACTTGATGCCCTTCCAATAGTTGCAACTATATAGGTTTTGATCATTGATTGGTAGGTCTGCCAAAGTAGGGTACCATTTTTTTTCTTAACCAGATATGGTAGATATCGGACATCCACACGCATTGTGATGATTTACTTGACAAAGCTATGAAAATGGTTTTGGGCTTTGGGGCATGGAGTTGGTCATCGAAGCATTGGATGCCACCCAACAAACAAGAGTCTTATATGATATGATTAGCAAAGTGTAGCTTACTTATGTTACTAGGTTTCTAGCAGTGATGCCAAAGCTCATTAGAACTTAGTTGAATATGGATCTTGACATACTATATGCCGTTAGAGGGAAATAGTTTCAAAACATATAATGAGAGTATCTTTTATTAAATTGTTTAATGAAATATTTACATAAATATAGTGCTGAACTTTACATTTTTATTTCTGTTGTAGATCATGGCACCTACTGTAACGCTAATTCCAGTTTTAATTTGCATTCGATTCTTGAAAAATAAAAGCTTTCTGGAACAAACTTTATTGATTGGTATAGAAATCTGAGAATTATCCTCAAACAAGAGAAAAAAAGAGTATATTCTAAAGGTTCTCTATCCTGATGAACCAGCTAATAATGCATCTGGTGCTGATCAGAGGACTTACGAGAAGCACACCAATGATTCACTTGATGTTAGCTGTCTCATGCTTGCCACTATGTCCTCCGAGCTTCAGAAGCAATATGAGAACACGGATGCTCACGATATGATTGTGGAATTCTGAGGCATGTTTGAGAACCAAGCTAGGGCTGAGAGGTTCAACACCTCCAAGTCCTTGTTTGTGTGCAGGTTGACAGAAGGCAGTCCAGTCAGATGTGATCATTATGATTGGTTACATTAAGAGCCTAGAAAAACTTGATTTTCCTTTTAGCCCTGAGTTGGCTACGGATGTAATTCTCCAGTTGTTCCTTACGAGCTTCAAGCTATTCATTTTGAATTTTCATATGAATAGTATGGAAAAGAGCATGACTGAATTGCATGGGATGCTTAATATGACTACGGAAACCATTAAGAAAATCTCCAGTCATGTGATGATAGTTCAGAATGATAGCAAGAAGAGAAAGCGCAAAGCAAAGACTAAACTTTTAGATGAGATATCGAGCTCAAAGCCTAATATGAGATCGAACATCACTGCTCGGCTAGTCAAGGTGCACGACGCGACCAATCGGGACTGGTCAAAGAACGTGACGTGACCACTAGGGACTGGTCGAGGAGCACGATGCGATCACTCGGAGCTAGTTGAAGATGTGATAGATCTGCTCAGTGGCTGGTTAAGGAACTAGTCGAGGAGCGCGACCACATGCTCGTAACTAGTCGAGAAGCATGACCACCTATGCAAATCTTGTCATGAGGTTTGTCACGGAGCTCATCAGGAAGATTGACGCGCGCGACGTTGGATCGTCTACTCCAACTCTTCTTTCGCTGCACTGCGCGCCGAGTGGTAAAGATCTATGATCTCCTACTAGTATGGTTTCCTGTGTGGATACGATAGAATTTTTTTTAGGCTAACGTAACCTACCCGTTCCCCAACAGCACAGGGGCAGATTTTGATGGGGTAGATGGGATACATAGCGATGCCGCAGATGCCCTCCTTGGTGTTGATGTCGTAGATCATTTGGATGCAGGGCCAATCCTGATCTTTCGGAGACCCTGGGGCAAGACTTAAGTTGATGCCTTATATTCCATAACACACAATTTATGTTGGCCTCAAAGTTAACATTCCGTGCATCACGAGCATACAAAAAATTACATGTAGTTCTTTAAACATGTCACCTTTAGAAAATAAAAAAAAATTGTAGAGTTGAATCAACTAAAAGGAAATCTTACAAATTATCGTGACCCCATAAAGTTCCATAATTTCCTTCCATGAACCATCTATCGACTAGTTAAATCCTAATCGAGATCTTTAGCCAAAAGAAATCAAATTTAAAGTTACAATAAAGGTGTTGAGATCTAATTTCTATTACCAATGATACTTTGCAATGGTATTTAACAGTGAAGCAAAGAAGGAAAAATCAAGAAAAACATATCATTTACAAAAATCTTGTATGCGGAGTTTTCAAGCAATTTTGTTGCAAAATTGGTGGAATTAGAGGCAAGTTGGCCCTTCGTCGTGGTGGTGAAGGTCGACCCTTTTTTGTTTTTGAGGTGGGGAAAGAGCTACCTTTCGATACCATGAGAAACCAGAGGAGTGGCGGGTACATTGTTCCATGAGAAGAAGAGCTAGGCTCTGATGCGACACTTCATGATTACTTGTGGAATAAGAGAAAGGAACGCGAGTTAATATGACATAAGCCCCTATAATCCAAGTTGATGATGTGGACTAATGATGGTCTGAGTTTCCAAAATTACGAAGTTGAGCTTCCTAGACTTGCAGATGGCTCAAATACAGGCTTTTTATATACAAAACTTATAGTATATGTACATGGACTAGGGCCCTGGATTCCGAGGGGCCAGGGCGGTCGCCCCTGCTTCCCTGCCCCAGGGACGGGCCTGTCTGGATGTACGTAGCCACCCTCACCGCAGGAGTCGCCCCACGAGTTTTGACGATCCAGTAGAGCAGGCCGTCCTGCGTCACGCCGTAGCCGACCGCCACCACCGCGTGGCCCAGATACGTACCGCAGCGCCGGCGAAGACCCCCTCCTGGTACAGCGTCCGGTCGTAGCTCGCCTCGATGTGGACGGACATAGGCTGAAGGTACACCCTGTACTTGAGCGCCTTCTCCTTGTACGCCGGCATCTCCTCGGACTCATCGATCTTCACCATCGGGTCTTGCTCTGCAATTCTGCATCCATAGAGCTAGAGTTTTCATGTTGCATGGTTAGTTTATTTGGTGATGAGTAATCGTACATAAGAGTTGATTGATTAAATAGAATTCATTCAAGCGTACGTAGTCGATCCTGCACTGGTCGTCCATGGCTTCGTAGGGTGGGTAGTTGCAGTCCAAGGCAATGCCGGTCTGCATGGCGTGCTCGAACACGCAGGACTGACCGCCATATTCACAGTTGCCGGCGCCGGAGCAGTAGAGTATCTGCTGCTCGGACAGCGACAAGAGGCTCCCGGTCACGATGGCGTTGCTCTCCACGGACTCTGTGCCCGAGAAGGCCCAGCAACTCCCTGCACAATATTAATGCGTGGCAGTTGCTTTCTTAACTGATTTTTAATTAATGATGGATGGTAGTAACTACTTCCTCTATTTGTCCACACCCACCATTGCATAGGAAACCCAAAATCGATTAAAAAAGTAATAAATCAACTCACAATTAGGTGTCAACCCATGGACAAACCTACCTTAAGTTCTTTGCATCCATTGGTTTCCCCATCCAAAAGCCACACTTTAGGTCCCTTGACAATAAGAAAGCAATCATCATATGGATAAACATTATAAAATGGATACTGCTGAGACCATAGAAAAATATTACCAAACATAAAGAGTAATAAGTTCAAATGCATACTATTACTATGTGCCTATCACATTGCCTTGGGTTCTTGATAGGGGTAACGTATGGCTCCGTAGTCTCTCTAGTCGAACGAGGCTGGCATGTCACCGTCGGCGACCTTGGTGGAGGCGGCGGTGGCCATCTTGTGCTTGGTGGCATCGCAATCAATGGGTTTGGCGCCGGTGTACTTCTTCTTGAACTTGTCGAACCTGTTGAGGCCAAGCTTGTACGGCTTGTCCTTGCGCGTGTTGAACTTGTGCACATACATGGTGTTCTTCTTGAACACCTCAAACTTGGCCTTCTTCTCCTTGAGGTCCCAGGACAGTGCACACCGCGTCACTTCTCGTACAGCATCCACAGGTTCACCTCTGTGGCCAGGTCCTTCTCCGTGGAGGGGACGGGGCGGCCCTGTCTGCTTGCGCCATGGCAATGTCACCCATTGTTAGCACTGTAATAGCTAGGAGGGTGTATTCACTACTATAGAAACATCTGCATACATGGTTCAAAAACACGTGTAAGACACTTTTTTGAACTGTCTATACTAAAGTGTCCGTACAAATCGTATTTATATAGAGGGTTTTTGAGCCATCTGTATAAATAATTAGTTCAAACGATTCCAGGCTGGTACCATTTGTAGTAATCGAATACATAGATGGTTCCATACTGGAACCGTCTCTACTAATCGAATACCACATACATCCAGGGGCAATGTAGGCACACCTTTCTCATTGACATGAGTTATGATGTAGTGATCAGTGGGTATTTGGTTTTTGCCTTGGCTACCTCGCTTTCGCTTCTGCACTCCTCCTCATCTTGTTAAGGAGAAAAGGCTTGCGACAGTTCCTATTTATCTCTAGGCACCATCTTCAGAAAAGAAAAAATTCATATGCTTATTAGAAACTTATTATAATGATAGAAGATACTGTGACGAAAAAACATGCCACTTCTCCTAATGAATCTGGTTGGAAGTTTGCCAATTGGCTCAAACCATCATATTCACATGAACACTAAAGTGCCATACAATTAAATACAATTGATGTGACTCTTCGTCGTCTCCGGAGGAGAGTCTCTTGTGGCCATATTTTGGTGTCACATTATAGCTCGGTGACACAAGAAAGGCATATATTTCAACATTAAAATGCATCAAATAAGGCTGTTAGTGTGCATTTCTTCATTATTATTGTTTCACCATGTTCTCCTAGCTATTGCAGCTTGTTTTATCTACCTTCAAGGAAGCAAAGAAGAATACCAGTTTTGCGTTTATAGATCTGTGGAATCTTCAATGACACTGTGCTAGCATCTCCTAAGGTTGCAGTGGAGTCTATAATCATTATACACCTTCACTGGCTAGCCCCTCCCAAGGTCGCAGTGGAGTGAACCCTTCTTTGGTGACACTATGCTAGCACCTCCCAAGGTCACAGTGAAGTCAAGAATCACCTTGAGTGGCGTTGAGTTTCGCCACAACTGAGGATTATCAGGAGCAGTAAATTATGCCACTACGGTACACATGTAGCTGTGAAAGCCTTCAACCGTATTGGTTGGCGCCATGGTTGCTATATGGTCGTAATAGAGTTGATAAAATCTCTCGCATGAGATCTTCATTGGCTAGCCCCTCCCAAGGTCATAGTCAGTAGTTGCAGGCACCAAGTCAAGCCCGCTCATTTCCTCGCATGAGCTCAACTTGGTGAGGGGCATTTATATGATCACATTTTGACATGAGTATACATCTCATACTTATTTGTATTTTTTATATGTATTATTTCTGTTATATATATATGAGCATATATTCATATGAAAGAAAGGAAATAAAAAAAGAGAGAATAAGAAAGGGAAAACCTCAGCCGACCCTATTCCTGTTGGACCAGCCTGGCCTATTTCACCCTCCTCCCTGGCCCATGGCCGGCTTGCCTCTATTGGGTAACGGCCACAGTCGGCCCATTTCTTCTCTCCCTTTTCTCCTCTCTACACTACAGCCCAACCACCCGGCCTACACCACTGGGCCATAGCCACCCAAGGCCACCACCCCTTTCCCCTCAACCCGAGTCAGCCCAAGGAGGGGGCGCCTGTGCTTCTCCTTCTACTCCCCGAGCCACTCCCGTGCCTATCCTCCCGAGCACGTTGCCACCTTGGCGGAGCCGCCTCTCTCTCCCTCTGGCTGTGCCATGCCACCACTCGGATGGAGCCGTGCCACCCACCCTCTGCTTGACCGTGCCGCATCCTAGCTGAGTGAACCACCCCCCTCTCCTGTTCTTCTTCCCCGAGAGCACCGCCCCCAAATCAGGCCACTACCTCTCTCACTCCTGGCTCCTATGTCCATCGAAAATCGGAGCTGCCCCTACCTATCTCTATTGTGATCCTTTGCGGTTTGAATCAATCCAGAGTTTGTTGGGATATGGGGGTCGCCGGATTCTTCGTAGACTCGGGGGATGGGTTCGATCTTTATCTTGAGGAGTCTGTTGATGACCAAAATTGATATTTTGAAATAATTTAGGTATAGTTATATTTTTGGGTGCTTGATTAGCCGAATTATTAGACATCATGATTAATTAATTTGGTTTGATAGTTAAGTGATAAATTGGCCTAATTATTTACTAGTTCGTTTCATTTGGTTGTCAAATTCATTATTAGTCTTCACCAGATAATGCATAATTTAATTTGGCTCTTATATGGATCATTTGCCAAATAAAAGAAGTACTCATGCCTAATTCAGTTGATTAATTAATTTCATTAGTAATTGGCTTGCTAATTGAGTTGTTAGTGCAATTGTTGAGCTAATGATGGATTAAAGTGTTAACGTGGCCGGTTAATTAGATTACATTGATAAACATAAGAGAGAGAGAATTTGGTTTGCTATGTCAAGGTACATGCAGGCAACAAGCTAGCAGCGCATGTAGTCAACCAGCAGAGCAGAACGGGCATCAACATCTTGATCCAAGCGGCGGCTGACATGTAATGTTGGAGCACATGCAGGCCGGCGGGCGATGGCAGCTATGCGGTTCAAGACTGCACATGCAGAGGATCGGCTCGACCACAACGCTCGACCACCCGACCACGGAAGTTCGACCAGGTGCTCGACCACAACACTCGACCTCCCGACCACAGTACCCTGACCATGAACAGTACTCCAACAGTGCTCCGACTGGCACTGTGGATGCCTGAGCTCCGGTGGCGTGCTCTTGCAGTCCGTGCTCGGGTCATCGCCGTTGAAGCCTCTGCGCTCTGGCATACCGTTGTAGCCTGTGCGCTGGACGTCCTGTTGAAGACATGCATCCCGGCCGTCATGCTGTTGTTGAGCTCGGTTGTGCGCGCATACCATCTGAGGTTATTCCCCATGGCCAGTGTTTTCCCGCTGCTGTTGTGGCTCGGTCTGATCTTGCCGCCTTCCATGCCCTCTTGAGGATTTCAATCCTGTTACTTGTTACCGGATAAGCATAGCAATGCATCACTATTTGCTCTATTGATGGCCAATGATCTATCTCCCCTATTATCATCCTGAGTATTGCCTGGTGTTATCATATCTATTGCTGTTATGTTATTAATGGAGGATGGCTGGTCGCAGAGAATGAAAGCTAGATGATGGCTCGCTTATTGCCAGAGATTGCGCATGCCACTGTTTTCTCTAACTTGCAGCCGATGGACTATCCTATGGGCGATGGTGAGCATATCAGTGTAGATTCAAAACAGATTTAGAGGGCCCTTTTTCTGGTAGCCCTTTTTGAGATCACTTGATCTTAATGCTAATTGCAGAGAATATGATGCCTCTATGGCTGGAGCCTTTGTGGCCTATTGTGATCACCCTTACCTTTGTGGTATAGCGTTTGTGTGGCTGCCCGATAACGCTTAATGCATGAATATGTGCCCCTGAGGCTAGAGCCTTTGTGGCCCACTATGATCACCCTTGCCTTTGTGGTTTTCACCTTGGTGGCATGATATTTCCTTCGGTTGGCCGATGAGAACGAGTCCGAGGCCTGAGGGGGGTTAGTGAGCTAAGCATGGCGCCAGGGTCTTCGTTGCGGCCAATTTGCCATTACCGGTAGAATCTACGCGTCGTGCCGAGCTTCTAACTCACCTCAACTACTTACACTATTCTGAGGCCCGATACAAGGTCGATGATGATAGGAGATAAATAAATAGTCAAAAAAGAAATGCTAGACTGTTATCCCGTCGTTTCTGCTTTTATTTCTAATGCTATCACTTTGATCTGTTTTTGTTACATGTTACAGCCTTACAGACTCGGGGAAGACCTTGATATGGCGACCACCAGCACAGATTAATCGGAGATAGCCCGAAGATGGGCGTAATTAACCGGATATGCGTCACAAAGCCCTGGGAACCAAGATGAAGCAATCACCAGATATTATAAAGTCATATTAGCATGTGCGTTGTGGAGTAACACGTAATCAGAGAAATGTACTTTATGAATTCTACATAAATGAATAAAGTTTACAATTTCCGTTACATCCTCCTCCCATCTTTCGTATACTTTGTATAATGGTATGCCCACATATTACCATATTCAAAGTTATAATACAATTCAACGCGAGTTTCTCGAATGCGCGAAACAGCATGAATGTGTGTGTGTGTGTGGGGGGGGGGGGAGGGGGTTAGTTAATCTGTTTTTAGTTTCTTTGTTTGGAGAATGCTAACATCACAATCAAGCAATTACTTAATTGTGGTTTTTCAGTACAGCTAGATCACCCATTCTACTTTGAAAGTGTCTTCATCGCCATAGGTAATTTACTATATAATGCAAAGCTACCTAGGATCAGTGGTTTACTGCTGAACTAAGAATGCAACAGAAAGTGGCATTTAGGCATTTGTCACCAATAATTAGAAATTAAATTAGATTTTGTTCCCTAAACAGTTTAATATACTCGCATTTCTCAGAATTAACTCACAAAACCTGCATTTCTAACTCGACAAATCCATGTTATACTACTATGAAATGAACCTGTTTCCCAATTATGAATAATATTTTTCCTAAAACATATATTTGGTTCCTAATAACACTTGCGTAGGTGGTCAAAAGCATTCTAGCGAGAAAGGTCCAGCTTTTCAACCATTTTGTTATCTGGAAATTAATTTTATTTAGCCATGTTGGTAAAGATATTCAATGAAGAGTACAGATATTTTCAAACTCTATCTCCAGTGTTCATTGGTCAATAAGTTATTCCTGTTGGAATTATTGTTTGTTCAAGTGCTTAGAAAAAAAAACTTATTTCGCAGTTGTTTGCAGTCGAAGTTCAATTCATGCATGCCATTATGATGCAGTGCAAGGTCTAGAAGAATTGGGCCGCGGTTCATATACTCCATGTAAAACAGTTGGCGGTATAAGGTATCTTTATTCCTTTTTTGGATGAATGAAGTTTCTACTCATTTTATTCCTAGAGTTTTGTCAGATGAGCTTGATCAAATCAGATGATTTGGAGAGATATATGTGCACTACTACAGAAAAGATTATCAGTGTCGGCTCAAAAATATCATCAGTGACGGTTTTTCTAACAGGCACCGATTACTCACCTCAACTACTTGGTATCAATACCGGTTCATAATAAATAATCGGTATTGATAGTCTAAGTATGGATTTCACCATTGTGGACATGCAGTTTTTCAATGATCCATGTACCTGATTCAATTTCCACGATTTGGTATTATTTGTCGCCACATATCAAAATATAAACTCCTTGTTGTACCGTAAAAAGTAGTGTTTTTGAAATGTGTTTCTGCTGACTAAGTATAAGCTCTGTTGATGAATTAATACATTGCCGACGTTTGTAGTCACATACGGAGTACTTTTATTACGGTTCTTTCATAAATCCGGTTGTTCAGTTATTCTTTTATGGTCATGATGGGTCTACATATGGGTGGACCGGTCTGACGTTGGATCCGGCTGCAGAATATGAAATTATGTAGCCAGCTATAGATAAATACATACATACATATATACATATATATAAATGTATATGCATATATATATATATGTTGGGGAAAATAGATCAGTCTGAGGAAATGGTTGAAGATTGCTATCAAAGGTCTCTCCGGAGTCTTCGGTCTCCGGACCCTCAGCAGGACCCCCCCCCCCGCCAGCGCCCCCGACGTAGCCCTCATGACACCAACCGTGCACAGGGAACCTCAAGTCCACCTCGTCCAGGGAGGCGTAGTCGGAGCCACTCTGGCTCCGAAAGCCGGTTCTACGGACGACCTCGACGGTCTCCCCAAAGGGAAGGAGGCCCTGGGGAAACCACAGGCTCCGGGGCACGTGGCCCCCGATAGCGACCTCAATGTAAACCACAAGCTCCGGTACCCCCGGAGGCACACAGGTGCATCCTGCATGGATCGGGGCGCGGCCATAACACCAACGATAGGCAAACCCTCACAACCTTCCTGGAGGAATACCTCGGAAGATAAGCAGGATACCTGGCCGTACAGGGAATCGGTGAAGGATGACACAGGGGCCGGAAGCTTGGGGTAAACTCCCGGACAAATCCCTGGCCCTCCGACTCTACTCCGTCGCCACCAACTCTGCCACCGACAGTGCAATATCCCAGCGACGAGGATTAAGTTGGAGAATGATGTCGCTAGGCTCTAAAAGGATTACCTTCAGAGCCGGGCAATGGCCAAGGGCCAAGGGGGTCGAGGACCACCTCTCCCAGCTAGCCTTCGGCTTCACCTCCAACACGCCGTTGCTAGGCTTCGGACGAATTACCTCCGGAGCGACGCAACGGCTAAGGGCTGAGGGGGTCGAGGACCACCTCTTTCGGCCTAGCCATAGGCTTCGAGGCCTTCAAGCCTCGTAATAGAGGCCTTATTCTAGCAAAGGTACGCCCACTATTGCATATCGATAGTTTACCTAGTTGGTCTATCTTTCATACAGTAAGATCAAAGCATGTTGGAGGCCCTCCAACCTTACTACTAGAAGTTTTTTAAAATAGATAGCCACTAGGTAGAAATGGTAAATCTAGATTATGTCCCTGTCTAGTAGTAAATTGCATAAAGTAAATTGCATGAAAGTAAATTGCTTAATGGATGACACACAAAATTTATCCCGTGGTATCGGTGATTTGCCGATCACCCCTAATCCATGTTGACGTGAGTTCAAGTTTCAAACTGCTTCTCTATCAAGTATCCAATTCTAACAGGAGAAAGGGCTCACACCGAGCATCTTGATCATAAGCAGGAATAGAACAAGAACTACTCAATATCTCGATTCCACTAGTGTAGCACTTTGCTGCTCTGGCAAGACGTGCTTAAGCCTCTCACAATCACAGTTGTGGCTCCTTCACAATCTTCTTTGAAGGGCTCAACAACGTGACAACATCCAAGCCGCGTAGGAGGCAGCAGCCTCCAAGAGCAACAAGTTGATGAAGCTTGCTTGAAGGATCACTAGTACCTCAATGTTATGCACTAGATGCTCTCACACTCTCAAAGATGCTATCACTAAGCCAAGAGAGGGAGAGGAGGAAGGCAAGACCTCAAAAGGGTTGTAACGAAATGCTAGCTAGGGTTCCTTGAACCAGCCAAGCTCTTATTTATAGCCAACACTCAAGAATATGGTCGTTGTTGTTGAAAAGACAGCTCTGCGACTCTGGCGGTCTGACCACAAGTTACCTGGCGGTCGAACTGCTGCCTTTACAATGGCTATAGAAAGTGTCATGATGACCCTGACACATGGCCGGTGGTCAGAACGTGACCCCTCACGGTCAGACCGCGAGCAGGGAATAGAGTACCAAAACTCTCTATTCCCAGGGCGGTCAGATAGGCCATGCTGGCAGTCAGACCACTAGCCAGACCAGAGGGTCTAAATCCCTATGTTCGTTTGGCAATCAGAACGGCATCGAGGAGGTTTTATACAGCAGTCAGACCGGCTTCTCCAGCAATCAGACCGCCAGAACTCATAAACATCCCAAAGATGAGAATTTCTTTGGTTTCTCTCAAACTAAATTTTCCACTCTATATGAAATGAAAGTTTAAGCAATTGTGGCACTATAGATACCTCAAGCAGATGTACATCAACCCCTCTTTATAGTGCGGCACTTATCCTATCAATCTGGTCAATTTCTCTTCTCTAATCTCCTTTGGACCGGCAAAAGAAAATGCCCTACAATTATACCTTTGCCTTGAGCTAGCCATTCTTCATGTTTTTCACTCATCCATTTTCTAGCTCCGCAACATATTTTTGACTAACCTTTTCATAACTTATTCAAACATGTTAGTCCATAAATGACATATTGTCATTAATTACCAAAACACGAATAAGGGGCCTAGATGCTTCAATCTCTCTCTTTTTGGTAATTCATGACAATAACACTAAGAAGTAATGTGATTTATGTTTTGAGCCCACTTTTAGCTATTAGCAAAAAGAAGACTCGAAGGTAAGTTTCTAGCAAGAATGAAATTAAATAGAGATAATTTGCTATAAAAACTCATGTTCAGGTAAGCTCCTCCTACACATGTGCCCATAGATTAAAGAGAAGATAAATGGCACAAGTTATAGATTAAAAAAAGAATTTTGATGGAGTTTACCTTGTATGTATGGATCCGAGGAAAGAGATATGATCAATATAATCAATAAGATCACCAAAATCCAATATATCACTTAAAAACATTTTCCTCGAGACATCCAACAAAGTTAGAAAATATATATAAGCAAATAAACATAGTTCATCATATAGTTCTCAACCAAAATATGTAAAGATGCAAACATAGTTCATTACAATGCTTAAAGAAACAAGGATGCACTGTAAGATAGCTTTTTCGCTTCTTCCAGTTCTCCCCCTTTGGCATCAAATACCAAAAGGCCTAGTCATCCTGAGGAGGAGGAAGAGGAGGATAGATGCTATAGAAATGATCGAAGAAGGTAGAGAACTAATCATCAAGCCGTTGCTGTCCAAGAGAGAGGTTGTGAAACATTGCATTCAATTCTTGGTTCTGAGTATTGAGAGCGGCCATGTCCTCACGAGCCAGGGAGATGGATAGATGAGTAGATTGGAGTTCTGACATCATAGGCTGATAAAACTTTTGCTAAAAACTAGCCTGGAAAGAATCCAAACTCTGCTGAAAGCCATGTAGGGATCAAAGAAACCAGCTGGAGGTGCCCACTGAGGAGGAACTAGCTTTGGAGCTAGTTGAGCCTGAGGAGGAACATAATGCTGGGGTTCCTCATCCTGACCTTCGTGAGTTGCAGGGATATCTTGATCTCCCTGACCTCTATTCAGAATGTGAGGATTAACTTTGAACGGCTTGTATCCTATATGTTTAATATCACAAGATGCATACCAAAAGTTTGTCTTCATGAAAACAAGAGACATTATAATAGAGCAAAATAAAGGTTTGGAGTTACGCTCACTGTGATATCATCTATGGCCTTCAGAATGTACTTAATCACATTGATTTTTCTCCTGTTCATGATATGATTAATAATATTCCAGTAGTGATCCCGAATAGTATCACTGTTTCCACTTTTTGGAGCAAAAGTGGCTCTCACAATCTTATTGATTGTAGCGGGCAATACCTTCAATCCAGTCACTGTCCCAATTATGACTCTAGGAACAGCCCCCTGTGGCTCATAGAAGGCACTCCACACATTTTTAGTCAAACATGCTTCATCATTTATATCAATGGTGCCATAAACAATATCCTAAGGGGTTCTTATGGCATTTGCAAAATCCCTAAATGACGCTTCAAATTTTCTTGTTACTATCATCCACTCAATTTTCTGAGATTTATCAGAAATCTCAACTGTTGCATAGAACTGCCTGATGACAGTGGCATTCCAATTACATTTGAAACTCACTAACTCATATAAACCTAGCTCATGAAATATATTAGCTAAACCATCCATGATAGGCTGACTTCTCACATAGACCCAATCATCCATTTTTATTCAAAAACTTTCTTATTTAGAAGATGACCATAGAAGGCACCTTGTTAGACCATGGTGTAAAAAAGTGGTTGAGATGCATCATTATCTAGAGCATATTGATACATGTACACAATTGAATTTCAGGATTTTCTATGTCCAACATACGCTTGATGATTAATCTCAAAGTCCTCATCACTTGCATCTTCGATATCTTGATCAATATTACCGGCAAAATATGACGTTTCCTCACCAATGTCCTAAGATGGCATCCACTCGGAGTCCTGAAGATTATCCTATGAATCAGATTCCACTAATCTTCTCTTACTCTTGTCCTGACCAGCCACAAGCTTTTTCAATCTGTTCCCAAGGCCACTTCCACTTCCACTGATCATATAAGATGTCACAAGGAATTAGATAAAGGAATTGAATTGATACAAGATGAAACGGTGAAGAAATCAGCTTCTGTTTCTGCTGGCGGTCAGACTGACACAGGCTGCGGTCTAACCGCAAGCACACATACAAATCTATTTTGATGGATTTCAAAGAAATTTGAAGTTTTAACCAATCAAACTTTGAGCATAGTCTAATTTAGACCATAGCAAGCCATTACTTCCAACTTTATCTCAAATCCAGGTCTCATAAGATGAATCCTATCTTTCAAACCCTAGGCATGACAAAACCTTAAAATCCAAGGTAAAAAGAGAGCAAATTGAGGAAATACCGAGAAGACATGGTGAAGGTGTTCGTGGTTGGACCGGGGATGGTCATGGTTCGACTGGGAACGAAGGATTTTGGGCTCCCTTGAGTTTTCACCGAGGGAACGAGTTCGTGAGAGAAGAAAAGAAGATGTATTCGGTTGAGAGAGATAGGGACCGGGGGAGAAAGAAAAAGATCGATGTGGACTTAACAGTTGGTGGAGGTCAGACCGAGACTCAGACCGGTCAGGCCGCAGGAGTCCAGAGGCTCAAAAAGTTTATGTATAGATCTTGCGGTCAGACCGAGCCTTGGTGCGGTCAGACCGCGAGAGTGAAGAAAGGAAATTTCTCTCTGTATGGATATGGCGGTCAGACTGTGCTGCCTTGCGGTCAGACCGCAAGAACAACATAGCTCTAGAAATTTCAGATGAGATATTGATTTGAGATGAGATATTGATAACCATATGATCTTTAGAGATATGAAATGTGATAGATCCATATGCAATTGGACATAAACATAATCATAGAAATATAAGCTTGAATTAAACAAAATGTAACATATTTACATATTAAAAAGAAATAAATACAAGCAATATGAACATATGAATGAAAGTATGATTTCTAGAACATATATGTACTCTAAACATCATGTGACCATTAGTTCAAGCAACATTTGAGAAGTCGATAACATTAAGCTCATTTCTTAACTTGCAAAAACGACTCTCATCTAAAGGTTTTGTGAAAATATCGGTCCGCACACTATCTACTAGGATATCACCTTTGCTTACATGATCTCTAAGAAAATGATGGCGAATATCAATATGCTTGGTTCTAGAGTGTTGGACCGGATTTGTGGCTATTTTCATGGAACTTTCAATGTCACACAAAAGAGGCACTATTTTGAACTCAACTTCATAATCTAACAAAGTTTGCCTCATCCAAAGCAATTGAACACAACAACTACCCGCGGAAACATATTCCGCTTCGTCGGTAGAAAGTGCGACGGAGTTTTGTTTCTTAGATGACCATGAAACAAGCGATCTTCCTAAAAATTGGCAACTTCCGGAGGTTTCTTTTTCTATCTACTTTACAACCCGCATAATCGGAATCCGAATATCCGATTAGCTCAAACTTAGCACCTTTTGGATACGATAGCCCTATGCTAGGAGAGTATTTCAAATATCTCAAAATGCACTTAACAGCCATCAAATGACATTCTTTAGGTGATGCTTGAAACCTTGCATACATGCACACACTAAACATAATATCAGGCCTAGATGCGGTAAGTTAAAGCAAACTACCTATCATTGATCTATAAAGCTTTAAATCTACCGGTTTACCTCCCTCACTAAGATCAAGATGACCATTTGCTGTCATGGGAGTCTTGATAGGATTTGCATCTTCTATGCCAAACTTTTTCAATAAATTCTTCAAATATTTTGATTGGCTAATGAAAGTCCCATCTTTGAGTTGCTTGATTTGAAGTCCGAGAAAGAAACTCAATTCTCCAATCATAGACATTTTGAATTCCTTAGACAACATTTCTCCAAATTCCTCACAAAAATCTTTGTTAGTAGATTCAAAATGATATCATCAACATAAATTTAACATACACAGAAATCATTTGCAATAGATTTAGTGAACAAAGTAGTATCAACTTTCCTAGTTTTAAAACCTTTTGAAACAAGAAAATCTCGAAGTCTCTCATACCACGCACGTGGAACTTGTTTAAGGCCATAGAGAGCTTTAGAGAGTTTATACACATGATTAGGCCTTTTAGGATCCTCAAAATTAGGATGTTGTTCAATAAAGACAAGTTCACTAATTTTATCATTCAAAAATACACTTTTAACATCCATTTGATATAATTTGATCTTATGAGATGAAGCAAAAGCACGTAGGATTCTAATAGCCTCAAATTCAGCTATAGGAGCAGAAGTTTCACCGAAAACCAAACATTCGACTTGAGTATATCCTTGTGCAACCAATCTTACTTTGTTTCTCACAACAATTCCTTCTTCATCTTGCTTATTTCAAAAAATCCACTTTGTGCCAATCACATTACGATCTCTTGGTCTTTCTACCAATTCTCATACATCATTCGGGTGAAGTTGTTTAACTCTTCATGCATTGCATTCACCCAATCCAGATCATTTAGAGCTTCTGTAAGGTCACCAATAAATTGATCAATGGGATGATCCTTGGCATTGGTATGGTGAACTTTTGGATGAGCTACCGGCACTTGTGATGGAGTTGATGAAGTGGTAGCTTGTTGTAGTTGATCATCCATATCTTCCACATTATGAGCTTGAACTTGATCATTTGTAATGGAAGAAGATGGAATAGCCCTAATTGAGGTAGATGGATCATCCTCTTGTTCATCTTCCTCTTTTGGCTTGATATCACATATTGACATATTCTTAATAGCACTCCTCAAACCTTCATTACCTACATCATCCAAATTTTCTTGCTCTTCTTGAGAGCCATTAGTTTCATCAAATTCAACATCATGTGTCTCTTCTACCAAACCGGAATTTTGGATGTAGACACGATAAGCTTTACTATTAGAAGAATAACCAAGTAAGAAACCTTCATCACATTTTCTTTAAAATTTTGATAAACAAGTACCTTTCTTTAGAATATAGCATTTGCATCCGAATACCCAAAAATATGAGATGTTTGGTTTTCATCCAATAAGTTCATATGGAGTCTTTTTCAATAATCGGTGATAATACAATCCATTTCATGAATGGCAAGCGGTGTTGATAGCTTTGGCCCAAAAATTATCCAAAACATCATATTCCGAAAGCATTGATCTTGCCATATCAATAAGAGTCTGATTCTTCCTTTCAACTACTCTATTTTGCTCCGGAGTGTATTTGGCTGAGAATTCATGTTTAATACCCTTTTCTTCACAAAAATCCTCAACCTTCGTGTTCTTGAATTCGGAGTCATTGTCTTCTCACTTTCTTGACCTTGAACTCAAATTCATTTTCGGCCCTTTTAGCAAAGCTTTTGAAGGTGTCCAATACAATAGTCTTATCATGTAAAAAGAATACCTAAGTAAATCTAAAAAAATCATCAATAATGACAAGATAATAGATATTACCTCCAATACTTATATATGTAGTAGGACCAAATAAATCCATATGTAATAATTCCAAAGGTCTTGAGGTTGACATTGAGCTTTTGTATGGATGTGAATTTCCCACTTGCTTTTCGGCTTGACAAGCACTATATAGCTTGTTCTTCTCAAATTTCACATCTTTCAACCCTACAACTAGATCATGCGTTAACAAATGATTTAGTTGATTCATACCAACATGATCAAGCCTTTTATGCCAAAGCCAACTAGATAAAGATTACCATATCTAAAACATTTGCAAACTACACTATTATCCTTCATGCTAGATATTATCATATCATTTGGAGAAAAAGTGCATGAAAGATTAATATCACATAATTGAGCAACAGATAACAAATTGAAATTTAGAGATTCAACTAGTAAAACATTTGAGATAGCAATTTTACCTAACCCATTTACCTTTCCTTTGCTATTGTCTCCAAATGTGATTTTGTCATATTCCGATCTATCATTGCTCATAGAAGTGGACATCTTTTGATTTCCGGTCATGTGTTGAGTGCATCCACTATCTAGCACCTAATGTCTCCCACCGGACTTGTAGTTTATCTACAAAACAAAGTTAAGCTCTTTTAGGTACCCAAACTTGTTTGGGTCCTTGAATGTTAGTCACCAAGGTTTTAGGCACCCAATTGGCATTCTTTTTAGCACCAATTATAGGAGTGCCAACAAATCTAGCTTTAATACTACCATTAGAGCATCTCTTAAGAACATAGAATGAATCAAAAGATACATATGAATTATCTTTGACATTTTGTAATCCTTCTCAACATGCCTGGTTTTCTTGCACTTCATGCAATAACCGCTACCTTTCACAAAAATAGTTTTGTGATGAATCAATGCCTTCTTACCCTTTTTGGGAACATACCCAAGGCATTCGTTCTCGATGGAGAACCTTTGACTATCCAAAACTTGTCTAATTTTGGACTCTCCAACATAACATCTTGCAAGATCATTTGTTAGTTTTTCAACCTTTTCTTTCAACATGATATTTTCATTAATAATCAAAACATCATCGCAAGATATGACTCTAGGCAAAGTAAACACATCATCATGCAAGCTATATGAACTCATATTAGGTAAAGTAGATGCATCATCAAGAATATTGCAAGATATGCTCATATCTACTTTTGTTTTGTTGGTTTCACGAGCATTAAGAGAGTCATGAGCTTCCTTAAGCATCTCATGAGTTTCTTTTAGACCCTCATGAGCCGTCTTTAGCTCCTCATAGGAATCTTGAAGAGAAGTGTGTCTTTTCTTCAATTCCTTAAACTTTGCTCTTTCCTTGGTCATGAAGTTATCAAAATCATTTATTAGCTCAACTAGATCATCATATGAATATTCATCTTCATCATTTAATACCTTAGAATTACCCTTTGCCATAATACAATGAGGAGTGAAGAAGAGTGAAGGTGCTTCCTTGATAGCTACACCGGCAAGACCCTTTTGAGATGGCTTCTCATCATTAGAGTCGGAGCTTGAGCTTGCATCCGAATCCCACTCAACATAGCATGCTTGACCATCTTTCTTCTTCTTGTAGTATTTCTTGAATACCTTCTTGCTATCACTGTCCTTCTTCTTCTTGGAATATTTTTCTTCTTTGTTCTTGCAATTTGTGACAATGTGTCCCTTCTCACCACATTCAAAGCATCTTCTTTCTTCAAAGGGATTCCTTTGGAAGATTGTCCCCTCTTGCTATATTCACCTTGATATCTCTTCTTCTTCATGAATTTCTTGAATCTTCTAACAAAGAGAGCCATTTCCTCATCTTCTTCATCTTCATCATTACTCTCTTCATGATCATTTTTTTCTCTTGATGATTGAGCCTTGAATGCAACATTCTTTTTCTTGGCATCGGTAGCATCATCATGAAGATCTTCTTGCGATTTCTTGAAAATGTCATGAGCGAGAATTTTACTCAAGATTTGCATTAGAGTTGTATCCTTCAAATTTGACCTCACAAGTAAAGTCATAATCGTGTCATATTTGTTAGGCTCTAAGAAATTTATGAGAAAAATCAACATCGAAAACATCCATACCAAGCCCCTTGAGCTCATTTATTATGTTGTTTAAATAGTAGAACATTTGTTCAATGCTTTCGTTTTGCAACATAGTAAATTTCTCAAGTTGCCCTTCATAACAAAACATTTTGCATCCTTGACCATGGTTGTGCCCTCATGAATCTTTTTGAGCCTTTCCCAAATTTCATGAGCGGTCTCAAGTTTGCAAATGCGATTAAACTCATTAAGATCTAAAGAGTCATAAAGAACATTCATAGCTTAAGCATTTGCGAGAGTATTCTCCCTATCTACAACGGTAAGATTAGTAGGATCAATAATTGCATAATCCTTATCTACTATATCCTATAACTTACCACCCATAGCCTTAAGATAAATGGTCATTCTAGCCTTCCAATAGACGTAGTTTGACCCCTCAAAGAATGGAGGCTTCCCCACATTGACATAAGCATCACTAGCCATAATCCTACTCCGGGATGGTTAAATCCATAATAAAAAGGAGTCCTAGGCTCTGATACCACTTGTAGGATCTAGGATACCGACTAGAGGGGGGTGAATAGGCAGTTTTTAAACTAATTGCTAAGCGATCAACGGAACTTGCGAAAAAAAACTAAAGATCACTAGAGCAATATGAAAGAAACTAAGAGCTATGTCAAGGTTTGCAATCCTAGGGTGACATGCAACAATTTATGTTCTAGGAAGATAAATTGCATAAAGTAAATTGCATGAAAGTAAATTGCTTAACGGATGACAAACGAAATTTATCCCGTGGTATCAGTGATTTGCCGATCACCCTTAATCTACATTGAGGTGAGTTCAAGTTTTAAATCACTTCTCTATCAAGTATACAATTCTCACATGAGAAAGGGCTCACACCGAGCAACTTGATCTTAATCCGGAATAGAACAAGAACTACTCAATACCTCGATTCCACTAGTGTAGCACTTTGCCGCTCCGGCAAGGTGTGCTCAAGCCTCTCACAATCACAACCGTGGCTCCTTCACAATCTTCTTTGAAGGGCTCAACAACACGACAACCTCCAAGCCGTCTAGGAGGCGGTAGCCTCCAAGAGTAACAAGTTGATGAAGCTTTCTTGAAGGATCACTAGTGCTTCAATGCTCAAACTTTTGAAAATTATGTACTAGATGCTCTCACACTCTCAAAGATGCTATCACTAAGCCTAGAGAGGGAGAGGAGGAAGGCAAGAGCTCAAAAGGGTTGTAATGTAGTGCTAGCCAGGGTTACTTGAACCAGCCAAGCTCTTATTTATAGCCCACACTCAAGAATGTGGCTGTTGCTATTGAAAAGATAGCTCTGCGACTCTGGCGGTCTGACTGCAGGTCACCTGACGGTCGGACCACCGCCTTTACAATGGCTATAAAAAGTGTCATGATGACCCTAACACACGGTCGGTGGTTAGACCGCGACCCCTCACGGTCAGACCGCGAGCAGGGAATAGAGTGCCAAAACTCTCTGTTCCCAGGGCAGTTAGACCGCTAGCCAGACCAGAGGGTCCAAATCTCTCTATTCGTTTGGCGGTCAGACCAGCACAACCTTCAGTCAGACCGGGACTAGGTTCTACTTAGCATTGAGGTGGTTTTATACAGCGGTCAGACTGGATTCTCCGGTGGTTAGACCACCAGAACTCAGAAACATCCCAAAGATGAGAATTTCCTTGGTTTCTCTCAAACTAAATTTTTCACTCTATATGAAATGCAAGTTTGAGCAATTGTGGCACTATAGATACCTCAAGTAGACGCACATCAACCCCTCTTTATAGTACGGTACTTATTCTATTAATCCGGTCAATTTCTCTTCTCTAATCTCCTTTTGACTGGCAAAAGAAAATGCCCTACAATTATACCTTTGGCTTGAGCTAGCCATTCTTCATGTTTTTCACTCATGCATTTTCTAGCTCCGCAACATCTTTGTGACTAACATTTTCATAAATTATTCAAACATGTTAGTCCACAAAAGACATATTGTCATTAATTACCAAAACACGAATTAGGGGCCTAGATTCTTCAGATAAGCCGCTATTCAGGTATCTATACCTACGTGTGCACTTGAGGTTACAAAAAGTTTCTCAGCGATGGGTAGTATGACTTTTACATTGTTTTTCTGTCTTCGACTGTCTATTTGCGAACACTTCCCAAATAACCAATCAGAGGCTTAATGAGTACTCAGTACTAAAAGCTAAAACTAAAATACCGTGCATGTTTCAAAGTGGGTTCTAACAAAAAGGGATGATGTTTTAAAGCCACAACTATGGGATCGTGAAGTTCCTTATCAAGACCTCGAGTGCCTGAAAGCTATGATACTTTTAACTCAAGTAGAACCTAAGACTATCCATAATGTACATCCCAACAAGTGGCTACTAGCTTCCTAAAGTAATCAGAAGAAAACACCTTTGAGGCTAAACACGATAGGTTGTAACATGCTTTCTGTATCCTGCACTCATGGAGTCCCATATTCATAAACATGCAATTCAGTTGAAAGTAGAGATTTCATTAACTATATTTTGAGTTCTTTTTTGCAGATAACTGATATGTTAGGGAAACTATACATCCAAAAGAAGGTTCAAAAGAGTCTGTAAGTCCTAGCACTACGTCGTGCATGGAGAGGAAGAAAGAGAAGATCCTAGAAGAAGAGCCTACACCTAAGGTTCCTTCCCAGAAGGGGCTGATGTAGTAGTTGGCTGCTTTGGTGCCATTGCCATTGTTGTTGTCGTCATCACTTAGGGATGATGATGAAGTGGAATCCTTGGCCTCCTCCTCCTCGGTAGGGCCTCCTGTTGTATCTCCTCTTCTAGAAGATCCCAATCTACCTCTTCTTGGCTTGGAGACGAGGGCACAACGAATAGAGCCTTACTGCATTGCTCATCCTCAGTGATGACGGGACCGATGGTTGCTCTCTCCTTCATCTCTTCATCATTAGAGGATATATCGATGACCTCAATAACGAAGTTGGACTCAGCTAGTGAGGGAGGTGGCGCGGGAGGGGGAGACTGTGGTGACAAAGGCAGAGGTCCTGATGAGGATCTTGGAGCCCAAACCCTAACCTCACGGGAGCTCAACGATGTTGAGGACTCCATGGCTAGGTTCAGGGAATAAAGCAGATGATTTGGAGTTGCATGTGCTTGCCACCTTGGGGTTATAAAGGCCTTGAGTACATGAGGTGTTTGTGACCCTTCCCCTTTAGGCGTCGTACGACGAGTTCAGCCGCATAATTGTTTGCGATAAACCAAGAGCCTACCAGAAGTCAAATCACGTCTACTTAGTGAGCTTGTACAGATAACGGCTCTTTGACTAGTTCGGTAATGTTCCGACTACAACACCAAGATGCGATCTTGTACACCAACATTTCGTTGTATTTAATATTAAGAATATCTTTCGACGCACACGGGAGTAGTGGTACAGTACCACAGAGAGAACAATGCATTACTCCACTGGACATGCACAACCATCATGATCCTTTTCTAGGGAAAGATTCTTTTAATCGTTACACAAAATCTCCATTGTGATGGCTTAAATTTCAAACCCAGTGAGTGATGAGTCTTTTCTCCCCATCCTTTCAAAAACTTGGGCTGATATTTCTTGGACAAACATGGAATTGCTACTCGGATGGAATACTTACTTGGGGTTTCACCCAAGCACTCGGAGGTATTCGAAATCCCGACTAGATGACCTGAGAAGTCCCAGATCCCAATAAGATGTACCGTTCTATCTAGGGACCTGAGTTACAACTCAAAGATGCAGTCAGTCGTTTATCATTGTTGACTAAGTTTTTGATCCGTCGAAGCATTATTTCACGTACAGATGGAGGGTTTGATGATGGGTAGTATAAAACTACCATATATCAGTATCATATACTATCCATATCTCCTAGGGTTTCCTATATTCTCGGGGCACATCCTTGCCTGTGAAGGGAATCCCTAGACGCATCGATGCTGCCCCAAAGTACTGTGATATCTCATAAATAGGAAAGTTTATCTTTAAGGATGACAATAAAGGAGTTCAGAGATCACACGATGACCCCTATATATATACAGAGCTGGGGGACCCTGTGGAGGACAGATCCATTCAAGCCATTCAAGCCCATAGAAGCTTTATGTTATCGATCCTTCTATACTTCTGATCTACATCATTAATTTTCCAAGACTACACGCAAGGAGCCCCTTGCCTAGGTTATAATCTATGTAGGATAGCCAAGACCCCCCTTGTAAACAGTCTCGAAGATCAATACAAGATAAGCAGTATGTATGGCCATTATCCTTAGGGAGGCCTAAACCTGTATAAATCTCAGTATGTGACGTGTGATTCAACTACAAGAAGTATCCCTACTTCTTTCACAAATTTGTAAGATCGACAGTTCACAAATCATCGACACACTGTTATTCCCCCACATTGTAACTCTCATGATATAGTAAAGATCATCAATTTGCACCAGTGTTTTTTTCCCGCCATGGTTTTCCACATAAAAATCATGTATCGTGTTCGATCTACTTTGACATTATTCAATCATGATTTGTTCCATACGCTTAATATTAATTATTGATACTTTTGCATTATTTGATAACAAGTGTTGTTCCATATGCTTAATATTAGTTCTTAGATACTTTTAATCAATGTGTCAAGGGTATTCCCTGACAGTGATTCCGGGTTATGTCGGACGGTGGGTGCATGAACGGCGTTTTAGGGAGTGAATGTATCTATGCATGTAGACGAAGGATTCAGGGACACGGGGGGTTATACAGGTTCGGGTCTCCCAGAGGATAACAACCCTACGTCCTATTTTTTGTGTTATAGTAGATCTCATTTGGTTATAGCAGTGTTCTAGTAGATTGCCAGAATTGATCTATCTTGGTTTCAACGAGGTCCTCATCCCTTTATATAGTAGGGAGAGGGAGAACTAATATGCGGGCTCTATACAGATGGCCTCTGCTCATTCTAATATCTAACTCAGATTACCATTACGGAGTACCGGGCATGCAACTTGCTATGACAGCTCTGTATGCCGTGCTATCGCGCGCTGTCTTTGTCTAGGCCATAGAACCTTATCCTGCTGCATTTAATGCGATAGGACAGAATGATGCACTTCTACACCATCCCTGTCTACTTGCCTCTACACACCGTCCTCATCCACTTGCCTCTGCGCTCCGTTCTCGTCCACTTGCCTCTGCGCACCGCGCCCATCCACTTGCCTCTGCGCCGTCTCCGTTCACTTGCCTCTCTGCGTCCTCTCTGTCCACTTGCCCTACCAAATGGCTGACAACATCCCATCTGTTGTGTGGCGCTGTGCCAGCCTGTAGAGTCTCACACTGTAGCCTTTAATGCTACAGGATGGGACACGCCCCCCTGCACCGCCCATGACCTTATCCGTCGGGGCCGGTGCCTAGTGAAGAGAACTGCTCAGGCAAGTGTCCAATTTGGTCCCGTGACTAGGGGGCTGGTTGTGGGTTTGTGTGGTGATGCAACGAGATTGGTCGCTGGAGGCTTTGCACTCGTCGGGGTAGCTCATCGACCGATTAGATTTTTAGGAGATGTTCCTCTGGCTGTTTGCACCCTACGTGGGGCCTGTTTAGCTGGGGTACCCCTTTACTTGATACACCGACAGTAGCCCCCAAGCTCCCTCGTGATTGCGGTTCGGCCTGATACCTGGGTCCTAGGGCAAACATAGTTCGCCCTAGGAGTGGTTATTGACATCGTCCGTCCTGAAAGTTTCAATCTTTGAGCTCTACATTACGGGGGGAGGTTTCAAATGCTCTGGGGAGAGAAGAAAGGGGGAGGCATATTTATCACCGTTTGGACCTGAAGGACTCTTGGCTTTTTCTGCTTGCCCCCTCGGGTTTCGAGCGGTTTGAATGCTGTGCTGGTTGGGATGCCTTGTAGTCTTTTTAAAGGGGAGGTGTTTGAGGGTCCTTCGTGTCCTTCTTCTACATTCTTTCCTTCTTTTGAGTACTTTTGCACCTAGAGTCCAGTTTCTTCGTCCTGTCTCACGCTCGGCTCCTTAGAGTAGATGGACCCGGAGGTCATGGTGCGTTACTCTCCCTTCTTACCGAAGAGGTTGACAATTTTGGATGAACCGATGAAGGGGATTTTACTTCCCTCCCAGGATCTGCCTACCGTGGGGCTTCCGGACGAATCTTCTGTCACGGTCATGATCACAAGATCGGAGCTGATACCTGCTTGAACGACGCTCGTGACTGACAAGCTTACGCTATTCTTCAGAAAGTCGTCCTCTGTAGGGCCGTCCCACTCTCCTGCCTGGGCGGACCCCCTGGCCAATGCCATCGATATTTCCAATGACGAGGAGGGGATTGATTGGAACCTTCTAGAGAAGGAGATCGATGAGGAGGAAGAGTTGGAGAAGCAGAAGTGAGGTCTTCAGGGTGCGCTGGGGCCGGTCAACAGCTCCAGCAGGGCCTTTGCGTCAGTCGCGCATCTTGGCCCCAACGCTAGTCACCGTTCGATCCCTAGAGCGGTGAGCTACCGTCCCAGGGAGCGGTATAAGAGGTTCCTCGACTTGTTCAAGGGCATATAGAGGCGAGTGTATGGCGGGCTTTACATGTCAACCTCGTGCTGGTCACCAGGTTTGGTAGTGGCCGTCAAGCGCGGTCGGACGCTGTGGTCGGAGGACCAATTTGCGGGGAGTCCGTTTTTGGTCGGGAGGTCCTGCAAAACAAGGAGTCTGGTTTTTTAATGTGAGAATTTACAGGTCGTATTCAATGCTCATCCGGAAGGTCCTACAAAATTGAGAAAACAGGCCCGTTTTCGAGCGACCCTACACATAGAATTTGCGCAACAGGGCAATGTTCCAGGAGTTGTGTAATTCATGGCTGTCCTCCATGGCTAACTTGACCACACCAGGTCAGGTGACATTGACCACTTGTAGGGTCTCTCCCATTTGGGGGAGAGTTTATTCCAACCGGCCTTATTCTGAATTTTCCTAAGGACGAGGTCGCCTACGACCAGTGTTCGTTGTCGTACCCTTCGGTCATGGTAGCGTCTGAGGCCCTGCTGATACCGGGCAGCTCAAATTAGAGCGCGATCGCGGAACTCTTCGATCAGGTTTATATCATCCTCTCGTCGTGCCACTTGGTCGTTGTCCGAGTAGTTTGTGACTCGGGGTGACTGGAGGGGAGGATGGCTTCCGCGCCAAAGACCAAGAAGAAAGGGGTTTCAGCCGTGGGCTGGCTTGGGGTCGTCCATAGCGACCAGAGTGCTGTGGGGAGTTCATCCACCCAATGCCTTGAATAGCTTTTAAGCCAATCAAAAACTCGGGTTTTGATCCCTTGTAGTATTATCCCATTTTCCCTCTCGACTTGTCCGTTGCTTTGGGGGTGAGCCACAAATGCATAGCAAACCTTGGTCCCAATTTTCTCGCAGTAGTCTTGGAAAGCACTACTGGCAAATTGAGTTTTGTTGTCCGTGATTATGCGGCTTGGACTGCCAAATCGCACTACCAGCCCCCGTATGAACTTAATCGCTGCTGCGGTGGTGATCTTCCTGACGGGATCGGCCTCGATCCACTTAGTGAACTTGTCGATTGCCACGAACAGGAACTCAAAACCGCATGGGGCTTTAAGGAATGATCCCACGATATCGAGCCCCCAGATAGCGTAGGCCAAGAGAGTGGTATAGTTTGCAGTTCCTAAGCTGGTAGGTTGGTATTTCGGCTGTGGTACTGGCACGACTCGCACCGTTTCACCAGCTCGCAGGCATCCTGGAGGGCAGTGGGCCAATAAAATCCTTACCGGAACGCTTTTCCGACTAGAGTGCGGTATGAAGCGTGGCTACCACATATACCTCCATGGATATCAGAGAGCACTGTGCTCCCCTCTTCTTGAGTGATGCATTTCAGTAAGAGGTCATTGCTCGCTTGGCGGTAGAGGCGTCCCTCTACCAGGGAGTATCTGCGGGCTTACCGCGAGACCTTTTCTGCTGACGCATCATCGTCAGGAATTGCTCGGTTCTGAAGGTAGTCCAAGATCTGATCCATCTAGGTCATACCCGAACCAAGCAGGGTGACCAGATGATGGTCTCCCGAGGTCGACGGCACCGAAGGAGGTGTTGCCTCGGGTGCTCCATTTTTGAGTGGAGCATCCCCATCACCTTGCCCCGAGACTGTAGTGGATGGTCATGAGAGTCTTTCTTCAAAGACTCCGACCGGGACAGATTCTCGATAAGAAGCTAGATGGGCCAGCTCATCGGCTAAGAAGTTGTCCTTGTGAGGGACGTGCTTAACCTCAAAGCCGATGAAGCGCGCTCTAGTTTTCTTACTTCGGTGAGGTATGCCGCCATCGTCGAGTCAGAGCACTTAAACTCCTTTTGCACCTGGTTTACAACTAGTAGTGAGTCCCCTATCGCTAATAATCATTTAATCCCAAGTGTGGAGGCTGCTCGCATTCTAGAAAAGAGGCTCTCATATTCAGTAGTGTTATTAGTGGCTGGAAAATACAATTGAATGATGTACCTGAGGATGTCACCAGTGGGTGAGGTCAGAACCACCCTAGCTTCGGCTCCCTTTAGTGTGAACGACACCTCAATATGCAAGGTCCAGTGCTTGTCTGCCTCCGGTCGCTACACCTGCTCGGGCTCAGAGGATGACCACCCAGCTACGAAATATGCCAGCACCTGGGACTTGATAGAAGTTCGGGGGATGAACTGAATGTCGAATACCCCAAGCTCTACTACCCACTTTGCTGTTCTCCCTGTTGCATCTCTATTATGGAGAATTTCCCTAATTGGGAACGAGGAGATCACCTTTATTTTCTGAGCCTGAAAGTAGTGTCTGAGCTTGCGAGAGGCTATCATGATGGCATATAGCAGTTTCTGAGCCTGTAGGTACCGAGCCTTGGCGTCATGTAAGACCTCGCTGATGTACTATACTGGTCACTGGAGGTCCTCTCGCTCGGTGATCAGGACCACGCTTGCGACCTGTGGTGTTGCGGCAACATAGAGCAAGAGCTCCTCGTTGGGTCGAGATGCGATTAGTATGGGAGGGGTGGAGAGGTACCTTTTGAGTTCTTGGAATGCCGTTTCTGGCTCTGGTGTCCACAGGAAGTGGTCGTTTTTCTTCAGGAATTTAAAAAGTGGCAGTCCCTTTCCCCCCAGCCTGGAGATGAACCTACTCAGGGCAGCAATGCATCCTCTTAGTTTCTAGACTTCCTTTAACCTGGTCGGCGGCCACATCTAGTCGATAGCTCTAATCTTGTTGGGGTTTGCCTCAATCCCCCGATGAGATACGAGGAAACCCAACAGTTTTCCGGACAGAACCCCGAACGTACACTTCTCAGGGCTCAGCTTCATACGGCACTTCCGGAGATTATCAAATGTTTCTTGGAGGTCAGCGACTAGGTCTGTCTTGATCTGACTCTTGACGACCACATCGTCCACGCATGCCTCGACGTTTCTACCGAGCTGTGGTTAGAGAATGAGTTGAATGCACCGTTGGTAAATGATGTCGGCGCTTTTCAGGCCAAAAGGCATTTTTATATAACAAAATACCCTGAAGGGTGTGAAAAAAGCCATTTTCCGAGCATCTAAGAAGCATAACAGGACGCTGTCGGAAGTTGAGTCAACCAGCTGGTCGATTCGGAGAAGGGGAAAAAGATCTTTCAGGTATTCCTTGTTCAAGTCTATGAAGTTGACGCACATCCTCCACTTACCATTGTGTTCCCGGACCATGACTGGGTTAGCCAGCCATTCCGGGTACTGTACCTCCCGGATGAAGCCTGCCTTTAGGAGCTTGTCGATCTCCTGTCGAAGTGCTTCCTTTCGGTCAGCCATGAACCAGCACTTCTGCCTGACGGGTCGTGCGTCTGGCCGTACAGATAGCTTGTCCTCGATCACATCCCTGGGGACTCCGGGTATATCAGACGGACCCCATGAAAAGACGTCCATGTTTGCTTGGAGGAAGGTGACGAGCGCGAGTTCCTATTCTGGTCCAGTGAGGTCCCAATCTGGACTGTCTTGGTCAGGTCGGTGTCGTCCAGGCTTACTGCATTGAGTCAATCGTCTGGGCTAGCGATGACCTGGACATTTACTAGCCATCCGCTGGGTTCGGTGGTCTCGGGCTGTGACCCGGGAGTTAGCTCGACCATATCGAGGCTCCTCTTGTCGCAATGTAGGGCCGTCTTGGCGTTGCTGGCAATGGTGATGGCCCCTGTTGGCCCAGGGATCCTGATTGCCTGGTACGTGTAGTGAGCAATAGCCATGAACTGGGCCATTGCCGGTCACCCGAGGATCGCGTTATACGCAGTCCCGAAGTTGGCCACATTAAAGAGGATCCTTTCAGTCCTGAAGTTGCCCGGCGAGCCGAAGGTGACCAGTAGCTCAATTCATCCTAGCGGTTTGGCCGAGGAGCCCGGTGTGATTCTGAAGAAAGGTGGGGATGGCTTTAAAGAGCTTCTTGGATTCTGCAGGGCGTCCAATGCATCGGTGAAGAGAAGGTTGATCGAGCTCCCACCGTCGATGAGCACACGGCCTAGCTGGATCTTCTGTACCGTGGGTTCAACCACGATGGGGTAGCAACCAGGGCGCTTGACGTATGCCGGATGGTCGACCTAGCTGAAGGTGAGGGGAACCTCCGACCACTTGAGGCGCGGGCTCAGGTCTGATGCGATTTCCCACACTTCCCAGACCCCTCGACTTGTACTCCCTATTAGAGGAATATGTCGCAGCCCATCCGAAGATGTGCTGGACCATGTGGTCAGCCTGTTGGTATCCCAGTGCCGACTGGTCGGGGGCAGCCTGGTCTTCATCGTTGTCGCCGCATTTGTGCTTGTGCTCTCCGAGCTCCTGGTCGATGATGCCTTGTACGACCTTGCATTCGGTTAGGTTGTGGGCATCCGTGCGATGGATTGGGCAGTAGCCTCGACCTTTTTTCTCGTCCTTCTTTTCGAAGCGTCGGCATGTAAGGTCGGCTTGTTCGATTGCCAAGACCTCGGGGGGACCGGCTTTTTGCTTGCTCTTCTTGTCATTCTGATCGGCTCCTTTGGAAGAGGTAGGCCGGTCGGTCGCCAGGCACGACTTGGTGTCAATCTACCGCTCTCGGGCCTCAGCAGCCTGTGCGCATTTGTTCGCGAGCTCGAAGAGCTCGTGCTGTTTCGGATCACCCGGGTGGCCAGCTTCTCGATCATTTTTTGGTCCTTGACCCCCCTCTTGAATGCTATGACCACGAATTCCCCTGTGATCCTTGGAATGGTGTTCCAGCGCTCAGTGAAGCGCTGGATGTAGTCTCGTAGCGACTCGCTTTGTCGCTATCGAACCTGATACAGGTCGTCCTCAACCCCTGGTCGGGCGTAGGTTCCCTAGAAGTTGTTGATGAACTGGTCGCACAGGTCTTCTTAGGAGTGAACCGGCCCACGGGGGAGATTCATCAACCAAGACCGGGCGGAACCGGTCAGGGCGGTAGGGAAGTAGTTGGCCATAACCTTCCTGTGTCCTTCGGCGGTCTACACCATGGTAGTGTAGATCTGTAGGAACTCTTCCGGGTTGGTCGAGCCGTCATACTTTTCAGCTAGGACCGGCCGGAATTTGTCCGGCCAGCACACCTCTCGTAGCCTGGTGGACAGGGCTTTACACCCCATCCCGTAACGGGGCGCTGCTCGTTGCTGGGTGGTGGCGCGTGTCTTAGGGGAGAGATGGCGGTCTCTAGGCCCTGGTGATGGGGTGGAGTTGTTCGATGCTTCCCTGCGGGGGGAAGGTGTACGGTAGGACTGTTTGCCCTTTTCTAGCACCTGTCGGGCCCTGTTCTCCTCCTCTCTAGTGGCCACCTGGCTCTGGATTACATCACGAAGGTTACGCTGGCGCAGGGAGTCGTATAGGTCGGAGGGTTGGCCACCCTAACTTGGTGGTGGCCCACGGGTACTTCCTGTTATTGGGGGAGCACGGGACCTATTCCGTCGCGGGCCCAGCTGTGACCCATGGCGACCGCAACCCTCACCGAACCTCATGACAGGCGTAGTGCACACAGATGTGGTCTAGCGCTGGCGGGTGGCTGAGGAGAACCCGTAGGGTCTTGAGGTTCTGTGATGATGTCATGTTCTCGTAGTCGAGACGCTAGGCGTGGAGTGGTGATAGGTCACGAGGTGGGGAGCCCCCAAGGTTGGGGCGGCGTGATGGCCTAGGTGAAGATGCTACCATAGAAAATACCCTGTGCAAGGGCTCCTCAGGATGGTGCTGGGAATGCTGGGGCTATCTTGAAGCTCCTCCCTATTCAGCGCCAGGCTGGTTTCCCTCTGGGCACAAAGCCAGGGGTTCACCGTCGGTGTTTGAGGTGTAGGGCCCTCCAGTGCCCTCTGCGGAATGGGCCGCCATGCAGACCTCGCGTTGGGTCTCAGAGCTCCCTGATTCCGGCTCGGTGTCCCATGCCTAGAGTACACATGGTTCATTCGGGTGGTATCCCATGACAAATACGTCACGGCGGCCGGGATCCTCGAAATGGGACTCAGCGATTGCTATGGATTCAGCCATGGGTAGCCTGATCAAGTTTTCTCAAACTTACTGAAACAACGAAAGCGCGCCCCCTACCTGGCGCGCCAAATGTCGAGGGTATTCCCTGATAGTGATTCCGGGGTATGTCGGATGGTGGGTGCGTGAACGACATTTCAGGGAGTGAATGTGTCTATGCGTGTAGATGAAGGATTCGGGGACACCGAGGGTTATACAGGTTCGGGTCTCCTGAAGGATAACAACCCTACGTCCTGTTTTTTGTGTTATAGTAGATCTCACTTGGTTACATCACTGTTCTAGCAGATTGCCAAAATTGATCTGTCTCGGTTACATCAGGGTCCTCATCCCTTTATATAGTAGGGAGAGGGAGAACTAACATGCATACTCCATACAGATGGCCTCTACTCATTCTAATATCTAACTCAGATTATCATTATGGAGTACCGGGCACACAACTTGCTCTGACAGCTCTGTATGTCGTGCTGCCGCGCGTCGTCTTTGCCTAGCCCGTAGAACCTTATCCTGTTGCATTTAATGCGATGGGAGGGAATGGTGCACTTCTGCACCGTCCCCATCCACTTGCCTCTACACGCCATTCTCTTCCACTTGCCACTGAGTGCCGCCCCCGTCCACTTGCCTCTGCGCGGTCTCCGTTCACTTGCCTCTTTGTGTCATCTCCGTCTACTTGCCCTGCCGAATGGCTGACAACATCCCATCTGTCGTGCGGCACTGCACCGGCCTGTAGAGTCTCACACTGTAGCCTTTAATGCTATAGGATGGGACACGCTCCCCTGCACCGCCCACGACCTTATCCATCGGGGCTGGTGCCTCATGAAGAGAATTGCTCGGGCAAGTGTCCAATCTGGTCCTGCGAGCAAGGGGGCTGGTCGTGAGTTTTTGCGAAGATATAGCGAGATTGGTCGTTGGAGGCTTTGCACTGGTTGGGGTAGCTCAACGACCAATTAGATTTTTTAGATATATTCCCCTGGTTGTTTGCATCCTACGTGGGACCTGTTTAGGCAGGGTACTCCTTTACTTGATACACCGACACAATAGGAATACCATACAATAAAATATATTGTAGCAAGTCTAGCCATACAATTTGTGTGGTAAACCTTGCTAGTTAGATGGATGATAGTCCTAACATTTCAAGTTGAATTAGAATTGTGTTCATGCTATTTCCCAACGTCACTTTCATAGTTGCGGAAATTGCTTTTCTTCAGTGTTGCCCAAGGCTATGCGCTCGGTTGTGAGACACCATTGTGATTTTGGAAAACTAGCAATGGAGGTCAATGGAGGTCCTAGGCGGCATGTGCAGCAGTCGCAGGGCAGCTTCTTGGCACATAAGGGTGGCGTGGCTTCATGTCAATGGGCGACCTTGTGGGCCCAACTTTCACCCCTCTAGTCTTATTCCTATTCTTCTTTCTCCTTCCCCTTTGTTCATATTATGCCATCCTCCCATCCCCTCCTCACCTGCCTAGCACCTATTGCCTTGGCAAACCCAGATCCCCTTTCCCCGCACAAAAAAAAAAGGAAAGAAAGGCAAAAGCTAGTCTTCCCGTGAATCTTCTACCTCACCCAAGTAGTTTAATGAACCGATGTCTGCCACATCATCATCCACGCAAGCAGCCATGTCAGCTTTAGTCTGACATGTCAGTCTAGTTGAATCCTAGTCACAAATTCTGTTAGACGCCACCTGAGTAGCCATGTGCTACCACCTCATCAGCCCCATCAGTGCCACATGAACCTTTTGCGTACGTGTCATGCCTAGTCAGCAAAACAATGTGCTTTTTTTTTCTTTTTTGTTTTGTTTTCTGGTTGCTGACATCATAAATAGTTAATGACTCAATAACTATGTTTTTAGTTTAAAAATAATTATTTTAATTAGGATTAATTAAAAAAATTATGTTTATTGTTTTTCTTTAGTTAAATAATTCAAATAAATTCCAAAAAAATCTAGAAAATCAGAAAAAAAAACTATAGATCGTTTGAAAAAATTCTAAAAAAATTTCATAATCCCCTAGTTTCACAAGTAATTAATCTTCTTTTATCATGTTTTAATCTTATGGAGACCCTAGTTTATCATACTTAGCTCTAATTTGATCCATTCTTTTGCTAAAATTCTTAGAAAAACATAATCTATCGAGTGAAATTATTTGCTATCTTCTATTTGGTTCTTTTGATTTTTTGTGTTTATTTATTATCTTTCAGCTTATTTTTCAAGTTGACACCAACGTTCCAGAGGAGCAAGAAAGAGTTCAAGACGAAGACTTCGATGAAGACCCAACTGAGTATTAGGAAGGCAAGTTGCGTCCCTAACCATTTTGATCCTAGTTTTTTCAAATATTGTCTTTTACAAACATGTATACTAATAATATTTTTGGGAATCCCAAGTGAGGCTATACCCTAGTTTTCCTTTAACAACCTTGTCGCCATGATTATTGTTGTGGTTTTGGAAGGATAGATGATGCTTAGCCTTACTTTGGGATGGTGATAATTATAATGGCTCAACTGAATATATTAATGGTCTTATGCAACAATGATAAATCATGATGGAATAATTTTTGTAGAAACATAGAATTAGGATTTAGGCAAGTGGTTTGGATGGGACCTGTATAGGTTGTACGGTTGGGTTGGTGGTAGTGTTGCTTAAATATAAGGACTAGTTTGTAGAGCGATCATTTTGAGTTAATAGTACAACCACAAGTCTGGTATGACACAGATCTAGACCAATTGGTGGTATGGGGAATGCGAGAGTTTAATTCCTGAGATCAGTTAGGCGCGAGAGGGAATTCCGTTGTTGAGGTGTATTCAAGCAGTAGTGAAACCTTAGCAGGTATGCACATGTTGAGAGGGGCTATGTAAAGTCTTTGTAGTGGTCTCTCGGTGCATGCCTTAAAAGTGTTCAAGGTACTGATGGGAACTAGCAAATGAGTTGATCATGTCTTGTGGATAAAATGTATAACCTCTGCAGAGTGTAAAACTAGTTAATCAGACTTGCTTAGGGTCAAGATTGGTGGATCCCTCGCATGATTAGAATTTGATGGTTCAGTTAGTTTGGTCAATCACGGTGATGGAAATTGTGATTTAGGTGTTGGTAATGGTCAAGCTTGGTGGTGAGAACCTTGATTGAAGTGGTCAGTTTTAAGCGTAAGTCAAGGTGGTTGGAATTCTTGAGGTTGGATGTTTATTTACTATTGTTCACCAAATAATTTACTCACCTTTAATGATTTTAAAGTAAATATTGTTCTATCACTACTATAGAAAAGGCCATCACTGCCGGTTCAAAAAGGGCATTACTACCGTTTTTGAAACCGACAGTAACACTCCGTAGTATCACAACCTAGTGTTACAAAACTAACAGTAATATTCGATCCCAAATCTGATGTTTTTGGGACCGATTTTTTTTGTGCTCGACGAACCAACCCACTGACATGTGAAGAACCCCTCGCAGCTTATGTGGAGTCGATTTATCGAATATAGCAAATTACATGCCCAAGAAGTTTGTGGGAGTTGAACTCGCGACCTCACCTCTCGCATGATGCTTCCTTACCATCTCACCTCACAGTTTTAACTAATGAGTATGGGGTAATTTATTCTTTGTGCTCAAATCTTCAGATGAGTATTTGGGCATTTATATTGCTTCAAATAAAAATGTTTTCAACTAAAAAGTTGTACATCTCGTTGAGTGCTACAATTGTCATATAAAGTTTATCCCCATCCGAATACGTATAAAGACGTTATAAATTTGACATGATCAATCCATGCGTTGTTCGGTAAAGCAATCATAACTTTTGCATACGGAGTCCGATTTTGATGTTCGATCTCTACTTTTGAA
The DNA here is from genome assembly GCF_958298935.1 of Phragmites australis. Taxonomy (NCBI): domain Eukaryota; kingdom Viridiplantae; phylum Streptophyta; class Magnoliopsida; order Poales; family Poaceae; genus Phragmites; species Phragmites australis. The sequence goes on along the minus strand of NC_084941.1, from coordinate 19,376,943 downwards.
CCTAACGAGGAGGCGCATCTGAAACAAATACTAGTAACTTTCTTGTCCCCAAAAAGGGCTTAGAAGAACCTCGACAGAACCTCTGAAATTTTTGATCAAAAATTGACCTTCTCTAATATATCTAAATTTTTTTGAGACATAGTGCTACATCTGAAAGTCAATGCTACACAGACGTTTCATCAATCTGAGTTACCAAACTCGTAATAAAAATCTATGAAGTTGTAGTTTTCAACTTTGTGGTACTGTGTGTAGGTTTTTCAATCATTTGTACTAGTATTACACTAGATTGAGCAATTTATTTTGTGGTCCAGTGTGTGGTTTTCCTTTGACAGTCTTTAGATGATTAGTTGAACATTTATATTGCTTCAAATTAAAAATCTATGAACGGAAAAGTTGTATATCTCGTCAAGAGCTAAATTTTTCTATAAAGTTTATCTCCATCCGACTTCATATGAAAAAAGTTTTGAATTTCCAAAGATGAGCTGCATTTTATTGACACTGCCAGTTAATATAACAAACCGATCAACAGTGATAACTGCTGGTTTCATTTAATGAACCAGTAGTAATGGTATTACTATTGGTTTTATAATTGAACTTGCAGTCGTACTTGATTATCACTGCTGGCTTTTGTTTGATGGGCTATTACTGTCGGGTTTTTTTAAGAATTGGCATTGATGTTTTATCACTGTTGCTTATTTCCGAATGGCAGTGAAAGGGAGACATGGATGATGTTTTATGTAGTAGTATATGCAAAAGAGTTGTGTTAGTCATATTATTATTCGAGACTTAATATCCATATTTTCCTCACAACTTATGGAGTACACTATGTGCTCACATTTGTTATAACCAAACACACAGTTGGAGCAGACTTGAGGAGTTTATGGAAGAAGGTGCATTCTATGATGGTTCTTTATCGGTTTGCCTATGGAGTCATCAAGAGGAAGACTATGTTTAGATCCATTGTAGTTTACTTATTTCTTTAACCCTCAAAGATCTCTTTTATAAGACAATTTAAGAGCAATCAAGTTGGATATTGTAATATTTATCATCAATAAAATAATAATATATTGGGATTGATTCCTGGGCTCGACATATATGAGATTGGTCTGTTCTTAGACCAGTCTCGATAGATGGATGATAGTCGGAACATTTCAAGTCGAAATAGAATTTTGTTCATGCTATCTCCCAACATCACTTACATAGTTGCGGAATTTGATTTCTTCAGTGTTGCCCAAGGCCGCCTGTGCGTTCGGTGGCGAGACACCGTCGTGATTTTGGAAAACTAGCAAGCTAGGTTGTGATCTTAGGTGGTCCAACGGAGGTCCTACGCATACGCGCCAGTCGCAGGGCAGCTTCTTAGCACATACGGGAAAGCAAAGGTGGCGCATGAGATATCAATATGGGCGATATGGCTTCATGTCGATGGGCCACCTTGTGAGCCCGACTTTCACCCCTCTGATCTTCCTTCCATTCTTCTTTCTCCTTCCCCTTTGTTCATATTGTGCCATCCTCACGTCCCCTCCTCGTAGGCACCCCACCACCTGCCTAGCACCTATTGCCTTGGCAAACACAGATCCCCTTTCCCCACACCTAAAAAAAGAAAGAAAAACAAAAGTCCCCTAAATCTTCTACCTCTCACCAAACAAGATGCCATATAGCAGGCGCTTTGGTGCGTCGAGATCAATATTTGCTACTGTTTTGGAGATCAACGTGGTGATCAAACACTCCCAAGCGGTCAGGGTAGACCGTCACGGCTGTTGGCATCACATCGATAGCAGGCACCTGAGTGGAAAGTGCTCGCTCCGGAAGACTGAAACCCTCTCCCTACACCTTCCCTGGCTTCAGCGCCCTCCTCCTCACTGAGGCCACTGCTGCTCCATCTGCACCCGGGAAATTTTATTTTGGATCAGATATTGATTGCCTTGAGAGGATTTAAGGGGTATCCATGTCTTTACAGGTGACTCAACTCGTTTTTAGTCCTCTGTTGCTTTCTAGTGGCAATGTTTGTGTGTTGATCATCATTCAAGTGGCATTAGTTCATTTCCTCTTTTGATTATCACAAACCTGCAAATACCTAAGAAACAAGTGGTATTTTGAAAATCATCAAGGACTAACATGTTATTCTAGTTTTAAATTGCAATCCATGCTAATACTGTTTCTGATCCGATTTACTTGTTTAAGATACGACCGCACTTTCGAGTGCAAAATTTCGAACATTACTTTTTGTAAGTATATATTAATAGGAATTGATAAGTATAGTGTTCAAGAAGTAATTTCATGAACAATTAATGAACCAATATCATTCCCATGTAGCAAATTAAATTCTATTGATGTACTGTAGTGGTAAAATTATAATTAAAATTTTGGATGCACAGAATCTAGGATGACATCTATTTTGGACTAGAGTTTATGCAATAGAAAAACAATAATTTGCACAGCCACTACAGAACATATTATGAGCTTAATCTGTTGATAAGTTCATTAATTGAGCTCTCCAAGATTTCGAGATTGTTTGGTGCAAAAATCATAGATTTCTCTTCAGATCTAAATCAAATCCTCGTTTCTTATGGAAGCATAAGCTACTTGAATGACACCAAATATTTGAGCGCATCCACTTGAATGCTTGCAAACACATATGAACAAAGCACACTGCACACGATGAACAATAAATTAACATAAGTTTCTTGTTTAATTACACCGTCCCATTCCATTGACCATTTGTTAATTATTTTCACCGTCCCTTTGCCCCCACTTTCCAGCTAAACCCCATCAGAAACACAAAACAAAAGAAATAAAAAGATTGACACGCACACCGATTAACTGCTCCACTTATCTGTGTCAAGCATTTTGTCACCAACCAAAGCGAAGGCATTCACAAAAGATGACAGAAGATGGTACAAAAAAATTCCTTAAACAAACCGAACAAACTTTCCCCTGTCTTAGGTTGATTCTCTACGTCAAGCGCCCGGCGAGGCCTCACGCCGAGCCTCGAAGTCGACGACGACGAATGTCGCCATCTCTTCCTCGCTGCCTGCGCCCGACAGCTTGGCGTCGGAAGCGGTCACGCACCACATCTTGGCCGTGCAGGCGTCCGCGGCCACTCCCTCGGCGGCGCTGACGCTGACGCTGGACATCTTGGCCGCGTCGCCGTCGGCCGAAGACCGCTTGAGGAACTCGATGCAGTCCTCGACGGCCTCGTTCCGGATCGAGTCGTCCCGGCGGCACGCCTCGGCCACGGACGCGTCGGAGTACCGTTGCCAGCCGGCGCGCGGAGAACTGGCCTTCGCCTTGCCGCTCTTAGTGTTGCGCTGCACGGAGGCCCTGGACACGGCCGACAGCATGATGAGCCGGAGCACGACGTCGCGGATTCGCTCCAGCAGCGAGACCGACGCAGCCGGCTGCGCCGTGGAGGCGCGGCAGCCTCCGCTTCCGGGCACCAGCCGCAGCATGCACGCCGCCGTCGCCTTCATGGCTTTGGTGCCTCTCATCCTGCTGCTGCTTGCTTGCTTCTGTGCGATGGCGACAATGGATTTGAGGGTGGTGAGTGAATCAGAGTGAAAGTGAGAGTTATGTGTTTGTGGGGGTGTGAAGTGTTATGCGGAACACAAGGGCGTTTAGCGTTTTATAAAGGGTATATTACGTGTAAAATAAACTACCAATGCACTAGTTTTGTACTTAACATCGGTATTTGTGTCTCTGGCCTAGGCTGGGCGGGAGCCGTGCCTTGGCTTGGCTACTGGCTTAGTCGCTTTGCATAAGACAAGTTGAATGCTCCTCAAAAAATTATGTGGGCAGAATATTAGGATATATATAATATGTCATCAAAAACTCCTTTAAAATCCAATAGAAAAAATAGGAGAAAAAATATGACATATATATATATATGCTTGTATTGATATTGCTTTATTAAAAACCTTATATGAAAAATCATATAGGAAAAACACATGAAGAAAAAATGTGCAATAACAGGTTATATATACTAGGGATTTACTCCTCTGAACTTTGCAAATCTTGAAACCTTCTCATACCAATTTCATGTACACATCTTTGGAATGTGGACTTAAGTAAAGACTTCGTAAATAAATGTACGAAATTATCACAGTATTTTGTTTGCAAAATTTCTATCTCTCTGTTTTTCTGTAATTCATGACGATAGAATAATTTTGGAGCATTATGTTTTGTAATGTTGCTCTTTATATAACTTGATTGTATTTGTACAATACAAGCTAAATTATCTTCGTAGATAATTATTGGTGATTCTAATTCACCAATACCACATGACTATTGTATGTGGTTAATCATTCTGTAAAGTCATATACATTCATATGATGCTTCGTATAATGCAATTAATTCAGAATGATTAGTGGATGTTATCACAAGGGTCTGTTTAGATGACTTCCATGAAAATGTTGTCCCACAAAATAGGAATGCAAATCCTGTTTGAGATCTGGTATTATAGGGATCTGATAAGTAGCTAGCATCTATATATCCAATCAAGATATATCTTGATTTTTCTTATAGAATAAACCAAGATCTTTAGTGACATTGCCATCCTTGGCATTGCACAATCGTAGCTTATGATTTGTAATTTTGGTGGAAGTAAACCTTAAACTCCAATGGTTATTCCAAGCATGCTAACTCCAATGATTATTGCAAGCATGCTATAGCTGTGTATGTATTGGTTATTATCTGGACATATTGTTTCTTGTGCTAATCAGCAGGCCTTCTTCAAAAACTGAAAATACATGAGCTCGTATTCCTTGTTTCTTTGGCTGTGTAGCTGTTGCCCATAAGCTTAAAAAATCGGTTGCATCTAAGCTTAAGAATGCTCCCTGTTGGTGATGCACCCATTTTCTTAATCTGATTTATCTAATTTTTGCTGAGCACAGATCAACAACAATAACTAAACAAATTATGTGATTGAATGGTTTGGATATCTAACCTGTGCATAGTTGATATTTTCTCTTAAAGCTTCATCCACTTGACAAATTAGATGCATGCACTTGTACGTCTGATTTGTTCTATACTTCTATGGCACTTGTATGTCTGATTTTTTCTATGACACTTGTATGTCTGATATCCACTTGTATGTGAACTGAAACAAACATGGCTATATCTCTTATGAACCTTTCTCTATTGTTGAATCTGAATCTAAAACTATCTATGGCTGTATGTGAACTGGAAATAGCTTTGATCATTTTCTATATCCACTCCTATGGTTGTATGTGAACTAAAACTAGCTCTGAACAATTTTCTATTGCTGATTCTTGTCAGGCTCGAAGAGAAAGGCAAGCGACGGTGCTAGTCAGAGTGTAGCTCTCGATGTGATAGCATCATCTTCAACACCTACAGCTGAGAGGGTTTGTATTGATGATGAGGGTGGTACACAAGGGCAGCTATAACACTCGGTTTTCTAAGGAACAAAACTGGGCACAACACATATATGTCAGGATCAAGTTTCATACATGTGTTACATCATCAGTGTATCATCACAGTGTCATTAATACAATAATGTCATTAACTTAATACAAAAGGACCTGAGGGTCTAAAAGGAAACATAGTGAAACTAAAGATCTTCAGTGCCAGCAGGCCTCCATATTCCACAGGCGTCGAGCAGGGGCACTCCATCCTAGAACAGTAACTCCGGGTCAAAATCATTTTCATCAAAGGTTGCAGCTTCATGGACGACTTCTGAACAACGGTAGAATGCAAGAGAAGGGATAACGAGTGTGAGTAAAAAAGTATACTCCGCAAGTGTGGGAAAAACATGCTATTGGGCTAAGTCAAGGAAAGGTTAGACACTGGTTAACTGCACTAAACAACTATGACCTATGACTTCAACAACAGCATCCTATATACTAAGTGAGGAGACACAACTATGATAAGGGGGAACAACTCATCGGATTCCATCCGACTACCAAGACTCACCAAGTAATTCCATTACCCGGCTACCTGACCAACTATACCAAAACCCTGATCCCAGCTAATACTGAAGAAGTCCAAGTCTTCTCTTATCCATGAGCATGGCTGATCGACCAGATCTGCAGAGTTTGCACAACTTTCCCCACGAGTCGTGATTCCTGTGTTGCTTCACACTTCTAGGGTGTAGAGTCGGAGTCTCACTACAAGGCCTTTACAAAGCTCCCGCCAACTTGCAGACACCCACTGAGGTTTCACTGCTAACAGACGATTACATCGCTGCAGAAGCCCCCTCTTGTGCCACTCAACCGTCCAACGGTGCCTATAGAGTTAGAGGGGTGGCTAATTAGTTAGCCAGGACGTACCCATATAGGTCTTATGGTTGTGCAGACTCACTTGGTTACATGTTCAAGAACCGGTCCTTAGGACACCACACAAGAACCAACACAAGCCTATTGTTCAGCACCACCTCAAACCAACCATCATATTAGGATCCCTATACCATGTTGCTACAAGATTACCATACCCATTTCTGGTTGCATAGACATTAGTCAAGATTAACATTTTCCCCATCTATTACTGCATTAGCATATACTACCCATTTTAACCCATGATTAAACAATAGCGATAAGGAATAATCATACAAAGCTAGTAAACCCTAACATAGGATTCCAATTTAGAAAAGCATTCATAGAAGAATAAAATAGCTAACATGAATTCTAAAATAGGAGCAAAATGTTCAAGGACACTTGCCTTTAGTGGAGGGTTGCTCAAAGTCCTCGAAAGCTTGATCTTGAAGATTCCCGAATTGCTCACCTGCTAATCAACATACCGGAAGAAGCACATAAAGGAAACTACTAATAACAGTACACCATACAATACTAAAACTAGGTAAAAAACCCTATAAAAAGATTCTACATGACACTATGATAATTTGAGCGTGAAAATTGCCCAAACAGAAGCTACGAGCAAAAAATTATAAGCTTTTGAAGTTCCAGGGGCATTTCTGCAAATTTTACTTAATTTCTGAGTATAAACTGATTTGTTTTTATACTGAAAATCTTATTTATGACATCAGCTCTGATTGGGTTCAGAGAGGTGACGCGGCTACAACGAGGCGATGACTGGGCCTACTGACGTGGCTCTCATCTACTTAAATCACACACGTCAATCTCGCAATCTACTCAGATGTAATGCATCAAAGGGGTATGAGAACTTCTAATCGCAGTCGCTCAAAGTCGATTGGACAACGTGAGTTAACCTGGCTCAGCTCCATGTTGGACGTCGGCAATGGCAAGCTAGGCATGGCGGTGCACGATTGAAGTGGTGGCGGTTCAGCGCGCGGGTGATCGTGGAGCTCCGACAAGCGGCGGAACACGGCAACCAGATGATGACGAACTCGCACGACAGGTCGCCAAGCATCGGAAAGGGCAGCACTAGCTTGGTGACAATGGTTTGCGGTAGCACATAGGGCTGAGGCAACGCGACGTGCTAGATAGGACCATGAGCTACCCTAATGTTCACTCTACGTCTATCGGTGCTAAGGGAACTGAAAGGGAGGGAGGACCGACCTTGAGCACGCGGGGAGGGCGATAATAGCGGTGGTGGCCGACGGGAAGATGAACCCCAAATCCGACAGCGTTGGAGCCCCTCTGCGATGGCCAACAAAATCCAAAGGTCAAAAGGAGTATCAAGAGCTCATGGCTGCAAAGAATTGAGAAAGGGGCGGCAGCTTACCAAGCAATTGAGCGACAAAGCAAACGAAGAAGAAGAAGAGCATGTCACATGGCTTAAATAGAGGAAGAAGGAAGGGGAGATGGGTGACCAACTGGCGGGGGAAGGGAGGGAGATCCACACGTCATGAATGCGCCATAACTCGGCATGAGTGGGTGGCTCATCGGGAGGAAATCACGATGGTGTGGCGTGGCCGTTTCGAATGGAAGGGGATTGGGCAACGCAGGTGGGTCGGACTGAGAAGGAAAAGAGAGGCTCCGAACCAGGCTGAGAGGAGAGGAGGAAGGGGAGGAGTGAATGGGCTTCGGCCCTAGTGGGGAGAGGAAGGAGGAGGCGGCCCGGGGAAGAGAAAAGAGAGGGAAAGGAGATTTAGGCCGGGCTTAGGGGAGGAAATCCGCTCTAGAGCTTTTGAAATTAGGAAATTGCTTTTTATTTTCTTTTTGAACTATTTTCAAAAAAGGTTTAAGCGAGCGCCTTCTAGCAAACATTTGCAAACATTTTTCATGCATAAAAACCTTTTGCAACTATGACAGCATGAATGCAACAAACTTAACTATAACATATGGTAAATTTAAATTTAGAAATTAATTTTCTTCTAGTTGAACAAAATTTGCAACTCCTATTTTAAAATTCTAGCAAAATTTTAACTGTCACAAAAATTTACAGCAATAGGGTGATGTTGTTGCTATTGATGATGAGGAGACTAAGACTGCTGCAAAGAGGCAAAAGAAGTTCACATCTGATGTCTGCCTACACTTTACTAAGAAAGCTAAGATAGTAGAGGTGAATAGGAAGAAGTATGAGCAGTTGTGGGGGCATTGCAACTTCCCAAAATGTAGGACCAACTATAGAGCTGAGAGCAATTATGGAACAACTGGATTTCGAAATCATCTGAAGTCACCACATACTATAGTAAAAATGCAGCTGCAACACAAAGCTAGAAGGGATCATGGAAAAGACATTAGTGTTGTTGAGCCTTACAGGTATGATCAAGAAGCTAGTGTCAAGAAGTTGTATTTGGCAAAAATCATGCATGAGTACCCTTTCAATATTGTTGAGCATGATTACTTTGTTGAGTTTATGAAATCCTTGCGCCCTAGCTTTCCGATCAAGTCTCGTATCATTGTTAGAAAGGAAATAATGGATATATATTTGGAAGAAAAGGAGAAGTTGTATGCATATTTTAAAGGTTTTTATTGACGCTTTAGTGCAACCGTGGGCATGTGGATATCATGTCCGAACAAATCATATGTGTGTGTCACCCTACATTCGATAGATGATGATTGGTATACTCAGAAGAGAATTGTCGGTTTCTTCCATGTAGAAGGACGACATACTGGTGAAATGTTCGCACAAACCTTCAATGAAGTTATGGTTAGATGGTTTGTTGAGAAGAAATTGTTCGCCTTGACTTTGGACAATGCTAGTGCAAATGAGGTGGCAGTCGACGATATAATTTCAGACCTCAATGAGAACAGTGGTGCCTATCACATACTCAATTTGGTTGCTAGAGATGGTTTGAGTGTAATGTCAAAGACAATTGAGAAGATTAAGGCACTTGTACTAGCTGTCAAGGGCTCTCCATTGCAATGGGAGGAAATCATGAAGCGAGCTACTGAGTGTGGGTTGGATACAAAGAAGAGTATCTCACTTGATGTTTCTACTAGGTGGAGTTCAACCCTTTTTGATACTGAGTGATGCCTTGTACTACAGGTCTGCTTTTGTGAGGCTCAAGTCTTCGAATCGCCGTTGGTATGAGAAAATTTCTCCATCTTCAGAAGAATGGGACATGGCTATACAAAAATTTTAGTGCTTGAAGAAATTCTATGATCTTACTGAACTTCTCTTTGGTAATTCTTACCCTACTACAAACTTGTTTTATAAAGGTTTCTATGAGGTAAAGGAATTTCTTGAGAAATGGTCTATAAGTGGAAATTCCACTATTAGCTTAATGGTAACTGCTATGAGTGAAAAGTTTGAGAAATATTGGAAGATGTTCAATATTTCTCTTGCTGTGGCATGCTTCCTTGGTCCTAGGTACAAGAAAAGGCTTGTAGAATTCTTCATGAAAAAGTTATATGGTGATTACTATCTAGTTTAACTTGAAGAATTTGTAAGTGTTATAGAGAAGCTATATCAATTTTATGCTAGTTCAGCACCTGCATCTTCAAATAAGAAAAAGATTATTGTGAATAAGCATAGTACCCCAGTAGATTTATTAATGGAAAATCAACATGCTAAACTTGAAAGCTTCTTATATGATGATGGTGGCCCTGATAGTGATAATTCAAATGAGTTGGAGAAGTACATGGTAGAGCCACTTTTGAAGCAAAGTCAGTTTGATATTTTAGGATATTGAAAGAACAAAACAGAAAGTTATCCTATTCTTTCACGAATTGTCATGATATGATAGCCATAGAAGTGTCAACGGTTGCTTCAGAGTCTGCTTTTAGTGTGGTGGTCATGTCATTGATCTTGATGGCAGCTGCCTTGATCCTGAGATGGTACAAACATTGATCTGCACGAAGGATTGGATAACTGTAGCAAGAAAAGGTGAAAATTTAAATAGTTTGTCAGTTATAATTGTACAAGAATTTACTTCTGATGTATTTGTCTTTGATTTTTCAGTTTCCAAGAATGTTGCTTCACTTGTGACTGATCTCGAGGTTGTAGAGGCCTATTCTGAAACAATGTTGCATGAGGTATGAGTATTTATTTTAGCCAAATGGAACTGAATGTCGAGCTTATTTGAGGTATTTGTAGTTTTTTCTTTAAAAATATAGTCTGATTGTCTCCTTTCCATGAAATGCATAATTTCAGGAGGAGAAGGAACCAATAGCTGAAACTAAAAGTGATCCCGATGAGATGAACGATTTGGAGGAGTTGTAGGCCGACAATGATGGAAAAAGAAATGTCTTGGTGTCTTGCTATGTTATATTCTTATCTAGATATCCTATCTTTTTAGAACTTCTATTCATTGTATGTCTGATTATCTGTATAGTTAAATACTTAAACTGTTGCATGTGGTCACTTTGGTATGTCATGTACTTGAACTTGCCATATTGCCTATTTTATATTGGTGACTATGGGTTGTGCATCATTCTTATATTGCCATGTTGTTATGCTATTCCTTTCGATCAGTCGATGTATTATTTGTTGGTAAGATTCAGCCACTGTCCAAGTATTGGCCTCTTGCCATTAAGAATCTCCATTTGTTGATAACTTGTCATTTTGTGATAGGATGGTCTGTACAGACATAGATTTGTGATATCTGCTTTCAGTTTCCTTGCATTCTCTACCTTGTTTTCTTGTTGGATATTCCTTCTATTTTTCTTTTCAAGATAACACAAGCTGCACACGTCGACATGAGCTTCTTATCACCCTTCTGTCTTTTTATCATAATGGTACCTATCAAGGCCTCTTTGCTTTGTTGAATTCTTGGGCATTATGGCCTCAGCCTTACGAAAATTTACCTCTAGAACACGCAGTGCAACACTACCAAAGCGAATCCTAAAATTGAAAGGAGCTTGTATAAGAATTTCTAAGATGGCGGATGAACTTCTATGTCGTGTCCGGGTGAGCATACTGCTTTTAGTCATAAATCTTAAATATTGCTTAGATTGTTTATCTTGGCAATAGTATTATTTCATCCAACAGCTATTTTTGCCATCTATGATAATCATGAGCAATCATGCAGAGGCTCTTTTTTCAAAATGGTGATCAAGATCTTTTATCCTTTCTATTACTAGAATTTGGTGTAGTAAAGTTCCCATACTATACTTGCAGCATCTCTCACCGCATATTTCAAGAAAAAAGTGATCTACATGAGTATGAAGAGGTGGAGTTTTAGTTTCCTTTTCGAAAAAGAAGCATAATGTGCCACTTTCCAGTTGTGTTTTATATCTTACATTGCAAACAGGCTATTAGAGTTGCACAGGTGATGGATGAATCCATTGTTAATAGTAACATGGGATTGGTGACAAGATGCAATGATTTATCCAAGAGTCGATTATGCACTATGCCATAACAAGAAAATGTCACTTCATCTGAACCTCCCCCATCTTTCTTTGCACGCTTTTCAGCTTCTTGGATCTATTAAAAAATACTTACATTAGGTGTCTCTGTTTATGAACATGATCGTAGGTAAGTTGTGATAACTTCTAAAATTGTGCATCATCTTAAGCACTCTCTTCAGATCATGGATTTTATGCTTCTAAGGTTCTGTCTTTCCGATTTTATCACTGGTTTTCGTCCGAAACCAGCATATTTCCGTTCAGATTAGTTTGTTTCTATATAACCGACAATCCCGTATTCATTTTCATTTCTGGCTTTCCTACTTTCATTTTCGTTTGGTAGAGAAAATATGAAAGTGAAAACAGTTAAGGGGTTTTTCCGGCCGTTCTCGTCCATTTTGATCCATATCATCCATATTAACCTATCACAAAAGCAAGATAAGTTCCACTGAAATTTGAACCAATCCGGCAAATTCTTGGTCAACTCCCTTTTATCGTGCAATTAAACATTGCAAGGAGCCAAGAATGAACAAGAAAAATGTGAAATTAAAGATACCGCTAGAAATTAAAATTTTCCAATGATATCTACATAAAGGGGTGTTATTAATCGAAGTTAACCTAGTAAAAAGACTATGGTTAGGTAGTCAAAGTGTTGCTTTTTTTACAAAGATGAGATAATTAAGCATCTCTTTTTTTTACTGCTATTTTGCGCGTTTTGCATGGTTTATCGTCCAGGTGGCTTCAAATATTTACCCACCACATAGTGCAACAAACATGTTTGGGAATTGGCTTTGTTGTCTTAGTAAACAATGGAAAGCCAAAGTGCTAGCGACAAAGGTAACTTTTTGTTGGTCATTACGGCTAAGCAGAATCAATGTTGTCTTTAATAAGAAAAATATTGCTTGTTCTTTGTTGGTAATTTTTACTTATACTTGTTTGCTCCGTATGTGGTCCATGTTGTAGCGGCATGAACATCGATAGTTGGTGGCAGTGGCATCTACGCAATTGGAGTGGGTGATCAGGGAGCTTTTTACCCGATTTGAATAGCAATCTAGATTCCAGATCGACGCTCCTTCACCATAGTCGACGCTTTCAATTGTTTTGCTATTATTTAGCACTTCCTTTTTTGTATTTTTTTCCTTTTTGTTCTGGTTTAGCTGTATGTATCTTCATTATGCAGTGAACTCTTATATCATTACATCACCTTGATGTAACAATGAGAGTCAATAAAGCTTCTTTTTTGAAAAAAATGATGATTTAGGAATGAAGAATTGTCTCCACGTACCAGACACAATTCATAATATAAGCCGCGTGTGACAATATTATTGATGATTCACTATCAGTTATATGTGGTCAATATTGCAAATGGTTCAAAACTAGAACCATTGACAAAAAAAGTTTTATGACATCATACCTACAAACATCTCTAATAATATTTCAACTTCCCCAAACTCACCAAATTTGAATTGCTCACATGCCTTAATTTGAAAAAAATAGTTTTACAAAAAATAATAATAGAATGATTTTAAAAACTATACTGAGAAAAAAATGCTCAAATGGAATACTTATCTTATTCTAGACACTATTGCAAAAAGGCATCAGAATGTCGGTTTAAAAATGGCTTTAGTGCTGGTTTTTCAACCGGTACTCTTTACTCGGCATTGATAGTCAATGCCTCCAACCAACACTAAAAATGTTTCCAAAGCCAAAAAAAATAAATGGTTTAGCTCGAAAATGCCGGCTCGGTTGCCGCTCTTGCCTCCACCATCACCGCCGTGCTCCTGCCACCGCCACCACCACCGCATGCACAAATTGACTCATCTCATCATACAAACACAGAGCCCTGAATAAGAATATATTTTTAGCCTGGGAGATTAGCAAAATCAAACTCGAATCCAACCAAAATCATCTTAACATAGATGAACGAGCTGCAAACAATGACTAAAATCACTCATTACACATAGCTCTCTAGATGTCATCACACCTGCAATTCCTGTCTCATGTTTTGGATCAGCAAACAAAGAGAGTGGTCAAACCACCGAACATGTCTCGCCACTGGGATTAATCGTGTTTGGCATCTGAGTCTCTTCCAGAGCTTGCGGAGCTTGTGTTTGTTCATCTTGCACTTGTGTTTCTTCTTGGCGTTGTCCGCCCACACCTCCACTGCCCCCCTTAGCTATCGTCGACCTCCTTTACGTCCACACAAATCGGATCTAGACATGAGCATATCTGGAGGCCCGGGTGAAAGGAGATGAGGACGTCGTGGAGGAGGTTGGAGGGGTGGGTTGAGGCCGGTATGAGAGGCGCCAGTGTTGGGGCGGGGCTTTAGTGGAGGTGGGGTGCAAGGCGGGAGAGGAGCAGGGTGAGGGCTAGCGGTGGCGGGTCATGGATACCAGATGAGAGAGAAAGAGATGGGGGTGAGGACTGAGGAGTGAGGACGTGAGGGTGAGAGACCGAGAGGATAAGGCCAAGGAGTGTCACACCCAATTTTTATGAAGGCGCAAAACCAGATGTAAACCACATGTATGCTAGGATCAAGTTTCATACATACAACGACTTCATCAGTGTATCACACACAATGCCATTATTACAACCTTTAACTTAAACAAATAGAAAGACCTCAAAGTCTTTAGCTAAAACATAGTAGCAAAACACAGCGAAGCTCCTATCTTTCACAGGAAATCGACCAAGGGTCCAACAGCCTAACAATCTTCATCTTCATCGGCTAAGTAGTCTAGTTCTTCTTCATTGTTTGAGCAATATTTGATGTACATTTGGATAGAAATAGCAAGTGTGAGTACATATCATACTCTGCAAGTGTGGAAAATAAATGATATGCAAGCTTAAAGAAATGAACAGGCTGTAACAAGTTAAATTTGCATAAATACCAACTATGCTAACGAAGAGTTATAAAAGCATCCTATTTAACTATGTGATTAACCACTAAACTTCCAACTCTTAGAAACATCTCCGTATATTTCTCCTAAAAGCCCCTTTTGTGTCTCTGGGCTAAGGATTTTGCCAACGACTCTGCCTAGCAGCGGCGGCTTGAGTTTCGTTGGACATGGCGAACGGGCACGTAGCCACTAACATCGATGTTGGGCTTTAGTGGTGTTTCAGTGAAATGAGGGAAGCATAGCATAGAACACGGAAAGGCTAACTCAATGATATGGTCAGTTTTGGACGGGGTCATCTAAGGTAGTGGCAAAATAGCGATAAACGCTCACAGCTTCGATTGTGGCTGTGTCTAGATGCAGCAACGAAGATGCACGTGTTCCCAGAGATTGGCTATGAAATTTGAGGAACCGTCTGAATAGAGATGTTCATATTTCCCAGGAGCACAATGATATATCATAGGTTTGGGCAGACCATCCCCTGAGAGGACGAATGAACATCGGAGATGAGATAGGTGGCAGTTGCGATATGCTGCGGTTGGCAAACACGTTCCGGTGGTGTCTCTGCACAACAGGTGAAAATCTCCTAGGGTCACATAGAAGACTTCATGGGACATATCGTGACATAGATGGCACATCCATACGACTTCCGAATTGATGGGGAACGCGATAGCAAACTTGGGCACACACAGAACATGTCTAGAAACCTGATAGTAGGCATATCGACCTTGATCCCGGTGGTTTGGCTGCTCTACTGGACGACTCGGTTGGTGAGGAAATGGGCAACATCATGGGTCATGCACTAGTGAAAGGGCTTGTCGAGTTGACCTCTGGTCAGCTGGGAACGTCGATTCCAATCAGTGACAGTGTGGCTGCCCACGACAGTGACGACTGTGGCGGCGTAGATCGGGCTTTGGCCGGGGCTAGGGCTTGGCTAGGGACTTAGTATGATGGTAAAACAGGGGTAACGAAGGATAAGGAGGGGTTCTCACCTTACTTTGACGATCGGAGAAGGAGGATTCGCGCAGACGACGACGTAGCGCATCACGGGTGGTGACACCGACCAACGGTGGTGCACGGGCAGGGCACCTGCGGAGGCTAGGGTTTGGAGGCGTAGAAAGGGGGTAGGAGAGGATGTTCAACACCTATTTTATAGGGCTAGGGGTGACTGATTAAGGTGGAGCCCAAACCGGATACGATTCAGGTTTGAGTTTGAGTCGGTTAGGATTTCGTTTCGCAGCTCTCTATTCCGAAGATGATATCTCCAATGTCAGGAATCCAAATTTGATGTTTCTGGACTCTAAATTATAGTACTCAAAAATATCTACAACTTTGGTATTCATTGGAACTATTGAAAATGCCATTTTAATTTCTAAAAATGCGTCACAAGATAAATTGTTTGAATTGAGACTTATCTATATAGCACTGATTTCGGGGGCTATAACTCCTAGCTCCTTTATCCAAAATGGGATTTCCATAGGGTTAAATCGAAGCTCTCAATGAGACCTACAACTTTAGTATTGTCAAGATTTGCATTTGAGGCCATCTTAAACTCCAAAACTGCATGGAAATATGAGACTGTCCAGGACTCTACAAATATCCACAGATTTCGTGGATCCTTTATTTTAGGCCTTCTAGATGACTTGTGTGCAAGCCAAGAGCTTAGGCTTAGATAGGATTGGGTCCAATGACACCTTAGACATATCTAGGGTTTTAGAAAAGAAACTTTTGCAGAGAAATATTAATAAGGTTTAAATTTGAATTGAGCTTGGAGTGAATTTAAGAGAACCGAAAAATGAGGTCGAACAAGAATAGGAGTAGATAAGAAATTTGAATTTAAATTCTGGTAGAATTTGAGAAAGATGAGAGATTAGCTTTAAACAAGGATTTGGATAAGATTTGAATTAAACTAGAGAAGGATCAGGTATAATCAAGGATTGAATAAATGATGAATTCAAGGATTTTGAATTCCAACCATTAAGATCATTAACTAATTTATACTGAGTTTCGTGAAAACCTTTTCAAAATCTTTGTCACTCAAACACCAAAGAAAAAAAACTCTAATATATTTACCTGGCTCCTAGTAAAACTCAGCATGTAATGCACACAAAATAATAGTCTATATTGATTGGTTGTTTATGAAAATAGGTTTTAAACTTATTCTACTGGTAAAGCTGCTTACTAATGTTGAAATGTTTTTAAAAAAATGTAAATTCTAAAACCAGGGTGTTACAAGGAGTCGAGCGGACGCAGATTAGCGCGAGCCAAAATTTCATTGTATAGAAATTTCGGGTCCAAATGTATGCCTCGAATCGGCATTGAAATTGAACTGTCAGTGTGGATTCATGGTCGGAACCGACTTCCAGCCACGAACTGATATTAATAGTGACTATCAGTACTGATTCTTAGCGTCTAAGCTATTATTCACGTATGGAAATTTAACAACTGGTACTGATACATCTTTAATTATAATTTTTATATAACCAATACTAATAGGACGCTACTGATAATATGTTGTATAAGTAATGAGACAACAAACGCACGCTGTCTAAATGGATTGTGTGCTTGCGCACGCTAAGGGTTGAGTGTTTGATTCCCAGAACACGCAAACACAGACAGATGCATAACTCACGTCAAAATCGGTGACTCATGATCTGTTACAGCTGACCGTGTAGATACTGGCCAAGTGAGGTTTGCATGATTTTTTTTTCTTCTTTTCTATAGAATAGCTTGTTTAGGACAGTACACAATCATATGGGTTCTAGTTTTAAACCATCGATAATGACTAATAGTGGAGACGGTTTTATAACATCTTATTATCACTATCACATATTAACTTACCGTTAGAAACCGTCAGTGACAACAGTTCTAAACCGCCAATGATAACCCTACTGATGCAGTAAAAGGAGCTAGCCAGTTGTTGAAGAAGAACTTCCGTCTCTTGAAAAGAAATGTGAAAATAGATAGTTCATGTAAGGAAATCTCTTATGCATATACCTGCTTGTATAACTGATTAATTGTACAATTTCAAGACAGTTTAGAGAGAAGAATAAAATGCTGATGAAAATTTAAGGCGACAAGCACACGCAGCAAGACCATAAAGTCTACATTCGTTGAAGGATACTGCGAATACTACTTGAAACTACCCACCGACCAAAGCAATCCAATTAAGCCGACGAACAAATCAAATCGATTAGCCAAGTATTCACAATCTCTAGGTGCAGCCCAAACACACACTGACGGAGCAAATAGTACTATCAAAGCCGTCCATTACACGATCAACGGTACCAAATCATTTGTCTGCGGTCCAACTAGTAAATGTCGTAGGAACTAGCCAGGATGCTTCCCGCATGTGAATCCCAAGCTCTCATTTTTTTTTTACAGTACGGTTGCAAGTCCCTAGGTTTAACCCATCTGCTTCGCACATGCAGCGATATGGATTTAACAGTTAGTTAACTGGACAAACCACCCAGATTAACTAGTATATCATCTCATGCATGTTACCCGACTGGCCAGCCGTATCTCTAGCGATTCTACACGAATCGCTGTGGGGTAACTTTAAAGCGTTTTCATTCCCAGCGCCAGGGGCAGGTGTGCGTACGTGCACGAGGGACTGATTCTTTGAGCAGCTTTCTGTCGGGCTATGGCCATACAGGTGCACCTAGGGCAGCGTAGCATCCACATTTCCTGCCCGGCCTGGCGAAACGGCAACACCGAAAGGGTTATGCCCTGTCTGTACGCACGCAGGTGCTGAGGTGCCGGGTTGTATCCTCAGATTCTTGGCCACCGACGAAGTTGTCACTTTGCAAGTATCCTTGAAACATCTTCACCATTCTCGATTCCAAAGATGCTCATTGATTCTTGTCTTTTCCACCGTGTTCCAATTAGATCTTCGATTGCAAATATTCGTAACTTGGACATTGAGACGCCTGATAAGTAGGACATTGACAGCTTAATTACCTAACTAATATGTCATTATAAATTACAAAGTTAAATAGCGTGAGCTTACAACTACAACGAATTAACGATACTAACTTCGGATGTTTGCTTTCTAGGTATTGACACTAAGTGAAAAAGGTCATGGTGACGGGTCTCGATCCGAACGCATCACTGATAACTAGTTATAGGTGACAGACCGCAATCATGATGGATAAACTAGTTATCTGTCACTTATATTAAGATATAAATAAAAGATTAATAGGTAACCCGTCACTTTTTTTTTCTCTTGTGCTTCGTCACTCATGTTAAAACATAGGTGATGGGTTAATATATTATCCGTCACTTATATTAAGATATAAGTGACGAGTAATCTATTCACCCGTCACTTATGTCTTGACATAAGTGATGAGTAAAGAGATTACTGTCACTTATATGTATGTTACCCTGCAAAATTGTTCTATTTCCTGGCTGCATCCTGGACCATAGTCAGGATTTGCCCGTCGTCTTCTCACTGCAAACAACAGCAATGAATACAATTCCATATCGACAAACGCACTAATATAAGAACTCACTTCATCACAGAATCAAAAAGATTACAAAGTTTCAATCAATTCATCACAGAATGACAAAGGATAGAAAGTTTCAATCAATTCATATCACATAATACCTCACAACTTAAGGTTTCTATAGTGCAACTCGCCGTATGGGTTGATGACTTCAGACATCATGAACTCAATGATCCGTTGTCGAATCCTCGGGAGTGCACCATCATCGAAAAAATAAGCTAAAAAATCTTGCATAATTTGACGCGTAACCAATATCATGTTATCATAGAATTAAACTAATTAAAGAAATTAGTTATGAATAATCTTGTATTGAACTTACATCAGGGGATTTGATATCATTTGATCGGATCATGAGGAGCATGTTCCACGCAACATAGAACCTGCAGGCAATGCCCGGTGGTTGTTAGTGGCACTGCGGAAAAGAAAATTTACATTTAGATCAAAAGGAAAAAAGCAACAATAGAGAGTATTTGGTATTTTGTTTGATAGCACTTACTACGAACCCAATCTTGTGTGTCAGTCTGCGGCTGTCTTTCGTGTTGTAGGCAGGGTTAGCTCAAATGTACTTGTTAAAAGCCCTGCATGAAGAGGGATCGATTAGAGAACATTTGAATGTTAAAAAAGTTAAATATGTAAACTAAGTCAGGCAGAACTTACGCGTCGAGGAGTCATTTTACAGTGTTGTAATGACGCTCTCTAGGTTTGTCGTTTGGTCCTACTGGTCTTGATGAGTCGAGGTACCACACCAAGTTCCACTTGAGGTAAATGACCAATAAGATCCAATGGACACGGGTGTTGTGGGCGCCTAACAGGTAGTCCATTTTGCAATATTATTGTACTACCCTGGCCACATAGTCCACAACGTAGTCACTATGAAGTTGGATGACCGAGATTGTAATGACCTTAGGGTCAAGAAATCCGATAGGCTCCTTGTTCTTTTTTTTTTCTTTGATCAAGTGTCTACAGATAAGAATATAGTTAAATTCAAGACTTAGTGGTGTTAATTAATGAATGTCCAGTTTCAAGGGACTTACGATATGAAGATCTATAATAACGATACGTTCATGGCATTAAGGTTTAAGAGGTCATATAAGTCATTGAAACCCACAAGGAAGTAGCCGTCTTCAATTAAGAAGTGACGTTGTTTGTACAGTATGACTATAGATTGAGCCTTGTTGTCTCTAGAAGTCTGCATGTAGTAATTATGCAAGTCGACACATGCTTGTCCCACCCTTGTTAGGTCATCTACCATCATCAAGGGTTTCCCATATTGGAATTTTGTGTGGGCATTAGTCCACACTGCTCCAATGGTCTTGGATTTCTTCGCCGGCACAATGGCGTTCGACCTCTTCGGTAGGTGTTTCTTAGAGCCTTTATTCCCAGCTCCCTTTTCCCTCTTCTTTGGGCTCTTTGTGGGAGATAGAATTGGAGCTAGAAGCGAGGCTGCCGGATGTAGAGTAGAAGGCAGTGAAGCCGTCTTCTCTGGAGGAGAAGGCAGTTAAGCTGCCTTCTCTGGATGTGAAGGGCGCAACAACAGTGCACTTGAAGCTAGTCCAGACTGGGATGCACTGGAGACCACGATATCGACTCTCTTCTGCTAGATCCTTTGACGAAGAGCTTCACCTAGAGTTGTGACTTCATCATTGGAGGGGGGGGGGAGCCACAACACGTGATCAGTGACATTGCTATGTACCATGTCCACCGTAACCATGGCATAGCCAGCACGTATCAGGACCGTATGTATGATATGAACGTCTGGAAGCACCTGACCCCTTACAACCTCGATGTAACACCCGTTCAGCCTGATTACAAGGCTACAGGGCATGGGTCTTTCTAACAGGTCAATCATATCTGGGTCAGTAATGGCGGCTACTGGTTGATCGACCTCCTTGGAGGCGCAGCTACTCTTCCATGCAGTTCTAGGGTTAGCTTCCTCTAGGATGTAAATCTTTATTCCATGTGCTGCAAGCGTTTGCATAAACTTTTCTGGTGATGTCCTGTGTCAATGCATCCACATTTACTGCACCCAACCTCTTTCTCTTCTTGTACATTCCGAGGTCTTCAGGAAAGCCGTATTTTTAGCCCTGGGAACTGGATGCACCTCGCACTCGACCTAGGTGCTTTGGGTTTCCTAGCACCGCTGATAGAACATCATGTTCGCTAACCCCAGTGAAAAAACCTTGGCTAGCTTGGGCTCCCCTTTTTTTACTTTTTCTGCAACTAACTGGGTTTCGCTATTTCTAAATGAGATTTCTCCGCTTTCAGACAGCTCACCCCTTGCACACAAATATGACCATGATCATGCCGAGAATTGCAACAAAGAATTCTCGCTACCTGCCATTTCGCCCTTTTCCCCACATACCCGGTTGTGCCGGTCATGTGGTTGTGCTTGCTCCTAGCTGCTTCTTCTCCTCACTCTCCTTTTTGAACTGCTCTGAGCTCTTCATCTCCACAAAAGCTTCCCAATCTTCCGCTTTTAAGTGCTTGTAGCTCTCGAAGGGCTCCATCCCTTTAGCCAAGTACCGATTAACAAGCTTACTCTTAAAGCATCGGTAAAGTTTCACGATTGCTTTCATTGCTGCACTGACCGTGGCGATCATTTGACGCTCACTCATGTTTTTAGGGTACTCCAGATACTCTTTGACGACATTATCAAACAAGTCACTCTTCGCTTCTGCACTGAGTTTATCGAACTTAGTCGTTATTTCTCATGACAGTAACCTTGTCTGTTGGCCACTGTGTTTGTGACCTTGGCTTTTGGGCTCATGCACCACTACCAGTTGTCTGGCTTGGAGAGTACACTTCCTCCATCTAGAGAGAAAACAAGGAGAGTTGACATAAACCAAAAATATTTCTCCATTCATTAAGTATAAAATGCATTCTTGACATGGATCCCTTCATTATAGTTGGAACGTAGGTATGGTGTTTTCTCAGTCGGTGAAAGGTGTGGCATGATTGCAAAAGCAAAAGGGGAGATTTCATCGAATTGATTGAACTCCTCCTCATCAACGACGTTTGCATCTCCGGCGATACATCTTTTCCCAACAAGAACCACATGACATTTCTTTTTTATTGTGTCAGTCACATGAAACACTTGGCGAATATTTTTAGCGAGTACGAAGGGTTCAGACTTGTATCCAACATGTTTGAGATCAACGCTAGTAAATCCATACTTGTCATTAGTGACGCCCTTTGCCCCATATACCCAACGGCACCGAAATAGGGCTACCTTGAATCCCAAATAGTTCAGCTCCCATATCTCCTTTATTTGACCGTAGTATGTGCCCCTCTGCATGTCGTTGTCATAAGCATCTATACGGATATCACTGTTCTGGTATATGCTCTTCTTATCGTGGGCAACCGTGTAAAATGTGTATCTGTTTATATCGTACCCTTGATATGTCATAATTGTGTATATAGGGCCCGATGCCAGTTTTTTTTATCAGAGCACTTGTAGGAGTACTCGATTAGATGATTCGGCCTCGGAACCAAGTCATGAACCTTTGCATATGTTGCCTTGCAACCCAAGCTTTGGTCTTCCCTTGATTCTATTCGAGTAGCATATGCTTGTGCTCATCAACATATGGGCACATTTCGCTCATTTGTTGCAGCACGAGAAAATGTATTTTGTAATATGCCTTCGAATCAAGAGTTATTACCATCTTCCCCAGAACCCCTATACCTATGAGCCTCCCCTCATGGTGAGACTTAGGCACGTCAATTGGGTTATTTGGGTCAATGTAATCAATAGACCACTCCAATGCCTCCTTCATCACGTAACCCTGCATGATGCATCCCTCAGGAAAGGCTCAATTCCTTACGTATGACATTAGAATGCTCATATATCTCTCATATGGAAACATGTGATGCAGGAACACGATGCCAAGGTAGTGTATCTCCTTCACAAGGTGAGCAGTGAGATGTACCATGATTTTGAAAAAGGATGGTGGAAAATATACCTCAAGAATACATAAAGTCTCAAAGTGTCTTTTTCTAACTCTTCCAGCAAGTTTGGATCGAGCACCTTCTGTTCAATTGCATTGAAGGAAAAGCACAGGCTCAGGATAGTCTCGCGAACCTTAATTGGGAGGATGTTCCTAATAGCTATCGCAATAAGTGATGTCATTATCACATAGCAATCATGGGACTTTATCATGGCAAAATTCATTTTCAGCTCTATCAACGAAACAATTCTTGCGATGTTCGACGTGTAACTGGAGGGAACTCTCACACTGTGCAAGAACTCGAAGAATTCTTTTTTCTCCTGTTGGAGAGAGTGATAGCTGCTGGCGGTAGGTGTTTTCCTTTGTCTATATTATGTGCATGGAGCTCCGGCCTTAAGCCTATTTCTTCAAGGTCAGCTCGTGCGTTCTCATGATTCTTTCCTTTTCCCTTCATTTGGAGCATTGTATCAACCAGACTCTCGCATATATTCTTCTTTACATGCATGTTGTTGATAGATTGGGGAACATCTAATTTTCTCAATACTCTAGCTTGAATAGTATTAATTTCTTGTTCCACATTCCTTTTTGTTCATCATCCTTAGAGGATCTTTTTTGCTTGCCAAGGACAACAATAATATTCTTAACCTGATTATGGACATCTTCCCCGCTAAAATACCTTGGAGGTAACGCTTTCTCCCTTGTGCTATCGAACTGCTTATCTATGTTTCGGTACGGGTGCTTCATGGGAAGGAAACGTTGATGCCGCATATACACTATTTTCTTCGAGTTGTTCAACCTCAAATTGCATGTGTCATCTAAGCAATGGGGGCGAGCTTCACCTTTTCTTTTGCTCTGACCTGAAAAGTTACGAAGTGCTGATAGATCATTGATGGTGACAAACAACATAGCGTACAAGATAAAGTACTCTTGCTTGTACTGATCCCAAACCTCGACGTCTTCCGACCAGAGTTTTTTAAGATCATCGACTGAAGGCCTGAGGTACACATCGATATCATTGCTAGGTCGTTTCAGTCCTGATATCAAGATCAACAACATAATTTATTTCCACTTGTTACAAATCTAGGGTCAAAGGTTGTAGATCGACAATACAATAGGACAGGTGCTATGTGAGGTACTCATGTTACTGAATGGATTTATGCCATCTGTGCTCATAGCTAATCTAATATTTCTCTATTCTTCAGCAAACCAACAAAATGTAGATTTAATGGTTCACCACTGAGCGGAATCCGCCAGGTGCCATCATTGCGTCGTTCTTACAACCCTCCTTATGCCAACGCACCAACTGGGTCTCTTTTTTGTAGAAAAACAAACGTTTTAGACAGGGAATTATAGGAAAATACCACACCACCTTGCTAGGAGGCCCTTTAC
This sequence comes from Phragmites australis, assembly GCF_958298935.1. Classification (NCBI taxonomy): domain Eukaryota; kingdom Viridiplantae; phylum Streptophyta; class Magnoliopsida; order Poales; family Poaceae; genus Phragmites; species Phragmites australis. Next base: position 19,352,545 of record NC_084941.1, on the reverse strand, counting down.
TTTTCTTGCCTCCATCCCCATCACCACCGTCATTTCTACGCTTATATCGATGGGTTCCACACACGGGGCATTGATCCAACTATACATACTCTTCATGAAACAAGATATAATCCTGCTTACATATATGTATTTTTCTATTTCCGGTCCTAAAGGACAAATTATCTTCTTCTGCTTACAGTTGGGATAAATAGGTGTCTTAGAATCCTGCACAAATTCCTGAACTTTAGCAAACTCACCATTATTATACTTGTCGTGCCGCTTGACATCCCGCACCATTTGGTCCACATTCTCCACAAAATCATCCAGATCATTGTCATTGAAAACTAATATGTCCTCATTCATAAGATCATGATCTATATCACCGGGTGTAAGTCCTTGAGCCACACTGTCAGCATGGAGGCCCCGATCTATCTCTCCCTCGTTAAGGCCTTCCTCATCATGTTTGTTTCAACATATATAATTCTCTTTAAATCCATGCATAACCAAGTGTGTATGGAGATTGTCTAGTTTTGGAAACTTCTTATCATTCCTGCAATCGCGACATGGACAATACATTGCCGTTTTACCACAATCTTTCATATCCGCCAAAGCAGCACTCATGAAATACTTCACCTTTCTCAATTACTCTGGACAAGTTCGGGTCTCAAGGTACATCAAAACTTCTGTCCGCCATCTACAATATAAAAACATTCATTCTTCATTAACAATTACCTTAATTGTGTGATTAAGCATGCGATTAAAAATTTCATATAATTACACTAGATCTGTTAATCTCGCTATAGATCGGGCAAACCTAGTATCAAATCTAACATAAATACAACTCACTTGTACTAAGATTTTGGATAAAGATTCAAAATAGTCGATTACAACTCAAAGAACAAAAAATCTACCAAATAAGGGTTAGAGGAGGAGGAAAGGGGGAGATGCAAACCTTCAAAGACCTAGCAACAATTCAAACTTCAAATAAACAAGATATTATAGAGTCTCTAGCAGAACCAAAGAAAATCGCCAGATCTGTTGGACGCACAATACTATTGAGTCTCTGTAATTGTCGGGCACGCACAATAGCTCACTAGCTCTTATAACAGATCTAAGTCATAAGTAATGGGCAGTAATATCACTCATCACTTATGACTGGTCCAGGGAGACCCATCACCTAAGCCAGGTTATAAGTGATGGGTCATAACTTGACCCGTCACTTATGATTGGTGGAGGGAGACTCATCACTTATGACCAGGTATGACACATCACCAATATAATAAGTGACGGGTAATATTATGACTCGTCACTGATGACCTGTTATTAATGACGGGCCAAGGTCCAGTGCTGTCCTGAGGCTGCATAAGTGACGGATCGTTAATGATCCGTCACTAAATCGTGTCTCCTTTATCTGTTTTTCATGTAATGTGATTATTGGAAATGTGATGTTTGCACATACTTTGTTCGGTCTAAAAATGACATTTTGGACAAGATTCGATTTGGTCAAACATTCAAAACTTTGACTAATAATACCTTTCAAAATATTTTGTTGAAAAATATAAAATTCGTATAGGTACATTTGACCTGAAAATGCGATCATAATATCATAAATCTATTAGATCTTATGAACATATCTGATAGAAAATAGTGATCAAAGTTATCTAGTTCAAAATGTTATGTATTTATGACCCAATAGGAGTATTGTATAACGGTATTAGATCTTATAAACATATTCTGATAGAAAATGGTGATCAAAACTACCTTATTCAAAACGTCATGTATTTGTGACCCAGCAGAAGTATTATATAACGGAGTGCTAATGCTTGGTTGGCCGTCAAATGACATGGCAGTCCCCCCATGCTAGATATACATCTATGCCACCTTCTCCTCGGTTTCCTCTTTACACACGCCGATGGAGGTGGACCTCATAGTTTGTTGATAAATAGCATAAGTTTTTCTTGCTCATAATTTTATTGAACCCAAAAATTTTGACTGCTAACTTTTAACAGGAATATGAAACTTTTAATGAAAATTGAAAAATTTCAACCAGAAAAGTTTTAACATGATTTTGAAAACTTTTGATGAGACATTTGCAATAATATTTGTTACTCAAAACATTCAATTAAAGGTAAAAGATATTTCAAAAGGAGATCTGGCACTTCTAATTAGAGATATGCAACTTTTAATCGGATTACTTTTCAATTAATTACTAAGAGCTTTCAACCGTAGAAAAAGGTAAAAATCGTTATGAATGAAGCTGGACCGATGTCAATGCGCCTCAGCACATTCTCACAACCAGTAAAAGAAGTGGAATATGCTCTCACCCGTTGCTCGTTTACAAATTTGGCAAGCTAGTTTACCAGAACCGCACCCTAGCAATTCCGTTGTAGTTTGAGCCCATGAGCTAATGAACTTTTTTTTCACCACTTGGGCCAAGTTGGAGGTAAATGTACTTTATAGGTAGCTCGCACACGTGCCAGATCCCAAATTGTGGACTTCATATGCTCCAAATAAATTCGAATTTCCTTCATGCCAAGCTCTAAAATATGCACTTGGTAATGAAATGGATCGAGCAGAGATTAGTAAACAATACGGTCTAGACAAGCCCCTCGAGCCCATACTCTCATGCAATCACTGTCTCAGAATAAATTATTATAAATAGTTGTTAAATCTTATCATAAACGAATATAATTTTTATTTGTACAAAAGTATCTATGATATTAAAATTATCACAGATAGGTAACTCTTTCTACAATATAGCTATACATAGATGATTTTTTATTAATGTCTATATGTGTCTTATGACACATCACAAAATATTTTTTATTAGTGTCCGTCTATGTCTTATAATATATCATAGACGGTTTTTATTATTATCCCTCTGTGTCCTTATATCACAGACGATTTTTCTTAATATCCGTTTATATCTTCACATCACAGACGGATTTTCTTAATATCTGTTTGTGTCTAATGACGTATCACAGATGATTTTTCTTAATATCCGTCTATGTATTATGACACATCACAAATGAATTTTTTGTTAATGTCCGTCTGTGTCTTATCACAGACGGTTTTTATCGAAAACTGTAAGACATACGGTTTTTATTGAAAACTGTATGAGACTTTTGGTACATCGAGATGGCGGATCATATTATAGACTTATCTATTTTAGTAATCGTCTCTAAATATTTTATCAGTGATAGATCTTAAAAAATTAACTGTGACACCTATCTGTTTTAGTTGTGTCCGGTGTAGTGAATATTTGATTAATAAGCGTATAGTTTTCGAAGACTGGACAAAGAGCATGCAAACAAGATGACAATCTTGCGAGGCATTTTGTCGCAGCAGCGGCGAGAGCGTGCGTTGGTTTCTGGTCATGTCCAGGTGAGGCGCCCCGGCCGTCCAGGTGCCGTCTCCGTCACGGTTCGTTCACTGCCTTTGTGAATTGACCCGTGCAAGCACAGTGTACTTGGGGATGATAGATTGATTGATAGGTAATGGGCAACCATCTGATTTAGTTAACTGCATGGCTTCATTTGTCTAATCATGTTTGTGAGTTATGAGAGATACAACGGATGTTTCATAAGCCGAGCTTGTAACCGTCCACGTCTCATCCACATTAGTGGAACGAAATGAATAGAAGCAACTAGATGCAGTTGTTGGGGGTGTATTAAGCATATGATTAACCCGTCCAAACTAAATTTCGCGAATGTAGAAAAGAAAGTGGCTAATGCTTTTATGTTGCTATAGCTTCCGGCTTCAAGTGTGTACCAACAATGGGAGTGTGGAATTTGTGTTCCATTTTTCGATAATAGCAACTTTATTGTCTCTTATAATTACATTAAGAGGATATAATCACATAAGAGTTTATCACTAATAACTAAGATACATATAATCACCTCGGTTAATTAATGGCAAATTGAGCATAAAACCACAACACACACTACCATAGAAACAATCAAAGCAAACGGAGTATCACGGACGGTTTCCTTGGACCCATTGCTGACGAAGTATTTATAGACAGTTGCTAAGATAGACTTGTGTGTAATATGACCGGCTGTCTAGATGTGTCAGGATTCACATATGGCTTTTGAAAGAAACTGTCTATGACAATAGCACAGAAAATTTTTAGAAAAACCATATATGCGTATATGATAGATACAAACGTATTACTACGAAAACCATCTCTAATTAAAGATTGTCTTAAGGAAGGAGAACATATAGACGGTTCATTCTAATAATCGTATGTGGGTCTCAATTATTGCTCTAAGACATGGACCATGCGAGTTTTCAGATAGATCAGATGCGAGTTTTTAGACAGAGCGGGCATGAGTTTCCTCTGCTTATGGGGAGATTTCTTTGGAGTCTAAGAAATGTACAATTGATTTTAAGTTTGAGATAGTTCTTAGGATCCTAAGAGGTTAGTATTTATCTCTTTGTACCTTCTTTAGCTCTAAATTTGTAGATTAGGTTTGAGTAGGGTAGGAAACAACTAAATTGTTAAAAAACTACTAAATGTTGCTATGTGAGCTATAATAATTGATTATTCAATAGCTATTATACATTAGAAATCGTAGATGGCTGACCGAAGTTGGATGTATCTAGAGAATCATCCTTTGTGGTGAGTTTCTTAATGGCATACCTAAATTCATGCATGTCACCGAGGCAGATATGTTGAATAAGAATGAGAAAATTATGTCTGGTCCATGATTGCAGAAATAAGAGAAAGTTTTCAAAGGCACGGAATATACATGCACACTTGATTATGCGTTGATTCAAAAAGAACTATACATATTAGACCAAGCATGGAGAAGAAGGTGTGAATGACCCTGATGGTGACATACATGAAGAAGGTGTTCCCGAGTGTGATATGTATAATGCGTGGATTATGCATGGATTCTCGAGTATTCTTGATAATTTGGAGCAGATGATCCACGATGCTAAGGGGAATGATGAGTACAATTATAGAGAGTTTGCTAAATTTCAAGAATTTGTGCGACACTCGAATGTACAATTATATCCGTGCTATAAGGAGCAATATACATTGTTGTATGTTGTACTCCTACTTTTGAAATTGAAGGCAAGCAATAGCTAGTCTAACAAGAGTTTCATTGAGTTGTTACATTTGTTAGTAGCATTGCTTCCCAAGGAGAATCTACTATCCACATCCACCTATGAAGCAAAGAAGAAAATTTATCGTTTGGTAATGGAGGTGGAAAGAATTCTTGCTTGCAAGCAAGACTATATTATTTACTATGGAGAGTATGCAGACTTGCATTAATGCCTTGTTTATGGAACTCCTCGATACAAGTGTCAGAATGATGGGGTGATGGCCGTAGGTAGAAAGGACCTTCAGCAAAGGTAATGTGGTATATTTCTGTAATTCCTCATTTGAAGTGTTTGTTTGCCAGTAAAAAGGAGACCAAATTGCTTTGTTGGCACAAAAAGGGCTGTAAGAATGATTCAAACCTGTGGCACACTGCTGATTGTACACAGTGGCAAAACATCAATATGAATTTTCAAGAGTTTCCAGCAGAACTAAGGAACATTAGGTTTGCTTGGAGCACAAATGGAATGAATCCGTCTCGTAACATGAGCAGCAGACATAGCACCTGGCCAGTTGTTCTGTGCATATACAATCTTCCTCCTTAGCTCTATTAGAAGAGAAAGTACCTTATGATGTCAAATTTAATCCAAGGTCCAAATAAGCAACCTAGCAATGGCATCGATTTGTACCTCAGACCATTGGTGGATGACCTTAAAATACTTTGATCAGAATGTGTCGAGGTATGAGATGAGTACAAGCGAGAGTACTTCAGTCTATTGGCCCTTGGTAATTTGTTGGGGAAAACTATAATATGAAGCAAAGCATGCTTCCAATTCTTAGATGCTACCGAGAGTATGTGGCTCAACAACTCAAGAATAATAGTGTATATGTGGCATCAACAGTTTCTTCTCATGTCTTATCCATATAGGAATATGAAAAACAAGTTGATGGCATGAGAGAGAATGTGTTAGCTCCTAGGCATTTCAGCGGGCAAGAGGTTCATGATGAGGTGAAGAATATCAATGTCATTCTTGGAAAGAGAAAGCACTTTAGTAATGATGAAAAGGTCATGTGGATAAGGAAATCGATATTTTAGGAGCTACCTTAATTTGATGTTCGCTTCATACCTCAAACAGCGATCAAGTCGCAAGTACTGACTGACTTCATCATCGAATGGAAAGAACTCGATCAACCCCAGGACAACCACAGTAATGTCTGACGTATGAACTCTCTTCTTCAATGAGTCACTTACGCTCCAAGGCTCGAGGGCTGGAATTATACTCATCTCTCCCAAAGGAGAAAGGCCGTAATATGCTTTGTAGCTCAACTTTCCAGCATCAAACAACGTAGCCGAGGATGAGGGTTTACTCGCTGGTCTTCAAGTAACTTCTACTCTTGGTATCCACTGTCTTCTCATGAAAGGGAATTCACAGTTGGTGGTGAAGTAAGTTAGCAAGGAGTATCAAATCTTGGATAAGACCATGATAGATTACCTCACGTAGATGAGGAATCTAAACAAGAAATTCATTGGACTCGAAGTCCAGTATATCCATAGGAAGGATAACTACCTCATCGATAGTCTTGCTCGACTATCCTCCTCACGATCTCTAGGACAAAACCGGGGTCTTCATAGAGAAACTGTGAAATCATCAGATGAAACGGCCGAATGAGTCATGGTCTATGAGACGTATAACCAACACGTCCCAAAAGGAGTTGCAAGGGAACTCATGGCTCCGCTCGAGTACGAAGATTCATTATTAGATTCGATCTGTAAGTTCCTTCAAGATCGAGTTATGTTTGAAGATGATGCACTATCCGAGTAAATATCTTGTTGATCTAGGATGTACACCCTGGTTTACGATGTCCTCTATCGAAGAGGCACCCACGGAGTACTCATGAAGTGCATCTCTTAGAAGTCGGGTAGATAACTACTCAAAGAAATCCATGGAGGGGTGTGCGGAACTCATGCTTCCTTCTGAACCTTGGTTGGAAAGACATTCAAACAAGGTTTCTATTGGCCTACGACTCTCCATGATGCGAGCGAGATGGTAAAAACATGTGCCAACTATCAATTCCACAGCAGGTGCGTACACTAGTCTGCCCAAGCCTTAGAGACGATCCCCTTGTCATGGTCATTCGTGACTTGGGGACTGGATATTATGGGACCCTTCCTGATAGCACCCGAGGGATTCAAGTTCCTCTTCATCGCAATCGATATCTTCACCAAGTGGATATAAGCTGAGCCAGCTGGAAAGATCACCTCGGGAGCGGCCAAGAAGTTCATCAAGAGAAACGTCATAACAAGGTTCAGCGTCCCGAGTAGGATCATCATCGACAACAAAACTCATCAAATCCATAGATCAACGAACAAGTTGAGTGGGCCAATGGTCTAGTACTATAAGGAATCAAGACCCACGTCTTCAACCACTTATCCACCCATGCTAAAGCCTGGGCATCAGAATTGCATAATGTACTCTAGGAACTCTGGACAACATCTAGCAGGGTAACGGGTGAAATTCCTTTCTTCCTAATTTATGGAGCTGAAGCCATGCTACCCTGCAAACTAAAGATCAAATCTCCCTGTGTCGAGCTGGACACCGACATGGATGAAATCTCGAGAAGATAGGACGACCTCAACATTCTCAAAGGAAAAAGGACCCAAGTGCTTATATGACCAACAAAGTACCAGCAAGCTCTCTGGCGCTACTATGATAAAAACGTTTGAAAGAGGACCCTACAACCCAGGGATCTAGTTCTATGATTCGTTTAGAGCCAGAAAAATAGCAACAAGCTATCTCTAAAGTAGGAGGGTCCTTATATGGTTGTTGAATCCAATCGTCCAAGGTCGTATAGGTTAGCAATGGAGGATGGTTATATGTTTAAAAACTCTTGGAATATCGACTATCTTCGTAAATTCTATGTGTAGGTACTTAGGTTATACTTTGTAGTAATAGTTGTCATATTGCCCGAGAAGTTGAATGAATCTTTTTTCCACCCTTTCTATTCAACCTTGCAACTCAATGCCTAGCAACGAGATAAGACGCTATTTGGGTATCTATAACTACATGCACAGTCAAGGTAATGAAAAGTTTCTCAATGAAGGGTAGTATGACTTTAGACTGTCTATTTGAGAACACTTGCGAGATAACCAGTCAAAGGCTTAACAGGTACTCAGTACTGAAGGCTACAAATATATGTTGTGCACGCTTCAAAATAGTTTCTAGTGAGAATGGATGAAGCTTTAAAGTCAAAACCGTGGGGATCGTGGAGTTCTTTATCGTGTCCTCGAGTGCCTAAGATTACGATGCTTCCCACTCAAGTCGAACCTATGGCAATCCGCAATGTACATCCGACAAGTGGCTATAAATTTCGTAAACTAACTAGAAGGAAATGTGCTTGAGGCTAAATGTGATCGGTTGACACATGTTTTCTGTATCCTGCACTCATGGAATCCCACATTCACACACAGACATGTTAGTTGAAAGTAGAGATTTTATTAACAAGATTTCATGTTCTTTTTTGTAGATAGCTGATATGCTAGGGAAACTTTACATCCAACAGAAAGTCTAAAAGAAGCCTTAAGTCCTAGCTCGACACTGTGCTAGGAGAGGAAGAAAGAGAGATCAGAAGTCCCTAATAGAAGAGCCTACGTGTAAGGTTCCTCCCATAGAGCAGCTGATGTAGTAGTTGGCTGCTTTGGTGCCATCATCATCGTTGTTGTCTCTTGGGGATGAGAACGAAGTGGAATCCTTGGCCTCCTCCTTCTTCACCCCAGCCGGGTTCTCCTCCCATACCTCTTTCTCCAGGAGATACTAGTCCACCTCTTCCCGACTTAGTGATGAGGACTTAGTGATAAGAGCATTACCGCATTGCCCAACTATGGCAATGGCAGAACCAGTGGCCGCTGCCTCCTCCATCTCTTCATCATCAGAGCAGGTATTGATGACCACAACAACAGAGTTGGACTCAGCTAGAGAAGGATATGGTGATTGTGGGGGATACTTTGGTGATGAGGGCAAAGGCCCTAATGGTGATGGGACCCTAACCCTAAAACTCCCAAGAGTTAGATGATGAGAAGGACTCCTTGGCCGAGTTTGAAGACTAAAGCGGATGACTTGGGGGACAAGTGCTCACCACACGGGGTTTAAAAAGGCTTCCAGGCCATGGAGCAGTCATGACTCTCTGTTTTCAAGCATTGTACGGTGGGTTTATCCACATAATGATTCACGGTAAACCAAGCGTCTACAAGAAGTCAAATCACGTCTACTCAACAAGTTCACGCAGACAAAAGACACAATTGACGGCTCTCTAACTAACTCGGTAACAATTCCAACTACAACTTGAAGCCACGACCTCCTACACCAACATCTCATTGCATTCAATACTTAGAATATTTTTTGATGCACGAGAGAGCAGTTGGAACAATGCCCTAGGGAGAACGGCGCACTACTCCGTTAGACACGTACAGTTTCCAAATATCATCATGATCCATTTCAAAGGAAAGATCTTTTCACCACCATACAAAATCTCCGCTGCGACGGTCCAAACCCAGTCAGCAATGAGTCTTTTCTCCCGATCTTTTCAAAATGTTGGGATGAATTTTCTTGGATGGCTTAAAATTCCTATTCAGGTGGGATACCTTCTTGGGGGCTCGCTTGAGCACTCGGAGGTATTCATAATTTGGACTAGATGACCCGAGAACTATGAGATCCTAGTTAGATGTACCATTCTATCCGAGGATCCGAGTCACAACTCGAAGATGCAGTCGGTCAAAATATTCATCTTTGCTGACTAAGCTCTTGATTCGTCGAAGCCTCATTTCACATACTGATGGGAGGCTTAACGATGGATATTATAAAACTACCATATTTGAATCCCTTAGGATTTTCTATATTCTCGGGGGATATCTCAGTGCTTGAGAATGGAATCCCTAGACATATGAAAATCATCCGTAGGAACCAAGATATCTCATAAACAGAAAAGTTTATCTCTAGGGATGATAAAGGAAGGAGTCTGGAGATCGCACGACGACCTCCATATATATATACGGAGCAAGGGACCCTACGAAGGACAAGTCAATTGAGATCCATTAAAGCCCATAGAAGCCTCGAGCTTTCGAGCCTTGTGTACTCCCGATTTACATTAGCAATCCTCCGAGACTACGCGCAAGGTGCCCCTATACTAGGTTTAGATCTATCTAGGCAAACCAAGATCCTCAATTGTAAACAGTCTCGAAGATCAATATAAGATAAATAGGACGTAGGAGTATTATCTTAAGGAAAATCTGAACCTGTATAAATCTCTGTGTGTAACGTATAATTTGACAATAGGAAGTATTCCCTACTTCATTCATAAGTTTGTAATATCAACGATACATAAAACATTGATAACGCCATTGTCCACCTTGTCAAGGAGATAAAGTATGTAAACCTGTTTTTTTGTTTGGTTTTTTCAGTGTTTGAAAATTTTGGTTTTCAGAATATACAAACCAAAAATGCTAAAAACTATTGGAAAACCGCCCAATTCTATGTCTGTATTTACAGTTTCAATTTTTGGTTTTCACCGAACAGACTGGGTTCATAGTGTAATCCCGCTGCCGGTTTGCTAGCAAACCAAACTTCTTTTGGTCAACCTACATGCAGTCAAACCATTGGATATACCAATCAGAAGATTAGCCTTCGAATTTGTGTGTGAGTTCATGTGCGCGGGCGTGTGAGAGAGAGATTACCACTCCTGTAGTCCTGTTTCGTGATTAACACATGTCATGTTGATTCTTGAATGTAGTCTGACATATGGTGGCTTCTCAGGATAATCCTTGTCACAGAACAACTTTAGCTGGTAGATGCGGCTGTCATGAACAGTTTGACAAGAGAGAAACAGAAAATTGAGGGGAATTAGATAAACTATTGGAAATCTGCTTCTCTCTGTAATTCTCTCTCCGGTGCTTACTACTCCTCTAGCATTCTCTTATTCATTTCCTTGCATGTATTATCATAACTATTGCACCGTTCTCGCAGCAAAACTAATATATGATCAATCTCATGAAAGTATGTATCAGATGTTACACACTGTGTGGCTGAAACACGGAGAGTGAGTTCGCTCAACCGCCCGCCTGGTCCCTGCCGAGTGGAAACAAGGGCATGGTTAGACTCAGTGTGCTAGCGCGCACCTAGTGAGGAGGTTCTTGGAGTGAGGAGCTCGCCGGTTACGTGGTCTGATGGTGGCGGCTCTTGCCGGAGGGGAAGAAGAAGGTGGAGACAGTGCTCTGGGTGGTGGTTTCGAGCACTGAGGAGTGTTGTGAGGAGGGTGAAGCACCGGGAACTCGTTTTAATGGTCTCTGGTCTCAGATGGACGTCGGAGTGGGCTGTGGGGCTTTTGTCACGGCGTGGAGGAGACACCATGCGCCCAGCTCGACTAAAATGTGCACGAGCGGCGCTGCCAGGTGGTCGACTGCTCGAACGGCGCTGCCAGGTGCCCGAGTGCGCGAACGGCTCGCCTGGCTCATTAGTGTTTCGCGCGGCGTGGCAGAAGTTCGGTTGGGCGACTGCGGCACGCTCTGGCGCGGCAACTGACTGGCGCGTGCGCGTGCGAGGAGTAGACGGGGCCGGTCTCGGTAGGAAGAAAAACAAGACGGCAGCGGCGTGACAGTGAGCTCCGCGGCGCGGCTCAGAGCATCAGGCAATCGAGTGGCATTTCGGCGCGCTGCAGAGGGGCGGGCGTAGGGCTCGAGGCCATGGCGTGCTCGTGACTGCGCATGCGCGAGAAAGCGAGCGTTCAGAGGTTGCTGGAGGCGCTACAGAAGCCTGGAGGCTGGGCTGCGTGGGAAGCAATTGGGGCAGGCCAGATTGGATTCTAGCTAGCTACCGAAGAGTGAGAATGGCTGGGCTGCTGGGCTGACCAGTTTGGCTTGGAGATGATGTGCAGGAATTAATTTGATGAATTTGGAGATTGATCTTTGGGAACAAGAACTGGTCAGCCCAAATTAGGAAGGCCGGCTGACCAGTTTGGCTGGGTTGAAACTGAGAGAGGAAGAGAAGGAAAATCAGGAACGAGATGAGTTTAGGCTTGGAGATGATTTGCAGGAATTAATTTGATGAATTTGGAGATTGATCTTTGGGAACAAGAACTTGGTCTACAATAACTTTACTTAAATTCTAGGCTAAGGATTTAGCTAATCTCGAATGGATCTTAGTTCCCTTGAATTTCGAATGGATTTGGATTCGATTTAGAGAACAGATGGGAAATTACTGCAAGGGCTTCAGATTCGCAAGGAATTATACCCGAAGAGATTTGGATTGAGCTTCCACTAAAATTGAGTTTTGAAATAGATTCGGTGTTTTGATTTGAGGACTTTGAATTGAACTAAATTTTTCGAACTAGATTTGAAGATTGATTGAGACATGTACTACTTCAGAGATTTGGATTAGGTTCAAATCATGAGTCGGATTAATCTAATCCAACTATGCCATTTTACTATCGTGGAAGACGGCGAAACACCGGGTGTTACATACCAGATCAGACACGTCATGCGCATGCAAAAGGGTGCATACCACCGTAGCTTCCGCTGCTGTACCAACAGAAGGACGAACAGCAGATCAAGGAGTGAGGATGAGCAGTCCTTCATGTAGCCCATCTTCCGATAGCTCCTTAAACAGCTAGCATGCTCTTGCATTCTAATCATGACATATGTGTGCTACATATAAAATACTAATTAATTGCATACATGCAATTAGAGTAAGTGATTGGGCTTTGTTTATTGATTTGGTACGAGTCTGTGAGTAAAGTGAACTTTTTTATTTTTTTTATGACAATTCGTGTTCCTTCGTTCAACGATAGAAACGAAATGGTGCATCCTGCCAACAGATATCACGCCTGTTATGTCCGGCCATGCAGAAAGTCAAGCTAATAAACAATAACCTTTTGTTTTTTAGAGAGACAGGGACAGGTAAGGGTTTTGGCAGCACTTAGAATTTGCATGTGGTTTATTGACGCAAACTTTCTGGGATGATTTATGCAAAATCCTTTAACACTAATAACAGTGAACAGTGAAAAGTCCTACATTGCTATGAGAACTATCTATAGTATTTGTAAGATATCTGCTTTTTTTCGGCACATGATAAATTTTATTGGGCACTATTTTTCATTGCATGACTATAATCATTTTTAGGTTACCTAAGTGTACGTGACATAACCAACATAACCACACGTGCCCGCCAACCCATTGTTAGTGGGAAGATCTTTATCTAGCAAGGTGCAAACACTACAACCGAAACAGTCATTCGAGCTGAGTCATCAGTACCGGCTAGAATAAAATCGGTACTAATGAAGTATCAATGTCGGTTTATAAGTTCCCGTGTTCAATTAATGATTGAGTCAGGTTGAACTAGCAGTGATACTGAGTATCAGTGTCGGTTCCTGAAATAAGTCGGCATCAGTGCCTGTTGGTAACCATGGTCCAGCACTGATACTCAGTATCAGTGCCAGTTCATATTATAGGTTGGTACTAAGAAATGTATAGTATATAAAAGATGTCTTCTTCTCCCCTTAGCTCAAACAGAACAGAGAGGAGCTATTTTCTGCTCGGCTCCCACCATTTGTGCCCAACCTTGCGCTTGGAGACTTCAAAATTTAGAGATATCTATGTGATAAGGTGCTCTAAGATTAGTAAGATGATCTATATTTTATTTTTACTTAGATTTATTTGCTAGACTAGTCTTGGTTTTAAAATATGTGATTGCTCCATGGTGATGAATTTTGGGATGACCTAGAGCTCCAATTGAGCTTTAATTGACTGAGGATTATAGTTTTCTTATTGCAGGGCACACAGAGATGATATACGACTTTTTATTTGTGGCAAGATTTTTTGACTCAATTGTTCTATATTTGAAAGTACGTGATTATGCCATGGTATCATAGATCTCCAATTTTCTAGTAGTAATTTAAGAAAAAAAATGTTAAATTCACATCTAAATAGATTAAAATCTAGCTCCAATTTTCTAGTAGTGAATTAGTAAAAAAGATTAAAATCACTTCTAAATAGATGAATATATTGAATATGAATATTATGCTATAAGGATGGCATGTCCACCCGCTAGTCGTAAGCGGATGTAGCAGTATTTAGAAGGTTTGTCCTCCGACCCGAAAGAAGTGATAGAAGGTGATGGACCATCTAACATGAAGAAATCAAGATGCGAGGCAATTTAATAAATTAGATGTGTATTTTGAAATATTGTATGGTTATCAGTTTGATGATTTTTTAATGATTGCTAAAGCGTAATGATAATCATAAATTTAACAATGGATCGGATATGGATGTACAAGGCTGACTGTTGTGGTCCAGAATTCTTTCATTGCGTGGATGCTTTTTTAGACTGTGGTGGCATACAGGAAACTAATAAACAAGTATGATGATCACTATATATGTTGTATGTGCGTTGATTGCAAGAATGAGAAGCAGTTATCCGGTATAGAGTAGATCCGTGTACACTTGTTTTATAGGGGTTTCAATCCTAACTATATCCGTTGAACTGAGCACAGTAAACATCAGGAGGTTGTGCATGAAGAGCAGCCCACAGTCGAAAAAGATAGAGGCAACAATATGATGGTTGATGAAGATATCGATATACTGACATTCGAAGATACTTTTATCGGTAACGATGATGATGATCTAGACGAAATGTTGCGTAATACAGAGTGAGATTTCACTAGTAGTAGATAATATAAAAAGTTCTAATATACGATAGAGGACTATAAAACACCGGAGGTTATGCCATGGTTTTTGAAATGTTCCGACGGTCTTACTCCCGATGTTATTAATTAAATAATATTTTAATGGCTGCTTTTAAAACATTTCAGTATTTATTTGTGGGGGCCATTGACACAAGCTGTAGTAGTACAACCGAGTGGCCATTGGTAGAATTACTACAGACTCCTCAAACCATGAGAAAATTGCAAGATGAACTTAAATCGGTTCTTCCCTCAAGAACACAGGTTGAAGATTCGGACATTGACAAGTTTCCCTATCTCCAAGCAGTAATCAAAGATGAACTAAGGTTGCATTCTTTTTTTTTTTTAAGAAACCTGCAGGACCTCTGCTGAAATATATTGAAAGAGAAGGGAAAAAGAGTTTGGGAACAGAAAAAGAAAGGTGCTAGCAACAGACCAGGGAGGCTAGCACACAGCTAGAACAGGCACTGCACACAGGCAAGAAACACACATAGGCAAAGCGAACAAGCGCTGCACACAGGTAGAAATGCACACGGAAGATTAAGACACAAGCATAAATTGATCTAAATCTTTAGCACCAGCCAGGCACCAAACCCGAGCTTCCTCCTTGATTTTTGCAAGCAAAGATGAGACAAACTTTTTTTGCTGTTGGAAAACCCTTGCGTTGCGTTCTTTCCAAATTTCCCAAGAGACTAGGATTAGAGCTGTTGGAGTTCACCGTGATCTCGCCGCCGGTGAGCTCTCGAAAGACACACGCGAACACGAAGGTGGAGAGGTGGATTTGTGCTGCTAAAACTTGGCAGCGTTTTCTGTTTTATTCCTTGGTATATATGGACAATCGAAAGGAAATCGTGGCCGGCCGGATGGGCCGCCATGCGCGGCATGCGCCACGAACGGGTCATGCCATGCAACGCGCTCCGCACAAACTGAGCGTGCGTCAAGCTCACTACAAATGCGCACAACCTTAGAACGTGGCCATGCTCCAACTAACAATGGAAATTGCAGCTAATTTAGGAAAGAAACTATACATAGCAAATCAACAGATGAAAGCGTGATGGAATATTCAACATCTGTCCCCCTAATCCTTAGCGCCATCACCTGCAACCTTGACGTCGATCTTAGCACGCAGCTCCTGGAGGCGCGCGCGCCCGAGCGCCTTTGTGAGGACGTCCGCTAGCTGATGCTCAGTGGCAACATAGGTGAGGATGACTCTGTTCCCTTCGACACACTACTGGATGAAATGATAACGAACTTCAATGTGCTTGCTCCGGTCATGGAAGACAGGGTTCTTACTCAGTGCGATAGCAGACTGATTGTCCACCTTGATCTCTGGCGCTCCAGACTCAATCCCGGTCATGTCGGTTAAGAGCCGAGCTAGCCAGATGCCTTGACACGCCGCCGTGGTAGTCGCGATGTACTCCACCTCGCCCGACGACAGAGCCACCACCTTCTGCTTGGACGACTGCCAGGTGATGGGGTTGCCGCCGAGGAAGAAGACGACGTCACTAGTGCTCTTCCAAGTCTTGATGTCGCCGGCCATATCAGCATCACTGTAGCCGACCAGCTTTGGCTGTCCTTCCTCGCGCCTGGCGTAGTGTAGCCCATGTCCTCGAGTTCCAGCCACGTACCTTAGCACGCGCTTCACTGCCGCGAGGTGATCTTCACGCGGTTCCTCCATGAACCGGCTCAGGTACCTGACCGAGAAGGCGAGTTCTGGCCGGGTGTGCAGCAGATAAAGGAGCGCGCCAATGACGCTCCTGTACTCCTTGGCGTTCACTGCCTCTGCGATGCTGTGCTTGCTCAGCTTAAGGCGGCTCTCCATTGGCACCAAGCTCGGATTGCACGAGCCCATGCCGCAACGCTCCAGCAGCTTGTTGGCATAGGCGGACTGGCACAGGAAGATGCCGCCGGGCCCTTTGCTGACTTTGATGCCGAGAAAGTACGACAGCAAGCCCAAGTCACTCATCTGGAACCTGCTCTTCATCTCCTCCTTGAACGCCTTGATGGCGTCGCTGCTGGTGCCGGTGATGATCAAATCATCGACGTAGACGCCGACCACCAGCCGCGCACCGCCTCTGCTGCACGTGTAGATTCCGTGCTCGGAGCCGCTCCTCTGGAAACCAAGTGATGCCATGGTGGCATCGAGCTTGGCATTCCAGGCCCTCGGTGCTTGACGAAGTCCGTACAACGCCTTGCGCAGGCACAGCACCTTGTGCTCGCTGCCGGCGACGATGAAGCCCAGCGGCTGCGCGACGTAGACTTCCTCCTTGAGCTCGCCGTTGAGGAACGCGCTCTTCACGTCCATGTGATGGACCTCCCAGCGCTCATGCGCCGCCAACGCCAGCATTAGGCGCACCGACTCTAGGCGGGCCACCGGCGCAAAGACCTCGTCGAAGTTAATGCTGGTGCGCTGGACATACCCTTTCGCCACCAGGCGCGCCTTGTGCCGCACGACGTCGCCGTTCTCGTCGCGCTTCACCTTGAAGACCCATTTGAGCCCGATCGCACGGTGCCCAGTGGGGAGCGACACCAGCTCCCATGTCTTGTTGTCATCGATGGCTTTCATCTCGTCGCGCATCGCCTGCTACCAGCTAGCTTCCTTCTTAGCCTCGACAAATGTAGCCGGCTCGTCCGCTGTGGTGAAGTGGAGCACCTCGTCGAACACCCTGCGTGCAAGGCCGGGTGGTGAAGAGGGACCGATGACGTTGTCGATGGCACAGAACCGAAGTGGGGCATCGTCGTGGTCGGCGTCTAGCTCGTCGTCGCTGAGCTCTGCTAGCGGCGAGACGAACTGGATGGGCGTCGCCGCGCCCGGTGGCGTCTCGGGCTACGCAGGACCCGATGTTGTTCCGCCCTGTGGCGTACGTGGTGAAGCCGGAGCCGGAGAGGGCGATGGAGAGGCTGCTGCCGCTATCGGAGTGGTGATGACCTCTGTGGTGTACTGGACGGTGAACGGTGCGTAGACATCCACAGGCTCGCCGTCGTCGTTCTCCCAACACCACTGGGCCGCCTCATCGAAGACGACATCGCGCGTGATGATGATGCGCTTGCTGGCGGGGTCGTAGCACCGGTACGCCTTGGAGCCGCGCTCGTAGCCGACGAAGATTGCCGGCGAGCTGCGGTCGTTGAGCTTCTTCAAGTTCGGCCGCGTGTTCTTCACATGCGCGACACAGCCGAAAGTGCAGAAGTAGTGGACCGCCGGGAGTTCGCCGTACCACGCCTCATAGGGCGTCTTGCCGTCGAGCGCGCGCGTCGGGGCACGGTTCAGGATGTGGACCGCCGTGGAGACGGCCTCACCCCAGAAGTAGCCGGGCAAGCTCTTCGCCTTGAGCATGCACCGCGCCATGGCCACCACGCTCTGGTTGCGGCGCTCAACCACCCCATTCTGCTGCGGCGAGTAGGGGGCGGTGAGGTGTCGCTCGACGCCGCGCTCCGCGCAGTACCGCCCGAATTCCACGGACGTGAACTCCCCCCCACGATCGGTGCGGAGAACCTTCAGTTTCCTACCGGACTGCACCTCAACGGCAGCCTGGAATTCTTTGATCGCCTGCGGTGCTTGATCTTTGCTCGAAAGAAGACGCAACCACATGTAGCGACTCATGTCATCAACCAGCAAAATAAAGTATTTGTTACCGCTGGGAGTAGCAGGCGTGATTGGGCCGCAGAGGTCGCCGTGGACGAGGTCGAGGATGTGCTCTGCTCGGTGTCGCGCCTGAGCCGGGAACGAGGCGCGCCGCTGCTTGCCGACGAGGCAGCTGTCGCACACCTGATCCACCTGATCAAGTGGCGGCAGCCCATGGACCATCTGCTGGTTCACCATCTTGTGCAGGGAGGCGAAGCTGAGGTGGCCGAACCTGGCGTGCCAACGCCATGCCGCCTCTAAGCTTCGCGCGGACAAGCACACGGGCCGCCCAATGTTCAGCTCGAGGTGGTACAGGCAAGCAGGGGACCGGGTCACCTTGGCGAGGAGACGGCGGCTCGAATCGTAAATGCGCAGAATGCCGACGTCGATCTCCACGCGGCAGCCTGCCTCGTTGAGCTGTCCGATGTTGATGATGTTCACCTTTAGCCAGGGAATGAAGTACACCCCAGTCAGTGCCCGGTGCTCGCTGTTCTTGCAAGTGAAGACGATGGTGCCGCGCCCCTCGATCTCCACGACGGAGCCGTCGCCGAACTGAACGTTGCCGCAGATGCCGGCATCGAGCTCGGAGAAGGCGTTCCTGGACCCGGTCATGTGGTTCGTAGCCCCAGTGTCCAGGACCCAGAGGCGATGATCACGCTCCTCCCTGGGCCCCAGATCGGCGAAGACCTTCTGTTCCTCGATCATGACGATGCGGCGCGGCGGCGGAGTCGGGGCAGACGGTGTTGGCGCTGGGTTGACGACGACCGCATGGGCCATCAGCAGGGACTGGTCCTCCTCTTCTCCTTGGGCCAGATGGGCCTGAGCCTGCTCGTCTCTCTTCTTCTTGCGGCATTTTTTTGGCCCAGTGCCCTCTCTTCCCGCAATAGTCGCAGATGTCTTCTGGGCCGGCTTCACTCGACGGCGCCTTGCCGCCTTTGTCGCTGCTGCTGCGACCACGTCCGCAGGACGACTTGCTGCCGCCATGACGCCCGCGGTTCCCAGAGCTGGAGCCGGAGCCGCCGCCGTCGCGGATCTTCAGACGCGCGAGCCACTCCTCCTCGGTGAGAAGAAGGCGGTCGCTGCTGTCCTTGACCGAGGCAGAGGCAGTCTTCTTGCGCCGTTCTACTGCCCGCAGATGACCAGTTGCCTCTTCGATCGAGAGGGTGTTGAGGTCGAGCAGGGTCTCGATGGAGATCGCCACCTGCTCCAGATGCTCAGGGACAGAGTGAAGCAGTTTCTTGACTACCTCTTTGTCGGTGATGCCATCACCGAGGACGCGTAGTTGATTGGCCAGAGTGGTGATGCGCAGCGCGAAATCTTCAACCGTCTCGCCGGACTTGAACGCGATGCTTGCGAACTCCTGGCGTAGCTACTCCACATTCACCTCCTTCACGCGGTCGACGCCGACCCGCACGGATCTGATCGCCTGCGACGCCTCCGCTGCGGACTCTTTCACCGCCAGCCCCGCCTGCATCTCCTGCGGTACAGCGCGAAGCAGGGCGGCGAGCGCGTTCCAGTCGTCGTGGTAGTCGTCGGTGCCGGGGTCGATGGCGCTCCAGAGGCCCTGCGCCTGCAGGTTCACCTGCATGACGAGCGACCACTCGGTGTAGTTGGTGCGCGTGAGCACGGGGTAGACGACGGACGCCAAGCTCCTCTCGATGACGCGTTCGACGACCACGTCGCGGCCACCATTGCGGTGGCGCGCTCGGCGCGGCGGAGGAGAGGGCGATCGACGCCGTCGGCCGTCAGGTGGGGTGAGTCCCCGACCTTCCAAACGTGCCGCTGCCAACATGGCTGCCTCGGATCTCACACAGGCTCTAATACCAAATGTTGGAGTTCACCGCGATTTCGCTGCCGGTGAGCTCTCGAAAGACACACGCGAACATGAAGGTGGAGAGGCGGATTTGTGCTGCTAAAACTTGGCAGCGTTTTCTGTTTTATTCCTTGGTATATATGGACAATCGAAAGGAAATTGTGGCCGGCCGGATCGGCCGCCATGCGCGGCATGCGCCACGAACGGGTCATGCCACGCGACGCGCTCCGCACGAACTGAGCGTGCGTCAAGCTCACTACAAACGCGCACAGCCTTAGAACGTGGCCATGCTCCAACTAACAATGGAAATTGCAGCTAATTTAGGAAAGAAACTATACATAGCAAATCAACAGATGAAAGCGCGATGGAATATTCAACAAGAGCCATGCGATACGCTTTGACGGGGAAGCCCCTCATCATTGTTGTCGCTCGCCACCACTCTGCAATCGGCATGGATGCGCTCGAATTGGCCGGTGTAGGCAGAGTAGTGAACCCCTCTCTGAAGCTTTCCCAAATGCATCGAGTGTATCTACAATGGACGAAAAGATGGGCTGCCATCTCTTGCTCAGGACGGTAGAGAGGGAAAACTCGTTGATTGGGCCATCCACGTCTCTGCAATCTGTCAGCTGTCCATAGCTGATTGTGAACTGTGAGCCAAGCGAAAAATTTATATTTTGGAGGCGCCCAAACCTTCCAGATCATGGTGTCCAGATCAGTGGGAATAGAGCCTAGAAATTGGGCCTGATAAGCGGATTTCGCTGTATATTCCCCATGTGCATCCATCGTCCATGTAATTTGGACATGAACACCAGCTGAAGGGATATGTGCTGGATGCACTCCCATAAGTATACAAATTCGGTGAAATGGCCTGGAGTGGTGATTGATAAATATTTATGTCTTTAATCCAAGTGTTATTCTCCAATGCCTGTTTAACCGATCTTTTCTTCCGTTTTGAAACCTGGAAGATACGAGGGGCAATGTCCTTCGGCATTTGGCCTTGCAGCCATGCAGAATGCCAGAAAGAAGCCTTTCGGCCATCTCCCAAGGTAATCACCGTCCCTGCAGCGAATAAACGTCTGTCCATGAAGGTGCATGGGATCTCCATCCCAACCCATGGCTTGTGGTCGGCCTTCCACTCTTGCCATACCCAGCGAAGGTGCAAAGCTCTTGCAAACTTTTTCAAGAATTCCAAGACCGCCCAGCTTAGAAGGCCTACACACATTCGTCCAGTTTACCTTGCATTTTCCACCCGTTAGCCGCTCACACCCAGCCCACAGAAACTGACGCCGTTTGTCTTCTATGTCTTTCAGAACCGCCTTCGGAGCCTTCAGCGCTATCAAGTAGTAGATGGGTAGGGGGGAGAGGTCGGACTTGATGAGAGTTTTCTTGCCTGCTGGGTTAAAGTGACGTCCCTACCAACTAGCCAAACGGCCGATCACTTTGTCCACCAAAGGTTGGAAATCCACTGTACGTAGTTTGCTAAGCGTGAGAGGGACTGCACTGTCCTCTCATGGCTCTACGGCACCATCACCCCCGAGCTCCTTGAGGTGGCGATGAACCGCGAGGACGGCCCGCCCACAGCTCGCATCGTTTGGCTGGGGCTGGAACAGCAGTTCATTGGGAACAAGGAGACCCGTGCGCTCCTCCTCGACGCCGAGTTCCGCACGTTTGTCCAAGGCGATCTGTCGATTGATGACTACTGCCGCCGTCTTAAGGCCATGGCCGACCAACTCGCCGATCTTGGTGAACCAGTTCGTGACCGCACACTCGTCCTCAACGCCCTCGTGGCCTCAACGACCGCTTCGCCTATATGGCGGCGCTGATCCAACGGCAACGGCCATTCCCGACCTTCATCGAGGTGCGCTCCGACCTTCGACTCGCCGAGATCACCATGCAGGTGAAGCTTGGCGCCCCAGCGCAGGCCCTCACCGCCTCGGCCACCCGCCCTCCTACGCCATCGCCATACAACCCCGCCGCCGGTAACAGCGGCAAGAAGAACAGCAGGCACGGCGGCAAGCGACATGGTGGCGGCGGCTCCTCCACGCCGGTCACGCCCTGGGCACCTGTACCAACCGCGCCATGGGCCTCTTCGCCCGCGCGACCTACTCCTGCTCCACCCGGCTGGTAGCCAGCCTATGGAACGTTCCAGGCGTTCTGGGCCAGCCCACCCGACGGGCGCCAGCTCCCCTCCACCAGGCCGCTTAGCGCCTTCCAGCCACCTCGCCCGGAGGCCTTCTACGCTGGGCCACAGCTGCTATCTGGGCCGCCCCACCTGGAGCTGCCCGGGCCATCTGCAGGAGTTCGCCCAGGGCCGCCTCCGCCACTAGCCCCACTGCCGCTGCCTCCTTCTGGAGTTGGTAGCACCGGTTGGGCTCACCATCCTGGTGGTTTTTCCTGGGACCAAAACGCGCTGGCTTCGACGTTTAACACGATGACTCTGCAGCCGCCACCGACAACAGAATGGTACATGGATACTGGTGCCGAAACTCATATGACATCAAACTCCGGTAATCTTTGCATTTCTCATCCGCCGTCATTCTCTACACCATCCCATATTGTTGTTGGTGATGGCTCTCTTTTACCCGTTTCTAGCACCGGCTCTTCATCTTTTCCTACCGCTCAGGGTTCCCTCCACTTAAATAATGTTCTTGTTTCTCCTCAACTTATTAAGAATCTTATTTCCGTTCGTCAATTCACCATAGATAATAGCTGTTCTGTTGAATTTGACCCATACGGCTTTTCTGTGAAGGATCTCAAAACTCGGAGCGTGATCGTCAGGTGCAATAGTTCCGGGCCACTCTACCCTCTCCTGTCATCAGTGTTTCAACCCCTCGCACTCGCCGCCGGCTCCACCTTCACCCTTTGGCATCGGCAACTTGGTCATCTCGGTCATGACACCTTGTCCCGTTTAGTGTCATCTTCTGCCATTCCCTATAATAAGAGCGAGTCTGAACATTTATGTCATGCTTGTCAGCTTGGGCGTCATTTGTGCCTCCCGTTTAGTCAGTCCACTTCGTGAGCCGCCAAAATTTTTGATTTAATACATTGTGACCTTTGGACCTCCCCTGTTGCTAGTGTCTCTGGTTACAAATATTATTTAGTCATTCTTGATGATTGCTCGCATTTTCTTTGGACTTTTCCCCTCCGCCTAAAGTCTGACATTTTTCTACTCTCGCTAATTTTTTCGCTTATGTTTCTACCCAGTTCGGCGCCTCTATTAAATCCGTCCAGTGCGACAATGGCCGTGAGTTTGACAACTCTTCCGCCCACACGTTCTTCCTTACTCGCAGCGTAGTTTTCCGCATGTCCTGCCCCTACACCTCATCGCAAAACGGCAAGGCCGAGCGCATCATCCGCACCACTAACAACATCATCCGCTCTCTTTTATTCCAGGCCATTATGCCTTCCTCCTACTGGGTCGAGGCACTCCACACAGCCACCTATCTCCTAAACCGTCATCCCACTAAGACCCTGGCCTTTGCTACGCCCTTCTATGCCCTCCACAAAATCGCGCCCTCCTATAGTCACCTTCGCGTGTTTGGGTGTCGTTGCTACCCCAATCTCTCCGCGACTGCCGACCATAAGCTCGCTTCGCGTTCCACCGCCTGCGTTTTCCTTGGGTACCCCTCTGAGCACAAGGGGTATCGTTGTCTTGATCTCTCCTCTAATAAGGTCATCATTTCCCGTCATGTTACGTTTGATGAAACCTCTTTTCCTTTCTCCGAGGTCTCATCCCCTCCTTCATCCGACTTTGATTTCTCATCGGAGTTTGATACTGCAGCTGTTATTCCTATTGGTCCTTGTGTTTCAGGTTCTCAGGTTGCTCGGACTGCTGCTGCACCTCGCTCCGCACGCGCCCCACAGTGCCCCGCTGCCCCTGCTGACATCCTGTAGTAGGCTGTTGCTAGCGGTGCCCCCGGGCCGTTGCTTCAGGATGCGTTGCGTGGCGCAATGTCTCCTGGCGCAGGTGGACCATCGTCGTCGTCAGGCGCGGCTGGCGAGCTGTCCCCATAGTCGTCGTCAGGCACCACTGGTGAGCTGTCCGCTGTGGCCACTGAGGAGGTCGCCTCTGAGCTGCGTGGCGCAGCTGGCGGGCCAACTGGCGCGGCCGCTGGGCCGGCCAACTCTGCAGCTGCTGCTGCGCTGTCGGACCCCCTGCCTCCCAATGCTGTACTTGTCCCTCCGTCAACACACCAGCATGTCATGTTCACGCGTGGGAAGCGCGGCTTTCGGCAACCGAAGCAAATCTTCGATCTCCATGCGGCTCCCTTGTCTCCAATACCGAAGACATATCGTGGGGCCCTAGCTGATCCGAATTGGAGGGCCGCCATGACTGATGAGTTCTCTGCTCTTCTTGCCAACAATACGTGGGATTTAGTTCCCCGTCCCTCTGGTGCTAATATTGTGACTGGCAAATGGGTTTATCGACACAAGTTTCACCCTGATGGCTCTTTGGATCGGTACAAGGCACGTTGGGTCCTCCGCGGCTTCACTCAACGTCCTGGCATTGATTTTGATGATACCTTCAGTCCTGTGGTTAAGCCGGCCACTATTCGCACAGTCTTGACAGTGGCTCTTTCGCATGATTGGCCTGTTCATCAGTTGGATGTGAAGAACGCCTTCCTGCATGGCACCCTTGATGAGACTGTTTATTGTGTGCAGCCTGCTGGATTTATTGATAGTACTCACCCGAATTTCATCTGCCGCCTCAACAAATCTCTCTATGGTCTGAAGCAAGCTCCCCGCGCCTGGTATATTCGCTTCGCTACCCACATTCTCTCTTTGGGCTTCGTGAGTGCCAAGTCGGACACATCTTTATTTATATATCATCGCGGCAGTGAGACAGTCTACTTGCTTCTCTATGATGATGATATTGTCTTGACGGCCTCCTCTACTTCACTGCTTCGCCGGGTCATTGACGCACTTCAGCGGGAATTTTCTATGAAGGATCTTGGTCCACTGCATCATTTTTTGGGACTTTCTTTCACTCGTCAGGATGGTGGTTTCCTACTTAGTTAGCGTCAGTACATCCTGGAGGTTCTTGAGCGCGCTGGCATGGCAGATTGTAAACCGTGCTCTACGCCAGTTGACACGTGCGCCAAGGTTTCTGGCACTGAGGGCGCCCCTGTTGCTGACCCGACTCATTACCGCGGTCTGGCTGGAGCTCTGCAGTATCTCACGTTCACTCGACCGGATATTTCCTATGCTGTTCAGCAGGTGTGCCTTCACATGCATGACCCACGAGAGCCACACTATGCTTTGATCAAGCGTATTCTTCGCTATCGGCACGGGACACTGGATTATGTCCTGCAGCTCCGACGCACGGATATCTCTACGTTGGTCGCTTACTCTGATGTCGATTGGGCCGGTTGTCCTGACACCCGTCGCTCCACCTCTGGGTATGCAGTCTTTTTTGGTGATAATCTCGTGTCTTGGTCCTCGAAGCGGCAGCCTACTGTATCTCGTTCCAGTGCTGAGTCCGAGTATCGTGCAGTTGCAAATGCCGTTGTTGAGACAACTTGGTTACGTTAGCTCCTTCAGGAATTACATATTCCTCTCCAACGCGCCACTATCGTTTATTGTGACAATGTCAGTGCAGTGTATCTCTCGACAAATCCGGTACAACACCAGCGTACCAAACACATCAAGATTGATCTTCACTTTGTCCGTGAACGAGTCGCGGCCGGTGCAGTTCGGGTGTTGCACGTACCTACCTCCTCCCAGTATGCTGACATTTTCACCAAGGGACTGCCATCTTCGGTCTTCACTGAGTTCAGGTCCAGTCTGAACGTTCTTCCCTGTGGCTAGCCACGCTCAGACTGCGGGAGGGTGTTAGACTACTATTAGCAGGATTCTTATCCTTGTGTTAGCGCTCCTTGATTAGCGCAGTAGCCGTGCATGTGCATGCTACTATTTTAGGTGAGTTCACATACGGTGGCAATCTCCTTCCTGTTTTGCCGGATATTGTTTCTATAAGCCGGTATTATACGGAAGAGAGGCTTGCCCATATATGTACGTTCCGATTCTTGATTAATCAATCAATGAGTTATCTCGCTATCATTTCTTCCTCGGTGAAAGGTCTATCTAGGACGGTTAAAGTTTGTGACATGATGCCCAACTGCTCCCAGTTCACTGCCTCCACTCTTGGTTGCTGCCTAGCTAGAAAGGTGGAGAAGTGGTTCGCCACAATTTCTGCTTTTTCCTCATGAGAGATCACCCACCCTTGGTCTTTCAAATGCTAGAGATGAAATTCTTACTGCGCCTTGAGTTATACTTTAAGTGAATTTTTTTTGTGTTGACATCTCCAACTCTAACATTAGTGATTCTAGAGCACTTTCTTTTCCTAGCTCGTTCAAGAATGGATAGTCCCATCGCTCTTATCTTAAGCCCAGTGCGGCGGTCCCTCTCCTAGGCAGTGAGCATCCTGCTTTCTTGGGCAACATCCAGCCGCATGATGACTTCCAAGGCCATGTGAAACTCCATCTTAGTGTGAGAGAATAAGGTCTTGCTTCATTGTTTGAGTCCCTATGTTGCCATCTCAAGTCTGAAATTTAAGCGATGAAAAGGCTCTATGTGGGGGTTGGGAATCGCCCAAGCATCCTTGACTACTTGAGTGAAAGCGTGGATCTACAAGCTTTCGAACTTGGAAGGATGAAGGCGCAGTAGACCTCTCTGATCAGCAAGTAGGAGAGGACAATGGTCAGACATCGAAGTGGAAAGGGCCTGAAGAATGTGAGAATCAAAACAAGTGTCCCATGACTCGTTACAGAAAACTCTGTCGAGGCGGGTGAGGGTTAAGTTTTCACGTTCGTTACTCCCCGTAAAGTTTCTATTTTGAAGATAAATCTCCTTCAGTTCACAAAAGTTCAGGGCCTCTCGGAATTGCGTCATTAAATTGCGGTTTAGCCTCCTGGTACCTTTTTATCTTGTGCTCAGTATATAAGGTTAAAGTCACCAATAATGAGCCATTTTTGTGGCGCTGGCTGTGTCAGTGTGGAGAAAGTAGAGGTCACTATGATTGCCTCAGCTGTAGAGGGATTGATCATTTTTGTGGGTGCAATTTGGTAGGCGTCGTCAGCCTGTGAGGTGTTGAAGGATGGGGATGGGGATGCAGCAGCAGTCAAAATGGGACCTTGTGGGGCAGAGCCTCGCAACTGGGTGTTAGGGTCATCGACTGTAAACTCTAGTTGCAGCATAGCCGATTCCACCACCTACACAGACGGTTCCGGACGCAGCTCTCTTCCTATGTGAAAGGTAATCTTGAGGCTGTCATCGCTTGTAGTTGTAGCCATCATGGATCTAGGCAAGGGTGATGGCAGAATCTGTCTGACAGGGGTAGTGAGGTGTTTTGCACCAGGATGCCCTACCGATGCATTGGCGAGAGGAGCCACACCCGTGCCGCCGATCACGCCAATGAGTGGCCGGCCCTACTGA
The DNA here is from genome assembly GCF_958298935.1 of Phragmites australis. NCBI lineage: Eukaryota > Viridiplantae > Streptophyta > Magnoliopsida > Poales > Poaceae > Phragmites > Phragmites australis. The sequence continues at coordinate 19,324,924 of NC_084941.1, read as the reverse complement.
GGTGCCGTTCTCGCCTGTCAATCCTACAACCTGGGCCGTGACACTAGCACCAGGGGAGTCCGGCACGGTGAGGCCAATCATCATCTGCAAGTCCTGATGCGCCGCCAGCAGCTCCAAAGCCTGCAGGGCTCGATCTACAGCATCCACCAGCATAGGAGACTGAGGAGGTTCCAGTTGCAGGTCTTCTTTGATCCTAGTGAACGCTGCAGGCACCAGCACGATTGTAGTTGAAGGAGGTGCCGATTCAAGGATTGGGATGTCCGTTGTAGCCGGAGGCATGTCCGTCGCAACCCCAAATAGATTTATCACTAGCGGAGCAGGCAGTCGGGTCTCCGGGGGTTTTGATGTTGCTTGTTTCCGCGTAGAGGATGGTGTCGCTGCAGGCAGTGGTTGTGGCTCGTAGCAAGCCCAGTGGTGCCCATGTGGGCGGAGAAGCCCCCCGGGGTGCTCATGGCCATGCTTCATCGAAATTGCCTCCACAACTGACATGGAGTGAGTCGCCCCTGACTCCAGCTCAATACGCCTGTGGGGGCTCGCTGTGAAGTTCTTGACTCAGTGGCCGTGGCGGGAAATAGAGCACACACCTTCATGATCCCATTTGGGCGCCCGTAGCCGGCTGTGAAATAGACGGGGGGCCCAGTTGTCACCAACACGGCAGTGGCGACTATGGTGATCCACGTCGTTCCCGTTGTGAACTCAGCGGAGCCACTCGAACGGATTCCGTGAGCGGTGGACACGGCAGTACCATGGCGCCCACTGACCGTCGATGACTCCGAAGTCCCAGGCGAAGTCTTGGATGCGTGCACAACCATCGCACCCAGGTGAAAGCTTAACGAAGTCAAGATGCACAATGACCCGGAAGGTGAGGGCACGCCGTCCTGGCCCGGCCCTGTCAGACAACGATAGCCATAATACCTTTGGAATGGCCACTGAGTTCTCTGTCCACACCCAGAGCTTGAGGGTCCTGACGTATTTCTTGCGCAGTGACTCCACCTCGATGTAGTGCAGATCACAGGTGCCGGAGATGGCTTTGGCGGCAATGTGTTCGTTCCAGGCAAGTAGAAGTATACCAGCGAGGCACAACTGGATGTGGTGGTTCAGGTCGGTGCGGTCACCGTGCATCTGGAGTTGCCAAGGCCTGATGCAGATATCAAGGCTCTCGTGACGGAACCCTCTCGAGTCAACAGTAGCATTACTATTGAAGCAAGAGTTCGTCTTGCCTCAGTAAGTACAGTAAGAGTTTCTTCTAAGTAGAAGACTCAAGTTTGGAGACGAAGTTTAAGAGGAAGTAACACCACGAATGTATTGATGGTAGAAAAAATGGATCGATCTAGGAGGAGTATTGCAGCGTGACTCGATGTTTTTCACCTCTACGTCTTTCTGCCGTCTAGCCCTCTCTAGCCCAGGCGACCATGGCTCCTATTTATAGCGTCGTGTGTAGCTTGGCGTACAAGTTATCACAATGTACAAACATCTAGGATCTGACCGAATTACTGGGCATTATCCCGGATAACTACTTTCTACCCTACCTGGGAGATAAATATCAACCGTAGTAACTATCGTAGTGCCTGGCCCCTGAAGAGAGCGAGCCGGTTGCAAATTGCGGCCCGGCGCCGTACTGCTAGAGGTGTCAGGGCGGCCTTAAATGCACTGGGGTGTCAGGATAGCACCACTTGCACCAACATTGATAGCCCGTCACTTCACATCCGGTCGATCGCGGGGGGAGACATTTTTCCCCTGATATTGTCTTCGGAGACCTGCTGTATCTTAGGCTTCGGAAAGTCGCTCGGGCGTCGGTAGGGTGACCCGAAGGGGTCCACAACCTCCGGGGGTTAGGTCTACTGCTGAGAGTTCGGAGACCGAAGGCTTCGGAGGGGCCAGGCGTGGTTCCGAGTCGTGGGAAGGCTTCACAGGTATGAAGAGGTGGCACGAAGGAGCCCGATGCCTTCGGAGGTCGGGCATTTAGCTGAGGCTCCGGAGATCAAAGCTCTGGAGGGACCTGAATAGTAATCTTCAATCATTATCCTCTGGCTGGTTTATTTTCCCCCAACAGTAGCTCCTCATTCTCGGGCCCCAATGTTTTGGAGGGGGGAGAGGATGTAGAGGAAAACCAACTCCAGCCTGGTATAGTGTCAAGGATGCCCGATGGCAATTCGTGTCTCATGGTCGACTATGGCCTTGCTATGGGCCCATGGCGGTCTTCTGGAGGGAGCTCTTGGTGAAGTCGCGAGACATTCGTGTCTCACGGTCGACTATGGCCTTGTTGTGGTCCCATGGCTTGACCTAGTCACCTTGTACTCTTTCTCCCCCTGGTTTGCTCTATCGGGTCTATCTCCTTCGTAGCAATCTCTATACTGTCACTTTTTGTATGTGTCCTTCGGATGTACTAGTTGTTTAATAATATAATATGGACCTTCGGGGATGGTCGTGTCTCTTTCTGTATCGGAGTGCAAGGGGATCTTTCAAACGGGTGATCGTATGTATGTGTGCCTTCGTACCTTTGTACCGTACTTTCTTGCCCTCTTCGTGGCTGGTTTTTCAGATGACCGGTGTATCGAGACCTTGCATAGATTGTAATTGGCTTCGTTTTCTTCTTGGAGAGAGGTGGCCTTGGGCTCTGGAGATGGTAGATACGCAGGGTAGCTAAGGATGGCCGGACGAGGTGCTGGTGATTTCGCCATTCCCGATCATCATGTCCTCCCCGAGTTTGGCACTTGGCTGGGCCTTTTTCCAATCTTGTTTCAAACTTTCGACCCGGTGAGGCCCCATTGGGATTCTTGGGGACAAGCTCTCAGAGATAGATTGCGTCCCTTTAGGCTCCTAGCCGCTGCCCGGCTTCGGAGGTGACCCGTCTAAAGCCCGGTGACAACATGTTGGAGGCAAAGCCAAATGCTAGATGGGAGAGGTGGTCCGCGACCCCCTCAGCCCTTAGCCACTGCCCAGCTCCGGAGGTACTCCGTTCGGAGTCTGGCGACAGCATGTCGGAGGTGAAGCCAAGGGCTAGGTGGGAGAAGTGGTGCGCGACCCCCTCAGCCCTTAGCCGCTACTCGGCTCCGGAGGTACTTCGTCTGGAGCCTGGCAACGGCGTGTTGGGGGTGAAGCCGAGGGCCAGGCGGGAGAGGTGGTCCACGACCCCCTCGGTCTTTAGCCGCTGCTTGGCTCCGGAGGTACTCCGTCTGGAGCCTAGCGACGGCGTGTCGGAGGCAAAGCCGAGGGCCAGCGGGAGAGGTGGTCCGCGACCCCCCTCAGCCCTTAGCCACTGCTTGGCTCCGGAGGTACTCCGCCCGCAGCTTGGCGACGACGTGTCGAAGGTGAAGCCGAGGGCCAGGCGGGAGAGTTGGTTTGTGACCCCCTCGGCCCTTAGCCGCTGCCCGGCTCTGGAGGTATTCCATCTGGAGCCTGATGACGGCGTGTCGGAGGCGAAGTCAAGGACCAGGCGGGGGAAGTGGTCCGTGATCGCTTCGGCCCTTAGGCGCTACAATGAATTTGCAGCCTCTGAATTGAACAGTCGAGGGTTACACTCTATTTCCCGTGCCACACAGCGTGGCCTTTTATTAAATGTCAGTATAATTTTCATAAAATGATGTATGAAATGTGTCTTTAAAGGAGATGGTAGGGTAATAATTTTACCTTTTACCATACGTGTTTGAGTCACGCAGGTCATACCTTTCCCTATGGGGAGGGGGATTTTTATACCCCTTTGATCTGTTTGCTGTGTCTTTTGGAGGCTAGCGGGTTTCGTACCCCTTCGGCATGGAGGCATTTGCCTTCAAGATGCCGGGGTACTCTTCCCGTCAGGTCCTTTCAAAACCTTTCCGCCTGGCGGAGTTTTCGGAAAACATCCCCATTTGCGAGGGTTTTTGGAAGTCTCTCCGTTTTGGCGGAGGTTTGGTAAACTCTCCGTTGTATGGAGGTTTTTCGAAGTCTCTCCGTTTTGGTGGAGGTTTGGTAAAACTCTCTGTTTTTTGCTGGAGGTTTTGTAAAACTCTCCATTGTGCGGAGATTTGGTAAAGCTCTCCATTTTTGCTGGAGGTTTTGTAAAACTCTCCGATGTGCGGAGGTTTTTGGAAGTCTCTCCGTTTTTTGTGGAGGTTTGGTAAAACTCTCTGTTGTGAGGAGGTTTGGTAAAGGTCTCCGTTTTCGCTAGAGGTTTTGTAAGGTTCTCCGTTCTTGTCGGAGGTTTTGCAAGGTTCTCCATTTTTGTTGAAGGTTTTGTAAGACTCTCCGTTTTTGCCGGAGGTTATGTAAGACTCTCCGTTTTTACCGAAGGTTTTGTAAAGTTCTCCGTTTTTGCCGGAGGTTTGGTAAGGTTCTCTATGTTTGCCGGAGGTTTTGTAAGACTCTCTGTTTTGTCGGAGGTTTTGTAAGACTCTTCGTTTTTGTCGGAGGTTTTTATAAGACTCTCTGTTTTTGCCGAAGGTTTTGTAAGACTCTCCATTTTTGTCAGAGGTTTTGTAAGACTCCTTGGCATTTATTAATGTCGAAGGCCCTACACACTATCGGAGCTACGCAACACCTTCCAAGAAACCTAGGCAGTCTTGCCTTCCAGGTGACCTAGGCATGCTACGCCCGCAGTGTGTAGGCTTGTTGTACTCCCGAGGAAACGCCCAGGGTGCACCGCAACACTGTCCACCAAGGATATGCCCTGGCGCGTGGCATTTATACGACCGAAGCTATGCAATATCTTCCAGGAAACCTAGGCTTGATGCGTCTGCGGGAGTGTAGTGATTTTGCATGGTTATACTAGCTAAGTTTTGCAGTCTACTGTTGGCAATAAGAAGCTGATTGTAGTATAAAACATACCTAGGTTATATAACTATTTATGCTAAATGAGGATGTAACTTAAGTTCTACTGCTTCTACCTAGTGGCTATCTATTGCAAAAGACTTCTAGCAGTAAGGTTGGAGGCCTCCAACATATTCTAACCTTGTTGTATGAAAGATAGATCACTAGGTAAACTATCGATAGTTAATAGTGGGCGTACCTTTGTGGAAATAAGGCCTCTATTGTGAGGCTTGGAGGCCTCAAAGCATGTGGCTAGGCCGGGAGAGGTGGTGCTTAACCCCCTCAGCCCTTAGCCATTGCCCGGCTCCGGAGGTAATCCGTCCGGAGCCTGGTGATGGCATGTTGGAGGCGTAGCCGAAGGCTAGTCGGGAGAGGCTATCCTCGACCGCCTCGGTCCTCGTTGTTGCCCGGCTCCGGAGGTAATCCGCCCGAAGCTTGGCGACAACATGTCCCCGACTCAATTCTCATCGCTGGGATATAGTACCGTTGGTAGTAAGGTTGGTAGTGATGGTGCGGGCTTGAGGGGCCAGGGATTTTCCCCAAGCCTCCAAACCCGGCGTCATCCTTCGTCGGCTACTTCTGCGACCAGGTATCTTGCTTGACTTCCGAGGTATTCCTCACAGAAGGTCATGAGGGTGCGGCCGTCATTGGTGTTGTGGCCGTGCCCTGGTCCGTGCAGGATGCACCCGTGTGCCTCCGGGGGCATCGAAGCTTAGAGTTGTCATTGGGGTCGCTGCCAAAGGTGGTGTGTCCCGGAGCCTGTGGTTTCCCCAGAGTCTCCTTCCCCTTTGGGAGACCGTCGAGGCTGTCCGGTGAACTGAGAGCCGAAGTGGCTCTGACTATGCCTCCCCGGACAAGGTGGGCTTCGGGTTCCCTATGTGGTTGGCGTTGTGAGGGCGGAGTCGGAGGCACTGGCGGGGTCTGTGCACCCCAGAGCCCTGCATCTCCTTGGAACCCTCTTTCGCTTGAGGGGCCTAAGGAGGATTCTGGGTGAACAGACTTTCCAAAAATGTTGGCTCACCTGGGGTATCCTAGGTGTTGTCGAAGGGGATACTTTGGGACCAAGCCCAGGCGGGAACACTCCTGGGTTTGACTGCCCAGAACCACTGGAAGGTGGCCTGCTTGGCTGTGGCTTCGGCCGCGTCCTCTCCTGACCCACAGACGATGCGCTATTGGAGCAAGAGTTCATCTTGCCCTAGCAAGTACGGTGAGAGTTTCTTCTAAGGAGGAGACTAAAGCTTGGAGAAGAAGTTTAAGAGGAATGAACACCACAAATGTACTGATGGTAGAAAAAATGGATCGATTTGGAGGGAGTATCACAACGTGACTCAGTTTTTTTTCACCTCTGTGTCTTTCTGCCGTCTAGCCCCCTCTAGCCCAGGCGACAATGGCTCCTATTTATAGGTTCGTGCGTAGCTTGGCGTACAAGTTATCACAATGTACAAATATCTGGGATCTGACGGCATTACTGGGCCTTATCCCGAATAACTACTTTCTACCGTACCTGGGAGATAAATATCCACCGTAGTAACTATCGTGGTGCCTGCCCCCTGAAGGGGGAGAGCCAGTCGCTAATTGCGTCCCGGCGCCATACTGTTAGGGGTGTCAGGGCGGCCTTAAATGCACTGGAGTGTTAGGATAGCACCACTTCCACCGGCATTGATCACCCGTCACTTCACATCAGGTCGGTGGCGGGGGGAGACATTTTTCCCCCTGATATTGTCTTCGAAGACCTGCTGTATCTTAGGCTTTGAAAAGCCGCCCAAGCGCCAGTGGGGTGGCCCGAAGGGGTCCACAAACTCCGAGGGTCAAGTCTGTTGCTAAGAGTTCAGAGGCCGAAGGCTTTGGAGGGGCCAGGCGTGGTTCCGAGTCGTGGGAAGGCTTCCCAGGTACAAAGAGGTGGCATAAAGGAGCCCGATACCTTCGGAGGTCGGGCCTTTAGCTGAGGATCCAGAGATCAAGGCTCCGGAGGGACCTGGATAGTAATCTTCAATCATTATCCTCATGCTAGTTTATTTTCCTCCAACAATCACGATGATGACAGTGACTGAACGCGATGAGGAAATCTTCAGGTGATGCTTGGCAACGGTGATATCGACCGGTCGAATGCCAAAATTGGAGCAGAAAGCTTCTTTGATGGCTTTCGGGTCAGCTTCAAACCTGTTCCGACCGATGCAGGCTAGCACCACTGAGTTGGCAAGGTGAGCCTGCTCTTGGTCCATGTCACGCGTGGTCAAAGCCTTGACATGGGATGCCGCCTACCGAGAGGCCAGATAGCCTCACCGTGGCATGATCACCGAGAGGAGCAGGAGGAAGTTTTGGAAGGTGATCGCAGGAGCTTGAGGGGGGCTATTGCATTGTAGGGAGAAGTGGTGCGCCTTGTGCCTTGAACGATCGCATGCCACACATTTTCACAGGATCCCTGCAAGAAGAAGAAAAGTGACCTCTACCCAAGCAATGGATGCATTTACCTCTCATCTTGATCAAGAAGGCGCTGCTGCTCCATGAAAGCCCGGAAGGAGTGTGCCTTGAAATGGGGACATAACCTCTCTTACTCCACCAGAATCTCGGATGAACCTCTTGCCAACCATCCGAAGCTTCGTTGCGTTCCACTCGGGAATGCTTGGGGCAGAGCGGCTCCTGAAGCTGTGACAACTGAGATAAATGAGCTTCTGAAGCTGTAGGTGCAGGACTTGAAAGCATCCTCTTCGTTCCCTGAGATCCAGCTTCGGGCGCTGCGGAGGCACAGGCAGTGGAACGCGCCTTGAGGCAGGACTTTACCGGAGGCAGACCACGGGTGGCAGAGGGGTAGGTGTTCAGAGTAGGCAAAGCAAAAGAGAAGCGGACCTGCTTGGAGGATGCTGAGGGGGGGGGCTCGACGGTGTCATGCAGCGAGTTGAGATTGGTCGGATAAGGGGAGATTGGGGTTAGAGGCGTGGGGATTTAGCCGACGATGATGGATCGGAGCCGAGGCAGGGGTGATGGCTGGTGGTTGGAGGTTTGTGAGGTGGAGGGGAAGCAGATCTGAAGCTCCAGTGGTGTGAGGGGAAGTGTGGAGAGAGAAATTGGGCTCACCGGAAGGGGGAGGAGGAAGTTGGGACTAGGTTCTTGAGGGGCACGGCGGTCGCCATGCTGGGGGCTTCAACGGACACATTTTTCGCTCTGGGGCTCCTCCTCCGTTGCTTGTCTTGAGTAACACACCGCTCCCACCAGCTGCCCATGCCTCATCCTGGGGATGGATCGATCATTTGGATTGGATTGGATTACTCAGGCTGCATTCGGTCGCGCCACTACTGTAATACGAGACGGATGATGCAGTATAAGTACATGGGTACACCATCCCTAAAGGATCGAAGCAGTGTAGTATTGAATGTTAGGGCGATTCATCAGAATGCGGAGGTATGGACTGAACCAAACAAGTTCGTCCCGAAGAGATTTATGCAGAAGGACGTCGATTTCTCATGTAGGAACTTTGAATTTTTCCCGTTCGGTTCAGGGAGACACATTTGCCAGGGATTGCCACTTGCGAACAGAATGCTTCATACGATTGGCTCGCTACTGCATCGATTTGAATGGACACATACCGAAGATGCAAGGAGAAATGGCGTAGATATGACTGAGAAATTTGGATTGGTGTTGTCGATGGCCACTCCAATCCATGCTATTGCGAAAGAAAGGAGGCACTATTGTTAATTCATGAAGCGTCGATACTGTAAAGTCATTAGAAAATAACACTACTACAGGGCAGGTTATAAGTAGCATCTTATCAGTGTCGGTTCGAGTGTAACTGGTACTGCTGACATATCAGTGCTGGTTCTTAAACTCCCACACGAGAACCGCGATTGAGGCGCCAAGAACCGGTATTGATAGGCACTATCAGTATCGGTTCCAGTCAAGAACCGGCACTAATAGTGTCTATCAGTGCCGGTTGTTAGCACCTCAATTATTGCTCATGCGCGAGAGTTTAAGAATCGGCACTGATAGTCACTATCAGTGCCAGTTGGAACTAGAACCGGCACTAATAGTCACTATCAATACCGGTTGAAACTAGAACTAGCACTGATGCCTATGTTATATTTATATTGAGCACTTAGCCGCACTCCTTGTTTGCTTCATTCAGCCTGACGCCGCTCCTCCTCCCCGACCGCCATCTCCTCCCATGTCACCGCCTCCTCCCCATCTGCAGCCTCCTCGTCACGTGTCGGCTCGTCGCCTCCTCATCCTCGTCCTCGTCGTGCGTCGGCCCGCCGACTTCTCCTCCTCGTTGTGCACCAACCGCCACCTCCTCGTCCTCATCGTGCGTCGGCCCGCCACCGCCTCCTCCTCCTCGTCGCACGCTGACTGCCACCTCCTTATCCTCATCGTGCGTCAGCCCGCTGCCACCTCCTTGTCCTCATCGCGCATGGGCCCACCGCTACCTCCTCATCCTCATCGAACGCCAGCCCACCACCGCCTCGTCGTCACCTCCTCAACGTCCCCATGGCGAGCAGCAGTGGCAGTGGAGGTGGAGGGCATAGATCTAGGTAGCGTGTCTATGGATAAGGAGTTAGTTATATTGGAGAATTAGTGGTAATAATTAATGAACGTCTAGTTTGAAAGGGCTTACAATGTGAAGCATCATAATAACCCCACATCCAAGGTATCGAGATAAGCCCACGAGGAAGTAGCCGTCCCCATTCAAGAAGTGACGATTCTGGTACTGGAGGACAATGTAACTCTTCTTCGCTCTACAACCTTGCAGGTAGTAATTATGCAACTTGACACAAAGTTGTCTCATTGTTCGAAGTGGACCTACCATCAGCAAGGGCTTTCTAAGGTGGAATTTTGGGTTAGCCTTAGTCCAAGTTGCCCCTATGTCACACTTATCGACGAATGAGTTCTTACCAGAGGACTTGGACTTCTTCGGTAGCTGCTTCTTGGACTCTGGGTTAGACTTCTTCTTCTTCTCTGGGCTGCCCTGGGAACTTGGTGCACTTGAACGTCTAGGCGGATCGCTCCTAGATGGTTTTGTATGCACCAAAATGTCCCCTCTCTTCCATTGGATCCTTTGAAGACGAGTTTCACCCATTTTTCGGATCTCATCATGGGGGGGGGGGAGGTGGACTTGCAAATCTGTATTCACAGCATTGGCATGAACAAAATCCATGAAGATCATGGCATAACCAGGACATATCGGGACCATATGTAACACCTGGACCTCTGGATGCATCTGACTCTTTGCAACCTGAATTTGGTAGACATTGGATATTATGAAAATAGCGAGCATGGTGTGGGCCCATCAAGAAGGTCTATAGTATCTAGCTCCATGAATGTACAAAATACTGGTTGTTCGACCTCCCTAGAGGCTTGACTACTCTTGCATCCAGCAATGGGGCTATCACCTGCTGGTGCATTAGGAATTATGACTCCCTGTGACGCAAACCTTTGCATGAGGTCTTGGTAAACGCTATTTGCTATTGACTGGGTTAATGCTTGCACATTGATTCGACCCGACCTCTTCCTCTTCTTATACAACCAGACGTGTTCGGGGAAGCCTAACTTCCAGCCCTGGAAACTGGACACGCCTCGCACCTGACCTGGGTACTCAGGGTTTCCAGCGTAGTGGAGAGCTTGACATGTTCCCTAATCCCAGTTAATGAACCTTTGATGGATTGGGCTATTATTTCTTTTAACTTTTTAGCGCCTGCCTCGGTTTTGCTGGATTTGAAGGTGATTTCTTCACTATCTGACAGCTTACCCCTTACTCGCAAATATGATTGTGAACATCCCAAGAATTTCAACCAAGCATTCTCGCGACCTTTGTTGGCTAATATTTCATCCTTTGTTTGCCATTTATCCCTTTTCTCCATGTACCTGCCTATGCCCAGGTTGTGATTCTGCTTGTTCTTTGCTCGAAGCTGCTTCTTTGCTGAACTCTATCTTTGGAATGCCTCTCAGTTCTTTAACACCACAAAAGCTTCCTAATCTTCTATTTCCATATATGGGTACTTGCTGAAGGCTCCAACCCTTTTGCCATATACTCGTTCACAAGCTTGCTCTTGTGGCTTTTCAAAGTTTGCCGATCATCGATTTCCGTGACAATAATCTTGTCTGTCGGCCACTTTGCTTATGCTCTTAGCCTTCGTACAGTTGCTCCACTGGCACCTGGTTGCGCAGACATATGACTGGGAGCTTGTCCTTCATCAGAGGATCCTGGTGAAGACTCATTGGTAGACATCTAATAGATACGGATATACAAATACAATTGTATAAGTATTAGTAACTATATTCACTTTTATATGAATTTATGCAAATATGATGTATTTCTTATCTAAAACGACTGATCCTAGATAATTTCTAATAGGAAAAGATAGGTCCTAATCTCATTCGAGGATATGTGACCCGAGTAGGTTTTCATGCTCTTGTACTATTCTAGAGAATTCCTGTGGCATCTCTCTGTTGTTCTCCGGATACATATCTCAACAACGAGCTAAGAGGGTGTGTTTCTGGAGAACAACATGAATATGCCACCGAAATTCTCTCTAGAACCATATAAGAGCACAAAAACCTATTACTTGGGCCACATATCCTTGAACTATGTAAAGTTCGTGGACAATTCAGGAGCATCTTGTTATAAATATGACGAGTTACCAAGTCATATTTATAATCAAACACCCCCAAATGAGAGACATAGGTTACGCAAACTGGGTTCACTTTTAGGATTTTCTTACAAATTTAGTTTTAACCATCATCAACTTGTTGTGCAATATGCATACATATAAACAAGAATATATAACAGCAGATAAACATGAATAAAATAGAATATGGAAAAGATGGCAAGGTGAAACTCACATATGGAAATAATAACATATGGAACATATGTGAAATAATAGCATATGGAAAAAAACATTGCAAGTATAATTGATCAATGTGCTCTCAATCATATATGAGCAGTTGGTCCCAAGATGTATTTCAATCTTGCTCCCTAACTGTTAGGTTCCAATACATCACTAATTGGACTCAATATAATAGATAAACAAGAATAAAATAGAATATGAAAGAGACGGCAAGGTGAAACTCACATTAGGAAATAACAGTATATGGAACAATGGAATATATGTGAAATAATAGCATATGGAAAAACAGAACTGCAAGTGTAATTGATCAATGTGCTCTCAGTCATATATGAGCAGTTGGCCCCAAGATATATTTAAATTTTTCTCCCTAACTGCTAGGTTCCAATACATCACTAATTGGACTCAATATAACAGATGATTAATGAACATATTAGATCCGATCAATTAATGACCACGACATTACTTGATATCTACAAAGAAAGCATCATTGAGAAATTTAACATATCAAGTCCAATTCCAGAATGAACCTATCACCAATGACCATTTTAATAGATCAAGTCAAATTTTAGTATGAACCTAGCATCATCAAGCAGTATGAACTAGCAATTTCAGTATTGACGTAGCATTACCGAGCAGTATGAACCCTAGGTATTGGAGGGGAGGAGGAGTTGGAGGGGGAGCTGGATGGCCTACCTCGACGGATAAGGACGATGGCTGCGCAAAGCATGGCAGCGCGGGCTCCTTGGTGTCAGGGTGGTAGTCCTCTACGGCGACAGTGGTGGACGATGGCACAGATTGTAGTGCGGGCTCCACGATGTCGGGGTGCTCATCGAGGAGGAGGCGGCGTGGGGATGGTCGGGGTTGTGGGGTCGATGAAGGGGAGCCCAGCAGCAAGCATCAAGGAGGAGGGGCGGTGGCTGTGGAGGAGGATGCGTTGGGATTTAGGCAAATGCAGGGGCTAGGGTTCCAGCACCCTTTTATATAAGTAGGTCATTAGTGATAGGTTATAGCTACAACCCGTCACTAATGACCTTTACATTAGTGACGGAAAAAGAATACACATGTCACTGATGAGTCTATCACCCATCACTAATGAGACCATGACTCAGATCCAAATATGATAGGTGGGCACGACAAAATTTTCAAATGCCGGATGATCCGATGATGACAAGAATGAATGCTGAACTAATGTCCAGGAGGATGTGAAAAAGAGCCGATTTGAAGATATGAGAGCTGGATAATCCGGTGATTGCCAAAGATGAACGCCAAATCATTTTGGGAAGAACACTAAAATATGCATGCCAGATAATCCAATGATAAGAAAAATGAACTCGTTGGATGATAAAGTCATTAGCGACGGGTTATAGAGATGAGTCACTAATAATTGGTATCACTCATCACTAATGACTGGTCTGGATGCATGGTCAGGACATGTGGTCTGGACGTGTGGTCTGTTCGTGTGGTCAGGATGTGTGGTTGGGAGATGTGGTCGTGATGCGTGTGATCTAAAAATCAGTAGTGATGGGTTATATTTATGACCCGTCATTAACATGGAGTCATTAGTGATGGGTCATAGAGATGGCTATCACTACTACAAAAATTATTTTTAGAGGCGGGTGATAACTCGTTTTTACAGGCGTTTAATGCATCCGCCTGTGATCGAAGGCCTGTAGAAATAAATGATTTTCACATGCGCAAAATTGACCGCCTGTGAAAATCTATTATCATAGGTGGTTCACTTAAGGAACTGGTTTTCACACCAATTATGTGAACCGCCTGTAAAAATGTGTGACAGTTTTATCTTAAAAATGTGTGACAGTTTTATCTTTAAAAATTTATAATTTTTTCATATGAGCTCAGATGGGGATAAAGTTTATATGAAAATTTTAGCCCTCGACGAGATCTACAACTTTGTAGTTGAAAAGTTTTTCATTTGAGGTCATTTAGATGCCCAAATAATTATTTAAAACTTCAAACGATTATTTAGATATCTAAATGACTTCAAATAAAAAAAACTTTCAACTACAAAGTTGTAGATCTCATCGAGAGCCACAATTTTCATATAGATGTTTTCCTCATCCGACTTCATATACAAAAGTTATGAATTTTTTAATAGATGGTTATTTCCAGAGGCGGTTCACATAAGGAACTGCGTGTGAAAATATATTTTCACAGGCAGTCTGTAACTGCAGGAGGCCCTCGCCAATTGTTTAGGTGGTTTTTTAAATAAACCGCCTGTAGAAAATTATGCTAAGTGTCTTGAAAAATAGTTTTTTAGTAGTGTATGACCCGTCACTAATGACTTTTAGAGGGATTTTGGTATATTTTCTTGTAAGAATGAAATTTCTTTTTTTCCTGTTGATTTAATTATTTCCTTTATGAATTTATTTACAATTGCAAGAGGGGGAGGAAAGGAGGGATGCAAACCTTCAAAAGCCAAAGAGGACAATCCACATGTATCACGATTGGGTAGAAGGAGCAAAATTGTTGATTCCAACTCAAACCCTAGAATCTATCATATATGAGCAAGAGGAGGAGAGGGGAAGACAAACCTTCAAAGGCAAGGGACAATCCTAACTTCAAATCACCAAGATTTGGTTGGTCCTTAACAGAATAAAAAAAAATCACCACTTTGTCGAGTAGATGATAGATAGACACTGTCTGATCATGCTGCTTGGCGCATAGGATAACAGTAAATATCACTCATTAGTGACCGGTGATAAGGACACCCGTCACTAATAACTTTTACATTAGTGACAGGTGTCCTTATAACCCGTCACTAGCGACGCTGGTCTCGACTAGTTTAAAAACAGCACATTAGTGACGGGTGATAACTATGACCCGTCACTAATTACTTTCACATTAGTGACGGGTGTCCACATTTACTCATCACTAATGAGTGGCCCCGGCTATAAACTGTCCGAGACTATATTTAGTGATATGTGCCCTCTCTACCCATCACTAATAACTACATCATTAGTGATAGACTTTTAGGTGACATGCAACTACTATATTTAGTAACGGGTCGTTCTCTCGCTATCACTAATGACACCTCATTAATAACGGATCTTAGCGGGATCCTAACCTAGATCACATATTAATGACGGGTCATCACTAAATCTATTACTAATAATGTATTAATGGTAGATTCTAATTGACCGTTGCTAATGACGTGTTTCCTTTGACACTTTCTTACGTGATGTCACTTGGCCCCGCCCCTGTGCCAATCAAGCCAGAGTCCTGCAAACCTACATTTTCCCCGACCTGACATTCTCCTTATATTAGAGATTGTAAACGCTAACATTAATAATCAAACATGATAACGTGTCCAACTTCATTACGTGTAGATTGATGTCAGACAGCTGTACATGTGATATCAGTTGTAGATCTTTCACGTAAAATTGGGATCTACAAAACCAAGGGTCGGCTCTTTTGCTTTTCATAAAATTTTCTAATATTTCTGTTTTAACATGTTTCATCCTATATGACCGTGAAGGTCTTAGAGAAGCTTCCACTTAGTGAATATATGATAGTAAACTTTAATTATTGTTAGAGGAAAAATAAATCAGCTTGAGGGTAATGGTTGAAGAGTACCACATAAGTCTTCCGGAGCCTTGATCTACGAATCCCCAGCTAAAGGCTCGACCTCCGAGGTTGTCAGGTCCCTTCACGGTACCTCTTTATACCTACGAAGGTTTCCCTTGGCTTAAGTGGCTCAGCCTCCCGAAGCCTCGGTTCCCCGAAACCTCAGCCTCTCGAAGACTCGGTCTCCCCAAAGCTCCAGTCTTCTAGAGCCCTGCTTCCCAAAGCATTCACCTCACGGATCCATGCCTCCGGAGGCCCCCCGCCTCGGGATGATCGGGCCACCTTCCCGAAGATAGCAGGGTGATTCAGCAGTCTCTGAGAAGATCTACCGAAAGGAGAGTGTCGGTTGTGCTTTGCCTGTCAAGAAGTGACCGGCATTAAAGGCTTAGGCTGATGGGTGCATTCTGACACCTTGGCGTAATGGAGGCTATCCTGACACCCCTGACAGTGCGGCACTGGGCCGCAATTGGCGACCGGCTCACCGCATTGGAGGGGGCAGGCATCACGATAGTTACCATGGTGGATATTTACGTCCCCAATAGGATAAAAAGTAGTTATCCGGGATGAGGCCCAATAATTCGATCAGGTCCTAGATATTCGTACATTGTGATAACTTGTACGCCAAGCTACACATGGCCCTATAAATAGGGGACCGTGGTCATCTGGGAAAGGTAGGCAGAGAAAAGACGGAAACAGAGCAGGAACCACAGCAAACCTGTGATTCTCCCCCTAGATCGATCCATTTTCCTACCATCAATATACTCATGGTATTCCTTTTTCTCAAACTTCATCGCCAAGTTTGAGTCTACTCCTTAGAAGAAACTCTCGCCGTATTTGCTAGGGCAAGATGAATTCTTGCTCCAACAATCATTAACTGTTTCAATTTTTCTTGCTACTAGCGGTGGAGTTTGGGGTATTTTTTAAGATTTAAATGCAAATATGTTCAAACCCATGTCCGTGTTGAAATTTTTTTTAAAAAAACCTTCATCTGTGATTTTTTTTTTTTTTACTTTTGCAAAACGAAGCTGTAAATTTTTCTTGTTTTCTTTATTCGGTGTGCCACACATGGATGCTGGCCCACATCAGTGAACGTAAGGATGGACTGGTGCAACCACGTCAAACTTCACCCATCCCTTTCACTAATATCCTAGTGTTTCTTCAATTTGTAGTACAAAGTACAGTCATCCACCAGACACACAAAATCGAATTTATTTAATGGTCAGATTCAGACCACGAAAGATATTGTTTTCTGTAGGTTCGCTCCTTGTTTACTACTACATTATATACTGCAGTGGCTGCCTGCACGTGTATAATTTCTATTGCAGGTAACTGTGTTTTGCGTGTTCGGCATGCCCATTGTCCATGTCAATTATCCAATCATGCATATTTATCTACCTAACTACACTAACCACGGCAGATTCTGCAGCCTGTCGTTTTTGATATATGCCACAACTGAACGGTTGACAGATTTGGCACCAAACCAGATATATGATTGCCCTGCTTCGTATAACGAACCGACCAGTGCAAGTAATTGACCAATGCAATAATCGATATCTGACGAGCTTTAACCAGACCAAGTCAAGTACAAGTGATAGTTTTAACGAGCTTTGTTCAGATTAACACATATCTGACTATGCGTATAATCTTATAATGGCTGTCTGCACCTATATAATTGCTAGTGTAGGTAACTGTGTTCTATGTGAAAGTAACTGAAGTCTAAATATGCATATATGTTCATTATCTATGTCCATCATCCAGGCAATGTATATTTATCTCCCTAACTGGATCAATCACAGCTGCAGGCTGCAAGCCATTGTTTCTGATACCACCACTGATGAATGGTTAACAGATTTTGCACCGAACCAATTAATTAATATAGTTATCCTGCGTCTACATCTCAAAAAAGAAAAAGAAAAAGGATGTTTGCCCTACTTTCTTCCAATGCATGTAGAGCACGCGACCAATGCGATAACCGGTACACTGCCAAAAAAAAAAAAGAACTGCAGAAAAGAAAAGAAAAAGCGATAGCCGGTGCATCCGTGCATGCATGGATGCATTTCACTGTTACTGGCTTGGTGGCTGGTGCCTTGAGATAAACAAGAGTGACAGGCTTGTAACAAAGCACTGGTAGATATAACAAGCGTCTGACGTGGATCCTTAATTAAACTATGAGTGCTAGCGTCTGATCACTCTCGTAATCGCCCCCCTTGTAATTGACCTAAACCAGCTTCCGGTAGTACATGCATGGTATATCCTTGGGCGGGTCGGCTTTAGGGATGAATAAGAGGCCAAGTTTGGTACGACGTGCATGGCTAGCTAAGAAGCTCTCAACTACCTTCTTCCTTCTATAAAAGGCAACCACCATTGCATGCATCCTCACCATGCACATCAAACACACTTGAACTTGCAGCAACTAATCACTTGAAGCTAGCTAGGAGCCTAGGACATGGAGAGGCAGTACATCCTCCTGGCCGTGGCGGTGCTGGCAATGGGCGGCATTGCCATGGCACAGGCCGGCGGGGCTGTCCCTTTCACAGAGAAGGACCTAGCGACCGAGGCGAACCTGTGGAAGCTGTACGAGAAGTGGCGCGGCGTGCACACAGTGTCCCGGGATCTCACGGAGAAGAAGGCCAAGTTTGAGGTGTTCAAGAAGAACGCCATGTACGTGCACGAGTTCAACACGCGCAAGGACAAGCCCTACAAGCTCGGCCTCAACAGGTTCGCTGACATGACGCTCGACGAGTTCAAGAAGAAGTACACCGGTGCCAAGACCGTCGTCCGCGATGCCGCCAAGCCCAAGATGACCGCCGCAGCCTCCACCAAGGTCGCCGACGGCGACGTGCCGGCCTCGTTCGACTGGAGAGACTACGGTGCCGTTACCCCTGTAAAGGACCAAGGGCAGTGCGGTACGTACTAATAGTATGAATTCAAACTTATTGATCCTGTTTGGTAATATTTGTTTATGGCCTCAGGGTATCCGTTTTATAATGTTTGCTCATATGATAGTTGCTCTCTTGTTTTTAAGAGACTTTAAATTTAATGTGTGGCTTTTTGTTGGGGAAACCAATGTATGTAGATAGGTTTACAGGTTTCATGGGGTTGACATCTATTGTGAGATGATTTATTTTTATTTTTTATTAATTTAGGATTTTCTTGATCTCTACACAATGGTGAATATGAACAAACATTGCAACCGAGAACTAGTTACTACTACCATCCATCATTAATTAATAATCAGTTAACAAAGTAACTGCCATGCATTAATATTCGCAGGGAGTTGCTGGGCCTTCTCGGGCACAGAGTCCGTGGAGAGCATCAACGCCATCGTGACCGGGAACCTCTTGTTGCTGTCCGAGCAGCAGGTACTCGACTGCTCCGGCGCCGGCAACTGTGAATATGGCGGATATACGTCCGGCGTGTTCGATTACGCCATGCAGACCGGAATTGCCTTGGACTGCAACTACCCACCCTACGAAGCCATGGACGACCAGTGCAGGATTGACTACGTACGCTTGCATGCATTCTATTTAATCAATCAACTCTTATGTACGATTACTCATCGCCAAATAAACTAACCATGCAACATGAAATCTCTATCTCTATGGATGCAGAGCAAGACCCCGATGGTGAAGATCGACGGGTTTGAGGAGGTGCCGGCGAACAACGAGAAGGCGCTCAAGTACAGGGTGTACCTTCAGCCGGTGTCCGTCCACATCGAGGCGAGCAACGACCTGATGCTATACCAGGAGGGGGTGTTCGACGGTGAGTGTGGTACGAATCTGGACCACGCGGTGGTGGCGGTCGGCTACGGCGTGACGCAGGACGGCGTGCGCTACTGGATCGTCAGGAACTCGTGGGGCGACTCCTGGGGTGAGGGTGGCTACATCCGGATGATCCGCGACATCGACGCCAAGGAGGGCATATGCGGAATCGCTATGTATCCTATCTACCCCACCAAGAACTGCCCCTGTGCTGCTACCGGAGCAGGTGCTGCTGCTCGTCCCAAACGTGCCGGTTTCGCCAAGGATGAGCTCTGAGCTCGCCGCCGCCTGATCGTTAGATACACACATGCATGATCTATCATCATATATAAAGTGTAGTGTTGTCACGTTCCGTATGCCCAATGGCCATAGCCTTATAGGGGGAGGTTGAATAAAACGGAGGTCCATTTGTTGATGTACAGCATGGACTTTCGCCTTTGTTACTGTTTGATGGCCTGAATATTAGTATCCAATAAAGGCCTACTTAGTTTTATAATAAAAGTTAATTAAGGCCGAGTTAAATGGTTTATTATGTACGATCTTGTCTTCGCCTACGTATTGGTCACTGCATATTGCTCTGTTGTCATAAAGAGAATATTTTTTCTATCCTCGAGAGGTATCTACGAGGGAAAAGTACTTCTACTACCATAGAATTAGTAAAAGCAGAGTGTGTCATAGAAGATTTCTTAGAACTTATCGCTGACAAAATATTATCAGACAGTTGGTAAGATAGACGTGTCTGTAACAAGACAACTATCTAGATGTGATTGAACTCACAGATAGATTTTAAGATTTTATAAATCTGTCTGTTTCTATCATATAGATACAGACAGTGTTTAGAAAAACCCGTATGTGATATTGTCACAGACAGTTTCTTGTATGATCTGTCTCTGTCTATACGATAGACATAGACAGATTTTATGAAAACTCGTTTGTATTTAAAGATCCACGAACGTTTTCAAATTTGACTGTTCATCTCCCCAAGCTCTTTTGGCTTCCTCCACACACAATCTGCTCATCTCCCCTTAATATAAAGTGACAAGGAGTGCCACTGCTACAGAAATAGTCATCAATGGTGGTTTTTTAACTGGCACTGATAGTGCCAGTATCAGTGCTAGTTCCTAATACCAACCAACACTGATACATATTATAGGGCCAAAAAAGCTCATATTTTAGAAATAAAAATGATTACAGCACATACGCATGGAACCAATACACTTGCTGATTTGCAGAGCACTGGCATCATATTACACAATCGAATGTATCAAACAGATATATCAATATCATCGTCCTAGAGAAATCATGCATCAAAAACACATCTAGCTTTTCATGTTTCACCTCTGACATTTCGCACAACCCAACATTAGAGCAGATCAGAGACTTTTTACCTCCAAATATGACCCACCAATTCATCAACCAAACATGTTACACACAACTGATCGATGCGTACAAACCTCATGAATTCTCAGTTCACCCACTAGCCACCACAAACTCAGGGTCAAACCACATCACTACCACAATTGAACAAATTCACACCAAAATAGAGTACTAGAGAACCTAAAAATCATCTGCAATAAACTCACCAATCCACGGATTAGAGAGTGCAATTAGGCTGTAGTACTGGAAGAGACAGACCGTGTGGCAAAATCTTTAGTTCGAAAAACGTGGAAACCAAGATTCGCTGCAAAGGAGTTGATACGAGGGTAATTGGTGACTATGGCATCTCTCAAACCCATAAACCTGAAATTTCAGAACCACTATAACTGGTTAGTACTCTCACTAGATAATTAACACACAGGAAAGCACAAAACTCAAACATCCAAGTACCCACCTCTCAGATAGCTTGGGAACTACTAGCTCCGTCAGATCCACTTGGGCAGCTTCTTAATGCATACATGAAAGCAAGATCTCACCTTTCCACGGTAGAGATGATCGTATACATCGAGCAACTGCGCTAGCTCGAGAATCGTGAAGATATTCTCCTCTCCAATTAGGTTTATTACAGTAGCGAACTATCAATTGGGGAAAAAAACCGAGTAGTGAGCATAGACAGAGAGGTGGGAGGGGAGGAAGAGTCACGCTGGACGAGTACCGCTCATGGGAGGGGACAGCGGGGGGAGCGGAGGGTGAGGAGGCCACAGGCAACACGGGTGGCAAATGCGTCGAGAGATCGAGAGAGAGAGAGAGAGAGAGAGAGAGAGAGAGAGAGAGAGAGGGTTGAGAGCTCCATTGGTGAGGGGTGAGGAGATAAGGCTGAGAGCTCATATGCGGACTTGTTCACGAATGCGTTTTACCTCTGTAAAATTTCGGGTCTGGCTCAAAGAGTATCAGTGCCGGTCTTACTAACGAATCAACACTGATAAAAAATTATCAGTGAAAGTCTATGTTTACAAAATAGCACTGAAGTATCAGTGCTGATTGTCAACTAGAACGGGCACTGGTAATGAGTATTAGTGCTGGTTCAACCTGGCTCAATCATTGATTGAGCTTAGAATGTTACAAATCACCACTGATACTTTATTAGTGCTGGTTTGTGCCTAATCAGTACTAATAGGGCAGCACGGATGATCTATTCTATTGTAGTGTGTTCTTCTTCCTCACTCGTCGTCCTAGTGTTCATATCTTCCACTTTACTAAGAAGCATCATCCTTACTCACCATCCTTGCGTCGGAGAAACGAGATCTTGGTGCCAAATCCCTTTCACTGCACTAAAGTGAGTATCATATGGTTCCCGTCGTGGTTTTGTTAGTTTTTTTTTATTTGTGTATGTAATTGATGGCAATGTCTTGTTTTCATTGTAGATCTACAATGGTGCAATTCACGGCAATCAAGCTGTGGCAGCAAGGGGTTGTCCATATGGTTGCTTAGACAATGCATATGCTAGGTGTCAACTTCAGCCGGGTGGACTTCGTGTTCTTTGCTACTGCGAAGGCCCCCACCGTGGACCTTGAGTATGCTATGTATCGCATTCTCCATTCTGTTCTTCCAAATGGAAATTTCTCCATTGTTGTTAGTCAAAATGGAGATATTTTTGTCAACTACAAGACAAGTTTGAACGCACATGTATTTCTTAACAAGGTTGTGGGACCGAACATCACGACTAGAGGGGGGTGAATAGGCGGTTCACTACTTGATCACACAACGCTCCTCAACGAAAAAGAAAGCGGAAGCAAAATTAGAGAAACACAAGAGAAACCTGCAACCTTGTGACTATGGATAAAGTATGAACACGAGGTTTGATATAAGTTCAAGCCATGATCCTTGTCACAAAAGGCTTAAAACTTCACAAAGAAGACTAAAAGATGGGCACCGGGCAAGGAAGATCTCAAAGTTGATGACTTAGAGGCAATGGAATGCAATATCCAAATTTGTACTATTGTACATGCATTTTATGCCTCTAGCAACAAGAAGATCAACCTCACATGATGCTGAAAATTTCAGCTCAAAAAGGAGAAACGAATATCACAAGCCAAAAGACAAACTCGTAAGGAAACACAGAGCCAAAAGAAGGAGACTAGAAGGAGGTGAGCATGAGCCAATGAAGAAACTTGCACTTCATTAATCTCAGAGGTCAGCCCTATTTTAGACGGATTACAAGAAGTTTTTTTCTCTCCAAAAGCTCTAACCTATTACAAGGCTGAGCCTATACTCTCCTCTACCCTAAAGTTTATCTCTTAGATCTCAAATGGCGGGCTCAAGGGTTACCACCAGCCAACCCCTTCTATTTATAGGCCTAGAGGGGTTGCTTAACCCTTAAGCATCATTGTCCCCAAATTACCCCTTGCTAAAAATAGTCTCCCACCTACCATAGGGGCATTTTGGTCTGAATTTTGCTCCGTCCATTGAATGGCTGTGACACCTTCACGACTTAGCTTCTCCTCGATGCTAGCTTCACGATGATGCCACGTGCACTCCATTATTCTACAATTTTGAGGCCAAACCGCGAAAACATCTTGCACGCTTCTCAAAGCATGACTTGTCGCTGCTTGACTTGCCATCAAGCAAGCATCCCGATGTTGACGCGTGTCTTCCGTCTTGAGATCTTGACCGTCGGTAAGTTTCTCCCACTCCCGATCCCTCAGGCCGCCTTGTCACTTGCACCAGTATTCCTTTCGCTTGACTTTGTCAACACACTGTCTTCATCAACCTTCATCCCATGCCTTGCTTGATCTTCATGTGTGCAGCTAGGATCACCCTTGACTCCATCCGGCCTCATTGATCGTCTGACACCAAGCACCCCACTTGGCCCCGATCACCCGCCATCGATCGTCAAATTGCATCGAACACCTGCACATTAATAGACAAGCAAACATGTATCTCCAGAGCCAAGTAATATCATCACATGTTAGTCCAAATCAAATCCCAATTGAGAAAAATAGATGTGACCCAAAATGTGAACACCGAATGTTCCGATGTGTTCATCCAATGAACACCGGAGCATCCGGTGAGTACATTTCCATTTTGCACCTAGAAAAATCCCTCTCTGGAAAACTCTGTCCGGTTTGCCACCTTGGTCATCATCGGGCAATCCGATGAGTTCAACTCTTCCATGCTTTGCATTTGCACCCCTCTTTGGACAAGTTGGTCTAGTGATCACCTTTTGCCTGCACCGGACAATCCTTCTCTGCAAGAATTAGTCCAGTGTTGTCCTTTGGTGATCACATTTCACTCACTTGAGCATCCGGTGAGTTCTTCTACTCCAGGCACACATTTCAACCTCTCTAAAAATATTAGTCCGGTGCTTACCTGTGCACACACCGGACCATCCTGTGCTTGATTCAAATTTTGTTGCCAGAAGACATTCTCTATAGAATTTAGTCCGGTGCTCATATCTGTCATACACTGGACTATCCGGTGAGATCAAAAACCCCCACGCCGGATTGTTCAGTGAGTGAAAACCTTCTGCACCGAACTAACTCCAATTCCTTGCAACTTTGGTTAGACAAGATTATCATTGCAGTACATACCTATGCATTGGCAATCAAACAATCACTCAACCAAAGCCATACATTCTCAATCACTCATCACAAAGCATAAACCAAGGCACATCTCAACTTGGTTTCTCAATCTCCCCTTGATGAGTGCATTGACAACATCACAAAGAACAGAAGAAGGAAATTAAGAACGCACAAAAATCTCACCGAAAAGAAAATAAAGGCAAGCCATAAACTTCAAAAGCATAAATCCAAAAGCTCTAGCTACCCCTTGATGAATGCAATTTTCATTATCGATTTTCTCTATCATTCAGTATGCAAGTTTTGTCTTTGTGGATTCATGCATTTTTTCTCCCCCTTTGGCAATGCAAACATCAAGGACTAAACATGAAGATGCAAATGAGATGCAAACCTACAAAGCTTCACATAGAGATCACAAAGCACTTGCAAGAATAGAGATGTCAAAGTACTACAAAGAGTGAACAATATAACTCAAAAGCGTACACGGATTCAAAATGATTTCATGGCACAAGCACTAAGAGTATAGCAAGTTTTTTTTCATTGTTGTTCGATTATCCAAAAGATGTTAGTACAAAAGCATCCACAGTTTCATGACCAGTGAAAAGATTAGAGATGCTAGTGCTATATCAAATTCAAACTAGGCAACCACGTTCTCCCCAACGGGCTATGCAAACCCCCACATATCAATCCAAACCTTAGTTTGACAAGATAAATAAAAGTATTCTTAGCATAGTTAAAGAGCATAATTAGAGAGTATCTTAAGTTTTAGCATTGTGATCATTTTACTATCCTCAAGTGAACTTAAGCAACCATGAGTTTACTTCTTTGGCAAACCTCATGAGCATTAAGCCTCCGTATTGGATTCATGTTCAGCTCATAACTTGATCATTCATTTCATTTTTTCATCAAATAATTCAAGATATGCACATTTTTCATAAAGCCAAAACAAGTTGTGTCTTTGTGACACAAAAGAACACATGCTCTCCCAAGGGTTAAGCATAGGCTAAACATTTACATAGACAATGTTCAAAGACCCCCAATCCGTTGAAAAGAACAAAGCAGCCTAGCACAAGCTTTTCACAGAACTAGCCCTAATATAAGCACTGATCACATTAAAGCATCTCCTCAAGGGTGACAAGTGATTAATATTCATATTTCAATTTCATGCTCAATAAAATCAAGTTTGCTCAATAGATTTCATGCCATGTCTCAAAAGGAGACTACGCTTGCACAAATTGTTACACATCCATTCTCTAAAGCACAAATTCAAAACTAGTACAAGAAAATGCCAAGAACATATAAGTAAAGCTTGCTAACATGATTATCTGACATGATGCTATGCAATGCAAATGCAACAAAAGTAAGATATAGTATTTACAAGAGCAACTCCCCCTTACTCAATGCTATAGGGATGGCACACTCCAGCTCTCCTCTCAAATAGGCAAATCTTGTGGTATCAAGAGGCTTGGTAAATATGTTGGCTAGTTGGTGTGGGGTATCAATGTATTTCATCTCAATATCTCCCTTCTCATTGTGATCTCTCAAGAAGTGGAATCTCACATCTATGTGTTTGGTTCTTGAGTGCTGGACTGGGTTGTTGGCAAGGCTTATGAAACTGATGTTGTCACAAAGAAGTGGCACATTCTTGAAATCCAACCCAAATCTCTCAAAGTAGCAACCATCTATAAAATCTGTGAGCAACAGTTAGCAGCAGCTACATATTCAGCTTCAGCAGTAGAGTGCATAACGCTAGACTGTTTGCGAGAAGACTAACACACAAGAGAAGTACCTGAAAAATGATAGGTACCCATGGTACTCTTCATGTCAATTCGACAACCAGCAACATCTGCATCAGAAAAACCTCGAAGAGAGAGAGAGAGAGAGAGAAGAGACGAAAAACCAAAGACCGTACTCGAGGGTGTGCTTGAGGTACCAGAGTATGCGTTTCACCACTTGGAGGCGAGACGTTCGTAGTGAAGCTTGGAAGTGAGCACACAAGCACATGGCGAAGTAGATGTCTGGTCTTGTTGCTGTCAAGTACAGGAGGGAGCTAATCATGCTATTATACTCTCGCTGGTCCACCTCCTCTCCATCTTCATCTGGATCAAGCACCGCCGAGGTAGCCATCGGTATCACCAAGGGCTTCATGTCGCTCATGTCAAACTTCTTCAGCAAATCCTTGGTGTACTTCATTTGGTGGACGAATGTACCTTACTTGCATTGCTTGATTTGCAGTCTAAGGAAGAAGCTGAGCTCACCCATCATCAACATCTCAAATTCTCTATTCATAGTTTCTGCAAACATGGCTACAAGAGCATGAGAGGAACACATAAATCTGAACAAGTAGGAAATCATTGCCGTGCTTGAGAGTGAACAAAGTTTTATCCATGGATCCCATCTCATACTCAAGCTCTATCAAGAATGACTTAAACCTTTCATACCAAGCTCGAGGAGCTTGCTTAAGCCCATACAAAGCCTTCCTAAGTGTATACACTCTATTTGGGTATTTAGGATATTCAAAGCCTCGGGGTTGTTTGACATAGACTTCTTCTTCTATGAAGCCATTAAGGAAAGCACTGACATCCATTTGGTGCAACTTGAAACCTCGGGATGCCACAAATGCTAGATGAATCCTAATGGCTTCTAGCCTAGCTATGGGTGCAAAGGTCTCTCCAAATTCTATCCCCTCTATCTGGGTAAAACCTTGAACCAGAAGTCTAGCCTTGTTTCTCACTATAGACCCATCCTCCCCTTGTTTGTTTTGAAAACCCATTTGGTGTCGATGGTGTGAACATTTCGGGGTGGTTCTACAAGGACCCAAACTTGATTTCTCTCAAAATTTTCTAACTCTTCATGCATGGCATTGAACCAATTTGAATCAGATAAAACATGTCCAACATCATGGGTTCAGAAGAAGCAACGAATGTAGAATTTGTAAAATAAGCATGAGAAGAAGATTTAGACCTCGTTACCCTCTCATCAAGATCTCCAATCATCATGTGTGGAGGATGAAGTCGCTGAATGTGTCGAGGGGCCTCACGCCATGAGAGAACCTCCCCCTCAAACACAGTTGGTGTAGGCTCGAGAGCAGCCAAAGAGGATGTAGTGGCTATAGGACCCTCTACTGGAGTGGAAGAAGCAGGAAGCAGCTCTAGAGCAGTTGTAGTCAAGGGAAGTAGTGGATCATCCTCGCCATCACCGAGAGCTGGAAGGTCGTCATCTACAAAGATGCTCTCACTCATCTCATGATCACCTATATACTCAAAGATAGGACTAGCACAAGGGGTTGATTTATCAAAGGTCACATCACATGAATCTATAATTGTGTTAGTGTCAAGATTAAAGACACTGTAAGAATGACCATGAAAAGAATACCCCAAGAAAATGCCATCCGAAGAGCGTAACTCAAACTTGTTATGATTGCCACGCTTTAGAATGAAGCACTAGCAACCAAAGACTCTCAAGTGCGAAACCTTGGGCTTCCTCTCAAAACATAGCTCATAAGAAGTCAAATTCAAGATTGAGCTCAAGAAAATCCAGTTGGAGATGTAGCACACAGTGTTTATGGCATCAGACAAAAACTTCCTAGGAGTCCTATACTCATCAAGCATCGTCCTAGCCATCTCAACTAAAGTTTAGTTCTTCCTTTAAATAACGTCATTCTGCTGAGGAACACGAGGGGCAGAAAATTGGTGCTCAATGCCATGTTCAAGACAAAAGGCATCAAAGAGATAGTTCTTGAACTCGATACCATTACCACTGTGAATTGCTTTCAATGCACCAGGGAGTTTCTTGAATAATCTCAAAGCCAATCTTCAAAAGTGTGAGAACACTTCATCCTTGCTCACAAGAAAGAAGACCCAAGAATACCGAGAGAAATTATCAACAATGATAAGTACATACCACTTCCCACCCGCCGAACGAACTCGAGATGGACTAACAGTGTCCATATGAATTTCTCCCGGTCATTTAGTCATCACCAGTTTAACTGGTGGGTGAGGAGAGGTAACCATTTTGCCATGCTGACAAGGAGCACAAACAAGGTTCTTCTCAAACTTGAGATTGGCAATCCTCGGATCAAACCTAGGGCACTCAAACGAGTAAGCAAATCAAAGCTCATATGCCCTAGTCTCCTATGCCACATCCAAAGCTCAGAAGAAGGTTGAGCAATCAAACAACAAGAAGAACCAAGAGACTCAAAAAAATATGCTCCAAAAACTCTCCCTACTCTTGAAATCTTGCAAATCAAAGCGCCAGAAGAATCAAGAACTCGAGAAGTATCACATCTGAAATGCACTTCTAAGTCCTCATCCAACAACTGAGATACAAAGAGAAGATTGTATCCCAGATGCTCCACCAAAGCCACATCTTTGAGAGTAAAACTCTCATTCACCCTTACCGTACCTTTAGCTTTCACCCTTTCTTTCGATCGTCCTCGAATGTGATGTAATCATGTTGCTTTGTCAGGGTGAGACTGAAGAACCATGATGCATCATTGGTCATATGGCGCGAACAACCAGAGTCAATTAGCCACTTATTCTTCAGGTCTCCGCCTACCACCTACATCAAATAAGACATGCTCGATTGCTCAGTGCTGGGGTAAGTAAGAAACTTCCTGGGAATCCAGCACTGAGACACTCGAGGAGTAGAGGTAAAAGCAAGGGAATGCAAGTCAACATTAGCACGCTAGGGACAAGAACCACAATGAGAAAAACGTGGTCGATCAAAGTGCTGCGATTCAAAACCTCTTACACGTGATCCAAAAACATGAGTCATGGTAGGATCCACGTCGGGCAACACCTCTAGAACAGAACTAAAGAGCACTAGAATCTCATGGGTAGGAGTGAGAAAAATGGCTCATGTACACCAACATAAGGGCGGTACATGTTCTGGTTGCTCCACTCCCACTCACGTCGCTCATCCCTCCTACGGTGAAAGCAAAACCCAACTAGGTGACCCTCCCTCTGGCAGTAGGTGCAGTGATAGACTCTCTCAGAAGCAAGGTTACCGGTCACTCTAGGCTCAGTCACATGGACTCTCATCTTTGGCTGTGGAGCTCTCTTGTGGTGGAATGGATTTCTTTTTGAGTGGTTGTGGTGTGGGTTTCTTCTTGGTGGGTTGTGGAGGAGTATTGATTTTAGACTTTTTAGCTTCTAGGGTAGTAGGTGTGGTGAAAACAGTCTTCCCAACCCCAGAATAAGCAACCCTCTCAAAACCCAACCCAATAGCCTAACCCGCCTTATCGGCATACATCTTGTTCTTGCCCAAGATCAAATCCTTCTTGCCCTTGCCTTCTGAGCACTTCTCCACAAGAGAAAGGAGATACTCTTTTTTGGCCAAAAGCTTCTCAACTTACCTTCTGACCCAGCTGAGCTTGTCCTTAAGGATAATACAGGTGGACCAGTTAGGCTGCACATCCTTAGAACTCTCAGCACTCTCCAATCTAGACTCTAACTCTTTTATGTGCTTGGCATTCACATCAACATCCTTTGAGAGCAAAGGGAAATTCTTGCAAGTGCCTAAGAGAGTAGGTTTAGACTCTTCCTCAAGGAGCTTCTTCTCGGCAGTCTCAAGCCGACTGACAACTCGAGCATGCATATTCTGAAGCTCGGCAAGTTCAGTCATGACCACCAAGAAACACTCACACTCATCCTCAACCTTGGACCTAATCCTAAGCAACTCAAGCTCAGAAAAAGAACATTCTAGCCTAGACTTGAGTTCCTTAACCTCATGAATCATTTTCTTAAGCAATCTATCCTGGCTAATGAGCAAATCATTCAAGGTATCAACCTGAACTAAAAGCTGATCATAGGTGAATGGTACCTCAGAGGGTTCCAGCTCAGGGACACTATCGTTGTCGTCCGCCATGAAGCAGAGGCCAGTGAAGTCCTTGGCTTTCTTCTTGTTCTTCATGGGCTACTCCTCTTCCTTCGAGCTCTCCTCTGAGCTTGAGGAAGTGTTGATGTCGCTGAGAGCCGCCATGGCTAATTTCTTGGCCATTTTGTCACGGTTCTTCTTGAAGAAGGGCTTCTTGTCCTTTTTCTTGTGCTTGTTGTAGTTGTGGTTGCGACCTTCCCACTTCTTGAGCTTGGGGCAATCCGCTTCAAAGTGGGTGGTATCACCACACTCAAAGCAAGCATGGAAACTGCCTCCAGAGCCTTCGGCCTCTAGACTCCCAACAAGAGGTTGGGCCCCCAGAGGTTGCAGACCCCTCCAGACCACCCCTTCGGTGCCCATGCGACCTTCCGAAGCCTAAAGATGCAGCCGACCTTTGGAGATAATATCAGGGAAGAAAGGACACCCCTGCAGCCAACCTGACGCGAGGTGACAGGCGATTAATGTCGGTGCAAGTGGTGCTTATCCTGACACCCTAGCACGATGAAAGTGGCCTGACACCCTCGCAGAGCAGCGCCAGGCCACAATTGGCAACCGGCTCACCCCTCAGGGGGCAGGCACCACAATAGTTATCACGGTAGATATTTATCTTCTATGTAGGGTAAAAAGTAGTTATCCAGGATAAGGCCCGTTAATTCGATTAGGTCCTAGATATTTGTACATCATGATAACTTGTACACTAAGCTACGTACACCCTATAAATAGGGGGTCGTGGTCATCTGGGAAGAGGGAGACCCCCGGAGAAGGATTTTTCTCCTCTAATCAGATGTAGAAACTCCTCTTGTAACCAGTTGATACACACCATAAGCAAAAGCACAGGATGTAGAGCTGTTATCCGACCAGGAGGCCCGAACCTAGTAAAATCTCTTGTGTTCTTAGGTCCATCTGAGACACACCCCTTCTCTCGCTCTCTTCTCAGCTCATTGTTGTCCCTAAGCTTGAGCTTCTTTGTTAGAAGAGGCTCCCGCCATACTCTATTCACGCAAGACATCCTCTTGTGCCAACAGAGGTCGAATCCACTGCCTGTGCACCCATGTTATCCAGGATGTGGCTTCTCCACTCATTACTTCCAAATCTCTCTCTCTCTCTCTCTCTCTCTCTCTCTCTCTCTCTCTCTCTTGCTGTTGTAAGGGTGAGGTCGGGTCGCAAATCTACCAAATCCAGCAACTGGAGGACGCAACTGATGGTTGGTGCAGTTTCTGAATGTCGGGACGAGGTGCTCATGTTCCTCATTGTCTAGACAGAGGTAGGATCTGCCGCCCATGCACCCTTGTCGCCCAGGAGGTGGAAAGCCACTTTAAATTTGGCGTGATGGTGGCCCACTCTTTGAGGTCTGGGCAACTTGTTTCCCACTGCGCCCTACTCAAGAGTGCTACAGTAGATCATCAAGCTTTAGCGACATTGCCATTTCGCAATGATTTGCTTTAAGGGTTATACAAATTTGCCTAGTAACTGATTTTTAGAGGTACGAAATTGCTTCAATTTTGCCTAGCTAATGCATCGAATTGCTTTCCCAATTTTATTTGTAGTTATCCAAATGTTGCTTCTCAAAGTCACATAATTGCATGCAAAATGTTCAGTTGATTTGGTTTTAAGGTTGTACTGATTTGCTTCTCTTGTTGCAGAAGTTAGCTACTAAGTTTGTATTGATGTGCCTTTTCATTTTGAATATGCACAACATGTTAATTGATTTTTGCATTTTTCCAAGTTTGTACTAATTCGTTCCCAGTGGTACAACCGAATTGCCCTCAAGGCTGCACACTTTTGCTGCTACGAATCCTTTTTATGATCCACCTTTGTGAACCTTCATAGATTTGCTTATTGTTGACTATTGATTTGCTTACTAATTTGTTTCAATTTGCTTCTTTTTTTTTCTTTCCAAAATTGCTTGTTATATTGATAAGTAGAGTAAATTACGTATTCCTTGCTGCTATAATTATGTGATGTGATTAATGCATGGACGTGAATGCCTATTAACATTGGACTAATCTACATATGCATACTTCCACACGCATGATGCCTAAAATGAGTGGTAGCCTGATTAGAAAAATATCTAATCAAGTATAGTTTCCTCATTAGGGTGTGCATGCCAAAGAACTAATACATTGCGGTAGCCTGGTCCATACAATGCTCTTGTTCAGATATATTTTTACTAAACATAGGTGTATATGCATAAGCCTAAAAAATGTACATGCAATTTTTAGAGCGTCGATACTTTTGTTACAAATATTCTCGTAACCACTTACTCCGTATAACAACTTTTCGTTCAAAATACGTAATAAACCTTCTAAAAGGGGACTATTATATTGACGCAAAGGAGCAAAAGAAAAACTGAAACGTCCTCCATCAACCTCAGTCAGAATCATCACAGCCCATCGACGCGACCGTCCGCGGAGAACCTGGCTGCCGCTAGTTAGCTACTCGCCGGGCAGGAGCGCCTATGGACGCTGACACCTTCCGTCCCCACCGGCGGCGGCCTCCGAATCCAAGAGTAATTTGTCGTGTCTTGTTGGCACGCGTAGGAAATACGACTCTGGCGGCGGCGGTGGCATCCTGCTTGTGGCTGTGGTCGTTGCCGTCGCTGGCGTGGCTTCGGCTTCTTGGCCTTCTTGTCTTCCTCATCAGTGGCCAAGCAGAAGCAGGAAAGACGCTGAATCCACCCATGTCGATGACTACGCTCGAGGCGGCGATTGGTTGTCCGAGACAGATTGCGAGTTGATTACAGTACAAATATACCCCTAACCATAAGAAACCTTCAAAAAGAGGACTATGGACGCAAAGGAGAAAAAAAACTAAAAATACTCCAGCAACATCAGTTAGAACCATGGGGAACTCTTCGACACGGCCCTCTGTCGAAATCCTGGCTGCTGCTCCTTAGCTACTCGCCGAGCGCGAGCGCCTGTGGGCGCCGACACCTTCATCCGACACCGGCTGCGGCCAACGTATCCAAGAGTAACTCGTCGTGTCCGTTGTTGCCGCGCGTGGGAAAGAAGACTCCAGTGGCGGCTGCGGCCGCGGCGGCGTCTTCTTTGCAGCTGCGGTCGTTGCCGTTGTTGGCGCTGGCTTGGGCTTCTTGGCCTTCTTGTCTTCGTCGTTAGTGGCGAAGCAGAAGCAGGAGAAGAAGCTGATTCCACCCATGTCGACGACTTCGTATGAATCCGCGATTGGCTTTGCGAGATTGCGAATTGATTAGTTCTGATTAGGTGGTACCTACGAGATCGTCAAGCGAAGTCGTGCAGTTAAATATAAAGGCTGGGGCGCGGCCAGGTAACTAGAGTACGAACCGTTTTCGGACTTCGACTCCAACGTGGCACGTAGGTGACCATGGTGTGACAAATTCTGTGTTGTTACTAATTCCCACGTTAATTATGATCAAATTAGTTTCTCTCACTATTATGTAGTTTATTAGTGATAAAAATTTAATTTGCCACATGATATGATATTAGTGACGAAAAGTAGGGAGGATTTTTGTGTAGGAGAGGAGGCGACCATCGGGGAGGAGCGTCATGAGTTGGCACTACAAGAGATCGTATATTAGTGAGAAAAAGTTTGTATCAAAATTGTGTCTTGTCACAGTTTCCTATGTTAATTGTAAATAAATTAGTTTTTATCACTATTATATAGTTTACTAGTGACAAAATTTTATATCAACATAGGCTATACCAATAATGATGAAATATAGTGGTGAAATATTATTTTACCACTATTTACCAAGTTAATTGTGACTAAATAATTATTTCCTCATTGTTATTTAGTTTATTAGTGACAAATTTTTTTATATTGCCACTAGTTATACCATTAGTGATGAAATATAGTGGTGAAACAGTATTTTGCCATTGTTTATCAGGTTAATTGTGACTAATTTTTTTCCTCACTATTATATAGTTTATTAGTGATAAAATTTCATATCGTCACATGATATACTAGTGATGAAATGTAGTGAAAATTTTTTGTGTTTCACTAATTTCCACGTTAGTTATGATCAAATTAGTTTTTCTTACTATTATGTATTTTATTAGTGACAAAAATCTATATCACCATATGATATATAATTAGTGTTGAAAAGTAGTAAGGATTTTTATGTTTCGCTTATTCCCACATGCACTAAAGCACATTTTGCAGTTCTGCAATAGTCACTTGTAGTGAGCCCGTATGTTACTATGCACATGAGCATACTACGCTCCACAAATCCAATGAAGTCAGATGATTGGATCGTAAGAGAGCACATAGGTAATTTTGGTAATTGGTTACGTCAACACATGATGGGTACAGATACCGACGATGCGCTGTTGGAACTGTTGGCTAATGGGCCGTCAACTACAATTCATACATTCCAAGCATACGATATCAATGGCTATATATTTTATACAGAGCACAAGACAACAAGAGCACTAATCAAAATAGCGGTGTCCGTATTGATGCTTACGACACGCTGATAACAGGGAGACCTACTGTTGATGGTCCCTCTATTTTGGTGCTAATGGGTCAGACTCTCAGGGGGAGTCAAGGTCGACAAGTATGGTATGACTACCGTGGACCTCAAACTCGTCGGATACAGAGAACAACCATTCGTGCTTGCCAAGGATGTTGTACAAGTCTTCTATGTAAAGGACCTGGACCCAGTTAATAAGGAGGATCATCACGTGATTCTTCAAGGAAAACGAAAGATTGTCAGAGTTGAAGATGTTGTTGATGAAGAAGACTGCGACAAATTCGATGACCTGCCTCCTTTTGGAGAGAATGTCAAACTTTCTCTCATTCATGACATGGAGGAAGCTACCTACATACGTCACGACCATAACGAAGTATTAATCGTTTAATGAAAGCAGCTTTCATGTATTTTTGTGACCGTAACAAGAAGTAACTTTTTGAAAGTTCAAATCTAAGTGTCTGTCGGTGGATGAACACCGCAAGCGGGGATCCTGATTCTGAATCTACCTCGTACGTGGGATTAATGCGAGTATATGGGATCTAGGCGGGACGGATGATCGTCGGCTAGTAGGAGTAAATGCACAAGGGATTTAGACAGGTTCGGGCCGCACGGAGCGTAATACCTTACTCCTGTATGTCTAATGTGCTATTAATGCTCTTGGAATGCCTTTCTTTGGAGCTCTGTGTTACAAGGTTTTTTGGTCTATCTATCAAGTCTTGAGCTTCGGTCTTCAAGTGCCGGTCTCTTTGAGCTTGTTCAACATCTAACTTAGCCTCAACTTGTTGGACCCTGTCTTCGCTTCGACCAGCCTCTGCTTCTATGAAGTGCTCCCCCCTTTTATCCTATTGGGGGGAGGCTCGGCATGCCCAGATCGGGGGTACAAGTTTCCGTAAGTCATAAATGGAAAGCAACCATTATGGGTCTACAGTTTCATGTTACGGGGGTTGAAAATGCGCCTTTCGGTCGGTCCCATCGGTTATTACGCCCTAACTTTAGCAGGTGCTGGGGAGCCCACCGGCCAGCCGTTGAATATCCACGCATGCTCATTCGGTCAGAGCAGATCTGACACGGTCTGACGCGGCAGGGCGACAGGCGATACGCCCAGTCTTCGCAAGGCTTTTTCAGGCTAGCAAGGGAGAAAGACCAACTAACCTTGGCTCTGGGAACCAAGGAGCACCCAGGATGCACCAGAGGTAAGGGTGTGGTGCCTTGGACAGAGGGATTCGCAGAAGTCATCGAAAGTTACAAGTGTCGGAAGAGAAGGAGAGAAGAACTCGAAGAACGGCTGGCTGTAGTACGATAAGAACTTGTACAGGAGCGTCAGATGACAGACGGTAAAATCAAGGGACCCAAAAGTTACTTGGATTTTGACTTTCCCCCCAAAAGTTGTTTTGTTGCAAAAAACCCCTAAAGGTTTGGTTTTGTTGCAAAAACACCCCCAAAAATTCAAAAAATTTAAAAACAATCACAAAAAATTAAAAAAAAGAGACAATTTAAGACATTTTTTGAAATTTGTTTTCAAAAATAATATCCTTTGCATCATATTTCATGGAGAGTAAGTTTAAAAAAAAGAAAAACGTGGAGCTCATTTATTAATTTGAGTTAAATGCATAGTTAATTATTTACTAATCTAAAAATCATGAAACAATTTTTTTAGTCTTCTTACATGATCCTCTATCTTGTTAAAATACATGAAATCTTGAAATAGTTATTGTAACGTGCAAGATTGAGTAAATGTGTTGCACATAGATTAGTTCATAACTAATCCATAAAACCCCCAATATTAGTAAAACCACTTTTATTAGTTTACTTAAACAATTATTTGTGTAGGAAAAGTAATGGTAGACATGACAAAGTTAAAATAACATGAGTTAATAAATGAGCTGCACATTTTTCTTTTTTTTTTCCAAACTTCCTATCCATGAAATATGATGTAAAGGATATTATTTTTGAAAACAAATTTCACATAAGGTCTGAGAATTTTCTCTAGTGTTTTTAGAATTTTTTTGTGTTTTTTTATTTTTTTGAATTTTTGGGGGGTTTTTTGCAACAAACTCAAACTTTTGGGGGGTTTTTTTTGCAATAAAACAACTTTTTGGGGGGGGGGGAGTCAAAATCCAAGTGACTTTTGGGGGGGAGGGTTTGCATTTTTCTCCAAAATCAAAGAAGCACTTTAGCAAGTAAACAGGTAGCAACAAGGTGAAGAAAATATTGTGAGCCCTGGTGGTCGTCGGAGCAGCTGCGCGTCCGCGGGGTTTGCAGAAGAAGAATCGGCTCGTTACCCCGTGGGCGACATCACAGAAAGCAAAATGTGCATGCTTGTCGTGCCCACCTTCAACATTACCACCACGGTAGCTATGGGGCAGGTTGACCAATGCGTGGAAGGAGCTCTCTTCAACGATCTTTCGATACCGCAGGGATACGCCAAGGTCCACGTGGACTCCGTACGAAGGCCGTACCATAAGATTGAAGTCCACAGAGGCCATGCCTTGCACATTGGCTCTGGCCGTGACTCGTAATATCCAGGGAGGCAAGGTCCTTCCCCTGGCCATCGCCGCCACCTAGGCCCTTGCCTCCGGACTGATCGCTCACACTTCCAACCCACCTCAAGCGCTTCTTATGAACTAGGGGTGCCTCCGACAACTCGGACATCGAACCAGTATGCGAGCTTCCGAATGCTAAGGGCCGCCGGGGGGGGGGGGGCGCACACACTTGTTTTCCAGCAGCCCTAGGCTCTTGAGGATTCCGCCATGCCAGAGCCCCCACGACAAGGTAAAAACAGACATGATTGTACCGCTCCCAACTCCGTGCCAGGGCCACCCGCCACTCCTGCTCCGCTATAGTAGGGGGGGCCAGGATCACCATTGCGATTTCCGCCGTGCGCTCCAGTGAGAGGCAGCACTCTGAAAGAAAAAAGACGGCTCACATCGGCAAATTGAGAACCCAACTATAAAAGGAACTCACCAGCGCTGATAGGCGGACCGGAATACACCTAAGGCCACTCTTCCGCACCTTGCTCAAAAACACAATTCCAACCCGTTTGGAGGGGCCAGACATGCAACATGGTGAACTCCTCCATAAGGTCACGCATGCTCATCTTCTCGGCCACCCTCCGGAGAAGGGCCAGCCGCGAGGCAAACTGGTCATCCGTAATCCCCGTCTCTAGCTCTAGAACATACGTGATATCCTGATCCGTGGAACGAATGGGTGATGCAGGGCCAATGCTGTAGTAGAAGCACCGCTGCAACCAGTCGGTATACCACCGGCCATTGATGGCCTTCGCCGGGAAGGCATAGCGATACTGCGGCCATATCTGGAAGTTGATACTCCCAAGACTGAGGGGCCTCTTCGTCCCCTCGACCTTGATCAACTTCGGCTGGTAGCTGGCAAATTGGAGGGCTACGAAGAAATGCGCCCTCCCTTCACACCCCTCCGCCCGCATGGCCCTCTCAAAGGTGGCCAGGCGGGCAATGGCGTTGCCGTGGAGCTGCGGGAGTTCCATGTAGAAGTGGCGGAGCACCTCTTCAAGCAACGACACTAAAGGAAAACCCGGGCCTGCCTCGAAGAAGGCCTCAAACACCACAACCTCATGGGCCAGAGGCTTCGGGAGGTCCTCGTCCAGCGAAGGCCGAGTGACAGCTTGGAGGGGATCTTCCCCTCCCTAACCATCTGGTAGAGCTCCTCGTCACCGATGACATACAATCCCACCACGGTGGTTTGCCGGAAGTGGCTTTTGTTGGCACGTCGGATCTCCACTCCCAGCGGCGGTCCCATCCGCAACGGGGAAGCCGATGACACTTGAGGGTCCCCTACCATGGCTACTTCGGCCATCTCCCCCACCGCCCGAGTTTCAGCTTCACTCGAGGTACTCAGGTCGGCCATATGAACCACAAGAGGATGGCGAAAGGCGCTAACCTACGAGAGAGAGAGAGGAGTAGAGTTCAAGAAACAACTCATGCAAGGCAAGAGACGCTGAAGACAGAGGCAGATGAGAACGAGGAGTCGGCAAAAGGGTTGCTCTGGGCAATTCCCCTCCTGCTACAAATGGGGGGCAAGCGCCTTCCTTTCGCCTGCTAGGCCAAAATCATGGGGGAGCGAAACCGACTCCCTTGCCCCCACCCAACGACAAGACGACATCCGTCCCACACTCTGCCAGATAGGGCAGGACTACACCTCTCCCTAGGGCACATTCAATGTCCCTATCACCAACGTCATCCAACACGTTGTTCTGTCACCTGGGTCAAATTTTTCAGGGCAAGCCAAACGATTCTCGAACTGCGAGCCATCAACCACAAGTCAGGGACCACCGGGGGCCCTGCTCTGAAGGAACCACGAGCCCGACCGCTCCGCTGTCTGCCCCCGCAAGGGGCTACTGTTGGGGTCATTATTAAGGACCCTCGACGGCCCTTTGGCTTAATTAGCTTAGCCTCCCAAAAAGCCTGTTCCCGTCTTCCGAAGCCCCGGCCTTCCGGAGCTCAGCCTCCCGAAGGTTCGGCCTCCGAGGCTTCGGCCTCCCGAAGCCTCCCCTTCCGTAGCCCCAACCTTCCGGAGCTCCACCTTCCGAAGGCCCGGTCCCCAAGGCTTTGGCCTCGGGCTGCCCGTGCTGGCTTCCCAGAGGTTACTGGATGACGCATCAGTCCTCAGGAAAGATCTACCAAAAAGCAAGGACCAGTATTACTTTGCCTACGAGGAAGTGACCGGCATTTATGCCTAGGCTAGTGGACGCCGCTCTAACACCCCAGCATGATGGTACCTATCCTGACACCCTTGGCGGTGCGGCACCGGGCCGCAATTAGCAACCGGCTCACCCCCTTCAAGGGCAGGCACTACGATAATTACCACGGTGGATATTTATCTCCCGACAGGATAGAAGGTAGTCTTCTGGGATAAGGCTCAGTAATTTGGCCGGATCCTGAATATCTGTACATTATGATAACTTGTACGCCAAGCTATGCATGGCCCTATAAATAAGAGGTCATGGTCCTTTGGGCAGGGGGACGGACGCATAGCACGAATCATAGCAAACCTGTGATTCTCCCCCCAGATCGATCCATTTTCCTACCATCAATATACTCGTGGTGTTCCTTCCTCGCAAACTTCATCTCCAAGCTTGAGTCTCCTCTTTAGAAGAAATTCTCGCTGTATCTGGAGCAAGACGAACTCTTTCTCCAACACACCCCATGTACCAACAAATGATCAATGAAGGCATATCCTTTCTAAGCAAATTTATGTGACAAATTGAACTTCTTTTGAAGTACTAGCATCATGTAATTGCTTTTTTTTAACATTTCATCTTGCAATTCATGAAACAAAATGTTGTGATCAGTTTAAGGATAAAACTAATCTCATGTATGTGCTAAGCCCAGAAGGGTGCGGGCGTGCACGCATCTTCGACTTCCCGGACCGGCGAAGACAATGGATTCCTTCGCCTGAAGAGCGAAGCCCAGGTCCGCAGTCTGTATCATTCACAGTAGGCGAAGATGCAGGCTGACCCTCGCTGGGGGACGAAGGCAATCCTACGGGCATCTGAGCGAAGGAGGCTTCGACGCCCTTCGGAGAGATGGATCACCTCGACACAGTGGTCGGCCCAATTTCGGTCGCCCAGGGTACTTCTGTAATTATGTGATTATGCTTATTTGTACCATAATGCCCCTGGATATTCCGGGAATGTAGCAGGTAAGGGGGTAGGATTCGTAAACAGCACCTGTGGTTGCCGGGTACAGGCTAAAAATAGAGCCACAATGCAACCGAAAAGATAATCAAGAAACTGTTCCGCCTCCAACACGTGTCGCTCTGAGTGCCCTTCGATATCTCCGTATCCAAAGGCTCTCCCTGTCTGGGAACCCGGTCCCAACAGTTGGCGCCGTCCGTGGGATCGAACCCACGAAGACATGCGACCCAAGAAGAAATCGAAGCCAGCCGGAACAGTGGAGGCGTTACCGGAGCCCCTAGCCGTGGCCAGGCCTTCGGCTGATAGACACACTTCGGGCATACCAGGATCAAGTAATGCTTCGGCCGGGGGAGCTTCGAAAGGACGAGAACGGCACTGCGAAGTTGAAATAGGACCACAACAACCCAGTGATGGCCGCCAGGGTGAAGCAGTCCGGGTTAGCACGGAGCGAATGCCGGTCATGGAACCAACAGATCGCATGCACTTCGGTCCTCCAGAAAAACAAGGAGAAAGGGAGAGAAATGAAGAATGGGAGGACGTCAATGACTTCGCAGAGTTTGAGCACGAGGAAGAAACAAATGAAAGAACAGCAAGGCTAGAAGCCGAAGAGTTGGAAAAGCAGCTAGCGCAAAAGAAGCGCATGTTGAATGGCCTAGCGGCGAGTCGAAAAGCCACAGAGTACTGCAGGTGGGCGGATGAAGCTAGAAAAACATTGGAAAAAAATCCAGGAAGAAATCGATATGCTCCACCAAGCGGAGGGCATGTCTCGCCGGCTAACGCCGCCGGGAGACTTGATACGAGCTTCGCAGGAGATTCGGCGAAGGTCATCCA
This sequence comes from Phragmites australis, assembly GCF_958298935.1. NCBI lineage: Eukaryota > Viridiplantae > Streptophyta > Magnoliopsida > Poales > Poaceae > Phragmites > Phragmites australis. Next base: position 19,284,173 of record NC_084941.1, on the reverse strand, counting down.
TAGGAGACCCGGAGTCCCCTCTGGCAATGGATCTGCAAAATCAACCATGGCTGCTAGGATTCAAGATGCCCAGAGTGGTTATGTTTGATGGAGAATCAGACCCCAGAGAATTTGTCATGAGTTTCGAAGCAGCTGTGGAGTCTGCTGGAGGGGATGATGCAACCTTGGCGAAGGCCTTCGTATTGGCCATAAAGGGGATAGCAAGGTCCTGGTACTCCGTGTTGCCCCCGGGATCCATATATTCACGGGAGCAGCTGCGCAGTGCACTATACAACAACTTCCAGGGGAATCGAGCAGACAAAATCACCACAACCGACCTCTTCGCGCTGAAACAGCAACCAACAGAAACCTTGCAGAGCTACATGCGCCGCTTCGTACACATACGTTGTTAGGCGAAGGGGTTGAGCGAAGATACAATCATCGATGTCGCAATACAGGGCATCAGAGGCGAGCTATTAGCAGGAAAGCTCACGAGAAAAAGACCCGAAAGCGTCCAAGAGCTGCTCAACAAGATGGAAGAATACTCAAGATCTGAGCTCGATCATCTCCGAAGGAAAAACGAAATGGCAGCTTCCAAAGTAAAACAACATGCACCGGCTAGAGAGGCAGGCAGCAGCAATCCTAGAGACAGACTGCACCGTCCAAGAAAGTCCGAAGCCTCTGACTATCCAAGGCAAAAAGAAGTTAACCAGATCAATCCCAGCCTGCTCGAAGTAGTTCAAGGATCATGCAAAGCTTACAGCTTGGCCAATAGGGGAGGCCGAGCGGGCAGGGGAAGAGGCCACGGAGGCCGAGGAGGACGGGTTCCACAGGACTCGGCAACCTTTTAATGCGAGCTGCATGGCGAAGGAGCCAGCCACCGGACCAAACAGTGCCCACAAGTCGTGGCTATGAAAGAAAACTTGGCAAAGCATTCTGTTGATCATGCAAGGACAGTGCACCATGCAACAAGCTTCGAAGAAGCGAAGGATGGCACAACCACAATCAGAACATGGCGTTTCCAAACCAATGGCAACAAATTCCTGCACCACAGTATGCACAAGCAACTTCACCTCAGTTTGATCAAACAAGGCAAATGAACCTCCAAGGGGAGCTACCTCCGCCACCACCAAGACCCGCAATCGAAGCACCACCAGAAAGTAGCAAATCAGTTAACACAATAAATCGTGGGTACAACGTGGTGTTGGCCATCTCAGGGTGATCAAACCAGCGGACAGAATCTAAGAGACAACGAAAAGAATATGTGCGAAGGGTCAACCACATCGGAGTGGGACCAACGTACATCAAGTCAAGATGGTCAAACATTCCCATTACATTCTCACAAGAGGATATGAGGGTCTTAGACTATCCACACACAGATGCCTTCGTCATTACTACAAACATCTTGGGAAATGAAGTACACAGGATCTTGATCGATGGAGGAAGCTCGTCGGACATTATCTTCACTGACGCCTTAGACAAAATGGGGCTGCGACGAAGTGACTTAAAGCAAGCTGGATCGCCATTGCTAGGCTTCGGCGGAAACACAATCAACGCTCTGGGAAAAATAACAATCCCAGTGTCGTTTGGCAAAGAGATGAATTTCCACACAGAAGATATTACCTTTGATGTGGTGGACATTGGTTACCCGTACAATGCGATATTTGGAAGGGGAGTCCTCAATACATTCAGAGCAATACCGCACCATGCATACTTGTGCATGAAGATGCTTGGCCCAGAAGGAGTCATAAAGGTGTTGGGAGATCAGCGAGTGGCTAGACGAATCGAAGTGGGAATAGCTCCAGGAAGAAGAAATGTCCACACGATAATAGACCCTTCAATGGGTTGTGAAGCAAGTTGCAACCAGCCAAAGATAGGAAAAGCAGCGAAGCTGCACCAGAAGGAGTGACCAGAATAGTACAGCTGAATCAGGAAAAAGAAGATAAAAAGGTCACTATAGGAGCGGAGGCTCCGGCAGAGGATCAGCAACAACTTGTAATGTTCCTCTATGACAACGACAATGTCTTCGCTTGGTCTCCCAGAGACCTGCAAGGAGTAAGTCGGAAAATCATTCAGCACAACCTAAATGTGGACCCCAAAGCGAAGCCAAGGAAGCAAAAGCTTAGGAAAGCTTCAGGAGAAAGAGAACAAGCAGCGAAGGCTAAAGTGGAAAAACTGGTCCACGCCAGAGTTATACGCGAAGTAATGCACTCAGAGTGGCTGGCCAACCCAGTGTTAGTAAGGAAAAGCAATGGAAAATAGAGAATGTGCATCGACTTCACAGACTTAAAAAAAGCTTGCCCTAAGGATGACTTCCCATTGCCTAGAATTGATCAGCTGGTAGACTCTACAGCTGGCTGCGAGATGCTAAGCTTCCTAGATGCTTATGCTGGGTACCATCAGATATGGATGGCGAAGGAAGACGAGGACAAAACAAGTTTCAGGACCTCCTTCGGCACATAATGCTTCATGAGGATGCCCTTCGGACTCTGAAACGCTGGCGCCACCTTCACTAGATTGGTGCAGACAGTATTAAAACCACAGCTAGGATGAAATGTCTTGGCCTATGTTGATGACATAGTGGTCAAAAGTACCAAAAGGAGCCAACACCTCGAAGACCTGCGGGAAACCTTCGACAATCTGTGAAGAGCAGGCTTAAAGCTAAACCCAGAAAAATGTGTCTTCGGAGTACAATCCGGAAGACTACTAGGGTTTTTGGTGTCAAAGAGAGGCAACGAAGTGGATCCCCAGAAGATACAAGCAATTTTAGATATAAAACCCCCACAGAACAGAAAGCAAGCTCAACGCTTGGCAGGAATGTTAGCGGCACTGAACAAGTTCATTGCAAAATCTGCAGAGCGAAGTTTACCATTTTTCAAAGTGTTAAAAAGCTCCGACCCTTTCAAATGGGATGCAAAGCAGCAAGCAGCCTTCGATGAGTTAAAAAGCTACTTGACAAAGCTTACAGTGCTAATCAGCCCAGATCCAGGCGCGGATTTGCTGTTATACATAGCAGCATCCCCTTCGGCAGTCAGCGCTGTACTCGTGCAGGAAAAACTCGAAAACAACAGACTGCGCCAAGTACGAGTATATTATGTATCTGAAGCTCTAGCAGGCCCAAAAAAGTCGTACACAGAGTTGGAAAAAGTAGTGTATGCACTGGTAATGGCATCCTGCAAGCTTCGCCACTACTTCACATCTCACAAGATTACAGTACCAACTTGCTTACCCCTTCGCGACATGTTTGAAAACAAAGAAGCCATGGGAAGAATAGCGAAGTGGGTAACGGAGATCGCTCCATTCATGATCATTTTTGTGGCAAGAACATCATTAAAATTGCAAGCACTGGCAGACTTCGTGGCGGAATGGACACCCTTAACCGAAGCCTCTGATGATGAACCGCCAGAACCTGTCTAGACCGCATATTGCGACGGAGCTTGGGGAGCTACGGGAGCAGGAGTTTCGGCAGTTTTGTTTTCACCTTCGGGGACAACGCTAAGATACGCCGCTAGGATAGAGTTCTGCTCCACAAACAATACGGCGGAGTACGAAGCAGTCCTCCTAGCACTTTGCAAGGCGAAGGCTTTGGGCGCCCGGAGAGTGCTTGTTAAGATAGACTCGAAGGTCATAGCAAGTCAAATTAACAAGACATTCTAGGTGAAAGAACCAGAGCTGATTAAGTACAGGGCAGTGGTGCGAAGAATGGAAAAATATTTCCTCGGATTCACAGTCAAGAGTATATCAAGAAATGATAACTCTGAAGCAGATGAACTAGCGAAAGCGGCTTCGCAGAATATGCATATGCCTTCAGACGTTTTCTATCAGAAGCTGAGTGAACCAGCCCTCGAAGACAATTTGAACCAAACGTGTCTCGTTGCAACAGTCGAAAGTGAAGACTGGCGTTCTCCGATACTGGCTTATCTTCACGGTCAGAGAGACATCGAAGATCAGGTCGGGGCAAAGCGCATTGCCTAGAGGGCCAGAAATTACAAAGATATGGAAAATAATTTGTACAAAGCCAGGTTCTATGCGTTGTTCTTGCGATGCATATCCCAGAAAGAAGGCCAGAACCTGTTAAAAGAAATTCACAGCGGGTTGTGCGGTTCTCATATCGGAACAAGGGCTCTGGTTGGAAAAGCATACAGGCAAGGCTTCTATTGGCCGACGGCTGTAAACGATATGGATCAACTGATCCGAAGTTGCCAACAGTGTCAATTCTGGGCGAAAGGGTCAAACAGACCGATGACGAAGACACAAATCATTCCGTCGATTTGGCCACTAAGGCGGTGGGGAATCGACATTGTTGGACAGCTGCCGCCAGCTCCAGGAAATTTGCGGTATGCGGTGGTGGCAGTAGAGTACTTCTCAAAAGGGTGGAGGCAATGCCACTCGTGAGCATAACATCAAGAAACATACAGAAATTCCTATGGCAGAATATTGTATGCCGCTCCGGAGTCCCAAGCGAAGTAACCGTGGACAATGGAACTCAGTTCGATAGTGCGGGTTTCAGGGATTTCTGCAATGGTCTGGGGATAAAAGTATTTTTTGCATCAGTATACCACCCACAATCTAATGGGGCAGTGGAGAGAGCGAATGGCATCATCTTCACTGGTGTCGCAAAGCGTCTTCAAGGATTGCCAAAAGGGAAGTGGGTCGAAGAATTGCCCAAGGTACTATGGTCATTAAGAACAATGGTCGCAAGACCAACAGGGTACACGCCATTTCGCCTCCTCTTCGGCTAAGAGGCCATGACCCCAGAGGAATGCAAAACCAAATCATTCAGAGTCAGGAATGACCAAGAGCAATGCAAAGAATTATCATCGAAGGATGCCCTTGAAGAAGTAAGATTGCAAGCCGCAGAAAATTTGGCCAATTATCAACAAGAGACAAGAAAATGGAGAGATAGGAATATATCCAAAAAAACCTTCGCCCCTGGAGATCTGGTGCTGCGAAGGTTCGGTACAACAACATCGGTGGGAAAACTTCAGAGTAAATGGGATGGGCCTTTCCTAGTAAAAAGATCCTTGAGGCCTGGCTCATATCATCTAGCTAATATGGAAGGTGAGGAGCTTCCGCACACCTGGAACGCAGACAATCTTTGCAAGTTCTACGCCTGAAAGCCGGCGACTAAGTCCGAGACTCCAATGTAATTTTTCTTTCGTAATATTTCTTGTAATCACATTGTAAGGGTACTGCACTCTTTTCCTCACAGGGGGACCCCTTCGTTAAAGGGTGAGGTTTTTAACGAGGCATGAACCCATGTAAACATTGATATAGTAGTACCCCCAGAAAATATTGCTTGTCTCGAGTACTAGTAGTTTATCGTCGAAGTGCGCCAACCTAGGGGTGGATTGGCGCACCAATCGACGACGCGAGGATGGTGCGAAGTGTAAGCAAAAAGACGTACACTTTCAACCTTTAAAAAAGTAGTAATATGAAAAAAAAAAGAGAGAACGGGAGTACAAAAACCACCCGCATCGAAGGAAAAACAATCCTTTGGAAGAAAAAATGAAGTGTCACTGGACCTGCGAAGCCCAAGTCCGCAATCTGTATCGTTCGCAGCAGGTGAAGACGCAGGCGGACCCTCGCCGGGGGACAAAGGCAATCCGACGGGCATCCGAGCGAAGGAGGCTTCGACGCCCTTCGGAGAGATGGATCACCTCGACACAGTGGGCCCGATTTCGGTCGCCCAGGGTACTTCTGTAATTATGCGATTATGCTTATTTGTACCAAAATACCCCCGGATATTCCGGGAATGTAGTAGTTAAGGGGGTAAGATTTGTAAACAGCACCTATGGTTGCCGGGTACGGGCTATAAATAAAGCCACAGTGCAACCGGAAAGATAATCAAGAAACTGTTCCGCCTCCAACACGTGTCGCTCTGAGTGCCCTTCGATATCTCCGTATCCGAAGGCTCTCCCTATTTGGGAACCCGATCCCAACACTTCTATAACCCAAAACTATAACTATGGCGATAAGGATGATAAGGGAAAATTAGGGTAAAGCCTAGCTCTTAGGATTCCTGACTAAATTATTAGCATGCCTATTTGTAAAATAAAATATTTTAAAAACTGAGATAAATATATTCAAGAAAACAATTTGCCTTCACTGTACTCAGTTGGATCTTCAAAGTCTTGATCATACAGTCCTTCTAGCTTCTCCAAAACGTTAGCGTCTACTCACAAACATAGCGAAAAGGCAACACATAAACACTAAGATCCAAAAAGAACCAAATGTCATATAACAAACATCATCACTCAATAGATCACACTTTTCATTTTCTTTATAAAAGTTCTTATTTCCTTTGGTTTTAGAATTTGGGCTGTTACACAAAATCCTAACATGGTTAGTTAGTACCTTCTTGTATTCGATCATGGATGTTCCCAAATATATCTTTTAACCATAAAATAAACATCTAACCGAATAAACTCTCTCATATTATACAATTCGGTTTGTGTATTGAAATATGGAAATCCCACATCTATCTTTTAACTATCTAAACAAATAAAACATAAATTTTATTTGGTCATATGTATTTCCAAAGTATGCAAGAATGTGCTATAAAAATCGAGAAATGTTGCATAACTAACTGAAATTTTTTGCATAACTAACCGGAAAACATTGAATTAGTTACGAAACTGGAAAATATTGCATAATTAACTAAAAGATGGAACACATTGCATAGTTAAACAGAAAATGTTTAACTAGCCACGAAACCAGATAATGTTACATAATTAACTGGAAAACTAATCATTGAAGCACCTACTTATATCCTAATCGTCATAGATGCTAATTCTTGTTATGAACACATCTGTTGCTTCATAAAAAAAAAAGAATCCAGATTAATTTGGTTCCACTTTCGCATGATGCCTGGGCTCAATAGTACCTGACCTGGCAACGAGGAGACACTGTGTGAGGGGAACACGGCAATGGATTCAGGATGATAATAGTTCTGGTATTCTGGGGAAAACACATGATTGCTCAATGATAGCTTCGTTTTTTGCGATCTAGGATGCTAATCTTCGGTGCACAATAATCCCGCAAACTAATTTTGGAGACAAACAAATAAAACGATTGCATGTTCTGTATTCATGTAAACAACAGTATGAAACAGGTTTGGCAATTATAGGAATCGAGTCTGATGTGCCCTGGCAATTATAGGAAACGAGTCTGATGTGAACAGAATGAACTTCAAAAAAAAAGAGATGTATCATCCGCACTTATTGTTGTTCACGCTGAGAGATTTGACGGCCAAAGATCGTGTGGGCAACGGTGTGAGCACCACCAATTCATCATGGACTGATGTGCCCTGGTACCGTACGTGAAATCCACAAATCTAGCCGTGAGAATCATGAACATCAACAATAAAAAAAACAATATTTCAAAAAAAATTGCAAGTTAATTTGATTTGTCGACACGATCTCTGAGCAAATAGGACATGAAACGTTTGTAATCGGCGTCCGAACTCCAGATGGAGATGGGTTAATTGCTGACCAAACAAATCAACATTAAGGTCATCTTCAACGGGATCGGTATCCCCATATGATATCACTGTTCAGCATGATTTGCTGTTCGCCAGCAGCCGCATCGTTCTCCAATAGACCCTGTATCCAGCGGTACAGTGTTACGGTCGTGACATCGTAGCAGCTGGTTGGAGGTAAATTTGTCGATGCTTTGAGGAGTCTGTATTACTGTTTCCTGAGTATGCCTGTGGGTTCGAGGGAGGAGGAGAGTAATTGAAGGTAGGAAATAGGGCAGCTGTTAGAGATGAAAAAAATAAGGAATGTTGTAATAGCGTTGGATGATGCTGTAATAGTATTATAGGGAATAGATTTTTAGAGTATCTGTTGTAGATGATCTAACAAGGTAAAATCTAAGAACTGCATGTGCATGCTTTAGTTGTATGGCATGCATATATATTTTGCTTCTAAAATTATACAAATTGTTTGCGAATTTGAACCAATTTACATTTCTAAAATTTTCTTATAGCAAAATTTTTCACAAATCATTCTCATTTTTTATTGAATATATGTAGTAGCTAGAAAATATAGAATTTGAATTCGAATGGATTCCTCTTTCATGTACTAATTGCAAGGCCAAAAGGTTTAGGTAGGGGGAGGACTGCGAGATATTTCTCTTGTTTTTCTTAAAACTCTTCTCTCTAATTTTTCACTAAATTTATTGAACATTCGATCTAAATTTTCTTAATCGGTTTTTAAATTACTCACAGATCCATTCTAATTTGCTTCTGATTTTTCACAAAGTTAGTTACATAACTGCATTTAAGAGGTGGACAAACAAATAAATTATTAGTGAAATGCTTTATTTGTTTTTTTGGTAATGACTAGTTTCCAACCGTATGGGCGTTCACTCGATGGCCCACACGCTTGCTTCCACGGCCCGCACACAGCACACCTCTCTCATTCTCCATTACTCCCCATCGCTCCTTTCTCTCCTTCCCCTCTGCTTGTTCCTCGCCCAAATTAATCTCTCATTTATTCCGATCATTCTTCCTACAAATCCATTGCTCATTCCTGCCCCAAATTTCCTCGTTCTCTTTGGAACAAGGGTGAGATTAGGTCACAAATCAACTAGATCCAATAGCTAGAAGGCGCAGCTGACAATTGGTGCAGTTTTCAGTGGCCAGGAGGAGATCCCCACCTTTGTCGGAGTCTGGACGAAGGTTGAATCCACCGCCCGTACACCCATGTTATCCAGGATGTGGCTTCTCCGCTCATTACATCCAAATCTCTCTCTCGTTGTTGTAAGGGTGAGGTCGGGTCGCAAGTCTACCAAATCCAACAACTGGAGGGCGCAACTGATGGTTGGTGCGGTTTCTGGTGGCTGGGACGAGGTGCTCGTGTTCCTCATTGTCTGGACGGTGGTAGGATCTGCCGCCCTAGCATCCTTGTCGCCCAGGAGGTGGAAAGCCACTTTAAATTTGGCGTGATGGTGACCCACACTTTGGGGTCTGGGCAGCTTGTTTCTCACTGCGCCCTACTCATGAGTGTTACGGTAGATTATCGAGCTTTGGTGACATCGCCATTTTGCAGCGATTTGCTTTCAGGATCATACAAAATTGCCTAGTAATTGCTTTTTTAAGGTGCGGAATTGTTTCAATGTTGCCTAGCTAATGCATCAAATGGCTTTGCCAATTTTATTTATAGTTATTCAAATTTTGCTTCTCAAAGTCACATAATTTGCGAGCAAAATGTTCTGTTGATTTGGTTTCAAGGTTGTACTGATTTGTTTCTCCTATTGCAGAATTTTTCTTCTGAGTTTGTATTGATGTGCCTTTTCATTTTGAATATGCACTACATGTTAATTGATTTTTGCGTTTTTCCAACTTTGTACTAATTCGTTCCCAATGGTACAACCGAATTGCCCTCAGGGCTGCACATTTTTGCTGCTACGGATCCTTTTTATGATCCACCTTTGTGAACCTTCATAGATTTGCTTATTGTTGTGTATTGATTTGCTTACTAATTTGTTTCACTTTGTTTTTTTTTATATTCCAAAATTGCTTGTTACATTGATAAGCAGGGTAGATTACGTATTCCTTGCTGATATAATTATGTGACGTGATTAATGCATGTACGTGAATGTCTATTAACACTGGACTAATCTACATATGCATACTTCCACACGCATGATGCCTAACATGAGTGGTAGCCTGATTAGAAAAATATCTAATCAAGTATAGTTTCCTCGTTAGGGTGTGCATGCCAAAGAACTTAATACATTGCAGTAGCCTGGTCCAAACAATGCTCTTGTTCAGATATACTTTTACTAAAAATAGGTGTATATGCATAAGCCTAAAAAATGTACATGCAATTTTTAGAGCGTCGATACTTTTGTTACAAATATTCTCGTAACCACTTACTCCGTATAACAACTTTTCGTTCAAAATACGTAATAAACCTTCTAAAAGGGGACTATTATATTGACGCAAAGGAGCAAAAGAAAAACTGAAACGTCCTCCATCAACCTCAGTCAGAATCATCACAGCCCATCGACGCGACCGTCCGCGGAGAACCTGGCTGCCGCTCGTTAGCTACTCGCCGGGCAGGAGCGCCTATGGACGCCGACACCTTCCGTCCCCACCGGCGGCGGCCTCCGCATCCAAGAGTAATTTGTCGTGTCTTGTTGGCACGCGTGGGAAAGACGACTCTGGCGGCGGCGGTGGCATCTTGCTTGTGGTTGTGGTCGTTGCCGTCGCTGGCGCTGGCGCTGGCTTCGGCTTCTTGGCCTTCTTGTCTTCCTCGTCAGTGGCCAAGCAGAAGCAAGAAACGACGCTGAATCCACCCGTGTCGATGACTACGCTCGAGGCGGCGATTGGCTGTGCAGGACTTCGAGTTGATTACAGTACAAATATACCCATAACCATAAGAAACCTTCTAAGAGGACTATGGACGCAAAGGAGAAAAAAAAAACTAAAAATACTCCAGCAACATCAGTTAGAACCATGGGGAACTCTTCGACACGGCCCTCTGTCGAAAACCTGGCTGCTGCTCCTTAGCTACTCGCCGAGCGCGAGCGCCTGTGGGCGCCGACACCTTCATCCGACACCGGCTGCGGCCAACGTATCCAAGAGTAACTCGTCGTGTCCGTTGTTGCCGCGCGTGGGAAAGAAGACTCCAGTGGCGGCTGCGGCCGCGGCGGCGTCTTCTTTGCAGCTGCGGTCGTTGCCGTTGTTGGCGCTGGCTTGGGCTTCTTGGCCTTCTTGTCTTCGTCGTTAGTGGCGAAGCAGAAGCAGGAGAAGAAGCTGATTCCACCCATGTCGACGACTTCGTATGAATCCGCGATTGGCTTTGCGAGATTGCGAGTTGATTAGTTCTGATTAGGTGGTACGTACGAGATCGTCAAGCGAAGTCGTGCAGTTAAATATAAAGGCTGGGGCGCGGCCAGGTAACTAGAGTACGAACCGTTTTCGGACTTCGACTCCAACGTGGCACGTAGGTGACCATGGTGTGACAAATTCTGTGTTGTTACTAATTCCCACGTTAATTATGATCAAATTAGTTTATCTCACTATTATGTAGTTTATTAGTGATAAAAATTTAATTTGCCACATGATATGATATTAGTGACGAAAAGTAGGGAGGATTTTTGTGTAGGAGAGGAGGTGACCATCGGGGAGGAGCGTCATGAGTTGGCACTACAAGAGATCGTATATTAGTGAGAAAAAGTTTGTGTCAAAATTGTGTCTTGTCACAGTTTCTTATGTTAATTGTAAATAAATTAGTTTTTATCACTATTATATAGTTTATTAGTGACAAAATTTTATATAAACATAGGCTATACCATTAATGATGAAATATAGTGGTGAAATATTATTTTACCACTATTTACCAAGTTAATTGTGACTAAATAATTATTTCCTCATTGTTATTTAGTTCATTAGTGACAAAAAATTTTATATTGCCACTAGTTATACCATTAGTGATGAAATATAGTGGTGAAACAGTATTCTGCCATTGTTTATCAGGTTAATTGTGGCTAATTTTTTTTCCTCACTATTATATAGTTTATTAGTGACAAAATTTCATATCGTCACATGATATACTAGTGATGAAATGTAGTGATAAATTTTTGTGTTATCACTAATTTCCACGTTAGTTATGATCAAATCTATTATGTACTGTATTAGTGACAAAAATCTATATCACCACATGATATATAATTAGTGATGAAAAGTAGTAAGGATTTTTATGTTTCGCTTATTCCCACATGCACTAAAGCACACTTTGCAGTTCTGCAATAGTCACTTGTAGTGAGCCCGTATGTTACTATGCACATGAGCATTCTACGCTCCACAAATCCAATGAAGTCAGATGATTGGATCGCAAGAGAGCACAGAGGTAATTTTGGTAATTGGTTACATCAACACATGATGGGTAAGGATACCGACGATGCGCTGTTGGAACTGTTGGCTAATGGGCCGTCAACTACAATTCGTACATTCCAAGCATACGATATCAATGGCTATACATTTTATACGAGAGCACAAGACAACAAGAGCACTAATCAAAATAGCGGTGTCTATATTGATGCTTACGACCATGCTGGCAACAGAGAGACCTACTATGGATTCATAGAGGAGATTTGGGAGCTTGAATATGACGAGTTGATGGTCTCTCTGTTTCGGTGCTAATGGATCAGACTCTCAGGGGGAGTCAAGGTCGACAAGTATGGTATGACTATCGTGGACCTCAAACTCGTCGGATACAGAGAACAACCATTCGTGCTTGCCAAGGATATTATACAAGTCTTCTATGTAAAGGACCCGGACCCAGTTAACAAGGAGGAGCGTCATGTGGTTCTTCAAGAAAAGCGAAAGATTGTCGGTGTTGAAGATGTTGTTGATGAAGAAGACTGCGACAAATTCGATGACCTACCTCCTTTTGGAGAGAATGTCGAACTTCCTCTCATTCATGATATTGAGGAACCTACCTATATACGTCACAACCATAACGAAGCATTAATCGTTTAATGAAAGAAGCTTTCATTTATTTTTGTGACCGTAACAAGGAGTAACTTTTTGAAAGTTAAAATCTGAGTATCTATCGGTGGATGAACACCGCAAGTGGGCATCCTGATTCTGGATCTACCTCGTACGTGGGATTAATGTGAATATATGGGATCTAGGCGGGACGGATGATCGTCGGCTAGTAGGAGTAAATGCACAAGGGATTTAGACAGGTTCGGCCCACACGGAGCGTAATACCCTACTCCTGTATATTTGATGTGCTATTAATGCTCTTGGAATGCCTTTCTCTGGATCTCTGTGTTACAAGGTTTTTTGGTCTATCTATCAAGTCTTAGCTCCGGTCTGCAAGTGCCGGTCTCTCTGAGCTTGTTCAACATCTAACTTAGCCTTAACTTGTTGGACCCTGTCTTAGCTTCGACCAGCCTCTGGTTCTACAAAGTGCTCCCCCCTTTTATCCTATCAGGGGGAGGCTCGGCATGCCCAGATCGGGGGCACAAGTTTCCGTAAGTCATAAATGGAAAGTAACCATTATGGGTCTACAGTTTGATGTTATAGGGGTTGAAAATGCGCCTTTCGGTCGGTCCCATCGGTTATTACGCCCCAACTTTAGCAGGTGCTGGGGGGCCCACTGGCCAGCCGTTGAATATCCCCGCATGCTCGTTCGGTCAGAGCAGATCTGACACGGTTTGACGCGGCAGGGCGACAGGCGATACGCCTAGTCTTCACAAGGCTCTTTCAAGCCAGGAAATGAGAAAGACCAACTAACCTTGGCTCTGGAAACCAAGGAGCACCCAGGATGCACCAAAGGTAAGGGTGTGGTGCCTTGGATAGAGGGATTCCTAGAAGTCATTGAAAGTTACAAGAGTCGGAAGAGAACGAGAGAAGAACTAGAAGAACGGCTGGCTGTAGTACGATAAGAACTTGTACAGGAGCGTCATATGATAGATGGTAAAATCAAGTGAAAAATGCAACCCCCCCCCCCCCCCAAAGTCACTTGGATTTTGACTTTCCCCCCAAAAGTTGTTTTGTTGCAAAAAACCCCTAAAGGTTTGGTTTTGTTGCAAAAACACCCCAAAAATTCAAAAAAATTTAAAAACAATCAAAAAAAATTCTAAAAACAAATAGAGACAATTTAAGACTTTTTTTGATTTTTTTTTTGAAAAATAATATCCTTTGCATCATATTTCATGGAGAGTATGTTTTAAAAAAAAGAAAAAACGTGGAGCTCATTTATTAATTCGAGTTAAATGCATAGTTAATTATTTACTAATCCAAAAATCATGAAACAATTTTTTTTAGTCTTCTTACATGATCCTCTATCTTGTAAAAATACATGAAATTTTGAAATAGTTATTGTAACGTGCAAGATTGAGTAAATGTGTTGCACATAGATTAATTCATAACTAATCCATAAAACCCCCAATATTAGTAAAACCACTTTTATTAGTTTACTTAAACAATTATTTGTGTAGGAAAAGTAATGGTAGATATGACAAAGTTAAAATAACATGAGTTAATAAATGAGTTGCAAATTTTTCTTTTTTTTTTCCAAACTTCCTATCCATGAAATATGATGCAAAGGATATTATTTTTGAAAACGAATTTCACAGAAGGTCTAAGAATTGTCTCTAGTGTCTTTAGATTTTTTGTGATTTTTTTTATTTTTTTGAATTTTTGGGGGGTTTTTTGCAACAAAACAACCTTGGGGGGGGGGGTGGGAGTCAAAATCCAAGTGACTTTTGGGGGGAGGTTTTGCATTTTTTTTCTCCAATATTGTGAGCCCTGGTGGTCGTCGGAGCACCTGCGCGTCCACGGGGTTTGCAGAAGAAGAATCGGCTTGTTACCCCGTGGGTGACATCACAGAAAGCAAAGTGTGCATGCTTGTCGTGCCCACCTTCAACATTACCACCACGGTAGCTATGGGGCAGGTCGACCAATGCGTGGAAGAAGCTCTCCTCAACGATCTTTCGATACTGCAGGGATATGCCAAGGTCCACGTGGACTTTGTACGAAGGCCGTACCATAATATTGACATGGATTACCCCGGAGAGAAGGGTTCCAAGAGACTTGGATTAAAAGTGGGTGGCTTTATTCTGTGGCCCAAGCGCTACATAGTGTTTGAAGATGAGACCGACGAGTCGTCTGATGCGGAGTCGGACCCACCACACAGAATTTCTCCGACTCCTCCACGGTCGTCACCACCACCACCGTCACAAAGAAGAGAGTCAACTCCTCCACGGTCGTCGCCACTGCCATCATCACCCAGAATAGAGGCAACTCCTCCCACTCCGGAGTTGCCACCAAGGGAGCCAACTCATCCCCCGCAGAAGTCACCTCTAGTGCCATCAAGAGAGGCAACTCCTCCCCCTTCGAAGTTGACAACAGCTGCACAATCTAAGAATTTGAGTTCATCTCAGAAGTCGACATCCCAGAAGCAAAGGGCAACTAAGAAGGTGATAGCACCTAAGAAGTTGCCTTATGAACAAACACCAGAGGAAAGCAATAGTGGATGCAAGTGTCAAGAAATTCTTTCAAAAGCCAGAGCATGAGAAAAAAAACCAATTCATGCAGAAACACAGAAGTTTTTCTTGAACATGGCCAAACCTGTTGAGCGTAAGAGTAAATCAGGCTACGCGCATCAAAAGCAAGAAATACTTGAAAGAGTCTTCTATTGAACAGACACGACCAGAACATAATTTGGAAAGATTTCTTGAAGATGCTAAAATTACAAAAGAGCAATTTCTAGACGAGTCCCTGGCACAAAAAACAGCCAAGAGATGGCAATTTAAGTTGGGAGAACTCTTGGTCGCGCCTAACGTGTGGGACAAATTGACCTATCAACTTCGGAAATTCCATGTGTGGTACATGAAGGAGTTGCGGGATGGTAGAGAAATGTTCGAGGCCAGATACAAGGATTGAGATTTCCTCCACAGGGATGGCTCTATTTATATGTTATTTGAGGAAATATATCGACTGTACCAGCAAGATGCCCACGACGTGTCTATCTTGAGTTGTTGAACTCTGTAAGTGTCGTATACGTATAATTCACAATATACATTCATGTATCATTGGATTGAATGTCCTAATCCTTATGTAGAATGGAGGTACAAAGATGCAGGATGGAGGGCATTGATCATGTGGGATTCATCGACCCACATCATGTAAACCTGACAGTGATGCAATCCGATCCAAAAGGAACCAATGACTATGCATTGAAGTGTATTTTGAAGCTACAATTGAAGAAATACATACTTTTACCCTACCACTTTGGGTATGTATTTTCCTCCATGAATGTTCTACTCTTTTTGAGCGATACATAGTTATAAATTAGGACCAACTAACCTATGGTGACCTATGTGCAATTATCACTGGATCCTCCTTGTCATCTAGCCAGACATCAGCAGGAAGATTGTTGTTTTCGACTCATAGAATAATCCAAAAAAAAACCTATCAACCCATCATTGCCTTGCTACAAAGGTAAAATCCGATAATTTCGTTATTGCTCTTGCAATATTTGATTAGATTGAATCTAAATCTACTTACGGTAATAATCACACACATGCAGAGTATACATACGATACATCAAGAAGAGTGTCAGACACCGGCTATTCGCGAAAGAATGGATTATTTGACATGACTATCCTTGTAGGAAGCAAGGCCCGGACAATAATTTATGTGGTTTTTATATAATGGAATTCATGCACAGATTTAATGGAGACGTGTCATACCATGTGGTCGATGCTGAGGTATGCGACATACATCTTGATGACTAATTTTCATGTTCGACACGTGTTCATAAGGACTGATTTCTTCAATTGTTGAAATTGCTGCTCCTCGCGTTGTGAAGAGATCGACTCATGGCCATTGAAATCATCGCACTTCAAGAACAATTTGTCGGGTTCATCAATGACCAAGTCATCAGTTCAACCGGCGAGTTCTATGAATTTGGCTCCTCTCTCTCGTTACCTTCATATAACAAGAAAACACAGAGTTCAGAACCTTCGGTTAGCAAGAAACCTTAAACTCTTATTCATTTTTTAATGAAACCTCACATGTATGCGGTGTATATATACTGTGACGAGACTTAACGTTTTAGAAATAAAATTTATATGCGCTTATGTATATATGCTGCGATAAAACTCGACGTCTCGTAAATTAAATTTATGTGTAGATCCATAAATATATCGTATACTATTGCTGGCAACCGCCAAAATTTGGAAATACCATAGAATTGGTGGCAACCGCCACATTTTGAAAATGGCAGGAAATACCTGTCAGTACCAGTTGGTAAAACAAACCGACACTGATAGTACACATATCAGTGCCGGTTTGTTTTACCAACCGGCACTGATAGATTCACAAACCGACACTGATAGTAATTTTCAGTGCCGGTCCATACCCAGCACTGATAGTCACGGACACACAATGGCGAACTGCATTCACAAACTCATGGACTATCAATGCCGAGTAATCAATATCAAATCTAAAACCGACACTGCTAAGGTTTTGAAACCAACACTGTTTACTTATTTTGTAGTAGTACAATAAGCATCCAACTGTAACCCGGACACGCAATGGCGAGCTACATTGCAGAGTCAAGAATGGTGGTTGGGGAGGAACACACCAGCGAGTTGTCGCTGGTCTTTCTCCTATGGAGATGGAAAGTAAAGAAGAACGCTATCATTGAGAAGAAAGAGGAGCACTGTTTATCCAATGTGCCACGTCATTGAATGAGTTTCCTGAAATTGTGATTGAAATTTAGACATTCAGTATTTTTTACCTTGTTATTTTGAAGAACGTTTAGTGAACCCATAATTTGACTTTAACATCGGATCAACTTAAAGTTCCAGTTTGCCGTAGCCATATCCCAGCATCTTAACTCTAGTAGCATTTTGCCATTTCGCCAGATCAGTGAGAGTCGGGTATTTTAAACAATGGCAGATACAGGAACATTAGTACAAAATGCTACATATGTAGCGTCCTATCAGTGTCGATTCAATAGTAATCGATACTGAAGACGTATCAATGCTGATTCTTAAATTCACGTATGCGAACAACAGCTGAGAAGATAAGAACCGGCACTGATACATCAGTGCCAGTTCAGTCACGAACCAACACTGATAGTGACTGTATCAGTGCCGGTTCTAGCCACGAACCGGCACTGATATATCAATACTGGTTCTAGCCACGAACCGGCACTGATATATCAATGCTGGTTTTAGCCATGAACTGGCACTGATAATCAGTATCAGTGTTAGTTCTAGTTACAAACCACCACTGATGATTGCTACTGTCACAGCTCATCTTAAAAAATTTATAATTTTTTCACACGAAGTCAGATGAGAAAAAACTTTATATGAAAATTATAGCTCTCGATAGATCTACAACTTTGTAGTTTAAAACTTTTAATTTGAGATTATTTAAATACCCAAATAATTATAATAAATTTGCAGTAGTGGTCGATGATAGCTCACATTAAAAAATTCATAACTTTTTCACACGAAGTCGGATGGGGAAAACTTTATATGAAAATTGTAGCTTTCGACGAGATCTACAACTTTGTAGCTGATCACTTTTTTATTTGAGATCATTTACATATCCAAATAACTATTCGAACGTTCGGTCAGGATCCCGAGGCTAGGGCCCCCCTCAACCACTCCGAAGGGACTCCCGGCTGAGGGCACGACGCCTCGGGCACCAGCCGCCCCGGGCGGGCCACTAGCCGACTCCGGGCCCCATGGGAACGAAGCTACATCCCCCAAGACGACCCTCGGAGACCCCTCTGGAGGAGTCCGCGATCTCCGCTGGGCCTCTGAGGCCCCAAGGGGTGGAGTCAAGGTCGCATCCACCTCGAAGGTCGCTACAACAAAAAAGAAATACGAATTAAGATCCCAGTGCACGACCAAAAGGGTATGACTAACAAAGCAAACCACACCTAGTTCTCCTGATCCTCTTACAAGAGGACCCGTAGCATCCTCAGCATCCGAGTTGACAAGACCGAAGTCGAAGTCCACGGAGGCCACGCCTCGTGCGTTGGCTCTGGCCGTGACCCACAATATCCAGGGAGGCAAGGTCCTTCCCCTGGCCATCGCCGCCACCCAGGCCCTCGCCTCCGGACTGATCGCTCACACTCCCAACCCACCTCAGGAGCTTCTTGCGAACTAGGGGTGCCTCCGACAACTCAGACATCGAACCAGTATGTGAGCCTCCGAATGCTGAGGGCCACCTGGCTTGGAGCGTCCTTGTACGAATGGGGGGCCCGCACGCACTCATTTTCCAGCAGCCCTAGGTTCTGGAGGATCCCGCCATGCCGGAGCCCCCACGCCAAGGTAAAAACAGACACGATTGTACCACTCCCAATTCCGTGCCAGGGCCACCCCCCGCTCCCTGTCCGTGATAGTAGGGGAGCCCAGGATCACCTCCGTGATCTCCGTCGCACGCTCCACTGAGAGGCAGCTCTCTGAAAGAAAAAAGACGGTTCAAATCGGCAGATCGAGAACCAAACTACAAAGGGAACTCACCAGCACTGACGGGTGGACCGGAATGCACCTTCGGCCACTATTCCGCACCTTGCTCAAAAAAACAGTTCTAGCCCGTTTGGAGGGGTCGGGACACGCAACATGGTGAACTCCTCCACGAGGTCACGCATGCTCATCTTCTCGGCCACCCTCCAGAGAAGGGCCAGCCGTGAGGCGAATTGGTCGTCTGTAATCCCCGTCTCCGGCTCCAGAACATACGTGATATCCCGGTTCGTAGAACGAATGGGCGTTGCAGGGCCGATGCTGTACTAGAACTACCGCTGCAACCAGCCGGTATACCACCGGCCGTTGATGGCCTTCGCCGGGAAGGCATCGCGATACTGCGGCCGTATCTGGAAGTTGATACTCCCAAAACCGAGGGACCTCTTCGTCCCCTTGACCTTGATCAACTTCGGCTGGCAGCTGGCAAAGTGGAGGGCCGCGAAGAAATCCGCCCTCCCTTCACACCCCTTTGCCAGCATGGCCCACTCAAAGGTGGCCAGGCGGGCAATGGCGTTGCCGTGGAGCTACAGGAGCTCCACGTAGAAATGGCGAGCACCTATTCAAGCAATAGCACTGAAGGAAAACCCAGGCTCGCCTCGAAGAAGGCCTCAAACACCATGACATCAAAGGCCATAGGCTTTGGGACCTCCTCGCCCAGCGAAAGCCGAGTGACCGCTCGGGAGGGGATCTTCCCCTCCCTAACCATCCGGTCGAGCTCCTCGTCACCGATGATAGACAATCCCATCGTGGTGGTTTGCCGAGAGTGGCTTTTGCTGGCATGCCAGTGTTCCACACCCGACGGCGGCCCCATCCGCAATGGGAAAGCCGATGACACCTGAGGGTCCCCCACCGCGGCTACTTCAGCTATCTCCCCCGCCGCCCGAGTTTCAGCTTCACTCGGGGTACTCAGGTCGGCCATATGAACCGCAAGAGGATGGCAAAAGGCGCTAAACTATGAGAGAGAGAGTAGAGATCAAGGAACAACTCACGCAAGGCAAGAGACGCTGAAGACAGAGGCAGATGAGAACGAGGAGTCGGCTAAAGGGTTGCTTTGGGCAATTCCCCTCCTGCTACAAATAGGGGGCAGCTTGCCCCATCCAGGCGGCGGGCGCACGCGCCGTCCTTTTGCCTGCCAGGCCGAAATCATGGGGGAGCGAAACTGACTCCCTTGCCACCCCCAACGACAAGACGACCACGCTCCGCCAGATAGGGTAGGACTACACCTCTCCCCAGGGCACATTCAATACCCCCTGTCACCAACATCATCCAACACGCCGTTCCGTCACCCGGGTCAAATTATCCCAAGCAAGCCAAGCGATTCTCGAACCGCGAGCCATCAACCACAAGCCAGGGACCGCCGGGCGCCCTGCTCCGAAGGAACCGTGGGCCCGACCACTCCGCTGGCCACCCCCACAAGGGGCTACTGTTGGGGGTCGTTATTTAGAACCCCCGACGGCCCCTTGGCTTAATTAGCTCAGCCTCACAAAGGTTGAGCCTGTTCCATTCTTCCGAAGCCCCAGCCTTTCGGAGCTCAGCCTCCCGAAGGTTCAGTCTATGTGGCAACGACCTCCCCCTTCTGAAGCCCCGGCCTTCTGGAGCTTTGCCTTTCGAAGGCCCAGTCCCCAAAGCTTCAGCCTTGGGCTGCCCGGGCTGGCTTCCCGGAGGTTACTAGGTGACGCATTAGTCCTCAGGAAAGATATGCCAAAAAGCAAGGACCAGTTGTACTTTTCCGGTGAGGATGTGACCAGCATTTAATGCCTAGGCTAGTGGACACCGCTCTGACACCCCAGCATGATGGTACCGATCCTGACACCCTTGGCGGTGCAGCGGCAGGCCGCAATTGGCAACCGACTCACCCCATTCAGGGGCAGGCACCACGATAATTACGACGGTCGATATTTATCTTCTGATAGGATAAAAGGTAGTCTTCCAGGATAAGGCTCGGTAATGGTTGGATCCCGAATATTTGTACATTATGATAACTTGTACGCCAAGCTACGTATGGCCCTATAAATAGGAGGCCGTGGTCCTCTAGGCAGGGGGATGGACATAGAGCATGAATCATAGCAAACATGTGATTCTCCCCCCAGATCGATCAATTTTCTTACCATCAATATACTCGTTGTGTTCCTTCCTCTCAAACTTTGTCTCCAAGCTTGAGTCTCCTCCTTAGAAGAAATTCTCTTCGTATTTGCTGGAGCAAGACGAACTCTTGCTCCAACAATTGCGTCGTCAGTGGGGATTCGAACACAGAAGTGCTAAGAGAGGTAGGATGCCACCCAAGAAAAAGACCACTAAGGCCGCATCGACAGCGGCCGACCCCCCAATCACGCCTGCGCGACAGTCCAGCCGAGGGGAACAGGAACCTTATGGCCACCACCGACCCAAACATAACTACAGCTACGGACGGCACCGAAGGGTTCTCTACCCCAAGGACCCAGCCGCGGCAAGGCGAGGCCCCCGCTACGCCCCTAGGTGCTGCAGCCGGCGCTGCCACCGGAAACACCACTCCGCCTGAGCAGCAATCACACTTGGCGGCACTCCTGGCATAGATGGAGGAGCTATGAACGGCCGTACAGGCCGAGTAGGAGGCTGCCAACACCTTCGCCGCCACTCCCGGGACGGCTGGCGTGTTTTTGACCCAAGCTCTACGAACAGGCGAGCTCCTCGGTGCAAGGACGCGACTAGTTCGATCCCCGGAGCCCCAGGGCCGGCGTTGTGAGGACCCCCTGCAGAACCACGACTCCCCCCTGCGGGCCGACATGCAGGCCATACCCTTCCTGGAGGATTTTCGAACCCCGAAGTTGCCGAAGTTTAAAGGCAATTCAGACCCCGACGAGTTCGCCCGATCCTACGCCCTAGCTATAGAGGCCAGCGAGGGCGGGCCGGCCACCATTGCTAAATGCTTCCCCCTCGCCCTAGAAGGGTTGGCCATACACTGGTTCTGGGTGTTGGACCCCGGCACCATTCACACCTGGTCCCAACTCTGAGACCTTTTCCGCAGCAACTTCCATGGCACCTTCATCGAACCAGTAACCTCTGATAGCCTGTTCACTATCAGGCAGGGGCTAGATGAAACCCTCTGGGACTACTTCCGAAGGTTCTCCCAGACCAAAGCCCAGATTAGGGGCATATCGGACTCTTCGGTCATCGATACCGCAACCCAGGGCCTGGCCGAAGGCCCCCTATATGATTGACTAAACTGGCGACCAATACGCACGGTAGAAATCCTCATGAGCAAGTTTGAGGAATATGCGCGGGCAGAGGAAGAAAAGCTCCGTCGGAGGTGCTCACAAGCTGGCGAAGCTTCTCATACCAGCACCGAGGGACCACACTCACAGGCCGGATCGTCACACGCCCTGGCTCCCCTAACAAAAAGGAGCTTCGAGGAGACCCTTACCGCTGAGTCCCAAAGAGGGCGGCAGCCGCAACGCCGAAACATCAACAATATCAGCCTAAGCCGCCTGGCTCCAAACCAAAGCCACCCCAGGGGACGCGGCCGAGGATGCTCCGGAGGCCTCCCGGAGCGAAGCCATGCACCAAACCCGCGTTCCGAAGAAGAATCCTGGTGCACTCTACATGGCGCGGGACGAGGGCATAATACCGATAACTGCCGAACCCTCATTACCTTCCGAGAGGAATACCTTGGGAGGTAGTGGCCCTAAACGGTGGGACCCCCAAGGGGTAGTCTGAAGATCACAGGCCATCAGCCAATCGATGGGTAGACCACCTGGCCCTACAAAATCCTCCGCAGCTAGCCCTATCTTCACCACTCCAGTCATCCCTAGAATCGCATGGTGACGTAGCAGCACGGGGCAAATGGATCATCCTCGCCATTATAGGCGGAGGAAGCTCCCGAAGCACTTCGAAATGATAGCGATGAGACTACGCCCGCGGGGTGCACCACATCGAAGCAACTAGCATCCACCGACAGGCCCCCGACTGGGTCGACGCCTCCGTAACATTCACCATCAACGACTCCGAAGGGGTAAAATTTCACCACTATGATGCCCTAGTGCTCTAAGCCAATATCGCCAAAGTCGAGGTCTGAAGAATACTGGTCGACGGAGGCAGCTCGGCGAACCTCCTGTTCATGCATTCTTCAACCAGCTCCGAATTCCACAAAGCCGGCTCTCACCAAGCAGCAGACCCCTCCAGGGATTCAATGGAAACCCCCTCAACGCCCTAGGACAGATAGAACTCCCGATCATCTTCGGCGAGGGCTCTGCATCACGATCTGAGGTTATCACCTTCGATGTCGTGGACGTACCATATGCCTATAATGCCATCCTAGGACGGGGGACTCTGAACAGATTTAGAGCTGTACCACATCACAATTACCTCTGCCTGAAAATACCCGGACCCCAAGGTCTAATAACCATCCACGGCGACCAAGACCTGGCTAGACGCATCGAGTATGGGCACCCCGCTCCGCTCCCCAGTCGCTATATCCACACTATGACATGGGAGGGCTTGAAAGATCCTCCGTCGGCGCACCCCGGGCACCGCTGGTCCCCAAGGCCACAACCAGAAGGGGACATAAAGCTAGTCCCCATACACCAGGACTAACCCGATCGGACCTTCCAAATAGGGGCAGACCTCGTCTCCGTGCAAGAAACCCAACTTCTGGCCGTCTTATGGAGTAACCTTGATATCTTCGCATGGTCCTCACAGGACCTCCCAGGAGTCAACCGTAGCATTATTGAGCACTCGCTCCAGGTCGACCCGAAGGCAAGGCCCGTATGACAGGGGTTCTGCAAGCTCTCCATGGGGCGGGCAAAAGCCACAAAAGAAGAAGTCCAGAAGCTGTTGAAAGCTGGTATTATCCGGGAGGTTATCCACTCTTATTGGCTTTCCAACACCGTCCTAGTCAAAAAAACATAGTAGAAAATGGCGTATGTGCATCGATTTCACATCATTAAACAAAGTATGCCCCAAGGATCTGTACCCTCTCCCTCGCATCGACTAGCTGGTGGATTCTACCGCCAGCTGCGAAATGCTAAGCCTACTCCGGATACCACTAGGTGTGGATAGCAACGGAGGATGAAAACAAGACCAGCTTTATTACTACCTTCGGAGTATACTGCTACATCCGGATGCCCTTTGGTCTTCGAAACGCTGGGGTCACGTTCTCTCACCTAGTATACAAGTGCTGCAACAGTTGGGCCACAACGTCGAGGCCTACGTAGACAATATCGTGGTAAAAATCCAACTAGAAGCCACCCACGTTGCCAACCTACAAGAAACATTCAACAGCCTCCCAACCACTGGCGTGCGGCTAAACCCAGAAAAATGCGTATTTGGTGCTAGAAGTGGAAAAATGCTAGGATATCTTGTCTCCCGAAGAGGCATCGAGGCCAACCCGGGCAAGATTCGTGCTATCATGGAAATAGCGCCCCCCACCAATCCTAAAGAAGTAGAGCGCCTGGCCAGCCGCCTCACAGCCCTCAGTCGCTTCCTCGCGAAATCCGCTGAGCACAACCTCCCTTTCTTTAAAACGCTAAAGGTTTCCGAGCTGTTTAACTAGACACTGGACTGCCAGGCAGCATTCGAGGCCCTAAAAGTGCACCTTTCCCACCTCAAAACCCTCGTGATGCCCCTCCTCGGCGTAGGACTGCTCCTATACCTATCCGTCTCGGCATCCGCCGTCAGCGCCGCGCTGGTACGAGAGGAAAAATGTGGCAGTCACCCTACTCAAAGGGCTGTATATTACATCTCAGAGGCCTTAGTCGGGGCCAAGACATGTTACACTGAGCTCGGAAAAATAGCCTACGCCCTGCTGATGGCCTCGCGCAAGCTCCAGCACTACTTCCTTGCCTACGACATCACTGTCCCAACCTCGTACCTGCTGGGCGACATGTTTGGCAACCTGGTGGCATCGGGACGCATCGTCAAATGGGCGGTAGAGTTAGCCTCCTTCATCGTAAGGTTTGTAGCCCGCACCGCCATAAAATCCCAAATCTTGGCAGAGTTCATCGCCGAATGGACCCCGGCAACAACCGAACCCAACCCCACGCCCACCCAAGACATCTGTACCATCTACATCGACAGAGCATACTGCTCCACGGGCGCCGGAGGTGGCGCGGTCCTCATCTCCCCCACAGGCTAGCAAGTCCAATACACCGCTCGCCTAGATTTCAAGACGACCAACAACATAGCTGGATATGAGGTCGTCCTCCTAGGTCTCCGATAGGCTCGAGCCTTAGGAGCAGCCAGAGTCATCATCCGGACGGACTCTCAGATCGTCGCCGGTCACATCAACAAGGACTTCCAAGTCCGCCATCCAGAGATGGTAATGTACCTTGAGGCCATTCGCAAAGCCGAGGCACACTTCCGCGGCGTATCCATACGAAGCATACCACGGGCGGACAACAATCAGGCAGACACTTTAGCAAAAGCTGCAGCCACAGGAAAAAACCCACCAATAGGCACCTTCCTCAAGACCCTGCACCATCCGACCACCAGAACCCTTGACAAAATAGCCGTCACCATCCTCCCCATCCAAACTGCAGACTGGAGGGCCCCCCTCCTATCGTTCCTAAGAGGAATAGCAGAACCGGATGACCCAATTGCTGTCCGCCGCATCCAACATCGCCCCAGGGGCTACCACCTCATAAACAACACCCTTTACAAGACAGGTGTCTGCGACCCCCTCCTTCAGTGCATCACTAAATAAGGAGCCACCCTCCTAAGAGAAATACACGAAGGCCTGTGCGGCAGTCATCTGGAACCTTTGGCTCTTGCCGGTAAGGCACTCCGCCAGGGGCTCCATTGGCGTACGATCATGTCCGACACGGAAGAACTCGTCCGCACCTGCCAAGGATGCCAATGGATGGGATGACGAAGCCACTGACCTCCAACTCCTTTGCAACCAATCGCCCCTGTCTGGCCCCTGGCTCGTTGGGGTATGGACCTCATTGGTCGATTTCCCCGCGCCAAAGGAAACCTCCAGTACGGAATGGTCGCATTAGAATATTTTTTCCAAATGTGTCGAGGCCGAACCGCTCACTACGTTCACATCAAAAAATGTCCAAAAATTCTTCTGGAAGACCATAATCTGCCATTCGGCGTCCCATAATAGCTCATGGTAGACAACGGCACACAATTCGACTCTGGGCCCTTCAGACAATTCACCGACGACCTTGGCATCGAATTGTGCTTCACAGGAGTTCGACACCCTCAATCCAATGGAGCCATCGAAAGGGCCAACGACAACATCCTCTCCGGTCTAAATCGGTGCCTCGTGGGCTCAGCTCGAGGCCTATGGGTCGATGTATTACCCAAGGTTTTATGGTCCCTCCACACCACTGTCACGCGGACCACCGGGTTCACATCCTTCTGCCTCCTATACAGAGACGAAGCCATGACCCCCACCGAGGTCAAGGCCTACTCACTCAGGGTACAAGTCCCACAAACTGACGGAGAAAGGGAGCTCTCCCTCGACCTTACCAAGGGCACACAGCTCCAAGCCATTCAAAACCTAGATCACTACATTCAGAAAACTAAGGCTTGGTACGATCCAAGGGTTGCGCCATGAAACTTCAAACCCGGTGAACTCGTGCTTTGACGCGCCCTAAACCCGAGAAAGCTACGCAACAAATGGGAAGGCCCGTACCTAGTCCTCAAGTCTAACAGGCCCGGCTCCTACCGACTGGCCGATGCAGAGGGCACCCCCCTCGAACACAGTTGGAACGTAGAGACCCTCCGCAAGTATTATGTATAAAGAAGCCCAACCTTCCAAAAAACCCAGCATCTCAGAGGCATAAGCCTCCGTGCTGGAGAGGCATTCCGTCCGCCATCTTTAAGGTCTCGCCAACCTACGTGGCGGATAGGCAAAGACCGCTCCAGCATCTTGAAGGCATAAGCCTCCATGCTGGACAGGCATTCCGGCCGCCATCTTTTAGGTCTCGCTAACCTACGTGGCGAATAGGCAAAGTCCGCTCCAGCATCTTGAAGGCATAAGCCTCCGTGCTGGACAGGCACTCCGTCCGCCATCTTTAAGGTCTAGCTAACCTACGTGGCGGATAGGCAAAGACCGCTCCAGCATCTTGAAGGCATAAGCTTCTGTGCTGGACAGGCATTCCGTCTATCATTTGGGCCTAGCAAACCTAAAATGTCGGATCGGCAAAGACCGCTCCGACATCTTAAAGGTATTGCCTTCATACTGGACAGGCATAACACCCCCGTCATTTCTAAGGCCAGGCCGCCCTAGGCATGGCGAGGGGATAAAAAAACCAACAAACCAGAGTCTATCACCCGACCCTTCCGATGCCCCTCAAAGTCTCGCACCCCGTGGCCGCTAGACAACCACATGATGCGAAGGGGCTGGGACAAGGGGCACAGGCTAAACGTCGGCGCAATCAATCATCAAAAAGGGAGAGGAAAAGAACATACAAAAGTCTTTTTATACAGTTAACCGATGTACATCGAATCTATGCCTAGCAAACTAGCTAGCCTACTACGCCCCCCTGTACCACTACAGGACGACAAGGATGCCCGACCGCCACGCCTCTCGGACACAACAACTGCGCATGGGAGGCCGGCGCGAGCCCCCTCCACCAAAGTTGCTGCTGCCCGAAACAGAGACTCGACCCCAGAAAGACAAAAAATCCACCAGGAAGGGATACGAGTCGAAGGCCGAGAAGTCCAGCTCCTCCCCCTACCCCGCCGACAAGGCCTCCGCTGCCTGTGCCTCCTCCACCTTCACTTCACCCAAGGTAGACTCGAGAATTTCCGAAGGCACCCTTCCGTTAGAACCCCGGGGAAGGATGAAGTGCCGTAAGAAGAGTGAGCCGGCAACCTCCCGGGCCGTTCGAGCCGCACACCAGTCATCTTTTGCAGTAAAGCATACATCTAGACCAGACACCGAGGGATCCTCCAGCTCGACCTTAACCAAAACGTCGGCAGCCACCTGTGGGTCAACATGCCCATCGAAATCACGGGGCATAACAAAGCGACTCCACCGACGAACGAACGGAGTAGCTCCCGACGCACCAGACACACTCGATCCCTCCCTAGAGGAACTATCCAAGGTACGGACGAGGCCTCCTCCGGCCTCGGGCCGCCGTACCTATACACGTAGAGCAGACTCCGGTTAAAACTCAAAGGCTCAAACGCCCTAGAAACAACACAGGTAAAACATAGGAAAACAGACGCGGTTTCCATCAAATAAAGGAAAGGTTATATACATAAAGCAGAAGGAGGCGGTCAACATACTAGAACTCAGCCCCCCTCCCTGGGAAAGAAAAGAAAACAAAGACAGCCGCGATAGAGCTACACCTCCGGGGCATCCACGCTTGGCTCCGGAGGGGCATCAACGCCAAACAAAGCTCCCCCAGAGGGCCATGAAATACCCATAGACTCCGAGTGAAGCACCAGGCCTCCCAACGAAGAACTCAGGCGAAGGCCCCCCGAGGCACCCGGAGCCCCCTGACCGGCCATGAAGCGCAACGTCACGTTCCAGCCATGTTTCGCCCATACGCCGCGACGGAAGCTCTCCAAGGCTGCGCCAATCTCCACCGGAGGTGCCTCTGGCTAGAAGGCCTCGGGCACGGAGTCCGGCACCTGCCACTCCAGTGCTTCGAAGGGACCAACCCCCACCTGGTGGAGCAGGGTCAGCCACGCGAGCGTTGGACCTTGCATAGGCCTCCACGGCCCTAACCATAACCTTCGCGGCAGACCGAAGCCTGAAGAGCGGCATGACCAACGCCTCCGAGTCGGAGGGCAGTGGCAGACATCGGGCACCTAGGCCGCTCAAGGCATCAGTGGTAATCCGAGCCACCTCCGACGCTAGTGTCGTGAACTTCTGGCACTCCGAACATAGTGCCCCCTCCGATGCCCGAACCTCCTTCAGCTCTCGCCGCATATTTACCACTACCGCCCGAAGGGTATCAGCATCACTCTCTGCGGACACACGGGCCATGTTGGCCGCATCGGTAACCTCCTTTGCCTCCCAGAGGTCATCAGCAGCCTCCCGAGCCTCTACTTTCGCACGCTCATGAAGCACCATCTCCTCATGAAGATGGCCCTCCTCGGACACTTCCCATTTTCAGGCCTCTTCCAACGCTTGGCGCCCGCCACCTCCCAGCGCCCTCGTCAAAATTACTTGCTGCAAGGCACCACAAAAAGATGGAAAAAGACAAAATATGCTACCCAGGACCCAACACCGGACCCGGCGATCATAACTAACACTACCGACCTGAAGGGACACTGCAGCCAATCGCGCCTCCAGCTCCTCTAGGGGACGCTGGGCCAACACTCTCTCGACCTCCCCACTCCGAAGCAGAGAGGAGGCCGCAGTGAAAGCCCTTGAAACCTCCAGGCACAGTGCGAAGTCGTCCAGGGTTACGATCCTGAGGCCAGGGCCCCCCTCAACCGCTTCAAAGGGACTCCCGGTGCAGGGCATGACGCCTCGGGCACCAGCCGCTGCGGGCGGGCCACCAGTCAACTCCGGGCCCCGTGAGAACAAACCTACATCCCCTAAGACGGCACTCAGAGACCCCTCCGGAGGAGTCCGCGATCTCCGCTGGGCCTCCGAGGCCCCAAGGGGTGGAGTCTTGGTCGCATCCACCTCGAAGGTCGCTACAGCAAAAGAGAAATACGAATTAAGATCCCAGCGCACGACCAAAAGGGTATGACTAACAAAGCAAACCACACCTGGTTCCCCCGATCCTCTTACAAGAGGACCCGTAGCATCCTTAGCAACCGAGTCGACAAGACCGAAGTCGAAGTCCACGGAGGCCATGCCTCGTGCGTTGGCTCTGGCCGTGACCCTTAATATCCAGGGAGGCAAGGTCCTTCCCCTGGCCATCGCCGCCACCCAGGCCCTTGCCTCCGGACTGATCGCTCACACTCCCAACCCACCTCAGGCGCTTCTTACGAACTAGGGGTGCCTCCGACAACTCAGACATCGAACCAGTATGCGAGCCTCCGAATGCTGAGGGCCGCCGGGGGGCCCGCACACACTCTTTTTCCAGCAGCCCTAGGCTCTTGAGGATTCCGCCAGGCCAGAGCCCCCATGCCAAGGTAAAAATAGACACTATTGTACCACTCCCAATCTGTGCCAGGGCCACCCGCCGCTCCTGCTCCGCTATAGTAGGGGGTCCAGGATCACCCCTGCGATCTCCGCTGTGCGCTCCAGCGAGAGGCAGCTCTCTGAAAGAAAAAAGACGGCTCACATCGGCAAATCGACAACCCAACTACAAAGGGAACTCACCAGCGCTGACGGGTGGACCGGAATACATTTTCGGCCACTCTTCCACACCTTGCTAAAAAACACAGTTCCAACCCGTTTGGAGAGGCCGGACATGCAACATGGTGAACTCCTCCATAAGGTCACGCAAGCTCATCTTCTCGGCCACCCTCCGGAGAAGGGCCAGCCGCGAGGCAAATTGGTCGTCCGTAATTCCCGTCTCTGGCTCTGGAACATATGCGATATCCCAGTCTGTGGAACGAATGGGCGATGCAGGGCCGACGCTGTAGTAGAAGCACCGCTGCAACCAGTCGGTATACCACCGGTCGTTGATGGCCTTCGTCGGGAAGGCATAGTGATACTGTGGCCATATCTGGAAGTTGATACTCCCAAAACTGAGGGGCCTCTTCATCCCCTCAACCTTGATCAACTTCGGCTGGCAGCTGGTAAAGTAGAGGGTACGAAGAAATCCGCCCTCCCTTCACACCCCTCCGCCCGCATGGCCCACTCAAAGGTGGCCACGAGGGCAATGGCGTTGCTGTGGAGCTGCAGGAGCTCCATGTAGAAGTGGCGGAGCACCTCTTCAAGCAACGACACTGAAGGAAAACCCAGGCCTGCCTCGAAGAAGGCCGAGCGACGGCTTGGAGGGGATCTTCCCCTCCCTAACCATCTGGTAGAGCTCCTCTTCACCGATGATAGACAATCCCACCGTGGTGGTTTGCCAGGAGTGGCTTTTGCTCGCGCACCGGAGCTCCACTCCCAGCGGCAGTCCCATCTGCAACGGGGAAGCCGATGACACCTGAGGGTCCCCTACCACGGCTACTCCGGCCATCTCCCCCGCCGCCCGAGTTTCGGCTTCACTCGGGGTACTCGGGTCGGCCATATGAACCGCAAGAGGATGGCGAAAGGTGCTAACCTACGAGAGAGAGAGAGAGAGAGGAGTAGAGTTCAAGAAACAACTCACGCAAGGCAAGAGACGCAGAAGACATAGGCAGATGAGAACGAGGAGTCAGCAAAAGGGTTGCTCTGGGCAAGTCCCCTCCTGCTACAAATAGGGGGCAAGCGCCATCCTTTCGCCCGCTAGGCCAAAATCATGGGGGAGCGAAACCGACTCCCCTGCCCCCACCCAACAACAAGACGACATGCGTCCCACACTCTGCCAGATAGGGCAGGACTACACCTCTCCCTAGGGCGCATTCAATGCCCCTGTCACTAATGTCATCCAACACGCTGTTCCGTCACCTGGGTCAAATTGTCCAGGGCAAGCCAAACGATTCTCGAACTGCGAGCCATCAACCACAAGTCAGGGACCACCGGGGGCCCTGCTCCGAAGGAACCGCGGGCCCGACCGCTTCGCTATCCGCCCCCACAAGGGGCTACTATTGGGGTCGTTATTAAGGACCCCCGATGGCCCCTTGGCTTAATTAGCTTAGCCTCCCAAAGGTTGAGCCTGTTCCCGTCTTCCGAAGCCCCGTCCTTCTGGAGCTCGGCCTCCCGTAGGTTCGGCCTCCGAGGCTTCAGCCTCCCGAAGCCTCCCCTTCCGAAGCCCCAACCTTCCAGAGCTCCACCTTCTGAAGGCCCGGTCCCCAAGGCTTTGGCCTCGGGCTGCCCGTGCTGGCTTCCCGGAGGTTACTGGATGACGCATCAGTCCTCAGGAAAGATCTACCAAAAAGCAAGGACCAGTATTACTTTGCCTGCGAGGAAGTGACTGACATTTAATGCCTAGGCTAGTGGACGCCGCTCTGACACCCCAGCATGATGGTACCTATCCTGACACCCCTGGCGGTGTGGCACCGGGCCGCAATTGGCAACCGGCTCACCCCCTTCAAGGGAAGGCACCATAGTAATTACCACGGTGGATATTTATCTCTCGACAGGATAGAAGGTAGTCTTCCGGGATAAGGCTCAGTAATTTGGCCGGATCCCGAATATCTGTACATTATGATAACTTGTACGCCAAGCTACGCACGGCCCTATAAATAAGAGGTCATGGTCCTCTGGGCAGGGGGACGGACACATAGCACGAATCACTACAAACCTGTGATTCTTCCCCCAGATCGATCCATTTTCCTACCATCAATATACTCGTGTTGTTCCTTCCTCGCAAACTTCGTCTCCAAGCTTGAGTCTCCTCCTTAGAAGAAATTCTCGTCGTATATGCTGGAGCAAGACGAACTCTTTCTCCAACACACCCCATGTACCAACAAATGATCAATGAAGGCATATCCTTTCTAAGCAAATTTATGTGACAAATTAAACTTCTTTTGAAGCACTAGCATCATGTAATTGCTTTTTTTAACATTTCATCTTGCAATTCATGAAACAAAATGTTGAGATCAGTTTAAGGTTAAAACCAATCTCATGTATGTGCTAAGCCCAGAAATCAATCCCAACACATAGTGACTTTGTTGATGATAATCATTACAGTATCCATACCTTAATTGAATAAATCGTCTTACAAAAGTAATCTTCAAGGGCCAAGATACAATAAAACTCTATAGCGTACCTACATATTCTCTAATCTTTCACAACATCTCCACAAGCACAATTGACATAGAATTCATATTAGATCGATGCATCCTCGGCGAACTCTTCAATACCTTTTCCAACTGAGTGTTTGATGATAGCAAGAGTGAGTACATGTCATACTTAACAAGTTGTGACGAAATAATATGTATATGAAGGATTAACAATGATATTGCAATATGACTCTTTGGCATAAACAACATTTAATTAAAAGCATTTGAAAAGTAGTAAATAATTAAGTAATCATTGTAAGTAACCAAACACCTTAAGATTTCAACCATCTTCACTTAACCAACCATTCCAATACCTCAACCAAGGTTCCCACTACAAAGTTTGGACAACACCTCAATCATAGTTCCCACCACCATGATTGACCAAACCAACCAAATCATCAAATTACAATCATGTGAGGTTTTCCTTGCCACTCTTAACTATGAGTATGGCTAAATAACCAGTTTTACACTCTGCAGATGCTGTACACTTTACCCACAAGGCATAATTATACTATTTTGCCGGCACCCATCAGCACCTTAAACACTTTCGAGATATGCATTGAGTTTACCACTTCAAAGCCTGTACAATGCCTCTCTCAGCACATGCATACCCACTAAGATTTCACTGCCGCATGAATACACCTAAATAATAGAAGCCCTCTCTTGCGCCAATGGAACACCCTAGAAGTACACCCTTCTGTTCCACATAACCGGATGGTCTACACAATGCTGAGAGTATACAAATTAATTGGCTAGGTCCATCCCATTCTAGGCATGTGGTTGTACTGTTTAAATAAAAAAATCACTCCATGAACTGGTCCTTAGATTTGAGCAAGACTACCACATCGCAACTGTACAACCAGTACCAGTATCATCAAACCATTGCTCAAATCCCTATACCATGTTACTGCAAAATTTTACCATCATCTTTTATCATTCTTGCATAGGATCATCATCAAGTTTCATAGAGCAATTATCTTGATTACCATCCCAAAGCAAAGCTACACATCATCTACCCTTCTTGTTGGGGATGATCTCCCGCCCCCCCACTTCGAAGGGGCCCGCGAAGTCTACTGGAGATGCCACGTGATAGCCTGTGGTTTTGTTACAGGGAGTTCATTTGTTAGTGGCGAAGATCGTGGAGCTGCGATTGGTCGAAGGGTGCGGGCGTGCACGCATCTTCGACTTCCTGGACCGGCGAAGACAATGGATTCCTTCGCCTGAAGAGCGAAGCCTAGGTCCGCAGTCTGTATCGTTCGCAGCAGGTGAAGACGCAGGCTGACCCTCGCCGGGGGACGAAGGCAATCCGACGGGCATTAGAGCGAAGGAGGCTTCGACGCCCTTTGGAGAGATGGATCACCTCGACACAGTGAGCCCGATTTCGGTCGCCCAGGGTACTTCTGTAATTATGCGATTATGCTTATTTGTACCTATCCGGGTTAGCACGGAGTGAATGCCGGTCATGGAACCAATAGATCGCATGCACTTCGATCCTCCAGAAGAAGAAGGAGAAAGGGAGCGAAATGAAGAATGGGAGGACCTCGACGACTTCACAGAGTTTGAGCAAGAGGAAGAAACAAATGAAAGAACAGCAAGGCTAGAAGCCGAAGAGTTGGAAAAGCAGCTAGCGCAAAAGAAGCGCATGTTGGATGGCCTAGCGGCGAGTCGAAAAGCTGCAGAGTACCGCAGGTGGGCGGATGAAGCTAGAAAAACATTGGAAAAAAATCCAGGAAGAAATCGATATGCTCCACCAAGCGGAGGGCATGTCTCGCCGGCCAACGCCACAGGGAGACTTGATACGAGCTTCGCAGGAGATTCGGCGAAGGTCATCCACGGGAGACCCGGAGTCCCCTCTGGCCATGGATCTGCAAAATCAACCATGGCCGCTAGGATTCAAGATGCCCAGAGTGGTTATGTTTGATGGAGAATCAGACCCCAGAGTGGTTATGAGTTCCGAGGCAGCTGTGGAGTCTGCCGAAGGGGATGATGCAACCTTGGTGAAGGCCTTCGTATTGGCCATAAAGGGGATAGCAAGGTCCTGGTACTCCGCGTTGCCCCCGGGATCCATATATTCATGGGAGCAGCTGCGCAGTGCACTATACAACAACTTCCAGGGGAATCGGGCAAACAAAATCACCGCAACCGACCTCTTCGCGCTGAAACAGCAACCAACAGAAACGTTGCAGAACTACATGCGCCGCTTCGTACACATACGTTGTCAGGCGAAGGGGTTGAACGAAGATACAATCATCGATGCCGCAATACAGGGCATCAGAGGCAGGCTATTAGCAGGAAAGCTCACGAGAAAAAGACGCGGAAGCGTCCAAGAGCTGCTCAACAAGATGGAAGAATACTCAAGATCTGAGCTCGATCATCTTCGAAGGAAAAACGAAATGGCAGCTTCCAAAGTAAAACAACATGCACCGGCTAGAGAGGCAGGCAGCAGCAATCCTAGAGACAGACTGCACCGTCCAAGAAAGCCCGAAGCCTCTGACTATCCAAGGCAAAAAGAAGTTAAGCAGATCAATCCCAGCCAGCTCAAAGCCGTTCAAGGATCATGCGAAGCTTACAGCTTGGCCAATAGGGGAGGCCGAGCGGGCAGGGGAAGAGGCCGCGGAGGCTGAGGAGGACGGGTTCTGCAGGACTCGGCAACCTTTTACTGTGAGCTGCATGGCGAAGGAGCCGGCCACCGGACCAAACAGTGTCCACAGGTCATGGCTATGAAAGAAAACTTGGCGAAGCATTCTGTTGATCACGCAAGGACAGTGAACCATGCAACAAGCTTTGGAAGAAGCGAAGGGTGGCACAACCACAATCAGAACATGGTGTTTCCGAACCAATGGCAACAAATTCCTGCACCACAGTGTGCACAAGCAACTTCAGCTCAGTTTGATCAAACAAGGCAAATGAACCTCCAGGGGGAGCTACCTCCGCCACCACCAAGACCCACAATCGAAGCACCACCAGAAAGTAGCAAATCAGTTAACATGATAAATCATGGGTACAACGTGGTGTTGGCCATCTCAGGGGGATCAAACCAGCAGACAGAATCTAAGAGACAACAAAAAGAATATGTGCGAAGGGTCAACCATGTCGGAGTGGGACCAACGTACATCAAGTCAAGATGGTCAAACATTCCCATTACATTCTCGCAAGAGGATATAAGGGTCTTAGACTATCCACACACAGATGCCTTCATCATTACTGCAAACATCTCGGGAAATGAAGTACACAGGATCTTGATCGATGGAGGAAGCTCGGCGGACATTATCTTTGCTGACGCCTTCGACAAAATGGGGCTGCGACGAAGTGACTTAAAGCAAGATGGATCGCCATTGCTAGGCTCCAGGAGAAACACAATCAACGCTGTGGGAAAAATAACAATCCCAGTGTCGTTTGGTGAAGAGATGAATTTCCGCACAGAACACATTACCTTTGATGTGGTGGACATTGGTTACCCGTACAATGCGATATTTGGAACGGGAGTCCTCAATACATTCGGAGCAATATCGCACCATGCATACTTGTGCATGAAGATGCCTGGCCCAAAAGGAGTCATAAACGTGTTGGGAGATCAGCGAGTGGCTAGACGAATTGAAGTGGGAATAGCTCCAGGAAGAAGAAATGTCCACACGATAATAGACCCTTCGATGGGACGCGAAGCAAGTTGCAACTAGCCAAAGATATGAAAAGCAGCGAAGGCTGCACCAGAAGGAGTGACCAGAATAGTACAGCTGAATCAGGAAAAAGAAGATAAAAAGGTCACTATAGGAGCGGAGGCTCCAGCAGAGGATCAGCAACAACTTGTAATGTTCCTCTGCGACAACGACAATGTCTTCGCTTGGTCTCCCAGAGACCTGCAAGGAGTAAGTCGGAAAATCATTCAGCACAACCTAAATGTGGACCCCAAAACGAAGCCAAGGAAGCAAAAGCTTAGGAAAGCTTCAAGAGAAAGAGAACAAGCAGCGAAGGCTGAAGTGGAAAAACTGGTCCATGCCGGAGTCATACGCGAAGTAATGCACTCAGAGTGGCTAGCCAACCCAGTGTTAGTAAGGAAAAGCAATGGAAAATAGAGAATGTGCATCGACTTCACAGACTTAAACAAAGCTTGCCCTAAGGATGACTTCCCATTGCCTAGAATTGATCAACCGGTAGACTCTGCGGCTGGCTGCGAGATGCTAAGCTTCCTAGATGCTTATGCTGGGTACCATCAGATATGGATGGCGAAGGAAGACGAGGACAAAACGAGTTTCAGGACCTCCTTCGGCACATACTGCTTCATGAGGATGCCCTTCGGACTCCGAAACGCTGGCGCCACCTTCACCAGATTGGTGCAGAAAGTATTAAAACCACAGCTAGGACGAAATGTCTTAGCCTATGTTGATGACATAGTGGTCAAAAGTACCAAAAGGAGCCAACACCTCGAAGACCTGCGGGAAACCTTCGATAATTTACGAAGAGCAGGCTTAAAGCTAAACCTAGAAAAATGTGTCTTCGGAGTACAATCCGGAAGACTACTGGGGTTTTTGGTGTCGAAGAGAGGCATCGAAGTGGATCCCCAGAAGATACAAGCAATTTTAGATATGAAACCCCCACAGAACAGAAAGCAAGCTCAACGCTTGGCAGGAAGGTTAGCGGCACTGAACAAGTTCATTGCAAAATCTGCAGAGCGAAGTTTACCATTTTTCAAAGTGTTAAAAAGCTCCGACCCTTTCAAATGGGATGCAGAGCAGCAAGCAGCCTTCAAGGAGTTAAAAAGCTACTTGACGAAGCTTACAGCACTAACCAGCCCGGATCCAGGCGCGGATTTGCTGTTATACATAGCGGCATCCCCTTCGGCAGTCAGCGCTGTACTCGTGCAGGAAAAACTCAAAGACAACAGACTGCGCCAAGTACCAGTATATTATGTATCCGAAGCTCTAGCAGGCCCAAAAAAGTCGTACACACAGTTGGAAAAAGTAGCGTATGGACTGGTAATGGCATCCCGCAAGCTTCGCCACTACTTCACATCTCACAAGATTACAGTACCAACTTCCTTACCCCTTCGCGACATGTTTGAAAACAAAGAAGCCATGGGAAGAATAGCAAAGTGGGCAAAGGAGATCGCTCCATTCATGATCGTTTTTGTGGCAAGAACATCATTAAAATCGCAAGCACTGGCAGACTTTGTGGCGGAATGGACACCCTTAACCGAAGCCTCTGATGATGAACCGCCAGAACCTGTTTGGACCACATATTGCGACGGAGCTTGGGGAGCTATGGGAGCAGGAGTTTCGGCAGTATTGTTTTCACCTTCGGGGACAAAGCTAAGATACGTCGCCAGGATAGAGTTCCTCTCCACAAAGAATACGGCGGAGTACGAAGCAGTCTTCCTGGCACTTCGCAAGGCGAAGGCTTTGGGCGCCCGGAGAGTGCTTGTTAAGACAGACTCGAAGGTCATAGCAAGTCAAATTGACAAGACATTCCAGGTGAAAGAACCAGAGCTGATTAAGTACAGGGCAGCGGTGCGAAGAATGGAAAAATACTTCCTCGGATTCACAGTCAAGAGTATATCAAGAAATGATAACTCCGAAGCAGATGAACTAGCGAAAGCGGCTTCGCAGAATATGCATATGCCTTCAGACGTTTTCTATCAGAAGCTGAGTGAACCAGCCCTCGAATACAATTTGAACCAAATGTGTCTCGTTGCAACAGTCAAAAGTGAAGACTGGCGTTCTCTGATACTGGCTTATCTTCACGGTCAGAGAGACATCGAAGATCAGGTTGGGGCAAAGCGCATTGCCTAGAGGGCCAGAAATTACAAAGATATGGAAAATAATTTGTACAAAGCCAGGTTCTATGCGTTGTTCTTGCGATGCATATCCCAGAAAGAAGGCCAGAACCTGTTAAAAGAAATTCACAGCGGGTTGTGCAGTTCTCATATAGGAACAAGGGCTCTGGTCGGAAAAGCATACATGCAAGGCTTCTATTGGCCGACGGTTGTAAACGATACGGATCAACTGGTCCGAAGTTGCCAACAGTGTCAATTCTGGGCGAAGGGGTCAAACAGACCGACGACGAAGACACAACTCATTCCGCCGATTTGGCCACTAAGGCGGTGGGGAATCGACATTGTTGGACAGCTGCCGCCAGCTCCAGGAAATTTGCGGTATGCGGTGGTGGCAGTAGAGTACTTCTCAAAAGGGTGGAGGCAATGCCACTCGTGAGCATAACATCAAGAAACATACAGAAATTCCTATGGCAGAATATTGTATGCCGCTTCGGAGTCCCAAGCGAAGTAACCATGGACAATGGAACTCAGTTCGATAGTGCGGGTTTCAGGGATTTCTGCAATGGTTTGGGGATAAAAGTAATTTTTGCATCAGTATACCACCCACAATCTAATGGGGCAGTGGAGAGAGCGAATGGCATCATCTTCGCTAGTGTTGTGAAGCGTCTTCAAGGATTGCCAAAAGGGAAGTGGGTTGAAGAATTGCCCAAGGTACTATGGTCATTAAGAACAACGGTCGCAAGACCAACAGGGTACACGCCATTTCGCCTCCTCTCCGGCGAAGAGGCCATGACCCCAGAGGAATGCAAAACCAAATCATTCAGAGTCGGGAATGAACCAGAGCAATGCAAAGAATTATCATCGAAGGGTGCCCTTGAAGAAGTAAGATTGCAAGCCGCAGAAAATTTGGCCAATTATCAACAAGAGACAAGAAAATGGAGAGATAGGAATATATCCGAAAAAACCTTCGCCTGGAGATCTGGTGCTGCGAAGGTTCGATACAACAACATCGGTGGGAAAACTTCAGAGTAAATGGGATGGGCCTTTCCTAGTAAAAAGATCGTTGAGGCTTGGCTCATATCATCTAGCTAATATGGAAGGTGAGGAGCTTCCGCACACCTGGAACGCAGACAATCTTAGCAAGTTCTACGCCTGAAAGCCGGCGACTAAGTCCGAGACTCCAATGTAATTTTTCTTTCGCAATATTTCTTGTAATCACATTGTAAGGGTACTGCACTCTTTTCCTCACAGGGGGGCCCCTTCATTAAGGGGTGAGGTTTTTAACGAGGCATGAACCCATGTAAACATTGATATAGTAGTACCCCTAGAAAATATTGCTTGTCTCGAGTACTAGTAGTTTATCATCGAAGTGCGCCAACCTAGGGGTGGATTGGCACACCAATTGACGACGCGACGACGGTGCGAAGTGTAAGCAAAAAGACGTACACTTTCAACCTTTAAAAAAGTAGTAATATATAAAAAAAGAGAGAGAACGGGAGTACAAAAACCACCCGGGGGCTAAGAGTGACTGCCCCCGCACCGAAGGAAAAACAATCCTTTGGAAGAAAAAATGAAGTGTCGCTGGACCTGCGAAAAGGCGGCGCACTTCGCAAAAAAGTCGGGGGCTAAGAGTGTCTGCCCCCGCACCGAAGGAAAAAAATCCTTCGGAAGAAAAAATGAAGTGTCGCTTGACCTGCGAAAAGGCGGCGCTCTTCGCGAAAAAGTCGGGGGCTAAGAGTGCCTGCCCCCGCATCGAAGAAAAAACAATCCTTCGGAAGAAAAAATGAAGTGTCGCTGGACCTGCAAAAAGGCGGCGCATTTCGCAAAAAAGTCGGGGCCTAAGAGTGCCTACCCCCGCACCGAAGGAAAAAAATCCTTCGGAAGAAAAAATGAAGTGTCGCTTGACCTGCGAAAAGGCAGCGCTCTTCGCGAAAAAATCGGGGGCTAAGAGTGCCTTCCCCCGCACCAAAGGAAAAAACAATCCTTTGGAAGAAAAAACGAAGTGTCGCTTGACCTACAAAAAGGCGGCGCACTTCGCGAAAAAGTCGGGGGCTAAGAGTGCCTGCCCCCGCACTGAAGGAAAAACAATCCTTCGGAAGAAAAAACGAAGTGTCGCTTGACCTACGAAAAGGAGGCGCACTTCGCGAAAAAGTCGGGGGCTAAGAGTGCCTGCCCCCGCACTGAAGAAAAAAATCCTTCGGAAGAAAAAATGAAGTGTCACATGACCTGCGAAAAGCCGGTGCACTTCGCGAAAAAGTCGGGGGCTAAGAGTGCCTGCCCCCGCGCGGAAGGAAAAAACAAACTTCGAAAGAAAAAACCGAAGTGCCGCTTGACCTACGAAAAGGCGGCGCATTTCGGGTAAAAGCCAAGGGCTAAGAGTGCCTGTCCCCGCACCGAAGGAAAATCAAACCTTTGAAGAAAAAAAGGGGGGCGAACTAAATGATTAAGACATTCGTTCGGCGAACGGCATAAATCTCTATAGGCCGAAGTTACCTGCGACTAAAAGGGGGGGCGGCTTTTTACAAAAAAATATAATAGCACAAGTATTGTGCAATCGCAGGAAACTGCGGCAAAAATCGGGGGAACAGCGTCGCTCGGTACGTCGAGTCCGAAGCCCCTCCCTAACATAAGATTTGGAATGTCTCCAATCGCAAACAACGCTTCGTGCGCCATGTCTTTAAAGTGTAATAGAGAACAAGTCGTAATGCAAAACCAATTTATTCCGCATGGTCATCAACATCTCGATCAACAAAATCCTTATACCAATGGCTGAAAGCAAATTGAAAAGCAACGCCTTCGCTAGCGTGAAAATGCGTCGTTGGGGCCGGGGGGCCCCAACATGAGTCGAATATGATGGGGATAGCCGGACATCATCTTCGCCACTGTTGTGCTTTACTACTTGCGAAGAGGGGCCACGGCGATAGCAAAGTTGTGGTCGGCGCAAAACTGGCTCTTCGTCCTAAGGCTCAACCTTTGGCTCAAGGAGCACAGACGTGCCTTCGACGTCTCCCCTCGCTATACGGCGTAGATCGCGTTCAGCTCAGTGACTAGCTAGTATCGAAGGACTAAGAGATTTCCAAAAAGCTTTTGTCCTAGCATTCATATCATCATATGACCTACACTTCGCATGCTAATACTGCTCCAGCTCGATATCAGCATGATGACGGGAAAGGATTCCCAGCAAGACCAAGACACATAAAAACTATCCCTCGTCATGGTCAAGGGGACAGCTTCTTCGGCTACTTGCGCAGTGTCTGAAGGAAGGACCTGTGCATGGAGTGCAAAAAGTCAAAAACACTTCGATGTAAATATAAGATATATTACACAACCAATGTGTTACATCGTTAATCACAAAAGCGAAAACAAAAACAAGACGACCCTTCGCGCTGAGTCAGCCCACCTTTCCAGTATCTTCGGTTGTCGCGGTCGTCGCTTTCGACGATGGGTCATCCCTCGCCTTGGCCTAGAAAAAAGATGTTTGATTACAAATAATTTATTTATAACCTTCGACCAGATAACAGAATAGGTAACTCAATGTACCCGTTGTTGGTTCATTTTAGCTTCTCGAAGAGCGAGCTCGCGGCCGTGCTTGCACCAATAGTTGGTGGTAATTGATCGAGCGGTGCTCTTCGACACCTTCGTAATGGCAGAGGTCGACAGATCCACCGGATACTGGAAGGAGGGCCTCTGGAGAGCAGTATGATGGTCACAACCCGGCATCTCGACAGACTGCACGGGACTTCGGGTGGCAACCATCGCGCAGAAGTCGCC
The DNA here is from genome assembly GCF_958298935.1 of Phragmites australis. Classification (NCBI taxonomy): domain Eukaryota; kingdom Viridiplantae; phylum Streptophyta; class Magnoliopsida; order Poales; family Poaceae; genus Phragmites; species Phragmites australis. The sequence continues at coordinate 19,241,932 of NC_084941.1, read as the reverse complement.
ATAAAGTTGCACGGCAGGCAGGAGGCTTCCGCTGGTTTCGTTGATCCAACTTATAAGTCCCCCCAGCCTGAAAAGTTCTATTGATGGGGGAGTCGCCGAGGTGCCAATACCTTCGAAGGTATGGCTGATGGCTTCGCATGCAGCGACTGCCTTCAGCTCGAGCTCCCCAATAACATTAAGGGTATCATCGGTAAAAGCCTTCGCCTCGCTTAATTAAGAGTGCAGCCGCTGCGTTTTTGCCTTCTTTGATGCACAAAATGCCTGCAAGTCGCACACTTGCACCTCAGAGGAATGTAGGTTTTGGCAAAGGCAGCTTACTTCGCTTTCGGCAATCTGCTTCTCCAAGCGAAGGGTGCTGAGCTCTTTTTCAAGCTGTTCCATCGCTCGGCGCGACAACTCGCACTTTTCACCTTCAGCTTTCTCTGCCCATTTTTGCAGCATGTCAATCTGCGCGGGCTTCAGATTTCTCAGCCTGCTTGCGCTGAGCCCGCGATAGAAGCAAAGCCTGCAACGTCGAACACAAGTCAGCAAAATACTAAGTACAATAATGTAAGAAAATAAACAATATACCTTCGCAATAACCACGTCAGAGGCATCGAGCAGCTCGTTGGTGGACTTCTGGGCGAGAGGAATTTCAAATTTGGGGAGGATGAAGGTACCAAAAATCTTCTTCGCGTCACCGACCTCCCCAGCACTTGGCTCAAAAGCGGCAGGCCGCAATGCCTCAGGCGCGATGGCCTTCGCGTCAAGTAGCCCACCGAGGCCCATTAATCCCTTCCCACCGCGGTGGGGCGCACTCGCTGTCGATGCTTCGGTCTCAGAGGATGAGCTCGAAGGCGAAGAGGGCGAGGAGTACGCCACCACTTCAACGTTGTCAGTACCCTCGGCTTCGGGCTCCTGAGTGGTGGCCTCGGGTATCCTCCCCGCCTCTGTCAACTCCTCGTCATCGCTCAGTATCAGTGTTGGAAGATCAACGCGGGAGCAGAACAATGATTTTGAGGCCAGGCCCTCCTGCGCGCCTTCGGAACTTTCCCGCCGGGGCATATCGTGCGAGGCAGCAGAACCCTCCGGAGATGTTTTGCATGAAAAACTTCAGGTGCGGCTTTGTGTGGCCTCTTCCAGAGGGCGAGAGCTTTCTTAGTCCGGCCTCCCCTCGGTGATTGCTCAGGGTGCTTTCTCTTCGTTGAAGGGCCAGCGGCGGCCTCTTCGCCCGCATCTACTGCTGGGGAACCTTCCATGCCACTCTGTAGCACGGCGGCGATCTTCGGCCGTTCAGGATAGGATAGACCTCGATATTCGAAAATTCTATTCAGTCTTCGGATAAGGCCCTGGTCGGCACAGAGTTGTGCTTCGCCTGGTGTGAACTTGCCAACCAGCATTACAGCCTTGGCCTCTACTTCGCCACTGACAAATCTGGAAAATATCAAAACTGTTAAGCAAGGACATGCAAATTGTATGAGCAACTACGGATAAGAGAGTACCTGCGAAGCCATGTACAGCAGGGTGGGGCTGGCAGAGCCCCTTGGGCCCTTTATCCCCGAACTCCGGAATAGCCCAACCACAGCTCAGGGGCCAAACTCCGGCAGCTATGAACTCTTCTACCAAGTCGCGAGTTGAAAGATATTTCGTGCACCTGGCGAAGGCCTCGAGGGCTGTTTGTTGCGATGACTTCAGTCGCACATCTGGTGCGCGATTTCCCTTTACCTCTTCGCATCGTGATACAAGATATTCCTCGGCGTCCACTTTGTGGTAGAACCACCACTGGGTCCAGTTGCTAGGCCACTTGTTCTTGTACACACGACGGGCGTAGATAGCCCAGCGCGATATGCGAAGTTCAAGCACCCATAGTGAGCCTCGCTCTGCACTCCACGAGCAAAGACTGGCTTTGGTTGGTGGTGCAGTCGGTGTGCGACAGCGAAGGCCCTGGCAAACGCCTTCACACCCTCCGAGCGAGCTGCCAAGGCGAAGAGACCCATTCTCACTATGGCGTTGGGGGTCAGCTGATGCAAATAGACTTCGAACAATTTCAATACTTTAATCACCATCTTGTCGCAAGGAAGGCGAAGACCGGCTCGAAAATAGTGGACAAACACAACAGCCTCTTCATCAGCCAGCTCCGGTATCTCCTGTTGGCCGGGAAGCCAGACTTTCGATACATCACTGATTAAACCTTCCCTCACAAGGCCGGCCAAAACTTTGCCGTCCACTTTGGACTGCCCGATCCAGTAAGTCTTCGGTCGAGAAGATCGAAGCTTTGGCGCCATCTAGTCCAAGGAGTGCCTTCAACAGCAAGTCGCGCGAAGAGGTGAGGACCAGGGGCTTCCTCCAAAACGCTCAAGAAATTTTAGTCGACTTCGTACAAGAGCAACAACTTTAGCAGAGGCGCAGTAAAAAATATTGACAGCAGCCCGGTATTTATAGTGCGAGGCGGTGGCGGTTACAATTGGTCGCATGGAAAATTGAACCATGCTTAGGCATACATCAAGAACATTAAATGCAGGCAGTTACTGGGAACTTTCGCCAGTTACCAAGGAGCCGTTTGAAAAAAAAAATATACACAACAAAACAGCATGCATTGACCCCAGTATACTTCGACAGGCCGAAGGGGACGGTGTTGAGATATCTCGCAGGCTACAGGCTCAGCCTATCGAAGATAAACCTTGCCAGTAGGGGGCTACTATTGGGGATGATCTCCCTCCCTCCCCCCCCCCCCCTCCACTTCGAAGGGGCCTGCGAAGTCTACTGGAGATGTCGCGTGATAGCCTGTGGTTTTGTTACATGGAGTTCATTTGTTAGTGGCGAAGATCATGGAGCTGCGATTGGTCGAAGGGTGCGGGCGTGCACGCATCTTCGACTTCCAGGACCGGCCAAGATAATGGATTCCTTCGCTTGAAGAGCGAAGCCCAGGTCCGCAGTCTTTATCGTTCGCAGCAGGCGAAGACGCAGGCTAACCCTCGCCGGGGGACGAAGGCAATCCGACGAGCATCCGAGCGAAGGAGGCTTCGACGCCCTTCGGAGAGATGGATCACCTCGACACAGTGGGCCCGATTTCGGTTGCCCAGGGTACTTCTGTAATTATGCGATTATGCTTATTTGTACCATAATGCCCCCAGATATTCTGGGAATGTAGCAGTTAAGGGGGTAGGATTTGTAAACAGCACCTGTGGTTGCCGAGTACGGGCTATAAATAGAGCCACAGTGCAACCGAAAAGATAATCAAGAAATTGTTCCGCCTCCGACACGTGTCGCTCTGAGTGCCCTTCGATATCTCCGTATCCGAAGGCTCTCCTTGTCTGGGAACCCGATCCCAACACTTCTATAACCCAAAACTATAACTATGGCGATAAGGATGATAAGGGAAAATTAGGGTAAAGCCTAGCTCTTGGGATTCCTGACTAAATTATTAGCATGCCTATTTGTAAAACAAAATATTTTAAAAACTGAGATAAATATATTCAAGAAAACAATTTACCTTCACTGTACTTAGTTGGATCTTCAAAGTCTTGATCATACAGTCCTTCTAGCTTCTCCAAAACATTAGCGTCTACTCACAAACATAGCGAAAAGGCAACACATAAACACTAAGATCCAAAAAGAACCAAATGTCATATAACAAACATCATCACTCAATAGATCACACTTTTTATTTTCTTTATAAAAATTCTTATTTCCTTTGGTTTTAGAATTTGGGCTGTTACACAAAACCCTAACATGGCTAGTTAGTACCTTCTTGTATTCGATCATGGATGTTCCCAAATATATCTTTTAACCATAAAATAAACATCTAACCGAATAAACTCTCTCATATTACACAATTCGGTTTGTGTATTGAAATATGGAAATCCCACATCTATCTTTTAACTATCTAAACAAATAAAACATAAATTTTATTTGGTCATATGTATTTCCAAAGTATGCAAGAATGTGCTATAAAAATCGAGAGATGTTGCATAACTAACTGAAAAATTTTGCATAACTAACTGGAAAACATTGAATTAGTTACGAAACTGGAAAATATTGCATAATTAACTAAAAAATGGAAAACATTGCATAGTTAAACAGAAAATGTTTAACTAGCCACGAAACCAGATAATATTACATAATTAACTGGAAAACTAATCATTGAAGCACCTACTTATATCCTAATCGTCATATATGCTAATTCTTGTTATGAACACATCTAGCAACGAGGAGACACTGTGTGATGGGAACACGGCAATGGATTCAGGATGATAATAGTTCTGGTATTCTGGAGAAAACACATGATTGCTCAATGATAGCTTTGTTTTTTGTGATCTAGGATGCTAATCTTCGGTGCACAATAATCCCGCAAACTAATTTTGGAGACAAACAAATAAAACGATTGCATGTTCTGTATTCATGTAAACAACAGTATGAAACAGGTTTGGCAATTATAGGAATCGAGTCTGATGTGCCCTGGCAATTATAGGAATCGAGTCTGATGTGAACAGAATGAACTTCAAAGAAAAAGAGATGTGTCATCCGCACTTATTGTTGTTCACGCTGAGAGATTTGACGGCCAAAGGTCGTGTGGGCAACGGTGTGAGCACTACCAATTCATCATGGACTGATGTGCCCTAGTACCGTACGTGAAATCCACAAATCTAGCCGTGAGAATCATGAACATCAACAATAAAAAATACAATATTCCAAAAAAAATTGCAAGTTAATTTGATTTGTCGACACGATCTCTGAGCAAATAGGACATGAAACGTTTGTAATCGGCGTCCAAACTCCAGATGGAGATGGGTTAATTGCTGACCAAACAAATCAACATTAAGGCCATCTTCAACGGGATCAGTATCCCCATGTGACATCACTGTTCAGCGTGATTTGCCATTCGCCAGCAGCCGCATCGTTCTGTAACAGACCTGTATCCAGCGCTACAGTGTTATGGCCGTGACATTATAGCAGCTGGTTGGAGGCAAATTTGCCGATGCTTTGAGGAGTCCGTATTACTGTTTCCTGAGTATATCTGTGGGTTTGAGGGAGGAGGAGAGTAATGGAAGGTAGGAAATAGGACAGTTATTAGAGATGAAAAAAATAGAGGATGTTGTAATAGCGTTAGATGATACTGTAATAATATTATAGGGAATAGATTTTTAGAGTATCTGTTGTAGATGATCTAACAAGGTAAAATCTAAGAACTGCATGTGCATGCTTTAGTTGTATGGCATGCATATATATTTTTCTTCTAAAATTATACAAATTGTTTGCAAATTTGAACCAATTTACATTTCTAAAATTTTCTTATAGCAAAATTTTTCACAAATCATTCTCATTTTTTATTGAATATATGTAGCAGCTAGAAAATTTAGAATTTGAATTGTTCTAATTTTTCACTAAATTTTTTGAACATTCGATCTACATTTTCTTAATCAATTTTTAAATTGCTCACAGATACATTCTAATTTGCTTCTGATTTTTCACAAAGTTGGTTACATAACTGCATTTAAGAGGTGGACAAACAAATAAATTTTTAGTCAAATGCTTTATTTGTTTTTTTGGTAATGACTAGTTTCCAACCGTACGGATGTTCACTCGATGGCCCGCACGCGTGCTTCCACGGCCCGCACACAGCACACCTCTCTCATTCTCCATTACTCCCCATCACTCCTTTCTCTCCTTCCCCTCTGCTTGTTCCTCGCCCAAATTAATCTCTCATCTATTCCGATCATTCTTCCTACAAATCAATTGCTCATTTCTTCCCCAAATTTCCTCATTCTCTTTGGAACAAGGGCGAGATTAGGTCACAAATCAACCAGATCCAATAGCTAGAAGGCGCAGCTGACAATTGGTGCAGTTTTCGATGGCCAGGAGGAGATCCCCACCTTCGTCGGAGTCTGGACGGAGGTTGAATCCACCGCCCGTACACCCATGTTATCCAGGATGTGGCTTCTCCGCTCATTACTTCCAAATCTCTCTCTCGCTGTTGTAAGGGTGAGGTCGGGTCGCAAGTCTACCAAATCCAACAACTGGAGGGCGCAACTGATGGTTGGTGCGGTTTCTGGTGGCTGGGATGAGGTGCTCGTGTTCCTCATTGTCTGGACGGTGGTAGGATCTACCGCCCAAGCACCCTTGTCGCCCAGGAGGTGGAAAGCCACTTTAAATTTAGCGTGATGGTGACCCACACTTTGGGTCTGGGCAGCTTGTTTCTCACTGCGCCCTACTCATGAGTGTTACGGTAGATCATCGAGCTTTGGTGACATCGTCATTTTGCAGCGATTTGCTTTCAGGATCATACAAAATTGCCTAGTAATTGCTTTGTTAAGGTACGGAATTGTTTCAATGTTGCCTAGCTAATGCATCAAATTGCTTTCCCAATTTTATTTGTAGTTATTCAAATTTTGCTTCTCAAAGTCACATAATTTGCGAGCAAAATGTTCTGTTGATTTGGTTTCAAGGTTGTACTGATTTGTTTCTCCTGTTGCAGAATTTTTCTTCTGAGTTTGTATTGATGTGCCTTTTCATTTTGAATATGCACAACATGTTAATTGATTTTTGCGTTTTTCCAACTTTGTACTAATTCGTTCCCAATGGTACAACCGAATTGCCCTCAGGGCTGCACATTTTTGCTGCTACGGATCATTTTATGATCCACCTTTGTGAACCTTCATAGATTTGCTTATTGTTGTGTATTGATTTGCTTACTAATTTGTTTCACTTTGTTTTTTTTTCTTTCCAAAATTGCTTGTTACATTGATAAGCAGGGTAGATTACGTATTCCTTGCTGATATAATTATGTGACGTGATTAATGCATGTACGTGAATGTCTATTAACACTGGACTAATTACATATGCATACTTCCACACGCATGATGCCTAACATGAGTGGTAGCCTGATTAGAAAAATATCTAATCAAGTATAGTTTCCTCGTTAGGGTGTGCATGCCAAAGAACTAATACATTGCGGTAGCCTGGTCCATACAATGCTCTTGTTCAGATATATTTTTACTAAAAATAGGTGTATATGCATAAGCCTAAAAAATATACATGCAATTTTTAGAGCGTCAAAACTTCTGTTACAAGTATTCTCGTAACCACTTACTCCGTATAACAACTTTTCGTTCAAAATACACCTTCTAAAAGGGGACTATTATATTGACGCAAAGGAGCAAAAGAAAAACTGAAACGTCCTCCAGCAACCTCAGTCAGAATCATCACAGCCCATCGACGCGACCGTCCGCGGAGAACCTGGCTGCCTCTCGTTAGCTACTCGCCGGGCAGGAGCGCCTATGGACGCCGACACCTTCCGTCCCCACCGGCGGCGGCATCCGCATCCAAGAGTAATTTGTCGTGTCTTGTTGGCACGCGTGGGAAAGACGACTCTGGCGGCGGCGGTGGCATCTTGCTTGTGGCTGTGGTCGTTGCCGTTGCTGGCGCTGGCTTCGGCTTCTTGGCCTTCTTGTCTTCCTCGTCAGTGGCCAAGCAGAAGCAGGAAACGACGCTGAAATCCACCCATGTCGATAACTACGCAATTGATTACAGTACAAATATACCCCTAACCATAAGAAACCTTCTAAAAGAGGACTATGGACGCAAAGGAGGGAAAAAAAACTAAAAATACTCCAGCAACATCAGTTAGAACCATGGGGAACTCTTCGACACGGCCCTCTGTCGAAAACCTGGCTGCTGCTCCTTAGCTACTCGCCGAGCGCGAGCGCCTGTGGGCGCCGACACCTTCATCCGACACCGGCTGCGGCCAACGTATCCAAGAGTAACTCGTCGTGTCCGTTGTTGCCGCGCGTGGGAAAGAAGACTCCAGTGGCGGCTGCGGCCGCGGCGGCGTCTTCTTTGCAGCTGCGGTCGTTGCCGTTGTTGGCGCTGGCTTGGGCTTCTTGGCCTTCTTGTCTTCGTCGTTAGTGGCGAAGCAGAAGCAGGAGAAGAAGCTGATTCCACCCATGTCGACGACTTCGTATGAATCCGCGATTGGCTTTGCGAGATTGCGAGTTGATTAGTTCTGATTAGGTGGTACGTACGAGATCGTCAAGCGAAGTCGTGCAGTTAAATATAAAGGCTGGGGCGCGGCCAGGTAACTAGACTACGAACCGTTTTCGGACTTCGACTCCAACGTGGCACGTAGGTGACCATGGTGTGACAAATTTTGTGCTGTCACTAATTCCCACGTTAATTATGACCAAATTAGTTTCTCTCACTGTTATGTAGTTTACTAGTGGCAAAAAATTTAATTTGCCACATGATATGATATTAGTGACGAAAAGTAGGGAGGATTTTTGTGTTTGGTTGATTCCCATGTTAACTATGGCCAAATTATTTTTCCTCACTATTTTGTAGTTGATTAGTGACAACAATCTATATCACGTTTAATGTGACGAATTACTGCATTGTCAATATATTTGTAATCGGTGGAAAAATATCATGTGGTCATAGGTAATCTTATTACTGACCACATTTTTGTTACAAATTTTGTTATCATCGCTACTATAATTTTAATTAGTGGCATAATATTACGTTGTCTCATGACAACCTAGTATTGACCATTTTTTAGCGGCAGATTATATTAATGTCACTGTCTTATTTTAAATAACAACCTTATATTGTACCATCACAATATATATTAGACATCCACTAGATTTAACCCTCTTATTCGAACTAGGTTTTTTGCAAGGTTCAAATGGTATAGACTTCACTAACTAGGCCAAAGTGGATAATGTGGTGTTGACTTGGCATGCCATGCAAGCATCATCTTGGATTAAAGAAGAGGTGAGCTGAGGTCTAGCCTCAACCGTCCATGATGGATCAAATGGCTGGAGGTTGCGCTTCTGGGTTAAGGATATTATCAGTGACTCTGCGTAGTAACGGCACTCGGGTTTCATCGGAGACAACGATTGGGCGCGTGGCCACTGACATTGATGCTGGGCTTTGGTGGTGTTTCAATGAAACGAGGGAAGCATAGCGACGCGAAAAGGCTAACTCAAAGGTATGGTCAGTTTTGGAAGAGGTCATCCGAGGTAGCGGCAAAATAACGATAAACACTCACAGCTTCGATCATGGCTGCGTCCAGATGCAGCGACGAAGATGCATGCGTTCCCAGAGATTGGCTATGAAATTTGAGAAACAGTATGAACATAGATGCTCATATATCCTAGGAACACAATGCTATAGCACGGATTTAGGAAGATCATCCCCTGAGAAGAAGAATGGACAACGGAGATGAGATGGGTGGTGGTTACGATATGCTGTGGTTGGCAAACACGTTCCGGTGGAGTCGCTACATAACATGTGAAAATCTCCTAGGTTCACGTAGAAGACTTCATGGAACATGTTGTGACATAGATGGAACATCCATACGGTTTCTGGATTGATGGGGAACGCTGCAACAAACTCGATGCGTGCGCAGAATGCATCCAGAAACCGGACAGTGGGCATATCCTTGATCCTGGCGGTTTGGCTACTCTACTGGACGACCCGGTTGGTGAGAGCGTGGGCAACATCATGGGTCATGTGCTGGTGAAAGGTCATGGTGATTTGACTTTTGGTCAGCCGGGAACGTCGATGCCAATCAGTGACTGCGTGGCTGTCCATGATGGCAATGACCGTGGCTGCATAGATCGAGCTTTGGCCAGTGCTAGGGCTTGGCTAGGGACTTAGCATGATGGTAAAACAGGATTAAGGAAGGAGAAGGAGGGGTCCTCTCCTTTCTTTGATGATCGGGGAAGGAGGATTCACGGAGACGATGAAGTAGCGCATCATGGGCGGCGACTGCGGCAACACCGGCGAACGGCGGCACATAGGCAGGGCTGATGTGGAGGCTAGGGCATGGAGGGATGTAAAGGGGTAGGGGAGGACGTTCAACACCTATTTATAGGGCTAGGGACAGCTGGTTGAGGTGGAGTTCAAGCCGGACATGAATCGGGTTCGAGTTCGAGTTCGAGTCGATTAAGATTTCCTTTTTCGCAGCTCTTTATTTTGAGGACGATATCTCCACTGTTCGGACTCTAAATTGGATGTTTCTGAACTCTAAATTATAGTACTAAAAAATATCTACAACTTTGGTATCCATTGCAAATTCTTAAAATGCAATTTTGATTTTAAATAATGCGTCACAAGATAAACTGTTTGAATTGAGACTTATTTGCGTAGCACTGATTTTGGGTGCCATAACTCCTAGCTCCATTATCCAAAATAGGACTTTCATAGGTTCAAATCGAAGCTCTCGATGAGTCCTACAACTTTAGTATTGTCAAGATATGCATTTGAGGCCATCTTGAACTCCAAAACTGCATCGGAAGATGAGGCTATCTAGGACTTCGTGAATATCTACTTGTGTTGAGCCTTTTAGATGACTTGTGTGCCGATCAAGAGCTTGGGCTTGGATAGGATTGGGTCCAATAGCACCTTAGGAATATCTAGGGTTCTACTGTAGAAAAAAAAACCTTTGCAGAGAAATTTGAATAGGGTTTGAATTGAATTGAGATTGAAGTGAATTTGAGATAAACAAAAAATAAGGTTGACAAGAATGGGAGTTGATAAGGAATTTGAATTTGGATTTAGGTAGAATTTGACAAAGAGGAGAGATTGGCTTTAAACAAATATTTAGATAAGATTTTAATTGAACTAGAGAAGAATCAAGTATGATCAAGGATTGAGATGATGAATCAAGGATTTAAGATCCTTAACCTACCCACTATTGAATTTTGTAAAAACATTTTTAAAACCTTTTTCACTCCAAAAAATCAAAGAGAAGAAAAAGAAAAGGAACTCTAATATTTTTACCTATCTCCTAGGAAAACTCAGCATGCAATGCACAAGAAATAATAACTTAGGTTGCTTGGTTATTTATGAAAATAGATTTTAAACTGCTCTACTGGTGAAGCTACTCACTAAAGTTGGAAAATTTTAAAAAGTTGTAAAATCTTGGAAAGTAGGGTGTTACATCAACTTATCGTAATGAACAAACCCTTGTTGAAGTATTATTGATTTTATCCAAGTCAGGTTCCTCGTGATCAAGAAGAAAATGTTCAATCGAATAGGCCCTTGACCCGGTTAGCAACTTTTTTTAGGTAAGAGAACTTTAGCCGAGACCCACATGACCGGGAATTGCATCGGTCGCAAAGTCACTCGAGTACTGACTTAGCCATGGCATCTGTCTCATCGAGCTATGCTACATTTGATGCTTGTTGCCTTCCGAGGAAACTCAAGACGTTAGGCTACAACACTAACGGAGACATAAATCACGGCAATTTAGCCATAATTTGTTTTACCATTGCCATGATTGTGGTAATTTTGGCATCATGGAGCGAATTGTTGCCCTCCCACTCCCATTTATAGCTAGGAGTAGCATGTTATCGTTAGTCCTCATGCCTCAACTCTTTTGCACTAAAAAAAATTACCATCTTCTCTCCCATATCCTTGCTTTCCAATTGCCCTTCATGGCTTCCTCTCTGGATAGCTAGTTTGAAGTCTGATAGGACCAACTCAAAGCTAAACAAGCTTGCAAGAGAAGGTTTGCTGCCTTCTCGAAGCTTACTTCCATGGAGATCGGCGGACAAAGAAGATATCCCTACTCTGAACACCGACAAAGTCATGATGTTAGAAGAGTTCACTTACTTTTGTCTTCAGCTCCTGGCTTCCAGCTTCTTCAAAGACACCCCAGAGCTCTACGACATACAACTGGTGCACGTCAACCCTGATTTGATTACCATGATGAGAATCTTCGTTCATCTATGCGACGCTTTCATTGGAGTAAGGCCTTTTCTCACTGCCTTTCATCAATTCTACCATCTAAAGAGTTTCTCTAGCAGCATCCCACGTTCTGCCGCCTTCACCCTTAGAAGTGGGGCATCCAGGATGTATCTCCCCTTTTCACCCAATACTTCTTGGTTGAGGTGGCACTCGCACTTGATGGGGATGTATAATTAATACTATATATTATATGTATTCTGATCTACTACATCTTACTAAATACAGGGATACTCGTGGCTGCAATGGAGTAAGGTATGGAGACAATATACTTGGATGCTAGTCGTCTTGGATATAGAAGTTATCCCCTTCTCAAGATAGATTTCTAGATCTTCGGGAGTCTAACGATACGAGTATGATACGTTTGAGATATTAGAGTAGGATCACACCCTAGATTCCCTCAACTTTATTAGGCTGGGAGCGGGGTACATCAAAGGCAATGAACAGAACCAATCCACAATCGCAAATCACAATCAAATACTCCATGAATATTTTATTCATGAGGTACATGAGATAAGCTGGGGCATTCATCAATCCAAATGAAATGACTGTAATGCTTGAATCTTCAGATGGTGATATCTTGACCTTAGGTCTATCTTTGAGAAAACATGAGCTTCTGTGAGTTGATCAAACAGATCTTCAATCCATGGTAAAGGATACTTATTCTTGATAGTAACATAGTTGAGTGCTCTATAGTCTATGCGCATCATTTGACTTTTGTCCTTCTTCTACATGAAAAGCACGGGTGCTCCCTACGGTGAGGTACTAGGTTGAACATAACCTTTCTTTTGCAGCTCTTGAATCTGCTTCTTTATATCCTATAGGGCCTCTTAGCTATAGATGCAGTTCCGGGCACATGGTCACATACAAACTCTATGTCTCGATCCAGTGGCATACCTGGCAATTTGTCTCGAAACACATCTAGAAACTCTTAGACTATTCTAATCTGATCCACTATCGATCCTTCCATATGGTTCAACTTGCATTCCTCTCCTGCTGGTGTATCTACTATGAATTCCACTTTAACTCCACCATTGACTAAAGTGACTAACCCTAAACTCTATCACTCCTTTGAACTTTGCTAACTAATTCATTCCAAGGATTACACCTATTCCATCTGACTCTAGGACGATTAGATTGGTTGGAAAATCTACCCCCCTTAATTTAAGGTTTACTTTTGGGGCATATGAGACTGGCTCTCATTTCTCCTCCCGGTGAGCTAATTACTATTTTATGCTTCAAAGTTGTTACTAGCATACTATACTTGACCACATAATTGGAAGTAATAAATGAGTGCAATGCTCCAGAATCAAATAAAATAGACGTAGCGGTTGAGTTGATGAGGAACATACCAAGTACAACATCAGGTGCATCCTGAGCTTCTTATGCGGTGACATGGTTCACACATCACTTCACATGATTCTGGTCAGCTTTGTTAGGTGGAGAAGGATCTAAAACTGGTTACGATTCTGAGCTGGTGCAAGAGTTATGAATGGAGTGTTCAAGTTGAATGGCACTAGGGTTAGGTTCTACCATCTCTTTGAACATTGATTGGTGAAGTGTCCAATCTCTTGACAATTAAAATATGGGCGACCAGTTGTAGCCTAAGGATTGGGATTCTTAACTGGAGCTGGTTTGTTGTTGTTGTTTGAACGCAGTTGCTGATATGCAGGACGAGGTTTTGAAGCTTGGGACCTAAACTGATTAGATGCTTGATAGTGTAGTCCCTACTAAGGAATTGTATGTAGGCGAGAGTTGCTACCTAAGTGTTGTCCTTGTGCAGCTATCTTTCGCTTGCAGTCCTCTCCAAGCATACAACACTTGTCTTCCAACCCCTAGTGACTTGTTCACCAAATGCTGAAAATCTGGGTAGTCATGGGTGCTTAACCGAGCTTGCATCCCATAGACTAGTCCATCCAAGAAATGTTCATGCTTCTTTTCATCCATGTCTACATCCTCTGGTACATACATTAAAAGCTGACTGAACTTATTCATGTAGTCATTCACTGACATAGAACCTTGCTTCAAGTTGTGGAATTCCTTCATCATCATGGTGATGGCACCAATCAGTACATGGTGGCATAAAAAAACTCCCTTGAATTACACCTAGGTGATGGACCCATGTCCTCATGTGCATTACAAAAGTCATCCCACCAGTTGGCAGCAAGACCGATGTTTTGGTGAACAGCATACAAGGCCTTATCATGATCATTGCATTGCGCAATAAACAACTTCTTCTCTATGGTCTTTAACCAATCATTAGCAGCGAATGGTTCAGTGGTGTGGGAGAACGTGGGTGGTTTAGTCCTTATAAACTCTCCAAACTTTGATTAGTTGTGGTGTTGTGGCTTTGATGGAGGCTGTGTCACTATTACAGAATAGGCTATCATTGCCGGTTCAAAACTGACCTCACTGTCAGTTTTGGAATTAGCCGTGAACTAGCTGCAGCGATAATCATAGACTATCACTGACAGCTTATGAATTGGTAGTGGTAGTAAGTATCACTACCGATTAAAGGTGACAACCGGCAGTGATAATCTAATTATCACTTTCGATTCTAGCTTTGAACTGGCAATGATAATCCATGCACATGTACAAAAATACTCTACCGCGAACTCTTCGACATGGGGATCTATCTCAAATTTGATCTCAAACTTGAGACAGAAGCCCCATATTGAAATGTTAGTGGTAGATTATTTTAAATCTAAATCTACATTCACAACAGAATCTCAATCAACATTAGGATCAATGTGCCCTATGGCGCAAAATTTCTCAGTGCTCCTAGCTCCTGGTAGAGTGGTTTTGCACCACAAGATACACTAATTCCCATACTCAATCTTGATCCTAATTTGAAACTACAATCTTGTTGAAACCACAATGACAAATAGGAATGGATGTTGCAAAGCTACTGTTTGTACCAGGTGCACATCGGCTTAGGATCTAGGTTTGTAGTATTGCATCATATGTAAGAGCTCTTGGTACAGCCACCTTGCACCATCCATTTTACATCTTGCGCTATCTAAGTGACAATAGTACATCTAAATTAATGGTAAAAACACAATCATCTTGAAGCAAATATGTTTTATGCCACTCATTTAGATCTTCCTATTGCCACAATCTTGAACACTCAATTTGTCACTCGTTTAGTTGGGGTGACGGAGATAGGGAGATGGGGAGACGGGCTCGATAGATGATGAGGTCTGCGACGAGCTCGGTACACGTCGAGGGTTTACGGAAACAAGTGTGGTCGCAAGGTGGCTCAGGCTCGAGAGACGGTGAGGTCGACGATGGGCTCGGTAGACGATGAGGTCGGCGACATGCTTTATAATTGGTGAGGGCCTAGGGAAATGAGGGTGGCTGCGTGAGGTGGCCCAGGCTCTGGAGTGGCGACGGGCTTGGAGGACATGGAAGATGGTCCTGAGGGGCAGAGATGGTCGAAGTGGCAATGGTGACCATCGCACCACTTTGACCACCACTACCCCTCTAGAGCGGCTTCTGGAGAATGGGAGTGAAGTGAGATGGGGAGCAGACTGAGGGAGATGGCTCAGGATTTATAGAAGCATTGTCACTGTCGGTTTGGAACACGAACCAACAGAGATAATAATTAGGACTGCTAGTTCATATTCGCTCAATTATTGCTCCCTCAGTGAGCATATAAACCGGTAGTGATAATCCTTATCACTGCCGGTTTGGAATATGAGCTGGCAGAGAGAGAAACTATCACTGTCAGTTTGTATTGACTCAATTATAGTTTTGCCGGTGAGCTTTTGAACTAGTAGTGACAGTTGATTTCACTACCAGTTCATATTATGAACCAGAAGTGAAGTATCACTGCTGGTTCTTAACGGCTCGCAATTAGACCTTCCAGTTTAGATTATGAACCGATAGTGATACCTTATCACTATCGGTTATTTCTAAACCAACAGTGAAAGCGGGGGCAAGGATGACCATTTTTGTAGTAGTGTATTTGTTATGTTTGTTGCATGTTGGCCATTGCTTGTTCCATCCATTACAAGATCTAAGTTTGTATAGCCATAAGCTGCTCCATCCTCATCGGAGGTGGTGGAGAAGGTGGGGGTGTGGAGCAGTTGCCATTGCTCCCAGGGTTCACTACACCATGACACAGTATTAAGGGTTGTTAATTGTTGTGAATAATATGAGATTGCCAACAAGTTACTTGTCGGAAATACACTTTCTGCCAAAAATTATGATAGAGATCAAACCATCTGCTGGAGAAAAATAAAGACGGGGACAAATTGACTGCTAGCAATATACTATTATTAGGAGGGCAACTTAGCTACCTTAGATATAATTGTAAAACACCTCATATACTGGGAAATCAAGGAACCCTTGATGCACGTGGCCTATTTGGGCGGGAAGGGAAAAAATTATACGTATGCATGGGAAGAGGGCAAAAATTGGAGGGAGAGACTAGATGCCCATCTTATCCCCAATGTTTTAAGGGAAAATTCCTTATTTTCCATCAAAAAATTTCACTCTCCCCTCCTTGCCAGTCCAGAAAATGAACTTCCTTATCCTTAATGGAAGGAATGAAAAATTGAAATCGATGACAGATGAGGAAGTTCATTTTCTGAAGTGGCAAGGAGTGAAGAGTGAATTCTTTTATGGCAAATAAGAAATTTCCCCATGTTTTAACCAGCCACTTCCTCTCACAAGCCAAATCCCTAGAATTCTCCTCACGTCAACCTCCTGCTCACTACTTCCTGCATCATCATCGGCCATTGTCCAGCGCCACCCTCCCCTTGCTGTCCTCTCCCAGCACCACCTTCCTCTTGCTATATGTTGGAATCGAAGTCCCAGACAAGGTGGGCCTTCAGGCGCGGAGATATCGAAGGTCCCTTAAAGTGACACGTGCTGGAGGTGAAACAGTTTCTTATATCCCCTTGCGGTTACACGGTGGCTCTATTTATAGCCTGTACTTGGCGATCACGGGTTCCGTTTACATATCTTACCCCCTAACCTGCTACATTCCCGGAATATCCGGGGGCATTATGGTACAAATGAGTATGATCGCATAATTACAACAGTACCCAGGACGACCGTAATCGGACCCACTGTGTCGAGCTGGGCCATCCCTCAGAAGGGGGCCGAAGCCTTCTTCGCCCGGGCGCATGCCGGGCAGCCCTCACCTCCCAGCGAAGGTCAGCTCACGCCTTCCCCTGCTCCAAAAGATGCGGGATGCGAACCAAGGCTTCACTCGCCAGTCGAAGGTCATGAGCCTTTGTCTTCGCCGGTTCGGGAACTTGAAGATGCGAGGGCGCCTTCGACCAACTTCGCTCCATGATTTCCGCAGCTACCGAACTCCTGCAACAGAAGCACGATAGCTATCACGCAGCATCTCCAGTAGACTTCGCGGTTCCCTTCGAGTTAAGGGGTGGCGGGAGATGATCCCCAACACTATCCTCTCTCAACAGCACCCTCCTCCTTTACGCCACCTCTCTCCAATCCACTATTTGTCTTTGGGAGTTTAGTGGACAACACAAAGAAGGAAGCAGATTTGTGATTTTTTGTGTTGTTCCTTGTTCTTCCCCTTCATTTAAGTTGAAGATTGCTCCCCTCTGTTGCATGCCAAGTGTTTTTTTTTGTCAAAACCAACTATATTATGGTTTAGGTCCAAGATCTGTTCTATGTTGTTGTGCTCAGATTGATTGCTCCCTTGGTTGCCTTGGTATGGATTGACCTTGTTGCTCACTCGGATGGATCGATTCCCCTCTTGTAGAAGTAGTGATTTTCTTGTGCAGAATCTCACTTTTTCTGCTGCACTGTGAGCAATCAAAGTCCATTCTTTTTCTCCTCCTCCAATATGCCCACTTTGTTCAATTGCGATTCGATTTTGTTTGCTACATCATGTCAACAGTGAAGTACCAACTGATACCTTCTAGCTTAGGCTTCGACATTGGAGATTGGGAATGGCTCGTTTGGGATTTGCTTCATGGGCAAAGGGAGCATGCTATTTTGGGATATACAATATGTGTCCTATTCTATTGTTTGTAATGCAAAACACTACGTAAAAAACAAACAAAAGAGACACTACATAAGTGACGGGCAGTAATACGACCCGTCAATTATGATAAAAGTGACGGGTCGTAGTTGTGATCCATCACTAATGCTAGTCATTGGTGACGGGTGAAAACTTGACCCGTCACCAATGACGACTCATTATTCACAGGTCATCGTAGGCCAGTCATTGGTGACGGGTCAAGTTTTGACTCATCACCAATGACTAACTCATCGGTGACAGATCTCATAGGCCTGTCATAAGTGACGGGTCAAGTTATGACCCGTCACTAATGACGTTATTCAGAAATACAGAAAATGATCCAAACATTGCAAAAAAAATTATTTTTATTTTATTTTTCTCTTATTTTTGTTCATTTCAGAAGCACTAGAATATGAACTATTGTACATTTCTGCTCAAGTTTGATGTAAGGAGTAATGACTATGGACACAAACGCTAATTCTGAAAATGGTGCAGAAACTTTCGGAGGTGAGAACTTAATCTTTCAAGCCATTTTAGGCCTCAAAAAATTTGCTGAACCTGAAAAAGTCGGGGAGAAACAGATGTAACTTTTTCTATAGATGTTCGTAGAGTAAAAAAATGTCAAAATTGGAGTCCCTATGCAAAAGTTATGGCCATTTAACCGAAGGCACTCCGAGTCAACTGGTTTTTATGTCTATTGTAAAATTAACATTGGTGACGGGTCATAACTGTGACCCGTCACTTATGACCCTCGGCAAAATATTTAAAAGGATCTTTTATCCGAGTCCCTTCAGGACGCATGCGAGGTTGAGGTGGTTAGGTAGCTACGCGCGCGAGAGGCCGTCGCGAGTTCGATTCCCACGAAATGCACATTCTAAAAATAGCTTGAAAAATAGGTAGAGACACGTGGCGAGTGGTGATAAGCCTGAGTTGGATTGGCTTGGGTGAAATTTTTTTTGACTTTTTTTCGCATCCAAAAAACACGAAAACCGTATATCAGTCATAAGTGATGGGTCACAAACAAATCATAAGTGACTAATGACCTTAATAAGTGACGGATCAAGTTTTGACCGGTCACCAATGATCTTATGGTGACGGGTCCTTACCCGTCACTTATTACATGTCATCAGTGACACGTTCGGGGTGGACCTGTCACCCATAACGGTTATAACCTGTCACCCTTGTCTATTTTTCATGTAGTGAAAAATCTATTCCTTTTGAAGGCAAATGATTGAACATTTTAATCAAGTCTGTAATTGTAGCGTAGATTGTATGAATGGTCTTTTATACTACTCTAGAAGGCAATCATACCTATTAATGTATGGAATGTTACTTTGCTTCCAATATTTTTTATTCTAATTTCTGATTTCTTTGTGTTATGGAGCAGTTCAAAGGGGAACCTTGGGTTATTTGTTAATCATTTTGTAGCTTCTTCGGTGTGTGATCTGAGCTGTCCCTAGATTTGTGGTTAGTGCTTTTATTCTTACAATGAATATTCTTTTGAGATGGCACATCCTAAATTTTTAGAAATATCAAAAAATACAATTGCCTTGTAACCGTAGCCTTGCTTAGTTAGCATTTTATTATGTATGTTTCTTTATATACTTGTGAACATATTTTCATAGGTGATGAACTAAATAATTAATTCATGTTTGTTTATTTAATTATTATACATTTCATTTGAATGTTTGGTACTATGGTTGAAAATTTATTGGCAGGTCGATGAAGCTTTTGTAGTAATGTGATCATTGTCACTTGTTCCTTCTTTTGAAATTTTAGTATTTAGATGTTGCTTGATAAATTGGAGTATATTTTTAGTAACAATTATTACACTTCTTAGTTCTGAGTGATCCTATGACTACAAAATAAAGTTTGCTTAGGCTGTCGAAATTTTTGGCTCCGCCACAGGGGTCAACACCCGATCTGCACTAGGCTAGCGACCTTGTAATACGCTGCTAGAGTTAAGCCGGCTGGGTTTGACCCTCACACATGTGGCTCGTGCAAAGTTGATATAAGTATTATAAAGAATGTCTATTTCACAAAGAAAAACTAGAACTCAACAAAACCGAAGTATAAAAGTTGCTGGAGCTTAGGAGGGTGCGAGGGGGCGGCTAGGGAGGTGGGCACCCGAGGGGACTAAGGGGCGTGCACATGATGAGAGGGAGGCACACATCCTAGGCCTAGACCTCTCCGTCGAATTACAAGGCCCGTGAGTCAATAAAAGGTGATGCAATACTTAACAAAAATAGAAGCAACATATCGCAATAACTTGGAAGCTTTTCTGTCCGAATCTTGACGTACTGCTAGATCCATTCTAAAGCTCTTGAAACAAACTTTCCATCAGGTATAGATATGCCTCAATTTTTTTTAACGACGCTTCCACACGGTGCGATCTTCTTTAGAGACTGGGGGTGAGAGACGGGGCTCGAACCCCGTCGGCTCGGCTCCATCTGTGAGCGTTGCCACCGAGCTCCATGCTCGTCCGCAACATGCGCCTCAATTGGACTCTTTATGGAACTTCTACTGTGATTTGAATTCAGTGTTGTCCGGGTGGCTCCAAGTTGACTAAAACTTGTAGTAGGACGAATTGACTTGGACTTAGGGCACATCTATTGTAGTCGGTACTGTCCAACTTGTGTAGATATATCACGAAAGTAGTGGAAGAAAGTGACTGAATCGAAGTAGAATACGGCGATCTTGGAGTTGATGCAGTCATGGTCATATCCATGATGGACATGGTCTCGTCAAGCTCAACTCCGATCTAAAAAATACGAAAAACACAAAACGGCCCCAAATGCTTTCAGTAAATTCAAGAAACAACTTTAGAGTTGATTAGGAAAAAAAATTTGTCTCAAACTTTTTTTTTTTTTTTGCTTCCAAATGGATTTGGGGGAACCTTTAAATGGATTTCTAGAAACATTCAAATCGATTTCGGGAGGCTTTCCAATCCGCGCCGGCCACCGGCGCCGGCGAACTCATGGCTCGCGGTCTATTTTTTGGGAGAGGAAGAACGACTCTCCTTCCTGGGCAGGGCTTCACGAGCGAGACGCTGTGCGTACATCAATTGGCCCCCTTCACGGAAACGTGTCCGATCGCGGGGACGGAAAGATATGCGCGCGCGTAAATATTGTTAGTCCAAGTGTACCAACATTATCGGCTACTATACCGATTCGAAGCACACTCGGTTTCGGGTTCCTCTGTCCAAGTCCAACTCGTGTCACAGCATGCGCACCTACGAGACGAGCCACGTCGGAGTCGAAGTCCGAAAACGTCTGGTACTCTAGTTGCCTGGCCGCGCCCCTGCCTTTATATTTGACTGCACGGCTTGCTTGTCGATCTCGTACGTACCACCTAAATACCTAATCAGAACTCATCAACTCGCAATCTATCTCGCACAGCCAATCGCAGGTTCGTGCGTAGTCATCGACATGGGTGGATTCAGCGTCTTCTCCTGCTTCTGCTTCGCCACTGACGAGGAAGACAAGAAGGCCAAGAAGCCGAAGCCAGCGCCAGCAACGGCAACGACCGCAGCAACAAGCAAGATGCCACCGCCGCCGCCGCCGGATTCTTCTTTCCCACGCGTGCCAACAACGGACACGACGAGTTACTCTTGGATACGTAGGCCGCCGCCGGTGGCCGATGAAGGTGTCGGCGCCCACAGGCGCTCGCGCTCGGCGAGTAGCTAAGGAGGAGCAGCCAGCTCTACGACGGAGGGCCGCGTCGACGAGTTCCACAGGATTCTGACTGATGTTGCTGGAGGATGATATAGTTTTTTTTTCTCCTATGCGTCAACAGTCCTCTTTTAGAAAGTTTATTACGCACTGTAAACGAAAATCTGTTATATGGTTAGGGGTATATTTGCACCAAAAGTATATTAATGTTGATTGGTTTGTTATTAACGTTGAATCGTTGATTGGTTATTCTCCATCTGAAGTTTGGGCGCCGGTTACGCACGTTTCAAGCCCTATTTGTTCAAAGATTGTGCCGACAAATCGAATCAACATGCAAATTATTTTGAAATTTTGTCTTCTGATACTTTGATTGTTGTTGTTCCTTCATGATTCTCACGGTTAGATGGGTGTATTCACCAACAATACCAGGGCTATGCCCGTTATGAATTCACGCATGGTACTCTCACCGTTGCCCACACGACCTTATCTGAGCTAATAGGTTAACAATCTGTAAAAACGGGTTTCTAGTACCAGTTCGGAAAGAAAAAAAGTGCAGTATTGATGATGAATAATGGATAGTTATCATATTCAGGTACTCCTAGGATTTCCTGTAATTCTCGAGACATATCTTTATCTTTGGAAAGAGGATCTTTAGAAGAAAGAAAACTACTTGTAGATACCTAAGATGTCTAAGTAACCGGGAAGTTCTATCTTCAAGAATAAGAAGAAAAAGTTCAGAGAACGTATGATAACTCTATATATATATGGAACTACGGAGCCTTACAAAATATAAGCCAGAACAAGTCACCTCAGGTTATACGAGTTTCACAAGCCCATACAAGCCAACAGAAACTAAGAAAGACGTCGGGAGGCTTGAACCTGTTTAAAAACCCCTCTGTATTTCCTTTGTGATTTGTCTACTCAAAACATCCTCTATTCTTTAACAAGTTTTTTAAATCAGCGATTTACCAATCGTCGACAAATACTAATTGAAATCACACACATGTTTCAAGTTGCTCTTTCCAGGGCCGACTCGAGTTTCTGCAAACTCGCGATCTCAACTCGGGCTCAGAATTCCGAATACAACTCTTACTCGAGCTATTTGACCATGCCTCAGTCTATATATCTCCCTACCGATCTCAAACGTACGACCAACTCAGAATTAACCTGCGCAGCCAATCGCAGGTTCGTAGTCATCATCGACATAGGTGGGTTCAGCCTCTTCTCCAGCATCCACTTCGCCGCCGACAAGGAAACATGATGAATTATTAGACGAACTGAAGCGAGTTATCTGGTTCACCAACTTGGATATGAGATCAGGCTACCATCAAATTAGACTGTTGGATATAGATGAACACACGACTGCTTTAAGAACACATAATGGTCATTGGGAATTCAGGGTCATGCCCTTTGGGCTCACCAATACTCCTGCAACCTTTCAGGGAATTATGAACACAATTTTTGCTTCTCTTCTACGAAAATGTGTATTAATATTTATTGATGATATATGTACTTATATACAGCAAGTTGTTAAGATAGTTTGAGTTTGAATTATAAGCATGATCTATCTGTAACCGGCCTCCTATCTGTAATTGGTTTGATCAGTTTTGAATAGCACCCGCTTGCAGATTGATCAAGCATCAGCTTGCAGATAGAAAATAGCGCACGTATTGCAAAAGGAGTTTGAATCATGTAGCTTGTCCGGCAATAATCGGTTGATGTATTAGATGAGGATTCCAACTATGTATATCTCTAATTCCTTTATAAACGTGAAGAAATCAGAGAGGATCCTTACGGCAAAACTTTACATGGTACTAGAGCAAGCTAATGTCGAATACATCTGCCACACCTCCCTCAAATTCCTCTATCTCCATCCCGTTCAAACCTTTATCACCCATCCAACAGGCTATAGCCATCCAATCGCCCATATGCCGGGTGATAAGGGCCAATCGCCCTGTTGCAGAGCGAATAGAAGACTACTTTTGTAAATTTATGCAGGAAGCGTCTATTTTTATTTTATTAATAAAAAATCGATTATTAAAGAAAGTTTCCGCTATCTCTGCATTTGTGGGCTGTGGGCCGCACTATACCCAAGCTCGGTGTAGGGCGGTCTACATAGGCAGTCCCCAGAAACCTACTCGATTCCGTAAAATCCCTACGCCGCCGCAAGCCCCCGCAGTCCCCGATCCTCCTTCGGCGACGCGGCCTTGCTCCTCTTCCCCATCCTCCTCTGCCTTATGGGGCGAGGACGCGAGATTTCTCTTGCTCTCTCCAACGTGAGGTACCAAACTAGGCACCATGCTCTCTCTATAAAAAAGAATGCCACCGAGTATAAGATTATTGTATACATATGCTGACCGAAAAATTGAATACACATGCTACGATCACCAATTACATATTACCATACATATTCATAGAGAACAATTGTGACTAAACATAGACATTGATCTTTGCACCAAACTAGAGTTGCATCAAAAGAAATGGATCACTGAACAAGGCACATATTCAGAAAGAACAAGCATGCAGTTATATTACACATCTATCTCCTTCCATCTTAGAAGTGCAGAATTCGTGTTGATGGCAGACCTACATCTTCAATCAGTTGCTTCTTCCATGGGATAAGAGAGAAGCTTGATCAATTTCAAGCAACCTGATGAGGGGAGACGGGGGGAGTTTGATCAGTTCACTACCGGATTTTGATACTTTCCCGTGTGCCCTGGGCACACGGCAAAGCGCTAAAAACACTCGGCATAACACTGTCGGTATACACAGTGCCGGCAAACAGCTGTTTGCCGAGTGTTTTATATCGAGCACTCGGCAAACATATTTTCCGAGAGCCAAATACGACACTCGGCCAAAAAAAGCGACCTAACGGTGCCAAGGCCTTAACGGCCTCTTTGCCGAGTGTCTAATGTATACACTCGGCAAACCCGAGGACACGTGGCGCTCGCGACTTTGCCGAGTGTCCGTGGAATACACTCGGCAAATCACGTCACGTTTGCCGAGTGTATTGGAGGGTACTCGGCAAAGTGAGCACAGAATAGCGCCGAGATAGCACTCTTTGCCAAGTGTATACACTCGGCAAACTGGCATCCAAAATACCAGATTAAACAGCCTTGCGACACGTGTCACGTTTGCCGAGTGTAACACTCGGCATATCCTTGTTTGCCGAGTGTAACACTCGGCAAATTGTTATTTACCAGATCGACAATTGATCCATACCAGATTCAAAACTGTCGCTACAATTCAAAACAATTTATATATATCTCACAGATTACCACATTCACATAAACATCACATATGCCACAAACATCACATAAACCGTCGCATAAACATCGCAAGTGACACAAACATCACAAATTGTCGTGACAAGATAGCAAAATATAGTCCAAACAAAAAGAAAATGTTGCAAGGTCAAACGACGATTCAACCGTCACTTCGGCTTCAAACTTGATCCGTTCCCTCTCGAAACCACGATTCTTCCTCGGAGATGCTTCAGTTTCTAAGCATCGTACGTGATAACTTTTGCGAAACCTTCTCAAATTTTTATCACAACCTCTACGTATCATATCATGACACTACGGCAAGTCTCATATTTTTCAGACTTCGTTTGTTTTTTTTAGAATTAGAAAACCAATAAGCTACATGTTGGTGGTCGAGTGTTGCCGCCCAGATGTTTCAAATTTCTTTTCATTTCTTGGGTAAGGCCTAAAAATAGACTCAACAACATGAATATGATTTTTCTATCCATTTTTGTTCATTATTTCATGTACTTGCAGATCAAATTTTACTTATATCCATTAAAAGCCAAGAAATACACTTAATGAATTAAAAATAGCAAACGGACGCAGAAAAATACCAAAGTTTAACATGAAATATTCTATATTGTATGTTGAGTGTAGAAAAAGTTTCAAGGTCAAACGATGATTCAACCATCACTTTAGCTTCAAACCTGATCTGTTCCCTCTCGAAAACACGATTCTTTTTCGGAGATGCTTCGGTTTCTAAGCATCGTACGTGACAGCTTTTGCGAAACCTTCTCAAATTTTTACCACAGCCTCTACGTATCATATCATGACACCATGGCAAGTCTCATGTTTTTTTGTTGCTTTTTTATTCCACCACTTCTCACTATGCTACCAGCTACCTTCTCTGATGCACTTAACGATGAACCAAGCAAAACCCATAGATCAGAAGGGCATCTTGGTGTGTCAAGCTGATCTGCTTTTGCTTCTTCCACTTGGCAAACATTGAAAATTCTTTCTTTGTCTGGATGACAGCTAGAATGATAGTATATAGCAGAGAAATTCCTTTTTTAAGGCAAGTAAGAAGAATTGTCATTCTCCTTTGTTTGTGAGCTCAGCTTATCACACGGTAGCATCTTTGACACATGTTTAGACCACAACTGATTCCAAGGGCCGCTCCCAGGAGTCCACATCTGCTGCATCTCAATCTTGAAGCACGACTGAATTCTAACTCCAAGTTCATAACAATATAATCCTTAAACCATACTGCAGTAGTACCGGAATCGATGTGTGGCGGCCCTTGGTCGGTTGTTATTACGAGAAAGAAAAGAGAACAAAAGAAAACCAAAAAGAAAATACAGAAAAAAATAGTTTGCCGAGTGCCTAATATCGGTGACTCGGCAAACATAATGTTTGCCGAGTGTCCGTTAGACGACACTCGGCAAAGGGGCGACTCGCCGTCAGCCGCCGAACGGAGGGACACGTGGCGCGTTGTTTGCCAAGTGCCCGAATTTGCCGAGTGTTTTTTTCTCTTTTTGCCGAGTGCTATTGTTTGCCAAGTGTTTTTTGATGAATTTACCGAGTGCCTAATTGTTTGCCGAGTGCTTTAGTTGGGAACTCGGCGTATGTGACTGTTTGCTGAGTGCCCGATATAATACACTCGGCATACACGTAGGCACTTGACATATGCCTCGTTTTCGGTAGTGGTTTCAAAGAGCCACTGATTAGGGAAATGAGGGAAGAGAGGTAGAGAAGATTTTGTTCACCAGAATACCTCAATCCAGAGAATGTGGGTAGCGGGTGCTGCCGTCCGTGCACGCCGCGATAGCACAGGAGCACTTGCGACGGAAGCGGCCAATTTTTTTCCCTCCACCGGACTGGGCCGCATGGCGCAGAGCACTGCTGGGCCACAGCGAGCGCGCAGGAGGATTCGAAGCCGTTCGATCGGCGTCGGACGGCGCTGGTGTGCTGGACGTCCCTCTGACGTGAATCGCCCAACGTCAGAGGAACCGCTTCCTCCTCCTCTGCCTATGGGCGAGGACGCGAGATTTCTCTTGCTCCCCATCCTCCTCCTGCAAATCATCCGGCTCGTAGCATCCAATCTATAGGTGAGCCACTTCCCCTCCGTGATCCTCCTCTATCGATCTCACCCACGTCGGCAGGGTAAACTTTAGTAGCTACTGAGGATGACAAAGGAAACCCTTAAGCGGAGCCTTAAACTTGTTGTTGCACATACATGCCGTGGGGAAAACCGAGAGATGTGGCGAGGCGATTTCCGCGTTCACGAACCCAATTTTTATATGATGCCACAGATCCGGACACACTGCTCCTTCCCCTCCATCGGCGGGTTAGGGTTCCGGGATTGGGTTGGAGGCAGGCTTAGAGGGACGGCGGTGGGCGGTGTCCGCGCTGGCGATCCGCGGATCGGCGCGAGTGCGGTTACGATGGTGCAGGTAACGGGTTGTTTTACTGGGGCGGCGGATCAGGCGGAGCCGAGGGCCTTCAGCGTCAGATCCAGGGCTGGCTTCACGCTTGATATCTGAATGGGCCATTGGTCAACCTACGTTTGTTCTTGGTAATCCTGCTTGCTACAGTTTTGCTTGACTTCTGTGTTCACAGCTGCCGAATTGGGGCCTCTTGGTAGGATCTTGCTGCTGTTTGAGACGCCCTCTGGCTTCGCAATTTTCTCTTTTCCTGGGATCCTTCTCTACGTACTAGATGCCATAGAGGTACTTTTTTCTTCCTTTGTTACTGTTGTGTTGCTCGTCAGTGACCTAATTTTTCTTTTTTATCCTTGCCCTCCAGAGTATCTGGGCACACTTCTCCGAGGATTATAAGGCGAGAAAAGTTAGTGCCCCCTTCTTTTCGGATTGTTAATTCCTTCTCTTCGGATTGTTATTTTCTTACGTTGCTTGTCGTCAAGTAAATCCAAGTGACGATCTTGTATCATTTATTATTGTCATCTTTATTTATTGGGAAACCATTGTTTACGGCGTTCACACGTTGTCTGTGGTGTTCCTTACTATAAAAGTGTGTGTTTGCCAAAGGCTTAATAGATGCATGTGCATATGTTAGTGCAGTCCAATTTTTGTTATTGCATTGACGGAGGAATATAAACACAAACTCATTGTTCATTAGTTCTTTAAGAGGCTCAAAACGTATTTTTCCCCATAAATCTTTTTGTAAAGCATGTAGCATAATGCTTTTACGCGAATGCATGCATGCTCAAAACTACTTTTTCTGAAAGGTTCCCTTGGTTGCAAGGAGAATTCGGCTCAGGCTTCAACTGACAGGTGTATTGCTACATACATTAGTTTCTAACTTGTAACTGCAGCTTGGAATGATTTGAGCCTTGACTTGGTGCTACTTTCTACACTGGTCTGTTTGCAAAATGCATCGGATTACCTTAGCACATGGACTTATTCTGCAAGGTGATAAACTAGGACTTGAACTAGGGGTATATCGTTACAATTGAGATACACCTACTGAATTGGGCCCCTCTCCTGATTGAGAGACACCTCATGATATTTGATTAATTGTTTCATTTTGCCCCAGAACGTGCTCATCCTTGTTTATTTCTTTATCAGATCCTCTTGCTGAAAGAATTTAAAACTTTTGATGACAAGTCCAGCGCCATTAACCTTATTACTGGTGTTAACAAAAAGCTTACTGAGATGATCTTGAAGTGGCGATGCCCTGGGCAGAAATTGGCTGTTGGAAAGCCTGAATATAAAAGAATCATTGAAACAAGCTTGGTGAGTATAAGCTCCTTATTTGTTTATATTTGTGAACAACTTTGAGCGTCATTTTTGCTGTGATTTCTTTCAGAAAATACCATGCCTGTGTGATGAAGCTGTAATGGAGGTAATGTGGGGCCTGAAGAATCTCATGCGCCGTTTAGTGCCTAAAGAAAAATCAGAGCTGACTAAGGAGGACTGCCTCCCGATGAGTGAAGGACTGAAAAAGGTCCTGAGTCGTTATGGCTTTGATGATGTCAAACCAGAGATGGTGAGTTCACTAGTTGCCATGCTTTCTGCTTTATAGCTTCCTGTCATTTAGTGTTACACTTTATGATAGCTTTTGTGTACATACTTAGAATCCTTCTTTTTCAGGGACCAATGATTTGGATTCAATTTTTTAGAGTAAATTTTGCCTTTGCCTCTTTCTTTGTGTCCAGGTCAATGAGCGGATTATTGTGACGGCATGCGCGTTGTTTGATTGTGATTCTACTGAGAAGAAACATTCTGCATGCTTGCGCTGTTTTGGTGACCACATTAAGGGTGTGTCTGGCATTGACTGTGAGGATTGGAGCTTACTGAAACTTGCAACTGCTTTTAAGGTGATATTTTGCCCTGAAGTTGGTGATTATCATGAGGTAAATCATACTTTTTTGTAAATGTGTTCTCAGGGAGTGCATTTCATGGAGATTTGTGACTCATGTAATGGACCGAATCGTGTGTCTTTCAGATGTTGTCAAAAGATGAGCTGTCAAAGTTGGTGGATGATGCACATAAATATACATGTAAGATTGGTAAGGTCCTGAGCGTGAGGATCTACAAAGAAATGGTCTCTGCCCATGAAGTTAGGACTAAGGAAAAAATACTGTTGGGGCACTTGGTTGTGGAGGCTAAGGAAGCATATGAAAATGGTAAGGCAAATGAGCGCAGGAACTGTTGCTCTTGGGGGAGCACTTGATAGCGGGCTTTTTACCATCGCAGATAGTATTCTATCTTTTGTAAAGCTATGGAGTTGCATTAATTAGCCTGGTGTAGGCGGGCAACCCTGGGTGCTGCGGTTTAAAAACTATCTTTTATTTCCTGCTTTCTTTTAGTTATGTTAGTAGTTGAACTCCTTTATTTTTGTTTGGCTTAAAAACTGGACTGAACAAGTTTGCTGTAATTTCGCTACCTAGCAAGTAATGAAATTCTAGGGGAGATCCTGTTCTGGAAAAAAAGATAGCAGAAACTCAGCCGCTAACTAATTTTTTCAAAAGGTAACGCAAGTAGGTTTGTAGGATATTACTATGAAACATATGCTCGTTGTATTAGGGTTAAAAAACCGACGGTAATCAAGCAAAAATCACGATAACTGATCATCTCGGTTCGGTTCAGTTTCAGAAACCGAACGGTAACCGAATTTTAATTCAAAAAATTCGAAAAAATAAAAAATAATGTCGTTTGCATCACATTCTATAGGGAGGAAGTTTAAAAAAATTGAAGCGTGCGGTTTAGTTATTAACTCATGTTAATGAAAAGTTTAACATGTAAACACATATTTTTTTAAAAAAAATGTATCTTAAGAGGATATTTAAAATTAATTTTATTTTATTTAAAGTTTTATTAATTTCTCTATGATTTTTACAAAGTTCACAAGCATAAAATGAATATGTTAAGAAACAGAATTGTAATTAACTTTTTCATGTCTATTATTATTTTTCCTACGTAAATCATAGTATAAATAAACTAATAAAAGTGGTTTCACTAACTTTTGAGGTGTGATGAGTCAGTTATGAATTAATCTAGTCGCAACACATTTACACAATCATGTATGTTACAATAACTAATTCAAGAGTTTATATATTTTTAAAAGACAGAGGATCATGTAATAAGACTAACAAAATTAGTTTCATGATTTTTGGATTAGCAAAGAGTAAACTATGTATTTAACTTGATTTAACAAATACAATTTCTCACAGAAAATTTTGAACTTTTTTATAAGTATAAATACTTTTATCATGTTGATCATGTTACAAGGAAACCAACAAAATTTGTTTCACTTGATTTAAAGCTCAGATGAATTAGTTATTGATTTTACAAGATTGAGATAATTTTTAGATTTTCTTTGTTAAACTTCAATGAAAATCGAGAAAATCGCTCGATAAATCGAGCGGTTACCGAGAAAACCGAGCGGTTACCGATAATACGGAAAATTCGAGAAAACCGCTCGATAAATCGCAAAAACGACCGGTTACCGAACGGCTAAAATCATGATTTTTTTTCTCCAAATTTCAAATTTTGTCAAATAAATTTTGTCCGAATTATTTTAATTTTCGACCGGCTACCGCAGTAACCGTGACTTTTTGGTTACCGCGGGAACTCGGTAACCGAGCTCCGGTGGGTAAGCCAAACCCTGCATTGTACATAGTGTGCCGGCTTATGATTTCGGTTGGCTTGGAACATTATGCATCTTTCGAAAGCTAGGCTCTGGTCTTTGACATGGTCACAGCATTGCATCGTTTGGTTGTCAAGAAAAAGTGACGTGCTGGCCAGTTGACAAGTACCGATTCAGTTTGGGCAAACCTGTTCAATCGGCACTCATTAACTGGTCAAATATGTGGCTTGTTTTGCTGGTTATAAAATATATCCCGATAATCTAGGACTAGGAGGAGTTAATGTCATTCGTGGCAAGTCATCACAATTGTTGGTCCTGATCACTACCGAGAGCTTGGGGGCTGTCTTACGGTCCGTCGTATGATTGGTGGCATATCGATCTGTAATGGTTGGTTCCGATTGCTACCATGAGTAGTTTAAGGGCCGTCTGAGCGGAATAATCTCACGCACTAAATTAGATTGATAATCACAGGATTACATATAGGCAAAGCCTTCTTTATCCTAACCACCGGTTTATAGAAACAAGGCCCAGGAGAATAAGAAGGAGATCCAATCAAGGATACAATCTAAATATAGTCTAACATCCCTGCAGTCGAAATGGTAAAAGGAAAAACATTGAGACTGAAGTGAAATTCTGTAAACACGGAGACCGGCAACCCCTTGAGACTGGGGCCGCCTTACAGTCCGGTCGTGTGGTTGGTGGCATATCGATCTGTAATGGTTGGTTCTGATTGCTACCGTGAGTAGTTTAGGGGCCATCTATCAGGCACCATCCCATGCTACCATGAGTAGTTTAGGGGCCATCTATCAGCACCATCCCATCCTACCTGCTGGATGAAAATGGAAGGAATCATCGAAAAAAACCCTCTAATTATTTTTACTTTCACATTTTCTCGGCTGGATGAAAATGAAAATAGGAAAGTCGGAAGCGAAAATGATCGGGCCATAAATCGGTTAGTCAAAAATGAACCAATTCGAATGAAAATATGTCAGTATCGGTTGGTTTGGATACCGGTAATACAAAATGGGGACACTGAACCACATAAGCTAACACCATAGCTTCAATCGATCTACTATATCATGAGTTGATAATCACACAAACACTAAATTACTCACAATTTATTGAACAGGTCATCCAATATAATTTTTTGAACAATACGATCTCATGTCATATAATTTTTTGATTGAAACAACATATTTTATCAATCTTGACAAAGAATTAAAAAACTGCTAAGCAAAAGGAATGGAAAAAGAAAGGAAATACCGAAAGGCCGGCTAATCCCGTGAACTCCATGGACACTGGGCCACATCCACGCGCGATGTTGGCAACGAAAAGAAAGAAGCTAACATGGGTCCATAACTTCGTCGGCCACTCAATGAGCGTGAACCATGCATAAGCTACATAAATACTCCTTTCGGTCATAAATAAGTGTCGTTTTAAACATTGATACGGTCACCAATATAACACTTTGACCACTAATTACTAGTATGTAATTTATATAAAGCATAGCAAAGTTGTAATGTTTGTAATTTATATAAAGCATAGCAAAGTTGTAATGTTCTAAAACTACTATTCGAGCCAAATCTAGTAATACTATTTTCAAAAATTCAATAGAAATATTTAAAGAGATATTGATGGTCAAAGTTTAGTTGTGTTGACTGCATACAACACAAAATGACATTTATTTGTGATTGAAGGGAGTGGATGGGAGGATGGACAGGCGCATGCAGTGGCGGAGCTTCATTGGGGCTAAACTGGGCCATGGCCCCTCCTTTTTCTACAAAGTTCTTAACGTAGCATTTAATTTTATCATTTGCACACTAAGAAAAATAGCATGTTTTCTATAGCTTGCTCCCCCCCCCCCCCCCCGTGTTGCTTTTCAAGCTCCACCACTAGACGCATGGCGTGGCTTTGGGCTAGATTGGCCATTAGGCCATGGTCTGAATCTCAACCTGGAAGAAAAGGCGGGAAAGAAACAAGAAATTATGTGAGATATCCTGCATAATCCCGAGAAATACGAAAACAACTGGGAAATTGCGACCACCATTTTTGCTCCCATTCCTGCATCAGCCATCTGTTTCCCATCCTGTTTCCATTTTTTGTCCCTAAAATACGAAAACTGACGGGAAAAAGTGGAAAACAACAACAGGATAGAACGGGATTTCTCCATACTACTTTCAACCCTACTGCTGCCCCAAACGCCCCTTCAACCCTACTGCTGCCCCCAACGCCCCGACGCTTGTCCGTCGAGTCCTCGATCAAGCCAAACGTCTCATTCCTCAACTTTCTTTCAAAAATGCAGGTAGTAGGGTAGAGCTCAGACACCAATTATGATGAGGGCGCCGACGTCGATGCCTTGATTTGGCCCTCTCTTTCATGGTACCAACAAACCAACACTAAACTCCTTCTCTGAATTTTGCTCAAACAGCAGCAATAGTACTTAGTAGATTGAACTGGAACCAATCTATCTCGGCAAGATCAAATATAACGGCACGATGATACCAGAACCTGTGCAAGCTATGAGATCAATCTCACACAAACAACAAAAGTAACCCGTAGAAGATGGATCAGCAGCTCGGTTTACAAGGTTGAAGTAGATGTAAACCAAAATTAGGATTTCAGCACCCGTGGTCCAAGAAAGAACATGATCAGGGAATGAGGAACCAGCAAGATTCCGCTGTGCGCTCAGAAATTGATGACCTGATCACACACCAATGCAATTCACACAAGATTGGCAACCTTCAGTAAAACATCAGCGATGGGAGCACCATCGTTCTGCTCGTAGGAGGAACGTCCTCGCCGAAACACGCCAAACAAATCTGATCCTCATACAAGGGACGACACCCCAGATATATACATGCAGGCCTTGACTTTGACTTGGACTCGAACACCATGACCTGACTTGACCAAAAACAAGACTCGAACACCATGACCTGACTCAACCAAAAACATGATTCAACCATAACTCATACCATGAATAAAATAATATGGCTACCTTGATAATACTCCTATTATGACTTCTCTAATTAAACTAGCTAGCTGATCTGTTGACTCTAAACTCAAACTTGCAAAATAATAAAGTCGGTAGCTCCAATCGCATAGCACCAACCTGAATAAACTTTGTTGGCCTCTTTGCTAGGTTCTCCTCATTGTTCTTGCACTGAAAATTAATTCCTCAAAAAATAGTTTTGCTCAGTGTAACATCAGAAGCAGCCAGGGTTTCACCTTCCCTCACCTTGGCATCCTCCACAGCAAAAGAAAATGCACCGAGTTGTATAAGAAATTTATTTGATGCATTGTATTCCTTTTCACCGAATAAAGTAAAAATAATATGAAGAGTCATGGGCTCATCATCCTCCCTCCCTTGAAACAAAGCTGTCCTCAGCTTTGTGGTAATATCAAGCGCTTTCTTGTTTGCAGCAAGAAAGACCTATGCCTTGATGGATGTTTCTGCCATTGGTTTGAGCACATGGTGCACACCCCTGTGAACAAAAGAATAAGTATTGGAAGAGCCCTCATGAGTAGCATTGAGATCATACTGCCACGGCCTCCCCAATAACAAGTGACAAACATTCATCGGCACCACATCGCAGTCCACCTTATCATAATAATCACCAATGGACAATGCAACCCGTAACTTGTGAGTAATTTTCAGTGTACCACTTTGATTCATCCATTGCATATAATGCGGCGTAGGTAGCCTCCGCGTAGACAAGGATAATGCATGCACCAAATATGAACTAACAATGTTGGTGAAGCTTCCACCATCAATAATTAATTTGCACACCTTGTCTTGTACTTTGCACTCCGATTGGAACACATTACGGCGTTGTCCCCTCACCGCAACAAGTGCACCATCGCGCTGAATTTCACAGGCTAACAAAGATAAACTTGCCTTAGGAACATCAACATCATTATTATCATTATCTGTCGCATACAAATCAAGGTAGTTATCACAAGTATGACCATCATAAACAGACCTTTTTTCAGATTCTTCAGAAAGACTATCAGAAACATAGCCTTCTTTTGTCATCAAAACCTTCTTTTCATTAGGACAATCCCTCATAAAATGCCCTCTTCCTCCACAAGTATAACACAACTTTTCGGAATGAGAAGAAGATGCAACAGAAGATTCAACGTTGGATTATGCTTTACTCACTGAACCAGCGATAGATTTAGAAACCATCTTTGACAGAGTGCTCGGTTTGAAGGAAACCGACTTAGTAGCAGCACCCCTATCATTGTCTTGCTGAAAAGAACGAGACCAACCAGCAGCACGACGAGCTTTTAGTTGTTGCTCCACCCTCTAAGCGACATGAACCTAACTTTGCATATCAGAATAATGTGCAGTTTCAACACGTTCTTGCACATCCCAATTCAAACCATTAATAAATCGAGACATAGTGGCATTCTCATCCTCTTGCACACGTGTACGGATCATCAAAAGTTCCATCTCCTTGTAATAAGCATCCACATTAAGATCACCTTGCTCAAGGCGCTGCAAATGAGTATACAAGGTTCTAGTAAAATGTTCAGGCACAAAGAGACGATGCATAATATCCTTCATATAGTTCCAAGTGTATGGACGACCTCCGGTACGACACAAAGAATTCCACCAAGTCAAAGCATACCTGGTGAACTCAATAGACGCAGCGCGTACCTTCTTCTCCTCTGAATAATTATGGCTATCAAAAAATTGATCACAGCGCATCTCCCACTCCAGATAGTCCTCTGGCTCACCCGATCCTGAAAAAAAAGGCATAGAAATTTTTAACTTACCAAGCCATTCATCTAGCGAAACATGAATAGCACGGCTAATTGTATTGCTATCACAGTTAACACGACAAATATCAGCCGCAAGTCTCTCCATATGAGCATCATGTTGATGAAGAGGATGTCGTGGTCGGCGATGATAATCAGCACCATCAGATTGTAGCTCTGGACTCTCATCACCTCCGTCATATGCATGGTGGTCAAAAGAACGACGACACTGTTCAACATGTGCATCACGTCGTGGAGGGTGTAGATGATCAGCAAGCTCTGCAATAATCTTCTTCAGATCAGCAAAACCACGGTCCATGCGATTCTCTAAATACTGACAAGTAGCGGTCAGTCCATCCCTGACTTCTGCGGACAAGTTAGGGTCATAAACAGGACGTGCAATTGAGGTAAACCATCAACAACACCATGAGTTGAAGCGTCAGCATCAATAGCTTTAGAATTCCTGGAATTCACCATCTTACAAATTCTGAATAAATAGAGGAATAAGAAAAATTCAGAAGTACCATGAGCAACCCGGGCTCTGATACCACTTGATGAGGTCACCAACGCCTTGATTTGGCCCTCTGTTTCACGGTACCGACAAACTAATACTAAACTCCTTCTCTGAATTTTACTCTAATAGTAGCAATAGTACTTAGTAGATTGAACTGGAACCAATCTATCTCGGCAAAATCAAATATAACGGCATGATGGTACCAGAACTTGTGCAAGCTTTGAGATCAATCTTACACAAACAACAAAAGTAACTTGTACAAGATGGATCAATGGTTCGATTTACAAGGTTGAAGTAGATGCAAACCAAAATTAGGATTTCTCCACCCGTGGTCTAGGAAAGAACACGATCAGAGAATGAGGAACCAACAAAATTCCACTGTGCACCTAGGAATTGAGAACCTAATCACACACCAATGCAATTCACTCAAGATTGGCAACCTTCAGTAAAACATCAGCGACGGGAGCACCATCGTTCTGCTCATAGGAGGAACGTCCTTGCTGAAACACGCAAAACAAATCTGATCCTCATACAAGGGACGCCGCCCCAGATATAGGCACGCAAGCCTTGACTTCGACTTGGACTCGAACACCATGACCTGACTCGACCAAAAACAGGACCCAAACACCATGACCTGACTCGACCAAAAATAGGACTCAACCATAACTCATACCATGAATAAAATAATGCGGCTACCTTGCTAATACTCCTATTATGACTTCTCTAATTAAACTAGCCAGCTGATCTGTTGACTTTAAACTCAAACTTGCAAAATAATTAAGTCGGTAGCTCCAATCGCATAGCACCAACCTAAATAAACTTTATTGGCCTCTTTGCTTGGCTCTCCTCATTGTTCTTGCATTGAAAATTAATTCCTCGAAAAACATTTTTGCTCGGCGTAACATCAGAAGCAGCCAGGGTTTCACCATCCCTCACCTTGGCATCCTCTACAGCAAAAGAAAATGCACCGAGTTGTATAAGAAATTTATTTGATGCATTGTATTCCTTTTAACCGAATAAAGTAGAACTAATATGAGGAGTCATGGGCTCATCAAATTAACTTCTCTTTCCGAATAAAGTAGAACTAATATGAGGAGTCATGGGCTCATCAAATTAACTTCTCTTTCTAGCTAAAATCAGTACGGCCAAAATCGTCGCCCCTATCCAGATATAATAGTTACCCACGCATTGCTGCAGCACATCAGAATGCCTAAAGTAAAATAGAAAGGTAACGATATAAACGTAGACAAATGAGTTCTAAAGCAATAAGTTGAACTTAAATAGACCAAAACAGCACACTTTGCATACCTAAGTATCTTTATGAACTCAACCCAACCATTGTGCTATCTGCTGCTGAAGCTATTCACGTTACTAAGAGCTTCGTCTGACGTGTATGGTTGATAAGAGATTGTTAATCTGACATCTATTCATAGATCATCGAAGAACACTGAAGCGCCTTATGATTAACTAGCCCGAGATTTGCAGGCCATGGAGATCATAAATTCACCCAATGATTGAAGACATATACTTGGAAGCTAATCATCCTAGATACGAAAGTTATACCTTATTTGAGAAGTGTTCCCATATGGAGTCAAATGATCTGAGTATGATACGTACGGAAGAGTCCGAGTAGGATACGCCTTGCGTTCCCTTGACTATATAAGGTGGGAAGAGGGGTACGTCAAGAGGAAGTTAATAGAATCCAAGTCCAAATCCAAAGCAAAACCAACAAGTCTTAGCAACTCGCACCTTCAGATCTCCAAAGTTGGAAACCCGTCGTCATGTCTAGTTGGATAGAAGACCAACACCCATTGAAGATGCATGGCCGGAACAATCCACTACCCGACTAGATCTTCAACAGTAGGAACACAGAAATCCATCTAGTTCTTAGGGTTAGATCCATCGACAAACATCATTGTGCTTTGGGATCCTGAGAATAATCAAGACAAGACATGGCATATAGCTATTATCCAACTCGGAGGACTGAACCTTTATAACTCTATGTCTCTTTGAGATACTCTTCGATGACTACGTGCAAGTATCCCTATTTTCATTTGCATATTACTAATAATCGTGTACAAATCCTTGATAGGGAGCGCATGGGAGATATGAGGGTAACAGCGGTATAGAGGGAGACTGTATTGTCATGTTAGAATTGAGAGGTAGTAGCTTGGGCAGGGAAGGGTAGCAACTATGGCATGGACTAGAGAAGATGGCAAATTAGAGTTTGTGCTAAGGGAAGGTGATATAACCATTTGAAGTTTGTTGATGCAAAAGGTTTTGAAATGTGTTCAACCACAGGGTAGCTGCCACTTGATCAGCTTCTGCAGAGAGGCTCCCAGCAAATTGTGAGTGAGAAAAATGGCTGCCTGCACTACGCCCACTGTCACACCCATAATTTCCCAAGAGCAGAAGAACAAAAAAATGATTCAATAATTAAATATAAAATAT
Source organism: Phragmites australis (assembly GCF_958298935.1). Classification (NCBI taxonomy): domain Eukaryota; kingdom Viridiplantae; phylum Streptophyta; class Magnoliopsida; order Poales; family Poaceae; genus Phragmites; species Phragmites australis. Next base: position 19,203,454 of record NC_084941.1, on the reverse strand, counting down.
AAAATTAAATAAATATCTCTCTTCCTCTAATCACATCCCCTTTGTCTTCGCCGCTCACTTTTTGCTCGTGACGCTCCCTCACGCCGCTCGCCGCTCCCTCGTGCCCCGCGTTGTGGGCCGTAGAGCCATCATCACCAGCGTGCATGTCGTTGCCTCCCTCCTCTCCCAGTCCACCTATAAATGGCTAAGCCCGCTCCTTGGCATGCTACACATCGAGCACCACTCCTCCTCAAAATCCCCCTGCTCGCACCACCACCAAGCTCCACTCCGACCAAGTTCACCGAAGACACTGCCGCCAGTGAGCTCAACCACCTTCTCCCTCCTTTCTTTCTCTCACCCGACGCCACTCGAGAACCCTTAGGTGCATACCTAAGCTACCACCATAGAGCTTTGCCTCCACCTGCCGATCTGCAACTAGCTACAACTGCTCCATTTCGGACGGGTGCCAGAGCCCTCCGCCACCTGTACTGCCAGTCCTCACCGCCATTTCTCCCCTCTCCCTCCATTCTTCCTATCTCGTGAACCATCTCTCTCCCCAATCGGATTTGAGCAAAACCAACATCGGCCAGCACCCTTGTCCCCTCCGTCTGACCAGTGGGACCCCGTGCCACCTCCCTCTCTGTGTGTAATCACCAACAGGTGGGCCCCACATAAGATCGAGATGAGCCAAGCCATATAAACTCGAGCCGAACCCAAGTTGAGTCAAGCCGCCAGTGAACCTGAGCCGAGCCAAATCCAGGAATATTCTTCCATTTTTCTTTTTCTCGAATTAACCACTAGCAAAAATTTTGAAGTTTGTTTATCCTACTGCCTAACTCCGTTTTCAACGATTCTTTCATTAATATTCATCTAAATTCGAGTTCTATCCAACCATGTATATTTCATAATTTTTGTAATTTAGTTTGTTTTACTATAATTTATTTATTTAGTTTATGCCTTGCTCTAAATCTAGAAGTAGCTCCTTAACTAGTTTAAGATGTAGATAAATTTAGATAGCCATGTTTTAGGATATAGGGGAAATCTTAGTGCCAAGTTTATATTAGTTTAATTTGTGTAGATAATGATTAAATAGCAAGTAAATTAGAATAATTAATAATTTTTAATTAGGTAAATTGCCAGATAATTATGAATTAGGGAATATGACACACATGCACTTCTAGACTTATAACTAAGCTCTAGTGCACTTAAATAGTGTCTTTGAACACTTAACCTTCATACCTCATATTCGCATAGCAATAGTTAGTAGTAGAACTATCCCTCTAGTTTATCTAGGTCCATTTGCTTACTATTAGTTCCTTGCCTAGAATTGCTCGATTGTTAGATTAAGCACTTATTGTTGTTCATTTGCGTATGTTAGAGGAAGGAACGTCAACTAACATCTACTATATTGATTGCTTATCTAAATTCTGTTGAAATCCTAGAAGGTCCCTAACATCAACTAGATTGATTGCTTTGATGATTGCTCGCTTACTAGTATGATTAGGATTGTTCTGGTCAAATGAAAGAATCATAATATTAACTTGTTAATCATGCCTTTTTGAAAAGTGTGAAATGTTAAGTGCTTGATGTGTGTGGGATAAGAAAGGTGTTAATGGAAAACCCCAATGATTTATTTCACGAGGGTGAGTAAGGTACCCCATGGTGGTGGGATGGCCTTGAGCAAGTTTGCCTTTGTGGTGTTCTTGCTGGGAGACACTTGCCTTGACCAATTCATTATGACATCCTACTTAGTGTTGAACTGTACAACCACATATCCTGTATGTGGCAGGACTTAACCTAACCCCTTTGACTTAGCTTGGTACCCACTCGTAGGCTAGTAGTGGTTATGGGAGCCTGGATAAGAGTCAAGCAATCTATGTGGAGTCCCGTGATCCGGCTGGTAATGCTCTGTGAAGCCCTGGGGATTGCTAAGTGGTCTTCCCCTTCAATCTAGGAACCGAGTATCTATGGGTCCCGTGGGTCGATATCGTGGCGATGTAAGGAGGGTGTTGTGCCTTGTTATGATAGTTTCACCAGTTGCTAAAGTTGGAATATGTACATATATTATGGGTAAAATGTACAACCTCTGCAGAGTATAAACCTATCTAGATAGTTGTATCCACAGTCAAGGATATGCTATAGTTCAGTCACAATGATTTGCACAAAGTGTGAGTACTTGTCGTGTGTGTGGGCTATGTGCCTGTGTTTTGTAAGAGTAGGATTTGAGTTTGCAGGTGTGTCCACCAACTATTAAAACTTGGAAACTTGTGGGATGGATGTATCTCTCCCGAGGCCAACAACCCTACTATCTCAACTGAATTGTGCTTTCCTCAAAATGGTTTACAGATAGTCTCTACAAAATAAACCCTTGAATCAAAATTGGCTTTTCGCCAAAACCTAAAAGACTTTATAGCCTTGTTCTACCCTTATGTATCTAAATACCCCCCCCCCCCTGAGGTAGGACTTGCTGAGTGTACTCACTCTTGCTTATTTGGATTTAGATGAAGACTCGGATATCAACAACATCGAGGGTGGAGCTGAGGAGTAAAAGAGTTAGATTTTGTCCGCACTCAAGCTTCCTGAAGAGCTTGGGCTGCATTATTGTATCTGCTGACCATCTTAATCTTATAGAGATACTAGGAGAGCTCGTGGGCAATATGACACAGCAAGGATCTGTTTAATTATGCCCACAGGCCTTTGGTATATTGAACTCCATATTGTAACATAAGTATTGTACTTAATCGATGTATGCATATGATGTTCGATTATGTTAAAAATGTATGTACCAGCTACTGATCAGGGACTTGTATGAGATGCATAGATAGATCAAAAAGTAATGTCCAGCACATACCTTCACCTGTGTATCGTTGTTTGGCTTGCCAAAATTTTGTTGGAACTACCATGAGATCTAAATGATGACTAAATTTTGATAAGACTTCTACATGATACAAATCAAACACCCCCTAGCACCACAAAGGGAGAGGGCAAAGTGGGTAGGGCGCATGAGCCATCACTACATCAAAGCACCTCATCAGTGTCGGTTCTAAAACCTCATCAGTGCCGGTTCCAAAATCGGCACTCCATAAGTGGCACTGATAGTTGGAGACTATCAGTGTCGGTTTTGGAACCGGCACTAATAAGGTTTTCCAGAAATAAAAAAAAGAAAAAAGACCAGGCAAACGAGCCGGCTCAATGCGTTGAGCCGAGTCCGCTGCAGGCCCCACATGACGGAGCTCATCATCGCTGAGGACACCACCGCCGCGAATCCTTGCTCCGTCCTGCACAAATAAAACGCGAGGCACGAAGGCTGCCACCACAAAAACCGTGTGGCAGCGCGTAGCTCGGCCAGCGCTGAAGCCCTTGTTGTCGTTGGTGTTGCCTCCCCCGTCCGCGCTGCCGTTCGCCGCCCCTGCGTCGGATCCCACTGGGTGCTCCATCTCCAGTTGCTGCACCGGCTCCTCCCGCTGCGCCATGCCATCCGCCAGCTCGCACGGCCCACGCCTGGTCGAATCTCCCGGCCGAATCTGCTAGTGGCCGCCGCCGTCTCTTACGGGCCTCGCCGGATCTGCGTCGCCTCTTTGCGTACGGATCCTCAACCGCCCCGCCGTGCACCGACCACCCCTAGATCCAAGTCGCGCCACTAGGGGAGCGAATCCGGCCGCCGCACCCATCCCTATTCCCCGAGCTGCAGCCCCATCAGAGACTCCCCTGCACCAAGCTCCTCTGCTCCTTGTCGCCGCTCGGCCCTACTCCGCCCGTGAATCTCGACCTCCGTCGCCCATGGGTCTCGGCCGCCATCACCGGCCGCCTCATTGGGTCCTCCATCATTGGTGACCTCTGCTCCGACTCCTATGGACCTGCACCATGGGGCCTAGCCGCCGGCTGCCCCATGCCCTTTGTCATGGAGCACAACCAGTAAGTGTGTGGAGAGAGCGTGAGAGAGAGGAGAGATAAGTGTGTGAGAGAGACAGAGAGATTTTGAGATAGAGCTGTGAGCCTGAGAGAGACGGAGATAAAGCCGGATGCAACCTAAACGAATTTAACAAAAATTTCAGGTCTAACTCTCCTTCAGTACCGGTTCATAACAGAACCTAGCACTAGTAATACTTATCAGTGTTGGTTTTTATCCGAATGAACAGATTTCTGCAGATTATATTACGAACCAGCACTGATACACTATCAGTGTCGATTTTGACCTAACCGGTATTGATAGGACGCTAGTTTTAATTGGTTATATAAGTAGTACAGAGACTCAGGGCTGAACAAGAAGTCGTTCTCTTTCCTTCTTCTCCCAGCTATAAAGTTTAGAGCTGTTTCCCCGATCAAATATTGGCATGGAGCTGAGAATCACAGCTTCTTTTAAGTACTGTTTGACTGGTCAACGTTGCACCATTATTCTCCAAGTCCATGACTTACAATTTTGCAGCAGCTCCAGCTCCCCAACTACTAAAAGTTAGTAAGAGGCCACTTCTCGTTGGTCCGACTCTTACATCTGGCTTCAAAGAGCCTTATTTCAACTGTAAAGAGCCGAGTTACAAGCAACATACTACTGTAATTCTTCACAAGCTATACAAGCAAACTGGCATGTCATTGTACTGTGACTAGAAGAAAATCAGCATCACAGTCCGTCACTGCTCAGTGGGAGTCCTTGTCCACCGTCCTATCAGTTATGCAACCTCTCATTATTCGCTAGGCGAGGATGCCATTGGAGACGGCGGCGACGGCGACAACAGGGAGTTGGAAGTGGACATCGGCTCATGGACGACGGTGTTGGTGGAGACAGATATCGGGTTGCCGTCTAGCTGCAGCATCACCGCCCCGAGGATCTCCGTCAGCAGCTTCTTGAACTCTGCTTCGTCCACGGCCTTCCCGTCGTCGGCTTTCGCCATCTTGAATGCTTCATTCACCACAGCATCAACCTATGTTGTGTTTGGAAATCGTTAAACTTTAGTTAGAATCCTGAACATTTCAGATTTTCAGTTCTGGTGCTACCGATGGGTTAAACTGCCGCATTTCCTTGTTGGTTCTGCACTACTGATTAAGTATTATAGTGGGTTATAGAGGAACACTTTTACCTGATCAACAGCTCCATAAGGTGGTAAACATGCCGAGTCGGCCATCCTATCAAGCGCAACCCGAATATATTCTTTTGATGTCTTATCCTTGTGTTCTTTGGGCACATCTCTCCAAACAAAGTCCAATAGCTAGAACAAGTTCAGTGATGTATGTTGTTGATCAGTATCATGCAACCGACGACTCATCATGAAACTGAAATACTGAAGTGTAGTCCTCATACCTTGTCCACTTCAAACTTGTTTGACAGTAGCCTCCTGATGCCACTCCCGTCAAAGGTTTTCTCAGTATGTGCGACAATCACAGGGTGCTGTTGCAGTCGTCGAGTGATGATGCCCAGAAACCTCTTGAATTCTTGGAAGAAGACCTCTTGCGAAACAGGTTGCTCGAGCAGATCAGAGCGCATTTCTTGCAATGCGGGCTCTATAATATTTTCCATAACCTGTCACAAATACACAATCATAGTTTGTAACTGATATTATGTCGTCTCTCTGTTTTCCCAATGAGCATGGAGTAATAGTATAACAATTATGCACAGTTACTAATTCACTAAAAGGGTTTTTATTCTGAAAGTAAATATTCAGCACATATTAAATTACCGAAGATTCAATTCAGTAAAAAGGATTTTTATTCGGAATGTAAATATTCAGTTTTTATTAGATTACCCAAGAGTCAGAAGCCGGTGGCATGCCGTGGTCAACCGTCAGCTGTCGAAGAGCTGCCAACAAGCACTGGCGCAGCGAGGCATTATTTCCCGACTCCAATTGCGAAAATATGGCGACCGCTTCTGGCTCGTACCTTGGACTCTCAACAAATTCATTCAGATCCTCCCCATTTATCCTCAGGATCACAATAGGGTCCCTCTTCAGCCCAGCTGCCATTCCCAGAAGTATGTCAGACAGCACCCGCTGGAAGTCCGACTTACTCACCGACTCTTTCTTCCCGTGGGTGAACTCGCTAAGAACCTGCAGTACACATTGCAAAATGTATAAAAGAACAGTAGGTACGTCCCATCATCATGTGTCGTATCGCCACATCGAACATGCAATTCTTGTTTTCATGGCTCACTACAAGGCACTTAAGTATTAAAACCTTGTCAATACAACAGAATGTTTGCTTTTAGGTACCATGAGAAAATAGCAGTCAAGGCGTGGCAAAGCTATGGCTGTAACCTAGCTTGTTGGATCCCCGGGCATTGGCTAGGATAAGGGAAGCAAATTCTATAATGTCAGGTCTCGCATGTAGACCTGTGCCTGCGCTCGACATGTGTCCTCCACCGCGCAAGCAGGCACACGTGCAGACCGTTGGATCGAGAATGCATGGTACGGATGGAGGTCTTAAGGGGTCTTTCTTTGATAGGTTTTATAGAATTTGCTTTCTAGGATAAGAGTTACCTGTTTAGGAAGAAAAATACAAGTTTATTTTGCACCGGTTCGAAAATGGAAGGAAAACTCAGGAGCAATCCTAATCTAGATTCAGAATCACATACTATCTTGTAAGCTGTACTCTTTTTGTATTAGCATTAGTCAGCAGTTGCTGCCTGTGCATGTGGATCGTTCCAGAGGGATCAACCGGGTCCAATAATCAAAACAAAACAATAGTAGCTGCAATGCACCACAGACAGAAAATTCTGCATATGAGGTGATGTCATGTATACACTTAGAAGTTCCTAAGCAAATTGAATGGAAAAGGGTACTATGTTGGAAATACAGGAGTTGTCACTTTCACAAAGACTTGGTTGGTTTTGTCAATCTAGCCGGAGTGCGACATCTCACTCGAAAGAGACATGTTCCTATATTCAGGCTCTAATGGCGTGTTAAAGCTTGCTTGTACTGAATTTGTTATTGGTTAGAGAAACATCGATGACCATCCCTGTGCCTCTATTTAATTTACCGCTTTCCAGTTAAAACAGATTGTGAGGTCCCGGTACCAAAACAAAAAAAAAAAGGTGTCCTTGCGGGTATCAATATGATCTCCAAAACAGAACATTTTACCAGTAATTTCCTATTTTATAATTAAAAACATGGGAGAAATATATTATTATGAAACTATTTTTTATCTCAATATATTTAAAAACCTTTATCACTTTTTATATGTTCTATCTCAATATAAAGGATATTGATGGCCTCTTTGGCTTTTTGTGACTGGGGAGAGTATTCAGACAGGATGGAATATTGCCATCATATTGGTAAAATCGAACATTTTAAATTCAGTCAATCCAGCAACCCATTTTTTTTGGAGCCACATAAGTTGTTAAGCACACTCTCTGCATCTATCAAAATATTGTCTCTGATAGGCGTGGCTTATCTTTTGCTTGATACCTCATAAGTTACATATTTACCCGACGCGCGTTATATTTTTTATCAGGAGTTAGGAAATTTTTGCGACTATTGTCAATTTGTCATATATGATTTTGAAAAATAAATAGAAGGGAATAATCATAGAATAATCTCGTCTCACACTATGTATTTTGAAGTACTCAAATCAAATGTGTCCTTTCGGATAATTAAACACTTCAGATAATTTTACACCTGAAAAGTATGAGTCAAATAAAAACAGCTCAAATCTTGAATATGGTAATTATAGAACGCACTTAAACTAAGCGCGATTATCACACATGACAGCTATCATCAATTTGAAGCTCACACAGTCATCGGGAAAAAAAGAAATATATAAAAACTGTACTAACTCATACCTCAGAGTAGATGTGGTCAGCCTGCGGCGACGACCCCCTCGCCGGCAGCCCGATGGCCGCTCCGATGTCGGCGACGGCCGGCTGCAGCTCCCTGACCGACAGCCGCCCGTCGCCGTCCGTATCGAGCTGCCGGAACCTGGTCTCTACGAACTTGGCGAACGCCTCCTTTTCCTCCACCAGCGCCCGGATCTCCGAGCCGTCCACCACCTGCACCACGCCGCTGCTGCTCCTCACCTGCTGCTGCTCCATCTCTTCGCCCTTTTATAGAGAGATAGGAAAAGGAAACGTTGCAAGTTGCAGCGGCAATGGCGATGTCCGTGGGTTCCTCGTGACACGGGAGATCGAGATGGGTACGCTACGCACCGATCGGTCGGTCGCTGGCAAAGTGGCGAAAAGGGATCACAAGCTCACGAGCTGGGAGCCTGAAGCTAGCAAGTTATAGAGCTTTCTGCGCCTTTTTTTTCTGGTGCGTGACGATGCGTGATTGGTTCTTGTGGGGATGGATGTATAGATCAGCTTGCTGGTAGGTTGTTGGTGCAATAGGTTGTTGGTGCAATTTATAGATCGCTAGCTTCTGGTTGCGTGTGGCAGAGAAGTGAGAGAGATGAGAGAGAGAAAAAGAAAGGAAGGAAGAAAGGGCGCAACTGGCAGCTGCTGCCTGCTACTGGTAGTGTGCAACTGGGGGAGGAGCTGCATGGGACGCGTGGAGAGGACGCGCGGCGATTCGAGACGCATGCAGCAGCTGCTCTCTCTCTCTGCTTATTTTTTTTTGGTTTTACACGTGTATCGTGGACAGACTTTGGTCCCGTAGGCGTGCAGTATGGACACGTCCCAGATGCTGAGGGTCCGTTTGTTTGAGTTAAAGATTGTGAAAAACAGTTTATAGATTGTGGATTGTAAGAAATTAGATTGTAAAATTTAGATTGTAAAAATTGAATTGTGGATTGTTACAATCTGGTGAAAAAAGGATTGCTGGATTGTTACAATCTGTGTGTTAGATTATAACAATTCAGCTTTTTTAATCAGCTGTGTGTTTCAGTTTTTGAATTATGATCACAATTCAACTTTTACGATCTAACTATTTATTTCAACTTTTAAATTCTAATTACAATCTAGCTTTTATAATTAAAACAAACAGGATCTAAGAATCGAATAGCAGAAGTACTACTTTGATCCATAGAACATGCACGTGCATGCATACACCTACGACCTTGAGATACGGAACATTATATTTTTATTGTACGCTAGTGCAAAATCCACAGGATTACTTGTACCGTTTCTATAAGCAACTATCGCGTTGTAGTTATATTGTATTTGTTGAAATGGTATTTGACAATATTTCTAGGATAAGAATAGTCTTATAAAATGCTCTGAAAAACACGTACACAAAAGTAGTTTTAGAAGAAGAATAGTTGTGGTAATGCCGTGCAATTTTGACCACCCCAAGAGTAGATGTCTTCTCGAATTCGTCATCTTTAGCGAGGTGGCATGGAGCTAAGATGACACGGGAATTCAAAAGGGTCACGGCTACATGTGTGTGCATGCACAGCATGCACCGGGTACTATCTTTTGACTTCGATAAGATAAACAAATGTGACAGAAGAAGGATCACAGGAGCAGAAAGTACACATGTACAGTGTCTATCTACAGATTATCCAAGTCGAGAAAAAACGATTAGCCACACCGTTTTGGTGTGCTATTTACATCTTGCATAAACAGAGAGTACAAGTTCCTACAAATGAATGGTGTCACTGGTGTTGAGAGAGGCGAAATGCCACGCCAACTAGGTCTCAAATTTGCTTTTCTTTACTTTTCACCAAAAAATGTTTTTTTTGGACCCAAAAAGTGATTTCCCTCTCCAGTTAATAAATGAAGGATAATGAGATTACCTCTCACTTTCATTTCTTTCTTTCACGTTTTCTCATTGTACAAAACCTGGCATATGGGACGGAATAATTTTTTTATTTAGTTCTAGCCACCTCCTTATTACTTAATAATTGCCCCGACTACTGAATATTTTTCCTCTTATCCCCTTATGTTGCATCTTCGAACTCAGGTTTAAAAGCCTCTAAAACGTTTCACCTCTCCTTTTGGACTTATGCTGGACACTAGTTTGTAAATTTGATGTCTTCTTTCATAAGTATGGAATGCAGGGGCTTCACATGAGTACATTAATTCTCACAAATTCGGAAAACTATTCTTGCTTCAACTAGCACTACTATAAATTGGGTCAAAAGTAAAGTGATTGTTAGGGTCAAAATCATGACACAGTGAATAATGCTAACACAGAGAACTGCACAATAGTGGACTAATATACAGTGGTATATTGATTGTTCATATCATCACATTAGTTAGGTAGGGACATTTATAACTATACATCAATCATCTAAATCATCATTACATTGGTATCTCTATTCTTCGGATGTTCTTAGAATATTTTAGAGGTATTACAGCCACTATACTATTACAACTGTTATATGATCTAGGACATGACACGTGTCTACAGTTGCGCGTGTAGGTCAACCCTTTGTCACAGTGGTTGATCACCTTAGGGCTTCCCTTCGGCTGGTGGCGACCATCTTCAGGCTTCCCTTCGGGTCTTTCACTCCGTCATAGGTGGCCTTTTGCTCCTAGTCTGTGCCTTTGGCAGAGATATTTTGCCCACCAGATCTTCGCCCCTTGCCAAGTATCCCTTCGGGCCCCTAGAAGCCTTCGGCGCACCCTCCAAGATGTCAAGTGTTTGTATTTGGCGTTCACCCTGCTTTCGGTTCTATCTCTGCAAAGAGAACTTCCAAAATTACTTCTTTATTATGTTAGTACTTGTCCATCCTTGTCTAGGATCCTCCAATGCTAGCCGAAGTCGAGCAGAGGTTACACAACAAGTACGGTACCATTCCCCATCAGTGACCCCTCATGGTTGAGGTCCGACTTTAGGGGGTTGAAATCGAGAATCTTTAGAAGGCGAGATGCCTTTGCCTGGTCCCCCTGGCCTACCGAAGTCACATACGAACGACGTTGAAAAAGGTAATTATGTCTTAAGTAAATGATTTATCATGGTTAAAGTTATTGTAATTTAATCCTAAGCCCTAATTAACCAATTAAGCATCTCTAATTGACTTTAAATCCTGAAATGTTACTGTGTTTACGGTGACGTTTGGGATTTTGGACACGTGTCAAGGTGTTATTAGCTCTCCATGCGCGTAGCCCAATTTTCTCACACGCATTCTTCGGTTTTCTCACGCACACATCGCCCGGTTTTCTTGACCGTGCAGGCTAGGAGCAGTATATATATAAGATTTAGCCCACACCCACCCCCTAATGGTAACTCAGCCATATTTCTTGTTTTCACTTTCCTTGCGCTCTTCCTTGCCTTCGTTGAGCTCTGCATGACCTCCTTGGCCCTTGCCTGACTTCTCCCTTCGCGTCAACTTCTTGCCCTCCAAGGTAAAGATGAAGGCCAGCTTGCAGTCTTCAGTGCTATATTTCTGGACCTCTAATTTGTTGGAAATAAGACACATTTAGGTTTAATTTAATTCATAAATAATTCATAAGCAGAAACTGATAAACTGATATGATCATATCATTAGAGCATAATCTAGACATGTATATAAAAGCACAACATACGACTAGATTTACTATACTCAAAATTAGGAATCACAAGAAATAAAGTACGAGTAACATGGTTTTTACGTACTGATTCTGTGTTTTGAAAGTTGTTGAAGATGTAGGTTACACTGTGTTGACGGTATGATCAATCCTGCTGATGCGCTGAGTTTATTGACAATGACAGCGGGCAACGCCCAAGCGACTAGGAAGATGAGCCATGATGAAGAATTTGAGCAGTCACACGGAGCGCTTCCCAAAAACCTTATCCGTCCTCTCCCGGTGCAAGATCTCAAGAGCGAGGGTATCAGAGACCTACTCTCCCGTTTGTCGTTGCACGTCGACGCTAGGATGGTATTGACTACAGTGGCAGAACAACCGAAAGAGAAAAAGACAAAACCCTAACTCTTATATAGACTCACGTAATGAGAGCGTTTCCAATTTAGGGCTACTCTCAATTAATAGTCTATGTTGTACGTGTTTCTAATAAGGTGCGGGTCCTTGCATATATATAGGGAGAAAATCCACACCTCTACCTCCATTAACAATATGGTACTAATAGAGGGTGGGCCTCAACATAGGTCACTTCTCCACAATATGGGCCTTTGAGATTTATTAGGAATTATTACATGGGCCGGCCCTAATAATTCTAACAATCCCCACCAGATCTCGAAGTTTCATAGGGAATTGCTAGTTTCCCACTTTTGTTTGATATACCAGTGTTTCAGTGGAGACTGTTAAGTTGAACATCCACCTACAACATCAAGGTACACTCATTCACAACTTAAATAATGGACTATGCCTTGAATTGCAAGTTTTGTGCAAACAAGTTTCACTTAAAATCATAATTGATATTTGGCTGCCAATAGCACATAATTCATACTCTATGGTCTCTTCATGAGTTTACTAGAGATCACCTAAACTTCATAGACTGCAACCAACAGTCAAACTCATATAGGTGTGTTATTTCAATAATGCTATGTAGGTTAGCATATTCGCTACTTAAAGCCAATAGAACACATTAAAGCAATAGCTAACATGTCTTACAGATCTCTGAGAGTATTGCATCCTTACTCGAGTGGGTCAAACAATAAAGGTACTCTCCTTCAGTTAGACCAATAGCTTGTTCTTACTGGGTCCTAATTCACGGGATCTCCGATCACATAGGTTGGGTTACCACTATGGTATAACTCACATGGGTCTCATACTCATCTCCTTCGATACATTATCTATCACACTCTGTGATAGTCCCTTTGTAAAAGGATCTGCCAGGTTCTTAGCTATTTGGGTATAATCTAAGGTTATCACTCCGGAGTTTCTCAATTTCTTGATAGACTCCAATCGTCTCTTTACGTGTCTTGAGGACTTATCATTATCCTTAGAAATGTTTACTTTGATAATAACTATGTGATTATCACATTTCATAAGAATAGCCGGTACCGGTTTCTTAATCACAGGTATGTCCATCAACAACTCACGCAACCATTTTGCCTCAACAGTGTCTAATGCAGTGAGTTCTACTTCCATAGTTGACCTCGTCATGATGGTCTGTTTGCAAGACCTCCATGAAACAGCGGCATCGGCTAGAGTGAATACATATCCACTTGTGATGTAAATATCATCAGCATCGGATATCTAATTTGAATCACTATAGCCCTCCAGTAATAATGGGTACCCAAAATAGTGAAGACCATAACTCATGGGCCACCTCTCCATAATATGGGCCTTTGAGATTTATTAGAAATTATTACATGGGCCGGCCCCAACAATTCTAACATAATTCACTGAATCTACCAGCATTCAAATGGTGGAGAAGGGTTGGCTTCGGCAAGCCAGTGACTCACGGGTGCCCTCTCCCTGAGAAAGTGAGGCCCCAACCTGACAACAGCAAAGTAGTTGTCTTCATCGGGTTCTTTACGGCTGGCCTTCGCTACCCCTAGTCGAAGTTCATGGGTTGTGTTCTTGACCGATACCATCTAGAGATTCAACAACTCATGTCAAACGCCATCATCCGATTAGCAGAGAGGGTCGAAGCAATGGAGGCGGCCGTGGAGGCCTTGATCGGGCCTTATACTAGGTTCAAGCACTAAGAGCTAAGGGAGAAGGTGAAGGCCCCACAGCTGAATTGTGCGATGGACCTCCATGGCATTCGGTATGGGTCGCACCAGCCACCTCAGAAAGTTGCACGCCGGATGAAGGCAATCAACATCGAAGTCTATGCTACTGCTACCTTTGCCTCCCGATCCTTGACGCTAGGGTTTCACATGCCTCAACCTTGAAAAGATAGAGGGTGGCCACCATGCCCAAAGGTTAGGATGGAAGTCCTACCATGTTGGCTTGAGCCACTGGTGCAGATCAGCAAGAGGCTCCTCCCCCCTCTAATCTGGAGGCTTGGTGAAGCTTCTGGTTATGAGTGGCGCTCCGATCGCCGTGGTACCTATTACCGCCATTCCACCCTTTGCGGAAGAGGAGGACTTCGACATGCCGGATGTCCTGTGCACCATCGTCGAGGATTCTAGGGATGTTGCCACCGCTCGCAAAGCCTCTCCCAAATCTGCTCCTGAAGTCCACACGAAGACCTCGAGTGAGGGTGGGACTTCGAGTAAGGGTTATAAACTTTTACCTTGTGCCCTTTTGTGTTTACTTACAATTTATGTTGCAACAGAGTGTACTTCTCTGCGAGAGGTCCCTCCATTGTGTCCTGGGAAGGGGAAAGGCTTCATGGAAACACTTGAGGCCCCTCGACTGAGTGGGAGCACCTCAATGTCCAAAGGGTTTGGTTGTTCTGACCTCTTCGAGCGGATAGGGGCCTAACCATCCTTCCTTGCCCTCGGGGAAACCGTTCCTCAAACGAAGGTTGAAGGCATGGCTTCGGAGTTTACGCCCTCCATTTTGGTCGACCATCTTGTTGCTACTCAAATGAGGGTAACCCTTCAAGATCACATCACAATTATCCACCCTCTGTTAATCCTCACTAACTTTTTCACTTTTTATAGGACTTGTTTCTAGCGCACAACATTCTAAGGGTGGTCGCCAAAGCCAAGTCCCAGTTGGAGGAAGCATTGGATAAGTTCCAATGGGCCGAAGGGGAGGTAGTAAACCTTTGAGCCGCTCTTGAAGACATTAAGAGACAATGCCACACCCTTGAGCCTTCCCTCAACAAAGAGAGGAGGCAGCGCCTAGATTTGGACGCTGCACTTGAAGCAGAGAAGGTGGCCCCAAGAGGATGCTGATGCGGTCTCCACGAAGGTGTGTGCCTCTGCCCTTCGGCCTCCACCGATCTTCGAGGGGCCCTAGGCTAGACACTGGCGTTCAGTGACTTCTGTGTTGGAGGCACCGTCAAGGCCACTCTTGGTGCTCTAAAGGTCATCGGGTGTACTCATTTTGAGGCACTCAGCGTCCTCGGCTACGAGCTCCTGCTAGAGGCTGACGCGAAGACCATTGACTAGGGTAAAGAAGGCTGGCAAGGCTTTCTTCGAGAAGTACTGGTTTACTCGCGGTCGTGCAGAATTCATCTCCACTACAAGGAGTGTTCACGCTAGCACCAGCGCTTCGGGATCAGGTGCCCCCAAAGGGTCACGTGGAGGCAGCGTAATGGTTGAAGGCCAGAGTGAAGTGGACGATGCTGGCGGAGCCAGGTGTGAACCTTTGGCCCTGGCTCCGCCATGCTTAAGTATTTCATAGGCTAGGTCTTATGCCCAAAGCCTTATTTGGCTCTTTTGTAAAGAACCTAGAGCCTATTTGGCACAGCTCTAGCTCTGAGATCCATGATGGATCTAGAATTTATATGATAAAATAAAGTGGTTTAAACTTTTATTTTTAGTCCAAACTAAAACCAGATGGCTCAACTAAATACCCTCAATTTACCCATAGCTCCAGACCCAAGATTTCTTGGAGCTGGTAAATCTTGGAGCTGGTCAAAACTAGCTCCAAGAAATCTTGGATCTGGAGCTATGCCAAATGGGGCCCTAGTATCGTTATTTTGTTTCTTATGTAAAAAAGCTCGTATGAATGAAAAGCTTTGTTCAAACTTTGTCTCACTTTGTACATCATCTCTTCGTATTTCAACATTTTAAGCGCACAGTTGGATTAGGTCTTCGTCCCTTTCTTAGGCGAGAGAAGACTTTGTCTTCAGTCCCCAGGCCGAAGTGGTCTTCGCTAGACGTATATCTGTTGGCAATGAATTACAACGATTTGTATATGTTAGGTGCGACTTGGCGAATATTTTTACTTTGACATCCCAATTGGATTTTGAAGATTATGGGTGTGAGCGTAGGGCGATCTAAGATGCTTATAACATCGACTCTCAGGAGTTCTAGGAGAACTTGAACAGCTCAATGCTGGAGGCTCGAACGGAGTGAAGGGCCGCACGACCCCCTACCAATGTAGAGCTTATAATTCCCAAGGAATAGCCTACTGAAGAGCCAGAAGCTGTCACACCTAATGTGTTCATGGAGCCCTCATCTTCGGAGTCATTGTTCTCCGAGGATTGGCCTAATGAAGGGATAGATTAGGCGTGGCTTTGTATTTCAGTTAGCACAAAGCTGTAGGTATAAGGAGATGTTTGGGAGGGGTCCTTCTGGTTCCATTGACAAGCCTCCATCTTCATTGAAATATGCGATTTGTAATGCTTGGTTCTTCAATAAAGCTTTCGCAATTTGTTTTCTTCTTGTTTTATCGACATATCCCTTCAATGCAAGAAGTTTAGGCTCTAAAACCCTTCGCTAGTAGCTGTATCACAAGCATGTAGGATCCTTAGATTCTGCCCTAGGGAGTCCTTAGACACTAGCTCTTGAGGCTCTTAGGCTCACCCGATCTTCAGGGTGGTGAGTCCTTAAACGTCGAGCACAGGGGAGTCCTTAGACGTCGACCACATGGGAGTACTTAGACTATGACCCTTCATCATCATAAGCAAGTCCTTAAACATCAACCTTCGGAGCCCTTAGGCTCACACGGTCTTTGGAGTGGAGAATCCTTAGACGTCAATCACAAGGGAGTCCTTAAACTATGACCCTTCTTCATTATAGGCTAGTCCATAGACGTCAGCCTTCAGGGCCGTTAGGCTCGCTCGGTCTTTGGAGTGGTGAGTCCTTAGACATCAATCACAGGAGAGTCCTTTAGACTATAACCCTTCGTGCGGGAAGCAATGCAAGGTTTTTGGAGAATATTCTTTCATTCATTGAAAGGTGTTAAAAACCTTGCACCCCGAAGTAGGGTTTCTTCTATAAGGAAAATAGTACAGCTGTAATATTCTGGATATTTCTAAAATAAATAAAGAAAATGTTGGCGGTTGGACCCGCAGAAGTGGCAAAAATTTGACTTTTTATCCGTTGCTTGGATAGACGATCGGAGATCGCGGATGCGTAAATCTTATTGAGTCGGTTTCAATTTGATATCTAAACATCCTATTTGGATAACAAGTGAATTCGTAGTATATACAGTAAATTTAAACCGTTGAAAAAAAAATAAAGAAAAAGGATATAAACGGGCGGATGGATCACCCCGATCCATCCAGACTCTGCTCGACGCCACTCCCTTCTTTATCCAAAGGAGGCCCAACTACTGCCACTCGCCCGACTGAGCCGCTACCCTAGCCGTCGTCGCTTAGCCCATCGGCCGACCAGCCACCCGCTGTTGACTGCCACTGTCCAGCCCATTGGCCGTCACCTGCTGCTGGCCGCAGCCAAATTTCGCTTGCGCCTAGTGAATCCACGCCGGTGTGTGCTGCCGCGCATGCCTACCACCATGTTGAGCATGACTTCGCCGTCGTGCCGCACAACCGTATGCCTCCTATCCTCGCGACGAAGACCGGACCACCAAATCGGCTTGGCAGGCACCCTTGGTCGCCGATCGGGGAAGACAGCCATCAACGGCCATGAACTTTGCCGCCGCCGACCTCCTCCGCGGGTGAATTTCCTTGCCCAACTCTGGCATCCTTAGCTTGGTTAGCTCACGTTCTAGCTAGTGCTCACCCCTGTTTGCCTCCAAAGCCATTAAGATGCGAACCCACCTTTGGATGCTGCCCGGTTGAGCCGCTGCCGCGGCTGCTCGCCGCCATGCCTCGCATGTGTATGCTGCGGCGAGAGGACATAATCTTGATGGCGACGTCGACTGCACGCACGGTGGAGTGGTGCTTATATAATATGGGAATTTTGTATGCAGAAATTAAAATTACTCAATTGAGATAGCAATTGAAATCTTGCCGGGTCCTAATCGTTATGTTTTGCAACTCTTTTGGTAGTCAGTTTTCTTTCATAGAATGTAATTGATTTTTTCACCCATCAGAATGTGTGAAAGAGGTCTATCAGGGCTCTGCACTTACACATTAGACTGTTGTAGTACTCAGTTGCCTCCGTTTTGCTCCTGAGCTTGCAGACTGCACTTTTTTTTTTTGTGTTTCAATTACCAGTAAGCGAGTTTCAATTTCAATTCATGACAGACAAATAATTGAGAATAGTTGTTATCACGAGGTTTGTTCCTAGATCAGTAAAATTGAAGTAATATATGCCAGGATTAATAAATTCGTTTAGGCAACGAATACCACTACCCACCAATCTTTTGAAATTCATGAAACCAAAAAAATCGGTTGAAATTTGATGAGAATTCAGACAAATTTACTTGATCAAATTTATAGATCGGAGACAAAAACCGATCGAATTGAGTCAGCGAAAACCGGTCGAATTCCATAAAAAACTGAGCGAATTCTCCGATTTACTAATCGCATTTTCCGCATGAATACATTTTGAACGAATTAGTCAAAACCGGTCGCATTTCCTGATTTACCGAGCGCATTTCTCGAATTTTAGTGAAGTTCAACAGAAAAACCAAAAATAGCTCAACCTTGCAAAATCAATAACTAATTCATCTGAGCTTCAAATCAAGTTAATTTTTTTTGTTGGTCTCCTTATAATATGATCTACATAATAAAAGTATTTATAATCATAAAAAGTTGAATACTTTCCATGAGAAAATGTATTTTCTAAACCTAGTTAAATGCATAGTTAATTCTTTGCTAATCCAAAGATCATGAAATCAATTTTGTTAGTTTTCTTACATGATCCTATGTCTTTTAAAAATACATGAACTCATGAAATAGTTATTGTAACATGTAGGATTGCGTAAATGTGTTACAACTAGATTAATTCATAACTAACCCATCACACCTCTAAAATTAGTGAAATCACTTTTATTAGTTTACTTATACTATGCTTTATGTAGGAAAAAATAATGGTATACATGAAAAAGTTAATTACTGTGCTATTTCTTAACATGTTCACTTTATGCTTGTGAACTTTGTAAAAATCATGGAGAAATTAATAAAACTCTAAATGAAGTGAAACAAATTTTGAAGATCCTCTTAAGATATGCCCTACATAAGAAAAATATGTATTTGCATGCTAAGCTTTTTCTTAACATGATTGGTCAAATCATCATGTTCATATGGCCCATTTCAATATTTTTCTTTTTTTTTCAAACTTCCTCCATATAAAATATGATGCAAACGATATTATTTTTGAAATATTTTTTCATAGAAGGTATTAGAATTGTCTCTAGTATTTTTAGAATTGTTTGTGATTTTTTTTATTTTTTTATTCAAATTCGAAAATCGGTTGAATTTAGAATTAAGTGTGGACCAAATTGACCAGTTTTCGTGAATATCAAGTTGTTTTCAACGAATTTTTAACCATGGTACATGCCATACCATTCTTACCATGGGTCTTATTATTCTCCTATTAAAATGATTCTGTGATAGTCTATATCTGCCATAGACAATGCTCATCCGAGTAAAACATCTATCACTTTTGACCATTTAATGCACTTATCTTTGCCTGTACCTTCCACGGCAAAGAGAGCAATGACTGTAACAGTTTTTAGTATTGATGGCAGCAGAAAGCCGTATAATGTACTGTGCTAAATTTTGGTACTCTTAGTGATCCTGTTCAGGCTTTAAGCATTGCTTGTTCACTTGGAGATGATGAGATCCTGCTGGTTTCTCATCAGAAAAAGAGCATAGCTCTTAGTGGTTAACCAAGTTTCAAGTAACATGGAAAGGCATGCTAGTGAATCATCTTTTGGAGTATAATTTTTACTCAAGGAATTATCAGAGGATTGGGTCCTTGGGGTCCAGATTTAGTGCGAAGATATACCAGTGCGAGGTTTGGTTCACATTCAACCGGTGCATTACTAACAGATCATGAATTCACATTGCTGACAGATAATATATACCATACCTTTGCCACCAAAGCTAGTGGGCAGATGTGCTTGGAATACATATTTTCCTTTGGGGTATTTGCAAGGAAGCCTCTTCTATAATGGTGGTAGTACCTCTGATCGTGTTTAGGCGATCTTTCTCCACCGCTATCTGTAACAGGCAAGTAACGTAGGGGTGTGGTTAGTGTTATTTTTATATTCATATCTTAACTCTCTTGTGAATAAAATGGAGTATATATCATCAAGAGTAATTATTTGTTTTATCTTCATATTCAACTATGGTATGATTTTTGGTCGTTAAACTATGCGAGTGAATTGTGTTTCTGTGCTCATAATTGTTATATTGAAATGCTTGCCTTTTTTATTTATTAAGATTATGGATGACGTTGTTTAATGGTGCATGATGTATATTATATTGCATTTGATGAATTGAACCCATGCTATTTTAATTATTTTGACTATGTTGTTGGCGTTGTGGATTGTAGTGGTGGGTGTTCATTATGAGGAGTTATCAAAAGAAAAATTGAGAATTGACGTCAATTCTTATGCATAAATATGCATTTCATATGGAGATAAATGCTTGTCACCGCTATCGTGCCATGACTCATACCGGTACATGGAGTTGCATGAGAGGTTAGCATCATCCAACATAAACTCTCAAATGGAGTTGCATCATGGCATATGTATTTCTTTTACATTTAGCATGATATGATTACAATATCGAAGAATTGACGATGCGCATGACATACAAATCTCGCATAATGGTCGGAGAATATGATAACATGGTGTTGCAGACAATCTAGAAGATCGGTTTGGTAGACGTTTTATCATGAGGAGAAGTATTTCATACTTGCCCTTGTCTATAACCATCCTTGTGATTAACTCCTTTGCTTTCGACACAATTATTCTATTGTATGTGAGATATGAATATATATTCATAATCGTTACTTGAGTATATCTCACCCTGCCAATTCTTCTACAGGTACATTTGAGTCATTTTGACGAGCATAATATACTTTAGGTTAAAATCTTGCACAGTCCACACTGTTTATAATCCAAATCACTTTATGAATTTAACTAAAAGTAGGACCCTTGTTCTTAAGATAAGTTTTTGGTGTAAAGGAGGTTTTATCTCGTTTGCGTTGTAAAGAGTTGTATGGCTTGGTCGAAGCGTAAGGAGCCTTGATGTTGCTTAATTTATGTTTACATGTCATTTTTTGTTGTGCCTTGTGTTGTAAAGCCAGTTATACCTCAAAATACAAAGGAGGTGATGTCAAAATTTTGAATTTTTGACTAAACTATGTTTCAGTTGTAGAGTAGGGCATTACAACAGCTCCGGAGCAAACTCTTTTTACATTTTGCAGTAAAAGAAAAAACATCCTAACTACTAAAATAACTTGACGAGGGCTGACACCATACCCAGAACTTGCAGAGCGAATCCACATTCCATGTATGCGAAAGTGCTTCATATTCCAATATAGCTAGACGGCATGACCCTGGTCTTTGGGACTCCATCATGATGACAGGACCGTCCTACTTAGATTGGAGTTTTTCGACCGTTTCATGATTTAACTTCCAAAGATGGACGAGGTCGCTGAGTTGATTCGTTCTGCCTCCAATTTTCTTGTCTACCCATTGCTTTGTTTGTCCCTGGTACTTCACTAGGTTCACGACCACTATCAGGTGTGACTCCTCTATGAGGTCCTTTGACACCGCTTGATCGCCAAAGGTAGCGGAGATAACCCGTAGAGATTTAGCTTTCACCTCTTCCGGAGTCACAACTTCATCTCCAAACAATAGACGAAAAGGAGTGAACCCTGTGGGTCAGGTAGATGTCATATGAAGAGACAATAGAAGCTTCAACAATTCTTCTACCCATTTGCCCTTCAGCAACCTAATCAACTATTTAGCCACTATGGTAGAGATGCTTCCGTTAGCCCTTTGACCGCTCCATTGGACAGTGGGTGGCCAACCGATATGAAGCATAAATTTACTCCTATACCTTCACAGAAGTTCATGAACATCGAGGAATAAAACTGTGTCTCGTTGTCCAAGGTTACTTTGCGGGGGACTCCGAACCGGCATACTATTGATTGCCAAAAGAAGCGTTGGATGTTCTTTACCGTGATTCGGGCGAGTGGAGCAGCTTCGACCCATTTAGAGAAGTAATCAACTGCCACCATCGCGTATCGAAGGTCTCTCAATGCTCGAGGCATGTGATTGTCTCCCCCATCCACTGGCATCGCGGGCATGTTTGAACTATGGCCTCCACATCTAAAGCCTATGGGCCAATAGAAACCCTGTCAAAATGCCTTTGAGACGAGGGCCCTCGGGCCTATGTGAGATCCACAAAGTCCTTGATGCACCTCCTGAAGTAGCTTCTGATCTTCGGCCATTGACACGCATTGCAACGAGGTGCGCACACTCCCCCCTTCTAGAACTTGCCATCAACAACCGAGTAGCTCCTGGCTCGACATGCAATTCTCTGTGCTACAGCCTCATATTCTGGCATTGTCTAGTCCTGAAGGTAGGCCAACAAAGGGTTCGCTACTCTATCTTTGCTATCACTATGACATTTGCCAATGGCTCTTCAGCCTCTATTATCGGGGCTTCGAGGACTTTGAAGAATGCTTCGGAGAGTAGAGAGGTGCCACGTGCTGCAGCCTTTGCCAAGGCATCTGCTTCTTGGTTTTCTCCCCTAAGGATGGTTCTTACCGTGAAGCCTGAGAAGTATTTTTGCATCCGAACCACTGATTAGAAATACTTGGCTGGTTTTTTTAAAAGGATTTGTCAACTTGGCCTGCCATAAGCTGCGAATCTATTTTCACTACTGCATGTTTAGCTCTCAGGGCCTTCACCTTTTGAAGACCTAACATCACTGTTTCATACTCTGCTATGTTATTTGTAGAATCAAATTGAAGCCTGGCTGCGTAGGATAACTTCATCCCTCCAGGTGATATGATTATGACCATCACACATGTACCCGAAAGGCCCCAAGCTAGGTCAGCATATATGGTCCATATCTAGTCGGGTTGCGGATCCTTCAGCGCTCCTGCCCCGAGCGTCCAATCAGCGATGAAGTCTACCAAGGCTTAGGACTTTATGGTTGTACGTGCGATGAAGGTAATGCACAGTGGGGAGAGCTCAACTGCCCATGTGCCTATGCGTCCAGTGGCTTCGTGGTTTGCAAAGATATCTTTCCATGGGTACATGGTTGGGATTGTGCTCCGATGAGCTGTGAAGTAATGCTTTAGCTTCCACGGTGCCATGACACTGCATATGCCAATTTTTCAAGCTCGAAGTATCTCTCCTTCACACCACCTAGCACCTCCGAGACAAAGTAGATCGGGAGTTGCCAAAGGTCCCCCTCCATTTTCTTCTCTTGAACCAAGACCGCACTAACTACCGAAGGTGATGCCGCAACGTATAGCAATAACACATTGCCGAGCTCTGAGCTGGCTAAAGTGGTTAGCGTTATCAAATGACCCTTCAAGGCCTCGCCATTTGCTGCTCGTCGGTCCATCTGAACCTCGAAGAACCTAAAAGAAAGGCAAACTCTTCTCTACAGATCGAGAAATGAAGCGATTCAACAAAGTCACTTTTCTGACCAAGTGTTGTGTTTCCTAGATTGATTAGGGGGGTTCCATGTTTACCATGGCCCGTATCTTCTTCGGGTTGGCTTCGATGCTCCTTTGAGATACCAGACATCCCAGTTAGACTAGAATGGATGCACAATTTTCAGGGTTCCATCGCAGGCCTACCTCCTAAAGGTATGCATCGAGGAAGCCAATCATTTCCAACCCTGTGGTTACATTGACTAACTGGTATATCTAGGCCAAAGGAAAGTCATCCTTCTGGCACGCTTTGATTAGATCAGTAAAATCCACACACATGTGCCACTTGCCATTGCTCTTTTTCGCCAACACCAGGTTTTCCAACCACTCAGGGTGTATGACTTTGCGTATTACCCCAACTTTGAGAACCTTTTTTACTTGTCCTAGTAGCCTCTTGATGTTCGAGGGGCATCTTTTGGAGCTTCCGCTTCCTGGGCTTCACTCCCGAAGCCACGTTAAGACGATGCTCTATCAACTCATTGCTAACTCCTGGTAAATCCTGCGGTGACCAAGCGAATATATATTCATTGGCCCAAAGGGTAGACAGTAGCTTTGCCTCCTGCTCAGGTGCTAGCTCGATGCCAATGTGCACACACTGGTCTTCATTCTCAGGACGTGGTGGAACTCACTTAGTGTTACCCTTCGGATTCTCTTTCAGTGATAAGATCTCTTTCTCCCTTTCTTCTGCTACGAACAATGAATGTACACTTAGTTGCCCTAGAACTTGGCCATGTTCAATTCTTTGGGCCGTAAATTTGTCCCCCCAAATAGAGATGACACCTTCTGGGCTTGGCATCTTCATACACAAGTATCCATGATGGTTGACCATGCCAAAGCTGGACAAGGTCCCCCTCCCGAAGATGGTGTTGTATTGGTAAGGAACATCCACTATGTCAAACAATATGTTCTCCATTTGCACTTTTGCTCCATCTCCGAAAAGTTACCAAGAGTGAAATCTACCTGAGCGCTTCAATAGGCTTTCCCCCGAAGCCTTGCAGTGGGATCCTCGTGTGTCGCAAGTGGCTTCTGGTGATCCCCATCCCATCAAATGCCACAACAAGCAATAGATCTGCAGAAGTCCCCCCATCGATTAGCACCCAATGCACCTCAGATCTGGACACATTTGCGAAAATTACAAAGGCATTGGTGTGCGAGTAGTTCAGGACTCGCATGTCTTCTTAAGAGAAGGTGGTAGGGAGATATGATCATCAAGACTTGACATATAGGGGCTGGTTCCCACATGATTGCCCCTTCAAACGTACTCCTTTCACTGCCTCTCGGACTCGAAGTCATAGCTGGACCCACCAAAGATGGCTATTATCACATTTCATGTTCCTTCCATGTTTTGCACTGATCTCACCCCTTCCAAAGAGGATTATATTACCATTCGAGGCGGTGGGGTAGCAACTTTGATGCTTGAGGGTGTTGTGGATGATACGCTCTGGTCCATGCCACAGAGTGCGGGTAGTAAGTCTAAGGTGGAGCCATAGGTGATGACCTGAAGGCCTAGCTTCTTCAGGGCTCTATGTAGTGTACCGCTCGAGGGTCTTGAGACAGTCGAAGGCAAACAACCCCGAAGGTTTCCTATGCATCCCCTCCTTCAGGGCCATGACTTGGGGGTATAGTTTCGTAGTGTGACCAGCATCTTCACCATGTATTGCATAGTAAAATGGCCTAGGGCACCTTGTCAAACCCCTATCCCTCTATCTACTTCTGTCTTGGCCTTTGTCGATGTTAAATATGCCTCACTTTTGGCCTCTCGGATGATGAAAATGATAGTGCGTCTTATGCTTATTGGGAGATCAAAGGGACCTCCTCGTGCGCTCCTCTTTTTCCTTCCAAAACGACCTGCTCCCATCGCTCGTCTTGTGGCTTCGGGGCTCCGAAGGCAAACGGTCAGTGCCTCCGAAGGTCATTCTCTTATTCCCTTGAATAGTCTTCCATCTTCGTGAAGCGCTCATCATATCCCTGATTGGCTTTCATGCCATGCGTGATGCCAATGCCCCGGCTCAAAATCCTTGCTGAGCCATGTCAATCATAATGTCGTTGCTCAGACCCTTCGCTTGACACTTCTCTCGCACAAAATGATAGTTGTATTCCTTTAAGCTTTCACACTCCTTCTGCTTCACCGCCAACAAATGTATGCTATGATCAGAGCTGCATAGTTGCCCTGGAAGATTTATGGTGGTTTATTTTGATGATATCTTGATTTACAGCAAGTCACATGAATTACACTTTGATCAACTACGTGATGTTTTTAAGGCATTAAGGGATGCACGTTTATTTGGTAACCTTGAAAAATGCACCTTCTGCATGGATCGAGTCTCTTTTCTTATCTATGTTGTTACTCCACAGGGAATGGAGGTGGATGAAGCAAAAAATCAAAGCTATAAAGAGCTGGTCGACCCCTAAGACTGTCACACAAGTGAGAAGCTTTCATGGTCTTGCGGAGTTCTATCGATGTTTGGTGCGGGATTTCAGCACCATCGTTACCCCCATTGAACGAATTTACAAGGAAAGGAGTAGCTTTCAAATGGGTACCTGCATAAGAAAAAGTATTCAAGTTGTTGAAAGAAAAGCTCACTAATGCTCTATTGCTCCAACTCCTAGATTTCGATAAGACTTTTGAGCTAGAATGTGATACTAGCAGAATTGGCATTAGATGTGTGCTAATTCAAGAAGGTAAACATGTTGCTTATTTTAGCGAGAAATTAATTGGACAAAGTCTAAATTATTCTACCTATGATAAAGAATTGTATGCTTTAGTTTGTGAGCTTAAAACTTGGCAATATTATCTATGGTCCAAAGAATTTGTTATACATTATGATCATGAATCACTGAAACATATTAGAAGTCAAGCTAAACTGAATAAATGATATGCTAAATGGGTAGAATATATTGAGTCGTTTCCATATGTCATAAAACATATGAAAGAAAAGAACAATGAGATTGCTTTGTTGATGCACTTTCTAGGCAATACCATGTTATCTCAACTTGATCATAAGATTTCTGGTTTAAAGACCATTAAGGACATATATGCTACTGATTTGGACTTTAAAGAAGTGTTTGAACATTGTAGAGAAAGAAAAACATAGAATAAATATATGCTTATTGATGGTTTGCTCTATCATGCTAACAAACTATGAATTCCAGATAGCTCCATTCGACTTTTGTTGTTATAGGAGGCGGCACATGGGGGAGGATTGATGGTACATTTTGGAGCAAACAAAACTGAAGATATGCTGGTCACCCACTTCTTTTGTCAAAAATGAGACGCGATGTCAAATGCTATGTGTCATGCTACCCTACTTGCAATAAAGCTAAGTCTCACTTAAATCCACATTGTCCTTATATACCTCTTTATGTTCCTAGTGTACCATGGGAGGATATTTTTATGGATTTGGTTTAGGGTTACCTAGGACAAAGAGGGGAAGAGATAGTATATTTATAGTTGTGGCTCAATTTTCTAAAATGGCACATTTTATACCTTATCACAAGAGTGATGATGCTACGAACTTAACTGATTTGTTTTGTAGCAAAATCGTTCGACTACATGGAGTGCCTACTACTATCATTTCATATCATGATGCAAGGTTTTTGAGCCACTTTTGGAGATCACTTTGGAACAAATTGGGAGCAAAGCTACTGTTTTCTACTACATGTCACCCTCAAACTGATGGTCAAACAGAAGTCATCAACCGCACATTATCCACCATGTAGCGGATTATTCTAAAGAAAAATTTGAGAATGTTGGAAGAGTATTTACCGCATATTGAATTTTCTTACAATAGGTCGGTATATTCCACCACTAAGGTAAGTCCGTTTCATGTAGTGTATGAAATTAATCCTCGTGCTCCTATTGATTTACTACCTTCACCGACTTTTGAAAGACTTAATTTGAATGCTAAGAAATGTGCTGACTTTATTCTTAAGCTGCATGAAACAACTAAAAAGAATATAGAGAGTATGACTAAAAAGTATAAGATTGCTAGAAGTAAATATAGGAAAGAAATAAAATTTGAACCGGGTGATTTAGTTTGGTTGCATTTGAGAAATGGTAGGCTTACAGAATTAAGAAAATCAAAGTTGATGCCTAGAGCTTATGATCCATTCAATATAATTAACAAAATCAATGATAATACATACAAATTAGATCTACCTATAGATTTTGGGCTTAGTTCCACGTTTAACATTTCAGATTTGAAGCCATACATGGGATAAGAAGATGAGCTTGAGTCGAGGAAGACTCCAATTCAAGAGGAGGAGGATGATGAGGACATCACTCCTTCGGATACATGTAACACTACTCTTCAAGTGATATAAGGGTCAATTACAAGAGCACGTGCACGATAATTAAACCATCATGTGATGAACTCGTTTATCACTGTTTATACATTCTTGGATGGGTTGCTACTAAATTCTTGTGATATTTTGTTGTGTAGGAATATGGGAGAAGCATCATAAGATTGTCTAGATGTCATCACTCAAAGGACAAGTCTACTCGGACTCCAAGTCGAGTCCTACTCGAACCCCAAAGTTTACTCGGAGTCTCAAGACAACACGTCAATAAAATGAGCATAACTTTTGCATACATAGTCCAATTAAAGTGTTCTTAGATTTGCTTAGAAAACTTATGATGAGCCCTTTTGAATGGATCTAATCTCGACCATAAATTCCTTATAGATTAGTTAGAGTCATTGAAATAAGGTGTTGCATCACCGTTGTGGCCTTGTCGAGTCTTGTAAGTGTGTCAGGGTCAGAGTTCAGGTTGTGTATGCCTTTTTCTACGGCTATACAACCCTAGGTCGATCTCCTCACGTCCCCTCTATATATATAGTAGTCGTCATAATTTTGGCTCGGGTTTTGCTTAGATTATCCTGTTTTAGATAGTTTTGTCGCTTGTTCGGTTTGTAGAACCTCAACTCAATTACTTCATTAGTAATTAGTAATATTCAGATCGCATCTATCTGTTTTTACTTGTGTTCTCGATTTGCTTACAAGAAAAGTATTATTGGCAAGGTCAACCGCGTTTTGGTATGGTTGATAACCACGGAGTAGTAGTGTAATGGTTGCGAGGATTTTCGATATGTTCTGATCGGAGCTTATGGATCATCAATATTGAAACTCCACCAATCAATTTATCATATTACATTCGGAAGATCAGTCATACTCCCATCAGATAGAGAGCACAAACTGGGCACAGCTATTTTTTTCCATATTATCAGTGAGTTGCCTCCCACCACTAATCCACGTTGGAGCTCATTGCAAGCGCCAAGCTCCCTGATTGAATAACTATACGGCTCTAGCCATTAGCACTCCCTAAACACCTATAGATCACCTATATAGGCGCACCTAGATGCTCACCGCTGTTCGCTCAGGTAGTGCTTTGCTGCTCTAGCACGAGCCACTCCTCCTACTTGCAATGCTTGTGGCCACTCCACAAACTTGGTTAGAGAGTCTCAAAAGACTCAGCGCCGTCAAGCCATCTAGGTGTAGCCGTGTAGGTAAACTTGATTGGAGGGTTTAGATAATTTGCCAGATCTAAACTATGATACCACACAAAATCACATTTAAACTTGATTAGATACTCATTATTGGCAATATCTAGAAGAGCAAATTGCATCTAGCTATCTAATATCATCATTTCCCAATATATGACATCATATCATTGGCATATTTCATCAGTGATATGATAAACATCAATTCATCTAAAATTCACCTAAATTATTTTACGCCTTTTCGTAAATAAGATGCATCCAAGACAGGCTATCAGAAGCCTATACTTGGCCTTAGGCTCTTCCATCTTCTTGCATGGTTTCCATTTTACATTTTCTGAGAACTGTTCGGCATTCCTTGCCATAAATTGATTTCTCATCCTGACGGAAGGTACCTTGTTTTTGCAGCTAACCAACCACGATGTTCCCAGTGACATCGCTGAGGCAATGAAGGCGGATACTAAAGTATTATTTCGGTTACCTGCAGAAACAAAAAAGCAGTTTGCTCAGGAACCAGGGAAGTTACGCCTATGGTCAGCTATTTGTCGTCTCTGAGGATCAGCAGCTGGACTGGTCTGACAATCTTTACCTAAACACGCAGCCGCCTCAAGGCAGAAACATGAGATTCTGGCCAGACAAACCTGCGAACTTCAGGTACGATTGGTACTTTTATGGTTGTTTGATAGAAATTAATTATGTCGTTAGTATTTGCTTATTCTTGGTCCACACACCATAAGGAATCAGCTTATCTAAAACCACGTTCCAGACTCAGCTTTTAGAAAATCCATAGAAAAAAATAAAAAGGCCTTAGGCATAGAAATATGTCATATTTGTTGCATTTTATTCCGTGTGCCAGCGCATGAGCATGTATATAAGTGGCCATCGGGTGCGTATGTGGCTGTGAGTTAAGTTGCAAGTGAAAAATAGAAGAAAAGTAGGCTAAGCAATTGCAGCCTCGTCAAATATCTGACTGTTATTATCATGTTCGTCTTACACCATCTTTTAATAATAGAATAATACTATCATTCCAGCCTCTACATCTATCGGAAGTTATTACAAAGACACAACACAATGCTAAAGTAAACATGACCGTTCATAACAACTCAAAGAAGATTAAACTAATCAAATGAGAAACAGTTTCTTACTAAATTTCTATCCAAAATTAGCGAAGATCTCCATAGCTTTGATCTCCAACTTTCGGCGTGCCAATCATGCGATCCGCCTTTCATCCTCATGCTGTAGCGGTGACTAAAAATCGAAGCCAGTATGTCTCTATAAAGATAACTACATATAAGAGAAATCATTGTTTTTTATCAAACCATTGTCATTTCTACTTAGCCAAATTGACCAACACAGACTAGCAGTAGCAACCAAAAATTGCCATTATAATTTAAATCCTATCCCGTTAAGTCAATGGACAATCATATTGGTTAGGAAAAAAATTACTCTAAGTCCTTCAACTCTTTCCGCGGTTTAATTTTCATCCCTCAACTCTAAAACCCGTTAGAATAAGTCCTTCATGTCTCAAAACTGGAGCAAATCATATCCATATGTGGTATTATAGGTGGTTTTAGGTGACATGGCGCTGACTGAGATGTGCATTGACATGAACTGGCGTTGACTAGATAAGGGCCTACATGTAAGTGGCCCAAAACAAATCACTATTCATTCTTTCAAAAAACGAAACATCACTATTAATTGAACAGTTTGTGTATAAGGAAACCTTACTAATCAGTTTGTATTTCAGGTTGACACTGGATAAATATACAACTGCTGTGAAGAATGTAGCAGGGCGCCTGCTGGCTATCATGGCCAAGACCTTGGGGTTAGAACGAGAGGCGATTGCCGACAAATGCATTGGCGGAGAATACAGTCAGTCAGGTTCTCTCTCCGCATTCTGACGCTTGTCCTCCAAGTGGATCAGGTTCAGGATCTGCTGGTAAACAGAAATGGCAGTTGGGTTTCTGTCAACCCTATACAGGGCGCGTTCATCGTCAACCTTGGAGACACTTCCGAGGTATGCACAGTTGCAAAGGGCTGCTTCTCAGGACACCGATGGAGTATGCTGTATGCCTAATTGCGTATGAGTAGTGTTCATCAGATATTACTTTAGTGTTTATCAGATATTATTTCATCGGTGCACGAAGTTTGATCGATCTTTTTGACTGACTCGTTCTTGCCTCTCTTTCACATGAGCACAGATCGTCACAAATGAAAGGTACAGGAGTATTGAGCACCGGGTCTTCGTGGACTCGGAGAAAGAACGGCTCTCGGTTGCGGCATTTCACGGCCCAAGCATAAATGCCATGATAGGTCCTCTCCAAGTTATTGTGGCGCGTGAAGATCGGGCTTATAAGACAGTGGACCATGAGAACTTTAGGAGGCTTTACTTCTCTGCAAAACTGGAGGGGAAGAGCTTCTTAGAACGGATGAAGCTGAAGAGCACCAGCTGAGGAAAGAAAGTCATATATGCTTGCATTGTTTGCTGTCGATTGTGACTCCTAGGAAAACTGCGTAAATTGAGCATATCACAGTTCACATCCCATGCATATGTCAAAAACAAATGGAAGCTTTGGCATGCCTCCGTTGTTTCTTGATCAGATCTATTTTGGAACTTTTAATCACCTCTTGATGGTATGGCACTGTTGTGCCAGTGTGACTCCACCTATCAAGGTTGAAATCATGGTACCCATAAATTCACACATAGGTGAGTGGGTTCAGTATTTTTAGCGCGTTCTTATCGTGCTATGGTGGTGTTTGTTTCTCAGTGTGATATGTATAATGTAGTGATGTGTGTGCATGTGCATCTTTGCAAAAAAAGGTTAGATGTGTTACCTAAAAAAAAAAAGGTTAGATGTGTTTTAGCCTTACTAAAATTTTAAATCTAAGCACAACAACACTGGAATGAAGCTAAATCAGGTCGTGCTGATATGGATTCTCATGTGCTTCTTGAGTTGGATTAAACCAGTCCACCCCGAGTAATACTTGGAGCCTTTTTATTCTTGTCCACCATGACGCATCAGTTCACAATAATTTCCAAAAAAATGTAAGATAGCAGTGTAAACACGTTGGTTTCAACGAATTTCACCAGAAGCTGTGTAGTTTCCATCGGGGTTGAAAATGACATTGCTGTCAATATTCCAATAGGATAGGAACACATCATGGACTAGTATCGATGTCCGTCAAGAACCAAGTCCAGACCGGGATAAAATATTAAGTCGAGAAACTGTGGAAGCGTTACATGAAGCAGTAGTAATCTGCCAACATTTAGGCAAACATGTAATAGGTAATAATCAAACTGAATGGCCGAATCAAGGAGAATTTGTTAGTGAATATGCTGAGATCGAGTGCATAACACCACCAAATTGAAGTGTTCAGCAAATTTGTAATTCACTTGTCCATGATGACAGTGACCGTACCTATGTACACATGCCATCTAATATTTACAGCTTCCAACAACATTAGCACTACCATAACAGGCAGAAGAAGTTCTGAAGGAAGCGGCTCTAAAGCAATTATTCAACCAGGACATCTCCTGCCATCAGAGAAAACACCAACCTAAAGCTTAAGAAAAGATTGAACATAGAAACAGATCTTAATTTACTGCAGGGATAGAAGCAGCAGCAGTGGTTCCAGTAGCAACACGCCTCCTTAGCCTTGCACGGGTCACTCGGATCGCCTCCTCCATTGGTGTCTTCTCTGGAGTAGCATCAAGCCCTGTAATGTCTTCAATAGCGACATTACCCTCATCGATGACCATGTCATCCATTTCAGCCTCAGGGAGTGGTGAGGCATCAGTATCATAGATTGGCGCATCCGCATTATTGGCTGGAGCTGGTGCATCCTCAGCTGCCAATTTTACTCTATTGGTCTTGGTTTCCTCAGCAAGTTTTGCTGTATTTGCAACTGGGATGGACTTTGTGGGTGCCACTGGAGCAGACTTTGAAGTTGTTAGACGCCTGATCTTGGATGTTGATGGAGCAGTCTGTGTCTCCTGTGACTGCTGCGTAACTGCTGCTTGTCTAGCAGCAGCAGAGGCTGCTCTGCGAAGGGTTGTTGGTTGCTTCTGTGGCACCTGTTGCTGCTCTTGGGGTTGTGATTTCTGCTGTTTTTTTGGCTGTGATTGCTGGTACAAAGTACCAAGGACTCAATAAAAATAATTGTAATAAAAAGAGGATAAAGCAAGAAACAATTTTTTTTAAATAAAGCATTGTTATTGAATATTTATTAGAGAATAAGTTGATGCAACTATGACATATGTCTTAGTAAGTTAGTATCTCAAAAGCCTTGGAAGGATGTTAACTAGATAAAAGGAGACCATCACATTTTCTTTCATTTTTACAACTATACTAATCTTTCCACGATATTATAAAAACTTTACTACTTTATTTTCAACCATTTTCCCAAAACATATAAACGCATTAAATTTCAAGATCAGTAGACTTGTCGGGTTTGTAAGAAGTCTAAAATTTATGTTCCAACTCAGAATATCAGATAAGCCTGTGTTTGAAACTCGAAAAAAGGTAAGCATATGCTAAAAACAGGTACCGCATCTGCCAACAAGATTATTGAGAAAACACTATAGTGTTTCAGATTTGTCTATATGACTACATCACGACACTCTTAGAAAATAAAATAAAAGAAAATTTCCACTGCCAAAGGACAATTTGAGGTTGCTAAGAATATATCCAGTTGTCATTGTTTATTAATTTTCTCAATCATTATCTTCTTGTTTATTAATTTCATCAAATGATGTTCGGTTTCTGCTTAATATTTTAGGATGTCTACTCTTGTTAGTTCATAAATGTCCTGAACTCAAATGTAGGTGATTGTATATCTGCTTCAGATACTTGAGCACCAGTTCAAACAGAAATGGAAAAAAAATAAAATAAAATGCAATAGCAGTAGTACTAGTAGTTTGGGACTTTGGGGCCACAATCAGGCAAGCTGGTACTAGTATAGACTTGGGGCATAATTACTAAGTGATGGGCAACCAACCTAGATAAATATGTCACGAGTTTTTTCTTTAAATAAAAGAAGAAGAAAAAAACATCGCATCTCACTAATTACCCATTGCCCTATTTTCAGGAACTTAACAACACAAGCCAGTGTCTTCTCATTTCCGAGTATTTTTCCCTTTTGAAATTACAATGTTGGGGCGCGCGCGCGCACAAACACCTCAAGGGGCACAGATATGCGCTTTCCATTTAAGGCAAACTCACTCACTGGTAAAGCTGGGCATCCAGGGAGTGTAATCCATGACCTCAATTATAACTAGCTGGAGAGAGTTTTGTCTCCCGAATTTCCCCCCAGAACCTAACCAGTTACTACCTGAACTAGCTTAAAAGGAATCTTATCTGGTAAGGTTCTGAAACTATGACCAAGACTATTCAGGTGAAAGCAATGCCATTGAACAAAGTTTAGCTATTTATTCATTAATAGATGCAATCACCTCAACTGGAAGTTGGAACAACGGTGTGTGAAAACATTAAATCCAAGTGAAATGGATTTGTTTGTCCTTTCGTTCATGGTTGTGAGCATGTGAACTAATGAAGGCACTTCATGATGTACGAGGTGGTAAGAACAACTAGGATTTAACTTTCTAGTAAGTTATTAGAAGATTCTACATACACATATGTTATGAGATGAAAAGCTAACTGTGGAAAATTATATACGGGGTTTAAATATGCCTAATAAGACATGCAGTTGAATATTGATGCAGTATATTTGGCCTTCACCCTGTTGTGATAAATCTACTCACGGTATAAAGTCAATCAGTTTTAGTCTTTTATTATCTTGAAATATTTCAAATAACTTTCATTGGAGAAGTTATTAAATGTGGTTTTCAATACATATTCAGGATCAAACCAAGTTTTCCAAGAAACAGAACTTCAATTAAATCTATTTAGGACTACAATATTCATGTTTAGACATAGAACAAATGCTACATACATGACAAGGGCATATTGTTTTCTGAATGAACTTGGACAAGTTGGTTGAATGCACAACCTCTTACTGTAGACTGAATGAAATTTACGCACAAAGCTAGTGGAACAGATAGAAACATATTACTAGATACCAAGAATGCAAAACTCAGTTTTAGCAAGAGCAAAAACTCCAGTGCACATGGACATGACTTGTGAACCAATTATTTCTTCCAGTGACATCTGACTGATAACCATTAACCGATTTTCATGAAATGGACAGTGACATGTAGCATTCTTCATGCGCACCTGTGAAGGGTGTGTCCTTGATAACTGAGATGGTGATTGTGCAGCAAAATACTTCAAAATGTTAAAGAATGTATTTTGTCCTAGAGTTGCAGACTTCTGCCAGTAAACAATAAGCATATCACTAGCTCTTGCTCTAAACTCAAGAATATTACGATCGATGTCATTCTCATGCTGTGAGATGTATGGCCTAAAGAAGGTCTCATAGACATAGGTAGTTCCCTGTAGAAAAGCATACATCAGTCTGACACAAGCATAATGCAGAAACAAGAAGTCAAGAACATCTGGCAAGAAAAAAACACCTTTGTCCTTGGGCACCATAAGTATATAAAGAACATCAGCTTGGCTTCTGAGTACAGTGGTAACCTTCGATAAGACCAACATCATGCAAAAGTTTAGCACAGGTTATAATCAAGACAAGCGAAAAGGAAAATCCCATAAAATCTCACCATGATATAGAAGCATCCCCAAATCTTTCCAAGACTGTTAACAGTGCAACTAAAATCCTGGACACACGAAATAACATAGTCACTCAGAATTGTATTCATGTGTAATATCTGAACTTACATGATTGATAATAAGATCTTACCAATATTGACACCAAAAAATGAGCTGCTCGATCTCTGGCTTGTTCAGCTCCACTGTCTTGTAGCATTCATAAGCAGGATAAGCGTAACCAAAGGCCAACCTACATTACATATTGGCACAGAAGCACCAAAACGTAAATGAACGAAAATTCATCAAGCTCTCCGCATTATCGTACCCAAGATAATTTTGTTATCTCCCTTATCTTACTCTAGCTCATCCACATAACAATTGAGAAACTGGAGCAGCTGAGCGTTGTGAAGATGCGTGGAATAATTTCGCCGATAACGTTCAAGAAGATGTCTTCTTGAGGGCGCATAAACCAAAGAGCGCACACATACTAAAAGTTACATTTTTATTACTAAATACTTCTCAGCCATAAAATAAATCTGAGGAAAAGCCCAAAATATAGAGCAATGAGCACTGCAGATCACACGAAATTAGTATGGAAAAACCTCCTGTAGTATTTCTAGACATTTGATTATTGCATAGGGCGTGGAGATCACAACATCAATTCGATTTTGTCATTAACCATCGATATAAAATATTTTTTTTAAACTACAGCATTCAAACAACTGAAACTTTGCCGGCATCGTTATTTGCTTCTTCCGCTCCTAAAAAACAGAAAAAGTATAGATTTTTTTCAATGTGCCACTCCACGGAAGCAGACGGCAGACAAATCGACAGACAGGCACAGATTTCAATGACGCCGTTCAGATAAAAAATGAAATAAAAAATGAACAAGAAAAGAAACCGGTTCTTGATTCAACCCCCCATGGTCAAAATCCACTAAATCCGCCGAGAGAAAGATTTCAAGTTGGAAGAGATGGGAGCCTTACAGGAGCACCCTGGAGAGGAGTCCGCCCAACATCTTGCACCGATCTTTCTGCGCAGGATCAGATCCAGTGAGACGGAAGTAACCAGAAACAACAAAGGAACTTGCGACAGACAGAAAGGAGGGGAAGAACGTAGAATGGATTGGTAAACGGACCTTGCCGATGGAGATCCGAAGGAAATGCAGGAGATTGAAGCGGAAGATGAACAGCTCTCTTTCTCTCTCTCCTGATCTCCTCTCTCTCTCTCCCGTCGGTGAGAAGTGAAAGAGGCGAGCAGGAGTGAGTGAGGGAGAGAGAAATCCCAGCGCCCAACTCAAACTCCACCCAACGGCTGGCTGTCTCTAGCCCTCTGCTTTATTGCGTCTAGTTTGGACTTTGGACCTCGTGTTAGCTAGGACGCGTTGGGTTTCTTTATTGGGTTTATTTTCTTGTCCTTTTTGTACATTATCAAAACTTCTCACATTCAAAACTCCCTAAGAGCGTTCGGAAATAAAATTCCTCTCAATAAAAAGAGGACACTTTGTATTGGTAGGAATATTAATCCATTTTCCGTTTCAATTTAAATGGTATGAGTTACCTATGTCCATTTATCTCTACTACTTAAAAGAATATAGTGGCGATGGTGATACATAGAAGTTGATTAATCCAATAGTTATTCTCCTTTATGTATATTTGAGGTGCAAATTGGTGAATCTAAGAGTATTCATTGACTCTTTTCAATTTAACTAATAATACTAGTTTTTAAATAAACTATGCAATTGCAATCGCCAACCTCACACCTCATCATCCCTGATCCCGCTGCCTCCAATGCTCTGTTTCTCTCTCTCTCTGGCCGTCATACACACGTCTCATCGTCGATCTGTATCGCCTAACTCATCCACGAGCTCGCTGCCACCTCACACTCCCCATCTCCTCATCATCGATCTGTATGTGTCGCCTGAGTCACCCATGAGCTCGCTGCCGCCTCGCACTCCCTATCTCCTCAATGGACAACAGCCAGCCGCTTGTCCTCGCTGGTCGCATCAGCGAACTCGCCACTACCTACCCCTCCCTATGACCTCATACCTGTCAGCCGCTGCCACATCAAGTCGCTGCGCAGCCCAACTCCAACCAAGCGAAGGAGACTTTTGATAAGAACCTCCGCATGATTCGTGCCTTCTTTCATGCTTCCCCTTGAGCGCGTCAAAACCTTGTGTGCGTATATATTTGATCGATGCATAATTGTGTAATCCTTATCTCGGGTAGAGGAAGAGTAACACTGTTTGATCTTGTGAAAACTGAAGTGGTTATCTATTCATGGTCAGGGCGGATCTAGGGGCAAAAATGGCCCCTACCGACTGTCACTCTTTTAGACCATCTTTAGTAGATATTTTAAAAATCCGTCTCCTATTATAGTAATACTATTATAGTAATTTTTTAGTTTTTTCATCTCCAGTAGTTATTATATTTCCTACATTCTATTATTCTCCCTCTCTCTTCATGTCCATAGTCATTTTTTATGAATAGTGTTACAGAAGCTCCATCCCTCCCACAAATTTGTCATTCCTCCCTCCATCCTGATCCGCACCTGCATCACTGTTGTAGTGGAAGCCGACTTCACTAGAGCGTTTTTGCAGGTGTATGGAGGCCGCATCGGGTATTGTAGCACTAAAAAACAACTCCACTGGAGATGGTCTTATAGCCCTCCCCTCTCAATTTTTTGCCAGAGAAAAAAATGAGAAAAAGGAGATAAAATGGAAGAGGAAGAAGATCAACCCCGATTTTGTTGTGTCCGTCATTGTACATCGTCATGGAAAGACAACTTTGAGGTTGAATGAGAGCAACCATTTGTGGAGGATGATGAGATTTTTTTAGATCAGATAATGGGATACTGTTAACGGTGTTGCATTGGAATATGCTATAACCCGGCAACGACAATGGCCGTCAACTACCGCTACTTTAGTCATTCCAGCTTAGTGTAAGGAGACAGTTTTATAGGTTTTAAAAGCTGCTGCAGTCCAAGCCATCTGAGATTAGTGTAAGGACACTAGTTATTCATGTTCAGGTCTAATATGTTGTCTTTTGTCATTTGGAAGTGTAGTTAAGTGCAGAGATTTTAAAATTTTCACAATGAGCTAGAGTAGTGAATTTGGGATGATTCTTCCTTAAATTTTGTTGGCCCTCTATAATTTTCTATTTAGACGTGAGCAAAATTATTTGAATCTAGGGGTTCCATCTAACTTTGTTAAGACCATCTCTAACCGGCTACTTATATTTGACCCCTATTCCTCCTATTTAGCGACTGCTCATCCAGATTTTACATCTTACTTCTCAGCATGCTCCAACCAATCTATCATATTTGATTATCTATATTTCACTCATAACTATTTTATTAATATCTTGTACTCTCACTCCCTGAGCTCTTCTCTCTCCAAAGCCTATCTCACCGTTCCTTTTCTCTCCCCAATGTCGGCTCGAGCTCCCTCTCTCTCTCCACTCCTACTCTCTCTCTGACCTCCCTCTCTCAGCTCCCTCTCTCCACGCCTCCATGACGCGGACGGGTAGGTGAGGGGTGGTGCGGCGGCGCAGGAGGGCCCATGTGCGGGTGCAACTGCGTGGGAGGGGGCTGTACGGTGGGGCCGTGTGCAGGCGCAGCAGCGCGAAAGGGGCCGTGCGACGGGCCTGTGCACGGGCGTGACGGCGCGAGAAGGGGCTAGCAGCGGGCTTGTGTATGGAGAGGGGCTCGACTGTAACCCTTTACATGTAGGGTTGAGGAGATTTGAGGTTTAAAAAAAGGGTTAGATAGGGTTGATTGCAGATCGATTTTTATTATTTATTTCTTAAATATAGGATAGAGGTTGGGTAAAAGGATGGATTAGAGTTGCTCTAATCCTGTTCTAGTCTGGCTTTTGGACTCGACGCCCGACGTCGTTGTCTGCTGCCTGCTTTCACGTGATACTTGCCGCAGGCACTTACTCATCCACAGTGTCCCGTTCCTTCGCACCAACCTGCCTCGCTTGACGCGATGTTAGATCCATACGAATCGGATCAATTGAGGTCTTCTGCTGGTAATGAAGCCCATCTTTCTTGGTTGTACGGAGTATTATTATATGGTTACTACTAGTTTTATTTGTCTCAGCTAGGGATTATAAAAATTAGCTCGTAGATGGTGGAATATGAAAAATTGAATTATTACCATCTAGATTGTAAAAAGCTGATAGCTGTTTGGTAATCTGGATTATAGGTGAATGAATTGCTGCTTTTAGATGTCAATAGTCTGTAATATTCTCAGTTGTTTTGATGATCTATTTATTCTTTTGTGACACGCTTAATATTTGATTGGACTTGTGGTTCAGTTTGAAATAGGAAAATTCATAAATAAAAATGAAAAGATACATATGTAAAATTGAATATTTGTCCATAAATAAAAAATACAAAAATAAAATTTAATAGATACATAATAGTAAACTTGACTATGTGTGAGTAGAAAATTAGGAACTGTTGGCGTAATTTATTGACATGCTTTGAACCCCTTCTCTTCATCTCCATTCCTCTTTGCTTCTGCATGACTCTCTAAGATTTCCGAGCGATGTCTACATGATCCGACAAAATGGCATGTGTGTACGCTTCTGATGATCATGGTGATGATGATGATGATTTGATGTGATTTCCTAGCAACTTGGTAGATTGCTTGCTCTTGTTTTCATTGACGGCCAGTCCAATCCGTTGTCACGATTCCTGTAATGTCAGCAGATGAACCAGCAGAATGAGGTCCTTTCTTCGTCTTCCTGCGATTGCATTAACTGCAGAGCTTAGTTGCATGCCATTGCTTAGCTGTATAGCTTCGCAGTGCACGCTGCCGCCTATGCCCAGTACTTGGGTCTCGCCTTAACCTCATCTAGGCTGTCCCCTGCAACAACATGTTGAACAACACATGAGCT
This sequence comes from Phragmites australis, assembly GCF_958298935.1. Classification (NCBI taxonomy): domain Eukaryota; kingdom Viridiplantae; phylum Streptophyta; class Magnoliopsida; order Poales; family Poaceae; genus Phragmites; species Phragmites australis. Next base: position 19,163,213 of record NC_084941.1, on the reverse strand, counting down.
TGATAGCCCTCGAAGAGTAGAGTAGGCTGAACAAATCATCAAATTGTTCAATTATTGTTTTAGAAAAAAATTGGACTATTTTTATAAGATTGGCATGAATCAAGAAATGAGTTTTTGCTAATGTTCACAGGATCTTCAACATAATTTCTTTTTTGTCCACATCGGAAATCAAGAACAACTAATCATCAACAAGCACAAGTTGAACAGTTGGCGCTTACTAGGGTTAGAGATCTTCCTGTTGGTGGCGATGGGTTATGCTAGCAAGGCCGGTGCCAGCGTCGCCAGAGCCTCCTCAGCCTTGCTTAGTTGCTGGTGCTCATTCAGGAACCACTAGCTCATAGAGTAGCAAAGCTCAAGCGCGAGGAGTGTGCCGTAGAGATCGAGGGATCTCGTGGTAGCTGAAACCAAACCCCAGATCCATGCACCCCTTGAGCTCCTCCAAGTCGTCGTCCGTCAGGCTCCTCGTTCTCCCCATCCTGCCACCCTCTCCGGCGGTGGAGGCAGCGCTGTCAGGGGAGCCCTCCTCGCCAGCGAACATGATAGGCCGTGACGCTCGGTGCAGCCATGCTGCCTCCTGCTGCAGCCCGCACCACACGTCCTCCACGTTCAAAGTAGGAGCTCCACATCATCGCGCTGGCGGTGGCAGTGACTAGGGTTTGGAGAGAGAGGATTAGCGAAGGGAGAAGAGCTGTTGATTGGTTGCATTACGTGGGGTGGGGGGGTTTGGCGACGGGTGGGATGGCAGGGGGAAGCAATTTTCTTGAAACTGTGCCAGGCACCATGGTCATTTCGGTTTATAATCTACTATAAACTGGTAGGAGATGGATTGCTGGATTATAACAATTTGGAATCCAGATTACTACAATCTATGGCAAGATGCTGCCTGTTTTTTTTTTAACTAGAGAAATTGTAATATCTAATTGAAACAAACAGGGCCTTATTTCCGCTGAATGCGACAAAAGTTTTGTGATTGCGACTTTCTCGGTGGTTGACCATGACTTAAGTGAGCAAACTTAAAAAATATCATTCTTGTATTGCATTTGTGCAATTTGTAGAATGCTTGACTATGAAAAAAACTGATCTTGTGTTGGGTGACACAGCGTCTGAATTTTTTTTTCAACTCTCTTGAAGGTACACGTATCAAACTTTTTCTATTTATTGTCGAATTGTCTATCATGCATGAATCCAACGTAAGCATGCCAAACTTTACATCAGCTCGAGTCGTAGGTGTCGAAGAGAGCTAAGGTCGACACTTCTTTATAAGAAATTGCACCGAGAGCACAAGGACATCCATCCACTCATGTGCGCCAAGGGGACAAGGTCACATATTTGACCTCAACTTCTTCACGGAGTTCTGCATGGAGAGAACAAGGATAACCATAGCCATCCTACTCTGCACACCAGCTCGACGATGTCATTGTTTTGACCTCATCTCCTTAGTACAAGAACAACCACATTTCGGCACCTCCTTGGTCGTCTTAGAAAACAATTTAAAAACATATAGTTAGTTGTGGGCTTATTTCTATACAGTGCTTAATAGCTTTCTACGGACTTAGTTATATTCCAGCTTGATTCGTAATTGTTTTCAGAAGTTTTGCATCCAAGTTTCTTCTAACTAGACCAATAATTGATTTTCGTTCGTGATGTTAGGGATGGCAATGAATAGATTTTACCCATAGACCCGTAGGTAAAAACCCTAATATATGTGGGTTTGGAATGCATTTTTTACCCGTGGATATGAGTGTGGGTCTGAAGTTAAACCCAACGGTAGAGAGACGGGTATGAAATGGGCTTACTTGTGTCTAGTTCGCCCGTGTACCCACTCCACACTTGTTGTCTCGTTGAAGAATGGTTGTTTGTATTGCACTAAGCACCGTTGAATTGTGAAACAATATGTTGTATGCATGAACTATGTGGGTATGGGTGATATGCATACTGGATATGTACAGACGGATTTTAAACCTATCACAGATGGTTATAGGTTCCGTCTCTGCAAAGATATATGTGATATCGAGCTTGTTATATACGGTTTCAGAACCATCTGCAATATACTTACACACAGATAGATTTTTCAGATAACTGTCTGTGTGTAATAAAAGTCACATATGGTGTTTATTTAAACCTATCTGTGATTACTAAGAGTCATAGACTGGTTTTGTTTGCACTCGTCTATTTTAATTGTCACAAACGGATTTTTTTTAAAAATTGTCTATGTCTCACTCCCCCCTATAAGCAAATTTGCTTTCTGACTGGGAGAAAGGGTCACACAGATACATACTTTATGATTATCAAATTAAACACATTGTTCAGAACATCGATCACACATTATCCATAAATATCGATCGCACATTATTCAGAATACAAAATACATGGATTTACATATATATCACAAATATTAAGAACAATACATCACACAGATGCAAATCACACATTATTCAAAACACATAAACCTAGCTAGTTATACATCATTATTGCTCGATCAACGCCGTATTCCAAAAGTATGAAATGATTGACATAATGGTGACACCGTCTTTTAAAAAGACAAAAAGTGATCGACAAACTTAGGCCGATCGGCGCATTCTTCCAAAAAGATGAGATGATAGACATCATTTTAGCCTCCTACATTTCAGTACAATGTCAACCCAAGAATCATCTTCAAGTAGCAGTTCACAATCATTCAGATTTAGCTGCACCTTGACAATCTCACACATTAGTTAGAACCATATTACGTTGCTGCCAAACTGCCAGCCATGGTTCAGCAAGAAATATGCATTCAAGCATGTCTTACAGTTGATGAAAATATCTCTATTTTGACGAACAACGACAAAAAAAATTCCATCTAGTAGAACTAAATGGAGAACACGGTTGACAACATATACATGGTTGACGGAGGAGGATTTCACAGTAGCAAAGAAGATGAACTCCACCGGACCGAAGTTGACACCAAGCATCCACGCCGTCGAAGCCACCATAGGGACAACCCCATCCTGCCACCTCCTGATTGCTGTGAATTGCGCTATTGCAGATTTACGACGGAAACAAGGTTGTGCCATCAGTTGCACAGATCGAAGCAATAAAAACCCCAGTGTAGTGAAAGGAACCATATGATACTTACATCGGTGCTATGAAAGGGATTAGCCCCCGCCGATATCTAGCTTCTCTGATGTGGATGGCGAGTGAGGACGTAGAGCACTCCTCATTTCTTAATGCAGTGGAACACTTGGATACGGCGAGTGAGGAAGAAGAACACTCTTCGTCACTTTATATTGAGGAGAGATAAGAGGTTGTGTGTGTGAATCCAAAAGAGCCTTGGGAGACGAGTGGTTTATATGTGTTGGAAGCCAAAAGAGCCAGGGGAGACGGGCGGTCAAATTTGAAAACGTTCGGGAGTCTTTAAATATAGACGTGTTTATAAAATCTATCTGTGTTTACTATATAGACACGAACGGATTTTACAAGAAACCTTTTGGACAATATCACATACGGATTTTTTTTAAAAGCTATCTGTGAGTTCATTCACACCTAGACACCTAAGTTGTTACAGATACATCTGTTTTAGCAACTGTCTGAGGATATTTAGTTTATGACAGCTCCTAAAAAATCGTCTGTGACATACCGTTTACTTTCAATAATTTTATGGGAGTGGCAATGTATCTATGCGATGTTTGTTCATTATCTTTGTTGAGATGCATATTAAAATTGATGATATTATTGTTACATACTTGCTCTTATATTTAATGTATGCTTACTATATTGGCGGACATTTGGGCATGCTTGCGGGTACGTGATGTTCACGGGTGGTGGATGCGGGTCTCAGTTTTTACCCATGACGGGTAATGGGTGTGGGCACAGATTTAGGAATTAGCTTATGGGCACATGTTTGTATAGTTTCTATCCACTTTTATTGTATCTATTGCTATCCCTATTTGGCATGCGTGTATGAACTTGATCATGTTGCTAAATTTTTGTAGTCTTGTTTTATCCAAACATGCATGGATAAGTTATAAGGATGTATGGTGCTATTCTGCGTTAGCTTCACCCAATCAATTATATTATCTTATGAATTTTTTTTCTTCCGTTGCAACACATAAGCATTTAACTAGTATCAAAAGAAGCCCCAGTTGAGTGTAAACAAAAATAAAATTAGGTCTTGACCGCTCTTAGGCTACGTTAATAGTCCTAAAGGCCAAGAAAACACATCTGTTAATTTGGTGCACACAACATAAAAGAATTTTCTCGCCCATCAGGATGTTCACCGTTGTATTACAGAACTGATGAAATATATAATGCATCTTCAGTATTTTCCATTACTGAATCATTAAATTCTACTCAAAAGATGAGAATACGGAGGAGAAACTATGCATCTTCGTGTTTGTAACGAAAATAGGGTGGTAGAAGCATAGTCCCACACCTTCCACCAACCGCGTTACTTTCAGTCTCTCATTTTTATTAAGCAACATAATAAATTATTTTATCACAACACATATTATGTCTAATTTTATAAGTCTAGAATGGAATATTATACTCTCTTAGATCACAAAAGGTGTAATTTTGGATCGCGACATGGTATCCACACACAAAGTTTTGGATTGCGAAAAAGGTGTCAACACAAAACAGGTGTCATGTTGGACTGTGATATGGTCTCCACACAAAGTCTAGAATGGAATATACTCTCTGAGATAAAAAAAAAAATATATACCGTTTTGAATTGATAGTCAACGTTTACAAAAATATGTCGTTTTGGGTTGATAGTCAAAGTTTATGAAGTTTGGGTGATGCTATGTCCAAAACGACAAGTTTTCATTATTGGATGCACTAGGTAGTATCCTTAGAGCATTCCCTAGGGATTTTCTCTTCGCGGAGGAGAATATCTTTACGAAGGGGTTTTCTTTCTATTTAGCACTTCAACGGGTTTTTCTTCACGGTTCTTCTAACGTTATTTTCTTCATGATGAGATTTTTTTTCACAAATCCCTTTAAAAAGAAGCTGTTGAAGATAAGAGAAAATAAAAAGAATAAAAATGAGAAGACGAATCAGAAACAGAATAAAATAAAGAAAATATAGTTGGATGCATTTAGAGCACAACATGGGCCCAACACTATTTTGACTCAATGATGGCTTTGGCGAGAAGTTTAACAGCTTTTAGCCTTACCAAACGCCATGGTGTCTTTGCGAGGACTAATCAAACACGTGGCATCAGACAGTGGATAAGATTTTTGACAAATTACACTAAAGTACTACATCGCAATGAAATAAGCAGCTCTCCTACCTTTAATTTTGTTATAGAAAAACATATAACATATACCAAAGTAACGGATGAATAAAGGGGAAGCCCCAAAGTGTTGATATCATCATCTTACCCTGAACTTACCGGATAAAGGGGCAATGAAGGGCAGTCTCCTCGGTAGGATCCCCAGATCTTCTTTTTTTGGCGGCGCGCATGTGCCTTGTTGCGGTAAAGATTCGGTTGCATGGATGCCACAGCCACAACGCGTCCACCACAGAATTTGATCGTCTCTGTGTTACTCTGGATGCAGTTTTTCAGTTCTAAAGACGACGGCGTATACTACACTGTCAAGCTGGATTTTAAGGTTCCTGCTGGAGCTCATCATTTTTTTTTTAAAAAAAGTTTCTGTTGGAGTTTGTCATTAGGGTAGTGGAAGAATGCTTTGCCCAAGCACGAATCTTAAAGCCGGTTTGACGGTAAGAGCAGCTAGTGATTTTTATTACAAGTTTCACACTTCCCTGTTTCTCTTACGGTTCAAAATATGAGACATTCCAATTGGGCACAAGATTAATAAGGCTGTCGCCTCCCTACCAGTCCAGCGGCGGATCAGGAAATGGAGTCACTGGTGTCACTATTTAGTATTTTACATGTTAGGTTGTGCTCTAAATTTTTGTTGAGCCATACAAGTCCTTCGGTTTATATTTCGAAACAATTTATATTAAACTCGAGTCGTATGTGTTCACCCTTATAAATACATCTGGTAAGCTGCAAAGAGAGCTAAGACGCTCATTGTAATCCCCTACATGGTACACATTCCTGATATTGTGAAAATCGCCGATTAGCGTCCGTAATTTTTCCCGTAAGAATTTTTCATGTAAAAATCGTGTCTCATGTTCGATCCTACCATACTTAATTTCTTACAAGTGGTACTAGAGTTAGATTAGATCTACACGAGATTACCAAAAAAATAGATTGGATTCTTTTTTTCGCGACTGCAGAGCATCCCGGTCTACTCGACGACAAAGGAAAAGAATTCACTGAGCACCCAGGTCTGGTGAGTAGATAGAAGCTGTCGCTGTCTGTCAGGTCAAATCGTCGATTTTTTTATTTCGTCGTACTTCCTTCTCCACCAAACAAGCTTCTTCTCTCCTCATTATCGATTTTTTTAATCGGCCGTACACAACCGTTCGCGCGGATCGCATCTGCCTTTTTTGTGATTTTCCTACGTGCACCTGAGGAAAGTTACCAGGAGATTAGTTTCTGGTTTGATTGCTACACATACACGAAGTGTACCAGGATTTCTGTAGTTTATTACTTCGTGCACATAGGATTATTTTAGAGGGTTTGCACCCTATTTCTGTTGCTGATTATTCTTTTTGTCATGACTTCTTTGAAGTATGATATTCTGCTGCTAGACCGAGATACAATATTTTCTCTATGACAAGTCAAGATGCGAGTTATTCTTGCGTAAACTGATCTGGATGATACGCTTGATAATTTTAGAAATAAAGATCAAAAGTCTTGATCCGATGAAGAAAAGAGAAAGGATCGTAAGGTTTTGTCACAAATTCATCTTCATTTATCAAAAAAAAAATTTGTAAGAGGTTTTGCAGGAGAAAATAATTGCTGCTCTATGGTTAAAGCTGGAATCAATCTGCATGTCAAAGGATCTGACCAGCAAAATGCATCTGAAGATGAAGCTGCTCATGCATAAATTACAAGAGGGTGGTTCTGTGTTGAATCATCTTTCGGTCTTTAAAGAGATCATTGCTGACCTACAGTCTATGGAAGTAAAATATGATGATGAGGACTTAAGTCTTATTCTTTTGTGCTCATTGCCCAGTTCTTTTGCAAACTTCAGAGATACCATATTATACAGTCATGATACACTGACTTTAAAAGAAGTCTATGAGGCCTTGCATGCCAAGAAAAAGATGAAACAGATGGTGTCTACTGATGGCTCGAGTTCCAATGGAGAAGGTGTGATTGTGCTTGGCAGGACAAAGGAAAAGAATTCGCATAACATCCAAAGAGAAAGAAGTTCAAACGGTTACAGGGGTCGTTCGAAGTTCAGATGCAAGGAAAAATTCTGCAGGTATTGTAAGAAAGGTAATCATGATATATCTGAATGTTACAAGTTGAAGAATAAAGAAAAGAAGAAAGGTAAATTTAATGAAGAAGGTAAAACTTTTGTTGCTACTTCTGATAATAGTTCTGATGGAGAGATTCTCGTCTCTTTTGCTAGATGTGCTAGTAGTGGTGATGAATGGATAATTGACTATGCTGTGTCTTTCCATATATGCATACATAGAGATTGATTCACCACTTATAATTCTGTTCAAGATGCTCGTTCTGTTAGGATGGGTGATGACAACCCATGTCTAATTGTTGGAATTGTATCAATTATGATAAAGATGCATGATGGCATTGTTAAAACTTTGACAGATGTGAGACACGTTCCAGGTATGAAAAAGAATCTTATATCTTTGAGTACTCTTGATAATAAAGGGTATGATTGGTCAGGTAGAGATGGTATTTTGAAGGTGAAAAAAGGTTCCCTTATTGTAATGAAAGGTGATTTAAAGTCTGCCAATTTATATCATCTCCGAGGCACTATAATCACAGGTGATGCCACTGTAAGTTCACATTCATTATCAGATTCTGATGCTACTAATCTATAGCATATGTGTCTTGGGCATATGAGTGAACTTGGTTTGGCAGAATTAAGCAAGAGAGGTCTTCTTGATGGACATAGCATCGGCAAGCTGAAATTTTGTGAGCATTGTACTTTTGGCAAGCATAAGAGGGTGAAATTCAACACTTTAGTTTATATAATAGAAGGTATTCTTGACTATGTGCATTCTGATTTATGGGGACTATTTTGTAGGCCTTCGCTAGGTGGTTCTCGTTTTATGTTAACTATTATTGATGATTACTCTATGAGAGTTTGGCCTTATTTCTTGAAGCATAAATCAGAAGTATTTAATGTATTTAAAGAGTGAAAGGTTATGGTTGAAAGGCAGACTGAAAAGAAGGTAAAGAAACTTCGCACTGATAATGGAATGGAATTTTGTTCTGATGAATTTGATTCATATTGTAAGTCTGAAGGCATTGTGAGGCACTCCACTATTCCTGGTACTTCACAATAAAACGGTGTAGCTGAGCGTATGAACAGAAATATCATCTCAAAGGCTCGTTGTATGTTGTCTAATGCAGGTATGCATAGGCGTTTTTGGGCTGAAGCCGTTTCCACTGCTTGCCATCTTATTAATCAATCAACAAACATTGTCATTGATAAGAAAACTCCAATTGAGGTATAGTCTGGTTCTTCAGCTGATTATTTAGAATTGAGAGTTTTCGGTTGCCCTGCTTATGCTCACATTGATAATAGTAAATTAGAGCCTAAAGCTATTAAGTGCATCTTTCTTGATTATAAATCTGGTGTTAAAGGTTATAAATTGTGGAATCCTGTAACACAAAAGGTGGTGATTAGTATGAATGTTGTCTTTAATAAACCTGCTATGTTGCCTAATGCTTGTTTGCAGTTTAGAAAATCTGGAGATGGACTTGTTGGATATGTTGACTCAGATTATGCTGGTGATTTGGATAAGAGGAGATCTCTCACGGATTATGTTTTCACCATTGATGATCGTGTTGTTAGTTGGAAAATATGTTTGCAGGCTCCTGTTGCTTTATCAACTACTGAAGCTGAATATTTGGCTATTTCTGAAGCATGCAAAGAAGCTGTTTGGCCGAGTGATTTGTACACTGAGCTTTGTGGAGATAATTCTTGTATTAATATTTTCTGTGATAATCAGAGTGCTATTTGCCTTACAAAGGATCAGATGTTTCATGAAATAACAAAGCACATTGATGTGAGGTATCATTATATTCGAGATGTCATTGCTCAAGGTGATATTAAAATATACAAGATAAACACTCATGATAATCCTGCTAATATGATGATAAAGCCAGTTTCTGCTACTAAATTGTTCAAATTTAGTTGTTGTTACAGTTTGAGTCCTAGAGGCTTTTGGCGTCGGTGATATTTATTATTGAAGGGAGTTCATTGATGACTCTTTATTTGCTACAAGATGGAATTTGTCTCAAGGTGGAGTTTATTGGATTGTGATCTGAATTCTTGTTGGGCCATACAAAGGACGCCTTCGGCCCATGTTCCGGAACAGCCCGTATTAGACTCGAGTCGTATGTGTCCACCCCTATAAATATATCTTGTAAGCTACAAGGAGAGCTAAGATGCTCATTGTAATCCGCTACATTGTACATATCTCTGATATAGTGAAGATCGCCGATTGACGTCCGTAGTTTTTTTTCCCGTAAGAGTTTTTCACGTAAAAATCGTATCTCGTGTTCGATCATGTCGTGATTGTTTTCTTACATTACATACTACAAATTGATGTTTTTTCAACATCTACATGGTCCCAGTACACACGTTGATCCCCCTTTTTTTTTTACTATATATATGAGAAAATCTAAATTTTAATCACATATTTCTTTTTTGGAGACAATACTTGTGTCATCTCTATATAAGAAATCTATTTTTTTGTTATATTAATGCTTATAGATTTAGAAGATTGATTGCATGCTATTTTAAAATATCTGTTTTGAAACCAGTGAAACGATGAACTACCAAAATATATATGGTAAATGCGAAACAAATATACATATTCAAGGAGTCTGTTGAGGGGAAAAAAAAATGTTGGGATGACGTTTCTTTTTCTTTGCATTATGGAGATGATTCCTTATCCATGCTAGACTTCTATTTTCATGTAAGAGAATGGGGCAACATTTACTCATTACGAAATGAAAATGTAGAAAATTAAAGTAGCAGGAATTTCAACTGCAAACGAGATATTAGTATTTTGTGTTCTAAAATTATAATGTGTAATTAGTTATGAGGGGAACCACCTACTGAGGGATGGTAGAATCGTGATGGTACATCGCTCATTGCCCTTACATTGGCTAGCTGTTTAAGCTCTACGCCTCTACCTGCATCTAACGAGGGAGAAGGGAGCCGAATTGCAACGTCAAAATGCAATTCAGTTTATCTAGCATGGGCCAAGGCAAGAATTGACACATTCATGAGCTGGATTGCTTAATTAGAGGAATGATGGGAGCTCGTCCATTGGGGTCACCTAGCTTGGCACCTGCTAAGCCGAAGGCATTGATGTCAGAGGATACCAGACCATGAACAGTAGATCAGCACCTGCCTATCACCGCTGAAAGCCAAGGCTATGGCCGGTTATAGAGGTAGCTCACTAAGCCGTGTCTATGGGACCAACTTAAGATCTGCTACTGTAGGTATGATCCAGACACGACAAGTCACGTCATGGCCAGGCTAAGTCTCACCCCACCGGTCGCCACCCCACCCTGCCCCCACCCTGCGCCTCCATCCCCGTAGCCCTGATCGCCCCGCCCCGCCCCGCGCCTCCGTCCCCATAGCCCTGATCGCCCCGCCCCGCCCCGCGCCTCCGTCCCCATAGCCCTGATCGCCCCGCCCCGCCCCGCCCCGCGCCTCCGTCCCCGTAGCCCTAATCACCCCGCCGCGCCCCTGCCTCACCCCGGTCGTCCCGCAACACCCCACCCTCACTCTAGCCGCCCCGCCGCCCAGCACGACACGGTCTCTCACGGGCCTTGCCGTGGGCCGAGCCTCCAGCACACAGACCGGCATGGCACGACCTAGTTAATTAGCCGGGGGCACGGCCCGGGCGGCCCAATTAGCCAAGTTTGGCCAGTCATCTTGCCATGCTGTCTCTACCTCCTCATCTACTATCTAGGGATGACAACAGGTACAATACCCACGGGTAGAAACTATACAAATCCTTACCCGCAAGCTAATTCTTAAACACGTGCCTGCATCCATTACCTGTCACGGGTAAAACCTGACACCCGCATCCGTCACCCGTAGGCATCACATAACCGCGGGCACGCCTGCATGCCCACCTATATAGTAAGCATGCATTAAATATAGGAACAACTATGTAACAATAATATCATCAATTTGAACATACATCTCGACTAAGATAATGAACAAGTATCTTATAGAGCATGCATATCACCCATACCCACATAGTTCACACGTAAAATATATTATTTCACAATTCAACGGTGCTTAGTGCAACACAAATGAGCATTGTTCAACAAGACAACAAGTATGGAGAAGGTACACGGGCAAAGCAGACACGTGTAATCCTATTTTATACCCATCTATCTATGCCCGTTGGGTTTAACTTCAGACCCGCAACCATATTCACAAGTAAAAAATACATCCCAAACCCACGTCTGTTAGGATTTTTACCTATAAACACACATATAAAATGTGTCTATTGCCATCCCTACTCCTATCTCACGCCATTTGGAATTACATCGACTACCCATGCTACTGATGGCTTCATACCTGTCGTATTCTATCAGATTTTGCATCCACTGAAATTCTCTTGTTAGTGGAGGATAAAAACCCTCATTTTTTTTGATTTGGAGGAAAACCCTCATGGAGCCTCAAACCTAGCCTGCTACTGCATTGTTTGCCATGTGTCATTGTCGAGAATAATGCACATGTACAGGACAAGTGTGCATGGGCTTTTGCCAATGAGCCTAATCGGGTAGACAAGCCCATATGCGATCGCGCCGAGACAACTAGCCTAGATTTCCTATACACTGCATGCCCGATCCATGACCTAAAATCGCACAGGGCACTAAGTGGGGATGTGGCACGGGTGGAGACACATGTCAACCTCCGGTTGGTAGTAGGATGAGTAGGTGGGAAGTTATTGGTAGTAGGATGAGTCGGTAGGAGGTTATTTGAATTCCAAATTTTGAACACAATTTGTTTCAAACCACTCATTAGTTTTGAAAACCATTTAAATTGTGGTGTTGTTTAGAATTAATGTAACAAAATGAGATTTAATATGAATATATATATTTTTTTGAATTCAACACATCAGTATATAATTTCAAAAAATAGATTACACTATTTCTAATATATTATTTTACCAATTCACATATATAAAATTTTGAACTAGTTCTCAAATTGTTGAATCATGTTTTAAAAAAGTTGAGTGCATATAAGAGGTGTTTTAACAAACAACATATAAAATGTTGGACATTTCATATCATTATATTGAATTAGATTTGTAAAAATGTTGAAAAATGTTTTTTAAATTGTTGAAAGGCACAAAATCCTAAATATAAGCAATAGTGCATCATTGATAAGGATCTAATCTAAACTATAAAAGTATGATTTTGAACAATCCTATGCACACCAAGAAATGTCCACGTAACAACCAAACACCCTCAGATCTGTCAAGATCTAACAATCCAACAACCATGATTCGTTTGATGGTGTTTTATTCTGACGATGAATACTAGATATTACCATATCCGGGCACTATAGGGTTTCCTGTAATTCTTGGGGTATATATCTATCTACTTGAAGGCGATTTCTGAATAGAAGGAAACTACCCGTAGGTACCTAGGGTATCTCGTAACCATGAAAGTTTATCTCCAAGAATAGAAATGAAGACTCTAGAGAACGTATGACACTCCCATATATATACGGATCCTGGGACTCCTGCGGAGGACAAGAGCCATTAGAAGTCAAAGAAGTCGCTCAAACATTTCGACAAGCCAGAAGACACCCAAAGCCGAACAAGAAAGTCGTCGACTAGGTTTAGATTTATCTAGGCTAGCAACATACCCCATTAATAAGCTCAAATCAATATAAAATAAATATGACGTAGGGTTATTATCCTCAAGGAGGCCCAAACCTGTATAAAATCCCTCATTCGTTCTCTCGTGATTCGTCTACTCAAAGCATCCCCTACCTCTTCAACAAGTTCATTAGATTGGTGGTTCACAAATAGTCGATAACTGGCATCGTCCATGGGGATCATGACAATAAGCATTGAAGAGTCTACATAGAACATGGCATCGGCATCACCCAAGCCTTCGTCGAGAACCATTGTTTCAGATGAGAGCTTCTATGACAACTTTACCCCTTAACGATGACTACTGGATAACTATCATATCCAAACACCCCAGGGTTTTCTGCAATTCTCGAGGCATATCTCTATCTCCGGGAGTGAGATCCTTAGATGAAAGGAAACTACCCATATATACCTAGGGATCTCATAAACATGGAAGTTTATCTCTAAAAATGGAAAAGAAGACTCCAGAGGATGTACGTCACCCCTATATATACGAAACCTGGGGACCCTGTGGAGGGACAAGCGATACAAACCCAAAACAAGTCATTAGAAGCCAACAGAAGCCGAAGAGGAACGAAAAAAGAGAACAAGTCAATAGAAGCTAAGGAGGAAGTCACCGACTAGGTTTAGATCTATCTAGGCTAGCCACAACCCCTTGCAATAGTCTCAGATCATTACAAGACAAACATGATATAGTGTTATTATCCTCTGGGAGGCCCGAACCTATCTAAAAATCTCTGTGTGTTCCTCTCGTGATTCTTCTACTCAAAACATTCCCCAATTCTTCAACAAGTTAATTAGATCGGTGGTTCACCAATCGTCGACAACTAGCATCGTCCGTGGGGATCATGAGAAAAGATGTTGAAGAATCTACATGCTAGATGCTGTTGACATCGCCCAACGCTTCGTCAAAAACTGGTTTTTTGGATGAGGGGTTCTACGACAACTTTACCTCCCTTCCTGATGAATCGGTGATCGATCGAGTGGATTTTAGCAATGAACTATTCGGCGACGAGGTAAGTCGATTTATGGACCAATGCGTCAAAGTTTACGGCATTGAATTCAAACCACTCGGCTGTCAAGGCAACTACGAATGTCTTGTTCACAACAAGTCAAGATCAATCCCCGCAATTTTTGACAACATGGATTGTTGAGACACCTATCCGGAGCAATCGATGAAAATTCCATGATGGATCTACGATTAAGCCAGTTACGCAAGCCTTCCATGGCATAGTACCTGGATCTTTGGCCACTCCCATCGGCCAAATATCGCTCCCCGTTACCTTCAGGAAGAATGACAACTTTTGGATGGAAAAGATTCTGTTTGACGTGATCGACTTCGAGATGGCATACAATGCTATCTTGGGAAGACCTACTCTTGCCAAGTTTATTGCAGTCACACATTACACTTACCAATGTGTGAAGATCCTAGAACCCGATGGGGTCATCACTATCCGAGGTTGCCCTAAGGTAGGTCTACGATGCGATAAGCAGAGTATCGACATGGCATCTCAACACCAATCAAGCAAGGAACCTAAGAACTCAAGGATCAAGGTGAACAAGAAGCCTTAGTGGTAACCACAACCACAACGCCTCGAGACGCAAACCCAAAAACCCAGGGGCTTGGTTTCACAACTAGTTCGGAACCCATGTAATAGTACCTATGGTACCCCCGATGTAATAAGGGTCACTGCTTATTGGCTTAATCTAGTATGCGTTGTCTAGGTTTAAAATTTTAGGTCTACAATAGCTCGTGGGTTGTCAATTAGCTCTGTAAGTCCTAAGTGTAAGTACTAAGAATACCTTCGTAATAATAAAGATCATATTACCTGGGAAGTCGATTGGATTCTTTTCCCGCCTTACTTGTTTTTCTATGCATCCTCATGCCTAACAATGGGATAAGCCACTTCTTTGGTTCCTCATCCCAAATGCACACCCAGGGGGGGAGGCAAAAACTTTTCTCGACCCAAAGGCAATATGAGCTCTTTTCTCTTTATTGTGTTTTCTATTTAGACTGCCTACCCAAAAAGTTCTTTTGGGTAGACAGTCAGGGGCTTAACAAGTATTAGGTGCTGGAAACCAAAAATGACATATTGTGTAACCTCTGAAAGAAAATTCCAACAATATAGGAATGATCTTTATGTTACAAATTTGTGTTGTGAAAAGGCTTGTTATCATGTTCCACAAGTGATAGGGGGCTACAATGCCTCCTACTCAAGCGAACCTAAGGCTGTTCATAATTATCGCTCCGACTAGTGATTAATGCGTCCCAAACTAATATAAGGAAGAAGTTAGTAAGGAGATCGCGATATGCTGTCGAATGCATCCAAAATGAAGTATTCCCATAAAATGCAAAAGAAAAAACGTTTAAATTCCTACTGGTCTAACAAATCTACCAAGTTATTTATTACAGACTACAGGGGAAAGTTTTAAGGCAGGACGACCTCAATGTCCTCGAAGAAAAAAGGACGCAAGTGCTGATAAGATTAGCATGGTACCAACCAGCTCTCTGACGCTACCATGACCAGAATATCCACAAAAGACCCTTCGAATATGAAGGTCTGGTTCTACGACGTGTACCGAGCCAGAAAATCAGCAACAAGCTATCTCTGAAATAGGAGGGTCTCTACACATTGGTCGAATCTACTCGCCCTAGGTCTCTTAGCAATAGAGATTGGATGAGTCTTCAATAATTCTTGGAACATCGACCAACTCTAAAAGTTTTATGTGTAAGTACTAAGAGTAAGTTTACACTAGTAAATGTTTATATTTCATGTAAAGTCACTTGAATCTCTTTGTGCTCTTTTTTGTCTTCCCTAAACTCAAAGTTTGGCACTCGTAAGACGGGTACACTGATGGTAAGTTGCAATATAGGTACCTCTACCTATCGCGCGCACCCAGATAATCCTGGACAAGGTCACACGGGAATCAACTTTAGGAAACAAGAGTTCCTACAACTAAAGGGGAAATATGAGCATTCAATTCTTTTCTCTTACCTCGGCTGGCTAATTCATATTGGTCGGTAGATAATTTTATCTTATTATCTCTAAGATTTCTTCCTAGATAACTAGCCGAGGGCTGGATAAATATAGTATACCAAGAGCTAACGACAACATATTGTGCGTGTGCCAACTTCTTTCACATGGGGATGATGTTCTAAGTTGCGACCTCACGGGATTTGACAAAGGTTCCCTATCGCGTACTCGAGGGCCTGGGTGCTACAGTGCCTCCCACTCCTTTTGGATCTAGATTAGTAATGAAGTCATCCTACCCTAGCCAGAGGAGGAAGCGAGTAGCACTAAGCATGCTAGGTCATCGGTATCTCCTTAGTATCGAATTCCCAATAAGTCCCACCATTTTCATTTACATTCTTTTTTGTTTTTACTAACAAAAGAATAAGTTTCTATTTCCAAGCATAGGATATTGAAGAAAGCCTAAGAGGACTCGGTGATTCTTTGATTAGCCATTGTGACGGTTCTAAGTGCTACTCGGAGCTATGATTTTCTATGCCACAGTCCCATTGCATTGTCTATTCGGGATGTCTTTCGGCACATGCAAGGGCTGTTGGTACAAAAGACCAGGAGAGTTGGCGCACTACACCAACAAAGGCGCTTAGTTTCCAAATGCCATTTTGATATTTTGCCAGAAAAAGAGGACTAAGAATCTCTTCTCCACCACGTAAAACTTCCTCTGCAACGATTCAACTTTCGATCCTGGCCAGATGAGTCTTATCCCCCTTTGTCCTTTCATGAGGATGGTATGATATTTTTAGGCTAATCGAAAACCCTACTTGGATGAACACCTTCTCAAGAACTCGCTTGAGAATTCGAAGGCATTTAGAACCCTGAGTAGATGATCTGATAACCTAGAAAACCCAGTTTGATGCATCATCCAAAGTAGGAACCTGAGTATTACTCGATGATACAATCGGGCAAAATGCTTATCATTGTTGGCCAAGCACTTGACCCGTCGAAGCCTCATTGCACGTACTGGTGGGAGGCTTGATAATGACTACTGGTTAACTACTTTATTTGAACACCCCAGGGTTTACCACAATTCTCGGGCATATTTCTATCTCCGGGAGAGGGATCCCTGGATGAATGGAAACTACCCATAGGTACCCAGGGGATCCCGTAACATGGAAGCTTATCTCAAAAAATGGGAAGGAAGACTTCGAAGGACGTATGCCTATATATATGGAACCTGGGGACCCTGCGGAGGGACAAGCAATACAAGCCCAAAACAAGTTAGAAGCCAACAGAAGTCGAAGAGGAACCAAAAAAGAGAACAAGCCAACAGAAGCGAAGGAGGAAGTCGCCGACTAGGATTTGATCCATCTAGGCTAGCCACACCCCCCTTGTAACAGGCTCAGATAAATACAAGACAAACATGATGTAGGGTTATTATCCTTCGGGATACCCAAACTTGTCTAAGAACCCCTTTGTTACCCTCGTGATTCATCTACTCAAAGCACCCCCTAATTCTTCAATAAGTTCGTTAGATCGTTGATTCACCAATCGTCGACACCCCTCTTCCTAGCAAGCTAGTGATCGATCGGGTGAATCTCAATGATGAACTTTCCGAAGACGATTCAAGAGACGAGATAAGTCGATATATGGATCAATGCACTAAACATTATGATATCGAGTATGAACCACTCAGCTGTTAAGACAATTGTGAATGTCCGATTCATAGTAAGTCAAGATCAATCCCCACAGCTTCTGACAACAAGGATTGTCAAGACACTAACTCGGAGCAATCCGATGAAAACTCCTTGATGGATCTGGACACTTCCTCCAACGAAGGTTACCCCCGAGAAATTTTTGCTATCGGATACATGAGTGATCGTCTGGGTAATCATGACGATGATCCTACAAACGGACATGGCCCTTTGGCTCCAAGGCTTAGCAATGGTCAGCACCAGATGAGCACACCTCCTAGATCCTTAATGGAGCACCGGTCTTATCGTCTCCCGACCATCAGCAGGGGGCTGAATGCTTCAAATTTGCAACCGCTAAGAGGATCTTTCTTCTATAAGAGGCTCTCATGCGTCCTCTGACCACAGATCTAGTGACCCCAGCCGGTAAGGATTTGATGAACTCAACGATCGACTTAATAAAAGAGGTCATCATCCAGGCTGAGAACTCCCATCTAGCCCTTGCTAGAAACAATGCCGATCGGACAGACCACATAATCCCCTGTTGTGAGACATATCGGACTCATAGAGGCGTAACCCCCGAAACAAAGCTTCCTAGGATGACAACCGGGTAAATAACTGCTATCGAGCCTCGCCAATCAAAGGTCATTCGATCAGTGAATTGCGCGAGGTCATCTATGACCGGCGAAGGCGAGCGAGGGCCTCTAAAAGGGCTTTGTCTACCCCTCAGCAATCTAATTGGGGGACATCTCGACATTGATCATATCAGAACTGATCTCTGATCCCCGTGGGAAAAACTCCTGAGGCTGCTGGAACCAAGCAGGACGCCATCAACAGATGCCTGGCTTTCTCTCCAGATTTACGGAATGTAATATGGTAGGCAAGGTTCTGCCTCGGGACAATCGAAAAGTACAATGGAAGCACAAACCCTGTTGAGTTTCTCTAGATCTATACCACGACCATCCAAGTTGCTGGTGGAGACGAGAAGGTATTGGAAAATTACCTTCCTACCACCCTTGAAAGGGGAAGCCATGATATGGTTGACCAACCTAACTCTAGGAACTATCTACTCGTGGGAGCAGCTTTACGATGTATTCTGAGCCAACTTCCAGGATATATATGTTCGCCCTAGCACAAAAAATGATCTCTACTGTTGCGAGCAAATGGGGAACAAAACTTTGCATGAGTTTGTACGCCGCTTCAGCAATATCTGAAACAACATCCCAAATATTAGCGACTACGACGTCATACAAGCATTCACTTAGGGAGTTAGGATCTAGAGATGCGTTGAAGACATCACCATCCAGGAGATTGAGACAGTCAAGGAGCTCATGAAAACCATCGATGAGTCTACCAAGGCTGAAGACATGCTTCTCTTCATCAAGAAGAAGACTCAAAGCATCAAACGCCCTCAACCCGGGCTCGAGGCTGACAGGGTCAAGGTGAAGTTCAAGAAGAACATCAAGGGAGGTAAGGGCAAGAAAAATAATTCTAAGGAAGTTTTTGCAGATTTGCCTTACACATGTCACGACAAGCGTCTCGGTTCTTCTCGGGGCAAGAGCTCTACACAAGGCTCTGATGAACGTGACAGTAAGCCTTGGTGTGACCTCCACCAAACCGACTACCACAGCTTCCATGAGTGCCACCTCTGGAAGAAGATGGCCGAAGCGGAGGTTGAGAATATGGCCAAAGGAAAGAAGACACAGGTAGTAGCCTAGAGTAGGGATTCTAGCTCCAGTGACAGTGAGGATGACATGGATCGACCACATGTTCGGTGGTTCTACATCCTACAAGTCCAAAAGGCAGTACAAGATGGTGGCTTGAGAAGGTTTAGCTACCCCCAAGGATCATCAGACCATTAAGTGGTCAAACATTAAGATCTCCTTCGACCAAAAAGATTGCTCTAATAACTTTGTACGGCCAGGCCGCTACCCGATAGTGGTCGAGTCTACGATAAATAACTGCAAGGCTACCCAAGTTCTTATTGATTGAGGGAGTTCCCTAAACATCCTCTTCGCTAATGCACTCAAAGCGATGCTGATCTCTCGATCTGCTATCAAGCCGGTTACTTAAACCTTCCACGGTATAGTACCTAGATCTTTAGCCACCACCATTGGCCAGATATCACTCCTCATTACCTTCGGGAAGCATTACAATTTCCGGATAGGAAAGATTCTGTTCGATATGGTCGACTTTGAGACGACATACAATGCCATCTTGGGAAGACCTACTCTTGCCAAATTCATGGTAGCCACACATTACGCTTATTAGTGCGTGAAGATCCTAGGACCTGAGAGAGTCATCACCGCCAGCAGGCCTACACTATGACAAATGGAGTCAGGACATGGCCACGTAGCATCAACCTAACAAGGAGACAAAAAAATCGAAGCCTAAGGTCATCGTGAAATCCCATGGCGAAGTCAAAGTAGTTCCTCTGGACCCAACAGAGCCATCCAAGACCGTTCGAATTGGCTCCAACCTGGATCCCAAATTAGAACTCGCACTCATCACCTTCATCCGGGCAAACGCCGATGTGTTCATCTGGCAACTGTCAAACATGCTCGGGATCCCCATGAAGGTGGTTGAGCACAAACTAGCTATCCGGCCCAGCGCAAAGCCGGTCAAGTAGAAACCGATGGTTCATTACTAACCAAAAACAAGCCATTAAAGAGGAAATCGAAAGGCTCACTAAGGTGGCTTTTATTTGGGAGGTAGATCACCCCGAGTGGCTCGTAAATCCCATCATGATGAAAAAATCAAACGACAAATGAAAAATGTATGTTGACTTCACCGATCTTAACAAAGCCTACCCTAAGGCCAACTCCAGCAGCACCAGTATCCAGTGCTACAGAACTCCGCAAAGTACTGTAGCACTGGAAATTGCACTCCAGCAGATACCTCATCCAGTGCTACAGTGCCAAACACTGACGCTACAGTGTTGCGGAGAGAGAGGATGTCTGTATTTTTGCGGACTACTGTAGCTGCAAGTACTGCTGTAGCAGTACTGCTCGCAGGGACTGACAGTGGGCCCGGAGGCTGGAAAACGCGTCGGGTTCTGTAGCAACACTGTTCATAGAGGCTGACAGACGGGCCCAAAGAGAGAAAAAGAGGAGTAGAAGATATGAAATGGGGTAGCTGCTGGAGATGAAAAAATAAGGGATGCTATAATAGTGATAGAGGATGCTGTAATAGTATTTTTGAGGATGAAAATTTGAGGTAGCTGCTGGAGATAGCCTAAGGATGCTTTTCCTCTGCCATGAATAGATCAAATAGTTAACTTCACCTTTGGTTGCTACTATCTAAGTCTTCTCGATGCTTACTCTGGTTATCACCAGATTAGCATGCATCTAGAGGATGAGGAGAAGACCTCTTTTATCACTTTGTTTGGAGTTTAGTGCTTTGATAAGATGCCCTTTGTATTGAAAAATGTTGGTGCCACATACCAACGGTCTACATCGATGATCTCATCATCAAAACCAAAAAGAAGGAAGATCTCTTCTCAGACCTACAATAAACGTTCAACAACCTGCACAAAATCGAGTCATGCTGAACTCGGAGAAGTGCGCATTTGGAGTCGACATGGGGAAACTACTCAATTACCTAGTGTCCTATTAGGGAATCAAAGTCAATCCTGAGAAGATCAAAGATATTGAAGAGATGCAACCTCCCAGGTCAGTGCGATGAGGTCAAAGACTAACTGTATGCATGGCACCCTTAGCCATTTTATTTCCCAGCTTGGGAATCGAGGGCTTCCCTTCTTCAAGCTACTAAACATGACAAGTTTGAATTGTCAAGAGAGGCAGATGAGGCATTAAATTTTTTGAAGAAGTATCTTTCTTCCCCCCTGTGCTCATCACTCCCAACCCTAATGAAGATCTACTCTTATACATCACGGCCATACCAAGTGCTGTAAGTGGGGTATTGGTGGTGGAAAGAGAAGCATAGGACAAACAAGGGAAAAGCCAACTACCGATGTACTACAACAGTGAAGTGATCCACATCCAAAAGAACGCTATCAGTAGGTGTAGAAGCTACTATATGTTGTACTAATTGCCTCTCAAAAATTGTGACATTACTTCCAGGTTCACAAGATTACCATACCATCAATATTTTCACTCGGCAAGATCCTACAGAACAGAGATGCAATCAGCCGAATCACGAATTAGTCCATTGAACTCAAAGAATTCGACGTCCATTTCGTGCCTCGAATAACAATCAAGTCACAAATACTCGCCAACTTCGTGGGCGAATGGACAGAAGCCGATCAACTGTAAGATGGCTGCGGCAACTTATCAGATGTATGGACTTTATTCTTCGATGGATCACTCACTCTTCAAGGTGTGGGGGCTTGGATTGTACTGATCTCTTCAATGGAAGAAAGCCTTAATACGCTTTGTAGATTGATTTTTTGGCCACAAATAACGTAGCCGAATATAAGTGTTTGATCACTAGACTTCGAGTAGATTCTACTCTTGGCATCCGCTGCCTACTTGTGATTCATAGTTGGTGGTGAAGCAAGTTAGCAAAGAGTATCATACCTCGGATAAGACCATGACAGACTACCTCGCGGAGGTGAGGAAGCTGGAAAAGAAATTCACCAGACTCGAGGTCAAGTATATCCCAAGGAAGGACAATTGCCTCACTGATAGCTTTGCTTGCCTAGCATCCTCACGATCTCCACGACAACTTGGGATTTTCATAGAGAAACTCTTGCAGCTATCTGTGAGATCATCAGAGGACACATTTGAAGGAGTCATGATCTACGAGACCTATAATCAGCTCAGGGGCTCACCAGGGACTGACACCCCAAAAGGAGTCGCAGGGGAACTCATGGCTAAATCAAAAATGAAGTTTTTTGGATGGACCCAATATGCAAGTACATTCAAGATCGAGTTGTGCATGAGGATGATGCAGTAACCAAGCAAATTTCCCATCGATCCAAGATGTATACCTTGGTGGATGACGTTCTATATCGAAGAGGCGCTCATGGAGTACTCGTGAAATGCATCTCTTAGAAGCAGGGTAGAGAACTACTCGAGAAATTCCATAGAGGGGTGTGTGTGGAGCTCACACTTCCTTTTGAACCCTGGTCAGAAATGCATTTGGACAAGGTTTGTATTGGCCTACGACTCTCCATGATGGAAGCGAGTAAGTAAAAAAAGTATACGAGCTATCAATTTCATAGCAGACGAGTACATCAACCGGCTTAGGCCCTATAGACGATCACCTTGTCGTGGCCATTCGTGACTTGGGTACTAGATATTCTATGGCCCTTCCCAACAGCGACTAGGGGCTTCAAGTTCCTATTCATCACAATTTATATCTTCACCAAATGGATTAAAGCTGAGCAGCTGGGAAAATCACTTCGTTGCCCGCCAAGAAATTCATTATGAAAAGCATCATGACAAAGTTCGGCGTTCCAAGTAGAATCATCGCCGATAAATGGTACTCAGTTCTCTAGCGTGGTGTTCATCGATTATTGTGAAGAACTAGGTACTATAGTCTACTTTACGTTCGTGGAACATTCACAAAGTACTGGAAGGTTGAGCGGGCAAACGGTCTAGTACTTCAAGGAATCAAGAGTCGAGTCTTTAACCGCTTATCCACCTACACTAAAGCCTGGGATTCCAAGTTAACTAACGTACTTTGGGAACTTTGAACAATATCTAGCAGGGCGACGGGTGAAACGCCTTCCCTCCTAGTCTATGAGGCGGAAGTAATGCTGCTCTTTGAACTAATGATCAATTCTCCCCGAGTCGAACTGTACATCGACAAGGATGAAATCCTGAGAAGACAGGATGACCTCAATGTTCTTGAAGAAAAAAATGACACAAGTGTTGATAAGATCAGCACGGTACTAGCAACTCTCCAGCGTTACTATGACCAGAACATCCGTAAAAGATCTTTCAAATCCGGAGATCTGGCCCTACAACTCATACAGAGCTAGAAAAATAGCAACAAACTATCTCTAAGGTGGGAAGGTCCCTATAGGATAGTTTAATCTAACCGACCAGGGTCGTATAGGTTAGCTATGGAGGATGGCCAAGTCCTTAAGAATTCTTGGAATATCGACTAGCTTCGCAAGTTCTATGGATAAGTGTTTAGGATATATTTTGTAAATACTAATTATCATGTTATCAATATATGTTTTTATCTATTTCGAGCCAATGGCTTAAAAAAAACTAAGACAAGCTATTGTTTAGGATTTTATCCCCATACGTGCACTAGAGATTCTAAAACTGCCCATTCGAGAATCCTTCCCCGATAACTAGTCAATGGCTTCGCATGCATTAGGACTACAAAATTTGTCATGCACACCATATTTCTGACGAGAAGGGAAGAAATATATTTAGGAACCGTAGAAAATCTTATCATGTCCCTGAGTACCTGAGAGCTAAGACGTTTTCCACTCGGATTCTGACCTAATGTGATCGCAAAGAACATTCTGATAAGAAACCACGAAAACCCCTTTAGTTACTCGAAAGAAACAAAGGTCGAACACTTGTTTGAACTTCCCTTGCATTCACGAGAAGATTTACAGTCAAACATACACATTGCAGTAGAAATAGGAACCTTTCATTTAACAAGATTTTGAGCTCTTTTACAGATAAGCTAAGGGAAAGAGGATCACAAGAAGTTCTAAAAGATCTACTCGACAAAGAGGACGGAGCGACTTCCTTTACTCTCTCTAACCATCGACGGTGACACTAATGAATACTTGGCCCAATCTCCCAAAAGGTAACGTGATATGTCAATTTGTGGAGACTGAAAGTTGACGATCCAAGGTTTTCGATCATGAACTGATTTGCAACCCTTACAATGTCAACACCACAGCTCCATTGGTTATCAACCCTGCATCAATATAGTTGAACTCGTTGTTAAGGCTTATCCCTGCATGCGAATCAAAAACACAAGCAAAAACACGGTAGATGCAATCTGAATAATTATCAATGAAGAACACAAATTGGGGTTCCACAAACAGATATATGGTGAAACTATTTAAAATAGAATAATATCAGCAAACCCATCTATTATGGTCGTACCTGATGCGCGTTTGCCCGATCTTCCGAAAGGTAATATGATAAGTCGATTGGTGGAGCTTCAACGTTGATGATTCAAAGGCTCCAAACAGAACAGATCGAGAACCCTCCCAACCACTACACCACTACTTTGTGGTTATCAACCGTGCCAAGACGCGGTTGACCTCGCCAAGAAGACTTTTCCTGCAAGCGAATCGAGAACACAAGCAAGAAAATCTGAATATTGCTGATTACCAATGAAGTACTCGAGTTGGGGTTCAACAAATCGATAAACGGCGAAACTATTTAAAACAAAATAATCTAAGCTAAACCCGAGCCTAAACTATGATGGCTACTGTGTATATATAGGGAGGACGTGAGGAGGTCAGCCTAGGATTGTGCAGCTGTGGAAAGAGGCGTACACATCCTGGACTCCGACTCTGACACGATTACAAGACCCAACTAGATCCAAAACGGTGGCACAACACTTTATTCCTTAGACCCTGACTACACCATAAGGAATATTTGATCGAGCTCATATCCATTCGAAAGGGCTCGTCGTAAGCTTTTCAGAATGTCCAAGATTGTCTAAAACGGACTTCGAATGAGAGAGTTATGCCCGTTTTACTAACGTGCTATCCTGAGACTCGACTACGACCACGACCTTGACTAGAGCTCAGCCTCGAGTCCAAGTAGACTTGGCCTTCAAGGGGTGATATCCGGGTAAGCTTGTGCTGCTTCTCCCACGTTCCAAAGCAATAAAACATCATAAGAATTTAGTAGTAATCCATCCAAACAAGCATGACCAGCAAGGGATGAATTTACCTGGTGGTCTAATTACCGTGCACGTGCTTTTGTAATTAGGCCTTGTATGATTTGAGGATTATTGATGATATTTATCGTATCCGAAGGAGCCATAGACTCATCAGTACATGTCCTCTATTTATGTAATATGCAAGCCCCTGGATATTGCAATGCAATCTGAGCAAATAAAATCTGACTTCATCTCTAACTAGTAATACCGTTGGTTTGTTTTATTAATTCCAAAGTTCTCACAAAGAATCTGCTAAGGGTTGGATCATTGGAAAGAGCAGACATATCCTTTCTAGATTGTATTTAAACACCTTGAATGGACTTTGGTCATGAGAAATATGGCCACGGAGAGGCAAGCCTATCAGCACACTTTGAATTTGATTTGGATGCCGAATCTGAGCGGGACATGGATTGCAATCTAAGTTGGTTTGACTTGGTGGTGACATGATGGCTTGTAAAAGGCTGGACAAGCTTTCTTGTCTTGGAACTGAGTTTGATGAGAGGGCCCTAACCACCAGAGCATACCGAGGATAATAATCTGATAACATATAATCCTCCAATATTAAATAGTAACATATTCTCACCCAACATAGCAATATGGTAGTAAGGAATAGCAATAGTTCAATTTAGAAATTGCAAAACTAAAAAGTAATCCCAAGATAGTCTATACCACCAGCCTAACGTCATCGCAGACTGTTCAAGCAAGCAACAGTACAACTCAGTATAAGGACTCAAAGATCCTAACACTTCTGAATTTTTTTGCTTTTCTTTTCTTTTCCTTTTTTTAGGTTCGGATGTTTCTTCACTGTTTCTGCACTTTTTTCCTCATGTTCTTTTTCATTTTTTTATATGTCACAAAGTGCCGCAAGGTTTGAATTACAACTCAAAGACCTGCACTTCAGCATAAATTAGTAAGCAAGCTCTCGGCTAAAAAGGATATCCTGCAGACGACAAAGCATATAGCTCGCTGTGTGATGGTCAATAACAGGAGTAGCAGCTAGTAAGGAAACTCTCGGCCATACACTAGCTCCTATGCAGAGTACAATATGGGCAGCTGCAAAACTCGAGCAACAAATATGGTGAACCTAGAAACTAAATTCCGAGCGTGTATGCTTTAGTCGTGCGGCATGCACGTTTGGATCAGCCGTTCGTTCAGCACCTGATGTCATCAACTGGTGTGGTGTTGCATGCATAGAGAAGAGAAAGATGACAAAATTGCTAATATCGTTCACATGCAACTTCATTTCAAAACTTTAAAAAACTATAGTTTCCAAATTGAGCATCTAAATTAAAATCCGATTGCACTATTGTATTTTGTGCGATAAAAGCTTCAAAACTAGACCCCAATTGAGTATATTTCGATGATATTTTTTTTTCTAACATCAACTTCATATAAAAAAATGCTTCTGAGTGCATTATAATTTATTTACGATTTTTCAAAAACTTGCACATTACTTTACAAAGACTTGCTTATTTGACTGATTGTTGATAAAGTGATTTTTTTCCAACATCAACTTCATATAAAGAAGTGCTTTTGAGTGCATTATAATTTGCTTACGATTTTTTAAAAACTTGCACATTACTTTACAAAAACTTGCTTATTTGACTGATAGTTGATAAAGTAAAATACTGATGTGGATGTTGTGAAGAGAGTATGAACGAGCATGTATTGAAACGGGGTGAAAAACCGAGTTGCATAAGTGAATGTTTTTTTAATGTTCTAATATAGGCAATTTTAGAAAACCACTTAAGTATTTTAATTGGATTAGTCTAGTAGTTTTTCAATTTTGATATAGGAAATTTGTGTCTTTCCAATAAATTACACCAAAATATAACCAAGATGGATCTCATTTTGTCGATAAAAATGTAAGGACTACAACTGTGCAAACAGATTAGAGATTAGATACACGTTTAGAAAATATAGGCATTTGTATTTTATGAAATTCTACTTTTCGTATGTTCACACTTGTCCTCTTCTTTATATAGAACACATGGATATGATTTACCTTCACAAAGTTCTATTTTTGCTTTTTTTATTATATAATTTTGCTTATATATTTTGATAAATTTGCTTCTATGGTAGGGGTGTAAAGGAAAGAATAGATGGATTTTCATCAAGATTGTGCTTGGTTTTTATCACACAACGATCGTGAGATAAAAAAAAAGCTCTAAACACTAGATGTTAATTATCAAAAAGGGAAAATGGATATATATGTTTAGGTCAACTTTTGCTAAATACGGACGTACATGCTAAACTACACGTAGAATTTAGAAATGTCCTATGTTGAAACCTCTTGGCAATATGTGGGCATAAAATAATTCAGATTAGGAGATTCCTTTTCTAGCCACAAAACAGATAGCAGCGATCTAATCGGATTCTATAATAAACAAATTGCTATTTTCAGGGTATAAATAGTACAAACTGACAACGATCCGAGCTGAGTAGGATATGGAAAAACATGGCGCACAGCAGCAAAGCAAAGCCGAAGTAGTACAGAAAGGAGAATCCTACTCGGTTTGCACAACAAGAATCTTTATTCCTAACTATGACTATTGGATAAGTACCATATCCGGATATCTTAAGATTTTCTGTAATTTTTGAAGCATATCTCTATTTCCAAGGGCATATCTGGACAAGAAAGGTTAGACACTAGTTTACTGCACTAAGCAACCTTAACCTATAACTCCAACAAAAAGCATCTCATTTAGTAAGTGTGAAGACAATACTTAAACAAGAGGAACATCTCTTTGGATTCCATCCGACTTACCAGGGTGACCCGACCATCCATCCTAGATCCTTGATCTCTGATCCCAACTAATTAAGAAGAAGTCCAAGCTGCTCTTGACCGTGAGTATGACCGATCGATCAATTTTATACTCTATAGAGTTTGCACATTTTACCCATGAGTCATAATCAACTCCTTTACCGGTACCCGTCGGTACCTTACACACTTTCAATGTGCGCTGAGAGATCACTACAAGACCTTTACAAAGCTCCCACCGATCCGTAAGCACCCACTAAGATTTCACCACTAACAGTGATTCCATCACTACAGAGGCCTCCTCTTGTGCCACTCAACCATCCACTGGTGCCCACAGAACCGAAGGAGTGACTAATTAATTGGCCAGACCGTACCCATATAAGTCTCGTGATCGTGTTGTTTAGCCGGGTTACATGATCCAAGAACCAGTCCTTAGGATCCCACACAAGTACAAACCATAACCCAACTGTGCATTTTCCGCACACGTGCATTCCCGCACCATCTTCAAACCAACCATCCTACTAGGATCCATAAATTCCATATTGCTGCAAAGATTATCATTCCCAATTCATGTTGCATAGACATTAGTCATGTTTAAAATTATAACCCAACTATGACGACGACTAGCATATCTACCATTTGTTCTCAGGACTCATACAACGGCGATAAGGAAAATGATACAAATACTAGTAAATCCTAATCATAGGATTCTAATTTACACAAGCATACATAAAGGATAAACAACTAAGATACAACCCGAAGTTAGGTGCAAAATGAGAAAGGACACTTTGCTTTAGCGAAGAGTTGCTCAAAATTTTCAAAAGCTTGGTCCTGAAGGTTCACAAACTACTCACCTCCTATGTAACGGTATACCGGAAAGACACACAAAGGGAACTACTAACAACAGTACATCAAATAGTAATAAAATTTATTAAAAACCCTATAAAAAGATTCTACACGTCTCTATGAGAATTTGAGCACAAAGATCACGTAAAATGGAGCTACGATCAAGAAGTTATGAGGGTTTGAAGTTCTAAGGGCTTTTCTGCAGAATTGTCAAATTTCAGAGAATAACAGATTTATTTTATACTGAAAAACCTATTTATTGTGCATGGTGATGTCATTATTCAAAATTGAAATATTTTTGTTAATAAAAAGGTGTGAACCGGGTCCATGCGCCTATGAATTGAAGGGAGGGCCTTGGTCCATGGGTCCACCACGGACCATAGGCGCTGTCGAGGTCTTTTGTGGTGGCGGGTGGCTGAAGACCGGCCGGAAAGGGGCTTTGCTTGATGGAGTGCTCTGACGAGTGGCGAAAAAGGGAGGGGAGACGTCGAACCCTGAGTGAGAATGGAGCCGGAGCGGTGTCGTGGAGGCCGGGCGATGGGGATGGTGGTAGCGGTGGTCGGTGCAGTGTCAGGGAGGGGGCTAAAATGGTTGGGTAACTGAAGGATGGAAAAACATTGTCAAGAAATTTAAAGAAAAGTTTCTATCAGCTGGATTTACAAAACAACTGATATAAGAAAAGGAGAAGGAACTCAAAGGAAAATACAAGGTAATTCGTGATGCGAGGGAGCAAAGTGGTACATGCTGAAATGGCTCTTTATGCATGATCAATTCTGAACCACAAATATGGGAAAAACTTATTCTTGTAAGACAATTTACCCTATCTCCGTTAATAGTATTCTTGTTGTTGGGTTTTGATGTTACTAATAGTTTTCTTTTGCCTTCTACATGACATTCCAAAGGTGGAGAAATTTTGCTCAAAGCCCTTTCCTCTGTTTGACTACTTGGCACAATTATATGAAGGCAATCTTTTCATCGGTTAATCATTGAAGATATCCTAGTTGATAGATACAAGATTTTTATTAACAAACAGAGAGCCTCTCTCAGTTTTTGCATTCATTAGTTGGCTACATGGATGAATAAGTTAAAGAAATAGGTGGACATTATTAGTTGATAGTAGGGCTACGATCCTTTACAGTAGTGCTGAGTAAGAAACTAAAAGATTGGTGTGTAACTCAATTTACCTTTACATGCATATACTATTGTTGTGTTTGTGTCCCTTGCATTTCTTATTCCTAAGGTAAATTTTGAATGTGTATAAGCTGGTGGAGCCTGAAGCTGTAGCTCTTTTCCTTTTTGATGTCTTGTGAAGGCAGACAACAATCTGTAGAAAGTCCTCCATTTTTTGGCATTTCAGAAAGAAATAATAGAACTGAAAACTGGTTTGTTTGTTCATAGGATTTTTGTTTCAATAGTTAGGAACCAAGCATTTGAAAACATGGAAGCCATGTTTAGGAGGTTCATGCTTTCACATTAGCCATGTATCTGGATTCAATTGAAGAACTTTCAGATGAGGAAAAGGTAATGGCAACAAGTATCTTCAAGTGTGAGCTAAATAGAGAAATTTTCATCAACTTCAAGCACCCAAGGGTTCGTCTACTGTGGGTTAAGGGCAAAATTGCTCCAAAGGTATGCATTTTGATCTTGTGACCTAACAATTGATGTGATTGTTCGTGGTTTTTATTGGATCAAAATTTATTTACGTCAACTAATGCTTATTGCACTAGCTTGTCTTGTTTACATGACTAGCATCATATGCAAATTATAGGATAGTAAAGGGCATGCTGCTAGGGTAGTACTAGAAACTTGATAGCTTTTGTTTAACCTTGTTACCAAGTAAAAATTGGCACACTCTTATGTAATCATCGCTTGGAGTGATAGTTATGGATACACAAGCACTACCACAGAAATACCATTCCTTACCCCCTATCAGTGCCAGTTCGGATATAACTGACAGTGATAGTGTATTACTGCCGGTTCTTACTAATAACCAGCACTAAAAGTCCATCTGAAAAAGAACCGATAGCGGCAGTAATTATCACTGTCGGTTCGTGTCCAACACTAAGTATCAATGCTGGTTTTTGTTATGAACCGGTAGTGATAATAGTAGATATCATATCTTTGGAAATTCATAACCTTTTCATATATAGAGTCGGATGGAGACAAACTTTATACAAAAATTATAGCCCTCGATAAGATCTACAATATTATAGTTGACAACATTTTCATTTGAAGTCATATAAATGTCCAAATAATTGTCAACAATTTGGACATGAAAAGTCAAAGAATAATTACCCCACCATTAACTATAACTGTGAGGTGAGATGGTAAGGAAGTTTCATCAGGGGGTGAGATCACGGGTTCCACTCCCACAAACGGTGTGTGCACATAATTTGCTATATTCGCGGGTTCAACTCCCACATAAGCTACGAGGGCTTCGTCACAGAAACAAAGCCGTGGGGGGGGGGGGGTTGTCAAGTGCCAAAAAAAGAAGATTTTTTTTGTCCCAAAAACATTGAATTTGGGGTCAACTATCACTGCCGGTTTCTAACACAAACCATGAGTAAAAATGTATTACTACCGAGTACCACCGCCGACTAATCACTACCGGTTTCAAAACCGACCGTGATGCCAATTTAGAACCGGCAATGATAACATTTTTTTAGTAGTGAAGAGTGCATGAGATATATATAGCTTGATCAAAATGTTGCATGCTTCTATTTTTTTTTTTACTCTCTTTTTCCTAAAACATGTGTTCTTAAGTTTCTACCTGATATTTGTATTAGATTCTTCACTGTCATCTTGTCTGTTTTGATGTCTTTACAGGTCTAATTTGGATCCGTTTAGAGCTTCTGGGTAACAATTTTGTAGAATATCTAGGGAGCATTTGGATGTGGTATGTGCTGCTTCTCATAGTTCAATCAATCGTTTCTAGTATTGAGTTGCCTGTATGAGTTAATCACCTGGGATGTACTTTGAGTTATGCCATCTAGCATAGTATCAGAAGGACATTGAAGCTTTGAATTAGTATATGACCATTACAATTGATTAACTTCATCGGATGCATGTACCAGTACTTGCCAAAGATTAGCCGTGGCACTTTTCTAGACTCCACCAGCTTTTCTTAATTCTTTGATTTGTTTTATTATTATTTTTTTGAATTTTTTCTCAATGGCCGGGATTTGTACCCCCAGGTCTCCCAAACGACAATTGGGGATTTTTCCCAGGCGGGGCATAACTCCATGTGGTTTTTTGTCCCTAGCATCCAAACAAGCCCAAAGGGGACAATATTCCCGTGGCCTTCCCGTGGTTTATTTCTTAATTTTTTTCTTCAATGTGGACAAGATTGTGACACGCCATGTTTTCAGATGATCAATCGCTAATGCTTGTCCATTCGGATGGCATTTAGAAACATCAGTAGTACTTCAAACCATACTGTTCATTGAATTGAAATCAACTAGTAATTCCCAGAAAAGTCGCAGCACCAAGCCACCACCTCAACTACAATAGGAAACCTCATCTGAATCTTTAGAAGACAAATTGACAAGTGCGTAACGCAAACATACAGCTATTGCCCATAAATATCTAAGGAATTTAAGCTTCACAGCCACATCCAGTCCCAAGTCTCAATACGAAATTGCATGCAGAACAAATTCGTCTTTAATACTATATGTGATGACCCTCAAGATATAATGATCGAGTTGTCACCAAATTGATTTATTTCTTGATATCTGAACAAGTAAACCCCAAGTTCAGAGTTAATGTGCCTCGCAGTTTGTTTTTCTTTCTGTAATATGTATATTTACTTAGTACAAGGAATTCGCCTTGCAGTTTTTTTTTTACTGATAACAGTAGGAAAGGATCCTACTGTGAGCAATATATTAAATAAGAAAACCAAAATAAGTATGTACATGAGAAAAGCAAAGATCAAGATTACACAAAATCCGTCTATTTATGATTGAATGAATATCTGAAGATAGAATCAGCTTCGCTCTTAGCGCAACTAAGGCAAGTTCTTTTCTGAATATTCGTTTCTCATTCTTCCATGGTTGGCTACATCCTTGCAGTTTGTACTGTGACTCGATTGGATCGATGGTTCACTGTAAATCCTATCCATCGGGATAGCATCCAGACTAAATTGTTATCACCTTGACCTGGTGCACTAAGTTCAAACTGGTTGAACTGCACGATCGCATTCATTGAACAGCAATCGACTAGTAATGCAGAGACAACTCGCAGCACCAATGCAACTACAATTGAAAACCTCATCTGAATCTTTAGAAGACAAATTGACAAGTGCGTAACGCAAACATACAGCTATTGCCCATAAATATCTAAGGAATTTAAGCTTCACAGCCACATCCAGTCCCAAGTCTCAATACGAAATTGCATGCAGAACAAATTCGTCTTTAATACTATATGTGATGACCCTCAAGATATAATGATCGAGTTGTCACCAAATTGATTTATTTCTTGATATCTGAACAAGTAAACCCCAAGTTCAGAGTTAATGTGCCTCGCAGTTTGTTTTTCTTTCTATAATATGTATATGTACTAGTACAAGGAATTCGCCTTGCAGGGTTTTTTTTTTAACTGATAACAGTAGGAAAGGATCCTAATGTGAGCATATATTAAATAAGAAAAACCAAAATAAGTATGTACATGAGAAAAGCAAAGATCAAGATTTCACAAAACCCGTCTATTTATGATTGAATGAATATCTGAAGATAGAATCAGCTTCGCTCTTAGAGCTACTAAGGCAAGTTCTTTTCTGAATATTCGTTTCCCATTCTTCCATGGTTGGCTGCATCCTTGCAGTTTGTACTGTGACTCGATTGGATCGATCGTTCACTGTAAATCCTATCCATCGGGATAGCATCCAGACTAAATTGTTATCACCTTGGCCTGGTGCACTAAGCTCAAACTGGTTGAACTGCACGATCGCATTCATTGAACAGCAATCGACTAGTAATGCAGAGACAACTCGCAGCACCAATGCAACTACAATTGAAAACCTCATCTGAAACTTTGCAGAGGCCAGGTTAATTTTACCACAATCCAATCATGCCACTACTGCCGATACTTGATTGAAAAATGCATCAGCCTATCATCTCATCCTTTGCAGACATCTCCAAAATCCAAGTCCCACACGAAAGTGCGTGCATTACATTACCGTTTCCTCTTTGGTTGGATCTCCACTACCACTTTGGACTTAGAGACAAAAAGCTCTTGCAAGCATGCTGAGTGCAGCACTGCAGATCCATTACACTAGTGACTTCACCATTGCATAGCACAAAGCAGAGCAAAGGTGGCCGTGCCAATACTCCAATTGCCATCTTCCGAATGTGCAGTGCGATCTTTGTTTAAAAAACTTTCTAACAGAAGGAGATCAGTGAATGTGCAGCCGCCCACTATAGAGCCGACTTGGCCTACCGGAGGCAGTATATTGGCCGATCGATGACTTTAATCGCCTATAAGAACACTGCAAGAGGCCATGGACTGTGCAAGCCCAAGATAGTGTGGAGATCAAGAGCTGGAAGCCTAAGATAGTGTGGAGAGAGTAACTGAGTAAGACATGGACCACTCTTACTGCCGGTTGGTGCTTGTATGTTCAGTTCTTGCGTTGTGCCTCGGTAACCAGGGTGCGAGGTCTCAGCTAACAGTCGATTTCTACTACAACACGTGCCCTCAGTTGTACGCCATTGTCCAGCAGCATGTGTTCTCTGCCATGATGGTTGAGACGAGGATGGGCGCCTCCCTCCTCAGGCTCCATTTCCATGACTGCTTTGTCAATGTAACTGTCACTTGACTGACTTCTCCATCTCTGAACACTGAATCTCCGATAATGTTGCGGACTGGCTTCTAGCCTCGGGGCAAACCTCCAAGGGTGGAGGGAGCCGATCGGGGTTCGAACCCCTGGTCTCGCACCCCATTAAAAGGCCTCTAATAAAGGTCTCCGGTGCTAAAAAAAATTCTCTGATAATGTTACTGAAATGGTGTAAATTTGATGCATGCAGGGGTGTGACGGTTCAATTCTCCTGGACGGTGACACTGGCGAGAAATTTGCGCTTCCGAACCTGAACTCAGTCAGAGGGTTCGAGGTCATCGACGCGATAAAGGCGGACCTCGAGACCTTCTGCCCTGAGGTGGTTTCCTGCGCTGACATTGTAGCCCTTGCAGCCAGCTACGGAGTGCTCTTTGTAAGCTCCTACTCAGAATCCAGTTTGTCGGACACAATATGTTTTGTCAGGAAGAGTAACCAATTTTATTTTTTTTCAGAGTGGAGGGCCTTACTATGATGTTCTTCTGGGGAGAAGGGACGGACTGGTGGCAAATCAGTCCGGAGCTAACAACAGCTTGCCTTCGCCGTTCGAGCCGATCGACTCGATCATTCAGAAGTTCAATGCCGTAGGCCTGAACACGACTGATGTGGTGGTCTTATCAGGTACAATATCTTAAAATTAGGTACTAGATAGTACATGTTTACAGAGGTAGTCTGTCAGTTCTGGAAATTCATAGCTCACTCTGAAACTCTCAGAAAGATCTGATCAATTAGAGTTGCTTGCTATTTGCTTCTACCGTGCCAAGATTCTGCACAACTCACATGATCTGAATCTGAAAATTAATAGGAGCCCACACGATCGGCCAAGCCCGGTGTGCGCTGTTCAGTAAGCGCCTGTCCAACTTCTCGGCCACAAGTTCAGTCGACCCAACGCTGGACGCCACCCTTGCTGCCAGCCTCCAGAGCCTCTGCGCTGGCGGCGACGGCAATCAGACAACCGCGCTGGACGCCAGGTCCGCCGACTATTTCGACAACCACTACTACCAGAACCTCCTGGTCGAGAGGGGCCTCCTGTCCTCCGACCAGGGCCTCTTCTCCAGCCCCGACGGCGTCGCCAGCACCAAGGCGCTGGTGCAGACCTACAGCGACGACGGCGAGCAGTTCTTCTACGATTTCGTCTGGTCCATGCTCAAGATGGGCAACATCAGCCCGCCCCCCGGATCGGCCGGGCAGATTCGCAAAAACTGCAGGGTTGTCAACTGAGGAGTGATGATCGACTGGATATCAAAATTTCAGTCCTTTATCTAAAAAAAAATTCAAAATTTCAGTCATGCATGTGTTTGTGGGGTCTATTTCTTGCACTTGTTTGTCTAAAGGCACGTATTTGTATGCTAGGTTTGTGCGTGTAATATGAAGCTCTTACATGGTTTTATGTTTTAAGAAGATTCGCAGTAATAATAATTCTCTAGTAATGGTTTCTAGTTTATGAACAGATCAGTGATCAATGATCACATTGTGCAGGATTATCTGAACTGTCGCTACAGTTTTAGTAGATTTGCTTTAATCCCAGCTACTTCTCTAAACAATAAAATAGCGGACCAACTATTTTATTAAAAAATCACAACCACATGAGAAAACCGTCATCCATATTTTGTCTAGGGGTGGAGTACCGAATCATTTAGTAAGGTACTAATATGATCTTTGAGCACCTGGGATCAAGCCTGGTGGGTGGTTTCTTAACTAGAGACTTTACCAACTGAGCTATTACTCAGTTCTCAAATTATTTCATTAAGATGGTGATTAGATTAAGCATGGGATCAACTTAACACTATGCAACACTTACCAATGGGTTCCATGTATCATACTCAGCTGAGCTTTCCAGGAAACATAAAAAGTTGAGCAAACTTAAATTTATTTCAGGCCCAACATATCGTTGTCAGTATCATTTGCAGTAGCATTTTCTCGGGATGTTCTTGTAACAGCTCAAATTTTTTACTTCCCAATTAAATACATGAACTTGGAAATATTGGAGTTTTGGAATGTATGAGAGTTTATTTGAACATTTTTGTGAAATTCAAAATGCATTTCATGTTTGCAGTTGCATTAAAAACATCTGAAGAACATGAAAACAAAATAAAGCCCTAAAATAATTTACACATGCTTTTGAACGTACAAAGTATATTTTTGGGTTTTTAAAAATCAATAATTTTAATTGGACAGTGAATAAATTTGTTTGAATATGTGGAATTAAATCAAACAGCCCAATCCATAAAAGTGCATTGGACCTGCTCATGGCCTAGTTGCCTTTGCCTCGCAACCAGTCCAATTCGCTCTCGTAAAAGCAGGCCTACATTGCGATAAACAAAGTCTAAACATGGCCATGCAGCATCAGCCCGACAAGGAGACAAAAACTCGAGACCTAAGGTGGTTGTGAAGTCCCACGGTGAAGTCAAAGCAATTCTTTAGGACCAGGCGGAGCCCTCCAAGTCCGTTTGGATCGGCCTGAACCTAGATCTCAAATAGAAACTCAAGCTCATCACTTCATCTAGGAAAACGCCAATGTGTTCGCATAGCAACCATCTGATATGTCTGGTATCCCCAGGGAGGTGATTGAGCATAAATTAGCTATCCAGCCTAATGTAAAGCTGGTCAAGGAGAAACTCTTTCAGTTCACGTCTGACCAGAAGGAAGCAATCAAAGAGGAAATCACAAGGCTCAACAATGCAGGATTCGTCAGAGAGGTGGATCATCCCGAATGTCTCTCCAACCCTGTCATGGTAAAAAAAATAAAATCAAATGTTAAGTGGCGAATGTGTGTTAACTTCACCGATCTCAACAAAACATGCCCTATGCACGCTTTCCCTCTACCACGAATAGATCAGATAGTTGACTCCACCTCTGGCTATGACTACCTAAGCCTTCTCGATGCCTACTCCGATTATCACCAGATTAGCATGCATCTAGAAGATAAGGAGAAAACCCCCTTCATCCATCCGTTTGGTGTCTATTGCTATGTAAAGATGCCCTTTGGACTAAAGAATGACGGTGCCACATACCAATGAGTAATGCAAATAATGCTCCATGACTAGATTGGTTGGAGTGTCAAGGCCTACACCGATGATCTGGTTGTCAAAACCAAAAAGATGGAAGATCTCATCTCTGACCTACAAAAGACATTCAACAACTTACGCAAGAATTGAGTCATGCTGAACCTAGAAAAGTGCGTGTTTGGAGTCGATGCAGGGAAGCTACTCAGTTACCTGGTGTCATATCGAGGGATCGAAGTCAATCCCAAGAAGATCAAAGCAATTGAAGAGATGTAACCCCTCAGGTTAGTGTGAGAAGTTCAGAGACTAATCAAGTGCACGACGGCCCTTAGCCATTTTATTTCCCAACTCAAAGATCGAGGACTTCCCTTCAAGCTGCTATGATAGCATGACAAGTTTGAATGGACAAAAGAGGCAGATGAGGCATTTAAGAATCTGAAGAGGTATCTTTCTCCCCCCCCCCCCCCGTGCTAACACTCCAAACCGAAATGAAGATCTTCTCCTATACATCACGACCGGACCACGTGCTATGAGTGGGGTATTGGAGTTGGAAAGAGAAGTGCAGACAAATGAGAGAAAAGCCAGTGACCGGTGTACTACATCAACGAAGTACTTCACGGTCCCAAAGAGCACTACCTATAAGTGCATAAGCTATTGTATGATGTGCTAATGGCCTCTCGCAAGCTACAATATTATTTCTAGGCTCACAAGATCATTGTACTATCAATATTCCCACTCAGCAAGATTTTGCACAATAAAGATGCAATCGGCCAAATCGCCAAGTGGTCCATTGACCTCGGGGAATTTAATGTTTGCTTCGTGCCTCGAACAGCAATCAAGTTGCAAGTACTTGTCAACTTCATGGTCGAATGGAAAGAACTCTATCAACCCCAGGATGATTCCCAGCCATGAATGACATAACCAAATATAAGGGTCCGCTCGTCGGACTCTGAGTAGCATCTGCTCTTGGTATCCGCCGCTTAGTCGTGAAAGGGGATTCACAGTTAGTGGTGAAGTAAGTTAGCAAGAAGTATCAAACCTCGAATAAGACCATGACGGACTACCTTGGGGAGGTGAGGAAGCTGGAAAAGAAATTCGTCAGACTTGAGGTCAAGTATATCCCAAGGAAGGATAAATGTCCCATCGATAATCTTGCCCGCCTAGCATCCTTATGATCTCCAAGACAAACTGGGATTTTCATAAAGAAACTCTCAAATCAGTCTGTGAAATCATCAGATGACACAGCCAAAAGAGTGGTGGTCTACGAGACCTATAACTAGCTTGGGGGCTCGTTAGGGATCGACGCCCCAAAAGGAGTCGTAGGGGAACTCGTGGCTCATCTCAGAAGTGAAATTTCATGGAGGGACCTAATCTGCAAGTACCTTCAAGATCGAGTTGTGCATGAAGACGATGCACTAACCGAGCAAATTTTCTATCGATCCAGGATGTATACCTTGGTGGACTGCACTCTCTATCAAAGAAGTGCTCATGGAGTACTCATGAAATACATCTCTCAAAAGAAGGGTAGAGAATTACTCAAAGAAATCCATAGATGGGTGTGTGGAGCTCACGCTTCTTTCTGAACCATGGTCGGGAAGGCATTGAGACAAGAATTTTATTGGCCTACGGCGCTCCGTGATGCAAGCGACTTGGTAAAAAGTGTATCAGCTATCAATTTCACATCATATGAGTACATCAACCTGCTCAAACCCTACAAATGATCCTCTTGTCATGGAAATTCATAACCTGGGGGCTGAATAATCTGGGACCCTTCCCAGTAGCGTATGGGGGCTTCAAGTTCCTATTCGTCGCAATTGACACCTTCACCAAGTGGATTGAAGCTGAGCTGGTTGGTAAAATCACTTCAGCAGCTACCAAGAAGTTTATCATGAACAACATCATGGCAAGGTTTGATGTCCTAAGTAGGATCATCACCAACAATGGCACTCAGTTCCCCAGCACGACATTCATCGATTACTGCAAAGGACTAGGCACTAAAGTCTGCTTTGAATCTGTGGCTCCTCCACAAAGTAATGGACAGGTCGAGTGGGCAAACGGTCTGGTACTTCAAGGAATAAAGACTCATGTCTTCAACCGCTTATCTACCTACACTAAAATCTGGGCTTCCGAATTGCCTAATGTGCTTTGGGCACTCTGAACGACATCCAACAGAGCAACATGTGAAACGCCT
Organism: Phragmites australis; assembly: GCF_958298935.1. Classification (NCBI taxonomy): domain Eukaryota; kingdom Viridiplantae; phylum Streptophyta; class Magnoliopsida; order Poales; family Poaceae; genus Phragmites; species Phragmites australis. Next base: position 19,123,142 of record NC_084941.1, on the reverse strand, counting down.
CTCTTCCTAGTATATGGGGCCAAAGCAATGCTATCCTGTGAACTAAAGATCAAATATCACCGAGTCGAACTGTAGACAGACAAGGATGAAATTTTGATAAGACATGATGACCTTAATGTTCTCGAAGAGAAAAGGACACAAGTGTTGATAATATCAGCGTTGTACCAACAAGCCCTCTGGTGCTACCACAACCAGAACATCAGCAAAAGATCCTTTGAACTCAGAGATCTGGTTCTATGACTCTTCCAAAGCCAAAAAAAATAGCAACAAGCTATCTCCGAAGTGGGAAGGTCCTTATAGGGCGGTCAAGTCTAACTGACCTAGGTCATATAGGTTAGTTATGGAGGATGGTCAAGTTCTAAAAAATTCTTAGAATATTGACCACTTCATAAGTTCTATGTGTAAGTACGTAGAATATTTTTTGTAATATTAGTTGTCATATTACCCAAATCAATATATGCCTTTTTACCTGTTTCGATCGAATACCTTCAAGATCTGAGATATGCCACAATTCAGGTACTTACGCCCATACACGCACTTAGGATTCTAGACTACCCATCAAGGAATCGTTCCCCGATAACCAGTCGAGGACTTCAGGTATACTCAGACTACAAAGATAAGATGCTTTTCGCTCAAAGCCTGACCTAAGGTATACGTGATGAACATCAAGACAAGGAATTCCACTCAGAAGGAACAAAGGCCAAACACTTGTTTGAACATATTCCTTGTATTCACGAGATGATTCATAGTCATACACAGGCATTACAGTAGAAATAGGATTATTTCATTTAACAAGATTTTGAGCTCTTTTACAGATAAGCTAAGGAAAAGAGGATTACAAGAAGTCTTAAAGATCTACTCAATGTTGGAGAGACTTCCTTGACTCTCTCCAATCACCGATGTTGTGCAACAAGAGGAATGAGAGACTTCCCTAACTCTCTCCATCCGCTGAAACTGACAGAGAGGATGAGGTCATCGACGATGCCCTCGCTCCCTGCTGAACTTGCCAGTGTCACTACCCGACCATTGACATATTCGATGACGACGTGTTTGGGAGAGTCATTGGCTCCTCCCCAAGCTTGTCAGTGCCACTCCCTTGGCTGCTCCCTCCTGCCGGCTTCACCAGCATCACCCAAGGAGGAAGGGGATGAAGCGGTCGATGCCTTACTATCTTTAACGAAGACACTGTCAGACGCTTCCTCTTCCTCCACCTCAGCCACTGCTTCTCCTAGTATTTCTGCCTCCAAGAGATCCTAGTTCACCTCATCTTGGGCTTGGGACACCCCTGAGGATGCTGGGGCCTTGTCGTCTTTAATAGGGACGTCGCGGGTCACCGCCTCCTCTTCAACCTCCTCGTCGGGGGATATGTCGAAAACCTCCACCACCAAACTAAATTCGATGGGAGACGACGGAGGAGTGAGGGGAGAGTACTCGGTGCAAGAAGGGTAATATTTTAGAGAAGAGGGTGTGTATTCTGGTGAAGGATGAGGTTCCATGATCGGACTCAGGTTTGGTGCAGCCAAGCTTTAGCAGCTAAGGGCTTTTTATAGGCAAACGGGTTAGGAGAAGATATCGCTTCGCCTCTCAAGCATTAATTCTAGGCACAACCACATAATGGATCACAAACGCCCAAGTGACGCTCGATCTTAGAGGCTGTGTCTTTTCGTCTGGTTCATGCGGACAAAAAAAGAGGCAATCAACCGGTGCAGTCGTTTACCTATCGTGTTTTCAAGAGCATGTGGGGTAGTTGAGAAGACGGAATGATAGTTTTGCCGTACACATGGCAGAGAATCTGTTCACCACCACACGAAACTTTCGTTGCGATGGTTCAACTTTCGAGCCTGAACAACGATAAGTCTTATCTCCCCTGTACTTTTGAAAGGACAGGATGATACTTTCAGGCTAATTAGAAAACCTACCCAGTTGAGACAACTTCTTGAGGACTTGCCTGAGAACTCAAAGTTGTTCAGAACCCCGAGTAGATGATCTAATAACTCAAAGAACCTGATTTGATGCACCATCCTAATCGGAAACCCAAGCCTTACTTGTTGATGCGGTTGGACAAAACATTTATCTTTGCTAACCAAGTACTTGACCCGTTGAAGCCTCATTTCACGTACTGGTAGGGGCTTGATGATGACTATTGGATAATAACCATATCCGGGCACAGGGTTCCTTGTAATTCTCGATGCATATCTTTATCTCTAGAAAAAAGATCCCTAGATGATAGGAAACTACCCGTAGGCACTCAAGGTATCCTGTAAATAGGGAAGTTTATCTCAAAAATTAGGAAGAAAGACTTCAGAGAATGTACGACGCCCCCTATATATACGGAGCCTGGGGCCCCTACAGAGGACAAGCCATTATGAGCCATCGAGAGCCAACGTGTTTGAAAAAGTCGCACAAGCCAGAAGATGCCATAAGTTGAGTAAGGAAGTCACCGACTAGGTTTAGATCCATCTAGACTAGCCACGCACCCCCTTGTAACAGGCTCATATCAATACAAGTCAAACAAGATGGTTATTATCCTTAGAGAGTCTTAAAGCTATCCAAAAGCTCCTGTCTGTTTTTTTATTTATCTACTCAAGGCATCCCCTTCTATTCTACAAATTTATAAGATTGGTGGTTCACTAATTATTGACAGTAGTGTTGCCCACCTTAATTGGATGGAGTCCAGGTTCATATTAGCGAGTTTTCTTGCCCACCACTACGAGGTCTACACCATATTAATATTGTGATTACCTTCATAGTATTTATCCAATATTTAACAGTACAGAGCGTATGTCTTAGGCAGTGACTGTAGGACACCTACTTCCTCAGAAGTGGAGTCCATGATATTAGGTGTGAATTTATAGAATGTCCTATATAGACGGTCTACATCCAATGTCACTCTTGACATATTTTTATTCACACTTTGCTTAAATAAATAGCAGAAGTCAGTGTAAAATATTTTTGATAAATATCTTCTATAATATTAATAAAACACAAGGCAGTGGATACTATAGCATTAAATATGAATGTAGTATCACCCATCCTTACAAGACGAAGTTCATGCTCATAGTAGTGAGCGCATGCTCATAGTAGTGAGCTTCTCGCTCACTACTATGTGGTCTACATCATGTTACATATCAACATGGTGACTACCTTCAACGTGTATAAGAAAAAATTTATAGCACATAGTCTATATTTTTTGTAATGATTATTAAATCACCTATTCCCTAAGGAATGGAGTCCTAAACATTAGCAACGACTTTATTGCATATTCTTCATATATGACTACATCTATATTCAAGAATCATCTTGAATTAAAATTTTGCACAATTATAACATTTTCATGCTATTTAATTTACTGTCATAGTAAATTAATTGAATGCATGGTTATTTCAAGTAGTACATGGATCATATTTGCAACAAAGAGTTTAATGAAATCGCATTATGTTGGAACAACTATCTAACTTGGACTATGGACGTAAATATCAGTTAATTTATCATCTAGAGGTTGAGATTTTATTGCAACAATAAATGAATCTTAACCTGAAGCCCCAGAGGTCTCTGAAAAACTCATATATGTTACTTTATATTTCATATGGCAACACATCCATCCAGATCTCAAAAATGAATATCTGATGGAAGAGGATCCACATATTTTTTGGACATCACTCAAAGAGCGTGTCGAGAGCAATTCAAGAAACTGACCAATCTCATTTATGTGCTGAGCTCAGGAATCAATCATAACATATAGTAACTTCATTGATGATAATCATTACAATTTCTAGCTTAATCGTACTTAAATCATCTTATAAAAGTGACTTTTGAGGGTCGAAGAAACTAATAAAACTGCACTGGATCTACGCAAACTTTGTACTTCATGATGACTCCACAAGCAAACCGACGTTGAACCTCCATCTTCCATATACTCCTCAACAACTTCTCCAATTGATTTATTTGGTTATAACAAGTGTAAGCACATGTTTTACTCTGCAAGTTGTGGAGAAAATATGCATATAAAGGCTTGAAAAGTAATATGACAATAATGGCTCTTTTGCATAAAACAACATTTACTTTACAAATAGTTAAAAGCAAGTAAATAATTAGGTGAATAATAGTAAATAAACAGTTAACCTCAAGATTTCCAACTATCTTGACTTAACCAACTTTCCAACACCTCAACTATGGTTCTCATCACCATGGTTGACTATTACCAACACCTGAATTACAGTTCCCACCACCGTGATGACCAAACCAACAATACCATCAAGTTCTAATCATGTGATGGTTCCTTGTCACTCGTGACCATGAGCACGACTAAATATTCAGTTTACACTCTGCAAAGGTTGTACACTTTACCACAAGTCATGATTACCTGTTTTGCCCATGTCAATTAAACACTTACACACTTCCGAGGTGTGCGGCTAGAAAATCACTACAAAGCCTTTACAAATCCCTTGTCAACATATGCATACATGCTAAGGTTTCACTGCCGCGTAAATATATCTCAACAATGGAAGCCCCCTCTTGCACCTTACATATCCTAGAAAGTACATCATTCCATTATGTACCACTTTGGTCTACACCATGCTGAGAGTAAAGCAAATTAATCAGCTAAGCATGTCCCATACCAGGCTTGTGGTTGTACTGTTAACTCGGAATGATCTCTCCGTGAACCAGCCCTTAGATTTTAGCGAGAGTATTACAAACCAAATCGTACAACATGTACCAGTCTCATCCAAACTATTTTCTCAAATCCTAATTCCATATTGATATCAAAATTATACCATCATCTTTTATCATAGTTGCATAAGGCTATTAGGTTGTGTAGTTAAATAATTATCATTATCACCATCCTAAAGCAAGGCTAAGCATGATCTACACTTCCAAAACCAAAACCAAAACCATAACTATGGCGATAAGGATGTTAAAGGAAACTAGGGTAAAGCCTAACTTTGGATTCCTGGCAATAGTATTAGCATGCATGTTTGTAAAAAAACATTTGAAAAATTAGGATCAATATGGTCAAAGACACAACTTGGCTTCACAATACTCAGTTGGATCTTTAGTGGAGTTCGCAACCCTTATTGCTCCTCCGAAACGTTGGTGTCTACTTGTGAACATAAGAGGAAAGATAACAAATAAACATCAAGAAAAAAGAATCAAATAGCACACAACAATCAACATCACTCAACAGATTAGGTTTTTCTGGAAATTATTGGCTAAAGAACCGATCAAATCGGAGCAACAGTTAACAAGTTATGGCTTTTGGAAGATTAAAACAGGACAAAAAGATTAAATACAAGTGAAATTAAGTGATTAGGAATTTTTATAGAATTTTATGAAGTACTCTATGATTTCCTAGGATTTTTAGGATTTTTCAGAATTTATTGGAACTATTTAACTATAAAAATCATTAACATATTTATTAAAAAATTATTAATTACGTAAAATAATTATCAAATTAATCCTAATTATTAGAATTATTTTTATACTAAAAAATATATTTATTGCATCATTATACTATTTATGATGTGAGCAATAGAAAACAAATTAAAAAGGAAAAGAAAAACTGAAGGGGCTGCTAATTGTACTAACACATGGCTACCAATTAGGATTCATTGCTGAGGTGGCGCTTGCATGGCTGTTGAAGTAGATGCTAGCGTAGACAGCTGACTAGGCGATCGGTTCATTAAATCAAAATCGTTGATCTCAAAATGAACAGCTAAGATTAGATCTAATTGAAATGTTATCCTACTTCTAATCTTGGCTACATAGGACAGATCCAACTAACTACTAGGGTTTAATGCATCGAAGGGGTATCCAATCTTCTAATCGTGATCGCTGACTTCAGATGGAATGACCACGGCGTGATCACGCTCATCTCCGACGCCTGACGGTAGTGGCTCTGGCTAGTGGCGTGTGGCCATAAAACTCGTCAGAAGTGGGTTCACATGAGTGGATCTCGACGACGAGTGGCGGAAAAGCATCATGATCTTACATAGCCTACATGTCATCGTCGGTGAGGCTCAGAGAAGGCTGGCAATGGTGAGCAGTGGTGGAACCCTTTGGAGCTCATCGAGGATGGGGTCTCACTAGCTAATCCACCTTGGCCCTTGGGAACTTGGGCGAAAGATGTGGGATATCAAGGGGAGGCTCTAGGGGTCACTATTTATAGTTGGGAAGGGCAGGGGATCGTAGCCAAGTCGGATTAGGGTTCGTGGTGGTGGATTCCATCTGAACTCAATCTTCCTATTTTAAACAATCTCAGCTATGGATAAGTTGGGCAAATCTTCGCACGAGGCATGTCAATCTGTCTAAGAACCTTCCTGAAGATCCCTTGCTCGAATTTGGCTCAATTTGAATTGGATTATCTTGATCGTGGGTTGACCTAGTTCTCTATTTTGAGTTTGAATCGAGCTATGCAGAAAATGGCACATGCTATAGCTTTACGATGCTTAGGTGGACGCATTTTGGTGATCTCTAGGCGACGTCCAATTTGGTTACGTGCTGGTCAACATGGTTCCTTCTGTTGTTGTGTTATTGCCAGACAAGAATAGAGGAGGGTGAGAGGAGGAAGATGATAGCGGCCAACTAGCTGGGCTACGCTCTGACACAAGATGACGGGCCGAGATGACCTCCCGCCCATGAGCGCATGGTGAGAGGGCGAGGGAGGGAGAGAGGAGAGAGCAGTCCAGGCCAGCTGGCCTGCTAGCCGATCAGACCAGGAGAGAGAAAGGAGAGGGAGGTGGAACGGGCCGAGAGAATGAAATGTCGGCCTAGGGTTTCAACATGTTTTTCTTCTTTGCTTTTTTCCTTTTATATCCCCTATTCCTTGTATTTCTTATAAATAAAGCAATATATTCAACAAAATTCAAACAAAGATAAATCAAACATTTGAAATTAGAAACATTTTATATATACTTGTATCTATAGATTCAATTTTTGGGCCGTTATAGAGCATTATGATTACCAAAAGGTTGTAATTCTGCCATAAGCAACACGCAAATGGTCACTCATTCATTTTTAGGATATTAGGTCTATGGGAGATTATAACTCAGTTGTTCATAAAATCTGCTCTAAATTTTGTTTATGTGATCTTCATATCTTAGACGCAGACTTGACCGAAAAGATTGTTTTCACTTTCTTTCTGGCTAACAGGGTATTGGAACAACAATACTGCACCTAGAAGTATGCAAAGTATTATGAATTGATCTACACTCTACTCCAGGCAGAAAAATATGATAGACTTCTAATGAAGAATCATCAAAGTCACCCAATGGGTGCAACACCACTGCCTAAAGTGCATTCCAACACTCCGAATACAAACAAATTTGGTGATCACAAAGGCACCAAAGAAATCCAAATAAAAGTGGAAACGCAATAATAAAAAAAATACTCAATGGATCTAACAAGGGTAAAAGCAGTTTCAAGAAAAATAACCAAACTGACAACTTGCAAGTTTATCATAAGTATGGATGTACGAATCATTGTACCAAGAAATGCCATACCCCTAAGCATTTTGTTGACCTATACCTCAAATCTGTTGAAAAGGAAAAAAAGATCAAGAGGATAAGTTTGAATCTCACATCAACATACAACCTAAAAATAATATGAAAGCAAGTTGTTCTAAAAATATTCCTCAAGAACATAACAACAATATGATCCAGTAGAAGCTGGATGACTTCCTCAATAAAGATAACAAGCTTATGGAATACAATTCCCAAGACATGTTTAGAGACCTCAATTAGTCTCCTAAATCCCCATGAATTGTTATTAGCTTATTATTGTACAACTAGATGTTGAATATTGTATGACATTATGTAAAATAATGTCTCTCAGACATGATACTTAATGTCTTTGTTATATATGTATTTTATATGAGTTAAATTCATACAAATTTTCTATTACTCCATATAGAATATTTTTTCGAGAAGCAATCAGATGGAGGAGGAAAATTCATTCCTTTTCATCTGGATTATATCATACATACATCAATCATGTATCACATGTTGAGTACAAAATAATTTTTCAGAATCTTGATAATTTCAATTTTTGGCATGATTGCCTTGGTCATCCTAATTTAAGGATAATGAGAAAAAATATTGATAATTCTGTTGGTCACAACATAAATGTTGCAAAGTTCCTAAAATCCCCAGATTTTTATGTGCACCGCATGTGCCACAGGGAAATTAATTTTGAAGACCTCTTATCTTAAAATTAAAATAAGCCACTACATCTCCTTGAACACATTCAAGAAGATGTATATGATACTATTTAGATACTTTATTGTGCTCACAGATACATCTACAAGATGGTTGTATGTGTGTCTCTTATCCATAAGGACCCATGCTTTTGTGAAATTTATTGCTCAAATTATCAAAATAAGAGCAAATTGTTTTGAACATAAGGATAAAATCCATTTGAATGGAGGTACCTAATAAAACTACTCAACTCCCAAATGCAAATAAGAGGGGAAGAAATTTGGTCACAAGGGATAAAGCTTCTCAAAAGCATTCGCGGAAACAAAGGAAATTATCTTCCAAAAGAACAAATGCAAATCAACCTAAAGTTAATAGACACCTTATGGATTGAGCATCCAAGACCCAGCACAAATATGTACACAAATATAAATGTTGGGACATCGGAACACACAAACTCTATTATTGTGGGAAATCACAAATTAGAAGGAGTAAATAAATTTTCCACAAATTATATTGATTTAGGAGAATTATATAATAGAAAGACTATAATTGTACATATATATTTCTCCTAAAAAATTACCAAAGACCTTCAATTGGCTATACCAAAGTCCACAGGCATGGCAGAGTACCTCAAGCGCTCGAACTAGACCAAATGAAAGGAAGCAATCGATGTAGAATTACGCTCGCACAATAAATAAAGAGGTATTTAGCTCAGTAATATCTACTCCTCAAAATATCTTCCCTATGGAATCAAAATGAGTTTTCATCTGCAGACGAAATGAAAATAATGAGATGGTGAGATATAAAGCATGGCTTGTAGTACAAGGGTTCACATAGAGACCCGGCATTGATTACGATGAAACATACTCTCCAATTATGAGTGGAATAACGTTCTAATATTTAATATCATTGGCAGTTCAAAACAATATCTCCATGCAGTTGATGGATGTAATGACTATATACTTATATAGGTCACTTGATTTGGATATCTATATGAAAGTCCCTAAAGGGCTTAAAATTCTAAACCTAGAGTAAATCACAACATGTATTATGTAAAAACTGAAAAAAAAAATCACTCCATTGCTTAAAATAGTCTGGTAGAATATGGTACAACCAACTAAGTAAGTTCCTTCTACAGAAGGGTTACTCGAATAATGATAATTGTCCATTTGTGTTTATAAAGAAATTATCAACTGGATTTTGTATTATCTTATTGTATGTAGATAATCCCAATATCATCGAAAATACATAAGATATAAATGAAGCACACAATCATCTTAAGACGGAATTTGAGATGAATAATTTGAGTAAAACAAAACTTTACTTAGGTCTACAACTTGAACATCTTCCTTCAGGAATACTAGTACGTCAGTCTACATATATCCAAAAAATATTAGAGAAATTAAATATAGATAAATCATATCTATCAAAAATACCTATGATTGTTTGATTCCTTGATATGGATATTGATCCATTCAGACCTTGAGATGATGATGAAGAGATATTAGGACCTAATATTGCATTTGCAGTTAACTTGCTAGCTAGACATAGCACATCTTCAACAAAACACCATTGGGCAAAAGTATAGAATATCTTCGGATATCTCCAAGGTATAAAGGATTTTGGTATATTCTATCAGAAAATCCAAGATATGACTATGGTTGGATATACTGACGCTAGTTATTTATATGGTCCCCATAATACCATATCACAAACAAGTTTTGTATAGTGGAACAGTTTTCTCATGGAAGTCATCAAAATAGACTATCGTGGCTACTTCCACTAACCATTCTGAAATAATTGCAAGCATCATGTTAATGTATATGGTTTCGCAAAATGATCAACCACATACAAGAATTATGTGGTATTTGTTCATTAGAATCGCCTACCATCTATGTAAATAATGCTATTTGTATTGCTCAAATGCATACATATTATATAAAGAGAAATATCATAAAGCATATTGCCCTAAAAATATTTTATCCTCATGAATTACAGAACAATAGAGATAGATATTTTGCGCAAAAAAAAATCATGTGATAATCTGGCAGATTTATTCACAAAGTCTTTATCGACATCTTTATTCTAAAAATATGTTTTGAAATAGGTCTGAATGGATCATTATCCATAATTTTACAAAGTTCAGAGGAAATAAACTCCTAAAATATAACATGTTCATGATCATCATATCATACATATTGTTATCTTTTCTTTTATGAGTTTTTCCTATCAAGGTTTTCAATAAGACTATAAATACAAGTATATATGCCATATTATTTTCTTTTAATTTTTCCCGCTAGATTTTTAAAGCAGTTTTCAACGGTATATCATAAATTATATTCTCCTCATTTTTTCCCATAGGATTTTAAAGAAATTTTCAATTTGATATATACATATAACAAAATTGATCAAGGGAAGTGTTACGAATCACCTTTGATCAATTCAGTAACTACCTATTGATCACAGGGGAGTGTTACGAATCACTTCTGATCAATTCCGTAGTTGCTTATGGCAGTTCGTTCGTGTCCGTTGGGAAGGAATGTCTACCCAACGGCACATGTTGAACATGTATATATTGTACACATAACAATGCACTGAAGAACAATTGATTCATTCACTTAATCTCGAGTTCATCTCTATCTACAATTTCTATACTCTATTTTGAAACACTGACAAAAGCCTTACAGCGTGAAATCATTTGAGAAGCTAACGACAAGAATAAACCAGAGACTACAATTTCAAGAGTTCTGTTCTTTAGAAGGAAACTAAGACCGTACTCTACTGCTTTATGATCCTCTCTACCCTTGCAAAACCTTGGTCTCACAATCAGCAAGTAGCAGTTACTGGGTTTATCATCCATACACCAGGTAGCAAGAAAACTATGATCTTGGCACCATGAAGTTTATACAAGGCGCCCAACTCAGTTGCACATCCACGTTATAAGATGACTATCTATCTTCTCTGGAAATTTATGATCTTGATGGAAATCGCGTAGATGGCGAAGAAGAAAAGTGAGAAGGCAACGAGTACTGCAACTGTGGTACCAGTCATCCCCTGTTCAAATCCCAGGCTTCCCTCGAGGAACTCCTGTACTGTCCCGTCGATACCAGGCCCAACTATCCTGGTCTGCACGTCGCCCAGCTGCGATGTAATGATGCCACGCAGGGTCCATGCCACTGGGCAGATGTAGTAGAACCAGATCCACCAACCTGGGATTTTCTGCATGAATAACAAGTGAACAGAATGGGAGGATCAGTTGAAGTTAACATCATATCGGAGGGTTCTTGCTTTCAACCCATGTCTTTACAGCATTGACTGAAAACCAGATGTCGAAGATGATGCATTGCACAAACTAACGTTAAAAACTCGGGTTACCTAGTCATGTTAAGCACGAACAGTGATTTCTTTTTGGGCCGCACAAACAATAAAAATACCAGTTAGATTTTATTCTAAAGGCAAATTCATAGTTTATACATATTTACTCAGACCAACCTCATCATGTTCTGGAGTGCAAGCTTTTGTTGTGTAAGATTTAAATAGTTTTGAATTTTATATTAAAATTGAAAGCGAAATGCCATAAAAAACCATTTTTTTACAGTGCTGTAAATTGTAATACTTCAGTAACTTACAGATTGGGGGATGAGGAACCCGGAAAGAAGATTCCACAAGGAGTAAAACGCTGACGACACTACTGCTGCCATTTGTTGTGTTGGGGTCAAGCCTACCACCATCATCCCGTAGAAAGTGAAGTAGGTAAAAGTAAGGAACATGAAAACAAGATACATGAACAATTTTCCTGCAATTACGGGTTGAGTTTTATCAGGTTACAAATAGGTAAAGATATAATATTGTAATACCGAATAAAAACAAGCAACATCATGTGTAGAAAAAGCATAACAAGAAACTTGCCTATGTTCTTCTCATAATTGATCATGAAATAAGTGATGAGGCCAAATATTAGTGTCTGAGCTGCAATGTAAGGAATCTCTACAAGACCCTGTTGGTTTAAAGCATTGTTAAGCTACCGGGGATCTTTAGGGGCAACAACCAAAGATGGACGCAAGCAAAAAGGTAGTGAACCTGTGCTGCCGCATATGGGAAAGACGAGTACATTCTAGCAGCTCGTTCCCTGTAGTAGACTGTCCTCTCTGTAGATACCACAGGCTGCACAGATGAGGCATTATTCACACCAAGAAACAGGCATGCCGCGTAAAGAGCACCCATGACAAGCAGCAAATCTTCAGTTGTTTCTCTGCACAGTTACACTGGTATTAGACCTGTTTAGTAGGGATCTGGATTCTTTCAGAACCGTTTCAGTTCCAAATTTTCTCCGGAAATGTTTCTTTGGTGAATTAAAACTACCTTAGAAATCGTTTGGCTAGCTAGCTGGATTTGGTTTCTTAAAAGAGAAGGTGGTGGTGCAATAGACCAACTTACCCTTGTCCTGATTTGCTTTTTTTTTCAGAGTGAGCAATTGACCAAATTCAATTTTTTTTGCTAGATATAAAAAGACAAATACTTAATAAATCACATACATATAAAAATCCTAGCCCATTTAATTTTCGCCCAACAGGCCCAAACCAAACCCTAGTTATTTCACCTTCATATCACAAATCACAAAAGCATTAAAAAACTAAGAAAAAAAGAGAGAACATAGTAGCCTTCTCTCTCGCTCTATTATCCCCCCTTCACACCCATGGTCTCCGCCCCTTCCCACCCATCAAAGAGGTGGCGGCCGCCGCCCCACCAAGACTAGCTCCTAGCAGCTCCTTCCACCCATCTGCCGCTGTGGCGCAACAGTCCTCTGTCTCGTTCCGCTCCCCCTCGTGCTGGTGACTAGAGCCGGCGGCCTATTTTGGGGCGGTAGTGAGTGGGATGAGCGTAGCAGGAGACGGGGCAGGGCAAAGTGGTAAGGAGGGGGCCATTCCACACGTGAAACACCTCTCAGGCTGTTTAATGTGGCCAGTTTAATATGGTGAAACGTTTCTCCTAACAGTGCGTTTGTCACGGATTCTCGGGAATCCAATGAGAAACACTCCGAATTCACCCATCCAAACGGCGTCTAAGTCAATATGAACTATATGCTATGGTCTCAGTCTTTATGTGTCAATTAACCAAAACCTACATTTTGAGCAGGAAATGAAGCTGGCCTTCTCATCCTTACAGTCTACAATACCATGCCTAGGCTCATTATATTTACCAGCTTCGGAATAAGTGTGGGTAATTAAATACAGAATTCTATAGTTAACACTTCCAATGTCAAATGGGAATCATTAACCAAACATATAGAAAATAATCCGCAGCAGGGTTTTTGTGTCGCTGAAAACAAAAGAATTAGTCCAGGAACAAATTACGCACAGCTGAAGTTGCGATGCAAGATTTGTATCTGATACTTTTCATTATGACAAATCAGTTATATACTTAGATCTTTTTTATTACACTAGTCTTTCGAGGGCCATCACATTATAAACATAAAGTCAGAAGTTCAGTGAAATAATACTAACTATACTCTTCGCTAGAAACCAATGAAATCTACATATATTTATTTTGAATACCTAAGAGAAAGAAACTTCTTTAAAGATTTACCTTTTCATTCCAACATTCCAAAATATTGATCCAAATATGACAGCAGCAATTGCTGTGAAAAATAACCGTACAACATTGTACTCTGGACTTCTCCAGTAAATAAGGTTTTGCTTACGCAAGCATGCTTTGAACTGAATCATAAAATTCTGTGAAAACTCTGAGGAAAATTTCAAAGGCTCCGTGCCAGCAGCTGGAATACTTAATTCTTCAATTATCTCTTCCACTTTCCTATATTATAATATAATGAACAAGTTTGTTAATCTGTATGTGAACAGTTGCATAAAATTTGGTCTGTCTCAAGAGAACCACAACAATAGCATTTATTTAATCACCTGAACTTATCTGAGTTCTCGTACACGGTTGCAAAATCTAAACCAAGGCACTCTTCACATGCTTGTGTGCTGACTTCAAGCATCCAGGTTGCTGGATTGTAGCCTTCAGGGATTCGAGGAACACCAGGAATGGACTTTGTTGACAATATTAACACATAGTGAGCTTATTAACATAGGGGTTTTAAGAAAAAGGATGTTGCGAGCTTTTATTTGCTTTCAACCAATTATTAATGTGAAGAAAAAAACATTTGTACAACAGCACTACTATTTCTTACATGAAGTTTGCAGCTTTGGTTTATGTATGGCTGAGTATTAACCCAGAAACATGAATTGGAATAATGAGGCAATGTAACAAGCTACACAAGTGTACATACACAAATCTTGAATCATGTATATGACATCTTTTTCACGCGAATATGGTATTTAAGTCCTTTGCCATGGCTTAACCTCATTAATAAGCCCCATAAACCCATAAATCAGAGTGTGGCTTAAGATTAGTTCCAAGCGGACGTGTCTCAGTGCTACGAGTCACATGATGCAGAGGACCTTAGTTCGTAGTGGAATAAAAGCTCTATGGATAGAGATTGATGGAGGATCGGGTGCACGTGGGGAGGAGAAATTCGTCTATAGAGAGAGGAACTTGAAATGCTTGAGAACTAATCCTCCTTGTTTGCTTGTGAGCAAAATAATTCAGACCCATCTCTTTAAATACTAAATAGAAAGTTTCAACTCCTAATAAAAATGTATATATATAGTGGAACGCAATGTAAACCATGTAATCTGAACTGGTTGATCTGATCACCAAAGATTTAGTTTTATCTCTAAGCTACTCCCCCTAATCCTATCTCTATGATGTGCTAACACCAACAATTGGCGTGGCTTCAGTGTGTGCTCAGTTACACGCAATATCTACTGTCTGAGCATGAAAGTGCCAGTGCAGCCTGCACATAACAAATAATTCCAAGATAATCTAGATTCTAGTATGTATTTAATCACTACATATGTATTTTTTAGCGTAGTTAAAGACAAAATAATCTGAGTGGCATAGTTTTAACAAGGTAGTTATGTTAATAACACAGTTGTTTAACATTCTCTGGTTAAATTCAATCTTAGTTGTTTAAAAATCCTTTGTGAAGTAAATAGAGAAAAAAGAGTTACCTCAAAGTAACCAATCATATCAACTGAGTTGACACCAAGAGAACCAGCATATATTACACTACCTCCACGTTTCAGAAGGAGGAGCTGTACACAAATGAATAGTTAGCACAAGGGGACAAAAACAGTGAGCAGCTACAACCAAATACGAAAAGGAAAGAATACCTACCTCATCAAATGCTTCGAAGATATCAATACTGGGCTGGTGTATAGTGCAAACAACAGTTCTTCCAGTATCAACAGTATTTCGAACAGTCCGCATCACAATGGCAGCTGCTCGTGCATCCAAACCAGATGTAGGTTCATCCATAAAAATAATTGAAGGATTTGCAACTAGCTCAACAGCTATTGTAAGGCGTTTCCGTTGCTCTGTTGACAATCCAGTACTACCCTGTTTTCCTACTAATGCATGTCTCAGTTGATCAAGCTCTACCAAAGCCATAACTTCCTCAACAAATTCCTGCAGGGAAATGGAAAGTTGCATCAACTCAAAGAACTATGCGCTCCAGAGTAAAAAAATTTGTCCGAGTATGGAAACAGACATGTCTTGTTTTTCTACATATATCTTTTGCAAGCCGTAAGGTTGAAGAAAACCACAAAGACTCTTCAACTGTTACTTGTGGCGAGTGGATGTCATTTTGCTCAACATATCCAGCTATCCTGGCAAAGGTTCTTTGTTCCTTCTTATGGCCAGAAATCCTGATATCACCTTCTATATATCCTCCTGTTTTTCTTCCAGCTAAAACATCAAGAAGCGTTGTCTTTCCAGCACCACTTGAGCCAACCAGTGCTGTAAGGACACGTGGCCTAAATACCCCACTTACTTCAGACAGCAACTGTAGTCTTTTCTCTTGCAGACCTCTCGATTTTATTTCCTGTGTATTTAAATACTGTCTTAGAGCGGAACAACTATAAATATATAAATAAAAAGTTTTAGAAGAATAACCTTTGGAATATCAACAAAATAGTTAACATTGTGAAACGTCATTGTAACTGGTAGAAATGGTAGTATCATTCCCTTATTAAGTCTTCCTTCAGTCTGTCCTTTGAACCCATAATTTCTGCCATTACTATCTGCAATTGAATTCAGGGCAGTGGCTGTTCATTGTTAGTGCCATACATCGCATGGCGAATATTTGAACTCATTAATCAAGTACAATACTTTATATTCTCGTTCCTAGTAAAAGTTTAGCTCGGCAAACTTAATTACTCACTAAAACTTATGAAGGCTAACAAATCAATGAATTGTACGATCATAAAGTAGTCATTCATTAACTTAATTAATATTTAACTTCATATATGTTTATAATTGGCAGTGAGAATAAATAAGTTTAACTCACACGTTGAAAGAAAGCATCTAAAAAGATGTCAGAACATACACAAGGAAAAACAATCATAATCTCTTTATGTGAAAAACGTGTTATAGGTAAAACTAGAAATCACTTTCCCTTAAATAAAAACTATAAATTACCTCCAGTTGCATGTCCACCGGATGCACTATCCAATATTGCATCCATTGTTTCCTCAGAATCGGATGGTATCATCGCTTGGGCCTTTCGTAGGGCTTCATAAAAAATGACAATTTGGTTAGAAAGTTGAAGCAGCTTACACAAAGAAGGATTTAGAAGAAAAAAATAATTCCACACTTACGGTTAAGGAATGTCAAAGCAAGAGTAAATAAACCATTGAACAAGACGGCGTAAGCCAATAAAACACAAACTCCAATCCAGTACCAGTAATTTTGTGTAGGGAGATTGTGTGAAAGAAGAAGATTGATTCCAACTGTATTGTTGACAGAAACTGATGCCTGTAATGAAACATGTCAAGAGTAAAATATAGCTACCAAAAAATGAACAAAGTAAACTAATACCTCTAGTAATAAAGAATGATGAAATAGAATGCGTGCAGTCGAACCATATCAATGTTGAAACATATGAAGTTCCAGTTTGCGAAAATTATATATTTTTTGTCGCTAACAACTATAATAACGTTGAATATTCTTATTTTACTTCCTCAAAAAATTTCTTATTGTAAATTTCTTGGATATACTTTTAAAAACCAAAAAAATAAGAAAAGGAGATTCATGCTAGTAAACAAACCTTTGACCATCTGGAAGCTGAGAATTCATTAACTGAAATAGCACACTGTCCATACATTAAGGGGGAAATCCAATAAGCCCAATCCCACCATGGTTTTATAGCCCCTGTTATGCATGACGTTAGTAACAAAATCACATCATGTTGTATTGAAAGTAAAAATTATTATTAGCTTCATTGTTCAGGAGCAAAACTTGCTAACTCTTGTATGTAGCAACTATTATGTCAGGGATAGGGAAGGTTTATAGCACAAGTCAACATCTTGCAGGGAATAAATATAAAAACGCAAACCTTTGGGAACAATGAACCCTCCTAAAAGAAAAATTGCCAATAAAGCAGCCGATCCGAAAGTATTAGCGATAGTCATGTCTCGTGCTATAGCTCCCATCATCCGGAAAAGGCCCAAAGCCATTTGATGTACAGAGAACAACACTAAAATAAAGCGAAAGAATCTGCACATAATTCTCATTATTATGACATGTCCAAATACAAAAATAATGAATTCAGCTTATGGATTAGTACGGTATTGTTGGTACCTATCAGCAGATGGTGCAAAACCTACTGTGTAATAAACAACACTTGACCACACTACAGCTTCAATAAAGGAATACGGAATTCTTAGTATCCAATTGGGAATTGAGAAAGCCCATGCAGGATAAAAGAAACTGCCTCTCTGCTTATAAAACACTGGAAGCCGTGAAATAGTAATGGGCAGCTCTGTAAAACCATTAAACATCATATGCACAAGCCCATAAAACAGACAAGAGAGATAAAGATTCCCACTTTCCTCATCAACAGGGTGTAATCTTGTCTGGAGAAAGATTGTGCATGTGATGACCGCGACTAAAGCAACCTGCACAAAACTATACCATCACTTCTCAAATGCATGAGGAAAGGGTAATGACTTAAACAAAGTGTGTAGATTAAACTGTATCAAACCAAGTATTATAAATAAATTAAAGAAAAAGGTAATCCTTTTTTCTTTTGTTTACAAAATTGTAAATGCACAGAATTGTGGCAAAAAATTTGATTGGAAGAAAGTTAGAAGATTTTCATACAATTTTTTTAAATGATGCAGAAGATAATATTCTTGTATATTTGCATTATCTGTTACATGATAGTGCACTTCCTCCTCAATAACCTATTAAACAGACAATCAATGCAAAATAGGGCACATTTTCTCTGACAACTTAAAATAAGCAGAAAAATGTTAAGCTTGGAATTAAAAAAGGGGATGTACTCATTTTTAAATGCTATAACATCTGGACTAGAAATCTGTGCATAACCCATCTTTTCAGACATGCAAGAAAAACTACAGTAGAATTAAGAATATCTTGCCTGAGCTTTCAAACAATTTTCATTTCAACTGCTATCAGTGGTCACAACAGTTGACCATTCATACATCCGACTCTCTACTATCAATTTCTCATAAGATAACTTTGATCCATCTACTACCGTAGTGGAAAGAGATGGATCAGGAACTATGTGATCTTCCTGAATATTGCAAGGCTTGGACACAATTAAAGAGACATGTTAAACAAAACATACTTTCATGACATGTTTGGCTCCGATCCTTAAGTTGCTGTTCCATTGACATTACAATATTAAATAAACTCCATATACCATAATACTGGATATGGCTCAGATCCGCAACGAGTTCATTTCTAAGAAATTATCACAAATGAAGTAAGAGGCACATGAGCGTACTTGGCACGTCCTAAAAGTGTAGAGGAAACAGTTGCGACTTATTAAAACAAGCTCCCTGTCAAAGCATGCCCTAACAAGGCTAAGCTTTGATACTGCAAACTTTGATCTGGCAAGCGCCTGCTGAGAATTTGTATCATCATAAGAGTTATTTACATTAGACTCCAGATATCTGCCATACTGGGACTGCTTGAATGCAGAAGCCATTGCTGATGCAGAAATAAAATAATACTGTTTTGACTGGTCAAACCAGTACTGAGCTTGGTCTTTCCTTGATGTAACCTGATAAAAAAGTTACTTAAAAGTAAATTTTAGCATGATCCAAACTTTCTGTAGAATTAACAGGCACTAAAACAATACCTCTTGAAGAAAGTCAGCAATTCCCTTACGAGTCGGCAGTGAAAATCCTAACGATTTGAAATAGTCCATAACATGCGCAGTGGGGCCTTGATAAATGATCTGCCCTTCTGACAGCAGAATTAGATCATCAAATAGTTCAAATGTCTCTGGCGCAGGCTGAAGAAGTGACATCAGTACAGTAGCTTCCATCTCATGAACAAAGTTCCTCACACATTTAACTATTTGAAAAGTTGTTGAGCTGTCAAGACCTGTTGATATTTCATCCATGAGAAGGACTTTTCTTGGTCCAACCACCATTTCTCCTGCAAAAGTATATCATTTGAATTTGTACATTTCCTGAACAATTTGTCATGGAAGCCGTTAATGTATCACAGGCTGACTTATCTCTAGTTATGGGTATCTGTAATACGAGACACAGTAGTAGTGGTCGCTCATGTGTCCCCTATGTAGAGTTGTAGTGGCAGGTTTGAAATAGGTTAAGGCCGGCATATGAGCCTAAGCATTTTAAATATAGCTCTTCCAGGTTAACTTTCATAAAAGCAAGGACAAAAAAGTATGTAGGGTGCTATGCAAGCATGGGTCCACCCTGTGTCTGCGCTAGGCAATAAGCAGATTTCAGATGCAGGTGATGTAGTATCTTATCTCTTAGTTAAGCATCTCTCTTAGTTCAAATCTTACACCCTTGATTATTTTGTCATGGCTGGATCTATTTCTAGGCTTCAGTGAGTCAATAGATAATTCTAAAAGAATAAAGAAGCCATCGTTATCTCTTTAAGATGAGAATGTTCCCTTGTAAGCCATCACTAATCTACTACCCATGAACTAAGGTTCATCGCATAACTAGAAATTGAGCTATTTGGAACAAAAAGCAATGGGAAACATCCGAGAAAACAATAAATTGTGATCCTTCAAACCTGTTGTGACTCGCTTCTTCTGACCACCAGAGACACCTCTTTCCATGTCAGTACCAACAGGAGTGTCAGCACACATATCCAGCCCAAGAACTCTCAGAACATAGTCTGTAACAAGATTGTGTTTTTCTCCACCAATTGATGCAGTCTGACCACACAAAATAAAATATTTTGCAGATCAAAAAATGATGTTTACAAATGATGTTTACTAAGGAATTAGATAAGAACCTTCATAAAAGCGTCTATCTCTGGAGTTGGTCTTATGCCTCTCTCCTTTTCAAGATGGACTAAATCCTTCAAGCACTCTACACATATCATTTGTAAACAACGTACATAAGAAAGAGACTTTTAAAACTGGCAACTAAGCTGCTACATATAACACAATCAAACAGATTGAAGAAATTCCTAAATTTGCCTCTATTAGAAGCATCGAGATATCTTTTAACAAAAGTCCAACAGTTACTTATTAACATAAAAGATTTCAACTACTACAGGTCGGAAGCTTCAAACTTGATAACACTTGAAATGACCTTAAAATTTTGTATCAATGAATATTCATGATAAACTTCTACAAGAACATAGTATATTAGTATTAGACTCTGACTTTGTAAGGTCATTTCACCATCTGTGAGACTTGGAATAAGGAAAAGGTTAAGACATCTGCAACTGGATTGTTGAACTAGTACTTGATAAAAGACGCATGTATCCTCAAAAAATCTGCAAATTTCGACACCACTTGAAAAACCAATCAGAAAACTCGATTATCTTGTTGATTACACTTAGTTTCTAAAAAGATTGATCCTATTACACTAACTACTTACACTGTGATGCACTCCTACTAGTTGGGGTGGACTAGAAGCACTTGAACTGTAGGAAGCTAACTAGAGTCAATCATTTTATCTTAAAGGCTAAGATTATGCATGTAAGGAGTGACAAAATTATTTGAATGTGAATCAGTAATTGAACAAAGCATCTTGGCACATTATCTAAAGGCATGTTTATTCATACCCTTGGCTATCATAGTATAATTTGTCCTACAGGCTATGTGGTCTGAATAGAATAACTAAACAAGGTAATGCAACGTACAAGAAAGGGAGCCTAACCTTTCCAGTTTTCACTTGCACCCTGGCATTTTGCAGCAAAATCCAAAGTTTCCCTCACTGTCAATTCTCCAATATGGTTGTCTGTCTGACTGATATAAGCAGAAGTTCTTTGTACACAAAATTCATCAAGAGAAGTTCCGTTATAGGTAACTTGTCCACATTTCTGTCGAAACATGGGAAGGAAAAAAGAAACAACAAAAATGGCATGAGAAATAATGAGATCGGTTAGGCAACCAGAATAACAACCCCTCGCCCACCCCTAAAAGAGCACAATCTTGCACAAAGAGATTGAGAGATGGAAAGGTCACCTTTAGCTGAGGATCCAATTTACCAGAAAGAGCCAACAAGAGTGTTGATTTCCCAGATGAAGGTGGTCCCAGCAACAATGTCATTCTTCCACCACACAAATCAAAACAAGATACAGCATCAACAACTTGTAATAACAAACTTCATAATATTCTTCAATGAGCACGTGCAATCCATGTCGCAAAACATATTGGGAAATACAATTATTTTGGCACACAAAATGAGTTACAAGTTTGTAACATAAGACGTTAAGGCTATTATTGCAATTGAAAACAGTGACATTAAGGGTGGAAGAGAGATAATGACATGATCAATTGCACACGAATGGCTAAGATGAGTAGTTCCAAGCACTAGTGTGAATGTAGCAGATTTGAACTCATGCTTTTTATATTAGTATAGAACTACAGATATTGAGAAGGAGCAGGGACACATAAATGATGAATGATTAATTATCGACTATCTTAAAATGAGTTATACATGTCTACATTCCAGTGGAAACAAGCAGCACAATAGCATGCAAATACACTTGTTTTCTTTTGTGTAAACATACATGCACCAAAATTTTAGTTCCAGTGTGAGATGTGTTCACATTCATATAGAACCGTGCGGTAAGACATTCATATAGAACCGTGCCGTAAGACTTAAGAGGCATTGTTCCTCACCTCCCAGGTTTGATAATGCCACTAACATCATCCAGAATAGTGAGCTTGCGCTTATTAGGACGTAAAAGATGGCAGGCGATTAGAAGTCTCTGCATGCAGCACAAGACAAAAGGAACATATTAGCAAGAGCGCGCCGGTCTGATAACATGAATAATGGTAAAAGGATGAATCGTCAAGTAAAATATTCAGGTATATAGTAATAATATGAAGTGATACAAGGTGCGTAGAACCTATTTTACCAGCCTAAACTAGGGCTGCCTGCAATTGCTATCATCAAGTGAAGTAATCAACTAATCACCAACTACTTATAAGAATGGCTATATCAACAAATCAATCAATTCAAATTGTTGAGATCCTGGCATCATCTATAAAAACTCTTACCCAAAGTAGCATAACCATTTTTACCTATCATCTCGCTGGTTCAAAAACAAAGAGAGATGGATTCCTATTACGAGTAACTGCACAGGTTATCTGGGCCAAACGATGAAAAGCTACACACAATGAGTTTATCCAATCTCAGTTGCATCCGGGAGTCGTAACTACACGTGACAAAATTTAAAAGTCCCGTAGCAGAGAATGCAACTAGGCAAGCAGGCGTGGAACTGATAGTATCCAACAACAGTGCCATCTAAAAGCCCTGACATGGACAGTTAATCACATGAAGCACTTTGGAGCAATGAGATCCATGTGCCCACCTCCTCCTCGTCAACCAGCCATGCACCACATCAACCACAAAAACATATACAGTGTATACCTCGGCAACATCATGGACGTAGTTGATGAGCGTCGGCAACACCCGGCTACCGACGTGGACCTCCGTGGACACGTTCAGGTTGCGGAACCTAACCTCCACCCGCGGCACCTCCAATCCCACACTGCATAAGCACGCAGCGCCGTTGATTGGACTCCATTAGTAAAGAAATCAGTCGAATTCGATCTAATCTACAAAAGGAAAACATGAAGCGGGGAATATATCTATTACGCGTCGAAGCGGGCCTTGATGCCGTGGAGGAGGTTGGCGTTGTCGAGATCGGCGGTGGCGAGCGCCCGGCGGAGCACGCGTTGGACCCCAGACCGATCGAGCGTCCGCACGTCCACCACCTCGCCTCTCCCTAACCCTCCTCCTCCACCGCCGCTGCCGCCGGGGTCAGGGAGGACGATGGCGTGGTTGCGCCGCTTGCCGGAGGGAAGCCGCTCGATGGCCGCCCAGAGCAGGTCGGCCTCCTCCTCGCCCCGTGCCCTTCTTCTCTCCTCCTCGCCCTCGCTCTCCACATCCACCGCGACGCGATGAACGCCGCTCGCCGCGAACGCCATTGCCGCGATCTAGAGGTGCAGGCGGAGAGCGATATGGGCTTGGGGTTTTCGGCGTAGAGGAATAGGGAACGCCGCGTGAGTGCATATATATATAGGGAGGCGGTAGGAAGGGGAGGAGATGAGAAGTCGCCAGTACAAAGAGGCAGCTTTGTTTACGAGTCGTGCCCCTCCCATCTAGAAGCCAGCCAGCTGGGGGGCTTCCCGGACTCGAGGATCGGAGGGGCAGTCCCAGGCCGCGCGGTCGCTGCCATGTCCTCGCGTTACGGGGCCACGGAGCGGGGCCGGCGCGGACACTGCGGAACTGAAGAATCAGAGGACCCCACTATGTATCTCGCCTGGGGCATGGCGAACAGACCAGCCCGTGGCAGCGGCATCCCCGGCCGTGCCTTCTTTGGGCGCATTCCCTCGAACACCACGCGGGCGCGCGCAGGGCGTGCTCCCTCCGTGAGGCGGTGGTCGGCGATGGCATCGGTAGTGGCAGCACCACACAAGCAGGCGCGGTGCTGGGGGCTCGGGGACTTTGCTTGCGGCGGCTGCGGCGTGGCGCTCGCGTGCGGAGAGGGGGCAATAGGGGACGAGCAGTAGAGCAGCGCTGGAAGGAGGGCGTGGGGAGCTAGAATGCCCCGGCAAGCCGGCATGGCGAGGAGCTAGGGCGCTCTGGGGTGGATGCGTCCAGTGCTCCTCCGCTCAGTTCTACCGTTCCACTTCCCTTTTAGCACTGCAGCTAAAAAACACTAAGCAATATCATAATCCCTTCTTTTACACAGTTTGCAAGTTGAAGCCTTGGCTGCTTCTTTGTTAGTAAATGTTTGGTGCATTTTTCTCTTGGTTTTCCATGTTCTTTGTGCACTGACTCAGCACCACTCATTGAGTTTCTTATCCAATATTTAACTATAACATATATACGCATAAATAGTATAGCGTATATAGACAGAATATCTTGTTTGCATCTTTAACGACTCTGGATATTGTGGATTTTGAATCTGTAGAACCCGGTATACTCAGGGATTTCAAGAACCCATATTAGGAAGGTTTTGATTGGAATAACCGACTCGAGTATGATTAGTATCCAAGCTAGATTCGACTGTCTTGCTCTGATCGAAAGATGGATGGCTCCTAATCAACTACGGCTGGATTCAGGGCAACGTCAGATCCCTATATAAGGCGGGGATCCAGATCCCAGGAAGGAGGACAGGAGACAACTTCTACAACTTAGGACACATCAACACCTAGACAACTCGGCGCAAGCATCCAAGACCTTCGGAGAGACTCGACGTAAACATCCAAGACCCTCGGAGAGACTCGGCAACTTCGACTCTAGTTTAGTTAATTTCTGATCTACTCCTTGTAATAGGTCTAGCTACCTTACTTATACTCGAGATAATACATATACATCAATCTCCACACATGATGTAGGGTATTACTCTAGCCAAGGGCCCGAACATGTCTAGATCATGTGTCTTATTTCGTGCTTGATTCCTGATCTCAAAGGTACCCTAGTTTAATTACGGACATATTATCGAGAACTAGTTTTCGATAGTTGGTGCACTAGGTAGTGGCCTTCTTCTATTTTTTTAGGATTGATCATGTCTCGAGTTCACATCCATGTTGGATTTTTCGACACCGGCTTCTACGATCACTTCGAGTCGGTGGCGGTCATCTTCGAATCACCTGCCACCAACTCTGAGATCACTTTCGAAACTATGGTTTACCACAGGAACAATCAGGGTGTACTGATCCACACTAGTATCATCGAGTCCAACCCATTGGACGCGTACCGCGAGGTGGGACACCTCGAGTGGGATCCCAATGAGCCTAATGTACTTCAGTTCATGGACACCGACAGCGATGAGAAGAGTCAGGAAAGTGGCAACAGCGGCTAGAGTAGCTGAACAGATTGATTCGTATTTATATCCAGAGCCGATGGCACCCCCAACGAGCAAAACACGGAAGATTCGGACACCATGATGAACAACGGTGTAGGAATCCGTGAAGACCTAGCAGCAGCAACCGCTGCCCATGGTACTGAGCTGCCAGAGGATTACCACCAAGGATGTCCGTAGCTGGAGCTTTGTAGGCTCCCGACACCGCTCATCATCGACGAATGACCGAAGGTCAAGTGAACCTCGAGATTCGACATCGACTCGGCTTAGGAGCACCTTCTATTCAAGTGATGCAGTGTTTGTAGTACTCCGAAGCATAGTGAGCAACATAGTGATTATGGAGCAGCATCGACTTGACCAAAGCCAAGTGATCACGGAACTATTAGGAACGTCGACTCGGCTAAGGAACGGCTCACTCAACATAGTGATTACGGAGCAGCATCGATTCGACCATAGTCAAGTCTGGGCAACAGTGTTTTCAGTACTCCAGAAGCTAATGTCGAGGGGGCTCATATGATTTTAAGGTCTTTCCCCGAGTTGGATCCAGTAAATCCTCTGGCCCCGATGGTCAATCAAATCAAGACCCTGCTCGATGTAGCTCAGATCCAAGTGGCTCAAGTGAATAACCCCAACAACTCTATGCACCCCAGCCGGTAAGGTGCCAGTTCGAGGAGCAACGGATGTGGACATCCCCAAGTCGAGTGATCACAGACGGGAAGCTCAGGTGGTCTAACTCGAGCACGGTCTTGTGGGTTGAATTGTAAATGCTCTATCCATAGGCGTAGAAATTAGGAATACTTAAGACACCGCATTCCTCACGATTAGCATGATCTACGAAGAGTAATAGACAATTGCCATGAGGAACGTTGTGAGGATGATGGTCGTTACAACAACCACAAATCTCCGAGACGAGATGGTCGCCACGGCTCCCCTGGTCAAAGGAATAGGCATGATAGTCCTCCGTCATCTCCTCCCAAGGAATTCGACGAAGGCTACGAAGCTTTCGTGCATGATCTTCGGTCGATATGGTGGCTCAAGAAGTTCAAAGCGGGTCTGATCCAGAAGTACAAGGGGAAGCTCAACCCGAACGAGTAGTTAAAGATCTATGTCACTATTATTCAAGCAGCCAGCGGTGACAATAGGGTGATGGTCAATTACCTATTAATTTCCCTTGATGGACCTGCGAGGTCCTGGTTGCTGAACTTGCCTCCCAACTCAATTCGATCATGGGTGGAGCTGAAGGCTCAGTTCATCGCTAACTTCCAATGTACATTCAAGCTCTCGGGAACGGAAGAGGATCTGCATCAACTAAACCAAGGAAAGGATGAATCCCTTCGAGATTTCATTCGTAAGTTTAGCGACAGGCATAATACAATCCCAAACATCTTTGATGAGTCTCTCATCATCGCCTTCAAGCGGGGCATCAAGGTCGAGGAACTGGTCGGGAAGCTGGCTACTGGTTACCCAAAAGATTCATACGGTCAAAGAGTTTTTCGAGTTGGCCGACAAGTGTGCAAAGCGTGCTGAAGCCCAGGCACACTCCAAGAATCCTCAATCTGGCAAGGAGAAGCCTGAGTCCTCAAAGAATGAGGGGAAGAAGAATAAACCTGGTGACAAGCGCAAGGGTTCAGACATGACTGTAGCCGCGATCGATAGAAGCAAGTAGTGCAACACCAAAGATAACAAAGGACTAAGTCGAGGTGGCGGGAAGTGGTGTCCCGTCCATCGAACCAACCAATACGACTTTGATGAATGTCACGTTATCAAAAAGAAGATCGATGATAAGCTTAAGGCTGTCGTTGCTGAGTATCAGAGCAAACAGGTCA
This sequence comes from Phragmites australis, assembly GCF_958298935.1. Lineage (NCBI taxonomy): Eukaryota > Viridiplantae > Streptophyta > Magnoliopsida > Poales > Poaceae > Phragmites > Phragmites australis. The sequence goes on along the minus strand of NC_084941.1, from coordinate 19,095,712 downwards.
GTCCAGATGCTAAAGATAATGAGCTCAAATTCAACAGGGTTGATCAGAGTTTGGCACACATCTTCAGAGGATCCACCTCATATGAATCCAAAAGACAGTACAAGACGGTTGAAAGGGAGGTCAACTTAGCCCTGACCGAGCCTCCCCGGTACCTCAAATGGTCGGAAGTCAAGATTAACTTTGACCAAGATGACCACCCAGCCACAATTCCACACCCGAGTCGGTATCAGGTTGTCGTTTAGTCAAGTATCCTCAACATCAAAGTCTCTCGGACCTTGGTCGATGAGGGTAGCTCGCTCAACCTTATCTTCGCCAAGATATTAGACAAGATAGGGATCGAAAGGTCAGAGCTCAAGAAAAGAGCTGAGCCCTTCCATGGTATAACTCTGAATTCCTCGACCATGCCTCTTGGCTAGATCGAGTTGCCAGTCATGTTTGGCGAGCCGGACAACTTCCGCACAGAGAAGTTAACATTCAATGTTGCAGACTTTGAGATGGTGTATAATGTGATCCTAGGCCACCCAATGCTGAGCAGGTTCATGGCTGCAGTACACTATGCATACCAGACGCTCAAGATCTCAGGCACTAAAGGAGTCATAACTATCAAGGGAGATCAACATGCAGCATTCAAGTGCGACAAGCAGAGCCTGGATATGGTCGAACACTTATGCCGAGCAGTGACCACTTCGAAAGGTGCGAAGTCCAAGCACTAAAGGAACCAAGACACCACCAAGATCAAAGAAACTAGTCTCGTGTGCCTCGCTGATGCCTGCAAATCCTACGATGCTGCCAAGGATGAGACCACCGACGGCGCTAAGGACAAGAAGGTAGGTTATGGTGTCAAGGCAGTGCCCCTCAACCCGTTTAAACCAGCCAAGACGGTCAAGATAGGGGTCGACCTTGATCCAAAATAGGAACTTAATCTCATCACTTTTCTCCGGGCAAACCAGATGTGTTTGCGTGGCAACTGTCTAATATGCCCGGAGTCCCTAAGGAGGTGATCGAGCATCAACTAGCTGTGAAACCCGATGCCAAACCTGTGGTGCAAAAGCAACAAAGATTCACAGAGGACAAAAAGCAAGCCACCAAGGAGGAGGTCACTAAAATCCTAAAGGAGAGCTTCATTCGAGAGGTTTGTCATCTCACGTGGCTCGCAAATCCTATCCTTGTGTAGCAAAAATGGCCCTATTAGGCCATGATTCTGATTTTGGTGATTAATGACAACATAGTCATCGGGACTAACATGTTTGTCAAGAATATATGTTAGTAGGTCTCATGGATGCAATACATCAAGAAGTCACCTTAGCCGAGATAAAGTTTGATTGAATTGGAAAAAGTCCCAGAGAAATTGTTCTCACCGGAAGGTCCGACGTTGGAAGAACACTGCACTCACCGGAGCGTTATGTCTAGAGGCAGTTTGCCTCACCAGATGATCCAGTGATAAAGATTATACACGCTGGAGCAATTCTGTCAGAAGGAGTCAGAGTGGATTGCACTCACTGGAAGGTCCGGTGATCAAAAGAAATGTACAACGGGCTATTTAATAGAAGCTTGGTATTTTCGGAGGAAATGGATTATAAGGCACCGGATGATTTGGTGATGAGATGGATATCACACCGGAGCATTTTGTGACTTGTGTCACGGTGCAGAAGACTATAACTCACCGGATAGTCTGGTGATGAAGTGATGCACACCAGAGGCTTGACCGGAGCATTTAACAGAGTGTGTGGAAAATCCAAAAAAGAAGAAATTCTACACACCGGAAGGTCCGGTTATGAAGACAGTCTACATCGGAGTATTTTGTGCAGAGAAGAAGTTTGGCGCGGTCTGGCTCAAGTGTACTCATCGGATAGTCCAGTGATGGATTGATGGTTACACCGGACAATCCGGTGTTCAGAAGAAATGTGAGTGAAGTTCCAACGGCTAGTTTTCTTGAATGTACACACCGGATGGTCCGGTGCTTGTACCTCTGTTAATGTCGAATCATTCGGTGTTCACTGAATATGTGAGCCGTTGAGATAACGGCTAGTCCGCGGGGTTGAGGATATAAATACCCCTCCACTCATTCATTTGAAGTTGCTGGAGTCTAGAGAAACCCTTGTACACCTAAGAAGACATCCAAGCTATCCAAGAGCATAAAGTGTTCATCCAAGGTGATTAAGCACACCATTAGTGAGTGATTAGTGCTTATAGGCCTAGAGAGAAGAGTTGCTAGGTGCTGCAACCTATAGTGTGGATCAAGGAGTGATCCAAAAGTGTACCGAGAGGTACGCCGGTGCCTTGGAGTTTTTGTGACTCGCCAGTAACTTGTTGACCCTCCGACTTGATGTGGAGCGACGACAAGAGGATTGTGCGGGGACGCGGAGGCCCTTGTCTTTGTGACTAATACTCCGAAGTGAAGATGGTGTACAAGTGACTGGAAGAGAGGTTAGTGGTGAGACCTTGCCTTGGTGGCTTGGTGGCTCATCGTGCTTGAGGCCTTATCTTGGTGACTTGATATCTCAAGAGCCGTGACCGGAAGAGACTTGGCGACCGGGAGCATATCCTTTGTGGAGCTCCAACGTGGACTAGGGGTGGCTTGTGCCACCAATACCACGGAATAAAAATCCCTCGTGCCGAGTTTATCTCTCTACCTCATTTAAGTTTCCGCATTTACTTACTTGCAATTTACCTTGCAATTCTCTTAAGCGGTAGAGTAGACATACTAGATAAGCCTAGAGCACATTTAGATAGAAATTGAGATAGACTTATCCTGTGAAAGTTTTGGAGCCAATAGTTTTAAGTGTCCTAATTATCCCCCTCTTAAGACGTCCTCGATTCCCTTCAATTGGTATTATAGCCTCGTACTCTTCAATTGGGCTTAACCGTCTAGAGTTGTGACGTCTGAGGTTAGGGATGTATTCTCATAGTGCTCCACTTTTCGATGGCACAAATTTCCTGCGTTGAAAAATTCTTATGTCTTGCTATTTGCAAGCTAGAGGCTTAGATATTTGGAGAGTCACCAAGGAAGGGATGACACCTCGCATCACCAACAAGGAGAGGCAATTAGATGTATTGACCAAGAGTATGATTTTATCATCTATATGTGTTGATGCATTTAATCGTGTTTATTCTCTCACCAGTGCACATGATATTTGGAATAGTCTCATTGAAATACATGAAGGCACAAAGGATGTGCACAAAGAGAGAAATATCATGTGCTTGTTACTAAGCTCAATGGCATCAAGCAACTACCCCATGAAAGTGCTAACGATATGTATTCTCGTTTGAATATTTTTATGAATGAGATCAATGGGTTAGGTTAGACGCCAATTGAAGATAATCAAGTGGTGAGAAGAATACTTCAAGCTCTTCTTCCAAAGTACAAGTTGATAGTCTCCATCATCTATGACAATAACGACATCAAGAGGATGACTCCAAGTAAAGTGCTCGGCAAGATCACCGCTCATGAGATAACAATGAACATGGGGGTGGAAGCTTATTTCTCATCCGACGTCAAGAACCTTGCTCTCACAAGCAAGCAAGCTCAATGTCAAAACATGATGGCAAGGATGAGGAGACAAGAGCAAGAGTCAAACTCAAGTGAAGATGATGAAGATAAAGATGAAGAGAGCTATGAAGAAGATGAGCAAAGCACCTCAAGCGATGAAGAGATGGATCCCGAAGTCACCAAGCTCATCTCACAAGTGGAGAAGAACATCAAGAAGATCAATACCAAGATTGATCATCCAATCTCCATGAAGGATTTGGTCAAAACAATTGATCATATTAAGAAGAAGAAGAAAAAGATCAAGAACAAGAGGGAGGCAAGGGGAAGAGCCAAAGCATTCACAAGCATAGAAAGATAGGTGAGTGATGATAAAGATTCAAGCTCAAGTGATGAGAGCATCACCATCCACTCCTCCAAGAGAAGCTCTTCCTCAAGATCATCATCACACAAGTCGTCTCGCAAGCCATCTCACAAGTACCTTATGGCCAAAGATATGAATAGCGATGTAAGTGATGATGAATCCTATGAGGATTCACCTTCTTATGATGAACTCCTTCATTTGATCAATGAGCAACAAAGAGCCCTTAAGAAATAATCAAAAGAGCTTAAGAAATTCAATGCACTTAATGACATTCATGCGACCTTTGTTTCTAATTATGAACAATTATAGTGCAAATTCAATTTGCTAAATAAGGAGCATGAAGAGCTTAAGGCTAAATTTGAGTGTATTGAAGCTCAAACTAAGGTCCCTTTGAAGCAATCTACCTCTCTATTTAATTTCAATCATAAGATAGATGCTTCCACTTCTTGTGATGATTTAATTACTTTATCTAGCTCACCCCTTTGCAATAAGATTTGTGTTGAGAATGTTGTTGTAGAACAATCTAATGAATTTATTGCACAAGACAATGATGAGCTCAAGAAAGAAGTGGAGAAGCTCAAAAAGGATTTGGCAAGACTAAAGGGTAAGAATCATGTCCAACCTCCTCAAGATAACCATTCCACCATGGTGAAGGAGCTTGCGGAGGGGTCCACTATGACATACTTCAAGTACCATCAAGAAGGCCACAAGTCCTTCTAATGCAAGCAAGTCAAGAAGAAGACCAAGAAGAAGAAAAAGATCATGAATCTCTCCAAAAAGACCTCCAACATCTACACCAAACCCAACTACAAGAACAAGATTAAGAGCAACCACTACAAGCTCAAGAAGAAGAACAATGGCGAAGTGGTTGCATATATGGATGGAAGAAAAGACCGGGGGTGGATCCAACCTGTTTAGGTGCCCAAGCAAGTCATCACCAACATGAAATGACCCCAATCAATTTGAGTTCCAAAGAAGACTTAAAGTCCACAGGTCTTCGGGGATTTGGAGACTTGGCACACAAGATTAAGTGAAAATTCAAGCAAAAAGCCAAGTGTACAAGATTGGACGTATTGATGAAGATCATGATCATCATATACCCAAATCCCCATACAAAGGTGAAAGGTACTAGATATAAAATATTTTCAATTGGTATTTTTGCCTTGTCAAGGATTACATGTGCTTATTTCAATTTATTGCAATGCCTAATATAAGTCTCATATGGTAGGTTGCTTGTATTTCGTTCTTATCTATGAGCAACCTACATGGTTTATTAGTTATAGATTTCTTTCATGGCAATAGTCCTTCATTTGGTAATTACTAGCTCTTTAATTAGTATTCCTTATGTGCCATGATCAATCTATAGGATAAACAAGTGCATATCTCTTACAAGTATTCAACACTTGTATGCGTACTTTTAGGGGGAGTATATCTTATGGGTTATGATTTTAAGACTAACATGTGTTTTAAGTGATATCTTTTGTAGTCTCATAAAGTGATCAACAAGTCCCCGAAGGTATGCAATGCTTAAAAGATTCAATTGGTATCATTGTTAATTCATTTTCTACATTTAAGCTACCTCCATGCATGATATGTCTTAAACTTCCTATCTTGTTACATTGTCTAGTTATGCATATGTTTTACTCTCATCATATGAATGCACACATATAGGGGGAGTTTATATTATATCATGTGAGCTTCATGATTTGTGATCCTTGTTTCTCTTTTGTAATGGGTATCAATGCCTTCTATTCTTTCAATTGGTATATCTTTTCATATGGTATCAATACCTCATGTATCATAGCTTATGAAGCTCTCTCCCAAAATGCTCTAATGTTTTTCCCTTGATCTCAACATGAGTTTGTAGCCTTTTTGAGATTGTTGACAAAGGGGGAGAATTTTGAGACCAAAGCAAGATACAAGAGAAAAGCAAGATGCAAGAACTATCTCAAGTACATTGTTGACAAAGGGGAATGCATCTTCAGTTGATAGAGGAGATGAAGAAGCTCTTGCATGGATCGATCAAGGGAGATATAAAAAGAGGGGAGATTGTAGTAAAAACAGGAGATATGAATTGGTAAAAACATGATTGCCTTACAATTAGTATCATAATTTGTTCTTATCATGCATCCAAGCAAAGAGGTATGGTCTTATGAACTTTTCAAATCATGTATTCTCTTAATTGGTCTAAATTGGTATCATTTGCCTCTTGCTTTAGTTGTATTGTCATCAATCACCAAAAAGGGGAGATTGTAGCGAAATAGCCCTATTAGGCAATGATTGTGATTTTTGTGATTAATGACAACATAGTTATTGGGACTAACATGTTTGTCAATAATATATGTTAGTAGGTCTCATCGATGCAATACATCAAGAAGCCACCGCAACCGGGATAAAGTTTGATTGAATTGGAAAAAATCTAAGAGAAATTGTTCTCACCGGAAGGTCCAGCGCTAGAAGAATTGCACTCACCGGAGCATTATGTCCAGAGGCAGTTTGCCTCACCAGATGATCCGGTGATAAGTAATATACACGTCAGAGCAATTCTGTCAGAAGGGGTCAGAGTGGATTGCACTCACCGGAAGGTCCGGCGATCAGAAGAGATGCACACAGGACTATTTAATAGAAGTTTGGTTTTTTCGGAGGAAATGAATTATAAGGCATCGAATGATCCGGTGATGAGATGGATATCACACCGAAGCATTTTGTGACTTGTGTCACGGTGCAGAAGACTATAACTCACTAGATAGTACGGTGATGAAGTGATTCACACACGGAGGCTTCACTAGAGCATTTAATAGAGTGTGTGAAAAACCCAGAAAAGAAGAAGTTCTACACACCGGAATATGCGGTGATGAAGACAGTGCACACTGGAGTATTTTGTGCAGAGAAGAAGTTTGGCGCGGTCTGGCTCAAGTGTACTCATTGGATAGTCTGGTGATGGATTGATGGTTACACCGGGCAATCCGGTGTTTAGAAAAAATATGAGTGGAGTTCAAATGGCTAGTTTCCTCGAATGTACACACCAGATGGTCCGGTGCTTGTACCTCTGTTAACGCCAGATCATCTGGTGTTCATAGAATATGTGAGCCGTTGGGATAATGGCTAGTCCGCAGGGTTGAGGCTATAAATACCCCCCCCCAACTCATTCATTTGAATAGAGTTCAGAAAAACCCTTATACACCTAAGAAGATATCCAAGCCATCCAAGAGCATAAAGTGTTCATCCAAGGTGATTAAGAACACCATTAGTGAGTGATTAGTGCTTATAGGCCTAGAGAGAAGTGTTGCTAGGTGCTACAACCTAGAGTGTGGATCAAGGAGTGATCCAAAAGTGTACCGAGAGGTACACCGATGCCTTGGAGTCTTTGTGACTCGCTGGTAAATTGTTGACCCTCTGACTTGGTGTGGAGAGGCGACAAGAGGATTGTGCGGGGACATGGAGGCCCTTGTCTTTGTGACTAAAGCTCCGAAGTGAAGATGGTGTACAAGTGACCGGAAGAGAGGTTAGTGGTGAGACCTCGCCTTGGTGGTTTGGTGGCTTATCATGCTTAAGGCCTTGTCTTAGTGACTTGGTATCTCAGGAGCCATGATTGAAATAGACTTGGCGATCGGGAGCATATCCTTTGTGGAGCTCCAACGTGGACTGGGGGTGGCTTGTGTGCCACCGATACCACGGGATAAAAATCCCTCGTGCCGAGTTTGTGTATCTACCTCATTTACATTTCCGCATTTACTTACTTGCAATTTACCTTGCAGTTCTCTTAAGCAGTAGAGTAGACACACTAGATAAGCCTAGAGCACATTTAAATAGAAATTGAGATAGGTTTATCTTGTGAAAGCTTTGGAGCCAATAGTTTTAAGTGTCCTAATTCACCCCTCCCCCCCCCCCTCTGAGAACGTCCTTGATTCCCTTCACCTTTTAAAGAAAGCCAATGGCAAGTGGACAATGTGCATCGACTTCACCGACCTCAACAAAGCTTTTCCTAAGGATCATGTTCCTCTTCCTCGCATCGACCATATTGTCGACTCTACGACAAGTTGTTAATTATTGTGTTTTCTAGATGCATATTCGGTGTATCACTAAATTATCATAAGGATAGAGGATGAAGAGAAAACTGCTTTTATTACTGTTTTTGGTGTATTTTGCTATGTAAAGATGTCTTTTGGTTTAAAGAGTGTTGGTGCTACTTATCATCAGTGTATCCAGAATTGTTTACAGCCCCAAATCGGGCGCAACATTAAAGCTTATGTCGATGATATCATAGTCAAGTCAAGAACCCAAGAGGCAATGATTGTCAACCTTCAGGAAACAATCGACAACCTCATGAAGTATCGTATGATGCTTAACCCCAGAAGTGCACCTTCGGTGTCCCATCCAGTAAGCTTCTCTATTTCCTAGTGTAAAATCATAGCATTGAGGCCAATCCGAGCAAAATTGAGGCTCTCGATCAGATGCGGTCACCTCGAACACTAAAGGAGGTTCAAAAGCTGACGGGGTGTATAACGGCCCTTAGTCGATTCATCTCCAAGATGGGCGAGCGAGGGACACCTTTCTTCAAGTTGCTGAACAAGAACGACCGGTTTAAGTGGACGGAAGAGGTGGAGAAGGCTTTTCAAGACTTAAAAAGGTATTTATCATTTCCGTTAATTCTAACCCCGCATAACAAAAAAATGGGAATGCCCCGAGAAGAAGGCCATGATCCAGAAGCTAGTTTACTACGTAAGCGAAGTCATACATGATGCTAAGCTACGATGCCCGCAAGTGTAGAAGTTGTTGTATGCAGTCTTAATGACTTCCCGGAAGCTACGATATTATTTCCAAGCACACAAGGTCACTATTGTGATGACATATCCATTGAAGGATGTTATACGCAATACGGAGGCTACTAGATGAATCGTGCAATGGGCGGTCGAGCTCAACGAGTTCGATGTGTGCTACACACCGCGTACGAGCATCAACTCAGGAATATTAGCATAATTCATCGTCGAGTGGACAAATGTTGAGGAAATCAAGCCAAGCATGGTCGAGGACCACTAGACGTTCTTCTTTGATGGATCACTTATGCTTCAAGTCTCGGGGCTGGCATCGTACTCAAATCTCCAACGGGCGATGAAATTAGGTACACCATTCAATTAGAATTTAAAGCTCCCAACAATATTACAGAATATGAAAGACTGGTAAAAGGGCTCCGTATAGCTATATCGCTTGGAGTCAGGCGACTAATTATAAAAGGGGACTCACAGCTAGTCATAAACCAAGTGCAAAAGGAGTACAATGCTTAGACGACAACATGACAGCTTATCTGAATGAGGTACGAAAGCTCGAGCAGTGGTTCAAAGGTTTGGAGGTCATGCACATCTGAAAAGGTGACAACTCCATCGCTGATGAACTCGCTAGGCTCGCTTCATCCCGTTCTCTAGCACATGTGGGAGTCTTTGTTGAAAAACTGTTTAAACCATCTGTCTCGATAGTCTCGAGTGCAGATGTTGTCCAACTCAGCTAGCAGTCTGGTCACGTTAGCGAGGCAAGATCTGAAGACAGGGTAGCTACACTACTCAAATGTGAACTAACTTGGATGACTCCATCCGAGTCTATCTTAAATGTCAAGAGATCCCTGGCGATGATGCATCTATAGAGAAAATTACTTGTAAGTCCAAGTTATATGCTTTGGTAGATGATAAGATCTACCGAAAGGGGAGTAACGGAATCTTGATGAAATGCATTACTCAAGAAGAGGACAATAAGATATTGCACGATATCCATGGAGGCACGTGTGGTAATCATGGGTCTTATCGCACCTTGATCAAAAAGGTTTTCCGCCAAGAATTCTTTCTTTTGGCCGAATGCCCTCTAGAATGCTTCTGAGCTGGTAAAAAAGTGTGAAAAATAGCCAATTTTTCGGAAGGCAAAACACTCGACTAGCCCAATCTCTACAAATAATTTCTTTCTTGATCTTTCTCTGTTTGAGGCTTGGATATCTTGGAACCGTTTCCAAAGACCCAAAGTGGTTTCAAATTCCTATTCTGGCTATGTTGGAATCAAGATTCTAAGGAGACATAGGCCCTTATTATGCATGGGACAGCCACCTAATAAATTGGAATAATGAAGTTGATGATATATTTGAAACAGTGCATATATGAAGCTGATCATTTGGAAATTTGGGTGCCGTGTGGTCGAACGTACTAATCCAACGGTTATTTTCTATTTCATGTTGTAGGAGTGGAAAAGTATTATTATACAAGGTCCGATGAGAAATAAAACTACAACAACTAAAATGCCCTTGCCTTATTTGCATGGTGTGTCTGCCACATATCTTGGTTCCTTGGTCACTGAGATTGAAGATAGGTAGTCTAGCAGACGAAAAAATAAAGTCAATGAGGTAGGATGAGAAACAGTAGAGCATGCGGTCAACTGGTCATGTTGCATTTGAGTTCAACAGATAAAAGAGAACAACGAATCCACGGTGCAACATGTTATCCGAAACTATTATTTTTGTTTTTGTTAAGAAAACATTTTCCATCCAAATATTTCATGTGGTTAATGAAAACTTAATCACAGATTTTAAATGATTCATATGGGTTTAGAATGTTCTAAAACACATCTGCGGATATTTTTGGTTTACTTTTAGTTTATTTGTTATACGTATGATTCGGTGATAAATAAATTGTGAAAAAGGAATTCAAGATCTTGAGCCATTGTGGGTCAGATATGCGAATTCCATTCATGGCCTTTCTATCGCTCTTCATTGGGCCTTAGCCGGACCAAATCAGTTCGTGCTCAATTCTCGTTTGACCGCACTCCACCTCGGCCCAACCAAGCCCGGATGCCGCCTCCAGCCATTTGTTATATGTATGATTCGGTGATAAATAAATTGTGAAAAAGGAATTCAAGATCTTGAGCCATTGTGGGTCAGATATGCGAATTCCATTCATGGCCTTTCTATCGCTCTTCATTGGGCCTTAGCCGGACCAAATCAGTTCGTGCTCAATTCTCGTTTGACCGCACTCCACCTCGGCCCAACCAAGCCCGGATGCCGCCTCCAGCCAAACTGACACATAGTTATGTCTGCTTTGAACGATCCCGATTGCCCTGCCAGTTATCGCCTTATGCCACCAAACACGAGCATGTGCTAGGGTTCAAACCGCAACCGGCACGATTCATCTCCCCATGCTTATAAAGTTGTCCAAATTCAAATCTCCGTTTCGTTTACTCATACACACTCTGTATCGTAGTCCCCACCAGTCGCTACCACGCTTCGTCCTCGGCTCTAAACCTGATCTCCATCCCAAGATTTGTACACCCCTATAATCTAGTGCAATAACGACAGAAATATGATAGCGGCGCATTTCCAGACTCATATATAGGTCGTTGCAGATTCAACTCCTATAGCAGCCCCTCGTCCACACATGCGCAAGCTTTCTTTTAGCATTGCACATGCCATTGTGTCAGGGGCCTACTACGTAAAACTCATCCCTGATCCATCCTGATCCGTACATCGACACGTTCACTGTCCTTCAACTATACCTCTAACGTCTCAGGGTTTAAATTAGCTTAGGCTTATATAAACACCAAGTAAATAAACCACACACTCGTACTGACCCAATTATGTTTTCATCCTCACTCCACATAAAAGGGTACTAAAGCTGTGCACTGGAACGTCACAACACACAATTTATGGATATCGATTTAAGGTAGACGCAAAGGCGAGAAATTTGGGTAGTTTGCGTCCAAATGCGCAATGAGAAATGGAAAACCTTTTTGTGTGAGGGATTTTCTGCAATTTTACCCCATCGTCCCGTGCACGCAGCTCACAGGGTCACAGGGACAGTTGGCAACACTCCATCCAGCTCCTTGTCCCATTGCTTATCACTTGCCATACTGCTCGTCGGCGCGGAGTGGGTATGGGTGCGCCCGCCACTGGAGGCCAAGATCGTGGCTTCAGCGGCTGGGTGGTCGGCGACGGTGGAGCAGGAGGCGCTGCCATTGAAGGTGGTGTTCGCATTGCCAGCAAGGTACTGTTGGAAACTTGAGTAACCGAACAAAGTGATGGGCCTTCGGAACCCCAAGGTGATCCATATGTTAGGTGAAAAACGCACAAAGTGGGGAACTATGCACGGATATTAATACCGCTTGTCTTTTTTGTTACAGTATCACTCTATTTGCAGGTCATACCCTACCATTCTCTATTATAGTTCACGACATTACTCCTCTAACTACCATATTCTTGGCATATCCATGGGTAATCTGGTAATATCCTAAGTACAACCTGCTTATTTACAACCATGCCCTTCATTGTCCCTGGCTATTAGCCACGGTCCTCCCTTCGCTTGGACTCCCGAAGGTCCACGCCCTATAGCACCTTCGGCATCCCTTCGGTCGGCCCCTCGTGATGCCAAGCAAAGGTCTTTGGCTGGCCTCCGAAGGTCCGACGAAAGCTTCGTCTGCACTAACACCTTTGGTAGCCCTCTAGCTGATTCCCAAGCGATGCCGAGTGAAGGCCTTCGGTTCACCTTTGAAGGCTGGACACAAGATTCGCCAACTCTGGCTGCTGGAAACGCTCCTACGGCACCAAGTATCCGAAGGGTATCCTTCGGGGTGTCGAAGGATTCCGGCATCATTACAGATCCACGATAACTATAAGCATTAGTAAATAGTGGCCGCAGATGTCTTTGACCCAACATCTAAAGGCGGTCCGTGGGACCATTCCCCAACAACAGTCCCCAATGGGCAAGGCTCCTCTTCGATGGGTCAAACCCATGATCTAGATGGTATCACCAAACGTCATCCCCTTTAGCCCGTTGAAGGACTCACACCATGATTTACCTTCGGCAAAAGAGCCCCCCTCGCTCACTAGGAGGGTCTAAATTTCTATTAATAACAATTTCTCTGGGGAGATGGATCCTTGAGGCATCGATTTCGATTATTTTGTCTTAACTGCCATTACAGAGATGGTTCAGTTCTCAATGCATGTCTTTTCAACTACCCTCTGTTTCTAGCGCTATATATATTTCACCCCGCGGTTATTTTTTCCATACTCATTGCCTTCAAACCTGCACGCATAGCTTCGTACGCTCTGCACAAAGCTACGCGCAATTCTTCACAACCCTTCGCGTGGAACCCAAAGCAACTTTAATCGATGGCTTCGAAAGGCAAACATGCCAAGCTGAAGGTTTATTGGATCAGGAGATCGAAAGTAAACGAAGGTGTCCTGTACGGTCTAAAGAAATAGGGCCTCGTAAGGGACTTATCGAAGCTTAGGCTTCTGAAGGACCAGGAGATTTCGATGCCAAAAGATTACGAAGCAATTGTCTTCATGGACTACTTCAGAGCTGGCATTCACCTACCCTATGATGAGATTATGGCGAAGGTCCTTAAAATGTTTGAGGTTTTTCTCCATCAACTGACGCTGAACGCCATTGTTCAGCTCAGCCTTTTCGCCTGGGCGGCAAGGTTTGAAGAAGCTAAGGCCTCAGCCAGAGCTTTACTTGATGTCCACCGGCTCTATCACCAGCTGAAGCCGGTCTTCGTTGACAACATGCAGTGCGAAGCCCACTACGGCTGCGTGAACTTCACTTACTGAGGGGATTTGGCCACACCTGTCGTGGCTTACAAGAATAAATGGCCAAAGGACTGGACACATTGGTGGTTCTACCATAAAGTATATAAGAAGGGCTTCCTTGTGTCAAAGTGTCTAGAGTCAAGGGTACCCGTGCCCCAAACGTGGTGACAAGGTATCCCTAATGGGCGGCCTTCGATGATTTTATGAGGTGTTCGAAGCACTTGAGCACTCATGACCTCTCCGAGGAGTTCTTAACCATAGGCGTCTGGCCACTTAGCGAAGGGTGGATCATTCCGTCCTTTGGGCTGAATGGGCCAGATGACTCTACAGCCCACAATTTGAATTTATGGAAAAACCAGGTATAAACCTTGGTTTAAATTCCATCATCCTTTGATTTTTTACTTTTTCTTATGTTTTTTTTATGTTTTGTCTTAAAACAGCTGTGAGAACCCATCTCCTTCTTGGTAAATTCATTGTAGCCGAAGGCCAAATGAATAGGCCCTCGGTCGTCGGGTCAATCAAATTTTCAAGCTCCAAAGCCTCACTTACGAAGACAGACCAAAGGTCACCGGTCCATCGACTAGAGTTGCTGAAGAAGCGGATGATGCTAGAGGAAAGGGAAGGATGGGGACCCTTCGTCCCGTGGGGACCCTCCGGTCTGTGGGAGAAAAGGCAAAAAATTGGAGTTCAGAGAAGGTTGCATGCCATGGTGAGGACCTCATCAGTGATGCAAAGGATGATGAGGATCTCAGGGGTCCCCAAGCCATACTAGCAACGCCACTTCGATAGGTGTCACGGAAGTTCATGATGGAGGTGTCCGTCTCTTCAAAATGCATCGCACCAGCCGTGCCGATTACTGTTACTCCTCTCTTCAGTGAGAGCGGCGAAGATGACAAAACACTGCCAGAACTACGTTTCAACATTGAAGCAACTACAGACGAGACAATGCTTCAGCACGACAACAGGGGTGAAGAGGTCGGCTCTGATGACGCCAGATTTGAGGCATCTAGCTCATCTAACTCACACTCCAACTCCAAAAGTCAATAGACTGTGAAAACCGAATATTGGGGGATGCTTCACCATATCCATGCCTTGGTGGTGGCAAAAAAACTAATGTCAATGGGCACCTCACGCGATGCCATAATCATCAATGCCGAACCACTACGAGTGACTTCGTTTGAGCCAAGCGCCAGAGAGGTGAAGGACATGAAGAACATATTTACAGCTTCATCCTCCCAGAGCTCAAGATACCACTGGTGAGGAAGCCTGTTGTCGACCAGATTAATGCCTTCGACGTCTTGACTGCAAAGGTTGTCTTGATTATTATCAAGCTCCCCTTTGCATTATCGTTCTTATAATGTTTTATGCTTGTTACAAAGTATGCTTCTCTCATGTGCTCTACATAAACACGCGGAAAATCTGAAGCTTACGCCAAAGGGGTAGAGGCAATTAGGGTCCTACTGCTCCAAAGATATGAAAAGGCTGAGGCCAAGTAGAAAGAATTTCTCCGGTGGGCAAAGGATGTCGTTATGAGGTCTTAACAACTTGAAAAATAGGTGGACACCCTTTGTTCGAGTACGCAAGAACTAGAGCAAGAAGTGATCACCCTTCGCCAATGCACAGAGGTGTCTGAAGCGAACATATCAGAACTTTAGGCCCTCTATGACACCGAGAAAGCTGAAAACCAATGCCTAAATGAAGCATTGTGCGGGTGAAGCAATTTGCTTGCGATGCCATTCTGGAGAGGGTACATGTTCTGGAGCCGAATGTGGTTAAGGCCAGCAAAGCTATTTGCCAAACTCTTGAAGACCTAGGTGCTTTGGCCGTGCCTCCCACCCTCGACCAAGTTGATTTGGACAACCTTCTTGGGTGGATCACTATATTGACTGGAAGTCTTCAGCAAGAAGCTCACCTGTATGGTGATTTCCGCACCATGATTTCAGGTTGAAGCCTTATCCAATCCTTGGAGTTGACAGGCCGTGACCATCACAAGGCACTTGAGCCCTTCGTTATGCTATCTGTCGAACATGTCCATCAGGGTGGTATCGAAGGCATCAAAGGCCTCCACCAAAGCCTTCACCAACAACTACTGGTGCGGACATGGGCATACCCTCGCCCTTCGGGAGGCAGAGAACAACCGCCAAAAAGTAAGCAACTCTTCGCTATACCTTAGCATCATTTTATCATCCTCATTTAACATTACTCGCCTTTTATTGTAGGTTGCCGTGAAGGCCATGAACTCTTTGGCCATCGCAGGAACCTTTGCACAGCCCACTTCGGCGCCCGCCTCTTCGCAAGTGACTAATGAAGCGCAAAATGTAGGTCCAGAGTACTAGCGAGGGGTTACTGTACATTTTTGGATTTGAAACATTCGACATTATCCGAAATCCTTGTAATATATCTCTAGTTGATTTTATGTTAAACATTTTGACATTCTTCGCTTGTTGTGCAGGTCCTTCCTTCGGACTCTGTGCAGGTAGCCGAAGATGTTGTCCCCTTAACCATGATGCAGGATAATTTTTTTATGCCATGGGCTTGCTGGGATTCATTCCGTCGCCTCCATCCTAACACAAAATTTAACAATTACTAGCGTGCGAAGGTCAGGACCTACGACACGAGGAATGCTGATTCAAAAGCATTTTGGGAGTTATTTCACCCTTCGGACTTGGAGATCTGAAGGGTCGAGAGGGAAATTCATAGGATAGAATGCAAGGATTTTGCCCCTCCAATGGAGCTTCTCGAGCCGAAGCCTAAGCCAATTGACGAAGCTTATAACACTACTTTGCTCTGGCACTTTTGTTACTGACGATGACCTCAGCCATCATAAGGGTTACATCTACCGAAGGTGACAGTGAACAGCTTACATCCTCGGCCAACACTTCTTTGGATAGTTATGTCGGGTCACCGCTGGATCTGACAAAGCCTTTTTTCACAAGGCGGGGTATTGCTTTTCAGCTTGGTCGCAGACAAATGTATAAAGGCACTGTAAATCCTAACATCGATGAATTCACAGAATAATTTTTGCTATCCCTTGTTGCATTATTCTGCTGAGGCTCCGGTCCCTAACATTTAGTTGTAGGGACCTTCGGAAACAACATGCGCAAAGCGTTGATCGAAAAACACCATCCCCTGGCTTTTGAGCTGTAGGGACCTTCGGTAGCAACATGCGTGAAGCGTTGATCAAAAAATAGCCCCTCCCCTGCCTTTGAGCCATGGGACCTTTAGCAATAACATGCGTGAAGTGTCAATCAAAAAATGTCACGACCAGAGGCACCGGACCAAAGCCTGCCCACCCGACCGCGTCCAATATTTGCAAAGTCACGTGATATTGGCTCGCATGTGGCAACAAAGACTCGAACTCAAGACCTCACAGCCTGTGCATACACATGACCCCTCTAACCATCTCAGCTATCGTCCGTTCGTGAATATAGTAACAAAATAAATCCTTTTGACATCTTCTGATCAAACGTTTGAATAGCTATTTGTATATCTAAATGATCTCAAATAAAAAAAATCGAACAACTACAAAATTGTAGATCTCGTCTTGAGCTACAATTTTCATATAAAGTTTTTCCTCATCCGACTTCGTGTGAAAAAATTATGAATTTTTTAATGTGAGCTGTCATCGACCATTGCTGCAACTTTATTATAATTATTTGGGCATTTAAATGACTTCAAATTAAAAAGTTTTCAACTATAAAGTTGTAGATCTCATCGAGAGCTATAATTTTCATATAAGGTTTTTCCCCATCCAACTTCGTGTGAAAAAGTTATGAATTTTTTAAGATGAGTTGTGACAGTAGCAATTATCAGTGGCGGTTCGTAACTAGAACTGGCACTGATACTGATTATCAGTGCCGGTTATCAGTGCCAGTTCGTGGCTAGAACCGGTACTAATGTATCAGTGCTAGTTCTTATCTACTCAGCTGTTGTTCGCGCGCGAGAGTTTAAGAACCGGCACTAATACGTCTTCAGTGCCGATTACTATCGAACCAGCACTAATAGGGCGCTACATATGTGGTGTTCTATAGTAGTGAACATTAGGAACTTTACTAGTAGTGAACTTGCACTGATAAGAGTTGTTAGTTTAGATTGTTAGGACTGGCTCTTATATAAATGAGGGCACATCACCTATTGTAATCAAGTAATGAATTAATAAGTTTAGTTCACATAAATTAGCTACTCAGAGCCTCCTTAAGAGGATAAGTACGCTTCCAATTATTTCTATGGATCCAATCAACCCAACCGTATTATCTTTGGTATCAAAGATCTATCTTCCTACGTTCCTTCTGTCCGCCCTCCATCAAGTCCCGCCGCCACACATCAATTCGTCATCCATCAATTTGCTCCCTGCTTTGTTTGCTACTTCCCAGTGTCGCCCGCCTCATCCGCTCAGATCGTCTGCTGGTGCGAGACTCCTCTGCAGCACCGGCCACCCTTGCTTGATCTACCTCCAGTACTACTCTTGCCCCCGTCAGATCTCCCGGCCTCGGCCTCCGTAGCGCCAGCCCCCGTTCTGCCACAGGCCATCGCTACTCTGTCCGGTCACCTGCACTGAGCCTCATGGGGATCCGCCTCCAGCACGGATGTTGGCCGCATCCATGCTTCCACGCCGCGGACCACTAGGTCGCCCCCAACTCGCGCTGCCTACCCCAACCGACGTCGCACACCCCTGACGGCGAGCAGATTCGACTCCAAGCCCGGCCGCAACTTGCCCTCACCGTCAGCCTCCTCCGTCGGTCGCCTTAGGCCGCCGTGTTCCGTCCCGACCGGTCGATATGCTCCATGGCGGGTTCCGCCTGGGTGATCCAACTCCCTACTGGCGAGGTAGCCATCGCTTGCATCACGCATGGCCGGTTTCGTTCACGCGTGCGGCTATGCATATGTGTATCTATCGGAGGGTGAACCCCTGTCGCAAGGATCCTGGGGGACCCCTTTTTAGAGATTCAGCCGGGGGATGATCCTGAATATGTTCGCCTGAGAAATAAATGGATATGAATGCGATGGCCGGCGGTGCGGAATCATCTAATGCGAAAAGGAGTAAATGCACTGGTGTTTAGATAGGTTCGGGCCGTACGGGGGCGTAACACCCTACTCCTGTTTGGATACTATAAATACCCTGAGGAAGTCCCTCAAGGATGTTGCTGGTTACAAGAATGTTGGTCTATCTTAGAGCTTGGGGCTCTTTGTTCTTCGGCCTGTCTCGTGTTGTTCACTTCTCAACCGTTGTTTCTCTTGTGCTGTGTTTTCCCACACTACTGAGCTCTCCTTTTTTTTTGTGCCGCCGGCGGCTTTAAATACCCGCCGGCAGCAGCGTGCCCCGAACGGGAGGGGGAGCACGAGTTCCGAGACACCATAAATGGAAAGGGCATCATCATTTCCTCTGAGCGAAGTGACCGGGGGTGAAAAATACGTCGCACGCCCGGTCATCCGTCACCATAAAATGCACTGGCAACGGGCGCCGTGGAGAGGGCCCACCGCGCAGCCGCAGAGCGGCCCGGCATGCCCGTCCTGTCTTGTTCCCCTGCCACAGCAGCGCGACAGACGGAACGCCTCGGCCCTTACGACGTTATCCCGAGACGGGTCGGATGGCACGGGATGGGACCCGTGCAATTAATAACCCCACGCCCCTCTGCCAGAACGTGACAGGAACTGGCGCTGAGCGCGGCGGGAGCAGTTGGAGATGACAGGCCACGCACGCTCTTTAAATGCGGCCTTGGACCTTTGACTGGCTGACACCTCATCGGTGGGCGCCTCGGGGGCCACTGCCAGGGGGCTCCCTGGGTCGTCGGGGTACCGAGTGCTCGGGGGTACTGTTCACCTCCCCGAGCACTCCCTCCGGGGCACACTTGTACGGATCATCGGGGAACCGAGTGCTCGGGGGCTACTGCACGCAGCCCCGAGCACTCTCTCCCGAAACTTCCTTCGGTGGGTCCTCGGGATACTTGGGTGCCCAGGGGGTCACCGCTAGCGACCCCGGGCACGTTTCTTCCGGTACTTAGCTTTCATGGATCATCGGGGAACTAGGGTACTTCGGGGGCCACCGACTGTGGCCCCGAGCGCCCTCTCCCGGGACTAGTTCTTTTTCACCTTGCGGGAGAGACTTCGCGGGATGGTGCCACGTGGCGAATTGCTAGCCTGGCCTCGGGATTTGGGGACCCCCGGTTCCTGATACACCGGCAGTATATGTGCTTCGATCTGTTGTGCTGGCCTCCATCCTATGATGCATGCTACCTGCATCGGGCATGGGTGATCCTCCGACTACGGCCAACTTCTCGTCCAAGCTAGATCGGATCTTGCGCATCGACGAACGCAACATCAAGAACATCAAGCACATAACAACACATCTTTGCTCCCTCAACGTGGTTGTCATTCAGCTGCTGAGCAAGCAGATCGCGCACGAGCCTAGTAGCTCTGGCGTGGGCAATGCCAGGGGTTCTGCACCACCACCGTCGAACGCTGATCGAGTGTTGCGGCTGTTTGCCAGGGCAGAGGCATCGGTGGCCGCAGGAAGCGAGATGGAGATGGCTGAAGTCCATGACAAGGAGGAGATAAGTGTCTATGACAACAACTGGGAGATCACATCCAGCATTGACATTCCAGTTGTGCTTTCCCATGTTGGCACCGACATCCATATCGATAGCTCACTGTCGAGGACCTTAGCACATTTGTCGGGACGACTTCGATGTTCGCCTTGCCGCCAGCCGACAACATGCCTTCAACGGTCACTTAATCTCCTGATGACAACTGCAACCAACACCATCATCATCCGGGTCGTGACACTCCAATGCTTGCTTGCCAGCCTCGCATCTATTCAGATTTAATACGGTCTTCAGCCTTGGCCTCCGCCTAGCATCTTGAGGACAAGCTGCAAGTCAAGGGGATGCAGTGTTATATAGAGTATCTTGCAGAAAGAGAATCAAATTAGATAAAGATAGAGTTTGTTAGTTTAAATTAGTTGGCTTATTATGTGTTGAAATTACTGTTCATCAGTGGCTATTGTAGCAGCGTGTTACTGTAGCTCCAAGTTGGAGATTAGATTAGTTAGAGATAAGATATATCACTTAGTATTAGAGATAAGAGTTGTTAGTTTAGATTGTTAGGACCGGTTCCTATATAAAGGAGGGTGCATCATCTATTATAATCAAACAATGAATTAATAAGTTTAATTCACGTAAATTAGCTGTTCAGAGTCTCGTTGAGAGGGCGAGTATGCTCCCCGGTTATCCCTACCGATCAGATCAACCCAACCATACCATCCAATAGAATCTCCTTGTGAAATCATCTGCTGGCAGATTAGTGGTTTATTTTCCATATGCACTTTCCTGGTATCACGATTCGCAACAGTAGAAGACGACATGTTCTTGTGTTCAGTTACATATAAAACCAATCTGTAGGTATTTTTTTTTTAACAGTTTTATGGCACTACTAGACATTTTTATTATAATGACATTCTATGACAGCCGTTTTAAGAATTCATCACAATCCGTGTTTGGTACCATGCATTCTGACTTATCCATTGCGTAGGTGATGAAGGCCCTGGATGGTCTACTTCGTGGAAGATGGCATTGTGGGCCCATCTTCACAACAGTGAGCATGCATACAAAATGATTCAGCAGCTAATCACAATGGTAGATCCAAAACATGAGGTTGAGAAGGAGGAGGTCTATACAGCAATCTGTTCACGGCACATCCACCTTTCCAAATTGATGCAAATTTTGGGTAAATACGATCATTCAATTCGAATCTAGATATGCACCCTACAGAATATCCTGAGTAAATTTTATGGACTAAACTTGCTAACAAACTGTCACAAAACAATACTTTTAAGGAAAAATATCAGAAAACTACACATCGAGTGAACAGGCTTTGATCAAAACTACACATTCTTTGGCATACCTGTCTCAACAATAATTTTTTTATAGAATTCTGGTTCCAGTCAACAGACTCATCAATTGGACCTAACTGTGATACATGCTAATTTCTGTTTGTCACTGTGTCTAAGAAGAAGAAAAGGGGTGCCAAAACCTTGGGCTTCTCCACCCACACCTTGCGATTGTCAACCAGCATGTGGTAGCTGAATAGCTGATGCATCTGGTTCACGTCGCGGTTGCTCTGAGACTGTTGACTGCAACAAAATTTGTTAAAAAAAAGTGTATCTTTGTGACAGATATGTTAAGGAATGTGTAGGTTTGTGAAAGTATCCCATTAAGATTGCAGTTTCATGATAGTTTATTCAAATTATGTGTAGTTTTGTGAAAGTTACTATAACACTCTTGTGATGTGAGCCCTTGCAATAGTCTCATTTCTATTTGTTTACTATGATCTTAATGCATGTCCTAATGGTCTTCTCTTGCAGATTCCCAGCTGCATTATCGGAAATGCTGGTACAAGTGGCCTCATGGCTGTGTTAAAGGCCTGAAGGCCCGAGGTGGCGTGACTGTAAACGTCTGCTGGAAGGAAGGGAGCCTCCATGAAGGTCTGCTATGGTGTAGCAGTGGCCAGAATTCGCTTTCCAGGCTGCACTACGGAGACCAGACTGCCACATTCTCGCCGGGACAAGTTTACAGGTCCAGCAGGGATTTGAAGTGCTTGAAGACTTGGTCAGTCTGAGAACGCGCATCTGCTGCAATCGGACGGTAGAATCTGTTGCGGGGAAATTTAGGAAATGTTCTCAGAGGCTAGCAAACAGCCAATTTCAATAAATCGTTGCACATAAAGTCCAACTTCTGCTTTTCTGTGCATGTTTAATCGCGCTTGATCTATACGATGTGTTTATTCGCGTTTCAATGTGCACATTTAGACGTTGCCCGTCTTATTCCGCGCATTGCATTCTGTCAACAGTTCATCCAGATGATAACAGTCGCAGCACAGGTAAAAAAGATGAAAATGGCTCTTAAGTTTGACTCCTTGCTTCCTTCATTGATTAAGTTTGACTCCTTGCTTCCTTCATTGTTGTCAGTTTTTCATTACGAGAACTAACATTGCATTGAAAAGTATCTTCATTAAACATACTTCTTGCCGATTTGACAATGCCACGGTGATCAACACAGACCTGTTGTTTCAAATTGTTGCTGGCCACGAATGCCGCTCGCCTAAATTGCAAACATTGTTGCTGGCTACGAATACCGCTCACCTATGTTGCAAATTGAAGTGGGAATTCGGTGATGTCCGATGAAATTGAAGTGGGAATTCAGGTGAAATTTTGCATGCCCAAATGCCATGTAAACGAGAGCTCTTCGATTGCAGTAACCTCCCTGCCCTGCCGCATTCAGATAGATGAGTGTGCTGCCTTGCCTTAAAAGTTGGGAAACTTGTGCACTGAGCATCCTAACTTACAAAGCTAGCATGCTTATCGTTTTGGGTTTGCCAGGTTTGTCATTTGATGTGTAGCTGCGACACACTTACCTGGAATGCACGGCAGCAGAATGCGGACAGCGATGTGCTGTGCCGTGCACTCTACCCTCGATGACGCGATTGTCATTTTGGAGTTTTTGAATAGTTATCCAGTCTCAAAATTTCACAAAGCAGGGACTGGGGAGCAGCAACGCAGCATACTAAAAACTGAAAACCCACCAGGAAACAGAAACCAACAGAAAATGGAAAGCTTGCCAAGCTTTAAGCGCTCTCTCCCTCCCACCATCACTATGCGCCTGTTTGTTTCTCTTAAATTATGAAAATCTAGATTCTGAATTGTAGAAGTTTTTCCAAGTGGATTGCAGATTGTACTATAATTCAGTTCTGAATCTGAATTGTAGAACACAATCCATAATCCATAATCCCAAACAAACAGGCCCTTCTATCTCTCTCTTTCCAATGGACCGGGGTTCGACAGGGGCTGGGCGGCCATGGGCGGCGGCGCCCGCGGCAGAGGAGCGGCCGCTGAAGGTGGTGTTTGGTTCCCCGGCAGAGAACTTCACGGACGCGGCGCCGATCGGGAACGGCAGCCTCGGCGCGATGGTCTGGGGCGGCGTCGGCTCGGAGAAGCTCCAGCTCAACCGTAAGCGACCTCTGGTCCTCTGCCTGCACACGGTTTCGCTCCAAGAACGGCGCCCAGCAGGCGTTCGACGCAATGCCCCAACCAGAGCATGCATATGCGCCAACCCTTTTCACTTTGTTGGCACAAGACAATTGAAGATAGTAGCTGTAACGTGCTGGCTTAAAATGTTCTTGCAGATGACACTCTATGGACCGGTGCGCCTGGAGACTACACTGATATCAATGCACCCACTGCCCTTGCAGTGGTCAGGAAGCTCGTTGATGAAGGACGGTTTGTTGAAGCCACTGCTGCAGCCTCGGGCCTTACCGATGGCCTGAACGAGGTATGCATGATGTGAGCTTGTAACTGTGTTCTGTTCCGTGTAGCAGGCGGGCTATTTATTATTTTGTTTCTGTGATGCAAAATTTTGTAATATAGCATCTATGCTTGACCACCTGCCAACTTAGAGTGGTGTATTCAATTGTCAGTACAGCTACTTATCTATTTTCTTTCCTAGTGATAGGGTTGTCTCTAAATTCTTTTCTTCTGTGCAATGAACCTTCAGTAATATATTCGACCACTCTTATGCAGCTTGTACATGATAGACTTTAATTGATGGCAGATGTTTCTTTTTAGCCTCCAGTTGGCCATGGCTTAAATATAAATGTGTGGTACACCACCAAATTAAAACTAGTTTGATTATCTTTGGCGATAGTTCAATAGGACTTGCTTATTTCTAAGAATTGATGTATGATATTTGAAGAACTTGTACCACGATTCAATGGCGGACCCAGGATTTGCAGGATGGGCATTCGAACTCGAAATAATAAAAATTTGGCAAAACTGATGACATAGCACTATTTTTGTACCGCTTTGCAAACATACCATTGGAATTCATGCTCTTGATAAAATGCAATATTTATTCTCACATCTTGCCTCGTCTACCACGGGTTAGTTGCTTCTTCTCAGGCAAGTTCCCTTTTACACTGTCTTCCTCCCCTTCAGCTGAAACCGCCATCGTCCCCATTGCAACCCTGTAGTCGTCCCCCAACGCTCTCCTCGACGTGCCCCTGGCAGGCTGCCACTGGTCACCCCCCTTTGCTCCCCTTCTGCACTCCAATCCATGCTTGTTTTCATTGCTTCCGTTGGTCTAGGTGAGAAAGAGATCAGGAAATTGGGCATCGGTGGTTTGTTTCTTGGACTGATGGAGTAATTGGGTCACGATGAGGATGGACGGTTGGATTATTGAGAGATTAGAATGTTAAATTTTGCTACTGAGCTCTTTTAGGCTACAAGTGTGTACCATTTGATACGAATTACATGATATATGCATAGTATGCAGGGCATTCGAATCCAATGAGGTCTGCCCCTGGCACGATTGTTATTTACTTACTCATACCATGATCGTTATTGACTTTTGAATTGAGAACATTATGTGTATTCCATAATTGTAAAATGATGGGATGAGTCACTGTACATGCAGCATTGCTGTTGTGATAATCTGCATTAGATGTTCATATACATTAGAAGGAAAGATATCTCATCTTTATTCCTTCTATGAAGGTCTACCAACCACTTGGAGACATAAACATAGAGTTCGAAACATCCAATCAGGAGTGCAGTTGCTACAAAAGAGAGCTTGATTTACATACTGCAACTGTGTACATCACGTACAATGTTGGAGCAGTTCAGTACACCAGAGAGCACTTCTGCTCAAATCCACACCAAGTCTTTGTCACCAAGATCTCTGCAAACAAATCAGGGCATGTATCCTTCACATTATCCTTGAACAGTCAATTAAACCACAATGTACATTTAGTTAACGCAAACGAGATGATCATGGAAGGTACCTGCCCTGAACGAAGACCCACACTGCAGAAAAATGGAACCGATGATGCTACTGGCATCAAGTTTGCAGCTGTCCTCAGCTTGCAGATGGGTGGTGCTGGGGCAAAAGCAGCAGTTCTGAATGGTCAAAAGTTGAGAATCGATAATGCAGACTGGGTTGTTTTGCTTATTACAGCTTCTTCCTCTTTCGATGGACCTTTTGTGAGTCCTTCAGACTCAAAAGTTGATCCAGTATCAGCAGCTCTGGAAACGTTGAAGATAAGCACGAATGTCACATTTTCAGAGCTGGAAGCTGCTCATTTAAAAGATTATCAGGGTCTCTTTCACCGTGTCACATTACAATTATCACATTCATCAACCTTTGAAAAGAGAAGCCTGAAAGAAGTTGGTGAAGCCATGAAAACAACAGCAGAAAGAGTGAATAGTTTTCGAAGCGATGAGGATCCTTCTTTGGTTGAACTTTTATTTCAATATGGTCGCTATCTTCTCATTTCCTGCTCTCGGCCTGGAACACAGGTATCTAACCTGCAAGGAATATGGAACCAAGATATCACACCTGCATGGGAGTAAGTTCTTTTTATTATTCCTTTAAATTTTTCAATCAATTATGTGTTATTTCCTAGTCTTTTCTGCTTGTTTTATGCATAGGTGCTCTATGCAGACACCATAATTTATTGCATTCGCAAATTGTTCACTTAAATTGTGTGCTATTAATTTGGTGACATCAAAAAATAGTTTGTACTATTTATGCAGTTTCAATTGTTACATGGACATGCACTTGTGCTTGAGTTATAACCTCTGACAACATAATTTATGCAACATATGTTTCTTTTAGTTCTACCACACCTTGTAAATTTTAGCAACAGAATCCTTGTTTGTCATGTACAAACATACACTTTATAACTGAAATCTTCATATCTCATGTTATACGATTTTAGTTATTCTGCTTATTCCATCTATACTTTACCTTGTAGCAATCATATGCATTTGGTTCATTTGAAATACATCATTACAACAAAATATATAGTAATTTTATAGTGTTATTACTAAAATATTCCAAATCTAATTTGTGTCATGCTATATACATTGTAATTTAGGAGCCTCCTGATTCCATTTTCTAAAGATGCCATATTGCTTATTTGTTTGCAATCCAGTTTTAATAATAAAAAATTAATTCTGCTTTGCTTTCCAGGGCTGCTCCTACCCTGAACATAAATCTTCAGATGAATTACTGGCCAACACTTCCCTGCAACCTTAGTGAATGCCAAGAACCACTATTTGACTTCATGGCATCCCTTGCAGTTAATGGAGCTAAAACAGCGAAAGTATGTTCTAGTTATTCCTTTGTTTCATTTTAATGGAACAGTGAGGTCACTAAAAAATGAATAGAATGAGAATAAGTAAAAAATTGTCTGTTTTAGGTTCTGTCTTTAGGTTCTGATAACTTTTAGAGGATTATATTAAACCTATCTTGGAAACTATGTTCACCATCTGGAAGGCCACTGTTGGAGCGTCCAGACAGTTTAATTCTTGTAGGTCTGATGACAATTATTAGAATATGTGGTTGACAGTAAGATGATCTAATATGGGTGCATGATATAAAGGCAGTCATCAAAGTTGATAATTTTTATTGTTAATAGAAGAATGGTAAATGACTGCAAACATAGTAGCATTATTTTTTTTTATTTTTAGACCGTGATACCAGAAAACTCTGAAGCAATTTACCTAGAAGAAAACAGTATCTTCTATGCTATTGTAGGTCATCCTTCAAGTACATATGTGCATATCCACCTGATTTCATTCTCCCATTATTGGTGGTATGCTGTGTTTATGACAGATCAATTACCAAGCAAGTGGCTGGGTAACTCACCACAAATCAGACATATGGGCAAAATCATCAGCATCTACTGGAAATCCACAGTGGGCTGTGTGGCCAATGGGGGGCGCTTGGCTTTGTACGCACCTTTGGGAACACTACCAGTATTCATTGGACAAAGTACGATCACTATCTGTGCTATCACATTATAAGCTTACAAATATCGTGATCTTATTTTACAAGAGATCACTCTGAACATAACTTCATTCTTGTATAAGTTTATATAATTTTATACTGAGAATGTGCAAGTTTCCTTTAATTTATTACTATGTGGATAATCCCACAAAATATCTATGGCCCAGAATTGTAAATTAGGTTCATGAACATCCAAGTAGCTCAATTTAATTGTGAATAAATTCTTTGAAACAACTAAGACAAATGGAATGCATCAAGGATGTCCCAAAGTTCATGCAAGAATTGTATTAGCCACTTTACAGTTACGAAACACTACTTATGGTTTTGAACATTTAGGAGTTTTTGGAGAATGCATATCCATTGCTGGAAGGATGCGCTCTGTTTCTGGTTGATTGGTTGATTGAGGGGCCTCGAGGGTATTTGGAAACAAACCCCTCTACTTCTCCAGAGCATTCTTTCATCGCTCCTGGTACTGGTGGTCAGCTTGCTAGTGTGAGCTATTCTTCTACGATGGACATATCAATCATCCGTGAGATTTTCCTGGCAGTTATTTCCTCAGCAGAGGTACCAGTTACATGCAGTGACTAGTTAGAGTATAGTACTGAAATTAGAGATATCACTGAGGGTGGTATATATTAAAAGTTGTTGATTTGTGAATTTAGTGCTGACTCAATCATAAGTTATACGTAAATCTTTGATTCTGCTACATGACAGGTTTTAGGAAAATCTGATACCATTCTTGTTGAGAGGATCAAGCAAGCACTCCCAAGGCTCCCTCCAATTATTATTGCTAAAGATCACACAATCATGGAGTGGGTAATGTTAACGACTACATGCTGCCTTATCTAGTTTCAATTTCTGTCTTTTAGCATTATTTGCTTCACATGTTTATTGTTGCTGCAAGAAGGCACAAGATTTTGAGGACCCAGATGTCCATCATAGGCATCAGTCGCATCTCTTCGGTCTTTACCCTGGTCATACAATAACCATGGAGAAAAATCCTGAGGTTTGCCAAGCTGCTGCCAATAGCCTTAAAAAACGAGGTAATGAGTAACTGCATTTTATTGTAATGTTATATTTCCATAATTTGATTATATTATACCTAAACATCATGTGAATTCTCCATTGACCACAGCTTGCGATGGTGTCAAAGAGTCTTATGACCCAAAAATACAAGGCAATAACAGAAAGATGCATGTAGAATATACACCTATAAACCTCTATGAACTATCTACATTGGGCATAACATGTTAGGATCCCCATGTTTTACTTGTTTCGAAGCAAAACAAATGCCAATTTGAAGTATATTGCATCTGTTATTATGTATTGATATGTTGTGACTAGCAACTGTCCATTTATTTTAATTAAATGCATGGAGCAGTCTTGTGTGATTAGTACGCAATGGTGGATGGTCCCATAATAGCAAAAGTGTAAAAGTTCAAGTACAAAAGCTTCTAGCGCGGTGGTAGTGCGTCCAGTTGAGATGCCGCCGGCCAGGGCTCGAACTCCGGCTCTCGCAAAAAAAGGTGCCTCGCTGTGGTGTGGCCTCCAGTGTGGTCCTGGGCCGCCTTTAAGCGGCTTTCAGCGATGCCCCTTGGCCACCGGCCTTCGGCGCCTTTTCTCGACCTATAGCTGACAATGCCTGCGAAACGTCTCTCTCCCCTAGGGTTGACTTTTTTTGTATGGTATCTTATTTATTCATGAGGCAGGAAAAAGAAACCGAGTCATACAGTTGTGGCACTGAGCTTTTTATGACAGTGTGCAATATATATTTACCGAAAGAATTGTATTTTCCTGACTTATTAAGCTAACATACCGTGGGTTCTTATCAGGGGAAGATGGCCCTGGATGGTCACTTACGTGGAAGATGGCTTTGTGGGCACGTCTCATGAACTGCGAAAATGCATATAGAATGATACTAAAGTTGATCAATCTGATTCCTCCTAGTGAAACATTTGGCGTTAATGGTGGACTGTATACCAACTTGTGGACAGCGCACCCGCCTTTCCAGATCGATGCAAACTTCGGGTACGAAGTATTCTCACTCTTTAAGTACACAGCAACCGTTTATGCTATGCATGATTCTAGCTGATTAGTTTTGCTTCCTTACCAATTAACCAATCCTGGTTTGTACCTACTATTAAAAAAGTTGATATGAAGCAGAGCAGAAAAATCTTCCTGATATCCAGTACCTGTACCTGAACTGTTATTATTAGAGTCTCTAATTCTGTGCTCTTTCAGATTCACGGCTGCAATAGCTGAAATGCTGCTTCAGAGCACCCTCACAGACCTCTACCTGCTGCCCGCGCTCCCACGCAATAAGTGGCCCAGGGGCTGTATAAAAGGGTTAAGAGCTCGGGGCGATGTGACCGTGAACATCTGCTGGGAGGAAGGGGAGCTCCAGGAAGCATTGCTGTGGTCCGGCAGAGGGGATTCGGTTGTAAAGCTGCATTATGGCGTTCAAGTTACAATGTTCAGCGTTTCAGGTGGAAACGCGTACAAGTTCAATGGGCGTCTACAGTGCATTGAGACATGGCCCCTGGAAAAATAAATATCTCGGAGTTATTTGCGGACATCTCTATGAATCGGTATGTGGTTTGCAAAATTTCCTTCGGTTGAAATAAAGGTTACTTGTATGACAATGTGAAGTGTTGCAGTTATGAGCTGTGTTTCCATTGCTGCTAATGATTGGTGTATGGTTTAATAGTTTCATCCATATTGAAATGAAGGTTGCTTGTATGAGAATGTTTATTGTTGCATTTTGTATTTGTATTTGTATTTGCATTGCTACTACCACCAGAAACGATTACATTGTTGCTCTGCTCCATTTTGAATTAACGAATCCAATTCATCAGTAAGAATCAAATTAGAAGATACAACACCACATCCACCCCAAACATAGAATTTTTTGCCGTCCTCTTCCGAAGCAGTTGTGCCTATGACCTTTGTGCTAGAGGAGGGGGGATTGAGATCCTCTGATGTGAAGTCAGGTGGATTTGACTTCACGTTGCTGAAGTTAAAGAATCTTGATCCGGGGAGGGGGTGCTATCATAGACCAAGGTCGGATAAATGGCCATAGAGAGGGGGTGGTGAGTCCAAGTGGTTCCGGAGCCAGCCCCCAGGCAGACGATCCGAGTTCGAACCCCAGCGTTGGCACCCGGAGGCCCCTCTGTAGCCTCCCTAATGAAAAGATAAATAGCCCTACACCCATGTGGCATGATGACGGTGTGACTGGCAACCACACCGCAAGGGTAGGGCCAGAGAAGGGAACTTTTCATATTAATATTATCTGTGGTACCATTCAAATTAACTGCACCCTATTACCATTATCCGTGGTACTTTTCGCATTAGCTGTACCCCTAACTTATACACATGACAGATATGAGCCCACATAGGCCTTCGTGGATGCTAATGGCACATCCTGATTTTTTCATTGCCCCCGCTTCAATCCTAGCTTATTTTACTCGCCCCCTCGTCTATCTACTTATATAGTGCTATAAATGCAGATTATCAAATAACATGGCAGGGTTGTGAAAAGACGATGATGATGACTAGAGAAGGGTGAATAGACATTTTTGCAAAAGTTTATCCCCTTTTGAAAATTGGTCTAAACTTACAGCGGAAATAAACTAACGGATTTTTTACAAGCGAAAAACCTAAATATACTAGGTTCAACAAGTGTACAATCGCCCTAAACAAATGTGAATATTACAATCCTAAGGTGTGATAAAAATTATTCAAATCTAGCAAGATATGCAACAAAACTCTAATTAGAAATTACAAAATTACTGTTTATCAGATGTTCCGATTTATTGTTTATTAGGTGTTCTGATACTGTTCATCGGAACTTTCGATCAGTGCAAAACAATAGATTTGAATATCACAAAATTAACTCAATGCACATATAAATAAGCATATAAGCATGGATATCAAGATAATGCACAGGAGTACGGAAATACGAAGACAAATGATTTATTACCAAAGTTCGGATATTCACCGATATTCTACGTCTCTGTTGAGGAAGCTTGGTTGCATTTAAGCTGGGTCTTTTTCAACACATTTCCTCACGAGGTTGCACAAATGCACTCCTCGTCTCCACTATGACTAACTCTTCATTCACTCCAGAGATGGTGAGTTCTGTAACCACTTTCGGGCCTCCTCACAATCTTCACCTGAAAAGATCACCGGTAATCTGCCACCGAGCCGTCTAGGAGACGGTGGTCTCTAAGAGTAATAAACTCCCAAACTCGCGCATGATCAACGTCAAGTGTTCAAACACACACAACTAATGCGACACGTGCAAGTAACCCAAGCTCCACACACCTCACACACCCCACTCTATCCTCACTAAGCCACAAAAGCTTGATTTTTACAAATTCTTGATAGAGAGGGGAGGGGAGCACTCAAAGGTGGAACACCAAGTTTTAACACCTCTTCTCAGCACCATAAAGCCAGCCAAAAAGGCCTCAACACGCTAGGAGGACAAGGGGTATAAACACGTCATTCTGAAAAACTAGCCATTGAAAAGATTCTGCACAGATCAGAATTTCCAATCCCCCAATCGGAACTTCCGATCCCAAGAATCCCAGCAGTCAAATCCGGATGAAACTTACTCCCAGGTCTACTAAAAATCACACATCAGAACTTGTGATCCCCAGATCGGAACTTCCGATTAAAAACATCCGAACCCGAGAGCACCAGATTTCTAAAAAATCGGAACTTCCAATTAGCACAACACTTAAAAAAACGGCAATAACTTTTGACTCTGATGTCCAATTTAGGTGATTTCAAACTCTATGAAAAACTTATTCAGAGGGCTACACATCCTTACTGAATTCATGATCTCAACTACATTAGATCAAAACAAGAAACACTCTAAAAGATAATTCGGACACTTCCACCCATTGTACAAAGCTTAATCTCCAAAGATTAAACTAGGTACCACTTGGGACATACGAACCACCACTAAGGCTTGGCCACAACCACTTTTCACCACTAAAACCGACAATAATAAAGGTCTAGTTCTAAAACACTTTTTAGATACCCCAAACTTGTAAAACGCACTCTCAACACAAACACATCCCACACAAAGCACGTGGTTTAAGCACTCTACACAACAATCGAGCGACGCTTTCGACAGTCCCTCTTAGTAGTATGGCTATCAATCCTATAACCCGATCTTCCACCAAACTCCTTGAGACCTGCAAAACTAGAAAACCTATTCTAGTTATACAATTGCCTTGAGCAATCCCATCGGACTTAAAAAATATATCATCAAAGCCCTGATGCTTCTCATATCTCTTTAAGGCTTGTCATCAACTCCTCTTCTCTTGATGATGATGATCATCCTCACTTCCATATTGATCCTCTTTTGATCTTTCGAAAGCTTGATGAAGTTTACTTGATTACTTTTCACGCACCAAACATAGAAGACTTCTCTTTTCACATCATCTTCATCCGATTCACCACCAAGACATGAACAACAAGCATCAAGCATATAAGTGTCCACTAAGCTTGTCTGGATCTTGCTCTTCCAACTTGTCATATTCAATATCTCAATTCAACTAATGTCTTCTTGCGGAACCTAACCTCAATTTACTTTCAAGTACAAAGTGCATGGGTACTAGTGAAACTAATAGCATATGCAATCCTTTTGATCTCTTTTGTTTGAAACTTCAAAAGATTATTTGGATATTTAAATGACTTCAAATGAAAAGGTTTTCAACTACAAAGTTGTAGATCTTGTCGAAGGCTACAATTTCATATTAAATTTGTCCTCATCCGACTTCGTATAAAAAATTATAAATTTTTTAAGATAAGATATTATCCATTACCAAATACGGTTCCATATGTGAATCACCTGTGGTAATTATTCCATTTACAGAGACGGTTCACATAAAGAACCGTCTCTAGAAATACCTTTTAACAAACGGTTTACATAAGAAATCATATGTGGTAATCATCCTATTTTCAGACACGGTTCACATAAGAAACTGCATAAGGAAATGACATTTTACACAGACGCTTCATATAAAGAATCATATGTGGTAACCATCATATTTTCGTAGGTGGCTATCTATAGAAATTTATTTCTATAGATGGCCCAAAACTATAGGAACTACTTATACATTTTGTTATTTGAGTCGTCTTCGAAAAGATATTTTGGATGTCTCGAAAAATAATTTTTTAGTAGTATGTGCATGTGAATTTGTTCATTTTGGATGTCTCGAAAAATA
Source organism: Phragmites australis (assembly GCF_958298935.1). Lineage (NCBI taxonomy): Eukaryota > Viridiplantae > Streptophyta > Magnoliopsida > Poales > Poaceae > Phragmites > Phragmites australis. The sequence goes on along the minus strand of NC_084941.1, from coordinate 19,062,225 downwards.
ATTTTTTAGTAGTGTGTGCATGTTAATTTGTGAACATCTTGTTCATATAACAACGGCTGCAGAAAAGGTAGAGATGAAACTGGCTAAAGGTTGATTCATTACATTCTTAATTGCCGAAAGATTCTCTCTCTAGCTGTCGGCCTCGCATCTCCCTCACCCATTTTAGTTTCCTTCACTCAACAATATATTGTCTACTGTTGTTAGTATATTTTTATTTCCCATGCCAGTTACAAACATTTCATTGCAAGGCATCTTTACTAATGTTGTTTCTTGGCAATTTGGACATCACCACAGTGACGAAATTCAAGAAGGAATTCCCGTGAAATTCTGATTACCCCGTTGCCATATAATCAAATGTTGCTTATCGCGCTTGCTCGTTTGAACACCTTATTTGTGATATCTTCTGTATAGTTGGTTAGGGGGGGCCCCGGGTGCCGCACCTTTATAGCCTCGTCACATTTTTTCCGAGGGAAAAAGGGTAAGCAGTTTTTTTTTACACCTCTCGACTGGTATAAATGTAGCATCTGTTCGTACAAACACACACAACACACACCACATCACACATTCAACACAAATACACAGACCTACATCTATACGAAGCAAAACGTCCTTCTAAAAATCGATGAAACCAGCTGGTTCCGTAGGTGACGGGCACATCACAATCCCCTTTTAGCTCCATGCACAAGAGGCAGACCTGAAATTAAACGGAAAAAACCCCGATGCATACCCGCATCGAGCATCGCTCGAACGCGCGCTGGCTCAGACGCACGCGTTGTCCTTGCCAACCGAGGCGACCCTCCGATGCAAAAAGGGTAAGGAGTTGGAGTAAGAAGAAGTACATGGACGTCGAGCCCCATATATTTTTTCTGCATTCGCCACAGGGCACTACTCATCTCCTGAGCTGGTAGATGAATGACTAATGTGCTACCTGCTTTAGAAGTAGTGCTGCTCAGTGCTCACCTCTTTTCATATGAAAATCGAATCGGTCCTTGTGTGGCGCTTGTCATTTGATGCGTAATTGCAACACGCTTATCTTGATGCACTGCAGCAGAATGTGGGCATCAGCCATGCCTCCACAATCAGCAGAGATGTGCCGTGCACTCTACCCTCGATGACACGATTATAGACGAATCTTTCACGATTATAGAAGGCTAAAGTACTCGACACGTAATACCCGCCATGTAATCGAAGCATTGAGTTTTTTATCTCTCTATCTCTCTCTCTTTTTTTTTTTTTTTGGAGGGAGAGCTAAGACATCCTTCTGGGAAGCTTCAACCAGCAAGCAACTTGTCAGTAGCACAGGAGCGAGCGAGAGAATGCATGCCACATCCCGGCTCGCAACACAGCCGACCAGCAAATGTTCAATGGTTTCTTTCTGCTCCTTGACAGCAGAGAGCACACTCAGCATTGTCATGCAAACCATGTCGTTGCAGACGTTCCGAAGTCCAGCAGCATCGGTGGAGCACCAGCCAGATGACTGGCATTTCAGAGGGGGGCCTGTCTTTCAAAGCTGATTACTGCCGAGGACATGTGTCTGATCGAAGAACAAATCTTTGCAGGCACTGGACGACGAGTATTGCTAGGAAGCCGACCAAGCTTTGGAGGTGAAACAAATTATTCCTTCAGGTGAAAGCTTTGCAGGTGCATATACATATACTATATGGAAAATAAGTGATCAACGCGCGAAAACGGAGCCGGCATATCTTGTCCTGTCCTTTGGCGAAAATTGCAACATCACACAGCAAAGAGTTAGAGCAAGTGGCCAACTCATAGCTGGCAAAACGATAGTCAGAAGATAAAATACTGACTAGCGAAATGGAGCGTCATGCGCCAACCGAAAGAACAGAGTGGTTTAGGGATCAGCAACCTTGATGCGCAAAGTATGGTCCTTCTCTACAAATGGTTGTATAAATTGGAGACGGAAGAGGGGACTTGGCAGGAATTGCTGCGAAACAAATATCTTGGTTCTATGTCAAGGGTCACATGGAAAGTTAGGTACTCTTATTTTTAGGTTAGGCTAGACTGATGAAGGTCAAACATATCCTTTTTCGCTTTGACTCCTACATCATTAAGAATGGCTCCTAAATCAGATTCTAGAGCATCAATAGGAAATGTGCCACTTAGATATCAATTTCCATGCATGTATAATATTGTGCAAAACAAGGACGCCACTGTTGCCGTAGTGCTACAGTCAAATCCGCCAGAAATTTCTTTCCAGAGGAGCCTGGTTAGTCCTAATCTCACGGCGTGGAGCCAATTGCTCCAAAGCCTTTCTCATATTAACTTATCTCAAGGGCGTGATAGTTTCGGTGGAACCTGATCCAATCTGGAACTTTTTGTACAAACTCCCTTTATTGTGCTCTAATTCATTATAATACACCAATTATGAATAGAAAATTATGAAAATTAAGGTACCACTAAAAATCAAAATCTTTCTATGGTATTTGTGCAAAGGAGTTTTATTAATCAATGATAACTTATCTAAAAGATAATGACAAGGTAGTCAAAAGTGTTACTTCTGCCATAAAGATAAGACGATTAAGCACCTCTTTTTTATTACCGTTTTACCCGATTAGTATGGTCCATAGTCCAAGTGGCTTCTAATATTTACTCATCACGTAGCGCTTCTAATTTTATTTGGTAATTGGCTCTATAGTCTAATTAAACAATGGAAAGCCAATATACCTTTTGTTGGTCTATATGTTTATGCAGAAATAATTTTTTCTTTAACATGAAACAAAATTTTTCTCTGTTGCAGGTTATCTAGTCGTGTACACATTGGCTCCGTACATAGTCTATTCTATAGCGACAGGAGCGTCAAGAGTCGGTGGCTACGATGTGCACACACTTAGAGCAGGTGGTCTGAGTGCTCTTTACCTGTTTTAGGTGACAGTCTAGACTTCTGATCATAGATATACCTACATAGACCCGCTCTAGAGTGTTCTTCTTATGTTAAGCTTTATGTTGAGTCTAGAAGTTTTGCCTGGTTGTTTTTGTTTTGTTTTTATTGGCCGTATGCATCTTAGTTATCTAGAGATTAGATGTGTAATCTTTTTACAGTTGTATTTTTTTTTGATGTAATGATATGAGTAAAATAAAACATTTCTTTAAAAAAAAAAAGAAAACTCATAGCTGGCCCTGAGCAGCAGCCGCTGAAGGTGATACTTCGCCTCCCGCGCGGAGTGCTTCATTGACGCGGCACCCATCGGTAACGGCGGCCTTGGCGCCATGGTCTGGGGCGGCGTCCCCCTGGTCAAGCTCCAGCTCAACCGTAAATTTCTCACTTGCCTTGCTTAATTCACTCCCGGTGTGATTTGATCTTTAGATATTTCAACCTTGTGAGGGTTGATTGGTCAAATGGAAAGAAGGAGTTGTAAAACTAGCCGCGAATATGCTCCGTGAGATGGAGTTGCATAGTAGAATGTATCTCGAATAAGTTTGCCCTCTTCCATACAAAAAGTTTGGCCTCACAGAAATGAACACGAAAGAAAAAAAAGAAAAGATTTGCATCTTTGCACACATACACTTTGTTGTGCTGTACTAATTATCAGGTCAGATTAGCATGAACAAAACGAAAGAAAAGACACTGAAAGAAACAAAATAAACAGATGAAACGTTGGGCCCAAAAAATGGGAAAAGAAAAACCAGGAGGCCTGCCTGCCGGCATGTTTGTCTTCTCCCCTGGCGCCAAATGATCAAGAAACCAAAAGCACAAGCATCCTCCTCGCACTCTCCTTATTCTCCATCCACCACTGTCCAAGCCTTTTCACTTCCTCCCGTCCTCGGTTCTCCTCCACATGGACGGTGGCAGCAGCGGCGGCGGCGACTGGGTATGGCTGCACCGGCCTACCGAGGCGGAGGCCGTGGCCGCAGCTTCAGCCGCACGGCGGAAATGGTCGGCTGCTGTGACAGAGGTGGAGGAGGAGCGGCCGTTGAAGGTGGTATTTGCGTCGCCGGCGGAGTACTTCACGGACGCGGCGCCGATCGGGAATGGCAGCCTCGGTGGCATGGTCTGGGGCGGCGTCGCCACCGAAAAGCTCCAGCTTAACCGTAATTGATGTCTTCACTTTACGTTGCTTAAATCTAGTATATATTTGTTTACTGGGTGTGCAAGATGAAGCAATAATGGGTTATTATGTTGCAGTAGACATAGGCACCATGAAAATAGGTATAGACTTCGATCAGAGAGAGGGAGAGAGTATAATTAACATATGTATAGACTTTGATCAAAGGGAGTTGCTAAATCATAATTTTTTCACACATACGCAGCATGAATTTTATTATACATTAGTCATCTCTGGCATACAATATGATAACGTCTAAGGTTCATCATATCGTAAGTCCAATATTTTTGTCGACCCAAAACCCATTCCAAATGTACTTCCACCATCTAATTACCAATTCACTTTTTTCTTAGATTTTTAGCCAAATGAACTAAAGTGGGCTGGTTTTGTACCATGGGTTGATTCACTTTGCATCCCTAGTTATGGAAGATACATTTCGCATCCATCATGTGCGATGCTTGTTATTGATATGAATTTTGTTGACCACATTGATGACATCCAACTTGTCTCACTTATCTCATAGATATGACATCCAACTGTAGAGGTCCAAAAATAGGGCAAACGAAGTTTGATAGTAAACAATCAGAACTGATCACTAATAGCAAGCCAAATGTGCGGCACGAGGTTTTCTCATTCTTTCACCGTAGTTTGCTATTGCCATACCAGGCTTCCATTCACTACTGCAGAATGCTTCATTAGACGGCGTCAAACCTTCATGCCAGACGATTTTCCTTCCGCCTACTATAAAGTGTTTGTGATGATCCCTCCAATTAATAACAAATGGTTTGGCAACCATCTCTGATAAATAATATTACATACGGTTCATAAGAAAATAACCATCCGAGATATATGCCATTCAAGTGACCACAGACAATAAGAACCGTCTGTGATGCCTATATCACAGACAGTTTGTTTGGTAAATGTCACACCTGATTTTAAGATCAAAATAAATGTAAACTATATATATACCAGGATAAAATTTCATACATATAGCGACGTCATAAGTGAGTAACAGAAACAATATCCTTAACTTAAACATACCTTCGTTCTTACAAAAGGGACTAGCGATGCAGTGAAATTAAACGTAGTCTTCAACCTTTCAGGCAATTCCACAGGCAATCGACGGAGAACACACTCTAGAACACGCCATCTTCTATGAAGTCTTCAAAATCTTTCCCAACTGAGCAACATTATTTGGATATAGCAAGTGTGAGTAAATAGAATACTCAGTAAGTGTGGAAAAATATTACATAAGTCTAATATCAAAAATAGCTTAACTCAGGAGTTTATTTGCATAAATATTATTTTAATAGTAAAACAGTTATAAAAGCAACATATTTACTATGTGAAAGATCTTTTAAAACTTGAGCCAAGGTTCCAACCACCTTACTCCTCATCTGAGGTTCCATCCACCTCTATCCAAAAATCTAAGGTCGAATCACAATTCCCACCACTGTGATCCATCTGAACCAACCAAAGACCATCCAAACCATCCGAAATCACCCGACTAATCATGTGAGGACTCCATGCCACTCATGACCATGAGCATGACTGCTATATCAGTTTTCACTCTGCAGAGGTCATACACTTTACCCACAAGACGTGTCTTCCTGTTTTGCCGAGTAACTGTTGGCCGACGAATGACTCTTACACACTTCCGAGGTGTGCGCTAGGAATCCAATGCAAAGTCTATCCAATACCTCTCTCAGCACATGTTGACCTGCTAAGGTTTCACTACCGTACATAAGTGGAGTACACCCTCGACCCCAGAAGCCCCCTCTTGCGCCTTGCGGTTCCAGGAAGTACACACTTCCATCCTCGTACCACCAAATGATTTTCCTGAGAGGATAGCGAATTACTCAGCTAGGCCCGTCCCATATCAGGCTTGTGGTTATACTGTTTTCATAGGTGGTCACTCCACGAACTGGTCCTTAACATGGTCTGGGCAAGACCACCAACAACCCAACAACAGGGTAATAACCAATTATCCGAAAGCCAACAATTCTGCCTAGAACATATCCACAGGCCAACCAACATATCAACTTGCCCAGACCCTACTTTTCAGGTCTAAGCATTTTACCAAAGTTCATCAATATTAACCAAAACATATTTTCCTATGCTACCCATGAGTAAGCACAGCTAAGCATTTTCTACCAAGAACATGACAACTAGACTACGGCTACAAAGAAGGTTATGGAAAACTAGTAAACCCTAACAATAGGATATCATGTTTGATGAGCATGCAATTTGTAAAACAAAACTTTACAAAAATAGACGCAAAATGTTCAAGAACACTTGCCTTTTTCGAAGTGTTGCTCAAAATCCGTGAAGTCTTAATCTTAGATGTTGTTGAACATTCCCAGGACAAACTTCTCTACACACGAATAAATCAAGCAACACAAAGAACAAGCATTGGACAAGGCTAACAAACAAACAAACTAATGCTATGGCTAGCCAGGGCACGATTTTAGGAAGATTCGGGCGTAAGAACCGCCCAAATCGGAGCAATGACGCGAATACTACGGCTAAACGAATTTTTAAGCGACTAAAAACGAGAAAAACTATTTTTCTGGACTTAAACCTAATTTTTAAAAGGCCAAAAACTTTTATTTAAAATTTAATAGAATTATTTTATAGCATAAAACTGATTAAAACAATTTTACGAAATTTATTTGTATTTTTGTAGAAATAAAACTAATTTTTATATGCATCAAAACAAATTAAAAACATTTATTTATCAAAGAATACATTTTTAAACATTATCAGAATTAATATATATTTTCTAAACTATTTTCCAAATTAAAACATTTATTCTAACATTTTTGCAATAATTTTTAGACTAGAAAAACATTAAATAACATTTATAGGAATAAAAAATATTTATAAACATTTACCTAAACTATTTTCTTTTTTCTGGAATTTTCTAAACATAAAACCTATTTTTTCAGAATATTCGGATTATCACGAATTATTTCCTAATGGGAAAATCAGATTACTACGTAAGCGATGATGTCATCAGCTGAACAGGCCGCTGACTCGGAGAGAGAGTGCTGACTGGATCTGACACGTTGGACAAAATGACGACGTGGCTACACACGAGGCATGCAGACTAGGCAACAGAGCTGACAGGGCACTTCATTAAATGAGAGCCGTTGATCTCGAATCGGACGGCTGAGATCGCCTAATGCGATGGGGTTTGCTTCCTCTAATCCTAGCCGAACACTTGAGATCGAATGGTGGAGAGACCATCTACCTCAGTTCTGGTTGAACAGCTGCGACGGCGATGGCTTCCGCGGTGATCGACGGTAAGAGAAGACTTGGGGTGGCGTTGGGGTGCTCGGGAGGCGACGACGAACGGTGGAGCGTGACCGGTTGACGATGGCAAGCTCGTTTGACGAGGTTGTAGGCGTCAGGGAAGACCAAAGAGGCTCGGCGACAGCGGGGCTTCAACGGTGAGCTTCGGCGGCGTCGTGGACTATGGTGGCAGAACTTGACGATGAAGGGTCGTGGACGACGAGGTGTGGGTGGAGGATGGCGTCACGCACTTAGACGGCGTCGAGGAGGCTTAGAGAGGTCCAGTGACTACGGCACGGTGTAGTGGAGCTTCAATGGAGGCGCGGAAGCTCTCTGGTGAGGGGAACTCGATGGGGAAAGGGGCTTTGAGCGTAGCACGGTGCAAAGAGGCTCAACCAAGTGTTTGATTTGGGTTTTAAAGAGGGAGGAGGGCGATTCGAGCTGGCCGATGAGGAATAATGGTAGCGGCGGAAAAATTGGGGCTTTGGTTCGTCTTCTCTCGTCGTGCAATTGCTCCTGGCTTGATGTTCCTCTTCAATGCGGCGTCGGTTGCCATGCATAGGTGTGTCCCCTCCTTAATTGCATGCGGAAAACGAAGAAAATCGAAATGGGCTAGGGTGTACACATGAAAGGAAGGGGAAAAATCGGGAGGTGAGAGATGATTCTAACGGTTTGGGCCCACTTGGTAGTGAGAGAGAGGAAGAGGGAAAATTGGACTGTCACAAACTAACCCCCTTAAATGAATCTCGTCCTTGAGATTTTAACTGCTCGGCGAACATCGAAAGAAAAATGTTATCTTTGGATCTTCATCGAGCTTCTTCGTAGCTTCTGCTTTTGGGCAGTAGCTCCATTGCACTCGTACAACACATTACTTTGCTCCTGACTACATGCTCTAGTCTCTTGGCCGGAATCTTGGCTGGGTATTCTTCATCGGTGAGGTCTTCTCATGACTCATCATCTTCTCGTGGTAGTACCTTCTTCGACACTTATAGGCACTTCTTGAACTGAGGTGTGTAATGCATCTCGTATATCGGCTGGCTTGGGTAACAGTTCTAAATGGTAGGCTACTTCACTTCAGCTGTTGGGATATTAGCTATGATCTCAGCCTTGACTCTTCCATTGGGAGTCTGACTATTCTTCAGCCATACTTGATCACTCCATTGTTCTTGGCCCGCCAGTCCACTCCGAGAATGACATTTATTCCTTCGGACTCTAGCACTACCAGATTGGCTGGTGAGTCTACCCCCCTTAAATTGAGGTTTACTTTAGGGCATCCAAGGGTAGATCTAATTTCTCCTTCTTTGGGACATTGGCAGGCCTGGAAAGAATGTAGCGGAAGCACGTATCTTCAAGTTCTCGGTGTAGGTGTTGCACTCTCGGTATAGGGCTTGGCGCGCAGCATCCCGAATCACCACTACAAAGCTTGCTCTTCTTTCGACAGACTTGTACATAAGGGCAACTTTGAACTCCCTGTTCTTGGCATGCTTTTTGGACGACGAGGTGTGGATGGAGGATGGCATCGCGCACTTAGACGGCGTCGAGGAGGCTTAGAGAGGTCCGACGATGACGGCGGGGTGTAATGGAGCTTCGGCAGAGGGGCGGAAGCTATCTGGTGAGGAGAACTCGACGGGGGAAGGGGCTTTGAGCGCGGCATGGTGCAAGGAGGCTCGACCAAGTGTTTGATTTGGGTTTTAAAGATGGAGGAGGGTGATTCGAGTTGGCCGGCGAGGAATAATGGTAGCGTCGAAAAAATTGGGGCTCGGTTTCCTCTTCTCTCGTCGTGCAATTGCTCCCGGCTTGATGTCCCTCTTCAATGCGGCATCGGTTTCCATGCATAGGTGTGTCCCCTCCTTAATCATGCACGGAAAACAAAGAAAATCGAAACGGGCTAGGGTGTACATAGGAAAGGAAGGAGAAAAATCGGGAGGTGAGAGATGATTCTAACGGTTGGGGCCCACTTGGCAGTGAGAGAGAGGAAGAGGGAAAATTGGACTGTCTCAGTAAAACTATCTGTATTATGTTCATATCATATAAGATTTACTTCTTAAACCGTATGTGTTATATTTATATCATATATAGTGTTTTTCTAAAACCGTCTACTTTATATCTCATACCACAATTGGTTTTCTTAAACTGTATTGTGTTGTGTTTTATATGCATTATTATAATACACATGCATTCATCACAAATAGTAGATATATACATATTTTTATCACATACATTCATCACATTACCCTATTTTGGATTAACTTGTAGCAAAGCATTAAAATTATAAGACAAAGGATTACAATAATATTACTTTTATGATCAGTCTTTGTGGTTCCCCCTTCTCTCCCGCTATTAGAACCCTTATCACCCGGGAGAGATCACTTGAGTCGAGAAGGGTTGAGTTGAATACTTCCCAAGCATCCGCATGATTTTACATACCTCCTATAGCAAGCACCTGTATAACCATGAACCTGTTCATGGCATTCGAGCCAGTTGATTAAATCCCAGGCTTTCAGCTATAAAATACGATATACTAAGCTATGGACTTGTACATAGGAAATGATCAAGTTCCAATTGACGATCTGAAAAGGCAAATATCATCGGCAATATTTAGAAGGGCAAAGTGCATCTAGCTATCCAACATCATCATTTTCCAATATGTGACCTCTTATCATTGGTCCATTTCATAATAAACATATCACCAATAGCAAAAAATTAAACAACAATTATTCAATTGTGCCTTAGTGATATGATGGGTAGCAGGGTTTAGGCAATTCACCTAAACTTCAACTAAAATTACTACAAAAGGCAACTAATCCACTAAAATCCTAAAATTAATCTATAATTGACCTAAAATAACCTAAAATCATTTTAATTGCATTTAAAATCATCTAGCATCGAATAGTCATCGATTTATGCACCTACTAGCATCGGCATCCATCCATGGTAGAAGAGATCGAGGCCGCGACAGCGCGGTGGAGGAGGTCGAGGCCGTGGTGGCACGATAGAGAAGGTCGGGGCTACGACAGCGCGGTGGAGGACGTTGGAGCTAGACCAGCGTGCGGTGGAAGAGGTTGGGGCAGTGGCGGCGCAATGGAGGGGGTCGAGGTAGTGGTATCACGTTGGATGAGGTCGGGGCCAAGTAACGCAGTGGATGAGGTCGGGGCAGTGGCGACGCATTAGAGGAGGTCGAGGCCGTGGCGGAGCGATGTGGACGACGTCAGGGTCACGATGGAAGATGTCGGGCCCATATAGGGTTTGGGAAAAATTGGAAGGGAAAATTTTGGGATATGAAACATATCACAGACCGTCTGTGATATACGTCATTGCAGACGGTTTTCTAATTGGAAACCGTCTGCGATATCTTTGATGCTTTGTTTTTTTTTTGCAATCTTCAATCCATATTGGTTTATATTATAATTGCATATTTTACTACACACATAGATATATTAATTACATATTGGTTTATTTTACAATTAACTAAAAGCCAAAATATGGCGTTTGTCCCATTTCATACACACAGAAATATATTATTTATGAATATTATTACTACATGTAGATAACACATTCTTTAAGTTCTTCCTACGTACATATAGATATTTACTACATATATCCTATGCTAGCCTATGCCTCTTTGTCGCTAAGCTACCAAGGGTTGCAGTGTAGCTGATGGCGATGATACTAGTGGCATTGCTATTGTCATCGTCACTGGAGTTGTCAGAGTTGGAGTCAACATAGGCACCCTCCTTGTCTCTGCGTCCTCGTCGGTGCGCTCCTGATCATCGTCTTCCTCTTTGGCGGATGTTGAGGTGGAAAACCTCCCTCGTATCCAATCCGAGGGTGCCAGTGAGGCTGAGTGGTGGAGTATTTATGGGCCAACTCCAAAAACTAGCGATTAGAGGATTCTGCCTAGAAAGCCTAGTCACCATATGATACGGTAACACCTACCGTATGTTACAGTGACATCACCATACGATACTCTGACCACCTTTCCAACGGTCAGAAATTTGACCGTTGGAGCTTTCTCTATACAATTGTATGATATAATGACCCATCATATAATACGGTGACTTGTCACACCATATGATACGGTGACTTAATCTTCATGGGGCACTGGTTGACAAACTCTGTCTCGCAGCACGATGCCTATCATATGATACAGTGACCTCACCATATGGTAGGATAACTTTGGAAAACTTTGCTGCTTTCTTTTTGTTCACCACGGATGTTACGGTGACTACTATCGTATGATACAGTGACCTATTTTTTCAAAGGGGACTTGTCCAATTCAATCTATGTCAAGTTCCGGTCCTTGTGGTTTCTCTTTCTTGATGTCTTGGATCTTCTTTTGGTCTATTGGAGTTAACCAAACCTAGTGTGCATCATCTACTAAGTAATTAACATAAAGATATTAGATCAAGCTACTAAATCCAAATCCCACTTCTTAGTACAGCCAAAGAAAACAAGCCTATTTACACAAATGATGCTCTCAACACCATGGTCATTTGTCTAAACAATAGTGTCAGTCCCCCGAGCACTCGGTTCTCCGAGGACCCGAACAGTCAAAACCGGGAGAGAGTGCTCGGGGAGGTGAACAGTGACCCCCGAGCACTCGGTTCCCCGAGGACCAAGAGAGGGCGTTCTCGGGAGAGAGTGCTCGGGGAGGTGAACAGTGACCCCCGAGCACTCGGTTCCCCGACGGCCCAGGAAGCCTCCCGTCAGTGGCCCCCACAGGGGTCCAGCGATGTGGTGTCAGTCAGTGAAAGACCCGATGCCGCATTTAAGGGCGCGCGTGGCCTGTCACCTCCAACTGCTCCCGCCACGCTCGGTATCAGTCCCTGCCATACTCTGGCAGAAGGGCGTGGGGACATTTAATGCACGGGTCCCATCCCGCGCCATCTGGCGCGCCTCGGGATAGCATTGCGAGGCCCAAGGCGTTCTGTCTGCCGCGCTGCTGTGGCAGGCGAACAAGACCGAACGGGCACGCCGGGACGCTTTGCGGCTACCCGGTGGGCCCTCTCCACGGCGTCCGTTGCCAGCGCCATCATGACGACTGAAGACCGGACGCGGGGCGCATTTTCAACCACCGTCACTTCGAGCAGAGGCCATGATGACGCCCTTTCCATTTATAGCGCTTTGGAACTCGTGCCCTCCCTTCCGGGGTACGCTACCGCCGGTGGGTATTTAAAGCAGCCAGCAAGCATAGTGAATCCAAGACAGATCGAAGGTGAATCCCTTCAGAGGTTCGGAGAGAGCGCAGACGCCGAGACTCGAAGAACCCTCAGTACAAGCACAGAAGCTGTGACCACTGAAGAACAAGGAGCCCAAGGCTCTAGGATAGGCAACATTCTTGTAACCAGTACATTCCTGAGAGATATTCTCAGGGCATTTATAGCATCCACACAGGAGTAGGGTGTTACGCGCAGTGCGGCCCGAACCTATCTAAAAATCCTCCCAGCGCATTTACTCTTTTCTGCATTAGATCATTCCACCCCACCTGCCATCGCATTTACATCCATTTATTTCTCCAGCAAACATATTCAGAATCATCCCCCGGCTGAATCTCTAAAAAGGGGTCCCTCAAAATCCCTGCGACAAGAGTTAACCCTCCGACAAATAGGTTCTTATATCTTTATGAAGCTCTTTTTTGACCTTGATGATTATCTTTTTGAGGTGTTTGAAACCCTAAGTCCATCACATGGGATCCATGAGATTAAACCTTGTATACTTGCAAATAATGTTACTCATATTGACTATATTGATATTAATCATCAAAATCATATTTACTTAAGGGAGTTGCTAATTTTCAATCGAGTGAAAATAAGGGTATGTTTCACTTGACAACAACAACTGTTAGATAAAGATCTAATGGCTGACAAAAAATTGATTCACAAGTGAATAATATTTTTTATAGTAGAGACATATATAATTTTTTGTGCATGCCAAGCAAAAATCCCTGACTAAGTACAGATCAAAAGACAGACGCATGATCAGATGGACAACATGTTGAGTGAGACAAAGCTCTGATTTCGATCGATTAAAACGTAGTAAATCCGTTTACCCTAATACTAGGGCACTTGATCTTTCAGCCATGCGAGCTAGGCTGATGCAACACACTCGTCGGTTCCAGAGATCCTCGCCACCATATTGACCAATGCCATGTCTTGCACCTTGCACGTGCATCTTCGTGCAAAATCGCGCGATGACTTCAAGATTTGAGAAGTTTTTGAGGATAATGTTTGAAGCGACATGTTGACTGACTGAGAGCTGATGGCCTGATGCAGATGACACCTTGTGGACCGGTGCGCCTGGGAACTACACCGACCCGGATGCGCCGGCTGCTCTTGCGGTGGTGAGGGGGCTCGTCGACCAAGGGCGGTTCGCCGACGCCACTGCGGCGGCCACGCGCCTATTCGGTGGCCAATCAGAGGTATGCCAAATTGCCAACAGTATGGCTTTTTTCTGTTACTTCACTTGCCATGCTGTCAAGCAGGATCAAAACATAGTATCTGTGCTTGACAGACCACACATAGTAATGCATTTGTAGTATGCTTTCCAGATTGACATTGCTTCCTTCAAACACGAATTCACATTGCTTTCTTCGAACATGAATTTTCTCTCCGAAGGTCTACCAACCTCTCGGCGATGTAAATCTGGACTTTGGCGCTTCCGATCAGGCGTATGATTCCTACAAAAGGGAGCTTGATTTACATACTGCAACCGTGGTCGTCACCTACAACATTGGGGCGGTGCAGTACACGAGGGAGCACTTCTGCTCAAACCCGCATCAAGTCATCGTCACCAGGATCTCTGCAAGCAAACCAGGGCAGATCTCCTGCACATTGTCCTTGAGCAGCCAGTTAAACCATAACGTCACTATGACTAATGCGAATGAGATGGTCATGGAAGGTATCTGCCCAGGACAGAGGCCTGGGCTGAGAAAAGGTGACTCCAATGCTGTCACAGGAATTAAGTTTGCGGCCGTTCTTGGTTTGCAGATGGGCGAGAGCACCGCAAAAGCAGCGGTTCTGAATGATCAGAAGTTGTTGAGACTTGACAATGCAGATTGGGTTGTTATAGTTGTTGCGGCTTCTTCCTCATTTAGTGGTCCATTTGTCAATCCTTCAGACTCTAAATTGGAACCCACATCCATAGCTCTGAATACACTGAACATCACTAGAAACTTAACATTTGATCAACTGAAAGCAGCCCATTTGGATGATTATCAGCGCCTCTTTTACCGTGTTACCTTGCAACTTTCACGAGGATTGAAGGACGACGCATGCGGTTTGATGACTGAAAAAGAAAGACCAGAAGAAGTTGGTGAAGCCATCAGAACATCAGCAGACAGGGTGGAGAGTTTTAGTGCTGATGAGGATCCATCTCTGGTTGAATTGCTATTCCAGTATGGACGTTATCTCCTCATTTCCTGCTCCAGGCCAGGGACTCAGGTTTCAAATCTGCAAGGAATATGGAGCCAAGATGTAGCACCTGCATGGGAGTAAGTTATTTTCAGTTTTCTCTAAGCAATGGATCTTCATATTCTGATCGCAATCAGTTACTTATATGGTTGTGTAAGATGTAGTTATCTAACACCTGTATGGTGCATAGTTTGTACAAAAAAAAAAGCAGTGCTTTTGGGAATATTACTCAAATATTCATAGATAATTGAGGATTCCAACGGTACTTAATCGCTATTTCTAAATAGAGGTGGCATGCACTAATGTAATTTGTTCATGCATCAGGGTGTTGTGTTGTGTTGTGAAGTCCTCAACAGTGTTTTACTTCTCACTTGTATCGACACATCCATTCGACTTGAGAACAATCAATATGAATTGCGAAGGGAAATTTTAGATAAATGTCCGCTTGATGCATATAATGTGTCTCAAAGTTATCCTAATACTTTCAGTAGTAGATTCCACGGCATCAATTATATTACAAAGGAGGAACATGAGAATTAGGTCAGGTGTATGGTGTTCTTCTCATTGTGTCCTTCCGGGACAGGTGTTGTGTGTGTAAAGTTTTTTCCTCTCTGAAAGGAAGGGGCAAAGTTCCTGCCATTTATATCTAAAAAATGGTAGGAGCCAAGGCCTTTCTCTGTTCTAAGCAGTAATGAATTAGGAACTACACTTTATACAATTAATGTCACCAAGAAAGAAAATTACAATGCAGATGACCAGTATTACAGGAACCCAATAGTGCACACCATATGTGAGGAGCCTCTTGCGCGTTTATTTAGTGATTACAAATGATTGCCTATTTATTTGTGATTCGTTTGTTCACCCTACTTTGCTTTTTCAGTGCAGTACCTCACCTGAACATAAATCTACAGATGAATTACTGGCCAGCGCTTCCTTGCAACCTTAGTGAATGCCAGGAACCATTATTCGACTTCCTTGCGTCTCTTGCAGTTAATGGCAGTAAAACAGCAAAAGTAAGTAAGGTTCTTTACTGTGATTGGTTTAGTGCAACTGCAGAGTTATTACAGCGATTAGATTACCTGAGAATTTGTCAATATCTGATTGTTTTAGTTCTGGTTCCTTGGGATCGAATTTGAGCAACCATGCAATATTGGTCCATCATTTCACTGCTTCATTTTATTAGAACCCGCAGAGGATCAGCGCATAAGTATTTCATAGTTTTTCTTATCAGAAACAGTTATTGGAACCTACCGTTGACAACCCAGAAACCAAGGGTTTCATAGTTTTCATTAGACCCACAGGGGACGGCACATCATTTTATTAAGAAAGAGAGAGATGAGGCAGACAAACAAGGCTGTCATAGTCCAAAGACAAATACCAAGATTCAAGCTTTTAACGATTATTGACAGAAACAATGCTAGTGAATAGTGTCAACAAATTATCTCTTCTTTTTTGACAAGATAGTGACAGCAAGTGATAAGTTAGTGAAGATGTACATGGTACAAAGTGTAATTGAACTAATAGTAGAGTATTACCTTCGTGTTATTTGTAAAAGTTAAACTTGAAACTGAAATTCATTTCATGCAAACAAAAACCTTTCATTCATTCTGTAGCAATATTCAAATACATTTTAAAATCCTGATTTGTTTTTGCAACTTTATGGGAAACTATGTAATTCTGACAGGTCAATTACGAAGCAAGTGGATGGGTAACACATCATGTCTCGGATATATGGGCAAAATCATCAGCCTTTATTAAGAATCCTAAGCATGCAGTGTGGCCAATGGGAGGTGCATGGCTTTGCACACATCTGTGGGAGCACTACCAATTTTCATTGGACAAAGTAAGAACTGGTCTTGTTATTAATATCCCTCCGGATCTCATTATCCAGTCTTTAAGAGAAACACATCTGAATAAATTGTTTGCGATTATTGCCAAACTAAATCAAATAGAACATATGAAAATGATGTTTAGAGTTACTTGCATAAAAATTGTTCAATTGTTCATAGCTGTCAAACATCTACTATCTTGGTAATACACAGAGACATATGTCAGGACTTCTTGGAGAACAGTGCATATCCATTGCTAGAAGGTTGTGCCACCTTTCTGGTTGACTGGTTGATCGAAGGGCCTGGAGGATATCTGGAAACCAATCCGTCAACATCTCCAGAGCATGCTTTCGTAGCTCCTGATGGTCAGCCAGCGAGCGTGAGCTACTCAACAACAATGGACATCTCAATCATAAGGGAGGTTTTTTCGGCTGTCCTTCTGTCTGCAGAGGTAATTAATCATAGTTATTTGTAAGTTTTCATCAAAAAATAATTATTTGTAAAGAGTGGCATAACTGTCAGTTGTGTTTCTTCAAAAATAGTGATCAGTTTGCCATGCTATAGGTCTTGGGGAAGTCCAATACTGTTTTGGCTGAGAGGATCAAGAAAGCACTACCAAGGCTTCCTCCCATACAGATTGCAAGAGACCGTACTATTATGGAGTGGGTGTGTGCTTTAGATCATGAGATGCATTTCCATGTTCCAGTTTCCCTATGTTCTAGAATTATTTTCTGAATGTGTCTATGCAGGCACTAGATTTCCAGGACCCAGAAGTCCGTCATAGGCACTTGTCGCATCTCTTTGGACTTTACCCAGGACATACTATAACTATGGAGAAAAGCCCTGATGTTTGTGAAGCTGTTGCCAATAGCCTTTATAAAAGAGGTTTGCACAACATAAATAAGCTGTGTTTGACATTTTGGTGATATGGACTGTCTCACCATATTCTGTATCTAACAGTTGTAGGCAATTTTAACATGTAAGACGAGGAAATATACATCACAATTTACTTGCTTGAAGTATGAGCTGTTACAATATGAAGCATTTTTCCCGTTGAACAATTCAACATATAGTTGTACTATTCCAAAGTAAAATGAATGTTTAGAGTCCAAGCCAAAGTGTCTGGGGAGACTGGGTTTCAAACTCTCAAACTCCAACATGGAGTGTGCGCGGACAGAAACTCTATATCTAAAGTATCTGCTTTGGAATATGTTTTTGTTTCTCAGTAGTTAGAATCCAATAGTCAAATCAAGTTCATATAAAAACCTTATTGTTGCGACAGATTCTTATTTAGGTACAACTGAAAAGCAATCAAGAAAGACCTAACCTTGAGGCTCTATGTAATTTATGACAATTAATGTTACAAAACTTTAATATATTACAAAACTGTGTTGGTTTCGTCATAATGTTGTAATCAGTGGAAGCCCTCCAAAATAATTTCTGATGTAGTAAAACACTAAGGCCTCGGCCATTTTCTTTCTATCTATGACAAAATCGATAGAGCTCCTGCCGTCCTTTCGAGAAAAATATATTATAAAACTGGATCTCTTTTCGAAGAAGTTGTTTCCTATCACTGCTAGAATTCTGTAATTTTATAATAGAGTTGTTTGATCATCAAGAAAACATCTCCCGTTTGCTTTTTAGGTGAAGATGGCCCAGGATGGTCGACCACATGGAAGATGGCCCTGTGGGCGCGTCTTTTGAACAGCGAGAATGCATACAGAATGGTCCTAAAATTGATCACTTTGGTTCCTCCTGGTGGGAAAGTTAACTTCGAAGGAGGACTGTATAGCAATCTGTGGACAGCGCACCCACCGTTCCAGATCGATGCAAATTTTGGGTACAAGCACATTCTCTAGCCTCTTGTTCTAAGTTTTAGATATTGCAGCTCACATGAATACGTTCTTACTCAGATTCACGGCGGCCATTGCTGAGATGCTTGTTCAGAGCACACAGAATGATCTCTACTTGCTCCCTGCTCTGCCACGCGGTAAATGGCCCAGAGGCTGTGTCAAAGGGCTGAGAGCTCGGGGTGATGTAACTGTCAACATATGCTGGGATGAAGGGGAGCTTCAAGAGGCAATGTTATGGTCAAATAATCAAAATTCAGTTACAAGGCTGCACTACGGCGAATGTGTTACCAATGTCATAGTTTGCTGTGGTAGTGTTTACAAGTTCAACAGGGGATTACAGTGCCTGGAGGCATGGCCCCTTGGCAAATAACTATCAGATGCATTTTCATAGGGAGGGTCAACCGATCAGCCATTTCAGTCTGTTTAGTTTTTCTGAACATGTGTTATATAGAGCCATATGAGTGACGTTTGCTGGAGAATTATTTCCTAGATTTGATTAATTTTCAGGACCTGGTTGCATTGGAGGTTTTTCAAAGGAATGTGAAGGCCCTGTTCTGTTTCCTGATAAATTTATGTTAAATATTCACACAGGGTCACAGGCTCCTTTTTGTTTCCTCGGATACTAACTCCTAGCTCTCCAAGAAGCATTCAGGAAATTGTTACTCACTCCATTTCGTTTTATAGGGCATATTAGGATATGAGAAAGTCTTTCGAAGTATACTTTGACCATTAATTGCTCTTACAACATATTATGAATTACTATGAAACCAATATCTCATTAAAAGATATGTGAAATGTGACTATTGATATATCATTTGCACACTGAACATGCACATAATTTAACTAATTGTTGATCAAAGTTTACGAAATTTGACTTTGTTAAATCCTAATACGCCCTATATTTGAAATGGAGAGAGTACTGACGTATGGCAATGCGAACATATAAAGAATTCCAAACGTTTCAAATTTTATTTTCAAATTTTAGTCTTGAAAAGAAAGCGTTTGTTTCTTTACCTTGAACAAGTTGTATCACCATGCATAAAAACAAGGGAGATGCTAACGCTCAGTGGCCTGAACCGAAGAAGTTTAAGTGGAACCATAAGGCGTAGGATGAGTGTCACATGGCCCGCCTCTTTCTTCTTACTTGGGTAGTCGAGTCTCTTCTTTGTTGCATTTTTCTCCAGTGCTGCGAAACCCAAATCTGCTGGGCCATCTCCTCTTGCCCCATGCTGACCCTTTCCAACCGACGGTCCTCCGCCGTCCGCGGAACACCTCCAACCCTGAAAACTCTCTTTCCTTAACCACAGTGACCAATGAAGACGTCGACTTCAATTAAGGAGTTTTAGGCAATTGAAGTATAGGGAGCGTGTAAAAATAAGTATCTCTTTTCTTGATAGTATACAGAAACATTCAAGAAAGACTTTGTCAGTTGTCACCCTTCATAATTGAGAATTGTCAAATAGATAGACATGATGCAAGGGTGCCTAATAACATGTATCATGTCATAACACTTCAACGCAGTGTAACATTGTCACTCACTCTTACCTCGTCGCCGGCGCCTCCCCGCGGATGCCTGTCCGCCGATGCGACATGCCTCCCCATCGAAGCGCACCTCCCCGCCAATGCCCGCCTGCACGCCGACGAGTCTCCCCGCCAACGCCCGCCTGCGACTCGCTGTTGCTGCTTCCCTGCTCGCAAGCTTCGACGAACCTATAGCCACCCGCCGCCCTAGTGTCTGACGAGCCGCCCGACTGCCCAACACCCAACGAGCCGCCGGGCACCCCAGCGACGCTCCTGCGTCCCATTCACGCCGGAGGGCTCATGCACTGGCTGGCATGGGCTAGTGAAGCAAGGGAGCTGGAGTTGCAGGGGGAGACCAAGGTCCAAGGGTCTCCCCGCCACAGCCACTGACCGCTGCGGCCTTTGCTGCAGCTGACGGTCACCAAAATTCCCCAGCTGCTTGGCTCCTTCAGCAGCGCCCTCTTTCGACATGGTAAGAACTTCAACCCTTCCAGAAGGCCAGGATCCTTCTCCAGGGAAGAAATTTCAGAATAAGGTGCTCAAACTCTTCAACTCCTCGGTTCATCATCCGTCTTCATCAACCGAAAGCTGCTTCTTCCTACTTGCAATTTTTCGACGATTCACCTTCAAGTTGACTGAAGAATCTGTTAGACTAGCTCTGCATTCTGTACTTAGTGGTGCACCGGCTGGATTTCACGTGCAATTCGAATCGGATAGCCACTTCCTTTTTTCAGTCGCCTCCAAAGCAGTTGGTTTCGATATCTACTCGGTTAGAAGAATAATTTCCAAACATTTTGATGTGTACTTTCACCTTTGGAGAGATGGTGGAGCTCACTGGCAACTCAATAGGAAGATTTGGTTGGAGGAAGAAGACAAGCAATGGGTTACAATTTCTAGGAAAAAGAAATGTAACAAGCATAACTCCAAAAGAGTCGCATTTCCTCCCAAGCTTGTCCAAGATTCCCCGATGAAGAAACATAGTCCTATTCCTATTCCTCCTTCCATTAGAACCCTTGAGGTTAACAAGAAAGTGTCACACCTGATTTTAAGGTCAAACCAAATATAAACTACATGTATACTAGGATCAAGTTACATATACGTAGTGACGTCATAAGCGAGTAACAGACACAATATCCATTATTACAATATACTTCATTACATCAATAACCCCGAGGGTCTAAAAGAAGATTACAAAGCAGCGAAAATTAAACTCAGCACGACGCACAACTCCACATGACGTCGATCGAAAAGCCGTTTGCCTAGAACTCAGCTCCATCTTTTGGAAAGTCCTTGTGGTCTTTAGCTTCTGAGCCGCAACAAGATTATGGAGGAGAGATCAAGCGTGAGTATATAGAATACTCATCAAGTGTGAAAAAAATTATGACATGTGGGCTAAAAGTCAAGATAGGCTTAACTCAAAGGTTTATTGGCATAAACGCTATTTTATTTGTAAATAGTTATAAAGGCAAACTACTTCTATTTGAATGATTTCTCTAAGGCAAGAGCCATGGTTCCCACCACCTTGCTCCAAAACCGAGGTTCCAACCATATCTAAACAAAGCTAACTGGAATCACAATTCCCACCATCGTGATCCACCAATTCCAACCCAAGACCAACCCGAAAAACACTCGACTAATCATGTGAGGAGTTCATGTCGCTCATGACCGTGAGCACGGCTGATATATCAGTTTTCACTCTGCAGAGGTCGTACACTTTAACCACAAGATGTGTCCTACTTTTTGCCCGTGTCGATCAAACACTTACACACTTCCGAGATGTGCGGCAAGATTTTACTGCAAAGCTTTTCCAACGCCTGTCTCAACACGTGTTGACCCGCTGAGGTTTCACCGTCGTACATAAGTGGAGTATACCCTCCACCCCAGAAGCCCCTTCTTGCGCCTTACGGTTCCAAGAAGTACACCCTTTCATCCTCGTACCACCAAATGATCTTCACAATGCTGAGAAAAAAGCGAATTACTGAGCTAGGCCCGTCCCATACCAGGCTTGTGGTTGTACTATTTTCATACATGGTCTGGGCAAGACCGTCATCAACCCAACAACAGGGTAATAACCAAATATTTGAAAGCCCACAAGTCTGCCTGGAACACATCCACAAGCCAACCAACATGCCAACTTGCCCAGACCCTACTATCTTAGGCTAAACACCTTTACCAAATTTCATCAATATCAACATAATTCGACTATGCTAGCCATGAGTAAGCATAACTAAGGACATTCTACCCAACATGAAAACCAATCTACGGTTACAAGGAAGATCGAGGAAAAACTAGTAAACCCTAACAATGGGGTATCATGTTGACGAGCATGCAATTTGTAAAGCAAAACTTTACAAAAGTAGGCGCAAAATGTTCAAGGGGACTTGCCTTCTCCGATGAGTTGCTCGAAATCTCCGAAGTCTTGATCCTGGATGTTCTCGAACGCTTCTGGAACAAACTCCTCTACAAGTGAGCAAACAAGCACCACTAAGAAATAGACACTAAACAAAGCAAACACATAAAACGAACACTAGAACAAGCTAGGACACAAATTCAGGAAGATTTGGGTACAAGAAGCGCCCAAATCGGATCAACGAAGTGAAAACTACGATCAAACGAAATTCTAAGCGACTAAAAATGACAAAAACTATTTTCTGGAATTAAACCTAATTTTTAATTCCAGGCGGGATATCATCTTCAGCCGTCAGAAGTCACAATCGCCAGCGTCACGGCCGCCCCCGCGTCCAGCATCTCTGCCTCAGGCACCTCCGCCCCAGAGCCAAGCCTCGCCGCCTCAGGCACCTCCGGCATGGAGCCAAGCCTCTCCGGTCCAGAGCCAAGCCTCTCCGCCTTAGGCACTTTCGCTCCCGCGCCCAGTATCTACGCCTCAGGCATCTTCACATCGTGCTTCACCGTCTGCGACTCCGGCACCTCCGCCTCTAGAGTTTACGACTCTGGCATCTCTGCCTCCAGCGTCTGCGCCTTTGCCACATTCACCTGAGCATTAGAGAGTCCCTGTCATGGTTACCCCGTACGAAAAGACTCTACCATCTCCGGTGAAGAGGTGACTTCTGTCCTCATCAAAATCAAAGGCATCATCTGCTCAGGAATCTCCAGCAAAGGGCGATCTCATGAAAGAGACCGGCAAAACATTAAGTACCTCTCAATTAGATTTCTTGCCTACACCGGATGTTCTTGAGAAATATGAGCATGGCAAGCCATTTCTGCCATTGTTTCAACTCCAAGAAGGTCCATGGGAGATGAGGAGATTCCACGAATGGTACATGAGGGCATGTCACGCGGGGTTCTCCATAATCATTGCTTCTGTCCCCGCTAACGTTTATCTAAGCGGAGACTCCTATCTCATGGTCGATTTTAAGGACATGCACGCTTTGTTCCGCCGCGACAAACTTGACGTCAATCTCATAAGCGCGTGGTGCCTGTAAGTGCCTACAATCTACCCTTACGTTCATATATCTACCAATGTATGCTATAGAAGCTAATGACTAGTGACTTGTTCTATAAGATGCAATTTAACGATGCGGAAAAGTTGAAGGCACCCGTCGGATTCATTAATCCGCAATGAATTTCCCAGCTTAACATGGTCGTGAATTTGAGGACTAATGACCCCAAGATTAAGGGGAAGAGTAACAAGGAGAAATCAAGGGTCATAAGAGAAATGACCAAAACACGCAGGCTTGAAATGTTAACATATATAGGAAGAGCTATGCTAGAAATGCAGGACAAGGACTACATCTTGGCTCCCTACAACTTTAAGTAAGTGTGATACGTCATGAACCTAACATAAGTATTCAACTTAACTGATCGATCGAGAATCTAACATAAGTATCCATATAATGACCACTATATTTGTATAATGCTGATGCCAAAGTCGAGCAAAATTGTGGTTTCTTGACTCAGCCGATCTTCAACAAAAATCCTACCAAGATTGCATTAACATTATACAGAGGTAAAGGAAATCTCCATGCATAAAATTTTTATAAATCATTTATGAATTGATAATTACTTATTGGCATTCAAATAGGACCTACAAGTGGTACATAATGAAAGGAGAGATACACGATACGGCCAAGCCGGATGTGATGACGGTCCGTACACACTTTCCAGTAATAACACACTTCTAATGCTTGTATCTCACTATTTATGACGAAGAGTCTTATTGAACTAACGAATACGTTGTGTTTTTATTTGAAGTTCCACAAGCAAGGTTTCGATAGCGTTCTTTTGTGGATACTATGTTTGCCAATTTCTTAGGGTAAACGGGAGGTACACAATGAATCCTGAGGATGTAAGTCATCATTGTGCCTGCATATTCTTATTTGGTTATCTTTCCGTTGTCAGTAGTGTTTTAACTCTTTTAGTTATTTTTTTATTCCAGGCACGGATCATCCAACGTACCAACCTCTCTCTTACAGACAAAGATATCCAAAACGTCAAACGTGACATGTGCTGGTTTATTATGCATGAAGTCATCCACAAGAGTGGCAAATTCTTTGATCTCGGAGGCGAATTAGCTAGCCATTCGAGACTTTGTGAGTAGGAGAAGAAAGACTTTTAGCAATATAGGCTTGTGATGTAAAAATACTTGTGAATATTATTGTACTTGTGTTAAATATTAAAATATGTGATGCTATTGAAATATGTGATGTTAAAATCTGTATTGAAACTGTGTGAAATCTGGAGGGAATAAAATATATGCTCATTATTTATTTTTTAAGAAATACATACCACATTCGGGTCCTTATGTCACCCGCCTGTGGAAATCTTTAGTGGGCCACCTGTGGAAAAGGTTTTCACAGGCGGTCCCGTAAGAGGACCGCCTATGGAAAACCATTTCCACAGGCGGTTATCTTAAGGAACTGCCTGTGGAAAATAATTTCCACAGACGGTTATCTTAAGGAACCACCTGTGAAAATGGTTTTCCACAGACGGTCTATTTTGCGCATATGAAAATCGTTCATTTCTATAGGCCTTTGATCCCAGGTGGATTGGCTAAACACCTGTGGAAATGGGCTACGATCCACCTCTAAAAATTGCTTTCGTAGTAGTGCTCGTCAGCTGAAGGGGGGAAGGGGCCAGGGGCACGCCACTTGGTGGCGTCGCAGTACCTATCAAAGTAAGCTTGGATCGCAGCGTGCTGGGCCGGCGGTGCGAGCGAGACAGGAGACGCGGCATCCGAGATCTGAGACCTCCTGGGCACACACGGGAGCCACCGAGAGGACCTACACCAGAAAGCGAGCTGCGCAAGGCAGGATCAGTGGTTTCCAACAGAGAGAGATCATAAACCCACATGCGATCATCGTTCAATTCGTTACTGGCTCGTTGGCACGAAACGAGGAAGCAGGATTTGTCACGGTGGGAGCGGAAAAGGGAAAGGAGCGGCAGTGAAGGGAAATTAAACATAGTCTCATCAAAGACAACATCTCACGAGTTGTAGATAAGGCAAGTAGAACAATCGAGGCAATTGTAGCTCTTGTGCATGGAACTGTACCAAAGGAAAACGCATTTGGCAAGACCGGAATTCAAGCTTGCAGCTGTTGTATGGTCGTAAGTTGGGCCAGCATGCACTGCCGATGGTACAAAGAAAGGTGTAGTCAAGTTCTTCTTTGAGTAGACGTGCATGGGGAGTGGAATGCCCAATTACACGGCTAGGCATGCGATTTATAAGATAGCAGTCGGTGAAGAAAGCTTGGTCCCAAAAATGAACATGAAGTGAAGAGTGGGATAAAAGAGCGATACCGGTCTCAACAATGTGGCCGTGTTTGCATTTGACAATGCCATTTTGCTGCAAGGTGTGCAGGCATGTGACGTGATGTGTGATGCCGACATGGTTGAAGTAGTGATGCAGATGACGATATTCGCTCGCTAGTTAGATTGTACTGCACAAATTTTAGCATTGAGCATTCACTCAACATGAGTTTGGAAGGTATGAAAAAACCACTCAACATCAGACTTTTGTTTAATCAAATAAATCCAGGTGAAGCAGCATCAAAGAAACTAACATAGTATTTAAATCCTCCAACAGAGACACGAGCTAGACCCCAAACATCAGTGTGCATGATCTCAAGAGGAGGAGAGGTTGTTACTGTTGGAGAAATGCGACAAAAATTAAGTCCAGATTTTATTAGGTGGAAAACTCTCCTTGGACTAGCAATATAGGACTAAAGAGTGCAAGCTTTTGAATTTCAGGAATGGGCCATAAATGGGCCAAAATCTAACAATCCCCCACCAATTCCAAAGCAAAAAATAGAAAATATTAAAGGTTGCTGCACTGAAAAGTTTTTATATACCAGTGTTTTGGTGTAAGTCCCGTACGAGTTGAACTTGCACCTAGACTAACAAGATCCATCCACGACTGATGAATGGACTATATCTTGAATTCATAGTTTTTTGCGATTAGATTTCTCTTGAAAATCCTACTGGTACTAGGTTGTCAAAGAGCCAAGTCTAGACGGAGCGTTAATTGGTCATGCTCCCTGATCTTCTCATGAGCTTTCTAGAGAACGACCCCATTCTCATGAACTGTGATCGTACAGTTAAGCTCACATAGGTGTATTCATTATAGAAATCCTATAGGCCAACACATTTTCCCTCATTGGACACTAGAATACATTAAGGCTATAAGCCAAGCTTCCATACAGTAGAGAGCACATTCTCTAGGTACATGGGTACAAATTATAATTAATATTGTACTCTCTTGTTACAGTAATAACTTGTTTGTCCCATTATCAAATTCATGGGATCTCCGATCAGTAAGAAATGGGTTACCATTATACTATAACTTAAGCGGGACTCATCCCCATGTCCATAGATGCATCAAAAACTGCTTTCCATGCAAGCCCCTTAGTAAAGGGATCTGCTAGATTTTTCTCAGTGCGAATATAATTCACAACAACTACTCTAGGGTTTTTCAACTTTCTAACAGATCTAAGCCTTCGCTTCACATGTTTCAAGACTTCATGTTATCCTTAGTACTCATAAACTTAGTCAACACTGTTTGGTTATCGTAGTACATTAGGATCGCCGATATTGGTTTCTCAACTAATGGCAAGTCCATGAGTAGCTCTCTAAGCCACTCAGCCTCAGCAGTGGAAATGTCTAGTGCTACAAGTTCAGCTTCCATGGTTGATCGCGTCAAAATAGTTTGTTTACGAGACCTCCACGAAACTGTAGCACCTGCCAAAGTAAACACATAGCCACTTGTGGCTTTGATCTCATTTGCATCAGAGATCCAATTAGAATCACTATATCCTTCAAGCACAAAAGGATAACCAAAATAGTGAAATCCATATGATGTTGTGCCTCTCAAATAGCGCAACACTTTCTCAAGTGCCTCCAAGTGATCATCTCCTGAGTTAGATGTGAACCAACTTAATTTGCTCACAGCAAAAGAAATGTCGGGTTGTGTGGCACCAGCAAGATACATAAGGGACCCAATTATTTATGAATATCTCAATTGATCTTTCCCTATGCCTTGATTTTTCCTAAGCTTTACACTAGCATCATAAGGTGTAGGGCAAATCTTGCTGCTCTCAAAGCCAAAACGGCTCAAAAGTTTTTCAGCATAATGAGATTGATTTAAAGCAATCCCATCCTCATTTTTGATCAACTTAATATTCAAAATAACATATGCCTCTCCTAGATCCTTCATATCAAAGCATCGATATAAGGAAGATTTAACATTGTCAATAATGGCAGTGCTTGTCCCAAATATAAGTATATCATCAACATACAAGCATAAGAGGCTCCTTGACCCCCACCATAACAATAGTATACACACTTATCTGCCTCGTTTACAACAAAACCAGCAGATGTTAAGGTTTTATCAATTTTTTTTGTGCCATTACTTAGGTGCTTGCTTCAAGCCATACAAGGATTTTAATAATTTGCACACTTTATTTTCCTGACCCTTAATCACAAAACCATCTGGTTGCTCCATATAGATTTCTTTCTCCAACTCTCCATTGAGGAAAGCTGTCTTTACATCCATTTAATGAATGTGTAGACCATAGGAAGCAGCTAACGCAATGAGCACCCTAATTGTGGTTAGTCTGGCGACAGGTGAATAAGTGTCAAAATAATCTTCCCCTTCCTTTTGAGTAAAACCCTTGGCCACAAGTCTTACTTTATATTTCTCAATTGTTCCATCAGGCCTCATTTTCTTCTTGAAAATCCACTTACTTCCAATGGGTTTACGCCCGTATGGAAAATCAGTGATCTCCCAAGTCTCATTAACCATGATGGAGTCCATCTCACTACGGAATGCCTCTTTCCAATACTCAGCATCGGGTAATGCATAAGCCTTGGAAAGGGTCTTTGGCACATCATCAACGAGGTATACAATATAGTCATCACCAAAGGTTTTCTCAACCCTTTGTCTCTTGCTCCTGCACAGAGCATCTGTGCCTATTGTCCTCCTCAGAAACCTCTCGTATATATGTGTCTTCAATAGGTTCAGATGGAGGAGAGTCAAGATTATTGTTGTTTTCGGATTGGTTGTTCACAATTTCTGAAGTACTACCCGCTGGTCCCATAGGAAAGATATCCTCAAAGAAAGAAGCATCCTTAGATTCCATTATTGTATTAATAATAATCTCAGGAGTTCTAGATTTTACAATTAAAAATCTGTAAGTAGGACTGTTATGAGCATATCCTAGGAAAATGCAATCGACTGTTTTTGGCCCGAGTTTCCTCTTTTTCTACTCTGGTATGTTGACTTTCGCCAAACAGCCCCATGTTTGCAGAAAACTGACATTGAGTTTTCTTCCCCTTCATCCCTCAAATGGAGTACTCTCACACCTTTTGGTGATTACTCTATTGAGGACAAAGTTTGCAATCAAGATTGTTTCGCCCCACCACATCTTAGGCATACTGGCACTCTCCAACATGTTATTCATCAAATATGTTAGCGTTCGGTTTTTCCTCTTAGCTACCCCATTAGATTGAGGTGAATAAGGTGGGGTAAATTCATGGATAATCCCATGTTTAAACAAAAATTAGAAAAGTTATTAGAGGTATACTCTCCTCCATGATCATCCCTTAATCTTTTAATTTTCTTCTCTAAATGATTCTCAACCTCTGCCTTATATATTTTAAAGTAGCTAAATGCTTCATCCTTAGATTTCAGCAAATACACATAACAATATCATGTTGCATCATCGATGAAAGTAAGAAAATATCTTTTTCCTTCTTTAGTCAAAACTCCATTCATCTCACACAAATCAGAATGAATCTGATCTAATGGTGCCAATTTTTTCTCTATGTTTAGCCCCTTGAAGGGTTTTCGAGGTTGTTTTGTTTGCACATAAGATTGGCACTTAAAATCTTTGAGTATTTCACATTTTGGAATTAACTCTAACTGAACATTCTACCAACAATATCAAAACTAATATGACAAAACCGTGAATGCCATACATTGGCTTCACTTTTATTCAAACCAGTAGCAACATTAAGATTATAACAAGAATCCACAATACTTAGACGGAACAAGCCTCTGCTTTCATAGCCTTTTCCTATAAAGGTCCCAAATTTAGACATTACAAATTTATTTGACTCAAACACCAGCTTATACCCACTCCTACATAGGAGAGAACCGCTGATCAGGTTCTTATTTGTTGCAGGCGCGTGCTGGACATTCTTCAAGTGGATTGTTTTACCCAAAGTAAGCTTCAGATCCATTGTACCAACACCAAAAACAGAAGCACGTGACTTATTCTCCATCAGGACAGAGGAAGCCCCTGCTGCCTGGTAAGAAGTAAATAAGGAAACATCAGAACATACATGAACATTAGCACTAGTATCAACCCACGAGTCGATGGACTGAAATGCAGAGCAAACACCAAGAGAATTACCGTACCCTCCTGAAGTCGAGGTCTCGCCTATGGTCACGTTAGCGAACTTCTTGTTAAGATCATTGTTCCTGTGCTGTTCTTCAAATCCTTTTTCTCTGTTTTCTTCTTCTTAAAGCTAGTTGTCTTGTTCACTTTGGGACCCTTGTTCTTGTTATATGTCTTCTTTTGAACGACGTTTGCACTGTTCTGATTATTATGTTTTGGTGCATCTTTAGCTCTTGCTTTTTCCTCCACATCAAGGGCAGCAATGAGATCTTCAACAGCAATCTCTTCCCTCAAAGAAATTGCCCTCACAACTTACTTGATGGTTTGACAAAGATAGGCTTCCGCGAGGGCAATTTGGATGATATCACAGAACCAGCTCCTCGGACGTAGTCGATGTTGAGGAAGTAGTCGACGTCGAGGAAGTAGTCGAAGATGATTCGCAGTCTCTGAGCGGTCACGGGAAGACGCTGCCCCAAAACCTGATTGCCGCCCCGTGCCGGACTCTACGCGACAATGGTCTCGAAGATCCCGCTCTCCTCCTCCTCGGTGCATGCCGAGAGAAGAGGTCGACGAGGCTCGGCAACAGAATACATGCCAGAGAGAGAAAGATTTGGAGAAAAATAAAGAGATCCAAAAAATTCGAGATTACACCAGGACGTCTCCTGGTTTTTTGATAGCCATAAAAATGTCTGTTTCTCTTTGTCACTAATGGCTATCAATCGCAATCAAATCAGGTGTTCAATCTCATTAAACCACCAGATTAACTCTGATTTCAAATGCATGTTTAATCACATTGAAATGCATGTTTAATCACATTGAAACAGAATCATCGCAAAAAATAAAAAGAAAAAGAAGATTCCACGATTGGATATCAAATTTATGCATACGAGTACAGCTAAAGTCCCTCTCTTTCTCTCTCCCATGTGCTTCCAATTTACACAAAGGAGAGAGCCACATATTTAAATATGTCCAACTCTTCTTGGACAAGCAATATGGGATTAAAGAGTGCAAGCTTTGGAATTTCAAGAATGGGCCATAAATAGACCAAAATCCAACAGTTACACGACTAGAGTGATTATAGGGTAGCTGATGAATCTTCGCATGTTGGCAGGCATCACATACAAGACTCGATGGTGCACAAGCAAGTTTATTTGACCGGATGATGGGCTCAAAAATGCTAGAAGAAGGATGTCCGAGCCTCCTATGCCATTGCTCAGAAGTGAGTTTGACACTGGAGAGCGCTCGCTGACTG
Organism: Phragmites australis; assembly: GCF_958298935.1. Classification (NCBI taxonomy): domain Eukaryota; kingdom Viridiplantae; phylum Streptophyta; class Magnoliopsida; order Poales; family Poaceae; genus Phragmites; species Phragmites australis. Next base: position 19,031,149 of record NC_084941.1, on the reverse strand, counting down.
GACCCTAACGAATACGAACAAAAGCTTGGCACTGGATAGAGACCACCTCGACTTTTACTGTGAAGCAGAACCCTCATTGTTTCTTGATCCTTTATAATAAAAGAGTTAGGTCACTCCCAATACCTTATGTCTTAGCTGATGTCTAAGAGGAGAGAGAGTAAGATATTGATATTAAGAAAGAAGCTTTCAATACATATATGTATATTTATAGTTTCTTGAGGTCTCCCAAAACAATTAATTATCTTATAGTTATTTAGGATTGCTCAAAGAGCTAGTGTCTTCTATAAGAAACAAGCTCCTTCTCTCTCTTTTTTAAATTGTTTGCCACATCAAATTTTTGCTTAGGTGGGCACCTAATTAATATCTAAGACATAAGCTAAGGTGGAGCACTGGGAGAGGCCTTAGGGTGAAATTCAGCAAAGGGGTGATTATCAGAGACAAGCTTATGAATTGAAAGAAGATCGATGCTTGCTTATGCGATGAACATGAAGAAAGTCCTTTTAAAAATGAGATGTTTATGTGAGACAGTAAGTGAGGATTGACCAACATGCGAGATTTTCAGATTTGCTCCATTGGCAACCTAACGTGATCCTTCTCGGCGTAGCGTTGATGAGCCGTGAGCCGGTCGAGGTCGCTAGTGAGGTGGTCCATCGCACCAGTGTCGGCGTACCAATTGATGTCGACGGTGTAGCCACCGGTGTGCGCCGAGCTGCTGGATCGTTCCTAGTTATCGTCGGCCTGGTAGGCATGCATGGTTGAAGCGCTGCCTGCACCTTAGCGCGTCATCATGCCCATATTTTCCACAGACTCGGCACGTGAGTTTAGGGACGCCCTGACGTTGCTACGGCCACGTCCACCACCATGTCCGCACCCGTGTCCGCCACACCAGTTGCCATGGTTGTTGTTATTGTCGTGGATCCGAGAGGCATTATTGTTGGCGGAGGACCGGAACAATTCTCTCGACGCCGCTTGCTGCTCAATTCGAAGCTCGGCACCGAGGAAACAGGCATAAAAAGGTGTTATTAAGACTCACCGGATCTTCATGCGACGTGATTAACACCACGAGGGGTTCGTACTCCGGCCCCAGGCCGGTGAGCATGTAGCCAAGAATGTCTTCACCAAACATTGGATGTCCGATGGAACCCATGGTGTCAGCAAGCCCCTTCATCTTCTGGAAGTATTCCGCCACCAACATGTCCTTCTTCTTGAGCGTGGAAAGCTGAGAGCGCACTTGGATCTTGCGTGCACGGTTCTGCGAGGAGAACATGGCAATGGCATGGAGGGCTTCCCAGATAGCGCGTGCAGTCATGAGCTACATCACTGGCCGAGGATGTCCTTGTGTTAGCCAAATCTTGTACATGCTAGTTAGATAGTTTGTTAGCGTGTCTAGCTAGTTGTTTCCTTTCCGTTTCGGTCACGAGGCCACGACCTGTGTGGTGCCGTGCATGCTGTTAGGCGTGGCGAGATTAGCTCACCCTGCCGGGTCTTGTGCCACGGGAACGCTCTCGCGAACGGCGTCGTGGGGATGGACGCGACAATGCCGTAGCCGAGGAATGCGCTCGGACGCTCTTTGCTTTACTGTGTAATCGCCAAATAAAAGGAATAGAGAACACCAGAAAACGCTGCGAGTGAGCAGCACCAAAAATCCCTCTGCTCTCGTTCGGCCGTGTTCAACACCGAGCTATACAGTTCGCCATCGCGTTCTACAGCTCGCCAGCGTTTCAGAGCAGAGGCAAAGCCGACAATTGGCATCAGAGCCAGGTAACTGCCGGGGATGTCGTTGCCAGGCCATAGCACAGGATCTCGCACGCCCCCACATCGCCGCGCGCCCCGATCGCCATCGCCACCTCCTCGCCGCGGCAGGCGCCGCGGCGGCGACGAGCCGCAAGTCCAGCGCGTCGTTCGCGAGGTGGGATCGGCGAACTATCCCTTGCTGACCCGCACCAACTACGTCGAGTGGGCGGTGCTCATGCAGGTCATGCTCGAGGCGCGGGAACTTTGGGAGGCGGTGAACATCGGCGGAGTCGATCGGCACCAAGATTGCATGGCAATGGAGGCCATCCTCCGCGGGACACCGTCGGAGATGCGTGTCTCCCTCGTCGGAAAGGGCACGGCGAAGCGTGCGTGGGACGCCATCAAGACGGAGCGCGTGGGCGTCGACCGCATCCGCAAGGCCAAGGCGACGACCCTCTCGCGCGACTTTGATGCGCTCGAGTTCCGCGACGGGGAGTCGGTGGATGACTTCACCCACCGGCTGACGAGCATCGTCAGCGAGCTCACCATCCTCGGCGATCCGCCCCAGGAAACCACCGTAGTGAGAAGGATCTTGCAGGCGGTCCCTCCTCGCTACGATCAAATCGCGCACTCCATCGAGACCCTCCTCGACGTCGACGACATGTCGGTTGAAGAGCTCGTCGGCAGGCTCAAGGCGGCGGAGGTGCGCGACCGGAGCCGAAACCCACCGCCGGCCAGCTCCAACGGCAAGCTGCTCCTCTCGGAGGAGGAGTGGTTGGCGCGCTACAAGCACCGCCTCGCGGGCGAGGGCTCTCGCTCCGGCGGCATCGGCGGCAAGTCGTCTGGAGGTCCACGCGGTGGCGACAACGGTGGCTCGCGCACTGGCGGCCCCTCAAGCGAGCCGGCCAGAGTAGCCACCAAGAAGGACAAGTGCAAGTACTGTGGCAAGAAAGGCCATTGGGCCCGAGAATGCCGCAAGAAGAAGCGCGATGAGGCGGCGCTCCTTGCTCAAGCCGGCGACGACGACGATGAGGAGCCGTCCCTGCTGATGGCGATCGGCAACATCGAGCCGGAGCGCGTCGCGCCGCGTGTCGCGCCGGTTCACGTCGGCGGGCAAGTCTACCTCAATGAAGAACGCGCCGTGGTGGAGCTGGGGGAGTCCGAGGATCGCTCCGGCAAGCCGAGCTCCGACGTGTGGTACCTCGACACGGGCGCGTCGAACCATATGACGGGCAACCGGGCGGCCTTCTCCGAGCTGGATCAATCCATCACGGGCACGGTCAAGTTCGGCGACGGCTCGGTCGTGGACATAGTCGGCCGCGGCACCATTCTCTTCGCGGCGCGACATGGGCGACACCGAGCGCTCACCGACGCGTACTTCATACCCCGCCTCAGAAGCAACATCATAAGCCTGGGCCAACTCGATGAGTCTGGCTGCCAGGTCATGATCGAGGAAGGGATCCTGCGGGTACGCGATCCGCAGCGCGAGCTCCTCGCAAAGGTACGCCGTTCCACGAATCGGCTATACAAGATTACCCTCATCTTGGCACAGCCGATCTCCCTGTTGGCGCGCACTGGCGACACCACCTGGCGCTGGCATGAACGGTTTGGGCACCTGGGATTCGACGCGCTGCGCAAGCTCGGCAAAGGCGGCCTGGTGCGCGGTCTGCCACAGCTTGATCAAGTCGATCAGCTGTGCGACGCGTGCCTGGCCGGCAAGCAGCGTCGCGCTCCGTTCCCGCAGCAGGCGAACTACCGGGCGACAGGCCGGCTCGACCTGGTCCATGGTGACCTGTGCGGCCCTGTCACCCCGGCAACCCACGGCGGGCGGCGGTACTTTCTCCTTCTCGTCGACGACGCCAGCCGCTTCATGTGGCTTGTGCTGCTGTCGAGCAAGGATGAAGCAGCGGGCGCAATCAAGAAGTTCCAAGCTGGCGTGGAGGTGGAAACCGGCCGCAAGCTGCGCGCGCTCCGGACGGATCGGGGTGGCGAGTTCACTGCCGTCACGTTCGGGGAGTACTGCGCCGAGCAAGGAGTACACCGGCAGCTCACCGCTCCGTACTCTCCACAACAAAATGGAGTGGTTGAGCGCCAGAATCAAACGGTGATGGCAATGGCGCGATGCCTGCTCAAGACAAGGGGTGTTCCAAGCACGTTCTGGGGGGAGGCGGTGAGCACTGCAGTGTTCATCTTGAATCGATCCCCCACGAAGGCGCTCAAGAACAAGACCCCCTATGAGGCATGGCATGAGGAGAAGCCGGCGGTCCACTTCATGCGCACCTTTGGGTGCATCGCGCATGTGAAGGTGACCCGCCCCCCCGTCGCCAAGCTCGATGACCGGAGCGTGAAGATGGTGTTCGTCGGATACGAGCCGGGCTCAAAGGGGTACCGTGTGTACGACCCTGGGAGCGGCCGGCTGCACGTAACCCGTGATGTGGTCTTCGACGAAGCAAAAGGATGGAACTGGGGCGCCTCCGACGACGACACCACGCCGGACAAGTTCACCGTCGAGTACATCGTCCCCATGACATCAGCTGCATCACAGGGTGCGCCATCAGAGGCTGAGGAGCCTCAAACTCCGGCGGCAAACGGCGGCAACACCATCAGGTTCGCCACTCCTCCGTCACACATTCCCTCTGGAATTGATTTGGATGACGAGGGCGCGCCACGCCGCTATCGCACGGTGACCGACTGCATCAACACCTCGGAGCCGCGGGAACTTGATCCAGACGAGCTTCTCCTAGCGGCGGCCGAGGAACCAGCCACATTCGAGCAGGCGAACGCGGACCCGGCGTGGCGTGCAGCAATGCAAGAGGAACTGCAGTCCATCATCGACAATGGAACCTGGGCACTGGCGGACCTCCCGCCCGGCCATCGCTCGATCGGCCTGAAATGGGTTTTCAAACTCAAGAAGGATGCGACCGGGGCGGTGGTCCGGCACAAGGCCCGGCTGGTGGCAAAAGGGTACGTTCAGCGCGCCGGGATCGACTTCGACGAGGTGTTCGCGCCAGTGGCGCGGCTGGACTCCGTCCGTGCTCTGGTGGCGATTGCGGCACACGAAGGGTGGGCGGTGCACCACCTTGATGTCAAGTCCGCTTTCTTGAACGGGGATCTCGTCGAGGAAGTGTACGTGACACAACCTCCGGGGTTCGCCGTGGCGGGGCATGAGCGCCAGGTTCTGCGTCTGTCCAAGGCGCTCTATGGCCTGCGTCAAGCACCCAGGGCGTGGAACGAGAAGCTCGATCGCACTCTGGTGGCGCTCGGGTTCAGCAAGTGCATCGAGGAGCATGGCGTCTACACGCGCGGCCAGGGGCTGAAGCGCGTACTCCTTGGCGTGTACGTCGACGATCTGATCGTCACTGGCGCCGATGAGAGAGAAGTCGTGTTGTTCAAGCAGGAGATGAAGAGCACGTTCAAAATGAGCGATCTCGGGTGTCTCAGTTATTATCTGGGCATCGAGGTCAAGCAGCAGCCGGGGCAGATCACGCTCTCGCAAGCTGCCTACGCCGCCAAGCTTCTGGAGAAGGCGGGCATGGCGGAGTGCAACTGTGTTAAAGTCCCGATGGAGAATCGCCTGAAGCTCAGTAAGAAAAGCTCAACCCCCCCTGCTGATGCATCACATTATCGCAGTATCGTGGGAAGCCTGCGGTACTTGGTTCATACCCGGCCAGACATTGCCTTCGCGGTCGGGTACGTGAGCCGTTTCATGGAGAATCCAGCGGCGGAGCATCTCAGCGCCGTCAAGCACATTCTCCGGTATATCGCTGGGACGCTGCATTTTGGCTTGTGCTACACCAAGGGTGGCGGCGACATCGAGCTAAAAGGCTACAGCGACGCCGACATGGCCGGAGACTTGGATGATCGCAAAAGCACCACCGGTGTTCTGTTCTGCCTTGGGAACGTTCCTGTGACTTGGCAGTCTCAGAAGCAGTCGGTGGTCGCGCTGTCGTCGTGCGAAGCCGAGTACATCGCGGCGGCGTCAGCAGCCTGCCAAGGCATCTGGCTCGGGCGGCTGCTCGGGAGCTTCTACGGGAAGGCGCCGAGCATCGTCACGATCTTCATCGACAACCAATCAGCAATTCAGCTGTGCAAGAATCCGGTCTTCCATGGCCGGAGCAAGCACATCGCGACGCGTTTCCATTTCATCAGGGAGAGCGTCGAGGGCGGTGAGGTCATCGTCCAGAAAATTCACACCGACGACCAGCTGGCGGACATACTTACCAAACCTCTTGGCCGGGTCAGATTCTTGCACCTGCGCTCGAAGATCGGCGTCGTCAACATCAAGTGAGTACAAGGTTTGGGGGGAGAAATGTTAGCCAAATCTTGTACATGCTAGTTAGATAGTTTGTTAGCGTGTCTAGCTAGTTGTTTCCTTTCCGTTTCGGTCACGAGGCCACGACCTGTGTGGTGCCGTGCATGCTGTTAGGCGTGGCGAGATTAGCTCACCCTGCCGGGTCTTGCGCCACGGGAACGCTCTCGCGAACGGCGTCGTGGGGATGGACGCGACAATGCCGTAGCCGAGGAATGCGCTCGGACGCTCTTTGCTTTACTGTGTAATCGCCAAATAAAAGGAATAGAGAACACCAGAAAACGCTGCGAGTGAGCAGCACCAAAAATCCCTCTGCTCTCGTTCGGCCGTGTTCAACACCGAGCTATACAGTTCGCCATCGCGTTCTACAGCTCGCCAGCGTTTCAGAGCAGAGGCAAAGCCGACACCTTGGTCATGGAGGAGAGGAGGACGCCGAGCATGCACCTGCTGATCCGCTTGGAACCAGCGCAGGTACTTTGGGCTTTGGAGTCCCGACGGTAGGATCACCGACCCCCGGTGATCACAAACTGCTTCAGTGCGGGAGTTGTCCCATTGACATAGCCGGAGAGTTTGTGCCCGCGAAGCACGGGCACGACCTACGTCTTCCAGAGAAAAAGGTTTTCTCAGGTCAGTCGCATGGTGATGTGGTGGCCGGTGGACGATATATATGGCGCTGGTGGCGCTCGGCGATGAGATCATGGCGCTGGTGGTGGAGCATTTTGCTTTTTGTTGGTGGGGGACGGTGGACATGGATGGTGGATGGGATCTTGGCTCTGATTATCAAGTTGGAAAGGATGATTTGCCATGAATTCCTCTGAGGGGATTGATCTCATGATATAGCACAGATGGCTTGGATTAAAAGGTTGGTACAACGGCCGATGACAATAGATCACGATCGTAACAACTATGGAAACATAATCAGATCCTATGGACTGCGCTAACGCACGGCCGTGCGTTCTATAAGGTCCCAGTACGGCCGTCCGTTTTTGGTATGTCGGTACGTGCACTTTGCTTTTCCTACCTTTTCCATCGGGCCAGCCACGCGCGCGCAAAACAGACAGCGATACTGAAGCGGCTGCGTGGGAAGCAAGCGCGAAGGAAGCAGGTGCACGGTCCCCACAACCTGGCCATTGCTGCAAGCTTAATTACGTGCTGACAAAAGGGAAAAGCAAAAATCAGGCATTCACACCCCATCCCACAACCTAATTCTGCAGATTTGCCTACCTCAAATCACATTTCTGCAGAATTCTCGATTCCATGAACAGATATGTCTTTCCATGGAGTCTTGCATATTTGCTTTTTGTGCATGCAAATTATAGGTTTTCAGAAAAAATGTAAAACATCTGATCAAAAGTCTGCAGAAAACCCACAACTGATACATCTAGATAGTTCCTACCAATTGACAAAACATAGTTGCCTACACCAGTTACTAGAAATTTCACATATAGCATAACAGATGCATCCAGTGATTAAAAGAACATAGTTGTATACATCTAGATCTAGGTAGGTAGCCCGTTAATCTGCAGTTTGCGCGTCCTGAAGACTTGTGATATGAAAATTATTACAGTTGCATTTGTAACACCCTGGATTTATCAATTTCGAAATAAGAAGTAAATCATCCCATTAATCTCCTGAAATTTCAGTTTTCAACTTGCCAGAAAGGACCCCTTTTAACTTCTAAATTTATGTTATTTTATTCCTCACATTCATCAAAAAGAAAAACTGCCAAAATCTCCTTGTCTTCCTGCTCTGCCTCCCGTGATCTCATCTAGGTTTAGGAGGAGCCGCCACCCTGCTTCAGATCTCCTTCGTCCTCAACTGTCCATTCTTCTGTTGCTGGTCATGGCGAGCTAGTCGTCAGGCTGCCGGCGTCGCGGCCGAGGTTGCAGGGCGTACTGTATTGCTGCACCATACTGCCCAGCCGTGGTGTGCCCTCGCCGCACGGGCACACCGGCATCGCCCTGCTGCTGGTGGCCTGGACGTGCTGCTAGTCCACAGCATGTTGCTGCCGGGTGGTGCCTCGTGTGGCTGCCAAAGTGCTGCATGCCGCAGCAGGACTTGAACTCGTATTGCTGTTTCTTTATGCATATCCTCGCCTAAACCGTCGCCTCCTGCGCAGGATCACACGTGAGGTTGGAGGAGAGTCCGGGACTTGTTCAGATCTTCGATCCATCGTGAGCCGGACTTCCGACCGCGTGGCAGGCAAGTTACCACACGACAATCCTTTTTTTTACCCTTCCGTGATCAATAATCCAACCTGTATGTTTCAGTCGAATTGAGTAAACCAAGGCTGCTGTGATCAGATGGTTAGAGATGGTTGCAGTGCAACATTGATTTGTTATTGGCTAGATAAATGCAGAACTAGGAAAATTGGACGCAGTGCAATATCTCACTTCCCGTTGTTATTATTCTGCATGTTGCAACTGACACCTTAGTAAGCCTCGATCTACAATAACAATATTTGTGAACACAACAGGACTGATCCGAGTCTAGCTATCATGCTGAATTTCTGGGAATCTAAACTGCAGCTTGCGATGGTTAACTCATAATTCTTCAATCCTTGCAGTCGAGTATGCAGGTTACTCATGTATTATACATCTACTTTCACTAACATCTCACAAAGACCATGGACCATTCTAGCACAACCCTCATGAACCCTGATAACCGTATTCCTAATGTCCATGTATCTAAGTTACCCATTAATCTTTGCATACATGTCCCTAGTTTCCAAAGGTATCTATCGTCGCATATATGGGTATAACACTTTACACCTAACAACGTACGGGGGCGTACATTCTCGCTGTTGGGAAAATAACACCCAACCACAGGGATGCAGTCGAGGTGGGTGCCCGGCTATTCTCGTATCTCCTGGTATGCGACTCATGAAATCGGTACCGTACTTGCTTTCCAATCTAGTAACCTGATTACTCTCACAGTATGTAGATTTTAATACCTATACTGGGATGGTGCTTTTCGGATCTCTATATGGTCTCTCATGTGCCTTGAAATCCTGTTTGCATTCTTTTTACATCTCTCGCACCAGTTTGATAATATGATGCTATCATAGCCACAACCATTTGTGGCTGCCTGGAATCCTTGATAACTTATCCTTGGTTCTTTGTTAATATCACCTACTCTTGTTGTGTTGGTATACTTGCTGAGATTGTTCCATCTCACACATGCTTTCCTGTTCCAGGTAAAAAGACAATGGAGTAGATGTATGAGCATGGGTCATGGGTGACACACGTTTGCCAGCACCGTGGTTTGCCACCTCTTGCTTTGGAGTCAAAACATTTTATTTTTAGTGGACCGGTCCGGTCCGTTAAACTTCAATTTTGTTTGCTTTCGCTGGTGACTATATTTGTGTTGGCACATCATCTCGGTTATTATTAAATCTTGGTTGAACCATTATACGTTATTGCTTATTCTTATGTGTTGCGATAGTACCGCATTTGTTACATGCCGGGTGCTACAACATCATATTATGCCACATTGTTATCTGCTCCAGAGATTACGCATTTCCAGCCTAAACAGATGTGCTTGCATTTCTCTAAAACCTGAAAAAGTTTGGGTGGCAAACACGAAAATAAGTTTGCTTATCAGTTCTAAATGTACAGTTGACTTTTGTATCCTTACTTGAACTTGCTTTCAGTAATAATAAAAAATGTTGTATAGTTGAATATGAATTGCTATAATTAGTTCTTTAAAATGCTACATGAATATGTGGTTCCGAAAATTAGCAGTAACTGCTTAGTAGTTTTGAATGTACAGTTGGCAGTGCTTGAACTTGCTTTCAATAATCAATAGAAATGCTTTAGAGTCAAGTATGTATTGCTATAAATGCTATCAATTTGACACCTTATTTGAACTTGCTTTTAGTAATCATCAAGAACTTGCTTTCAGTAATCATCAAAATGCTTTAGAGCCAAAAATGAATTGCTATCAGAAAATGATTTAAATGCTACATGAACATGCTTTAAAGTATTTTCAGACTGTACAGATGATAGAAAAACCATATTTTGTGTGGTTACTTGCCTTCAACAATCAGCAGAAATGCTTTAAAGTCAAGTATGTTTTGCTTTCATAGATGCTTAAAAATGCTATCAATTTGTGCAGGCCATCCACGATGGACTTGAACCTACCTCCTCCTGATGCAACAACTGATTTCAGTTTGGTAGCGGCGAGCGAAAGTTTGAACCCACAGTTTTGTACTCAACCAGATAGAGCATGCTCTTCTACTGTGTATAATCAGATTGAAGCAGAACCATCTAATAAAAATAATTTGGACCTACCTACAGTATCAGAATTGAGGCTTTCGCTAGAGGGTACTCACCTGCATCTGCAAGCTGAGCAAGACAATGGAAATTCAGGCATTTCTATGGGTGCAGACGATGGTGAGCAAAGTTTGTTGAAGAAAAAGAGTTTTGTCTGGGCAGAGGCACAAACTGCATTTGATAAGCTGAATAGGCCATGAGCACTACCCCAGTCCTAGCACTGCCTGATTTTCATCTACCCTATGAAATTGAAATTGATGCATGTGATAAAGGCATTGGACCTGTTCTCACACAAAAGTGTCAACCAGTGGCATACTATAGTAAAGCTCTACGGGTCCAGAACCAGAAATTATCTATTTATGAGAAGGAATTTTTGGCTATAATGATGGCAGTGGAAAGATGGAGATTATATCTTCTAAGAGGCCCATTCACCATCAAAACTGACCAGAAGAGCTTGTGTCACTTGGATGACCAGCACTTATCCATTGATCTTCAGAAGAAGGCCATGACTAAGTTGATTGGTTTACAATTTAAATTTCCATATATGAAGGGCTGTGAAAATATGGCAGCTCATGCACTTTCCAGGGTAGGCCAATTCTTTGCTCTGCAGGCTATATCCACTTGTCAGCCCTTGTGGATTCAAGAGGTCACAAACTCCTATCACATTAATCCAAAGGCCATCCAACTGCTGTCAGAATTGGTTGTGTCCTCACCCAATACTCAAGGTTTCTCTCTTGAATCTGGCCTAATCAGAAAGAAGGGAAAGGTATGGATTGGTAGTAAAACCGCTCTACAAACCAAAATTATTACTGCTTTCCACTCCTCAGCCATTGGTGGCCACTCCAGTGTTCAAGCAACATACCAGCACTGTAGAGATTTCTGGATCGATCACCCTCGATCCCCTTTCCTGGTATACTTTTATCTCACTACCTTTTTACATATTAGTCCCTACACTATGACATATTTACATATACACACCAACACTCCCCCTCAAGATGGGTGATATATATCTATCATTCCATCTTGCTACAAGCTAATACACATTCTTTAACTCCTAAGCCTTTTGTTAGACAATCTGCTACTTGACCACCTGAAGCCACATAACTTAGTTTAAGTGTTCCATCATCCAATCGTTCCTTGATAAAGAAGCAATCGATCTCCACATGCTTGGTTCTATCATGCTGAACTGGATTATTTGCAATATTGATCGCCGATTTATTATCACACCAAAGCTTCAAAACCCCTTCTGATAGCTTCAATTCAGATAATAAGTTTCTTATCCATAACATCTCACCTAGGCACACAGACATAGCTCTATACTCTGCCTCTGCAGTTGATCGAGACACCACCGGTTGTTTTTTGCTTCTCCATGACACCAGATTTCCTCCAACAAAAGTACAATAACCAGAAGTTGATCTTCTATCATCAGGACAGTTAGCCCAGTCAACATCACAATAGCCTTCCACATTAAGGTGATTATTCCTCTTAAACCATAGTCCTTTGCCAGGACTACTTTTCAAATATCGCAAGATCCTGTAGACTGCATCTAGATGCTCACTTCTAGGATCATGCATATATCGAGTTACTACACTCACTGCATAGGTTATATCAGGCCTTGTATGACACAAGTAGATCAATCGACCCACAAGTCTTTGATATCTATCTTTATCCACTGGATCTCCGGACATGGCACTCAACTTGTGATTTTGTTCCATAGGAGTAGAAGCAGGACGACATCCAAGCATACCTGTCTCATTTAGTAAATCCAGGGTATACTTTCGTTGTGAAAGAATAATCCCTCTAGGAGATCTTGCTATCTCAATACCCAGGAAGTAACGGAGTTGGCCTAAATCCTTGACTTCAAACTCTTTGCTTAGATTCTCCTTTAGCCAAGCCATCTCCAAAGTGTCATCACTAGTGATAATCATGTCATCTACATAGACTGCAAGAATAGTGACATGATTTCTAGAATGACAATAAAACACAATATGATCCCCATTACACTGTCTGTATCCCATACTGCACATTGCACGTCTGAGCCGATCAAACCATGCTCTTGGTGATTGCTTTAGACCATACAATGACTTCTTCAATTTCAATACTTTTCCCTTAGTCTGATCAGTAGCAAATCCCGGTGGGACCTCCATATAAACTTCCTCTTGAAGATCTCCATGTAAGAATGCATTCTTAACATCCAATTGATACAATGGCCAATCAAAATTAGATGCACATGAGATTAGTGTTCTTATCGTGCTCATTTTTGCAACCGGCGCAAATGTCTCATCATAATCAATTCCATAAGTCTGGCTATACCCTTTTGCTACCAATCTTGCCTTATACCTCTTTATCTTTCCACTAGGGTCCTGTTTCACCGTGTAAACCCATTTGCAACTAACTACCTTCTTGCCCACAGGGAATGGAACAAGATCCCAAGTCTTGTTCTTCTCAAGTGCTGCTAGCTCCTCGAGCATGGCCTCCTTCCACTTTGGATTTTGTTTTGTTTCTCTCCAATCTTTTGGTATTGTCATTGACTATAGTGATGCCACAAAAGTTGGCTATGTCATTCTCATCCCCATCACTATTTGCATCCTCGAAGCCATACCTTATTGGAGACTTTCCTGTAGTGCTCATTGTTCCCTTTCTTATAGCAATAGGCAGGTCAATAGAGGATTCAACTTCTTCTCCCCCTGTCTCCAATAATTGATCTATTTGTGATTGGTGCTGCTCCACTACTTGCAGTTGCCCCTCATTACTTGTAACCTCATTACCATCAGGAGGGAGTTGATTGAGGTTTTCTTTCCTCCTTCTCATATACACTTGTAGATTATCCCTCACATGTGATCTTGCCTCCCTTTCCTCCTGTGCCGGCTTGCTCATGGCAGCTGGACATGGGATCAAACCAGTCATAACTCCCCTCTTCTTTGATTGCTCCTCATCTTTAGCCCCTAGCATTTCCTCCTCTTTCTCAACACTAATCTCGTGCATGTCAGAAGATTCAAGATCAGCAAATAAAGAACTAAAATCTGTCTTTTCCCCATAAAAAGGAATAGATTCCCTGAAAGTTACATCCATGCTCACAAACATACGACGTTCGGATGGACTCCAACACTTGTACCCTTTTTGCCCAGATGAGTAGCCCACAAAGATGCACTTGACGGCTTGAGGATCCAACTTTCTGACTGAAGGTCTATGATCCCTAACAAAGCAAGTGCATCCAAACACTTTTGGTGAAACAATAAACTCATTTTTTCCAAACAACATCTCATAAGGTGTCTTCATCCCAAGCACTCTCGACGGCATGCGATTAATAAGATGGGTAGTAGTCATAACTGCCTCACTCCATAAGAACTTAGGCACATTCATAGTATACATGAGTGAACGGGCTACCTCCAAGAGGTACCGATTCTTTCTTTCAGCTACTCCATTTTGTGGGGGCGTATCAGGGCATGAAGTTTGATGTAAGATTCCTTTCTTAGAAAGAAAACTTCCAAATTCCTTGTTCACATACTCAGTCCCATTATCAGTTCTGATAATTTGAACGTGAGCATTGAATTGATTCTTCACACATGCACAGAAGTCCTTAAAGCATTCAAGCACCTCACTTTTATGTTTCATAAGGTATAGCCATGTCATACGAGAGTGGCAATCAATAAATATGACAAAGTATTTCGCTCCACTAATAGAGACTACAGGAGAGGTCCACATATCAGAGTGGATTAATATAAATGGTGCCACACTTCGCAACCCCCTACTCACATAGGAGGTTCTTGTGTGCTTCCCAAACTCACATGCATCACATATCAATTTACGTTTGTCCACCTTACACATTTCATTAGGAAATACCTTACTCTTAATATCAAAAGATATATGTCCCAACCGATAGTGTAAAAGCATTACCTTAATCTCCTCTTCACTTGCAATAGCTGACAGAGCAAGACATATAGTCTCATCTATCTTGCTCTTGTCAAGATACCAGAGTCCATTATGTCAAACTCCAGTCCCAAACCTTCTTCCCGTCTTCCTTTCCTGAATTAAACAATTTTCACAATCAAGAGAAACACAACAATCCATCTGATCAACTAATGAACTTATTGAAACTAGATTTATTGGAAAAGACAGAACATATAATACAGATGACAATGTAATAGATGGTGTGCATTGCACCATACCCACACCTCTGATAGGTCGAGATGTTCCATCAACAGTCTAGATTGTCTCTCTATGAGAATATGAGTATGGTGTATAGGATGCAAATTCACTTGATGTACCTGTGACATGCCTGGATGCACCCGAATCTGATATCCAATCTGAATTTGAAGTCGTTGTCTCTTGATCATTTGATCTTGAATTTTCCTTATTCTCTTTTAGCTTCCTCAATTCTTCTAACTCAGCAGCTGAGACCATGACTAGGTTAGATTCACCTTCCTCAATCATAGCAAGATTAGCTTTATAACCTCTTCCTCCACCATGGCTCACACCACTCCTTCGTCCACCTCTATCGCTACCTCTTCCTCTTCCACTTTTGGGTTTGAAAGGTTGGCGACAATCACGACTCAAATGGCCCTTCTCACCACAGTTATAGCATATCCTAGTCTCCTGGGATCCTGTCACCATAAAAGCTGGACGGGGTGGAGGTGAAGAATTACCTCTCATTACCTTAAGTCTAGTCTCCTCCTGTGCCATAGCAGCTATGGCTTCCTCCAGGCTAGGAAGGTTGGATTGGTGAAACATGGCAGCACGTTTTGCCTCAAATTCTGAGCCCAGACCTCTTAGGAACTGAAGAACTCTTTTTTTCTCTATCCACCTTTTCACCCATGCTACACACTCGGGATGTGGAAACTCAATAGGATCATAGTGATCTAAATCAGCCCACAAACGCTTCAACTCAGCAACATACTTCATCAAATATAGCCCCCCTGCTTCAGATGATGTATTCTGTCATCTGTATCAGCTAATAACATCACATTTCCAATGCCTGAATACATCTCAGATAGAGCCTGCCATACCCCTGAAGCACTCACAATAGTATCCACTGATCCAGCAATAGTCGGTGATATCGAGCTTAACAGCCATGCAACCACCAAAGAATTAGTAGCATCCCAGGCTTTCCATTCATTACTTGATTTATCCTTAGGTTCAATCATCTCTCCATTGACAAAGCCCTCAAGTTTTTTGGCCTTCAACAACAACAATGCCCTCCTAGACCAAGCCAGATAATTCTTGATGCCCTCCAATTTGATATCATTTGGCATCAATTCTAATTTCTGAATTGTATCTGCGTGGGGCACAATTTCCCTACATGAGGATGAGACCTCATTCTTTTTCGCAGTAAGCAGTTCAACAAGTTTCCCAAGAACTTGCTCAATTCCTTGATTTTCTCCCATACTGTAGCGATAGAGCAAAACAGCAGCACCTGCCTTCGTTCTCTGTCAAACAGCTACTAGCAGCTTGCTCCTTCTCTTTTGATTGCAGCCACACACACAAGCATTTCACTACTACTCACAGCACCACTCCACGCTTACTGCACCACTTCCTCTCTGCTCCCTTGCAGCCCAACAGCACCACACAAAGCTTCACAACCGCCCCCAATTTGAACGCTACTGGCCTCAATCAAGAACCACTGCAAGTTCCACCACCAATCTGAGACCCAACTCCTCTGCTCAGTGCTTCCTTCAACAATCAACACCTGCTCACTTCCGCCAGGAGCAGTGAAGCCTGCTGCTCACCTTCAGCGAGCTTCGTCCTCGGCCGCTACTGTAGCACCAGAGCACACCCAAGCAAATCAAGCCCTTGCCACCGGAGCACACCAAATCGAGCTGGAGCTTGCTGCTACCCAAGTCGGATCCACCGTCTACCGCGTCCGCACGCGCGAGCACCACACTAACCCGCAAGCCTCGAGCCACTAGCTCCCTTCTCCGTCAACTCTCCAGGCCGGGCGCCGTCGACCAGCCCACGCTGTCGTCTCCTTCTTCTGCTCCAGCGCCGTATGCCCGCACCTTCCCGCGCGAGCACGTCGCAGCAGCTCCGCACCGCCTCACCGCCGACCACCGATCGTCTCCCTCACTACTGTGGCAAACCTGGCTCGGATACCATGTAGAGATTTCTAGATCGATCACCCTCGATCCCCTTTCCTGCTATACTTTTATCTCACTACCTTTTTACATATTAGTCCCTACACTATGACATATTTACATATACACACCAACAAGCACCTATAAAAGGTCTTCTCCTGGGAGGGATAGAAAAATGCTGTCACAAACTTTGTCAAAAAGTGTCTCATTTGTCAACAAGCAAAGCATGAACACACTAAGTCTCTAGGTCTTCTCCAGCCCTTACCCACAACTCAAGGAGCTTAGCAAGACCTTTCTATGGACTTCACTGAAGGTTTGCCCCCCTCTGAGGGTTATTCAGTAATTTTAGTCATTGTTGACAGATTTACAAAGTATGCGCACTTTTTCCTTTAAAACATCCTTATACTGCAGCACAAGTGGCTAAAGTATTTCTCCATAATGTGGTTAGACTACATGGCTTACCCCTCACAATAGTATCTGACAGAGACAAAGGTTTTCCAAGTTTGTTTTGGCAAGAGTTGTTCATATTGGTTCACACTAAGCTGCAGTTAAGTACTTCATATCATCCACAAATGGATGGACAGACTGAAAGGGTCAATTAGTGTTTAGAGATATATTTGAGACGTGCAGTAAATGATGCTCCTCAAAAATGGCATAATTGGATTGATATGGCTGAGTTTTGGTACAATTCTAACTACCATTCCTCATTGGGTTGAACTCCATTTAAAGCTCTATATGGAATTGACCGTAATGTTGGTGCTGTACCTAACCTTTCCTCATCTAAAGCTGCTGATGTGAGTACACTGCTGAAGGAAAGGCATCTATATTCAGAGTTCCTGAAAGATCAGTTAGCAATAGCTCAATCTAAAATGAAGTTCTATGCTGATCAACATCGATCACCAAGGGAATTTCAAGTGGGTGAGATGGTCTTCCTCAGACTGCAGCCATATGCTCAAAATTCAGTTGTCAATCGAACTTGTCCTAAACTATCCTTTAAGTTTTTTTGGCCCTTATGAGATTCTGGACAGGATTGGATCGACAGCATATCGCTTAGCTCTACCTGTTGGCTACCAAGTCAACAATGTGTTTTATGTCTCCTAGCGCAAGCAATTTGTACCAGATCATACTCTAGTTTTCACCGGCATACCTGCTTCCACTGATCTGTCCACACCATCTCTGATGCCTGAGAAGATTTTGGATAGCTGGCTGGTGAAGAAAGGGAGTGCTGCTACTGTTCAAGTACTGCTAAAGTGGAGTTCTGAGAAACCAAGTTCAAATGTGCATTGGTTTACTTGTGATGAATGATTGATATTAGTATTTATTTGGTTTGATGATCTTCGGTTTTGCATGATCTTTGATATGATTTGAATTTATTTGGGACTTTATTTGAGCATATTGATTATGGATTACTTGGAATTGGAGTTGGAGATATGCATTTGCTTGTCTCATGATGTGCAGGTGATGGATGCAACTTAGCAGTTGATGAAGGGATGATCGGGGCTAAGCGGAGTGCTTTGTTCCGCATGATCAAGGAGGTCAAGCAGAGTCAAAGGTGATTCTAGATGAACATGTGGAGGTCAAGCAGAGCATAGAAGGTGGATAGAGACAGTGTGTTGACAAAGTCAAGCGAAGGAGATGCCGGTGCAAATAACAAGGCGGCTCGAGGGATTGGGAGCAGGGAAGACTTGCCAGCGGTCAGGATCGCATGACGGAGTACACGCGTCGACATCGAAACGTTTACTTAAGGTGTAAACAAGGTGGCGAGTCACGCTTTTATTAAAACTTCTCTCTAGTTTTTCTTCCGCTTGAGTTTTGAGGTGCGTTAGGTGATGCAAATAGGAGAAGGCCATCAATTTGGTAAGAAATTTATTGAGGCACCTATTCACCCATCTCTAGTCGTCAATCTCATTCCTACAATTGGTATTAGAGCCGATTTGATTAATTGTTGACCTTAATCGGCTTTGTGATCCGTAGGTGATATGGAGAGAAGTGAGAAGATTCCGCTGTTTGATGGCCGTGATTTTTCGTACTGGAAGGTGTGCATGGAGGCTTATCTGTTAAGCCAAGGAAGTGCAATTTGGGAGGTAGCTAATTTCAACTACGAGATCCCTGCTGCTCGCATGACTCAGATTCAAATCGAACAGTATGAGGCTAACAATAAGGCCAGAAATATTTTTTTCACAAGCCTAAGTCAGAATGAGTTTGACAGGGTTCAGCACATTCATACTGCTTGGGAGATCTGGACTACTCTGAGTGTCTTTCATGAAGGCACTACTCAGATTAAGGCTAGGCACCAAAGCACATACAACCAAGAATATCAAATATTTGTGCAAGGCTCCAGAGAGTCTTTGGATGCTATGTTTGCTCGCTTTGATGGAATTTTTAACAATCTTTGATCAATTGATGTTTTACCCTATTCTGACAACAAAAGAGCAATTAAGTTTCTCTATGCTCAAGATCGTAGCATTTGAGAAGTGAAGATCTTGAGCATTGAAGAGTCATCAAGCTACGACACGTTAACTTGTGATGAACTCTTCAGCAAGCTCAAGTCCATCGAGATAACCAAGGCGGTTCGAATTGGTGTCGTAAACCCCCTGTCTCAGAACATGGTGTTGGTTTTCAGATCTAGCGGTGGCAACCAGTCTGGAGTTGGTATTTCTTGTGCTAACACTTTATCTGGTGGATTTACTTTGTCTTCCTTGGTTTATCACAGAGGAGCAGATCGATGTGCTTGATTATGAGGATCTTGCACTGATCCTGAAAAAATTCACCCGCTTCTACAACAACCGTGGAGACCAGAAGAGAGGTGGTTCTCGTACTTGCTTTGAGTGTGGTGACACCACCCACTTCAAGGCGGACTGCCCCTGGCTCAAGAAGAAGGAAGACCGTGACCACGACTGTGACAAGTACAAGAAGAAGAACAAGAAACCCTTCTGCAAGAAGAACTGTGACAAGATGGCCAAGAAGGTGGCTAAGGCGGCTTCTAAGGCGTTTGTGGCAGCTCTCAGAAACATCGACATCTCTTCAAGCGAGGTGGAGAGCTCAGAGGAGGATGAACCACAAGTGAAGAGAAAGAAGAAGGCTAAAGACCTCACCGGCCTTTGCTTCATGGTGGACGACAACAACGACAGCGACCCTGAGCTTGATCCATCTGAGGTATTACCTTCCTACGACTAGCTTTCGATCCAAGTCGATACCTGGAATGATGCTCTCGTTAGCCAGGATAGATTACTTAAGAAAGCTGTGCGTGAGTTGAAGGAGCTTAGGTGTAAGTATGAGTCTATTTTTTCTGAGCTTGCATTGCTTAGGTCTAGGCGTGATGATGAGAAGTGTGAGAGTTATTTGGTGGTTATGACAGAACTTGCCAAACTTCAGGCTTTACATGCTCAAGTTGCCAGTCGACTTGAGACCCTGAGAAGAAGCTCTCTGAGTAGGATTCTAGATCCACTCTCTTAGGGGCCTGCATGAATTGCCCTTTGCTTGCAAAGGATGTGGAACTGAAAGCAGTGTGCATCAAGGAGTTAGAATCTAGATTGGAGAGTACTGGGAGTTTGAAGGATGTGTAGTCGAACTGTCCCACTTGCATCATCTTTCAGGACAAACTCAACTGGGTTAGAGGATAAGTTGAGAAGCTTTTAGACAAGAATGAGTATCTACTTTCTCTACTGGAGAAATGCTCAGAAGGAAAGGGCAAAATGAATTTGATCTTAACCAAAACCAAGATGTGTGCCGATAAGACAGGTGGCTCTTCGGTTGGGTTTTGATAGGGTGGCTTACAATTGGGAGAGTAAGATTATTTTCACCACATCTACTACCTAAGAAGCTGAGAAATCCAAAATCAACAAGAAGAAACTCACACCACAGTTTACCAAGAAGAAGCCCGCACGACAACCTAAGTGAGCATCACAGTCTCAGATGAGTGCCCCTGTGAGAGAGCCTAGAGTGACTGGCAGTTGAGTTCCAGAAAGACGCTACCACTACACCAACTGCCAGAGAGAGGGTCACTTGATTGGGTTTTACTTTCGCTGTAGGAGGGATGAGCGGCGTGAGTAGGAGTGGAGTACCCGGGACATGTACTGCCCCTTTATTGGTGTACATGAGCTTTTTCCTCACTCCTACTCATGAGTCTCTAGTGCTTTTCAGTCTCCTCCTAGAGGTGGTGCTCGGCGTGGATTTTACCATAACTCATATGTTTTTGATCTACGTGTAAGAGGCTTTGAGTTCTAGGGCTTTGGCAGATCATATTTTTTCTTTATGGTTCTCGCCCCCAACGTACTAGTGTTGATTTGCATGCACTTGTTTTTACTGCTTTAGGGTGGATAACCCAGTACTGGATTCCCAAGAAGTATATGATTAACCCCAGTACTGAGCCATCCACCTACTACTCTTCCCGCATGTAGGTGGTAGGCGGAGGCCTGGAGAACAAGTGGCTCATTGACTCCGGTTGTTTGCACCATATGACTGGAGATACATC
This sequence comes from Phragmites australis, assembly GCF_958298935.1. NCBI lineage: Eukaryota > Viridiplantae > Streptophyta > Magnoliopsida > Poales > Poaceae > Phragmites > Phragmites australis. The sequence goes on along the minus strand of NC_084941.1, from coordinate 19,010,287 downwards.
ATGGTTCTCTAGCCTCACCCCAACGAAGCGGTATGAGTATATCACTTTCAGGGATGATCGGAAAGGAAGGGTGAAAGCCAAAGGTATGGTAAGGGTGAATAACAGTTTACTCTCATGGATATGGCTTTGATGGAACATCTGGGATACAATTTGTTTTCTGTATCTCAGTTGGTGGATGAGGACTTGGAAGTGCATTTCAAACACGATACTTCTCGAGTTCTTAACTCTTCAGGCGCTTTGATTCGCCAGAGTTTTAGAGTTGGGAGAGTTTTTGGAGATGATTTTTTAAGTCCCTTGGTTCATCTTGTTGTTTGATTGCTCAACCTTCTTCTGAGCTTTAAATGTGGTATAGGAGACTAAGGCATATGAGTTTTGACTTTCTTCTCATTTGAGTGCCATAGGCTTGATCCGAGGATTTCCCAAGCTCAAGTTTTAGAAGAACCTCATTTGTGTTCCTTGTCGGTATGGTAAGGTGGTTACTGCCTCTCACCCACCAGTCAATCTAGTGATGACTGAACGATCGGGAGAACTTCTCCATATGGATACTGTTGATCTTTCCCGGGTTTGTTTGGCGAGTGGGAAGTGGTATGTACTTGTCATTGTTAATGATTTCTCTCGCTACTCTTGGGTTTTCTTTCTTGTGAGCAAGGATGAAGTGTTTTCACACTTTTAGAGCTTGGCTTTGAGATTGTTCAAAGAACTTCCTGGTGCATTGAAAGCAATTCGCAGTGATAATGGCACCGAGTTCAAAAACTATCTCTTTGATACTTTCTGTCTTGAGAATGGCATTGAGCATCAATTTTTTGCCTCACGCGTTCCTCAGCAGAATATAGTGGTTGAGAGGAAGAATCACACTTTGGTGGAGATGGCTAGAATGATGCTCGATGAGCATAGGACTCATTGGAAGTTTTGGGCTGAAGCCATTAGCATGGCGTGCTACATCTCCAATCGAATTTTCTTGTGCTCAATCTTGAATTTGACTTCTGATGAGTTGCGTTTTGGGAGGAAGTCAAATGTTTCGCATTTGAGAGTTTTTGGGTGTCGGTGCTTCATCCTAAAGCGTGGCAATCTTGACAAGTTCGAGTCGCGTTATTCTGATGGTATTTTCTTGGGGTATTCTCTTCATGGTCATTCTTACAGGGTCTTTAATCTGGACACTAACACCATCATTGAGTCCTGTGATGTGACCTTTGATGAATCAACCCCTTGTGCTAGCCCTGTCTAGTGTGCAGGTGATCAGGAGATGAGCAAAATCATTTTTGTAGACAACGACCTTCCAGCATTCGGGGATGACGAGAATGATCCACTACTTCATACTACTCCACTCGCTCCTGAGCTGGTTCCTATCTCCTCGACACCGATAGAGGGTCTTGCAGCATCTACTTCCACTTCAGCTGTTTTCGAGCCTGCACCAGTCGTGTTTGAGGGGGAGGTCATTTCGCAGTGCAAAGCCCCTTAACAGATTCAGCGGCGACATCCCCCGCAGCTGATGATCGACAACCTTGGTGAGAGGGTAACGAGGTCCAAATCTATTTCTCATGCTCATTTTACTGATTCTGCATTTGTTGCTTCTTTTGAGTCCCATGATATTGGACATGCTTTATCTGATTAGAGTTGGGTCGATGTCATGCATGAAGAATTTGAAATCTTTGAGAGAAACCAAGTTTGGGTCCTAGTAGATCCATCCCAAATGTTCACACCATAGGCACTAAATGGGTTTTCAAAAACAAACAGGGGAGGATAGGTCTGTAGTAAGAAACAAGGCTAGACTAGTAGCTCAGGATTTTACTCAGGTAGAGGGGACAGACTTTGGAGATTTCTTTGGACCAGTATCTATGCTGGAAGCTATTAGGATCCTCCTTGTATTTGCAGCATCCCAAGATTTCAAGTGGTATCAAATGGATTTCAAGAGTGCTTTCCTAAATGATTTTATAGAGGAAGAGGTCCATGTCAAGCAACCCCCAAGCTTTGAGCATCCCAAATACCCTCATAGAGTATACAAGCTTCAGAAAGCTTTGTATGGGCTTAAGCAGGCACCTAGGGCTTGGTATGATAGGCTTAGATGTTTCTTGCTAGGGTATGGGTATGTGATGGAGTCAGCTGATAAAACTTTGTTCACTTTCAAGCATGATAATGATTTCTTACTTGTTCAGATTTGCGTAAATGATATCATTTTTGGTGGTTCTTCTTATGCACTTGTGGCCAAGTTTGCAAAAACTATGAGCAGGGAGTTCGATATGTCGATGATGGGCGAGCTTAACTTCTTCCTTGGGCTGCAAATCAAGCAATACAAGCAAGGTACATTTGTCCATCAAACGAAGTACACCAAGGATTTGCTGAAGAAGTTTGACATGAGCAATGCAAAGCCATTAGTGACACCGATGGCTACCTCGATCATGCTTGATTCGGATGAAGATGACGAGGAGGTGGACCAGCGGGAGTATAGAAACATGATTGGCTTCCTTCTGTACTTGATGGCGATATGACCCGATATCCACTTTGCCGTTTGCTTGTGTGCTCGTTTCTAGGCTTCACTGAGGACGTCTCATCACCAAGCGGTGAAACACATTTTAAGGTATCTTAAGACACTCTAGAGTATGGCTTTTGATTTTCTGCATCCTCTTTGCTTTCTCTTTGTGGCTTTTTGGATGCGGATTTTGCTGGTTGTAGAATTGATAGGAAGAGTACCTTTGGTACTTGTCATTTCTTGGGTACTTCTCTTGTGTGTTGATATTCTCGCAAGTAATCTAGCATTGCACAGTCTATCACTGAAGCTGAATATGTAACTGCTACTAGTTGTTGCTCACAAATTTTGTTTGTAAATGGTTGCTACCTTGAGGGATTTTGGGTTAAATTTCAGGAGTGTGCCACTTTTGTGTGACAACACCAGTGCCATAAGCTTAGCCAATAACCCTGTTCAACATTCCAGAACCAAACACATAGATGTGAGACTCTACTTCCTGAGAGACCACAATGAGAAGGGAGACATTGAGTTGAGCTACATAGATACCCAACACCAGCTAGTCGACATCTTTACCAAGCCTCTAGATACAACAAGGTTTGTATTTCTGAGGGGAGAGCTTGGTGTGTGCCATCCCTATGGCATTGTGTGAGGGGGAGTTGCCTTTGTACATATTCTATCTTACTTTTATTGCATTTGTATTGTATAGCATTTTTGTAAGATAATCATGTTAACAAGCTTCACTTATATGTTCTTTGTACTTTCTTGTACTAGTTGTGAATTTTTGCTAAGTGCAGTAGATGTATAACAATTTATGCAAGCTTAGCCTCTTGTTGAAATATGACATAAAATCTGTTGAGCAAGCTTGTCTTTTCTAAGAATGAACTTGAAATATGAAAATATTCTCTTGTCACCCTTGAGTGTTTGCTTTAGCTTGATCAGTGCTTAAATTAGGACTAGTTCTGTGAAAAACTTGTGCTAGGCCGTTTTGTTCAATTCAGCAGATTGGGGGTCTTTAACCTTTGTCTATGTAAATGTTTAACCCTTAGGAGATCATATGCTCTTTTGTGTCGCAAAGGCACAACTTGTTTTGGCTTTGTGAAAAATTGCATATCTTGATTCCTATGTTGAGTTAATAAAATGAATGATCAAATTTTCAGCTAAAATTGAATCCAATACGATGGCTTAAGGCATCATGTAGTTTGCCAAAGAAGTGAACCTATGGTTGCTTAAAACTCACTTGAAGATAGTTATATGATCAAATGAGATAATTAGCTTGTGCTTTTTAATGTGCTAAGAATGTTATTTTTCATGTTGTCAAACTAAGGCTTGGACTGATATGTGGGTGTTTGCATAGCCCATCAGGTTGAACTTGGTTGCCTAATTTGAACTTGACATAGCACTAGTTTCTCTAATCTTTGCAGTGATCATGAAACTATGGCTGCTTTTGTGGTGATATCTTTTGGATAATTGAACAACATGATCAAAACTTGCTTCACTCCTGGTGCTTGTGACATGAACTCACTTCGAGGCTTTGTGCGCCTTTGAGTTATATTGTTTACTCCTCCTAGTGCTTTGATATCTCCAGTCCTTGCAAGTGTTTATATGTGAAGCTTTGTAGGCTTGCATTTTATTTGCACATCTTTTGTATAGTCTTGTATCCTTGATGTTTGTATTACCAAAGGGGGAGAAAATATATCCAAAGATTTTATGCACAAATATTCAACAAAGAGGGATAAAATAGCATATATATAGAAATAAAAAAAGAATATGTGCAATCATCGAGGAGGAGCTTGTGTTTTTGGGTTTTTGAGTTTTTCTTGCTCTTTTGAGATTTTTGGCTCGTCTTTGCCTCTCTTAGGGCTTTTGCAATCTTTCATATATTTTGCTCTTTTCTGAGTTTTTGGTCACTTAGATGAGCTTATCTTGTTTTAATTTCTTCAAATCAAAATCTTTGTGCTTTGAGGGTTTTTAATGCACTCATCGAGAGGGAGATTGAGAAACCAAATTAAAATGTGTCTTGGTTTACTTGTGATGAGTGATTGATATTGATATTTATTTGGTTTGATGGTCTTCGGTTTTGTATGAGCTTTGATGTGATTTGAATTGATTTAGGATTTCATTTGAGCATATTGATTATGGACTAACTGGTATTGGAGTTGGAGATATGCATTTGCTTGTCTCATAGCGTGCATGTGATGGATGCAACTTGGTGGTTGACAGCGGGATGATTAGGGCCAAGTGGAGTGCTTGGTGCCGCACGATAAAGGAGGTCGGGTGGAGTCAAGGGTGATTCTAGCTAAACACGTGGAGGTCAAGCAGAGCATGGAAGGCGGATGGAGATGGCGTATTGACAAAGTCAAGCGAAGGGGATGCTGGTGTAAGTGACAAGGCATCTCGAGGGATCGGAGCAGGAGAGACTTGCTGGCGGTCAGGATCGTATGACGGAGTACACGTGTTGACATTGAAGCGCTTACTTAAGGTGTAAGCAAGGCGGCAAGTCACGCTTTGAGAAGCGTGCAGATGGTTTCGTGGTTTGACCTCAAAATCGTGGGAGGACTAGAGGAGTACATGGCACCATCGTGAAGCTTGCGTCGAGGCGAAGCTAAGTCTTGAAGGCACCGCGGCCGTCCAATGAATGGAGAAGAAAATGGACTAAAATACCCTCGGGGTAGGTAAGAGTGTACTACAAGAGAGGTATTTTGGGAAAAAGATAAAAAACTTAGTAGTCAAGTTTTCTATGCCTATAAATAGAGGGGTAGGGCCATGAAAGAGTTTGAACCAGCCACTTGAGCCCCCTTGTTTCACCCATTGGAGAGCTTAGAGTTAGGGTTTTAGAGTAGAGAAGGATAAGTGCTTAGCCTATAAATCTTCGTAATCCGCCTAAAATAGGGCTGACCTCTTTGAGTAATGAATTATATATTTTTGCATATGCTTGAATTTCCCTCCTTCTTGTTTCCCTCTATTGGTTCCCTTGCAAGTTTGCAAGTTTTTCTATTTTGATTTTTATTTTGGTTTTTGGGTTGAAATTTAAGCACCTTGTAAGGTCATTATTCTTGTTGCTAGAGGCATAAAAATTCACATACACACATGTTGACGCAAAAAGTTTTCATGCTAAACACACCGAACACCTCGTGTGCAATATCTGGCGAGCAGCACCCAGGATGCCCTAGTCATGGCGCTGCGTTGTCAGACCTTCTTCGTCACCCACGCTTGGTTGGGACCCGTCAGAGTGCGGGTGACCAGCGGCTTGTCTTTGGTCATCGAGATCGCGAATAGGAAGGAATATAGTGGGAAAAAAGAATGAAACTACGAGAGCTAGGCAAAACACGAAAGATATTGTAAATTGTGTTTGATCGATTGGTTGATGTCCTCAATCGGCCATGGCCCTCTCATATTTAAAGGGCAGCAGGTCTTAGCTGTAAGAGATCAGGACTCCTAAATCAAATCGAACAAGACTTATAGATATGATTCGACTAAGCTTACCTGATCTTCAAACTTTTTATAACAAACAGTTATTTTCTATTTGAACACGTAAAAACCCCATATATCTACCCGAATACGCTTTAATATAGTTCGGCCTTCTTAGATTTGACCAACTCTTCCATCTGTCCAGAGACCAATTGCAGGAACAAACCTTCACTGGTCGCCTGGTCATTGGTCGTGACCACTAATCGTGTTCACTGGTCTGAAATCACTGTTCACCATATGGAAGCTACTGTTCATTTGTTGCGGTACTGTTCACTAGTCATGATATTGTTCATCTGGTTGTGGTACTGTTCATCTGGTCACCCATTAAGCCAATTGTTGTTGCAATAGCCACTATAAATGCCAAATCTTGTCGTCAACATATGCCCCCTGTTTTTGGTGAAGCTTACTCACTGAAAAACATATCATCTCCCTTATACCTTTCTTAGGACGATGATCAAGACATCAGCCATGAATACCCCTTAGGATGATGGTAACCAATACATCGGCCATATCTCTCATAAGCATCTTGCCATACACTAGGATAAAATTTCTTCAAATATCGTCCATTAATAACTTTAGGCAGTTTCTCTTCTTGCAAACTTTTTAGCAGATAAGAATTTCCAGGGACGATACTTAGAATTTTGTATGGACCTTCCCAACTCGAAGACCATTTGCCAAATTTTTTATCCTTCGATACTATAGGCAACATAGTCTTCCACACAAGATCACTTATTTGAAATGACTTTACTTTTAGCTTCCTATTATAGGCTTTGGCTACCCTCAACTTGCCTTTCTCGATCTCTCTCAAAGCCTTCAACCTTTCATCTGTCACTTCATCAATCTTATCCATCATTAGATCATAGTAATCCATAGCCAACAGGTTATTCTGCTTGGCTAATCTCAAAGCATTAAGATTCACTTCAACAGGTAAAATGACTTCTTGTCCATAAACAAGTTCATACGACGTTACTTTAGTGGCACCATGTCAAGATATACGATGTGCCAACAAAACCTCCGATAGAATTTCATGCCATCTCCTGGGATGTTCCTTTATTTTTGTCTTGATAAGCTTAATCAAAATTTTATTACTAAACTCGGCCTAACCATTGGCCTGAGCATAATAATGAGATGAATTAGGAAGCTTAATTTTCAATGATTCAGCAAATTTATGTACCTGGTGCGACATGAATGAAGTATCTTGTTTCGTAGTTAAAGTCTGCGGAATGCGGAATCTATGAACAATATGCTCCAAAATAAAGTCAATTACCTTCTTATATGTCATGTTCTTGAGAGGAACAACTTCAGTCCACTTAGTAAAGTAATCAATACCCAACAAAATAAAGCGATGACCTTTAGATGACGGAGGATGTATTTGGCCGATGAAATCCAAACCTCAACCTCGGAACGGCCATGGTTTGATAATAGGATGCATCATAGTAGCAGAAACTAATTGGATATTACTAAACTTTTGACACACCTTGCATCCTTTATAATACCTGAAGCAATCATTAAGCATAGTAGGCCAATAAAAATCAGCTATCTTTAGTAACCACTTCATCTTGCGCGCTAATTGATACGTGCAACATATGCCTTCATGCACTTCTCCCATAGCAATTCTAGCTTCATCAGAATCCAAGCATTTGAGAAGCACACCATCCACAGTCTGGCAATATAAATCATCATTCAACAATGTATACTTGAAAGCTTGGAGCCGAAACTTTCTATCGATACTATTGCTTGGATTTTTCAAGTAATCAATGAGATGCTTTCTCCAATCTTCACCTTCAGCAACTTCAACATTCTCTCCCAATGAAGAAGATACAACTGAACCCAAAAATTTATGTTCGGCTATACAAGGATCAACACTTCCAACCATCGGTCTTTCAATCACAAAGAATTTACCTCTACCAACTTGATAACCGGATGCTTGTTATGCTAAATCATTAGCATAAAAATTATTATCTCTAGACACATGATTGATAGTAAAATCATCCAAAATAGCAATAATATATAGACACTTATCAAGATAACTATTTAGTGATTCGTCGAAATATTGATAATTACCGGAAACTTGCTGCACAACTAACAACAAATCACCAAAAGCCTCCATGTTCTTCACACCCATGGAGCTCAAAATTTCTAATCCTAATAAGAGAGCTTCATATTCGGCTTGATTATTACTATAAAAATATTCTAGACGACAAGATATTTCAAAAACAGCACCTCTAGGTGACACAAAAATAATACCAACACCTTATCCAACTCCGCAAGCCGAACCATCAAAATAAAACTTCCATGGTTTAATAGATATAAAACCGACATCTAAATCATGCTTATCATCAATCTGATGGTCAACAATAAAATTAGCTACAATTTAGCCTTTCATAGATTTCAATGATTCATAAACCAAATCATATTATATAAGTGTATAATCCCATTTACCAATTCTACCACTCAAAATTGGCTTTTGCAACATATATCACATCGGCTTGACATGCTACTATACAAGTACTGGATAGTAAATAATACCTTAACTTTGTGCAAGCATAATATAGCGATAAGCATAATTTTTCAATAAAGACATACCTTGTCTTCGCTTCCAAAAGACGTCGGCTCAAATAAGCGATTGAATACTCTTTACCATCAACTTCTTGTACCAAAACATCATCAATCACATTATCTCCCACAGAAATATATAGCCGAAAAGGTAATTCTACTTTAGGCGCCCGAAGCATTGGAGGAGTAGACAAATATTTCTTAATCTCATCAAATGCACGTTGCTGCTCTGCCCCCAAGTAAATTTGGTCTCATTTTTTAACTGAAGTATAGGTGAAAAAGCACTGATTTTGCCGGACAAGATTGATATAAATCTTCTCAGGTAATTCACCTTGCTTAGAAATTTCTGCATATCTCTTTTACAAGTAGGGGTCTGAACCTTTTGTATAGCTTCTATTTTATTAGGATCTATCTCTATGCCTTTCTCATGTATAATAAAGCCTAAAAACTTTCCAACCGACACACTAAAAGCACATTTGAGTGAATTCATTTTCAGACCATACCGACGCATTTTTTCAAAGGCTAAACGTAAATCGGCTACATGAGAATCATTACCATCCGATTTAACAACTATGTCGTCAATATATGCTTCTAATATGACACCAAGTAAATTATAAAAAATTAAATTCATAGCCCTTTGATAAGTAGCACCGGCATTTTCAACCCAAAAGTCATAACCACCCACTCAAATAAACCAACAAAATTAGGACAACGAAAAACCATTTTAGACATATCTTCCTCGGCCATAAAAATTTGATTATAACTAGCATTACCATAAAAAAAACTAATTATTCTATGTCCTGAAGTATCATTGATTAACATGTCAGCTATAGCCATAGGATATTCATCTTTAGGAGTAGCTTTATTCAAATCTCTAAAATCAATGCAAACTCGTAACTTACCGCTACTCTTTTTCTCCACCGGGACAACGTTGGAAATCCAATCAGCATATCTATAAGGCCTAATGAATACCGCTTTGAACTACCGGTCTATTTCTTCTTTGATCCGATCATACATATTAGGATTAAACTTTTTAGGTGGCTGTTTATAAAGTCTAAATCTCGCTTTATAGGCAACCGATATTGTACTAACTCTGGATCAAGTTCCGACATCTCAAGATATTTCAAACAAAATAATCAACTTACTCTTTAAACAAGTCGATTATTGACTCATTTGATACCTGGCACACACCGCCACAAGCTAGCTTTCTCCGTTCTGGAGCACACGAGGCTTGCGCATCGCGCACAAATCATCTGGTCTTTGAAGATTTCTTGCTGTTGTTTGTCCTTATCATGGTGTGTCCGCTGCAGTATTTACTGATTTTTATTCAATGCTGTTAAATCTAACTACAAAGGTGTCGTCATGCTCTCAGAATTAAACCTGCGCATCAAACTAATTAATTGTTCCTCTTTAGATCTGGTTGTTCAAGAAATTAGGGGATGAAATGAATGGCGGCATCGACTTCTTATAGTTCATATCGCTAATCATCTAATCGCAGCGAGATGTTAATTAATCAAGATGAACAGCGCTATGACAGAGGACTATGATAGACAATGCCACGAGAGAAATGAACGTAGGGAGAAGAAAGTATTTCTGGACTAGTTAAAGGGACGGCGATGGGATGCTGCCGAGTCCAAAGGGATCGGCTTGACGCTGCATGCTATTAGCGTTCTGCTTAGGATTAGAATTTTATGTCAGTCCCTCATTCAAGAATTCTGGTCATTGTGTGCTTAACCAGAAAAAAATCGGGTTGGTTTGGGTTGTAGGAAAAAACACAGGAAATTTTAGATGAATACGTGAGATTTCCGCTTTACAATTCGGCAAAGCTAGCGCTCGGACGTCCGATATATCGGACATTGCAACTGCTCGTCCTAACATCGAAGACTAATGTCTACAAAATTTGAAATCAACGTTCGCAACATAAAAAAATTGCACCACAAAAGCACATAGATCCGGACATTAAAAAATTATCCATTTAAGTTAATTCCTATATTTCGAGATGCAACGTACGAAAATAACTTCTGCAAGTACAAAATTTCATAACATCTGAAATATTAAATTTGAACGTCTAAAACATTGAAGATACGAAAAATATAGGAATTAATTCGAATGGATAATTTTTCGGGTTCAAATCTGTACATAAGAAATTTCAGGATGCAACATTCTCGTAGAACTTCTGCAACAAATTTTCATAACGTCTAAAATATTAAATTTGAACGTCTGAAACATTGGAGATATATAGGAATTAACTCGAATGGATAATATTTTTGGGTCTGGATCTATACGTAAGAGATTCCTGGGATGCAATGTACGGAAATAACTATGATAATAATTTTTTATAACATCTAAAACATTAAATTTGAACGCCTCAACCATTGGAGATGCGAAAATATTTTTGTATCGATCCAATAATACTGTGAGCTGAGCAGGCCGTTCTTTCGATGTATCGAAATGTGAGCATTTCCGCTTACAATTCATTGATATGTAGCTGGGCCAGGCAATGGTCCCAACCGATCTGGCCTTTCTCTCTCACTTACTACACATCTTTTAATTCAGATTCCTAGCAATAAACGGTGGGGCATTGATGTAAGAAGGCAGGAACGAGATGAGTTTCTGCATCGTCGACTAGGGCGACGCAGTTGTCGGGGGAACAGAGGCAAGGACGGCTCTTCGGCAGCAGCGTTGCCAAGGACGGCTCTTCGACGGTGTAGCAGCAGCGCCATATGTGTTGGTTGGCAAGTCACACAGCGTGTTTTACCTCCATCCTACGCGCAGGAACGAAAACAAAAAAGGTCTAGCGGACGTTAGTTTTCCTGTGGTTTTCCTTCTACATCGTAGGCAAAAGAAACATTCCTGTGATATTCTTTTGCCTCAATCCAGTGAACCAAAGGGATGAGCAGTGACTAATCCTATAGGACTGCTATTCCTACATTTTCCTCCACTTCTTCTGTAAACCAAAGGAGCCCTTAGTACCATACGGGTGTGCGTAGGCTTGCATTATCGTGTTCGCACCTTATGCGAGCAAGTGCACTACAAAGGACACAAGGACTTTATTCATATGCATCATAGCTGATATATATGCATGGACATATCGGCTCCCGAAAATCCATGCATATCGCTTAGCAGTACAAAGTACAAACTCGTACATCGACGATGATCACCTCGCAGGAGCTAGCACCAATTACATAGTATCATAGCGCTTGAGTTTATTGGAGGCACACTGAATGCGCACCATGCATTCGTCGTGGCAGATGTCGGACTACTGCGCTAAAGTTGTATTGGTTTCAACTGAAGTAGTCTTGTTGAAGAGCTCCTCCACGGCAATGGTCGTTTCGCCGACGCCATGACCATGACAGTGGCCGCTTTGGCAGCCGGCGCCGCAGTAATCGCCGCCGAGGCCGCAATATCCGTCCCGACTGCAACAGTAGTCGTTGGGGCAAATGGCGCCACCAGCCTGCCTGCCGCAGCGCTTGGTGCAACAGGCACCGCTCTGGCAGCCATCACCGCAGAACTCTGAGCCGAGGCCGCAATACCCGTACTGGCTGCAACAGAGGTTGTCGGGGCATACTTGGCCGCCGGCCAAGCTTCCGCACTTTCTGTTGGCGCGGCAAGCTCCACTTTGGCAGCCGTCACCGCAGAATTCTTGACCGAAGCCGCAATAACCGTATTGACTGCAGCATTGGTTGTTGGGACAAGTTGCACCGCCGGCTTGGCTGCCGCACCGAAGGCTAGGGCAGCAAGCACCGCTTTGGCAGCCGGCGCCGCAGTAGTTGCTGCCAAGACCGCAATACCCGTACTGGCTGCAGCAGAGGTTATTTGGGCATATCACGCCGCCGGCCTGCTTGCCGCAACGCTGCGCACGCGCGGCCACCATTACACAGGCGAGGGCGGTCATAGTGCCCAGCAGGTTCGAAGCTCTCGCTGCGGTGAACATTGTCATACGCTCTGTTGGGTAGTATTCGGCTGGATGGGTGGACTAGCAGGAGATAAGATCCCTAGCCGTGAGGTCCCTTATATAAGTTCAGGCCGGTCAAAAGAGCTGGCTAGATTTCCAGGTGGCACATTGGATGCTCCTGATATGCGTGCATGCAGCCAGAAACTGAAATCAAACATGTACAGCGCACACATCTTGCTTCTTATCTGCAGTTATGTCCCAATTATTTTTCTTTCCGGTGCTCACCATGCGCGTTATTTTGTCTCCTGTCATAGCACAATTCATTAGGAGCTTGTGTTGAGCAAAATGTCTACATCAAAAGTGGTTTACACTTGAAAAAACTAGATGACATGTAAATACCAAATCTGAAACAAACATTGGTCCTAAGTATCTTGGGCAAAAACAAAACGTGACCCACAATGTGCCTCTGTGTACAAACACACAAACACCATTATCCATTCATGCCTATATACTATGGTAGATAGGGACAGACAACGGCACAATATCTCTATTTGTAGCTATGAAAGAGTCCCAGCAAAAACGGTGCTAACTTGAGTGCCTGCTACATTTTCTACAACGCCTAACCAATGACATTCACAGGAAATTGAACTAATCGATTGATAAATAAAGCATGTTTAATCAGGAAACAGAAATGGGCAAGAAAGCTCCGGTAACAACATCCAGACTTTACATAGATGTAACACTGTGAAATGGTGAAGGAATCTTATCTATTGGACCACAAATATAGTACCCCCACTGTTCTGAACAATGTCTCTTGATTGGTGACATGCAATTCAGAGAGAGACAGAGAGAGAAGTTGGCGAACAGCGTGTATCACGTTGGAGAGAGAGAGAAGTTGGCGAACAACGTGTATCACGTTGTCTCTTGTTTCGCAGCCGTAATATGTTTTGTGCTTGAGCATAAGAGAAATTGGGTTGCAAGAATGCATCCATGCATATGTATTATAGTAGATATAGATAAAACATTGATGATTCTATGCATTATTTGTTGGTTTCTGAGTCCTAAATAGAATGGGGCTGCGAGTCCGCTACATTTCTACAACTCCCAAACAATGAGGACATGGCACTCAATAAAGCAGGGTACGTACTATTACAACCAACTAGGATTAAATAAGACAAGAAATTGAACTAGTCGATAAATAAAGCATGTCTTATGGAACATTCATCAAGTTTTCAAGATCATTTCTACCCCACTTAGTTACGAATGTTTTACACCAAATCAGTTTCCACCCCTACACATCCATAAGTGGGTCCAATGGAACCAATTTTTCTCTTTTGAACAAATCTCTTCACTTTGCAACAATCATTGAAACAAACATGCTAACAAAAAATTATATTAGTTTATAAAACGAAATATTAAATGAAATGAGTCACTAACACGTGGACCTCGATTTACAGTGAACTAAGCCCCACGGTCTCTTGACCAGCCAGGGCCCGCTGACACCATAAAAGATCATGTGGTACATAGCGTCAAGCTTTCTACATTCATTGTTCTACAATTGCAGAGAGATCTATGCATATGTATATCAAGATTTATCTCTTTATAAAAAGAGAATCTTCTTCTGTAGCACAACCAGATAAGTTAAAGATATTTGTAGCATAAGCTACTGTTGGTGAAATAAAATATCTTCTATGAACAATATGTGGTGGAAGCTTAATTCACTTGAGTGACTCAAGCTTAGAGAATAAGAGGAAGAGATTGCCTATAGTGATCATAAAAAAATTTTGCCCTTGGCACTATGTGCCTATGGTCAGTATTTGCATTATTTTTCAGAGCATAAAGGTTCCAAAAAGCCCCTATGAAAGTAGAGATAAAAGCTACCACTGTGCAACCGGGACACAGGATCAGCTTAATAAACCTTCGCCCAGGCCTAAAGCCAATATATCAGCCTCTCTGATGATATAACCTAACTGTAGCAGTAATCATGGCAGCAAGTGGCCATGACGCTTGGTCAGTTACGGACTACATCTGTCTAATGTGGCATATTAGGCCATCCCCTGATTACATTTTCTACAACGCCTAACCAATGACATAGATGTAACACTGTAAAATGGTGAAGGAATCTCATCTATTGGACCACAAATATAGTGCCCCACAGTTCTGAACAATGTCTCTAGATTGGTGACATGCAATTCACATAGAGAGACAGAGAGAGAAGTTGGCGAACAGCGTGTATCACGTTGTCTCTTGTTTTGTAGCCGTAATATGTTTTGTGCTTGAGCATAAGAGAAATTGGGTTGCAAGCAAGCATCCATGCACATGTAGTATAGTAGATATGGAGAAAACATTGGTAATTCGATGCATTATTTGTTGGTTCTGAGTCCTAGCTAGAATGAGGCTGCGAGTTCGCTACATTTTCTACAACGCCCAAAGAATGAGGACATGGCAGTCAATAATACAGGATACATACTATTACAGCAGTTGGAGCAAGTTTCTTCTAACAAGGAGACTCAAGTTTGGGGACGAAGTTTGAGAGGAAGGAACACAACGAATATATTGATTATAAAGATATAGACTGGGCCAGGGGAGTACCACAGGAAAACTCTGCAATTATGCTCTTTCGTACTGTGTTGAGCTTGTCCCCTGCTCAGACGGCCAGGGCCCCTTATTTATAGGGTTGGGCGTAGCTTAGCATGCAAGTTACCACTATATGCAAAATATGCAAGATAAGATCGAGTTACATGACCTTATCCTAAATAGCTACTTTTTACCTACATTGGAGATAGATATCTACTATGTTAATTGTTGGGGTGCCTGTACCCAGAGGGGTGAGCCGGTTGCTAATTGCAGCCCAACGCTGTAACATCAGAGGTGTTAGGATAACTCCCATTGTACTACGGTGTCAGGACAGCGTATATACAGTATAGAATACATATATTACCGAATGTAACTGACATATCAACAACAAAAACACAGAAGTATTACAAAGGCTCAACAACATTACAAAATACAATACAGAATCAATTTATTACTAAATGTAATCCATATATATCACAAAGTCACACATTTACAAAGCCTCACTATATTACAAAGTCACAAAGTCAATATTACATAGCCTCACGACATTTGCATAGCATTCTTCACTCTTCATTCTTCATTCTTCTATGAACCCCGTGCCTGACAATATATAAACTAACAAATTAGCTATAGCACAGTAAATTAAAAGAAAGTAATGAGTTCATTTGGTTCATTTTCAATATATTGAACTGACAGGCTTCTGTTGAGATTACAAACCTTGGCTAATAAAGTTTTCGGGATCATAAAATTCACCGGTCTCCTTTATGATCTCCCCAAGTATGAAACTGACGAGCCTTTTTTTGAATATACATGAGAGCATCCTTCGAAAGGTTATTTGTAGGAAATTTATATGTCTGTAGGAGAAACTTAAAATAGTTAGACACAACGATGAAAAATGCATTTTAATATAATATAATTACACTAACCGACGGATATACTAGTGGACTAGAGCAAATGATTTGCATCATATACTGGGCAACATAGAACCCACAAAGGTTGATGCCCTGCGGCTGCCTGTGACACTGTAGAAATTTGTGTTTGTGGACGGTACATTTAGTTGTATGGAATGCATATTATAACGGTAACTTGATATGCGATGGAAGAATTATTACCAAAAACTTATGTTGGTGGCTCGCCTTGTGTTTATCTTTCCGTACAATCCCGCCCATCGAAACATACTTCGCGAACGCCCTTGTCAACAATTTTGTCAGATCTGAATACCTCTCTTTGTCGTAGTATATCGAGTCGAGGTATATGCAGTGTTGATTGTGTATAAAGATACAAACTCGCATCCAATGGTCTAGGTAGTTGTACGGTAGAAGAATTAGGTCATTCGATCCACATAGGGCGACCATGGACTCCACGACGTATTTCTTGACCTCCCCCAGAGACCAAGTGATTGTTGACCCACATACGACCTATGGATCGAGGAATCCAATTCTCAGATTCTCTCTCCTAGCTTCTTCAATAATAAGTCTACACATAAGAGTAATGTAGATGAATGAACGTATCAATGAGTTGGTCGGTTCATTAAGCATAGACCATGATTAGTAACATTTACAGTGTCCAACATCTCAATAGATCGACGTCCAGCTTGTCAAGACGGTAGAGGAGGAATAAATCATCGAAGGTCACGATGAAGTGTCCAGCTGGTTGCAAGAAATGTTGCCGCTAGTACTTGGCGCTGAAACAAGGAGAAAGATGTTTCTCCTGATGAAACCACTTAAGGTATAGGTCGTGCATAATTGTACTTGGTCAGCCCAATTGCTCTAATGCTCTCTTGCTCACTAATGGCTCGCTTGGCACGTAGGTGTTTGACAGATGTTCTTCTTCTACCTCCTTGCTCTTGTCCTTCTGTTTGTTGGCTCTGAGCATTCCGGGAGGTGCCGTTTTGGCGGATTGTTGGCCAGATCTGCTGGACACTTGTTGTTGCTCATGTGGTGCACAAGAAGATTTGCCCTTTGATAGAGCACGATGAAAAGAGAAGTCGCTGCCGTCGCGTACTGGAGACAGAGGCTGCGGAGGCGATGGAGGTACAACCAGTGTTATGAACTTCTTCAGCCATTGGATGAAGGAGTGGACAACCTCCCCAAGTGTCCTGACGTCATCCTCTGGGGGAATAGGAATTGGGAGGGACGTACAATTCTTGTGTATCAAGTCCACTGACACCTTAGCATAACCAGGCTCTAGCAGTAGTCCGTGGATCGTCTGATCCCTACCACATGGGAACGTCAAGCCCGTGCCAACCTAAATGATGTTATCGGTGCCAACAGTGGTGGGCAGTATGAGCTTGCACTTGGTGGCTGCCTGTATGTCATCGACGGGGTATCTTGCGCCAGGGACCTCTTTTGGAATGTCATCGTCCGAGGTCTTACCTTCAAATCTGCCGATAGGGAAGTCCTGTTGATCGAGCATGTTATCTGGATCGTTCCTTGGTGCAGATGCACAACTGCTCCAGTGTCGAGCCAGTGCAGATTCAAGTGTTGTGGCTGCATCCGGCTGCCTCATTGCCCATACTCCTCGACCCGTTGTTCCATCCTTTCTGCAAGCATATCCATCTGTTCTTTCATCCTTGCTTCGACCTCAGTGACAATCTCCATTCTCATCCATTCACGTTCGGCTACATCGTGCTCAGCTTTCTCCTTCGGCTCCTATATGAATCGGTGTCGTTAGGGAATCCCAATTTCCATGGAACGGAAACTCCTATGCCACATGTGCGACCCGGGTGCTCTTTGTTCTACAGAGCCGAGGTTAGTATGTCTTTTTCTCGAGATGGCTGGAATGATCCTTGAGTGGATTCTTCCAAAAGTTGCATGATCCTTCGAGCCACTTGCTCGGTTTTTGGCTATCTGAAGGTGACAGAATCATCGGCCGAGCGTACGGCCCTTCCTTGGAACCAGTTCCGGGCCTACCTCTCTGGGATCTGTGAAAATGGTGTGGAGCGATTGTCCCGAGCTGCCTGCTGATCCTCCTTATCCCAGTCCAACTCCTTGCGCGTGTACCCACCAGTGCCGAGCCTATGGGGTGCGTGTTGCGTGACTGGCTCGTCTTGTTAGCCTGACTCTGCTACTGAAATTCCTCAGACTAGCACCTCTCCACAAACTCTACCCGTTGATCCGCCAAGTACCCATAAGCAATATTATTGGGGATGAGATCCTATTTCACATATGTATTATACAGCTCGCTCTTGAAGGTCTTCCACACCTTTCCCATCTTGGCTATTGCCTGTCTTTCCATGTCCTCCAAGGAGCACCCTTCAGGAAAGACAAATTGGACTTTAATTGTTTCCCACAAGAAGCTTCTCTCGCTCTGCGGCACGGCCTTCCAGTTTGGGTAGGTTATCCTGGCCCTTGTCCATCTGAGTGAGGCACATGCTCTACGGAATGCCACCTGAGCTTGCTGAGGCTGTGTTGGCACGCCTACCTCATTGATGTGAGTTAAGGTGTAGTGACCCGTGGTCATTTGGTTTTTGCCTCGGCCACCTCGCTTTTGTTTCTGCGTCTGAGTTTCTTCTCTTTGCTTCTAAGAAGTGGCATCGGCATCTCGTTGAGCAGTGACCCCCTCTTGTTGTTGAGGAGAAGAGGCCAGAGGTAGTTCGCGTTCATCTCCATTCGATCATCAAGAAGGGCTTATTGTTAATGTTGTATGATGTTACTCGATTATTATGTACCTATATATTGAAGTGTAATATATAACAATGAATTAGTTATGATTATACTTAAAAATCTCATCTCATTAATTTGGAGTTCGTATGAATTAGTTATGATGAGTACCCACACCATGTGATAGTACAAATTTAATCATAAATTTACATATAAATTACTTCTCATTTGGAGTTTGTATGGATTATTTATGATTTTTGCAAGCTTCAATGTTTTGCTGCAAAATCAATAGTATAGACGACTCATAGTTATGACACGTTTGTACTATTTGTACAGACGGCTTTTAATAAAAATCCGTCTGTACTAATGGTAGTAGTACAGACGGCTCGTATTTATGACCCATCTATACAAATGTGGCTATAAATAATGTTTCGTCCAACCCGCGCCGCACCAAGTGTAACCCTAGCCGCTCGTCTCCCTCACGACCCCAGCGACTCCTCCCCGGCGGTGTCCTCCACGCGACTCCTCCCCGTCGGCTCCCTCCCAGCAACCTCCATCCCCGACGGCTCCTCCATCCCTGTCTCCCTTCTCCCTCCGCGGTGGCTCCTCCCAGGCGACCTCCCTCCCCGGTGACCTCCCTCCCAGGTGGCCCTCGTCCCTCCCCGATGGCCCTCGTCCCTTCCCGGTGACCTCCCTCCCTGGAGAGCCACCGGTAGGACCTTCACGCTTTTGCTTTGTGGTGATCTGGCTAGCCTCCGTGCCGTGACTGTTGAGATGGTGCTGATGTGATTTGTGTTGGTCGGCCGTTCTTTTGTGATGGTGATCCAGTCGGTGCTTCTTGCGCCGCGTCCGTGGTGCTGGCCGGCTGTTGTGATTTGTGGTGGTGATGTGCTGTTGGTTTGTATTCAGGCTGGCTGTTGTTGTGATAGTGATCCAGCCGGTGCTGTGCTGTTGGTTTGTATTCAGGCCAGATGGTTATGTTCTTTGATGAATCCTATTGTTTATAAGTCTTGCATAGATGTGTTCAATTGGGCATGTATTACAATAGTTTGCTCGATGATGAAATACATTTGATGAGAATGGGCGTGTTTCTGAGTACACTAGTGTAGACCTGTAATTTTGCTGGTTCTGTGATATTCTCAGTTTGCACCTGGAGATATGTCGGTGTGTTTTGCTCGATTTGTTTTGGCTCTGAGATGAGATGCTTGCACTTGGTGATAGCTTGGTTAACCTATTAGATGCTTGGTACACAAGTGCTTCAGAGCTAAATCAGGTTCTAGTTGCTAGGTGAAATCTCAGAAACACTGCTATTTCTATGATGTATTTACTAGAATAATTAGGGAGCAGAACTCTCAAAGTTTTGGGGCCAATTATTGGTCATTTTCTGAGAGCACTCATATTCATTTCCTCCTAATTGGTATATGGTACTGATATATGTATTGATCTGTGTTATTGTAGTTTCTTACCTTCCTGGGGCCAATTGTTGATCATTTTCTTACTTTCCTTGTGTTCCAAGGACATGTTTATTGATCTGTGTTATTCTAGTTTGACAAGTTAGTTATGCATCTCAATTTTGTTTGACCTGATACCCTTCATCGATTGTTGTTTGTACATGGTCACTGAACTATGAGCTATTGCATGTGTTATGCATGTATGACTGCTCTAATATTTATGTGCACTATTTCTTCCATGTTTCTATGATGAAAATTGGTTACACAAAAAAATACCCATCCGGACTATGAAAGAAGGGTGCTACATCCAAATTGCTAAATTTGAATTACCACCATAAACCTAGGTAAGTTTATGATTCATTAGTGTCATCGTTGGAGTCACCACTGGCGATGGCCATCTCCTCCTCCTCCTCTTCATCGTCGTCGGTCATATCGGAGTCGCCGCCAATCTCCTCCTCCTCCTCGTTGTCATCGTCGGTGTCGGAGTCGCCACTCATCTCCTCATCCTCCTCCTCCTCCTCACCGTCGTCGGTGTCAGAGTCGCCGCCCATGTCCACCTCCTCCACCAAGAGGTGTGGGATGGCCTCATCACTGACGATGGAGTTCACCGTTTCCTTAGCTGCGCTAATGAGTTCCGCCTCATGGACGGCGTGATCACCTCATCATTGGCAATCGCTTTCTCCTTCTCATCCTCCTCCTCCGCCTCTACCATCAACAGGTCTCAATCGATGTAGTCATTGTCGAGGGCTGGCACCGAGGATGACGATGCCAGGACCTTGTCGTTGGCAGCCATAGACGGTGCTAGATTAGAGGAGCAGGGCGGTGGGTGCGGCGGCGTCAAGGAGGATGTGTAAATCGGAGGAATGGGCGGTGGGCGTGGCGGGACATAGGAAAAATTGGAGGCTAGAGTTCACGGGCCAATTTATAAACATATCATTAGTGACGGGTAAATTTAACACCCATCACTAATGTTCGGATCACAGTGACGGGTGAACTTACCACCCGTCACTAATGATCGGGTCACATTGACAGGTGGATTTGCCACCCAGTCACTGGGACTTGTTAATTAGTAACGAGTGTTAAATTCACCTGTCACTAATGATATGTTTACTAACGCATGACTTTATCACCCGTCACTAATGACCGCATCCCTCTAAGGGAGTTACCTGTATACTGGCTACCTGAAGCAAAGTTTGGATTTGGCAGTCGTCTCCTCTTGCAAACGTATCACAAATTTGAGGTTACATTGAAATTCAGACTTAACTGAATATCACAAATATTACACCTGGGCAACTTGTTTAGAGAGTACGAAAGGTTCGTCCTTATATTCGACAAGTTTGAGATTTACGCTAGTGAATCCATACTTGTCTTTTGTAACACCATTTGTCCCGTGTACCCAACAGCAACGAAGCAGGGGTACCTTGAATCCCATGTAATCCAGTTCCCATATGGCCTCTATCTGACTGTAGTGTGTGCTCCTATGCATGTTGTTATCATAAGCATCTATACGGACACCGTTGTTCTGGTATGTGCTTTTCTGATCTTGGGCAACCGTGTAAAATGTGTAACCATTTATATCGTACCCTTAATATGTTGTAATTGTGTATATAGGGCATGCTGCTAGTTTCTTGATCAAATCACTTGTAGGAGTACTCGATTGATTGATTCGATCTCGAAACCAAGTGTTGAACCTTTGCATATGTTGCTTCGCAAGCCAAGCTCCGGTCCGCCCTGGATTCTCTTGAAGAAGCAACTGCTTGTGCTCGTCGATATATGGGGACACTTTGCTCATTTGTTGCAACACAAGAAAATGAGCTTGGTCGTATGCCTTCGGCTCAGGAGTAATTGCATGTTTCCACAGAATTCCTTGCCCTGCGAGCTTACCCTCGTGGTGAGAATGAGGCACACCAATTAGGTTATCTGGGTCCATGTAATTAACACACCACTCCACTACCTCCTCAGTAGAGTAACCCTGCGCGATACACCCCTCAGGTAAAGCTCGATTCCTTACATATGACTTGAGAACGCCCATGAATCGCTCATATGGATACATCTGATGCAAGAACATAGGGCCAAGAAAATAAATCTCCTTCACAAGGTGAGCTGTGAGATGGACCATGATATCGAAAAAGGATGGTACAAAATACATCTCAAGAAGACATAGAGTCTCGAAGTGTCTTTTTTTAGCTTGCCTAGCACTTCCGGATCGATTACCTTCTGCAAATTGCATTGAAAAACAAGCATAGGCTCATGATAGCCTCTCGAACACCAATTGGTAATATGTTTCTAATTCCAACCGCAATCAACTGCATCAACATCACATGGCAATCATGAGTTTTCATGCTAGAAACTATTTTCAGCTCTTTCACTAAAACAAGTCTTCTAATGTTGGACGAGTAATCGGAGGTAACTTTCACACCATGCAAGAACTTGCAAAAAAAAAAATTCTCCATCTTGGATTGGGTGATGCAAGATGGGGCTAGGAGTTTCCCTTTATCCGTATCCTTGACATGAAGCTCCGGCCTTAAGCCCATTTCTTCAAGGTCAGCTCATACATTTTCATGATCTTTTGCTTTCCCCTTCATGTTGAGCATTGTACCGAGGAGACTATCATAGATGTTCTTATCTACATCCTTGAGGTAAATACAGTGACAAATATCTAAGTATTTCCAATAATCAAGCTCCCAGAGAATTGATTTCTTGTTCCACATTCCATTTTCATCACTCACGGAGGATCATTTTCACTTACCAAGGACAACATTGATATCCTTAACCTTATCATAGACATCTTGCCCGCTAAAATGCCTTGGAGGTGACGCTTTCTCCCTTGTGTCGTCAAACTGAGACTTCATTTTCCGGTACCGGTGGTTCCTTGGAAGGAAACGTCGATGCCGCATGTACACTATTTTCTTTGACTCGTTCAACCACATACTCTCAGTGTCATCTAAACATTGGGAGCAAGCTTCACCTTTTCTTTTACTCTGCCCTAACAAGTTACAAAGTGCTGGCAGATTATTGATGGTGATGAACAACATGGTATGTAGGGTGAAGTATTCTCGCTTGTACTGATCTCAAACCTCAATGCCTTTAGACTAGAGTGCTTTAAGATCATCCACCAAAGGCCTAAGGTACACATCGATGTCATTGCCAGGTTGTCTCAAACAAGGAATTAAGGTCGACAACATAATGTATTTTTTCTTTTTACAAAGCCAAGGTGGAAGATTGTAGATAGCCAGTACAATAGGCCAGGTGCTATGTGAGGTACTCATGTTACCGAATGGATTCATGCCATATGAGCTCATAACAAACCTAATATTTCTTAATTCTTCAGCGAACCACCCAAATGTGGAATCAATGGTTCGCCACTGAGCTGAATCTGTGGGGTGCCGTATCATTGCGTCATTCATACGACCCTCCTTGTGCCACCACAATAATTGGGACTCTGTTTTGTTCTGGAACAAATGCTTCAAAAGGGGAATTACAAGGAAATACCACATCACCTTTCTAGGAGGCCCTTTTCTCTTGCTGCCTTCCTCCACGGCGCCACCATCATTTCTACACTTGTATCGATGGGTTTCACAAATAGGATATTTATCTAGGTTTGCATACTCTCCACGAAATAGGACACAATCATCCTTACATGCATGTATTTTTTCAACCTCCAATCCCAAAGTACAATTATCTTCTTCGCGTTGAGTCTTGGGCACCTTGTTCCCCCCTGGTAGCATGTCCTTTAGCAGATGCAACAATACTTTGAAACTCCTATCAGACCAACGATGGGTTGCCTTCAATTGTAGAAGCGTAAGCACCGCAAACAACAACATGTATTTCTCGTTACAGCTAGGATAAAATGGTGTCTTCGAGTATCGCATGAGTTCTTTTGATTTGGCAACTTACCATCAGTATACTCGTCGTGCCCCTCAACATCACACACCATTTGATCCACATTCTCCACAAAATCCACGTAGTCATCATTGAATCCTAATATGTTTGCGTCTCTGAGATAATCAACCATATCACTGCCTGGTGGGAGTCCTTGATCCGTATCGCCGCCCGGGAGGACCTGATCTATTTCTCCTTCATTAAGGCCTTCCTCGTCATGTTTGTTCCAAACATGATATCTCTCTTTGAATCCACGCCTTAACAACTGATCCTACACATTGTCAGGTTTTGGGAACTTTTTCTCATTCTTGCAATCACAGCATGGACACCACATTGCTGTTTTACCCCGACCTTCCATATCCGCCACCGCGACAATCAAGAAAGACTTTACCCCACTTATGTACTCGTTACAAGTACAGCCATCAAGGTACATCTAACTTCGATCCACCATCTACAAACTGAAAAAAATTAATTCTAAATAGAAACGACAGAGAAGGTAGGATAAGTGTAAAAATTCTAACTCAATTTAACTAAATTAAGTGTGTACGTGAGTTCTAGTGATATTAAAGCCAACAATTAACTTCCAAGCATGATACATATTATCTATGGCGAAGGATCCTAGCTAATTTTTAATGGGCAAAGATAGGTCCTAATCCCATTCGAGGATATGTGGCCCAAGTTGGTTCCATGCTCTTGTACGGTTCTGGAGAAAATTTCGGCAGCACCTCCCTACTGTTCTCCAAATACACGTCTCGACAACGAGTCGAGAGGGTGTGTATCCGGAGAACAACACGGAGACACCACCGAAATTCTCTCTAGAACCATACAAGAGCACAGAAACCTACTACTTGGGCCACATATCCTCGAACTATCCAAAGTATGTGGACAATTCAGGAGCATCTTCTTATAAATATGACGAGTTATCAAGTCATATTTATAATCAAACACTCCCGAACGGGAGACGTAGGTTATGCATGCATGTACACTAAGGGGGACAATCCACATATATCAAGATATGGGAGAAGGAGCAAAATTGTTGATTCCAACTCAAACCCTAGAATCCACCATGCATATATGAGCAAGAGGAGAAGGGGAGGGAGGGGAGGAAAACCTTCAAAGGCCAGGGATAGACACCAACTTCAAATTACCGAGATTTGATTTGGTCTCAACATTATAGCCAAAAAAATCGCCCTTTTAC
This sequence comes from Phragmites australis, assembly GCF_958298935.1. Lineage (NCBI taxonomy): Eukaryota > Viridiplantae > Streptophyta > Magnoliopsida > Poales > Poaceae > Phragmites > Phragmites australis. The sequence goes on along the minus strand of NC_084941.1, from coordinate 18,985,194 downwards.
CGAGCAGCCATGGCAGACAGACACTGTCTGATCATGCTGCTCGGTGAAGAAAATAACAGTAAACATCACTCATTAGTGACAGGTGATAAGGACACCCATTACTAATGAGTGTTCCACTAGTGACTGGTCTCATCACAACCCGTCGGTAATGAGTGGCTCCGGTAGTGAACCTCCAAGGCTACATTTAGTGACGGGTTATAAGGACACCCGTCAGTAATGATTTAATATTAGTGACGGGTAAAAACTAAGACCCGTCACTATTGACTTTTACAAGAAAAAATCGAATTTCAGGTAAGAGGCATGCATGCAAACAGAGAGTACTTCAACAGATCTCATTCAACATAACAAAACAGGAGTACTTCAAGAACACAGATATACATCCAGAAACTTGAATTTAACTCAAATCAATCATACAATATAGTTATGCATACATTACGTACTTATCTAAATATCCATACATTATTACACTTAAGTATTTGCCGGAGCGTGTAACCTCTGATATTTAACATAGCTACAATACTATTGCAGATTTCTTGCTGTTGTTTGTCCTTATCATGGTGTGGCCGCTGCAGTATTTACTGATTTTTATTCAATGCTGTTAAATCTAACTACAAAGGTGTCGTCATGCTCTCAGAATTAAACCTGCGCATCAAACTAATTAATTGTTCCTCTTTAGATCTGGTTGATCAAGAAATTAGGGGATGAAATGAATGGCGGCATCGACTTCTTATAGTTCATATCGCTAATCATCTAATCGCAGCGAGATGTTAATTAATCAAGATGAACAGCGCTATGACAGGGACTATGATAGACAATGCCACGAGAGAAATGAACGTAGGGAGAAGAAAGTATTTCTGGACTAGTTAAAGGGACGGCGATGGGATGCTGCCGAGTCCAAAGGGATCGGCTGGACGCTGCATGCTATTAGCGTTCTGCTTAGGATTAGAATTTTATGTCATTCCCTAATTCAAGAATTCTGGTCATTGTGTGCTTAACCAGGAAAAAATCGGGTTGGTTTGGGTTGTAGGAAAAAACACAGGAAAATTTACATGAATACGTGAGATGTCTGCTTTACAATTCTTACAAAGCTAGCACTCGGACGTCCGATATATCGGAAGTTGCAACTGCTTGTTGCAAATCGAAGACTAATGTCTACAATATTTGAAATCAATGTTCGCAACATAAAAAAATTGCACCACAAAAGCACATAGATCCGGACATTAAAAAATTATCCATTTAAGTTAATTCCTATATTTCGAGATGCAACGTACGAAAATAACTTCTGCAAGTACAAAATTCCATAACATCTGAAATATTAAATTTGAACGTCTAAAACATTGAAGATACGAAAAATATAGGAATTAATTCGAATGGATAATTTTTCGGGTTCAAATCTGTACATAAGAAATTTCAGGATGCAACATTCTCGCAGAACTTCTGCAACAAATTTTCATAACGTCTAAAATATTAAATTTGAACGTCTGAAACATTGGAGATATATAGGAATTAACTCGAATGGATAATATTTTTGGGTCTGGATCTATACGTAAGAGATTCCTGGGATGCAATGTACGGAAATAACTATGATAATAATTTTTTATAACATCTAAAACATTAAATTTGAACGCCTCAACCATTGGAGATGCGAAAATATTTTTGTATCGATCCAATAATACTGTGAGCTGAGCAGGCCGTTCTTTCGATGTATCGAAATGTGAGCATTTCCGCTTACAATTCATTGATATGTAGCTGGGCCAGGCAATGGTCCCAACCGATCTGGCCTTTCTCTCTCACTTACTACACATCTTTTAATTCAGATTCCTAGCAATAAACGGTGGGGCATTGATGTAAGAAGGCAGGAACGAGATGAGTTTCTGCATCGTCGACTAGGGCGACGCAGTTGTCGGGGGAACAGAGGCAAGGACGGCTCTTCGGCAGCAGCGTTGCCAAGGACGGCTCTTCGACGGTGTAGCAGCAGCGCCATATGTGTTGGTTGGCAAGTCACACAGCGTGTTTTACCTCCATCCTACGCGCAGGAACGAAAACAAAAAAGGTCTAGCGGACGTTAGTTTTCCTGTGGTTTTCCTTCTACATCGTAGGCAAAAGAAACATTCCTGTGATATTCTTTTGCCTCAATCCAGTGAACCAAAGGGATGAGCAGTGACTAATCCTATAGGACTGCTATTCCTACATTTTCCTCCACTTCTTCTGTAAACCAAAGGAGCCCTTAGTACCATACGGGTGTGCGTAGGCTTGCATTATCGTGTTCGCACCTTATGCGAGCAAGTGCACTACAAAGGACACAAGGACTTTATTCATATGCATCATAGCTGATATATATGCATGGACATATCGGCTCCCGAAAATCCATGCATATCGCTTAGCAGTACAAAGTACAAACTCGTACATCGACGATGATCACCTCGCAGGAGCTAGCACCAATTACATAGTATCATAGCGCTTGAGTTTATTGGAGGCACACTGAATGCGCACCATGCATTCGTCGTGGCAGATGTCGGACTACTGCGCTAAAGTTGTATTGGTTTCAACTGAAGTAGTCTTGTTGAAGAGCTCCTCCACGGCAATGGTCGTTTCGCCGACGCCATGACCATGACAGTGGCCGCTTTGGCAGCCGGCGCCGCAGTAATCGCCGCCGAGGCCGCAATATCCGTCCCGACTGCAACAGTAGTCGTTGGGGCAAATGGCGCCACCAGCCTGCCTGCCGCAGCGCTTGGTGCAACAGGCACCGCTCTGGCAGCCATCACCGCAGAACTCTGAGCCGAGGCCGCAATACCCGTACTGGCTGCAACAGAGGTTGTCGGGGCATACTTGGCCGCCGGCCAAGCTTCCGCACTTTCTGTTGGCGCGGCAAGCTCCACTTTGGCAGCCGTCACCGCAGAATTCTTGACCGAAGCCGCAATAACCGTATTGACTGCAGCATTGGTTGTTGGGACAAGTTGCACCGCCGGCTTGGCTGCCGCACCGAAGGCTAGGGCAGCAAGCACCGCTTTGGCAGCCGGCGCCGCAGTAGTTGCTGCCAAGACCGCAATACCCGTACTGGCTGCAGCAGAGGTTATTTGGGCATATCACGCCGCCGGCCTGCTTGCCGCAACGCTGCGCACGCGCGGCCACCATTACACAGGCGAGGGCGGTCATAGTGCCCAGCAGGTTCGAAGCTCTCGCTGCGGTGAACATTGTCATACGCTCTGTTGGGTAGTATTCGGCTGGATGGGTGGACTAGCAGGAGATAAGATCCCTAGCCGTGAGGTCCCTTATATAAGTTCAGGCCGGTCAAAAGAGCTGGCTAGATTTCCAGGTGGCACATTGGATGCTCCTGATATGCGTGCATGCAGCCAGAAACTGAAATCAAACATGTACAGCGCACACATCTTGCTTCTTATCTGCAGTTATGTCCCAATTATTTTTCTTTCCGGTGCTCACCATGCGCGTTATTTTGTCTCCTGTCATAGCACAATTCATTAGGAGCTTGTGTTGAGCAAAATGTCTACATCAAAAGTGGTTTACACTTGAAAAAACTAGATGACATGTAAATACCAAATCTGAAACAAACATTGGTCCTAAGTATCTTGGGCAAAAACAAAACGTGACCCACAATGTGCCTCTGTGTACAAACACACAAACACCATTATCCATTCATGCCTATATACTATGGTAGATAGGGACAGACAACGGCACAATATCTCTATTTGTAGCTATGAAAGAGTCCCAGCAAAAACGGTGCTAACTTGAGTGCCTGCTACATTTTCTACAACGCCTAACCAATGACATTCACAGGAAATTGAACTAATCGATTGATAAATAAAGCATGTTTAATCAGGAAACAGAAATGGGCAAGAAAGCTCCGGTAACAACATCCAGACTTTACATAGATGTAACACTGTGAAATGGTGAAGGAATCTTATCTATTGGACCACAAATATAGTACCCCCACTGTTCTGAACAATGTCTCTTGATTGGTGACATGCAATTCAGAGAGAGACAGAGAGAGAAGTTGGCGAACAGCGTGTATCACGTTGGAGAGAGAGAGAAGTTGGCGAACAACGTGTATCACGTTGTCTCTTGTTTCGCAGCCGTAATATGTTTTGTGCTTGAGCATAAGAGAAATTGGGTTGCAAGAATGCATCCATGCATATGTATTATAGTAGATATAGATAAAACATTGATGATTCTATGCATTATTTGTTGGTTTCTGAGTCCTAAATAGAATGGGGCTGCGAGTCCGCTACATTTCTACAACTCCCAAACAATGAGGACATGGCACTCAATAAAGCAGGGTACGTACTATTACAACCAACTAGGATTAAATAAGACAAGAAATTGAACTAGTCGATAAATAAAGCATGTCTTATGGAACATTCATCAAGTTTTCAAGATCATTTCTACCCCACTTAGTTACGAATGTTTTACACCAAATCAGTTTCCACCCCTACACATCCATAAGTGGGTCCAATGGAACCAATTTTTCTCTTTTGAACAAATCTCTTCACTTTGCAACAATCATTGAAACAAACATGCTAACAAAAAATTATATTAGTTTATAAAACGAAATATTAAATGAAATGAGTCACTAACACGTGGACCTCGATTTACAGTGAACTAAGCCCCACGGTCTCTTGACCAGCCAGGGCCCGCTGACACCATAAAAGATCATGTGGTACATAGCGTCAAGCTTTCTACATTCATTGTTCTACAATTGCAGAGAGATCTATGCATATGTATATCAAGATTTATCTCTTTATAAAAAGAGAATCTTCTTCTGTAGCACAACCAGATAAGTTAAAGATATTTGTAGCATAAGCTACTGTTGGTGAAATAAAATATCTTCTATGAACAATATGTGGTGGAAGCTTAATTCACTTGAGTGACTCAAGCTTAGAGAATAAGAGGAAGAGATTGCCTATAGTGATCATAAAAAAATTTTGCCCTTGGCACTATGTGCCTATGGTCAGTATTTGCATTATTTTTCAGAGCATAAAGGTTCCAAAAAGCCCCTATGAAAGTAGAGATAAAAGCTACCACTGTGCAACCGGGACACAGGATCAGCTTAATAAACCTTCGCCCAGGCCTAAAGCCAATATATCAGCCTCTCTGATGATATAACCTAACTGTAGCAGTAATCATGGCAGCAAGTGGCCATGACGCTTGGTCAGTTACGGACTACATCTGTCTAATGTGGCATATTAGGCCATCCCCTGATTACATTTTCTACAACGCCTAACCAATGACATAGATGTAACACTGTAAAATGGTGAAGGAATCTCATCTATTGGACCACAAATATAGTGCCCCACAGTTCTGAACAATGTCTCTAGATTGGTGACATGCAATTCACATAGAGAGACAGAGAGAGAAGTTGGCGAACAGCGTGTATCACGTTGTCTCTTGTTTTGTAGCCGTAATATGTTTTGTGCTTGAGCATAAGAGAAATTGGGTTGCAAACAAGCATCCATGCACATGTAGTATAGTAGATATGGAGAAAACATTGGTAATTCGATGCATTATTTGTTGGTTCTGAGTCCTAGCTAGAATGAGGCTGCGAGTTCGCTACATTTTCTACAACGCCCAAAGAACGAGGACATGGCAGTCAATAATACAGGATACATACTATTACAGCAGTTGGAGCAAGTTTCTTCTAACGAGGAGACTCAAGTTTGGGGGCGAAGTATGAGAGGAAGGAACACTGCTACTGATATTCCTCAGACTAGCACCTCTCCACAAACTCTACCCATTGATCCGCCAAGTACCCATAAGAAATATTATTGGGGATGAGATCTTGCTTCAAATATGTATTATACAACTCGCTCTTGAAGGTCTTCCACGCCTTTCCCATCTTGGTTATTGCCTGTCTTTCCACATTCTCCAAGGAGCACCCTTCAGGAAAGTCAAATTGGGCTTTAATTGTTTCCCACAAGAAGCTTCTCTCGCTCTGTGGCACGGCCTTCTAGTTTGGGTAGGTTATCCTAACCCTTGTCCCTCTGAGTGAGGCACATGCTCTATGGAATGCCACCTGAGCTTGCTGAGGCTGTGTTGGCACGCCTACCTCATTGACATGAGTTAAGGTGTAGTGACCCGTGGGCATTTGGTTTTTGCCTCGGCTACCTCGCTTTCGCTTCTGCATCTGAGTTTCTTCTGTTTGCTCCTGACAAGTGGCATCGACATCTCGTTGAGCAGTGACCCCCTCTTGTTGTTGAGGAGAAGAGGCCAGAGGCAGTTCGCGTTCATCTCCAGATGCCATCTTGAAAATAGGAAAAGTCACATGCTTATTAGGAACATGTTATAATGGTAGAAGATTATTCACAGAAATAGAGGAAAGTAAAGGAATCAAGGTATGTGTTTTAAACTTTCAATTAAATTTAACATGTGTATTAGATTTGGCACTAGTTAAAGTTAACTTTGATGTAAAGTCATCTTATCTCAAAAGATTAACAAATCCATAACTTAAGCTCATGCTAAGTGTACTAAGATTTTGCTAATTTCCTGTTTTTTCTCAGTTAGTATATAGCCTCACAGGGCCAATATTACATGGAAAATTGGTTAGCTAATAGACTTACCTAATTCCTACTGAGATTACCGGGCCAATTGATTGGCTAATAGACTTACCTAAAGGAAATAATGAAGCACTATGGAAGTATCTCAATGGACAGTCAAGCACTACCAAGGCATAACATGCCTAAACAAACTTTTGATCGAAATGTACATGATGCAAGTACATATTAACAATCAGAGGAGAAATTGCATATATTGTTGAGTTGAACAATACTCAAAGATAACATAGTCTGTGACACCAACTAAAAGAAAAATTATCTATATTAAAGTTCAAATTTCTATTTATATTGCAGAAAGTTTTTTTTTCCCAATCCTCATGATCATGGATGCATGAATTCAATATACCGAACTATGGTTGTCTTGCTAAAGAAGCAACAAGGATGAGACCAGGGTCCCAACGAGTACATTTATGTGTAACTAATTTTCATCATAGAAACATGGAAAAAATAGTGCACATAAATATTAGAGCAGTCATACATGCATAACACAGGCAATAGCTCATAGTTCAGTGACCATGTATAAACAACAATCGATGAAGGGTATCAGGTAAAACAAAATTGAGAAGCATGACCAACTTGTCAAACTATAATAACACATATCAATACATGTCCTTGGAACACAATGAAGGTAAGAAAATGATCAACAATTGGCCCCAGGAAGGTAAGAAACTAGAATGACACAGATCAATACACATATCAGTACCATATACCAATGAGGAGGAAATGAATATGAGTGCTGTCAAAAAATGATCAACAATTGGCCCCAGAACTTTGAGATTTCTGCTCCCTAATTATTCTAGTAAATACATCATAGAAATTGCAGTGTTTTCTGAGATTTCACCTAGCAACTAGAACCTGATTTAGCTCTCAATCACCTGTGTACCAAGCATCTAATAGGTTAGCCAAGCTATCTCCAAGTGCAAGCATCTCATCTCAGAGCCAAAACACATCGAGCAAAACACACCGACATATCTCCAAGTGCAAACTGAGAATATCACAAAACCAGCAAAATTATAGGTCTACGCTAGTGTACTCATAAACATGCCCATTCTCATCAAATGTATTTCATCATCGAGCAAATTGTTGTAATACATGCCCAATTGAACAGATCTATGCAAGACTTATAAACAACAGCATTCATCAAAGAGCATAACCATCTAGCCTGAATACAAACCAACAGCATAGCACCGGCTGGATCACAATCACAAGAACACCCGGCCCGAATACAAACCAACAGCACAACACCACCACAAATCACAACAGCCGGCCACCACCACGGACGCAGTGCAAGAAGTACCGGCCGGATCTCCATCACAAAAGAATAGACGGCCAACACAAATCACATCGCCACCATCTCAACGGTTATGGCACAGAGGCCGACTAGATCACCACAGAGCAAATGCGTGAAGGTCCTACCAGTGGCTCACCGGGGAGGGAGGTTGCCGGGGAGGGAGGAGGGCCACCAGGGAGGGAGGTCGCCAAGGAGGGACAAGGGCCGCCGGGGAGGGAGGTCGTCGGGGAGGGAGGTCGCCCGAGAGGAGCCGCCGCGGAGGGACAAGGGTGACGGGGATGGAGGAGCCGCCAGGGATGGAGGTCGTCAGGAGGGAGCCGCTGGGGAGGAGTCGCGGGGAGGACGTTGCCGGGGAGGAGTCGCAGGGGTCGTGAGGGAAACGAGCGGCTAAGGTTACACTTGGTGCAGCGCAGGTTGGACGAAACATTATTTATAGCCGCATTTGTACAGACGGGTCATAAATATGAGCTGTCTGTACTACTACCATTAGTACAGATGGCTTTTTATTAAAGGCCGTCTGTACAAATAGTACATACGGGTCATAACTACGAGTCATCTATACTATTGATTTTCCAGCAAAATATTGAAGCTTGCAAAAATCATAAATAATCCATACAAACTCCAAATGAGAAGAAATTTATATGTAAATTTATGATTAAATCTGTACTATCACATGGTGTGGGTACTCATCATATCTAATTCATACGAACTCCAAATTAATGAGATGAAATTTTTAAGTAAAATCATAACTAATTTATTGTTACATAGTACACTGCAATATATAGGTACATAATAATCTAGTAACATCATACAACATTAACAATAGACCCCTCTTGATGATCGACGCCCAGATAGCAAGCAGTCCCGGTTGGAAGTTGTTCTTTGTTAATGGCGATGCCATCTCCAAGAGGGTACTCATCAAATTGATTGTACTCTTCTTCATCCATGACATTCTCAACTTTGACAATCCTTCTTTTTCCCTGAAAGACTGCATTAAGCTTTGGATTTGCCAGGTCTTGCACATAAAAGACCTGGGCAACTTGCTTGGCGAGTAAAAATGGTTCGTCTTTGTATGCGACACGTTCAAGGTCGACAGTAGTCATTTCGTACTTGTCTACCTTAACACTTGAAAGTGCGACCCGACGGCACCGAAAGAGGGGGATCTTGAAACGTACATAGTCGAGTTCCCAAATCTCTTCTACCCATAGTACACACAGACCCCACGACGTTTGTCCTGGAAGGCATCTATGCGCACACCGCTGTTCTGTACCGTGCTCTTATTATCCCGTGCTCTGGTATAAAAAGTGTACCCATTTGTCATATGCTTCAAATATCACGACTGTGTGACTTGCCCATCTTTCCAACCAGCCGATATTGTCCTGTTGAATTATTATTACTGAATCGCGCTGCCAACCAATTGTTGAAGCTATGGTTGTGCTATTTTGTGATCGAAGACTCCATACGGCCTAGATTCTCTTTGCCTAGCACGTCCTAATGCACTTTGATATGCAGGGCTACTTCAGTCATGTGTTGCAAGACCGTGAAATGGGCTTTAGATAACGCGGCAAAGTCAGCAATGATTGATTTCCTACCTATGGTCCCCTTGCCATCTAGTCTCCCCTCATGGCGAGACCTGGGCACACAAATTGGTTTGTGCTGCTCCATGTAACCAAGTTAGTTTCGCACAACCACAAGGCCTAAATGGGTACGGCCTGGCCAATTAATTAGCCACCCCTCTGGTTCTTTGGGCACTGTTGGACGGTTATGTAGCACAAGAGGGGGCCTATGCAGTGAGGGAATCGTCTGTTAGTACTGAAACCTCAGTGGGTGCCTGCAGGTTAGTGGGAGCTTTGTAAAGGCCTTGTAGTGAGACCCCGACTCCACACCCCGGAAGTGTGAAGCAACACGGGAATCATGACTTGTGGGGAAGGCTGTGCAAACTCTGCAGAGTATAGAATTGATTGATCAGCCGTGCCCACGGTCAAGAGCGAACTTGGACTTCTTCAGGATTAGTTGGAATCAGGGTTTGGTCTGGTTGGTTGGGTAGCTGGGTAATGGAATTACCTGGTGAGTCTTGGTAGTCGGATGAAATCCGATGAGTTAATCCTTTTGTCATAGTTGTGTCTTCACTTTGTAAATAGGATGCTTGTTGTTGGAATCATAGGATAAGGTTGCTTAGTGCAGTTAACCCGTGTTTAAACCTTTCCTTGACTTAAACCCCATATCATGTTCCCCTCAGCTTGCGGAAAACATTTTTGTACTCACACTTGTTGTCCCCTTCCTTGCATTCTTCCGCTGTTCAGAAACCATCAATGAAGCTGCTAGCTTCGACGAGGACGACTTCGACCCGGAGCTGCTATTCTAGGCTGGTGTGCCCCAGGTTGACGCCCGGGGAAGATGGAGGCCCCGCTGGCGCTGAAGACCCTTTAGTTTCCGCTATGTTTTCTTTTAGACCCTCGGGTCCTTTTGTAATAGTTAATTATCGTTGTAATATTGGCCCTGTGATGATACACTAATGAAGTAAGCATATGTATGAAACTTGATCATGGCATACATGTGTTGTGCCCTGATTTGTTCTTTTAAAACTGGGTGTTACAAAGCATGTCAAACTTTGTTCATCAATCGCATGAAAGTACTAGGTGCATTAGTTAACCCAAAAAGGCATTACTAACCACTCATACAACCAAACTTAATTTTAAATGCAGTCTTCCATTCATCTTCAAGTTTCATTCTAATCTGGTGGTATCCACTTTGCAAGTCAATTTTAGTGAAAATTATAGAACCACTCAACTCATCGAGCATATCATCTAACCTAGGGATAGGATGACGATATCTTATAGTAATATTATTGATGGCTCTACAATCAAAACACAAACACCAACTACCATCTTTCTTAGGAACAAAAAGAACGGGAACAACACAAGGGCTAAGGCTTTCTCGTACATACTTGTGGTCCAAAAGGCCTTGGACTTCTGGGTTCATCCAATATGCAGCACGATTTGGTAAAGTTGCTTCTGGAATCAAATCAATTTGATGTTCAATCCCTCGAATAGGTGATAATCTCGCGGGTACCTCAGCTGGAAATACATCCACAAACATTTTGAGAAACTAAAGCATCTTTGCATATCAAAGCATAGCATGATAGCTCATTATCACAAATTTCAGCAAGGTCAGATTTAGTAGCAAGCATAACATACCCTTTTAGTCTAATTCCATCATAATTAGAAGTTGTTTTTGCTTTCTCCTTTTTGGGTGGAAAAACTTTTCCCACTACTTGCTGATTTTTTGATTCATTCTCAAACTCTTTTCTCTTATTTTCAGCTACCTTTTGTTCACATTTCACAATTTTAGTAGGGGTTAAAGATAGAAAAGTTATTTTCTTTCCTTTATACATAAGAGTGTACTTATTACTTCTACCGTAATCTGTTGCATCAGTATTAAACTCCCATCATCGTCCTAACAAAAGTGAAAATGCTTGCATGGGTACTACATCAAAATCAGCACAATAATGGTATGAACCAATAGAAAAATGCACCCTAGCTGTTTGTATTACCTTCACCTTACCACTATTGTTGAACCAGTCAATATGATGAGGATAAGGATGGTTTCTTATCGGCAAGGTAAGATTCTTGATCATATCTGAACTAGTTGTTGTAGCTTCCTCCATCAATAATGACTCGAACAATAATCCTTTACTATGAGGACATCTGAAATAAATTGTGGTGTTTTACCTATTCTGCTTGCTCCATTTGAGTGCTTAACTCTCGCTGCACAATTAGGGTCTGATAATCCTTCATGGCAATGTCATCGAACACTTTCTCATGGTCTTGCCTGGTTAGCTGCAAGAGCATATTAATCCTCAACATCACTAGCACTTACATATCCACTATCTTTTGTTACAATGTACGCTCATTGACTTGGGGAATCCTTCATGACGTGGCCCATTCCCTTGCATCTGTGGCATACAATCCCGATCGATCGGCCGGTAGAAGCAACCAAAGAAGAGCTATGGTTTGATCCTGCACACTTACGGATTTGCTTACCTCAGGAGCATGCGATGGTGTCGAAGGTACTACTGAATGCACCCTACTCGAGAAGGGGGCAGCAAACCGTGTAGCTAAATTGGGCTATTTTGACTTGTCCTAGTGTTGATTTTAAAGTGGCCGTGCTTCCAAAATTGCTCCTTAGCCTCTGTTCTCGTCCCTGCAATTCTTTTTTTTTTACCAGACATGCAAGTTGGAACAATCTAGAAACACTATTATATTCTTTATAATCAACTATATCCTGAATTTCACACCTTAACCCTACATAAAAGCGTGCCATTGCAGCCTCTTCATCCTCAATAATATCATAACGCAACATACTAATTTGTAGCTCCTGATAATATTCTTTTACGGATCTATCACATTGGTTTAAGCACTGCAATTTCTTATGCAAATCACGTTTGAAAGAGGGTGGAACAAATCTATTATTTATAGCAACATTTAAAGCATTCCATGTGGTAGGCGCTAATCCATCGATGCATACTCTATTCCACCAGATAATTGCAAATTCTTTAAATTCACTAGTGGCTTGCCTAACTCTATGCACTTTAGGAACTAAATGAGTATTAAACTTCTGTTCAACCATCATCTCCCAATCTAAATACTTTTCAGCATCATAAGCACCCGCAAAAGATGGTATGGTAAACTTAACCTTAGAAAATGGATCATCATTGACACATAGGTTATGTTGCTGAAAATTATTACCTCTCATACCTTGACGCTTGAAGTTTAGTCGGTCCCGTTGTCGTGCATCAAAGGCGTCTTGTTCTTGCCTCAAAATTTCATCATCTGAAACGGACTCCTCTTGCTCATGGTTTGCGCCACGAGGATCCACACGCCCATGGTTTGGTGGCTGATTAACCACTTGATCAAAGCGTGTATTGTGCATGGCAATACTATCATTAAGTTGTTGCATTGTAGTATTTGTCTCCGCAAGCTTCTTATCGAAGTCATCAGTAACAGCTTGTCAATGATCATTCAACACCATTATGAGTTCTTCCCTCAAAACAAACTCCTGTGCATCTGATGCTTCTCCTGGAAGGCATTGATGCGCACATTGCTGTTCTGCACTGTGCTCTTACTATCCCATGCTCTGGTATAAAAGGTGTACCCATTTATGTCATATGCTTCAAATATCCCGACTGTGTAACTTGGCCATCTTGCCAACCAGCCAATATTGTCCTCTGTTGAACTATTATTACTGAATCACGCTGCCAACCAGTTGTTGAAGCTACGGTTGTGCTGTTTTGTGATCCAAGCCTCCGTACGGCCTGGATTCTCTCTGTGTAGCATGTCCTTATGCATGTCGATATGCGAGGATACTTTAGTCATGTGTTGCAAGACCGTCAAATGGGCTTTAGATAAGGTGGCAAAGTTAGCAGTGATTGATTTCCTACCTATGGTCCCCTTCCCATCCAGTCTCCCCACATGGCGAGACATGGGCACACCAATTGGTTTGAGCTCCTCCATGTAATTGATGCAGAACTTGACTACCTCTTCAGTTGTGTAACCTTGGACGATGCTGCCCTCCGGACGAATCGATTATGTACATACTTCTTGAGAATTCCCATGTATCTCTCAAATGGGTACATCTAACGTAGGAATATTGGGCCGCATATCTTTGTCTCTCTCACGAGGTGAACGATAACATGTACCGTGATATCAAAAAATGACGGAGGAAAGTACATCTCAAGATGACACAGTGTCTTCACCACATCGGCTTATAAAGCATCAAGTACTTCGGATCGATGACCTTCTGAGAAATTGTGTTGAAGAAGTAACACAGCTTGGTGATTGTGTCTCGGAGATAGGTTGGTTAGATATTTCAGATTGCAACAGGAAGCATATGTGTCATCATTACGTGGCAATCATGGGACTATATGCCAACTAATTTCAAATCTTGCATAGAAACAAGTTTCAAGATGTTGGCGGAGTAACCAGACTGAACTTTCACACCATGCAAGCATCTGCACAGTTCGGTTCTCTCAGCCTTTTTCAGATTATAACAAGCTGGATGAAGCCTCGTTCTACCTTTTTCAAAATCCTGAGGTGCCAACTCGGGCCTGATCTTCAAAACAACCAAGTCAAGCCTTGCGTTGAGGCCATCCTTCGTCTTGCCTGGAATATTAAGTAAAAGACCAATCGTGCTTTTGCACACGTTCTTTTCTACATGCATGATGTTGATGTAGTGTCAAACTTCAAGGTGCTTCCAATACGGTAGCTCCCACAATATCGATCTCTTCTTCCACATGCCACCGGTATCCTTAGATTTTTTACTCCCCATTCCAAACACAACATTGGGGTCTTTAACCATATTATGCACCTCTTGACCACTGTAGTGCCTCGGACATAAATCTTGCTCCCTCATTCCGTTGAATTCTTCGTTCATGTTGCAGTACGTGTGATACCTGATGCACATTTGCCCGATCTTCTGAAAGGTAATATGATAAGTCGATTGGTGGAGCTTCGACGTTGATGATCCAAAGGCTCCGAACGGAACAGATCAAGAACCCTCGCAACCACTACACCACTACTCCGTCGTTATCAAATGTGTCAAGATGTGGTTGACCTTGCCAAGAAGGCTTTTCCTGCAAGTGAATCGAGAACACAAGAAAGAATAGGTAGATGCAATTTGAATATTGATAATTACTAATGAAGTACTCGAGTTAGGGTTCAACAAAACGATAAAAGGTGAAACTATCTAAAACAGAATAATCTAAGCTAAACCCAAGCCTAAACTATGATGGCTACTGTATATTTATAGAGGGACATGAGGGGGTCAACCTAGGATTGTGCAACCATGGAAAGAGGCGTGCACAACCTGGACTCCGATCTCGACACGATTACAAAACCGAACAGGGTCCAGAATGGTGACACAACACCTTATTCTATTGACTCTAACTAAGCTATAAGGAATAGTTGGTCGAGCATAGATCCATTGGAAAGGGCTCGACATAAGCTTTCCAGCAGGTTCAAAAATGCCTAAAACAGACTTCGTATGACATAGTTATGCCTGTTTTAATGATGTACTATCTTGAGACTTGACCACGACCACGACTTCAACCACATTCACGACTTCAACTAGAGCTCAGCCTCGAGTCCGAGTAGACTTGGCCTTCGAGGGTTGACATCCGGGTAAGGTTGTAGTGCTTCTCCCATGTTCCTAAGCAATAAAATATCACAAGAATTTAGTAGTAATCCATCCAAGGAAACATGAACAGTGATTAACGAGTTCACCTAGTGGTCTAATTGTCGTGCGCGTGCTCTTGTAATTGGACCTTGTATGATTTGAGGATTATTGGCAGTATTGATCGTATCCGAAGGAGCCATGGGCTCATCATCCTCCCCCTCTTCAATTAGAGTCGTCCTCGACTCAAGCTTGTCTTCTTCTCCTAAGTAGGGCTTCAAATCGGAAATGTTAAATGTGGGACTAACCCCAAAATCTACAGGCAGGCCCAATTTGTATGCATTGTCATTGATTATCTCAATTATCTTAAATGGTCCATCAGCTCTAGACATCAACTTTGATTTTCTTAGTTCAAGAAACATATCCTTCCTCAAATGCATCCAAACTAAATCACCCGGTTCAAATTTTATTTCCTTTCTGCCTTTACTTTCAGCAATCCTATACTTTTCAATCATGCTCTCTATATTCTTTTTAGTTGTCTCATGCAACTTAAGAATAAATTCAGCATGTTTCTTAGCATCTAAATTAAATCTTTCAAAAGTAGGCAAAGTTAGTAAATCAATAGGAGCATGGGGATTAAATCCATACACTACCTAGAACGGACTTACCTTGGTGGTGGAGTGTACCGACCTATTATAAGAAAATTCAATATGCGGTAAACACTCTTCCCACATCCTCAAATTTTTCCTTAGAACAGCCCGTAACATGGTCGATAATGTACAGTTGACAACTTTTGTTTGACCTCGGTATGAGGATGACACATAGTAGAAAATAGCAGCTTCGTCCCCAATTTATTCCAAAGTGATCTCCAAAAGTGACTCAAAAACTTTGTGTCATGATCCGGGACGATAGTATTAGGTACTCCATGTAGTCAAACGATTTCCCTAAAAAAAATTAGCTATGTTTGTAGAATCATCGCTCTTGTGAAAAGTTATAAAATGTGCCATTTTAGGAAATCTATCCATAACTACAAACATGCTATCCCTCCCCCTCATTGTCCTAGACAGTCCTAACAAAATCCATAGAAATATCCTCCCATGGTGCATTAGGAACAAGAAGAGGCATGTAAAGACCACGTGGATTTAAGCAAGACTTAGCTTTATTGCAAGTGTACAACGTAAAACGTAGCGCTCGACATCATGTCTCATCTTTGGCCAAAAGAAGTGGGCGGCCAGCACATCTCTTATCTTCTTTGCTCCAAAATATGCCATCAATCCTCCTCCATGCGCCTCCTGTAACAACAAAAGACGAACGGAGCTTACTGGAATGCATAGCTTGTTAGCACGATAGAGCAATCCTTCATTTAGCACGTATTTATTCCATATTTTCCCTTCTTTACAATGTTCAAGCACTTCTTTAAAATCCAAATCAACAGCAAATAAGTCCTTAATGCTCTCTAAACCAAAAATCTTATGATCAAGTTGAGATAACAAGGTATAGCGCCTAGAAAGCGCATTAGCAATCACATTGTCCTTTCCTTTCTTATGTTTTATGACATATGGAAAAGGCTCAATAAATTCTACCCTTTTTTGCATGTTGTTTATTTAGTTTAGCTTAACTTCTAAATGTTTCAGCAATTCATGATCAGAATGTATAACAAATTCTTTGGGCCACAGATAATGTTGCCAAGTTTCAATCACATGAACTAAAGCATACAATTCTTTATCATAAATGGAATAATTCAGACTTGGCTCACTTAATTTCTCACTGAAATAAGCAACGGGTTTACCTTCTTGAATTAGGGCACCTCCATTTCCAATCACATTCCAGTTCAAAGGTCTTACCAAAATTAGGGAGTTGGAGCAATGGAGCATCGGTGAGCTTCTCTTTCAACAACTGGAATGCTTGTTCTTGTGCTGGTCCCTATTTAAAAACTACTCCTTTCTTTTTCAACTCATTTAATGGAGCGGCAATGGTACTGAAATCCCTCACAAATCGCCGATAGAAACCCCCACAAGATCATAAAAGCTTCTCACTTGTGTAATAGTCTTAGGAGTTGGTCAACTTTTTATGGCTTCGATTTTTATTTCATCCACCTCTATTCCCTGTGGAGTAACAACATAGCCTAGAAAAGGGGCTCGATCCATGCAAAGGTGCACTTTTTGATGTTATCAAACAAACGTGCATCTCTCAAAGCGTTAAAAATAGCACATTGGTGATCAAAGTGTAGTTCATATGACTTACTGTAAATCAAGATGTCATCAAAGTAAACCACTACAAATCTTTCAATGAAAGCACGTAAAACTTCGTTCATCAATCGCATGGAAGTACTAGGTGCATTAGTTAACCCAAAAGGCATTACTAACCATTCATGCAAGCCAAACTTAGTTTTAAATGTAGTTTTCCATTCATATCCATGTTTCATCCTAATTTGGTGGTATCCACTTCTCAAGTCAATTTTAGTGAAAATTATATAACCACTCAACTCATCAAGCATATCATCTAACCTAGGGATATGGTGACGATATCTTATAGTAATATTATTAATGGCTCTACAATCAACACACATACGCCAACTACCATCTTTCTTAGGAACCAAAAGAACAGGAACAACACAAGGACTAAGACTTTCTCGTACGTAGCCGCGATCCAAAAGGTCTTGGACTTGTCGCTGAATTTCCTTAGTCTCTTCTGGGTTGCTCCTATATGCAGCACGGTTTGTCAAAGTTGCTCCTAGAATCAAATCACTTTGATGTTCTATCACTCGAATTGGTAGTAATCCCGAGGAAACTTCAGTTGAAAATACATCCAAAAACTCCTGAAAAAGGTTAGCAACAGTAGGAGGCAAAGAGCTAGATATATTCTTGAATGAAACTAAGGTCTCTTTGTATATCAAAGCATAGCATAGCATCTTATTAGCATAAATTTCAGCAAGATCAGATTTAGTAGCAAGCATAACACACCCTTTCAGTCTAATTGCATCGGACTTAGAAGTTGTTGTTGCTTTCTCCTTTTTGGATGGAAAAACTTTTTCCGCTACTTGTTGATTTTTAGATTCGTTCTCAAACACTTTTCTCTTATTTTCAGCTATCTCTTGTTCACATTTCACAATTTTAGCAGGGGTTAACGACAGAAAAGTTATTTCCTTTCCTTTATGTATAAGGGTGTACTTATTACTTCTACTATGATGTGTTGCATCAATATCAAACTCTCATGGTCATCCTAACAAAAGTGAACATGGTTGCATGGGCACTATATTAAAATCAGCACAATCATGGTATGAACAAATAGAAAAATACACCCTAGCTGTTTGCATTAGCTTCACCTTACCATTGTTGTTGAACCATTGAATATGATAAGGGTGAGGTTGGTTTCTTGTCTGCAAGGCAAGCTTCTTGATCATATTTAAACTTACCAAGTTGTTGTAGCTTCCTCCATCAATAATGACTCGAACAGGATAATCATTGACTATGAGGAACATCTGAAATAAATTGTGGCGTTGTAGCTATTCTGCTTGCTCCATTTGAGTGCTTAACACTCGCTGCACAATGAGGATCTGATAATCCTCCATGGCAGTGGCATCAAACACTTCCTCATGGTCGATATCTATCTCACGTCCATCCTCGTCACTTGCCTGGTTAGCTGCAAGAGCATATTCATCCTCAACATCACTAGCACTTACATATCCACCGTCTTCTGTTACAATGTACACGCGCTAACTTGGGCAATCCTTCATGACATGGCACATTCCCTTACATCAGTGGCAAATAATCCTAGTCTTGCAACCAGTCAAGGCAACCAAAAAAGTGCTCTTTGCTGGACCCTGCACACTTACAGATTTGCTTACCTTGGGAGCATGTGACGGTGTCGAAGGTACTGCTGAATGCGCCCAACTCGAGAAAGGGGTAGTAGACTATTCTGCTGAACATGGGGCTGTTTTGACTTGTCTCGGTGTTAATTTTGAAGTAGTTGTGCTTCCAAAATTGCTCCTTGGCCTCTGTTGTCATCCCTACAGTTCTTTTTCTGCCAAACATGCAAGTTGGAACAATCTAGGAACACTATCGTATTCTTTGTAATCAACTATGTCCTAAATTTCATGCCTTAACCCTCCATAAAAGTGTGCCATTGCAGCCTCTTCATCCACAATAATATGACAACGCAACATACTAATTTGAAGCTCCTGATAATATTCTTCTACGGATCTATCACCTTGCTTTAAGTGCTGCAATTTCTTACACAAATCATGTTTAAAAGAGGGTGGAACAAATCTGTTATGCATAGCAACCTTTAAAGCATTTCATGTAGTACAAGCTAATCCATCAATGGATACCCTATTCACCAGATGATTGAAATATTTTATATTCACTAGTGGCTTGTCTAACTCTATGCACTTCAGGAACTAAATGAACATTAAACTTCTGTTCTACCATCATCTCCCAATCTAAATATCTTTCAGCATCATAAGCACCCTCAAAAGATAGTATAGTAAACTTAACCTTAGCAAATGGATCATAATAATACGTGGGTTATGTTTCTAAAAATTATTACCTCTCATACCTTGACGGTTGAAGCTCAATCGGTTCCTTTGTCGTTCATCAAAGGCATCACATTCTTGTCTCAAAATTTCATCATCCACGACGGACTCCTCTTGTTCATAAGTTGTACAGTGAGGATCCACTCGACCATTATTCGATGGCAAATTAACTAATCGATCAAAGCGTATATTGAGTATTGCAATGCTTTCACTGAGTCACTGCAATGCGGTATTGGTTCCTGCAAGCTTCTTGTCAATATCGTCATTAGTAGTTTGTCGATGATCATCCAATAATAGTGTGATTTCTTCCCTCAAAACACACTCTTGTGCATTCGATGCTTCTTCTGCCATGGTTAGTCAATGATAGAAAACAACAAAAGATAAATTATCCATGTCGACTACTAGGTGGTGGAGGGAGAGTCACACACTCTCAAGTGTATTATCACGCTCTTGCAAGTGTTCTTAACAATCATCGCAGTTGGCACAACCGGTGGCTAGTTCGTGATACCTTATAGGGTGCAAGTGAGGTAGTTGCAAGGGGAGAAACCATTCTGATCGAGAGAAGGTGTAGCTTGGATAGGCAATATTTAGTAGCAAGGAATGATAATAATTGAAATCAGATTAGCAAAGCTGAATAAAAGTCCACAATACTTGTCACAGTTGCTGGCCCGAACACGTTCCTAGAACTAGCTCAAGCAAGCCGAAAACTGTAACAGACGCAAGTACAATGAAACAAAATTTGCAATGCAAACTGATTCTCTCTCTTTTGTTTGAATTCTCTCTCTCTTCTTTTTTTTGCACTCTTTGCTTTTTTTGGCACTCTTTGCTTCTTGCTTGGTTTTTTTGGCGAATGTGACAAACTCAAAAACTTCTCTACTGCCTTTTCTAAGACCAGTGAGGTATGTGGGTCACAAACTTTTTTCAGAGAGCAAGGGTATAAAGGTAATAAAAACTCTCTCTCTTTGAACTTAGGCTACCTCTATTTTGGCTATCGAGTGATACTCAAACTTTTTCAGACAATGCTCGATATGATGAGTTCGTAGGATGTCCGAGAGCAGCCAAAAATAGATAGACTCCGACTAGGTTGTAGAGACGAAATTGAGTGGGTAGTTGAATCCGACTAGGTGGTCGAAGTGACTGGTCAGGACCCCGAGTGGGTGGTCGGAGTGGCCGGTCAGACCCCGACTGGGTGGTTGGAATAACTGGTCGGGACCCTGAGTGGGTGGTCAGAGCGACTAGTGGTCGAACCTGAGTAGATGGTCGACTCAACTAGTGGGTGAACTCGTGTAGATGGTTTGAGTGACTAGTGGTCGAACACGACTTGATGGTTGACTCGACTAGTGGTCGAACTCGAGTAGATACACAATCTTGGCTATAGCAAACAAGGACAAACTGAGATACACGACGACTAAACAACAAGACTCGACAATAGAAACTAGAACACGATGACTTGACCAGCAACAAAGACATCGACGATGGACTCACTCAATGACGTGAATACTGAAAACAAAATTGTGAAGGCTCAAAGTGGTTTGGACAGTGGAAGAATTAAGATCTAAATATTTTTGTGGGGCAATTTTCTGAACTCTAGGTAATGGAAAACGACGAAACAAAGGGGATAACTAAGATTACCTAATGGGCAACTAAGACTCTGATACCACTTGATGCGCTTTTGCCGAATCTTCCGAAAGATAATTTGATAAGTCGATTGGTGGAGCTTCAACATTGATGATCCAAAGGCTACGAATAGAACAGATCGAGAACTCCGTAGTTATCAACCATGCCAAGACGCAGTTGACCTCGCCAAGAAGGCTTTTCCTGCAAGCGAATCGAGAACACATGTAAGAACAGGTAGATGCAATATAAATATTGCTAAATTACTGTCTAAAACAAACCGATAAACGGCAAAACTGTCTAAAACATAATAATCTAAGCTAAACCCGAGCCTAAACTATGATGGCTAGTGTATATTTATAGGGGGCATGAGGGGGTTAACCTAGGGTTGTGCAGCTGTGGAAAGAGACGTGCACAACCTAGACTCCGACCTCGACACGATTACAAAACCCGATAGGGTTGAGAACGGTGATACAGCACTTTATTCCTTCAAATCTAACTAAACTATAAGGAATATTTGGTCGATCATAGATCCAATGGAAAGGGCTCGACATAAGCTTTCCAGCAAGTCTAAGAACGCCTAAAACAAACTTCGTATGAGAGAGTTATGCCCGTTTTACTAACGTTCTATCTTGAGACTCACTACAACCACGACTTCGACCAAAGCTCAGCCTCGAGTCCGAGTAGACTTGGCCTTAGAGGGGTGACGTCTGGGTAAGGTTGTAGTGCTTCTCCCATGTTCCTAAGCAATAAAATATCACAAGAATTTAGTAGTAATTCATCCAAGGAAACATGAACAGCGAGAAACGAGTTCACCTGATAGTCTAATTGCCATGCACGTGCTCTTATAATTGGACCTTGTATGATTTGTGGATTATTGGCGGTATTGATCGTATCCGAAGGAGCCATGTACTCATTAGAGAGGGGGCACCCATTCTTTCTATGAGTGTGGTGATACCACTCACTTCAAGGTGGATTGCCCAAAGCTCAAGAAGAAGGAAGATCATGGCCACGACCACGATAAGCACAAGAAGACCAAAAAGCGCTTCTTCAAGAACCACGATAAGTTGGCCAAGAAGGCATCCAAGGTGGCATCTTGAGCTTTTGTGGTGGTGCACAACAACGTCAACACCTCCTTAAGTGGGGAGGAGAGCTCGAAGGAGGAGGAGCAAACCGTGAAGCATAAGAGTAAGAACAAGGACTTCACTGGCCTTTGCTTCATGGCAGACGATAACAACAGTGACCCCGAGCATGATCCTTCTAAGGTATCCCCTTCCTATGACCATCTTTCTATTCATGTTGATACCTTAAATGATGCTCTTGTTAGTCAGGATAGGTTACTTAAGAAAGTGGTTCATGAGTCGAAGGAGGTCAAGTCTAGATTTTAGTATGTGACAACTGAGTTTGCCTTGTTTAAGTCTTGGGCAAAAGACGAGGAGTGTGAAAGTTATCTTGTTGTCATGACTGAACTTGACGAGTCTCAAGCTTTACATGCTCAAGTTGCCAATCGTTTTGAGACTGCTGAGAAGAAGCTCCTTGATGAGGAGTCTAGGTCTACTCTCTTGAGTGCTTGCAAGAATTTCCCTTTGCTTGCAAAGGATGTTGAGATGAAAGATAAGCACATCAAGGAGCTAGAATCTAGATTAGAGAGTGCTGCGAGCTCTAAGGATATGCAGCCGAACTGCTCTACCTGCATTATCCTTAAGGACAAATTAAGCTAGATTAGAGGGCAAGTGGAAAAGCTCATGGCTAATAATGATAATCTCCATTCTCTTGTGGACAAAATGCTCAGAAGGCAAGGGCAAGATGAACTTGATTTTGGCCAAGACCAAAATGTGCACAGATAAGGCGGGTTTAGCTTTGGGGTTGGATTTTGAGATGGTTGCTTACAAAGGTGATGGTAAGACTATTTTCACCACACCGACTACCCTTGAGGTCGAGAAATCCAAGATCAATACCCCACCACAACCCACAAATAAGAAACCCACACCACAGCCCACAAACAAGAAATTCACTCCACAACCCAAGAAGGCTCCATAGCGAAAGATGAAAGCCCTTGTGAGAGAGTCTAGGGTCACGGGCAGTCCAATTCTTGAGAGATGCTACCACTGCAGTTACTACTAGAAAGAGGATCACCATGTTGGGTTTTTCTTTCACCGTAGGAGAGATGAGCGATGTGAGTGGGAGTGGAGTACTCGGGACATGTATTGCCCATTCTTTGGTGTACAAGAGCATTTTCCTCGCTCTTACTCACAGGCTTCAGGCACTCTTCAGTTTCCTCCTAGAGGTGGTGCCCAGTGTGGATCGCACCATGATTCATATGGTTTTGGTTTGCATGTCAGAGGCTTCAAGTCATAGTGCTTTGGTGGTTCGCATCTTCCTCATTGTGGTACTCACCCCCAGTGTACTAGTGTTGATTTGCATGTACCTGCTTTTACTGCTTCAGGGTGGATGACCCAGTACTAGATTCCCAAGAGGTTTCTGTCTAATCGCAGTACTGAGCCATCCACCTATTATTCTTCTCATATGTTGGTAGTAGGCAGAGGTCTAGAGAATAAGTGGCTTATTGACTCCGGTTGTTCGCACCGTATGACCGGAGATGCATCATGGTTCTCCAGCCTCATCCTGACGAAGTGACACGAGTACATCACATTCAGGGATGACAGAAAAGGTAGAGTGAAGGCCAAAGGTATGGTAATAGTGAGTGAGAGTTTTTTCTCAAGGATATGGCTTTGGTGAAGCACCTGGGATACAACTTGCTTTCTATATCTCAGTTGCTGGATGAGGACTTAGAAGTATGCTTCAAGCATGATACTTCTAGAGTTCTTGATTCCTTGGGTGTTTTGATTTGCCAGATTTCTAGAGTAAGAAGAGTCTTTGGAGCTGATTTTCTGAGTTTTTTTATTCTTCTCAATGTTGGTGATATGCCCTAGTGGTGATCGTGTATGCGGATTGGATCTGCAAGTGAGATTTAATATGATTAAAGGTCGGTCCATTAGGATTTAGAGTCATGGTGGGCTTTAATGAGATTGAAAGCCCATTAGCGTACTCTATATAAGGGGAGGCAGGAGCCGTGGGCACAAGAGTTGATTTCACCACCAAAACTCTTGTCGCCACCTCTTCCCAAACTCCCTGCAAAACCCTAGTCAGCGCATGGTGCTAGCACACCGGCGCACGACGTTCTATCCCTGTACATGTGGATACCGTGGAGGTACTACTATGATTGATGCAGTGCTGATTGGTGACAAGGACACTAGGACGGGTTCGACTACTTCCTCATCGCGATTGAGGATGCGATCGAGGCTTCCTTTTCATGGTCGATGAGGTGATCGATGTGATTGACTATTTAATCCATGTGGTCACGAAGATGGTCGAGGACGTAGTGCCCGTGGTCGCGAAGCTAGTCAAGGGCACGGTGCCCTTGGTCAAAGCTGGTCGAGGACGCGGTGCATTCAAGGCTAATCGAGGATGCGCACGAAGTTGGATCGGTCTACTCCAACTCTTCTTCTGTTGTGCTACGCGTCAAGTGGTAACGATCTATGATCCCCTACTCGCATGGTTTCTTGGTTGAACACGGTAGAGAAATTCTGATTTGTGCTAGCATAGCCTACCCGTTCCCAACACTCAATGCTTAATTGCTCAACCCTCTTCTGAGCTTTGGATGTGGCATATGAGACTAGGGCACATGAGTTTTGATTTGCTTTCTCGTTTGAGTGCCCTAGGATTGATCCGAGGATTGCCAAAGCTAAAGTCTGAGAAGAACCTAGTTTGTGCTCCTTGTCGGCATGGCAAGATGGTTGCCGCTTCTCACCCACCAGGCAATCTGGTGATGACTAAACGATTAGGAGAACTTCTCCATATAGACACTGTTGGTTCTTCCTGGGTTCATTCAGTGTTTGGGAGGTGGTATGTACTTTTCATTATTGATGACTTCTCTCGCTACTCTTGGGTGTTATTTCTTGTGAGTAAGGATGAAGTGTTCTCATACTTTCGAAGCTTAGTTTTGAGATTGTTCAAGGAACTCCCTAGGTGCATTGAAAGCTATTCGCAGTGATAATGGCACCAAGTTGAAGAACTATCTCTTTGATGCTTTCTGCCTTGAACATGGCATTGAGCATCAATTTTCTGCCCCACGTGTTCCTCAGCAGAATGGCGTGGTTGAAAGGAAGAATCGAACTTCGGTGGAGATGGCTAGCATGATGCTCGATGAGCATAGGACTTCTAGAAAGTTTTGGACTTAGGCCATTAGCACCGCTTGCTATATCTCCAATTAGATTTTTTTATGCTCGATCTTGACTTTGACTTCTTATGAGTTGAGCTTCGGGAGGTAGCCGAAGGTTTCTCACCTGAGAGTTTTGGGCTACCGGTGCTTCATCCCAAAGCGTGGCAATCTTGACAAGTTTGAGTCGCACTCTTCCAATGGGATTTTCTTGGGGTATTCTCTTCATGGTCATTGTTACAAGGTTTATAATCTTGACACTAACACCATTATGGAATCCTGTGATGTGACTTTTGATGAATCAACCCCATCTGCTAGTTCTACTTCTGAGTGTGCAAGTGACAAAGAAATTAGCAAAAGCATCATTGTAGATGGTGACCTTCTAGCTCTCGTTGATGATGAGGATGATCCATTAATTCCTTCTATCACACCTGCTCCCAAGCTGATTTCTGCTTCTTCTACACCAATAGAGGGTCCTACAGCCTCTACTTCCACTTCAACTGCTTTCGAACCTGCACCAGCTACATCTGAGGGGGAGGTGGTTTCATAACGCGAGGCTCCTCAGCACATTTAGTGGATACATCTCCCTCAATAGATGATTTACGACCTTGGTGAGAGGGTAACAAGATCTAAATCTGCTCATTTTACTGATTCTGCATTCGTTGCTTCATTTGAGCCCCATGATGTTAGACACGCTCTTTCTGATTCAAATTGGGTCAATGGCATGCATGAAGAACTAGACAACTTTGAGAGAAACCAAGTTTGGGTCCTTATAGAACCACCCCCAAATGTTCACACCATATGCACCAAATGGGTTTTCAAAAGCAAATAGGGGGAGGATGGGTCTGTAGTGAGAAACCAGGCTGGACTTGTGGCTCAAGGTTTCACTTAAATAGAGAGGATAGACTTTGGAGAGACTTTTGCACCAGTAGCTAGAATAGAAGCCATTAGGATCCTCCAAGCATTTACAGATCCTAAGGTTTCAAGTTGTACAAATGGATGTCAATAGTGCTTTCCTAAATAGTTTCATAGAGGAAGAGGCCTATGTTAAGCAACCCCTAGGTTTCGAGCACCCCAAATACCCACATAGAGTATACAAGATTTAGAAAGCTTTGTATGGGCTTAAGCAGGCCCCTAGGGCTTGGTATGATAAGCTTAAGTCTTTCTTGCTAGTGCATGGGTATGTGATGGGGTCAGTGGATAAAACTTTGATTACCTTTAGGCATGGCAATGATTTCCTACTTGTTCAGATATACGTGAATGATATCATTTTTTGTGGCTCTTCTCATGCACTTGTGGCCAAGTTTGCAGATACTATGAGCAGGGAATTTGAAATGTCAATGATGGCCGAGCTCAACTTCTTTCTTTGGCTACAAATCAAGCAATGCAAGCAAGGTACATTTGTTCACCAAACGAATTACACCAAGGATTTGCTGAAGAAGTTTGACATGAGCAATGTAAAACCCCTGGCGCCACCGATGGCCACCTCGATCATGCTTGATTCAGATGAAGATGGTGAGGAGATAGACTAGCGGGAGTACAGGAGCATGATTGGCTCCCTCCTATACCTGACGGCAATAAGACCCGACATCCACTTCGTCGTTTGCTTGTGTGCCCTGTGTTAAATCTAGTATGATGAATATCTTGCTCTAGGCTTCTTGGTTCAAGATAGTGGTGATGTGTGTTTGCTCGATCTTCCGAAGGTAATATGACAAGTCGATTGGTGGAGTTTCGACATTGATAATCCAAAGGCTCCGACCAGAACAAATCGAGAACCCTCGCAACCACTACACCACTACTCTTGGTTATCAACCATGCCAAGACATAGTTGACCTCGTCAAGAAGGCCTTTCCTGCAAGCGAATTGAGAACACAAGCAAGAACAGGTAGATGCAATCAGAATATTGTTAATTACCAATGAAGTACTCAAGTTGGGGTTACACAAACTGAACAAGCGGAGAAACTATATAAAATAGAATCATCTAAGCAAAACCTGAGCCGAAACTATGATGGCTAATATGTATATATAGAGCGGAAGTGAGGAGGTCAACCTAGGGTTGTGCAACCAAGGAAAGAGGCATGCACAACCTAGACTCCGACCCCGACACGATTACAAGATCCAACAAGGTCCAAAACGGTGGCGCAGCACCTTATTCCTTTGACTCTAACTACACTATAATGAATATTTGGTCAAGCTCATATCCATTGGAAATGGCTCATCATACGCTTTCCAGAATGTCCAAGATTGCCTAAAACGGACTTCGTATGAGAGACTTATGCCCATTTTACTGACGTGCTATCCTGCGATTCAACCACGACTACGACTTCGACCACGACCACGACCAGAGCTCAGCCTCAAGTCCAAGTAGACTTGTCCTTTGAGGGGTGATATCCGGGTATGGTTGTGGTGCTTTTCCCATGTTCCTAAGCAATAAAACATTGCAAGAATTTAGTAGGAATCCATCCAAAGAAGCATGAACAGTGAGAAACCAGTTCACCTGGTGGTCTAATTATCGTGCACGTGCTCTTGTAATTAGATCTTGTATGATTTGAGTGTTATTGGCAGTATTGATAGTATCCGAAGGAGCCATGGGCTCATCATCCTCCCCCTCTTGAATTGCAGTCGTTCTCGACTCAAGCTCTTCTTCTTCTCCCAAGTAGAGCTTCAGATTTGAAATGTTAAATGTGGAACTAACCCCAAAATCTATAGGTAGATCCAATTTGTGTGCATTGTCATTGATTTTCTCAATTATCTTAAATGGTCCATCAGCTCTCGACATCAATTTTGACTTTTTTAGTTCTGGAAACTATCCTTCCTCAACCAAACCAAATCACCCGATTCAAATTTTATTTCCTTTCGAACTTTACTTCCAGCAATCCTATACTTTTCAGTCATCCTCTCTATGTTTTTTTAGTGGTTATGCAACTTAAGAATAAATTCAGCACGTTTCTTAGCATCTAAATTAAGTCTTTCAAAAGTAGGCAAAGGTAGTAAATCAATAGGAGCACGGGGATTAAATCCATATACTACCTAGAACGGACTTACCTTGGTGGTGGAGTGTACTGACCTATTCTAAGCAAATTCAATATGTGGTAAACATTCTTCCCATATCCTCAAATTCTTCTTTAGAACTGCTCGTAACATGGTCGATAATGTATAGTTGACAACCTCTGTTTGACCATCAGTTTGGGGATGACACGTAGTAGAAAATAGCAGCTTCATCCCCAATTGTTCCAAAGTGATCTCCAAAAGTGACTCAAAAATTTTGTGTCATGATCCGAGACAATAGTATTAGGCACTTCATATAGTCGAACGATTTCCCTGAAAAATAAATCAGCTATGTTTGTAGCATCATCACTCTTATACCAAGGTATAAAATATGCCATTTTAGAAAAAAGATCCACAATTACAAATATGCTATCCCTCTCTCTCTTTTTCCTAGTAAATCCTAAAAAAAATCCATCGAAATATCCTCCCAAGATGCACTAGGAACGGGAAGAGGCATGTAAAGACCATGTGGATTTAAACGAGACATAGCTTTATTACAAGTGGTGCAATATGACACATAGTGCTCGACGTCATGTCTCATCTTTGGCTAAAAGAAATGAGCCAGCATATCTTTAGTCTTCTTTGCTCCAAAATGTGCCATCAATACTCCTCCATGCGCCTCCTGCAACCACAAAAGATGAACGAAGCTAGCTGGAATGCATAGCTTGTTAGCACGATAGAGTAATCCATCATTAAACACATGTTTATTCCATGTTTTTCCTTCTTTATAATGTTCAAGCACTTCTTTAAAGTCTGAATCAGTAGCATATAAGTCCTTAATAGTCTCTAAACCAAAAATCTTATGATCAAGTTGAGAAAACATGGTATAACGCTTAGAAAACACATCAACAATCACATTGTCCTTTCCTTTCTTGTGTTTTATGACATATGGAAAAGGCTCAATAAATTCTACCCTTTTTTGCATGTCGTTTATTCAGTTTAGCTTAACTTGTAATATGTTTTAGCAATTCATGATCAGAATGTATAACAAATTATTTGGGCCACAGATAATGTTGCCAAGTTTCAAGCACATGAACTAAAGCATACAATTCTTTATCATTAGTGGAATAATTCAGACTTGGCCTACTTAATTTCTCACTGAAATAAGCAACAGGTTTACCTTCTTGAATTAGCACACCTCCAATTCCAATCCCACTAGCATCACATTCCAGTTCAAAGGTCTTACCAAAATCAGGGAGTTGGAGCAATGGAGCATCGGTGAGCTTCTCTTTCAATAACTTCAATGCTTGTTCTTGTGTAGGTCCCTATTTAAAAACTACTCCTTTATTTTTCAACTCGTTTAATGGAGTGGCAATGGTACTGAAATCCCGCACAAATCGCCGATAGAAACCCCCACAAGACCATAAAAGCTTCTCACTTGTGTAACAGTCTTAGGAGTTGACCAACTTTTTATGGCTTTGATTTTTGTTTCATCCACCTCTATTCCCTGTGGAGTAACAACATAGCCAAGAAAAGATACTCTATCCGTACAAAAGGTGCACTTTTCAATGTTACCAAACAAACGTGCATCTCTCAAAGCGTTTAAAACAGGACATTGGTGATCAAAATGTAGTTCATATGACTTACTGTAAATCAAGATGTCATCAAAGTAAACCACCACAAATCTCCAAATGAAAGCACGTAAAACTTCATTCATCAATCGCTTGAAAGTACTAGGTGCATTAGTTAACCCAAAAGCCATTACTAACCACTCATACAAATCAAACTTAGTTTTAAATGCAGTCTCCCATTCATCTCCATGTTTCATTATAATTTGGTGGTATCCACTTTGCAAGTCAATTTGAGTGAAAATTATAGAACCAGTCAACTTATCAAACATATCATCTAACCTAGGGATAGGGTGATAATATCTTATAGTAATATTATTGATAGCTCTACAATCAACACACATACGCCAACTACCGTGTTTCTTAGGAACCAAAAGAACATGAACAGCACAAAGGCTAAGACTTTCTCATACATACCCGTAGTCCAAAAGGTCTTGGACTTGTCGCTAAATTTCCTTAGTCTATTGCGGATTGGTCCTGTATGCAGCACCGTTTGGCAAAGTTGCTCCCGGAATCAAATCAATTTGATGTTCAATCCCTCGAATAGGTGGTAATCCCGGGGGTACCTCAGCTGGAAATACATCCACAAACTCCAAGTTGTCATAGCTTGCTCCGTCAATAATGACTCAAACACGATAATCCTTGACTATGAGAAATATCTTAAATAAATTGTGGCGTTGTAGCTATTCTGCTTGCTCCATTTGAGTGCTTAACACTCGCTGCACAAAGAGAGTCAGATTCCTCTGTGGCAGTGGCATCGAACACTTCCTCATGGTCGATATCCGTCTCACGACCATCCTCATCACCTACATTGTTAGCTGCAAGATCATATTCATCCTCAACATCACTAGCACTTACATATCCACCATCTTTTGTTACAATATACACTCACTGACTTGGAAATCCTTCATGATGTGGCCCATTCCATTGCATCAGTGGCATACAATCCCTGTTGATCAGCCTGTAGAAGCAACCAAAGAAGAGCTCTTGGCTGGACCATATACACTTACAGATTTTCTTACCTCAGGAGCGTGCGACGGTGTCGAAGGTACTGTTGAACGCGCCCTACTCAAGAAGGGGGCAACAGACCATGTAGCTGAATGTGGGGCTATGGGGCTATTTTGACTTGTCCCGGTGTTGATTTTGAAGTGGTCGTGCTTCCAAAATTGCTCCTTGACCTCTGTTGCCATCCCTGTAATTCTTTTTCTACCAGATATGCAAGTTGGAATAATCTAGGAACACTATTGTATTCTTTGTAATCAACTATATCCTGAATTTCTTGCCTTAACCCTCCATAAAAGCGTGTCATTGCAGCCTCTTCATCCTCAGTAATATGACAACGCAACATACTAATTTGTAGCTCTTGATAATATTCTTCTACGGATCTGTCACCTTTTGGTCTAAATGTTGCAATTTCTTACGCAAATCACCTTTAAAAGAGGGTGGAACAAATCTGTTACGCATGGCAACTTTTAAAGCATTCCATGTGGTAGGTGTTAATCCATCGATGAATATTATATTCCACCAGATAATTGCAAATTCTATAAATTCACTAGTGGCTTGCCTAACTCTATGCACTTCAGGAACCAAATAAGCATTAAACTTCTGTTCAGCCGTCATCTCTCAATCTAAATACTTTTCAGCATCATAAGCACCCACCAAAGATGGTATGGTAAACTTAACCTTAGCAAATGGATCATCATAACACGTAGGTTATGTTGCTGAAAATTATTACCTCTCATACTTTGACGGTTGAAGTTTAAATTGTCCCATTGTCATGCATCAAAGGCGCCTCGTTCTTGCCTAAAAATTCATCATCTGCGACAGACTCTTCTTGCTCATGGTCTGCGCTACGAGGATCCACACGCCCATGGTTTGGTGGCTGATTAACCACTCTATCAAAGCGTGTATTAAGCATGGCAATACTATCATTAAGTCATTACAATGTAGCGTTTGTCTCCGCAAGCTTCTTATTGAAGTCGTCAATAATAGCTTGTCGATGATCATGCAACACCATTGTGAGTTCTTCCCTCAAAACACACTCTTGTGCATCCGATGCTTCTCCTACCATAGTTAGTCAAAGATAGAAAAAAAAAAGAAAGATAAATTATCCCTATCGACTACTAGGTGGTGGAGGTGGAGTCCCACACTCGCAAGTAACTAACCATACTCTCGCAAGTGTTCTTACCAATCACTGCAGTTGGGACAACCGGTGGCTGGTTCGTGATACCTTATCAGGTGCGAGTGAGGTAGTTGAAGGGGGAGAAACCATTCTGATCGAGAGAAGGTGTAGCTAGGACAAGCAATATTTAGTAGCAAGGAATGGAAATAATTGAAATCAGATTAGTAAAGCTGAATAAAAGTCCACAGTACTGATCACAGTTGCTGGCCCGAACATGTTCCTAGAACTAGCTCAAGCAAGCCAAAAACTATAACAGACACAAGCACAATGGAATAAAATTCGCAATGCAAACTGAATCTCTTTTTTTAATTCTCTCTCTTTTTTGCACGCTTTGATTCTTCTTTTTTTCACTTTTTGCTTCTTGTTTGCTTTTCTTTCTTTTTCTACGAATGTGACACAAACTTAAAAACTCTTCAACTGCCTTTACTAAGACCAGTGAGGTACGTGGGTCACAAAAAAATTTCGGAGAGCAGGGGTATAAAGGTAATGGATAGTGCGTGGGTCTCTCTCTCTCTGAACTTTGGCTACCTCTCTTTCGGCTATGGATTGCTACTCGAACTTTGTTGGACAATGCTCGATATGAAGGGTGTATGGGGGTGTCCGGGAGTAGCCAAAAACATATATACTTGACTGGAATGTGGAGGCAAAATCAAATGGATAGTCGAAACCAAAAGGATTGTCGAATCCAACTAGTGGTCAAATCCAAAGAAGTGGTCAAAAATGACTAGTGATCTGTCACACCCGGTTTTAATGGCCAAAACCAAGTGCGGCTTATGTGTGCCCAGGAAGTTTAACACACATAAGGACGTCATAGGTGAAGTAACAAAAGCAATACTTTATTTAATTAAACGTTCACTTCTTACAATAAAAGACTTCACCTAAGCAACCTCAAAATTAACCTAAACGACATCATCTAAACGACGGCAGCGGGATGAAAGCATTGGCAACCAATACTCTACAGGCACCGACTGGAAGACACGCTCCTTAGAACACCAGGTCGTCGTCTTGGAAATCCTCAAAGTCTTCCACTGAGCAGCATATGTTTTTGTAGGAGAAAGCAAGGGTGAGCACATAATGTACTCAGCAAGTGTGGGAAAATAATGACATGCAAGCTTATATCAAGAATAGGCTGACACAAGGTATTATTTGTGTAAATGCGAGCAATGAAAACACATTTGGACTCAAAAGCATTAGACAAGTATTAAATGAATGTAACCCAACAATCCATCATCTAGCATACAACGTTCCCTACCCTGCATACCACAATCGTCTAGTACTCCCTGTACTAAGACCAGAACCACACCATCTAGTACTCCCTATACCAAAACCAAAACCATCCACCCTCTAATCATGTGAGGATTCAAGTCTATCATATCCGTGGGCACGGCTGTTATAACAGTTTTACACTCTGCAGAGGTTATCCAACTTTACCCATGAGTCAGTGAATTCCATGTTGCCGTGTTTGCAAGACACTTAACACACGCCGGTGGTGTGCCACCAAGAATCACTGTATGACACTTTCCACTAACCAGAGACTAATCCAGTGTGTGTCTGCCCACTAAGTTTCATCGCCAGGCTTTACGCAAGCAAAGCTCCTACCCAAAAGCCCCCTTTTGTGCTGACCCAACGCACACTAGACAGACTCTAATCAGTATGTCACGTCTTACCCATATCAGCCTCGTGGTTGGTACGTTACTTCTTGGGTTGTCGCTCCACGAACCGGTCCTTACTTAGGTCACTTGAGCAAACACTAATCCAACGTCATAACCATGACAACTATCACCAACATCCCTATGCTCAAGACCTAAGGTTCCATGCTGCTAAAACATCATCATATTAACCATCATTACTGCATATGTTCATTAGTCAAAATTATTACACTTCTCAATCTCCCAAAAGCAAGGCTAAGCAATCTACCCATAAAAGACTCCTAACCATAAACCATGTAGGTTCCAAGGGATGATAAGGGAATATCTTGGAAAAAACCCTAACATAGGTGACTACCCATCATATTGACAAACAATGCATGCAGTTTTGTAAAACAAAACATTTAAAAACGTAGGTTCAATATGATCAAGGACACTTGCCTTCTCCTTGCTGTTGCTTAGTGTATTCTTGCTCCTGGTCTTGATGTTCTTCAAATTGATCCGGAACGTTATCGGCTAATCGCACAATCACCGGCAAACAAACAAACAAGATACACTAGAACATAGCACAAAACAAAAGAACAATGGGATAAAAACTAGCTAAAAAGAAAGAACACTGAAAAACGAATCCATCGGCGCAAGAATCGCTTAAATCGGAGCTACGATGAAAAAGTTAGGGCTAAAACAAGTCTAGAGTCAAATCTGGAAAAAGAAAAAGGCTTATATTGAATTAACAGAAAGTTCAGGGACCTTTTTGTAAAAATAGAGGGACCTAAATGTAATTATGAAAAAGTATAGGGTCCTAATTGCAAAAAGACAGGGCTCTTTTTGTTATTTTAGAAAAGTTCAGGGGCTAAATTGCAAAATTACCAATTAAAGGAATTATCAGATTTATTTTTATACCGAAAAAGGCTTGAATTACTGACTGGGTAGCTCTGGTTGACGTGGCATGGTGACATGGGTGACACATCAGCAGAAAGGTTGAGGAGGCGGCTGAGGTGGCTGGGTGACATGGCATGGCTGCTGACTGGGTTAAGTGGCAACACATGGCAGCTTCTGGTTGGTTGACCGAAGGGGTAAGAACAGATCTAATCTGGGCCGAGGGCTTCGGATCCGACGGCTGGGGAAGGTTTGGGTGGCCGGAGAGGAACGGGACGGCGACGACCGAAGGAAAGTGGCGGTGCTCTCGCCGAAGACAAGCGCTAACCTCGTCTCCGGCCTCGGATCACGACGACAAGCGGCGAAACACAACGAGAAGGGAACGGCGATCTCGTTTTGGGGCTTACCGAAGGTGGCGCGGCACGGGAAGGTGGTCGGCGACGGAAGGGGGCGGCGGCTGCTTCGAGAACTCGTCGGAGAAGGCTCTCCGACGGCGGAGAGACCAAAACGATGACGGGAAAAGCTTCTGTGGTGGCAGGCACTCGCGATGGTGGACTCGGGATGCGCTGCGAGGCTCTGGAATGGCGTGGCGGCGAGCTCGGTCGAAGCGGCGGCGAGGGCGGCTCGGCAAGCTCTGAACTCGGCGTCTAAGGCTCGGGTTTTGGCAATTTCTGGTTGAGATGCGTTCGGGGAGGGAGGCTCTACTTATATAGGCAGCTTGGGGTGTCCAGGGCGACGGCGCAGCGAGATCAACTCGGACACGGCGGTAGGGAGTTGTATCCGAGCTCGATTCCGCGAATTCCTTAGAGATAAGGCCGGCTAAAGATAGAGGAGATCCCGGGGATTTGATTTGGCGGCTTTCTAGAAGCTCTCGGGTTCGGTTTGTGGTCGGATTCGAATGGAAGACGGCCGCCAGCGTGTTCCCGTGACTGAGTCAGAGTCCGACTGAGGAAGAAGAAGGTCCTGACATGCGGGACCCACATGTCAGCGGCTCGGTGAGCGGCTCGGCATGTGGGCTGGCGCACAGAGATGGGCCGAGGCAGGCGGCCCCGGTGGGAGAGGAGGTTGGCGGTGGCTAGGCCGAGGCCGAGAAAGAGCTGGGCCGAAAAAGGAAAGAGCAGCCAACGAAGAGTTTTAATCTTTTTCTTTTTCTTTTGAATTCAAAATCCAGGCAAAAACTCTTCGAATAAATTCATCAAAAATCAAATAAAAACACTACTTGCCTAATTCAGCATGAATGCAAAATAATCACTTATATCCTATGTCATTTATATCTTCTTTCATATAAAATAGAATTTCTCTCTTTTAAAATATTTAAACTCATTTTGAACTTATCAAATTTTGAGAAATTTTAGAATTGGAAAAAGAATTAGGGGGTTACATGATCGAACCCTAGTAGATGGTTGAAGCGACTAGTGGTCGAACCCGAGTAGATGGTCGACTCGACTAGTGGTTGAACTCGAGTAGATGGTTGAAGCGACTAGTGGTCGTACACTACTTGATGGTCAACTCAACTAGTGGTCAAACTTGAGTAGATGGTTAAAGCGACTAGTGATCGAACACGACTTGATGGTCGACTCAATTAGTGGTCGAGCTCGAGTAGATGGTTAAGTGACTAGTAGTCGAACTCGAGTAGATGGTTGAAGCGACTAGTAGTCGAATATGACTTGATGGTCGACTCGACTAGTGGTCGAACTCGAGTAGATGGTTAAAGCGACCACTGGTCAAACATGACTTGATGGTCGACTCGACTAGTGGTCAAGCTCGAGTAGATGGTTAAGCGACTGGTGGTCGAACACGGGTTGATGGCAGACTCGACTAGAGACATAATCTCGGCTATAGTAAACAAGGGCATGCCGAGATACATGATGACTAAACTGCAAGACTCGACACTAGAAACTAGATCACTATGCCTCGACCAGCAACAAAGACATCGACGATGGACTCAAACTCAACAATGCGAATACTGAAAACAAAATTGTGAAGGCTCAAAGTGGTTTGGACAGCGGAAAAACTAAGATCTAAATATTTTTGTGGGGCAATTTTCTGGACTCTAGGTAATGGAAAACGATGAAACAAAGGGGATAACTGAGATTACCTAACGGGCAACCGAGGCTCTAATACAACTTGATGTGCATTTGCCCATTCTTCCGAAGGTAATATCATAAGTCGATTGGTGGAGTTTCGATGTTGATGATCCAAAGGCTTCGACCAGAACAGATCGAGAACCCTCGAAACCACTACACCACTACTCCGTAGTTATCAACCATGCCAAGACGCGGTTGACCTTGCCAAAAAGGCTTTTCCTGCAAGAAAATCAAGAACACAAGCAAGAACAAGTAGATGCAATCTGAATATTGCTAATTACTAATAAAGTACTCCAGTTGGGGTTCCACAAACCGAACAAGCATAGAACTATATAAAACCGAATAATCTAAGCAAAACCTGAGCCTAAACTATGATGGCTACTGTGTATATATAGGGGTACATGAGGAGGTCGACCTAGGGTTGTGCAACCATGGAAAGAGGTGTGCACAATATGGACTCTGACCCCAACACGATTACAAGACCCAACAGGGTCCAAAACGGTGGCGTAGCACCTTATTCCTTCAACTCTGACTGTACTATAAGGAATATTTGATAGACCTCATATCCTTTGTAAAGGGATCATCGTAATCTTTCCAGAATATCCAAGATTGCTTAAAACAGACTTCGTATGAGAGAGTTATGCATGTTTTACTGATGAGTTGTCCTGCGACTCGACCACGACAATGACTTTGATCACGACCATGACTAGAGCTCAGCCTCGAGTCCGAGTAGACTTGGCCTTCGAGGGATGACATCCGAGTAAGGTTGTGGTGCTTCTCCCATCTTCCTAAGCAATAAAACATTACAAGAATTTAGTTGGAATCCATCCAAGGAAGCATGAAGAGCGAGAAAAGAGTTCACATGGTGGTCTAATTGTCGTGCATGTGCTCTTGTAATTGGACCTTGTATGATTTGTGGATTATTGGCAGCATTGATAGTATCCGAAGGAGCCATGGGCTCATCAAGTGGATTGAGGAACATTGCACTATATTTTCTGTCTTTGTCAAATATTTAACTTATGATAGAACCTTAGGGGAACTTGTGTTCCTTGTGTCGCAAAGACAATACTTGACTTGATCTAAGTGAAAACTAGATAATTTGTGAAATTTGAATCATCTTAAGCAATCAAGTTTCTTATGCTCAAATGAGATACAATACGTTGTCTTGAAGCCTCGAGGTATTTGTCACACCCAGTCATGTGACACTTCGTTTGGATAAGAGACAACTTAAGGATAAAAAGAATAATAATGAACAATGTGCCAAAATGATAACTCTGTTTTAATCACTTGATGTAACTAGGTCTTGATTTCATATGTGAGTGTTTGTAAAGCTTTCTGTTCTTAATGCTTGTTTGCCTAGTGTGAGATTGAAGGTAACTAGTTCTTAATGCTTGCATTGCTTTGGCACAAGTGGATGATTATATGGTGATCTCATTTAACATGATTTGGCTATGTGAATCTAAATGAGCCAACAATTCTTTAGTTTAACATGTCTACCTTCATTTTCTTGTGTAACTGTATCTTTTCAAGCATTTGTGCAATTGAGAGCTCCTCATACCCCTCTTCATAACCCTTTGAAGTTTCTAGCTCTTGCAAATACTTTCTGGTATACTTGTGAAAGCTTATTAGGATTGCATGTTCATGCATTGCATGGTGCTTTTGTCCTTTATGTTTGCATTGCCAAAGGGGAAGAAAATTGGCTATACACAAAGAATTCTGCATAAATGAAAAAGGGAGAAAATATGCTATAATGAACATATGCATTCATCATGGGTGAGCATTTGAGTTTTCATTGCG
Organism: Phragmites australis; assembly: GCF_958298935.1. Classification (NCBI taxonomy): domain Eukaryota; kingdom Viridiplantae; phylum Streptophyta; class Magnoliopsida; order Poales; family Poaceae; genus Phragmites; species Phragmites australis. Next base: position 18,946,593 of record NC_084941.1, on the reverse strand, counting down.
ATTTTTGGGCTTTTGTGATCTTCTTATGCCAAGTGACATCTTCTTCTACTCTTTCTTGAGCTCTTGGATGAGCTTCTTGGGTTTTCTTCAAACCAATTATTTGTTCTTTATGAAGTTGTCAATGCACTCATCAAGGGGCAGATTGAGAAACCAAGTTAAAATGTGCCTTGGTTCATATATGAGGAGTGATTGACAATGGTGTTTGTTGGGGGAAAATAGACCAGCCTAAGAATAATGGTTGACAATTGCTATCAAAGGTCCCTCCAGAGCCTTCAGTCTCCGGACCCTCAGCAGGAGGCCCGACTCCCGGAGGCTGCAGGTCCATTCGGGCCACCTCTTCGGTACGTACGTGGCATTCTGAAGATATGAAGCAACAGCAAGTCCCTCCACAGCGTTCGGCCTCCGGACCCTCAGTAGGAGGCCTGGCCCCCAGAGGCTACGGACCCCTTCGGGCCACCTCTCCGGTGCCTGTGGGGCCTTTCGAAGCCTAAAGATGCAGCAGGTCCCTGGAGACAATATCAGGGAAGAAAGGACACCCCCCCTGTAACTAACCTGACGCGAGGTGATGGGCAATTAAATGTCGGTGCAAGTGGTGCTTATCCTGAAACCCCAGCGATGAACATCATCCTGACACCACCGACAGAACAATGTCGGGCCACAATTGGTGACCTACTCACCCCTCAAGGGGCAGGCACCACAATAGTTACCAGGGTAGATATTTATCTTTCATATAGGGTAAAAAGTAGTTATCCGGAATAAGGCCCAGTAATTCGGTCATGTCCTAGATATTAGTACATCATAATAACTTGTACACTAAACTACGCACCACCCTATAAATAGGGAGTCGTGGTCATCTGGGGAAGGGAGGTCACAAGGAGAATGCTCAAGGCAACACACAGGACATAGAGATGCCCAAACACTAAATCATGCTGTGATACTCCCCCCAGACCGATCCATTTTTCTACTATAAATACATTTATAGTGTTTCTTACTCTCAAACTTCATCTCCAAATTTGAGTCTCCTCCTTAGAAGAAACTCTCACCGTACTTGCTGGGGCAAGAAATTCTCTTGCTCCAACAGTGCGACGTCCATGAGGACTCGAACACAGAAGTGCTAAAGAGTGGTAGGAATCCACCACAAAAACCACCAACGCGCTAGATACCATATCCACTGTTGCAACCATGCAACCATATGCATGGCTGTCTCAGCCAGGCACACCGCGTGCACCCTCCAGCCCCACTGCCATATGGGATGGTGTTCCTCCGGCCTTGATAGGTACGAAAACTCCAAACGGCACGAAGGCCTTCCAACCTCTGCATGGCGAAGACCTCACTGCACTAGGAGAGGTCGCAGCCAAGGTCGCAACCAAGCAGGCTGCTTTCCAGTGGTTCTGGGTGGTCGAACCCAGGTATGTTCCCGCCTGGGCTTGGTCCCAAAGTATCTCCTTCGACAGCACCTGGGATGCCCCGGGCGAGCCAACATCTTTGGAGAATCTGTCCACCCAGCGTCCTCCTCAAGCCCCTTCGGCAAAAGATGGTTCTGAGGAGGCGCAAGGCTCCGAAGTGTGCAGACCCCGCTAGCGCCCCCGACGCAGCCCTCGTGACGCCAACCGCGTGCAGGGAACCCCAAGTCCACCTCGTCTAGGGAGGCGTAGTTAGAGCCACTCTGGCTCCGAAAGCCGGTTCACTGGACGACCTCGACGGTCTCCCTAAAGGGAAGGAGGCCTTGGAGAAACCACGGGCTACAGGGCACACGACACCCGGCAGCGACCTCAACGTCAACCACAAGCTCTGGTACCCCTGGAGGCACAAGGGTGCATCCTTCACGGACCAGGGTGCGGCCACAACACCAACGACTATCGAACCCTCACGACCTTTCAGGAGGAGTACCTCAGAAGACAAGCAGGATACCTGGCCATAGAGGGAACAAACGAAGGACAGCACAGGGGTCGGAAGCCTGGGCAAAACTCCCAGCAAATCCCTAGCCCTCTGACCCCGCTCCGTCGCCACCAACTCCACCACGGATGGTGCAATATCCCAGCGATGAGGATTGAGTCGAAGAACGCCGTCGCTAGGCTTCCGACGGATTACCTCCTGAGCCAGGCAAACGGCTAAGGGCCAAGGGGGTTGAGGACCACCTCTCCTGACTAGCCTTCAGCTCAACCTCCGACAAGCCATCGCCAGGCTCCAAAAGGATTACCTCCAGAGCCGGCGCTAAGGACCGAGGGGGTCGAGGACCACCTCTCTCAACTATCCTTTGGGTCCACCTCCAACACACAGTCACTAGGCTTCGACAGATTACCATCAGAGCCGGGCAACATTTAAGGGCTGAGGGGTCGAGGACCACCTCTCCCAGTGTAGCCATAGGCTTCAAGGCCTTCAAGCCTCATAATAGAGGCCTTATTCTGGCAAAGGTACACCCACTATTACCTATCGATAGTTTACCTAGTTGGTCTATCTATCGTACAGTAAGATCAAAGTATGTTGGAGGCCTCCAACCTTACTGCTAGAAGTTTTTACAACAAATAGCCACTAGGTAGAAATGGTAAATCTAGATTACATCCCTGTTTAGCAGTAAGCAATAGAACATAAGTTACATCTTCATTTGACATGAGTTATGAATAGTCATCTGACCTAGCTATGCCCTATATTGCAATTAGCTACTTATTGCCAATAGTAGACTGTAAAACTTAACTAGTACATAACCATGCAAAAACCCACGTACCATGGACGCAGCATGCTTAGGTCACCTGGAAGGCAAGACTACCTAGGTTTCCTGGAAGGTATCGCATAGTATCTGTGGATAATGAGGCCCACACACCTGCAGCTGCGCCGCATGCCTAGGTCACCTAGAGGGCAGATTATGCCAAGGTGTCCTGGAAGGTATTGCATAGCCTCAGTAGTGTCGAAGCCATGCCCCGGAGGATGTCCTCGGAGGCGGAGATGCAGTTCTCTGAGGAATGCTGTCGCAAGGAATTCTCATTCCACGATATGCCTACACACCGCGGGCACAGCAAGCCTAGGTCACCGCGAAGGTGTCAAGCCTAGGTTTCCTGGAAGGCGTTGCATAACCTCGATAGTGTGGAGATACCAATTATCAAGGGACTTCCTTTGTAATGTAGTTGCGGTGCCCCCAAAGGATTTCTTCGGGAGGCATGACACGCCCATGCACCTGTAAGCATTGCTTGCCTAAACCTAAAGTCACCTGAAAAGGTTTCCCGGAGGGTAGGCTTTGCCCTGGTAGGCAGTGGAGCCCACACACTTGCACAACATAGCATGCCTAGGTCACCCAGAGGGTAGATTATGCCAGAGTGTCCTGGAAGGCATTGCATAGCCTCGGTAGTGTGGACGTCGCATATCAAGGGATGACCTTGATGTGAGGATGTGGTGCTCTGAGGAATGTTGTCGCAAGGAATCCTCGTTGCACGACATGCTTATATACCACAAGCGCAGCATGCCTAGGTCGCCGTGAAGGCATCAAGCCTAGATTTCCTGAAAGGTATTGCATAGCTTCGGTCATATAAATAACACGCGCCAGGGCACACCCTTGGTGGACAGTGTTGCGGTGCACCAAGGGCGTTTCCTCGGGAGTACGACAAGCCTACACACTATGGGCGTAGCATGCCTAGGTCACCTGGAAGGCAAGACAACCTAGGTTTCCTGGAAGGTATTGCGTAGCTCTGATAGTGTGTAGGGCCTTCAGCATTAATACATGCCAAAGGGGATACAAAACCTCCGGTAAAAATGGAGAGATTTACAAAACCTCCAGCAAAAACGGAGAGGCCTACAAAACCACCGGCAAAAATGGAGAGTCCTACAAAACCTCTGACAAAAACGGAGAATCTTACAAAACCTCCGGCAAAAACGAAGAGACCTACAAAACCTCCAGAAAAAATGGAGAGTCCTACAAAACCTCCGACAAAAACGGAGAGACCTACAAAACCTCCGGCAAAAACAGAGAGTTCTACAAAACCTCCGACAATAACGGAGAGACTTAAAAAACCTCCGACAAAAACGAAGAGACCTACAAAACCTTCGGAAAAAATGAAGAGTCCTACAAAACCTCCAACAAAAACAAAAAGTCCTACAACACCTCCGACAACACCTCCGGCAAAAATGGAGAGACTTACAAAACCTCCGGCAAAAAAGGAGAGTCCTGCGAAAGTTCTGGCAAAAACGGAGAGCCTTACAAAGCCTCTGGCAAAAACGAAGAGACTTCTGAAAAACTCCACGAGACGGTGCGCCTTACAAAAACCTCCACCAAAATAGAGAGTCCTACTAAACCTCCAGCAAAAATAGAGAATCCTCCAAAACCTCCATAAGACGGAGAGTCTTACCAAACCTCCGCCAAAACCGAGAGACTTACAAAACCTCCGCAATACAGGGAGTCATACAAGACCTCCGCAGGACGAAGAGCCTTGCAAAAACCTCCGCAAGACGCAGAGTCTTCAAAAACCCCCGCAAATGGGGATGTCTTCCAAAAAAACCTCCACCAGACGGAGAGGTTCTAAAAAGACCTATCGAACAAAATCCCCCGGCATCTTGAAGGCAAATGCCTTCGTGCTGGAGAAGTGCGAAACTCACTAGCCTCTGAGAGGCACAGCCAGTATATCAAAGGGGTATAAATCCCCCTCCCCGCAGGAAGAGGTATGGCCCACATGACTCAAACAAGCATGGTAAAAGGTAAAATCATTACCCTACAGTCTAATCTAAGACACGACTCATACATCATTTATAAAGACTATGCTAATATTAAGAAAAAGCCCACTCTGTGTGGCACGAGAAATAGAACAGAATCCCCAACTGTTCATTGCAGAGGCAGCAGTTTCCATCACGTCATTGCCAAGCTCCGGATGGATTACCTCTAAAGCCGTGCAGCGGCCAAGGGCCGAGGGGGTCAAGGACCACATCTTCTATCTAGCCTTCGAGTTCGCCTCCGCCATGCTATCGTCAAGCTCTAGACGGATTACCCCCAGAGTCGAGCAGCAGCTAAACACCGAGAGGGACAAGGACCACATCTCCCGTCTAGCCTTCGGCATTGCCTCCAACACGGCGTTGCCAAGCTCTAGATGGATTACCTCCGGAGTCAGGTAGTGGCTAAGGGCCGAGGGGGTCAAGGACCACCTCTCCCGTCTAGCCTTTGGCTTCGCCTCTGACACGCCGTCGCCAGGCTTCAGACGGATTACCTCCAGAACTGGGCAGCAGCTAAGGTTCGAGGCGGTCGAGGACCACCTCTCCCATCTAGCCTTCAGTTTCGCCTTTGACACGCCATCACCAGGCTCTGGACGGATTACCTCCCAGAGTCGGGCAATGGCTAAAGGCCGAGGGGGACGAGGACCACCTCTCTCGTCTAGCCTACGGCTTCGCCTTTGACACGCTGTCGCCAAGCAAGGATGGATTACCTCTCGAGTCAGGCAACGGCTAAGGGCCGAGGGGGTCGAGGACCACCTCTCCAGTCTAGCCTTTGGCTTTGCCTCCGACACGCCGTCGCCAAGCTCCGAACGAAGTCAGGCAGCGGCTAAGGGCCGAGGGGGTCAAGGACCACCTCTCCCTTCTAGCCTTCGGCTTTGCCTCCGATACGCCGTCGGCAGGCTCTGGACGGATTACCTCCAGAGTTAGGTAATGGCTAAGGGCCGAGGGGGTCAAGGACCACCCCTCCCATCTACCCTTTGCCTTCGCCTCTTACACACCATCGCAAGGCTCCAGACAGATTACCTCCTGAGCTGTGCAGCGGCTAAGGGCCGAGGGGGTCGAGGACAACCTCTCCCATCTAGCCTTCGGCTTTGCCTGACAAAATTTCACCAGGCTTTAGACTGATCGCCTATGGAGCTGGGCACCAGCTAAGAACCCGAAGGGTCAAGGACCACCTCCAGAGCTTTTCCCCAAATATTCCCGATGGACTTCGTTGGGTCAAAATTCTGGAACATATTTGGAAGAAGGCCCTACCAATGCCAAACCCGAGTACGCGATGGCCGGGAACGACGAAGTTGCCACTACTTCGCCCGGCCCTCCTTTGTTACCCTACGTGTCTACCGCTATAAGATTCCTGAGGCCACGTGTCCCCAAGAAGGAACGGCTATGATCTATGAGAAGTCTCGATACCGTGGTCATCCGAAAAAACCAGCCATCGCCTACAAAGGAGGTGAAGAAGTGCGGCATGAAGGCACGAAGGCACACCGACATGCGATCACCTGTTCAAAGGATCCCCTTACACTTTGGCCCCAAAAAGAGGTACAATTTCCCCAAAGGTACAAATTATATTATTAAACAAATCATGCATCCAGAGGAGACAGACCTCGAAAGAGCAAACCAAGGAGAGAAAGAGTACAAGGTAATATGAACAAGGGTTCCCGATCTTCCGAAAGGTTCTGGTAACTCTCGATTTGGTGGAAACGAGACACAAGTCGATCCGGCTTCCGAACAACACGATCCGAAACCCCGCAATCGCAGCACCACGTCTCCTCTGGTTATCAACCGGCGTTGCACGGTTGACCTCGCCAAGAAGGCTAAAATCCTTGCCTGCGAATCGAAGAACACAAGCAAGAACAAGGAAGAATGCAACCAAATTGCAGATGAATGATTAATCTCACGAGTTGGGGTCTCACAAACCGACGAAACGGCGAAACTGTTCTTGACAGAATAATCTAAGCAAAATCCAACCCTAATTAGGGCGGCGGCTACTGTATATAAAGGATTAGGGTCGGCCAAGGACCCCTAGACGCGTCCCTAATGGACTCCAACACGATACATGGCCCAACGGACCAAAAACGGTGACGCAGCACCGGGACAGATTCTGGACGCTGACTTGTTTCGACGTTTCCCGTTGACTCAGAAGGAGTTTGGACCTCAAACCAACGCCATTGGTTTCCTTATGAAATTATCTTTCCAACCATATGTGAATCGTCGAAAACGGAGTCCGGATGCGTCCTGGGCGTCCGTTTTATTGCTCGCTGGTCCTGGAGGCCGAGGCTGATTCGGACTCGAGTTGGACTGGACCTCCTGCTGTTGTTGGACGTCCTAGCTGCTCCTCCACGCCTCCAAGCCTTCCTCTATGTGTTTCCTTGTCCTCTCCATGATTCCTAAACAACACATAATCATTAGGTAGTAATCTATTCTCAAAATTATATAAAGAGTTGCTTAGGAACGAGCTCACCTCTAAATTTAATTGTCGTGCGCGAGCTCTTGTGATTGGACCTTGAAAGTTCAATGGAGGATCATTGTATGTATCCGAGGGAGTGATGTCCTCATCATCCTCCCCCTCTTGAATTGGAGTCGTCCTCGACTCAAGCTCATCATCGGCTCCCAAGTAAGGTTTCAAATCTGCAATGTTAAAAGAAGGACTAACCCCGAACTCGGGTGGCAACTCAAGTTTATATGCATTATCATTTATTTTCTCAATTATCTTATAAGGACCAGCAGCTCTTGGCATTAATTTAGACTTACGCAGCTCTGGAAACCTATCTTTTCTTAAATGTAACCACACTAAATCACCCGGTTCAAGTTTGACTTCTTTCCTACCTTCACTACCAGCAATTCTATACTTTTCATTCATCTTTTCGATATTTATTTTAGTTGTTTCATGCAACTTACGAATAAAATCAGCACGTGCACTAGCATCACTATGTGTTCTTTCAGTGGTAGGTAAAGGCAAAAGATCAATAGGAGCGCGAGGGGTAAAACCATACACTACCTGAAAAGGACTTACCTTGGTGGTAGAATGTGTTGCCCGATTATAAGCAAACTCCACGTGGGGCAAACATTCTTCCCACATCTTCAAATTTTTCTTCAAAATAGCTCTCAACATGGTACCCAAAGTGCGGTTCACTACCTCCGTTTGGCCATCAGTTTGTGGGTGGCAAGTAGTAGAAAACAATAGTTTTGTACCCAACTTATTCCATAGAGTGCGCCAAAAGTGACTCAAAAATTTAGCGTCGCGATCTGAAACAATAGTAGAAGGCATACCATGCAAGCGAACAATCTCTTTGAAAAAGAGGTCAGCAATATAAACGGCATCATCACTTTTATGACAAGGTATAAAATATGCCATCTTAGAAAAACGATCCACAACAACAAAAATGCTATCCCTCCCCCTCTTAGTCCTAGGCAATCCCAAAACAAAGTCCATCGAAATATCTGCCCAAGGAATAGAAGGAACAGGAAGAGGCATATACAAACCATGTGGATTCAAGCGAGACTTAGCCTTTTGACATGTGGTACAGCGTGCCACGAACCGCTCAACATCTCTCCTCATCTTTGGCCAAAAGAAATGTGTGGCCAACATATCCTCCGTTTAGCACCAAAATGTCCCATCAATCCTCCTCCATGTGCTTCCTGCAACAACAAAAGACGAACGGAACCAACTGGAATGCATAGACGGTTAGCTCTAAACACAAATCCATCATTGATCACAAACTTGTTCCATGTACGTCCCTCTTTACAGTTCAGCAATACATCTTTAAAATCAGGATCAAGCACATATTGTTCTTTTATTGAGTCAAGTCCAAAAATTCTATAATCAAGTTGGGACAACAAAGCATATCGTCTAGACAAAGCATCAGCAATTATATTATCCTTCCCTTTCTTGTGTTTAATAACATAAGGAAAAGATTCAATAAATTCAACCCACTTAGCATGTCTATGATTCAGATTATTTTGAGAACGAAGATACTTAAGCGATTCATGATCTGAATGTATAACAAATTCTTTAGGCCACAAATAATGACGCCACGTCTCTAAAGAACGTACAAGTGCATACAATTCCTTATCATACGTAGAGTAATTAAGAACAGGGCCATGCAATTTTTCGCTAAAGTATGCAACGGGCTTACCTTCTTGCATCAAAACACCTCCAATGCCAACTCCACTAGCATCACATTCTAGCTCAAAGGTCTTACCAAAATTTGGAAGTTGCAGCAATGGCGCGTGCGTAAGCTTGTCCTTCAAAGTGTCAAAGGACTCCTCTTGTGCCTTACCCCAATGGAACACCACACCTTTCTTTGTCAACTCGTGTAAGGGGGCAGCAATGGCGCTGAAATCCTTCACGAAACGACGATAAAAACCTGCAAGTCCAAGAAAACTTCTCACCTGTTTGATGTTTTGGGGCACCGGCCAACTCTTTATGGCTTCAATTTTCATCTCATCCACCTCAATTCCCTGTGGAGTAATAACATAGCCAAGAAAAGAGACTCGATCCGTGCAAAAGATGCACTTCTCAAGGTTACCAAATAAACGTGCATCACGTAAAGCATTAAAAACAGCACGTAAGTGATCCATATGTTCATCCAAAGACTTACTATAAATCAATATATCATCAAAGTAAACCACCACAAATCGTCCAATAAAAGCTCTTAAAACCTCATTCATCAAACGCATGAAAGTGCTAGGTGCATTAGTTAAACCAAAAGGCATTACTAACCACTCATATAATCCGAATTTAGTTTTGAAAGCTGTTTTCCATTCATCTCCAAGTTTCATTCTAATTTGGTGGTAACCACTACGCAAGTCGATCTTTGTAAAAATTACAGAGCCACACAACTCATCAAGCATATCATCAAGTCTAGGAATAGGATGGCGATATCGAATAGTAATGTTATTGATGGCTCTACAATCAACACACATACGCCAAGTACCATCTTTCTTAGGAACCAAAATCACAGGAACAGCACAAGGACTAAGGCTCTCACGTACATACCCGCGGTCCAAAAGCTCTTGGACTTACTGCTGAATTTCCTTAGTCTCCTCGGGATTGGTTCGATACGCAGCACGATTTGGCAATGTTGCTCCCGGGATCAAATCGATTTGATGCTCTATCCCTCTCATAGGTGGCAGTCCCGGGGGTATCTCAGCTGGGAAAACATCATCATACTCCTGCAAAAGGTTAGTGGCAGCAGGAGGTATCGAACTAATAACATCATCAAGCGAATACAAAACTCGTTTGCAAACCAAGGTGTAGCAAATATCATTATTAGAAATTTCAGCAAGGTCACTTTTTAGTGCAAGCATAACACCACCCTTCAATTTTATGCCCTCTACCTTAGAACTAGGTAAAGACTTATCCTTTTTAGGTGGGTAAAGAGAATTAGCAACTTGCTGATTTTCAGATTTAGTATCACGCAAATTAGCAGCTCGTTCTTTATCAGCTTGTACAATTTCAGCAGGGGTCATAGGAACCAAAGTAATTTTCTTTCCTTTATGCATAAAAGTATATGTATTACTTCTACCATGGTGTATAGCATCATTATCAAATTCCCAAGGTCGACCCAATAAAAGTGAGCAAGCTTCCATAGGTACCACATCACAGTCAACATAATCAGCATAGGAACCAATGGAAAAAGAAACTCTGCAAGTTTGTGTTACCTTAGCTTTTCCAGCATCATTAAACCACTGAAGATTATATGGATGGGGGTGTTGGCGTGTGGTCAAGCCAAGCTTCTTGACCAAATCTGAACTCACCAAATTATTACAACTACCTCCATCGATGATGACACGTGCTCGCCGATTTTGGATGACGAAGAAAATCTGGAACAAGTTATGGCGTTGCAGCTTCTCTGGTTGTTGTACCTTTGTGCTGAGCGCCCGCTGCACAATGATGCTCCTATAGGTCGCTGTGTCATCACTGCCCAAGATTTCGTTGCTCTCCTCAACAACTGGTTCTTCTTCTTCTTCAATGTCAGAGGCGCTGATGTACCCATCTTCCGTTGCAATGTATGCCCGTTGACTTGGGCAATCCTTCTGCACATGACCGAATCCATGGCAGCGACGGCATTGAATGCCAGAGGTGCGTCCCGTTGATGCAACAGAGGAAGCACTCTTGGAAGGTCCCTGCAAAACAGAATTTTTACCTGAGCCCGAAGGTCGTGTAGTGACAGGATTTGGTGCCGTAGCTGCTTGTTGCTTGCTCGCTGGTGAGGGTGCCCTGTAAGTGGATGGTTTGGACAGCCCAAAGGATGGTCCTGTGCGTGGCGTGTATGTGGTGCTGGCCTTGTACTTGCCCTGCTGCTCACGCCCCTGCAACTCCTTCTCTGCAAGCATAGCAAACTGAAACAACTGGTTGACATTGTTAAATTCTTTATAATCAATAATATCCTGGATTTCACGTCTCAAACCCGAATAAAATCGACAAATAGAATCTTCGTTTCCCTCTACTATGCCACAACGCATCAAGCCCTTTTGAAGCTCACCATAATAATCCTGCACAGATTTATCTCCCTGTTCTAAGCGCATCAATTTTTTACGCAAGTCTCTATGATAAGATGGGGGAACAAATCTATCACGCATAGCAACCTTAAGCTCTTCCCATGTACGAGGTGTGGCACCATCTGCAGCTAAACCAGTCCACCAAATAATAGCAAAATCTTTAAACTCACTAGTGGCTTGTCTAACTCTATGTTGTTCAGGTACTTGATGGGCACTAAATTTTTGCTCTACTGTCATCTCCCAATCAAGATATCCCTCAGCATCATAATGTCCCGAAAAAGAAGGTATAGTAAATTTAATCTTAGCATAAGGATCTTCAGGAGCTCGATTATACATACCTCGATGGTGGTGGTGATGTGGAACGCCACCCATACCTGTGGTGTTAGTGCGAAGACGACGCCGTAATCTGTTTTGCAATGTCGCCGCTGGATCAACATTAACATCGTCATCATACAACTCATCACCGGTGTTGCTTCCATTCACATCTTCGTTGTGCACAGGACGGTTTTCCAAAGCATTTACCCTGTCGGTGAGCTCGGATAACCGTTTGTCCACCCGCTCAACCGCGTTTGCGAGTTTCATCTCAATTATCGCTTCAGTGACAGCCTTGATGACTGTCTCCCTCATCTCCTTCTGAGCATTGTCTACAACAGCTTGTAGCTGCTCTTGGCTGACACACTCCTTGAAGTCCTTTGGCGTTTTATCTCCTTCAACTGACATTGTGGAAACAAACACAACAACAAACAGTGAAGGTTATCCCTAATAATCGTACTACAAAGGTGGAGTGGTGCCTCTCAATCAAGATCAGCAAAGGTAGACACCTTACCAAGCTCTTACCCGGGTTCTTACCAGCAAAGCAAAGGATACCTGGAAGGCGTGCGAGCGATTGCAGGGATGCAAAACAATGCTGTTCAGAAGAATCTGTGGGGCTTGGAAGGCTCACAAAGAGAACAAATATGTATATGTGGAACACAAATCAGAAACAGATAGTAATGCTGAATTATAGTCCCAAGTACTTGTTCTCGTTGCTGGCCTAAAGTGTTGCAAGTACCAAGTATGTGTGTTAAACAAGGTGGAGAAACAAGTATGATGGATAGCAAGAGCAACAGAAACAAAGAACTAAACAGCACACGCTAACACAGCTCACTTTGCCCTTCTCTATGTGCTCCTCTAGATATTGTTCCTCTTTTGCCCCTCTCTTTTTTCTATTTTTTTGGGCTGTCGTTGTTTTTTTGGGAAAATTCGACTTTTTCTTCTTATTTTTTTGATATTTTTTTCTCACTTAGGAGCACACAAGAGGGAACCACAGAAAATTTGAGCTTAAACAAGTGAAAGACGTGGCCTGTAGAATTTTCTGAAGTTCAGCCGTAAAATGAGAAAAATATTTGGAAATTGAAAACTCAAACTTCGGAGGCGAATTTGGGAATTCTGATTTCGCCGAACCCGGCGAAGCGGGGGACGAACGGATCCGAAACGCTGTTTCGATGCGAAAAACTCTATGACTTTTCTGAAAACGGAGTTCGTATGCGAAAGTTATGCCCGATTTGAGAAACGACTCCGAATTAGAGGACAAAACGGGAAGAAAGTGGGGAAAATATGCGACGGAGGCTAGGGTTTGATGGAAACGGTGGGGGAAAACACACGAACTGGACTCTAACACGACCTAACCAGCAACAAGACCTTGACCAGGACACAAACTGAACACGACGAACTCTGAAACTGAAATATGCAAAAGCTAAAGGCGCGGAAGGGTTGTAGGACAGGAAAAAAAAAACGATATGGCAGTGGACTATGGAACGAAGGCGAAAAACACTCGAAACTAAGGGTAGATATGAACCTGACGGTATACCTGAAGCTCTGAATACCACTTAATATGAACAAGGGTTCCCGATCTTCCGAAAGGTTCTGGTAACTCTCGATTTGGTGGAAACGAGACACAAGTCGATCCGGCTTCCGAACAACACGATCCGAAACCCCGCAATCGCAGCACCACGTCTCCTCTGGTTATCAACCGGCGTTGCACGGTTGACCTCGCCAAGAAGGCTAAAATCCTTGCCTGCGAATCGAAGAACACAAGCAAGAACAAGGAAGAATGCAACCAAATTGCAGATGAATGATTAATCTCACGAGTTGGGGTCTCACAAACCGACGAAACGGCGAAACTGTTCTTGACAGAATAATCTAAGCAAAACCCAACCCTAATTAGGGCGGCGGCTACTGTATATAAAGGATTAGGGTCGGCCAAGGACCCCTAGACGCGTCCCTAATGGACTCCAACACGATACATGGCCCAACGGACCAAAAACGGTGACGCAGCACCGGGACAGATTCTGGACGCTGACTTGTTTCGACGTTTCCCGTTGACTCAGAAGGAGTTTGGACCTCAAACCAACGCCATTGGTTTCCTTATGAAATTATCTTTCCAACCATATGTGAATCGTCGAAAACGGAGTCCGGATGCGTCCTGGGCGTCCGTTTTATTGCTCGCTGGTCCTGGAGGCCGAGGCTGATTCGGACTCGAGTTGGACTGGACCTCCTGCTGTTGTTGGACGTCCTAGCTGCTCCTCCACGCCTCCAAGCCTTCCTCTATGTGTTTCCTTGTCCTCTCCATGATTCCTAAACAACACATAATCATTAGGTAGTAATCTATTCTCAAAATTATATAAAGAGTTGCTTAGGAACGAGCTCACCTCTAAATTTAATTGTCGTGCGCGAGCTCTTGTGATTGGACCTTGAAAGTTCAATGGAGGATCATTGTATGTATCCGAGGGAGTGATGTCCTCATCACAAGGTGGCAAAAGGCAACTAGGGCCCACAGCGGGGCCATAGTTGGACCACCAGAAAGGGATGTCCCATGGCTTCACCAGAAGCTCCTCCGAAGAGCGCCTTCGCCTCCTACGGGTCCCGGTAGTGGCTGCGCATAGAGCAGCATATCCACCTCATACGTGGCCTACCGCCGCAGAAGCTGATGCAGTAACCAGCACACGAGCTATCGAAAGACGAAGAAAAAACCGAAGGAGCCACCATCAGGGCCTCCTCCCCCTTCTTCCTGGCCTCCTCTTTCCCTGCTGAAGCCACCAGTGTCTCCACAGATGCACGCTCCTCCTCGTTGCTCTCCCTCCGTAGGAGATCCCAGTCGATATCCTCATCATCGTCAAAAATATCGATGATCTCAACAGGCGTGGTCTCCCAAACTAGGGGTTGAACAGGAGCGGTAGGCAGCTGTCCACCCTGTAGGGATGGAAGCAGAATGGCCACCAGTGTCACCGCTGGCGACCAAGCTAGCCTAGCCCCAGTAGAAGTAGTCGAGACCATCGACATCTCCAAAGAGGATGAGGAGGAAGACGATGCCATATTCAAGTCAAAGGTTAAGTGCTCACTCGTGGGGCAGTGGTGAATCCAGCCGGATGACCCCAACTTTATATCCGGGCCAAGCAGCATGTATGCATGGGAGATGAAGCGGAACCAACGCGGCATCACTCCAGGGCATCCCACATTGAATCCCTGGGGGCTTGTGGCCATATCCCGGTCGTTCCACCAACACAAGGCAACATCCCACGGCGGCGCCTCATTCTCTCGCATGAACGTCCCATCATAGTAATCACATAGACTCCTTTCGGCGCATGCCAAGGGCGTGGGCACAAGACCCTAAATGAACCCACGCATTATCCAGTCAAAACACACTAGTGACACATCCCATCCTGTTGTCCTTAAATAGACAAACGTGGGGAGCCCCCCGATCACACACGCAATCTCCACTCTGACAAAACTCAAATGGCGAGAAAAACCATCACCAAAGATGTGAGGAACCGTCCAAATAGTATTCTAATTAATCATCAGGAGGATCATTATTCGTAATCACAACCTTGACGATTAACCAGAATACCATTCCGGTAGTCCCGGGACGTGTTTTGTGCCCAGGATCGGAACACATGCCTTCCAACTCAAATATCACAACACAGTTTAATAGAGAGCAAATAATTAAACTGGATTACAATTATTAAACATGCAACTGCTTCCACAATTTACAACAAAAGAGGAACAACAACAACTATGCAGCGGAAGAAAAACCTATACAACAAAAGAATATGGAGCCGTATGCCCTTAGGCTCCATACCAAAAGCGCCGGAGTTCGGAGTAGAAGGTGCTACTCCTGCCTGCCACCCTGATCGGCAGGCACAAAGTAGCCGAACACAGCCTCTTCCTCGCCAACCTGAGAACCTGAAAACAACTTAAGGGCAGCACCCCTTAGTACGAAGGTACTAGCAAGTCTTACACAGTATGAGTATATATATATTCTCGACTCCAAGGATCATGCATTTAACGCTGTAGCAAGGATTAAGACATGTTTAAGTTCATTAAGCGGTAAGCAACCTAGACTCTAGGTGTAAGCAACTGACTTAACCAACCACCCACTCAAACCCTGCCAACCAACTGATCAGAACAGATATATAAACAACAAGTGTATAAAAGTAAACCATTACCACCAAACCACCGACCACATACCGACCAAACCACCCAAACCAACCATGCCACAACCCACATCGAAACTCTACGACCAAAACATGGTCGCTCGGTGGAGATAAGCGATAGCGATGCTCATGACCGAGAGCGCGGCAGTTCGAACTGATTATACACCCTGCAGGGGGATACTCCTGGACCCACACGACACAGGGACCATACGGCTTGTGCCACCTGCTAAGATGCACACAAGGGGGTACCCGTGACAACCTTTCCCAACCAGGCCCAACCATGTGGATCAACCATAGCTCGGCATGACGGTATTAGAACTACTCCCCGAGCAAACTAATACAGCTAAAAGCCCAGACTCAAACTGGACTCACACCGTCTATGACGAGGCCCACATGACCACGTCTGCGAAGGTAATCAGCTCGCCTACCATTATATCAGCATGTGGTGAGTAAGGTAAGTGCTAAAGCCGACTACACCGACGATCGGTGCTTAACCGGTGCAAGCGGTCTACGGTGTCCGGGTTCCCTTCCCGAACTGCCTGAGGACTCCTCATGAGCAGATGACACCCCTAACACCGCCCACACCTCGTCTCAACTCACCACTCAACAACCGACACATCATCAACATAACCACAAATGTGAACAGGTAAAAAGCCCTAGGCTCGCGACAACGGTGGACGCCGTCGTCGACTTCTACCGGAAAGCCTAAGTACCACTAAGCATAGCGAACTAAAATTAGACCGCGATGACACCACTAGGCTCCAATGGAATAACACATGACACGTGACCGAAATGGAAGAATGCATAGGCATAGGTTCTACCCAACTCGGAACCCGACACATGCAATGCATACATAAGCGTAGATAACATATTAGATTTTCAAGTAGACACGGTGCAATATGATAGATGCTTGCCTTGCTGCCCTAGCTGCTGCTCACAGCTACCCGAGTCACGATCACCACTGCGGGAACCTCCGGGGACAGACTCGTTCGCCTCGCTCGCCGGGTCGAAGTTCCCTAAAAGAATCACGCGTGCAATGTAATGAATATGAACGTTACGAAATAAAGGATGCTCTATAGAACGCGATAACAGTGCAATTCTTCAGGGCACGAGCTCTAAAGCACCGAAGATTTTCTTAAATGGGATTACTGTTAAACTTTTGAACACTTCTAGGATTAATTAAGCTTAACCCTATATAGAATTGTAACAATATCTAACATGTGGGTGATTATTTTTGCTCAATAGGGGGCATTAAAACAAGAATAACAAAATTGGATTCATCAATTTTGGAAATACCAAACTTTAACTATGAATTAGCAAAGCCTAGACATATTTCATTAATTCAATAATTCACAGCACACATTTCATGGCCACTGGTATTTTTAATGGACAGATCATGTTATAATAAAACCAACAAAATTGGTCCCATGAATTTTGGAGCTCGACACAATTTCCTATGCATTTTTCAAGATTTCAGCCGATTTATCAACCCAACAGATATTCATTTTGCAATTTTCCGATTTTCTCTAATATTAAAATGGGCCCACATCTTTTTCTACCGGCACCGTCCCAGCCCCATTCACTGACCGGTGGGGCCGGCTCCCTTGACCGAGTCAAAATCAGCTACGGCAGCTGCGCGCGCGCAACTGGAGGACGGCGGCGGCCCTTGCGGTGGCTGCCGGCGGCGAGCGGCAGCCTGAACGGCTCGGCCGAGGGCGAAAACGGCACTAGCGCGAGCACGTGATTACGGCGGGGGCACACGTCGATGCCGGCGATGGCCGGAGCACGGCGAGCGGCGGTGAGGGGCAAAACTAGCACGGCGGCGGCACGGCTTTGACGCGCCGACGGCGAACGGCGACGCAACAAGCCTGGCCGAGCACACCTACACATTCTACGTGAGCGCGTAGACCTAACGGCGCGCTTCCCGACCGACGAGCTCAACGGCGGCACGGCTGGCGGCACGCGCGGGGAGGCGGCGGCGGTTCAACCACCGCGGAACACCGCGCCGGCGACGGGACAGAGAGAAGACGGCGCGCGCATAAGGTGTACAGGAGCATGGGGAAGCTCACCGTGCAGCGGGTTAGGCCGGTGAGGCTGTAGAATAGCGGGGCGACGGAAGACGGCGGAGCTCGGTTGCCGCTGTTGGGGAAGAAGGCGCGGGCGGCTCCAATCCGTGCAGGAAACGGCCGGGGAAGGAGGGGAAACGGCGGAGGAGCTCGGGGCGCTCTTCCCTGCGGCTCCACTGGGCTCGGGCGCAACGGGAACCGTCGGCAGCGCGGTGACTCTTGCCGGCGGCCGGTGCTTGTGCAAGTGCTCTGCGCTCTGCTTTTCGGCCGCGCGAGAGAAGGAGCAGAGAGAGAGATAAAGCAGAGGGCGGGGAGGGGAGGATAAGGACTAGGGGCTGATCTTTTGGCCGGCAACGTGGAGGTGGCCACCAAAGTCAAGGATGGCGGCGCCGCATTGCTCTGTGAGAGCGGGAGAAGGGGGAGCAGAGGCTGTGTTTGAGCGAAGGGGATGACAGGTGGGGCCGATGAACAGTAACCACCAGACAAAATATCTTCACTACTTTAGCCATCCATTTGAATGCCTTCCCAAAATCCAAAATTGGTAAAGCGAATTTTGTTTGAAACTAAAATTCACAAGAAACCCATTTGAACTTGTTTGACCCAGAATGCTTGAGCCAATTGTGAATAAAAATTGCTCAAATATGCTATCCTTTCCAACTTGTGATAATTTTTATGCCTTCTAAATATTTCCCAAAAATTTGGGAAAATTCATTTATAATCTTCTCCTGGCATCTACTAATTTCTAAAATTATCACCAGTCCTAGGTTCCATAGAAGTTTTAGGAGATGCTTCACAACGCATCAGTTAAACCCAGTTCAACTAAATTCGGTTTAACCCACACTGCAAGTCTATATGGCTCAAAACAAAAACAAATGACGCTAATGATGCTCATTAGCACTTAATTACATGTTTAGAAACTCTGGGCCGTGACAAAAGAAGTCCAAAGAATCTAAATCGGCCTCAGTACGGACTCCGAAGTGCATCACCTCCACCGATGCCCCTCAGGCCTCGGGTCCCGATACCGCATATACCAACTCCAAACAGGCTTCGGAGCGTGCCTCCTCTGCTAATACGTCTTAGGTCTTCAACTTCGACTTCAACGCTAGCTGCACCTCCAACCTCAGCATAACCCCAGGGCGTGTCACCACCACCAATGCACCATCAACCTTGAGCTTCGCCATCAAAGTCCACAGTTCCCGTCAAAAAACTTCTCAGGGACAGGGAATTGCCTTCAGGCACTCTTGTTACTATCCTAGGGTAGAGTTGGTTTTCCTCTACATCCTCTCACCCCTCCAAATGTCAGAGCTAGAGAATGAAGGGGTACTGTTGGGGGAAAATAGACCAACTTGAGGATAATGGTTGATGATTGCTATCAAAGGTCCCTCCAGAGCCTTCGGTCTCTGGACCCTCAGCAGGAGGCCCGACTTTCGGAGGCTGCGAGCCCCTTTGGGCCACCTCTCCAGCACATATGTGGCCTTCTGAAGACTCAAAGCTACAGCAAGTCCCTCCAGATCCTTCGACCTCTGGACCCTCAGCAAGAGGCCTGGCCCTCGGAGGTTGTGGACCCCTTTAGGCCACCCCTCTGGTGCCTGTGTGGCCTTCCAAAGCCTAAAGATGCAGCAAGTCCCCTGAGGTAATTTTAAGGAAGAAAGGACACCCCCCTGCAACCGACCTGATGCGAGGTAATGGACGATAAAATGCCGGTGCAAGTGGTACTTATCCTGACACCCCAGCACGATGGAGGTCGTCCTGACACCCCCGGTAGAGCAGCATCAGGCCGCAATTGGCAACCGGCTCACCCCTCAGGGGGCAGGCACCACAATAGTTACTACGGTAGATATTTATCTTCCATATAGGGTAATAAGTAGTTATCCGGGATAAGGCTCAGTAATTCGGTCAGGTCCTAGATATTTGTACATCATGATAACTTATACACTATGCTACACACCACCTTATAAATAGGGGGTCGTGGTAATCTGGGGAGGGGAGGTTACAAGGAGAATGCTTAAGGCAACACACAGGACACAAAGGTGCCCAACCAGTAAATCACGCTGTGATACTCCCCCCCCACCCCCAGACCGATCCATTTTTCTACTATCAATACATTTGTGGTGTTCCTTCCTCTCAAACTTCGTCTTCAAGCTTGAGTCTCCTCCTTAGAAGAAACTCTTGTCGTATTTGCTGGGGCAAGACAATCTCTTGCTTTAATAGTGTTGATTTGGTTTTATTATTTTGAGATTGCATGCGCATGTTTATGTACAACAATTATGATCATAACTAACCAAAGTTGCAGAGAAAATAGAGTTGACGTGTTTATCTCTGAGTCCAGGAAAATTATACACGCCAAATGATCTAGCATTGAAGAAAATGAACCCGCTGGATGATCTGGCGTTCATATGCAGTACACACCGGAGCATTTCAATGAAGAAGCAAACACTGAAGTACAAGCTGGATGGTCCGACGTTGGGTATTAGTGAACGTCAGAGCTTTTCTTGCAGAGAGGTTGCAAACTGGCTCTAGCACATTTGTATATGCCGGATGGTCTAGCGCGGGGCAATGTGTACGCCAGATGCTTGGCTGGAGTAATTTTTTCAGAGAGGGTGAAAAACGGGTTCCGGTAAGAATGGATATGCCAGATGGTCCGGCGATGGGCATGAATACACGCCAGACTATTTCTTGCAGAGAGGATTTCAAGTGACCTGGTCTGCTGAGTTGAACACGCCAAATGGTCCGACGCTCAGGAGGAGTGAACACCGAATCATCAAGCGCTCACAATTTTTTAGAGATGAGTCAATTTAGCAGGGATTTTGATTTTGACTAACTTGTGATAGAGTTAAATGGTGTTTGAAGTACATGTTTGCTTGTCTCCTGATGTGTAGGTTGTGGATGCAACTTGGTGGCCGACGATGAAAAGATCGGGGCTAAGCGGGGAGCTTAGTGTTGGATGATCGAAGGACCAGGCAGAGTCAAGGGTGATCCCAGCTATACACATGGAATTAAAGCAAAGCATGAGATGGAGGATGAAGACAACGTGTTGACAAAGTCAAGCGAAAGGGATGCCAGTGCAAGTGACAAGGTGGCTTGAGGCATCAGGAGCAAGAGATACTTACCAATGGTCAAAATCGCAAGACGGAGTACACGTGTCATCATCAGGATGCTTGCATAAGGTGTATGCATGTGGCTGTGAGTTATGCTTTGAGAAGTGTGCAAGGTAGTTTCCTGGTTTGGCTGCAAAAACCATGGGAGGATGGAGTGCACGTGGCATCATTATGAAGCTTGCATCGAGACAAAGCTAAGTCATGAATACATCATAGCCATCCAATGGATGGGAAAAATTCGGACGAAACTACCCCCGGTGCTAGGTGGGGATGCATTATAAGGTAAGGACAGTTTAGGGACAGGATTGCTTAAGGGTTAAGCAAGCCCCTAGGCATATAAATAGAGGGGTATGATTGGTGGAAACTAGTGAGCTTTGGAGAGTTTTTAGAGAGTTTTGAGAGCTTTCCACCTGTGTTGTGTGGAGAGGAAGAGATGAGTGCTTACCTATGTTTCGGTAAGAGCTTTTTTGAGAAAAAAAATACTTTGGAATCTGCCAAAAGAAGGCGTTCCTCTGAGCTTAATGAAGAGAGTGTTTTTTCATATGCTTGAGTTTATCTCCTTCTACTCTTCTGCTTTTGGATCTCATGTTTTTGTGCAAGTTCTTAGTGTTTTATCTCCTTCTACTCTTATGCTTGAGTTTATCTCCTTCTACACTTCAATGCAATCACACAGCATGTGAGTGGAAAGTAAAGCTTCGATATATGCATATAGAGAGTAATCATTTTCATGTGCTTTACTCTTTTTGCGGTGGTGCATTGCCTATCGAGGGCGTGCAACACTTTGACTTTTTATGCTAAAATGCATTGCTTATGGTGGGTTAGCAACACTTCGACTTTTTCATTCTGAGTGTCTATTCTGACTTTGGTGTGGGGCTTGTATCACTTCGACGATGAATCATGCCTAAATTCCATCGAAGCACATGCTTTCTTAGGGATAATTTCATATAATCATGAGGGTTTACAAAGATGGATGCCTCGTTAAAAACCTCACACTCCGAAAAGGGTTCCTCCTATGAGGAAAGAGCACAACACCTGTATAATGCTTGAATTGAAATGTGAAATTTAAAATTACATAAATGTAAGTTTACTACAGGTGCTTCACTCATTAATATGAAGCCCCTCTTTTGACGTCTTCGATTACTCATAATATTTGTGAAGGTTGTCCGCATTCCAAGTGTGCGGAAGCTCTTCTCCTTTGAGAGTAGCCAAGTGATATGACCCAAGCCTCTTTGAACTTTTTTACTAGAAAAGGTCCATCCCACTTGCTTTGTAGCTTTCCCATAGTCGAAGCATTAGGGGGCCTTCAGAGCACAAGGTCCCCTAGATTAAACTCCTTCAGAGACACCAACTTATCTCTCCACCTTTTTGTTTGCTCTTGGTACTTCAACAAATTTTCAATGGCCTGCATTTTGATTTCTTCCAGTGTATCATGTGATACTAGCTCTTCACTCCAAGTTGCCTCAGCTGTGACACAAAACAATTTGTTTCTACATTCTTCTGGAGTCATAGCCTCTTCGCCTATGTGCAAGCGAAATGGCGTGAATCCTGTTGGTCTAGTTGTCGTTGTCCTGATTGACCACAGTACTTTAGGCAACTCCTCGACCCACTTTCCCTTTGGGAGACCCTGCAGCTGCCTTGCCACGCCAGCCAAGATGCTGCCATTCACCCTCTCCACGGCTCCATTAGACTGAGGATGGTATAATGAGGCGAAACGAACCTTGATACCCATGTCTTTGCAAAACTTCTTGAAGCCTTCACTGTCAAAAAGGGTTCCATTAATGACTATTACTTCGCGTGGAATGCCAAAGCTATAGATGATGTTTTTCCATAAAAACTTTTGGACATTTCTTGACATGATCTTCACCAATGGAACTGTCTCCACCCATTTGGAGAAGTACTCGACTACCACCATAGCATAGCGAAGATTTCCGAGAGCTGCTAGCAACAGTCCTATGATGTCCATCCCCCACCAAGTCAAGGGCCAAATCGGTGGAATGAGATGTATCACTGATGAAGGCCTGTTGGAAGTCTTGGCCATGTACTAGCACTTCACGCAGTTCGGACTGTGGTCTCCGCATCGGAGATGGCCTTTGGCCAATGAATACTTGTCTAAATGCTTTTCTGACAAGCACTCGAGTGCCGATGTGCAAGCCACACAACCCTTCATGTATTTCTCCGAGCAAACTTTGCCCTTATGGTTGGGATATGCACCGAAGCATCGGTGAACAAATTTCCATCTTATACAAATTTGCTCCTACAATTTTGTAGTTTATGGGTCTTTGCACCAGATGCTTTGCCTCTACCTGGTCTTCAGGTTTGTAATGGCCCCGAAGGTAGGCCATTATGGAAGATCACCAATCTTCACTCTCAACTATGTTGACATGACAAGCCGCCTGATGTGAGACCTTGATCGCTGGTATATTCAAATTCTGATAGAAGACGTCTGGAGGCATCGGCGGTTGTTATGCCGCAACTTTTGCGAGGACATTAGCTTTGAAATTGTCATTTCTTGATATGCTCTTGACAGTAAAATCCAAGAAATATTTTTCTATGCTTCGCACGGCTGCTGTATACTTAGCCAGTTCTGGCTCCGCCTAGAAAGTTTTGTTAACTTGGCCTGCGACTATCTACAAATCTGTCTTAACCAACACCCTTTGGGCGTCAAGGGCACATGCCTTACAAAAGTCAAGGAGGACTGCCTCATATTCTGCAACATTGTTTGGTGTCCAAAAATGGAGCCTGGCTACGTATCGCAGTTTAACGCCCAAAGGCGAAGATACCACTGCTGCAGCGCTAGGCCCTGAAGCCCCCAAGCTCTGTCACAATATATTTTCCACACTGGGTCCAATTGTACTTCTTCCTGGGCTTTGGCATGCGATGTCCAATCTGCCAAAACTTCTGCCAAGGCTTGAAACTTTATCGTCGTTTGAGCAACGAAGGATAGCATAAATGGTGCTATCTCCATAGCCATTTTCCAATTCATCCCGTAGCTTCGTGGTTTTCAAACATGTCACTTTTATCAAGTATTGTTTGTATTGCCTGTATCAAGTACTGCTTGTACCTTTTCCAGATTTACTGTGATGCCCCTTTTTGACACCAAAAATCATAACAATGACCTAGAGTGGACACCGAATGCACACTTTTTTGGATTCAGCATTAAACTCACTCTTCGGAGATTTTTTAAGGCCTCCCGAAGGTCATTCAAATGATCAACTTGTTTGGTACTCTTGACGACTATGTCATCGACATATGCAGATACATTTCTTCCCAACTACGATTGTAGTACAATCTGGACAAACCTTGGAAAGGTGGCCCCAGCATTTCAAAGGCCGAAGGCCATTCTTACGTAACAGTAAATTCCAAAGGAGGTTCTAAAGTTTGTTTTTTTCCTCATCCTCCCTCGCCATCTAGACTTGATCATACCCTGAGTATTCATCCAGAAAGCTTAACATGTCACAGCCAGCTACGCAGTCTACTAATTAGTCAATGCGTGGCAATGGAAAGTCATCCTTCAGACATGTTCCGTTCAGATCTATGAAATCAGCACACTTTCTCAATTTGTCATTGCTTTTCCTTACTAACACCGGCTTGGCCAGCCATTCAGAGTGTAATGCTTCAAGAATGACCCCAACATCGAGCGATTTTTGCACCTCAACCTTCGCTGCATCTTCTCTTTCTTTTGACGCCTTCTGAAGCCTTTGTTTTTTTGGATTCACCTTCTGATCACATTCAGAGTGTGTTCGATGATATCTCTGCTAACCCCTTGCAAATCCTTCGGTGACCATGCGAAGACATCTTTGCTGTTGTGAAGGAACTCTACCATTCTTCGCTTAGCTTCTTGTGACATTACAGCTCATATGACCACATCTCTTTCTGGTCTATCCTGACACAACAATACTTTCTTGGTTTTGCCTTCAGACTCAACCTTCAGCACTCACTATGTCTGGAGCAGGTCTTGGGATTCTAAAGGCTTCGACGATGGTTCTATCACCACATGGGCATTGCACCGGCCCAAAGCAGTTCCCACCTCAATTCTGCGAGCCATCTTTTGATCTCCCAGCACCGAGATGATGCCTCTGGGGTTGGGCATTTTCATGCACAAATAACTATGATGTGGTATTGCCCCAAACTTGTTTAGCACCCTCTTCCAAAGATTGCATTTTATGGGTACGTTATATTGACAACATCGAAGACAATATCTTCTGTACGAATGTTTGACCCTTTCCCAAAAGAGACTGGTATCTCAATTCTGCCCAAAGCGTTGATTGATTTGCCACTGAAGCCCAGCAACAGAGATCCATCCTGCTATAAGTCACTTCGCTGCAAACCCATCCTATCAAATGCATCTGCGAAGATGATGTCTGCCGAGCTGCCACCATCTATCAAATCATGTGGACTTCACTTCTTAAAATGTTAGCCATGATGACGAAGGTTGTATGTGGATATTCTAGGACTCCCATGTCTTCCTGTGATAAGGTGATGAGGACGTGAGACCACTTTGAATGGATGAAGGTAGGGCCTAATCTGACATAGTTAACCCTTTGGACATATTCTTTTCGTCGCTTTTTGGACTCAGTTTCCTTATTAGAGCCCCTAGTGATTGCCAATACCATGTTCATTCCGTGTGTTAGTGTGTTTACCATCCTATTGGTTTCTTGGGAGGCTTCGATTACAGGTCTTGGTGGAGGGGGTGGAAGCAATGCTTGAACAACCGCTAACTCAACATAGGTCTGATCTGGTGAAGCTGAAGGTACTGCAATATATGGCTACACAGAAGCCATTGGATGCCATTGAGAAGGAAATGTCGAAGGGCTTGGCCCTTGAGCATGGCCCTGCCCCTGTTGAAATTGCCATGTGTTGCCTAGCCTATATGGCGCGACATGATGCACTATACTTGCAGGGTCAAAGGTTTTCTTCCCTAGGCCTTCCTTAATGGCCACAACATGTCGATATTGGTTAATTGTAAGACCAGCACCTTTGTCGTGTAGCTCACAATACAGTGTGCTTGGGTCTCGCGATGCCCATGCTCCTCGACCACCTCGACCTCAGCGGCCTCAACCGCTTCGTCCACCGCGCTCCCCAGCACCCGGGACTCCGATGACCTCTTGCAAGACATCCTTAGGCCCAAATTCTATCTGGTTGATCTCTTTCTACTTTGAAGGACCTAAAGGCATCACTTTTCTTCGAGTGCTTTGATATGTCTCTCGGTTGAGCACTACTTCCTTCCTTGCTGGAGGGAGAAGGCTTCGATGTTTTTAACATCGTCATCTCACTTTCCTTTGCTGATGGTCTGCTTCGGATCTTGCATATTCCTCCATTTTGTTGAAGAGCTCCTAAACACTTCCCGACCTTTTGCGCATTAGCTTTGCTGCTCTTTGCCCTCCTCTAATGCCATGGATAGCAACATCAATGATTGTGTCCTCACTCAAGCCCTTTGCTTGACACTGCACACGAACAAAATGATGTATGTAGTCTTTGAGTAGCTCCATCAGCTGCTGCTTGACTACGAAAAGGTCACTAGCCATGACTTTTTCAGCATGATTGCCTTGGAAATTGCATAAAAGGGCATCACACAATTGCTCCCAGGAATATATCCACCCCAAAGGTAAGGTAGAGTACCAAGATCTTGCTATTCGTTTTACGGTCAACATGAAGACCTTTGCTAGTGTTATGTCATCTCCACAAGCAGATTCAACTGCTGCCTCAAAGCTCGTGATAAATTCTCTTGGATCTAATTCTCCATCAAACATTACAACTCTTAGCATTTTGAAACCCAAAGGCCATGGCTGGTTCTACAAACCCGAAGAGAGCGAGGAGTCCGGGTTGCCTACATGTGACTTGGGCTGAAGATCTTGCATAGCCCTTGTTGCAAATGCTGACAAACGGGTGATGGTGTGTCATGTCTCGTTGGCCTCACGCTATAGCTCGTTAATTTGGCCTTGCAAATGTTCCAACATTCTTTTGGCTTTGTCAGCTTAGCAACGGTATTCGGTCGCCCTCCGG
The DNA here is from genome assembly GCF_958298935.1 of Phragmites australis. NCBI lineage: Eukaryota > Viridiplantae > Streptophyta > Magnoliopsida > Poales > Poaceae > Phragmites > Phragmites australis. The sequence continues at coordinate 18,919,758 of NC_084941.1, read as the reverse complement.
CTTACTATCAAACTCTCTATCATGCGCTTCTTTTGTGCTATTTGCCTTTCTAGGTCTTCGGCCTCTAGCTGCACAGTTCATTCTGCTTCAGTTTCTTCTTCTTCCTCATCTTCATAGTCTTGAAAATGTTCTAAGTCTTCATGGTCTTCAAAACAAGGGGCCTTTTCCGTCGCTAATTGTGAAGCTTCGAAACAAGCGTGAAGCTTAGCCTAAACCCTTCACATTAAAGCATTCACATCCTCCTTGTGAGTTGGGTCTTCGCGAACTCGACCATCCTCAGTGGACAGCACGTCCACATCAATTTGTTCTTCTTGGCCCTCTTCGACTGCCTCAATCAAAGCATTGACCAACTCCACCACGGCTAGAGTGGTAGTCATAGCCACGTCCCCCCTGTCACACCCGGTTTTATAAAGGAACAAAACTAGATGTAAACTACATGTATGCCAGGATTAAGTTTCATACATGCAGCGACTTCATCAGTGTGTCACACACAGTGCCATTATTACAATGTTTAACTCAAATAAATATAAAGGACCTCAAGGTCTTAACCAAAATAGACTAGCAAAACACAACGAAGCTCCCATCTTCAACATGCAATCAACCGGGGTTCCACCAGACTAGCAGTCCTCATCTTCGTCTAAGAAGTAGTCTGGTTCTCTTTAATTGTCTAGAATAGCAAGTGTGAGTACATATCGTACTCCGCAAGTGTGGGAAATCAATGGCATGAAAGCTTGAATAAAGGAACAGGTAACATGTACAATTTGCATAAATGCTAACTATGCTAACGTATGAGTTATAAAAGTATCATATTTAACTATGTGAATCATCATTAAACTACCAACTTCTAGAAACGTCTCCACATGTTTCCCCAGTTACGTGAAATTTGGATCAAGTTCAATCAATAGATTTGATACCCATCGCAGGTAACCAAGAACCACCCTCTACTATTACCCATCACAGGTAACCAACCATCCAATCGCTACCCATCATAGGTAACACCCCACCAACCAACCCAAAATAATCATGTAAGGGACCACACCGCTCTTAACTGCGAGCACCACTGATATATCAGTTTTACACTCTGCAGAGGTCATCCAACGTTCCCCACGAGTCATGATTCCCGTATGCCTATGCCATCACAGGAATTACACACTTCCAAGGTGTGTGTCTAGGTTTCACTGCAAGACCGTTACAAAGCATCCTCCCAACAAGAATAAGCTCGTTGAGGTTTCACCACCGTCAAAGTGGCATCGCACCACCCAGAAGCCCCCTCTTGCGCCTTGTAGCTCCAGAAAGAATCACTCTTTCCTTCATACACTACCATTGGTTTATACCATTGTCGGTGTATCAGGAACCAGGGGTCCCTAAGTCCCGAGACCGGGCCGGCCGTCCGCCACATGTCACCATCCCGCGGGGTCCCCCCTGCCGGATGAGAAGAACCTAAGTTCCGGGAGAAGGTGCTCGGGGCAACAGCCTTTGATTCCCGAGCACCCCAGTTCCCCGATGACCTGCAGAGTCTAAGTACCGGGAAGAAAGTACTTGGAAGGGTTCCCACTTACCCCCGAGTACCGTAGTCCCCCGATGATCCAAACAGCCAAGTGCTCGGGAGAGGGTGCTCGGGGCTGCACGTGGCAGCCCCCGAAGACTCGGTTCCCCGAAGGTCCTACCGAAGTGCTCGGGAGAGAGTGCTCGGGGCTGCACGTGGCAGCCCCCGAGGACTCGGTTCCCCGAAGGTCCTACCGAAGTGCTCGGGAGAGAGTGCTCGGGGCTGCACGTGGCAGCCCTCGAGGACTCGGTTCCCCGAAGGTCCTACCGAAGTGTCACGGCCCAGAGTTTCTAAAACATGTAGTTAAGTGCTAATGGGCGTCATTAGCATCATTTGTTTGGTTTTGAGAAATTTTAGGCATTTCAATTTTCAATTAAACAAATTGTAAAAATCAATATTAGTTGATGCGTTGTCAAGCAACTCACCATATTGCTATACAACATAGGGCTGGAAACAATTTTAGAAATTAATAGATGTCAGGAGGAGAATATAAATGAATTTTCCCAAATTTTTGGGATTTGTTTTAAAGGCATAAAAATCAAAACAAGTTAGAAAAGCTTGCCTCTTTAGAGAATTTTCATTTGAATTTGGTGCAAGCTTTTTGGGTCAAACAAGGTAAAATGGATTGTTCATGATTTATAGAAGCCAACAAAATTTGTTCCACAATTTTTAGACCACAGTAAGACCTCCACCTTGATAACCAAAGTAGTGAAGATATTTTTGCCTGGCGGTCACTGTTCGTCGGCCCCACCTGTCATCCCCTTCGCTCAGACAGCCTCTGCTCCCCCTTCTCCCGCTCTCACAGAGCAAGGCGGTGCCGCAATCCTTGACTTCGGTGGCCATCTCCACGTTGTCGGCCAAAAGATCGGCCCAGGCCTTATCTCCTCCTTCGCCTCTGCTTTATATCTCTCTCTCCCTCGCTTGCTCTTCCTGTCGCCCAGCACACCACAGCGCCGAGCTGCATTGCGCCGCGCCGCTGGCCAAGTCCGACGCGCCACCGGCAAGCTCCCTCGAGCCCGAGCCCAGTGGAGCCGCAGGGAAGAGCGCCCCGAGCTCCTCCGCCGTTTCCCCTCCTTCCCCGGCCGTTTCCCACAAGGATTGGAGCCATCCACGCCTTCTTCCCCAACGGCGGCAGCCGAACTCCGCCGCCCTTCGTCGAATCGCTGTGCCCTCGCTTCTCCGGCCCAACCTGCTGCACGGTGAGCTTCCCCGTGTTCCTGTACACCTTATGCGCGCGCCGTTTTCCTCCCGTCCCGTCACCGGCGCGTGTGTCCGCGATGACCGTGCCGTCGTCGAGCTCGTCGGCTGGCAAACGCACCATTAGGTCCACGTGCTTGCGTAGAACGCGTAGGGTGCTCGGTTAGGATTATTGCTCCGCCGTTCGCCGACGGCGAGGCAAAGCCGTGCCGCCGCCGTGAAGTCCCGCTGTCCGCCGCCGCTGACCATCCTCCGGCCGTCGCCAGCGACCGCGTAGGCCTCAAATGGATCCGCGCGCTCGTGCTGGTGCCGCAGCTGTCCCTCCCGGCCGCCTGACCTGCGCTGCTCGCCGCCGGCAGGCACGAACCGAGCCTCGGCCGGCCACGCTGTGCAGTGTCCTGGGCGCGAGTCGATTTTGACTCGGGTCAAAATACGCCGGCCCCACTGTCAGTCGCAGCAGCTGGCTGAACCCGAGTGGAAAAAGGTTTAGGGTATTTAAGTATTCAAAAAAAATCGAAAATTGCGAAATGAATATTTATTTAGTTGATAAATCGGCTGAAAACTTGAAAAGTGCAGAGGAAATTGTGTAGAGCTCCAAATTTCCTAAAACCAATTTTGTTGGTTTTGTTGTATCATGATCTGTCCATTAAAAATACCAGTGGCCATGAAATGTGTGCTGTGAATTATTGAATTAATAAAATATGTCTAAGCTTTGATAATTTATAATTAAAGTTTGGTATTTCCAAAATTGATGAATCTAATTTTGTTGGCCTTGTATCATCATACTCTGCACATGAAAAATACTAGGTGTTGTGAAATGTATAATTAAATTTGTTCAATTAATGAAATGTGTTTAATCTTCAATAATTCATAAACAATTTTTGATGAGTCCAAAATTTGTAAGTCCAACTTTGTTAATCTTGTTAAATTATGCCATGTTCAGTAAAAGTGCTAGGGTTTATGAAATGCTTACTGAGGATTGGTGAGTTGTCAAAATGGTTTCAATCTTTCAACATTTCATGTTTTGTTGGTCCATAAATAGAGTTGTGTAAATTATATTAGTGGGTTCCCTGTTTCCTTAAAAGGGTCACCCTCATGTTAAGTATAGTTAGTTTTCTTTTTAGATTTAAACTGAGAGTTAAGCTTAATCAATTTAGGAAGTTATTAAATGCTGAATAATAATTCAGATCAGAAAATCCTTAAGGCTTTTAACTCATGGCATAAGTGCATTGCATCTCCACTGTTGTCTTACAGTGAAGCATCTTTCGTTGCATGTCATTCATATTCATTACATTGCATGCGTGATTCTTTTAGGTAACTTCGACCCGGCGAGCGAGGCGAACGAGGCTGTCCCCGGAGGTTCCCGCAGTGGTGATCGTGACTCGGGTAGCTGTGAGCAGCAGCTAGGGCAGCAAGGCAAGCATCTATCATATTGCACCATGTCAATTGAAACTCTAATATGTTATCTACGCTTATGTATATATTGCATGTGTCGGGTTCCGAGTTGGGTAGAACCTATGCCTATGCATTCTTCCATTTCGGTCACGTGTCATGTGTTATTCCATTGGAGCCTAGTGGTGTCGTCGAGGTCTAATGATAGTTCGCTATGCTTAGTGGTACTTAGGCTTTCCGGTAGAAGTCGACGACGGCGTCCACCGTTGTCGCGAGCCTAGGGCTTATTACTTGTTCACATTTGTGGTTATGTTGATGATGTGTCGGTTGGTGAGTGGTGAGTTGAGACGAGGTGTGGGCGGTGTTAGGGGTGTCATCTGCTCACGAGGAGTCCTCAGGCAGTTCGGGGAGGGAACCCGGACACCGTAGACCGCTTGCACTGGTTAAGCACCGATCGTCGGTGTAGTCGGCTTTAGCACTTACCTTACTCACCACATGCTGATATAATGGTAGGCGAGCTGATTACCTTCGCAGACGTGGTCATGTGGGCCTCGTCATAGACGGTGTGAGTCCGGTTTGAGTCCGGGCTTTTAGCGGTATTAGTTTGCTCGGGGAGTAGTCCTAATACCGCCGTGCCGAGCTATGGTTGATCCACATGGTTGGGCCTGGTTGGGAAAGGTTGTCACGGGTACCCCCTTGTGTGCATCTTAGCGGGTGGCACAAGCCGTATGGTCCCTGTGTCGTGTGGGTCCAGGAGTATCCCCCTGCAGGGTGTATAATCAGTTCGAACTGCCGCGCTCTCGGTCATGAGCATCGCTATCGCTTATCTCCACCGAGCGACCATGTTTGGTCGTAGAGTTTCGATGTGGGTTGTGGCCTGGTTGGATTGGGGTGGTTTGGTCGGTATGTGGTCAGTGGTTTGGTGGTATTGGCTTACTTTTATACACTTGTTGTTTACATGTCTGATATGGTCAGTTGGTTGGCAAAGTTTGAGTTGGTGGTTGGTTAAGTCAGTTGCTTACACCTAGAGTCTAGGTTGCTTACCGCTTAATGAACTTAAACATGTCTTAATCCTTGCTACAGCTTTAAATGCATGATCCTTGGAGTCGAGAATATATATATATACTCATACTGTGTAAGACTTGCTAGTACCTTCGTACTAAGGGTGCTGCCCTTAAGTTGCTTTCAGGTTCGCAGGTTGGCGAGGAAGAGGCTGTGTTCGGCTACTTTGTGCCTGCCGATCAGGGTGGAGGGCCGGAGTAGCACCTTCTACTCCGAACTCCGGCGCTTTTGGTATGGAGCCTAAGGGCATACGGCTCCATACTCTTTTGTTGTATAGGTTTATTTTCCGCTGCGTAGTTGTGGTTGTTCCTCTTTTGTTGTAAATTGTGGAAGCAGTTGCTTGTTTAAGAATTGTAATCCAATTTAATTACTTGCTCTCTATTAAACTGTGTTGTGATATTTGAGTTGGAAGGCATGTGTTCCGATCCTGGGCACAAAACACGTGCCGGGACTACCGGAATTGTATTCTGGTTAATCGTCGAGGTTGTGATTATGAATAATGATCCTCCTGATGATTAATTAGAATACTATTTGGACGGTTCCTCACAGCTTGGTATCAGAGCCTGGTTTAATTTAGTAGCCTAAACATAATTAGTGCGTTGTTTAGTAAGTCGACAACTCCACCTAAACAACCCACGATTTATGTTTACGCCTCTTCATGTTGAATATGTATTAAACTGCTATCGTTTATGCCCCTAAGTTAAAATACGTTTTATGAGTGGCGTTTATGTGTCTTATACCACACTGTTTCGCTTTCGGCCCTGCATTGATTCATGTTGAGCATTGCATCTTCGGCTTTGCATCATCGGAAGGTAAGGTACGACGCTCGGTGACGGTTAATCACCGAGGGCTCAGTCGGATGCGAGGTAGGGGCCCGGCATGTCCCTTACGGTGATCAGTACGGGAAGTGAATATGCTAGCAATAGCGTATGAACATCCACCATGCGATGGGAGACATGGTTGTCTACTCGTGTGGCGTTTACACGAGATGTCCCGTAGGGTCTACGGGAAGTGAATACGTCGTTGTCGACGTATGGATTGTCGCTTGTACGGCATGTGGTACAAGGGCCGTTCGCGCTCTTACCCTTTCTAGCGCGGAGGGTACGTTCTGGATGTTATAAACTGCCTGTGATTTTGATGCTTGCAGGTGCGGTTCTTGTTTTGAGAAAGAAGCAGTAGTTAGGTTCGAGCATGCATCCTTTCATGGCATTCATACATGCATTTATATTTGTACATGTGTTACGGGATTCTAACAATATATCCGGCGAATGCATTGTGCTAAGTCGGAATTTGACGTTTTCCCTTTTTTTTGTTTTGCATTTCAGAATGGTTGTCACTCGACGTGGTGGGGAGGTTCCAAAGGGTTCCGGTCAGAACAACCCTCCTCCACCGCCGACCATGGCGGATGTGCTCATGCAAATCGAGCAGAACCGCCAAGCGAATCACGCTCTCCTCCAGACGAACCAAGCGCTCCTGGAGGCTCTCGTGCGCAACGCGGCTCCTCATGGAGGAGGTGGAGCCGTGCGCCGAGACGACTTCTCGGACTTCTTGCGGACTCAGCCGCCGGTCTTCTCGCGAGCTGAGGATCCTCTGGATGCCGATCACTGGCTCCGGACGATCGAGCAGAAGCTCGTCCTTCTTCACTGCGAGGATCACGAGAAGGCGCTTTTCGCCGCCCATCAGCTTCAGGGCCCGGCGGGTGCGTGGTGGTCCGGCTTTCTGGCCATGCACCCCGCCGATCACCGCGTGTCTTGGGCGGAGTTCCGTGAGGCTTTCCGCTCATTTCACATACCGAGTGGCCTCATGGAGGCTAAGCGGCGGGAGTTTGAGGACCTCAAGCAAGGAGGTCGGGCGGTGATGGAGTACGTGCAGGTGTTCAACCACCTTGCACAATACGCTACCGAGGAGGTCAGCACGGATGCGCGCAAGCAGCGCCGCTTCGTGAATGGCCTGAACTCAAAGATGCAGGACCGGTTGTCCGCGCATAAGTTTGCCGACTTCAACGAGTTGGTGAGCACGTCGATCACGGTGGAGCTCAAGTATAAGAGCCACCAAGAGGAGAAGAGGCGGAAGAGGGGTTCCTCATCTTCTGTGGGTGGGAGCTCGCAGCGCGCCCGCACTGAGAGTCAGCCTCCACAGTCTCAGGTGCCGTCGGCTGGCTACCCACGGCCGATGTGGTTTGTACCACGTCCTGCGTTCTCCGCCCCACAGGGGCAGGCTGCACGACCAGTCGGCTCCCAAGTGAGCGTGACCGGTGGCTCAGGTGGTCCGTGCTTCAACTGCGGCCGCGTCGGCCATTTCTCGAGGGAGTGCCCGTATCCGAGGCCGGGAGCCGCGGTGAGTGCCCCACGACCACCGCCGGCTCAGTCAGCACCGCAGTCTTCGCAGGCGACCCACGTTCCCAAGCGTGGTCAAGCTCGCCATACTACCGCCGACGAGGTTCAGGAGGGTGACACCGTCCTGATGGGTACGTTGGATATGAGTTTCAACTCTGACATCTTTTCTGCAGTGGTTTTGTTTGATTCAGGAGCCTCTCACTCCTTTATATCTTCGGATTATGTTTGGGAGAGTGGGTTGAGAGTCAGTGCTACCCACACACCGTATCTTATAGACGCCCCGGGGGCCAAAGTTCTAATCAACCAGTGTGTGAATAAAGCGGTGGTAATTGTCAACGAAGTGCCCTTCTTTGTCAATCTGTTAGTGATGAACTCAAAGGGAATTGATGTTATTCTGGGAATGAATTGGCTCTCCAAGAACAAGGCTGTGTTGGACTGTGCTCGGCGAACCGTCACCCTAAATGGTCTGTCAGGTACTCGGGTCAAGTTGAAGCTAAAGGGGGTCAAGTCCTGCCTGTTCGCCATAAAGGTTGTCCCCGCCAGGATTATGGAGACCATTCCTGTGGTGTGGGAATTTCTGGATGTCTTTCCGGATGAGTTGCCTGGAATGCCGCCTGGCAGGGCAGTGGAGTTCTCGATTGATCTCGTGCCCGGTGCGGCCCCGATTTCGAAGAAGATGTATAAGATGTCGCCAGTTGAGCTAGTTGAGCTGAAGAAGCAGATTCAGGAGCTGCTGGCGAAGGGTTTCATTCGTCCGAGTTCCTCACCTTGGGGATGCTCGGCTCTATTTGTGAAGAAGAAACATGACACTCTCCGGATGTGTGTTGATTACCGTCCGCTGAATGCAGTCACGGTGAAGAATGTGTATCCGCTTCCTAGGATTGACATCTTGTTTGATCAGTTGACTGGAGCCCGAGTCTTCTCAAAGATTGACTTAAGGCTGGGCTATCATCAGATCAAGGTTCGGCCAGAGGATATTCCAAAGACAGCGTTCTCTACTCGATATGGCTTGTATGAATTCACCGTTATGTCGTTTGGCTTGACTAATGCGCCGGCTTTCTTTATGTACCTCATGAACTCGGTGTTCATGGAGGAATTGGACAAGTTTGTCATTGTTTTCATCGACGACATTTTGATATACTCCAAGACTGAGCAAGAACACATTGGGCATCTCCGTGTTGTTCTGGGCAGACTCCGAGAGCATCAGCTGTACGCCAAGTTCAGCAAGTGTGAGTTCTGGCTCAGGGAGGTGGCCTTTCTGGGACATGTTCTATCAGAGAACGGGGTGGCAGTTGACCCGAGCAAGGTGCAGGATGTGCTCGACTGGGTTCAACCCCAGAATGTCAGTGAGATCCGGAGTTTTCTTGGACTTGCAGGCTATTACCGCCGGTTCATCGAGAACTTCTCCAAGGTTGCGAAGCCAATGACCGAGTTGTTGAAGCAAGGCAGCGTGTTTGATTGGTCAGATGCCTGTGAGTCTGCCTTCCAGACATTGAAGAAGCTGCTCACGACCGCTCCAGTGCTTGCTCAGCCTGATGTGACCAGAGGATTTGATGTGTATTGCGACGCGTCCGGCATCGGTCTCGGCTGTGTTTTGATGCAGGAGGACCGAGTCGTTGCATATGCATCCCGACAGTTGAAGCGTCATGAGGAGAACTACCCGACACATGATCTTGAACTTGCAGCTGTCGTGCACGCTCTGAAGATGTGGCGCCACTACTTGATGGGCAACTTGTGCCGTATCTACACGGATCATAAGAGTTTGAAGTACATTTTCACGCAGGCGGATTTGAACATGAGGCAGCGAAGATGGCTCGAGTTGATCAAAGACTACGAGCTGGAGGTTCACTACCATCCTGGCAAGGCGAATGTGGTCGCCGATGCTTTGAGTCGAAAGGCTCATTGTCACTGTCTTGTAGCCTCGCCGATGGATTCCATGTTGTGTGATGAGTTCCGGCGTCTTGGGCTTGATATGGTGTCAGACGGTTTTATTGCAAATCTAGAAATCAAGTCCATGCTCATTGATGAAATTAAGGTTGCTCAGAGGGATGATAAGGGTATGGCCCGAATTCGAGAGAAGAGAAAGATCTGGCAGGCCTTGTGTTTTACTGAGGATGATCAGGGCGTTATCTGGTTTGGGAACCGTCTAGTGGTTCCGAGGGTCGAGGCGCTGAGGAAGAAGATCCTTGATGAGGCTCACGATTCGTTGCTGTCCATTCACCCAGGCAGTACGAAGATGTATCAGGATTTGAAACCCCGTTTCTTGTGGACTCGCATGAAGCGGGAGATTGCTAGGTATGTGTTTGAGTGCGATGTCTGCCGAAGGGTGAAGGCTGAGCACGTCAAGCCTGCCGGTACACTCCAGCCTTTGTCCATTCCATCTTGGAAGTGGGAGGAAGTTGGGATGGATTTCATTACCGGCTTACCGAAGACTTCGAGTGGGTATGACTCTATTTGGGTCATCGTGGACCGGTTGACAAAGTCCGCACACTTCCTTCCTGTCAGAACCACTTATTCTGCTAAGCAGTATGCGGAATTGTACCTCACTAGAATTGTTTGCCTCAATGGGGTGCCGAAGAAGATCATCTCTGATCGAGGTACACAGTTTACTTCTCATTTCTGGAGAAATTTCCAAGAGGCTATGGAGACTGAGTTGTTCCACAGCACGGCGTATCACCCACAGACGGATGGTCAGACGGAGAGGGTAAATCAGATTCTCGAAGATATGCTCCGTGCTTGTGTACTCACTTATGGGAAGAAGTGGGACATATGCCCGCCGTTCGCGGAATTTTCGTATAACAACAGTTTCCAGGCTAGTATAGAGATGGCGCCATTTGAGGCCCTTTATGGTCGGAGGTGCCGTACGCCGCTGAATTGGTCCGAATCTGGCGAGCGGGCTTTTCTAGGTCCGGATTTGGTCAAGGAGGCAGAAGACCATGTCCAGAATATTCGCAAGAGTATTCTCACGGCCCAGTCAAGGCAGAAGAGCTATGCAGATCGACGTCGCCGAGAGCTCACATTTGAGGTGGGGGATCGTGTGTACCTGAAGGTCTCACCTCTCAAAGGCGTTCGTCGATTCCAAGTCCGAGGCAAACTGGCGCCTCGGTATGTTGGGCCATTTCAGATTCTAGCTCGGCGTGGAGAGGTTGCATATCAATTGGAGCTGCCGCCGTCCCTCTCCGCGGTACAGAATGTGTTTCATGTCTCACAACTCAAGAAGTGTCTCCGAGTCCCGACCGATGACGTTGATGTTGCGCCTGAAGAATTGCAACCAGACTTGACGTATTGTGAGAAGCCGATGCGAGTCTTGGATGAAACCGAGCGCAAAACACGGCGGGGTTCAATCAAATTCTTGAAGATTCAGTGGAGTAACCACTCTGAGTCCGAAGCGACTTGGGAACGGGAAGATCAGCTTCGTTCCGAGTATCCTGAGTTCTTTGAGAATTTGTAATACCAATGTAATATAGCGTATTTGGAATCTCTCGCATGTATGTGTTCATCTCTATGATTGAATAAAAATCTGCGTTGGATTCCATCTCATGCGTCATGATGTCGGCTCACAACCTGCTAAGTCATCACAGCGTTCTCATTGTTCCCTCTACGGCTCGTACCGAATCTCGGGACGAGATTCTTTTAAGGGGGGGAGGTTTGTCACGGCCCAGAGTTTCTAAAACATGTAGTTAAGTGCTAATGGGCGTCATTAGCATCATTTGTTTGGTTTTGAGCAATTTTAGGCATTTCAATTTTCAATTTAACAAATTGTAAAAATCAATATTAGTTGATGCGTTGTCAAGCAACTCACCATATTGCTATACAACATAGGGCTGGAAATAATTTTAGAAATTAATAGATGTCAGGAGGAGAATATAAATGAATTTTCCCAAATTTTTGGGATTTGTTTTAAAGGCATAAAAATCAAAACAAGTTAGAAAAGCTTGCCTCTTTATAGAATTTTCATTTGAATTTGGTGCAAGCTTTTTGGGTCAAACAAGGTAAAATGGATTGTTCATGATTTATAGAAGCCAACAAAATTTGTTCCACAATTTTTAGACCACAGTAAGACCTCCACCTTGATAACCAAAGTAGTGAAGATATTTTTGCCTGGCGGTCACTGTTCGTCGGCCCCACCTGTCATCCCCTTCGCTCAGACAGCCTCTGCTCCCCCTTCTCCCGCTCTCACAGAGCAAGGCGGTGCCGCAATCCTTGACTTCGGTGGCCATCTCCACGTTGCCGGCCAAAAGATCGGCCCAGGCCTTATCTCCTCCTTCGCCTCTACTTTATATCTCTCTCTCCCTCGCTTGCTCTTCCTGTCGCCCAGCACACCACAGCGCCGAGCTGCATTGCGCCGCGCTGCTGGCCAAGTCCGACGCGCCACCGGCAAGCTCCCTCGAGCTCGAGCCCAGTGGAGCCGCAGGGAAGAGCGCCCCGAGCTCCTCCGCCGTTTCCCCTCCTTCCCCGGCCGTTTCCCGCAAGGATTGGAGCCATCCACGCCTTCTTCCCCAACGGCGGCAGCCGAACTCCGCCGCCCTTCGTCGAACCGTCGTGCCCTCGCTTCTCCGGCCCAACCTGCTACACGGTGAGCTTCCCCGTGTTCCTGTACACCTTATGCACGCGCCGTTTTCCTCCCGTCCCGTCACCGGCGCGTGTGTCCGCGATGACCAAGCCGCCGCCGCCTCCCCGCGCGTGCCGCCAGCCGTGCCGTCGTCGAGCTCGTCGGCTGGCAAACGCGCCGTTAGGTCCACGTGCTTGCGTAGAACGCGTTGGGTGCTCGGTTAGGATTATTGCACCGCCGTTCGCCGACGGCGAGGCAAAGCCGTGCCGCCGCCGTGAAGTCCCGTTGTCCGCCACCGCTGACCATCCTCCGGCCGTCGGCAGAGACCGCGTAGGCCTCAAATGGATCCGCGCGCTCGTGCTAGTGCCGCAGCTGTCCCTCCCGGCCGCCTGACCTGCACCGCTCGCCGCCGGCGGGCACGAACCGAGCCCCGGCCGGTCGCGCTGCGCAGTGTCCTGGGCGCGAGTCGATTTTGACTCGGGTCAAAATACGCCGGCCCCACTGTCAGTCGCAGCAGCTGGCCGAACCCGAGTGGAAAAAGGTTTAGGGTATTTAAGTATTCAAAAAAAATCGAAAATTGCGAAATGAATATTTATTTAGTTGATAAATCGGCTGAAAACTTGAAAAGTGCAGAGGAAATTGTGTAGAGCTCCAAATTTCCTAAAACCAATTTTGTTGGTTTTGTTGTATCATGATCTGTCCATTAAAAATACCAGTGGCCATGAAATGTGTGCTGTGAATTATTGAATTAATAAAATATGTCTAAGCTTTGATAATTTATAATTAAAGTTTGGTATTTCCAAAATTGATGAATCTAATTTTGTTGGCCTTGTATCATCATACTCTGCACATGAAAAATACTAGGTGTTGTGAAATGTATAATTAAATTTGTTCAATTAATGAAATGTGTTTAATCTTCAATAATTCATAAACAATTTTTGATGAGTCCAAAATTTGTAAGTCCAACTTTGTTAATCTTGTTAAATTATGCCATGTTCAGTAAAAGTGCTAGGGTTTATGAAATGCTTACTGAGGATTGGTGAGTTGTCAAAATGGTTTCAATCTTTCAACATTTCATGTTTTGTTGGTCCATAAATAGAGTTGTGTAAATTATATTAGTGGGTTCCCTGTTTCCTTAAAAGGGTCACCCTCATGTTAAGTGTAGTTAGTTTTCTTTTTAGATTTAAACTGAGAGTTAAGCTTAATCAATTTAGGAAGTTATTAAATGCTGAATAATAATTCAGATCAGAAAATCCTTAAGGCTTTTAACTCATGGCATAAGTGCATTGCATCTCCACTGTTGTCTTACAGTGAAGCATCTTTCGTTGCATGTCATTCATATTCATTACATTGCATGCGTGATTCTTTTAGGTAACTTCGACCCGGCGAGCGAGGCGAACGAGGCTGTCCCCGGAGGTTCCCGCAGTGGTGATCGTGACTCGGGTAGCTGTGAGCAGCAGCTAGGGCAGCAAGGCAAGCATCTATCATATTGCACCATGTCAATTGAAACTCTAATATGTTATCTACGCTTATGTATATATTGCATGTGTCGGGTTCCGAGTTGGGTAGAACCTATGCCTATGCATTCTTCCATTTCGGTCACGTGTCGTGTGTTATTCCATTGGAGCCTAGTGGTGTCGTCGAGGTCTAATGATAGTTCGCTATGCTTAGTGGTACTTAGGCTTTCCGGTAGAAGTCGACGACGGCGTCCACCGTTGTCGCGAGCCTAGGGCTTATTACTTGTTCACATTTGTGGTTATGTTGATGATGTGTCGGTTGGTGAGTGGTGAGTTGAGACGAGGTGTGGGCGGTGTTAGGGGTGTCATCTGCTCACGAGGAGTCCTCAGGCAGTTCGGGGAGGGAACCCGGACACCGTAGACCGCTTGCACCGGTTAAGCACCGATCGTCGGTGTAGTCGGCTTTAGCACTTACCTTACTCACCACATGCTGATATAATGGTAGGCGAGCTGATTACCTTCGCAGACGTGGTCATGTGGGCCTCGTCATAGACGGTGTGAGTCCGGTTTGAGTCCGGGCTTTTAGCGGTATTAGTTTGCTCGGGGAGTAGCTCTAATACCGCCGTGCCGAGCTATGGTTGATCCACATGGTTGGACCTGGTTGGGAAAGGTTGTCACGGGTACCCCCTTGTGTGCATCTTAGCGGGTGGCACAAGCCGTATGGTCCCCGTGTCATGTGGGTCCAGGAGTATCCCCCTGTAGGGTGTATAATCAGTTCGAATTGCCGCGCTCTCGGTCATGAGCATCGCTATCGCTTATCTCCACCGAGCGACCATGTTTGGTCGTAGAGTTTCGATGTGGGTTGTGGCATGGTTGGATTGGGGTGGTTTGGTCGGTATGTGGTCGGTGGTTTGGTGGTATTGGCTTACTTTTATACACTTGTTGTTTACATGTCTGATATGGTCAGTTGGTTGGCAAAGTTTGAGTTGGTGGTTGGTTAAGTCAGTTGCTTACACCTAGAGTCTAGGTTGCTTACCGCTTAATGAACTTAAACATGTCTTAATCCTTGCTACAGCTTTAAATGCATGATCCTTGGAGTCGAGAATATATATATATATACTCATACTGTGTAAGACTTGCTAGTACCTTCGTACTAAGGGTGCTGCCCTTAAGTTGCTTTCAGGTTCGCAGGTTTGCGAGGAAGAGCCTGTGTTCGGCAACTTTGTGCCTGTCGATCAGGGTGGCGGGCCGGAGTAGCACCTTCTACTCCGAACTCCGGCGCTTTTGGTATGGAGCCTAAGGGCATACGGCTCCATACTCTTTTGTTGTATAGGTTTATTTTCCGCTGCGTAGTTGTGGTTGTTCCTCTTTTGTTGTAAATTGTGGAAGCAGTTGCTTGTTTAAGAATTGTAATCCAGTTTAATTACTTGCTCTCTATTAAACTGTGTTGTGATATTTGAGTTGGAAGGCATGTGTTCCGATCCTGGGCACAAAACACGTGCCGGGACTACCGGAATAGTATTCTGGTTAATCGTCGAGGTTGTGATTATGAATAATGATCCTCCTGATGATTAATTAAAATACTATTTGGACGGTTCCTCACACGAAGTGCTCGGGAGAGAGTGCTCGGGGCTGTACGTGGCAGCCCCCGAGGACTCAGTTCCCCGAAGGTCTCACCGAAGTGCTCGGGAGAGAGTGCTCGGGGCTGCACGTGGTAGCCCCCGAGGACTCAGTTCCCCGGAGGGTCCTACAGGAGTACATGGCAGCCCCCGAGCACTTGGTTCCCCGAAGGTTCGCGCAAGATCGCCCGACGATCCGAAGGGTCCCGTCGGCGGGGTGTCAGCCAGTCAAAGGTCCAATGCCGCATTTAATAGGCACGTGCGGCCTGACATCCTGACATCCTGACATTCTCAGCTGCCCACGCCCTAGTGTCAGAGCCTGCCATGCTTTGGCAGGGGGGCGTGGGTCCATTAATTGCACGGGTCCCGTCCCGTATCATCCGGGTGCCTCGGGATAACGTTGCCAGGATCGAAGCGCTCCTCCTGCCACCCTGCCCTGACAGAAGAACAAGACAGGGTGGGCGCACCGGGCGCCTCTATGGCTGCCCGGTGGGCCCTCTTAATGGCACCGGAGGACGTCCACAGTGGCGGGTGGTCGGATGCACGCCGCATTTTTCCACCGCCCCTGTCACTTCGCCAAGACGGAATGAAGATGCCTTTCTCCGTGGTGCCTTGGCACGCGCGCCCCCTCTTTCCCATTCAGGATAAGTCGAGGTCGGCGCGCGCCTATAAAAGGAAAGGATGGAGAAGACATGAAGACCAAGTAAGTTAAAAAAGAAGCGCGACGAACACAATAGAACAGGAACATCACAAACAAGCTCGAGCAGAGCTAGAACACGAGAGCCTCAAGCTCTCTGTAGGCGATACACCCTTGTAACCGGATACATCCTTGAAGAATTCCCTTCAAGGAAAGATATAGCACTCACACAGGAGTAGGGTGTTACGCCCCCGTGCGGCCCGAACCTGTCTAAACCCTAGTGCATCTATCTCTTTTTTGCACTAGGTCGATCGTCCCCCACCACCAGCCGTCGCATCTATTTCCGTTTCCATTTATTTCCCCGACGAGCTCGTTCAGGATCATCCCCCCGGCCAAATCTTTAAAAAGGGGTCTCTCGGGATCCCTGCGACAGGAGTTCATCCTCCGACAACCATGTTCAAGATCTACTAATTAATTGGCCATGCCATACCCATACAAGCCTCGTGGTTGAACTGTTAATCGGGGTTACTCATTCCATGAACTGTCCTTAGGATACCGATCAGACACTACCACCAACCATAGTGCTTCCACGCACCTGTGCATTCTCGCATCATCATCATCTAACCTTCTGGTCAACATCCCTATGTTCCAAGCTGATACACAATTATCAGTATTCCTAACTCATAGTTTTATAGATCATTAATCATGTTTAACTAACAACCCAATCATACCCTTGGGCAAAGCTAAGAATAAGCTAACCAACCTAACCACTAAGACGACAAGGGATATATGGAACAGGATACTATAAGTAAATGGGATTCAAAGTTAACAGCATGCATATTTGAAATAAAGAACGCATTTGAAAAACTGGGATCAGAATGTTGAAGGACACTTGCCTCTTCCAATTGCTGCTCATACTCTTCAAAGACTTGGTCCTAGAGATTCTCAAACTACTCCTTGTCTGCTCTCGAAACACACCGGAAAAGCACACAACAATACTATCTAAGAACACTACACCAAACAATAGCTAACATCTATGAAAAAGGTATTAAACATTAGTATATGTCTCTATGAACACGAGGGTGTGAAAATCATCTAAATCGGAGCTAGAACGAGAAATTTATGCTAAAAACAAGTTTAGGGTTAAATCTGAAAAATAAAATGACTTATTTCCGTTTCCATTTATTTCCCCGACGAGCTCGTTCAGGATCATCCCCCCGGCCGAATCTTTAAAAAGGGGTCTCTCGGGATCCCTGCGACAGGAGTTCATCCTCCGATAGCTGGCACGCCAGATAGGGGGGAATATCCCTGGATTTGTTCGTTTGCTTTCTTCCACAGGAAAAGATGGCTGGTGGGCACCGTCTCCAGCATTCCGGCTCCACTTCCAGTGACGGAGTGCTGCCCGACGCCCGGGAGAGCCCAGTCGCTGCTGCGTTCCAGCAGCAGCCGCTATCCACGTGCGCGGTTTTTTCCGCCCAAGGGGATCAAGGCGCTGGGCCCAGCAGGGCCGCCGCCACCGCTGCTGATGCACTTTCCGACCCCCAGCAGGAGGTCGGGACCCCGGCCACTAGGTCCGCCTCTGGACCGCGTCGGGTGCCACTTCGGCGCAGGCTCGCGTTCAGCGAGGCCGGCCCGGGGAGCGCGCTGCTTGCAGCGCATGCTCTCCACAGGCACCCGCCCGTTGAGGCCACGGCGAACACTCCAGAAGGCCGGTGGATCCAAGATGTCGTCGCTTTGGTTGGCACTGCTCGCCGCCAGGTGCAGGCTGGGAGTCCTCGCGCCACCTCTCAGCGTGGCGCCGCCAGAGCTGGCTCCTCAACGGGCAACACCCGCACGGGCCGAGGGGCCTCCAGGCGGAGTGCCGTCCCCCTGGCCGTGTCCGAAGCCCGGGACCTCCGCTTGCGCCTTGACGAGCGGAGGGGCCACGAGGACGCCCGAGTTACTCTCGAGCGCCAGCGGGAGACCCGGCAGGGGGTCGGGGCAGAGGACCAGGCTTCCTCTCTCCTGGCCCAAGGCCACCGGGAATCCCCGGCTCGCCGCCACTCGCCACCGAGGACCCCCGCTCGCGCTGCGGGGTACGGCACCGGCTGCCGTGCCTTCACCGTCGAGCTCCGCTGAGTCAGGTGGCCTTCCAAGTTTCACCCCGAGCTGCCGGACAAGTACGACGGGTCCATCGACCCCGTCGAGTTCCTCCAGATCTACACAACGGCCATCCAAGCGGCCGGAGGCAGCGAAAAGGTGATGGCAAACTATTTTCATGTTGCCTTGAGGGGCTCTGCCCGCTCTTGGCTTATGAACTTACCCCCAGGGTCTATTAGCTCCTGGGATGACCTTTGCCACCAGTTTGTGGCCAATTTTCAGGGCACATTTACGTGCCCCGGCTTGGAGTGCGACCTCCACGCCGTCCAACAGCAAGAAGGGGAGACGCTGCGGCGCTTTATACAGCGTTTCAGCCAGGTTCGCAACACTATTCCGCGAGTGGCCCCCCATGCTGTTATTGTTGCTTTCCGGCAGGGCGTCCGCGACGAGCATCCCAAAAGCTAGGTACGCACGGGATCGAGACCACTGCGGAGCTCTTTGCACTGGCCGATAAGTGCGCCAAGGCTGCGGAGGCCAGGGCGTGGCATGCTCCTCGCCCCGCCACCGACCAACCAAGTTCTTCCCGCTCCGACAAGCGGGAAAAGAAGAAGAGAAGGAAGCGCGAGGCCGCACCCGTAGAGCCGACCCAGGGCCCCGCCCATAGGGCGCCGCAAGAGCCCGACCGCCGGCAAGAGCGCCGGCCGGGCGTCGTTCGACGTCCTGCAAGGTCCCCTGCTAGGGCCCCTCCTCGGGCCCCCATGCCCACGAGGGCCCCAGCACCGGCTAGGGCACCAGCTCCCGCAAGAGCCCCAGCCCCCGGCCGGGCTCCTGCTCCAGCGAGGGCCCCCGCTCCCGCGGGGCCCGAGCCAGGTAAATGGTGTCCCATACACCAGACCAGATGGCACGACCTCACGGAGTGTCGTACGGTCAAAGGACTCATGGAGCAGCGCTAGAGGGAGCGCGACGAGTCCCGCGGAGGAGGCGATGCCGAGGTCACCCCCGACAACGCCGAGCTCGGTTTCCAGGAGCCCGAGCACGCCGTCGCCTTCATCGACGGAGGCGCGTACACGCCTTCCTCGCGCCGTGGCATTAAGGTCATGCGACGCGAGGTGTGCTCGGCAACCCCGAGCGAGGAGGCCGCGAGGCCCCTGAGGTGGTCGGACGCTCCGATCACGTTCAGCATGGCTGATCACCCCGCCAGTACTGCAGCTGTGGGGCGACTACCCCTGGTGGTGTCCCCCACTGTCTGCAATGTTAAGGTCGGCAGAGTGCTGATCGACGGTGGTGCCGGCCTCAACCTCCTCTCCAAGGAGGCTTTTGAGAAGCTGCAGGTGTCTTCCAGGCGCCTAAAGCCGTCGCTCCCCTTCTGCGGAGTGACCCCCGGGCACTCCCTGCCCCTCGGGCAGGTCGAGTTGCCCGTGACGTTCGGGAGCCGGGACAACTTCCGCACGGAGTGCGTCCTCTTCGACGTCGCGGAGCTCCCTCTCCCCTACAACGCCATCCTCGGGCGTCCGGCGCTCGCCAAGTTCATGATGGCCATGCACTACGCATATCTCACGGTTAAGATGCCGGGCCCCGCGGGCCCCATCTCCATGATCGCCGTCTCCTGCGCTGAGCAGTCATACATGGCTCTGGTCTCAGCGCAGGCCGAGGTCGATGGCTCTACAAGGGGCCCGGGACCCTCTTCATCCAAACCCCGACTCGCTGCCGACGCCTCTGTTCCAACGAAGGAGGTCGTGGTGGGCGAAGGCGCTACCCAGGTCGTCCGAATCGGCGGTGACCTGGGCAGCAAATAGGAAAGCGCGCTCGTCGCCTTCCTCCGAGCTAACGCAGACGTGTTTGCCTGGCAACCATCCAACATGCCCGGGATCCCTAGGGAGGTGATCGAGCATCACTTGGCGGTGCATCCGGACGCCCGCCCGGTGAAGCAGAAGGTCCGGCGGCAGGCGCCTGAGCGCCAGGAATATATCTGCGAGCAGGTCAGCAAGCTCCTCGACGTCGGATTTATCCGAGAAGTCCTCCACCCCGACTGGCTGGCAAACCCAGTCATCGTCCCGAAGGCCAACGGCAAGCTCCGCAGGTGCGTGGACTACACCGACCTAAATAAGGCTTGCCCTAAAGATCCCTTCCCCTTACCTCGCATTGATCAAATTGTAGATGCAACTGCGGGATGCGATCTTTTATGCTTTTTAGATGCAAACTCTGGGTATCACCAGATTCGCATGGCCGTAGGGGACGAGGAAAAAACTGCTTTTACCACTCCGGTGGGGACTTATTGCTACATGTCAATGCCTTTTGGCCTGCGCAACGCTGGATCTTCCTTCCAGCGCGCTATTCGTATTACCCTTGACTCGCAGGTTGGCCGCAACGTTGAAGCTTACATCGACAATCTCGTGGTCAAAACCCGAGACCGCGCCACCCTGCTCGAGGACCTTGCCGAGACTTTCAACAGTCTCCGCACAACCCGCCTCAAGCTCAACCCGGACAAGTGTGTCTTCGGGGTGCCGGCGGGCAAGCTCCTTGGTTTCTTGGTTTCTGGCGGAGGAATCGAGGTCAACCCAGAGAAGATCCGGGCCATCGAGCAGATGCGACCCCCAGCTCGACTCAAGGAGGTCCAGCGTCTCGCCGGCTGCATGGCAACCCTCGGGCGCTTCATCTCCAAGCTCGGGGAGCGAGGGCTCCCCCTCTTCAAGCTTCTGAAGAAATCCGGTCGTTTCGACTGGACGCCGGAGGCTGAGCAGGCCTTCCGCGATCTGAAGAAGTACCTCACTTCGCCACCCGTGCTGGTGGCTCCCTCTCAAGGTGAGCCCCTACTGCTCTACGTTTTGGCCACTCCTCAGGTCGTGAGCATGGTGCTGGTGGTGGAGCGCGACGAGTGTTCAGGGCCGGGTGCTGGGTCCCAGCTCCCAGAGGCCCCCGACCACTCACCTGTCCTCGCGGCTCCCCCTGGGCAAGGGGTCGAGCCCGACCACACTACTCCACCCAGCCAGGGAGTCGAGCCCAAATGCCCGGCCAGCCCCGACCATGCCGCCGAGCCTGGGGGCTGCAGCAGCCCCCCGGGTGGAGCCGCCGTCCGGGCCCACCGGGTGCAGCGACCGGTGTACTTCGTCAGTGAAGTCCTCTGGGAAGCCAAGACAAGATATCCCCAGGCTCAAAAGCTGCTCTATGCCATGCTCTTCGCTTCCCGGAAGCTGCGCCACTACTTCCAGGCGCACAAGGTCTCGGTGGTTACCACGTATCCACTGGGACCCATTCTCCGAAACCGGGAAAGCACCGGGCGCGTTGTCAAATGGGCAGTGGAGCTGGTGGAGTTCGACCTACACTTCATCAGTCGCCAGGCGATCAAAAGCCAGGCGCTCTCCAACTTTTTGGCAGAGTGGACGCCCGTCCCCTACATCGTCCCAGAGGAGATCTCTGCCTATCCTGGGCACGACGCGCCCGGGTACTGGGTCATGCACTTCGACGGCTCCCTCTCGCTGAAAGGCGCAGGGGCCGGAGTGGTTCTCACCTCCCCAACGGGTGAAGAGCTCTGGTACGTCGTACAGTTGCAGTTCCGCGCGTCCAACAATATGGCGGAATATGAAGGTCTCATCGCCGGCCTCCGGGCTGCGGTGGGGCTCGGGATTCATCGCCTCCTGGTCAAAGGGGACTCCCAACTGGTCGTCAACCAGGTATCCAAGGAGTACCAGTGCACGGATCCTCAAATGGCGGCGTACGTGGCTGCGGTCAGGAAGCTGGAGAGGCGCTTCGATGGCCTGGAGTTGCGGCACATCCCTCGCCGCGACAACACTCCGGCCGATGAGCTCTCCCGCCTGGCCTCCTCCCGTGCGCGCGTCCCTGCCGGAGTCTTTGAAGAAAGTCTCGCATAGCCTTCCGTCCTGCCTACCGAACAGGATGAAGGGGAAACCTCGAACTCAATTCAGGGGACCCCGGCGGTGCCCTCAGTGGGAAGCCCCGTCAGGGCGCCGCCATCCGGCGAGTGCGCTGCGCTCGCTGAATGTTCTTAAGATGCCTCGTGGATGTCTGACATCCGAGGGTACTTGAAAGAAAAGTTCCTACCCAGGGATGAGGCGTCTGCCGAAAGAGTTGCTCGGCAGTCCAGGCGCTATGCCATAGTAGATGGGGATCTCTACCGGCGTAGCGCAGGAGGTGTCCTCCTGAAATGCATCTCCCGGGCAGAAGGCGGCGATCTTCTCACAGAGGTCCATGAGGGCGAGTGCGTTGGCCATTCATCGTTCCGCACGCTGGTCGGGAAGGCCTTCCGACAAGGTTTCTACTGGCCTACAGCTCTCCAGGATGCTTTCGAGCTGGTTCGGCGCTGCAAGGCGTGCCAATTCCATGCAAAGCAGATTCATCAGCCAGCTTAGGCTCTTCATACCATTCCCCTGTCATGGCCTTTCGCGGTCTGGGGTTTGGACATTCTGGGTCCATTCCCCCGAGCAATCGGGGGCTATGCATACCTATATGTCGCCATCGACAAATTCACCAAGTGGCCGGAGGCGGTCCCAGTCATCAAGGTGACCAAAAACACGGCGCTCCAGTTTATCCGCGGCATCACCAGCCGCTCTGGCGTCCCGAACCGGATCATCACCGACAACGGCACCCAGTTCACGAGTGCCCTGTTCGGGGACTATTGCGAAGACCTCGGCATCAAGCTCTGCTTCGCCTCCGTCGCTCATCCTCGGAGTAACGGGCAGGTTGAGCGCGCCAACACGGAGATACTGAAGGGCCTCAAAACCCAGACCTATAACGTGCTCGCCAAGCACGAGAAGGGATGGGTGGACGAGCTGCCAGCCGTGCTATGGGCTAATCGGACTACGCCAAGCCGCGCCACCGGGGAGACTCCGTTCTTCCTCGTCTACGGCGCCGAGGCGGTACTCCCCTCCGAGCTCACTCTGGGCTCCCCTCGGGTGCATGCGTATTCTGAGGGTGAGCAGGAGCAGCAAAGGCGCGACGACGTGGACTACCTGGAAGAGCGCCGGCGGCGTACCGCCGTCCGGGTGGCTCGGTACCAGTAGAGTCTGCGGCGTTATCATCTGCGCCATGGCCGGGCCCGATCTCTCGAGGTGGGGGACCTAGTTCTCCGACGTGTCCAGTCGCGCGAAGGAATGAATAAGCTGTCCCCTGTGTGGGAAGGCCCCTTCACCGTGATCGCGGTCCCGCGGGCAGGTTCTTTCAGGTTGGCGACAGAGGAAGGACAGCCACTCCCGAACCCGTGGAACATCGAGCATCTCCGAAGGTTCTACCCGTAGATGGTCGTGCTCGCGGTTCAGGTCAACCAGGCCGGGGGCTTCCCCCCGCCCAAGCAGACCGAGGGCTCCACCCCTTGGGTAAGTCGCCGTCGCCCAACCTTGTAAACATTGCACATTCAACATTTCAATAGGCAATCGCTATGTCGAAATATTTTTCTGGATTCCGTATGTTTAATATGTCTGGTGAGGTGCTCGGTCATGCGAGAAAAAGTTCGCTCTCTCATTTTCCCCGCTGATAAAAGAATCCCAATCGGTATGCATGCGGGCAGTTGCCGCTAACTTACGTCCGGCATGGTAGGCTGTGGTGTTCGGTGTCGTGGCAGGCTCCCGGGCACTACCGAGTTCCGGGGTGCTCTAGGTAATCCTATCTCTCGAGCTGCTCGAGTAGTCCGGAGCTCAGGCCCCCAGGGCGGGCTGTCGGTGCTCGGTCTGGTCTGTCATACCCGGGCGCCACCAAACCATAGGACCTCTGGGTTATGCCTCTGACCGCTCCTGTCCGCCGGTTTGGGTATTCAAGAGGTCTCGGGTCGAAAACGAGAGCAGTCTATAACAAGTACCGCACTAACAGAGCGCACCAGACAAAGAAATTCTATATTCTCTCTTAAGTCACAGGCCGACAATCAAGAGCAGTTCGACCGCGAGGGCTTCAATGCCCCGGTCTCTGATCGGCCCCAAGGGTCCTCGGGTGGTCCTACCACTTAGGCACGAGTGGTCGAGATCACCCGACCCCGGGAGCCTCGTGTGCCTCTGGGCGCTCGGGCGCTCCGCTGAAAGAACCAAGTCCCCGGGCACCCCGAGCTCGAAAGCACACCCCTCCTGGATCGGTTGCCCGGAAGGCCGACAGCTGTCCGGTGAGTGGTTATATTCAGACAAGTCTGCTTTCAATAAATTTATGTTCCCGAGTCATCCTCGGGAGCTCTGGCACTTTAATCTGTTCGGCGAGGTGATCTCCTCGCGCACAAAACCCTACCGCGTGTCTACTTTTTCCTGGAACGATAGAGCGGTTTGTAGAAAGGAGTACCGCGCGTACGGTAATGTCTGACCGAAGCCCTTCGTGGTGGTCGTGGTGTTCGGTCCGCTTTTAAGGACCCCGAGCACTACCGAGTCCTCGGGTACCCTGGGTAATCCTATCGCTCGAGCTGCTCGAGTAGTCCGGAGCTCAGGCCTCGGGGGTGGGCTGTCAGTGCTCGGTCCGGTCCGTCTTAAGCCCGGGCACCACCGGACCACGAGGACTCTTGGTCACATTTTTGCCCGCACGCGTCTCCCGTCTACTGACTGAGTGGTCGCGAAGTGAAAAAGTATTCACTGGGCACGGCGTGTTCCGTGCTGGATCGATCTATCTCCCGGGCAAGGAAGTTCGTGTCTTTGTTTTTTGACTTAGACGATGCGGACTCGCGAGAGCTCGAGGGCTGACTGCGCCAACAAACAGCAATCAGGACAACTTCGTTCTCAGGGATGGGAAGGTCGGAAACGGTCCGACTGAGTACTCCCCAGGACTTCAAGGCAAAATATCAGAAGGAACATCAAGCACTCAAAGAAATTGGAGTTGCGAGCCCAAAGAAAAGCTGCCACTATATTCACAAGGCATATACAAAGCGTTTCTAAGGGATCACTCCTATATTTACATTCATCAAGACAACAAAGAAAGAAACAACTACAAAAGATCTAGTCGGCGGCGGAGGCGGCAGCTGAGTCCTCTGAGTCGTCCCTGGGGGCTGGCGACGGCAGCACCTCCCGCCTGAAGCCGGCCGCCACCACGGCGGCGGTACTCCGGACCGCTTCCCGGGCGGCCTCTCCCTCAGCTTCGACCACTCCCTCCCGCGCTGGCTTCAGCGGGAAGTTCGGGTCCCTGCTTCGGTAGCAGGCCAGGACGTGCTCGGCCACTGCATGTGCCAAGCCACGTCCCTCCCGGGCGGCAAGTTCTTGGACCGCCCAAGGCAGGGCCTCAAGGTGCTCGCAGACCTGCTGGAGCCCCAGCACTTGTCGTGCAGGGCTCTCGCTCTTCTGGTCTTCAACAAGCCGCCCAAGACCACCCTTCTCCACGGCCCGCCGCATCCGCCGGAGTATATCCTCCAGCATATGCTGCAGGTTGACCCGCGAGACAAAAGCGGTCTCAAGCTTCTCCTTAGCAGCCCGTAGCTGCGCCTCAAGTCCCTGGTCCCCGGCCGGACCAGAAGAACCGCCAACGGCTGCGGGGTCCGCAGCCTGCTTCGTCTTGGCCACCATCTCGAATAAGGCGCGTTCACGGGCGGTCAGTTCCGCCTCGTGCTTCGCGTTCTCCTCCGCCCTGGTAGCAGCGGCCGCTACCGCCGCAGTAGCCTCGCCCTCTCGACGACTCAGTTCACCTTCTCGGTGACTCAGCTCGCCCTCCCGCCGGGCCAGCGCGTCCTCCTGTTGGGCCACCGAATCCTCCCGGGCGCCGAGGTCTGCCGCTGACAACTCATTGTCCACCTCCCAAAGGGAGATGTCCTCTTCCCAGCGCCAAATCTCTTCTCTGATTTTCTGGAGGTCGTCTTCCCAATGCTGGAGGTCGGCGCGCGTCTTCTCGGCTGCGCCCTCCCGGCGGGTCAGCTCGGCTCGCAGCTCCTCCGCCGCCTGCTCGCGAGCTGCGACTGCCGCCTCCCTCTCCTGCGCCTGCCCCATCCTGGCAAGGGCCTCGGCAGCCTGCTGCCTCAACGCCTCAGCCAGGCGGGCGGCGTCTTCTCGTTCCCGCGCGGCTTCTGCCCGCGCGGCCTTCAAAATTTCTTGCTCCCGCACGACTTCCGCGCGGGTGTCTTCTAGGAGCTTCTGCTCCCGCGCGGCCGTCGCGCGGGCCTCCTCCTGGGCGCCCGTCAGCTGCACCTTCTCCGACGCCAGGCGGGCACACTCGGCCACAAGCTCCTCCCCCTTGGCGTTCACCGCCGCGCCCAGCCGCCCGACCACCGCCTGGACACCTGCGATCGCGGCCAGGAAGGGGATGGCGGGCTGGCCGGGCGCCGGTGGGGCCCCGGCCTCCCCGCCGATTGCCTCCGGGGGGGTCCGAGCTCTCCGCAGGGCCCCGCACCACCATCCGCCATGGGCTCTGCCTGCCCGGGGTAGGCTCCGCCGGCGCCGAAGACTCGGACGGCGGCCGCGTTACCGCATCGGCCGCCACGTCCGCCGGCCCCGGCAAGACTTCCACCTCCACCGTCGTCCGCCCCGGGCTCTCCGCGCCCAGGGTAGGTTCCGCCGACGCCGAGGATTCGGATGGCTGCTCCGTCATCCTCTCGGCCGCCGCCTCCGCCTCTCTCCCAGTGGCCGCCACGACTATTGGCGCCTCCACCATCCCTGCGCCCGCCTACGTTGATGCGGCCAGCGGGCTCGGCTCAGGCCTCGGTGCCCGTCCCCCTTCCGTCGCGGTGGCGCCCGCAGCCGGCCTACGGGAGATAGATGAAGATCAATGTCAAAGCTCAATTCGGGCAAGAAACGCCCAGGAAAGAGCAAGGAAAGAGACTCACCGGTACCGCCACTTAGCCGCTGGGAGCCTGAAGTCCGGGTCCGGCGGCACCGGCCCGGATTCCTCCCGCCGCCTCTTCCGCTGGGGGCTCGGCGGGGCCATTGCGCGGGTCTCAGGCGCCGGCACAGGCCCCATCCGCACCAGCCGCGGCTCCAGCACCAGAAATGCCGCCGCTGCCGACGGCGACGGCGGAGAATCTGGCACCAGAATGAGGGCTCGGGGACGCTTTCCCCAGTCCCCCGGAGCCACCTCCACAGTGATTTCGGAGGCGCCCTCCTCTCTAGCACGGCGGCTGCTGCCTGCAGCGGCCCCGTCACCAGCCCGCGCTGAGCTGATTGTGGCCTCCTCGCCGAGCAGCTCCTCCAAGCCGGGAGTTTGGAGGCCTCGGGGCTCCGGCTCCTCGGCCGGTCCACGGGCCCCTGGGCGTCGAACTCTGGCAGCCGCGCCATGATTGCCACCCGGTCGGGATTGGTGCAGAGCGCCATCTCCGGCCACAGGAGTTCCGCCCGGCCCATGTCCTCCACTCCGGTGATCACCCGCGTCATTCCCCGCAACTCCGCCGGGCCCAGGTCCCAGCTCGCGCCGATCTGGGTCCTGGTGATGTCCTCCGGCCCGGTGTAGAACCAACTCGGCCGGGCTCGCTCTCGCAGAGGCGCCAGCCGACGGCGCAGGAAGTCCACCACCACCATGACGGAGGTCATCCCGGACTCACGCAGCTCCTGGATGCGCTCCAGCACTGGCTTCAGCCTCGCGTCTTCTGGCGGCGGTGCCTCCCACGTCGACCTCCGAGGTTCCGCCACCGCCTCTGGCAGTTCGAGGCGCTCGTGGGGGTCGACGTCGATGAAGAACCAGTCCCGTCGCCACTCCTCCCACTTGCTGCACAGCACCTGGGGAATGTAATGATCCCCCAGGCCGTCCCAAAGCCGAAGGTTGCAGCACCCCACAACGTCCGCCGTGGAGTGCCCCCTCTTCTTCCCCACCGGCCGAAGGACGAAGAAATGGCGAAGCAGCGTCGCCGAAGGCGCCACCCCCACGAACATCTCGCAGAGGTGCGTGAAGATCGCCAACACCACCACGGAGTTGGGGCTTAGGTGCACCAATTGAATGCCGTAGGTCTCCAGCACTTGCAAGAAGAAGGTGGAGAACGGCGGCACCAACCCCGCCGCCACGAAAGATGTGAAGAGGACAATCCGCCCGGGGACGGTCGTCGCCGGCATCAGGCTCGCCGGCGTCACCACCACAGCTCCTGCTTGCCCCTCGGGCACCAGCAGTTTCCTGATCTTGTCTGCCGCCTCCTCGTTCCTCAGACGAGACTCCGGCAAGATGCTGTCTGAAGCCTTGTCCCGGCGGCCTCCTCTGACCCTCGTCATCTCGGCAGGAATGGAGGAGTTTTTAGTGGTGGAGGAAGGGAAGGAAGAGTGCTCCGGTCGCCTGAGAAATTCCTAAGGGCTTCGGAGCACGAAGAAAGCAAGAGCAGAAGTGCAAGAAGGCGTAAAGAGGGGGACGGACCGATCCCTTCCCCCTTTTATATATCTCAAAGTTCAAAAATTGCCGCCCAACGGTTCGCTCGGTGAAGCGTCGCCTCGATCGACGCAAACTGCCAGGCGAATCTCCCGCCGATCGTGCGGCGTCAGCGGCTGCCAGGCGTATTTTCCTCGATCTGCGCGGCGACCGCGCGTGCCGCCCGTACGGTCGTCATACCCTTCGGAAGTTGTGTGGACACGCGTCCACTCGTTTTCCCACTGGGTCGTGCTTGAGGTCTGGGTCCGCAAGGGCCACCTCCCGAAAGCCTGCCATGTGGCGTCTGCACCAGCCTCGGCCTCGGCCGCGACAAAGGGACCATCCGCAGTCTCCGCCCCGTCGCCTACCAATGGGCCCGGGGGCTACTGTCGGTGTATCAGGAACCAGGGGTCCCTAAGTCCCGAGACCGGGCCGGCCGTCCGCCACGTGTCACCATCCCGCGGGGTCCCCCCTGCCGGATGAGAAGAACCTAAGTTCCGGGAGAAGGTGCTCGGGGCAACAGCCTCTGATTCCCGAGCACCCTAGTTCCCCGATGACCCGCAGAGTCTAAGTACCGGGAAGAAAGTACTCGGAAGGGTTCCCACTTACCCCCGAGTACCGTAGTCCCCCAATGATCCAAACAGCCAAGTGCTCGGGAGAGGATGCTCGGGGCTGCACGTGGCAGCCCCCGAGGACTCGGTTCCCCGAAGGTCCTACCGAAGTGCTCGGGAGAGAGTGCTCGAGGCTGCACGTGGCAGCCCCCGAGGACTCGGTTCCCCGAAGGTCCTACCGAAGTGCTAGGGAGAGAGTTCTCGGGGCTGCACGTGGCAGCCCCCGAGGACTCAGTTCCCCGAAGGGTCCTACAGGAGTACGTGGCAGCCCCCGAGCACTTGGTTCCCCGAAGGTTCGCGCAAGATCGCCCGACGATCCGAAGGGTCCCGTCGACGGGGTGTCAGCCAGTCAAAGGTCCAATGCCGCATTTAATAGGCACGCGCGGCCTGACATCCTGACATCCTGACATTCTCAGCTGCCCACGCCCTAGTGTCAGACCCTGCCATGCTTTGGCAGGGGGGCGTGGGTCCATTAAATGCACGGGTCCCGTCCCGTATCATCCGGGTGCCTCGGGATAACGTTGCCAGGATCGAAGCGCTCCTCCTGCCACCCTGCCCTGACAGAAGAAAAAGACAGGGTGGGTGCACCGGGCGCCTCTATGGCTGCCCGGTGGGCCCTCTTAATGGCACCGGAGGACGTCCACAGTGGCGGGTGGTCGGATGCACGCCGCATTTTTCCACCGCCCCTGTCACTTCGCCAAGACGGAATGATGACGCCTTTCTCCGTGGTGCCTTGGCACGCGCGCCCCCTCTTTCCCATTCAGGATAAGTCGAGGTCGGTGCGCGCCTATAAAAGGAAAGGATGGAGAACACATGAAGACCAAGTAAGTTAAAAAAGAAGCGCGACGAACACAATAGAACAGGAACATCACAAACAAGCTCGAGCAGAGCTAGAACACGAGAGCTTCAAGCTCTCTGTAGGCGATACACCCTTGTAACCGGATACATCCTTGAAGAATTCCCTTCAAGGAAAGATATAGCACTCACACAGGAGTAGGGTGTTACGCCCCCGTGCGGCCCGAACCTGTCTAAACCCCGGTGCATCTATCTCTTTTTTGCACTAGGTTGATCGTCCCCCACCACCAGCCGTTGCATCTATTTTCGTTTCCATTTATTTCCCCGATGAGCTCGTTCAGGATCATCCCCCCGGCCAAATCTTTAAAAAGGGGTCTCTCGGGATCCCTGCGACAGGAGTTCATCCTCCAACAACCATGTTCAAGATCTACTAATTAATTGGCCATGCCATACCCATACAAGCCTCATGGTTGAACTGTTAATCGGGGTTACTCATTCCATGAACTGTCCTTAGGATACCGATCAGACACTACCACCAACCATAGTGCTTCCACGCACCTGTGCATTCTCGCATCATCATCATCTAACCTTCTGGTCAACATCCCTATGTTCCAAGCTGATACACAATTATCAGTATTCCTAACTCATAGTTTTATAGATCATTAATCATGTTTAACTAACAACCCAATCATACCCTTGGGCAAAGCTAAGAATAAGCTAACCAACATAACCACTAAGACGACAAGGGATATATGGAACAGGATACTATAAGTAAATGGGATTCAAAGTTAACAGCATGCATATTTGAAATAAAGAACGCATTTGAAAAACTAGGATCAGAATGTTCAAGGACACTTGCCTCTTCCAATTGCTGCTCATACTCTTCAAAGACTTGGTCCTAGAGATTCTCAAACTACTCCTTGTCTGCTCTCGAAACACACCGGAAAAGCACACAACAATACTATCTAAGAAAACTACACCAAACAATAGCTAACATCTATGAAAAAGGTATTAAACATTAGTATATGTCTCTATGAACACGAGGGTGTGAAAATCATCTAAATCGGAGCTAGAACGAGAAATTTATGCTAAAAACAAGTTTAGGGTTAAATCTGAAAAATAAAATGACCTATTTTGAATAAAATAGAAAGGGAAGGGGCCTTTTGTAAAAATAGATGGACTTTTTTATAAAAATATAAATGTTCAGGGGTTTAAGTGCAAAATTACCAATTTTCCGAAATTAAACTAAATATGGCTGACTGGGTATTGCTGACTAGGCTCTGTTGCTGAGGTGGCTAGCATGCTGCAGCCACGCAGGATCGAGGTGGACGCTGACTTGGCAGCCGGTTGACTAGGATTACACATGACACATGGCAATGTGTGATTGGATGACGAAGGGGTATCTTTAGATCTAATCTTGGCCATGGGTTTTTGATCTAACGGCAAGAAGAGATGGCGGCTGGAGGGAAGGTGGTAGATGGCGAAGGGACTCAGGCACGGCTACGCTTCATCAGAGCTTCACTGGAACTAAGCTCTGGCTCACTGGCGACGATGATGAGTAGCGGAAAAACATCACGGAAGGGTGACGAACTCACCTAGGGTGTTGGCAACTTCAGAGAGGCTGTGAGATTTGCTGGCAGCGAGAGGGGTGGTAACGGCTCTCAGGCCTTCGTCAGCGGCGGTGCTTCGATGGTCGGGAAGCGAAGGCGGAAGTGGTGGCGAGCTTAGGGGGTGACGGCAAAACCTGTGAGCAAGTCGACGGTGGCAATGTGGCTCTAGGGTGGCAGGGCGTTGAGCTTGTACAGTCGGCAATAGTGGTGGCGCTAGAACTTCATTGACGGCGCACTAGGGCTAGGGTTTTCAAGAAGATGGCAGCAAAAATAGAGTGAGGGGAGGTCGAGCGACCTCGGTTGCCTTTTATAGGGCCTCGGGAGGAGTGTGGGGCCAGGATCCAAGGTGCGGCGCGTCAGATTCGACTTAGACTTGGCCGGAGTCCTGGTCGGGGACAATAGGTAGGGGATGGGCCCCACGCATCAGCCGCATGTGGAGAGGAGGCTAGCAAGTGATGGACCGGCTAGCACGGTTTCAGCCCACGCCGACAATCGGGAGAGAAAACGGGGGGTGGGAGAAGGAACGGGCTTGGCCCTAGGAAGGAGGAGTGAGCCAAAAAGAAAAGGGAAGAAAAAAATAGAAAAGGAAGGGAGATTTGGCCTAGGAAGAAAAATGGATTTTTCTTTTATGGGAGCATTTTCAAACTTTTTTGAAATTTAAACGGCATGCCTCGTTGTTTTCAAAAATTAATTTCCACACAAAGAAACCCTAATGCTACTACTCCAACATGAATGCAACATTAAAAATAAATAATAACCTAAATTAATTACTTAATTAGAATATAATTTTTATCCTATGGTTTTAAGACGAAGAATAACACCCTAAATCTAAAGAAAGGATAATTTATTACTATTTCAAAAGGTTGAAAAATTAGGGTGTTACCAACCCCCCCCCCCCCAAGAAGTTGTTGTGTCTGCTGTGTTGCTGACGTCTCGACGCCCTTCGACTTCTTTTTGAGTGGCATGGCTTCGGAATAGGTTCGGATCCTCATGGACGACATCAACTGTTAGAAACTTGCGTAACCAGACAAGATGGTGGGCCTTCGGACTCCAAAGGGGTCCGAAGGCTATGCGGGAAACGTATAGGATTTAGGGATTGTTCTGTGATATTAATGCCACCACATTCGTCAGTTACAGTGACGCCCTATTTATAGGCCGTACTCAACCACACCCCGTCACAGTTTACAAGATTACCCTCCAACTGCCACATGCTCAACGTATTTGAGGGTACTAAGGTACTCTCCTAAGCACATCCATAATATTTACAATCTTACCCTTCATGGTCTTCGGTCGCCGCCTATGGTCCTCCCTTCGACCATGCCTTCACCCTTTGCTCTGCCTTCATGCTGGACTTAGGTCACCCTTTGCTTTGGTCACCTTTCGCTTGGACTTCCGAAGGTCTCCGCTCGGTCGCACCTTCGACGTTCCTTCGGCTTGTCGAAGGGTTCCTGCAACATAACAGATCCATGGTAATTGTAAGCCTTGTTAGTTTGCGGCATCTGCGGAGATCTTCGACCCGATGACCGAAGGGGCCTATGAGATCATTCCCAACATTTCTAATTTCCGGTTAAGAAAAATTAGAAAAATTTCTGGCTATTGTTGCAGTAGTCCCAGATTAATTGTGGAAGAGCAATACGCCTAACTTAAAAGTGGAGAGCAATTCACCTCATCGGCTAGCTTTTAGGGTGTAGAAAGCCCTTTTCGATTCTATAATTAGTATCAGAGCCCAGTTCACAAAGTGTGAACCATAATCTTTGGCCCGATAGACATGAATATGTGTGAAGGTCAGATTGATCGTTTGTGCTGGTGGGGCATGACCTGAGGAACCATCAATGTAAGATGAAGGGGCGGTGAATGACCGTGGGACATCAATGTGTGAAGGAGAAATTATTACCCTTTACTGGTTTAGACAAATATATAAGAGGAGTTTGCTAGTGGGCTACATGTGTGGCAAAGAATTGTGGAGGCGCTTTCCTTAGTGAAGTTCATAAATTTCTAGGAGTTTTCGAATTGCAGAATACAATATTGATTTTACAAACTAAATAATAATTTCAAACGTAACATGTACAAGAAATTTCAGAGACAAGTGTAAGCATTATAACATGTTTGGATAGGCAGGCATCTGACCCAATCCCCTGTTATAGCAAAGAAAGAAGTTTTATTTCTCTTGCAATCCAAGGGAATTGGACCTAATCCTCCAACCAAAAACCCGTGTGTCAGTGGAAACTTAAAGCTTCTCAATGCTAGGAGGCACATTCATTCATCATCTTGTGCGACAGAGGGCGTGTAAGAGGGAAAAAAAAGCTTCATATTCTAAAAACTAAAATCCCTTATGCAGCCTAATTACAAAAGTGTGATGTATCGTGTATTTCTTTTCTTTGAATAATCTCTTTACAAATTGTGTGTTGTGTATTTCTTTCCTCTGAACGAACTCTTCACAGATTTTACCATCCTGAACTTCTTGTCACACAGTTATTGAGATCGGTTGCTGCTGCATAGTCATGTGCTACTCAAGAGAAAGGTTTCTGATTTCGCGTTGCTGATCAGCTATCCCTTTCGCTAATCGCGACGGTAGTGGAAGCAAGTCAGCGGGTGCTGCAGTTGAGGATGTGCTCTTCAATTTTGGATTGAACCACCTTCTTAAGGTGAGGCCATCGATCCTCATCCTCCCATGAGACTCCTCACCTTGATATGAAATTCCTAATCGCCTCAGAAGGGCACCAACTGCTTGACCAATTCTGTACATCATAATCCAAATCAGTCTCGTCTAGAAGTTATTGGATAACTCGAATGCATAAAGGAAATTTTTGAAAGAAATTTAAGCAAAAAGCAGCACAGAAAAATCCTTCTATTTGACTCTGGATTTCATATATTAGTCGCAATAGCATTCGATGCGTTAGGTAGAACAAAAGCAAACAACCAAACTCTTCAGACCAACTTCCACATAGATAAATCAAGATCTATGAATATATAGCACAAGTATTGAGAAAATGAATGGAATTTTACCGTCCAGCAAGTTTAAGCATTTTCTCTCTTTCATCAAAGTCAACTTGTTTCTTTTCTGTGGGTAATAAGATTGTCACATTTGGTAACCTTGCACCTGTGGCATAATAATAATTAGAACAGAGTAACTAAGATGTAAATTATACAATAATTTTCTCCCTTTGTTATTGGTGCATGAGGAAGTCACATCATTACTAAGTCATTACTTGGAGGACCTAGAACTGTAAACGAACAACTAACAATAATTTGTAGGTGACCTTGAAGGATCTTGTATTCTGCCAAAGAGACTTGATTCCGAGCCGTTACAATGCAGAATATGGCTAGCATGGTAGTAAATTATTACTCCCAACGTTTGTAAATAAATGATGTTTTGGAAATCAATAGGGTCTCTAATATGCAACTTTGACCACTACTTCTTATGTAAAAATAATAGTAAAAAATTGTGAAATTACTATATTATGAAAATACTTTCACAAAAAATTCAACAATACTATTTCCATATTACTGATCCAAATAATTATTTTGAAATTAATGGTCAAAGTTTGGGAGGATTGACCACACATTTCCTAAGATATCATATGTTTACGATTGGAGGGAGTATGAAGCTGACCCACGCAATATATCTCTTCTGGCATGTTTGATCACGAATGAAAGAGAATCATAAGGCAGAAGCTACTGACGTGGGGATAGAGGAATACCAATTAGAAATCTGTTTCTCAAATGACAATAATTATTGGTTCATAGTTTATGCGTTAATTGAACTTCACAGGAGTGTAAATAACCCCTCCATATTTATTGTCTTTAGCCACTTCTTATTTGCTTGTTGCAACAAGATAGTAAATAATTTGATGCATCAAAGTACTTTAAGATTGACCTGCAGCGAGCCGATGCTTCAAAGACCTCAATGTTGTAAGAAGAGATACCTGCGAGAAGTAAAGCGTAAGTACCCATCAGTTGAAAGGAAAACACAAAGCATGCGCAGACAACCGGGAAAAAATTGTGCATCCATCACAGGGTTGATTTGGACAGGGAAGAAGTTCCAGTCAAAAGAAATGGAAATAAGTATGCATATTTGTAAACTGATTGCTGAGTATTGTAATCATTCAGAAAATCGTTCATGTACCAAGTTTATATAACACATAGCCACCATAGATCTGGTTTAACTGCAAAAATTGTGCTTAAGTACAATAGCAAGGGCAAAATAATGATGTCACATCATATTTTATTAAGATAAAACATTTAAAGCAGTTTCATGAAGTGACATAGTGCAGTTAGCAAAAAAAACACCTCGGCTGTGTAGATCTTTGACTTTCTTGCATCAATAACAATTCGGGCATCTTTCATGGAAATGCTTTCAACTGCTCCTAATGAAGCAGCTTCCTGTGACAAGAAGCCATGCAGCTTTGATCAGTACCTGCAGGATACTGAGATGGAGCCACTGTTTAATTGAACATTACACCACTACCTCCAGTATAGAAAAAGCACGGATATCATATTCCCCAAATCCTTCAAAAAGTGAATTTACATTGGGATGCTGTGGA
Organism: Phragmites australis; assembly: GCF_958298935.1. Taxonomy (NCBI): domain Eukaryota; kingdom Viridiplantae; phylum Streptophyta; class Magnoliopsida; order Poales; family Poaceae; genus Phragmites; species Phragmites australis. Next base: position 18,884,094 of record NC_084941.1, on the reverse strand, counting down.
ATATCACAACTTAGTCCCATATTTTCAATGAAAGTGTTTTTCAGTGAACTGTCATGAGGAAGCCTCAAACATCCCAACACTTGAGATAAAACATCACTTGATGGTAATAGCCCAGTGGAAATTGCCTCACGGTAGACCTTAATTGCTGCGGAGGTCCTATAAAAATTAGCAAATATAAGCTGCTGAGAGAGAATTGTAAAATTGATTATAGATGCATCTGAAGAGGATGTTGTTAAAGAACTATAATGGAGTCTGGTCCCCCAAATATATCTGAGCATATCCATTTTGCATGAAATTGTTAAGAGTTATGCTGGAGTGTGGACATGTGGTCCACATAGGAGACTTTTACGCTGCTTAACAAAGAAATTGACAAAACAACCAAAGCATGTTCAAGGCATACTAGCTGTTCTCTCGAAACATCATAGAAGTGATATATTCTTTTAATAATAAATTATGTTGGTAAAAGTTGCAACTATGAGATCTTGATTGTGTTGCGACAAGTCACAAAGTCATACATATATATCTATAAGTGGAGCTATCAAACTGTTCTAATAGTATTGGACTGATTAAAGTTATAACGTCACTTGTCTACTGGATGCAGATACACTAGAAGCTGGTATACTGCAAGTAGTTCAGTGGAGCATTGGTATACTGCTACTGGATGTGGATACACTAGAAACTGATCTAGTTGGCGCTGCTTCATCTTTGGGCTCCAGCTCCAGCTTCTACTTCAGACTTCGGCTTCAGCTTTTGCTACAATGTTTATTCACATATCCCGGGTCCCCACTGTTGAGCTTTTGCTCCGAGTCACAGCTGGCCTCCCCAGCTGTCATCTCTTCTTCGTCCCCGAGTCGAGTCTCTCCGGTGTTAAGCCTCTCTGCTCCACTACTGAGTCCCCCAGGCCTATGCTTCCATCGAGCTTGGCAACAGTTGGGTGCAGCCGACGACCACAGCCGAGGGTGTCAAATTTGCGCTGTTGTCTCCTTCACAAGCTGCCATATCACTCCTATTTCATGTGCCTTGTGCCTTCTCAGATTAGCACCTGTGGTGGCGTTGGTCATTGTTGCTGGTGCTCCTTACCAGCAAAACAGTAAACAACTCTCTCACCCTTTTTCCATGAGCTCGCGCAACAGTTTGTCTTTGCTTCAGTGCCTGCTGTCGACAGGTCCTGAAGCTTGTCAAGGTCAGCCTGCTTTGCTAATTGCTACTCAACCATACTCTTCAGGAGGTTTTTCACGTATCATCTCCTTGGATTAATGCAGTGTTTAAAAGATATTGTCAACTCTGTATGGTCTTTGCATGCCAATTCTGCCTAAGGGTTAATCTAAACAATTTGATCTATTAACATAAAGTTCAGTCAGGCATAATATTTGAGACTATGAGGCAGTCCAGCAAGGCTGCAAGGAACGTACCATTTGCTGTCAATTTGTGGTTTCCCTAAGTTGAATTTGACAATAATATTTCCAAGTGAAAGATCAGTGTCAAACATTTGTAGGCATAAACCTGAAGAAAAAGATTTTTTAGCAGGAAGCATTGTCACTATATATAGAAGTGGAACAAATAATAAAAAAGAATTGCTAGCACTTGTAGACCTAAGGAAAAAGTAAAATAAGTGAGTTGAGAGAACAAACAAAATGCAGGTTCTCCCATACAGTAAAGACCAAAAAATAAAAAAAACGTACCGGTAAGACAACCGACAATGGTGGGATTGAGACGAATACCATCTATTTTTAATTGTTCAAATAGATCCAGACCATGTTGGGCTTCACCGTTTCTACATGGCAGCTGTTAGTATCTGACGAATAACGTAAGATTAATATGAAGTGTGCAGTGCATGCTCAGAGTTATTACCTTTCGCAAGCTACAAGTAAGACAGAATATGTTATCTCATTCGGATGGACTCCTAGTCTATTCATCTCGTTAAGCACATCAACAGCCTTCGAAACTTGATCAGCATCACCTGCAATTTAATTGCATGGTTGATAAAAAGCATGAAACCGCCATTGTTTGAATGTTCGAACTAGGGCAAGATTCAAATGAAACGGACAAGGAGATATTGTTCACATTTCAGAAAATGGAAATCAAGTAATTAAGTTTCACTTGGACCCGTAAACTTGCAAATTGTATTAGTTATGTCATGGTGATTTTCACTAGCTAATAGTGTGACATCAGCTTGATATCTTTATTATCTTGGCACATCAGTACTTTTAGCTAGTGACAAGAATAATTTAAGTGGCAGTTTACATATTAGAGCACCTACAAACTTACCATTCAGATTCAGGGATCTAAGTGGTACACCATGACAAGTAAAGGGATATCTAGTACAATTTTCTCATTCAGAACATATACAGGTGGCAAATGAACATAGTTTTTTATTTCCTTCAAGAAGTGGACATACACAGCGAGGTGATCAAAGCATTCAACGTTGAAACTGTTGGGATCAACTTAATCAACTTAATCTCCTCATATAGCTGCAGTGCCTTTTTCCAGTCCTTCGCCTGAAACAGTGGCACACAAATCATGATGAGCTAAAAGGAATCTTGGTAATGTACCAATGGACTCAAAATGAGAAGAGCAAACCATGCAAGAAAAAGATAGAAGTAGCTATGCAAAATTTAGGACTATTGCAAAACATGCAAGCCACAATAAATCCAAGATGTGCTTTTCTCCAACAATTTGTGGAAGACTTACATTGCAGCAAGCACCCATCAACGAACTGTATGCCATGGTTCCAACTTGTATGCCCTTTGCTCTTGCATCTTTCATTATTTCAAAGGCAGCATCCGCCCTTCTGGCATGACCAGCTACATCAACTAGAGCACTTAAAAACATCTGTAATTGAAGGAATAATACAATCAGAGAAGTAAAATAAGCTGTAGAAGAGGAGCACATTAGGTATCCTTAAGCTTCCCACTAAGAAAAAACACCTCATCAGGTTTTACTCCAATCTTGTTCATATCTTCATAGATCTTCAATGCAAACCCTAAATCAGCAGTCAAACTACAGCTTCTCAATGCAATTGTGTAAACTTCTGGGGTACCCTTTATATCATACTCCTGAAGCATTTTGTATACCTCACGAGCTCGATCAGTCTACACAAAGAAGATGATTAAGAAAACTTGATTTTGGATACAGGAACTATATTTTCTGTTTTGAATTTCCGAAAATATTTTTAATCTATAAAAAACCTGGCCAGCCTGAATACATGTCTTCATCAGCGCTCCAACGGTGACATGATCAGGGAGAATTGGTTTGGTTCCTTTGGATTCTGAGGATTCTGCTGTCATTTCTGATAAAACATCAAAAGCCCGAGCCACCGCTCCGGATTCACCGCATGCACTGATCAAAGCATTGAAGACAACTCGATCTGGCTTCACCTTCTACTGCAAGTACGACCCAGTAAGTTTAACAAGGATGAAGAACCTTAAAGAGGGTTATAAACTGGAAAATTTCTTCGGTAACATCAACATAAACAATGCATCAGACAGAACATCACCTTTGAACTCATGATCCCATAAGCACCAAATGCTTTGGCCACTTGTCCAGCTCTACCACAGCCATCAATTAGGGCACTGTATGTGTTAACATTAGGCTCTATACCAGCACTAACCATCTCGTGGAAGACCTAAAATATAAGTACAACTTAAAGGATATAGCATGATGTATAGTATATTATCAGATTTTCATGGAAACAACCTATATGTGACTTTGTGATTTAATTACCTCAAACATGGCATCAACTTTTCCACACTTTGCACAAGTTGATATCAATGTGGTGTAAAGTTTACAATCAGGTTTTAGCCCAGCTTCATTTAGGAGAACCATCACTTGGAGTGCTCCTGTAAAGATAAAAACATTTGGTCATATTCCATAATCTCTGCCCCAATTCTGGTACATCTGACAAGAAATGCTAGAAGTTCAAGGTAGAGCGGTTACCATCAAAATCATGTGAATTAGCACACACGGACAAAAGCATATTGAAAGTGCTCATTTTCGGGCTGTCAATCAATCTGCAAAAGCGAAGAGCTTCCAAGACAGCCCTTTGCTTCTTACACGCACTAAAAAAGCTGGCATGGTGGATCTAAAATAAATGGGAATCAGGAACTTGAAGATATTTGAAAGGAAAACGTGTACATTTCCTCCTTCAACATTTGAAGTTGGAAAAACTTTAAATGAAAATGTGTATATTACCCCCTTCAACTATTGAAGTTGTCTGATTTTAACTTTGAAAGATGAAACCGTCTATTTTACACACACACACACACATAAAAAAAATGTCTTAAAAACAAGAGCATGTAACCCCTTGAACCCAAAACTACCCTAGATATGGCTGATGCTCCTAGTAGGCACTAGTTTGTTGACATGGCATCTTAGTAGCAGTCATCAGCACTTAAAGTTAGAGAAAATAATAGGACCCACAAGTAGCATCAGATGTCATATTCCACCATCTTCATCTCTTCATCCCCAACTCCAAGTCAAGCGCCATTGCCGAGAGCTTCCAGATCTTGGAGCCTGTGTGTATACAGTAGATTAGCAAGCCAACCATGATCTGGAGCTCTTATTTTCTTTCTTGCCAAAACCAAACAATCTCCGTGTGGCCCTGGAACAGAAACTTTCCAACAGGAATCAATCAATGGTGCTCCTCTCCAAATCTGAGCACCACTTCAAGCCTGACGTTTTGGACTCAAGCAGCTGCTCATAGCTCACCAAACCCAAGCATCTCCCAATGATATGCCTGATGAGAGGTGCCACGGTTGAGCTGAGTAGGCAGTGGTGGTGGCAGTGACCGCATAGGTGGCTGGACGGTCTCAAGCCTGAGCTCAAGCGCAACTATGCTCCAGGACAGGTAAGGAGGCGGGGGGTGGGGGGAGAAGATGAAGGGAAGACAACAAGACAGTAGATGGAAAAGAACCTGAATGCAGCCCCAACGTGTTTCTATTTTATTTTCAGACCTCCCAGCTGGCTTAGTTATTACGTGTCAAAAACCCTTGCCACGTCGCATAACTGGAATTATTCAGGTCTAGAGGGTTATATGCTCCAGTTTCAATAGTTGAAGGATGAATATTAGAAAGTTTTATAATGCAGGGTTAAAATTAGATTATCTTATAGTTTAGGGGGTTAATACATACTTCTTTCAATTGAAGATTAAATTGTAAACAATTATTCTCCTCAAAAGATTGTAAAAATCACTGGGCCATTGAAAAACGTAATTTACCTTCTTCATATCAAGCAATCCCTTCTGATCCATGATTTCTAACAAATCCACACAGTCTTTCAACCTGACAGTACCAAATGGATGTTTCCACCGATAAAAATTACAGATACAAATGGTCATAATTTGGAATTAACATTACATATCGAAACACAAATAGAGTTTGAGGCAAGAATGCTGTAGTGATTATCTATCAAATATTATACCTTCCATCCATTAGGAAACTATTGTATCGCTTCAAGTAATCTAGTATATCCTTCGTGCCATTCAATCCACCTCTATTTGCAGTAGCGAAGTTATCTGGATTCTCCTTGTTTAGTATGTTTGAAATACTCCAGCCAATGACTGTTGCCCCATCGTGGTCCTTCACTGATTTCTTTTGTTTACTAAGAGGACCTTCCCTTAAGCATGCAACAGGAGTGAATTGCCCTGAATATAGAGTATTCTTCAGAGGACCAAATCATTCAAGAGGTGATACGAAAAGAAAAAAATAATAATTTTAGCAGACTAAGAACCAAGAAGGATACATGAATTCCAAAGTTAAACCTGCTGGCAAATAAGAGCCCCCTGCATATGAGTTTGCAAATTCAATTGCGTGTCTTGGTTCGAACAAATTGCTGTTGCTGGTCTGGGGAACAAAATTGCGATGATTTTCTGCTATTCTTTTGAAGGACGAAAGAGATGTCAAATCAAGATGTTCCTCTTGATCACTCTGACTGCATCCAACTAAATTAGCATCCTCTTTATCCATTGGCTTATCAGTATGACCTTGGCTATTTTGAATCACTTCCTTTTGCCCCGAAAGAGATAAAAATTGATGAGGGAGTCCAACAACCCAGCCCACTGTGCTCGAGAAATACTTGCTTTTATCTTGTCCTTCTGACACAGACTGTGGCATCGCAGGAGCACTTGTAACCTTTTCGATATAACTTGTTTTTGCAGTTGGAGTTGAGAAACAAACTTCTTCTGGTCTAGAAATATCTACCGATGTATCCAGTGATGTCCAAGGAGTAATTACAGAATAAGCTTGCGTTTCCTTATGTACAGTATTTACACATGAAAAACTATGAGCCTTGCAATGCATTTCATCAACACTCATTCTTCCAGAAACACACAGCTCTGAAAACCCATTATCATGAGTTGTCTGTGGTGCACAATTACTTTCATATACTGCTTTTGTTGTACCAAGGGCCTTATTTACAAAGTTTTTGTCATCTTCAAGTAAAACCTGCCAAATATGAAGATCACTAAAGTAAGAATATATTTAATGTTCTTGTTAAACCATGACTCATTTGTCCCTTACACATCTGCCAAATATGATTAAGCTACTAATCATGTGCCACTTACATGTCCAACCAATGAAGACGATTATTTTCCTTCCAGGAAATGAACAAGCTTACACTTTATGCTGGATGATAAAAGTGATTATGTTGACAGTTTTTCTACAAGCCTATGCTGATTTGAGAACCTTAATCAGGACAATCTTGCAAAGGTTGCCTATTTGCTGTAGTCTCCAAGATTTGTCAATGAAACACTAGCTAGTCACCAGATTCCCAGACCTCAGAATCCAAGAACATGTACCCAAAACCAGAATAAGCTGGGCTAACCTGAAGCTACTACTTGCATTCAACACACGATCAACAGTTTTGGTATCACCAGCGCTTCTCATCGAGAACCTTTGCCTGGTCTAGAAGGATAATCTACGAAAAATATATATAACTACATTTGTGGAACCGGATGACACTAGCCCAAACCAGTAACCATATTTTGTGCTGGATGTTTTTACTATCTGGTTTGTCCAGCAAGGTATGCTATTAACTGACAATTCAAGTTCAAAATGTGCAGGGTACGAGCCGTAATGTTCAAGAAGCAGAACATATAAAATGACAATATTCAAGTAACTTTTTCTCAGAAAGAAGAAGAAGAATTCATGAACTACATACGAAGCACAAGGCCACAATGTCCACCCACTAGAACTCACCTCCGGGGAACCGCCGTGCCCCGCGCGGCAACACCGCAGCCACACCACCTGCAATGCGGCGAGGAGCGCCGCGGCGGCGACCAGCGAGCCGCCGCCCTGCAGCAAGTCCGCCGAGCTCCCGCTGGACAAGCAGCAACAGCTCGTCGTGCGGCGGGCGCGGGCGCCCGGGTCCTGCCTCCGGAGGGGCGGCGGGCGTAGCAGGAGACCCCCGCTCCAGCCACGGCCGTTGCGGCGGGCGGATGGGCGGGGGGGGAGGTGGATGAAGCGCGGGGGTGAGGTGAGCAGGGGGAGGAGCGCGCGGGGCGCCGCGGAGGCGGGGTCGGGGGCGGAGGCGGAGGCCTCCATGGGGGATTGAGGAGCCACGGAGCGAGCGAGGTTTAGGAGGAGGATGATGAGTTTTATCCGGAGTTTGCGAGGAGTTGTGGTGCGGAGGACGTCGCTTTGGGCGCCAGATTTGGTCGTTTTTGTTTCCTTTGCTCTGGTTTCCATGGTCATTACAGCTGCCTTGGCTGTGGTCACTGCTATACCACTGTCACAACCAGTTTTATAAAAAAATCAGAAATAAGTTATATATATATATATATATATATATATATATATATTAAGGTCAAGTTTGATATATATAACGACTTTATTAATATATCACACAGTGTTTTTATTATAATATTTAATTTAAATAAATAGAAATAATCTTAATATCTTAAACAAAGCACGCTAGCAAAACACAGTGAAGCTTTTATCTTTCACAGACAATCGATTGGGTCCACCAAACTAGAAGTCTTCCTCTTCGTTTAAGTAGTAATATGGTTCTCCTTTATTGTCTGAGTAACAATTTGATGGACATTTGTATAGAAATAGCAAGTGTAAATACATATCATACTCCGCAACGCAAGTGTGAGAAATAAATTATATGCAAATTTAAAGAAAGGAACATGCTATAACAAGTATAATTTACATAAATACCAACTATGCTACCGTAAGAGTTATAAAATAATCTTATTTAACTAGATGAATCATCAATAAATTTTCACTTCTAAAAACATCTACACAGATTTCTCAACCATCTGAAATCCACAGTAAGCTCTCAAACCAACTAAATACTCATCCCAAGTAATCCAAAAAACATCCATTATTACCCATCACAAGTAATCAACCATCCAACTACTACTCATCACAAATAACGAACCATCAACCAAACCAAAACCCAAACCATCTGAACCATACCAACGCAAACCAATTAATCATGTAAAAGGATCACACCACTTTTAACCATGAGCATAACTGATATATTAATTTTATACTCTGCAGAGGTCCTCAGGTGAAAAGGGAGTTGGCTCGAAGGAGGAAAAAACTTGGAATTTTCTTTTATGAAGCATTTTCAAACTTTTTTAAAATTCAAACGACGCATCTCGATGTTTTAAAAATTCATTTTTCATATAATAAAACTATAATGCTTCTATTTCAGCATGAAAGGGTTTTAAGAGAAGAAATAACACTTAAATCTAAGGAAAGAATATTTTATTAATAAATCTAAGTAAATAATATTTTATTAATATTTTAAAAAAATTACTCTCTTAGCTTCAATGAGTGGTACGTTATCAAAGAGAATCTAATGGCATAAGCTCCATTGACTTTCACACGAGGAGATGTTAACATGGCTTCACGTGCATCAAACATTTATTGTTGAAACAGTATTATAGTACTTTTGACGAGTCTAGTTGTGACACTAGGCGAAGTAATATAAGTTCAGTATACATGTTCAGAGAAAGTCTAAGAGTATCTTTATAGATAAGGAAGAGAATGATGAAGTGATTTTTTGACACAAAAAGTTATAGATCATTTGACACCTACGATAATACATATTTCAATAATACTAGATACATAATTTATATATTTTGGTGCTCACAAATCGTTTGAAAAATTATATCATATAGATTATAAATTATTTACATATTCCAATAATACCAGATACATGTATATACATGTATATACATCTTATATGTATTAGTAATAGTCACTAAAACAATTTATATTCACTCCAAACAGCTAGGAGTATTACAGATATTGCACACTTCATTCAGCTCAAAAGTCATCAACCAGCCCATCTAAAAAGCAAGTTGTCAAACGGTCACAACTTTTGCACAAGCAGCTTTTGAAAAAATAGCATCTCCAAGGTCCCAAGCCAAAAGTAGCTTTTGAAAAAACATCAACCCAAACAAACATTGTAACGCCATGCTCTACGGCTAAAGCATATTTCAACCAAAATTAAAATTTTGGCAACACCTCTCTTGTATTGTATGGTATAACAGATATGATAAAATATAATATTCTAAACAAAATATAACCAGTAATTGAAATTCTTCATGACACTATTACACTGTATAATTCCTTACAACATAAACGAGATTAAATGTCCTTTAGACAAAATCTTATCACAATCACAAGCATCGTACTATTAAACTGGGTTTGTGCAACATGATTTGAAATACTAACATTATGGTGCGTTCAAGCTTCAATTCCCCAGCTCATTATGCTCGTCAAAACGGTCTAGGCATACCTGTAAAAGAAATATGAGGTGAGATATATTCAACAAGTAACGACTATATATATATATATATATATATATATATATCATCTATAGTTTAAATAAAAATTTAACCTGAAAGCAAAAGCTTACTCTCAAAGATGAGTCAAGACATGGGAAATTAAAAAAAAAACACTCCTCCATATAGTACAACATCTGCTAATACAATTTCTCAATATGGTGACCGTCAAACAAACACCTAAAGTGTTCATATATCATAGTACCAATTCTCCAGGATTTTATATTCTTTAGACGGTATGAGATTGTATGAATAACATGATATAACTCCATTGGAGAGTTTAATGTTGAATGATGACAACCTCTTATGCAACTCTATGTATCGGTGAGAGTAACAACATGATGGTAGTAATCAGTTTTTATCTTCATATGATATGCATATGTATGCATATGTCAACGAAATTTAAAAAATATTCTCATAACGTCATAATCATCATTGATTTCAGGTTTATGCAAAACCATGAATAATGCTCATGAAATGACATGATTGCAACATGGTGCATATATATGCATACAACCCATCATTAAGCAACTGCAGCAAGTATTATGGAATAAATCATAAATACAACCGGTCGACATACTTCACCTTACGATGACAATCTCTGTATTAGAATTAATAAAGATTAGCACAAGTATAAGTGCATCGACATGAGTATACTCATCGACCTCTGAAGTACCAAGTGTGAAACCAAAAATAAACAAGCTATTTCTCTTAATGAGGTATACTCTATTTTAATTAGATAAAATAATATGATGTATAAATTTAAACATAACATTAATCACACCCCTTATCTTTTACCAATGAATCCCGATGACCACGCTAAGCATGGTTGGAGGCACTACTTGCCTTTTACCGATGAATCCCGATGATGACCACGCTAAGCATGGTTGGAGGCACATTTTCCACCTTCTTCAGTACTTTTCAACCCTTTTACGTCCAATTGTGAAGAATTCCAAACATGCACTTTACAGGTTGTCGGGTCACCCAGCCCTTCCTAATAAAAATGTAATTTGGTGATAAGTTGGCTGGTGGCAAAGTGTAAGGCCAACATAAAATACTATGGCTTCAAAAAATTGGATTTTAATAATTATTGATAATAATATTTGGTATTTACAGTGGCATTACAGTGAACAATAACTCCGACCAATAAACAATAAACAGTACTCCTATCAGTGAACAGTAACTCTGATCAATGAACAGTACTTTTCGCCAGTGAACAGTACTCCGCCTAGTAAACAGTACTTTCGACCCGTGGTTAGTTGACACGGACAGATATTCCGAAAAAAAATGTAGTCGAATTGAAGAAGACCAAACTTTAATAAAGGATATTCGGGTGAATATTTAAAATTTGCATCGTCAAATAGGAAAGATATAGCTGAATTATATCTGTAATTTTTATTTAGTTTTATTAAAAATCATAATCTTATACGGCTAAGACCTTTCGCCCTTTAAATATGAGAGGATCATAGGCGATTGAATTATCAATCAATCGATCAAATATAATTTATATTACCTTTCGTCTTTTACTTAGCTCATGTAGTCTTGTTCTCTTTTCTAATCTACATTACTACATGTTCTTGATCTCGACGATTAAGGATGAGCCATCGGTCATCCACGCTCCAACTGGATTCCTTCTGAGTGTGGGTGACGACGCATATCCGATGACGCATCATCACGACTGGGATATCCTGAGTGCTACTCTCCAGATATTGCACACAAGATGCTTAGTGTTTAGTACGGTATCTTTTTCACGTCAACAATAATCTCAGGATCGATAGTATTGACATCCGTAGCACTCTTCTCTTTAATACTTTTTCAACAATCCCCGTAAATCATAATAGTACGAGCTTAAGAGACAAGCTTCAACCACATGATGGTTTATCCCCTTTTTCCCAACTTTATCCCCTTTTTTAGGCCACTAGTTTTGGTGTGCCATAGGAGCACTGTAGAAGGGGAAAGACCGTTCTAGATGTAAGTTTTTTTGGTTGACGGGCCTTAACTTTGATAAAAAAAAAAATCCCAGCTCTACAACCAAAACTTGCGTTTTGAAACGTAAAAAAAAAAACTTTACTTCCCAAGTATTAATTAATGTTGCGATTGCTCAAATGTTTACTTGAATCTAAACTTGCAAGTTTATGAAATTGTCGATAATTGGTAAAGTAGATTATGCAAATATTTATTTAAATTAAGGATACTTGTTCATCAATTGAGCATATCGAAAATAAGGACACGAGATTTTATACAGGTTCGAGCCTCTTTTAGAATAATCATCATTAATTTTAGAAGAAGATAATTATAATAGGATTATATCTGGGGGTATGTTTGGCATAGCTATACTTCAGTTTTTTCTACTCTGCTTTAGAAATCCACAGTGGAGCAGATCCGTCGTAGAGCTGAAATTGATAGTAAAAGTACTTAGCTAGCAGGATAGCTCCAGATCTAAAAATAAAAGGTTTTTTTTAGGAATTAACAATGATACCCTTATCAACTTCAAGATATTCTGAGGTTTGAGCCAGGGATATATTGCAGCCAGGCTTGCGGACTTAAGAAATTTCAAATCGCACAATTCCCGTAGGATCTTGCAGGAAAACTCTTACGTCCGGAACAACTTATTGATATGATTCGTATTTGAATGGCATGAATTGCCTTGTGTAACTATGAGGGCGGTACTTGTGTTTACGTAGTAGCATGGCTCAAGAACAACTGGTCGATGTGAAAAATTCCTCAAAAATACATGTTGATAGATATACTTGTCAGATTACTTTACCTACGTGCACAATTGCAAGCTCAAATTCAAAGCCGAAGCGCCATATTTTTACATTATGCTAGAGTGCCATTCAGACATACAGTACTAGACAAACATAAATAATCCAAAGTATTTTCCATTGAAACCCCAAGAGCCAAAGCTCTCTATATTATTCCTTATTCTGTTTGGATAGGCTACCTACAGATGATATAAAACAGGTGCATAATTTGCAGCATGGAGATAAAATGGTAGCTAGTCGATCACCTCCTCTCAGGCAGTCAGGTGGCACAGCTTCACCAATTTCCATGACTCCACATCCACAGGTTCCGTAGTGTAAAGCGCAAGCTCAGAGAACTCAAACTGCAGTCCCCATAGACTACATGTTGAATCTCTCTCTGACAGATCAAATACAATTCTAAACAAGAAGATCAAAGTGTCTTAAATATTACTCGAAATTGTCCTTCCTTCTCTAGCCCCCCACTATTCGATCAAGAAGAAAACTTTCGAGCTGGCAGTCAAAGTCAAGGAAGTAGTTAATCCTCTCTTTAGGTAATCAGATAGATTTTTTCTTTCCTTGTTGTGCTGACAGACCGATAAATCAGACATGGTTATCTTACTCACAAGCATTGCTTAAAGAACAACTTCACTCGACTTGTAGCCGGGAGTTGCCGGGCTCGACTGCGAGGGAGAGGATGGCGAGTTGCCGGGCTAGCAGAGAAGCTCTTGGGGATCCCCTTTTGAAGGATTTGAGCGTGGGGTAGCTTGGCAAGAAGGGAGCAGTAGCTCGGCTGGGCGTTGCTATGGCGTGGGCTCAACTTAGAGAGAGAATGAGCGAGAGAGGAGAGCAGTGAGGGAGAGATTGAGAGAGGAGCAGGAGGGCGTTGGGGGATAAGGCAAGGGCGAGGGCATGAGTGCCATTTCGCGTGGGCACCTGGCCGGCCACAGCAATGGCAGGCCACTTCAGCCGTGTGGTGCCGAGCCGCTGTTTGAGACAGAACGGGCGATAGAGGGGAGGAAGATGACAGGTGTGCCCTGGTGAATAGTACAATGATTCCAATTGTTCTTCCCTTGTTCTCAGTCCAAACAGTGGTCTTCTAAAGCCCTAACAATCATGAAAAAAATTGTGTAGCTTCTATAACTCATGTGCAACCTATTTGAATTGGATTGGCCCAAAAAGTCTGAGCATATTTTGAATTAAAATGCATTCAAGTTGGAAGCTTTTAAATGTTGCATGAATTTTTATAGCTTCAATTTAACTCTAAAAAATCTAGTAAAATTCACTATTCTTAAAAAATCATGGGATAATTCTAAAATTATTTGTAGGCCAAATTTGTATGTAAGTTTTGTGAGCTCCTTCACAATGCATCATTTTCATTGAGTTTGTCATTTTAAATTTTAATTCAAAAGCATTCAACAAATGCTCAAGAATTCAATTATGATGCCAGTGATACCCATGAGTGTTCAATGACATAAAAAGAAATTTTGGGATGTGACATAGATCTTGCTCAGCTCGAGGCTTCTACCTGTAGCCAGTGACAAGCCCAGGATTTTCAACTTGGATATACATACTACATTATATGCAGCTAATTTTTTTTATAACCATAAATATTAAAGAATGACAAGATGCAAAGTACAAATTGTTCATAATAATGCCAATATCTAAGGTAATATAAAGATGCTATTGTCTGCATCCTAGTTGCGGTAGATGATTAGCCCATGCCTTAGAACAATTGCTTAATTTGAGTAAAAGCAAACTAGTATGCAAATAAAGATGCTACTGTCTGCATCTTAGCTGTGGTAGATGATTAACACATGCCTTCCCAAATTATCATATTTGTTCGAATGACTGAGAGAGAGAGGGACTCAAGGAGTTCTCACAGTGTTACGGGTTGTGTCTATGGCCGCCGGTGTCAGAGAGGGAGTCAAAGCCATCGCAGTCACTGGCACCATGCTCTACCTCGTAGGTGTCGTGATCACCCTGGTGTTGCTCCGCCTCACCACCATCTGTGCCTAGCTCGCGCTGTGGCCGTTGCCCTACCCCATTGGTGCTATGCTTGCCAACATTGCACTCGTGCCATCGTGCCCATGCCCAGCACCAGCAGGCCCTGCGCCTAGCACCCCACAGGAGACACCTCGCTTGCACCTAACGCACAGCTCCACCTTGCCCTAGCGCGCTCGCACTGCCGCCGCCATGCGCCCCAAACTCTGTCTCAGCAAGTTGGGTGTGAAGGCATGTGCAAACTGGTCGTTGGGCCATTGGTTGTGCGCCACGAACTACATATGCGGTTGTGCAAGCGTCGCTGGGCCGTTAGGTCATGGGTTGTGCAGTGTGCGTTGTGTGCAGGTGATGTGCTCTGGTTGCCGGTTGGGTTGCCTTTTAGGAGTTGGGCTGGTCTAGTATATGAGATACAGAAAAAATGCACAAAATTTTTAAGTGTACATACACCCATGTCCGTGAGTGGGCCCACCACTGCCCATTGTTGTGCACCGGTAATAATTACATTAACGTATTCCAACCACCACACTCCTTCTAGAGTATCTAATTCTTCCCGAGGTGGATTGGAGAGCAGAATCCTCGTGCCTTGTTGGTATTGAGCAGTACCGAAGGCAAACTCCTTCTTGTTACCTTGTCGGCCCAAAGAATTGAACTCTAAATGGCAACTCATGCGGTGTTAATTTCTGCCTAGGACGTGTGTCGAGGAGGGGAGTTTGGGTGGACCCGACTATCCTCATGGAACACAATCGTCACTTTTATTTATAATGGGGCTCTCATGTCTAGAACTAACATCCGGCTAATACTCAGCATGATTAGCAAAGATCACATTGACACCATTATCCTCCATGTTTTCTTCATCTATTGATGCATCAAATTCGAGAAGCGAGGTTCGTCCTCCGGAATATCCTTCTCTATATTGGCAATTACTTAGTAATGAGAGCTACCAGAAGTTGAGACCACAATTGTAGTTGGGTTTGTTGACCCACAAGCCATATGATCACACGAGTTATCATTTTGACCAACAAACTCTAGGGTATGTCGGTCAATATTCTCCATTAGAGATCGATGAACCTTCATCAACTCATTGAGCTTCACGTAGATGTTGGGTCTGAAGTTATCGTAGAATCTGCCATCGGAATAGCCCATTTTCAGAGACTTGGTGCACTTAGTTGATGAAGACATGTCTTGTCGTATATCCCCACGGGTAGCGCCAGCTGTGGATGATTGGTAAAATCGATTATGCAAATACTTATTGAAAATAGGGATATCTGGTCATCAACTCTGCATATCGAAGACAAGAACACGAGATATTATACAGGTTAAGGCATCCCTTAAGATAATATCTCTATATCATGTTTTGCCTTGATTAATTTTAGAAAAAAAATAATTATAATGGGGAAGTATCTAGATCTAATTCTAAGGAACTTGGAAAGTTCTCTCATGTTCTAAATCCTAAAGCTCTTGTTAGATAAATCTAATTATGGCATGACTCTTTTGTACATCTCAATGGGTTGAATCTGCTCCTATCCGACTAGGATTGTTCTGTATTGCTTGTCAAGCTTAAAGGTTGAAATTTGATTGTCTCGACTCCTATCAACTTTCTCCCAGATCTACCTCTGGACGTACCCCCCTCCCCTCCTTATATAATTGGGTCAAGGAGATGTACTATACTCGGAGTTCCAAATGTAACATTCTCGAATTGTATAACTTCCAAATATTTGGAAGGTTCCTTCCTAATTTGAGGATGATTTCCATATAGAACACGATGAGCTATCAGAATAGCTTTTTAGTGACGGATTGTAGATCCTGTCGCATCGTGTTACAGACCACTACATCAGAATAGCTTTTTAGTGACAGGTGATAACCCTCATTAGTGACGCGTAAAATCCCTATCACTCCAAATACGTCACTAATGTGGACACATTAGTGATGAGTCTGGACTCGACACTAATGACTGTAAATCAGTTATAGGTCTAGATCTAGACCCATCACTAATGACGTATATCAGTGACTGGTTTAGATCTATCACTAATGATGTATATCAGTGATGGGTCAGGTCAAGATCCGTTACTAATGTGTTTTTGAAAAAAAAAAATATAAAACGGGTTACAAGCAAAGATGCATTAGTTACAAATATGAATTAGAGTAAGAGCCAATTTTGCATTTAAGCATTATACGTGATTCATGTGAAGTAAGGCTATCAAAGAAACAATTTATCTAAAACGACATCCATTAAATGATAAACTTTTTGAGATTCAGACAACTATGATTTCAAGCAAAAATCTTGTAAAAAATAACAATAGTTCTAGCGTGCAATGGTAGTTCTAGCATGCAATGGAACCATCGTGCTCAAGAAGGGCATAAGCTGCAATGGTAGTTCGGCCTTTTGCGAGTGTTCATGTACAATAGCATTTAGCTTAATACTAAATTTTCTTCTCTTTACAAACTAGACATAAAAGTAAACAAAAGAACAATGACCTCACATTCAAAAGAGTCTTATCCAGTAAATCAACTCGGTCCTAGAATATTCAGCCACTTTGATCTGTGACCTTTGCATTAAAAGTAAAAAAATTCTAAAAAAAATAATATATGAGCGAGAGCAATTTACTATTTCTGTCATGATTCACCAGTAATATAAGCCATGGACCTTACATTGACTTGTATGACTGTAATGAGATTTGAATAGATCATCACAATATGCAGTAGTCATATAGCAATAAGAATAAATTGAATAGAACATCACAATATGCAGTCATATAGACTAATGTTATTTATAATCTCATATTGTAGTTGTTAGTCAGAGGAAACCATTTTTAATCCTACCAACCCAAACCATTGGTAGCCCAGAGGAACTTATATTCAAACTTGGTAGCGTTCGGTGGCCGGTGACCTAGTCGGAGCAGCTAGCAGGGGGTGACGAGACGACAACGGTTGTTGCGGCCGGTGACCCAGTTGAATGCACTAGCAGGGGGCGGCTGACACCAGCGTGGAGGACAAGAGGAGGTCGGGGATAGCATGGAGGGGCATGGACAGTGTCACGGGTCGATCCAGCTTCCTCTCCGCCATCGTCGGCGTGGATCGACTCTGTGGCGGTGTTGGGGAGGAGGCAGCGATTGATTGGAGGCACGGGGTCAGGTCAATCAGGGAACACGCGACAGGGGGAGGGAGATGGCATGGGGTACCTGAGCGGAGGAAGGCGGTGCAGAGCACCGGTCGGTCGATCGGTGCCTCGCTGGCGCACTGCGCTCCACCATGGGTCACCTCGCCTGACCACACTCCACCTCCGCCCACCTCTCCTCACCACCCAATAGGCCGTCTCGCCCCACCGCCATCCGCTGTAGGATCTGGATGACCCTGGCCTCGTGCCTACCAGATCCGAGCGGGCCCAACCTCACCACCATTGGATCCGGGTGCCCTCGGTCCTGCCTTGGTGCACCTCATTATCGCTGGATTCGGGTGGGCCTCGGCCTTATGGCCGCCTCCTCCTCACGCGGGCACTGCCTCTTCTCATGGGCGTTGCATTTTTCTAGCATGGGCGTTGCATCCCTGCGCCGCCGTGCGAATGCCTGGGAGAGTCATTGCCTCCGGTTGTCTGGATCTGAGAGAATAGGGGAGGTGAGAGAGGAGGAACAAAACAAATGAAGGAGATAATGAATAGAATAAATGTAGGAGGGAGGAGCTCAAGCATGCTTGTCAACCATGGCAGCAGAGGCCAGTAGGGAAGGTAGGTGCCAAGGTGCGGTGGGGAGGGGGCAGTGGTGACGAAGAGAGGGACGAGAGATGAGTAAGTGGATGAGAATGACCGGGTGCTAGGTGGGAGGAGATATCTATCCTCTGCTCGATGTAACACATCAGTGACGGGTCTATTTGTAGACGCGTCACTAATGACTGATGCATCAATGATAGGTAATAATTGGACCCGTCACTGCTATTATTAGTGATGGGTCAAGTTAAGACCCATCACTAATGACCTATCATCTAAGATGAGTTTGAGCCCGAGGTTTTCATTAGTGACGCATCATCTTTGGACCCATCACTAATGTGTGATTAGTGACGTATTTTGAGCAGCCGTCACTAATGTCGTGTCTCTTTTGTTGATTCTTACATAGTGGACGTGTGTACCATGGATACTTGTTCAAAGGATATTGTATTTCTATTAAATGTATACAATTATTAATTATTTATTCCTCATCAGACTCAACTCTTCTTGTCGTGCCCTGTCATTATTGTTACTTGTGTCACGGTTCTCATGGCCACGACTAACCATCGTTGGATCCTCTGGCTGACCAACAGAAAGCACATTGACATTGTAGTCTTGTATGTCTTCTTCGTCTATAGATACATCGAACTCCGAGAAGCGAGGTTCATCTTCCAGAATCTCTTCTCTATATTTGTGATACTCGGTGGCGAAGGGCGTGGAAATTAAGGCTGTAATCATAGTTAGGTTTCCCAAACTACTAGCCATATGATCAAATGAGTAATCATCTTGACCTTTGACCTCCAAGGCTCGATGGCCGAAATTTACCATCAAAGATTGAGGAACCTCCGCCAACTCATTGGGCTTCACATAGATGTTGGGTCCGAAGACGTTATAAAACTTGTCATCGAAGTAGCCCATTGTCAAAGACTTGATGCACTTAGTTGATGAAGACATGTCTTGTCGCACCCCACGGACCGCATCAGCTATTGATAATTAATAAAGTTAATTATGCAAATAGTTATTTAAACTAGGGATATATGGTCATCAACTATACATATCAAAGAGGAGAACACATTTTATACAAGTTCAGACCTCCTATAGGATAATAGCTCTACATTCTATGCTACTTTGATTAATATTAGGATAACACAATTACAATGGGATGTGTTTAGATCTACTCATATGAACCTCGATGACTTCTCTCATGTTCTAAATCATGAAACTCTTGTCGAATGTATCTGATCAAGGCTTGAATCTGTTGTGGGTCTTAATGAGTTGTTTCTACTTCTTCCGACCTTGTTTTGCTTCTCTTTGGCTCTCTTTCTGACTTGTATTTTGGTTCCTTTTCTCCTTGGCCCCTTTCGATGTTTCCCCTCCTCTCCTTATATAGTCGGGTTAGAGAGGTGTACCATCGGTGTAATAGATAAGGGGTGCCCTACAGGGTGGGTCCCATATCATTAAGTGTCAGCGGGCAGTAGATATTTTCAAGACCTTAGGACTCATCGCGCGACCAGGGCGAGGCTCATGCCACCAACCCCCTGGTTGCAAAAGAGCTGGTTGCAAGTTAGGTATTCACCTAACCTATCAAGATGCATTTAATACCATACACTCAAGTATTTTTCTTTCCTTAGGCACTCCCTTTCAGTGAGCGAGGTCGTCGGCAAGCGTGTTGGAGCAGTGACCCATCATGTAGTATCGTAGCATTTAATGCTTCGGGATGGCCTAACTAGTGAGTGTGACAGCGTTCAGTGATGGGACAGGACATGCAGGACAACTAGAGCAAGGCATACTTTCCTATACGACGTCATGATGAACTTTGGGTAGTTGGCTTCATCAGAAGTAGGTCTGCCACGAAGTTTGGCATGATCTGTATGTTTGTAAATTCTTTTCCTGATATAAAGGGGGAGGAACCGGCTTGTAAAAAAGAGGAGGACATTCTAAAACAAGTTCATATAAATTTATAAGTCAATACACGGGATCAAGCCTGAAGGGGCCCATATTAGCTAAAGAATATTGTATTAGTACTAGTATTTTTGGCTACAAAAGCTGAGTAGAGCTTTGTTTATTTGTTTGTTTCCTCTTTGCACCGCATCTATTGTTTTATTTTAATTAGCACAAAGTCAAATAAAAGAGGCACTGTTATCCATCGTTCACCAATAACTCTGGTTCTTCTCTCTCTCTTTTTTTTTCTCTAGGCAAGCATGTGTTGATACCATTATACGTGCATGGTGTTATGTTTAAGAGTGAAATCATTTAAGTCCTTAACTCGTATGGTTGTTTTTTTAATTTCTTTATAACTGGTCTGATCTAATTGTGGTTTTTGTCCTAATAAATGGTACAAAATAAGAGCAACCCTACCTGATTTACAATCTGTACCGCTCAGCTCAAGCAGCGATTAAGATGTTTATGGTGGTTTTTAAAAATACATGTAAATTTATCTCTAGAAAATACAATAAAATATATTCCCTCTAATCACAAATAAATATCATTTTAGACATCGACACGGTCCTCAAAATACAACTTTGACCATTATTTTTTATTATAATATGTTGAAAAAATATAGTAAAAATATTCTATTGTAAAAGTATTTTTCTAGATGAATCTACCATTATTATTTCCAAACATCCAAACTCAAAACGTAAAAAGTAATTTATAACCAAAGTATGAAACGGTTGACTACACCTAACCCAAAACGACTCTTATTTGTGATGGGAGGGAGTAGGAAGGAAGGACATCTGTTTTTATAATACAACTGAATACACGAAGAAAGGGCCTCTGTTTCTACTTGCTCTAGGGCCCACTAAATGTCAAGACCGGTCTTGTACAGGACGTAGTGCTATTATCCTATGAAAACTCTGAACCTAAATGAATCCTTATATTTTTTAGTCCAATTCGATATACACCCACAAGAAACGTAGGCTAACGTGGCATTCGTCTGGTTATTGCGGATTCATTATCAGGGATCATCTCTCGACACATATTATTCTCAGAGTCTCGAGTGTAACCTTTCTAGATTGTGTTATTTGTAGGATTCTTTCCTAATCTAAGAATAGTTTTTATATAGAACACGATAAACTATTTAAACTATCTACACATGTCTTATTTACCTCATACGGTTATTAAATCTATCATACAAGGTAGTAGATACATATACGATATTACTCTATCCTCAGGATATATTATATTTCTAATAATTTTATAATTATTAATTATCAAATCATCGTGAAGTAGCTGTGAAGCTGAGGCATAATAATATTTTCCTCCTCTCTCCTCCAATGTCCCACAACCCATGGCACGATTTCAGTGTCCTGGAGCTAATATCGAAAATAAGAGTGTTATATCCAAAATAAGAGTGTTGATGAAGCCATATTTTAATAGTGTCCTCTAGACAAATTTATCTTTTGTTAATTTATCAATTTATACTTAACATTATCTAAAAAATCAATATATACTTAAAAAAGTAATGATCAAATGTGTGTAACGGTGCATTTGCGATTGCGTTTACATTAGCAAGCAAATCAATACCAAGGCAAAATGATCCCTTGTATTTTGGAAACAAAACAAAGGCAAGCCCCAAAAAAACGCTCAACCTGCCAAAGGATACCATACCAGCGTGTCAATACCTTATTGGTCGCCGCTCCTCCCTCCAGATAACAAACACAATCCACCCCGCCAATCAAACGCGGCAGAAATATAAACCCATCGCTCCAGAGAGCTCAAGAACCACTAGTACATGCTAAAAACGAAAGCCCAAGAAAGCGACCAAACATGGCGGCCATCCTCGCGCGCGCCGGCGCCGGCGGCGGCCTCCCGCGGCCCGCAGACCGCCGGCCCCGCAATGCGGTCGTCGTAGCCGCGGTGACCGGGGCCGGGCCGGCGGCGCCGCAGGAAGGGGCGCTGGAGCGGCCGGCTTGGTCCGGCGAGACGCCGCTGTCGCGGCTCGTCGGCGCGCTCATCGCCTTCAAGCCGCTCTACTCGCTCATGAAGCTCGCCTCCCGCGAGGTCATCATCAGGTACAGGCAATGCCATTCTTTCTGGACAGAGGACATCGCTGTTCACTTACTCTTGGAAATGGAGGAGATGGTGGTGAGATTGTGAGAATGCGTGTGCAGGACAGCAGAGAAGTCGAACATCCCGTGGAGGGAGATGACGAAGAAGGTGCTGGAGTCGGACGTGTACGAGATGTTCGAGAGGATACGAGACCCCAACCTCGTCTACCCTGACTGTGAGTTCACTTCTGCCTTTCCTTCTTGCAGTTGACTGATTTTTCACCATTTGTTACAAAGAAAGATGACATTAACCTTTGTTGCAAGTGATTTAGGCTCCATTGAACAATTACACATTTATCTAAAGTAAACTGGAGCATTAACGACTTGCTTCTGTTGAGCAGATTATCTCAACCCATTTCACGCCTACGATGAAGGGAACCTATCATGGCTGGTAGGTAACTCACTTTCCCCCCATCAACTTGATCTTTTGATTTGTGAATTGTAGCTCAGATTTGCATAATTTTTTTCTAAGTAAAGATGATAATGCTGTCATTCCAAGACTCTGAAAGATCTGAAACTCATAACATTTTATCTGTTTAACTTGGAGGGATATAAGGAAGTTAAGGAACTGAGCTTTTCTTTTCTCTCATGTCGATCCTGAATGAGCTAGGCTGCAGCAGAGGCTGAACCTGCAACAATGTCGATTGCAAAGAGGGCCATACCGGAGGCTACATCCATCGAAGAGGCGAACCAAATCGTTCGAGGTAACTGGCTGAACGCAATCGAGGAGCATCACCTCAAGTACTCGGGAAACTGTCAGATAAATGACATTTTGGACATTGGCTGTTCTGTTGGAGTAAGCGCCAGATACCTGGCTGAGAAGTTCCCTTCGGCTAAAGCTGTTGTAAGTACTCAAATCCGGTTAAGCTCCTTTAAATGTTCTCAGTCCAACTGTAAATTGTCTGATAAACTTCTTTATCCTAGTATACCTTCTGAAAGATCAATAGTATGATGCTACTACTTCGTATAATCTTGTTGTCATCAACCCGATTGCATGAAAGGATGTGCTTGTTTATTATCTTTTATTAAATCTAGTTCACAATCTCCCCATGTTCATCAAAAGAAATAAAAAAAAAACAGATTGATAGCTTACACTGCAATCTTTCTGCATATGGATGGTGTTTTTGTTTTACACTACCGTGCTAATTTATTGACGCTTCTGATGACATGACGTAGGGACTCGATCTATCACCTTACTTCCTCGCAGTGGCGGCACAGAAGGAAGAAAAGTTGTCACGGCAAAACCCTATTCGTTGGGTTCATGCAAATGGTGAAGCGACTGGGTTGCCGTCGGATTCATTCGACCTAGTCTCCCTTGCTTATGTGGTAAGCTTTTATCAAATTTGAATGCAGATGCTTTCATAAAATTAATTCAACATATTAACTAGAGCCAAGAAATTTGAGACGATATAGTAGAGAATTTGGAGGTAGCAAAAACTAGACACGATACTGTTTGGTCTTGAAATTTGAGATGATATATAGTAGAGGATTTGCATGGTTTTCTCAGTTTGTCCAACAAGAGCATGATTGTGCAATTTCATGTGCATAAATCTACTGGCCATCCCTCTTCCCTCCTAATCTTTCACTTAAACCCACCAATTACGCACAACAGTGCAAAAGGATTAACTTAAACAAAACAGATTGCATAGCGGATAGAAGTCATTTGGCAGATTAACCTTTTTCCACAGTTCAAGAATTAAGCCATTTTCAAGAAAAGAGTACAAGAATTAAGAGGACGGGATAGGTTTTACTACTAGCTCAGTCATGCTACTTCTGAAAAAATCCGCAGTGCCACGAGTGTCCAGCACGGGCAATAACTGGATTGGTGAAGGAAGCATTCCGACTCCTTCGCCCAGGAGGAACCATCGCCTTGACCGACAACTCGGTAAGATAACTTAATTTCCCTGAATTATCTGCATACGCCTTTGTTCAAAAGTAGACTAACATAGCTCCATTTCTTCTTCGATTTACAGCCAAAATCTAAAGTACTTCAGGTAAGCTCCGGGACCATATTTAAATTAAATCACCTTAAAGCACGTAAGGAATGCCTCGCATTGACAAATTAACGTGTCGATTATCGTTTCAGGAACTGTCCCCAGTGCTGTTTACCCTGATGAAGAGCACTGAACCGTTTCTGGACGAGTACTACATGCTGAACTTGGAGGAGACGATGAGACAAGTTGGCTTCGTTAATGTTCATTCTATCCTGACAGACCCCAGGCATAGAACAGTCACTGCAACTGTGCCTTACTGATTGGACCAGACATCAGGAGCAAAGTCCGAAGCTAATTTTGTTTATCTTAGTTTGGTTAGGTGTACTTGAGAAAAGTTGAGCAACTTGCATATTTGTGCACATACAAAGAACAATAAATCATAGTACTCCAACGGACCTTACCGTTACTGCAGTTACATGGACTTCTAGAAGTCCAACAGCACGAAAGTGTTTTGATCAGATGATTCAAGGAAACAATCTAAAACCAAATATGAACTCAAATGTAACAACTCACGACGTGATATTGTGGCTGAGAAATGTTGTCACCAACCTTAACGCTGACTGGTTCATCAGCTGGTGCCCCCCGCCCCCCCCACCCCCCCCCCCCACCCCACAAAAAAATCCATCTAAATTCCTTTATCAAAAGCAGCATCTAATTTGAGGTAGAAATCGACAGCAAAATAACCGATCTACCAAAATGGATTGGTTTTGGGTCGTACTTATGCTCAGAAGGCTGGAACATAGGTCGCAACCTTATCATATCACTTATCCACGACATAACCATTCTGTCTGACTGAAATTTACGTCCTACACTTCTTTGAGCTCAACTATGAGTTAGCCTACTTTTGTACAAGCCAAAAGTATAAGCAATGTCAGCACTTCATCACCTTCAGTTCATTGTTGGCCATTGGTTGCCCTGCTGTGTCCTCAATCCTACGTATACCCTGAGTTGCTGCAATTGCTAAATAAATTACGATTCCTTCCTACTAACAAACCGAAAAACCATCTATTTCTTAGACCAGCCCAAAGCATAGGCCACCTTTTCAAACAATCAAATTGCAGTTACAACAATTGGCATTACTGTTTACTATTTGATGTGATCTCAAAAAAGTTGCTCAAAATGAACAAAATGGATTGCAGAAAAATAGGCAAGACCAGAAGAGGATAAAAAAATAATCATAAAAACAATGAACTTTGAGCTCCATGAACTTTGGTGCAATCTCCCACTTCTGAATTATAAAAACGGGCAACTAGTCCCCTGTACTTAATCATATATTGCAACACCTTTTAGGTTTAGGTATCGTGAAAAAAGTGATACCTGTGAAGATCGTGCATTTCAATCACATTCAGATCCGTTTTTCGAGTCCATGATATAACCAAATTGGATGGATTTTCCACCCGTTTAGCAAAGAAACAATAGATGAAGAGGTGGATATTAGATCGATATGAATATCATGAGCTGCCCCATAATGCAACTGCCAGTAGTCACGAATATCTCCTTCCCTAACCCAAGATTGGTCCATCATTCCTTTTTTATGGAGAATGTGGCCAGAAATCCATATGTCATTTATTATATTTTCCTATGCACATTTCTAAACTATGTCATTTCGGTAAAAACAATGAGCACCTAGAAGAAGTCATTGCATGCACACAGTGACAACCTACAAAAAAAAGATATGCAAGCAATCACTTGTTTCATTCATATCTCAACTATTGGATATTATAGCGAAATATCATGAAATATACCTTTTGGTGGTCAATGTCATTTTTAGATCAAGTGAATGGATACAAGGACAAATTGGTCCATCATTCCTTTTTTTATGTGGGATAACCTAATTCCTATTTGTAGTTGCATGATAGTTTCGATGAGCGGATGATGCACTCGTTGTATTCCTTGAGTCGCAAAATTAGAGCTAGACAGGAAAATACAAATTTGGTCGGTTCACACCCCTAAACCTCCCTCTCAACCGCATATACCATAAGAACAAGTATGTTCATCAGAATTTGGAATTTTTTTAATTCAAAGCAATCTATGTTCTACAACAAGACCAGTTTTGGGACCAAAAGCTACCTAAATTCCAATTTTTTTATCCCCAAATAGTTTCTAGACCTGCCACAGAACAAACATGATGATTCAACCACTCCATAAGAGTGGCTAACAATGATGGAGATCCCATTATGTTGCTGACAGCAAATTTCCTTGTATACTTTCACCATCCTTGATTGTCTTAAATCATTAGCCGCTTATGTGCTGGTGATTTCGAAGAATATTTTTATGATATATTGGAACACTAAAAAGATTTAAAGATAATTGTAACCGCAGTACCGCACAAGATGGGATCAAGTAAGACTATGGAAGTAATAGCTTTTAAGCTTTCTAATTCACAAACACACCCCATGGATTCTTTTCTTTTTTCATACAGGAATACAATAGTAGCAAGATTAAAGAACTAAACAGGTGACATGAAATGGAAACCCTAGCACATAGCAAACATAATGTCAAAAGTAACCAAACTAACCTTCACATGTAAGGGAGATGCTGCTGATTCTTCCGTACCTTCAGCTCAGCAACAAGCTGACAGCACTTCATTTTTGTTTCCTCAAGTTCATGCTCCAGGTCCCCAATCTACAAAGAAGAAGCATTCAGCTCTGAACAGGAGATTACATTTTCTCTTCGCTAATTGATGGCTCAGCATGGTATGCATACCATCTGCTTCAACTGTGTATCTCGTTGTCGAAGCTCTTCACGCCTGTAAAGAATATTTGCAACTTTAGCGTGCAAAGAATGAGTGCAAGACGGGTTTAACACAATGCACTGCTACTACATAACCCTATGAATTGAATTAGAAGTTACTAAAAATAAGGATACAGTGATCATGAATACATATGTATGTTTACATAAGTTGTATAGTAGCTGCAGCCACTAAGAAAGCTGTTAAACCTCCAGGTAGCAGCAACTTTTTTTTTTTACCAAGAGCAGACAATTTAACTGATGCACAATAGTCTGATTAAGAAGCTTAAAGTTACTTTGGAATAAATATTGTTCTGTAGTACTTTGTAATTTCCTTACACGTGCGATGAAAATATTACGTTGTTAACAGTGTTCCAAAGTCGGTGACCGGTACTCAACTAATCACCCAGCCTTTCAGTAATTATACAGACTATAACATGACAATCATACATGTACCATAAAGGCACATATTCTGTCCATGGCCATTTATAAAGCTTATAGCCTGTTTATTTTAGCTTGGGATTCTGAAAAGCTGAAGCTAAAACAAACAAGTAGATTGTACAATCTGCTTGTCAAAATCTAACCCCCTTTTCTGCCACAACCTACAAGTTGTCTCCCACCAGCTTTTTACAGATTATGACTATAGGAAAAATAGAAGTCCACACAAGCCTAGGGTAATTAACCACCAATGCCATTACTATTCCCAAATCATTAGTTTTTTCCTCCCCATCCTATTCTATTCGTCGCCTCCAGCCGCCACCGCTTCCCAGGCATCTTTGCGCCCCCAACGCCGCCCCTGACACCCCCTCACGCGACGCTACCTCAAGCGTGCTGCACTCCACTTCACCGCAATCACACAACATGATTTCATGATCGTGCACAAGACGCAGCCGCTCGAACCCTCCACTCCACACCTAGATCCATCGGTGGGTTCTCCTAGCTTCTCTCCATCCAACAAGTTTACCTCGCTGTGTGTTTCTCTTTATAGTACAACGCTTGAGCTCACGCATGGATAGTCTCAAGGTGCGTCTGCAATTTCTAACATATTGACTGACTGCAACCAAAACCGATGAAAACTGACCGGTAGGCGTTTTTAGAAGGAAAAAGGAAGTGCTCATTCAAAGTTTTTTTTGTGAGAATGTGCTATTTGTGCATGAACTGAATACCTGATCAAGATAAAATGATGTTATCTGTGCGACTGACATTTGTGTGTTTAATGTCTCAGCTGTTCCTTCCGCTCACTGTCTTATATGTTTTATTCCCAAACATGTTAGGTTATTAGTATCAAGTGTTTTCTATGAGGGTAATGCATTTATAAGTAAAATCACACTTAGTTTAATTTAACAAGATCAGTAGTTGCAAAATTCCATGCAGAAACTCTAGTTACTGATATCTTGCTGAAATTCCCCCAGATACATTAAGTCAATAGTAAAGCAATTTACCTTGAAAACAGAGCAATATTTTCTTCACTCAGCTTCTCAATAAAATTGGGATCAAGAACACCGTGAGAGCCAATCTCTACCAGATCCTGAATGCAGCAAACATCAAAAAATAGAAATGGTCAGATGTCAATAGCAAATACACTTGGAGGAATGCTATAATTGTTAACAATCATTGTAGCATAATTTAGGAGTTGAAGTATATTTGCATCATGCAAACTGTATAACTCATCTAGTGCCAACAAATAACCTATTAGTCAAGTTCTCACAGTGCCCGGGCAAGTCATGGCAGCCCAAGGTACCAGGACCCCAGGACGCCTAGGCACCTACCTACAAGAGCAACATGACTTAATTGAAAGCCTAAAAGTTCAAACCTCATCCAAGCCTTCTGACTCCATACTGTTTTCTTGCGCTTGACCAGACGACTGTAAATGAGAACCTGGCCCAAAAAATAGCAAGAACATGAATTAGATGAAAACAAAATCTATAGGCTATCAATGATTATCATGTAAAAAAGAGATTAAAAACACAAGGAAAGCATGAACTAAATCACCAATCTATAATAAATAAAACCTGCCATTTCAAGTGAAAGAGTTATGATACACAAGCAAACAATGGATATAATCTCACTGAAGCAGCTATAATAAATTTATTGATGCCCCTAGGGCTACCATATGGTGCCTTTGGTTCCAAATGTTATTTTATTTTACAAACAAGAAGTGGACGAAGCATTCTAACTCAAGCTACATTTACTTTATGATCATTGGTTACATGTTCTGCTTCAAACCAGCAAGCAGCCTTGGGTATGTCCAAATTGCCCAGGCCAAGGTCCAATAAGGAACTACTACCATTCCACCTATGCTTCTTCTAGAGGGCTTAGGAAAAGTTTTCTCACATGCAAATTTTGATATACTTTAGTTCCATATTAACCAGAGGAAAATGCATTCTCTTTATGTCATTATTTGACAAACAGACACCAACAGCTTTGCCCTCACAGGGTTGCAGCACATCACTGCATTTGTATTTTCGGTATTTTACACCATTATTTAATTGGACAATGAGCTTCAATTGAAATGGCACCAAAACAGCCACAAGAAATCATCAAACCATTTCTCGGTTCAAAAGTTTTGATTCGAGACTCAGCTACACACATTCAAGACAGAGAAATAGTGGGATACCTCTTGGCAGTTAAGCGCACAAAAGAACAGCTTTCACAGTATTGTAGAGAAATTTATATTTCATAACATTTAAACCACACATAAAATAAAAAATACTTTAGCAAAAGCAGGAACTAGTACAAATAAAGAACAAACGAGGAAGCATTGAGTTGAGCACCATTAGCTGCCAGCCCGACAGCTGCTACATCATCATATGTCTCTGGTAGCAAATTTGACGAAAGCCCTCCAGTGTTCCGGGCACTGGAAGCTTTCTGCTGAACCCGAGTTCCAGGACCAGCTGAATCTTTGAGAGTGGCCTTATATTGGGTTCTTAAATGAGGATTGACTGGCTGGTAACCAATCAAATGACACTTTTCTTTCCTGTAAATACATAAATTTGTTAAAATAATCAACACTGAAGGCAATACAGCGAGATCAGATGGCTGTATGGAAAGTGCCCAACTGCAAGGTCCAAGGTATGTGATTTTCATACTGAAGACCAGGAACATCCCCCCCCCCCCCCCCTGTTTTGCCTGCTATCCAAGGAAACAGGCAGGTTCAGGGGTGGGGCCCTCGTTCAAATTTGAATTTCAGGATGTGAGTCAAGTTTTTGTTTTCTGCGGTATTTTAATCTCTGCTAAGACACAGTACAAGTAGTAGTACTGAATACAATACAATGCTCAGTTCTCACTTCAGTAGTGTTTCAACTAGTTAACTGCTTATGACAGAAGCATTAGATGGGGCCATAGAAATCTGCAATAAGTTTATTCATTAATATGAAGCTGGTGATGTCGGAATAGCAGCTTCTCGGGTGGTTACAAGGGTTGTTCCTTTTATTGTATTCGAAATTTAGTATACAACTTGATGACTACAATATAGGAACAATTGCCTATGTTACTTCAAGATTGAGCATTTCATGTGGACAAGAAAAGATTCTGAACCAAATTGCATAAAGTGCTTACCAGAAATCAACAATAATTTGTCTAAGTTTCGTTTCTAGCCGAATGAATAGTGGAGTCCGCTCAAAATCTTGTTTGTCATGTGCTGGCTCAATAAAATTTGCCTCAAGTACACCTGAATCATGACATTTGTCATCCCAGAGAGGAATAACATAAATAACAATATTGCAGTATTAACCATAAGAAACGCACCAACTACACTCCTCCCTCTACTAGATCCTTCCTGAAGGACCTTCCAGAAGGGCTGTAAAGGGGAAAAAAAAAAGTTAATAGAAAATCAGTTCAGACCAAAATTTCACTATTACATTTGAATCACTAGATCTGTGCATTTAAGATGGTTGGCTCAAGTCAGAACCGTAATTTCAAGATATAAAGAACATCAGCTCATACATTTAGAAAATGTCAATTTAATGACGAGCATTTAGACATTCTCGTTATGTTAAAAAATAAGTATAGCAGAATCTATACACCTGCCAGAACATATCGAAAACTTTTTGCTAGGAAGCTTGATATCCCTTACATAACAGGTCTAAATACCATTCAAAACAACGAAAATTCTCGATTTTCAGTAGAGAAACTTGAGGGCAAGAAGCATTGATTGAAAATCAGTGTATATCTAAATTGCACATTGAGTCTTAAAAATGGAGCTAAATATTTCTGAAAGAAGACATCATCCCGGATCACACACACAAGCACACTCAAACTACAATGATTGCAGAGGAGATAACTCAAAATAATAATAAAACAATTGGGCATGTATATCCCTTCATCATTCCACAAATATAGTAGTTGAATTCTCAGGAGACTGCAGAAGGCTAGTTAAAAAGTACTCTGTTTCTTTTTTATAGTGCATATTAGGATTTGAAAAGGTCAAACTTTATAAGTTTTGACCAACAATTAGTTAAATTCTATGCATGTTTAGTGTACAAAAGTTGTATCAACAGATTCGTATTTCACATATCTTTGATATGATATTGATTTTGTAGCGATAATATATCATAAGAGGAATTAATGGTCAAAGTATACATTCCAATACTTTTTCAAATCCTAATAGGCCCTATAAAAAGAAACGGAGGGAGTAGTACCCAACAGGCCAACAAGAAACTATTACGGCCTAGCGATTGCTGAAATGGACCTCCCTACGAGTATTACTGCCGGTATATGGACCTAGTGGGTCTAAATATGTAAACAGTATGTTGGCTAGTATGCCACAAATTTTCCATCAAACCTTGTACAGCAATTATGTTAAATATCCTACATACTCAGAAGCAATGCATGGGCATCATTGACTGATAGGAAAAACCTTGCTCCTAAATGCTGATATCTAAGTAACATGATGCATTAAAAAAACAGCGATTGCCCTAAAAAAGGAACTGTGGTGATATCAAATGAAATGAATTAAAAAATAAGCCAGATCTGGAGGGAGCTGTTACCATTATAAGACGATTTTTGTGGTAGACATTCATCCCAAAAATGCCCAAAACAGGGGCCTCCTTCGCAAATCCAACATCTACATTCACTGAGACCTACAGTTACAGTTGAAAAGTAGTTATAAACAAACATAAACAAATAAAACCACGAACCAAAAAAAAATGTATTTGTAAAGAAAAAACAAATGAACCATTTCATGGAAGAAAACAGTAAGTTCAAGCATAGCTAATAAAGAATGTGACAATTTTTGTGGAAAATGTAAATATTTAGTTATTTACTTACCACATGAGAATCATGTGCAACTTGAGGTTTGTAAGTAACAACTTTCTTAAACTTCAATTCATCATTGATGCTTATCTGTTCAACAGGTTTTCCTCTTAATATTATTTGGAAATTATTAAACTTCCTGAGGTAAAGGATGGAGGTATACGCCTGTATATGGAGGAACGCATGTTATTATCCAGATAAAGAAGCTAGATATGAACAAACCCAGAATATAAACAAACAAAACCTACTCGCAATGAAAATCTGAGTCTGTGAGATATATGTTGCTCAACCATTTCTTTCTGGAGCTTTCTGAATCCCCCACTTGCACTTGCACCACCTTGATCTCTAAGCAATATGTCCTGAAAATTGAGTATCAGGAAATCAGGGTTTCAATAATTGAGTGTAAAAACAATTAGGACGTATAATAACGGAAGAACAGAATGCAGCTATGCAATGCAAGAGCTGAAGTCTAAAAAACAATGTTAAACATTGTTCAATGTCTCATGTGCGGCAATTTTGAAATGCACAGATATCCTGCTCTGACAGAAAATAACAGAGAGCCCTCAGTTCTCAACAGCCCAACAGTTTACAAAAATTATTAAATGTGTATCTTTGTATTCTAATACAGCTCCTACAGTAAACATTAGTTCCCTTGAGAATTGAATAACTACATAGAACAGATCAGTCAGGTTGTTTCCAGAGGCATTACCACTATAACGATACAAAGCAAAACACCCTAACTTCTCTAACAAGTTTTAGAATCATGTTTAACATGTATAATCTGGCTAATTTCTGTTACAGTCCTCTTATGTGCAAATTATGAGTTTACAAGACACCTGACCATGTATTTGAAATCTGTAGTGGAAAAAGACAACCAAGAAAAGAATACGATAGCATGTATGGGGTTGTTGCCTTCAAGGCGTTTTCATCAGGGCAAGGAAAATCATTCTTCACAATCCACATACATTATAAAATACTTATTATATTCTGTGGCAGGATTAAGGGAACAAAACAAAATGGACAATACGCAGAGGCAATGTTTACTTGCAACGAAAATTATATGAACATTTACCTCGTCATCATCCTCGAAGTCAAGTTCCAAAAGGCCGTCATCGTTCATCCATAAATTGTATATTGCCACTTTAGTTCCATGACTATCAACATCCTGAAACTGAATGCATATGAACACTGTCAGTATATATGCATACAGAAAATATGTTGCTTAACAACAAGAACATAACTGCTGTAGAACTTTGCTTATTGAATAGCTTCAGAAAATATGATAATCAGTTTAACTTGTAATGAAAGGACTAAAACCATGGAAAGCATGCTTGACGTTTTGGACATGACAAGGTCTTTTGACCACTTTTTTCTATTAGAATATATTTATAAGGTAGAATAATTTATGATATCTTCAAAGTATTTTTCAAGACAAATCTACACATATGATTTTCATGTTTCCAAACTAAATATTTTAAATGTCATTGGTAGTCAAAATTTCAAAAAATTTACCAGATCTTGTCCAAAATGTCAAGTATTTGTGACCAGAGGGAGTAGGAAATAGCACTAAAAAAATTATGGATGCCACTTTGGGAGAACAAAAAGAACTATGTCCACGCTCCCTCAGAGTCACAACGAGATACTAAAGACTGGGATGATGCCTACAACCTAGGCAGCACCGATACGGATACATGTATCGGTATCGGGCTGATACGGATACGTGGATACGTCATTTTCCTAAAAACCCCGATACGTGGATACGTTTGACTTTTTTTTAAATAATTAATATGGTGCATATAATAATAGCAGAAAATGCATCACTTGTTTAATAAGAAAAAACGAAAAGAAAAAATAAATGGTTAGATGTATTGGACTGCTATTCAGCCCATATAGGCATCTAGTCCATCTACCTAACCCTAAATAACCCACACCCCCCGCGACTCCTCATCAGTCATCACCCAGACGCCACCGCCTCCTCCACTCGCCCCCGCCTCCGCCTCCCCGTCGCCCACGCCCCCGCCGGCCCGCCGCCTCCTCGCCCCCGCCGGCCCGCCTCCGCCTCCTCCTCGCCCCCGCCGCCGCCTCCGCCTCCTCGCCCCCGTCGGCCCGTCGCCTCCTCTGTCCCCCTGTCCCCGCCACCGCCTCCTCTCGCCCCTCCGCCGCCTCCGTCTCCTCTCCTGACACAGCGATAGCACTTCGGATGCGCGTATCGGAGATGTATCTGATTTTTATTTTTTTTCTTATTTTCCCGATACGCGACAGATACGTATCCTAGCCGTATCGGAGCCGTATAAGTATCGGATACCGTATCTGATATGGATACGCTCGATCAGTGACGTATCGGTGTTTTGTAGCCTACAACTACAATAAGCCTGATTATATAGAGGGCACTCATAAACATTACAGATAAGATTAATCTAATATAACCTACTAGTATTGAGGCTTTGCGCCTACTAGGGGCCCAAATAGGTTAGCCCTTCAGTATTGAGGCTTTGTGCCTACTATGTTCAGTCTTTCAAAAGGTAGTCAGAATCAGGATTCTAAGTCAGATCGATTTTCTTCTTGCAAAGTCGAAGTGTGACATTGAATCATAGTATCGTGGACTCTAGCATGTTAAAAAATAAGTAAATATGATGTATTTCCAACACTAAAATAAACCGCATTGTTATAAACATGGCCGCTAAAATATTGTCAAAATTTGTACCCATATTTTGAACAACACATCTTATATGGAAAAAGTAATAGCATTGTGTATATGATCAGTAAAATTGGCTTTTGTAGATGAAAAGGGTGACATTTTAGAAGATAAGCTATACAAAGTTAGCTAGAACCGGTGGGATTAGGTTAGTTTGGATCGCATCAGAGTGACAACTCTCGTGTTAGTTTGGTTCATATCAGAGTGACAACTCTAAGGTAATCTATAATTATGATGGGTATCTTACGGCTTACGCTGTTTGGGATCCAGAGTAGGACCCAGTCGACTAGGTCCTGCAGAGTTGCATAGTCAAAGGATTCTAGGACTACAATTGGGATTCTAACTAGCTTGTGACAAATGTTGCTCATTCCTTTACAAATATAGGAGCTACTATCTAGTGTCGAATCATAAATACTCATTTGTGAAAAAACAGTATTTGGTTTCAAAATTTGACTGGGAAATGGACTAAATAATGCCTGGTATAAATGTGCGGACCTGTTGTAGAAGTTCTTCCCTTGAAGAAAAAGGGGACCAATCAAGTATTATCTTCAGGCTACTGTCCCAATCACCCTGAGAACCATAGACCAAAGGTACAATGTTCCCATCTTGGATTTTAAAATCGAGCTGCAATGGTGATGGAAAATGTCAGATCTAGACAGAAAAAACACTGCCTGAAATATATAACACTGAGCCAATTTCACATACCATTGGGACAACAATGTCGTCCTTCATTGTTCTCCTCAAAAAAGTGTAGGAGAGCAAACCTATACTCAAGGTAACATTGCTGCAGGAGAATGAACTGTGTGAAAATCATTGCTAATTACAGAAAAGATTCAACAATCAAAATAAATCAATTCTAAATGTGGTTAAGAACATTTACCTTCCACGGATTGCACGTGTAAACACAATTGCATCTGCACCAAGTCTCATTGTGCTTGTCTTAAAGCCATTTCCATCTGTCAGTGGAAAAGGTACAAAAATAATAATAGGAACACATAACAAGAGTCTTTTACACAAAAGCATCAAGCAGCTAGATACTA
Source organism: Phragmites australis (assembly GCF_958298935.1). Taxonomy (NCBI): domain Eukaryota; kingdom Viridiplantae; phylum Streptophyta; class Magnoliopsida; order Poales; family Poaceae; genus Phragmites; species Phragmites australis. Next base: position 18,848,095 of record NC_084941.1, on the reverse strand, counting down.
GATACAAGAATCGATACAACTGTTTTGAACTAAAAATTATCAACAACTAAGACTAAGCCTTCTTTTCAAGAATAAGTTATTGTTAACAAATGAGATCTATTTGAGATTTGAAATTGCAGAACACTGCAACTTGAATGGAAGAGCTTGATTTTTTTAATACCAATTGTGTATACGAGATACAAGTAAATCTCAATTATGTTTATGTGAGAAATAGAGCCTATGAACTGTAGCACAGCTTTTCATTTGATATCTCTAAAATATAGTCACCAACAACAAGTATAGTCACCAACAACAAGGGATCAATCCTTCAACTTGGACAACCATATATATGACATTTAGGGGTGTTTGCATGAGGGGGATTCCTCTAGGAAACATTAGTATTTAGTTCAAATTTGAATTACATTATAATTTATAAGGATTAGGATCCAAAACCTCACTATCCTATCCTGTATGGACTTTATTTGGCGCAGAGGGGAGCCTATGATGGTTAGGAGAGACAGTTGGTGGGTTAGGAAAGAGGAGTCGCCAAATCAGCTGACTAAAAGTAGGAAAATCAAGATAGCCTAAGTTAAGGTCCAGGTTCTAGTCCTAGGAGGGTTCAAACATCTAATACCATATAGATTGAGGCAAGCAAGAAAGAATTATGTCCCATTTAAAGTTCTCTCATCACAGCCTGCTTCTATCCCTCTCCTCTATAGCCCTAATCTCCTTCAGGCCACACTGTGTGGCCTTCCTCTGAATGGTAGTTATCACGTTCACTGCATATCCAAATAGGACCTTGGCATTAAGATTTTCTGGTTGCCATTTAAACTTGATTAAAAGGAACTTTTTGAATGTCCTTAAACCACAATTCATAAATATAAGCAACACAAATGAACTGCACTAAATTAGTTCAACAAAACCTTAGTTCAAGCCTATTATGTTACATCAAATAGCAAACCGTCATATACGACAGTACAATCACCATATGAACACAATGGGGGTGTTAAAATGATTAAATACATAATACACCTAAGATTTTATGTCTTAAGCACTACAGATAAAACCATTTTTCCATCATATTTTTGTTTCAGTTTCCTCATTTAGTAGCATTCCTCAAGAGAATAGAGTGCACAATCCTTAAAATTAGATGATTGGAACTTAGTAAGAGGTGCGCATCTATTTAAAAGTCAACACATGTTAGTCAAGGTCGTAAAATCATCCGGTTCAAACACATTACTTACACTGGCCAATGGTGGTCTTAGATTTCTTGGTTGAGAATCCTAGACTCATGCATTGACGAACACCTTCAGGATCCATGCCTCCTCCATCATCTGTGAAGTAGCTCCAAGTTAACAGAAATCAACATAGAACTATGGATCTACCCCCAACCGATTCAACTAACTATATTCCACCTTCATGCTTTATATTGAACATTGGGTACCTTGGAAAATTAGCATTGGGCTATTGTCTTTCAAATTGATGCTTTTGTCCACTTTTATGAATGTGGCACCATTGCATATCTGATACACACTATCAGAACGTTATACCAATAACAAACTAAGGAAATTCTGGGGCACTAGCTAAATTTATAAAGAAGATATTACAAACCTCATCCACCGCATTGTCAAGAAGTTCGGCTATAGCTGCAACAGAAAATACGAAGAAACAAAATGTAAGGAAAACATTGACTAACAATCAAGTAACTTGATCAAAATGTAAGGAAATCAATACACATCAAAAACTAAGAATATGTGTCACCCTCAAGGGCAGTCGAGTACTTGATCAAATAACACTAACGGCAACCAGTGCGCCGTATGTGTAACCTATTCACATCGATCAATGGAATGCTCTTTCAATTATCTAAAAAATTCCCCCTCTTTGCCCTAACAAACTTATCGCCTTGTCTTATTTAACACAAAAGGTTCATCACACTATGATGGTGTATCACTGTCTAGGCAATCGGATAAAAATTTCTTTGACCACTTGATCAAACACAATTAACATTAGCAACAAACACTGCACGTCTGCACGGTATGTGTACACCCTTCACATCAATCAAGGTAATGAGTCAGTTACCTAATGTTTCCCCTCTTGACAATAACAACCTTAGGTTATCAATTTAAAATAACAGAATCATCCTTATTCTGTAAAACTCCAACCGCCTCGGAAAGACGGCAACCCACATCACCACCGCAGCAGCAAACGCAAACAAATCGCGGAACGGGAGGATGAGCGAAGAGGCACCAACCTCCGAACGCCCACTTGTGGGAGGTTGCGTTGGTGTGGAGGAACTTGGGGTGCACACGCGCGCGGTCGAAGTCCCCCGTCTCCAGTGCATCTGCGGCCACAGACACATCAGCAACGCAGTTCGCGTCGGGGTTTCGCAAGAGGATAGCGAAATTGGAGGAGGAGACGAACCGTGGAGCTCGCGGGTGGGGGCGGCGGGGGCCTCGTAAGCGCCGGCCTTCCAGAAGCTGCGGCAATCGAGGGCCCGACCGCCGCTGCCGCCTGCTCCGGCCATCGCCGCCGGCATTGTAGGCCTAATTGGATCGGGTTAGGGTTAGCGAGAGTTGGCCGCAGAGGTTTTTCCGACTGTTTCTGTCCGTATCGGTAGACAACCGGAAAAACAAAAAAAATTGTACTTCCTCCCTTTGGTAATACTTATCACTTTTAATAAAAAGTCTTTTCAAAATACTTGATATTTTATGTATCTCACTATATTTTTTTTAATATTTTTTCTCATTTTACCCCTACCAATTGATACTTCACCTCATTATTCATGTAACTCAATACTAATCATAAAAGAGACATTTTGGTCATAAAATATTTTACCAATGATTGCTTAAATCTCTGTGATTGGTCAAAGGTACCAAGTATTACGAAATGAAATGAATATATCAGGAGCATTTATGACGTATTTGGTTAGAGTGTAAGGTTAGATAGAATTTTTTTTTTTGAATGATTTAAAAAAATTGTTTAGTTAGGTGGATGGGTTGAAGAGATAAGAGTGGATATTTAAGTTAGTATATATTTGGTTAGAGGGATGAGATATATTGAGTTAGTTGTAATTACCTATTTATTAATGAGTGGTGAACTTACATATTTAATATTTTGGCTCTATATTATTGGACCTGCATTCCTATGTTGTCACTTCATCCATTTGAAGTACACTAGTAAATGTGCCATATAAAAATACCAATGGAACACCACCAATTAACATATATAATAGCACAACCTATTTAATATAAGATAATCAAAAAATTCATTATAACCAATGGAACACCACCAATTGAACAACCATGTGCCATATAAAAAAACGGATATGTCATTTTTTTTAAAATAACCTGCTATAAATTTATATTTTAAGAACAATACATTCTCTTACGTAGCAGTGCCTCTGCACAATATTGCAAAGTCTTTTATTACAGTATTGCTAGATAGTTATAGACAATATTGCAAGGTTGTACACTTAATCGAATAGGTTGTGGGAAAATAATGCACCGCACAACTTGCTAGTCAAAAAGAACTTAATCGAACAGGTCGTGGGAAAACAAAGCTTGTATCCTATAGTACATATTTCCTCCCACATTTCGTGATCTGATAATTGCTCAAGAATATTTTATGAGAAAAATACATAAATTTGTAGGGATAGTTAATGACCTGATAATTGCTAAATTTGTAGGGATAGTTAATGACCTGATAATTGCTCAAGACAGTCAACTAACATAGTAGTGGGTCAATTTGAACTAGAAACTAAATGCCTTTGTATTAAGCAATTTTGCACTAATAAGCGTGTACGTATAACACGTATAATAGCACAACCTATTTAATATAAGATAATTAAAAAGTTCATTACAACCAATAGAACACTACCAATTGAGCGAGCCATGTGGCATATAAAAATAGGGATAGATCATTTTTTTTTTAAAAAACTGTTATTAATTAATATTTTAAAAATAACTGCATTCTCTTGTGTAGTAGTGCCTCCACACAATATTGCAAGGTCTTTTACTACAATATTGCTAGGTAGTGCAATAATGGATAATGTTGCAAGATTTTCCACTACAATATTGCTAGATAGGAAAATCATGGAATAAAATCTAAACCATCGGTATCTAAACTTTGTACTTAGTAAAAACATATTTTCAAAGGACAAGCACAATGTACTGATCAGACAATTCACCGAACAACTCGCTAGTCAAAGAGGAACTTAATTGAATGGGTTATAGGAAAATAAAGCTTTTATACTATTGGTGTAAGAGGATGTCTTGCGCGAACAGAGTATGACGAGAGCCTCATCTAATGAGAAAGCTCAAGCTTAGGGATAGCAGTGAGCTGAGAGGAGAGAGCGAGAGAAGGGTTGTGTCTATAATGGACCTAAGAACACAAGAGATTTTACCAGGTTCGGGCCTCCTGGTTGGATAACAGCCCTACGTCCTGTGCTTTTGCTTATGGTGTGTATCAACTGGTTATAAGAAGAGCTTTTACATCTGATCAAAGGAGAAAAATCCTTTCCAGGAGGGTCCCCTCCTCCCAGATGACCTGACCCCCTATTTATAGGGTGTACGTAGCTTAGTATACAAGTTCTCATGATGTATAAATATCTAGGACCTGGCCGAATTACCAGGCCTTATCCTAAATAACTACTTTTTACCTTACATAGAAGATAAATATCTACCATGGTAACTATTGTGGTGCCTGCCCCTGAGGGGTGAGCCGGTTGCTATTTGCGGCCTGATGCCGCTCTGTCGGGGGTGTTAGGATGACTTTCATCGCGCTGGGGTGTCAGGATAAGCACCACTTTCACCAGCATTAATCGCCCGTCACCTCGCGTCAGGTCGGCTGCAGGAGGTGTCCTTTCTTCCCTAATATTATCTTCGGAGGCCGGCTGCATCTTTAGGCTTTGGAAGGCCGCATGGGCACCGGAGGGGTGGCCTGAAGGGGTCTACAACCTCCAGGGGCCCAGCTTCCTGCTGGGAGTCCAGAGGCCGAAGGCTCTGGAAGGACTTGCTAAAGCTTCGAGTCTTCGGAAGGCCATGTACATGCCGGAGGGGTGGCCTGAAGGGGTCCGCAGCCTCGGGGGGCTAGTCCTCTTGCTGGGAGTCCGGAGGCCGAAGGCTCCGGAGGGACCTTTGATAGCAATCGTCAACCAGTATCCTCAGGCTGGTCTATTTTTCCCTAACAGTACCCCCTCATCCGCTAGTTCCAAGGTTCTGAGGGGCGAGCGGATGCACGATGAATTAGCTCCAGCCTCTTTGAAGTCTAGATGTCCCAAACAGCCTCCCGTCCTCGAAAAACCTCTCAGCGATAACCGCACGTGGTGGCGGCGAGGTTTGACGGAGGAGAGACCTGACAGAGCGTTGCGGTGAAGCCGAAGGCGGATTCGTTGGTGAAGCTGAGAGGCGCGTCGGAGGTAGAGTCATCCGGAGCCTGCGGTGATAGAGCCAGAAATGGAGTCAACGACAGGGTTGATGACAAGGCCGAGGTGGCGAAGTCGACAACGGGGATGCAGGAGGTGGCCCACTACCCCCTCAGTGGTAGATGCCAAAAGTAGAGTCATTGGAGAAGCTGAGGGGCATAAAGGAGGTGGAGCCGATAACGAGGCTGCGGGAGGCAGCCCGTTACCCCCTCAGCGGTAGATGCCGAAGTGGAGTCATCGGCGAATCTGATGGGCGTGAAGAAGATGGATCCGTCCGGAGTCCCCGGTGGCAGAGAGCCCGAGGTGATAACGAGGCTGTAGGAGGCGGAGGCTCCGGAGTATGGCAAGGCATGGGGACACCGGAGGTGAGCGAGGCTTCGGAAGCGAAGGGCGCTTCGGCGTCAAGCGCGGCAAGCTTCAGCATCGGGGGATGCTCCGGCCAGGGCGTGGCGAGTACTTCGGCAGCGATACTTCGGGGCGCCAACCTCTTCCGCCACAAGTTCCTGACCACCATGTCCTCCCTGTACCCATACGCGAGCGTACGCTTGTAGGGATACTTCTTCTTCTTTGCATCGTTAGTTGTTTGTAGGTAGTGTGCGTATGGACTCCGGCCGCCACATGGTCAGCCTTGTGGCGTCATTATGCGCCACTAGCTGTGACGGCAGGCATGTGCCTTTTTTCAGTGGCAGTGGTGGTGACGGATGCTCATCTGCAGGAGTGCAGGTGGTTGTGGTCGGTTTGGAGGATGGTTCTCAACGCGGCAGTGCCCCGGGAGGTAGTGGAGGTTGGTCGGAGCCGGAGTGTGCCTTCGGTGCGGTGGTTCTAACGACTAGTTTCTAAATATATACTCACCGAATGATCCGATGTTAGTACTATTATTCTCACTGGATCATCTGGTGTTAATAGCTTTTCTAAGCCATTCGAAAAATAGCTAGTTAGCGGGTTTGAAGCTATAAATACCCTCCACTTAGTCATTTGAATGTGTGGCATGCTGCTAGAGTCCAGAGAAAACTATAGACACTTGAGAAGATATTCATGCCATCAAAGTGCTTAAAATGATCATCCAAGGAAATTAAACACAAGATTAGTGAGTGATTAGTGTTTATAGGTTTAAAGAGAGTGTTGTTAGGTGATTGCTGCCTAGAGAGTGGATCAAGGAGTGATTCTAGCTTGTATCAAGTGGTACGTCGGCGCCTTAGAGTCTTGGAGACTCGCTGGCAACTTGAGCCGGAGTTATTCAAGCTTGTTAACCCTCCGATTTGGTGTGGAGTGATGACAAGACACGTGTATAGGGACACAAAGACCGTTGACTTGGTGGTTCAAGCTCTAAAATGATCATGGAGACAAGTGACCAGAAGAGAGGCTAGTGGTGAGACTTTGCTTTAGTGCCTTGGTGTCTCATCCAGCTTGAGACCTTTCCTTAGTGACTTGGTAGCTCGAGAGTCATAACCGGGTGCCGACTAAGAGCATATACTTGGTGGAGCTCCAACGTGGACTAAGGGTGGCATTCATGTCATCGATATTACGGAATGAAAATCCCTTATGCCGAATTTGTTTCTCTACCTTATTTACATTTTCGCATTTACATTCTTGCAATTTACCTTGCTAGAGTAAATTATAATCCTCTTGTAGAGTAGACATACTAGATAAACCTATAACACATTTAGATAGAAATTGAGATAGGTTTATCTTGTGAAGTTTTTGGAGCTAATTTGGTTTAGGTTTTTAAGTGTCATAATTCACCCTTCTCATAGGACGTCACTGATCCTCACATTTGGTATCAGAGTCTCATGCTCTTGATAGGTTTAATCGCCTAAAGTTATGACATCTAGGGTTGGGATAGATACTCATAGCACTCCATATTTTGACGATACTAATTTTTCTCGTCGAAAAATTCTAATGACTTGTTATTTGCAAGCTAAAGGTTTAGATGCTTGGAGGGTCACCGAGGAAGGGATGAGAGCTCACATCACTAACAAGGAGAGGTAATTAGATGCATTAGCGAAGAGTTTTATTTTATAATCTTTAAATATCGATGCATTTAATCATGTTTATTCTCTCATCATTGTACATGATATTTAGACTAGTCTCATTGAAATACATGAATGCACAAAGAATATGCGCAATGAAAAATAGCATGTGCTTGTTACTAAACTCGATAGCATCAAACAATTTACTCATGAAAGTGCTAATAATATGTACTCATGTTTGAATATTCTTGTCAATGAGATCAATGAGTTAGGTTTGGCGCAAATTGATGATGATCAAGTGGTGAGAAGAATACTTTATGCTCTTCTTCCGAAGTACAAGTTAATAGTCTCTATCATCTATAACGACAACGACATCAAGAAGATGACTTCAAGTCAAGTTTTAGGTAAGATCATCACCCATGAGATGACTATGAACATGGTGGTTGAAGCTTCTACCTCATCCGATATTAAGAACTTTGCTCTCACAAGTAGACAAGCTCAATGCCAACACATGAAGGCAAGGATAAGGAGACAAGAGAAATAGTCAAGCTCAAGCGAAGATGATGGTGATCAAGATGAAGAGAGCTATGAATAAAATGATCAAAGCACATCAAGTGATGAAGAAATTGATCCTAAGATAATCAAGCTCATGTTACAAGTAGAGAAAACATCAAGAGGATCAATGCCAATATTGATCGTTCAATCTCTTTAAAAGACTTGATCAAAACAATTCTTTAAAAGACTTGATCAAAACAATTAATCATATCAAGAAAGAGAAGACTAAGAGCAAGAGGTAGACAAGAGAAAGAAATAAAACATTTGCAAGTATAGGAAGATGAGTGAGCGATGATGAAGAATTGAGTTCAAGTGATGAAAGCCTCACCATCCTACCCTCTAAGAGAAACTCTTCCTTAAGATCATTATCACACAAGTCGTCATTGCGCAAGTCATCACACAAGTGCCTTATGGCCAAAGGTATGAATAGCGATGTACATGATGATAAATTCGATGAGGATTCTCTCTCGTATGAAGAACTTCTTGATTTGATTAATGAACAACAAAGGGCCTTAAAGAAATAATCTAAATAACTTAAGAAATTTTATGCACTTAATGACATTCATGCTATATTTGTTTCCAATTATGAACAATTATTGAGCTAATTCAATTTGCTAAACAAGGAGCATGAAGAGATTAAGATAAAATTTGAGTGAATTAAATCTTAAACTAAGGTCCCTTTAAAGCAATCTATCTCTCTATTTAATTTAAATCCTAATACAGATGCTTGTACTTTTCATGATGATTTAATTGATTTATCTAGATCACCCCTTTACAATGAGATTTGTTTTGAGAATGTTGTTATAGAACCATCTAATGAACTCATTGCACAAGAGAATGATGAGCTCAAGTAAGAAGTGGAGAAGCTCAAGGAAGATTTGGTAAGATTAAAAAGCAAGAATCATGTTCAACCTTCTCAAGATAACCATGCAACCATGGTGAACAAGCTTGAGGAGGGGGGTCCACCATGATATGCTTTAAGTGCCATCAAGAATGTCACAAGTACTTTCAATATAAGCAAGTCAAGAAGAAGATAAAAAAAGAAGAAGATCACGAACCTCTCTAACAAGACCTTCAATATCTACACCAAGTCTAACTACAAGAATAAGATCAAGAGCAACCACTACAAGCTCAAGAAGAAGAAAAATAGCAAGGTGATTGCACATATAGTTGGAAAAAAAGGACCGAGGGTGGAACCAACCTATTTGGGTGCTAAGGAAGTCATCACCAACATGAAAAGGGTTCTAATCAGTTTGGGTTCCAAAGAATACTTGAAGCCTGAGGCGGCTATGAGGGTTTGGAGACTTAGCTCACAAAATGAAGTGAAGGTTTAAGCAAAGAAGGCAAGTGTATAAGATTGGGCGCTTTGATGAAGATCGTGATCATCATATATCAAAATCCTCATCCAAGGTAAAAGTGATAATGTGGCTAGATTCAAAATCTTTCAACTATTGTAGCTTATATGTCTTGTCTAGAATTGCATGTGCATATTTCAATTTGTTGCAATGCCTAATGTAGATTTTCATATGGTAGGTCGCTTGTGTGTTTCTCTTTCTTATAAGAAATCTACACGGTTTATTAGTAGTTTGTTCTTTTCATAGCACCAGTTTTACAATTGGTATCTTTAATATGTCATGATCCAATCTATAGGATAAATCCCCATTGTTATAAAAAATAAATACATATCTCTCACAAGTATTTAACATTTTTATGCACATATTTAGTGGGATCATATCTTATAGGTTGTGATTTTAAGACTAACATGTATTATTAGATGTATCTTTTGTAGTCTCATAAAGATATCTTTTGTAGTCTCATAGAGAAATCAACACGTCCTCAGATGTATGCAATGTTTAAAGGCTTCAATTGATATAATTATTAATTCTTTTGTTCATTTAAGCTACCTCCATGTATAATATGGCTTAAACTTCCTACCTCCCATATTGTATAATTATGCATATATTTCTTTCTCATCATATGTATGCACACATATACAAGGAGTTTAAATCATATTATGTGAGTTCCATGAATTGTGATCTATATGCTTTCATTCCAACTAGTACAATATTCTTGAATTATATTCCATCAAGTGGTATTATTACAAGTGATATCCTTTCTATTGATATCATTTTATTGGATCATGATTTATAAAGCTCTATTCTATGTGCTCTAATATCTTTCCTTGAGTTCAACATGTTTTTATAGCCCTTTTTGAGATTGTTGACAAAGGGGGAGAAATTTGATGACCAAAATAAGAAGCAAGATATAAGATGTTCAGGAATGTTAAAGTTAACAAAGGGGGAGAAGCTCTTGCATTGATCGATCAAGGGAGATAGTGACAATAGAGAAAGGGGAGCCACAACAAAGGGGCATTAAGTGGTAAGAACATGCATCTAAGCAATATGGTAAGACTTTGTGCTATTTACATTGGTATCATTTATTATTTATCACTTGGTTTGGTTGTGTTGTCATCAATCACTAAAAAGAGAGATTGTAGCCAAAATGGTCATATTAGGCCACGATTGTGATTTTGATGATTAATGACAATATAATCATTGGAACTAACATGTTTGTCAAGAATATATGTTAGTAGGTATCATATATGCAATACATGAAGAAACCACCAAAGTCAAGACGAAGTTTGATTGAATTAAAAAGTTCCAGGAAGATTTGCCTCACCGGATGGTTTGGTGCAAAGGAGTTTGCACTCATCGGAGCATTATGTCCAGAGGCTGATAGCCTCACTGGATAGTCCGGTGATTAGGACATAAGACTACCAGAGTGTTTCTAACAAAGGGAGAGGAGGCTGAGAAGCTCACTGGATAGTCCGATTATCTGCATTGGGTAACACCAGAGTATTTCATATAGAGAAGAATGCAAGTGCAGAAGATTGAAGATCAACCCACTAGATGTTTCGGTGCTATGTTTGTGCACACCAGATTATAGCACCGAAGCATTTCTTGCAGATGCAACTGTAAGTGTTGAAGAATGAAGAACAACCCACTAGAAGGTTCGTTGCTGCACTGGAGCATTTTACACAGAGAGGCTGCGAATGTTCGGATGGCTAAGATAACTTACCGGAAGGTCCGGTGATAGATTTGAAGGTACACCGAAGTGTTCGGTGTTCACAAAGGCTTTGAGTAGGAGTTCTAATGGCTAGTTTCTAAAGATGTACTCACTAGATGATCCAGTGTTAGTACTACAGTTCTCACCGGATCATCCGGTGTCAACAGCTTTTCTGAGCCATTAGGAAAACGGCTAGTTGATGGGTTTGAGGCTATAAATACCCTCCACTTAGTCATTTAAAGGTGTGGCATGCTACTGGAGTCCAAAGAAGACTATAGACACTTTAGAAGATATCCAAGCTAACAATGTGCTTAAAGTGATCATATAAGTCAATTAAGCACAATATTAGTGAGTGATTAGTGCTTATAGGCCTAGAGAGAGTGTTGCCAGGTGATTACTGCCTAGAGAGTGGATCAAGGAGTGATCCTAGTTTGTACCAAGTGGTAAGCCAGTGCCTTGAAGTCTTAGAGACTCGCCAGCAACCTGAGCCGTAGTTGCTCAAGCTTGTTGACCCTCCAACTTAGTGTGGAGCAGCGGTAAGACACGTGTATGGGGACACTGAGACCCTTACCTTGGTGGCTCAAGCTTTGAAGTGATCACAACGGTAAGTGACCGGAAGAGAGGCTAGTGGTGAGACCTTGCCTTAGTGGTTTGGTGGCTCATCCGGCTTGAGATCTTGCCTTGGTCGCTTGGTGGCTCAAGAGTTATGACCGGGTGCCAACCGGCAGCATATTTTTAATGGAGCTCCAACGTGGACTATGAGTGGTACTCATGTCATCGATACCATGGGATAAAAATTTCTTGTATCGAGTTTGTCTCTCTACCTTATTTACGTTTCCGCATTTGCATTCTTGCAATTTACCTTTTTAGAGTAGGTTGCAATACTCTTGAGCGATAGAGTAGATATACTAGATAAATCTAGAGCACATTTAAATAAAAATTGAGATAAATTTATCTTGTGAAGTTTTTGGAGCCAATTTGGTTTATGTTTTTAAGTATCCTAATTCACCCCCTCTTAGGACGTCACCTATCCTCACAACGGGGAGGAGTGCGAAGAGGAGGTGGAGCTCGCTAGCCGCAGCTAGGTCCCCCTTAGCGCCCTTAGTGTTAGCGATTGCGAGATTGTGCTCGGCGTGGGCGTGGACATCACGAGGGTGCGCGCAAGAGAGTGGGTGTCACTACTACAAAACCTATTTTCCGAGACACCTAGGATTGATTTGTACAGGCGGTTCGTAGGAAAAACCGCTTGAGAAAGTGGCTGCGGCCCCGTGCGGCCGAGGACCGCCTGTGAAAAGTAATTTCCACAGGCGGTTTCTTACGTGGACCGCCTGTGGAAATGCGGTCCACGTAAGAAACCGCCTGTGGAAATTACTTTTCACATGCGGTTTATTAAGTCGACCGCCTGTGAAAATACTTCATAAATACTGCTTCTTCTCGGCCAGCTCCATTCAGACAGACTTACCGTTCGAAACAATAAGCATTTACTGTGGCGGCCGATTTGGAAAATAGGGGGGAAGGTTTTGTTTTTGATTTCCTTGGAGGAGCCAAATAAGGTATGTATATCTCATCCCTAGCTTGCATTTTTTTTTGAAGTTTAAATTTAGATTTAAGGCTAAATTAGAGTTTCAATGTGATCTAGAGATGCTCATGGTTCTTGCTATTTTGATCATCAAATTAGCTCCAATTTGTTGCAATATTGATTTAATTGTGTAGATTCACATGATTCTAGTATTATATTTTAAAATTGTAGCTAGAATGTGATGTTTAGCCTTAGGAGGTTTCATCATGCATGAATGAGGATATTTTCTCTAGATCTAAATCTAGATCTAGGGGAGAGGGAGAGGGAGAGAGAGAGAGTAATGAATTCACATTATTTTGAGTCATAAATTTACGTTAATGTAGATTCAATTGCGTAGACATATTATAATCATAATAATCTTTTTAATTCTGATTTTCAAATAAATTATTTAATTAATTAATGTATCTAATTTTGTGGTTGAAGTTAAAGATGGACAGAGCATGGATGTATGATGCGCCAAGACATGGAGAAATATACATCAAATGATTCTCTGTTTTTATTGAAGTCGCAGAGAAGGACGCTTTAATTAAGAAGACAAAGGAAATGTACTGTCCATGTTCTGACTGCAAGAACCAGAAATTGTGGGACAAATCAAGTGTAATCAAATCGCACTTGATCTTGAGAGGTTTTGTTGAGAATTACAAATGTTGGTCCAATCACGGCGAACAACGTACAAGCAAATCAAACCAGGACATCGCTGCTGATCAAGTAGATGGTGATGATGAGGGAGCAGTCGGAGCCGACAATGATTTTATGATGGATGATGAACCCGATGTTGATCTGGATGATGATGCAGACTTTGATCTGGAGGAAATGTTGCGCCACGCTGAACCGCATGTTTTAAGGGACACGAGAGGTTTAGATAATTTCGAGGCATTAAAAAGGCATCGAACGAACTTTTGTATGAGGAATCGAAGGGCTGTGATAAGGAGTTCACGGTGTTGCATTCGGTGCTTGAACTTCTAAGGTTGAAGGTCAGCAATGGATGGTCCGACAAGAGTTTCTCGGATCTGTTGAGTCTCTTGGCAAACATGCTTCCGAAGCCTAACTCCTTGCCCACCACCACTTATCTGGCGAAGAAGCTTATCTGCCCGTTGTCATTGGATGTGCAAAAAATACACGCGTGTCCGAACCATTGTATCCTCTACCGTAAAGAGTACGAAGCCTTGGATAGATGTCCAGTGTGCAATGCGAGTCGGTACAAGAGGAATGATGATTGCGAGGACGAAGTTGCTTCCGCCAACACGAAGAAGAAGAAAAGTAATGCTGGTCGTGACGAAGAAGACACTTCTTCCAACGCAGAGAAGAAGAGAAGAAGTCCTGCGATGGTGATGTGGTACCTACCAGTGATACCCCGCTTGCAGCGCCTGTACTCGAACCTTAGGGATTCTGAACTGATGCGTTGGCATTTCGATAAGCGCAAGAAGGATGGAACTAAGCTTCGACACCCCGCAGATGCTAGGCAATGGAGAAAGTTTGATGCCATGTATCCAGAGTTCGCTGAAGAACCAAGGAATGTAAGGTTCGTGTTGAGTACGGACGGAATGAATTCTTTCGGTGACATGAGCACCTCACATAGCACTTGGCCAGTGGTCCTTGCCATCTACAACCTTCCTCCATGGCTATGCATGAAGCGGAAGTACCTTATATTGTCCACTCTTATCCAAGGACCGAAACAACCAGGCAACGATATAGATGTGTTTCTGGAACCATTGATGGAAGATATGGCGAAACTGTGGAACGAGGGGGTCCAGGTATGGGATGAATTCCGACGACAGTACTTCACGCTGAAAGCAATGATTTTTGTTACCATCAATGATTATCTCGCCCTTTTTAACCTATCTGGAGAGGTTAAAGGGAAGCAAGGATGTGCAGTGTGCTTGGATGAAACCGCATCTATGTACCTTCCGTACTCACAGAAGGTAGTGTATACCCACCACCGACGGTTCTTACTCAGAACTCACAGATACCGCAATATGAAGAAACATTTTGACAACACGGTTGAGGAAGATACTGGTCCGAAACCTCGCAGCGGGGCACGAGTGTTTGAAATGGTCAATAGCATCAAGGTTGTTTTTGGGAAGCCGCTGAAGGGTACAAAGAAGAAGAAAAGTGAGACGCCGACCAGCACGCTGTGGAAGAAGATGCCAATTTTCTTTAAGTATTTGCCCTACTGGAAGGACTTGGGCGTCCGTCACAACATCGATGTGATGCACGTTGAGAAGAATGTGTGTGATAGCATCATTGGCCTCTTATTGGACATACCAGGCAAGACAAAGGATGGAATCAAGTCACGTAAGGACTTGGTGCATTTTGAAATTAGGCCAGAGCTACACCCTGAAGACAGACCAAATGGGAAACATTATCTTCCGCCGGCTAGCTACTCTCTGACACCTGAGGAGAAAAAGGCACTGTGCAAGTGCTTACGTGGGGTGAGAGTCCCGACTGACTACTCATCCAACATTAAGAACCTAGTCTCGATGAAAGATTTGAAGCTAATCGGCATGAAGTCTCATGATTGTCATGTGATGATGACGCAGATGCTCCCTATTGCAATAAGGGGTATCAAGCCGAGATACATAAAGGTGGTCATCACACGGTTGTGTCACTTCTTCAACGCAATTGCTCAGAAGGTGATCGATGCTGAAAAACTGGGTGCTCTACATAGTTCGTTGGTAGAGACTTTGTGCCAACTTGAGATGTGCTTCCCTTCATCCTTTTTCGATATCATGGTACACCTCTTGGTTCACATCGTGAATGAGATAATTGCGCTGGGCCCCGTATTCTTACATCAGATGTATGCGTTTGAGCGGTACATGGGCATTCTGAAGGGCTTTGTACGGAATCGTGCTCACCCAGAGGGTTCAATGATCGAGGGCTACAGTACCGAGGAAGTCGTTGAGTGTTGCATCGATTACATAAAAGATTCTAATCCCATTGGTGTACCTGTATCTCGACATGAGGGGAGGTTGTCTGGGAGAGGGACCAAAGAAAAGAAAAGATTCATCGATCATGATTACAAAGCAGTGGAAGAAACACATTTCACCATATTGCAGCAGATCCAGTTAGTGGCGCCGTACGTCGAGCAACACCTAAAGGAGCTGTACACAAAAAATCAAGGCCGCTCGTATGATTGGATCTTGAAAGAGCACAAGCGTCGCTTCACCACATGGTTCAAGAACCAAAACCTTCTGGACGGTGAATCTCTAGATAAAAAAATGTTAAAATATTGGCCTGTGGCCCATCAAGTTTAGTTACATCATGGCAAGCGTATGACATTAATGGGTACACGTTTTATACCAAAGCAAAAGATAAGAAGAGCACGACCCAAAACAGCGGAGTTCGAACAGAAGCCTATGACACAACAGGGGAAAAGGTCACCTACTATGGGTTCGTAGAAGAAATCTGGGAACTCGACTATGGAGTGAATCTGCAGATTCCCGTCTTTCGGTGCAAATGGGTCAAACACCCAAATGGCGTGGCGGTGGACAACTATGGCTTCACAATTGTCGACCTCAGCATTGTAGGCCACAAAGATAACCCGTGGGTACTCGCTGATCACGTCGCACAAGTTTTCTATATAATCGACCCCGTAAATGAAAAGAAGCACGTTGTTGTTGCCGGAAAACAAAGAATTGTCGGAGTCGAGAATGTGGAGGATGCGGAAGAATACAATCAGTTCGATGACGTGCCGCCTTTTGGAGATCCAGAAAAGATCAAACTTGTAGAAGCAACCCTCGATAGATCTGTGATGCCGTACATGCGTCTGGATGGTGTAGGGAAAACAGTTTAAGGCAAATAGTGCAATGTTACGCGACTTATTTTTCTAATGTGATAGAACCCTGAAATTTGTATACAATTAGGATAAGCTTTAATTTGTATTATGGACTTGTATGCATTTAAGATGCTTCAATATGTAATAGATTATTTAAGATGCTTTAGTACGTAATAGAACATTTAAGATGCTTTAATATGTAATAGAATAGTATTTCCCAAACTAGCAAAAAAAAAAACATTCAACAAGTTTCCACAGGCGGTTTTTTAAGTCAACCGCCTGTGGAAATGGATTTTCACAGGCGGTTCACCTAGTTCTTTTTTTTTCTTTTGCTCTTTCCATGACCGTCCCATTGATCTAATATCATCACGAGAAATTTTCGTTGATTCAATGGTCATGAGAGAAAAGAAATGGCATTGTAATTTGTTTGTCAAATTAGGACACATGATACGTGATTTCTACTCGTTGAGATTTGAGATTTAATTCTAGGACCTCCTTAAGTTGATAAATTTTTAGAATGGAGCCCTTAGACTAGCTACGGCTGCCCTATGTATCAATAGAGTTAGCAAGTTAGAATTTTGTGGTTAGTTATTCTTTCTAGCTAGGTTAGGCCAATTGACATATATATATATAGTACATATGCATACATACAATACAGGACCTATCACAGTGCCACATGGAAGTAGAGAATGAACTCTTGTTTCTTTCATTGCACATATATTAGATTTATACAAGATGAAGGGACAAGTTCATGTCCCTTCGGGGATGCATTCCTCTTCAATAGGTGTCCTCTTGAGAAGACATCTCTTTCCAATGGCTGTCCAATTGATCATTGGATTTGTATCATAACACTCCCCCTTGATCATTTGGTCATTTGTATATAATGCATTTTACACTACTACTAAATTCCCCATTTTTTCGTACTAGCATACTTGTTAGCTTTTTCTGGACAACAATAATCCAGCGGTCGATTCAGTACTATGGGGTAGAAGAGGACAGTAACCCCGAAGAAACCAGAAGCAACCAGGATGTCGGATGTTGCAACAGAGGTCTCCCCGGCACAGAGGACGCTCGCAATAGAGGCCTCCCCGGCACAGAGGTTAGATAGGGATCCAAGCCAACACCATCTGTCCTCCTCCGACAGCAGCAAAAGCTCGGGCTCGTATCACAGCCCGAGCCCTGTTCCGTGCGAGCGGGAGATCCGCCGTCGGGAAAGTGACAACGAGTACGATCCCGCCGAACAGGTATTTAGTTGAGTCAATGCATTTCATACTTGTTAAATGGAGGAATATCTTCTGTTGATGTCAACTCTCATTTATTCTCTCTCTAGAGGGTGAGGGTGCCAAGATCTTCACGTCGATCATCTGCGCCACAACATTCTGCGCCACAACCCACCGCTACATCTGTGCCTGAAACTGCGGGTCCCTCTGGGCCGACGCTGAAACGAAGAAGGGGCGAGCGTAGCAGGAACAAGTTGCCGTCCGGCATTTTTACAATAACACAGGTCAGAGTTGAAGGGGAGCCTATTGCACCTCGTGAGGCCTGTGCCAAATTCCGCAACGGTTGCGGATTCCTTGTCAAGGAGTACGTCCCAATAACTGTAACTGATTGGCGATTGGTGTCGGATGAGATGAAGCATTTTCTATGGGAAACATTGCAGAGAACCATCCGATTCCCCTCGGGAACAGAGGAAGCAGCCAAACAGAATGCATTGAAAACTATGGGAAAAAGCCTCCGGGGTTGGAAGAGTGAGCTCAACAAGGAATTCATGAAGAAGAATCTGGTACCCTTTAATAAATACGGAAAAATTACACCAGAGCAATGGGCAGAGTTTGTTAGGCAGAAGACCACACCTGATGCCAACAAACTGGGTGAATCGTTCAAGCAACTTGTGAAGAAGAATAAGCACCACCATCACCTGGGCACTTCTGGGTATGCCCCCAAAATTCCTGAGTGGAGGAGGCAAGAGGAAGAGGCTGCCCGGGTTGGGAAACTCAACCCTTTAGAAAATTGTGACGAGCGAAGCAGGAACTGGGTCTATGCTCGATCACAACGAACCGAGTCTGGGGACTTAGCCTTCAATAGCCCCAAGACCATGGAGGTGACCCAGACCATCCAAGGGCTTGCTAACGAAGGGTCTATAGAGGCTGACAGGGAGAATGACCTGCTTACCAAAGCCCTGGGGAACAAGGAACACCCGGGTCGCACTCGAGGCATCGAATCAAAAGTGGGCTGGAAGCATGGGTTCCCAAACGATGCGGGCCAGTACAAGACACGAACTAGATATAAGAAGACCCTAGAGGAACAGATACAAGAACAGGTTAAGGTCGAATTCATGAAGATGTGGAATGAAAAGGAGAAGGAAAGGGCGGCATTAATGCTGATAGAGCAACCAACCAGCTCAGGATTTTGGAGCAGCGTCGGGTCCACACATTTCGATAGCTAGAGATATCCTGTGGATGAAATCAAAGAGGCTACCCCTTGCATTCTTCATGTTCCGGTCGGCAAGGGAGACTTCAGTGTCAAGGCTGCCACTGGCCAGGCCATTCCAGGCCGTGTGTTTCACAGTCAAGATATTCTGGCCGGTTACGCCAAGGTACAAGTGGACTCGGTGCAGCCAATTTTCAGGAAGTACAAGCTCGAATCAGCGCACCTGAGGGTATTGAGATTCTCGATGAGGCTGTTGGAAACTTCATTTTGTGGCCCAGACGGGATATCATAGTAAGCTGTCAGAAGTCACAATCGCCAGCGTCCCGCCTATCCCAGGGTCCTGCATCTCTGCCTCAGGCACCGCTGCCCCAGAGCCAACCCACTCTGCCTCAGGCACCTCAACCCCAGAGCCAACCCACTCCGCCGCAGGCACCTCAGCCCCCGTGCCAACCCACTCTGCCTCAGGCACCTTCGCCCCCGCGCCTGGTATCTCCGCCGTAGGCAACTTCGCATCGTGCTTCACCGTCTACATGTCAGGCACCTCCGCCTCCAGCGTCTCTGACTCCGGTGTCTCCGCCTCCTGCACATCCATCACCTGAGCATCGGAGAGTTCATACAATGATTACCCCATATGAGAAGATTGAGCTACCTGATCCGATGAAGAGGTGGCTTCTGTCCTCGTCAAAACCAAAGGCATCATCCGGACAGGAATCTCCAGCGAAGGGCAATCTCACGAAAGAGATCGTCAAAGCATTAAGTATGTCACAGATAGATTTCGTGCCTACACTGGATGTTCCCGAAAAATATGAGCATGGCAAGCCATTTCTGCCATCATTTCAACTCCAGGAAGGTCCGTGGGAGATGCGGAAATTCCACGAATGGTACATGAGGGCATGTCGCGCGGGCCTCTCCATAATCACTGCTTCTGTCCCCGCTAACGTTTATCTAAGCGAAGACAGCTACCTCATGTTGGATTTCAAGGACATGCACGCGGTGTTCCGCCTTGACAAACTTGACGTCAATCTCATAAGCGTGTGGTGCCTGTAAGTGCTAACAATCTACCTCTACGTTCATATATGTACCAATATATGTTGTAGAAGCTAATGACTATTGATTTGTTCTGTAGGATGCAATTTAACGATGCGCAGAAAAGTTAAAGAGGCCTGTCGGATTCCTTGATCCGCAACGAATTTCCCAGCCAAACATGATCGTGAACATAAGGACTGATGACCCTAGGATTAAGGGGAAGAGTAAAAAGGATACAGCACGGGTTATAAGAGAAGCAACCAAAACAAAAAGGCTCGAAATGTCAACCTATATAGGAAGGGCTATGCTCGAAATGCGGGACAAGGACTGCATCTTCGCTCCCTACAACTTTAAGTAAGTTTCATACGTTATGAATCTAACATAAGTGTTCAACTTAGTTGATCGATCAAGAATCTAACAGAAGTATTCATGTAGCGATCACTACATTTGTATAATGCTGATGCCGAAGTCGAGCAGACTCATGGTCCTTGACTCTGCCGATTTCCAACAAAAATCCTACCAAGATTTCATTGATATTATACAGAGGTAAAGGAAGTCTCTCATACTTAAAATTCTTATACATTATTTATGAATTGATAATTACTTGTTGGTATTCGAATAGGGTCTACAAGTGGTACGTAATGAAAGGTGGGATACACGATACGGACAGGCCAGATGCGATGACAGTCTGTACACATTTTCCGATACTAACACAACTTCTAATTCTTATATTCCACTATTAATGACGAATAGTTTTATTGAACTAACGAATACGTTGCGTTTTTTTAAGTGCTACAAGCAAGGTTTCAATACCGTTCTTTGTGGATACTATGTTTGCGAATTTCTTAAGATAAACGGGAGGTACACAACGAACCCTGAGGACGTAAGTCACCATTGCGCCTGCACATTCTTATTTGGTTATGTTTCCGTTGTTAGTAGTGTTTTAACTCTTTTAGTGTGTTTTCAAACCAGGCAAGGATGATTCAATGTGCGAACCAAGCTCTCACCGATAAAGAAATTCAAAACGTCCAACGTGACATGTGCCGGTTTATTATGCACGAAGTCATCCACAAGAACGGTAGATTCTTTGATCGCGGAGGCGAATTAGCTAGCCATCCGAGACTTTGTGTGTGGGACAGCGACTCTTAGCTATATAGGCTTGTGATGTTGTAAATACTGTTGTGTAAATATTGCTGTACTTGTGTTAAATGTTGAAATATGTGATATTATTCATATTGTTGTTGAAACTGTGTGAAATCTGGATGGAATAAAATATATTTTATTTATTTTTTTGAAATAAATACATACCACAAGCGATTCTCCTACGGAACCGCCTGTGCAAATCTTTATATCACAGGCGGCAGCTAATGTGGACCCCGCCTGTGGAAATGGATTTCCACAGGCGGTTGTCTTAACGAACCGCCTGTGAAAATATATTTCCACAGGCGGTTGACATTAGGAACCGCCTGTGGAAATCCATTTCCACAGGCGGTCACTTTTGCGCCTGTGGAAATCGTTAGCCTTCTGTCACAGGCGGGTGCGCCAAACGCCTGTGAAAAGGCTTTTCCACCCGCCTGTACAGTATCGTTTTGTAGTAGTGTGTGCGCCGAGCACAGTGTCCTGGAGCCTTCGGGTGAAGTCCACGAGGATTAGACTCAAGGACAAAGCTAAGGATGACTGGGCAGAAAAGGACGCAACGGGCGGCCATGGGTGGACGAGAGGGGGAGGAGAAGGACCCCATGACGTAGGAGCTAGTGCGTCGGGGCCTAGTGCACCTGGAGGAGGAAGCATTTCGCCATGGCTCTGCGCACCTGGAGGAAGGAGTCCGCTATGTCTCTGCTCGCTTGGACGAAGAAGGCATCGGTCATGAGAGGAGAGGAGAAACCGGTGAGTAAGATTGGGGAGATTTTTTCCTTCGGGTGAAAGAAAGAGGTGACCAAAACCCTTCGTGCCTCTCACATGATAGCGTTGAGCATCCATGGGCAGCCCCGTCTGACATTTTTTACGGGACCAGCTCATCCAGCATATTAGGGAATATTCTCCAATGGTAGCCATCCCATCTAGGCAACGCATGAAACCAAACACCACGAAAAACTAGATGATAATCTCCCATCAAGGTTCATCTATATATCCAAACACACCCTAAGCTGGCTTATGTATAAATTTAAGCTGTCTGGAACCGGACCTAAATCTCTTTTGGACCTTAATTTTTCTTACTTCCTTTCTTTTTTTAACTAACTAAATTTCCTTACTTTCTAATTCCAACCCTTTGATTGATTTAATTGGACACCTCGTATTCCTTCTATCTTGCCTTCTCCTCATTAATATGGTTCCAATCAATCGCTCTAATGATTTTTCTCACGCTCCTCCTTTCAAAAGTATGGTTCCAATTAATCTCCACATGATTATTTCACGCACTCCTCCTTCCAAAGAAACAGTTGCAATTAGTATTTCCGCGATTCTTTCCCAAATTCTTCTTTCTAAAATAGAAAAATGGTTCCAATCAATCTCCACAACTCCCGACCCCACACATCAACACAAGCGTTATGCTGCCGATGCTCATTGTATGAACATCCAAACAAACCTTTAATTTTAGTGAATATTTAAGCAATCATGTTCAACATTACTATGTTAGGATTTATATTTTAACGATATGGATTCCACGTGCACACTGACTAGTTTAGAGAAAATATATGGAGTTTTTAGCCCAATAACAAAAGTTTGGTTCATACAATAACAAAAATTTGGTTGAAAAAAAAAAATATTCTGTAGCAAAGATCTATTTTTCAGTGTCTTTCAACAAAGACGTACCACACATTTTGAGTGGCATGTGGCAAAATTTCCCTTTTTAGCTAGTGTCATTGACTAAGGATGACAACCATGCAAGATTAGATCTTAGGTTAGCTATATTGTAATTCGTCGTAACAAAGCCCTCTGTTTGATAATCCGAGTGGACGATATGCGACAACTATAGTTGCTGGAGATTTGAAATTGAAGGTTGGTGGAGAGTCCATCTTGGTCTCAAGCGTCAATGATATATGTGGTTGGAGAACGGCACAACCAATGCTTGTTTTACATTAATGGTGTCAACTGAGATGAATGCCACTGGCTACGACAAATAAAAGAAATCATCCTATGTAAATGATAATTCAAATATTTCAAAGGACTTAGACCTTCTTCCGTGGTAATCATCAATACAGCTCGCCAGGTAGCAATCCACGATGATTTTGAGGAAGAAACCCACCACCAAAGGTAGGAAGGAACCTGAAGTGCTTGTCACTAAGCCTAAATTGACTAGCATCTAGCCTAATAGTTACTTCACCGACGAAACTAAAACTTGCAAATGATAGGGAGATCGCCCTACGTACCAAGCATTGTCGGTGAGCTAATGTTTGGCTAGAGGAAAGCGGTTGATTTGGAGATTAGAGTTTTGGTTGAACTGCAGATAGAGTGCAACGGAAAGCAAAAGAAAAGGATTTGCCGCCATTAACTTAAGAGGTCGATATGTGGCATATTGGCATTTGTCTTGCCATTGGTGACAATCGTCTAGAAAATGATGGAACCGGTGGTTCAATAATTAAAACATAGCACTGACTTTAGCTTTGTTTTGAAGGTCACAACTTTTAATATGGTTCTTTTTAGAGTAAATTTGAGAAAAATCATGATTTGTGCTCGTAGTCTCTTATTTGGGCACGTGGCACTTAACAACAGTATACATGGTCTAATTATATTATCAAACACAACAAAACTAACGTGTGAGGCCCACTTTGCAGGTCTACATGGCTCTTCTCATGATAGATGTTGATACGGAGACAATCACAGACGGGAGGATTGTGATCTTGGGTTCCATTGGACCCTCCTTGCCCGGTGTTTGATACGAGTGTTAAGATTTGTGCCAATTTGAGTGAGAAATAGAGAGAAAATAAGAGACTGTCAGATGAACACGAAGCCTATGCTTGCTTTATGCCCTGTCATTGGATGGTATGAAACATGCGGGCCAAAGTACTTCTTTTAAAAAAATGGACCAAGGTACTCTCTCTCCTTATCTCTCATTCTTTTCAAAGGATGTCAATCGGGTGGGGCATGTACGGTAGTGCTCCCTGTATATATACCCGTCAGTTTTAACTTGATCGCTGGTATACCAGCGAACGCTGACAGACGAAGAGCGAAGAATAAACCTATCGCCCAAGGCATACCCGTTTACCTGACAGACAAAACATTAGAACATCACAATGATAGCAGTAGTCGTGTTCAACACATGACAAGATAGACAATTATCAGGCACTTGATCTTTGGAACTCTAGTCAGGGCTAGCTCTTGCCATCAAAACACAAAATAGCAATAAGGTTACCAAAAGCTGCAGCTCAACACTACTAGCTAGCAGAGGTCAAATTGCTCTGTTAAGATTGGTATCAGCAATTAACTAGCTTGTTCTTGAAGCCTTGGTAGTGCTTGTCGAGGATTTATTCCTAACAATATGTCCAAAAAATAATAGGGTTACCTTCGTGAATCTGAGATCGGACATGAAGCGAGACACATACGATGTATACAGGTTTAGGTCTCCGGTAGGAGTAATACCCTATGTCCTGTGTAGATGATTATGTATATGTATTCACTTAAGTACAGACAATGTAGCTAACCTATTACAATGAGTAGATCGGATCTAGTCTAACCTAGGGCTAAAGTCGTCGAGTTCCTTCTGTATCAAGGTCTTAATGCTTACCTCGAGTAGCCGAAAAAAAAGAACCTCCCCCGGGGGATCTGGGTCTCCGCCTTATATATGGGTAATGTACCGCCTCCTATCCATCTATAATTGATATGGAGTCCTTCCTGTTGCTCAAGTAGATAAATCTATTATGAATACCAGTCTTCTCGAGTTGGGTAAGTAATCAAGGTATTCCTAGTATACACCTTTTAGATTCTAGGAGTATCAGGTACCGTAGATTCGGTTCCGTAATATCCGGAGTTGTCAAGTATGCACATGGCACACCCCGTCCGTATATGTTACACTCCTTATGCGTATATACCCCAAAGTTAGATATTCGACAGTAGCCCCCTAACTCTACTTAGCAGGGATGATTTCTGCCAGCGCCCACTCGAGTACCGCCAAGTCCAATCTTAGTCGAGTAAGGTAGATCGAACTTACAATAGAAAGAATAGAACAAGAAGATGCTCTGCTCTGAGCATCGAGTGGAAACACTTTTTGGTCAAACGCCCTGTTGTTATCTGCATTCGAGACTCGATAAGGTCCAGTAGTATTGACTTATTGACATCTGTCTCTGAGTAGAGTTAAAAAAAAACTTTCGAAATTTGAAACAACGGGTATAGGAGCATTTAATGCTTGCAAAATACAGATGGTCGTGCTAAGATTTGCATGTCGTCATCATGCTACTTTTCACGCTGATCGAAGCATCACAAAGACGGGAGTGGTTTTCAAAAAGACTAAGTTTTTTTTGCTATTTACCCATACTAACCAGACTGTAGCAGTCATTCCTCGCCATCATCGCCAATCTTCTCGCACAACCTTCGTTTCTCTCTGCCCAAACACACGCCTCTGCCAGAAGAACTCACATCCATGGATTCTGGCTCTTCCTCGAAGACTTATGCTCCTTCTTTGCTAGAGAAACAGTCCAATGCAGAGACCACCAGAGCCACGCCATAGCTGGACGAAGCACGGTTTTTGATCAAAGCATGGACGGCCTCATCAATGCAAGAATCAAGGTTGAAAGAGCTTGAAGCTGAAGGAATAGTGCCTCCATGCGGTTTAATCGAATGGAGGCCTGCATCGGTGAGGAATTCCCCTCTTGCAAAATCAAGCATGAGTTTGTGGTTTTCGAATGAGGTATTGGATCTTGACAACAGTTCCCTCATTGGTTCCGGTGACAATGGGAAAGTACTAGCTGATCAACGGGCTAAAGGGTCCCTTCAATCAAAGAGATCATCCTTGTCCTTTAATCCGATGTAAGATCTAGCGCCCCTCAAGTGCAAGTGAAGAAGTCTTCTGGTACTGAAATTAAATCTTCTAGTAGTCGAGAGTTTTTTTGTTATCGAGTGTATACTTACTAACGTCGTGTCTATATGGGTGACCTTTTTCAGGGGACATTTGGTGCATCCTCGCAATCAGCCACCTCAAGAGACCACCGTGTCTGATGACTCAACCAAAGAGGTAACTCTTACTATGTCATCGCCCTTTGATTGGTCATTATTTTAAAGATTCACTTGATAAGCTCAGTAAAATTATTATTGGTTGACTCTTTACAGCCTTCAGATACCTTGGCTTTATCTAGCCTCCAAGTTACTACTTCAACACAATCAGCTATGGTTACTGGTCTGATAATGAAGAAAATAATCACCCAAAGGCAGAAGTCGAGCATCGTGACACACTTTCCAATTACAAAGAGGTTAAATTCTAATCTTAGCAAGCAACCTTTTTCTTTATTTCCCTTATTCTATTGATTACAGCTTGTCAATTCCAGAGGAGGCAAAAAAATCAGACTACCAGCAAATCGACCAGTCATCCATCATTGATCCCTCCTGTTGGCCCAGTTCCAGCTCTTCAAGTTGGAGATCCTGCCTCGACCACCCCTGAAGAAAATCCAGAGCTTAAGAAAACTGAGAACATAATATTGGTCCCAACTTGTGACCCTTGGACTGCAATAGAGGTTCTCCTCCATGCAACAGGTGCTCAAATAGCCGCCACAAAAAAGGGCTATATCAACTACTAGATGAAGCTTAAGTCCAAGCAGGAGAAAATCAAACGTGAGTCCATTCCTAGATCACAAGTATGTGATTCAATCATTAGGCGACTAACGAGAGTTACTTTTCTGTTTGCTTTTTTCAGTTCTCGAGTCCTCTGATAACCGTAAGGAAAAACTTCTTTCTGATGCGATGAAGACTATTGATGGCAACCTCAAGTATTAGGAAAAACCAAGAACCAAGCAAAGACTGCAAGAGCTGAACAGAAGGTCATGGAAACTGAAAGGGACACTGCTATCGTTGAGTGAAATGTTGTAGCCGCTCAATGAGATGGTGCAGTCTTGGCACTTCAAGAGCTACAGGA
This sequence comes from Phragmites australis, assembly GCF_958298935.1. NCBI lineage: Eukaryota > Viridiplantae > Streptophyta > Magnoliopsida > Poales > Poaceae > Phragmites > Phragmites australis. Next base: position 18,821,233 of record NC_084941.1, on the reverse strand, counting down.
ACAGACGCTTGACCACATGATTCAATCGGCCTCTGCGAGCGTCGCTATGTTGCTTGTCCTCCTCAAGAGTTACAACCCTGCACTCGACACCTCGGTAGTGGCAGTCGGGTTTAACTGTACCAGTCAGGAAGTAGCAAAACTTGTTCACAGCGTTCAGCCTATGATCCCAGCCTTTGTTGAGTCGCTATGGCTCAGCCTGCTTGATGATGACAATGAGGGAAGTCCCTCAAGCTGATAGTCCATTTGGATCAAAAACACTTGAAACTTGTTTTATGATCTGGGAATGTCTGTAACAGTACTATCATTTTGCTTTCTAACATGCTACTGCTTGCTTGTCTAACATGCTGCTACTTGCTATTCCCTTGCTTATGAAATAGAGTTAGCATAAGTAGATGCAACAACTGTTAAGTATGTGCCATAACCATTCTTGATACTAGATGACTGTATATCTGTTGATACCTGTAAACTCGATTAAACAAGCCATTAGATGTGCTGCCCTCGAGTGAACACTCGAGAAGACCATAATAATAAGGAAAAGACTAGTATAAAACTAGAAATAGAAAACATGATGACCTTTTACAAACTTTCACTGACTTGCATGTTTAACCAGCGTTCGGACATGAACTTGACAGAGGACACACATGGGATTGACTAGAACTTTAGAACCTTTTTCAGCCGTTAGATGTGAGATGTCTTACAATCTCTTGTGTCGTTATGCCTGTGTAGTTGTCCATTATCAACGCGACATATGCCTCTACTGGCTCTTATCTAAAGCAGTTGATCCAAAGCCAAATAAACTTACAAAAAACATATACAAATTTTTCGGAAAGTATGTATTATTATGTAGCCCCTGATTCTATGGTTGAGGAGAAGATTACTCGATCTAAGAGTAGAAAAAGGATATACATGTACCATTGAAGTTATGTGTTGCTATAGCTCTCGACTACTTACTCGATGATGGAATCGAGTGAAGAGTAAAGTCATAACATCAAAAGTATGTGATATATCCCCTGACTCTCTGCTTTATGTGATAATAAAGGCACAAAGTAGAGTATATGCATCAAAATATACCCGACGTGGCCCCTATCTCTTTGCTCAATGATTGAATTTGAGTATAAAATGGAGCATAAGTATTCACACAATGTGGCTTCCGGCTCTCCGGATGGTGTGATAAGCAAAGACAAAGAGTGAAGCAAAAACATCAAATAGAATTATATGATGCAGCCCCTGGCTCTCTACTCGACAAATGAATCGAGTGGAGAGTAGAGCATAAGCGTAAAAAATTGTGCAATGTAACCCTTGGCTTTCTAGTCGATATAATAATCAAGACAAAAAGAAGAGCGTAAGCACTGACACATTACTCTCGACCACATGCTCGAGAGCGCTAGCCCCTAAGCTCATGGCTGTGACTATTCCACGGTCATCGAGTAAAGTCACACATGTAGGTAGGTGATCATTAAAACCCACTCCCTCTCGTGCTCGTTTTCACTGTAACCCTTGATTTGACTCACCATCACTACTATGCACTCCTCTTTACAGAGATTACACATGTCATAATACCGCAGCGACGCCTCAACTTTCCCTAGACGTGCTGCGTGACCGAGGTAGCCTCATTATCACACCCAGCGATATCGGATCTTGACGCCTTCGTGTGAACAGTGCGACCCATTCCCACCGCTATAAATAGAGGGGACTTGAGGCTGTTTGTTTTCACCCCGTCTTCCTCCTTTCTCCCTATACATCCAGTAGAACTTGTAGAGCTTGAAGCCATGGCCTCCACTCCACCGTCGTCTCCTAAGCCCGGTCCAGAAAGTGAAGAGATAGGATCTCTCACCCCAAGGCCCATTGCCATGGTTCCTCCAAGAGTCATCATTGTTTCTTCCGACGAGGAGGAATCGATTGATATGCCTAAGAGGAGAAAGAATAGAATGCTCGTCTAAGGTCGCCGACCCTTCACCTGCCACCTCCGGCGTCTCCTTGACGTCGACTCTGCGGAACGATTAACACAAGAGCCCGCAACGTGAGTCATGCAGGAGGGAGATGAAGATGGTGGTGATCTTCATGAAATCATTGACTAGGTAACCGATGAGGCTTTCGGTGATGAAGCCCCCGAACCTCCGGTGGTAGAGATAGTGTGGTCATCTTCTCCGTCGACAACCGCCAGATCGCCTTAGCATCCTGCGAAGGACCACCCGACATCGTCAGTGCTAGTCAATAGCTCCGGTAGCATCTTCGCCTCGGTCACTCTCCCTAGCTCTTACGCTAGCCAATGTCCAATCCTCGGTGCGATCAGCTACCGTCCGAGGGATGAGTATAGAAGGTTCCTCGACTCGTTCAAGGGGAAGTAGAACACACTATTTGCAAGAGCTAGGCAAATACTTTCTGTCAACTTTGCACTAGCTATGCAGGTTAGATGGAAAAGAAAAGGTATGTAATTGAGTAGTTAATCGAATATAATGTAATTGACTTACCTATAATTTACCTTTTTATGAATGAAACTTTCGGAGTTGGTCAATATTTTATGAGTGCTCGAGTATCTCACCGTTTGGAGTAGATAGTTGTACTGATCCTGGTCGAGTAACTTCGACAACTATGTAGGGTCCTTCCCACTAAGGTGATAACTTATGGCATCGAACCTATTTCTGCACCTTTCACAGGACAAGATCCCCAGCAGTGAGTTTCTTGGGCTGATTCTCTAATACTTAGTTGCTTGAATAGATGCTTGATCATGATACTCCTCAAGTAAAATGATCTCATCCGCTCGTAACTGCTCTTGCCCCTCCTCCGAGTAACTTTCCACTCACGGTGATCCAAACTACAACTCAGTCGGGAGCACCGCCTCTGCTCCATAAACTATGAAGAACGGAGTTTCACCAGTGACCCTATTAGTCGAATTACGAATGGCCCATAGTACTGAGGGAAGTTCTTTCACCCAGCGTTTTGATGCCCGACAAGACTATACCATTAGTACGTTCAACTTGACCGTTACTTTGTGGGTGAGCTACTGAGGTGAAACATGTTTTGATACCAAAGTCTTCACAGAACGCAGTGAAGGTCCCACTTCTAAACTGGCTACCATTATCCATAATTATCCGATGTGGAATACCGAATCGAATAATTATGCTCCTCATGAACTTCGGCCTTGATCCACTTAGTGAACATGTTGATAGCCATGAATAGAAATTTATAACCACCTTGGGCCCTTGGGAATGGTCCCAGGATATCCCAGCCCCAGATGGCAAAAGGCCAAGAAAGAGGAAATATTTGCAGAGCTTGGGCTAGTCGAGTGGTCTGCCTTCCAAAAAATTAGCAACTCTCGCACTTTTTGACCAGCTCGAAAACATCCTAGAGGGTAGTCATCCAATACAATCCTTGGTGAAAAGCTTTTCTGACCAAGGTGCGCCAAGACATATGATTACCACATATGTCTCCATGGATATCGAGCAATATTTTATTGTCCTCTTCCTGCGTGATGCACATCATCAAGATTTCGTTACTCCCCTTCAATAGAGCTTGCCATTGACCAAAGCATAGAGCTTGGAGTTACGAGTAATTTTCTTTGTAGACGTATCATCATCAGGAATGTCTCGACCTTCGAGATAGGCTTGGTACGGAGTCATCCAAGTTAGTTCGCGTTCGAGTAGTGTAGCATCCATGTCTGCGAGTTTTGCCTCGCTGACTGGACCAGACTACTAGTCGAGTTGGGCAGCATCCGCTCGCTGAACTATCGAGATAGATGGTTTGAGGAGTTTCTTGATGAAGACTCATATGGGTACTGGAGCTCGGGAAGAAGTGAGTCTAGCAAGTTCATCCGCACCAAAGTTGTCACTCCTCCTAATGTGTGTTACTTCCAACCCTTTGAACTTTTCCTCAAGCTTTCACACCTCGTTCAAGTCGCCTAGCTATGATCTCCTTTCACGAGATGTCGCCTGATTCCAAGTGATGTAGCTATGCGTATCCTATTTACCAGTCCTTAATATTTTGCAGTATTGTTAAAAACTTTAAAATCTATATAAATGACGTACCTAAGTTCATCGCTCGTTAGAAATTTGAGCACAATTTCATCCCCTCGAGCTCTAAAGTGTGAGTGATCCATTGAAGAAAAGTGTTCGGTGGTCCTCGACCACACTTGGCCAAGTTTCTTCAATACTTGTCCATTCGATGATGAATTCCGTAGTACTCCTGACTTCATGCTTATGCGTGGTATAGATTCGACATCGAATTCATTGAGCTCGACTGCCCATTACGTGATTCATTCAGTGGCCTCCCTATTGCGTATGACATCATTTAGCGGGTACGTCATCACAACGATGATCTTGTGCGCTTAGAAATAGTATCACAGCTTTTACAACTTATGGGGTAGCTGCAATATACAAAAAGAGCTCCTCTTTTTTGTTAGGCGTTGTAAGAGTTAATGGAGACAATAAATACCATTTTAAGCCCTGGAAGGCACGCTCTGCTTCTTCCGTCCACTCGAACCAATCATGCTTCTTTAGTAACTTGAAGAAAGGCATCACTCGCTCGCCCATCCTGAAAATAAATCGACTAAGAGTTGCAGTGTATCATATTAATTTTTTAACCTTCTTCAGTGTTCGAGGTGACCGCATCTGGTCAGAAGCCACAATTTTGCATGGATTGGCCTCAATGCCTCGACTCGACACCAGGAAGCCAAGAAGCTTGCTAGACGGAATGCCGAACATGCACTTCTCCTAACTAAGCATCATACGATACTTCTTGAGGTTGTCTAACATCTCCTTGATATCGTCAATCAAAGCATTCCCGATTCTCTGCTTGACTACAACATCATTGACATAAGCTTCCACATTGCGCCCAATTTGGGGCTATATACAGTTTTGAATACACTGTTGATAAGTAGCACCAACGTTCTTTAAACCGAAGGACATCTTTACATAGCAAAATACACTGAAAGGAGTAGTAAAAGTAGTTCTCTACTCATCCTATATTCTCATGCTAATTTGGTGATACCCCGAATAGGCATCTATAAAACACAGCAATGTATAACCCGCTGTAGAGTCAACAATTTGGTCGATGCGTGAAAGAGGAAAATGATCTTTTAGACTAGCTTTGTTGAGGTCAGTGAAGTCAACGCACATTCTCCATATACTATTAGCTTTCTTGATGAGGATGGGATTTATGAGCCATGTAGGGTGACGAACTTCTTGAATAAAGCTCGCATTAAGGAGTTTGTCGACCACCTTCTGGAAAGCTTGCTTCCTATCCTCTGTAACTACTTCTGCACCACAAGTTTGGAGTTGAGCTTAATAGCTAGTTGATACTCAATCACCTCCCAAGGGACTTTAGGCATATCGGATGGTTGCCATGCGAACATATCTCGGTTTGCCCGGAGGAAAGTGATGAGCTCAAATTCCTATTTGGGGTCAAGGTTAGCCCTAACCTTAACCGTCTTGGCTAGTTTAGACAGGTCAAAGAGCATCACCTTGATGCCACCATCAGTCTTTTTGTCGCTAGCACCATCATTGGTCTCACCCTTGGCGGCATCGTTAGACTTGGAGGTGTCAACAAGACTTACAAGCTTGGAGCCCTTGATCTCAATGGTGCCTTGATGCTTCTAATGCTTGGAATCCGCGCCTTTAGTAGTGGTTGCCACTCAACTGAGGTGTTCGATAATGTCCAGGCTTCACGTTGATCTCCCCTGACAGTTATGACCCCTTTGGGACCCGGGTTCTTAAATGTCTTGTATGCATAGTGCACCACGGCCATAACTTGCCTAGCATTGGGCAGCCCAAGATCATGCTGTACGTCATCTCGAAGTCGGTGACATTGAAGGTAAGCTTCTCTGTACGGAAGTTGTCGGATGTGCCAAACGTGACCGGCAACTCGATGTAGCCCAGAGGCATGGTGGATGAGTTGGGGGTTATGCCATGGAAAGGCTCGACTCCTGCCTTAAGCTCCGACCTTGAACTCCCATCTTGTCTAGGGTCTTGGCGAAGATGAGGTTAAGCAAACTACCCCCGTGGACCAAAGTTTGAGAGACTTTGATGTTGAGGATAATCGGTTGGACCACAACTGGATATCGACCAGAGTGTGGAACTGTGGCTGGATGATCAACTTGATCGAAGGTGATTAGAACCTCCAACCAATTGAGGTATCGAGTAGGCCCAGTCACAGCCAAATTGACCTCTCGTTCAACTGCCTTGTGCTTCCTTTTAGATTCATACACGGTGTATCCTCAAAAGATGTGTGCTAGACTTTAGACAGCCTCATGGAATTCAAGCTCCTCATCATTAACGTTCGGCTTGGCATGTTTGCTGTTATGCTCAGCAACAACAGCCTTGAGCTTTTCATCGATCTTCTTTTTGATGATATGGCATTCGTCGAAGTCTTGTTGGCTGGTTTGATGGATCGGACACCACTTCCCATCACCTCAACTCAGGCCTTTCCTGTCGACCGCAGCAATGGTCGTATTTGGACCCTTGTGCTTGTCGCCAGGTTTGTTCATCTTCCCACCGTTCTTTGAGGATTTGAACTTGTTATTGCCAGATTGAGGATTTTTGGTGAATACTTGGGCTTTCGCTCGCTTTGCACACTTGGCGGCCAACTCGAAGAGCTCTTTGACTGTGCGAATCTTCCGAGTAGCTATCTTCTGGAGAAAAATCGTGTTCCAGCTGCCTTGCTTGAAGGCGATGATGACTGACTCGTCAGATATGTCTGGAATTGTGTTGCGCCTGTCACTGAACCGATGAATGAAATCTCAGAGTAATTTGTCCTCACCCTAATTCAGTTGATGGAGATCGTTTTCTGTTCTTAGTTGCTTGAATGTGCCTTGGAAGTGGTTATGAACTGAGCCTTCAACTCGGCCCACGATCGGATTGAGTTAGGAGGCAGGTTCAACAACCAGGACCTGATAGGACCATCGAATGCGGTCAGTAGATAATTGGCCATTACCTTGTTGTCACTGCTCGCTGCTCGAATAATCGTGGTATAGATCTATAACCATTCATTGGGGTTTATCTTCCCACCATACTTCTAGATTGGGTCTATCTTGAACTTCTCAAGCCACAGTATCAACCTAAGCTCATGTACAAAAGCTTCGCAGGATCCATTGAATTCTTCAGGAGGAGGTGGGGGAGGACTATCACGCCTGTTCCTTCGAGCAGGGGAGTCATGTCGACCATCTCATCTAGGAGATCTGTGGTCGTAATGATGGCAGTCATCCTCGCGGTGTTCCTCATAGCGGTTGTCTATCACTGTACATAAATCATGCTGATTCTGGGGACAGCGATTCCTCAGGTCTCTTGCATTTTTTGTGCCTATAGATAGGCAGTTACAGTTTGGCCTGCAAAGTGGTGCTCAGACTCGATCACCTGAGCTTCCTACCTGGGATCCCTCGTCTTGGGGATACTCGCGTCTGTGGCTCCTCGAGCTGGTGCCTAGCTGGTTAGGGCGCCTAGAGTTGCTAGGATTGTTCGCTTGAGCAGCTTGGATCTAGGCCGCATCGAGTAGGGTCCTGACCTGATTAACCAAGGGGGTCAAAGGATTCGATAGATCCAACTCGAGAAGAGATCTCAGAATCAGATGGGCTCCCTGGACATTACATTCAGAGTGTTGAAAACATCGCTGCCTAGACTTGGCTGTGGTTGAGACGATGTTGCTCCGCGGTTACTATTCTAAGGGAGCTTGTCCCTCGATGTTTGAGCCACTGGTAATGGAGGTGTGCACACCGTAAGTCGTCGTTGAAGACCAGGAGGTACCTGACCTCCTACGGTCCGTCGATGGAGAGTTATGTCAAAGACACGTAAGGCTCCAGCTACAAATGTCTTTGGTAGCATATCGCCAGCAACACTGGTACCATGAGAGGCGGCTACCGCTACTGGATCCTCGGGAATTTCCGTGCCATTGTTTACCACGGTGTTTAGATCTACCGTCATTGGGTCAGCAGGTGGGATATCAGACCCCCTGGCCATGAATACGAATCGATATGTTCCGCTGCTCTGGCTGGCAGTAGAGTCATCATCACCACCCTCATCGCTTTTGGTGTCCATGCATTGGAGATCATTAGACTCCTTGGGATCCCACTCGGGATGTCCCACCTTGTAGTATGCGTCCAATGGTCTGGACTCAATAATATTGGTGCGGATCAATTCATCTTGATGGTCCTAGTGGAAGATCATAGTTTCGAATGTGATCTCCGATCTGGCTAGGGGGGATTCAAGGGTGATCGCTGTTGACCTGAAGTGATCGTAGAAGCCATCGTTGGAGAATCAGGTGTTGATGTGTACTCGAGACATAGTCAATCTTGAAAAGCAGATGACCCCTACCCGACACGCCAACCTACGTGAATTAGAGATCGAACATGAAGCGAGGCACATGTGATGTATACAGGTTCATGCATCTAGTTGGAGTAGTACCCTACGTCCTGTGTGGATGACTATGTATATGTATTTCTCGAGTACAGGTAATGTGGCTAACCTATTACAAGGAGTAGATTGGATCTAGTCTAACATAAGGCTAAAGTTGCCGAGTTCCTTCTGTATCAAGATCCTAATGCTTGCCTCGAGTAGACAGAAAAAAAGAACCTCCCCCCCTGGGGATCTGGGTCCCCGCTTTATATAGGGGTGATGTACCGCCTACTATCCATCCGTAATCGATAAGGAGTCCTTTTTGTCATCCAACTAGATAAATCTGTTATGGATACTAGTCTTCTCGAGTTGGGTAAGCAATCAATGCCTTCATAGTATACACCTTCTAGATTCCGGGAGTATCTGGTACCGCAAATTTGGTTCTGTCATATCCGAAGTTGTCAAGTATGCACATGGCACACCATGTCCGTATATGGTACACTTCTTATGTCAGGACCCCAAATCCAGGTTCCCATGTGCCTCATGTATCAGTCCCTGGATCAAGTAGCTGATACGCACAGAATTTAACAGAATGATATCAAATACATACTTCGAATACAAATAAGTAAAATAAATACCTGAAAAGATAAAAGATGGTCTGATGGACAAGAATCCACAGCAGACCAGCCAGGCAGAAGAGCCTACAGTGCAGCGGAGCGAAACGACGATGCAACCCAATGCCACAGGCAACTCGGGTGCGGACGCGACCTTAGACTTCTTCTCTTCGATTTCATCTGGGTTGAGGCTGATCTCCAACTCAACAATCTGAAAGCAACAAGACTGAGTACGGAGGGTACTCAACAAGTCCTATGCTACTTCAAAGGGGTTGATAGATGCATAATGAATATTTCAAGGATAATGCTTTACGGCATAGTTTTAAACGTAAAGCAGGTTTTATGCAGATATCCAGTTATATTCTCCACCGTTAACCTTTTGAAATAAATGTAACAAAGCTTTTGAAAACAAAGGCAGGCATCTTCTGTTGGTACTGAGTATCACCTCAAGTCCCAAACGCATTAGAAGATAACCTGATAACAAAGCTTTCAAAACGGTTTAGAAGTAAAACGGTTCAGACATCTTCTGTTGGTACTGAGTATCACCTCAAGTCCCCAACGTATTAGAAGATAACCTGATAACAAAGCTTTCAAAACAGTTTAGAAGTAAAACGGTTCAGGCATCTTCTGTTGGTACTGAGTATCACCTCAAGTCCCCAACGCATTAGAAGGTGACCTGATAGCAAAGCTGTCATAATAGTTTTAAAACCAAAACCAAGGTAATAAGTTGTATCTGGGGGTTTTCGGTCCTGGGAGGGGCTATACCTCACTCCGCAGTCCCTTTTATCACATCTGGTGTACCTCTAGTACCACACAGCTTCTGGTAGATCGAGCCAGGAACCACATCACACGGACATCTAGTCCACACACTCACTCATCAAGACACATGCACCCTGAGTCTAGTCAACGCGATTGCTGCTTTCGCATGTCCATGACCGTGGACACGGCTATTCGAATAGTTTTACACTCTGCAGAGGTTGTACAACTTTACCCACGCGATATGCTCAGCCTCCCACTGTTGCATGCAGGGGAGCGAATCATAGCGAGACCCTCCATAACACCTTTCCTGCCGGGCTTTTCCACGAGACATGCCCAAGTACCAGAGCTGCATGCTTCCGAAGGCCAGCATCCCTTTTTAAGCCTTGGCCGGTACTAGAAACCTCCAAGCATGCGGGACAGGATAGTACTTGCCTGCTCGTTGCTCTCAGCCTCCTGGTATGATGTCCGACCCAGTCCAGTGAAGGAAAGTCAAGTCCTGCCCATACAGGACGCATGGTTGTACGTAGTGGCTAGGCTAGACGGGCCGCAATGACTCGGTCCTTAAGCGGCCGGGGTGGGCATCTCCCAGCACGAGTATTCCCACAATACCACATGCCCCCAAGAGCATCCCTTCCCACAGAGGACTACTCTACCTGCCTCCGCCAAAACAGTTTTCACCCATTTTTACACATCACCTTCCATGTCCCACACGACATCAAGGATTTCACCACAATCACGAAATTCACAACCATCAAGGAATCATGGTATATGAGTTATCTTTGATAACAGTAAATCTTGTCTCCGAAGAGAAGTGTTTTAAAAGCAATATTTCAGAGGAGACGTATTTTAAAAGCGACATCTCCGAGGAGATGTATTCAATCCTAAGCATGCTATATATCAAGGCGTCGTCCATCGTTAATATATTTAACAACAGGTATTCCTAGAGTGATATGTATTCTGGATGATGACATGTATGTCATGGCAGTGTTGATAGGGTTAACTACTACAAATAGTTTGAAAGAAAATGCAATATATAGCACATGCGATAATAAGTCCGATTTTAGTTGATCATGTATATTATTCGAAAACATAGGTTCAATATGATCAAGGAAATAGGACTTGCCTTCTTGAAGAGTCAATTCACGATTGGTCTTGTCTCTTGAGTTTCCTGGGGTTCTTCTTCATCGTTGGACCTTGCCTTCAGTTCCTTCCTCGCGTTCTTGCTTAGAACCTTGACTTCGAGTCTACGCATATTAACGATAAAAAGCGCACAATGACTAAGTAATTGAACACCAGAACAAAACCAAGAAATGCCAAAACGGAAGAAAAACAACGGAGAAAACGACGGAAGCTAAACCTAGCAGAAGACGATCGGCAACTCTAATCAACACGAAGCTAGTACACAGAGAAAAACAGGATAATCTAGCGAAGCTAGGATAAGCTGATAACCTAGTTGTTTTATCAACTTAAGAGAAAACCTGAACAAATCACGATTAACTAGGTAAACTCTTATTAGATTAACTGTCGAAGGACGACAGCTAGAGGTTCTATAAGTAGGTGGGTGCACGTATATCGACATAACGTATGTGTAATACTTACGTTTATATGTATGTGAGCATGTATACATATATACGTAAGTATAACTCTAGACGATTATATATGCTTAAGTGTGGAGATTAAATATTCTAATCTATAGCACTAAAACATGGTCGTTTAGCAACTAACCTTAATTATCTAGTGTTGTTTAATTGCCACACTAATTAAGTTATACTCTAATGCTATCATAAAAGCATACAAGCAATTAATTAATTAGATTAATCTATCCTTTGAATCTAATTAATTAATTATTAAAAAGGTATTCAATTAATTAATTACTAATGATAAAATATTCTATCATATTCTATTAACATATATTTATTTATTTAACCACTACACAGGTTAACCTATTACCTTAATTGAACTAAGATTAATTGTAAGCCATCACATGAAATATCACATGAAATAACAATACATTGCAACATTGATTAAAAGATTAATCTAAAACCTACCCTTTAACTCATATGATGATTAACCTACACTTAAGCGAGATTAATATAAGCAACTTAAATACGATTATATCTCAAACACATTTATGAAATTATCTAAACTCGACTTTATTTGTTAAAGGAGAAAATCTAAATCTAGATCAAATGCCGCAATACAAATAATTACCAAATGAGAAAATTAAACAAACTCCAAAATTTACAAGATTTGGCATGGATGAAGATTATGATTTTAGAGGAATATCGACGAAAGAATCGCCAAAATCGGAGTTGAATTGGAGGAGATATGGCTATCGGAAGATTTACCGAAAAGATAAATCTGGAAATTAAGAAGGAGTACTATTTTATAGACTTGGTCTACGGGATTCGTGAACCGGAGGGAGAATGAGGGGTGGTTCACCGTGGACCGAGCTCAGGTGGACTCGGCTCATGGGCTGTGGACCGGGGCCGGCTTGCGTGGCTAGTCCACCATGGACCGGCTCGGGTGGACTGGCCTGTGGGCCCACACGGAAGGGGGGAAGGAGAAAGGATAAGGCTGGGTGGCCTTTTTGCCCGAGCGGCTAATAGAGAGAGGTGGAGGGAGGCGAGCGCGGAGGGCCGGAGGGAGCGGCGGCGCCGGCGAGAGAGGAGGAGGCGCCGGCGGAAGGGAGGTGGTCGGCCGGGCGGGGCGGCTGGCGAGCGGCCGGGGAGAGAGGAGAAGCCGGCCGGAGAGGAGACCGGGGCTTGAAGGCGGCGCAGTGCGGGATGGTGGCCGGCCGAGATAGGGAGCTCGGTGGCGAGACGGCAAGAGGGGCGACCGGGAGGCGCGGCCGAGGCGGCACGGCGCACCGGGAGGGAGACGGTGCACGCGGGCGCGGTGGCGACTGGGCGCGGCGCGCGGACGGCGGCCGAGCGGCGCGGCGACGCGGAGGGGCTGCGGCGCGCCTTCGGCGTCAAGCCACGGCGCGCGCGGGCCAAGGGTGCAAGGGCGGCGCAGCCGGTGGGCTGGGCGGCGCGACGACAGCACGGCACGGCGTGCGCGGCCGAGCAGCGCACGCAGAGGAGCGGTGGCGCGGCGACGCAGAGGGAGAGCGAACGAAAGGGAGGCGGCTCACCGTGACGAACGTCGATGGCGCGTGGGTGGCACGGCACGGCTGGAGGCTCAGCGGAGGAGAGCACGGCACGATACGGCGGCGACTGGAGCACGGTCGAGTGGCTGGCGCACGCACGATAGCGGTCGTGACGGTGCAGGGGTGCTGTGGCCCAGGGCGCAGAGGGCTGGAGCGGCTTGGCGTCGTGGCAGCTCTCGGGATGGCGTGCACATGCGGGAGACAGAGCGACGACGCGGTGCTGCTGCTGCTGAAGAGAGGAGCAGAGAGGGGAGCTGCCGCTGGGGTGTTGTGCTCGCGTGTATGTATGCATGTATGTGTGTTTGTATGGCGTGGAGGCTTGCAGATGAAGCTTGAGAGGAGAAGGGCAACTGGCTTTTGGCTTGCTCGGTGGAGATCAGGGAGAGATGGCCGGTGCGGAGCATGGGCTGCTGATTTGGTCGGTGCTCAGAGAGAGAGAAGATATTTGTGACAATTTCAATTAATGTATTTGAGTTTGTAATGATTCAATTTGAATAGGTTAAATTGAATCGAATTGGCATAATTCAAATGAGTTTGAATTAGAAACTGATAAGACTTTGTAATGAGGATTCGAATTGCATGTGGGTACGAAATCGATAATGATTGATGAATCTGGATTTGAGATTGATTCAAAAAGAGTAATCGAATTTGGATTTGAAATGGAGTTAGGCATAATTCAAATAAGGGTATTTGAATTAGGAGAAAGATTCATACTTGAAGCTTTGGGATTTGAGAAATGTTTGAATTTAGGAGAATTGAATTCAATAGATTTCGAAAGAATTGAATCAAGATTGGGATTCGAACTTTAGAGACATTCAAATTCGAGTTGACCAAAGCTACTTGGGGATAATTCAATGGAATAGTTGAATTATAGATTTTAGCTGGATTGGAAGCTCGATCTTTACGAATTGATTGGGATTAAGAAATTACCGAGAAGAACTAGAATAGATTCGTACTGAGAAGCATTCAACACTCGAATCGCCACACAAAGAACCATAAGAACCAATAAACCAAAATGCATATGATCAATTCAATGCAACGATTAATTTAGAAATTAACTTGGTGCTTTCTGGAATACTTAGCCCAAAATAATATATTTGAATATATTCATACGAGTATATATACATCAAATATATACTTCCTTGGTTTTATACTAGTTTAATAATTAGAAATTTTTTTAATTTGGAGCGAATTTTGCTATATTTTTATATTCTAAAATTCAGGGTGTTACATCTTATGCATATATACCCATAGTTAGATATTCGACAGCGTCACATATAGAATGGCACCCTGGTATCAACATTACAATGCACAATCGTTAATTGAATAGTTGATTAATCACCATACAATTTGAAGAGAAGTAATCCCATACTGGGCTACTACCTGAGAGAAACCAATCCATCCATCGAAGGGGCGATCTTTTATATGATCATCAGCTCCTTGATGTAGGCTAGGCACTTGTCGAAATTTCTACACCCGAGAAACCTTGTTTCCTAGTAGGAAAAAAGGTGAATATGCACAAGCAAAGATAATCTCATATCCACATAATGACACCAGCAGAGAAAAAAAAATTTAAGAAAACCAGAAGGTTTGATGAAGTGCGGAAGAGTGGATCTAGCAATGGACGAACGCGGAACTTGTCAAACTGGAACCACTCGTAGTAGGACGAGTTGAAGATGCCCTCGACCCTCAACTTGCCCTCAGAGGGGAAGGGCACGCGGTGAAGATGAGGCTGAGGTGCACTATGACATCGGTGGGCTACTTCCCCACCACTTGCTTCCGCATGATCCCAGCGTATATGGAACCCGTGTAGGCATAGGAACCGCGGCATCCTCCTCTCCTCTGCCTCACCGCCCAAGCTTCCCATTAGAAGGAAATCAGGAGCAAGTAGCACCAAGGATCAGACAAGGTGGTGGGTGTGCCTGTGCTCCGCATGTGCCGAGTCGCTGCTGGTGCGGTGTCGAGGTGGCTAGTGGATCTGCATTGGTCGATGGAGGGGCGGGGGTTGGGGGTGGCAACGGGGATAACTGAGAAGGGAATCGAGACCTGGGGCGAGAGGATTAGGGATTGACATTGTACTGCTAGATTGGGCCCACCTGTTAGTGAGAATAGATGGGTAAATGGGTGCCACGGGTATGGGTATGCCTTACCCATAATCGTGCATGTATACCCATCGGGTAGTGTTTTCGCCCATGAACATACCCACAGGTATCAAATTCGAACCATATCTGATCCTGTTATGGTATTTACCCATGGGTAAACGGATAATCAGGTTAAACTGCCATCCCTATTCTTCTTCGTCTCTCTCATCTCTCTGACAGGCATGTGGTGCAGTCTGACGGGTGGTGCAGGCAGATGGTGCCCCTCGCCGAAGCTAGCCTTAGTACACAACATCGATGGGGAGGCCAAATCTGATGCGGAAGATGCGTTTTTTATTTTTCAAATTCATGTTATTGTTCTTATGTGGACAGTGGAACGTGTTTTCCTGTGAATTTTATTTGTACTGGGTGGTTTTTTTGTGATTCTAGTTTTCAGGAGCAAATATGTGCACCGATCAAATATATGTCAGAAATTTTCAAGGGTACATAAATTTGTGGTGTTCATGAGCATTTTAGTTTCCCTGATATTCCAATCTCATGTGCACAATATCAAAATTGTTCTCATCTTTGCGACTACAATCTAATTGTTCATGTGTTCAACTGTGACATGTAATTAGTATACATTCAAATGTCTAAGTTTGGATCAGGAGAATTTAATTCCTTGAATGTTGATTGACATTTGTGATTATTGTACATGTCAACGATTAGTGAACCATTGATCTAACAAATTTGTTGAAGAATTAGAGAATGCTTTGAGTAGACGAATCACAAGGGAAACATAAAGGAGTTTTTAGATAGCTTCGAGCCTCTCTGAGATTAATAACCATACATCTTGTTTATCTTGTATTATTGGACCCTGTTACGAGGGGGTGTGGCTAGCCTCGATGGGTTTAAACCTGTCGGTGACTTCCTTCTTGGCTTCTGTAGGCTTGTCTCATTTGTATTGTTCTAGTTCCATTTATTTTGGCTTGTCCTCCACAGGACCCCTCAGCTTCATATATATATATAGGGGTGTCGTATGTCCTTTGGACTCTTCCTTCCTATTAAAGATATGTTCCGAGAATTACAGGACACCCTGGGGTACTTCGATATGGTCACTATCAATTATTCATCATCAAGCCCTCCATCAGTATGTGAAATGAAGCTTCAACGGTTCAAATACATAGCTAGCAAATATGAGTTTTTTGTCTGACCATGTCATCGAGTAGACTCACATTTCTGGTTAAGTGAAGCATCTAACCGGGTATCATGGGTTCTTAGATCACCTACTCCGGATTCCAGATGCGTCCAAGTTCTCAAGAGAGTACTGGATTCCTTGTCCCATCCGGGTAGGTTTCCTAATTGGCTCAAAAAATCATTCCGTCCTTGCTAAGTACAAGGGAGATGGGACTCGTCGCTGGCTAGGCTCGAAAGTTGAACCGTAGTAGCAGAAAATTTGCGTGGTGGTGAAAAAAGATTCGTCTTTGTCAGGAATAGAAAGGGATCATCGGTCCATCCTTTCGACTGTCCCAATGCACTAGAAAAAACCAGCAGGTAAACGAGTGCACCAAAATCCACCTATTTGTCTGTGTCGGTCAGCTGAAAACACATAGCCCTGATGAGTGAGCGTCGCTTTGGTGCCTGTGACTCAAAATGCACCCATGCTGGGAATTAATTTTTGGGAGGTGAAACGCCGGGAATTAATTCTTGGGAGGTGAAGCATCTTGCCTCCTGACCCATTGGTCTATATAAACCTTCAAATGCCGGAGCTCAGCTGCACCAAACTTGAGTTCAATCATGGATCCTCCTCCTTCTCCTGAGTACATGCCTTCTTCTCCCGACTACTCACCTTCTTCCCCTGAGTATGCACCCCTCACCCCACCATCGTCTCCCCCCAAATCTAATTTGGTGGTGGAGGTTATTGACATCTCCTTCGATGAGAAGGGTGAGGATAGAGTAGCAGCGACTCGCGGCATCCCTATTAAAGATGGTAATCTCCTAACATGTCAAGTCCAAGATGAGGTGGACTGGGACCTTTTGGAGGAAAAAATAGAGGAGGAAGAAGCACAGCTGAGGCAGAGAAGGAGGCATCCGGCGGTGTCTCCATTAAAGACGGAAAGGCGTCTGCCACTTCATCCTCTCATCCTCATGTTATTCCAGCGTGGACAGTCGGAGGGAGTAGTGGGGCGGCACTGACGATGAGGATGGAGAGGCAATGCCTCACCCAAACCGTGGTCGTAGAGCAGCAAACTCGGCTATGGCGGTGGGGAGTCAATGCTTGTCCTAATTCATCATCGTCGGAGACACTGTCGAGTTTAGCAAGGAGCTAGGATTCCACTGACCTTAACCTCTTATTGGGCAAGAGAGTTAGGGCAGTCTCTGCTTCCTCTTCGCCGGGTAGCTCTTTTAGAACTTTTTGTAATCATCTCTCCATAAGCTTATCTGTAAAAGAGCTCAAAAAATCTTGTTAAATGGAATATTCCTATTTCTACTAGAATAAATGTGTATGATTGTAATCCTTCTATTGAATACAAGGAAGTTTTAACAAGCATCCATCATATCTTTCAGATGGTTTTGAGGTTTGCGGAAATTCTTGTCCGGATGTTTGTTGCGATGACCTTAGGCTTGACTCCAAGCAGAAAACATCTTAGTTTTCAAGCACTTAGGGACTCAATAAGGTTTTCCGCAGTCTCTAAAAGAAAATTTCTTCCCTTCTCATTAAGAAAGAAATATGCACAAGTTTTGTACTCCAAGTATACATGAAGCCCTCGACTGGCTATCAGGGAAGGATTGCCTGTTGAGCAGTCCAAAAAACTGAGTGCGTGCATGGGTATGAGTTCTCGACTTGCATCTTATCTCAATTTTTTGAAAGTATTCGTTTGAGGTAGGTTAAAAAGATGCATATTAATAATATAATAATGAATATTATAAAATATATGCTAAGTACATACACATAGAACTTACGAAGGTGGTCGATATTCCAAGAATTTTTAAGGACTTGACCATCATCCATAGCTAACATATACGACCCTAGTCGATTGGATTCGACCACTCTATAGGGACCTTCCCACTTCGGATACAGCTTGTTGCTATTTTTCTAGCTTTGTACGTATAGATCTTTTGTGGATGTTCTGGTCGTGGTAGCATCGGAGAGCTTGCTGGTACCGCACTTATCTTATCAACACTTCTGTCTTTTTCCCTTGAGAACATTGAGGTCATCCTGTCTTCTCGGCATTTCTTCCTTATCGGCATATAGTTCAACTCGGGGAGATTTAATAATTAGTTCATAGGGTAACATGGCTTCGGCCCCATAGACTAGGAAGAAAGATATTTCACCCGTCGTCCTGTTGGACATCGTTCAAAGTGCCCACAATACATTAGGCATCTCAGAAGCCCAAGTTTTAGTGTAGGTGGATAAGCGGTTGAAGACGTGGATTTTGATTCCCTGAAGTACTAAGCTGTTTGCCCTCTCCACCTATCCGTTGTTTTGTGGGTGTGCTAGAATGCAAAGCAGACTGTAGTGTCTAGTTCCTCACAGTAATCGATTAACATTGTGATGGAGAACTGAGTACCGTTGTCGGTGATGATCCTACTCGGGATGCCAAATCTTGTCATGACGCTTTTCATGGTGAACTTCTTGGCAGCTACCGACATAAGTTGTATGACTGACTCACCTTCAATCCACTCGGTGAAGGTGTCAATTGTGATGAATAGGAACTTGAAGCCCTTGGAACTATCGAGAAAGGCCCCAGAATATCCAGCCCCCAAATCACGAATGGCCATGACAAATGGATCATCTGTAAGGCTTGAGCATGTCAATGTACTCTTCTGGTGTAAAATTGACAGCTTTTGTAGTTTTTTACCAGCTCACTCGCATCATGGAGAACCATGGGCTAATAGAAACCTTGTCTGAATGCCTTTATGACCAAGGTTCAGAAGGAAATGTTAGCTTCACACACCCCTCTATGAATTTTTTTAGTAGTTCTCTACCCTGCTTCTAAGAGAAGCATTTCATGAGTAGAGAAGCATTTCATGGGTACTCCGTGAGCACCTTTTCGATAAAGAATGCCATTCACCAAGGTATACATATTGGATCGATGGGAAATTTGCTCGGTCAATGCATCATCCTTAGTCACAACTCGATCTTGAACGTGAAGATGATATGCCCTAGAGGCAATCATAGAGATCATTGTATCAAGTCTATGTTTAAGTACTTTTAAATAATGCATTATTCTAAAGATGACTATCATTTACATTGATTAGCAAGTATGTGACTTGTTCATGAAACTATTTTGTTTGTATCATGATGTTATTCTAAATTGATCCCTGGTCACGTATCATTGTGATGATTCATAAGACCAGCACATGTATTGATTGATGATCTTGTTTTACGGATCATAGATGTAGAGATACCGGGTCAATAATATGGATATTTATGTTGAAGAACATAATGTTGGATAGACCCACATTGAGATATTGTCGGGATTGTTATTTATGATGTGTCATCAGTTAATATCTCAAATGGTGTACCTGTAGGATCCTTAAACCTGATATCGTCATTGATTCTCAGAATGTGTAGTAATATACTTTGGGGTTACCAAACGCTATTCCATAGCTGGGTAGTCATAAAGGTAGTTTTTCAAATTTGTCATGAAACATATCGTGGGGTATGAGCGATCAAGATGAAATTTGTCCCTACTTGATAATGGGAGAGATATCTCTAGGCCCATCGAGGTAGTCAGATTTTGAAAGTGCATGACCATGCCAATATGATTAAAGAGTTAATCATAATAAATTCATTACTTGATCAAGTGAATGGTCGGGTCATCACAAAGGTGGCACGTATCTCACCTAGAGCTTGACTGGTATCATGAGGCGAAGGGATCGGTATATGTATATATTAAGGTTCAGCCGATATGATCTTTGTGTATACTCGGGAGTCAACATGTCTTGCTAGGGACCGTTATTGATTTTGGTTTGGAAAGGGTTTCCGAGTCGCAGCCGTTGTATGAACCTAACGGGCTCACACTTAATGGGTTGGAACAAAACATACAAATTAGATTCGTATATGGGTTTGATTGGATCGTGATCCATGAGGTGTTAGAGTCTTAAATGGCTTCCAACATGGGAGCCTATTAGCGAGCTCTATATAAGGAGAGGCGTGGGGTGGAGCATGGAGAGGTGAGCCACTCTAAAACTCTAGCTGCAACCGTCCACACGATCTCCTAAAACCCTAGCCACGTGCGCGGTGCTAGCACATCGATGCTCGACGATCCTGCCCAGTACGTGTGGATACCGTAGAGGCGCTGCTGCTATTACGGTACTGATCTCCTTAGCATGAAGATTGTGATGCTTCTATCCGACTGGTCGAGGACCTACTCGGCTGGTCAACAGACCTGCTCGAGAATTTGATCGAGGAACTAATCGAGAAGTACGACCACCTGCTCGGAGTTGATCAAGGACGTGACAAACCTGCTAGAGAAATTGGTCGAGAAGCACGACCACATGCTCGGAGTTGGTCGAGGAGCGTGACCACCTACGTTGGGCTGGTCACGAATCTGATCGAGAAGCTGCTCGAAGAGTTTGACACGCATGACGTTGGATCAATCTACTCTAACTCTTCTTCCACTGCACTACGCGTCAAGTGGTAATGATCTATGATCTCCTACTTGCATGATTTTCTAGATAAATGCGGTAGAAAATTGTTATTTTTAGGATAGTGCAGCCAACCTGTTCCCCAACAGTGGTATTAGAGCCTACATGTATAGTTTTTTTATCTGAATCGGTCACATATAAATGATATGTGGTAAAAGGTTGAATCTTGATCAGTTGTTGCACGGGTTTTTTAATTGGGGTCGGATGAGGTGTGAGTCGATGGAACCATGACCAAAAGATTAGCTCGATCTTCCACCTGACCACATGTGCGACTTGCCCTTACCAGCTGGAATCACCATCGGGGCTAACAGCGCAAGCTGCTGCATGGTCGGATGAGTAGCAAATCAAGATTGTGTGTGTTGTCTTCATTTCTAGAAAACCTCACGCGATGATCAATATGATTGATCTAGTGGAAATTGGCTTGATATGATCAAACTGATGAGATTTTTATAGCGATTTCATAGATGTGATCTATATATTTTCGAGCCTAGGGCTTTTAAGGATAACATATTTACATCACGCCGCTATAATTCGATTCTGTGCTTAACTTGTTTTTATAGAGAATTATGTGAATAGTATAGCCTTTGTGTGTGTATGATGCATGCTTGTAATTTTCATGGCTTGCATGTTATGGTTAATTGCCGCCAAGACTGTCATGTTATTGTATAACGGCCTATATGTCAACTTGTGATACTTCATATTCTCATGTAAATGGGTCATATTATATCACAGTTAATATGATTGCCTATGATGTTTATCTATGTTTTTGTCGTGCTATTTTATTCATGTTTTCTATAAGATGGATATGTTTGCATGTTAGAATAGTCTCCCTCAAAGTAAGAGTAATTGATGTCCTTCCAATAGCTGCACCTACATCGGTTTTTATCATTGTTTGGTAGGTCTTCCAAAGTATGGTGCCATTATTTATCTTAACTAGTTAGGGTGGATGTCAGACATCTACGCACATAGTGTTGGTTTACTTAACAAAGCTATCAAAATGGTTTTGAGCTTTAGGGCATGGTGTTGGGCACCGGCGCATTGGATCTCACCTAACAAACAAGAGTCATATATGATATTATTAGCAAAATATTGCTTGCCTATGTCACTAAGTTTTTAGCAGTGATGCCAAAACTCACTAAAACTTAGTTGAACATGGATCTTGACCTATTATATGTCGTTAGAGGACATGGTTTCATATAATGGGAGTATCTTTTGTTAACTGTTTAATGAAAGATTTACATAAACATAGTGTTAAACTTTACATATTTATTTTCTGTTGTAGATCATGGTACCGACTGTTAACATCAATTCCAGTTTTAATTTGCGTTCGATTCTTGAAAAAAAAAACTTTTGGGAACAAACTTTATTGATTGGTATAGAAATATGAGAATTGTTCTCAAACAAGAGAAAAATGAGTATGTTCTAGAGGTTCCCTATCCTGATGAACCAGCTGATAATGCATCTACCGCTCATTGGAGGGTTTAGGAGAAGAACACCAATGATTCACTTGATTGACGAGCACTGCGATACTGATCCTGTGTGGTTTCCAAAAATGTTTAAGGATTGGTAGTGGCCAGATTTCTTGTCAATTTATGGATAGAGATGCGGTGATCGATCAAGTCTATGCTACGGATAGTTGTCTCATGCTTGCCACCATGTGCTCTGAGCTTTAGAAGTAGTATAAGAACACGGATGCCCATGATATGATTGTAGGACTCCGAGGCATGCTTGAGAACCAAGCTGGGGCCAAGAGGTTCAACACCTCCAAGTCCTTGTTTGCGTGCAGGTTAACAGAAGGCAATCCAGTTAGTCCTCATATGATTAAGATAATTGATTACATTGAGAGTCTAGAAAAACTTGGTTTTTCCCTTAGCCCTAAGTTGCCTATGGATGTGATTCTCCAGACGCTCCCTGCGAGCTTCGAGCCATTCATCTTGAATTTTCATACTATGTATATATATATACACATAGTAATACTATTCTACACCTAGGACTCAACCCACCCAACCAGAGCCCCTCCAACCCACCCGCACCACACCCCCCACCGACCCAACACAGCCAGCCAACCCCCGCGCACACCATGTGTCCCCTTCCCCACCCCATGTGCCCATGCCCCGCATCCGCGCACCTCCGCCGCCCCCACCCCCAACCGCCTTGGACCGGACCGTCACGACCTCCCCAGGCCACCGCGCCGCACCTGGTTGCAGTGCCCTGGCTCCCGGTCGTTGCGCCCCTCCTCATGCTGTCGCGCCGCCCCCAATCGCAGCACCATTAACCCCAGTGGCCACGCCCCAACCCCAGCCCTCGCATTGCCCCCAGCCGCAGCACCCTCGGCCCCAGTCATTGCGCTCTCAGCCCTCATCCACCCAAATTAGCTACTGAAAAACTATTGAAGCTACTGAATGATTTGGAACTACTGACAAAAACTACTTATACTATTGAACAAACTACTTATACTACTGGCACAGCCGACAACTACTAACACAAATTGCTGAACAATTTTAACAACTATTTACACTACTGACAAAAACTACTAATACTACTGAAAAAATACTGATAACTACTGACACACTACTGAATAATTACTATGAATTGGAACTACTGACACTACCGAATAGCGACGACTACTAACACTACTGAATAGTTTTCAATGACTTGAAACTATTGTCATACTAAAAAACTACAAAACACTACAGAGCGGGTACTATTGAACAAATCTACCGACATACTGAAGTATCCAAATCATAGAAATTACTGAAGATTTACTAAACGACAACTACTACTGAAAAGCTAATGAACACTACTGAGTGGGACTATTGAACAAAACTACTAACATACCGAAGCATCTAAATAATAGAAATTGCTAAAAAGATTTACTGAATGACAGCTGCTTGAAAACTACTAAACACTAATGAGCACCACGACATAAGACGAACGACACGTGCTAGGCACGTGGGCGCGCGTGACTGGGCGACCACGCGGCGCTGCGAGCACGTGCTGGTGTAGGCAGGCGTGTGCTCCTATCATCCAGCAAAGTTGTGGCTAGTGCAGAGATGCAGTATCCCGTCTTGTAGCATTAAATGCTACGAGATAGCCTTGCAGGCAAGCGTGGAGTCGTTCGGTGAATGAGACAGGGCCTGCAAGACGGTTAGGCAAATGGGATGGTCTCACAGGAGAGCGTGCGGCATGCAGTGACGAGATAGCCTCCCAGGTGAGTCACGGTGACGGGACAAGGAGTACCGGTTGATCAAAGTAGGGTGAACTTGCCTACCCTTTGTCATCATAGGCTAGGAGTAGTTGGCGTCATCAGTGTAAGGCTAGTCTCATGGGGTCAGGCTTGTAATATGGGGAACTTATTCTGTAACAAGTTCATCTAAGCCATAAGAAAATACATCTAACATAGGGCTATTATCCTACGAGAGGCCTGAACTGGATAATTCCTTGTGTTCTGGAGTTTCCTTCAACACACACATCCAACAAAAACTTTGATCACACGTCTGTCGTGCAGTACACCCTGAAAACATTATCAGGAATTAACCCTTGACAACTATTCTACATCCTAGGTGTAAAATAACACTTATACATATATATATATATATATATATAGGGGTGTTGTATATCCTCTTTAAGTTGTACTCTTTTTTCTATTCTTGGAGATAGATCTTCTTAGTTATGGGACACCTTGGGTACCTATGGGTACTTTACTTTCTTTCAGAGATCCCCTGTCTAGAGAAAAAGATATACTCCAAGAATTACAGGACACCTGGAGTACCTGGATATAGTAACTATCTATTATTTATCGTCAATACAAAATAACGTTTGTGACTTATTTTTAATTCTCCTGATATTTTTGTAATGGGTACTATACATGAGAACCGAGAGCAACCAGTTGGAGATTTTTCACTAAAGCTTGTGTGCCATTGTGCATGTTGACAAGTTGTCTTTGAAATCTTATGATATTATGAGATACAAATTGAAAAAAATTCAAGTATTCTTTTTTAAAAAACATTGAATGTACAACTTCTATAACTTAGGTGTTCTGTATGAACGAATCGAGTAACTAGCAGTCAGATCTTCATTAACATGATGCACTAATTACTATGTGATGTTTTATTATTGTGATACTGAAACCTTTGGTGATGCAAAAATGTGTGTTCATACGTAGAAATCCAAGAGGAAGAGGATCCCTCTTCAGTGTCTCTTTTAAACATAAGATTCTCAAAATATAAGGATAGAAAAAAAAAATACAGGATTGAAGTTGGCAGACACTTACAATCTCAAAGAAATTCAGAATACAATGAAGTTTGCAATGAAGTGTTTGGATGGAATAAAGAAAAAATATAGGAACCGCAAGCGGGAGATAGACTCAAGGAAATTTTCTATAAGGTTAGACCTAATACTAGAAATCCTCTAAAATTCCTTTAGAACAAATAGTTTAAATTTCCTCTAATTTTCCTTCATTATATAGAGGCCTCAGATTATTCACCACCCATGTTCCTTTTCTCTCCCTCTCCACTTCCTCTCTTTCTAGCACTAACTCTCTCTACTGACATGTACCGTGAGATTCCTCACCAAATAGGTTTATTGTAATGCCCTACCTCCGTCTCCCCATCGTCTTGCCCTCTCATCTAATGAACCTGAGCATAGGTGAGATCACCATCCACAACATTTCAATCCTTCGGCTCCCAACCGAAGTGGAGTGGAACCCAGGACTACCATCTAATTATCAAGAGAATCACTAGCTTTGCACCTTACATTCAATTCGAGAATCAGAAGTCTCCCCAAACATGTGGTTTTTGACTTGCTTTTTACCGAAGCAATAGACACCTCAGTAGCCAGAGGAAAAGCTATAACAAATCATGTTTTTTTTTAGAGGCGAGGATTTCCTTCCTATATGAAGGAAGTACATCCCTGCATTACATTTGGACCTAACAAACAACTAAAAATTACAAAACAAGCTATGGAGGACCTTTCTGCAATCTTCACCATCTTCCTCGCCTTCCACCGTCGCCAACCCAAAATCAGTGATGCATGAGGAAGAGAAGCCTTCCATTCCCCTCAATGGAATCCACGTGAAAACATTTTGAAGCCACATCAACCAATGACCAAGCTCTGCCCGGCCGCATCTGGAGCACTGAATGGGAATCGGCAGCCTTGACGTGGAACAACTCCACCAGGAAGACCTCAAACTGGCATCACTGATTGCTAGCTCGCTAGAGCCAAAGACCCAGTACCATTCTTTGGCACCGTCAACCAAGATTCGATGGCCCGGCTACACAACAGGAGCTGAGAAATCCCCCTCTCCAAACGCACCTTCAACCCGGCAACTGCTACCACATACCTCCCAAGCTCGTCACAGGGAAGATCGGCGAACCAATGACCTCATCGGAGACCGGCTTGGAGAACAGAAGCCGGCGTAATACCATTAACACCTTCAAACGCACCCAAAAAGGACTTTATTGAACTAACTACTACTAAACTACTAGATCTACAGGAGGAGGGCCTCCCCGCTCCCTCTCGTCGCCGGCAGGGATGTCGGAGGTGAAGAGGGAGAGGCTAAGGTGGCAGTGATGGGGAACTCTAGGAGCGGCGACAAGAGAACCCAAGCGGACGCAAAAAGGGATTGGATGGGTCCAGTTATCTTTTAGACAGAACCAGACTCACTGGTGAACGGTATAACAAATCAATTTCTTTAGAAAGATCTACATTTCGAGAATCTAATGCATTGATAATAGGTCCTAGGACTTTAAATATTTCAATGTATACTGATACATGGGCTAATTTCGTCCATTCCCTATCGTCTTATAAAAGAAAAAGAAACACCATTATATACTTTGACCATGCACCCTTTTTATACTAGGTGAATACCCGTGCGTTGCAATAGGATAAAAAATCTGCATGAGATAATATCGTTGACTTGATGAAACATGTGCAAAATAATGACGTGAGATCACAACCATCTTTTCCTTGACTCGGGAGTTGTTTCTACTCCTCCAATATTTTGTAGAAGACCTTCAATATAGAAAAAGGTTTGCTTTTAGCATTATGTTCGTTTGCTCAAATTGATTAAATGGTTAAGTTCTAGCAAAAAAATTAAATGGTTAATTGTTTATTGTTATAGCTGAATGCCCGTACTTTGCAACGGAATAATAATCCTGCATTCAAGGTGATTCACGTGAGTGGGGGCTATAACGAAAATCAATTCATGCGAAACGATATCCATTATTCAAATTTATATTGACAGCATCGCACATGTTCTATGTCTTCATATCAGCCACAACATCTAAACCATGAATATTTCCTGCTTTCAAAATATTTAAGCAGTAGAGATAAGACATAGTTTTCATTAAAAAAAACAATCCATACAGATTCATTAGTCATTACAAACACAAGTGTAGTCTACATAAACAAAACATAAATCTCAAGGTTTGACACAACGAGGTAACCCCATGCCAAACAACCAAGTTCTGAGCTAAAAGCAATAAAAGACTCAAGATTATAGACCATCACAACTAACTAAACTGAAAAACAAAAGCACATGTCACTATCTCATGAGATATTTTATCAGAAGTAGATCATCCATCATATTTTAATGATTGACCTGTCAATCTTCTATGCAAGGGTACCCATTGTTTCGCCAGGTTGTTAAAATCTATCGCAACTTCGTGCAGTTGTTGAGATCCCATTGCAACTTCTCACCCTCCTCATTTTTCTTCAGAGCAGGCGAAAATTTCAACCAAGAACACATCATAAGAACCACTCAATTGGATCAGCAGGCATATTATGCATGAGACAAGCATTATTTCTGGTTTTTCCAAATAGTCCAGCCCAAATGCCTAGTTATGCTATAAAGATATGCTGCTCCATGTTCTTGCTGTTCAATTTTTCATTGGCCTGGGAAGCAAATGTTCAGTTGGATTCTCATGGGACAGGTTAACTGAAGCAATGTTAGGCTTCAAAGCTTCTCCCCGGTGCTAGGCCCAACCGGCTCAACCTTCAGGCGCTTTTAAGGTTGTAGAACCTACAACATGTCATCACATGAGACTACACTACATGGAAAATAAATTTGTTTATGTATCTGCAACAGAACGGGAATTAAAATATGTATGGTTTGAAAATAAACTTGTCCTAACGAGACAATATAACAAACTTAAATGCTTGTTTCGTTTGAACACAACTAAACTTGTTCTATGGACAACAGCATATATTTTAAAATTAAAAATAAAATAATCAAAATTGAACAAATAAAAGAGGAGGAGTTCCCGGGGGATGGCGATGCGAGGAGTGCAGGGGGGCGAAGTCGGGAGGGGGCGCTCGCGTGGAGGAGTGCCCGGGGACGGTGTCGGGAGGCGGCGTGAGAAGGAGTTCCCAGGGGATGGCACCGCGAGGAGTGCAGGGGGTGGCTTTTGGAGAGGGCGCTCGGGTGGAGGAGTGCCGGGGGTGGCACGGAGGATGTCTAGGATGAGGCAAAGGGCATCGTGGAGGAGGAAGTTGATTGGATGGATGATGCGTGCGGGGCGGACGAAGAGCTAAGCGGAGGCAGAAAAACGCTGACGATACATGTATTACTTATTTTTTAAGTAGGAGAGATTATAGGATTCTGCCAACCTAATCAAATAGCAAATTGCATAATCTTTGTAAATTCCTATCTCATACTCAAATCCCGGTATTTTACGAACATACAATTTTTTCTAACAATTGTATTCATATTTCTCAGAGACAGCAAACAAATAAAAAGGAAGCAACACATTCCAAGCTTTGACAGAATGTGATGTCTCACTGACCATTATCATTTGCCCCCAAGACAAATAAAGACATACTCCATCAGAGGAATGAGAGTGATGGTGTAAATGAACAAGGAAAGAGCTCCAATAACACCCTCGTCATCATCTACTCCATGAGGGAAGGCATTGTAGAAAACATACAACGGGGATGTACCTAAGTCACCAAAGACTACAACAAGCTCTGAAATGCGAGCCGTAGTAACAAAATTGATGAAAACTTCTGCATGAACAAAATAAACAGATTTCAGTTTGACTTGAGCTTAATTAGAACACGATATATACACATTGTCAAAAAGACATAGGGAAACCAACAGTGACAGAAATTCTATCATACGATCTCCAATCTTTTTTAAATCGAAATGGTTCCCCAAACCATCAACACATACTGAATCATCCATACAAAAAAATTACTCATTTTTCTTCCAAATGCAAGCAGAGACTAAGCTAGAAACCATGATAGGTGTCCAGGAAAGCATTTTTTTTTACAAAAGAAGGGTCAAATTTAACATGCAAGGTTCAATCTCTGACCTTTTCTCTGTACATGTTTTTGAGCCTGCTAGCCTCCTCATCCATGGGCTGATCAAGGTTCTGATCCAACTCCCATATGCTCCCATGATTCGTCATCTCGCTATCCGATATCGAAGCCATTAGTCTCCTTCAACCTCCCGGTCACAATCCAACCTCAAGACCTCCCCCTCCTTGGGTCCTTGACGGCGCGATCGAAGAAGTCGACGACGAGGCGGTCGAGTAGCGGGCACGAGGCGGCGATTTCTGTGCCGGCGGTGACTTGGGTTTCGGTGCCCCCTTTTTTCTGTGCAAGTCATCAGCGGTGGTGGAGGACCGGGACGGCGGCGCGGTGGTGACGGCGCATCGAGAGGGCAGCGAAGTGGTGGAGGGAGGAGGTGGCCGCTGCTGCTCGAGGTAGGACCCAAGGAGGCGGCGACCAGTGCTGCTGTGGATGGAGGTGGGCGACGACTTTTTCTGGGTGGGTTGCAGCAGATCCGGACTGCTGCAGCAGGATGGGGGAGGGTTGTGCTGGCTGCAGGTTGCGGAAGCGGGGGGGTCGTGGGGCAGGAAGCAGGACCAAACGGTGGTAGAGTCGGTGGCGGCGCGAAAAACCCGGGAGAGGGGGGGAGCCCAGACCGCGACGGCGCGGGGGGAGGAGGTGGCGAGGAAGGCGCGGGGGAGCGGTTGGGACGCTACGGGCGCGGGCGTGGGCGCTGGCTCGGTCCCACATGTCGGTGCACGCGGACGGACGATGGAGGAGGCGACGACGGAGCGAAGGAATATTCTGGGCGGACGGAACACGTCTTGCGTGTTTTTTAATTTTTTTATACTAGAGATTGTAATAGGGTATCGCATAAGTTAGCAACACTCGAGTGTGTGTTCTATGGAGGCTGAGCACATTCTTGACAGTCCTCCATCTTGTATCCATGACTTGGTTGCCAGTGAACGGTGCGACTATGCTCTAAAACCTGATCAGCCAAGATGGTAGGAGGAGAAGGCTGTCAAGGGCGTTGTCGGGGAGGATGGGGGCAAGTGAGCGGAGCAAGGAGAGCCCTCACTCAATGGAATGTCTGGTTCTATTTAAAAAAAAACCCGAAATAGTAGACAATTTGTACCATCAAACTTATATCAGCCATTCATTCAATCCCGTTCCAGGAACCAAACAACGACGAAATACTGCTAGGAGCAATCAATTCGTTTTCTTGCCTGCCATGTTGACATTAATTCCGGCATCACCCACCCTAAAAAAGAAGAAGAAAAGGTTGTCATTTCCCCATAGAGTAAGATTTTGTTCGGGTACGAGAAATGTTTTAAATTCTGGCTACGAATCGGTGGAATCCTTGCCAAACGGTACTTATGGAAAATGATTCGAATTCAAAATAGTGAAACATTTATCTTTCTTACACTGTGAGGGAGAAACAAGCAAACTATGATTTCTCATGTTTCTGAGTAATCCATTCTCATTTACAATTGTCATATTCTCTCAAATCTGAATCAATTCAATTAGCCAAATGTCTAGAATCAAAATCTATACTCTATAAAATAGACGAGTTATAGCAGATCTGAACGATGTTTACCGTCTACGTGTCTGGATCCTACAGCTGAAATCAATAATTAAATCCTTAACATTTACAGAGCTTAATTAATTCTCTCCCACCAAAACCCACAAATTATGGAACCAATAATTAATACATGCAGACCACCAAGAAAATAGTCTATTGAATGGTATAGTAGTGTTGCATGCACGCAAAAGATGAGTCAACCTCTGTATAGAAGGAAATAATTTACTGGGTATAAATATGCATGCGCAAAAAATTAGGAACATTTGGTCGGCTGATTAGCATAGATGAGGATTATTTTATCTCTATTAATATAAAGCATAAATGTGATCGTGCATCACCCCTCCCTCCTCTCCCACCAACATCATAAAAAATGATCGCTGGAAAAAAAACCAGAGAAGATTCGCATGAAAAAACCACTTCCCTGGCGCCGCTCATAGCCCTATCGCACTGAGTGCAAAAACTCCGCTCCGCCCCTGCGCCGCTCGCGCTGAGATCCTCCTCGTGAATCCTGCCCTCTGCCATGCACCGTTCATGTTGTGGCCCTCCACGCGAATCCCACCTTTTGCCTCATGTTTCGCTCGCGCTGATGCTCTCCAACTGAATCTCATCCTCTACCCTGTGCGCCACTCGCGCTGAGACCCTCCTCAACTACTCAAATCATAGATTGCACAATAAGATCTTTTCAAGTAATGGTATTTGTCAATGTAGCTTGCACAATTACCTTAAAAGAAGTTATTCGTGGACAATAGGTAATCTAAGGCAAATAATCGTATTTGTATTATTTATCATTTATCATGACAATTTTAGACCAAATCAAGTAAATTAGGAGCCGCCAAGATTTTTCCTACATTGGTACACGAGTCTATCAGGGTGTGTTTGTTTCCCCAGATGAGATTTCGTAGAGTTACATCGTATAAGTAGGCTGAAGGGAAGCAGACTGAACAAAGACATTTTTGTTTAAAAGAAAAGTATTTAGTTGGTTATATCTGTCTGAACATATTGAGCTGAATTTATGTTTGGTTGATTGAATCTGAGGTTACATGAGCGAATACAAGAGTTGATATTGTGATAGATTACTCGCATAAAGATGATATTGTGATACTGAAAAGTGAGCCTACTTACATGAGTGGATGCAGAGCCGAGTTAGGTTGTGAAGTGAGCTTGAATCAAGCTTCACTCTCTAGCCAGGATGAGGTCGTATATTTGCATCCACCAGACCAAGCTAAAATAGTAGATGCAAGCAATTAAATATGCTTCTTCATTAGATTATATGTATCCACTGGGCCAGACAAGAGGAGATTCGGGCAACCAAATATACCCTCAATGAACCATAGTAATTATAAATCTAGCCTCGCAATTTACATGAACAAATTTGCTAGTCTAAACTATAAAAGTACAAGTTGAAATAATCCTATGTTCATCTAAAAAATATCTGCAGAACAATTGGCACCCTCAAATGTGTCAATAATCTAATAATCGAGATTTATTTTATAGTGTTTCATTGAATTCAATGGTCCAGAATTCTATGTCCACCCCAACAATTGTCCATAGATTAACCAAGCATCCTCGCCCCCCCCCCCCCTCTCATCTGATTTCAAATTCATTGATTTGCTCTCAATAATTTCGGTAGTCAATTTCCTTAAAAAAAATTGTTAATCATGCTCATTTCCTTCTTCATCACCCTTTCCTTTCCTTCCTTCTCAAACAGGAGCCACGCACCCCCACAAAACCCCCGATCCCGCATCGACGCCTTGCTCTGCCCCTGAGATGATGCACTACTCCATGTCGATGCCTTGGTGAGGAACTGGTCTGTGCTGCACCACCCTGTTGATCCACCACCGCAAGGAAGCCCTGCTTCGCCGCTTGATGACTCGCTGCTCCACCTTGGTGATCCACCGTGCTGACGCCCTGTTCCACCTGCACGCGGAGGCCCTGCTCCACCAGCTCGACGACGCCTCTACCGCCTTGCTGAGCCACCATTGTGCCGCTCGTCGGTCACCTGTTCACCTGCACCTCCATCTGAATTTTTGCTACATCAACGCCCTATTCCGCATGAACTCCCTAGTCTGCCTGCACGCCGTACCTTCGTCTATTCCTCCGCAACACTAACCCAGCTGCCACGCCTCTATCTCCACCCGCTGGCCCCTCCTCCATCGCAGGCACCTCTGCCTAATCATCCCCTTTTCATCAAATTCTTGCATGAAGAGGTTTTGAAGGCAATCACAAGGTGCGCCAATTAATTTTTTGTCACTATAAAAGTGATTTTGCTTATTTATCACTCTAGCCTATAATTATTGACCCAGATGATCTCACATTTTATTGATATGAGTGTTCTTATAATCAAAAGGTCAAAAAAATTTTATGACAAATTATCAATTTATTCATCACACGGCACAACCAGCTTAGTGCCTGAGTGGTTCTTGTGCTCATGGACAAGAAGTGGATAATGCAGCGTGGTTGTTTTTTGGCCTGATTTCTAGATGAAGGAGGTGCTCGAGTCTCTTATTTTTTATGCATTTTGCACTGAGAACGATTCTGTTCTACAACCTTTGATTGGTTACTGGATTTCTACTTGTCCAGTTTTGGAGCTTTGGCAGTGAAGACATGAAAGTGGTGGCTCGGATCAGATCCTTCCGATAGTGTCACACTCTGGTTTTTAGATTTTTTAAATTTCTAAAATTTTCTAAGATTAGATTATAGATTAAATAATTAGAATAGAAAAAAATCATATTTTCTAAACTTAAATTTAAAATTGAATAAGGTTATAGTTGTTTGCATATATTCATGTTGAAAATATATATCTAGGGTTCTTTTTTTGAGTTGTTGGTTTTCTCTGGATTTTATTTGAGCTTATTTGGATTTTATTTGAATTCATTTGAGTTAAATTTAAATTACAAAAGGCCAAAATGTTTTTATGAGTTCAAAATATTTTTATTGGCTTCTAATTGTTTTCAAAAAAATTCTAGAATTTTCCTAGAATTTATATTTTTTGTTTGGCTCTTATTGTGCTTCCTTCTTTTCTGAAATTTCTAAAACTATAAATCCTAACTGGATCCAAACCCAATCCTAAATCTCATCCCAAGCCTGAGCCAAGCCCACCGGCCTGCTCCTATGCTATCCTTTACCGGCCTAGCTAGCCAACCGGCCACTCTGGCCCGTTCTGGCACCGCTCTCTCTTTCCCGTCTAGGCTGCACCCCTCACTCACTCCCGCGTTCGGCCCAGCTCGTGCATCCGGTCACCAACCAAGCCAGCGCCTACGCCAACTCGTGTTTCCGCCTCCTGCCGCTGAAAGCGCCTACGCCACGCTGCCTTCGCCACCGAGCCACTAACGTGTGGGTCCCGCTTGTCAGGCGCATCTCCTACCTTGAACAGAAGTCTGACTCCATCACCGGCCGAGTGCCGCCGCAAGAATTCGTGCTCAATCCATATGGAAGATTGTTTAGAAGCTTACCAATCAAATCCCCATGATCCCTTCTATCTCTTGCTAGCTTATCTCCAATGAATATGTGTTTAAATGAGGAAGTTCGAGTCAAATTTGAGCCACCGCCGTCATAGTCCTAATTGAACTCTACCCCGGCCTCTCCGAACCACCCTCCCCAAAGGCTACTGTCCCTTTTCCTCAACTTCCCGTCGAGTTCCTAACGCCATACCACCCCCGCACTGCAGCTGCTCCACCCGAAGACACCGCTGCTCGACGCCAAGCTTCTTCAGTGCTCCGCTCCCCTGTAGATGCCCTAGGTGAGTTCCCCCAACTCCTCTCTTTGTGATCCGTCGCTTGTCGGAGTCCCTAGTCCGCTGGAGCGTTGTTCCGGCAAAGTCCCGACCATGTGCTGTCGTGTCCTGCTCGCCACCGTGTTCTTTCCCTCCAACAACCCCAAACCTTTCTGAATCGTCTGATCTATGATGCACGGTCCAGATTAAATCCAATAGGTACCCTTTCATCTACCAATAGGAAGCTGACACGTGTCAGCAAATCCAGTCAACTTAGTTTGCCACTTCATCCTTCCATGTCAGCATCTTTGATGATGTGTCAATCCACATGTCTGCCACATCATCAAAGGTAGTCCAGTCAGCAATTCAAGGATTTCCCATACAAAAATAATTCCAGAAATTTCAGCTTTTGCAGAAAAGTCCCCGAATCTTTAAATAGTCATAACTTCTTCGTTTTAGCTCCGATTTGAGTGATTCTTGCGCTCAATTTTTTCTAAAATCAAGATCTATCCAACCATGCTAGTTTTAGTATCAATTCTCGTAGCTCTATAGTAGTTATCCCTTATTAACATTTAGATCCCTACAACATAAAGATATTATTTTAATTAGTAAATTTATTATTGTCACGATAACGTATAGATCACGAACTCCATGTCATTGTATCGCAAACATAAGTTTATGATATTAAAACAATATATTAAATTGTAGTTCGCACATGTTAATACTTCAATCAATATCTATCATTTCATGTGAAGCTTTAGTTCCTATCGCCTAATCTTTTCTCGAAAGAAGTCCAGTCAATTCTTTTATCTTTGTCTAGCTCAACCAAGATCCCATTCCATCGTTTTGTTTTTCTTGTTTTTGCAATTTGAAGTTTATTTGGTGTTTATTCGATGTTACTTTTGTTTGTCGATAGAATCCACGATTAGTTGATAGCGTTCTGCAATAGTTCGAGAGACTACAAGACTAAGGTTTCGTCAACACTGAGCAGCGTTGGGTAAAAGGCAAGTATACTTGTTGATCATCTTGAACCTATGTTTTTAAATATTTTGTTTTACAAAATGCATACAATGTCAATTTGATAGGTAGTCACCTATATTAGATTTTACCTAGTTTTTCCTTTACATTCCTTGAAGCCTAAGTGATACGTATATGAGTCTTTTGAGTAGAATTGCTTAGCCTTGCTATCAGGAGGTTGGGAAGTGTCTTATACATGATTAAAGAACATATGCAACTTTGATAATGAACATGAGATAGAAACATGGAACCTTAGACCTTGAGTATAGTCGTGTTATGATAGTGATCATGGTTATGTTGTTGGTTTAGTATTTGCTTAAGTAACCTAAGTGAAGATCGGTTCGTGGAGTGACAACCAAAGAAGTACCGTACCAACCACGATACCGTTATGAGTAAGACTTGGTATACTAGTTAGAGTTCTATCGAGTTTGTGTCGGGTCAACACAAAAGGAGGCTTCTAGGTTGGAAATGCTGCGACCTTTCTGTAATCCATGGCGGTGAAATATAGTGGATAGATGCATACTGGAGTGGGCTCTGGTTAGTGGTAAATGTCATATATTGATTTCTTAGCAGCACACCATTGACGTGTGTGTCTTGCAAACATGACAACATAGAATTCATTAACTCGTAGGGGAAGCTGGACAACTTCTGCAGAGTATAAAATCTGATATATCAGTCATGCTCACGGTCATGAGAGACTTGGATCCTCACATGATTAGTTGATTTGGGTTATGGTTATGGATATGGTTATGGATATGGTCAGGTGATATGAGATGGTTATAGTTTGCAAGATGGGTAGCCTTGAGTGATAGTTCTTGAGTCATTTGGGTTAGACTTACTTAACAATTGCTTAATGTTTTTCAATTATATTATTGTTTACTTTACTCGTATTTACGCAAATATAACATGTGTTAGCATGTAATTGATATTAGCTTGCATATGTATACTTGTTGAGTACATTATGTGCTCACACTTGGTATTTTCCATATACCATGCGACATATGTGGTGCTACTTTATTGACAGTCTACTTTATTGAAGACTGTCAAGATGAGGTTGTGATGTTCTAGGCGCGTGTCTCCTAATCGGTTGCCTACGGTGTTGTTGGGCAACAATACTTCTGTTCCACTGCAGATATCTTTATAGAAGATAATATATATTAATTATTGTAAGAATTAATGTTTATTTTATAAAAATATTGTTTTTATTACTTCACATGTGACATCCTTATATGTGTTAAACATCCTAGATACATATAAACCGTATTTGGTTTTGTCCGTTAAAATCGGATTTGACACATAATACTGCAACGCCTGCTCTTAGTCTCACCACCTGAAGGAAAAAGGCAGTGATGCACGATCATGAGTCAGCAATGATGAAATGATTAAATAGGTGCATGGGGTGCCATCAACCGGTGACGACGACCTCCATGTTGGTTCCATATTCGATGAAATGATTAAATAGGTTCCATGTTTCTCCTTCTATTTTCCACTTTTACATTATGTTCCATAAACTTTGGTTTATCTGAAATGATACCTCAATGGTCAGTTTGAAACAATTTGTTGTAAATAGTAATACGATAATAAGAGTATAGATATCATTCCACATGTAAATATACAAGAGCATAGCAATAAGTATTCATTACATATGACTTTGGAATAAAATGATAACAAATCATAAATAACAAAACCCGATATCATGTGTACATCAAGAACCAGACAACACATATAAAACATATATAAAAGTGCTCTTAGAGAGTTTATAACAGTTGGCCCCAGGACAATCGAGGTCCTGCCTCCTAACTGTTCCATTGAACATATCATCGACTAAGTAGTTTTCTAAGCTATCAACTAGTGCTGATGTGCCAATTCAAAATACAAAAAACTGAATAAAAGTAACATGATACTGTAGTGACAGAGATAGTAACTGAAGCAACAGGATGCCAAACAATTACTAACATTAACAGAAAAACTAAATCATCACTTTATCGAGTATCAATTATGATAAGCACACTCTGAGCTAACAACCCTAATTCTAGGGATCAAAGTAACATACTACACACTGGAGAGCCAACTCAACAAATGTTTCTCGGTGTATAGGTACATACCAAAGAGTAACATCAGTTAGTCTCCGGGGGCAATCAAATTCACACGAACAGCTAGAGAAAGTACAAACCTAAACAATTGTACTCAGAAAACATGTCCAATGTCAGCACATCTAATCATCATCGAGAAATAAAGTGTATGCACCTGAACTATCCAAAACAGAGAAGGAGGAGCAATGCTCACAAAGCGATTCTCTGAAATGCGCTGTCAATCGAGGCTAGGCACAACGCAAAGGTTGTAGACCCAGAAATCATATCGCTCGCCGTTACCGCTGGCGAGAAGGAGAACGGAGATACAAAGCCTCAACCGCTCTATGATGGCACGTGCGGGCGAGCCTCGATGACCGCAACTCCGACTAGAACAACACAATGGCTCCTTCACCCAATCCCTCCAAGCACCTAAGCACCAAAGCCAAAACGAGCTCCTCTTGATTCCAGCTCAGGGGTGACAACCAAAAGCAAAGAGAGATTGGTGAGGAACTAAGGAGATAGAGATGTTACAATCTGCACACGAGGAAGAATGAGCTTGCCTACAAATAGAGGCAATGACACCCTCCAGCATCCCATGGAGGTACAGTTGCTCTACAGCCACCACCACCGGCTCGCTCTCCTCTTCTCTCAATTTCCAGCCTCTCCCTAGCAGGACCGGAACCCATACTTCTACCCTTCATTTCATGGGCTTAAGCCTCACCAAAGTAAATGGGCCACCAGTTCAGCTAAGAAAGAGCCTAAAAAGAACATTAAAATTCATATATTTCTCAACACAATCTACCGTGACATTCTAGCAATAGCTACATAAAGTTATGTAGTTCTCTAAAATTACAGAGACCTGCAGATATTTGTGTGTACAGTAATTAGTTTTTCTTCGTATTGATAGAGAGTGTCATTTGTTCTTTCATAGTGATTTTTTATATTGATAAGTCATTCCGATTCTTGCTGCAGAAGATGGTTATCAATTGAGAGAGTGCTCAAGGTGAAAATCTTACGTGCGTGATGAGACGTACAAGCTTAGGTATTCATTATGCTCCAGTTCTGTGAAGCTTCGACTTCCGGGCATTTTTGCAATAAGGTGGTCTGATGGATGCAATGTGGTCTAAGTTTTTGGGACTCTTGTATATTAATATTTCATGGGTTTTAGTTTCAGGCTTATGAGCATTAGAATTTTACATTAAATTTATTTTTTTCCTAAATCTGAATATTTGTTAACTTTTGGTTTCAGGTTGTCGTCAGCTATCAATTTCTATGGAGGGACGCACAACCAACCAGTGAGGCATTTTGTGCATTTCTATGGTTTTCCATTTCGATCTATAGATATTCTATATAGACAACAAAAGCAAAATCAATTGCTTATCGGTAGCTGCATCCCCTCATTTTTCAGCTCATTTTTATTTGTGCAATGGGAATTTGTGATTCCGGGCAAGGTTTTACGATATATTTGTGTTTGAGAATGGTAGTCTGATACATGGCCATCTCAATGTAATTTGTGGCTGAGAAGGTTAGCCTCCCATTGGACGTTCGAGAGTTCATCAGGAAGCATCTTGCATCCAACCACGACCAGTGGCGGATGTTATGGAGTGTAAGTGCACATATATCTCCTCCGATCTAAAAATACTGCTAATAATAGCTAGTATAAACAGTAATTTATTATTCATATGATGAACAGTAAGGGATTGTGCACCCCCTGGTTTGGCTGCTGGCTTCGCCCTTGACCACGATACGGCCTCCTTCCGATCCGTTTGTCCCATGTGGCACAATACCGTGCCGTTTTCTATCTTCACACCACTCCTGCTACTCACGTTCGGTCCTGACTCGAACAACGTCACATTCTACAACGTCTTCGAGAACGAGGCGTTCTCCTTGTCACTCCCGAACATTCACGACAAGGTGACATGCGGCTCGTCGTTTGGGTGGTTGGCCCTGATGAACGAGTCTGCATCTGTGACGCTACTAAACCCCTTCACTAGCGTCCGCGTCGACCTCCTGCTAGCCGTCAAGCACATTGTAGCGAAATCCTACTCGACAAACGTGTCTAAAGTGGATGAACAGTGGGTGCTCCATCTTGAAGACGACTACGTTAATGTGATTGGTGCAAGTGCCATCACACTAGATAAAATTGAGGCACATGTTCTTCAATCATCAGTCGAGAGTGAGTGGCCATGGTCGTGCTCGTGAGGTCCATAGAGATCGTGTTTTGCCGAGTCAGGGTCGATAGTACGTGGACGCTGTTTGACACGTACCTGGAATAATTTGTGGACTCTATCGTACATGACAAAGAGAGCTTCTTGGTAATCGACTGTATCAGAGATAGCTCCATTTGAAACAACATCGCCATTAGTGCAACCCTGACCGCGAAACTGATGCCATCACTGATGCCATCACTGTCGCCACCTGCGCAGCTCAACCATCATAACTACATGGACTCAAACAGTTAGCTGCACATGGTCGGTGTCATGGTGAGCATGTTTTATAGGGTATGTCACTTTACCTATAGCAGCATGATCTACAAGTACAATCTCTTATATCAGAGGCTAGAGTGGGATGTAGTTAATGATATCGGCGACCTGACACTATTCGTGGTGAGCCTATGTATGGGGATTAATACGACTTGGATCATCGTTTGGAGATCATTGATATTGCTACAAGCACATCAAAAGTGACATCTTTTCACCAAAAGATGCAGGGTTCTCAAACTTTAGGTTAGATTCATCTGAATATCTGAAAATGAGATACATGAATATTGTTGTAAGGTTTATATAGTAGGGCAAATGATTCGGATGTATTTGGTTCATGCCCACAAGTGCTATCAAAAAGTGTTACGTACACTACATTTGGGTATTGCTACGTGGCACATGATGAGCTATTTAATTAGCTTACACTTCACAAGTTGATTTGCTGTCAAATCATACATCATCGTAACCTAATTTATATTAACTTAGAATATTTTGAAAAATCGTAGTGGACAATTGTCCATGCATGTGGTAAGTGCATGGTTACTAGTGTTCGTAGAGAATCCGGAACTTGCAATTCTCCAATAAATTATCCTCGTGCCCGTCAATGGGTGGATGCTGCCCGTGCTAACCCTAACACGCGCGTGCCGCCTGCTCCGCCCCTCCCACCCCGAGACCAGGGTTTTGCCCGCCGCCGCCGCCGCCCCGCCGCGGATGGCGTCGTCGCCGGAGTGGCCGGCCCGGCGGGTCCGCGAGACGTTCGTCTACTTCTTCGAGTCCAAGTCGCACACGCGGTGGCCGTCGAGCCCCGTGGTCCCCGTCGATGACCCCACGCTGCTGTTCGCCAATGCCGGGATGAACCAGTTCAAGCCGGTCTTCCTCGGCACCGCGGCCCCGGACTCGCCGCTCGGCCGGCTGCGCCGCGCCTGCAACACCCAGAAGTGCATCCGCGCCGGCGGGAAGCACAACGACCTCGACGACGTGGGGAAGGACACGTACCACCACACCTTCTTCGAGATGCTCGGGAACTGGTCCTTCGGGGACTACTTCAAGGTGGAGGCCATCGGCTGGGCGTGGGAGCTCCTCACCAAGGTACCGAATCCTGCTCTCCCGTCTCCCCTCTCCTCTCTGTATAATCCTTTGCTGTCCGAATCTGATGGAGAATTTATTCCGTCGATTTGGAATCGGCTAGTGGGTTGGGGCCTATGCGCCAATCTGGGGGTTTAAACGGTGACAGTTTGTGTTTTAGGATGATGTACTAGATATTTATCACGGAATGAGTAAAAGGGATGCGATTTATGTAGCGATCTGGTGTCTGATATGTGAGAAATTTAGCAAGGGAGACATTTTTATTCATGTGCCAATTAGAGTCTTTCCTGACGAATGATTTTGTTCTTTAGAGTCGTAATTCTGTATGTGTCTGCAATTTGGGAAGAAAAGATTCTGTATTCACTGATTCTGAGCTAATGGCATCCATTTTAAACTTGAAAGGAATAAAAGGCTCTACGTGTCTGTGTTAACTATTAATGTTTCAGGTAGGATTTTATTTTTTAAAAATGGCAGTGCTCGTGTTTAAATGTTTATTGTGAAATGAAATTGCCCATTGAAATGATTATATTCGGTGGTAATTCTAGTTTAGATAGTACAATGCGCTAATTGAAACCTTTTTCTATTTTGAAACCTGTATGTTGTGCTTTTATGATATAGCCTTTGGATGTAAATAAACAAAATAGGAAAAGTGATTACAAAATTTGTACATGTATGAATTGCCACTGGTTATGGCCACCTTTGTGTTATGTACTGATTGCTATTTCATGAATGCGCAGGTGTACAAGCTGCCTACTGATAGAATTTATGCCACATACTTTGGTGGTGATGAGAAATATGGTCTTGCTCCTGATACCGAATCGAAGAACATATGGTT
Organism: Phragmites australis; assembly: GCF_958298935.1. Taxonomy (NCBI): domain Eukaryota; kingdom Viridiplantae; phylum Streptophyta; class Magnoliopsida; order Poales; family Poaceae; genus Phragmites; species Phragmites australis. The sequence continues at coordinate 18,779,600 of NC_084941.1, read as the reverse complement.
GAAATATCTACCGAAAGAGAAGGTTCTGCCTTTTGGGTGCAAGGTATAGTACATATGCTGAGTTTGTTGGTCAGAACTCATGGCAATGCTATGTTACTTTTGTTGTACCTTTTGTCTTCATTTCTCTTGGTCCTGTTTTTCCATGTCACTTGTCTATTCGTTTACATTATATTGTCATAATGTCATTTTTTCCTGAGTTGATTCATGATGAATAGTTTACTTGCATGAACAGGACAACTTTTGGGAGATGGGTGACACTGGTCCTTGTGGGCCCTGTACTGAAATTCATTTTGATCGTATTGGCAACCGTGATGCTGCTTCATTAGTGAACAACGATGACCCTACATGTATTGAGATATGGAACCTTGTGTTCATTCAGGTCCTTATGCTATTTTATATCATCTTATGTATAATCAGTTTTGCTTAACTTTAGTACACGAACAGTAATTATGCTCCTTTGCACATTTCGTCTTTTCATATTTACTTTTCTAGACTGATGTTGGGTTATTTTCAGTTCAATAGGGAGGCAGATGGTACTTTGAGACCTTTGCCAGCAAAACATGTGGACACTGGGATGGGCTTTGAACGTTTAACTTCCATCCTTCAGAATAAAATGAGCAATTATGACACAGATGTTTTCATGCCAATATTTGATGCCATCCACCAAGTATGTTTTCCATATTCACAGTTGCAGTTGCTTTTGTGCTTATACACATCTAAATAGTGATTGACTGCAGTACATTTATATATATTGATAATTTGATGTACATATATAAATGCAGTTGGCTGGTGATGGAATTCAACCATACTCTGGTAAAGTAGGTTCTGATGACGTTGGCAAAATTGATATGGCTTATAGAGTAGTTGCAGATCACATAAGAACCCTTTCTTTTGCTATTGCCGATGGTTCTCAACCTGGTAAGTGAATCCTGCCGAATGTCAAAATCACACTTGTTTGGGGACTGAGATTCAATCTTGTTCTGAGAAAAACTGCATTATTCCTCACCAGTAAACTAAGAAAATATAATTTCTTTTTCCATATGATAAGTTGTCCTAGCTTAAGTCATAGGATAATAACAATGTATAAACTAGATGTGAAACAACATTGAAAAAGCCTAGAATGGCTTATGATATGAAATGAATAGTTTATTACTTATTGGCTCATTGTGTGCGTGGTGCAATTTACCACTTGGAGTTGGACGCACAGTTGCAAAGTAGTATTGCATGGTGCATGAACATAGTTTCCAAGTACATAACTATTTTGGATGTGATCGTGGGAATATGCGCAAACTCATTATACACATGCAATGTCTGTTAATTGTTAATGTTTTTAGTTGGATTTTGTTGGGTGGACCCGCCATCTTGTCAACCAAATTGACACCGAGGATGTTGTAGAACTAAAAATTATCTTTTTCAAACCATTTATTTTCCTTTTCTTATATTTATTGTTCTTCCAGGGCATCATTTTGTATTGCAGAATGATATTTCTTTGTATCTAATACGAGTTCATTTGTAGGAAACGAGGGAAGGGAATATGTTCTGAGGCGTATACTTAGACGGGCTGTTCACTTTGGTCATCAGAAATTGAAGGCAAAGCAAAAGTTTTTTAGCTCGTAAGGACAAGTGCTTGATTTTGTTATATGCTGTTGTTTACATGCCTTTCTGTTGAACAATACGTTTGCATAACTCTATTTCTACATTGAAGGCTACAGAGATACTTAAGAGGAGTAAATGTTGACATGTGGTATGATGATAAGGAAAAACTATTTTTCCATCATAGGACTAAAGCTAAAATTAACTAGTTTTGGTATGGACTCTAGTTATTCAAGTGATTGAGCTAATCATTTTGGTTGGTTGAGTCGGGGTCTTTGGAGCTCAACATGGAAATGGAGCTGTTTGTGCATGCTTTTCTGCACACAAGTACTGTGCCAATGTTACTTTTCTTTTAGGTTCACGTGCAATTTTTGCTAGTGTTATTTATTTTAATGAAATCTGGTTTTGGTGTGGACGGGATGGTGTTAAATTTATATCACACTTATCCCAAATAGCTCTGTTGTGAACTTGGAATATATTTCTATAGACTTATTAGCGCCTATTCTGTACCCATTGTATTTAGTAAATAATGTTTATTTATAAATCATTACTCTCTCTAGTAAAAGATAGGTTCAAATGCCACTCTTTTCTTGTTGGTGGTAGCACTACTTAGTATCATGGTAGTTGTCTATTTACTATTGATTTTGTACATGCTACTACTTTATTGAATTACCTTATGTTATTTTCATGTCAATAGTGCGAATGGACCAATCAATTACTAAATATATTCATCAATTGTTATTCTGTAGTTGCTAATTTGTTGGTGTACTAACAACATATTCCACAAATAATTACTACGTTTGACATGAATACCAAATTGGAGTGAAATGAAGTTGGTACATGATAGTTGATTCTGTGTATGAGTTCCTCTTTTTGTTATATATGTAAATCAGAGTTAATGCCATAGTTACTCTGTAACTGCATTGGGTTATATCTTTAAAAAATACAGTGCTGTAGCATATGTAAGCCGTTGTATGTATCAGGGCAATGCAACATAGTATAAGTACAGGTGCTATTTGTTGAATATTTGGAAAGGTTAAATTGTTAACACTTGACTAATAACTCTGCTTTAGATTAAAAAAAGAAACATACATGTCCTTTGTGATGATGACATGCGGTTTACCATTCAAGTTGGATTTTTCTTGAACAGCCTTGTAAATGTTTTTGTCCAAGTGATGGGTGATGTATTTCCTGAGCTAAAAGACAATGAAAAGAAGATCAAAGATATAATTAGAGATGAAGAAGAAAGCTTCGAGAACACTCTAGCAAAGGTAACATTAGCGTCCAGAAGGATTTGCTTAACTATGACATGTTTGGTCAAGTTCATTGGAGCATTCTTTTACATTGAATTTGGTTCTGTTCTCATAGCAGATTAATGTTTGCACACTTCATCGGTTCATCCCTCTAACATGTACCTGTCACATAGTATCTTTGTTTTTCTTTTTGAAAAAAACATTTATACTTTACATTGATGGAGTTTTTATGGCCACTTATTATTCTTTTGTTCTTTGCACGACAGTTTCACTTGTGATACTGTTAAAGGAGGTTATATAGAATAATATATTGCGCTGAGTAGGATAAGATAATCTTGTTACGAGGGAACACATGAAATAGGAGCTTCTCTTAAGTCGGATAACAATTGCAATCATGGATTACTAGATTTGATTTAAACGGCATAGTTCAACCACAATAAACAATTACTCATTTTGCCACTTCCGTAGGCGATTCAATTTGCTCTGGTTTGCACCGTCAAACTTCAATTTGGTGGCCATGATTCTAGCTCTCAGTTTCTGATTCTCGTATTAAGGGTTGTCCTTACTAGATGAATTCACATTGCGGTTTGTTTGTGTGACATTTCTGTATGAAAGCAGAGAACGAAAACTTACGACTCAATTTTTTCTGGTTTATTATTTCTTTGCAACTACCAAAATTGTATTCTATTTGTTTTTTCTGCTGCTGCTTGGCCCAGTTGACACTTGTGAAGTTGTGATGTTGGTTTATTTTGCAGGGGTATGAGAAATTTAAGAAAGCTGCAGATGCTGTTAAGGAGAATGGGGGGACAGTAGTTAGTGGTCAGGCAAGTGTTTTTGGTTTTTGAATTTCACTGCATTACTTATTTCTACTTTCTCTGGAAGATGTTTGCTCCTTGTTATTAAGTAGTCTGTCATGGGGCTAGGTCAGGTAAGGATCCGAGGTTAGAGGATAGGGTACGTTTCCTCTATTGTACTGCCTGTAGTGTTATGGACTAGGTTTAGATGGCCCTGAACCCAAGCAACATGACAACGTTGATGAGCAGCAGCCGTACCAGAAGGACAGCGGTAGAGAAGGGGTACTGCGACTAGATTGATATTTTTATTTCTTAATATAAAGAGAAACAAGTAAACAACCCCGACCGTATAAAGATGGAATAACTGGATCCGTAAGAAAACCTATCTAAAAAAATAAGGAAACTACTCAGTCAGTCTACTCTTATTTCTAAATAACAAACCAATCCTGTGGCCACCATGAACAGTACTCACGCATTGACAGTGTAGCTGGCTCTAGCTGCTGCTCCTTTCCTCTATCACATGGTCCTTAATGGGCTGCACATGACATGCAGGGCCCTTCCCTGGCTGTGGTAGTAAGGTTCTAAGGCTTGTGGGCACAGAGAGAGAGAGAGAGAGGTTATGAATACATGATTTATTCTTGCTTACCTTTAACTACTAGTCTGCTAACAACATGTAGATATCAGATAACTAGTCTACTAATTATACAGAGGGTTCTCCTAACGATCATAGACATGATTTATGTAGGTTCTCCTAATTGTTACCTTAGGAAACTATTAATTATACGGGGAAATAGATATTTCTGTTTGGCCCACTGCTGGTTTGCTACAGTAAACAGCGGGCACTACATAGTCTAAGCCGTCTAAAAGGGTCATTTGCCATCATTTTAAGTGTTGCAACTTGTGCTGTATGATCACATGAATCTCAGTGCAGGTTGCAGCACTCCTTATAACTTTCCTGTGCTGTGACATGCAAACAAGGCATCATGTGTTAGATAAATGTTGTAAAATAAAGAACTAGTTTTCTGTTCCTCTTGGATGGTTAGCCCTCTCTTTCGGTGGACCTAGTAAACTTTTCAGAAATCCTGCTTCGACAAACTGAGCTTGATCTTATTTTCTGTACTATAATTAAGTATAATTATTTTTCTCTTGTTCTCACTTTCAAGAATTAACATGCAATTTACTGCACAGAACTTGCCCCTTAGACGATACAATCATGTTTGTTAACCTTACATTGACAAGCCTATTGAAATATAAGTTTTATGTTGTTTTTCTTTATGGTATACTGAAATAACTAAAGTGTTCATTCAGGATGCATTTATTCTGTGGGACACCTATGGTTATCCAATTGATTTGACTGAGGTTAGTTTCACATTTTGTTTTTTTTTCATGTTCTGGGCAGCAAATTTAATAGAGCCTTTATTATGTGTTGTATTGTTATTATTTTCCATCACATAGGTCATGGCAATCGACTATGGGTTGATTGTCGACAAGGAGGGCTTTAATGCTTCTATGGAGGAAGCAAGGCAAAAAGCTAGGAATGCTCGCAACAAGGTTATTATTTTTCATTTCTACCCAGTGTAGGAGTTAATCCTGAAGAGTTTCTTGTGCTGCCATTTTGTTATCCAAGTATTCTTCCTGTTTATTTATTTTTCCCTTTGATAACCACAGTTTGCTTAGACATCTCTAATATGCTGCTGGTGTTTCAATTGATTGGCCGCCTTTGTTGTTAATTTAACTTATTGAATTTATACAGCACTTTTTGTTGTCCTTTTTTTTACTTTATATGTTTCTTTTGGCAGGCTGGGGGGAAGTCTATTGTTATGGATGCTAATGCTACAGCACATTTGCGCAATCAGGGGCTTGCCAGCACAGACGATAGCCCAAAGTTCATGTGGCCCAAGGTTAGATTTTTTTAAAGATTTATTTGTTATGGTTTTACAGTCAACTTCTGGCTGTTCCTGCAGTTTTAACATTTTGGACTATGGTTATTAGTGTTGGTGGTAACTATTTATTTTGCTCCTCTTGATCTTACCGTTAAGATTTTGCAGGAACATGGAAGTGTGGTGAAGGCTATCTATACTGGCTCAGAATACATAGCTACCGCATCTGGTGATGAGGGATTTGGCCTTGTGTTGGAAAGTACTAGCTTCTATGCGGAACAGGGTGGTCAGGTACACTTCTTTATTGTGGACAATGCAATGTTGATATAGTTCAAATCTGGTATTTAGTGTTATTTTTGTAACTCATCCCATTAACCTAACAAACTCATCCCATTAACCTACAAATACAATAGGTCTGTTCAGGGTTTGGAAACTACAAACTGAAAACTTAAAGTTTCAATAACAAATTTTTGGCAGTTTTCGTTTTGTTTAGATCGGTTGTTATCCGTTTCTGTCTAAAATTGAACCTTAAATTTTGAACTCACCTTTTCAGGCAGTTTTTGAGTGGTTAATGCCGGTAAACGGCAAAAACTCAGAGCCAGTTGCGGCTTAGTTTTAGGACCTTTTCTGATTTGCCAAACCATTGTCCTGAAAGAAATGTTCTGATTATTTTCTTTTCTTTTCATTTCTTTTCACTTTCTGTTATGTACATCATCCCACCATCTGGAACACCAAGTTGGTGTTGTCTCCAATTTCCTCTGATATTAGAAGCATAATATTGGGCGGGGACGTATTGCTTCTATGGATCCTCAAGATTTCTCATACTACTGAATTTGCCAACCTGATGGAAACTTGTTTTTGTTTCTTCTCTACCGGTTTTTGTCCGGTTGGCCACTTCAACTTCATATTTTGATTTCACATTTTCAGGCAGATGATTCATGATTGCTGCTGGTAACTTGTGATATATAAGAGCTGGCCATGGTGTAGTTTTGGTGCCTGTTCTGGTTTCAAAACACTTTCTTTTAAATTTGTTGTTACACATCATTTCACCATTTGATACAATAGAGCTCTGTTTGACTTTGACATAGTGGTGGTTTTTCAAAAGCACTTATTCTAAATCTGTATGTAGTTAGTAGAAGCATCTTCTTAGGAGTCATAATGGCAAAATCTTACTGAAATTAGCAAAGAATCCTGTAACAATCTAGATACCACAATGTTGCGCAGCACAACAATCGCAAGCTGGCCCTAAGTTTATGTCATTTCTTATCTCTTTTGAGATTAGAAACATAATATGGTGTGGGGATGCTGAAGCTTCCCTCTATGGATCCTCAAGGTTTCTCAGACTATACAGATGGATATTAGTATATCCCAGCAATAAAATGATGCAATTTACATTTTATGTTATCTGTTTGTTTACATTGTGCCATTCATTTGCCAATTCTTTTATATTTAATGCATGGTCTTTCTGGCACAGGTATATGACACTGGGAGAATTGAAGGGTCTTTCGGAACATTCAATGTGAACAACGTCCAAGTGTTTGCTGGCTATGTTCTGCATATCGGCTCATTTACAGAAGGTTCCAAGGCTTTATCTGTTGGTGATAGTGTGATATGCAAGGTGAAATTTTTTACTGACAAAATCTTCACTGAATCAGTTCATCAGTTCTAAATCATGTTTTAATATTGATGTTACATTGCTAGGTTGATTACGACCGGCGTGCTCTAATTGCTCCAAACCATACATGTACCCATATGCTGAACTTCGCTCTAAAGGTATGTTTCTTGCCTTGTCCAAAATATATACAGCTCATCTTTTGCACTCTTGATTAGACCATTGTATGTGCAGGAAGTACTTGGTGATCATGTTGACCAGAAAGGTTCAATAGTTCTCCCAGAGAAACTGAGATTTGATTTCTCTCATGGTAATATGGCTCTTTTCATATTTGCTTTCGCACGAGTATTGTCTCAGCTTGTCAACTCAACTGTTAGTTTGTAATAGGGAAACCTGTTCAGCCTGAAGATTTGAGAAAAATTGAGTCCATAGTGAACCAACAAATAAAGGACGAGCTGGATGTATATGCAAGTGAAATAAAATTAGCGGATGCGAAGCGCATAAATGGTCTACGTGCTGTGTTTGGTGAAGTAATTTTCTTACTCATCTCGACATACAATATATCACATGTGTGTAATGGACTTTACATATGGATTTTGTAGATCTACCCTGATCAAGTACATATGGATTTTGTAGATCTACCCTGATCCAGTAAGAGTTGTATCAGTTGGTCGCAAGGTGGAGGATCTGCTCGCAAATCCGGAAAGCAAAGAATGGTTATCCATATCAACTGAGCTGTGTGGAGGTATACACCTGGCAGCTATATACCTTTTTATTTTGTGATTATGATTTCTAAAGTTTTTTGTGTATGTCAGGTACACATATCTCAAACACGAGAGATGCTAAAGCATTTGCACTCTTATCTGAGGAGGGTATTGCAAAAGGTGTTAGAAGGATAACAGCTGTTACTGCTGGATGTGCTTCCCAGGCTGTGGAGCTGGCATCATCTATTGATAATGATATCAGTGAAGCATCTCAACTGGAGGGAGCCATATTGGAGAAGGTTTTAAGCTTTCCTTATTTGTTTCTTAGTACTGTGAGTTGCAGTGTTGATGTAGTTTGATAAATTGGATATTATAATAGAAAAACCTTAATGTAATCTTTTTGAAGGGGGGGTGGGGTGGGGGGGGGGGCGTGGGGAGACTAACATTAATAAAATTTGTTCAGATGTATCTCTTCAATTAATGATATTCTCTGCTTAGCCTTTAGGTGGGAGTACTTTGAGGACATTTATCATTTGCAAGATATAATATCTAACAATTATACCCCTTTATCAGAAAATTGCTTCGATCAAGAGTAAGCTGGATGCAGCTGCTATCCCTGCTGCCAGAAAAGCTGATCTAAGAGGCAAGGTTTCCAAGTTGGAGGTCTGTAAATGTTTCTGTGCAGATGTCAAACGTACCCATCTCAAAGGAAGAAAGAACAATTACTTACGATATTTGTGTTCTTTTGTTAGTTTAGTTGTGAACTGATTGCAATTGTTGCATGTCTCAGGATCAACTTAGGAAGGCCAAGAAGAAAACGGGCGAACAAAATATTCAGAAGGCTGTGAAGACTGCAATGGATGCAGCTGAAGCTGCTCTTTCGGAAAAGAAGCCCTTTTGTGTTACTCATGTCGATGTGGGTCTTGATACCACTGCTGTGCGTGAAGCAGTTATCAAAGTCATGGACCAAAAGGTCAGCATACAACCTAAATTGTTCTTGTTCGCTCTACTGTAGATGTTTAGTTAAAAAGTTCAACTTATTCCCATCAAATTTTGGATATCCTGGTGAACTTTTGGATTCATCTTCCCCAGGGTTTGCCTATAATGCTATTCAGCACGGACGAGACATCAAACAAAGCTGTCATCTACGCTGGTGTACCTCCCAATACTCCCAGTGGCTTCAAGGTGTTGGATTGGCTAACGCCTTCAATTGCACCACTCAAGGGAAGAGGAGGTGGTGGCAAGAACGGTGTCGCCCAGGGCCAGGTGAGCAGCCACACCATTCCTCAATTTTTATTTTTAAGTCTCGGGTGAAAGTCATGTAAATGACTACCTACAAACCTGCCAATTGTGCAATTGCTCTTACTGCAGGGAAGTGATGCTTCTCAACTCAAGGAGGCAATGGAGCTTGCGAACGGCATTGCTTCAATGAAGCTCGGCTAATTGGCGTGTACTACCTGGTCCACCACCCTTCGGAGCTTATGTGTGGCCGCTGCTGGTCCGCTCCTCTTCACTTTTATATTTCCATTTACCAGTTTGCACAACAGAAATTCCATAATGTTTACCGTTTCATTTACATACCATAACCATGCGAACCACAGGTTGACATGTAATTTAACTATGTAAGGGCTGTATTAATCTTGTGGCTGATTTGCCCATGTTATAAACTATTCATTCAAGGTAACTCCGTGTGCCATTGTTTGAGCTTCCTTGCACTTAATGTGACACAGATTTCATTGTCCGTAGTTCCGTCGACTAAAGTTTTGGACCCATCATGTTGCAAGTTGCAACTGGTAATGTTTTGTCTACTTAAAGTGCTTGCAGAAATGCTATTAAAAACTGACGTGTTATGAAAAATACTTAATGCTCCGTGAATCAAGAGAACCGAACCTGATGTGCTGCTGAATTAACATGTGGCTGCCACGGCAGTCGTACACACTGCTCTGTTGCAATAGTGCTTTTTCTAAATGGTCCTATCCATTAAAAATTGGCTCTGTTGCAACAGTACCTTTCTACTTAGTCCTATCCATAAAAAATTGGGAATTTGTGGATGCCTGTTGATGCAATCACGCTGGATGCATCTAGGATGAAATCCGATGGGAACGGTAAGGGAAAAGCCCGTAACCACTTCCACTCACATTTTTTCTCCAAATCGTCATCGTCGGCCGGGGCATCTGCCGCGAACAAGCCGATGGTGCGGGAGCTCCTGCAGTCGATGGGGCTCGGCAAGGGCAAAGTACGAGCTGCGTGTGGTGCAGTTCCTGGACCTGGCTACGTTGGTGACGTGCTTGGCGACGCCGATCATATCGGAATGTTGCGCTGAAAATAACGTAATCAATTCGTAATAACTGCCATTAGCAGTTTCTAACGTCTGTTGAGATGGCAGCTGTCATCCATTCACTTTGTATAAAAGAATGTCAACAGTGCAATGAAAAGTACCTGAGTTTATTCTCTACTCTCAATTGTCGTTATAGTTTAACACTATCAGTCTTGCATTGTTCTACGCTATACTCGTAGGCCGATCAACAGCACATAAGGGTAAGTACTGACATCGTTTTTGCTTCATCTTCTTAGAGATCATTGTCATGCAATTGGAGATGTGCTTACCTAACTGACAGCACTGGAGGCTGTGATCCTCCATCTCCTTCCTTTCACCGGTTGCAATGCCATCGTCATCATCCACGCCATCCTGGATGTCATCTCTTTACACCATCTAGTGTTCTTCATGGCTCAACACGCGTCAGCGACCACTATGCATGTGGTCAGTCCATCCCGTGGTGACACTTCATCCTCACGGTGCGACCGTTGCTTTGCCCTCGCGATGGCGATGGCAAACGACCATCTTCGCTGTCGTCACCAATAGGGCAACTTCTTGTCCCACCCTCGGGCAGGTGGACCACTTCCAGGAATGGCTGACTAGCTGATCAACCCTTAGTCGGTGGCGGCATATGCGACCGACAAGATCCGGCATCGACACCGCCTCTCTATGGTGGCGGTGACAGTTCTTCTTAGGGTGATGTCGGGTCGTCTTCTTGATGCTGCATGTTCCTCAGCCACAAAGACGACCGCCTGTGAGGCGATAGCTATGCTTCGGGTCGCATAAGACAAGGTGGCGACTACGATTGCTGGTCTGAACCGACACTGGCACAACCTCTCCAAGGCAGCGACGACGGTGGCCGGCTGCACTGCTCATATCCAGTGGTCGAGGGTGGGCAGTGCGCGTTGAAGATGGAGACCAACACAACATGGGTGACTGCGCCCACCCTCCAGGCAGCGGTGGAAAATCCTAATCCTAAAACTGAATGGGCCTCAAGCCCATTTTGATGGACTATAAAGCTACCGTCACATTTACAAAACCCCCTCGGTTTCACAATAATTGTGTGCTGATTTTTATAACTTCAGTTATATAGTTTTTCTTGCATTTAAGTCCTTAGACTTTGCATACATTGTGTTATGTTATATTTACCTTTTGTAAATTTGCATTCCAGACCCTCAGGTCATCAGGAATTGTATTGTGTTGTGTGTTATTGCAATATGCATGTATTGCGTCAGTAGTACCATATTTGTTAATATATTTGTATTTTATTACACTCTTTAGTTGCTTTCTTGCAATTATTCATTTTTTCTACATTCATCATTTATTTAAGCCTCATCTTAAATAATTTGCAGAAATTTATGCAAAATTTTGGGTGGTTACCTTTTTCTATCAGATTAGCAAAGCATAAGGTAGTTGAGTCTATAATATCGGCTGTGACTGTAGTGTTGCCCACCTTAATTAGACGGATTTTATGTAATAGCAGCGAGTTTCTCGCCCATTACTGCGAGGTCTATACCATATCAATATGATGCTTACCTTCAATGTGTTTACTAATATTTAACATGTACAGAGTTTATGTTTTTTGTAGTGATTGTATGTCACCCACTTTCCTCAGAAGTGGAGTCCAAGATATTAGCAGCAAATTTTTCATCTGTCATGAAGGTCTACACTTATGATTATTCAAGAATCATCAAGAATTTAAATTTTGCATGATTACAATATTTCCATGCTTTTTAATTTATTATCATGGTAAATTAATCTAATTCATGGTTATTTTATGTATGACATGGCTCATATCTGTCGAGACTAGACAAGAAAACACTCCAATCTTAGTTATGTGATGAGCTCAAGAGTCAATTCCAACACATAGCAATTTTATTGATGATAGCATAACAATATCCATCTTAATCCAATAAATTGTCTTACAAAAGTAACCTTCAAGGTTCGAAGAAACAAATAGAACTGTAGTGATCCTAAGCGTACTCTTTATCTTCTGTGGGAAACTCCACATGCAATCGATAGAGAACACCTCCCTCTAATGCATCTTCTTTCATGAAGTCTTTGAAGTCTTCCTCAACTAAGTGTGGTTTGGTAATAGCAAGTTGTGAGGAAAAAGAATGCATATGAAGGCTTTAAGAATAAGACTAATTTGGCTCTTTTGCAGAAAACAATATTTGTTTCAAAACAGTTCAAAAGCAGGTAATTAATGAAGTGAACATTAGTAAAGTAAACATCTAACCTTAAGATTCCAACTATCTTGACTTGACCACCAAATTGATCACCTCCACTAAGGTTCTCACCACCAAGGGTGACTAAACCAACACTTCAACCATGGCTTCCACCACCAAGGTTGATCAATTATCAAACCACCTCAATCACGGTTTCCACCACTGTGGTCGACCCACACCTCAACCATTATTCCCACCATCAATGGTTGACCAAGATATCTATTACTAGCAAGTTATAATCATGTGAGGGTTTCTCACTGTTCTTGACATTGAGCACAACTAATTAACTAGTTTTACACTCTACCAATGTTGTATACTTTACACACAAGTCATGATTTCTGTTCTACCCATGTCAGTCAAATATTTGCACACTTTGGAGGTGTGTGGCTAAGAACCATTACAAAGCATTTACAAAGCCTCTATCAACATGTGTATACCCACTAAGGTTTTACTGCCACGTGAATATACCTCAACAACGGAAGCCCCCTTTGTGCCTTACGGAAACCTAGGAAGTACACCATTTTATTCCATACAACCAAATGGTCTACACCATGTTGAGAGTAAAGCTAATTAATTGGCTAGGTCCATCACATATTAGACTTGTGGTTGTACCGTGAACTCAGAACGATCGCTTCATGAACCAATCCTTGGATTTGAGCAAGATTACCACAAACCCGGCTGTACAACCTGTACCGATCTCATCCAACCCACTTGCTCAAATTCTAATTCCATGTTGATACAAAAATTATGCCATCATATTTTATCATAGTTGCATAAGACCATTATCATTTTCAGTTGAGCCATTATCATTATCACCGTCCCAAAGCAAGGCTAAGTATCATATACCCTTCTATGGTCCTATTTGTTTTAGCTTATTGCTGGCTTCTACTTCCCAGAAGTTGAAAGCTAAAACAAACATACTGGCTTATTGTTGATTTTTGAAAAGCTGGCTTCTGATGAAATGAACTAAAAGCTGATAAGTTGGTTGAGAGTGACTTTTCTAGCTTTTGGTGTGCTGAGAACCTAAAAATTTCTCGTAAAAACCAACAACCAAGAGTCATTAGCAACTTTCAGTAAAAGCCGCTTTTCAGTAAAAGCCTATAAGTTTTAGCTGTGCCAAACAGGGCCCATATCCAAAACCATAACTATGGTGACATGGATGTTAAAGGAAAACTAGGATAAACCCTAACTTGGGATTCTCAACAATTTTATTAGCATGCATGCTTGCAAAAAAAAATATTTTAAAAACTGGGATTAATATGGTCAAGAACACAACTTGCCTTCACAATACCAGTTGAGTCTTCAGTGAAGTCTTGGTCTTGATGTCCTTCCTGCTCCTCCGAAACGTTGATGTTTACTCGTGAAAATAAGGGAAAGTCAACAAATAAACACCATGATCCCAAAAAAAAACCCAAATAGCATGCACTGAGCTACACCTCTTGGCCGGTCGCACACACCTGCCACTGCCTCCCGATGTCTTGGTTGGAAACCATAGCCCGCCACAAGATGGTGGACCATGCGGTTGGGCTAGGCCCACATTGTCCCTACACAATTGGGCCAAAGGCCCATTAAAATCGAAACTGACATGGATTTGGGGTGGGAGCCCAGTATGGCTGGTAATTTTGCAAAAAGACCCTTGGGGCATTGTAAAATTATTAAAAGGTCATTGTAATTTGAAAATTTGTACTTTGGGCCTGAATTGATAGTAAAACCCTTGTTTTCAGTAGAATTACACATAAGTTGCTAGAAATTTTAAAAAAAGTCCTTTTGGATGCAATATTGCAAATAAACCCATGGAATTTATAGTTTAATGTTTTAAGGCTTTAAACATGTTGTAATTCACATGTTTATGCACGATTATATTACGGAAGTATGTACTTAATTTTATAAAATGCTTTCTACTATATTTCGAGTGTAGAATTTATTTTCTATGCATATTTAAATAGTAAAAATTCTTATTAAACATATTTATGGTCTAAATTTGCCATTTGTGACCATTTTATCTATGTTTGACTTTAAGGTATCTCAGTGCCATATGTCTTGCGATGCATAACTTATGTTATTACATTTAAATGCAGGAGATGTGCATGAAGGACATTTCATGATCTTGAAGTTTGGAGCATCAAATTATCCAACGTGGGTAGATGGCGTGTTGGGATATTTTGATTTCCATGACCTCATGAGTACAATCTCATATGGTGGGAGTGCATATATTATCGAGAAGTGCACGACATGTACTTACGTTAATGATGTGATGGAATGGCAATTAGTTGATTGGTTCAGACATATGTGGATGATCCACTGTTTATATGGACAGAACTTTGGTTAGCATATGCCTTTCGAAGGTGGTATGGAGTACATCATCATGCTACTCTACCTAAAAAGAAGCCCATCCAAAAGAATCAATGCAGGCCTATCCAAAATAATCATGTTAAGCCTGCTCAGAAACAAGTAATTGCAAAACGGAAGGAAAATGCTAGCAAGCTAAACCTAGGAAGAAGAAGAGAAAGGCAAGGGACACCTCCAAGAATGAGGAGACAAATGCTACTACTTCTTCCAAATAAGTTGAACCTCTGGCTAAAAAACTTCTCTATATATGGTGAGAAAAGGTTCCATGCTCTAGGTGCGGTGATCTTGACCATACTATGACTAGAAGTAAAAAATGAAAACACCTAATGACACTTCGTAAGATGAAGACAATGGATGCAGGGTTGAAGACCATTGCAAGAAAGATGTCTATTTATGATACATGACCTCTTATGTCAGTGGAAGATGTTATGATAGGCACCTATGAGTATGGCTCAAATGAGTTGATGTTCATAGCAGATCTTCCTATAGTCATAGATATATCATTTCTGGATCTTGGAGACTGTCGATGATTGGTAAAGACTATTATGTAAATTTATTTTAAATAGGGATAAATGGTCATCAATTGCACATATAGAACAAAAACACAAGATTTTATATAGCTCTAAGCCTTCCTTAGGATAATAGCCCATACATTTTGTTTCGCCTGGATTAATCTTAGGAAAATACAGTTGCAATAGGGTGTCTAATCTAATTTTAAGGATCTCGATGAGTTCTCTAGTGTTCTAAATCCTAAATCCCCTGTCAGATGAATCTAATCGTGGTATGATTCTATTATTGATCTCAATAGGTTGTTTTTGCTCATATTCGACTAGGCTTGCTCTGTATTGTTTGTCTGGCTTCTGACTTGGAATAAGATGCCTCTAGACATATCCTCTCTCCTCCTTATATAGTTGGGTTAATTATACGTACCATACTCAAAGTTTTCGAATGCAACCCTCCTGGATTGTATAACTTCTGAATATCCGGAAGACTCTTTCCTAAATCAGGGATTGGTTCTTTGTAGATCACAACGACTTGCCTACAATATCGACACATGATTTTTTTTTATCACGATGGAAGTTGTGAAACCTACAGTATCATGTCAAGGACACGTGTACGATGGATGCCAATGCTAGGGATGTACCGTATTTCTATAAATATATAATTATCAATTATTTATTCCTCATTAGAGACTTATCCCCATGTAAGGGCATTGTAACATATCTAGAGGAGAAATACTTTGAGAATTCTCTTGTTTTATATGAGTCATATTAGATAAATATTAAAGGTCATAGGCATATGCGTTTACCATTTATCAATTTGTGCTTTAAATTAGGTCATAAAGAGAGTATGTTTTACAAATGGTGCAATTCGGTAGTAGAAAAGTTTGGGATTTTAACATATATCTTGCATGTCTTATAGTGTGCAACCAATGGACGGAATGCAAGAGATATGTCTAATTTTATTAAATATGTTGAGAGATAGAAAGTACTTCCAGTACATGACTAGCAATGTGCTTACTATAGCTGGCAATTGTGGTAACATTGCTGGGATTTGAAGAACCGTAATTGTACTGGAGATGGATACCAAAATAATCATAGATGATGCATTATTTTTTTGAAATCGACACATACATTACTTAGTTTAAAATATATCCAAAAAATAGTTTCCTTGTGGAAAGTAATGAGGAGAATGGAAATGTGTATCTACTAATAACTAGAAAACTTGGATAAAAGATAAAAATTACGGAAAGGCTTCCATCACTACCCTCAGGTTTGAACTATACCTTCAATAAATCTAATGAAGATATTGTTGCAATGAGCGTTCAAGCACAAGTTCCTAAATTGTTCAGAGTGTGGTATCAATGATTAGGATATCCTGGAACTAGTATGATGCACCAAATCATACGACATTTAGTTGGACAAATCTCAAGTCCAATGTAATCATTAACTCAACATAATTTGTGTGTGAGGCTTGCACTACGGGAAAGTTGATTATGAGACCCTCGTATCAAAAGATCAAGGAGAAATGTTTGAATGAAATTTCATTAAGAGAATTCAAGGTGACACATGCGGACTAATTGAGGCCAAGTATAGGTCATTTTAGTACTTTATGATACTGATATATGCATTCACTAGGTGGATGCATGTTAAGTATGTTTGTCACTAGAAATCATGCTTTTGCTAAGCTGATTTCATAGGTTTTTAACCTAAGGGAAAAGTTTCCAGATCAAAGGAACCAATCTATTAGGATGGACAATGCTATGGAATTTACTTCCAAAGCATTTGATGACAATTGTATGGCCTTAGGTATAATAGTGGAACATTAGTTCCTACATGTTCATACTTAGAATGGACCAGCAGAATCATTAATCAAGCAAATGAAGCTGATAGCTAGACCTTTGTTATTGAAGTCTAGTCTACCAACCACATGTTGGGGAACATGTTTTTATTACATGTTGTGTCTTTGATTCAGCTATGACTATTAGCATACCATGAGTACTCACCTTTCTAGTTTGAGCGTGAGAAAGAACCAAATATTTCCCATATGTGAAAATTCAGTTGCACTGTATATGAAGAGCTATTCCCCATATTATCAGCATACCCTCAACGTACTGCCCTGGGTCCAACATAAGTTCGGAATTTACGTTGGATTTGAGTTTTCTTCTACACTCAAATACTTGGAACCCATTACATGGGATTTGCTTAAGGCAAGATATATTGATTCGATCTTTAATGAAGAGCTATTCCCCATATTAGGGGGAGGAAAGGACCTTGATCAATTGGAATGCTAAGAATTATCATGGAATGATAGTAGCCTTCAATATATTGATACATTCACAAAAGAAGCTGAGATAGAGGTCCAGCATATAATTGATTTACAAACTCTTGTAATCATGTTGCTAGATTCATTCACATGTCATAAGGGAGTAACATGGTTTCATATACCTATGGTAAATGCACCAGAGAGAGTTGAACCACCCTGGATAAAGGGTTCAATCTCTGACTCTCCCTTCGTATGCAAGAAGATGGGGAGACCATATAGTTCTAAGGATCTGTTATGTAAAGACGTTAGCTAAAGAGATGCAAGGAACTTGGGGGAGAAACTCTGTATGAATAATTCAATCATGAGTGATGAGCATACAGTGGACACGCCACTTAATGCTAATACATTGAGAAACACACATGATTTAAGGGAATGTGCACCCGCTAAGATCAGCGCAATAGAACAATTAGGTTTAACCATATTAGGAAATAATGGTGAATTGATTGAACAGAACCATCATCTAACTATGTTGGATAAGGAGTTCAGTATAATCTGCCTTGAAACCGGAGAAGTCTTTTACTAACAAGTGTGTGCTAATAGCAGCCACTTTGCCAATTTGATTGCATTGCATATGAAAAGTATGGATCCGGAACTGAAGACTAGCAGAGTGCAAATGTCCCTTTGTTGATGATCTATAAACCACCAATATTATGAACTTGTGAATGAGGTAGGGGATACTTCCTGCAGTCGATCACATGGCATACATAGAGATTTATATAGGTTTAGGCCTCCCTTAAGATAATAGTCATACATCATGTTTATCTTATATTAATCTTTGAGACTATTTACAAGGCTTTTTGGCTAGCCTAGATAGATCTAAACCTAGTCAAGGGGCTACTTGTGCATAGTCGTGGAGGGTTGATGATGTAGATTGGTAGCACATAAGGCTTGAGGGCTCAAGGCTTCTATAATCTTGAATGGCTTGAATGTTCTTCAATTGGTTTGTCCTCCGCAAGGTCCTTTGGCTCCATATATATAGGGGGATCATCACCACCTATGAACTCCTTTCTTATCATTCTTAGAGATAAACTTCTCTATTTACGAGATATCTCAGGCACCTACGACGGTTTCCATGCATCTAGGGATTCCCTTACTAGGCATAGAGATATTCCCTGAGAATATAGAAAACCCTAGGGGATCCAGATACGGTATTTTAATACTACCCATCGTTAAACTCCCTATCAGTACGTGAAAAGAGGCTTCGACGGATCAAAAGCTTAGTCAGAAAAGAAAAACATTTTGTTCGACTACATCTTCAAGTTGTAACTCGGGTCATCGGATAGGATGATACATCTAACCAGTATCTCAGAGTCCTCGGGACGTCTAGTCGGGATTCCGAATACTTCTGAGTGCTCAGGAAAGCCCCTGAGAAGGTGTTCCATCTGAATAGGAATTCTGAGTCATCCAACAAATATCATCCTAATTTTTTGAAAGGATGGGGAGAAAAGACTTGTCACTGATCGGATTTGAAATTTTAACCATCGCAGCGGAGATTTTGCATAGCGGTGACAAGAATCTTTCCCTGGCAAAGGATCATGATGACGTTTGGAAACTGTGCACGTACGGTGGAGTAGTGTGCCATTCTCCTAGGGGTAATGTTCCAACTATCCCACGTGCGTCAAAAGAGATCCTAGGCATTGAATGTGATGAGATGTTGGCACAAGAGATCATAGTTTTGAATTGTACTCGGAACCATTACCGTGCTAGTCAGAGGGTCATCAAGCGCCTCTTTGTTCACGCGAGCCCGCTGAGTAGACGTGATTTGATTGCTGCTAGATGCATGGTTTACTGTGAATCATTATGTTGCCAAACTCATCATATGACACCTAAAGATGGAGAGTCACAACCGCTCCACTGCCTGGTGGCCTTTCCACCTTTGTATAAAATGAGATTGAGGTAGCCCACACGATGTTAACTTCCTTCATCATCATTTTTCTCGAGCCATCTTCTCTTTTGTATCCAACTTCATGCCTGCAACCACCACCAAAAACCCTAGATTTGTCGTCTACCTCTTCCAGGTGCTTTGGGACGCAAGAAGATCTATAGTACAAAGAGTTCTACTACCGACGCCACCAAAGTGGCGATTCCGCCACCATCGGAATCTGACATTTTGGAAGAGGTCCTGACCTAGGTGGAGCTTGATGATGTCATTCCCTTGCGTGCCTTGATTTCCTGTGCACTAGTGGCAGGCGAGATGATCCCCAGTCGAGACACCACGTGGACTATCACATTTCTTGATTTCTTCCACTACGGCTTCCGTTTCCCTCCTTCTAGCTTTTTCGTCCAAGTGCTCAGCTTCTACAACATCGAGCTCATCCATCTCAACCCCAATTCCATCATCATGCTCAGTGTCTTCGTACACTTGTGCGAGGCCTACCTGGGCGTACGCCCTTCGATTGATTTCTTTCGGCACTTCTACCTCCTGAAGTGGTTTTCGGGCAGGGTTGCCGGCGGCATCGGATTCCGCCTCCAAGAAGAAAAGTTGGTGGAGTACATTGGCTTCTCTGCCAAGAGCTCTTGGTGTAGGTGGCATAGAAGGTGGTTCTACTACCATCCAGGCCTACCTAAAATCCCGTACCGAGGTCTCGCACTGTCCGATATGGATTGAAATGCCAAAGCCCACCACAATCACTTGGACCCTCATTGTCGAGATCCTACATCTGAAGGAGCGGGGGCTGACAATGTGATACGTTGCTAGTGACTTCATCAAGTGTCACCTATGTTCCATGAGGTTGAGGATTTCTCGCTCTTGGGAGTACATGACCGGGGAGGACCCAACCTAAGAAGGTGGAGCAGAGGACTAGAGGACCAAGTTCCTCTTCGACATAGCCCCCAAGCCCAACCGTGAAAACGTCTCGATCTCCATCGTTGAGTTGGAGGCTGATGCTCGGGCCAGGGTATTGCCGGTAAGTCTTGTGAGCCTTTTTCTTTCCTTTCTTCTTCCTTCCAAGTGTTCATGATCTAGGGTGATGGTTAGCATGAATCATGAAGCGACTGGACATGGATGGCCTGACCCGAAGGCTGAGAACGAGGGCATTCGGGAAAAGTAGTCGGACGAGGTTGAATACGTGGGAACTGTAGGCCTAGGTTGAAGCAGAGGTGGTGAAGCCATGACACCGGCCTCGTCCTCTATAAGTGGTGACATGCCAAATGAGGACGAGGTCTCAATAGGTGGCGATTCGCTGGTCGGCGATCCTGTGTTGCCACCATCTTCGATACCCGCCCCTGTGCCTTCGTCCTTAGCTACAGCACTTGAAGCTTCGGCCCCTAGTCCGGCTCCTAAAGCTCTAGCCCTTACTCCGGCTCCTCAACTTGCTCCTTCGGTAAGTGCAAACTTCTCACAAAACCCTTGTAGCTGTGATAGTTGGTTAACTTGTCACGTGGATAGGTGCCGTACCAGGATCACAGAAAGGTGGTCGATGGCATGGGCGCTTTAGCCGTCATGACCTTTCCTGCGCCAGGAGCTGTAGTAGAGGTGGGCGTCCCTTTGAAGCCATCCAAGAGAGCAGACCCCCTCATTTTCCCGTTGAAACCGTCTCGAGGCGTGAAGCGACCCAGGTATGGTTGTTAATGTGGATGTCTTTCTTACGTTCACGGGAACATGATTTTTAGCTTTTTGTTCTCGCATGTTGCTTGGAGCACCAACATCAGCCCTTGAGTCGCAACAACCTCAGATCCAGGAAATTGAATCCTCTGAGGGATGTAGGAACGAGTCCATTGAGCCCCCGGTACCTACCGATGAAGGTAGGGAGGTAGATGTTTCATCCCCTGAGGCAGATTCAAACCTCATCCATGGGGTGCCCAGTGACATGCGCTGGAGGGATGTCTTCATGGGGTTTTGAGCTCCAAGCGGCCATGAAACAAAATAGTTCATGGGCATCTTCTTCATGGTGAGTGCTTCCTTGCAAGGCAGTCGCTTAATTACTGAAACCATAGGTACTGACTTGATGCTTTGCAGTTGGTCCTGTCATGAATGCACATGCTTTGCCATGAGGTTCAGCAGGCGAGGGTCCAGATAGCCAAGCTCGAGGGGGAACTTGCTGAGAAGAAGCACCAGCTGGATGAGATGGGCCTCCAAGTCTCCCAGGAGATCTCTGAGAAGGAGGGGACGTGCTCCGAGCTGGAGAGCAAATCCAAGGGTAAGCCTTAGATATCTTGGACAAGCCATGCCTTGTCTTTTTGTTTCGAGCTCAATGTTTTCTTTATGTAGAGCTATCCGAGACCCACGATGCCCTAGTCTAAGAAGGGGCTCGAATGAACTCCATCTGACAACCTAGCCTAGGAGGGGGCCCATGGAAGACGTTGATGCTGTCAGACTAGCCACCTAGATGACCAAGCTTGCTAAGGCCTTCGGAGGTTTCCAACTGAAGGTGGCCGACCACATCTCGAGACAGGCCCGGTAGGGCATAGAGGAGGCGGTTTCCCAGGTGCTGGTCATTCTGAAGGTGCACTATCGAGGCATCGGCACTGACATCCTTCTGGTAGACTTCCCTAGGGAAACAAAGGAGGAAGCGATCTAGATGGTGGAGGAGATCCTTGGGCTGGCCAAGGGATATGTGGATATGATGATGTTTACATCATCGCCTTAAGACTCTCATTCTCCGCAGTCTATAATAAGAATTTGGTAGCTTGTTAGTACCTTAAGATGTTTATCTTAGGTGTTATGTGCTTAAAATGGGAGCATCGTGGATGCTTAGTATCGAATGCGTTCAACAACACATCATGGTAACTTTACTTGCTTCTCCCTTTGATTAGTTCATGATGCATCAATGGCTAATCAAGGTGTTTATTATAGTTAGCCTTAGGTCCAACTTGAGTGGCAAGCATCATAGCCTTAAGACATTTGTCAAGGTGATAATGAACCTTTTTGCAACCCCATAGTCGCAACTTAACACTCCATCCCTTTTCGTTCAAATTTGCTTTAGAGCATACACAATATATTATTATTTTTAGTTTTCAGTACTAATAGCCTATTTGGGAGGGCTCTAACTCCAAACTCCACTGTGGATCTGTACGGAGCCCTTCCAAACACCCCAGCTCTATCAATTTATGGATTAGTCAACTCTATGGAGTAGCTACTCTCATAATTCATTTTAATGGAACAGCTAAAGAGATATTTTACAAACCTTAATTTTATGTCTCGTGAAGTTATAGGTAATTATTCGACAGTGCCACTGGGTAATACCCCGTCCGTCCCTGTCCTCTCCCCCATCTCAACTCGTCTCTTTGCAGTGGCGACTTGCTCAACCCAAACCCTAGCAAGCCGCCTGGACACCAGAAAATGGAGCCAGTCGCTCTTCCCCATCATCTTGGCTGCGTTTCCCCAAGCTCATCCCGCCCTCACCTCCTCAGGCTCGCCCTGCCATCCGGCCATTGCCACAGCATCTTGGTCTCCTACCACCTGCGCGTCAAAGCTCCTCGTCCCTAGCATGCTTGTTGTCCATTCAGGCTCGGCATCGCCATCCCTCCTGTCAGCCAGCAAGGTGAGATCCATCCTTATTTCTTTGGGTCTGGGATTCGTGGGTAGTAGACCTTGGAAGATTTGGCTTGTGAGGATTCATGGTTGTTTTCTTGATGTTGTGCATGTAGTATGCCGAGCTGATTGAGCCCATCGAGAAGCGCATCAAGGCCGTGGAGGATTACATCAAGGTTGTGCTTACCCTGTCTCCTTGTTTTGTGTGATTTCTGCTGGTAAAGAATGAGAAGGATTGTGAATGACTAGCAAGAAATATTGGTCTCTGAGATTGGCTTGGCAATGAGTTATGTGGTTATGTGGTTAGGCTCGTCTATTTCGTGGTCTGAGATTGGCTTGGCAATGAGCTAGGTGCTGCTGTTTATTGTAGTGTGGTGCGCTCTAGGTATTCGTTGAATTGCCTGATGAGCAGAAAAGTGTGAGTTTTGAACTGTTTAGCCAACTAAACAAGACATATGGTGATCTAGGCTGCCTGCCACTCAACTCAATTGTTGGGAGTAGATATTGCTTGGTGCTCAATTTTGATTGCAGGGTCGAGATATCACCGTTCTCTAAACTGGTTGTCAGGGGAATTCGATTTACTTTGTTTGGTTTGGACCCCAATAGAAGTATAATGCTACTATAGCTGGTTTTTGGTAGGTTACCAGTGACAAGAAATGTTCCTGTCTGACATTATTGTTAGTTTTATTAAGGAATTCATCAAGTACTGGCTTAGCTTAAATCTGTCCGAGTTGGTCAGTGTCACACCTTGATTTTCATATTTATCAAATCTCTAAAATTTTATCATATAAGTTGATAGATTAAATAATTAGAATAAGGAAAAGCCCTATTTTCTAAATTCAAATTCAAATTTGAATAAGGTTATTAATTGTTTGTATGCATTCATGCTGAATAATAGGCATATAGGTTTTATTTTGGCCTTTTGATTTTATTTGGTTTTCTTGGATTTTATTTGGGCTCATTTGGAGTTTACTTGAATTTATTTGATTTTAATTTTATTTCCAAAGTACCAAAATGCTTTCATAAGCTCAAAATATTTTTATTTGGCTTCTAAATGCTTTCAAAAAGCTTGGTGGTATTTTTCCTAGACTTTTAGGCTTCCATTGATATTTTATTTGGTTTTATTTGCTTTCTTTTATTTTATGAAATTCCAAAACCTAAAAGGAAAAGGCTAAACTCTCTACAGGCCACCCCTCTCTCTCTTTCCGGCCTAACCCCCTCTCTTTCTTTCCCCGGCCCGCTCTCTCCCTCGGCTTGGCCTGCCAGCTCGAGCCGGCACGCTGCTCCTCCCACCTTCCTCTGCCTGGGCCGCGTCACCCCGATCAGCCCAATCCAGCCGATCTGTCTCAGCCCAGCCCCTCGCCCCTCCTGGACCCAGCCGTGTCGGCCCATCTCCGTACGTGCACCCCGGCCTAGCTCCCACGTCCTCGTCGTCCACTTCTAGCTGGAGCCGTTGTGCGCCGTCTGAAACAAACTCATCGCCGCCCACGCCAATCCACCCAAATCCGAGCCATTTTCAAAGGGGAGATCGTCTAGAAGTTTGCCAACGGGTTCAAGGAGGTCTCCTCAACCAATTCCCTACCTTATCTCCAACCAATTCATTTTCAAATGTGCAAATCCACTCTAGATGAAATCCGGTGTTGCCCTCCCCTCTTGGTGTATGTGCCACGGACTCCTTGAGCCGCCACCTATAGAAGTGCCCCTCATGCCCCTGCCTCATTTTACCATCAATCCGTCGCCTCCCTGTGCCGAATTCACCGAGTTCTCCAAGCACACATCGCCGTCGACATTGTTGCGCCGCCTGAGCTCGACACCCCGCTGCCCCTAGCGCCGATCTGTCATCATCAACCCGTCCTGGAGCCTCGCCGCCGCCTCTGGGATGCGCCGGTGCCTTCATCTTTGTTTCCCATCCACTGGAGTGTCGTCTCCACTGTAGCACGAGCTTCGCCGACGCCGTTCATTGCTGCCAGCCCTTTGCGCCGCCTTCCTGCCGTCGAAGACAATCGAGGTGAGGTTGCCTGCCGTTCCTCTCTATTCCTCCACTTCCTGTTGTTACCCATGCACCGTAGCTGGGTTTTGGCTGTGCTCTGGCGAAGCGCCGCCGTGTCCCAAGCTTTCGTCGTCGACTCTTCACCGTCGACGTGAGATTAAACGTGAGATGAAGGAAGAGATGAGCACCTGACGGGAGAGCACGAGCGGTGATGGAACCGGTGGCCAGTGGTAGGCTACTGCCCGTGGCGCGAGGGGGAAGAGCACCACAACACAGCTGAGTGTTGTGGTGAAGTCTTGGGCTGTTTTGGTGAGCTCGCGAGAGCCCACCAAAGCCAGAAATCTTCAGTAGAGGATCACACATGTGGCTGTCGATTTCAGCTAAAACGCCTGGGAAGCTCACTATCTCCTATTCTCCTGAAACCCAAGAAAGTAACACTTGAGTAGCAGCACTTGCTGTCCAAGTCCAAACAATTTAGCTCCACGAATCCTAAAGCAGTATGTTTAGTGGACTAGTTAGGTTGTTGTGAATCAGACCCTTAGTTATCGATTTTTTTTAATTATGCATTCTTTTTTCAGAAAAAAAAAGATTCGAAGGAAGAGACGTCCCTTCCAACACTTTCATGAAGGGAGGAGTCGAACCCAAGCTGGTTAGCCCACCAGCCATTGTGCTAAGCAGCTGCCCCAGGAGACTCTCTGTGCTTTAATTCTTAACATAGCATCGGTGAATTTCTCAAATGCATCGTATTAATGCACATCAGTAGTAAAAGTGAGCATACTTCATCTTTCATTTAATGGACAGAGTAGAATTTCTTTTAAAGGATGAATATACCTGAGCTTTTGTTAAGTCCATGCACATACAACCAAGATACCAGAGACACATGATTAGTACACATAGGCATGCGAAGAAGAGTTTATAATACAAACCATCCTTCATTTTTTAGAAACAAATGGTAGAGTTGTCCTTGGAAGTATCATCTCGAAATTTTACTAAAAAAAGAAGTATCAACACTTCACCATTGACATGGCAGGCAGGTAGCAGCTTGCTCAGCCTTCTGAACTTCAGAGTTCAGACAAAAGTAGGCAAGAAAAACAGGTGTTTCAACTACGAAACCAAAGAAATCAAGGTTGCTTACATATTTTATATTTGAAAAACATGCAAGGAAACATCTAGTGCTTCTCGAAGACAAGCATTCCTCACCAGAAGTTCATGACGTCTCCCATATATAAACGTCACATTCTTACCATATTGATCATCATGCGTGAACGAGCTCAAGAATTAGCTCTTGTATTCTCTATTAATGATCATAGGAATATATATATACACGTACATGAGCAGCAAAGCTGCTAACTGTGGCCGATTCCTATGCTAGTCAAAATGGAGATCGTTGGAGACATGCGGTTGTTGAGCGAGACGCGGGCAAGAGCCATGGAACGGAGGTTGAAACCGTTAGAGCATGCTGAGTCCGCACTTGTTGTTGCCGACAATAGCGTGACGTTGAACAGGTCTTCTAACACCCTGCCATAGTATTTGCATGTTCTGAGTGAATGTCCATACTAGACCTGAACTCCTGAAACGCCGAAGTAGTTAGGCCCTTCGTGAGAACATCTGCAGACTGCTGAGTTGTTGGAATGTGAAGAACGCGAATATCACCCAGAGCCACTTTCTCCCAACAAAATGAATGTCTAGCTCAATATGCTTCATTCGATGGTGATGCACAGGATTGGAAGCCATGTAAACTGATGAATTGTTATAACAATAGACAACAGTGGCCTTATTGAGCTTGTAGTGCAGTTCGTCCAACAGTTGCCAGAGCCAGATGCATTTTGTGACGGCATTAGCCACCGCACGATAATCTGCTTCGGTGCTTCATCGAGACACGATTGCTTGACGCTTGGACGACCATGAAACCAGGGAGTCGCTAAGGAAAATATAGTAATTGGAGGTCAACCGCCGAGTGTCTGGACACCCAACCCAATCGGCATCCAAGTAAGTAGTAATGTCCATGGACGACGAGCTAGAGATGGTGATGTTGTGATAGATCGTGCCTTTGATATATCGTAAGATCCGTTTAACGAGCAAAATATGACAATTGTGCAGATCATGCATATGCAAGCAGGCTTGTTGGACGGAGTAGGTGATATCTGGCCATGTCATGGTGAGGTATTGCAAGGTACCCATCAAGTTGTGCTAGAGGGAAGGATCTACCATGGGAGAGCCCCAAGTGCCGGAGAGCTTCGGCTTCGTGTCGATTGGAGTGGAGATCTATTTGCAATTGGACACACCCACACATTCTAGTAAGTCGAGAGTATACTTTGCTGGGGACAAGAAGAAGCCGCGGGATGAGCGAGTCACTTGAATCCCAAGAAAATACTGCAGAGGGCCCAGGTCCTTCACTGCAAATTCAGTTTTGAGCTGGCCAATGATCCGTTGAAGAAGAGAAGATGTCGATGCAGTCAGGGTCATATCGTCGACATAGAGAAGGAGGAATCAGAACGCGTTAGAGTGAGCCCGATTGTCCGGATGAACTACATGAACCTCATGTACCAAGCCCACGGTGCTTGCTTTAATTTGTATAGTGACTTGGACAAGAGGCAGATGTCAAAGGGACGCTTGGTGTCCACGAACCTCGTGGGCTACTGGCAATAGACGCACTCGAGCAATGTTCCATGAAGAAACACATTGGAGATGTCCATCTGGTGAGCTAACCAACGTCGAGAAGCAATCAGAGCAATGATGATGCAAATTGTAGCTGGTTTCATCACATGGTTGAAGGTATCGGTGAAGTTGATGCATTGATGCTGTGAAAAATTGCGCACAATCCATCGAGCTTTATACCGATCGAGCATTCCGTTAGGGTGGAGCTTGTGCTAGAAGACCCACTTGCCAGGGATGACGCTTGTGTTGGGAGGCCGAGGAGTTAACTCCCAAGTGACATTGTTCTATAGAGCGTTAAACTCCAACTGCATGGCATGGTGCCAATTCAGGTCGTGGAGCGCGGCACACACAGAGGAGGGAGTTGGTGAGATAGGATAGAAGCCGACATCGTGACATGAGCGTACTTGGGGTTGGGCTTGCTAATGTAAGCTCGGCCATGGGTCACCATCGGATGAGGCATACGTACGCTGGACTCGGCTGTGGATGGAGTAGTTGCTAGGCTCGGTGAAGCACTAGGCGCGTTATCCAACATCATAGGAGCGGATGGTGCAGGAGACACATACATGGTCGGTGCTGGCATGGACATCATGGAAGAGGACAATGTGCAACTAGAGAAGCTCGACGGATTAGTGCGAGCAGATGAAGCCGATGATGAAAGTGGAGCCGAGTGCTGAATGCGACCCAAAGGCAGTGGGAGAATATGATCCTTAGGCGATGCCGAGATGGAGGACGTCGGTGAAGTGGTAGGCTATTGACACAATCGCTGGAATGGAAAACATGACTCATCAAATTGGACATGACAACAGATGATGATACACCGTGTATTGAGATTATAGCACCGGTAGCCACAATGATCGGCTAGGTAACTCAGGAATGCATAGGTGGCTTGAGAGTTTGTGGGGCATGATGGAGCTGAGCTTTGGATAACAGAGACACCCAAAAGCGCGAAGTCTGATGTAGTCTGGTGGTGACCCGAAAAGAATTTCGTGTGGTGTCGAATTGCCAATGGCAGTACATGTGCGAATGTTGAGAAGATGAGTAGCGGTGGAGAGGGCCTCGACCTAGAATGTAACATGCATTGAGGATTGAAATAGCAAGACACGAACACAGTCATTTAGTGTTCGAAGAATGTGCTCGACCTTGTCGTTCTCATGGGAAGTATAAGGGCAAGAAAGATGAAGCGTAATGCCATGGGTAGAAAGAAACTAGCGCATCTTTGTGTTATCAAATCCACGGCCATTATCTATTTGTAGAGAGAGGATGGGCCAACCAAATTGGTTGCCAACATAGGCATGAAATGAAACAAAGTGCACGAACACCTCGGACTTGTGCTGCAAAGGGGAAGTCTAAGTGTAGTGTGTGAAGTCATCGAGGAGAACCAAATAATAGGGAAAAATGAAAAAATCCCCCCAAAAGTCACTTGGATTTTGATTATCCCCCCCAAAAGTTGTTTTGTTGCAACCCCCCTCCCCCCAAAAAAGTTTGACTTTGTTGAAAAAAACCCCCAAAAATTAAAAAAAAAAATAAAAAATCACAAAAAATTCTAAAAAAACTAGAGAAAATTCTAAGACCTTCTGTGAAATTTGTTTTCAAAAATAATATCCTTTGCATCATATTTCATGGAGAGGAATTTTGGGGGAAAAAAGAAAAATGTGCAGCTCATTTATTAACTCATGTTATTTTAACTTTGTCATGTCTACCATTATTTTTCCTACACAAATAATTATTTAAGTAAACTAATAAAAGTGGTTTTACTAATTTTGGGGGTGTTATGGATTAGTTATGGATTAATCTATCTGCAACACATTTACTCAATCCTGCACGTTACAATAACTATTTCAAGATTTCATGTATTTTTAGAATATAGAGGATCATGTAAGAAGGCTAAAAAAATTGGTTTCATGTTTTTTGGATTACTAAATAATTAACTATGCATTTAACTCGAATTAATAAATGAGCTGCACGTATTTCTTTTTTTTTTAACTTCCTCTCCATGAAATATGATGCAAGGGATATTATTTTTGAAAACAAATTTCAAAAAAGGTATTAGAATTGTCTCTATTTTTTTAGAATGTTTTGTGATTTTTAATTTTTTTTTTGAATTTTTGGGGGTGTTTTTGCAACAAAACCAAACCTTTGGGGGTTTTTTTTGGCAACAAAACAACTTTTAGGAGGGAAAGTCAAAATCCAAATGACTTTTAGGGGGGTTTTTGCATTTTCCCCAAATAATATTGCAATCCAAAAATGATGGATGCCGGAGATGTCCAGAAATCAGCATGAACAATTTGAAAAGGAAAAGAGCTAACTGAATTGGAAGAAGAAAATGGCAGTCGGACATGTTTGCCCAATTGGCATGCATGATAGAGGTGTGATAATGATTTATTTACATGAAAAGGTAAATGATCGAAGAGACAGAAGAAGACATAGGCACCCGGAATTACCAAGCCGTTGATGCCAGAGATCGGTGAAGACTTTTGTCGCATAGAGACCGATCGTCAACATCACGGGCAGGGGGTAGAGCGAGCCATCACTGTTACATCAGAGCATCACCCTCTACATTTGAATATTCTTGATAGAAAAACCAGAGGCATCATATTCAATGGTAACAGAATTATCACAGGTGAGGGCACGAACAGAAAGCAAGTTTTTGATTAAGGAAGGATATACAAAAACATTACCAAGGTGCAATGGCCCTGAGGAAGTGGAGAGCTGGGAATGGCCAGTGTGAGTAATAGGAAGGGCCTGACCATTGCTAACTATAAGTTTGGAGAAAGGAGGAGAAGGACAGAGAGAGGAAAGAATACCAGTGTTGGACACAAAGTGAGAAGATGCCTCGGTGTTGAGGAACCAATTGGAGGTTCCACCAGGAGTAGCTGTGTGTACACCGGTTGTATTGAGAGCGTTGAGCAGCACGATCTGATCTCAAACCGTGGGTGGAGAGGATGCAAATGCTTGGGAAGTTGTGAGCACATGAGGTGAGGACGGAATGCCAGGATGTGGTCCAAGAACATCGGCACTTGGTGGGTGCATCAGCAGAGACCAGGCGTGAACCATGCCCGTCCAAGGGTTGAACCTAGGCTTCCATGGCGGGGGAGAAGTGGTGGATGCCTGAGAAGCACCACCCGTAGTGGACAATCCACTAGTAGTCAATGAAGAGAAGGAAGTGCGGGGTCCCTTCTTTTTCTTCTTCTTGGACTTGGCATTGACGGTCCCAGACGAGGTGTCACCAGAAGCAGCGGATGAAGTGACGTGCCCGACGTAGAAAGCTTTTGCGGTTGCCTACTTCTCACCTTGGTTGACCTGAAGTTCCTCGAGAAGCAGGGAGGAGCGCATGGCCAGCAGGGACGAAAGAAGATCCTTGGATATGATAATGGGAATCACGTGTCAGAACTTTCGGTTCAGGCCACGGGGGAGATTCAAAACTTGGTTTTCTTCACGCACTGGTTGCCCGATGTCATGGAGAGCATTGACTAATTGCTTCAGATTAGAGCAGTATTGCATGATAGGCAGCTCATCTTGGCATAGGGTGCGAAATTCCGCCTCGATGTAGACTGCCCGAGTGAGTCAGTTGTCCCAAAACAACCCTTCGATGGCATGCCAGATGTCATACGAGGTGTTCCCTGACATTGAGATCATCGACTAATTGCTTCAGATGAGAGCAGTACTGCATGACATGCATCTCGTCTTGGAACAGGGTGCGAAACTCCGCCTCGATGTAGACTGCCTGAGTGAGTCGGTTGTCCCAAAATAACCCTTCATGGCACGCTAGACGTCATACGAGGTGTTCCCTGGTTTCATCACAAGGTCAAGGATCTTTTTAGAGATTGTAGTGTAGAGCCAATTCACGATCACAATCAATCATGACCCACTTGGAGTCAGCCAGAGCCTAAGAAGGTGCTGTGTTGACATGAGCGGCGAGGGCAAATTTTTCAAAAACTGTGTCGAAGAAAATTCACCATTGGGTATAATTCGATTCAGAAAGGTCGAGAACAACAGGAATATGAGATTTGATGTTGACCATCTAGATTGTGGAAGAAGGAGCGGTGGTGGGTGGCAAATTGATTGCAACAACACTAGTACTCACGTGAGGAGGGGAGGTGGGCTGGGAAGAAGCTGAGGAGGAAGAGGAGCTGGAATTTGATGCCATAGCAGCGGAATATTGGGACGCTAAGAGGTTGTCGATGGCGGGTCGAACACACTCTAACACCATGAACCAGCTCAAGAATTAGCGCTTGTGTATCTATTAACGATCATATATACACACATACACACACGTACATGAGTTGCAGAGCTGCTAACTGTGACCGATTCCTATGCTAGTCAAAACGGAGATCATTGGAGATGTGCGGTTGCTGAGCAAGATGCGGGCGAGAGCCGTGGAATGGACGCTGAAGCCGTTGGAGTGTGCCGAGTCTGCAGCTGCTATTGCTGACAATAGTGTGACGCTGAACAGGTATGAACAGTATTCATGAAAAAAAAAGATAGCAAAAATGTGCGTTGTCCTTTCTTTAAGATCACTGTAGGGTCCATTTGGACCTACTTGACCACCTTATGCGGTACTATTAGTACCATCGCTTCATAATTTCATCTTCAATGAAAGTTTAGGCCCCTTTTACAATGCAATATTTTACACGAATTTTATAACAAACTATGTACCTAGTGAAAGTGAATGTCTGCGGTCTTATGAAATTCTCATGTTCGAAACATAGTCTAGTTGGTTTTACGGTTACTTTCTGCCCCGAATTACGGTATGATCCGGTTATCTGTGCCATATTTGCAACAGATATTGTGGAGCATTTCTAAGAAAAAAAAAGAGAGGTTAAGAATCAACACCCAAATAAAAAGGGGAAATTGCATTACAGCAAGTGTTTCTCCGCGGTCCCAAACAACACAAAGCCATCCCCTCAGATTTGCAGTGAAGTTGCTGGGTTGCCCAGATCGGATGACAAAGATGCCGCCGTCGGTCTTGTTACCACCACCCGCATTGGATCTGCCCACGGCACGATGCAAAATTCTCCAGCCAGTGGTAAACAAGCTACGTCTAAGTGCAAATGGTAGGTACCCATGAACTAGACCTCAGCATGGGCCGGGCTCGGGCCAGAGAAAATCCCAGTTTGTTCTGAGCCAAAAATGGTTGCATAGGCTCGGTCCAATAATCCTACTACACAGCAAAGTCGAGCTGCTCGATGAATTTTACGTATAAATATAACTAAAATTAATGTTTTGGATGGGCTCAGTTTAGGCCTAATTTTTTGGGCTCATAAACTGCTATCCAGGTCCGTCACAATAGATAATGGGTTGGTCTGGGGATTTTTTTATGTTTATATTTTTTTATTAAAAATTTAATTAAATATATTTTTCGTAGGAGAAATTATAAAACTAGACGCCTACAATACTCTAAGAGGATGGAAGGCCTAACCGCCCCCTCAAAGAACGGGTACGGCCTACCCACCCGTGCCACCTCCCTTACCACCCCCTGAGGGGGCGGGTAGGGGTCCTTACCGCCCTCTCAGGGGGCGGTAAGGGGCTTCCCGCCCGCGCCGCTCGGCTTCTCCCCATCCCGGTCTCTTCTATAAAAGGGGCTAAAATTAGTCGAAAATCTCATTTTATTCAAAAAAAGAAAAAGTTGAGAAGAGGGAGGAGAAGAGAGGAGAGGAGAGGGGAGGAAGAGAGCCCGGCGAAGCCCTGCTGCATTTGAGCCGCGGATTTGAAGATTATTTTTGGGTAAGTCTTTTTTTCCTTTTATTATTGTTAATTAGTGCAGTAGTAGTATATGACATAGGTTTTAGACATGTATGATCTAGGGTTTAAAAAATTGTCAAATTTACTTAGAAAATTGTACGATAGCAGTGAAATATAGAATATTATTTTTACTATATTATTTTTACTATATTTTTACTATATTAGGGTTGTAATATGCGACATAGGAGGTAGCAGTATATGATAATTTGCGAACCTAGGATGTAGCATTTAGAAAATAGTAGCGTTTAATTTGCACACGGTACAATAGGTAGTAAATATAGATTGTATAGAGTGATATTTATAGGTTAGTTTGGTTAGGACTAGTATTGAAAACCTATTGTTATGTATGAATCGGTGTCGGTAAATTATTTTATCCGATAATTAGAAATATAGTTTGTTGGTCTTAATATTGGTTATGTTTGCAGGTGTTTCCAGGGATGACAGATAAATTAATTTTTCGGATATATTATGGTGAGGGTGAAATTAGGTATAGTCCTAACGGTGTAGAGCTGTCTGGATTTCGTCATGTCATGAAGGGTCTTAGTAAAGCTAATGAGAGGACCATTGTGGGTGTGTACAAATGGCTCATGCGGTTTTTCCAACTGGATCCTCAGCAACATGAGCTGAAGTTGAAAGCTGTCCCCAGCCGTGCTAGTCATGGATACTTTGGTGAGCTTGTTCCCATCGAAGCCACATCAACTTGGAGGTAGTATATAGATATATGTTGTGAACGTGACCTGCCGCTGGTTTTGTTAGCTGAGGCGTACCTGAAAGATCAAACTGAGGTGAACTCTGCGGAAGCAGTAGCAGGACCAAGTGAGGCAGTGGAAGATGAATCAGAGGCGGCTAATGTCTGGTCCAGGGAGGATGTTGGTGATATTCCAGAGCTGCAACCGATGGGTGTAGCTGATGAAGGGGAGCACATCCCTAGCATCATTGAAGATATAGAGTTGGAGGAAGGCCTTACCGATGGGGATTCATCTGACGAGGAGGGTAATGCTCCAGTTCCTGCAGAGTAGAGGGATCATGAATTTTTGAAGCTGGTGGTTAGCGAGGCTGACCGGATACTGTGGCAGTACCATGAGAACGAGGTGTCACAGGGTGCTATATACCCTACAAAGGAGGTAGTTATTGATGCAGTGAAATTCTGGTCATTGTCTCTTCAGAGGCAATTCAAGGTTGTTAAATTCAGTAAAAGGGAGTACGATATGAAGTGTTTGGTGCCGCAGTGTCCTTGGCGGGTGCACGCATTCAGAGGGAAATGGGTAGACTACTAGCAGTGCTCAATAGTTAAGGAACATAATTGTCACATTGAGGAAATAGAGTTCGCCCACCGGAACATGTCATCTGCTTTCATTGCAAATGTTATGTACAGGGAGATTGTGGACAACCTAAGATATGAGTCACGATCAATAATCCGTGCTATTGAGCAAAGGTTCTAGTACACAATAAATTATGCGAAGGCATGGAGGGCAAAACAAAAGGCTATTGAGATGAGGTTCGGAACATATGAAGATTCATATCACAATCTACCTCGTCAATTAGCCACAATTTGTGGAAGGAACCCAGGCAGCTATTATGATATCAAGCATTACCCCTCTACTGATGTGGAGTACAACGGGAAAAAAGTGTTGCAGCGTGCTTTCTTTGCATTCGCCACAACTATCAAAGTATTTCGATATTGCCGACCCATCATATGCCTAGATGGAACATTCCTGACTGGGAAGTACAAATGGCAGATATTGTCTGCAATTGGGATCGACGGTAACAACTAAGTCCTGCCACTAGGGTTTGCTTTCATGGAAAGTGAGAACGGGGACAGCTGGTATTGGTTCCTAGAGCGGGTCAAACATGCTATTGTTCTTGACCGACCAGATGTGTGTCTCATTCATGATAAATATGCAGGATTGTTGCAGGCTTTGCTAGATATGCAACATGGTAGTGTTCGACGAGGTGTAGCAGCACAGTGGTCTGACCTCAAAAGCAGGTGGTGCATGCGCCATATGAGTGCGAACTTCTACAGACAGTTTAAAAATAAAGAGTTGATGAAGCTTTTCAAAAAGTTGTGCAGTCAAAACTAGCAACGGAAGTTCAATGCGCTATGGGCAAGACTTGATGAACTAACTCTAAAACAAACTACGGAGGCTGCACCTAACGGTGATGAACCAATAGCTCTCGAACCTCTTCCAACAGATACTCCGCAGATAGTAAGGAGATCAGGCTCATCTATTAGGAGCTTCTCACAGTGGATACGTAATGAGCCAAATGAAAAATGGGCTCTGTTGTACGACAGTGGTGGTGTAAGGTATGGAGTAATGACTACAAATCTTGCAGAGGTTTATAACTGGGTCATGCGAGGAATGATGTCCCTACCACTAGTTAGAATTGTAGAAGGCATTTTGCATGGGACTTGTAAGTATTTTATTGATCGGTATGCAGCTGCTAAGATTGTAATGGAGGACAATCGTATGCTTTACAGACGGATGCTATGTGAGTACATGGAGAAGGCCAATAAGAAGGCTCACATGCATCGCGCAAATCAAGAGAGGACTGCGGAGCACAGGTTCAGTGTCCTATACCGGGATAAGGGTCGGAGGGGGGGGGGGGGTAGACGTGAGCGGCATGTTCAAGAGTGTGTGCTGAGGAGTCTTACCCTAGTCAGGAGGATGAGGCTGGCCCAGACGCCGCATACGACCTCGTTCGTGACTTCTTCGGGGGCACACCTGACTACGACATCCTCCAGCGGTCCCAAGTACCCAGTGCTCCCCTTCGGACACAGCCCACACAGGACGAGGCCTCGACACCGGTGCTCCCTACTAGGCCTACCAGACACGTCGGTCCACCCGACCCCCTCACCTACTCCAGGGATCACGTGAGGGTTAACCAGCGGCATCAGGACCACGATGGGGCGCACGGGCGACGGCAACGAGGGAGGTAGCAGTAGAATTTTAGATTTTATGTAACTTACATATGCATATTCGCTTCGCGATGTACTCCTACGTATTCAGACACGTTTACTCTTTATGGTCCACTTAGCATGTCGTAATTGCATTTCGTATTCCAAAACGATGGCATCCTAGTTGCATTTCTTAATCCGACACGACCACAAGCTACATTATGTCGTCGTCATTATATCTTACAAAACAACTTATGCAACGAGTGATACCTCGCTTCCTCTGTTTGGAGTGTTACTTTAATGAAGAAGTGACCACACTACTGAACTTTAACCATGATATGACAACACATGCCTCCTTGCGCAGGCTTTAAACAAGAAGTGACAACACTACCTAGCTTTTTCCAAACAATAAATGACAACACAGGTACCAATAAATGTGGAATCTCTGACTATGATCAATGACACAATTTTCCCATTCTTCAAGATGGAATCCAATGCTCCTGCCACCAGCTGCGCCCCTGCACTCACTCCTTTCTTCAAGAGCGAATCTAATGCTCCTGCCTCCTCCAACTATAAATAGCTGAACCTCCTTACGTTGATGCACCACTCATTTCTCAGATCTCTCAAGTGCAATGTCTTCCTTAGCTCTATCAAACCTACCAAAGAAATATTGGAGACTACCATACCTGAAGGTCTCGAACAACCAATGTGCAAATGTGGTGACCTTTGTAAGCTCTGCGAGTCGCAAGACATCTTATACACCTATGAGCTGCGTTTCTTCATGTGTGCCAACTACGAGTATGACAAGCCTCAACATGCAACAACTGGTTATCGACCGGTATGACAACATATATCAGCCTCATCTCTTTCGATTTCGCACCCTGTTTTACTAACCGCTCATCTTGTTCCATCTGTTTAGTCCCCTCCACCGCTCTGTGATTTTATTCAATGGCTTGACAATAAGCAAAATGACGCACAGAAGCAGTGGGTTGACATGAACATGAGGTGGAGAAGGGAAGTGTACACACATCGGGAGTACGAGCAACAGCAAGAGAAACTTCGCCTCAAGTGGGAGGAAGAAGAGTGCATAAGGAAGGCGGCACACGACCGTACCGTGGCTCAGTCTCGGGAGGCTGAGAGGGAAAGGAAGCGGGAGAGAGCCCACCGTGCTAAGGCGGCAGGTCCCGATGCCCTCTGAAAGGGAAAGTATCCTGGATGCACTCAGTAGAGAGTATCTAATGTAACCCGACATACTTTCACTCCCTAAGGCATGTTATGATTAGGATCGGCGCACTAATAAGTAGGTCTTAGTACCAACTGTACATGCCACCTTTGTTTCCTCGTCGTGTTGTCGCGGTTACAGTCTATTGTAATATTTTCACCCTATGTTTAATACTATGTTTGTCGTCGTTCGCACCTCATACCCACGTAATATGCTGCGAGTGCTAATTACTTATTTTTTATTCTCCGACTATTACATAACCTACTCCAAATTTAAATTTCAAATTTTCTTAAAGCCTTTTTTATTTCTTGAATTAAAAAAAATACATTTTTAGGGAAAAAATACTCTAACCGCCTCCTCAGAGGGCAGCAAGGGGCTAACCGCCCTCTCAGAGAGCGGTTAGGGGGCGGTTAGACCTGCCACTCTCTCAGGGTGTGGTTAGGTTGCCTAACCGCTCTCTCAGAGAGCTGCAGGCGTCTAGTTTTGTAATTTCTTCTACAGAGAATTCATTTATTTAATTTTTAATAAAAAAATAAAAAAATAAAAAAAAACTCTAGTCTGGGCAGACCAAAATCAGGCTAGGCCTAGGTCAAATTTGGGCCTTTCGGACCGAGCTTTTTATGCTCTGATCTACCATGAACATGAACCCAAAACTCATCTCAGCTAACTAGGCTACCAATCGTCACATAGTACATGATTTTGCTGCAGTATTGTTATGGTCAACTAAATGGTCATGTGAGAAAACAGAGGGCGATCTTGTTAGATTTGCGGAGGATCTAGTTTTGATGGATGATCTGTGAGCAACCTATGCATTATTTTTTTACATATACTTCGTATTAAACATAGATACACGATGACATGAATAAATGTGGATAATATATATTTTTCATTTAAATGTGGATACTCGTGCCATTAACACTCGAGGCTGATGAACACTTTAAGACATTGTTTGGTTCGTGGTTTTGTAACGTAACCCAATTATGGAGGGTAATCGATTTTATTACACACATTTGTTTCCGCTGAGGTGTAATAGGATCACAAGGAATCAGATACCGACGCTATCTCTCCTACTTAAAAAAACACGCAAAGCGTGTTTTGTCTGCCGCCAAATATTCCTTCACTCCCCTTGTGATTCCTTCGCCTCCCTCGCAATTCCTCTGCCGCGCCCGCGCCCGCGCGCACGCTCTGCATCCTCATCTTCATCGCTTCCTGCCCCTTCCTCATCCTGCGCGTCACCTCCCGCGTCGCCCTCGCTATCGGTCGCCTCCCCGCCGACGAGTCACCGTCGACGACGTCCAGGACCCCACCTTCTGAGTTCCAGCGCCGTTGGCAGCCGTCCTTGCCGTTCGCGCGCTGTGCTCCACCAAAGGGAACCCATTCCTAGGGTTTGGCCGTTGCCGCCAATCCGCGCTGTTGCGCCGTCGCTATCCCCGACTCCGATGACGCCGTTGGTTGTAGTTGCTGTTGCGGCTGCTGGGATAACAGCACCGGAGGCAGGAGCGAGGAGGATGCAACGGTGGAGAACACCGGCGTGGGGAGCGTGTTGGCGGCGTCGGGGGCTGACTGTGGCGCGGCGTTGTAAAGGAGGACGGGATCTGGGTGGTGGGATTGGGGTAGATGGCGAGCTCATCCCCACGATGCTGTGTTCTGCGAGCGCCACGCCACCCTCCAGAGCTCGCATGGCATCTCCACGCTGCTGTGTACTGCAAGCGCCGCGCCGCCCTCCACAACTCGCATGGCATTCACACGCGCCACCATTGCCAATCAGAGGCACCTCAATGAAGAACAACCGTGATTCCATGGATGCCATCCTCCACAACGAACAGAAGAACCTCCCCATCTCCAATAAGGTACACCTCTAATTGATGCACGCCAGGCACTCGATGAAATCACCAAGAAGGGGTCGTTCATGCCCAAACAGTGAGTACAACGTCCCCCTTCATTGTTGAAATGCTTGTTAGGTTCTTACCAGTTACCAAAAGTAATGGTTGTTATGGGCATTGGCACAGACTGGGAGTAGAGAGCACTGGTGCTGCTGTTGAGCACGGTGCAGCTCACTGTCACTGGTGTGGCTTAGTGGGTCGAGGTGCTTCTATTGTCTGCCTTACCTTAAATTTGGAGCTGGGTCCGCCATTTCCACCAATGTCTCCTCCCCCAAGGTTCGTCTTAACCATTGCCGTTACCACCTCATTTGCTTGTATTGCTCTGGCCTGAGAAATGGTTGCTTGCAAGGTGTTTGATAAAATGCCCACTACGAATCAGCGACCAGATTCGCTGCGCTCTAGGTCTAACCATTTGCAGGAAAATAAGTTCCTGTTGATTAATCAATCAAATTTGTCCACTACTCTGTATGGACAGAGAAACAGAAATAAAACACAAGCTATCAACCGTCGTACAAGAAGTGCTATTTTTTTTTAAGTGGCTGTCATACTATTCATGCATTTGATTTTCAAAGTTTGTCATTTCCTTTGTGAGATTAGTTCAAACCAGAGAGTTGTTTTTAGTGTAGTCGTCAAAGTTCATAGTGGTAATTGGTTTTGATTTGCTGGTGTATTTCAGTTCATTTGCTATCACTCCCATTCTAATGGTTTAGAAGAAGAGTATCCTATGCCTGCGCACTACTCTGATAACAAGTGCCTGTCTCGGTCTCTCATTAGCCTGAGGTCACTCTCCCATAGTTTACTGCAACTGAGAAATATACTTTTGTTGTATTGCTTGGGAACAACTCTCCACTCTGTTGAACATAAATTCTTTATTATTGCTACCAGGTGGTAAGCATCACAAAACTATTACATTTTATTTCCATAATTTATTATGCACACAAACTAGAAGAACATTTGTACAGAAATACTGTTGCACTTTATATATCCTCCTAGCAGTAGTACTAGAACTTGATTAAGCCCCAGCTGGTGATAGGGTACACCACAAGTATTGTTTGTTACATATTTTTTTTTTATGTTTCCAGATCTTGGCGAGAAATTTGTCTTGGCAGCATCATGCGTAGCCACGGCAAATGTGAGATCGCCAGTATTGGCATAGGAGATATGGATGTCAATAGAAGATGGCTTGACGATGGTGAAGATCTATCATGGTCACCCGCTGAAGGATACTAAGATATGGTAGGAAAATTGGCTGTTGCGAAAATGGTGCCAGACCTGTCAGCTAATTCAGGTACCATTTTTCCTTGTTGTACAATTTATTTGGTACTCTCCTGTTGCTAGGAAATTACTTAGAGCGTTTTTTTTTGGCTGAAAATTTCAACCTTTCCATTCAGCTAGCATGTGGACGCTACTGAGTGTTGGAAATTAAATGGCGTCACTATACCCAAGAAGGTAATGGACTTTTTCCTTAATCTTTTAAAATCCCTCTTGTTTTTATGAATCTTCTCTTTATCAGTGCTGATGTAAAAAAAGTTACAGTTTATGAAGGAGTTTTGTCAAGTCCAAGATAATCTCTCCGGTTCATGTTTCATAGGTCAAAAGATAATTACAATTATTTTGATTTTCTGGTTACTGAAAGCAGCAGATGATTATGACCATAGTAGGCGGAGATGGTCCAATGATTAGTTTCAAGCAGCATGGCAAATCATGTTTAATGTTTGGAACCAATCACTCAAATTAAGATAGCTTGGAGTGGTTCCTCTGCTGTCACTTCAGCAGAGCATGAGAGCAATGTTCTGCGATATTATTTGTGAAAAATGGTGAACTAATTGGAACAAAAGACACTTTGTAAGTATCTTACATATACGATTTAACATATGGGACTATTAATTTATTTTTGAAAAATAATAGTAAAAACAACTCTTTCTGAAACAAAATATTCTCATGACAACTTTGGACCCTGACCACACCTCGCCACCAACTATTTTTTTTCCTGAATGTTCAAGCTGGAGGGCTGCACCGAGAGGAGCCTTCCATCTTTCCCTTTGCTATTTCCTCTGTATTGTTTGGTTGGTGTATAAATTTTGGTTGTGACAAGCGCTCCAATTTCTACTGTTCAGTTATTTAACCATGTACAGGATGAGGCTTTGAAGACGGAGATGACTGCCAGAAGAACAAACGCTCTGATTGTAGAAATCTGATCCGGTTATTCATGAAGGCAGAGGTGACAAGCACTCCAATTTCTACTCTTATTCAGTTATTCAGGATGCATGTGAATCCCGATTCTTTTCCATTTTTTATAGGGGAAATAGTAGGGGAGACCCTACTACGGTAAATATATATACTTAAAAAAGCAGTAAGATGTGTTCCATCCGCTCAGCATATTCCTCTGTCGATTCCTTCATCGTTCGTTCGTCCGTGTGCGCCGACACGTGGGACTGAGCCAGTACCCCCGTCCGCACCCGCAACGTCCCAACCGCTCCTCCGTGCCTTCCTCGCCACCTCCTCCCCCTGCGCCGTTGTGGCCCGGGCTCCCCCGCTCTCCCGGGCCTTCCGTGCTGCCACAGTCTCCCGGGTTTTCCGCACCACCGTCAACTCCCCCAACTGTGCCCGAAATCATCCGCCCTCCACCAAGATCCTGACGCTACTGCTCAGATCTGGCTGCCCAGAGCCCCTGGCCGCCTCCCCGAAGCCCGAGGCGCTCCCCAAATTTTTGTTTCCTGCCAGAACCGTAGGAGAAGCATCGCTGCCGCATTCGGCGGTTCCGGCCACTGGCCAATGCAGGTGGAGACCGCCGTGGTAGGTCCCCTATCTCCGCCGGGTTGCGGTTGGTGGGAGCGGTGTGCTTGCTGTGTGCAAATGCAGTGCTGTTACGAAATCAGTTGTAAATTTGCCTCCTACTGTTTTGGATAACTGGGCAATAGATTCTCGTCGAGTAGTTCATCGATTCCCGTGGTTCAACAACTTTCTTGTGCAAGCGCAACATCATCTCTCCTTTCTAAGTGAAGGCACATGTCGTGAATTTGATTGGGTTGCACGTGACGCCAGTGCACCTTCATCAAAGCTACTTGCCTGTTTGGCTTATTAGGTGTTTGGGTTCTTTGTTTGCAGAGCTCGCTTAGGATGTGAAGGTGTTTGAGCTGTAGGTGGGCTGGATAAATGTGATTCGTTCGGGTTCTTTGAGATTGACATATACCTGTCACGAATTGCTGTTGTAAACCTGTGATAGTTCTGTTATGGATTGGGGCTCATGGAGTCGCGGATGGATCAGTATGAGATCATGGAGCGGATTGGTCGTGGCGCATTTGGTGCTGTCATCCTTGTTAATCACAAGATTGAGAAGAAGAAGTATGATATAGCACCCATCCATCAGTTGGCTTTCTCCCTTCAACTAGGTGACTGTATGCTTGTCTTAATTGCAGGTATGTGGTGAAGTAAATCCGACTTGCAAGGCAGACGGAGCGTTACCGCAAGTCTGCCCATCAAGAGGTTGGTAGAAATGTGAAATTCTTAGGTTTTGTTCTTGATTCACTAGGTGTGCTTTGAGGATTTGATAGGAGAAAATGCAAATTATAGATGACTCTGATTGCTTGGCGGCAGCACCCTTACATTGTTGAATTCAAGGAGGCTTGGGTTGAGAAGGTTTATAAATTTAGGAACTTGTTCTTACTATGTTTCTTCTATCTGAGCTTGTTTAGTTGACAAGGTGAGTTATGCAGGGTTGCTATGTCTGCATCACAAGATATTGTGAAGGTGGAGATATGTGAGTGTGATTTAGCATTTTGGAGGTTAGTTTTTTCGTTGCCATATATAGATTGTATTATGGCTCACTTTCCTCTTGTACCACAGGGATGACTTGTCTTTTCTGTTGGTCTGATTGAAGGAAGAAAAACATCTAACACTATGATCATAACACTGAATAATCTTCAGATATTTCTGAAATGATTTGGTCAGTTGGTATTAGCTGTTGACTA
Source organism: Phragmites australis (assembly GCF_958298935.1). NCBI lineage: Eukaryota > Viridiplantae > Streptophyta > Magnoliopsida > Poales > Poaceae > Phragmites > Phragmites australis. The sequence goes on along the minus strand of NC_084941.1, from coordinate 18,736,209 downwards.
CTTGCACTCGAACTATGCCTTGCATCGTGACTTGAAAGTAAGTGGCAATGGGTAGAGCATCATCAATTCGTCATCGTCAATTTTTACAGCAGTAGATGGTAATGCTTCTTCCTCATAATTGCAGTGCTCCAACATATTTCTCACCAAAGACCACGACATATGCCTTGGTTAGTTTCTTATAACAAATACAATAATGCAAGTTTGTAGCTGACATGTTACATTTGTATCTTGTAATCCTTTGTTTTTACCAAGTTACAAATATTATCTGTTTTGCATGCAGGAGATTTTGGTCTAGCCAAGACTTTAAAGGAAGATGATCTAATTTCATCGGTATGACCGTCCTTCCTGTTTCCTTACTTTCCTATTTTTTTCCGCCAAAACATTGTGCTTCATCTTAAATTTTCCTGTTTTGAGGAAAAAAAAGTTATGCATCACTCGTACCGTGCATGAGCAAAGACACTAACCATGGCAGCATGCAGCTTATCATGACTCATGACTATATCCCTCGTACCACTTATATTTGGATTATTTTCCTTTTTACCACTCGACTGGAACCTCATTTTCTTTTTTGCCACTGGATGGGCTTTGGGGCTTTGAGCACAAAATTTCAGTGAGAGACCCTAGGGGCAAAAAGGAAATTCTAAGTGACAAAAGGAATTAAATTTCAGATCCAGTGGCAAAAGAGAAAAAAATCCCTTTATTTCTTCCCATATTTACCATGAACCATGTAGACATGCAGATTCATCTCACAAAAACATATGAAGTTATAATTCTTGTTCTATGCTCATACTCTAACTGGCGGCACCGTGCTTTCTTTAGGTCGTCAGAACACCAAATTACATGTGCCCAGAGCTGCTAACAGATATTCCCTATGGATTCAAGTCAGACATATGGTCTCTTGGTATTTCATATTGTCTGACTCGGTTCTCTTTGTAATATAAGATGTTCACATGACTGCTTATCAATTCCAATTTTCTAATTTAACATGTATGCATCTGCATAGGATGTTGCATGTATGAGATGACAGCTCATCGACCCGCCTTCAAGGCTTTTGTGAGTTCTCATCAGATTTTATTTCTTGCTAAAATGATTACCCAGAAGTAGATTTCCTTGGTTGATATGAGTTGGAAATTTCCCCTTCCATGGTACATTACATAAAAAAAGGTTGCAAACAAAACTAGAGGATTCCCTACATGTTCCTGTCTAGTTATTACATGCAAAATGATATACATTAATACATCATATTGTGATCTTAGAACTAGCTGGTGTAAGTCAAAATACCAGTTGAAGTGTTGGCAATGATAATATCAAATAGTAAGTTTAGTGTCGCAGTAGAGTGCATCTTTTCATTGTTTAAAATTTATCTGTGTATTTTAACTCCTGAACCTACCAAATACATCACGGAAAATGGTACTGTAGATTCAAAAAAACTAAGAGCAAGACACCACCTACTACTACTGGACGCCCTAGCCCTCGGAGGCAAGCTGGAGTAGGGACTCCAAGCCTCCCAGTCACAGTGACAAAACGAGTTCATACCAAGGTCATGCCAGAGAGAACTCCACAGCAACTTTCCCGTGGCCTAGATACTGCTCTCGCTCTCGGTGATCTTCCATGTAATAATGTGACAATGTCTACAAATCCTAAAGGACAGCATATGAAGCTTAACACCCCACAAGCAAAATTGGCAAATCTTTGGGAATTTTCACTGTAGCATCCAAGGAAGACAACAGTGCTTGCTCAAGTTCTACAATTGGTTGTACTGAAAAGATGGATCATTCTGAAATATCTGAACCTAATTCACCAATCTGCTTGATTTCATCATGTACAGGTTCTGCACCCAACACTGTCAAAGAAGAAGATGACTTAAGCACCATACCATGTTTCAGAATATTTGGTGCTGTGCTATACCATGAGCATGTGGTCTAGGCATGTGTGGCAGGAGCCATGCATGTATGCAGACTATTTTTTACATGCATTTATCGTTTGGTCTACTTACTTTCTACGTGGTGTGTTTTGATTATTTGTCTATTATTATTGAAGGAAATTGAAATGTATGGATTGGAAAACTGAATTAAAGTTGCATGAGCATGTGGTCTACGGTATGCTTCACTTCTAACTGTCGGTCGTGACAATTCTGCATATTTTTATTTAACAAATTTTTTACGTCTATTAATACAAGTAGAAGGACGGACAGAAAATTAATACAAGTAGAAGGACGCTTCACGCCTGCGTTTCCGCCGCCTTGCGATGGAGAGTCCGGCCTCATAATTTGGGCTAGTTCGGCGCGGGCCCAATCGAGCAAACGAAAACGAAGAGGAGAGAAAAAGCCCTTGCCTCAATGCCATAAAAACCCTAGCCGCCCCTCTCTCTCTCTCCACCCGTGTCCGCCACCACCCATAGCGCCTCACCAGAACCAACGCGACCTACTCCTCGTCCGGAGGCGGCAGCTGCGGGCGAACCCTGACCCACCACCATGGCGGGCGGCAAGATCCAGAAGAAGCGCCACGGGACGGGAGGCGGCGGCGGCGCGCGGCTGCAGGGAGGCATCCCGTTCGAGAAATCCAAGGGGCAGCACATCCTGAAGAATCCGGCGCTGGTGGACTCGATCGTCGCCAAGGCCGGTCTCAAGCCCACCGACACCGTCCTCGAGATCGGGCCCGGCACGGGCAACCTCACCAAGCGCCTACTCGAGGCTGGAGTCAAGGCCGTCGTCGCCGTCGAGCTCGACCCGCGCATGGTGCTCGAGCTCAACCGACGGTTCCAGGGAAACCCGCTATCCTCACGCCTCAAGGTAAACTTACGGACGGTCTTCTTCTTCTTTTTGGCTCGTAATAATTTGCGTAAATGTGAGAAGATTGAATTTTGCCAAGGATTAGGTGCTAATTTCTGTTACCCCTGTGTATCTGCTCCGTGATGGTTGCTTGTAATATTGTAGTGGTTATGCTTTTGGGTAACTTGATTTTTCGCTGACTGCAATTTGAGAGAATTTGTATTGCAGATAGTTTATAAGTTCTGTAGAGTGACAAAAGATTGGATTTTTGGGGCAGTTGGGGAATTCAGGTTAATGATGTTGCGTGTTTGAAGCAGTTGATTTTGGAGAGATCTCTCTCTGCCGCTGTCTTTTGTGGTTTTTGGTGGACAGGTTTTTAGTGGACAGGTTTTTATTGTATTCTCAGGTATTTTTGGTGCGTATGTAAGAAGTATGAGTAAGTTGTGGTTGTCAGGAATGAGCTTTCCTTGCCCATTAAAACACAACTTGGTTATTGCTGATTATAGTTAATTAGCATTGTTGCATATCATCATGCATGATGAAGCAAGATAAAAGTAATTGGAGCATCCTATGTAAGAATGAACTATCTAATGATGATAACTTATCAGTTACAGCCGATAATTGTTGGTTTGACGCTGATTTTACATGATAATTTGATAAATGAAATGGGTGCTGATCTTCGACTGCGGACAGTTAATTTCACGAATGATCAGTCATGGGTGATAAGGAAATCTTAGTGCCATAAAAACTGAATTACTTGATACAATAAAGATTAAAGTAAATGGCAGTGGACTGTTGCATGGCTAATCTAATAGGGCCAACTGGATCGGGAGGAGCATATACCCAGTCCACTGACTGTATTCCTCATCTGTTTTACTTTCCCTTGCACAGTAGTTTCAGCGTGAACAATGATTCCTGATTCAATGGGTGAATCATGATGCAGGTTATCCAAGGAGATGTCCTCAAATGTGATCTCCCATACTTCGATATATGCGTGGCAAACATCCCATACCAGATTTCATCACCACTTACATTCAAGCTTCTGTCGCACCGTCCAATCTTTAGGTGTGCTGTGATCATGTTTCAACGTGAATTTGCCATGAGACTTGTAGCACAGCCTGGAGACAGTCTCTACTGTCGTCTCTCGGTGAACGTGCAGCTCTTGTCACGAGTGTCACATCTCCTAAAGGTTGGGAGGAACAACTTTAGGCCTCCACCCAAGGTTGATTCATCAGTTGTGCGTATCGAGCCCAGGAAGCCTCTCCCTCCTGTCAGCTTCAAGGAGTGGGATGGCCTTGTGAGGATTTGTTTCAACCGGAAGAACAAGACCTTGGGCTCCATATTTAAACAGAAACGTGTTCTTGAATTACTAGAGAAGAACTACAAGACTATGCAGTCTCTCCAACTTGGTCAAGATGCGGAAATGGATCAGGAGAAGATGTCTGCAGATGACGTTGCATTGCTAGCTAATATGGTTGAAGACCTGAGCATGGAGACTGGCGATGAGAAGGAAGACGATGAAATGGAAATGGATGATACAGACATGGCAGGAGATGGCGGTGCAAGTTTCAAGGAAAAGATTATGGGGATATTGCAGCAGGGTGATTTTGCCGAAAAGAGAGGTTCCAAGCTGAGCCAAGTTGATTTCTTGTACTTGCTGTCCCTCTTCAACAAGGCTGGTATACATTTCTCATGAGGGATTCTCTAATGGGCTAGCTAGACTCTAGAAGTTTTGTTTGTTTCTTTCTGTCATGTAAGTCGCATAAATTATGTAAGCCCTCTAAGCTCATGCTCGTGGAAATTTTTACTGGCCTTTTGTCATAGTTTTGGAGATGATTTGAAGAGTTGTAAGGAAAGAAATTCTATTTGGCGTTGCCTATGCTCCGCCTAGATTAATCTATGGAATTGGTTGATGACAGTTGAAAAAAAAATTCTTTTCTGGTTTCAGTCGATTTTTGGTCATTTTCAGGAATCCAATCCCCTTGATTTTTTTTAATTTCTAATAGGATGATAACAAAAGAATTTGAGGTTATGCTTTGACAGGAAAGTGCTATATTTTGGAGCCGAACATCACAATCCCTTGTTCTTTGTGAAGAAATGAAAACAAACTTTAATTTTCTGTTTGCAAAGGACTTGTGCCAAGATTAGCGTCAAGACAAAGTATTCTTATATTATAATAGGTGGAAAATCCTCTTACCACAGCTCTGGTTTTTTTCTCTCGCTAATATTTAGAGCCTATTTGATAAGTTTTAGCTTTAAGAATTTTTAGAGCTAAGTATTTCTACTCTTAAGAGTTTGTCAAGATGTAGCTGTAGGTACCTTGATGGTATTTTGATAAATTATATTGTTTTTATTTTAAATAAAAAACTAAAATTTAAACCACTTTATTTTACTGTATAATTAAAATCAAACAACTTGTTAGACCAACTCCAATAGCTACCGTATCTAGGTTAGTATCTACATCCACATCAAATACGGATCAGAGATGGCCCGAAATGCGGCTCTAGCAGATGCCATATGAGTGCTACAGGGATGCGGGAAGGAGAGACACCCCAAACTTGCGGCCAGCAAGGACAGAGACACCCCCAAACTTGCGGCGAGCAAGAGGAGGCCGTATCACTGTACGGCGAAGACTAGATCCGAAGAGAGATAAAAAATAATAAAATGTAAGAAATAAAACAGCTATTTAAGATGAAACAATAAAAAATACTGTAATAATATTATAAAGGACTAATTTTTAGAGTATAAAGAATAATTTTTTTTAGAGCTATAATAGTATTATAAAAGATGTTGTAATAGTATTATACGGATGCCTTAAACCAAACCTGCCACCATGCAGACACACCCATGGATAATCTTACTTCAACATTACAGTATTGACAACAGTTACAACACAATCATAGCGAGTCAGGATCCTACACTACAGACTAAAATCAACCATAGCAATTTAGGCTGGTCATTTGTAACGAGCCAAACCTTCCCTTGCGCTACACCCTGGCATTCTTTCCACAATTAATATAGTTGCCCAAGAACTGTGGCAGGCGCATGAAGTGCTGAATGCTAAAGAAAGCTCACATGGGCAAAAAGGCTGCAAGAATCTTGTGAAGCTCAGGCATGCAGCAACTCTCAGATCAGGGCTTCATGCTGCAATACTGAGGGAGCCAGGCTCACTACCATGCACCCTGATGCGATAGATGCATGTAAGCTCCGAGTTACCGTGGTTTGAGGAGAAGTCAAACTGAACCATGTTGACAACCCGTGAATCGGTGGTTCTCTCTAGTTGGAAGGTCTGGGCATTGCTCTTCTCAAGGTCATAAGAGAACTCCCCTAAAGTTGCCATCGAATTTAAATTCTTATCTGAATCATCCGATAATCCTTGGTACCATCCATGGAACTTGAAATACTTTGGAGCACTAGATCGGTCGTAGGCCACACTCTGTAAACATAAGTCATGATCATCATGAGTTAGCACAAAAAATTGAAGCCAATGACCAAGTCAAGAAAAAACTGTCCACCTAACTCTGAACTGAATCAGTTCATTTACCAAGGAAACATATATACAATCAAGAATTACTTTTATGATACCTGACTCAACCAAAGAAGCCTGATACCATGTTGAGGTAGACTTAGCAGCTTAAGATTAGTTCATGGATGATGGTAAGGATGGGTTTGTGAGGTTAGAATATGATGGCGGCAACTATAATTACCACAATCCCGGTTTAGTAATAAGTAAAATAATAAAAAATCTTGAACAATTGATAATATTGTAATCAGATATCATAACCTGCAATCTGAATGTTTTTACATCAGAAATTAAATTACTGTTCACGACTTTATGCTACATGTCGAGTGATCTGGACATAAACTAGTATATTTGGGTTGAAGAATCAGGGAACGGAGAGTTATTGAAGTTCTCCAAACCTGCCATGTAAGAGCATAAGCAGCATACTTGATGTTGACAATCAAACGTACTTTGTTTATTACATGCACAACAATCTAATCAAGAGTTCAAGACTCCATGAGTCCCCTTGCTAACTGACTCCCAAGTGCTATGTCAGTTCCATCTCGCATGCAATTCAGATCAACCCCACCAAAGAAAACTCAACAAACTGTAGAAAATCATATCTGAGACAAAATATGATCTTGGTAGAAAGCTCGAAAAGACATCTATGCCTCTAAGGCTGGTCTTGTGGGTTAGATTGGTAGTGAGCAGACAGAGTGAGGTCATTGCAGTGGAACCCAGGAAGGATTGCGGTTATTGCAGTGGAACCCAGGCAAGATTGCTGACTGGCCGCCAAATAGTCTATTATGTTGCCAGGTGAAAAAGTGTGGCCAAGTGGTGCAACTATAGCTGTAACAATTTTTCTAAATTGAGTAATTGACCAAGAAAATCACATTAGCTAAGCAAGTAATACAGGGCAGTTGCTTTGTGGCTGACAAGACACCCACTTCAGTGGAAATATGTTTGCTACATGAGAGCTTTGGGAGGGGAATACCTCAACATTTAATCTAGAAAATATACCAGCTATGAAAATGTGAAACAAGGAATAATATTGGATTAGATATTATGAATGTCTGACATAAAACCTTACCTTGTCAACATGCTCTAGAGTGACCGCCTCAGGGATTATTCCTGTTCTTAGCTTGATATTCACAAACCCACTACTTCCTTTCAATGCAAAACACTCTCCTGGCTGCCCAAAACTTGGCTCCAGCATCTTTTGAGCTGTTGCATGCACGCCACTGCGACCAGGGAATAAGGCCTTGCCATTCTGGAAAGGTTCTGAATGGCTTACCACTTTAGCCCCACCAGATCCTAGTGCATAATCCACCATTCCAAGGCCATCCGCTGAATGCCTTGCTATCTCAATCTCAACTATCTCCTTGGCATATAGCCTTAGGTCGTCCAAACTTATGTCATCGTCAGTACCATCCAAACCCTTCTTTTTCTTCAACTGAGTCAGAATTTCCTCGAATTCTTTCTTAGAAACAAAACCCATGTCCCTCAGCTCAGCTAGAGACTTATCCAATTCGTCAGTCTTGACTTCCAATGTCTTCATCTTTGTCTCTAACTTATTACCCTTGTTTTCAAATTGTTCAGTGATATCCCTTTTTGTTTTTTCAATCTCATTTCCTAGCTTCTTATCTAAAATGTCCAGCTGTACCTGAAGCATCTTGGTTGTCTTCTTGAACCCTTCCACCTTGGATAGCCTGCTCTCCATATCTAGTGCTGTAAATGACAATTCACCATTTTTCCATCTCCAGAAGAACTGCCCCATCCAAGCAATAGCTGAAATAAGAAGGCAAAGCTTCACCAGCACACTTAAGGCAGTTTCCCACTTGGTTTTTTCTTGTTTAGTAGCACCTTTCTGATGACGTTCAGCAGCAGCTCCAGAAGCAACATTTTTTCTTGCCTCAGTTGAATATTTTGACTTGTCAAGAACTGACTCTCCACGGATAGTATGAATAAGATCCTTCTTGCTAGCAATCTTATCTTCTGAGACCGCATTGCTTCCACCCTCAGCAAGAAGTTCAGGTGTGGCTTTCTTCTTTGCAACAACAACTGTTCGCCGCCTAGCATCTTGGCTGGAATGTGAGTCCAAACTTAATGCATGGTTTCCATTTGTGTTCGCAGTCGGAATTGCAGCAGTTGAAGCTGACATTGTTGCCCACTACAAAGTAGATAATAAACTGGAAATAATAATAAACCTGTAATGTAAGGTAGCAGGAATTTAGCAGAGTTCAATAACAATTTCAAAGCTTTTAGTCCAAAGCTAGTTGGGGCAGCAGGAATCTAGTCTAGTAACTTCAACAAGGAAAATTGGTAGCTAATTTCCACAGAGTGACATGAAAAATACAACAATTGAAGTGATCTTACTATCCTACATGCCAAGTAAAGTGCTTTCCATTTTGTTCAAAAACTGCAGTAAACTTTTAATAACTGATAATCCATCTAGAGCTAAGTGTTCATATAGTTAGCCTAAAACAAAATATGGCATTTGCATCAACAAGATGTGATGTAAACATTTATAAACTTCCAATGAAAAAATGCACAATCCACCAATTAACATATCCCACACACCAATTCAAGGATATACTGCCGAGTTAGAAGCGATAAACAAATCTAGAAAATTATTTAACTCATACCATTTATCAGAACAGATCATAACAAAGAATGATAACTGGTAAAAGTGGGAAATCATGGTTCAATGGTGGTACATTGGCACTCAAATATCTAAAGCGTAAGCATTCCAATGCCATACAAGAATGACCAAAGAAGAATCCACCTAATTCTTAGCGTTCCCTACAAATCCTAAGTTTCAAATTCAAAACACCAAGAGAGAACAGGACAGCCAAGCTTTAGTCTACAGATTAGCATCCCACGCAAACTCCTACAGAAGCAAAAGGATAATTAAAAACTCAATTGCACAAGTTATAAAAGAAACCCTGGTTACCAAACATAATTGAGAAACAGCAGAGCTAAGTGTGTATCATTTAATCATAATCCCATGCTCAAACTTAGAAGTAGAATTGCCAAAATCAAGTTAAGAAATGTGGTGGACAACCAAATTGAGAAAACACCAACCCTGATTTCCCCAAAACCTAGTTCTGTGATCCTCTCAAACTAACCAAAGAATACTAAATTGAGATGCAAAAGAATAATTAAAAAGTCAATTGCTGTAGTTATATAAGAAACCCTTGTTACCAAACCTAAGTGAGAAACAGCAGAGCAAGGTAGCCAAAGAATACTAATTTCCACCACTGCTTCCAGTTAGTTCACTTCGCTCTGCTGCGATAGAGCGCAACGGAAGCTCTCACCGTCAAGCTAATTAATCAAGAGATAAGCACAATCGACCGCAGAATGCATCATGCGGCAACAACGGAGCCGGCTTAACGGGGGCAACGGAGGTTCAGTTCGCACAAATCCATCACGCAAACAAATCCACAGCAAACTGGTCGGAAGGGAAGATTCGGGTCTGACTGCGCACGGCAAACATAGGGCAGACAAGAAGTAACAAACTCTTGGAACAATCCATCCAGGCAAAGCTAGGGTTTATTTTCTTACCAACAAAAGGAGAATCCAATCGAAGTCCGGATCCCTTTCCGGACGGATCTGCGCTCCACGCCAGTCCTGTACCAGCAAAGCAAAGGGGACGCGGAGGAGGGCGACCAGCAAGCAGAAGAGAATTCGAGGTGAGGCCCTTCAGTTAAAGGACCCCCTCAAGATGTGCTCGGCGGTCGGGCGACCAGGGTTTGCTTGACGGTTGGCGTGAGGAAAGAACGGGGAGGCGAGAGAAGGGCGCGCGCGACAACCCGGCAGGCCGCCGGCGAGGTGAGCGTGCGCGTGCGCGTGCGCGACGAGGAGGCAGGAGGACGGCAAAGGTTGGGAGAGGAAGGACAGGGTCGGGACGAGGATTTCACACGTTCGCGCACGACGCTGCGGAGGAGAAGGGTGGAAGTGGGATCGCAGCCACATTTCTCCTGTGCTTTCTGGGCCGTTGGATGGCACCAAGTTTCTTGCGCTTCGATGGGAGCGGCTGAGGAAACTTCCGGTCAAAATTTTGTTGGTGGTGTGACAGGAATAGAGCAGGTTCAAAAAAATGCGTCGGTTACCGTCGAAATACGTGGTAACCGACCGTATTGATTCGACTCAGCTTCCCGGTAACCGAATTTAAATTAAAAATTCAAATCGATTTAGAAAAAATTCAGAAAATTCAGAAAAAATTTCATAAAAAACTAGAGGTAATTCTAAGACTATCTGTAAAAAGAATATCGTTTGCATCACCAAATGACTGCTCAAACATTGGGAGTTTGTAAAAAGACTAAAAATGATTAAAGGCCGAAACGGGCCTAATGCACAGTAAAATTGACCTGTTTTGGCACAACTCAAATGGATAAGGGTAGTTGGCGTTCAGCTGTTGTCGGTGCACAACTCACTTTTCCCTCGCGTTTCTCCACAGCAAAAATTGAAGAAGCGTCGCCCGGCCGGCCAAATCCGCGGCAGTTCGACGGAAATCTGACGTCGAAGCTTCGATTATCAAGCGATTAGCGTCGGTAACCGACCGCATCTAAGTGGTTACCGTAAGCCTTCGAAGAATAGCGCAGAGCGCCTGACATCGAGCGATTTTCAAAGATCCTTGTTCAGTAACCACCCATTTACTAGCAATTTTTCATGTAATTCGTTCGGTAATCGTTCTTAGGAGGTCGGTAGTTCGTTATGTGGTTGATTAAGACAATTTAGTGCTAGATTCGCTCGGTTATCGACCATTTACTAGCGATTTTTTTATGTAATTCGTTCAGTAATAGATGTTAGGAGGTCAACAGTTCGTTGTGTGGTCGATTATGACGATTTAGTGGTTGATTCGCTCGGTTATTGACTCTATTGCGTCGGTTTTTAGCCCATTGTGCACGGTTGTTACCTTGTACTGGAAAGGGTTGTTAATATTGGTCAAGTTAATTGTTTCTTGAGACATTTATGTATGACTAGCAACATGACAGCACATGTTTATCAATTTAACATGCATGGACATAATTATTAGTAGGTTAACCATTGAGCTTTCTTCTTCGAACAGAGACAATACAAACTAATCGATGGCGGATAGAGATGTAGTGTGGCAGCACGGGGGCAATTTGGTCCCGGGGTTTAAGTGCAATTACTGCAATAAAGAAAAGAAAGGCGATGGTGCCACAAGGTTGAAAGAACATTTGATAGAGCGCGGATCAAACGTGAGCTGGATAGGGCAAGAGATAAGAGGAAGGGAAAGACTGAGGAGAGGTTTCGGAGGCAAGAGTCAGCAAGACTTCAGGTAGATTTGACAAGCGATAATGAGAACATGGAAGAGGAACATGTGCAGCGTGTCATGGCTCAGTCTAGGGACGATGAAGAGTTCAGGAGGAGGGCAGGTGAGTCCTATGAGTATGGAGGTGGCACTGTGTTAAAGAGGATGCTTAGGAGAGCATCTTCAACCAGGGAGCCACCACTAAGTGTCAGAGATTACAATGTTGCTGTAGAAAAAGCCCCTGTGCAGCTGAGGATTGACACCGAGTCATGGAGTGCGAAGGGAAAGAAAGCGAAGGAAGCTATTGGTTTGGCAAGGTCCAAATTTTTCCACACTTCAGGTATTCCTGGTAGAAGGGCGAATGATGCATTCTTTGTTGCTGTAGTGAAAGAAACACAGAAATGGGGTGAGTGATTAAGTTTGTAATGAATTTATTGTTGTCATATTTCTTTCTTTTTGACTTATGACCATCTGTTCTATAACAGACGAGGGTGTACCATCTTCAACTGCCCAAGATATAGATGGTAAGTACCTGGACTAGAACGAGAGTGCATTGAAGAAGATATTTGACAAGTGGAAGCTAGAATGGCCAAAGTATGGTGTGACCATAATGTGTGATTCTTGGACTGGACCGACGCACATAGTATTATTAATTTCCTTTTATATTGTAATGGTCGTATGTTTTTCACAAGTCCATAGATGCGACTGGCTACAGTCAAGATGCAAAGTATTTGAACAAGGTACATTATTTTGCTAAGTTGGTAATATATTATTTCAATTGTTGTATATTTATTTGGTTGATTCGTTTATGTAGGAGATAAGAGCAGTGGTCAATAATTTGGGGCCACAAAATATTGTGCAAATCATGACTGATAACGGGTCCAACTATAAGAAGACCTGTCAGGTTCTCAGAAGGGAATATCCTACTATCGCGTGGCAGCCTTGTGTGGCACATATAATAAATTTAATGTTGAAATCAGTTGGTGAATTTAGAGAATACGACATTATCATTCAAAGTGCAAGGTCTATATCACGATGGCTGTATAATCATTCAAAGCTACCTGAAATGATGAAGACCGCGATTGGTGGAGAGTTGGTCAAGTGAAATGCCACAAGATTTGGCACAAACTATCTATTTTTTGAAAGCTTTCTACGCCAAAAGGATAGGTTCATGCAATGGATAGCATCTAGTGACCTCCAGCAGTCTCGCTACATTAGTTCTGATATTGGGAGATATGCACATAGTTACCTATCCAGCTTACTATGGTGGAACAATCTTAAAATGGTTGTTGATTCCGTTCAGCCATTGTATACCTTCCTCCGATTTGCTGATCAAGACAAGGTGCCAACATTGAGTGAGGTGTTCCTGAGATACACCGATGTCAAGCAGGAGTACGATTCGTTATATCACAATGATAGGGATATTTTTGAAAAGCACATGGCAATTGTCGATCGCAGAATGCATGATCTAGCAAATGGGACCTACATACTACCGGTAATACACTCCCACCACTTGCATTCTTATTGTACTAATGCTTATGGTTCTAATGCTTATGGTACTACTGCTTTGATCATCAACTTACAGCGGTCGCATTGAACCCCCGCATGCACTACGTGTATGGCATGGATCCAAACTTGTTCGAAGATCTCCAGGAGGCATTCGAGAGGATGACCGATGTTAGTACTTCTGCGGAAGCACTTATTGAGGTTGAAATATATCGGACAAAGTCTTTGTCGTTCGCTAGTCCGCTTGCTTCACGGATCGCTTGTGATGGTAGGACTCAACTTGGTACGAATTGCATTGACATATCTAAACGTTGCATCAATTTATCTACTTTTCCAAACCTTATATCACTTTACCTACTTGCAACGCAATAGTGGTCTATGTTTGGTTCGTCTATACCTACACTAACAATGCTTGCCAGGCGCCTAGTGTCTCAGCGCGCTTCATCTAGTGGGTGTGAGAGGAATTGGAGTACATCTGCATTTATCCACACGGAAATTCACAATCGCTTAAGCTACAAGAAGCTCTATAAGTTGGTATATATCAACTACAACATGAGAATACAAAATAATTTGGATGTAGGCATCATGTCTACTGTTGATGATGATCCATTTCAGTGGATTATGGAGCTCACATTGACCGAGGAGAACAATTCGCTGTGGGACTGGATGGAGACTGGTAGATCAAATGCTGCCCCAGAGCTTGATGAGGAGGACACAGACAGTGACATACCCCTGCCAACTTACCTGGTGATAGACACAGTGAACCCACAAGATTTACAATAGTGGGCTGCTAAAGTGGTAGGTGGCACACACATGGGAAAGAGGAAGAAGCAAATGGTGCATCCAAAGAAGAGCAAGAAGATTAAGGGTAAGGGCAAAAGACAAATGCAAAGCGATGAGAGTACGTATAGTGACTCAAAGAGCCCAACTTGTCAAGAATCGAATAATAGCAGCTCAAAAATAGATAGCGCTGACAATGACAGTCAGGGAGGCGATGTTCCTCCATGCCCATCCTTTGTTGTTGCTCCCATACAATTTACTAGTGAGAGTCAGTTTTCGCATGCCACACAAGACCAAAACCACGGTGCCCCATCCTCATAAAGGCATGTCATACAGGGTGGCCATGATGGACTATAAGATAGTAAGAGCTATTCCAGCAACTATAGCATGGAGAGTAGTTTTGGATCGTATCTGTACTACTATACTGTCCCTGATACTCAGTCAGAGCCTCCTATTCAGTGGGTCTATGAGTGGCAAGACCCTGAGTTTTATGCCATATTGCAAGGACAATGATAAACCACTTTTGCATGAATGGGACAAACTTGTGCAGAGTTTAAAGCAGAGTTGCTATCTACACGATGGATAATACTCATGTCTACTGAGGAGTACAATACAGCCAAATTTAATCGCCCCCAAGCTGGTGGCTATGAAGGTGATGATAATTTACTTTCTGCAACTACTTTATTTCCATACCATGGTATTATACTATTTTTTTCTATCTCGTAGGTTGCACGTGGTGTGGATACTATTCAAACTACATTTTAAGCATGGACCATCACTTTGGTAAGTATGGATGGTATGTGATTGTGTTTTTAGTCTTTGTATGGACAACTCGACATATTTATTACTTTAAGGTGCTACATATGTAATGTATATATATATTCGATGAAACAATTATATGGTCATGCTCGTATTGTTATTAGTATATATTTGTTTCCTTGGAAATGCCCAAAATATAGCAAAAGTCATGCCAAAATTTTTTCTAATTAAACAAAACATAGCAAATTTCATGCCATATTTGTTACTATTTTTTTTTCTTATTTTTTGGTGATTTTTATGTTTTTTATTTTCCTAGATATTCATAGATTAGGAGTTAATCTGGTCAGTTACCGCTTCAAGTCGCTCGGTTTTAATCAAAATTGCTCGGTTATTGAGCGTTCGGTTTTCTTAAAAAACCGTTTAGTTTATTACAAAATTGCTCGATAACTGGTCCAATTCGACCGGTTACTGAACGACGAATCTAGCACTTTTTTTGTCTAAATTGTAAATTTTACCGAATGAATTTTGAGCAAATTTTAGTCGAATTTTGAGCGGTTATCGTAATAACCGCCATTTTTTACCACCCAGGTCCGATTACTGTTTGCAAAAGGATTTTGAAAACCTTAGAATAGAGATGACCCGATGGGCACAAAAGCTTCCAACCAATTTCATCGGTTGCGTTAAGTGTACTAAATTGCTTGCATCTCTAGGCTAGAGGTCCATCTCCCGTGATATAAAAAGGTAAATTTATCTTAATCGTTCATATTTTACGATATATTTCATAACAAATTTAAATATTACATTTATAACTATCTAGTTACGAAGTAGCATTTAATAGTCTCTAAATATATCATTACATATTTAGGGATTAATGACTATCTCAGATCTAAGAACCCTGGAAGTACACAATTTAAGACTACAACTGATGG
Organism: Phragmites australis; assembly: GCF_958298935.1. NCBI lineage: Eukaryota > Viridiplantae > Streptophyta > Magnoliopsida > Poales > Poaceae > Phragmites > Phragmites australis. The sequence goes on along the minus strand of NC_084941.1, from coordinate 18,720,685 downwards.
TACATTATATAACAATCCTAGTATTATCTTAAGTTGGATTTATCCAACACCATATTCTTTAACATGTATCCATATTATTGATTTGATATCTTAATATCTATGATCTGTGAAATATGATTATCAATAAATACATATGCTAGTGTACAAATCATAATTATCCCACATAATACTATAAGACTAAAGATCATTTAGAATAACATCACAATAGAACAGAGAGCTTCACAAACAAGTTGCATCCTTACTAATCAATATAAATGATAATTATCCAAGGAATCAAATAACATATTATCCAAAAATATATAAATATAGATGCGATATAATTATCTTATAATTACCTTAGGGCATATCACCAATACCTATCAGCTAAGGTTGTACAATCTGAGTTACAACGTCTCACCCGCTTAGACTAGAAATGGTAAACGATTTCACATGAGGACGATGGATTTCTTGGGGCTTTTTTGAGAGCGGAAGAGCTTTGCAAGATGATAGACATCAAATTCCTTTTAAAATCTCATAGAGTAATAATCTCAATTAGGGAATGGGAATAGGTGGATGACCCTAAGCCCTCTTTGCATTTGGACAAAGTGTGGGTACATACCGCAGACGTCCCGCTTGTGCTTTGTCACTACCTCGGCATTTGGGCAATTGGAATGATTCTCAGCGCTCCTCAAGAAATAGACATGCACTGCCTATAGAGGAGAGGCGTAGTGCGTCCTCAAGTCGCAATGATGTATGTTAATTTGCTTCCGCTGAGATCAGACATTATTTATGGTGTTGCAGGTTATGACATAACATTTTTTCTTGAAGCTCATGACTTCCAAGGTTGATGTCGGTCCACCCCCATCCTCAAGTAGGGAGCCGGATTTTAGTGATGACGACCTCTGGATGAAGAGAATCAGGGGAAAGAAGACCAATTAAGCAAGAAGCCAAAAAATGCCACACCCAAAAATAACACAGAAACACAACAAAACCCTTTGATTCGATGGAGATGGATGCAACATCTCTGGCATAAGGCCCTCTCCAACAGCGTCGCTATCCGCATGGTAAAAGACTTTAGCACCCGATTTGCCGCCGTAGCCGTCCGCAAAGGTCTCCAACAGACGCCGTATCTAGTGGAACTGGGATGCGGGGAGGGGCTCGGCGTCGGCAAACTTGCAGAGCGATGCGGCATCCTCATCCCTGTGCGCAAGGGGACTAGAGAAGTGGTCGTTGCTCCTGCGGAGCGGCGGAAGTGGAGCTGGCGAGCCCTTGCGGAGGCGAGGTGGGCGGCTTCGGTGGCCGGCGGAAGTGACCACCATCCAGGTACCCGGCAGAGACACATCCTCCCCCGCGACTGAGGACTGGTGCGACGCAGATCCGGCAACTGCCGCTTGAAGCTTCCCCACCTTCCGTGTGCTCGGCTGTAGTAGCCAAACCGTGGTCCTCCCCAAGTCTGTGGTAAGTCCTCCAGTCTCAGATCCATGTATGTGTGTGGCGGACGGCCGGAGCGTGGGTTGGTCGCCGCGGGAACTGAAGAAGATATTGCTTGCTTGGTGTGTTTAGTTAAAGTTTAGTTTGTGATTTGGCGTTCCAGATCTATGTCTTTGCTAGTGTATGTTAATTTGGTGTCTGTAAATGGCAGCCTTGAATAGCATGAGATTTAGATTTGTCTGTGATAGAAATGGCCGTTCTTTATTCGTCTATGAATTGAACAGATATCACTTTGATTGGTGAATGGCCGTAGATCCTGAATATGTTAGATGTACGATTATTACTGCATGATGCTTGTAGAGATGTTTTTGAATGCGTGTATGCTAGCTGGTGGGTTACTGACGAGTTGGGTTTCAATGGATTTTCATGAACTAGTTTACAGAATTGTGGCTAAGTGATTTTATCAGCTTCTTGTCCATGTAACTGAAGCGTGTACCTTGATTGATTTTGCTCAGCACCGCACTGAACCACTGATGCTTGATAATATACTTTGATTGAAAGTAAAAGTTGAGGGAAAGAAAATAAGACTGCAAAACATGAGGTAACTATGAGTGAAGTTTTGGGACTGACCAAAGTGCATAGTATTTGATTACAAAAATGTAGTCATGAACTTTGGACACAACCATATTTGTTACTTACTATTTGTGTGATTGATTATCCTTTGTACCACTGATTGCAGTAGTTATTAATTGTATCATTTGTTCATATATGGTTCTTGTAAGATAAAGGGTCCTATTACCATGTACATAATTGACAAGCTACGTACTAACAATTGAAATGGCAAATGAGTACAAGTACGAAGATTGGGATGTCATGCAAAGAACAAAATCTGCTTCCTGAGAATGAACAAATTTGTTGCAAATAAAAGAAAAGGAATGTTGTTGGTGTTTAATTGTGGTTCTTGTAATATCTAGATAATTGAAGCTGCCCAATGTAAACCGACAACACCAATAAAGAACTTACTAGCAATAATTTCATAAATTTCAAGGCTACCACAATCGGTTCATGTCTCAGATTTACCTCATGCTGAAATTGTTTCCTTCCCTGTGATGCAACTGGTTTTAGAATTTTAATAGCGACATTAGCATGATCCAGTACTGCCTTATATACTGGTCCATACCCACCTTCTCCTATCTTGAGTGCCTTGTCGAACTTATGAGTGGCAGCTTGTATGTCATCAATGGAATATCTCTTGTACCGGAGATCATTTTTGTCCATTTGAACGAGTGCAAGAGCTTCCTCTTCTGCATTCCTTAGATCTTGGTACTTTTTGGATTCTTCCATCTTCATCTAGTGCATCTGTGCTACCTGCAGTTAGATCATTGTTCATTATATCAACGTCTTCTGATTAGTTCAGGAATTACTTGTCATTTTTGCTTAAGGCTAGCAATACAGAAGCAAACACACCTTCTGTCAATTCACCTAAGAGGCATACATGATATCTGTTCTCCACAACATCCAGAAGCTGTTGGTTCCTTAAAGGAATGGCATGGTAGCTAGTGCAGTAATGAGAATGGCCACTATATTAGTGTGCAGTTTTGTGTGTATATATATGTTGCCTGAAATGCTTAACTAGTGTAAACTTTGAGTTGAAATTTAGTTCCTCGCTTTAGTCATCCCTGTCCGTGCTTGTAGATGGACGCCACAGCGCTTGCCGCTCTTGTGTCAAAAATGCAGGACCATGTGCAGGAGATGGCTGCCGCGTTGAAGAAGGTGGTCAAGGACAACTTGAGTATGAACAACACCCCTACTGACGTGGAGCTCAACAGAGCACTGCTGGTGGTCGACAACATTGCGGGGGACTTGGAGCAGCTCGTGTTCCAAGTTGAAGATGCTTTGAGCGGCACAATGGAAGCGTGGTAGTGCAAGAGGAAGCGTGGGGCTCAAAGGACGTTGACGACAACGACGTCGTTCCCGCTGACTGGAGCCCGGATGACATACTATGTGGCGATTCGGATGACCTACTGTGTGGCGATTCGGATGATGGCTTGTCCATTGAATCCGATCGATCTTGGAGGCTGTAGTTGGGTAGGGTGTGTACTTAGTTGTTCGGTAATTGTTGAGTTGAGGTAGCCTCTAGTTGTTGGTCTTGTACTCTGGTACTCCCTCATGATGTAAGTGTTATTCCTTAAGACATATCCCTCGTTATGTTCGTAATGTCTGAATGGTTGATAATTTTTTGCAAGATAATGCCTTTTACATTCTTTAGATTTCATACTGCGTTGTTGTATTTCATCGTGTTTTTAATGGTTTGCAGGGACTCTATGGAGTACACCCCCTTCCTACGTGGTGACGACAATGGGATCCCTTGGGACGATGTTGTGCCGCCCACCCAAGAAGGCATCTTCGGGACAGAGGCTCATGTGGCAGAAGATCAGCAACCCGAGGCACCGGGAGAGGTGGTAGCTGCAGGTGGCCGTGGATGCAGTTACACCATGCAGGAGGACCTTCATCTTGTGAAGGCATGGCTGAACGTGAGTATGGATCCCGTGGTGGGGACCAACCAGAGTATAAGGGCTTTCTGGCAGAGGATCGAGACCTTTTTCCACGAGCACAAAGACTTTCATTCCACCCACAATAAGAAGTCTCTGCAGGGGAGGTGGACCTTCATCAACGGGATGGTGTAGAGGTTCTGCGGGCATTATGCTAGGGCTGTGCGTAATAGGAGGAGTGGGACGACCGAGCCCGACACGGTACATTTATTTTCTATGGTTGATGTATCTATGTGCCATTGTAAGCTTTACCATATGTGTTGTCATGATGGAACTGTCCCTTTATTACTGATTTTTATGTGTTTCAGATCGCGGCGGCATGTCAAATGTTCCAGGCCATGGAAAACAAGGAGTTCACGTTGCTGCCTTGTTGGGTGGAGTTGCGGCATCATCCCAAGTGGCAATCCGAGACCTCATGCAAGAAGCAGAAGACCTCCGCCGTGGGCAGCCCCGCATCGACGCAGCATGTTGAGTCTTCTCCCGGGGTTGGCCACAATTGCTCGAAGGAGGTTGCCCGCGGTTCTTCCTCCTCGAACTCAGCTTCTAGGCCCATGATAGAGATATTTGACCGCCAGTTGGCCATGAAAGAGAAGGTTGAGAAGGACAGGGCCGAGATATTTGCTGAGATGATGAGAATAGAGCACCAGAGGCTCAGGCTCGAGGAGGAGCGTGTGCAATTGGAAAAGGTAAAGGAGGAGAGGGAAAAGGTAAAGGAGGAGAGGGAGATAATGAACATGGATCTTTCGCAGATGGATGAGGACCAGCATGCCTACTACAAGAGCCTCCGGCAGAGCATTATTGCAGCTAGGCACGCCGCCTCTGGGCCATCCGGCTAATTTGCACTCTTGGTTGTATTATGTTCGAGATTCAATCTATCTTGCAGCTTACAAATAGTGAATGTAATGCATGGTTGTGTAGAAACATGGTGTGCTTTATTTGTGTGTAGAACTCCATGGTTGCTTGCTCTGCAATAAGGATCATTGTGCATAGGATTGCAGCAGAGGAGGAGCTGATCTAGAAGGTCACCTCCCAGTCTATGATGGATTTGAAACCATGCCCAGATTTGCTTGTTGATTTCTTATTTGTTACCTCCCTTGTTGTGTTAAATTTCTCCCCTTCTGCTATCTTTCTAGTTTCTGTGTCGTGCAAAACTGCAATGCTGTTCGGTTCTGTCGGTGACATGGGAACCGGGAGTTCCTGAGTCCCGAGGCTAGGACAGCAGAGTGCCACGTGGCGCTCTCCCTCGGGGATTATCTCCCCGAGACCCGAGAAGACCAAGTTCCGGGAGAGGGTGCTCGGGGCCATGAACAGTGGTCCCCGAGTACCCGAGTTCCCTGAAGATCCGAGCAGACATAGTTCTGGGAGATGGTGCTCAGGGCCATGAACAGTGGTCCCCGAGTACCCGAGTTCCCTGAGAACCCGAGCAGACACAGTTTCGGGAGAGGGCGCTCTAGGCCATGAACAGTGGTCCCTGAGTACCCGAGTTCCCCGAGGACCGAGAAAAGGCATATCCAAGGGAGAGTGCTCGGGGCTATGAACAGTAGTCCTCGAGCACCCAGAGTTCCCAAGGACTTGAGAAGCCCTTTGCCGGTGGACCCCACAAGGGTTCAGCGGTGAGGTGTCAATTGGTGAGAGGCCCGATGCTGCATTTAAGAGGAAGCATGGCTTGTCACTTCCAACCACTCCCCCACACCTGCTGTCAGTCCCTGCCACTGCCTGGCAGGGAGGCGTGGGGACATCTAATTCAGCGGGTCCCGTCGCGCGTTATCCGGCGCGCCTCGGGATATCGTCGCAGGGCTCGAGGCATATCGTCTGCCGCTCTGCTGCGCCAGGCTTGCTCTGACTGGATGGGTACGAGGGGTTGCTCGGTGGCTGCCCAATGGGCCCTCCCTGCTGCATCCACTGAAAAGCAGCATGATGACGACAGTACCAGACGGGGGCGCATTTTTAACCCCCCGTAACATCAAGCTGCAGCCCATGATGGTTGTTTTCCATTTATGGTGCCTTGGGACTTGCGCCATCCTTTCTGGGCACTCTAGGCCGCCCCGACGGGATATAAGAAGGGGTGGGCGCCCCGGAAAAGAAAGGTAAGTCTTACGGAAGCCTTGAAGATGGACAAGCCGGACAAGTGCTGGAGGTCGACCAAGACTCACGAGCTGAAGAATACCGAGACAAGCTAACGAAGAATAAGACACACGAAGCTCTAGACTTAGATAGAAATCCTTATAACATAAGAGATCCTCAGAGAGGCATTCCCAGAGCATTTATAGCATACACACAGGAGTAGGGTATTATGCTCCGTGCGGCCCGAACCTGTCTAAAATCTCCTGAGCATTTATTTCCACTAGCATCCGATCATCCATCTCACCTGCATCCCATTTACTCTCATTTAATTCACGTATGAGGTAGATTCAGAATCATCCCCCCGGCCGAATCTCAAAGGGGGTCCCTCCAGATCCCCGCTTGTGGAGTTCATCCTCCGACAGGTTCTTAGTTCAAAACACGAAGAATCAAAGGAAGCCGATCCAAGGACTGAGTTCATTTGACTACACATGCAACAAGAATGGTACATACCATTACCAAACATAATACGCACGTACATACCACATAGTTCCTTAGGACATAGTACTAAGCATGTTATTGATCGAACTACAAGAGATTCATACTACTCTCCTCCGTGGAGCTGCCAGAGATGCTCAACAATATCATCACGGAGTTGCTGATGACCTGGTCTGCTTCTTATATCACCATACCTTTGGATAAATGCTTGCAGTGAGGGGGTTGCGGCGTGCGACGGCACCACATCCTCACCAGCACCCTCGTACACGTGTTCGACTTCCCCATCCGGTCTCTCATCTTCGATTACCATGTTGTGCATGGTAATGCAGGGGGTCATGATGTCATTAAGGGTTTCCTGATCCCATAACCTCGCTGCTCCTCGGACTATGGGAAATCGGGACTGCAGGACTCTGAAGGCCCGTTCGACATCCTTTCGTGCTGCCGCCTATTGAACCACGAAGTGTTGTCGCTTCCTCCCAACTGGAGATCGTATGGGCTTCACGAACGTTGCCCACTTTGGATATATGTCGTCTGCAAGGTAGTACCCCATGGTGTAATGGTGTCCATTAATGGAGTATTGTACCTTGGGTGCCTCGCCAGTGGCAAGATTGTTGAGGAGATGTGAACGATGCAGCATGTTGGTGTCGTTCAGAGAACCTGGCATGCCAAAGAAGGCTTGCCAAATCCACAGGTCCTGCGATGCCACTGCCTCTAGAATGATCGTCGGTGCATTGACATGGCCGGTGAAAGAACCCGACCACACCGTCGGATAGTTCTTCCACCTCCAATGCATGCAGTCAATGCTTCCCAGCATCCCGAGGAACCCTCTTCGCTCGTTGATAGCAAGCAAGCGAGCAATGTCCTCCTCGTTCGGAGCATGGAGGTACTCATCGTCGAACACCTCGACGACAACACAAACAAACCGTCTCATGCTCTCAATGATGGTGCTCTCCCCTAGCCGGAGGCACTCATCCAGAGAATCTGCAGGAGCATCGTATGCTAGCATACGGAATACCACAACCACTTTTTGCAAGGAGGATAGCCCCAGCTCGCTTGCAGCGTTCCTCCTCTACTGGAACCACGGGTCATGCTCCTCAACCGCCTGCACAATCTTGTGGTAAAGGTCATGTTTCATCATGAACCTGCACAAACACCGAGCATTAACACCTCACATACCATCAGTACATAATACCTACACAAGAGAACTTCTGTTTATAATTGTACCTGCGACGGAAAATGTAGTCGAGGTACACCGCGGGATCGGCAAAGTAGTCATTGTACAACCTATTGTGGCTCTCCAGCCGATTTCGGTGGATACGCCGATGACCCGGCACTGAACCGCCCCAAGGCCCCCGCTGTGATGCCTCCCCGTCCGCATGCCAGGCGCTGAGAATCGCTAAGACCAAATCATCTTCCTCATCGGAAGAATCATTGGAGAAACAAAGGTCTCTCAAGTGCTGCTTCCAGGCTAACGAGGATCCATTTGGTTGGCTTGCAAGTGAGAGTACCTCAGCCTCATATATATAGTGAGATGCTGAGCCTTGTGACCGAATCCACCGCAGTTCCTTCCCCTACAAGCCACTAGTCGTGAGGCTTCTGTAGCAAGACTGGTTCTTCCTTCCTTTGTAAGCTAAATTGTAGTGGAAGCCACAACCATTTCGTATGTTGCAAACAATCATTTGTGACTGCGTAGTTGAAGGGGTGAAAAAAATTAGCTCCAAAAAAATAATGCCAAACAAATATTTATTTTTCCCGAATAAATGCAATTTATACGTACCACGAATTTTAACCGTGCCAATCAATACCCGTTGCAACGGGAACAGGTGAAACCCGATGCTGCTACTGCGGTTATGGCGGTTGGCCACAAAACATTTTAATATAGGAAAGAGAAGATAGTGGATGAGATATAGAGTTTCTGTTAGAGATGGAGGGAATGAGGGATGCTGTAATAGTGATAGAGGATGCTGTAATAGTATTTTAGAGGATAAATTTTTAGAGTTTCTGTTAGAGATGACCTAACACCCCAGGTCGATGGCTCCCTTCCCTACTGGGGGCGCTCACGGCGGGTCACGCCTCATTGCGGTGATGCCATTTAACCTGCGTGAAATGGGGGCGAGCAGGCAATCAAGCATCGTGAAGACTCCCTTGTCTGTCATGGCGTCTCCATCGGTTAGTGGAAGTGCCTCTGGGTCTTCGGGGTGCTTCGGCATCCACCGTTGCTCAGGTCAGCATCTCCACGTCAAATGTTGTGGTGCTCAGCTCGGCTCGAGTGGAAGGTTCCGCAGACTATGCGATTGCTCATGGCTCCTCGGCCGGCTCGATCACTTCCACCACGATGCCTGTGCTTGAGGCTTCGCATACGGTGACTGAAGCAGTGATTCTGTGTGGTGGGCGATTAGGACGGGGTGTGGCTGCCTCAATAGCAGGGGAGATCTATGATGAAATTGGTGCTTCTCATGGGCCCTCGATCGCGGCTCGGATTCCACCATGATGCCCAAGTCCATGTGTTTGTGAACCCTTCTTTTAATAATGATGTTATGATTTTCACAAAACTCGTTTTATAAAAATAAAACTTTGCATGTGTAAACTTAGCATTTTTGCAAGATTCAACTTATGGTCATGTACTTGTTAAATATTGTATGTATGTATTTATATCCCTTTGATGTAGGGTAAGTATTGAGACTTGGTGAGTACGTTTGTACTCACCATTGTTTATGATTTTAGAGGAAGATCCGGATTTCACTGACGCCGACGGTGAGGCTTATGAATAAGTCTTGGTCGCGTCCTCACCCGAGTTATATGTGGAGTGGCATGCCCCCATGCTGGTCCTATTGTGCCCTCTGGTGTTGTGGACTCTGTTGCTCAGGAGCCTTTGCGGAGCTCTTTATGTATTGTTAGCTTGGTGGATTTATTTCACTACTCTATTTGTTGTACGACTATGATATCACATGTTGTAAAACTTGTATTTAACAGCGACAGATCAGGAACTATATAATAAAGTTTTAAACACCGAGATGACCCAGGGCACTTCAGAAAAGCATTGAGGCACAGATTCTATTGGCCGGAGGCTATCAACGAAGTGGATGCCACAGTCCAAAGCTGCATGAAATGCAATACATAGCCAAGAGCTCCAACAAACATTTGTCAGCGATACAGCTCATCCCACCGATTTGGCCCTTGACTTGGTGGGGGGATTGACATCATAGGACAGTTGTCAGCCACTCTAGGATACTTTCGCTATGCTGTAGTGACAGTTGAGTACTTCTCCAAATGGGTGGAGGTAGTTCCATTTGCGAAGATCACGCTAAAAAATGTTCAAAAGTTCTTGTGGCAAAACATCATCTGTCGCTTCGGCGTTCCACACGAAGTAACAATCGGTAATGGAACACAATTTGATAGCAAAGGATTTAAGCAGTGTTGCGAAGACATGGGAATCAAAATTCATTTTGCTTCGTTGTGCCATCCCAGTCGAATGGAGCTATGGAGAGGGTGAATAGCAATGTGTTGGCTAGTGTGGCAATGCGGCTGCAAGGTCTCCCGAAAGGAAAATGGGTCGAGGAGTTGCCGAAAGTCCTGTGGTCACTCAGAACAACAGCAACCAGACCAACATGTTTCACGTCGTTTCACTTACTCCTCGGCGAAGAGGCTATGACTCTAGAGGAATGTAAAAACAAGTTATTTTGTGTCATCGCTGAGATAGCTCAGAACGAATAGCTAGTAATAAAAGATATACTGGAAGAAATTAGAATGCAAGTCGTTGAAAACTTGGTGAAGTACCAAGAGGAAACAAAAGATGAGTGACAAGAATGTGTCTCCGAAGGAGTTCACTCTAGGGGACCTTGTACTACGAAGGCTTCCCAATGCTTCGACTGTGGGAAAGCTAAGAAGCAAATGTGATGGACTTTTTTTGGTGAAGAGTTCAAAGAGGACTGGGTCTTATCACTTGGCTACTCTCGAAAGAGAAAAGCTTACGCACACTTGGAATGCAGATAGCCTTCGCAAGTATTATATGTAATCAAAGACATTAAAAGGGGGTTTCATAGTAATAGGCAAAATACCTGTAGTAGATTTACGTTTATGCAGTTTTAAATTCAGCATTTCAATTCAAGCAATGTGCAGGTGTTGTACTATTTTCCTCATAGGGGAAACCCCTCATCAGGGCATGAGGTTTTTAACAAGGCAGCCACCTTTGTAAACCCTTAAGATTATATGAAATTACCCCCAAGGAAGCATGTGCCTCGATGGAATTCATGCATAATTCATCGTCAAAGTGATGCAAACCTTCGCTTGAAGGATGCACACCAATCGACAAAATAAGGCGGGTTGAAGCTAGCAAAAAAAAAGTCAAGGTAAGGAATGTAAAAGTATGCCTGACACCTTACCCTTCGACTTAAAGACGGGTACACAACCGCAAGAAAAAGCCAAAATGTTGCTAGACCTTAAAGCAAAGGTAGCACACCTCTTGACTTAAAAAGAAAAAAAAATCCAATGTGTTGCGAAACCTTAAAACAAAGGCAGCTTACCTCTCATCTTAAAAAGGAAGAAGCCGAAGTGCTGCTAGACCTTAAAGCAAGGGCAACTCACCTCTGGACTTCGAAGAAAAAAAATCTTGTGTCACTAATCCACAGTGGGAATTGCACACCTCGGCATGAACAAAGTTAAAGCACTGCCGAGTTAAAGATGAGTAAGGCACACATCGAATCAAAAAGTTCAAGAGAACTTTGAACTACAAAATAAAGACAAATACACCCTTCGGCCATTACATATTTGGTTTTTGAGTAAAAAAAGAGAGGCAAAAACAACCATAAATCCGTGAAAGGGGACTACTTTTTTTTTTATCGACGCTTCACGCTCGTTGCCACCGAAGGTCCCTACGGCTTAACGTTGGGGGGATGGTGTTTTTTTTATTGAATCTTCGCACATGTTGCCGCCAAAGGCCCCTACGGCTTAAAAGTTGGGGGGGGGGGTGGCGTTTTTTTGACCTACGCTTTACGCATGTTGCTGCTGAAGGTCCCTACAATTTAAAAGTTGAGGGACAGTGTTTTTTCGATCGACGCTTCATGCACGTTGCTGCGGAAGGTCCCTACAGATTAAAAGTTGAGGGACAACATTTTTTTTGATCGACGCTTAATGCACGTTGCTGCCGAAGGTCCCTACGGCTTAAAGTTGGGGGGACGACATTTTTTTGATTGACGCTTCACACATGTTGCTGCTGAAGGTCCTTATGGCTTAGGGACGGTGTTTTTTCAATTGATGTTTCACGCACGTTGCTACCGAAGGTCCCTACGGTTTAAAAGTTGGGGACGATATTTTTTCAATCGATGCTTCGTGCATGTGAAAGCCGAAGGTCCCTACGGCTAAAAAGTTTGGGACTGAAGGCTCAATGAAAGATTGCAACAAAGAATAATGAAAATTCATTCTGCATATTCATCAATGTCAGGATCTGCAAAATCTTTATACATTTAACTATGACTAAGTTGGAAAGCGATACCTCTCCTTGTGGGAAAAGGCTCCATCGGGTCCAGGGGGGACCCGATATAACTATCTAAAGAAGTGCCAGGTGAAGGTACAGACAGAACACCATGACATTCGATGAATGGTGCGCCTTGCGAAGGTTGAGGTTGCTGCTAATAACAAAAATGCAAGAGCGAGGTCAAGTTATACTCTTCATCAATTAGCTCATGCTTCGGCTCAAGGAGCCCTATCGGAGGGTCAAAGTCTCCACGCTCTATCCTACGAATTTCCCATTTGACCCTTCAGACCTCTAAGTCTGAAGGGAAAAATGAATCCCAAAACACTTTCATTTTAGCATTTCTAGCATCATAGGTCCTAGCCTTTGCACGCCAATACTTATCAAATTCTATGTCAAGGTGGCGATGGTGGAATGAATCACAGCAAGTCTATGACATGAAAAGGTTGTCCCGTATCATAGTTATAGGGACAGCACCTTCAACTACCCGCAGAGAGTCGAAAGGGGAAATGCGCATGGTGCGAAGATGGTCAAAATACATCGTGTTTTAGTCACAAATGACTACAATAAGTCACTCCTCGCTCACACCTACTCTGGCCCCACATTTTGTGCTTCGTCAGTGCCCTGTGAAGGAGCAAGTGGCGAAGTGGGCTGAGCAGAGGTTCCTGTAATGACCAAAGCATCCCTGGTCTTCATGGTAGCCTACAATAAAAAGTAGTTAAAAATAAATGAAAGAATAATAAAACAATGCTAAAACATAACGAAAAGGTACTTACTCATCGGTGGTTGTTCTTCGCCTCTTGAAGGGCGAGGTCGCACCCATACTTGCACCAGTAGTTGCTGGTGAAAGCTTTGGTGGCAGCCTTCGACGTCTTTGTCACCGCCTCGGTTGACATGTCTGGCGGGTAGTAGAACGAAGGGCTTTGGAGAGCCTTGTTGTGGTTGTAGCTTGTCATCTCTAAAGATTGTATAAGGCTTTGGCCTAAAATCATGGTGCAGAAATCGCCATACAAGTGGGCTGCTTGCCGAAGGCCTTCAGGCAATTTTGTGACCCACTCGAGAAGGCCGTCGAGGTCGAAAGCTAGAATTGAGGTCGAAGCACCCAATTCTTGAAGAGTTTTGCCAATAGCTTCAGTGGCCCTCACCGCTTTTAGCTCCAGAACCTCTACCCGCTTCTGGATAGTGTCCCCAGCAAGTTGCCTTGGTTCGTGCAGTGCTTTGTTTAGGCGTTGGTTTTCAACTTTTTCGGCCACATAGAGAGCTCGAACTTCTTGGTGATCCTTTTTAAGCTCATCAAGCTTTGATATGGGTGCTTCCGACACCTCTGCTCGTTGGGGAAGGGTGCCTACCTCTTTTTACAATTCCTGCACACTCAGTACGACCATCTTCATCTATTGGAGGTATTCACCGATCTTTCCTTTGGTCTTCTCTGCTGTTTTAGGAAGTAGGTCTCTCATTGCCTCCGCCCCTTTTAGGCGAGCCTTCTCCTGTTCTTCACGCTTACGCGTAGCGCACGCGAGAAGCATGCCCTATAAAATAAATATTAAATTATAAGTATGAATGTGTGAAGGTAAGAATAATGATAATCGAAAGTACCTTTGCTGTCATGACGTCAAAGGCGTCCATACGTTCAGAAGCAGTTTCTACGCCAATTGTATCTTGAGCACGAGGAGGGCGAAGCTATCGAATGTGTTCTTTGCATCCTTCACCTCTCCAGCATTCGGTTCAAATGAAGTCAGTCACAATGCTTTGGCCTCAATGATTCTAGCATTACATGGGGCGCCCTCTGACATAAGGTCTTTGCCACCGTGACGACACAACTGTGGAGAAGCATCCTCCCCCTCTTCGGTCTCCGCACTCAATTGACTTTTGGAGGAGTCAGAGTCTGAGCTGGAAGAAGATGAGCTGTTTGGCTCGGATCCAGAGTCAGTAGGGCTAGCCTCTTCAACCCTCTTGCCATGCCAAAGCTCAGCCTCCCTCTCTTTTGCCATAGTTGGGGCAACAAGCCGAGACCCTAGTAGCTAGTCGATCTGTGCAGAGGTCACGACACGCTTAGGAGAAGGAGTGACCACATCTACTGTCTCCTTTGGAGGCACCTGTCGGAGGGGTACAACTTCAACAGCCTTGGGGCCCTCGAGGTCGTCCTCACCCTGTGTATCGCCAAAGATTAATTGGAGAAACCCCTTCTTCGATGTTGTTGTCTTCTTTTTATTGGCTGCCTGAGCTGGAGGATTTAAACCTCTCCTCTTTTTTTGATCTTGGGTGGCGGAGGGACCTCTGGTGTTGGAGTCCGAGAGGTGCTCCCTTCTGCACCGCCCGCGGAGGACCCGAAGAGCTTTGGCCTATCCTCATAGATGAGGCCTCGATGCTCGAAGATTCGATTCAGCTAGTGGCCAAGGGCCTATTCAACACAGGTTTGGCCTTCGGCTAGTGAGAACTTTCCGAGAGGAGTCAGGCTTCAGCCTCCACTTCATTGACTATTAAAGCTACATAAAAAATACTAAAATACTTAGGAATGTAGCATAAAAATTGTGACTAGTGGGAAATTAAGTCAAGACATACTAGTTTTTCCTCCAAAATCAAATAGGGGGCAGCATAGCCCCTCTGGCCCTTTTGGCCTGAAGTATGGAATAGACCACCCTTCATTCAGGAGCTAAACCCCCGCAACAATGAACTCTTCAACGAGGTCACGAGTGCTTAGGTGCTTCGCACACCTTGTGAAGGCTTCAAAGGTAGCATGCTAAGAGTTTTTTAGAATCACATTGAGGTCATGGTTACCCTTGTAGTCTTGGCACTTGGACACAAGGTACTCCCTCTTCTCCACCTTATGGTCGAACCACCACTGCATCCAGTCCTTCGACCACTTGTTCTTGTAGGCCACGGCAGGTGTAACCAAGTTGCCTCGATAATAGAAGTTAATACAGTCATACTGGGCTGTGCATTGGGCGTTATCCACAAAGAAAGGCTTTGGTTGGTGATGAAGTTGATGAGCGGTGATGAATGCTCGTGCGGAGGCCATTGTCTCTTTTGATGTCGGTGCCCAAGTAAACAAGCTGAGCCAAATGATGGCATTTGGCATTAGTTGGTGCAGAAAGATCTCAAACATCTTAAGGACCTTCACCATCATTTCATCACAGGGTAGATGAAGCCCCGCTTAGAAGTAATCCACAAAGACAATGGCTTCATCATCTTTTGACTGAGGGGTCTCCTGGTCCTTCGGAAGCTGGACCTTCGAAATGTCGTTTATCGGACCTTCTTTCTTCAGGCCGGCCAAGACCCCTTCCTTAACCTTCGACCGCCTGATCCAGTAGGTCGTCGGCTTCACGGTTTTGCTCTTCAGGGGCATTAGATCAGGATGCCTTAACTTCCGCTAAAAGTGCGAAGATTGTTGGATGGCTTTGGGTAGAGTGACAGAAGTAGATTATGTGGGCTTGAAAGCAATGTGTTTGCGGTAAAAACTGCAGGGTAACACATTTATATAGCGGTCAGAATGCGAATCAAGGGCAGTAAAAAAGACGTGCGTTAGGAATGGAACCATCACATTTATGGAAGTTAAGACAAATGAATAGTAACTAACATCTCAAACCATCTTGCCAGAGAAACCAACAATAATAGAAAAATCAGACCCTTCAGGTAAGCAAAGGGGGACTAGTTTACCGAAGGTAAATCATGTAGTGCGAGGCCTTCGATGGGCCAAAGGGGACGACATTCGGTGATACCATCTAATTGACGGGTTCGGCCTATTGAAGAGGAACCTTGCCTGTGGGGGGCTGCTGTTGGGGAATGGTCTCACAGGCCCCTTCGGACATTAGGTCAAAGACCTCTGCAAACACCTAACTAACAAGGCTTACATTTTCCATGGATCTGTCATGTTGCAGGAATCCTTTGGCAAGCCAAATAATCCTTTGGACTCTTAACGCCGCAAGAACGGTTCCGACAGCTAGGATGGGCGAAGCTTTCGTTGGGCCTTTGGAGCTCGGCCGAAGGGCTTTGCTCGACATGAGGGATTCATACGACGGGACATCGAAGGTGTTACCAAGTGGAGACCTTCAGAAGTCCAAGTGAAAGGTGACCCAAGGCCGATGCGAAGACGGAGGAAAGGGTGAAGGCATGGTCGAGGGAGGACCACTTCTAGCGACTGAAAACCATGAAGGGCAAGATTGTAAATAATCTGGTTGTATTTAGAATAGTACCATATTACCCGTGTATTTTTTGAGAATGCGACAGTTAGAGGGGTAATCTCATAAACTGTAGCAGTGAACGGTTGGTTACGGCCTATAAATAGGGCGTAAGTGTAACTAACAGGACATGTGACATTGATTCTAGTAAAAGCTTCCCCACTTTGTGTGCATTTTCCTCTAGCCATCAGATCCCTGCAAGGTCCGAAGGCCCATCACTTTGTTCGGGAACACTAGTTCCCAACACGAACCCTAGTTGGAAAGGCTTTCAGACATGGTTTCTATTGGTCTACGACTCTCCATGATGCTAGTGAGTTGGTAAAAAGTGTAGAAGCTGACAATTTCACAGTAGAAGAGTACATCAACCCGCTCAAGCCTTACAAACGATCCCTTTATCATGGCCTTTCATGACTTAGGGGTTGGATATTCTGGGGCCCTTCTTGGTAGCACCTGGGGTTGGATGCTACCCTGTGAACTAAAGATCAAATCTCCCCAAGTCGAGTTATACGTTGATAAGGATGAAATTCCAAAAAGACAAGATGACATCAATGCTCACTAAGAAAAAAGGACACAAGAGTTTATAAGATTAGCACAGTACCAACAAGCTTTCCGAAGCTACCACAACCAGAACATCCGTAAAAGATCTTTTGAACCTGAAAATCTGGTTCTACGTCTCCTACAAAGCCAGAAGAATAGCAACAAGATGTCTCCAAAGTGGGAAGGTCCTTGTAGGGTGGTCGAATCTAATCGACCAGGGTCGTATAGATAGCTATAGAAGATTGTCAAGTCCTTAAAAATTCTTGGAATATCGACCAACTTCATAAGTTCTATGTGTAAGTACTTAGAATATATTTTGTAATGATAGTTGTCATATTATTAATATACATTTTTTCCTATTCTCAAGCGAATACCATAAAAAATTGAGGTAATACGCAATTCGGGAACTTGTACCTACGCGCACACTTGGTTTTTTGACTACCCATCCAAGAATCCTTCCCCGATAACTAGTCATGGGCTTCATACATATTGGGAGAACAAAACTTGTCGTGCATATCTTTTTCTTAATGAGAAGGGAAGAATTTTTTTTCTTTAGGGATTGCAGAAGACCTTGTTGAATCTCCGAGTGACTGAAAACTCAAATGTTTTCTGCTTGGAATCGAGCCTAAGGTTGTCATGAAAAATATTCCGATAAGAAACTCCGCAAACCTCAAAACTATCTAAAAGAGATATCAGACACTTGTTAAAACTTCCTGTATTCAAAAGAAGGATTACAGTCATACCTAGGTATTCTAGTAGAAGTAGGAATCTTTCATTTAACAAGATTTTACAGATAAACTAATGGAGCAATGATTAAAAAAAGAGCTACCCGGCGAAGAGGAAGAGATTGCCTGACTCTCCTGCCCATTGAGAGGTCAAGGTCAGTAGCGTCCCAACTCTCGGTTGAACTTGCCGGTGTCATAGCCTAAGATCATCAACATCTCCGACGATGATGATTTAGACTCCTCACCTCGGGTTGCTGCTCTACGATAACAGTTATGGTGAGGGATTGGCTCCCAAGCACCATCGTCGGAGTCACCACCTGTTGGGGATGATCTACCGCCCCCCTTCGGATGGCAAGTCGAAGTCCACCGGTGGCTGAGCACTGATGGGTGTTGCAGTTGTGTTTCAGGAAATGAAGGTGAAGGCCATGGTGGACCTTCGGCCGGAGCCCGAAGGTTGGTCTGCGACCTTCCCCACCTGTGTAGGAGAAGGCTGTAGCAGACCTTCGGTCGGAAGTCGAAGGTTGACCAGCGACTCCACTCGCCCATGCAGGCAAAGGCTCTGACGTGCCTTGGGCTGGAGGCCGAAGGTCAACCCATGGCACCGGAGAGCAGGGGCGAAGGTCGTGGAGAACCTTCAGTTGGAAGCCGGAGAGAGGCCCGCAGCGCAGTCATGAGACTGGCCGAAGACCACAAATGGACGTCGAGGCTCACATAGCCGCTCAGGGCACAATTGTAATTATGCAAATGTACTTAATTGTACCATAATGCCCTCAAATATGCTGGGAATGTGGCAGTTGAGAGGGTAAAATTGTAAATTCTAGCGTAGAGTCGTTGGGTACGGGCTATAAATAGGGTCATACTATTCCTGAAACGCTAGAGGAATGAAGATTATTCACCCATAACACGTATCACACCCAGGAGCCTTCGGCTTTCCCTCAGAGCGAAGGCTTTCTTTGTTCAGGACTTCGGTTCCAACACCGCCTTGGCTACTCGCTTTGGCCACCCTCGCCGAAATAACACAAGGAAGGAGAGGATGAAGTGGCGAGCATCTTGCCATTTTTAATGGAGACGCCATTGGATGCCTCCTTCTTCTCCGCCTTAGCTTCCGCTTCTTCCTCTTTTATTTCTGCCTCCAAAATATCCTAGTCTACTTCATCTTGGGCTTGAGGCACTGGGGGCTTGTCGTCTTTAATAGGGACACTGTGAGTCACAACCCTTTCTTCAACCTCCTCGTTAGAGGAGACTTCGATGACCTCCACTATTGAACCAGACTGTGCAGGAAACGATGGAGGAGTAAGGGGGGTGTACTCGGGGGAAGAAGGTAAGTAGTCAAGAGAAGAGGGTGTGTATTGAGGAGAATCCATGATCGGACTCGAGATTGGTGTAGCTGAGCTCTGGCACCTGAAGGTTTATATAGACCAATGGATCAAGAGGCGAAACGCTTCACCTACCAAGCATTAACTTTGCGTGCAATTGCGTTACGAGTCACGAGCGCCCAAGCGACGCTTGGTCATCAAAGCTACTTCTCTTCAGCTAACCAACGCGGACAAAGAGGTGGACTCCGTGCAGTCGTTTACCTGTTGAGTTTTTTAGGGCATGGGAGCAGTTAAAAGGATGGAGCAACGGACATTTCGCGTTTATGATGGAGAACCTTTTCACCACCACGCAAATTTTCCACTGCCATGGTTCAACCTTCGAGCCTAGCCAGCAATGAGTCTTATCTCCCTTGTACTTGGCAAGGACGAGATAATTTATTCGGGTCAACAAGAAAAACTACCCGAACAAAATACCTCCTTGAGAACTTGAATGTATTCAAAATCCTGAGTAGGTGATCTTATAACCCAGGAAATCCGATTAGATGATCTATCCTAATCGGAAGACCGAGTTTATGGTCGGATAGAAAGCTTATCTTTGTTGGCTATAAACTTGAACCGTGGAAGCCTCATTTCACGTACTAATGGGGGCCTTGAAGATGAATAATGGATAGTTATCATATTCGGGTACTCTAGTGTTTACTGTAATTCTCGAGGCATATCTTTATCCTTGGAAGAGGATCCCTAGAAGAAAGGAAACTACCTGTATATATCCAAGGCGACCCATAATCAGGAAGGCCTATCTTCAAGAATAGGAAAGAGGAATTCAGAGGATGTACGACACTTCTATATATATATGGAGCCAAGCGGCCCTACGGAGGACAAGTCGAGAGAGAAAGAGAACAAACTCGTGTCAAGCCCATAAAAGCCAATAGAAACCAAGGAAGAAGTTGCGTACTAGGTTTAGATCCATCTAGGCTAGCTACACCCCCTTGTAACAGGCTTAGAGCAATACAAGACAAAAATAACATAGGGTTATTATCCTCAGAGAGGCCCGAACCCGTCTAAAAATCCCTGTATGTTTTCCTTGTGATTTGTCTACTCTAACAAGTTCGTTAGATTGGCGATTTACGAATCGTTGACATAAGATTTTGCAGGGTAAACAACAAGACCAAGAGGAGAATACCTTGCTGCAATTTCCATCATCTAAGGTGGAAAAGGAGTGTGTGCAGCATGCACAAGAGGAAGAACTTGCTGAAATTTCTGCGGGAGAAGATACATTGGAGATATAGAAAAATAATAATATAGAGAGGTTATTTGGTACATATGATTAACAACAAGGTGAAAACATAATTATTCTAAACCATAAAGACTTGGGTATGTTTTCTTGTTAGAATATTGTCCATTCACATTGTTTTTGCACACCTGTGTTGCTTAATGTCATGCAGGAACAGATTGCACATAATGAGGTGTTGCAAGTTGTTATCAACAAGAATAATGTGTTGACATATCATATCTACCTCTTGGTTCAGAGAGAAGTGTGTATTGAGATTTTTTGTAGATAATGGAATAAGATTATCCCAGCCTCTGCATCAGAAGATGCACATAGCCATTCATTATTACAGAGTCGGAGCCAAAGGCTCTCACACCACACAACAACACAAACTCTCTTGAGCACCAAACTATGGAAACTCAACTATCAAGCACATATTCTATTATTAAACTTCCACCCATGCCTGGCGAAGATTTCCATCACCACTATCTCCAAAAGGCAGCATGCAACATTTATGTGGTGACATTCTTCCTCCTTTTGCAATAAAGCCTAGAACCTTATCCAATGGGTGCCCATGAAAATAACATGCATATGAGAATGAACTATTGCTTTATCAAAGACTGCATCATTGCGACTTAACCATATCGCCCAACACATAGCACTTGCACCAACTAGAATCTGATTCTTAAGCTTTGGTTTCACCCCATGTAGCCTAACATATTAGGAACACTACGAGGAGGTTGGAGACCAAGAGTTACTTGAACTGTTCACCATAAAAAATCTAGCAAAGTGACAATACAAAAATAGATGTTGTATTGTTTCATTGGAATTACAAAAACAACATTTAGAACTACCTTTCCACTACCTTTTTGCTAGGTTATCTTTTGTTAGAATAACACATTTATGCAAGTACAAAATAAACACTTTAATCTTTAGGGGGAGTTCTAGCTTCCAAATGCAACGGTTGTTAGGTATGACACCATTATTAATCAATGATCTATACATGGATTGTATCAAAACCGACCATTTTGATGTAAAGACCATTTAAAGGTGTCTTGCTGATAATTAAGCTCAACATTCATTAACTTTGTTACCAGCTCATGCCAAACTATTAACTTGTTCCCCACTAGCGCTCTACGAAAAGAATATTTAGGGGATTAGAATTTACAACCTCAGCAACTGTTGCACTTTTCTTTTGAGCTATGCTATAAAGAATAGGGTATTTCTCTTTAAGCAATCTTCGCCCGAGCCACACATCTTCCCAAAACCTAATCTGTGTTCCATTTTGCATGTTAAAAGAACCTAAGTTTAAGAAATCCTATTTGACCATCATGAGGCCTGATCAGAAATGTGAATCACCAGGGTTCTTTTCTAATTGAGATTTTGTTTTGGTTTTTAGATATTTATTTCTTAGAAGTTATTGCCAATCTCCATCTTCATTTATTAGCTTGTATAGCCATTTACTATGTAACAATCTTCTACACCTCTAAGATTGGAATGCCTAAACCATCCTGATCTTTAGGCGTGCAAAGAATGTTCCATTTTGCTAGCCTGTATTTCTTCTTGTGTTCTTCACCTTGCCAGAGAAATCTAGATCTATAATATTTCAACTTTTTGAGAATACCCTTGGGGACTTCAAAGGAAAATAACAGAAACATGGAAAGACTTAGAATTGAATTAATTAGGACCAGCCATCCTCCCACTGAGAGATGCGCCCTTCCAACAGCTAAGTTTCTTCTGAAACCTCTCCTCCGCATCTTTCCAGTCCTTGTTACTTATCTTTCTATGATGCATGGGAAATCCAAGATATCTAAATGGGTAGCTACCCGTATCACTTCCAAAAATTTCTGAATAATATTGCTCAAAATTCTTAGCACCCCCATAACAAAACATCTCACTCTTATGGCAATTAATTTTTAGGCCAGACAATTGCTCAAATACACACAACAAGAGTTTCATATTCTTGTCTTGTTCAATATCACGTTCCATAAAGAGTATAGTGTCATCATAATATTGCAATATTGAAAGACCATCACTCACTAAATTTGGAACTACCCCTATTATTTGTCCTTGATCCTTGGATCTCGCTATTAAAATTGCTAACATATCAGCTATAATATTAAACAAAATTGGAGAAAGTGGGTACCCTTGTCTTAAACCCTTTTTAATTTGAAAGTATTGTTCAATGTCGTCATTGACTTCAACCCCTACACTGTCCCCCATGATGATTTGCTCAATCCACTTACACCACAAAGGTGAAAAAACTTTTTCCTATGCATAAGATTTCTCGAAATAAAATTTAAGTATTACACCATTAATCTTTTTCCTATGCATCTCATGATGGATTCATGCAAAATTACTACTCCCTCCATAATGTATCATCTTGGTAAGAACGTCATTTGTGACACAAGTATTGATGTGATGTTTCGAGAAAGGGCTTAAAGAACAACAAAAGCTGAGGATGGCTTTTCGTGAAGAAAGGGGGATGGTGAGACCACATTAATCATGGATGCATCCACGCCCATCCAACAATAGGTACATGTTTTTGATAATTAGTTTTCAGGATTTGATTTGATGATGGTCATCCACACCAATCGTTGTCCGACTACAACTTCTACGCCTAGCTACTCAACGACTCTTTCATCATCTACTACAAGTTGGTGAGTTTCGGCATCCTTGGCATCAACTACGTCCTCTACAACAACTTGTACAACCTCTACTTCCACTACATCAGCCTCTACAACGTATAGGACAACGTCTTTCAATACCTGCAGCCAACCCCATACATGTTTGGGGTGTTGTGTGGGGGTTTCAACAAGTTTCATCTTGATAGTGTCACCTTCCGAAGGCCCTAATTATTTTATCCTAAGCACGATGAAGATATATGAGTACTCGATGGAAAGATTATTTCAAGATCTTTTCGATGGATCCAGTCCTACCTCAATATCTTGTCAGGAAGGCCTTCAAATCATCACACGAAGATGCTTCTATTTTTAGATGGAGCTGCACCACCTTTTATCGGGCCTTGTAATCTCATGTGCGATCTGGGCCCAAGTTGGATCACATATCCACCATAAGGAACACATCCAAGGGATGACTAGACATCCATTCCCTTGGCCACCACCTCCTTGGTCGCCCTAGCTTCCTCGCTATATTAGTATGTGTTGCCACCATTAGAAACTCGAGTTTTGTTGAGTCCTAGTTTTACATTATGAAACAAACATTCTTCATAGTACTTGAGTTGGAGAGACCAACCAAATTGAGACTTGAACTTTTATCTAAATGAAGCTTCATCTATATTTTCAAATTGCGTTATGTACATTCTTGCTTGTGTTCTTCAATTCGCATGCTGAGATAGCCTTCTTAGCAAGGTCATTGATAACTAAGGAGCAGTGGTATAACGATTGTAAGGGTTTGGATCAATTTTGATCAGAGGCCTAGTGATGAGGATATCACTCTTTCGGATACACACACCGAGTATTCCTCCAACAATAGGTCCATTGACATGAGCTCGTGCATGTCAACTAAATCATGAGGTGAGCTCGTTCCTTAGTGTTCCTTTATATTTTGATAAGGATGGGATGCTACTGAATAATTGTGATGTATTGTTACTTAGGAACACGGGAGAAGACCAGCAAGGGCGCCCAAGCCAAGGTGGAGGTCTACTCAAGTTCGAGTCCGTTTCGGAGTCCAGGACCAGACTGCACTAAAATCATCGCCCAGGACGCATACGGACTCCGTTTTTGACGTTCTACACATGGTTGGAAAGCTAAGGAGATAGGCTTTCCAACGGGACTGATCCCATGTCCAAATTCTTTTTGAGTCAACAGGAATCATCAAAACAATTGGACGTCCAGAATCTATCAGGGTGCTGCGCCACCATCTTTTGGCCCGTTGGGCCGTGTAACGTGTTGGAGTCCATTAGGGACGCGTCCAGGGGTCCTTGGCTGACCCTAGTCTCTTATATACAGTAGCTGCCGCCCCAATTAGGGTTGGGTTTTGCTTAGATATTGATCTACACACAGATTGTGAGATTTTCGCTCTTGTTCCGGACCGACTAGGCCGCCGCAAGTGTTTGTGGAACCCCAACTTCGAGTGCTTGAATTCTATTCGTAATATTTCAGATTGCATATTCTACGTTCTTGCTTGTGTTCTCAGTACGCTTGTAGGGATTGAGCCTTCTTGGCGAGGTCAACCGTGCGACACGGTTGATAACCAACGGAGCTGTGGTGTAGTGATTGCAACGGAGACGATATGTTCGGGTCGAAGCCTTTGGATCATCAACGTTGAGTTCTCTACCTACCAACTTATCGCTACCTATCGGAAGATCAGGCCAACAATCCCATCATCTGGTATCAGATTTTCAGGTTGCCTGTTAGGTAATTTCGTTTTCCCCTTTAGATTAGTCTGTTTTTCATTACCTAGAGTCCAGAAAAAGCCAAAAAAAAATTCCATCAATTTCCGCTGCCCTAGAACCCTTTGTGCCTTTGCAATTTTCGTTTTCAGTTGCACGTTGTTGAGTTTGTGTCCGTGGTCGAGTCTTGTTGCTGGTTTAGAGTTGTGTTCTTGGTCTTTAGTCAACGCTCCGTGCTGTTTTGATCATGCCGCTATCCCATCGCCACCATCCCCACTAACAAGTCGAGCCACCACATTGCTCGATTTGCCACCGCGAGCCGCCTTGTGTTACTTTCCACCACTCCAACCCTAGATAGGTCGCAAGCCGCCTTGTAATAATTGCCCTGCCATCGCTGCCCTCCTTGTTCCTCTCGCGATCCTATTTCTTGCCATACCTTAACGAGAACAATTTCTGCAAGAGGTGCTTTGAAAAAAAAAACCCTAACTCGATAGGGGTTCAGTAAAACGGCTATAACTTTCTCATACGGACTCGGAATCAGGCAAAAAAAAATTTCATAGACATCTACAGACTTGTCACCGGTTGTTCCTCCTTGCTGCGTTGGTAAGAACATTTGTAAGAGCGTGGTAAGACGCTTGAGTGTGTGTGATTCCACCTTCCACCACCTAGTAGTTGATAGGGATAATATTGTGTTGTCCTTTGTTTTCTACTAACCATGTCAGGTGATGGCTCTCCGTCAGATTTTAAGGATTGTGTGTCCAAGGAAGAACTCAACAAAGACTTGCAGGATCATACTAGACTATTGACAGACATTAGAACAAGCATTGCTAACCTTGTCATGCGAGTGAACAATCTTGAGTTGTGACAGCCACCACAGGATGATGAACATTCACATAATGATAATAATAATGGTGACGGAGATGGTGACCAGGAAGATGGTGAGGTTTTTATTGGGCAAGATGCGCATGCTAAGCAACGTTGTCCTGCTGAACAATTACGTCGTGAACAACAACAACGTCGTGAAGGTAACGGAGGTAATAATGTTAATCGCAATGGTCGCGATGATCCTTATTCTAAGATTAAGTTTTCAATGCCTCCTTTTGATGGTGCATATGATGCTGATACTTATTTGGATTGGGAAATGACGGTTGATCAAAAGTATAGTTCTCATATGGTTCCTGAAATGCATAGAGTTAGACTAGCCACTTGTGAGTTCATGAATTATGCTATTATTTGGTGGAATGGTTTAGTTTCTAGTGGCTTAGAACCTGAATCATGGCCTAGACTAAAGCGTGCCATGCGCAATAGATTTATTCCTCCTGATTATACACGTGAATTGAAAAAGAAATTGCAGCGCTTAAATCAAGGTTCTAACTCTGTGCATGATTACTATCAAGAGCTTCAAATTGCTATGCTTCGTTGTAGTATACAAGAGGATGATGAGGATACCATGATTCATTTTTACTCCGGGTTGAGACGTGAAATTCAGGACCTTGTTGATTATAAAGATTACAATACTACCAATAGGTTGTTCCATTTTGCTATCTTGGCAGAAAAAGAACTGCAGGGTCGACAACAGGTGCAGAAATTGTGGAACAATTTTGGGAGTACATCTACTTCACGAGTACCACCGGGACAAGCAACAACATTCCCTTCTACATCTACACGATCTGCTACCCCCTCCTCCAACACTCGGGCGCGTTCAGCAGGAGCACCACCACCATCACGTGAGGTGAGCAAATCTACTGTTTCGCAGGATCTAATGCCAAGCTCTTCTTCAAGTGCAGCTACCACGGGTCGTACAACGGGCATTGTGTGCCGTCGCTGCCAAGGTATTGGCCACATCATGAAGGATTGCCCAAGCCAGCGAGCATACTCCGCAACAACAGATGGTGGATATGTTAGTCATAGTGATGTCGAGGAAGAATATGCATTTGAAGCTAATCTTGCAGCCGATCATGACATGGATAGTGAGGGGGAGGAGATTAGTGGTACCACTGCCACGAAGAGTTATGCAGCACGCACTTTCATTGTGAAGCGAGTTTTGAGTTCTCAAATGGAGTAAGCAGAGCAGCTACAACGCCATAATCTATTCTAGACATTCCTCATTGTCAAAGATGCACGTGTTCGTACCATAATTGATGGCGGGAGTTGCAACAACCTATTGAGCTCCGATCTTGTGAAGAATCTTTCCTTGCCAACACGTGCACATCCTCATCCATACTACATTCAGTGGTTCAATAACAGCGGCAAGGTTAAGGTAACACAATCTACGAGAGTACATTTTTCTATTGGTTCCTACCACGATTATGCTAATTTTGATGTAGTGCCTATGCAAGCATGTTCACTTTTGTTAGGCCGTCCTTAGGAATTTGATACCGATGCTACACACTATGGTAGAAGTAATAAATACTCTCTCATGCACAAGGGAAAGAAAATCACTTTGCTTCCTTTGACACCTGCTGAAATTGTGCAATGTGATAAAGCGCTAGCTGAAAAAGAAAAGAAAGAATGTGTTTGGGAATCTGAAAATCAGCAAGTAGCTCAATCTGTTTTCCCACCTAAGAAAGAGAAGAACACACCTAGGTCCGAAGGCATTAAGTTAAAGGGTGGTGTTATGCTTGCTACTAAATCTGACCTTGCTGAAATTCAAGATAATGATGCTTTGTGCTATGCTTTGGTATGCAAAGAGGTTTTATTTTCAATTGATGATATACCTAGCTCTTTGCCTGCTGCTGTCACTAACCTTTTGCAGGAGTATAAGGATATCTTTCCAGCTGAGATACCCCCGGGGCTGCCACCATTGAGAGGGATAGAGCACCAAATAGATTTGATCCCGAGAGCGACTTTGCCAAACCGCGCTGCATATAGGACCAATCCGGAGGAGACTAAGGAAATTCAGCGACAAGTCCAAGACCTGTTGGACCGTGGGTACGTACGAGAGAGCCTTAGTCCTTGTGCTGTTCCTATTCTTTTGGTTTCTAAGAAAGACGGTACATGGCGCATGTGTGTTGATTGTAGAGCCATTAATAATATCACAATAAGGTATCGTCACCCTATTCCAAGGCTAGACGACATGCTTGATGAGTTGAGTGGTTCTATTATTTTCACAAAGATTGACTTGCGTAGTGGTTACCACCAAATAAGAATGAAATTGGGAGATGAATGGAAAACTGCTTTTAAAACTAAGTTCGGTCTATATGAGTGGTTAGTGATACCTTTTGGTTTAACTAATGCACCTAGCACTTTCATGAGATTGATGAATGAGGTTTTACGTGCTTTCATAGGAAGATTTGTGGTGGTGTACTTTGATGATATTTTGATCTATAGCAAGTCACATGAAGCACACATTGATCATCTACGTGCTGTTTTTACTGCTTTGAGAGAGGCACGTTTGTTTGCTAACCTTGACAAGTGCACCTTTTGCACGAATAGAGTTGCTTTTCTTGCACGAATAGAGTTGCTTTTCTTGGCCATGTTGTTACTCCACAGGAAATTGAAGTGGATGAAGCTAAAATTGAAGCCATCAAGAGCTGGCCGACCCCTGGGACTATCACACAGGTGAGAAGCTTTCATGACCTTGCAGGGTTCTATCGGCGTTTTGTGAGAGATTTCAGCACCATTGCTGCCCCACTCAATGAGTTGACAAAGAAGGGCGTTCCGTTCCAATGGGGGCCAGCACAAGAATAAGCTTTTAATACGCTGAAAGAAAAGCTTACGCATGCACCTCTACTCCAACTTCCGAACTTTGGTAAGACTTTTGAGTTAGAATGTGATGCTAGCGGCATTGGAATTGGAGGAGTGCTACTACAAGGAGGTAAACCCGTTGCTTATTTTAGTGAGAAATTGAATGGACCATCTCTGAATTATTCGACTTATGATAAGGAGTTGTATGCTTTAGTGCGAGTTTTAGAAACATGGCAACATTATCTTTGGCCCAAGGAGTATATTATTCATTCTGATCATGAAGCTTTGAAACATATTAGAAGCCAAGCCAAACTGAACAAACGTCATGCTAAATGGGTTAAATTTATAGAGTCGTTTCCTTATATCATTAAACACAAGAAAGGTAAAGACAATGTCATTGCAGATGCGTTATCTAGACGTTATACCATGCTGTCCCAACTCGATCATAAGATTTTTGGTTTAGAAACAATTAAAAGATTATATGCTAATGATTTGGACTTTAAAGATGCTTTTGAACATTGTAAAGAAGGAAGAACTTGAAATAAATATGTGCTGAATGATGGATTGCTATATCGTGCTAACAAGCTATGCATCCCAGCTAGCTCTATTCGCCTATTGTTTTTGGAGGAAGCACATGGAGGTGGTTTGATGGGACATTTTGGAGTGAAGAAGACTGAGGATGTACTGGCTGCTCACTTCTTTTGGCCTAAGATGAGGCGCGACGTCGAGCGCTACGTGGCACGCTGCACTACTTGCAATAAAGCTAAGTCTCGCTTGAACCCACATGGACTTTATATGCCTCTTCCTGATCCTAGTGTGCATTAGGAGGATAATTCTATGGATTTTGTTTTAGGATTGCCTAGGACCAAGAGGGGGAGGGATAGTATATTTGTTGTTGTGGATCATTTTTCAAAAATGACACATTTTATACCTTGTCACAAGAGCGATGATGATACAAACATAGCTAATTTGTTTTCCAGGGAAATCATTCGCTTGCATGGAGTGCACACCATTGTTTCGGATCGTGATGCAAAATTTTTGAGCCACTTTTGGAGGTCACTTTGGAATAAAATTGGGACAAAGCTGCTGTTTTCGACGACATGTCACCCTCAAACCGACGGACAAACGGAGGTTGTGAACCGCACATTATCCACCATGTTGCAGGCTGTTTTGAAGAAAAATTTGAGGATGTGGGAAGTGTGTCTACCCCATATTGAGTTCGCTTACAATAGATCAGTTCACTCCACCACCAAGGTAAGTCCGTTTCAGGTAGTGTATGGTTTTAATCCCCATGCCCCTATTAATTTACTGCCTTTACCAACATCCGAGAAATTAAATTTTTGATGCTAAGACACATGCTGATTTGATTCTGAAAATGCATGAGTTGACTAAGAAAAATATTGAAAAGATGAATGAGAAGTATAGAACTTATGGTAGCCAAGGTCGGAAACATATTACTTTTGAAATTGGTGATCTTGTGTGGTTACATTTGCGCAAAGATAGGTTTCCTGATTTGAGAAAGTCTAAATTGCTACCTCGAGCTGATGGTCCTTTTAAAATTATGGAAAAGATCAATGATAATGTATATAAGCTTGAGTTGCTTGTAGATTATGGGGCTAGTCCCACATTTAACATTTCAGATTTGAAGCCTTACTTGGGAGAAGAAGATGACATTGCGTCGGGGATGACTCCAATTCAAGAGGGGGAGGATGATGAGGACATCACTCTTTCGGATACACACACCGAGTATTCCTCCAACAATAGGTCCATTGACACGAGCACGTGCACGTCAACTAAATCATGAGGTGAGCTCGTTCCTTAGTGTTCCTTTATATTTTGATAAGGATGGGATGCTACTGAATAATTGTGATGTATTGTTACTTAGGAACACGGGAGAAGACCAGCAAGGGCGCCCAAGCCAAGGTGGAGGTCCAATCAAGTTCGAGTCCGTTTCAGAGTCCAGGACCAGACTGCACTAAAATCGTCACCCAGGACGCATACGGACTCCGTTTTTGACGTTCTACACATGGTTGGAAAGCTAAGGATATAGGCTTTCCAACGGGACTGGTCCGGTATCCAAATTCTTTCTGAGTCAACAGAAATCATCGAAACAAGTGGTCATTCAGAATCTGTCAGGGTGCTGCGCCACCATCTTTTGGCCCGTTGGGCCGTGTAACGTGTTGGAGTCCATTAGGGACACGTCCAGGGGTCCTTGGCCGACCCTAGTCTCTTATATACAGTAGCCGCTACTCCAATTAGGGTTGAGTTTTGCTTAGATATTGATCTACACACAGATTGTGAGATTTTCGCTCTTGTTCCGAACCGACTAGGCCGCCGCAAGTGTTTGTGGAACCCCAACTTCGAGTGCTTGAATTCTATTCGCAATATTTTAGATTGCATCTTCTACGTTCTTGCTTGTGTTCTCGGTACGTTTGCAGGGATTGAGCCTTCTTGGCGAGGTCAACCGCGCGATACGGTTGATAACCAACGGAGCTGTGGTGTAGTGATTGCAAGGGAGACGATCCATTCGGGTTGAAGCCTTTGGATCATCAACGTCGAGTTCTCCACCTACCGACTTATCGCTACCTATCGGAAGATCAGGTCAACAATCCCATCACCTAGTTTGTCAACATCGTGGGTCTACCGATCAAATTTATCATCTACCTATCGGAAGATCGATTTATCATCTACCTATCGGAAGATCGGGCTACCCTCTCATCGCGCTCTAGGATAGAGGATCCAGGAAAGCTCGAAGGGAGCCATGATAAGTGGCGTGTGGGCATTGTGGGCGGTGGGAGGAGAGCCGATGCCTCACATTCATGGGGAATGAATCATGGGTACTAGTTGCTTGTTTCCCCATGGATTGGCTTGGAGAAGGCTTGGAATTTCCTCGGCCACACCCTATGCAAATGCTGATTTGGGCTTGGTTAGAGAAAACCCACACGTGAGGAATACACACGGGGATTGGAGTTCAATCCTGGCCGATCCCTGTCTATCCAAAGGAGGCCTCCACATGGCAAGGGTTAATTTCTTGCACGTGTCGTATCGTCCAGGTCGAAGCAAAGTTAGCAACCAAGATGGTCCCATATGCAATGGGCCATGGAAGCCTTCTTGAGCTTGCTCGTTGTCAACCGCAATGATATGGGAGCCCAAACATGAGTTGTTTGTTTAAGAATTATATATATATATATATATTTTTAAATATTTGCATGACTACACACCTGTTTGAAAAAAAGAGAAGAGATAGGCTAGCGTCACCTGTTCATCGAGCGAGATCTTAATCTCAGTGGCCCGTTCATCGGGTGAGATCTTGATCTCACCCGCTGGATAAGTGTGATCTTGTAGGGCCCAGCGGTCCCTAAGGTCTCACCCATTCAACAGGCGAGAACTTGATCTCGCCCGCTGAACGGGCGAGTTCTTTGTCGCTGCGACGTCCGCGGACCCACCCAAAAGGCCTCGCTCGTTTAGTGGGCGAGATCTTTGGGGTATATAATTTCACAGCACAACCGTGCATACATCAATGCCCCCATTTGCTTTGAACTCAGTCGAGAGAGAGGGAGGAGAGGGGACGGGAGGAAAAAAAAATTGCGACAAAGCCCTACTGGAGTAAAGAGGTATGTTTTTCTCTGTTTTTTTACAAACCTAGTAGGATAGTCACTAGTGCTAGGTTTTGACAAAGGTTAGAGGTTAGATCAAGGAATTTTATACAAATCCGGTATGACAGCCACTAGATGTAGGTTAGAATGTAGATTTAGCTTTAGAATTAAGGTTAGACATACTTTAGCAACTAGATCATGTTTGTACGTAGATTTTAGCAATTAGATATAGTATTTAGACATATATTAGTTATTAGATGTAGGATTTAGACATAGTGTAGGCATAAGTGAGGTAGTAGATGTAGATTTGAAAATTTTTGATGTAGTGACCCACTAATATTCTATTGCAGTATAGTGGGCCATGTTTGTAATAAATTTTTCATTGCAGATGTAGTTTTTCATAATTATTTCTATTCTGTCGTATTAAAGTTAGGGTTTTTATCGATGGTTGCCAGGTATGTCGGATCAGTGATAGTTAGAATTTTTTATGGGGACAATGAAATATTGTATGGTCCGGAAGGGGTAGTACTGTCCATATTTCATTCAATGGATAAGGGTATCCCCAGACCTATGCATAACAGTGTCGGACACTTGTACGCATGGTTGATGCAGGGTTTTAAAATAGACCCCGAGGTTCAAGAGATGACCATTAGCATTTTGGGAAATCGTCTAAGAGATGGTGTGTACTAGGAGGTGTACCCGCTCAGGAAAGATGAATTGTGGAAGATATACCTACATGATGTTGTGCAGAGAGGTTGGCCTCCTATGTTGCTTGTGCAATAGAAGAATAAGGAGGCAGTTGGATAGATGCATGGTGGGGTTACGCGGAGGAGGAAGGTGATGATGAAGAGTATAATGAGGATGTCGATCCAGATGATGCACATTCATTGGATTATCCAACTAAACCGACCGGTGAGGCAGATGAGGGGGAACAAATCTCTTCTCTAATTGAACAGATAGAGCGGGATGATCTTGAGGCTGACGAATCACTTGAGTATGACATGTCGGATGATGAGGATGATGCTTCGGTTCCTGTAGACTAGAACAATTCCAACTTCAACAGCCTTATGGTAAATGAGGGGAATCAAGTGGCCTAGGAGTACACACAGAATGATGTGGCCTAGGATGCTAGGTATCCTACCAGTTAAGCCATGAAGGATGCTATGACTCAATGGGCGACATCGTTTCGATGATTGTTTTATGTTGTCAAATCAGGCAACAAGAAATTTGATGTGAAGTGCGTGAATGAGGGTTGTCCGTGGCGGGTGCACGACTTCAAGGGGAAGTGGGTTGAGTATTCAGGTGTCGATTATGGTGGACCACACTTGCACGATGGACGAACTTGAACCCAGCCATATGGAGATCACCTCAACCTTTGTCGCCAATGTTATGTACGTCCTAATTATGAACAACCTGAACTACGAACCAGGATCCATAATCAGACAAATCGAGGAGGAGTATAAGTACACTATCAACTACAACAAGGCATGGAGGGCGAAGAGGAAGGCAATTGAGATGAGGTTTGTAACCTATTTTGCATCATATGACAACCTTCCACACTTGTTGTAGAACATTGTTCGAAGAAACCCTGGGACGTATTACGACATTGACAAGTACACATTGCTGTCGAAACCTGGCAAGTATGTCCTGGAATGATGCTTCTTCGCATTAGGACCATGTGTAAAAGCTTTCGAGCATTGTCAGCCTATCCTCTGCATCAATAACACTTTCCTTACCAGCATGTACAAGGGATAGATCCTGACTGCTATTAGGGTTGATGGGAACAAAAAAGCTATCATTGGCCTTTGCATTTGTAGAGAGTGAGAACACTAGCAGTTGGTATTAGTTCCTGTACCGTGTGAGGATGATAATTGTTGGTGCTCGGTAGAATGTGTGCCTTATACATGACTAGCATGCTAGGATGCTCGCGGTAATTCAAGATCTACATAATGGAATAGACGATGGTGTAATGAGACCTGTGTAGCCAGATCTGTAGAGTAGGTGATGCATGAGGCATTTGGGTGCAAAATTCTTCTGCCAATTCAAGAACAAAAACCTAATGAACATGTTTAAGAGGCTATACGATCAGAGCCAACAGCTGAAGTTTGGTGCTCTTTGGAAGACACTGGATGAGGTGACGACGAAGCAAACATAGGTGCGTGCAGGGAGGCTTGTGAGGGGACCAAATGAAGAACCAATACTTCTTGAGTCCTTGCCAACAGACAATGATGCTAGCATAATGTGAAGGACCAGGTCATCTACTAGGTCATTTAGCGAGTGGATTGAGAATGAGCCGAAGGAGAGGTGGGCTCTGCTCTATGACACAAATGGGGCAATGTACGATATTATAACAATAAATTTAGTAGATGTTTATAACTGGGTGATGAAAGATGTGAGGGGGTTGCTGTTTATGGGGATTGTAGAGTTCATACTTTAGGGGACGTGCAAATATTTCAAGGACCGCTATGCAATAGTGCACACGTCACTAAATAATGCTCGTCTGATTTATGGGAAGAAGATGACTTAGTACATGGAAGACAAGACGGAGAAGGAAAAGATGCATCGGGTGAAGATCATGGGAACTGTATAGCACAAATATGAAATTCTATACAAAGACAAAGGAAGGAGAGGGGGCACGCATGAGAGAGTTATCCACGAGTGCACCATCTTTGATGACAAATGTGTTAGCACCTGCTACAAGCTGATGTTACTGTAGAAGTCATGCTCCCATATGATTGCACCTACTACAAGCTGATGCTATTGCAGAAGCCATGCTCCCATGTGTTTGCACCTGCTACAAGCCTCAACCTCCACAACTCGGCCAAAAATGGCGTCCGATCCATTCCCCAAGAAATACATGTTGGATACTACGTCTGATGGGGTCCAAGTGCCCACGTGTTAGTATGGAGACCTTTGTAGGGTGATGAAGTCCTCCGAGTTCTTCTAGACCCACATAAGGAGGTTCTTCATATGCCACAACTATGAGTACGATTCACCCTAGAGAAGCATCAATGTTGGCTCCCGCCGTCAGGTAATAATTTCTGGCCAAATTACTCCCGAAACAACTAAGATTTACCACTTAATATTTTGTTCTTCATTGCAGTCGCCGCCACCACTATGTGACTTCTTACAGTGGCTAGATACTGAGCAGTCCGAAACGGATGTGTTCCTCCTTCACACGGAGCATCGCGCCGCTTGCAGATGCTTCCATGAGATGGAAGCTGATAAAAGGAGGGAGTCTACACGCAAATGCATTCAGGAAAAGCAGCAGAAGATGAGGGAGGAGTGTAACCGCATGATGGCAGAGGCCTGCAAGGCGGAGAGGGAGAGGAAGCACGAGAGGGCACAACAGGCATGTCAGGTAGGACTGGAAGCGACAAGGAAGGGAAAATACCCACGTTGCACTCTATAGACCAGATGTTGTAATCCTGTTATTTATATTTCTTAAGGCATGTTAGGTTTAGACATGGTATTGTTTAGGTTATAATGATCGTGTACCGTACATGCAACACACGTGTATATTGCAGTTCCCATTAAAATCACAATGTTCAACTTTTCATTTCTGTAAAATCCGGATATCCAAAATACCGCACAAACATCTAATGGTACCAAACGATATGATAACCAAAAAAAATTATGTATTCTGCCGCAAATTAAATTAGTTCGGCCAAATCAACATATCACTCGTTCGCTAGGCGAGACAAAGATGTCGCTCGGTGAGTAGACGAGATCTAGGTGTCGCCTGTTCAACGGGTGAGACCAAGATATCGCTCGGTGAACGAGCGACATATTGCCTTCTCCGGTTTTTTAATGCCTTGACTGTCAGGCCCCACGTGGTCCCCCTTGCTCATTGGGTGAGATCTTGTTCTCGCCCGATGAACGGGCGGCACTAGCCTATTGTTGCTATTTTTTCAAACGACCATGTAGTCTTGTAAATATTAAAAAATATTAAAGAAATTATGTGTTTAACCACACACACCTTGTCAGCCCAAAGGAGAGTTAGAGTCGAGAGAAGTCTGCAAATCCACTTCTGTTCAATGCATGTTGCCGATGAAGGCTTAGCATATATGCCCATCCTCTGCACCTCGCGTTTCGGAGTGAGCCCAAACATCTAACTTTGGGATGTTTTCCCGGGATTGGCTCCTCAGTTAGGCCTTGTTTGGATGCAAGAGTAGGCAAACCCAGGGAAGGAAAGTCCTAGGGGGGTTTTTGATGGCACATGCAAACTCCGGGGGAAAAACCACTCCCCTGCTGCTGTTTGGAGGGAAATTCCAGGGATGTCTTTGTGCCTGCTGCAGTACCTTGCTGCTGGTGGTGCAGTAGGTTGCCTGTGCTGCTGTGCTGCAGTACTTTCATGTCCAAGCATAGAAATGCAAATCCATCAAGTCATACAGCTTTCATATTGCTCTTGACTCCTTGATTACCAAACCAGAATAAAATCATACAGCTTTCATATTGCTCTTGACTCCTCGATTGCCAAACCAGAATAAGAAGTATGTACGTATCAATTTATAGCATCAAGATAAACGTGAAATGTGGCAAGAACGCAAGATTAAAAACTAAACTTTTGTTACAGAATATCACTTCAAAACTCTGTTTTCCAAAATAGCTAGTGATCAGCATACACTATGAATATTCTGCCTTAGCATGGAATCTTCTGATGATAGGTCACCTAAATTTGAATGAACTTCTGACGACAATTGACCTGCAAAAACAACAATATTCTGCTGCTGAGGGACTAAATGGATTATAACATTATATCTTCAATACAACATTTATAAGACACGGTGAAGTAGCCCATCCCCTAATGCAGGCACCTGCATTTCCAACCTGGGCATACAACTTGAAAGGATCATACCTATGGAGTAATTTTCTTCTTCAGCCAAATTAATCGCACATTTGGATTCTTGGTTTTGATGAATATTTGTCTATTCACCTCACTTTCGAAGACCACCAATGCGTCTGCCTTCTCTTCATCGGTTAGTTCTTCCTTGGCTTCCAAGTTATCGATACACTTTTCAATGGAATAATCATCTTCACGCCTTCTCTTTTCATTCAGATTTTCCATAACTTTTTCTGTTTGTTCCTTTTTTAGTCCAAGTAGTCTCCAAGAATAGCTGCAACTTGACTTTACTTGCACTTTTTCCCACTATCACCTTCTTGTTGTCCTAAATTATGATCGGATGGTGCAGATTGAGCTTCATTAGGTGCAATATGTTGATTTGATGTCCCTTGACCATCCAAACTTGAAGCAAATGGATTTGTATGCACGTGTTCAGAGGCAGGGGGCACGTGTTGTATGCTCTGTTCGGAGGTACTTCTTTCATTTGGAGGTTCCACTCGCTCAGTTGATGTAAAATTTAAATCACCTGTAGCAATGCTTCCTATTCCAAAGCAAAAATCAGCAGCAAAAAAAACTGTAAAACTGATATGTTTAAAGTAACTGTAAAACTGTAAATTCAGCAGCACAAGAAATGTTTAAAGTAACAAAAAAACTGTAAAACTGATAAAATTGATATGTTTAAAGTAACTGTAAAACTGTAAAATCAGCAGCACAAGAAATGTTTAAAGTAACCAAAAAACTATAAAACTGATAAAATGAGGATCATAATTATGAGAATCAAGCAAATTCTTATAACCATAACTTCAAAGGTTCCTATTACACATGTGGTAGGCCTTATCCTGATCCAGAAGCCAAAAAAACAAGTTGAAATGATACAGTGCTGAATTTGAGAGGACTGGTTTCACGAGGATCATATTGGTCTTAACTCTATTGAACAGGTTCTCTACTTTCCATGATCTTTAATATGAGACATGATGCCTCATTCATTCATTCACTAAAACAGTTGATGGAAGCAGTAGTATTATCCAGATGTAACAGTAAGGAACAACAACATATTTCTTACATAATATTACACAGTATAAGGAACAATTTTACCTTCATATAGAGATGCCAAGTAATTAAAGAGAGGAAAAGGCTTTTGGCGGAACTTCCTCACTTTAGGGTGATCCTATGCAATATAACAATGTAATTAGTACCAAAAAAATTACAAGATTACTATTTCTAGAGAGAGTAAATGTCTTACCTTAATAATTTTATCCCGGATTTTTGGTTCAGCAATTATCATGCCCATAGAATCATCCTAACCCGTACCACTCTGTTTCTTTGCATCCCTTATTGATTTATAGCTTGCTTTAAGTTCCTTCTCCTTTTCTTGTAGTTGTTGCTTTGTGAAATGTGCTATAGGGAACCTCTCATTGAACTTGACAGTGATACTCTTCCAACCCTCTGATACCCAACCATTTTGCCCTTTGAACTTTGGGTTGTTGTTATGGTCATGTAATATATCAACAAGACCTTTCTCATATGTGGAGTTCCAAGCAGCCCTTGAGACTTCTTTTGACATATCAATTCTATGAAAAGAACGCCCAACATGTCCAGCATTAAAAAAAAGACAGCATGTCCAGCATTAAAAAAACAGCATGTCCAGCATTAAAAAAATACAGCATGTCCAACATTAAAAAAAACAGCATGTCCAGCATTAAAAAAAGACAGCATGTCCAGCATTAAAAAAAAACATATCAAAGTATAATGATGTCTCTTACATATCAAATCATAAGCAAACTAGTGAGTACTACTACTTTAAACATCCATTACACATAGCAGAGGTACCATACTATTTTATAAGACATCATGTTGAACTTATTATTGTAGGCAGCCCACATCTGTAGTGCGATCTGATCTCTGAGAGTACTTCCATCACTTGACTTCAAGTCATTTGGGTAGTTGTCATCGCCCTCTGGAACATCAACATAGTCGACTGGTGAGATATTAGTTGGTTGGTCATCTAGCCACCCTTCTTGACCATTTTGCCCTCTAATTATATTGTGAAATGCAATAGCTGCAGCTGGAATCTTAATCTGAGACTCTATGGGATAGAATGTGCCTACTTTTAGAATCGGAAACTGCTTCTTTAAAACACCAATGGCCCTCTCTATGTGCTTGCGAAGTATTGCATGACGATGGTTGAACAATTCTCTGTAGTTAGCATAACCACTTTGAGATGAACGACGACTCCTGAACTCACTGAGGTGGTATCGAACTCCTCTATATGGGGCAATAAAGGATGGTGTGTTTGCATCCCAAGCTGCTCCTCAACAGCAACACCTCGTGTGTCACGCAACAAATTCTCCCTTCTAAGAAAATTTGACGTGGCTCTAAAAAATTGCCTAACTTGCTCCTCCCAAGAACCCATTATCTAGTAAAATAACAAGAAAACATGCAGATCTGAATTAAAGCTGTAACAAACATGCATATCTTAATTCATTAACCTAGCCACTAGTATTCAAGAAAACATGTATAAGAAGCAGAGTAAATGTTAAACTAAGCGATGATGTGAAGCAAATAAGAACAATTGAGGCAGAGGTGTGCAGTTTAATTTTAGTACCTCTTTGCACTGCTTCTTAAGCTTCAAGTTCTCATCCACCAGCCGGCAAACTTCCTTTTCTAGATTTTCCACGTATGCCTGCACACGAACAAATCACTTAAAAATCAGTAAAAATTGAGCTATTAACTTGCATAATCCAAACATGCATGCCTTTTTTCAGGTTTACTAACTGTGCACTCTTTGCGATTGTTGCGGTGTTTCTGTCTAAGGAGTCCAGGAGGCATGTGGGGGCTAAGGAGAGTGGACTACAAAGGATAGGGAGTAGAGCATGATTATAGCCTTAGAGGCTTAGAGAGCATGGTAAGGTGGCATTGTGGTAAGGCCAAGGGGGAGTGGCATGGAATGGTTCATGGGAGAGGTTGCAAGAAAAATAAAAGGTCATTGGTTCCTGATTTGGGCATAACAATACCACAAGCACACAAGTTACCACGACTTTTTGTATTGTGTGAATCTGCTTACACACTCCAGAAATCATAAGTTGGACATGTTCCTAGTTGCATCGCCATCTACTAAACGAGAGTGCTCGCGTAACTGCTTCACTAGAAAACTGGGAAATAGAAACTGGCATGGCCACAACATCGCTATGAAAGTGCAAAATGCAGAAGTGAACCACACCACCAAGTTCAACAAAAGAAAGGCAACGACATTACCATCATGCATTGCGAAAGACCCAGGACCGAGAATCAGCGAGGCAGTGAGGATTTTCGGGAGCACTGCTAGGGTTTGGCGCGGGGGAGTGCTATTGCAGAAGGATTTTCGAGAGCACTGCCAACCGTAAGCTGATATTGGTGGAGACAGCCGCGCCGACGGCAACGGCGACCACTAGACCCTAGAGGCAAAATCCCACCAAAACGCTACGAACGGCGTCCCCACAAACCCCACCCAAAAGAGAGGAGGGCAGGCTCGGCGCCCAGTCCGCGACCGCACCATCCCCCACCCCAGGCGCCGCATTCCTCGTGTCCGGGTAGCAGGGTTGCGCCGCCGCAGCTCTCACGGCGCGCGTGGATTTGGAGACCCTGTTGAGGAGGCGGCTGGGGAGACGCCCCCCATTCATCGCTTTTGAAGTGAGAAAATTCCCCCGTGATGCCGCAAGAGGGAGGAGACGGAGATGGATCCGGAGGCGAACTCACCGTTTGGGTTCGTTGAAGCGGAAGGGGCTGGGCTCCCAGGTAGCCGGAGACCGCGCTGTTGGGTTGGAGTTGGTGACTGGTGAGGCGGAGGGAGGGTAGTTTGGTGTGTACCCTGCGGACGGTTGCCTCGCTGCGGCTGCTCGGAGGTGGAGGTGGAGACGGAGGCGGCGGGAGGTAGAGGCCTCTCGTGTGGAGGTCGAGGTCGAGGGAGGTCGAGACGGGGAACGATTCCCGATCGGTAGAGGTGTGGCTCGGGCCCCCGCGGAAAGGACGTGGATCAAACCGAGAAACCCTATCTGATGGGCTTCCCAAATGGCGCGATTTTCTGACCGGTGGGAGGTTGCCCAGTGGGCTTTCCAACCGGGGAAAAGCCTGGGATCCCGGAGAAAACTAGCCCTTAGGCATCTCGAGGATTAGTTGTCCCGGGGTTACATTCCAGGTAGTTTGTTAAACATACACATACGTGCGCTTTAAGTAAGATAGCTTGTACCGTGCACGCGTTAAGTAAGATCGCTTGTACCGTGCTTCAGAGGCTTAGGGTTCTCCGATGTGTAAGAGATGTGCACGCGCGAGTGTATACTATGTGCGTATGCGCTGGTGTATAGGTCTTTCTTGTACTTCTTTTAAAAAGCCCAAACATCGGATCCTGATCTTCTTTAAGATGCCTTCTAAAGTTCATGGGAAATTGAACCTGAAGTACTTGTGTGTCTGAAGCTTCAGAGTTCAAAGCTATATAATAGAACTGAGAAGATACTGTTCAATCGAGGTGTCCTCGCAGAACGCCAGAGGGGTCGTCTTCTAGTTTCCACCTTCAACCTTCATACATTACTAGTTACTGTCTATACGTTACAATGAGAGTTAAAAATTTGCATATGATAACATTGTTGACTCCTCTAAAATCAGCCATCACGGATTGACAATTCAGAGAAATCTAAAAAAGCATCTCTAAAAAAATGCCACTGAGAAAGCATGTTTACTGACGTCAGGATATGAAATAGCATGCGAAATACCAATATTTGGGATGAAAAAAGAATCCAAAATACATTACCATGTTCACGAACTTTTTTTTATATGGTTCTTTATTTAAACAAAATTGTGTCATGCTAAGGGCTTTACGATGATAACTTGCAGATAACTACTCATATTTGAAAGACAGATAGTGCAAGTAAAGCAAAGTCCCTATCTTGTTATTAGCACGTGCGTAACTAATTAGCTGCTTTGTGTCAGATTCAGGAACACCCTCATTGACAATGGCTACAACTCTTATTGTTGGCTGCTTCAAAGCAGACATTGAAGAAGCTGTTGCCCTGCAAATTTCGCAAATACAATGACCATGTAATTTCTCTGGATCATGCACCCTTTCCAAAAGATTAATATTGAAATGTTAACTAACCTCCAGAAGGACGCAAAGTTGATAAATACATCAGCAGTTAGGTGCGCATTGCAGGCAGCTTCAATTCTACAAGAGATACACTAGTAAAAACCTAGTTCAGACATGAACATTGTGCCAGCAATTTGTTAATGTACTCATGTCCAACCAATAAAGAGCAACTTTCTTGCTCAATGATATAGCTTATATGAGGGAGTAGATAACCCACGTAGGATGAACCGGAATAGCAATTTATTCTTGTCCAAAGAAAAGTTTCTGAAACCCATCAGAACCAGGATTGATTATTCCAGCAATAGAAGGTGTTTCTCTCCCTATCAAAAAGCACATAGTCAATAACGAATATAACAACTATGCAGTACATGTTAATCAAGAATCCAAGAATATAAAGGGATACAAGCCATAGAGGAAGTCAAAATCAAGCATGAGGACATGCGTTGGATGGGAAGTTGCTTATAGTTATAGAATAACGTTTGGGTAGTTTTCGAGAAAATTTGGTCCGTAACCATGATTTATTGCCTGTAAATAAAACAAATTAGCACATAATACGAAAGAATAGACCTTGTACAACAATGTTTGCACTACTACTACTACAGACTGTAATCATGTTGTAAAAAGACTATATATGGAACAAGAAAAGATTCCATGACTTTATAAACCGTTAGCAACTTTTCAATTTAATATTTATTATGCCACAAGTGTACAACAGATGACACCTAAATGCCACAATGATCGGATCTAGTTTTTCAGTAACTGCAGCATTAGGCTATCGAAAGGGCAAAAACCAAACTACCAGTGAAGTATTATACTATTATCAATCCCAATATAATAAAATGCTACAGGAAGATGCTCAATAAATGTTAGAAAATAGGAAAGATGAAAGCTCTATACCTGCTAGAGGTTAATTTATTTAATTAATTCTGGTAAATGCTTTTTAAAAATCTAATTTTAATTCAGGGAGAGCTAATTCTATTTCTCGATAATTATCATACTAATAAATATCAGGAGGAGCTAGATCACACAGAAAGCAAAAGTGCATAGAGCAATTGGAACACTAAATAAAGGAGCCCGTATACATTACGCAACATGGTAATTCGGAAGCATTATAGTGAAAATTGTATCAGGAGAAATCTTTTGAATAATCTCAAAATTACGATTTACAGACATGACTTATAGCAGGTGAGAAAAATAGATTTGCAGTATACATCTGTAGCCTATGAAACAAGAAATGTAGCATCATATCAACTATAGTGAAATCCTAATTTCAACGTAACATATTCCAAAAGATATCTTCCTTTGTGAATTCAATGTGCTCATATTATTTTTATAATCATTCATAAAAATGTTTACAGTTAAAACCGACTTACAAATATTGATGTGTTAATCATTCAACTTACATAAACAATGATAGCATGGCATCAAAAGGGGACACTTAGTGACAAAAAAAGTATTTGCAGAACAAGATCAAAACACTCTCAAATAGAAGACCTACAGAATAGAATAAAACCACATAGAACAACATGCCACATCACAAATGAACCTTAGATGATTAACAAACTAAGTTGTCAATCATTACTTTCTAGCTATTTTACCCAAGTAGTAGTAACCTATCTAGACTGATAAACATACAATGCAACCCTAATATTACCTGCCATATTGAACTGTAAGATGTAGGTTAAGTTTGGTTGATACACAAATGCAAAAGTCGTGGCAAAGGTTTGGCGAGAGTACAAACATGCTAACATTATAGTAGAGAAAATGATGCTGAAAAAAGTACCCTTACCAGTGAAACTTACAACTGAGTAGCTCATCCTTCAAGCATCTTGAAGGAAGTCCTCACGCAACTGCTTCTTGAGTGGTGCCAATCTGTCATAGATAATATACTGTTGTATTAAAGATTCAAAAGAATTTCAACATGAAAGCTTCAAAAACAACAAAATCTAAGGTTTAATTCACACAAAAAGTTAAGATCATGGCTTCAAGATGAATACTGCTACTTAAGCTGTCCTAAGGTATCAAAACAATCTGAAACAATAGATGATGTGGCGCTGTTGGCCTCCCTTGGATAAAATGGTGCAATATAAGGTAGACCAGATCATAAATGAGATCAAAATATTTTCATTCATCTGATGCTCAAAAGCTGCACTCCAACTACTAATGAAACATACAAAATAGTAGCACAATAACATGGGCTGCAATTTAGCCAGAACAAAAACTCCTTCAACTTAAGGAAGACACAAGGCTCAAGGAAGGCTTCACATAGAATGATAGATATGATGCATAAAATATTATAATATCCACCATCTAGATGCAGAAAAACAGAATATAAAAGTTAGCAATACATAAATAAATGATCTGACAATCTATGGGTACAAGGAGAGAAATAAAGAACGCTTGTTATCAATAGTGATTGAAGAATTAGTTTATAATTAGACCTCACATTTGGCATCACAGACTAATTAGCCCTTAATCAGACCCAATTAGGCTTAATTGAATTTAATTATGTTCGGATAATGCGAGTTAATGATTAATTAATCCCTTTTGCTATCGTTTTAAGTAAATTGGTCATCAATTGAATGCTTTCTAGTCTAATTGGACTTAGATTATTATGATTGGTTCATGTTTATGTGCATATGTTCACGTTTAGCTATAATTAGCGTCATATTAGGGCGCACATGTTCATGTTTTAAGATAATTAGGCTCAGATTAGTTGAGTTTATGTATGTACATGTGTGTTTATGTGTTCATGGGGCTCGGGTTTTGTCAATTAGTCTCGAATTTTGGGGTTTAGACCTCGGGATGAGACATAATTGAGCCTGGATTGGGTTCATCCACCCTCGAACATGACCGATTGTGGCATATGTAGCAATTAGAAGGAGGGGAATGCAAGGATTTTGAAGGAACTGAAGGGATTTCCCAAATTTTTCCCTAATCCTGAAACCCTAACTCTAAACTCCCCAATTTTAGGAACCCTAAACCCACAAATCACCATTCAAGTCCTAGATTTACGAGCAGAGGGGGGGAGGAGCACTTACGA
This sequence comes from Phragmites australis, assembly GCF_958298935.1. Taxonomy (NCBI): domain Eukaryota; kingdom Viridiplantae; phylum Streptophyta; class Magnoliopsida; order Poales; family Poaceae; genus Phragmites; species Phragmites australis. Next base: position 18,676,029 of record NC_084941.1, on the reverse strand, counting down.
TTTCTTGTTGCCGGTGTGGACACTAGAGCTTGTGCACCTTGTCACTCCGGCAGTTCTTTCCCACTCGGCCTTTGTCCTGCGCGGATTTCTTAGTTGACGGCGTCTTCTTGCTGTCAGTATTGTGCACGAACCTTCTTTCACAGGCATCGCCGTGGATTAGCTCGGCAGAACCGCACTGACAATCTATGGGTGTTGTGACGTCGGTGAGTAGGCAATGGAGGTACTGGAGGTGGAGAACCTTGACTACGTAGGGCGTAGCCGCGGGTAGAGGTGGAGCGAGGTTTTGCCCCTCGGCTCCCTATTTTGTTAGAGAGAGAAGAGATAGGAAGAAGATAACTTCATTGTGTTTCTTTCCTCCGGGTGCCCTGCGGCTTTCTAAAATAGCTTTCTAAAATAGCACCAGCTAATGGTGCAGCCATTATTCCCTCTACAGGCGCCATTCTAGCCACTATCCTGGCTTGATGGATTTGCCTTTTTAGCTCTACGGGTGTATCTCTTTCCCCACATGACATCTCTCCCCCCCCCCTCGACGAGCAGCTCGTCCTCGAGCTGGAACTGCGGGTAGCGCTGCACAAAGGAGTCGACGTCTTCCCAAGTGGCTGCAGAAGGTGGTTCGCCCTGCCACTGGATGAGTACCTGGCGAATGCCTCGTGCCAGGCGGGCTTTGACTGCTGTTGCCGGAACTGGGACTGCTGCACCGTGATGCAGAGGGGGCAGTGGCGGTGGGGACTCCGGAGGCTAACCGTTGAAGCGCTTGAGGAGGCCGACGTGAAAGACGTCATGGATGCGGGCGCCAGGCGGTAGATGAAGGCGAACGGCGACCACATTGATGACCTCTGCAACCTGATATGGCTTGTAGTAGCGGGGGCGGAGCTTGCCCGACGTCGTGGTTGGCAGGGAGAGTGGGGTGCGGTGACGCACGCGCAACCAGACCCAATCCCCCACATTGTAGGACACCGGCCTGTGACGACGGTCGTAGTAGGACTTGTAGACCGCCTGGGCTTGCTCCAGCCTGTAGCGGACATCCGCCAGCAGTTCGTCCCGTTCTGCCATGGTTTTGGCCACGGCCGCGACCCTGGACTCGCCTGGATCGTGGGAGCGGATCGTGAGCGGGTCGCGACCATACACCAATTTGAACAGCGTGTCCCGGAGGGATGTTTGAAACGCGGTGTTGTAGGTGTATTCAGCCCAGGGGAGCCACCGAAGCCACTGGCGTGGTCGATCACCTGTGAAGCAGCGCAAATACATCGTGATCACCTTGTTGGCGGCTTCAGCTTGGCCATCAGCTTGCGGGTGGAAGGCGGTGGTCATATGTAGCTTGGCGCCGGAGAGGGTGAGGAGTTCCCTCCAGAACGCCGAGGTGAACACCGGGTCACGGTCAGAGACGAGGGACTGCGGGATGCCGTGCAGGCGTACGATCTCAGCGAAGAAGGCTTTGGCGACGGCTTCGGCGGTGTAGGGGTGGCCCAGCGGAATGAAGTGGCAGTATTTGGAGAAGCAATCCACCACGGTGAGGATGACGGACTTGCCGCCTACTTTTGGGAGCCCTTCGATGAAGTCTAGCGCGACATCGGCCCATACCATGGACGGTACAGGGAGGGGCAGCAGCAGGCCTCCGGGAAGTAGGTGTTCAGTCTTGTACCGCTGGCACGTGAGGCAGCCCCGTATGAAATCCTGCACAGCTGAGGCGGTGCAGAGTCCGCTAGATGCCTTCGTGTCCGTCATTATGGATGTCGGCCACCAGGTCGTGTAGGAGCGTGGAAGACGGGGGGACGTAGAGCTTGGCGTCGAAGGTGACCAGCCCGTCCACCAGAGCCCAGGGTACGGTGCGGCGGCCGTCCTGGATGTCCTCCCGTAGCGCCACTAGCGTGGGATCGATGGTGTTGGCCTGGCGCAGCCTGTCGATGAAGGTGAACTAGGGAGCTGCCAGGAGGAATGCCGTGGCCGAGTCGACGTCGCGGCGGGAGAGCGCGTCGGCGATGATGTTAGTGCTACCAGGTTTGTACTCGACCACAAAGTCAAACCCCAGCAGCTTGCCCACCCAATGGTGCTGCGGAATTGTCGCCAGGCGCTGGTCGAGGAGGAACTTGAGGCTATAATGATCCGTGCGGACCACGAAGTGACGACCCCAGAGGTAAGGCCTCCAGTGGCGGATGGTGTGGACGAGGCCGATGAGTTCCCGCTCGTAAGCCGCCAGGGAGGCGTGACGCGGCGCTGCTGGACGGCTAAAGAAGGCCAGTGGGCGCTTGTCCTGAAGCAGTACAGCGCCGAAGCCGGACGAGGAGGCATCGCACTCCACAATGAACGGCTTGTCAAAAGCCGGTAACGCCAGCACGGGGGTTGTGGTGAGTGCCGTCTTGAGCGCGGCGAAGGCGGTTGCGGCCGCGTCGGACCAACCGAACCCCTCCTTGCGCAGCAGGGTAGTAAGGGGTGCGGCGATGAGGCTGTAGTTCTGTACAAACTTGCGGGATTAGCCCGCCAAGCCGAGGAAGCCACGAAGAGCACGTACTGTTGTGGGCACAGGCCACTCCAGCACGGCCTGGACCTTACCGGCGTCCATGGACACGCCGTCGGCTGAGATGACGTGGCCGAGGTACGCGATCTTCGACTCGCCGAAAGCGCATTTGGAGCGCTTCACGAATAGGCGATGCTGTTGTAGCATGGAGAGGACTGCGCGGACGTGGCGGAGGTGGTCCACCCAACTGGTGCTGAAGATCAGAATGTCGTCGAAGAACACCAGGACGAAGCGCCGGAGAAACGGCCGGAGGACCTCGTTCATCAAGGCTTGAAAGGTCGCTGGTGCGTTGGCGAGGCCGAAAGGCATGACGAGGAACTCATAGAGCCCGTCGTGCGTTCGGAACGCCGTCTTGTGTACGTCTGTGGGGAACATCCGAACCTGATGATAGCCCGAGCGGAGGTCCAGCTTGGTGAAGTAGCGCGCGCCGTGCAGTTCGTCCAGTAGTTCGTTGACCACCGGAATCGGAAAGGCGTCCTTGACGGTGATGCTGTTGAGCGCACGGTAATCAACGCAGAAGCGCCACGAGCTATCTGCCTTTTTGACGAGGAGGACCGGCGAGGAGAATGCCGATGGGCTGGGTCGGATCAGGCCCTGCTGGAGCATGGCGCGACACTGCCGCTCCAGCTCATCCTTGTGCACCGATGGGTATCGGTATGGACGCACGGCCACTGGGGCAGCACCAGGTAGCAGGGTGATGTGGTGGTCGTGGGAGCGCGGCAGCGGTAACCCGTTCGGCTCGGTGAAGACCTCCTGGAACTCTTCCAGTAGCGCGTCGAGGAGGTCGCCGCCTGTGGCCGTGTGCAGGCGCGGGCTGGCTGGTCCGGCAATGCCGTGCCAACACACGGGCTGGGAGTCGCGCCAGAATTTCAGGGTAAGCTGCCCAAAATCCCACAGTAGGGGACCCAGCGTAGCCAGCCACTGGGTACCCAGCACGATGTCGTATCCGGCGAGCGGAAGGACGTAGAAATCGGCGGTGAACTGCTCCTGCTCGGTGGCGAAGGCGGCGCGGCGGAACATCCCGACGCAGGGCACGTGCTCCCCGTTGGCGACGGTGACGGACAGGGCGTCGCGGTGCTGGGGAAGGAGGCCGGTGGCTGCCACGCTGTCCTCGGCGATGAAGTTGTGGGTTGATCCGGAATCCAGCAGGGCGTGGAGAGTGGCGCCGCCCATTGTGAGCAGGACCTTCATGGTGTCATTGGACCGGACGCCCGCGATGGCGTGGAGGGAGATGAGAGGCGCATCGGCCGGCTCCTCTGTTTCCTCCGTGCCGCCGTCATCCTCTGCGTCGTCCAAATCCAGCAGAAAAAGGTGCGGGGAAACCTTATTGTGGCCGCGGCTGAACTTGTCGTTGCAGTTGTAGCAGAGGCCGAGCCGCCGGCGTTCCTCCATCTCCGCCTGGGAAAGCTTCTTGACCGGGCGGCCCTCGACGGTGATGGTGGCGGGTGGAGCCACGGCGGTGGGTGTGGGAAACGCAAGGGAAGCGCGCGGTGCGGGCAGCAGACCCTGGCCGGCAGGCCGCTGGTGGGCTGCCGGGGCAGCCAATTGCTCCCGAAGTTCCAGCTTCCTGGCGAGGCTCATGGCGACCGACTGGGATTGTGGATTGTGGATTTCGACGTCGAGGCTCAGGGATGGCTGAAGGCCGGCGGTGAAGAGTTGAACGCGCTGGGCCTCCGTGAGTCTGCCTGCGCGTGGTAGGAGGGCCTGGAAGCGGTCTTGGTAGTCGACCACCGAGCCCGTGCGTCGACATGCGGCTAGTTCACCCAGCGGGTTGGACTGCAGGGGAGGGCCGAAGCGCAGGTTCAGAAGTTCTGTGAAGCGCCGCCATGGAGGAGTGCCCTCGTCTTGTTGCACCTGGATGAACCACATCTATGCAATGTCCTCCAGATTGTAGGAGGCCATCCAGACCTTTTCTTCCTCGATGATGCGTTGCTGATGGAAATAAGATTCGCACCGGTTGATGGCGCGGGGGAAGTTTGGTTTAGCGGTGGAGTAGGCGACGAGGATCGGCTGGAACCTGATACCAAGGTGTTGTGACGTCGGTGAGTAGGCAATGGAGGTACTGGAGGTGGAGAACCTTGACTACGTAGAGCGTAGCCGCGGGTAGAGGTGGAGTGAGGTTTTGCCCCTCGGCTCCCTATTTTGTTAGAGAGAGAAGAGATAGGAAGAAGATAACTTCATTGTGTTTCTTTCCTCCGGGTGCCCTACGGCTTACATAGCCATCAGGCTAATTAACTCCCCTCAAATCACTCTCAATTATTCCTTAATAGCTTTCTAAAATAGCACCAGCTAATGGTGCAGCCATTATTCCCTCTACAGGCGCCATTCTAGCCACTATCCTGGCTTGATGGATTTGCCTTTTTAGCTCTACGGGTGTATCTCTTTCCCCACATGACAATGGGCTGGGGACGACGGAGAGGGAGACGGCCGATCGAGAGCGGTAGAGGGAGGTGGAGAGGGAGGCAGCGGGGTTGAGAGCACATGTTCGAAGAAGGAGGCTCTACTGCGACCTAGATTTCATGGAGAGGAGGCGGCGGCTATGCGAATGAGATCGAGAGTGCGACCAGGGGCATCCGGGGAAGTCGAAGCCCTCGTCGATGGCAGCGTTGTCGGGGACGATGACGACGCTTCGGTTAGAGACGTGGCAACGGGAGTGGCTTGTTCGTGGACGGTGGCGATCGTCGGAGACGCGACAGTGGCGTGGATCGGTGTCTTGATCGGTGGCACAGGGGAGGAGAAGATGGCGGCGGCGGGTCTGGCGGGGAGGAGGCAGGGATGGGGTGGCGAGGAGGCATGTCGCTCAGGAGAACAGGGGCGACTTCGTAGGGGGCCCACCTAGCGGTGTGGCTCTCATGTGAGAGAGGGGGATGGGGTGGGCAAGGGACTCATTACATACTTTTTAAGTAGAAGAGACTATTACTGAATTTAAAAGAACACGCCAATGTCTTAAAAGGTATTTTGGATGCAAGTAATTTGTTTAAACTAATTGATTCCAAATATAGTACCCTTTTCTAAGCAAACTTTGATTCTTTTCTTTTTTTGCGAAGACTTTGAGTCCTTTTAGAATATTTTTAACCAAGTGGTTTCGTTTCCTTCCAGATCCACTGTGGCAAATAAACTTAGATCAATATTTTTGTATGTGGATATTCCCAGATACTTGAACAGAAGATATACTATATTACAGTTGAACGTATCTGCCAACTGATCTGTTTTGTCACTTACTTCCACCAGATAAGTACGTTTGGGTTTATATCTAATTTTAACAAAGTTTCCCAGGCATTCACTAACGCTACGTTTGGAAGTATCAATGGAATGGAGTATTAGCTATGTTTGGACATTAGAAACCAAGGGTCATGACCCTGCGACAGCATCTTCTGAATAATCTGATAATTGAAGGCATGGATCACATGATGTGAGTATAAACTAATCGTGTCACTGCGATCCAGCAATCGTAATGCATTATCTTTCTGTGATTGATTGCAGCTAGGGAAGAAATCTCAGGTGTCTAGCTAGAAGGAAGAGTCCTGGTGTTGTGTTATCTGAAGCTGCTGTGCTACCCCCCCCCCCCACCACCCCCCTGCAACACTGTAAAAATAAGCAGAGCAAGCTGCCCCTTTCTGTGTTTTGACCAGAGTTGCTTTAGCTCTGACAGTTGAACATTTTGGAAACCAAGTGTGACAGCTCCATCATGCGAAGCTGCTCTACTGATGGAGCCACTAATTTAGAAAGGATTGGCACTAGGGTGCCATATTCCACCGTCCCCATCTTAAAAAATCTGTACTTTTTTTAGATCATTACAGATGTACACTCGACAAGCCTTTTTCTTTGTAGAAAGAAATAGCTGAAACATTTTTTAGATTAATCACCATACTCGGTCTTAATCATTAACGTTTAGAATATTGTGCACGCCGTACTCTCGGAAAATTTTATACTTGCACCAGCTGGACGTATAGTATGTGCTCATTTCTATGGCTAAGTACACAAAATAAGGAACAAGCTGAAGACAGCCAGGTCAATATTCCAACTTGCACAAACTAATCGAGTTCCCTTTGTCTGTTAGTTAAGTCCTAATCGACTGACTATTTCAAGCAGCCGGAATACGATCTGCTAGTATAGTGTTTTCAGGATTGGGCAGATCAAAATGCTGATAAAATACTGATCAGGGCTTGTACGGACGCATATTTGTTTCTCTATTGTTGTAAGGCCGTCTCCAATTCTTTGGGGAACCGCCGGAGATCTGCGATTTTCGAATAGCAGACAAATCTACCGTTTACAGCAGCTTTGGCTCCCGCCAACAATCAAGAACACGGCATCAAACAAACTCCTGTAACTTACAAGATGAAAGCAACCCTTATGAATTACAGATTCTCGCGGGCCGCTCCATTCTGGATTTCCTGGAAAAGCATGCCTATAATCTGTTTTCTCTGACATTTTCTTTGAAACCGCACACTGTCCCAATTATAATCTGTTTGAGACAAGCGGTATGGCTGAAGCCGTCAAAGATAATTAAACATTCTCCAAGGTTCCAGTGTGAAATTGCCAACGAAAATATTAGGGACAGTTCCAAACTGGAACTGTATGGAATATTTTGAAAGAATGAGGGATATCAAGGGATGAAGCTTGTCAAGGATGGTTCCTCAAAACCACCCGTCAGAAACAAATGCCGTGCTTCGTCTCCCACGTTGGCTCCCTTTAATCCCCACCGGCGAGCTGGCTCCTCCTCTTTCCTCCCAAAAAAATCACAAATCTACCCGCATTACTTCTCTCTCCTCCCAATCCGGTCTCCTCCTTCTCCTCCACCATTGCCGCCACCCGCTCCACCCTTTTTATCCACAATTGGGCCCGCTGTGGTTGCCAATTTCTTGGCCCTCAGTAGAGTAAGAGGTGGAGGAAGAGACGGCCATGGAGGTCTCCTCCGATGAGACCTACTCTGACTTCTCCTTCAATGAGGAGGCCGACAGCGATGACCTCGAGGACCTCTAGTGGCAGGGCTCTCCACCTCTACCAGGCTCGGAGGAGGAGACAGACTCCAATGAGGAGGAGGAATAGGAAGAGGAGGAGGTCGATAAGGGTGGCCTCACAATGGAGGATGTTGGCAGCAACTTGCCCTCAGAAGTGGAGGCTGACGGCAAGGATGAGGCTGGTGGTGAAGAGGAGGCTGAGGGTGATGAGAAGGCTGACGATGGCAAGGTCGATGATGGTGAGGCCGAGGGCAATAGTGGCGACGGCGAGGCCGAGTGTGGTGACGGCAATGATGAGTCCAATGGCAGCAGCAAGGGCAAGGGCGGCGACTCCAACAACATTGGTGTCGTTGGCCCCTTGTTCGACATCAGTTACTCTGCCACCCTCAATGGTGAGCCGAGCAAGAGGCGTATGTTGTTTTAGGAGTAGTTAAGTGTAGGTGACACATGTTAATCCGAATGTCACAATTCGGATTTAGCAACCTGCTTTTGCAATCAAGATTGGAGGATTTTGTATCAGTACGGATCTTTTATTGTGACTGATTTTTCTTTTCTTTAAATTCATGGAAAGATCATTTAGCAGCTATGACAACAACAATGAAGAAGGCTAGGATATTGTAGGTAGGATAGTGTAGAAGTCTGAAATGTAGCAATCATGTACTGATCTTCTTTTATGTATAATAAAAAGATCAGTTCTTAAAATAAATTCTCTTGTGTTAAATTCATTCTTGCATTTAAGTTTGATCTTGTGTTTAAATGCAATTCATATTTAAACATGTACCAAAATGTCTCATACACATTGTTGTGTCAAAATTTTCTTTTGTTTGTGCAGTTAGGTCTTGTGTTTAAATTTATAAGTGAATGTATGATTTAAAATTTTCTTATATTTAAATTTGTAAGTGAATGTATGATTTAAAATTTTTCATGTGTTTAAATTTTGGCTCCAACTGGATATAGTAATAACATGTTAAAATGAATATATCCTGAAGTCCTAGCATAAAACACAAGCTATCTTAGTTGGTAAGAGGGTTTAGTCACTGGAATGAGGTCCTGAGTCTTGAGTTCTATTCCCCGGCGATCCATTGGCGAAAATAGTGAGCAAAAAATAGGGGGTGACGGGGGTGATGCTTGGGTGAGCTGGCTATAGTCCATTTGTTTGGCATATTTTGCCTTTTTTCACCTCTTTTAGGTTGTGGAAAAGTATCACTAACGTCTTGTCTTTGACAGTTTTAGAGCCAAACTTTGGGAGATAATGTTTATTTTAGATGATTATTTACTCATCGAAGATAACAGGTCATTATCACTAACATTATAACTAAGGAAAATTATGAAAATACCATCGCAAAAGAGCTCTTGTTGCTAAAGATCATCGCAAACGCGAAGAACTCTGGAAAATACCATCGCGTTAAAACGCTTTGAATAGTACTTGTCAGCTCTAATTTCCCTCTATTCAAAATAGTAGTCTTCTATTACTCCAAAAATCTTAGTCCTTTTTGTACATGTTTCATAATCCATGTGCAACCTATTTTAATTAGATTCACCTAAAAAGTTTGTGTAAAATTTAAACTAAAATTCTCCAAAAAAGGCTACTTTTATAACATATAATAATTATTAAAGCCTCAAATATATTCCCAAAAATCTTGGAAAATTCACTAGTATTCTTATTATGTGATGGAATAATTTCTAAAATTATTTCTAGACTTAGGTTATATGGTGAAAAAGTGAGTTCCTTTGTAATGCTCTATTTTTATCATTTCACGTGATATTCTTATTTTAATTCAAGATCAAATGGGTTCTGCATGGATTATGGAATATGTAAAAAAAAAAAGTCTAAGATTTTTGGGGCAACAGAAGAACACTATTTTAAATAGAGGGAAATTGGAGCTGTCGAGTACTGTTTATGGCGTTTTAACATCGCAAATGCAACGGTGATGTTATTTTCCAGAGCTCTTCGGTATTTAGCAACTCAACAACTTTGCGATAGTATTTAGCAACAAAAGCTCTTTTGTGATGGTATTTTCATAATTTTTCCTTATAACTATGACAGCTCACGAACCATTTGAGACGAGGATTTGTGAGCCATTGGAGATGAATCTCTATGTGGTAGTGAAGCATAATGATGGATCTTTCGTGTTTCCGGTTTTTGAATCCTTGATCACGACGGATAGAAGATCGTAATTTCCGTTTGAAGATTTGAACCAAACCTTCCTTGAGTAGCTGCCATCGGAAGGCCTAATGTGATTTGTGCGATATAGTAACTAGTGCATTAGAGTGTCTCCAGCAATAGAGTTAGCGGCTAGCTACAAGATTTATCTAAGTCATCTATAGTTATCATAACAGACAACATTTTCAATGGATGAGCTATAGCATATTCTCCTAATTTAATACAGGTTCACATGTAATAGGGTATATAATAGAATGATAAAGTTAGCGTAAGTCTATAAACTGTCTACTAGTTAATAGCTAGCTTTTAACTATCTCCATTCATTCTCCCCTCCACATATACAAGAAAATAATATGAACACACTTATAGTTAGCCGACATGAATCGTTAGAAATGCCCTTACGTACTATGTCCAATGATTCAAATAGACATCACGTTATGGCTTTATTTTTTTGTTTGACTGGCATCAGGTGCTTGTTTTTTGGGCCATTGACAAAAGAGCAAAAGATGCAAATTTTTCGTAACACTTCTTCGCACTCCACAATCCACGCTATACAACTCCCCAAGTCCATACCGCAATTCACACGTACAAATTTTCTGGTACAACAAAGCAATTAATTTGCCGCGCTCACTTCACAGTGGTATGCCATTGACTAGCGCGAGGGAGTTGCTCGTGTACTGCCTCACGCTCGCCACGCCGGCCGTGACCTCCTTCCCGGCCAGCGACGCTGCGGCCCCGGCTTCCTCCAACCCGTCGGTGCACGTCCCCTCGTTCGTCATCGCCGCGCTGAGCCACGTCTTCGCGTTGGACACCTGCCATCTCGCTTGCCTGCTGCTCGTGCCCGCCGGGGTGGTCGACCCGGCTGCGTCCAGCCCGGTGAGCTCGGCCGAGGACTGCCGTGCCAGGTTGGCCGCGCTCGAGATCGTGCTCGCGCAGTCGTGCAGCGCCGCGGCCTCGCTAGGCCGTCCGCCGGCAGCTGTGTCGGGCCTGGTGGCGTGGAGGAGGAGGTCCTTGACGCGGGCCGAGAGGGCGCGGAGGTGTGCCGCCGTGACGTCGGCCGCGACGCGCGCGAGCCGGGCGTGGCTGGTCTGGAACTCGGGGGCGTATGGGAGGAGGGAGTCGTAGCAGAGCGCCGGGTACAGCGTGGTGGCGCAGCAGGCGCGGAGGAAGGAAGCCGCTGGCGCCGACGCCGTGGACCGAGTCTCTGTGGCGCTCGGCGCGGCGGCCTCCATGTCCGCGGTGGCTGCTCGTGTTACCACGGCGGTGACGGCGAGCAGGAGGAAGAGGTGGCGGTGGTGGCGGAGAGAGATGGCGCGAGGCTGAGGTGCCATCGGTTCAGTCGTTTGCCAACTCGTGTCGGAGATTCGATCGGAGTTGAGGACTTGACGTGAAATGAGGCGGCGGCCGCCTTTTAACTAAAATAGGATCCAGTCTATACAGTGCTTGTCATGGTTTTGTGGCAACGACACGGTCAGTGGGAAGCAAAGTAGCCATCATGTATCGCCGGGTAAATTAAACACGCAGATTATTATGGGGCACGTGCAGATTAAACGAAGATATGCAAGTATTTTCCTTTTGGGCTACGGTACATGGGTGGTATTGTATTCTCGTCTGTTGAATTGTATGCGTTAATTGTGAACTGCTCTGTTACCTCATTTTCTTCTCTGGATTCAAACCCAGCTATCATTCAACTAGGCTTATATGAGACCCTGTTTGATTGGGTTTTTTTATAGCTTCCGTTTCTTAGAAGTGAGAAACCTAACTAAACAGGTTAGGGAGAAATTAATTTTAAAAAAACTAAAAAAATTGGTTTCTGATGTAATAAATTAAAAGTTGAGAAACTAGTTTAAATGAGCTTTTCTGATTTTTGACGTACTCAGAAGCTAAAAAATTATTACAAAATTTAATAGCAAAAAACCATCAATCAGAAACCAAAAACCAGCTTTTTCAACCTAAAAATCAAAAACCTCAGTCCAACCAATCACAATCTAAGTCCCGTGGAAAATACTTTCTACTCATGGCAACACCTGTTCCCAGGTCCTGGGCCATCCAGATTGCGTCATGATTTGTGCGCTGTGTGTACCGGTGCTTGCATTCCTCATGTATTTTTATTTTTTTGCTTAAGGAGAGAGACATAGGAGACAGTTACTGATACAGATTCCTGACCGAAACAGTGCATGATTCTTCAAACGAACGGTGCATGTGCACAGATATCCTCCACTTTTCAAATTTTCAATTGACTCGGGTCCCAACCATTTTTTCACTTAATATGTACATCAAAAAGGTTAAAATATATTTATTTGCCGAAATTTCTTCGGTTATCACGCACCATATGTTTAATTTATTTGGGTTGCTTAAATTCGTTCAAATATCACAGCTATCATTGAGGCACAGTGCCTGTACACATTAGGTAAACCTCTAAAATTGTCCAATGATCACAGAATCCTTCAGATCTCATTCTGTAAGCATGAAAAATCACAAAATCCATCACAGAGAAATAAAAAAACAATGAACACATGAACATCACATCCACTACAGAGAATCTGCCAACATATGTACATCCGGCTACAAACTCTGTCCAACCCAGCACACAGGAATCGATGAAAAAAAATTCAGATCTCATTATGTAAGCATGAAAAATCACAAAATCCATCACAGAGAAATAAAAAAAAAACAATGAACACATGAACATCACATCCGCTACAGAGAATCTGCCAACATATGAACATCCGGCTGCAAACTCTGTCCAACCCAGCACACAGGAATCGATGGAAAAAAAATAGTAGATTAGTGTAGCGAGAAGTGATCAAGAACTAATCAAGATTCTCACATGTCGCAAGCTGTAATCGTCTGGCTCGAATTGTACACCGATGGGAACAACGGGGCCGGGTCCGGCCTTCGCCGAGCCAAATCTGTCGATGGACGCCGCCACCAGTTGTCTAGTACCAAGCCGAGATCTGGGCATACCTGGGCCGCCATGATGTTGTTAGAATTGGTCCATTTACAATTCATTTATTAAACTCGAAAGAATACTCACTTTAGTCGTATATTGCTAATGCACAAAGAGTTAGACATAGTAAGAAGAGAAGGGGAGAGGGACGTTGACTATATATGCGCGTGCATTTCACACATTTTACAAGTGAAAATCACTTGATTTGTGACTTGCCACGAGCACAGCGCGTGTAGAAATTGTAGCTAATAGTGCATGCTGCAATATAGCAATAATCATTTGGGTTAATGTCATTTTAATGAGCTTAAAAGTACCATTTTCAACTTGCCATAAACACGTCAGTTACCATTCTTTGATGGGCTGTTACTGCTGCATTTTATGGTTATCTGAGAAGGGTTGGCCTTCCTATTTTTTGGTCTCCTCACTTTTCATGTCTTCTCTCTCACGGGATGCACTGATTTGTTCTGCTGCCTAGCCATATCATCCTTTCCGATTGACGTGCATCGAGGAGAAAGAAAAGCGAGATCTCTGAAACCATTGCTGCACAAGTCCTTCACGTGGCAGCAATCAGGTTTTTGAGTAGCGTCTTTGCGCGATCGCTCAGTGTGTTCTCCGCCGACCACATCTACGTCCTGGTACACATAGTCGACACCTACTATGACTATGTTCTCGACGTCGACAACTTCAATCATGTCCGAGAAGCTGCTTCCACGATATCGACTAGATCGCCCTCGCGGAAGCTAGTCTTCATCAACCCAACAAGTAAGTTGTGCTCGCAAATTTTTACTCATGATAAATATGCTTTATGATCTGAAATACTTGGTAGACCTCCTGGTTCTAGCATTTGCATCTAGTTATCCTATAAGTTTTCCTCCTAATAAATCTGGACTTAAAGTTTGTTGCAATTTTCCAACATTCCAAACCAAGACTGCACATATTTTTCCGAAGTAGCAATGGCCGGTGCGTACGATGTCATGAAGCTTGAGAGGTTTTCTGGTGAGAACTTTCGTAGGTGGCAAACACGGGACAACTTTTGACTCATGTCTTAATGGGATTGTTGTGGGTGATCCACCCTATATCCCCACTTATGGTTGAAGAGGATGTATAGTTTGAGAGTGTGTAGAACACCGCACTAGGCTGCCTTCTCACCATACTGGCAGATCAACCGTACGACGTGTACATGAATTCCATGTCGGTTACATTATTATGGGATGCCCTAGAGCAGTACGCAGAGGCCGAAGCAGGTCGCTGGTTGTACACATGCGAGGAGTTTTCTGATTTTTGCATGGATGATGCAAGGTCTATCATTGCGCTAGCACATGACCTGTAGGTCCTAGTTGGCAAGATCTCACACTTGGGTTGTGTGTTGCCTCCTAAGATTTTAGTTGCGGCAATTGTTGCCAAACTGCCTGTGCATGGCAAGATTTTGCAACAAGTCTGAAGCACAAGAGGGAAGAGATTGCTCCTGATGATCTCATTGCTGCCCTTGATGTGGAGCAAAAAGCAAGAGCGAAAGGTGCACCGAAGCATAACAACCAGGACAATACAAATGTCATTCAAAAGAGGACAAATAACAAGAACAAGATTCCCAAAGCTACCTTTTAAAAGAACAAACAAAGAAAAAATGACTTGAATAACATCACCTGTTGTGTGTGCGATAAGCACAGCCATATGACATTGCAAGGACATGAACAACGACCTTAGCAAGAAGTTCGCTAACATGACCATAGGAGAGGTCTTGATTTTAGGACGGTATGATAATTTTACTATTATTTGTTTTGCATTTCAGTCCATCGATTGGTTGGTTGATACCGATGCTAATGTTCATGTTTGTTCTAATATTTCCTTGCTTACTTCTTACCAGGTTGCAGGATCTTCCTCTGTCCTGATTGAGAATGGGTCACATGATTCTATTCTTGGTGTTGGTACGGTGAATCTGAAGCTTACTTCAAGAAAAATCATTCACTTGAAGAATGTCTAGCACAGCCTGCAATAAACAAGGACCTGATCATCAGTTCTCTCCTATGTAGGAGTGGTTTTAAGCTAGTGTTTGAGTCAAATAAAATTATAATATCTAAATATAGGACATTTATAGGAAAATTCTATGAGAGAAGAGTCTTATTCCACCTAAGTACTATGGATTCTTGTTATAATATTAATGTTGCTACTGGGGTTGAATAAAAGTGTAGCCAATGTATGGCATTCACAGTTTTGTCATATTGTTTTTCATACTGTTGCTAGAATGTCTAGGTCAGAGTTAATTCCAAAATGCAAAATAGTCAAATATTGTAAGTGCCAATCCTATGTGCAAGCAAAATAACCTCGAAAACCTTTCAAGAGGCTAGAGGTAGAGAAAAAATTTGTTGAGACGAATGGAGTTTTGACTACAGGAGGAAAAATATTTTTTTTCTTACTTTTATTGATGATGCAACAAAATATTGTTATGTGTATTTGTTGAAATATAAGGATGAAGCATTGAGCTACTTTAAAATATATAAGGCAGAAGTTGAGAACAAATTAGAGAAGAAAATTAAAAGACTTAGGGATGATCATGGAGGAGAGTATACCTCTAATGACTTTTCTAATATTTGTACCGAACATGGGATTATCCATGAATTTATACCACCTTACTCACCTCAATCATATGGGATAGCTGATAGGCAAAACTTGACCCTAACAGATTTGGTGGATGCCATGTTGGAGAGTGCTGGTATGCTTAAGGTGTGGTGGGGGAAGCAATCTTGATTGCAAAGTTCATCCTCAATAGAGTAATCAGCAAAAGGTGTCAGAGTATTCCATACGAGGGATGGAGGGGGAGAAAACCCAATGTCAATTTTCTACGAAATGGGTGTTGACGATTGGTAAACCACCGATCTAATAAACTTGTTGAAGAATTAGGGGATGCTTTGAGTTGATGAATCACAAGGGGAACACACAGGGTTTTTTAAACTGGTTTGGGCCTCCTTGAGGATAATAACCCTTCGTCCTGTTTGTCTTGTATTGATATGACCCTGTTATAAGGGGTTGCGGCTAGCCTAGATGGATTGAAACCTAGTCGGCGACTTCCTCCTTGGCTTCTGTTGGCTTATCTCGCTTGTGGTGCTCTCTAATGACTTGTTTTTTGCTCATCATGGCTTGTTTTCCACAGGGCCCCTAGGCTCCGTATATATAGGGGGGCATACGTCCTCTGAAGTCTTCCTCCCCATTCTTAGAGATAAACTTCTCTATTTATAGGATGTCTTGGGTACCTATGGGTAGTTTCCTTTTCATCTAGGGATCCACTTCTCGAAGATAGAGATTTACCTCAAGAATTACGGGAAACCCTAGGGTGACTGGATATGGTAGTTATCCAGTAGTCATGGTCAAGCCCCCCACCAGTACATGAAATGAGGCTTTGATGGGTCAAGTACTTGGTCAACAAAGACAAATACTTTGTCTAACCGAGACTCGGGTTTCCAATTAGGATGATACATCTAACCGGGTTCTCTGGGTTCTCAGATTATCTATACGGGGTTTTGAAGGCCTCCGAGTTCTCAAGCGAGTCCTCGAGAAAGTGTTCCATCCGAGTAGGTTTTCTGATCATCCCAAAAATATCATCCCGTCCTTCAAAAAGGATAGGGAACAAAAAAAATTTCATTGGCCGGGTTTGGAAGTTGGACCGTCGTAGTGGAAGTTTTATGTGGTGGTGAAGAGATTCTTTCCTCCTTTTTCTGGCAAATCATCATGATGGCATTTGGAAATTGAGCGCATTTGTTGGTGTAGTGTGCCAGATCTCCTGGTATTTCATACCAACAACCCCCGTGTGCGCTGGAAGAGATCCCAAATAGAAAATGTGATGGAACCTCGACACAAAAGGTCATAGCTCCGAGTAGTACACCAAACCGCCAAGTCCGCTTAGGTTTTCTTCTGTAACCTGTGCTTGGAAATAGGAACTTATTCTTTTGTTAGTAAAAAACAAAAAGAATGTAAATGAAATCGGTGGGACTTCTTATGAATGCAATACCGATGAGATAATGACAACCTAACATGGTTAGTGTTACTCCATTCCTCCTCTAGCTAGGGTAGGATGACTTTGTTACTAATCGGGGAGCTTAATTGGGTCAGCCCTAGGTAAGGTGTGAGTGGGAGGCATCGTAGCCCCTAGACACTCAGGGACACGATAAGGAACATTTACCACATCTCACGAGGTCGTAACTTAGAACATCATTCCCATGCGAAGGAAGTCACTTTGGCACACACACCATATGTTGTCGTTAGTTCTTGGTATATTGTATTCATCCAACCCCGACTAGTTATCTTGGAAAAAAACTCAGATAGATAGTTAAGGATAATAAGATAAAAACTACCAACTAGCCATTATGAATCAACCGACCAGGGTAAGAGAAGAGAATTAAACGCTCCTACCTCCCATCTGGTCATAAAAACTCTTGTTTCCTGAAGTTGGTTCCTGTGTGACCTTGTCCGGTCTTATCCAGGTGCGCACAGTCGGTAAAGGTACTCAGATTGTGGCTTACTGCTAGTGTACCCGCCTTATAGGTGCCAACCGTTTAGTTTACGGAAGACAAAAAAGAATACAAAAATATTCAAGCGACTTTATGGGAAATATGAACCCTTACTGGTGTAAACTTACTCTTAGTACTTACACATAAAACTTTTGGAGTTAGTTGACGTTTCAAGAATTATCGAAGACTGATCCATCCTCCATTGCTAAGAGATTCAGGGTGAGTATACTCAACCACCGTGTAGAGACCCTCCCACTTCGTGGATAGCTTGTTGCCGTTATGTTCTCTGAACAGATTGTAGAACTAGGTTCCTGGTTTGGAGGGTTCATTGTCGGACATCTTAGTCGTAGTAGCTCTAGAGGGATTTGATATTCATCTGATCATATCCGCACTTGAGTCTTTTCTTGGTAAAGGTATCGATGGAGACGAAAAGGAACTTGAAGCCCTGGGCGCTAACGGGAAGGGCCCTAGAATATCCAACCCTCAAGTCGCAAAAGGCTACAACAACAAGCCTTTCTCGGTGAAGGCTTGGGTGATGTCGACGTCATGTTCTATGTAGACTCTTCAAAGCCTATTGTCATGATGTCGTGGGGGATGATTCATGGTTGTCTTGGCAGCCGAGTGGATTGAATCCAATGCTATAGTTCTTGGCATATTGATCCATGAAGTGACTTACCTCATCGCTTGAATCATCGCTGGAAAGTTCATCAACGAAATTCATCCGATTGATCACCAACTCACCGGGAAGAGGGGTAAAGTTGTCATAGAACCCCTCATCCAAAAAACCGGTTCTCGGTGAAGGCTTGGGTGATGTCGACGTCATGTTGTATGTAGACTCTTCAATGCCTATTGTCATGATCCCCACAGACAGTGCCAGCTGTCGACGATTGGTAAACTGCCGACCTAACGAACTTGTTGAAGAATTGGGGGATTCTTGGAGTACACGAATCACAAGGGGAACACACACTACTTCAGAACAACATATTAGTGATATGTGATAAACATCATTAGTGATGGGTTCCATATCTGTCACTCCGAACGTGTCACTAATAATAACACATTAGGGACCCGTCACTGATGATGGTCACCAGTGAGGGTCACAAATAAGACCCGTCACTGACATGTGTCTCCTACGGCTTGAGGAAGCATATGACCTGTCACTAATGACTGTCATTAGTGATGGGTGGCTTTCCACCGTTTCACTAATGTTCTGCCATCAATGACGTTTGTGCAAAGCGGTCTGTCACTAATGAGGCATGTGACCCGCCACTGGTGATCATCATTAGTGATGTCACTAATGTTCTAACATCAGTGACATTTGTGTACAGCCCCTGTCACTATCGACATGTCACATGTGATGAGTTTTTTTTCCAGAAACCCGTCACTGATGACATTCTTTAGTGACATGTGATATTATCACCCGTCACTAATGTGCCGACCCCCTACTTTTCCCTCTTTCCTGGCTGCATCCTGAAGCAAAGTTAGGATTTGACAGCTGTTTTCTCCTACAAACATAATAACCATGCACATCCACATATTCACATCAAGATAAAACATTGATATCACTCAAGTTTACATAATAATATCGAGATCACAAATTATATAAGTCACCTTGCTTGTTTTAGTTCACTGATAATACCATGCCATAATCAAAATGTACAACGGCCCAAGTTCACATCAAGATAGTACAAATACATAAGTCTAAAATGGAACCACAAGTTACATAAGATCCAGGACGTTGGGTCGATACAATGGAACTCACCTTTTGGAGAGATGACTTTGGTCATTATGAATGAGGTGATCCTTCCTCCAATGTGGAAGAGTGCATCATCCTCGATGTTGATGTCCGGGAAGATGTAACCCTAATGAATTGAAGTAGTTATGAAAACCTATGCAATTAGCTTAAGCAAAATCATTTTATCATCGAATATTAGTAATGAATGAAAGTAGTTATGAAAAAACTATGCAATTATCTTAGATATGGGGATTTCATATCCTTTGGTTCAATGGTTAGCAACATGTGACGTGCAACCTAGAAGCCGCAGGCGTTGCCCGGTGGTTGTTGGTGGCACTTGAGAGGGAAAAAAAACCCTGTTAGTTCAAATTGAAAAAAATAGGAGTAGTAGAGTATTTGCAAATATGTCTCTGTTAGCATTTACCATGATGGCGGTCTTATGTGTTAGTGTGCGAGGCTCCTTCAGACCGTACTTTGGATCACAACGAATGTATGTTTCAAAAGCCCTACATGAAAAGAGGGATCTATTAGTCAACATTTTGATTTTTTTTGAAAAGTTCAATATGTAACTTAAGTCATGAAGAATTTACTCGATGAGGATTCGCTTCACTAAGGTAGTGTTTGGTTGGAGAGCGAGGTGGGATGAGATAATTCCATTAATGTATTTAGGGATGAGATGGGATGGTCCGGAATCAGATGTTTGTTTGGTGGGTAGGATGGAACGACTCCATTTTAGATTTCGGGCCCACCGTCAGTGACCCGTCCCAAGTGGGATGGCTGCGTTCAGCCTTTTTTTTTGAACGGATCCGTCCCGAATCTTTGAAGAATATTCTCTGATTCAGAACCATCCCATCCCACTGAACTCCAACCAAACAACTCAAAAACGGGATGGATCCGCTCCGTCCCACCCCGTCTCACGAACCAAACACTACCTAAAGTATATTCATGTTCTCCCCGTTCACCGTTAGGTCCTACTACTGGTCTTGCTGAATCGAAGTACCAGACCAAGCTCCACTTGGGGCAATGACTAGTAAGATCCAATGGCCATGCGTGTTGTGGGTGGCAATTAAGTAGTACTCCTTCAAAAAGTAGCTCATTGCCCTAGCCACACATCCCACAATGAATTCCCTATCAAGTTTCATCACTGAAATCGTCATAATTTGGGGGTCAAGGAATCTGAAGGGCTCCTTCTTTCTTGTTTCTTCCACCAAGTGTCTCTAGATAAGAAGTTAGTTAGATTAGAGAATTAGTGGTAAAAATTAATGAACATCTATTTTGAAAGGGCTCACAATGTGAAGCATCATAATAACCCCACGTCCAAGGCACCAAAGTTGAAGAGGTCATATAAGTTGTTGAAGCCCGCAATGAAGTAGTCGTCCCCATTCAAGAAATGGAAGTCTTCCTTGCTCTACAACCTTGCATGTAATAATTATGCAACTTTACATAATGTTGTCCCGCCCTCCCAAGTGGATCTGCCGGTAGCAAGGGGTTCCTAAGCTAGAATTTTGGGTTAGCCTTAGCCAAAGCTGCTCCTATCTCATGCTTTTCGACAATTGAGTCTTTACCAGAGAGCTTGAACTTCTTCAGCAGCTGCTTCTTGGACCCTGGCTTGGACTTCTTCTTCTCTAGGCTAGCCTTAGGTTGCCTAGCTAGAGACAGCAGAGTTGGCAAAGGTGATGCAGTTGGCTCTCTCGAGGTTGGGAATGCAGTGCACTTGAACATCCAGACTGATAGCTCCTAGATGGTTCATGGTGCACCAAGATGGCCCCCATCTTCCATTGGATCCTTTAAAGGCGAGCTTGACCCAGTTTTTGGATCTCATCATTGGGGGGATAGGCAAATCTGTGTCCATGTCATTGTCATGTACCAAATCCACGAAGACCACGATATAGCCAGGACGTACCGGGACCATATGTAACACCTAGACCTCTGGTTGCACTTGGCCCTTTGCAACCACAATTTTGTACCCACAAGGTCTTATAACCAGTGAGTATGGCGTTGGCCCATCAAGAAGGTCTATTGTATCTGGCTCCATAGATTGACAGAAGGCAAGTTGTTCGATGGAGGCTTAACTTCTCTTCAATCTAGCAATGGGGCTATCAACTGCTGATGCACTTGGAATTACGACTCCATGTGCCGCAAACCTTTACAGGAGGTCTTGATAAATGTTCCTCTTCTTGTACATTCCGTCATGTTGGAGGAAGCTTATATACCAGCCCTGGGAACTAGACATGCCTAGGAACTAGACACGTCTCACATGCGACCTGGGTGCTCAGGGTATCCCAACATCGTGGAGAGCTCATCATGTTCCCTAACCCCGGTGAATGAACCTTCAGTAGATTGGGCTGCTATTTCTTTCACCTTTTCAGCGACTGATAGGGTTTTGTAGCTTTTTCCCCACATACCCAGTTGTGGTTTTGCTTGTTCTTTACCCGAAGCTGTTTCTTTTCTAAACTCTCTTTTTGGTACGCCTCTAAGTTCTTCACTGCCACAAAAGCTTCTCAATCCTCCCTTTCCATATATGGATACTTACTAAAGGGCTCCAACCCTTTTGCTATATACTCGTTCACAAGCTTGCTCTTATAGCTTCTCTAAAGTTTGGCGATAATTTTCATAGATACCTTAAACCCTTTCGCCGTCATGTTCTGTATTGATGTAATCATTGAACAAGGCATTCTTTGGATCCACAGTGAGGCCATCAAACTTCGGAAGGATCAATGACACCCTCTCCCGAGCATTAAGGCCTACGAGCTTCCGCAACCTATGTATGGCCTTCTTCTCTGTAGGCATGCCATCATCAATGATTTCCATGATGGTAATCTTATCCATTGGCCACTTTGCTTGTGTCCTTAGCCTCCGTACTCGAGCACCACTAGCACTTGCTTGTGCAGACGTTTGGCTGGGAGATTGTCCTTTGTTAGAGGATCCTGATGAAGACTCGTTGGTAGACATCTAATAGAAATGACAGAGTAGATACAATTGATATCCAAATATTAGTAACTATATTCATTTTTAGGATTTTCTTATAAATATAAATTAACATCCAAATATGTTACATCTTATTCATGGGTCCTAATCCCATTCGAGGATATGTGGTCCGAGAAGGTTTCTATACTCTTGTATGATTCTAGAGAAAATTTCAGCAGCATCTCCCCGCTGTTCTCCAAATACACATCTTGATAATGAGCCAAAAGGGTGTGTATCCGGAGAACAATAGGGAGATGACACCAAAATTCTCTCCAGAACCATACAAGAGCACACAAACCTACTCGAGCCATATATCCTTGAACTTTCCAAATTTCACGGACAATTCGGGATCATTTTCTTATAAATATGATATATTGCCACGTCATATTTATAATCAAACAATCTCGAATGGGAGACGTAGGTGACGCAAACTAAATTCACTTTTAGGATTTTCTTACAAATGCAATTTTAATTTCCTAAATCTCTTCATCAAAGAAAAAATAGATAACACAGCAGACAAGCATGACCTTACAATGATTTAATAATATTTCGCATAGATAAGCATTGAATATCATGTGTATAAAAAAAACTGAACATCATGTATTTATAAAAGATAAAATTGCGATAACATGAGCAAGTATAATAATATTCCGCAATCAAAAATACATTAGCAAGTATAATAATATTCCGCAATAAAAAAAATACTTGAGTATATACATATAGTAGGAAAAGGGCTCCTACAGGCCAACCCGATAAACACACGAAACAATGAACATCGCGCTCGGTTAACTGCAGCAATGTTGCTTCTCTTTTTCATATCTTTTAATCTATACAGGACTTGATAACAAATTATAGTATTTCTGAAAATTGCAGAATGAAAGCTATAACTTCCGTGGAGATGCCACATTTAAATTCCTAAGGCCATCTCCAGTAGATACTCTAAAAATTCATCTCCTATAATACTATTACAGCATCCTCTTACACTATTACAGTACTCTTTATTTTTTTTCTATCTAAAGCAGCTACCCTATTTCCTACCTTCTACTACTCTTCTCCTTCCTCTGGACCCACAGTCAACCTCTATAAACAGTATTACGGTTGCTACAGTGTTTCGGCAAATTTGAAATGTCGCTACAGTGTTTTCCGGGGGTATTGTAGCAGTAGAAACCTCCTATGTTAGAGATGGCCTAATGCAACTGGGCATAAAATGCGACGGAAAACAGAGAACAGAACATCTCTGTGTTTCCAGACCAGCACTCATCCTCGGGCCACAACTGACAGAATTGTACTCCAAAAATTCTCAAAGTTTGATAGAAGATAAAACTTCCCATTCTCTACAACTTTCGTTATTATGAGAAAAATCATAAAAATTTGTAGGTCACTGAAACTGACCTTGAACAGGTCTGTCTACAAAAACCTGGCACAGCAACACAGCAGGAATCCAACATAGATACTCTCAAATTAAACATAAAAAAATTCTGAAATTTATACAGAAGCTAAGTTTCAGAGTTAGATACAACTTTATAGTTTACCACTTTGGCAGGAAAAATCATTTAGATAGCGCAAACACACTGAACAGTAGAACTGTCCCGAACCACAGCGCGCAGAAACCCTGAAAACACATGGCAACGGGTTCCCTAACGTCCCAGTCGATGATCTATGCACTACAATGCTACTAAAACAGGGGGAAAAGATGGGGCTAAACCCTAACCTCAGTTACACAAAGGGGAACTCGCTGGAAATGAAGAAATCACAGTGGCAACCAACTGAACAGTGACCCGATTGACGATCCCCTTCCACTTCCTTCACCACAGCACCTCCTAGCTTTCACTCCTTGCTGCAACACCACCACAGCACCGCCCTGACCATAGCAGCCCCCAAAAGATGAGGAAATCAGAGGGGAACAAGCCCATACCATGGGGAAAAATGAGGGGAAGGACGAGCGCAGGTGGGGCGACTGCAGGCTAGAGGGAGTGGAGGCGCGGGCGGGCATGCTTCTGTTGGTTGGAGGGGTGGTCGGGCTGTCGGCTTTCGGCTGTAGGTGCATGTAGGTGGGGCAGCTGCTGGCTGGAGGTGTGGGTGGCCACCAGCATGGTCGCGACCTGCAATGGCAGCTGGAGCCTGGCGAGATGTGAGAACCGAGAACCGAGAGTGACAGCCGATGTTGGGAGGATGAGAGCAGCGGCGTCGGGAGGATGAGGGTGCTCGGGAGTTAGGCAAAATTGGGAAAGGAGAGGTCGGACGCTAGGGTTCGAGTTATATATAGACCAGTCATTAGTGATAGGTTATAACTATCATTCATCACTAATGACTTTCACATTAGTGATGGGTCATTATTGTCACTCGTCACTATTGCCTTTACTACCCGTCACTAATGACTTTCACTACTGCGTTTGCTGAAGTTAGTAAATTAATTATAGCTAATTTACTCATTAGAAAATAGTTACAAGTTAGAAATTAGTATATTAGTTAGAAAATAGTTAGAAATTCATCTAAATTCAGCAAAATTAATCAAGATTCATCTAAATTCAACAAAATTCATGAAAATTCATCACAAGTAATCTAAATTCATCACAATATGATAACAAGATACCGACGGGTGTCATAGATTCAAACTTAGGGTTTCAAACCACATGAAATTTAGACTTAACTGAATATTATAAATATTACAAATTTGAGGTTACATTGATTCATGCATCATTTGGCCTGTACTCGCCGTGTTTGTGCTTTCTTGACATAGATCCTTTCATTATGGTTGGAACACAGGTATGGAGTCATCTCGTTTTGTGCAACCTATGGCATGATTGCAGTAGTAAAAGAGGGGATTTCATCAAATTGATTGAGCTCGTCATCATCAACCACATTTTTAATTTTTACGATCCGTCTTTTCTTGGTAAAAACCACATGGAGTTTCTTATTTGCAGTATCAGTCACATAAAACACCTGGGTAACCTGTTTAGCAAGTAGGAAAGGTTCGTCCTTATATCTGACATGTTTGAGATTAATGCTAGTGAATCCGTACTTTTCTTTCATAATGCCCTTTGTCCCGTGTACCCAACGACACCGAAGAAGGGGTACCTTCAATCTCAAGTAATCCGGCTCCCAGATCTCTCTATCTGCCCGTAGTATGTGCTCCTGTGCATATTGTTATTATAAGCATCTATACAGACACTACTTTTCTGATCTTACGTAACCGTGCAAAATATGTAACCATTTAAATCATACTCTTGATATGTTGTATTTGTGTATATAGGGCCTGCTGCTAGTTTCCTAATCAAGTCACTTATAGGAGTACTCAATTGATTGATCCGATCTCAAAACCAAGTGTTGAACCTTTGCATATGTTGCTTCGCAAGCTAAGCTTAGTCTGCCCTGGATTCTCTTAAAGAAGTAACTGCTTGTGATCGTCGATATACAAGGACACTTCTGCTCATTTGTTGCAACACGAGAAAATGAGCTTGGTCATATGCATTTGGCTTAGGAGTAATTGCATGTTTCCCTAAAATGCCTTGACCTACAAGCCTACCCTCGTGGCGAGAATGAGGCACACCAATTGGGTTGTCTGGGTTCGTGTAATCAACGCACCACTCCACTACCGCCTCCGTAGAGTAACTCTGTGCGATGTAAGCCTTAGGCAAATCTTGATTCCTTACGTATGACTTGAAAACACCCATGAATCTCTCATATGGACACATCTGATGCAGGAACATGGGGCCAAGGAAATAAATCTCCTTCACAAGGTGAGCAGTGAGATGGACCATGATATCAAAAAAGGATCATTAGAAATACATCTTGAGAAGACATAGAGTCTCGTAGCGTCTTTTTTCTAGCTCGGCTAGCACTTCTAGATCGAGTACCTTCGGACCAATTGCATTGAAGAAAAAACACATGCTCATGATAGCCTCTCAAACACCAATTGACAACATGTTTCTAATTCCAACTGCAATCATTTGTGTCAACATCACATGGCAATCATGAGTCTTCACGCTGCCAACCATCTTCAGCTCTTTCACCGTAACAAGTCTTCTAATATTACACGAGTAACTAGAGTGAACTTTCACACCGCGAAAAAACTCGCAAAATTCTTTTTTATCCTTCTTGGATAGGGTGATGCAAGATGGGGGTAGGAATTTTCCTTTATCCGTATCCTTGGCATGAAGTTTCGGCCCTAAGCCTATTTCTTCAAGGCCAGCTCATGCATTTTCATGATCCTTTGTTTTCCTCTTCATGTTGAGCATTGTACTGAGGAGACTGTCGTATATATTCTTCTCTACGTGCATGAGGTCAATAGAGTCGTGAATGTCTAAGTATTTCCAATAATCAAACTCCTAGAGAACTGATTTCTTGTTCCACATTCCATTTTTATCACTCGTGGAGGAATGTTTTCGCTTACCAAGGACAACATTCATATTCTTAACTAGATAATAGACATCTTGCCCACTAAAATGCCTTAGAGGTGACGCTTTCTCCCTTGTGCCGTCAAACTGAGACTTCATTTTCTTGTACAGGTCGTTCGTGGGAAGGAAACGTTGATACCACATGTACACTATTTTCTTTGACTCGCTCAACCACATACTCTCAGTGTCATCTAAGCATTGGGGGCAAGTATAACACCCTAAATTTTTAATTTTTGCAATATTCTAAATTTTACTAGAATTAAATAGGAGTTGTAGATTTTGTTCAATTTAGCAGGAAATTAATTTCTAAATTTAATTTGCCATAGGTTATATCTATGTTTGATGCATTCATGCTGCAGTAGTTGCAATAGGCTTTTATGGGTGAAAAATATTTGCAAAAAGTTTGCTAGAAGGCGCTCGTTTTAAATCTCTTATGAAAATAGTTCAGAAATAAAATGAAAAGCATTTCCTAAATTCCTAAACCTAACCAGGCCAATTTCCATCCCAAAGCCCGGCCCAAAATCCACCTCTCTCCCTCCCCCTCTCCCGAAGAGGCATTGAGGCCAACCCTGGAAAGATTCATGCCATCGCAGAGATGTCACCTCCCACCAATCCAAAGGAAGTACAACGCTTGGCTGGCAGCCTTGCAACCCTTAGCAGCTTTCTCGCCAAATTGGCTGAGCATAACCTTGCCTTCTTCAAAATGCTGAGGGGCTCCGAACCATTCAGCTGGACTTTGGAGTGCCAGTAGCATTCAAGGCCCTCAAGGCCCACCTTTCCCGCCTTAAGACACTCACGATGCCCCTCTCCAGCGAAGGGCTACTCCTATACTTGTCCGTCTTTGCCTCTGTTGTCAACGCTGCCCTGGTATCGGAGGAGAAAAGTGACAGTCACTTTGCTCAAAGGGCCATAGACTATGTATTGAAGGCCGTAGCCGGGGCCAAGACGCGCTACACCGAGCTCGAAAAGATAGCATATGCCCTCCTGATGACCTCGCGCAAGCTCTGACACTACTTCCTTGCCCACGACATCACTGTCCCAACCTCTTCCCTGCTTGGTGACATGTTTCACAATCAGGACGCGACGGGATGCATCGATAAATAGGCAGTAGAGCTAGCCCCCTTCGTGGTAAAGTTTGTGGCCCGCACCACCATCAAATCTCAAATCTTGGCAGACTTCATCGCCGAATCGACTCCAGCACCCACCAAACCTGCCACTGCCCCTCCCCAAGATATCTGGACTATCTACACCGACAGAGCATATGGCTCCATGGCGCCGGAGCCAGTGCGGTCCTCATCTCTACCATAGGCTAGCGGGTCCAATTTGCTGCCCATCTAGATTTCAAGATGACCAACAACATAGCTGAATATAAGCTGTCCTCTTAGGCCTCCGGAAGGCCCGATCCTTTGGAGTAGCCAGAGTCATCATTCGGACCGACTCTCAAATCGTCGGTGGCCACGTCAATAAGAGATTCCAAGTTCAACATCTAAACATGGCAAGATACCTCAAAAACATCTGCAAGGCCGAAGCATATTTTCGCGGCATATCAATCCAGAGCATACCATGAACGGACAATGGCCAGGCAGATGCCCTAGCAAAAGTAGCTGCCATGGACAAGGACCTACCATTAGGCACCTTCCTCAAGACCTTACATCAGCTGGCTGCTAAAGCTCTTGATGGGACGGCCACCACCATTCTCCCCATCGAAACCACAGACTGGAGAGCTCCCCTCTTATCCTTCCTAACTGCAACAGAAGAGCTGGAAGAGCCAATTACGCTTTGTTGTATTGAGCATCACGCCAAGGGCTACTATCTCATAGATGGCGCCCTTTACAAGACAGGTGTATGCGCTCCCCTCCTCTGCTGCATTACCAGGACAGAGGTGGCCAACCTCCTTCGGGAGATACATGAAGGCCTCTGCGGCAATCATTTGGCACCTCGCGCCCTAGCCGGCAAGGCACTTCGCTAGGGGCTCCACTGGCCTACAATCATGTCCAATGCAAAAGACCATGTTCGCACCTACCAAGGATGCCAATGGATAGGACAACGAAGCCATCAGCCCATGGCTCCCATACAACTGATCACTCCCATCTGGCCCCTGGCTCTTTGGGGCATGGACCTCATCAGACCATTCCCCTGTGCCAAAGGCAACCTTCAGTACGCGGTGGTAACATTGGAATACTTCTCCAAATGGGTCGAGGCTGAGCCCCTCAAGGCAATCACATTGAAGAATGTCCAGAAATTCTTTTGGAAGAACATAATCTGCCACTTCAGCATCCCACGGCAGCTCACGGTCCACAATAGAACACAATTCGACTCCAGGCCTTTCAAACAATTCTGTGATGACCTTGGCATCGAATTATGTTTCGCTGCCATTCGCCATCCTTAGTCCAACGGGGCCGTCGAATGGGCCAACGGCAACATGCTCTCCGGTTTAAATCGTTGACTCGTCGGCCTAGCTCGAGGCCTATGGGTGAAAGAGCTTCCCAAGGTTTTGTGGTCCCTCCGTGCCACAGTCACGCGAGCCATCGGGTTCACCCCCCTTTTGCCTCCTATATGGCAACAAAGCTATGACCCCCATCGAGGTCAAAGGATGCTCGCTTAGGGTGCAATTGCAGCAAACTACCAAAGAGAGAGAGAGCTCTCCCTCAATCTGACCGAAGGCATGTGACTCCATGCCTTCTACAATCTCGATTGCTACATCAGGAAAACTAAGGCCTGGTACAATCCTAAGGTTGCGCCATGAAGCTTTGAACCTAGGGATCTGGTACTTTGACGTGCCCTGGCTCCAGAAAAACAACACCACAAATGGGAAGGCCCATACCTGATCCTTGAGTCTAATGTCTCCTACCATCTAGCCGATACAGAAGGGACCCCTCTCAAACACAGTTGGAATGCAGAGATCCTCCACAAATACTATGTGTAGGGGACCACAGGCTCAGTCCTCTCCAAAGTTCCAAGACAATAAAAGTCTTAGGTTTTACATACACAGGAAATAGCCACCTAACCTAGAGGTGTTAACCCCCTCCCAAAAAAACAAAAAACCCATACCTCACAACAACCTCACACAAAGCCTACATGAACCCTCCGGTATCTTGAAGGCAGTGCCTCCGTGCCGGAGAAGTAGATCCCTCTGGCATCTTGAAGGCAGTGCCTCCGTGCCGGAGAAGTAAATCCCTCTGGCATCTTGAAGGTAGTGCCTCCGTGCCGTAGAAGTAAACCCTTCGGCATCTTGAAAGCAGTGCCTCCATGCCGGAGAAGTATATCCCTCCGACATCTTTAAATCATGGCTGACCTATGTAGCAGAGAGGCAAAGACCGCTCCAGCATCATAAAGGTATTGCCTCCGTGTTAGACAGGCATATACCCTCTGCCATCTTTAAGGTCTAGCTAACCAACGTGATAGAGAGGCAAACACCGCTCCAACATCTTGAAGGCATTGCCTCCATGCCGGACAGACATAGACCCTCTGTTATCTTTAAGGCCTGGCTGACCTATGTAGTGGAGGGATAACCTCCCTGGCGTCTTGAAGGCCTAGCCTCCACGCCAAAAAGGATTCATAATAAAGTCATGATCCTCCGGCATCTTGAAAACTAAAAGTCTTCATGCCAAAATCATCTGACCCCTCCGATATCTTGAAGGCATAGCCTTTGTACTACAGAGGCGTCATGCATCGAAACTTACAACTCAAATGCGTCAATTACATCAGTGGTACTTGGAGAAATCCAGGCATGGTTTGCAGGCATTCCCCGTACAATGCACAAAGGAATATTTCCTCAATAGGGACAACTCTTTCTAGGTGTATTTCAAGGACTTGTATGAACTATACAAGGAAGATGCCCTCGACGTGGCTATAGTCAGAGCATGGACTTTGTAAGTGACTTATACATATGAATCACGTTATATGATCTTGTATCATGAAATTGCATGGCTAACTTCTCTATTTCGTAGAATGGAGAATCGCGCATGCAGACAACAATTTGATCTTAAAGTACGATTCATCGATCCTGGTCTTGTAAACCAGACGCTTGTAAGGGAGAGTCCAGACTTCACCGAGAACTACATATTGAAGTGTCTGCTTCACCACCAATACAAGAAATTCATACTCTTACCCTATAGCTATGAGTACGTGCTTACGCACTAGGGCGTTCTGCTGTTATGGGCTACTCGATTCTAATACTAATTTGCTATGGTGACATAATATTCCTGCAGCTTTCATTAGATCCTCCTTGTCATCCACCTAGACTTGAGCAAAATTATTCTCTTGGACTCATAAAAGAGAGCTCAGACGACTTACCAAAACCTCATCGACATGCTAAATAGGAAAACTCAATCATTTCATCATCTTGATGATTGCATCTAAGTTTAATTGGTATTCATATTCACATATAAGGTGTACCCAAGATACCCAAAAAGAGTGTTATTCACTTTCTATTCAGGAAGGAGTATAATGTAAAAACCAACTTTCCGGTACGCACGGAATATTCATGTCTTGCATTTCCTACTGAATAAAAAAGTTCAATTCGTTCCAGTGATGAATCATTTCCTCTTGAAGTTTATGAGGCAACCACCCGGCAAGAATCTCTGCACATTTTATGTTCTAACTTTCATGCACGGATTCAGCCCGGATGGAGACGCTGTCAGGTTCAATGATCTTGACGTATGAAATAACATATCGATGCCTTCTTTTCAATTTCTACACGTGTTCAACGACTAATTCTTTCGATTCTTCAAACGCAGCGCTCCAAACTACACACAAAAGAGTTACAACCAGTAGAAATAAATGCCCTTCAAGAACAGATTGTTGGGTTCTTTATGGAACATGTTATCAACCCAAACGGTGAGTTTCATGAACCGATTGTGCCTTCGACCAGTGACAAACCTTCATATTACACCGTACCTTCTAGTACAGAGTATGCGACAAGGTGGAAGTCTACCAAAGGGTTAGATGGCTTATATATCGCTAAATGACACTATTTTAATGAAGGATATTAATTACTATGTATTAATATAGGATATGAATTACTATGTATTAATGAAGGTATATTTCGGAGTTGGTACCGTCAGACGACTCTTCGACAGAATGGCCTTCCAACGATGATGCGAAGGAGGAGCTAGAAGTTGTGGCCTGTCAGTGCGCCCAAGAGGAGGAGGATGAGAGGCTGACTCGTCAGTTGTGCGTTGCGGAGGAGCAAGAAGTAGCGTCCCGTAAACGTACCCAGGAGGAGGAAGACGAGAGGGTGGCCCGTCAGTGCGCTGCGGAGGAGGTCGAATGCTCAAAACATACTAGCATTCAGGAGTCGGACTTCGATGTCTTTGACACGCCGTCGAGCCTGGAGCTTAGGTGATGCTGCGGTCGATCAGGTGTGGCCGGGTCCTCCGCTCAACCACCATCCCCCCCCCTTCGTCCCCGCACGTACACATGTCGTCAGCCGTGCATGCGGAGACACAGTCCTCATCACGGAAGAGGTAGAGGGATACTAGACTGGCTCAACTCGACCGACTTTTCGGGGGGGTGACCTGTGAGAATTATTGTGTATATATGTGTGACATTAATTACTATGTATTAATGAAGGTGCCTTTATTATTGATTTACATTACATATGTCTCATTGTATGCATGTATTGAGTTGAAGAGAGACGGAGAGATCGAGGAGAGAGAGGGAGGACAGAGAGGGAGGAAAGTGCCAGAGTAGAATGGGGGAGGCACAACACTACCGGTTGAAGCTTTCAGCCGACAGTGATGCCATGGGAATCACTGCTGGCTAAAACCACCAACCGGCAGTGATACCCAAGAAATCACTGCTGGTCGAATCTTTCAGCCGGCAGTGATAACCACTTTCACTGTCGGTCCACAGAGCCGGCAGTGATAGTCCTCAACTATCACTGCCCATTACCCACTGCCGGCTCCAAAACCGGCAGTGAAGGGAGTTTTGAAGCCGACAGTGATGTACTGTTCTGTAGTAATATGAGCTATAGCCCTTGTCAGAGATATCTTAACATAGCCTTTTGTAGTGCTGGCAGGAATGCAAGTGAATGGGAAAAGGTACTTCATATCTTTTATTAATGATAGTACTAGATATTGCCAACCCTATCTGATTAAAATGAAAGATGAAGCGTTGTATTGCTTTATAGTCTATAAAGCGGAGGTTGAAAAGCAATTAGAAAAGTTAAGTGGGCTGGGTCCAATAAGGAGGAGAGTATCTCTCTAATTACTTTGGTGAATATATATTGTGTGGATCATGGAATCATCCATCAGATGATGGCTCCCTACTCCCCCAATGAAATGGAGTTATCAAAAGAGAGAAAACTGAGCACTTACGGACTTGGTTAATACCATATTGGACATTGCTGGTTTATCCAAGCCATGGTGAAGTCTAGGGTATTACATTTTGTAACATCGAGGGGCGCCAAAAGTAACCTTCCCTAAGGGTAAAGAGACTATAAATAGGCCTACCTTGGTCCTTGTGGGGGAAAATTATCTAAGGCTTTTTGCACCCAACAAAACATCAAGGCCCGTTCTTTACTTGTTTGAATCAGCCCACAACATGTATCATACTTGCCTCTTCTAAAGATTGAGCGCTGCCGTTAAGCACCCGTCTACTTTTTCATAACTGTGAATGTTAATAGATTTTTTGAGGAAGATAGAAGACTAGGCTGCAGACTCGATAGATATACTAATGAGGCGATGTTGGAGATCTTGAGCAGTAATTAAAAACCTGCCCAAGTATGTCACAACAGATACCCTCCATCTTAGCTCGACCAAAAACGTTTAGATTGCACCAATGATACTGAAATTGTTAATTTGACAACAACACTTAGAAGGGTTTTGGATTGAATGTTCTTCAAATTAAAAACTTTCTTTGGTCAGATTCCAGTTGAAAATTCAGGATTCTGCGGAAAGTTTTCTCAGATCCAATTTAAAGGTTGAAATTTTTTCAATGAGTTGAGAGCTTTGAATTTTATTTGAAATTCTTTCAGATACCAGTTGCAAGTTGATATTTTTTTTTTCAAATTTGAGTTTAATGGTTTGGATTTATTATGAACACCAATCTCATATTCAAGTTAAATGTTGAACGTTTTTTCAAATTTAAGTTGAAGCTTCCTGTTTTATTTGAAAGCTGCCTCAAATGCAAGTTGAAAGTAAAATTTCAGCTTAATAAAGTCAGATGGATATGTTTTTTTGTCCGGTGAAAAACTAAAAACTAGGGAAGTGTGGCTCTGCCCTAGCTAGTTAGCTAGAGCATGGGCGGTGAATAAGGGTCCCTCCAGATACCATAAGGTTGGATTAAATCTTTTCTTTTACCTTATATTAACATAGGAATTTCTAGTTGTTTATTCCTTTTCTCGATTAACATGTGAATTTCTAGCCATTTGGCTATTAGAGTTTACGCTTCTAGAGGTTATGTACAAAGATTGATGCCACATGATGAAGTACTCTTATTAGCACAAAAGGGTTGCTACATTTTTTCCCTATTTAAGAAAGAGGAGAAACAATTAAACGCAATCTTAATCTTGTAGTCTACAAATAATTGTACTTCCACCTTTTAGTATGAGAATCATTTATATAATTTACGTTATCGGCCATTTGGAGTTTAGATAAACATTTCATACAAATCCGCAGCCCCGCTGCACACACTTATACCGTAGAACCTGAATGAATCCTAGACCGCTAGAGGTACAATTTTGGACATCTGTATGGAGATCATGGCCCGATCAGGCCAAGGTGCCTTCTTTTGCCTTGTTACGCATTTACGCACGTTCCCCTCGGTCTGACAGCGACAACACCGGTCAACCTGCCGCAACAATGGAAATTTCCAATTTTTGCCATTTCCGTTCCACCAATGGGCAAATTTGATCCGTTATTCCAGGCAGGCTACTCGGCCGCTAAATGCATCCATATCACGCCTATAAACGGACGCGCGTGTCCAGCTCCCTGATTCCATTCAAGTCACGACAATGGCGTCGACAGCCACCTTTCTCTTCATCCTGGCTGCCGCTGTATCGATGACGTCAGACGCAGCCGCCTCCTCGTTCCGGTCATCACCCGTCGCACCGCCGCCGTGCACGGCGCCACCGTCGACCGTGGCGTTCCTCCGCGCGCGCTGCGCCACCACGCTGCACCGGGTGACGTGCTACGACTCCCTCATCCCCTACGGATGCGTGTTCCAGAACAGCCACGTCAAGCTCGCCCGGGCGGCCGCCGACGTCAACGCGTCCCAGCTCCGCGTGCTGTCCAAGCACCTCAAGGAGCTCGTCGCCCGTGGTGGAGGCCCCGGGGTCGAGTCGGCTGCGCTGCGCGACTGTGCGAGCACGGTGTCATCGGCCGCGGGCCTGGCCAAGGACTCGGCGGCCGAGCTCGCCAAGCTGGACGCCGCAGGAGCCGCGGCACGAAAAAGTCAGGTCAGGTGGGCCATTTCCAACGCGCAGACGTGGCTTAGCGCGGCCATGTCGAACGAGGCGACGTGCGCCGACGGGCTCGGGACGGCAGGCCCCGCCACGTCGCCGGTTTCGGGGGAGGTTGTGAGCGCGAAGGAGCACACTAACATCGCCCTCGCACTCGTCAACGGCATACCGTTACCGTCGCAATGACTGAGTAACCAAGAAGTGCACGTAGCTCCGTTTCCTTCGATATTTCAGTCTTTTGACATGACAGTCGACGACGCGTTCTCAATTGTGGAATGTAGTTAGTGTTACAATATACGGGATTTGGTTCATTATATTTGTGTAATACAAATAAATCTTAAAAGTCTATTATGTGAAAGAAGGTTGCAGTTCTTTAGTCACACCTTACTAGTGGAGGTAGATGAAGATCAACTTAAAATGAGTTATTTTCTCCATCCACTT
The DNA here is from genome assembly GCF_958298935.1 of Phragmites australis. Lineage (NCBI taxonomy): Eukaryota > Viridiplantae > Streptophyta > Magnoliopsida > Poales > Poaceae > Phragmites > Phragmites australis. The sequence goes on along the minus strand of NC_084941.1, from coordinate 18,640,993 downwards.
AGAATGTGTGGATGAGAAGACTAGGTGAACACGTGCGAGCGAGCGAGCTCGTCTCACCGAGGTGAAGGACACACGACACCTACGTGAATAGTCTGTTGAAATCGGGTCTGTCGTCACCACATTAGAATACAACGTATTAGGGTTTTGCCTCTCTTTACTACACCGCCACAGGAAAACTATTCCATCACGCTAAATCGGTGATCGATAGAGTAGGTCTCCTGAACCTATCGTCCTTGAGATCCTGCACCGGAAAGGGGCAAATAAGGATTTTAGGAAACACTCCGCACGACTGCTCGTTTTATGCTTTCTTGTCACCTTCTCTATCGTCATCACGAGGGCTTCCGCATCTCTCGCTATGTTGGGGGAAATATCTCAGCCGACAGATATTTCTAAGGAGATGCAATAAAAAGCTCATCCGAAGCCCTCAGGCTCCGGACTCCCTGAAGAAACTAAAAGTTCCCGGATGTCGTGGACCCCTCCGGGCACTGCCTCTCGAGACAGGACAAGTAGCTGGCCTCCGAAAGGAATATCTACAAAAGGAGAATACCAACTATAATTGGCCTAATACGAAATAACTAGCAGTTAATGCCAGTGAAAGTGGTGGCCGCCCTGAAATCTCGATGCAAGTAGAGGTCACTCTGATACCTACGATAGTGCGGCACCGTAGTTTACGACCGGCTGAGCCTCACTCCTTGGGCCAGTTTACACCACTGTATTTGCCATAGTAGATAATATCTTTAAATACGGATAAAATTATTCTACCTAGACCCATACTATGTGATTCAACCGGTCTAGGTCTCTATGATATAGTGATAATCTATTTCACATCCCTGTAAGGGGCATACTTGTATACTTACATCCGATATGGCACTATAAATACAGACTGTGGCCATCAGGCATGGGAACCAATCTTTTGGTGATTAACACATCGGTATTCCCCTCTTCAATTCTTCTCCAAGCTTAAGTCTCCTCTTTAGATGAGTATCTCGCCACACTTGTTCCTAGAAGACATTTTTTCACCAAAAACGCGCCGTTCATGGGGGCTTGAACATAGAAGTAGAAAGAGAGAGGTAGGATGCCACCCAATAAGAAGACCACCAAGGTCGTAGCACAGGCGGCTGACTCCCCAGCCATGCTTGTGCGAGGGTCCACACGACCACCACAACTATAGAAGCTATGTATACCCACCAGTTCCAACACTGGACGGAACAACGACCATCCGACCCGGCGGTGGCCCTATCCCAAGCTAGCGCGGAGGCCCTGGCCGGTGCGGAGGCCTTCCAACAATGGTGTAGCGATGACCTCGCACCACCCCAAGGGGTTACGGCCTAGGCCACGGCCGTGCAGGCCGCCCTTCAATGGTTCTGAGTGCTCGAGCCTATGGGCACTCATGCTTGGGCCCACCCTTACGGTGTCTCTTGTGATAGCGCCCAGGACACCTTTGTCGATCTGGCGTCTTTTGAGAATCTAGCTACCGGGCATCCTCCTCTCCCTCCCTTGATGTAAGGGGGCTTCGGGGAGACCACAGGCTCTCGTATGCGTAGATCCCATCAATGCCTTTGATATCGGTACCACAGAAAGGGTATTGGTGCATCCTACACGGAGCAGGGCATGGCCATAATACCAAGAATTGCCAAAACCTTATAGCCTTCTGGACGGAGTACCTCGAGAGACAGGCGGGATGCCTGGCATGGGAAAGAGCCGACGATGGGTTGTCCAGGAGTCATAAAACCGAAACAGGCCATCGGGTAGGTCTCTGGACCTTACCGAGCCCCCCTCGACATGCTCTACCTCCTCCTACTCCGCCACCGATGGTACAATACCCCAGTGATGAGGATTGAGTCGTAACAACAACCCTAGACATAACGGAGTCCAGCAAGCTCTTGGCGTAAGGGGCCCCGCCTGAACCACCGGAGCAGTTGGGGCCTCCGAAGTGCCTCCCACGTCAGGTTTGATACTAGGTGAGTTGGTCATGAAAAAAGGACAAGAGCTCTGACAGGAGGGTCCTGGGTGTCCAAAAGGCCCAGCTTTCCTAGCTGGTTAAATTTACAAAACAGAAGGGGTAACGTACTCTGAAATTAGTTAGCCTAGCTTTTGAGGGCCTCTACAACATATAACTATTTGGTAACAGTAGTAGATAGTAAAACTTAAGCTATAGCTCTGTTCAACAGCAGATAGTAAAACTTAAAGTCATATTCTTGCCCAAATAATGTCATATAATTGCACAACACCAAAACCCTCTGAGGAACGGGCATAGCCTCAGTACCATCGAGGTCAAAATCCTCCGAGGAACGGGCATAGCCTCAGTATCGTCGAGGTCCAAACCCTCTGAGGCCCTTAGAGGAATGGGCATAGCCTCAGTACGGCCGAGGTCCAAACCTTCTGAGGAATGCCATCGAGGTCCAAACCCTTTGAGGAACGGGAATAGACTCAGTACCGTCGAGGTCCAAACCCTCCGAGGAACAAGCATAGCCTCAGTATCGTTGAGGTCCAAACCCTCCGAGGAATGGGCATAGCCTCAGTATCGTCGAGGTCCAAATCCTCCAAGGAATGGGCATAGCCACAATACCGTCGAGGTCCAAATCAGCTTATTGATTAATCCAAAAATTACTTCATTTCATACACACATACATGCATGCATGCACACATATATACACATGTGGCATACATGATAATGGCATTGATAGTACGAGCCCTTCGCCCGCTCGTGACCACAAGATGCAATGGGGTTGGGGAAATAATGTTCCGTGCAATGCACAATACACAAAAGGTGCGAGACGTGCCCTCCATTCGACCACCGCTAGAAAGGGCCGAGGGGGTCGTAGATTGCATCCCTCGGCCTAGCCATTGGTGTCAGCTTCGGCAACTACAGTCGGGCTCCGGATGGTCCTGACTCTGGAGCCTCGCCGTGGTTAAGGGCTGAGGGGGTCGCAGATTACCTCTCTCAGCCTAGCCATCGGCGTCACCTTCAGCAACCACCACCAGGCTTCGGATGGCCCTGCCTTCAGAGCCTCATCGTGGTTAAGGGCTGAGGGGGTCACGAACAACCTCCCTTGGGTGATGGTTATAGTTTGCAAGGTGGTTAACCTTGTGTCACACTCGGTTTTAACAGCCAAAACCAGATGCGGCTTATGTATGTCCAGGATGTTCAACACACATAAGGACGTCACAGGTGAAGTAACAAAAGCAATACTTTTATTAAATAAACGTTAAACTCTTACAGAAATTGACATATATTGTCTTCTATGAAGATATCTGCAGCGGAACAGAAGCACTGGTGCCCAACAACACCGTAGGCAACCGACCGGGAGACACGCGCCTAGAACGTTACAACCTCGTCTTGATAGTCTTCAACATCTTCACTCACTGAGCAGCAGCATACATGTCGCATGGTATAGGGAAAATAGTAAGTGTGAGCACATAGAGTACTCAGCAAGTGGGGAAAAAATAATGATATGCAGGCTTATGCCAAGAATAGGCTAACACAAGGGTTTATTTGCGTAAATGCGAGTAATGAAAACATATTTGGACTCAAAACATTAAGCAATCATTAAGTGAATGTAACCCATATAGTCCAACACGCAGCATACAAGGCTCCCCACCTTGCACACCATAACCTTCTAGTACTCCCTGTACTTTATCCAAAACCACAACCATCTAGTACTCCCTGTACCAGAACCAGAACCACAACCATCTAGTACTCCCTGTACCAGAACCATAACCACAACCAAACCCATAACCACAACCCACTAATCATGTGAGGATCCAAGTCTCTCATATCCGTGAGCACGGCTGTTAAACAGTTTTACACTCTGCAGAGGTTGTCCAGCTTTCCCCACGAGTCAGTGAATTTCATGTTGCCGTGTTCGCGAAACACTTAACACACGCTAGTGATGTGCCGCCAAGAATCACTGTATGACACTTTCCACTAACCAGAGACTAATCCAATATGTGTCTGCCCACTAGGTTTCACCGCCAGGCTTTACGCAAGCAAAGCTCCTACCCAGAAGCCTCCTTTTGTGCTGACCCAACAGACACTAGATAGACTCTAATCAGTATGTCACGCCTTACCCATATCAGCCTCGTGGTTGGTACGTTACTTCTTGGGTTGTCGCTCCACGAACCGGTCCTTACTTAGGTTACTTGAGCAAACACTATACCAACATCATAACCATGGCAACCATCAAAACCACTTTGCTCAAGGCCTAAGGTTCCATGTTGCTAGACCATTAACCAGTTAACCACTATTGTTGCATATGTTCATTAGTCAAGTATATGACACTTCCCAATATCCTAGAAGCATGGCTAAGCGATCTACCCACAAAGACACCTAACCATAAACCATCTAGGTTCCAAGGGATGATAAGGGAAAATCTAGGGAAAATCCTAATATAGGTGACTACCCATCATATTGACACTACATGCAATTTTGTAAAATAAAATATTTAAAAACATAGGTTCAATATGATCAAGGATACTTGCCTTTTTCCCAATGCTGCTCAGTGTTGTCGAAATCTTGGTCTTGAAGTCCCTCGAACTGATCCGGAACGTTATCGACTAATCGCGAGAACTACCGACAAACAACACAAAGCAAACACTAAGAATAACATATCAAACATCATTAAAACACTTTAAAAATACTATGATTGGATATGGATGATTTTAGAAATGTTTGGATGCAAGAATCACCTAAATCGGAGTTAAGATGAAAAGATAACAGCTTTCGAGAGATTGATTAGACTGAAAAGGAAATGCTGATTTATCGGAACTATCTATCACTGTGTCAGGATTCACAACATCCTTACGCAAGATTCAAGAAGTGTAGGGCAGACCAGACTTTGCTAACTAGGCTAAGGAGAGTGATGTGACGCTGACTTCGCATGCTATGCAAGTAACATTTTGGATTAAAGAAGGGATACGCTGAGATCTAGTATCGACCACCTATGATGGATCAAAAAGGCCGAAGGTTGCGCTTCTAGGTTAAGGATACTACTGGTGACTCTATGTAGCGGTGGTGGTTCGGGTTTCGTCGGAGATGGCGATCGAGCACGTGGCCACAAACATCGATGTCGGCTTCAGTGGTGTTTCAGTGAAACGAGGGAAGCATGGCATAGAACGCAGAAAGACTAACTCAGTGGTATGGTTGGTTTTGGAAGGGGCCATCCGAGGTAGTGGCAAAACAACGATGACTACTGCTAGGTTTGGTGGTGACCGCGAACAATTACAGGAATAAAGACGCTCGCATTCCAGGAGATTGGCTATGAAATTTATGAAACCGTTTGAATAGAGATGTTCATATATCCCAGGAAAATAATGCTATGGCATGGTTTTGGGTAGATAATCCACTGATAGGAAGAACGATCAGTATAGATGAAATGGGTGATGGCTGCGACGTGCTATGGTTGGCAATGGCGTCCTGGTCGTGTCGCTACACAAACGGGGATGGGATCCTAAGGTCACGTAGAAGACTCAATGGGACACACCGTGACGCATTTGGTGCATCCATACGGCTTTCGGATTGACGGGGAATGCGAATGCAAATCCGGTGCGCGCGTAGAACGCGTCCAGAAACCGGACAGCGGGTATGTCGACCTTGATTTCGATAGTTTGGCTAATCTACTGGCCAAACTGGTTGGTGAGGGTGTGGGGAACATCATGGGACATGCACCGGTGAAAGGGCTTGGTGATTTGACCACTGGTCGGTCGGGAACATCGATGTCAATCGGCTACAGCGCGGCTGTCTCGCGGCTGTCCGTGACGGTGACGACTATGGCGGTGTAGATCGGCTTTGGCCGGGGTTAGGGCTTGGCTAGGGACTTAGTATGATGCTAAAACAGTAGTAAGGGAGGAGAAGAAGAGTTCCTCATGTTGCTTTGGTGGTCGAGGAAGAAGGATTCGCGGAGAAGACGACGTAGCGCATCACGGGCGGCGGTGGCGGCGACTCCGGCGAACGGCGACGCTCCGGCGACGCACGGGCAGCGCAGCAGTGACTTCTAGGGCTTGGAGGCATGTAATAGAGGTAGAAAAGGGCGTGCAACTCATATTTATAGGGCTAGGGGCGGCTGGTTGAGGTGGAGTCCAAACCGAACACGAATCGGATTCGAGTTCGAGTCAGTTACGATTTCCTTTTTTCGCAGCTCTGTATTCCGAGGATGATATCTCTATCGTTCGGACTCCAAATTAGATGTTTCTTGATTCTAAATTGTATTACTCGAAAAGATATACAACTTTGGTAGTCATTGGAACTTCTGAAAACGTCATCCTGATCTCCAAAAATGCGCCACAAGATAAACTATTTGAACTCGGACTTCTCTGCATAGCACTGATTTCGGGGGCCATAACTCCTAGCTCCATTATCCAAAAGAGGACTTCCATAGGTTCAAATCGAAGTTCTCGATGAGACCTACAACTTTGGTTTTCACAAGATTTACATTTGAGGTCATTTTAAACTCCAAAACGTCATGAGAAGATGAGGCTGTCTAGGACTTCGCGAAAATTTGCAGATTTTGTGGATCCTTTGTTAGGCCATCTATAAGACTTGGCTAAGGGTTTGGACTTGAGCAAGATTGAGCCCAAATACACTTTAGGTATATCTAGGGTTTAGAAAAGAAACTTTTGCACAGAAATTTGAATAGGGTTTGAATTTGAATTGAGTTCGGAGTTAATTAAGAGAAACGAAAAAGATGAGGTTGAACAAGAATAGGACTAGATAAGGAATTTGAATTTGGATTTGGGTAGAATTCAAGAAAGAGGAGAGATTGGCTTTAAACAAGGATTTGGATAAGATTTGAATTGACCTAGAGAAGGATCAGGTATGATCAAGGATTCAATAAATGATGAATTCAAAGATTTTGAATTCCAACCATTAAGATCCTTAACTTATTCACTACTGAGTTTTGTAAAAACCATTTCAAAATCTTTTTCACTCAAAACACCAAAGAGAAAGAAAAGGAAAAAGAACTCTAATGCATTTACCTGGCTCCTAACAAAACTCAGCATGCAATGCACACAAAATAATAACCTATATTGATTGATGATTAAAAAAATAGGTTTTAAACCTATACTACTAGTGAAGATATTCAATACTCTTGGAAAATTTTAAAAATTTGAGAAATCTAAAAATCAGGGTGTTACACCTTGGGTGATGTTTAATGGTCGGATTAATGGGTTACATTTACTTAATAATTGCTCAATGCTTTTAAGTTCAATTGTCTTTCTTCACTCGTATTTACACAAATATACCTTGTGTCAGCCTATCCTTGCTATAAGTTTGTATATCATTATTCTACTATACACTTGCTGAGCGCGGCATGTGCTCACGCTTGCTATTTTCCCTATGCCATGCAACATGCATGGTGCTACTCAGTGAGTGGAGATTTTGAAGACTATCAAGATGAGAATGTGATGTTTTAGGCATGTCTCCCAGTCAGTTGCTTGTGGTGTTGTTGGGCACTAGTGGTTCTGTTTCATTACAGATATCTACATAGAAGATAATATATGTCAATTGCTGTAACAATTAAGCATTTATTTCTTTAAAAAATTACTATTGTTATTTCATCTATGACATCCTTATGTGTGTTAAACATCCTGAGCATACATAAGCCGCATCTGATTTTGTCCATTAAAACCGGATGTGACATTCCACCTCCTTACACCACGTGTCGTCCCCCACATCCCATGGTTCTCTTGACGTGCATATGTGTGTAAGGATGCCTGCCATGTTCTGATATATCATACATGTAGTCACGTGCTATGACATGCTCTAGGTTTCTTGGCAAGGTGCCCTGGGTGCGGGGTATATATATGGGCTATCCCTCCCCCTTGTGGTAATTCTTTTCTTCACCCTTTTGTGCTCTCATTCTTTTTTGTTCATCTTGCTCCTGCTATGTAGACACTTCGGGTAGCGTGCCCTTCATTTTTTCTATTGATTTTCCCTTTTTCCCCTTCAGCAAAATGGTGAAGACCAATCTTCAATGCATGAGCACTACAGCTCCATCAATGCCTTACTTTGGATCTAGTCGGTGCACTGAGGGGCACATGAAATCCATGGTGGAGAAAGGCTAGATGTGCAGCGCTGGCGAAGCCTGGTTACCATCCGCCAAAGAGACGACACCAGAGCCACATGAGGGGGAGGTCATTCTTTTTCTATAGTTTTTCGCTGCATGTCTTTGCTTCCCCTGGATTTCTATGCTGGCTGGTGTGTTGAACCAATCCGAGCTGTAGATCTAGTAGTTGACTCAGAACGCTAGCGTTCATCTTTCATTCTTCACGTGGGCCTAGCATTCGTAGGGCCAAAAACCTAGCTCTGCGGCTTTCGCATACACGCACTTCGCACACTTCTAGCCGAAGAAGCTCGTGTTAAACGGCAAGGAGTTCGCTATGTCGTATGGCACTGTCATCTTTGTTCCTTTAAATGGGGCAACAACTGGACTGATTTTTGGTTTTACCATAGGGTCCCGAAGGGCTAGAAGATGCCCTCGAACAAGAAAGAAATCTTGTTCCGGTGGAGGCTATCAATGAAGATGACTGACGGGGTCAATGCAAGGCTACATACCATCTCTACTGTTTCGAGGCATCTCAGCATCCCTGACCTTGTTGAGGAGTATTGCGCAGCTAGGGTTTGCCCGTTGTCAAAGTTAGAGTATTATAACGCACTGGCACGCAAACACGTAGTCAAAGCTGTAGGGTAAGAGTACAATTTCTTGTATTGGTAGTGAAGCAGACACTTCAATAAGTAGTCCTTGGTGAAGTCTAGGCAGTCCCTTACAAGTTCCTCGTTCACAAGCCCAGGATCAGTGAATCCTACTTTATTATCTAATTCTTTCCTACATGCACGGAACTCCATTCTACGAAAGCGAGAAGTTAACCATGCAATTTCAAGGTACAAGGTCATATAATGTGAATTATATGCATAAGTCACTTAGAGAGTCCATGCTCTCACTATAGCCACGTTGAGGGCATCTTCCTTGTACAATTCATACAGGTATAAGAATTGCACCCAGAAGGAGTCGTCCCCGTTAAGGAAATATTCATCTGTGTATCTTACGGGAAACGCCTGAAAACCCTGCATGGACTGCTCTGAGTACCACTAATGTAATCAGCGCCTTTGAGTTGTAAGGTTTCTTTCTATATCTGGTTTAACCAAAGATTTACCAACTCAAACGGCCGTGTAACATCTAACTTTGCAATATCTACTCCCATAGTAAGCTGTGCTAGTTCTTCTGCTGTTAATCTAGAAGAAGGCAGAAAGTCCCTAATGCTTAGAACATCCTAAACGATTGGATCTAATTTGCTCTTGGCCTGCTTGTTACCGATACATTCGTAGTCACTTGGCGGCTTACTTGAAGCGGCCCCCGTATGTTTAGCTTTGGCCATCTTCATGAAAAAATTTATAGTATCTTCAGGAGGTGGTGGATTATGGAAATGTCTAGTTACACTGAGGCGTTTCCTCGGGAGCACGATAAGCCTAAACACCACGGGCGTAGCACACCTAGGTCACCTGGAAGGCAAGACTACCTAGGTTTCCTGGAAGGTATTGCGTAGCTTCGATAGTGTGTAAAGCCTTCGGCATTAATACATGCTGAAGGGGATACAAAACCTCCGGCAAAAATAGAGAGTCCTACAAAACCTCTGGCAAAACGAGAGTCCCACAAAACCTTTGACAAAAATGGAGAATCCTACAAAACCTCTGATGAAGACGGAGAGTCCTGCAAAACCTACGGTAAAAACGGAGGAACTTACAAAATCTCTGGCAAAAACGGAGAGTCCTACCAAATCTCTGACAAAAACGGAGAGCCCTGCGAAAGCTCTGGCAAAAATAGAGAGACTTCCGAAAACCTCCGCACTGATACACCACTGCTAGTTCGCAGCTAGAACCGATAGTGATAATCAACTTATCATTATTAGTGTGTAGCTAGAACTGATAGTGATGTATTAGTACCGGTTCGTAACAAGAATCGACAGTTATAATCACTATCACTGTCAGTTCTTGATGGCTCAGCTTTTTATGTGTTGGTTGAGCCTATGAATAACAGTGATGATTTATCACTGCCGGTAATAACCAAACCGGCAATGATAATACGGCACGGATGACCCTTTTTGTAATAGTGATAGTTCAGATTTTGTATTGCAAGATGACTTTGCTCCTTACTTATAGTTCAGATTTGGTGTGGTTTCTTATGACTATAGATGGACGGTAGTGTACTAGTTAATAGAAAGATTGCATTTATCAGTGATTTTATTGTGGCATATTGGACATCGGTGATATATCGAGGCACTACCAGTAACCCTATAAGATACTCATCGTTAGAGATGAAATATCTACAGAAACTCTATTGTGGCGAGGAGAAACATTGTATCTCAAAATTGCGCATGGGAAAGTCATTGTTCCGTAAATTGTGCCTAAAACTACGTAATATGGGAGCACTTAGAGATACTTGGCATTGTACTGTAGAGGAACAAATAGTCATGTTTCTCACTATTGTAGGACATCATAAAAATAATGATATTAGTTTTCATTTTGCAAGTTCTAGAGAAACTGTTAGTGCATACTTCAATCACGTGTTATATGCAATCAGACAACTTGGCTTGGAAATATATATAGATACTCTATTGTGGTGAGGAGAAACATTGTATCTCAGAATTACGCATGGGAAAGTTAGTGTTCTACAAAATTTGTCTAAAACTATGTAAATATGGGAGCACTTAGAAATACTTGGCATTATATTGTGGATGAACAAATGTCCATGTTAGTCACTACTAGTCAATACTTCAATCACATGTTATATGCAATTGGACGATTTGGCCTAGAAATGCTTAGGCATCACTCTCTCAACATACATAAAAAATTCTAAGCAACCCATAATTTGATCCCTATTCTAATGTATGGTATTTTCCTGTTTCCTATAAAATTGGCTTACTACGATATTAATATGTACTTATTAGTTGAATGTTAAGACTCCATTGGCACCATTGATGGTACCCACATTCCGTGCAATGTTCCATCTCGAATTGTATAGATTCCATGGTAATAAGGGTTTTCCTACCCAAAATGTACTTGCATCGATCAACTTCGAATTGTTGTTCACATATGTAAGTGTTGGTTGGGAGGGATCGGCACATGATTCCACGATCCTAAAAAATTCTCTTGAGCATCCAAGTGGCCTTTGAGTCCCTTAAGTTTGGTCTCTGCCATTTTATCACATAAGTATACAACATAGAGAAATTAATTGTGCTTACAATGTCCTGTTAGGTAAGTACTATCTTGCAAACGCTGGTTATGCAGCTAGGAGAGGGTTCCTACCTCCTTTTCGTCAAGCTCGGTACCATTTGCATGAATGGAGGGGTAATAAAGCCCAAACACTAAACAAGTTATTCAATCTAAATACCATCGAGAGAGTATTTGGGACTTTGAAAAATCATTTCAAAGTTTTGACAACAAGACCATATTATACCTTCTCTTCACAAGTAAGAGTTGTGATAGCATGTTGCATTCTTCATAATTGGATATTACAAAATAGTAGACATGATGAATTAGTCTATAGTTGTGTTCAACCAGATTTGCTTGACAAACAAAGGGAGGTACTTCGAGATAGTGATACCATAGCTGCTAGGATGTGGATAAATAGGCACAATGTTAAACATGCTGATATGTGTTGTTCGGACTTCTATGAAAGTATTGATTTATCTTTATACTTCCATAGGTCTTATGCTCCTCCTAATTGTAATCACGATTTTCCTTTAAGTTAAGCTACCTTCTTTGCATGCGCTAAGTGACATGCACATGGCCATATGGGCTATTTGTTTTTTCTCTTAATTGTATAAAATCTATTTAGTATTGCCACATACAAGGATAGGGCATGGAACAATGTTGTGTGGCAGCCCTAGGTTATGGAGGACATACTGCAATACTACAAATCAATGCAAAGTATTACACAAACTTCACTTAGCGACACAACCACAAATTTTATAAGTTGAAAGTTCAATGGAAGATTATAGTACACACAAAGAATTTAAGTAGAGCCAACTTTGATGAAGTGGAGAAACGGATACTAATGATGAATCTAAGGTCATAAGGATGGCTAAAGTAAGTATTCCTCCCTTATTAATTTAATTTTTTCAATGTGATATCGTATTTTGTAGTGTAGCAGAGTATAAAATTCATATCAAACATGTACAGGACAAAGATCCAAGGGCAAAGTTTATTAATGTCCCCATCTGTTGATACAATGAGATAGAATTCATCCTTCAAGACAAGCATGCAACTGGGGAGTTCACCATTCTTCAGGCACCATATGATCATCCATTCACTTAGGATGGAGATTTAATTGGTGATAAGAACATGAATCATGGTGGTGTCGATCCTACTTTGCAGTATGATTTTAACAGGAGGGCGATAATGTAAGAAACTCTTCTAGCAAGCATTCTACTTCTATCAAGGTTGAGAGGGTTAAGCGTGATTAAAGAAGTAACCCATGTTTTGTGTGATATGTCTGACACAATGCGATTCACTCATGTGAGGCATCCGAATGAAGAATTATTCAATACAATTGATGGCACGGAGGAATACCCATTATTTGTTCGACTTGAGCTGCAAGAGTACTTAGCCAACAATGAGAAGACTTCTGGTATTGAAGAGAAGACCATTGGAGGCCATCAAGGAGTAGGTTCATAGATGGTTTGTGCGAAACTATCCTTCTATGAAATGATTTACTTTTAGATGAAATTTTATAATAAGTGTTTGTTTTTATCCTTTTGATGGGAGTAGGAAAAATAACACATGTATGATGCATTTAGTTCATTCTTGAACAATAAGTTTATAGCTCCATATTAGCTATTGTTTTCAAATAAATGTATTTCAGTATGTTTTCCGGCTGCAATCATCTCGTGCATTCTCAGCAAATTACAGCTGAACAAGTACTACTTAATGTGTGTTTGATTTTCATGCAAGTATCCAGAATTTGATTTCTCATGCTTATACTAGTTTGTTTGCAAAGAGAGGCACGCTAATTGTAGTGTTAATTTTGCTGGAAAAGCAAACGGCAAGCTCGGCAAATTTTAAAACCAAAAACAACTAGGCTAACCCGGCAAACCAACCAAACAGGTTGCAATCGCAAGCCGGGTGTAGCTGGATTGGGCAAGCTTGCCCAGCTGAGCTATAGCTCCTCGTGAGCAGATTTTATTTTTCTAGCTGTAATGGGCCAAACCAACGGTAAACCCTTTTTGAATACTAGCCATCCAAACAGATTTTTACGGTCCATGTTGGAAAAAATTTGGGGCTTGTATTTTACAGGGGTATTAGTCCAAAAACCGGGCTTCCAAGCAGGCACTAAGTGTTCAAACTTTCATTTTTCCATGTGCGCTAGTTTCTTTTGAATACTTTTTTCTTGGTTTCTCCTTCTTTGATTCGTCTGTTAAATACCACTCCGAGTCTCCCATGCAGGTGCACAGGTTTCTTGTACTTTTATTTTATGTTTGCTGTTAAGATCTTCATAACCCATATGTTTGATCTACCAGATCTCTATAACCCATATGTTTGATCTACCAGATCTTCATAACTCACAAGGGAAGAAAATCTTATGAGACCAAGTCTGGCATCCCATCAAGCTAAACTCTCTCCTAGCCTAGGCATGACATATGGCGGCACAAATCTTGAAGCCTCCGTCCCCTAACCCCATTAACCCCGGGATTCAATTAACCTGCGATCCTATTTCCGGTTCCATATCCGTGGTTAGCGCAGACGACTTCTTATTCGCGTTCCCAATCGCCAAAAGATGAGCACGGCGGCGGACGAGGGCTTCGACATCCACGTTCTCGTTTACAAGGACTCATCGCCATGGCTAGAGCTTCTCAGACCAAGTAAAAATGCTGCCGCCGACATGATCTGCATCCTCCCTGGCCTCGACAACCGCGGAGCCACGGTCACTGCTGACATATTACCTCGTCTCTTCCTTTGAGCTCTCCACGGCTCATCAAACTACGGGACGCCACTTCGAAGGTGCCAATCTTGGACCATTTGCGCAGGGCAGCGGTTGGCGTTTCTGTCTAACCAGCTACTGTTCCATATCGAGTCGTGCACTGTAACACTGCATTGAGCGAGCCTTCCTCTGTTGTATGCACTGTTATCCTCATGGAACTAGCAGATCGAACAAAACTCGCTGATAACACAGCTTGTTTTCCTCATTGGAGATCAATAACATGGTATCTGATTTTAGCATCAAATACTATATATTCAGATTTTGTTCAAGATGGATTTGCTCTGAGCCTGTGTGGGGTCTCACAATTCTGGAATGTGTTTGTTTAAACAACATGCGGAACTCTGTAAGGGTGAATGGCAAAATTCATGGACGTTACTTACGAACGAAACAAGAAAATCCAATTATGCGATCACAAAAATGGGTCATGATATCAGTTTACACATTGATCGGATGACAGCCGTGAAAATTCAAAATAAAGCCGACAAATAGGATTCCAATAGCAACTGAGAATTCATGAAAAGAAAATAAAGCCTTAATAACAAAGATGGACAACACTCTTATCAAGTTCGTAGGGAAGGTGTCGCCGACTTACAGGATGTTTCTACCCCCAAGCCTGTTCCATATAGGCGGCCTAGTTGACATGAGGCGTTTTAAGCGTTCTTATGCTTTCTGTCATGATGGTACCAATCAGCAAGCAAGGAGCGAGAACAAATTACCTGGAGGTTCTCATTGAAATAGAATTGTGAAACAGTCAATCACTAGGCGTCGGGAGGCTCTCTGCTACTATCAAATGAAGGCGTGGAATGTGGAAGGAGTGCAATATGCAGTTTTGTCAACATAAAGAACTTTAGTGCAACTGGTGACGGCCAAGATAAAATAGGAGACTAGAATAGGGCTTTATGCAACTGATCATTGATCATGTCTTTTTCTTCTATCGATGGTATGTTTCATTGTTCCTTTGTGCTATTATATTTAGGCCGTTTTACATGTTGCTGAGATACACTAGTTTGAGGAGAGATTGTGATAATATATTATTGGATCCACTACGTGAAAAACAGATAAAAGAGACACTACATAAGTGACGGGTCGTAATATGCCTCACTTATGATAAAAACGATGGGTCGTAGTTGTGACCCGTCACTAATACCAGTCATTGGTGGCAGGTAAAAACTTGATCCGTCACCAATGACGACTCATCACTCATAAGTTATCATAGGGCAGTCATTGGTGACGGGTCAAGTTTTGATCCGTCACCAATGACTAACTCATCGGTTGACGGGTCTCATAGGCCTGTTATAAGTGACGGGTCAAGTTATGACCCGTCACTAATGACGTTATTCAGAAATACAGAAAATGATCCAAACATTGCAAAAAAATTATTTTTATTTTATTTTTCTCTTATTTTTTCTCACTTCCGAAACACTAGAATATGAACTATTGTACATTTTTGCTCAAGTTTGATATAAGGGGTAAGGGCTATGGACACAAACGCTCGTTCCGAAAATGGTGTAGAAACTTCCAGAGACGAGAACTCAATCTTCCAAGTTGTTTTAGGCCTCGAAAAATTCGTCGAACCTGACAAAGTGGGGGAGAAACGGATGTAACTTTCTATGTAGATGTCCATAGAGTAAAAAAACAACGTCGAAATCAGAGTCTGTATGCAAAAGTTATGGTCATATAACCGAAGACACTCCGAGTCAACTGGTTTTTATGTCTATTTTAAAATTAACATTAGTGACGGGTCATAACTGTGACCCGTCACTTATGACCCTCGACAAAATAGTTAAAAAGATCTTTTATCCTAGTCCCTTCAGGACGCACGCGAGGTTGAGATGGTTAGGTAGCTACGCGCGGGAGGGGTCATCGCGAGTTTGATTCCCACGGAACGCACATTCTAAAAACAGCCTGAAAAATAGATAGAGACATGTGGTGAGTGGTGATAGGCCTAAGCTGGATTGGCTTGGGCGAACAATGACCTTAATAAGTGATGAGTCAAATTTTGACCCGTCACCAATGACTTTATTAGTGATGGGTCCTTACCCGTCACTTATTACATGTCATCAGTGACGTGTTCGGGGTGACAGGTGCAACACCCGTCACCCATGATGGTTATGACCTGTCACCTTTGTAAATTTTTCACGTAGTGATCATTTTGAATTAATCATTATAGATGTTTCAACAACATCGTTCATATCAGCTTAATGGTTTCTAAATATTCTTTAGAGTTTTTTTAGTTGAATGTGAAGGTTTTGCTCTGAATTGAGTTCAACGTGGAGGATTATGAGTGCAAAAGAAGTTATTTTTTTCTACTAGATATTACAGTGTTTGGTATTGCAGATGCAACATAGTTTTGTTGTCTTCGCTTATTCAAAAAGGTCTACTACGGAAGTTTTATACTCTGTTAATTGCATGTTAGGTATTCATCCAGACTATTGTTTTAAAAGAGCTGTTAATGATCATGTTATGGGATTTATATTCTTTTATAGCCTTCAATTTCGTGTATGTGATGGTCACACGCATGCAATTTGCTCTTATAGGAGCGTTACGTGCTGAGTTTTATGTTTTGGGGGGAGCATATATGATTTTATGAGATGAGTTCTTCACTGAATGTTTTATTCGTACAACAGGTGATATTTTGGTTTATTTTGGCTTATGTTTTTCAATACCACATATTAGTTGCACAGATTTAGACTTTTACTAAGCTTATGAATTTGTGAAGACTCAGATTGTTCGTCTGTTTTGTTGATAGTTGTGTGTTGAGATCTACTAGTTATTTGCTTAATTTAGCTTCATTTGAAGTGTTTGAAGACATTAGTAATCATATTCATTGTTTAGCCCTTCCGGGTTTCAGAGACAATTTGTTAGGGATATTATGTCGCAAAATTATAGATAGACGACTCCTAGTCGGATACACTCTTAACAGGACCTATAAATATGGACCAACCTCTGTACTTATACCATGAGCTATCATAATATATACTTATCTCTCGCGGTTTTTTACCTTCGTATTAGAGAGTTTCTTTCACATAAATCATGTGTCTCTTGGATCCTACAATCTAACACCCTTGTATTTCGCCAGTCTAGGGTTTATTTCTGCTTTTTAATATAAGTGGACAGCTCTCTTGCCGATCTTGTTTTAAAAAATGGTAAGATTTCATTAATTTGTTTAGTTAATTCATTCTCTCGAGTTATAGCCATGCTCTAATTTTCTGAAGATAGCTTGTCTATGGTCCTGATCAAATTCGTCAGCCTCAAAACGAAAAGCCCGGTTCGGCCCAGCTCACTCCTAGTTATGTTGTTCTTTTTCTTTTTTCTATCCATTTTGTTTTTCAGAACCTTGTAATTAATTACATGTGGACAAGATTTTTGCCTTTCCTCTAAACTCAAGAATTTAAAAGGCTTGATTCAGTAATCTGTAAAAAGGATACAAGTTCAACAATTTGTATGTGTGGTATGTGGAAACACAATTTTTATGCACTCAACAAATTGAAAGACATCATTCAATTGTATGTGAAACCTAATTCCATAATTGCCAGAATAATTTCAATATTTGTTTGTGAATTGTTGAAACAACACATTCGAATTACTGAATTTTTAGTAAAATTAAAAAATATTTAATATAGATCTTATTTTGTTGTGTTATAATCATAGATAACATCATTATTTAGACTGTTTTCAAAACACACACCCGGTTTAAAAAAAATACATTTAAAGTTCAAAAGTTCCCTAAAACAAAATCCCCACTCCAACCCACCCGCCCCATCAATCATGCGGAGATATGTAGTGACCGTTTGGGATAAATGACAGGTATAAACTAAGTATCTTTTCACGTTTCACTTGGCCACTCTGCCAACTAACCCAGCTCGCTTGTTCTGGTGCCTACTCAGCAATCCTTTAGGGTATGTTTGATTGCTCGAACGCGCTAAGCCTGGCTAGTATGTCTCGTGCAGGCTGAGTTGAGACAGGCTAGGAAGATACAGTAGCGTTTGTTTGGTTGGCTGCATGTGCTCAGTCTGGCTGAGAAGAGATTATGTTTGATTGCTCGCATGAGTATATGTTGTATGAGATTGAAATAAAAAAACAAGTGTTAAACAGGATGTTTATTTTGTATAAAACACTTTATAGTAATTAATTTATCATATTAAATCTTAATATAATTTAAAATATACTAATATGAGCTAATATACGCTAATTATTTGTTATTAGTACTAATCCGCTGCATCCCGCCGACCAGCCCCGAGAGAAACGGCCGAATCCGGCGTTTCCCGCCGGCCTGGCTAGGCGGATGCATTTGCACCAGCGGGTGCAGCATTTCCCACCGGTGCAGACATCCAAACGCCAGTCCCTTTCTGTCTGGCTGCACGCGCGCGTCCTGCACGAGCGGAACAGCCAAACCAAACACGCCCTATCGCATCTCTGGAACGCAAGATCTTAGTAGGATTGGAAAGTATAGCTGAGTCGACGAATTTATGTAGAGATTGCGTATGGCTGAGTGGCTAATGTGTTCAAAATGGTAGGAAAGTATCCAATCTTCCATTGTACGTCCATTGATGATGAGAAGGGCCCCGTAGTTGTTCAATACAGACTACAAAGCACTTCTTTTTTTATCCCTACTCTAAAGCACTTCAAAGGCTAGAGATGGTAGCAAGAGCGTTATTGCCACTGGGATTCTCTATTTTCACCGTTAGTCACTGACGCCGAGAGCCAAACTCACGTGTCAGTAATAAAATCACCATAACTTCGACTTTCGGAATCCCGGTCCGTTATAGGCTCAGGCCCATTTTGTACCCGTGAGGGCATTGTCTACCTACGGACATGGCCCTTACCTGCCTACCCGATGGGCAAAGGTTCCAGCCCATTCTTTTCTAAGTTCGGTTCCAACCCATTACCAGGGGCAAAGTCCACGGCACATACCGGCTCTATAGGATTCTTTTGCCGCGGGTCAACGGGTTAATGGACATAATTGCTATCCCTACGGCAGACAATGACGCCGTATAAAAATAGGAAAAAAAAAGTTGGCATGCCGTCCAACATAAGAAATAGTCCCGTGTTATTGACGTTGTTTTCCTCTTCTTTGTTCAAAACGAATACAATAATGCAGAAAGTAAACATGGAGTGATTTGTACTCCACCAACCAAATCTCTCTTGGAAGACACAGAATTAGCAGAAGAAAACGCACAGTCAGATTGTAAGGAGCTATCACGTGACGCTGCAGGTACGGTGGACTTTGATTGCCACCTCTAAAACCTCTTGTCGAGACGAGTGGTACACCGGAACAGTTCTTAGCCACTAATCTAATTAAGATATATATATTTTAACTTGCAGATTACAGATTATGATTGAAATCTACAAACCAAAATAATAAATAAATTAAATAATAAAAATTAGATTATACAATACAATCTCTAAATTGTAATAATCTAGTAATTCATATTCCACGAGCTTATGTAAATCATACAATCTAATTTTCACAATTCATAATCTACGCTCTAAATTGTAATATGCCTTTACTCCACCGTAGACCATACAGCTGAGGACAGATGTTTTGAAATTCACGAGAGCGGCCACAAAACTAATCCAGTGCATGCGTGACAGGGCCGTTGTCAGTTTTATCGGTCAAACCAGGATAGTTACACCTTTCAATGAGATTTAGTACACATGATATTCTAGTCTTTATCTTGACTTACTATATAATTCCTCCCACCTGTCGGTGCACCAGGCCTACAAAATTCATAGCTATAGCGTTGAAATTTTACAGAAAGGAAAAACGTATATTTTGTCCCTCAACTCTTCTCTCAATTTAATACTCCATCCATTTCGTAATATTTGTTCACGGTATCAGAAGTATCTGTCTCAAATTATTTATTTATTGCAGTAACTAAGGATGCTTTATGATCTATTTTCCTGCTATGTCCTTTGTGTATGCATGTATTTGCTTCAATACTAATAAGTTATTTATTCTCATACTTGTATTGATTAGGGGTAGTATAGTTATCTCTATGTATTTTTTTCATTCGATTTCAGTATTCCTTGGTTTATACGTAATTGTCAGTGAATGAACACCGCGAGCAGGGATCCTGAGGGATCCCCTTTGAGATTTGGCTGGGAGATGGTCCTGGAACTACCTCATACGTGGGGTTAATGCGTGTGGGACTTAGATAGGATGGATCTTCGTTAGCTAGTAGAAATGAATACACTAAGGATTTAGACAGGTTCAGGCCGTATGAAGGCGTAATACCCTACTCTTGTGTGTCTAGTATGTTATCAATGCTCTTCGGATGTCTGTCTTTTTCTGGATCTCTTTCGATTTCTTTCGATCTCTTCAATCCCTTTCGATCTCTTTTCATTCCTGTTACAAGGTGCCCCTCCCCCCTTTTATCTATTGAGGGGAGGCCCTTCAGTGAGTGCCCAGAACGAGAGCACAAGTTTTCGTAAATAATAAATGGAAAGTAACCATTATTGGTCTACAGTTGATGTTACAGAGGTTTAAAAAAATATCCCTCGGACGGTTCCATTGGTCTTCGCGTTCCAGCTTTAGCAGGCGCAGGGGCGCCCATCAGCCAGCCTCTGAGTACTCTCTCATGCCCGTTTGGGCAAAGTAGGTCTGTCGCGGTCTGATGTGACAAGGTGATAAGCCTCGTGCCCATCAAAGATATCTTTAAACCGTCTTTCTTCATGGGTCCCGCGGGGGGACATGCGATGGGACCAGCCGTATTAATTGTGCCCACGCCTTCCTGCCAGGCGGCGGCAGGGACTGGCGTATTCAGTACGACAGGCGTGGGGGGAAAGTGGCTGGATGTGACCGCCCACGCTCCCCATTAAATGTGGTATCGGGCCTCCCACCGACCGACACCTCATCGTGGAGTTCCTGCGGGGTCCACCGACATAGGGCTTGATGGGTGCTCGGAGCTCTCTAGGTGCTCGGGGACCAACTGTTCTTGGCCCCGAGTGCCTACTCTCGGATCTTGCTTTCCTCGGGTCCTCGGGGCTCTCTGGGTACTCGGGGACCAATTGTTCTTGGCCTCGAGCACCTACTCCCAGACCTTGCTTTTTCCTCGGGCCCTCAGAGAGATAGTCTCTGAGGGAAGGCGCCATGTGGTACCGTACTGTTTTGACCTCAGGACTCGAGAACCCCTGGATCCTATATCACTGACAGTAATAATAAACGTGAATAAATATTACGAAACGAAAAAAGTATTGAAAGGCTGGTTTTGTCGCTGATTTTGAGTGTGGCATCCACATCCCTATTTTTCCCATGTGGTAGACATATCTCTCCACATTCACGTTCTCTTTCACTTTCCCTCAAAATCTCCGTTCGTCCCATCGATGTGAGCAGTCTATGCATGTGTGAGTTGGCCAGTTGGGTAGAGTTCACGTATCAATGAGAATGTGTACCATATAAAGGGCGAACATAACATTCAGTGACATATAAAAAGAACCTTGTTAGTGATCCATCCTAGAAAAAGAAATCTATATTTATGTAATATATATCTTTTTCACATAACGCAAATTAAATTAGGTTGATTTTACAATTGTAATTTTGTGGATTATAGAAGATAATCATTTATCGCCAAGTAATTATTTAAAAATGTCCAAAAGCTCTAAGCTATTTTAAGCATTTGAAATAGTTAGTGCATTTTCACTTTCGCATGAGCTAAAAAATAGAATCTAGTATGGTATTTCGATAAATATATTTTCTCTGATTATAAATATTGGTTGTTTTAGTCTTCTCATTTCTTCTCTAAATGTAAGTCGTCCTAGAATTCCATGCATATTTTTCTCTTTTCTCACTTCCTTTCGCTTGCTTCATAAATATTATCACTCTCGTAAAAGAATGAATCATCTTTTCCATTACACCGTTAATAAACATCTAAAATATCATTTGATTTACTTTCTTAATCTTATATACAAATCTAAAATGATTTACATTTATAATAAGAGTGAGTAATGTTTTTAGTCTTTGGCCATTATTTTTTCTAATTATTTGTTATAAATAATATTGAAAATATAATTACTTGAAAGTACTTTTCATTACAAATTTACTAATATTATTTTAATGTGACAAATCTTAATATTTTTTTATGCCAATGGGCAAAATTTATAAAGTTTGCCGGTACGGATTTGGAAACGTAGGGAGGGAGTAAGTGGTAACAGTGTACTAGTAGTTTGTTTGTAGGCCCCCGAATCCCGTGGCCGCACCCTTCCAATGGACCAGGCCTACATTGACTTCTTGCCCCAATCCACCCTGTTACTTTATCATCAGCACCCATCAACCAACTAAATTAATCACAGGCTACGATCCTAACGCTACGCCCAGTGCGTGCACCACATCAACCTGTTCGTGGGCCCATCTCCCTGCTGACCCCACCCATCAGTGAATCACTGAAAGGTCACACAGCCTCCTCCGCACACGCGCAGCTCTACACAGAGACCCACCACCGTCCTGTGAGACTGAAACCCACGCCACGCACATGAGCAGAGTCGCGGAGTCAAGAGGCATGTGATCTGGAAGACTCGGCTCGAGCTGGGAGGAAACGCGAATTAATGGTGGAAAGCCGCACCGCTTTCCGCCGCCGCCCATCCCGATGCCCTCGCGCCAGCCACCTCTCCCCTCGCCCTCGCCGCCGCCCGCCGCCCGCCACCACCAGCGCCGCCCTCACCTCGCCGCGGCGGGGGCGGGGGCGGGGGCGGCGGCGGCGCTGGTGGTGGTCGCGGTCGTGCTCGTGGTGATGCTGTGGTGGCGGAGGAGGAAGCGGGCGTGGGCAACGGGGAAGGAGACAGAGGGTGCGGGGGTCCTGCGGCGCGTGTCGTACCGGCAGCTGCGGCGCGCCACGGGAGGGTTTGTGGCGGGGAATAAGCTGGGACAAGGCGGGTTCGGGCCCGTGTTCCGCGGCGTGCTCTCGGTGAAGGGAGGCGGAGGAGGAGGGAAGGATGGGCGGCCCGTGGCCGTCAAGGTCATGCACGCCGCGGGGTCGCTGCAGGGCGAGCGCGAGTTCCACAACGAGATCGCCGTCGCCTCCCACCTCCTGGCCTCGGCTGCGGAGCCCGGTGAGGAGGCTCGCGACTCCATCCTGCTACCGTTCGCGTACTCGATGTCGGCGCGGGGGGAGGCGCGGGCGCGGCGGATGATGCTAGTGTACGACCTGATGCCCAACGGGTCGCTGCAGGACGCGCTGCTGGGGCGGCGGCGCCCGGAGCTCGTGCAAGAGTGGCCGCGCCGGCTCGCGGTGGCGCGCGACGTCGCCGCTGCGCTCCACTACCTCCACTCCGTCGTCAAGCCGCCGGTCGTGCACGGGGACGTGAAGCCCAGCAACGTCCTGCTCGACATGGACCTCCGTGCACGTCTCGCGGACTTCGGCCTCGCCCGCGTGAATTCCGACCTTGACCCCGACGGCAAGCCGGAGAGCGGCGTGATTGCTGAAGGCGACGTGATTGCCGAAGGGGGTGATGTGAATGGGAATCCCGATGGGGGATGTGACGATGACGTCTCGGTGGTGGCGGAGAGCACAGTGACTACTACGGTGAACGGGGAGGCGAATATTGCGCCCAAATCGCCGGAGGATGATGAGGGCTTCACATCTGCATCACCGGCAGAGGCCGCGTCCACTTCTGGGTTTGACAGAACAAGCGTTGACAGTGGTGTTAACAGCCGCAGCTGCAATGGCGGCTCACGTACCGGTGGTGCCACGGCATCAGGCACTGGGAGTGACTGGTGGTGGCGGCAGGACAACGGTGCAGCGAGCAATGGCGTAAAAGACTATGTGATGGAGTGGATTAGATCAGAGATCAAGAAGGAGCGCCCCAAGAGCGACTGGATTGCAGGGGCAGCTGTGACAAATCCAGTCTCAGAGAGGAAGAAAACGAAGCGGAGGGCTCGGGAATGGTGGCGTGAGGATTATGTCGATGAGCTCACCAAGAAGCAGAAACGACGGTCACTTGCCAAATCGAAGAGCGAGCAGACAGGTTTGCAATGGTGGGAGAGGGATATTGATGATGACTTGGATGAGAAGGCGCGGTCCAAGTGGAATATGGTGAAGAGCTGGAGTCGGAGGAGCAGCAATAGCAACAGCAATGGCAATGGCAGCATTAACTGGTGGGTGAACGGTGCAAGAAGCAGCCGTGACTGGGCAAGTGGTGAATTCGTGCCCAAGAGCGGCGGTACAGTGAGCAGCACGCCGAGCATGCGAGGCACGGTATGCTATGTGGCTCCAGAGTACGGTGGCGGCGGCCCTTTATCGGAGAAATGTGACATCTACAGCTACGGCGTCCTGTTACTTGTTCTTATCTCCGGGCGCCGGCCATTGCAGGTGACAGCGTCGCCCATGTCCGAGTTTGAGAAGGCAAGCCTTATATCTTGGGCAAGACACCTTGCACGCGCCAGCCGCCTGCTTGATCTTGTTGACCCTGCCCTGCGTGATGTTAACCATGACGAGGCTCTGCTCTGCATTACTGTCGCACTGCTCTGCATCCAGAGGTCTCCAACTCGTCGACCATCGAGTGAGGAGGTGATTCGGATGCTCTCTTGTGAGGGAGAACTGCCAAAGCTCCCGCTGGAGTTCTCGCCGTCGCCACCTGGTGGGTTCCCTTTCAAATCCCGGAAGAAAGTTCGGTGAGTTGGTTTCGGTTCTTGCTTAGATGCAAAAGGTAGCATTAACCTTGTGCCTTTATGTATGTTTTTTTGTTGTACACATTCCTAGTTTCTGTCTTCTTTTTTACTTACTACTAATATATAAATCTCCCTGGAGGAAAAAGGTAACGATAATCTCAATTCACATTTGACAAGAATAGTGTCCCCAGGAATCATAGGCGCAATCATAGTCCCATAGCCATGCGTGATTTAGTACTAAGGAGACGACTTTAGTGACGCTGTGGAGTGGGACATCTGCCCTTTATGCTGGTATATCGTGTGGCATCTCTCTGTTGGACACACCTAGAAGGTAGTGCTTTACCGGGGCCCCTGGAATTTGGTGTCTGGTGTTATCTCTTCCTCTCCTGAGAAACCCCTTGTGTTGAACTACTGTGCCTACCTGTATTATGGATTCAAGCTTTTCCTGTTCTAATTTACCTTTCTCCTTTTTCATTGAGGTGTCACTATCACTTTTCTTTGCTTAGTCTATTCTGTCGGGTTGCTACTACTAGTAAGAAAATAAGTGTCAGTCAGGTCATTATGCTATCTGCAAAGGCTTCATTGAGGTGGCACTGTCGCTCAGTCTTGGTAATGTGGTTCGCATATGGTATACTGGTAGGTTAGCTGTTGACACAACATACTGGTAGGTTAGCTGTTAACATACATTGCATCATACTTGCAGGTTCAGCCTTTGCTCAGAGTTGTGTTGTCCTAAACGTGATGTTGATAACTTTGGTAGTACAATCTGTGTTCTGTTTGATGTGAATGGGTAGGAAGGCTGTCAACATTGGGGCAAGAAAAGTCACAAGACATGTGACTCAACACTTCTGTAACCCATAGCTTGAGCTAGAAAACTGACAATCATGAGTCCTGTAGGAAATATATCAGCTACACAGCTGATTGGTAAATATCGCCTGATTTCTGTTCCCGATATTTTTTTAGTCCCTTCAAGCTCATCCTTTTCTCTTCTTTGAGTTTCATTGTGTTCTTCATTTATTCGTTGAATCCGGTCTGGTTACTAGTCCATAGATCTGCATGCTTTAATTGTTTTAAAGTAACTGTAATTTAAGTTGTTTAGACTTCGGTATATCAAGGATAAATTGGCTCACAGGTTAGTAGGGCACAGGATCATGGTTATTGTCGTTTACCAGCATCCGTTTGAAGTCTATGAATGTCGTGACTGGACAGACTAACAACCTCCAAGACCTCAGCTCCACTACTAAAAGAAAACTTGACCATAGGGAGAAGATGTCTCCCTGGCTCTCCCTCTTAAGAGAGAGGATTACCAAACCGTTTAGAGAGGTACTCACACGACCTACGAATATTCAAATTCAAGCCTAGGTGAATGGCCTCTCAACTGAAGGCTCTATAACCGAGCTATCGCTCAGTTGTCCGCTCCACCACTAAAAACTCTAATTAAATTATCTGATGAATTATTTTTGTTTTTCTTGCAAGAAGTTGAAGCTTTCTATTGTTTTTTAAACGTGGCTTACTGTTATGTTTTCCCATAACTAATAAACATGTTCCAATCGGCAGTACATGTTGACTAGAGTGGTTATTTGTGGCCAAAAAATTGGGTAGTGTTAGAGAGCCCTTAGAGACCTTTACATTTGGAGATGCTTTGAAGCTAATCCATTAGTTTAAGAAGACATCTAGTAAACAGTCCTTTTAACATAGTGAAACTGCAAAAACCAATCTGTGCTTCCGCAATCATCATTAAGGAAATTTCTACAAAGTAGATGGCAAAGGCTAAAGTGGAGTGATCTTGCATGAATTTAATGACAATGGAAGATAATTTGGTGAATGATAGAAATATTTTCTGTTAAATATTATTATATGTTTCATTTAAATACATAGATTTTCGCCTTTGTTAAGTGTTTCAGGGATTGATGTTCCCTCTAGTTGGGACCTTTTATTGTCGAGATTTTTTTTATCAATATCAAGGGCCTACACTTGGCAGTATCACTGTTTATTGAACTGCTGTTCCATCAAACAAATCTCCGAATAACATTGCAGTCTGTAATGATTAATTAGAGCTTTCTGGAACATGAGATGATGGTTGTTCGTCAAGTACTCAAGTGTTTTATACGTTCGAAGAAATTGTTATGCAGTTAGCTTCACAAAGGACAAGAAAATGCATGCGCTTGAAAATAGTTCGCATTTGCTGTAGGTACAATGTTTAGAATGGGATGATGCCACAGGCTAGTATAATTATGTGATTTATGGAATCTGTTCTGGTTGTGGCGTCAATGTCCCTCAAAAGCGGATAAATAAGCTTTTGGAGATTGGAACCCATTGTGGCAATCAGCCAGTGATT
Organism: Phragmites australis; assembly: GCF_958298935.1. Lineage (NCBI taxonomy): Eukaryota > Viridiplantae > Streptophyta > Magnoliopsida > Poales > Poaceae > Phragmites > Phragmites australis. The sequence goes on along the minus strand of NC_084941.1, from coordinate 18,614,073 downwards.
TTTCAACCATAAAAAACTGAAGAAATTTCTGTACTCTGTAAGCACACTGTCACAAGTCATAACTTTTTTTCTTTTTGCCATAACAGTTCTTATTTCGCCATTGCATCTTAAGTACTCACACAAATCTCGTTTTACAATTAGAAATATTGAATTTTTTATTGTACGATGTATTTTCAAATTCTTTGGTAAAACAGAGCAACTTACCTCCATAGGTAGAGTGTTGAGGTACTTTTTTTCTTTTTCTTTTTTCAAGTCTTTGATTAAAGCAGTGTTAGGTTTCCATCTCTAAATTATATTTTATTCCATCATATCCACTTTATTGCCGCTAATGAACCTCATATTGGTTGTTTAATGACATTTCAAGTTACATTACCTGTGTGTTGCAAAATTCTTGATTTTAGATGCGCTTGTACTTTTTGATTCTTATCAAATACATCTGTATCAGTTTTGGGTCTGACTCGCTGCTCTTTCTCAAAAGAGTCTTAGTTGGGCGTTAGCTCTAATAACATTAACATAATATCATTTTGCATCATTCAATAGACAGTTGACGCCGCACTGCAGCTGCCTATATCCAAAATGGAATCACTTTCGCCGGGTACACATTTGTATTTCGATGTACTTGTATTCTTAGATGCATAGAGTGCATACACTAGAAAATCATATTATTTTCTGCCTGCACAATGAGCATGCACAATTACTCAGCTTATTTATATCTTCTGTTAGTTGGTTTTCATTCTTTTCTTTTTGCCCCTTCCTTTTTCAGATTGGAATCTTAGTTATTCCTGTCATCTTTTGTTTGTAATTATATACTAGCCTAGTAATTATATACAAGTTATTATTTCTAATATGGTATTAGAGTTAGGGTTTCTTTTAGTGACGCAACAACTCGTCCCGATCTAGCCTCTCCTCCACTTCTCCCGGTTGGATCCGGCTCTTCTCCGATCGGATTTGCCTCTTCCTCGGCCTGATCCGGCTCTTTGCCATCGGATTTGCCTCTTCTGTTGCCTTCTCACTCGCCTGCTGAAAGAATTGAAAGGCCTAAGAGGGAGGTAAATTGAGCTATTAAATAAAAAAATTACTCATATAGAATTCTAGAACAAATAGCAACCTTAGCATAGATAAATTGAAATATGACTACACGATCAAACTAGACAGAAGCAAGAAAATAAGCAAGCTAGAACACAAAGTAAATGCGAAAAATAAAGCTTGCAAGTAAGGAAATGCAAAAATATAAATACGGGAAAGTAAGGAGATGGACAAGAGATCCAAGGTATCAAAGGAATTTACACTCCTCTCTAGTCCTCGTTAGAGTAACCACAAAGGATATCGTTCTCCCTTGAGTCACGAAGTCTCAAATACTCACTCATGATTGTCACTTCTCCATCTTCGGATCCGCGGGCATTAATCCAAGCACATAGCTCTTCTCGGAACTTCCACAAGAACTCTAAGAGCTCATCGAGACACCTCAAATTACCAAAGATTAGCTAGGTATTGCCAACCACTAAGAGTACCAAGCCAATAGTTTTATTTGATCAAGATCAAATCTAGACTACAGCTAGATGCACACTTGCTACTCGCCAAGCACTAAAGATGTTCTAAACCTTCAATTAAGAACTTTGGAATTCACTCAAGTGCACTCTCTTGCTACTTCATAACGCACATAGTGTATGAGCTCTTCTGGGGTCACAAGAGATCCATATGAGACCAAGTGATGAGGTATTTATAGGCTAAAGATCTAAATTTAGTCGTTGCCTAATAACCCACTTTTTCTGTTAACATCAGATGGTCCAATATGCATCTTACTCACACCATATAATCCGATGAGTACAAATTTTAAAACCACACTGTGCCAGTTGTCATTAGTCGTTACTGCTGAGAATAGTCCGGTGTAGACATTCGGTGAGCATACCTTTATCATTGGGCCATCCGGTTAGTTGACCTTCATTTTTTCAAACAGATGCAACCTTCTCTGCAAGAATTGCCCCGGTGCTTGTTTTGTCCATCATTGGACCATCTTGTGAACTCAGCAACTTTAAACTGTCCGAAGCAACCTCTCTACAAAAATTAGTCTGGTGACCTCACCTTTCAATCACCGGATAATCCGGTGAGTTCAACTTCATTTTACCTGAAAAATATTGCTTCTGCTGAAAAAGCTCAGGTGCTATCACTGAGGTAACACCGAACCATCCAGTGCAACACTTTGAAAAAATTTAGGATGCATGTCACCAAGAAAAATGTGATTTCTATCTGAATCAAGAAAAATGCTCCGGTGAGAACAAGAGTCACATCGTCGAACTATCTGGTGGGGGCTAACTTCATTGAGCTCTAACTTCACAACATCTCAATCATGGGCTTCTATGAGTTACCTAGTGCTAGAATTTCAAAAATATGCATCAAACCAAGTCTAGACTCAACTAGGTCAAGCTACTACTTTTAGTCACTCTTTATAGTACAGTCAAAAGATTACAAAAGAAGATCTATACTACTCTAAGTGTCCTTCAGCTCTCTTGTGACACTTAGAACTAGAAGATCCTTAATCTTGATACGCATCTCCTTTGATCGTCCATATAATCAACTTAGAGACCAAGAATACCAAATCATCATTGTGAACTAAATTTTTGATATCTTTCAAAACAAATTTGTTAGTCACAATGATACAATTGTCATTAATTATCGAAACACTTACCACTTACTTAGGGACCTATATGCTACAATCTCCTCCTTTTTGGTGATTGATGACAACACAAAAGAGAAAAGAGAGAGATATGAATTAAAGTACACCTTATCATACTAGGCAATTGACAACATATATCATTTGAGCAAGAGAATAAGAATAACCTATGATGCTAGTAGAATAAGAATTAAATAAGCACGAAATAAAAATATAATGTGATGACAAGCAAAACACATCCATAGAGAGAATCAAATAGCCAGTCATTACATCAAAATCCATGAAAATCCAACAAGCTGAACCTTACTATCCAAACTCCTAAACTATCCTTGAAACAAAAGCTCTCTAAACATTCAAGCTAAGATTCTCTCTCCTAACTCCCCCTATCACTAGACTCTCTCCCCCTTTGGCATCTAAGCACCAAAAAGAGAAACCTACTAACCTACTAAGCATCTGGGGCTGGAGAAGATGGAGGAGTCGATGCTGTCGAAGTAGGTCGCACCACGAACTGAGAAGCGTCGGACTCAGAGTCAGTAGAAACGAGCTTGATGGTAGCGTCGACGACAGGTGAGAGCAATCCTGCTGAAGGCTGAACAGATGCAAAAGGAGAAGGAACCTCTAATGACACTGCGTCGGGATGGGGGTCGGAGCTAGAAGTATCGACACCCTGAGGTACCATCTGCTGAAGGGTGGCATCAAGCTCATCAAAAGCTAACTGCACAACAGAAGGTGGCTCGACTGAGGGGAGCTAAACATGGACGGTCGGTTGCAAAGAGTCCTCGAAGCTGAGAGGTCCAATGGTCAGAGATGATGTCAACGAAGGAAGCACTGGCCTCTGAGAAGTCCTGACAGTTATAGATAAGACTCCGGTGGTGAAAAGTGTTGAAAGTGGGAATTCTAACACCAGAGTACTCAAGAGACCACTAACACTACCTGGGAGAGGACTCGAGGCTGGAGTTGGTGCTGGAGGTGCAGTTGGAAACTGAAGTCTTGTATGCTGAAATAGGAATGAGAACATCCGAGCGTTGTTCTCCCTGTTTGTCTAAAGCGTTGCAAATATGGCCTATTGCTGTTGTTGGAGTGACTGCATGAGCATCGTCTGTTGCTCCTGTTGGCGAAGCATATCAGCCTGAAGCTTCGTCTTCATCTTTGTCTAGGCTGCCATTTGCTACAACATCATCATATGCTACTGCTACATCTGCTGGAAAGAGGGTAAACTTTGAAGGTGGGGCAGCAGGAGATACTGAAGATGTCATCTCAGATGCTAAAGAGAGTAGAACTGAGGTCTACGGTGCAGCCTAAGAAGAACCTCCTGCCTTAGCGTCGTGAGACCTAGCGATTGAAGGGAAGTACTCAACGTCCTTTGAGTCTGAGTCACTATCGCTATCTATACCAAAGATGGCATAAGGGAGTTCTGCCTCGGCCTCTGCTAGGGCCTAATCCTCAGCTGTTGCTCTCTCCCTCTCCCCAACTGGGATCTTCTCCTATGCGTGAACCATGGCACACTAACCATGGTGTCTGTCTGTAGGAGCACTAGAGATATACTCCTGGAATTGAGTAGGAGAGTCCTTGTAGGTCTCGGGGAACTCAGGATACCTAATCGCGTGAGCTAGAAAATGTGAAATGAAGTATGCATACTGCCGCTATCTGGCCAGAGACATCCTCTCTTCTGTGACATCCTCAATCTCACAAAGAATAAGGTCCACGATATCAAATCACTGATGAGTGAGGATAGAGAGGATCAACCACTGTTGTAAACTGGTCATAGCCTCTCCGTAGCCAATCCTCATCAACAAGCTGTGTCTTAGGCCAAGTGGATAGCCTTCGCCTCAGGTGTCAAACATGGCTGGCAGTCTTGGCAAACCTGGAGCGAACGTCTGTCTGAACAGTGGCCTGATATCCTTGTAAGTGGGAAAGACATCACCATCTAGAGGATGATGAGAGGGCTCGGCATTCGGATGAACAACCTCATGATGAAACCTGGGACTCGCTTGAACCCTAAAGCCTCAAGTATCATGTTCCTATATAATCTGATCTGTTCTCCCTGGAACATAAACTCGATGAAGTTCCTCTCTGATGCAACCCATATTGTGGCGCAGAAGACTCTAACTCACTCCTTAACATATCTATCTACACCTGTGAGCAGAGCTATAAGACCCAGGATGGTGTCAAAGTGCTACCTCACGTCCACTCCCCTTGTAGCCAACTGTATATAGTGCCTGTTGAGCGTCTTGTGTTGGCTCAACTTGACCTTCTTCCCGAGATAGGAGATGAAGAAGCTCTCTTACAGAATGGTGTAGAACCTAGGATCTACCCTGTCATCTTTAACTGGGGGGAAACCACTCATCGATCGTCACAAACTTTAGCCTCTTGATTTTTGGTGACTTGTAAAAGGTTGAGTCACGGAAATGGATCTCTCCCTAGGGTTGAGGCAGCTCTGTCCGCTCTGGCTCAAGCTGCTCCTGCTCCTCCTCCTTTGCCACTGGCTCCTGATGAGCGCTCTTCCGACTGCTTGACTGGCCGGAAGGGGTCGAGCCCAACCCCGTGTCCGGACGAGTGCGGGTGGACCGACGCGGCGGAGAAGCGACGTCTCTGATCTCAAAACCTCTCTAAGCATCAGCTGCATCTGCAACGGTAATGGCACGATCAATCTCTTTCGGAGCCTTTGACTTCTTCTTCTTTGGCTCCTCAACGGCCTTACCCTTGCCCTTGTCACTGTGCTCACGACCGATCTGACAGATAGAAAGATGATAACAAGGTGAGCGATCGCATCGGGTTTAAGAAAAAGACGTGAATTCAACCCGAATTTGAATCCTAAGCAAAAAATTGGACATGTATTTGGGATGAACATGCTATGGATTCATGTTTGTGACAGAAGACATTGATCAATTACAAAGAACCTGACTTGAATTTGAACAAATTGATCAGATTTGACATGAATTTAAGGTAAATTTGCATGAATTCGCTTGGATTTGAATGAATTTATCAATTCAAGCACAAACTTTCATAAACATGTCCCTAAATCATGAAAATTGACTGGAATTGCATCTGATTGTAGCAAATTTGCATAGGAAGGATCGAAATTTGATGAAATTTGAGGCAAATTTGCTAGAAAATAGGTCTACGGTTTTCAAATTTGAAGTACTGGCAGAATATGATGCTCACCATGTCGAATTGGAGAGAGAAGCCGGTGGTGAGGGAGTGGAGCATGTCGGCCGACGGCATAGAGAGCAGTAGCGGTGCAGGGTGTAGGGCGGTGGCGACGGTGGCTCTGGCCCAGCGCGGTTGCAGGTGGAGCAATGGCGCTGTCGTGATGGTGCGATGGCGAGCTGGCAGCAGCGAGGGTGCAGGGTTGTTGGGCGTCGGCTCCAGGTGATGAGGCTGCGGCGGCGAGAGCGTACGAGCGACACAGATCAAAACAGAGAGAGTAGAGCTGGCCTACAAGAGCGCTTATATGACAGGTGGGTCCCATGATATTTTCAAACATTGGAAGGTCGAGTGATGCTAACACTGAGCACCGGATAAAAATTGGCAGAGAGCATGTCAAACTTCAGCCGAAACCAAACTCAAGCACTGGATGCTCCGGTGAGATTATACTGATCATCGGACTTTCACTCAGTATATTTCAGTACTGCACAGCGGATACTCCGTTGAAACCGCACTAAACACTGGAGATGTCCACCAGACTGATTTTCTAACTTTCTGATTTTGACTGCACCCACTGAACATTGGAAGGTTCGGTCCAGAACTCTTTGCCAATACCAGACCTTTTTCTGAGTGAAATTCCATTTTCAAACATAGAATAATCTGCTTATTCTGAATTACTCATCGACACATGCACCAGTCCTTTTATCAGGAAAGCTGATCTGACAGAACAGAAGACTGGATGATCCGTTAAGAAGAAAGGAAGGAGCACCGGATCATCCGGTGAGAAGGAAATTTTTTTGCTGAACTAAAATCTCTCACTAAGTCCAACATTGAACGAACACTCAACAGAAATACATGTTTGGACTAGTTTGAGTGAAATCCTTACCCTCTAAAATACTCATTTGCAAATAGTTGCCAAAGCGGCTATAGCATACATAATTTTTTAATAGGTAATAAGAACCAAATAAAAAGAAGGAAGAAAACTTCAAGGAAATGTATGAGCCATATTTTTTATGAACTTAAAAATTAAGACTTTAAATTCACTAGAACATAACTCAATAGGTATTAAGCACTTACATCTTTCTAATCACACTTATAGAAGTGTATGTTCACATCAAGCGCGAACAACAATCTCAAAGAGTGATATGTTCCGTTTTGATCTCTTTACCATCGATGCATAACAAGTGCATGAAAGTAAACATGGGTGCAAGTTATATAACATGTGAATGTATAGCATAAAATAAATCTATCTTGACATATTGCTTCCTTTCTCAAGCTTCTTCATGGTGAACCTAACAACATGCCTTGAGTGGAACTAGGGGGCCACCAACTCAAGCAAACCAAATATTCACCACTATGTTGAGAAGGTTAGACAAGCACCTATCATGAAATGCATCTATATGATAAAGCATCATATGATGTTTGAAGCATCTATCATGTTCAACTCACTTTATAATCCACAAAATATGGCTTCATCTAGAGATTTTATGAAGATATCCGTCAATTGATCTTTCGACCTTACACTACCAAAAGAAATATCATTTTTAGCCATATGATCTCTAAAGAAATGATGGCGAATATCAATGTACTTTGTGCGAGAGTTTTGAACGGGATTGTTTGCAATTTTTACGGCACTCTTGTTGTCACAAAGGAGTGGAACCTTCTCTAGACGAACACCAAAGTCTAATAAGGTTTGCATTATATAAAGGATTTGAGCACAACATGCTCCGTTGGCTATGTATTCAGCTTCCACGGTGGACAAGGCTATGGAGTTTTGCTTTTTAAGGACCATGAGACTAGAGAATGCTCTAGAAAGTGGCACCCACCTGAAGTACTCTTATGATCCACACGACATCCGGCAAAGTCCGAATTCGAGTAATCTAAGAGTAGGAAACTAGCATATTTGGGGTACCATAAGCTTATGCTAGGTGTATGCTTTAAGTATCTAAGGGTCCTCTTAACTGCGCTAAGATGCAATACCTTAGGATTAGCTTGAAAGTGAGCGCACATGTATACACTAAACATAATATCAGGTCTAGATACGTAAGGTAAATAAGTAACCCAATCATAAAATAATAAAACTTTTGGTCAACCAGTTTACCTATTTCATCCAAATTGAGATGTCCATTAGTAGGCATATGAGTCTTGATTGGCTTGCAATCATCTATCTTAAACTTCTTAAGGATGTCGCTCGTGTACTTTTCTTGATGGATGAACGTTACTTTCTTCAATTGCTTGATTTAAAATCTAAGAAAGTAGTTGACCTCGCCAATCATCGACATTTAGAACTTCCTAGATATCATGTCACCAAATTCTTTACAGAACTCTTTGATAATTGAACCAAATATTATATCTTTTTGATCTTTGTGAACAATGTAGTGTTCACCGTCCTGATCTTGAATCATTGGTTGATAAGGAAGTCATATAGACGTTCGTACCAAACTCTTGGGGCTTACTTGAGTCCATAAAACATCTTGTGCAACCTGTAGATATGATTAGGATATCTAGAATCTTCGAAATTGGGAGGTTGCTCAACATAAACAAGTTCATTAATTAAGCCATTTAAAAATAGACTCTTCACATCCATTTGATAAATCTTGATGTTATGATATGAAGCAAATGCAAGAAGGATACAGATGGATTCAAGCTTTACCACGGGAGCGAATGTTTCGCTAAAATCCAAAACTTCAACTTCTGCAAAGCCTTGCACGATTAATCTTGCCATGCTGCGTACCACCATACCATATTCATCTTGCTTGTTACGGAAGACCAACTTAGTTGCAATTACATTCTTGTCTTGAGGTCTCTCTTCAAGTATCTATATTTTATTGCGGGTGAAGTTGTTGAGTTCTTTTTCATAGCAATCACCCAATTCAGATTTTTAAGAGCCTCATCTATATGTGTGGGTTCTAAACAAGAGACAAACGAATAATATTCACAAAATAAAACATATTGACAAAAGCGAGTTTTTACTACTCTAGATGGACTCCTAATAATCAAGTCAATTGGGTGATCCTTAGAAATGTGTATTTGCTTTACTTGTGGTTCTTAAGATGTATTTTATGGTGGTCCAATATCTTGAGTTTGAGCTTCCTCTTGAGAGATATGGATATCTTGTGATGGAAGTGGTTAATCATCATTTTCATCATCTTGATCAACTTGGGGTGGCAAGGAGGTATGTGGAGTGGAAGTAAAAGGTACACCTTCATCATTCTCCTTAGGCTTAATATCCCCAATCGTCATATTCTTCATCACATCTCTTAAGGGTTCATCACCTACATCATCACAAGAAATACCTTCTCCTTGAGAGCTATTAGATTCGTCAAACTCCACATCATAAGTTTCTTCAACAAAACTGGTGGTATTGTTGAATACTCGATATGCTTTGGAGTTCGATGCACAACCAACAAGAAAACTAATATCACTACGTTTTTCAAACTTGCCTAAGCATTTTCTTTTCTTGTAAATAAAGCACTTACACCTGAATACCCAGAAATAGGAGATATTGGTTTTCCTTCCAATGAGAAGCTCGTATGTCGTCTTCTTTAAGAGTCGGTGGAGATACACTCGGTTAGATGCATGACACACCTTGTTAATTGCTTCCGTCTAAAACTTTTCTGATGTACCATACTCATCCAACATTGCTCTCGTAAGAGTGATCAAGGTCATGTTCTTCCTCTACTATAGTATTTTGTTGAGGAGTGTAGGTTGATGAGAACTCACACTTGATGCCTCTATCATCATAATAATCTTCAATTTGAGTGTTCTTGAACTTTGTGTTGTTATCACTCCGGATCTTCACAATTGTCTCAAACTCATTTTGAGCTCTTTTTCGAACTTTTTGAAGATCCCAATGGTCTTGCTCTTGTCATCTAAAAAGAAAGTCCGAGTATATCTCGAATAATCATTAACAATAACAAGGCAATAAAGATTACCACCAAGAATTTTTTAGGTCGTTAGTCCAAAGAGGTCTATGTGTAGAAGCTCCAAGGGTCTTGATGTAGACATAATTGACTTGTATAAATGAGAGCTTGCAACTTACTTTCCTGCTTGGCAAGCACTACACAACTTATCATTTTTAACACTACATCCTTCAAACCAACCACCATTCTATTTTTGAACACCTTCTTGAGTTGGCTCATTCTAATGTGTGCAAGTCGACGATGTCAACACCAACCCATAGATGTCTTAGTGAAGAAGCATATTGTTAAGCTAGTTTTATTAGAGGAAAAATCCACAAGATAGATATGTTCATTTCTAAATTCTTTAAAGATTAGATCATTATGCTTCTTGCTAGTTATGACAACATTAATATAACTAAATAAATATGTGAAGCTTAAATAATATAGTTAAGCTACAGAAAGCAAATTAAAACTAAGAGATTCTACTAAGAGCATATTAGAAATAGAGAGATCATTGAACATTGCCACCTTACATAAACCTATCACATTTTCCTTAGAATTATCACCAAAAGTGACTTTGTCATGATCGTCCACTTCATTTTTTTAGAGATGTGAACATTTTTACATTGCCGGTCATATACTGTGTGCATCTACTATCAAGCACTCAATACTTTCTATCGGCTTTGTTGTTCACCTACACACATAGAATCAAGCTTTTTTTTACCCAACCAAGTTTGGTACCTTTCATATGAGACGCAAGAGCTTTAGGCACCCAAAGTTGCTTAGGAAGCTTGCCTTTAGTTTGAGTTCCAATGAATTTAGCTATGACTTTCCACTTTTAAGATTATGCAATAGGAAATGATGTTCATTGAAAGTGGATATGTATTTACATGGCAAAGTAGAAAGGGGTTCAGTAGGAATTCGACACTCCCTTGTGTGGTGGTCGATGACCTCGCAATGTTGCCAATATGAACCAACTTCCTTGATGAAGTATTTCTTGATCTCTGATGATTTGGTGATTTTCTCTGCCGGGTTGGAGAAGCATTCAAGACCTCTCTTGTTGTAGTACATGACATTCTTAATGAGGATTTTCTTGTGCTTGTACTCCCCTATAGTCAACCGGATCATACATAAATTGAGATTTGCAATCTCATTCATGAGCTCTTGCTCCCTTGTATGGTCAGTCTTAGAAGATGATATAGTATCACATGAAGAAGAGCATGAGATATTAAAGAAGATCATCACAAGAAGTAAAAGTATTGACATTAACAACATCAATAGTAGTCAATTCATTCATGCTAGGATCAGTAGAATCATAAGCTAACTTAAGTTTTTGATATTTGCAAGTCCTAAGCTTAAGCTTCTTATTGCTCTCTTCAAGAGATTTGCTAGATATAACTATTTCATCATGTTTCTTAAGCAAATCATTATATTTAGCATGTAAGTCATCATGATTAGAGCTAAGCTTAGTATTAACATTTTTAAGATAGTTGATTTTAGTTTTTTGCCTTTTGATGATAGTAGCATAGTCATTCATGAGGTTAGATAGATCATTAGGAGAAAGACCATCATGCTCACTACTACTATCATCATGCTCACTACTTACCTTGTTGTTACCTTTTGTAATAAGGCACACAGGTGGTGGAGGTAGCGGTGAATCATCATTAGTGATGGCGAGGTCTGTGAAGTCCGTGTCTTCATCATCACTTGAATCTTCACTTGATCTTTCGTCGGAGATCCATTCACCAACAATATAAGCTTTGCAACATCCACCCTTCTTCTTGAAGATCTTCTTCTTCTTATCTAGACCATTTTTTTTTGTGCTTGTCATCATCCTAATTTGCATCAATCTTCTTGCTCTTGTTTTTATTTTTCTTGTCGAGATAAGGGCAATCATATGACATGTGGTCATATTCACTATAATTATAGCACTTCTTCTTGTCTCTATCACCCAATTTGTCAGATTTCTTGGAACAAATTTTTTTCTTCTTAGGATCATAGTTGTAGCTCTTCTTGCATAACTTGGATATCATCCTTGTGGTTCTTCTCATGAGGAGTATAAGCTTGGTGTCGAAGTCATCATCATCTTCTTCATCGCTTTCACTTGTTGATGAAATCTTCAGCTTCTTATTCTTCTTATCAATCATTTTGGCCTTGAGAGAAAGATTCTTTTTATAGGAGGATTCTTCTTGATCTCCAAACAAGAATATCTCATGAGCACGAATTTTTCCCACGGTATCGGTGGTGGTCATATCATTGATGTCTTTCTCATGAAGAAGAGATGAAAATGTTGTATTGCGGCTTTGGAAGCACCATCAAGATCCTACGAATAATGTCTCATTAAGACAATTGAGTGGGTTCAAGAGAATTGATTTCTCCAATAAGCATATTCATGCAAGAATACATATCATTGCATAGCTCATTGGAAAGCATCTTAAATTGATTAAGGTTGTTCATTAGTACATTATATCTTTCCTCCCAAATTTTTATAGAACTTGCTCCTTACTCTAGAAAACTCCTGTTCACTAATTCCCTCAAAAATAGCATTTTTAGCCTTAGCATTCAATTTAATTTGTTGTTTGGTAAATTATTGATCAAACCCAATGAAAACGGCTAGCCAAACTTCGGGGGTAATAGCCTCAAGATAAATCGTCATGCAAACTTTCCAATAGGAAAAGTTTTTTCCCTCAAACCTTAGCACACTACTTCCATTCACAGGGGACCATTGCTTTAGGATTTTAAGCCTATCAATAGCACAAGACTCTGATACCAATTGAAAGGATTGAAAGAACTAAGAGGAGGTGAATTGGGCTATTAAATAAAAAAAATTACTCATACCGAATTCTAGAATAAGTAGTAACCTTAGCATCGATGAATTGAAATATGACTACATGATCAAACTAGACGGAAGCAAGAAAACAAGTAAGCTAGAACACAAAGTAAATGCAGAAAGTAAAGCTTGTAAGTAAGTAAATGCTCAAATGTAAATACAGGAAAGTAAGGAGATCGACAAAAGAACATCGATTTTTTCCGAGGTATCGAGGAGTTAGAACTCCCCCTGGTCCTCGTTGGAGCATCCACAAAGGATATTACTCCCCCTTAAGTCATGAAGTCTCAAGTACTCACTCATGATTGTTACTTCTCCATCTCCGAATTCGTGGGTATCAAACTAAGCACATAGCTCTTCCTGGGGCTCCCACAAGAACTCTAAGAGCTCACCGAGACACATCCAATAACCAAAGATCGGGTAGGTATTGCCAACCAATAAGAGTAACAAGCCAATAGCTTCACTTGAACAAGATCAAGACTAGATTACAGCCAGATGCATACTTGCTACTCTCCAAGCACTAAAGATGTTCTTAACCTTCAATTAAGAACTTTGTATTCACTCAAGTGCACTTTCTTGCTACTTGATGACACACACAGTGTATGAATTCTTCTGAGGTCGCAAGAGATTCATATGAGATCAAGTGAGGGGATATTTATGGGCTAGAGATCCAAATTTAGCCATTGCATAACAGCTCACTTTTTCTGTTAACACCAGATGATCCGGTGTGCATCTTCTTACATACACCAGATAATTCGATGAGTACAAATTTTAAAACCACACTGCGCCAAGTGCTATTAGCCATTATTGCTGAGAATAGTCCGCTGTAGACATCCGGTGAGCATACCTTTATCACCGGATCATCCGGTCAGTTGACCTCCAATTTTCAAAAAGTCGCAATCTTCTCTGCAAGAGTTGCTCCGATGCTCGTTTTATCCAACACCAGACCATCTGGTGAACTCAACAACTTTAAACTATCCGAAGCAACCTCTCTACAAAAATTAGTCCAGTGATCTCACCTTTCAATCATCGGATAATCTGGTAAGTTCAACTTCATTTTACCTGGAAAATATTACTTTTGCTAAGAAAGCTCCAATTCTCTCACCGAGGTAACACCGGACCATCCGATACAACACTTCAAAAAATTTAGGACATGTGTCACCAATAAAAGGTTTCATGATTCTGGCATGTTAACCACCGAACCATCCGGTCAGCACATGAGATTTTTGTCTAAACCAAGAAAAATGCTCCGGTGAGAACAAGAGTCACATCATCGGACTATCTGGTAGGGCTAACTTCACTGAGCTTGTCCAATTCAATCTTTTCTTGAGCCATAACTTCATGACATCTCAATCATAGGCTTCTATGAGCTACATAGTGCTAGAATTTCATAAGTGTGTATCAAATCAAGTGTAGACTCAATTAGGTTAAATTACTATTCTTAGTCCCTCTTTATTATATGGTCAAAAGACTAAGAAAGAAGACCTATACTACTCTAAGTGTCCTTCGCCTCCCTTATGACACTTAGAACTAGAAGATCCTTAATCTTGATGCACATCTCTTTTGATCGTCCATATAATTAACTTAGGGACCAAGAATACCCAATCATCATTTTGAACTAAAATTTTTAATACACTTCAAAATAAATTTGTTAGTCATAATGACACGGTTATCATTAATTATCGAAACACTTTCCACTTACCTATGGGCCTAAATACTACACCTGCGCTGTCCCGCCCTGCTTGTCCGTCGCGTGTAGCCGTTTTGCCCGTTCGCACGTCAGATCTGGCTATCACTGCCGCCTAGGATGTGCGGGATCCGGCCACCAACATCACCCAGGATGCGCGAGATCCGACCGCTACCATCGCATGTCCTCCAACCGCCTCAATAGTCGCCCATCTGCTACCTCCAACGCCTCTGCGTGTGCCACACCATTTGAGGCTTGTGACCCCTTTTAATCTTGTGCTATGTGGTATACATAGAGTGTAGTTCTTGTGGAATTTTTTTTTTTGCATTAGCTCGTCACTACTTCTTTGTGATGTCATTGTTGCTCATCGCTTCTTCATGATATCGTCGAGCACCGTTTCTGTTCCTTGGTGCTCAGTGATTTTTGATGGTGCCAACTACCAGGATTTCGCGCAGCATATGCGCATTCAAATGCGTGGGCTTTGTCTTTGGGGTGTTCTCTCTGACGACATTCCTTGTCTACCTTCATTTGTTCTTCCGATTGAGCTTGTGCAGCCTTCTATTGGCAAAAGAGATAAAGCAGCTATTGAAGCCACCATCGCTGCCTATGATAAGGTTGTATCTTCCTATCAGGATGCCTTGGAGCTGTGCAGAGATCACTTGTCTGATTGTGCTCAATGGATGGATGATGATGCTTATGCAGCGTTCATTCTGGTTACTAGTGTTGAGCCTCGGTTTTCTTCTGAGATTGTTGAGTTCTATACTTCATTTCAGATGTAGACTCATCTTCATTAGAACTATGAGTCTTCTTGGGATACTCTCTACCTGTCTGTTATTCGCCATGAGAAGTCTCTTCACCAGGGTGATGCCATTGTTGATGTGTTCTATGCTCAGATGTTGGCAGTGTGGCGTCAGTTGGATTCTCTTTGTGTTGCTGGTTGCTGCTCTTGCTAGTGTTGCTTGGATCTACATGCTAAACAGGATTTTTGATCCTCTACGAGTTCCTAACTCGTTTTCATCCCCAGTATGAGTAGTGTCGTGCTCACCTACTTCACATCATCCTCATCTCACGCTTGTGGAGGCCCTTACGGAGCTACGCTTAGAGGAGACTCATGAGTGGTTCTGGATTGCTACCACTTCCCTCAGTGTTTTGCTCGTCCACCTGCTGCCCCTACATCTTCGTCTACATCACCGCATTCTCCTCGTACGACTACTTTGCCTTTTGCGACCTCCTTAGGTGCTGCTGGTGGCCGCCCTCGTTGCACCTACTGCAACAAGGAGAACCTTGTTGAGGCAAACTGCTATCGGAAAAATCGACTACCTTGACTACTCTTCGATCGACACTCAGCCGGAGATTGTGACGTTGCTTCGCCTCCTGGTTACTAACTCTGCCTCCTCACCGAGAGGTTCTGCTGGTTCTGCTACTCCATCTTCTAGCACTAAGAGACCACCTTGTGCACAGTTAGGTAACTCGTCTTGGATTCTTGACCCAGGGGCATTTTTTCATATGACTTTTGATTCTTTTAGTCTATCTTTGCTTCATCGTCTTATTTCTCATATTCATGTCATTATTGCTAATGGTACTTCTCTTTCTGTTGCTGTACTGGTAGTTGGCACACATGAAGAAGCGTAGGCCATAGGTGTAGGAGATGTCCTGAGACTCGCGAAGCCTACAAGGGTCGCCATAAAAGCACATCAGCGGTTGGACCCCCTGGGGGATAGAAATCCCCCAATGTTTCTTGGGTGGGTTTGTTGGAGCTAAGGAAAACATTGCTGTTGCGAGAGCTGAGGAAGGAGTGATGTACACATGGATGAGGGTGTGGTTATTTATAGTGGCTAGGGGCTAGTGCACGGACTGGGTGCATGGGCTTGGCAGGGGGCTGGAGCATAGGATTCCCTGTAAAAGCTGGAAAAGTTATGGTATTGATGCTTGACAGAGATGGTGCACTTATAGATAACTCTCTCATGCTTGCCCCTCTTCTTCCTTTGTCCCTGTACAGAATTTTGTATCTGTGCTGTGCAGTTCCCATGGGCTTCACCCTGTGCATCTTTGCTTTCTTTGTCTTGTTTTCCATGTACTTAGACATCTTCGTCCCATTAATCAGATGAGCATCATTTAGCGTCGTGTGCGCTACTGCATAGCGGTCCCTGAAATACTTGCATGCCCTTGCAATATGAACTCTACAATCCCCACCAGCGGTATCCCCCTCACACCTTTCATGACCCAATTGTAGACCTTTGCTAAATTTGTAGTCATAATGCCGTACCTAGCCCCATTTGTGTCGTAGAGAAGAGCCCACTTCTCCTGGGCTCATTCTCAATCCACTCGCTAAATGACCTAATGGATGACCCACTCCTCCGCATAATGCCAGCTTCATTGTAATTTACCAGGGGCTCAAGAGGTACTAGTTCATCCTCCGGTCTACTCACGGGCCTCCCTGCACGCTCTTGTGTTTGCTTCTTTGTCAGCTCATCCAGTGTCTTCCAAAGAGTATGAAACTTTCGCTGCTGATTCTAACCACACAACCTCTTGAACATG
Source organism: Phragmites australis (assembly GCF_958298935.1). Lineage (NCBI taxonomy): Eukaryota > Viridiplantae > Streptophyta > Magnoliopsida > Poales > Poaceae > Phragmites > Phragmites australis. The sequence continues at coordinate 18,597,301 of NC_084941.1, read as the reverse complement.
TTCATGAGGTTCTTGTTCTTAAATTTGCGGAAGAAGTTTGCACCTAAATGCCTCATACACCACCTACTCTGGAAATCTGGCCACACAGGTCCAATTAAGCCATCATCAGATCCATTTTGCAGATCCATAATTGGCGCGAGCAACCCAACATGCCGGTCATGTATAAGGCACACGTTCGGCTGAGCACCCAATTATCATCCTCACACGGTACAGGAACCAGTATCAACTGTTGGTGTTCTCACTCTCCACAAATGCAAAGGCCAAAGCCAGAACTTGATTATTCCCATCAACCCCAATAGCAGTCACGATATGTCCCGTGAACTTGCCGGTGAGGAAAGTGCCATCGATGCACAGGATAGGCCAACAATGCTTGAAAGCTTCGATACATGCCCCTAATGCGAAGAAACATCACTTTAGGACGTATTTGTGTCCCACCCGGTTTTAACAACCAAAACCAGATGCGGCTTATGTGTGCTCAGGATGTTCAACACACATAAGGACGTCACAGGTGAAGTAACAAAAGCAATACTTTTATAGAATAAACGTTAAACTCTTACACCAATTGACATATATTGTCTTCTATGAAAATATCTGCAGTGGAACAGAAGCACTGGTGCCCAATAACACCGCAGGCAACTGACCGGGAGACACGCGCCTAGAACGTCACAACCTCGTCTTGATAGTCTTCAACATCTTCACTCACTGAGCAGCAGCATACACGTCACATGGTATAGGAAAAATAGCAAGTGTGAGTACATGATGCGCTCAGCAAGTGTGGGAAAGATAATGATATGCAGGCTTATATCAAGAATAGGCTAACACATGGTATATTTGCGTAAATGCGAGTAATGAAAACATATTTGGACATAAAAGCATTAAGCAATTAATAAGTGAATGTAATCCATACAGTACAACACCTAGCATACAAGGCTCCCCACCTTGCACACCATAACCGTCTAGTACTCCCTGTACTACAACCAAAACCACAACTATCTAGTACTTCCTGTACCAGAACCATAACCACAACCATCTAGTACTCTCTGTACCAGAACCATAACCACAACCACAACCAAATCCATAACCACAACCCACTAATCATGTGAGGATCCAAGTCTCTCATAATCGTGAGCACGGCTATAATAACAGTTTTACACTCTGCAGAGGTTGTCCATTTTTCCCCACGAGTCAGTGAATTCCATGTTGCCGTGTTGCGCAAACACTTAGCACACACCAGTGGTGCGCCGCCAAGAATCACTGCATGACATTTACCACCAACCAGAGATTAATCCAGTATGTGTTTGCCTACTAGGTTTCACCGCTAGGCTTTACGCGAGTTCAACTCCTACCCAGAAGCCCCTTTTTGCGCTGACACAACACACACTGTATAGACTCTAATTAGTATGTCACGGCTTACAGATATCAGCCTCGTGGTTGGTACGTGTCGGTGTATCAGGAACCAGGGGTCCCTGAGTCCCGAGACCGGGCCGGCCATCCGCCACGTGTCACCATCCCGCGAGGTCCCCCTGCAGGATGAGAAGAGCTTAAGTTCCGGGAGAAGGTGCTCGGGGCCGCAGCCTCTGGTTTCCGAGCACCCCAGTCCCCCGATGACCCGCAGAGTCCAAGTACCGGAAAGAAAGTACTCGGAAGGGTTCCCACTTACCCCCGAGTACCGTAGTCCCCCAATGATCCAGACAGCCAAGTGCTCGGGAGAGAGTGCTCGGGGCTGCACGTGGTAGCCCCCGAGGACTCGGTTCCCCGAAGGTCTCACCGAAGTGCTCGGGAGAGAGTGCTCGGGGCTGCACGTGGCAGCCCCTGAGGACTCGGTTCCCCGAAGGTTTCACCAAAATGCTCGGGAGAGAGTGCTCGGGGCTGCACGTGGCAGCCCCCGAGGACTCGGTTCCCCGAAGGACCTACCGAAGTGCTCAGGGGAGAGTGCTCGGGGCTGTACGTGGCAGCCCCCGAGCACTTGGTTCCCCGAAGGTTCGCGCAAGATCGCCCGACGACCCGAAGGGTCCCATCGGCGGGGTGTCAGCCAGTCAAAGGTCCAATGCCGCATTTAATAGGCACGCGCGGCCTGACATCCTGACATTCTCAGTTGCCCACGCCCTAGTGTCAGACCCTGCCATGCTTTGGCAGGGGGACGTGGGTCCATTAAATGCACAGGTCCTGTCCCGTATCATCCAGGTGCCTCGGGATAACGTTGCCAGGATCGAAGCGCTCCTCCTGCCACCCTGCCCTGACAGAAGAACAAGACAGGGTGGGCGCACCGGGCGCCTCTATGGCTGCCCGGTGGGCCCTCTTAATGGCACCCGAGGATGTCCACTGTGGCGGGTGGTCGGATGCGCGCCGCATTTTTCCACCGCCCCTGTCACTTCGCCAAGACGAAATGATGATGCCTTTCTCCGTGGCACCTTGGCACTCGTGCCCCCTCTTTCCCATTCAGGATAAGTCGAGGTCGGCGCGCCTATAAAAGGAAGGGGGGGGAGAGGACGAGAAAAAGAAGCAAGAGAAGAGATCAGACCAGACGATACATCACAAACAAGCTCGAGCAGAGCTAGAACACGGGAGCCTCAAGCTCTCTGTAGGTGACACACCCTTGTAACCAAATACATCCTTGAAGAATTCCCTTCAAGGAAAGATATTGAACTTACACAGGAGTAGGGTGTTACGCCCCTGTGTGGCCCGAACCTGTCTAAACCCCGGTGCATCTATCTCTTTTGCACTAGGTCGATCATCCTCCACCACCACCAGCCGTTGCATTTATTTCCGTTTTCATTTATTTCCCGGACGAGCTCGTTCAGGATCATCCCCCCGGTCGAATCTTTAAAAACGGGTCTCTCGGGATCCCTGCGACAGGAGTTCATCCTCTGACAGCTGGCGCGCCAGGTAGGGGGGAATATCCCTGGATTTGTTCGTTTGCTTTTTTCCACAGGAAAAGATGGCTAGTGGGCACCGTCTCCAGCGTTCCGGCTCCACTTCTAGTGACGAAGTGCTGCCCGACGCCCGGGAGAGCCCAGTCGCTGCTGCGTTCCAGTAGCAGCCGCTATCCACGTGCGTGGTTTTTCCCGCTCAAGGGGATCAAGGTGCTGGGCCCAGCAGGGCCGCCGCCGCCGCTGCTGATGCACTTTCCGACCCCCAGCAGGAGGTCGGGACCCCGGCCGCTAGGTTCACCTCTGGACCGCGTCGGGTGCCACCCCGGCGCAGGCTCGCGTTCAGCGAGGTCGGCCCGGGGAGCGCGCTGCTTGCAGCGCATGCTCTCCTCAGGCACCCGCCCGTTCAGGCCACGCCGAATACTCCGGAAGGCCGGTGGATCCAAGATGTCGTCACTTTTGTTGGCACTGCTCGCCGCCAGGTGCAGGCCGGGAGTCCTCGCACCACCTCTCAGCGTGACGCCGCCAGAGCCGGCTCCTCAATGGGCAACGTCCACACGGGCCGAGGGACCTCCAGGCGGAGTGCCGTCCCCCTGGCCGTGTCCGAAGCCCGGGACCTCTGCTTGCGTCTTGACGAGCGGAGGGGCCACGAGGATGCCCGAGTTACTCTCGAGCGCCAGCGGGAGACCCGGCAGGAGGTCGGGGCAGAGGACCAGGCTTCCTCTCTCCCAGCCCAAGGCCACCGGGAATCCCCGGCTCGCCGCCACTCGCCACCGAGGACCCCCGCTTGCGCTGCGGGGTACGGCACCGGCTGCCGTGCCTTCACCGCCGAGCTCCGCTGGGTCAGGTGGCCTTCCAAGTTCCGCCCCGAGCTGCCGGAGAAGTACGACGGGTCCATCGACCCCGTCGAGTTCCTCCAGATCTACACAACGGCCGTCCAAGCAGCCGGAGGCAGCGAAAAGGTGATGGCAAACTATTTTCATGTTGCCTTGAGGGGCTCTGCCCGCTCTTGGCTTATGAACTTACCCCCAGGGTCTATTAGCTCCTGGGATGACCTTTGCCACCAGTTCTTGGCCAATTTTCAAGGCACGTTTACACGCCCCGGCTTGGAGTGCGACCTCCACGCCGTCCAACAGCAGGAAGGGGAGACGCTGCGGCGCTTTATACAGCGTTTCAGCCAGGTTCGCAACACTATTCCGCGAGTAGCCCCCCATGTTGTTATTGTTGCTTTACGGCAGGGCGTCCGCGACGAGCGGATGCTCGAAAAGCTAGGTACGCACGAGATCGAGACCACTGCGGAGCTCTTCGCACTGGCTGATAAGTGCGCCAAGGCTGCGGAGGCCAGGGCGTGGCATGCTCCTCGCCCCGCCACCGACCAGCTAAGTTCTTCCCGCTCCGACAAGCGGGAAAAGAAGAAGAGAAGGAAGCGCGAGGCCGCTCCTGTCGAGCCGACCCAGGGCCTCGCCCATAGGGCGCCGCAAGAGCCCGACCGCCGGCAAGAGCGCCTGCTAGGGCTCCTCCTCGGGCCTCCGTGCCCACGAGGGCCCCGGCACCAGCTAGGGCACCGGCTCCCGCAAGAGCCCCGGCCCCCGGCCGGGCTCCTGTTCCAGCAAGGGCCCCCGCTCCCGCGGGGCCCAAGCCAGGTAAATGGTGTCCCATACACTAGACCAGATGGCACGACCTCACGGATTGTCGTACGGTCAAAGGACTCGTGGAGCAGCGCCAGAGGGAGCGCGACGAGTCCCGCGGAGGAGGCGATGCTGAGGTCGCCCCCGACAACACCGAGCTCGGTTTCCAGGAGCCCGAGCACGCCGTCGCCTTCATCGACGGAGGCGCGTACACGCCTTCCTCGCGCCGTGGCATCAAGGTCATGCGACGCGAGGTGTGCTCGGCAACCCCGAGCGAGGAGGCCGCTAGGCCCCTGAGGTGGTCGGACACTCCGATCACGTTCAGCATGGCTGATCACCCCGCTAGTACTGCAGCCGTGGGGCGACTACCTCTGGTAGTGTCCCCCACTGTCTGCAATGTTAAGGTCAGCAAAGTGCTGATCGACGGTGGTGCCGGCCTCAACCTCCTTTCCAAGGAGGCTTTTGAGAAGCTGCAGGTGTCCTCCAGGCGCCTAAAGCCGTCGCTCCCCTTCTGCGGAGTGACCCCCGGGCACTCCCTGCCCCTCGGGCAGGTCGAGTTGCCCGTGACGTTCGGGAGCCGGGACAACTTCCGCACGGAGTGCGTCCTCTTCGACGTCGCGGAGCTCCCTCTCCCCTACAACGCCATCCTCGGGCGTCCGACGCTCGCCAAGTTTATGATGGCCGTGCACTACGCATACTTCACGGTTAAGATGCCAGGCCCCGCGGGCCCCATCTCCGTGATCGCCGACTCCGGCGGCGCCGTCTCCTGCGCTGAGCAGTCATACATGGCTCTGGTCTCAGCGCAGGCCGAGGTCGATGGCTCTCCAGGGGGCCCGGGACCCTCTCCATCCAAACCCCGACTCGCTGCCGACGCCTCTGTTCCGACGAAAGAGGTCGTGGTGGGCGAAGGCGCTACCCAGGTCATCCGAATCGGCGGTGACCTGGGCAGCAAATAGGAAAGCGCGCTCGTCGCCTTCCTCCGGGCTAACACAGACGTGTTTGCCTGGCAACCGTCCGACATGCCCGGGATCCCTAGGGAGGTGATCGAGCATCACTTGGCGGTGCGTCCGAACGCCCGCCCGGTGAAGCAGAAGGTCCGGCGGCAGGCGCCTGAGCACCAGGAGTTTATCCGCGAGCAGGTCAGCAAGCTCCTCGACGCCGGATTTATCCGAGAAGTCCTCCACCCCGACTGGCTGGCAAACCCAGTCATCGTCCCGAAGGCCAACGGCAAGCTCTGCATGTGCGTGGACTACACCGACCTGAATAAGGCTTACCCTAAAGATCCCTTCCCCTTACCTCGCATTGATCAAATTGTAGATGCGACTGCGGGATGCGATCTTTTATGCTTTTTAGATGCAAATTCTGGGTATCACCAAATTCACATGGCCGTAGGGGACGAGGAAAAAACTGCTTTTACCACTCCGGTGGGGACTTATTGCTACATGTCAATGCCTTTTGGCTTGCGCAACGCTGGATCCTCCTTCCAGCGCGCTATTCGTATTACCCTTGACTCGCAGGTTGGTCGCAACGTCGAAGCTTACATCGACGATCTCGTGGTCAAAACCCGGGACCGCGCCACCCTGCTTGAGGACCTTGCCGAGACTTTCAACAGTCTCCGCACTACTCGCCTCAAGCTCAACCCGGAGAAATGTGTCTTCGGGGTGCCGGCGGGCAAGCTCCTTGGTTTCTTGGTTTCTGGCCGAGGAATCGAGGTCAACCCAGAGAAGATCCGGGCCATCGAGCAGATGCGACCCCCGGCTCGACTCAAGGAGGTCCAGCGTCTCGCCGGCTTCATGGCAGCCCTCGGGCGCTTTATCTCCAAGCTCGGGGAGCGAGGGCTCCCCCTCTTCATGCTTCTGAAGAAGTCCGGTCGTTTCGACTGGACGCCGGAGGCCGAGCAGGCCTTCCGCGACCTAATGAAGTACCTCACTTCGCCACCCGTGCTGGTGGCTCCCTCTCAAGGTGAGCCCCTACTGCTCTACGTTTCGGCCACTCCTCGGGTCGTAAGCATGGTGCTGTTGGTGGAGCGCGACGAGTGTTCAGGGCCGGGTGCTGGGTCCCAGCTCCCAGAGGCCCCTGACCACTCACCTGTCCTCGTGGCTCCCCCTGGGCAAGGGGTCGAGCCCGAGCACACTGCTCCTCCCAGCCAGGGAGTCGAGCCCTAATGCCCGGCCAGCCCCGACCATACCGCCGAGCCTGGGGGCTGCTGCAGCCCCCCGGGTGGAGCCGCCGTCCGGACCCGCCGGGTATAGAAACCGGTGTACTTCGTCAGTGAAGTCCTCCGGGAAGCCAAGACAAGATATCCCCAGGCTCAGAAGCTGCTCTATGCCGTGCTCGTCGCCCTCCCGGAAGCTGCGCAACTACTTCCAGGCGCACAAGGTCTCGGTGGTTACCATGTATCCACTGGGACCCATTCTCCGAAACCGGGAAGGTACCGGGCGCGTTGTCAAATGGGCAGTGGAGCTGGCGGAGTTCAACCTACACTTCGTCAGTCGCCAGGCGATCAAAAGCCAGGCGCTCTCCGACTTCATGGCAGAGTGGACGCCCGTCCCCTACATCGTCCCAGAGGAGATCTCTGCCTATCCCGGGCACGACGCACCCGGATACTGGGTCATGTACTTCGACGGCTCCCTCTCGCTGAAAGGCGCAGGGGCCAGAGTGGTTCTCACCTCCCCAACAGGTGAAGAGCTCCGGTACGTCGTACAGTTGCAGTTCCGTGCATCCAACAACATGGCAGAATATGAGGGTCTCATCGCCGGCCTCCGGGCTGCGGTGGGGCTCAGGATTCGTCGCCTCCTGGTCAAAGGGGACTCCCAACTGGTCGTGAACCAGGTATCCAAGGAGTACCAGTGCACGGATCCTCAAATGGCGGCGTACGTGGCTGCGGTCAGGAAGCTCGAGAGGCGCTTCGATGGCCTGGAGTTGCGGCACATCCTTCGCCGCGACAACACTCTGGCCGATGAGCTCTCCCGCCTGGCCTCCTCCCGTGCGCGCGTCCCTGTCGGGGTCTTTGAAGAAAGACTCGCACGGCCTTCCGTCCTGCCTGCCGAACAGGATGAAGGGGAAACCTCGAACTCAATTCAGGGGACCCCGGCGGTGCCCTCAGTGGGAAGCCCCGTCAGGGCGCCGCCGTCCGGCGAGTGCGCTGCGCTCGCCGAATGTTCTCAAGATGCCTCGTGGATGTCTGACATCCGAGGGTACTTGAAAGAAAAGTTCCTACCCGGGGATGAGGCGTCTGCCGAAAGAGTTGCTCGGTAGTACAGACGCTATGCCATAGTAGATAGGGATCTCTACCGGCGTAGCGCAGGAGGTGTCCTCCTGAAATGCATCTCCCGGGCAGAAGGCGGCGATCTTCTCGCTGAGGTCCACGAGGGCGAGTGTGGTGGCCATTCATCGTTCCGCACGCTGGTCAGGAAGGCCTTCCGGCAAGGTTTTTACTGGCCTACAGCTCTCCAGGATGCTTCCGAGCTGGTTCGGCGCTGCAGGGCGTGCCAGTTCCATGCAAAGCAGATTCACCAGCCAGCTCAGGCTCTTCATACCATTCCCCTGTCATGGCCTTTCGCGGTCTGGGGTCTGGACATTCTGGGTCCATTCCCCTGAGCAATCGGGGGCTATGCATACCTATATGTCGCCATCGACAAATTCACCAAATGACCGGAGGCGGTCCCAGTCATCAAGGTGACCAAGAACACGGCGCTCCAGTTTATCCGCGGCATCACCAGCCGCTTTGGCGTCCCGAACCGGATTATCACCGACAACGGCACCCAGTTCACGAGTGCCCTGTTCGGGGACTATTGCGAAGACCTCGGCATCAAGCTCTGCTTCGCCTCCGTCGCTCATCCTCGGAGTAACGGGCAGGTCAAGCGCGCCAACGCGGAGATACTGAAGGGCCTCAAAACCCGGACCTATAACGTGCTCGCCAAGCACGGGAAGGGATGGGTGGACGAGCTGCCAGCCGTGTTGTGGGCTAACCGGACTACGCCAAGCTGCGCCACCGGGGAGACTTCGTTCTTCCTCGTCTACGGCGCCGAGGCAGTCCTCCCCTCTGAGCTCACTCTGGGCTCCCCACGAGTGCATGCGTATTCTGAGGGTGAGCATGAGCAGTAAAGGCGCGACGACGTGGACTACCTGGAAGAGTGCCGGTGGCGTGCCGCCGTCCGGGCGGCTCGGTACCAGCAGAGTCTGCGGCGTTATCATCTGCGCCATGTTCGGGCCCGATCTCTCGAGGTGGGGGACCTAGTTCTCCGACGCGTCCAGTCGCGCGAAGGAATGAATAAGCTGTCCCCTGTGTGGGAAGGTCCCTTCACCGTGATCGCGGTCCCGCGAGAAGGTTCTTTCAGGTTGGCGACAGAGGAAGGACAGCCACTCCCGAACCCGTGGAACATCGAGCATCTCCGAAGGTTCTACCCGTAGATGGTCGTGCTCGCAGCTCAGGTCAGCCAGGCCGGGGGCTTCCCCCCGCCCAAGCAGACCGAGGGCTCCACCCCTTGGGTAAGTCGCCGTCGTCCAACCTTGCAAACATTGTACATTCAACATTTCAATAGGCAATCGCTATGTCGAATTATTTTTCTGGATTCCGTATGTTTAATCTGTCTGGTGAGGTGCTCGGTTGTGCGAGAAAAAGTTCGCTCTCTCATTTTCCCCGCTGATAAAAGAATCCCAATCGGTATACATGCGAGCAGTCACCGCTGACTTACGTCCGGCATGGTAGGCTGTGGTGTTCGGTGTTGTGGCAGGCTCCCAGGCACTACCGAGTTCCGGGGCGCTCTGGGTAATCCTATCGCTCGAGCTGCTCGAGTAGTCCGGAGCTCAGGCCCCCGGAGCAGGCTGTCGGTGCTCGGTCTGGTCTGTCATACCCGGACGCCACCGAACCATAGGACCTCTGGGTTATGCCTCTGTCCGCTCTTGTCCACCGGTTTGGGTATTCAAGAGGTCTCGGGTCGAAAACGAGAGCAGTCTATAACAAGTACCGCACTAACAGAGCGCACCAGACAAAGAAATTCTATACTCTCTCTCTTAAGTCACAGGCGAAGAATCAAGAGCAGTTTGACCGCAAGGGCTTCAATGCCCCGGTCTCTGGTCGGCCACAAGGGTCCTCGGATGGTCCTACCACTTAGGCATGAGTGGTCGAGATCACCCGACCCCGGGAGCCTCGTGTGCCTCTGGGCGCTCGGGCGCTCCGCTGGAGGAACCAAGTCCCCGGGTACCCCGAGCTCGGAAGCACACCCCTCCTGGATCGGTTGGCCGGAAGGCCGACAGCTGTCCGGTGAGTGGTTATATTCAGACAAGTCTGCTTTCAGTAAATTTATGTTCCCGAGTCATCCTCGGGGGTTCTCGCGCTTTAATCTGTTCAGTGAGGTGATCTCCTCGCGCGCAAAACCCTACCGTGTGTCTACTTTTTCCTGGAACGTCAGAACAGTTCGTAGAAAGGAGTACCGCGCGTACGGTAATGTCTGACCTAAGCCCTTCGTGGTGGTCGTGGTGTTCGGTCCGCTTTTAAGGACCCCGAGCACTACCGAGTCCTTGGGTGCCCTGGGTAATCCTATCGCTCGAGCTGCTCGAGTAGTCCGGAGCTCAGGCCTCGGGGGCGGGCTGTCAGTGCTCGGTCCGGTCCATCTTAAGCCCGGGCACCACCGGACCACGAGGACTCTTGGTCACATTCTCGCCCGCACGCGTCTCCCGTCTACTAACTGAGTGGTCGCGAAGTGAAAAAGTGTTCACCGGGCACGGTGTGTCCCGTGCTGGATCGATCTATCTCCCGGGCAAGGAAGTTCGTGTCTTTGTTTTTTAACTCAAACGACGCGGACTCGTGAGAGCTCGAGGGCCGACTGCGCCAACAAACAGCAATCAGGACAACTTCGTTCTCGGGGATGGGAAGGTCGGGAACGGTCCGACTGAGTACTCCCCGGTACTTCAAGGCAAAACATCAGAAGGAACATCAAGCACTCAAAGAAATTGGAGTTGCGAGCCCAAAGAAAAGCTGCCACTATATTCACAAGGCATATACAAAGCGTTTCTAAGGGATCACTCCTATATTTACATTCATCAAGACAACAAAAGAAAGAAATAACTACAAAAGATCTAGTCGGCGGCGGAGGCGGCAGCTGAGTCCTCTGAGTCGTCCCCGGGGGCTGGCGGCGGCGGCACCTCCCGCCTGAAGCCGGCCGCCACCTCGGCGGCGGTACTCCGGACCACTTCCCGGGTGGCCTCTCCCTCAGCTTCGACCACTCCCTCCCGCGCCGGCTCCAGCAGGAAGTTCGGGTCCCTGCTTCGGTAGCAGGCCAGGACGTGCTCGGCCACTGCATGTGCCAAGCCACGTCCCTCCCGGGTGGCAAGTTCTTGGACCGCCCAAGGCAGGGCCTCAAGGTGCTCGCAGACCTGCTGAAGCCCTAACACTTGTCGTGCGGGGCCGTCGCCCTTCTGGTCTTCGACGAGCCGTCCGAGACCGCCCTTCTCCACGGCCCGCCGCATCCGCCGAAGTATATCCTCCAGCATCTGCTGCAGGTTGATCCGCGAGATGAACGCAGTCTCGAGCTTCTCCTTGGCAGCCCGCAACTGCGCCTCAAGTCCCTGGTCCCCGGCCGGACCAGAAGAACCACCAACGGCTGCGGGGCCGGCAGCCTGCTTCGTCTTGGCCACCATCTCGGATAAGGCGCGTTCACGGGCGGTCAGTTCCGCCTCGTGCTTCGCGTTCTCCTCCGCCCTGGTAGCAGCGGCCGCTGCCGCCGCAGCAGCCTCGCCTTCTCGGCGACTCAGCTCGCCCTCCCGCCGGGCCATCGTGTCCTCTTGTTGGGCCACCGAATCCTCCCGGGCGCCGAGGTCTGCCGTCGACAACTCATTGTCCACCTCCCGAAGGGAAACATCCTCTTCCCAGCGACAGATCTCTTCTCTGATTTTTCGAAGGTCGTCTTCCCAATGCTGGAGGTCGGCGCGCGTCTTCTCGGCCGCGCCCTCCCGGCGGGTCAGCTCGGCTCGCAGCTCCTCCGCCGCCTGCTCGCGAGCTGCGACTGCCGCATCCCTCTCCTGCGCCTGCCCCATCCTGGCAAGGGCCTCGGCAGCCTGCTGCCTTGACGCCTCAGCCAGGCGGGCGGCGTCTTCTCGTTCCCGCGCGGCTTCTGCCCGTGCGGCCTTCAAAATTCCTTGTTCCCGCGTGACTTCCGCGCGGGTGTCTTCTAGGAGCTTCTGCTCCCGCGCGGCCATCGCACGGGCCTCCTCCTGGGCGCCCGCCAGCTGCGCCTTCTCCGACGCCAGGCGGGCGCACTCGGCCCCAAGCTCCTCCTCCTTGGCGTTCACCGCCGCGCCCAGCCGCCCGACCGCCACTTTGACGCCTTTGATGGCGGCCAGAAAGGGATCGGCGGGCTGGCCGGGCACCAGTGGGGCCCTGGCCTCCCCGCAGATTGCCTCCAGGGGGTCCGAGCTCTCCGCAGGGCCCCGCACCACCATCCGCCCCAGGCTCTGCCTGCCCGGGGTAGGCTCCGCCAGCGCCGAGGACTCGGACGGCGGCCGTGTTCCTGCATCGGCCGCCACATCCGCCGACCCCGGCAAGACTTCCACCTCCACCGTCGTCTGCCCCGGGCTCTCCGCGCCCGGGGTAGGTTCCACCGGCGCCGAGGATTCGGACGGCTGCTCCGTCCTCCTCTCGGCCGCCGCCTCCGCCTCTCTCCCAGTAGCCGCCACGACTATCTGCGCCTCCGCCGTCCCTGCGCCCGCCTGCGTCGATGCGGCCGGCTGGCTCGACTCCGGCCTCGGCGCCCGCGCCCCTTCAGTCGCGGTGGTGCCCGCAGCCGGCCTACGGGAGATAGAAGATTAATGTCAAAACTCAGTTCGGGCAAGAAACACCCAGGAAAGAGCAAGGAAAGAGACTCATCGGTACTGCCACTTGGCCGCTGGGAGCCTGAAGTCCGGGTCCGGTGGCGCCGGCCCGGATTCCTCCCGTCGCCTCTTCCGCTGGGGGCTCGGCGGGGCCACTGCGCGGGTCTCAGGCGCCGGCGCAGGCCCCATCCGCACCACCCGCGGCTCCAGCACCGGGAATGCCGCCGCTGCCGTCGGCGACGGCGGAGAATCCAGCACTAGAATGAGGGCTCGGGGACGCTTTCCCCGGTCCCCCGGCGCCACCTCCACGGCAATTTCGGAGGCGCCCTCCTCTCTGGCATGGCGGCTGCTGCCTGCAGCGGCCCCGTCACCAGCCCGCGCCGAGCTGATTGAGGCCTCCTCGCCGAGCAGCTCCTCCAATCCGGGGAGTTTGGAGGCCTCGGGACTCCGGCTCCTCGGCCGGTCCACGGGCCCCTGGGCGTCGAACTCTGGCAGCCGCGCCATGATTGCCACCCGGTCAGGATTGGCGCAGAGTGCCATCTCCGGCCACGGGAGTTCCGCCCGGCCCATGTCCTCCACTCCGGTGATCACCCGCGTCATTCCCCGCAACTCGCGCCGATCTGGGTCCTGGTGATGTCCTCCGGCCCGGTGTAGAACCAACTCGGCCGGGCCCGCTCTCGTAGAGGCGCCAGCCGACGGCGCAGGAAGTCCACCACCACCATGACAGAAGTCAGCCCGGACTCGCGCAGCTCCTGGATGCGCTCCAGCACCGGCTTCAGCCTCGCGTCTTCTGGCGGCAGCGCTTCCCACGTCGACCTCCGGGGTTCCGCTGCCGCCTCTGGCAATTCGAGGCGCTCGTGGGGGTCGACGTCGACGAAGAACCAGTCCCGTCGCCACTCCTCCCACTTGCTGCGCAGCACATGGGGGATGTAATGATCCCCCAGGCCGTCCCGAAGCCGAAGGTTGCAGCACCCCGCGACGTCCGCCGTGGAATGCCCCCTCTTCTTCCCCACCGGCCGAAGGACGAAGAAATGGTGAAGCAGCGTCACCGAAGGCGCCACCCCCACGAACATCTCGCAGAGGTGCGCGAAGATCGCCAACACCACCACGGAGTTGGGGCTTAGGTGCACCAATTGAATGCCGTAGGTCTCCAGCACTTGCAAGAAGAAGGTGGAGAACGGCGGCACCAACCCCGCCGCCACGAAAGATGTGAAGAGGACGATCCGCCATGGACGGTCGTCGTCGGTGTCAGGCTCGCCGGCGTCACCACCACCGCTCCTGCTTGCCCCTCGGGCACCAGCAGTTTCCTGATCTTGTCTGCCGCCTCCTCGTTCCTCAGACAAGACTCCGGCAAGATGCTGTCCGAAGCCTTGTCCCAGCGGCCCCCTCCGACCCTCGTCATCTCGGCAAGAATAGAAGTGTTTTGGTGGTGGAGGAAGAGAAGGAGGAGTGCTCCGGTCGCCTGAGAATTTCCTAAGGGCTTCGGAGCACAAAGAAAGCAAGAGCAGAAATGCAAGAAGGTGCAAAGAGAGGGACGGACCGATCCTTTCCCCCTTTTTATATCTCAAAGTTCAAAAATTGCCGCCCAACGGTTCGCTCGGCGAAGCGTCGCCTCGGTCGACGTAAACGCCAGGCGAATCTCCAGCCGATCGTGCGGCATTAGCGGCTGCCAGGCGTATTTTCCTCGATCTGCGCGGCGGCCGCGCGTGCCGCCCGTACGGTCGTCATACCCTTCGGAAGTTGTATGGACACGCGTCCACTCGTTTTCCCGCTGGGTCGTACCTAAGATCTGGGTCCGCAAGGGTCACCTCTCGAAAGCCTGCCATGTGGCGTCTGCACCAGCCTCGGCCTCGGCCGCGACGAAGGGCCCATCCGCAGTCTCCATCCCGTCGCCTACCAATGAGCCCGGGGGCTACTGTCGGTGTATCAGGAACCAGGGGTCCCTGAGTCCCGAGACCGGGCTGGCCATCCGCCACGTGTCACCATCCCGCGAGGTCCCCCCTGCAGGATGAGAAGAGCTTAAGTTCCGGGAGAAGGTGCTCGGGGCCGCAGCCTCTGGTTTCCGAGCACCCCAGTCCCCCGATGACCCGCAGAGTCCAATTACCGGAAAGAAAGTACTCGGAAGGGTTCCCACTTACCCCCGAGTACCGTAGTCCCCCGATGATCCAGACAGCCAAGTGCTCGGGAGAGAGTGCTCGGGGCTGCACGTGGCAGCCCCCGAGGACTCTGTTCCCCGAAGGTCTCACCGAAGTGCTCGGGAGAGAGTGCTCGGGGCTGCACGTGGCAGCCCCCGAGGACTCGGTTCCCCGAAGGTTTCACCAAAATGCTCAGGAGAGAGTGCTCGGGGCTGCACGTGGCAGCCCCCGAGGACTCGGTTCCCCGAAGGACCTACCGAAGTGCTCGGGGGAGAGTGCTCGGGGCTGCACGTGGCAGCCCCCGAGCACTTGGTTCCCCGAAGGTTCACGCAAGATCGCCCGACGACCCGAAGAGTCCCATCGGCGGGGTGTCAGCCAGTCAAAGGTCCAATGCCGCATTTAATAGGCACGCGCGGCCTGACATCCTGACATTCTCAGTTGCCCACGCCCTAGTGTCAGACCCTGCCATGCTTTGGCAGGGGGACGTGGGTCCATTAAATGCACGGGTCCCGTCCCGTATCATCCAGGTGCCTCGGGATAACGTTGCCAGGATCGAAGCGCTCCTCCTGCCACCCTGCCCTGACAGAAGAACAAGACAGGGTGGGCGCACCGGGCGCCTCTATGGCTGCCCGGTGGGCCCTCTTAATGGCACCCGAGGATGTCCACTGTGGCGGGTGGTCGGATGCGCGTCGCATTTTTCCACCGCCCCTGTCACTTCGCCAAGACGGAATGATGACGCCTTTCTCCGTGGTGCCTTGGCACTCGCGCCCCCTCTTTCCCATTCAGGATAAGTCGAGGTCGGCGCGCCTATAAAAGGAAGGGGGGGAGAGGACGAGAAAAAGAAGCAAGAGAAGAGATCAGACCAGATGATACATCACAAGCAAGCTCGAGCAGAGCTAGAACACGGGAGCCTCAAGCTCTCTGTAGACGACACACCCTTGTAACCAAATACATCCTTGAAGAATTCCCTTCAAGGAAAGATATTGCACTCACCCAGGAGTAGGGTGTTACGCCCCCGTGCGGCCCGAACCTGTCTAAACCCCGGTGCATCTATCTCTTTTGCACTAGGTCGATCATCCTCCACCACCACCAGCCGTTGCATTTATTTCCTTTTTCATTTATTTCCCGGACGAGCTCGTTCAGGATCATCCCCCCGGCCGAATCTTTAAAAAGGGGTCTCTCAGGATCCCTGCGACAGGAGTTCATCCTCCGACAGTACGTTACTTCTTGGGTTGTTGCTCTACGAACCGGTCCTTACTTAGGTTACTTAAGCAAACACTAAACCAACATCATAACCGTGACAACGATCAAAACCACTTTGCTTAAGGCCTAAGGTTTCATATTGCTAGACTATTAACAAATTAACCACTATTGTTGTATATGTTCATTAGTCAAGATTATGACACTTCCCAGTATCCCAAAAAGCATAGCTAAGTAATCTATCCAACAAGAACACCTAACCATAAACCATCTAGGTTCCAAGGGATGATAAGGGAAAATCTAGGGAAGACCCTAACATAGGTGACTACCCATCATATTGACACTGCATGCAATTTTGTAAAATAAAACATTTAAAACATAGGTTCAAGATGATTAAGGACACTTTCCTTTACCCAATGCTGCTCAGTGTTGTCGAAATCTTGGTCTTGAAGTCCCTCGAACTGCTCCGAAGCGTTATCGACTAATCGCGAGAATTACCGACAAACAACACAAAGTAAACACTAAGAACAACATACCAATGATCAGAAAAACACTTTAAAAACACTATGGTTGGATAGGGATGATTTTAGAAACGTTTAGACACAAGAATCACCTAAATCGGAGTTAAGATGAAAAGAGAACAACTTTCGGGAGATGGATTAGGTTGAAAAGGAAATGCTGATTTACCAGAACTATCTTCCTATAGGAAAAGGATTTATTGCACAATCACTGTGTCAGGCTTCACAACATTATTGCGCAAGATTCAAGAAGTGTAGGGCAGACTAGACTTCGCTGACTAGGCTAAGAAGAATGATGGGGCGCTGACTTGGCATACTATGCAAGTACCATTTTAGATTAAAGAAGGGATATACTGAGATCTAGTATCGACCACCTATGATAGATCAAAAAGTCCGAAGGTTGTGCTTCTAGATTAAGGATACTACTAGTGACTCTATGTAGCGGTGGTGGTTCAGGTTTCGTCGAAGACAGCGATCGGGCGCGTGGCCACATACATCGATGTCGGGCTTTAGTGGTATTTTAGTGAAACGAGGGAAGCTTGGCGTAGAACGTAGAAAAACTAACTCAACGGTATGGTTGGTTTTGGAAGGAGTCATTCGAGCTAGCGGCAAAACAGTGATGACTGCTTCTAGGTTTGGTGGTGACCGTGAACAGATGCAGGAATGAAGACGCTCGTGTTCCAGGAGATTGGCTATGAAATTTGAGAAACCGTTTGACTAGAGATATTCATATATCTTGGGAACACAATACTACAACGTAGTTTTGGGTAGATCATCCACTGAGAGGAAGAATGATCTGCAGAGATGAGATGGGTGATAGCTGTGGCATGCTGTAGTTGGCAATGGCGTCCTGGTCGTGTCACTGCACAAACGGGGATGGGCTCCTAGAGTCATGTAGAAGACTCCATGGGACACTCTGTTGGGATCGAAGTCCCAGGCAAGATGGGCTTTCGGGGGTGGAAGTGGCGAAGGTCCCTTATGGTGATGTGTACTGGAAGTAGAACAGTTTCGATTACCTTTCATGTTTACACTGTGGCTCTATTTATAGCCCGTACCCGGCGACCACGGACCCGGTTTACACATATTACCCCTTAACCTGCTACATTCCCGGAATATCCGGGGGTAATATAGTACAAATGAGCATGATCCCATAATTACAACCGTGCCCACGACAATTGGGCCCACTGTCCAGCTGGTCTCCCAACCGAAGGATATCGAAGCCCACTCCGTCCGACCTCTTGACGAGTTGCCTTCGCCGCCTCCTGGCGAAGGCCTGGTCTTGTCTTCGCACAGAGTGAAGGGCGCGGGGCGCGAATTGGGGCTTCGCCCGACAGTCGAGGTAGATCAGTCTTCGCATACGCCAATTCGGTTATAGGAAGATGCAACCAACACAGCAGTTGTCCCGCAGCACCTCCAACTAACTTCGCAGTTGTCTTCGGGTGCGGGGATGGCAGGAGATGATCCCCAACACACTCCGTGACGTGGTTGGTGCATCCATACAGCTTTTGGTTTGACGGGGAACACGAATGCAAATCCGGTGCGCGCGCAGAACACGTTCAGAAACCGGACAGCGGGTATGCCGACCTTCATTACGGTGGTTTGGCTACTCTACTGGCCGAACCGGTTGGTAAGGGTATGGGGAACATCATGGGACATGTACCGGTGAAAGGGGTTGGTGATTTGACCTCTGGTCGGTCGGAAACGTCGATACCAATCGGCTACAGCGTGGCTGTCCCACGGCTGTCCGCGACGGCGACGACCGTGGCGGCGTAGATCGGGCTTTAGCCGGGGCTAGAGCTTGGCTAGGGACTTAGTATGATGATAAAATAGTAGTAAGGGAGGAGACGAAGGTGTCCTCACCTTGCTTTGATGGTCGAGGAAGCAGGATTCGCGGAGAAGACGATATAGCGCATCACGGGCGACGGCGGCGGCGGCAGCGAACGGCGGTGGTCCGGCGATGCACGGATAGGGCGGGAGCGACTTCTAGGGCTTGGGGGCGTGGAATAGGGGTATGAGAGGGCGTGTAACTCATATTTATAGGGCTAGGGGTGGCTGGTTGAGGTGGAGTCGAAACCGAACACAAATCGGATTCGAGTTCAAATCGGTTAAGGTTTCCTTTTTTCGCAGCTCTGTATCCCGAGGATGATATCTCCATTATCCAGACTCCAAATTGGACGTTTCTTGATTCTAAATTGTAGTACTCAAAAAGATATATAACTTTGGTAGTCATTGGAAATTCTGAAAACGTCATCTTGATTTCCAAACATGCACCACAAGATAAACTATTTGAACTCGGACTTATCTGCACAGCACTGATTTAGGGGGTCATAACTCCTAGTTCTGTTATCCAAATGAGGACTTCCATAGGTTAAAATCGAAGATCTCAACGAGACATACAACTTTTATATTGTCAAGATTTGCATTTGAGGCCGTTTTGAACTCCAAAACGTCATGAGACGATGAGGCTGTCCAAATTTCGTGAAAATTTACAGATTTCGTGGATCCTTTGTTGGGCCATCTAGAAGACTTGGCTAAGGGTTTAGACTTGAGCAAGATTGAGCCCAAAGATACTTTAGGTATATCTAAGGTTTAGAAAAGAAACTTTTGCAGAGAAATTTGAATAGGGTTTGAATTTGAATTGAGTTTGGAGTGAATTTACGTGAAACAAAAAATGAGGTTGAACAAGAATAGGAGTAGATAAAGAATTTGAATTTGGATTTGGGTAGAATTTGAGAAAGAGGAGTGATTGGCTTTAAACAAGGATTTGGATAAGACTTGAATTGAATTGGAAAAGGATCAGGTATGATAAAGGATTGAATAGATGTTGAATTCAAAGATTTTGAATTCCAACCATTAAGATCCTTAACTTATTCACTACTGAGTTTTGTAAAAACCTTTTCAAATTCTTTTTCACTCAAAACACCAAAGAGAAAGAAAAAGAACTCTAATACATTTACCTGGCTCCTAACAAAACTCAGCATGCAATACACACAAAATAATAACCTATATTGATTGATTGATTAAGAAAATAGGTTTTAAACCTACTGTACTGGTGAAGCTATTCAATAATCTTAGAAAATTTTAAAAAGTTGTAAATTTTGAAAATCAGGGTGTTACAACTTGCCAGGTTTGGACAGCAATGAGTAATTATCAATGTCGTAATACGTCATCGGGTTCCTTCGAGCAATGGTCTGCAGCAAATGTGGCAGATTGTCATATGATGTTTCGTAGGTCCCGAACCTCATCTCAATTGCCTACCTCTTTGCCCTCCATGCCTTGTTGTAGCTGATAGTATACTTGTAATCCTCCTCGATTTGCCTGATTATTGACCCGGGTTCGTAGTTCAAGTTGTTCGCAATCTTGGCATATATCACATTGGCGACAAAGGCTGAGGTGATGTGTGGCTGGGCTCAAGTTCATCCATCATGCAAGTGTGCTCGACAACAATCGACACCTCCCAATAGTCAACCCACTTTCCCTTGAAGCCGTGCACCCTCCACTGGAAACCCTCATTGGTGCACTTTACATCATATTCCTTCTTGCTTGACTTCACAACATAAAACTGTCGTTGTAGCAATGTCGACCATTAAATCACAGCATCCTTCATGGCTTGATTGGTAGGATACCTAGCACCTTGGGTCAACTCATTCTGCATATACTCCTGGGCCACTTGATTCCCCTCATTCACCACAAGGTTGTTGAAGTTTGGATTGTTCTAGTCTGCAGGAACCGGAGCATCGTCCTCATCATCCGAGATGTCATACTTAGGAGACTCATCAGCCTGAAGATCATCCCACTGCATCTGTTCAATTAGAGAAGGAATTCGCTCCCCTTCATCTGCCTCACCAGTCGGTTCAGTCAGATAATCCGATGAACGTGCACCATCTGGATCGACATCCTCCTCATTGTCTTCCTCATCACCCTCCTCCTCCGCATACTCCACACCCTGCATCTCCCCAACTGTCTCCTTATTCTTCCATTGCACAAGCAACATCGGAGGCCAACCTCTGTGCACAACATCATGCAGATATCTCTTCCACACATGATCTTCCCAGAGCAGGAACACCTCCCAGTACACACCTTCTCTGATACGGTTGCCCACAATGCTAATGGTCATCTCTTGAACCTCGGGGTGTATTTTGAAACCCCGCATCAACCACACATACAAGTGTCTGACACTTTTGTGCATAGGTCTTGAGATACCCTTGTCCATTGATTGAAATACGGACAGTACTACCCCTTTCGGACCATATAATATTCATTGTCCCCATAAAAAATCCTAAACTATCACATATCCGACATACCTGGTAACCATCAACAAAAACTCTAACATTATTGTAATCGGACAAAAATAAATATGTAAAACTACATCTACAATGAAAAATTCAGTTACGACTACACTATATCTAAAACCTACATCTAATACCTAACATATGTCTAAATACTACATCTAATTGCTAAGATATACGTTTAAACAGTATCTAATTACTAAACTATATCTAACCCAAATTCAAAAACTAGATCTACATTCTAACATAAATCTAGTGACTATCCTACCAAGTTTGTAAAAAAAATTCTAGATCTCGTATCATATCTATGTCAACATCTAACACTACTGACTATCCTACCAGGTTTATAAAATAATCTGAGAAAAAAAATATACCTCTTCTCTTTGGCAGGGCTTTGCCGCAATTTTCCCCTCTCCCCTCCCCTCTCGTCTCTTCTCCTCTCCTCTCCTCTTCTCTTGGCTCGGGTGTGGGTGGAAATGAGTGCTGACACCGGCAGGGTCGGCGCGGCCGAGCTAAATAGCCAGAAGATCTTGCCCACTCAACGAGCGATACCTTTTGGGTGGGACCGCGTAGCGCCACACCCACGAAGGTCTCGCCCGTTCAGCGGGTGAGAACTTCATCTCACCAAGACGCCTGGGCCCACAACATCTCGCCCGTTCAATGGGTGAGACCTTGTTCTCGCCCGTTGAACGGGCGACGGTAGGTTAGATATGGGTTTTTTAGAAACTGACGTGTATTCTTGAAATTATTAATATATATATATATATTCTAGTTGAACTTGGTAACACAATGGGCCAAAACCATCAGCGGCATGGGCCGAAAAAATGTACAATATATGTTGCCAAAACCATCAGTTCATGGCCTATTTGGTAGAGCACTCCTGATTCAAATTTTCTGAAGGAAATGTTTTTTGAGGAAAGTAATTTTAGGTTGAAAACGATTTTATAGGGTAAACTCTATGAATGAAATGATTATGTATGGAAAGTGAATTAGGGGAAGCTATTTTTTTTTCAGCTCCAAACATTTAGTTTATTTTAGAGAATCATTTTCACGAAATCACTCTATAAACTAAAAACAGTTGTTTGATAGAATTCCCTTAATTTTACTCTGAGAGCTCTGCCTATTTTATTAAATTAGGAGGAGAAAAGGCCGAGACCGGACGGAATACAAAAAGCTCCGCACAAGTAGAGCACGGAAGGAACAAAATTACATCGGCACCAATGGTGCGAGGAACTTCGCACCACCCAAAACCCAAAGCCTAGCCTCCTCTTGGATCTTGGTGATCGTTGCGATCGCAGAGGTAGCCTTGTGCCTAAAAATTCTCACGTTTCGCTCGTTCCACATGATCCAGGTGACGAGAATGGTGACCGATTTCAACACTTTCTTTGGAGTGCCGACCTCTCAGCATCAGTAGACCACCAAGTGTGAACTAACTCGGTGGGTACCCAGGAGTCCAGGGCAATACCAGGCAAGGAAAGCCACTACGCAACGGAGTCCCAAATATGTCTGCTGATTCTACACTCTGCGAAAATGTGGAGAGCCATCTCATGAGTGTGCCAGCACAGGGGACAGAAGACGTTATTCTCCCATTGCCGTCTGGCTAGTCTGTCAGAGGTCCAAAGGAGATCTTGTAGGGCGAGCCAGGTGAAGAGCTTGCATTTAGGGGGGGGGGGGGCAGGCTGACCAGACTAGTGCAATAAAATTAGTTTCAGTTGATCCGATGAACTGGGCATTATAAGCGGAGCTAGTCAAATACTCTCCGTTGCCTATGTGGTTCCAAATAATGACATCTAGGCAGTTCGGTCGTAGCTGGGTAGCGTTCACCTGCACCCATAAACGAACTAGCTGCTGGAGGGCTTGGAGGCTTAGACGATGCAACGGGATGTCGCGAAGCCAGGATTGCTTTGCTAGGGCGTCGTGAACGGACTTGTGATTATCCCTAGAGATGCTGAAGACCTCGGTTACGATGTCCGTAGGCATTTGACCGCTAAGCCAAGCATCCGGTTAGAAGGAAGGTTTGGATCCATCTCCGAGGGTTATGGTGGTCACCGCAGCAAAAAGGAGATGATCAAGTCGGTCGCACGGGATCGCCATTCCAACCCAGGGTTTATGGATTGCCGTTCGTTCCTGCCAAAGCCATCGAAGCTAAAGGGCCCTTGCGAAATCAGTCAGATCCAGGATTCCCAATCCTCCTGTTCTCGTGGGTCGTGAGCATCGGTTCCAGTTTACCTTGCACTTTTCCCCTGTGATGGTCTCACATCCGGCTCACAGGAATTGCTTCCTCTTTTTGTCAATAAGTTCTAATGTCCCCTTTGGTACCTTCAAGGCGGTGAGGAAGTAGATAGGCTGGGAGGAGAGGAATGACTTGACTAATGTCAGGCGACCTGCCATCGTCATGTTCTTTCCTCTCCAAGCTGACATTTTCTCGACAGCTTTGTCCACCAGAGGCTGAAAGTGAATACTGCGCAGCCACCAGACTGAGAGAGGTAGGCCGAGATATTTGATTGGAAAGTGCGACCGAACAATCAGTAGATTTCCAAGGACATGGTCAAGGTCGACGCCCTCGCACACCTAATAGGTGCAACAATGGTTTTTTTGGAGGTTTGTCCACAGACCGACAGCATCTCCGAAGCAAAGTAGGATTCGCGACAGGGAGTCAATGTCCTCATGAGTCCGTGAGATGAAAATCGCCGCATCATCAGAATAAAGCCAAGTACGCAATCTGGTAGATCTCCCTCTTAGAGGTGAAAGGAGACCAGCCTCCGTCGCTTGGTCCAAGATACCGTTTAGGGGGTCAATGGCCAGGATGAAAAGGAGGGGGGAGAGCAGGTCGCCCAGTCTGAGGCCAAGACCATGGTGAATTGGCGTGGATAGGATGCCGTTCGTGAGGACGCGCGATGTCGAGGTCGAGAGCAGCAAGGAAATCCAGTCCCTCCACTTGGGTGGGAAGCCTAATTTCTGCAATAGAGTGAGAAGGTAGTCCTAGCGGACCGAGTCAAAATCTTTGGCAATATCCAGCTTACAAAGGAGCGTCGGGGTCTTTGTTTGATGCAAACGGTGGCATAGGCCCTGTACATACATGTAGTTATCATGTATGCTGTGGCGTTTGATGAAAGCACTTTGACTCAGAGAGGTAATGGAGTCCATGTGCGGGGCCAGACGGAGAGCGAGGATCTTAGAGATGATCTTGGCCACCGTGTGTATGAGGCTAATAGGTCTGTATTCCGTAACCCTATCTGCGCTGTCTTTCTTAGGGGTAAGGGTAATGTTAGCCGTGTTGAGTAAGGTGATCGGCGAGCAGCGTAGGGTGTGGAAGGCATTAATAAATGCAATGAGGTCATTCTTGATGATCTCCTAGCAGGTTTTGAAGAAGATTCCGGTGAAGTCATCTGGGCCAGGAGCCTTTTCCGACGGAAGCTGCTTAACGGCCTGCTGAATCTCCTCGGTGGAGAAAGGGTTTGTAAGGTGAGCGAGGTCATGGGATGGAAGCTGCATAGTGTCCCAATTTATGTCATGTTGGCGTCTAGGCGACCTGGCCATCACGGCTGAGAAGTGCCTGTAGATCTCTTGTTCTTTGTCTGTGTGAGTGATCGCCCAACCATGTTCCTTTTGGAGGCGTGTGATGTAGTTTTTCCGACGCCTAGAGTTAGTCTTTAAGTGGAAATACTTCATGTTTGCGTCTCCCACGCAGATGTTGGTGACTCTTGATTGCTGCCTCTTTCGGCATCTTTCAATAGTCGCTAGGCCGAAAACCCTTATGTTAAGCTTTTGGCAGAGCTGGAACTCTAGGTGGGAGAGATTTCTGCTTTCCTGCACAGCATCAAGCTGACGAATCACCTCCTGAGCCATCAGCAGCTTTGTCTTTGCATCTGAAATGATAGTTTGGCTCCAAGTTCTGAGACGATTCGCCACAGTCACTAAACGGTGGAACAGAATGTGGCATGGTTCATGGTGCGGGGTAGGCTCATCCCAATCCCGTTTGATCATGTCGAGGAAGCCTGGCATTTTGGCCCAAAAATTCTCAAATCTGAAGGTTCGAGGTCTCCGTGGACCGCTTTGGTTAGCCAGAAGCAGAGGGCAGTGGTCGGAAAGCGATGTGGACAGGGCATTCAGGACATGGTGCTCAAATCCTGTATCCCAGGTGTCATTGCAAAAGACGCAGTCAAGCCTAGCCATAGTATGATTCCGATGTTCGTTGCTCCATGTGAACTTCCTGTTTTGGAGGTGGATTTCCTTGAGCTCACAGTTACTAATAGTGTCCTTGAAAAGGCGCATGAGGCGGCGGTTGAGGTTAGAGTTGTTTTTGTCTCGCGCACGATAAATAAGGTTAAAATCACCTAATATCAGCCACTTAGTACCAGGATCTGGCATTTGTGACCTGATCTCCTGCAGGAAGGCAGCCTTGTGCCTATATCGCGTTGGCCAATACACAGTTGTGAGGCGGAAGGAGGTGCCACACTCCTTGATGGTCACTGCAGCAGAGATGGAATATGTGTGGCGCTCAACATCATGGAGCGCAAGGGCATTTTCATTCTATAGAAGAAGGATTCCGCCTCTTGTGCGCACAACATTCTTGGCGGCATAACCCATGAGACGATACGCACCCAGATAACTCGCAGTGGCGGCATCCATGCTTTGAAGTTTTGATTCCTGCAGGCAGGCAAGGTGGCTAATAGTAGACGACAGGGTCTGGTGGATTACTGAGCGGAGTGTAGCTGAGTTCAGCCCCCTTATGTTCCAGCAAAGAATGTCAATATTAGGACCTATCATGATGGAAACCAGACATGCACAGCCCAAGACCAAAACACCCATAGGGGAACGCCCGAGGTGGTTGGGCAGCAAAAGAGCAGCACAGTTTAAGGACGCCGAGCAGCACAGGCATAGACCAGCAGGGCATGGCAATGAAGGCACAGTTTTTGGAGGCGATCACATGCACATAATGACATGGAGCATAAAGGTTCACACAGTTACAGGAGGGGCACGAGCACTTGCAGTGTGCAGACTGCAGGGGGTGAAAGCATGGTTGTATATAATACATAGCTGGTAGTAAGGCATGGTGCTTGGCCCGGGAGTGATAAACATAGTGTTGGTCTTCATTCCAAATCATGAGTCGTTGTCTCCTGGAGATCAGATAAGCCTTGTCCCAGGATCTGCACCAGAGTGGTGTTGTTGCGCTCAGCTTCCTCATCATCGAGCTCGAATATCGCCGTGAGCATCGCAATGATATTCAGCGGCAGCGGTCCATTGAAGAGGGAAACAAATTCTTGCAGAACCTCTTCTGTCGGCATAAGGTCTGAAGCAGCTATGCCCAATTTCTTGTAGAGGTTCAGCTGGGCGTGCGCAACAACTGGCATAGTCTTCTTTCCTGCTAGACGTGCACTACAGTGTACTGAACTGATTTTGTGACTCTTGCAGTGGCTTGGCGGTCGTTCTGCAACCGGGCTGGGTCCCAGAGCCAAAAGAGGAGGCGTCAGCTTGGTGAACAGTTAGGTCTTAGGTTCAGGTAGAGAAATGGCCGGCGTCGGTGGGTTCTTGGTCAGCTGTAGAGGCGAAGTCATGGTGGAGACAATGCCGAGGCTGACTCTCAGGCTGGACGACAGATTGAGACCAACTTTTCCATAGTATTTGGCTCTGGCATGCCATGGGCGCATCTCGGCATGGGCGCGGGGTGTGCCTTCGCCACCGGTGAAACAACAAGGCATGCCCCATTTGGCAGCACCCATAGGAAGGAGTCGACCGGCGTGAAGAGATCCTTTGCCGTGGTTTGGGCGCACGCGATGTCGATCGGAGCCCCTGTCAGAGTTGTTTGGAAGGCACAACACGTCGACTTGATCATCGCCTGGGAGGGAGGACGTGCCATTGCCAGCACCGCGAAGTACAGAGGAGGCGTGCCGCAGGTAGCCCCATGCTGGACCTTTTCCCTCGCCATGCCTAATTGCGCAGGATCTTCGGAGATGATCTGCACACCAGTTTCCTGTGCTGCCTCTGCTTGCAGTAGCGCGTGTCCCTCAGGCTGCTTCTGGGAACACAACCCCCGCACAGCATGGACAACTCCCACAGGAGTCGGTGTGGAGATCGGTGGAGCCTGAAGAGGCGTGGAGGACTCCTTGACGCTTGGGAGGCTTGCAGGGAGGCCGCTGGGAATAGATCCCGGAGTGGAGGACTCCTTGACACCACCGGGGAGGGCAGAAGTAAGGGGCCCACAGTCAGCTTCTGGGCATCCAAGCCCGTAGTGAATCCTTGAGCCGAGTCGACCGTTTCCTGCGCTGGTGCGACGGAGTCGGAGTGGAAAGAGAGCATCTTGCTGAGAGCAGCTTCAACATCGGCAATGGAGGGCAACGTAGACGGCCACGGAGCAGGTTGGTTGCCGAGGCTCATAGAATTGTTGCCATCAGTCCCGGTCTCCTTCATTGGTGAAAGCGGTGGTGGATCTTCGATGCACAAGCGGTCGGCAAGGGCACATGCCTTAACAATATAATCTTCAGTCTGGCTAAACTAGGCTGCACTTTCCTGCCATTTCTCCACCGAGGCCTACAACGGGGAGACAAATTCAGTTACTTGGCCGCTTACCTGCTTGGTCAGAAGGTTCTGCACTTCTCCGCGCAGGATGGCAGCCTGGCACTTGAAGGTGTTCTGGAGTTCTTGGATCTTCTTGGATCGCACCTCATCCATCGTCGGTAGGGAAGGTGAGAAGCCATGGAAACCCAGTGGTGGAGGTGGAGTCCAGACAGGGCGATCTGCAATGAGCGTCATCGGCTGGGAGGCAGTCGGTGCTTCTTCAGATCGGTGGCGAACCTCATTGTGAGACTGCCCACAATCATGCCTACGAGGAGAACGCGTCTGGTCCCTGAGAGGATCGAGTTCCCCCCTAGCCAAGGAGCGTCCAGAAGTGCGGTCTCTCCTGTTGCCGCCCCGACAGCTGAAACCATCATCCTCGTCATCATCCTCGCAATGGTACCAAGTTTGGCCACCATGGGGATGGTTATCGCCGTCCTGCCGACAGCTACTTCGAGGCCGCCCACCATCGCGGCCACGGTCAGCATCATCAGGCTGTCATGAAGGAAGTGGGTGACGTCCCGGCACGGTTCAGGGGGCATCCGTCGAAGCCCCATCAACAATGCTGTAATGCCAATCCAGACGACGGCGCGAGGACAGAGAGAGCACCGGTGCCGGAGGACCTACAGAGCTGAAGGTGTGGCCGAAGGGGTTGCTCTTGGCTTGCCGGTAATCTTCAATGAATTCTAGGTGGATGATCACACGATACTTGACTCCGTGTTGCCAGTGTTCAGGAGGCGCCGTGGTGATGAGGACTGTCTAGCTGGCTTCACATGGCCTGTGGGTAAAGAGGAGCCAAACTGTCTTATGGATGCTGCTTGGGTTGGAGGTCCAAGCCCACATGTCGATAGTTCGGGTGTTCGACGGCTCGACCAAGTTGGTCTCAATACACTGGAGGGCGCATGAGTGGGAGACGATGCACTCCACGACATTCGGAGACCAGGTGTGGATTGGCACCCCATCGAGCCGAAGGCGGACTCTGAAGAAAAGCTCAGCGCTGAGCGCCAAACTTAGGCTGCGCCAAGGTCGAAGGCATAACTCGATCCCGTGATGCTTGATCCGACCCTGGTAGCAGGCCGCCACACAATAGGCGTGGTGAGTGAACTTGATCAGGTACGGCTATGGTTGGTGTTGCGTGACGGTGATGTCGCCGCGCCGTAGCTGCTGATCTGCGAGGTTTGCATCTTCAACATCTCGAGCTATGGTGCCTTCTGGAGCGCTGATAGCCCAAGGCACTAGGGCGGTCCCTTCCCATTCCCTGAGCTTGCGGTCGAGGTCGAAGGACATCGGGATAAGGCAGGTGTCCTCATCTGGTCTGGTGTCCGGGTCGCCGACAGCCATAGGCTTGGACTTGCTGAGCGCGGTCGAGGACTCTGGGTGGTTTCGGTGGAGGCTGAGAGTGCCGAGCGCAGCTGAGGTCGTAGAGGAGCTACGGTGAGGGCGGAGCTTGCAGTGTCTTTGCTTGTGCCCGAACTTTAGACACCTCAAGCACCTGACCGGGTCACAGCACGAAGCTCGATGGTCTCTCGCCAAGCAATGAAAGCAGGATCTAGATGCTACCTTTTGAATGGAAGCCAAGGCAGGGAGCGATAGCTGTTCGGTGGCGGATATGAATGCCCTGGTGAATGCATGTCTTGTCCTCTTGGGAAGCGGCGCAGCTCTGGAGGTGACCGAGGCCTGCGGCGACAGTCACGTCACGTGAGAACCGGCGTCCAACCCAGTTCCTTAGCTGGACAAGGCCTGGGAGGCGACCGGATGTGCGGAGGAGGCTTGTCTCGGGAGGCGGTAGGGGTAGCTCTTGTGGAGAGGTAAACATCCTCTTTGTCAGGAGCAACTACAATGGATTTGAGCTTTCCGGGTTGGTGAGGAACAGTAAATGCCGGCGACCGAACCACATCAGCGTAGGTGCGAGGTGGATTCGAGCTAGGAGGCGTCTCTGGCACAAACTTGATGGAGGCAGCACGAAGACCATCAGATCTAAGAGGAGGCGGTGGAGGGGTTTCAGTGAAGAAGTATCCAGGGGGATGGGGGGAGAGTGGTGGATCTGCTGGAAGGAAAGGGGCAGCGAGCTTCTGGGGTTGGAATCCTACCCGGATCTGCAGCGGTAGTGGAGATCAGAGGTGGGATTTGGGAGTGACGGCGGTGGTGGATGGTGGGGAGGGGGGGGTTGGCCAGAGAGCGTCTGAGCAGAAAGCGGTGGGTTGAGGCTGGCGGCGGAGAAGGCGTGGTTGGTTTGGGGGTGGCTGGCCTAGGGGTGGTGGTGGAAGGTTGGTGGTGGCTAGGGATGAAAACGGACGGGAACTGTCAGGAAAACTCTCTAACTGTTTTCACTTTCATATTTTCTCTGCCGGACGAAAAAGAAAATGGGATAGGTGGGAACGGGAAAAAACAAAAACGGTCGGACATAATCGGAGGGTCGAAAACGAACCAATCCGATCGGGAAAATACCGGTATCGGTCGGGATTCGAAAACACAAAATGGAAACACCGACCTACAGAACCATCAAGACATGTCAACATGTATAAGTTTAACATTATCTTCAAATAACACTGAATTAATAAGTTTAATGAACCAATCCAATCAGCAAGTCGCATTAAAGTAAAAAAATGTCATATGCTTTTTCGATTCACATGATATATCATTTTTTATCAATATTTCACTCAAACAATACAAGATACGAAGATACAACAATATAAGCTTTAGGACCGAGCAGTAGCTCGGTTGGTTCGCTCTCAGTGGCAGACTGACAGGGACGGCCAGTCGTGGGTTCGATCCCTAGGATCGACCCACGAGCCTCATCGGGGGTTTTTCCTTAGTAGTTAGGGGTATGCACACACGTGCCCGTTTAGCGAGAATATATCTGTAACGTGTATGCTTAGGACATGGACGTGTGTGCGCGCGTTAGGCATGAGTGTGATATAAGTGGGTTATGTACGTCATGTTTTGTACCCCTCTAAAAAAGAACCATATAAACCTTAACTCGATACTCGAGCATATAATAAACATAAGTGATAAGTTTCAACCAAAGACATAAGTGAGCATAGAGGTGAAAACGGACGGAAACGGTCAGAAAACCCCCCTACCGTTTTCACTTTCACATTTTCTCAGTCGGACGAAAACGAAAATGGGATAAACGGGAATGGGAAAAAACGAAAACGAACTGAAAAAAAGGGGATACGGCACTGGGACGGAACGGGATTTTCCCATTCCGTTTTCATCCCTAGTGGTGGCGAGGTTGAGGAAGGGTGGTGGCAGCAAGTCGCCAGAGTGACGAGACATCGCGGGTGTGAAGAAAACTTTTTCCAGAGTGAATATTCAATTTCTCATAAACATATAGCACGCTTACTTTTCTCTCTGCCCAGTTTCAAATACAAACAACACCCATATGGTAGTGTTGTAGTTTAGTGGGAAAGGCAGTTCAATTGATTACTCATAAAAAGATAGACAGTAGAACCATGCAAGAGTTAAACTAAACTTAATCATCAACTACCAGGGTTCACTTACAACCACTAGAGAATTGCACACGAATTCTAGCTGGAATCATGGGCCTATTTTTTTAAACGAACGATTCATGTACTATTGACAGCCTAAGTACATACAAAACCTGCGCCCGCATTGGTGGAAGTGCAAGGCGCAGATCTGGATCTGAGCTGGGGTATGGTTATAGCCACGCGTTATGACGAGCTCGCCATTGCAAAGAGCTCTGCTAAAGAAATTGCGAGAG
The DNA here is from genome assembly GCF_958298935.1 of Phragmites australis. Taxonomy (NCBI): domain Eukaryota; kingdom Viridiplantae; phylum Streptophyta; class Magnoliopsida; order Poales; family Poaceae; genus Phragmites; species Phragmites australis. The sequence goes on along the minus strand of NC_084941.1, from coordinate 18,566,570 downwards.
CTCTGTCGACGAAATCCTCTCTCGCACAGGAACATTAAAAAAAAAAATGGAAAGAGAAGCAGGGGATCTGTCCGCTTAACGGGTCACCAAAACACATTCGGATGCTGATCTGAAACTACCACGGGCCTGCTACAACTCATCACTCATCAGACAGCGTGAAAAACAGAGTAAGGGGCTGTTTGGTTTATGGCTTATGGAAATCATATTGAACTTTGGCAGTCCGTAGTATTTGGCCGGCGTTTGGTTGGATGCCATATTTTATCGTGTTTGAAAAAATTTGGCACGTCAATGCATAGTGAACGTGAGAGCACGGGTGACTAACATGTTGCTAAAATTGGTAGTACAGCATGCATGAACTCAGCTGCTAAACAGTTGCACGTTTTCCAAAACTATATGATTAATGATTTTCAAATAATAATATCTCTTAAATGGTATATCTAAATTATGATCCGTTTGCACTACTGTATTTATTGCAATTAAATCTAAAAAAAAGACATCACTTGGATATATTTAGATTAAAAAATTAGATTACACATGAATCACACATATCATATAAACAACCACAACATATTTTGGTAAGGCTACAAACCAAATATAATTTTTTCACTCAAGATTTAGCATTGTCCATATTTTGGCAATGCTAAGATTTGGTAAAATTCATAAGGGACATGAACCAAACAGACCCTAAGATCCAAGGGTTGTTAAGTCGATGGTAAACAAATGAAAAAACAGCCACCTGGGAAATAGGAAGAGTGGCTTATTGAAGTATTTTAATTTTGAGTAAGTATTAGGTGCATAAAAGTATGTTGGTGAACATATACACAAATTCAATCTCAAGCCCCAATCCAATCTAAGTAAACCAAACTAAAGGTGGGAAGTCCCCTATACCTCTTCAGTCCACTTAGGCCCGATATGACTGGGACAAATAGAGTGGTGCATAAGTGAGTTAGAAAATTCCCACATTTTACTTGGGCCATCCATATTGGATATGATGGATGAGATTGAGTTTGTTCATATATTTACTGTTGGGGGGAAAATAAACCAGCCTGAGGATAATAGTTGACGATCGCTATCAAAAGTCCATGCAGAGCCTTTGGCCTCCAGACTCAGTAGGAAGCCTAATCCCCAGAGGCTGCAAACCCCTTCGGGCCACCCCTCCGGTGCCCATGCGGCCTTCCAAAGCCTAAAGATGCAGCCGGACTCCAGAGATAATATCAGGGAAGAAAGGACACCCCATGCAGCCAACCTAACGCGAGGTGATGGGCAATTAATGCCGGTGTAAGTGGTGCTTATCCTGACACTCCAGCGTGATGCAAGTCGCCCTAACACCCCCGGCAGAGCGACGTCGGACCGCAATTGGTGACCGGCTCACCCCTTAGGAGGCAGGCACCATAATAGTTACCACGATAGATATTTATCTTCTATGCAAGGTAAAAGGTAATTATCCAGGATAAGGCCCAGTAATTCGGCCAGGTCTTAGATATTTGTACATCGTGATAACTTGTACACTAAGCTACGTACTACCTTATAAATATGGGGTCGTGGTCACCTGGAAAAGGGCAGGTCAGAAGAAGCACTCTCAACACAGCACGGAGGAGCACAATCACAAAGTCTTCCTGTGATACTCCCCCTAGCCCGGTCCATATTTTTTCTATCAATACATTTGTGGTGTTCCTTCCTCTCAAACTTCGTCCCTAAGCTTGAGTCTCCTCCTTAGAAGAAATAGTAGACTGCAAAACTTAACCAGTACGTAACCATGCAAAACCTACGCCAGTAGCTGCGCCGCATGCCTAGGTCACCCAGAGGGCAGATTTTGCCAGGGTATCCTAGAAGGCATTGTATAGCCTCGGCAGTGTTGAAACCACGCCCCGGGGGATGTCCTCGGAGGCGGCGATGCGGTGCTATGAAGAATGCTGTTGTAAGGAATCCTCGTTGCACGACATGCCTAAACACTGCAGGCACAGCAGACCTAGGTCACCGTGGAGGCATCAAGCCTAGGTTTCCTTGAAGGCGTTGCATAGCCTCGATATTGTGTAGATACCGATTATCAAGGGACTTCCTTAGTAATGTAGTTGCGGCGCCCCCGAAGGACTTCTTCGGGAGGCGTGACACGCCCACGCACCTATAAGTATTGCTTGCCTAAACCTAAAGTGACCTGAAAAGGTTTCTCGGAGGGTAGGCTTTGGCCTGATAGGCTGTGGAGCCCACACACCTGCAGCAGCACAGCATGCCTAGGTCACCCAGAGGGCAGATTATGCTAGGGTGTCCTCGAAGGCATTGTATAGCTTCGGTAGTGTGGACGCCGCATATCAAGGGAGGACCTTGATGTGAGGATGCGGTGCTATGAGGAATGTTATCACAAGGAATTCTCGTTGCACGACATGCTTATATACTACGAGCGTAGCATACCTAGGTCACTGCGAAGGCATCAAGCCTAGGTTCCTGGAAGGTATTGCATAGCTTCAGTCGTATAAATGCCACGTGCCAGGGCACACGCTTGGTGGATAGTGTTGTGGTGCACCCAGGGCGTTTCCTCGAGAGCACGACAAGCCTACACACCGCGGGCGTAGCATGTCTAGATCACCTGGAAGGCAAGACTACCTAGGTTTCCTGGAAGGTATTACGTAGCTTCGATAGTGTGTAGAGCCTTTGTCATTAATACATGCCAAAGGGGATACAAAACCTCCGGAAAAAATAGAGTGTCCTACAAAACCTCCGTCAAAAACGGAGAGTCCTACAAAAACCTTTGACAAAAACAAAGAGTCCTGCAAAACCCTAAGCCAAATTTGAAATAAAATTCTCCAAAGTTGCAACCTTTTGCAACTTGCACCAATTTTTAAGCCTCCAATTTAATTCCAAAAAATTTGGGGAAAATAACTAATATTCTTCACACGTCATGGACTAATTTCTAAAAAAATTCCCAACCCTATGTTTCAAAGCAATTTTATGTGCTCCTCCTTCACAAAGCACCAATTTTTATTAAAATTAGCCTTTTTTGTTAAATCTTTAATTGCTTTAATTTTAGGCTCAAAACCTTGATTAAGATACTAATGATGCTAATGAGTGCTTAATGACATGCTTAAGCATTTTGGACTGTCATAGAGCGAAAAAAGAAAGGATAAGAGAGAAAAAGAGGATGAGCTCGAGATGGATGTAAGAGAAAGGGGCGCTAAAACCGAGATAAAAAGAAGCATAGCGGGTTGGATGCGGTAGAACCAAAACCCCCACACAAACCTCCATCAACTTAGCACAAATATCAAAGATTATTAGACGACCAAAAATTAGACAGATTTGGGAGGGACAAATCTATCAACAGAGAAATAGCAACTTCTTAGTTTTTTCATGCATAGTGTGTATGCCAATGATTCTATCTAACCTTATTTTCTATACAACTATAAGCTACACCAAAAGATGGAAACACAAATGCCTCTGCATAACAAGAGGGAAAGCTTTTGCAAAAAATCAGAATAAATTAGAAAACGTTCACAACAAATCCCTTTGATCTTATATTTCCATGAAGGGTGCAAGAACGTGTGATCCAGGTGCAAGCATCAAACACTATGTGCCATCGAATTAGAGGAGTGGGGCATGATAGCTGGCGCCTGATTCCAAAGCATAGAAACTGCAAGAAACAATTTTTGTGCCTCACAATATCCATCAGGAATCCCCTACTTCATCTCCTTGGGGCTCGCCCATGAGCTCACCTACTACATCACCTACTACATCATCAACACTCCCGCACATCTTGATGCAAAAATACTGTTGGATGTGATCTCGGCTCCTAACGTGTACAATAATAGATCCGAGAAAGAGGGGGAGTCAATTTTCCTCTCCCATGAGCCTTGATCGGAGACGCAGCTAACTTTGGTTGCGGACCCGTTCCTGCCCAGCGCATATATAATAAGGGGGAGCTGGTACCTCACGGAACTATCATTCCCGTGAGGACTAGCCTCGCCCCGCACACCCAAACTCTCAACCCGATCTTGACGCATGTGCTAAAATGGAGCGAAGACTGCCGCTGCTTCTATATCTGTGCATCTTCATCGACTACACGCGTCGTCCATGACCTCAATGTCAAGTCAGCGACCGTCTACACCAACGAGCATGACTACACCAACGTGATCTCTTCATCCTCATCTGATGATGTCATCGAATAACGGTATGATCTCATGCTTTCGCAATTAGATGTGTATGTCTTTTAGGGTTAATGATGTTTTAAAATGAGCTTAAGATTATAACAATGGTATCAAAGCCAAAATTAGTCCTAAACAGACCCAATTATACTTAATTAAGGCTTCATTATGTTCGGTTGACACCTTTTAGTGATCAATTAGTCTTAATTGTGATCAGTTTAAGTATTTTGATGATCAATTAGTCATGTATGATCAAGTTTAGGCTTAATTGATGTGAGTTAGGCCCAAATTAATCAAGGCTTAGTACTGCTGTTGACAATTAAGCTTTATTAGGCCCTAATTGCTTTTGTTTAAGGCTTAATTGATGTGTATAAGCCCTAATTAGCGTCGGATTAATGCATATTCATGCGTGTTTTGTGTGTTTTCGGGCTCGGGATGGGCAAATCTGGCATGGGTTTTCGCTCTATTAGGCCTCGGGTAGCATTAAGAAGGAGGGGATTTGGGGAAACCTTAAAACCCTAATGCAAATTCCAAAGAAAATCCCTAATCCCCAATCCAAGCCCTGAATCCCAAATCAAAGCCTTAATTAAGATGTGAGATCATGTGATGAAAAATTGGTTTGATTGATGAAATTGGCAGAGCAAAGTGATTTAGCATAATGACATTTGGTTGATGTTCATGAGTTGCTAAGATATGCTTGGATAGCATAGTTGGTTTGATGCGCTATCATAGTTGGGTATGCTTATGTTAGCGTGTTGGTTTTGCTTGAAATTTGCATGGTGTTGCGTGAATTGATCTTGAGTCAAATCGGGAAGGACTTGTGCTCATACTCGATTATTGTTTGATTCATGTGCACGTGTTGCTCAAAGGTGAACATGGTCGATGATGGATCGATGAACTAAGTTCAGGGAGGAACTGAGGTTCGGCAACTAGGTTCAGGAGGAACTGAGGTCGTGGTGATTGAGGATGTCATGCAGGACGTTCGAGCTGAGAAAACAATGCATATGGAGACAAGGCTTTGTGATGGACACAGGAGGCGATCTGATCGTGAGAGGACATGAAAACTAATTCATGTTCAAGTTGGAGCATGCACGAGGGATTCATGAGGTGGCTAGACTTAACACAAGAGCTAGTGTCAGAGACGGACTCTGAGTTGGTTACGTATATGCATGTGTGCATGGGAGATGTGCATGCATGATTACGTAAGAGTAGCTGGCTAATTAGATTAATTAGCATAAGTTGTTTGTCCTCTTGTGATTATAGGAGGATAGAAACCAGATTGAATACGACATGGAGTTGTAGTTCGATGCGATTACGTTTGTGCGTGTGACTACCCTATAAATAGAGAGGTCTGTTGTATTGGGTAGTAGAGTGTAGAATAGGGTAGCACAGAAACTCGACAGAGAGTTGTTTTGGGATTTCATGGAAATCCATGTTGGATGCTTTGGAGATGCATCTTATAAACTCATCTATGCAATGAAAATCAAGTTTCGTAAGTTGATGAGTTGCTAATTCAGAATTTTCTCTCTGTTTTATAATATGCATGCTCAGTTTTGATTTTTAGTTAATTTCATGTGTCTGTGAAGTTAGATGTTTTTACTAGGAAGAACATTCTAAATTAAAAACTCATGAGCTAGATTTTTTACTAGGAAGAACATTAATAAATCAATTGCTTTGGTCTCTCAACCCAGCATGTCTCATATTGAATCTTCTTCATCAAGTTTTTCATTACCTTCTATATCTTCACTAACCGATGATTAGCTTGAGTTGATTCCTGAAGAAGAGTTAGTACTACTTTCTACTCGATTCTCTAAAGCATTGCAGAATGTGCGTATGAGGAAGAAAGGAAGTGGAGGTCCTCAAAGATGCTATGAATGTGGTGATATCAACCACATTCGTTCCAATTGTCCTAATCTTGGAGATAAAGCATCAAAAGAGGAGAAGGAGAAAAAGAAGCGATAGTTCAACAACAAGAAGAAAAAGAGCCTTCACAACCGCAAGGTTGTGCATCGAGTTCTTTCAACGCTCGAACAAGTCAACTTGAGTGACGTTGATTCAGAGAGCAACGAGGATGACACAACATCTAAGAGCAAGACATTGCGTAATTTGACTGGATTGTGTCTCATGGCAAGCAACAAAGAAAGCTCAACCGAGGATGAACTTGACAATGACGGTAACGAGGTATTACCTACTTATGATAATCTATCTAATGCTGTTGTTCGTCTTGGTACACTCTTAGAGAAACGTAACAAGAAAATTAATAAACGTGATGTTTTAATTGAATCGCTTAATTCTAAAATTGCAAGACTTAAGGCTTTAATTCCTGATGATGATGCTTGCAAGTCAAGTGACTTAATTTATTCTGAGCTCACTTCTCTTAGAGATGTTCAAGCTTCTATTCTTGAGAAACTTAGAGAAGAAACTGGTAAAAATGAGAAACTTGTTGTGTTAAATTGCAAAAATATTAAAAATGCAAGTTGTTCAACGTATGATTTGCATGATTCAATTTTCTGTTCTAATTTCTCAATTCTTGAATTGATGTTGCATGATGCTAATACTAGAGTTTCTTAAATACCTAATGACATGATTACTCATGAGGTTATTTCATGCTTTAACTGTCATAAACAAAAGAAACCCATAAGTGTTGCTTGTGATAAGTGTCCAGCTCTTTCTAAACAGGTTGATTACTTGAAAGGAACTTTAAAACATTTTTCCAAGGGAAAGAAAAAACTGAACCTGATTTTAGATTCATCTAAATCAAGTACATGTAAACAAGGTTTAGATTTTGATCCCTATGCTTGTTCTAAGACAAATGCACCCACTATTGTTAGAGCTCTTGGTTGTGGAAAATTTGAAACTCTTACTGAATCTGAACCTAAGAAGGTTGTTTTTAAGTGTGCTGAATTTTTATCATCTACAATGAATGCAAATGTTGCTTCTTCTTCAAAATCCATACATCGGGTTAAGTACACTTGCACTCATTATGGTAGAGATGGACATTTAGTAGATTTTTTCTTTAGACTAGCTAAACAACAAAAGAAAGAAAAGTCTAAGGCTAGGTCTTATTTGCGAAAGGCATATTTTATCCCTCGTGAGGTTGTGGCACCTCATTTTGTGCCTCAGGTGAAACAGTCATCACCTTTTACTACTCGTGTAACTTGAGTTGAACCTACTCGAGCTTCTCGAGTTAAGATTACTCGAGCTGCTAGTGCTTCTCGAGTTAAGTCTACTCGGGCTACTCGTGTTTTTCCTACTCGTGTTGTTGGTCGAGTGACTTAGTACTGGATTCCTAAAAGCTTTATTACTAACCCCAGTACTGAGCCCTCAACATCTTCTGTTTACTTGTAGGCTTCTCGAGCGAGAAAGGAGAACATTTGGCTAGTCGATTCTGGATGCTCACGCCACATGTTTGGTGATAAAAATTGGTTCTCCTCCCTTGTACGTGCATCTCGTGCTGAAAGTGTTACTTTTGGAGATGCTTCTTCTACCTCAGTTGTTGCAAAAGGTATAGTGTAGGTAAATGACAGGTTTATGTTCAAGGATGTTGCTTTGGTTGAAAACTTAAAATTTAACTTTCTTTCTGTCTCACAAATGATTGATGAAGACCTTAAGGTGCGCTTTAAGAAAAATGAATGTAAAGTATTAGATGCTTCAGGTGATCTGGTTTTTAGAATCTCACGTTTTGGAAGAGTTTTTAAGGCTGATTTTGATGCATCACCTTTTTCTAAGCTTAGATGTCTAGTTGCTAATATTTTTAAAGATTAATTCTTTGGGCATCGTAGACTTGGTCATGTTGGTACAGATCATCTCACTCGAGTTAGTGGTTTAGATCTTTTTCATGGCTTGCCTAAGCTTAAGGGTGATAGCGAATTAGTTTGCTCTTCTTGTAGACATGGTAAAATGCATTTAGGTTCACATCCACCTATTACCATGGTTATGACAAATTAATCCGGTCAACTTTTACACCTTGATTTTTTTGTCCTTCTAGAGTATAATCTTTTGGAGGTAAATGGTATGTGCTTGTTATTGTTGATGACTACTCTACATATTATTAGGTTTACTTTATGGCATCTAAGGATGAAGCTTTTGGTTATTTTAGAAGTTTAGTTCTTAGATTGTCTGTTGATCTCCCAGGATATTTGAGAGCCATTAGAAGTGATAATGGAACATAATTTAAGAATTCATCTTTTGATCACTTTTGTACTGAGAAAGGTATTGAACATCAATTTTCTTCTCATAGAGTTCCTCAACAAAATGGTGTAGTTGAAAGGAAGAATAGAACTCTGGTCGAGATGGCTAGGACCATGTTAGATGAATTTTCTACTCCTAGAAAATTTTGGGCTGAAGCTATATCTACTACTTATTATGTTTCAAACCGTGTTTTCTTGAGATCTAAATTAGGTAAAACTTCATATGAGCTGTGGTTTGGACATAGGCCTAGTGTATCTCACTTTTGAGTTTTTGGCTGCATGTGCTTTGTGCTGAAATCTAGAAAATTGGATAAATTTGAGTCCAGATCAACAAATGATATTTTTTTCTTGGATATCCTGCTCATACTCGTGGCTATCGAGTGCTTGTTTTGGAGACTAACAAAATTGTTGAAACCTGTGAGGTTACTCTTGATGAGACTAGTCCTGCAACTAGATCAAGTGATGCAGGTACATGTACACATATTTAGGGGGAGATTGAGAGCATTTTTGTGGATGATGATGAGGTTGATGAGGCTGAGATTTTAATTCCAATGATACAATCAGTTGTAGATCCCTTGACACATTTGATCACTTCAGCTACAGTTGAACATCCTCAAGCTACTACATCATCTGTGCATATTGAAGGAGAAGAAGAGATTGCTTCTCGAGTGACAGCTCCTTTGCACATTCAGTGGAGTCATCCACTTGATCAGATGATTGGAGATTTACATAAGCGAGTCACAAGGTCCAGGTTTATTGATTCTAATTCCCATGCTCATTCAGCTTTTTTTCCTTCTTTTGAACCCAAAGAGATTTCACATGCATTAACTGACAAATCTTAGATCAATGCCATGCATGAGGAACTTCAAAATTTTGAACACAACAAAGTATGGAAGCTTGTCGCACCTCCTCTGGGTCATACACTTATCGGTACTAAATGGGTTTTCAAAAATAACAAAGTGAGGATGGTGTTGTTGTTAGAAACAAAGCTAGACTTGTAACTCAAGGTTTTACACATGTAGAAGGGCTAGATTTTGAGGAAACTTTTGCTTTGGTTGCTAGACTAGAAGCCATTAGAATTACTTCAGCTTTTGATGCATCTCAAGACTTTAGATTATATCAAATGGATATCAAAAGTGCTTTTCTGAATGGCTACATAAATGAAGTGATTTATGCTAAGTAACCACCTGGTTTTGAAAATCCTAAATATTCAGATTATGTTTACAAGTTGTCTAAAGCTTTGTATGGTTTAAAATAAGCCCTTAGAGCATGGTATGATAGGCTTAAAATCTTTTTGCTTGAAAAGAGTTTTGAAATGGGAAAAGTAGCAAGATGTTGTTTGTGCTCAAGCATGATAATGATCAACTATTTGTTCAGATTTATGTAGATGATATCATCTTTGGTTGTTCTTCTCATGCTTTGGTGTCTCAGTTTTCAGAAATGATGAGCAGGGAATTTGAGATGAGTATGATGGGTGAACTAACGTACTTTTTGGGACTTCAAGTCAAATAAACCAAAGAAGGTACTTTTGTTCATCAAAGTAAGTATACACGAGACCTGCTACGACGTTTTGAGATGAAAAACAGCAAGCCGATCATGACACCTATCGGAGCAACAACGACACTTGATCCTGATGAAGATGGCAAGCCAGTTGATCAAAAAGAATATAGAAGTATGATTGGATCACTTTTGTATCTCACCGCTTTAAGGCCAGACATACAATTTGCTGTATGCTTGTGTGCAAGATTTCAAGCTTCCCACATGCTTCACATCAACAAGCTGTCAAACTGATTCTAAGATATCTTCATGGAACTCAAGATATTAGCATTTGGCTTTCTGCTTCTTCATCTATTAGCTTAAGAGCTTTTTCTGATGCTGATTTTGGAGGTTGTAGAATTGATAGAAAAAGTACATCTGGTACATGTCATTTTTGGGTAATTCTCTTGTTGCATGGTCATCTAGGAAATAATCCTCTATTGCACAATCTATTGCTGAATCTGAATATATAGCTGCTACTAGTTGTTGTTCACAAACTCTTTGGATAGTTGCTACACTTAAAGATTATGCGGTTAATTTAGAGAGTGTTCCACTTTTCTGTGATAACACTAGTGCTATAAGTATTGCTAAAAATCTGGTGCAACATTCTCGGACGAAACACATTGACATCAGATTTCATTTTCTTAGAGACAATGTTGAAAAAGGAAATATTGAACTTCTTCGTATGAATACTGAACACCAATTGGCAGATATTTTCACAAAACCTCTGGATTCTTCTCAGTTTACTTTTCTTCGGGGAGAACTTGGTATTATTCATCCTATGGGATTGTTTTGAGGAGAATTTCTTATATCTTGGAACTTGTCAAAGTTTATAAAAATAAGAAAAAAATGAAATATGTTGAGCATTATATTTGATACAGATGTGACTTTTGAAGCCAGTGCTTATGCTGCATAGGAGTCTTTGCACTTTCATATCTATATGTGTAACTGTGTAGTTTTTGTTATAACTATTTAAATCGAATGACAACTTGAATTAAATTTTGTCATGGTTAAACTCTCTTGATTGCTTTGATCTTTGATAAAAATGCTATATCTGAAAGAATTAAAAAAGTGAAAAAGTGCTGAATAATAGTTGATAGACAAAAGATCAAAGAAGTATGCACTGTCACACTTCTTCTTTTCGAGACTGCTTATCATTGTACTTTGATATGAACTTGGAAGAAGTTGTGTATGACCATAATCATTGTTTTAAGCTTCTGATTGTCTTTTTGACATAGGCTTGGCATGGTTGGATAGAATAAGGCTGATGGTGCATATAATTCCTTGCAAAAGAATATGAGAAGTTCTTGACATCAAAATTGGCATCTTGTTATATGTTTTTTTAATCAAAACAATGACATACTTTTGATATTCATTTGTTTGATAGCATATAAATTGAGGATTCGAGTGATTGAGATTGGGAGATCATGCCTTGCAAATAAATCATTAATTATACTTGATAAGTTATGCTCACACTATATTTTTACATGTGTAGACGGGTTGGTGCAAGTATTCTTGATAGTGTGTCTTGGTCGAGTATTTGTTATATATGTGGATAATTTCTAATGCTCATTGAAATGATTGAAATAACAAGACTTGATTCTCTCTTTTGAATTTTTGATGAAATCATTGCCAAAGGGGGAGAGAAAGTTGCTCATTTTTGGAGAGAGTTGCGAGATTTTTCTTTCTTCGAAAACTTTTTTTCTTTCGAAGGATTTTTGTTGATCTTTTTATTTCACTTTGTATTTGATTTTAAAATCAAATCATGTCTGTTAAAAGGTTGTCAATGCTCACATGAGGGGTGCCAATGTTTTCATCAAGGGGGAGATTGTGAGATCATGTGATGAAAAATTGGTTTGATTGATGAAATTGGCAAAGCAAAGTGATTTAGCGCAATGACATTTGGTTGATGTTCATGAGTTGCTAAGATATGCTTTGATAGCATAGTTGGTTTGATGCGCTATCATTAGTTGGGTATGCTTATGTTAGCATGTTGGTTTGTTTGGAGTTTGCATGGTGTTACGTGAACTGATCTTGAGTCAAGTCGGGAAGGACTTGTGCTCGTACTCGATTGTTGTTTGATTCATGTGCAGGTGTTGCTCGAAGAAGAACGTGATCGATGATGGATCGACGAACTAAGTTCAGGGAGGAACTTAGGTTCGGCGACTAGGTTCAGGAGGAACTGAGGTCGTGGTGATCGAGGATGTCATGCAAGGCGTTCTAGCTCAGAAAATAATGCATATGAAGACAAGGCTTCGCGATGGACGTAGGAGGCGATCTGATCGTGAGAGGACTTGAAAACTAATTCATGTTCAAGTCAGAGCAGGACGAGGGAGTCGTGTGGCGGCTGGACTTGAGACAAGAGTTAGTGTCGGAGACGGACTCTAAGTTGGTTACGTATATGCATGTATGCATGGGAGATGTGCATGCATGATTACGTAAGAGTTGTTGAATAATTAGCTTAATTAACAGAAGTTGTTTCTCCTCTTGTGATTAGAGGAGGGTAGAGACCAAATTGAATACGACAGGGAGTTGTAGTTTGATTCGGTCACATTTGTGCGTGTGGCTACCCTATAAATAGAGAGGTATGTTGTATTGGGTAGGCAACCGCAGAATAGGGCAGCACAACGCAGCAGAGAGTTAGAGAAACTCGAGAGAGAGCTGTTTTGGGATTTCATGAAAATCCTTGTTGGATGTTTTGGAGAGGCATCTTTTAACTCATCTATGCAATAAAAATCAAGTTTTGTAAGTTGATGAGTTGCTGATTCGGAATTTTCTCTCTATTCTATATTCTACATGCTCGGTTTTGATTTTCAATTAATTTTATGTTTCTTTGAAGTTTTATCTTGGTTTACTCCATCCAAAACCTTTCTAGAATATCTAGTGTTTGATTTGAGAAAATTTCGAGTGGATTTGGTTTGTTCTCGAGTAGCTTTTTGTCAACTCGACTAAGTTTTGATTTACTTGATATTGGTTGACACAGTCTATTTTGACCAGGAATAACTTTTGATCCATATATTCGATATACTCGATTTTTGGTCGGTTAGTTTTGTATTTGAATCTAGTTTCTTCTAACCAAATTTGAGAGCAATCCGGCCAGCAGATCTTTCTGTACATCGTTTTTACTAGAGCTTGTAACATCTGTTTCGAGTGGAACACTGAATATAAATCGAGTTTTAATTTGGGTGAGTTAATCTTTGAATTTGGTTTCTGCAATCATTCACCCACCCCATGTAATTGGGTATTTTGCGCATATTCAATCCTACATTTGTGGACCAGATGATCTTATTAAAAGATGTAGTAGTAGACCTTTTAGTTATGAAATGACTACAACATGGTAAAAATTGATGGTGGCTACCACATCACCTAAGAGCACCCAAAAAACTCGCCCTAGCTCGTAGTTTGCACCAGTTCTGAATCAAGGGACAAATTCTATTATGTCTCCGACATGATGGACGAAAATTGAATCAAGGCAAAAGTTGGTAGGGGAAATAGATATTTTCCTATTTTGAAACCATTTGTTGCCACAGTTTCTAACCAAACACCAGCTAAGATTCAAGAAGTTTTGCAAAGATCAAGCATAAAAAGAACTCTTACAAACAAATTGCAATGCAATAACTCTAGCATCATCTCATTTGTAGGAGGCTATATAGCAGCAATTATCACTTGCTGCAGTGAAAACAAATCTACATATTGGAGGTTAGAGGACATTTCTCTAATGTATATTACAAACATCTTTATCTCCAGAGGACATAGCATAGAAAACGTGTTGATATGTGATCCGAATTCAAAGTAGTCCTCGATAGGGATGCCTGTTTGGCCAATGTTTTAGATCTTTCCATATTTGACTTCACTCTCCTTTTTTCACCATATATATACATCTCCTAAGCCACACGGGAAGAGTAGACTACTCATTGTAATTCCCCTGTGTGAGAAACCTCCCAGATAGTATTCTAATTAATCAGTAAGATGATCCTTTACACAATCACGACTTCAACGATAAATCAGAATACCACCCCGGCAGTCTTTGCACGTGCTTTGTGCCTAAGATCGAAACGCATGTCTTTTCAACATATACATCACAATAAAGCTTCAGAATGAGCAGGTAATTAACACTATATTACAAGTCCTTAAGCATGCAATCATTTACAACAATTTACACAAAAGAGCTAAACTAAGCAGCGGAAGATTAAACATATCAACAACAAAAGGAGGACAACGCCATATGCCCTTAGGCACCGCCTCAAACGCCACGCCAACAAGCAAGATGCACTACTCATTCCCGCCACCGATATCGATGGGCGTGAAGTAGCCAAACACTGCATCTTCCTCACCAATAGAATCTAAAAAAGTAGTGTGAGTACGAAGGTACTCGCAAGACTTAATCCATATAGGGCACATATAAATAGCATGACTCCAAGGATTATGCATTGAGCTATTAGCAAGAAAAGACCACATAATTAAGTAGAACATAGGTGACCGCATCCTAGACACATATTTGTGAGCATCTAAACTTAACCGACAACCTCTCCAAACATGTAACAACTTGAACATAACTGTAAATTGTACCAACTCCCAACATACCATATACAAACCACCACACACATTCGTGACTCTACGACTGCTACAAATGGATAGAAGCATACTTATAACCGAGAGCGCGGCATTTTAAAATATTTTTACGCCCTGCAAGGGGTACAACTTTACCTACATGACTTGAGGACCATACGGCTTGCATGACCACATAGGTCCATACAAGGGGGTACTCATGTTAACCTTTTCCAATAAGCCTCGACTGTTTGAACATGGACTGATAGGTGTGAGGGTCATCCAGAACTGCTCCTGAAGCAAACTGAATACCCCAACCGGCCTCTCATGCCCGACACCATCGACTCGCACGCCAAAAAATCCACAGCTACAAAGGTAACCCACTTATCGTTCCCATATGCGACATGTAGTAAGCACAAAAAGTGCTAAAACCAACTACAACAACGATCGGTGCTTAAATGATGCAAGCAGTCTACAGCGTCCGGGTTCCTCTCCTGACCTACCCGAGGAACTCTACATCAGGGCAGGAGAAACACTCCTAACATCGCCCACATCTTGCCTCATCCTCACTACTCAACCAACTCAACATTATCGTTATATTTTGTGAACACTAATTAAGCCCTAAGCTTGTGAGCAATAATCAAACCATTGCTCATCTTCTATCGATGATCTATGCATTGCTAAGCATATTAAATCAATCTTGTAACTTGACAACAACATTGTTAACCAAACTAAAAAGATATGGATAATCAACAACTCAAGGTAGAGATCATGTAACCAACATAGGTTTTACCCGAATTAGCCCGACACTTGATTTAATACATGCAAACATACATAAGGCATAATTTATCAATTTCAGACTCTATTCAATTTGAACAGGAGGGTACAATATGCTTAGATGCTTGCCTTGCTACTATGGTATTTGCCTAATGCTACTGGCACAGAACTCACAGAACTTGTGTGGTTTGGCATCGCCTTCGCTCGCTTGGATTGGCGGCTCGATGCACTCTAAAAGAATCGTGGATGCAATGCATAAATAAACAACAATAGAAAAGTATGCATAAGATGCGTGCTCAAGTAATAGTAGAGCTCCGAGGTACAAAGATATTTGCAAAAGATTACTGAAAGATTAGGGTTTAGAAGTTTGAAACCCTGGATAAGCTAACATAAGTCCATCTAGCTTTCAAAGGTTGGCAGTTAGGTCGACATAGAACTTGTGGTCAGAATGTCAGCGTGTAGAAGGTTTTAGCCTCTAACGGTCAGACCGATGTTGTTGCTGGCGGTCAGACCGGCCCTAGTGGCGGTCTGACCCCTGTATAGGGTTTTCAACTCAAATTCTCTGGCCCTAACTGGCGGTCAGACCAGCCTTATTGGTGGTCAGACCGCCAGACCTTACCGGTAGCGCCTTTGTGGTGTTGTCAGTGAGGACTCTGATGAAACCTTCGACAACGAAGGGTACCAAAATTCTCTATAGGACTAGTGGAGTGCTTCTAAAGTGAATTGGATAACATTCACTGAGCTAAACTCAAGGTACCCTATGGAATGGATCTAGGCTAGGTTGAACTTGGGTCTAAACGACATGAGGGTCGAATCGAGCTTAGAAACAACAGGAAAACGATAGGGGATGCCTCGCTATAGTGTGTGGCAGCCACCTAGCGGATCAATCCACTCCGGGAAGCTCCAATTTAGAGATCGGGCTCCAAGGTGGCGTGCAGGTTTAAGGTTGGATGATCGTGCCTCCGGTGAGGGAGAAGAGGAGAGGAGCTCGGGGAAATCCTCCAGAAGCCTAGGAAGGTTCCAGCCGTCGATCTTTGATCGTTGTGGACATCAAGGTGGAGCTCTCCTTCTCTCTCTAAGGTGGAGTGGAGAAGACAGTGAGGAAGTGAGTGTGAGAGAGAGTAAGAGAGAGTGGTTGATTCACTCTGCGCTCTGGCGGTTAAACCACCAATGCTCTCGATCAGACCGTGGTAAGTCCACGTGGCTACACACCTGGTGGTCAAACCACGAGTAGAGTTTCTTGTTGAAATCTTTCTAAGTCTCCCCTCTTTGCATACCTCACTAACTCCAAGGCACTTAGGGTCTTTCTAACGAGCTTTAAAATATGTCCATGTACTTTTGGAATATGTTTTACTCATTTCGATAGAAAAATGCGTACAACACATGCGATGATGATTGAGAACACTTAATTACGTGACTAATTTTTCAAGGCGTGACACCCTGCGTATGTATTTAACTCCTCATATAATGAAGATCTCCGATTGATGCTCATGGTTTTTTTCTGTAAGGATTTTTCACGTAAAAATTATATCTCATGTTCGATCAATCTCATCGCATAATTTGTACCAAGTGGTATTAGAGCGAGAAATAAGAGATGAGAGAGAAAAAATTAGATCGGTTTTCATCATTGTTCAACACCGTCGTCGTTTGTTGCACTTTGTCTCATGTGGCCATCCTCTACCGCCACTGGACCGCTTGGCCCCGCACGCCTCCAGCCGTCGCTCGGCCTCACGTGCCGCCGCTGGCCTCACGTGCCGCATGGCGTTGATGTAAGCGTTGACGTCAGCACGTAGAAAATTGTTGTGCACACCCGGTTGTTCTACACATGGATTGATTTTTAGCCAGTTTTTATTACACGCACCTAGCTAGAGTACCAGGAACTTTGTGCTTTTTTTTCTTTTTGGGATGATTTTGCTTCGTGCACCCAAGGATTTTTTGACATAGCTTATTTGAAGTATGATATTTCGCTGCTAGATCAAGAAAGAAGATATTCTTTGTGGCAAGTCAAGATCGGGTAGTTTTAGCACATGCTGATATGGACGATGTGCTTGATAGCTTCAGTAAAAAGGATCAAAGGTCTTAGTGTGATGAAGAAAAGAGAAAAGATCGTAAGGCTTTATTCTAAATTCATCTTTATTTATCTAATAATATTTTGTAGGAGAAAATTGTTGCTACCGTATGGCCAAATCTTGAATCGATTTGCATGTCCAAGGATCTAACAAGCAAGATGCATCTAAAGATGAAGTTGTTCATGCATAAGTTGCAAAAGAGTGGTTTGGTGTTGAATCATCTTTCGGTCTTCAAGAAGAACGTTGTTGACGTACAATCTATGGAGGTAAAATATGATGATGAGGACTTAAGTCTCATTCTTTTGTGCTCATTGCCTAGTTTTTTTAAAAAAAAAACTTCAGAGATACCATATTATACAATCATGATACTCTAACCCTAGAAGAAGTTTATGAGGCCTTGCATGCCAAGGAAAAGATGAAAAAAATAGTGTCTACTGAAAGCTCAAGTTCCAATGGAGAAGGTTTGATTGTGCATGACAGGACAAAGAAAAAGAAATCAAACAATGGCTACAGAGATAAAAGTTCAAATGATTAAAAGGCCTAGTCGAAGTCCAGAGGCAAGGAAAAATTCTATAGGTATTGCAAGAAAGACAATCATGACATATCTGAATATTACAGGCTGAAGAACTAGGAAAAAGGAAAGGTAAATCTAATGAAGAAGGTAAAGTTCTGTTGCTATTGCCAATGGTAGTTTTGATGGTGAGACTCTTGTTGTTTTTGTTGGATGTGCAAGTAGTGGTGACAAATTGATTATTGTTTTGCTGTCTCTTTTCATATATGCATCCATAGAGATTGGTTTACCACTTATAATTATGTTGAAGGTGTTGGTTCTAATAAGATGGGTGATGATAGACCACGTCCAATTGTCGGAATTGGATCTAGTACGATAAAGATGCATGATGGCATTGTTAGAACATTGACAGATGTAAGGCACGTTCCAGGTATGAAAATGAATCTTATTTATTTCAGTACTCTTGATAATAAATTGTATAATGGTCTGGTAGAGATGGTGTTTTGAAGGTGAAAAAAGTTACCTAATTTCAATGAAAAGCGATTTAAGATCTATCAATTTATATCATCTACAAGGCGCTACAATTACATGTGATACAACTATAAATTCAAATACATTGTCGGATTTTGATGTCACTAAACTTTGGCATATACGTCTTGGGCATATGAGTGAACTTGGTTTGACATAATTGAGCAAGAGAGGACTTCTTGACGGACATAGCATCGGCAAGCTAAAATTTTGTGACCATTGTCTTTGGAAAGCATAAGAGGATGAAGTTCAATACTTCAATTCATACAAAATAAGATATTCTTGATTATGTGCATTTTTATTTATGAGGACCATCATGTAAGCCTTCAATAGGTGGTTCTCATTACATGTTGACTATTATTGATGATTACTCAAGGAGAGTTTGGCCTTATTTCTTGAAGCATAAATTTGAAGTATTTTTGGCGTTTAAAGAGTGGAAGGTTATGGTTGCAAAACAAACTGAAAATAAAGTAAAGAAGCTTCGCACTGATAATGAGATGAAATTATGTTTTGATGAATTTAATTCATAGTGTAAGTTTAAAGGCATTGTGAGACACTACACCGTTCCTCATACCCCACAATAAAAATGATGTAGCTAAGCTTATGAACAGAACTATCATCTCGAAGGCCCGTTGTATGTTGTCTAATTCTAGTTTGCATAAGCGTGCCGATTCTTGGAACCGGCACTGAAAATCACTATCAGTGCCGATTCTTGGATCGAATCAGCACTGATAGTACACATATCAGTGTCGGTTGGTATTACAAACTGGCACTGGTGCCGGTTTGTTTTTACCAACCGGCACTGATAGGTATTTCCCGCCCTTTTCAAAATGTGGTGGTTGCCACTAAAACCGTGGCATTTTCAAATTTTGACCATTACCGGCAACAATATACGGTATATTTATAGACACGCACATATAAATTTAATTTACGAGACATCAAGTTTTATCATAGCAAATATACACAAGCACATAAAAAATTTATTTTTAAAACATCAAGTCTCGTCACAGTATATATACAACGCATACATGTGAGATTTCATTACAACAATGAAAAAGAGTTTAAGGTTTCTTGCTAATCGAAGGTTCTGAAATCTGCTTTTTCTTGTTGGATGAAGGTGATGAGAGAGAGGAGCCAAATTCATGGAACTCGCTGGTTGGATTGATGACTTGGTCATTGATAAACCCGACAAGTTGTTCTTGAAGTGCATTGGTTTCAATGGCCATGAGTCGATCTCTAGACAGCACGAGGAGCTGCAATTTCAAGAATTGAAGAAATCAATCCTTATGAACACGTGTCGGACCTAAAAATTAGTCATCAAGATGTATGGTGCATATCTCAGCGTTGACCACCTGGTATGACGCGCCTCCGTTGAATCCATGCATGAATTCCATTACATAAAAACCACATAAATTATTGCCCGAGCCCTGCTTCCTACAAGAAAAGTCATGTCGGATAATCCATTCTTTTGTGAATGGTCGGTGTCTAAAACTCTTCTTTATGTATCATAGGTACACTCTGCATGTGTGTGATTATTACCATAAGTAGACTTAGATTCAATCAAATCAAATATTACCAGAGCACTAACAAAATGGTCGGGTTTTACCTTCGTAGCAAGTCAATGACGGGTTGGTAGGTTTCTTTTGGATTATTTTGTGAGTTGAAGACAAAGATCTTGCTAATGTCTGGCTGGATGACAAGGAGGATCCAGTGATAACTGCACATAGGTCACCATATGTTAGTTGGTCCTCATTTCTAACGATGTATTGCTCAAAAAGAGTAGAACACTCATGGAGGGAAACATGTACCCAAAGTGGTATGGCAAAAGTAAGTATTTCTTCAATTTTAGATCCAGAATACACTTCAATGCATAGTCCTCAGTTCCTTTTGGATCGGATTGCATCATTGTCGGGTTTACATGATGTGGGTCGATGAATCCCACATGGTCGATGCCCTCCATCCTGCATCTTTATACCTCCATTCTACATAAGGAATAAGCTAAGACATTGAATCCAATTATTATAGTTGAGAAAAATATGAAACCAAATTTGTTGAGTTTGTATTACTGTCGCTACATGATTAACATAGTTGCATGCATGAAATGTGTACTAAATTATCTTTAATTCATTAATAAGTCTATAATTTGTTAATTCCGTAATGAAATTATGAAATATCCATATAAAAAACATGTGAAACCAATTACGTTAATCTTGGTTAACTTTCTGATTTTTAGTTCTTCATTTAATTTTCTCCTTTTAATCCAGTTTGAATTTTAACCAATTCAAACATACACAAACTTCATAATATAGATTTCCAACACGAGAAAAGTGCGGTGTCACATAAGTCTGATCGCCTGGATTAACACTCTGATCTGAACTTTCAAAAAGTTACTCCTCGTTATGGTCGCCAAATACATGAAAGATGCTTTCATTAAATGATTAATGCTTCGTTATGGTCATAGCGTATGTAGGTAGCTTCCTCAGTGTCCTCAATGAGAGAAAGTTCGACATTCTCTCCAAAAGGAGGCAGGTCATCAAAGTTGTCGCAGTCTTCTTCGTCGACAACATCCTCAACACCAACAATCTTTCTTTTTCCTTGAAGAACCACGTGACACTCCTCCTTGTTAGCTGGGTCCGGGTCCTTTACATAGAAGACTTGTGCAACATCCTTGGCAAGCACGAATGGTTGTTCTCTGTATCCGATGAGTTTGAGATCCACAGTAGTCATACCATATTTGTCGATCTTAACTCCCACTAGGAGTCTGACCCATTGGCACTGAAACAGAGGGACAATCAACTCACCATATTCAAGCTCTTAAATCTCCTCTATGAATTCATAGTACATCTTCCTATTGCCAGCGCGCTCATAGGCATCAATACGGACACCGCTATTTTGATTAGTGCTCTTGTTGTCTTGTACTCTCGTATAAAATGTATAGCCATTGATCCCGTATGCTTGGAATGTGTGAATCGTAGTTAACGAGCCATTAGCCAGTAGTTCCAACAGAGCATCATCGATATCCTTACCCATCATGTGTTGACAAAACCAATTACCGAAATTATCTTTGTGCTCTCTTGCGATCCAATCATTTGACTTCGTTGGATTTGTGGAGCGTAGAATGCTCACGTGCATATTAACATACGGGCTCACTATAAGTGATTATTGCAGAAATGCAAATTGTGCTTTTGTGAACGAAACACGATCTTTGATATGGATTGAAGTATGACCTATCGTCCATTTCCCCTTTAGCCTCCCCTCATAGTGAGATATAGATATACCAATCACGTTCAGTTTCATGTAGTCAATGCAAAACTCAATGACCTCCTCCATACTTCACCATTGGGCAATGCAACCTTTCGGGCGACCTTGGTTACGAACATATTTCTTCAGAACCCCCATGAACCTTTCGAAAGGATACATCTGATGCAGAAACATGGGGCCAAGGCTCTTTATTTCACCAAAAATGTGAACAATTAGATGGGGTATTATATCAAAAAATATTAGAGGGAAAATAGTCTCAATCTGACATATAGTATGGACCACGTCTTCTTGCAGCTTTGCTAGTTTGTTCGGATCAATGACCTTCTATGAAATTACGTTGAAGAATGAACACAGCTTTATAATTGGGTCTCAGACCATATCCGGCAGAATACCTCTAATTGCAACTGGAAGCATCTGCATCATCATCACATGATAATCATGAGACTTCATGCCATCTAACTTCTTATCTTTCATGTTTACTAAGCTCCTAATATTGGAGGAGTAACCAGTTGAAACTTTGACATCACGCAAGCAACCACACAGGCAGATCTTCTCTTCCTTGCTCATAGTGTAGCAAGCTATGGGAAGTTTCTTTTTACCGTAGTCTAATTTTATGTAATGTAGGTCCTTCTCGAGGTTCATTTCTTCCAGGTCCAGCTGTGCATTAAGTGTATCTTTTATTTTGCCGGATATGTCTAATAAGGTACCAATCAAGCTACCAAACACATTCTTCTCTACATACATAACATCGATTGTATGTCGGACCATAAGATACTTCTAATAAGGTAGCAACCAAAATATTGATATCTTTTTTCCACATAGGAGCATGTTGCCCAGCCGGGATTTTTGTACTGCCTAGTCCCTTTCCAAGTACAACTCTAAATGTATTTACCATCTTCAATACCTGTTTTGTAGTGCTAATCTTTGGAGCTTCACGATGCTCCACTGTCCCATCAGAAGCCCTTCTATTCTTGCGGTATGGGTGATCTGAACGAAGGAACCTACGGTAACCTATGAAGATCATTTTCTGACTATTCGTCAGTCATCGCTTATATCCTTTTACAGTCTGCCCTGATAGGTTACCAAGAGCGGGCCAATATGAGATTGTTACGAACAACATTGTGCACTGGGTGAAATTCTCATGTCTGTACTCATCCATACCCGTATGCCATCTTTCCATAATACAAGAAGATCTTCAACCAATGGTTTGAGGTACACATCGATATTGTTGCCTGGTTGATTCTGCCCACTAATCAGCAAAGGCATCATAAGGTACTTCCGCTTCATGCACATCCAAGGTGGAAGGTTATAAATACAGAGAGTCACGGGCCAAGTGCTATGAGTACTTCTCATGTTGCCGAAAGGATTCATCCCATCCGTACTCAACCCGAACCTTATATTCCTCATTTCATCTTTGAATTCCTTGTATTTTGAATCGAATCTCCTCTATTGCATGACATCAGTAGGGTGTCTAAGCATTCTATCTTTCTTGCGTTGTTCGGCGTGCAATCGCATCAACTCGGCATTTGCTCTGTTAGCAAACAATCGCTTCAATCGGGGGATTATAGGGAAATACCAAACCACCTTAACGTGGGGTCTTTTCTTCTTTCTCTTCACCCCCACGCCATCGCTCTCGATATCATCAACATTGAGCTTGTACTGTGGTGCATTGCAAACGCGACATGCTTCCAAGTCTGCATCCTCGCCGTGAAACAACATGCAGTCATTTCCACATGCATGTATTTTCTCTACTTCCAATCTCAATGGGGGGACAACCTGCTTGGCATGGTATGTATTTTTGGGCAATATGTTCCCCCTTGGAAGCAATTCACTCAAGAATTCTAACAATTCATTGAAGCCCTTATCAGCCTAATCATTGCTAGCCTTCATTTGCATCAATGTCAGCACCACATGCAACTTATTATGCTCATCTTTACAGTTTGGGTAAACTGGTGTTTTAGAGTCCTCTACCATGCGTTGGAATTTTTGATGTTTTCATTCACTAGTGAAGTCCCCCTCCACATTGCACAACATTTTCTCAAAGCCATCTTCATTGTTGCCAACAAAAGTGTCCCCTCCATCGTTCTCAACAAAAGTATCTTCAAATGCCGACATATCAAAGTCTTCGTTAGCCGTCATATCATTGCTTATGTCTTCTTCGACTGTCGATTGCCCTTCATGCACAACATCTTCGAGTTCACCATGCTCAGTCCAACGGGTATAGCCAGCATTGGAACCCCTGCGAATCAAGTGCGCATGGATCTGCTCTATGTTTAAAAATTGTTTCTCGTTCTTGCAGTCGACACACGGACAGCATATATAGTGATCGACACGCTTCCTTGTTGGCTTCTTGTACACTACAGCAGCCCTCAGAAAATCCTCAACGCCAGCAAAGAACTCTGGCCCTCGATCCTTGTACATCCATGACTGGTCTATTTGTAAATCATTATAATTAAACACATTCAACTTATAATCATTAAACATTTCAAAATCTAGAACAAATTCGTTAAATTACCTCGCATTTTGATTGGTCCCTATTTGAGGGCCCATCTCCTTCTGGTACTTGGGCTGGGTCGGGGACCTACCTTCCAAAGGCTGTCGTGTCCGATTGCGACCCATAGGTGGATGTGCCATCCCTACAACATAATATTCTATCAATTGTGTTAAATTGACTACGTTGATTAATGAATAGAGAAAAACAACTAGATTATTATGTAAATTTAAGAATTTAAAAATATACACAAACTACATACTAGAAAATTGGAGCTAGATTTTAGTGGCATTTGTAAATACCTCCCTGATTTTTTATTCTTTGCAAGGATGCCACTCGAATGACAGTTCTAGTGGTTTTTTTGCAATTTTTTAATGGTAATAACGGTTCAAGTAGTGAAAAAATTGCAATTGTCCATAGATTTTAATGTATGCACCCACATCTATTTACATGTGACTATTAATCTACTCCTTAAATGATCTACAATGATAAAATATCAATCTTTCTCTAGTTTATATCATATTGGAGCTCTTACTCATTCCAAAATTCAACACCAAGGAACAGCCATCTAAATTCAAATCTAGAAGAATATAGCAACTAAATTCAACTAAGAATCAAATGTAGATCATCTCTATACATCTAACAATGACATAGTTGCAAATTTTTCCTAAATTAGATCTCAATTGCATCTCTAAATCCATAACCGTAGAACAAGCATCAACCATCAATCATAGAGCAATCTACCAAGTAAATCTATCTAAAAAGAAATATAGATCATCTTATCAACCTTAGAGCACTTTACTCCTCCAAATTTTGAATCCTCCAACTGTAGAGATGGTAGAGATGGCAAAAATGGCGATCAGCACTGTTCTGGTGGGCTCGTAGCGGCTATGGTCGCACTTGGGGGAGAAGGTGAGCTTTATATTATAACGACCCATTAGTGCCGGTTAGTATATAGAACTGCCACTGATAGAGTTGGTTCTTAACTCCTCAATGGTTGGTCGCGTGTGGGAGTTTAAGAACCGGTATTGATACATCAACAGTATCGATTACTGTTGAACCAGCACTGATGGACCGCACATATGTGGTGTTCTGTAGTAGTGTTGATAAGGAAACTCCAATTGAGGTATGTTCTGGTTTCCCAGTTAATTATTCAGAATTGAGAGTTTTCAGTTATCCTGCTTATGCTTATGTTGATAATGGTAAATTGGAGCCAAGAGCGGTTAAGTGTATTTTTTGTTATAAATCTGGTGTTAAATTATATGAATTATGGAATCCTGAAACACAAAATGTTGTGATTAGTAGAAATATTGCCTTTCATAAATCTGATATGTCTAATGCTCATGTTCAGAGTCAGCAAGGTTCTTTTATGCAAGTGGGGCATTTCATTGATGCAGAACATACACCAGATGCTACTGTCCAAGATGCACATATTCCTAAAAATTTATTTATTGATCATGGTTCATCTATTTTCCATCTTCTTCTCCCGTTGTACAACCTACAAAATGTTCTATTATAGATGATAGGCCTAGGAGGCACATTAATCCACTCAAAAGGTTAATTGAAGAGTGTAATATTGTTCTTATGCTTTGAGTTTTGCAGAAGAGGTTGAATGTAATGTAGAACCTTCTAATTATAACGAGGCTATTACTTCTGTTGATTGCAATAATTGGATGACTGCTATGTAAGATGAGATGGAGTCACTTGAAAAGAATGGTACTTGGCGTTTAGTCAAATTGCCAAAAGAGAAGAAGTTTGTTCGTTGCTAGTCTTTGCTAGTGGATTTTTAAAAGAAAGGAGGGTATTTCTCCTAATGAATCAATAAGGTATAAAGCAAGGTTGATTGCTAAAGGTTATAGTCAGATTGCAGGTATTGATTATAATGATGTCTTTTTCTCTATTGTGAAGCATATTTCTATTCGTACTTTACTTAGTATTGTTGCTATGCATCATTATGAACTTGAGCAATAAGATGTTAAAATTGCATTCTTACATGGGGAGCTGTGGGTATGGCGGCCCGCCTGCGGCGGCGGTGGCCCTTCTGGGCCCAGCGCCGTTGTCCCCGATGTAGTGAGGCATCGTACAGGCCGACTGCTGACACTGCTGAGGATCAGTAGGAGCTGGGGCCTCCTGGGCCACGTTTTTCATTTCTTCGCTCGAGTTCGAGCCAGTGCGCTGAAGACGATGTCCGCCCGCCATTTTTCCTGCAAAAAATGAGGCAGATTCAGGGATGCAACCCCCCCTACCTGGCGAGATGAAGATAGTTATATGGATCAATCTAAAGGTTTTGTTGTTCCTGGAAAAGAAAACCTTATCTTCAGATTGAAGAAATCTCTTTATGGCTTGAAGCAATGCTCTAGACAGTGATACAAGAGATTTGAGTCATTTATGCTCTCTAATGGTTTTAAGCATTCTGATTATGATAATTGTTTACGAAAAGCACAATTAGGATAGCTACAATAAAATGGAAAAGCAATTTGATATATTTCGCTTGGTAAATTTGTATCAATGTATGGACAGTTTGGTAGAACTGCAAATAAACATAAAAAAATTATTTATTTTTCTTAGCAAATATAAAGCAATATATAGGCACATTGGTACAAAATGCAAAATCAAATTGATAGAGCATATAAGAGAACATGGTGAAGGTTGGTGGTGTTGCACATGGTGGAGATTGGTGGCGATGCACATGGTGGAGATCACGCCCCCAAATCCTAACTCCAGTCGACACACTTCGAGCGGATCGGTGGAAAAATCAGATGATGCCCAACCCCACCCCAAATTTGTATTGAACAAATGAAGAGAAAACAATGTCACCAGCCTCCTCCCATTGGCACTACTCCTTCCACCGATGAAATCGCCCCAAAATCTACCACCGCCTCACTCGAGAACCTATTTTAATCCCTAATTGTGTGCACATCAGCACATACCAATGATGTAGAGAAGGGGAATGAAATCAATGAGCGTGAGGATGCAAGGCTCGTTATGGTGGGTGTCACTACAGCTCCTGGAGATGACAAACCTGTCCCCATCCTCACCTTGACATCCGAGGGGAGATGTGCGTAGCACGGGGTAAGGGCATGACTAGGTGCCCCGGCATTAATGGAGGTCGATCAGGGCATCCACCACATAGATCCATCCACCGACTCCGGTGGCGTGCTTGAAGACAACCAGATCTGACCAACACAGACACCGAGCCCCACTGAAGGGGTGGTGGCCTCCACCATTGCCGTCGTTGACTCCATGGCCGATGCGTCCTTCACGGTTCCGCCTCGAACTCCATGGTCGATGTAGTCTTCTCAAACAACCCCATCCCATGACTATGGCTAGGAGCTCCCAGAATCGCCAGCCCTGGAACCGAAGCAGATGTGGTGGAGAGGAGCTTGGGATGCCTTATTGCTGCTTCGTCTTGAATTTTTAGCATGCTTCATTTCTTATATGAGAGAGAGCATGAGAGGGGAAGGGGAAAAGCAAAGTGTTCTCTCCATGCCACGACAAAGCGCACGCTACTCCCACTGGTCCCAATCGTAATCGTATGCCGACCCTGAAGAGGTCCATTCGCATCATTGTCAAAAACTAGTCTTTATCGTTACTTTATCAACTATTGAAACTGAATATATAGCTATTTCTTGAGCATACAAAGAAGCTATTTAGTTAAGAGGTTTGTACTCTAAGCTTTGTAGAGATAATTCTTTTACTATTTTTTGTAATTCAGAATGCTATTTGTCTTATAAAGGATCAAATATTTTATGAAAGAACAAAGCACATTGATGAGATGTCATTATATTTGAGGTGTCATTACTCAAGATGACATTATAGTATGTAAAATAAGCATTCATGATAATTCTACTGATATGATGACAAAACTAATTTCTAATACTAAATTTGAGCTTTACTCAAGTTTATTTGATGTTACAGTTGAAGTCCTAGAGTCTTTTAACGCCAACGATATTTATTATTAAAGGAAGTTTATTGATGGTCCTTCATTTGCTACGAGATGAAATTCGTCTCAATGTGAAGTTTGTTGATGTGATCCGAATTTGAAGTGGGCCTCACTATGGACACCTATTTGGCCCAAGTTCTGGATATTTCCATATTTGACCCGAGTTCTGGATATTTGCATATTT
This sequence comes from Phragmites australis, assembly GCF_958298935.1. NCBI lineage: Eukaryota > Viridiplantae > Streptophyta > Magnoliopsida > Poales > Poaceae > Phragmites > Phragmites australis. The sequence continues at coordinate 18,538,399 of NC_084941.1, read as the reverse complement.
GACCCAAGTTATATTATATATATATATATATGGTACTCCCGGTAGTATGTACTCCCACATATATATCTCATTACATAAGGAGTATCTCATATGATAAATGGTATGTACATGGAGTATGTGAGTATATAAAATCATTAAAGTGATATGTATAGTTTTTTAGGTGGTTTGTATATATTTTTTGAGTGTATTACACTTTATGTACAAATACAAAGGTATTATCAAAATATAATAAAATTGATGGACTTCTTTTCCATTTTTTCATGTAGTTCACATTGGAATATCTTAGAATAAGTATATAAGTATACTCATAATGACAAAGGAGTATATCCTGTTTATTTATGTGGTATACCATAGTAGGGAGTATGTACTCCCGAGAGTATAGACTAGTTTTCCTATATACGGCGAGGCTATTCTGCGCACATCCCCCAGTTACAATCCGAAACACTATGAGTTGCAACCTAAAACACTGTGAATTACAACCCGAAACACTGTAAGTTACAACTTATGAGGTGTGCGCAGACATGAACTACAGTGAGCATACCTGTAGAATTTACATACAGTATATATATATATATATATATATATATATATATATATATATATATATATCGCAAGACACATAGTTACAACCAAATATAAATAAAAATATTAAATAGCAATTGCGTTGTGGATGAACGTAACTTCTAACGAATTTCTTATCTAATGATGTACAATCTAAGGAATATGATTGTAATCGTAGCACAATTTAAAACGTAACTCGTTAACTTCTCGTGTTGCAATTATATACTTCTAGATGCATGATTGTACCTGATCGACTTAGCGGATTATAACTGACAGTTGTTTGAGTTGTAATTAAAGATTGACGTAACAATAAACTATAGTACACCTAGACGCATAATAGACTCATCATGTGTGTATATAGTAGTGCTATTCTACACCTAAGACCTAACCCACCAAACCGGACCCCCTCCACCCCAACCTGACTGAACCTCACCCAACCGAACCCACCACTGACCCCATCACACGAACCCGAGCATCCCTGCCCCTCACCTGCCATGTGTTCCCCGCGCCGCGCGCCCCTACCCGCCCGCCCGCCATGTGTCGCTGCCGCCCCCGGCCACCTCGACCCCAACCGCTATGCCCCACCCCTGGCCACCGCCTCCTCAACTGCAATGCCCCGCCCCTAACCGCTACGCCCTCGACCCTCCACCACCCACAACAGCTACTGAAAAGCTATGACAACTACTGATAAAAACTACTAACACTACTAAATAAACTATTTATACTACTAACACAACTGATAATTACTGACACTACTTAAAAAATACTAATAACTACTAACACTTCTACCATACTACTAAATAATTTACTATAAATTGAAACTACTAATATTACTGAATAGCAACGACGGCTAACACTACTGAATAGTTTTTCAGTGACTTAAAACTACTGTCATATAAAAAACTATTGAACACTACTAAGCGAGAATTAATAAACAAAATTACTAATATTTTAAAACATTTGAATCATAAAAATTACTGTAAATTTATTAAACTGCAACTACTATAAAAAGCTATTGAACAATACTAAACGAAAACCACTGAGCACCACTAACACACGACAAGCGACATATAAGGACGCACATGGCACAAGGCACGTGCACTAGGCAGGTAGCACGCTGCTAGCGCCGGCACATGCGCACAAGGCCCACATGAGCTTGGCGCAACCACATGACGTGGGGCACGCGCGGATGGCGTGGACGCAAGCTGCGACTGACATAGCTTGGTAGGCTAGGCTGAGCCAAGATGTAAAAAAACTATTCTACACATCAGGTAACTATTCTACACATCAGGTATATATATACACTCGTACATCTTGTAAACCGCTGTGAAGAGTAGACGGCTCATTATAATTCCTCTACATTTATACTTAACTCCTCATATACTGTTTTTTCCCGTAAGGTCTTCTCATGTAAAAATCATGTCCCGTATGCGATCTATCTCATTGCATAATTTATAACAAAACGGTTGCAATAGGGAAAGTCAACGCCTAAGTTTGGCCCTTCACTTCTTGTCCTCTCTAAGGACGACATAATTGTGGCCATTAGTCTTCTGTATCTTGGAAATTTTCTTCAAAATTTCAGCAAAAGCATTCTTGTCCTGCAATGCAAGATGAATGGACATCAGAACAGATTATAAGAGCTTCACATTTGACAGCTGAGTGTATCATAGAAACAGAGTAACGGACTGCATATATGCTTCCTCCTACGAAATTTTTACATCAAAGTAACACGCTCGCTAATGAGGTTCGAGAAATCAAGGTTGTTTCATGCATGATGTTAGCCATAACTTAACCATTCAAAAACTGTTATAGGTTTACGATAAAAGAAAAGAATCATGGAATACATAATGCCAAGTGGTTGAACAATGCTGTTGTTCACTAACTATTGTGGTCGGCATCTCAGCTTGAAAAGTGGTAAAGAGCAGACCGCAACTACACAAAACAATGATGCTGAAGATGCGTACCTCTGGACCTCGAAGTCTAGACTTAAATCTGGATACCAAATCTTGTGTGGTGACTGGCGCCACCGCAAGAAGAACACTCCTGATTTCATCCTCTGTGACAGGTGACACGTTTGACCCACTTTTTGATGAAGCGGAGGCCTTTGATGTAGGTTTTGTCAAAGATGGTGCCTCTTCTTTCACAACTGATGCTTTCGTATCCTATACAAACAATAATTATTACTAATATAAAGAAAAGGTAGAGCATACTTGTGTATAAAAATTATAAAGTTCCTCACTTAATCATTTTCACAATTAAAGTGAACACATATGACTCACCGATTCTACCTTTGCTTTCTTTGAAAATGCACTGCCAGAAGTTTTTGCATCATCAGCACCTGATTTTCTCTTTTGCTTGGATTTGGATGCAGGAGGTGTGCTGCGAGCATGTCCTGATGGTGTTGGTTTAGCCGGGCTGTTATCTACAGGTTCATCTTTAAGTTGATCCTTCTGTTTTGGAGCAAGCACTGGAGATGACTCATCTTCCTGCTGGATGAAGAAAAGACAAACTTGAATTCTTCTTATATAGATCTATACATATAAAAGGCAGTGTTACCTGGACACACCCGTGTCCAAATTTATTTGCCGAATCGGACACCCCGAATTCGAGTTGGATTCCGACACCCGTGTCGAATTCCGAGTTGTATTTCACGTATCCAAATTTTCTTTGCCGAATCGAACACCCGAGTCTGAGACGGATTCCAACACCCGTGTCCGTGTCCAGGTAACACTGATAAAAAGTATACCCTCCTAACACATAGTAAAAATAGAATTTTAAACTTCCAAGAGAATGAATCAGTACATCATCTTCTTCTTCATCCTCATCAGCATCTGACTCATTTAGTCCAGCAGTGCGCCCAAGCAGCTTCTTTAATTCCTTGCCAGACTTGCTCAGACCACCTTCTTCTTCATTCTCTTCATCATCCTATATGTATCATAATCAGAACTATCACCATTTGTGACTGAACACAGATCACTATGAACAAAGAAAAGAAGTACCAAGTAATAACCCACAAGGACAGAAGAAAAAAAAAGAGTAACCTATTTGCTTCGAACAGCTTCATACAAAAACATTCATATATATAGGTGTTCTTGCTCTAGACCTCTAGCAGTATTTTTGCCAGAGGTGACTTCTCATAACTCAGGCTAGCATGCAATACTCATCTACTCTAATACAGAAACAAGATGAATAGGTATCCAGTACTTAACATTGCACAAAATGACAGGAAACATACCAAGAAGCACTGTGCACAGAAACTTACCACGACTGAGTCTCTAAAATTTCTTCCTCCCGAATTGAGATCCATTGTTTATAGGTATGGGGATAAAGTAGTGACTTCGGATAAAGCATCCCACTAATCACTTCATGCTTACTAAGTGTTTTGTTCTAAAATTCCAATATGCAGTCAAACATAGATTGCTATTGTTGGACCTGGCATGCATTATGATGCATGCTAAGCGACATAAACAACTTGGATAAAATCATATACGGGCTAAACTAGCATTGTTCCCATGGATATGTATTGACAAATTCTTCTAATTTGCAATGTGCGCAAAAAGAAGAGCCTGACAAGAGGATGGAACATTTGTAGGGACATAATTATAAGAATACTAACAATACATGATTAAGAGGAATAACATGGTTACTTTTTTGCCGCCATTTGAGAATCATCTTGATATCTTGTGCACAGTTTCATATAAATTCATATTCACACTATCAATTTTCAGTACTGATAAGAGAGATAAATCAAAGACGAGATACAAATTTATACTCCAAAATATTTCAGCAACAGTGTATATCTACCTGCTTAATTTCAGGTGGGGCAGGAATTTCAGGAGCTAAATCTGCCCGTTCCTCTGGGTCGATATCCACAGCCTCATCATCGTCAGTGAATGTTTCTTCATGCTCCCAGTCATCACCTGATACAGGAAATTCCCCACTAAGATGCCAATTTGGGAGTAGAAAATATGCTAAGGAAATATAGGCAGTATTAATATTTTCTTAGCAGTGTAAACACTTTGGAATAGCTCTCCTTCAACAGATCAAATGAATTTCAATGCGGCGATCTGACATTAAGCGTAGTTGCTAAGACTCAATAGGCTACTAACAAAATGTGGTACCCTCATTTGAGGTCACCTAATTAAAGTATGGTATATGTTTAATTAGCAAGATTAATGGTCATGTGTAAAAACTACAACAAGCATATGCTTCTTGATTTTGAAAGAGTAATTTATTTAAAAAGAGGTTTTTCTTGTCTTGTGGCATATAACCTCAGGTTTATAGTCAAACAGTTTCACAACACCACCGTAACCAAACTCATAACGAGATAACATGCCGGTCCCACATGCAGCACCACTTTATTGCCACATTATGACAGTGATTGTGACAGAGTGGCACTGCAAGTGGGAACTGCATGTCAACTCAAATAGGATTTGGTTAGATGGGCTTTTTAAAACAATATGACCATAGATGTGCCACAAGCCAAGAAGCATGGTTCTATGAAACTATATCCAGAAAACCCGAGTATCTGAAGTTTACTCCAAAGATATAGTGTTCACAAGGGAAATCATGAAATATGTCCTAGGAATAATACTTGTAGAAATGTATCAACTATCATGTAATAGCTCAATTTAATGGTTATAGCTCTGAAACCAAAGAAAGAATATTAAAGTGGCAGTGCAAGTTGATCAAATAAGGGTTGAAACATCACAGAATTAAGTGATGATAAGACTATGAAATAGAGATGTGGAGGTCAACTGCAACTGCAAAAGTAGTCCAGTCCAAGCAAAACTGAGAAGCTGACCTTTCTCAATTTCATCATCCAAATCAAAGTCCAGATCTTTTCCACCTTCCTCATCATCATCCATGCCCTTTTTTGTGAGTCCAAGCTTATTTTTGCGTGCAGCTTCCTCTTCTTCATCCTCCTCACCCTTATCAGAATTATTACCTTCCTCATTATTTTTTCCTTTCTTGGGACGAGCACTTTCTTTTTCCCCACCATTTGCAGCCTCAAGTTTCATCACGTCTGAACCAAAGGCAGCTGGCCCATTTGCAGCTGCTTTCATCATCCAACGTTCATAACCAGTGGCATTGGTCTTCCTCTTATTCATCTTTTCTTCAGCCTCTTCCAATGTCAGTTGTTTATACTGTGCAATCTTACTGAAATTATACCTGAAAAAGATAAACCAAGCAGTAAGTGGAATATTAATTCATCAAGAAAAAAACTATCTAGCCTAAACACTCAAGCACAATATAAGTACTACATTAAACATTGGTAATCATGTGATCATGTCAATCAAGTTTTTGTAATAATAAGCACCATTGTAAAACCATTTTCCTGCTGCTAACATTGTATATTACCCCCTCTGGCCTCTGGTCACAAAAATTACCATCCTAGAATGTATTGTCTTGTTAAATCATTATAACTTTGACCATCACTGTGACTATCTTGTTTAGAAAATTCTTTCATAACATTGTATTTTTGTACTAGACAAGTATATGTCAATAAAATCAAATGGTCAAAGTTGCATCAATGGGACTTAAGTCAAAATAGTACTTTACTTAGCAGCCAGAGGTACATGAAAGCCGACTCAAGCTAACACAACAGCAAGCGCAAATGCACAACAAAATGCGAAACAAATTAATTACCATACCAGGAACCAGCAGGATGTGCATTAAATTCCTTGCCCTGCATCATTAACAGATAATATGTAGCTGTAGCTGACTGTGATCCCTCCATTTGACCTTGATACTGATATTGGCCTGTTTCATCTTCCAAAATCCATGGTTTCTTGTTGTATTTTTCCTGGGAGTTCCAAAAAGACATGCATATAGTTAACAGAGCCACCTGCACAAACTTAATAGCAACGGCAAACAAAGTGGCTGTTCAAAATGCGAGCTAGTTTAAGAACTTAATCACCAAAATAACAAAGTTAACAGAATGAAAGGCTGGGTAAGGTGGCAGGAGTGAAGTTGTTCATCAAATTATGTTGGTGCAAGATTCAAGACTAAGTACAAACAGGCAACCCAGAAGGGCAAAACCAATCATTCGTAGTAGCCAATCTATTTCCAAACACCAATATCAACATTGTCCTTCAAGATAAAAGCTTTTGCATTAGCCGCATGTTACAAAATATGAACACAGAATATGCTTGTTAACATCTTGGTCATTGGAGTGGCATTTTCTGCTCTCAACTCCAAAAACAACAGTAAGAGAATAATCTCATTGAAACACCAATAGTTCGATCACTGATATGAGACATAAAATACATCAGGGCATGGCATATCACCTAGGTGACACCTAATCATCAACTAGGCATCCAGTCAGTGGTACGCAGACGCAGAAATCAATCACCATTGCTTATTTCCAGCTCCATGTTCAGCAAGCTGCGATGCGACGAGCTTACCACGGCAGTGGCTGAGGCTTGGGATATAGAAGAGGTGGGGTGAGGATCGAAGCCTAGGGGATGTATAATGGAGGATATGGATCAGATTGGGAAGGATGTCCATTGGGGCTCAGTGGGTCTTTGCGCCTTTCCTTATCTGTTACTCTTCCACAATGAAAATGTTGCAGAATATGGAGTTTAAGTCAGCTGCCCAGGCATCCTAGCTGTGCACAAGCAACTCGCCTTCAAGCATGATGCAAGCGAGACAATAATGATGGAAACTTATAAAGCTAACAAAAAACAGATGAAGGGCTTATCTATTTTATGCAAATAGAGAACACATGTCTAGTGAAGTAAATAGTGATGGTTGATAATCCCCTAACAGAGAATTGGTGAGTGTAATGTTACATTAGTACATCTGATGATTAAAATGATTCACAAGAAACTACAAGACTCAAAATGCATTACTCTTTTGTGCTCGAAACATTTCAGTTAATATTTTGAATAAAAAATTCATAAATACATACCCGCATATTCTCAGGAATCTGCCGTCCTTGTAGGCCCTCCTTATGAAGAGACCATTTGTTCTCCGCACTCTTCTTCTTCGAGAAAGGAGGTAAACCAGTGACAAATCTTCCAATAGAGTAGGTCTTATCTGTGATAGCATTAGCTCGTACATTGTATTCCTGCCAAAGAAAGATTCACACTGAGAAATGAACAAATGAATCAAATAGCGAATCCAAGTAATGCCCAGAACACACAGTTTCTGCGGTAGACAAAAGGAAAATGTCATGGCGGTCAGTCGGGCGCTCGTATGGGCCCAAGGAGCACCATGGAAGGAGATCAAGCTAGGAGATAAGTTTAGTAAGAGTTGGATTTAATTAAGAGATAAGTTTGGCATGTTAGGCTTCGAGGCGATTTGTTTAGAGATAAGTTTGGTAGGAGATAAGTTAGGAGTCGGATTGAATTAGGACTACTTAGAGATAAGTTTGGTAGGAGAAAAGTTAGGAGTTGGAATTGATTTAGGATTGTAATTTCCCCTCTCTATATAAAGGGGCAGCTGCAAATCATTGTAACCAAGCAAGAGAAGAATTAATCCAAGTCTCCCCCAATATTCTAAGTCTCTATCATCTATAATCTAATCTTTCTCTCCTAGCAGCCGACGCCGCCAGGCTATCCTCCCGGTGGGTGTTTATCATAACAGAAAACAATCTGACTATATAATTTGCAAGTGGTAAACCACAGCATTAACTAATTCCAAGTGAAGAACTAGCCTCAAGTTGTGAAACTAGAATGAGTTCTAACTTCTAACCTAACCTGCAGTGACAATGTCCTTAGGGAATGTCTGCACATGATACGTAAAGGAGGCTGACAGATTCCAAACTTGCTGACACAAAGCAAAGCCACATCAGTCTAGTTGGATTGTCAACACCAATGTTGGTGTCATGTCAGGCATCATTCTTCCACCAAAATTGAACTAGAAATTGTATTATACCAAACCCAGTTTTTAAGTTTACATGAATAGCTAATGCAATTTTTCTTTAAATGGTTTACATTCTGAAGCTTCTGTAACCACTATGCAAACTTAAACATTATAGATCATTTATTCTGTCAGCAGCAACTCCCATAGAAATTAGAACATATATCATTTCCTTGACAGGCACTCTTCAAGGGATGTTACTTTTCCTAGTGCACTTTTTTGCTGACAAATGACTTCAGCAAAGCAGATTAGAAATGTAACTTGTACAGTATGTAAACGATTTAAGTGCTAGAAGATCAGAGGCACTAAAACTATTAGCCATAATTGACTCCTGGCATTGCACTTGATTAGTATTTGCCCAAACACACTGTATAATTAATTTGAACTGAGAACAATTTTCGTTCCATGATACCCCACCAAACCATAAATCAAACCAGCAAGCATCTCATATTTACAAAGTCAATGTGGTAATTTCTGATCCCATCAACGTCCTGGAAACAGAGATAACCCAGTAACAACTCAATGCCATGATGGCAAGACCGGCCTCTCCGCTTCCTTTCAGTTCTGATCATTTTACAAAGGCAATGAAAGCTGGGTCGCTAAAATATTGAATTGAAAAACATAGTTCAGTTCATGGGGGCATCAAAACCTAGATCGAACCGTCGCGCATTTCAATTCCCCCACTCTCAACCCTTAACAGGCACACACTGCACCAAAAAACACCCAGATACCGTCGCAACCAAACGGCGCAAACGAACACTAGATCAGGTGCGCAAGGAGCTCCAGCACCAACGACAACGAGCGCCGGTCAGCCACACGCGCGCGGGGGACGGAAGAACGGATTCATACCCGGATGAGCCTGGTGATGGGGGTGGAGCAGACGAGGCATCGGGCGCGGGAGCGCGCCATGGACTTGCCACAGTTCTTGCAGACCGTGGTGTGCTTGCACCCCGTGCCGTAGAGCTCCGACGTGGAGCCGCAGCTCTCACACGCCGGCTTTAGAACCAGGTCCGCGCTCCCCATCGCGGTGGCGTGGGGCGAAGGGCGGGCTGGAAATTCGGCTTCTCCTCCGGCGACGGCAGCGGCGAGGATGAGGTGGGGATCGGGCGATTCCGGTCTTGGGGTCGCGTCGAGTGCGTATTCGGGAATGTCCGAATGGAAATGAAGGATGGACTCGGCCGAACCGAATCGAACCGACCCCCGTCCCGGTCCTCTGCGTCACGCGAGTGGGCCCGGCCCGCCTGTGTTATGTCATGTGGGTCCATGTTGTAGGTGGCACATAACATGTATTTTGTTGTGTGATTTGCGCATCAGGTTCGGGTAAATGATGATATACACAATCAGAGGAGAAAGGAGAATACCAACATCTATAATAGATGTCATTCTAGAATAAATATATGTGCATAAAACTGAGATATTCCATTGCTATATTATGATTATATCTATGAGAAAAAATGCAAATACCCTCCTAAAAGTCACTAAAAGCTGCAAATATCATGTTGCTCTATGTCCCTCTTTTCATCATGGCCGCTTGCCTAAGTCCACAATAGAGGTTCTAACGGTGCCGTGACAATCATCTAATAGGCAACTTCCTAAGGGCGCCCACAATAGAGATTTCACAATTTCCAACGTCATGCATATCATCATCTAGCTCAAAGATTTTAAAATTATACTGCACCAAATGCTTGAACATTACATTTAAAAAATTCAAAAAAATAGATAAGCTAATACTAAGGGCCTCTTTGAAAAGGGAGGTTTGCTCTATGAACTTTTAGGATTTACTTTAAGCTTTGTACTAAATCATATGAACTTTTAGGGTCGGAATTCTATCATAGGCTTGCTTAAGAAGCAGCTAAAGAAAGTTCTTACCTCAGGAGAAGCCTTGCCACGATAAGTAATGTCATTGTCATAAAAGGCATTGCTTGCATAGTTCTCACCATTCCACTTATAGTGAAGCATGTTCATTAGGATAAGACAGCATATCATCCATATGGCACATATAACGATATGCCACTCCTAATGATCACTCTTGTTGCCTAAAAAATCCAACTGCTCATATCCAAGTCCATGCATGAAAAAATAATCCATAAGACCTGGTCTCATGCATTTCAGGGCTAAAAAGTGTAATGATATGGGGCTAAAACTACTATCCGGTCGCTTTCCATGTCTAAACATGATCATGTAGAAAAATTGCCGTCAAAATTGCCTAGAAGTCAAGAAATAAGTAATTGGGACAAGATATTCAACACAACATAAACAGTATTTCTCAACAAGCAAAGTAGATATGAAGTGATGAACAATTTAGCATTCACGCTAAATAAATAGTATTTCTTGGTGTGCATTGTGCACGCTAGATTCAAAATCTTTGCTGATTTATTTTGCTAGTACAACATTTATGACATATATAGTAAATGCAAGCGCTGCAGAGACAGAACCAGCATGAACTAGGTTAACTAAAGTTGAGTAATGGAGCAGATTAATTTACCTATATAGGACCAGCAAGCTTACATATATAACAGGAAAAAGAATTTGTTGTCCAACAAGCAAACTAGACATGAGCTGATGAACAATTTAGCATTCACGCTGAAACAATAGTAGCTAGATTTGTTTCCAACATTCCACCAAAAGAACATGCAAAGAACATCCATTACTCTGTAGCCAATAACATATGAGGTGTTAGCTTCTTTGCACATGCTTATGGGGCTATTTTTTTCTGAACCATATAAGGCGGATGTTTGGCTTTTCAAGAGGAAAATCTCTCTATTATTCCCATCTTAGAAGATTTGTAGTGCCTTTACTTTTTTTATCACATGTTAGTTCTTTATTGATTGCAAAACAGCAATGCATCTACTAATTGTAAACTCATCATCACATCTTTTGGCACTGAGTTCATTCAAAAACTCCTTAATTTGCTCCTTCCTAAACTCCAAGAAGCTCTCCAATACCTCAACAATGTCATTTTCCTGGGCCTTTTCTCCGCTACTTTCTCCTATCTCACTTGAAGAGGTAAAAGAATAGAAGATGCAGATGCAGACTGAGTTTCATGTCCATCTCAATTCTCAAGGCTTTTGTTATTCTTGTCAGAATTTACTACCAACCAAATTTGATGTATAGACTAAGTGACTGACATTTTCCTCGTCAAGAGATAAAAGCAAAGCAGGCAAGATTACAAGAAACAAACAATTCATGGTCCTCTTCTTCCATCGTCACAAATCTCCTAACTCTCTCCTTGGAGTTCATTGCTCTATCAAAGAACATACACCAAAATTAATTAATGTGATTGTTACAAAATAAGAATGCAATACATGAATACAATATAAAGAAATAATGTGATATTGGTGGGTTGAGCACTAAAACCTATTTCACTATGCAAGGTTGGTCTTACAAAAATTGCAAAACAAACAAGGGTACCACACCACAATCCAAACATGATTCTTGATCATAATGATTGCATTTCCCTGTTGTTATACCACAGTCTTTGACTTCATCAGACTTGGTCCAATCCAACCATAAATATAGTTAGCAAATTAATATGAGAAAATACAAAATACAAACTATTTAACTCATTTATCACTAATTCGTATATGCAATTCTGGTTAGCAAATTGGAAATTTTGATTTATAAATAATTGGGTCTGCAAACAATAATGTAGCATTGCTACTGCATGAGCACTTTAGCATCTATGAAGTATAAAAGCTAAAAAAATAGCTAATGAACTATGGAAGTAAAAACAAGGGAATATTTTCTATAGTAAATTAATTATGGTAGATATCAGCACCTCCATAATATATTTTAGGGTAATATGATTTTCTTCTATAGGTTTTAGGACATTTATGTCCAATAACTTTTTTTTCAATCAATTGCAGTATGTGCATTCTTTCAACTTGACTAAACATAGGGCAAGCATACCTTCTTATTTAGATCCTACTTTGAGAAGTCAAGTGTTACATGCTCGGGCTCTATGGGGTGTAGGGCGTAGGGAATAATGGTGTGAAGGGAGGGGAGACTTGAAGGTGGAGCATCAAGGCCGGTCTGTGGTGGTGGCAGCATGCGCAAGAGGGAGGGGTGGCGGCTACCTAGCAGGCGTAGAGAGAGAGAGGATGAAAACCTCTTCTTTCTTGATTGATCTCTAGGGTACAACTCCTCTCATTATATAGAGAGGCAAGTTACTTGCCACCTTAGTAAACTTAAAGGATGGTATCTTATAAATTGATTCAGTCCTACATGATCTATCTTCGTATTCTAAAGATAACTCGCCAATGGGGCTGGGTTCAAAGAGGTCAGGGTGTACGGCAACTAGATAGGGTTTGGTGAGCCACACGCCCTAGGTTAGCATGGTAGCAGCAACAACCTCCTTGGTCGCTGTCGCGGCCACTAGGTTGGGTTGGCCCATTGGCCGACCCATCCATGTATGGACCCAGACATCTCCTCGTCCTCAAACTCTAGCTTGCCTTGAGCTGGAACCCACATGTTGTAGTTCCTCCATACACCTCCTCATGATGCTCTGTGGCAGGGCCTCGATGCCAGGTCAAGGTGTGAAGCTCGCTGAGGATGATATTACTGATGAAGCTGCACCAAGTATGGTCTAATTAATGCTAGAACTGGTAGGAGATGTCACCAATGTAGCCTTGCATGGTGAAGAGGCATCTAGTTGGTCCCGTCACATGTCGGTTCACCCACAGTGTGTCTGGCACTAGGATGAAGTGGCGTTAGATCCCGATGTCCATGGTGAAGGCAGTCTCCTCTGGTGGTTTGTCATAGAATCATGAATGAAAAGACAGGCATGGTAGCAAGTACACATTCAAGGTGAAGAGAAAAGAGTTACGTGCTGTCAGTTTGTGTTCCCTAAAGTCGTAGCAGTTTGAAAACCACACTGGAGTGATTGTTGTCCCTTGGCGCCAAAGGAGGGGAGCGGTGTGTGGGGCAGACGAAGAAGGATACCCTTGCCCACCATCAAGAACCCATAGCCTAGTTGGTGAAGATGACGTTGTTGGAGTCAATCGTCAAACGTGGCAGCTCTTGTAGAAGGATGACAGAAGCTGGAAACATACGTTGGTGCCCTCCCAAGTGAGGCATGTGAATAATCCCTACACAAAATTTTCGCATGACCTCCTGGCCTGACTCATACATGGTGTTGATGATGTTTGTGAGAACAGGGGATGATATCGGCAAGTAGATGTGATGGTCAAAGAAGATGATGACATCAGTTGTCATCCATGTGCGCGCACAGTTGCGAGTTCGAATGTTGGACATAATGGCAGCTCCAATCATGGTGGCCGAAGAAGCAATGGAACCCATCTCTGATACCAGGATGTTATGTGTTGGGGATCTCTGGGGTATAGGGAGTAGAGAATAGTGGTTAGAGGGGAGGGGAGTCTTGAAGGTGGAGAGGCGAGGCCGGCCAGTGGTGGCCAGTGGCGTGGTAGTGGTGTCGCGCGTGAGAGGGAGGGGTGGTGGCTACAGGGCAAGCGCAGAGAGAGAGATGAGGGAAACCTTTTCTTTCTTAATTGATCTCTAGGGAATAGCTCCTCTCATTAGGTAGAGAGGCAAGTTACTTGGCACCTAAGTAAACTAAAGAATGAGATCTTTTATATTGATTCCCTCCTGCATAAACAATCCAAGCTTCCCTAATGATTTATCATCTTATTTTAAGGTTACTCGCCAACGGGGCTGGCTTGGAGGAGGGGATGGTGTGTGGCGACCAACTAAGGTTTGGCTGGCCACACACCCCAGGTCGGCACGGTGGCAACAGTCGTCTCCTCGGTTGCTACCGTGGCCATTGGGTTGGACCGGTCCATCCGCATATGGGCCCTGACATCAAGCAAATTGTTAATTAGGCAACAAAAGAGGATAACATTAGGATACATTTGACAACATTGAATTGATTGAAGCGATGTGGCTGGCTGCCAAGATACAACATGAGTTATTACTATGCTAGCACTAATTTAGCTAGTGCAGCTCAGTTGTAAATATGAGGTAAGAATTAGACATGAGATATGTATTTCACAGAAGAAGGGTTCTTTCAAATAAGGCACCGTTTGAATTGATTCTTTTTCCTAGCAATTATAAGTACAGATGCATATTATTGATTTTTCCATGTTACAGATTGAGAAACTTATTGATGAACTGTGAACCCACCAAATAGATAAAAAGAAAGAAAGATAAAAGGATGTGTTTTTATGCTAATTAGGTGCCTTCATAGCACCAGAGCTTATGACCAATTGTTCAATAATGGTTCATAGAATAGAAGCAAACAAGGAAGTAGGTCACCCCACAAAAAACATAAACAATGGTAGATGCAGTTTCGAGAATACCATAAATTTGCCAATGCACATCTGTAACAACTGTAACAGCAAGAACCATACTGCACCACTAAATTCCTCGCAATTCCAGGACCAAATGAAATCCACTGTGGAAGCTAGTCCATAATTGAATATTCATAACCCACGTTGCACGAACCTCCACAAATTTTATCCTAAAAATCTCATCAAAACCTAGTCCATCTATCAAGCTATGTTAAAAATGCAAGCACATGTTGTTGGAGAAAAAAATACAAGCAAATGTATTATCCTCTTGCGTAGGTAATAAGCGGTATAGCAGGCAAAAGAGGCAACATGAAATGGATCCAGGTTGGTGGGAGGAGATGTCCGCTAGTCCGCAGCATCAATCACGGGAGAGGGAGGCTTCTCAGGCACCAGGGGGAGGGTTTCCTTGCCCTTCTCCCTTCACTACTGTCTGCAGCGTGGAACCTTAAGAAAAATGTGAGCCTGCCGCCGAGGAGACGAATTTTCCTAGGAAGAAGATCATGAGTAGGGAGGAGAACCTCGTGGTGATCACCACGACGGTGTGGTGGCGGTGGCGAAACAGAACAAAGGGAGTGTCACGCGGCACACGTGGAGCAGGATGCGGCATTGCGGTTGCCGGCTTGTGTACAGATTTTGGGCTGTCACTAGGCTTTAACCAATTAGTTATTCGACTTAGGATTTGGGTCGGCGAGATCGATCACTGTTCACTGGACCAACTTCAAATTATTTCTCTGGAAGAAAAACTTACTCTCTTCGGTCATAACTACATATCATTTTAGATAAGACACGATCTCTAATGTAAAATTTTGGCCACTAATTTTTATAAGAATATATTTATAAATACATTGAATTTGTAATATTATAAAAGCATTTTAAAGGCAAATCTACACATATGATTTTGAGGTTTCCAAACTAAATATTTTGAAAATATTTATTAGTCTATAAGTTTTAAAAGTTTGAACACAACTTTTCCTAAACGACATATATTTATGATCAGAAAGAGTACTTCTATTTTTTTTTATAATTTTGTGGTTATCAAGAAATATTCATATTTCTTTGCCCCAAAATATGGCTACCCATCGCCGTTGCTAGTTGCTACCAATGTCATTAATGATTTTCATCACCATGCCTAGTCGCCCGTAGTGCTTTGTTGCCCAGACCTCCCAAGTCCCAAGTTGCGTTCAATCTTCGGATATTTTGACAGACTGTCTCGGATTTGTCAATTTTGGCATCAGACTCGGATATTTTTCGTGTAATTTAAAAACAACTGCGTTTGGGAGGTATCGATCACAAAGTTTTGAATTATTATTGGACCTTCTAAAAACCAACATATTTGAAAATGTTGTTTCTACCTGTATTTTCCATTCGAATTCAATCAAGCAAATAATATGTCTATTTTGATTACTCGATAAGATCATTGTGCACTATTTACTATTTATGGGATTTTACACAATATCTGTGTGCAACTTCAAATCCGCGAAAAAGAAATAAAATATGTAATTAGTTATATGTACCTTTTAACACGGAAGGATTCGGAGGCCATCGGAGCCTCAGCTGCCTCTCCGCTACGCGTGTCTCCCCGCGCTGATCGGACGGACGTCGCCGGCAGAATCGAGCCTCGCTGCTCCTTCCATGCGTCCGACGCTCCGCCTCGTGTACATCGAATCGGAGAACCTCAGCCGTGTACATCGAATCGGAGCCTCAGCTGCCTCCCCGCTACGCGTGTCTCCCCGCGCTGATCGGACTGCAACGCTGTGCTCGAACGGCTCGAACGGACGTCGCTGCAGGACCCGGGCCCCGTATCAGCCTCCACGCGTTCGGCGCTCCGGTCTCCCTCAACGCGTACGGCGCTCCCGCTCGTGTACGTCGGCTCCTCGTGCCTCGCCGCGTGGCAACGCCGTTATCGATACCCGTACCTCCCTCCGCGTGTTCGGTGCTCTGAGAAACATCTGCCTCGTGCCTCGCCGGTGCTCCGAGAAATGTCTGACTCGTGCCTCGCCGCGCGGCAACGCCGTTATCGGACAGGCGTCGCTGGACTAGAGGACCCGAGCCCCGTCCCTCCCTCCACGTGTCCGGTGCTCCAGGAAACGTCCGCCGGTGAAGGCTTTAGCGTGCGCGTTGCGCGAGACGGCAGTCAGTCGCATTAAACACAGCAGACATCCTCGCCTGTGTCGTCTTCTTTCCTCGGCTGCATCATAAGTTTTTCCCCTTTCTTTCCCTTCTCCGCTGCCTCCTCACTTCACTCGGTTCTTTCCCTTTCTTCTTTGATAACCTTTGTGTTTACCTTTGATTCTATGCTTTTACGCGTTCTTTTCCATTCATTTGGTTCCGTTCCTGATGTTGCATTATTTATTCCTCTGTGCAAGGTTCCAAGCCTCACCTCCTGTAACTGCGTTGTCACCCGTTCAGTCCTCTTCACTGCCTGGCTGTGTACTCCCTCCAGAGAACAGGTGCTTATCTGTGTTACCAATCCTTCGTAGGTTCTTATATATGCTATCAATCTTTCGTATTCTAGAATCGAACTTTTCTGTTTCCGATTAGCTATTGACCTGCTCATATTATATTGCCTTCCTGTACCTTTGGTTCATCGTTGGGTTATTAATTTTATTATGTGTTCCTTTAGGTGTTGTGTCTTTATTGGGTTATTAATTTTATTATGTGTTTCTATAGGTGTTCTGCCTTTATTCCCGCGTTGGATTGTATATATATTTATTAGTTCATATATCATTATATATTAGTACGCCTACTGTGCCTTTTTTTAATCATGGGATTAACGATCCTATTGGGATTAATGTGGTTCCTCTGCATTTGGTTAATCTTTGGATTACCTATCCTGATATGTATTATTTTGTCTCTGGCACCTCCTATTATGTATTGTTTTTGTCTTCTGCAGCTTTGTTTTATTTGTCCCTTATAATATTCTGCTTCGCCCACTATCGCTTTCCTTAGCCACTAAATTTGGTCTTCCATTTGTAGAATAACCAATTTTTTCCATCCATCGCTTATTGTGCACTAATATATTACCTGTGCGTTTGGTTAAACATTGAATTACTGATCCTGTTATGTCTTACTTTGCTTCCGGTACCTTCTGTTCCAAGCCTCACCTCCTGTGACTACGTTGTCACCCGTTCAGTCCTCTTCACTGCCTGGCTGCGTACTCTCTCCAGGGAACAGGTGCTTATATGTGTTACCAATCCTTCGTAGGTTCTTATATGTGCTATCAATCCGTCATGTTCTAGAATCGAACTTTTCTATTTCCAATTAGCTATTGAGCTGCTTATATTATATTGCCTTCCTGTACCTTTGGTTCATCGTTGGGTTATTAATTTTATTATGTGTTCCTTTAGGTGTTGTGCCTTTATTCCCCCATTGGATTCTATATATTTTATTAGTTCATGTATCATTATATATTAGTGCGCCTACTGTGCCTTTGCTTAATCATGGGATTAACAATCCTATTGGGATTAATGTAGTTCCTCTGCATTTGGTTAATCTTTGGGTTACCTATCCTGGTATGTATTATTTTGTCTCTGGCAACTTCTATTATGTATTGCTTTGTCTTCTGCAGCTTTGTTTTATTTGTCCCTTATAATATTCCGCTTCGCCCACTGTCGCTTTTCCGTATCATTATATATTAGTGCACCTATTGTGCCTTTGCTTAATCATGGGATTAACGATCCTATTGGGATTAATGTAGTTCCTCTGCATTTGGTTAATCTTTGGGTTACCTATCCTGATATGTATTATTTTGTCTCTGGCACCTTCTATTATGTATTGCTTTGTCTTCTGCAACTTTGTTTTATTTGTCCCTTATAATATTCTGCTTCGCCCACTGTCGCTTTCCTTAGCCACTAAATTTAGTCTTCCATTTGTAGAATACCCAATTTTTTCCATCCATCGCTTATTGTGCGCTAATATGTTACCTATGCGTTTGATTAAATATTGAATTACTGATCCTGTTATGTCTTATTTTGCTTCCGATGCCTTCTGTTATATGCTACTTCGTCTCCTGCAACTTTGTTTCCTCATTAAATTGCCTTTGTTTACACATTGAATTACGCATTACGTTAGTACATGCCTTACTACATATTAACCTACCTGTTGTGCCTTTGTTTAACCATTGGATTTGCCATTTTGTTATGTGCTATTTTGCCTCCTGTGGCTTCATTTAATCACTAAATTACATTTTTAATTAGTGGCTGCTATTGTGGTATGCCTATGGTGTTCTGAAGTAAATAATTATTTGCCTTCTTTTCATATTTTCTTGCTGTTTTTCTTCCTTCACTTTCTATTCATTATGCCTGCTTTCTGTGCTTCGTGGTTTCTTGCAGTATGGGTTTTTTGTCTTCTTGGTATCCTGGTTTTTCTCTATTATGTATTATGCGCTACTGTCTGCTTATTTGTTATTGCATTCCTTCATTTATCCATTCCCTTTTGTTCCTATGGCGTTGTTATGGCTCTGCTATTTTGAGGCATGCCTCCTAAGAGAAGTAGGGCTGTTCGTGAAGGCCTTGATTTTTCGTCGACATCTGCTGCTTCCCAACGCCCGGGTACATCTGCTAGGCCTGTAATACCTTTTTTGCTTCCTTTTCTTCTTTCATTTTTAGGTGCTTTTGGTGCTTCTATGCTGCCTCATCGTACCATTTTTCTTTACCAATCTTTTCCCTCCTTTTTATGCTGCCTCCTTTTTCTTGGTCTTATTGCTTCTTACCACTTCTTATTCTTTGCCACCCTAAACTATAGGCCAACATTTCTAGCCTATTGTTTCCCGTTCCGAATCCAACGCAAACCGTGCCAAGAGAATACGGTTCAACAAGGCAAGGGTTATCATAAGGCAAGGTCTGTGCCCTATGTGCATGCCTATTCTATCCTTGCATATGCATTTATTCGCAGTTTCCCGTTTAAATTCGATGCATTGTAGGCCTTATTCCACAGGGCCCACGTATGGATCACATATTTTCATTTCCTCAGGAATACATTGATATATTGAAAGGTATACTTTTGTTCCTTCATATAGTTCTGTTCCTGCCGCCTTCTATTTGTTCCTCATATTTGTTGTTTACATATTTGCTTGCATTTTTGGTATGTCTCGCTTTTGTTGTCATATAGCTACATATAAGGATCGTTCTTATTATGGTGGGCCCGATTATGCCTGCGATAGGTGTTCTGCGATTTTCTGGTACCAAGAGAGGATTGAGAGTCAAAGCTCGGTCAGTCAGCATCGTACAGTTTACAAGAATTGCTGTCGTGTTGGGAGAATATCATTACCTATGCATAGGCCTTTTCCACCACCGTTGCAGGACCTGATTCGCTTTGATGCTGGTTCTCGATCGAACAGTTTTATGCGAATGATCCAACAATATAATTCTTTGTTTGCCTTCACTTCTCTTGGAGTTGATGTTGATAGATCTATTAATACTGGTGATGGTCCTTATGTCTTCCGTATTAATGGTGTTGTTCATCATCGTATTGGTTCGTTGATCCCCCCTATTGGCAAGCGTCCTGAATACGCACAACTGTACATCTATGACACTCTTAATGAATTACAAAATAGATTGAACATGTTCCCTGCAGAAGAGGCTGATAAACCCAATCCTGAAATTGTTTCTGACCTTATTGATATGTTGAATAGGGTCAATCCATTCGTCAAGAAATTTCGAATGGCAAGAGATAGACTCATGTCTCCAAATGCACCTGATGTTGCTATGAAACTTATCGGTTCTGTAAAAACACATGATGATAGATATTCCCTTCCAACTTCTTCTGAATTAGCAGGATTACTAATTGATGGTTCTTCTGCTAATACTTCTACTTTCGACGTTGTCGTCGAAGCTCAGCCCTCACAATTCAAGCAGATTTCCCCAATCCATCCAGTACTCATGTCTTTGCAGTATCCCCTATTGTTTCCGTACGGCGACAAAGGTTTTCATACTGCTATCAAGTTGAAGGAAGCTGATTTAGGTACTGTAGGATCCCGTGAGGACGTTTCTATGATGGAGTTCTATTGTTACTACATGCATTATCGCAGGCATGAGCCTAATCCAGCCACTTGCTGTGGTCGGCTTTCCCAATAATTTGGTGTCAACGCTTATTCATGTGTTGAAGCAAGCCGCCTTTCCTTTCATTTCTTTAATCAACACCTCTTACGATCTGAAACATATCAAGGAATATCAGATGCCATATGCCACGGTGCTTCCACAGGAAAAGATGTTGGGATTAAAAAGATGTTGCCTTCTAGCTTTATTGGTAGTAAAAGGTATATGCAACAGAATTATCAAGATTGCATGGCTATTTGTCGCGTGTATGGGCCGCCCAATAAATTCACCACATTCACTTGCAACCCAAAGTGGCCTGAGATTATAGAGGCTATTCGTTTTGAACCTGGCCAGAAACCATGTGATAGATCAGACATGGTAGTTCGTGTATTCCATATGAAACTTCATGAATATCTCGATGATATTAAGGAAGATCGAATCTTCGGCCCTATACATGCAAGTTAGTTTGTTTACTCTCGTTACCTTATTCTTTTTACTGCTTTTATTCTAAGAACTATACATCCTTTCGACTTTCCCATTCATATTGCCTTCTAATGCCAACATCACCTTTGTTTCTCTCTAAGTATGAGCCCACCCATACCTTTTAATGCATCACTTATCATATTGTGCTCCATTGATTGACCCTGTGTAATGTTACACTTACATTCTATGTTCATTTCATCATTCATTTTACATTCCTTTGCTTCCTTCTGTGCTATACTTTGGGTTCTAAATTTTGTGCCCTTTCAATACTTTAGTTCATCCTTTGGGTTCCTTATTCTTTTCACTGCTTTCATTCCAAAACCTATACAACCTTTCGACTTTCCCATTTGCATTAGCTTCTATTGTCAGCGTTACCTTCGTTTCTCTCCAACTATCATGCCACTCCTACACTCCTATCTTTTAATGCTTCGTATCATATTGTGCTACTTTAATTGACACCCTGTTTTATATGTGCAGGATGCAATACTCGCTTCTCAAAGACGTGACATCCGACTCACATAATTGGCAAGTCAGAACAAGGGTACTCCGATTCTCTGAGTATGCCGACAAAGCTCAACCGGCTAAAGTCCTAAGGCTTGATCTCATACTTCTTGATGAACAGGTTCATAAATTTTGTCCTGATACATTTTTCTCATTCTCCCCCCAGTTCACCTATGTTATCTGATGATGTCCAGGGAACTGCCATGGAAGGCCAGATCCCCGAAAATTGGGTTCAACAATTTAAGCCAATTCTAAAAGAAAATTCCGTTTACTATATCCAATATTTTCAAGTACGTCCTGCCCGTACAATGTACCGACCTGTTGATCATGAATACATGATGCGGTTCACAAAATATACAAGAGTGGTCGAAGTGAATCCTGTGCCGGACACATTTCCAATGTATGCATGTAAAATAGCATCGTTCGCTGAACTTCGTGAAAGAGTGGGTGTGCAAGAATTTTCATCAGGTATTGATAAATGAGACATTGCCTCATATACAACATTCTGAATCTTTATTCTGCCATTCCATGCTTTCGCTTACTTTGCAAAGTCTAAATTTATTCTACTTCATTACCTACTGCTATTAACACATTATGCAACATAGATGCTATTGGGATTTTTGAAGGGTGCACACGTATCATGCAACAAAATACGAAGAATGGCGTTAAACCACTCAGAAACATTTACATATCAGACGGGAGGTACCTACTCACTAAATATTACAGCATTTACTTATTGTAACTACCTATATTAGCAGTAGAAACCAAGTACAAAATTAACCGTTGATTCCCTTCATTACCTCATCTTTTTACTAATTATATCCTGTAGAGAAACTATTCGCGTCGCTTTGTGGAACCAGCATGCCTATGACTTCAATGATGAGCAGTATATGGAAATAGCTAAAACCAAAACTCTGGTTTTTCTCTTTGTCGTTGTAACATGTGCATGGCATGAAGGTAAGTATATCCTTCCTGTATGCAGATATGTTCCAATATGCATATCCAATGTGCCTCTTTTAATGCTCTTCATGTATAATATCTAGGAAAATTATCACTTCAAGGGTCCACAATATGCAGATGGTATTTAAACCCTGACCTGCCAGAAGCCGCTGCCCTCCATGACAGGTTTAATAAATTCACTCCATATAAAATATGAAATTCCTTCATGCCTGATCTTTTTGTCCATTAATCCTCTACGTGTCTAGCTATCCACATGGGCTACGACAGCCAATCTGGCATGGTCCAGCACCATCGCAGATTGGGCCAATTGAAACCACTGTTACAGATTTGGCAATGTTGACAAACCCACATACTATCTATGTAAGCCATTATATTACTAATGCATTCAATATACATTTACCATGGCTCTGAATATTATTTCCTCTTTGCTTTCCCCAGTGCAACAGATACATTGCAACTATTAAAATGAAGAATTTATTGCGCAACCAATCCTGGTGGTATTTGGCCTGTCAAAGATGCAACAAAACAATCCAAGCTCATGGCAATAGATATAAATGCACATGCATAAAATGTCCCAGCACAGATGGGGAACCCAGGTTCTCATTCCTAAAATTTATTGTCATCTACAAGATTATATCTATGATATATCTATATAGATTGATACATTACAATTTGATCCTTCCTGTTCCATGATGTTCATCACAGATATCGCCTTGCTGTTATCGCCACTGATCCAGCAATGCCAATCAATGACCCCAACCCACCATCTATTGAATTGGTCTTCTTTGGTCCCGTCGGTGAAGAAATAATAGGAATGCCAGTCGACGCCCTAATTGCATCAAGTGGAGGCGTAGAGGGCTTCGTTCCACCACAAATAACAAGACTCTATGGAAGGGAATTCAGATTACGCATTAGTGTTTCTCCTGGAGCCCTTCAAAGGCCAAACCTCTCTTATCAAGTTGACGGCATTGTCAATGTTGGCAATCTCCTAATCACTCAGCCTCTACCAATACTTCCATGTAATCCCACACTATCACCATCTCTATTTCCTGATTATTGACCAATATTTTGCATTCCATTCACCATATTAACAACAGAACTATTCCTGTAGCAACCCTGCAGGAACAACCCACTGCTCCCTCAATATTAACTAATGCTCAAGGACAGGCTGGAGGTTCATCTTCCCAAAAGGCAACCGAAATAACGCCGCCTAAAGTTTGTTCCCCCTTCTTTTCTCAAACATATCATTTCCAATTGCACAATAGTCACTGATGTACCACAACCATTGAACTCTCTGATACAGGAGACATCATCATCATTAACCCCGCCTCCGATGCAAACACCGCCTAACCTAGAGGTAAATGATTTCCCCTATTGACCCAGATGCAAACCTTCTTCAACAAAAACAAGGCAACCCAATCCTTTTTATTCTTCAATTCTATTCACCTCTACTTCTCTCTTTGCAAACAGACAGATCACCCTGCTATTGCTACTCACAAACGACCTCGATCTCCTCAAGCCAATGAACAAGGAAAAAATGCCGACTCAAGCAGGTACAAATCCAGTTCATACAACTATGATCACATACTAGCACAGGTACTCATACACTGAAAAAAAACATCTTAATGAAAAACTTTTAGTGATGAGCGTACTATAACCAAACGTTCAACAGTAAGGAAGCTCATCCTCGATGACTTACCAGAGGAAACCTAGGTAATCTCTAATGAACAACCAAAACATAGCATCAATATTTTTGCATACTACACATTTCATGGCAAGGCAGTGATAATATACATATCTTCATCTTCTCATATGCACAGGTCAGCTAACTTAGTGATGAAGACCTCCTTTTGCAATTTTGAATATGTCCTCCTATAAAATGTAGACAACACAGCTGCAAATGCTACCCGTTCAATCCTCTCAGCGCAGCACACTATAAGAAGGCATCTCCATCTATTACTAAGCCACACCTTTTGCGGTTGTTTGCACCCTAGCCTACATTGCCATAGGACCTACTATGTATTTTAGGACATGCCAGTAATATGTATCACCGCACTAATATCTGCACCGAAATATTGTACCGACAAACATCATGCTGTAAATATTTTACGTTGTGCAACGCCATGATAAAACAAAACGGCGTTGCTTCAATGCTTGCGCTAAAACATCAAGCTTGATATGGTTAACCTTTGAACATGCCTTAGCTACTTATGCTAGACTATCAGGCTTGGTATACTTAGACTATGACTGAACTGTTCTACTCTATCTACAATGGCCGCTCATGCGTGTACAATGCATTACGATTGATGCACGTTGCCAATAATTGTTCTTCGAGACCTAACATTCACCCGTTCTGACGATTGTACCCACGTTTTCAAACCTGAAGGCAAAGCTCTGATTAAGTATTATAACGGGCGCAGCGTAGCGCGCCTCTCTTCCTAGTGTCTAATTAAACCCGATTCGATTGCAACCTTACTCCGAGGTTGGGCCATGTATGCCCTATCATTGTCATACTGTGTGCTACTACCAGTACGGTGGCTATCAAACCCCAATTTATAATCGTGTCTTATGTATGAGTCTCTACATCAATATCTAATACATATAGATTATAATAGAATAGTATTATAATCATACATCAATTAATATTACAACATAATATCTACCAATACAAAAGGTGTTAATCCATAGGATTCATTATATTGGCCAAACAAAAGATAGGGAAAACTAAATATTCTTGGAAACATAGCAAATAGTCCATGATGATCACAGTGACCAAAACCTGAAGAACGGCTCTGACCAAGACAAAGACATGGAAGATATGGAAACGAAGAAACGCAAAAATATGTCTAACGTAGAAAACCAGGGTATGTCTATGTTTTATGAACCGGCAGGTAATGCATATAATATGCAAGAGGAAATGCGAACAACCAATTTGGAGGGGTGGCTGTCAGTGTTATTTGGACATCCGTCTTCATTTTTTAAATTGAAAATCCTAAATTCGAATCGGATTCCGACACCCATGTCAGATTATGAGTTGTATTTTGTATGTCTAAATTTTTTTTTATCGAATTAGACACTGAATCTAAATTAGATTTTAACATCCATATCTGTATCATTAGTAGTTGTTCATATTCATTGGGAGCAACTCTCCTGCAGTGTCCCCTCTGGCTTGCCGGCCACCATAATGATACATAGTACCACTCCGAACCATGGAGATTTGATCTTTTCCGCTGGGCACTCTGTTGGCCAAAGCGACAAAGTATTGGGTTTAGATGAGGTGGAAAGCAGCACGGCTGATGAGAACATCCAGTCTGTGCACCGGGTCATAACAGGAAAGAAATCAATAGTAGTGGAGACGGCACTGGATATGGTGGTTCAAGCTGGCGATGTTCCAAGACCAATGGCTATGGAGCCGGCTGGTCATACGGCCACTGATGTGGTGGTTTCGTCAATAGGAATAAAAATAAAAAAATTGATAATATATGTTAGCGTATTTATTAAAATAGATAGTATATCGGTGTATTTGTAAACCTAGCATATGTATTCAGTACTATAAAAATTGAAAACTTGATTTTAGAACCTGAGTGTGGGGGACCGTCCAAACAGTATTCTAGTTAAACTCCAGGAGGATCATTATTCACAATCAAAACCTCGATGATTAACCAGAATGTTATTCCGGTAGTCCCAGCACATGTTTACTTCTAGGACCGGAACACGTGCCTTTACAACATATAGCATTACAACACAGCTTAAGAAAAAGCAAATAATTAAATTACACTACAAATTCTTAAGGTTTTACCAAGTTATTACAATTTACAGTAAAAGAGAGTTATGAGAAGACTAAAACCTACTCAACTACTAACCTGCAAAAGAAACTACATAGCGGAAGACTAAAACTATACAATAAAAGCAGGATGGAGCCACATACCATTAGGCTCCATCATAAAAGCATGCCAACAGAGTAAGATGCACTACTCATATCCACCACCACCCTCGGCAGGCGTGAACTAGCCAAAGACCAACTCTCCCTCACCTGCAAAACCTGTAGAGCAGTTGAGTACGAAGGTACTCGCAAGACTTAATTCATAATGAGTAACTTATAATTAGCTTGACTCTAAGGATCATACATTTGGATATTAGCAAGAAAATGACCACATGGTTTAGTAAAATTTACATGCAAAAACGATTTGGCACATACATATGTGAACACCTAAACTTAATTTACAACAATACCACTATACCCTGCAAAGATCAATTGTACATAATTGTAACTAGAACCATAACGAACATAAATGTAACACGACCTATCTCCACCATAACTAACATAACCAACCACAATCTACAACAAAACTCTACGATGGTGCGCATGGACAGAAGTCATGTTTATGACTGAGAGCGCAGCATTTTGAAATGTTTTACACCCTGCAGGGGATACTCTTTTACCCACACGACACGAGGACCATTCGGCTTGTGCCACACGCTAAAGTGCGCACAAGAGGTACTCATGACAACCTTTCCCAATAAGCCCCAACCATTTGATACATGCATCGCTCGGTGTGGAGGTATCTAGAACTACTCCCGGAGCAAACTAGATACCTCTTCCAAACCCGCCCACTCACACCGTCGATGTTTAGGCTCAAATGATCACTGGTACAAAGGTATTCGGCCCGTCTTACCATTAGATCGACATGTGATGAGTATGGTAAGTGCTTAAGCCAACGACGACCAACGATCGATGCTTAACCGATGCAAAGCGATCTACAGTATCCAGGCTCCTTCTTCGAACTACCGCAGGAACCTCCTCCAGGGCAGATGATACCCCTAACACTGCTCACATCTCATCTCATGCTTACCACTCATCAACTCATCATCAATATCATTGTGTAAGTAATTATTAAGCCTATGCTCGCGAACGATGAAACATTTCACCGCTCGATTTCTACCGTAAACCTATGCAATACTAAGCAACTCGTATCACATTTTAAGTTGGACATTAATATGATTATGCCCGGGCTACAAGGATATGTATCAACAACAATTGAAGGAAAAGATCATGCATCTACATAGGTCATACTCACAGTATTCCGACATCGACTCAAACTCATGTATACATACATAAGGAATATTTATCAATTTATACCATACGAGATCCAAAGTTTTGGGATAAGTATGCTTAGATGCTTGCCTTGCTACACTGGAGTTTGCCTTATGATACCCGCACAACACTCGCAAAATTCGGGGAGATGGACGTCGTCTTCAATCACCACCGGGTCACACGCCGGTTCTCTGCTCACTAGAGAAGAACACATGCAATGATGAATATGATTGAAGTGCAACAATGCATGCCACAATATGCATAAAAACATGTTAGATGTGCAAGACACATGAATTAATGTCACACTAAGCGATCTAAACGAAGTCAGAAAAATATCAGGAGGCTGGTGTATCCGGGTGGACTCGGATTCAACTTGTATGACAGATCTATGCTACATAAACATGTATATGCCTTATCCAAAAGATTCTAGACCCAACTTGCACCCTAATCCCTAACGATTTTTTAATACAATTCAGTGGGCTTTCTCCTGTTGAACCTGGAGTATCTGGGCTGTCTAGAACAGTCGTTTTTAAGGGGATTTTAGGGTCGATTTGATTTGTGAGTCTCTACAACCCTAAGGAAAACATGCTAGGGATAGTTCAAGGAGTCTGAAACTCACTCATCAACCTAGCAACACGACTTCAAAGCTCATATTCTCCCAAAACTATATTTTACTCCAAAAACTCAAGAACATCTAAAGAACTCAAGAACAACACGATTCCTCCATGAAAACAAAAATGAATTGGATAGATGAGTAGCTCCTGAGCTTGTGATCGTGTGGATACTAGGGTCCTTGTGATCGGAAGATGGACAGAGCGGTGGCATGAGCTCACTGGAGGTCAGATAGCAATCAGTGAAGAGATGAAAACATGTGGGAGAGCCTTTCCTATGGGCTTACTGGGGAGTTACTGCACGCACCATTAAGGGTTGTCGGTCGGTTAGCTCGGCTAGCGTTGGAGAACAAGGGCGGTGGGTGGCATGTCACAGTGCTTTTTTCGTGTGGGCTCAGAGGGACTCGATGGTGCTTGAAAAAGGCCAAGGGGATGGCTGCAGTGCTTACTTTAGCTAGGTCAGTAGGAGTCGAGAAGGTGTGGCAATGAGGAAGAAGAGGATCGATGTGAATGGTTTTATTGGGTTCTGACACTGCTCCACCTCCAATGCGCTTCGAGCTACAAGAGGAGGTTCATAGGTTGGAGAGGGGAATATAGAGTCGCACTGAGCATAGAGGGAGAGTGTTTGCTTGCCGGTGGCGACGAATTACACAGCGAGCGAAGATTGGTGAGAAAGACAGAGGAGGAGGAAAGGTGGTGGGGCGCGGTGACCAAATGGGAAAATGGGGAGAGGAGAAGAATAGGAAGGTGGGTCCATTTATAGGGGAAGAGGGGGAACTAGGGTTTAGAGGGTGCGGTGGTGTCACATGTGCAGCTTGGTTTGGATCTTGAGAACCGAGAAGGTAGGCACTATATCAGACAGAGCAGGCACGCACAACACTATGAGGAGGGGGGACCGAGGTGATTCATGGGCGGATAGGTGCATGTGAGGGTCAATAACAAAACTGGCTCAGAGGATGGGGAGCTAATTCTTTTTTTAGAGGCGGTGGGAGGTTGAAGACGGTGGCATGGGCGTGGGACCTACATATCGGTGAGGGGGAAAGGGAAATGAGATGAGGTGCTAGGCCAGCTTGCGTTGGCATGCAATTGGGCTTATGTGGGCCTAGGCGCATAGTGTGGAGAGACTGGAGGCAAGATGGGCCTCGGCAGGCCGACTCGGTGTAGCATATATATATATATTTAGAGAGAGAGAGAGAGAGAGAGAGAGAGAGAGAGAGAGAGAGAGAGAGAGATGAGCCAAAAGAGAAAAAGGAATTTGGCCCAAGTTAGATTTAGGATTTAGTAAATAGATTAAGAATTGTTCTGAAATTTGAATATGTAATTTGATTTAGAGTTTGATTTGAATTAAGGAATTTATATTAGAGATTTGATTTAAGAATTAGAGCTAAACTTAGATTTTAGATTTGATTTGAATTTGCATTAGATTCAAATTCAAATCAACACATAAAGAACAAATACCAAGAAAACCAAATGCACATGCTCAATGTAAATGCAAGGTTTCAGTTTGAAATTCTGAATTTGAGGTGAGTTTGAGTTACTTAGCTCGAAAATAAATATATACATATATATACTCACATATATACTTATGTATATATATACTTATATATACTTATATATATACTTATATATATACAGATACACATTTATACATACATGCATATGCATATACATATATACACATTGGTTTTACTTTGATATTAATTTATAACAAAAATTAAAACTAGAGATTTTGGCTATCCTCTAAATGCTAAAACACCTAGTGCTACAGTGGCTTTTCACAATTGACAAATAAATGAATTTTTTTTTGACACTATGTCTGTTGGGAGAATAATACGTTGTCCCCCGTGCGTCCAAGGTCCATGAAATCTCTACAAAACATGAAGTCTGGCGATTAAAACGACATTGCTACATGAGGAATGAAGGGAGCCACCAAGCGATGTGAAGGCAGACTTCATACTAACCGAAGGAACTATCCCTCATTGCGAAGGCATACTTTGTAATAGCAACAGGAACTATCTAGCGTTGTGAAGGCAGACTTAGTGTTGGCGGAAGGAATTAATTATCAAGCGGTGCGAACGTGTTTAGATCATCTCTAATAGAAACTCTAAAAATCTATTCCTTATAATATTATTATAGTACCTCCTAACACTATTACAACATCCCTTATTTCTTATATCTTCAACAGCTACTTTATTTCATACTTTCCATTACTCTCCTCATCCTCTCGGACCCACGTGCATACGCTGTGAACAGTAACAGAGACAGCCATATCGTACTGCAAAAATGCCGCTAGGCAGCTACCTCCCGTATCACTGTTTCTCGATACTGCCTCTATTGGAGAGGGATGCGGCGCGAAAAGATACAGCATTTTACTGTAGCAAAGAAAAAAAGTACAGATGCTATCTTTGTTGGAGATGACCTTAACACAATAAACTATAGCAAGACTTCGTATCGAGCAAGGGACAAAAGCCACTTAAAGAAGTGCTTCACCCGAAGGACTTTCATGTATAGCCTGAAAGCGAGTCTACTCAAATGGCCTACCGAAGCCCCCCTACGCCACCCCATTGGAAACACCAAACGAGATTCCCAATCATTTGGAGCCCACTCGGCATAGTACGATGCTACTTGGCTTATGGACAAATGATCATTGTACCCTTAGAATATACTTCCATATCAGGATATATTCAAGTCAATATCTACGGAGTAGTTAAGAAATGGGTTATAAATACCCTCATCCTTAGTTGTAATAGAACATTCGATTTCATATGCTAGACACCCAATTATTATCGTTTTGTGACATGAGCGGTCCTCTCTAGCCTTCAAAGCTTCTCGCTTCGGAGCCCCCACATTATTTGTTTGAATATATATCCACAACAACGTCTAATTCATGGTCCAACAAATAAATGGCAAATCGATTAGTGTGTTTTCTCTCTTGAGTATGGATCCTATTGAAC
Source organism: Phragmites australis (assembly GCF_958298935.1). Classification (NCBI taxonomy): domain Eukaryota; kingdom Viridiplantae; phylum Streptophyta; class Magnoliopsida; order Poales; family Poaceae; genus Phragmites; species Phragmites australis. The sequence continues at coordinate 18,507,028 of NC_084941.1, read as the reverse complement.
ACTGCAAATTACCCTCCACTCTATATAAAAAATACTCGTCGTCTCCACCTCGTGTCTTGTCATTGTCTTTCCTGGTGCAACCATATCATGCCAACGACATCATAGCTGATGCGGGGTCCGGTCATTCCTCTATCCACTCTACCGCAATTATCATGTCCTCCTCATATCCGTAGTGGCTCATTGTCATCAGTTTTATTACAAAACCCAAACCCCATATCCGTCATCTGTGGCTACACAAGTAGTGCCTTTACTGCCGCCTATAACTATACCTCCACTAGTTTCATCCCTCTATAGTCCCATTTTAATGAACCTGTTTTACACTTGAATCCAAACCTTAAATAGTACATTAGAAAGAAAAAGATCAGTGCTATATGAGCACGGATATATAAAGAAATATGTAGTACTATCTTAAAAGAAGAATTTTTCTCAAACTGTATAGCTCAGTCTCAAAATAAAAAACACTCAACGCTTCACTACCACTATGGTCACCTTCCAGTCATCATTCCACTCTCCCCCGGATCTTTTTTGGAAAGCTCTCCCCCGGATCTTGGTGGCGAGCGGCCATGGGAGGGTGGAAGACGAAGAGGTACATGTGCGGTGGGAACACCATGCGCACGGCAGAAAAAAGCCTGTTCCGTTCCGATCAGGACTGCGAAAGCGTGAGCACAAAAACAGAAAAGTGCCGACGAAAGTGACGATAGAAAAACTAAGCCCGCAAGGTTTCGCGACGCACCAACCAACCCCTCGCCTTCACCCGATGGCCTCGTCCGGCGGCGGGGGCAGAGGGTCCCACCCGTCAGTCTCCTCATCCGCCGCCAACCACCCCTCGCCGGCGTCGCTCGACGGCGGCCTCCTCCTCCGTCTCCTCCAAAACCCTCCTCCCCACCCGCGCGCGCAAACCCCCGCCCCGCCCCCCGGCGCACCGGGGCCGCAGGACTTCTTCGTCGACCCCGCCGTCGCCGCTGTGGGGCCGCTCTTCCCCACCCCGCCGCAGATGCAGGGGGGCGGCTTCGCGTGGCCCTCCCCCTCGGCCCAGCAGCCGCCGCAGCAGCAGCAGCTCCGGTTCCCCGATCCCCGATTCGCGCCGTCCGTGGATCCCTACGCGGCGCTACGCGGCGGTGGGTTTGAAGCCGCGGATGCGGTCAGGCCAGAGAGGCCCCGGCCAGGGGCGCCGCCTCCGGGTTTCGGCAAGGTTTCGCACCAGGCCGCCTCAGGCCGTGAGACGCCGAATGCGTTTGGGGGGATGCCGAATAGGGAGCAGAACCAGCATCGTCCAAGGGGTTTCAGTAGGACGTTGAATAAAGAGCCTCGGACCACTGAAGCCGCTCAGGAAGTGTTCGGCATTCCTGGCAGAAATCCGCTTGGAGAGCAGCATATGCCAATAACCAGTGGCCGTGATGCTGCTGCAGGAATGATGTATAGGGAGCAGCGGCATGATCACTTTTTATCAAGGACACCGCCTGATATGAATGGCAACAGACCGTTTGGTCGGATGCCTCTTGGAGAGCCGCATACGCTTCCTAGCCCAGGTGGCAGGACACTACGTGGAGATCAGCACACGCCTCAGATCACAGGGGGCGGGATACTTCACAGAGGTCAGGGGCAGCAAGACCCACGTGTAGCGAACACACCACAAAGGGAGCAACGGTGGCAAGGGTATAGGGACGAAAAGGGCCATGTTCCACGGAAGCTGCCAAATGTGAATGTGCGTGATATATTTGGTAAGAAACCAGTGAAAGAATTGCACCATGTAACAGTACCTGCCAGTAGTTCAGTTCCTGTGTATGTTAGGGAGGATAGAGTGAATAGTTTGGACGATGCTATAATTGGGGAAGTAGGTTTGGAGCATGGAATGGGTGGAGAGGTGGTAGCGGAGGCAAGGAAGTTTGAAGTATCGCATCAGAAGAGCGAGGTTAGATTTGCCAGGGAGGATGAGGAAGAAGACAATGATGGCAGGGAGGAGGATGTTATGATTGAGCAGTTGACGGAAAGTCTGGTGATTAATGACAATGGTGAGGCCAAGGGAGTGGTATTGCAAAAAAGTGGCCTAAGGAGCAAGGTAAATTGGATTTTTTGGCAATACGATATGAAGCTTATTTATGATTAAGTGCATCTAGTTGTTTTTTTGCATTTAATGCCTAATTCAGTTGATTTCCCCCATATCCATCTGATGTAGCTGTTAATTATTACTCTCGAGTGCATCAGATTGGTTTGTCGTTGTGTGCTCTGATCCCTAGTAAATTCCATCTCAGGTCACACAACTGAAGGAAATCTTGTTTATTTTTTTATGAGTTGTGGTTCTCAACTTCTCATAGTACATGAATGCATTTGATATCAGTTCTAAACAGTATCACAAAGAAATACCAAATTGATCTGTAAATCTGAGAAAGAACACCATGACTGCCAGTTTAGCCTGTTTGTGGTTCACATACTCCAGTAATGTTTCAATCTTGCTTATAGACAGTACTATAAGATCATAAAAATATGCTGTCTTAATGAACATATGAGAACCACCTCTTCGTTCTCCAGTGAGATGACAACATATTTTCAGAACAAGTTAATTGGCACCTCAAATCCATAAAAAAATTTACATGCCTTGAAATAATCCAAATATATGCAAGGCTGCTTGTATATAAACGCTTGAAGGTGGGTTTGCCAATTGAGTACTGGTTATTGCTTTCTAAAACCTTAGGCTGCTTGTATATAAACACTTGAAGATGGGTTTGCCAATTGAGTACTGGCTATTGCTTTCTAAAACCTTAGGTACCTTAACTATAAGTTGTATGCTGGTTTGTGCACATCAGCACATGGATTTAAAAGGATGTTAGAGAAGATGGAGAGGCAGGTTGAAGCAGTAAAATGTGTTAACATAAATTGAAGTAGACCCACTACCATGTGTCATGCTTATGTTACCCATGGTTGGATGTGGATAGTGAAAATGCTGTTACAACTAACAGTAGTGCTGCCTAGCAATACTAGTGCACACATTTTACACTTACCTTCAATTGTAGTGGCATCTTGTTAGGCCTGCTGGATGAATGTGATGCAATTGAATGAAAACTAATTACTCCCTCCGATTGCAAATGTAAGTCGCTTTAAACTTGTGCACATGGATTAAGAAAGTAGATTAAATGACCTTGTTGCCCTTTATTTATTCTGCATTGAAAAAGATAAGTCATTCATTTGTGAGAGTGGTAGCATTTATTAAACAAGAGCAAAACGGGAACAAAAGAGAAAAAAATACATAGAAGTTCGAGAATGATTTATATTTAAAGAATAGTTGAGGAGGCTAAAACAACCTACATTTGCATGCAACCAGAGAGAGTATAAAGCTATTATGGATCTACTCTATTCACAAGTTAATATTCACAACATATCTACTTTGCACCAGCCTATCTTCCTAGGTTCAACCCTCAACTTCTTTGAGGAATAGTCTAAAACTGTATTTCTTTTATATTCTGAATTAAGAATTCTTCATTCAGGAGAAATCATAACTCAAAACATGATCAATATTTTGTACATTGAATGCAGTCAGAGTATGAGTCAGCAAAATCCCAACTGAAAGTCACTGAGGTTGAACACTAAGATCTTACTGTGCATTTTGATGATGTGGACTCTTTGTCTTCCACTTGCCTTTTCGCACTACACATTCTTACGCTGTTTCATGATTACTCAGGTCAAGTTTGAGTCTATTGGAACATGTTCCCGAGCCTAATTGAGCTGATCAGATACGAATATACATGCATGTTTACAAGATGCTAAGCTTGATCATATAAATGCATGTACACAAAGCAATCAATCTTATGTGCTCTTGCTCAAATCGAAAAGTTTGAGCCTGAGCCGAGCCCAGCCAGGTTAATCCAAGTTCTGCCTTTTTACACTCAGGTGGAATTGATTTACACCTATAAGTTGGTAGCTAGATCAAGTTAGCTCCATCACAATTCACCTACAAGTGAGTAATCTTGTGTAAACCATACGTAAAACAATGGAACAGCTGTCGTACTTTTGCAGTACTAGCTTCAATTGTGGCCTAAATTGCTTTTAGCTGTCTGGCCAGTTGCATTATCAAGAACCCTGCCAGCTGCTAGTTGCCACTTATACTTTAGCAACTGTTTTTACAATTTCTAGAACAACCTTACAGTTATGTTAGATTTAGCCTCCCTCTTTCATCTTGCAGGACTTCAGGTCAGACTTTTCTAGAGGGCATCATGTATCAAGCCAACGTATAAGAATTCAGAGGAGACACAGGCCATGTCGCTATGACATAGATCAATTTACACCTAGTTTCTTGTTAATTTTTGAATCATTAGTGCCTTCAGAGGAGGAAATTGCAAAGCAGAAGCAGTTGTTAACAGCTCTCAGCAGACTAATAAACAAGGAATGGCCTAATTCAAGACTATACCTCTATGGATCATGTGCAAATTCCTTTGGTTTCTCAAATAGTGATATTGACCTTTGTCTCTCTATTGATGACAAGGAAATGAGCAAGGTCGATATTATATTGAAATTAGCAGACATTCTCGAAGCTGGTAATCTCCAGAATATTCAGGTGATCTCGAGTCTCCTTTCATGTTGTGTTACGACATATCAGATATCTTTTGAGTTGAATAATATCATGATATATATTCTAAATTCTAAACAATGTGCTGATGTAACATGTATCTTTCCAAAGTTTCTGATTAAGTTTGTATCAAGGGTTTGGCCTTTATGATGTACTATTGCATACAACAATCTCATGAAAAGTCCCTGTTACTGTATCAACTTTTATATCAAAACACTATCGTTTAGAATCACTCTGATATGGTTTGGAATTTGAACTTGTGTACTAAGTTTCTGACTCAAATTAATGAAATTTTGTAGGCATTAACTCGAGCAAGAGTCCCAATAGTGAAGCTTATGGATCCAGAAACAGGGCTTTCCTGTGATATATGTGTCAATAATCTTTTAGCAGTTGTTAACACAAAACTTTTGAAAGATTATGCACAAATAGATAGAAGGTTACGGCAGTTGGCATTCATTGTGAAGCATTGGGCTAAATCTCGCCGAGTAAATGAAACTTACCAAGGAACACTTTCTAGTTATGCGTAAGTTATCCGTTTGACATTATTAAAAATGTATTATGCTCATCTTTTCATGATCACAGTCTGAATTTCATTATTCTCTTGACATTCAGATATGTAATAATGTGCATCCACCTCCTACAGCTGCGAAGAATACTCCCATGTCTACAGGTATCTGAGTTGTAGTGCATTTCTTGTATATTACATCTGCTACATACTTATATGTGTCTACCTTTTACATCTGTTAAGAATTCTTCGCACTTTAAGGTTCCCACTGCATATTGTTGCAACACAATTAGTTTAAAAGATTTGCATCTCCTACATTTCACACTTGAAAGTGACCTAGACCGACTTTACTGAAAAATGTAGCATTTTGATGTAACTTTTGGTATGTAAAAGATGGATTCTATCAATCACTATGTACAGCTATTTTTCTTTTTTGGGATTTCTAGGAAGATTACATATTTGCTGTATCGACACCATTTTCTGCATGTGTTGGCAGAGATGCTAGTATGCTGTATATGCTTGATGTTGTTCTCGTGCCATATTAATGCTATATGCCATAGATCTTTTGGTGCTGTCATTTTTGTATGTTGGATAACTAAATTGTACTTGGTGAGTACCCTTCATTAGAAATGCTCAGAAATGATTTGTTTAAAAAGCAAACTTTGCTGTATTATTATTCTTTTGCATTAATTGATTGCCAAAGGTTCTGATTTGTGGTCTTTACATCATTTATATTGTTGGTTGTACCCAATTTATAAAGGTGAACCAAAGCTACAGTGCTGTAGAAGAATGATATTATCCCATATGGCTACAGTCAAGAAGAATATATATGTGCTTTTGTTCACCTTTTCCCTGTGGCAAAGAAATAATCTATTGTAAAATTTTTCTGTTTGCCATCTCTATTCCTTTGTATTATTTTTGTTTGTCAACTAATTGACTGATATCAGGAAATGGAGACAACCTACTATGTCACTGTGGATGAAAATAACTGTGCTTACTTTGACCAAGTGGACAAGCTTAATAACTATGGCGCTCACAACAAAGATACCGTCTCAAGGCTGCTTTGGGCCTTTTTCCATTACTGGGCGTATGAGCATGATTACACAAGAGATGTCATATCGATTCGTACTGGAAGGATCATTAGGTATGCTGTATAGCATTTTAAACCGTCATTTCTTTCCCAGAAAGTTCTCTTGATGTGCTGAACTTTTGTTTCCTGGTTCCTATTTGAATATCGTGACACCCAGAATTGTGTGCAACGGAATATGCTATGCAGCCAGTTCAGTATAGTAGTATCTATTTACCCAAGTCACAACTATTGAATTATAAACTGTTGACCATGCAACCAAAACAGCTTCCATTTTTGTTTATTGTGTAGTGAAACAAAAAAGTAGCTAAAGTTGTTTCTTCTCATCCTTTTTGACACTTCTTTCAGCAAGGAGAGGAAAGACTGGACGAGACGGGTTGGAAATGACAGGCATCTCATATGCATTGAGGATCCTTTTGAGACCTCCCATGATCTTGGTCGTGTTGTCGACAAGTTCACCATCAAAATACTCCGGGAGGAATTCGAGCGTGCTGCCAATATACTGCAGTTTGATCCAAACCCCAGTGTCACGCTTTTTGAGCCTTATGTGCCCCCTCTGTTGCCGAGCCTGATCCAGGAAGAAATGGTGAGCACTGCTGGAGTAGATCTATGATCACAATCTTTTGTCATGCTTCAAGAGGTCCCTTTGTTTCGAAGGATTATCCAATGGCCATTTTATTTTGTGCATAGTTGTACAATATATATTTAGTTGTGAACTAACCTGAGGCCTCAGGTGGGCAACAGCACCTAGCTGCTTAAGGTTGGGCCAGCAATATTTGCTATCAGACTTCTAGCGCTATCAATTTCAATGTACATGTTGGTGATTGAACCAGACGGTACCGCCCTTTTCATGATTCGGAGGTTTAGCAAAATATGTTATGCAAGAGGATCCTTGAGTTGTGTCAACATCTGCCAGTGTGATTCTATTGAACTTCTCTTTGTTTTGGAGGTGTGTCAAAATATGTTATGTTCTTGCCAAAACATCTCTTGTTTATAGTGATCTTGGTGCCTTGACATGTCGTGGCGACCCCCGGGTGCCAGAAGCCCAGGATGCCTAGCCCCTAGGTGAAAGTTAGATTGGAAATGAAAATAGTAAGTATATATATATATATTGTGGTAGAAAAATAAATAAATAAATAAACCTCACATGACAACAAAGTAGGAGATATAGGAGCTGAATAGAGCTGCAAATTGGTATACGTTCTTTAGGCCATCTCTAACCATATGTCCATATGTCCTTTATTTTGTTCCTTTCTCGATTCTCTTCTTTGTTCTCATTCCCTTTATTTTCTCTTATCTTCAACGGTTTTTCTTTAATGGGAATCGTGAAGAGAAAGGAGAGAAAATTCCGTCCTGAAGAGAATGATCTTAGGAATGACTTTGAGAATTCTTTCGTGACGAAAATCGTGAAAGAAAATCGTTGGAGTGTTGAAGGAAATAAAAATCCCTTCACGATAGGATTTTCGCTCATGACGGGAATCCCTAGATACAATCAGGTTCCCAGTTCTCATCTGACGCATTTCTTGCGGTTGGACCTAGAAGTAGCCCAACTTGGCTCAATTGGAAGCCAAACCATATCATATGTTATTCCTTGTGCACACCCAAGCCTCACCCATCTCAGAATATTTAGCATTTTTTCCCTATGCGATATGTTTTCCTTGTGCACACTCGGATAAGGCCTACCCTGCAGCAAGAGATGTTAAGAAGAGTATGGGCACGTTTGGTAGCTTTGATGTGGCTTGTTTTGCTTGGGGAAGCAAGAAATCACACGTTTTGATGCTTTGCCAGCTGTCTCGATACCGGTGCTCACCTTGCCAGTGTGAGAGAGCTAAATCTGCTCTCTGGTGTTGGCAAGGCTAGCCTTGCCGGGCGAGACGAGCGGGCAAAAGAACCAAACATGCACTAAGATTGGTGTACTTGAGACTGTTTATTCTAGGAACAAAGTTGCAAATACACCTAAAAATCACTTCAAGTTGCAAGTATAATCTACAAATATTTTTCACCAAATTTACAAACCGCGACTAGAAATGATCAGGAGATGTTGAACCGACCCCCTTTTGATGGCGTGGATCAAAGCGGAATTTGGATGAGAGCTTGTTATCCTCCCTTTGCGGAAAAGGGGCCTGCCGAAACCCTGAACAAGGCAGTATTGGGTGCCATCCCGCACCACCTTCTTCATTGGAGGATTTTCTTTTTCTTTTGCAAAATAGGCAAGCTGGGATGGGATCCATCTGATCCAAACCGTAAGAACACAATCCAAGGATTCAAAATTTAAAGTTCGCACTTTCCCACCACATGGCGCGGTACCAGCTGATATATGACTGAATCAAATTGCCCATCATACATACAAAATGTTGCTATCATGACATCTTTAATAACACTTTCACACCACTTCACCGGACGGAGCAAACACAATCCTACAACATGCAATGAATTAAGGTTTCTCTACTAAAGGAACAAATTTGCAAATAATGTTGCTCATGTTGAATTACAGATTTGTCATACCTCTCCAACAGGAAGAAACCTTATCCATGATGTGAATTATTTACAAAGTTGAAAGAATAAATGCCCCCAAATACGAGTACACAGGCCATGCCAAACAAATTGTGTATTCTTGTTTTTATCGAACGCTGGGAAACCCCATTTCTATTACAAAGTAACGGAATATAATTTGTACATCCAAGTCTTACACCAACATAGAACAGAGTTTAGGAAGCAAAACTGAAACAAGAAATAGACAACCACTAATTGTGTATTCAAGCGGGCATGTTTACAATCCTTAGCGATTTTGCGACAATATAAACGCCTAAAGGAAGAACACCATGGGGACTTGATCGGCTCTGGCTGCAACGCTTTCTTCACCAGCTCCAACTGTTCCCTGCGCATGAACTGACGGGAATCCTGTGGCTGCAGAAGCTGAAGGAGCCCTGCCCACGTACTCGATGTCGTCGAACAAGCCCTGCCCAAGAGCCTTCATAGCAGTTTGCAGCCGAGGAGAGATGTAGCTATATGCACCCATGTTTTTTTGATGGAACTATGCACCCATGTTCATGGGCTCCTCTTGACACCACACAATTTCCGCATCTAGATAGCGCAAAGATGATGGTTAGAACACCTCAAAATAATGCATCATGAGGCATGCATTCACACGTAATGAAACGAGGATGCATAGAACCTGAATAAATGCTAAACCGGAAGTTTCTCTCAAGTATATGAAAATTTATTTCGTAATAATTTGGATTTTCTATTGAACTTACAGTGAGATGACTGCCGGTTGCTGAAAGACTGGAATGACGACCAGAGAGAGGATGAATAGAAGTCTTAATTTTTTTTTGATAAGAATAAGGCTTATATCCAATTCAAACTTAATGCACATCAAGATCGAATCATAACTTAAGCGCAATATCATACATAGCGGAAACAACCCGAAAGTGCGCTCACAACGAATAGCGAAAGTTCTTGGATCGGTACTGATGAACAGTACTCCGACTAGTACTGATGAATAGTATTTTGATCAGTACTGATAAACGGTACTCCGACCAGTACTAATGAACAATTCTTCGATCAGTACTGATGAACAGTATATTGACCAGTTCGGATAAACAGCAACTCCAACCAGTACCAATAACCCTGAAAAGATGAACAATAATTCTGATCAGTACTGATAAACAGTAATTTTGACCAGATGAATAATACTCGACTACTGCACCGATCTACAGGAAAGTTTGAAAAAGATCTGATTGTTGAAAACACTGTTTATGGATGTTCAGGATAAGAACCACAAGTTCCGAACTGAGAGCGAAACTGAAAAACAGCAGCTCATAACTTAAAATCTAAATTGGAAAACCAACAAAACGTGGTCCAAATCCAGTGAAATTTTAGCCAAACTTTCTCACGTACATGGTGAATCTTTATTCAAAAGATCTCCTCAAAGAGATCAAGAATTCACGCTCGATTATGTGGATTTGACCGAACTCACACAAAGAGGAAATTTTAGAGAAAAATAACTAAAAGGTGCTTGTGTGAGGAAAACGTTTTGGAATCACTCTAGATGTTCTCACACATGTCCTAGCAACCTTTTGCTCCAACAAAATCACTTGAAATTGCTGCCAAAAGTGAAGAGTGAAAAATCAACAAAATCTTCAAGAACAAGAGATTAAAAGGATGGAGATCAACAACATCATAAATTTGCTAAACAATTGATGAATAAAAATAAGAACATAGCAAGATTTATAGATACATGGCTTAGAAGCCGCCCTTCATCCTCCCACTTTTGTTGAGATTAAATTTAAAGCTATGAACCATAACTTCTCTTTTTGAAACTCTAACCAAGCCTAAGAAATATCCAAATAAAAATACGTCCTAGAAAGGTCTGTTTGCACTAGCCCTCTCCCATATATATAGGCAAATAGACAGTTCCCAAAATACCCCTAAAGACTAATACATAGATATTATCCTTGAAGGGCAAAATGGTCCAACTCTTCTGTTGTCCATCGGATGGACCTGGTGCCTTAATGACTCTGGTTCGTCTCCACTCAAGTTTTATGATGATGCCACACATCCTCTGACTCTACCTCTAGTTTTGAGGAAAAAACCAAAAAAACCGCCTTGCATGCTCATCCAAGCATGACTTCTCGATGTCGACGTGTGTCTGACCTCCGCCATGATATTTGATGCCTTCAAGTCTTTGCGCTCCCCCATCGGGCTGTCTCTTGACTTGCCATTGCCTTTCCGCCTTGTCTTAGTCAACACCATCTTCATCACCTTTTCTTCCCACCATGTTTTCTTGCGCCCTCCATGTGAGCGATACGGATAGCCCATGGCTCCACCTGTCTTCGCATGGTCCATTGGCACCAAGCCTCCACTTGCCCTTCACCGCCTTGTCATTGACCACCATGTCATATCCATACACCTACACATCATGAGTCAAGAAACATATCTCTCTGCTATCCTCCATTTTCACTTCGGTTAGCCATAAACATAATCAAACACAATTAAAACATGCTATATATAACTGAAAGCTCAAAATCAACAATTCCATCAATCACTCATCATCAACAACATGATTCTCCCTTGCGTTCTCAATCTCCCCCTTAATGAGTACATTGATAACACTAAAACACAAAGATACTGATTTTATAATAAAAGAAAAGAAATTCACCCAAGTGACCAAAAGCCAAGAAAGCAAACAAAAGGTCACTTAAAAGAGAAAACAAGAAAAACCGGAGAAAAGCAAAGAAGAACTTCTCGGTTTCCAAAGAAATGGGCAACGGCTCAACATGACCGAGAAATTATATGGCCCCCAAATAGATGGGTAAAAAATCAATGCAACCATAAAAATTCAAAACTCATAAAAAGCACCGGTTTTCAAAATAGTTCACAAATAAATGCAACTGTGCAAAATGAGTACAAGCTCTCCCTCAATTTGTGAACACTTTAGCACAAAAGAATGCAAAACTCTCTCTTACTTGTGCATCTCTCTTTTTCTTCCTCCTTTTGACAATAAAAGCTTATTTCAAATCATAATCTTGAATTTGGTCGTAAGAAGCTTAAAACACAGGGCTTAGAATAACGAAAAGTTTAATTAAAACTTCAAATGAAATGCTTTAAATTTGAGTAAACATTTTGAATGTGATTTAAATGCCCTAGGCCATTGAGCTGTAAGTTAGAAATGCCTAAGGCTAATGAGTTGTAAGTTGAAAATATCGAGTTAAAACTATATCCGATTTGGTTGTAATGAGTTCTAATAAGTTAAAAAATAATGAGTTAAGACTTCTAGGCTACTGAGTTGAAAGTTGTTATTAATTAAGAGTAAAAAACCTAAGCTATTAAGTAGTACATTGTAAATTACAGATGAAAAAACACTATTTATTGTCGAGAGTGACAATAAGGAACCAAGTGTGCTTGGCTCAATATGGGAGGAGGCATGTCCGTAAGAGCTTTGAATAAATAATGAATTTGTTATTAAAAGATTTAAACTTTGAGTAATTTTTTTAAAATTTTGAATAAAAAAGCTTGAATTTGTTAGTAAATAGTTCTAACTTCATAGCAAATAACCAATGGTTGAACTTGTGTAACATCCAACAATTATTCAAGACATGCCATATAAGATCCAATAATTTAAGATGTATAGTCTTGTAATACAATGAACCACCACAAAAATCCCAAAATCCCAACGTTCAGTACTTGGTCACAGCGCGTGCGAACAGAGCGAGCGACCGAGAGAGAAGAGAGAGAGAAAGCACCATTGTGTTAAGATGATGCTGAAACATTTGCTTCACAGGTCAATCAAAATAGCAGCAAAGCAAGGCCAGCTCCCTGACCTGAAAATACTAGCACTACTTGCATATGGAGCTGTCATCTTCAGGGGTGCTGGTTGCACGGTGAATGATCTTCTGGATCGACACATTGATAAGAAGGTGATTTTTGTTTTTATACTTTGTGTGATATTTTTTTTAATTTTTTGCAGTACAAATGATGCTCGTACTTTATAGCTATCAAATAACTGATTTCTACAATTTTGTATGTGTCTTATGCTTACCACATCTCTTGCTATCACTACTATAGAATAGTACATCACTGCCAGCTGGCAGCTCACTTCATTGCCGATTTTAGAACCGGTAGTGGGTAAGTGACAGTAATAGTCTAAGCGCTATCACTGCCGGGTTCTCAACAGGGAAGTGATGCGTCCTCCGAAAAAAATGAAACGAGCCAGCTCTGGCTCGAGTTGGACTCACCACGCGCGGCCGCTCAACCGTCCCCGCCGTGTGAGCTTCGCTGCCGCCGATGGCATAGCAACCGCCGCGCTAGCCCACAGCTCTCGGTCGCACACCCGCAGTCGCGCTCGCTCGCACGTGCTTGCCCTCAACCGCTCGGCTGCATGCCACCATCGCACTTGCCCGCACGCGCTTGCCTGCAGCAGCTCGGCAACACACTGCCATCGCGCTCACATGCAGCCGCGTGAGCCGAGGCCTCAAACGCCATCATAGCTGCTGTCGCACCGAAGAAGCTCATGCCAACCCCCACCATGCTGTTGCAGTCGCTAGCCACCAAGCACTTGCTCCCCACCGCCTACGCATCTCCGCCTTCCCCCTTCGGAGCCAGTGCGTCCTCCTCCTCTTCCACCACAGCAGCACTGCATCACTCCCGCTACCCCTCCACCGTGGCCTCCTCATGGGCCTCTAGATCTGCGCTGATCCGTTCCCAAATCCGGACGCCCAAACCATGAGGAGGCGGAGCTACATACGGGAGGCGAGGCCGGCCGGTGGGGGAGGGGTGAGGGTGAGGAGGAGGCTGGTGGGGGAGGAGGAAGGGGAGGGAGAGATGCGTGAGAGAGAGAGGAGGTGGGAATGAGCGAGAGTGCCAAGAGAGATTGAGATAGGGAGCCGTCCTTGAAGTATAATATTTGAAGCCCACAGACTTTAACTGAGCCAAAATTAGACCGGAGAAAAATATCGTGTCCGGCCACAGATTTAGTGCCGGTTGTAATTAAAAACCGACAGTGTAAGTATTACTGCTGATGTATGATTAGAATTGGTAGTGATACTTGATTATCACTGTCGGTTCTTGATAGGGGACATATCCTACATAAGGGGACTAACTTCACCATTACCAAATCAAGAAAGTAATCAATCAATCCATCCATCTCTCTCTCTCTCATGTGTGCCTCCTATGCACTTCCCTGCACGTCGTGGTTGCCTATACCCGTTGACAACCTTGGGGAACCCTATTCCTCACCCAATTTCCACAAGCTCGTAACAATGTAATCTTCTTATCATTCTTCTCCCAGCTAATTTGATATATCTCACTTTGTAGGGGTAAAATATATTATTAGCAAATATCCCATGAAAACCAATTTGCCATCATGAGAGGGTCAGGACGAACCACCCATGTATTAGTGTGCTATTTACAGAGGAGTGATACTTCTCCCTTTTTTGCAAGGGACAAACGAAACATCTATGCGATTCTAATATGTTCAATATATCTTGAACTTCCAAGTTTTATTTCCTTAGGAATATAAAGCAAAATCTTTACAATCCTAATATGTGTGTCTTAGTTCTTTCCAAATATTGCACTTTGATGAAATCTGGAGCACAGCTTGCATTGTGTGTGCATTAATTTTTTCTTTGTCAATATTAGTATAGCGATATTCGCCTATGATTTTGTCTTATTTTATTTCTATAGCTGTATTCTTGGAGCCTGTTCACTTCCTCTGGTATTCACTTATCCCTTGATTAGGAGGTTCACATGTTGGGTATGTATTAAACACAAACAAGGATGAAATAGTATATTATTGTGTACAGTATCACTTACTTTCTTTTCAATTCAATAATAACAGCCTCAAGCCTATCTTGGATTGACCATCAATTTGGGAGCTTTGCTAGGATGGGCTGCTATCAAAGAAAGCTTAGATTATGCGATTATCCTTCCATTGTACACTGCTAGTATCTGTTGGACACTGGTATATGGCACTATCTATGCACATCAGGTACTTATATATTTATATTTTTGATTCATATTTGTCCTCAGTGAGACCATATTTTTGTAATTGCTTTTGTGAATACATCTCTGGATAAAGAAGATGACCTCAAAGTAGGAGTCAAGTCCACGGCCTTAAGATTTGGAGATATGACCAAGTACTGGATTAGTGCCTTTGCTGCTGCTTGCATTGGCAGCTTAGCACTCAGTGGCTACAATGCTGACATTGGTTGGTACTCAGCAGCACAATTTTATGTTTTCTTCAACAAAAGTATTATTTTACTTTATATTGACTAACCTCAATCTTGTTGGGCAGCATGGCCCTACTATCTTTTTCTGACAACTGCAGCTGCACAGTTGGCATGGCAGATCTCAATTGTCGACTTATCTAACCGTTCAGATTGCAACAGGAAGTACGTGTCCTTGCATTTAATCTTCATTGTTCATGTGATATGTTTCTTGATTGATATCATGCTACTACTTTCAAGTGCTCAAACTTTTTTTGTTGAATTCAAACGGTTGCAGGTTTGTGTCAAATAAGTGGTTTGGAGCTTCGGTATTTGCTGGAATTCTATTTGGGCTACTTGTATCATGATAGATAAATGAGGCATGTTGTATCAGTTTATTCTATTTCTAGAAATTGAGTTCCACATAAACTTTGATAACCCCCAAAACAATTTTTTAACTAAATGCAGAGGAACATGTGAACTCGTAAATTGATGTGGTACTCTTTTACCTTATTTAAGTTGTCTCAATGCGTTTTCTTAACTCTATGAGGCAACTTTGTGCAAACAGAGAAACTGCAATGCTATGAGCACTTTAATCTTTTCTCATTTTTGTTCCGAGTTTTTGGATGGAGTTTTTTTTTTTTATCAAAGCACATAGATATTTTGCTTTCATTCCTTTAGCATAATGTTTCGTTGAGTGCGCATGTGGAATGTTGTGGAAAAGTTAATTTTGGGTGTGGACATAGCTAATAAACCAATGGTATTGTCAAAACATGAGGCCCGTTAGTAGCATTAGATCCATATTGCACTGGTTTGTAGTTTTGATCAAACAGTGGGAGATAGCAATGTGAGAAGATCCTAGGATGGCGGTAAACTAGGATTGTACAGAAGGTTTTAGACCTCTTGGTTGAAGACTGGCAGGGATTTTGATAAATTGTCAAGACCTATCTCTTTGACCCTGATGCTCGAGCTGTTCTCTGGATCCAGTAGGTGAAATTGAGGGTGTTTGAACCTAGGCGGTTGAGGAAAACAGTAGTTACAAATTCCAATTGCCTATCACCTATTGTTGGACGGAACAACCTGAATCAGGAATTTCTGGCTTCTACCTTTTTCAAAATGACAAATTCAATATGCAAGAAGCTAGGTGTTCCATCCAAAGTTCAGGGTTGTGTGGGTAGGTTCTCTGCATATTGTCCCCCCTAAATAAAACTTGCATCGTCCACATATTGATCGGATCACTCATTGTGGGAAACCTGTGGTACATGATTGACTGCAACGCGTACACTTATAAGTTTCACTTGGGCGAGGGTATTGTAGGCTGTTGTTAGAGCTTTGACAGGGATCAAGATGCCAGAGCTGCAAACTGATGTGGCAGATTACATAGAAAGCTTGTTGATGCTGTAAAACAACAAGAGGTGATTTGGGAATTGGATTGGCACACCACAAACTCGGGCAGCCAGGTTCATATTTAGTTTGTTACCGAACGAGAACAGTATCTGATCGGCAACAAATTTGTTACAGATATGATTGATTGCTTTGCATCTACGCAACCATGTATAATCAATCTCCTGATTCTAATAGATTACAATCCTATCAATTAATCTTAACACCCTCCCTCAATCTAAACCGGGTGATGCCAGATTGAGATTGTGCTGAAATCGATTGAATGTTGTAGTAAGGAGAGGCTTCGTCAGGATGTCTGCAACTTTATCTTTGGAGGAAATGAACCTGATATCCAGTGCCTTCTGTGCAATACGCTCATGTACAAAGTGAAAGTCGATTTCAGTATGCTTTGTACCAGCATGAAAGATTGGATTGGTAAATAAATAGGTGGCTCCCAAATTATCACACCAAAGAACCGGTGACCGACTTTGATAAATACCCAGCTCTCTGAGTAAGGACTGGATCCATACCATTTCTGCAGTTGCATTGACCAATGCCTTGTATTTAGATTCAGTACTTGACCTTGATATTATGCCTTGATTTCTTGAGCTCCATGACACAATATTTGAGCCGAAGTATATAATGAACCCACCAGTAGAGTGTCTGTCATCAACACAACTAACCCAATCCGCATCTGAGAAGGCATTGACTAAGATAGATGAAGAATGCTTGAACTCAAGTACCACATGCATAGTATACTTCAGATACCTTAGTATCCTTTTGACAGCCGTCATATGATATGATGTTGGAAGATGCAAGAACCGACATACCTTGTTCACAGAGAAGGCAATGACAGACCTTGTTAGAGTGAGATATTGCAAGGCCCCAACAATACTTCGATATTTGGTGGCTTCACTTGGAGAAAGAGGATTACCCTCAAACTTAGATAATTTTTCTAAAACCATCGTAGGTGTTTTCGCTGGCTTGCAGTCTCCCATGTTTAGTTTTTGCAGTAGATCATGGATGTACTTATGTTGCTCTCGCAAAATCCCATCCTGAGCCTTCTGTAATTCGATGCCAAGGAAGTAGTTTAATTCTCCAAGACACTTGATAGCAAATTCCTTCTGTAGCTGATCTAGTAACCAGTTTGTGGCTTTCTCAGATGAGCTTGCTACAATGATGTCCTCCACATAAACTAGCATGTACATGGTAACACGATTGTGTTGATATACAAACAGTGAAGTGTGTAACTGAGAACTTGAATACAATCTCTTGTAGCTTTGAACTGAGCCGAGAGTACCATGCTCTTGGAGCTTTTTTTAGCCCATAAAGTGCATTGTCCAGTTTATAGAGATGAACGGGACAATCAGACCTCACATATCCTAGTGGTTGTTGCATATAAATTTCTTCTTATAAAATGCCATGTAAGAAAGCATTTTGCACATCAAGCCGCCTCAAAGTCCATCCTTTTGACACAACAATAGAAAGAATCATACGAATAGTATCTGGTTTTACCACTGGGCTAAATGTGTCTTCATAATCCAAACCATAATGCTGCTTAAATCCTTTGGCTACCAATTTGGCTTCATATCGATCAATGGTCCCATCTGGCTTCCTATTAACCTTGTAAACCCACTTGGAATAAATAACATTGACACCTCACTTTGGACGAACAAGATGCCATGTTTTGTTTCTGAGCAAAGCCAAATACTCCTGATCCATCACTTCTTTCCACTTAGGTATTTGTAGTGTTGCACTATGATCAGCTGGCTCAGATGTACAGAGTGAAGCACACATGTTTGCTGAGTAGAAGATGGTCCTATCAGTCAGCTACTTCGGTTGCCTTATATTATCTCTGAGTCAAGTCCTCATGTGATGTTGCTGAGATTGAGCTTGCAAGGCATCTCCATCAGTTGACAATGGATGTGTATGTCCGACAACAATGGCTGAATCCCCAAATGAGGCTGGCAATGTTTGCCTGACTACAAGAGCCATGTCACCTAATGAAACCGATGACAACAATGACTGTGGAAGTCTGACAATAGCAGTTGTGTCTCCTGAAGATGCCTGTTGCAAGCTTGTACTTGGTTGCTGCTCCCCTGGCTGCAATGCATCTAAAGCAATGCATTAGTAGACACAGAAACAGAAGATTTGTCACAACTCTCATGAGGTTCATGTTGAAGATTTGTCACAATTCTCACGAGGTTCATGCTGAGTAAGGACAAGTGTAAGAAGTAGGATCATGGATTTAGTGAGAGTGGCAGAATGGGATTGTGAAGTTTTGTGATAGGAAAAAAGAAAAAGGTGTTCTTCAAAGACTACATCTCTAGATATGTAGACTCGAGAGGTAGGTATATGTAGACATTTGCACCCCTTGTGCATGTCACTATATCCCAAGAATACACACTGTTGTGATCTAAATTGCAGTTTTTTTTTTATTTATAGGGACGAAGGTGAGTCCAACATGCACAACAAAAGGTGTGGAGCATATTGTAGTCAGGTTTAACTCCCAACAAATTTTCTAGAGGGGTTAATTGATTGATGACTCTACTTGGGAGACAGTTTATAAGGTAACAAGCCATCAGAAAGGCCTCATCCTAGAAACTCAGAGGTATGGATGCTTGAGATAGCAAGGTTAATCCCATATCTACAATGTGTCTATGTTTCCTTTCTGCAGAACCGTTCTGCCAATGAGTGTAGGGATAGGAAACATGGTGTTCAATTCTCACTTTTAAAGAAAGGATTGAGCTTGTGATACTCATCACCCTAGTCAGTTTGCATGCACAAGATTTTCCTATCTAGCATCCTTTCAACATGCTTTTGAAATCTCACAAAGACATGAAAAACATCAGATTTGTTCTTGAGGAGATACACCCATGTGAACTTGCTGAAATCATCTATTAAACTCATATAGTATTTATATCCTGCTAATAATCTATGGGCAGGACCCCATACACCTGAAAAAACAAGTTCCAAAGGTGCAGAGGAGACACTAAAGACTTTGGGAAAGGTAGCTGATGATGACTCTTGCCTCATTGACAGGCATTACAAACCGAATTGTTTGAATGACTAGCATGACAATCTAACTTATTGGACTTCAGAACATGCTGGACAACTGATAATGAAGGATGATCGAGGCGATATTGCCAATTTTTAGAAGATAATTTGATACTTGAAAAGACTTTTTTTTATGATGATGGAATTAGATAGAGACCCTTCTCACATTGGCCTCGAAGAATAAAATTTTTCGTTGCAAGATCCTTCACAAGAAAGAAATTTGGGTGGAATTAAAAAAACCATTGTTGTCAGAAGCTAGTTGACGGACAGAAACAAGGTTTTTAGTAGCACTGGGAACATGAAGAACATTCTTAAGGCTTATACTCTTTGATGAAGAAGCAAGAATGGCATGACCACAATGAGAATTGGACAAACCTAACACATTTGCAGTGTGAACTTGCTCCTTGCCAGTGTAGCGCTCATGGAATGTGAGTTTTTCTAGCCCGCCAGCGATGTGGTCAGTAGCCCTGGTATTAGTGCACCAATTGGGGTCTACACCATAGGAATGTTTTGTCAATGTCGCCATTGCTTGAACACGTGAATCCTCCCCTAGGAATGCATGGTTGAAGCGATGCCATCATCTAGCAATGACGTGCTAGGCTTTTCACACAACTCACAAACATCCTTCTTATCCCTAGTGCTGCTGGTGTTGTCATTGTGGTTGCTGCATTGATGATTCCTATGGCCACAACCACGGCCACGGCTTGGCTTGTTGGCAGTGCCACGGCTACCTCCTTGGTGTGCCGTGAAGTTTGCTAAAGCATCACCCATCTGGAGCATTGCATTGTTGTGCTCTTTGCACATCTCGAAGCTGATGAGGTAGGCATAGAAGTCAACGAGAGAGATAGGCTCCGGTCTTGTGGTCATGAACATCACCAGGTAGTCACAATCATCATCAAGCCAGGTGAGCATGTATGTGACGATTTCCTCATCCTGCATTGGATGACCAATTGCAGCGAGGGTGTCGGCGTGCATCTTCATCTTGTTGTAGTATGCCGCCACTGACATATCCTTTCGAAGAGTAGCCATCTGTACCTAAATCTGCATGACAAGAGCTTTGGAGCGAGTGGAGAATATCTGCTCCAGTGTGGTCCAGACCTCATGTGCCGATGTAAGGAATTGGAGTTGAGCAAGAACTTCTTTGGAGAGGGATGAGAGCAACACACTAATAACCATCTGGTTTTTGTAAAGACAATCCTGTTACTCCGGATTTGGCACCAGGGACATCTCTCCATCAGTAACAACCTGCGTGACTATTTTTGTCGGTTTATGCACAGTTCCATCGATGAAGCCGAGAAGCTGGTGGTCGTGCAAATACAACATGATATGTGCCTTCCATATAGGGTAATTGGAGCCAGTCAACTTGACATTGATCAAGTGATTAAATGCCGGAGCAGGAGGAGTGATTGACATTGAGGAGCCGATGGTGTTTGGTTGCAGGGAGGTGACTGTAGATGAATTTGTGGCAGCAGAATGTGGTGTCATCTCTTGAGAAGAGCAATGGCTCTGGTACCATGTAAAATAATAAGAGGTGATTTGGGAATTGGATCGGCACACTATGAACTTGGGCGGCCAGGTTCATATATAGTAGTATGTTGCCGGACAAGAACAATATCCGATCGGTAATAGATTTGTTACAAATATGGTTGTTACAGATATGATTGATTGCTTTGTGTCTACACAATGATGTATAATCAATCTCCTGATTCTAATAGATTACAATCCTATCAATTAAGCTTAACAGATGGTAGATCCAATTCAGCTACGACTTAGCTTGTTTGATAAGTTGAAGGACATGTTTTAAACAGCTTGGAAACTTAGAGACTATCATAGACTCCCAACAAAATTGTGGGATCAAAACGGACTTTATTTTCATCAGCAAACATGCTAAACGAATCCACTAGCTTTTTCTTAAATACTCGCTCTGTTCTCAAATGAATATTATCTTACAATACATGTGCTGCAATCACTACACCACAAGATTGAGTTGTGGGCGGGCATATTATTTGTGCATCAATAGGTGTTAGTTCAAACTTTGCTAACATATAACTTTTCCCTGACAGACATGTTTTTTTCGATAGAAAACCTTTCCTGACTTATAATGGTATTCCAACATATAGTTTGATGTGATTAATACATTTGCCAATGTTCTCTACACCAGGTTTAAAAAGATAGTTTTACATAATTAAAGCCAGTTTAGATCACCGATTTTAATTGACCCAACAGTATTGGTGCTTTCACATTTCATTTGGTACAATTGATACAATAATTTGAAGTGACATTCTTTTAATGCTAATGTAACAAAACAACATCACATTAAGACTAAAAAGATTTATGTCCTACTGTAAACATTCATCGAACTAAGTCCATTGTAGGACTCAAAGCTACCATGTCGACAAGGCATGGTACATCTAAATGGACGCGTGCTGCCAAAGAAACACAAGCCTGCTGATGCAAGCTGACGGGGTTGCTGAGCATCGATGACAACAAAACACAGCTGCAAATAATGGAAGATAGGCAATTATTTTTTAATAAAAGAGAAAAACTATTGTTACAATTGTTAGGGTTGGTCATAAAATAATTCTCAATAAATTTTAAAGGTCCATATTATTGAGAGGAGACCCATGATGAGATCCACTCTCTATTAGTACTATATTGCTAATAGAGGTGGGTGTGGAGGGTTTCCCCCTATATATATGCAATGACCCCTACCTCATTAGGTATACGTACAATATAGACTACTAATTGAGAGTAGCATAAAAATTGGGAATGCTCTCATTATGTGAGTCGATATAAGAGTTATGGTTTTGTCTCTTTTTCTCTTTGTTGCGCTGCTACTATAGGCTACTCCATCCCGACGTCGACGTGCATCGGCAACCGGGAGAGCAGGTCTTCAAAACCCTCGCTCTTGAGATCTTGCACCGGAAGAGGGCGAATAAGGTTTTTGGGAAGTACTCCGCGCGATTTCTCAAGTTCTTCACCACGGCTCGTCTTCCCAGTCGCTTGGGTATTGCCCGCTGTCATCGTCAACAAATTCGGCGCGTCATTAGCAGGATCGATTGTGCCGTCAACACGGTGCAACCAGTATCTTCAGTAACCTCCACAATGCAAGACCAATAAGTAAAAACCATGTTATTCTTGCGATTCCTAATTTTGAGTATAGTAGATCTAGTCATATGTTGTGCTTTTGTACACAATATCTAGATTATACTCTGATGATATGATCATATCAATTTATCAGTTTCTGCTCATTAATTATTTGTAGATTAAATTAAACCTAAATGTTCTTTATGTTCCAAC
Organism: Phragmites australis; assembly: GCF_958298935.1. Lineage (NCBI taxonomy): Eukaryota > Viridiplantae > Streptophyta > Magnoliopsida > Poales > Poaceae > Phragmites > Phragmites australis. Next base: position 18,484,430 of record NC_084941.1, on the reverse strand, counting down.
AATCCAAAAACCTTATTGTAGGCACTTAGGTTTATCAATGGTTGGATTTGTCGACGCACTGATTCCATACAAGTTTTCTTGTGTGCACTTTAAGAGATGGCAAGTCAAGGTCACTCTGTGGCTGATAACTGTGAATATCTACTGGGTGGCTAATGGCAAGCCAGAAGGAATCCTTACTGCTGAGCAGGAAAAGGTGTTCATGGATGCCAATACACTCTTTGTATGATGCATTCTTAGCGTTCTTGGTGACCATCTGTGTGATGTGTAGATGCACATACAAAGCGCGAAGGAGTTGTGGGATATACTGAATGCTAAATTCGATGCATCAGATGCAGGAAGTGAACTATATATCATGGAGTGGTATCATAACTACAAGATGGTTGAAAATTGCTTTGGAGTCGAGCAGACTCATGAGGTTCAGTGCATCGTGAAGGAACTCGAACTCCTCAAGATCAATATACACCACAAGTTTATGGCTGGAGGCATCGTTGCCAAGTTACCTCCTTCGTGGAGAAACTTTGCCACTGTTCTAAAGCACAAGAGACAAGAGATTACTATTGAAAGTTTGATCACGTCTCTTGATATTAAAGAGAAAGCTCAGAATAAGGATGTGAGTCTAAAAGGAGGCGAGAGACAGACTATCGCCAATATGGTGCAAAAGCAATTCCACAATAAGAACAAAGGGAAAGATAATAAGTTAAACAAAACTACCACCTTCAAGAAGAAGAAGATGAACACAACAAAATTGTCTTGCTTTGTGTGCGGTGAGATTGGACATTTCACCAAAGATTGTCCAAACCGCAAGGGAAGAAAGGCTCCACAAAAGCAGAACTCAAAGACTGCTAATGTGGTGACCACTGGCGAAACTGGAAATGAAGCTGCAGGATATGAAAATTTACCTCAGTATTTTTAGTATTTTAGTCTACTAATTGGTGGATTGATACAGGGGGCAATGTTTATGTGTGTGCTGATATCTCAATGTTCTCTTGTTATCAGGTCGTCTATGATTCCTCCATCCTAATGGAGAATGGGTCACATGCTTCTGTTCGTGGCGTTGGCACGGTAGATTTGAAGTTTACTTCGGGAAAGATCGTGCAGCTGAGTAACATGCAGCATATTCCTACAATGAACTAGAATCTAGTTAGCGGCTCACTTCTTTGAAGAGACGGGTTTAAGGTGGTGTTAGAGTCCAATAAAATAGTAGTGTCAAAGCATGAACAGTTTATTGGTAAATGCTATGAGTGCGGAGGCCTTTTCCGTTTTTCCCTTTCTGATTTCAGCAATAAGTTTGTGAACCATATTTGTGGCAATGTTAATGATGATGCTAGTGTTTGGCATTCACGGTTATGTCATTTGAATTTTTTAACTGTGACTCGACTTTCCAGCATGAGTTTAATTCCAAAATTTTCCATGGTCAAAGGTTCTAAGTGCCATAGTTGTGTGCAATCAAAACAATCTCGTAAGCTCCACAAGGTAGTCGAGGAGAGAAATTTGGCACCTCTAGAACTCATACATTCAGATCTGTGTGAAATAAATGGTGTGTTGATGAAGGGTGGAAAAAGATATTTCATGACTTTGATTGATGATGCGACTAGATATTGCTATGTTTATTTGTTGAAAATGAAAGATGAGGCTCTAGATCACTTTAAAATCTATAAGGCAGAAGTTGGGAATCAACTAGAAAGAAAGATCAAAAGAATTAGGTCGGATTGTGGTGGAGAGTATTTCTCTAGTGATTTCGACTTATTCTGTGAGAAACATGGGATTATTCATGAGAGAACGCCTCCCTATTCACCCCAATCAAACGGGGTTGTCAAAACGATGAACCGCACATCGACTGACTTGGTTAATGCCATGTTAGACATTGTGTGATTATCTAAGGCATGGTGGGGGGAGGTCCTGTTGACTTCATGTCATGTCCTGAATAGAGTTCCTCTTAAAGATAAGGAGAAAACCCCATATGAAGAATGGGAAGGGAGAAAACCATCACTTTGTTATTTGTGCACTTGGGGATGCTTGACGAAAGTCAATATACCAATAACTAAAAAGCACAAGCTCAGACCTAAAACAATGAATTGTGTCTTTCTAGAATATGCTCATCGGAGCATTGCTTATAGGTTTTTAGTGGTTAAATCTGAGGTACCTGATGTGCATGTTTATATAATGATGGAGTCTCGTGATGCAACATTTTTTGAGTACATATTTCCTATGAAAGATTTACGTAGCATGTCTAGACTATCTTTTGAGATAATTTTTGAACCTACTCCACCTCTTGAGTTTATTGAACAAACACATGAGCAAGATCCTAAGGAGGATGACAGTGATGCTCCTAGGAGGAGTAAGAGATGAAGGACTACAAAGTCTTTTGGTGATGATTTCATTGTGTACCTTGTGGATGCCACTCCCAAGTCTATTTCAGAAGCGTTTGCATATCCAGATGCAGAATTTTGGAAGGAGGCTGTTCGGAGCGAAATGGATTCCATCCTCGCAAATGGGACTTGGGAGGTCACAGAACGACCATATGGTTGCAAACATGTGGGTTGCAAGTGGGTGTTCAAGAAGAAGCTTAGACCCGACGGTACTATTGAAAAGTACAAGGCTCGGCTTGTGGCCAAGGGTTATACCCAAAAAGAAGGCGAAGACTTCTTTGACACTTAATCACCTATTGTGAGATTGATTACTATACGAGTGCTACTTTCCTTGGCTGCCTCACATGGTCTCATCGTTCATCAGATGGACGTTAAGACAACTTTCCTTAATGGAGAGTTGGACGAGAAAATTTATATGGAACAACCTGATGGGTTTGTAGTAAAAGGTCAAAAAGGCATGGTGTGCAAGTTGTTGAAGTACATGTACGGCCTTAAACAAGCTCCTAAACAATGGAATGAGAAGTTCGACAAAACTTTAACATTTGCAGACTTTTCGGTCAATGAGGCAAATAAATGTGTGTATTGGTATGGTGGGGGTGGGGGAGTTATATTGTGCTTGTATGTTGAAGGACTTGAGCCGCTTTAGCTACCAGGACAGCAAGCCTTCTCCAACACCTTATGATCCCAGTGTGATACTTCGAAAGAATAAGAAAAGTGGCAGGAACCAACTGAGATATTCTCAGATTATTGGATCACTCATGTACCTAGCTGGTGCTACAAGGTCTGACATCTCATTTGTTATGAACAAATTGAGTCGCTTTAATTCTAATCTGGGTGATGAACATTGGCGTGCGCTTGAGCGAGTCATGTGCTATTTGCTTGGTACTATGAGTTATGGTCTTCACTATTCTGGGCATCCATCGGTACTGGAGGGTTATAGTGATTCAAACTAGACATCTGATGCTGATGAGATTTATGCCACAAGTGGATATGTATTCACTCTAGGTGGTGCTGCAGTGTCATGGAGGTTTTGCAAACAGACCATGTTGACGAGGTCAACTATGGAAGCAGAACTCACTACATTAGATACAGCCACTGTTGAGGCAAAATGACTATGTGAGTTGTTGATGGTCTTACCTGTGGTTGAGAAACCGATACCAGCTATCCTTATGAACTGTGATAATCAGACTGTTATTATCAAAGTAAATAGTTCTAAGGATAATGACAAGTCCTCAAGGCACGTAAAGAGACGATTGAAGTCTGTCGGGAAATTGAGAAACTCCGGAGTGATAATCTTAGATTATATCCAAACAGCTAAGAACTTGGCAGATCCCTTTACAAAGGGATTATCACGGAGTGTAATAGATAATGCATCAAAGGAGATGGGTGTGAGATCCATATGAGTTATACCATAGTGCTAACCCAACCTATGTGATCGGAGATCCCATGAATTAGGACCTAGGAAGAACAAGCTGTTGGTCTAACTAGAGGAGAGTACCTTTGTTGTTTGACCCACTCGAGTGAAGATGCAATAATCTCAGAGATCTATAAGGCAGGTTGGCTATTGCCTTAATGTGTTCTGTTAGCTTTAAGTAGTGAAGATGCTGACCTATAGAGCATTCTTGAAAGAACAAACCTATATGAGTCTGACTGTTGGTCATAGTCTATGAGATTTGGGTGATCTCTAGTAAACACATGAAGAGACCATGTAGTAGGACTTATATGCTCCACCCACGGGGTAGCCTACTGGCAGTCAAATATCATTTATGACTTTAAGTGAAACTAGTTTGCACAAAACTTGTAATTCAAGGTATAGTCCATTGTTCAAGTTGTGAATGAGTATATCTTGATGTTCTAGGCGGATGTTCAACTTAACAGTTTCCACTGAAACACTGGTATATCAAACAACAGTGAGAAACTGGCAATTTTCTATGGGACTTTGAGATCTGGTGGGGGATTATTAGAATTATTAGGGTCAACCCCTGGAATAATTCTCAATAAATCTCAAAGGCTCATATTGTTGAGAGGAGGCCCATGGTGAGGTCCACCCTCTATTAGTACCATATTGCTAATGGAGGTGGACGTGGGGGGTTTTCCCCCTATATGTTTGCAATGACCTCCACCTCATTGGGTACATGTACAATATAGACTGCTAATTGAGAGTAGCTCTAAAATTAGGAACACTCTCATTACATGGGTTTATATAAGAGTTAGGGTTTTGCCTCCTTTTCTCTCTGTTGCACCGCTACTGTAGTCTACTCCATCCCGGCGTTGGCGTGCACCGGCAACCGGGAGAGCAGGTCTTTGAAACCCTCGCTCTTAAGATCTTGCACCGGGAGAGGGCGAATAAGGTTTTTAGGAAGCGCTCCGTGCGATTGCTCAAGTTCTTCACCACGACTTGTCTTTCTAATCGCTTGGGCACTGCCCACTGTCATCGTCAACAAATTCGGCGCGTCATCAGCAAGATCAATCGTGCCATCAACACAGTGTAACCAGCATCTTCAGCAACCTCCACAATGCACAACTAGTACGTAAAAACTATGTTACTCGTATTTCCTGTGACTCCTAATTTTGAGTATAGTAGATCTAGTCATATGCTGTGCTTTCATACACATGTCTAGATTATGTTCTGGTGATATGATCGTATCAGTTTATCAGTTTCTACTCATGAATTATTTGTAGATTAAATTAAACCTAAATGTGCCTTATGTTCCAAAAACTATTTGATTTGCCAAAAGGATGAAAAAAATACATGTTGCATGATCAAACTCAATGACTAGTGACCCTGATGTAAGTTGCCGGCTTTGATTTTTCCCCTCTGCAAATTAGATTCTACTATGTCTTTTTTACTAAAGTCTTCTCATTTATACTTAAATTGTTGCGTTGTGGTAGATGAGTTATTCAGTTGTCAGTGTGGCCTGATTATTATTGATCACAACTAAGATACTTCACTTCCCACAAGAGGGCACCTACGTCTGAAAAAAAAAAGATGCAGCATCATATTTCAATCTTAAGAATGTCCTTTATCCACAATATTCATGCCGAAGTCCAATCCTATTTCGTTTTAACTTTCTAACTATCATCTAATTTTTGTGTGTTCCAGTCTTACATTGATGCAGCTGAGTGATGGTGACATCCTTTTTTTAATTGAAACAGTAAGAGCAGTTACATATTGACTTAAGCAAACCAATATATGTGAATGAATTGCATCTTACTACACATTCTGGAAAGAACTAATGCAGCTCACTGCAGGTAAGGGCATCATCAGTAGTACTCTACACCCATAATAAGAGATAATCCATCTGATTTAATTTACCATTGCACTAGCGTTCTCATCAACAGGGTGATGTATTTATATCAACAGGGTTCGTGGTGAGATTTATCACCCATGGCGGCGATAATGGAGGTGGATTGGTGTAACCCATTGTTGGTCTATCTGTAGGATCAAACAATCCCTGAAGTTGAAGCCGAAGCAAGGAGAATATCATGCAGAGCGAGGAACTACCGGATTATCAATGGCAAGCTGTACAAGGGGGGAGTGTGCGCATTGATAGTATGATGTGTATCGATAGCCAAAGGCCACGAGCTGCTTCGGGAAATACATCAAAGGTTTTGTGGATCTCACATAGGCCCTAGGGCCCTCATTTCAGAGGCGTTTCAGCAGGGCTTCTATTGGTCCACATTGGCTTCGGATGCTGAGCCCATGGTTCGAACGTGCCTGGGGTGCCAGTGGACGGGGAGAAAGTTGCATGTCCAACAACACCCTCTGCAGCCAATCCCTCCGGTGTGGCCCTTAGCACGATGGGGAATTGACATTGTCGGCCCATTCCCTTGTGCACCTCGGGACCTCCAATATGCCGTGGTAGTAGTAGACTATTTCTCCAAGTGGATTGAAGCTGCGCCCCTCGCTCGCATAACAACAAAGAACATCCAGCGTTTCTTCTATTAGTCGATAGTGTGTTGGTTTAGAGTACCATGCAAAATCACCTTAGAAAATGGAACACAATTTGACTCCTTACTGTTCAGAAAATTATGCGAAGACATGGGGGTGAAGCTATGCTTCACATCGGTCGGACACTTGCAGTCCAATGGAGTGGTTGAGAGGGCCAACAGAAGTATATCCACCACATTGGCCAAACGGTTGGTCAGGTTGCTGAAGGGCAAATGGGTGAAGGAGTTGCCGAATGTCCCATGATCTCTCTGCACAACAGCCACCCGACTAATGGGATTCACTCCTTTCCGCTTGTTGTTTGGAGACGAGGTCGTAACTCCAAAAGAAGCAAAGACTCAATCTCTATGAATTCTCTCTACCACCCACGAGGAAGAACTCCCGTCGAAGGACCTCTTGGAATAATCTTTTTTACTAGTGGTGGTGAACCTCGTGAAGTATCAGCAAGAGACCAGAAGGTGGGCAGACAAAAAGATTAGAAACAAGGCATATCAACCCAGAGACCTTGTCCTTGTAATAAAACTCAACCATGAGATAGTTGGGAAATTTAAATCCAAGTGGGACGGATCCTTCATTGTGATGGAGTCCCGAAGACTAGGGTACTACTGCTTAGCCATGTTGGAAGGCGAAACATTCTCGCACACCTGGAATGCGGATTCACACTAAAGGTTTTGGGTATGATGTTGGCCTTTGGCTGCCTGAGCCAACTATTTATATACAAGATGTAGGTAGGATGTCTTTTCACTACTACGGAAAAGGTCATCACTATCGATTCAAAAACTGCATTACTGTCGGTTTTTTAACCAGCAGTGAATTAACGACAGTGATAATCCATGATTATCACTACCAATTATAGAACTGCCAGTGAATGTACATATCACTAATGGTTCTTGAGCTTATACTATCGATTTGTATACTTATCACTGTTCATTCCAGCTACGAACCAGCAGTGATACTCAATTCAGGACAAAAAAAGTTAAGCAGGCAGGCAATAATTTAACTGAGCTTTATATTACTAATCTCCATAATTAGAGTTTTATATCACATTAATATATAAGTAAGTTACTAACTTCACCATTGTACACCAAAATCAAAAGACATGCATGGCCGCGTGCAAAAAACCCTAAACCCACACGCATAAAAAAACCCAAACGTGCGTGTTGCATCTACCGTCCATCAGCCACGACGCTGAAGAAGTTGTCATTGTCGTCGTCCTCATCCTCGTCATCATTGTTGTCACCTTCGCTGTCAAAGTCGCTGGCCTCCTCCTCCTCCACCTCATCTGAGCTCGATCGGGGCTTTTTCACCTTCGGCTCATCGAGGAAGAAGTCCTACACATCATCCTCAAAGTGGGACCCCACTAAGTCACTAGAGTCAGAGGTCTCTGCCTCGTCCAACGACCTCACCGGCGAGGCCTCCGCATCATCATCTGACAGTGGTGCAGGTGTGGGAGGCATGACTGGAGAAGGTGGTGGCGAAGGCGGTGATGGAGTGGCCGGAGGAGGAGAAGCATCACGCGGATCTATTGATTGTGGGCAGAAGTGGGCGGAAGGAGAGAGGGTGAATGTGAGGGAGAGCGCACGATCGAGTGAGCTAGAGCGAGCAATAGCGATCAATTTTAAAGGTGCTCGGGAGAAGCCGAGCAGGCGCGAATGCAGGAAGTCATATGAATTTTGAGTATCATTGCCAATTCAGAAATACAACCAGCAGTGATAGCCATTATCAGTGCTGGTTATTAAAGGCACATATTTTAATGAACTAATATCATTGTCGGTTCATGTTACCAACTGGCAGGTAGGGATGACCCTTTCTATGGTAGTGTTTTCTTTCTCATAAAATGTAAAAGTAGTTTTCTTCGGAGCTATACTCTTTTCCTTGTATGGGAAACCCCACTTTGGGGAGCAAGCTTTTTTAATGAGGCAGTCTTCTTGTGTACTCCCTTATGAATGAAGAAAATATATTCCCCATACTTTGCATTGCTTCGCTCCTAAAGGCTGATGTCTGAGGACTCGCCTATGATGAAAAGGGATGACGTCTAAGGACTCCCTAGTGGCCAAAGTCTAAGGACTCATCACCTTGAAGATGCAACCAGCCTAAGGGTCCCAAAGGTTGATGTCTAATGACTCTCCTACAACGACGCTGGGGCGAAGTCTAAGGACAACTCTATGGCTAAAGTCTAAGGACTCTCCACTCCTATCACTAGATTGAGTCTAAGGACCTCCAAAGGCTGATATCTAAGGACTCACCTACGATGACGCAGGGGTGAAGCCTAAGGACTCCCCCATGGTCGAAGTCCAAGGACTGACCCCCGAAGGTTAATGTCTAAGGACTCACCTACGATGACATAAGGGCGAAGTCTAAGGGCTCCCTAGTGGCCGAAGTCTAAGGATCGCCACTCTTATCATAGGACTGAGTCTAAGGACCCCCAAAGGAAAATATCTAAGGATTCGCCTACGGTAAAGCTGGGGCAAAGTCTAAGGACTCCCCCGTGGCCAAAGTCTAGAAACTCACCACTCTGAATAAGATTCTATCGCAAGGCTAAGCCTAACAACCCACACTGAAGGGATACCTTTACTTGGTAGGCATTGAGGTGCACAGGGGGAGATAGGTTGGCGGCCAAGCCTTCAATGCCCGTTGGGGCAGGTGTTCCCCAGGGGCAAGGACGACCGCTCGTGACTCCGGCCACCCAAATAGATCAGAGCTGTGAAAGCCTTTGGAGACCGAAGCACTGCTGTCTAAACGAGGGGCTGCACACATTGAGAAAAAAAGCTCCTTTCCCCTTCCCCGAATGGGGCGGGGGGTGTCTCTCATGGTGAAATACTCTCTATTCATGCAAAAGAAATGTTAATGGGTGAGAAACTCACAAGATATATGAACAAATTCAATACACTACGTACCCGAAATCCCGCCCTAGCTCGAGGTCTCGTGTTAAGCCCCCGGAGCGACTGCAAGATGTTAGGTACGTCGAAGCTTCGACCATCGGAGGCCGAAATGACTTATAGGAGCACCACAATGATCGGGGATGCGCCGGCCGCTAGAGGGGGCACTGGGTAAACCAGAGCCTCTAACGTGGTAGGGGGACCCTCCAGTTCGTCTCCCTCGGCGGCCCTAGCCGTCAGTAGGGGTTCTTGTCTTGGACTTCGGTGGTCTCGGCGCGCTTTGATCTTTGTCCTGTTGGGTCCTGCAAAGTCCTTGTGTTGCTATGCTTGGTCTTCGTGGCAAAGACAGTAGTGTCGCCTGCTCCCAGGCCCAAGGTCTTCCTCCAACGAACGACTTCTGGAGGCAGCAGGCGGAGCCCGTAGCGAAGACCACGGAAGATCCATAATGCAGCTCAATCGCAGGAACTTCACTCTCTTCGTCGGCTCATCATGTTTGGCCCTTGTATAGTGGCTGATCAAGGCCTCCGCGGCCACCTCCATGGCTTCAATGTTGGTTGTTGACAAAACAAAAAAGTCAAATAAGGACGAAGATCCTGAAAGGAATGAGGCCAAAGGAAAGCCTGAAGGTGGCCATCCACACTGAAGGGTTGGCTGACACATGTATCAGCAGACACATGTCACATCCTGGGATGACATAACTTGTAATAGTGTAGTGGCTATAATACCCTATTCTAGAAAATTTGGACACTATTGTAATGTGAATTGAAATGATTAGGTATGGCTATAAATACCCCACCTTGTTGATATGATGAAATAAACAATTAATATACCACGAAATACTAATTTACTGTGTTGTGATTAAGATCCCAACACCGCTAGGCTTCCCTAAACTAGTCCACTATTCACCTTTAGCTGTTAACCGCACCTGGATTTGATGACATGGACTCAGCTCTGGGTGGTTGTGCTATTTAGGCCGGCCACATGTGGCATTTGATGTGGCCTGATGTGCAACAAGGTCTAGAAACCCCTCGTGACCTTCGCTGTAACAGAGCAGTTCATTGGGAGCGCTAGGTGACAAAGGTAGGGTTCGTTAGCCAAGGAAGAGATCAGTTTGGTGAGTTTGTGGTCCTTTGAGGGTCATCTGCAAGCGGCAGGAGGCATGCTACGGGGGCGTCAAAGTTGCCGGTTCCATTCTGTGACTGTGAGAAGGTGATTGCCTGTTTTGTGACTGTGAAGAATGTGCCCCCCCCCCCAAATTATTTGACTGCAAGACGAAGGTGTTGTTTGGTGTTGACGCAAAAAGTTGTCACGCCAAACACACCGAACATCTCGTGTGCAATATCCGGCGAGCAGCACCCAGGATGACCTGGTCGTGATGCGCGTCATTGGACTTTCGTCGTCACCCATGCTCGGGAGGGACCCCGTTGAAGTGTGGGTGACCGACGGCTTGTCCTTGGCGTAGACATCAAGAGCAGGAAGCAATATAGATGTGAAAAAAGAACGGGACTATGAGAGCTAGGCAAAAGACGAAAGATATTGTAAATTGTATTTAATCGATTGGTTGATGTCCTCGATCGGCCATGACCCTCTCATATTTAAAGGGTAGCAGGTCTTAGCTGTAAGAGATCATGACTCCAAATTCAAACCGAACAAGACTTACAGATATGATTCGGCTATGCCTACCTAATCTCCAAACTTTCTACAACAAACATATATTTCCTATTTGAACACGTAAAACTCCCATATATCTACCCGAATACGATTTAATATAGTTCGGCCTTCTTAGATTCGACAAACTCTTCCATCTGTCCGAAGACCAATTGCAGGAACAAACCATGATCACTGGTCGCCTGGTCATTGGTCATGACCACTGATCGTGTTCACTGTTCTAAAATCACTATTCACTGGTCTAAAATCACTGTTTACTGATCGAAAATCACTGTTTTATTGGTCAGAAGTTAATGTTCACTAGTCGGAAATCACTGTTCATCTGGTCACGGAACTGTTTATCTGGTCGCCCATTAAGCTAGTCGTTGCTGCAATAGCCACTATAAATGACAAATCTTGTCATCAACATATGCCCCCCTATTTTTTGGTGAAGCTTGCTCACTGAAAAACATATCATCTCCCTTCTACCTTTCTTAGGATGATGATCAAGACATAGGCCTTGAATACCCCTTAGGACGATGGTAACCAATACATCAGCCATATTTCTCCTAAGCATCTTGCCATACACTAGGATAAAATTTCTTCAAGTATCGTCCATTAATAGCTTTAGGCAGTTTCTCTTCTTGCAAACCTTCTAGCAGATAAGAATTTATAGTGACGATACTTACAATTCTGTATGGACCTTCCCAACTCGGAGACCATTTGCCAAATTTGTTGTCCTTCGATCCTACAGGCAAAATAGTCTTCCACACAAGATCACTAATCTGAAATGACTTTGCTTTTACCTTCCTGTTATAGGTTTTGGCTACCCTCAACTTGTCTTTCTCGATCTCTCTTAAAGCCTTCAACCTTTTATCCGTCACTTCATCAATCTTGTCCATTATTAGATCATAATAATTCACAGCCGACAGGTTATTCTCTTCGGCCAATCTCAAAGCAATAAGATTCACTTCAACAGGTAAAACAACTTGTTGTCTATAAACAAGTTCATACGACGTTACTTTAGTGGCACCATGTCTAGATATACGATGTGCCCACAAAGCCTCCGATAGAACTTCATGCCATCTCCTGGGATATTCCTCTATTTTCTTCTTGATAAGCTTAATCAAAATTTTATTACTAGACTTGGCCTGACCATTGGCCTTGATCCGTAGTTAAAGTCTATGGAATGCTGAATCTATAAACAATATGCTCCAAAATAAAGTCAATTACCTCCTTATGTGTCATGTTCTTGAGAGGAACAGCTTCACTCCACTTATTAAAATAATCAGTAGCCACCAAAATAAAGCGATGACCTTTAGATGACAGAGGATGTATCTGGCTGACGAAATCCAAACCCCAACCTCGGAATGGCCATGGTTTGATACTAGGATGCATCATAGCAGCAAGAACTAATTGGATATCACCAAACTTTTGACACACCTCACATCCTTTATAATACTTGAAGCAATCATTAAGCATAGTAGGCTAATAAAAACCAGCTCTCTTCAGTAACCACTTCATCTTGCGCGCTGATTGATGTGTGCCACATATGCCTTCATGCACTTCTCCCATAGCAATTCTAGCTTCATCAGAATCCAAGCATTTGAGAAGCACACCATCCATAGTCCGGCGATATAAATCATCATTCAACAATGAATACTTGAAAGCTTGCCGCCGAATCTTTCTATCGACACTCTTGCTTGGATCTTTCAAGTAATCAATGAGATGCTTTCTTCAATCTTCACCTTCAGCAACTTCAACATTCTCTCCCAATGAAGAAGATACAACCGAACCCAAAAATTTATGTTCGGCTATATAAGGATCAGCACTTTCAAGATCGATCTTTCAATCACAAAGAATTTACCTCTACCAACTTGATAACCGGATGCGTGTCGTGCTAAACCATTAGCTCTGAAATTATTACCTCTAGACACACAACACAATTGATAGTAAAATCATCCAAAACAGCTATAATATCTAGACACTTATCAAGATAACTATTTAGTGATCCGTCGAAACATTGATAATTACCGGAAACTTGCTGCACAACTAGCAATGAATCACCAAAAGCCTCTATGTTCTTCACACCCATGGAGTTTATCTGGTCACGGTACTGTTCATCTGGTCGTGGTACTGTTCATCTGGTCGCCCATTAAGCTAGTTGTTGCTGCAATAGCCACTATAAATGCCAAATCTTGTCATCAACAATTGGCAACCATGATGACGTTGAGGTATGTTACTGCACCCCTATCATGGTAGATTTTTGCCTTCATCTTGGATTTCGAGATCTTGGGGAAGAAAGCAGTAACGAAATGTGAAGTAATGAAAGTTCCCTGCAAATGACTTGTGTTTTTGTAAAGTTCCACTTTTTTGTGAAGCCATGACCTGCACGTCAAGGAATCTGAATAAATGGATGAATGCCCTGCAGGTGACATGAGTTTTGTGAACTAGTGAGAATTCAGTTTAGTTACACAGTTCCACTATTTTGGTTCAGACCATAAGGTAATAATGTAATGTGAAGCAATGTCATTTATTTCTGCTAGCACTTTTGTAAAATAGAATTAGGTAAAAGTGAATGCTTTTTGTTAGCATCAATCTGGCTTGTTACAATTATGTGATGTGGATGCCTTCAGATGGCACTTCGGTTTATTGCAATGCACACAATTATGTCAAGTTGAATAGCACTTCAGTTGGCGGTTTGGTTCTTTGCATTATATGTCTGGTTCTTTGCATTCATGTGAGGTGGCAATGCACTTCGTTGTATCACATTTGAACCAATCTATTCATAGAACACAATTCCATACTTTATTCATGATAACTAATACTACACTGTCATTGTGCTTACATTTTTCTAATAGTGGAAAAGAGTTTCGAACCTCTACACCATTATCGATGCACATAGCCTGGTTCATTATTACATCATTGTAGCATCAAGCTAGAATGTGAAAAGGATAAATATAACAAACTACACGATGCTTCATATCTCATCCACCACATATTATCAAATTGTCATCCATTCCCACAGAAACCTTCCATAGCTACAACCTCTGATGCTTGGCATTCCTTAAGCACATCTTCCTTGTCTTCCAATCTTTGCAACAAAGCCCAATGTTTCAGCCAGTATGTGCCCTGAACAATGCCTATAAAAAACATGTGCGACATAGCCATATGGCCCCAACATAGAGCAGCTACATAGTCATATGGCCCAACATAGAGTAGCTATGCCAACAAAAACTTTCTTCTTATGCTTATACCCAACACCTATTAGCCTATCATCCATCATGTGGTTGATCCTCTTAGGTGTATTTATATCGAGGGCAATTTTGAGAATGCAACAAACCGATCTAGCAAAGTGGCAATCAAAGAATAGGTGCTGTATGCTTTCATTTTGATTACAAAAGCATAACTTTAGTATTTCCATTACAATTATGTTTCACTAAATTATCCTTGATTACAAAGGAATATGTTTATCTTCAAAGGAAGTTTAAGTTGCCAAAGGAAATTGATTGGAAAGGATGTGTCTTGATTGACCTTATGTTCATACATGGATTGGACTAACTACATTGCGAAAACCACTGAAATACAACATCATGCATCAGGTTCTTCTATTGCCAAACTACAACTACAAGAACAAACAAAAACAACATGACAATCTATGCTCTCTTGAACATGTTTCCCTTTCCCTCCTTGCTCAATTTAGCTTCCATGGGTTCACTACTACAAAAAAACCATATCACTGTCAGTTCATAACTAGCATTACTACCGGTTGAATAAACTACAATCCACAAGTTGTACAATTATCACTGGTATCACTCTACGCGTATCATTGTTGATTCAAAAACTGATAGTGATACAATTATCACTATTCGTTCATGACTTGAACCAGCAGTGAAGTCTAAGTATCACTGTCAGTTTATGACATAAACTAGCAGTGATATTAATATTACCATTGTTAGTTTTTTTCTATGGATTGATAGTAATAGATGTGCATAGAGTTCATTATACATAAACATCACATATATTACAAATATCACAATAGAAAGCAATTCCCAACACATATATCATCAAACACATATATTCACATTCAAATCATTCGCATACCATTCATCAATCACTTATGGTTCATCATTGATTCATAAACAATAGTTTTCAACAAGTTTTGCAATAATAAGCTACAAGAGAGGAGAAACAATTTATGTTTTATTCATCTTACTAAGAAGGAGACGTTCTAGGAAAGTCTTGAGTCTCCAATGTACAAGACATCTGGGCAGTTAAGATGAGTCCAGGACTTGACATTATGATTGTTTGGGTCATGAAACTTGCCATTTGGATCGATGACCTTGTTAAGCAGCCGCTCAGCGAGTTGTTCTTGAATGTCTACAAGTTCATGGAGTAACAATTGACTAGTTTTTAGTCTCATGCATTGTCATTACCGAATTGGAGGCATTAGTTCGTGAACACATATAAAATTGAAAAGTAGACATTAATATGTAACTACTAGCATGTACATCATCCTCCGGGACACTAGAAATGGTGATTATTTTCATGCACATGCATACATAGAAGCCACATGAATTGTTGCCTGCATCATGCATGTGACACTGCAAAAATTAAATGAAATATTCAATATCAAGGAACGATGTGTTACTATGAATTGCAAAATATGAATATTTCATACGTACCGGAAAGTATTTTTGGACTCTGAATTCATCTTGAATGGGGTGTATCACATGCTCGTTGCACATTATCTTGTGAATGCCTTGTCATGATTGTGAATAGTTATTTAAACTTAGATGCAATTGAATGAATGGAAGATTACTAGAACTTGCCCATAGAGGAAATGATAGAGTTTACCTTTGGAGCATATCTACGAGATCTTGGTATTTCTTTGATATATTTGTTCCATGAGTCCAAGATAACGATATTGCTCATTTCTTGCTCAATGGCAACAAGCATCCAGTGAAAACTAGAGTGATATGTCACCACAATCATTAGTCCTAACATCATGTTGCATGTAAAGAACAAAATCAACATGTAGGTATGGAAACACATACTCAAAGTTGTAGGGTAAAAGTATATAGTTCTTGCATAGTTGCTTTAGAAAAGCCTTGACTACGTAATTCTTAGTCTCAATTGGGATTTCTTTGACAAGGTTCTCGTTTACATGTGTCGGGTCAAGGAATCCTCATGGGGAACTGTTCTCTCTAACTGTCCATATCTCCATTCTAGATAAGAAAGTAGTTAGACATTAATTTTATCAATATTATATTACAAGGATGCATACCGCAAATTATATGTGACACACTTTCATAGTCTAACATCTTATGAGGGAAACGTCAAGGGCGTCAAGGTTGAACAAGTCATAGAAAAGGCCGATATTGATGTAGAATGCACCCTCGTCTTTGTGCAAATGTTAAGTGTATCTTGGTTAGATCGGCCCATGTACCATTGATGTAAGCGCCATGCCTGAATAGCAATTTCTCTAAATTGGATGGGGAAGCATCGGCTTCCCCATCTTGAACTTAACTCGCTCTTCTTTTCCTTTTCCTTTTCCTTCTCCTTGTCCTTGTCCTTCTACTTGGAATGCAAACATCTCCATACTAGCCAACTTCATGAAAGGCATCTTACAGATGTGCTCGTAGTCTGATGGTTGCTTATATTGTTTCACGACTGTCTTTCCATTGAACATTGAAAAGGAAAACCTAGCCACACTCTCCTTATTAGGAGACATTATAGATTTCTTACTACTCTCCTCTAGTAATGATGTTATACTAGCACTAACACCCTTCTTGGGCTTCTAAGGTGGTGGTGACTTCTGATTAGGAGTAGCCTATGAGGCTTAGGGGGTAGCAACTTCTGAGATGAATGCGACCTCTAAGGTGGTAGTGACTTCTAAGGCAATGGTGGAGAGGTTGGCCACAACGGTGACAACTGTGGGAGGTCTCTTGCTAGAGAAGACGATGATGAAGGGTTGTCTAATATGATGATACGCCTATGCCACATGATGAAATTGTGGATGGAATCTCCTAGAGTCATTATGCTTTAAAGATCAATGATCCTAGCATTGCATTAAAGTGATTTTGGTGATTAATGTCAACACAGGCAATAGAATTAACATGGTTTGCTAGTATGTAAGGTTTAATCTCATGAATGCTATGTTATAAACTTGGAGTTCTAAACACCTCAAAGGGATGAACATCAAGGTCCAAGAAGAGTTTATGAAGATATAAAGACATATTCTTTAGACAAGTGATCATGGGGTTGAGATCATCACTTATGTTGATAGGTTTATTTTCTTTGGTTGTACTATGAAGAGGAGTTTGAGTCTAGTAGTTTGATCTAGTGTATTTAGATTAGTTATCTAGTAGGTGATGCACACTAAGCTTAACTAGCGAAACTGGGACAAATAGATGATTGAATTGGACTTGTCCCATGGATTTTATTTTGATAAAATGGGTTTGAGATCAAGATTTAAGTGAAGATGTGTGGAGCTAAAGACAAGCTTTCCATGTAGTTCAACATCATCAAAATCAGAGTCTTGAGCAAAATGTTATGGCCGAAATACGGATTGTAGTTTTTAGCAAAAATAAGGGAAGCAGATAATCCGGTGACCCCACCTAATTGTCCAGTGGTATTGTCTGGTAATCAACAAAAAAAAATCCAGAGGATGCTTTGTCTTGAAGGTGAAGGCCACCAGACTGTCCAGTGACCTAATTGATCACCCAATGAGCCATTCAGTACAGTAACAACTAGTTTTTGAGCCATTAGGATTTGAAGCCATCGAATTGTCTAGTGACCCTTATCCGGTGACCCACCTGATCATCTAGTGCTAGCATCTATGTTGTTGGGATTTGAAGCCACCGAATTGTTCAGTGACCCCACCTGATTATATGGTGACCCCACTAGATTGTCCAGTAACATGGATTTCTACAACACATGGGGTTAATGAATAGTTTTTGGAGTTGGCACTATAATACCCCTTTGCTCGGCCATTCAAGGATGCTAACCCCCACCACAAGGCATAAACATATTGGAGAGGGTTTGAGTCACCTTAGAGTTGAAGTTGAAGTTCAAGACAATTAGCATAAGATTAAGGATTTGATTAATGCTAGTTTAGGCCAAGTGTGAATCTATCTATGTGCTTAGCTTAGAGTTGGATCAAGTGAGCGATCCAGACTTGTTACACTAGGTAATTTCCTAGATCTAGATGGCCCACGTGGTAAGTCTTGAGAGACCCTCTTATCGTGTTTGTAGAGTGGCTGCAAGTGTAGTGAATAGAGGAGTGGCTCGTACCAGAGCAGCGAAGCACTACCTTAGTGAACACGGTGGTGAGCATCCAAGTATGTCCAGTAGGAGACCTAGCGGTGTGTGGGGAGTCCAATAGTAAGAGCAAAGGAGTTTTCTATCGAGGAGCTTGGGCCTTGTTAGGGGCTCCAACATGGACTAGTGGTGAGAGGAAACTCACTTATATCACACAAAAAAGTCATCATGCCGAGTTCGTGTTCTCTATATCATTTATATTCCACATTTTCTTATTGCACTATTTTATCTTCCACTTTTACCTTCCAAGAATTGCTTGTGTAGTTCCTATGATTGGAACCTTGGATGCAAAATTTTGTTGTGATAGAGTTGCTACACTAGATAAACCTAGAGTACATTTAGATAGAAATAGATTTAGATTTATCATGTTGAATTGAGCTAAATATTTTTAGAATTCCTAATTCATCCCTCCCTCTTAGGGCGTAATTGGTCCTTATGATGCCATCATCTCCAGGGATCTCTAACTCAATGCCACTAAACTTGTTTAATTATTTTATCTTGTTCTCCTTTGCTTATTTCCGACTCTTATAAGTGTCAGCATGCTCTGAGAATGCATGTCTACATGGAGTCCTAGAACCAACGGGTCGCACATGACCAAGGTGTTCCTTGTTTTCTAGGGACACAATTAGTCCGTTCTTCTCCCTATCTAACTTGAAAGAGCCTTAGAAAAACTGAGCGTTTATGTCTATAATCTTTTGGGTCGCTTATTCGTCTTGGTTACTTTTGAAGGATAAGCTCACATCCTCCAAGAAAGTAGCCCCTTCCTGAATACCCATTGCTTCGATCGTTCAACCCAAGATGCCGTTACAGGTGTGACACCACTAGGAATTAATTCTTCTTCCTACCTCCCCCATTCAAGTATCTTCTTCATGTACTTAGTTGTGCTGAGTCTGTGGGGGTAAAGGTTCTTTTCCAAGATTGCCTTGTGCCCATCACTTGACTTCTGAGCTTCCGCTGCTTGTACTCCACAAGAAATCCTGATTTTTTTCCAAAAAAAAATGTACTTGGTGAAGTCCCATGTTAGACCCTTCTTCACATAGTCCCAGTTAAGTGTGGTCTACAATTTTTCCATGAATTGCCTATGACATGTAATGCATCGTGCTTCACAAGGTCGTCGGACCCTTCAGGGAACTAAATTTTTTGTTTTAGCTCCACCCACATCAACACATGGACAACATATATTCTTGTTCTTATCTGACTTATACTCCATGACGTCACATAGAAAAGCAAACACGCCATTAATGTACCCTAGGCCGCGATAATGTGCATAGTACATCCATTTTCGGTCCATCTACAATTAAGAAATGATCACATAATATTTTATTCATTATTTAAAATATGCTCATACCTTGCAAAATTTAATTAATATAAAATTCAAATGTTCAATTATCTTAATTTAAAATATATATTTAGTAATCAATTAATGATAATTGATAACTTAATGCTATTTAATTAAAATTAATAAATGCTCATACCTCGCTAAAATTAATCTATCTATCTAAAATTCAAATAAAAAATAATCTCAATTTAAAATCAAATTTTAGTAATCAATTAATGACAGTTGATAATTTATTGCTACTTAAGTAAAATTAATATATGCTCATACCTTGCTCATAAGTTCATTAAAATTTCTAATGTAATGTAGATACATATAAAGGATAGGTGACTCATCTATCTAGCTAGCTATTAACTGATGTGTCCCAAATACACATCATATCTCTCTATTTTACTGCACATCATGATTAATTATTGCTCGACTAACCCTTGATTAACTACCACATGCACAAGATTTTTGTTTAAATTTTTAAACAACAGGAAAAAGGGATAAGTTCACAAATCCAGGAACTTAGCTGTCAAGATCTCGCCAAATGGAAGACAACCATACCAAGCACGACTCATTTGGAGCTTCCAGGAGGTTTGTTGGGGTCCAGTACAGTCGCTATAGGTGTCTGTACCGCCTGACCGTACCCATGCTCATTAGGATCAGCGTGTTAAACAGTGCAACTTTCATGAAGGCTTCAGGGCAAAGTATGAAGCGAGAAATAGCCGAGTATGTGGCAATGTGTGATATATGTCAGCGTGTGAAAGCAGAACATCAGAAACTAGCAGGATTGCTATAGTCCCTGAAGATACCATAATGGAAGTGGGAAGAAATTGGGATGGATTTTATAGTCCGTTTACCTCGTACCCAATCAGGCTATAATTCAATATGGGTCATTGTGGATCGTCTCACAAAGGTAGCTCATTTCATTCCAGTTAAAACAACCTATAAAGGAGATAAGTTAGCAGAGTTATACAAGTCCAGGATAGTGTGTTTATATGGGGTTCCGTAGAGAATAGTGTCGGATCGAGGGACCCAGTTTACCTCAAGGTTTTGGTAGAAACTTCATGAATCATTGGACACGAAGTTGAGTTTTAGCTCGGCATATCACCCATAAACGGATGGACAGACAAAAAGAATAAATCAGATACTTGAGGATATGTTGCGAGCGTGTACTCTTCAGAATCGCAACAGTTGGGATAAGAATGGTTTTCGTATAACAATAGTTAACAGTCCAGTTTACAGATGACCCCGTTTGAGGCATTATATGGAAGGAAGTATAGAACACCTCTACATTGGAGTGAAACTGGAGAAGGTCAAGTGTTTGGATCAAAAATACTCAAGGAAGCTGAGGTACAAGTCAGGGCAATACAAGAAAAGTTAAAGATAGCCCAATCTAGACAGAAGAGTTATGCGGATAATCGATGCTGAGAGTTAACCTTCAAGGTTGGAGATTGTGTGTATCTCAAGGTTTCGCCTTTAAGAGGACTTCGTCGTTTCAATGTTAGAGGCAAGTTGGTACCCAGGTACATTAGACCGTTTAGAGTGAGTGCAAGATGTGGAGAAGGGGCTTACCAATTGGAGTTGCCACCTAAGTTGGAAGATGTGCACAATGTTTTCCACATATCACAGCTGAAGAAGTGTTTGCAAGTACCGGAGGAACAATTACCTTTGGAAGAAGTGGAACCAAAAGAGGATTTGACTTATTCAGAATACCCGGTCAAAATTCTGGAAATAGCAGAGCGAGTAACTCGGGGAAAGGTTATACGTATGTGCAAAGTTCAGTGGAATCACCATACTGAGGATGAAGCAACCTAGGAACCATAGGAAGAGCTAAAGGCAGAGATTCCTCACTTGTTTGTAGATCAGCCTGAATCTCAGGGACGAGATTCCTTTAAGGGGGGGGGGGGTAGGTTTTGTAATAGCCCAAGTTCATAAAATCATGAAAGTCAAAAACTTTTACCAAAAGAAATAAAAGAATTTGTAAAATTAAATAAAACCCTAAGTGTGTATATGTGCTTTATAGATGTATATACATATAGGCAAATATGTGTGTTATATGTATAAATACATATATACATTGAGGGCTATTTTTCTATAAAAAGAATATTTATAGATATATATGTGTATATATTGATTGCTTGATTCATTGTTGATTTTGTGAGCTAGTATAATATGTATAGGGTATATGCATTGTATGTATACATGTGCATATACATGAGTAAAATAGTTTTGAAATAGAAAAGCTTTAAAAATGGAAAAAGGGCCAAAGCCCACCTCTCTTCCCTCTCTTCTCTTTGTTCGGCCCAGCTCCAGCCAGCCCAGCCCACTATCTCCTCTCTTCTTTCCTCTCAGCTCAGCTCAGCGCATCACAATAGCAAGCTGCCGACCACCGTGCGCGTGGACGCCGCTGTCTCCGAGTTGGATTTGACAGTCCAACCACCCAATGAGTTTTCCAGAACATCTAGAAGCTTGAGCCCGTGCCAGTTTTGCTAGAGCCCGTGCCAATCACGAGTGCACGCAAGATCATCCACCAGCCGCCCCAAATCCCAACCAAATTCGCGAGTTAGAGATAGAGTTAGGCTACGGATCATAAAGGGAAAGAATCCATGAGCTATACATGCGCTTTTGCCAAGAGATAGAGACCCGAGCACGTTTGGATCATCGGAATTGAGTTTGAGCCGCTGCCGTCTCTCCTTTCAAATCCTATTCGAATTGAAGATATGGTAGCCGCTTGCATATAAATATGAGACCCCAGAGCTTCCTTAGATCATTACGCAGCTTTTGCCCAACTCACCGAGAAGAAATTGACGCCTATAGTAGAGTTTTGAAGAGCTCCGAAGCTTTGCACCATTTTTCGCCGTCGCCAGCCTCACTGGAGTGTCTCCAACGCTGACACGTACCCTAGGTGAGTTTTCTGTGCCGCCCTGAACCTTTTCCGCCGCTCACCGTCTAGTTTAGTTCACCG
This sequence comes from Phragmites australis, assembly GCF_958298935.1. Classification (NCBI taxonomy): domain Eukaryota; kingdom Viridiplantae; phylum Streptophyta; class Magnoliopsida; order Poales; family Poaceae; genus Phragmites; species Phragmites australis. The sequence continues at coordinate 18,461,974 of NC_084941.1, read as the reverse complement.
AAGCGCCGTTTTGACGAGGTTCCGGTGCTGCGCCATCGTGAAAGCTGCCATCGATGCCCTCTGTCCGGCAGAGCCGACAACCAAGACGTGTCAGCTGTCTCATCCGCACCCGAGGGTCTGGTCAGCAGCCCTGTCAGCATTTGTTTTTTCTTTTTAATTGTTTTAATTGCTTTTATGACTTCATAATAGTTAAATATCGCGCAATAAATAGTTTTTAGTATAAAAATAATTCTAAGAAATAATAATCAATAGGAAATTAGTTTCTAAAAATGTTTTATAGTTTTATTTAATTCTATTTAATAGTTTTAAATAGTTTTATAATTCAAATAAATGCTAGAAAATTCCAGAAAAATCCCAGAAAATCATAGATGGCTTTGGAAAAATCCTAGAAAATTCCTAGCAACATAAATTCATTTATAGATAATCTTTTTAGTCCTATTTTAATATTTAGAAAATCATAACTTGTAAAACATAGCTCCGTTTTGACCCATTCTTTCGCTGAATTGTCCGGAATGGTGTAATCTGTGATGATGATGTTTGTTGTGTGATGTTTGGTTCTGTTTGGATCTTGGTGTTTATGTGTTGTTGTTTTTCTGCGTATGTTGTGAGTAGACTCCAAAGTTTAAGAGGAACTAAAAGGTCTGCAGGATCAAGATTTTGAAGACCCAACTGAGTTCAGTGAAGGCAAGTTGTGTTCTTGATCATTTTTATCCTAGTTTTACAAATGTTTTGTTTTATAAACATGCATGCTAATAAATTGTTGGGAATCCCAAGAGTTAGGTTTGAACCTAGTTTTCCCTTATCATCCTTTTTTCCTTAGTATGGTTTTGGGTTATGGATGGGTTGATGATGTTTAGCCTTGCTTTGGGATGGTGATCATGATAAATTGTTTACGAACTTGATAATGATCCTATGCAACAATGATAAAATATGATAGAATAACTTTTGTAGCAATATGGTATAGGAATTTGGACATATGATATGATGGGATGTATGGTTTGGAAAGTGGTAGTTTTGCTCAAATCTAAGGACTGGTTCGTGGGGTGATATTTCTGTATTTATAATACAACCAGAAGCCTAGAATGGGACGGGCCTAGCTAAGCAATTTGCTTACTCTCAGCATAATGTAGATCAGGCAGAAGAGCGGTGAATGGATAATGTCTTGGGATCCGAAAGGCGCAAGAGGGGGCTTCCGTTGTTGAGGTAAAATCACGCGGTAGTGAAACCTTAGTGGATAGACATGTGCTGAGAGGGAGCATTGTAAAGGTTTTATAGTAGATTCCTAGCGCACACCTCGGTAGTGTGTAAGAGTTATCTGTTGGCCAACGGATGCTCGGTAAAATAGGGTGATACGTCTTGTGGGTAAAATACAGCCTCTGCAAAGTTAAAACTGAATATTCAGCCGTGCTCACGGTCATGAGCGGCACTGAAAACCTACCATGATTATAACATGATGTTTTGGTTAGTCAGGTCAACTGTGATGGTGGGAATCGTAGTTGAGGGTGGTCAATCATAGTGGTGGGAATTATGATTGAGGGTTCAACCTTAGTGGATGGAAGTTTGGTTGAGGTGTTGGTTAGTGGTTAAGTCAAGATGGATTGAAATCTTGAGATGGTTGGTTATTCACTTAATTATATTTGCTTTTCAAATGTTTTTACTTAAATGCTGATTTATGCAAGTGAGCCATATAGCCTTATCCTTGTCAAACCTTCATATGCATACTATTCCTTCACAACTTGCTGAGTACGACAAAGTGCTCACTCTTGCTATCACTAAACACTCAGTTGGAGAAGGTATTGAGGAGTACGCTGAAGGCGGATCGTTCTAAGATGCTTTCTACGTCGATGATGTCTGTGGGAGAGTCGTAAAGGATTAGAGTCTTCGTAGTTCGTTTAGTTCCGCTGCAGTTTATTTGGTTCTTCGACCCTTGAAAGTCGCTTTTGTAAGATGGTTAAGTCGATTAAGTATGTGTATTGTAATGATTATCATCAGTAAAGTCACTATATGTTGGGATTGATTCCTAGGTTCAACACATAGATGAGATTGGTTTGTTTCTTTAACCGATCTCGATAGACCGCGAGGGGGTTCTTTTGCTGAAATTTTCCTAAGTCTCCCCTCACCATCCTCCTTCAATTCTTTTTCTTCTCCAAAGTGTTTAGGGATTCTCTAAGGTGTTCTAAACCATCTCTAAGGTATTTGAAACATGTTTAACTAGTTTTTGATAAACAAACATGTGTAAACACAAACGATGATGATTATGCATGCTTAATTACACAATTAGCATTTTGGGACGTGACATTCACCTCTCCTCTCCCTTGCTTTGTGCTACATCTTGAGAAAGGGATTTTGAGTGAGAGATCTAGTGACATTCACCTCTCCTCACCTCAACGCTCAGTTTTTGGTCTCATTGAATCGAAAGTTCCGATATCTAGGTCAGAAGTTCCGATGTTGTCCGGATGGTCCGAAAACCCCTCCCCATGAAGTTCTCATCTTCCATAGTTTTTCCTTGGGATCGGATGTTCCGATGTGTTGGATCGGAAGTTCCAATGTTGATTAGAGTGTCCGGTATGTTAAAATTTTGAGTGTTCAGGAAGTCTCTGTTGAATCGGAAGTTCCGATGTATTTAGTTGGAAGTTCCGATGTGTGTATATTTCCAATTTCAGTTTCGGTAGAGTAAGGCGTAGCTGTTATTTTAAATAGGTCAGAAGTTCTGATCTTAAGGTCGGAAGTTCCGATATGGGCTAGAAAAGTACATAACGGCTAATTTTTGGAGGATACCCTATAAATACCCCTTTGCCCTACCCTCTCCGAGCTGTTGCTGCATCGACAAGAAAACATCTCTCTAGAGCCCTAAAGTTCACCTCTCCTCTCCCTTCCTTTGTGCTACATCTTGAGAAATGGATTTTGAGTGAGAGATCTAGTGAAAGTGATTTCAAGTTCATCTTTGAGCATTAGGTTTCATCTTCAATCTTTGCTTCATGTGCATTTGTTACTCTTCCAAATTGAGGTCTCCTAGACGGCTAGGAGTCACTCACGAGCCACTGATTCACTTGTGGTGCACCGTGAGGAGTTTGTGAAGGCCGAATTTCACCTCCGAAAGGGAAGGAATACCAAGTGAAGCCGATGATTGCTTTGTGCAACCTCACGAGGAAAAGGGTTGAAAGAGACCCGACTCAAGTGCGACCGAGCTCCTCAATGGAGACATAGGATCCCCTCAAGGATCCAAATTTTGGGATCAAATTCGTTGCATCTCCCTCTTTGGGCACATGTTATCTCTTATGCAATTTCGAGCAATTCATTTACTATCCTAAGTTAGACTTTATGCTTGTTGATTTTACTTCAAATTGAATAGCATCATACCCTGTTGCATCAAGCATTTCAAAGTTTGACTTATTATTGCTCGTAGATCTAGCCAAGTTCATTTTTTAGGCATATCAGAAGTTCCGATTGTATACATCGGAACTTCCAGTTTAAGTTAGAAAATCCGATATTTATATCAGAATATCCTATACCTGTTTCTGCTATGCAGTTCTATTATAATATTTGAAAAAAGTGCCTATTCACCCCCTCTAGGCCGTATCTCGATCCTTCAGGGAGCTTGTGTGGTTCTCAAGGAGGTCGGAGGGGGTGGGGGGTTATATAGCTCGAGAGGCGGGTGTAGCGTAGGGCTAGGTTTTGGCGGCCGATGGAATTTGCACGGTTGATTTCCTTTTACCGAGCTCAATTATGTCACGAAATCGATCTCCTTCATTTCTTCTCGGTCTCGGATTCTAATTGCGCAATCGCCGGTGATCTCCTTCCGTTGTCGAGCACGATATTTGGGGGAGGGTATCGGATTGCTACAGCGCGGAAGGGCGGCGTGAGGAGGGAGACAGGTTCGATGCATAGGCCCAGCACGATAGAGAGAGGGAGCAGTGGGAGCGGCACGAGCGGGTGAGAGCGGAGGCGTGGGCCGATATGGCTTCGGCCTAGAGGCAGGGTGCGCGTGAGGAAGGGGGTCGGGGTGGTTTGGGCTGGGAGTGCGGGCGAGGCCAAGGGAAAAGAGAGGGAGGCCGAGGTGGGTCGAGTTGAGGGAGAGGAAGAGAGAGAGGGCCCGGTTGGAATCTTTTCTTTTTATTTTCCTTTTTGTTTTCTCTTCTTTTCCATTTTCTTTATTCCATATTATTTTGCTTATTGATTTATCAAAAGAGACATTTATTTAATGCTTTTTCTTAAGACATTTTCATATGGAAAATTGGGGCTGTGACAAGCATATTCAGAGCTAGGAGCTCCTAGAGGCGAGGGAGGTGAGGTATCACGTGGCAGGTAAGGCAGCACACTGTCGGAGAAAGCGCGGAACAATGGCAGTTATGCTGTTGGGTCAAAGGAAATTATAGCGGGTTGTTGGATGTGCATCCAACAATTAGGGACGTTCAACCGAAAAACTCTACTTTTCAATCACTAAGAATATTATATATAGAGATGTTCTCGTACATAAATATCTCTAGAATGTTATTTGTGAAGATATTATTATTATATTCATCTTAGACAAGAAATCATGGGTCATGATATTATCCTAAAATTAGATGTTAGACATCATAGAACACTGTTGCTCTATTAATTAAGTATTATCTTTAGCATTATATTTTGTTTTCTTCATATGAGAAATAAATCAATATTGTGTGCGAGATTTAGAAACCATTTAAATGTACGGGTGCCAGATTTAGCATCCGTTGCAAGTACTGGTTTTCATTTATTTTCATTTTCAACTGGTTTCATATCATTTTCCCAAATAAAAACGCTGCCTAGCCGTGATTGGCACTGGCCCCCCTCTCTGCTAAACGTAACTAAACACATGCTATGTGGCAACTACTAGTTGGCCTGCGTATTACGTTTATTAGCAACTACTACGGGTGCGGAGCCGGACTCACTTTGTTAGATGAAAAAATAGGAGAAAGACACACACACATTGTGTATTGCACTCTTCAGTGGAATTCTAAACATGAGAATGAAGCTTATGTTTAGAATTAAAAAAAAGTTGAGGAAAGAAATGAATCCTATAAAGTTTTCCATTGCAATCATTCGTCCTAAAGAGCTTCATCAGAAAAAATTTCTATAGAAATCGAATAGTACAAAATCCTACCTTCCAAACATGTCCGTAACTGTTTTTTTAACTAAACGTGTTGACTACAAAAATATATGGCGTAGGATAAATACAAAACAAGATCACGAGGTGGAATGGTCTCATTGTCCTAGATCTAAATTCAACGGAGTTCTGAATTCTGGCGAAGCTGATTTCAGATCCAGGTCATGTGTTTGGTGACTTCGCATCTACGCTACGGTCGCCCGCTTCACAGTTGACGCACTTGCTTGCGCGAAAGATAAAAAAGGCGACCACAAAAATAAAGAAGAAAAAGGCATAGAAGGTAGACCGGAGATCCGGCGAAATGGCGGCGCAGCCGCCGGCACCTCCGCCGGATTTGAAGCTGGAGATCGGGCCCGACGGACTCGCCCGAGAGTCCCCCGTAATCGCCTACACGGAGAAGGTCCGCATCCCACACGCTCCCTTCCCTCCATCGCTTCCCAAACGTGTTCTCGTTTCGTCGATGGTTCACTGTTTCTTCGGTGCCTGGTTTCTTGATTCCGAGTCGGGTGCTTTGTTCGCAGGTCATTTTGGAGGAGCAGCTGCAGCTGAAGAAGTGAGCCATATCTCTGTCCCCCAACTGCATCTTAACTCGTGTTATTGTCTGAACTCTGTGGATCTGCATTTGCTTTATTTTAATGTATATATTTTGTGCATTTCTGAAATTGATGAACATAAACGAAGAGGAGTTGCTGTTGTATGCATGAAGATTCAGATATATGATGAGAAATGAGCTACTTCAGGCCGTAAATTTTCTTGAATTATTTTCCCCTTATGTGTCGTGTCATATCATACCTATGCCAGTGAAATTCAAATCCCCCTGACCCCTAGTGTGAGATGGAAGTACACATTGTGGTACAAGTGCAGTAAAGTAGTTACCTACTTACCTATGAACTTGAATTAACATGTTGAACCGTTTGAACTTTGAAGTTCTATTGCTGTCATTACTGTGTACCTAAGCGCAATGTGGGATGTCCAAGTACTGTTGCTAACTTTGTCAGCAACAGTCTCATTTTCAATGAAAGATGAGAAGTAAATTAAGAGCCCCCCCCCCCAGTGGACATCTAGATTCAGGGTCATCCATTGTGTTTATTTGCTGCCACCAAAGTATTAAGAATTAGTGAATTACGCTACAGTTGTGCATATAAGAATGAGGACATGCCATTGATGAATGGCTAGTGCAGCCATGCGCTTCAACTAATTATTAAGAAGCTTGGTTTTTTTTTAAATAAGTTATCATCAGTAATGCATTTCCGTAAACTAGTAAATGGGGTCATCTTCATGCCCGCATTATAATCATTAGGAATTGAGAAATGAGGTGTGCTTCAAGTTGCTAGTCTGTTCCAGGAGAGATTTTGTATTAGTCTGTTTTGCTGATCTGTACAATTATGTTATCATTTTTCATGCATTTGACATCATTGTAATGTACCTGATATTAACAGGTTCTTTACCCAATTTTATTTTTCATATATGGACTTCTGTACCCTGGTGTGAGTACAGACAATCATGCATCAATATGCTTGACATGTGTAGGGCTATGCATTGTTATGCAGTCGATATGTATCATTATGATTATAGGCTCATGTCAAACTTCTTGCTTCTATAAACATAGTGGCAATGCAATTTTTGTTGGTAAGGCCACACTCATCCTGCAAAGACGTATTTATTCGTCCGATCGTCTGTTGGCAAGGCAATGGCCTAACAATTATACGTCCAATCATCTGTTGGCAAGACTATGGAAAACTGGTTCAAGAGCCTCTTCAAGGAAATGCTGGCATCCTGAAAAAGGGGTACAATGAGTTATGCAATCTTGCTCACCTGGGAAATTTTGCGAGCGCAACCGATGCATTGTTAATGGCATGGAGATCACCTCCTCATTTCTTTCTGTACTCATCAAAGATGAACATGTCCTGGTGCTAGCCAGATTTTATTTTAGGCTGTTGTAATTTTCATTTTTTTTTCCGGAGCCTGGCAACTCCTTCAGGCCCTTCTTTTTTTGTCAGGTTTATAAGTTTACTCCTTTCTAATAAATGAAAATGGCAGTTCTCCTGCCTGTTTTGAAATTAAAAAAAAAGTAATTTTCATTCTGCTTGCCTTGAAAGCTTTACTGTTTCTTTGTCAGTACTGGAAAGCTAGACATCAGACTTCATAAACCATATCTGTTTCTTTGTCAGGATTATGTGGAACTGTTTCTTGAAATCCTTACATTGTTACAATTTCTTGGGACCCATTTACCATGGGAAATTTGGTCCTAATAACAATTTAGAATTGGCCAAATACATGTTTAGTTAAGCATTATAGGCTACATACGTGGGCATTTTGACTTTCTTTCTGCGTTTATATCTCCACATGAGTTGAACTCGTTTACTTTTTATTATTTCCTTGAACACAAAAGAATGAATGATTTTACGGTTTATCAGATATATCCAGGAGAACTACTCCAAAATTCGTGATGTTGAAAAGGAGCTAGAAAATTTGACTTTAGAAGTGAAACTGACAGCAGGACCAAAGAAAGCAGGTAAGTAACATATGTTCCAAGAGCACATATGGTTCACTTTCTGTAAACAGAATACTGCTACCTTGCTGACTTATTCCTTTTCTCATTATGCTCCAGCACTTGAGCATTTAAGGAAAAAGATTGAATTGTCAACAGAGAGAATACGTTTGGCTAAGGTGAAAGAGGAACAAGCAAAAACGGTTGGGCCTTATCTGCTACAATGGATATGTTCTTTGTTCCAAAAATCTATCCATCTTTACTCTCTTGTTTACTGGCTGTGCATCTTTTGCATGGAAGGGTGCAGCCCTCTTTGCATACAAGCAAAATTCTTAGTACAAAGTACTATCAGGCTTGGAGGTTCCCATACATGCGATATGTGGATCTTAAGTTCATATGGAGCAATGTCTAAGATACATGGAGGACTTTTTTAAAAAGTTAGGAAACAAAATTGTATAAACTCATGTTTTCCTAACAAACTGCAAGTATTAGTTTCCCTTAGGAGCAGAATGAAAAAATCATTATGCCCTTAGAAACATTCTGAATTATAGATTTAAATTGTATCTTTGTATGAGTGTCTTTGTTCATTTGGTTTTGCTATTCCTAAATACATGAGAACCATACTGCGCTTTCTGTTATTGTGTTTTGGAAAACAGAGTTATGATGTTTCTCTCTTTTCTAGATGTTCAGATCCAATGTGCACACCACCCTCCCCGTTCTTTTCCCTTTGTTCTTGATTAAAAAACTAATGTTTATCTTTTCTCCTCCTGTTGTTCAAACAATATTAAGTTGTTTGATTTGTACTTTTGATGTCATAAGTGGTGTTTGGTATTTTAGGCCTGGGAAGCTGCTGCACAAGTTGTTAAAGATGAAGAGGACGCTAAGCAGAAGCTATGTGATGACCTGAACCGCCTGGTATGTCTTTTGTTTCTCTATGAAATTTTTTCAGCACTAGGCCATCAAGTTCTGTTCAGTGTATCTTGATTATTTGATTTAATTAGGTCCAAGAGAGCGCTGCCTCCCAATATTCAAGATTAGAGGAGCTGAAGAAGCGTTTAGAATCTTTGAATCCTAGCAGGGCTTCTGTTGATGTTTCGGTAAGTCAAAAGCCCTATGGCCATCCACCTGATCTCCTCCTTAATGAGTCCTTGTAAAATCTTTTAGTAGTTTTATTTTTGTGTTGTCTGCATGAATAATGCTGGGTTTGGACCTTCAGTCCCTATTGAGTACAAATTTCCTGATTGTCAGTAGTTTCGGTTTGGTGTTGTCAACATTAATAATGCTGGTTTTGCTCTCGATCGAGTACATAGTTGTATGCGTTGTATTGCTGCTTGTCTCACTGTTTTACAATTTATCAGGTTGTTAGTACTGCACAGCATGCTATATCAAATTCATTGCCGCAGCAGCACACAGCACACAATATTCCTGCAATTAGCCCTTTGTCTAATGCCGGAGAGGCTGCCTCCGGCAGACAGCAGGAAAGACCTTCTGAGGCAGAAAAGAAGAGAAGACCATCAAACTCCGGAAGAGGGAGAGGTGGTGTCATGATCCTTCCCAAGGGAAGAGGGAGTTCGGCGTCAGGATGGACAGGCGCTGGTTTTGACGTGGATGGTGGTACATGATGTTAGGATTTATAATTATACTCGACGCATTGAATTGATGCTCTCCTTGGTATACAACAGTTAGATTGTTCAGCTCGAACATCAGGACCAGCCGTTCCAGAGCACCCTAGAATGAAGAACCCAATGTATTATTGATTATTTGTTTATTAATGTATATGACTTAAGCACCAAGTTAATCAGAGTTGTAGCATCTATACTGTAACTGCCATACAGTCAAAACGAATTACTTTTTTATAAACTGAATAATTGTTCCAAGAATCCTTTTCAGCTCACTTCAGAAAATCGGATTTCTGTCTATAATTCATTAGCATTGTGTGTACATGGACTGCATCAGCTTCTAGCTTTGGCAATAGCTCAAGGATTTGAATTGGGATTTGTGAATATAAAAATACCATATCCTTAACAGTTAGCAGTAGAACGACCTCTCTTGTAAGCTTCAAAAATTAGGTGCATATTAAGTTGTCAACCTGTTATCTGGGCATACTTTTACTTCGATGATATACATTTTTCATTTTCCCCCCCCGAAAGTGTCTTACAACTGCCGTCTGCTTTTCAACCTTTAAACTAAAAAATGGATATCCAACGACCTTGAACTGTTAATATTATACACTTTTACCCCATTGTCACCATTTGATTGTGTTTTGAGCTGACGTGGCTCATGTGTGGTGGTGGGATCCACATTGCGTAATCTCAATCTTCCTGTCCTCTTTCTTCACTTCTTTCCCTCTCTCCCTAGCAGCAGGGAGGTTTTCTGATGAATCTGATCAAGAACATTGAACACTTTCTGATACGGGGCCTAACCATAAACATGTTTGGAAAGCCATGATACACAATAGAATCAAGATGTTTATGTGGCTTACGGAAAATGTGATGGTGTTGACAAAAGATATCATGATTTGTAGGAAATGGTAGGGTGATCCCACCTGTTATTCCTGTGATGAGGCTGAAACAAGATCTCACATTTTCTTTGACGCGAATCAAACAGAAGAGTAAGTAGTGGGAGCCTAAGGGTGGCACTAGTGGGAGGAGTGACTTTTCATCCTTTTTATCAAGCATCGCGTGATTTGTCGAACAAGAGCAAATTTTCGCAGAAGAGGAGGTATGGGCAACAATCAAGTCATTGCTATCAGACAAGGCTCCGGGGCCAGATGGCTATACAGGACGTTTCCATAAGGTGGCTTGGCACATCATCCGGGTAGATCTCATGGCCGCTCTCAGCAGGTTACTACAAGGGGATGTGAGCAAGTTGTACCTTCTCAACTCTGCCTACATAACGCTGCTGCCCAAAACTGTTGATGCACTTGAGCTCATGGACTACCGCCCTATTAGTCTAATTCATAGTTTTGCTAAGCTCGTCACAAAAATCTTGGCCAACAGGCTAGCCGCAAAACTCTCAACCTTGGTGTCTTCGAATTAAAGTGCTTTCGTCAAAGGGATATGTATACATGATAACTTTGTGCTGGTACATGTATACAAAAGGTATAGCACGAAAGTAATTACTGTATAGACAAAAGGAGCCAAGGGTTCTCCTCAAGCTGGACATAACCAAGGCATTTGATTCGGTGTCTTGGCCTTTTCTTTTTGAGGTGTTAAGACACCTAGGTTTTGGTCCGTTCTAGTGCAACTTGCTCTCTAAATTACTAAGGTCTTCATCGACTCGGGTGTTAGTTAATGGAGTACCGAGTGATCTGATTATTCATCAAAGGGACTATGGCAGGGCGACCCATTTTCTCCCATGCTTTTCATTATTATCATGGATGTTCTTAATGCTTTGATCTTGAGTTCAAGTGACTGCGGATTGCTACAGCCGCTCCTTGCGAGGGGTTCTAGCCAGAGAATCTCTCTATATGCAGACAACGTGGTTCTTTTTCTTCGCCCATGTGCTAATGACTTGGAGCTCATTAAGGAAATTCTTCGGGTTTTTGGAGAGGTGTCGGGCCTTGTCACTAATATAAGGAAATGTTCAGTGACCCCAATTCAATGTCAAGAAGAGCACATTGACACAATACAGGCCTCCTTACCTTGTAACGTGGTAAACTTCCCTTGCAAGTACCTTGGCCCGCCTTTGTATGTGAGGAAGCTCTCTAAAGCTGATTTCTATCCGTTGATCGACAAAATAGCTGACCAATTGCCGGGGTGGAAAGTAGCTATGCTGCACCTTGCCGGGAGAGCTACCCTTGTTAAAGCAGTTCTCACAGCTATACCCATATACTAACTCATCGCCTTGGAGCTCCCTAAATGGGTGATTAAAGCAATTGATAAGATCAGGTGAGGTTTCCTTTGGAACGGTCGCAAGAATGCTAATGGGGGGTCATTTTTTGGTTGCTTGGGGTCGAGTGAGCAGGCCATTGCATTTAGGAGGTCATGGATTGCACAATCTGGAAGCTTTAGGTTGGGCCCTGCATGAGATGGCTTTGGTTGGAAAAAAACACAGCTAGATCAATCATGGGTAGGCCTTGACTTACAAGTACATCCAAACTCCTCAGCAATGTTCTACGTTTCGGTCATCTCCATTGTGGGTACTGGAGAGAGGACACTTTTTTGGACCGATCGTTGGCTACACGGGAAATCGGTGAGTGACCTCGCTCCCTCGCTGGTTGCGTTGGTGTCAAAAAGAATTCTCAACAAGAGGACAATGCTTGAGGCTTTGTCAGGCAATGGTTGGGTTCGGGATATCAGAGGTGGGTTATGTTCCGAAGCACTCCTTGAGTACCTCCTCCTTTGGGACAGTATTAGTGATGTTCAACTCTTTCAGGGAGTAGATGATCAACATCGTTGGGCGCCCTCCGCTTCCGATGTCTTCTCGTCTAAGTCTGCATATGCCCGGTTCTTCATTGGTGCCATGGAGTTTGAACCTTGGAGTCTTATTTGGAAATCTTGGGCACCACCGAGATGCAAATTCTTTATGTGGTTAGCTAGCCTCAACTGCTGTTGGATAGTGGACAGGTTGGCACGCCGTGGGATGGACCATCCTTAACATTGCCCACACTGTGATCAAGCCGATGAGACAATATGACATCTCCTTTGCTCTTGCGTTTTCGCTAGGGACGTCTGGTTCTCAATGCTCTCCATTGTTGGTTTTCAACAGCTCACACCAAACCAAAACGATATGCTCTTCCAGTAGTGGTGGCGCCGTGCTCAACATGAAGTTCCCATGCAACATATACAAGGTTTCAATTCACTAGTTATTTTGATGGCTTGGTGGCTATGAAAGCATAGAAATGGATGCGTGTTCGATGGTGCTTCCCCTAATAATCAGGCCATCTTGCAGGACATCAAAGATGATGCCAGGATGTGGTGTTTAGCAGGTGCAAAAGGGCGTAGTAGTCTATGGCCATGAAATTTTGTTGTGTTGTGTTTTGTTTTGATGATGTAACAGAGTAGTCTCTTATCCCTGTCCAGATAAGTTTCAGGTTGACACCTTGAGGGGTGTCTTGTTTTTCTTTGCTTTTGTCTTGTTTCTGTTTTGTTTTGCTCTCATCTGCTTTGGAACCTTTCTTCTTCTTAATATAATGATGCGCAGTTCTCCTGTGTGTTCGTTAAAAAAAAGCACGTGTGTGCATTTTCACACATTTCCTTTTCATGCTTTGGCCAAATATAAGTGAAGCCATTGATTAACATTTTCCATTGTAGGTGTATCTCATAGAAGACCAAATGAAGGCCAGCATGTTTATGCTGCTGAGAGCGGCCATCATCCCAAAAGAAGCAATCCAATCTTCCTTGGTCCAGGTCCTCGGGAATCCAAGTCGTCGCCCATGCCACGACGGCGATGATGGTCGAGTTAAGGTAGTTAGTTGCCTGCCGCCACAGTGACTAGCGACACCGCTGAGCATAGGCTCTTTATGGCATCCAGGGACATGTCGCAGTAGAACTCGACCAGGCTAACGCTAGTGAACACCTTGGCCACACCCAGCCCGAAGTAGGCCAGCGCCTGCCACCCTGTAGAAATATGAATATACTACAATAATTATAGATGATTTGTATTGAGCCTCGTGGGTTGTTTATATAGAGTACATGGTCGCTTAGATTTCAAGCAATCTTAGAGATAAGATGGAAACTAATCCTACCCTACAATAACAACCAAATCCTTTACCATATACTCTAACATCCCTCCGCAGTCGTAGCGTGAGCAACGCGAACACTCAAACTTGAGTGGAAGTCAAAGATTAGCTCAAGATGATGATAACACTCAAACACGTGTGCAGCAGCAGCAGCCCTAGATAAGTTCCTAGGAAATTGCTGATCTTGCCTGGGAAATCAAGAAGGATCTCCTCCAAAGGTAATTGTTCACATCTGATGCAGAAAATTTCAGTTTTTTGCTAGATTTGTGATCAACCTCGAGCACTTGCCAAAGGCTTGCAGGATTTCATATAAAGCAATAAGGTCAGACCTGCATGAATTTGCAAAGATAGCATCATCATCCGCATATAGGGAGCATCTCAAGTGTGCCAATCGCGGTAGGATTGGTTGCAAAATGTTTTTTTTTGGGCTGCTAGTTCGATAATACGCTGTAGCAGTTCTAATTTCATGATGAATAGCATTGGTGAGAGTGGATCACCTTGGTGAAGTCCTCTTGCATGTCAAAATTCCTTCCCTGGTGTCTCGTTGAGAAGTACTTTGGATGATATGGTGGCCAACAAAGATGCAATCCAGTTTCTCCATTTTTGACCGAAACCCAAAACCTACATGACCTCAATAAGGTAGGGCCAATTGATCAAGTCAAAAGCCTTTGAGATGTCAAGCTTCACAAAAAGTGCAGGTTGTTTGTTCTTATGGAGCTCTTTGATCACATTTTGCACATATAAGAAATTTTCATGGATGCACCTCCGTTTTATAAATGCACTTTGGTTCATGGACACTAGCTCATTTAGCCTGGGGGCTAACCTGTTTGCCATCATCTTGGTTAACAGCTTTGTTAGGCTATTGATTAAGCTAATGGATCTGTAATCTCCCATCCTTGCAGCTGCCGATTTCTTTGGCAACAGGAGGATGTTTGCATTGTTGACAAGACCCAATCTTGTTGTTTTGAGATTGTAGAAATCCCTAATCGCACCTGTTAGGTCCTCCTTTATAATGTTCTGGCATTTCTTGTAGAAAAGACCAATGTATCCATCCGGCCCCGGTGCTTTCTTCGCAGGCATACTTTTAATTGTCTCATGAATTTCGTGTTCAGTGAATGGTTCTTCCAACTCAGAGAGATATGCAGGCTGATAGCCTGAGTTGTCCCAGTTTAATGCAATTTCCCTTAGCTTGTTCGTTCCCAGATGCTCAACAAAGTGTCTATGTATCTCATCTTCTTTTGTTCCTGTGAAATGACTACACCTGCCTCCGTTTCCAAAGATTGAATGAATTGCTTCCTTTTTCACGAATTTGCTTTAATTTGAAAAAACTTCGTGTTTGTATCACCTTTTTGGATCCACAGTTAGCCTCAAATGTTGCCTTGCACATGTTTTCTCTATTACCGTCAAACCCAGTGCTTTGTCTTTAAGGAATTTTTTGAAACTAAGCTCTTCTTCTGTAAGCGTTCGTGATTCTTATGCCACATCAAGCCTAAAAATAACCTCCTGTGCAATAGCTAGTCGAAACCTTACATTACCAATTGTTTGTTTTTTCCAATAACTTGATTGCCTTTGTTGTCCTATTCAGCTTAACGTGCAAGCTCAGAATGACATCTGAGTGTTAACTGGTTGCGACCAAGCTCTTTGCACCACCTCCGTAAAGCCTGGCATTGATATCCAGTATGATTGTATTTATTGAGTGTCATGAATGATACCTAGCTCTTTGCTGTCCTATTCTGAATATCAACAACATGAGTGTTTTTTGCCTTATCAAGAATACACCTCAATTGCCTTAGAATGCCGGCATTGAGTGTTTTTTGGAGTCGATTAGATTCTAAATGTCTTAATTCACCTTCCCCCCCCCCCCCCCCCCTCCCCTCCCTTCCTCTTAGGACGTCACTGATCCCCTGCAAAGGGTGATATAGTTTTGGATGAAAGATTGGCCTAAGGTTTCAATTATCAGTTGCTGATTCCAGACCTGAATTTTTGTTTTTTACAGACAAGCAATCATAGCACCTGATGTACTCACCATGTTTCTGACACAGACGCGCTTCGCTGGGTCGTTCAAACCCCGTACATTCCAACATAACAGCTTGCAGTTACGCTGAGCCATGAAAACACTGATATGCAACAGAACACAACTTCTCTAGCTTGATACTGGTAAAAAGATAGCCTGGACAATGCATTTCTTTTGCAGCTCCTGATACAAAGGCTATTATGCAGCTTTCCTGGTTCTGCACCTTCATTCTTGCGTGATCATCCTTGGCCATGAAGAGGAAAGCAGGGTACAGCCAAGCAGGACTCCACACTATAGGAATTAGACACAGGCCTATAGACGCATGGCCTACTGATGCTTGGCTCATCGGCCACATACAAAGCATCAGCCAACTAAAGGCTAAGATAGAAACCTTACTGGCCCTCACGAAAGGAGACATCATAACAGTAAACATCGACTGATACATGGCTAATACTACAGCCCAACTTATTCAGCTTCCAACATGGCTTCAGACACCCGCGGCAATCTCGCTCGCCCAGGCCGCCGGCGACCTTCGTTGCCCTCCTTTTCTTCTTCTGGCCTTCCTTCTCAACAAGTGACGTGATCGCTGCAATGGTCTCCTTGGTGAGCGGTTTCTCGAAGCCCTGCAAGTAAACATTCATTAGATCTTCATGTTGGGTTTTGCTTGGTGAAAGGTCACCAAACTTTTGAATGTCAAAACAGGGAGCCATCAAATTTTCAGCAATAAATAAGGAATTTTCTCCAGTTGTGTAGCATTAGCTGTTCTCATGGTACTTATTTTGGGACCGTGCTAATTCTCGCGCGCACTAGAAAGCCTGCTCACGGTCCCTTCCGACAACCCTCTTCTTTTCTTTTTTGGAAACTTTTTTCCTTCCGTGTCTTTCTATTTTCGAAAACTTTTCTAAAAAACTTTTTCCACAAATTTTTTTCCAAACCTTTTTTTAAAAAACATCTGTTACCAAGAAAAAGTTTGGCTCAAAAGTTTTAAGGAAAAGTTAACAAAAAAAATTAGCTCATAAATAATTGTCGGGTTGTTGTCGGGAGATGCGCGCGGAGCCGTGCGAGCGCTTGCGTGCAGAAAAGAAATTTTGCTTATTTCCTCTCTCTCTCTGATCCCATGCATTACGGACTTTGCTATCACTTACATTTTTGGTTTAGCTGTTAGGGTATTTACAGTTGTTTACGTTAGCGTATATTGCCTCATATATTGGCTCATAGAAATTTAGGTGATGTAGAGGTGAGAGAGGAGGTTAGAGAAAAATGCCGTTGTCTAAAAAAACTATCTCATAAGCCAAAATTTAGTGCTGCAAGACGACACACCATTTGACCATAAGACGTTGCCATGGATGTGCTTCTTTCTCCATCTACCGATCCACGAATTAATGGCTTGTGAAGTTAATACAACTCATTGAAGTGATTGTCAGACGACATATAAAATGGCATCAGTAAATGCCCTTATGCGAAACCAAAAATGCTCCAAGTTGCTACAACACAGCATTGCCAGTTTACAACCATCGTAGACGGCGCCGCCTGGCACACCCACCAACCTAGTAGCATTGAAATAAGAAATGTATTCGCGAGAAACATTTTATTCTTGTGGGATGTGTCCCGAACGTTACATATTTTTCATCAACTCAACTAACTCAAAAACATGGCCTAAGGTTACATTCAAGTTCCTCGGTTGGAAGGAGCAATAAATACAGAAGGAACCAAAGAATGCACAAGGTGGTGGCATCGTGAATGTCACGAGTTTATGTTATGACAGTAGGTTTGTCTCTTCCAGTGAAGCCCTTTAGCTTCGAAACAGACAATGCTAGGTCTGCATCAGAAATTATCAAAGACTAAGTGTTTGCACATGTACATAATTTCAAAAAATGAATGTGAAATATTCATTCAAGGGCAGAAGATAATAACCTATCAATGGCTTCAAAGCTATTTGAGCATCGAGACCATGCTTTGAGGTATCAGATTCGAATTGTTCAATGTAGAGACGTATCGTCGCGCCGGCAGATCCAGTTCCCTGTAATAGCAGAACTCACTAAATTTTTGTAGAACAAGCGTTGTAATTTCCTTTTTGAGAAAACAATGTGATGCATGTACCGAGAGGCGGAAGATAATCCTAGACCCGTCAGTGAAAACGAATCGAAGTCCTTGCTTGGAGACAGTACTACCATCTACCTGTAAGATGGAGGAAATATGAGAATTTTTGACAACCATTTCACATATGCAGAGAGAAACAGAGAGAGTACAGGATCAGTGTAGCTGAAATCATCGGCAAATTGCAGGGTGTAATTTCCTGCATCACAATATCAATAGCATCAGTTTTCAGGACACTTTCATCTAAAGGGAACATTGAAGTGCTACTAGATAAAAAAGAAACATGCAAACAACCATATTTCTCTCCAGGCTTGCTATTCGCAATAACATCTCTAAGGTGCTCCATCATCTTATTTGCACTGTCAGATTCACACTCCTGTACAAATACAAATCATGGGTTCATGGAAATATCCAGGATTATATTGTACAAGATATTTTATTGGGTGATCATATAAGATGCCCTAAGTATAATTTCAGGAATCCATTTGATTAAATACCTCATAATCGTATCTGGAAAAGAAATTCCTGCCATAGGTTGCCCAGTGCTCCATAGCTACATCTTCCACTGATACTAGTCTCTCTCCGACCTTCTTATCCTTGTTCCGGTATGCCAGTATGGAAAGCCAAGCCAGAACAGCCCTGACAGTCAAGAGTTGACCGAGAGTATGGTTAATTAGACACCGACATTTCTCAAGAAAAACTATGAAGCATTTCATAGTAACAATGTTGTAGTAAGCATGTATGATGCATTTTCTCTGTTCAGAATTTTGCAGCATAAATTGCTTAATAGGACACTAAGATATCAAACCGAAGTTGCAACATGAATGAGTAAATTAATTCTTACCAGATACCGTCCTTCTCTCTGATGTGATCAGATCCTGTTCCGAAACTTTCCTCTCCACATACAGACAATTTTCCAGCATCCATTAGGTTCCCAAAAAATTTCCACCCTGTTGGAACCTACATATTGACACCACTTTGTCACTGATGTTCAAGTAGAAGTAACAGGCTGATGGCAATGATTTTATTTCATATAACCATACGCAATGCAACTCCTTGGCAAAGATACCTCAAAGAATGGAACATTCAATTTCTCAGCGACACGATCAAGAGCACCACTGGTTGGCATTGATCTAGCAAGTCCCTAAAAAATAGCCATGGGTCAAACTTTAGGATTCCTATCTTCTCCAAGGGCCAATTGAGAAAACAGCAAGCAGGCATCTCATTACTTTTGTACCAGACTGGAAATAAGGAATTGCTGCCTGCGCATTGGCTGCAATTATTGCAACAGAGTCTGATGGTGTAACAAAGAACCTTTCCCCAAGAATCATGTTTCGATCACCATCACCTGCAACCATTCAAGTTTTTCTATTGTTATTCTTCGCATAAAACATTTCCTTGAACTACTAATGAATAAGAAAACAAACATCACACAATCAGTGAAACAGAACATGGAATAGAAAAAGAAGCATACTTCATATAAATAAATAAAAAATTCAAATGTAAGTATGTGCACATGGCAGAATGTGATTAACATGTATGGTTGTAGAGATGAACTAACTTTAACTGAATCAAAGGTGTAAAGTGCTAACTTGTATACAGCCATCATTTCAGTTTATTCAGTCAATGTCTACACTCTAGAGTCTCATCCTTCACTGAGGAAAAGGAACTCTGGGTATTTCCCAAAAAAACTCTCGGTATTTCTCATCATGTGGCTTTCAAAGCAAGGACTTATCTTGGACTGAGAAATGGCCATTGCATGAGCAGAAAAAATGAATTTTGGTCATATCCACCGTCAAAAACCTATGAATAATGTAGTAGTGTGGACATACCATCACTTGCTGCACCAAAGTCAGGTGCATGGCTTCCAAACATAGTAAAAACAAGCTCCTTGGCATAACTGTAGAGAAATAACAGTAAGTGTCTCTTAAACAAGACATTCTAAAACCTAAGTAATTCTAGTCAATAGGAATTCAGTTCTGTATGAAATAAGGAATACTCAAGAATTTCGTATAAATATAGGGTTTCAATGGAATTCATTCAATCAGTTATGAAACAAGAGAGATGTTTAAGACAAGAGAACACAAAAATGAATAAAAAGTAAAATGATTCAATCTTTCATTGTATTTTAATAAATATCATTCTTGAGAACTGAATTACATACGTTAGATTAGGATCTGGATGACCATTTCCAAAATCTTCAAGAGGCACCCCATTTAATATGCAGTCCTGCAAACCAGGTATTTAACATCAAACAATGTAATTCTTCGAGCCATTGAAACCTTTCGTTTTAAGAAAATTAATATGCACCGGATCAGCTCCAAGTTTCTTGACAAAAATAGGTTCTGCGTATGCACCAGTAACTGCATGCATGGCGTCAAATATGAACCTGCAACAAGCTAAATGATCAATTCTGATATGTATTTTTGTAATAATATACTCATGTTTCCAAGAACCAGTGTTTTCACATCGTCCAATTAGGTCGCGATTAGTCGACGATCGACAAATCGGTCAGCTGCCACCGACTAGGCACTGCGACTCGACTTGAGTGTCTAGACATCTGGTTGTCCGACTAGTCGTCGCTTAAACGCGATTAGTCGTCCAAACAAGTCGTGGATGACTTGTTGGAAATGGCATTTTGGGCTGTTTTGGCTAGCGGCCCAGTAGGGTTTCATGAGCCCAATAGCCTCATATATATATACCTCTCTCCAGTCTCCACTGCCAGCCGCACACCAGCTAGCACGACGCAGCCGCCAGGCCAGCCAGCATGCCGCCGCCGCCTCCAGGCCAACACGCGCAGCCTCCGCTCTCTCCAAGTCCCCAGCACGCCACCGTCTCCAAGTCTCTAGCACGCCGCCGCTTGTTGCCACCGTGCTTCCTCCTCTCCAGAACGAAGATGAGCCACTCCTCGTCCTCCTCTAGCGGTTAGTGTATACTTCATCCTCCATCTTGTTGCTAGTTGCTCACTTGCTCCTCTTGGATGTGTGCACATGTTGCTACTACTACTACCGACTAGATACTGAATGCAAGGACGACTTGGTAACCTAGTCGACTGACTAGGTACCGACTAGTCGGGCCTAGTTGGCCATCTAATCGACCTAGTCGCCTGAATGGTACCCTAACGTCTAGGTTCGACTTACCGACTTGAAAACATTGCCAAGAACATGCTAGAAAAGCATCTTTTATTAAACATAACCAAAGCAACATGCAATCAGCAAGGTTTAGCAAATATTATTGAACTACCCCTGTTCAAAATTCAATAATGATTCATTTATTTATAGTCTTGTACACTCCTATAGTACTCCTCACAGCAGATGGCACAGGCTACTTGTAAAAGGATAACCAGCTCTGTCAACTTATGTTCAAATGCATGAACTGGTGAAGTACAACAAAGAAGATTTTGGAATAGTAAGTCCATAAGAACATGTGGATCATTAGATATTTGATAGTTAAAGTATTTTGTTCATGATGAAATAACATTAAAAAGAAAAAAGGAAATATGTTGACCTGAAATCAGGCCGGGAAAGCAAATCCTTGATAAGCTGGAAGTCAAACACATTCTGCAAGATACAAACCAACAAATTACTTTAGAAAATAAAATAAGTTACTGCTCCCCCCAATTATTTCACTGCACACCTCCATTAATTCAAGGTAGTCCGAAACAGGATCTATCACTTCTACGGTGAAATCACCATCGCTTACAACACCTAATGAGGATAGATCAACATCAGGAATATCTGCTGTTTTTATTTCAGAAATCTGCAGTACAAGATTTCGCATTAGCAACAAGACAATCAGAAATGAGCATTAGATATGGATATGATGATTAAAAATCTAATAACAAATGTTAGACCCACATACTGAAAGTGTGTTCCCATAAATTTGATCAGTAATCGTCTCTGGTGCTGGCTGCCCGCTGCTGTAGTTAAACTGTGACAGAACATTATTACATCAGCTTAGTTTAAGTTATCACAGATATGACAAGGAAAATAGATTTTTTTTAATTGATAATTTATTTATGTTTCCCATAATACTAGTCAAAGCATAAGTAGCTTTGTTGTCAACTATTTGATTGATGAGAGGCAAAACATATCGAACAGGAAAACACGCACAGAATAGACATGTTTCTCCTTTTGTACGGGAAAAGAAATACAAATATTTAAAACACAATCACAACACAAAAAAAAAATATGAGTTCTATGCCATTAATCCTTAGATATTCATCCATGAAAGGTAACTTGATTTCTAGAAATAGCAAAGTTATTCTTTGGTACCATTTGTTTAAACATTCCATGTCATTTTCCTCTCGAAGTAAGTTTTATTGATTCAATAAAACACTTCTGTACAGGAGAAAACAATCCACTGTTTTTATTGTCTATCACCTTAATACCCCAATCGTTGTCTGGTCCACCTGGATTGTGACTTGCACTCATGATGAAACCACCATTGGCCTGACCAAAAAAAAAAAAAAAAAAAAAAAAAAAAACCACAATAATTTGAAAAAAAAAATAGGCAGTCATGCACATAATGAATGATGAAAGGTCAAAAAGTCAAAAACATACTTCTCTTCTACGAATTACTGCAGATACAGCAGGTGTTGACAGAAGACCATTCCTGCAAACAAAATGTATGAGACATTGTTGTATTTGATCCTGCAAGAGGTGGGTCGTAAGAACATACACGCGAGCACACATTGTTAGTAGCTTCTGATGTTTATTCAAAAACGCCCAAATTCCTATAGCTGCTAACAGTCTCTAAGACACAGGAGTATTCTCGCTGCCAGTAACTTCTGATGTTTATTCAAACACCCAAAAACCTAAAGCAACTAACAACTTCTACTTATTGGATTTAAACTCATCCAATGGTGTACTGAAGCTTTTCTTACTATTAACCAGGGGTGCAGCCCAATATATAGGCTCAGCAACCGCTACTGCTGCTACAGTACAACAACCTACAGTAACCGCTCTGCTGTTTGCTACAGTAGCCACCAGCAAAAAAATAACTAACACACAATTACTCTAACATTACTCCTCCTAAGCCTTGTGTGTTCACTTTAGTTTAATCTGGACCATTCTAGTCCTAGCTATAAGCTTCTGTAATCGAACTCGTCCTAATTCCTTTGTTAAGATATCTGCGAGTTCGTTCTTAGTACCAGTGAAGTCTACACTGACACTCTTGTTGTCCAAGCACTCCCTGATGAAGTGGTAGCGCACATCGATGTGCTTGCTGCACTCATGGAACAAAAGGTTTTTGCTCGGTGCTAGAGCTGATTGGTTGTCAACTTTGAGCTTGACGGTGTTGGTAGGCTTCCCCCTGAAGTCGTCCAGCAAACAAGCCAGCCACACACCTTGTCTAGCGGCAGTGGTGACGGCGACATACTTTGCTTCACAGGATGACAGGGCCACCACCCTCTATTTGAAAGAATGCCAATTCACTAAACTGTTGCCGTAGAAGAATAGAGCGCCAGAAGTGCTCTTCCACGTATCAATGTCACCGACGAGGTCGCTGTCGCTGACCACTGTCCCTCCTCTACTTTCCCATAGCGGCAATCGTAGTTGATCATCCCAGCAACATAGCGCATGATCCTCTTCACGGCCATCATATGTTCCTGAGTTGGCCACTCCATAAAGCAACTCACAAACCCGACACTGATGGCGAGTTCCGACTGTGTGTGAGCGAGGTAGCAGAGGCTTCCGACAGACCTCTTGTACTCTGTTGCGTCCATTTCTACCGCCGTGCCCTCGCGGCTGAGCTTGAGCCGTTCCTCCATTAGGGTGTGAGTAGGATTGCAGTCTCTCATCCCTGCCATCTCCAGGATTCAAACGGCGCAGTGCGCTTGGCATAGCGTGATGCCGCCGCCACTACTGCTCTGCTGGACCTCAATCCCAAGGTAAAAGGAGGGCAAACCGAGGTCGTTCATCCTGAATTGAGTCTTCATCTCTGCCTTGAATCGATCGGTCTCCTCCTTTGCCAATCCAGTGATGATCAGATCATCCATGTAGACCCCAAGGAGCAGTAGCATGTTGCCATGGTCGTGTCAGTCCGTCGCATGTTCGTGCGCGCTCTGCTCGAAGTCGAGAGCCCTCAAAGTGCTATCAAGCTTCGTGTTCCATTTGCACGGTGCTTGTCATAGGCCGTAGAGCGCCTTCCACAGCCATAGGACTATGTGCTCTTCTCCAGCGACGATGAACCTAGCGGCTGTGCAATGCCGATTTCACTTCCTCCTCCAGTTCGCCATTGAGATATGCCGATTTCACATCCATGTGATGGACCAGCCATTCCTCTTGGACAGCTAGAGCCAACAGCAGGCGCACTGACTCCAAACGGGCAACAGGTGTACCTCGTCGAAGTCCACGCCCAGCTGGTGCACATAGCCCTTGGCGACGAGGCGGGCTTTGTGCTTGATCACAGCCCCGGCTTCGTCTTTCTTAAGCTTGAACACCCATTTGAGCCTGATTGGGCGGTGTCCACACAGCAGCTCACCAGCGTCCATGTCTCACTCTTCTCGAAGGACTTCATGTCTCCCAGCATCGCTGCTCGCCATGCCACGTCACGTTCCGCCTCAACGAAGGAGCTTAGCTCTTCTACGCTTGCCAGGTGCAGCTCAGCGTTGTCCAAGACGTGAGTAGCGTATCCCGTCGAAGCTCCCTCGTCGCTGAGCAGCTTGTTGACGATGCGGTAGTGTACTGGACTGTCCCCGTGGTGTGTGTCGAGCCTGGTGCTGTCATTCAACGGTGGCATGACGAAGTTCGCCTCCCCGGTAGATTCGCTGCTCGGCATTCTGGGCGACGCATCGGCCTCCATTGGTGTTCCTCCTCCGGCTAAGGTGGGCTCGTCAAGCTCTGGGAGATGGACTTAACTCACCATGAACTCCACGGTGAAGTCGCATGACGGAGCCACACTCCCAGCTGCATCCACCTCCCAGCTCCATCCGGCATCCTCGTCGAAGATCACATCTTGCAACACGCGAACGCGCTTGGTGCTCGGGTCATAGAGGTTGTACGCCTTTGCGCCATGCTCGTAGCCGATGAAGACGCAAGGCGTGCTCCTGTCATTAAGCTTCCGCAGATGCAATTGCTGCTCCTTGATGTACGCCAGACAGCCGAAAGTGGGCAAGTTCACCGCCGGCTTCCAGCCGTGCCACTCCTCGAATGACGTCATGCCATCTGGGCTCTTCGTTGGTGCGCAATTTAGCAGGAACACGGCAGTGCTCACCGCCTCTCCCCCAAACTCCACTGGCATGCCCCTTTTAGGAGCGCGCGCGCCGTCGCGACAATCGACTGATTGTGTCTCTCTACCACGCTGTTCTACTATGGGCTATACGGTGCGAAGAAGTGTCGCAATGGCACATGAATTCAATGGACGTGAATTTGCCGTCGTTGTCGGTGCGGAGAATGTGAAGTTTCCGACCGCTCTCCACCTCTACCTCCATTAGGATCACCTTGATCGCCATCTCTGTGTCACTCTTCGCAGCCAGGAGAGTCAGCCACATATAGCGGCTAGCGTCGTCCACCATCAGCAAGAAGAAACGACGTCCACTTGGTGTTGCCGGCGTGATGGGACCGCAAAGATCTCCATGGACGAGGTTAAGGCGCTCTTTCGCCCGATACATGGCCTGTGACGGGAACGGAGCTCAATGGTGCTCGACATGCTCCAGCTACGATAGGCCTCGCACCATCTCATGGCACGCCAGCCGCCGGAGTGCGTCGAAGCTTATGTGGCCGTAGCGCGCGTGCCATCGCCAGGCGTTCTCGTCGTGGCGTGCCGCGAGACAGATGGGACGGGCAACATCAAGGCGCTGGATGTATAGCCAGTTGCGCCCGCGACGAACTTTGGTGAGAAGGCGACGCTGGCGCTCCCAGATCCGCAAGATGCTGTCCTCGATCAGCACCTTGGAGCCCCCCTCGTTCAACTGGCCCACGATGATGATGTTGTTCTTCAACCGTGGGATGAAGTAGACTCCGGAGAGCGCCTTGTGCTCTTCGTTCTTCCCAGCGAACAGGATGATGCCACAGCTGCGGATGTCGACCACCGAGCCATCTTCGAAACGGACGGAGCCCACCACACCTAGATCTAGCTTCGCGAAGACATCGTGGTGACCCTCATGTGGTTGGTGGCACCGGTCTTGAAGTACTAGCCCTCCATGTAGTCACCGTCGTCGCTAGCACCAAGGTGGACTTGCATGCGTGGCTCATCGAGGTGGACATGGCTTGGCGGTGGCTCCTGCACTTCACTGAGAGCACACACATGTGCCATCAGGAGCGTAGGCTCGTCTTCTTTCTCGCTCTGGGCCAAATAAGCATATTTCTTGGGCAATCAACAGTCTTTGGCCCAGTGGCCATAGCGCCCGCAATTGCGGCACTTGTCGTGGGAGAGATCACGCAGTGCCTCCTTGCCATCAGGGCCGTCGCCTCCCCCTTTCTTCCTCGATGCGCACGCACAGCGACGGGCATTGCCGCCACCCTTGCCACTGCCCGAGGAACCTGCGCCCTACTTCCGCTCCTTGATGCGCGCGACCCATTGCTCCTCAGTGAGGAGCTTTCCGCCAACGGCAGGGGATTCTTCCGGATCGAAACGATCCTCCACCGCCTTTAGCCTCCCAACCACTTCCTCCACCCTAAGCGTCGAGAGATCGAGAAGAGTCTCAATGGACAGAGAAATCTGCGAAAATCTCTTGGGGACTACTCGAAAATATTTTTCTATCACCTTCTGTTCTTCCATCGTTTCTCCGAGCGTGGCGAAGCTGGTGACGAGGCCGGAGAAACGCATCGTGAAATCGTCGATCGACTCCCCGTCACGGAACGAAATTGCCTCGAATTCCTTACGTAGCTGTTGCGTCGAGGTCTTGCGGACGCGATTGTCGCCGACACGCATCAACATGATGGCGTCCCAAGCCTGCTTGGCACTCGTTTTGACAGCGAGCATGTCGATCATCTCCTGGGCAACGGCGCGAAGGATGGCCTCCAGCGTCATGTGATCTTCCTGAAAATTTGTATCGCCAAACTCCACAGCGTCCCAGAGACCATGAGCCTACAGCATGACCTTCATGAGCAGGCTCCAGTTGGTGTAGTTGCTCCGTGTGAGGATCGGATACGACGTGCCGCTAAGCTCTTTAACCACACGCTGGCTGACCACATCGCGTCCACCGATGTCTCGGTGTCGCAATCGTCGTGGCGGCGGCAATGGGGAGCTGCGGCGGTTGAACTTCCTCTGGAGACTTAAAGCCGCACCACTCGTAGGAGCCGACATTGCCGAGATTGATCAACCTTGGCTCTTGATACTAATTGTTGGATTCGATCCTACGAGAGATAGATCGTAAGAACACACGCGTGAGCACACACTGTTAGCAGCTTCTGATGTTTATTCAAAAACGCCCAAATTCCTATAGCTGCTAACAGTCTCTAAGACACAGGAGTATTCTCGCTGCCAGCAACTTCTGATTTTTATTTCAAACACTCAAAAGCCTATAGCCGCTAACGGCTTCTACTTATTGGATTTAAACTCTCCAATGGTGTACTGAAGCTCTAAAGCTTTTCTTACTATTAACTAGTGGGTGCAGCAACCGTCCCAATATATAGGCACAGCAACCGTCCTACTGTAGCCAACAGCAAAAAAAAAATTAAACTAACTGACACAGAAGGATTACTCTAACAGACACAAAGTATCAGAATTTATCAAATGTACGACAGAAGTGAAACAAAACAGGGAAATGTGAGCAAGTAAACTCCTTGAGGGAGTCAACATCAAGTGATCAATGTTACAGGAAGTGAGTTTAGTGGCAGAATAATATATTTATTATTGGATATTAAAAGATGCCCTTCCTTCACTCAGTATCAGGTCAACATCAAGTGATCAACATTAGGAAGTGAGTTTTGTGGCAGAAAAACATAATTATTCTTCTTGGGTCCACAAGTTACATGCGGAAAGCTTTAACAAGTATGCTAATGATAAAATTTACATGCTATTCCATCCAATGCCTTGGAATTAATTTAGTTCAACAAATATGCTTTCTTCGAATAGTTACTGTTTCATTTTTGTAGAACCCAATAAAATTCAGCAGATTCCTCACCTGCCCACAAGGATCTTCCCGACACCATTTCCAGCTGCAATCTTGATGATAATCTACACTCCCGCAGAAAAAAGTAGTCATAAATATGCACACACAAACATGGATCAAACACATGTATTGATTCTACATTTTTAGTTGTACCTGAGCAGCCTCCTTGTTAAAGTACCGACCATCACCCCCAAGTACAAGGGTTCCACCCACATAATCTTCAGGGGGCAAGGAATTGAACAGAGCCTTGAAATCACACAAAATGGAGAAATCAATATGACTCGATCTTCATTAGTGCAACAGCAAACGAATTGCAGCACACCTGAATCCAATTGGCAAGGTAGTTCTCCTGCTGGAACACTTTCACCTGAAAAGGACAGCAGAGCATTATCTAGCACTCCACCATCCATACGTTTTCTAGAAAAATAAAGTGCAACTGAAATCTGCGTAATGGCTGAAACAGCAAAATGGTGTACCTTTTTCCTCAATCCGCTAGTCCCCGTCTTCTGCCCCTCAACAGGCTTGGTGGGGATCGACTTGATCTGCACAAAAGGTTGCAATCATCCTGCGAGGTTGTGACTCACCCACACAAGTAAAATAAAATTTGGCAATCCCCAAATCGACACATAGAACACTGCCAAAGTCTATGGTCCCCAAATCAGAGAAAGGACTTAATAAAGTGGAACGCTCAATCACACATGCACATCGCTAAAAGCCAAAGTGATGGATGGACAGGCACGTAGATAATCCAAGAACGCCACAAGGGCAGCAACTTTGCGCATGATGGGTCTCGAGAAATACATGAAACAGTTCCCACCACCGAAACCAGCAGAAATCCGGCGACGTGACAGCGCTGACGCCACCGCTTCACGAGAAATTGCGCGCATAGAGTCACCTTCACATCGCCCAACGCCGCCAATAACCCGGCGCCGCTCACTGATACCACCAATTTCCACCACCCAAAACCCCACGAGACACATAAACACTATAAACAGCGAGGAACAAGGGAAGAGGTAGCTTTACAAGCGAGGCGGACCTTGAGCGCCTGCGCTGCGGACGCCGCCCCGGCGGAGGAGGACCGGACGACGAGGAACGCCGGCGCGGGGCGGCGGCGGGCGGCGGCGAGCGGGGGCGTGGGGCGCACGGTGGAGAGCAGCGGGCGGAGGCGGAGCGCGTGTGAGGCCATCGCGCCCGACGGCGGTGGCAATGCCGTTGCCGCGACGGCGCGCGCTCGTGTAGAGAGAGAGAGAGAGAGAGAGAGAGAGAAGGGGAGTGAGGTGTTGGAGTGCGAAGCGGAAGGGAACGGCGCGAGATCTTATGAAGAGAGGGGAGTGTGTGGTGCGGGAGGGATACACAAAACGAACGGCCAAGGAGCCGTTGCTGACACGTGTGAGGCATTTTTTCCACGCCGGTTCAGGCTTTTCCCGTAGATTTCGTTAGAACTTCTCTTTTCCAGCTCAGATGCAGGTCTTTTATAAACTCGACAAAAAACCCCATGAAATCCTAAAATCTAACTTTTCGTGTTTACAAAATTTATAATCTCCAAGGTCTAAATAAAAAAATTTAACTATTAATTTCTATCACAATATTATTATAAAATCCGACGAATTATGATATTATCAAAGTCATGACACTTCTTACATACATAATTTCATATTTAAATTTAAACATTTTAAAAGATACTGATAATTAAAGTTCTAAAAGGTTGGTTGTATTCGTGTCTAAAACAAAAGGTACGCTATTTCCAACGGAAATAGTATTTGCTTAAATGTTTTTCAAAACTCTCGAACAATACATGTCTAGGCGGTGAATTACACATATTTGTATAGTTGCAAAACAATGTTATGTGGTCAAGTCATAATTTATGGGAAAAAAACTATTTGCAAGTTTGACGAACTTAAGCAGTCATCAAGATTTGTAGCCACACAGTTATAGCAAAATTCTTTTTCTACCGTGATGATCCCACATGTCAGGATTCAGAAAAGTGTGTTAAAATTTTCCTTACTTGTTAAATTATGGCGCTTATTTTGATCGTCTCAACAGGTTTGACACACGTTGTCAAGTTAGGACATTGATTTGCCACTAGGTTTGCCACACTGCGTGCACCTGCCTGCCTGTCCCGAGGCGAGATGGCCCACGCACTTTGCTGTTCCTGTCAGGCATGAACTGCCAAGACAATATGAGCCGTCAATGCAGCAAGTGCCAAGCCTAGACACGGTACCAACTAATCGAGTTCATGAGACCTATGCACCGTTCATTTTATGGTCCAAGCAAAAGAAACCAAAAATGCATGCATTTTAGGATCCAAGCAAGTACACGTCAGCAGCTGACGACTGGGGCCAGCAGCCTGCAGGTTTGCAACACGTCGTGCTTGCACGGGAACGTCGTGTGAAGTAGGAAAAAAATAGTTACCTGATCGCTTCCACGTGGTGCCCAAGGAGCAGCACGGTCATCTTTGCTCCGCACCAAATAATTTTGCGAAATATGCCGGAACGGAACAGGATATATACACAGGCTTACGTTAAACGGAACTTGCCAAATCTCGGTGGCCACTGTGGACCCATTTTCCGTTCAGCATTTTTGTTGGGAAGAATGTTTTAGATCATTTTTAGTAGATACTTTAAAATTTTATTTTTTATAACACTATTACAACATTATCTAATACTATTACAATACTTTCTATTTTTTTCATCTTCGACAGCTATTTTATTTTCTACCCACTATTACTCTCTTTCTCCTTCTAAACTCACCTGTCAGTGTCTATGAACAGTGATACAGACTATCTCCTCTCTAGTACGTTCTCGGCTGGACATCATTTGTAGGCGTACGGTAGCCATATTGGCACTGTAGCAGTGATACGGTCTCAGGTAGAGACGGCCTTAGTTCAACGCTCCACGCTGAATGATAGTTTCTTAGAGTAATTTCTGAGACTAGCTAAATTTAACTGGTGATATTTTTATTTAACTATCCACTCTAAAAGATTTTATCTCTATATTTTTGTACACTTCTTATTCTCCATATCTCATATACTATATTTTATTATAATAACTATTTCTGGTAACGTTTTTATTTCAACGATTATATTCCAACGACTATTTTGTTCACATGAAATGATAAAAATGTATATAAATAAAGTATTACAAAGGAACTCACTTTTTCAATATATAACTTAGGGTTGTAAATAATTTTAAAAATTAGTATATTAATTTATATGAATATTCATGAGTTTTTCCTAATGTTTTGGAATTAAATTTACACCCTAAAAATTCAAGCAAAATACAAAAGTAGTCAACTTTGGGGAATTTTCATTTAAAATTTGTAAGAGATTTTTAATTGTAACTAGTTAAAATGGGTTCTCTATTATTTATTCTACGAGCATAAAAAGCAGTATGATTTTAGAAGCTTCAGAAGTTCATTTTTTGAATTTATAAAAGTGGGGAAAATGAATGATTTTTTGAAGCATTTGGCAACTTTTGCCTTCCCTCCTCCCACGACGTGCACAGGAGCCCAGGTATAGCGGCGGACTTCACTCGCTACATTTGCCGACGCGATCGGGGAGGATAGTGTGACTACAGGGTTAGCGTTTTTTCACCGATTCGAGTAAACGTAGCGATGGCGTCAGGCGTGCGTTTGCCGTAGCTGCTGGACATACTCTTAGATCATGTAGGCTCGGATGTCACAGGCAAAAATACAAAATTAGATAACTATGCGATTATATTTATCAAAATAGATAACATATCGTCGTATTTACAATTTTAACATTCGTATTCGGCACTTCATTTACCGAAAATTGACTTTCGATACATCGTATACCGAAAATACCATATTCGGCATACGATATACCGAATATAGCAGTGTAACATCGTATTCGGTACACGGTATGCTGAAAATGGGCTACCAAAAATGTGCTACAGTGCCATTTTCGACCCACCGTACGCAGAATATGCTCGGACATGAACAGTGTCGTGCATGAACAGTAATACTAGTGCGTTTGAATTTCACTTTCCCTCTTCTTCAAAACGGTGTTTTTCTGTTACTCCAAAAAATTTAAATTTTTTTTTACGTGTTTCATAATCTATGTGCAACCCATTTTAATTGGATTTACCGAAAAATCCTCTTGATATTTAAAACTAAAATTCTTAAAAAAAACTACTTTTATAACTTGTAACTATTGTTAGTGTCTCAAATAAATTCCTAAAAATCTAGGAAAATTCACTAATATTCTTCTTATGTGATGGACTAATTTCTAAAATTGTTCCTAGCCCTAGGTTATATGATGAAAAAGTGAGTTCCTTTGTAATGCTTTATTTATATGTATTTTTATCATTTCATGTCATATTCTTGTTTTAATTCAATTTGAATTCGAACAAAATTCAACTATCTAGAGTAGTCTACACCAAGTTGCGACTACACCAAGTCACCACGCATCAGGAGGATGCGAGCGACCGAGGAAAAATAGTCAGCGGGTGAAAACCCACGGAATTGAAGATGGAGTCGATGAAATTTAGAGGAGAGGCTCTAATGCCATATTAGGAAGCGTTGTCACCTCTCTCGAGGCTGTGTGGATGTATATATATTGGCTACCGAACCATAACTAGAGTTACAAATGGATTACACCTCATACAGATGATTTCGATCACATGAAATAATGCATGGATACAAAGCCGAGTTTATCTCTGAGTTCTATCTCTAAACCTATCCAAACACAAAAAATAATATATCCATCGCAAAGTACGTCAGAAAGATACTGAGTTGGTTACAATGATTTTTTGGTAAACCTACCCCTTGATTGTAGGTTTTGTGCATGTTTAAATTTTATTTTTATTCAAATTGAATTAAAAAAAGAATATCACATGAAATGATAAAAATGCATATAAATGAAGCATTACAAAGGAACTCACTTTTTCATCATATAAACTAGGGCTGAAAATAATTTTAGAAATTAGTCTATCACGTAAGAAGAATATTAGTGAATTTTCTTAGATTTTTGGGAATTTATTTGAGACACTAACAATTGTTACAATTTATAAATGTAGTCTTTTTTTGGAGAATTTTAGTTTTAAATATACAAAGGATTTTTCGATGAATCTAATTAAAATGGGTTGCACATAGATTATGGAACACGTAAAAAAGGTTTTAAAATTTTTGGAGTAACAGAAGACCACCATTTTGAAAAAGAGGGAAAGCAAAATTCAAACGCACGGTTGTTACTGTCCATGCGTGACACTGTTCATGACCAGGTCATATTCGGCATATGGTGTGCCGAAAATATATCCCATTTTCGGCACATAGGCCCATTTTCCTCGCTCTTTCCACCACGCGGCATCGGCAAAAATACAAAATTAGACAACATACGCGACCGTATTTACCGAAATAGATAACATATCATCGTATTTACAATTTTAGCATTCGTATTCAGCACCTTGTTTACCAAAAATTGATGAAAATATCATATACGACACACGGTGTGCCGAATTAGAATGCCTTGGTGACTTTGGAAGAGAGAGAAGGTTGTCTTTGGAGAGAGAAGAAGACCCACACCTCGATGCTTTCCTAGAATCCCGCGTAAGGCAAGGTCAGATCCCATGAGGGAACGGGGCTCAAGCCCTCTACCCTTCAGTACTCTATGGAGAGAAATAGGAGAGAGGGAGAAGAAGAGGGAGAAAAAAAAGAGATAGGAGGAAGAAAGAGATGAGTCCTTAGGGCAACTCTAATAAATACTCTAAATTACTGTGCTCCTTACGGAAGACGTGCTGTCGCAAATGCTCTCTAGCAGCAGCCGCTTCGACTATTACATGCGTGCTACAGTGATAGAGGATGGTAGCTCGGATTGGCAAATTTACCGATGCAAAAAAGAGCTCGTATAACTGTTCACAGAATATATGTGTGAGTTTTAGAGAGGAGAAAAGTAATAGAAGGTAGAAAATATGTTATTTACTAGAGATAAAAAGAATAGATAATACTGTAATAGTATTAGAGAATGTTGTAATAGTATTATAGAAGATAAATTTTTAAAGTATCTACTGAAGATAATCTTAGCCCTTCATGCTACGTCCGTCACTGCCTAAGACTGCATTGGGGACTAAAAACCATACCCTAGAGATTGGCCAGAAGATGGTGTGGACGACGATTGGAAGCAGGCAGCTAGAATATTGGCATCAGACGTCGGAGAATGCTCCAGAGCGTTGGCAGACCACCACATGTCTTTATGCTTGCCTCACAAGAGTTGGTCGATTTTTTTATGAATAAAGGATTTATTCATTCAAACACAAGTCAAAGTGATGAGATGTGCGTCACCCCATTTAACATTTTGTGCCCATGCATCTCTAGCTAATCTGTGTGCAATGTAATTTGTGTTGTGGCCAATTTTTCGGATGTTGAATCTTCTGTCTTACTTGTTGTTGTAGCAGTTTGCCAAAATGGGTCGCAGTCTCTAGTCACTTGGATGGGCAATTAGGTTCATCAGTTGTAGTGTTGTGACCATGTGTCACTACTACAGGATGTCACATGGCAATCAGCTCTAAAGTCAACATGCGTCTTTTCCCCTTCTCTCACAAGAAAGGCACGCTAGTGGTTCCACACACTTTGAGTGACAATCACAAATAATTGTGATAATGTGGTCAACACTTTCCTCACCAAGTACTTCCACCAGGAAAGACCCAACAGCTGCGCAACATGATCACATGCTTCACACATCATGCTGATAGGAGTATCGCAATGCTGCTTGCCCTCATCGTGAATATGAGGAATGGCAGATTCTGTAGAAATTCTATGAAGGGTTGCAATGCTCTTCTAGAGGGAAACTCAACACATCTGTTAGAGGCTCGTTCCTGAACAAGGGCGTCACTGCTGCCATGTCGTAAATCAAGGCTGGGCATCGAAACGTTCCACTCCTACACCCATAGGCAAGGCCATGGGCATGCTGGAGGTGGACGGCACAGACATTCTGTCTGAGAAGATTGACTCACTAACTCAAAGACTAGACCAGCTGGGAGGCACCAAGAAGGAGACTAGTCAAGCTATGACTCCACGTGTGAGGAGTGTGGTGAGTTCGGGCACACAAAAGGGAGCTACCTAGAAGAGAAGATTGAAGAGCTGAGCTTCATTAATAACTTGAGTGGATATCCGAACCTCAGCTACAATAACAGTGGTAACACTTCATGTTCCTCTGTTAACTCCATCTCCCTTCGTGTTCAGTTGAACCGGTTCATATAGGAGCAGGTGAAGGTCAACAAGGAGGTCTCCATCAAATTCAAGACCATTGACCGCACCATAGAGGGACTCGATAGCAAGATCAACAAGATTGGAGCTACACTAGAGAATGCTCGATAGCAAGATCAACAAGATTGGAGCTACACTGGAGAATGCTAGTTCTCTTAGCAAGATCCTAGAGAATCAAATCTATCAAGTAGCTGGGACTCTGAAACAGAGTGATGAGAAGCTGCCTTGTCAATGATTGAAGCCATGAGAGACCTGCAAGACAATAGTAACAAGGTCTGCCAAGCAACCGATGGACCCAGAGTGGCCAGCTGGCAACACAA
Source organism: Phragmites australis (assembly GCF_958298935.1). Taxonomy (NCBI): domain Eukaryota; kingdom Viridiplantae; phylum Streptophyta; class Magnoliopsida; order Poales; family Poaceae; genus Phragmites; species Phragmites australis. Next base: position 18,426,966 of record NC_084941.1, on the reverse strand, counting down.
CCCCTGTGGTGCCCCAAGTGGAAGTTGAAAAGACTGCAGACCCTCCAAGTCTCCATAATGATGCAAGTATCCTTCCAGCCTAGCCCTGCTACAAGAGCTCACAAAATGAGGAGTTCGCCAAGTTTGTTGAGGTGATCAAGAAGTTGTATGTTAACATCACTTTGTTAGATTCGATAGAGATTTTTACCTACTCGCATTACTAAAGGATATTCTGTTCAACAAGAGAAGCCTGCTAAAGAAGGAGGTAGTGAAGATGACTGAAGATTGCGGCTTTGCCATTATCAACCTAGTCAAGGAGAAGATCTCAGAGGCTCGACGATTCTATGCTCGATAGGTGCGAAACAATGTGAGTGTGTTCTATGTGATCTCAGAGCAAGTGTTGGTATAATGCTGATGGCTATGTTCGACAAGCTAAACCTGCCTGAGATACAGAACCAGGTCTAGAAGAAGGAGACTCTAACCAGAAGGCATGGAAGAAGAGAGATCCTGTAGCACCAACATCGATTCCCCCATTTGATGACGCTGAAGAAGAAGCTTTGAAGGTACAAAAGAAGTCGAGCTTGCCGACTATAAACTGATCACTTTTGAGAGGATATTATAGGGATCAGTGACGTCTTAAGAGGGGATGAATTATGATATTTAAAATCTGATCGACGCTAAAAACTACACAAGATAAATCTATATTAATTTGTATGTAAATGAGCTCTAGATTTATATAGTGTGTCTACTCTACAGATCAAAAGAACTTACAACCTATCTAAGAAGGTAAATTGCAAAAATGTAAATTCAAAAATGTAAACAAGGTAGAGAGAGCAAACTTGGCACAAAGAAATTTTATTCCGTGGTATCGATGGCATAAGTGTCACCTCTAGTCCACGTTGGAGCTCCAACAAGGATGTGCTCCTGGTCGTCAAGACTCTTCTGGTCACGACTCTTGAGCCATCAAGCTACCAAGGCAAGGCCTCAACCCGGACAAGCCACTAAGGTAAGGTCTCACCACTAGCCTCTCTTCCACTCACTTATCGCCGTCTTCACTTCAGAGCTTGAGCCACCAATGGTAAGGGTCTCCGCGTCCCCGTATAAGTGTCGTGCCGCTGCTCCACACCAAGTCGGAGGGTCAACAAGCTTGAGCAACTCTGAATCAAGTTGCCAGTGAATCACCAAGACTCTAAGACGCTTGCATACCTCTCGGTACAAGGTTGAATCATTCCTTGATCCACTCTCTAGGAAGCAATCACCTAGCAACACTCTCTCTAAGCCTATAAGCACTAATCACTTACTAATCTTGTGCTTAATCACCTTAGATGATCACTTTAAGCACTTTAGTGGCTTGGATGTCTTTTCAGATCTATATGGGCTTCTCTAAACTCCAGCACCTTCAAATAACCTAGTGGGTGGGTATTTATAGCCTCAAACCAGCCAATTAGCCGTTGCCCCAGCGGCTCAACTTTACTATGAACACCGGATGATCCAGTGACAACAGTAAAACTAACACCGGATCATCCGATGAGTACATCCTCAGAAATTAGCTATTGGAACCCACTCAAACCAACTGTAAACACCGAACATTCTGGTGTGGTCTTCTCTTCATCCCCGGACCATCTGGCGTGTTGACTTGAGCTGACCGAGCCACTTTATTCTTCTTTGCATGAAATACTCCGGCATGATCCTCCGATGATCACCGGACCATCCGATGATTTGATCTTCGTTCTTCAACGCCTAGAACCTTTTCTGTAAACAATGCTCCAGTGCAATACTTCGGTGAGTACAACTGATGCACCGGACTATCCGGTGAGGTTATTTTCCTCTGTCTTCTTCTGGAAATGCTCCGATGCTTCTGCCCATTGAACACCGGACCATCCAGTGAGGTGATCCTCACTCTCTGTCCAAAATACTCCGACGAGTACCTCCGCTGAGCGCCAAACTATCCGGTGAAGCTATCTACATTCTTCCCTTTGTCAACAATGCTCTGATGCTTCTACTCATTTGACACCAGACCATCCGGTAAAGATGTCCAAATGGGTCGTGCTTACTGGGCCGGCCCAAGGCACGGAACTGTAGGCACGGCCCAGGCACGGCCTAGCCCGAGCCGAGATGGGCCGGGCCGGCACGGCACGAGGCCACGGGCCGTGCCTGGGCCGAGCGCGCGGCACGGCGGGCCGGCACGGCGGGCTGGCACGGCACGGCCCAGCCAAGTCAGGCCGGCACGGGCACGTCCCGGCCCACGGCCAGCACGGGCACGGCACGGCCCGGCTCAGGCACGGGTGGCCCAGGAGGCACGGCCGGGCCGGGCCGGCACGGCACGGCCCGGGAACGCGGCGTCCCATCACGGCACGGCCGGCCCATCACGGCACGGCCCACCGTGCCGGTTCGGCACGCGACGGCCCACGGCACGGCCGGGCCGGCACGGCACAGCACGGCCCACCGCGGGGGGCACGGCCCGGCCGGCACATGGGGGCACGATGGGCCGGTGGGGGCACGCGGGTTAACGGGTTAAACGGGCCAGGAACGGCCCGTTTAACCCGTTAACCCGATATTTTTGAATTTTATAGCCGTTTTGTGACCGTTTGAGCTCCAAAAAATTCGAAATGTTTTGCAAAAATCATCATTTTTCACCTATAAATAGAGGAGCACCTTGCCCTTCCATTCCACACCAGCAACACCATTTTCTCTCTTGTTTCCTCCTCTCATTCTTGTCTCAAAGTTCGTGAGAATTAGCGATAATTTGGCAAAATTAGTTTGAATTGTTGCAAAAAAAAATCCGAGCAATTCCAAAATCGTCATCCTGCTGACTTGCTATCTTGAAGTTGAAGAAATCTTGGTGATTTTTTTGCATCGTTGTTGAGTCTTATTTTATTATTAGTTTTATTACTTGATTATTTCTAACTCTGAATATTTGCAATTTTTGTAGTGTCATTCGACATTGATCATGGATGCCGGTGATCATGATACATCCATAGATCATGATTTTTTTCTCCAAGGACTCACAGGGGACTACGGCCCCTTTGATACCAGTGCTGCAGGTGATGATGGACCCGACGGTGAACCTCCGGTTGGTTCACATCCAGATCCAGGTAATGCAGCAGCAGTTCCATCGTCAGGCTCTACAAGTGCGCACACATTAGCAAGCAGCGGGTCTAAAAGATCAAGAGCCGGTACTTCCGAAGTTTGGCAAGACTTTGAAAGGATCTACAAAGAGGAAGATGGGGTAAGTGTCAGGTATGCTAAGTGTTATATTTGTAAAAATGAATTATCTGCAAAGCCCTCGGGTGGAACGGGGCACTTGAAGAGGCACGCCATAAGTTGCAAGCGAAAGAGTGGAGCAGCCATGAAGCAGACGGTGTTGCAGTACAACCCCGACGACTCTGTTCATCATTGGGAGTACGACTCTGCCAATGCTCGAAAAGAGCTATGTCGCTTCATTGCAAGAGCGGATCTACCACTCAATATCGGTGAGTCTGCTGCATTTGAAGATTACATTAAGCAAGCTCATAATCCTAGGTTCACGCATGTTTCTAGACAGACAACTAGTAGGGATATGGTAAAATACTACAATACGTGTCGTAGCAAACTTAAAGAAATGTTGCAAACATGTACATTTTCAGTTGCTTTGACCTCGGACATATGGGCAGGTAGGGCTAGAGAGGATTATCTTAGTGTGGTTGCTCATTTTGTTAATAATGATTGGGAATTAGAAAAGAGAATAATAGGTTTTCGTTTGATTGACAATGCGCATACCGGTGAAAATATTGCTGAAAAAATATCTCAAGTAGTTGTAGACTTTGGCCTCATGAATAAAATATTTTCTATCACTTTAGATAATGCCGGTGCAAATTCTAGAGCAATGGATATTCTTACTCCGTTGTTTAGTACTTATGCTGAATCTTTCTTGTTATATCAACGTTGTGCTTGTCATATTATCAATCTTATAGTAAAATCCGGTTTGAAGAGGTTATCGTGATACTTAGAAGATTTTCGTACTGCAATATCTTTTGTGAACTCCTCTAACCAACGAATTGCAGCATATAAACAATATTGTGTTGCAATGGGTGTGCGTCCACGTAAGTTTGCTTTGGACATGCCGGTGAGATGGAACTCTACTTTCTTGATGCTTAAAAATATTATACCATATAAGAGCACATTTGGTGTGTTTATTCATACACATTACCATCAGCATGGGGGTCAAACTTTACTCACGGAAGCGCATTGGTATGTTGCTGAAAGGATAATGGAGTTTCTTGAATTTTTTTATGATTCAACTGTGAGTTTATCAGGAGTTTATTATCCAATATCTTGTTTAGTAGTGCATAATATTGTTGAAATTTCTACTCATTTAAACAACTATGAAAATGAAAATCTTCTAAGAGATTGTGTAGTTCCTATGAAATCTAAATTCTTAAAGTATTGGAAAGAAATTCCTTTGTTATACGCCTTTGCCTTTATTTTAGATCCTAGAGCTAAAATTGCAGCTTTCTGTAGAGTTCTCGCAATTCTAGGTGATGCTCTTGGCCATGATTATTCTAATTATTATACTAATATTTGTTCTAAGTTATTCGAAGTTTATAGTAAATATGAAACAAAGTATGGCGGAGTTCGCCTGCAACGACCTCCACTAGCACCCACAACAAGTAAGAAGACGACAACGTGGGGGAAAATATTTGGTGCAGGTTCTTCATCAAGAAGTTCAGACTCTTCGTCACGATCGTCTACGGGCACCGGAATTCCAACATCCGGAGGGGAGCTAACTACCTTCATCGACAGTGACGTTATCAGCCACGAACAAGAAAACTTCAACATACTGCAATGGTGGCATGAGCACAAGACGAATTATCCAGTGCTTTCACTGTTAGCGCGAGATTTGTTAACGGTTCCTGTATCTACAGTTTCTTCTGAGGCTGCCTTCAGTCTTACAGGAAGGATAATCAAAGAGAGAAGAACAAATCTGTCAAGTGAGATGGTTGAAATACTCACCATAGTAAAGGATCGGGAACAAGCTGAAGCACGAATGCAACACACTGCAGAAAATACTGAGCTTGAAGAATCATTCCAAAATTTGTATCTAGATGCTGATGAGAACGCGTAATTTTAAATTTTCTGAGCTAGGTTGTACTCTTTTTTCCTTTGCTAGAAAGGTTTTTAATGAGGCAACCTATCAATAAAGCTCATTTTTAGAATTAATCATGTGCCCCTATTATTTCTAAGTTTTTTTTATTCATGTTTTTTGTTTATTTTTTTAAAATACCCCCCGCGGCCCCACCCCCACCTACCTCTCCTCTCATTGTGGCCTATAAATACCATCTACTCCATCTCAAACTCCATGTATTCTCATTGCCCACCCTGCCCACCCATCTCTCTTTTCCTATTTGCTAGCCAAGTAGCCAGTAGTCACTTCACATCAAGAAACCAATTCCATATTTCAATTCATGGATCAAGACGCTGAGAACTCACGTGCATGGTCATGGGTGTGGCAACATTTTGAAAAGGTCTTCAAAGAAATTAACGGGGAACAGGTAAGATTTGCTAAGTGTAATATATGCAGCATAGAAATAGGTGCCAGATCTCCACATGGAACGGGACACTTGAGGAAGCATATTAAAAATTGCAAGCAAAATTCTAGGGTTTCTAATGAAACCATGTAATTTTCGGAGCATAATCATTGGTTGTACTCTTTTTTCCTTCTAGTAGAAAGGTTTTTAACGAGGCAACCAATCAATAAAGATGTTATGTATTTATTTTCTATTGTTTTTTGGATTTTTTTAGCTATTATTTTTTATTTTTTCCTATTTTTTTAGTGTTGACGGGCCCAACGTGCCTCCACCGTGCCGGCCGGGCCCGTCATGCCTTCTCATGCCGACCTGGCCCGTCGTGCCTCCACCGTACCAGTCGGGCCCGTCGTGCCAAACGGGCCTGTCGTGCCTCCACCGTGCCGAACGGGCTCATCGTGCCGAACGGGCCCATCGTGCTGAACGGGCCCATCGTGCCGGCCGGGCCCATCGTGCCGATCGTGCCGTGGGCCGGCCCGGCACAACACGGTGACAGTTGGGCCGTGCCATGGGCTGACGGCTCGGCACGCGGGCCGGCACGGCACGGCCCGTAACAGTAAATGGGCCAATTGGGCCGTGCCGAGATGGGCCCGTGCCGGGCCGGCCCGATTGGCCCATTTGGCCATCTTTGCCATCCGGTGAGGCAAAACTACCACCGGACAAATTACTCCGACGTGTACAACCCTTCTGCGCCGGACATTCCGGTGAGAACAAATTCTCTGGGACTTTTCCAATTCAATCAAACTTTGTCCCGGCTTCGGTGGCTTCTTCATGTATTGCATCCATGAGACCTACTAAAACATATTCGCTACAATCTTCCCCTTTTTGGTGATTGATGACAATAATCACCAAAATCACATACATGCCCAAAGATGTTTCGCTACAATATTTCTAAGAGCATGTTCGCTACAATCTTCCCCTTTTTGGTGATTGATGACAACACAATCAAAATCAGTGGCAAATCATAAATGATACCAATTGTAAAGAGTGCAAGACCATACCATATTTCTTAGATGCATGTTCTTACCACTTAGTCTCCCTTTGTTGTGGCTCCCCTTTTCTCTATTGACACTGTCTCCCTTGATTGACCCATGCAAGATCTTCTCCATTTGCATGCTCTTGATACCAAATGTAGATGAGTCACCCTTTGTCAACCTTGGGCTTCTCCCCTTTTATGAATCTTGGCATCCCTAGGCATCTTCTTTCTCCACTTGGCATGAGTCTTGATCATCTTGTTTCTTACTTTGGTCGTCAAACTTCTCCCCCTTTATCAACAATCTCAAAAAAGGGCTACAACTACATGTTGAACTCGAAGAAGAGCATTAGAGAACATGAGAGAGAGTTTCATAAATCATGATCCAATAAAATGACACCAATTGAAGGAATACCACTTGTAGAAATTAATTCAAGGATATCATACTAATTGAAATGAAAGCATATAGATCACAATTATAAAACTCACATAATATGATTTAAAATCCCCATATATGTGTGCATACATATGATGAGAGTAAAATATATACACAACTAGACAATTATGAGAGATAGGAAGTTTAAGCCATATTATGCATGGAGGTAGCTTAAATGAACAAAATAATGACAAAGAAATCAATTGAAGCTTTTAAGCATTACATACCTCCGGGGACATGTTGATTACTTCATGAGACTACAAAAGATACAACATACAACACATGTTAGTCTCAAAATCACAACCTATAAGATATACTGTCCTAAATGTGTGCATACAAGTGTTGAATATTGTTAGATATATGCACTTGTTATTGATAACAACGGAGAATTTATCATATAAATTGGAATCATGGCACATAAAAGATATTAATTGAATAACTATGTCATAAAAGGATCCTACAACTAATAAACCATGTAAGTTTCTCATGGGTTAGAAATATACACAAGCAACCTACCATATGATAAACCTACACTAGACAATGTAATAAATTGAAATAAACCTATGCAATCCTAGACAAGGCAAATGAGCTAGATGCAAAATAAAATACATGAACATAAATGTAGCTACTATTACCTCTTTAGATGGGGATTTGGTTATATGATAATACATGAACATAAATGTAGCTTCTTTGCTTTGAATCTTTACTTCATCTTGTGAGCCACGTCTCCAAATCCCGATGACGCAATGGATCTCCAAGTCTTCTTTGGAACTCAAACCAATTAGAGCCTCTTCATATTGGTGATGAATTCCTTGGGCACCCAAATGGGTTGGTTTCACCCCCAATCCTTTCTCCTAACCATGTGAGCAACCACTTTGCCATTCTTCTTCTTCTTGAGCTTGTAGTGGTTGCCCTTAGTCTTGATCTTGTAGTTAGGCTTGGTATAGATGTTGGAGATCTTGTTGGAGAGGTGCACCACCTTCTTCTTCTCATTGATCTCCTTATTCACTTGCTTGCATTAGAAAGACTTGTGACCTTCTTGATGATATTTGAAGCATGTCACGGTGGACCCCTTCGCAAGCTTGTTCACCATGGTAGCACTGTTATCTTGAGGAGGTTGGACATGTTCTTTGCCCTTTATCCTTGCCAAGTCCTTCTTGAGCCTCTCCACTTCTTATTTGAGCTCATTATTTTCTTATACAATAAGTTCATTAGATAGTTCTACAAAAATATTCTCAATATATTTCTATTGCAAAGAGGTGAGATAGATATATCAATTAAATCATCGCAAGAAGTAGAAGCATCTACCTTAGAATTGAAATTAAAGAGAGAGGTAGATTGCTTCAAAGGGACCTTAGTTTGAGATTCAATGCACTCAAATTTTACCTTAAGCTCTTCATGCTCCTTGTTTAGCAATTGAAATTTGCTTAACAATTGTTTGTAATTGGAAACAAAGGTAGCATGAATATCATTGTGGGCATTGAATTTATTAAATTCTTTAGATTATTTCTTTAAAGTCCTTTATTGCTCATTGATCAAATGAAGAAGGAGTTCATTATAAGAGGGATAATCCTCATTAGATTCATCATCATTTACATCGCTATCTATACATTTGGCCATAAGGCACTTGTGTGATGACTTGCGCGATGACGACCTTGAGAAAGAGTTTCTCTTGGAGGAGTGGATGGTGAGGCTTTCATCGCTTGAGCTTGAATCTTTCTCATCATTCACCCATCTCCCGATGATTGTAAGTGCTTTGGCTCTTCCCCTTGTCTCCCTCTTCTTGATCTTAGCCTTCTTCTCCTTCTTGATGTGATCAATTATTTTGACCAAGTCTTGAATGAAGATTGCATGATCAACCTTGGCATTGATCCTCTTCATGTTCTTCTCTAATTTGAGAATAGCTTGGCCATCTTGGGATCAATTTCTTCATCACTTGATATGTTTTGATCACCCTCTTCACTGCTCTCTTCATCTTGATTACCATCATCTTCGCTTGAGCTTGACTCTTGCTCTTGTCTCCTCATCCTTGTCTTCATGTGTTGGCATTGAGCTTGCTTGCTAGTGAGAGCAAGGTTCTTGGCATCGGATGAGGAAGAAGCCTTCACCCCTATGTTCATGGTCATCTCATGAGCGGTGATCATGCTAATTACTTGGCTTGGAGTCATTTTCTTGATGTCGCTCTTGTCGTAGATGATGGAGATGATCAACTTATACTTTGAAAGAAGAGTTTGAAATATTCTTCTCACCACTTGATCATCCTCAATTTGCATCAAACCTAGTCTATTGATCTTATTAACAAGAATATTTGAACGAGAATACATGTCATTAGCACTTTCATGGGGTAATTATTTGATGCTATTGAGCTTAGTAACTTGTATATGATATTTTTTATTGCGCATATCCTTTGTGCCTTCATGTATTTCAATAAGACTATTCAAAATATCATGTGCATTGGTGAGAGAATAAATACGATTAAATGCATCGACGCATAGAGATGATAAAAGGATACATTTTGCCATAGCATCGCATTATTTCTCCTTGTTGGTGAGACGTTGCCTCATCCCTTCCTCGGTGACCCTCTAAACATCTAAACTTTTTGCTTGTAAATGATAAGTCATTAGAGTTTTTCAACAGGAAAAATTTGTATCATCGAAAAGTGGAGCCCTACCAACATCCATCCTAACCTCGGACATCACAACTCTCTAGGCAGTGAAGTCTAAACCGATCACAATGAGACTAAGGCTCAAATGCCACATGTAGGGATTGGTGATGTCCTAAGAGTGAGGGGGTGAATTAGGACACTTAAAACCTAATTGGCACCTAAAACTAGACAAGATAAACCTATATCAATTTGTATCTAAATGAGCTCTAAGTTTATCTAGTGTGTCTACTCTGCCGATCAAAAGAACTTGCAACCTATATAAGAAGGTAAATTGTAAGAATGTAAATATGAAAACATAAACAAGGTAGAGAGAGCAAAATCAGCACTAAGGATTTTTATCCCGTGGTATAGATGGCATGAATACCACCGCTAGTCTACATTGGAGCTCCACCAAGGATATGCTCCCGGTCTCCAAGACTCTTCCGGTCACGGCTCTTGAGCTACCAAGCCACCAAGGTAAGACCTCAACCCGAATGAGCCACCAAGCCACCAAGGCAAGGTCTAACCACTAGCCTCTCTCCAGGTCACTTGTCACCGTCTTCACTTCGGTGCTTGAGCCACCAATGGCAAGGGTCTTCGCGTCCCCATACAAGTATCTTGCCGCCGCTCCATACAAAGTCGAAGGCTCAACAAGCTTGAGCAACTCCGGCTCAAGTTGTCGGTGAGTCACCAAGACTCCAAGGCGTCAGCGTACCTCTCAGTAGAAGGTTGAATCACTCTTTGATCCACTCTCTAGGCAGCAATCTCCTAACAACACTTTTTCTAGGCCTATAAGCACTAATAACTCGCTAATCTTGTGCTTAATCACATTAGATTATCACTTTATGCACTTTGGTGGCTTGGATGTCTTCTCAGGTGTATATGGGCTTCTCTGGACTCTAACACCTTCAAATGCCCGAGTGAGTGGGTATTTATAGCCTCAAACTCTCAAATTAACCATTACCCGAATGACTCAACTTTACTAACACCGGATGATCTGGTGACAACAGTAAAACTAACACCAGATCATCCGGTGAGTACATCATCAGAAACTAGCTATTGGAACCCACTCAAACCAACTATGAACATCGAACTTTCCGGTGTGGTCTTCTCTTCATCGTCGGACCATCCGGCTTGTTGACTTGAGTGACCGAGCCACTTCATTCTTCTCTGCAAGAAATACTCCGGCCTGATCCTCCGGTGATCATCGGACCATCCAATGATTTGTTTTCGTTATTCAACACCTGGAACCTTCTCTGCAGGAAATGCTCCGGTGAGTACAACTCATGCACTAGACCATCCGGTGAGGTCATCTTCCTCTGTCTTCTTCTAGAAATGCTCCGGTGCTTCTGCCTATTTGAACACCGGATCATCCGGTGAGGTGATCCTCACTCTCTGTCCAAAATACTCCGGCGAGTACCTCTGCTGAGTGACGAACTATCCGGTGAAGCCATCTGCATTCTCCCATTTGTCAACAATACTCCGGTGCTTCTACCCATTTGACACTGGACCATCTGGTGAGGCAAAACTGCCTCTGGACAAATTGTTTTGCCGTGTACAACCCTTCTGCGCTGGACATTCCGGTGAGGATAAATTCTCTGGAATATTTTTTAATTCAATCAAACTTTATCCTGACTTTAATGGCTTCTTCGTGTATTGCATCCATAAGACCTACTAAAGTATATACTACTTGATATACATGTCAGTGTAATTGACTATATTATTATTAATCACCAAACTTACATATATATCCTAAAGATGTTCCGCTATAATTTTTCTAAGAGCATGTTCGCTACAGCCACCTACTTTCTGCATTATAGTAGTAAGTATTTTAGTTGCATGTTATCGGGAGATCAACCGAGATCAATTTTACTTATTTTGTAATAGCATGTAGTACTGCCACGAGGTCAACCTGGATCTTTACTTTTGATAATTAAGTAGTAAACATTGTTCCTCAGTAAAAGCTATAGGATTTTCACTCATAAATTTTTTTCTAAGCATCTATATTATATTTTTGCTTGCTAACATTTCAAGGATCGAAAAGCCCATCATCACAACTCTAATTGCATTGTCAAAACCAGAGCTCATAATAAAAAGTCTAAGATCATCTCTAATAGATACTTAAAAATTCATCCCCTATAACACTATTACAACATCCTCTAATACTATTACAATACTTTTTATTTTTTATCTCCAATAGCTACCCTATTTTCTACCTTCTACTACTTTTCTCCTTTCTCCGAACCCACAGTCAACCTCTATAAACAGCAACCTCTATAAACAGTATTGCGGTTTGCTACAGTGTTTCAGTAAATTTGGAGTCCCATACTCCCTCGTCAATTCTGTAGCAGCACTGTAGCAACAACATCGGTTGCAAAGGAACTTCGAGTGGTACAATATTTCGGGGGTACTGTAGCAGTAAAAATCTACTCCATTGGAGATGACATAAGGCACATGAACCACCCATTGCCAAAAAAACAGAGCACGTGGGACCACTGCACAATGTGCCGCTCGGCACAACCCATAGATGCTACGCGGCACAGGGCCCCACTTGCTCTAGAAAGCGGCAAATTTTGTCAAAGGCTAGAACTCGAATGTTGGAGTGGTCTGGGTCTGGAATCTTGCATAGGAAGATATTACATTGTATAATATACCACTAACACCATTGACACATTCCAGGGAGCAATGACACCCTTGCTGACCATTGAGGACGGCCACTCCTCCATGCCAAAAGTTAGTGCCCAACAAGCATCTGTAGCAACAATGCCACACGGCACCAGAGCACAATGTCGCGCGGAGAACATGGGCCTCCTTCTCCAGGAAGGTGACCTCCTATAAATAGAGCAACTCTCAGCCACCAAAGCCTACTCCAAGTGAGTTCTTCCTCAATGTAGGATCGATTGCACGCAAAATATATAATCAGAGGTGATTAAATGATTGCAGAAGCTAAATTCAAATTTTAATTCACTATATCCAAATATTCAATTTAATCTCATAATTATTTGGGGATAAATTTCTATCACGTCAATAAAAACGATATACAAAAAGATCTGATCGTCTGATTGCCCTCAAATTTGTACTGTACAAACTAGACTACCATGCAAAATTATTACTATAAGAATTAAGTTAATTGGATCTTTGGATCTAAAGTTATGAATTTTGCAATAGACTGAGATAGAGTGTGACGAAAATAGATTTAACCCTAAATTGGCAATTATGCAAGAATTAAAAAAACTCACAAATCAAACTTTCAAAACATTACCTTGGTGCTCTATAATGACTTTGGATGGATCAAACCAATACAAATTGCAACGATTAAAAGATCCATCGAAAATTAACATGAAACGTTCAACATGAAGAACGCAGAGAAAAACGTATGAAATTTGATCTTCATTGCATGGATGGGTTCATAAGATGCATCTCAAAGCATCCCTAAAAGGTTCCTCCTTGAAACCCTAAAAAAACTAGATTAGTTATTTCTAATCTATTCTATTCAATCTCATTTGTCGGCTACTATTCATCATCTATTTATTTTCATAGCGGCTACAGTATCCTACATAGCCTCCTCAAAGGCGTCAGCCGACTAGGCTATGTCATCTCCCGCACGGACCATAACTCTGGGCCTGCCTAGGCCAACACACGCTAGCAGGCCATCCGAGAGGTTTTTTTATTTTTATATTTTTTCATTAAAAATTTAAATAAATAGATTTCTCATAAAAAAAATTTATAAAATTAGGCGTCTACCGTCCTCTCATAAGGCGGTTAGGCCCATACTGCCCCTGAGAGCTCTTACGGGCCTGAACAGTACTTCGAAGTTCAATTTCCCCTCCTATCTTCTCTGTTCAAAACAGTGATGTTCTATTGCTCCAAAAATCCAAAAACTTTTTGTACGTATTCTATAATTCATGTGCAACCCATTTTAATTGAATTCACCTAAAAATCTAGTGTAGAATTTAAACTAAAATTCTCTAAAAAAATGCTACTTTTATAACTGCTAGAAATTGTTAGGGCCACAAATAAATTTCTAAAAATCTGGTAAAATTCACTAATATTCTTCTTATGTGATGTGATAATTTCTAAAATTATTTTTAGCCCTATATTATATGGTAAGAAAGTGGATTCCTTTGTAATGCTCTATTTATATGTATTTTTATAATTTCATGTGATATTCTTTTTTTAATTTAATTTGAATTCAAACATATATAAACCTACTGCTAAAAATAATTTTAGAAAGGGCTTACCGCCACTTCGGAGGGCTGTAAGCCTGCCCACCCCATGAAAGGGCGGTAAGAGTCTGTGGGACCGCTTACCGTCCTTTCTGGGCTTAACCGTCCCATGAAAAAGCGGTAGGCGCTTAGTTTTACAATCTTTTTCACGAGGAATCTATTTATTTAAATTTTTAATAAAAAAATATAAAAAATGTCTTCAAGCCATGCACACTGGGTCGTCACGCTCCCTTGCATTCTGGGCCAAGCACTGCATCTACCTGCGTGAGCCTGAGTTTTTTTTACTTTTATATTTTCTAACATTAATATTTAAATAAATACATTCTTGATAGAAAAAATTACAAAACTTCCCTACCCACTCTGATTTAGAGTGTTTCGTTGAAATCACTATTTACAGTAATATTTTTCCCTCCTTCCTTCTTTATATAAAATTGTGGTCCTCTATTGCTCCAAAAATCCTAAAACGTTTTGTACCTATTTCATAATGCATGTGCAACCCATTTTAATTGGATTCACCTAAAAATCATGTGTAGAATTTAAACTAAAATTCTCCAAAAAATACTACTTTTATAAATTTTAACATTTTTTAGGGCCTCAAATAAATTTCTAAAAATCTGGGACAATTCACTAATATTCTTATTATGTGATAGAATAATTTCTAAAATTATTTCCAGCCCTAGTATATATGGTGAAAAAGTGAGTTCATTTGTAATGCTCTATTTATATATATTTTTATTATTTCATGTGAATAGAGTATTACAAAGTAACTAATTTTTTCATCATATATACTAGGGCTGGAAATAATTTTAGAAATTATTCTATCACATAATAAGAATATTAGTGAATTGTCCCAGATTTTTAGAAATTTATTTGAGGCCATAACAATTGTTAAAAGTTATTAAAGTAGTTTTTTTTGAAGAATTTTAGTTTAAATTTTGCATATGCTTTTTAGGTGAATCTAATTAAAATGGGTTATACATGAATTATAAAACACATACAAAAAGTTTTAGAATTTTAGAGGAACAGAAGATCACAATTTTGTATAAATAAGGAAAATACTACTATGAACAGTAGTTTCAACAAAACACTGTGCAGTCGGCAGCACCCCTGCACACAGCGTGTCAGAATGCTTACTGCTGTCTGATAAGGCAGTAAGAGTTTAACCGTTTGATCAGAGTGTGGTAATTTTTTATATCAAAAGTTTATTTATTTAAATATTAATATTAATAAATATAAAAATAAAAATAAAAAAACTCCGTGAGCTTCGCTATGACCTCGGCCACCTCAGTCTATATGGGTCGCAGCAGCATCGCTCCATCTAGGCCGTGCCTTAGCACGGACCACACCCACGCGCTACTGCACTCGAGTACTGGGCCTCTTTCGGTGTGCTGTGCTGTCGGCCCCAGACCAAAGCAGCGAAATGGGCTGACACAATACCTACCACCATGGATTGAAGCTCTGCCCGAAGCCAGCTCAACAGCACACTAACCAACCCACTGTTGTATTGTAGAACATGCATGCAACCACATGCATTCAATTCTTCATTCATAGCATATAAACACATCTAATCCATGGAATAAAAAATCTATTGCGCCAACACCAATGATGTTCCGCACCATAGACCGCACGTCTCTCATGTAAATCTTATGGCGTGACCTGCTGACCGCTTTGACTTCAGTTCAACCTAGTTCTGTTCCTGTCACTAATCACGTCCGCCCTCAGAACAACATCTACACATGAATAAAACTAATAACCAATTTTAAGCACAAGTTCTTACAAACTTGACTCACGTCAATCTTCACAACAATACTCAGACGAGTGTATTACACATATCAAAACCACATATATAATTATGCTCTTCACTAAGCTCTGCATGGACTACATCTTCACCATTGCCCTCGAGTTCTTCACCATGTTGAGCATCTGACCACTTTTGTGGCTTGGTCAATGGAGGTATCGGGAGCGAGTCGGATAGTTGTGTTCTAGACATGAAGGTGTAGCAAATAATGTGAAGGAGGATGACAAATTGGTGGTACACGAGATGCAAGAACAGTATGTTGGGCAGGCCTAGCTGGGCCAATAGAACCAACAGATGAAGCTGATGGGGGGAACTCATCCCTGATATATTTAAATTGATACCATTCTCAGGTACCAGCTCCAGGTACCTCCTTCAACCAGAGGTTCTAGTTATCGGGAACGGATCCTAGAAAATTCCTTTACTTCCATGGCTCCCTACAACGCTAATGGTTAGCTCTTGTTGATCAGGATCTAATTTGAAACCTTGCATTAACTAGTTATACAATGCATCAAAACTCCTATCCATTGGTCTAGCTATACCCATATCCACTGACTGAAATATTGAAAGATGTACCCCATCCTGACCATAAACAATTTCCCTTTCTTCAAAGAAAATATTGAAAAACCACTTATCTGACATACCTACCCATGATTGGTAAAAAAACTATACTATTATTTTGGCTTACAACAAATACATACGGTAAATAATACAAAATTACAAGTACTAGATCTACAAGAACAATACATAATAACACATACCAACCCTAAATTTTCAACAAACTAATACTAAGTGTCAAATTCGAGGTCTAATTGTTACTCTATCTAGACCTAGTAACAGTACAACCTAGATCTCATGTCTAAGCTATATCCAAAACTAGATTTGATGGCTAACCTAATAAGTTTGCAAAAAAGTACCAAGATTAGGATAGTTACCACCAACGAAGCTCGAATTAGGCAGGGCTTCGCTGCTCTTCCTCTCCTCTCATGTCATCTTTTTTTTTTTCCAGTTTTTTGGAGCATTGAATGAAAGCTGAGAGACGGAGTGACTCTCTCCACCCGACACGCGGCCTTTTATAGAGGCCAAAAGTTATCGCCTGTTGGAAGGGAAATAACTTCTAGTGGGCCCTAACAGCGCTGCAAGCAGGGCGAGTGACTGATTGTCGCCTGTTGGATGGGAGATTTTTCAACTTATCTCACGTCTGATGAGAGATAAGTTGTTGTGGGCCCCATCGGCCATTTTTGTCCGTTGGACAGGAGATAGTTTGAACTTATCTCACATCCAATGCGCTATATGTTCTCGGTCGCCGTGGCAGTCGATGTGGCCTCCTATCTCCCTCTGATTGGGTGACGAAATAAATCGCCCAATCAGAGGGAGATATCTAAACATATTAACCATTGAACGGGCCACAAGTATTTATGGCCCCTTCAACGGGCAACAGCCGGATATTTTTGTCAATTTTTAAAATGGGCGTATATTTTTGCTAAATAATTTTTTTAAATACCCAACATTCACTGAAACATTCATTGAGATGTTGAGTGGGCCGTTTGCCATCAATGCATACTGGGCTTTAAAATCGAGTGTGCCCCATCGTTGATTCTCTTTTGTGGGCTCATCAACGTATTTTGTGTCCAGTGCTCATAGCCCAATAGAAAATGGCAGGGGAATACGCATTGAGTTGAGGTGCGGCACAGCGGGATGTAGTGGCGGACAAAAAATTTCTTGGATAATAGCTGTAGAATGCGAAGGGGCTGGGATAGGGGGCACAGGCGAAGCGTTGATACGATAACGAAGCATCGATGCAATAAATTATAACCACCAAAAAACAAAGCTAACATGACGCAAGTTTATTCATACATGACATACAAAGAGTTTGCACTCAGCTAACCACTGTACATCGAATCTATACCTAGCAAACTCTAGCCTGTTACGCCTCCTTGAAATACTATGGAAGGACGAGGGCGCTTGACTGCCACGCCTCCTAGAAATACCACGGGACTTGGAGAATTGACCCTGGTAATTGTGCACAGGGGGTCGACGTGAATCCCCTCCACGGAGGGAGCTACTGCCTAAGACGGAGCCCCCTCGGCCTTGAGAAGATGAAGGATCTCCTGGGAAGGGATACGAGTCGAAGGACAAGAAATCCAGGTCTTCCTCCTCCTGCTCCTCTGGTGGGGACTCTGCAGCCTGTTCCTCCTCCACCTTCACCTCGGCCAGAATAGGCTCAAGGATTTCTGAAGGCACCCTTCCGTTAGAATCCAGGGGGAGGATGAAGCGTTGAAAGAAGCATGAGCCGGCAACCTCCCGGGCTATTCGGGTTGCACACCAGTTGTCCTTTGCAACAAAATATACATCCAGAGCAGACACAAGGGGGGGGGAGGGGTCCTCCGGCTTGACCTTGACTAAGACATCGGCGGCCACCTTCAGATCCACGCGCCCCTCGGAATCGCAGGGCATAACGAAGCGACTCCGCCGTCGGACGGACGGAGTGGCCCCAGATGCTCCGGACGCACTCGATCCCTCCCTGGAGGCACCATCCCAGATATGAGCGAGGCCCCCTCTGGCTTCGGGCCGCCGCACCTATATACTCAGATCGGACTCCAGTTAGACTAAAAGGCATGAATATTCCAGAACAACACAGGCGAACCACAAGAAGACATACATGGCTCTATTAGACAAGAAAAAGCCCAAATACATGAAGCAGAAGGGGGTAGTCAACATACTAAGACTTTGACACCCTTCGGAAAGAAAAGAAAGCAAAAAATAGACAGCCTCAACAGAGCTACACCTACGGGGCATCCACAGGAGGAGATTGCTCTTGCGGAGAAACAGCGTGAAGCGAAAGCCCTCCAAAGGGTCGTGGTGCGCATGTAGGTTCCGGATGAAGGGCCTGACCTCCCGACGAAGAACAAGGGCGAAGACCCCCTGGGGCGCCTAGAGTCACCTGACCTGCCATGCATGTAGCGCAGCGTCACACTTCGGCCATGCCTCACCCATAAGTTACGATGGAACTTCTCCAGAGCCGTGTGAATCTACACCGGAGGTGCCTCTGGCCGAAAGCCCTCGATCACGGAGTCCAGCACCTGCTGCTCTAGTACTTCGAGAGGACCAACCCCTGCTTGGTGCAGTAGGGTTAGCGGAGCGCCATGGCCACACGTGCGTTGGAACTCACGTAGGTCTCCACAGCTCTAACCTTGACCTTCGCAACAAACCGAAGCCAGAAGAGCGGCATAATCAATGCCTCCAAATCGGAGGGTAGTGGCAGACACCTGGCCCCAAGGCCGCTCAGGGCATCAGAGGTGATCCAGGCAACATCTGACGCAAGTGCAGCTAATTGGTGGCACTCCGAGTGCAGTACCCCCTCCGATGCCTGAGCCTCCTTCAGCTCACGCCACACCTCACCCACTGGAGCCCGAAGGGTCTCAACATCACCCTCGACCGACACATGGGCTGCGTTGGCCGCATCGGCGAACTCCTTCACCTCAAGGAGGTCTTTGGCAGCCTTCCGCGCCTCAGCCTCCGCGCGCTCCCGCTTCAAAACTTCCTCCCGTCAGAGACCCTCCTCATGCTCGTGGAGCGCCGTCTCCTCTTGAAGACGAACCTCCGAAGACTCCACCTACTTCCGGGCCCCCTCCAAAGCATGACGAAGGCCTTCAACCTCATCACAGGCCATGGCTAAGGCTTGGCGCCCCCATCTCCCAGTGCCCTCATCAAAATTACTTGCTACGAGGGACAGTAGAAGACAAAAAAGGACAAGATGAGCTACTCAGAACCATATACCAGACCCGGCAAATCGCGACTAAACTATTGACCTGTAGGGCCGCCACTACCAGACGCACCTCAACTTCCTCCAAAGGACGCTGGGCCAATGATCGCTTGACCTCTCCACTCCGGAGAAGAGAGGAGGCAGCGACGAAGGCCCTTGACGCCTCCGGGCATAGCGCGAAGTCATCCAGAGTCAAGACCCCAAGGCCAGGGCCCCCCTCAGCCATCGTGAATGGAGCCCCGACAGAGGGCACAGTGCCCCCAACACCGGCTGCCAAGGCCAAGTGACTAGCTGAATCGGGGCTCCGCGGAGACGAGGTCGCGTCCCCCGTGGCAGCCTTCAGGGACACCTCCAGAGGAGTCCCTATCCCTGCCAGGGCTCCGAAGCCTTTGGGGGAGGAGTCCAAGACGCATCCACCTCGGTGGTCAGTGAAAAATACCAAGAAACACAAATCAAGATCCTGATGCACGACCAAAATAGGATATAGCTAACGAAGCAATGACGCCTCACCAAGTCCCTCAAACCCTCTCATAGAAGGGCCCGTAATGTCATCGACGTCTGAACTAGCAAACCCAAAATCATATTCCACGGAGGACACACCTCCTCTCTAGCTCTGGCCATGGCCGGTAATATCCAGAGAGGCCAGGCCCTTCCACCGGTCATCACTACTGAGCTGACCCTCACCTTCGAACGGGTCACCAGCACTCCTAACCCGCCTTTGACGCTTCCTACGGACCAGCGGCACATCAGACGACTCGACCATCGAGCCAGTATGGAAACCTTTGGAGATAAAAGGCTGCCAGGCTTGGAGTGGCTTCGCACGAATCGCAGGAGCGGCGCACGCTCATTTCCTAGCGGACTTAGGCTCTGGCAGATCCCGCCACATCGGAGCCCCCACTCCAAGGTGAAAGTAGAAGTGGTTAAACCGCTCCCAGATCTGTGTCAGAGCCACCCGCCGCTCCTACTCCACGTGAGTAGGTGGGCCCAGGATCACCTCTGCGATTTCCGACGCAAGCTCCAGCAGAAGGCAGCTGTCTGAAAGAAAAAGGTGGCTCACATCTGTGGATCAAAAACCAGACAACAAAGAGGACTCACCAGAGCTGATGGGGGACCGAAGTACACCTTCAGCCACTCTTCCGCACCTTGCTCGAAGGCGCAGTCCCAGCCCATTTGAAGGGGCCGAATGTGCAACATGGTGAACTCCTTCACGAGCTCATGCATTCTCATCTTTTCAGCCACCCTCCAGAGAAGGGCTAGCCACGAAGCAAATTGGTCGTCCGTGATCCCCGTCTCCGGCTCCAGGACATACGCGATATCCCGGTTTGTGGAGCGAAGGGGGGATGCGAGGCCGATGTTGTAGTAAAACCATCGCTGCAACCAGCTAGTATACCACTGACCGTTAATAGCCTTTGCCGGGAAGGCAACACGGTATTGCGGTCATATCTGAAAGTTAACATTGTCGAAGTTGAGGGGCCTCTTCGTCCCATCACCCTTGATCACCTTTGGCTGGCAACTGGCAAAGTGAAGGGCCGCGAAGAAATCTGCCCTCCCTTCACACCCCTCCGCCCGCATGGCCTACTCGAAGGTGGCCACATGGCCTACTCGAAGGTGGCCAGGCAGGCGATGGCATTGGCATGGAGCTGCGGAAGCCTCCTGTGGTTGTGGCGAAGCACCTCCTCAAGCAGCGGCACTGACAGAAAGCCCAGGCCCGCTTTGAAGAAAGCCTCGAACACCATGACCTCGTGGGCTAGAGGCTCTGAGACCTCCTCGTCCAATGGAGACTGAGTGATAGCTCTAGAGGGAATCTTCCCCTGCCTAACCATCCGGTTGTGGGGAACCGTTCAAATAGTATTCTAATTAATCATTAGGAGGATCATTATTCATAATCATAACCTCAGTGATTAACCAGAATACTATTCTGGTAGTCCCGGCACGTGTTTTATGCCCAAGATCGGAACACATGCCTTTACAACATGCATATCACAACCTAGCTTAAGAAAGAGCGAGTAATTAAAGTTATATTACAAGTTCTTAAGCATGCAACCATTTGCAACAATTTATACAAAGAGAGACTACGCAGCGGAAGATTAAAACCTTAACAACAACAAAAGGAGACTGGAGTTATATACCCTTTGGCTCCACCCCAAAAGCTACGCCTCACCAGAGTAGGATGCACTACTCTTGCCCACCACCTGCATCGGTGGGCACAAAGTAGCTAAACACTACATCACCCTCACCAGCAGGACCTGAAAGCGCATGCATGAGTACGAAGGTACTCGCAAGACTTAATCTATATAGAGCACATATACATAGCTCGACTCCAAGGATTATGCATTGTGCTGTTAGCAAGAGTAGGCTACAAGGTTAAGTAAAACATATGCGGTAAGCAACCTAGACACATATGTGTGAGCATCTATACTTAACTCAAAAATAACTACCTGTCTACCCTGTAGACCACAACTTGAACATGTATGTATGGTAACCAAGGTATCCCATCAACAAACTACCAACCAATTCCATCATACCATATCATTATCCCACAATCGTAAACTCTACGACCGATACAAATAAAATAATAGCATGCTCATGACTGAGAGCGCGGCATTTCAAAATGTTTTTACACCTTGCAGGGGTTACAACTTTACCCACACGACTCGAGGATCATTCGGCTTGTGCTACTCGCGAAAGTACACACAAGGGGGTGCTCGTGTCAACCTTTCTCATACCCAGAACCACCCTGCAATGCCCCTATGGCACCGGGGTTACCGTGAGCGTGTCCCGGACAGCTCCGGCTCCCCTCTACCTTGCTTCTCCTTTTCTTTTTCTCTTACGCGTCATAGAGCCACAAGGCAAGTGTAGGCACGACATATGATAATCGGCTTACCTTACCATTAGATCAGCATGTGATGAGTACAGAAAGTGCTAGAGCCAACTATACCGACGGACGGCCTTAAATGATGCAAGCAGTCTATAGCATCCGGGCTCCTCTCTTGAACTACCCAGAGGACTCCTCCTGGGCAGAAGATACCCCTAACACTGCCCACATCTCGCCTCAATCTCACATCTCAACCATTCATCTCAACCTCATCTTTATATCTGTGAACAATGACTAAGCTCTAGGCTCGCGAACAATGGCAGCACCATCGCTCGACTTCTACCAAGGACCTAAGCAATGCTAAGCATTTCGAATAAGCCTCGAAGCTAGACACAACTATATCACCAAGGCTACAAGGATAAGGATTCATCAATAAGTCAAGGTAGAGACAAATGCATCAACATATGTTCTACCCATATCAGCCTGACGCTGGACTCAACACATGCAAACATACATAAAGCATAATTTATCAATTTTAGACTCCATTTAAATTGAACAAAGGTTGCAGTATGCCTAGATGCTTGCCTTTCTACTCTGGGGTTTGCCCGATACTTCCTGAACAGAACTCACATAAGTGGTGTGCCTCGGTGTCACCCTCGATCACACTCGCGTCACGCTTCGATTCTTCGTTCACTACTGAAGAACGCATGCAATGATGAGCACGAATGACATGCAATGAAAGATGCTCCACAGCGCATGACGATAGTGGAGATGCAATGCATCATGACATGAGTTCATAACATCAAACATGTCCTAATTTGGATTATTATTAGACATTTAATAATTAATAGATTTAATTAAGCTTAAACCGAGCTTAAACCTAATTAGAAGACTAATTATACTTAACATGAGTGTGATTATTTTTAACCAACATGGCATAATGTAATAAGATTAACAAAATCGATTTCATCAATTTTGAAGCTACCAATCTGTAATTATGAATTAACGAAGCTTAAACTATTTTCTTAACTCATGAAATTTAAATACATATTTCAAGGCTTCTAGTATTTTTAATGTGTAGAGTATGGTAAAATAAGGCTAAAAAAATTGGTCTCATGATTTTTGGAGCTCTAATGAATTTTCTATGCATTATTGAAGATTACAGCCAATTTAATAGTTGATTGATAAATCAACTACGCCAATTTCTAATAACAAGTAGCCCGGAAACCCTTTTCTACTCAGAGCCAGCTAACCATAGCAGCTGACAGTGGGACTGAGCTGTTAGACAAGGGCTTCGGCCAGTGGGCCCACTTGTCGGCTTGAGGGGGAGGCGAGCTAAAGGATAAGGCTTGCCGGCTTGTGCTTTCCCCGTGCGCGTGTGGCTCACAGGGGGAGAAAGAGAGGAGGGGGGAGGGGGGAAAGGTGCTAGAGGGAGCTCAGAGGCGGCACCTAGGGAGAGAGGGAGGTGGCCAGAGGAAAAAAGGAAGGGGCGCTGGAAGATCTCACTGGCCAGAGAAAGGAAAAGGTGGCAGGCGGGGAGAGGAAGGCCGGAGGAAGGGGCCGAGGAGGGTGACCGGAGAGGAAAAACCGAGCACGGCGGCTCACCGACGGCAGTGGCCTCAGCCTAGCAGGGCTTAGCTCGACGGTCCGGCGTGCGCGGTTGGGCAGAGCGCAGCGGCAATGGCGCGTGTGGGTGACGCGACGCACTGGCCCGAACGGCCGAGTGACCGAGACGGCGGGCAGCGGGCATAAGAGGAAGGCGGACCGAGGGGGGATGCTCACCGGTGGCGAGGGCGGCACGAAGGAATGGCGCAGCTACGCGGTCAGCACGGCAGCAAGGTGGCTCGATGGGACAACGCGGCAACGACAGCACAGCGGCGCGGCTGTGGCCGGGATGGTGGCGCGGTGGCCTTGGCCAGCGGCGGTGAGAAGGAACAGCACAGGCCGGCTTGGGACGTCGTGGTGCGAGCGGTGCAGCGTAGTGGAGCGGTGGCGCACGCGAGCTTGGACGGCGCAGTGCTGTTACCGCTTTGTGTGCTTGTGCTGTGGGTGCGCCGTGCTCGAGTGTATGTTGTGTGTATGTATATGCCTGTGTGGAGAGTGCCTTGTAGGTGAAGCCACGGAGAGGAGGAGAGCAAAATGCTTTTGGCCAGTGACAAAGATCATAGGAGGAGGCATGGGCTACTGATGCTGGTGGTGGGAACGCGGGTGGGAGGTGGCGGCTGGGAGCTCTTAGGAGAGGACTTTGGTTGATGAACAGTAACCGATCATGAACAGTAGCCGGCAGTGGGAATATCTTGGGAGAAAGGAGAGGATAGACTTGCTAGTGCTCTCTGTGAGAGTGGGTGAGAGTGAGAGATTTGAATGTCAATTTAAAAGAATGCAATTGGAAACAAATTGAATTTAAACTGGATTGTGTGATTCAATTTGTATTTGATCTAAGATGAGATGCATGGAGATTTAAACAATTGACTTGATTTGGATTGTATTGAAACGAACTTGCAAAAATATCAAACCAGAAAGGATTTGAATTAGTAATCGACGTGACTTTGGAACGGGGACTCGAACATGAAATTCGAACTTGAACTTGATTCGAATCAATTTGAAACAAACTGGATTGAATTGGCAAAGCGTTGGGACTAGAAATACAAAATTGTTTCAAACCCTATGTTGCATAGCAACTTGCGAATTGTTTCACAAAACATCAATTAACTATTAAATTTAGCAACTTATGCTTAATTGAATTTGCATTTCAAGAATTGCTCAAAATAAATAAATATGATGCTAACGATGCTCATTAATGCTTAATGACTTACTCAAGCCATTTGGGCTGTCACACCGGTTAAGCTCCGCGTCATCGATGACAGACACCCCCAACATGGTGGTCTGCTGGGGATGACTTTTGCTGGCACAACGGAGCTCCACCCCTAGTGGCGGCCCCATCAACAACGGAGGAACTGCCGCCACTGGAGGGCCCCTTGCCACGGCCGCACTGGTGGCTTTGCTCGCCGCCTGAGTTCCAGCTCCACCCGGGGCACTCGAGTTAGCCATACGGATCGCAGGAGGATGGAGGAAGGTGCTGGACGACAAGAAAGAAAGAAGAGCAGTAATCGATGGATGCACGCACAAAGCAAGAACAACTGGAGGCAAAGGTCATATAAGAAAGAGGCACAAGCAAGAAGGCCGCTCAGGGTAATCTCTCTCCTTGTAAAGATAAGGGAGAGATTACCTCCCCTAGAAAAATGGGTGCATACCCTATCCCTTCGCCTGCTAGGCCACGATCATAGGGGAACGAAACCGCCCCCCACGACCCCCAACCACAAGACGCCACGCGTCCCACGTCCGCCTGACAAGGCGTGGTCGTGCCTTTTTCACATGGCACATTCAATGCCCCTTGTTACCAACATCATTGAACGGACAATTCAGATCAAGTGGATCGAATCTTCCAAGGCAAGCCAAGCGATACTAGGGATCATGAGCCATCAAACAACAAAGCCAGAGACCGCCGGAGGCCCTGCTCCAAAAGAACCATGGGCCCGACCGCTTCGCTGGCCGCCCTCGCGAGGGGCTACAGTTGGAGGTCATTGTTAAGGACTCCTAACGGCCCCTTGGCTCAGCTAGCCCATGCTCATGGACCCACGCCTCCCGAAGGCCGCTTTCGGACTTCCGGGTTTGAAGTAACCATCTCCCGGAGTCATGCCTCCTGAAGCCTTCATCTCCCAGAGCCATGCCTCCCGAAGCCTCCATCTCCCGGAGCCATTCCTACCGAAGCCTCCACCTCCAGGAGCCATGCCCCCCTGGTGCCCCCGTCTCCGGGGCTCAGGCATGCTTCCAAAGGCTACGGGGTGAGTCATCAAACCTCAAGAAAGATCAGCTAGAAGGGGAATGCCGATCATCTTTTGCCTGCAAGAAAGTGACCAACATTAAATACTTAGGCTACTGGACGCTGTCCTGACATCCTAGTACAATGGAGGTTATCCTGACACCCCTTGCAATGCGGCGCTGGGCCGCAATTGACGACCGGCTCACCCCTCAGAGTACAGAAACCACAATAGTTACTATGGTAGATATTTATCTTCTATGTAGAGTAAAAAGTAGTTATCCAGGATAAGATATGTAACTCGGCCGGGTCCTGGATATTTTGCACATAGTGATAACTTGTACGCTAAGCTACGTATAACCCTATAAATAGGAGGTCATAGTCGTCTGGGAGAGGAGAGGGCAACACACAAGATACAGAGGTGTATAAACACAAAGTCACGCTGTGACACTCCCCCTAGACCGATCTATTTTTTCTACTATCAATACATTTGTGGTATCCCTTCCTCTTAAACTTCGTCTCCAAACTTGAGTCTACTCCTTAAAAGAAACTTCACCGTACTTGCTAAGGCAAGACGAGCTCTTGCACCAACAGCTTCAGTGGTTCAGCGTTGAATTTCCATGTGGTTCATTTGGCTGGCACCATGTTTCGGTTCTCTGTTCAATCGAAGCAAGTGGGTCTTCTCATCTACCATCTGAGAAAGGTGATTTGCAACAATTTCAATCTCTTCTTTGCTCTATGGGGCAATGGTGGCCCCAACTAGCGTCATGAATATGCTCAGTGGATCAAAGAGCAAGAGGCCGAATGGGTGGCTGTCTCTCATAAAAAAGGGTGATCATATGCAGCTTGGTTAATTCATCATCTGGCTACCATTAGCGTCAAGGTACGGCTAAGCCTTCAGTTTTTAAGTGTCTTTATTTCCCAGCAAATTATCAGCCAAACTACCTTCAAACAGGGGTGAGGCGCATGAATCATTCTCACCGGCCAATGATCGCCAGCAATGTATCTCAGTCGAAGGTTACGGGAGTTAATGGCATTGATGGTATTGATGGCTCTGCAGGATCTCAGCCTTTTCTTAATTTTAATCGGAATTTCTGTGCTCATTATCAGCCTAATATCCGCTGGGTCTGCAGTTGTTTCGGTTGCTTAGCAGAAGGGCACCTGGCCCGCTCCTGTTCAAACATGGGAAGATGCGGCCTATGCTAAACTTTACATACAGTGAAAGTATTTTTTGTTAAATTATTTAATAAAAAGTTTACATAAATATAGTACTAAACTTTGCATATTTATTTCTGTTATAGATCATGACACCTACCGTTACTGTCAATTCTAGTTTTAATTTGCATTCGATTCTTGAAAAGGAAAGCTATTTGGAATAAACTTTATTGATTGGTATAGAAATTTGAGAATTGTTCTAAAAAAGAAGAGAAAAAAAAGTATGTTCTAGAGGTTCCCTATCCTGATGAATCAGCTGATAATGCATCTGTCACTGATCGGAGGGCTTACGAGAAGCACACTAACGATTCACTCGATGTTAGCTGTCTCATGCTTGCCACTTTGTCCTCTGAGCTTCAGAAGCAATATGAGAACGCAGATGCTCATGATATGATTCTGGAACTCTGAGGCATATTTGAGAACCAAGCTAGGGCCGAGGGGTTCAACACCTCCAAATCCTTGTTTGCGTGCAGGTTGATAGAAGATAATCCAGTTAGTCCTCATGTGATCAAGATGATTGATTACATTGAGAGCCTGTAAAAACTTGGTTTTCCTCTTAGTCCTGAGTTGGCTACGGATGTGATTCTCCAGTCGCTCCCTGCGAGCTTCGAGCCGTTCATTTTGAATTTTCATATGAATAGCATGGAGAAGAGCATGGCTGAATTGTATGGGATGCTTAAGACTGCTGAGAAAAGCATTAAGAAAAGCTCTAGTCATGTTATGATGGTTCAGAAGGATAGCAAGAAGAAAAGACGCAAGGACAAGGCTAAAGTGTCAGATGAGATATTGAGCTCAAAGCCTAAACCTGTTGGAAAGTCCAAGGCTGGCTGTTGCTTCTGATACTTACCCCACTGCCATAAGCCTGGCCATTGGCGTTGGAACTGCAAGCTATACTTGGAAGACCTCGAGAAGAAGAAAGGATGTAAGACTTACACTGCAGGTATAAACATTATTGAAATTAATCTTGCTACTCGCCCTAATGATTCATGGGTATTTGATATCGGATCGATGATTCATACATGCAAATCATTGCAAGGACTGAAAATGACTAGAAAGTGTGCGAGAGGCGAGATGGATGCTCGTGTCAGCAATGGTGCAAAAATTGCTACACTGGCCGTCGGTGTTTATTCCTTATTGCTACCCTCAGGATTAGTTTTGGAATTAAATAATTATTATTACATTCCTTCATTGGGCAAGAACATTATCTCTTCTTCATGTTTGGAAGAAGATGGATATGATTTCATAATAAAGAACAAGTGTTGTTCGATTTATTTGAATGGTATGCTTTATGGTAATTGTCCATTGGTGAATGGATTATATATTCTAGATCTTGAGGATGTCCCTGTCTATAACATTAATACAAAGAAGCCTCAGCTTAATGATTTGAATCCCACTTTTATTTGGCATTGTAGCTTAGGTCATATAAATGAGAAACGCATCCAGAGGCTCCATAAACATGATCTTCTTGATTCATTTGATCTTAAATCATTTGATACATACGAATTTTGTTTAATTGGAAAGATGACTAAGGCGCCTTTCACCCATCAAGGAGAGAGGTCGAGTGAGTTGTTGGCCCTTATACATACTGATGTATGTGGACCAATGAGCTCTATCTCTAGAAGTGGTTTTAAGTATTTTATCACTTCTACCGATGACTTCAGTAGATATGGTTACATCTACCTACCGATGACTTGGTCTGGTCCATGATGAGCCAATATGATATTCCATTATCCTTCTAGGGATATGCTCTAGAAACTGCTATGTTCACTTTAAATAGGGTTCCATCTAAAGCTATAGAGAAGACACTATATGAGATATGGACCGGAAAGCGTCCCAGGTTGTCTTTCCTTAAGATTTGGGGTTGTGAGGCCTATGTAAAATGTTTGACATCAGATAAGCTCACTCCTAAATCAGATAAATGTTTCTTTGTGGGGTATCCTAGGGAAACCAAAGGATATTACTTTTATAACCGGGAAGAAGGCAAAGTGTTTGTTGCCTAGAACGTTGTTTTTCTAAGAAAGAGTTTCTCTCAAGGAACATCAGTGGGAGCACGGTGCAACTCGAAGAGATTCGAAAACCATCAAAAAGTGTTTCAGCTCCTACTGAACCACAATTGGATGTTGCAGAACATGTTGTGGAGACACTAGCCCCACGACGGTCGAAAAGGATCAGTAGCGCACTTGAGAGGTTTATGTTCCTAACCATGAAGCAACGCGATATATTATTGTTGGACAATAATGAACCTAAGACCTACTCGGAAGCGATGGTGAGACCAAACTCTAAGAGATGGCTTGGAGTCATGAGATCCGAGATAGAATCCATGCACGATAATCAAGTTTGGAACTTGGTTGATCCACCCAATGGTGTTAAAGCAGTTGAGTGCAAATGGGGTTTTAAGAAAAAGATAGACGTTGATGGAAATGTTCACATCTATAAGACACGATTGGTGGCAAAAGGTTTCAAGCAAATTCAAGGTGTTGATTATGATGAAACATTTTCGCCTGTTGCAATGCTAAAGTCTATCCGGATCATCCTAACAATTGCCGTATCTTATAACTATGAGATATGGTAGATGGATGTCAAAACGGTTTTCCTTAATGGAAATCTAAGTGAAGATGTGTACATGACACAGCTTGAAGGTTTTGTCGATCTGAAAAATGCTAGGAAGATATGCAAGCTGCAAAAGTCCATCTATGGGTTGAAGCAAGCTTCTCGGAGTTGGCATCTTTTTTCGATGAAGTGGTCAAAGGGTTTGGTTTCATCAAGAATGAAGGAGATCCTTGTGTTTACAAAAGGGCTAGTGGGAGCGCACTTGTGTTTTTGGTCTTATATGTAGATGACATATTATTGATCGAAAATGATATTCCGATGCTTGATGCTCTCAAATCTTTGTTGCAAAAGAGTTTTCAATGAAAGATCTAGGAGAGGTAGCATACATATTAGGCATAAAGATCTATAGAGATAGGTCGAGAAGGCTGATCGGATTAAGCCAGAGTACATACATCGATAAGGTATTGAAAAGGTTCAAAATGCAGGATTCCAAGAAAGGTTTCTTGCCAATGTCATATGGCATCACTCTCAGCAAGAGTCAGTGTCCTTCGACCACTGATGAGCTCGAGAGGATGAGTGTGATCCCGTATGCTTCCGCTATCGGGTCCATCATGTATGCCATGCTTTGTACATGCCAGATGTCTCATATGCTATAAGTGTTATGAGTAGATACCAACCAAACCCAGGTGAAGCTCACTGGATAACAGTAAATAATATCCTCAAGTACTTGAGAAGAACTATGCATATGTTCCTATTCTATGGACATGAGGAGGAGCTCGTTGTAAATGGTTACACCGATGCTAGCTTTCAAACCGACAAGGACAATTCGAGATCCCAATCTGGTTTTGTGTTTTGCCTCAATGGAGGAGCAGTGAGTTGGGAGGGTTTTAAGCAAGAAATGGTGGTCGATTCCACGATGGAGGTCGAGTATATCACAGCTTTTGAAGCTACAAAGGAGGCTGTTTGGATCAGAAAGTTTGTATCTAAGTTAGGTGTGATGCCTAGTGCTTCTAGTACAATGGATCTTTGTTGTGATAATAGTGGAGCCATTGCGCAAGCCAAAGAACCTAGGTCGCATCAAAAGTCCAAGCACATACTACGGCGCTATCACCTTATTCGAGAGATTTTAGATCGAGGTGACATGAAGATATGCAAGGTGCACACGGATTTGAATATTTCTGATCCGTTGACAAAGCCACTCCCGCGGACCAAGCATGAGGCGCACATGAGAGCTATGGGTATTAGATACTTACATGATTGACTCTAGTGCAAGTGGGAGATTGAAGGTGATATGCCATAGAGGCAAATCATAAAGATGATTGTATCACACGTCTATGTTAATGTACTTCTAAATAATGTGTCATTCAAAGAATGACTATCATTTACTTTAATTGGCAAGTATGTGACTTATTCATGAAACTCTTTGTTTATATCATGATGTTATTTTTAGTCGATCTCTGGTCGCATATCATTGTGATGATACATAAGACCAACACATGTATTGATTGATGATCACGTTTCATGGATCATAGGTATAGAGATACCAGGTCAATAATGTAGATATTTATGTTGCAGAACATAATGTTGGATAGACCCACCTTGAGATACTGCTGGGATTGTTATTATGATATGTCATCAGTTGTTATCTCAAATGGTGTACCTGCAGGATCCTTAGACCTGAGATCGTCACGGATTCCCAGAATGTGTAGTGACATACTTTGGAGCCGCTAAATGCTATTTCATAACTGGGTAGTCATAAAGGTAGTTTTTGGGTTTGTCATGAAATATGTCGTGGGATGTGAGCGATCAAGATGGAATTTGCCCCTCCTTGATAACAGGAGAGATAGCTCTGGGCTCCTTGAGGTAGTTGGATCAAGAAAGTGCATGGCTATGTCAATATGATTAAAGAGTGAATGGTAGAGCTATCACAAGGGTGGTACGTATCTCGCCTTGATCTTGACTGGTATCATGAGGCGAAGGGATCGGTGCATGTGTATATCAAGGTTCAGTCGATATGATCTTTTGTGTATACTTGTGAGTCAATATGTCCTGCTAGGGACCTTTATTGATTTCGGTTTCAAAAGTGTTTCCGAGTCGTAGCCGTTTGTACATGAACCTAACGGGTCACACACTTCATGGGTTGGAAAAAACATGCGAACGTGGGAGCCCATTGACGAGCTCTATATAAGGAGAGACGTCGGTAGGCGTGCAGAGGTTGATCCACTTTGAAACCCTAGCTGCAACCCTCCACACGATCTCCTAAAACTCTAGTCGTGCGTGTGGTGCTAGCACACCGGCGCTCGGTGTTTCTGCCCAGTATGTGTGGATACCGTAGAGGCACTGCTGCTATTACGACGCTGATCTTCTCGGCGAGTTGATCGCACGTGTTTGGGACTGGTCACCAGCTGTGATGCACTGGTCGACAAACCTGCTCATCTGGTCGCGGAGCATAACGCTACCACTCGAATTTGGTCGGATAGCACGATACGACCACTCAGAACTGGTCGAGGTCGCGACAGACCTGATCGTGAGCTGGTCAAGGAACTAGTCGAGGAGCATGACCACCTTCTCGGAGTTGGTCAAGGAGCATGACCACTTGCGCTAGGCTGGTCGCGGATCTGATCGTGAAGCTGTTCAAGGAGTTTGACGCGCACGATGTTGGATCGGTCTACTCCAACTCTTCTTCTGATGCACTGCACGTCGAGTGGTAACGATCTATGATCTCCTTCTA
Source organism: Phragmites australis (assembly GCF_958298935.1). Taxonomy (NCBI): domain Eukaryota; kingdom Viridiplantae; phylum Streptophyta; class Magnoliopsida; order Poales; family Poaceae; genus Phragmites; species Phragmites australis. Next base: position 18,394,452 of record NC_084941.1, on the reverse strand, counting down.
GCATGGTTTCCTGGGTGAATTTTGTTTTAGGCTAGCGTAGCCTACTTGTTCCCCCAACAACACCGACTACTAGCCGAAACTACTAGTCGATCTTTGCTGATGAAGCCGGGGGGCTGCTCGACATAGATGTCTTCTTCCATGCCACCGTTGAGGAAGGTCGCCTTCACATCCATATGACGAACGAGCCACCCATTATGAGCAACCACTACAATTAGTAGCCAAACAGAGTCAAGTCTTGTCACTAGCATGAATGTTTCTTCGTAGTCGACGCCCTGCTGCTGGGTGTACCCCTTCACCACCAATCGTGCCTTGTAGCAAACAATGACACCCTGATCATCCCTCTTCAGCTTGAAAATCCACTTGAGCCTGATGGCACGCCGATGATCCACCAGTTCCCAGGTCTGATTGTCCTCAATGACTGCCATTTCTTTGAGTAGAGCCTGCCACCACACCTTATGATGTTCACCTTCAGTGAAGGATGTTGGCTCCTCGTCAATCATTAGAAGGAGTTCACCGTTGCTGAGGTCATGAGGAGCCAGCCTGAGAGGGGTTGTTGGCCCTATGATTTTGTCGACGAGGTGAAAATGAAGCTTTGCATCATCATGGTCAGCATTGAGGGCCGGTGTGTGCATCGGTGGAGACGCGAAGTCAACCGAACTCCTTGATGGGCTCGGGGTAGCTGCTGCAGGAGTCGTGGGCATGATCGCACCACATGGTGCGTCCTCTTTAGCTTGTGACGGCGATGAGTCTCTGTCCATCACAGCAGTGGTTACCTCGACATGGAATGGTTCACCGCTCTCAAACAACACCTCTTCACCGGACTTTCTCCAGTCCCACTGAGCAGCTTCATCAAACATAGCATCCTGCATCACATGTACACAGTCTTTGGCCAGGTCATACACGCGGTAAGCCTTTGAACCAGGCTCATACCCGACGAGCTTCATGGGCACGCATCGGTCTTCCAACTTCTTCAGATTCGGCCGAACCACCTTCACATGGGAAACACATCCAAAAGTGCGCAAGAAGTGGACAAGAGGTGTCTTGCCATACTACGCCACAAATGGAGTCTTGTTGGGGACACTATTTGTTGGAGCTCGATTTAGGATGAACACCGCTGTGGTCACTGCTTCACCACAAAATCTACCAGGAAGGGCCTTGGCCTTCATCATGCTTCTTGCCATGCCAAGCACGGTCTGGTTCTGCCACTCCACCATGCCGTTCTGTTGGGGTGAATACGGTGCGATGAGATGCCAACAAACTCCTTCAGTAGCGCAGTACTTCGCGAACTCCCTCACCGTGAACTCGCTTTTGCAGTCCGTGCAAAGTGCGCCAAACTTGTCTCCTGCTTCAACTTCTGCGCCAGCCTGAAAGGTCTTGATCGCCACCGTTGCTTGATCCTTTGTCGTAAGATGAGCCACATGTATTGGCTCAAATCATCAACGAGCGGAAGGAATAATCTTACCACTTGGTGTCACCAGTGTGATTGGGCCACAGATGTCCTCGTGCATGAGTTCAAGGATGCGCTCGGCCCAGTACCGCGCCTTGCTTGAGAATGGTGTTCGATGTTTCTTCCCGGCTAGGCAACTGTCGCATAGCTTCTCGACATGGATGATGTGAGGGAGCATGTGCACCATGTTCTTCTGAGCAAGCTCTCGAAGCCCCCTAAAGTTGAGGTGCTCGAGCCGAGCGTGCCAACGCTAGGCGTTGTCGTCACTTTGAGCTGATAGGCAAACCAGCTGCACAATATTCAGGCTGAGAGTATACAGACGCAAAGATTACCTCTTCACCTTGGCTAGGAGTTGATGTTGTTAATAATGAACTCGCAGGATGTCGTCGTCGATGATGATTTGATAGCCGAACTTGTCGAGCTGCCCAAGACTGAGGATGTTGGCGGTGAGGCAAGGTATGTAGTAGACCCTGTATAATGCACGATGCTCTCTGTCCTTGTAGCTGAAGAGGATGATGAGACGGCCTTCAATGTCCACAGTTGAGCCATCGCCAAACCATACGGTACTGTGGGCACCAGTGTCGAGCTCGGAAAAAACCTCACACGACCTTGTCATATGGTTCATCGCTCCTATGTCTAGCACCCACCTAGCATGGTCACGCTCCCCTTCCTGCCCCAGGTGAGCAAACCCTGTCATATGGTTCACCCAGAGATGCTCGAACTCGCTCAGTGAGTGGCTTGGGGCAGAGTGCTGAACAGCCACCATCGCCATTAGCAGGGAGTGTTCATCGTCCTTGGCCTAGGTCACGTGCGCCTGCTCGCGGTTCCGGGGCTTGCTTCAGTACTCTTTGGCCCAATGGCCAATTTGTCCACAATTCCTGCACTTGTCACTAGAGATGTCTCAACCCATCTCAGTGCCTCCGTCGTGCGTGTTGTCGAAGTGTCCATGGCCACGCCCTCTACAACATCACTTTCCGCACCCACTACTGTTAGATCCACTGTGATCGCCCTCCTGCTCACGCTGTTTCATGCGTGCAAGCCACTCCTCCTCTACGAGCAGGAGATGTCCTCCCTTCTCGACACTTCTCCCAAGTTGATATCACTGCTCCATGGTGCGCAACCGCCCGGTGACCTCCTCCACCAAGAGAGTACTGAGATCCAGCAGCGGCTTGATGGAGATGGCCAGCTGGGAGAGCCGATCAGGGACAACCTACAACAACTTCTTGACGATTTCGGTGTCAGTGATGTTGTCACCGAGGATGCAAAGGTTGTTGGTGAGGCCAATGATGCGCATGGAGAAATCATGATGTGTGTTTGCCCGATCTTCCGAAAGGTAATATGATAAGTCGATTGGAGTTTCGACGTTGATGATCCAAAAGCTCCGAATAGAACAGATTGAGAACCCTCGCAACCAATATACCACTACTCCTTGGTTATCAACCGTACCAAGATGTGGTTGACCTCGCTAAAAAGGCTTTTTTTTGCAAGCGAATCAAGAACACAAGCAAGAATAGCTAGATAATCTAAATATTGTTAATTACCAATGAAGTACTCGTGTTGGGGTTCCACAAACTGAACAAGCGGTGAAACTGTATAAAACAGAATAATCTAAGCAAAACCCGAGTCTAAACTATGATGACTACTGTGTATATATAGGGGGATGTGAGGAGGTCTATCTAGGGCTGTGCAGCCATCGAAAGATGTGTACACAACCTAAACTCCGACCCCGACACGATTACAAGACCCAACTAGATCCAAAATAGTGGCACAACACCTTATTTATTTGAGTCTAACTAAACTATGAGAAATATTTGGTCTAGCTCATCATCGTAAGCTTTCTAGAATGTCCAAGATTGCCTAAAACGGACTTCGTATGAGAGAGTTATGCCCATTTTACTGACGTGCTGTCTTACGACTCGACCACGACCACGACTAGAGCTTAGCCTCGAGTTCGAGTAGACTTGGCCTTTGAGTGGTGACGTCCGGGTATGATTGTGGTGCTTCTCCCACGTTCCTATGCAATAAAATATCACAAGAATTTAGTAGGAACCCATCCAAGGAAGCAATAATAGTGAGAAATAAGTTCACATGCTGGTCTAATTGTCGTGCATATGCTCTTGTAATTGGACCTTGTATGATTTGAGGATTATTGGTGGTATTGATCGTATCTGAAGGAGCCATGGGCTCATCAAATCATCAATGGACTCACCATCCTTGAAGGAGATTTTGCCAAATTCTTGATGGAGTTTCTGCGCATTCGCTTCCCGTACGCGTTGCACTCCAATGCGCATCGTCTTCACCACCTCCCATGCCTCATGCATCGTGTCATTGACTGCCAGTGTTGGTAGCATCTCCTGAGGCACCGCCCGAAGGATGCCTAACAGGGCCAGCCTATCTTCTCGATAGTCGCTGCCGCCGGGCTCGATCGCCTCCCAAAGGCCTTGGGCCTGGAGATTCACGTGCATCACCAGGGACCACTCCTAGTAGTTGGTGCGCGTGAGCATGTGATATACTACCGTGCCCGAGGCCTCCCTCACAATGTGTTGCACGACTATCTCATGACCCACAGTGATCCCGGCGTAGAGGTGCCCTCGAGTGCATGCCCACAGATGACATCACGGTGATTGTATTGTCAACAAGGCCCAAATACCAATAGTTGGACAACAAGCACTCAAAATCTCAACTCTCTATTTTGGTGCTGCTGAACCGATGCAGTGTTTTCAGTTGTGTTCTATTTCTTATAAAGTAATCCTAGACATTAACGTGGCTAATGAAGCCGCTAATTAAGCACGCCACGATCCGTTATAGCTGTGCCATCCCCCAGCTCGAGATCGTGCCACGCGAGTAAATGATAGAAAGTGATAGACTCTTAACTAACACTAACTGACAAAGCTCAGAAACCAGACGAGTGGCAGGATGTGCAAGGATTTGATCCTATCTTTTATATCCTGACTCGCAGATCGAGGACTTCTTTCTTCAAATTGTTTCACCAACATGACAAGTTTGAATGGTCAGAAGAAGCAGACGAGGCATTCAAAAATCGAAAGAGGTATCTTTCGTCCCCCCTGTGCTAGTCCCTCCCAACCCAAATGAAGACCTTCTATTATACATAGCAGCCGGACCACGTACCGTGAGCGGGGTATTGGTGGTGGAAAGGGAAGTGTTTGACAAGTGAGAGAAGAGCCAACGACCGGTGTATTATGTCAGCGAAGTACTCCATGGACTGAAACAAAGCTACCCTCAGGTGAGAAGCTACTATACACTGTGTTGATGGCCTCTCATAAGCTACGACACTACTTTTAGTCTCACAAGATCACCATACAATCAATATTTCCACTCGGGGAAATCCTCCACAACAGAGATGCAATCGGTCGAATCGCCAAGTGGGCTATCGAACTCGAGGAATTCAATGTTCGCTTCGTACCTCGGGCAGCGATCAAGTCACAAGTACCCACAGACTTCGTTGTCGAATGGAAAGAACTTGATCAACCCCAGGACAGACGTGGTGACTTATCAGATGTGTGGGCACTTTTCTTTGACGGATCACTCACGCTTCAAGACGCGGGGGCTGGAATTATACTTATCTCTCCCACAGGAGAAAGCCTGTAATATGCTTTGCAGATTGACTTCCCGGCCACGATTAACGTAGCCAAATATGAGGGTCTGCTCGCCAGTCTTCGAGTAGCTTCTGCTCTTGGAATCTGCCTCTTCTCGTGGAAGGGGATTCACAGTTGGTGGTAAAGCAAATCATCAAGGAGTATCAAACCTCAGATAAGACCATGACAGACTACCTCGTGGAGGTGATGAAGCTGGAAAAGAAATTTGTCAGACTCAAGGTCAAGTATATCCTAAGGAAGGATAATTGCCTCGCCGATAGTCTTGCTCACCTAGCACCCTCACGGTCTCTAGGACAAACTGGGATTTTTATAGAGAAACTCTCAAAGCCATCTGTGAAATCATCAGATACCATAGCCGAAGGAGTGGTTGTCTACGAGACCTATAACCAGCTTGGGGGCTCACCAGGGATTGACGCCCCAAAAGAAGTAGCGGGGGAACTCATAGCTCAGCTTGAAAGTGAAGTTTCGTGGATGGACCCAATCCGTAAGTACCTTCAAGATCGAGTTGTGCCTCAAGATGATGCACTACCCAAGCAGATTTCTCGTCGATCCAGGATGCATACCCTGGTAGACAGCGTCCTCTTTCGACGGGGCGCCCACAGAGTAACCATAAAATGCATCTCTCAGAAGCAGGGTAGAAAAATTATGCACTGATCCAGGATGTATACCCTGAACATTTACTGTTTGAGCAGAAAAATGGTGAGATATAACTTTTGGCTTTTGCATCTGTGAGTGGCACAAAGTTGTTTGACTGATGAGATTGCTTCTACCGCAGGTGCCTAGAGCTTTAATCCGGATGCCGAGATTTGCTTGTCTTGTTTAAAACGCAGCATATAAGGAGAGAAAAATCAGTAACACATCACCGAAACAGAAGAACACATAGAATTAGGGTAATCTTCCCTACTCTCCTCATGGAACTTATCAAGAAACAATCTACAATTGGCAGCTCTCGCTTCTCTCGTCGCTCCTGTTGTCATGTTCACTACTCTCCAGCCATGTCATGCACAAGGTAAATTAGAAATCTTTCTTTACCAGCACCGCATGATACAAAATTCCTCTAAGGTCTTGTTTGAAACGTTGGAAGTAATCTTGTCAGGAAATATGTTTCATGCCATAATCATGCGAAATTCACTTGCTCCAAATAGGGATTATCACAGTTGTATGAGTACATTCAGTTTGAAACCCGAATTAGATAGGGTTCCGAACCGACTGTACGTAGCCTCATTGTGGTAGTGTCACTATGTTTTATTTAGTTGCCGTACTGTGCTACACTATATTAATGTGATAAGTGTGTTGATTTAATGTGAAGACCAAGTGGTGCCAATGAGAGTCTCTTTAATTTCCCTTCAAATCATTCTGCAACTGGTTCTATAAGCATCAGTCTTAGAAATAACCGCAAAGCTTTCCATATACACGTGGATTGGTCGGTCCTATTCAGCACGTAATGATTTGGTTAGCAAATATAATGCGAAAAATAGATGAACGCGAGATATAAGTTATTTTAGACAGTTAGCCCATGTCGAAAAAGACTAGGCACATACAAAGGCTATTATTGTATATCATGAAGAATTTAGGACCAAGGCATACAATAGATCTCTTTCATTGTCTTGTGTGTTGGGTTCTCTCTTTGGTCTACAGTGCGCATATATACAAAGATGGGAGGCTCTAACCGATGAATGTTCACTACATAATTATTATTTAGTTAACGTTCGTTAGATAATTATCTAACATTTACTAGATAATTATAATCTTGTAACATTCCCCTTAACATTTTTGAAAACCATGCAACAGTGTTTGAAATCTAGCTCAATAAAGCACGTAGTTCAACAATTTCTAAAACTCATTAACAATTTCTGAAAGGTAGTTCAACAATTTTTCAAAAACTTGACAATAAGGGTAGCGTTTACTAGTTAGCAATGTCCTTAGCAGCAATACCGCTAGGCAATAAGGGCATAGGGTTTACTACTAGCAATGTCTTTTATGGGAGCCGTGATATCGCGAACTTTCATTCCCGGGCAGCAGCGAATGATGTTTCTTTCTTTTTTGGCAAGTCCAAATCCCGCACACTTTGTAGTTTTGACAGCCGTCTTCTTTGCCATCTTCTTTCTCCACCCACCAACGACTCCGGCAAACTCCACCCCTAGAAAAAAATAACTCCAGCAAACTAAAAAAACTTTTGATAGCGCTGTATTCGACTACAAGCATCTGGGAGTTGGTAATTTATGGCCCCTCGGCTTGGCAAACGTTTTTGCAATTCTTCTAGCTTCTTAATTATGAAGATAAAATGACGTGTAGTGCAGTTCTAAACTTTAGTTTTGAAGGTTCAGCACTCGTAGACAAGAAAGGAAATGAGTCGGATCACTTGTAATTGCAGCCATTGAAGACTCCATTCTACGAATTAGATCCCAAGACCTAGTACCTAAGGAATTTGATTGGCTTAGAGCCTAAACTTGGTGAACACCATCGACTACAAAATCAAGACTATCGAATTTCAGGTAACTACAACTAGGTGTTGTAAACTGTCATAAAACTACACCTTTTGATACCCATTATATTATATTTCATAAAAAGCACACAAGTATTGTCTATACATGTTATCACCAAAGTACGTTTTTAGCTAGCATCATTATTACTCCCTCTGTATCGCTATGCGTACAGACGAAGAAAATCCAAAATCGATGCAAAAGAAACAATAAATAAAAAATGCATGGTTTTCTCTTTGTAGCGACAAGGCCCCCAATTTCGCTCTGAATAGTTGCACCTAAATAAGGACCGGCCACGACAACTTTAAGCCTTCATCATATGCTCTCAAACCAAAAACACATCACTCAAACAAGATGTAACTATCAAGCACCGTGTTTATAAACTATACAAACTTAAGTTGGACCAAATAAGCCGTTCGTAGACTGCGCTAGTACGGCTTGCATTAGGCTTCATCCAACAAAAAAGAAAAGAAAGAAAAAACCACTTGTCAAGACGATGCATGCAACCAAAATCATCAGGAGCAGAACATACACAAGCATAACCTAAAAACTTTGGAATATGCATGAAACCTTTAACGGATACTACTATGAATGAGCAGCAACAACAAAACAAGTGAGAAATGAACGATTAAGCCACCAGTGATAGTACCACGGTTAATAGATAATCTGTATAAGCAGAACAATCCTCCAAAAGGTGCCACACAGTAAGGATGGAAATTCAGTTCCCTCCACTACGAACATCTGATAATACTTAGGTTCCCACCAATAATTAAAACATCTTCTAATCAAATTTAAGAACACATTCAACCTTGTTCTGCATCGGACCTAGCTCCGCAAAACAAAGCGACCATGTTAATCCTACAAGATAGGTTGCAGCTATCAGTCAAAGCTTCATCCTCATGCGTGATGTTGCAGAGATCAGTCAACCTTCATCCTCTTTCCCCCTCCCCAACCTCGCTTGCTTCTACCTCTCTCTAGCAGAAACAAAAGGCAGCTTCAGTCAAACAGAGTAATTCAAGGGTGCCTTCACAATGTAAAAATTTAAGCTGTTGTGCAGAGCCATGATAGGTCAGGCTACAACTGATTTTTCCTTTTCAAGAATAAAAGCTAAAACAATTTAGGCAGTGCACAACAGCTACAAGAACTATATATAGGAATGCTTAGTTTCATGATGTATTTTTTCACAGAAAACCTGTCAATGTCCTATTCTGCTGTATTCTTCAGATGATGACATACTGCTAATTAAGGTTTTTCCAAGAGGCGTAGAATTAAAATAACTGACTCAAACAGGTTCATGCATTATGGGCAAGACTCATACTTTGGATAGCTTCCATTTCAGACATATTTTAGTGTTCTGTTTTAGTTTGACTGACATAATGCTGTTAGGCTTAATTCTTTACTTAACCATCATAATTACTAGCCCTAAGATCAAACACCCTAAAAGCGGAAGCGTGAACACATACTGGGGCCTAGAGACATCATTACGTCCTCGGTTTGTCGGTGCAGTGGACTCCGGCGTGGGGAAGAAGAAACCGGCTTGAAGTAGTTGATCGCCGGTGAAGGTAGCTTGGTGTAGATGTGTGGGCGCAGTGGCGGCGGTCTTCACCTTGCTGTCAGCACCCCTTTGGATCGGCTAGGTTAGGAGGTGTGGGGTGATTAGGCTTGATCGTAAGGATTAGGGATCATCATCTACCGAAACCCCCCTCCATCTGTTTATATGGTGCTGCACAAGGTGGGACCGCAACCATGGGTTGGTTGTGCTCCCCCAATCAGGTGCGTGAGGGAGTGGGGCTCCCCCGTTTCTCTCAGTTCAGTTAGAGAACGTTAGACCGAGATCAACTTCAACAAATGCCTACATGCTAAATTTCTGAACTAACTTAGGTTCCTACCAATTCTGAATCAAAGATCTAATAATTGAGGTTCAATGTGTACCTCACTATATTCGTTTTCTGGACAGGTCATCAGAGCTTAAAGTGAGTTGCAAGTGCAACTAACTAGAACGAAAAAATTATAGTAAATCAAGATAGATGCCCAAAAACAAGCAGAAGAAACAATGTTCCTGGTGTGGAAGAGATTGAGCTCTGATTAGAACTCGATCTATTCTAAAATCATGACTGATAATAATGAGCATGCACACGTCTAGTGTTCAAGACGGAGAGAGCTGAGCAGCTAATACATAAACTTTTGCCTTGTGAGTTTGAATTTAACAGGATTATGAAAAACAAGGCAGAATTGCCAGCCATTCTAATCAAAAGCGATTGTGTGAATAATCTAAGCTTATGAGCAGTACATTCATTCATATGAAAATGAAACTAAGTATATAATTTGCATGTTGGGAAGTAGTTGCAGGCAGTATTAGTAAGTACCTGGCGGTCCTTTGCGCCCTGCAGGTATGCAGTGAAATCAGTAGCAATGAGTCCGGGGATAAGGTGCGCCAAACTTGTTGGATGACTAACGCTGGTGGAGATGATCTTGTTGCGCTGCATGTCGAGTTCAAGAACACACTGGCCCTTTATCTCGACCTTGGTTTGCACAACCTCGGAACCTTTGACAATGCTGTGCTTCTCGACATGGTTGACGATGGCGTAGACGACACCATCGTCTCGCGCACTCAGCACCGGGCAGACAGGCGTATGCTGCGGCAGCTTGAGCGAGAGGAAGTCGTCGCTCGCCCAGAGGTCCTTGAGGGGGAACACGGCGTCTTTCTTCCACTCGCTGAGATCAGGCGACAGGGTCCAGGTGACAAGCCTGAACTTGTGGAAGTCCCAGCCTTCGAGGAGGCCCTCCGTGGCGACGAGCTTGATGACGCCGCCAACGCAGCCGACATAGCGGAACTCGTGCATGCGCGGGCGGTCAGGTTTCTCGGAGGTACCGACCGCGGGACACCCATTGGGCAACGGGATGAAACGAAAGTGAGGATCTTGTTGGCCCGGGTCGGCGCAGACCACGATGCCGAGGAGCAGATCGACCCAGCACAGGCTGGAGGTCCCAAATGAGAAGGAGGCATCGATGGAGAACAAATGCTTGCCGGGCTCCCGGGACACCTCGCGGGGAAGCCGGACCGCCTTCTTGTCCCACTGGGCTGTGGGGGCGTCGGACCACCACAGGTAGAGCTCCGCATCGGGAAGCCCGCGCCGAGGTATGGCGGCGAGCTCGGCGAGGAGATAGGAGGAGGTGGTGGCGTCCGCGCGTGGCGAATGGCGGCGCAGGACAACGGCTCCGTACCCAATGCCGATGAGGTTGAACAAGGGGAGCCGGGGTACCGTGGAGAGGATGGAATTGCTATTGCCCGTGGCAGCGGTGTCGTAGATGAGGTAGCATCCGGGCCCGGAGGAGCCGGCGCCGGAATACCTGCCGCCGTAAAGGACGACCAGGCTCTTGTCGGCGCACGCGACGAGGGAGCTGCAGGCTAACCTAGCAACATCATCTCCATGGGACTTGGGGCACCGCAGCCTGAAGGTGGCTATCCCCGGGGGAGGAGGGAAGAGGGTGTCGGGCTTCAGGGAGCCAAGGAGGGCGATGCGCTTCTCCCTTAACGATTGTAACGTCGGTGCTGCTCCCTTGTTCTTTACCGCCGCCGCCACTGCCGCCACCGCTGCTTCATCAACTTCCTCTTCGAAGCAGAAATCCACGAAGCGGTCCAGCAAAACCCAGTCGGGCGTCATGGCGGCGCTGGAGCTTCTCGCCTCCTCTCCCTGACCGATCGAGAGAGAGGATAAGCAACGGAGGAAGAAAGGAAATTGTCTCCAGATCGGAAAGTGCTGAAAGGACGCGGATCGAGGGGTTATTAGACGGTGGATGTGATTTCGCAACAAACACACCAAGGACACGACCGCGAGGACGGGTAGGATCACTCGCTCGGCTTTGCTGTCATGCAAAAGCTGGGCCGGTGAGCCAACCCCGGTTCACCCTTGCTATAAAAATCAGCAACCTACCGTTCAATCTTCCATGCGGTTTTTCGAGAAACCAGCTAAAACCATCCAATCTTCCAGTAAGACCACACCGGTCGCTTTTTTCCGGGTTCAACCGTCAAGCCTGTCTTGGTATTTTAAATTGTAGATACAAATCTATTATAAGAGTATTAATAATTTAAGTAAGATATATGTTATTGATCCTAGTTGGAATTTCATGGCCTTTCATTTTCAACAAGGGAAACAACAATTTATATGCACTGGTTCAGAATAAGTTAGGGTTCATCTGGCATGTGTAAATGCCACAACGTATATTAGTAGGAGAAGGTCCTGTAAGGGCCCCTCTAACAAAACAAATAATGACAACCCTTCGATAACACCAATAAGGACATATTTGTTTTTTATTGTGATTCTAACAATACAGATTTTGATTCTCACAATCTAAAATCTGAATTGTACAATATAAAACAAACAACACCAGATTATTATAATCTCCCTTCTCTCCTACCTCTTGCCTTCAGTTCCTCATCTCTCTTCTCTCTCTCAGCCACCCACACCGAAGCACAGAGGAGAGCAGAGGGCCACCATCAAATCCGTGCCGCCAAGCTTGAATCTACCCCAGCCAAGCCCTGAGGAGCACAAAGGAGGGTAACCGAGGTCTTCTCTAACCTATTACCGAGCGGTTTCACCCACTTCCCGACGAATGAGTGGCTCTGCCATCTTCTTCCGCGGCTCTAGCGACAACCTCCGCTACCTCACCACCACACATCTGCGTCTGCAGCCCCTCCGCCCTAACCGAAGTCGCAGTGAGCATCACTGGCCCTCCTGCTAACTTCCGTGCGCGCTCATTGGTCCTCGGCCCGTCCTCGACGCTGCTCCCCATAGGAGCCGAGCGCCACCGCATCCGGGCACTCGCCGCCAGCCACGCCCCGGCTGAGCCCGCTAGCCGAGGAACCCTCAACAGGGTAAATCCCCATCTCCCGCGCTAACCAGCCACCGCTGTAGCCACCATGGCTACCGTTGCCGCCATCTTGACGCCAGCCCGAATACGGTCGTCCCAACTGATTCTGGCCTTCGGTAGGACATGGCCACCGCTCCAGACCTGCGCGGTGCAGCCCAACCGCCACCGTGTTGTGCCCTACCACCGGCGAGCTCGAGTAGAGCTCAACCATGGCATCCCTGTCTGCCTACGCGTGAGAAAAGAAAAGAACGAGGAAGCAAAGCGTTATTTTGTAATGGCATGGTAGGTAAATATGTGTCACAATCCATAATCTAGAATCTAGAAGTAGCATTTTTCCTAAATTATGGCATAATCTGGTCCCAGATTGTGAACTATGGATTGTAGAATCATCATATTTTTTTAGATTATGATTTTACAAGCTAAAATCCACAATCGGAATAAAAACAAATAGACCCTAAGCTCACTCCCTCCAAACCGTGCCCCCCACCTGTCACTCCCCCTCCATTGCTACACCGTGCGTGTGTGTTAGCAAGTGTCACGACACGTGAAGTTTCTTTCCTTTATTGGGTATGTTCCTCACCCCAAGCTATTTCCAATTCTAGACATCATCTTCCCGTTGGCGCAGAATTGGGAAACACCTCGCCAACACAGGTTTGTCAAGGATACTTGTCGCTTTTCGCAGCGATGCGCGACTTGTTTACAAGCAAACAAGCAAAGGTTTCGACCGGTAACCTTGGGGATCGCCGCCCAGACAATTTACGAGCAAATCGACAAAGAACTACCACTCGAACCACAGGGATTTGAAGTAGCAGTGAAGAACTAACCCTAAATTGCAGGAAAGTAAAGGCAAAACAAAAAGTAGATGCGATTGACTGATGGATATGCAATCGACCTTCACCCCTCAACTATTTATAAGGGGGTATGGTCTTGACCCTAGGGAATCGAAGTAGGACTCTATTCCAACCCTAAATACGCCCTGTTCAGCCAAAATCGTGAAAGAGATCCGAAAAAATTCATGAATCCACTTCGATTCAGTTTTAGACTGAACACCGGATGGTCTAGTGAGAACAAACTCCAGAACACCGGACCATCCAGCGAGTTCCCTCGGCCGAAACTCTAAGACTCAGTCTTAGACACACCGGATATTCCGACGTCACATTTATACTCATTGGACTATGTCACCGGACCAATATTTGCAAAGAGCAACTTTTGACAAAAGGACACCTGCCCTCACCGGACTAATATTTGCAGAGAACAAATTTTTTGCAAAGTTTTCCTTTTGAACGCACCCGACGATCATCAAAGACCTCATCGGACAATTTTCACCAGAGAATATTTTTTTGACTAAAAACCTTATTTTTCTCACCGGATAGTCCGGTGATACCCCGGAATCTCCATCAGACCATTTCTTCCAGAGAGCAAGTTTTCGGAGCAAATTGACCTTCTACATACCGGATAGTCCAGCGTTTTCACCAGATCATTCGCCGAACTATTTTCTATTTTATACAGAGCATGATTTGCTGCACCAAATTCTCATCCCACTCCCCGGATAGTTCGGTGCTCAATGAGCCCCTCACTGAACTATTTTTCCAGAAAGTATGTCTTCTGGCCGAAATCGAACTATAAGCACCGGATAGTCCGGCGATGACATGGCATTGATCACCAGACTATTTGGTGTATAAAAAAAATTTGGCCGTGCCATTTTTTGCCATCAACACTTCCCAAAAGCTCTTTCTTCCTCTGCGCAACCCAACTTCAGGGAACTCCAAACTTTCCAATTACTTTCAGAAAACTATCCAATCGATAGCAAATGCTTTTCAAGTTGATTAGTAAAACTTTCAAATAAATTCGTCAAATTGATTGGTTAAACTTTCAAATTGATTCATGTAACATTTTCAGTAGGAAAACATCCAAAATAAATCTAGAAAATCTTTCAAATCAATTCATGAGAACCTTGAATAGGAATACTTTCGAATTGATGTACAAAAGCTTCCAAATTGGTGTAAAAAAAACTTTCTAGGGTTAACCACCAGAGTGGCATGGCAGTCCCTTTTGGTGATGGTGTGGTGATGGAAACATCCTACAGTAGAGCGCTTGAGCCCTCCAACAGTTGTGCGGCAACATCTTTCAATGCATTTGCGTGTCAACGTCTTCCGATGTAGCATCACACCATCGACTTCCAGCACGGTGCGGCACCAACGCACCTCCGGCAACAATTCCACCCCTAGCTAACTGTAACTTATTGGTCTCCACGAGAGATGGCAATGGTGTTCTTGGTTTGTACTAAAAACGAAAGGGAACGAGCGGATGTGGAGGTGCCACGTCCATTCCGATAGGGAGCTAGTCTACTTGTTTTCTCAGTTGTCTACCACAACACGTTCACTACTACAGAAACTGTTATCAGTGCTGGTTAAAAACTGTCATTAGTATTAGTTTTTAAACCGGCACCGTGCAACTGGTAGTGGTAATCTTGCTGACCTGGAAGTGATAATAGGCTATCACTACTAGTTTTAGTCATGAACCAACAATGATAATTTCACATAAAAAAACACTATATATGGTTCACATACAGTTCATCATTCACATATCACATATAGTTGACATGGAATTCAGCATTCAAATATGGTTTCATTATTTATTTATATAGAAAATGAAAGGTAGGCATTAATATATAAAATTATATACCTTAACATCATTAACTAGGACTTCATTTTCGTCATCGCAGAATGCGTGAGGGTAGGTGAAATAAGCCCTCTCTAAAAATATTTTGGTGGCTAATCTTATGTATAGCATAAGAAATTTCATGGAGGCAAAGGGGGAGGAGGGTGACTCGAATAGTCCTAGGATGAGCACCGAAGAAAAAACCTAATGCACCTTCCACCCCCATGTCTTGGTGAAATCTGCCCTATGATCTTTCAAAGTTTGGTGGCTAATCGTAGCAAAGAAAATTTCACCAAGGCAGATGGAGAAGGAAGGTGGCACTAAACATAACGTACCTTCCTCTCCCCTGCCCAGGCAAAATCTACCCAGATATGATTTCGCAACTGTGGCCGACAAATCAAACTTCAAAACATCATTAGTCTCATACTTAAAAAGGGCCTCAACTTAGAGGCACAAGTCATAAAAGCAACAACATGTGGACTGTCATAATTACACACCTTTTTGTTCAACATCTTATATTATATGAGAGAGATTGAATAAAAAGATGTGTAACTATGACAGTCATGCTACTACCCTTAACCATGTAAGTGCATAATCATCAGAGGCCCATGCGAGCGAAAATTCAACTAAAATTTCTATAACAGAAAACTAATCCACTAAAAATCCTAAAATTCACCTAAATTTTTTATAATGCACCTTAACTCTAATTCGTCTATTGTCATCTATCTAAAATGTGCTAAGGAATGCCAGAAAAAATTATTCACTTGTGCCTCAGTTGTGTGTTCTAGAAATTAAATATGATATTATGGATAGTAGGGTTTAGGTAATTTGCACGACCTAAAGCCTGATACCACACAATATCACGTGCAAACTTAATTCAACATGGAATCATCATTGGCAAACTGCATCTAGCTATCTAAAATCATAATTTTCCAATATGTGGCCTTATATATTGGCCTATTTCGTCATTGACAGGATAAATATAGCTAAAATTCAATTAAATTTGTATTAAAGAAAATTAATTCACTAAAATCCTAAAATACACCTAAAATTAATATATAATTGACCTAAAATCATCTTAAATTTACCTAAATCATTTAAAATTCACCTAAAATTCTCTAAAATTATCAAGTCATGATCCAACCATTCATACCTCATTGTGGTAGCGACATCGGGTGATGCGCGTTTGCCCGATCTTCTGAAGGTAATATGATAAGTCGATTGGTGGAGTTTGGACGTTGATGATCCAAAGGCTTCGAACAGAACCGATCGAGAACTCTCACAACCACTACACCACTACTCCGTGGTTATCAACCGTGCAAAGACGCGATTGACCTTGCTAAGAAGACTTTTCCTGCAAGCAAATCGAGAACACAAGCAAGAATAGGTAGATGCAATCTGAATATTGCTAATTACCAATGAAGTACTCGAGTTGGGGTTCCACAAACTGAAGAAGCAGTGAAATTGTATAAAACAGAATCTAAGAAAAAACCCGAACCTAAACTATGATAGCTACTGTGTATATATAGGGGGGACATAATGAGGTCGACCTAGGGTTGTGCATTTATGAAAAGGGGCGTACACAACCTGGACACCGACCCCGACACGATTACAAGACCCAACTAGGTCCAAAACGATGGCGCAACACCTTATTTCTTTGACTCTAACTAAACTATAAGTAATATTTAATCGAGCTCTTATCCATTGGAATGGGCTCATCGTAAGCTGTCCAGAATATCCAAGATTGCCTAAAACAGACTTTGTATTAGAGAGTTGTGCTCATTTTACTAACATGCTATCCTGCGACTCGACCACGACCACGACTTCGACCACGATCATGACTAGAGCTCGGCCTCGAGTCTGAGTAGACTTGTCCTTCGAGGGGTGACGTTCGAATAAGGTTGTGGTGCTTCTCCCACATTCCTAAGTAATAAAACATCACAAGAATTTAGTAGGAATCCATCTAAGAAAGCATGAACAGCGAGAAATGAGTTCACCTGGTGGTTTAATTGTCGTGCACGTGCTCTTCTAATTGGACCTTGTATGATTTGAGGATTATTGGCGGTATTGATAGTATCTGAAGGAGCCATGTGCTCATCATCCTCTCAATCTTGAATTGGAGTCGTCCTCGATTCAAGCTCTTCTTCTTCTCCTAAGTCGGGCTTCAGATCTAAAATGTTAAATGTGGGACTAACCCCAAAATCTATAGGTAGGTCCAATTTGTATGCATTGTTATTGATTTCCTCATTATCTTAAATGGTCCATCAGCTCTAGACATCAATTTTGACTTTCTTAGTCTTGGAAACCTATCATTCCTCAAATGCAACCAAACTAAATCACCCGGTTCAAATTTTATTTCCTTCCTACTTTTACTTCCAGCAATCCTATACTTTTCAGTCTTGCTCTCTGTATTCTTTTTAGTGGTTTCATGCAACTTAAGAATAAATTCAGCATATTTCTTAGCATCTAAATTAAGTTTTTTGAAAAGTAGGCAAATGTAGTAAATCAATAGGAGCATAGGGATTAAATCCATACACTACCTGGAATGAACTTACCTTGGTGGTGGAGTGTACCGACCTATTGTAAGCAAATTCAATATATGGTAAACACTCTTCCCACATCCTCAAATTCTTCTTTAGAACTACCTATTACATGGTCGATAATGTACGGTTGATAACTTCTGTTTGACCATCGGTTTGGGGATGACACGTAGTAGAAAATGGCAGCTCTGTCCCCAATTTATTCCAAAGTGATCTCCAAAAGTGACTCAAAAACTTTTTGTCATGATCCGAGACAATAGTATTAGGCACTCCATGTAGTTAAACGATTTCCCTGAAAAACAAATCAGCTATGTTTGGAGCATCATCGCACTTGTGACAAGGTATTAAATGTGCCATTTTAGAAAAGTGATCCACAATTACAAATATGATATCCCTCCCCCTCTTTGTCCTAGACAATACTAAAACAAAATCCATGGAAATATCCTCCCAAGGTGCACTAGGAACAAGAAGAGGTATGTAAAGATCATGTGGATTTAAGCGAGACTTAGCTTTATTGCAAGAGGTGCAACGTAACACGTAGTGCTCGACGTCACATCTCATCTTTGGCCAAAAGAAATGAGTGACCAGCACATCTTCAATCTTATTTGCTCCAAAATGTGCCATCAAGCCTCCTCCATGCACCTCCTGCAACAATAAAAAACGAACGTAGCTAGTTGGAATGCATAGCTTGTTAGCACGATAGAGCAATTCATCATTCAACACATATTTATTCCATATTTTCCCTCTTTACAATATTCAAGCACTTCTTTAAAGTCTAAATCAGCATAATACAAGTCCTTAATGGTCTCTAAACCAAAAATTTTATGATCGAGTTGAGATAACATGGTATAACGCCTAGAAAGCATATCAACAATCACATTGTCCTTTCCTTTCTTATGTTTTATGACATATGGAAAAGACTCAATAAATTCTATCCATTTAGCATGTCGTTTATTCAATTTAGCTTGACTTCTATTATGTTTCAGCGATTCATGATCAGAATGTATAACAAATTATTTGGGCCATAGATAATGTTGCCAAGTTTCAAGCACACGAACTAAAGCATATAATTATTTATCATAAGTGAAATAATTTAGACTTCGCCCACTTAATTTCTCGCTGAAATAAGCAACATGTTTACCTTCTTGAATTAGCACACCTCTAATTCCAATCATACTAGCATCACATTTCAGTTCAAAGGTCTTAGCAAAATCAGGGAGTTGGAGCAATGGAGCATGGGTGAGCTTCTCTTTCAACAACTTTAATGCTGGTTCCTATGCAGGTCCCCATTTAAAAACTAATCCTTTCTTTGTCAACTCGTTTAACGCAGCAGCAATGGTGCTGAAATTTCGCACAAATCACCGATAGAAATCCGCAAGATCATGAAAGCTTCTCACTTGTGTAACAGTCTCAGGAGTTGGCTAGCTCTTTATAGCTTCGATTTTTGTTTCATCCACCTCTATTCCCTGTGGAGTAACAACATAGCCCAGAAAAGAGACTCGATCCATGCAAAAGGTGCACTTTTCAAGGTTACCAAACAAATATGCATCTCTCAAAGTGTTAAAAATAACATGTAAGTGATCAAAGTGTAGTTCATATGACTTGCTGTAAATTAAGATGTCATCAAAGTAAACCACCACAAATCTCCCAATGAAAGCACGTAAAACTTTGTTGATCAATCGCATGAAAGTACTAGGTGCATTAGTTAACCCAAAAGGCATTACTAACCACTCATACAAACCAAACTTAGTGTTAAATGCAGTCCAAGTTTCATTCTAATTTAGTGGTATCGACTTCGCAAGTCAATTTTAGTGAAAATTGCAGAACCACTCAACTCATCAAGCATATCATCTAACCTAGGGATAGGGTGACGATATCTTATAGTAATATTATTGATAGCTCTACAATCAAAACACATACGCCAACTACCGTCTTTCTTAGGAACCAAAAGAACGGGAACATAACAAAGGCTAAGACTTTCTCGTACATACCCGCGATCCAAAAGGTCTTAGACTTGTCATTGATTTTCCTTAGTCTCTTTCGGGTTAGTCCTATATGCAGCACGATTTGGCAAAGTTGCTCCCAAAATCAAATCAATTTAATGTTCAATCCCTCGAATAGGTGGTAATCCCGAGGGTACCTCAGCTAGAAATACATCCAAAAACTCCTGCAAAAGGTTAGCAACAGTAGGAGGCAAAGAACTAGATATATTCTCGAGTGAAACTAAAGCCTTTTTGCATATCAAAGCATAGCATGGTAGCTCATTATCGTAAATTTCAGCAATGTCAGATTTAGTGGCAAGCATAATACACCCTTTTAGTCTAATTCCATCGGATTTAGAAGTTGTTGTTGCTTTCTCCTTTTGGGTGGAAATTTTTTTTCGCTACTTGCTGATTTTCAGATTTATTCTCAATCTCTTTTCTCTCATTTTCAGCTATCTCTTGTTCATATCTCATAATTTTAGTAGGGGTTAAAGGTAGAAAAGTTATTTTCTTTCCTTTATGCATATGGGTGTACTTATTACTTCTACCATGATGTGTTGCATCAGTATCAAACTCCCATGCTCGTCCTAACAAAGTGAACATGCTTGCATGGGAACTACATCAAAATCAGCACAATCATGATATGAACCAATAGAAAATTGCACCATAGCTATTTGCATTACCTTCACCTTACCATTGTTGTTGAACCATTGAATATGATAAGGCTGAGGGTGGTTTCTTATTGGCAAGGCAAGCTTCTTGATCATATCTGAACTTACCAAGTTGTTGCAGCTTCCTCCATCAATAATGACTCGAACACGATAATCCTTGACTATGAGGAACATCTAAAACAAATTATGGAGTTGTAGCTATTCCTCTTGCTCTATTTGACTGCTTAACACTCGCTGCATAATGAGAGTGCTATAATTCTCCGTAGCAGTTGCACTCAATTCTTGCTCATGGTCGATATCCGTCTCACGACCATCCTCATCACCTGCATGGTTAACTGCAAGAGCATATTCATCCTCAACATCACTAGCACTTATATATCCATTGTCTTTTGTTACAATGTACGCTCACTGACTTGGGCAATCCTTCATGACGTGACCCATTCCCTTGCATCCCGGTCGATCAGCCTGTAGAAGCAACCGAAGAAGAGCTCTTGGTTGGACCCTGCACATTTATGGATTTGCTTATCTCGGAAGCATGCGACAGTGTTGAAGGTACTACTGAACATGCCCTACTTGAGAAGGGGGTAGCAGACCATGTAGCTGAACGTGGGGTTATTTTGACTTATCTCGGTGTTAATTTTGAAGTGGTCGTGCTTCCAAAATTGCTCCTTGGCCTTTGTTGTCGTCCCTGCAATTCTTTTTCTACCAGACATGCAAGTTCGAACAATCTAGGAACACTATTTTATTCTTTGTAATCAACTATATCATGAATTTCACGCCTTAACCCTCCATAAAAGCGTGCCATTGCAGCCTCTTCATCCTCAATAATATCACAACGCAATATACTAATTTATAACTCCTGATAATAGGTATGGTGAACTTAACCTTAGCAAATGGATAATCATTAACACATAGGTTATGTTGCTGAAAATTATTTTCTCTCATACCTTGACGGTTGAAGTTTAACCAGTCCCGTTGTCGTGCCTCAAAGGCGTCTTGTTCTTACCTCAAAATTTCATCATCTACGATGGACTCCTCTTGCTCATGGTCTGCGCCACGAGGATCCACACGCCCATGGTTTGATGGCTGATTAACCACTCGATCAAAGCGTGTATTGAGCATGACAATACTATCATTAAGTCGTTGCAATGCAGTATTTATCTCCACAAGCTTCTTATCGAAGTCGTTAGTAATAGCTTGTCGATGATCATTCAACACCATTGTGAGTTCTTCCCTCAAAACACACTCCTGTGCATCCGATGCTTCTCTTGCCATGGTTAGTCAAAGATAGAAAATAACGAAAGATAAATTATCCCTATCAACTACTAACTGGTGGAGGTAGAGTCACACAGTCTCAAGCATCTTACCACACTCTTACAAGTGTTCTTACCAATTACCATAGTTGGCACAACCGGTGGCTAGTTCGTGATACCTTATCGGGTGCGAGTGAGGTACTTGCAAGGGGAGAAACCGTTCTGATCGAGAGAAGGTGTAGCTTAGACAAGCAGTATTTAATAGGAAGGAATAGTAATAATTGAAATCATATTAGCAAAGCTGAATAAATATCTACAATACTCATCACAGTTGCTGGCCCGAACACGTTCCTAGAACTAACTCAAGCAAGCCGAAAACTATACCAGACACAAGCACAATGGAACAAAATTTGTAATGCAAACTGATTATCTTTTTTTTAGATGTATCTCTTTTTGCACTCTTTGCTTCTTCTTCTTTTGCACTTTTTACTTCTTGCTTGCTTTTTTTTTTGAGAATGTGACACAAACTCAAAAACTCTTCTACTGCCTTTTCTAAGACCAGTGAGGTACATGGGTCAGAAACTTTTTTTTGGAGAGTAGGGGTATAAAGGTAATAAAAAGATTCTCTCTTTCTTTGAACTTTGGCTACCTCTGTTTCAGCTATGGTGGTCAGATCAGAAAAGGTGGACGATACTGACTAGGTGCTCAGATTGACTGTCAGGACCCCGAGTGGGTGGTCGGAGTGCCTTGTCGGACCCTGAGTGGGTGGTCAGAACGACTAGTGATCAAACCCGAGTAGATGGTTGAAGTGACTAGTGGTCGAACCCAAGTAGATGGTCGACTCAACTAGTGGTCGAACCCGAGTAGATGGTTAAAGTGACTAGTGGTCGAACACGACTTGATGGTCGATTCGACTAGTGGTCGAACTTGAGTAGATGGTTAAAGTGACTAGTGGTCAAACACGACTTGATGGTCGACTCGACTAGTGGTCGAACTCGAGTAGATGGTTAAAGCGACTAGTGGTCGAAAACGACTTGATGGTCGACTCGACTAGAGATACAATCTCAGTTATTGCAGACAAGGGTAAGTCGAGATACACAATGACTAAACAGCAAGACTCGACACTAGAAACTAGATCATGATGACTTGACCAGCAACAAAGACTTTGTATGAGAGAGTTATGCCCGTTCTATTGACGTGCTATCCTGCGACTCGACCACGACCATGACTTCGACCACGATCATGACTAGAGCTTAGCCTCGGGTCCTAGTAGACTTGGCCTTCAAGGGGTGATATCCGGGTAAGGTTGTGGTGCTTCTCCCACATTCCTAAGCAATAAAACATCACAAGAATTTAGTAGGAATCCACCCAAGAAGCATGAACAACGAGAAACGAGTTCACCTGGTGGTCTAATTGTCGTGCATGTGCTCTTGTAATTGGACCTTGTATGATTTGAGGATTATTGGTGGTATTGATAGTATCCGAAGAAGCCATGGGCTCATCATTGGGGTGGACGTTGGGGCTGGGGCGATACCATCAGGGTGCAGGAGGCTGCGGTGGCTTGTGGTGGAGGAGGTCAGGGACGGGGTGGTGGTGTTGTGGTGGAGGAGAGCCCAAAGGCTCGTGGTGGGGTAGTTGAGGCCAAGGTGATGGTGTCAGTGTGGAGGAGGTCAGGGTCAGGGCAGCGCCTTTGGGGTGGAGGAGAGCACGATAGCTTGTTGTGGAGGAGGTTAGGTCCGGGGTGACAGCGTCGAGGTGGAGGAGGCTGTGATAGCTCATGGTGGAGGTGGTCAGGGCTAGGGCGGGCCAGGCGTCGGGGTGGGGGACACCACGATGGCTCGTGGTGGAGGTGGTCAGGGTTGGGGCAATGGCATTGGGGTGGAGGAGGCCAGGGAGGGTGCGATGGCGTGTCGAGACCGGTCCAAGAAAACGTCCAATCTCATTTATGTGGTGAATCAATCCTAGCATATAGTGACTTCATAGATGATAATCATTATAATATCCAACTTAACCATATTTAAACGTTTTACAAAAGTGACCTTCAAGGGCTAAGATCCAATTAAAACTGTAGCTGAACTAAGTAGACTTTATCATTCCCGATGACTCACAAGCAAACCAACGTAGAAAACACCTTATAACGAATTCCATGAATTCTCCAGCGTCTTCTCCAACTGAGTTTGTTGGGTGATAGCAAGTGTGAGCACAGGTCGTACTCAGAAAGTTGTGAGAAAATAATATGCATGCGGAGGCTTAAACAATAATATGGTAATATGGCTCTTTTGCGTAAACAACATTTACTTTAAAACAATCGAAAAGCATTGAAATTATTAAGTGAATAATAATAAATAAATATCCACATCAAGATTCCAACCATCTTGACTTAACCAACCTTCCAACACCTCAACCAAGGTTCCCACCATCAAGGTTGAATAACACCTCAATTATAGTTCACACCACCATGATTAACCAACCAAATGAACTGTCAAGTTCTAATCCTGTGAGATTTTCCTTTCCACTCATAACCCTGAGTACAGCTGGATCTCCAGTTTTACACTATGAATAGATTGTACACTTTACCCACAAGTCTTGTCTTCCATATTTGCTGAGCAAACCCATTGGCCGATGGATAACTCTTACACACTTCCGAGGTGTGCACTAGGAATCCATTACAAAGCCTTTACAGAGCCTCTCTCAACATGTGCATACCCGCTGAGGTTTCACCGCCGTAAGAGTACACCCTCCACTCCGAAAGACCCTCTTGTGCCTTACGAAATCCAGGAAGTACACCCTTTCATTCCTCGTATCACCAAATGGTCTACACCATGATGAGTGTTGGCGTCATAAGATGTCTGGAGCAAACAAGTGCAGCGAGAGCGCACTCACAAGAGTGGCTCAAGCTTGGAGAAGAAGTGGAGAGGGAGGAACACTAAATATGTTGATAGTAAAAAGTATTCGCCCCTTGGTCTGATGGCCAAGGGTCTGTATTTATAGTACCATACAGGGTATAAATGTACAAATATACCTTTACAAAGATAGCGATACAAACCATCACTATCCTGCAGAGACCTACGACCAATCGAATCACTCGGCATGGGTCTAGGTAGGATGCATTTACCCCTAACCAGAAGATATTATCTACCATGGCAATATAGTAGTGTGGCCCTAGGGACATGGCGCCCAGCCGGTTGCCTATTGCGATGCCGCACTGTCCAGGGTGTCAGTCCGGCCCCCACTTGAACTTGGGATGTCAGGATGGCTCCCACATGCATCGCATTGAATGCTGGTCACTTCCCTGCTGGTGGATGACGACTGGCGAGCGCCCTCTGGCTGATCTTTCTCCATGACTTGATGACTCACCCCTAGGCTCCGGGAGGCTTGCCCAGGCTCTGGAGGCTGGGGCTCCAGGGACTGGGGCTCCAGAAGCTGGGGCTCCCAGAGACCGGAGCTCTGAAGAGCTCCGAGGCCTGGAGATCAGAAAGGCCTTCGGGGACCCAAGGTACATAGGTACAACCTGGCACCGCCAGGCACGTAGGGGGTCCTTCAAGACGGTCCACAATACCCTCCAGAGGCTAGCTATTCTCCTATCTCAAAAGGCAACAACCGAAAAGGTTTACGGCCTTTGGAGGCTAGACTTCCTGCTTCGGCTCCAAAGCCCATGGGCTCCGGAGGAGCTCCTGATGGTGATCTTTTAGCAATGTATGCGGGCTAAGCTATTTCCCCCCAACAGTACCCCCTCATCCGCTGGCCTGAGGTAGGACAGGGTGAGCGGATGCAAAAGGAACTAGCTCCAACACTCCAGGGCCTATGCTAAGGCCTGAGGCGTAGTAGGTGTTGGAACCGAAAGTTGTCGAGGTAAGCCTAATGAGGCAACGCGCTCTAGGGCCTATGGTGAGGCTTGAGGCGTAGTAGGTGTTGGAGCTGAAGGTCATTGAGGTAAGCCTGATGGAGGCAGCATGCTCCAGGGCCTATGTTGAGGCCTGAGGCGTAGTAGATGTTGGAGCCAAAGGCCGTTGTGGTAAGCCGGACAGAGGCAACGTGCTCCGGGGCCTATGCTGAGGCTGGAGGCGTAGTAGATGTTAGAGCCGAAGGCCGTTGAGGTAAGCATGATGGAGGCAACATGCTCAAGGGCCTTTCCTGAGGTGGAGTGAGCCTTTCAGCCTTCCTGATGATGAGACTATTCGCCCACTTGAGACACCACAGTGGAGATTGTGCCTGTAGGCAAGGTATTCTCCTTGTTTTTTGGCCCGAGTATTAATGACGGGTGGTAATGGTAGCGCGTCTGGCGGGTAATACTCAGGTTCACCTCATCGCCTCATCGTCGGGGTTCTTGTGCTCATGGTCCTTGTGTTGGGGACTGGGTAGGCTATGCTAGCGCAAATCAAAATTTATCTACCGCCTTCAACCAGGAAATAATGCAAGTAGGGCATCATGGATCATTACCACTCGACGCACAATGCAGCGAAAGAAGAGTTGGAGTGGCCTGATCCAATGTCGTGCGTGTCGATGCAGAGGAGGTAGCCCTCCGACCACCTCCGAGTAGGTACGTTGCTCCTCGACCACCTCCGCGAACACAAAGATGAAGTAGTCAATCACCTTGACCAGCTTCTCGACCAACTCCTCGCGAGTGGTCGTGTCCCTCAACCAGTTCCTCGACCAGCTCCGAAATGTCGTGTTGACCTCCGTGACCAGTATCGAGTGGTCGTGTCGTGCTCCACGACTAGACGAGCAGGTATGTCGACAGTATGTCATGGCCTACGACTAGTCCCGAGCACGTCGTGATCAACTCGCTGAGAAGATCAGCACCACAATGTTCACGCCTAGCAGATCAGCGCTGCAATAGTAGTAGCACCTCTACGGTATCCACACATACATGGATGGAACGTCGTACGCTAGTGTGCTAGTACCATGCGCCTGGCTAGGGATTCGTAGGGAGTTCGGGAAGAGGTGGCGGCCAGGGTTTTTGTGGCGGAACTTATGTGCCCACGGCCCCAGCCTCTTCTTATAGAGAGCACGCTAATGGGCCTTTAATCATATTAAAGCCAATCATGACTCTAAACCCTACTAGATCTTTAATCATATTAAATCCCATTCGCAGATCCAATCCGCTTATGTGATCGCCTCTATGGCATATCACCTACAATCTCCCACTTGCACTAGAGTCGATTCATACAAGTTTTTAAATTCTATCCCCTTAAGTGTGTGACCCATTAGGTTCATGTGTAAACGATAGCTACCCAGAAACCCTTTCCGAATTTCAAGTCAATAGCGGTACCTAGCAGCACATATTGACTCCCGAGCACATATAAAGATCATATCGGCTAAACCATGATTTACACATGCACCAATCCCTTTGCCACACGATACCAGTCAAGCTTAGGGCAAGATTCATGCCACCCTTGTGATAGCTCGACCATTCACTCGATCAAGTAGTGGATTCATCATGATTAACTCTTTAATCATATTGGCATGGCCATGTACTTTCACAATCCAACTACCTTGAGGGGCCCAAAGATATCTCTCTCATTAAGTAGGAGGAGCAAATTCCATCTTGACTACTCACACCCCATGACATGCTTTATAACATACCCAAAAATAATGTTTATAACTACCCAGTTACGGAGCGGTGTTTGGAAGCCCCCAAGTGTGTTACTACACATTCTGGGAATCAATGATGATCGCAGGTCTAAGGATTCTGTAGGTACACAATTCGAGACTACAACTGATGGCACTTCACTTAACTATCCCAGCAGTGTCTCGAGGTGGGTCTGTCCAACACCATATTCGCTAACATGTGTCCACATTATTGATTTGATATCTCCATATCTATGATCCATGAAACATGATCATCAATCGATACATGTGCTAGTTTATGAATAATCACTATTCCTCATGATGATATGAAACCAGGAACCATTTTAGAATGACATCAAACAATGAGTCTCATGAGCAAGTCACGCACTTGCTGATCAATGTCTATAATGGTCATTCAAGGAACAGAGTAACAAATTACTCAAGACAACACAAATATAGAAGTGATACAATCATCTCCATGATCGCCTTTTCAACATATCACCAAAACTTTCCTTCTTGCACTAGAGCTAGTCACATAGGTATCCAATACTTATTGCTCGATAGTGCACCTTCTTTCAGGCTGTAGGATAAGACAAGCTACCGGATCCAATACGATAGGTATCCAATACCCATTGCATATATTTGCATCATTTCTCCATTCAATTGAAATCATGTATCCATACCAAAGTACATGTTCAAAATTACGGTGGTACCAATGCTCCCAGTGCTCAAGCAATAGGTCTACTATCAACAATAGAGATCTATTGGACTGAACACATTGCAAACCACGCATAACTCAGAAACTATATTTTTGATCCAAGCAATTTCTAATGTGACTTCAAAAGTTGTGATGTACTTAGCAATTGTTGTAGAGTAGGCAACGGTTTCTGCATAGGACATTTCTAGCTCACCTTTCCATTATTTACATATAACCAGATTTCACACCATGGTTCCTTTGTTGGAATCTAGCATCGATGTAACCATTTACAATGACCTTTTCCTTTTCTTCAAAACCATGGTCACATCCTCGTTCTCAGTACTAGAGGATGATTTTTTTATGACCATCAACAGGACTTATCATTAATATCTAAATTTCCCTGGTCATCAAGTGTCACAACACACTGAGTCTCGTAAAGACTGATGCTACATGACGTTGGCAAGAAACCTTTCTTGGAATCCTGCATATTGAACTTTTTCAATACCTTGTCAATGTGTGTTCTTCGACTTAATCTCATTAGCCTTTTTCCGGGCATCATGCTCATTAAGTGTCACAACACACTGAGTCTTGCAAGAGCCAACACAATATGACATTGGCATGAGAACCATTCTAGAAATCATGCATATCAAACCACTTCAATACCATGTCAATATATGTACATATGCCTCCTTTGATCTATCAATATAGATCTTTATGCCCTATTCCCACAATTTCATCTTGAAACCATTTCTCAATGAAGATTTGAGAAACTTAATGCATAGGATTGTTATTCCCGATCAAAAATATGTCATACATGTTTATGATATCAG
The DNA here is from genome assembly GCF_958298935.1 of Phragmites australis. Lineage (NCBI taxonomy): Eukaryota > Viridiplantae > Streptophyta > Magnoliopsida > Poales > Poaceae > Phragmites > Phragmites australis. Next base: position 18,365,828 of record NC_084941.1, on the reverse strand, counting down.
AAATATAAAAATGTCCTCCCAGTAGCCTTGTTGTAAACGCAAGGTTCTTACTCTTGATAGAGTCAAACTTCTTTGACCACCTCATCAAAGTGAAAATTCCAACTCTGGTATGCTTGCCTCAATCCACAGATGGAGTATCGAAGCTTGCATAGCTTCCTAGCATATTTTAGGATTATCAAAACCATTAGGTTGTATCACATACAAGCCTTAACATAGGTTTCCATAAAGGAAAGCTATTTTGACGTCCATTTGCCGTATCACAATATGTAGCAATCACTAGGATGATAGCGGTAGACTTTTAGCATGCAACAGGCAATATGTTTCATCATAATCAACACTTTGAATTACCATGAAACTTCTCTCCACCAATCACGCTATGCAGACGTGAACATTTCCTTCAACGTCTACCCATTTTCCTTCAAACCCATTTACACTCAATAGTTTTTTACACCATTGGGTGAATCGAACAAGTTCCAAACTTTGTTTTCTCGTATGGATTCTAATTCGGATTTCAAACCATCTCTTAGAGTCTGGTCCCACCATCACTTCCGTATCAGTCTTAGGCTCATCATTGTCCAACAACAATATGTCATGGGACACATGAACCTTTCAAGTGTGTGACATGCCCTTTACGACTACCATGGGCTAGTGTCTCAACAATGGGTTCTTACAACATCTTGTAAAACCTGTTGAGGTTCAATAGGAGCTGAAACATTTTCCGAAGTTTCCCTAATCGCTTCGAGTTGCATCATGCTCCCACTGAATTTCTTCAATAGAAACTCTTTTCTAGAAGAACACCATTTCGGGCAGCAAACACTTTGCCTTCTTCCCGAGGATACCCCACAAGAAGCATTTATCTATTTTTGGAGTGAGCTTATTAGACGTCGTATGTTTTACATAGGCCTCACAACCCCAGATCTTAAGGAAAGACAACACGGGACACTTCCCGGTCCATATCTCATATGACGTCTTCTTCATAGACATAGGTGGAAATCCTTTAATGTGAAAACAACAATTTCTAGATCATACCCTAGAAAGATAACAGAAGATCAGATTGGCTCATCACATACCACAAAAATGTCCAACAAAGTACAGTTTGTCCATTTAGATATCCATCTCATGGAGGCATGTTATGCGGAGTCAACAATGAAACACTTCCACATTGATTTAGATGACCATATCATGGCTCAAGTATTCAACTCCACGATCCAATCGCTGGAATGTAATTATCTTGCCCGTATGATTTTGTACCTTATTCTAAAACTCCTTGAACTTTTTGAAGGACTCAGATTTGTACCGAGAACCACTTTTAGCCAAATAAAAGTGGGGCCAATCAATGTTACAGACTCACATATCCTCAAAATCCATTCACCAATGGATCATGACTAGACCAAGTTGCTAGAAAGCTAAACAACACTTATCCACAATCCTCTACTTCAAAAGCAGATTTTATGGTCATAGTCAAGTTAAGATCGGAATAACAATTATTCCATTCAAAACTCCAAGGATAATAACAAAGCTACAGTGCCAATCGGCCAACACAACAACCATTTGCTATATTGCCGATACACATATCAACTTCACCTGTTGCCAAAAACTCTAATTTAATTATAGTATCAACTACCCAAGAGTTATAAGAGAAAATGACAAGATCCAAGTCTATATCATTGGTATCTAGGGCTAGAAGTCATACTTCCTTTTCTCGAGATCTTCCAAGTATTCCTGGTTTTGCCTTTGAACTATCATCACATGTTCACAGCCCTTTTAGTGCTATACGTGTCATCCAATGCCCCACTTTCTACACTTGTAAACAAGTGAAGCTTTCAAGATCAAGTATCTTTCAGCTAACCTCGGTTCTCCACAATGCAATATGCCCTTCAATTGAAGTCATATTCAATGTGAGACTGTGGTCATAAAGTAAGCAATCATAATGTTTCTCATAAACTCCATGAGTTACAAGATAGCACATTTGAGCTAGTTCATCAGGACAAGAACATCTAGAACACATTCTTTGCATCATTGAGTGAGAACAATTCCCAATTCAATTTCATATCAATTGTCACAATTTAATCCAGAATTGTAAGGGGAGCTACTTCCAAAATCTACAACAAAATATATGCAACACTTCAACACTATGTTTGTGCGTATCCTCCAATAACAATTTATCAGAAGATACTCCCACTATATGTTTTGAAATTGTTTTCCTCTAACGTCATACAATGGAACAAGATCCATATTCAACTACGTCCAATTGAGCTTTGGCACCACTGCTAGAAACCTAGGTGACATAGGTAAGCAACATCTTGCTAATCACATCCCTCTATGACTCTTGTTTGTTGGGTGGCATCGAATGCCCCGGCGTCCAACACCATGCCCCCAGCCCAAAACCATTTTGATAGCTTGTTAAGTAAACTAACATTATATCTGTAGATGTCCGACATCCATCTTAACTGGTTAAGATAAATGATGGCACCTACTTTGGCAGACCTACCAAACAATGATCAAAACCTATGTAGGTGCAGCTATTGAAAGGGCATCAATTACTCTTAATTTTTCTGAGGGAAGCTACTCTATCATGGTAATCATATCCACCGCATATAAAAAAAAATGAAAGAATAGCATGATAGGAACATAGATAAGCATCATAGGCAATCATATTAACTGTGACATAGTATGACCCCTCCACATGGTGATCTCCATCGCCACGGTCCCTGTCCTCCGGCTCATCATGCTTCAAGTCTCCATGATCATGTACTAGACTACTACTCTTAATAGCTAGCAATGAATTACATGACAATATGAAGCATCACGTGTTGGCACGTAGGCCGTAATACAATAACATGACAACCTTGGGCTGCAATTAACCGTGACACGCAGGTCATGAAAATTACAAACATGCATCACATACATAATAAGGCCATACTAATCACAACATTCCCTGCAAAAATGAGTTAAGCGTGGAATCAAATTCTAATGTTGCAACATCAACATGTTATCTTTATAATCCCTAGGCTCGGACAACACGACGGTCCACGTGGGTTCTAGGGTCGAGGGGGAAGCTGCCCCGCGGGTTTCAGGGCAGCGCCCTGAAAACCTCTCGGAAATACATAGATCGTATCTATGAAATCGCCATGAAAATCTCATCGGATTGATCATATCAGCCGATTCCGAGTCATTCATAACGCCTCAATTTCCATTGGACCAATCATATTGATTTTCGCGTGAGGTTTTCTGGAAACAATGATAACACACACAATCTCGATCTGCTGTTCTTCCAACCGTGCAGTAGCGCGTGCTGTTGCCCCGATGTATGTGATCGATGCAGATCAAAAACTACGCACATAGGCTCTGATACCACTGTTGGGGAACGGGTAGGCTCGGCTAGCGCAAATCAAAATTTATCTACCCCGTTCAACCAAGAAACCATGCGAGTAGGGGATAATGGATTGATACCACTCGACGCATAGTACAGCAGAAGAAGAGTTAGAGTAGCCAGATCCAACGTCGTGCATGTCAATGCAGAGGAGGCAGCCCTCCGACCACCTCTGAGTAGGTACGTTGCTCCTCGACCACCTCCACAAGCACGATGATGAAGTAGTCGGTCACCTTGACCAGCTTCTCGACCAACTCCTCGCGGGTGGTCATGCCCCTCAACCGGTTCCTCGACCAGCTCCGAGTAGTCGCGTTGACCTCCATGACCAGTATCGAGTGGTCGTGTCGTGCTCCACGACCAGACGAGCAAGTATGTCAACTAGTACGTCACGGCCTGCAACTAGCCCCGAGCACGCCGCGATCAAATCATCAAGAAGATCAGCACCACAATCTTCATGCCTAGAAGATCAGCGCTGCAATAGTAGCAGCAGTACCTCTACGGTATCCACACAGATAGGGATGGAACGCCGTATGCCGGTGTGCTAGCACCGCACGCTCGGCTAGGGATTCGTAGGGAGTTCGAGAAGAGGTGGCGGCCAGGGTTTTTGTGGCGGAATTTATGCGCCCATGGCCCTAGCCTCTTCTTATATAAAGCATGCTAATGGGCCTTTAATCATATTAAAGCCCATCATGACTCTAAACCCTATTGGATCTTTAATCATATTAAATCCCATTTGCAGATCTAATCTGCATATGTGATCGCCTCTAGGGCATATCACCTACACCTTTCATGCGCCAAAAGGGGCCCAGGCCATAAACGCGATGAGACGTGTGCGCAGAAAACCAGGCATTGTCGTAGGATGTTGCCACGTGTTTGTGGATTGACCAGAGCGTGGCCATGGGCCCCCAGGGGAGTAATTGGAAGTGTCACGAATTGAAACCCATGGCGATTCTGCTTCCTTCCCCAAGCGTGTGCAACTAGCTGGCCCGGCTATAAAGTCAGGGTTTGCTCCATTAATTCATCACCATTTGTGTAGGTGAGTAGTTCTCCTTTACTTAGCATGGCGTCTTCTTCCTCCTCATCGTCAGAGAAGTCGATGATCTCAAAGGCAGGGTCGCCTCTAGTGCCAGTGCCAGCATCGCCCGTGGTGACGCCTCCGACAGTGAGTGGGTCTGCGGCATGCTTGCGCTGTCGGCGCTGGTACGTGAAAGGTTGGAGCCAGCAACCATCATGCTCCTGTCCTTGAAGAGGGGGTCGACCCCGCTGCTCTATCTCAGTCTCCAACCCGAATGGTTGCTCTAGTTGAGATTGTCGACATATCTTACAATGAAGAAGAGGTCGACAGGGTCTCTTGGAGAAGGAGGCAGACGAGGAGGCGAAGAGAACGGTGGCCGAGGTGGAGGATGAAAAGAAGGCCACAGAGGACTTCCCTTCATCATTGTCCTCTGATGGCTTGGAGGCTGGCTACTGCATTAGCCTCTACGGTGGTAGGCCGCGGATGAAGCGCATACGCCACTTCATGCGCCCTGGTAGCTAAGGCTTGTAGTTTCCCTTATTGCCACTTTGTAATCTTTCTCCCCCTAGTTTGCTCTCTCAGGATTTGTTTCCTTGATTGTCACACAACCATAGGCCTAGCCGTGACTGAGGTAGGTGCCACCCTCGACACCCTCGATGGGGGGCGTTTCCCTCGTCCTTCAGAGAGGAGGAGGGATAGCTAGATATACTATTTCTTCTATCCGATGCCGACACATATTTCTCTCCAAATTTGTTCCAGATTTCTAACTCAAAGCGATCCATCTGGAGCCCTGCAGCGATCGCGGAAGGCAAAGCCGACGACTTGGGTGATCGTGTGATGGGCCGTAGAGGATTCCATATTAGGCTTTATGCTACATAGAGTGGACTTTCACTTAATATTAGTATGCCTTCTCTCATGTTGGTTGGTTTATGCAGCCATGTTGATTGGCTGTTATGCGATCCCTTCGGCAGGTGCCAGAGGTGAAGCCGATGAGTCGGCCGAGGGAGACATCCTGCAACCCCATTGGCCCTTAGCGGCCATGAGGCTGTAGAGGCAGAGCCATCTGGACCCCGGCGTCAATTTGCCAGAGGGTGAAGCTGATGAGTGGGCCGAGGGAGGCAGCCTGTGACACCCTCGGCCCTTAGCGGCCACAAGGCTCTAGATGGCTCTCTGGAGTCCAGCGTCGGTATGCCAGAGGGTGAAGCCGACAAGTGGGCTGAGGGAAGCAGCATGCTATTCCCTTAGCCCTTAGCTGCCGCAAGGCTCTAGAGGCAGAGATATCCAGAGCTCGGCGATGGTTTGCCGGAGGCAAAGCCGACGAGTGATCTGAGGGAGGCAGCATGCGACCCCTTCGACCCTTAGCGGCTGTGAGGCTCTAGAGGCAGAGCTATCCGAAGCCCAGCATCAGTTTGCCAGAGGATGAAGCTGACAAGTGCGCCGAGGGAGGCAACATGCGACCCCCTCGGCCCTTAGCCGCCATGAGGATCCAGAGGCAGAGCCATCCGGAGCCTGGTGTCAGTTTGCTGGAGGGTGAAGATGTCGAGTGGTCCGAGGGAGGCAGCCTGCAACCCCCTTAGCCGTTAGCAGCCACGAGACCCTCCGGCAGAACCATCTAGAGCCTAGCATCAGTTTGCCAGAGGGTGAAGCCGACGAGTGGGCCGAGGGAGGTAGCCTGCGAACCCCTCAGCCTTTAATGGTCGTGAGGCTCCGGATGGTTCTTTGGAGCCTGGCACCAGTATACCTGAGGGTGAAGCCAACGAGTGGGCCGAGGGAGGCAGCATGCGACCCCCTTGGCCCTTAGCGGCCGTGAGGCTCCAGAGGCAGAGCCATCCAGAGTTCGGCGTCAGTTTGCCGGAGCCAACGAGTGGGCTAAGGGAGGAAGCATGCGACCCCCTCGGTCGTAGCCGAAATGAGGCTCCAGAGGCATGGCCATCCGGAGCCCGGTGATGGTTTACCGGAGGGTGAATCCGACGAGTGGGCTGATGCAGGCAGCCTACGACCCCTTCGACCCTTAGCTACCACGAGCCTCCGAAGGCAGAGCCATCCGAAGCCCAGTATCAGTTTGAGGGGCCTCCAAGTGCATCTCCGCCATCTAGTATGTCCCTCAGGTGCACGGCATCTACACTACCGACGCTATACCATGCCTTCCAGGAAACCTATGCATACTCTGCCTTCCAGGTGACCTAGGCATGCTACGCCTGTAGGTACATCTCCGCCACCGAGCATGTCCCTCCGATGCGTGGTATCCACACTACTGAGGCTACGCAATGCCTTCAAGGTGACCTAGGCATACTCTACCTTCTAGGTGACCTAGGCATGTTGTGCTGGCAGGTGTGTAGGCTCCACTACCTACCGAGGCTATGCAATACCTTCTAAGAGACCTAGGCTCGATGCCTTCTAGGAGACCTAGCCTCGATGGCTTCTAGGACCTAGGAATGCTATGTCTATCAGTCTGTGGGCGTATCCACCACCCGAGGATGTCCCTCGGGTGCGACGCATCTCTGCTACCGAGGATGTCCCTCCGATGCATGGCATCCACACTACCGAGGCTATGCAATGCCTTCCAACTGACCTAGGCATACTCTGCTTTCCAGGTTACCTAGGCATGCTATGCCTGCAGGTGTGTAGGCTCCACTGCCTACCGAGGCTATGCAATACCTTCCAGGAGACCTAGGCTTGATGCCTTCTGGGTGACCTAGACATGTTATGCCTATCAGCGCGTGGGCGTATCCGCCCCCCGAGGATGTCCCTCGGGTATGACGCATCTCCTCTACAGAGGATGTCCCTCCGGTGTGTGGCATCCACACTACCGAGGCTATGCAATGCCTTCCAGGTGACATAGACATACTCTGCCATCCAGGTGACTTAGGCATGCTTTGCCTGCATATGTGTAGGCTCCATTGCCTAATGAGGCTATGCAATGCCTCAAGGAGACCTAGGCTCCATGCCTTCAAGGTGACCTAGGCATGCTATGCCTATCAGTACGTGGGCGTATCCGCCACCCGAGGATGTCCGTCGAGTGCGATGCATCTTCGCTACCGAGGAGCCTTCTAGGTGACCTAGGCATGCTGTGCCGGCAGGTGTGTAGGCTCCACTGCCTACCGAGGCTATGTAATGCCTTCCAGGAGACCTAGGCTCGATGCCTTTCAGGTGACCTAGGCATGCTATGCCTATCGGTGCGTGGGCGTATCAGCCACATGATGATGTCCCTCAGGTGCGACACATCTCTGCTACCGAAGATGTCCCTCCAATGTGTGGCATCCACACTACCAAGGGTATGCAATGCCTTCCATGTGACCTAGGCATACTCTGCCTTCCAGGTGACCTAGGCACGTTGTGTCTGCATGTGTGTATGCTCCACTGCCTACATAGGCTATGCAATGCCTTCCTGGAGACCTAGGCTCGATGCCTTACAGGAGACCTAGGCATGCTATGCCTATCGGTGTGTGGGCGTATCCACCACCTGAGGATGTCCCTCGAGTGCAATGCATCTCCACTACTGAGGATGTCCCTCTGGTGCATGGCATCCACACTACTGAGGCTATGCATTGCCTTCCATGTGACCTAGGCATACCCTACCTTCCAGGTGACCTAGGCATGTTGTGCCTACAAGTGTTTAGGCTCCACTGCCTACCGAGGCTATGCAATGACTTCTAGGAGACCTAGTCTCAATGCCTTCCAGGTGACCTAGGCATGCTATGCCTATCAATGTGTGGGCGTATCCGCCACCTGAGGATGTCCCTTGGGTGCGACGCATCTCCGCTACCGAGGATGTCCCTCCGGTGCGTGGCATCCACACTACCAAGGCTATGCAATGCCTTCCAGGTGACCTAGGCATACTCTACTTTCCTGGTGACCTAGGGATGCTGTGCCTACAGGTGTGTAGGCGTCTCCAGTGCTCCACTACCTACTAAGGATATGCTATACCTTCCAGAAAACCTAGGCTCAATACCTTCCAAGTGACCTAGGCATGCTATGCCTATGGGTACATGGGCGTCTCCATTGCTCCACTGCCTACCGAGGATATGCTATGCCTTCTAGGAAACCTAGGCTCGATGCCTTCCAGGTGACCTAGGTATGCTATGCCTATAGGTACATGTGCGTCTCCAGTGCTGTGTACTATTTGAGCAAGGATGTAGCTTAAGTTTGATAGTCTACTATTGTCTGCGAAAAGCTAGTTGAAGCGTAAGTTATAGCTAGGTCGGGCGGCTATTCCTAGCACATGCCAAACTAAGATATAACTTAAGTCTTGTTGTCTATTGCTGATCAGAGATATATCTTTAAGTTAAGTTTATGTACCTCTGGAATTGAGGCTTATGCCTTCGACTTGTCGGAGGGCCTTGTCGGTTGTGTGCTACATGGTGCTTGCGAACAAGGGCACAATTCGAACCAAGTTTAATACACTACTGTCAAACATTGATATAACTTAGGTTTTACTATCTAAGAGTTCCACCTAGCAGTCACTGGCTGTAAGGGCTTTCAACAACTAGGCTTGCTACCTTCAAATGTGCGCTGATCTTACTGTATGAAAGATTAGTCAGCTAGGCAAGCTATTACTAGGATGTTATAGGTGTACCTTTGCCAAAATGAGGCCTCGTTGGCGGAGCCAGAGGCCCGGAGTCCCTCATAGCTCGTAGTGGGGGAAGCACTGATCCTTCTGACCTATGGGCTCAGGAGGCCTGGGTCAGCCCCCGAAGGATTTGGCATGCAGACCTCCAGAGCGCCCCGAACTCTCCTGCCATGGCCCAACATCCTTTTACCATGACCAACTCTGCCCTTGCCCAACATCCTTTTATCATTCGAAGTTCAGGGCGGGGCCCCCCATGTGGTAGACCTATCGGGCTCCACTGAGGCTGGATCGTTGGTGTGACTTAGTCCTCATCGTTGGGGTATTGTATCGTCGGTGGAGCCGGTGGTGGTATAGCTATCCGAGGGGGCTCAAGGAGGCTCGAAGACCTGACCTGCGGCCCGCTCCAATTTCACGACCCCTGGGTCGCCCGTTATCGGCTTTCTCCCCTGTCAAGTGTCATGCCTACCTCCCGAGGTATTCCTCCTGGAAAGCTGTGAGGGTTCAGCAGCCATCTATGTTGTGGCCATGTCCGACCCTGTGCAAGATGCACTGGTACCCCTCTGGTGGTGCCAGAGCCTGTGGTTGGCTCCGTTGGCGCTGGCGGGGGCTGCGCGTACCAGAGCCCGTGGTCCCCCAAGTCCCTTTTCCACCAGGGGAGGCCGATGCGGCTATCAGGCGACCAAGCCCCCAAAGCCGAAGTGGTCCTGGTTATTCCTTCAGGACCATGGTGGATTCGGAGCCCCTTGCACGCGGTAAATGTTGCGATCGCGTCATCGACAGCGTAGGCGGAGTCTGCGCACCTTGGGATCTTGGGCCTTGTCGGAGCCTCATTCCGCCAAAGGGGGCTGAGGAGGTTGTCGGGCGACCAAACTCTCCGAAGATGTCGGCTCGACAAAGGTGCCTTGGGCATCATCGCAAGAGACACCTTGGGGCTGGACCCAGGCGTAGGTGCCCCTGGGCTCGAGCACCCAGAACTATTGGAGGGTGGCTTGCCTGGCTGCGGCCTCGGACATAACCTCCTGGGGTGCAGCGAGATCCTCACCATGCCACTACTGGAAGGCCTCCACATCGGCTTGGAGCTCCATGCCAACCCAAGCTATTGGATCGTTATTGTCCGAAGAGTCGATGTTTCGCCTAGCTGCGAAGCGGGTGGGGCCACATAGTGTGCTTGGTTGCAGCTGCTGTTGGCACAAGAATATGTCTTGCACGAAGAAATGCGGAGAGAGTACACTCATAGGGTTGTGCTCAAGTGTGAAGAAGAAGTGGAGAAATATCTCTCGGCCCCTCGAGGTAGTTAGATTGAGAAAGTGCATGGTTATGCCAATATTATTAAAGAGTTAATCATGATGAATCCACTACTTGATCGAGTGAATGGTCGAGCTATCACAAGGGTGGCATATATCTCGTCTTGAGCTTGACTGGTATCGTGAGGCGAAGGGATCGGTGCATGTGTATATCAAGGTTCAGCCGATATGATCTTTTATGTATACTCAGGAGTCAACATATCCTGCTAGAGACTGCTATTGATTTTGGTTTGGAAAGGGTTTCCGAGTCGTAGCCGTTTGTACATGAACCTAATGAGTCACACACTTAATGGGTTCGAGCAAAACATGTGAATTGGATTCGTATATGGGTTTCGATTAGATTGTGATCCATGAGAAGTTAGAGTCATAAAGGGCTTCCAACGTGGGAGCCTATTGACGAGCTCTATATAAGGAGAGGAGTGGGTAGGTCGTGCCAAGATTGAGCCACTCTGAAACCCTAGCCACACCTTTCACACGATCTCCCAAAACCCTAGCCGTGCATGCGGTGCTAGCACATCGGCGCTCGGTGTTTCTGCCCAGTGCGTGTGAATACCGTAGAGGCGTTGCTGCTATTATGGAGCTGATCTTCTCGGTGAGTCTAACAATAGTTAGTCGAGGAGAATGACCACCTACTCAGAGTTAGTAGAGGAGCACGACCACCAGCTCGGAGTTGGTCGAGGAGCACGACCACCTGCTCGGGGTTGGTCGAGTAGCACAAACACATCACATCACATCGCCACGCTGACAACAGAGATTGAGCTGTTGAGATGATTTTTGTGTTTTTACCAGCCAATATCACCATGATTCTTGAATGCGCATGTAGCTGTTCATAGGCGAAGTTATTAAGGACATGGCCTTGTTTGTGCTTATGGGCTTATATCCTACCTTACTACTTTTGTGATTGCTAGAAGTTTTGGCTTGTTTTATCTACTTTTGCTGGGGAACAATCTGTAGTTTATGTCCATTGTTTACTTTTGAGTTACTTCCAAGTTGTTTTTGGTACTACTGTCTAATGGATACTTATGCAAGATATGTACATTTTTGGTTCACTAATGTATCTGTTGTGTAAGTGTAGGTAATTCTGGCTCCCTTCCTGCGTTTTTGCCTGATCAAGTCCGGAAGCTGAAGCAACTCAGTGTGCTAACTCTTGCTGAGTCAACCAAGGTGCAAATTCTGACCAAACCTACCTTATATTTAGAGCAATCGTCTATAACATCTCCTACTGTGGACACAAAAGTGATGATTTATGGCCATCAACTTGTCACCATGTAAATGATAGTTACAGTTTTGCAATGCTAGATCAGGGGGTCATGTTTGTGGTCTAGCTAGTTTCTTAAATCTCCTTGTTTCTAATTAGCAAATAGTTCTGTGGGACTAGGAACCAAATCTGAAGGGTATCGTTTCTAATTAGCAAATAGTTTCTTAAAGTTACTTACAATTTAGAGAAGAGTCGGAAAGAGTAAAACAAGTTACAGAGGGAGTAGTCACTTTGCATATTTTGGAGCCTTTCAGTGCTATGTCTATGTTTAGTTTTACTATGCGTATCGTATCATAATCAAAGGATCTCTCTTGCTATGTTATTTTCTCCTAAGTTTATCATTTTGGACTCAAGATGGACAAGCCTCTAGCATGTTATTACTGTTTGCTATGCATGAAATGGAAAACTAATAGCAGTCTTCCTATGTAGCTTGTGCTGTCCAATGGACTCCATCTGTCCGATTGGAATGCTCTTGTTTTATTGGAATGGTTTTGTTTTAAAGTCCTTTTAACTGAATAACTACTAGTACTACATAAGCATGATTGTCACACATAGATAGGGGTTAGTTTTTATAGATAACATATATTGGTTGAATAATGAGTGCTTTAACTGACCAAAACCAACCATTTTTGTTTTAAATATTAGAGGATTTGCTGGCTTGCAGGTGAATGGCCATCATAGGCTTATTTGATCTTCCTATAATATGCCCCCAAGCCTTGTTTAAAGCTATTTCATGTCTAGACTACTACTTTTTTTTTTGGAAAGTAAACACCAATTATTGAGGGAGCGGTATGTCGGGAAAGTTATAACGTGTATATGGAGAGGATCGAGATTGTAAGTTGATGTACATTTATAACAAAGTGAGAGGATCGAAATAACATGTATATGGAAAATGGGTTTTGGTCATCAGGAGTTACCTGTTCTGTGATAGCGATCGGATGAATTTGTAATGAATTGTGCTTGGCCATCAGGAGTTAAAACACATACCTTGATTCATTTTCTTTCCTCTATTTCTGTGAATAATCTTCTATCATTAAAACAAGTTCCTAATAAGCATGGGACTTTTTCTATTTTTAAGATGGTATTTGGAGATGAACTTAAACTGCCTCAGGCCTCTTCTCCTCAACAACAAGAGAGGATCACTGCTCAACAATATGCGGATGCCACTTCTCCGGAGCAAACAGAAGAAACTCAGACGCAGAAATGAAAGCGAGGTGGCTGAGGTAAAAACCAAATGCCCATGGGTCACTACACTATAACTCACGTCGGTCAGGTAGGCGTGCCAACACAGCCTCAGCAAGCTCAGGCGGCATTCTGTAGAGTATGCACCTCACTTGGACGGACAAGGGTCAGGATATCCTACCCAAACTGGAAGGACGTGTTGCAGAGCGAGAAAAGCTTCTTATGGGAAACAATTAAAGCCCAATTTTACTTAGTTGAAGGATGCCCCTTGGAGGACGTGGAAAGATAGGCAATAGTCATGATGGGCAAGGCGTGGAAGACCTTCAAGAGTGAGCTGTATAATACATATGTGAAGCAGGATCTCGTCCCCAATAATATTGCTTATGGATACTTGGCAGATCAATGGGCAGAGTTTGTAGCGAGGTGCCAGTCTAGGAATTTCAGCAGCAGAGTTAGGCTAACAAGGCCCACTAGTCATGCAACACGCACCCCCACAGGCTCGGCACTAGTGGGTATGCGCGCAAGGAGTTGGACTGGGATAAGGAGGATGAGCAGGCAGCTCGGGAGAACCGCTCCACACCATTTTCACATATCCCAGAGAGACGGGCTTGGAACTGGTTCTGAGGAAGGGTCGTACCCTCGATTGATGGTTCCATCACCTTCAGGGAGCCAGACATCGAGCAAGTGGCTCAAAGGATCCTGCAACTTTCAGAAGAATCCACTCAAGGATCATTCCAGCCATCTCGGGAAAAAGACATACTAACCTCAGCTCTGGGGAACAAAGAGCACCCGGGTCGCACGCGTGGCATAGGTGTTTCCGTTCTATGGAAGTTGGGATTCCGTGATGACACCAATTCATATAGGAGCTGAAGGAGAAACAAAACTGAGCATGAAGCAGCTGAACGTGAACAGATGAGATCGGCAATTGTCGCTGAGGTCGAAGCAAGGATGAAAGAATAGATGAATATGCTTACAGAAAGGATAGAACAATGGGTCAAGGAGCGAGTACGGGCTATGAGGCAGCAGGATGCAGCCACGACACTTGAATCTCCACCGGCTTGGCACCAGAGCAGCTGCGCATCTACACCAGATAACAATCTAGATAACATGCTTTATCAATTTGACTTCCCTATCGGCGGACTTGATGGTGACCCCCCGATGACGACATTCAGAAAGAGGTCCCTAATGAGAGATACCCCATCGATGACATAGAGGTGGCCACCAAGTGTAAGCTCTTACTGCCCACCACTCTTGGCTCCGATAACATCATTGAGGTTGGTAGGGGCTTGGTGTTCCCATTTGGCGGGGAATAGACGATCCACAGACTCTCGCTAGAGCCTGGTTACGTTAGGGTGTTAGTGGACATGGTATACAAGAATTGCACGTCCCTCCCACTTCTTATTCAACTAGAGGACGACGTCAGGACACTTGGGGAGGCCGTCCACTCCTTCATCCAGTGGCCGAAGAAGTTCATAACACTGGTTGCACCTCCATCGCCTCTGCAGCCTCCGCAGCCTCTGTCTCTAGTACGCGACGGCAGCGACTTCTCTTTTCATCGTGCTCCGTCGAAGGTCAAATCTCATTCTGCACTATAGGAGCAACAACATTTGTCCAGCAAATCTGGCCAACAATCTGCAAAAATGACACCTCTCGGAAAGCGCAGAGCCAGCAAACAGAAGGACAAGAGCAAGGAGGTAGAAGAAGAACCTCTATCAAACACCTACATGGCAGGCTAGCCGTTACTGAGCAAGAAAGTGTTAGAGCAATTGGGTTCAGAAAGTATGATTCTGCACAACCTATACATGAAGAGGTTCCATGAGGATACACAACTTTCTCCTTGTTTCAGTGCCAAGTACCAGCGGCAACATTTCCTGCAACCAGCTGGGTCCTTCATCATGACCTTCGATGATTTATTCCTCCTCTACCGTCTTGACAAACTGGACATCGGCCTAGTGAGATGCTAGACATTGTTAGTGTTACTAATTGTGGTCTATGCTTAATGAACCGCCTAACTCATTGATACTCTCATTCATCTACATTACTCTTATGTGTAGACTTATGATTCAAGAAGCCAGAAGAGAGAATCTAAGAATTGGATTCCTCACCCACAGGTCGTATGTGGGTCACCAATCTCTTGGTCTCCGGGGGAGGTCAAAAAATACGTCGCGGAGGCCATGGTCACTAGTTTGTATCTATACCGTACAACAATCTTCTACCGTAGAACTACCGAGATCATTGGATGCTAGTTTGTATCTATACACACAATCAACACTGCATATACTTCAACTCGATGTACTATGACCCTGAGAGGTATTCAGATCTGACAGACTTGTTGACAAGGGCATTTGCGAAGAATGTTTCGATGGGCGGGATTGTACGGAGAGATAAACCCTCGGCAACCCACCAACATAAGTTGCCAGTATTAATTTCTCTGTCGCACATCAATTTACCGTTATAATATGCATTCCATAGAACTAAATGTACCGTGCATAAATTTCTGCAGTGTCACAGGCAGCCGCAGGGCACCAACCTCTAAGGGTTCTATGTTGCCCAGTATATGCTACAAATCGTTAGCTCTAGTCCACCAATATATTCGCTGGTTAGTGTAATTATAGTATATTAACATACATTTTTCATCGTTGTGCCTAACTATTTTAATTTTTTCTACAGATATATAAATTTCCTACAAATAATCTTATGAAGGATAGTCTCATGTATATTCAAAAATGGCTCATCCATTTCATCCGTGCGGAGATCATAAATGAGAGCGGTGAATTTCATGATTATGACAACTTTAGGAGCAAAGGTTTGTAATCTCAACAGAAGTTGGTCATTTCAATATTTTGAAAATGCTTGCATCTTGCAGTCTATTGATGTATTATATACCTTTATGGCTAATGATATAGAAAATAAAGCAAATGAACTCATTACTTTCTTTTAATTTAGTGTGCTAAAGCTAATTTGTTGGTTTATATATTGTCACGCACGGGGTTGACTCAAGAATGAAGAATGAAGAATGTTTTGCGAATGTTGTGAGGCTTTGTAATGTTAACATTTTACTTCTGTTCATGTGTATGACTTTGTGACATGATATGTGTATGTCTATGATATTGAATAAATATGTTTGATCTGCTGTGTATATGATCTGTGTATGTTGTTCGATCTGTTGTTGTTTGAATGCAAATGATCTGTGAATGATTTGTTGCTAATATGTTAGTTACATTCAGTAATATGGGAATTTATTACTATATCAATGCACAGTACAGACGGTTCTATGCATTCAACAATCTGTACATATTCCCAGTACAGACGGCTCTGAAATAGAGCCGTCTGTAATGAACCATATTCACAGTCACAGACGGCTCCAAGTTTTGAGCCATCTGTGATATTCATAATACAGGCGGCTCGTTATTAGAGATCCTATATCACAGACGGCTCAAAACTTGGAGCCGTCTGTGATAATAACTAGTACAGACGGCTCTATTCACGAGCTAGTTTTTCAGAGTGAGGTAAAAGTTCCGGGTAAGGTCAAAATGCCTGTAATGGCTAGAGTGAGGTATAAATACCCCTTTGCCTCCTTGCGTGGGGGCAGAGTCTTGGGGGTGTTTTGTTGCCTTTGTGGTGCTTGTGAGAGGTGGTAGAACTTAGTGTTCCACCTTTGAGTGCTCCCCTCCCCTCTCTATCAAGAATTTGTGAAAATCTAGCCTTTGTGACTTAGTGAGAATAGAGTGAGGTGTGTGGAGCTTGGGTTGCTCACACGTGTCGCATTAGTTGTGTGTGTCTGAGCACTCGATGTTGATCGTACGTGAGTCCGGGAGTTTATTACTCTTGGAGACCACCATCTACTAGACGGCTCGATGGTGGATTACCAATGATCTCCTTAAGTGAAGATTGTGAGGAGGCTCGAAAGTGGTTGCGGAACTCGCCATCTCCGGAGTGGAGGAAGAGTTGACCATAGTGGAGATGAGGAGTGCATGTGCAACCTCATTAGGAAAAGGGTTAAAAAAGACTCGGCTCAAGTGTGACTAAACTTCCTCAATGGAGACATAGAAACCTCATTGGAGGGGGTCCGAACTTTGGTAACCAATCATTTATCTCCGTATTTTCTTACTCTTGTGCATTCCTTTGATATCCATGCTTGTATGCTTGTTTGTATATGCATTGAGTTAATTTCGTGATATTCAAATATGTCTTTTTCTGAGCTGATCGGAAATTCTGATGAACAGTACCAGAACTTCTGACAAACAGTAATTTCAGAACTTTCGATTAGAGTTTTCTTGCATATCTTGCTAGATTTTAATAATCTTTATCAAACTCTAGGATTGTAACCTTCACACTTATTTAGGGTGATTATGCACTAGTTGAGCCTAGCATATTTAGGTTTTTCACTTATGAAAATCTGTTAGTTTTATTTTCCCTGCAGGTTTAGGCTAAATAGTAAAAGGGGACGAAGTTTGGTAAAAAAGTCTATTCACCCCCCTCTAGGTGACATTATTGTACTTTTCAGGCAACCGGCGGTGAGATGGGATTGTTCATTTGGTCCAACTGTGTATGACAAGCCTCTCTACAACTTTCCTTTGCAGGATAAAAGTGATTTTCGTTCTCCAAGTCACCTAAGAATTTACGACCACCCGAATGAGTCGTGGTCTAAGTGCTCCCATTGATACGATTGAATCGTTCAGATGTACAATGGGAGCATTAATGGAGGGTGTTGATTGTTCTGATATCCTCTTGGGTAGGTGAGAACTATATCACCATGAATGTTAGTATCATTTTTTTAAAACAATCTAGCTTGTGACCTCCATATTTCTACAGGCCTCGGACAACAACTCCGACAACCTCCAATACACGAGATGGGTTGATCCTCCTGTTCTGCAGCATATCCAAGATTACATCCACCACTTGCGAGACCACATCTTCAACTTGTAGATGGAGGTGGAGAATATACCAAGTACTCTTGTAATACACCTCGAGGACCCTTCCATATGCATCGATCCATGGTGTCCCTACCCGTGCCACAAGAGGGACGCTCCTCCTCCTCATCATCATCCTCCTCCTCCTCCATTAGCGCAATAGGGTGGTAGAGAATGTTGGGACTCAGGAGGCTCCTCGCAATTCACTCTAAGTCAATATGATTAGAACCACTATCAGGACACCATTGTTATTAGTGTATCGTACCTTTGATCTACGCCCTTTTACATTCCTTAAGGCATGTGAGCCGAAACTCCGGTACACCACTAGGTGTATCGTACATGCCATTGTACCTTAGTTCAACATGTTTATTGTGATTGTAATGGAATGCTCGTTGTATGACTCTATGGTCCGAATAGCATCGCAATACAAACACACGTCAGATACAAGATATTATGACACTGACAATAACATAGTAGCATGGATATAGATCATTAAGGTACTACAAAGTCATAACCGATAAGTACATAGAGCGGTACGTCGTAGCCAATACAGCTGAAGCCTAACTGCACTTGGGGACCTCTCTCGGTTCGGCGTCTGCAACCTCTCTATCATAGGGGATCATGCTTTGCTAGACCATGTTACCATGGGGTCTCGGTGAACATGATCCATCCAAACAACCACAACAGGTACACCTAAAAGTGGTGGGAGACGTCATCGTCGCCTGCCAGTGGGTGGTGTTGTTCACCTGTCAATAAAGAAATGATTAAAAATAAGTTCATCTGCTAGTAACATAAACAACATGATAGAACATTAAATGAGGAACATACCACAAACTGAATGAGAAAAGCCTTCACTGGGCCATGTTTATCTGACCAAGGGAAAAGGCTTGAAGGGGGCTAGGCCATCTCTCCGGTGAACAACAGACAAGTGCGCAAGCAACTCGTCGCACCACGCCATGTCCATGCCCCTCGTGCCAATAACAGCACCCGCAAAAGGTAGGCCTAGCAGTAGGGAGATGTCTTGAACATTGATGCCATCTTGCCGCACGGGAGGTGGAACGTGTGCGTCTCAGGACGCCACTTGTCCACAAGGGCCGTGAGTAGAGCCCTGTCATAGCTGAAGCGCATGGCCAACTCGGCACCCCCAGCAATGCGTCCACCTCTACCATACGGCACAGTGGAAGAAGCCCAGCAGCACGCAACTTGCAAACAAAAAACATTTAGCAAAGCATTGCGACAACAAGTCATAGACAATGTAACATTGAAATGATACGAACCTTGGGATCTAGCGAATGTCAACCCTCAGGAGCTCATCCGACACACGGGGTCGTAGTACCAGGAGGTCCTCAGCCTGAACAGTGGTGAGGTACAAACGGTGCCTCATGTCAAGCTGAGGATTAAGCAGCTCCAGGTGCGCCATACCTGCAAGTTCATAAGTTATTTACACTTTGTTAAGCAAAAGAAGTATAAAGTAACAAGTAATAGTGCAACATATAACATGAGAGATTAAATTGTTCAATGCGTACACAAATATGTTAATGTAGTCCCATACATACATTCCATAGGACACAACGTACTCGCCAAAAATAACAATCACAACTTAAAACATTACAACCTCAAACATAATAACAGTCTCACTACTACAATAGCAAAATACAATGTTGCAAACATGAATATTCATCACACCACGAATTACAACATGAATCAAACTCAATGAGTCAACAAAGCCGGTGATCGACGAGCACGAGGATGTCTACCATCTGCAGCAGAGCCGGAAGGACCTGCTTCAGCGAGGTTGGCACTTGGCACACCAACGGTGCATTTCTTGTAAGTGTACCCTATTTCATTGCACTTGTTGCACCTTTCATACAACGGCTGACTTCTGCTTCGTCCATGTCATTATGGATGCTCGTCGTCCTATGCCGTCCCTTTTTCTGCTTCATCTTCTCGGGATCAGGGATGAACATACATTCTGGCCCAGGATCCTTTGTGAAAGAACCATAAATCCTGAAATCATATACCTCATGGTTCCAGGTGTTAAAGACAACTTCATTCTTGACGTCGTATGAGACGTACCTTCGAGTTCTCATGCCCGTCATAGCACACGTGGTAATCACATGTGAGCATGGCTTGTGCAGTAGCATCAGATTGTAGCAGCTGTAAATACACCTATCGTCAAAAGAAGGTGTACTCTTGGATAACTCTCTTATGCTTGCCCCCCTCCTTCCTTTGTCTCTACAAAGAACTTCGTATATGTGCTATGTAGTTCCTATGGTATTCATCCGATGCATTTTTGTCTTCTCCATTTTGCCTTCCATGTACTTAGTCATATTCATCTCATAAATCAGACGAGCATCATTTAGCACCAGCTAAGCTAATGCAAAACGGTCCTTCAAATACTTGCAGGTTCCTTGAAATATGAACTCTACAATCCCGACTAACAGCAAGCATCTCACACCTTTCATCACCCAGTTGTACACCTCCACTAAATTTGTAGTCATAATGCCATACCTAGCCCCGTTTGTGTCATAGAGCAGAGCCCACTTCTCCTTCAGTAAATTCTCAATCTACTCACTAAATGACCTAGTAGATGACCTGGTCCTCCACGTTATGCCATCTTCATTGTCCGTTGGCAGGAACTCAAGAGCTACTGGTTCGTACTTCGGTCCCCTCATCGGCCTACGTGCAAGCTAATGTGTTTTGCTTCTTCGTCAACTCATCCAATGTCTTCCACAGCGTATCAAACTTCCGCTGCTGGTTCTGACTGCACAACCTCCTGAACATGTTCATGAGGTTCTTGCTATTGAATTGCCGGAAGAAATTTGCACCCAAATGCTTCATGTACCACCTACTCTACAGATCTACCACATGATCCATCATACCATCCTCTGTACCATTCTATAGATCTTGAATAGCCTTCAGCATCATTGCATGCCAGTCATGTATAAGGCATACATCCGGCCAAGCACCCACAACTATCATCTTGACACGGTAGAGGAACCAATACCAACTGCTGGTGTTCTCACTCTCCACAAATGCAAAGGCCAATGGTAACACTTGGTTGTTCCTATCAACCCCAATAGCAGTCAGAATTTGACACTTTATATGTCGGTAAGAAAAGTGTTGTCGATGTAGAGGATAAACAACAATGCTAGAAAACTTTGATACATGGTCCTAAGGCGAAAAAGCTTCGCTTCAGTACATACTTGCTAAGTTTGAACAATAATGGGTAATTATCGAAGTCATAATACATCCACGGATTCCTTTGAGTATTGGTCTTCATTAAGCGTGAAAGATTGTCATATGACGCTTTGTAGGTCCCGAACCTCATCTCAACTGCCTTCCTCTTCGTCCTCCATTCCTTGTTGTAGTTGATAGTGTACTTGTACTCCTCCTCCATTATCCTGATTATAGACTGTGGTTCATAGTTTAGGTTGTTCACAATCTGGGCGTACATCACATTGGCAATAAATGTTAATGTGATGTTTCTGTGTCTGGGGTCAAGTTCGTCCAGCATGCAAGTGTGGACCACCACAATCGACACTTCCCAATACTCAACCTACTACTCACCACGGGCAACCCTCCTTCATGCACTTCACATCGTATTCCATCTTGCTTGACTTCACAACATAAAACTGTTGTCGAAGTGATGTTGCCCATTGAATCACTGCATCCTTCATGGCCTGACTTGTAGGGTACCACAACATCCTTCAATACCCTCAGTAACCTCATTCTGCGTATACTTCCAGGGCATGTGATTCCCCTTATTCATCACAAGGTTGTTAAAGTTTAGATTGTTCCAATCCATGGGAATAGGATCATCGTCCTCATCATCCAACATGTCATACTCAGGAGCTTCGTCGGTCTCAAGATCATCCCTTTCCTCTGTTCAATTAGAGAAGGGATTCGTTCCCCCTCGTCTATCTCACCAGCGCGTTCAATTGGATTAGCCAATGATTGTCCAGTATCCGATTTTCCATCCTCATTACCCTCCTCCTCATCACACTCTTCCTCATCACCCTCCTCATCCTCCGTGGATCCCCACCCTGCATCTCCCCAACTCCCTCATTCTTCCATTACACAAGCAACATAGGTGGCCAACCTCTTTCTACTACATCTTGCAGGTACCTTCTCCATACTTAATTTTCCCTAAGCGGGAACACCTTTCAGTACACACCAACTCTCCTACAGTTACCCACAATGCTAATGGTCATCTCTTGAACCTCAGGATCTATTTTGAAACCCTACATCAACAAGTCATACAAATACCTGACACTCTTCTGCATAGGTCTGGAAATACCCTTGTCCATTGACTCAAAGACTGATATTATTACCCCTTTCAGACCATAAAATATTTCACTGTCTTCATAAAAAATCCTAAACTGCAACTTATCTAACATACATGCCAACCATTGACATAAAATCCTACCGTTATTCCAACATAACCTAAAAATATGCAAAAACCGACATCTACAATATTGCAACATTGATTAAAAACATGGTCCAACAGTTACTCTACATTGCAAAAAAAAGTCTTCAGGTCGCTACATCTAATACCTCTAAATCCTACATATATTACTGAAGTTCTATCTAAACTATGTCTAAATCCTACATCTAATATGTAACCTATGCCTACAGACTAGATCTAATTGCTAAACTATGTCTAACCTTAGTTATAAACCTAGACCTACATTCTAACCTACATCTAAACTCTAGATCTAACCTCGAACCTGTGCCAAAACTTAGTACTAGTGGTTATCCTACCAGGTTTGTAAAAAATAGAGTAAAAAAATACCCTTTTTCTCCGGTAGGGCTTCGCCTCTCATTCTTCCTCCCTCCCCTCCCCTCCCCTCCCCTCCCCTCCTCTCCTCCTTCTCTCAGCACTCTCTCTTGCTCTCTTGGCTGGGTGCAGGAGCAAATGGCGTGCTGATGTTGGCAAGGCACGCACAATGCTATTTATACCGACAAAAGGTCTCGCCCATTCAATAAGTGATACCTTTTTGGTGGGCTTGTGGGGGCATGCTGCGAGGAAGGTCTCACCCGTTCAACGGCCTTATTAAATTCGGGGGCGACACCTTACTCTCGCCCATTGAACATGCGATGGTAGCCTAGTTTTGCAAATATTTAAAACGAGCATGTAATTTTGCAAATATTTTATATATCTCTACTACTTAAAAAGTCTATAATGAATTCGTTCGTCTGCCCCCCCCCCCCCCCCGTCCTTCATCCATCATGCGCGCCCCACTCCCTCTCCTGTTCCACTCCCACCCCATCAGCGGGCCTACACATGAGCCCCCACGATTGGCACCCAGCCAGTGCTCCATCCCTGCATCCAAACCCTACCCCTCTCACACACATGGCGCCAGCCCCCACAGCCTTCATCGACCTCCAATCGGTCTCCTGCTTACCTCCACCCAGCACCCCAACACCGACCGCCTTCAATCTCATCAAACTCCTGCCACCCCAAATCCCGCTACACCCAATCCCACCTCCTCGTCGAGGCTCCATGTGCTCCATCAGGTCTCTCATCATGTTGTTTGTGAGATTGCGGTCAACGAGGTAGCTGCTGAGCTCATGGGCGATGTGCATTGAGGTCCAAGCCTACCACAGTCCTCTTCCTCACCGACCTAGCTCTACCTTCACTTTGCGTCCTCCCCCTCTCTTCTCCTATGCTATGTGCCACCTGTGCCCTTGACCCCATCCTGTCTGGCGCGTCCACCTTCCCTCCTTGCTCCCATCACCCAATGGCTCCTGCACCTTTGGCACCATCATCCTCGAGCCAGGGCTAGTACCCCCACCACCATAATCACAACCCCTCCCCACCGACTTCACACCCCCACATCCTCTGTCGCTGCCGCTAGTGGCCAGGGCTGACCCTGAGGGGGTTCGGCAGAGGCGGCCACCCCGGGCCCCCAAAACTGAGGGGCCCCTCCTCATGTACCTATGTATAGTGTGCATGCCTAACAGTCTGTATGATAACAGATAGAACTAGGTCTAAAGTAGCAGCTAGCTCTAGCAGTCCGCATGGTAGGACGCACATGGCCTGGTTCCTCCGGTCCATAAAAAATCAAGTGACCTACCTAACTAACATATTTGGTTGTTTGCCTATTTCATATTTTTCTTCCGTCTAGATAGCCCAGTTTGCTACGTTACGTAGGACCACGACTCCAAGGCATTCCGCATGCTCGCAGCTTCGATCGAGGACAGGCGTCAACCATTGCTATATAAGTTTTCGTCGCTAGTTTTTCTCCTCTATAGTTTCTACTCCACCTCAAATGTATCCAACCCATGCTGAGATCGCACATTTGAAATTTGGAATGATCCCTGCTCGTTCCGACGATTGATGGATCCAGCTCTGTTGCATGCCTCCCCCCGGCGTGCGCCCAATCATCGCCGTCACAAAACCGGACCGTGCGTGACACCAATCACAAAAGCACGCAGCCAGTTGACCACCAGCAATTGAACCCAGCCGTTTAGCAGTAAGCAGTTGAACCCGTGTTGTGGTGCTGGCACCTACGAGCAGATAGCTTTAAAGCTACTATGGCTGCAAGCTACCTGCTGCATATATCAGTGAGTAACTAGAGTTGTACATAGCAAGTTGTACATAGACATGTGAGTATTTCTAACTATCTAGCATGTATTAAAACGCAAACATACGTACATGTACTCCTATCCCTCACAATTTTATTCCCGCAAGCATTTACAATAATTTTGTTCCAGCTTACCGTAACGAACGCATTTCATGTTGTTCCAGCTCATCGTAAATACTCGCGTACTCTACCTAGAATATTGTATTTGTAATTGATATATAAATATTTTAATATTTATATTCAATAGGGTCCCATTTTTAGTTTCATCCCGGGTCACTAAAATCTCAGGACCAACCCTACCGGTGGCATCACCGTGCGCATCCAAGGATACCAATCCTCTCCATGGCCTCATTGTCCTCCCGCTCCATCCTCCCTTCCCCTTAACCTCCATTGCATCGACATCTCTGCTACCCATGCAGCCCTTCTTAGCTTGGGGGCGACTGAAGCACCGCTAGATTTGGTCGTCCCTAGACGTTGCTGTGGTGGCGGCAGGGAGCAGCACTAGATTGGAACCGGGACCCCTCTCCGACGGTGTACACTCGCAGCCGGGCATGCTCGCCGCCTCCTTGAACTACCTCGCCAAGGACGGTGCCCTCCGTGGTGGCACGGTGATTTGCATTCCTCGACTGCATTTGCGACTCCACTCCATCCAGCACCAACGCGGGTGAAAAAGAATCACTCCCCGCTCTTGTTTTATTTTTTTTCCTGAAAAGAAAAGAATTCATTGTGATTTTGGTGAGTTGCACCTTCAAGTGTGCACAGGGACGATCCAACCCCATCTTGTCAATTAATTTTGCATCATGGACAATTATTATTGCCACATGTTCTTACCCATCACAACTCCATAATAAACAATTATGTTGAGTGCAAAAGAATATTCACTTCATTGGACTGAGTTCACCATAGTAGCATCCAGACTGAATCTTACCAAGCCTTTCATATTTTGTACTCTGGATTATTCTACAGCTCTATTTTGTTTACAGTAAACTCAGACTTTGTTACATTTCTATTAAAGTATTATGTGATTATTCTAATGCTGAGCATGAAAACAAATGGGGAAAGCACAAATTTGCTAAATTATTATGCTCTGCACGCTGTCGTTCTTTCATTAATTGTATTCCTCTGTTCTTCTATGTAGATTACCATGTTACTATCATTCTCTAAAAACAGCCCTTATATAGAGATAAAGAAAAAGCATTTGTAAATGTAATGTAAAGAGTGGTTGCTGTATGGTGTATCTTGTCTTCGCTGGATATATCCTCACTAAATGATTGGGTACTAGATACTTGTAGAGTTGCCTTGTGTAGTTTAAAAAACATCTTTTCGTTTTCCAGTGCTAATTGATATATATAGAATGGTCAAGACCTATTTCCAAGATGGGTTATTATTGTCTCAATCTCATTCTGTTACTTTCTTTTTTTTGCATGAGGCCAGTAACATAGTAAGGATGCAGTTATGAAGTGTATATGATATATTGAATGGTCAAAATAGTAAAGATGCAATTATGAAGTTTCGTCAGAGTAAGATGTCATTGGCCAGCAAGCCATCAACAAAGGTTGCCTCGGCCCGGGCCGCGCCATCGTCGACAGCAGAGGCGGTTCTCCTGCTCAACTCCCTCGACAGCTACGTCCTCCAGCATTAGGTTTTCCTGAATAAAAAATATATTAAATTCTGAATACCTATGAATTCGGTAAATTGCTATAAATAAGATAGAGGCTTTTGGAATATTGTGCAGACTTCTATCGGTTTAGACATTGAACCATGAGGTCAAAGAAAATGAACGTCCACGAGCTCGTGGCTACGTCAGGCGCGAGGCATCAACCATAATGGCGACCAGCTCGCGGTTGTGTTCGGTGAATGCGAGTGGCTAGCCGTGCCGCCCTTGTACTTTTCGGAGTAGGTAACTAATTGTGGTAATTCGTCCCTGTAGTGCAAGAATTTGTTAAGTATATATATATATATATATATATATAATCTGGCATAGAGTTCTCTTAGGTAGTATTTACTTTATGGGATGAGATAAAACGGGACGGATCTATTCTATTTCTGACGCTGTTTGGGTATCGGACAGTTGGATGAGGCGGTTGGAATCAAAGAACATTCGATGAAGCCGTCCCAAAAAACGAGTGGACGAAAACGTCTAAGTTTCATTATAAAAAAACCCATTTAATACCAGTTTATGAAGGGGTTTCACTAGCGATTTTGGAACGTACCAGCAGTGAAGGGATTATCACTGCTGGTTGAAGGCTTCAGCTATCAGTGATAGTCGAATATCAATGCATATTGAAGGCTTCAGCTGGCAGTTATAGTCAGGCGCCGATCGATCTTTTTGGGGCTAGAAAAATTGAAAAAAAAAATTTACTCGAGGAACCCCACGCCTGCGCCGTTGCAAGTCACAAGTCACACAATTTTTCACACGTCTGCGGTTCGTGGCACTAGAACCAAGAACCTCTCGGCTCACACGATATGGCATTACCATCCCACCATAGAAATACTAGTGATATTATTAGCATATGCAATCCTTTTGACATCTTTTGTCTGAAACTTCAAACGATTATTTGGATATATAAATGATATAAAATGAAAAGGTTTTCAATTACAAAGTTGTAGATCTCGTCGAGGGATATAGTTTTGATATAAAGTTTGTCCCCATCCGACTTCGTATGAAAAAGTTAAGAATTTTTTAAAATAAGCTGTCATCCGCTATCACCGCTGATTCTAACCACAAGCTGGCAGTAATAGTATCACTGTCAGCTCATAACACGAACCGGCAGTGATACTATCACTACCGACTCATGGCTAGAACCGGCAATGATAGTGGATTTTCACTGCCAGTTCTTTTCGAGTAGCCTTTTAGTGTCAGTCTATGATACGAACCGGTAATGATATTTCATCACTACCAGTACGTAAGAAATCGACAGTGATGAGCCGACATATAAGCCTATTTCTGTAGTAGTATTTTCTAATCGCGATCATTAGTAAAATGATTAGTGATAATTAGTAAGATGTAGTACTAATTAGTATATTTTATTATTAATTAGTAATTATTATGCAATATTAGCATTGACAAGTGTTAGAGCGTGTTGATTAGCATATAGTTAATTACTATTATTTGAAAGTAAGATATATAATTTAGTTAATTACTCTCGTCCCATCTACCTTTATCCCTCCAACTAAATAAGAAATTAACTCATCATATCCTTTCAACCAAATAAATAACTTAGATCATCCTATCTCTAAAAATATAGATAGAATGATCTCATCCAACCTTACCCTGTAACCAAACTCTACCTCAATGATCGGAGGATCCTCGAGTTGAAGCGAAACCATGTAGGATTTATTAATTAAATTGGATAGGTAGTAATGGATATTGCTGGTCTTGTTAATAACGTTGCTTGGTTATAGAAATGGAGTTGACCCTTGATAAAAAAAAATATTAGTTTATACTAGCTAGAGAATGCTTATCATAATTGCATGTAGCGTGAGCATATGATAGTCGTGCTTGTGTATGTACTATTACTTTGAAAGAAAAACACCATAATAGACATTCCCTCATCTTACATTGAAAAGCTTAATTGATAAGTGTAAACACATGTATTCCTAAAAAAATCCTAATTTGAAGAAAGGAGTAGGAGTAGCGCATGGTGGAATTCGTCCTTTTAGTTATAAATAAACCGCATTTTGAATCCAGGAAAGGTTATAAGTACATCAAAAGAATCACGAAACATCTATTGAAATACGACTAAGCAGAACGTCAACATCTCAAAATTGGGTTGTGATCACGAAACTTATTATTTTTGTGCTATCTTTACTTTCCTATTACAATGCACGGTCACTTAACTATTACATTTTAGTTAGACAAATATGAGTATGAATTTCTGATTGATTCTTGTAGAAAATATGTTATCTCGTGAAAATTTTTGTGTCCAGTAACAATGCACGAGCATTTAACTATCATATCTAAAATAAGAAAAGCCCATTGCACTAACTTCAACCATGATTTCAGGATTTTCTCTATAAGGAATCCAAAATGACACTCGTTGAATAAGAAATTAGAATAATAATCCTTGCATGGCTATAAGTGTGTTACGTCACTTTTGTTTAACAAATTTTTAACAGTCGTTGCAACGCACGGGTATTTAACTATCATATCTAAAATGAGAAAAGCCCATTGCACTAACTTCAACCATGATTTCAAAATTTTCTCTAGAATCAATGAGGAAAGCCCGTTGCACTAACTAAAAACAAAATTTAGAATCTGTCTAGAATTTCAGGCAGCAAGCTTCATATTTTTATATCTTCCACACCATAAATCCAAAAAAACTCAAAATTCATCAGGATATATAACTTTACATCCTCTACATTCTTGGTATAATTTTTGCAGGAAAGATTATTAAGATGGCATAAAGCATAAGGGAACCTCAACTGAATTTTCCATCATCAAAAACACAACAGTCAACTTCAAAAATCTATAAATCCTAATCCACTTGGGATAAAATCATGAAATTTTATGAGCATATAGATCTCTAAATCCCTTACAACTTTACTTCATATTGTACCCTCAAATTACCCCATTATGATGGCCAAAAACTGTTTCGATCTATACTGTCTAGGCTCTCGTCAGAGAAAAATAGCCAAATTGTAGCAACGATATCTCCCAAACCACAGGGGCTAAGAAGGTGATCTTGGTGCCAAAAGAAAGTTATTAAAGTCCTCTACAACTTTGTCCATGGTGGAAAAATTTATTTCGGCCATTAACTTGCTCAAAAACGATGTTGAATAGAGACTGCACAAACTAACGAATTTCAAAACGTGGATGAAATTGATTTCGACCAAACCCCCAACTAAATACCCTATAAACTCGTGATTAAAACTTCATAAATGAACCAAACAGAGGGGATTAGGATGGCGAATCCTCACCTAGGGCAACCACGAGCAAGACAATGAGAACCCAGTGATTCCCACATCTTCCCTTCTTCTTCCCTTCTTCCTTGCTGCACCTTGTCTCTCTCTCCATCTCCTCCTCTCCTTTGGACTACAGCAGGGGAAAGGGGAAAGTAGCAGGTCAGCAGCAACCACAGGCACCAACAACAAGAGGATAAGGAGGTAAGGTATATGGTCGGTTGGGTCTTTTGGGTCGGTCCAACTGGTCCACAGATCATTTGTTTTTTTATTACAATATTAATTTATACTAGCTAGAGAATGCTTATCATAATTACATGTAGCATGAGCACATGATATTCGTGCTTGTGTATGTACTATTACTTTGACTTAAAATCACAATAATAGACATTTCCATGCCTTATATTGAAAAGCTTAATTGATAAGTGTAAACACATGTAGTCCTAGAAAATCCTAATTTGAAGAAAGGAGTAACGCAGGGTGGAATTCGTTCCTTTAGTTATAAATAAACTGCATTTTGAATGCAACGCTCTAAAGGTTATAAGTACATCAAAAGAATCACGGAACATCTACTGGAACGCGACTAAGCAGAAAAAGCACATCAACATCTCAAAATTTGGTTGTGATCCAATCACCAAACTTATTATTTTAGTGCTATCTTTACTTTCTCGTTACAACATACGGGCACTTAGCTATTACATTTTAGTCATAAAAGTATGAGTATGAATTTCTGATTGATTCTTGTAGAAAATATATTATCTTGTGAAAAAATTTGTGTCTAGTTACAACACACGGGCATTTAACTCTCGTATCTAAAATAAGGAAAGCTTGTTGCATTAACTTCAACCATAGTTTCAGGATTTCCTTTAGGAGGAATCTGAAACGACACTTGTTGAATAAGAAATTAGAATAATAATCCTTGCATGGATGTACGTGTATTACGTTACTTTTGTTTAATAAATTTTTAGCACCCATTGCAACACACGAACATTTAACTATCATATTAAAATGAGGAAAGCCCGTTGCAGTACTTCAACCATGATTTCAGGATTTTCTCTAGAAGGAATATGAAATGACACTCTTTAAATAAGGAATTAGAATAATAATCATTATATGGTTGTACGCGTGTTACATCACTTTTGTTTAACAAATTTCTACACATGTTACAACGCATAGGTAAATAACTAGTATATATAGTTGCAACAGGTAGATAAGTAGTATATATATAAAATCTTTTATATGCAACCATGGAAGAAGCCAAGAGCCCACTTGTAGGCAAGTGGACTGTCCCCTACTGGATAGGTTTTTTCTTTAAAAAAAAAAATCAGAAGTTATCTAAATGGCTAGCTTTTAGTCTTAATTTTTAGTGGTTTTTGACCGGCTGAGGAAGTGGTTGTGGCTGAAATGAACTTAGAAGTTGAGAAGCAAACTAAGGTTAACTTTCTTAATTTTTGGTGTACTGAGAAGCTAAAAATTTATTTAAAAATAACAATTAAAATTCAACACTATAGTTACTCTCTTAACTTAGGCAGAAGCTGTAAAGGTACGGTGTGTACAAACGGAACGTGTGTCCCAGCCCACGCATATCTGCTAATCCTCTCGGCCCACCCCCACAGCCCGCCGAACGTTCCCCACCCTTCCACGGTTCCACCCCCGTTCCCTAGAAACATCCCGGATTCACCGGAACTACCACCCGAAATGCTGTTCCGTCACTGCCCCTCGCCGCGACCGCATCGTCGTTCCCCTCTCCTTGCCGCCCTCCGCTGCCTCGCCATGTCCTCCTCCGCAGCCCCGCCCCCCTCCTCGTCCGGGGCCGCGGACTTCCACTGCCGCACCAAGCACAGCCTCACCGCTGGCTACGCGCGCGGCCCGGGCCGCCTCGACTGGGCCAACCAGCCCAACCCCTTCCTCCGCTTCTTCCCCGCGCCCCAAATCGCGCTCCCCAACCCGCCCCCCACACTCTCGTCCGTCCCCTACCCCTCCCTCTTCCACAAGCCGCCGCCGCCGCCGCAGCCGCTCACCGTAGACTCCCTCTCCTCCCTGCTATTCCACTCCCTCGCGCTCTCCGCCTGGAAGTCCGCCGGCATCTCCACCTGGTCCCTCCGCGTGAACCCCAGCAGTGGCAACCTGCACCCCACCGAGGCACACATCGTCTTCCCGTACCCGAAGGAGCCCGGACGCCTCGCCGTCGCCCACTACGCCCCCCGTGACCACCTCCTCGAGGTTCGCGCCACGGCGCCCGTCGGCGACTGTTCCGCTATTTTGCCTGCGCCCGCGACGGCGGTGCTGGCGCTCTCGTCGATCTTCTGGCGTGAGGCGTGGAAGTACGGCGAGCGGGCGCTGCGGTACTGCAACCACGATGTGGGGCACGCTCTCGCGGCGGTGGCTGTGGCCGCGGCCACGCTGGGGTGGGATGCGCGGTTGCTCGACGGGCTGTCGGACGAGGATCTTGGGAGGCTGATCGGGGTGGAAAAAGGATGCCCGGCTGCACCTGAGGTGCTTCCTGACAAAGTGATGAAGGGCAAGGCGCCATGGGTGGAGCGGCAGGACCCGGATTGTGCTGTGCTTCTGTTCCCGGCGGGCTCCAAGCCTAAGGTGGACTACGGGAGGATAAGTACTGCGCTGAGGGGGTTTGAGGGGTTGGAGTGGGTGGGGACGACGAATGGTCTTAGTAAGGATCATGTGGTGTGGGATGTGATATACCGCACAGCTGAGCAAGTGAAGAAGCACAGCCCTGCACCTGGAGAGCAGTTCATTGTGAACCCGTGGCGAAGGAGTCCAGCGTTGTCAGAAGGGCTGTATAAGGAATTAACAGTGCAGGAGGTGGTGCGCCATCGGAGGAGTGCAGTGGACATGGATGGGGTGCATGTCATGGGGAGGGACACGTTTTATCAGATGCTGCTGCATTGCCTACCATCAGGGGAGGTTTGTTCAGGGGAGAGGCAGGGACCGCAGAGTGCTCTGCCGTTCCGTGTCTTACCGTGGGATGCGGAGGTGCATGCTGCATTGTTTGTGCATCGTGTCTCAGGGCTGCCGAAGGGGCTATATTTCTTGGTGAGGAATGAGGAGCACTTTGATCCATTACGGCATGCCATGAGGCAGGATTTCGAGTGGGTTCGACCAGAGGGGTGCCCTGATGGCCTCCCGCTCTATAGGCTGATGAAAGGAGATTGCCAGAGGTTGGCAATGCAAGTCTCGTGCGTTCAGGTATTTGAAGATGCCAAATGGTATTCTTCGGGTTATTCAGTTATTAAATAAATTTAGTTGGCTGTCTAAGAATTTTTCCTATGGTTTATTAGCTTTTGTATGCTCAGATTTGCAAATCCTTTTGTTTATGTCGTTAATCCTTCTGTGGTGGTACTAGGAAACTAATTTGAATACTCATTTTAATTTGGCAGTTGATCATGGAGGAAATTATTCTGGTATACGCAGAGTTTTTATTATTCAACTGTTTGCTGGATTCTTGATGCAGGAAATTGCCTCACATGGATGTTTTAGCCTTGGGATGATAGCTAGATTTGAGTCTGTGTTGCATGAGAAAGGTGGATGGATGTATCCTCGTTTGTTCTGGGAGACTGGTGTTCTAGGTCAAGTACTTTACCTTGAGGCCCATGCTGTTGGAATATCTGCCACAGGGATTGGCTGCTACTTTGATGATGCTGGTAAGTTGAGCATAAATTTTAATAGATCAATCGGTACTTGGTTGATTAACCATTGGGGTATTTTCTTTAAACTTAGCATTAGCTGAGGCAGGGAGAATACCCATTCTCTCTGTTTGCAAACGATCAGAACATAATATTCTCTTTAGCATACCTTCCTGCCCCATGGTCCTGAACCCAGAGAAACAAATTCTGGTTGTTATGTTGAGTTTTGTAGTCTATTTAGTACGCTGAAGATATGAAGGTTCCAGGGTAGAATGCTCAGGACTCTCTGATGAATTCACAATACATGCTATTCCAAAATGCAGCAAAGTTTGTTCATGAAGCACATGTCGATTCAAAGTCACCTAATCAGTAAAGTATGTCATTGAGTCTTTATGAGTATTGGGAAGTGGAATGATTTATTTGATTCCATTATTACAATTGTTTCATTTATTTGCTTTCATCTGCTTGCCTAATAGGTTTGTGGTTATATAATTTATATCTTGTTCACTTGCCTCTACTAATTAACAGTATGTCCCAATTTTTTGTTATTCGACATGATTAAATTGCAAAAACTGCTGGAGAGAATTTTTAGTGTTGCAAAATGAACAGTCTTGCCACTGCAGTAAATTTGTCAGCTAAACTTAGTTGGAATAGCCTAGTATTATGTCCCTCTGGGGCCTAGATTATGGCAAGAAAATGCTATTCTGGGCAAGAAATGCAAACTGAATTTCTAAAGCATAGTGCTTTGTGCACTTTGCAAATAGCGATACTGCATCTCTGCACTGATTTCGTCTAGGTAGTGGAAGTTCCTTGTTTTTCTTCCGGTGAATATTATCTTCATGTTATCTTGCTTGGAACGGCCATTACCTCCCATCTACTCTTGTACAATAATTTGTCAATACAGTTCACAAACTTAGACATGAATAGTACATCTTTTACCTTGGTAAAATTTTGAATGGTGTGTATATTTAGGATGTCTTCTATGCATTAGAAAACGTTTTATTTTTAAATGCACAAGTGCATGAGCCAAAATGGGTTCAATGCAACCATTTGCACAAAATCCTTCAGCAATGTTTTCTACTGTAGCAGTGCTTTAGGCGACGGTAATCACAGTATTGTTCATACTGTTCTGTAGCAGCTGTTGTACTATTCAGGGTCAGCTGGTACAACATTAATTGGTAAATATAAAGATAGGGATACTGTAATTATTTTCGTCTTTATATTTGGGTGTCCGTTCACTTGTGTCACCACTAGGTGTCCATTCCTAGACATTGTATCGCATCCACCTATTTCTCAATTCTGGTGGGAAAAAAAATCATTGCTGCATCTATTTCATAGCTTCACAAGGTATGTGACTAATGTGCTAAGCTCAGAGCATCTTTTCCTAACAAATCTGTTGTCCAGCTATTGAATTCCTTACATTTGTTATGTGGGGCATAGCCTACGACTGCCGGCTCAACAAACAGCGCACCACGGCTTAGACCGAATAGATAAGTTATTGCCATTAGCTTTCTATTCAAGTTAAGTTAGATAAGATTGAGTTGTTAGGATTCAAGATTGCATTTGTTAAGTTGTTAGGTAGTTTGTTAGTCATGCCTTCTCTATTAAGGATAGGCACATCGATGAATAAAAGCAAGCAAGAAGTTGATCTCCTATTTACCTCTCGGTGCTTTGCACCACCCCGTCCACCATAACTCTGGGGAGACAAGGTTATAAGCCTCTTCCTCCCGTCGAGCACCCCTACAACCTCCGAAGCAATCCTCCCAGATGTCCCTACCAGCACAGCGCTCCGGGGATCATCACATCCACCTGTTCCTAAACTCTACCGTTACACGGCAATGCATAAGCACGAACCGGAGTGTTAGTGCACACCTTTGGCCTCCTGCGAGTTTCTTGGGCGGCCTGGAAAAAAAAAGGTCTATGACAAGCCAACATCCGGGCATGTATGCTTGAGACAGAAAGGGAGCTTACGTGGTCTTCGGCCCGCAGTACCGCCACTGGGATTCGGGGATCTTGAAGCCGGGGCCCTGCGGCTTCGGTCCAGGCTCCGCCTTGCTCCTCTTCGGTGGAGGGCTCTGGCCCTCGGGCCGTTGTGGGCCGGCCCCGGCGGCCGCTTTGGAGCCTGCCTTCGGCGGTTGGTCGGTCCGGGTGCCAGCTATTGCGCCGTCGGCCGGGCCCTGACTCTCGGGCTCCCGCGCCTTAGACCTGGCCTCTGTCCCGGCTCCGCTCCCGAAGATTGGCTGCCCCGGCCACCCTCCGTCGCGCCGCCCGCCGCCGGCCGTTATCGCGGAGGTGACGGCGACGACGACGAAGATGGTTGTGGCACGTATGCCCGGGGACACTTCCCCTTGTCTCCGCCGACCTGCTGCCTGCTGCCTGCGGCGTCCCTGCCGCCGTCCTGCTGCCTGCCGCCTGCCTTTTCATCCACCCCAGGGATTTGTATAGTCCTGGGGTTTCGGCGCCCTGGACGATCCACCAGGCTCTGGGCGCTGAACTCCGGCATAGACGCTTGCAGTGCCGCCCGGCCCGGGACCGCGCAGAGCGCCAGCTCCTCTCGGGGTAGGACCACCCGGGCGAGGTTGTCGACGCCGGTCACCACCTTCAGCAAGGTCGCCAGCACCCCTCGTCCAGGTCCCCGTCTGCGCTGATGTGGGTCCTCGTGATGTCGCCCGAGCCTGTGTACATCTAGGCGAAGCGGGCCTGCTCCCGCAAGGGGGCTAGACGGCGGCGCAGGTAGTCGGCGACCACCATCAGCGAAGTCAGCTCCGCTCGGCGCAGGTCGTCGATGTGGTTCAGCACTGGGCGAAGGCGCTCATCTTCTACGGGGGCCGCCTCCCAGATCGGCCTGTGGGGTTCCGCCGGCGTCTCGGGCAGTGTGAGGCGGTCATGGGGGCTGACGTCGACGTAGACCCAGTCCCGACGCCACTCCTCCCATTTGCTGTGCAGCACTTGCGGAATGTAGAGTTCGCCGAGCCCATCCCGCAGGCGGAAATTGCAGCAGCCGGCGACATCCACCTCGAAGGACCCCTTCTTCTTCCCGACCGCTCGAAGGACGAAGAAGTGCGGGACAGGGCCACCGACGGCGGCACTCCCACGAACATCTCGCAGAAGGCGCGAAGATGGCCAGAATTCACCACCGAGTTCGGACTCAGGTGGGCCAGCTGGACGCCGAATGTATCCAGCACTTGGAGAAAGAAGGTCGAGAAGGGCGGCACCAGCCCGGCGGCGACGAAGGATACGAAGATGACGATCCGCTCCAGCCGGCGCGTGGAGGGCGGAAAGTTTGCCGGCGTCACCACCGACGCCTCCTGCTGGCCGGCGGGCACCATTAGCTTGCGGACTTTCTCCGCCCCCTCCTCGTTCACAATGCGAGACTTCAGCAGAACACTGTCGGAGCTCGACGTGTCCCGGCGGCTGCTTCCTACCCTCGGCATCTTTTGGGGGTGGGGAGTGTGCTGGAAGGGTTGAGAAAGAGGGTGTGCTGCGGGCCAAAGGGGGCGAGAGCTCCTGGGCGCAAGGAAGGAGAAGAAGACGGAGGTGGTGATCGCAAGAATGGCGTAAGGGGCAACGGTTCGCTCCCCCTCCCTTTTTATATCCTGGGGATTTCAAACGGCACTTTCTGCGGCGCATTCTGCGAAGCGCATTCCCTCGATCGGCGCGGTTGCCAGGCGAATCTCCCTCGATTCGTGTGGTTGCCAGGCGCACTATCCTAGATTCGCGTGGTTGCCACACGCGCCTCCCGCCTCGTTATCACACTCCTCGGAAGTCGGAAGGACACGCATCCTTTCGGTTCCCCGCCTGGGCCGTACCAAAAGCCTGGGCCAGGAAGACTGCCAAGACTGCAAAAGTCCAGCACCTGAGAACAAGTCACGTGGCATCGATGCTGGGATCGGCCTCGAAGAAAAAAGGGCCCCATCCGCATCCCTGGGTCATTGCCTGCCGATGGGCCCGGAGGCTGCTGTCGGTGACACGAGAACCGGGGGTCCCTGAGTCCCGAGGCCAGGACAGTAGAGTGCCACGTGGCGCCTTCCCTCGGGGACTTTTCCTCGAGGTCTGAGAAGTCCAAGTTCTGGAAGAGGGGGTTCGGGGCCATGAACAGTGGTTCCCGAGTACCCGAGTTCTCTGAGGACCCGAGAAGTACAAGTTTCGGGAGAGGGTGTTCGGGGTCATGAACAGTGGTCTCCGAGTACTCGAGTTCCCCAATGACCCGAGCAGACACAGTTTCGGGAGAGGGCGCTCGGGGCCATGAACAGTGGTCCCCGAGTACCCGAGTTCCCCGAGGACCCAGAAAGGGCATATATGGGAGAGAGTGCTCGGGGCTATGAACAGTAGTCCCCGAGCACTCAGTTCCCCAAGGACCTGAGAAGTCCTTCGCCGGTGGTCCCCACAAGGGCTCAGCGGTGAGGTGTCAATTGGTAAGAGGTTCGATGCTGCATTTAATAGGGCGCATGGCCTGTCACTTCCAACCACTCCCCCCACGCCCGCTGTCAGCCCCTACCACTCCCTGGCAGGGAGGCGTGGGGACATTTAATGCGGCGGGTCCCATCGCGCGTCATCCGGCGCGCCTCGGGATAACATCGCAGGGCTCGAGGCATATCGCCTGCCGCTCTGCTGTGTTAAGCTCGCTCTGATCGGGCGGGCACGTCGGGTTGCTCGGTGGCTGCCCGGTGGGCCCTCCCCGCAGCACGCGCTAAAAAGTGGGATGATGATGACAAGACCGGATGGGGGCGCATTTTCAACCCCTCGTCACATCAAACTGCAGCCCATGATGGTTGCTTTCCATTTATAGCGCTTTGGAACTCGCACCATCCTTTCTGGGCACGCTAACGGCCCCGACGGGCATAAAAGGAGGGCGGGCTCCCCGGAGAAAAGGGATCGATAGATCGAACTCACGGCAAATCAAGTTCTTCAGGACCGAGACAAGCCGACGAAGAACAAGAAGCGCGAAGCTCTAGACTTAGACAAAAACTCTTGTAACACGAGAGGCATTTTCAGAGCATTTATAGTATTCACACATGAGTAGGGTATTACGCTCTGTGCGGCTCGAACCTGTCTAAAATCCTCAGAGCACTTATTTCCTCTAGCATCCGATTATCCGTCCCACCTGCAAATCATTTACTCTCATTTATTTCACGTACGAGGTAGATTCAGAATCATCCCTCGGCCGAATCTCAAAAAGAGGTCCCTCCGGATCCCTACTTGTGGAGTTCATCCTCCGACAGGTGTAGCACGTCGGTGTTCTCCCAATGTTTTGCTGGTAAAGAAGGCGAACGGCTCGTGGCGGTTCAGTGTGGATTACCGTGCTCTCAACGAACACATGGTCAAGGACAAATTTCCCACTCCTGTCGTTGACAAACTCCTAGACGAGCTCCACGGCTCCACCTTCACCAAGCTGGATCTGCGGTCCAGCTACCACCAAGTGCGCACCCACGACATGGAGAAGATGGCATTTTGCACCCACGATGACCTCTACGAGTTCCTGGTGATGTTGTTTGTCCTCACCAACGCGGTGGTGACATTTCAAGCCTTGATGAATGGACGTCCTAGGAAGGCCTACGCCAATTCGTTCTTGTCTTCTTCGACGACATCGATTTTCAGGTCGTCATTATCGACTCACCTGTGTCACATCTGTGTGCCATCCATCCCATCAAGTGCGAACACCAACTCTTAAGCGCTCCAAGTGCTCGTTCGGTGAGGAGTGGCCATGGACGGTGCCAAGTTGAATGCCTCCATCGTTTGGTCGACACCTTAGCTCAGGTTCTGTGTGGCTTCCTGGGACTCGCCGATTACTACTAGAAGTTCATCTAGGGATTTGGGTCACTCGCCGCACCGTTAACTCAGCTGCTGATGAAGGAGGATTTCACTTGGCCGCTGGAGGCAGATGCGGCATTCCAAGCGCTGAAGAATGTGCTCACGATGATCCTGTACTCACCCTACCGGATTTCGTGTAGCCCTTTACCATCGAATGCGACACATCTAGGTTCATCAGGGTGGAAGTCTGATTGTGTGCTTTAGCCAGCCCATCGTGCCTCTCCACCGGTACCTGGCGGGCTATGCACACAAGCCAATCTGTCTCATTCAAGCAGTCTGCCATTTGCGACCTTATCTGTGGGGGCAGCCATTCATCGTCAAGATGGATCATTATAGCCTCAAGTTCCTTCTTGATCGTCGCCTCTCCACGATTCCACAGCATCATTTGGTTAGCAAGTTGCTGGGGTTTGCTTTCGCAATGGAATACAAGCCAGGCTGCCCCAACGTCGTCGCCAACGCATTCTCTCTGCACGAAGTGGACTCCAACACTCCATGCCACCTCTGCCGCTGACCTTCGACATCCTCAACAAGTATCACATCGCTGCTGCCAGTGATCCAGCACTGGTGGCGCTGCGCGATCAAGTCATGGCGGGGTCATTGGACGATCTGTGGGCGCTTGTCGACGGCTTTGTCACCTTCTAGCGGCGATTTTATGTTCCTCAGCTGCTTCCTCGGAAGACTATGCTCAGTTCCAGCAGTGCTACCCTTCCTTCCAGCTTGGGGACGAGCTGCTTGTTCAGGGGGCCGGGGGGGGGGGGTGTGAGATGTTATGTGGGGCATAGCTTACGGCCGACGCAACAAACAGCGCGCCACAGCTTAGGCCGAATAGGTAAATGCTTGCCATTATCTTCTATTCAAGTTAAATAAGATTGAGTTGTTAGGATTCAAGATTGCATTTGTTAAGTTGTTAGGCAGTTCGTTAGTCATGGCTTCTCTATATAAGGAGAGGCACATTGATGAATAAAGGGAAGCAAGAAGTTGATCTCCTATTTACCTCTTGGTGCTCTGCACCACCCTAGGGAGACGAGGTTATAAGCCTCATCCTCCCATCGAGCACCCCTACGACCTCCGAAGCAATCCTCACGCCAAGCCACAACAACATTGTTTCAACCTTTTTGAAAGATGTAGTTCTCATTTCTACTAACTACTTAATTCTTTCGTGTAACGTTTTGTACTGAGTAGTGTTCCTTACAAAATAATTTGTGGATATATTCATAAAAAACATGGCTGGGCAATAAGACACCTCTGCAGCATATTGCTCGATTTTAGTGCCCAAGTTTAGATTGTTCCTTTTGTCATGGTGGAAGAGAATCACTCTGTGATGTTTGGTTTATCTTCATTGTAATCCGTGGCGACATCTTGAATGATCTTCTCCATATTTCTAGTCAGTTTGCTGCTGGGGTGATAGTTTTTGTGTCTATTAATATTTTAGCTTATAATTTATTTCAGTGGTGGCTTCTAATTGGCTATAATGTCTGTGCAGTTCATGAGGTACTCGGCTTGAAAGATTTGGAGTTCCAAAGCTTGTACCATTTTACAGTGGGTGCCCCTGTGCTTGACAAAAGGATAATGAGTCTTCCGGCATACCCAGGTCCCGGAATCGATGCATGATTTTAACGTCGGGAATATTATTTGTCCACAGATCAACAAGAGAACCGAGGGACCTGACTGTTTGCGAGCTTGTGTTATTGTATAGTGGCAATGCCTTGCTATTTCTGCACACACCGGCCTTACCCTCTCTTATTTCTGTAGTGGTTTGCCGGGTTTGCCCTTATGTGGGTTTAGTATGTTCGGATATTCAATCGTGTTTTGTAGTGCATATTCTGATCTTCATTCAGGTAGATAGTTTTGACACTGTAATTTGCCACGCAGCATCTATTACTACGAGAAGAACAAAGGTAGGGAACTCTGTGACAAAAAGTACCAATCAGAGAGAAATCTATGAAGGAAGAAACAATCAGATTTTAAAATCTTCTGTACGTGCCGATATGTTCCTGTGCTTATTGTGCTAGGCTGTTGTGTTCACCGACCCAATCATCTGGCATCTATAAGCTGAATTTGTCTGCTTGCTTCAGTTAGTCCTGTTCTTGCTTACATTTGGTGTCTCCTTTCTTGTTTTACCCTTTTTAGGAAACTCCTTCGGTACGTGCTACAGCCTCAGGTAAGCGCTTATCCAGGCGGCGAATATGCATGCCTTCGGGGGCGGAGCTAGGATTAGGATTTTTTTTTCACAGACATCTAAAATTCCTACATAAGAGTTCAGATTAGTTTTTTGTTGAGTAAAAGTTTGTAGATGTTAGTATAGATATCTAGAATTCTTGTATAGTGAGTGTTGTAGCTCCGTCAGGTCTTCCAACATAACAGAATGACATAAATTTACATGTATATTTCACTGACATCCAGTTTTTATTCCGCACAAACTGCTTCCATACAATACACTTAATTTTCAGTCGCTTGTAGTATAGGAAAACGAAAAAAAAAACATATGGCGGGGCTAATATTTCAACCTATACATGTTAGACCGGCCTAGTAAACCGGCCCAGAATTTTCCATTTTGCACAATTGTACTCCCCCTCTACCACTGGCCTAGTAAGACCATCTCTAAGAGATTTTCGTTGGTGACTAAATTTTTTTTATTATGAAGGGATTTTCGTTCCTTTCAGCGTTCTAACGGTTTTCCTTCACGGTTCCTGTTACGAATAGATTCTAAGATCATTCCTTTCAGGACGGGATTTTTTCTCATTTCAAATTCATTCGAGGGAAGCTGCTGGAGATAAGACAAAATAAAGAGAATGAAAATAGGGAGGAGAATCGGGAAAGGAATAAAATGAAGGGAATATAGTTGGAGATAGTCTAATGCCCACCTTATGAGATTCTTGTAAAACCTAGTCCAGTTTGCCTCATCCACAAAAATTGAACAATTGAAGAGCAATTTGAAATGTAATTTTTCTCCTTTAATTCAGCAACAATACCCATGGATAACTAAAATTAGTCGGAAAGCCTTTCAAGCATGATTGCACCATGTTTCTAAAATTTAAACCCGAGCATATCAAACAATGGTACCTGAAGCTGTCCGGTTGATGTGAATTCAAAGGGTGCAGTCGATGGAGTGAAAACGTTGCTGTTTTCAGTCGGCAAGCAATAGTCGGACCTTTTTTTTTTTCAAAATTAAGATAGAGATGAGGCTCGAATCCAATGTAGTGAAATTGTAAACTTGTGCTTCCACCGCCACTGCACGCAAAAAGTAATATCAAAACAAGCAAATTTTGTGCTCCTTGATCGGACACAACAGGGTTCGAAAATTCATCGAAAACCAGTCGAATATGTCAAAAACCGATCAATTTAGTCCGCACCGAATTCTGAACTCAACTGGTTTTCAAATTTTAATTCAAAAATCATAAAAAATTCTAAAAATACTAAAGACAATTTTAAGACATTCTGTGAATTTTTTTTTTTCAAAAATAATGTCCTTTGCATCATATTTCAAGAGAAGAAGTTTGGATAAAAAAAAAAGAAAAAGTGTGCAACTCATTTAGTAGGGTTTACATTAAGGGATGGACCTTAATAGAATCTATAAAATTAGTTTCACTTCATTTAGAGTTTTATTAATTTCTCCATAATTTTTACAAAGTTTACAAGCATAAAGTGAACATATTAAGAAAAATCACTGTAATTAACTTCGACATATCTACCATTATTTTTCCTGCACAAAGCATTGTTTAAGTAAACTAATAAAAGTGGTTTCACTAATTTTGGGGGTGTGATGGATTAGTTATGAATTAATCTAGTTGCAACACATTTACTCAATTATGCATGTTACAATAACTATTTCATGATTTCATGTATTTTTAGAAGATAGAGGATCATGTAAGAAGACTAAAAAGATTGGTTTCATGATTTTTGGATTAGCAAATAATTAACTATGCATTTAACTAGGTTTAGCAAAAAAAAATTCTCACAGAAAATATACAAGTTTTTCGTGAGTATAAATACTTTTGTGATGTAGATCATGTTAAAAGAAAACCAACAAAATTTGTTTCACTTAATCTGAAGCTCAGATGAATTAGTTTTTGATTTTACAAGATTGAGATTTTTTTTATTTTTTCTTGAACTTTACCGAAATTCGATAAAACCGAACGGTTTTTGGTGGAAATCGAACGGTTTTTGTAGGAAATTGAGCAGTTTTTTTTACCACAAACGACATGCGGGAAATGCGACCAGTTTTTCGTAGAATTCAGTCGATTTTCGGTTGAATTCGACCGATTACCATGGTCGATTCAACCGGATTTTGCCTCAATCAAACCAGTTTGACCGGTTGAATTCGGTCGAATTCTCGTTGAATTTTGACCGTATTTTTTGATATTCGTGAATTTTGAAAAATCGTTGACCTCTGGTTTCAATGTCAAACGAATCGTGAACCTTGGACACAACTGGCATCACATCGCGAACTCGCAAGCAACCCTAAGCCCACACCGAGCGAGAGACCAAATATAGCGCGCCAATGGCCACATCAGAAACCATCAGAAGTAGTAGCTGGACGTGCCTCTGCAAGCTCGGTTGCAGCGCATCCGGCGCTGCCAGTAGCGGATCCAAAGAAGCCAAGTACATATGCTCATCTACCTCTCCCTCTTCTTCTTCCTCTTCCTCCTCTTTCTCTTCCTCCCACTTTTCTTCATCCTCTCCCTCATTAAAAAATTGTTTTTTAAGGAGGGGAGGGGGGCTCAGGAGCCTTCAGCCCCCCAGCAAATGTTGATTACAAGATTTGACATCTAGAGTTGTCATTGTAGTGATGATCGACTTGATGGGATATTGTTAGATCTGATCGAATGCATGGGAGTGACCAAACCGAGAAGGTGGTCTCTGACCATTGACCAGGTGACCATGTCCAGTGATCACGACAAGTGACCACGACCAGGCGACCATCGACCAGACGATAATTGACCAGGTGACCATGACTAGTTGACTACCGACCAGGCGGCCACTGACCACAGTGATCTTCGAACACAATGAATTTCAGCAGTTGGTCTTTGAACATGTGGAAGAGCTGGTCGGATTCAAGAATATGGATACATCGAGCAATTAGTCTCAAAGCAGGTAGTCAGACCAAGAAGGTTGTACGCGAGCAGATGTTCGGGTGAAGCATGTAGTCTAATCCAAGAAGGTTGAAGTGCAATAAAGGATACTTAGGTAGATATATGAGAATTTACATGGTTGAATAGGAAAGATATATTAGTTATAGAAAGTTTGAAGATCAGAAAGCATAGCCGAGTCATATCTGTGAGTCTTATTTGGTTTGAATTAGGAGTCTTGATCTTGTACAGCTAAGACCTGCTACCCTTTAAATATGAGAGGGTTATGGCCGATTGAAATCATCAACAATCGATCAAACACAATTTATATTACCTTTCATTTTATCTCTTTTGCCAAGTTCATATAGTCTCGTTTCCTTTTCCAGTCTACATTGCTACCTGTTCTTGATCTCGACGACCAAGGGCAAGCCGCTGGTCATCCGTGCTTCGACGGGATCCCTCCCGAGTGTGGGTGATGACAAATGTCTGACGACATAATGCCATGATCGAGATATCCTAGGTGTTGTTTATCGGATATTGCACACGAGGTGCTCAGTGTTTGGCGCGCCAACTTTGTCAAAGATTAGTTCCTGACAATATGTCCATAAATTGACTGGGTACCTTCGAGTGCAGGGATTAATCATGAGACGAGACAATCGATGTATACAGGTTCGAGCCTCCGATTGGAATAATACCCTACGTCTTGTGGGGGTGTTGCTGTCGTATATTGATGATCTTGAGTACAAGCACTATGGCTAAAACTATTACAGAGAGTAGATCAGATTTAATCTAACATAAAGCTACAGTTTTAGCCTAAGGCTACAGTCACCAAATATCTTCTCTGCTAGGGTCTTAATTCTTGCCTCGAGTTCTCTCGCGTGTTTCGTGTTGTTGTCTTCCGTGTTGTTTTTTCTCGTCTCCCCCAGCCTTTCCGCCTTATATAGGGGTGAGGTACTGACTCCTATCCAGCCGTAGTCGATATGGAGTTATCTTCCTTGACATCCAAGTAGATAAATCTGTTTTGAATACTGATCGTATCGGGTTGGGTAACCAATCTAAACCTTTCTGATATGTACTTCCTTGATTCTAAGTATATCAGGTACCGCTGATTTGGTTCCGTGATATCTGAAGCTTCCTAA
This sequence comes from Phragmites australis, assembly GCF_958298935.1. Lineage (NCBI taxonomy): Eukaryota > Viridiplantae > Streptophyta > Magnoliopsida > Poales > Poaceae > Phragmites > Phragmites australis. Next base: position 18,321,058 of record NC_084941.1, on the reverse strand, counting down.
TATGTGTTACACATACCCTGTTTGTGTGTAATATACTCCTTATGCGCATATACCCTATAGTTAGTGTTGGAGCAAGAGTTTGTCTTGCCCCAGCAAGTACGACGAAAGTTTCTTCTAAGGAGGAGACTCAAGCTTGGAGGCGAAGTTTAAGAGGAAGGAACACCACGAATATATTGATGGTAGAAAAAATAGATCGCTCTGGGAGGAGTATCACAGCGTGACTTGGTGTATTTTCACCCTGTGTCTTTTTTGCTGTCTTGCCCGTCTCCTCTGCCCAGATGACCATGGCCCCCTATTTATAGGACCGTACATAGCTTGGCGTACAAGTTATCATAATGTACAAATATCTGTGATCTAACCGAATTACTAGGCCTTATCCCGGATAACTACTTTCTACCCTATCGGGGAGATAAATATCCACCGTGGTAACTATCGTGGTGCCTGCTCCCTGGAGCGCGGCGAGCCGGTCGCCAATTGCAGCCTGGTGCCGCACTGTCAGGGGTGTCAAAGCGGCGTCCACTAGCCTAGGTATTTCATGCTGGTCACCTCCTTGCAGGCAAAGTATGATCGGTGCTCCCTCTCTGGCAGATCTTTCTTGAGGCCTGATGACTCACCCAGTAGCCTCCGGGAAGTCGGCCCGAGCAGCGGGAGGCCGAGGCTTTGGGAGACCGAGCCTTTTGGAGGCTGAGCCTTCGGGAGGCAGGACTCCAGATGGCCAGGGCTTCGGGAGGTCGAGGCTTCGGGAGACCAAGCCTTTGGGGGGCTGAGCCTTTGAGAGGCAGGACTTTGGAAGGCCGTGGCTTCAGGAGGCCGAGGCTTCGGGAGACCGAGCATTCGGGAGGCCGGGCTGGTTAAGCCAAGAGGTCGTCGGGGGTCCTTAACAATGACCCCCAATAGTTAGATATTCGACAATCTTTTTGCATCAACACAATTTTTGGCGACTCTGCAGGGGAAGAAGCTTTCGGCTACCTTTTAGCTGAATCCTAAAACCCTAGATATGTTTGTTTCAGATATTGACAAAGATAACATCATCATGACATCCTACAACGAGTTACCAGAAGAAGCGCGTCTGACGATCGAGGCTGACTTGGAGCAACATCGGAAACAACTGCTATGAGCACTACATAAAGACTCGGCAAGGTGTGTTCAAGAAGGAAGATTCTTCACCGCTTGCCGACCAGCACCCTAAGGTATTAACCAATGTAAGTCCTCAATCCTCTCTCTCGCATGAAGATGTTGCTAATATGATGGATCAATCTATCGGTGCGACTATGGCTATAGTGTTCAAAAGATGGTTGAGGACACATTGGTTAATAAGATTTGGCCTTTAGTTTTGCAAATACATGAGGAACAAGGTTTGAAACAATCTGTTGCTAGTAATGTTAATGCTTCAATTCCTTCTGCTATTGTTGATGCATTACCTAGTGCTTCTTATACTTACTTGAATAACCCTCATGATGGCCGAAATTATATGGGTAGTGTTGCACCTAATCATATCCCTTCTCATGCGATTAAAACTGATATGAAACAAAACCCGTATCAAACACCATATGTTAAGCACCATGCTTCAACTTCGGCTCAAGCTTATAAAGCCGAAAGTTATCCCAATGTGCAGACACCTTATTACCAAACCGTGGCATATAGTGCTCCGCCTATACCACCACAAGGGTCAGGCATCCCTTCTGGGTTGACACCTGCAGAATGTTTTGCTACACCACCCCCTGTTATTTCCTATGTGCCGAATTTGCACACATCACAGCTTGAGCCAATAGCTAACCTTGCTTGGCCTAAGGCTGATTATGCTGAAATCATGCGAGAACAAGTAGCTACCGTGCTAAGAGAACAATTCGGGGTGGAGGTTAGAAGAAAAGCTTGTGCATACCAAAATCCATATCCCGAGAACTATGACACAATCCCATACCCCCGCGGTTTCAAAGTTCCTGATTTTGTGAAATTCACGGGAAAGATAATAGGACCACTAGGGAGCATGTGGGTCAGTTTCTTGCGCAATTGGAGCCAGTTCCAATGATGTTCTAAAAAATAGATTATTTCCTTTGTCATTATCTGGAACTACTTTTACATGGTTTACATCCCTTGCTCCTAATTCTGTGCATGTGTGGTCTTAATTAGAAGAAAGGTTTCATGAGTATTTTTATAGTGCTAATACTGATTTGAGACTTTCGCATTTAACATTGGTTAAGAAAAAATACAATGAACCCGTTGATGATTATAATAGAAGATTTAGGGATACAAAGAACCGATGTTTCAACTTGACGCTTTCTGAGAAAGACTTGGCCGAATTAGCTTATTCAGGCTTATTGTCTCATATTAAAGAAAAGCTAGAAACTTATGATTTTCAAGATGTTAGTCAAGTCTTGCAGAGAGCTCTGGATCAAGAGAGCCAGGTTAAAGAATCTAGAAATTTTTAGAGGTCAAATGACAAAGTGAAAGTTGATTGTTCTAATGTTCGCGTGCTCGAGTATGAGTCCGAAAATTCGGACGATGATGATGTTGTTGTGTGTGTGGCTGAATGGGCCTGGTTCTCTAAATCCAAACCATTCATTTTCTTTGCTCTTAAGCCGATGCCTCCAAAGAATCGGTAAAAAGATATTAGATTTACTTTTGATGTAGCAAAGTATGATTGAATTTTTTATCACTTGCTACAAGAAAAACATATTAAGTTGTCTCATGGTCATGTAGTTCCACTACCAGATGAGTTGAAGAGGCGAGCTTATTGCAAATGGAATAATTCTTATTCTCATACAACTAACAATTACAATGTTTTTCGTCGACAGATTCAATCTGCCATCAATGAAGGACGATTAAAGTTTGCAGAGATGCAGATAGATAAACAACCATTCCCGGTTAATGTGTCAATTTCCAAGACAAGAGCATCCTAATTCGGCGAAATCAAGTTGAATCAACTAAAGGGAAAAATGTAATCGTTGATGAAGAAAGACCTAAGCCTTTGGAGAAAAACAAAAGCTTGCTACGAGAAGTGTTACTTGAGAAAACTCCCGAAGGTAAAGAATCAATCAAGATTGTGATGCATACATCAGCTACCGAAGGGTATGGTCATAATGCTAAGCCAAGGATGATAAAACCAAAAGGCGCGGAAGTTGCCAAGTGGAAGGTTAATGAAGCAAGGAGACATGACAAGGTTGAGAAGACCAAGCCCACCTTCGATAAGCTTTTGTCTAAATATGAGAAATACAAGGCCATCCGAGCACATAAGAGCTGACCAAGTGGGTTTAAGCGACCAAGATCACCTTCAAGGCAGGGAGCGCGTGATCATCATTGACAATAAAAAGATTGTACTACTACCATTTATCCACTGCTTGGGCAGTCAGTGCCACTGCTATGGACACTCCCTCCTATGCCATTTCCTCCTTGCCCACATGGGGTTATGACGGTATGTGGATGCCTCCTCCTCCCATGCAATCTCCTCCTTTTCATCCAGGATGGACAGCACCACAGAGGCCAGTTTTGATAGCATATCATGTCTTGTCCATGACCGATTGAAGGGCATAAATCGGTCTAGTAATGTACAACATACCAAAGATGTGAAGAAGGTATGCCAAGCCAATGAGGGTGAGATTTCTACTCAAATTTCAGATCCTAATGACGATGAAGTGGGGACCACAACTGTTGATATTATTGAAATTGGTTCAGTGAAAGTGATTGCCGAAGAGCTTAGCGAAGGACCGATTGTCATTAGCAATAATCTAGTCAAATCTAAACATGTACCTACTGCCGTCCAAGTTGCTCCAAAGGCAAATGCTCATGAGGGGAGCAGCAGTAAGCCATGGTCTAAGTACCTACAGTTGAAATAGTGTCCCTCAGGCTTGTCTCATACAAAGAAGAGAAGATTGCAGTGGTTACGCAAGCAAGAATTGATGGAGCAACAAGCTAAAAGATTACGGGATGCTACTTTTAATGAGCTTAAACCGATGCAACCCGTGAAGCAAATAGGAGGCCAAAACAAAGTATTACAGCCGTACCAATATCAACTCTTACGCCAACTTCTACACTGACAACCACGCCTATACAAGATGACAAGGAAGATGAAGAACTGCTCGATTATGGTGATTCACTAGTGCATGCTAGTGATGCTTCACCAAACAAAGGTATGGATATCAATATGGTTTTCATGTTACCTTCGGAGTTTCATGCTATAGATGGAGGTGCAGTGGCTTAATTGGACTTGGAACCGAGAGAGGCTTTCTTGGAGAAGCCAAAGGAGACAGATTGTCACTTGAAACTGTTATATGTAAAGGGCCATATAAATGGGAAGCCGATTTCAAGAATGCTTGTTGATGGTGAAGTTGAGGTTAATTTGATGTCATACTGAATTTTCAAGAAGCTTGGCAGAAATGATATTGAATTAATGAAGACTAACTTGATGTTCAATGGATTTGAGAGTGATTCTAATGAGGCCAAAAGTATTATCTTTAGGGAGCTTACCATTAGAAGCAAGACAATACCCATTGCCTTCTTCATCATTGAGGTGCAAGGTAATTATAGCGTTATTCTTGAATGGGATTGGATTCATTCAAACGGTTGCGTTCCCTTTACTTTGCATCAGTTTTTTATTCAATGGGTAGATGACGATGTAGAAGTGGTGCATGCGGATACTTCAGCTTATGTTACTTTGGTTGATGCTTCAGCCAATTGGAGATATGGCAATGCCAAGTGCTTGTCAGGACTTGATCTTTTGGACTATGACTTTCTTAGTGTCTCTAAAGATGGTCTTGTACCCGTGGTCGTAAATCCGGTTTGTGCGAACCAGTTAAATGATGCAGTGTATCAATGAGTAGAGATAGGAATTTAGAATGGCTACAAAAGCGCATGGAACAATATCGTTTAGATAAGAACGATATTTGTGAAGCCATTGAGGACTTAGATGAGTTAGATAAGTTAGGTCAAGGCTTTTTATTGGCTGATCCGTTAGAAGAAGCTGATATAGGTGATGGTACTATACCGAGGTCGATATTTGTAAATAAAAATATAAAAGCCGATTACAAGGCTAGAGTAATCGAGTTGCTTAGAAAATACATTGATCGTTGAACTTCGCCTGCTGGTTCTGAAGACACAACCCTTTGAACCTCTTTACAAGACCCTTGTTGTGGTACCTTAAGTACAGGTTCACACCCAAGTGTCGTATGCACCACCTACTCTCCACATCAGGCCATGCAATAAAGTAGTTTGTGCTGTCATGCAGCACGTCCAACGTATACAAGAGGCTCTTGTTGCGGTGTGAGATGATGCAAACTCGTTCCCTATTGCCAACAACACGTGTCCTCACCAAGGTGAAACCACAGCCAACTATTATTGTTCTCACTCTCAACCATTGCAAACGCAAGAGGGATGATCTGATTGTTTGCATCCGCCGCTATCGCTGTCATAAGGTTACCATGGTACTTGCCGCTAAGAAATGTGGCATCCACACATACAACCAGCTTGCAATGTCTGAAAGCTTCGATGCATTGGGCAAAGGACCAGAAAAACCTCATGAGGTATCAGTCAGTGCTGTTGACCCATCCTCCAGCCTAATCGGCTCATTCGCCATGGCCCACTGAGTCCCTAGATTCGTCATGGCAATCTTCTGCAGGAGCCTCGGGGCATAGTTGTAAGACTCTTTGAAACTACAAACAACATCTTCAACACCTTCTTCTTCGCTCGTCACGCGGTGTGATAATTGATTAGCATACCCGTCTTAGTCTGCATCTCCTCCATAATGGATTTTGGCGACAAACATATGTTCATGCCAACAAGGGTGATGAGGAGTTAGGCTATGAACCTCGCATCAACGGCGTGGCTCACATTCCTAACAGTCTCTTCGCTGCATGTATGTAGGGTGTGTCTACTCAGAAAAAAATAGTTCTCGTATTTTGGCTTATGTGCTCGTATGAAGTAAGGACAATTCGGGTGCTTGATACACCTGACCTCATACTCCGTAGGGTTAGATCGGGCGCACTTGTGGTCCCTTCTTGTGATTACAGCATAGTTGCTGATAAAGTGGATGACCTCCTCCCTGTTTCGAAACTGTTGTCCCACCTGGATGTCGCTATTCTGGTATCCCCAGTTAGATAGGGTGTTATACTCAATGATGGTACAATCTAGCAGCCCAGCACCATGAAAGTACTAGATCGTCAACACTGGGTCATCGTTGTCAGCACCTTCTTCATCCCCGCTACCACCGGCTTCATCATCCATGCATCCTGCATCTACCTCAGTAGGGTCCACTTCAGGTCCCTCTATACCGGAACTGCCCTCCCCGACATGCCCTCCCTCCTCATCTTGCATCACATGATGGTCTGATCTTTCCATGCTAGTCACCGTTTCACCTTGCGCCAGTCGTAATACTATGTTTACGTACACCTCCATTTCAAAGTTCTTCTCCAATGCCTTGCATGAGTACAAAGCCCATGCGTTGTTCCTTCTCAAATCAAACAACGTATGAACAATGACCGAACTGTTTGGCACAAGTCGTGGTCGTACACCCTCTAGGGCAACATTATAGGACTACTGATTCACATGTAAAAGGCTCATAACATGTGATTTTAAGCTATCTAGATCAATAGGTAGCTCAACCGTACTCTCTATGTGCTGGCAGTTCTGAATTGATACGAGCCTCCCATGCAAAACAGCGGGACGTTCTCCGTAATAAATATGAATAGTCATAGCGTCTCTGCTAAACAAACGTAAAGGGGCAAATAACTACTTAGATATATATACGATAAACAGCTAATTATGCCCCATACATTAACCTAAGTGATAAAGATAATTAATCAAATTAGTTCTGTTAATTTGCTTCAAAGCTCCATTTTTTCTCTCCTGTTTCATAAATTCATGCCTATGGCGGGATCGTAACTCCTGTTATCATGCCTATGGCGGGATCATAATTGCTTTTGTGGTGGGTTCGTAACTCCGGTTACAATGCCTGTGGCAGGATCGTAACTCCGGTTATCATGCCTATCGTGGAATCATACTTGCGGTTACACTGTGGTAGATTTTGTTACAAGATCATAATTACTATTATGACATCACAAATGATGCAAATACTTTACGTACTCTAAATTATCAACTTAATACCATCTAACCAACGTATTCGAACGGAATAAACACTCTATTACTCTAATTACATTTACTAATCTAAATATTAATATAATCTATGTACTTACTATTACGGAAGATAGTCCTCTCTTCGCGCTGCTGCTTGGCCTGGCTGCTGCTGCTTCTCGCTGCTAAACGCCGAACACTGCTACTCCTCCTCTCTTTGCACTACTCCTACTCGCTGTGTTGCTGCTGCGCTTCTGCTCAGCTGCTACCGCCCTCCTGCTCGAGCCATTTTATAGGCAGCGGAGCATGAAAACCCGTCGGCCGAAGGAATAAAGCGAAAAGCACAAACGCGAAGAGTCGGCCGGTCGAATAAAGCGGAAAGGAATAAAGTCGAAAGCATAAAGCGACGTGATGTGACGTGACGTGACGGTCAAAAGCAGACAGGACGGCGTCCGAAAAAGGATTTTTCGGCACACCGTGCGTTGAATACGGCACTGTTACCCGTATTCGACACATCAGGTGATTTTCGGCACACGGTGTGCCGAATACAGGCAACCGCGTCGTATTTGGCACACGGTATACCGAAAATACCTTTTTCAATACACCGTGTACCAAAAATAAATTTTCGATACACTGTGTGCTAAATACAGATACTAAATTCGTAAATACAACTACATATTATCTATTTCGATAAATACGGTCATATATATTTCTAATTTTAGATTTTCCCCACAAGTACCCTGTCCGTGCTTATAAGCCGTGCACAAGGTGCTTATAAATCTCACCTCCTATCGCAAAAAAAAAAAAACATATACTGCAAGTTTGCCTTTCCTCTCGCGCAGTCTGCTAAACCGTGGCCGCCGCCGCCGCCGCCGCCGCCCGCCCGCCCGCGCCACCGGCCCATCGCTGCCTCAACCTCGCGCCGCACGACTCCCCCCGCTTCGTCAGCTACGAGCGCCATGGCGACATGGGGCGTCTCCATGGCCACGACCCGTGCAGCGGGAAAGGCGTGAGTAGCGCAGCCGCCGATGTGCACGACGAGGCAGGCAGCGGGGCTTCCCCAAGAACTCGAGGCACTCCGGTTCGACTCCCAGTCTAGATGAGCGAGGACTTGATGAGCTGCCGCCACCGCCGCCCCTCCTCGCCGTCATCGGTGGCCCCACCGGACGACGACGACCTCCTCTGGGAGATCCTCCTCCGCCTCTTTCCCCTGCCGTCCTCCCTCATCCGCGCCTCCGCAGTCTGCAAGCGCTGGCGCCGCCTCGTCTCCGACCCCGGCTTCCTCCGCCGCTTCCGCGCCCGTCACCGCACGCCTCCCCTGCTCGGCTTCTTCTCGGTCAGCGGCGGGTTCTCCTTCACTCCCACGCTGGACAAACCCGACCGCATCCCTGCCGCACGCCTGACCCTGCCGGCTCACTCCAACGACCGCTGCTGCTTCCTCGGCTGCCGGCACGGCCTCGCCCTCCATCTGAACCGAACGCGGCAAGTGGCCGTCGTCTGGAACCCCATTACGGGAAACCGACGCTGCGTGCCCTTTCCACCGGGGACCGGATTCGTCCTCAATGCCGCGGTGCTGCGCCCTACCGGCAACGACGATGGGCAATTGATCCCATTTAAATTAGTCTTGCTATGCAACAACTATGACCTTGGACCTACGTTTGCGCGCATCTACGGATCGGAGCCTGATAAGTGGGGCAATGTGATCGCAGCACCAGCACCTTGGATTCCTACGACTCGGCCCAGCATCCTGGTTGGGAATACGCTTTGCTGGTGGATTGGTGAAGGCGACATTCTTGGGCTTGATTTGGAAACACGGAGTCTCGCTTTGATCAACAAGCCGGCTGGCTTGACCTCCAAGTGCGCCTTTCAGATCTTGCGGACGGAGGATAATGGACTTGGCCTAGCCGTTTTGTCAGGACTGTGCATCCAGTTATGGAAGGCCAATTCTGACGGTGCTGTGACATGGGTTCTGCAGAAAACCATTGAACTCGACAAGCTCTTTTCGCCGGAACCGTTGGTGGGAAGAGTTGGGACAACGATACTGGGGTTTGCTGAGGATGCTAATGCCATTTTTCTATTGTGGGATGCTGGTGTCTTTATGATCGAACTAGAATCATTGAAGTTCAGAAAAGTTTCTGAAAGCACTAGGGGTTTTCCTTGTTATCCCTATGCAAGTTTCTTTACAGCGGGTAAGAGCTTGTTTTTAATTTGTAAGAGTATTAAAATCCAATTATTCTTGGTACTTTGTTGCTACAATATCGTTGATGTGCCCAAAGATAGACTAAGCATACTTTGTGACATTTTTTATACTACTAATGATTGTGCGAAAGATACCACAGAAATAGTAAATGCCATGTTACTGGTGCTGATCTTTTCAGTATGACCTGCGTAACAGTTAGAAATTTACAATAGATTGACTTGCTACAAAGTAAACTAGAAACATTTGACATGTGAACTATGTAAATCAGATTGGCACACTTGGAACCTTAAAGCTTGTTATGTTCTTTCATCCAACGCATGATTTTGAAACACAGTATTTATCTATGTCGGTCTCTGTTAATAATAAATCCATAATGGTGAACTGCATATTTTCATCTATCTTTGTTTATGGTAGGAACTGAGCCTGGCTCAGTTAGTTGTGAGTGTGGATGTACATCTAGACTACACAAGTTCGAGTCTTCTTCAGCGCAAATTTGAGTGCCTATTTTTTTAAAAATGGTTGTGTGCATCTTGGACGTCTTATTGGTGCAGAGATCGGGAGTTGTACATCCATTATCTAAAAAAGAAATCTTTGTTTATGGAATAAAGAGTGCAGAGGTCGGGAGTTGTACATGGCACTTTTGGCTAAGAGTATTTTCCATGAACAGTTAGCACTCTTTCACCTTCCAAGGCAAACTTTTGCAAATTACCTCATTTATATTTGCTCTATCTCTCCCACTCTATTGCCTCATTATTTGCACTTGTGCTATTGTTGGTGCAAGAATATGTCTTGCACGAACAAGTGCGGCGAGAGTACATTCACAGGAGTGTGCTCAAGTTTGGATAAGAAGTGGATCTTACAGAGATGTGAAATGTACAAGTATGTCCTTACAGAGATGGCGATGCAAATATAGTTATGTCGCCTGGGTCTAGGCGGAATGTACTTACTACTAATCAGAAGATATTTTCTATTGTGGTGATATAGTGGTGCGAGCGGCTGGGGCATGGTGCACAACCGGTCGCCTATTGCGATGCCGCACTACCAAGATGTCAGGATGGCCTCTACTTGCACTGGAGATGTTAGGGTCTCCATTTGTGTTGCATTAAATGCAGGTCACTTCCTTATCGGAGAAGGACAGATGGTGGGCCCTCTCTGGTTGATCTTTCTCCAAGATCAGACGTCCCCTCCCTCCGGGTTCCGGGGAGCCTACCCAGGCTCCGGGAACTGGGGCTCCAGGAGACGGGGCTCCAGGGGCGTCGAGGGCTCCGGGAGTGCTATGGCTCTGGGAGACTGGGGTTCTGGGAGGCTATGGCTCCGTGAGACTGGGGCTCCGGAGGCGTCGAGGGCTTCGGGAGATTGGAACTTCGGAAGACTGTGGCTCCGGGAGGCTATGGCTCCGTGAGACAGGGCTACAGGAGGCTGTGGCTTAGGGAGACGGGGCTTCGGGAGACTTGGGCTCTGGGAGACTGTGGCTCTGGGAGTGCTGAGGGTCTTTAGAGACGGCCCCCACCCTCCCCTTAAGGATGACTTCTTCTCCCACCTTGGGGATAGCAGCTGGAGGGGCCCACGGCCTCCGGAAGCCGGGCTTTTTTATGTGGATTTGAAACCCAAGGGTTCCAATGGAGCTCCTGGTGGCAACCTTTTAGTGATGCCTACGGGCTGGGGTATTTCCTCCCAACTGTACCTCATTCACTGGCCTGAGGTAAGGAGGGGTGAGCGGATGTAGAAGGAATTAACTCTAGCCCAGCCCCATAGTCTGAATATCTCATGTCGTAGCCTTTATCCATATAGGAGTCTTTCGGTGATAACCGTGAGCGACGATGTCGAAGCCTGATGGGGACCGCGGGGCTCGGTGGTGTAGGTGGCGCCGAAGCCGAAGACCGTTGTGATGCTGGTAGAGGCACCATGTTTAAGAGTCCGTGTGGAGGCCGGAATGAGCCCTTCAGCTTTTATGATGGTAAGTCTTCTTGCCACTTTGGCCATTGTAGCGGGGGTCGTGCGTGGAGACAAGATTTTTTCTTTGTCCTCGACGTAAGTACCAGTGGCGTGTGGAAACGGCAGTGTGTTTGACTGGGTCATGCGCAGTCTCACTTGGGGCCTTGTGCTCATGACTCTTGCTGAAAGGGGCTCGGCTCATGAACGCGATGAGACATGTGTGTGGGAACCCAGAGTGCCAACATAGGGTGTCGCCATGTGGACATGGGTTAGCCAGGGTGCGGTCACAAGCCCTTTAGTTAATGGTGGTGCGCCTAGTAGGGTCATACGCAATCTTGCTTGGGGCCCTGCGCCCACAATTCTTGCATGCGCCGAAAGGCATTCGTGTCATAAATGTGACGAGATGTGTGCGCAAAAGCCTGAGTGCCACCGCAGGATGGCGCCACGTGGCCGGGGATTAGCCGGGGTGTGGCCACGGGCCCCTCAGGGGAGTAATTGGAATTGCCGTGAAACGACACCTGTTGTGACTCCACTTTCTTCCTTAGGGGTGCTCAACCATTCGGTTTGGCTAAAAAAACAGGGGTTCATCCAGCTGATCTTTCGTGGCTTGAGTAAGGGATTGTTTCTCCTTGGTTTTCTAGAGTATGGCGTCTTCCCCCTCATCGTCAGAGATGTCGATGTTCTCGACGGCGAGGTCGCCTCTAGTGCCCGCGCCAGCCCCGCCTGTAGCGGCACCTCTGGGTGCAAGCGACCCCGCGGTCATGCTGGTGAGGTTGGCGTTGTTGCTTGCGGGGTTGGAGCCGGTGACCATTGTGCCACCCTCCTTGTAGAGGGGGCCACTGCCCATTGCTCCGTCTCGGTCACTGGTTCAAGCGGTTGCTCCAGTCAAGACAATCGTTATCTATGATGACGAAGAGGTCTACTGGGATTCTCTGGAGAGGGATATTGATTCGGAGGAGATGACGGAGGCGAAGGAGGCGGCCAAGGCGGAGAAGGAAAAGGTTGAGGAGGAGGGAAATAGAATCGCGGCGGAGCCTACTCCGTCCTCTTCCTCGTCCTCCGGCGGTTCAGGGATTGGCTATTGTATTAGTTTCCGTAGTGGTAGGTCGGAGATGAAGCGCATCCGTCAGGATATGCGCTGCTGTTAGGGCTGGTAGCATCCTTGATCGTCACCTTGTACTCTTTTCTCCCCTTGGTTTGCAAGGATTTGTTGTTTGCTTGTCAATGCCTCCTTGGTAACATCCTTTGGGTCTATTTTTCTTTTGTCAATTCCTCCTTTGTAAATATCTTTTGGATGTGCAAGTTATCAGTAATGAAGATAAATCTCTGGAATTGCTTAATGTTTTTCATGGATTGGAATGTGGGCGATCCTCCGAATAGGTGGTCCGACATGTTTTATGTGCCTTTGATTCCCCAAGCGGTGCCTTCCCTGACCTCTTCGCTCGCCGCAGTGTTTTGGCAACCGAAGCAACAAGCACTCTTTTCTATCCAAGGCTGGTACAGACTCTGTTCCAAATTTGTTCTAGATTTCTGACTCAAAGCAATCCATCTGGAGCCCGGTGGTGAAGTCGAGGAGTGGGTTGAGGGAGGCGGTCCGTGACCCCCTTGGTCTTTGGCCGTGGTGAGGCTCCGGAGGCAAGGCTATCCGGAGTCCCGCGACGGTTTGCCGGAAGTGAAGCCGACCAATGGGCCGAGTGAGGCAGTCTGCGACCCCTTTGGCCTTTTAGCCATGGCAAGGCTTTGGGGGTAAGGCCGCGACGGTTTGCCGAAGGTGGAGCCGACCACTGGGCTGAGGGAGGCTGTCTGCGACACCCTTGGCCCTTAAGCGTGGAGAGGCTTCGAAGGCTAGGCCATCCAGAGTCCCGCGATGGTTTTCCGGAGGTGAAGCCGACCACTGGGCCGAGGGAGGCTGTCTGCGACACTCTTGGCCTTTTTAGCCGTGGCGAGGCTTCGGAGGCGAGGCCATCCGGAGTCTCGCGGCGATTTGTTGGAGGTAAAGCCGACCACTGGGCTAAGGGAGGCTGTCTGCGACCCCCTTGACCCTTAGCTGTGGCAGGGCTTTGTAGGCGGGGCCATCCGGAGTCTCGCGGTGTTCACTGAAGAGGCTGTCATCCCGTCATAAAGATATGCTGGAGGGGGTCCACACCACTCCGGCATGTTGCAATGCCAGAAGGGATTTGCTCCTCTTCAAGCATGTAGCAATGCTGGAGAGGCTGTGTCACCCCGGCATAAAATTCTACCGTCTACTGTTTGAGTAGAGGGGAGACCTAAGCTGGGTCTGGTACCCTACTGTTATTGGCAACTAATCAATTGGTAGCATAAATCGTAACTAGGTTGAACGGCTATTCTTTAGCACGTACTGAACTAAGGCATGACTTACTACCCATTGCTGAACCGAGATGTAACCTTAGACTTAAGTTTTTGCACCTCTGGCATCGAGGCTTACACCGTCGACCAGCTGGAGATGTTTTTGCCTGCCGCATACTGGATGGTGTTTTCAGGTGAGGAAAAAACTGTTTAAGCTAAGTTTCATACTTTACTATTGAATAGTGATAAAGATTTGAGTAAAAGCTTCCTGCTGCTGGGCATAGGTGCGACCTCGGTCTTATAGTGTCTTGCTGCTGCCTATTAGTTATCGGTAGCAGCGGCTTTCTAATAGGCTAGGTTAGCTGTTCTCAAGGTATGCCAATTTTGTTATATAACCTAGCTGGATAAGCTATTGCTAGGTGACTATAAACAAGCGTACCTTTGCCAAAATGGAGCCTCCGCCGCAAGGCGATGGAACCTTCCCAGCCTAAAGGCGATGGAAGAGTTGGTTTCCTGTCCAGGGTTGTCTGTCGAAAGGTCTGGGCTACCCGGGAGTCCAGAATATTTGAAGCCCTATTACCGGAGCCCAACACTCCTTCGGGACAGCCAACCTCCCAAACGCCACAACCATCCGGCGAGGTCAGTCGGGTTTGCTTGTGCGTTTCAGTCCTTGTCACTGGGGAATTGCACTGTTGGTGGCAAAGCCAGAGGTGGCCCTGCGGGCCGAGTGGGGTTGTGTAAGATCTGCCCTCTGGCCTGGCGGCCCACTACAGCCTCACGACCCCTGGGTCGCCTGTTGCCAGCCTTTCCTCCTGCCAGGCGTCTCGTCCTCCTCCCGAGGTATTCGTCCCAGAAGGTTACGAGGGTCCGGTAGTGACCGGTATTGTGACCACGTCCGACCCCGTGCAAGATTCAATGGTATTCCTCCGGTAGTGTCGGAGCCTGTGGTTGGTGCCCCCGGTGCCTGCGAGATCTGCCCGCACCGGAGCCTGTGGTCCCCCTGAACTTCCTTCCACTCACGGGGGATGAGAAGGCTGCTGGGTGACCCAGCTCTCGGAGGACACCGGCTCGACGGAGGTGCCGGGGACGTCGTCATCGGAGGGATCTGGGGCTGGACCCAAGCATGGGTGCCCTTGGGCTCCAGCGCCCAGAACCACCGCAGGGCAGCTTGTTTTGCAACGGCCTCGGCCGCAACCTCCTGGGGTGCGGCGAGGTCCTCACCGCGCCACTATTGGAAAGCTTTTGCATCAGTTTGGGCTTCCATGCCAACCTAGCCTATCGGGTTGACGTTGGCCGAAGGGCTGCCGTTCTGATCAGCTGCAAAGCAGGAGGGGCACATAGAGTGCCCGGTCATAGCTACCATGCGTATTCTTGCATGGGTGTGGCGATAGAAGCAGCTACTTGCGCCAGCGCTTTAGTGGTCTTCGGTAGTGTCCTACCTCACCTTGTACTTCTACATTCACGTCCCCACGGACGGCGCGCTGTTGGTGGAAGAATATGTTTTGTATGAACAAGTACGGCGAGAGTACACTCACATGAGTGTGCTCAAGCTCGAAGAAGAAGTGGAGAGGGAGGAACACCAGATATGTGATGGTAAAGAAGGATGGGTCCCTCTGGCCTGAGGGCCAGGGGTTTGTATTCATAGCACTGGCAGGGTGTGAAATGTACAAGTATGTCCTTACAGAGATGGCGGTGCAAATATCGCTATGTCGCCTAGGTCCAGGCGGAATGTACTTACTCCTAATCAGAAGATATTTTCTACTATGGTGACACAGTGGTGCGAGCGGCTGGGGCATGGTGTACAACTGGTCACCTATGGTGGTGCCACACTACTAAGATGTCAGGATGCTCTCCACTTGCGCTAAAGATGTCAGAATATCCTCCACTTTGCGTAGCATTAAATGCGGGTCACTTTCTTGTCGTCGGAGGATAGCTGTTGGGCTCCCTCTGGTTGATCTTTCTCCAAGATT
This sequence comes from Phragmites australis, assembly GCF_958298935.1. Lineage (NCBI taxonomy): Eukaryota > Viridiplantae > Streptophyta > Magnoliopsida > Poales > Poaceae > Phragmites > Phragmites australis. The sequence goes on along the minus strand of NC_084941.1, from coordinate 18,305,584 downwards.
AGATGACCCTCCCTCCGGGATCTGAGGAGCCTGTCTAGGCTCTGGGAGATGGGGCTCTGGCGTGTATGTCACGTCCCGAAATCCGTAATTACGTGTTTAATATTAAAAATGTGTCATTTGAGTCATATTCGAATTTGGATCGCTTTCGATCGCCTGATTGGAATTTGAGCTGCAGTTATGTGATCAGATGCCCCTAAGCAATTAAATCGTGACATAAAAATTTCCCGAGTTTTTGGAACTTTAGCGCACCTCACTTTGGATTAATGAGGTGGGAGGAAAGAAAATTGGAGAAAGAATTGAATTAGAAGCAAAATCGGATTTTTTTCTCTAACTGGTGGGGCCCACATGAGGGAAATATCCCTCACTCTCTCTCTCAAAAGGGGCAGCAGCCCCTCTCTCTCTCCTCCATCACTCCCCACGTGCTCTCTCTCCCTCTCACTCTCTTTCTCAAGCTCTCCCTTTTCCCCCTTGGTTCCCGCTACTACACGTGCTCTCTCTCCCTCTCACTCTCACTCTCTCTCTCAAGCTCTCCCTTTCCCCCCTTGGTTCCGCCACTACAAGCGAAGCTGAGGTACGTGTGTTGTACCCACGCGACCACACGCTCGAGAGCTACTCATCCATCCATTTAGTTTTCGCCGTTTCGAAAGGTTCGAGCCGGTATTCACCGTTTTCTTCCCCCTAGGCACGCCCACCTTCCGGAAGCCGGATCCAGAGTTTGGAGCTTTCCGGCGGAGAAGTGATCCGCTAGAAAGTTCGCCAACGACGAGGTGAATATCCCGATACCCTCTTTCCGTATTTTCGTCGGTCGAATCGATCGGTATCTAGTTTTTCGCCACGGAACCCACTTTTCCAGTTATAGATCTACTTTATGGGTTCTACATGTTTGGGCCACGGATGTCGTCCAAACGTCCACGTGAAACGTTCACATACGTCCTAGAGTTATTTTAGTCCAAACCGTTTTCGAAGTTTTCGCCGAAATCTCCGTCGGCGGCCCCTCAAAAGTCTAGAGTTTTTAAAAGAGGTTCTGTCGTCGTGCCGGTGGTCTGACCGCCACCAGGCTAGTCTGACTGCTAGGGTCAGTTTGCCACTGAGTTGTGGCGGTCCAACCGCCACAAGGGGGTCAGTCTGACCGCCAAGGGCTGAAACCCACTGAGTGGGGGCGGTCTGACCGCCACAAGGGGCCGGTCTGACCGCTAGTACACAAAAGCTAGGGTGAGTTAGGGTTGCTTGTTTGGGGTTTCAAACTTCGGAACCCTAACACTTTAGTGATCTTTTGCACATGTAGTTGAACCTTGGCGCTCTACCACTGCTAGAACTCGCATTTTTTCATGCATTTACATTTGTTCGTATACTTATGCATTGCACACGTGTATGTCTTATATTGACCGCCGATCCGTCGATTCCGGAGGCCGAATGCGATCCCGTCACGTCGTATCTTTCTGATCCAGGGCAGCAAGGCAAGCATATATCATATTGCACCGTGTTCACTTGAAAGTCTAAAGTGTTATATATGCTTATGTATGTATGCATGTGTCGGGTACCCTTGGGTAGAACCTATGTCGTTGCATTCTTCTACCTTGATCACGAGTTCACGTGTGTTCCTTGAAGCCTAGAGGTGATGTCGATGTCTAAAGGTCTTCGCTATGGTTAGCAATGTTTAGTTATTTCGGTAGAAGTCGAATGACGGCGTTCTCCGTTGTTCGCGAGAATAGGAGCTACTACTGTTTACAATTACATGTTGTTGGTGATGGTATGAGTATGAGACAAGATGTGGGCGGTGTTAGGAGTGTTGTCTGCCTCGGTGGAAAGTCCAGGGGGGAGGTTGGGAGAGGAAACCCGAGCACCATAGACCGCTTGTATCGTTTAAGGTCACTTGCTGGGGTTGTTGGCTTTAGCACTTCCCTTACTCACCACATGCCAATCTAATGGTAAGGCAAGCCGAATACCTTCGCAGCTGTTGCTTTGTGAGCGTGAACATCGACGGTGTGAGCGAGCGGGCTTGTAAGCGGTACTAGTTTGCTCCAGGAGTAGTTCTAGTATTGCCGCGCCGAGCGATGCATGCCCCACACGGTTGGGGCTGGTTAGGAAAGGTTGTCACGAGTACCCCCTTGTGTGCACTTTAGCCGGTGGTACAAGCCAAATGGTCCTCGTGTCGTGTGGGTTCAGGAGTATCCCCTGCAGGGTGTATAAATAGTTTGAACTGTCGCGCTCTCGGTCATGAGCATGCTATTGTTTCATCTGCACCTAGTCGAAGAGTTCTCGTTGTGGTTTGTGGATGATGACATGAGGTTGATGGTTGGGCATGTTATGGTCTGGGTATGGTGGTTGGTGATTGGTGGTTCAAGTTGGCACTTGTTCATATTGATATACTTGTTGTTACATTTACATATGCTCAGTTGTTGGTTATGGCAGGGTAGTTTCATATAAGTTGGTTAAGTTAGTTGCTCACACCTATATCTATGATGCTTACCGCTTAATTAACTTAACCATATTTAAGTCTTGTTACCAGCTTAAATGCATGATCCTTGGAGTCGGAAATATGTATACCCATATTGTGTAAAACTTGCGAGTACCTTCGTACTCACGGTGCTGCCCTTAAGTTGATGCAGGTTCGCAGGTCGGCGAGGAAGAGGCGGTGTTCGGCTACTTTGTGCCTGCCGATCAGGGTGGCGGGCAGGAGTAGCACACTCTACTCCGAACTCAGTGTTTTGGTATGGAGCCTAAGGGCATATGGCTTCATATCCTTTTGTTGCATAGTTTTCTTCCGTTGCGTAGTGGTTGTTTCCTTTTTGCTATAAATTGTGGAAACAGCTGCATGTTTAAAGACTTGTAATATAATATTAATTACTCGCTCTTTCTTAAGTTTTGTTGTGATGTATATGTTGGAAAGGCATGTGTTCCGATCTTAGGTACAAAACACGTGCTGGGACTACCAGGACGACATTCTGATTAATCGTCGAGGTTGTGATTATGAAAAATGATCCGCCTGATGATTAATTTGAATACCGTTTAGACGGTTCCTCACAACGTATAGGGCTCCGGGAGTGCTGAGGGTCTTTAGAGACACGCCTCCGGGAGACGGGGCTTCGGGAGGTGGGACTCCAGGAGGCTATGGCTTCGGGGGTGTCGAGAGCTCCGGGAGACTGGGGCTCCAGGAGGGTTGTGGCTCCGGGACGCGGGGCTCCGTGAGACGGGGCTCCAGGGGACCAGGGCTCCGGGAGGCTGTGGCTCTGACAGATGGGCTTCGGGAGATTGTGGCTCCGGGTGATTGGGCTTCGGGAGACTGTGGCTCCGGGAGTGCTGAGGGTCTTTAGAGACGGCCCCCACCCTCCCCTTGAGGACGGCTTCTTCTCCCGCCTTGGGGATAGCAGCTGGAGGGGCCCACGGCCTCTGGAACCTGGGCTTTCTTTTGTGGATTTGAAAGCCAAGGGTTCCAACGGAGCTCCTGATGGTGACCTTTTAGCGATGTCTACGGGCTGGGGTATTTCTCCCCAACAGCTATTTTCAAAGGCATTTTTTTCAGGTTATTATCCAAAAGTGTAATTTCTTGCTATGCTTGAGTTGGTCAAATGCGTTGACTATTTGAGAACAAATGGAGTGCTATTCGATTAATGTTCTCTGGAAGAGTCTTTTGTCGTGTTTATTTTTACTGGATTAGAACTATGCAGTGCTTTGCTTTATCTTCTTTTACAATGGACAAATTATTGATATCGAAGCAGTTTTGTCAAGTTACTGTTACATATTTTTCTCAATTTGAGCATATTTTGATTTTGTCGATTTGGCATACCTGAAAGAAATTTCCTCCAGAATAATTTTAGATAGCCTCAGTTTCTCTTTTCAGTTATGTAATATGAACATACCCTTTATCACTAGGAGACTGATTATTATTGTTCTGTGTAATTTCCTTTACCTGGCAGTAGATGCAGCTTCAGTTATCGATTACTAACTGTGTTATGAAAACTTGTAATTTTCTCAAGTTAGGTGAATATATAAATTAGGTCGATCTAGTTATGGCAGATTTTCCATCTCTTATCGATCAGCTTTTCCTTATAATTTTCATTAGTTGATTGGGCTTCTTTGGCTTGTAGGCAGGGAAATCGCTGGTGGAGTTGACGGGGTTGAATTTTGGAACAATGCATGAGATGATTGTCCTGTTATATCTTGTAACGTGTATTGATGGTTTATTGGTGGTGCAAATATATCTTCTGCAATGAGTACATATTTTAAGAAGGGTGGGCCTGGCGCAGTGGTAGAGTCTCTCCACTTGTGTCCTGGAGGTTCTGTGTTCAAATAAGCCTCTTTGCAAAAAAAAAAAAAAAAGAAGGTAAGGCTGCTTAGAAATTCCCTTCCCCAGACCCCACAATATGTGGCAGCTTTAAGAACTGGGTATGGCCTTTTTAATGAGTACATACTTTTGCATGTTGTCATCTTAATTGTAAACACATATGCTCTAATATCTTAGGGATTCATCACCTATTTAGTAAATAGTAATTCATATCAATTTTTTTTCAGTGACAAACAGACTGCATAGAGTGTTTCTTATGTGATATAATGGCATCTGTGCAGCAACAAAACAACCTTTTGGTACATTCCTACTGAAATGAGAACCTAATTAAAATGATCATTAACTTCTTAACTGAGCATATGTGCATACACGTGGTGCTCCTAAATTATCCTGCAATCCTGCTCAATAATTAAGGAAAATACACATTTTATGGACAACAGAAGATGTCCAGACGGATGATGAGAGTCAAAACTGACAGCATTACAGGTGGTCCAAGCCCTTGTGCTCATCTCCCAGCAAATTCTTGTTCACCCATGGAGTAAATTCTAACAATTTAGGTTTTATGAAGCCAGCAAAACACATGCTAACCAGCATTTCTGATTGCCAGCTCAGCCTCTTCGACTCAAGTAATAACATATCAAGATAGAATTCCTGCTTTTGAACCAACAAAAAGAAATGTATCTTGGGAGGAGCTTCTGTTTTTCATGATTGTTTCATTCCATTTTCATGTAAGGAGGTCTCTCTGTCACTTGACAAAGAGGCAGTGCATAGTTTTGCTGAACCAGAGTTAGCTGTTCCAGCGGCTGGTCGTTGAGCATTCTCCTAAATAAGAAAGTTATTTGTCCTTGAAAAATCTGGTGAACAGTTTTGTCAGATGTAAGAGCTATCTGGTACAATTCAGGATATTTGAGAAACATCGACAGATCTTGGAGCCAGGAATCTTCCCAAAAGCAAACCTAAATACCCTCTTCAGCATCCCATTACATCTCTGATAAATAATTGGTCAGACAGAGACCTGGCATGTCACACTTAAAAAGCGGTCCATGTTTTAAGTGTGCTGTTCTTTTTTCTTAATGTTAGAAAATACAGTGAATGGTGAATATCAAAAAGAGAACTTCCATATCCTATGTTACCCTACTTCAGTTTCTATTAACAGTCTAATATTTGATACATGATAATAGAACTTCCAATTTGAGAAAATCAAATGGTTAGCATGTAAGACACCAAATTCCCAATCATGTATACATGGTGCATCTGTGCGTGAGTATTATTATTGTCTGGTTTTCGACATGCTATTAATCATTCTTCAAATTGCCAAAACCCAACATTATGCTTACAAAGTAGAAGCCAGATGTTCCTGCCCCTGTGCGGTGCCCCTCATGCTCAATAGAGTTTGTCTGTGTCAGTGTCTGAATATACAAGTACATTGCATATTGCTCGATAAGTGGCTCTGCCTTCAATTCTGATGGAGCTACTAAGTTGTTGCCATTTGTCCAAACCTTGCGAGAGGATCAACAATAGAAAATTGGAGCTATTCAAGTAAAAAACCATGGAGGTTGTTAATCATTGTTTTATGTTTTCCTTCTTTCCATGTTAGTTCTGTCTAATATATGGAGATTCTGTCATAAGTTCCAGAACTATGAAAGTAATTTTACTGTTTGAAATAGCTGAAAACCAATAACACGTTATCTTTGCTCTGGCCCATTGTGAAAATCGATTTGTTTGATGATTTGGTTTCCTTTACAGGTATCCAAATTTGCTTGGCCAGTTGTTAAGGTGAAGAAAAGTAGCAGAGTTTAGGTTTCTTTCTTGTGTACGGTGGCCTGTAGTGCACTGTTGTGCTCAATGTGGAATGTGCTATCTTGCACTGCTCAGCAGTGTAAAAATGTAGTTTGCTCAACTCAGTGGTGTATTGGAGTTATTTGCAGTGATGCAAGCAGTGGAGCTATCTGATCTCAGAAATTCAGATACTAATTCTTCTGCCGGCAGTGGTGCGGCCATGTTTTATGTAGCTTGCAAAGCTGCAAGTGTCTTCCATTGTTCGCTGAATCTGTATGGGCTAAGCCATATATGCCTGAATATTATCTGAATATCTGCAAGTTTCTTTGATGTATGGTTGATGTGTTAGAACAGAGACAGCTGACGATCTTAGTTTTCTTCCATGCTCAAAATAAGAGGAAGGTTATAACAGATTCATTCTTTTTCTTTTTGCTGGCAGTGGCAACCGCGGTTATTGTATCGGTGGGTCACTGTTGTGTCCCAGGTACGAGATACGAGATGCAAGTAGCAATTGAGGAGATTGGAGAGAGTTTAGACTGGGAGGAGCAAGGATTTTGAGAGGGCAGCAAGAGCAGGGGGCAGAGACGAGACTTACTCGGGGAGGAAGGCGAGTTCAGTTCCGTTCCGTTCGATGGATGCCGTTGACTTGCTGCTCTCTTTAATATATTGCTGACCATGGGCTTTCTTTGGGGCCATAGCGTGGTCTAATGGACTCGCTGGCCCATGGTGCCACCCATACGGCCCATGACACTGCATAGGCGTCACAGTCACTCTACAGCCAGGTCTGCACCATCTTCGTTTAGTGTTGCTCTATTCGGTGAAAAGAATGAGATTCACCTTTTTCTTCTTTCCTAGGATCTGATCCCCGTGCATTGGAGAAATGTTGGAATTGACTAATGAGTGATGGTTTCAGTTTTAGGTTGCTCAAGTCCCCATAGGATAGAATGCCAAGAATATGCATAGCGTGGCATCAACATGCCTGCTGCTCCTGCTTGCTCGACCTTAATGCAATGCACATGAGAGGATTTCAGGTTGCCTTCATGCACAATTTTAATCGCCTCTTTCATTTGTCCTTTTGTTCACTCCCATTGTGTGCTCCTTTTGGAGACATGAAAAAAAGACCAGGCATTCATCACCCACGACAATTAGCATCTGGCAAGCATGATACATGACCGTCTCCTCATCAGTGCCTTCAAGATCAGCTTAGCACTGTTAGTTTGCACAAAACGAGTTTGACCATCTCATCAAAGACATGAAACTAGGGAATCGTTCCTACTAGTTATCCTATAAGAGTATGTACATCCATCGGTACTAAGGAGAAATTAAAGGAGAGATAAATGAGTTATCATCAGTGCTAAAGGATGTAGGTACGAGTGCTAAGGCTAGAATGCATGACATCAACGTTAAAATTTGCTACTGATGCTAAAATTCATTTTAGTAACAAAATTAAATATTTTAAATCACTTTAGCACCTAGGAATAGGTGCTAAGGGGTATAATACAAGTAGTCAAGGAAGAGGTGAAACTATTTAACTACCCTTAGCGTCTAATAGTGGGCATACTAGCAAAAGGAAGTTTTGAGGATATGTATGTTACATATACATTATTCATCACATTTCTAGAATAACACATACATAAGATGAGACAATAGTGGACAACTACGTGACTTTGTGGGAGATCTTGGAAGAGGGCAAACCTTTCGATCACGCCTCTGCCAGGCGAACTTCTTCACCTTTGTGGGTGATTTTTGCGTCTTCATATGCGAATGTGTTTCCGTGTTGTGCATGTCTTTTTGGCATTTGTTGCTAAATGTTAGGCTATACATAAACGATCTCCAGAATCTCATACAGGTTTTAGTCATTGTTTCATGCCTACAGAACTTCTTTAAAGAATCTAGCTTGAAATTTATTTCATATCTGGAAATATCAGAACTATATGCCTTTCTCGAATAATATCAGCAACCATATATATACTCAAGACCTAATAAGGTGGTAAAAGCGCAACCCGACCGGCTCAATAGTCATTTCAGGCTTACTCACTGCATGCAGCTACTCTGAAGTGAACTTGGGTCTGGCCAGGCTCACATATTGTTATCATTTATTCTCCAACCTAACCTGGCCCGAGAAATGCTCATGAATCCCTCCAACTTTTAACACCCAATCACGCATCATCGCCTCTCGCCACTTCTGCCGGAGTTCAAGAACAACGGTGGGGAAGTCGTCCGCAACGGCGTGGTGCTGTGCAGTGTGCACTACTGGTGAGGAAGATGACGGCCACGTCCCCTAGAAATTGGTCTTGCTACGCACCAACGTTGACTACACGCTTGCGTTCACGTGCCTTCACAACAGCGACTACGGGGCTGTTAGTTGGATGCCCATCTGCCCGACCAGTTTTTTGGTCGTTGACTGCGCTCGACGTGTTTGGATGGGCGCCAACCGGAGATGGTTAAATGGACCACTCGGGTTGACTCAGTATGAGACTGGCTCGGTATGGCTTGAACGGTTCGGCTACTGTAACTGATCGTGCCGTGACTGCCCGTATACCTCCCCTTAGCCTACGGCATGGTTTGAACGATCCGACTACTGTAACGGGTCGTGCTGTATCGGCCTGTATGCCTCCTCTCAGCCCATGGCACAGTCCGTCAGTCACCGTGTCATGTCAGATCGATCCGTGCACGATTACGGTCCGACGGCATGATCGGTCCGATAGGCACGACAGGCACGAACGGTCCAACATCACACGGGTGGTCCGTCGGCAGAGCCGACCCGATAAAATAAAAAATAACTATAAAATTTAAAAAATATATAGAAAATAGATAAAAATATGATAAAAAATATAAAAATAGATAAAAATAGTTACAAAATTAAAAAATATATAAAATAGAAAATAGTCGATACATATGTACCAGATCGGATCGTACCTGGCTGAGCCATACCCGTACTATCGTACCGTGCCAGCACGCCGTGCCGCGCGCTCGACCCGGACACGATCTTTGGCCCGAGACCACATACCATACCTACAGTATCGTGCCTCAGACCGACCCAGCGGCAAACCCACGCCCTAGTACAGTTTTCTGCACCCACGATGAGGGTGAAACAGCGGCGGACGATTTCTCCGCCAAATAATTGGCGCGCCAGCAGTTTGGCATGGGGCGCGTGGGCGCCAACCAAACAGCCCCGTAACATCTTCGGTTCGTTCAATGCCCCCGACCCCAGCCTTATTGTTGGGAATGCACTTTACTGGTTGCTTTGTTTGGGTGGCGACATCCTTGAGTTTGATTTGAAGAGGCAGAGTCTACCTCTAATCCAGAAGCCGGACGCCCCAGGCTCTGCGATCTTGCGGACAGAAGATACTGAACTTGGCCTTGCTGTCATGTCAAAATTGAGCATCCAATTGTGGGCAAGGAAGGACAATTCTGATGGTGCTAGTCCAATGGGGTGCTATGGAAACCGTTGACCTGGACAAGCTCCTTTCACCAAGATCATCGGTGGAGAGATGGCGGCCAGAGATACTAGGGTTTGATGAGGATAACATTTTGATTTTCCTGTTCACGGCTATCGGTTTCTTCATGATCTAACTCGAGTCAATGCAACCCACGAATCTTTTCGAAAGCAGTTTCAGAACATCTTATTTTCCCTAGACAAGTATGTTTATATATGGATATCGTAGAATAGACACTTATTCAGTGGTAAATCGTAGATTGTTCCTTATATATGTGGTAGTTGAAATACTGTCCATGTGCTTATGGGTTGAAAAGCAATTTAAGCAAGCAAGATTTTTTTTTTCATTTCTTTCTCAAGTTGGTGAACTCATGGCCATATAAAGTTTACAGTATATTACTATCATAACTGAATTAAAGCTGTTATCTTGTTACAGAAATATGACTATAGTTACTATTATTGCCCTGCTAAAGATTTATGCAGACAATTTTCTATGCTGCTGATCTTGTACTGATGACTTCATCGTGAGATTCTAACATTAGGAAATTAGCAACACCAGTTGAACCGTATTACACGTCAATGAGTAGGTTGATAGGCACATTTGGGAGCATAAAGCTTGTTGGCTTCTTTCCTACCTCTTAGCTTGGAAGAAACACTATCAATTAATGTGCTCAATTACATTTTTTATAAAAGAAGGTTTATTGACTCTCAACGTCACATCAAGACGATACAATCATATAAGAGTACACTATCACTCTCTGCATAACTAAGATACACACAACCAACAAAACAAAAAGATGGTACATAAAAGATAGGAAAAATCACTCTAGCGTAGGTCTATGGTGGAGGAGCATCAATCCACAATCTAAACTGCAATCCAAATCGAGTAAAAAGCTCCTTGACCAATCACTCCAAGTATGTGCATGTAGCTACCACCATCTCTCGTTGCTCCTGTCGCTGTAGAATAGAGCACGTATGGAACCAATACATGCAAGTGTATATAACCTTCAAGGGAGATTTTTTTTCTTTTTGTTAAAGACAATATTATTTTTGCATAGGGACCAACAAAAGGTGGCCCCCCACCACCATTATTATGGTTTTCCACTGTTTATTAAGACCACAGAGTTAATTTCCAAATATGTTTGATGCACTGTGCGGTGGGTAAAGGTTCAAAGCCACCTGGACGATAAACCATGCAAATTGGGGGAAACGACAGTAAAAAAAGAAGTGCTTAATTATCTCATTTTTTTTTGACAAAAGCAACGCTTATGGCTACCTTGCTATTGTCTTTTAGATAGATTGTCTTTGCGTAAGTACCAAAGGAATATTTGGATTTTTAGGGGTATCCTTATTTTCCACAGTTGTCTATTCATAATTGAGGTGTTACTGTGTAGTAGAGAGTGATATAGAGAATTCACGCATAATTTTCCAGATTGGTTCAGGTTCCATCTGAACTCGTCTCGCTCTTGTGATAGGTTAATATTGATAAGGTGTTGTAGTAGCTCATTCCACGCTATCAATTTTTGTCCTATTAGGTTCCTCTAAAATGAAATATCTAGTGGGAAGAATTGTAAAACCTTGGCAACTACGTCTTGCTTGTTTCACGTGATGTTATATAGGCAGGGGTATTGGTCTTTCAGTCATGAGCTTCCTAACCATTGGTCCACCCAGAACTGGATTTGTGATCCATCTTTTATGATCAAGGTACCAAAACAAAAAGGTGTTGTTTTACCTTCATCAGACCAGCCCAAAAATAGGAATCTTCTAGTTTCCAATTTACTTGTGGTAGAGGTTTGGAACCGAGGTATTTGTTCCATCATAGATCTTGCCAAATCCTCTTTTTGGCTTCTAGTTTATAGAGCCATTTATAGAGTAGGGCCATATTTTCAACATCGAAGTCTTGGATCGCTAAGCCACCCTAATCTTTGGGTTGGTACATGACAATCTATTTTGTTAGGCAATATCTTTTCTTCTGACTGTCGCATTGAGAGTAAAATCTGGAGCAAAAGTAGTAAAGTCTCTTTAGTACCCCTCACAAAATAAGGGAAAAGGACATCATGTACGTGGGAAGGCTACTGAGAACTGAATTGAGGAGAATAAGCCTGCCACCTGCAGACAGATGCTTCCGCAACCAACTACTCAATCTTTTTTCAAACCGTTCCTTGACCCCTTTCCAATATGAGTTCTTGACTTTTCGATAGTGGATCAAAATTCCTAGGTATCACATGGAGAGTTCACTCATAGCATGAAGCAGAGTCTTCATATTCTTGGCCTTTTCCAGATCATGGTCCATAAAAAGTATAGTGTCATTGGCATATTGCAGTATAGATAAACTATCCTCTTTGAGTTGTGGCTTTAAACCTCCAATTTGCCCTTCTCCTTTTGTTCTTCCAATGAGTATTTCTAACATATCAGTGACAATATTGAATATAATTGGAGAGAGCGGGTCCCCTTGTCGAAAACCCTTTTTCGTTTGGAAGTAGGGTCCAGTGTTATCATTGACTTTGACTGCTACACTTTCCCCAGAGATGAAGGTCTCCACCCACGAACATTATTTAGGCAAGAAGGCTTTCATCCGGAGAGTCTGCAGAAGGAAAGACCACTTAACTTTGTCATAAGCCTTTCAAAGTCAATTGTTGAGTAAGGCCCCACTCAACTTTTTACGGTGAAGTTCGTGGATGGTCTCAGGCAGGATGACGACCCCTTCAAGTATGTTTCTACCTCGCATAAACGCTATCTGAGTGTGTCGGATTACCTAATCTACTACACTATTTATACGGTTTGTGGCTACTTTTATGAAGATCTTGAAGCTTACATTTAGCAGGCGTATTGGCTTAAATTGCAGAATGCAACAGACTTCTTTGATCTTAGGTAGTAGCGTAATTACATCGAAGTTGAGGCTATGAAGCAGATTACATCGAAGTTGAGGCTATGAAGCAGTGAAGTTCCAGAATGCAGATCGTGGAATAACATCATCAGATCATCCTTGATGACATCCAAAATGCCTGATAAAACTCTATCGAGAATCCATCAGGGTTAGGGGCTTTGTTGTGTTCCACTTGGTACACCGCATCCTGCACTTCTTTTTTTGAGAAAGATGTCGTTAGGATATCATTTTCGACACTTGTCATCTAAGCTATGTCTTCTCGTTGCGCTTCTATCAATGGGAAATGGTTGATCTCAAGCAGACCGAAAAGATCTTTGTAGTACTTTGTTATATAGTTTTTAATTTGTGGCTCCTCTTCGATTGTGCCTTTGTCCTGTTAAAGGCAAAAGATATGTTTTTTCCTATGTTTGCCATTCACAATCAGGTGAAAAAGTATCACGTATTATTGTCGCCATAGAGGACGGTTGACTTTAGCTCTTTAGTACCATTTTTACTCCTTTTCACCAAGAGTTTAACCAACTCTTTGTTAGCCTAGTTTTTTTTAGGTTGATTTCAAAATTAGTCAACCCTCGCATCTCAGATGTTTTGTCAAGGTTATCAATGATTTTCAATAGTTATTTCTTTTTTTTTGTACGTCTTGTCCGTGTTTATCACCTATCCTCTAAGATCTCAGTGCTCTGAGTTTGTTTGTCCATCTCTGCATGGGAATCCGACCAGTATTCCATCACTTCCACATGTATGTGACTCATTCCACAAATCCCTCATGATGTAGCCATTCCAATTCAAACTTGAATGGTTTGTGGCCCACCCTTGCAATCGAGTGACTGGTGTCAAGGAGAATCGGAGCATGATCAAGCATCACCGTTCATTCAAGGGCATGGGTGCTAACCAATGGGTATTTTGATTCCCATTCCATTCAAGTGCTAGATGAAGAACTTATGTTGTAATATACTTCTCTAGCATGTTCATTAGGCAGTTTTTAGTTTGCACTTGTATGTGTAGCTCTCTTCTTTAAATTTCAGATTGTGGCACTTAGTTCTATGGACTTGTAATATTATTAAGACATGCAATATAAGTTAAATACTTGCACTCTATTATGTCCTGATATGCTATGCTTGTTGTAAACAATATATGCTATGATCTTGGGCTTGTTGAGCATATATCGAGACTGCCGGGATTGCTCTCGTTTTAATCGGAATGTGGCTGCGAATGACGTATTTTAGATGTGTGTTATCACACGACACATTGAATGACGGGCATGTGCTAGCTCTTAACTTTTTGGATGGCCAGCACAATTGTTTAAACCAAGTGTGATTTGGACAGTTATCACATACAACATCATCTTCTTCAACCATCACATCTACTTTTTGATATCATCTCTTATTCTCACACACTTCATCAACACCATGTATGAGACATGCTATTCAGAGGGAGGACGACCAGGCATCCTTCCAGCTTATGTCATCCTTCTACAAGAGCTGCCACATTTGACGATGGACTCCTGCAACATCATCTTCACTAACTATACTGGCTACAAGTTCTTGACGGTGGGTGGAGTCTCCTTCTAAGTCTGCCCCACCCAACGCTCCCCTCCATTAATAAAGGTGATATGCCCTAGAGGCAATCATAAAGATAATTATATCGCACGTCTATGTTCATATACTTCTAAATAATGTATTATTCCAAGAATGACTATCATTTAGATTAATTAGCAAGTATGTGACTTGTTCGTGGAGCTCTTTATTTATGTCATGATGTTATTCTAATTTGATCTCTGATCACATATCATTGGGATGATTCATAAGACCAATACATGTATTGATTGATGATCACGTTTCATGGATCATCGGTATAGAGATACCGAATCAATAATGTGGACATTTATGTTAGAGAACATGATGTTAGATAGATTCACATTGAGATAGTACTGGGATTGTTATTTATGATGTGCCATCAGTTGTTATCTCAGATGGTGTACCTATAGGATCCTTAGACCTGAGATCTTCATTGATTCCCAAAATATGTAGTGACATACTTTGGAGCTGCCAAACGCTATTCCGTAACTAGATAGTTTTTGGGTTTTTCATGAAACATGTCGTGAGGTGTGAGTGATCAAAATAGAATTTGCCCCTCCTTAATAACGAGAGAGATATCTCTGGGCCCCTCGAAGTAGTTGGATTGAGAAAGTACATGGTCATGCTAATATGATTAAAGAGTTAATCATAATGAATCCACTACTTGATCGAGTGAATGGTCAAGCTATCACAAGGGTGACACGTATCTCACCTTAATCTTGACTGGTATCGTGAGGCAAAGGGATCGGTGCATGTGTATATCAAGGTTCAGCCGATATGATCTTTGTGTATACTCGGAAGTCAACATATCCTGCTAGGGACCGCTATTGACTTCTATTTGGAAAGGGTTTCTGAGTCGTAGCCGTTGGTACATGAACCTAACGGGTCACACACTTAATGGGTTGGAACAAAATATGTGAATTGGATTCGTATATGAGTTTGATTGGATTGTGATCTATAAGGTGTTAGAGTTCTAAAGAGCTTCCAACGTGGGAGCCCATTAACGAGCTCTATATAAGGAGTGGCGTGGGGTGGGGCGTGCAAGGTTGAGCCACTCCAAAACCCAAACTGCAGCCTTCCACACGATCTCCCAAAACCCTAGCTACGCGCGAGGTCCTAGCACATTGGCGCTCGGCGTTTTGGCCCAGTACGTGTGAATACCGTAGAGGTGCTACTGCTATTACGGCGCTGATATTCTCGACGGTTGATCACGACGTGTTCGAGGTTGGTCGCTGGCTGTGACGCACTGGTTGACATACCTGCTCGTCTGGTCGCGGAGCACAACGCGACCACTCGGATCTCGTTGGATAGCATGACACGACCACTCAGAACTGATCGAGGTCGCGATAGACCTGATCGGCAGATGGTCGAGGAACTGGTCGAGGAGCATGACCACCTTCTCGGAACTGGTCGAGAAGCATGACCACCTGCTCGGAGTTGGTTGAGGAGTGTGACCACCTGCGTGGGGCTGGTCACGAATCTGATCTAGAAGCTGTTCAAGGAGTTTGACGCACACGACGTTAGATCGGTCTACTCCAACTCTTTTTCCGCTGCACTGCGTGACGAATGGTAACGATCTATGATCTCCTACTAGCATAGTTTTCTGGATGAATGTGGTAGAAATTTTTTGTTTTAGACTAACGTAGCCTACCTGTTTCCCAACAATTAGAACCAGGGGATAGCGACCACCCTAGGGAGGTCTACGAACTTTGCTACGACTTGAGGGAAAGCAGGCCAACAACACGTAACTCTTTTCTTTTCACCTTGAATGTGTGCAGCAAGCCAGGCCTGTTTTTTCGTTCATGCTTTTATGACACACCGCAGGAGGAAGCAACCTTCACCATGGAGATCAGGATCTGGCACCACTTCATCCCTGTGCCAGGCACACCATAGCTGAACTTGCATGTGACAGGGCCAACTAGATGCCTCTTCGCCATGCAAAGCTACATCGGAGACATTTCCTATTAGTTCCAGCTCTAGCTCAACCACACTCGACGCAACCTCATCACCAACATCATCCTCAGTGAGCATCGCACTTTGATATGGTGTCGGAACCTTGCCACGGAGCCTCAAGAGGAGGCACATTGAGGAGCTGTAGCATGCAGGTTCCAGCTTGAGGACAAGCTAGAGTCGAAAGGGTGAGGAGATGTAACTATTAAGATAAGAAAGAAGAAATGCCTATTTCAGTCATTGGTATAGAGCTAGCAAGATAAGAGAAAGAAATAAAACAAGATTCATTAAAAATGAGGATTTTTCTAATTATTTAATTAGAAAATGAAATCCAATTGTAGGGAATATGCAGATGGGCCGACCCAACCTAGTGGCCACAATAGTAGCCAAGGAGGTGGCTGTTGCTACCATGCCGACCTAGGGCATGCAGCCGGCAAGACCCTACCTGGTCATTGCACGCTGTTGCCTCCTCCAAGCCGGACCTACCAACAATTTATCTTTAGGATAAGAAGTAAAATAATTAGGGAAGTTTGGATCGTTTTAGGCAGGAGGGTATCAATCCATAAGATCCCATCCTTTAGGTTTACTTAGGTGCCAAGTAACTTGCCTCTATATAAAAATGATTTGTACCCCTATAGATATATCAATCAAGAAAGAAAAGGTTTTTCTCATCTCTCTCTCCGCCCCTGCTCTGTAGCCGAAGCCCCTCCTCCTTGCGCACGCCACCACACCACCATGCCGCTGGCCACCACAGGCTGACCTCACCGCTCCACCTTCAAGCCTTCCATCCCCTTTCACCACTACTCCCCCCTGCACCTCGTAGAATCAAAGCACACAACACAAGTTGCAAGAAAGATTAACTCGCTGCTATATTGCATTGCTTACAGGGCTTAAATAGATGCGATTACATGAGCGTGGAGAGTTTCTAGTGCTAACAAACTATCCTACAACCACGGTGATCCACAGGACCTGGTATACATGTATCCGTAGGAAACGCAGAAGATGGAGACAAGTAACGGTAGTGAAAATAGTTAGCTAACAGCCCCCCTCAGTCTGGACGCGGAACAATGTGCAGACTGGCACGAAAATCAGCAAAAAATGGACTAGGCAGGCCCTTGGTAAAAATATCCGCAAACTGAAATGCCGACGGCACATGTAGCACTTTAACCTCGCCAAGGCAAACTTTGTCACGAACGAAATGTAGATCAATTTCAATGTGTTTGGTCCTTTGATGCTGCACTGGATTGTTGGACAAGTACATGGCACTTACATTGTCGCAATAGACAATACTTGTTTTGCTCGGCTGATGATGTAATTCCTGAAGAAGTTGACGAAGCCAGCAA
Source organism: Phragmites australis (assembly GCF_958298935.1). Lineage (NCBI taxonomy): Eukaryota > Viridiplantae > Streptophyta > Magnoliopsida > Poales > Poaceae > Phragmites > Phragmites australis. Next base: position 18,288,327 of record NC_084941.1, on the reverse strand, counting down.
GTATCCGCCACGGCATATGCAATGCCCCTATACTCGGCCTCAGCATTGGATCTGGACACCGTTGGTTGCCTTTTGGATGACCATGAAACCAAGTTATCTCCAAGAAAAACACAATAACCAGAAGTAGATCGCCTGGTATCCAGGCATCCGGCCCAATCAGCATCACTGTAAGCCACAATATCACGGTTGGAAGTGCAACGTAATTGTAGGCCATAGTTGATAGTGCCGCGGACATACCGAAGCACACGTTTGAGTAGCTGAAGATGTGTCTCTCGCGGGGCATGCATAAACAAACACAATTGCTGGACAGCATAACTGATGTCAGGGCGAGTGAGTGTAAGATATTGCAAGGCTCCGGCAAGGCTGCGATATTCGGTGGGATTCGAAAGCAAGGCACCATCATGAGCTGAAACTTTGGACTTGGTGTCCACTGGAGTAAGGCATGGATTGCAGTTTAGCATGTTGGATCGATCAAGAATATCAAGAGCATACTATGATTGGGAGAGAAATAGGCCAGAGGTGTTGCGCGACACAGATATGCCAAGAAAGTGTTGGAGTGGACCAAGATCAGTCATGGAGAACTCACCTTGGAGTTTGGTCATAATGCTTTGGAGAAAAGATGCGGTGTTGGCGGTGAGGATGATATCGTCTACATAAAGAAGGAGATATGCAGTATGCTAACCCGTGTCGAGAATAAACAAAGAAGAATCAGAGCGCGATGCGTGAAAGCCAAGACTGAGCAAGAATCCTTGGAACCGGAGAAACTAAGTGCGAGGTGCTTGCTTTAAGCCATACAATGATTTGTTCAACTTGCAAACAAGGTCAGGCCGAGTGGCATCAACAAAACTGGCGGGTTGTTGGGAGTACATAGTCTCCGAGAGATCACCATAAAGGAATGCATTTTTGACATCCATTTGATGAATTGGCCAATGTGCGGAAGTTGCAATACTGAGCACCACTCGAATTGTTGATGGTTTGATGACCGGACTAAAAGTTTCACCGAAATCAACTCCTTCTTGTTGAGTGAAGCCACGTACGACCCACTGAGCCTTGTATCTAGCAAGGGAACCGTCCGAATTGAATTTATGTCGAAAAATCCACTTTCCGGAGACGACATTGACACCTGCAGGCTTAGACACCAAACACCAAGTATTGTTCATCATCAATGCATTAAATTCTTCGAGCATGGCATTGTACCAATTGGGGTCCTTAAGGGCAGAGCGATAGTTGGTAGGGATGGGAGAAATCATGGTGGTGTTGGTAGAGAGATTGAAATGTTGCTTTGGTTGGATGATTCCTGCTTTGGCTCGGGTGATCATGTGATGACGCACAGGCGCTAGGTGGATGGGAGAACATGGCGATGCGTAAGAGTCAGGCTGGTTGGGCAAAGCAGGAGCTTGGGATGTTGGCTGTGGAGGCGCGTTAGGAGGAGACGAGGGAGTGCGAGACGCTAGCTGCGGAGGGGACAGCCCCCCTGAAACTGATGTCGGAGCAACCGGGGAATTGATGCGACGCCGATGGGTGAGCACCAGATCCCAGGAAGATGCGATCGGATCTGCTGTGGCCGCCCGATTTGTGGCTGATGCCGAGGATTTCTCCTGGGAGGCATAAGGAAACTGAGTTTCATCAAAAATTATGTGGCGAGATGTGATGATCTTGCGCGTGGCGAGGTCCATACACCTGTAACCTTTGTGTTCAGGGGGGTAACCTAGGAAAAGACACGGAGTAGAGCGCGGAGACAACTTATGAGTGGCAGTAGCGGCGAGGTTGGGGTAACACAAGCAACCGAAGATACGTAGATGCGCATATGCTGGAGGCTGGCCGAACAAGGACTGGTAAGGAGTTACGAGATGAAGTGGTTTGCTAGGTCTGCGATTGAGTAAGTAAGTGGCTGTGCGAAGCGCCTCTACCCAAAACGAGGAAGGCAAATGTGCTTGGAAGAGGAGTGTTCGAAGGACGTCATTCGTGGTTCGGATAGCTCTTTCTGCTTTGCCATTTTGAGGCGATGTGTGGGGACCAGATAACCGGAAGAGAATGCTGTGAGAAGAGAGAAAGCGACGAAGGGAGGCATTATCAAATTCGCGCCCATTATCTCATTGAATTGTTTGTATAGAGATGTGAAATTGAGTGAGCACCATGTTATAGAAATCAGGAAGGACAGTATAAGCTTCATCTTTGTGGCGCAAAGGAAAAGTCCATGTATAGTGGGTAAAATCATCAATAATAATGAGGTAATATTTGAAGCCGGTAAAACTGACAACGGGTGAAGTCCAGAGATCACAATGAATTATTTGGAAAGGAAAATAAGTAATGGAGTGAGAGGTAGGGAAGGGTAAACGCACATGGTGACCCTTCTGGCAAGCATCACATATAGAAGACATGCTTTGAGTGTTATTATATGGAATGGAAAAGGTACGAAGTAAATGATCTAAAGACTGGCGTCCAAGGTGTCCAAGCCGCCTGTGCCACACATCAAGAGAGGAGGACGCCTAAAGAGCCATGGGCGACGTGATCTTGCTGGAGCCGTTGAAGGGATAGAGGTCACCAGTGCTACTGGACCTCATTATTTGTTTCTTGCTACGAAGATCCTTCACGGAGAAACCAGTGGGATCAAATTCAATGGAGCAGGCATTATCACGAGTGAATTTGCGGACGGAAATTAAATTCTTGATGAGAGAAGGAGTATGAAGAATATCATGGAGATAAAACTGACGTGTAGGTGTGGAAAGAGGAAGAGAAGCCGTGCCAAGAATAGGAATGGAGGACCCATTGCCAACAACGACGTGTGAAGAATCATGCAAAGATGAAGGACAATAAAAGGGTAGTGTACCTGCGTCACTGGACATGTGAGAAGAGGCTCCAGTGTACATGTACCAGTCGCCATTAGTGGGTTGCGATTGGAGCGACATAGCGTGGAGAGCTTGAATCAGGCCGTTGATGTCGCACGAGGAAGACTGCAGTGGTGCAAACGCAGTCTGGTGCATAGCCGGGTACGCCTGAGCCGGGCCGGCAGGTGGGCGGGGGCCAAGCATGCCGGGGCCGGAAGCACCAGTCCAGGGGGCGCGCCATGGACCAAACCACGGCGCAGGCCACTGAGGAGAGGAGGCCATCCATGGAGAAGGCTGCTGCTGTTGGTGCTGGCGCCCGCGCCCTCCGTTGTGGCGGCCACCGCGCCCACGGCCACGGCCACGATAGCCACGACCACGGCCCACGATGTTAGTGGTGGTGAAGGAACTGTGGTTGCTGTTGTCGTTGCGCGTTAGAATGGCGTCGTCACCGGAGGCGCCTGTGGTGACAAGCGCCGTCTCAGTGGTTGCAGGTTGCTCATGTGCCTTGGAGCGCTCCTCTACGAGGAGATAATCACGCGCCTGCATGAATGAGGGAAAGGTGGGAAGAATAGGCATGATCGTTTTGAGGACATGGAACTTCGGGTTGAGACCGCGAATGAGCTAGTGGACCAGCGTGCGATCGCCAACAGGCTGGTCGCAATCAGCCAAGGCGTCCGCGAGCGTCTTCAGTTTGTGGCAGTACGCGGTGATGGAGAGATCTCCTTGAATGAGGCCATGGAATTCAGACTCGAGGTGCACGGCACGGGAGGGCTTGTTGGCGCAGAAGATGGAGCACAGCCGCTCCCAGACTCCGTAGGCGGTGGAGTCGTCGCTCATCACCATGTCGGTGAGGCTCTCGTCGATGGTGGCATAGATCCACATGAGGACTTGCAGGTTTTCAGTGACCCAGTCGGGGTCATTATGACGGGGTGCGCCATCCTCGACGTGGATGCGAAGGTTGAAACGTCCAAGGACAAGAAGAAGGAGATTTCTCCACTTACAATAATTATTGGACTCCATGGAGAGGGTGTAGGGGATCAAGGCTTTGATGTTGACACTGGAGATCGTCGGAGAAAGAGAGGTGAAGGTGGTGTTGGAGGAGGTGGCACTGGTGGTTACGGCGGCAGCCGTGGAGTCGGCCATGGCGATGAGGAAGGGAGACGGGAAGGGTGGGCGAGAAAATAGGATTAGAACCTGGTGCTCTGTGATACCATGTAAGAAAGATTAACTCGCTGCTGTATTGCATTGCTTACAGGGCTTAAATAGATGCGATTACATGAGCGTGGAGAGTTTCTAGTGCTAACAAACTATCCTACAACCACGGTGATCCACAGGACCTGGTATACATGTATCCGTAGGAAACGTAGAAGATGGAGATGAGTAACGGTAGTGAAAATAGTTAGCTAACACAAGTCAATTAGATTTAGACTGAACCAATATTTCAGGTGCACGAGGGTCCAATTTTTTTTTTTTACTAGCTATAGATCTATACCTCACCCTTTGTGCACCCCTACCTCAAGTCTGTGATGCCTTTTACTCCTGCAAGTGTATGCATGGCACATTCATTCAGGGTATGTTGAGTGGTGCATCAAGGTAGACTGAGGTCTAGCTTCGCCCGTGCCATATCTGGTAGTCTATAACAAAGGGCATCACAGAAATGGTTTACTTCTGTGGAGTGAACAAAATCTATCCAAAGATTGAGATCATCAAGATGGATTATATCAACGAGGCTCTCGAGAGGCTCACTAACTGAGATGTGAAATATCGCTTTGTTATCGACATCGCGAACTCTTTCAAGTAGCATGCCATGTCTCGTTGTCATGCTCTCTTCTTTCTGCCTAGGTAGGAGAGCAGGCAAAAATGTGTGTCATGTCAAATACACTCTATGTAATGCTGTACTGCAGTTACATGATTAGTTGTGACTGCCGTGCAGCTGCCTGCATTCGTCCTATGTAAGAGGGGAAAAAAGAGGAAGAAAAGCCCCTCTCTTTTATATCCGCCACTGAGGGTGGCATCTAGTTATACTGCACATGTGCACATTTTCTTTATACCATTGAGATCAATAGTAAATAATTATATACTTCTTTCAATTATAAATGTAGGTTGTTTTATATTTATGCACAAGAATTAAGAAAGTAGATCAAATGACCTTGTTGCCCCTTATTTATTCTGCATTGGAAAAATAACTCATTCATCTGTGAGAGTGATAGCATTTATTAAATAAGGACATGAATAAAACAAAAGAGAAAAAAGTACATAGAAATTTAAGAATAACTTATATTTAGAGAATAGTTGAGGAGACTAAAACGACCTACATTTACAGTAAGAAGAGTATCACCTTTATTATCTGGATGAATGAGATGGGACTACACACATGTGCACAGGCTTTTGCTTTGTGTAGGAAACTAGTGGAATAATTACGTCCTCGAATCACGGTTATCTCACATAATTACCTCCTCGAACTTGCATGGTTATCTCACATAATTACCTCCTCGAAATTGCAAATTACTTTGTCTCCTCACTAAACCGTCATCCCTTTGCACGATTACTCTTTTTCACTGTTAACTACGTTGAAAAAGGTTTGAGACATCACAGAAATCCACATATTGGTGATGAGGGGCACGTTTGGATTGAAGGAAAAACGGAGGAAAAGTGTAGGAATCACATTCTTTTGGATTGTCTCTCTCATCGTTTTTAACAAAGGAACAGGACAAAAACTTCGGAGGAAAGCCTGTACTTTGGGAGGACAGGAAAAATGAGCTCCGAGATCAGGGAAAACTTTCCCACGACGCTCGCTCCAAAGCTCACGTGCTAATCATGCTTACCCGGCGTTGTTCCTCAACATTGCAGTGCTGCAGTTTTGCGGACGAACAAGTATTCCACTTACAATTTTGTTGCAGAATCCATTCCCAAATCAAGATTTCAACTTTAAAACAGAAAGAGGAAAGAAAAAGTGACAAGAGATGGAGACAAACACCTATTCTATTCTAACAACAATTACGGAGAAAGAAAGAACAGCAAGCTCCCCACAAATCTTTTGAGCAAATCCAGCTTGCAGCACATTCGAGCAAAGGCCAGGGAGCATGGTCCGAGAAGGAGAACACCTCCGGGTGCGCGCCGCGGATGTCGTCGAGCGCTCGTCGCTTGCTCCGGCCGCGCTCGTCAACCCGCGACCCCGGCTGCACCATCAACTCGATCGGGATGAGAGCAAGAAAAATTTATCGGTAATAAAAATTATCGAAATTTAGGGATAAATACGGTTATCGGATTTATCATAAATCTATCGGTGGTAGATAAAAATTTTCGGATAAAATTCAAAAAAAGGGCTCAATTTTTTTAGAAAATCATATAGATTGTATCTAAATCATTTGAATAAAAAATAACACATAAATAAATTAGGGTTGGAGGGATGGTTTGGCGAGCTGCAGCCTGCAGATCGATATTTTATTGCTCGTGTGTAGGATTCGGGAATTAAAATGTGTCAATTTCAAAAACTATCAAAAATTTTAACTGATAAGTAAATTTACCGGCCCCCGCCGATAAACAGGATTATTAGGTTTATCATTTTTTTTACGATAAATTTTTCACAGTTTCATGAGAGAGGAACGGTGTGCGTGTGGAGAAAGACGTCAGTAGATCGATGGGAACTATCGTAGGATAGGATCTTGACGGTGTGCAGGTCTCTTAATTAAACCGTCAACAAGCTCTTATGTTATTTTAATCGCTCCCTTGTTTTCTAATGTCTATATTATGGATTCCTGCGTTCCTAAAGCTCATTCTCATCCATTTCCTGTATTTTTCCATTTCTATATTTTGACACTGCATTCCTATATTTTTCCTGTGGTTTTTCTCAATTCCACCGTTTTCCATTCCTCTGTCCCAAACAGACCACAAGACTGACACCTATGAACCAAATTATTAATGAGAACCCGGTCTTACGTTTTCTTTGGGCCGGTTGACTTTATTCATATGGTGGTGCATTGTGCCGACCATTTGTATGTTTTGTTTGTTATAAGCTGGCTGATTTCTTTTGATACTTCATTGTACAGTGCTATGTCATGCAGCACATCACTATTTGGTACTTCAAGCACATTACTATTTGGTATTTCCTTGTTCAAGCACATTCCTTAATGCTACATTGTGGTGCTATTTTATGTCATCTATTTCACACAGTTGTGCTTTCGAGAGGTTATTTGGATCGAAGTTTCTTTCAGGGGATGTATTGTTGACACTGACAATGATCTGAGAGTCAGTATGACTAGTTAGTCAGGATTCAATTTTGCGATTCTTGAAATGGATACACGAGCAATTTGCACCCACCCTCTAAGAAGACAAGAAATCAATCATGGGTTGCACCCTCATACAAAATTGTAGGACTGAGAATAGCGATTAGAGAAGGGTGAATAGCCGTCTCACAAATTTCTTTGATGTTATTCTCCTATCTTAGTCACCTAGCGTACCTCAAAACTAAGAGCGGAAACAAAAACTTAGGAAAGACATATTACACCAAAAGATCATCAAAGAAAGCATGGCTCTCATGGATTTATACGAACACTAGGTTCTATTAAAATTTATTCCACGAGTCATAGCCAAAAAAAGATTGCAATTTGAAGGAAGAACACTTTGAACCAAAAAAGATAGTTACCTGATAAAGAAACTCTCTAAGTTGATGATTTAGAGATAAGAGAATTCAAGACCAACTTGTATACATTTGTATGTGAATTTTATGTCTCTAGCAACAAGGAGAATGACTTGCCAACGTGAAAAAATTTCAGCTTTGAAGGGGGTCGATGACGTCCTAAGAGGAGGAGAGTGAATTAGAACACTTAGAATCTATTTGGCTCAAAAAACTACACAAGATAAACCTATATCACTATCTAAATGTGATCTATGTTTATCTAGTGTATCTACTCTACCGATCAAAACAGCTTGCAATCTATCTAGAAATGTAAATTGCAAGAATGTAAATGTGGAAACGTAAATAAGGTAGAGAGAGCAAACTCGGTACAAAGATTTTATCCTATGATATCAAGGGCATAAATGCCACCACTAGTCCATATTGGAGCTCCAAAAAGGATATGCTCCCGATCGGCACCCCGTCACGACCTTTGAGCCACCAAGTCACAAAGATAAGGCTTCCACCCAGATCAGCTATCAAGGCAATATCTCACCATTAACCTCTCTTCCGGTTCCTTGCCGTCATGATCACTTCGGAGCTTGAGCCACCACGACAAGGGTCCCCGTGTCCCCGCACAATCGCCTTGCCGCCGCTCCACACTAAGTCGGAGGGTCAACAAGTATGTCGGCGAGTCAGCAAGACTCCAAGGTGCCGACGGACTAAGAGGTACAAGCTTGGATCACTCCTTGATCCACTCTCTAGGTAGCAATCACCTAGCAACACACTCTCTATAAGCACTAATCACTCATTAATCTTATGCTTAATCGTCTTGGATGATCACTTTAAGTACTTTGGTGGTTTGGGTGTTTTCTCAGGTGTACATGAACTTCTCAGGACTCCAGCAACCACAAATGACTGAGTGGAGGGGTATTTATAGCCTCAACCTCGCGGACTAGCCGTTAACCCAACGACTCAGAAAAGTTGTTAACACCGGATGATCCAGTGATAACAATAGTACTAACATCGGACCATTCGGTGAGTACACTCTCACAAACTAGCCGTTGGAACCCCACTCTAGTCTTCTGTGAATACCGGACACTCTGATGTATAATGCAACATCATCACCGGACGGTGAGTATACCTTAGCCATTCGAGACAACATCTTCTCTGTGTAAATTGCTTCGGTATATTCTCCGGTGCATATCACTTCATCACCGAACCATCCGGTGAGTTATCCTCAGCCAGCACAACCAATGCAACCCTCTCTGGAAATATTACTCTGGTGAGATAATCTTCAAAGCACCGGACCTTCCGGTGAGGTCACTTCATTCTCCCCTTTATCAACAATGCTCCGATGCTTGCCTCCGATGTGTTCAAATCAATCACCGGACTATCCGGTGGAGCCTTCTGCTTCTTCTCCGTCTTTGCACTGTTCATTGTCCTGTGTATTATCCGGTGCACTTCTCTTCATCACCGGACCTTCCGGCTTGTTGATCTTCGATCTTCAACGGCTGCTACCTTCTCTAGTAGAAATGCTTTGGTGTGTATCCTCCTCTGAGCACCGGACCATCCGGTGAGGTCAAATGCCTCTGGACACAATGCTCCGGTGTGTTCAGCCATATAAACATCGAACCATCCGGTGTAGTCATTTTTCCTTTCATCATCATTTAGTGTTTCGTTCTTCTTTACTTAGTTATGTGTTCTTTTCGTCTTATGTTTTTGTAGATATTCTTCTTTTGTCATTGTGATGGCTCATTTTAATCCTTGGAGGGTTAAGGTCAGCCAGCTTGTCGCTCGTCACCTAGGTCTCATTACAAGCCCCCATGAATGTTTGCTTTTCATTTGGGGACATTAGGTTCATCCAAATCCGAAGCCTGTGGATGATCGTTGCTGTTGTTCTCCAGTACGCTCTAGGACCGAACAATGATGTGTTGTCCTGGATTGCCTTTGATCCCCATAACAACTATTGGTATATTTTCTACCCGTTACACGGAAATGTTCTATTTCTGCATGGTCATAAGTACAATGTTGATAACAACAATATCGTCTTCACTAGAGTGAGCCACTTCTGCCTGGTGGAGCAGGCACATGATCTGACAACCAGCTTAAACATCAGGAGGGTTTTTTAAATTGGTATCATGAACTTTTATGTATTATTGTTTAATTTGTATTTATTAACATTGTGTGGCTTGCCTAGAGAACTAGTAGTTGCTATGAACTTATCGCAATTGAATAGACTCATCACTCTTGTGTTGCCTAGCCTCATTTGGGCCAAATGAACAGTTTCATTGTGGACTAATATTCACTCTATTTCACCTCCCCTTTTGCATCACTGCATGTCGTAACCTACTATACTTTTACTATCCTTTAGTACCATATTGCATATCGAGTAATAACATGCACACCTTATAAACCTCAGCTCTGACTTGTCGAACCGAATGATTGTGTTGGGCTTGTAGTGGTTTGGAACATACGAGTCACTTTCCTAGCCTTCCAATTCAAGGACATTTTTTTCGATTTATTTTGATAGTATCACTGCCAGTTGTAGTTACCAACCGGCAGTGATGACCTATCACTAATGCCTCAGTTCCAGTGTCCACCACATTCATACAATCAATGTCAGTGCTAGTTGTGAACTGGCAGTGATAGACTATTACCGACATCTTGTTTTCCATGCCCCGCGCATTCAAACTATATACACTGTCAGATTACATCTATTATTATTAGTTGGTTACTTGATCCAGTAATGATACATTGCCCTATATAACTATCCTTATCCACTATTCTTCAACACTTAACCGCTCTAGAGCCACCACACCGACACCTCGGCCTCCACCACACGACCTCCTCCACATCTCAGAGCCAACACCACATCCTCATCCATCCCGACGCCATCCTCCTTCACACCAATGCCTCGCCTCCTTCCATGTGCCACGCCCTCCCCTGCCTCCTTCACCGCATCACTACTAAAGAACCGGCCATAGATGGTGGCTCATCACTGTCGGTTGTTTAAGAACCAAAAATGCAAATGTATCACTGCAAGTTGTTAAATCTCCCACATCCGAACCATGATGGAGCCGCTAAGAACCGGCGCTAGTACCGATTATCAGTGCCAGTTCGTGTTACAAACCGGCACTGATACATCAGTGCTGGATTGTGACACAAACCAGCACTGATAGGCGGTATCAGTGTTAGTTCTAGCCACGAACTGGTACTGATGATCGCTCCACCACATGTCGCACAACAAGCCCGCTGATATTTTCTAAGTCCTAGATCCACGCGCGTTTGACTCCTCTCTCTCTCTCCACTTTATCTCTTTCGATCCCCTCCTCTCTCTCTCTCTCTTTGAAACTGGATCACGAGATCCAAGGCGTGGGGGCGCTTTAATGGCTAGCCACCACCGTCCTCCTCTTCCTCTCTCTCTCCCTCATCCCCTGGTGAAGAGGGAGGAGATGAGGCAGAGACGGGGTCGGCGGTGTTGCCAGAGGCAATGGCAGCAACGTCGAGTTCCTGCTCCCCAAGCTTAGCCACAGCAGCGGGGAGCTCCTGCCCCCCCCCCCCCGAGCTCATCCACGATAGCGGATCGGGAAGAGGCAGATCTACAGCGACCCGAGCTCGTCCACGCACAGCTGGTCTCCTCAAGCCCGAGCTCGGCTGCTTCGCCATCGGATCAACCTTGACGGTGGCTAGGTGCTCCACGACTCATGATAGGTCATGCTCGATAAACGCACATCACTGAGCGAACACCACCTCAGCGAGCTTGTCAACGGCGGCGGCCCCTCCCCCACATGAGCTCGTCCACGTCGCATCGATGTCTTCGGTGAGGAAGGCGCAAAACCCCGCCCATCTTCAGATCTGGTGGCGGGATCCATGGAACGCACTGCTCAGGAGCGGCGGCTGCGGCGCATCCTTCTTCCTCAAATGAGGTGGCAGCGATGTGTCCTTCCTCGTGGGCGGTAGGCTCGAGTGGCTTCGGTTCGAGCAGGTCAGGCTCAATGTTGTTCGAGCGGCTCTAACTCGATGCTGAGACCGACTCAGATTCTTTTTTTTTTGTTCCTTGAGAAACGGTTTCACTGCTAGTTGTGAACCCGGTAGTGATAGCGTTCGACTATCACTACCGAGTGTTCACTGCCGGAAGCAAAATCAGTAGTGATGGCAGTTTGAAACAGGCAGTGATTAGCCTTTTTTGTAGTGCATGACCTCCTCCACATTTCAGAGCGGATGCCGAGCTTCATCCACCTTGATACCAACCTCCTCCACACCAAGACCTCAGCTCCCTCCTCATCACCATCACCCTAAGGTAATCCCCAACAATTACCTAGTCATCCCCACTAGTCAAAGAACTTAGATATGTGTTGCTGCAAATGGTCACCGATATGTGCCTTTTTCTAGTTAGGAGTGGTTGAGTAGTGTTTAAAAAAAAATCCTAATATAGCTCTATATTTTAGTGGACTATTTTTTTTTTCGAAAGTGATGATAGGCTATAGATGCAATTTGCCGATGATAATTTCATATCAAATTATGTTTGAATGTGATGTTTTGTGATATCAGCATTTAGGTCAGCAAAATTATCTAAACCCTGATACCCATAACATGACATTAAAAAAATAGATAATAAAAGTACAACTTCTGACCTCTGCAACAACAAGATGTAAACATCCAAGAGAACTCGAACTTAGGTGGTCTAGGCATACACATTCACACTCTCAACCAATAGAGATCAGTAGTTGCACTTCTATTATCTAAAAAGATCACACTCAAATTTTGAATACACAACTGAGGCACAAATGAATATTTTTTATTGCCATTCCTTAGCACAATATAATCATACAAAAAACTAGTTCCAAACATAAAGTTATATTTTAGTGGACTAGTTTTCTTGAAAAGTGACGATATTGATGGCTACATGTAGTTTGCCAATGATGATTTCGTATCTTACATGACTTTTATTTGATGTAGGGTTTCACTAATTATATTTTAAAGTTATTTAACAACCACCGTTAAGGATTACACCTGGACAGAGGAAGAGAAATGTGCATTAGGTTAGATGCCACTTCCTTCTCCCTCTACCTTGGTGAAATTTCCTCTGCTAGAATTAGCCACCAAATTTAATGAGATCATAGCAAGGAAGATTTCACCAGGACGACGGGTGAAAGGTATATTAGATTTTCTAAGGTGCTCATCCTAGGACTATTGGAGCCACCCTCCTCTCCCTCTGTCTCGGTGAAATTTTCTCAACCAAACATAGGATTAGCCAAAAAAATATTTTATAGAGGGCTCAACCTACAAGTACCTACTTTTGCAATGACGAATACATAGTTCTCCTAAATGATGGTAAGATATGTAAATTTACATATTAATACCTAATTTTAAATTTATAAATATATAAATGATGAAACCATATGTGAATGATCATACGTGTCAACCATATGTGACATGTGATGATTACTTATTTATGTGAACCATATATGCTATTTTTTATGTGAAAATATCACTATCATTTCGTGGCTCAAACAGGTAATGATAGTGCAGATATCACTACCGGTTTTAGCCACGAACAGACAGTGATAATGGCAACTTCACTACTGATCCGTGGCTCAAACAGGCAATAATAGTAGCAATATCAATGCTGGTTTATAACTCAAACTAGTAGTGATATCAGTGTAGCAATGATAGTGATCATATCAGTGTAGCAGTGATAGTGGTCATATCAGTGTTGATTTGTGACCCAAACCAGCAGTAATAGTATGCTTTCATTGATAGTTCCATAACCGGCATTGATACTCTCAAACTATCATTGCCGATTACGCAGTGTCAGTTTAAAAAACAGCACTGATAACAGTTCTAAACCAACATTGATGGCGATTTCTATAGTAATGGGTAGTGCAAACAATTAGGTGCTACTGATACAAGAACATAGCTAGAGCCCATCTAATACATACATAATAGCCATATTCAATTTCGTACACCAAACAAACATCTAAAATAGAATGCAATATACATAAATACTTGCCTTGAGACCGGCCCAAATCACACTCGATTCCATTGAGTGGCCAGCTGTCCACTTAGGTTGAGAGCTAACATACGCTCACCAAGAGGTGTGTTATGTTAAACCTCAAAAAAAAATGGCAGCTCACATGCATCAATCAAATAAAACGGAGGCGATTCCAACAATCCCCGGTATATTACAGCACGATAATTCCCAAGATCAAGCATTATCACGCACATGCCATTAAACCATTTCACATCATAACATAGGGGCATAAGAGTGCATAATCCGTACTTAAATTACAAGACTTGGATCATATTACAAGTTCAAAAGATAGAGTGCTCTAATTAAGAATTAAACATGAGAGCTCAGCCATAGAACAAGTCTATGAGCTCCCAACTTAATGAAACAAATGCTATATGATCATAACGCATAACATGGTTCATTTCTAGTGCAAAAGTAACTTAAACACAATGGAATAGTTTGTGATGCAAAGCATAAGCTTGTGGCACCATTTACCCACAAGGAAACCAACCTGTATTATTGAAGTATGATAATCACTCCTTATCTCCCGCACTACCATTGGTGGGACAAAAGTAACCAAACATGGCTTCATCACCTGCAAAAACTTAGAGATAGCAATGTGAGTACAAGGTACTCGTAAGACTCGTACATATGGATATATATATACCCGGCGAATGAGAATGCATGTATAATTCAAGGGAGATCACAATGTTACAACATTTTTCATAAGGAATTTTAATCAAAGGAATGACATTAACACCTACTATTAATCAAAATAAAACAAGACATAACAACCATTAGGTGCAGCAAGAAAACACTTATCCACATCTCATTCTAATCCATCAAATGCCTAAGTAATTGCAAGACAACAAGTAACATCTTAAAGACAAGTGATCATTTAACAATTACCAATGAACATGAACATATGACGACTTCCCTAGCCACCACCATAACATCATGAACCTGTTGGTGGTTTACATATACAATGAATTTGTTGCATTCATCTATGGTTTACATGATGTTTATTGTTTACCTTTATCTGTCTGCTAGTAGGGTTAGTTTACATAGCATTCTCATTTGTTTTATTCGTTAACAACATACGCCTCCTAGTAAAATCAGGTAGTAGAATAATATGCATATTTCCAACCACCAGCGTTGAAATAGCTCATGCAGAGACTGCTTTTCCAACCAGCGTTTTGTCACGAAATACGCATATTTCCAACCACAACCACGAAATATACAGATGTTACAATGTAGGCGTCGGCATGTATGTCCACTCATGCAGAGATTATGGGCACTGCAATAGCTCTCTAGAGAACCACTGCCCCAAACTAGTTTACACTTTCAACAGCATTGATGCAGATGGCACTGTCACAAAGTGGGGATATTCCACTCTCATTTTAGTCCACGAAAGGTATGGCAGTAATATTTTAATTGGATGTTCAAACAAGCTTCTTTTTATATTAATAACGATCCATATAACGATTGGAGATCAAAATAGCCTTAATTTTGTTCCACTGTAATTTCATCAGCCTGTTTAATTACACTGGATCATATTAAGGATGTTGTGTATAAGTTTCTCTTTCTATTTAAGAAACTGCTGTGTAGTTTCATATTTTTTAGATAATGGAAGTACAACTTCTAGCCTCTGCACCAACCAGACGTCAAGACGTCTAGGATGCACACAACTATTTTTTTAAAAAAAAATAGACACTCAAATTCGTGTCCAAGAGGACTCGAACTTGGATGGTCTAGGCATACATTCACACCCTCAACCAACTGAGCTGCTCAGTTCCTAAATTTGTGCATTATTGCTCAACTAACAATAATTAAAAATAAATGAACTAGCATGTGTAGGTTCAATTCTAGCAAATTGCTCAACTAGCATGGTTAGGAGTTGGGTAATCAATAGGAATGCATGCCCATTTCAGATTTGTCATATGCTTAAAAACAACTATAAACAAGAGCATATAGCTAGATCCAGCATAAGCATAACATCACCATTAGGACCAAGAACTAGGTGCATTATGTTTTAACACTGAGATTAGCATCTAGGTGAGGTTCTTGCTCAGATTAGAAGCATGATCTTCATAACAAGGTTTTAGGCATCAAATTGCTCTCAGCTATATGATTTCATCATGGTTAAATATGAACTAGCTAGATGTATCGTTTTAGGGCATAATAAAGGCCTCATCTAGCATCATCAAGCATCACAGAGCATCACATGCATCATTTAGGCATCAATTACGTGATTAGCCATGGGAATTAGCAAAAGAGGCTGCCGGGTTAGCTAGGACCGAACCAGGGGAGCCAAGCTCCATGGCGACGGCGACACCGAGGAGGAGCAGCACCATCACCATTGTGGCGGCAGTGACACGGCCAAATCTGAGCCACCCCACCAAGCTGAGGAGGACGAAGAAGAGGACGAAGCCGAGGCCAGGTACGTGGAAGAGCTTCCTAGGAGCGTCGCCGTGTCACCAGAGCCGAGGAAGGAGGCCGTCGACGGCGGCAGTTATGATACCCTAACACCAAGCACCACCACCCAGCCGATCCAAGGGAGGAGGAAGAAGTCGGCGTAGAGGAGGATCTCCAGAGGTACAGGAGCTTCTCTGGAGTCCCCCAGATTCAGCTGACGCGGCGGGATTGCCATGGCCAACGGTGAGCTGACCTAGGGCTCCAAACCCTAGCTCACTCGATCGGATGTGCCAAGGGCGAAGATGAGTCGTGACCATGGGGGGAATGAAGAGGAGACGACAGGGAACCCATCGGTGCAGATCCGACACGCTGGAGACAGAGAGGATGGCCAGGGCGGCGAACAAGACCAAGAGGAGCTGCGTGGAGGTGCCGAGGCGCGGGGACGAGCAGAGGAGGGAGAAGGGGAGAGAAGGGGCAAGCGGTTGGATGCGACCACGTGGGCAGCCTCGGTCGGGTTTGATCCAACCCGGGGGCCCGGGGGAGGGGGGGGGGGTTCAAGTGGCAGTCGGGTTGGGCTGAGCCAAGCCAGGGTTGGGCCAGGGCTATGCTGCTTGTATGGGCCGTACTTGGGCTTCTGGGCCAGAATTTAATCCATCATTGGGCAACAATTCACTTTTACCTATTCTTTTATTACAAAATATTTTTATTCTAGAAAATCAATTAATCGTGACTTAATAATATGAGACTATTTTTAACTGAATAGAAAAGGTTACAAAAATAGGATAAGGACTTGTTTTATTTCAAATTGTTTTCAACTCGCATTTCCAAAAATAACCAAATTTTCACCTAGTAACCTCTTTAAGGACATCGATCGGGGCTTGGGTTAAGATCCGTGACCTTGTTCGTAATCGTTAGTCCCCTTAATGACATATATATATTCTTAAGTACATCGTTCTTACGAATCCTTCGACTCAATTGTTTTCAAGCTTCAGAATAGACCTAGAGTAATTGGAACACATAACCTGATTACCTGAATCTTTGCAAGTGCACGGAGCCTATCTGGTATCGTAACCGGCGGTACAAAAGACACCCAGGAAAGGATAAACGTCTGTGCTGCAAACAAAATCTACCCAGAGATAGAGATGATATCAATGAGGCTCTTGAGAGGCTTACCAATCGGGATGTGAGATACCGGTTTTTAGTCGACACAGAGAACTCTTTCAAGTAGTAACTTTGCACATCTAGGGATATTAATAGAATTATATGGAATAAGTGATATATTCAATGTAATACTGACCCACAAAACATGGTTGCACTGTGTACATATGTGCAGTATGCTTGGTTTTTCTTTTTAGTACATCTTCACTTCAGTAAAACTCTGCAGCCACATGCTATGCTTATCGAGTTTACAGTGGATGGAACTTGCGGTTGTCAGGTAAAAGACAAAACTAGCTAAATCTGCTTTATTTGTTTGCTATATACAAACCAGGTTATGGATTGGAACTTGAAAGGTGAATAGGAAAATGCAGCTACTCTCACAAGCATATGAATGGACACGATCACAAGACAAAGAACAGCATGCTTGCATAAGATTTCCAACTAGAAGATAAACAGGTCAAAAAGTTGCTTCATATGATTAAAACATGGGTAAAAGAGCTTAAATATTATCAAGCCGCCAACTCTGACACCTAAACTTGCAAGAGTCAGACCCAAATGTATATAAGGTGGCACTAGGAGGGGGAAATTGAACCAAATGGAAAGCTACTGGACAGGACAGCATTAAACTAAATTTGAGAGAGCATAACGCACAGACTGAAGGAAAATCTCCAGGAAGAGATAAATCACATCACACTATTGTTCATCTTTTAATAAGATAATTTAGCATCATCCAAACTGTATATATCTTGAGGCAGATAAGCAGCACAATTTGCTTCAGGACCTGTAACATGTACCTTACACATTATATCTTCAGTCCACTGAATCCGCTGAACAACAGAAGAACACCTACTGCGAAGAGTTTTGGTTACATGACATTAAGAGTTTACATTTTAGATTCTTGATTAAATTTTACTAATAGGAATCCTCATTTAGTCAGATAGGATGATATTTTGTGAGTGCAAGAAAACATGTATTCTATATCAATGTTCAACCCCTTTGGGCCTTTTACTAATATTACCTGCCCATCACCCAACTTAGTTATAAACGACAAGATGATAACAAAACCTAACTGAATATATGCATTTGAAGGACGATTAAAAAAATTAGTCATGGCACCCTTCTCTGGAAAGTAGGAGATCTACATTCTATTGGTAAGCCTGCTTGGTTCATACAAAATAGTTAGCAAGCAAGTTCTATATCAGGAAGAGAGCATTTGAGTAATTTAAGACAGTGAACTCCGAAGTAATCTATAACCCCACTGTCAAATATCTGTGTTCATTCTCATTGCAGCTACTTCATCCTTCATCGCCTGACAATATTTTTCAGCAGCTTCTACTTCCTTCTCCAAACTAACTAGATCTATTCCTTCATTTAATTTATTAGGCACAGATGAAACAAAAGCTTGTTTGTTTTCATCCAAATGCCTCTCCATCGTTCGTATGTTGTTTTTCAGTTTACTCAGATGACTTGACAGTGATTGAACGCCCTTAGCTTCCTGTTCTTTCTTCTGGGCATCCTCAAGCCTTGCCCTAGAATCTTGAAGCCTCTTATGTCGGATCTGTGGCTCCTTCAAGCGGGCAATAAGATGCTTCACATTGAAACCCAGCTGCTCCAAATGCTGAGCTTTTCTCATCAAATATGCAATGTCAGAAGCATCCGTATCACATGTTGTCTTGAGCACCTCCTTAGCCAAACCTACTAACAGAAACCATAGTCCACTGTAGGCTAGATCTCCTAGAGCTTCATCGTTGTTCACTAACCCTCTGTAGTGTGGTTTCTGGGGAATGAAATCAAAGAACAGAGGGTACTCCCTCATGGCTGCTTCAGCATAAGGGTCAATGTTGCTGTTCTTAAGGGTCTCTTGCTTTCTTCCACTTCCTTCATCTTCATCGGAGCTTTCCTCCCATTGAGAGAGGAGGCCAGAGCGCACGAACTCTTCGAGCTCCACGACGAGTTGCCTATGATGATATTCAAGATCAAGGGCACTCTGTTCCTCATCATCATCCAGATTTATTGTTTCACATTTCTTATCATGCTGTTCAAGAACGATACATTCATCATCACTGCAACGTTCTGCCAATTCATCACATTTCATAGAGTCAGAATTAAGATCTTCTTGGAATACAGAGTATTTCTGTGCTTCTAACTGCAATGAACTCTTCTTGATCTTATTACTGACATTGCTTTTGGTCTTCCTACTACCTCCATCTTCAGCAAATTTATCTCGTCTTTTTTTCTTCTCTTTATTCCATTTCACCGCAGCAGCATTGTAGTCCTTATCACAAGCACCAAGGCCCAGGACAATCACCTTTGCTTTGTTCTCCTGTATTCCATTACCCACTTGTGCTAGCTGCTCTTCACCAATATAACTGATGTCCTCCTGCGCGGTGACTTCTCTAAACTGAGCAAGTGCTGCCTCTACTGAACTTTTCTTATTTGCATTCAATTGCAGCGAAGTAGCCCTAATTTCAAGGTTTGGTATCACCAAGCAACCATATCGATCGGTGTCCTGATGCCTGTGAAACCGCCCACTGCACCATGCAACATAATCATCACTAGCCATCCCATGTCTACCAATACTAGGTATCCAGAACTCGATACCCTCGGATTCAAACTCATGGATGATAGACACAGGAACAGCCTGATCATAACCAAACTGCCTCGCAACAAGGTGCGGATTGTACAATACAGAATTATCCATGTTATCACCGTACCACCCAGTCAACACTGTTTGTCTGATAATTGCAATGTAGTCAACCAACCACTCCGGCTTATCTTCACCTCTACAGCTCACCAAAATGGAATCCACGTTGAACCACTTGGGTTCCATCCAGTTCAGGGAGTTGTACAGGTAGGGCCTCCAATCGAAGCATGCTTCATCCAGCAAAACCTGTAGAGCCTCCTCAGGTGTGCTCGTCCTCTTCCTTTGGCTCCAATGCAATACCCGGACACTTGATATGGGGAACTGTGGCGCCTTCAGCTGCGGCGGGCGCAGCCG
Organism: Phragmites australis; assembly: GCF_958298935.1. Lineage (NCBI taxonomy): Eukaryota > Viridiplantae > Streptophyta > Magnoliopsida > Poales > Poaceae > Phragmites > Phragmites australis. The sequence continues at coordinate 18,268,297 of NC_084941.1, read as the reverse complement.
CTTGTAGCGCTCCCACATCCACACCTGCAGCAGCCAGAGCGGCGCCCGCACGTCTATGCGGCCACTTACTCTATCAGCCACTGCAAAGGTAACAATCTTGTCCATATCCGCATAAAGATTTGCCACCATGGCTGGGCCAAGGGCAATGCGCTCGCCAAGACTAAGCCTCGCGGCAAGTGCGAACACGCGCTCCGGCAGCTCGACGCTCCTCGCTCGCAGCCATGGCGTAACAAAGAACGCCAGCCAGTAGGCGAAGAACCCAAGCCGCCGCAGCTCGTCGTCCTCGCCGGGGCGGATGCCGCTGCCGTCGAACCACTCGAGCCACACCTCCGCCGACACGCGGCGCGCGGCGCGGGCGCAGGGGTGGAGTTCCATGATCTTCTCCTTCTCGATGACGAGGCGGATGCGGAGGTCCTCCTCGTCGGGGGTGAGGGGCCGATCCAGCGGCGCGCCAGAGGGGGGCAGACCGGCGAGGACGAGCGCGTCCTCGAGGGTGAAGGTGGCGGGGCCCGCGGGGAGGCGGAAGGCGTGCGTAGCCGGGTCCCAGAGCGAGAGCAGCGCGGAGAGGGCGGGGCGGTCGGGGGCGACGGTGGCGGTGGAGGCGGCGACGGCATCGGAGATGGCGGCCGAGGCGAGGACGGGCGCGAAGGCGAGGTCCCGGAGTGCGGTGGCCACCCAGGCGCACCAGCGTGGGCAGGGGGAGAGGTGGCGGAAGGAGAGCGGCGGGATGGGGTGCGGCGGGGAAGAGGGGAGCGGCGGCGGGGGGGTTGGGTCTCGTGGGAGGAGGGGAAGGGGGAGGAATGCGGGGGGCTTGGGATCGTGCTCACCGCGGCAGTGGAGGCGGCGGACGGCGGAGGCATACATTTCAAGGGTGCGGCCAACCGTGGTGGTCGTTGGTTTGCCTGCCGTGCCGCCGCCGGCGCGTGGGGGCGGGAGGGGAGGGAGGCGGGGAGATTTGGAGGGCTTTGGGTGGGCTCCGCAGGTTAGGGTCAAGTCAAGTCAAGGGTGGTCACGACTAACGAGTCCGTCAGAGTTGGTTCTGCTACCCAAAGAAAAAAAAAATAACACTAATTATATATGCTAAGTAATAAGTATATAGTATAATTTTCTATTTAAATAAGATGTATTATTTTGAGATCTATATTAGAGGTAGATGCACGACTATTTAGATGATATTGCAAAGGTATCTGCAGCACCACTACATATAATTTTTTTCACGAAAGGGCTTTTGCGTATGTGTATGTTAGCTATTTTCTCATTAGATTTTGTGTCTCACATGATGGGATTTTGTGGCCCGATACCTTTCCTTTCCATGAGAAAAAGGCACCCTAGGCAGGTCAAGAACTCTTCCCCATTGCTGAATCATGAGTCGTGATGCCGCCTCAACCTCTTTTGCTCACGGGGATATTTAACCTTTTGCCACTATCAAGAATGGCACATCTTCAAATACGACTCTTTTCATTATCCTTTATAATTTGCCACCGGAGAGAGACAACTTCTTATTCCTTTGACATTTTCATTACTTCATCAGAGGCACCAAGGTCATTCCCTTTTTCTCCTAGCTAGTTCTTCTCCCATATCTCTTCTTCTCCGTCGCCGATGCCATGCCCCCACCTAGTGGTGAGCTCCCACTCCTCAGCCATGGCTAAAAGAATACTACTCGCAAAATCCCCAGTGGAGCTACAAAGAAATCTACAACTAGATTTGAGGCCCTGGAATTCCATGGATGAGTGTAGTAGCATTTTGCAAAATCGATTTCCACACAACAAGCAAATCCATGCGAACAAGATTCGATTCATACTAAGAAAAAGAAAAAAAATAGATCTATGGGAACAAGCTAGAATGGATCTGAGATAATGCATGCCATAAACTAGGTTGATAGGGTGATGACATTGGAAGCGCATGCACCCATCACTTCTGCCCTTTCGTGTAGCCACACCAGCAAGCTTAGGTGCCACGATGAAGCTGCTGCATACCCCTCTTTTGGAGGCCTCCCTGGGTCCCCGAGAGGATGTCAAGGGCTCATCGTTAGTCGCCACCAACAACTTGGGCTCCATTGGACTAGATCTGGAGCCATGGGCGTCATCGAGCTTAATACATGGCCGATGGCCCGCGGTGCCACCATGGCTCATGAGCATGCAACCTTGGGCGTTGGCAATAGTGAGTGTGTATGGGGTTGCAGTAGAGCCGAAGGCGTAGCAGGCATCGAGCACCAACAAGGAACACAATGCACGGTTGGCAACCCATTATGTACAGACAACAGATAAGGAAGAAGAAACAGAGGGAGAGTATGCTTGAATTCTTTCACCAAAATGACACCTAGGCCCCACAAAAATACTCTCGTTTGCCACTTTAAGCCTTTTCCACTGCCACCTAGTATTTTTTTCCCCCTTGCCAATGTGGAATCTCACGAGAAACATCCACACTATCCCTTCTCTCTCTCTCATTTCGTCCTCACATCTTCTCTCTTGGACGAGCACCGTGCCACTGAGATCCACACTACCACTACCAAATCTTGCAACGCTAAGCACAGATCCGTTAGGCTGAACCAAGAGAAGTGCGGAGAAAGGTCGCTAGGGTCTTCTCTGATTGATTCCCATGTGAATCCCATCGCCTTCTGACTGAATCGAGCTCCGCATCTGCCTTCTTCGCCGGCGCCATCAAGCCTCTCTGCCACTTCACTGATGTGTTGTTATGTGCCAGCTTCTTCTTCCAATTCCAAGCCACGGTGACGCGCTCACACCCCTTAAATCCCATCCCCACCCTCCTCCTACTCACAATCACCGCCGCCAACCACCCCAGCTTATGTGCCCCTGACATCATCCCATGCTCTGTCCCTCGGCGTAATGAGCAACGTCGCAGCTCACCGCTGTTGCAAGCACTGATGTGACGATGCTCATGAGTGTGCCTCCTTGACTCGTCGTCATCGCCGCCTCTTGTGCCCCAGTAATTTCCCCGTTGTCCGGTCCTTTGGCCTTCGTGTGGCACTCGATGTCACCACCTCATCGTCGTAGCCTCGTTCCCAACCAATTCCTTGACATGCTGTCATTTGTCCTATACGTCACACTAACCACTGCCCCCCGTCACCGCCTCAAGCACCGCATCTACAACACCCGTCACCTCGTCTGCACTCCTCGCTCCTGCCGCAACTGCAGCATCCTTATTCCCAGGGTCAGGCACTTCCCTAGCCTTCACCCATTCGCTCTTTACTTCCTTTTCATGACCGGCACATCAGTATAGATCAGTTCAGAGCACCTTGCCCCGGAGTTGGCCAAGAGAGAAGATGTGAGGGTGAAATGAGAGAGAGGGGTGGATAGAGTGGATATTTCCTGTGAGATTTCACATCGGCAAGGGTAAAAAATAAAAATGCCAGGTGGTACTGAAAAGGGCTCATGGTAGAAAATGAGAGTGTTTTTATGGGACACAGGTGGCATGTTAGCATAACAATTGTGGTGGGTATCATTGGTAAGTTCCATCTGGACAACAAAAAATAATTAACCCCTCCTCTCCCCAGCGATGACATCAACATCTCATGCAATAAGATGAATCTATCAAGTACTATGCATCCTTCTCCCCTCCTCCCCCTCCTGGGTCTCATCTCACGAGGTGAGGTGTTAGGGTTTTGTAAATCTTGTTCTTCTCAAAGAGGAGGAGCTCAAGGAAGGCTACTTGGGGAAGGAAGATTGCTGGAGCCACTTGAGGAAGGCAAATCATGGAAGGGAAAAGGTCATTGGGGCCACTTGAGAAAGGCAATTTGGGGAAGGGAAGATCGTTGGAGGCTGCGACTAGGGGAAGGTCGACTTTGGGCTCGGAGCTTCTTACTTCTCTCTCTGTAACCGAAGGTATGGAACCAAAATTCTCTTTGTACCTCAAATTGTGTGGTGGTGGAGGTTCACTGGTATTTGTTCTTAATAGATCTGGTTGTTTCATATGGTTATTTCGTGCAAAGTTTGGTAGATTTGGTCAGCGGTTCTGTTAACAAAATCGATTGATTTGGTGGTATGATGCGTTCATGTATACACATGTATATAATCTAGCTAGCTTTTGTTCAGAATATATTCAATGAATCTTGCAGAACATTTGGGATTAGTATCTAAAACAAGCACTAGTTTACTCTAATAGGGGACAATTCCTCTTGTGCCACTGAAAATTCATCAATTCCCTTATATGCCACTCAACGCAGGACCCACATGTCATTGACACATCAAGGGAATTAATGAATTCTTAGTGGCAAATGAGGAATTTACTCTAATAGGGTATCCTATTTTTAATAAAGCATCAGGGGATATAAAAATTTACAGCTGAATGATTAGTCATGACAAAATCATAGTTTGTAGATGCGTACTTTAGTGTAGATGTGCAGTCATGTTCATCAATAGAAAAATACTTCTAATTATTGTGTTTTAGTCCAATGCATATTAACGCTGTTAGTTATTCAGTTTACTTCGGCAGAATTACATATGTCTTAGATACCTAGAAACGCCTTAATTGAACTTAATTAACCTACCTATACCGGCTTAATTATAAAGCTCATACGATATTAATCTCTTTGATTGGTCAATGTGAAAAAAAATATAGACAGAAAGTTGAGAGGAAAGAAATGTTTGTTCTCAAGCTCAGCATGAACTTGTGTTTTTCTGGTCAAGTGTCCTGATTTCTGAATAATGTTACATTCCACTTGCTAGCTCACCATGTAAATGTTTAGTACCGATTTTGCACTTGTTGTTCAATCTATGCCTACTACTTTCATATTCAATCAGATAGATAGGGTGATAGATGAGTTTGTACCTTCTGATTTTATTTCAATCTATACAATACTTCCCATATGTGTCATTTAGGTCAATATTTTCTATTATTTATTGTATGATAAATGTTTAACTCATTATGGTAATTAACAATATGATCTATATATACTCTTTATGGTGCTAAAAGGGTTTAGGAAATCATGAGAGTTGGTTCAGAGTTGAGTTCCGATGGAGCCAGAGATATTTAGAGCAAGTGATAGAATTGTTTACTTAAAATATGTTGCTGCCTTGTTGTGTAATTAATCCATTTGAATATGCCATGGGAAATGTAGCCACACCAAAATAAATGGTAAGGGCTGCATGGAACTCTACATATGAGAGGTCTTGTTGATATATTACATGAGCACAATAAAAACCCAAAATTCAAGGGGCAGAATGGTTGGGTATCAGAGGGTTGGAGGAGTATCACTTGCAAGTTCAATGAGAGGTTTCCTATAACGCATTTCACAAAGCAACAAATACAAGAAAAAGAGAATGAATTTAAACAAGCTACAAACCAATAAGAGATGCAAAGAAATGGAGTGGTATGGGTTGGGATGATTCTCTAGGCACAATAATTGCTGAAGCAAATTTCTAGTCTAAAATTACTGATGTCAGCCATTTACTCTCTCTAGAAAATAATAGTCTTGTAATATATTTTGGTACTAATTATATTGTTATGTTGCATTCAATAGGATCACCCGAAAGTAAGGAAGTTCTGCCAAAAGTCATTTCGTCTCTTTAACTACTTGGCATCACTATATGAAGGTAACGTACCACTTGCACAGCTTACTTTCTTATTTGTATATCAAACAATTTATGGTTCTTCCAAATTCATCTAATTTGAGTTTCAATTATTTTCTTTGGAACAGAAAGTATTGCTACAAGAGATTTAAATTTCACATCAACTCAGCGACTGGATCCTCTAGCTGAAAGTACCTCCAAACAAAGCATACTATAACACGTGCCCCCTATCCTCTGAACCTAATGATATCATTTATGTTGGTACAAATTGCTTCAAGTTTGAATGGACAAGGAACATTATGTGCGCATATTGAATCCAATGAAGCTCAATCTGCATTGTCCAATAACAATTCAGGACAACGAAGAAGGTGACAGTGGGAAGAAGCACAAGCAAAGTCAAGTCGCAACTGCTCTTGGAGACTACTTAGGCTACAAAAGAGAACCAGTCAAAAAAAAAAAACAGTGGAAGCTCTGAATGAAAAGAAAAGGCGTGAAGATGATTTTTTTCGTTGAAAAGTGTATTGATATTGTGGATGCTATGGAAGAACTATCGGATGAGGAGAAGGCGCCTTCATTAGAGCTCTTCCATTCTGAGATGAACAGACAAATATTTATGAATAAAACCATAATGTGCGATTAATTTGGCTAAAGAGGAAAATTAGTTATCTTCCTTTCAGTTTCTACCTATTTATTTCAGATTATAGCTAGTAATGTCTAAAATTACCATGGCCGGTCTATTGTTTGACTGTAGATAGTATTTAGTAGCTCCCAACTTAGCTAATGTGGTAACTGTCCTCAAGAAGTTTGGCCTGGAGAATTGCATTGCTCATGTGATAATATTCAAGGAAGTAAAGAATGAGTAGACTTAAATAATCCCATGTCACCTTCTGGACATTCATATTCAGCTTGCAACATATTGTAACAAGGTTAACATTCAGCATAGATGTAAATGTTGTTTTTGGTTTGTTCATCTATTGTACCTTGCTTGTGATTATTACTTCACCAAAGACTTTGATGTTCATGTGGACCTTGATGGAAGCTCACAACTTTCTTTGTATTACTTGCAGTGGGCTTGCTAGAAGCAATGCATCGAACTGAGAGACATGAGCAAATAAAGATTTGAGCTACTTTTCTCTAATGGTTGTTCAAGCAGTCTCTTGTGTTATGTTGAGAATTGATCTATACTTTGTTTCTATTTCTGCTGGTGAACTTATATGCATGTTTGTTTGGATATAAATTGGATATATCAAACATGCATGTACTTGGTACTTGCTGTTGTGTGCACACACATTGTCTGAATTTTTTTATTCCATGGGATTATGCAGCACTAGTGAAGTTGAATCATGTCTCGTTTTATTTTTGAATTATCAATGTGGATGTAAGGATGGAGAGAACTATCTGTATGAATGCTACTTTTTTGTCAAGTCTTTCATCATCTCTGTATTGATGGATCTCAAATTTTTCATGAGATTGTGGTGTTTATGGATCTTGCAATGAGTTTCGCATGTTACAAGATTTTTCTTATTTTTTTATTTTTTTCTGATTGTTTTGAGCCTTTTTGTTTTCTAGGATTTTTATCCATGTGCCTTTCAAATGGCAGCAAAGGATAAATCCTGGACAGAAGTTCCTCCCCATGGAAACAAGGGGTACATGGGTTCTCATGTGCCATCAAATCCCCCCGCCCCCCGAAGGGGTTCCCATCCCTGGGTTTTCTTCCCTTTGGTTCCAACAACGAGTTTGAGTGTTTGGTTCAACTTGGATGTGCCAAACCGAACGGCTAGATGGATGCAGCCCAGCTTTAGCCTAGAAATTGTGTGTTACAGTCCTACTGCGACAATTGGCCCAGTTCTATAACAGGGCCAACACAAAGCTTTTCCGAGCTGGTTAACATGTACTTTTTGTTCGGGTTTGCTATTCCATAGGGAATCTGTAATACCTACACAAGTAATGCTCACTAACCTTCAATCAATACTATTTTTCTATTCTCTGGTGCAGTCACATCATCACAAATTGCTTTTAACATTGGATCAAACTTCAACATCACAAAAATTGCTTCAAGTTGTGATGATGTGATGCTTGACTCACGACCATCGTTGCCGTTGTCATCCCCACCTCCGCGGACGGCACCTCCACCTACGCCACCACCTCCACGGCTGCTGCGGCGTCTCCACCTCACCTCTAGCCTCCGTCCTCTTATGCCTCTAGACCATGTGCTAGCTGCTGCAAGTTTGTTCTTTCATCTTACTCCGCTGATTAAATCAGTTTTGCAAGAGTTCTCATCGGATCTTTGCTTTCATAGTAAATGTATTGCTGATGTCTCCAAATGTATTTCTACCAATTCTCTAAGGTTTTATCCATCTGCACTCTGCCACTGCATTACGGTTAGTTTGTTGCAAACTGAAATCAAGTGTAGTAGCATGATTTATTTTGATCACCCAATGATTTTTTCCCTGATATCTAGGATGCTAAGCCTATGGCGCATCCTATCCGCTCTCATTCATATATTAAGGTGCTAATATTCAATTGTTCAATCATTTGAATTTATTTACTATGTAGCTTGCAACCACCATAAAGATCTGGTGTATAATTTGTTTAATTTGACTGACAGATGGACAACTTCTATACTGGTGAGTTATTTTGTCTATAAAGTTTGATGCATGCAGTGAGATGCTCAAAGTCTTCAACTGATTTTTTTTCAACCCTGTGTTGAATCCCTAAAACCTTATCTGTTGAATCTTCCCCGGTAACTTTGATTGGAACAACTTGGCAGTGACGGTACTATTTTTCATGATGTTTCATGTTAAGCAAACATTGTGATACTATAATGACAAGAACGCTAACATTCTTTTTTGTTGCTTTCTATTTCTTTATCCAATCGAGGATAGCAATAATTGTATCCGTATATGGAACTTATTACAGTTTTTTTATAAAAAATAGTAAAATGTATCCACGTATTGGGTTTTATGGAAAAATGGTGTATCCATGTATCTGTATCGATCCGATACCAATACCTGTATCCGTATCGGTGCTGCATAGTTGAGTTCTCTCCCCCCTCCTCTCCTGCTGCCTCTAGGGTTCTTCTACTCATGCTGCATCTAGATCCATACCTCATTCCGTTCCATAGCCACCTCTTCTCGTCTCAATTGCCCTCCACTTCCTCCTTGTGTTGGGTCAGTGTAATTTTGAAAGAAACATGCACTGTAATTCTCAAAACTATGATAGACTACTTGGACTACAAAAGAAACAAATAGAAAAGCTATGAAAAATCTGAATGAAAAGAAAAGGCATCAAGATGATTATTCCATTGAAAAGTGTATTGATAACTTGGAAGCCATGAAAGAATTAACTGATGACGAGAAAGCAAATGCATTAGTTGTCTTCGAAAGTGAGGTGAATAGACAAATATTTATCAAAACCAAGAATCCAAATGTGGAATTAATTTGGTTACAGAAGAAAATTACTCCATAGGTTCCTTTCAAATTTCTACTTGTTAGTTCATAGTTACATTAATAGTTTCGTCAAACTTGTTTAGTTCACTAGTGTGTTCATGTGGTGCTATTCTGAAAGTATGTTTGGATAATTGTTCAAGGCATTAGTTAAACTTGGAGCATTTCAATCTATCGACTACAAGCAGACAAGGTTCATCAATAGCTAGCTTAATAACCTTTTTCAATCAGAGATTATCTTCAGCTTAATTTAGGTTTCATGCATATATTGGATCCAATCACACAAATATGATCACTTTAGCTCTGCTATGTTACTGGGGGCCTAACTTTCTTTGTCAGAATAGCCAAAGTATCTTGGCCAAACACAAGGACTATTGCTTCTACCTATTCTTCCTTTACAAAAAATAATTGTTTCTTCTAAAAGATTAGTGAATTGACCTCACTAAACAAATTACTCCAAGATACTTCTATTGATCAGGCTCACACATGGACAAACTGCCTGCCTGACTTGAGGCACTGACTCTCATGTATAATCTTTCAACTGTTGAATTATATATCTCCACTGACTTGAGGCTACAACTGTTATACTACTGCTAGTATGTACAGGTAACCACATCGAGAGGGCCATTGATGTTCTAAATAAGCAGTTTCCGATTTTGAAAGTAGGCACATTCCATCCCATAGAGTTCCAATTTCAGATTCCAGCTGCAGCCATTGCATTTCTAGTTAGAAGCTAGATATGTGCTAGATGTACATGCAAAAAGGCAGGGTGTTTAGGCAAAATGGAATTGATCTGGAAAGGGACTAGTGGTAATCAAATGGGGTATATATGTTGAGGTCATACTTTAGTTAATTTACATGTTATCCATCGATCGACCATCTGAATTCTCAATTTTCTTGTGAAATGTACAATAGAATGTAGCACTAGATCGAGTAGGATCAACTGTTTTTATCAAAAGTTCAGGTTGCTTTTATCAACTACTTTTATCAGACTTCATAGTCCGGAGTCAGACCGCCACTAGGGCCAGTCTGACTTCTATACCTAGCGGTCTAACTACTGTTGGTCCATCCTGACCACCAGGTTTACTCGGTACCATTTTCTTCTCTGTTCGACCCTCACGGTCTAACCGCCACCCTACCCCAGTCTGACCACTAGCCACTCAATATCCACTGAGCTTAGATTACCTCATGTGATGTTCAAACATTGTCTAGCCCAATCGATTAGCGTTCTTTTGCAAATGTTTTCATAACATGTCATATTGCATCTCGTTTGCGATCATGCATCATAAGCATACATCTTAGCTCGTTCTTTTATGTATTCGTTGTGTTATTCCTTTGATTAAAGAGTGACATATCAACAGTTCAAGGAGTCGATATCGACATTGAACCAGAGTTGTACGTGAACGAAGCACCGGAAAACTAAGGCAAGCATCTATCATATTGCACCCTTATTTTACAATGGTCATGTGTATGAACTTGCTACTATTGTATGAGTTAGTTGCATTAAGTAAGTTTTAGTTAGGAAGGTCAAGTGGGTAGATCCTATATTGTTGCATTACATTCCTTATGATTGATGTTACCGTATCCTTGTAACCACGGGTAACGAAGAGAATCAAGTCTAGTGATCGATAAATGCTTAGCTATGCTTAGCATATCGGTAGAAGTCGAGCGGTGGATGTCACCATCGTTCACAATTTGTAGGACATGTAATACAAACTCTACAATAAAGGTTAAGTCAATGTGGTAAGTGTGTTAGTTATGAGACTTGAGCGGGTGGTAGGGACAGATGAGAAAGGAGTCTCAGATGTCGTAGCCCCACTTGAGTTGATTAAGGACCGTACTGATGTTTGCCTATGCCTAATACTTACCGTACTTACCACATATCCGTGCATAGGACAGATGAGCTGAATGTCGTATATTGTGTGCATCAACTAACTGTGGTCCTGCAGTGTGTTGAGAAAATTAATGAGGTGGAGAAGTTTATACTGTGGCGGTGAGGACCCTAGGGGTGTCCGATGGGGAAGAGTCTCGGTGAAATCTAGGTATCCTCGGCAGCGTAGGCACGAGCCGATTTGATGTAGCACATATGAGAAAGGTTGTCATGAGGGCTGAGAGGGTGAACTCATGTCATGTGGGTAAAGATGTACCTCCTTGTAGGGTTGTAAGGATAATTTGAATTGCTGTGCTCTCGGCCATGAGCCTACTTGGTGTTCTGACATTTCATTGTAGAGTCATGTGATGTCTTGAGATGATGGCCATGCTCATCAGGGATGAGCATGAGAGGTAAAGGTTGATGTGATCTTTTCAGATGATCACTTGGTTAAGGTTATTCATTAAGCTATGAGTAAGATTTGGGAAAAACTGGGTTATGTCAGTTGAGTCACCTAAGTCTTCATACTTAGGTGCGTACACATTAAGATTATGAAAATTGCCTTTAAGCAAATGTGTCAGCTTATGGCTTAGTTTCCTTGCCACAACCAAATGCATTATCCTTCGAGTAGGAAATATATATACCCATATGTGTAAGTCTTACGAGTACCTTCGTACTCAAGGTGCTAGTGTTGAGTTTTTGTTGCAGGTGAGGATGAGCCAGTTTTTGGTTACTTTTACCTCACCGATGCTGACAATGGGCAAGAGTAAAACCAAGCGACACAAGATTAACCCCGGTGATGCTTAAGGGCAAAACTATCATTGGCTACTTTTGGTATTTTGTTGTACATATTTTTTCGCTGTGTATCTAGGTGAATGTTAAACAAGAACGAACTTGTTTAATATAGTTTCTAGTCTTCATTTTGGGTCAAGTTCGTGGATAACTTGACACTAGTTGCTTTTACTCTGATAACCGTTGTTGAACCATGTTGTAATATAATGTTATACTGTTGTACCTTGTTGTGATGAATGTGTGTAAAGGTACATGTGTGATCCTAGCAAGCGTATACCGGGAATACCAGAATTGCATTCATTTTGATCGAATGGTGATGTGATGGGCCATTTAGATGTGTGTTAGCACACGGCACGTCGGTGGATGAGCGTGTGCTAGCTTCTCATCTATATGGCTAGCCGGCACATTCGATTAAGCAGAATGCAATTTGGACGGCTATTACAAAAATCGTTCCTTGTTGTGATGAACATGTGTAAAGGTACATGTGTGATCCTAGCAGGCGTATACCGAGAATATCGGAATTGCATTCATTTTGATTGAATGGTGATGTGATGAGTGATTTAGATGTGTGTTAGCACATGGCACGTCGGTGGATGAGCGTGTGCTAGCTTCTCATCTTTATGGCCAGTCGGCACATTCGATTAAGCCGAATGCAATTTGGACGGCTCTTACAAAAATCATTCCCTCACGGAGGCGAGAATGGTCGACACTGAATCTGCTTTTAATATCTATCCTACAAAACCTCTTCAACCGTGTCATAATGCGGGGGGAATTGATTGTATGGATTTCAAATGAAATAAATATAGAAATTAATATAGCAATTAATTTAAAGAACAATAAAAGAAATCATTGTGGAATTGAACTTAGGGCTCTAGCAATAATAATAGAAGGGCAAAGGGCACGACAATGCCATGTAGCTAGGGTTTCGTGAAGTCAGGGTTTGACCTACAAGAATAAATATAGAAATTAAACACTACCATAGTCCGGATTTTAAACCTTTTGTGATAGCTATGACCTATCTTGATTAAGCTACACCTTTTCCACTAAATACCTACTACTAGGATTACAGTTAGCTGGCTCCTACTTGATGGCTGGTAGTGTCAAGGTGAACTAGAGGCGGACTCCAATCTATATGATGCAGGGTGTCGAACCCCAAATTTAGGATTCCATTGTGCATCTTGTGTCAGTCCCTAGATCAGCAGCTGATACACACATTCCAATACAATAATATCAAAGTCACACAACAATTATATATTGATACCATAATAGAGTCTTACATAAGGATTTAACCTCACAAAGTTCTTACACAAGCGCCCGACATGCCTGAGTAAAAGAGAACAATTACAACGGGATGGTAGATATCCTATGCCTACATGAAACTTGGGTGCGGACATAGTTTTATTCTTCTACTCTTCATCAACTTCATTTGTGAAGTCATACTCTAGTTCTTCATCTGAATGTCAACATGTAAGAATACATAAGACACTCAGTAATTAAGTCCTACCACAAGGGGTTGATAGATGCTTAAGGAGTATAATTAAGGATAAGGCCATATGACTTAGATTTTGCGGAAAGAGTTTTTATACGAGGGTTGGTTTTGCAAATCAAGTTTCAAAGCATTTCACAAACCAAGGTTATTGTCAACATTAAGGATTTGTTGGCCCTGAGGGAGATATATCCATCCAGTCAGTTCTCAACTTCATAACTAGCAAACACGTAGTCCTCTCTATATTATGGCACATAGCTAGCATTTCCAAAACATGGGCACATAGCCTACTCACACATGAAGGAGTGCGTACGCCATGAATTTAATCATTCTGATCAAACCATAGTGTATCGTAGACATGAATATTTGAAAAGATTCACACTCTGCAAAGGGGTATAACTTTACTCACAAGATATGCTCTACCTCCAACCTTAATAGTTGGTGGAGTGGGCACAAGGAGGCACTTCACATGTCCCACTTCGCTAGACTTCCACCCACGGGAAAATACATCAAGGGGTCATGACCTCTCAAGGTCTTTAGCTAGATCTCCTACATCACATAGATCAGAGTCAATTCATAGTCTTACAGCTAGATCCCCTATGTCACATAGATCCTAGTCTGTTCCTAGTTCTAGTTGCCACTACCAGCCTCCTAGAAGTCAACTCGGTCAAGGCAAGAGAAGTTACGATAAAATATAAATCCAAATCCAAACAAAAGAGTAAAAATAGCGAGTCGGCTCTTCCATCTATTTGGGCCAAATATGGGCTGACTTTTTTTGTTGCGAACTTAAAGGTTAACCTCTTTATATGATGCACCTACTAACAACATATGGGGTACAACCATATAACTGCAATTACAGTTCTAATGCTTGACTTTCGGCAAGCCATATAAAAAATAGGAACCACTCGATCATCTGGCCATCCGTTATCCACTTGTCTACCTCTCGCAGCCTTCCACGGTTCCACCGTCCCACCCCGTGCCGCTCATCCCATCCTCCGCTCCTCATTTCCCGCAGGCGAAAAGACGCAACCCCAATTCCTTTGCAGTTGCTGCGATTCCTCTCTTCCGCTTATCTGTTCTCTTCCGTTTACTCTCCCATCACCCCCATGTCTCTTAGGCCTTCTTTGCAAGCTAGCAGTAGAAATCCACGGGGGAGCATCCCCTCCCGGGATTTTCAGTGGCCACCATGAATCCTTGGAAAATTCGAATAAAGAGCCGTTGTTCTTTCTGTTTGACCGTGGCGGCATCCAAGAACAGCAGCGCGGACTGAGTTGTGAGGTCCTCGGCTTTCTCCACTCTGTCGCCGCTCCGGAGAGCTTCTTGTCCATGTCCCATGGCAGCGCCTTCATTCGCGGTGTCTGCATCGGCGACTCCTCTGCGGAGGTCTGCTGCGCATGCGTCGACACCACCGTGTGGAGCGTCACCAAAGGCCGCCATCGGGGCTTTCTCGAACGTGTTAGGCACCTCCAATGGCGTCATCTCATTCATTGTGATAGCATCAGGACGCATCCGGTAGTGCCCATCAGCGGCGTCACCATCTCCGCCTGCGCATCTGCAGTAGCGCTTTGCCATCGCGTGCTGTCAGGGCGCTGCATGTGAGCACATCGTCATTAGGCACGATGTCATGCGGTAGGTGTCAAAGGTCCCTAGGGCGGTGCTTGACTCATCCTTCTCCAAACTGTAGCCCAATTTGGAAGGGACAAGGGCCGCGCTCGCTTCGAGGAACAACGAGACGGCGGTGGAGCTAGCTAGATTTGAGGACACTGCACGGTGGAGGACACTGTCGGTGCGGCTCTCTTCGCGTAGGGCACGGGTGCTATAGCTCTTTTCATAGAGAGCACGGTAGCGGAGCTCACAAAGGAAGTGGGGAAGCCCACCGCTACGAGGGGAGGGAGGCGCAGTTGTCGTGAGTCATGACTTACGTTGCGAGCAGGAAAGACGAAGGCGTGAGAAGGGAAAAGTTTCCCAACGTAGGCTGGCGTGGGAGATTTTTCGTGGAAACTGGGTGTGAATTTCCCTCCAGCTTGGCTTCCAAACGGTGCGCTCCAATGGCCCGTGGAAAAATGCCGCACGCGTTTGCACCACGGGGAACTGGCGGGGATCCCGGCGGGGATCGAGGTTTCCAAACGAGGCCTTAATCGGTGCAAACCGCCATTGTTGAGGCATCGTCGCGATCTCACCCATGCCCCTTTCCATCGAAAGGAAACCGGCCACGAAGACACTGCAACAGCAAGCCTCCTAGGAGACAGGCAGCCACAGTTGCACCACCAGCCCATCCGTTGAGGTCGTCCTCTCCGCCCACCACCGGTTGAGGTCGTCCTCTCCGCCCACCACCGGTTGAGGTCGATGCCGCGCCGCCTCGATCTTCACCACCGTTGTCCGGTGGCTTTTCTGCAGCCGTCTTAGCCTACATTCGGTCCTCCTCTGCTCAGATATACCCTGTCGCTGTTCAACGTAGACATCTCCGTCTCTCTCTCTCTCTCTCTCTCTCTCTCTCTCTCTACGTCTAAATTGCACCATTCTGTTGATTTTCTTTGCAGGATTTTGCAGCTTTGGAGTACTCATTCAGCAGTAATAGCATGCCCACCAAGTGTTTGTCGAAATGACAAACCTCCCAAACTGGACGTGCTATATGTATTACAGTACTAATGGTGGCTCTACCTGCTGCAGCCTTCGAACACTAAACCAGCATGGGCACTTATCATCTTCTGAAATGTTTTATTAGTGCTATAGATGCAGATGCCGTGCCTTCATAGATTCAGTGGCTCAGTGCCTTCTTGGAGCTCCACTACGTACATGTATTGCATTCAAGAATTTCACTGTTCTGTAGGCTAGGATCCTTTCCTTGTCAAACCAATGTCGATTAAAGCATATTTTGCTATATCTGGTAGTCAAAAGACAGATAAACCGGTTGTTTCATGAACATTGTCTATAATCTTGCTGTATTATCACAGGATAAGAAAAAGGTGAGGTGTCAGTAAAACATGGATGTGCTTGGGCAGTGGCAGTAATATGACATTGATATGTGCTTTGGTTGCAATGAGTTCTCTGAAGTGAAAAAACATGAGTGGATCCTAATACGAAAGGAGTGATTTGGTACTGATCATTGATGATTTCCATTTTTCCATCTTTATGATTTTCATGCACATGCCTTCATTCTTATATTGTTATTGACATTGATTTCCTTTGTATTGTTACCGCAGGTACGCAAACAGAAGTTGTTCGATCTAGAGTTGGTGGCAGGGCACAAAGCACCTATAGAAATTTTCTTTTCACCTTTATTTCGTCATTGTAGTATTTATCAGTTATCACATTCTACTCTCATAAACACTCTCTAAGGCACAAATTTATGGTGTTTATTGCGAATTTAATGTCAATACTCATTTAGTGTCCAGAAGAACTTAAAATTTTATATTGTCTTGGCTTTTCGCTTTCTCCAGATAGATCAATCGGTGATTTGTGTTGTTTAACAATGGTTGGTTATTCATGTTGAAGGCAAAACTTAAACTCACATTACTGAAAGTAGGATGGAGAAACATGTTGACTATTTCAGAAAGTAATTAACAAAGATGAACGCTGGGAAAATCAAATCTCACGGAGAAAATAATCACTTTGAAGTGTGAATTGCAAACTCAATTTCCAGGTTTCCTTTCTAAACGTAATTTGCTATTCGTGCTATCCATGCTTCCCTATATATTTGCAGCATAGGTACTACCCCAAGCTTTTAAGTCGTATATATTCAGTTTGTTCTTTATTCAGTTCTTCGCTCAGACTTGCCAAGTTTCCATTGTTTGCCCTAAGGATCTGACCAATTCCATATGGTTAGATTAGATATGATCCAGTTAAATAAACTTCAACGGTAATTAAATAACTGTAACATCACACTATTTTATTCTTGCTATGTTTCCCTCCCCCCACCCCCCTAGCTAGAGAAACTCATGAGATTGATTACTTATAGAGTCAATAGAAATTCCCGCAGCAACACGTGGGAAATCCATCTGGTTTTTCATCACATGCAACAAGGATTGGGAAGCACCCAGTTGAAGAACCCACAAACAAAAAAAGAAGTTGCGAGGTACCATGTAAATAACCCACGAGGTCTGTTGGCACCACCTAGGATTACCCTTGTTAATTTGTTTACTGAACGTGTAATGATTAAGAAATTCTTTTGTGTTCGGTCAAATAGTTTCCTCCTTTTCTGATTCACCACTGATGAACAACTTTTTCGATTGTCAAATTTGCTTCCTGCCACAGTTCTATGATTTGAAATCCTGGAAACCTTCAAAGAGGAATAAGAAGTGGCATATCTCGCCACGACACTTGATTGGATGTCAAACTTGGGCATCAAATTTTTCAAAAGCGGTATTGGATCTCAAAGGTCATGAAAAATCATTAAGAACAAATATAAAAGAACAGAGGTAGTATGTTGTACTTTTAATTTGTCATCTTGAAGGCCGTGAAAAGTCAATAAAGACAAATAAAAAAGAATAGAGGTAGTATAATGCACTTTTAATTTGTCATGTATTAGTGTGATCCATTAATGTTGTATATGTATCTGCACCAACTTACCTTTGGCTAGTACAGGAGATATAAAGAGTTCAGACATGGTAAGTCTGTCACTCGATGGCCCGTCTTTTGCTTTGTTGATTTGCTAAAAAATTGTCTATAGCACTTCATTTATCGCCAAGGCATGGTTCAGAAGGATTTTATAGAGTATGTATAACTTTATAAAAGTTATATATTTTTTATGACTAGCTTCACATAAAAGTTACTCGAGTAGCTTCACATAAAATTGCTATCTGAACTCAAAAGGATTTTATAAAGTATGTATAAGTTATAAAGTTATAATTTTATGTGAAGTATTTGTCATCTTGAAGGCCGTCTTTGAAGTATTTTCAAGGCATGGTTCAGAAGGATTTTATAAATATATAAATTTATAAATAATTTTATAAAGTCATACATTTTTCTGAAATGAAAATACTTCACATACAACCCACCAGTGCAACTCGGTTGCAAGCCGATATCTTGGGCCCTTTTATTCTTAAGTGAGTGAGCCACCACCCAAAAGTTTTGAGTTCTTCGATCTCAAACCCATGAAATGCATACAGTAGTTTGCATCAACTAGTACACATTTTTTTTTCTCATCCTGGGAATCCTTTGCTATCTGAACTGATCTCAGTTACATGAGAAAATTTATTCAAGGCAGGTACTATCTATTTATCTCCATGAATTAAGATCCTCTAACTTCACATGAAGTTAGGTGATTTCAAACGTGTGTGAGTCGTTCAATTTCAAATGAATGGACAAGATTCGGATAGAATGTTTTTAGAACAGTAAAGCGTCACAGTATTCCCGTGAATAGTACAAGGGCTACAGCGTTTGACTGCATATCACTGTAGCACACCTCTGCGTTCACCTGTCCGACTGCAGAGGATCCGCGTCCAATCTCCATATTATCTCCGGGCCAGCTGCACTGCTCGGCCAGCAATTAATGGTAGGCGCGTTGGAACCTGTCTGCAGATGTCGCCAGATCCATTCCAGTCATCTTTTTTTTTTTCACAACGCCTGATCAATCAGTGCAAGAACGCAGTGACTAGCAAAAGGTGAGTACAGTCATATTTTTGCAAATCCAGCTAGGTATATAGGTTGATATATAGATGTTTTGTATGTAGTTTCATAGATCCATGGTTTTGGGTAAAGCTAGCCATAGCCGCCTAGGTCGTGTTATTTTCAGAGGTAAAGCGGATAATAAGACAGTTCATGATGATGAAGAGGCTTGTGAGCAAGAGCTGGGAGGAGTCCAGGCGGCTATGGCACGTCGCCTTCCCGGTGATCCTCACCGAGGTGTTCCAGTTCTCCATCGGATTCGTCACCACCGGCTTCGTCGGGCACCTCGGGGAAGTCGAGCTCGCCGCGGTCACCGTCGTGGAGAACATCTTGGAGAACTTTGCCTTCGGAGTCCTGGTACGCATATATTCACCTCAGAGGAATTCTAGTCGTTGTTTCCCTCTCGCTCATAGCATGCGCGCGGAAACATCTTCACGTGGGCGCGCGAACGCAGTTTGGCATGGGCAGCGCGCTGGACACGCTGTGCGGCCAGGCCGTCGGCGCCGGGCAGCTGGACATGCTGGGCATCTACACGCAGCAGTCGTGGATCGTCTGCGGCGCCACCGCTCTGGCGCTCACGCCGGCGTACGCCTTCACCGCGCCGATCCTGAAATCGCTCCTCCGCCAGCCTCCCGACGTCTCGGACGTCGCCGGGCCGTACGCCCGGTGGGCGATCCCGCGACTGTTCGCCCACGCTATGAACTACCCGCTCCTTAAGTTCTTTCAGACCCAGAGCAAGGTATGGCCCGTGACGGCCATCTCCGGCGTGTCACTCGCCGTGCACGTCGTGCTCACCTACGTCGCCGTGAGGCGGCTGGAGTATGGCCTGCGTGGGGCGGCCGTTGCTGGGAACATCTCCCACTGGCTCATCGTTGCTGCGCAGTTCGTCTACATGGTACGCGGCCGTTTCCCTGACGCGTGGAAGGGGTTCTCCATTCGTGCGTTCAAGAACCTTGCCGCTTTCGTCAAACTGTCGCTAGTGTCGGCCGTCATGATCTGGTTAGTATTTCGATCCATACCTTCCGACAAAACTTTTTTTTTTGAAACGAAGCCATCCGACAAAACTCAAACCTATGTTTTTTTTCTTGAACGAAAAATAACTCAAAACTTCTGTTATCAGAGAAACAAATACATAAAAAATGCATGGTAAAAAATGCCATGTCAGTTTAAGATTAACAAGTTCGAAGAAGACCCAATCGAAGCAACCACAGGAAGAAGAAATCAGTACAGGGACGAATCAGCAAAGACTAGTTTTGAGATTTTTGAAATCAAGGCTCTGATAGTGCCTCTGATAGTTCTAGTAACAGAATTTTGGTCAATGGCATAGATAGTCATACTAATGAATCTCTACGTAGTTACTGATAAATGAGATTTCATTCATTTTATGCATATGCAGCTTGGAGGTTTGGTATTACACGGCACTGCTCATTCTTGTGGGTCTCCTTAAGAATGCTAAACTGCAACTCGATATCATGTCAGTTTGGTAAGTGTTTCAAATCATAAATCTGTTAAAAACACCAATGCCATATATAAAAGTTAAATACGGATTCTTTCTTAATAACTACAGCATCAACTATGAGTTCTGGACCATGATGGTTGCACTGGGATTCAGCACAGCAATCAGGTACACAAGAAAATGCAGGGTCTTAAATCCACTGCTTGTTATATATGACAAACCCCAAAGTTCATCAATATAATTCTGTGTATGCTTCAGCGTGAGGGTGTCGAACGAGCTGGGCGCAAACAGGCCAAAGGATGCACAGTTCGCGGTGGTCGTGGCAGTATCAACATCCGCCTTCATTGGGGCAATCTTCCTGGCCATCTTCTTCATTTGGCGGACAAGCTTGCCAAAGCTCTTCAGTGACAGCGAAGAGGTGGTACAGGGAGCTTCAAGATTGGGGTATGTTCTCGCTGTGACCGTCTTCTTGAGCAGCATCTGGCCTCTGCTATCAGGTAGTACTAATTAACAAAGCGTTCAATAAGTTGGCTTTATTTCTGGCTCCAAATTAAATAAACATGGATCCCTGCAGATGAATGCTCGAAAATATTTCAAAATATTCTCTAATGGTGCAGGTGTGGCAGTAGGATCAGGGTTGCAAGTGTTTGTTGCGTTCATAAACGTCGGTTGTTACTATTTAGTGGGCATTCCATTGGGGGTCCTGTTTGGTTTCAAGCTAAAACTTGGTCCATTGGTAAGATCGGTCGAAAATGCGTATCCATATTATCATAAGTAGTGTTCATATATATATTTGGCAAAGACCACCGCGAACTGTGCCCCCTTTTCGGAAACAAAAATTGTTGACCACCATTGTATATGAGCATAAGTAGTGTTCATATAAATTTGTATGTTTTTCAATGATGCAGGGAATATGGATGGGCATGTTGACAGGCACGTTACTCCAGATAGTTATACTTCTTTTCATTATCGTCAGAATGAAGTGGGAGAGACAGGTACAGTGTACTTTCTGCGAGAAAGATTGTACTGAAGAGAATTTACTACAAAACTACGAACAACGCGTTTCAGTATTGTTGTCTGAAAATATTGCAGGCCATGCTGGCAGAAGCAAGGATTACAGAGTGGGGAGGAAAGAATGAAGACCACGAAATGATGTCATCTACAAATACAAGTGGTCAGATCGCTACTGCAAATGGGGAAGCTTATGTGCAAGCAAGTCAGAAAAATAGAGAATTAGTGTGTACGGATTGATCTTAGAAAATAGTTTCTTAACTAGGTTACTTTTCATTGTTTACTTAGATGATATCAATGTGTATCTAAAGCTAGTGACGGATTCAGAGCTAAAAATTAAGGAGCTCAACTTCTTTTTCTTTTTTTTCCTTTCTCTTTTTTTCTGTTCTTCCTACTCTATGCCTAAAAATTGTAACTAAGGCTTGATGGGCTCTCCAAGTGTTTCTAGTGGATCTGCCCATGGATGAGGCATATATTTCTGTTCAAATGAGGAATTAGTGACACTGACCAAACGAGTTCATAGAAATTTGGATGAAATCTAGAATTTTTTTTTCTCAAATAATGAAGACAAAGAAATTGGTTGAATCAATACGTGCACAAAGATGAGTTGGATCTACAGGTGGGGTAATGCGAGCTTTCCTGTGTACAGACTGCAAACTGTGACCAGTTGCTCCATTACCATTACAACTTACAGGACGGCTGCACGATCTACGGTACGACACGCACCTGCGGCTAGCGGTTGCGCTTAGCCGGCAAGCATGAAGATTTCTTGTAATGACTTTTTTTTAAAAAAAAACTGGCAAGAGCACTGCCCATTTTATTAGAAGAAAAGTATAAAACAAAATTCAGGTGTCACAGGCAGTCGAAACTGGACATGGGCTAGCGGTCAGGAGATCACTGGCCAGAGGTAAAAAGAAAGAAAGATGCTAAAAGATGGAAATAGGGAAAAACAACTGGGAAAAAACTAAAGAGGTGATAATTTGTCACTCCTGGGCTTCCTCTGCCTCACCATTGACGCCATGTCGTCGCCGGCCGTATGCGAGCAAAGCACTGTCAATCTTCTCTTTAGCTCTTAGGGCTACCTGTAGCTGGTTTAAAATTTTCTCTTTAGCTCTTAGGGCTACCTGTAGCTGGTTTAAAATTTTCCCTTAGAAAATCCTTCTATTCCTTTCTTTTCAAACATTCCACCAGGTGTAGAAGATTGCAGCCGTATGATCCCGTCTTCGCTGTTGTTGCATGCTTGCGGTCATTTGATGAAGAACAGAAGCAATGTCGTCCGTATACGTGGCACTGATATGCGATTGTTGCATTCCAAGCCAAGCAAACACATATGCAACTACTGCTCTTGTAAATGTGCATGTAACTAAAAGGTGAGCCGGATTTTCTAACTCGATTTCCCATAGGGGAATAATGAGTTGTGACTTAGGACTTCAGCCAATCTGACAATGAGTAGTATGTAACTACTACATCCAGATACTTCAGAGTTTTTCGTTATTCTCAGAGTATATCTTTATCGCAAGGAAGGAGATTCATGGATGAATAGAAACTACCGGTAGGCACCTAGAATATCTCGTAAACATAAAAGTTTATATCCAAGAAGGAATACTCTAAAGGACGTACGACGCCCTCTATACATATGGAGTTTGGGGACCATGCGGAGGACAATGATAGCTAAAACTGAACAAGAAATTACAAGCCTGCAAAAGCTCTACGTCCACCAAGTCTTTCATAGCTATTAGCATCTCCTCTGATTACACACAAGGAAGCTGTCCAACTAGGTTAGATCCATCTAAAATAGCAACATATCTCATGTAATAGTCTGAAAGATCAATACAAGACAAACAAAATATATGACTATTATCCTAAGGAATGCCTAAACCTGTTTAAAAACTCCTCCGTGTGTTCCTTGATTTGTCTACTCGAAACATCTCACTATTTCTTCTAAAAATCTGTAAGATCGACGGTTCACCAATCATCCATAGTTAACGTCGGTCGTGGGGATCGAACCCACGACCACGGTGTCAGAGGGTTCTGAGGAA
Organism: Phragmites australis; assembly: GCF_958298935.1. Lineage (NCBI taxonomy): Eukaryota > Viridiplantae > Streptophyta > Magnoliopsida > Poales > Poaceae > Phragmites > Phragmites australis. The sequence continues at coordinate 18,245,062 of NC_084941.1, read as the reverse complement.
CATGGTGTACAGAATGACAAGCAAAAGAGGTGGCATATTTGGGTTGTCGGAGGCTTACCTTTTGTCCGGACCTCTAGCTCCACGCACGTCTTCGCCTTCTCGGTGGCCACCTGAGAAATCTGGCGACGCAGCTCGGTATCCTCCTTTTCGAATTCGGCTGCTCGGGTAGTAGGCTTGTAAGTGTCACTGCAGAGTTTTTCCAAATGCGATGCGAACAACTACAAAACATTAGGTCAGTACCTATTGTGATGATCGGTGATGTTCTAAGAGGGGGGGGGGGGTGAGGTGAATTAGTACACTTAGAAACTAATGTCTTCAAAAATTTTACAAGATAAATCTATCTCAATTTCTATCTAAATATGCTCTAGGTTTATCTAGTGTGTCTATTCTATCATTCAAAAGGTTTGCAACCTATAGACAATCCTAGCAAACTACTCTAGGAAAGTAAACGCACAAAAATAGATTGCAAGAATGTAAATATGGAAGCGTAAAGATGGTAAAGAAAGCAAACTATACCAAGAGATTTTTATCCCGTAGTATTGATGGTATGAATGCCACCACTAGTCCATGTTGGAGCTCCACCAAGGATATGCTCCCGGTCAGTACCCGGTCACGGCTCTTGAGCTACCAAGCCAGCAAGGCAAGATCTCAAACCGGATGAGCCACCAAGCCACCAAGGAAAGGCCTCACCACTAGCATCTCTTCTGATCGTTTGCCGCTATGATCACTTCGAAGCTTGAGCCACGAAGGAAAGGGTCTCCGCGTCCCCATACAAGCATATTGCCTCCACTCCACACCAAGTCGAAGGGTCAACAAGCTTCAGCAACTCCTACTCAAGTTGTCGATGAGTCACCAAGACTTCAAGACGTCGGCGTACCACTTGGTATAAGCTAGGATCACTCCTTGATCTCTTCTTCAAGTTGCAGCACCTAGATACAACTCACACTAAGCCTATAAACATTAAACACTCTCTAATCTTTTGCTTAATCGCCCTAGATGATCACTTTAAGCACTTTGGTGGCTTGGATGTCTTCTCAAGTGTACATGAGTTTCTCTGGACAACCACACCTTCAAATGATCGAGTGGATGGATATTTGTAGCCTTAAACACTTAAACTAGCCGTTAACCCAATAGCTCATAGAAACTATTAACACCGGATAGTCTGGTGACAACAATAGTACAATCACCGAACAGTCTGGTGTGTACACCATCAGAAACTAGCTATTGGATCCCATTCAAAATCATCCTGAACACTGGATACTCCGGTGTAACTTGAATTCTATCATTAGACTATCCGGTGAGTTATCTTGAGCCAGACCGCGCCACTTCAACCCTCTCTAGAAATAATGCTTTGGTGAGATGATCTTCAGAGGGCCTTCCGATGGGTTATTATTCTTCATTCTTCAACATTTGCAGTCGCCTCTGTAAGAAATGGTCCGGTGCTACAATCCGATGTGAACATTCCAAGCACCAAACTATCTGATCAGATCTTCATCTTCTCCTTTGCGCTAGAAAATACTCCGGTCAGATCACAATCATGACCTAATAGGGTCATTTTCGTTACAATCTCCCTCTTTTTGGTGATTGATGATAATACAACCAAATCAAGTGGTAAATAATAAATGATACCAATTGTAAAGAGCACAAAGCCTTACCATATTCTTTGGATGCATGTTCTTACCACTTAGTCCCCTTTTATTATGGCTCCCCCTTTCTCCATTGCCACTATCTCCCTTGATCAACCCATGTTAGATATTCTCCATTACCTGCTCTTAATACCAAATGTAGATGAGTCTCCCTTTGTTAACTTTGGCATCTTGCTTGTTCTCCACCAGGCATGCCTCTTGCTTTGGTCGTCAAACTTCTCTCCCTTTGTCAACAATCTAAAAGAGGACTACAAACACATGTTGGACTCGAGGAAGAGCGTTAGAGCACATGGGAGAGAGTTTCATAAATTATGATCTAATGGAATGATACCAATTGAAGGGATACCACTTGTGAAGATACACTTTCAAGAATATGGTACCAATTAAAATAAAAACACATTAATCACAATTCACAAAACTCACATAATTTAATTTAAACTTCCCCTATATGTGTGCATACATATAATAAGAGAGATACATATGCACAGCTAGATAATATATCAAGATAGGAAGTTTAAGCCATATTATGCATAGAGGTAGCTTAAATGAACAAGAGTTTTGACAATAATACCAATTGAAGCTATTAACCATTACATACCTCCGAGGACTTATAGATTGCTTCATGAGACTATAAAAGATATCACTTGAAACACATGTTAGTCTCAAAATCATAACCCATAGGATATACTTTCTCTTAATTTGTGCTTACAAGTGTTGAATACTTGTAAGAGATATGCACTTGTTATTGATGACAAAGGGGAATTTATCCTATAGAATTATTTATGCCACATAAAAGATACCAATTGAAAAACTAGTGCCATATAAGGAACCTACAACTAATAAAACATGTAGGTTGCTCATAAGAGAGAGAAACACAAGAAACCTATCATATGAAAAACCTACATTAGATATTGCAATAAATAGAAATAAGCATATGCAATCCTAGATAAGGCAAATGTATAAATTGAAAGGATTTTGCATTTAGTACCGTTCACCTTTGAATGGGGATTTTGGTATATGATAATCATGATCTTCATCAATACGTCCAATTTATATACTTGACTTTTTTGCTTGAACCTTCACTTCATTTTATAAGTCAAGTCTCCAAATCCCTGAGCCACATGGACTTCAAGTCATCTACGGAACCCAAACCGATTGGGGTCCCTCCATATTGGTGATGACTTTCTTGGGCAACCAAATAGTTTGGTTCCACACTCGGTCCTTTCTTTCAACCATATGCGCAACCACCTTGCCATTTTCCCTCTTCTTGAGTTTGTAGTGGTTGCTCTTAGTCTTGTTCTTATAGTTGGGTTTGGTGTAGATGTTGGGAGTCTTGTTGAAGAGGTTCATGATCTTCTTCTCCTTGATCTCCTTCTTTACTTACTTATATTGGAAGGACTTGTGATATTCTTGATGGCATTTGAAACATGTCACGGAGGACGCCTCCGCAAACTTATTTACCATACTATCATGATTATCTTGAGGAGGTTAGACATGTCATTTGCCCTTTAATCTTGCCAAGTCTTCTTTGAGCATTTTCACTTCTTGTTTAATCTTATCATTCTCTTGTGCAATGAGTTCATTAGATTATTCTACAAAAATATTCTCAATACATGTCTCATTACAAAGGGGTGAGCTAGATAAATCAATCAAATCATTACAAGAAGTAGAAGCATCTATCTTAGATTTAAAATTAAAGAGAGAGGTATATTGCTCCAAAGGGGCCTTAGATTGATATTCAATGCACTCAAAATTTGCCTTAAGCCCTTTATACTCCTTATTTAGCAAATTGAATTTGCTTAATAATTATTCATAATTATAAACAAAGGTAGCATGAATGTCACTGGGGGCATTAAATTTATTAAGTTCTATAAACTGTTTCTTAAGGACCCTTTGTTGCTCATTGATCAAATGAAGGAGTTTTTCTTGAGAGGAAGAATCCTCATCGGATTCATAATCACTTACATCGATATCCATACCTTTGGCCATAAAGCACTTGTATAATGATGACTTGTGTGATGACGACATTGAGAAAGAGCTTCTCTTGAAGGAGTGGGTGACAAAGCTCTCATCACTTGAGCTTGAATCTTCATCTTCACTCACCCATCTTCCCATGCTTTCAAATGCTTTGGATCTTTCCCTTGTCTCCCTCTTGCTCTTGGTTTTTTTTTCTTCTTATTGATGTGATCAGTTGTTTTGACCAAGTCTTTCATGGAGATTCGGTAATCAATCTTAGCATTAATCTTCTTGATATTCTTCTCCACTTGAGAGATGAGTTTAGCGACTTCGGGATCCATCTCTTCATCACTCGAGGTGCTTTGCTCATCTTTATCGTTCTCTTCATCTTTATCTTTATCATCTTCATTTGTGGGTATGGTGCTTGCTTGCTTGTGAGAGCAAGGTTCTTCGAATCGGATGAGAAAGAGGCTTTCACCCCCATGTTCATGGTCATCTCATGGGCAGTGATCTTGCCGAGCACTTGATTTGGAGTCATCCTCTTGATATCGATGTTGTCGTAGATGATGGAGAATATCAACTTTTACTTTGGAAGAAGAGCTTGAAGTATTTTTCTCACCACTTGATCATCTACAATTTGCGTCAAACCTAACCCATTGATCACATTGACAAGAATATTCAAATATGAGTACATGTCATTAGCATTTTTATAGGGTAGTTATTTGATGCATTTGAGCTTAGTAACTAGCACATGATATTTCTTATTGCGTACATCCTTTGTGGCTTCATGAATTTCAATGAGGCTGTCCAAATATCATGTGCATTGGTGAAAGAATAAACATGATTAAATGCATCAATATTTTAAAATGATAAAAGGATACTCTTTGCCAATACATCTAATTGCCTCTCCTTGTTGGTGATGTGTTGCCTTATCCCTTCCTCGGTGACTCTCCAAACATCTAGACCATTAGCTTGCAAATAACAAGACATTAGAATTTTTCAAAGGAAAAAATTTGTGCCATAGAAAAGTGGAGCACTATGTGTATCCATCTCAACCCCAGATGTCACAACTCACTAGGCGGGGAAGCCTAACGGATCAAAATGAGATGGGGTCTTAAATGCTACTTGAATGATGTGTCCTTGTGAAAAGAGTGAGTCCCGCCTCTGATACCAATTGTGAGGATATGTGATATCCTAAGAGAGGGGTGACATTCATATCATCAATACCACTAGCCTCTCTTCCGATCTCTTATTATCGTGATCACTTCGGAGCTTGAACTACCAAGGTAAGGGCCTTTGTGTCCCCGTCAAGTGTCTTACCACCGCTCCACACCAAGTTGGAGGGTCAACAAGCTTGAGCAATTCCGACTCAAGTTGCCAGCGAGTCACCAAGACTCTAAATCACTGGTGTACCACTTGGTACAAGTAGGATCACTCCATGATCCCTTCTTCAAGCTGCAGCAGCTAGCTACAACTCACTCTAGGCCTATAAGCACTAAACACTCTCTAATCTAGTGCTTAATCACCTTTGATGATCACTTTAAATATTTTAGTGGCTTCAATGTCTTCTCAAATGTATATGGGTTTCTCTGGACAGCCACACCTTCAATTGACCGAGTGGATAGGTATTTATAGCCTTAAACCCTCAAGCTAGCCATTAACCCAATGTCTCACAGAAACTGTTAACACCGGATAGTCCGGTGACAACAGTAGTACAAACACCAAACAATCTGGTATGTACACCATGAGAAACTAGCCGTTGGATCCCACTCATAATCATCCTGAACACATGATACTCAGGTGTAACTTGAATTCTATTACCAAACTATCCGATGAATTGTCTTTAGCCAGACCATGCCACTTCAACCCTCTCTGGAAAAAATGCTCTGATGAGATGATCCTCAGAGCACCGGACCTTCCGGTGGGTTGTTTTTCATTCTTCAACACTTGCAGTCACCTCTATAAGAAATGGTCCGGTGCTACAATCTAATGTGAACATTCTAAGCACCGGACTATCCGGTTAGATCTTCATCTTCTCCTTTGCACTGGAAAATACTCCGGTTCACTTCCTCCAGTGTGCACAAACCAAGCACCAGATTATCCAGTCAACTATTCTCCATTCTCCAACACAACACCCTTCTCTGTAAGAATTGCTCTGGTGAGCACACTTACTAATCACCGGATATTTTGGTGAGGTCTTCAGCCTTCTCTCCCCTTTTGTTAGAAATGCTCCGGTGAGTGCAACACCCTCTTCACTGGATCATCCTGTGAGACAAAACTTCCTGGGACCTCTCCAATTCAACTAAACTTTGTCTCAGTTGTGGTGGTTTCTTCATGCATTGCATCAATGAGATCTACTAAAGCATATACTTGACAAACATGTTAGTCTCATTTACTATGTTATCATTAATCACCAAAATCAAAATTATAGCCTAATAGGACCATTTTCGTTACACCTATCATTTCATTGACTAAGCGACTAAACTTGCAGAAAAATGCTTACCCCGAAGAACGAGGTGAATACCGACTCCAGATGGCAACCTTCGCTCTTGAACGATCTCCCTCCAGGTCATGTTCGGAGGTAGCCGAACATCCCTTTCATGAGTACTGGGGGTGTTGTGACCAGAAACCTTCTCTTCTTGGCTGTCGGTGACCGATGTTGGGGGCTCGCTGGGCTTGCTCCCGCCTCCCTCAAAGGAGATGACATCCATGACCAGTGGAGGTTGGTACTTTGGGGTTGAGGCGGTGCTCCAAGTAACTTGCAAGAAGAAATTTTGAAACTTGCACTCCTACGTACATACGAAAGACGTCCACAGTGATAATGCAAACCTGGACTACTTCATAGCCAGAGAAGGCTTTAGTGAGACCAAGATGTAGGCCGGCTTCTTGAACATCTTCTTGAGGCCACCCACTCCTGTCCCTGTGACTAGGGTTGTGTTGCACGACGTGCCTGCAATACCGATCACCTTTCCACGATCCAACTCCGGCCCCGCAGTGGTGGTAATCGGTTCGAATCTTTGGTGTTCAGAGTTAGCTCTAGATTTGCAAGAGGCAGGTTAGGGGCTAGGACCTCAGTGTCAGAAGTGGTTGGTGTCGGTGGCATAGAGCCACCAACTAGCGAGTCAACACCCACGAAGAGGTCATCCTCATCCAGCAAGATTCTCCCGTGGTCTTCTCTCCCAATTTACATAACGTGAGCTGGTCAGAAAGGTTCGACCCTGGGTCAATTGAGAAGTACAATGAGAGCACAAATCCTATTGAGTTCCTCCAGATCTCAAAAACCTTATTCGCCCTCTCTCGGTGCAAGATCTCAAGAGTGAGGGTTTCGGAGAACTACTCTCTCGATTGCTAGTCCACGCCGATGCCGGGATGGAGTAGACTATAGTGGCATCACAACAGCGAGAGGAAGATGAAAAAACCATAATTTTTATATGGACTCGCGTAATAAGAGCATTCCCAAATCGAAAGCTACTCTCATTAGTCTATCTTCTCTCTCTAATGAGATGTGGTCCTTAGATATAAATAACGAGAAAAATCCCACCGTCACTTCTATTAGTAATATAAGTACTACACTATAGATCTTTTATATTTATTAAGAATTATTAAAACTATATAGATCCTGTAATTCTGACAATATCTTCTCCGGTGACGATAACCCCATGCATTTCAATGCTGCGGTCAACGACGACAGTGCCCGTATTGGACTCAGCACGTCGTTGACCCTACTAAACCAGTAATGTAGCACTGTTGGGAGACGCTTATATATAATTAATGGTTTCGAGCCTAGCTAGGTCAAGCCTCATGTTTTAGTTTTCACGCGGCAGAGACACATCCATCCGTGATGAGCTGTGCTGGAGCCACCTTTCCATGCATGAAGGTGATGAGGTGAACAACCTGTATATAGATCGGCAATGGAAGCTAGTATCTAGATGAACAACCTGCAGTTCAATGAGGAACAGAGCAAGAAACCAAGTACCTATACTCCTGCCGGTGGATCTGATCGACGACGCAGTTGGATCATTGCGTGTCAGCCAAACTGTACCTGGTGTATCTTGTTTAATTCTGATGTAAGATTGGTTGGTGTCATGCATTGAACATCAGTAACCTACCACGTGATGACATGCAAGGACGACTCGATTGTGTTGGATGCATGGGGACGTACCGGTGGCGTGTTCCAGCTTCAGAAATGAACAAGTTAGCAAAGCAAACGGCACATTGAATGCCATGCAGGTATGACAGGCAAACATCTAGTGTGATTGTTCATTCGATACCGGCCGTCTGATCTCCTGCAAGGCGGCCATTCAATGTGTGTGTCATATGTACATCTAAACTCGATCTGTGGATGAGTTATTGGTCCAGATCTGAGCTTCAAAGTGATATAAAGAAGTTAGGTTTGGATCTGCAAAATTTATCGAGCAATTTATATCTTACAGCTGGCCTGGTGCCGTGCATGCATGCATGTGACAATGCAATAATATCTTCCTTCAGTTATTCAGAGTTTCAACATTTAAGCTTGATACACAACTTGGGGGAAAAAAAAAACAAGTAGGCATGGCAATTGGTCGGGTCGGGTATGGGTGGAGCAGATCTACACCTGACCCACCACTCGAACTTTGTTATTTGGCCCACGTCCGCGAAGGCTGACAGACGAAACTTCATGCATATCCCATCCGGTACGTGAAACCTATGGATCGCCAACAGAATAGGTCTTATATGCTGACACATTACTGCCGGATCGCTAAAAATCAGTAGTGATAATACTATCACTATCGGTTCATAAAAAATAGGTATCATTGTCGGTTTAAAAACCAGCTGGATGTGATAAGGAGTTTGGACCCGAAATTTTCATTGAATCCAGTTTTAGCTCACCCAGCCTCACGCCTGTGAGCGACTTGGCCTCAATCCTCTCTCCAACTTATCTCTCTCTCTTCTCTCGGCTCGACCTCCTCTCTCCACTTTATCTCTTCGATCGATCCCCTCGTCTCTCTCTCCACCTCTCTCTCTTGATCTCAAACTGGATCTCAAGATGAGGGGTGCTGGTGGCTAGCCGCCACCGTCCTCCTCCTCCTCCCTCTCATCCCCAGGTGAAGAGGGAGGAGATGAGGCGGAGACGGGGTTGACGATGCGGCTAGAGGAGCGCGGCGGCGTGGTGGTGCTTGTCGAAGTAGCTACTGCGACGGTGAGATTTGGCGACATTGCTCGGCCATGCGTGACAGAGAAGGAGAGAGCTCGGGAAGGGGAGGGAGCTCGAGCTGTGGGCAAGCTTGACGGAGCGCGGTGGTCAGCGACGAGGAAGACGGCGAGCTCCACGTCTAGATCTGGATCTGTGTGCTGTGACGTTGGCCTTCATACCATCACGTTTTTCTATGTAGGGCGTGGTGCTCGCACGTGGCGATGGTGAGGGCGGCTCCTCGATGCAGTGGCGGCCATAGGGCGAGGTGGCCAGGGGCGGTGAGGGTGACTTGAGCTCGATGAGGTCCTCCATGGGGGCTCCTCGATGGGGCGGTGTGGGTGACTGCTTGGTGCGGTAGCGGCCATAGGGTGAGGTGGCTGGGGGCGGTGGTGGCAGCAGAGCTGGCTCGTTTATTTTTTTTTTTCTGGAAGAGGTAACACTGCCGGTTTGGGAACTGCCGGTGATAGTTCTCCTATTATCACTGTCTGTTACCTATTGTCGGCTCTAAAACCGACAATAAATGTAGTTTTGAAACCAACAGTGAAGACACTTTCTATAGTAGTGACGAGTTTCCTAATCAACCCATAAAACTCTTCCGAAGATCATCTCAAGAAAAACAAATCATAACTCACAACAATAATATTAATGTGAGTATATTTGGTTCAATGCTTACATAAATACTTTATCTTAGAATAAACTAACATATTGGCAAATCACAATATAATTTATCTTGACAAATGGGCTGGACTAGGAGTATTGGGGGCATTGGGCTAACATTGTAAATTATCGGTACACCCGTGGGCAACCATGAGCAAATTACAAAACTCATGTCCGACCCACTACTTCACAGATATCAAAGACCCATCTCTGGCTCCATCGGGTGCAGTGGCCGCACGTACCGAACCCACAGGCAAGGTTGTCATTCTAAAAAAGAGTAACAAATGTGTCGTTATATTGTTACATGCGTGTTAGCTTTCCATTCGAAGGCATCCATCGCATCCAAAGTCAGGTAGGTAAATAGCAGCTCCACATCGAACGACTCTTCTTCTTAAAACCTCACACCATCCACAGCACAAACGCTCCATCTCGTCACTCGACCATGTTGTCCTTCAAGGCACGTCGGAGTGAGCCCGAGCTGGTGTCACCGGCACGGCCAACGCCACGCGAGACGAAGGCCCTCTCTGACCTCGACGACCAGCGGACACTGCGGTACTATGAGACGGTCATCGGGTTCTTCCGCAGCCGTCCCGGTCACAGAAACAGGCCAGATGACCCGGCGAAGGCTATCAAGGTGGGACTGGCGGAGGCGCTGGTGTACTACTATCCTGTAGCCGGACGGCTCAGGGAGGCCGCCGGGGGGAAGCTGGTGGTGGACTGCACGGCGGAAGGCGTGGTGTTTGTGGAGGCCGAAGCAGATGCGCGGCTGGAGGAGTTCGGCAAGCCGTTGCTGCCGCCGTATCCGTGTGTAGAAGAGCTGCTGTGCGATGCAGGGGAAACAAGAGCCGTCATTGGCAAACCATTGCTCCTCATGCAGGTACTTAAGTGGTTACCCTTCTTTTTGTTTTTCGAGCACTACGTATGTAGCTTTCTAATTGCGATACACCGAAAATAATGCACCACTTCAGAAGTGGATCCATTTCTATTTTTTTCTCTCAATAAGGAAACTTATATTCTCGAGACGTTTTTCGGGATTTCTTATAAATATCCCTAGCTCGTATATATAATCTTGAATTCCCATGTACATATTTTGAAATGTCGTAGAGACACAAACCAAATTTAAAGTTGTGGAGACAGTTTCTAGTACACCAAAAAACAATTCTACCCCGGGAAATATTCTGAGGTTGTTTGTAGTTTGTATTTATATATGCAATAAAAATTTATATCTGAACTAGTTTTTTGCCCGTGCATTGCAACGGGAGAAATAATAAAGGAAGAAAGAAAGCACATGACAAAAATTATTGTGTGAACAGGTCACACTTAATTACAAGATCACCTTTCTAAGATGATACATCATTGTTCACATTTCATGTATGAAATTTCGAAAGACAAATGAGTACCACATATTAGTTATTTCATTAGACAAAATGTATCTTTCAAATTTTTGCTGTGCAGAACTAAAACTAACATATAAGTTGTGAACACATGATGGTAAATAGATTAATGTTTGTGATCTGAATAATGTAGGATATGTTAACTTTCCTGATGTTGTTTTCAAAGGTTAAGCTGTTTAGTTTTCGTTTCAACAGAGAATATAATAAACCTTTTGCCACTGGGAAATACACATCCATATACATAGGAAAATTCTATCATCTGGACATTGTGAAGCAATGCTTTTTAACAGTGTAAAACCAAGAAGTTTAGTTCTTCCCTTGGTCGGTTGGCCCTTTAAGCACTACACTTGTCCTGCAATCGTTGTAATGTATCCAAATAAACTAATAACGCTTTCTAAGAAGCATCATTGATCTAAAGACCTGATGGACTTGGTAATTCTTTAATAGAAAATTTGATTTTTACATGTTTCCAAATTCCAGTGGCTAAACTAATGCCCTTGGGGGAAAATAGGGACGATAAATTGAAGAAAATGTTGCTTTTAATTGCAGCTTTCTCTCAAATAATCCAATCTCAACCTCCAAGTAGGCACCAAGTATGTGTATTAGCAATTTAGTTTCCTTTCACAGTTCTAGAAATAACAGAGCAGGGTACACTACACACCTTGAAGGTCTTCCATGAAGAAGCGGCATCCTGATTCACCGTCACATTGCCACCGCCACCGCCGCCTGCACTCACGTACTTCTGAAGCCCCATTGACTTGAGCTACACCAGTGTGCCATCCTGAAGCAAACCAGGCATTAACATAAGAAAGCAAAACGCATAGCATTGACCACAATGACCTCCCATAACCAGAAGACCTACAAGCATGTCCCTCTTCCGAATGCCATCAAACAATGAAGGCTTGATCCACCCCTCCACCACCAGCCAGCCTCCCAAGTTCACCGCCCTGACTTTGGAGAAATCATCAGCTGCAAATACAAACACACAAATACAACACAGAGAAGCAAGGATAGTTAATCAAATCACAACGAAGCAGGTTAGACTGAACCAGCCATCCTTGAGGTAAACGATCACCTATTGATGAATGGGTCAGTTGTAACGCGAACAGAACCCCAACGATCAAGAGACCAGCATGAGGAAGCCTCATCTCATGTGGGAAATTCATCGAACAACCGGTGTGCACACGAACTCGCGACGACGGGGTAAGGCCAAACTTGTATGAAAGGAAAGGGACACGAGATTCCAAGTCCATCAGGGGCGAAAACTGAGAGTGATGTGGCATGGTAGGGGATGGACGGGGATCTCGCCTTTTGCGATGATGCGCTAGATACCTTCCTCATCGCAAAGTTCATCCCAAAGATAGATGGCAACACAAACGAACACCACCACACACCGGAATCAGCAGCTGCTACTCGCTTTCTCTTCGGCCGCTTTTCTCGCTCCCTGGTGGTGGCGCCGCCGCGGTGGAAGACTGCACACTGCCAGACGCGCGTCGGATTGAGCGGAGGTTGATGAGGCGACGAGCGATCGAAGCTAGTCCGGGGCCTCTGGTAGATCGAGCGGATCGAGTGGAGGAGGATGAGGCGGCGGAGGAGGGAGGGGAGGAGGGTGTCGGCGTGGCAAGTTGCGAGGCGGAGGCGTGCAAGCGGGTAGGGGCGTGGCCGGGGGAGGCAGCTTGGGGAGGGAGGAGGAGGCAACCGTGGTGGCCAGGGAAGGCAGCGTAGGGAGGAAGGGAGCGGGTGTGGTGAGTGGTTGGCAAGGAAGGAGGAGAGGGCAGTTGCTAGTGCATGATTTGGGGAGCGGAGCTGCCAGGGGAGGGAGAGGGAGTGGCGTGTACAGCCACCTGTCGGCGTAAGGGAGCGAGGCAAGGGGCCGATGGTGCGGGCGTACGAAGAGCCGAGCAGAGGCAAAACAAAAGCTGATGATATATCAACTAGCAATTTTTTAAGTAGGAGAGAACATATATCGGAATATTGAAATGTGTTTTTTTCCGGACAAAGCCTTTGAGTTTTTCAAAGCCTCAAGATTTCAGAAATTGACTTTTGCCTCTTTTATTTGGCTTCTCCGCAGGACAGTAGAGGTTACTAAAAAAATGCCTGCATGAGGTTTTTCTGTTGTAGTGCCTCTTACTAGAAATTTAATTTAGAAAAATGAATTAAAGTAGGTCCAAACAACTTCAGAGCCGCGCTGGAACACATCAATTAGAAACAACAGAATGAATTTACACGTGGATTAGAATCATATATGATTTAGAAACACAGGAATAATAAAATAAGTGTCCATATGGCTTACAGGAAAATATTGTAGTTTTAAGACACACAATACTTTAATAGAGACAGTACAGAGAGAGACTAGCTCAAACTTCTTAAAGGATAAGTAATTTAACATTTGACGATCTCGTATCTGAATTCCTCTGAAAGTAGATGGAAGTAGGACTTCTACCATAACTTTTGGGAGTCATTCCCGCACTAATCTAAACACCAGAAGAAAAATACCAATTAATTCATATCTTAAAACATTCCTCCAGAAATCCTTTGTTCGGTGAAGCTAATCTTGGATTGTAGTCATAAATGTAATTTAAGTAAATTGGAAAAATTTAATTCCTTCTCTTTCTATATGCTTTAAATGTACCATAAAAGTTACATGGCTTCTTTGTACCTTTGATAGGTGACGCGGCTCAAATGTTGTGGATTTGTTATCGGGTTCCACATGTGCCATAACATTGCTGATGGCTTTGGTATGGTTCAGTTCATCAGAACTATAGCTGAATTAGCTCGTGGTGAAGCATTGCCCACCATTTTTCCCATTTGGGAAAGAGATCTCCTGACGGCACATAAGCCATCCCTCATCACACATTCGAATGTCACATACAAACCATTACCAAATGGCTTAGACAATAAATCTGATGACGTGATGTTGTCAACTCCACCCGAACACATGATAGTCCAGTACTTCCTGTTTGGGCCAAGGGAGATGGCAGCTCTACGAAGCCACATAAGGGGATACAGTGCCAATTCTACTACAGCCTTTGAACTGCTAACTGCTATCATGTGGCGATGCCGCACAATAGCTTTGGGATACAAGTCTAATCAGCGAGTGCGTCTTATGATTACAATGAACGCACGTGGCAAGTGGAATCAGCATACCATCATCCCACGGGGCTACTATGGGAACGCACATTTCTCTCCCATAGTAGAAGCCACCGTTGATGAGCTCTGCCGGCAGCCGCTCGCCCACACAGTTGAGCTTGTGCGCAAAACCAAGCTCAGCGTGACAAAGAAGTACATGAAATCAATGGTAGATACAATTTCATTGACGCGCCAGTGGCCACCTCTGGCAATGATGGACAGGATGTACGAGGTTTCTGATACAAAATGGATTGCAGCAAATGTAATTACGAGGTTTGGGTGGGCTGAGTTGGTGGGTGGTGGCATACCACTGGCTGGCGACCTTACTTCAAAGTTGGGAAGCGATCACATGAGGTGCAAGAACGAAGATGGTGAGCTCTCAACCACAGTGTCAATGCTTTTGCCAAGGCCGGCGATGGAGAGGTTTAAAAATGAGATGGCTGTTTGGCTGAACAAACATGATGAGAAGAACTCAGTTATACTGAGTTCCCTCTAGGAAAGTGTATGATATTGATGGTTCTGAACTGATTGAATTTAATGGAAGGCAAATCCTTGGGCCCACGGCAAAGGCATTTTGATATCCGCTTTCAACGTTCTGATCTGGCAGCACAGTGTAACAAAACAGATAGGAATTTAGATGCCATGCATGTTACCTTACATTTATTGTTTATGTATCACTCCAACAATTGTATTTGCATTTTTTTAGAAAAAAAAGAATAATAAAGCTTGGTTTCTGCATGAGTTTGTCCAAATAGTAATGCATATCCTTTTCCCAACTATTTTATGCCACAGGGCTACTAGAAATCAAGCTTTTGATGACAACACAAAATTGAGATGGCAAAAGAAAAACATTAAAAACATCTTAGTGTGATGGCTGACAGTACATGTAGTTTGACCATCACACACTACAAGGGATAAGGATATTTGTAGCGAAAAGTTTTGTCACAAAAGACACTCTTTAGTCACAAAGTAGTGTTTGTGTCTTTTTCCAGGAACCATTGGTCGCCACAAATACTCAAGTCACAAATAATATAGTGACATTTCCCCCCCTACAAATGACTATGCTCATTAGAGAGGAATGGAAGTATCACTACTGGTCTACCTATTTGTGATGATATTCACGGTAAGAAACTTGTATAAGTTAGTGACCAAAGTTGCCATCACTTATAATGATTTTAGCGGCAAAACTTGTCATCACTTATATTTCTATTAGTAACGATAAAAATTCACACGGCTACAAAGTATTTATAACAATTTAATCATCACAATTATTATCATAATAGTGATGACATATATGGTCACTGTAGAGTAAATATTAGTGAACTAAATTTCTTCACTATATGAGTTTATTGGAGCAAAGTTTTCTCTCACTGCTATAATTATAATTATGAGAAGTGAATAGTCACAATTATATTTGGCAAAAGGGAATCTGTCAAACACAAAATTCCTCACTACTTTTCATCACTAATGACATATCCTATGACAATATAGTTTTTTCACTAATAAACTAAATAATAACGAGAAAAAAATTGGTCATAATTAACGTGAGAATCAGTGAAAATACAAAGCTGTATGTGGCCTTCCAAAGGCTCGAAGCTACAGCAAGTCCCAACAGAGCCTTTGGCCTCCGGACTATCAGCAAGAGGCCGGACCCCGGAGGTTGCAGACCCCTTCAGGCCACCCCTCTAGTGCCCATGCGGCCTTTTGAAGTCTAAAGATGCAGCTGGTCTCTGGAGATAATATCAGGGAAGAAAAGACACCCTTGCAGCTGACCTGACACGAGGTGACGGGCGATTAATGCCGGTGCAAGTGGTGCTTATCCTGACACCCCAGCGCGATGAAAGTCGTCCTGACACCCCCAGCAGAGCGACGTCGGGCCATAATAGGCAACCGACTCACCCCTCAGGGGGCATGCACTACAATAGTTACCACAGTAGATATTTATCTTCTATGTAGGGTAAAAAATAGTTATTTATGATAAGATCCAGTAATTTGGACAGGTCCTAGGTATTTGTACATCGTGATAACTTGTACACTAAGCTACGTATATCCTATAAATAGGGGGTCATGGTCATCTGGGAAGAGGGGACCCTCGGGGAAGGATTTTTCTCCTCTAATCAGATGTAAAAAACTCCTCTTGTAACCAGTTGATATACATCATATGCAAAAGCACATGACGTAGGGTTGTTATCCGACCAGGAGGCCCGAACCTGGTAAAATCTCTTGTGTTCTTAGGTCCATCACAGACACACCCTTTCTCTCGCTCTCTCCTCTCAGCTCACTACTGTCCCTAAGCTTGAGCTTCCTCATTAGAAGAGGCTTTCGCCGTACTCTGTTCACGCAAGACATCCTCTTGCGTCAACAGTAATATTGAGGAATATTTATTTTAGTCATAATTAACATGGTAAATAACGGCAAAGCAATGTTTCTCCACTATATTTCACCACTAATGGTATATTATGCGGTGATATGAAATTTTTTCACTAATAAACTATATAATTGTGGGGAATAAAATATTTAGTCAAAATTAACCTGGTAAACAGTGGCAAAATAATGTTTCGCCGCTACATTTTGTCACTAATGGTATATCTTATGACGATATAAAATTTTGTCACTAATAAACTACATAACAGTGATGAAAACTAGTTTAGTCACAATTAACATGAGAATCAGTGACAATACAAAATTTTGACATAAACTTTTGGTCATTAATACTCCGATCTCTTGTAGTGACAAAAATACTCAACATCTCATCAATTCAAAATTTTGACATAAACTTTGGTCACTAATACTCCGATCTCTTGTAGTGACAAAAATACTCAACATCTCATCACGACTAAGACTAAGCAATTACCGCCTCATGAAGGCTTACATTGGTTGTCACCAAAACTACTAAACAAGTGGACTATGCTACAAAGATTGACCGTAGTTGGCTCTTTCATAACGACATCGATGGGTGGAGTTCATAATGAAGATCATCTACACATAAAAGTGGACACTATTTTAACAGCCAGGAAAAGATTTGGCAGTTAGAATTTGGAAAGATGAATAAAACCATAAAAATTTACCTCTTCCAAGGTTCAGACCCCATGACCTTACAACTACACCATGAGTGTTATATTAGCTGTGGCTAACAATGTATTTGTTTAGGCATTTAAAATTAGAATTCAAAATAAATTATGCTTACAAAAGATCTAACTTACAGTTGCAGGCTTAGCAATCTGAGTTATCGATGGGACCCTTGCTGACTATAGTTCCATACCTAAAGGGCGAGGTCTTACCGTTAATCAATTGGATCTGGTTCTCCATCCTCTCATTACTTTAGAACATATTAGTACAAACAGCTAAAGAGGTACAAAGCATACGATTTTCATACCATCTAGATGAGACGGTCTGAAATAAACAAGATATTGCAGACGGTATTCCAGAAGGCTAAGTGCAAAACACCGTCTACATAACTTGCCTTAAAAGAGGCGATTTTTCTATGGAACCCACAACAGTTGGTTTTATATTGTAGACAATTATCCTAGAGTACCAACAATATTTGGTTTCATATTGTAGACGATTTTTCAACGGAACTGACATCATTTGGTTCAATATTATAGACTATTTTTTTGTGGAACCAATAACATTTGGTTTCATATTATAGATAGTTTTCCTTTGGAACCGACAATATTTGGTTCCATATTACAGGCATGTCCTCCTTGAAACCGTCTGAAATAACCCTGGCACCAGCTATGCATATATTTGT
This sequence comes from Phragmites australis, assembly GCF_958298935.1. Taxonomy (NCBI): domain Eukaryota; kingdom Viridiplantae; phylum Streptophyta; class Magnoliopsida; order Poales; family Poaceae; genus Phragmites; species Phragmites australis. The sequence continues at coordinate 18,227,356 of NC_084941.1, read as the reverse complement.
ATACCAACTAGCCTCAGAGATGCTAGCCCTTCCCCCTGCATACATACAAATACTACAACACCAGCACACAAACATAGATCAACCACAATATCACAAGTACATACAAATTATCACATCACATGTTCATTCGGTGTTCAATCCCTATTTTGGATCAACTTGTAGCAATGCATTATAATTATTAGACAAAGGAGAAAAAAGATATTACTTTTACAATCATTCTTTATGGTTCCCTCTTTTCTCATATTGGAACCCTTGTCACCTGGGGAGAGATTAATTGAGTTGATAAAGGTTAAGTTGAATGCTTCCAAAGCATCCACATGATTTTGATACTTTTTGAAGCAAGCACCCACATAACCATGAACTTGTTCATGGCATTCAGACCAAGTTGAATACATCCCAAGCTTTCGGCCATGAAATATGGCATACCACGTGATAAGAATGATATGTGTTCAAGTGCTGATTTGACATATTCATTATATACCTCACTACCATAGAAACCCCAATCAATGACCGCCTGTTAGTATCGGTCTTGCTAGTACTGACAGTGATGCAGTATCATTGCTGGTTCATAACCACCAACTACAAAAAAATTGATGATTCTGTTGGAACTAGTAGTGGTACATCACCGCCGGCTCATGGATAAAACCGATAGGGATATACAATTTATCATTGTCGGTTAATGCCACGAGTCGACAATGCTAAATAAGACACTAAGTTTAGAAGTTGCAAATTTAGACTAAGAAGGTAACTAAAAAATAAGTTTCTAATTACACTAAGAAATATATGATTACACTAAAAAATAATATCCTGAATGATTGCAAAATATATAAGGTCTCTTGATTACCAAAGTAGTCAGGATTACACAAAAACCAACATCTGGATTACAAAAACCTACTCCTATGCTAGCTTCAGCTTCTTCACTGGTGTCTCCCCCTTCTCCTCCTCATCGTTTGACAACAACAACTGTGGCTCATCATCCTACTTCTTGTCGCTGTCCTGCTCCTTCTCCTACGATCTGACCGCGTCCTCCTCTTGCTCAGAGGACATGTTCTCCTCCGTGTTAGTCTCATCTTCTTCTGATCTCATCGCCAGGTAGTGCTAGGGCAGAGTGCCCTCCATGAAGCACTCACAGTCCTCATTGCGCGAGGAGGAGGAGAGATCATGGGAGAAGAAGGAGTGGTCATTATAGGAGGAGGCCTCTATTATGCGGTGGTGGAGGAGAGGCCACGACGATGATGGTGTAGCTAGCTAGGAACTTTGTGAGGTCTTGGTGGAGGAGCAACGATTGGTGGATGGAATGAAGAGGTCGAGCAGTTGTAACAGCCATTTGCGGAAGATGAAGGGGTGCCACAAAATTTTATTGGTGCGATAACACGAAGGGGCACAGGGGCATGAAGGGGCAATGAATTTATCATTGCTGGTTGGAGTAAACAACTGGCACTGATGATGTTCTTAACTCCAACCTGCAGTGATAGAAGGCTCACGAATCGATGTATCTTTCTATCAATGCCAGTTGGGAACTACAACTGGCAGTGATAACATTTAGCGGGGTGTGCAAATCGATGTGTCATTTTATCACTGCTGATTGATAACCACGACCAGCACAACTATAACATCTATTTAATCATCATGCCTATGTCATTTTCTCTATGCCATAAGTAAGAATTCACTCTGATACAAGTGAGAGAGCAGAAAATTTTGTTCTTCCTTGCTCTACTAACTTAGATCTGTTTTCTTCCTTACTTTGCTTGCAAGAGGTATTTGAAGAAATGCGGTTTTCTTTTTATCATCTAGTGCTTCATTCCTCATTACTTATATAGACCTTTATTTTTCTTATCTTAAGTTATAATTTTCTATTTTATGTTTGTGTTATTTTTTACAAATCTACACTTATGTGTTATTTTAATGGCTCATTCTAAAAGGAGAGTTAAGGTCAGCCAGATGGTGGCTCGTTACCTTGACCTCATTTCAAGCCCTCAGGAACGATAGCTCCTTGTCATGGGACACCATCTTGATGCAACCCGTAGCTATGGATGACTGTTGTTGCAACTATCCAATTCGCACTGGGACACCTTCCGCATTTGAAAGTCCTTGATGTCGACTAGAGGGGGGGTGAATAGTTATTTTTGAAATTTAAAACTCAGCAGCGGATTAAATAGTATCCGGAGACTCCAGCTCAATCCGGATACTCCAGGTTCCAGAGTATCCGAGTTCACCCGGATTATTCGGACTATACAGGAACTCAAAATCAAGGTAAGCTTAAGAGAATCTACTAGAGACTATGAGCTACCAATGTATCTCTAAGGGGGATATGTTCTTCTCAACAATAATCCTACACTCAATTACTCGCAAGCAACAATATTGAGGTAAATCCTCAAATAACAATTTGAATGAATAACTTGCAAGAATTTAAATGGGGCCAAGATTTAAATCCAAAGTTCGGCCACCTCACAAAGAAGTGCCTACGTCTCTGTTGAGGAGCTCATAAAGAGCCGGGTCTTTTCTAACCCTATACTCACCCAAGCGACCACAAAGATCGAACTAAGATTCTTACTCAATTAGTGGGTGATACAAACTCCCCGTTGCACTCCACAATGATTGGGTGCTCTACGGGTGACCTCTTACCATCTAGAGGCACAAAGCTTCAAGAGAAAAGATTGCAATTCGCAGCTTGGCAAGAACTCAAAATGCTCAAAGATTTTCTTTTTGCTCTCGTGCTCCAAATCTCACTCTCCAAACCAAACTCACAAATCTTAGAAAAGATTGGGCACTAGAGGGGTTTGGGAGGGCTATTGAATGCTCTAGAGAGAGTGTATGCACTGGTGGTTCAGCCAGCCATAAATGAGAGGGGGTGAAGAGGTATTTATACTTTCCCCCAAAAATTAGCTGTTACTGTGCTATTCAGACAGACTCGGAGTATCCGGGTTCACCCTGAGTCTCCAGGTAGCACAGAAAACCACGCACCTAACCTGTCAGAACTAGCCGTTACACTGACCCAGAGTCTCCGGGTAACACTTTGAGAAAAAAAAACTGGCTAGAACACTAGTTTGGAGGATGCCCGGAAGATCCGGAAGCATCAGGACTCGGAGACTCTAAACCAACTCGGAGACTCTGGCTAGAAATCTTAGCTAACCGAGAGCCTTTCTCGGAGTCTCACTGGGAGACTCTGGAACTTAATAGCATCCGAAGTATCCGAACTAACTCACAGACTCCAGGCTTAAAATTAAATCGAAATCGAGAGCTCTTCTCGTAGTCTCACTCGGAGGCTCCGGAACATTTGCACTGTCTGGAGTATCCAGGCTATCCCGGACACTCAAGACTCAAAATTAAAGTCAAACCGAGAGCTCTTCACGGAGTCTCACTCAGAGACTCTGGAACAGCTACAGAGTTCGGAGTTTCCAGACCAACCCGGAGACTCCGGAACCAGACAATTCTGCCCTATATTCCCGGTGTTCGTGAGTGATGGTGTCTCTCTCAAAAATTGGTTTTCACAAAATACTTTGAGCACTGTGACACTACCAAAACTACAAAAAGCATCCCTCTTAATAGTACAACAATCCTAAAACTCAAATTCAAATTAAAATCGAGTTGGACTCTAAGAGTTTCTTCATGTCGCTTCTCCTTTCTTCTTGAGGGTTATTGACTTCTTTTATCCTTTTTCAACAGGACTAAAACCTGTTCATATACTTGATAAAACCATTAGTGCCTTAATCGTTTGTCATCAATTAGCCAAAACCCACAAGGGGCCTAGATACGCTTTCAATCTTCCCCTTTTTGGTGATTGATGATAACCCGATTAAAGCTTATAGAAGATAATAGAATTTAAAGGTTTTAAATTTTAAGATATTTGGTAAGTTCCCCCTAAATGTGTGCATTGTCTTGAAATTAGAATTTAAAAGAAAATGCACATATTTAAAGAAAATTTGTGAGAGTTCCCCCTATATCTTAGAATTCGTGGGGTGCAAAATGTGTGAACATTTATATACGTGATGCATATGACATGATATTCCACAAAATCTAAGAAAGGGAGAAACAAACATTACATCAACCAAATCATTGCATCACACTAGCACAAATTTAGTCTTATGAGTTTAAAAGTTTCTACTACAAGCACACTACATAGTTCATTACAATTATTACACATATCTCAATTAACCCATGGAAACGATGAAGGGATTAAGAAAGAAGATAGACAGGACACATCAGATTTCTCTCCCCCTTTGGCATCAAGCACCAAAAAGAAAGAGAAGCAGAATGAGAAATTAGCTGTTGTCTTCCTCATAGTCGTCATTGCCACCGTCATCGGATCCATCTTCATTGCCATCTTCTGAAGAACTTGCTTCGACTTCTTCTATTTCCTCATTGTCATCGGTCTCCTCATCATCTTGAGCATGGGAGGGACCCTCAGCAACTCTTTGGGCTTCATCATACCAAGCCCAAGGGTTCTCGAACTCTGGCTCACTCGCTTCTTCTTCATGAATAATTGGAGAGCAAGGTGGCTGAATGCCAAGGTGAGTGTGAATTTCCTTCTGCCTTGCTTCAATTTTCTTCATCCTAATGTTGGTCTCTCGAATCTGAGTGGCATTGTGAGTGCAGACTTGAAATATTGTCTTGAGTGCACTCTTGATAAAAGACTGAGAGCCTCTAAAGGATGAAACACGCTGAGGAGCCATTCGTTGTGCACTGGGAGCTGCAGGTGGAGGAGAGGGTGGAGGAGATGACCGAGAGCCCACAATTCTCATGCTATAAGGTTCATTCTTCACCTCCTTGAAGAAGTTTTTCATTGTCACCCTTTCAGTCATATACATGATATAGGGCGCATATGCGCAACTCTTGTTAGGAGTATATGAGGTAGCATGGATTTCTTCCCAAACAAAGTCTATCACACTGAAGGGTTCGCCCCCATTAGACATCCGTGCTAGAAGGTTTCTTGAGATTCCTTGGACATTGGTCACATCACCTCCTTTTGGATTCAATATGAGACGAAATAGACTGTTCAAATACTTGTAGTAGGGCTTCATCCCTGTAGTTGTGCCATGTATCACCCTTCCTCGATCCAAGTACATAAAATCTATATCATCAGGTGATAACTGATTCTCATTGTGTATCTTGGAGTTGTGCAAGTCACGAACGTCAAAACCAAATATATGAGCAAAGGTTTGATATGAAATTCTATATTTCTTTCCTTCAATCATCTAGAACATGGATTGATTCTCCTCATGATCATAAGAAAGTGTAGCATAGAATTGGGCAAACACTTCTACACTCCAATCACATTTCAAACTCATAAAGTTCTTAATTTTCTTTTCTTCACATGCAGCGATGACAGCCTTGAATGTTTGATCATTCTTCTGCTCCATATACTTCCAATCAATCCACTACATTGGAGTGATAGGGTTCTTCTTGGTGAGGATCACGCTTTCATAAAATTCAGCATGAAACTCGTTCCAAAACCGGGGGTCTGCCACGCTCTTCTCATATTCATAAGGATCTTCACCTCTATCCTTCTTGCATTGAGCAGCTTTCTTCATATAATCAATCATCCTTCTTGGAACTTCATGTGCTTGATGAGCTCTGTAGGGCCTGTGTAGCTTTAGGGGTGCTAACACAATGTTCTCTTTCTCTATTCCATCGTCCTCCCCGTGGATGCTAGAACCGACATCCATGGCTTTTTCTTTTCCATGGCCTGCTGTTACAGGAGCCATTCCTCTTGGCCTGAAAGTGCCTCTTCCTTTCATGGATTGTAACTTAGTCGATCTGCGAGGCATATTTTCTGATTGTGCTGGCTCCTCAATCCGAATTCCTCTTGATTCAACTCGCTGAGGAGGAGCATTGCTTTGGCCTTGAGCATGAGAATCACTTTTCTGTTTCTTCCTACCCATATCCCTTGTTTCTATCCATCTCAAAAGACCTGAGATATACATGAAAGATATATAAGAGAAGGCACAAGGGTTGGTTGAGAAAGAATGTTGAATTGAAGGAATGCTGAAAAATCTGACAGACCCGGAGTATCCGGGCCAACCCGGATACTTCGGGTAGCCTGACTCCGGGGCAAGAATTTGGGGATTTCGTGATTCTTCTTCCATATTTCAAAAACCCTTCTAGGGATTGATTCTAGGGACCATAAGGAACATTTTCACCGAAGGAATTTGATTCTAGACCAAGATATTTAGAGATCGGGTGAAAAGTACCTTTTAGGGCTAGATGAAGCACGGAGATTCAATCCGGAGGAAAGGTCGGAGATTCCGAGCTAGGGATGATGAGGAACCTAAGAACTTCGCGAAAAATCCTTGGATGAAGCTTGAAATCGCTAGAGCTCTGTTTTTGTGGAGAGGGGAAGGAAAAAGAAGTGAAAGGATGGAAGAAAGAGGAAAAACCTACAAGATTTGCTGTATAAGATGGGTAAACCGGAGACTCCGGCCTGGCCCGGAGACTCCGAGTGGAGTCAGAAGTCCGAACTGAAAGCTTGTCCCGGAGGGTGACCTGGACCCTCCGGGTTGAGTACCAGAATTCGGATACTCTGAGTGGACTCGGAGACTCTGGGTTTTGTCAACTCAATAGAACCAAAAGCTCATGAAACAGTGCCAGATTCCGGATAATCCGGCATGGTTCGGACATTCTGGGATCTGTAGATTTTGCAGATTGAGCTACGAGCTGAGATTCGACGGGGAAGATTATTGGACAATTGAGACATATATATTTACCACTTGTGATCAGCCAACAAACATCATTACATAACTATGATCACAAGTAGCAAATTATGATCCAAAGATCAAAGATCCAAAATTTTCAAATATTGCACATAAGAGTTTTAAAAAACCCTATCTATAAAACTACAAATCTACAACAATCAATTGTATGCATTATGTCAAGCCACGTTGCGAGAATCTAGGATATTGAGCTCACATCTCAACTCGCAAAACCTCCGCTCATCTAATGGCTTTGTGAGGATATCGGCTAGTTATTTTTCGGTTCTCACATGGTGAATATCGATATCCCCTTTGCTAGAGTGGTCTCTCAAGAAGTGGTGACGTATATCTATGTGTTTAGTTCTTGAGTGTTGTACGGGATTATTAGCTATTTTAACGGAACTCTCATTGTCACACAAAAGTAGGACTTTGGTCATGTTATAGCCGTAATCTCTCAAGGTTTGCCTCATCCAAAGTAGTTGAGCACAACAAGCGCCTGCTGCAACATTCTCGGCTTAGGCGGTGGATAGGGCTACAGAATTTTGTTTTTTGGATGACCAAGACACCAAGGACCTACCCAAGAATTGGCAAGTCCCGGATGTACTCTTCCTATCCACTTTACAACTGGCATAATCAGAGTTCGAATAGCCGATAAGTTCGAAGGATGAACCTTTGGGGTACCATAAGCCAAGGCATGGAGTATGAACTAAATATCTAAGAACTCTCTTAACGGCCATTAAATGGCACTCCTTAGGAGCGGCTTGAAGTCTTGCACACATACATTCACTAAGCATAATATCGAGCCTAGATGCACAAAGGTAAAGTAAAGAACCAATCATAGAATGATATACCTTTTGATCCACGGCCTTGCCTTCTTCATTTAGGTCAAGATGCCCATTTGATTGCATTGGAGTTTTGATGGGCTTTGCATTCTCCATATCAAACTTCTTAAGCATATCCTTGATATACTTCGTTTGACAAATAAAAGTTCCTTACTTGAGTTGTTTGATTTGAAATCCTAGGAAGAACTTTAATTCACCCATCATTGACATTTCGATCATCTTGGTCATAATCCTACTAAACTCTTCACAAAACATCTTGTTAGTAGAACCAAATATAATATTATTGACATATATTTGGCAAATAAATAAATCATTATCAACATTCTTAGTAAAAAGAGTAGAATCGGCTTTGCCTATTTTAAAGCATTTCTTAATAAAAAAATCCCTAAGGCATTCGTACTATGCTCTAGGTGCTTGCTTAAGCCCATAGAGCGCCTTATGGAGTTTATACACATAATGAGGATATTTGGGATTTTTAAATCCGGGAGGTTGCTCTACGTACACCAATTCGTAGATTGGTCCATTTAAGAAAACGCTTTTCACGTCCATTTGATATAGCTTGAAATCATGGTGAGTAGCATAGACAAGTAATATATGAATTGACTCAAGCCTAACTACGGGAGCATAAGTCTCACCAAAATCCAAACCTTCTATTTGCATGAAACCTTGAGCAACCAACCTTGCTTTGTTTCTTGTCACGATCCCGTTCTCATCTTGTTTGTTGCGGAAGACACATTTAGTGCCAATCACATTTTGATTTGGTCTTTCCACCAATGTCCAAACTTCATTTCTCTTGAAATTGTTCAACTCTTCTTGCATAGCCATCACCCAATCCGGATCTCCAAGTGCGTCTTCCACCTTCAATGGTTCCAAAGAGGAAACAAAAGAGTAATATTCGCAAAAATTTACAATTCTAGAATGAGTGGTTACCCCCTTTTGTATATCACCAAGTATGTTGTTCATGGAGTGATCTCTTTGGATGCTTTGATGAACTCTTGGGTGTAGCACTTGAGATTCGGGTTGAATGTCTATTCCTTCTTCATTGAGAAATTCCTCAATTTGAGTGTTCTTGAATTCGCTTTCATTGTCACTTCTCACTCTCTTGATTTTCACATCGAATTCATTTTGAGCTCTCCTCACAAACTTCTTGAATATAGCTTGTGTTTCACTTTTGTCATGCAAAAAGAATACCCAAGTGAAACAAGAATAATCATCAATAATTACTAAGCTATATTTGTTACCGCCAATGCTTATGTAGGCGATTGGTCTAAATAGATCCATGTGAAGGAGTTCTAAAGGCCTTGTTATCGTCATCACATTTTTGGCGGGGTGAGAAGCTCCAATTTATTTTCCCACTTGACAAGCACTGCAAATCCTATCTTTCTCAAAAGAAATATTTGTTAGTCCTAGGATGTTCTCTCCCTTTAGGAGTTTAGAAAAATTTCTCATGCCAACATGGGCTAGTCGGCGATGCCATAACCAACCCATACTAGACTTAGCAATCAAGCAAATTTTAAGCCTCACTTCATCCATTAAAAAATTAACAAGATAAAGTTTACCCTTCAACTTACCAGTGAAAACTATTGAGGTGTCAGCCCTTCTAAAGACGGTTACACCCTCATAGTAAAACGACAATTATAACTCATCTCACATAATTGTGACATGGATAACAAATTGTAACTAAGTGATTTAACTAACAAAACATTAGAGATATAATGATCACTTGAGATAGCAATTTTACCTAGACCCATTACCTCACCTTTTCCATCATCACCAAAAATGATGTTTTCATGTGATCCTCTATTTTCTTCAAAAGATGAGAACACACTCTTCTCTCCTGTCATATGATTTGTGCATCCACTATCGATCACCCAACTTGATCTACCGGAGGAGTATGCCTACAAAACAAATTTTAAGCCTTTGCTTTAGGTACCCAAATTTGTTTGGGTCCTTTCATGTTAGTCACAAGAATTTTTGGTACCCACACACTCTTTTTCACAATTCGATCCTTTGTGCGGGCACCAACATATAGAGTAACCATTTTACCACGGTGGTTCCTCTTGAGCATGTAAGAAGCATAAAAAGAGGATTGAGGCGCATAAGCTTTTTGTTGCTTCACTTGAGAGGTGTGATCGGCTTGCTTGCTTCCTTTGATGAATTTTAGGCACTCCTTGCCCTTGATCACAACACGCTCATTTGATTTGCTTGTATGCGTGTCAAATCCTAGACCTCTCTTAAGCTTGTTGTCTTTGGCCTCAATAGTCTTGTATAGTTCATCCTTTGATTTATAGGTTTTAATGCATCCATACTTGACCAAGGTATTTAACCTCTCATTCTCTTTTTGTAAAGCTTGCAAGGATTCAATGTTAGTAGCACAAGCATTTATATCTATGTTATAGCACCGAGAACAACCATTGCTTGTGGAAACATTAGAGAGCAATGTTGCATCATTAGAGTGGGATGAGCTATTTTTGAGGATATTAATTTGTGCTTCAAGAGTTTTATGACTCTCATCTAAACTTGACAATTTATCTTGAAGCATAGAATTATCATTCTCAAAAGTAGCAATTGAGCTATTGGCCAAATTTAGCCCTTTGGTCAATTTCTCAACTTTCTCCCTTTCTTTAGCAAGAAGTTCCTCGAGCTTAAGGTTTCTCTCCTTTTCAAGGATGAGCAAATCTTCTTGCTTCTTGAGGATCTCCTCTTGACCCTCTATTGTTTTCATAAGTTCTTTCAATTTAGACATAGCATTTTTACTAAGACCTTTAAATATGCTTCCATCACAACTATCACTATCACTATCACTAACTAGAGACTTAGGATGTGATTTTACCTTTTGCCCTTTTGCCATGAAGCATATGGGGGTGTCATCGTCGCTCATTTCGCCAAATAATGATTTTGTTGGTGTAGGGGCTTGAATGGTGATGGTGGCGACTCCTTCATCATCGGAGTCAGAGTCGGAGTTTGAGTCCCAATCCTCGCCAATATGAGCGTGACCGAAATATTTCTTCTTGTATGCCTTGCTCTTGTCCTTCTTGAATGGTTTGCCCTTCTTTTATTCTTTGTCTTTGCCCTTATTCTTATTAGGACAACCCGCTATGAAGTGACCAACTTCGCCACACTCATAGCACGCCCTCTTGGAAGTTCTTTTGGGCATGTCTCTTTTATAATTGCTATATCCTCCCTTCCTAATAAATTTCTTGAACTTCCTCACAAAGAACGCTATTTCTTCATCATTGGAGCTTTCATCTTCACTTGAACAAGACTCTTCAACTTGTTTGTTCTTGCTTGCCTTGAAAGCTACTTCTTTGTTCTTGGAAGTAGAGCTTTGCTTGGACAAGTTCTTCACTTATTTGCCTCTTCTTCCATGAGCTGATGAGCAAGTATTCTCCCAAGAACATCACTTGGGGTGAGCCTTTTGTAATATCTCCTTTCCCGGATGAGGGTGACCAAAGTTGGATTTCTTGGAGTGAAGGCTCTAAGTAACCTTCTCACAACCTTGTGGTCATCGAGTTCTTCACTCCCAAGTCCTCTTATCTTGTTCACAAGCACCATCATCCGACCATACATGGCTCGTGGAGTCTCATCATCCTCCATGACAAACCTTCCCAATTTTCCTTCAAGTAATTCAATCTTGGATTCCCTCACACTAGTTGTACCTTCATGAGACACTTGAAGTGTATCCCAAATTGATTTAGCCTCCTCAAGCCCATCCACCTTGTTGAACTTCGGGGCTTAAGGCGCTAAGTAGGACACTTGTTGCTTGGGCATTTCTATGTATGGCTTGTTCTTGTTCGGGTGTAAGCTCCATGTCTTCGGCCGGAAAATCAATACCTACACACACAATTTTCCAAATGCTCGGATGGAGCGATATTAAATGCATCTTCATCTTGTGCCTCCAAGTGGCGTAGTGAGTACCATCAAAAAATGGTGCACGCCTGGACGACACAGAGATGAAGTTGTTAGAAGGGGAATTTAATTTGCTATAATCGAAATTAATTTCAGCTCCCTTTCTTTCTTTGGAGACACTGGCTATTGATGCATCTCTCGAATCCATTTATCTTCTAGAACCACCACCCGAGGTTTCACCTTCGGGACTTCTCGGGCTTTTCTCTCCGGATGCCGACATCTCTAATTCCTCCAAGTGGTTAAGCCTTGTAGGAGGTTAGGCTCTGATGCCAATTGAAAGTCCTTGATGTCGACTAGAGTCCGGAGTTTCCGAACCAACCCGAAGACTTCGGAACCAGACAATTCTGCCCTATGTTCCCGGTGTTTGTGAGTGATGGTGTCTCTCAAAAATTGGTTTTCACAAAATACTTTGAGCACTGAGACACTACCAAAACTACAAAAAGCATCCCTCTTAACAGTATGACATTCCTAAAACTCAAATTCAAATTAAAACCGAGTTGGACTCTAAGAGTTTCTTCATGTCACTTCTCCTTTCTTTTTGAGGGTTATTGACTTCTTTTATCCTTTTTCAACGGGAGTAAAACCTGTTCATACACTTGATAAAACAATTAGCCCCTTAATCATTTGTCATCAATTAGCCAAAACCCACAAGGAGCCTAGATACACTTTCAGCATTGCCTTTGATCCTCTCAACAACCAGTGCTAAATTCGTCTCTGCCCAAGACTCGAAGAGGCAGAGTATCTGCATTGTTGTGTACATGTTGATGAAGACAATGTCTTGTTCTGCTGGATGATCCACATGGGGGTTCACGATGAGGCAAAGGATCCTATGCGGAATTTTTATATCTGGAGGATCGTTCCAGATCATCCTTAAACTATGTTGTAATAATTTTTTTATGTATTAATACTATTAATGTTAAGTTACCTACATTCTAGTTACTTATATTCACAATTTTCAATATTAAGTTACATTTCTTCACAATTTTAAGATTGCTTCTTCTATGTTTTGGTTAACAATTCACTTTTTTTAGTTCTACTTTATGTTGACAATATTAGTGCAAGTTCTAGTTATAAATAGGTAGCGATAGACTTTCACTGATGCCTTGGTTATCGCACCCCTGCCAATGCTACTGTCGCTGCTGGTTGTAGTTATCAACCGGTAGTGATCGTCTATCACTGTTGGTTGATAACTTGTTTCAACAATGATATTTTCACTATCCTATATAACTATCCTTCTTTGTCCATCGTCAACACATAGCTTCTTCGCCCTTCTTCCATGACACTGACTCTGTCACTCCCTCCATGACCTCCATCTTGAAGCCTCTGCTTCTGCCCTGTGCTACCATGGGCCCACCACAACACCGACTTCGTCGCTCCCTCCCCAGCCTCCTCTACACCGACACCTCGACTCCCGCCGCCTTGCGCCACCATCAGCCTCCATGACACTGGCACCGTTGTGACTCCTGCACCGCGCTGTAATCGGCTTCCAAGATACCAACACCGCTGTGCCCTCCCCGGCGTCCTCTGCCCCGAAGCCACCGCCCTGGCCCCCGACCTCCTCCACCAAGAGCTGATGTGGCCTCCTCCACCTCGATGCCAGTGTCCTCCTCGACAATGAGTTGATTTTAGTTAAATTTAGAAGATTTAAGTGCATAGTATATGATTTAGAAGATTTAAGTGCATAGTATATGATTTAAGTGCAGCTGTTGAAGATCGAAGATCAACATGCTAGAAGGTCTGGCGATGAAGTAAGGCTACACTGGACTAATTTACATAGAGATGGTGCCAAGTGTTAAAGAACGAAGTTCAAGGCACCGGATGGTCCGGTGATGAATATTGTGTACACCGGAGTATTATTTCCAGAGAGGGCTGCATTGACTCGGTTGGCTGAAGTCAACTCACTGGATAGTTCGGTGATGAAGTGGTGTGCACCGGATGCTTAAACAGGAGCAAATTACACAGAGAAACTGCAGAGGCTCGGATAGCTCACGTGCACTCATCGGATAGTCTGGTGATGAAGATGAAGTATATACTAGAGTGTCTGGTGTTTACAGATGGTTTAAGTGGGTTTCAACAGCTAGTTTCTGATAATGTACTCACCGGATGATACGGTGTTAATATTACTGTTGTCACCGGATCATCCGGTGTTTACAGTAAAGTTGAGCCATTGGGGCAATGTCTAGTTGGCGAGTTTGAGGCTATAAATACCCTTCACTCGGTCATTTGAGGTTGCTGGAGTTCTGAGAAGTTCATATACACCTGAGAAGACATCCAAGCCACCAAAGTGCTTAAAGTGATCATCCAAGGTGATTAAGCACACCATTAGAGAGTGCTTAGTGCTTATAGGTCTGAAGAGTGTGTTGCTAGGTGATTGCTGCCTCGAGAGTGGATCAAGGAGTGATCCAAGCTTGTACCTCTTGGTACACAGGTACCTTGGAGTCTTAGTGACTCGTCGGCAAGCTTGTTGACCCTCTAACTTAGTATGGAGCGGCAGCAAGATGATTATACGAGGACGCGGAGACCCTTGCATTTGTGGCTCAAGCTCTGAAGTGATCACGAAGGCGAGGAACCGGAAGAGAGGCTAGTGGTGAGACCTTGTCTTGATGGCTCATTCGGGTTGTGACCTTATCTTTATGACTTGGTGGCTCAATAGCCGTAACCGGGTGCCGACCGGGAGTATATCCTTTTTGGAGCTCCAACGTGGACTAGGGGTGGCATTCATGCCATCGATACCATAGGATAAAAATCCTTGCGCCGAGTTTGCTCTCTCTACCTTATTTACGTTTTCGCATTTACATTCTTGCATTTTACCTTCCTAGATAGGTTGCAAGCTCTTTTAATCGGTAGAGTAGAGACACTAGATAAATCTGGAGCATATTTAGATAGAAATCGATATAGGTTTATCTTGTGTAGTTTTTAGAGCCGAATAGATTCTAAGTGTCCTAATTCACCACCCTCTTAGGACGTCACTGACCCCTTCAGCCGGATCCGGCCGAGGGAGTGGGTGCCGGGCCCACATGTTAGCGCGGTGTGTGGGGTGGGAGGAGCAGAGCGAACGGAGGCAGACCGCGGAAAGAAAGCACTACATGCTTTTAAAGTAGTAGAGATTTGTTATTGATCTTCATAATTTTTTACTTTGACGTATGATGATAATTTCACACACCTAGTTAAGTCAATTGATAGCTGAATTACAACATTTTTTAAGCCTTTTCTTTTAATGAGATAAAATAATATATTTTTTCATTTTTTTCGACGGAACTACTCTCATCCTTAGGCCGTGTTTGTTTGAGCTTCTGCTTTTGAGCTTTTCTGAAAAGCTGTGCTTTTGGCTTGTCTGAAAAGCTGCTTTTGAAAATAGTTTGTTGGCTTCTGCAATAAATTTTTGGCTTCTCAGCACATAGCTTCTCAGAGAAGCACATCTCAGCGAGCTTCTCAGCTTTAGTTCATTTTCCTCAGAAGCAGGCTTCTGGCTTCTCTAAAAGTCACTTCTCCAGAATCTCGTTTGTTCTGGCTTCTGACTTCTGCCAGTAACAGAAGCAGAACTAGAAGTAGCAAACAAACACAGCCTTAGTGTCCTCTCTTGGTTCTAAGGAAGTCCAAAGGGGTCCCTCTCACCCTTTCAACCAATCGGAAAAACAAACCCTGTGTTTTGTCTTCTTAGAGTTTGAATATTTCTTTTATGATGCATGTTACATAAAGTGCCTTGTACCGGCGTGGCGATCCTCTAGCCGCTCTACTATATTTTACACCAAAACAGCGCAGCCTTTGATTTACTATAAATTGTATGCAGTACAAGTCAATAAATTCCACTAAAAACTTTAGTTCCACGCATTTCAACTATAAATGATTAATTCATGCACCGCAGTTTCAGGCTGTATTTTGCCAAATGCCCCTAGGAATTAGCATCTAGCCGTTTTCTTACGACGGTAGCGATGGATGCAAACATGATCTCTTTGTGATGCTATCATTGCTATGCCACCGCCGGATGGTATACTGGTATCTAACGCTGTACCTAATGAAAATATAACTTATTTTCGATCACCATTCTAGGCCCTTTGAATCAAATCCAACCATTTTGATCCCATGACCAAGGATAGTACCTGGAAAATAATTTGTTGCAAACACATGCAAAATAGCAATTCTCATGAAAATATGATGTATTCCTGTTAAGAAAACAAAGGAGAACGAAAGTTGCTTTCCTTCCTATGGGGAGAGAAGGAATCTACCTGCCCAACAAACTGAGACCATCGTACCAGTTCCAAATCATCGCGTGAATCTCGGAGCGAAGACTCGGCTACACTTCCCCTTCCGCTTCTCTAGTTCAGTTTCTTATCAGCCGATGACAGGTGGGACCGCGTGGAAGCCATGCACCTCTGCTCCCGATCCCGCGAGAATCTCGCTCGTTGTTTGTTACTACGTCTTCGCTCCTTTCATGCATCACATCGTCCCTCCCAGATTGTTGGCTCACTCTGATCAATTCACATTTTGCAGACCATCTGGTTCATGCCCTCTGGTTCGCTGATCAATCTTGTAGAGAGAGAGAGAGAGAGAGAGAGAGAGAGAGAGAGAGCAATGGGGAGGTCATTGTTCAAGAAGGAGTGGGGTCCGGCCATCTGCATGGTGCTGATCGAGCTGTTCACGACGGGGCAGATGCTGCTCACTAAGGTGGTCGTCGACGCCGGGCTCTTCGTCTTCGCCCTGCTCACCTACCGCTTCTTCCTCGGCGCCGCGCTGGTCGTCCCGCTCGCCATGATCTTCGAGAGGTACGTACCAATGCTGCTGGACAGTAGCTCTTTCCTTTCTATTCCCGAGCCATTTTAACCGAACTCTGTTTTGCAGCATCATATGTAAATGAGATCCATTCGTTGTCCTCCGAACGATTTTTACCTTGATTTCAAGCGACTGAAAATTTTCAAGATTTCAGTCACTTCTAAAAGAGCATAATCCCCGTGTGAAACGGAGTACTACCACCGGAGGAGGGAACTATTGAGGGTGGAATACAACTGAACTTACTGAATCTTTGGATAGAAGATCAGAGTAGACGTTGCATCAGTATAACATGTTGGGCCTCGGTAGCCATCCCGATCCTGCGAGCCCCCGCGTAAATAGAGTAGTCCAACAGAAAAGGAAAAATAAAACTAATATTTTTTTTTCATTTTTTCATGAGATAGGCGTAGCAGAGGGGCCCACCGGTGCCACTGAGGCCGACGGCCTGGAAGCAGGCACAAGGAGCCCAAAGGCTCACCTGCTCCCCGAGGCATGTGCGCGGGTTGATCCCCAGCAAGCAATGCTCCGTACCAGGAGCGTTACAAACCGAGCTACACTCAGCTCGCAAAAAAAATGACACTAAATGGATGCATATAGTTTTGTAATATTTCAGATTACAAAGATTGCACCGTTAACCATAGTTATTAGGACGTCACAATCGTGACGCTATATTACCATGACAGAAAATCGTAGGGCACCATGACTCCGGCAAGTATGGCATCTGCCATAGCATCGTGGTGTCCCCGTGGCACCGTTTGGCATCATGTGGCAACCAAACGAGCCATGGTGGGCGCAATAGGCGGTGACCACCATCGTTGTTGGAATAGTCACCCTCCGCCTGGATCACCATCTCCCATCCAGATCTGTGTCTACCTCACTATCTCTCGTCCTGATCGTATCGGCCTCCCCATTCGGATTTCGATGGTTGAGAGCGGTAGATCTGGCGGCGATGGTGGATCCAGAAGATCCGCGCCGGGGAGGGAGTGCAGTAGGCGTCGAGCTCCTCAATGGATGACTCCCTGCCTGCAGTGCTTGCTGTTGCTTCAGTGCTTCACCTTGGGAACTCGGAGATAGGCAAGGAAGGGGAGGGATATGTGGAAGCCAAAGGCGTCGACTTGTTATGGACAATGAAAATTACCACTACTAGTCTACTCAGTGCTGGCTTTTTACAGACCACCCCCTTATTTGTGGAGTTATTTCCCTTTGGTCCCAGAATCTCCTTCCTGAACTGAACTTGAAGTTCAGATCTTGAACCATGCTGTTCATATAAGAACTAGTCAGATCTTTGGAAGGTTAGATCTCATGTCTAGTTCATAAGGATAGCAATATTCATCATCAGCAATGTATGTAATAAATGCAAGAAACAAATTATTTGGTCTTGGATGCTTTGCAGCATGCAGTTGCTTAGATTTGTACGCCCCAACATCACGCACAAACCACACATTAGTAGTTTCACAGCACTTGAACCACTTGAGTAGATAATTTCTCTTTTAAAGTACTAGGGTTACACCGTATGTTCTTAGTATTTTAGAATATGATGTGTGTATGGCACGTCATGCCGTACCTTAAGGGATATAAAGTTACGAAGGTAGTTGGTTGTCACATCTCACCATAATAACTGTGCCGTTAACTCTGCCCTTCGCCTTCAGTTCTGTAACTGCTAGCTACTGCTTATCCACACACCCTTCAATAAGAGTTGCAGTATTGCATACATCTTGCAGACAAGTTCACATGTCAGCATCCACACCGTCATTGTTCACGCATATAGAATGACCCACAAAAACGTCTGCTAGGAGCTAGAAGCAAGCGAGTACCACCTTGTCTGTAGCTCGCTTCCTTCCCTTCCCACATCACAGCACAACGGAAAACTTAGTTCCCCTTTAAAACAACTCATTGTTGTGTCCTGTTGTGACTTTGTGAGAGAAATGTGGAGTACCATGAAGGAATCATGGCCACCCTTGTCCATGGTGCTGATCCAAGTCTTCACCGCTGGGCAGATATTGCTCACCAAGGTGGTGGTCGACAACGGGTTGTCCGTCTGCACTCTCGTCACCTACCGTTTCTTCGTCGGTGCCATCTTGGTCCTCCCTTTAGCCATGCTCTTTGAGAAGTTAGCTCCCACCTTGAATGTCCCCTATATACTGTATTTACCATTTTTTTTCCGTTGTTTGTCTTCCTTATTGTGTAGAATAATTGTTTTGGGCGAAATTATAAGATAGAGATACAAAATACTGGAAGCTAAAATCCATAACGACTCGACGAGATCATGCATTACAATGTTTAATAGTATCCACCAAAAAAAAGGATACAAGTGTTTGTTACATTATGTTTCTTCGTGTTTTGATCCAAATATATTGTAATAACAAATGCTGTTTTAAGCCCTCATTAATGTTAGTGTCGATGGCATATAGGGGAAAGTTGAGGGAGCTTAAATTGAAGGCGTTCATATGGATTTTTACCAGTGCACTTGTTGGGTAAGTTAGTTTAGTACTCTAGTAAAATCAGTCTATCAGTAGCTTTCATGAAGTGCGTTCTTATATAGTTATTTTTCATTATATTGACAAAATGCTACTCGTTGGTTACCTACAGGTTCACAATTCCTGGCCTGTACTACATTGGCCTAGGGGATACTTCACCCGGATATGCCATCAATTTCTACAACATCATCCCAATCGCAACATTCATCCTTGCTGTACTCTTCAGGTAAACAATTTCATAATTCATAAAAAAATTAAAAATAAGAAAACACCTGAATTGACCTGACCCTGTTTCAGGAAGGAGCCCCTGAACATGAGGAGCCTTGTAGGAAACATCAAGGTCATTGGAACCCTAGTTTGTGTCGGGGGGACTCTGGTGATCAGCCTGTACAAAGGCAAAGTGCTTCATCTGTGGCCTACCAACATCATCGGGTACCACCCAAAGCAAGCTGGAGCCGCATTTGGACATCACCACATGCGTGGAACCATCTTGCTTATCACCAGCTGCTTGAGCCTGGCCGTCTGGTACACAGTACAGGTATAAGCAGCTGCGAATACATATAGGCATATAGCAATGTCCTAGCCCATGTAGTACATTTTTTTTTTGTTTTCAGAATATTTAGAAGATTTAGAGTATGTTCCTGTTGCCAGATTTATGGGGCGTTTGCCAGGGATTCTTGGGGGCGTTTCTATCCAGAAACAGGAAAATCCATTCAAAACAGAAACCAGAAAAACGTTTCCTGATTTTACACTACTAGGGAGTGGTGTAAAATCATGCATTAATTCCTGATTTTACATTCAAAACTAGAAGTGGGGTAGAAGTAGTTTCACACAAGAATCGGCTCCCCTTTTCCTAGCTCACCCTACCCAAAGTAATTACTTTCCACTGGACAAAAAATCCTCATCGCATAGTCCGACTTATGGATTAATATTTTGGATATAATAATACTTGGATGATGTTTCTAATCTATTTTGACCTGACTACAAGATGTTATTATTGCATTATGATTTCACATTTTATTTCACAAAAAATCAGTACATATAAAGAGGGGTATATTCATCAATTGGATCATCCTTTTAGAAGTGATTCTGATTAAAGAAACATTTCCAGGGAGAAATCAAATCCAAAACGTTTCTCAAAAAATCTGGAACCTGCCAAACGGGGCCTTAATTAAAGAATCTGGAAAATTGAAGCTTTCATGTTAAATGTGTTGATCATTCAACAAAGAAAACTTATAAGCGTTCACTATGCTGATCATTCAACAGGCCCAGATGCTGAAAGTGTTCCCATACAAGTACTGGTCCACAGTTGCTACATGCTTAGTGGGGAGCATCCAAATGGCTGTTGTAGGGGTCGCAATGAACCGAGAAAAGGCAACTTGGCAGCTGAAATGGAACATGAGCTTGCTCACGATCGTTTACTCGGTAAATTAAAAAGGATATATGTTTCATATTTAGTCAAGTGTTTCATTTCTTACTTTTATGCTGCTAATACCGATATTGTTCTTTTACACAGGCAATACTCAACACTGCTGCAAAGTTCGTAATGATTTCATGGGTCGTCACACAGCGAGGCCCCACCTACCCGTCGATGTTTTGTGCAGTGTCAGTGTTGTTCACCACTGTCCTTGACTCGCTGCTTCTTGGCCATGACTTATGTGTTGGAAGGTATGCTTATAATTTTCGCCCGATCTTAATTCTTAAGGCTCAAAAGCTCCTATCGAAATGCAATGTAATTGAGAAACTCCAAGTACGGAGTTTACATTTCTTCTCTTCATATTTGTCATGACAACAAAAACTAGATGACAAATGTTTTATATAGTACACTTTCATTACAATGACTTTTGGGAACTGAAAAATGGACACAGCATTTCAGTATACATGCACAGACTTGATACCATTGTTTTCATGAATGCAGTATTCTTGGCATGCTCATGATTCTGGCTGGGCTCTACCTTTTCCTATGGGGAAAGAGAAAAGAATTGGTGCCTGAGAGTGAAGAAAACCCCAAGGAGGAATTGCAATTTCAGGGTGAAGATAAAATTAATGAATCAGGATCCAATGTATGATTTCTTTTTTCATGATGTAACATAATTATTGAGTCATCAACGGCTGTCCACTTGTCCAATCTGAAATTCTTCTGAATGTGATGAAGTTCTAGATTGTTGTATTGAAATTCACTTCAGAGAGTGTCATCTGTCCAAGGAAAGAAGCAGAACATTGATTGTACAAATTTACGTGGTGCCTGGTGAGCACAAGCAGCATGAGCTTTTAACTTGAAATGGTATTCTCCAGGTTTGCTATTGCTGTTGTCCTGGAAATATGAATTAAATTAACCCAGCAAGGCCAGGAAGATCTCTGATGTTCTCCGCAAGATATGCAAAACAGTGTCAATGTGATGCTTCAATGCTTTTTTCCTAGAATACATAAGAGAATTGTGTATCAATTCATTAAGATATGAAGTAGTTCATACTTGTAACAGCCCAAATTCCCAAAACCAAGAAAATAAAAACCCTAAGTGTGTATGTGTGCCTTTTATGCATATACACATATATGAGAATATGTGTGTTATATGTATAAACACATATATATTGAGGGCTATTTTCTTATAAAAGGCTATATATATAATTGGTTGTTGATTGACTATTTTTGTGAGCTAGTATAAGGTTTATAGAGAAGAGTATGTGTTATACAAGTATATGTACATGTATATACTTGTATGTGTGAGAGAAAGGAAATAGAAAAAAAGATAAGATAGAAAATATGTCTTCGGCCAAAACCTCTCAAACCAGCCAGGGGAGGTAGGACACCACCAAAGACCACTCAAGTGCTACCCCAAGTAGCAGTTTCCATCACCGCACCCATGCAAACGTATGCATGGCGGCTGCAATTAGGCACACCATGTGCACTCACTAGCATCGCAGTTGGGCGGAATGGCGACCATTCGGCCACCATCGACCCAATAGCAAGGGTTGGCACAAAGGCCTTAGCCGACGCGAGGGTGTTCCAGTGGCACAGCGAGGACCCCATCGCACCCCAGGGGTTTACGGCTGAGGTCATAGCCAAACAGGCTGCCCTCCAATGGTTTTGAGTGCTCAAGACTAGGGGCACTCATTCATGGGCCTGGCCCCTAGACACCTCCTATGATGACGACTAGGGCATCTTCGTCGAGCTAGTGTACTCTAAGAGCCTAGTCGCATGGCGGCCCCAACGACCTCCCTGCGAGGAAGCAAGCTCCAAGGAGACCACTAGCCCCAGGGGGCATATATCCCATGGACATCCTCGGCACTGACCACAAGCTCCGAAACCACCTGAAGGGTATTGGTGCATCCTGCAAAGATCCAGACGTGGCCATAATACAGATGGTTGTCGAACCCTCATAGCTTTATGGGAGGATTACCTCAAGAGACAGACGGGAGGACTGGCAAGGGAAAAAAGCTGATGACAGGCGACCCAAGGGTCGCAAGCCTGCCACAGGCCGCTGGGTGGGTGGCAGTGACTTACCAAGCCCCCATCAACTTGGTATGAGGATAGAGTCATGAAAAGGCCCTAGCCACAAACAGAGTCCAGCAAGCCCCCAATATAGGGGGCCTCGCCTAAGCCTTCGAAGTGATTGAGGCCCATGACGTGGCTCCCCCGACGGGTTCAACACTGGTGGGATTGGCCATGGCGAAGAGGTGCAGGGCTCCATCAGTAGGACTCCGAAGTCCTCCAGATGCCCCCGCAGCCCAGACCCTTCGGCAGGCAGCCCTGGCCAGAGAATCCGACCCTTCCACTACCTTCAAGCTGTGGAGTTCTTCCTGGCCTTCGACCTTACTGTTGAGGCGTCCTTTTGGAAAATGTATGCTCGCTTATGGCCATCTAGTAATAGCTTACCTAGCTAGCTGTTATCTATACAACAAAGTCAGCATACCCTGAAAGTAGCTGGCTTATCTGATTGAAAGCCTATATGATAGGTAGCTGCTAGGTAGCAACAAGATATCGTAATACTTAAGTTATATGTCTATCCAATAATAAATAGTAAAACCTAAGTTATATATACGGTCAAAGCTTAAGTTATACCTTCACTGTAATAAGGCATATTTATCTTAAAAACCTCCCCACCAATGGCTTAGCCTTGGTGGTGGAGACATCTTAAAAACCTTTGCACCGATGGCTTAGCCTCGGTGGTGGAGATATCTTAAAAAACCTCCCTACCAATAGCCTAGCCTCGGTGGTGGAGACATATTAAAAACCTACCCACTGATGGCCTAGCCTCGGTGATGGAGATATATTAAGAAACCTCCCCCACTGATGGCATGGCCTCGGTAGCGGAGATACCTTAAAAACCTTGAAAACCCTTTGACAGGTTGTAGGCGAAAGCCCCGATGTCGTAGACGTACAAAGAAACCCTTCAGCAGGTCGTAGGTGAAAGCCTCGATGCTATATAGGTACTAAAAAACCTTTGACAGGTCCTAGGTGAAAGCTCCGAGGTTGTAGAGGTACAAAGGAACCCTATGACAGATCATACGCGAAAGCCACGATGTTGTAGATGTACTAAAAACCCTGTAACAGGTCATAGGCAAAAGCCGCGGTGTCGTAGAGGTACAAAGAAACCCTCTAATAGATCATAGAAGAAAGCCCCGATGCCATAGAGGTACTAAAAACCCTCCGACAGGTCATAGAAGAAAGTCCCGATGTCGTAGAGGTACAAAGAATCCCTCCAGCAGGTTGTAGGCAAAAGCATTGATGTCGTAGAGGTACTGAAAACCCTCTGACAGGTCATATGCGAAAGCCTCAATGTCGTAGAGGTACAAAAAAACCCTCCAGTAGGTCGTAGGTGAAGCCACAATGCCATAGATGTACAGAAAACCCTCTGACAGGTCATAGGCGAAAGCCCCAATGTCGTAGAGGAACAAAGAAACCCTCTGACAAGTCGTAGGTGCAAGCCTTGATGTTGTAGCGGTATAAAGAAACCCTTCGACAGGTCGTAGGCATAAGCCTCGATGACGTAGAGGTACTAAAAACCCTCCGACAGGTCGTAGGCAAAAGTCCCAATGTTGTAGAGGCATAAAGAAACCCTCTGATAGATCATAAGCAAAAGCCACGATGCTGTAGAGTCACTAACAATCCTCTGACAGGTCATAGGCGAAAGCCCTGATGTCGTAGACGTACAAATAAACCCTTCGGCAGGTCATTCGCGAAAGCCCCGATGTCGTAGAGATACTAAAAACCCTTCGACAGGTCATAGGTGAAAGCCTCAATGTCATAGAGATACAAAGAAACCCTCCTACAGGTCGTAGGCACAAGATTCGATGTCGTAGAGGTACAAAGAAACCCTTCGATAGGTTGTAGGCGTAAGCCCTGATGTCGTAGAGGTACGAAAAACCCTCCAGCAAGTTGAAGGCGTAACATCGATGACATAGAGGCACAGAACCCTCTAGCAACCCGAAGGTGCTGGATGAGTACCAAAGAGGTCACCTCAGCCTCACCATGACTAAGGACCGATGGGGTCACGGACTGCCTCTCTCGACCTAGCCATCGGTTTCACCTCCGCCCAACTGTCGTTGGGATCCAGATGGCCCTACCTCTGGAGCCTCACCATGGCTAAAGGCTGAGGGGATTGTGAGTTGCCTCTCTCGGCCTAGCCATCGATTTCACCTCTATCCAACCGTCGTTTGGCTCTGGATGGCCCTGCCTCCAGAGCCTCACCACAGCTAAGGACCGAGAGGGTCGCGGACTACCTCCCTTAGCCTAGCCATTGGTTTCACCTGTGGCAACCACCACTAGGCTTCAAGTGGCCCTCCCTCGGGAGCCTCACCACAGCTAAGGGCTGAGGGGGTCACGGACTGCCTCCCTCAGCCTAGCCATTGGTTTCACCTCCTGCAAACAACCGCTAGGCTCTGAATGGCCCTGCCTCCGAATCCTCATCACGACCGAGAGTTGAGTGGGTCGCGGACTACCTCCCTCGGCCTAGCCATCGGTTTCACCACTAGCAAACCACCGTTGGGCTCCAGATGGCCCTGCCTCTAGAGCCTTTCCACGGCTAAGGATCGAGGGGGTCACGGACTGCCTCCCATGGCCTAGCCATCGGTTTCACCTCTAGCAAACTGCCACTGGGCTCCAGATGGCCCTGCCTCCGGAGCCTCACCACGGCTAAGGACTGATGGGGTCACGGACTACCTCCCTCAGCCTAGCCATCATTTTCACATCTGACAATCACCGCTGGGCTTTAAATAGATTGCTTTGAATCAAAAATCTGGAACAAATCTAGAGGGGAGTATGTACTAGCATTAGCTCACGTACCAGGCGTTCCCCCTCCAGCGTTCCCTCACCGGCTACGATCGAGACTGATCATAGTAACATCTTTTATTTTTCTCCCACATTGTTAGACTCATAGTAACACTCATTAGGGCACAAAAATTTAATTGAGTTTATAGTACATTAGGCTCAATTCATATCATCCTATCATGTATGTGTTGAAACCGATCCTATAGCTCAAAGAGTTAGTCCCTGTGATAGGTGGTACTGTATCTTTGGTGCAATCCACTCTAGATGGAAGGAATATTGTGAAGCTATCTATCTCTTTTGATATACATTTAAGGGAAGAAAGTAGTGGGGATATCACTATTAGGGCCTGTGGCAATGCATCACCGATTTTGTTGCATTTCGAAAAATCCGCCGTTGAAGGGTGCCTGAAAGTGCTTGAGGAGTATGGGTTCTTTTTGCCTGACTACAACTATTTTCAAATAAAAGCGCTTGAGGAGGGAGAAGAGGATTTGGCTTCGATCAGTGGGAGGCTTGCTCAATTCGATGAATATGATATGGTACAGTAATATGTAATCCGGTTGTTTTGATATACATAATTGTTAGTGTGTATTATTTTTATAATTTTATTTTCTTTGCTTGTAGGATATTTTTTGATGAAACCTTTGCAGCAATTAGCTTTCATGCTATATTAGATCAAGCCATGGAGCATCTTGGGTTAAGCTTTTATGGCCCCGGAATGGACTGCACTGCTGAAGGCAACTTCCAGGTGTAAGTTTTCATTTAAGTGGAAATGAATCAGCTAATAAGACATTGTTTATTATTTATGGTAAAGTATCGGGTCGTCCATGTCAAGCAAAAGAGAGTGCACTAATTCATGCGCTAATGTATATCGATGAAGTATTAGGATACAATATTGTATATTTCAACTATGTTAAATACCAGAGGTTACGTGCTTCGGCAAATGCTCAAGTGTAATGATGTATGGATATTTGGATAAGTATGTAATGTATGCATAACTATATTGTATGAGTTAAATCAAGTTTTTGGATATATATTTGTGTTCTTGAATATGAAGATGGCTGCCAAATCCTAATATTGCTTTAGGATGTCGTCCATCAAAGTTCAGTTTTGTTTTGTTGAATGAGATCTGTTGAAGTACAGCCTCTATTCTGAAAGTCGATCTTTTCTTGTAGAAGTCATTAGTGATGGGTATCCTTATCACCTGTCATTAATATCAAATAATTAGTGACGGGTGTCCTTATAACCCGTCACTAATGTTAAGTCATTAATGATGGGTGTTCTTATAACCCATCACTAAATGTAGCCTTGGTGGCTCCCTGCTAGGGACACTTATTAGTGACGGGTTGTTATGTGATCAGTCACTAATGGCTCACTCATTAGTGATGGTTGTTGTCGGTGACATGGGAACCAGGGGTCCCTGAGTCCCGAGGCCAGGACAGCAGAATGCCACATGGCGCTTTCCCTCGGGGACTATCTCCCCAAGGTCTGAGAAGACCCAGTTCCGGGAGTGGTGCTCGGGGCCATGAACAGTGGTCCCTGAGTACCTGAGTTCCCCGAGGACCCGAGAAGGCAGTTGCAGGAGAGGGCGCTCGGGGCCATGAACAATGGTCCCCGAGTACCCGAGTTCCCCGAGGACCCGAGTAGGCAATTCCGGGAGAGGGCGCTCAAGGCCACGAACAGTGGTCCCCGAGTACTCGAGTTCCTCGAGGACCCAAGAAGACACAGTTCCAGGAGAGGGCGCTCGGAGCTATGAACAGTGGTCCCCGAGTACTCGAGTTCCCCGAGGACCTGAGAAGCCCCCTTGCCGGTGGACCCCACAAGGGCTCAGCGGTGAGGTGTCAACTGGTGAGAGGCCCGATGCTGCATTTAAGAGGGAGCATGGCCTGTCACTTCCAACCACTCCCTCCACGCCTGCTGTCAGTCCCTGCCACCGTCTGGCAGGGAGGCGTGGGGACATTTAATGCGACAGGTCCCATCGCGCGTCATCCGGCGTGCCTTGGAGATATCGTCGCTGGGCTCAAGGCATATCGCCTGCCGCCCTGCTGTGTCAAGCCTGCTCTGACCGGGCAGGCACGCGAGGTTGCTTGGCGGCTGCCCGGTGAACCCCCTGCTGCACCCACTAAAAAGTGGCATGATGACGACAGGACCGGTTAGGGACACATTTTCAACCCCCCGTAACATCAAACTGTAGCCCTATGATGGTTGCTTTCCATTAATAGCTCATGGGGACTCGTGCCCTCCATTCTGGGCACGCCAAGCCTCCCCGACAGGATATAAAAGGGGGAGCACACCCCGGAGAAGAAGATGGACTCAGACAAGCTAACGAAGCCAGAATACACGAAGCACGAAGCCAAGTAGAAGCTCAGAGAGATCGGCACTTGAAGACCGAAGCTCTAGTCTTAGACAGAAAACCTTGTAACATGAGAGATCCAGAGAAAGGCATTCCCAGAGCATTTATAGCATACACACAGGAGTAGGGTATTATGCTTCGTGCGGCCCAAACCTGTCTAAAAAACCCTCGAGCATTTACTCCACTAGCATCCGATCATCCGCCCCGCCTACACCTCACATATACTCGCATTAATTTCACGTACGAGGTAGATTCAGAATCATCCCCCCGGCCGAATCTCAAAGGGGGTCCCTCAGGATCCCTGCTTGAGGAGTTTATCCTCTGACAGTTGTCCTTATAACCCATCACTAACAATGTCTGTCCGTCGCGACTGCTCAACAAAGGGGCAATTTTTTTGGTGATTCTGTTGAGGCCAAATCAAATCTCGATGATTTGAAGTTGATGTCTGTCCCTGGCCTTTGAAGGTTTGCCTCCTCGCTCTCCTCCTCCTCTTGCTCATATATGCATGGTGGATTCTAGGGTTTGAATTGGATTAACAATTTTGCTCCTTCTCTCAAATCTTAATATATGTGGATTGTCCCCATCACTGGTTATTGTCATCAGTGATGGGTCCCAACTCGTCACTAATGTTGTATCATTAGTGACACAATAAGAGTGACAGGTGCGGTAACCGTCACTAATGACGGTTATCATCTATCACCAATATGCTGTTCTGGCATAGTGCTCCATTGTATTTTAACAAATGGAATTGTTCGATGACGTAACTTACAATCAATTGATCCTAAGATACGAGTAGGATATTCTTGATATGTTAGGTCATCTTGTAGTTGTAATAGTGACGTCTAAACTTTATTTGTTGATTGTCGCATGCACTTTCATAGCATTGAGACATGGAAGGTATTATGCACTCTTGTAGGTGTTGTGGCAATTCTAATTGATATGCAATTTTTCTAATTTTATGTGTTACCTTGTACGTGTTGTGACATTGATAACAATACCCTCACTGTGCCTTTTTACAGAAAAGGAAGTACAGGAGGCATTGTTCCAAATGGAACACAATAAACCCCTTTATCCTGATGGTTTCTCGGCAGAATTCACCAGGTTTTCTAAGTTGTCAACATGGAAGACGTTATGACATTGTTCCATGAATTACATTATGGGATTCTACCGTTAAAAAGTCTTAATTTTAGGGTTATCACATTTTTACTAAAATCAAGGAGGGCAAACCAAATTCAACATTATAGGCCAATCCGTTTGTTGAATGTTAGCTTCAAAATATTCACAAAAGTAGTAACCAACCATATGAATAGTGTGCTGGATAAGATACTCTAGCCAACTCAAATAACTTTTATGGGAGAGAGGAATATCCTAGAATGGATGGTCATCCTACATTAAACAATCCTGGAACTTCATTGAAAGAAGATGAACGGTGTCATTTTTCAAATTGATTTTGAAAATGCATATGATAAGGTCAAATGGTTTTTTCTCGTACAGACTATTTGGATTAGGGATGACAGTAAGACCCGTGGATTCGGGTCCCTACAGGTTCTGCACACGGTGGGTGCGGGTTCAGTGCTAAATCCCGCTCACAAGTCTGGCAGGTCGGGTGTGGGTTTGTACTTTTCTTGTGGGTGCCCATGGGTCACCCTAATAACATGCGATGTAGCCTACCCAGCCCAACTCTTAGCTCTCACTCAATCACTTGGGCATTCCACACTCGGTCAAAACCTAAAATCCCAAATCATCCATTCATCCTTATGAGATCTGAGTTCTGACCTTCTCCTCTTGATCTCCCCCATTTGTCGCACCGCCGCCGCTTCTTCAGTGCCGTCCACGCATATTTATAGCACCAAAGAAAGGCTATATATGCATATGCATGCTGTTTCTTTTCTACATGCTACGCATGCTGTTCCTTTCTTTTTCCAGTTTCTTGTCCAAATTGGAGCAAGTTTGCTCCCGAGCTTTCTTGAGGCAAAGGGTGGTGAGGGTCAAATGGGAGCTGCATCTTTTGTTACTTCTGTTATGAACTGTCTTGTTCATTTTGGTGTTGCTGAGAGGAATGACATGGGGAAAGAAATTGTAACATTTTCTTCGTGCATGCTCTGTGTTTTTCCTGCTTCCCCTTGTGCTCCTGTGAGGTGAGGTGAGGTGAGCTAGATGTTTAGATAGATCTAGTACAGAGCTTGCTGTGTGTAGTATGTGTGCATGTCCCCAGCCTTTCATGTGTGTGAGAGAGCTTCTTTGGCCTGGTGATCCTGCTCTTTTCCTGCTGTATTTATGCTCTCTCCTTTCTCCCTCTGCTAGCTTCTCCCTCATGCATGTGTTTGACAGAGCTG
The DNA here is from genome assembly GCF_958298935.1 of Phragmites australis. NCBI lineage: Eukaryota > Viridiplantae > Streptophyta > Magnoliopsida > Poales > Poaceae > Phragmites > Phragmites australis. The sequence goes on along the minus strand of NC_084941.1, from coordinate 18,197,716 downwards.
TAGAGAGAGAGAGGGGAGATGGAAGCTTTAGATCTCACACACCTCATGATATGTAATATCAAAGCATATTGGCACACAAAATATAAGGCATCCTTGGGTCCCTTCTCCCTCCTTTCCCTTTTGTATCTTGGCTTGTGTAGAAGCGGATCTAGCTGCAACTGCAAGTGGTGTTTTGCTAGTGTTGGTTGCTCCTCCTTGATGTACTCGCTAGTGATGTCCCCGCGATAGAACAAATGTCAAAATTGACTAGTGCTATCAGGACACTGAGTAAATGCCATACTGCGGTCCAGGTTTTCCCTACACCATGTCACTGCTAGTATCTAAATGAATACTAATTTGACTAGTGCTATCAGGACACTGAATGAACGTCTGAATGCTGCACACTGAGACCAAATAATACCCTACTATTAAATATCCTGATGCACGAACAGGATAAGACTCCTCTTCGACGCACAAATCAGTCCCCAGTGTACAAATAGCGTCCATTAGGTACTGCTAGGTACCTTTTTTTAACAGTCTAAGGGAATGCGTGAGCTTGCACCAAAGTTTGCTTTGTGTAAAAAAAATCCAAAAAATAATTTTTTATTTTACTTTGTTACATTTCTAATGTTAAGTTCTAGCTTCTATATGATATTAATCAGTAAGGAGTGAGGACATCTCATGTACTCATGCACACGGGAGATTCTTAAGCAAAAACAGAAGATATTCAATTTAATCTGAAGTATTCAATTAATTAAGTATGATATGCAGTGTACAAGGGATAATAACCTGGATAAGATTAAGTAAGCTGGTCTGCTGATTCTCGATCTGAACCAGCTGCATCGTGATCTTCAACAGGTCTTCATGTTTTTGAGCTGATTGAAACTCTTCAGATCCATCCTCAGTCTCAGCAGTCTCTTCCAAGTCACCGTCCCCATTGTATGTAACAACTCTAGATCCTGACTTGAGACCAGCCAACTTCTTGTACCCCTTCTCACCAGTCTTTTGGAACAGCATCCTCCGAGCTTCAAGCCTTTCTCTAACATTGTTTTGACGTGAAAAGATATCGTGCTAAACATTAAGCATCTTGTGTGCAATATTTGGCGAGCAGGATCTAGAATATCCTGATCGCGCCGCTACGTCGTCGGATCTTCATCGTCACCCGCACTCGGGAGGGAACCCGTTGGAGCGCAGATGGCCGGCAGCTTGTCCTTGCTCGTCGAGATCAAGAATATGTAGCAATGTATATTGGAAAAGAGAATGAGACTATAGGAGCTAGGCAAAAGAGATAAAAATGAAAGGAAATGTATATTGTGTTTGATCGATTGGATAATGTCTCTCAATTAGTCAAGACCCTCTCATATTTAAAAGGACGGCAGGTCTTGACCGTACAAGATCAGGACTTCTAATTCAAACCGAACAAGACTTACAAACATGATTCGGTTATGCCTTCTGATCTCCAAACATTCTATAACTAACATATCTTCCCTAGTCGACCACGTAAACTCCCATATATCTACCCAAGTATGCTTTCCTAGATTCGACTACATGCTTGATCTGGACGTCTGCCTGAAGAATGACTACTCGGTTCAATCACATGCTCAAATTTGACCAGTTACAGCTTGGTCCGAACAGCTTCTCGGACTCAACCAACTCTTCGAACTTGACCAGCCCTTTAGTCTTACCAGCTCCTCGGACTTGACCAGCTGCCCGATTCGACCACCCAGTCGGAGATCACCATGGTTGAGGATCATTGTGGTCAGAGATCACCATGGTCGAAGATCATTGTGGTCAAAGATCATCATGGTCGAAGATCACCTTAGCCAGAGACCACCTTCACGCATTCGACCAGGCCCAACATTATCCCATTATGCCGATCAACACTGCCATGACCACTATAGATGTCAAATCTTGTCATCAACACATGCCCCCTATATTTGGTAAACAAACATGTCTAATACAAAACAGTATCCTCAGTTGTACCTCAAAACAATGTTAAGCAATACATCGGCGATGCTTTATCTAAGTACATTGCCACACACTAGGATAATATTTCTTCAAGTATCGTCCGTTAATAGCTTTATGTAATATCTCTCCTTCCAAGGTTCCTAAAAAATAGGAATTTCCAGAGACAATACTTACAACTTTGTATGGACCTTCCTAGCTCGGAGACCACTTGCCAAACTTATTGTCATTTGACCTAATCGGCAGGATAACCTAATCAGCAGGATAGTCTTCCATACAAGATCTCTGATTTGAAATGATTTTGCTCTTACCTTCTTGTTGTAGGCTTTGGTTACTCTTAATCTATCCTTCTCAATTTCCCTCAAAGCCTGTAATCTTTCATACGTCACTTCATCAATCCTATCTATCATTAGATCATAGTAATCCACAATCGACATGTTATTCTCCTCAGCCAACCTCAAAGAACCAAGGTTTACTTCAACAGGTAGTACAACCTCTTTTCCATAAACAAGTTTATACGATGTTACTTTAGTGGCACCATGTCAAGAAATACGGTGTGCCCATAAAGCCTCTGATAGAACTTCATGCCATCTTTTGGGGTGCTCCTCTATTTTCTTCTTGATAAGCTTAATCAAAATTTTATTACTAGACTCGACCTGACCATTAGCCTGAGCATAATATGAAGATGAATTGAGAAACTTAATTTTCAAAGATTCGGCAAATTCACGTACCTGATGTGACATGAACGAAGTACCTTGATATGTAGTTAAAGTTTGCATAATGCTGAATCTATGAACAATATGCTCTAAAATAAAACCAATCACCTCCTTGTGTGTCATATTCTTAAGATAAACAGCTTCATCCTATTTGGTGATAATTAGTAGCCATCAAAATAAAGCAATGACTTTTAGACATTAGAGGATGTATTTTACCAATGAAATCCAAGCCTATCCTCGGAATGACCATGGTTTAATAATAGGTCATCATAGTAGCAGGAACTAATTGAATATCACCAAACTTTTGGCATGCTTTGCATCCCTTATAATATCTAAATCAATCATTAAGCATAGTAGGCCAATAGAATCTAGTTCTTTTCAACGATCACTTCATCTTGCGTGTTGATTGATGTGTGCTACATATGCCTTCATGTACTTCTCCCATATCAATTCTTCCCTGGTCTGATTCTAAGCACTTGAGAAGCAAACCATCCATGACTCAGCAATAGAAATCATCATTCAACAATGTATATTTGAAGGTTTGTCACCGAATTTTTCTATCAACACTTTTGCTTAAATCCTTCGAGTAATCAATTAAAGGTCTTCTCTAATCCTTAGATTCAGCCATTTCAACCTTTTCCCTCATTGGAGAAGACATAACTGAACCCAAGAACTCATGTCCAGTTATACAATGACCAACATTTTCAAGTATTGGTCTTTGAATCACAAAGAATTTGCCTCTATTAACTTGATAACCAGATGCTTGTTGTGCTAAGTCATTAGCTCTAAAATTATCATTTGTAGGCCCATGACTGATAGCAAAATCATTCAAGATGGCAATGATGTCTAAAAAGTTGTCAAGATAGCTATTTAGTGATTCATTGAAATATCGATAATTAACAGAAAACAGAAATTTGTTGCACCACTAGCAACGAATCAACAAAAGCTTCTATATTCTTTACACCCATGGAACTCAAATTTCTAATCCTAACAACAGAGCTTCATATTCGGCTTGGTTATTAGTTAAAAAATACTCCAAATGACAAGATATTTTAGAAATAACACCTCTAGGTGAAACAAAAACAAGACCAACACCGCAAGCCGAACCATCAAAGTAAAGCTTCCATGGTTTAATAGATATATAACCGACTTCTATATCATGTTTATCATCAATCCAATGGTCAAAAATAAAATTAGCTACAACTTGGCCTTTCATAGATTTCAAACGTTCATAAGCTAAATCATACTCTAGAAGTGTATAAGCCCATTTGCCAATCCTACCACTTAAAATTGGTATTTGCAACATGTATTTGACCACATTAGTTTGACATGCTACTACGCAAGTACTAGATAGCAATTAATGCCTCAACTTTGTGCAAGTATAATACAGGATAAGCATAATTTTTCAACAAAGGCATACCTTATCTCTGCTTCCAAGAAACGTCGGCTCAAACAAGTGATTGTATATTCCTTGCCATCAATCTTTTGTGCCAAAACAACACCAATCATGTTGTCTCCCATAGCAATGTATAGCTGAAAAGGTAATCTGGCTTTAGATGCCTGAAGCACCATGGGAGTAAACAAATATTTCTTTATTTCATCAAACGCATGTTGCTATTTTCCCCCCCAAGCAAATTCAGTCTCATTCCTTAATCAAAGTATAGGCGTAAAAGTATAACCTTTCCAGACAAGTTTGATATAAATTTTCTCAAGTAATTTATCTTACCCATGAATTTTTTCATATCTCTTTTACATGTATGTGACTGAACCTTTTGTATAGCCTCTATTTTAGTAGGATCTATCTCTATACCCTTCTTATGTATTATAAAACCTAAAAACTTCTCAGCCAACACACCAAAAGCACATTTGAGTGGATTCATTTTCAGACCATACCGATGCATCCTTTCAAAGGCTAATCGTAAATTGGCCAAATGAGAATCAGCACAATCCGATTTAACGACTATGTCATCGATATATACCTCTAATATAACACCAAGCAAATAATGAAAAATTAAATTCATAGCCCTTTGATAAATAACACCGCATTTTTCAACCCAAATGCCATGAACACCCACTCAAATAATCCAACAAAACTAGGACAACAAAAAGCCGTTTTAGACATATCTTCCTCAGCCATAAAAATTTGATTATAACCAGCATTACCATCAAGAAAACTAATTATTTTATATCTTGAAGCATCATTAATTAACATGTCGGCTATAGGCATAGAATATTCGTATTTAGGAGTAGATCTATTCAAATCTCTAAAATCAATGCAAATTTGCAACTTACAGCTACTCTTCTTCTCAACTGGGATGAATTGGAGATTCAATTCGCATATCTGCATGGCCTAATAAACCCAACTTTTAATAATCAATCTATCTCCTCTTTAATCTGATCATATATATATATTAGAATTAAACCTCCTAAGTATATGTTTATAACGCTTAAATCCCGCTTTAAAAGGGCAACCAATGTTCTACGAACACTCGGTCAAGTCTCCGCATCTCATGATACTCCTAAGAAAAATAATCAATATATTCTCTAAGCAACTCGATTACTCTAGCCTTATAATCGGCTTTCATATTTTTGTTTACAAATGTCAGATCTGGTACAATACCATCTCCTATATCAACCTCCTCTAGTGGATCAGCCGGCAAAAAACCTTGACCTAACATATCTAACTCATCAAGTCTTCAATAGCTTCACAAATATCATTTCTATTTAAACGATATTGTTCCATACGCTTTTGTAGCCATTCTAAATTCCTATATGTACTCTGCATCATTTAACCATTCTCACAAACCTACTTTATGAGCATAGGTACAAGACCATCTTTAGAGACACTAAGAAAGTCATAGTCCAAAAGATCAAGTCCTGACACGCACTTGGAGTTGCCATATATCCAATTGGCTGAAGCATCGGCCGAAGCAGCATAGGCCGAAGCATCCGCATGTACAACTTCTACATCATCGGCTACCCATTGAATAAAAAACTGATGCAAAGTAGAGGAAACACAACCATTTGCATGAATCCAATCCCGTCCAAGAATAACACTATAATTACCTTGTACCTCGATGAAGAAGAAGGCAGTGGATAATATCTTGCTTAAATGTTAAGTTCCATAAAAATAACACATTTAGCCTCATTAGAATCACCCGCAAACCCATTGAGCACCAAGTTAGTCTTTACTAATTCATCATCATCTCTACCAAGCTTCTTAAAAATTGAATGTGGCATCAAATTCACTGTAGCTCCACCATCAACTAGCATCCTTGAACTTGGCTTCCCGTTAATATGGCCCTTCGCATATAACGGCTTCAAATGTTGATCTACCTCTTTGGGCTTTTCAACGATAGCTTCTCTCGGTCCCAAGTCCAATTGAGCCACTGGTCGGCAGGGGTTGGAGAATCTTCCTTCTTGAACACGCCTTGCTAGGTCTTTACGCAGCGTGAGAGCAGCTATTGCCGACGTTGCTCCAAATCAGCCTCGATCGCTAAACATGCTTCTTCTGGCAACTCATCGTAAGATGCCATGATGATGTTATCTTTATTGATCTCTGAAGTAGACAAGTATAGGGCTTTAGAATTCAACTAAAAGGCAACCAACAACTTTGATTCCCTAGCGGAGTTGCCAAAAAATGTATTGATGTGAAAAGATGCCACGCCAAACACTAAGCACCTTGTGTGCAATATTCAGCAAGTAACACCCAGGATACCCTGGCTGCGGTGCTACGTCATCGGATCTTCGTCTTCATCCGCACTTTGGAGAGACCTCATCGAAGCATGGATGGCTAGCGGCTTGTCCTCTATTGTCAAGATCAAGAACATGTAGCAATATAGATTCGAAAAGAGAACGGGATTATAGGAGCTAGGAAAAAGAGATAAAAACGAAAGGTAATGTAAATTGTGTTTAATCGATTGGATGATATCTCTCAATCGGCCAGGACTCTCACATATTTAAAAGGCAGCATGTCTTAGCCGTACAAGATCAGAACTCCTAATTAAACTAAACAAGACTTACAAACATGATTCGGTTATGCCTTCTGATCTCCAAACTTTCTAAAACTGACATATCTTTTCTAGTCGACCACGTAACCTCCCATATATCTACCCGAGTATCCTTTATTGCAATTCGACTTTCCTAGATTCAACTACATGCTCGATTCGAACATCTTCTTGAAGAATGACTGCTCGGTTCAATCACATGCTCAAACTCGATTAGTCACTGCCTTATGTAGCAAACATGCCCTTAGGGAGATTGTAGCAGAACATCTTAGGGCATGTATGTGATTTTAGTGATTAATAACAACATAGTCAATGAGACTAACATTTTTTCAAATATATACCTTAGTAGTCTCATGCATGCAATACATGAAGAAACCACCACAGCCGGGATAAAGATTGATGAAATTGAAAGAAGTCCTAGAAAAATTGCTCTCACCGGATGATCCGGTGCTCGGAGTGTACACACCAAATGGTTACATCAGATCATTTCTTCTAGAGAGGGTAGAAGCTATTGAAGATTATAGATCAACTCACCGGATGTTCCGATGTTGAAGGTATACACACCGGATAGTTTCACCAGAGCATTTTACACAAAGAAGCTGGGACAAAGAGAGGAATGAATTGAACTTGTTCTATGAATTTTTATGTGATCAAATGGGATAGATTTCTGTATAATCATGTAGAGCTCTTCACAAGCATTCCATAGAGCCAAAGATCATCAAAGTCGGAGTTTGAAGCGAAAATTTATGCCCAAAATACATAATGTTGTTTTGCTGAAATTTACCTCACCGGATAATCCGGTACTCACAATAAAAATAGACCGGTGCTACATCGGATAGTCCGATGCTCATAAAGTAAAATAGTTCGATGTTCACAGAAAGTTTGGTGCGGAGTCTAATGCCTCACCGGATTATCCGGTGTTCACAAAATGTACACACCGAACTATTATTTGTAGAGGGCTCCAAAATGAACATATGCATATAGGATGATCCGGTACATGTGACCGGTGTTCAAAGAGTCATCACAGGATAATACGGTGTTCACAGAAAGTTTGGAGTGGACTCTAATGCCTCACCTGATTATCCAGTGTTCACAAAACGTATACACCAGACTATTATTTGCAGAGGGCTCCAAAATGAACATATGCACATAGGATGATCTGATGAATGTATTCGGTGTTCAGAGAGTCATCACAGGATAATCCAGTGTTCACAGATAAGTCCGAGTGGGTTCCAACAGCTAGTTTCTTCTGCTATACTCACCGGATGATTCGATGCTAATACTACTATTGTCACCGGATCTCATCCGATGTTCACCGTTTTTTAGAGCAGTTGGGGGAACGACTAATTGGAGGGTTTGAGGCTATAAATACCCTTCCACTCAAACATTTGAAGGTGTGGTATACTGCTAGAGTACAGGGAACCTCATAGATTCTTGAGAAGACATCCAAGCCACCAAAGTGTTTAAAGTGACCATCAAAGACGATTAAGCACAAGATTAGAGAGTGATGAGTGCTTAGAGAGAGTTGTAGCTAGGTGCTGTGACTTTGAGAGGGGATCAAAGAGTGATCCTAACTTGTACCAAGAGGTACGCCAACACCTAGGAGTCTTGGTGACTCACCGACAAACTTGTTAACTCTCCAGCTTGGTGTGGAGCGATAGCAAGGCGATTGTGTAGGGATAAGGATACTCATTCCTTGGTGGCTCTAGCTCTGAAGTGATCACATCGACAAGTGACTAGAAGAGAGGCTCTTGGTGAGATCTTGCCTTGGTGGCTTGGTGGCTCATCTAGCTTGAGGTATTGTCTTGGTGGCTTGGTGGCTCAAGAGTCATGACCGAGTGTTGATTGGGATCATATCTTTAGTAGAGCTACAACATGGACTAGGGGTGGTGTCTATGCCATCGATACCACGGGATAAAAATCTCTTGTGCTGAGTTTGCTCTCTCTACCTTATTTACGTTTCCGCATTTACATACTTGAAATCTATTTTGCGTATTTATCTTCATAGAGTAGTTTGCTAGGAATGGCTATAGGTTGCAAAACTCTTTTGAGCGGCAGAGTAGACACACTAGATAAACCTAGAGCATATTTAGGTAGAATTTGATATAAGTTTATCTGGCGAATCTTTTGGAGCCAATTAGGTTTTAAGTTTCCTAATTCATCCCCCTCTTAGTACATTACTGATCCCTATAAGTGGTATTAGAGTTGAGGCTCACACGTTTCACAAGGACACGCTATTCAAGTATCATTTGAGACCCCGTCTAATTTTGATTGGTTAGGTTTCACCACCTAGTAAGTTGTGACATTCGAGGTTGGGATGGATACCCATAGTGCTCTATTTTTCAATGGCACAAATTTCCCCTATTGGAAAATTTTAATGTCTTGTTATTTGCAAGCCAAGGGTCTAAATGTTTAGAGAGTCACCGAGGAAGGGATGAGGCAATGCATCACCAACAAGAAGAGGCAATTAGATGCATTGGCGAAGAGTATTCTTTTATCATCTTTAAATATTGATACATTTAATCATATTTATTTTTTCACCAATGCATATGATATTTGGACTAGTCTCATTGAAATCCATAAAGGAGCAAAGGATGTGCGCAATGAGAAATATCATGTGCTAGTTACTAAGCTCAATGGCATCAAACAACTACCCCAAGAAAATGCTAATGACATATACTCATGTTTGAATATTCCTGTCAATGATAGCAATGAGTTAGGTTTAACGTAGATTGAAGGTGATCAAGTGATGAGAAGAATACTTCAATCTCTTCTTCCAAAGTACAAGTTGATAATCTCCATCATCTACAATAACTATCATATCGAGCCCGTTCCTGGGGATGAGGGTCAAATGCTCAACAAGATCACCGCCTATGAGATGACCTGAACATAGAGGTGGAAGCCGCTTTCTCATTCAATGGCAAGAACCATGCTCTCACAAACAAGCAAGCACCATGCCTATACATGAAGACGAAGATGAGGAGGCAAGAGCAAGAGTCAAGCTCAAGTGAAGATGAAGATGAAGAGAGCGATGAAGATGAGCAAAACACCTTGAGCGATGAAGAGATGGATCCCGAAGTCGCCAAGTTTATCTCTCAAGTGGAGAAGAATATCAAGAAGATCAATACCAAGATTAATCACTGAATCTCCATGAAAGACTTGGTTAAAACAATTGATCATATCAAGAAGGAGAAGAAGACCAAAAGCAAGAGGGAGACAAGGGGAAGAGCCAAATCATTTGCAAGCATGGGAAGATGGGTGAGTGAAGATGAAGATTCAAGATCAAGTGATGAGAGCTTCGTCACCTACTCCTTCAAGAGAAGCTCTTCCTCAAGGTCGTCATCACACAAGTGTCTTATGGCTAAAGGTATGGAAAGTGATGTAAGTGATGATGAATCTGATGATGATTCCCCCTCTCAACAAGAACTTCTTGATTCAATCAATGAGCAATAAAGGGCATTAAAGAAACATAATGAAGAACTAAAGAAATTCAATACCCTTAATGACATTCATGCTACTTTTGTTTCTAATTATAAACAATTAGTTAGCAAATTTGAATTGCTAAACAAGCAGTATGAAGAACTTTAGGCAAAACTTGAAGGTATTGAATATCAAACTAAGGTCCATTTGAAGCAATATACCTTTTTATTTAATTTCAATCCTAAGGTAGATGCTTGCAATTCTTGTGATGATTTAATTAATGTATCTAGCTCACCCCTTTGCAATGAGATATGCGTTAAGAATGTTGTTGTACAAAAATATGATGATCTTATTGCACAAGAAAATGATGAGCTCAAGCAAAAAGTGGAGAAGCTCAAGAAAGACTTGACAAGATTAAAGGACAAGAATCATGTCCAACCTCCTCAAGATAACCATGCAACCATGGTGAGCAAGCTTGTGGAGGGGTCCACCGTGACATGTTTCAAGTGCTATCAAAAAGCCCACAAGTCCTTCCAATGCAAGAAAATCAAGAAGGAGACCAAGGAGAAGAAGAAAGAAATAAACCTCTCCAACAAGACCTCTAATCTCTACATCAAACCCAATTATAAAATTAAGAACAAGAGCAACCACTACAAGCTCAAGAAGAAGAACAATGGCAAGGTGGTTGCACACAAGGTTGGGAGAAGGGATTAGAGGTGGAATCAACTCATTTGGGTGCCTAAGGAAATCATCACCAACATGAAAGGGTCCCAATCGGTTTGGGTTCCAAAGAAGACTTGAAGTTCAAGGGTTGGCTCAGGTGAGTTGGAGAGTTGGCTCACAAGATGAAGTTAAAGTTCAAGCAAAGAAGCCAAGTATACAAAGTTTTAGCATATTGATGATGATGATGATCATCATCATATACCCAACATCCCTCATCCAAAGGTAAAAGAGGTAATGATAGCTAGATTTGTGTTCATGCATTTTATTTTGCATCTAGCATTTTGCCTTGTTTATGATTGCATGCGTATATTTCAATTTATTGCAATGCATAGTGTAAGTTTTCCATATGGTAATTTACTTGTGTTTCTTTCTAAACCATAAGTAATCTACATTGTTTATTAGATGTAGGCTCTGTTCATAGTATTTCTCTATAAGTGATATTCTTTGTGTGACATGAGTCCAATCTATAGGGTAAATTTCTCATTGTTGTCAATGACAAGTGCATGTATCTCACAAATATTCAACACTTATATGCACACATTTGGAGGAAATATATCCTATGGGTTGTGATTTTGAGACTAACATATGCTGCAAGTGATATCTTTTATAGTCTCATGGAGTAATCTACAAGTCCCCGGAGATATACAATGCTTAAAGCCTTCAATTAGTATCATTATCAATTTATTTGTTCATTTAAGCTACATCCATGTATAATATGGTTTAAACTTCCTATCTCCGTATGTTGTCTAGTTGTGCATATGTTTCTCTTTTATCATATGTATGCACATATATAGAGAGAGTTTAAATCATATTATGTGAGTTTTATAAATTGTGATCCATGTGTTTCTCCTCAAATGATATCCATTGCTCATATCTATTGCATATTTGATATGCATTCCTACAATTGGTATCAATTTATTCAATCATGGTTCATGAAGATATCTCCTGTATGCTCTAATGTTCTCCCTTGAGTTCAACATGTGTTTATTGCCCTTTTTGAGATTATTGACAAAGGGAGAGAATTTTGATGACCAAAGCAAAGAGGCATAATGGTTGATAAAGGGGGAGAATTATAGCTCTTACATGGATCGATCAAAGGAGATAGTGGTGATGGAGAAGAGAGAATTATCTCCATTGTAGCCACAAGAGGGGACAAAGTGAATGTAAGAACATGCATCCAAGCAAAGATGTAAGGCCTTCGGCCATTTACAATTGGTATCATTTTTTATTTGCCTCTTGCTTTAATTATGTTGTCATCAATCACCAAGAAGAGGGAGATTGTAGCAAACATGCCCTTAGGGAGATTGTAGCGGAACATCTTAAGATATGTATATGATTTTGATGATTAATGATAACATAATCAATGAGACTAATATGTTTGTTAAGTATATACCTTAGTGGGTCTCATAGATGCAATACATAAAGATGTCATCGTAGCGGGGACAAAGATTGATAGAATTAGAAGAAGTTCAAGAAAAATTATTCTCACCGGATGGTCCGGTACTCGGAGTGTACACATTGGATGCTTACACCGGATCATTTCTTCCAGAGAAGGTTGAAGCTATTAAAGATTGTAGATCAACTCATAGGATATTCCGGTGTTTAAGGTATATACACCAGATAGTTTTACCGGAGCATTTTACACAACAAAGCTTGGACAAAAGAGAGGAATGAATTGGACTAGTTCCATAAATTTTGATGTGATCAAATGGGATGGATTTCTGTATAATCATGTAGATCTTTTCACAAGCTTTCCATAGAGCCCAAGATCATCAAAGTCGGAGTTTGAATCGAAAATTTATGCCCAAAATACATAATGTTGTTTTGCTGAAATTTGCCTCACCGGATAATCCGGTGCTCACAATAAAAATAGACCGGTGCTACACCGGATAGTCCGGTGCTCATAAAGTAAAACATTTTGATGTTCAGAAAAAGTTTGGAGCGGAGTCTAATGCCTCACCGGATTATCCGGTGTTCACAAAATGTACACATTGAACTATTAGTTGCAGATGGCTCTAAAATGAACATATGCACATAGGATGATTCGGTGTATATATCCGGTGTTTAGAGGGTCATCATTGGATAATCCGGTGTTCATAGAAAGTTTGAAGTGGAGTCTAATACCTCACCGGATTATCTGGTATTCACAAAATGTACACACCAGATTATTATTTACAGAAGGCTCCAAAATGAACATATGCACATAGGATGATCTGGTGCATGTGTCCGGTGTTCAGAGAGTCATCATAGGATAATCCAGTGTTCACATATGAGTCTGAGTGGGTTACAACAACTAGTTTCTTCTGCTATACTCACCGAATGATCCGGTGTTAATAGTACTATTATCATTGGATCATCCGGTGTTCACAATTTTTTTAAGCTGTTGGGGCAACGGCTAATTGGTAGGTTTGATGCTCTAAATATCTCTCTACTCAGTCATTTGAATGTGTGATATGCTGCTGGGCTCTAGGGATCCTCATAGACACTTGAGAAGACATCCAAGCGATCAAAATGTTTAAAGTGTTTATCCAAGATGATTAAGCACAAGATTAAAGAGTGATGAGTGCTTATATGCCTAAAGAGAGTTGTAGCTAGGTGCCGCGACTTTGATAACGGATTAATGAGTGATCCTAACTTGTACCAAGAGGTACGCTAGTATCTTAGAGTTTTGGTGACGCGTCGACAAACTTGTTGACCCTCCGACTTGGTGTGGAGCAGCGGCAAGGCGATTGTGTGGGGACGAGAAGGCTCTTGCCTTTGTGACTCAAGCTCTGAAATGATCACGGCGGTAAGTGACTAGTAGAGAGGTTAGTTGTGAGACCCTGTCTTGGTGGCTGGATGGCTCATCCGGCTTGATACCTTACCTTGATGGCTTGATGGCTCGAGAGTCATGATCGGGTGTCGACCAGGACCATATCCTTAGTAGAGCTCCAATATGGATTAGGGTGACATTTATGTCATCGATACCACGAGATAAAAATCTCTGGTACCAAGTTTACTCTCTCTACCTTATTTACGTTTCTGCATTTACATATTTGCAATCTATTTTTGCGTATTTATCCGCCTAGAATAGTTTGCTAAAAATGGCTATAGATTGTAAAACTCTTTTGAGCGGTAGAGTAGACACATTAGATAAATTTAGAGCACAATTAGATAGGATTTGATATAGATTTATATTATGAAGCTTTTAAAGCTAATTAGGCTTTAAATGTTATAATTTATCGTCCTTCTTAGAATATCACCGATCCCTACGCTTGGTCCGAATAGCTTCTCGGACTCAACCAATTCTTTAGACTTGATCAACCTTTCAGTCTTTTCTTAGACTTGACCAGCTATCTAGTTCGACAACGCGGTCGGACATCACCGTGATCGAAGATCACCTTAGCTAGATATCACCTTCACGCATTCTACCAAACTAACAATATCCTATTAAACTAATCATCACTACTATAATCACTATAAATATCAAATCTTATCATCAACATATTACACAAGCTTCTCCTCGGCCATCATTTTGATTGTGTCGCATCTCGAGCGACAGTAACATCAACCTTGTAGTCATAGTTCTTGGCTTGGTCTGCGCTGGTCTTCCTGTTGCTTGCATTCTGCGATGCATCGTGTGGGGGCGACCGTTTAGCCAGCCATGAGTTCCTCGTTGTAACTGACGGGACAGAGCTGGATACCAGGGAATCAGCCGGGTATCGACCATCACTTCCAGTTTCTGTTAAATAAAATAAATAAATCCAATGTTAGAAAAGCACGTTGATGGTCTTGCCAGCTCTGGTCCAGGCCACTAAGTGAATGCTGATATTGCCATGGAAAAAATGCAGTGCGCATTTAAAAGAAGTAAAAAAAACTGTCATATTTTTCTTTAACAAACAGTTTATGGCAATATGTTTTACTCTCTTTGCTTATAAATACTTGTTGTTTTGATTATGATCCGATCAAACTTTTAAACATTGATTACCATTAGTTTTCAAAATATTTAGTTTAAAAATAAAAAAATTACACATGTAAATTTATCTTGAAAAATATTTTTATAATATTATATTTTTATTAGATATTATAATTATATTCTAATAAAAATTAATGATCAAAGTTGTACGTTGAAGATCGAAAAAATAAAAAAATAATAAGTATTTATGACCAAGTAAACACATAATATTGTAATTCTTTACAAAATATGTTCATTTTTATGTGTACTTACCGTATGTAGTCCAAACTCCTAACCAAACATAGCCCTAAAATTTATCCTTTTTGAGAGAGCCATGGCTAGAACCTCAAGAACAGCCGCATCACCTGTGAGGTAAGATCTCACCTGCCATGCTGGTGGCTCATCCGAGGAGCAAACTTCCTCATTCACGTTAGGGATCTCCCTCCACGCCTTGATCATCTGGTTCATGGACTCCCGCACAATTTCACCTGCATTATGCCAAAAAAGTGTGAAAAAATCACAACATGCTACAGATCCTCGAGGATACCTTGGCCAAGACCCAAGATCCCAACTATGCAGGAGGATTTGTGGGAGATGAGGTCGTCCCATGCTCGTTGACCAACAAGGCGAGCGCCTCGGCGGCAGCCTTCCTCGCGGCCCAATCATCGCCGGTGAGCGCGTCGCGGTGCCTCCACGGTGGAGGCGTGGGAGGCTGTGCCGATGAGGGAGATGAACGGCGCAGATCAGTCCGCGACCGCTCGATTACAATCCGACGGCCGTCAACTTCTGAGCGACGTGGCTCAACGACCGTGCGCGAAACCGACGCGCTTTCTTGCTTAGCGTGCGCACAAAAGCCGGAGCGTTAAACCCTTCGTTGTGCCCCTCCCTTCCCCGTCTTATCCCCGCACCGCTCCACCTACGCACCACACGCAACGGCGCTACTCCCCCAATTTCCACCGCTTCACCGAGCATCTCTCGTTCGCCGAAGCCAAACCCTCCGCCCGCTAACCACCGTTCATTCTCTTCCGTACCGGCCGCGGCGGTGCTGCTGTCGACGGCTCCCCGCGTTCGACCTCGGCGTCCGGCTGGTGCTGGGCTCGCTACCTCCCAGTAGAAGCTAGAGCACCCAACTCGCCTAATGGCGCCGCAGCTGCAGGGCTGCTACTGGGTCTCCTCCTGGCAGCGGCTCCCACAGCCGGCCCCGTGGCCCTGCCCCGCCCACGCGCAGCGGCGGCGGGTGTTGCGCCTCGCGCCGCCGCGGCGCCCCTACGCCGGCGCGGTCCGCGTGGTCGTGGACTCGGGCCCGGCGATGGCCCTGGAGCGCGGCGCGGCGGCGGTGAAGATACAGTTCCCGACGAAGGAGGATGTGGGGCGTAAGGAGGGGGAGGAGGACCTGGACGAGAGGGAGAGGCTGAGGCGGTTGCGGATCTCGAAGGCAAACAAGGGCAACACGCCGTGGAACAAGGGCAAGAAACACAGCCCAGGTATGGTTGTGTTCTCCTTGGTTTTTTTTTGGTAAATAGTTGTGCAATATATTTGCCTGAACGTGGAAAAGAGGGCCAAAACGGCAGAATTTGTTTGGCTGTTGCAGAAAAATTTAAAGAAATGCAGTGATAGGGTTCAAAACTGAGAGACCATAGTAGAATGGGATAGAGTAGGAATACAATGAAATACAGAGGCTGATAGGTAATAGCTTATTACAACACTTTGAGGAGATGGTAATGTCTTACTTAGTTGAATTCCATGTGCAGAGACGCTTCAGCGGATACGCGAGAGAACCAGGATTGCAATGCAGGACCCCAAGGTGAAGTCATGTAAGAATTATCGTTATTTATGTGGTCTCATGCATTTACTATTTGGTCTTGGCAATGGCATTATGTTGCTGTGCACTTGTGCTCACTGCTTTGTAGCCTCAGGATTGTCGATAATCACTTAAACAAATCTTCATATGTTCTTAAACCGGTCTACTTGGCTGTGTACTAGTCCGCTTATTAGGAAATGGTGCCCCTATGTTAAGGTACTGTATATAGCTGGCTATGCCTAGCCCCACTACTAGGTGGGTGACTGAACGAATACCAATTTCCGCTTTTTTGCAGCCTTTCAAAACTAAATAGTAATGTTTCTATATGCACATATGATTAGCATTTGTTTTACTGATGGAATTTGTGCGCCTGAAAATTAAATTTGGTGAGGTAGGAGGGAGGTTAGGAACACAATTGTGTCATTGGGGTGGCCAAGGCACAGGAGTTCCTGTGTGGCTTCGTGACAGCCTGGCGTTGCTGGTGGCAGTGACCTGATGGTGGAATTCTAAAATTTCTTTAGGGTTTTGCAATATATACTGGACGAAGTAATTGGGAGTCTGGAATTGCAAGGTGACTCATTGGGTGAGGAAATCCAGTGCGGTGATGGTTTATGGCATACAACAAAGAAGATGACCCCAATCGGCATCTTTTATCATACAAAATGACTAATTAGCATGGCGTAGGGAGGAATTGGAAAACATGATGCGAGGGGATCTTGGAGATACTTACCAGAGCAGCGGTAACTGAGTTGCAAGTTGTGGAGAAATGGAGGAGTGAGGAAGATTTAGGAGTTGAAGGGCGTTTGGTGCTCATATTGGTGTGGGAATACATATTGTGAACAAGCATGTGGGGGTGGACCGGTACAGGCTTGCCAGGGCAAGGATTGTGCAGATCTATGCTTCGCAGCAGAACTGTTCCATGTGTGGCGTAGCGTAAATAAAAGTTTGGAAAGTCATTTTCGAACCCACGACTTGATGAATGCCATTGAGGTTTCTAACCACTAGGCTATTATGGCAACAAGAGAGGAACATTGGATACAAGGGTAAGATAGGGTATATCGCCCTCTAATCCCAGGCTTCTCCCGTAGACTCAAGGCTCTGATCGATGCCAAGGGCAGATCACCCTCTAATCGCGAGGTTTCTCCCACCGAGAAGAGGTTCTGATCTAGCCATCTGGGCAAAAGCCCTTTGCTGAATTCTTCTTGCTTCCTCCAATGATGCGTGGCTGCCCCTTTATATAGAGGGGGGAAATTACAATCCAAATCCAACTCCAAATCCTAACTTTTCTAATTTATCTCAAGCTGAATTGGAAACTAATCAAACTCCATCTCCTAATCAAATCCAACTTATCTCCTGCCCATAACAACTAGATAACTTGCCTAAACTAGTTTGACTCTTTCCATAACAAGGCCAACTTATGTCTTGTGTATGAAGCGGCCATTAAGTAGCTATGAACCGGTGGTGCATCCGGTCGGACCAGTGAAATATTGCACCGAGGGCCTGAGTGGTTCAATTGTGGGTCTGGCTTCAATGAGTTGAAGGGAGCTGTGGCTTTTCCAATTTCGGTTTAGAATTAATGTTAAATTAATTTGTTCTGAAATTTTAATGCTAGTGAAGTTCCTTAATTTTATTAAATAGTTTGTAGCATTTAGGGCATTAAATATTTTCAGTTTGAATGATATCACCTATGTTCTAATTTGTTTTTGATTTTGGGAAGCCGTAGGAAAGCTTCTGAATAATCATCAGAAACTCTGCTGATTACAACGAACGCAAATAAGTTAAAAGGTTCTCTAAAATCCACTATCTGAAATTGATGACATATATGGGATGTTATGGTGGGATCACTCATCTATGAATTTCAGTCTGTATCAAGTTGTTTGCAAAAGTATCATCTAATTGGGCATTAGTTACTTTAATCTAAATTATCCAAGTCCCATCTAATATCCCAAGGGGAGTTTCTGCCAATATGGGCAGCAAACTATTCTGACCAAATTGTACGTGTTTCTAAGCCTGTAACTCTTGTTTGGATTGCCAGCATAGAATATCAAAAGGTAATTGTCAGACATAATGTATTTAATCTCATGGACACCTACAGAATCTCAATACCAAATGATGCACTGTGTACTGAAACCATGGATGATGCGGATATTTCAAGAGCAGTGCATCATGTTATTTCTGCAAATGGTGTTGCATGTCAACTTAGGCACCGCAGCCACATTAACTGATTATAAATATTTGAACAATGTCAACCTTGTATGTCCAATTTTGACAATTTCATGAGGGTTTATAGCTTGTTAAAGTAGTTTTGGTGTCATAATTCTGTATCGCCCAGTTTGTGAAAAAGGTGCTTAATCTACTACTCTGAAAGTCTGAAACTGATCACATCATTCATGGATGTCATATATGTATTATTTTACGTAATACATCAGTTGCTATGGAAATTTAGTAGGTGTGCATAACAATATGTATGAAGATGTATGACTAATTATATCCATAGATTATTGAATATTTTTACCATTGTGTACTACGCTTCTTTTGTATTATGGTGCATTTTGATTCTTTTTAAAAAAAATAAATAATATGGTTCATTTCTGAGTGGGGTCTCAAACATTAATGTTAACTTTATATGGCTTTTTGATGCCAGTAACTCTTAGTTCCTCTTTAACTAGGGTGCTCTTCATAGCACAATCCCCACAAACCAAAAGTATCGGCTCACTTCCTCGAGCTTTTCTCATTGGCTGTCTGAATTTCACAGAGTTAATTTGTAAAGTTTTCATCCGAATCATTAATGATTGAATTTCTTGCAAGAACCTATTGGTCCATGTTGTTTCTTTGGTTTATTATTATTTTTTGAGTAACATAACATGTTTACATCCATGGATTTGTTAATTTAACTGTGCAGGTTAAGAAAAAGCTGATGAATCTGGGTCATGCACAGAGGTAGGTCACCACTTACTCGTCTGTTTTATAGAGCAAAATGAAAATATGTGGAGGAGTTGATGTGTAATTTTTTTGTACAAAGTTTTGAAATCGCTATTCTCTGCTAATTAAAACATCCTGGCTTATGGTTTTGTTTTCTAAATGTCAGAATTGCACATAAATCTTGGGAACAATATCAATCATTTTAATCCTTTTACGGGAAGTAAGGAAAAGTGCAAGTACTATTATAGGCAAAGCAATGGCGAAAAATAAACTATGATGTCATCAAAATAAAATAAAGACCATGTACAACACAATTCACAACCTCTCTCCCTTTTTATTAATTTACCTCTGCACAAAAATCTTTCTTAATGTGGCAATGATTGTAAGTTTTTTTGTTTAGGGCTAGAATGCATACAAGTGCATACAAATGATTGCATTTTTATTTTGACGTTTTGTTTCTTCATTTGATGACTTGGCAAGCTCAAATTCAATGATCAATTGTACATGATGCTCAAGTTAAACATGCCTTCATTTCCTCTCCATTGTGTTTCTTTGTTTGCACTAATGTGCAATGTAACTTTGTTCGACCTCCATGTTCATCTCTAGATGAGACTCTGTTGGCAGTCACTAACTTGTCTGAATTATGCCTGCAATCTTACAGTATTACTGCTTTACAATAGTAATAAATCTTTTACAATACTTGGTTTGATGATTCTTAAAATTAGTAGTCATCAAACATAGTGATGGATGCATCCCTAGTGATTGGTACTTGTATTTTATACAGTGAGGAGACACGAATCAAGATATCACATGGAGTGAGGCAAGGTTGGAGATTGCGTCTACAGAAATTAATGGTGCAGGATGGCTGTTTTGTGGAGTGGCGGGATATGATAGCTGATGCGGCTCGAGAGGGTTTTGCTGGTGGAGTTGCCCTCCAATGGAATTCACATAAAATCTTGACTAAGCAAATGCAGCAGGAGTGGTTGGAGAATCTTCAGAAAAGAAGATCGATGCCAAGGCCAAGAGGTAATAGACGAGCACCAAAAACTCCTGAGCAGAGGAGAAAAATTGCAGAAGCCATTGCTGCGAAGTGGTTAGATCAAGTAAGAGCATCTAAATGCCTTTCGATTCTTTTTTTATTTCGTTTCAATGTCATATGGACCCTCTTATTTCTCATTCCTTATGTGTGACAATAGACGCTTCATGGCTATTTTCATATAGCATGAACATGCAACATTACTGCCTAACTTTTGAGTGCTCTCTCTCTCTCTCTCTCTCTCTCTCTCTGTGTGTGTGTGTGTGTGTGTGTGTGTGTGTGTGTGTGTAGGAATATCGTGAACGTGTTTGCAGTGGAATTGCTAGCTACCATGGAACATCTACTGGGACTAGGACACCAAGAAAGCCAAGGCCTGCTGGAGAACCTGGTGTGAAGAGAGAAAGAATGAAAAAGAAACCTATGCAAGCCAGAGCTGTCGGATTAGAGGATGCCCATGGAAAACCTGCAACAGTTAAGAGAAAGAAAAGTGCAACTCCTTACAAAGATCCAATGGCAGGTCAAAAATTAGAGATGATAACAAAGATTCGAGCTCAAAGAACAGCACTGGGAATAGAAAAGAAAGAAGCTATTAAAAGGGCCAGGTATGCATGTTTATTCCATAATGAACAATGTGTAGATAATAGATTGTGTGAGATATATCTATGCTTTTCTTAGTTTTGGCAAAAAAACCTTGTCGCTTCAATTAATCTCTGTGCACTCAAACATGTTTTATTAATTGTTCTCTAAAACCTAATGAATACCCACTGCTATGTTTTTTTGTGGGAAATATTGCTATATGCCACTCAATGATGTGTGCTTCAGTTGCTCTCTAAAACTAAATTATATCATAAATAACTGCTGATTAAATTCTTTACCGTTAGGTCACTGATTGAAGAAGCCGAAAAGGCTGCAAATGCTCTTGAAACTGCTGCAGCGACAAGCCCTTTTGCTCAAGCGTCACTTATAGAAGCTAGAAAGCTTGTTACAGAGGCAAGAGTATCACTTGAATGTGTTGATGATGAAGGGCCTGCAGAAAATGCTTCTGATGATACATCAGAGGATTCAGCTGTATTGGATTTGCACAACCACGGCTTGGATAATCAAAATCAGAGCAATGCGATGAAGCAAGAGAATAAACCTGTAAATGGGATGAAATTTCCTCCAAGCAATGTAAATGGCGTCAGATTCCATTTCGATGTATCTGCACTCAGTGAAACGGAACAACTATATCAGAGGATAGAAAATTCCATGGAAAGAGCTTTTCTTCTTCCTTCACCTTCCTCAACACTTAAAGATGTTAATGGAGATTATGGAATAATAGATTTTCAAGTGAGTCAATCAATGGTCAATGAGACGGCAAATCATGATCACATTGCGGCTGTATCAATAGAAAATTGTCCTCCAGGGACACTGGAAGAAGAGGCTTCCTCATCTGCAGAAAAGGCTGAAAGAACAGACAACTGTTCTCCAAGGACACTGGAAGAAGACACAACCAATTCTGAAGGAAAGGCTAAGATGAGGTGGGTACGCGGAAGGCTGGTTAACGTAGATAATGTAGTTGGGTATTCTTAAACCTAGAAGTACTTGACTAATCTTCCCAAGATATCGGCAATTGGGTTTGCTAGCTTCAGTTTAGCGACCATTTTGTATGCCATTGATATGCACAATTCGGGAAATATATCCTGCTTACTGGGAGGAGCCAAGTATAACCCAATTGGTTTGGAAGGGATTACTCATCTTCTTGAGGGACACATTCTTGGTTGGTCTATTCTACCGTGGAAGGTATGCAGGAGCATGTTGAGCAGCCTGTTCACTTATGAGGTGATATCTGTAATTAGTAGCTGGGAGCTTAGATCTTTTGTCCTGTGATGTAGTCAACTCTAGGAAAATGTTATTCTAATATCATGATTCCAAGAATTTATGTCTTGAATTACGATATTCTGTAGCCATTACTGTAATATCGTGGTAGCTAGTGGCCGTAGCAGTTTGATTAAATCGAGTGTACTTGATATCCATGGAAGCATCAATCTGGACGGTTTCAACATGCATATGAATATCGTCCAAAAAAAATTAGGATGTCTATTTTCACATGCATCGGACGTACACCTTTTGGACTTTCGAACAGGGAGTTCTAGCCGAGCCGCCGCTCCTCATCCGTGTGCGAGGGTTGGCAAGAAGCTAGGCCCCAGAGGCCTCCTTCCACTCCACACGCGGCCGACGCTTTGCCACTCCTCTGTCGCCAGGGCCGTGCGCTGCCTCCCGCATCCACTCCGGCGACGGCTAGCTAGAAGACGAGCCAGGCAATGGAGAGGCCAAGAAGACAGGCCTGGAAGGCACCGGCCTGTCGCTGCAAGGTGACTCCCACGACAACCTACGCAGCGCCAGTAGCGACCAGCAAATGAGGCAGTTGCTCGATTATCTCAAATCATCCAAGTCTCCACTAAGTTCAGCTGCTCCTCCACACTAACCTCGTTTGCACGAAATGGACAAAACAACCTCCATATGCTTTTGATCACAATGTTTTGCATCTAATCGGCCAGGGAATAAAAATGGCAGAGGAAACAGCATGCGTGTCACATCCTGATTTTCAGAATTTATAACTTTTTAAAATTACTTAAGATTATTGAATAGCTTCACCAATAGCATAGATTTAAAATATATTTTCTTAATCAATCAATAAATATATATTATTATTTTGTGTGCATTACATGCTAAGTTTTGTTAGGAGTTAAGTAAATGCATTAGAGTTCTTTTTCTTTTTTCTTTCTCTTTGATGTTTTGAGTGAAAAAGATTTCAAAAATTTTTTAGAAAATTTTGTAGTAAACTAGTTAAGGATCTTAATGGTTGAAATTCAAAATATTTGAATTCACCATTTATTCAATCCTCGATCATATCTGATCCATCTCTAGTTCAATTCAAATCTTATCCAAATCTTTGTTTAAAGCTAATCTCTCCTCTTTCTCAAATTCTACCTAAATCCAAATTCAAACTCCTTATCTACTCATATTCTTGTTGAACCTCATTTTTTGTTTCTTTTAAATTCACTCTAAGCTCAATTCAAATTCAAACACTATTTAAATTTCTCTGCAAAAGTTTCTTTTCTAAAACCCTAGATATGCCTAAGGTTCCATTAGACTCAATCCTACTCAAACCCAAGCACTTGGCCGGCACACAAGTCATCTAGAAGGCCCAACAAAAAGGGTCTACGAAATCTACAAATTTTTACAGAGTCCTGGACAACCTCATTTTTTCATGAAGTTTCCTAGTTCAAAACGGTCTCAAATGCAAATCTTGACAATACCAAAGTTGTAGGTCTAGTTGAGAGCTTCGATTTGAACCTATGGAAGTTCCCTTTTGGATAATGGAGCTAGGAGTCCAAAATCAGTGCTGCGCACATAAGTCTGAGTTCAAACAGTTTATCTTATGACGTATTTTTGGAATCAAGATAGCGTTTCAGAAATTAGAATAAATACCAAAGCTGTAGATCTTTTCGAGTACTACAATTTAGAGTCCATAAACGTCTAATTTGGAGTCCGGATAATGGAGATATCATTCTTGGAATAGAGAGTTTCGAAAAAGGAAATTGTACGGAGCTATCAACATTTTTTACTCAAGAAGATAGGCTCATCTATCCCGTATTTTGGATTCTAAGGTAAAGTACAACAACAGACTATGGTACTAACAAACTCATAGAAGTTGATCCTATTTCTTTGATAGGTCATCAAGATACCCAGGGTCAGCAAGGTTAAATATGAATTTGACAAGAAAACTGAACTGATAAAGGGAAAGGAATGTGATTTATCACACCTCTTATTGTGAAACTTAATTTAGTGGTAGTTCCAAATTGTCCTGTTTTCCATGTGTGCAACATGTGCAAGTGAACCATGTTCTGTAATCATGCATTATGTACCCTCACAACTATGGATATCCTCGCACGCTTAGTGATGACAGTGATCCTATTGATGTGCTGGTTATAATGAAGATTTGTCTTGATTTTGGTTTTATGAACTGTAAAAATTATTTTTTTCTGCATGACTAGGTTTCGAGAGTGGAATTGTTGGATGTGGTTCAGATAAGGGCAATAAACATCGCAAATTGTAAAACCTTGCCTTAAGTACCGACCTTGATTTAGAATTCATAGGGATAGGTAATGCAGCTTACTATATTAGTAGCTATACTGCATTATGGATGTGTGGTAGCAGTACCTACTCCTCTCAGATGAATTTATTTCAATAAAAGTTGGCATAATGAACAAGAGGTCTGCATGTAGCCACGCCGGTTCAAAGTCTCCTATATGCAATCACTAATCACACAAAAAGTTTTTTTTATCACAATTCTTGACAGACTTCAGAAATTATTAAGAGTTATAGTTGGCATCTACTTACAACTTATGAATTTGAATTGATTCATGATCAACAATAATCAATTAAGATAACACAGCTGCTGTCAGGTCAATATGCCTGCTTCTGTACTTAAGGATATCAATAACCAAAGTTTTACTCTTGCAGTTTAGGTTCTGGTGTACACACACTTCTTAAAAATATTATCTAATAAACAAAATTCACTCTGCACACGGTACAAGTTACATTCGTGACAAGTTTCTATCTCTGAACATTGTATCTGATAGAAAATTGGAATGGTATTACTCAAGATTGGTTTCATGATTTGATAACATCCCATTTTACTATATGATCTCTTGTATTTTAACAAGACCTATGTTTATACATATCCAGTAATATACTTTACTGGTTGCTGGACGGTGACAATTAAAAACTTTTTAGGCCAACAAAACTTAAGTTGTAGCTGCTCTTTCAGCCCGCGTTCAATAACTGACTACTTCCCTTTCTTACGATGAAAGAATATTCAACTAACAGATAAATTGAGTTTGAATTACATGTGTCCTAAGGATGTCGTTCTGTTGTGTCACTTTGATATGGAAGGAAATGTTCCAAAAGGTACTTTGCTGATGTGCAATTTTGTTCGATGCATAACACTTGTGGCAAAAACTTATCAAATGTTGTTGTCAGAATAACCTTTTATGAGCCTCTCTCTGTCCCAGCAAAATGAAGTTTCAATATGGTTTTTATACAGGACATGTGCTTCAGGATGGTGAAGGATGGATTCCATGCCCATGCAAAAAGCGTCTAAACAGGTAAACAACAGGAATATGACTTGCCTCTGTCTTGGTGCTTCCGCATTCACATCCTGTTACAAGTTGGTTTATATAGTTGATCGCATTAATAAAGTGTTTGCTTCTGCTTGGTGCTGTGCTAATTAGTTTTAGGGCCTGTTTGGCAGAGCTTCTCCTGATTCAAATTCTCTAAAAAAATTGATTCTCTGAGGAAGTGATTCTGTGGCTGAAAGTGATTCTTAATGATTCTCTAGGATAAACTCTATGAATCAGGAGAATCAGCGTGGTCAGCTCCTCAGGAGAAGCTACTTTTTTCAGCTCCTCAGCTTCTAGTTCATTTCAGTGAATCAGGAGAAGTGATTCACTCAGGGAGCTAAAGCCAAATTCTGCCGTTTGGCAGAGCTCCTCCAGATTCAGCTCAGAAGCTGAATCTGGAGCTCTGCCAAACGGGCCCTTAGACTATGGACCCAGTCGTAGTTAGCTTTACTGAATTCAGTGTTGTGTACTATTTAGATTTAAAACGGATTGAGATAAATTTTTGTTTCTTGTATAAAGTGGGCGAATAAAACTTCTCAAAAAGTTTTGTCTCCATCCTATCTTGAACTGATACAGTATACTCCTAAGACTCAGTATTTTCTAAACAATCTGTTGGAACCTCTTGATTATTATATGCTGTTGAAAAGATTTTTGCCACTTAAGAAACATGACTAAACATGGAAGCAAATGCCTGTTGGTGGCTATATCTTCGGTAACTGAAGTCTCTTTTCTGAAGTTTGTTTCTCATTAATTATAAATGTCTTATTAACAGGAAACTGTCGAAGGTGGTGGTGATGAGGAGATGGCCTAGACATAAATAGTGCATCTATCGATTCTTCCTTGATTGTTTAGTTAACATTGACATATATGTTCCTCAGGATGAAGAAGACGATGACAAGGCTGATGAAGATAATGCCAACTTTGATGCAGAGGATGGCAAAGATTCTGACGAGAAGCACGTGCGTTACTCTTTCCTTTGCACTTCTCATTTCCAATTATTGTTCTTCTGTTGCTCACATGTCCTGATCCATGTTGTCATTGAACTTTCCAGGATAAAATCTAGATAGCTAAGATGAAACGTAGCTGCATCCAAAATGGCAAAAATTCAAGTAAAAGAGAGGTATTTTGGTCATACTCTCGATGTCCACAAATATATGAAGGAAATCATGTTACTTTGAGGTCATAATGTCTAGAGTAAAGAACATAGCACTGCCGTATACCTATTACCGGTCATCCTCGGTGGCGGGCCATAGGGCACGCCAACTGCATGCTACTTTCTAGTCCATACGTCTAGACATGGAACATTGTGTGCCGGTGGTCTAGCATCACACGCTCAGCTAGATTTTTTGTTCACAGTTTGGGTTGAGGTGGCAACTAAGCTTTTAGGGTGGTCGAATTGACATGCCCACAACCCCATGCTTCCACTTATATAGAGGCCACTAGTAGACTACCATGTTGGAGGCCACTAATGGGCTGCCACGGTGGAGGCCCATTAGGAATCTAATCCGTCACGGATTATTATCCATGTAGCCCACGTACAGATTCAGTCTGAATTAGTATTCAAGCCCATTAAATATGTGACCATTAGGTTCATGTGTAAACGATGGAGATCTGAAAACCCTTTCCGAACCACAAGTTAATAGCGGTACATAGTAAGACATATTTATTTTTGAACATACACAAAGTTTATTGAATAGGGATTTTCTTGTCGTCAGTTTTCTGGTAAAGAAATATGGATTTTTTGTCACGGTCTGATTTGACGAGGTTGGATTCGCCGGCACATTAAATGCTTATACACACACACACACAAGGCAAGACATGTCCAAAAAAAATTCATCTAGTTTACTAGATGCTATTCGTACAATGGGTTTGCAACAAGCAAAAGTTATGGTCAGTATAGCTCCATCATTCACTCAATCTTGTAGTAAATTGCTAACTTGTGATTAAATTTTAATCACAATACCATGTACATTTTTAATCCAATCACGTCGAGGGGCTTAGAGATATCTCTCCTATTATCTAGGAGAGGAAAATTCAATCTTGATCACTCACACCCCATGACATATTTCATAGCATACCTGAAAACTATATTTTTAAGTACCTAGTTATGAAGTAGCGTTTGGTAGACCTTAAGTATACTCCTATAAAATATATGAGTTGTACACTACGTACACTACTACAGAAACTATTTTTTGAGACACCCAGGGTACCTTTCTACAGACGGGTTATATGGAAAACCGCCTGAGTGATTTTTAGAGACGGGTGATATAAGAAACCGCCTATGTAAAGGTCATTTCCATAGGCGGTTCCTTATGTAAACCGTCTGTGGAAATTGTACCATTTTTACAGGTGGTTCACATAAGTAACTGCCTGTAGAAATGGTTATTTTTGCAAGCGGTTTTTTATATGAACCGCTTGTAAAAATAGTACGATTTTCACATGTCATTCATATAAGGAGCCGCCTGTGGAAATGGATTATTTTTACAGGCGGTTCTTCATGTAAACCTCATGTGGAAATAGACTGATTAACACAGACCATTCACATAAGGAATCGCATGTGGTAATGGTTATTTTCACAGATGGTTCCTTATGTGAACTGCTTTCACAGGCGGTTCACATAAGGAACCGCCTATGAAAATATATGACAGCTTATCTTAAAAAATTCATAACTTTTTTATATGAACTCGGATTGAGACAAATTTTATATGAAAATTGTAGCCATCGACGAGATCTACAACTTTGTAATTGAAAACCTTTTTATTTAAAGTAATTTATGTATCCAAATAATCAGTTAAATTTTTACACATAAGTTTCGATCACATATATGCTATTATTACCATAAGTCCTATTAATGCAAGTAAACTCAGAGAATAGAAAGAATACTACCAACTTCAACATCTCCAGCAAGATCAACTAGAAGAAGATCAAAGACCCCCACTATCAATAACAAGTCTCTGCTTACAGATGTACTAGTGATAACAAAAGCATCAAGTGTCATCAAGCGTCAATACGGCCACAAATTTTTGTTATTTTTATTTTATTTTTCTCTTATCTTTTCTCACCTCAGCAGCACTAGAATAGGAACCATAATACATTTCTACTCAAGTTTGATATAAGGGGTGACGGTTATATACACAAATGCGTGTTTCAAAAACGGTGCAGAAACTTCTAGGGTGATAAATCCATCCCTCAAGCTGAATTTGGTCTCGTAAAAATCGCCGAACCCAACAAAGTGGGGGCAAAACGAATATAACTTTTTCTGTAGATGTACGTAGAGTCATAAATGTCCAAATCGGAATCTGTATGCAAAAGTTATGGCCGTTTTACCGAAGGCGGTTCACAGGCAATTATCACAGGTGGTTCACTTAACGAACTGCCTATGAAAATCGGTTTTCACAGGTGGTTCCTTAAGAGAACTTCCTTAAGAGAACCACCTGTGAAAACCTTCAGAATAAAAGGTTAAAAAGATAAAATATCCCATCTCAATCACAGGTATTTGATAGGTAAGGAGGTTGGAGTGTGAGCGAAGGGTCCTGGGTTCGATTCCTACCACACACAAAGGCTTTAAACAGTGTGAAAAAATATCGTGCCTTGTGACTTGCGACGGCGCGACAGCGAGGGTGAATTTTTTTCGCTTTTTTTAGCCAAAAAAATACCGATTCGGGGATCAACTACCACATGCGATTCGCTTAAGGAACCGCATGTAGTAATCAATTTTCACAGGTGGTTCCTTAAGTGAACCACCTGTAGTAATTGATTTCTACAGGTGATCCGCTAAAGGAACCGCATGTAGAAAACTATTACCACAGGCGGTTCTAGAAGTGAACTGCCTATGATAATAGGTTTTTACAAGCGGTCTCTTTTGCGCCTGCGGAAATCGTCTATTTCCACAGGCCTTTGATCACAGGCGGGTTAGCTAAACGCATATGCAAATGGGTTATGACCTACCTCTAAAAATAGTTTTCGTACTAGTGGTAAGAAACCAGTAAAGGATACACCACATTAGTGATGGCTGCTCAACACACATCACTAATGTCCTATTAGTGATGGGTCCAATAAGGACACATCACTAATGTGCATTCTGATCGGGACTAGATATAGACCCGTCACTAATGAGTGGTCATTAGTGACGGATTGTAACATGACCCTTCAATGATGATAATAGTGACGAATCAAGTTGTGATCCGTCACTAATGACTAGATCATCAGTTATATATCGTCCTAGATCAGTCATTAGTGAAGGGTCAAGTTGTGACCCGTTAGTAATGACTAGGTCATCAGTGATGGGTCGTCCTAGGCCAGTCATTGGTGACGGATCAAGTTGTGACTCATCACTAATGATAAGATGTTCAGTGACAGGTTGTCCTAGACCAGTCATTAGTGATGGGTCAAGTTGTGACTCGTCACTAATGACTAGGTCATCAGTGACGGGTCGTCGTAGGCCAGTCGTTGGTGATAGATCAAGTTTTGACTCGTCACTAATGACTAGGTCATCAGTGATGGGTCGTTCTAAGCCTGTCATTAGTGACAGGTCACAACTTGACTTGTCACTAATGATCCACTCATTAGTGAACGGTTACCCTATGCTAGTCATTAGTGGCAGGTCAACTTGTAATCCGTCACTAATGACGAATTCCAGTCACTAATGATGGTATTTTACAAATATTTTTTTATTTTTCTTTTATTTTTTCTCACCTCAACAGCACTATAATAGGAACCATTGTACATTTCTGCTCAAGTT
Source organism: Phragmites australis (assembly GCF_958298935.1). Classification (NCBI taxonomy): domain Eukaryota; kingdom Viridiplantae; phylum Streptophyta; class Magnoliopsida; order Poales; family Poaceae; genus Phragmites; species Phragmites australis. The sequence goes on along the minus strand of NC_084941.1, from coordinate 18,167,304 downwards.
TGATGTAAGGTGTGGCGGCTTTGGACACAAACGCGTGTTCCAAAAATGGTGCAGAAACTTTAGTGGGCAAGAACTCAATCTTTGATACCGAATTTGGCCTCGAAAAATTTGCTAAAACTGGCATAATCTTTGAGCAACGGTTGTATCTTTTTTTATATGTCCATAGAGTCAAAAAATGTCCTAATCAGAGTCCGTATGCAACAGTTATGGCTGTTTTACCCAAGGCTATTCACAGGAAATTATCACAGACGGTTCACTTAAGGAACCGCCTGTGAAAATCGGTTTCTACATGTAGTTCCTTGAGAGAACCGCCTGTGAAAACCTTTGGTATAAAAGGTTAAAAGGATAAAATATCCCGTCAAAATCACAAGTACTTGATAGGTGAGCTGGTAAGGAGGTTCGTGCGTGAACGGAGGGTCCCGGGTTTGATTCCTACCGAACGCAAAGGCTTAAAATAGTGTGAAAAATATATTGTGGCTTGTGACTTGCGACGGTGCGACAACGAGGGTTCCTCGTGTGAAATTTTTTTCGCGTTTTTCCAGCTAAAAAAATATCGATTTAGGGACCGACTACCATAGATAGTTCGCTTAAGGAACCGCATGTAGTAATCAATTTTCACAGGCGGTTCCTTAAGTGAACCACATGTAGTAATTGATTTTCACAGGCAGTCCGCTTAAGGAACTGCTTGTAGAAATCATTTATCACAGGCGATTCCTTAAGTGAACCGCCTGTGATAATAGGTTTTCACAGGCGGTCTCTTTTGTGCCTGCGGATATCGTCCATTTCCACAGGCATTCGATCACAGGCGAATTGGCTAAACACATGTGCAAATGGGTTATGACCCGCCTCTAAAAATAGTTTTTGTTGTATTGGTAAGAAACCAGTAAAAGAGACACCACATTAGTGACGGCTGCTCAACACACGTCACTAATGTCCTATTAGTGATGGGTCCAACAAGGACGCATCACTAATGTGCCTTCTGATCGGGACCAGATATAGACCCGTCACTAATGATTGGTCATTAGTGACGGGTCGTAACATGACCCATCAATGATGATAATAGTGAAGGGTCAAGTTGTGACCCATCACTAATGACTAGGTCATCAGTTACGGTCATCCTAGGCCAGTCATTAGTGCCGGGTCAAGTTATGACCTGTCAATAATGACTAGGTCATCGGTGACGGGTCCTCCTAGGCCAGTCATTGGTGATGGGTCAAGTTGTGACTTGTCACTAATGACTAGGTCATCAGTGATGGGTTATCCTATGCCAGTCATTAGTGATAGGTCAACTTGTAATCCGTCACTAATAACCAACTCCAGTTACTAATGACGATATTCACAAATATTTTTTATTTTCTCTTGTTTTTTCTCACCTCAGTAGCACTAGAATAGGAACCATTGTATATTTTTGCTCAAGTTTGATGTAAGGTGTGGCGGCTATGGACACAAATACGTATTTTGAAAACGGTGCATCAGGTTCACGGGGCGAGAACTCAATCTTCTAGACCGAATCTGGCCTTGAAAAATTTGATGAAACAGAACTTGTCTATTAGCAACAGATGTAACTTTTTCAAAAAAACATGCAAATTGGAGTCCGTATGCAATAGATATGACCGTTCTACTGAAGGCAGTTCACTTGCAATTATCACAGGCGGTTCACTTGAGGAACCGCCTGTGAATACCAGTTTCCACAGGCAATTCCTTAAGTGAACCGCCTGTTAAAACCTTTGGCATAAAAGGTTAAAAGGATAAAATATCTTGTCTCAATCACAGGTACTCGATAGGTGAGCTGGTAAGGAGGTTCACGCGCAAGCGGAGGGTCCCGAGTTCGATTCCTACCGGAGGCAAAGGCTTAAAACAGTGTGAAAAATATATCGTGGCTTGTGACGTGTGATGGTGTGATAGCGAGGGTTCCTCGGGTGAAATTTTTTTTCGCTTTTTTCCAGCCAAAAAAATGTCGATTCGGGGATCGACTACCACAGGCCGTAGTAATCGATTTGCACAGGCGATTCCTTAAGTGAACCTCCTGTAGTAATTAATTTCCATAGGCAGTCCGCTTAAGGAACCTCCTGTAGAAACCTATTATCACATGTGGTTCCTTGAATGAACCTCCTGTGGTAATAGGTTTTCACAGGCAGTCTCTTTTGCGGCTGTGGAAATCGTCCATTTCCACAGGCATTCGATCACATGCGGGTTAGCTAAACGCTTTTGCAAATGGGTTATGACCTGCCTCTAAAAATAGTTTTTGTAGTAGTGGTAAGAAACCAGCAAAGGAGATACCACATTAGTGACGACTGCTCAACACGCGTCACTAATGTTCTATTAGTGACGAGTTCAATAAGGATGCGTCACTAATATGCCTTCTGATCGGTACTAGATATAGACCCGTCACTAATGAGTGGTCATCAGTGACGGGTCGTAACATGACCCGTCAATGATGATAATAGTGATAGCTCAGGTTGTGACCTGTCACTAATGACTAGGTCATCAGTGGTGGGTTGTCCTAGGCCAGTCATTCGTGACGGGTCAAGTTGTGACCCATCACTAATGATTAGATCATGAGTGACGGGTCGTTCTAGGTCAATCATTGGTGACGGGTGAAGTTGTGACTCGTCACTAATGACTAAGTCATCAGTGACAGATCGTCCTAGACCAGTCATTAGTGGTGGGTCACAACATGACCCATCACTAATGATGCACTCATCAGTTACGGGTTATCCTATGCCAGTCATTAGTGACAAGTTAACTTGTAATCGGTCTCTAACGACCAACTCCAGTCACTAATGATGGTATTTACTAATATTTTTTATTTTTCTCTTATTGTTTCTTACCTCAGTATCACTAGAATAGGAACCATTGTACATTTATGGTCAAGTTTGATGTAAGGTGTGACGGCTATAGACACAAACACGTGTTCCAAAAATAGTGCAAAAAGTTTAGGGGGCAAGAACTCAATCTTCCAGACCATATTTGGCGTCAAAAATTTTACTAAAACTAACATAGTCCATTAGCAACGGATGTAACTTTTTTTTTGTAGATGTCTGTAGAGTCAAAAAATGTCTAAATCAGAAACCGTACGCAAAAGTTATGGCCGTTTTACCGAAGACGGTTCATAGGCAATTATCACAGACGGTTCACTTAAGGAACAGCCTGTGAAAACCTTCAGCTTAAAAGGTTAAAAGGATAAAAGATCCTATCTCAATCACATGTACTTGATAGGTGAGCTGGTAAGGAGGTTCGCGCGCGAGAAGAGGGTCCCGGGTTCGATTCCTACCGAACGCAAAGGCTTAAAATAGTGTGAAAAAAATATCGTGGCATGTGACATGCGATGGCACGAGAGCGAGGGTTCCTCGGGTGAATTTTTTTTTTGCTTTTTTCTAGGCGGTTCCTTAAGTGAACCGCATGTGATAGTAGGTTTTCACAGGTGGTCTCTTCTGCACCTGTGGAAATCGTCTATTTCCATAGGCCTTCGATCATAGATGGGTTTGCTAAACGCCTATGCAAATGGGTTATGACCTGCCTCTAAAAATAGTTTTTTAGTAATGGTAAGAAACCAACAAAGAAGACACCACATTAGTGATGGCTACTCAACACGCGTCACTAATGTCTTTTTAGTGACGGGTTCAAAGGACACATCACTAATGTGCCTTCTGATTGGGACTAGATATAGACCCGTCACTAATGAGTGGTCATTAGTGACGAGTTGTAAGATGACCCGTCAAGGATGATAATAGTGACGGGTCAAGTTGAGACCCGTCACTAATGATTAGGTCATCAGTGATGGGTCGTCCTAGGCTAGTCATTAGTGATGGATTAAGTTGTGACCCATCACTAATGATAAGGTCAATATTGGCGAGTTGTTCTAGGCCAATCATTAGTGATGGATCAAGTTTTGACCCCTCACTAATGACTAGGTCATCAGTGATGGGTCTAGGTCATTAGTGACGGGTCGTCCTTGGACAGTCATTGGTGATGGGTCAAGTTGTGACTTGTCACTAATGACAAGGTCATTAGTGACGGGTCCTAGGCTAGTCATTTTTGATGGGTCACAACTTGGCCCATCACTAATGATCCACTCATCAGTAACAGTTTATCATATGCCAATCATTAGTGATAAATCAACTTGTAATCCGTTACTAATGACCAACTCCAGTCACTAATGACAGTATTCACAAATATTTTTTATTTTTCTTTTTTTTATCTTATTTTTTCTCACCTCAGTAGTGCTAGAATAGGAACCATTGTACATTTTTGCTCAAGTTTAATGTAAGGTGTGGTGGCTGTGGACACAAACGCATGTTCCGAAAATAGAGCAGAAACTTCATAGGGCGAGAACTCAATCTTTCAGACCAAATTTGGCCTCGAAAAATTTGCTAAAACTCACATAGTCTATCAGTAATGGATGTAACTTTTTCTGTAGATGTCCATAGAGTCAAAAAACATCGAAATCGAAATATGTATGCAAAAGTTATGCACGTTTTACTGAATGCACTCTGGGTCACCTATCAAATTATAATCCTTGACGAAAATTGGCAAAATTAATCATTAGTTACGTGTCATGGTTATGACGTGTCACTAATGACCTTCGGCAAAGAAGGTTAAAAGGATAAAATATCCGGTTTCTATCACAGCTACGTGATAACAGAGGAGGTAAGGTGGCTACATGTGCGAGGAGGAGGTCATGGGTTCGATTCCCATGGAACGCAAACTTGAAAACAATGTGAAAAATAGCGTGGTTTGTGAGGCATAAGGGATGGGCTTGCGTTCAGATAGCTCGGGTAAAAAATATTTTTTTGACTTTTTTCGTGTCAAGAAAATACGAAAACTGTTCATCGGTCATTAGTGACAGGTCAACATTACAAACTGTTACTAATGTTCAATCAATAGTCACTGAACATTAGTAACGGGTCATGGTTATGACGCATCACTAATGACCTTATTAGTGACGGGCCATCACTCTATCACTAATGACCTATCATTAGTGACACGACAAGAGTGACAGGTTCGGGACCCGTCACTAATGGTTGTTATCACCTGTCACTAATGAATTTTTTCACATAGTGGTAGCAGATCAGAACAATTTTCACCGTACATATTACACAATAAAACAATCCACAATAAATGTTTGTCCCTTGTCTCCTTCCATCTCCTATAATTTGCAAAGCCATAATCAGTTAGTTGATTAACAATCAACCTACTCCCATGTGTTGTCCTTGATCGCCTTCCTTGATTGCAGTGTGCTCTTTTTCCTCTATTTCCAAAACATAAATCAATATAAATGATCATCACATAATGAAAGGCCAAGGCCAATCAACGGTGTGTCATTTTCTTCCTCTCTTTCAAAACTATGATAAGATCTCCAATGATTATGCTCTCTTTCCATCTCTTAGTCTATTTTCAAAATCTGGCCGTAGTCTTCGGTCCCTACTACTGCCTACACAGATCGACAGGCAACAACCTCAACTTCTATCACACGCAGATCACCTACGCTGATGGGAATTGGCTACCTCCGTTCATCGGCTCACACCATCTCCTCAACACCATCCATCTCCGCGTTGCATGGCCACCTGGATTCAATCGTCATGTATACAAATCTCTCTTTTGTTATGCTATATTTTTTTACTTCTCCGGATTGCTATATCTTGGATTGATTCCATGTGTGCGAAACACATGTGGAATTGCTGTGTAACTAAGCATTTTTTTTTTACAAACTTTACCAAGTTTAAAAAGTTTGACCTTAATGGTCATTATTTATATTCTATTACTCTATTGTTTATTGATCTAAGCTCTAGTTATTTTCAATTATAAAGATTTTTTTAGCAACCTGTATGGTAGCCTATATCGAACTAGTAAAGACAATATCAGGAGGATGAATGAATATATATCATCATTAGTTACATAAAAGGTCATACATTTATTATGGTGGGTGAATTTGTGTATGAATAAGAAAAATTATTTTTAGGTTGATAACAAAACATAGATTCATCGCAACACGTGTATTTTGTTTTTTCTAAAGAGTAGAAAATAGATTAACCAATATTAAGAGAAAACCGTTCTTTTTTACAAGGATCGAATCAATAACTTCTAGAACTGATTCAAATTTGTCTCTCCTCCCCTCTCCTATCATTCAATCCTGGCTCACCCAGGCACTGAGCAAAATATGCTGATCAGTAAAAAAATACTACAGGATCCATTCAAAGAACGTATATGATGACTCGAGCAAGCTAGCTAATGAAGGGCCCAAAGAAAAGCAATTGTCACTACCACATAACACCTCATCACTACCGGTTCCAAATTGGTATCACTGTCGATTTTAAAATTGGTAGTGGTCAATCGACAGTAATAGATTTTCCAACGCGAAAAAATGGTGTTGGCCATACTGCCATCGTCCACACGCCTTATTTCCTCCTCCCCTTGTGTAAAAGAAAGCAATAACTGGAGATGGAGGAACAGGCCGATCTGGAGCCATCCTCAACTGAGGAGGAGGTCAAGGCAACAGCGGTGTCCCTCTGGTGCGGTTAAGTTCGATGAGTCCAGCGATGTGAGGAAGGGGGGTTTTTTAGGCTTCATCGCTAGTGACAAGGAGATCGAGGAAGAGGCAGATCTGGAGACAACCATGCTCAGGCGTGTAGGACATCAAGGTGACGCATTTGTAGGGATCAGGGTAACGTCCTAAGAGGGGGTGAATTAGGACACTTAAAACAACTTGGCTCCAAAAACTTCACAAGATAAACCTATACCAATTTCTATCTAAATGTGCTATAGGTTTATCTAGTATGTCTACTCTACCGTTCAAAATAGATTTGCAACATATAGTCAATCCTAGCAAGATACACTAGGAAGGTAAATTGGAAGCAAGTAAATGCAGAAACCTAAATAAAGTAGAGGGCTCAAACTCAGCACAAGATATTTTTATCTTGTGGTATCGATGGCTTAAATGTCAACCCTAGTCAAAGTTGGAGCTCCACCAAGGATAGGCTCCTGGTTGCCAAGGCTCTTCCAGTCATGGCCCTTGAGACACCTAGGCCTCAAGTAGGTTGGGCTACCAAGCCACCTAAGCAAGGCCTCACCACAAGTCTCTCTTCAGATCACTTGCCGTCGTTTTCACATCGGAGCTTGAGTCACCAAGGCAAGGGTCTCTGCGTCCGTGTACAAGCGTCGTGCCACCGCTCCATGTCAAGTCGAAGGGTTAACAAGCATGAGCCACCAAAGTTCACGGTGCCAGCGAGTCACCAAGACTCCAAGGTGCCAGCGTACCACTTGGTACAATGGCGGGAGCACTCCTTAATCCACTCTCTAGGCAACAACTCTCTCTAGGCCTAATAGTACTAATCACTCCCTTAATTATGTGCTAATTGCCTTGGATGATCACTTTTATCACTTTAGTGGCTTGGATGCCTTCTCAAGTGTATGTGAGCTTCTCTGGACTCCAGCACCATCAAATGACCAAGTGGAGAGGAATTTATAGCCTCAACCCCACGGACTAGCCGTTGCCCCCAACGGCTCAACTTTTCTGTATATGCCAGATGATCTGGTGTAAATAGATTGTACTTACCGGACTATCCAGTGTGTATATCTTCCAAAACTAGCTGTTGGATCCCCAATCAAATCCACTGTGAACATCGGATGTTCCGGTGTGTTCATCAACTTCATCATTGGACCATCCAATGTGTACACTCGAGCCAGACCGCACCCCTTGTTCTCTATGTAAAATACTCCAGTGTGTAGATCTTTAGAATGCCGGACTATCCAGCGTGTACAATCACGCCAAACTAGCCATTGACATCTTCTCTACATCAAACACTTTGGCATAACCATCCAGCATGTATAGCTCTGAGCACCGGACCTTTCGAAGTGTAACATCTTCAATTCATTCTCTGGAAATACTCCAGCGTTCATCATCCTCTATACACCAGACCTTCCAGCGTGTACAAGCCACTTAGCACCTTCTGCTAAAAACACTCCGGCATGTTCAAACCTCAGAGCGTTGGACCATCCGATGTTAAAATTTTTTCTAGGACTTCTCCAATTCAAACAATCTTTGTCCCGACTGTGGTGGCTTCTTCATGTATAGCATCCATGAGACCAAATAAGGCATATACTTGACAAACATGTTCGTCCCATTGACTATATTGTCATTCATCACCAAAATCACATACATGCCGTAAAGATGGTCGGTACAATCACCCTAAGGGCATGTTTGCTACAATCTCCCCCTTTTTGGTGATTGATGACAACACAACCAAAGCAAGAGGCAAATACTAAAATATACCAAATGAAAGCCCAATATAAATGGCACATGGCCTTACCTCTTTGTTTGGATACCTTATTCTCACCTTCTCTTCACTGTGTCCCCCTTTTGTTATGGTTACCATGGAGACAATTCTACCCCTTTCTCTACTGCCACTATCTCCCTTGATCGACCCATTCAAGAGCTTATCCCTGTGTCAACCTTGTTCTTACTAACCAATTTTGCATCTTGCTTTGGTCATCAAAATTCTCCCTCTTTGTCAATAATCTCAAAAAGGTAACAAACACATGTTGAACTCAAGGGAAAGTGTTAGAGCATTTAGGAGAGAGCTTCAAAAATCATGATCTGATAATAAATGGTATCAATTTTAGGATCCAATTGAGAGTTATGATAACAATTGAAATATGAACACATGGATCCCAATTCATGAAACTCCACATAATATAATCTGAACTACCCCTATATGTGTGCATTCATATGATTAAAGTAAAACATATGCACAACTAGATACTATGTTAAGATAGGAAGATTAAGCCATATTATGCATGGAGGTAGCTTAAATGTGCAAATGAATTAATAATGATACAAATTGAAGTCTTTAAGCATTTCATACCTCCTAGGATGTGTAGATTATTCCATGAGACTATAAAAGATATCACTTGAAACACATGTTAATCTCAAAATCACAACCCATAGGATATGCTCCCCCTAAGTGTGTGCATATAAGTGTTGAATACTTGTAAGAGACATGCACTTGTCATTGATAACAATGGGGATTTATCCTATAAATTGGACTCTGACACATAAAAGATATTGCTTGTAAAAAAATGCCATGAAAAAACCTACCACTAATAAACCATGTAGGTTGCTCATGGGTTAGAAGGAAACACAAGCAATCTAACAATATGAAAACCTACACTAGGCATTGTAATAAATTGAAATATGCATATGCAATCCTAGACAAGGCAAATGTATTCAATATTTGAAATGATTTTGCATCTAGTACATTTACCACTTTTACCTTTTGATGGAGGACTTGGGTATATGATGATCATGATATTCATTAATGAACCTAATCTTGTACACTTAGCTTCTTTGCTTGAACCTTCACTTCATCTTGTACGCCAAGTCTCCAAATCCCTTGAAGACCTGTGGACATGGTTCTTGCCCTTTAATCTTGCCAAGTCCTTCTTGAGCTTCTCCACTTCTTGCGAGCTCATCATTTTCTTGTGCAATGAGTTCATTAGATGGTTCTACAACAACAACATTCTCAATGCATGTCTCATTGCAAAGGGGTGAGCTAGATAAATCAATTAAATCATCACAAGAAGTGGAAGCATTTACCTTATGATTGAAATTAAAGAGAGATGTAGATTGCTTCAAAGGGACCTTAGTTTGAGATTCAATGCCCTCAAATTTTGACTTAAGCGCTTCATGCTCCTTTTTTAGCAATTCAAATTTGCTTAACAATTTTTTATAATTGGAAACAAAGGTAGCATGAATATCATTAAGGAAATTGAATTTCTTGAGTTCTTTTGCTTGTTTCTTTAAGGCCATTTGTTGTTCATTGATCAAATCAAGGAGTTCTACTTGAGAGAGTGAATTCTCATTGGATTCATCATCACTTACATTGCTTTTCATACCTTTGGCCATAAGGCACTTGTGTGATGACTTGCGTGATGACGATCTTAAGGAAGAACTTTTCTTGGAGGAGTGGGTGATGAAGCTCTCATCACTTGAGCTTGAATCTTCATCTTCACTTACCCATCTTCCTACACTTGCAAATGCTTTGGCTCTTCCCTTTGTATCCCTCTTGTTTTTAGGCTTTTCTTCTTCTTCTTGATATGATCAATTGTGTTGACCAAGTTCTTCATGGAGATTGGATGATCAATCTTGGCGTTGATCTTCTTGAGGTTCTTCTCCACTTGTGAGATAAGCTTGGTGATCTTGGGATTAATCTCTTAATCAGTTGATGTACTTTCTTCATCTCTCTCTTCATCTTCATCACCATTATCTTCACTTGAGCTTGACTCTTGCTCTTGCCTCCTCATCTTCGCCTTCATGTGTGGGCATGGTGCTTGCTTGCTTGTGAGTGCAATATTCCTGGCGTCGGATGAGGAAGAAGATTCAATCCCCATGTTCATGGTCATCTCATGGACGATGATCTTGTCGAGTACTTGGCTTGTTGTCATCTTCTTGATGTCGTTGTTGTCGTAGATGATGGCAACTATCAACTTGTAATTTGGAAGAAGAGCTTGAAGTATTCTTCTCACCACTTGATCATCTTCAATTGGCGTCAACCTAGCTCATTGATCTCATTAACAAGAATATTCAAACGTCAGTATATGTCATTAGCACTTTCATGGGCAAGTTGTTTGATGCTATTGAGCTTAGAGACTAGTACATGATATTTCTCATTGCACATATCCTTTGTGCCTTCATGTATTTTAATGTGACTACTCCAAATATCATGTGCATTGGTGAGAGAAAAACCCGATTAAAAGCATCGGTGCATAGAGATGATAAAAGGATACTCTACACCATAGCATCACATTGCCTTTCGTTGTTTGTGAGATATGGTCTCATCCCCTTCTTGGTGACTCTCCAAACATCTAAGTCTTTAGCTTGAAGAAAACAAGTTATTAAAATTTTTCAACGGAAAATTGAGTGTCGTCAAAGTGTGGAGTACTATGGGTATTCATCCCAACTCCGGACGTCATAACTCTAGGCAGTTAAGCCTTATCAAGAGCACGAGGTAGCACATGTGTAGGGATCGGGGTGACGTCCTAAGCGGGGGGGGGGGGGGAATAAATTAGGACACTTAAAACAACTTGGCTCCAAAAACTTCACAAGATAAATTTATATCAATTTCTACCTAAATATGCTCTAGGTTTATCTATTGTGTCTACTCTACTATTCAATAGAGATTTGCAACCTATAGCCAATCCTAGCAAGCTACTATAGGAAGGAAAATTGCAAGTATGTAAATGCGGAAACGTAAATAAAGTAGAGGGCGCAAACTCAGCACAAGGGATTTTTATCCTGTGGTATCGATGGCTTAAATGCCACCACCAGTTCACATTGGAGCTCCACCAAGGATATATTCCCGGTCACGGCCCTTGAGCCACCTAGGCCTCAAGTAGGTTGAGCCAACAAGCCACCCAGGCAAGGCCTCACCATAAACCTCTCTTCCAGTCACTTGCCCCTATTTATGTGAGTTTGCCCGATCTTTCAAAGGTAATATGATAAGTCGATTAGTGGAGTTTCGATGTTGATGATCCAAAGGCTCCGACCAGAACATATCGAGAACCCTCGCAACCACTACATCACTAATCTGTGGTTATCAACCGTGTCAAACATGGTTGACCTTGCTAAGAAAGGTTTTCCTACAAGCAAATCGAGAACACAAGCAAGAACAGGTATATGCAATCTAAATATTGTTAATTACAAATGAAGTACCTGAGTTGGGGTTTCACAAACCGAACAAGCGACAAAACTGTATAAAACAGAATAATCTAAGGAAAACCCAAGTCTAAATGACAATAGCTACTATATATATAGGGGGGGATGTGAGGAGGTTGACCTAGGGTTGTGCAGCCATGGAAAGAGGCATGCACAACCTGGACTCCGACCCCGACATGATTACAAGACCCAACAGGGTCTAAAATGGTGATGTAGCACCTTATTCCTTTTACTCTGACTAAACTATGAGGAATATTTGGTAGAACATAGATACATTAGAAAGGGCTCGTCATAAGCTTTCCAGCAAGTCTAAGAACGCCTCAATTGGATCCCGTATGGAAGAGTTATGCCCGTTTTATTTACGTGATGTCCTGGGACTCGATCACGACCATGACCACGACTTCGACCATGACTATGACCACAACTAGGGCTTAGCTTTGAGTCCGAGTAGACTTGTCATTCAAGGGATGTCATCCAGATAAGGTTGTGGTGCTTCTCCCATGTTCCTAAGTAATAAAACATCACAAAGATTAAGTAGCAATCTATCCAAGAGAGTATGAACCGTAAGGAACGAGTTCACCTGGTGGTTTAATTATCGCGCACGTGCTCTTGTAATTGGCCCTTGTATAATTTGAGGATTATTAGCAGTGTTTCTCGTATCCAAAGGTGTGATGTCCTCATCATCCTCCCCCTCTTGAATTGGTGACGTCCTCGACTCGAGCTCATCTTCTTCTCCTGAGTATGGCTTCAAATATGAAATGTTAAATGTGGGACTAAGCCCAAAATTGATAGGTAGGTCCAATTTGTATGCATTGCCATTTATTTTCTTAATTATCTTAAATGAACCATCAGCTCTAGGCATCAACTTTGATTTTCTTAATTCTGGAAACCTATCCTTTCTTAAATGCGACCAAACTAAGTCACCCGGTTCAAATTTTATTTCTTTCCTACCATTACTTCCGGCAATCCGATACTTTTTAGTCATGCTCTTTATATTCTCTTTAGTTGTCTCATGTAGCTTAAGAATAAACTCAGCATGTTTCTTGGCATCCAAATTTTGTCTTTCAGAAGTAGGCAAAGGCAGTAAATGATGAGCCCATGTCTCCTTTGGACACGATCAATACCGTCAATAATCCTCAAATCATACAAGGTCCAATTACAAGAGCCCGTGCACATCAATTAGACCACCAGGTGAACTTGTTTCTCGCTGTTCATGTTTCCTTAGATGGATTACTACTAAATTCTTATGATATTTTATTGCTTAGGAACATGGAAGAAGTACTACAACCTTACCCAGATATCACCCCTCGAAGGCTAAGTCTACTCGGACTCGAGGCTGAGCTCTGGTCGACGTCGTGGTCGTGGTCGAGTCTCAAGACAACACGTCAGTAAAATGGGCATAACTCTCTCATACGAAGTCCGTTTTAGGTGTTCTTGGACTTGCTGGAAAGCTTATGTCGAGCCCTTTCCAATGGAACTATGTTTGACCAAATATCCCTTATAGTTTAGTCAGAGTCAAAGGAATAAGGTGCTGCATCATCATTCTGGACCCTATCAAGTTTTGTAATTGTGTCGAGGTCGAAGTCCAGGTTGTGCACACCTCTTTCCACGGCTGCACAACCCTAGGTTGACCCCCTATAAATATATGGTAGCTCTCATAGTTTAGGCTCGGGTTTAGCTTAGATTATTCTGTTTTAGACAGTTTTGCCATGTATCGGTTTGTTGAACCCCAAACTCGGGTACTTCATTAGTAATTAGCAATATTTGGATTGCATCTACCCGTTCTTGCTTGTGTTCTTGATTCACTTGCAGGAAAAGCCTTCTTGGCGAGGTCAACCTCATCTTAGCATGGTTGATAACCATGGAGTAGTGGTGTAGTGGTTGCGAGGGTTCTCGATCTGTTCTGTTCGGAGCCTTTGGATCATCAACGTCGAAGCTCCACCAATTGACTTATCATATTACCTTTCGGAAGATCAGGCAAACATGCATGAGTAAATCAATAGGAGCACAGGGATTAAGTCCATATACTACCTGAAATGGACTTGGTGGTGGAGTGTACCGACTTGTTGTAAGCAAATTCGATATGCGGTAAACACTCTTCCCACATCTTCAAATTCTTCTAAGATGTTCAGAAGGAGAACGCCGGTCATCCTTCCCCTGCAAGGAAGTGATCGGCGTTCCGTACCAAGGCTAGTAAATGCCATCCTGACATGATGATGCAAGTGGAGGACGCCTGACACACGAGACATTGTGGCGCTGGGCCGCATTTGGCGATCGGCCCTGCACCGATGCCAGGGTTGGTTCTGCCCCGGCGTTGTTGTGGTAGATATTATATCCTGAGTATGGTAAAAAGTAGTTTACCTAGACCTGTGCCGTGTAAATTCAGCTGGTCCTAGATCTTTGTTAGTAGCGATAGCTTGTACGCTACACCACAGGTAGCCCTATAAATACAGGGCCATGATCCTTAGGCCAAGGGGATCTTCTTCAACCATAAATACATCTTCGGTGTTCCTTCCTCTCAAACTTTATCTTCAAACTTGAGTCTCCTCCTTAGAAGAAACTCTTACCGTACTTGTTAGTACAAGACGATGTCTTGTGCCAACAGCGCGCCGTTCGTGGGGACTCGAACACAGAAGTGCTAAGAGAGGTAGGATACCACCAAGGCCGTAATGACGGCAGTCGACCCCTCGGTCACGCCTTGCGACAGTCTGGGCGGCTGAGCACAGGCCATGCCGATGACACCCCCAACCTGGAGGAACGAGGGCTTTACAGCCACCACCGACCCGGCCACGACCATAGCTATGGCCAGCGCCGAAGGGCTCCCCTCCTCGAAGACCCAGCAACAATAGCAGCAGCGTAGTGAGGCCCCTACCGCACCCTTAGGGGCTACGACTGGTGCCACCATTGAAAACACCATCCCACCCGAGCATCAATCACACTTGGCAGCACTCCTGGCCCATATAAGAGCTACAGACGGCCCTGCAGGTCGAGCAGCAAGCTACCCACACGACCACCGCTGTCCCCATGGTGACCGGCATTGTTCCAGCCCAAACCCCAAGGGTCGATGATCTCTTCGACACTAGGGTCCGTCACGTTCAGCTTATGGAGCCTTGGAGCTGGCGTTGTGAGGATCCTTTACAAGACTATGACTGTCCCCTAGAAGCCGACCTCCAAACTACACCATTCCCAGAAGGCTTTCAGACCTCAAAGCTACCTAAGTTCAAGGGTGATTCAGACCCTAATGAGTTCATCCGTTCCTACACCCTCGCCATAGAGGTCAGTGGAGGCGGACCGGCCACCATGGCTAAATGCTTCCCTCTCACCCTGGAAGGTGTAGCCATACGCTGGTTCTGGGCACTGTACCCTGGTGCCATTCACACCTGGTCCCAACTCCGAGACCTCTGCAGCAACTTCCGGGGCACCTCCGGAAGCCTGTTCACTATCAGGTAGGAGCTGGACGAAACCCTCCAGGATTAATGAAGAAGGTTTTCCCAAACCAAGGCATAGATTAGAGGCATATCAGACTCTTCGATCATTGACACCGCAACCCAGGGTCTGGCCAAAGGACCCCTGTATGATAGGCTGAACCGGCGTCCCGTACGCACGGTGGAAGTCTTCATGAGCAAGTTTGAGGAATATGCATGTGCAGAGGAGAAAAAACTCCACCAGAGGCTCTCGCGAGCTACTAAGACTTCCCGCGTCGACCCTGAGATGTCATATTTGTAGGCGGGAACATCACACGCCCCTCCTCCCCCAGCGAAGAGGGGCTTCGGGGAGGCTCACACCGCCGGGTCCCAAATGGGGTAGCAACGATAGCGCCGGAATGTTAAAAACATCAACCAAGGCCGTGGGGCACTGAACCAAAACCATCCTAGAAGGCGTGGCCGAGGATGCTCCAGAGCATTCCCAGAGCGAAACCACGCATCGAGCTGGTATCCCGAGGAGGAATCCTAGTGAACTCTACACGGAGTAGGACGAGGACATAGCACCAACAACTATTGGACCCTCACAAACTTCCGAGAAGAATACCTGGGGAGGCAAGTAGCCTTCACCATGGCTGAGGGGGCCATCAACGATCAGTCCTAAGAGTGCCGGCCATCAGCAAGTCGGCAGGTTGATCATCTGGCCTTACAGAACCCTCCACAGCTGGCCTTACCTTCTCTGCCTCGATCATTCGCGGAGCGATACAACGACGAAAGGGCCAGGGCAAACAGGTCATCCTCTCCATAACCAGTGGAGGGAGATTCGGCTGCACTTCAAAGCGGCAGCGGCGAGACTACGCACGTGGGGTAAACCACATCGGAGCAACTAGCATCCATCGACAGGTCCCCAAATGAGATGACGCCCCTGTGACATTCAACTTCGACGACTCCGAAGGAGTGAAGTTTCCTCACTCCGATGCCCTGGTAATCTCAGGAAACATCGCCGAAGTCGAGGCTCGGAGTGTATTGGTTGACGGAGGCAACTCGGCAGACCTCCTATTCATACATGCCTTCGATCAGCTCCGCATTCCATGGAGCCGGCTCTCACCAAGCCATAGGCCCCTCTAGGGGTTCAACGGGCCCCCCTTGACTGTTGGGAACAGGCATGCTATGCTAGCCTAAAATAAAACATTTTCTACCGTATTCACCCAAGAAATCATGCTAGTAGGAGATCATAGATCATTACCGCTCGATGCGCAGTGCACTGGAAGAAAAGTTGGAGTAGATCGATCCAACGTCATGCCCGTCAAACTCCTCTAACAGCTTCTCGATCAGATCCGTGACCAGCTCTGCGCAAGTGGTCATGCTCCTTGACCAACTCCGAGCAGATGGTTGTTCTCCTTGACCAACTCCGAGCAGGTGGTCGTGCTCCTCGACCAACTTCGAGCAGGTGGTCGTGCTCCTCGACTAACTCCAAGTAGGTCGTGCTCGTCGACCAACTCCAAGTAGGTCGTGTTCAACTCGCCGAGAAGATCAGCGCCACAATAGCAGCAACACCTCTAAGATATCCACACGTACTGGGCAGAAACGCCGAGCGCCGATGTGCTAGCACTGAACGTGTGGCTAGGGTTTTGGGAGATCATGTGGAAGGCTGCGGCTAGAGTTTCGGAGTGGCTCTCCCTCCGCACGCCCTACCCACGACTCTCCTTATATAGAGCTCGCCAATGGGCTCCAATGTTGGAAGCCCTTTAGGACTCTAACTTCTCATGGATCACAATCCAATCAAAACCCATATACGAATCCAATTTGCATGTTTTGTTCCAACCCATCAAGTGTGTGACCCGTTAGGTTCATGTACAAATGGCTACGACTCGGAAACCCTTTCCAAACTGAAATCAATAGCGGTCCCTATCAGGACATGTTGACTCACAAGTATGCACAAAAGATCATATCAGCTGAACCTTGATATACACATGCACTGATCCCTTCGCCTCACGATACCAATCAAGCTCAAGGTGAGATATGTGCCACCCTTGTGATAGCTCGACCATTCACTCGATCAAGTAGTGAATTCATCATGATTAACTCTTTAATCATATTGGCATGGCCATGCACTTTCTCAATCCAACTACCTCGAGGGGCCCAGAGATATCTCTCCCATTATCAAGGAGGAGCAAATTCCATCTTGATCGCTCATACCCCATGACACGTTTCATGACAAACCCGGAAACTACCTTTATGACTTTCCAGTTACGGAATAGCGTTTGGCAGCCTCAAAGTATGCCACTACACATTTTGGGAATCAATGACGATCTAATGTCTAAGGATCTTGCAGGTACACCATTTGAGATAATAACTGATGTCACATTATAAATAATAATCTCAGTAGTATCTCAAGGTGGGTCTAGCCAACATCATGTTCTCTAACATAAATATTCACATTATTGACTTGGTATCTCTATACCTATGATCCATGAAACATGATCATCAATCAATACATGTGTTGGTCTTATGTATCATCACAATGATATGCGACTAGGGATCGACTAAGAATAACATCATGATATAAACAAAGAGTTCCATGAACAAGTCACATACTTACCAATCAATGTAAACAATAGTCATTCTTGGAATAACATATTATTCGGTAGTACATGAACATAGACGTGTGATACAGTCATCTCTATGATTGCCTCTAGGGCATATGACCTTCATTGACACCCTAGGCCAGATAGAACTCCCAATCATATTCGGTGAGGGCCCCGCATCATGGACCGAAGTAATCACCTTCAATGTTGTGGATGTACCTTACGCCTACAATGTCATTCTGGGACGGGGAACTCTGAACAGATTCGGAGCTGTACCCATCACAATCACATCTTCTTGAAGATGCCTGGACCTCAGGGGCTAGTAACCATCCATGGGGACCAAGACCTGGCTAGGCGCATCGAGTACAGACACCTTGCTCCACTCCCTGGCTGCCACATCCATACCGTAACCCAAGAGGGCTCCGAGGACCCCCCCCCCCTTCAGCGCATCCCAGGCACCGTAGCCCTCTGAGGCCACAACCAGAGGTGGACATAAAGTGTGTCCCCATACATCTAGACCAACCCGACCGGACCTTCCAAATAGGGGCAGACCTTACCTTCGAGCGGGAAGCCCAGCTTAGGAACCAAAAGAACGGGCACAACACAAGGGCTAAGACTTTCTCGTACATACCCACGGTTCAAAAGGTCTTGGACTTATCACTGAATTTCCTTAGTCTCTTTCGGGTTGGTCCGATATGCAGCACGGTTTGGCAAAGTTGCTCCTAAAATCAAATCAATTTGATGTTCGATCCCTCGAATAGGTGGTAATCCCAGGGGTACCTTAGTTGGAAATACATCCACAAATTCTTGCAAAAGGTTAGTAACGGCAGGAGGCAAAGAGCTAGATATATCCTCAAGTGAAACTAAAGCATCTTTGCATATCAAAGTATAGCATGACAGCTCATTATCGTAAATTTTAGTAAGGTCAGATTTAGTGGCAAGCATAACACATCCTTTCAGTTTAATTCCGTTGGACTTAGAAGTTGTTGTTGCTTTCACCTTTTTGGATGGAAAAACTTTTTCTGCTACTTGCTAATTTTCATATTCATTCTCATGCTCTTATATCTTATTATCAGCTATCTCTTATTCACATTTCACAATTTTAGTAGGGGTTAAAGGTAGAAAAGTTATTTTCTTTCTTTTATGCATAAGAGTGTACTTATTACTTCTACCATGATGTGTTGCATTAGTATCAAACTCTCATGGTTGTCCTAATAAAAGTGAACATGCTTGCATGGGCACTACATCGAAATTAGCACAATCATGGTATGAACTAATACAAAAATGCACCCTAGCCGTTTGCATTACCTTCACCTTGCCGCTATTGTTGAACCACTGAATGTGGTATGGATGAGGATGTGTTCTTGTTAGCAAGGAAAGTTTCTTGGTCAAATCTGAACTTACCAAATTGTTGCAACTTCCTCCATCAATAATGACTCGAACACGGAAATCCTTGACTATGAGAAACATCTAAAATAAATTATGGCGTTGTAACTATTCCGCTTGCTCCATTTGAGTACTAAACACTCGCTGCACAATGAGTGTCCTACAATTTTCCGTAGCAGCTGCACTCAATTATTCCTCATTGTCGATATCAGTCTCATGTTCATCCTCATCACCTACATGGTTAGCTGTAAGAGCATATTTATCCTCAATATCACTACCACTTACATATCCACCTTCTTCTATCACAATGTACGCTCGTTTACTTGGACAATCCTTCATGACATGGCCCATTCCCTTGCATCGATGACAAACAATTCCGGTCTAACGTCCAGTAGAAGCAACTGAAGAAGAGCTCTTGGCTGGAGCCTGCACACTAGTATATTTGCTTACCGTGTGAGCATGTGACGGTGTTGAGGGTGCTGCTGAACGCGCCCTACTCGAGAAGGGACAACGGACCGTGTAGCTGAACTTGGGGCTGTTTTGACTTGTCCCAACGTCGATTTTGATGTAGTCGAGCTTCCAAAATTGTTCCTTGGCCTCTGTTATTGTCCCTACAACTCTTTTTCTGCCAAACATGCAAGTTGGAATAATCTAGCAACCTTTAAAGCATTCCATGTAGTAGGCGCTAATCCATCGATGCATGCTCTATTCCACCAGATGATTGCAAAATTTTAAATTCACTAGTGGCTTGCTTAACTCTATGCACTTCAGGAACCAAATGAGCATTAAACTTCTATTCGACTATCATCTCCCAATCTAAATACTTTTCAGCATTATAAGCACCTGCAAAAGAAGGTATAGTGAACTTAACCTTAGAAAATGGGTCATCATTAACATGTTGGTTATGTTACTGAAAGTTATTATCTATCATACCTTGACGGTTGAAGTTCAATCGATTCCGTTGTCATGCATCAAAAGTGTCTTGTTCTTGGCTCAACATTTCATCATCCGCGACGGACTCCTCTTGCTCATGGACTGCACCATGAGGATCCACACACCCATGGTTCGATGGCAGATTAACCACACGATCAAAGTGTGTATTGAGCATTACAATACAATCATTAAGCCATTGCAATGTAGTGTTTGTCTCCGCAAGCTTTTTGTCGATGTCGTCATTAATAGCTTGTCGATGATCGTTCAACACCATGGTGAGTTCTTCCCTCAAAACACACTCCTGTGCATCTGATGCTTCTCCTGCCATGGTTAGTCCAAGATAGAAAACAACAAAAGATAAATTATTCCTATCGGCTACTAGGTGGTGGAGGTGAAGTCACACACTCTCAAGTGTCTTACCACGCTCTTGCAAATGTTCTTACCAATCATAGTAGTTGGCACAACCGGTGGCTAGTTCGTGATACCTTATCAGGTGTGAGTAAGGTAGTTGCAAGGGGAGAAATCATTCTAATCGAGAGAATGTGTAGCTTGGATAGGAAATATTTAGTAGCAAGGAATAGAAAATTGATATTAGATTAGCAAAGTTGAATAAAAGTCCATAGTACTCGTTACAGTTGCTGACCCGAACACGTTCCTAGAACTAGCTCAAGCAAGTCGAAAACTATAACAGACACAAGCACAATGGAACAAAATTCGCAATGCAAACTGATTCTTTTTTTTTGAATTTCTCTCTCTCTCTCTCTCTCTCTTTTGCACTCTTTGCTTGTTCTTTTTTAGCACTCTTTGCTTCTTGCTTTTTTTCTTTCCTCTTTTTTTTTGCGAATGTGACACAAACTCAAAACTCTTCTACCGTCTTTTCTAAGACCAATGAAGTATGTGGGTCACAATTTTTTTCAGAGAGTAGGGGTATAAAGGTAATAAAAAGATACTCTCTCTCTCTGAACTTTAGCTACCTCCGTTTCGGCTATGGTGGTCGAATCCGAGAAGGTGGACGAATCCAACTAGGTGGTTGGACCCAACTAGGTGGTCGAATCCGACTAGGTGGTCAGACCCTAGTAGGTGGTCGTGGTGACTAGGTGGTTGGACCTAGCAGGTGGTCTGGGTGACTAGTGGTCGAACTCGAGTGGGTGGTAAAAGCGACTAGTGGTCAGATCTGAGTGGTGGTTGGAGCGTCTAGTGGTCGAACCCGAGTGAATGATCAGTGTGACTAGTGGTCGGGCCCGAGTATGCACAATCTCGGCTATAACAGACTATGGCAAGCCGAGTTACTCGATGACTAAATTAGCAAAGACTCGACGCTAGAAACTAGAACACGATGACTTGGCTAGCAACAAAGACACCGACAATGGACTCAAACTCAACAACATGAAAACTGAAAACAATATTGCGAAAGGCACACATTAGTTTGGATAGCAGAAGAACTAAAATATAAATCTTTTTGTGGAGCAATTTTTTGGACTCTAGGAAATGAAACACGATGAAACAAAAGGGGATAACAGAGATTACCTAATGGGCAACCAAGGCTGTGATACCACTTGATGTGAGTTTGCCCAATCTTCCGAAGGTAATTTGATAAGTCGATTGGTAGAGTTTCGACGTTGATGATCCAAAGGCTTCGATCAGAACAGATCAAGAACCCTCACAACCACTACACCACTACTCTATGGTTATCAATCGTGCCAAGACGTGGTTGACCTTGCCAAGAAGGCTTTTTCTGCAAGTGAATCGAGAACACAAACAAAAATAGGTAGATGCAATCTAAATATTGCTAATTACCAATGAAGTACTCGAGTTAGGGTTCCACAAACTGAACAAGCGGCAAAACTATATAAAACAGAATAATCTAAACAAAACCCAAGTATAAACGATGATGGCTACTATATATATATATGGGGGATGTGAGGAGGTTGACATAGGGTTGTGCAGCTGTGGAAAGAGGCGTGCACAACCTGGACTCCGACCCTGACATGATTACAAGATCTAACAGGGTCCAAAACGGTGACACAACACCTTATTCCTTTGACTCTTACTAAACTATAAGGAATATTTGGTCGATCATTGATCCATTAGAAAGGGCTCATCATAAGCTTTCCAGTAAGTCCAAGAACACCTCAATTGGACTCCGTATGCAAGAGTTATGCCCGTTTTATTTACGTGCTATCCTGGAACTCGACCACAACCACGACCACTACTTTGACCACAACCACGTCCACGACTAGAGTTTAGCTTCAAGTTTGAGTAGACTTGTCCTTCGAGGGATGTCGTCTAGATGAAGTTGTGGTGCTTCTCCCATATTCCTAAGCAGTAAAACATCACAAAGATTCAGTAGCAATCTATCCAAGAAGGTATGAATCCAAGAAGGTATGAACAGTAATGAATGAGTTCATCTGGTGGTTTAATTGTCGTGCACGTGCTCTTGTAATTGGCCCTTGTATAATTTGTGGATTATTAGCAGTGTTTCTCATATCTAAAGGAGTGATGTCCTCATCACCTATTTTCACTTTGGAGCTTGAGCCACCAAGACATAAATATTTGCGTCCCCATACAAACATCTTGCCGCCGGTCCGCATCAAGTCAAAGGGTCAACAAGCATGAGCCACCAAACATTATCTAGACCATCCAGCGTGTATATCATCCAAAACTAGCCATTGGATCCCCACTAAAATCCACTGTGAACACCGGATATTCCAGTGTATTCACCAACTTCATAGTCGAACCATCCGGTGTGTACACTCGAGCTAGACTGCACCACTTCTTCTCTGTGTAAAATACTTCGGTGTGTAGATCTTCGGAGCGTTGGACTATCCGGCATGTACAATCATGCCAAACCAGCTGTTGACATCTTGTCTGCAACAAACACTTCGGCGTAACCATCCGGCGTGTATAGCTTTGAGCACCGGACCTTCCAGAGTGTAACATCTTCAACTCTTTCTCTGGAAATACTCCGGTGTTCATCATCTTCTACACGCCGGACCTTCCAGCGTGTACAAGCCGCTTAGCACCTTCTGCTGAAAAAACTTCGACATGTTCAAACCTTAGAGCGCCGAACCATCCGACATTAATAATTTTTCTAGGACTTCTCCAATTCAAACAATCTTTGTCCCGACTGTGGTGGCTTCTTCATATATAGCATCCATGAGACATACTAAGGCATATACTTGACAAACATGTTAGTCCCATTGACTATGTTGTTAATAATCACCAAAATCATATACATGCCCTAAAGATGGTCGATACATTCTCCCAAAGGGCATGTTTGCTACAGCATGGAGACGATGATGGAGCTCGTGGTGGGGCTCTACAGTGTGGAGTCGATGATCAAGGTGGAGCTTGGTGATGCAATGGCTAGGGCTCAATGGATCCAGTCACATGGAAGGACAACAGCAGCATGGAGCTTCCAGTGGCACCATTCCCTCCATGCCTCGGACCGCCAGAGATGGCTCCAAGGAACAGATCTCATTGAGAGAGACAGGGAGAAAGGAGAGAGAAAGAAAGATGAGAAATGAGGAGAGAGGAGAGAGAACGCGGTGGAGCAGGGATATTTCACGAGTGGGAGACATCGGGTGGGGACTTAGAAAAAATTGGCCATGGGATGTTAGGTATCAGTGCCGGTTCTTAAGAAAATCCGACAGTGATATTAATTATCGGTACCAGTTCTTAAGAAAAACTGACAGTGATTGTTTCACTGCCAAAGTTTATTAAGAATCGACAATGATAAGTTATTATCACTACCAATTTTTCTCCGATCGAACTGAGTGAACCGACGGTTGTAATATTTTTACTGCTGATTTTTTAAGAACTGATAGTGATAGCCAGGCACAGATTGGGGTTTTGTTATAGTGTGGGGCAATTAGATATGGAGGTACACCAATAAGCTATAATGGCAACCCTCTATGTATACAGTTTTGTGTGTATGCCATTTGACAAGTCTGAAGAAGCAATGAATATGTGGCTATGAACAGGGGTATGAACATTTTGCAGCTATTATCATACAAACATCATGTACTGCGTGTGATCTATCCTATTTTATTTGGACATATTGTCATACACACTTGCCATTTTCGTGCATCTTCGTTTCCTTTTTTTTGAATTTATCTAAAAGTAGATGCACGTGTGCATGTATCGAAAGTAGCCAAAGTACAAATATATTGCTTCAATTATATCTTTGCCTACAAAGAGTTCACGATGCTGTGACAAAATGGATCTTCAGTTCCTCTTTAACTTCAGCTTGATGCCTATTTGGGCTTCAGCTTTAGTAGATGTGCCTTCTTTTCACTTAACATACCTAAAAAGAACGAGGTGCGCCATCCGGCTATCTGATTTCGTATTTCTGTACATTGAAGGTTATTTTTTACCTAACCTCTCAAGTTGGAAATTAAAAGTACCAACAATAGTTACCGCTTTCTTTCCCAGTTGTTATCTAACAGATAAGAATCAGTGGAAATGCAAATAAGAGAAACACACATGAAGTATTAAATTGTTGTGTTAAATCTGATAGGATGGGGTTTCGTTCACATGATATAGTATCCAAACTCGTAGAGATCCATGCATGTCTATCTTTGTGCTGAAGCAGATTGCCTGACTAAATGGGTACAAACTAAACTTAAAATAGCAGCACCTCAAACTTTGTTTTTGGAAACCATTGGATAATGCATATGAATTAGTATGAATACTTCAGCTGCAGTTTTGCCTCTGGTTGAAAAGGTGAAACTAATGTTTATTGTGTTGCCTGATCAGTGAATTATTTATTACGCAGCACTTGGAGCAAATAAATGCATACTGAGACCTAGTGTGATGCTTTAGTCTCAACTAAACCTTTAATCATGTTCCAGTAATATATACTATATACTAAAGGGCCAGGACTCGGCGAGCCCTCAGGACATCATCGCGCCATTGTAGCTCCTGTAGCGCGTCTATGACAGGTGAGCCTCGGTCCCGGTGTCAGCTCCCGCATCACGTAAAGCCTAGAGAAATCCATCACTTCCTTCCGTGAACTCCAGTCACTGGCCCAAAAATCCTCATGTTCTCGCTCCGTCCGACTGCTTCTCGCCCCTCCACCTTCCCCTCCTCCTTCCCAGTGGCAGATCTCTGTGACCGGCCGGAGCAAATTCGGCAACCACACAAAAAGAAAAATAGAACAAACCGAAGCTACCTTGACGGCCATGGCCTCACGGCTGGTCGGAGCTAAACTCGGCAAACAACATGGCCAGAAAGATAGAAGATCACACACACACACACACACTCATACTTAACTTACCAAGGAGAGCAGCGGGCCCGAGCACCATGGTCAACAAGGGGATGATGGTGTCGGGCGGGAGCGGTGGAAACAATAGTGGGCGGCACAGATGCCAAACCACGGTGAAGTCAGGCAGGGCCTCAGCTATGAGCACGTTGATCTGACACTGCTACAAAACCAACCATATATGCCGACCCATCACTGCTGGTTCAAAAGCCGCGCGAGAAGAATTAGTCAATGTGGCTTATGAACCGGCAGTGATGAAGAGCATCACTGCTGGCTGAAGACTTGAGCCAACAGTCATGCTTCACTGCTGGGTGAGGACACCGACCGATAGTGATATCTGAACTATCACTGTCGGTTCTAGCCACGAACCGGCAGTGATAGTTCGTCAAGTATCACTGTCGGTTTGTGTTATGAACCGGTAGTGATAATAGGTATCATTGCCGGCTCGTGTGATAAGCCGACAGTAATAATGAATGATAACATATCTTAAAAATTTCATAACTTTTTCATACGAAGTCGGATTGGGAAAAAATTTACATGAAAATTGTAGTCATTGATGAGATCTACAATTTTGTAGTTGAAAACTTTCTAATTTGAGGTCATTTAAATAACCAAATAATCTTAAAAAAGTTTCAACTGTGGTCGATGACAGCTAATCTTAAAAAATTAATAATTTTTTCATACAAAGTCGGATGAAGACAAATTTTATATGAAAATTATAGATCTCGATGAGATCTACAACTTTATAGTTGATCATTTTTTATTTGAAGCAATATAGATACACAAATAAATGTCTAAAACTGGTACTGAGGGAGCCACATACTTGACCATAAACTTTTGGCTTAGATCTAGTGTAAAACTAGTAGGAATAATTGAGAAATCCACACACAAGATCACAAAGTTGAAAGCTGCAAATTCAAATATTTTTATCATGAGTTTGGTAGCTCAGATTAATGAAACATCTGCACAGCACTGACTTTTAGATGTGACACTATATCTCCAAACATTATTGGACAAAAACTTTAGAGGTCATGTCGAGGATCTTCTGAGCCTTTTTTTAGGTTCAAGGAAGGTATAGGTCTATAGACCTGTATTTTGTTTGGGTGCGCCTTATCATTAGCTTCGAAAGTAGAGGTCGAACGTCGAAATCGGACTCCGTATGCAAAAGTTGTGGCTATTTTACTGAATATTGCACAGATTGGATTCCAACTCTTAAATATGGAGTTGGATGGGGACAAACTTTATATGAACATTGTAGAACTCGATGAGATGTACAACTTTGTAATTGATAACTTTTTCATTTAAGATAATTTAGATGTCCAAATAGCCATTCAAATATTCGATAAGAAGATGTCAAAAGGATTGATTTTGCTACTATACTCAAGAACGAATGAGAGGTGCGATGGTTAGAGAGGTCACGCCAAGCTATTGAGGTTGTCAGTTTGAGTCCTGGTCCACATGCGCGTGAAAAATTAGCCTTCTTGTGGCTGGTTGGGTGAGTAGTGGCTGATCGGTGCCTGGGCACAAATAATTTTTTTTCAAAACATAAAATGTCGATTCGGGGACCTGGAACGATATTTTTTGGCTCAAATTTTTTTTACTATAACTGCCGGCTGAAGGCTTCAGCCGACAATGATAGTAATTTTTTTTTCGAGTGATAACACTTTCACTGTTGGTCCCTAGGCTGGCAGTGATAGTCGGGGACTATCACTGCCCGTTGCCCACTACCGGCTCCAAAACCCGCAGTGAATGCCACTTTAGAGCTGGCAGTGAAGGCATTTTTTTATAGTGTGATTTGCCCTCCCCCCGCCTCCCTCCCCTCCTTATATAGGCAAGGATTAGGGTAGTGACTCGAAGGGATAGAGTCTCGATTAGTTAGAATCCGCTCGGAAATCTAAAGCCAAATCGATTCAAACGGGATGGGGATGAGATTCTGTTCGGATTGGGCTGGAAAAATCTCGGGCAGTGGCTAGAGATGGAGGAGCGGATGTTTGGGGGAGAGGTGAGGATAGAGCTCGGCTGTGTGCCAGCTGGAGGAGGAAGGAGACCCGGTGCTAGGCTAGCTCGGCCTAAGGGAAAGAGGAGAAGAGAAGGCCGGCCTGCCTTGGGCCGGCTCGAGTGAGAGAAGTGGGCCGACCTTGGGCTAGGCTAGGAAAAAAAAAAGAGGGGGTGAGGGAGAGAGGGCAGCCTGGGCCGGTCAAGCCATGGTGGCCCAACCCAATATGAAAGTTGGGCCTGCGCCCATATGATAGTTGATTTTTCTAATGATTCTTAAGATTTAAGGAGGACTTTGACCATTTTTGTTTATGTTTAGGGTTTTATACAATGCCTTGGCCTTTTGTTTTGATGCCAACTTTCTGTGTTAATCCATGAGATTTCTGCTCATGTAAAGTATTTTGCAGGCTACTTTGCCAGTTATAACATACCATTTCTTATCTTGCAGAAATAATCTTAGTTGCCTAACCTAATGGATTACTTCCATCAACAGATATTGTGATTCAGAGAAAGCAAGTGTTTCGAAATTCAATTAAACCTCCACAGGCACAGCATAGCGCGCCAATCTGCGTAGTCATATTTAAACAATATCTTGCCTTGCAAGTTTACCATGATACTGTGGACATGATCTTTTTTTTTTTTACTTTACAGATAACAAATCCTGCACAGCTAGATGCTTCTCTGTCATTTCCCCTCTTTCCTGTGGGCGCTGCCAAGGGAAGAAGTTAATTGCAATACTTGGTATTGCAAGGAACTCTTTAACAAGTCCCGTTCTGACCTATTCACCAGCTGCACCTGGTACCCCTGCTAGATGCGGGAACTGCAGCATGCTCTCCATCAAGCAAGAGAAATCTCATTACTTCTACAAGAATTAGAGAGAAACTACTACAAAACTGACAGTTAGGCAGCCTTCCCTAAGTCAAGCTTCACAAGACACACAAGTGTATGCGAAGCTACTGCTGGCTGATAAAGTTTACTCATCTCTATATCTTTCTGTCTAATAAATCGTGTGCTGTATTGCGTGGGTTTACCAACAATTACTAAGAAGTCTCATGTTGATGATATCCTGCACGAAATCAACCAACATTGGTTCCATCATTTACGGGTTCTTTGGAGGTTATTTTCTTTAACCAATTGTAGCATTATATCTTTAAAATGGGACCAGGGATACCAGGGACATGAAAATGTTGTCATGAAGATTAATAGGCTTAAGACTACATGTGCTTCTCGTCTCTGTCTCTATATAACCTCACCTGACAATGATATGATGTTATATAGAGACAGAGACGAGAAGCACATGTAGTCTTAAGCCTATTAATCTTCATGACAACATTTTGTTCATGTCATTGCTATACCAAGGGATAGACCTATGCTAGTGATTCGCTATGTCGGGCGCCTTGACTTGAGAATAAGTTTAGAGCTAGATATATATATCATACAGTTTTTGGTCGGTCAAGGCAGGAAGTTGCTTTGGTCCACATTGGTTGGGCCGTATATGGCTAAGCTTGACTAGAATCTTATATTACTAAAGCACATACATTTCGCGCTCGGAAGTTGATCCACATCCACATCGGCAACAAAATGAGGGCCGTTGGATCAAACAATCAAGGTAGGAGAACCATCTGATCGTCGTCTATGAGCCGTGTTCACGAGCTCTCCAGAGCACATCACATCTTAAACTTTCTCCTCGTTGGTTGGCTCCTTTATCCTCTCCTTTCCCTAGTCCTCGCTTGATTGTTCCAATCCACCGGTGACAAAATATCGTAAATCGAAGCAACGATTGATCAATCTATGGAACCGTTCCTTATTCCTTCTTCATCCGGCTGCACTGCTCCTTTTTCGCCGCCGTTAGAAGCACGCTGATAGTGATTTTAAGTGCCGGTTTCATACCCGACACTGATAGTTAGTGACCCAGTGCTAATAAGGCTGTAGTGGCGGTGGTAGGGTGGATTATGCAAGGTATCAGGAGCGGGTCATTGGAGACGTACCCAGCCCCGGCGTCTTCCCCTCCCCTGCCCCCACCCTCTCCTCCTGCTGCCAGCGACGAGTCCCCGGACCCGGCCCTGAGCGGCGATGTGATGCAGCTCAAGTTAGCGCTCTTCTTCATTGCCGCCGGTGCGGGAGCCCACATGAGCCGCACACCAAACAACCTACGACCGCCCCTGTTCGCGTCACCGCCACTGCCACGATAGCGGGCCGGGCAGGTGTGCGTGTTGTGGCCGTTGTTGCTGTTGTGTGAGCACTGGCACAACCTTTGTGCTATACTGTAAAGTTTATTCTCTCTAATGCTATGCTGATTTCCTTTTCAGTGAGAAATGCAGTTTTATTTGTTTCTATCGGCAATGTTTTTCTGTAGACTCCAAGAAATAATGTTTCATCCTTTTAGTTTTTCCCCTATTTGTGGGTGTTTTTTGACTATTTTAAAAAAAATGAGCATAGTTTGGCACACTTCACGTAAGATCAGTGCAAGAATCAACTGAAACCACTGTCGCACACTACTACAGAAAACCCTATCACTACCGGCTCTAAAACCCCCTTCACTGCCGATTTTGGAGTCAGCAGTCGGTAAGTGGCAGTGTTAGTCCTTGACTATTACTGCCAGTCAAGGGAACCAACAATGAAGGAGATTATCACTACTGGCTCAAGGCTTAAAGTCTACAGTGATACCTGTGGAATCACTGTAGGCTGAATACTTTAGCCGGCAGTGTTTTACCTCTCCTCTCTCTCCTACCTCTCTGTCCTCTCCTCTCTCTCTCCCTCTCAATACATGCATACAATGAGACACATAATTAATGTAAATAATAATAAAGACACCTTCATTAATACATAGTAATTAATGTCCTTCATTAATATGGTGTCATTTGAACATATATACGCTGTCAAACCCCCTAGTAGACTTCTTCCTTATCACATACTCTGTACTAGAAGGTATGGTGTCATCTGAAGGTCTCTTATGCGTTGACGGCACAATAGTTTCATGAACTCGCCATTTGGGTTGATAACATGTCCATTAAAGAACCTGACTATCTGTTCTTCAATAGCATGTATTTCCATAGAGAGTATGACACTTGTGCGTTGTTTGAAGTGTTGCATTTGAAGAATCGAAAGAATTAGTCCTTGAACACATATAGAAATTAAAAGGGACAATTGTAAATTTGCCACTGTTTTGAACCGTTATTGCAAACTCACCACTAAAAAATTACAAAAATACCACTAGAATTGTCATTCAAGTGGCATTCTTGCAAAAGCCCCAAATTAAAAAGAAGGCATCGATATGTAATTTTATACCTCAACATTATTAAACCTGATAGCATCTTCGTCTCCGCTGAATACGTGCATGAAAGTAGGAACATAGAACCCACAGAGATTGTTGTCGGGTGGCTACCTCATACACTTCAATAGGAAACGATTCATCAGTATAATGAATTGAACTTTTTTATTTAGTAGGAAATGTAAGACATGAATATTCATTGGGTACCAGGAAGTTAGTTTTTACATCATACTGGATCATGTATGGAAAGTAGACAACAATCTTTTTGCAGTATCCTGTATGTACTGCTTCCTGGTACATGAATATGAATACTAATTAAACTTAGATGCAATAGACGTGAAGATTAAATGAACAAGTTTACTTTTTAGCATGTCGATGAGGTATTGGTAAGTTGAATCATCTCTCTTTTGTGAGTCCAAGACAATAATCTTGCTCAAGTCTGGGTGGATGATAAGAAGGATCCAATGAAAATTGCAGAAATATGTCACACCATACCAAATTAGCACCAGAATCGAGTTGCCCGTAAAAGCATAATGCCCTGGCAAGTAAATATGTACTCAAAGCTGTAGGGTAAGAGTATGAATTCCTTGTGTTGGTGGTGAAGCAGTCACTTCAAGAAGTAGTCCTCGGTGAAGTCTAGATTCGTCTTTACAAATTCCTCATTGACAAGCCCACGATCGATGAATCCTACTTTATTATCTAATTCTTGTTTGCATGTTTGGATCTCCATTTTACAAAAGAGAGAAGTTAGCCATGCAATTTCAAGGTGAGTTGCCCATAAAAGCAGAACACCCTGGCAAGCAAACACGTACTCAAAACTGTAAGGTAAGAGTATGAATTTCTTGTGCTGGTGGTGAAGCAGACACTTCAATAAGTAGTCCTCGGTGAAGTCTGGATTCATCTTTACAAGTTCCACATTGACAAGCTCAGGATTGATGAATCCTACTTTATTATCTAATTCTTGTCTGCATGTCTGGATCTCCATTTTACGAAAGATAGAAGTTAGCCATGCAATTTCAAGGTACAAGATCGTATAACATGAACTATATACATAATCCACTTACAGAATCCATGCTCTGATTAAGGACAGCTCGAGATCATCTTCGTGGTACAATTCATACAAGCAGTCGAATTTCACCCAGAAGAAGTTATCCCCGTTGAGGAAATATTCATCTATGTATCTTACGAGGAATGCCTCTATACCCTACCTGGACTGGTCCAAGTACCACAGATGTAATCGATGCATTTGAGTTGTAAGGTTATTTTCTATATCTGGTTTGACCAAATGTTTGCCCAACTCAAATGACCATCTAACATCCAAATTTGGGATTTCTGCTCCAGTAACAAGCTGTGCTAGTTCCTTTGCTATTAATCTAGAATCAGCCAGGAAGTCTCTAATGTTTAGAGCATCCTCAATGATTGGACCTAATTTTCTCTTGGCCTACTTCTTGCTGATGCATTCATAGTTAGTGGGGTGCCTTACTTGATGCCGCCCCTGTCTGTTTAACTTTGGCTATATTCATGAAAAAATTCATGCTATCTTCAAGCACAACAGGCTTTGGTGGAGGTGCTAGAGATTGGAAATGAGCCGTTACATTGGCGTCCATAATCTTTTTGGTTCGCTCAGGATTAAGTGAATAGACATCCTTGGGTTCCGCCAACTTCTTAGATGGCACCGACTTCTTAGATGATGTCGTATTCTTGGATGCTGCGGAACCTGATCGTGTTTTCTGAGATGATGCCTACCTTCTTGATGGTGTTGGCTTCTTGAGCGGTGGACTTCTTTGAGGAGATGGTTGAGGACATGGACTTCTTCTGGGGGATGGTTGAGGAGAGGGAGATCTACAAGGCGATGATGGCTCGGGTTGTTCATAGGGAGTAGAGGTTCTTGGGAGCTATCCTTGGTGGAAACACTATGTAGGCCTTCTCCCACATGATGATGTGTGCTCATTCTCTCATATAGTGTTCTCCCTCTTCTCTACAGGGTAATCCACCTCAACATGACAGTAGTGGTCAACTGCCTCATTTCCTTTGACCACAGCATAGCCCTCGGGTATCGGACGTCCGTGCAAAAGTTCATGGGCACCGCAGGGATAAGCCACGCCGGAAGCCACCTTGATGGTAATCTTATTAGCACCAATGTGTAGTTCACATGGTACCGTGGTGTGATGTGGTCAACAGGATAAGTGATGGAGTTAGCTCCTGGAACTCTTGTGGATGCACAGCTACTCCGACGACAACTAGGGCTGGAGCGCACAACATTAGGAGACAATGCCGACTATTCCTATAAGCTCCTAATGGCTCCCTGTTCAAGCCTGATGGCTTCCTATACTACTTGTATTAATTTTATGTTTGTCTATTCCCTCTCATGTTGTAGCGCAAGTTCAAGCATGTTCATCATCTTAGCTTGTTCATCATCCTAGCTTGTCTTGCTCTGGTTGGGATCTCTTTCGACTCTTGTAACTATCAACGGCGCATAGGAATCTATATTTCAAACCCATCACACCAATGCGTCATGTGCGACCACCGTGCTTCTTATTTCCCAGGGCCGATGTAAACTCGTCCCTATCCCTATCTGGCTTGAAAGAGCTTTATCCAGACTGCTTGTGGGTGTCCGCAATCCTTTTTACAAGAGTTTGCGTCACTTTCTAATCTTTGGAGGTTGTAAAACATAAGCTTCCATCAAATGAGTAAGAAGCACCCCTCCCACGAAAGAAGCACGTCGATCATTCGCCCCAGCCCTCCATCTCAGGTGTGACATCTCTCTCTTGTAGTTCATCTAGCTCATGTTGCCATTGCTATTCTTTCCTCACGTACCCACGACTGCCGACTTTGTGGGGGTAAAAGTTCTTCTTCGAATTTGCTTTGTTCACCTCACTCAACTTTTATGCTTCTTTTTGACAACCTGTACTCCACAAAGTCTTGCCAATGATCTTGTAATTGCAGCCATTTGTTGAAATATGTACTTTTCTGCACATAGGTTTTATTCAGTGTACCCTTCCAATTCTTAAATAAAAGGCACATGATCACTAGCGCCTTACGCTTAACTACTTCCATATCTGTCTCTTTAGTAAACTCCAACTTCCCTAATTTGATGGGCCACAAGATGCCATTCTTCATTGAATGAGTAACCATGTGCGGATCACCTCATTCACCAGTCCACAATATGTAGCTGATGGGCACATGATCCTTCACAGCTATCCTACAAACTAACTTGTACGGTCCCAGAACTTTCTCTGGTGCAGTTGGCCCCCCAAATGGTGAGACCTCCGTGATGATAAATTATCATCCCTCAGGCATCTTTGAGGGACCTCAAACACGATGCCGCTCCTAGGATTGATCGTTGTCATGACCCTCCAAAGCATCAGGCATCTACATATAAGCAAAAAAAGTATTGAGAACCTATACAATAATATGTACAACAAATGCATTCATCCATAGGAGTCTGTTTGATCCAAGTTGAGGTAGTTGCTAAGGCTACCTTCTTCAATGTTTGATGGTGGCACATCTCCTTCTGGCACTTGCACCGGATCGGTGATTGGTGGTGCCATCTCTTCCTAAGAGTTTTGCATATGATGACGATGAGCGATTGAGTATTCTATAGATAGAGAGCTGAGGAATGAGGGAGATAGAGAGAAAGACGTCGAGGGAGGGAGAGAGGCTTTTGAAAGAGTGAGATAACTAGGAGGGAGTTGATAGATAGAATGCATACATATACAATATTGTAATTGAGTATATTATGACCATATTTAACGAAAAAAGTCACATCTTACATAGCAAAATAGTCACAAAGGTACCGACAATTGGTCTTACCAGTCACATCATCTTACATAGCAAAATAATGATGATTACAACTAGAACTAGGATTACGACATCTTTACACATGAAATCACATTTCTTCTCCTTATTTTCAAAGTTAGCTAATTTTAGCTCGGCTTGGATGACTTGACTGTTGGATGCCGCAATAGCTTCGTGTTTGAACTTATATTGTTCGTAACATTCTCCTTTGAATCCATTAACTTATGCATGGCATGCCTCCCAACTGGAGAACACTCTACTTTACCGACCACGATGAACAACATACCATGTCATAGCAATCCTAAATTTTAGAAAATATGCAAAAATAATTGCAAAAAACTTGTAGCATCCAACTATCATGTATCCATGTAAATATGTAAATCATTGCATAGGGAAAGCTCATGAACTGATTTTTTTTCGATAAAATGAAGTGAAGATTTGAAATTGGTGTCAGTACTTGTTTGTAGATTATTTCTTCTACTTTGTATGACAATGGTGAAGTGTAAGCTGAAGTGGAACAGAATGGAAGTCCCAGTTGCGAATATAAATCTTGGAAAGATCACAATATCATGGTATATGACAATGGTGAAGTGTAAGCTGAAGTGGAGCAGAATGGAAGTCCCAGTTGCGAATATAAATCTTGGAAAGATCACAATATCATGGTATATGATAATGCTGAAGTGTAAGCGGAAGTACCACACCGAAAAGTACCCAGGAATTAAGTGTCGATATCATCTTCAAGGAAAAAGGCACAAGAAGGCATCAAGAGAATGCTATACCAATGTAGAATACATCAACATCTAAAAGTAAGCAAATCCAGTATAAAAATGATGGCTGATGGTCCATTTATCTAATTTTCAAAACAATCAATTTCGCAGTTAGTAGAATATCACCACCATAAAACCTTAAATTCTGCCAGGAAAAAAATATTAACTTGAACTAAATCAAGTTCAAACCCAGCATCAAATAACAAATTGCACATAGCTGAGTCAATGCCCAATAATATCAAAATAACTGAGATATATATGAAATTTTCTAAAAAAATTGAGGTTACCTTCAAAACCGTGGGCAAGTTGGAGAAATCTCTTAAGTTGCCTTGAAAAGGGTATCAGTGATGTTCTAAGTTTCCATCACAAGATGGCTCTAGCTCCTAGAGTAGAGTAGGTATTCATCTCCTTCACCAGGCATTTTCTCCTGCCCCTTGCCCACATACAGAATTCATACTGACACTGGATCCATTCACTCTAATATTGCGCCACAAAGTCAGGAAGTAGACACTAATATTCATCCATGCCATTTTATTTCACAAAATATGGACTCTCTCCTAACCTGAAGAGAAACCTTGGAGCACTATTTTCATTCACATTGCCTCTCAGGGTAACCCAAACTCTCAGACAATCAAAGTATCAATGAATTTCCCATATAACTTGATTAGGATAGTATAATAGTTACATTTTTATGCAGAACTAGATGGAGTTCATTATGATTTAAAGAAAATTGCTCACTGCATTTCTTTTCTTAAAAAAGAGACCAAAAATCATTTATGATCACCCTAAAGCCAAAACTTACTCAATTTTAGTTGCTATTGCTACATATACATCAATGTCTGTGGATGCTTGTGAGAACTTGTTAAGTATTTCCAAAATATGTATAGTTGTACATGGAATAAAGAGTAGGGTTGAATCTAGCATTTAACAATTAATCGCACAAAGCTCAGCAAAATGGATTAGCCACCCTTGGTGCAGTAAGGATGTCAGGCAATGTTATTGGATCAGTACAGAGGTTGTTACAGCATTGTAGGGCTCTCATACAATCTGGTATGAGCCTATGACCCAAAGCCCCATTGTTGTCTCAGAGTTGAAAGTTGAGATTCAGACATCACACCGAGCCACCTAAAGGGCTTAGCGAGTGGCAAGGTCAATTACTAGTCAGGTTATAAAAATAGCTTTACATTATTTGTGGGGTCAACATAATGCTCCAAGAATTGCTTTACCTACTAACACAGTCACTACTTAAGAAACTAACCAGACTAATCCAAACTTCTAACAAGCAACATTTTCCTCATCTCTTAGCAACTAAATAAGAAATCGAACCTCTTGCCTGAGATATTTCACATAGTAAGAATCAAGACATGTTAACAATTGTACAGAATATAGAACACAAATGAATTGGAAGCTTGAACACAGATCAATGAACCTTATACGACCTTGCAAAATTATGGTTTCACACACCACTATTAGTTCCACCTAATGTTTACTTGCTTGAGATGTGCAGCAAGGTATGCTATGTGACAACTGATGGAAGAGGGAGATGAAGGTGGTGGCATACCTGGTCAAGGGAAGAGAGAGACGGCAAGCGCAAGCTCAGGCTTGATAGCACGGACGGTGGGCTCGATGGAGACGAGGACTTCCGGCAGTCCCTCGGCGGCGGGGTCCCTTGGCGGCACAACAAGGTCCCTTGTCCTCTGTCGGGCGGGCGAGGATGACAGTGATGAGGAGGCGAGGGCTTTATGGAAATGGTGAGGAGGAGGGCTCAACGGCAATGGCGATGGCGAGGAGGAGGGCTCGACGGTGATGGTGAGGGGGTGAGGAGGTAGCGAGGGGGTGAGGAGGAAACTGCGTTGTGGTCCTCAGTGTCGTGGTGCTCGGCCTCATGGTGCGTGACTTCTTGGAGGGAGAAACTGCGGTGGGGTAAGCGGAGGGCACAAGGAAGGGGACCGGAGAAGTAAATTTTTTTCAAGTGTTGGAGGGTAGCAGGCGGCGTTTCATTATAGGGGGGAGGCTTCAATGCCAGCTGAAAAGGTACACTGGCAGTGAAAGAGGTTTCATTGCCGGCTGAATAAGTACACCGATAGCGATAGTGTGCCTTTACTGCCGGCAAACTAATTCGATCGGCATTGAAACTTCTTTCACTGCCGGCCCAATAGGTACACCAGCAAAAAAATTGTGCTCGTTGAGGGTTGAACCCACGACCTGCCCCAAATATATGACCAAACAAACCGCTATGTTACTCAAGTATATTTGTTGAAGTTGGTACTGAAATTATTTATTAACATTAAGTTAAGCTCCAGCAAGCCAATATTTGTATTTATTTTAATTTCAACTTGCTATATAGCAAAATTTCATACCTAAAGTTTGCAATATACCTCAATTTCATAAAAAAATGTAATTCATTAAAAATTGCAAACATCATTAGAAATCTACTTAAATATTGTATCCAAAAATTCAAAGTGTGTGCTTTGACTGTCACAGTAAGGAACTGAAAACTGCACTATTTCTGAAAACATCATTGAGGGTCTCATAACTTACTTTGAAATATCATGACCATTTTTTGCGTAGTTTATTCATACAATTCCAAAGATGATGTGTGCTACGACACTCGTTACCAATCTAAGATAGTAGAGTATGTATCTATGCTTAATTTCTACATCTCCAAGCTTTTTAGCAGCTGCGTAATTGTCTAAGTTGTGAAACTTTTACCAAATAAGTTGATGTTTTGTGTTGATTTACTCGAAATCGAACCACAGTCATGGAACACCACATACATCGTTAGAAAGCTACTTGAATATTGTATCCAAAAAGTTAAAGTGCATGCTTTGCGACAGTAAGGAACTAAAAATAAATTTTTAATTTATTTGGTAAACAAATCAAATTAGTCCTTCATTAATACATAGTAATTCATGTTCTTCATTAATATACAAATAAAGCTACTTAATCTAGCTTAACGATTTGTCCTTCATTATGATCACGACGTACATAAGGAGGTTCGTTGGTGTCTTCCATGAGACCTAGATCAACATCCTCTTCGAAAGGAGGTAGCGTCTCAAATTGACGTGTTGTGCATGAGAGCTTCGAGAAGGGTGGTTTGAGCCTGACGGTTTTGCTCGATTTGCATCAACACATCCATCGTGGTCGACAGTGGGGGTGGTGTTGAATTGTTCCCATTAGAGCCTTCGGGAAGGTCACTCCTAGCATTGTTGCGGGCTCTCATCCTGTTAGGCATGAGAAGGATGAAATCAAGAAGAAAGATCAATCTCTAAAGTTTGCTGAAATGGCCTAGGTCAGATCAAGGCAAGTGATGTTCACCAAGGCATCCTGTAGCAGGGGAAAATGCATGTTCAAGATAAGATGCAGCATGGGCATGTAGCCTAGCTCACAACCCTCAACGCGATCAGCACAAGTGTCAGTAGTTAGACAACAGCACCGGCGGTCAGACCACTAGCACCACCAGTCAGACCACTACCATGACGGTTAGACCGCTAGAAGGTCTGGCACCAGGCAGTGCCTTGCCACCACATTTCTCCCACAAAAACACTTCAACAGCCCAATTGAAAATGATTTAACACCCACGATTATCCTCCCAAAAGGGGTTCACAAATACATTACACTTAGGGCATAATATAACTAACAAATCGTCCAAAGGTTCACGAAGAGATAGGCCCTATTACATTTCACAACCCACATAGACTAGAACCACTCACTATATGGAGCCCTAGAAAAGTCCTCCATAAATTCATCCAAAAGATGAGCTTGAGGAGAGCCTGTGTCATGAGGAGCACTTGGGTGCGTAAGATGTTGTGATTCGCCTAACAGCATTTCCCTCATGACATCCGAATGATGAAAAAGTGGCACTTGCAAACCAATGGATGCTCTTGCAACTTGGCCATGGAAACGAGGTACCTGAGTGACCAGCACCACCGGAAAATGGTGAGACTGAGGTGCCCTCTCATATGCCATCATATGGCCCTCTCCATACTTGTAGTTGATCAATTCGTGACGCACTTGCAACTCCATCTCCTATTGCAGCCTGATGTAACACCTTCATGTCTCCCACAGTTCGGCCACCACACAATGGTATGATCAATCCAAGGAACGAACCAACTCCACCATGTGGTGCTCACTTAGCGGCACCGCATATGGAACAGCTTCATAGTGGTTGACATTATTGCCTCCTCGAAAGGGAAAATGAATGAATGGCCATCCTCTCAATACGGGTAACTCGCCACAAAGGGCGGCCATTGCCTTATAGGCCATCGCTTGGATTGCCATTTCTTCTGAAGTTCTCGTTGCTTCGAAGTGGTGAGGTTTAGCTCCACCTTCAATGATACGTGCTTGGATATTTACGGTCGCCAAATAATCCACCAAGTCTGGTCCAATGCCTTGAGCATGCACTGTATACTCAGACACAAAGGTGTAGTTAGCGCGACAAAGCATCTCGCGGAGGAGTGCGGGAAAACCTTCTACACCCGCATCATAGGGACGCATGTCAAGCATCAACACGATGTATGATAATTGGCTCATTCGTACATTTATTGAATATGTGCAAGTACGGAAAGTGCTTAAGCCAACGGCAACAACAGTCGGTGCTTAATCAACGCAAGCAGTCTATGGCATCTGGGTTCCTCTCTCGACTTACCCCTAGCACCTTTCATATCTCATCTCATTCTCACCAACTCTTCATCCCTGCATCAATGTCATCGTGAAAGTAATTAAGCATTCTAGCTCGCGAACGATGGAATATTCCACCGCTCAACTTCTACCAGTGACCTATGCATTGCTAAGCATTTTGGATAATTTTAAGTTAGACATTAACATGGTTATACCCATGCTACAAGGATTGAGATCATCAATAACAAGATAGGCATAAATGCAACAAGATAGGTGCTACCAGATTCCCAACATTGACTTGGTAACATGCATAACGTACATAAAGCGATAATTTATCTAATTGAACTCCACATGATCCAAAGTAGAGGGTGAAACATGCTTAGATGCTTTCCTTGTTGCTCTGATGTTTCGCTCACGTACAGTTCTGGTTCGGTGTTTGCCTCGTTAGCTTGAACTGTTGACACGTCACTCTCTAATCAAAGGAAGAATGCATGGAATAAATAAACAAAAGAATGCAAAGGTATGCTTATGATGCATGATTGTGAATGAGGTGCAAGGTGTCATGTCGATGAAGCACTAGCAACAGAACACCCAAACGATATGGGTTAAAAGAGGTTTGAACCTCTCAAGAGGCAACCTAGGTCTCAAGTTACTATGTCTGGCGGTTGGACCGGGCCAGTCGGTGGTCAGACCGTGGGGGTCGAACAAGGAGTAAAATGGTACTGAGTAGGTCTGGTGGTCAGACTGGGGACCTGGTAGTTAGACCGGCCCTAGCGGTGGTCTGACGCCTAAGTATAGAGTTTTGACTATATGTTTGGGTCACCTGGTCACGGTTTGGTGGTTAGACCGGCCATAGCAGAGGTTAGACTGCTGGCTCTGGTTGAGTTTGGCTCGGCATGATCACCGGCGAAGACCCCGGTGACACCTTTGACCATGGGGGTATAAAAAATCCTCCTACAAGGCTAGAGGAATGTCTCTTGGGTGGTTTGGGCATCATGCATGGGGCCAAACTCAAGGACCCCATGGATGAAGCCCATGGCTAGGGTGGGGTTTAGGTCCAAAGTTAACGAAAGCTGATCAGAGCTCGGGGACAATGGGGAAATGGTGGGGAACATCTCACCTTGGTGCGGGGAAGATCTCTAGATGGTTGGCCAACTCCAGGATAACTTTGATTCAAAGATCAGTCCCTGGGGTTTGGTGTGGCCTTGGCGTGGAAGAAACTTGTGGAAATGTCTCCGGTGAAGAGGATGGAGGAAAGGAGCTTGGGGAAGACTTCGGGGAGCTCGGGGAAGTCTTCTCCATTGATCTCCAGTTGTTAAGGTGATCCTCTCTCTCGGATCGTGAGGGGAGTGAGTGAGTGAGTGAGTGAACGAAAGAGTTGGTAGATGGCTTTAAATGGAGCCTCTACGCTCTGGCGGTCAGACCGCAATAAATGCTAGTCAGAACGTGAGAATGCCGATCAGACCACGGGAAATGCCAGTCAGACCGCGGGTAGGGCCCACGTGTTGACAGCCTTCTTTCTTTCCCCTTTTCTTTCTATTATTTTTCTTATCCTTCCTAGATGATTTTGGGTTATCTAAACTATTCCAAGGCAATTCCCACTCATACTCATATGGTGGAAACACA
The DNA here is from genome assembly GCF_958298935.1 of Phragmites australis. Lineage (NCBI taxonomy): Eukaryota > Viridiplantae > Streptophyta > Magnoliopsida > Poales > Poaceae > Phragmites > Phragmites australis. Next base: position 18,125,922 of record NC_084941.1, on the reverse strand, counting down.
TATGGATTGATTACGTAATGAATCGAAACGTTATTAACTACTTTAATCGATACAACTACGCTAAGCATGATGTCATGATGCATATGTGACGGGATTAGGATTTTCAGGCTGTGATAGCTTGCATGAATGAAACAGGGTCGTTAGTGAGGAATTAGTTTGCATCTATTGTCCCTATCCCCTATAGCCTCCCCTCATGATAAGATACATGCACACCAATCAATTTTAGATTCATGTAGTCGACGCAGAAATCAATAACCTCCTTGGTTCCCCAGCTCTCGGCCATGCAGCCTTTTCGCCGATTTGGTTACAAATATATTTCTTCAGAACTTCCATGAACATCTCAAAAGGGTACATTTGATGCAGAAACATGGGGCCAAGAATCTGTATCTCTTTCACAATGTGAACAATGAGATGCACCATGATATCAAAAAATAATGGAGGGAAACATGTCTTCGGCGGAGAATATCTCTAATTGCAATTGGAAGCATCTGTGCCATCATCACATGACAATCATGAGACTTCATGCAAGTTACGTTCAAATCTTTCATGTTTACTAGTATCTTTATATTGGCGGAGTAACCAGATGGAACTTTGATTCTATGCAAACACTTGCACATTGCAATTTTCTCCTTACTCAGATTGTAGCTAGCGGGACCAAGATATTTGTTATCTTCTTCCATATCTTCGGGATGTAGATCCTATCTGAGTTTCAAACATTTCAGGTCCTTCTGTGCTTGGAGTGATCCTTTGTTTTGCCAGGTATGTCTAGTAATGTACAAATTAAGCTATCACACACATTCTTAATATGCATGACATCGATTGCATGTCGAATCATATAATCTGGCTAATAAGCTAAGTCATAAAAAATATATTTCTTTTTGAACATAGGAGCTCTAAGATTAGATTTCGGTTGTACTCCCACATTCGTTTCCAGGGATAACTCTAAGTCCCTTTACTATCTCATATACCTATCTCCCAGTGCGATGCTTAGGAGGTGATCGAGTCTCAACTTTCCCATCAAAAGCTCTCCTATTACTGCGGTACGGGTGATCCTTGCGAAGAAATTTATGATGACCTAGGTACACCATTTTTTGACAGTTCTTCAGCCATAAGCTCTCTATTTCATCCAAGTAATGCACGCATACACAATAGCCTTTGGCAGTATGGCCTGATAGGTTACCAAGGGCTGACCAATCTTGGATTGTTACAAACAGCATTGCACGAAGAGTGAAGTTTTCTCATTTGTATTCATCCCATACCCGCACACCATTGTTCTATAGTGTTACAAGATCTTCCATTAATGGTTTTAGGTAGACATCAATATCGTTGCCTAGTAGCCTCGTCCCTTGTATCAGCACTAACATCATACTGTACTTCCGCTTTATACACAACCAAGAAGTAAGGTTGTAGATACATAGAGTCACATGCCAAGTGCTATGACTACTGCTCATATTGCCAAATGGATTCATCTCATCCGTACTCAACCCAAATCTTATATTCCTCACATCTTCTACAAAGGGCATCTTGTATTTCCTATTGATGTTTCTCCACTGCGTAGAATCAGTGGGGTGTCTCAGCATTCCATCATCCTTGAACTCCTCACCGCGCCATCGCATCAATTTAGCATGCCTTTTGTTCACAGATAAACGCTTCAAACGGGGGACTATAGAAAAATACTACATCACCTTGACGGGAGGCCTGTTCTTCTTTCCTTCACCATCGATATCATCACCATCACACTTGTACCGTGCTACACCATAGACGAGACACGCTTCCAAGTCTGCATGCTTTTTGCAATGCAATATGCAATCATTTGTACATGCATGTATTTTCTGTACTTCCAACCCCAATAGGCACACAACCTGCTTGGGCTGGTACATGTTTTCTGGCAGCACATTTCACTTTGGAAGCAATTTCTTCAAAAACGGTAACAACTATGTGAATCTTGTATCAAACCACCCATTGTTTGCCTTCAATTATAGTAGTGAAAGCACGATATAAAACTTTGTGTGCTCCTTCTCATAGCCCGGGAACAACGGTGTTTTAGAGTCTTCTACCATATGCTAAAACTTTTGAAACTATCTTTCATTGGTGAAGTTCCCCTACCCATCGCGCAACATCCGCTCCAAATCATTGTCACCGTCGTCAACCAACATCTGCTCTAGATCATCAGCAACCAACGTATCTCTGACAGGTGGCATATCGGTATATTTGTCAGCCGGCATATCAGTTCACAAGTCCTCGTCTTCTTTGCCAATGTGTTGCCCTTCTTGTACGATCTCAGCTTCACCGTGCTCGGTCCAACTTGAATAGCCACGCATAAAGCCCTTGGCATCAAGTAGGAATGTATCTACTAGGTGGTGAAAAATTACTTATTGTTCTCGCAATCGATGCATGGACAATATATGTATTTAGACTGTGTATTTGACTTGTGCACCGCGACTGCTACTAGATAATACTCCACACCATTCTGGTACTCTGCGCTCACACGGCTAGCATCGTACATCCATATTCTGTCCATCTACAATTATATCATTATTGTAAATCCATATTCAAAATGTTTAGAAGATTTTACAATCACCAACAAATAAATTACCTCGCTATCTCCTACCGGTAATTGGCCCGGGTTGGAGGAGCCGCCTTTTATATACTTTCACATCCGCTTATGATGAGTGTTTGTTGGTGCTATCCCTAGAAATTTTCATTATTATCCAACCCTTATATAGGACTAATTAAGTAAAAATGAAAAGAATACTCTCATACATAAAGTTTCTATATTGGAGCTTGCTAACTAAACAAATATAAAAATATAATTGGATCTTGCTACAAACCTAAATATCATGGCTAAAGTTTCTAATTAATTAAAAATAAAAATAAATATGCTCATACCTAAAGATTCCATATTAGAGCATGCTAATTAATTAAAATATAAAAATATAATTGGAGCTTGCTACATACCTAAATATCATGGCTAATTTTTTTAATTCATTAAAAATCAAAAATAAATACGCTCATACCTAAAGTTTCTATATTGGAGCCTACTAATTAATTAAAATAAAAAATAATAATTGGAGGTTGCTATATACCTTAATTTTATGGCTAATATTTAATTCATTAAAAATAAAAAAATAAATATGCGAATACCTATAGCTAATGTAAATCAATAATAAAGATATTTTCCACCATAAGCTACTAATTGAAGCTTCCATATCATAAATGAGGTATAATTGCATCTACATTGTCTTAAAACATCATGACCATAGGTTCATCTCCATCATTTCAAAATCTAGAGCAATTTAGCAAAATAAAATTCATCTAGAAATGAATTAGAATGAAGTTACATACCTTAGAACTTGGTGACAAAAAATGGCCGCCACCAAGCAAGAACAAAGTTCCTCTCTGTTGTGCTCAGTCTTAGGGAAGGAAATGGCAACTTTTATATAGCCAAGACATTATTGTCGGCTCATAAAACCAGCCGACAGTGATGCCCTGATATCACTGCCAGTCGGTGGCTTAAGCCGGCAGTGATGAGGGACCTGAGCATCACTGCCGGCTCAAGCCATCGGCCGGAAGTGATGACCCTTATCACTGCCGGTTTATAAGCCATGATGACTGATTCTTCCTGCGTAACTTATGAAGCAGTAGTGATGCCCCATCATTGCCAGCCCATTAGTTGCCGACAATGATGTGCCGGCATAAAAGGCTGGTTCTGTAGCAGTGGGAAGCACCCTTCGAATTACACAAGTTGTTTTTCCCCACTTGTCAAGAATCAATTGAAACCACTGCCGCAAACGCCCTTCAGAATACACAAGCTGCTTTTCCCATCTGTAATTGGCCTATACTATTGCTTTGCTTCTATTCACATAGTTTGTGATTATGCTCTATTTTGCATTGTGGTAACTTTTCAGAGCGCTTGAGTTTTCGACTTTCAGATGCAGTAATTGGTTGAGACATTTCGATCCATAGCAGCAAAAAATTTATACATAATGGTGAAATTTTCATGATGAACTAGATTCCAAAGCAACATAGCACAAGAATACTTATAGTGAGAGGGAGACTAAATGACTTGAACTTGGAATAGTAGTAATCAACTAATCATGTTGAAAGTGTTTACATGAATTAAAGCCATCAGCTTCTGTATTTTTTCCCTTATCCATCTCCCTTTGTGTGCATACTTTGTGTCTATTTTCGCAACCCAGCCATTTATAAGTACAGGTACAACTTATTGGTTGACACTTAAGGAACAACTTTTGATGTACGGGATTTTCGAGTTCTAACACCATTCGATTAGGGCCAAGATACTATAGCTAGTTGACACTTACTATTTGTGTTTAAATGATTGGCTTAAGATAGATGTCCCTACAGCTGAATAGTAAATGTCAACTAACTCAAGCATCTTATTCTTATTTCAGTTTTGCTCCTTCTGTATAAAAGTAATCGTCGTCTACTCCGCCACCATCAAAGAAAGCCTTTTGCATCAAAGTGAGTGTACGAAATAGATTTAATGCTGATGTTAAAGGTATTCAGATAATCATATAAATAACTAAAGCTATCCACTTACATTGCAGGATTATATAATGAAAGATTTGACGGATGATATATGCATAAATGGAAGTGATTAGTCAATTTAATACTATTTAATATATTTTTTCACCCTAACTGCACGATACTCTCCTGTTGTGCAGGTAAAATCAACAGAGAAGGCTAAGTTGAACCATTTTAAGGAAGAAGGGAAAAAAGCCTGGGACGAAAGTACGAAACACACCTAACCAAACATTTTAGGCAAAATTTGCTACAGGACACAACTAAAGTGTGGCTTTTGCTATAAGACACGATGTTTTTTTATATATGCTAATGGATACTCTAAAAATGTGGATATTTGCCAGAAGACATCACGGGCATTAAAATATTAATATCCGCTCTGAAATAGGATCAAATGTCATTTTTTCCCTTGGGCCCGCATGTCAGATTTATCTTCTACCTCATACTCGTTTGTCTCTTCTCCTTTCCTCATCCCCTCCCAAATGTTCTTCTCGCATGGCGGAGGGCCAGCCATCACCGAGCTCGAGCCAAACGGCCGTGGGCATTAGCATCCATGGAGCGTGGGGAGGCCCGTCGTGGCCTTGGCTTGGTCGGGGATGGCATAGAGCTGCTGGTCGACGGCAAAGCTCACAGTGGCCATGGATTGATGGGGAGCTAAGCCATAGCTCGACCAAAGGAGGGCAACATTGCGTCGAGCACATCAAGGTGAACTGAGCTAGAGGAAATTCGGCCGATAGGCCCTACCAGATCATGCTCAATGATGGTGAGGCGGCATGATGGAGCGAGGTTGCATGGCGGAGGGCTGGCTGTCATCAAGCTCAAGCCAAACGGCCGTGGGCATTGACATCCATCAAGCGTGGGGATCCCTCTCTTCACTGCCTTGGCTCTATCGGGGATGGCTCAAAGCGGCTGATCAACGGTGAGGTGGCTCATGGTGGCCCATGGAGGTCGGTGGATAGAGAAATGGCCGGTGCAACTCAGTGGGCTGCAGATCCAGAATGATGTAGGGTCAAGGGGATACGCCAAGGGGTGAGGAGGATGTGGAAGAGAGGTATTGGATGATAGCTCATAGAGGAGGACAAATTTGGCCGTGGCGCATGTGGTCCTTGGGTCAGAGGTGGAGAAGAAAGGCCGTGGCGCTGCAGCTTCCAGTGGGGAGAGGGAAAATGGATGGCAGCCAAGGCTTTAGGGGCTCGTAACATCTCCTCTGTAATAGGTCGACGGCAGAAGAGCCTTGAAAGGAGGTGGCAAGCTCGGTCGATGGAGAGGACGTGGGTGAGCACCTTGAGTGTGCAAAGGGAGTCAGCATTGACGACAGCTGGAACACGGCCTGGCCAGACAGCAACGCGACACAAGGGGGTGTCGGGAACAATGTGACATAGGCCTTCAGATGGACATGCTTGGCAGCAGCTGCAGGAACACGCACAACAGAGCTTGTCCACTGCGCAGCGGCACCACCTTAGCATGACACAAGGCTTGGCTCGGGCCGCAACCCGACCACAGGGCGGTGAGAGGCCGTCCGGGCTGTAGCCTCTAGGGCGGGCGGTAGCGCATCTTGTGAAGGGCGACGATGGCTCATGCTCAGGGCGGCGATAGCTCTCAGGCAAGGGTCGGTGGTGGCTCTCAGGCAATGGGGAACTGTACAAAAATGGTTTGTTGACTTCCATACAAATAGGTATGTAAATATTAGATTTTACACACCGTATTTAAACATTTACAAAAAGGATGTGTCAAATTATCACATATTTTATAAATCACATGATTCAACTACGCTAATAAAAATCCCATCTCTATAGGCGATACTAGCAGCATTTACAAAATATTTTAAAGGCACCGTAGGAAGAATTGTTGAACTTCAGGCACATGATGGTCCGATTTTTCATGTGCAAGTATCAAAGAATTTAGACACTTTCATCCTGGATGTCCTGGTATTTGACTATGACAACAATTCTCAATTTAAGTCATCTTTGGTGAAGATGGAAATGAGAAAGTGCCATCATATCTTCTACCAAAAATTCAATGTCACCATCAAGGACAATGTTCCAAACAAACAGGTAACATACTATACATAAGCATTTTCTAGTTTGAGCTTACAACAAGATATGAATTTAACAATCATGTACTATTAAAACATAACCAACTACTTTATCTATATTCCAGTAAGCATCCCTCTATTGCATATTACACTAGCAGGTGGAACATACTTTAAAGCGAATTGTTTCAAAGTTTAGAACTATATGTATACTATATTTAGGATCTATGCTTTATGTGGAGGATTAACTCAGTGTAGGAAACAAGGGTCAGCAGGCACGGAAAAGCCGTGCTGCTTTTCTAGTTAACACCTATAACTCTCATACTTGATTATTCAGTGGTACACAGGTAAAAGTATTTCTGGAAATTGTAGATGATTTCTATCACTTATCTTTTAGATAAAGGAATTTGTATGCTCTATCTAACAATTTGTTGTGATGATCAATTCAAACGTGCCATTTTCTAACTGGGAAGTATTTTGGTTAGAGGCCATTTCTACCCCCACATGCTTGCAGATGAATTCAAATCCTTACACAACCTCTCATTTCCAGCAGGATAGAGGAACACGTATGCATAAACATGTTGCCTCGGACCATCTAGCCTTTTCTTGCACATGCCCAAAAGAAAAAAAAAGTCCTGGCCTAACTCAACTAGCCCATAGACCAAACTATAACATGGGTCTCTAAGCACAGCCCGAAACACCCCGTCTAAACCACAGCCCATCCTGTGGTTACCAAAGAAAAACTGGGTCTCTAACCACAACCCATCCTGTCTAAACCACAGCTTATGCCTCACCGCATCATGTGGTGATCTTCTCCAAAGCCTAAAATCTTCTGAATAAAATACAGTATATGGTCCTATGGCCATTGCATCATGCAGTGATTTAACATTGAATCTCCTTGACTTGTAACTTTCTCTGTAATAGACATATGATGCACTGTTGTCTATGCCCACCGTATCATACAATGCCACTACATCATGTGGTGACTTCATCTATGAAGCCTGGAAAACCTTTTGCACCAGCTGCTCATAGTCAATGTATCATACAGTGCCTAACCGCATGAGGTCCAATTCAAACTATATCAAGACTCAGTCTTTATGACTTTTTTTCTTGGTGTCTTGGGGTCTTCATTCTGATCTATTAGAGCTATACAAATATAGTGTACATCATCTACGAGGTAACTAATCTAAAGACACTAGATCTAAAACAAACCTAGCTACATAAGTCCTTGTATCTTCAAGAAGCTCTTCTTGGATCTCGATGTTTATCCATTTGAGATGTTTGGAACCCCAAGCTTATCACATAGCATCCATTAGACTAAACCTTGTATACTAGCAAATCATGTTAGTCCTATTGACTATTTTGATATTAAGCACCAAATCATATTGAACTAGGATCATGGATCTTTCAGAGATGAGAAAATTGCTACCATACCATTATGTTTCAGCCTCTTTGCTAAAATACCATCCAAACTTTGACACTTGCCAAAAAGCCAGTCCGTCACATCTCAACTACCCAAAATACCATTATGAGATAACTGAAGGTAACAGAACACGACAAAGACACATATACCCTTAACCTTTCATCTCAAACACATTTTGGTAGAAACCACATATTTGAACCAAATCTGGACAGCAACTATCCATCTCCAATAAAACTAGCGTGCATCACATGAAGTAATTATCAACCATGGAAACAATTGCAGCATACACCAACATATCAAACTGAGCATTCATGATACATTAATTAGGTTCATAACCCTTCGAGGTTCAACAACAAAAGATAAATACATAATAAGTTCATAAACCGGTTCCAAAATACATAGCTAAGATGTCATTACTTATGAAAGACCACATTAGGCCGACATGTTTAATTTTAGAGGGGAATTCATTGCAGCCTTTTGTCACCTTGTTAGTGGCCCAGGACTAGTGCTACCTCCAATTGGTTGAGTGCAATGGTTTGCAGGAGAAATTGCAAGTGCTGCTGCCCTTCGCCTTGTCATTGGACTTGATGTTGCAGCCCCATTGCCATCATGTTGATTGGTTACTCTAGTTGGTGTGGAAGGATGGACATGCTGTTTTCTCTTTGAAATGATGTCAACCCCTACAACCTTCTTGTTCCTCTTCCTGCAAATTACTTTAGGATATGAGATGCACATTGAGATATAAATGAACAAACTATGTAATTATATAAATGAGATGTACCTTTTAGCCTGTTTTGGAGGTAGGTTTGGCATGCCATCAGGATCAGCCATGGCCTCTCTGCACCTCTTTTCATGATGCCCAAATTGCATGCATCTCTTGTTGATATCTAGGATCAGCATTGATGTTGTTTACCAATTGATGGTTCACTAGTATTCTTTATTCTTTGATATCTAGGATGTCTAGCTAATCTAGTCAATTTTGGAGGAAACACACTAAATCCTAGGTCCACCTTGGGCCATTGGGCCTTTCCTTTAATTGGCTTAAGAACTCCCTGGTATGCAACCTTAAATATTTTCACTGAGTAGTAATAATCATGAACATAGTCCTCTACCTTGACATTTCTTAGTGAGAATATAAAAGCAAGAATATGTGTGCTAGGCTTACTAGTGATCTGCCACTTTTTACTTGAGCACTCCCTCTTGACCAAATCAACAGTATGCCTCCACACATTACCTATGCATGGATCAGCTCCAGAAAACGTAGCCAATGCGTGGTCTACTTTTGTTATGTTGTAGGGTAGCGCCTTGCTTCTGAGGTTCAATTCCCTTTCCACACTTGGGAGTTTTTTTTTTTAGGCAAATTCTCTGCAACTTCCCTCCTTGTGTTTAGCTTTTCCATTAGCATCTTTGTAAATGTGTCACATTGGTCAACAACCGGGAGTTGCTTGATCTTCTTGATCCAGCTATTGAAGCACTCTGCCAAGTTGTTATTGAAATAATCAACTTTGCACAATTCAGAAAACTTGCATGTGGTCCACAAATGTCCATGCTCATTTCTTAAGTATTCCATTGCTTTAGGGTTTGCTTGTGTTATCTCTGCTATCAATGCCTCATGCTTGTGCAGCTCATATGTCCAGAATGCTGGCCACATATTGTTCACCAAGTCACCTCTATATCGCTTGGTAAAATTCTACATTAAGTGTCCCATGCATTCTCTATGTTCGGAGTTCTTGAAAACCTTGCCAATTGCAGGCTCAAGGCCCTTGCATACATCTGTATGGATTGCAAGACCAATTGGTTCTCCAATACATCTATGAAGCTGCTTCATGAACCACTCCCAGTTTGGTTTTGTCTCCTTGTCAAACATTGCAAATGCCACTGATTGCAAGACCAATTGGTTCTCCAATACATCTATGAAGCTGCTTCATGAACCACTTCCAGTTTGGTTTTGTCTCCTTGTCAAACATTGCAAATGCCACTGGGAACATCAAACTATGCCCATCCACAGCTATTGTAGCAGCAAACTAACCCGTGTACCTCCCCGTAAGAAAGGTAGAATCAATTCCCAAATATTGTCTGCATCCTACCAAACATCCATCTATGTATGGCTTAAAAGCAACAAACATTCTATTGAAGCATACCTTGTCACAGAATTCTTGGTCTCAATTTTCACCACACTTCCTAGGTTAGTTCCCTCTATCTCTGCCTTAAAGTTCCACAACATCTGAAAATTCTCTTGCCAAGTTCTATGCAAATCTTCAAGTGCACAAACTTTACCTTTCCAAATATTATTATAGCTTAGCTTGATGCTGAATTTCTTCTCCAAATGTTGCTGCAAGACTTTAGCACCAAGTGTTGTCTCATCTATCAATATTTCCTTTACTCGGTCTGCTATCCATGCATTGTTAGCCATCTTGCCAACCTTGTTGTTCATGGATCCACAAGTGCGACCAAAGGGAAATCTTTTTACCTGCAACCAAAAAACATTGCAAGTAAGAATAAAAGTTCACTATAAAAAACAAAGTTGCAGAATTTCCATAAGTCAAGCGCGTACCATAAAAGTTTTGGACCCCTTTAACTTTGAGGTGTGTATGCGCCACTCGCAGACTGGGTCAACAAAACTAGCTGTAAATCTTGATGGCTCACTATACTCCGTCTCAAACTCAAAGTCCTTTTTAATAGCATGTTGTCTTAGAGCTAACTTAAATGTCTTATACTCAAGAAATGTGGCACCCACTTCAATAGTAGGATTACCTTTATTATGGATGTACACAAGTGCCATATTAGAAAGAATTGTTTCATCATCACCTGGCACATATTGTGGGTCATAGCTATTTTCAACATCTTTGCCCATCGACTCATGTTGCTCTTGTGAGGCATCCACTTGCCCTTGTGAGGCTGCTGCTTCCTCCTTAGCTTGTTTGGGTTCATCATTTCCAACACATTCATCATCTTCATACTCACCTTGGTAGGTTTGATGTGGTCATATAGCAATGGGAGCAGCCAATAGAACATTCTCTGTTGGATTAGTTTCACCATCTGCAAGTTGAGATCCATCCCCAATAGCAACTAATGGATGTGAGGATGGAGGGACAACAACTAATGGCTGTGAGGTTGGAGGGACAACAACTAATGGTTTTGGCTGCTTGTTCTTAATAGTCACAAAGAATTTCACATTCCTTATGTCCATGTTTCGTTCAAATAATGCATGAATTTTGCACTTAGCAATTAAAGGGATCATCCCATCCACTTCTATATAATACCATGATGTCATTCTCTGATCATCAGACCATTTGAAATACTCCTTAACATGAGAGGTCAACTCAATGATAGAGAACAAGTCATGGTCCATAACAAAAGTGCCAGATTTTACCCTTCGCATACACTTTTCTGCCATCTATGATAGTGCAGAATGATTCAACCGTAACCTCTACTCAAAATGCAGCATTAGGATCAACACTAAAATAGCATAATTTGGAATGTCAGCACATCCCACCATGTAACATTGCAATCTACCCTAATCTTGCAGGCCTAATTTTGAACATATCACACATCATAAAAAAGGAGAGTAACGAGGACGTACTCAGGCGGGATCTCAGAGGGATCCAACATTGGAATTCTCTGAACAAGAGGAACAACGAGAGAAATCCTTCAAAGTGGCTTCCTCCTTCGGTCCCCTCCTACCCCATGCTTACTGCCCCCTCCTCTAGCCATCCCTAGTAGCAAATAGGGTCTCCTGGCTGAGGAGGGCCAGGCAAGTAGTGCAGAGGGGAGGGGCAGGCCTGGCCAGGGAGGGGTGGGCTGGTGGCACAGGAAGGAGGGTTGAGCAAGCCGGCAGCATAGGAGGAGGGGCAGGCAATGCGCTGAGTGAGAAGGGGCGGGTAGGCGTTGAACCGATCTAGAAGGGGTGGGGTGGGTGGGTGGCATAGCAAGAAAGGAGGGGCGGGCGGGCTTGGCACTGAGGAGAGGATGGACCGGGCGGGCGGCCTTGCACCGAGGACAGGGATGGGTGGGGCGGGCGGCCTTGCACCAAGGACAGGATGGGCGGGGCGGGCGGTGCTGCACTGAGGAGAGGACTCGAGAGACAAGTCTCAAGCGACTCACGAGAGAAGGAAGGGGTAGTCTTGGTATTCTCTAATTTTTGCCTTTGTTTCCTTGTGCAAAAAAATCAAGCACCCATCAAATTCTAACGAAGTACGACTGCATGGTTATTTTGGTGCAATGGATATAAGGTTGGATGGTGTTTTGGCAAGTGTCGAAGTTTGGATGGTATTTTGGTAAAGACTACTACTACAGAACTGGTCAAAAATATTAGCACATTAGTGCCGATTGAACAGTAGCTGATACTGAAAATGTATCAGTGACTGTTCTTAATCTCCCACGTATGAACAATGATTGAGCTGTTAAGTACCAGCACTAAAATGGACTATCAATACCGGTTCGTGGCTGGAATCGGCACTGATGTATCAATATCGGTTCCAACCACGAACCAGCATTGGTTTTTGCTGCAGTAAAAGCCCACCTTCTGCCCCAACCCCGACCAGAACAGAGCTACCATGAACCCAAGCAGAACAACGCCTTGATTAGTAAATGTTCCATTAGCTTTATCCAATTTTGTTATATCAAGAATGATTTGTCCAATTTCAAAAATTTAACCAAAGCTAGGTGTTGACGTTATCTAGAACTGTCTAGTAGATGCGTTCTGCAGGAAAAATTGTTAAAGTTGCCAAAATTCTAATTGATCTACCAGAATGTCAATTGCCGCACAATAGCAAATGATTGCGCACAAACCATTGTGCCAACTGCTCTTAAATTTTTACAGGAGATAGATTTCAGAGTCCTCTACAACTTCTGTTATAACAGGTTTTCCTGGTTTGGCCCTTAATCCCCTCAAAATAAAGATAGATCTGCTACTGCACAAGAAGTGGTTCAACTACATGGAAACCCCATTTGATCCACATTATCCCGTCAGGTTCTAACCCTAATCCCTAGATTTAAACTAGCAAAAACCATCTAATTGCAGGGAAACCATCAATGAAACACTAACCTTGAACACAAAAAATCTAGGGCTATAGAGGGTCCAAATTTTTGTTCGTTTATTGGACTCGCTATGGAATCATCCGATACCCAAATGGGGTGTTTAAATAGTCAAATAACATCAATTCAATGAGCCATGTGCATCTGCAATCTCTGATCATCTATTCAACTGTAATTTTTCTATTAAAGTAGCATATACTTGTAAAGTAGCTTTTTTACTACCATTTAAATAAGAAGCAATGGTTGTAAAGGCAAAAGTACGAGCAATCCCAAGCAACAAGTATGCAAATTTTATACTAAATATATCTGTATTTATGCTCTTTTGCAAGCAAACTTTGGGAATTCTGCATTGGCATGGTGTCTTGCACTAATATCCTATCACCCATTTGATGAGGACATCACAACTATGGATACATGCACTGCAAGTAATCGTCCAGAATCGGTTGTTGTTGCATCATTACATGGTCCTATGACAAGAGCTCATGCATGCCAATTAAATCATGAGGTGATCTCGTTCCTCTATGTTAATAACCATACTTATGAGGATGAGATGATACTAAATAATTCTTGTGATGCCTTGTTACTCAAAAATATGGGAGAAGACGGCTCAAGTCGGACCCTTATCGGGGATTGTAACAAATAGAGTTAGAGTTGGATGTTGCACACTGAGGACACTAAGGAAGCTACATACATATGCCACGACCATAACAAAGCATTAATCGTTTAATGAAAATAGCTTTCATGTATTCCTAAAATTTGTATCAATTTAGGATATGCACGCGATCACTATCAAACCATCGAAGAGCCCACCTCAACATATTGTTGAGTTTATGACCATGTCTAGGTGAATATGGTACTAATAAACCTAAGAGTATTTCCCTTTCCATGACATCGGGGCTTCCTTTTTTTGGCTTTTGGCATGTGTATCGTAGCACCATCGTGTCATCAACTCGCTACCGTATCGCTCAATTCTGCACCCATCCCAAAGATAATTCAGTGCACATTTCATGCATACAAATATTTTTATCATGTAGGCAACAATAATACAAACTCAACAAACTTGGTATCATATTTTTCTGAGCTTTAATCATTTTTCTATGACTTTTCAAGTTTTCAACAGAATTTAACAATAGAACAATTATTGTTTTCTACAATACATGTATCAGTGCCGGTTACTACGTAGAACCGGCACTGATGCCTTATGTATATTACTTGCTCTATTAAGCCGCCTCCTATGTGTCATTCTACCGCCTCCTCTGTGCTCTTCTCCCGACACCGCCACCTCCTCTGTGCTCTACCGCTCCACCGCACCGACACGTCATCACCTCCTCCAGATGCATCGCCACGCCGCCTCCTCCCCACCGCGCCGGCCTACCACCTTCTTCTGTGCCGTGCCGCCTCCTCCCCGACACACTAGCCCACCGCATTCCTCTGTGTCACGCTGCCCCGCCGGACCCACTGCGACGCACTGCCCGCAATCGGCCGCCGCCTCTCCTCCGATGCGCTGCTGCCCCCTCCCCTATGCGCTGCCCGCCGCCACCTCCCCAATGCGCTAGTCCATCGCCTTCCTCTGTGCCGCACAGCCTCCTCCTTTGATGCACCATTGTCTCCTCCCCGACGCACCACCACGTAGTCAGCAGCCACCTCTCCGATGCACTGCCTCCTCCCGATGTGATGGCCTATCGCCTCCTCCTCGACTCCCCACTGCCTCCTCCCTGACATGCTGCCCAGAAATCGGCCACCACCACCTCCTCCTCCTCGCCTCATCAACGTCCTCATAGTGAGCAGCAGCGGCAATGGAGGTGGAGGAGGTAGATCTAGGCAGCATGGAGGCAACCGCTCCATCCTATCCGGCCTCTAGATCTCCATCGGCGTATCCATGCCCTACCCGGAAGGGCCACGAAACACCTGGTTTAGTTCTCAAATTCTAGTTCACTAATTATAGTTAGCAATTTTAGTTAGAAAATTTTAGTTATCCAAATTTGGTTTTGAAATTTATATTAGCAATTTAGTTGTCCTACCTTGTTCTTAGAGATGTTTTCTAGGGTTTTTGGTTCTTAAAGATTAAATATGGTGCGACAACATATGTTTAAAAGTAATTTGTGATTTGGCATTGGTGTTTTTTTATGTGTTTTTGTATGCTGTTATCTTGTTCTTAAGCCAATAATAATAATTTGTGAGATGTTTCTTAGGGTTTTAGGTTCTTAAATATGGTGCAACACATGTGGCTAATGGCAATTCAAAGATGCAGAAGACCATCATTAAGTCATAATCCTTTTTACACCATCTTTATCAAATTTGAGTTATTAAACCCTGAACCTCTATGGTAGTCATTATCTAAGGCCAATTTTGATTTAATTTTCAAATTGACCGATTGATTTGGTATTGGCATTTTTTGATGTGTCTCCTTATGCTGTTATTTTGTTCTTAGACCAATGATGATAATTTGTAAGATGTTTCTTATGGTTTTGGGTTCTTAAAGATAATGCAATACATGTGGCCAATAGCAATTCAAAGATGCTATAGATCATCATTGATCATAATCCATGTGCTGTTGCACTATCTATATGAAATTTGAGACACTAAACCCTAAACCTCTATGGCAGTCATTATTTAAGACTAATTTTGACTTAAACTTTAAATGGTTTGATTGATTTGGTATCGGCGTTTTTTCTCTGGGCATGTAGAATTGCTTGTAATTTGTCTTAGGTACATCTGCATGCTTAGTGATACAAATCCCTTTGCTAGAAATTATAAGAAGGTCTGTTAATATTATAGTTAGCAGTTAATAAATTTTGCAACCGAACAAATTTATAAACTAACATGCCAATCGATGTAGATGCTTCCTCAACTACAATAGCTACATGATATTATTACGGACATTGGTGGCATACTACCTATGGTGACGAACACATTGGTTGATAACAATAAATGAAGATCACTATCTCTTTTGAGGTTACAATACCTAAAGAAGGATATATCATTTTAACAGCATCTAGCACTGAAACAGACCAAAAGCTTATGCCTAAAAGATCTATTGTCCATATGTTTCTACAATCGGTTGACTTGCAACTTGGATACATGTTTTCAGATTACAGCTATTTCAAATTGAAAGCGCTCAAACAAAATGAGGATGTGCTTGCAATGACTTCTAGACTCTCGTGAGTACATGTAGTTGAAACGATTGGTGACATGAACTTGTAGCTTGTTGCTAGGAATATTTCAATAATATTAAGTTTTTTCTCTAAGCTGCTACTTTTTGCCTGTAGAATTTTTACTGGAACACCTGAATGCAGACGGATAGTAGCTTGACTTCAATCTTACATCTTCTTGCCCAGTGGTGGGGGTACACAGTGCTTAGCCCGCAATGCAGGAAGGTTCGTGAAAGAAAGTACCAGTCACACCTTGAGTTTCGGTGTGATAGTAGCAGTTTTGTAATATATGGAAGTCTAATGTAACTTCCGTTTGAGGCAACAACTAGTGCGCTCATTTATGCACTGAACTATTTTGATGTAATATTAGAGGTTAAAATTTTAAATATGAACTATGCACGTAATGGTCTTTGATGTAATTTTAGAAATGCTTATAGTTTGAATTAATGTATTAGTGTTTATTATGACTGAAATATTTATTTATGAGTGAAATATCTGTATATATGATTGTTATTTGTGATTGAATTATGAGTGAAATATCTGTATATGTGCTTATTATCTATAATATTTCCTGGATGAATGGTTCATAACAAAGAACCGGTCAAAATTTGAAAAGGGCGGGAAACACATATCACTGCCGGTTGGTTTCACTGAATGGCAGTGATAGGTGGAGTATCAGTACCGGTTTTATCCATAAACCACCATTGAGTCCCGGTTCTATACCCGCCACTGATAGCAATTTAAAACCCGTCACTGATAACAATTTTGAACCACCACTGATAATATGTTCTGCTACAGTAAGGGGCAGTAACATAATGATATGGTGACAATTTTCGCGTCATGTAACGATCGAGACCTTCATCTACTTAATTTATTATGCATCTTACTACTGGTCTACCAGTACAAACCTAATCCGTTACTAAAGAAACTGCTCCAGATGGTACCTCTGTACTTGGGGACAAGCCTGGAAACCATCGAAAGGAGCCTAGCTCCATCCGAGGATAACAGCATATATAAGTTGTTTGTGTGGGTTTGGATCGATTCCAGCAGCGCATCTACTTCGGCGGTAAAACCAGTACGTCCCCATTAATTGACTACATTGTTTGGCTTGATCCAAGCACACGTTAAATTTCGGTTACAGTCCGGCCGTGCAACAGCGGCATTAAGTGGCTGAGCTGTGTCCGTGCCTATATACTCATAATAACTGCTTGCTGCCTTCATTGAGCTGAATATTCTTCGGCACTACTCATGTTTGCAAGCTGCAGCGGTAACGGTTGAATCTTTAAATCTGATTTGTTCAGAGCTGAAAGTGATCGCGCATGGATTATGAATGGCCTGGAGAGTCCACATTACATGTTTGTTTTCACTCACTAACATCAAACCTGTTCGCTTTACCGCTCGGACCCAATCCGGGCTAGTTTTGGGATGAGATGCAGTGTCCAGCTATGTTAGCATCCACTACTACAGAACACCACATGACAGTTAGCTCTAATACTTCATGCTAGATGGTTTCCCATTCATCTATCTAACAAAATGTTTGTGATGACCCCCTAATAGCTGACAGTTTAGAGACGCTAATCACTAGGAACAATTTATGATTGTCAAGATTGCTTTCCGATCACCTGCTTTGATCCCACACACAAACACACGTGATACTAGAAAAAACAAGCACGGACACATGAGATTTTTGTTGGGGAATGGATAGGCTACGCTAGCACAAAATAATTTTTCTACCGTGTTCAACCAGGAAATCATGCTAGTAGGATATCATAGATTGTTACCGCTAAACACGCAGTGCAACGGAAGAAGAGTTGAAAAAGATCGATCTAACGCCGCGAGTCCCAATGTAGAGGAAGTAGTCGATCTCGACACGAACCAAGCATCTCCTCCGAGCATCCTTATCGTCGATCAGTACCACAACAACAGTAGCAGTGCCTCCATGATATCCACACGTACAGGGACGAAACGTTGTGCGCTGGTGTGCTAGCAACACGCGCACAGCAAGGGATTGATGGATGGCTCATGTGGATAAAAACCTTAGGATTAACCAAATGCCAGCATTCCCAAATTAAGGGCTGCTCAAAATAGTTGTATGTACATCTTGCTTGTTTTGGGTAATGGTTTGCTCCATATATATAGGAAAAAAAACCCTACCTCCACATCTATTAGCAATATGGGACTAATAGATAATAGGCCTTCCTCACACTAATGGGCCTTTTAATCCAATTAGTTGCCCTACGATTGCCACTAGGGCATATCTCTAACAATCTTCCACTTGCACTAGAGTCAATCATGCAAGAATCTCAATGTTTCAACCCATAAGTATGTGACCCGTTAGGTTCATGTGTGAACGGCCGTAACCCGAAAACCCTTTCTGAATTGCAAGTCAATAGCGGTACCTAACAATAGACGGACTGACTCCATACACACCACTAGAGCAAAAGCCTCGTTGAGGTCAATGTTGACTCACTGTATGCACCCTTTGGCGATGAGCCATGCCTTGTGTTTGACGATAGCACCATGTTTGTTGCACTTGACATTGAAGACCCACTTCAAGGCAATAGGTCAATGACTAGCAGGGAGATCAACGAGCTTCTAAGCCCCGTTGTCTTCGATTGACTTTATCTCCTCGAGCATCGCCTTCTGCCAACATGCTTGCTACTCTGCTTTGCCAAATATACTAGGTTCCTCTGCTATTGTGAAGAGTAGCTCGAGCATGTCCAGCACACGCGGCACGAAACCTCTAGGTGTAGCAGGCCTGTTGATGTTGTCCATCGCATGATACTGAAGTGGCACATCGTTGACATGGTTGACATTAAGATAGTCACCAGGATTATTCAGTGGTGAGACAAACTCAACACCGCTTAGTGTTGTGGGTGTGACTGTGTCTGCCCCGGGTGCCATCATGTTGTCAGATGGTGAACAGTAGAGCGCGCCATGCGTCATGGCCACCTCGCTTGCATCCAGTGAGCCATTGGGATGGGCACCAACTGGTGCCTATCCCTCTTTAGTCCATGCACCCGCATGTGTGTCAGGAGTTGACATGCCCCTCGTGTGAAGCGATCATCAAGCGCCGCCCACGCAGCCATTAGTCGGCACCCCTGGGACAACAACAATAGATTATTCCACTATGAACGGCTATTGGGCACTCACCATTTCCTCCATGCCATGCGTGTTCCTGTCCCATTGGCCCTTCTCATTGAAGATGACATCACGCATGACACTAACACACTGCTTGATGGGGTTGTGCAAGTGATACGTTTTTACATCTGGCTCATACCCGACGAAGATCAGGTGCATGCTCCGGTCCTCTAGTTTCTTCAGATGAGGCTTGGTGTTCTTGACATATGCCAAGCAACCAAACATGCAGAGGAAATGCATTGTCAGTTGCTCACCATACCAAGCCTCATATGGGGTCTTGCCGTTGACACTCCGAGTCAATGATCGGTTGAGGATGAAGACGTCAGTGGTGAGGGCCTCTACCCAAAACTTGCCAGGGAGCCCCTTTGCCTTTAACATGTTGTATGACATCATGATCATTGTTTGATTGCACCTTTCCATGACCCCGTTCTGATGTGAAGAGTAGGGAGCCGCAAACTGCCACTGCACGCCATAATCTACGTAGTACTCGCTAAATTCCATTGAGGTGAACATGCCACCGTGGTTGGTGCGTAGCTCCTTTAGTTTGCGACCGGACTTGACCTCCACCATGGCCTACAAGTGCTTCACAGCCGTCGGAGCATGGTCCTTGCTTAGGAAAGGGCTAAGCCACATGTAGCGGCTCACATCATCCACCAAGAGCAGGAAGTAGCTATTGACGCTTGGTGTCATTGGTGTGATTGGCCCACAGAGTTCGCCGTGGATGAGGTCAAGGATGTCACATGCATGGTTGCTCCTCTCCTTCAGGAACAGTGTGCGTCACTACTACACAGCTAGAAAGCTGTTGCAAAGCTGGTCGACTTGGTTGATCTACGGTAGCCCACACACCATGCCATGCTGAGCAAGCTTGTGTAGGGCCTAAAAATTGAGGTGGTCGAACCTCACATGCCACTGCAATGCCTCCTCCATGCTCCTGGCTGACAAGCAGGCCGGTTGCACCACATTGAGCCAGAGCAAATACAGCCGATTTGGAGAGCGCCTAAATCACACTAGCCCATCTCGTCCAGTTACCCAACACTGATGAGGTTGGATGTAAGGCAGGGAATGTAGTAGACCGCTGCCTAACACTGATGAGGTTGGATATAAATGAGGGAATGTAGTACACCACCATGAGGGTGCAGTGCTCCTTGGTCTTGCACACGAAGAGTATCATCCCGCGTCCCTAATTGCCAATGACAGAGCCATCGCCAAACTTCACAATGCTGACAATGCTGGAGTCAAGCTTGGAGAAGACCCCCCGTGTAACAGTCATGTGGTTGGTAGCCTTGGTATCCAGATACCAGAGCTGGTCATCATGTGCCTCCTTGTGATCCAGCTGGGCAAACACCTTGGCCTCTACCAGCTGCATGGGCTCATGCAATGCCGGTGGTGGAATGGGCATGGGTGTGGCCGGCAACATGACGTAGGCCCTCACCATCATCAGGAGCGTAACCTCCGTGTCTTCTTGTCACACCCCAAAAATTCTAATCTAGGTTAAGCGAGCATAATCACCCTAGTATTATGTTTTGCGTGAATTATGTCACATGTATATTTGTACTGGTGAGTGGAAATGATCTAAGGCTAGTTAGAAGTACCCCCTATGCTTTGGAAAGGAAGAATAGAAGGAGAAAGGAAGAAAGGGGAAAAAGGAAGCAAGGTTTTCAGCACAAAACAATCGAAAAAGGAAGCAAGCTTTTCAGCACAAAACCATCCTTGCGGTCTGACCGAGACCCCTTGTGGTCTGACCGCCAGGGTGCAGTGGGTTTTTGCTTAAAGCGTATCGACTAACGCTCACTCCCCTCTCTCTTGCATTTCACTCTCGCTCACTCACTTCGCCTAGAGAGTGAGAGAGAGTGAGAGAGAGAGATCACCTCAACATCCCAAATGGCTCGAGATTGACAAAGAGGACTCCCCCGAGCTTCCCAAGGACTTCCCTGAGCTCCTCCCCCTCTTCTCCATCTCTAGAGATGTCTTTCTCTAGTTTTTGCCACCTCAAGCCTAACGACCACCTCGAGGCCTGATCCACAAATTGGAGCTTCCCCGAGGTGAACCGATCCAATACAAAGCTCCCTGGGCCAAGGTGAGCATCCCCCTACAATTTTTCCACCGTTCTCGAGCTCTAATTGGTCTCCATCTTGGTTATACCGAGTTCAACCCTAGGTTTAGGTCCCACCCATGAGGATTCATGAGTTTGGTCCAGTACATGTCGTCCAAACTACCTTAGAAACACTCCACCAGTGTCGTAGAGCATTTTAGTACCCTTTGTGTTCGAAGGAATCGCCGGTGAGCTCGCCGAGGTGGCATCAATAGGGTCCAACAATCTGACCGCCAGCAAGACTAAGTCTGTTTGGATCGACTCCATAGTCAGGAGTCTGACCGCCAGATCTTCGATCTTACCGCCAAACCTACTCAATACCGAATTCTTCTCTTCTCGATTCTAACGGTCTAACTTCCAGCCATCGAGTACCTAGTGAACTTAGGATGTACTACATGAGGTTCAAACCTTCATCTCTAGTACTGTTGGCTTTCGTTTGCGAATGGTTTTGAGACATGATGCTTTCCATGTTGTTCGCAATCATGCATCATAAGCATTTTTCTTTTCCATCATTAGTTGGTTTATTCGGTGCATTCTTGATTGTTTAAAGAGTGACGCGCCAACAATTTGCAAAGTCGAAGTCGATACCAAACCAGAATCCATGATCAATGTTAGCTTCAGAGCAATCAGGAAAGCATCTAAGCATATTCTACATTATTAGTTGGATCATGTGTAGTCTAAATTGATAAATTATCGCTTATATATGTTATGCGTGTTAGCGAGTCTGTGTTGGGTATGTGAGTAGAACCTATGTTGATGCATTACTTCTACCTTGAATTATTGATGATCTCTATCCTTGTAGTCTTGGTATAACATTTTTGTTGTCTAACTTAAATGCTATCCGAATTACTTAGCAATGCATAGGTCCTCTGTAAAACTTGATGAAGGTGATATGCACTATAGGCAATCATAGAGATGATTGTATCACACGTCTATGTTCATGTACTACCGAATAATGTGTTACTCCAAGAATGACTATCATTTACATTCATTGGCAAGTATGTGACTTGTTTATTAAACTCTTTGTTTATATCATGATGTTATTCTTAGTCGATCCATGGTCGCATATCATTATGATGATACATAAGACCAGCACATGTATAAATTGATGATCACGTTTCATGGATCATAGGTATAGAGATAGCAGGTCATTAGTGTGGACATTTATGTTAGAGAACATGATGTTGGATAGACCCACCTTGAGATACTGCTGGGATTGTTCTTTATGATGTGCCATCAGTTGTTATCTCAAATGGTGTACCTGTAGGATCTTTGGACCTGAGATCGTCATTGATCCCAAAATGTGTAGTGCATACTTTGAGACTGCCAAATGCTATTCTATAACTATGTAGTCATAAAGGTAGTTTCCAGGTTTGTCATGAAACATGTCGTGGGGTATGAGCGATCAAGATGGAATTTGCCCCTCCTTGATAACAGGAGAGATATCTCTGGGCCCCTTGAGGTAGTTGGATTGACAAAGTGTATGGACATGCCAATATGATTAAAGAGTTAATTATGATGAATCCACTACATGATCGAGTGAATGGTCGAGCTATCACAAGGGTGGCACGTATCTCGCCTTGAGCTTGACTGATATCATGAGGCGAGGGGATCAGTCCATGTGTATATCAAGGTTCAGTCGATATGATCTTTTGTGTATACTCGGGAGTCAGAATGTCCTGCTAGGGACCGCTATTGATTTTCGTTTGGAAAATGTTTCTGAGTTGTAACCATTTGTACATGAACCTAACGGGTCACACACTTAATAGGTTGGAACAAACCATGCGAATTGGATTCATATATGGGTTTTGATTGGATTGTGATTCATGAGAAGTCCTAAAGGGTTTCCAGCGTGGGAGCCCATTGGTGAGCTCTATATAAGGAGAGGCATGGTAGGGCATGCGAAGTTTCAGCCACTCCGAAACCCTAGCCGCAGTCTTCCACATGATATCCTAAAAACCCTAGCCGTGCGTGCGGTGCTAGCACATTGGCGCTTGGCGTTTTTGCCCAGTACGTGTGGATATCGTAGAGGCGTTGCTTCTATTGCGGCGCTGATCTTCTCGGTGAGGAGCATGACCACCTGTGCGGGTTGGTCGAGGAGTATGACCACCTGCTCGGAGTTGGTCGAGGAGCACAACCACCTGCGTGGGGCTACTCGCGGATCTAATTGAGAAGCTGCTCGAGGAGTTTGACGCGCACAATGTTGGATTGGTCTACTCTAAGTCTTCTTCTGCTGCACTACGCGTCGAGCAATAACGGTCCATGATCTCCTATTAGCATGATATTTTGAGTGAATGCGGTAGAAAAATTTTGTTTTAGGTTAGCGTAGCCTGCCTATTCCCAACAGTGGTATCAGAGCCATCTTGCATAGTTTTTGATCTGGATCAGTCACATATATATGATATGTGGTAGCAATAGATTGGATCTATTATTTTAGTGATTGGTTCATGTGATGGATCGGTCGCTTCACGGTTTGGTGTAATTGGGATCGGATGAGGTGCGAGTCGATGGAACCATACGACCAAAAAGGTTAGCTTGATCTCCCACCTGGCCACACGTGCAACTTGCCCCTACCGGCTGGAATCACCATCGGGGCTTACAGCATGCACCACTTAGTGGTCAGGAGAACAGCTGATTGAAGTTGTACGTATTGTCGTCGTTTTCAGAAAACCTCACGTCATGATCAATATGATTGATTCAATGAAAATTGAAGAATTGTGAATGACTTGGAATCGACTTGATATGATCAATCTGATGAGATTTTCATAGTGATTTCATAAATACAATATATAAATTTTTGAGAGGTTTTCAGGGCGTCGTGCTGTCCGAGCCTAGGGCTTATAAAGATAACATGTTGATTTATATTAGAATTTGATTCCACGCTTAATTCGTTTTTGTAGAGAATGTTGTAACTAGTATGACCTTATTATATATGTGATGCATGTTTGTAATTTTCATGACCTGCGTGGCATGGTTAATTGCAGCCCAAGGCTGTCATGTTATTGTATAATGGCCTACGTGCTGACATGTGATGCTTCATATTCTCATGTAATTTGTCTAGTGCTATTAGGTGTAATAAACTAATACATAACCATGAAGACTTGAAGCATGATGAATCGGAGGACAAGGACCATGGCGATAGAGATCACCATGTGAAGAGGTCATACTATATCATAGTTAATATGATTATCTGTGATGCTTATTTATGTTCCTGTCATGCTATTTTATTCATATTTTCTATGAGATGAATATGTTTACATGATAGAATAGCTTCCCTCAGAAAAATTAAGAATAATTGACGCCCTTCAAATAGCTGCACTACTTAGGTTTTGATCATTGTTTGGTAGATCTGCCAAAGCAGGGTGCCATCTTTTATCTTAACCAGTTAGGTGGATGTTGGGCATCCACATGCATAGTGTTGATTTACTTAACAAAGCTATTAAAACGGTTTTGGGCTTTGGGCATAGTTTTGGCGCTACGGTTTTGGGCTTTGGGCATAGTTTTGGGGCTGGGGCATTTGATGGCACCCAACAAACAAGAGGCACATAGGGATGTGATTAGCAAGATATTACTTATCTATGTCACCTAAGTTACTAGCAGTGATACCAAAGCTCACTAGAACCTAGTTGAATATGGACTTTGTTCCACTATATGTTGTTAGAGTGAAATGGTTTCAAAATATATAGTGGGAGTATCTTTTGTTACATAAATATATTGGTAAACTTTACATATTTATTTTTGTTGTAGATCATGGTACCTACTGTGCCAATTCTAGTTTTAATCTGTGTTCGATTCTTGAAAAAGAAAAGATATCTGGAACAAACTTTATTGATTGGTATAGAAATATGAGAATTGTTCTCAAACTAGAGAAAAAGGAATATGTTCTAGAGGTTCCCTATCCTAATGAACCAGCTGATAATGCATCTGCCACTGATCGGAGGGCTTATGAGAACCATACTAATGATTCACTCGATGTTAGTTGTCTCATGCTTGCCACTATGTCCTCTGAGCTTCAGAAGCAAGCTAGGGCCGAGAGGTTCAACACCTCCAAGTCCTTGTTTGCGTGCAGGTTGATAGAAGGCAGTCCAGTTAGTACTCATGTGATCAAAATGATTGGTTACATTGAGAGCCTGGAAAAAAATTGGTTTTCCCCTTAGTCCTGAGTTGGCTATAGATGTAATTCTCCAGTCGCTCCCTGCAAGCTTTGAGCCGTTCATTTTGAATTTTCATATGAATAGGATGGAGAAGAGCATGGCTGAATTACATGGGATGCTTAAGACTACTGAGGAAAGCATTAAGAAAACCTCTAGTCATGTGATAATGGTTCAGAAGGATAGCAAGAAGAGAAAAAGCAAGGCCAAGGCTAAAGCGTCAGATGAGATCTTGAGCTCAAAGCCTAAACCTATTGGAAAGTCCAGGGTAGACCCTGCTGCTTCTGATGCTTGCCACCACTGTCATAAGCCTGGCCATTGGCGGAGGAAGTACAAGCTATACTTGGAAGAACTTAAGAAGAAGAAGGGAAGTAAGACTTCCGCTTCAGGTATAATTGTTATTGAAATTAATCTTGCTACTCGGCCTAATGATTCATGGGTATTTGATACCGGATCGATGATTCATACTTGCAAATCATTGCAGGGACTGAAAAGGTCAAGAGAGTTGTTGGCCCTTGTACATACTGATGTATGTGGACCAGTGAGCTCTATCGCTAGAGGTTGTTTTCAGTACTTCATTACTTTTACCGATGACTTTAGTAGATATGGTTACATCTACCTAATGAGGCACAAGTCTGAGTCCTTTGAAAAGTTCAAGGAGTTTTAGAATGAAGCACAAAATCAACTTGGCAAGACAATTAAATTTCTACGATCTGATCGTGGAGGTGAATATTTGAGCCATGAGTTTGGTGATCATCTAAAGCAATGTGGAATTATTCCACAGTCGACTCCATCGGGGACGCCTCAATGGAATGGAGTGTCCGAACGGAGGAACCAGACTTTGTTGGACATGGTCCAGTCCATGATGAGCTAATCTAATCTTTCATTATCCTTCTGGGGATACGCTCTAGAAACTGTTGTGTTCACTTTAAATAGGGTTCCATCTAAAACTGTAGAGAAGACACCATATGAGATATGGACCTGAAAGCTTTCCGGTTGTCTTTCCTTAAGATCTGGGGTTGTGAGGCCTATGCAAAATGTTTGACGTCTGATAAGCTCGCTCTCAAATCAAATAAATGCTTCTTTGTGTGGTATCCCAAGGAAACCAAAAGATATTACTTCTATAACCGGGAAGAAGGCTAAGTGTTTGTCACCCGGAACGGTGTTTTTCTGGAAAAAGAGTTTCTCTCAAAGGAACATCAGTGGGAGCATGGTGCAACTCGAAGAGTCAGGAATCATCAGAAGGTGTTTTAGCTCCTACTGAACCACAATTAGATGTTATAGAACATGTTGTGGAGACACCAGCCTGACGACAGTCGGAAAGGATTAGTTGCGCACCTGAGAGGTTTATGTTCCTAACAACGGAGTAGCGCGATATATTATTGTTAGACAATGATGAACCTAAGACTTAGTCGGAAGCGATGGTGGGACCGGACACTACAAGACGGCTTGGAGCCATGAGATTCGAGATAGAATCCATGCACGATAATCAAGTTTGGAACTTAGTTGATCCACCTGATGGTGTCAAAGTAGTTGAGTGCAAATGGGGTTTTAAGAAAAAGATAGACATTGATGGAAATATTCACATCTATAAGGCACGATTAGTGGCAAAAGGTTTCAGGTAGATTCGAGGTGTTGATTATGATGAAACATTTTCGTCCGTCACAATGCTAAAGTCTTTCTGGATCATCCTAGCAATTGCCGTATATTATGACTATGAGATATGGTAGATGGATGTAAAAACAACTTTCCTTAATGGAAACCTCGGTGAGGATGTGTACATGACACAGCCTGAAGGTTTTGTCGATCCGAAAAATGCTAGGAAGATATGCAAGCTGCAAAAGTCCATCTATGGGCTGAAACGAGCTTCTCAGAATTGGAACCTTCATTTTGATGAAGTGGTCAAAGGGTTTGGATTCACCAAGGATGAAGAAGAGCCTTGTGTTTACAAAAAGGCTAGTGGAGCGCACTTGTGTTTCTGGTCTTATATGTAGATGATATATTATTTATCGGGAATGATATTCCGATGCTTGATGCCATCAAATCTTCATTGCAAAAGAGTTTTTCAATGAAAGATCTAGGAGAGGCAGCATACATATTGCGCATAAAGATCTATAGAGATAAGTCGAGAAGGCTAATCAGATTAAGCCAAAGTACATACATCGACAAGGTATTGAAAAGGTTCAATATGCAGGATTCCAAGAAAGGTTTCTTGCCAATGTCACATGGCATTACTCTCAGTAAGAGTCAGTGTCCTTCGACCACTGATGAGTTCGAGAGGATGAGTGCGATCTCGTATGCTTCCGCTATCGGGTCCATCATGTATGATATGCTTTGTACACATCTAGATGTCTCCTATGCTCTAAGTGTTACGAGTAGATACCAATCAAACCTGGGGGAAGCTTATTGGGTAATAGTAAAGAATATCCTCAAGTACTTGAGAAGAACTATGGATATGTTCCTAGTCTACGGAGGTGAGGAAGAGCTCGTTATAAATGGTTACACTGATGCTAGCTTCCAAACCGACAAGGATGATTCGAGATTGTAATCTGGTTTTGTGTTTTGCCTCAATGGAGGAGCAGTGAGTTGGAGAGTTCCAAGCAAGAAACGGTGGCTGATTCCATGACGGAGGCTGAGTATATTGCAGCTTCTAAAGCTGCAAAGGAGGCTATTTGGATTAGAAAGTTTGTTTCTGAGTTAGGTGTGGTGCCTAGTGCTTCTAGTCCAATGGATCTCTATTGTGATAATAGTGGAGCCATTGCGTAAGCCAAAGAACCTAGGTCGCATCAAAAGTCCAAGCACATACTGCAGCGCTATCACTTTATTCGAGAGATTTTAGATCAGGGCGACGTGAAGATATGCAAGGTGCACATGGATTTGAAAATTTTGATCAGTTGACAAAGCCACTCCTATGACCCAAGCATGAGGAGCACATGAGAACTATGGGTATTAGATACTTACATGATTGACTCTAGTGCAAGTGGAAGATTGAAGGTGATATGCCCTAGAGGCAATCATAGAGATGATTGTATCACACGTCTATGTTCATGTACTACCGAATAATATGTTATTCCAAGAATGACTATCATTTACATTGATTGGCAAGTATGTGACTTGTTCATGAAACTTTTTGTTTATATCATTATGTTATTCTTAGTCAATCCCTAGTCGCATATCATTATGATGATACATAAGACCAGCACATGTATTGATTGATGATCACATTTCATGGATCATAGGTATAAAGATACCAAGTTAATAATGTGGACATTTATGTTAAAGAATATGATGTTGGATAGACCCACCTTGAGATACTGCTGGGATTGTTATTTATGATGTGCTATCAGTTGTTATCTTAAATGGTGTACCTACAGGATCCTTAGACCTGAGATCATCATTGATTCCCAGAATGTGTAGTGGCATACTTTGAGACTGCCAAACGCTATTCCGTAACTGGATAATCATAAAGATAGTTTTTGGATTTGTCATGAAACATGTCATGGGGTATGAGTGATCAAGATGAAATTTGCCCATCCTTGATAACGAGAGAGATATCTCTGAGCCCCTTGAGGTAGTTGGATTGAGAAAGTGTATGGCCATACCAATATGATTAAAGAGTTAATTATGATGAATCCACTACTTGATCGAGTGAATGGTCGGGCTATCACAAGGGTGGTATGTATCTCTCCTTGAGTTTGATTGGTATCGTGAGGCGAAGGGATTAGTGCATGTGTATATCAAGGTTCATCCGATATGATATTTTGTGTATACTCAGGAGTCAACATGTCCTACTAGGGACCGCTCTTGATTTCGGTTTGGAAAGGGTTTCCAATTCATAGCCATTTGTACATGAACCTAACGGGTCACACACTTAATGGGTTGGAACAAAACATGCGAATAGGATTTGTATATGGGTTTTGATTGGATTGTGATCCATGAGAAGTTAGAGTCCTAAATGGTTTCCAATGTAGGAGCCCATTGGCGAGCTCTATATAAGGAGAGGCAAAGGTAGGGCGTGCGAAGGTTGAGCCATTCCGACACCCTAGCCACAGCCTTCCACACTATCTCCCAAAACCCTAGCCGCACGAGGGTTATGTTATGTTGTTGATCTCTGGATAGGAGGGTACAGTTGGTTAAGTGTAGATGCTCACACACTTGGGTCGTTTTTCTTTTGCATACAAATTCACGTAACCTTATGGTTGATTCCTTTCTAATTCATCCAGATGCATTGTCCTTGGAATCGGGTTATTATATGTACCCATTATGGATTAAGTCTTGTGAGTACCTTTATACTCACATTGCTTTGATGAGTTTTGCAGGTGAGGAAGAGGTAGTTTTTAGTTACTTCACACCCACCGATATTGGCTACAGGTGAGAATAGTGCCATCTACTTGGGTTGTGTTATTTTGGGGTGGTGCCTCAAGGCAAAAGGCTCCACCTATCTTTTGTTGTACTAGACTTTACTTTCGTTGCATAGTATCTCTAAGCGGCTAGGAGGTTAAGTTGTGCTTCTGTCCTCCTGGCATACGTTTCTGTAAATGGATGAAAATCTGTAATAACTTAAAAACTTGTAATATAATTTTATTATTCGCTCTTTATTATACCTTGATGTGATGGATCATGTTGTAAAGGCTCATGTTCCGATCTTGGGTATAAAACACTTACCAAGACTATCAGGATTGGATTATGGTTAATCATTGTGGTCATGATTGTGTAAATGATCACCCTAATGATTAATTAAAATACAATTTGGATGCTTTCTCGCACTTTTTCTTTGGCCAGGTCAGCTTTAGTCTACTTCAGCTTGTTGCAGCAGTGTTTGGCCCACTGGCTAGTTTGCCGCAATTCCAGCATTTGTCCTTGGAGACATCCCAATTGCTTATTTTGGTGTCGGACGAGCCCTCACCTTGCGGTCGCTCACAGACGAGCGCGACCCATTTCTCCTCCATGAGGAGCTGTTTCCCGCTCGAGGTCATCTGAGTGGTCAATGCCAGTGATCTTTGGCAGCCTTCAGGTGTCATGTCACCTCCTTAATTGACAAAGTAGATAAGTCTAGAAGCATTTCGATCGATTGTGCGATGTGCGCAAACCTTGGTTGCATGACACGATGGTACTTCTCCATGACCTTTGTGTCATCGATGACATCGCTGAGGATTGTGAGTTGGCTCATCAGCCCACTCAGTTGCAATGCAAAATCCTCCCCCACCTCTCCATCATAGAATTCGATTGACTCGTACTCCTAACGAGCTGCTAAGCCTTCACCTTCTGGACATGATCGGTGCTGACCCGCATGGCCTAGACTTCATCCCAAGCATCCTTCATGCCTTTCTTGACAATGAGGGTAGAGATCATCTTAGGTGGAACGGCGTGCGGGATGGCCTCCATCTCCATCCTATCTTTCTGCTGGTTGGTGCCACCGTACTCGACAACATCCCAAAGCCTGCGTGCGTGGAGCATGACCATAACATGAGGGCCAGTTGCCATAGTTCATCTTGGTGAGCATCGGGTATGCCACGCCATCAACCTCTCACACCATACGCTGCACGGACCTCATGGCCACTATCATCACAGTTTCGTAGTCGTCATGGACATGAAGAAGGTGTGTAGGCACGCTCGTCGCGATGGAGTCCTAAAGAACCTGGCATCGGGAGCCCATGACATCAACATGGTGGAAGGCTCGATCGACACTAGCTCTGGTACCAAATGTCAGGATCGCTTGCCCATAGCCTACTTTGATCTCACAGACAAACACATGCGAAACTCGAAGAAAAAGATGCATGGACACATGAGGTTTTGTGCTATCCAACTGGGGCAGTGTTTTCTGTATATTGCTTCGCTATTTAAACAAAATCAACTAAAGAAACTTATGGCAGTAAACATGCACTTATTCCACACTACAACCTGCACCATGCATGGGCATTAAGCATCAGAATTGATGGCAGGAAACTGAAGGAAAGAAACTGGAGAACAACTCAACAAATGACTGAAAAACTAACGCGCACTAAAGCAAATTAAACTACCAGGGGAACATGCGAGAATTAACTGACAATGGTGACACCTATATGCATCATCTCACGCAATAGTAACCGTCTGGCAAATGATATGGCGGACAGTTGCTATGACGAACTAACTACATTTGTATGACATATCTTACATTGTGCTAGACAATAACCGTCTGTGATGTGTGTGGAGGCAAAAAACAACAACTACCGTCCATCTCCCACCACGACCACCTCTAGCTCAGGGTCGGGCCCGCCATGGACGTGGAGACAGGGGTCGAGTCCATTGTCATCGAATCACGATTATTGTTTTCGACCTTGTACGATCGTGGCCAAATCGTGCATGAAGACTGCCTTCATAGCCATCGGCATGTGCATAAAAAAGCAAGATTAAAATAGAACTCCATATTAGGGTCATTGCAGCGACCTTCTTCCTCCTCGTCATGTCATCGCACCAACAGTCATGCACTCCTTCCTCCTTTTCATACCGCAATATCGGTGGCTCCTTTCATTGTGTCATCTTCCGCTCCTACATGAACGGCGGCCACCTCAAAGTCGCACCTCCACCTCCTCCCATGTGGGATCTGACTGCACCAGATCAGCGCTGCTGCACCAACCATTGACATTGCCAACATGTGTGTCGCTGCCATCTTCCCCGGCTCCTTACGAGGACAAGCAAGCAGGAGTCATCGCCATCAAAGAGGCAAGGTGGAGGAGGCCGGGCGGTGAGGTGGTGGCTATGGAGGAGGCTGGGTGACGAGATGACAATTGGGATGGAATGGAGTTGAAAATTGGGAGGGAATGGAGATGAAAATTGGGAGAGAAAGTTAGGCTATTTATAAGGCTCTGGTAAAAGCAGATAGTTCTTCATTAAAATTGATAGCCATATCTTTGTCTTGGCCATGAAACTGTAACCCTAAAAGGATATATCACAGTTGGTTCCTAATAAGAACCAATTGTGATATTTGCATCACAGTTATTTTTCTCTCAAGAACCAACTATCATAACTTTGAAACAAAATCAAAAACTTCGCAGGAGAAAAAACTAGAACAACTTGATCTAGAAAAGAATGAAGAAGAAACCTAAATAACCCAAAAATTACTGTTGGAAAAGGACGGGTTCCCCAGAATGTCGAAGAACAGGGGAGAGGGACTGATGAGGGTTCCTGAGAGTAGCAAGTTCGCCATTGTCATCGCCATCGCCTTCCTCCCATGGTGGCTACCTACACTTTGTTGCAGACCTGGGCAACTGGGCCTGATGGGCCAGCCCGATATGGACCTAGCTAGGCATCGCCCATCAGACCTACCTAACTAAACGGGTCGTGTCATGTCGACCCGTGTGCCGGAGGCACGACCCGTTAGAGACTATGCTATGCCAAGCCAACCTAGGCATGGTTGCGACACATCGTGCCATGCCGGGTGGAAGGTTACGGTGTTAGGGCAGCAGTGCGGGGACAGTTGGGCGTGGCAGCAAGGTGGTGTGGGGTGGCGGCGGGGGCGAGGTAGCAGGAGCAGGTTGGTCGGGCGGCAGCGTGGGGGTGGAGCGGCGGAGGCGAAACGGGTCGTTCGGGCAGTAGTGCAGGGCAGCGAATGCAGGGCAGGACGGGGCATAGCCGGGCCATACCGTGCCTCCAGTATCAAGCCACATGCTGACCCATTAGAAACAGTCCATTTAAACAGCTTTATATTGTTGTAGTCGCACTATGCGCCTAGAAGGCCAAGGGCGGGGAGTTTCCTTGGGGCTAAAGCGGGTCATAGTGCAAGTACTACCTGGATGCATCGTGACCTTCATCAATTTTATTCACCCAGTACATACCCAACCCGTTACTTTGAGAACGAACTGCTCCACATGGTACCTGTACTTGTGCACTGTTTCACAACCGGCCACGCAGTACAACCAACCCGATGCGTTATGTCGCGGCAATTGGATCTGGATGTCAAAGGCAGGCACCTAACACTATCGGAGCCTTACAACCAAGGCTACTCCCTGACTGTTTGAAAGTGACAACTGATTAGCTTTAGGCTTTGCTCCCAACGCACGAAAACTCGCAGATTTGTCCGACCAAAAAGGTTTTTCATCCTCCAAATATAATCAAATTAATCAAACAATAATGGACTCAATCATTCGGTGTCTGAAATCTGAATTTTGTGTATATCAAGAGCAAATCGTTTCGACTCGTTGCCAATTCTGGCCAATGAGTGATGATTCAAACAGCCAACTGATTGATCTGTAACTTTATGAAGCTGAGAAGACGGATTAGAGAACCCTCCAACAAAGTTCAGTTCAAAGAAATTGTAGGTTAGGTACTTTTTCGTTGTCAAGTTGTCGTTGCAAGGTTATTTCAGGTTTGATGATTGAGTTTGGCCTATTATGTTTTTCTCATTTTTGAAAAGGTTATACTGTGAGTATATAGAAATAGAGGACTAACAAAACACATGTCGATTGCTCCTGAATTAGCTTAGAGAAGCAGCTATCGCACATCCAAAGGTGGACCATAACCAAAATTTTAGATGGAGTAGAATTTACCTTGGCATTAGCGGGCGCCCGCCGTTGAGCCACGCTCACCCACCACTGAGGCAATAATTTGTCCCAATCTCATCTACCAAATGTTGACACCGTAACAGCAGGTTATGAGCATGACAAAGCAATGTTCCATGGAAAATAAAAACATTGACACAGCAACATACATTAGTTTTTTTTAAATAAAAGGGAATAAAGATTGAATTATACCGAACTCCAACGTAGTTATACCTCAAACGGAAAAATTCTAACCCACCAGTTAAGAGCTTTACTTTACTTTTTTCAGATAAAACACTTTCTTGAAACAACCAATTCAAACTTGGCTAAAACAACTCGGTAACGTTTACTGAAGTGCTCATTGAAAATAATTGTACGAAAACAAACTAAAGTGTGGAAATTAAAAAAATCAAAGTAACTAGGCGATTCATTCTGCAGTGTCGAAATCAAAACATTTGCAAGAAACTGCCCACTGAAAAATACCCTGAAATGAAGGAGCAATGGTGTCTACTTTCTCTCTGTTGCTGAAATAGGAAAGACAAAAAAGGCCTACTTAACATTGCACAGACCTGAACCTTCAGCAACAAAATTGTGATTTGTGAATCACATCACAATATCAGAAAATATTAAAAAACAAACTGAAATCCTGAAGCCATAAAAAAAGAAGTTAAGCCTTTTCCTTGTATGTAACTATGTATTAATGCATACACAGAAAGCCTCGATTAATTCGTTATTATTCTTTTTACATTTTTCTCTGAATCCAACAAAACAAAGAAATTAACCCCCAAGAAAAAGAGAAGAAATTTGGAGATCCAATCAATGATCAAACCACAGTGTGGCAGCTGAGGCTTGGCTTCCACTGCACCTGCCTGGTCTCCACCCACGCCAAGAACCTGTATACCTTCCCGAACACACACAAGAACACCAGCGCGGCGACGACACTGTACACGGCAACGCTCGCCGCGGCGCCCTCTGCCAGCGTCCACCCAGTGAGGTACACGGCGTCGCCGGCTACTAACACCCAGCTGGCGCCCTCCAGCGCCAAGCGCGTCCACGCGCTCAGCCGCTCCTCGCCGTAGATCCGGCACACCATCCTCGAGCACAGCGCGAAGATGACGGCCAGCGCCGTCTTAGACAGCCCCCGATAGAGCACCGTCTGGCCACCGACAACCAGCGGCTCCATCCGGCAGAGGCACGTCGCGCACTCTCCGGAGAACCGCGACCACCGGAGCGCGTCCGTTCCGGTGTAGTGCGGCAGGACGACGGCGTCCAGGTACAGGCTCGCGTGCAGGATGCCGGACACCGTGGACGCCTCGAGCACGGCGTACCGCAGGTCGCCATCGGCCTCATTCGGGAACGTCAGCGCCGATGCCTTCAGCGTCAGCAGCAATGCCGGGCCGAGCTGCGCGACCGGGAACACGGCGTTCAGCCTCTGCCCCTTGGCGAAAACCAGGAGCAGCAGCGGCAGCAGGAACGGCCCCGAGGGCACCAGGTACTTCCTGTTGATCCGTCGGAAGGCCGTGCCGCTCCTGCCGATATCTAGGATGGTGAACACTGCGGCGGAGAGGACGCAGTAAGCGGCGAAAACCGCAACAACGACACCGACGGATTCTGGGTAGTCGCCGGGGTAGGAGCTGTCGCAGTAGTAGTGGTAGGGGCAGGTGACGAAGTCCCTGGTCTCCTCCAGCTGCCACCTAGTGCACTTGAGGATCTGCCTCGTGATGTTGCTGCCCTGGCCCCTCCAGATGGTTGCCGCCGCCGCCGCCTTGTGCATGCCTCCAACTCCGAGAACTGAGAGCATCTGATAGTAGAACATGGCTGGATCGATAAATCTAATTATATGGTGATGATGATGGTGGCTTTCTTCTCCTCTTTCTTGTATCTCCTGACCTGCAGCCTCTCCTGCTGCAGGGGTTGCTAGGCATGTGCATGCTGCATTTGGTGGCTAATAATGGCTTCTTTGCAGGGGCAGCTGCACCTCCGTCTCATTAGTCATTACTCGTCTTTTTGCTCCTTCCTTTCCCTCATGGATATTGGTGTGGTGGTGATGTTGCTTGGGGAGGGTGATGAGAATAGATGGGCAAG
The DNA here is from genome assembly GCF_958298935.1 of Phragmites australis. NCBI lineage: Eukaryota > Viridiplantae > Streptophyta > Magnoliopsida > Poales > Poaceae > Phragmites > Phragmites australis. The sequence continues at coordinate 18,089,751 of NC_084941.1, read as the reverse complement.
TGACAAGTTTGTCCCTGTGACGATGAGGGACAAACGTTTCTCCCTGGACGATATTTCCAAGGATTGCTCAAAAAACTCTATTTTAAAACATGGTCTAAGGGTGTTTTTTTTCCAACCAAGTTGTTCGCTTGTTCCTTACTCATCATCACATAAGACTATAGTTTGGGTTGCTTGAAATCCATACTTTTAAAATTTGACAATCAATAAGAACTTTAAAAATGGTATAGCTAGATTTATTTTAAAGAATAATTTCAAGGCATTTACATTATATATATATTATATTAGTAATTAGTAGTCAAAGTAATGTGTTAGTGACTGTATCATTGTCTAAAACAACACTTTTTGAACTGTTCTTCAAATGAACTTAGCAAAATTGCAATCGAAGAAAAGATGTTGAATTGTCTCATTACAATTGTAAAAACAACATTTTGTATTCCCTTGCCAATTTCTCTTTACTGAGTTATCTTTAGTTAAGATGACTCCTTTGATCAAGAACCATAAGAAGATCTTGATCTATAAAGGAAGCTTTAGTTTCTATAATAAATGATTATTAACTAGGATGTTATCATTAAGAGTTGCCCTTTACATTGAGTTTATTGAGAACTGATCACTTGAGTAAATGCCATCTAAAATCATCAAGTTCATCATTTAACTCGATAACTGTGACTTTTGCCACCAGTTCATTCGAAGCCTCAAGCTTACCTCCCATCAATGTTCTACAGAAAGAAATATTTTAAGGATCAAAACTAAGAACATCAACTATAGTCACCTGCTTCTTGTATGCGATGTTATATAATACTATGTATTGCTCACTTAAAGTGGTTGTTCCTAGCTATTTGTCTTCCCAGAATCTTCCAAGTAGCTGAGTACTACAAATCAAGTGAACAAGAGCAGAAGACTACATCAAATGGCCAAACCTTTCCCCTCAGCTCAACATGATAGAAAAACATTCACCCAATGACCCAAACACCCCTCCTCTGTTGGTATCCTCTGTGGACATTATTATTAGGAATATAGAGTTCCTATCCCTTATATATAGGTTACTAAAGTCCTTATCCTATACTCATATATTCTCTGTATATTAACCTAAGGGCTACTGTCGGTGGATGAACACCACAAGCAGGGAACCTGAGGGACTCCCTTTGAGATTCGGCCGGGGGGCTGATTCTGGATCCACCTCGTACGTAGATTTAATGCGAATGTATGAGATCTAGGCGAGAAGGATGATCGTCAGCTAGTAGGAGTAAATGCACAAGGGGTTTTAGACAGGTTCGGACCGCACGGGATGTAATACCCTACTCCTGTGTGTCTGATGTGCTATTAATGCTCATATAATGCCTTTCTCTGGATCTCTGTGTTACAAGGTTTTTTGCTCTTGTTACAGCTTCTGAACTTCTAAGAGCCTTAACTTCTCAAAAACTAGAACCTGTCTTTCTACGAAGTGCTCTCCCCCCCCCCCCCCCCACCTTTTATCCTACCGGGGGAGGCTCGGCGTGCCCAAATCGGGGGCACAAGTTCCCGTAAGCTATAAATGGAAATCAACCATTATGGGTCTACAGTTTGATGTTACAGGGGTTAAAAATGCGCCCTTCGGTCGGACCCGTCGCTCATTACGCCCCAACTTTAGCAGGTTCAAGGGGCCCACCGGGCAGCCGCTGAATGTCCCCGCATGCCCGTCCAGTCAGAGCAGATCTAACACGGTCTGATGCGGCAGGGTGGCAGGCGATACGCCTTGAGCCCAGCGATAATATCTTCAAGCTGTTTCCTTTATGGGCCCCACAGGGTGACGTGCGATGGGACCCGTCACATTAAATGTCCCCACGCCTTCCTGCCAGGCGGTGGCAGGGACTGACGTACTCAGTACGATAGGCGTGGGGGGGAGTGGTCGGATGTGACTGGCCACGCTCCCTCTTAAATGCAGCATCGGACCTCTCACCGATTGACACCTCACTGTGGAGCCCTTGCGGCGTCCACCGGCACGGGGCTTCTCGGGTCCTCGGGGAACTTTGGGTACTCGGGGGCCAGCTGTTCTTGGCCCTAAGCACCCTCTCCCGGATTTGTCTCTTCTCGGATCCTTGGGGAACTTCGGGTACTCGAGGGCTAACTGTTCATGGCCCCGAGCACCCCTCCCGGAACTAGCTCTTCTCAGGTACTCGGGGGCCAACTGTTCATGGCCCCGAGCACCCCTCCCGAAACTGGCTCTTCTCGGGTCCTCAGGGAACTTCGGGTACTCGGGGGCAAACTGTTCATGACTCCGAGCACCCCTCCTGGAACTGTCTTTTCTCGGCTCTTGGGGAGATGGTCCCCGAGGGATGGCGCCACGTGGTATTGCGCTATCCTGGCCTCAGGACTCAGGGACCCCTGGTTCACATGTCACCGACAGCTACCATTGAATACAAGTTGCTATTCCTAACATGGTATCACAGCTAGGGTTTTTTTTTTGAACATCGCAACTCGCCCTGATCCACCCACCCACTGCCACCTGCTTTCTCTCTCTCGTTGGCCGGCTCCCTCTCTCTCCCTCTCTCTCTCCCGTTGGCTTCTCTCCTTGCCGACCCGTCCTCTCCCTGCCTGGATCCATCCTTCTCCGTGGAAGGATCACTCTGGTTCTCCTTCACCACCGCTGGATCGATCCAAATCTCCCCCGATCAAATCCGGACCCTCCATGCCCAGCTCAGTCTCCTTCCCCGTGCTTCTCGCCTGGATTGGTCAGATCCACCCTGAGTCATGTGTCGCACGCTTCTCATCGTCCCATCACCTGAACCAGACCTCCCGTCGCCTGGACGCTATTGCGTACTCCTTGAATTTGCGAGGGAAGGGGAGGGGGAGGGGGTGTTAGGAATATAGAGTCCTTATCCCTTACATATAGGTTAGTAGAGTCCTTATCCTGTGATATTCTAGGGGTAGGGAATGTTATCGGCCTAATCCCTATAGGCCAGCCTGACTAGGAAGTGGCAGCGGCCAGGGTTAAGGTTGTCGCTCTCCAGAGGAGGGACGACTAGGGTTAAGGCTGCGGCCCCCTCCCTGCCCCTGCCTTAGCATCACCACCTCCCCCTCCTGTTCACATCTTCACCCTCCACCTCCTCACAGTGGCCGACGAGCTCGGGTCGCTAGCGAAAGCCTCCACCTCCACGCCCAACCACTCACCATGGTTATGGCCTTCGTGTAATCCCCCCCTTCAACATCGCCCTTAACATTTGTCTTTTTTTATCTACTATATACTTTTGAATCTACTATATACTATTGCATTCTGTCATTGCTACCTAATCTAATAGTTAACAGTAATTACAGTTAACTTCAATTAAATTTATAACATCTTTATTGATATAGATTTTGTTATTATGAACTACAAGTATTGAAACGTGGTAGCATTTTGTAATTTTGTTTCATAGTCTATTGTAATTTGGTTTCTAGCTACAGTGTGGCCAATTCCTTGGTGAGTAACATTAAAAATCAGAGTATGCGTTGCATCCATTACAACGTACCCCTAGTAGTGTATCTAATATGTTTGAAAACTGATTAAATGGGCTAGAAAGAGGATTAAGACACAAATTTTTGTTGGAGCCGCTCTCATTTGTTGGGCGATGTGGCTTAGCCAGAATGATGTAGTTTTTGACAAGACAAATATACACTCTTCTATGTAGGTTATCTACAGGAGTATGTATTGAATCGGGTTTTGTTCGTTGCTTGAAAAGGAGGAGAACCGTTTCACAATGCAATCAAGATGTCATCAGTTGGAGACTACAACGATAGACATCTTCACAAAATTTGGGTAAAGGTTTAGCAATAGATTAAGTGTTTAAAATGAATATATACTTTTGCTTAAATTTCCTACCTTTTCTTTATGTTGGTGGCTCATGTGGTAGACGGTACAACATAGCTGGATTGCTTGTAATAATAGGCCAAATGCACGTCATGACGTAGGGACCGTAATATTTTTATTTACTTGATGAAATAAAACTCTTTTTATCTAAAACAAATGCTACCTGGAGGATGGAGCAGGAGAAACAAAAGATACGCTGATGCAGTATTCTATTGCTGACTTGCTGAATATCTATGATCTATCTGAATTCTGAAGCCTGAACTGTACTGGTTTGGTTCCTAGTGCTCGCCGTTTGTAGGTAATTGCAATTTGCATCCCTTTTAAAATAATTTGTATTGTATTTTGCTTAATTTAAGCCTTAATTTCATTGGATTAGTGCATATGACATGTTATATGTCGGATTAGAATAGTCACACCCTTTCAAAAATTTGTATATCCTCCACTGACTTGATGGCAAGGAAAAAATTTATCGGTAAAAAAATTTTATCGGAGGTTAGCGATAAACAGGATTATTGGATTTATCGAAATTCTATCAGCGAATGATAAAAATTTTCGAACAAAATTTAAAAAAAGACTCAATTTATCTAGAAAATCACGTAGATTGCATCTAAATCATTTGACATAAAAAATAATACATAAATGAATTAGTATTGGAGGGGGTCGTCTAGCGGCCTACGGCCTGCGCGCCGACGTTTTGTTGCTCGCGTGTTAGATCTGGAAATCAAAAAACATCAAATTCAAAAATTACCGAAATTTTTGACCGATAAGTAAATTTATCGGCCCCACTGATAAACAGGATTATCGGGTTTATCGATTTTTTTTCGATGATAAATTTTTCTCTGCTTGATGGACGTTTTGACTTTGCTTGCAGCATGGGACTGGTAGGATAGAGTGAGACAGAGAAAGAGGGAGTCATTTGTTTAACTCAGAGAGAGAGAGAGTCATTTGTTTAACTGGTAGTTAAAGTTTGTTGAAGGATTTGGTGGCCAATGGGTCATCCATGCTGTCCTTTTTTCTAGATCAACGTGCCACATGATTGAACACAGCTTGCACAAAGTACTGACCTTTACGCACCGGCTTATCCGAATATCAAGAGGCAAGAGCACTTAATTCACACTCGCACTTTTGGATTCTGCAGACTATACAGAGACGTCGTCTTCATCTTACCAAGATACAAAGAAATATTTTTCACATAAATATCTTCTGAAAGTTTAAGCCAAATCTGATCTCGTTGTCATGTTTGCCCACTGAAAATATCTCTATTTCTCCTGAGATAGTCACCTCCATCAAAGTTCTTTGGTGCACTAAAAGCGCTGTAAAAGACCAGAATCAAAGTGAGGAGCTATATAGTTCTTTGGCAAGGCATAGATGCTCAGCTAGCGAATTTGTGTGTGTCCATAATTGTCTCTCTATGTAAAATTAGTTATTTAGGTTAAAATGTTTTATTTTAAAAGTTCAAGTTGATAGAAAATAGTGATTCGATCAATTGTTGTCTGACTTCTTAGTTCCGACCTGTCCAAGGAGAAATTATTGGCTGGTGGCAGCATTCCAGGTAGGCTAAAGGGATTGTTGTATCTTAGGACACTCCCAGTATTAGTGTCTTAAATATTAATTAGATGTCTAGATAGGATAAAAGATGATACACCCTACGTTCAGAAATAGTACGTGTAATTTATTTTAGAAAAGTAAAATTGTATGTACTTTGACTAACATTTAATCAAATTATAGGAATTCTAGTGTATAAAAAATATATAATTAGGTTTACAATTTAAAATGATTTCACACTATATATATTTTGTTACTATAAATGATATATTTTACGAGAAAAATCTCAATCAAAATATAACTTTGAAGATTGAACTTAAAAAAAATACGTCTACTATTTATAAACGAAGGGAGTATCATAGATAGTTACCAAACAAAGAGAATAAGCTCTTGTCTAATAGACCAGAAACCAATTAATATGCATTAGGGGGAAGCTAGTGTCCTCGCAATGTGTTTTCTGATTGAACTATTGGCCATGAGGAATCAACACTATGTACTCCCTCTGGTTACAAATGTAGGTCGTTTTAGCTTACTTAACTATTCTCTAAATATAAGTTATTCTCGAACTTCTATGTATTTTTTTCTCTTTTGTTTCCGTATTACCCTTGTTTAATAAATACTACCACTCTCACAAATAAATAAGTTATCTTTTCCAATGTAGAATAAATGAAGGGCAACAAAGTTATTTGATCTATTTTCTTAATCCTGGTGTACAAGTCTAAAACGACCTACATTTACAATTGGAGGGAGTATTAGAGTACTTCTTTGTAAGCACCAATTTAATGCACTCTATCACTTTTAAGAAATATGTATAGACGCTATACATTGGGAGTGACATTAGCCTCCAATGTTTGTATGGTTGGTGTCTTTATAGCAAGTGCACTCTATCACTTAAAAAATAAGCATAGACGCTATATATTGGGAGTGACCTTAGCCTATGATGTTCGTATGGTGGTGTCTTTATGACATGTCGTTGCTGGCTGGTAGTGCCAAGAGAGAGAGTGTGTGTCACCTAACTTTTGGTGTTTTTAGGAAGTATTTTAATTAGGGCACTTTCGTATCCACCTCGGAAGCAATTGTTCAATTAGAGGGTATAACAAGCCATTGATCCTCCAGTCTAGCGTGCGTTGTTCTTCTGTCCATGTTGTTGTCAGGCATACTGTTCTTCTTCCTTCTTTTCTGCAATTATAACCTTCTATTAAAAACTTTTCTGGGGATGAAAAGAAATACTGCGGAACCGGAGAACAAGGCAAGATGGTGATAGTGGCCACTGGCGACGTTTCTCTGTTGAATCTTTGGAGTGTTATACACTAGTGCTCAAGTAGTTGATCTCTTTAGCGAGCAAGCAGTAATTTTCAGGTACTTATGAATCAAGATATCGCCCTTAATTGGCTTACAAGAGTGCAGAAACGGTAGGTTTGCATGGAAGGAACAGAGGAATGCTTATCAGTGGAGGAAAAAAGGAAAGGAGCTTCTGAAAGGGAGTGCAGATTAAACCCCCCCCCCCCCCACACACACACACTCTTGTAAAATTCTAATCATATTAGAGTTGTAACTATGCGACTTATCACAAGTCAAAATCTGCTGGTAGAAAACATAACTTCATCACATGGGAACTGTGAATACGTTATATTTTCAGTACTGTGGCCTATGATGTTTGTCTTGCCAACAACCGTATTCGTTGTTAGATTTGGTGATTTGTCTCTGTTGCTTCTCAGACACGAGCATTTATGCAGTGCGTACCTGAGACAATAACATAACATATCTGGGGCAATACTATATTACAAATGAAGCATCAAATGGAGTTCCAAACATTTATGGGTTTCTTTGCGCGAGAAATGATATAGTGAGCTGATCATTATGTTCTTTGTGGGATGGAATTTGTTGCTGCTTCATGTGTTCAGCACACAGTAGAGTCATCGTACCAAATTTTTGTGATGATCTCACGATGGACCAACTGATTGTAGGATGAATTGATACATTGAACCAAACACCTGGCGTGTTAGTAGCTTATTATACGTAGTTTGTAAATTGATGTGAATCACACATCTGACCAAGATCATGCAGTTGCGACTGCAACACCTCGTCATTGCTATAGAAATAGGTTTATATGTTGGTCTATTACTACTGGTTCCTTACGAGCCGATAGTGATGGAGTATGTCGGAGGGTGAACTCCTGTCGTAGGGATCCTGGGGACTCTTTTTAGAGATTTGGCCAGGGAATGATCCTGAATATGTTCGCCGGAGAAATAAATGGGTATGAATGCGATGGCCGGTGGTGCGGAGTGATCTAATGCGGAAAGGAGTAAATGTGCTGGTGTTTAGACAGGTTCGGGCCGCACGGGGGCGTAACACCCTACTCCTGTATGGATACTATAAATGCCCTGAGAAAGTCCCTCAACGATGTTGCTGGTTACAAGAATGTTTTTTTATCTTAGAGCCTGGGGCTCTTTGTTCTTTGGCCTATGATCTTCTCTTCTCTGCTTATGAGCAATTGTTTCCTCTTTTGAAGCTTGTCTTTCTTCTCACTTCTTCTTCCCACACTTGCTTTCTTCTGTGCCGCCGGCTGCTTTAAATACCCGTCGGCAGCAACGTACCCCGAACGGGAGGGGGGCACGAGTTCCGAGACACCATAAATGGAAAGGGCGTCATCATTACCTCTGGGCGAAGTGACCGGGGGTGGAAAATGCGTCCCACGCCCGGTCGTCCGTCACCATAAATGCACTGGCAACGGGCGCCGTGGAGAGGGCCCACCGGGCAGCCGCAGAACGGCCCGGCGTGCCCGCCCTGTCTTGTTCCCCTGCCACAGCAGCGCGGCAGACGGAACGCCTCGGCCCTCACGACGTTATCCCGAGACGGGCCGCATGGCACGGGATGGGACCCGTGCATTCAATGACCCCACGCCCTTCTGCCAGAGCGTGGCAGGAACTGACACCACGCACGGCGGGAGCAGTTGGAGGTGACAGGCAACGCACGCTCTTTAAATGCGGCCTTGGGCCTTTGACTGGCTGACACCTCATCGGTGGGCCCCTCGGGGGCCACTGTCAGGGGGCTCCCTGGGTCGTCGGGGAACCGAGTGCTCGGGGGTCACTGTTCACCTCCCCGAGCACTCTCTCCCGAGAATGCCCTTTCTTGTCCTCGGGGAACCGAGTGCTCGGGGGTACTGTTCACCTCCCCGAGCGCTCTCTCTAGGGCACACTTGTACGGCTCCTCGGGGGACCGAGTGCTCAGGGGCTGCTACACGCAACCCCGAGCACTCTCTCCCGGAACTTCCTTCGGTGGGTCTTCGGGATACTTGGGTGCCCAGGGGGCCACCGCTAGCGGCCCCGGGCATGTTTCTCCCGGTACTTAGCTTTCCTGGTTGTCGGGGGAGTTGAGTGCTCGGAGGTCACCGCACACCTTCCCGAGCACTTTCTTCCTGGCACTTAGACTTCGTGGATCATCGGGGAACTGGGATACTCGGAGATCACCGACTGTGGCCCCCGAGCGCCCTCTCCCGGGACTTGATCTTTTTCACCTTGCGGGGGAGATTCTGCGGGATGGCGCCATGTGGCGGATTGCTGGCCTGGCCTCGGGATTCGGGGACCCCCAGTTCCAGATACACCGACAGCAGCCCCGGGCCCATTGGCAGGCAATGGCCCAGAGACTGCGGATGGGCCCTTCGTCGTCAACGAGGCCGAAGCCGGTACTGACGCCACTTGGCGAGCTTTTAGATGGTGGTCCTTCCGGTCCGGGCCTTTGGTACGACCAAACGGGGAGCCGAACGGACGCGCGTCCAACCGACTCCCGAGGCGTGTGACAACGGGACAGGCGGCGCGTGATAACGAGGCAGGCGGCACGCGTGGCAACCGCGCAAATCGAGGAAAATACGCCTGGCAACTGCTGACACTGCACGACCTGTGGGAGATTCGCCTGGCGGTTGCGCTGGCTGAGGAAACCGTCCCGCCGAGCGCGCCGCTGCAGGCGATGTTTGAATTTCCCTGGGGTATAAAAGGAGGAGGGGAGCGAACCGCCCCCCTCTTTACGCCATCTTGCGATCAAGCTCTTGCCTTCTTTGCGCTCCTGAGCCCTAGACTTTCCTTAGGCGATCAGAGCACCCTTCTTCCCCCACCGTCCAGATAATCCCCCACCCTGACGAGATGTCGAGAGCAGGAGGAAGCCGCCGCGACCAGACACCCGACAGCATACTGCCGGAGTCCCAGCTGGTGAACGAGGAAGCGGCGGACAGGGTTCGGAAGCTGATGGTTCCCGAGGGCCAGCGGGGGGCCTCAGTGGTGGCACCGGCGAGCTTCCCGCTGGTGACGAACCGACTGGGGCGCATCGTTCTTTTTACTTCCTTCGTGGTGGCCGGGCTGGTGCCGCCATTCTCGATGTTCTTTCTTCAAATCCTGGATACGTTCGGGATCCAGTTAGTGCATCTCAGCCCCAACTCCGTCGTCATCCTGGCGGTCTTGGCCCACCTTTGCGAGATGTTCGTGGGGGTTCCGCCGTCGGTGACGTTCTTTCGGCACTTCTTCGTGCTGTGGCCGGCCGGGAAGAAGAGGGGCCTCTCCACCACGGACGTCACCGGCTGCTGCAACTTCCGGCTGCGGGACGACCTAGGGGAGCAATACATTCCCCAGGTGCTGTGGAGCAAGTGGGAGGACTGGCAGCGCGACTGGTTCTACATCGACGTCAGCCCCCACGACCGTCCGACTCTGCCGGAGATGGCGACCTGGGAGGTGCCGCCGCAGATGGACGCGTGGATGGTGCTGGTCCTGGAGCGCATCAACTTCCTGCGCCAGGCCGGGCTTACATCGGTGATGGTGCTGGCGGACTACCTGCGCTGCCGCCTGGGGCCCCTGCGGGAACGGGCCCGGCCCTGCTGGTTTTACACCGGCCCCCAGGACATCACTCGGACCCAGATCGGCGAGGAGTGGGACCTGGGCAGGCCGGCGCTGAGGGGCTTGCTCCGGGTGGTGATCGGGGTGGATGACCTGAGCCGGGCGGAGCTCCCGTGGAAGGAGCTAGTGCTCTGCGCCGATTCTGGACAGGTGGCGCTGCAGGCGAGGCTGCCGGAGTTCGACGCCCAAGGGCTGGTCGACAGGCCAGGGCGCTGAAACCCTGGGATCATTCAGATCGCCGGGGTGGACGAGGCAGCCGGCGAGGAGGCCGCAAGCGATCCGGCGCAGACCGGTGGCCCGGGTGCCGCAGGCGGCGAGCCGCTGGCCAGTGGTGGGGCTGTTGCGGGCAGCAGCCGCCAAGCCGGAGAAGGAGGCGCCGCCGACAGCGGGGCTGCGATAGCGCCGAGGGACAGAGGGAAGCACCCCCGGACTTTCGTTCCTGCGTTGGCGTCCCCATCGTCGCCGTCTCCTGGCGAGGAGGGAGGCCGGGGCAGTCAGTCGTCTAGTGCGGGGCCGTCGGCGGGGGCGGCATCTGCGGTTCTGGAACCAAACTTTGATCTGCTTGGGCCTAGTTTGGAGCCCGGAGACCGCACGGTGGCCCCGCAGAGCCCCTCGCGGAAGCGGAGGAGGGAGGACTCCGGGCCCACGCCATCGGGCCTGGGGTACAGGATCCCGGCATCGAGATGGCAATACCGAGGACCCAAATCTGCGTAAGTTCCCCCCCCCCCTCTTTTTTTTGTGAGCATACCCCGCCCGGAGTGGCTTCGGAGACTAACCTTCGTTTTTCTTCTGCAGGTCACCGGCGGGCGCCGCCGGAGACCAAGGACGACCGGAGGCGCCGAGGACAGCTCCAACCCTCGAGCCGAGCGCGCCTGAGCCAAGCGCGCCGGTGGAGCCAGAGCTGCCGAGCGCGCCGGCCGAGTCAGAAACACAGGCGCCGCCCAGCCCCGAGCGGGTGGCAGCGGCCGTGCCCGAGTGCCGGCGCCGGCTGAGTCCGCCCCGAGCGTGTCGTGGGCGGTGCCTGCATGGCAATTTTCGGGGACCCCGAGCCCCTCGGAGGAGGCTCACAGGGGACCCAGCGCTCAGTCGTCGCCCAGCCAGCCCGCCGACCCCCTCCCAGTCATGCTGGGAAGCGCCCGGGAGGTGATCGGGCGGCTGGAGGCGGCCGTGGCGGGGGAGATGACGTAGCTTGATGCGAACCGCGCCGCCCTTGCTGCGCAGAGGTAGCAGCTTGTCGCGGGCTGGCGCCTTTTTGAGGCCCGCGTCACCGCGACGCGCGACGCCAGCGAGGGAGAGCAGCGCGCTCTGGAGAAAGAGTGGAAGGCCCTTGAGGGCACCCACGCGGAGGCCGCGCGGGAACGGGAAGAAGCCGCCCGCCTGGCTGAGGCATCGCAGCAGCAGGCTACCGAGGCACTCGCCAGGGAGAGGCAGGCGCAGGCGCGGGAGGAGGCGGTCCTGGCCCGCGAGAGGGCGGCGAAAGCCTCCCAGGCTGAATTGGCCCGCCTGAAAGGCGAGGCTGACTAGGTCCGCGCTGAACTCCAACACCGGGAGGAGGAGCTCCAAAGCCGGGAGGAGGACGTTGCGATCAGGGAGACCGACGTCTGCATCACGATGGCGGACCTGGAAGCCCGGGAGGAACTGCTGATCCTCCGGGAGACGGAGGCTGCTGAGGCGGTGCTGGCCTCGGCCGCTCGGGAGGAGCGGGCCGCCAAGTGGGAGACTGAGCTGACTACCCACGAGCAGGCCCTCTCCGCCCTCGCGGAATGGGTGAAGCAGGCTGAAGCCTAGGCGTCCGGCGCGGCCGGGGGACAGGACCTCGAGGAGCGGCTGCGGAGCGCAACGGAGGAGCTCGAGGCTGCCGAGACCGAATGGGCCAGCATGAAGTGGATGATGGAAGACATCCTCCGGCAGACGCAGAGGTCCGTGAGGGTGGCTGGGCTCGGGCGAGTCCACGTGGAGGCGAAGGGGACGGGCCTCGGCCGGGTTGCCCTCGGCTTTCAGAGGATTAGCCAGCGCCTCGAGGCGCTGCCCCAGGCTGTCCAGGAGCTCGCCGCCCAGGAAGGGCGTGGTTTGGCCCAGGCAGTGACCGAACATGTCCTGGCCTGCAACCAAAGCCGGGACCCGAACTTCCCACTGGAACCAGCTCGGGAAGGGGTGGTCGAAGCCGAGGAGGAGGCCGCCCGGGAGGCGGTTCGGGGCGCCGCCGCCGAGGTGGCGGCCTGCTTTGCGCGAGAGGCACCGCTGACTCCAGACCCAGGGAGCAGCGGCGAGGGCTCCGACTTAGAGTAGGCTTTTGTAGTTTTTCTTTTTCTTTGTCTTGATGTAAATATGGGAGTGATCCCTCAGAATAGCTGTCCTTTTTGTGAATATAATGGAAGCCTTTCTTTGGGGTCGCAACTCCAGTATTCTTCTGAGTGCTTGATGAAGTTTCTGCTATTTTCACTTGATGCCCCGAGGAGTACTCAGTCGGACCGAGCCCGACCTTTCCTTCCCCGAGAACGAAATCGCCCTAACCACTCGTCGCCCGAGCGGTGAGGCCTTCTCGGCGCGTTCAGCCCCCGAGCCCTCGCGAGTCCGCAACGGCTAAGTCAAAAGAAAAAGGCACAAACTTCCTTGCTCGGGAGATAGATCGATCCAGCACGGAGCACGCCATGACCAGTGAACACTTTCCCACCCTGCGACCACTCAAACAAGTAGGCTAGAGACACGTACGGGCGGGAATGCGACCAAGAGTCCCCACGGTTTGTTGGTGCCCGGGCTAGGATGGACCGGACCGAGCACCGACAGCCCGCCCCCAGGGTCTAGGCTCCCGACCACTCGAGCAGCTCGAGCCGTGAGAAAACTCGAGAACCCCAGAGGCTCGGTAGTGCCCGAGGCCTTTTTAAGCGGACCGAACACCACGACCACCATGAAAGACTTCGGTTAGACATTGCCGTACGTACGGTACACCTTCCTACTGTCCGTTCTGTCGTTCTAGGAAAAAGTGGACACGTGGCAGGGTTTTGTATGCGAGGAGACCATCTCGCCGAACAGATTAGAGTACGAGGGCCCCCGTGGACGATTCGGGAACAAAATATTACTGAATGTAAATTCGTATGAATTTAACCACTCACCGGACAGCTGTCAGCTTTTCGGCCAACCGATCCAGGAGGGGAATGCGCTCCGAGCTCGGGGTGCCTGGGAAGCTTGGTTCCCACGGCTGGGGCGCCCGAGCAGGGGAGGGAACAAGGGGGCCCGGATCAGGTGATCCCGACCACTCATGCCTGAGCAGTAGGACCACCCGAGGACCCTTAGGGCCGAGCAGTGACCTGGGCACTGAGGCCTCGCGGTCGAGCTGCTTTTACTTTTGATTATCGATCTGTGACTTGAGAAAAAAAGAGAAATTCTTTGCTTGGTGTGCTCTGTTAGTGCGGTACATATTATGGACTGCTCTCATTTTTTACCTGAGACCTCTTGAATGCCCAGACCGGCAGACAAGAGCAGGCAGAGGCATAACCCAGAGGTCCTATGGTTCGGTGGCTTCCGGGTGTGACAGACCAGACCGAGCACCGACAACCCGCCCTTGGGGCCTGGGTTCCGGACTACTCGAGCGGCTCGAGCGATAGGATTACCCGAGAACCCCAGGGGCTCGGTAGTGCCCGGGAGACTGTCACGACACCGAACACCACAGCCTACCACAACAGACGTAAGTCAGCGGCAACTGCCCGCGCGCATACCGATCGGGATTCTTTTGTCAACGGGGAAAAAGAGAGAGCGAATTTTTCTTGCACAATCGAGCATCTCACCAGAAACATTAAACATATGGAATCCAGAAAAATGAAATTTGACATAAGGATTACACATTGATATACATATTGTATTGATAATTTTTTTACAAGATTGGGTGACTTACCCAGTTAGTGGTAGCCCCCGGTCAACTTGGGCGGGGGGAAGCCCCCGGCCTGGTTGACCTGAGCCTGCAAACATGGCTGTCTACGGGAAGAACTTGTGCAGGTGCTCGATGTTCCACGGGTTGGGTTGCGGTTGCCCATCTTCTGCAGCCAACTGGAAGGAGCCTTCTCGCGGGACACCGATCACGGTAAAGGGGCCTTCCCACATAGGGGACAGTTTATTCCTTCCTTCGCGTGATTGGACGCGTCGGAGAACTAGATCCCCCACCTCGAGAGACCGGGCCCGGACGTGACGCTGATGGTAGCGCCACAAGCTTTGCTGGTAGCGGGCTGCCCGGACGGCGACACGCCACCGGCGCTCTTCCAAATAGTCAATGTCGTGAGATCTTTGCTGCTCCTGTTCGCCTTCAGAGTAGGCATGCACCCGAGGGGAGCCTAGAGTGAGCTTGGAGGGGAGGACCGTCTCAGCGCCATACACAAGGAAGAAAGGAGTCTCCCCGGTAGTGTGACTTGGTGTGGTCCGATTGGCCCATAGCACGGCAGGCAGCTCGTCGATCCACCCTTTCGCGGGCTTTGCGAGCACGTTGTAGGTCCGGGTTTTGAGCCCCTTTAGTATCTCCGCGTTGGCACGCTCGACTTGCCCATTGCTCTGAGGATGAGCGACAGATGCGAAGCAAAGCTTGATGCCGAGGTCTTCGCAGTAGTCTCCGAACAGGGCACGTGTGAACTGAGTTCCATTGTTTGTGATGACCCGGTTCGGGACACCAAAGCGACTGGTGATACCGCGGATAAACTGGAGCACCGTGTTCTTGGTCACCTTGACGACTGGAACCGCCTCCGGCCACTTGGTGAATTTGTCGATGGCGATGTAGAGGTACTCATAGCCCCCGATTGCTCGAGGGAATGGACCCAGAATGTCCAGCCCCCAGACCGCGAAAGGCCATGACAGGGGGATAGTTTGAAGAGCCTGAGCTGGCTGGTGAATCTGCTTTGCGTGGAACTGGCACGCCCTGCAGCGCCGAACTAGCTCGGAAGCATCCTGGAGGGCTGTAGGCCAGTAGAAACCTTGCCGGAAGGCCTTCCCGACCAACGTGCGGAACGATGCATGGCCACCGCACTCACCCCCATGGACCTCAGCGAGAAGCTCGCCACCTTCTGCTCGGGTGATGCATTTCAGGAGGATGCCGCCTGCGCTACGCCGGTAAAGATCCCTGTCTACTATGGCATAGCGTTTGGACTGCCGAGCAAATCTTTTGGCAGAAGCCTCATCCCCGGGGAGGAACTTTTCCTTCAAGTACCCTCGGATTTCGTCCATTCACGAGGCATCTTGAGAACAATCAGCAAGCGCAGCGCACTCGTCGGACGGCGGCAACCTGTCGGGGCTTCCCACTGAATTGAGCTCGAGGTTTCCCCTTTGTCCTGTTCGGTAGGCAGGATGGAAGGCCGTGTGAGTCTTTCTTCAAAGACTCCGGCAGGGACGCATGCACGGGAGGAGGCCAGGTGGGAGAGGTCGTCGGCCAGAGCGTTGTCACGGCGAGGGATGTACCGCAGCTCCAGGCCGTCGAAGCACTTCTCTAGCTTCCTGACTGCCGCCACGTACGCTGCCATTTCAGGATCCGTGCACTAGTACTCTTTCGATACCTGGTTGACCACAAGCTGGGACTCTCCTTTGACCAGGAGGCGACGGATCCCGAGGCCCACCGCGGCTCGGAGGCCGGCGACGAGGCCCTCATATTCCGCCATGTTGTTGGATGCGCGGAACTGCAGCTGCACGACGTACCGGAGTTCTTCACCCGTTGGGGAGGACCACTCCGGCCCCCGCACCTTTCAGCGTGAGGGAACCATCGAAATGCATAATCCAGTACCCGGGCGCATCGTGCCCGGGATATGTGGAGATTTCTTCTTGGATGACCTCAGGGACGGGCGTCCACTCTGCCACGAAGTCAGAGAGCACCTGGCTTTTGATCGCCTGGCGGCTGACAAAGTGCAGGTCGAACTCCGCCAGTTCCACCACCCACTTGACTACACGCACGGTGCCTTCTAGGTTCCGGAGGATGGGCCCCAGTGGGTACGTGGTAACCACCGAGACCTTGTGCGCCTGGAAGTAGTGGCGCAGCTTTCGGGAAGTGATGAGCACGGCGTAGAGCAGCTTCTGAGCCTGGGGGTACCTTGTCTTGGCCTCCCAGAGGACTTCACTAATGATGTACACCGGTCGCTGTACCCAGCGGGCCCAGATTGCGGCTTCACCCAAGGGCCTGCTACAGCCCCCGGGCTCGGCGATGTGGTCGGGGCTGACCGGGTGCTCGGGCTCTACTCCCTGGTCGGGAAGAGCCAAGTGCTCGGGCTCGACCCCCTGCTCGGGGGGAGCCGAGTGCTCGGGCTGACCCCCTGCTCAGGGGGAGCCGCGAGGATGGGGAAGTGCTCAGGGGGATCCGCGAGGACGGGGGAGTGCTCGGGGGCGGCCGGGAGCTGGGACCCAGCACCTAACCCCGTGCACTCATCGCGCTCCACCACCAGCACCATGCTCACAACCTGAGGAGTGGCCGACACATAGAGCAGTAGTGGCTCACCTTCGGACAGGGCCACCAGCACGGGTGGTGAGGTGAGATACTTCTTCAGATCGTGGAAGGCCTGCTCGGCCTCCGGCGTCTAGTCGAAACGACCGGTCTTCTTCAGAAGCTTGAAGAGGTGGAGTCCTCGCTCCCCAAGTTTGGAGATGAAGCGCCCGAGGGCCGCCATGCAGCCAGCGAGATGCTGAACCTCCTTGAGTCGAGCCGGGGGTTGCATCTACTCGATGGCCCAGATCTTCTCTGGATTGGCCTCGATCCCTCGGCTGGAAACCAAGAAACCGAGGAGCTTGCCCGCAGGTACCCCAAAGACGCACTTCTCGGGGTTGAGCTTCAGGCGGGTAGTGCGGAGACTATTGAAAGTCTCGGCAAGATCTTCGAGCAGGGTGGCGCGGTCTTGGGATTTGACCATGAGATCGTCGATGTAGGCCTCGACGTTGCGGCCAACTTGCGAATCAAGGGTGATGCGGATAGTGCGCTGGAAAGAAGACCCAGCATTGCGCAAACCAAAAGGCATCAACACATAGCAATAAGTCCCCACCGGAGTGGTAAAAGCAGTTTTTTCTTCATCCTCTACGGCCATGCGAATCTGGTGATAACCAGAGTTTGCATCTAAAAAACACAAAAGATCACATCCCGCGGTTGCATCTACAATTTGATCTATGCGGGGCAAAGGAAAAGGATCTTTGGGGCAAGCCTTGTTTAGATCGGTGTAGTCCACGCACATGCGGAGCTTGCCGTTGGCCTTCGGGACGATAACTGGGTTTGCCAACCACTCGGGGTGGAGAACCTCTCGGATAAATCCGGCGTCAAGGAGCTTGCTGACTTGCTCCCGGATGAACTCCTGGCGCTCGGGCGCCTGCCGCTGGACCTTCTGCTTCACCGGGCGTGCGTCCGGACGCACAGCCAGGTGGTGCTCGATCACCTCCCTAGGGATCCTGAGTATATCGAACGGCTGCCATGCAAACACATCGATGTTAGCCTGGAGGAAGGCGACGAGCGCGCTTTCCTATTTGCCGCCCAATTCACCGCCGATTCGGACGACCTGGGAGGCGTCTTTGACCACCACGACCTCCTTCGTAGGAACGGAAGCGTCGGCACCGAGTCGGGGTTTGGATGTAGAGGGTCCCGGGCCCCCTGTATGACCTTCGACCTCGGCTCGGGCTGAGACCAAGGCCGAGTATAACTGCTCGACACAGGAGACTACGCTGCTGGTCTCGGCGAACACAGAGATGGGGCCCGCTGGACCCGGCATCTTGACCGTGAGGTACGCGTAGTGCGTGACCACCATGAACCGAGCGAGCATCGGGCGCCCAAGGATGGCGTTGTAGGGGAGGGGGAGCTCCATGACGTCGAAGATGACGTTCTCCGTCCGGAAGTTGTCCCGGCTCCCGAATGTCACGGGCAACTCGACCTGCCCGAGGGGCAGGGAATGCCCGGGCGTCACCCTGTAAAACAGGAGCAACGGCTTTAGGCGCCTAGAGGGCACCTGCAGCTTCTCGAAAGCCTCCTTGGAGAGGAGGTTAAGGCCTGCTCCCCCGTCGATCAGCACCCTACTGACCTTCACGTTGCAGATGGTGGGGGACACTACCAGGGGTAGTCGCCCCACGCCTGCAATACTAGCGGGGTGATCGGCCAAGCTGAACGTGATCGGTGCCTCCGACCACTTCAGAGGCCTCGCGGCCTCTTCACTTGGGTTTGCCGAGCACACACCACGCCACATGGTTTTGACACTGTAGCGGGAGGAGGGCGTGTACGTGCCTCCGTCGATGAAGGCGACGGTGTGCTCAGGCTCCTGGAAGCCAAGTTCTGCGTTGTTGGGGGCAGCTTCATCGTCGCCACCCCCGCGGAGCTCGTCACGGTCCCTTTGGCACTACTCAACGAGGCCCTTGACCGTGCGGCACTCCTTGAGGCCATGCCATCTGGTCTGGTGGATCGGGCACCACTTCCCTGACTCGGGCCCCGCAGGAGTGGGGGCCCTTGCCGGAGCGGGAGCCCTGGTGGGAGCCGGAGCCCTTGAGGGAGCCGGAGCCTTTGTGGGAGCCGGAGCCCTAGGAGGGGCTCGGGCCGGGGCTCTCACGGGCACAGGCCGTCTATCGGCAGCCGCCCAGCGTGCTTGCTGGCGGTCAGGCTCCTGGTCCGGCCCACGGGCGGGGCCCTGGGCTGGCTCGACGGGGACAGCCTCGTGCCTCCTTCTCTTTTTCTTTTCTCGCCTGTCGGAGCGGGAAGGACCTGGTTAATCGGCGGCGGGGAGCTCAGGGCGCGGAACGTGCCAAGCCCGAGCTTCCACCGCCTTAGCGCACTTGTTGGCCAGCGCGAAATGTTCTGCGGTGGTCTCAACCTCGTGCGTGCCAAGCTTCTCGAGCATCCGCTCGTCGCGGATGCCCTGCCGGAAAGCGACAATGACAGCGTGGGGGGTTATCCACGGGATGGTGTTGCGGATGTGGCTGAAGCGCTAAATAAAGCGCCGCAGCGTCTCCCCCTCCTACTGCTTGACGGCATGGAGGTCGCACTCCAGGCTGGGGCGCGGAAATGTGCCCTGAAAATTAGCCACGAACTGGTGGCAAAGATCATCCCAGGAGCTGATAGATCCTGGGGATAAGTTCATAAGCCAAGAGCGGGCAGAGCCCCTCAAGGCAACATGAAAGTAGTTAGCCATCACCTTTTCGCTGCCACCAGCCGCCTGGACGGCGGTGGTGTATATCTGTAGGAACTCGACGGGGTCGATGGACCCGTCGTACTTCTCTGGCAGCTCGAGGCGGAACTTGGTGGGCCATTTGACCCGGTGGAGCTCACTGGCGAAGGCACGGCACCCGGTGTCGTACCCTGCGACGCGGGCAGCACCCTTGGGCGGTGAACGCCGACGAGCTGGGGAGCCCCAGCGATCATGGGCTGGCAAGGAGGAAGCCTGGTCCTCAGCTTCAGCCTCCTGCCGGGTCTCCCGCTGGCGCTCGAGAGTGACGGGTGCGTCTTCGATGCCCCTCCGCTCATTGCGGTGTAAGCGGAGGTCCTGGGTTTCGGAAATGGCCAGGGGGGCGGCGCTCCACCTGGAGGCCCCCCAGCCAGCGCGAACGCCACCCGACGATGGGCCGGTTCTAGTGGCGCCATGCTGGGTGGTGGCGCGGGAACTCTCGGCCAGCCCCTAGCGGCGGGCAGTGCCGACCAGGGCGGTGACTTCCTGGAGCCAGCGGCCCTCTGGGGTTTCCCCCGCCGCCTGGACTGGCAGATGAATGAGGAGAGCGTGCGCCACAAGCAGTGCGCTCCTGGGGCTGGCCTCGTCGAAGGCGAGTCTACACCGGAGAGGCGCCCGGCGCTGTCCAGACGCGGACCTGGCGGCAGGAGTTTCAGCCACCGGCTAGGGGTCGGATGGTGCACCGGCGATGGCGGCGGCGGCCCTATTGGTCCCAGCGCCCTGGTCCCCTTGTGTGGGGAACGCCGCGCGTGCAGATCGCGGCTGCTGCTGGGACGCAGCAGCGAATGGGGCCTACAATGCGAGGGGCTGCATTATCCTGCTGGAACTGGAGCCGGAACGCTGGAGGCGATGACCACCGGCCATTTTTTCTGCGAAAGAAAATAAACAAACAGATCCAGGGATGCTTCCCCCCTACCTGGTGTGCCAGCTGTCGGAGGGTGAACTCCTGTCGCAGGGATCCTGGGGGACCCCTTTTTAGAGATTCGACCGGGGGGATGATCCTGAATATGTTCACCGTAGAAATAAATGGGTATGAATGCGATGGCCGGTGGTGCGGAGTGATCTAATGCGGAAAGGAGTAAATGCGCTGGTGTTTAGACAGGTTCGGGCCGCACGGGGGTGTAACACCCTACTCCTGTATGGATACTATAAATGCCCTGAGAAAGTCCCTCAAGGATGTTGCTGGTTACAAGAATATTTTTCTATCTTAGAGCCTGGGGCTCTTTGTTCTTTGGCCTATGATCTTCTCTTCTCTGCTTATGAGCAATTGTTTCCTCTTTCGAAGCTTGTCTTTCTTCTCACTTCTTCTTCCCACACTTGCTTTCTTCTGTGCCTCCGGCTGCTTTAAATACCCGCTGGCAGCAACGTGCCCCGAACAGGAGGGGGGCACGAGTTCCGAGACACCATAAATGGAAAGGGCCTCATCATTACCTCTGGGCAAAGTGACCGGGGGTGGAAAATACGTCCCACGCTCGGTCGTCCGTCACCATAAATGCACTGACAACAGGCGCCGTGGAGAGGGCCCACCGGGCAGCCGCAGAACGGCCCGGCGTGCCCGCCCTGTCTTGTTCCCCTGCCACAGCAGTGCGGCAGACGGAACGCCTCGGCCCTCACGACGTTATGCCGAGACGGGCCGGATGGCACGGGATGGGACCCGTGCATTCAATGACCCCACGCCCTTCTGGCAGAGCGTGGCAGGAACTAACTCCATGCGCGGCGGGAGCAGTTGGAGGTGACAGGCCACGCACGCTCTTTAAATGCGGACTTGGGCCTTTGACTTGCTGACACCTCATCGGTGGGCCCCTCGGGGGCCACTATCAGGGGGCTCCCTGGGTCGTCGGGGAACCGAGTGCTCGGGGGTCACTGTTCACCTCCCCGAGCACTCTCTCCCGAGAATGCCCTTTCTTGTCCTCGGGGAACCGAGTGCTCGGGGGTACTGTTCACCTCCCCGAGCGCTCTCTCCCGGGCACACTTGTACGGCTCCTCGGGGGATCGAGTGCTCGGGGGCTGCTGCACGCAACCCCGAGCACTCTCTCCCTGAACTTTCTTCAGTGGGTCCTCGGGATACTTGGGTGCCCAGGGGGCCACCGCTAGCGGCTACGGGCATGTTTCTCCCGGTACTTAGCTTTCCTGGTCGTCGGGGGACTTGGGTGCTCGGAGGTCACCGCACACCTTCCCGAGCACTTTCTTCCCGACACTTAGACTTCGTGGATCATCAGGGAACTGGGATACTCGGGGACCACCGACTGTGGCCCCGAGCGCCCTCTCCCGAGACTCGATCTTTTTCACCTTGCGGGGGAGATTCCGCGGGATGGCGCCATGTGGCGGATTGCTGGCCTGGCCTCGGGATTTGGGGACCCTCGGTTCGAGATACACTGACAGAGTATCACTGCCGGTTTGTATCAACGACCGACACTAAAAAGCCATTCGAAAAGAACCGGTAGTGAAACTTAATTAGCACTACCGGCTCTAGCCACGAACCGGCAGTGACAGTAGTGGATGACAGTTTATTTTAAAAAATTCATAACTTTTTATACGAAATCAAATAGGAATAAACTTTATATCAAAACTATAGCACTCGACAAGATCTACAACTTTGTGGTTGAAAACTTTTTCATTTGATGTCATTTAGATATCCAAATAATTATTTGAAGTTTTAGACAGAAGACGTCAAAAGGACTGCATATGCTAATGGTATCACTAGAACTTCTATGTTGTGATGGTAAGGACATATCCCGCGAGCTGAGAGGTTCCGAGTTCAAGTGCCACAACCGCACATGCGTGTATTTTGCGCAAAAAATCGCGTGACTTGTGACTTGCGATGGTGCGGGAGTGGGGTTCCTCGGGTGCAATTTTTTTTTCGGGGACTATCACTGCCTGTTGCCCACTGTCAGCTCTAAAACCGGCAGTGAAACCCTTTTATGGGCCGGCAGTAAAGGGTTTTTTTTAGTAGTGGCTATTTGAGAAACCAAGTTGAGATATGCTTTGATTTATCTTGTGTAATGAGTGATTAATATTTGTATGGTTTTTGTTGGTTAGCATATGCATAGTTATATACTACAATGTTGATTTTGTCTAACCAAAGTTGAAAAGAATTGGAGTTTATATTGGTGTCTCGGTGCAAGAAGCTTGCACTCACCGGATAGTCCAGTGTGAAGGTTTTTTACCTCACTAGATAGTCCAGTGTGTGGTATATGTGAGCACCGAAGCTTTTCAGCGTAGAGGCAAAGAAAAATTCTTTAACCAAAAGGTTCATTATGGGTGAGAGTGAGCATCGGACTAATTTTTCAAGAGAACGGTGCAAATGTGAAAGTCTAGAGCTGTAGCCTCACCGGATGGTCCGGTGTGTGCACGGGTGATCACCGGAGGCTTCACCGGACAAATATTTCCAGAGAGGTTAAAACATTAAGTTCCAGTGATGATGTACTTACCAGATGGTCCGATGATGGGCATGTGAACACCGAAGAGTATCACCGGAGCCTTTCAGTTCTGAGGCAAATGTTGAAGTGTTCACCGGGATTATCCGATGTCTGGATTTTATGATCACCGGACTAATTTTTCCAGAGCAGGATACAAACCAGGTTCGAGTGGAGTTGTACTCACCGGATGGTCTGAAGTTACATTGGTGTGAACGCCGGACCATCCGATGTTCACATTTTTGTTACATCTGATCTTTTTCAACTTGATTTCGATTTGGACTAACATGTGATTATGTTATATGGTTCTGGAGATACATGTTTGCTGGTCTCATGGTGTACAGGTGATAGATGCAACTTGACGGTTGACGGCGGATGATCGAGGCTAAGTAGGGTGCTTGGTGTCGGACAATCAAGGAGGCCAGACAGAGATAAGGATGATCCTAGAGGTACACATGGAGGTCAAGCAAGGCAAGAGATGAAGGTTCATGAAGGCGGCATGTTGACAAAGTCAAGCAAAGAGTATACCGGTGCAAGTGACAAGGCGGCCCGAGAGATCGGGAGCCAGAGAGACTTAACGGCAGTCAAGATCGTAAGACAGAGGACACGCGTCAATATCAGAAGACTTGCTTGAGGTCAAAGCAAGCAGCTGTGAGTCACGCCTTAAGAAGCGTGCGAGTCGGTTTCCCAGTTTGTCCACAAAACCGCGGGTGGATGGAGTGCACGTGGCATCATCGCGAAGCTTGCGTTAAGGCAAAGCAAAGTTATGAAGATGCCACAGTCGTCTGATGTATGGAGGAGAAAATGGACCAAAATGCTCCCGATGGTAGGTAAGAATGTACTACAAGAGAGGGGCATTTTAGGAATAGTCAACAAAACTTTGAGGATCAAGTTTCCTAGGCTATAAATAAAGGGATATGGCTGGTTGGGAAGAGCCCACTTAAGCCATCTATATGATAGCCTTGTGCTAGGGTTTTAAAGGAGATGAAGAGGAGTGCTTAGCCTATGTAATAGGTGAGAGTTTTGAGAGATAAATCTTTGTAATATGTCTAAAATAGGGCTGATCACTTTGAGTAATGAAGTTTAAGTTTTTGCATATGCTTGAATTCTCCTTCTTCGAGTTTCCTTCTATTGGTTCCCTTGCAAGTTTGCAAGTTCTTTATGTTTTGTTGTTGATTTTTGTTTTTCTTTTTGAGCTGAACTTTCAACACTTTCGGAAGTTGCTTTTCTTGGTTCTAGAGGCATAGAATTTACATACACATTCATATGTGATGGGGTCTTGAATTCCCTTGACTCTAGACCATCATCTTGGAGAGTTTATTTGCCATGTTATCATGTCTCTGTTTCGTCCATCTTCAAAGTTATGTACTTTTGGGCACAAAGACACATGGAATGGTTTTTAATAGAAACTATGGTTCATATTCCATCTGTGGAGTTATATTGGCTTGAAACTTTTCATCTTTCTTTGTCTCTCTGAGTATTTTGCTTCCGCTCAAGGTTTGAGGTGCGATAGGTGATTAAAAATAAGAGAAGGCCATCTATTTTGCAAAGAAATCTTAAGGCGCCTATTCATCCCCCCTCTAGTCGATATTTTTGGTCCTACAATTGGTATCAGAGTTGGTTGATCACTTATTGACCGTAACCAGCATAGTGATCCATAGGCAATATGGAGAGAAGTGGAAAGATTCTGCTGCTTGATGGACGTGATTTGTCGTATTAGAATGTGTGCATGGAGGCTTATCTCTTAAGTCAAGGAAGTGCAATTTGCGAGGTAGTTGATTCGAACTACGAGATCCCTGCTGCTTGCATGAATCAAGTTCAAATCAAAAGGTATGAGGCCAACAACAAGGCCAGAAATATTTTGTTCACAAGCCTGAGTTAGAATGAGTTTGACAGGGTTCAACACCTCCGTACTGCTTGGGAGATCTGGACTACTCTGAGTGTTTTTCATGAAGGCACTAATCAGATTAAGGCCAGATGCCAATTAAAGCACATACAACCAAGAATATCAAATGTTTGTGCAAGGCCTCGGAGAGTATTTGGATGCCATGTTTGCTCGCTTTGTTGGAATTGTTAGCAATCTTCGATCAATTGGTGTTTTTCCCTATTCTGACCACAAGAGAACAATCAAGTTTCTCTATGCTCTAGATCGTAGAATATGGGAAGTGAAGATCTCGAGCATTAAAGAGTCATCAAGTTACGACACGTTAACTTGTGATGAACTCTTCAGCAAGCTTAAGTCCACTGAGATAGCCAAGGCGGCTCGGATTGGTCTTGAAAACCCCCTGTCTCAGAACATGGCGTTGGTTTCTGGACCTAGTGGTGGCAACTAGTCTGGAGTTGCTGTTTCTTGTTCTAACACTTTATCTGGTGGTTTTGCTTTGTCTTCATTGGTCTCTATCACAGAGCTCGGAGGAGGATGAACCATGAGTGAAGAGCAAGAAGAAATCCAAGGACCTCACTGGCCTCTGCTTCATGGTGGATGACAACAACGACAGTGACTCTGAGCTTGATCCCTCCGAGGTATTACCTTCCTATGACCAGCTTTCTATCTAAGTCGATACCTTGAATGATACTCTCGTTAGCCAGGATAGGTTAGTTAAGAAAGTTGTGCATGAGTTGAAGGAGCTTAGGCCTAAGTATGAGTTTGTTTCTTCTAAGCTTGCATTGCTTAGGTCTGGGAGTAATGATGAGGAGTGTGAGAGTTGTTTGGTGGTTATGACAGAACTTGTTGAGCTTCAAGCTTTGCATGCTCAAGTTGCAAATCGACTAGAGACTGCTAAGAAGAAGTCTCGAGAGGAGGAGTCTAGGTCCACTCTCTTAGGTACTTGCATGAATTGTCCTTTGCTTGCAAAGGATGTTGAACTGAAAGCCAAACACAATAAGGAGTTAGAATCTAGATTGGAGAGTGCTGGGAGTTTGAAGGATGTGCAGCCAAATTGTTCCACCTGCACCATCTTTCAGGACAAACTCAGCCGGGTTAGAGGGCAAGTAGAGAAGCTTTTGGTCGAGAATGAGTATCTCCTTTCTCTAGTGGAGAAATGCTCAGAGGGCAGAGGCAAAATGAACTTGATCTTTACCAAGACCAAGATGTGTGCTGATAAAGTGGGTTTAGCTCTTAGGTTGGGTTTTGAGAGAGTGGCTTACAATAGAGAGAGTAAGACTGTGTTCATCACACCGACTACCCTGGAAGCTGAGAAGTCTAAAAAATCAATACCACACTACAAACCATCAAGAAACCCATTCCACAACCCACAAAGAAAAAGCACGCATCATAACCCAAGAGAGCTCCACAGCCCAAGATGAGAGAGCCTGTGAGAGAGCCCCGAGTGACCGGCAGTCAAGTTTCTGAGAGACACTACCACTGCACCTACTGCTAGAGAGAGGATCACTTGGTTGGATTTTGCTTTCGCCGTAGGAGAGATGAGCAGCTGAGTGGGAGTGGAGCACCTGGAACATGTACCACCCCTCTGTTGGTATACATGAGTCTTTTCCTCGCTTTCACTCACACCTCCCGGAGGGAGAGGTCCTCCTCCCACCAGCGGATATCTTCTTCAATCTTCCGGAGGTCTTTTTCCCAACGTTGGAGGCCGGCGCGTGTCTGATCGGCCTTGCCCTCTCGGCGGGTCAGTTCAGCCCGGAGCTCCTCCGCCGCCTTCTTGCGGATCGTGACCGCTTCCTCCCTCTTCTGCGCCTACCCCGCCCTGGCAAGGGCCTCGGCAGCCTGTTGCCGCGACGCCTCAACCCGGCGGGTGGCGTCTTCTCGCTCCCGCGCGGCTTCGGCGCGGGCGGCCTTCAAAATCTCCCGTTCCCGCACGACCTCCGCGCGGGTATCTTCCAGGAGTTTCTGCTCCCGCACAGCTGCCGCGCGGGCCTCATCCTGGGCGCTCGCAAGCTGCGCCCTATCCAAGATCAGCCGGGCGTGCTCTGCTTCGAGCTGCCCCTCCTTCGCGTCCACTACCGCGCCCAGCCGCCCGACCGCCACCTGGACGCCCTCGATCGCGGCCAGGAAGTGGTCGGTAGGCCGGCCGGGCACCGGTGGAGCGCCGGTCTCCCCACGATTCGCCTCCGGGGGGTTCGAAGTCCCCAAGGGTTGCCACACGATCATCCGCCCCGGGCTCGGCACGCCTGGGGTAGGTTGGACCGGCGCCGGGTGCTCGGGCGACGGCCGCATTCCCGCCTCGGCCACCGCATCCGCCGGCCCCGGCAAGGCCGCTGCTTCCGCCACCATCCGCCCAGAGCTCTGCATGCCCGGGGTAGGTTCCACTGGCGCCGTAGGTTCGGGCGACAGCTCCGTCCTCCCCTCGGCCGCCGTGTCCGCTGGTGCCCCCGCCATCGCTGCGTCCGCCTGCCTCGGCACGACCGGCGGGCTTGGCTCTGGCGCCGGCCCCGGCGCTCCTTCGATCGCAGCGGCACCCGTGGGCGGCCTGCGGGAGGCAGACGAAGGTTAAAATCAAAGCCTAGTTTGGGCAAAGAGCCCCCAAGAAAGAGCGAAGAATGAAACTTACTCAATCGTCGACCCCCGGTACTGCCATTTGGCCGCCGGGAGCCTGAAGTCCGGGTCCGGCGGTGCCGGCCCGGAGTCCTCCCGTCTCCTCTTCTGCCGGAGGCTCGGCGGGGCCGCCGCACGGTTCCCAAGCGCCGGGTCAGGCCCCATCCTCACAAGACGCGGTTCCAGGACCGGGAACGCCGTCGCTGCCGATGGCGACGACGGGGAATCCGGCACTAGGATGTAGACTCGGGGGCGCTTCCCCCGATCCCCCGGCGCCACCGCCACTACAATGTCGGCGGTGCCCTCTTCTCTGGTGCGGCGGCTGCTGCCCGCAGCGGCCCCACCACCAGCCCGCGCCGGGCTGTTCGTGGCCTCCTCGCTGACAAACTCGTCCAACCCAGGGAGCTCGGGGGCCTCGGGGCTCCGGCTCCTCGGCCGGTCCACGAGCCCCTAGGCATCGAACTCCGGCAGCTGCGCCATGATCGCCACGCGCTCGGGGTTGGCGCAGAGCGCCATCTCCGGCCACGAGAGCTCCGCCCGGCTCATGTCTTCCACTCCGGTTACCACTCGGGTCATGCTTCTCAGCTCCGCTGGGCCCAGGTCCCAGCTTGCGCTGATTTGGGTCCGAGTGATATCCTCAGGCCCGGTGTAGAACCAGCACGGCCGGGCCCGCTCCCGCAGGGGCGCCAGGCGACGGCGCAAGAAGTCCGCCACCACCATGACCGAGGTCAGCCCGGAGTCGCGCAGGAGTGTGATGCGCTCGAACACCGGCTCCATCCTCGTGTCCTCCGGCGGCGGCACCTCCCACGTCGGCCTCCGGGGTTCCGCCACCGCTTCCGGTAGAGTGAGACGATAATGGGGGTCGACGTCGACGAAGAACTAGTCCCGTCGCCATTCCTCCCACTTGCTGCGCAGCACCTGGGGGATGTACTGCTCCCCCAAGCCGTCTCATAGCCGAAGGTTGCAGCATTCTTTCATCACCACACGATATGTTGCAAAATATAATCTGCCAATTGTGCTGATGAATCAGCAAATGATAATTTGTTCTCCTGGAGGAGAAATGATGGCAAAATATATGCTCTAAGATAAGCCTTAATATAAGGGGGCGGGTAGATTTCTTAGCCAACCTTATAGTTCTAGAATCCAGTGGTATTGATGTTATTTTAGGAATGGACTGGCTAGCAAAATACAAGGGAATTATAGACTACACCAGAAGAGCAGTTCAAATGACCAACTGAGAAGGCACACAAGTAGAGTTAGTTGCAACTATTCCCTCAGCAGAGAAATGCCCATTCAATAAAATAAAGGGTATTCCTATGGAAGGGATAAATGTGGTGAATGAGTTCATGGAAGTCTTTCCCAATGACCTTCCAGGTGTGCCACCAGATTGTGAAATAGAGTTTGTAATTAAGTTAGTACATGGAACTGCTCCTATATATAAGAGACCATATAGAATGGATGTCAATCAGCTGGCTAAGCTCAAGGAGCAAGTCCAAGAGCTATCAGACAAAGGGTTTATCTGCCCCAGTTCTTCGCCCTAGGGAGCCCCAAACAAAGAATGTGCATAGACTATCGAGCCCTTAATGAAGTAACCATCAAGAACAAATATCCACTGCCCCGCGTTGAAGATCTGTTTGACCAGCTGAAAGGAGCATGTGTGTTTTCCAAGATTGATCTTCAATTCGGATATCACTAGTTGAAGATTCGTGCTTCAGATATTCCAAAGACCACGCTTGTTACCTAGTATGTGTCGGTGTGTCAAGAATCGGGGGTCCCTGAGTCCCGAGGCCAGGCCAGCCATCCGCCACGTGTCACCATCCTGCGAGGTCCCTCCTGCGGGATGAGGAAAATCTAAGTTCCGGGAGAAGGTGCTCGGGGCCACAGCCTCTGGTCGGGAGAGGGTGCTCGGGGTTGCACGTGGCAGCCCCCGAGCACTCGGTTCCCCGAAGGTTCGTGCGAGAGCACCCGGTGCCCCGACGACCCAGAAGGGCCCCCGAGGGGCCCGCCGACGAGGTGTCAACCATTCAGAGGTCCAAGGCCACATTTCATGGGCATGCGTGGCCTGACATCCTGACATCCCCAACTGCTCCCGCCACAGTGTCAGTCCCTGCCATGCTTTGGCAGAGAGGCGTGGGGCCATTAATTGCACGGGTCCCGTCCCGTACCATCCGGTGCATCTCGGGATAACGTTGCCAGGATCAAGTCGTTCCGCCTGCCATCCTGCCCTAGCAGAGGAACAAGACAGGGTGGGCGCGCCGGGCGCCTCTGTGGCTGCTCGGTGGGCCCTCTCAATGGCGCCCGGCACCAGGGCGTCCACAGTGACAGGTGGTCGGACGCGCGCCGCATTTTTTCCACCGCCCCTGTCACTTCGCCCAGAGGAAATGATGACACCTTTCTCAGTCGTGGCGTCTTGGAACTCGTGCCCCTTCTTTCCCGTTTGGGGTATGTCGTGGCCGGCGAGTGCATAAAAGGATGGGCGTACAGAAAGAAGAGGGAGGGCGGACCAAGACACCGGATTGACTCGAGGCATCGTAGAAAAGAACAAGCCCAGG
This sequence comes from Phragmites australis, assembly GCF_958298935.1. NCBI lineage: Eukaryota > Viridiplantae > Streptophyta > Magnoliopsida > Poales > Poaceae > Phragmites > Phragmites australis. Next base: position 18,059,891 of record NC_084941.1, on the reverse strand, counting down.
TAATCGACCACGCCACACTTAGACGAAGAACACTACAAGCAAGCCTGAGCAGAGCTAGAACAAGGGAGCCTCAAGCTCTTAGTTAGACAATATAGTCTTGTAACCAGACATACCTCTGAGGGATCCCCCTCAGGGAAGGATATTGCATCCACACAGGAGTAGGGTATTACGCCCCCGTGCAGCCTGAACCTGTCTAAACTCCGGTGCATTTACTTCCCTTGCACTAGGTCGATCATCCCCCACCACCAGCCGCTACATTTATTTCCACTTCCATTTATTTCTCCGACGAACTCATTCAGGATCATCCCCCCGGCCGAATCTCTAAAAAGGGGTCTCTCGGGATCCCTGCGACAGGAGTTCACCCTCCGACAGCTGGCGCGCCAGGTAGGGGGGAACATTCCTGAATGTGTTCGTTTGTTTTCTACACAGGAAAAAATGGCCGGTGGGCACCGCCTCCAGTGTTCCGGCTCCACTTCCAGTGAGCAAATGCAGCCCCTCGCACTGGAGGTCCCAGCCGCTGCTGCGTCCCAGCAGCAGCCGCAATCTGCACGTACGGCTTTCCCCTCCCAAGGGGACCAAGGCGCTGGGCCCAGCAGGGCCGCCCTCGCCGCCGCCGGTGCCCCCTCCGACCCCCAGCAGGTGGTCGAAATCCCGGCCGCCAGGTCCACCTTTGGGCAGCGCCGGGTGCCACTTCGGCGTAGACTCACCTTTGGCGAGGCCAGCCCGGGGAGCGCGCTGCTTGCGGCGCATGCTCTCCTCAGGCATCCGCCCATCCAGGCAACGCCAAACACTCCGGAAGGCCAATGGATCCAAGATGTCGTTGCCCTGGTCGGCACTGCTCGCCACCAGGTGCTGGCCGGGAGTTCTCGCGCCACCACCCAGCGTGTCGCTGCCGGAACCGGCTCATCAACGGGCAACGTTCGCACGGGCCGAGGGGCCTCCAGGCGGAGCGCCACCCCCCTGGCCGTGTCCGAAGCCCGGGACCTCCGCTTGCGTCTCAACGAGCGGAGGGGCCACGAGGATGCGCGCGTCACTCTCGAGCGCCAGCGGGAAACCCGGCAGGAGGCCGAGGCGGAGGATCAGGCTTCCTCTTTCCCGGCCCACGATCACCGGGAGTCCCCGGCTCGTCGGCATTCGCCACCAAGGACTCCCGCCCGCGCCACAGGGTACGGCACCGGTTGCCGTGCCTTTACCACTGAGCTCCTCGGGTCAGATGGCCCTCCAAGTTCCGCCCCGAGCTGCCGGAGAAGTACGACGGGTCCATCGACCCCGTCGAGTTCCTCCAGATCTACACTACGGCCGTTCAAACGGCCGGAGGCAGCGAAAAGGTGATGGCGAATTATTTTCATGTTGCCTTGAGGGGCTCTGCCCGTTCTTGACTCATGAACTTACCCCCAGGGTCTATTAGCTCCTGGGATGACCTCTGCCACCAGTTTGTGGCTAATTTTCAGTGCACATTTACGTGCCCCGGTTTGGAGTACGACCTCCATGCCGTCAAGCAACAGGAGGGGGAGACGTTGCGGCGCTTTATTCAGCGCTTCAGCCAGGTCCGCAACACCATCCCGTGGGTGGCCCCCCCACGCTGTCATCGTCGCCTTCCGGCAGGGCGTCCGCGATGAGCGGATGCTCGAAAAGCTAGGTACGCACGAAATCAAAACCACTGCGGAGCTCTTCGCACTGGCCGATAAGTGCGCCAAGGCAGCGGAGGCTCAGGCATGGCATGCTCCACGCCCCACCACCGACCAGCCAAGTTCTTCCCGTTCCGATAGGCGGGAAAAGAAGAAGAGAAGAAAGCACGAAGCTGCTCCTGTCAAGCCGGCCCAGGGCCCCGCCCATAGGCCGGCCCAAGAGCCTGACCGCCGGCAAGAGCGCCGGGCGACCGCCGACAGAAGGCCCACGCCCACGAGGGCCCCTGCCAGGGCGCCTCCTCGGGCCCAGGCGCCCGCGAGGACCCCGGCACCACCTAGGGCACCGGCTCCCGCAAGAGCCCCGGCACCCAGCCGGGCTCCTGCTCCGGCGAGGGTCCCCGCTCCTGCGGGGCCCGAGCCAGGCAAATGGTGCCCCATACACCAGACCAGATGGCACGATCTCACGGAGTGTCGTACGGTCAAAGGCCTCGTCGAGCAGCGCCAGAGAGAGCGTGATGACTCCCGCGGGGGAGGCGACACTGAGGCCGCCCCCGACAACGCCGAGCTCGGCTTTCAGGAGCCCGAGCATGCCGTCGCCTTCATCGACGGAGGTGCCTACACGCCTTCCTCGTGCCGTGGCATCAAGGTCATGCGGTGCGAGATGTGCTCGGCAACCCCGAGCGAGGAGGCCGCCAGGCCCCTGAGGTGGTCGGACGCCCCGATCACGTTCAGCATGGCCGATCACCCCGCGAGTACTGCAGCCGTGGGGCGACTACCCCTAGTGGTGTCCCCCACCGTCTGCAATGTCAAGGTCGGCAGAGTGCTGATCGATGGTGGTGCAGGCCTCAACCTCCTCTCCAAGGAGGCTTTTGAAAAGCTACAAGTGTCCTCCAGGCGCTTAAGGCCGTCGCTCCCCTTCTGCGGAGTGACACCCGGGCACTCCCTGCCCCTCGGGCAGGTCGAGCTACCCGTGACCTTTGGGAGTCGGGACAACTTCCGCACAGAGAACGTCCTCTTCGATGTCGCGGAGCTCCCCCTCCCCTACAATGCCATCCTCGGGCGTCCGGTGCTCGCCAAGTTCATGATGGCCGTGCATTATGCGTATCTCACGGTTAAGATGCCAGGCCCAGCAGGCCCCATCTCCGTGACCGCCGACTCCGGCGGTGCCATCTCCTGCGCCGAGCAGTCGTACATGGCTCTGGTTTCGGCGCGGGCCGAAGTCGAAGGCTGCACAGGGGGCCCGGGACCCTCTTCATCCAAACCCCGACTCGCCACCGACGCCTCTGTTCCTACGAAGGAGGTCGTGGTGGGCGAAGGCGCTACCCAGGTCGTCCGGATCGGCGGTGACCTGGGCAGCAAATAGGAAAGCGCGCTCGTCACCTTCCTCCGGGCCAACGCAGACATGTTTGCCTGGCAACCGTCCGGCATGCCCGGGATCCCTAGGGAGGTGATCGAGCATCACTTGGCGGTGCACCCGGACACCTGCTGGGTGAAGCAGAAGGTCCGGCGGCAGGCGCCCGAGCACCAGGAGTTTATCCGGGAGCAGGTCAGCAAGCTCCTTGACGCCGAATTTATCCGAGAGGTCCTCCACCCCGACTGGCTGGCAAATCCAGTCATCGTCCCGAAGGCCAACGGCAAGCTCCGCATGTGTGTGGACTACAACGACCTAAATAAGGCTTGCCCTAAAGATCCTTTTCCCTTGCCTCGCATTGATCAAATTGTAGATGCAACTGCGGGATGCGATCTTTTATGTTTTTTAGATGCAAACTCTGGGTATCACCAGATCTGCATGGCCGTAGGGGATGAGGAAAAAACTGCTTTTACCACTCCGGTGGGGACTTACTGTTATATATCAATGCCTTTTGGTTTGCGCAATGCTGGGTCCTCTTTCCAGTGCGCCATTCGCATTATCCTTGATTCGCAGGTTGGCCGTAACGTCGAGGCTTACATCGACGACCTCGTGGTCAAATCCAGAGACCACGCCACCCTGCTCGAGGACCTTGCCGAGACTTTCAACAGTCTCTGCACCACCCGCCTCAAGCTCAACCCCAAGAAGTGTGTCTTCGGGGTGCCGGTGGGCAAGCTCCTCGGTTTCTTGGTTTCCGGCCGAGGAATCGAGGCCAATCCAGAGAAGATCAGGGCTATCGAGCAGATGCGACCCCCGGCTCGACTCAAAGAGGTCCAGCGTCTCGCCGGCTGCATGGCGGCCCTCGGGCGGTTCATCTCCAAGCTCGGGGAGCGAGGGCTCCCCCTCTTCAAGCTTCTGAAGAAGACCGGCCGTTTCGACTGGACACCGGAGGCCGAGCAGGCTTTCCGCGATCTGAAGAAGTACCTCACCTCACCACCCGTGCTGGTGGCTCCCTCCGAAGGTGAGCCCCTACTGCTCTACGTCTCGGCCACTCCTCAGGTCATGAGCATGGTGCTGGTGGTGGAGCGTGATGAGTGCGTGGGGCCAGGTGCTGGGTCCCAGCTCCCAGGGGCCCCCGAGCACTCACCCGTCCTCGCGGCTCCCCCCGAGCAAGGGGTCGAGCCCGAGCTCTTGGCTCCCCCAGAGCAAGGGGTCGAGTCCGAGCACTCTGCTCCTCCCGACCAGAGAGTCGAGCCCGAGCACCCGGCCAGCCCCGACCATGCCGCCGAGCCTGGGGGCTGCAGCAGCCCCTCGGGTAAAGCCGCCGTCCGGGCCCGCTGGGTACAGCGACCGGTGTACTTCGTCACTTAAGTCCTCCGGGAGGCCAAAACAAGGTATCCCCAGGCTCAGAAGCTGCTCTACGCCGTGCTCATCGCTTCCCGGAAGCTGCGCCGCTACTTTCAGGTGCACAAGGTCTCGGTGGTTACCACGTATCCACTGGGACCCATTCTCCGGAACCGGGAAGGCACCAGGCGTGTTGTCAAGTGGGCGGTGGAGCTGGCGGAATTTGACCTGCACTTTGTCAGTCGCCAGGCGATCAAAAGCCAGGCGCTCTCTGACTTCATGGCAGAGTGGACGCCCGTCCCCGAGACCGTCCCAGAAGAGATCTCTGCGTATCCTGGGCACGACGCGCCCGGGTACTGGGTCATGCACTTTGACGGCTCCCTCTCGCTGAAAGGCGCGGGGGCCGGAGTGGTTCTCACCTCCCCAATGGGTGAAGAGCTCCGGTACGTCATGCAGTTGCAGTTCCGCGGATCCAACAACATGGCGGAATATGAAGGTCTCATCGCCGGCCTCCGGGCTACGGTGGGGCTCGGGATTCATCCCCTCCTGGTCAAAGGGGACTCTCAACTGGTGGTCAACCAGGTATCCAAGGAGTACCAGTGCACGGATTCTCAAATGGCAGCGTACGTAGCAGTGGTCAGGAAGCTGGAGAGGCATTTCGATGGCCTGGAGTTGCGGTACATCCCTCGCCGCGACAACGCTCTGGCCGACGAGCTCTCCCGCCTGGCCTCCTCCCGTGTGCGCGTCCCTACCGGAGTCTTTGAAGAAAGACTCGCACGGCCTTCCGTCTTGCCTGCCGAACAGGACGAAGGGGAAACCTCGAACTCAATTCAGGGGACCCCGGCGGTGCCCTCAGTGTGAAGCCCCATCAGGGTGCCGCCGTCCGGCGAGTGCGCTGCATTCGCTGAATGTTCTCAAGATGCCTCATGGATGTCCGACATCCGAGGGTACTTGAAGGAAAAGTCCCTTCCCGGAGATGAGGCGTCTGCCGAAAGAGTTGCTCGGCAGTCCAGACGCTATGCCATAGTAGATGGGGATCTCAACCGGCGTAGCGCAGGAGGTGTCCTCCTGAAATGCATCTCCCGGGCAGAAGGCGGCGAGCTTCTCACTGAGATCCACGAGGGCGAGTGCGATGGCCATTCATCATTCCACACGCTGGTCGAGAAGGCCTTCCGGCAAGGTTTCTACTGGCCTACAGCTCTCCAGGATGCTTCCGAGCTGGTTCGGCGCTGCAGGGCGTGCCAGTTCCACGCAAAGCAGATTCACCAGCCAGCTCAGGCTCTTCACACCATCCCCCTATCATGGCCTTTCGCGGTCTGGGGGTTGGACATTCTGGGTCCATTCCCCCGAGCAATCGGGGGCTATGAGTACCTCTACGTCGCCATCGAAAAGTTCACCAAGTGGCCGGAGGTGGTCCCAGTCATCAAGGTGACCAAGAACACGGCGCTCCAGTTTATCCGTTGCATCACCAGTCGCTTTGGCATCCCGAACCGGATCATCACCGACAACGGCACTCAATTCACGAGTGCCCTGTTCGGGGACTACTGCGAAGACCTCGGCATCAAGCTCTGCTTCGCCTCCATTGCTCATCCTCGGAGTAACGGGCAAGTCGAGCGCACCAACGCGGAGATACTGAAGGGCCTCAAAACCCGGACCTATAACGTGCTCGCCAAGCACGGGAAGGGATGGGTGGATGAGCTGCCCGCCGTGCTATGGGCTAATCGGACCACGCCAAGCCGCGCCACCAGGGAGACTCCATTCTTCCTCGTCTACGGTGCTGAGGCAGTCCTCCCCTCCGAGCTCACTCTAGGCTCCCCTCGGGTGCATGCTTATTCTGAGGGTGAGCAGGAGCAGCGAAGGCGCGACGATGTTGACTACCTGGAAGAGCGCCGGCGGCGTGCCGCCGTCCGGGCGGCTCGGTACCAGCAAAGCTTGCGGTGCTATCACCAGCGCCACGTTCGGGCACGGTCCTTTGAGGTGGGGGATCTAGTTCTCCGACGCGTCCAGTTGTGTGAAGGAAGGAATAAGCTATCCCCTATGTGGGAGGGTCCCTTCACCGTGATCGGGGTCCCACCAGAAGGTTCTTTCAGGTTGGCAGCAGAAGACGGACGACCACTTCCCAACCCATGCAACATCGAGCACCTGCGTAGGTTCTACCCATAGACGGCCATGCTCGCGGCTCAGGTCAACCAGGCCGAGGGCTTCCCCCCGCCCAAGTTGACCGGCGGTTATCACTCATTGGGTAAGTCGCCCAACCTTGTAAAATTTGTCAATTCAATGTAAATCTCAATGTGCAGTCGCATGTCAATTTCTTTTTTCTGGATTCCATATGTTTAATCTGTCTGGTGAGATGCTCGATTGTGCGAGAAAAAAGTTTGCTCTCTCATTTTCCCGCTGATAAAAGAATCCCAATCGGTATGCACGCAGGCAGTTGCCGCTGACTTACGTCTGATGTGATAGGCTGTGGTGTTCGGTGTCGTGACAGGCTCCCGGGCACTACCGAGTTCCTGGGCACTCTGGGTAATCCTATCACTCGAGCTGCTCGAGTAGTCCGGAGCTCAGGCCCCAGGGGAGGGCTGTCGGTGCTCGGTCTGGTCTGTCATACCCGGGTGCCACCGAACCATAGGACCTCTGGGTTATGCCCTCTGCCTGCTCTTGTCCGCCGGTCTGGGTATTCAAGAGGTCTCAGGTCAAAAACGAGAGCAGTCTATAACAAGTACCGCACTAACAGAGCGCACCAAGCAAAGAAATTCCCTATCCTCTCTTAAGTCATAGGTCGACAATCAAGAGCAGCTCGACCGCGAGGGCCTCAATGCCCAGGTCACTAATCGGCCCCAAGGGTCCTCGGGTGGTCCTACCGCTTAGGCATGAGTGGTCGAGATCACCCGACCCCGGGATCCTCGCGTGCCCCTTGACGCTCGGGCGCTCCGGCTAAAGGAACCAAGCCCCCGGGCACCCCGAGCTCGGAAGCACACGCCCCTCCTGGATCGGTTGGCCGGAAGGCCGACAACTGTCCGGTGAGTGGTTAAATTCAGACAAATTTACGGTCAATAGTACTCTGTTCCCGAGTCATCCTCGGGGGCCCTCGTATTCTAATCTGCCCGGTGAGATGATCTCCTCGCGCACAAAACCCTACCGTGTGTCTACTTTTTCCTGGAACGACAGAACGGTTCGTAGAAAGGTGTACCGCACGTACGGTAATGTCCGACCAAAGCCCTTCGTGGTGGTCGTGGTGTTCGGTCCGCTTTTAAGGACCCCGAGCACTACCGAGTCCCTGGGTGCCCTGGGTAATCCTATCACTCGAGCCACTCGAGTAGTCCGGAGCCTAGGCCTCAGGGGTGGGCTGTCGGTGCTCGGTTCGGTCCGTCTTAAGCCCGGGCACCACCAAACCATGAGGACTCTTGGTCACATTTCCGCCCGCGCACGTCTCCGGTCTACTGACTGAGTGGTCGCGAGGTGAAAAAGTATTCACCGGTCATGGCGTATTCCGTGCTGGATCGATCCATCTCCCAAGCAAGGAAGTTCGTGTCTTTGTCTTTTGACTTAGACGATGCGGACTCGCGAGGGCTCGGGAGCTGAACGCGCCAAGAATGGCGATCGGGACGACTTCGTTCTCGGGGACGGAAAGGTCGGCGCGTGTCTGATCGGCCTCGCCCTCTCGGCGGGTCAGTTCAGCCCGGAGCTCCTCCGCCGCCTTCTCGCGGATCGCGACCTCTTCCTCCCAATTCTGCGCCTACCCCGCCCTGGCAAGGGCCTCGGCAGCCTGTTGCCGCGACGCCTCAACCCGGCGGGCGGCGTCTTCTCGCTCCCGCACGGCTTCGGCGTGGGCGGCCTTCAAAATCTCCCGTTCCCGCGCGACCTCCGCGCGGGTATCTTCCAGGAGTTTCTGCTCCCACGCAGCTGCCGCGCGGGCCTCATCCTAGGCGCTCGCAAGCTGCGCCCTCTCCAAGATCAGCCGGGCGCGCTCTGCTTCGAGCTGCCCCTCCTTCGCGTCCACTGCCGTGCCCAGCCGCCCGACCGCCACCTGGACGCCCTCAATCGCGGCCAGGAAGGGGTCGGTAGGCCGGCCGGGCGCCGGTGGAGCTCCGGTCTCCCCGCGATTCGCCTCCGGGGGGTTCGAAGTCCCCAAGGGTTGCCACACGATCATCCGGCCCGGGCTCAGCATGCCCGGGGTAGGTTGGACCGGCGCCGGGCACTCGGGCGACGGCCGCATTCCTGCCTCGGCTACCGCATCCGCCGGCCCCAGCAAGGCCGCTGCTTCCGCCACCATCCGCCCCGGGCTCTGCATGCCCGGGGTAGGTTCCACTGGCGCCGTAGGTTCGGGCGACGGCTCCGTCCTCCCCTCGGCCGCCGCTTCCGCCGTCCTCCCCTCGGTCGCCGCGTCCGCTGGTGCCCCCGCCATCGCTGCGTCCGCCTGCCTCGGCACGACCGGCGGGCTTGGCTCTGGCACCGGCGCCGGCGCTCCTTCGATCGCAGCGGCGCCCGTGGGCGGCCTGTGGGAGGCAGACGAAGGTTAAAATCAAAGCCTAGTTCGGGCAAAGAAACCCCAAGAAAGAGCGAAGAATGAAACTTACTCGGTCGTCGTCCCCCGGTACTGCCATTTGGCCGCCGGGAGCCTGAAGTCCGGGTCCGGCGGTGCCGGCCCGGAGTCCTCCCGTCTCCTCTTCCGCCGGGGGCTCGGCGGGGCCGCCGCGCGGTTCCCAGGCGCCGGGTCAGGCCCCATCCTCACAAGACACGGTTCCAGGACCGGGAACGCCGTCGCAGCCGATGGCGACGGCGGGGAATCCGGCACTGGGATGTAGACTCGGGGGCACTTCCCCTGATCCCTCGGCGCCACCGCCACTACGATGTCGGCGATGCCCTCTTCTCTGGTGCGGTGGCTGCTGCCCGTAGCAGCCCCACCACCAGCCCGTGCTGGGCTGTTCGTGGCCTCCTCGCTGACCAGCTCGTCCAACCCAGGGAGCTCGGGTCATGCCTCTCAGCTCCGCTGGGCCCAGGTCCCAGCTTGCACCGATTTGGGTCCGAGTGATATCCTCAGGCCCGGTGTAGAACCAGCACGGCCGGGCCCGCTCCCGCAGGGGCGCCAGGCGACGGCGCAAGAAGTCCGCCACCACCATGACCGAGGTCAGCCCGGAGTCGCGCAGGAGTCTGATGCGCTCGAACACCGGCTCCATCCTCGTGTCCTCCGGCGGCGGCACCTCCCACATCGACCTCCGGGGTTCCGCCGCCGCTTCCGGTAGAGTGAGACGATCATGGGGGTCGACGTCGACGAAGAACCAGTCCCGTCGCCATTCCTCCCACTTGCTGCGCAGCACCTGGGGGATGTACTGCTCCCCCAAGCCGTCTCGTAGCCGAAGGTTGCAGCACCCTGCGACGTCCGCCGTGGAGTACCCCCTCTTCTTCCCGGCCGGCCGCAAGATGAAGAAGTGCCGGAGAAGTGTGGCCGAAGGCACCACCCCCACGAATATCTCGCAGAAGTGCGCGAAGACCTCCAGCACCACGACAGAGTTGGGGCTCAAGTGCACCAGCTGGATGCCGTAGGTCTCAAGAACTTGGAGGAAGAAGGTTGAAAACGGCGGCATCAACCCCGCCGCCACGAAAGAAGTGAACAAAACAATTCACCCGGGAACGGTCGTCGCCGGCGGGAATTTCGCCGGCGTCACCACCACGGCTCCCTCCTGCCCCTCGGGGACCAGCAGCTTCCTAATTTTGGCCGCCGCTTCTTCATTCTTCAGACGAGACTCCGGCAGCACGCCATCCGGAGTCCTATCACGACGGCCTCCTCCGACTCTCGGCATCTCGACGGGAGCGAAGGTGTTCTGGTGGTGGAGAGAAAGGAGGAGAAGCGCTCTGATCTCTTGAAAGGTTTCTAAGGGCTTCGGAGCACGAAGGAGACAAGAGCAAGATTGCAAGAAGGCGTAAAGAGGGCGGCGGATCGATCCCCTCCCCCTTTTATATTTCAGAGTTCAAACGTTGCCGGCCAACGGTTCGCTCGGCAGGACGGTATAAATTCCCGAAGAAGCAACAAACTAACATCCCAAAGCATAATGGTAATAGGAATGCTCCAAAGCCAGGTCAATATCAAACTCCTAGCTGCAATGGAAATCAGGCACCAGCTCCAAACAACCGTGCTCAACAGAATTACGCACGTGGGTGAATCAAGCACGTCACTGCAGAAGAAGCCCAAGATGCACAAGATGTGGTGCTTGGTATGTTCTTTGTCAACTCAAATCCAGCATCAGTTTTATTTGATTCAAGAGCCTCGCATTCTTTCATCACCACACGATATGTTGCAAAATATAATCTGCCAATTGTGCTGATGAATCAGCAAATGATAATTTGTTCTCCTGGAGGAGAAATGAAGGCAAAATATATGCTCTAAGATAAGCCTTAATATAAGGGGGCGGGTAGACTTCTTAGCCAACCTTATAGTTCTAGAATCCAGTGGTATTGATGTTATTTTAGGAATGGACTGGCTAGCAAAATACAAGGGAATTATAGACTACACTAGAAGAGCAGTTCAAATGACCAACTGAGAAGGCACACAAGTAGAGTTAGTTGCAACTATTCCCTCAGCAGAGAAATGCCCATTCAATAAAATAAAGGGTATTCCTATGGAAGGGATAAATGTGGTGAATGAGTTCATGGAAGTCTTTCCCAATGACCTTCCAGGTATGCCACCAGACTGTGAAATAGAGTTTGTAATTAAGTTAGTACATGGAACTGCTCCTATATATAAGAGACCATATAGAATGGATGTCAATCAGCTGGCTAAGCTCAAGGAGCAAGTCCAAGAGCTATCAGACAAAGGGTTTATCTGCCCCAGTTCTTCGCCCTAGGGAGCCCCAAACAAAGAATGTACATAGACTATCGAGCCCTTAATGAAGTAACCATCAAGAACAAATATCCACTGCCCCGCGTTGAAGATCTGTTTGACCAGCTGAAAGGAGCATGTGTGTTTTCCAAGATTGATCTTCAATTCGGATATCACTAGTTGAAGATTCGTGCTTCAGATATTCCAAAGACCACGCTTGTTACCCAGTATGTGTCGGTGTGTCAAGAATCGGGGGTCCCTGAGTCCCGAGGCCAGGCCAGCCGTCCACCACGTGTCACCATCCTGCGAGGTCCCTCCTGCGGGATGAGGAAAATCTAAGTTCCGGGATAAGGTGCTCGGGGCCACAGCCTCTGGTCCCCGAGCACCCCAGTTCCCCGATGGCCCGCAGAATCTAAGTTCCGGGAGAAGGTGCTCGGGGCCACAGCCTCTCATCCCCAAGCACCCCAGTTCCCCGATGACCCGCAGAGTCCAAGTACCGGGAAGAAAGTGCTCGGGGAGGTGCCCACTCGCCCCCGAGTACCCTAGTCCCTCGATGGTCAGAAGAGCTAAGTACCGGGTGAGAGCGCTCGGGGGGCTACATACGGCATCCCCTGAGCACCCGGTTCCCCGAGGGTCAGTACAAAAATGCTCGGGAGAGAGTGCTCGGGGCTGCACATGGCAGCCCCCGAGCACTTGGTTCCCCGAAGGTTCGTGCAAAGGTACTCGGGAGAGGGTGCTCAGGGTTGCACGTGGCAGCCCCCGAGCACTCGGTTCCCCGAAGGTTCGTGCGAGAGCACCCGGTGCCCCGACAACCCAGAAGGGCCCCCGAGGGGCCCGCCGACGAGGTGTCAACCATTCAGAGGTCCAAGGCCACATTTCATGGGCATGCGCGGCCTGACATCCTGACATCCCCAACTGCTCCCGCCGCAGTGTCAGTCCCTGCCATGCTTTGGCAGAGAGGCGTGGGGCCATTAATTGCACGGGTCCCGTTCCGTACCATCCGGTGTATCTCAGGATAACGTTGCCAGGATCAAGGCGTTCCGCCTGCCACCCTGCCCTGGCAGAGGAACAAGACAGGGTGGGCGCGCCGGGCGCCTCTGTGGCTGCTCGGTGGGCCCTCTCAATGGCGCCCGGCACCAGGGCGTCCACAGTGACAGGTGGTCGGACGCGCGCCGCGTTTTTTCAACCGCCCCTATCACTTCGCCCAGAGGAAATGATGACGCCTTTCTCAATCGTGATGTCTTGGAACTCGTGCCCCTTCTTTCCCGTTTGGGGTATGTCGTGGCCGGCGAGTGCATAAAAGGATGGGCGTACAGAAAGAAGAGGGAGGGCGGACCAAGACACCGGATTGACTCGAAGCATCGTAGAAAAGAACAAGCCCAAGTAATCGACCGCGCCACACTTAGACGAAGAACACTACAAGCAAGCCTGAGCAGAGCTAGAACAAGGGAGCCTTAAGCTCTTAGTTAGACAATATAGTCTTGTAACCAGACATACCCCTAAGGGATCCCCCTCAGGGAAGGATATTGCATCCACACAGGAGTAGGGTATTACGCCCCCGTGCGGCCCGAACCTGTCTAAACTCCGGTGCATTTACTTCCCTTGCACTAGGTCGATCATCCCCCACCACCGGCCACTGCATTTATTTCCACTTCCATTTATTTCTCCGACGAACTCATTCAGGATCATCCCCCCGGCCGAATCTCTAAAAAGGGGTCTCTCGGGATCCCTGCGACAGGAGTTCACCCTCCGACAGTATGGATTGTATGAGTACACAGTAATGTCTTTCGAGTTGACAAATGCCCCAGCGTACTTCATGTATCTGATGAATAAGGTCTTCAAGGAGTTTATGGACAAGTTCGTTATGGTATTTATCGATGATATCCTAGTTTTCTCCAAGAACAAGGAAGAGCACGAGGAACACCTAAGGTTGGTATTGCAGAAACTCAGGGAGAACCAGCTTTATGCCAAGTAGAGCAAGTGTGAGTTCTAGTTGAAGGAAGTACCCTTCCAAGGTCATATTATTTTAGCAGGAGGCGTATCTGTGGACCCATCCAAAGTGAAGGATGTCCTAAATTGGAAACCCCAGCAGAACATTTTAGAGATTCGTAGTTTCTTGGGTCTAGCAAAATATTACCGTCGATTTATAGAAGGTTTCTCCAAGATAGCGAAGTCAATGACGGAACTGCTAGAGAAAGGAGCAGAGTTCGGGTTTAGACTTTTTCTTATTCCGATAGCAACCAAAAATCTTTGTAACATATGGAAATGGACATCCGCTCAAAAAGCTAGTTTCAATGAGTTGAAGAAAAGGTTAACCTCAGCTCTGGTTCTAATTATGCTAGAGATCCAGAAGTCATTTTCAGTGTATTGTGACGCGTCTTGACAAGGGTTTGGATGTGTGCTTATGAAGGAAGGTCATGTGGTAGCGTATGCATCCAGGCAGTTGAGGAAACTTGAGGAAAATTACCTGACCCACAATTTGGAGTTTGCTGCAGTGGTTCATGCCCTAAAAATTTGGAGGCACTACCTCGTAGGCAACCGGTGTGAAATATATACAGATCATAAAAGTCTAAAATACATTTTCATCCAATCGGATCTTAATCTTCGGCAACGTAGATGGCTGGAACTAATCAAGGACTATGATGTGGAAATACATTATCACCCTAATAAAGCAAATGTAGTAGCCGATACCCTAAGTAGGAAGGGTTATTGCAATATGGCTATGTTGCAAGGGAGCTAGCCAGATTTATGTAAGGAGTTCAAAAGGTTAAAGTTGGGTTTTGTTGCTGATATGGACAGAACAACAATAGAAATGAAGTCAACATTGGGACAAGATATTCGAAAAGAACAATGGGAAGATGAGAAAACAAAAGAGATCAAAGAACTCATGAAAATAAATAAAGCTCTGGGATTCTCAAAGGATAGTCAAGGAACAGTGTGGTTTGGAAAAGAATTTGTGTACTAGACCAGAAAGTTCTGAAGGATTTAATCTTGCGAGAAGCCCATGATTCTGCATATTCTATTCACCCTAGTAGTACTAAGATGTATCAGGATCTGAAATAATAATATTGGTGGTATGGTATGAAGCGGATGTCACAGAATATGTAGCCTTGTGTGACACCTGATAGAGAATAAAGGCAAAACATCAAAGGCCGGAAGGATTATTGCAACCCTTACAGATTTCTAAGTGGAAGTGGGAAGAAATCGGTATGGATTTCATCATTAGGCTACCCCGTACTCAAGCAGGTTTTGGTTGCATCTGGGTGGTGGTGGATCACTTAATGAAGTTGCACATTTTATCCCAGTTAAGACAACCTATTCAAATGCAAAACTTGCCAAGCTGTATATGTCAAGAATTGTGTACCTACATGGTGTAACCAAGAAGATTGTGTCAAATCGAGGTACCCAATTTACCTCTCGCTTTTGGCAAAAACTGCATGAATCCTTGGACACAAAGCTGATCTTCATTTCTGCTTATCACCCTCGAACCATTGGACAAACAGAGAGGACCAACCAAGTATTAGAAGATATGTTGAGACCATGTACCTTGAAGTACAAGTAGAGTTAGGATAAAAGCTTACCATATGCATAGTTTTCCTACAATAACAGCTACCAAGCCAGTCTTAAATGTCTCCATTTGAATCTTTATATGGAAGAAAGTGCAGCACCCCATTATACTAGAATGAGACTAGAGAAAGCCAAGTGTTTGGACCAGAAGTTCTTAGAAGGGCAGAAGAGTAGGTTCGGACCATACAAGAAAACTTGAAGGTTGCACAGTCTTGACAAAAGAGTTATACGGATAATCGACGAATAGAATTAACCTTTAAAGTTAGAGATATGGTGTGCTTGAAAGTGTCACCTATTAGAGGTCTCCGTAGATTCAAAGTTAAAGGGAAATTAGCACTCAGGTATATTGGACCATTCAAGATAATTGCCAGGTGTGGAGAGGTAGCATATCAGTTGGAACTACCATCTACACTGGCCGATGTGCATGATGTTTTTCATATATCTCAACTAAAAAAATGTTTAAGAGTGCCAGAGGAACAGCTATCTCTAGAAGAAGTGGACCCAAAAGAAGATCTGACCTATGCAGAATATCCTATCAAAAAAATTTGGATACTACAGAGTGAATAACAAGAAGAAAGGCTATTAAAATACACAAAGTTCAGTCGAGTCACCACTAAGAAGACGAGGCCACCTGGGAGTGAGAAGATGATCTGAAGGTAGAGTTTCCCCCATCTCTTCTCTGATCTTCCAGTATCTCGAGGGCGAGATTCTTCCAAAGGGGGTAGGTTTGTAACACCCTAACTTTCAAATTTTCTCAATAGTTAAAATTTGTTAGAATTAAATAGGGGCTCTAGGTTTTTGTTCAATTAAAAAATAAAATTAATTAATTAATTTAATTTGCCATAGGTTATAATCGTTCTTGATGCATTCATGCTGCTATAGTTTGCAATACAATTTTATGGGTGAAAAATATTTGCAAAAATTCGAGATCATTTAAAATCCCTTTGCGAAAATGATTCAAAAGCAAATAGAAAAGCTTTTCCAAATTCTAAAATCCTAACCGGGCCATTTTTCCTCTCAAAGCCCAGCCCAAACCTCTCCTCTCTCCCTCCCCCTCTCTCCCAGGGCAGCTCTCTGTCCCTCTCCCATATTTGGGCCATGGCCCAACCATCTCCTGCGCGCGCTCGCTGGGCCGAGCTTACCAGGCAGAACTGGCCATTCCCCGAGTGCGAGCCCATGACCTCTCTCTGTCATATGGGCCTGGTTCAAGCCGAGCCATAGCCGCCCAGCCGCCGGCTCGCCTTCTTCCACCTCTGCTCGGCTCCGATTCCCTCCACCGAACGCCATTCAAATCCACGCCTCCCCGTGCCCGTTCTCCTCCCTGAAATGGTCGAATCAGAAGCATTAAGGGCATCAAGCCACCCTCACCCATTTCCCTCTCTTTATTCCCTCTCTAATGCTGCATCGATGTGAAAATCATCGGCCCTTAAGGCCATGGTTGCCGCTCCTTCAGCTCTGAATTCCGGTCGCTCCGCTCACCCTCTCCCCTATTTCAGCTGCCCTGTACCTCCACAGTGAGGTTCTGCAACTCCTCCACCATCTCACTCCCCTTTTCCCCGCTTGAATTGCCATCGCCGCCCGTGTCTTCTTTGGCTCCAGTGAGATGCTCCGCCGCCATGGTTCTTTGCGCATTCACATCGTCTCCGGCCGAGCAAACCCCCTCTTCGGCACTACAGGTTTCCCCCAGAGTCATTTATGTGGGTCTTCATCATCGTTCTGCTGCTAGAGCACCTCTCCCAGCACCACACCAACCGCCACCGCCACCCTCATCGTCACATTGCCTCCACAGCCCTGCTTCCGGCCTTGTATTCACTCGCGATGACCTCATCGGTGCTCCCTCTCCATTTTTCATCACTCGTCGAAGCTTCCCAGCCACCAGAACACCGTTCTGGTCGCTCTCCAGCCGCCCGCCACCGTGCTCAACCCTGCCGACGCCTCTGGTACACGGTGGACTTGTGGACCAAGGGCTTTCCTTTCGGTTCGCAGCTATGTGGACCCGGTCCACATGATTTTCAATAACAAAAATAATTCAATTTTGTTTTATGACATCAGCTTGCGCAATAATCAATATTTTCAGTATAAAAATAATTAAGTAAAATTTACAGAAACACCCCTAGAACTTAAAAAGATTATAACTTTTGCCCGTAGCTCCGATTTAGACGATCTTCGTGCTCAAATTCTTGTAGCGACGTGTAGAATCTTTTCATAGGGTTTTTGTCAAGTTTTATTACTATCTGGTGTACTATTCTTATGTTTGATTGTGTGCTCATGTAGACGATTCAATCCAAGAGCAGTTCGGGAATTTCCAGGACGAAGATTTTGAAGGAACTGTGCATCATCACCTTGATGAAGGCAAGTGTCTTGACCACTTGACCATATTGTGAGCTAAGTTTTAATACAAACATAGTTTTTACAAAACATGCATGCTGTTTTTGTGGTGAAATGGGATAGTTAGCAAATACTAGCAACATGTGTAGTTTTTCTCTATAGATGTTGTATTCAATAGCATGAGTATATTGCTTAGCCATGATTTTAGATAAAAATGTAGTTTATAGGTGATGAATCATGAGTTATGAAACTAAAAGTTGAGATACAAAGTTTGTTATGATAATTGATGTTGTTAAGGGAATTAGCAACAATGAATCTAGGGCTTGGAAAAGAAGGGTATGTTGGTGTGTGCTTGTTGATGTGTTCCAGGAATGGTTATCTTGGTTGGATATGTTTGGTGTTTACCCTTGTTGGTTAGCTAGCGGTCTTGCTCAGACAATAATAAGGACCGGTTCATGAAGCGACCACCCATGATAACAAGTACAACTACGAGACCTATATGGTACATCTTGGCTAAGTAACTAGATGTTCTCCCAGTGGTGCATAAGTAAAATGGATGTGTAGAGAAGGAAGGGGTACTTCCTGATGCTACCTGCAACAAGAGGGGGCTTCTGGGTGGAGGGTTACTCCACTTATGTACGACTGTGAAACCTCAGTGGGCGAGTACATACTGGTAGACTCTTTGGAAAATCCTTGAAGTGATCTCTTGGCCCACACCTCGAAAGTGTGTAAGGAACCGACAGGTACCGGCAAAAAAGATGATCATGATTTGTGGATAAAGTGTACAAACTCTAAAGAGTGTTAAACTAAATATTCATCCGCGCTCATGGTTACGAGCAGCATGGACTCTCACATGATTAGTTGGGTGGATTTTTTTCCATGGTTATGAAGTTGTTGAATTCTCGGAGGTTAAAGGAGATCTTTTTCACTTCTTACTTTTTTAAAAAATTAAATTGTTTTTCCGTAGTTAGGGCTAAAATTGGCTTTTATGCAAACTAAACCCTAGAGGATAGGAAATCTTGATTTAAGCCTCCATGTCATATTTTTTCCCCCACTTGCTGAGTATTGGAAATACTCACGCTTGTTTTTCAGAAGGTGAAGTCTTATGAAGAATATCCTGAAGATGGTGCAGAGTTCTAGGCTTGTGGAGCTTCCAGTTGACTGCCTATGGTGTGGAGCTGCGCTGTATTTTCTGTTCTGCTGCTATGTAATTTTCTTTAGACCCGTGTGGTCATTTTGTAATAAATAATGCTGTAATAATTAGCATTGTGTCTGTTATCCACTAATGATGTTGCTATATGTATGTGTAAATTGATCCTGATATACATATAGTTTACATTTGGTTTGCTCTTAAAACTGGGTGTGACAGTTCCCTAGGCTTCATCCGAGTTTTGCCCAAGCTCAAGTTTTAGAAGAATCTTGTTTATGCTCCCTGTGGACATGGCCAGGAGAAGACTAAACAACAAACAGAACTTCTCCATATGGACACTGTTGGCCCTTCCCGGGTTCATTCGGTGGGTGGGAAGTGATATGTACTTGTTATTGTTGATGATTTCTCTCGCTACTCTTGGGTCTACTTTCTTGTGAGAAAGGATGAAGTGTTCTCACTCTTTCGGAGCTTAGCTTTGAGATTCTTCAAGGAACTTCCTAGTGCATTAAAAGCAATTCGCAGTGATAATGCCACCAAGTTCAAGAACTATCTCTTTGATGCCTTCTGTCTTGAGCATGGCATTGAGCATTAATTTTCTACCCCACGCGTTTCTCAATAGAATGGCATGGTTTAGAGGAAAAATCACACTTCGGTGGAGATAGCTAGGACGATGCTTGATGAGCATAGGACTCCTAGGAAGTTTGGGGTTTTGGCCATTAGCATAGTGTTCTACATCTCAAATCGGGTTTTCTTACACTCTATTTTATATTTGACTTCTTATGAGTTGCGCTTTGGGAGGCAACCAAAGGTCTCACACTTGAGAGTCTTTGGTTGTCAATGCTTCATCCTAAAGCGTGGCAATCTTGATAAGTTCGAGTTGTATTCTTCTAATGGTATTTTCTTGGGGTATTCTCTTCATGGTCATTCTTACAGGGTCTTTAATCTTGACACTAACATAATCATGGAGTCCTGTGATGTGACCTTTGATAAATCAACCACTTGTACTAGCCTTATCTTTGAGTGTGCAGGTGATTAGGAGATGAGTGAGAGCATCTTTGTAGATGGCGACCTTCCAGCTTTCGGTGAGGACAAGGATGATCCACTACTCCCCTTGACCACACCTGCTTTAGAGTTGGCACCTGCTTCTTCTACTCCAACAGAGGGTCCTGCAGTGTCTTCTTCCATTTCAGCTGCTTTTGAGCCTACACCAGCAGTGTTTGAGGGAGAGGTCCTCTCAAAGCATGAGGCCCCTCGGCACATTTAGCGGCACGCTCCACCACACCAAATGATTGGTGATCTTAGGGAGAGGGTGACTCATTACAAATCTACTCATCATGGTCACATTACTGATTCTGCATTCGTTGCTTCTTTCGAGCCCCATGATGTTGGATATGCTTTATCTGATTCAAATTGGGTCAATGCCATGCATAAAGAGTTAGAAAATTTTGAGAGAAACCAAGTTTGGGTTCTAGTAGAACCACCTCCTAATATTCACACCATTAGCACAAAATAGGTTTTCAAAAACAAACAGGGGGGAATGGGTCTGTAGTGAGAAACAAGGGTAGGCTTGTGGCTCAAGGTTTCACTCAAGTAGAGGGGATAGACTTTGGAGAGACCTTTGCACCAGAAAGTGCTTTCTTAAATTGTTTTATAGAAGAAGAAGTCTATGTCAAGCAACCCCTAGGTTTTCAGTACCCCCAAATACCCTCATAGAGTGTATAAGCTTAGGAAGGCTTTGTATGGGCTTAAGCAAGCTCCTCAAGCATGATACGATAGGCTTAAGTCTTTCTTGCTAGAGTATTGGTATGAGATGAGGTCTGCAGATAAAATATTGTTCACTCTTAGGCATGACAATGATTTCCTACTTGTTTAGATTTACGTTGATGATATCATCTTTGGAGGTTCTTCTTTGCTCTTGTGGCCAAGTTTGCGGAAACTATGAGTAGGGAATTTGAGATGTCGATGATCGGCGAGCTCAACTTCTTCCTAGGACTACAAATCAAGCAATGCAAGCAAGGTACATTTGTCCACCAGATGAAATACACCAAGGATTTACTAAAGAAGTTCAACATGATTGATGTGAAGCCCTTGGCCACACTAATGCTACCTCGACAATGCTTGATCCGGATGAAGATAGAGAGGAGGTGAACCAGCAAGAGTACAAGAGCATGATTGGCTCCCTCTTGTACCTCACAATGACAAGACCAGACATTCACTTCACCATTTACTTTTGTGCGCACTTCCAAGCTTCACTAAGGATGTCTCACCGCTAAACTGTGAAACGCATATTTAGGTACCTCAAGCACACTTTGGAGTATGGTCTTTGGTATTCTGCTACTTCTGCTCTTCTTCGAGGTTTTTCGGATGCGGATTTTGCTAGTTGTAGAATTGATAGGAAGAGTACCTCTGGTACCTGTCATTTCTTGGATACTTTTATTGTGTGTTGGTTTTCTTGCAAATAGTCTAGCGTTGCGCAATACTGCTGAAGTTGAATATGTAGCTGCAGCTAGCTGTTGCTCACTAATTTTGTAGATGGTTGCTACCTTGAGAGATTTTGGGTTAGATTTCAAGAGTGTGCTACTTTTATGTGACAACACTAGTGGTATCAGCTTAGCCAACAAGCCAGTTCAGCATTCCAGAACAAAACACATCGATGTGAGATTCCACTTTCTGAGAGACCACAATGAGAAAGGAGACATTGAGTTGAGCTAAATTGATACCAACACCAGTTAGCCGACATATTTACCAAGCCTCTAGATGCAACCAAATTTGCCTATTTGAGAGGAGAGCTTGGAGTGTGCCCTCCCTACGGCATTGTGTGAGGGGGAGTTATTCTTGTAAATACTCTATCTTATTTTTTAGCATTCGCATTGCATCATATCATGTAAGATAATCATAGTAATTGAGTTTTGACTGTATGTTTTTAGCACTTTCTTATGCTACACTTAAATTTGGACTGAGTTGAGTAGTTGTGCAGAGCAATCTTTTAATCTTAGGCTCTTCTTGATGCTTTGACATGAAACATCTCGAGCAAGCTAGCTTTTCCTAAGATGAAATTTGGCAATTTTATGAATCATGTAGGCTATGAAATACTACTTGCTTGATCACCAAGTTTGTAATTGCTTAGGCTTAGTCAATGCTTGTGTTAATATTACTTTGATGAATCTTGCTCTAAAACTTCTTGGTTCAAGACAGTGGATTGAGGAACATTGCACTATATTTTCTGTCTTTGTTAAATGTTTAGCTCATGATAGAACCTTGGGGGAACATGTGTTCCTTGTGCCGTAAAGGCGCAACTTAACTTGATCTTGTGGTCATCTTGATAACTTGTGCAAATTAAATAATAATAAAAAATCAAGTCTCTTGTGCTAAAATGTGATCTAATACGGTTGTCTTGAAGCCTCAAGGTGTTTGTCATACCCAGTCGCGTGACACTTTGCTTGGATAAGAGGCAACTTGAGGATAAATTGGGAATGAGATAAATGTGTCTAAATGTTAACTCTTTTTAATCACTTAATCAATCTAAGTCTTGGTTTCATATGTGAACGTTTGCAAAGCCATATGTCCTAAACATTTGTTTGCCTAGTTTGAGGTTGAAATTGGCTAGTTCTTAATGCTTGTATTGACTCGGAACAAGTCGATGCTTATGTGGTGGTCACTTTGAATATGATTCGGCTATATGAACTTCAATGTGCCAAATAATTCTTTAGGTTTAGCTTGTAAAACTTTATGTTCTTGTGTCACTATCTCTTTTTGAGCCTCTATGCGACTGTGAGCTACACCTTCTACTTTTCGTAGCCCTTTAACATTTCTAACTCTCGCAAATGCTTTGTGGTATACTTGTGAAAGCTCATTAGGATTGCATATTCATGCATTTTATAGTCCTTTTTGACCTTGATGTTTGCATTGCAAAAGGAGGAGAAATCATGAAAGCAAGTCTCAAAAGGGAGAAAAGGTGAATCAACAAAAATCTTGCATAATGAATGAAAAACTTGCTAATAAAATATGTGCATTCATCAAGGAGAGCATAGGAAGAGTACCTTTTGCATTTTTACATTTTTATTTGCTTTTTAGCTAGTCTCTTCTTCTCTTCGAGCCTTTGCAATCTTCTTATGCCAAGTGACATGTTCTTGATCTTTCTTAAGTTTTTGGTCACTTGAATGAGCTTTTTGTGCGATCTTGAAACCTTCATTTGTTCTTTGTGATGTTGTCAATGCACTCATCAAGGAGGAGATTGAGAAACCAAGTTAAGATGTGCCTTGGTTTATCTTGTGTGATGAGTGATTGATGTTTGTGTGGCTTTTGTTGGTTAGCATATGCATGGTTATATACTGCAATGTTGATTTTGTCTAACCAAAGCTGAAAAGAATTGGAGTTTGTACCAGTGTCTCAGTGCAATAAGCTTGCACACACCGGATAATCCGGTGTGAGGGTTTTTGCCCTCACCGGATAGTCCTGTGTGTGGTAGATGTGAGCATCGGAGCTTTTCAGCGCAGAGGCAGAGAAATATTCATTCACCAGATGGTCCGGTGTGGGTAAGAGTGAGCACCAAACTAATTTTTCTAGAGAAGGGTGCAAATGTGAAAGTCTAGTGCGGTAGCCTCACCGGATGGTCCGGTGTGTGCACGAGTGATCATCGGAGGCTTCACCGGATAAATATTTCCAGAGAGACTGGAACTAAGTTCCAGTGATGATGTACTCACCAGATGGTCCGGTGATGGGCGTGTGAACACCAGAGCCTTTCAGTTCTGAAGCAAATGTTGAGGTGTTCACCGAATTGTCTGGTGTTGGTATTTTATGATCACCGGACTAATTTTTGTAGAGAGGAATTCAAACCGGGTTCCAATGGAGTTGTACTCACCGGATGGTCCGGTGTTGCGCTGGTGTGAATGCCGGACCATCTGGTGTTCACATTTTTGTTACGTCTAAATCTTTTTCAACTTGATTTCGATTTGGACTAACATGTGATGATGTTATATGGTTCTGGAGATGCATGTTTGCTGGTCTCATGGTGTGTAGGTAATGGATGCAAATTGGCGGTCGACGGCGGGTGATCGGGGCTAAGCGGGGTGCTTGGTGCCGAACGATTAAGGAGGCTGGGTGGAGTCAAGGATGATCCTAGCTACACGTGGGGGTCAAGCAAGGCAAGAGATGAAGATTGATGAAGACAGCGTGTTGATAAAGTTAAGTGAAGGGGATGCCAGTGCAAGTGACAATGCGGCCCGAGGGATCAAGAGTAGGAGAGACTTACCAGCGGTCAAGATCATAAGACGGAGGACACGTGTCAACATAAGAATACTTGCTTGAGGTCAAAGCAAGTAACTGTGAGTCATGCCTTAAGAAGCGTGCGAGTCGGTTTACCAGTTTGGCCACAAAACCACGGGCGGATGGAGTGCATGTGGCATCATTGTAAAGCTTGTGTTGATGCAAAGCTAAGTCGTGAAGGCACCACGGTCGTCCGATGGATGGAGGAGAAAATAGACCAAAATACTCCCGGTGATATGTAGGAATGTGCTACAAGAGAGGGGTATTTTGGGAACAGTCAAGGAAACTTGGGGGTCATATTTCCTAGGCTATAAATAGAGATGTGTGGCTAGTTGGGAAGAGCCCACTTAAGCCATCCATATGAGAGCCTTGTGTTATGGTTTTAGAGGAGAGGAAGATGAGTGCTTAGCCTCTGTAATAGGTAAGAGTTTTGAGATATAAATCTTTGTAATCCACCTAAAATAGGACTGACCTCTTTAAGTAATAAAGTTTA
This sequence comes from Phragmites australis, assembly GCF_958298935.1. Lineage (NCBI taxonomy): Eukaryota > Viridiplantae > Streptophyta > Magnoliopsida > Poales > Poaceae > Phragmites > Phragmites australis. Next base: position 18,035,954 of record NC_084941.1, on the reverse strand, counting down.
AGTTTTTGCATATGCTTGAATTACCCTTATTCTAGTTTCCTTCTATTAGTTCCCTTGCAAGTTTGCAAGTTCTTGGTGTTTTATTGTTGATTTTTGTTTTTCTTTTTAGCTGAAATTTTAACATTTTGAGAAGTTATTTTTCTTGATGCTAGAGACATAGAATTCACATACACATGCATATGTAATGAGGTCTTAAATTTTCTTGCCTCTAGACTATCATCTTAGAGAGTTTACTTGCTCGGTGATCTTTTCTCCGTTTCGTTCATATCTAAAGTTGCGAGTTTTTTGGCACAAAGATATATGAAATGATTTTGAATGGAACATATGGTTCATATTCCATCCGTCGAAGTTATATTGACTCTCTGATTATTTTACTTCCGCTCAAGGTTTGAGGTGCGTTGAGTGATTAAAAATAGGATAATACCATCTATTTCGCAAGAAATTATTAAGACGCCTATTCACCCTACTCTAATCACCACTTTTGATCCTACACTATTATTTCAGACAAACATGAAGGAGGAGTACTACCTTTATGTGTTGTGTCTTCCTAATGTGTAGGAGTACAAAACAGTCTAGCAACTTAGCACTGTCCAACATTATTCCATATTACAGTATGGTTATGTCGACGTTGATATAATTATACCCAATAATACTCACTTGCACCAGAGAAAAATAGCAACAACCTCCGAAAAGACGTAGCTTACTTTCGACAAAAGAATATCCTCCAACAATGCTCAGAAATTGTGACCTGTTGTAGTCATGACATGCTTGGATTGACGACATGGCCAGAATACACATCATGAGATGCATCACACAAGCCACCGTGAGCAAGAAAAATCAAGCTCCGACAGATGCCCCCAGTAACTACTATCTAGTGACCTGATACGGGTACATTCAAAGGCCTAGCAGACTCATTCGAATCTCTCATCACAAAGCAAACTTTGGCGAAGGTTGAAGCAAGCTGCAAGAGGCTTGTGATGGCGAAATGGTCTGACTGGTGTTTACTGAAACACAGGACAGGCAGATGGAGACGACAGGGCAAGGAGAGGTCTCGGTTGGCTCTTGCCTTTGGCAGGTATGCAATTTGGGGATAATTCTGGTTGGTGCGTCCTGAAATATCAAATGATTGGCCCTTTTGTGTAGGTATGGCCCAACATCATGTGTCTAAAGTGCAGGTGCGGTTGTGGTTGCTGATGTTGATGTCTGACGGAACTGTACATATAAGAAAAATTAGGGGTCGATATCGATCGCTGTGCGACCGCCACATAATTTCTTTTTAGCGATGATAGGCATGACCATGCGATTGTTGAACTGTGGAACGCATTTTGACTGTCCTGAAAAGATTACAGAGAGAAGGTTGTTCATTTCAAACATATATATTACAGAGAGAAGATAGCAAAGAATGTAATGTGCTGATCAATCAGTATCTACAGCAGTCTCAATCTTCTCTCAGAATTTGCCAACGATGTTAGAGTTCGGGGTAGGGGCTTAGGGTTTGGGTGAGGGCTCACCGAAGTCCGACAGGTTTAGAGAGAAGCTGCAGCGAAAATGGTCCTATTAGATCACAATTATGATTTTAGCGATTAATGACAACATAGTCGATGGGACTAACATGTTTATCAAAAATATATAATAGTAGATCTTATGGATGCAATACATTAAGAAACCATCGTAGCCGAGACAAAGTTAGACTAAATTAGAGAAGTTCTAAGAAGATTTGCCTCACTGGATGGTCCATGCTCTGGGAGTTGAATTCACCGGAGTATATTTGTCAAATGGGAGAGAGGCTTGAAGATCTCACCAAAATGTCCAGTGTTTGAGCAGAGTGCTCACCGGAGCAATTCTTCCAGAGAAGGTGTTGTGCTGAATAATGAAGGTTAAGCCTCAACAGATAGTTCGGTGATCAATGAGAGTTGCACCAGAGCATTTCTAGAGAAAAGAAGAGAAGGCTCAACCCATCGGATAGTCCGGTGTTGAGAAGGATGAATGCACCGGAGCATTATTACCAGAGAAAGATGAAACCACTAAAGATCGAAGGTTCAACCTATCGGATAGTCCGGTGTGAATAGAATAAACACCAGACAATACACCGAATAATGAACAGTACAAAGAAGCATAGGGAGATGGGTGAATGACGATGAAGAGTCAAGGTCAAGTGATGAAAGCTTCACCATCCTCCCTTCGAAGAAAAACTCTTCCTCAAGGTCATCATCACACAAGTCGTTATCGCATGGCCAAAGGTATGGATAACGATGTAAGTGATAATGAATCCGATGAGGATTCTCCTTCCTATGATGAACTCTTTTATTTGATCAATGAGAAAAAAGGACTCATAAGAAACAATCAAAAGTGCTTAAGAAATTCAATGCACTTAATGACATTCATGCTACCTTTATCTCTAATTATGAATAATTATTGAGCAAATTTAATTTGTTAAACAAGGAGCATGATGAGCTTAAAACTAAATTTGAGTGCATTGAATCTCAAACTAAGGTCCATTTGAAATAATCTACTTCTCTATTTAATTTCAATCCTAAGGTAGATGCTTATATTTCTTGTGATGATTTAATTGATATATCATGCTCACCCCCATTGCAACTAGAAAAGTATTGAGAATATTTTTGTAGAACCATCTAATTATCTCATTGCGCAAGAGAATGATGAGCTTCAGCAAAAAGTTGAAAAGCTCAAGGACTTGGTAAGATTAAAAGTCAAAGAATGTGTCAAACCTCCTCAAGATAATCGTGCTTTCATAATGAAGAAGCTTGCGAAGGGGTCCACCGTGACATGCTTCAAATGCCATCAAGAAAGCCATAAGTCCTTCCAATGCAAACAAGTGAAGAAGAAGACCAAGGAGAAGAAGATGGCAAACCTTTCCAACAAGACATCCAACCTCTACACCAAGCTCAACTACAATATCAAGACCAAGAGCAACCACTACAAGCTCAAGAAGAAGGACAATGGTAAGTTGGTTGAACACATAGTTGGGAGAAAGGACCAGAGGTGAAACCAACCAATTTTGGTGCCCAAGAAAGTCATCACCAACATGAAGGAGCCCTAATCGTTTTGGGTTCCAAAGAAAACTTGAAGCCCGAAACGGCTATAAGGATTTAGAGACTTGGCTCACAAGATGAAGTGAAGATTCAAGCAAAGAAGCCAAGTATACAAGATAGATGCATTGATGAAGATCATGATCATCATATACCCAAATCTCCTTCCAAAGGTAAAAGATGTAATGGAGTTAGATGCAAAATCTTTTAATTATTGTAGCTCATTTGGCTTGTATATGATTGTATATGCTTATTTCAATTTATTACAATGCCTAGTGTATGCTTTCATATGATAGGTTGCTTGTGTTTATCTCTAACCCATGAGCAACCTACATGGTCTATTAGTTGTAGGTTCTTTACATGGCACTAGTTTTTAAAATTGGCATATTTGATGCGACATGAACCAATCTATAGGATAAATCCTCATTGTTATCGATAACAAGTGCATATATATCTCACATGTATTCAACACTTATATGCACATAATTATGGCGAGTATATCCTATGGGTTACGATTCTGAGACTAACATGTATTTCTAGTGATATTTTTTTTAGTCTCATAGAGTAATCAACATGTCCTGGAAGTATACAATGCTTAAATGTTTCAATTGGTATTATTATCAAATCTTTTATTCATTTAAGCTATCTCCATGCATAATATAGCTTAAACTTCCTATCTTAATATATTGTCTAGTTGTGTATATATTTTTTTCTCATCATATGTATGCACACATATAGGGGGAGTTTAGACTATATTATGTGAGTTTCATAAATTATGATCCATTTGCTTTCATAGCCTACAATTGATATCATTCATTTGTAGTGATATCCATTCAATTGGTATCCTTTTAATTGGATCATGATTTTTGAAGCTCTTTCCCATTTGCTCTAATGTTTTTCCCTTTGAGTTCAACATGCACATATAGCTTTTTTGGGAGATTGTTGATAAAGGGGGAGAATTTTGATGACCAAAGTAAGATGCAAGGTGCAAGATGAACAATATGAAGGAGATTGTAGCAACTAGCAAGATGTCTAGGAATGCCGAAGTTGACAAAGGAGGAGGAGAAATAGAAGCTCTTCCACTCCTCCAAGAGAAGCTCTTCCTCAAGGTCGTCATTGCGCAAGTTATCAAATAAGTGCCTCATGGCTAAAGGTATGGATAGCAATATAAGTGATGATGAATCCAATGAGAATTCTCGCTACTATGATGAACTCTTTCATTTGATCAATGAGCAACAAAGGGTCCTTAAGAAACAATCTAAAGAGCTTAAGAAATTCAATGCACTTAATGACATTCATGCTACCTCTATTTATAATTATGAACAATTGTTAAGCAAATTCGAATTGCTAAACAAAGAGCATGAAGTGCTTAAAGTAAAATTTGAGTGCATTGAATCTCAAACTAAAGTCCCTTTGAAACAATCCACCTCTCTTTCCAATTACAATCCTAAGGTGGATGCTTCCACTTCTTTTGATGATTTAATTGCTTTATCTAGCTCATCCATTTGCAATAAGATTTGTATTGAGGATGTTGTTGTAGAACCACCTAACAACCTCATTGCACAAGAGAATGATAAGCTCAAGCAAGAAGTGGAGAAACTCAAGAAGGATTTGGCAAGATTAAAGGGCAAGAGACATGTCCAACCTCTTCAAGATAACCGTGATTTCATAGTGAAGAAGCTTGCAGAGGGGTCAACCGTAACATGCTTCAAATGCATCAAGAAGGCCACAAGTCATTTCAATACAAGCAAGTCAAAAGGAGACCAAATAGAAGAAGAAGATGACGAACCTCTCCAATAAGATCTCCAATCTCTACACCAAGCCTAACTATAAGAACAAGATCAAGAGCAACCACTACAAGCTCAAAAAGAAGGAAAATGACAAGGTGGTTGCACACATAGTTGGGAAGAATGATCGAAGGTGGAAACAACTCATTTGGGTGTCCAAGGAAGTCATCACCAATATAAAGAGGTCCCAATCGGTTTGGGTTTCAAAGAAGACTTGAAGCCCAAGCCGGCTATGGGGATTTGGAAGTTTGGCTTACAAGATGAAGTGAAGATTCAAGCAAAGAAGCCAAGTGTACAAGATGGATGCATTGATGAAGATTATGATCACCTGGATAGGATTGTACAATTCGATGGAATATTCCACTAAGATCTGGGATGGTTCGATCTAGGAAAAACAATCGGACTAAGCAGTCCGCTAGTCTGTGACTATGCCCGCTCGTTCGGATGACTAGTGGGGTTGGACGAATAGTACCGTCTGCTTCTAAATTTTTTTTTTCTCTTTTTTTCTATTTGGACAGTAGGGTTGCTGTACTAAAAAATGATGAAACTTTTTCTATATGTTCTATAATTCATGATGAATCTATTTTAAAAGGATTCACCTCAATATCCCTTGTAGGTTTCAAAATAAAAATCTCCAAAGAGAGTTACTTCTAGAAATTCTAGCAATTTAAGGCCTAAAAAACTCCAAAAAACTAGGAAAATTCACTAATATTCATCTCATCTCAAAGAACTAGGAAAAAACTAGGAAAATTTAAGGCGTAATAATTTTTTAAATTATTTCAACCCTATGTTATTTGGTGAAAAAATGAGTTCATTTGCAATGCTCCATTTATATACATTTTTATCATTTCATGTGATATTCTCTTTTTAATTCAATTTGAATTTAAACAAATTCAAACATGTACAAATTCATCCAAACTCTTATGAAATGCATATAAATATGATTATACACAAATTGAGATGTTCACCAAAAAATCATCACAATCAACTGAGCTTATCCAATCTATTTACTAAACAGAAAACTGGTTTATCCTATCTAACCTAATCCCACTAACAAAACAAAAAGCTAGCTCATCTCATTCATCCAATCAAACAGAAAATTAACTCATCACATCTCAAAAACATGAATGATCATATTCCATCTAACCTCGTTCTCCAACTAAACATACCCTAAGTGTAAGATGGCGCACAAGAGACACAGTGCCATTTCTTGCACTATCTCTCCCTGTTGTCGGGTTTTAATATGATGAACATAAATGCATCAAAACAAAAGGGGGCAGTGTCTGGTTTTAGGAACGAGAGAGACGGTGATTAGACCATCCAATAAATCTAAACCTAATACACCTGTTTGTGTACGAGGAATATAATAGGACGTTAGTCGATTATACCACCTAGATCGATGCACATGTTTGCGTACGAGGAATAGGATGTGATGATTCCATGGTAGATACTGATTCTAGGATAAACTGGTTCCTCAAACCAAAAGCCCTATATGAATCGTGGAATCTGTAGTTTACTACAAGTCACTCAATCTACCATAGTAAAATTTAGAAGAACAAATAATTACCCTTATAACTTGCGAGCTCGGTGTAGCATTACTAGCCTGTTCCCCTTTTGGCTCCAGAACGCCTTGTAAACTCGGGCATTTGTTTACGGCAACTTGAGCATGTGCTTTGTCTTATGCTAGAATACTTCGAATTTACCTGCTACAATCACCGGATTGAATTCAACTGTGTTAATTATGCCGAAGACAAGGCCCAACAGTATGGGATTGTTACTTGTTGGTCCAGTGGGCTGAGCTCGGCCGAATTAATAGTTGGTCTGAAACGCATTGAACTTTTCAGCCTTGAGCTCGATATCGGCAACAAGCCATTCGGATCCGACTTAGACGACATGAATGACTGGTTCACAGTCCTTCCTTGCATACCTCGGACTTTGACTCACAAACAAAGCATACGTGGCACTCAAGGATGAAAATATGCAACAGCGGATATACTTGTGAGGGTAAGGTACTGTTTGTCTGGGGCTTTTGTTTTTGTTCCTTTAAAAAGCTGTGTTTTTAGTTTTTCAGAAAAATTGTTTTTAGATTTTAACTGTTGGATTTTACAATATTTTTTTTTCTTAGCACACTATTTTTCAGAAAAGCTACTTTCAGTTAGTTTCTCAGCTTCTAGTCATTTTCTCAGAAGTTCAGAAGCAAACTTCTAGCTTCTTCAAAAACCACTTTTCAGTAAACCCGTTTGTTTAAGTTTCTAGACTTCTAATATAAATAAAACCAGAAGCAGTCTGAAACAAACAGGCTCTACATATATCAAAAATACACTTGTGGGGTGAAAATAAACCACGAGTGACTTCTGTGAGCATTTGCAATTTCCCTGGAATAAAAGGAAACAAAATAGAGAACCCATCAGATTACATGATTGTTTATAGGAACTTATTGTCAAATCTTAAAGAAAATTCTGCTATGTATATCACCAAAAACACAGCTTTTGAAGTTTCTCTGTATTTTTTTGTTCACGTAGGGGGTTCCAGAAGTGTGATTTTTTTACTACGCGGAGGAGAGCTGTTGTTCTTAACGACATAGTAGCAGTAGAGTGACACAGTGGTAAATAAACGACGAGAGGAAGTTTTCGCCGGTATTTAAATGAACTAATACGCTTGACGGTGGTGTTTTTGCCAAAGTCGGGACCTTTTTGTTGGTACACAATCAATTTGTCCTTTAATAATTGTACTTTTTCAGCCCATTTTCTCATCGTAAACTATTTTAAGATTTTTCTTGCTTGGACAAACTCAACTCGAAGACTTCATTAAATTCGGTGGCCAGTCTACAAGACTAGGACCACATGATGAAACATATCAATCCAATCAAATGAGCACCAAGTCAACAAAAGGACCAGTCCCTAGTGAATGATTAGATGCGATGGAGCATCGATATCATGTGCTACGCTTTAAGCAAATGGCAAGCGCGCATTGTTTCACACTTTCTGTGGGCTTGTGTTGCATGTGGGGCGTGTTCCTTAGCCTAGAACGTGCTGGCAACTTAACACAATAGATCTAAGAACAAGGTCAATCAAATGGCAACTAATCTCAACTATGGTACATCAGTTAACTGCAAGTCTAGAAACTCGAGAAAAATTGACGAGAAACTCATTACTTAACTCAACAAAACCACAGCTGTCTACTTCGATTTTACTCGGCCGTAAAAATAGCCAAACAAGTCAGGATAACATTTATGAACAAGTGGAGTCAGGTTTAGATACATAAGGTTACGTCAAACAGTAGCATGTCCTTCAATGGACAGGCTAACAGAACCTCAAGGCATGAGGAAAAAAAAGGACAGATATATTTTGGTCTAATGTGTCTGTATCTTCACTATGTCCCACAGTATATCTACGGCTGTACAAGATCTGTATCGGTATGCAAGCGAGTATAGACATTTGATGGCTAGAGAGTCCCAGGATTGCGTGGCGAGCAAGCCATTGTTACAGGGGAGAACACCACAGTGAGGGGGGCATGGTCTGAGAGGCTGTAGTTCTCTGGCCACATGCCCTTCTCTACTTCTGGGGGGAAGAGAACAGCTTCCTTCACAGTGAAGCCGAAGGCTTCATCGTTCGCCTCAAAAGTGTCTAGGCTTCCAACGGCAATGTCGATTTCAGTATCATCCTCTTCTTGATTGCAGCATTTCGGACTCCAGATGCACCGCTTCAGCAGTTAAGAAGCATTGTCAGATTTCGGAGTGAATGATACACTTGTTATCAAAATTATGAGTAAATAGTTTAATTACTTGGACGATCCTTGCTGATTAAATATTTTCAGATACTCAGATTAGGGGGATCTTTACTGTTTGTATGGTTTCATACTTTTCGATTTGAAGTTTTCTATGCCATTCGAAATTGTAACATAGAGAACTATGTTCACTGCATTAAGGTAACTCTGATAAAGAGCAGTATGGCTGTAGAATAAAGTAAAGAGATGTCCTTGGATACCACGCAAAGTAAGCGATGCTTATAGAAGATCATGATATCCTATTAAAATACTGTCACTATGTGATACACGTTTATTTTCTACAGTCCGACCCATCTCCCACTCTCGAGGCTCAGCTCACTCTCCAGCTCCCTCTCACCGACAACCCAAGCCCACCTGTCATTTCCCTCTTCCACTCTAGCTGTGCCCACTCCCGCTCACCGTGCTCACAACCGCCACCCACCGAAACCGCTGGCGTACGCCCCACTCCGCGCCCCACGTCTCTGTAACAGCACGCACTCCCTCGCACCTATAACCACCCAACCCTGTCGTGCTGCCAGTTCCCCCATCCCCGCTCAACCCCATTGCGCAGAGTCACCCTTGTTGTTGCTCAGAGCTTCGCCGTTGCTGACTGCCGAGCCCGAGCCCTCCCTGTCACGTCTGAGGACGTCGCCGGCACCATAGGAGCACATGAAGTCTTCTCCGCCGCTCCTCAACGTTGTTCTGCCGCTGCACGGCCATCTCCGCCGAGCTCCGATAAGCTCTGATGCTCCTCTCTGTCACTAGCTTACCCCATAGCGTACCGACGCCCACTAACCCACCCTTTGGCACCGCATGACCGCCAGGAAGCCTCCATGGTCCTCGGTTTCGCCTCCTCATCGCCGTACCCGCCTTCTCATCAAGCATCGATCATCGCCGCCACCATCTCGCCGTCGCCAGCCATCTTCGACCGCAGTGAAGCCTCGGTGAGACTCCCCGTCGCCACATCTTTGTTTTGTGCTGCTTCCCGTCGCGTTTGGTAGGTCGTAGCTACTTATCGAGCGACGCCGGTGATGTTCCGGCTATGTACGAGGCAACACCGCCGTTTCCCGCCACCATCAGCCGCCCGTCTGTGTCGCCCACATCACCCACCTGAGCCCAGTTAGCCTGCTGACGCATTAATTAGGTTTTTTAATTTAAAAATAAATCCTTTAATCTATTTAAGCCCATAGACTTTACTGTTTTCATAATTATGCCCCTGTCAGTACTGTTATTTTACTTTCAACCCTTTGAATTTTTTACTTACTTACAAATAGGTCCCTAAATTTTACAAATAAGCCTTGAAACTTTCTGTTTTACAAATTAGACTTTGTTCTTTTTCAGAAAAACCCTGTAGCTTAAAACCCTCGTAGTTTTTTCATACGAGCTTCGTTTTAGACGATTCTTGCGCTCACACGATCGTAGCAGCGAGTACTTTCCGTTAGTAGGCTTTTTATAGCGCTTTGCTTATGTTTAGTGTAGTGTTCTTAGATGTTTACACTTGTTTGTTTCCGGTGTGCGCAATTGCAATAGGAGACAAGCAATTCGTGAATCTGCAGGACCGGACTTTTAAAGAGTTTGAGCAGTCCGCTGTGACAGGCAAGTGTCCTTAATAACATTGATCCTATTATAGAAAAATGTGTCTTTTACTTTCTAAATGTATGCTTATCAATATGAATCTTATGTTTAGGGTTTATTAGTACTTTCCATGATTATCCTTGCCGCTTGTGTTGTAGTTTAAGTGTTAAGGGTAGAAATGCTTAGTCATGCTGTCAAGTCAGTTGATTTAAATATTAATCTGACTAATGGTCTCTGCAACATGAACCGGTTTGAGTAATTTTTTTAGCAACATAGAACATAGGGATCTAGACAGGTTTATTTGGTTGGTATGGAAGCTGTGTGCGCAGTGGATGATGTGTGAGTACCTGCTTGAGATCCTAAGGATCGGTTAATGGACATGTAATCCAGGATAACAACGCAACCACGAGACTTATATGGTACGGCCTGGCCAATTAATTAGATGTTCTTATTCTGTACACACCAGTGGATGGTTGAGTGGTACAAGAGGGGTCTCTGCAGTAGATGGAATCCTTGTTGGCAGTAAAACCTTAGTGAGTGTTTACGGATTTAGAGACACCTTATAAAGGCTTTTTAGTGATCTCTCGACGCATCCACTACCGTTAAAAGTTCTCTTAGTGTTTTCTTTAAGATATACGGGTCTTTTGTAATAAACCTTATCGTTATGTAATGACACTGTTATATTATCACTTATGAAGTCACTACATGTATAAAACTTGATCATAACGTACATATAGAATGCATCTGCTTTGTTCTTTTGAAACCGGATGTGACACACTATATTCTCTTATGAGGGTTCTATCATGCCATTTAATTTTTTATGTTCCACCTGTCCATGTCAGATCTTGTTGACCTCCTTGTCTCATTTATTTTTTCTTTTTATTTTTTTAAACTACCTTGAAGGAGTTCATGAAGATTCAACATGTGTCTCAAGCAATTACACAAGGGATCACCTGAAATTCTTTGTAGTCAATAGCACCATTCCCATCACGGTCAGCTTCACTCCACAGATCTTCAATTTCTTGTGAATTTAGGCGATCAGGATGGACCATTCCTAACTGCATTTTCTGTAATATCAGCACCAGTGTTGTTGAGAGAAGCATATGAAATATGCATACGGACCATGAGTTGTCGTTGATACCTGACAGAGTGCCTGGTAGAAACTTGAATATGTGATGTGATCATCAGGACTGTCAGCCTTGAGAAGTGCAAATGCATTCTCCTCAGAAAGGAATGCAACTTGGAGGAGGAGGTACTGAAATTAAGAAATTTAAAATTACTTAGATCTCGGTGATGATTAAATAAGACACCACAAAACTAGATCTGTTGTTAACAGTTTTGCATGTTCTTCAAGGTCAACTTCTATTTTATATTAGCAATAAGATGCACATATTTATAGACACAGTGGTCATCATGTTGCTTACCTTGATGATACCAAAGACAGCTTCATTCCAGCTAGTTTTCAGGGGCTTCCTGCACTTATCTGGATTCAGAAGCCATATGAAATCAACTCCGCAGATGTTCCCTCGATGGTTTCGATGGCTTACCCACTATGCAAAAGGAGGGGAAATTAATAATTAATCCAATCATCAAAACACGTTCATAATATTACTAGGTTCAACTATCAACATTAGTAGCAAAAGGTAATTCTTTTGTTACCTTGTGTGCATCTTCTTCACTATCACTGTATTGATGAGCAGTATCATACGATGAAACAAACCCCTGTGAACGAAGGAACTTGTAAACATGTCCACGTTTGCTTCCATTCCAATCACTGTAATAGATATGTCCTGATCAAATATCTATGCATAGAAATCAAGTAAATTAGAAATTAGTGTGCATACTGTATACTGACCCACATAGGATGATTGGCATTGGACCAAGTTTATGTTCTTCCTGGTAAGCCTCTATGTACTGAAGGATCTTATATACCTGCATTTACACCACTAAATTGTTAGAAATCCTACTGAAACATTGCAAGAATGAAGCTTAGTTGCAAAAAAGCATACTGTTCCTACCTGCCTCAGCCGGACTATCGAAAGGCTGTGGTCATGAGGGAACAGCAAATGGGTGTTGACAATGAGGCTCTGCTGCTGGGCACAGCTGGTGCTAAGGTTTTGCAAGAATGGCATGGCGGACTCAACATGCAACAGCTGAGCCACTCGATCACCAAAGTCATTGAAGAGCAGCTCCCGATAATTCAAAACATTGAAGCAACTCTTATGTACAGCAGTAAGAAGACCTGCACATAAAGATGCATTTTCAGAGTATAAGTATTACGCCAGGGTCATGACAAGGTTGCCAATTCAAATCTGCCTATGCTCTTTTTCAAAACATTCAAGGGAATGTCGACACATAGTTATTGATAAACATCAGAGACGTCAACATCACTGGCATTTGGCATAACTGATTATCTACAATCTCGCACCTAACATTTTAAAAAACTGGAAAATGGAAAATATGTGTCACAATGTAATGGAAATCATTTGAGACATCATCATCAGAGGCATTCAACATAAGAGATTAACAATGCGGACATGAACAATTCGAATTATGATGACAATAACTGAAAAGGACAGGCACAATGGCCAAGTTGGAACCCACTTTGCTCATACAGATCTTCTTTTACCTTCTTTTTCTAGCCTACGTTCAGGCTTTCCTATGTCACTAGAAAAAGGGAGATTATTTATATTTATATCGACCTGACAGCAAACAGCCATTTTGACGGACCGGCAAAACGGACGGTTGAAGGCACAACAGAACACAGGATTTTATCTCCCCTCATCCTTCCAAGCTGAAATGAGGAACCGGGACTCACCGTCTCCGCGATTGTTGGTGCGTGCGAGCTTCAAGAGCGTGTAATTGGCGTCGCCAAGCCGCTTCTCGTACATGTCCACCAGCTCATCGTTCCCCAACCACACCTCCTGAGAGCAAATCAGCGAACAATCACATTCATGTATGTTCCTTTTTTTCACACATTCATTGCAGCGAAGAACTTCAGAATTGCTCAATTCATCTCACCTGGAGGCAGATGATGGAGGAGCAGTCGGCGAGGAGACGGTCGATGATCTTCTCGTTGCGGCTGAACCAGTAGGCCCTGTACTGGCTCTCCCTGCAATTCTGCCCCAATGCCAAACAAACACCACCGTCACTCCACCAATCCAGAAACCCAAGGAACTCCCCCACCATACCAACCCGAGCAGATTCCCTGGCAACGGGGAAAAGCAAAGCAAGATCCAACCCACCTCGGAGTCCATGCGTTTGTAGATCGGCGCGAGGATGTTGAACGTGGTGCAGGAGACGGAGCGCTCGTCCCGCGGCTGCCGCCGCTGGTGGTGGTGGCGATCCCGCCGCCGCCTGGCGCCCGCCTCCCTCCGCTGCTTCTTCGTCTGCAGTCACCAACGCGCACCGAATCTCAGCAAAACCTCAGCTCACCAATCAAAACCGAGCAAACCCAACTACAGATCATCCAAAAACACATCGATAGACACGTCGCCGGCGGCGGCTGTTGCTCACCATTGCGATGACTGGGGAGGACGGAATCCAAGACCGAGGAGGTCGTGTGGTCTCCGCCGCTTCTCGTCGATTTGGCGGACACTAGGGGAGAGGAGAGGAATGGATTGATGCTTCTTTCTACCTGGCCTCGGCGTCGGCGTCCCCGCCTTGGATTTTATAGACCTTGATTCGGAATGGTTAAATTTTTTGTTTCCGCTACGGTAAAAAAAAGTAGTAGTAAAAGGAAAATGGGACCCGAGAAGACGCGACCAGAGTATCTAAACCAGGGGCCGGTGAGCTGACAGGTCCACGTCACCTACGGGGCCCACACGTCGGTTTACTATTCGGGCCTCGTGCGGTCACCTTGTTGCGCGGGTTTATTTTTCATTTCTTCCTCGTTTTGCTATTGCAGTTTCTCTTTGACTGACGGGTGGACCCTTGCGGGGCTAGGCTGGCAGACCTTTGGTCCAATCAGATTGGTCTGTTCCCTGTTTCTCTTGGGTGGCCGAATGTGAGGTCCTCCCAAAACAAGTGACGGCAACGAGGGGAATGATTTTGGTGAGGGAAATGTGAGAAGAATGATCGCCAGGTTGTTTGAGTGAGGAATTTAGGCCAATCATGTTTCATGTGTCCGTTATCATTCATATTCGCAGTAGATTTGATCGAAATATAACGCTGTTTCCGTGTTCATCACAAGAAATTAGTATTGACGTGCAAGAGCAAAAATCAGAGGTTGAAGTTGTACATCAAAGGTACTGTGTATTCCAGGTAGAGAAAATATTCTTTCTAGATTAAGAGGAGTAGGTCATAAGATATCGTAGGTGTACAATTTAATTTGAGGTATTTAGTAGTTATAGATGTCCATAAAAATAATAAAAATTAGATTATAATTATTATATGTATGCAATATTTACTTTAGGATATACGAGTTGAAAAATTAATTACAGATTTAGTAATGGTATCATAGATGTGCAATTTAATTTGAGGTATTTGTTGTATGTTCTAAATATTAGACAGATATAACATATAATTTTATTTGAGACATTTGTTCGAAGTTTAGTTAGGTTTTATACAGTTTTTGAATATACAGTAAATTATGTAATTTTATAATATTTCTACTGTTATAATCCTAGATGATATAATTTTTATTTAGGCTGAGAATAATGTTATTTTGTTAAAAATTATGTTATGTCACAGATATGTCTTGAGCACTATAGGTCTTAGAGTAAAGTAAATATTTTGTAGGTAATTTTTTCTTTGTAATATTGTTTTAGATTTACGTAATTTTAGGAATCTGTTGTTATAGATCTATGTAAGTTTAATTAGAGATGTAAAAGGAATTATTTACATTTTAGGTTATGAGGAATTATGTTAGGGTACATGCAGGGTTCACAAAATTTGATATTGAGTATTAGATTAAGCAATTTAGAGAAATATAGTTATTGTTTGCTGCATTTGAAGTTAGTCACATGAAATTAACTTGGTAATTTATTCGATATATTTATTTTAGGTCAGAGTTATGTCAAACACTAGAAATCTTAGAGTTTTCTGTGGAAATTGTCAAATCCATAACGGTCCATCGGGTGTTGATTTGAGTAATTTTTCACTTACTATCATTGAGCACCCAAACCCTGAGGAGATAAGAATGTGGTTCATCCAATATTTTCAATTGGATCCTGATATTTATTCCATTATGGTGCATTGCATGTGGGCTCATACATTAGATTTAGTTTGTTGAGAGTTCAAATCGGTGTATCAGATGGACAAGTGGTTGAAATGATTGGAGTGGTGCAGGCGTTGTGGGGATGAGTTTAATATATTAGTGCAGGCATGTCCAAGAGAAATGTATGATGGTAGCAGTGCAGCGACACCTGCATAAGAAGAGGATAGGCAGGGTTATGCAATGTCGAGGGAAGAAGTTGAGCAATGGCATATGGCTGAGGTAGAGGTTGTTTTGTATAGGTAGTCAGGAAATATTGAGAGTTAGGCTGATGTAGAGGAGGAAATTGAAGAAATTATTGTTTATCTTGAGAACATGAACCGTAACACGATACACGAGGAAGAATCTTTATTGCAATATGCAAATGTGGAGGATGATGATGATGACAACGACGACGACGACGACGACGTGTCCTCTAAAACAGTCATGCCAGATCAATGGAACTTGCATGAGAAAGCGAAGATGTAAGTTATGGGAAACCATGATTACCTTGGGAGTATGGATCAAGTATGGTTCACCTAAATCAGGTCTTCTCCAATCGGTCTGAAATGAAGGATGCAGTGGCACGATGAGTAATGACATCACATAGGGAGGTATGGGTTGCTGTGTCGACCCTAGAAAAGTATAGTGTGAAGTGTAGAACTCTTGGACACAGCTTTTATGTTCATGCATATAAGTGTAGAATCTTTTTATAGGATTTTTACCAAGTTTTAGTATTGTTTGGTATATTATTCTTATGTTCTTTATGTGCTCATATAGACGAATCAATTCAAGAGCAGTTCAAAAATCTCCAGGAAGAAGACTTTGAAGGAACTATGCATCACCTTGACGAAGGAATGTGTCTTGACCATGTTCTGAGCCAAATTTTCAATAAAAATTAGTTTTACAAAACACGCATGTTGTTTTGTGGTGAAATGGGGTAGTTTAGCAAACACTAGCAACATGTGTAGCTTTCCTCTATAGATGTTTTATTCAATAACATGAGTATACTGCTTAGCCATGCTTTTACATGAATACGTAGTATATAGGTGATGAATCATGAGCTATGGAATTAAAAGTTGAGATAACTGATAATTAATGTTGTTAAGGGTTTTAGCAACAATAAATCTAAGGTTTGGGCAAGAAGGGGATGTCGGAGTGTGCCTGTTGATGCGTTCCAGGCATGGTTAGCTCTAGATGGATATTCTGGTGATTATCTTTGTTGGTTAGTTGGCGGTCTTGCTCAGACCATGTTAAGGACCGGTTTGTGGAGCTACCACCCATGATAATAGTACAACCATGAGACCTATATGGTACGGCTTGGCTAAGTAACTAGATGTTCTCCCAGTGGTGTATGAGCCAAATGGATGTGTAAAGAAGAAAGGGGTACTTCCCAATTCTAACTAGCACAAGAGGGGACTTCTGGGGTGGAGAGTTACTCCACTTATGTACGGTGGCGAAACCTCAGTGGGCATATACATGCTGGGAGACTTTGGAAAAGCCTCGTAGTGATCTCTTGGCACACACCTCAGAAGTGTGTAAGGTAATGACGGGTACTGGTAGAAGAGTTGGTCATGACTTGTGGGTAAAGTGTACAACCTCTACAGAGTGTCAAACTGAATATTCAGCCGTGCTTATGGTTACGAGCGGCATGGACACTCACATGATTAGTTGGGTGGATGTTTAATGTGGTAAATATATTTTTGAATTCTTGGAGGTTAAAGGAGATCAATTACACTTCTTTTTCTTTTGAAAAACTGCTTTCTATAACATTAGTCTAACATTGGCTTTTATGCAAATTAAACCCTAGGTGATAGAAAAATCTTGGTTTAAGCCTCCATGTCATATTTTCCCCACCTGCTGAGTATTGGAAATACTCACGCTTGCTTTTGAGAAGGTGAAGCTTTCGAGAGATATCCTGAAGACGATGCAGAGTTTTAGGTTTGTGGAGCTTCTGGTCGACTGCCTAAGGAGTAGGCACTATGTTGTGTTTCCTTTCTGCTGCTATGTAATTTTTTTAGACATGTGTGGTCATTTTGTAAAAAATAACATTTTAATAATGAACATTGTGTCTGTTTTTCACTAATGACGTTGCTATATGTATATGTAACTGATCCAGGCATACATATTGTTTCCATTCGGTTTGGCCTTAAAACCGGGTGTGACACTGCCATCACAATAACTCTTCCTCACATATAGCTATTGGCAGTACTCCCTCCTTGTATCATTGATCTCTAAAATAGGCGACGAGCACCTACTCTATATAAGGGTTACCCAAGGACGAATACGCTCCAATGCATACTAACCAACTACTACATCTCCAACACAATCTCATCCATGTCTTCCGAGTCCGACAAGGGTAAGGGTAACACAGGCCATTATGAGCTATGGCATGACATCCTTGACAGATGCAAGCGTGAGGACAAAGAGCGAAAGAGAAATAAAGACCCCGAGTAGAAGAAGAGGGAGCTGGAGTTAGAGAAAGAAGTGCACGAGGCATGGCGAGGCATGCATGCCACGGTGCGACTACGGTATAATAGCAAGCTAGATGTTGTTCGCTCTTGCCACAGTTGGTTGGTACCATTGTGGGGGTAAGTGTACTTGACATCCTATCATGCTACAAAATTCATCTAATTCAGCTATTTTCCTCCAACGGTACAAGAAGCCTAGGTTCAGGTACTAATGGTACATGAATGAAGAAGAGTATGCAGACATCAACTATGGCTACGAGGAGGCTAAGGCAATGCGGCACACGGATGTTGAAAGACCAAAGATGAGGCTACAGAAACTCAATGAAGAATGGTGGGATAAGTACCTCACTACGTGTGGTAGCATGGAGGTTCCTCTAAAATGCATGTACGGCCTACCGGCTGTGCTGTATGGCACGAGGATTGAGTGACATTCCAAAGTCTTTAAACATGTAATTAAACAATTATGAGCATCATTTGCATCATAATTGAGGTTTTGAGCAATTTTGACATGCAATATAGATCAAACAAGAATGGTTAAGTTTAATAATAATTGATGCTTTGTGAAGCAACCCACAAAATCACCATACAACATAGGGTTGTAAACAATTTTAGAAAATAGTCAATGGGAGCTAAAGAATATTAATTATTATTCCCTAATTTTTAGGAATTATATTGTAGGCATAAAAATTAGAGAAAAATTGGAAAATGATGCTTCGTTGAGGAATTTTCATGTGAAATTGGCTTAGACTTTTTGGGTCAAACCAATTAAAATGGGTTGCTCATAAATTATAGTTTCACACAAAATTTGTCCCAAGATTTTTAGACCGTGAGAAGATCTTTGTTTGGTTCACAGAAGTGCAATTGATATTTCTTGCTTCGGTTGTCACTGTTCACTGGGTCCCACCCGTCATCTCCCTTGCCCTCACAGCCTCTCTGCCACCGAAATCATTGATTGTGGAGGCCGGCTACCGAATCATGATGTTGGCACCAACTTCATTGACCTTAAGTGCTATCGGCCGCCCTTATCTCTCCCCCCTCACGTCTCTCATCTCTCTCCCTCACTCCTCTCAAGATGCCCGGTTCTTCTGAGCAGAGCGGAGAGCAGCTAGCAGCCACAACAATGCGGTTGCCGCCACCAAATCTACCATGCCTAAGCACAATCCATCGAGCCCGAGCAACAAGAAGCACCAAGGAAGATCACTGAGCCCATTCCCTGCTGTTTTCCCCTCCTTCCCTGGCCGAAATCGGTGCGCCAATGCTACTTCTTAGTCTCTTGCCGCCTCTTTCCGCGCCTCACCACTGACCCGCCGGACCACCACTTCTCCAGCCCATCGAAGCACATGGTGAGCTTCCCCATTCCCCGTAGAGCCTGAGCGTGCGTTCTTTTTCGTTTGGCACATCGCCAGCCCGTGTCTCCATGGTGACCGTGCGTCGCCGCCTATAGCCACCTACCGCCGGCCCAGCTCCGGTCGGGCT
Source organism: Phragmites australis (assembly GCF_958298935.1). Classification (NCBI taxonomy): domain Eukaryota; kingdom Viridiplantae; phylum Streptophyta; class Magnoliopsida; order Poales; family Poaceae; genus Phragmites; species Phragmites australis. The sequence continues at coordinate 18,016,636 of NC_084941.1, read as the reverse complement.
CACCAGCCGTGAGTGCCTCTAACAGACTCCCCACAGTGTGCTCATCTCTTGATGCCCTCGGTCGGGCTGATTATAGCCACTCGCCACCAGCGCACTGTGCGTCATGGCCTCCAAGCCGATTTTGACCAAGGTCAAAAGCCCGACCCACCTTTCATCTTTATAGCTAGCTCAAGCCTAGTGTAAAAAGGAATTAGGGTTTAAAATACTTGATAAAATCAGAAATTGTGAATTTGAATATTAGTTCAACTAGTCATTCAGTTGAAAGTTGTAAAATGCATAGAAAATAGAATATTGCTCCAAAAATAGTGAAACTAGTTTTGTTGGCTTTCTTTATTCATGATCTACACATTAAAAATACTAAGAGCCATGAAAGGTGTGATTCAATTTCATGGGTTAATAAAATAGGTATGAGCTTCATTAATTCATAATTAGTTATTGGTGAGTCAAAAATTGATGAATCCTATCCTGTTAACCTTATTAGTTGATGCACTGTTCAGCAAAAATAATCACCCACATGTTAGATATGGTTAAATTTCTAGTTAGGGTTAAGCTTTGTTTTAAGATTAATTAAATCCATAACTTATTATATGTTTAACAATAAACTAGATTAAGGTAATGTTTGATGCTTTAGTCTCATATCATGAAGCATTGCGCCTCCTTCATGCTCATCATTGCACACGTTCTTTCTTAGCGGACGAAGGACCAAAGCGTGACGCGAGCGTGATCGAGGATAACACCAACCTTCCTCATTTCTGTGAGTTCTGTGCGGGAAGTACCGGGCAAACCCCGGAGAAACAAGGCAAGAATCTAAGCATATTACACCCTTTGTTCAAATTGAATGGTGTTTCAATTGATAAATTATGCTTATGTATGTTTGCATGGTTAGTGAGTCGTTGTCGGTTGTATATGGGTAGATCCTTTGTTGAATTGCATATCCTCTACCTTAAGATCATGTATCTCCATATCCTTGTAGCCTTGGTAACATGGCCGATGTCCAAGTGTCGCTCGAAATGCTTACAATGCTTAGGTCCCTTGTAAAAGTCAAGCGACGGTGCCCCTGTTGTTCGTGAGCATAGGGCTCACTTATAGTTTACGAATACATTTAAGACTAACTCCGTATGGTTGGTTTTAGAAGGGGTCATCCAAGGTAGCGGCAAAACAGCGATGACTACTTCTAGGTTTGGTGGTGACCATGAACAGATGCCGCAACGAAGATGCTCGCATTCTAGAAGATTGGCTATGAAATTTGAGAAACCGTTTGAACAGAGATGTTCGTATATCCCAGGAACACAATGCTACGGCATAGTTTTGGGTAGACCATCTACTGAGAGGAAGAACGATCAATAGAGATGAGACGGGTGATGGCTGCGATGTGCTGTGGTTGGCAATGGCGTCCTGGTCGTGTCGCTGCACAAATAGGGATGAGCTCCTAGGGTCACGTAGAAGACTTGATGGGATACGCTGTGACGCGGTTAGTGCATCCATACGGCTTTCGGATTGACGGGAACATGAATGCAAATCCGATGCACGCGCAAAACATGTCGTGTGACATCTTCATCGATCATAAGAATCTGAAGTACATGTTCACTCAATGGGAGTTGAACTTGAGGCAACATAGATGGTTAAAGTTGATAAAGGATTATGATATGATGATTCAGTACCATCCTGGCAAGGCTAATGTGGTGGCTGACGCTCTAAGCAAGACAGGTGTCCCTAGGACTGTGATGTTCTTTATCTCAAAGTTTGAGCGGATGCATATTTCTTTCAATTTTGTCAGTGTTGCACAAGAGGAGACACATATGATCATTCAGTCTGCCATACCTGAGCGTGTTCGTGAGGCTCAGTAGCATGATCAGCTCCTTTCTGGTGTAAGGAAGAGGACCTCGGAAGGTCAGTCTCGAGAGTTCAGTTTAGATGAGGAGGGTGCAGTTTGTTTCAGAGGTCGTCTTTGTGTGCCACAAAAGTCCGAGGTGAAGGTAGATATCCTTTATGAGTCTCACCGAGCGCCATGCTATGTGCATCCGGATGAGACTAAGATGTACCATGATATGAAGTAGATCTTCTAGTGGAAGCGTATGAGGTTCGATATCGCTAAGTATGTTGCTTTTTGTTGTGTGTTCCACCAGGTGAAGGCAGAGCATAAGTGGCCTGCCGGTTTGTTACAGCCTCTGCTAGTTCCTAAGAGGAAATGGGAGCATGTCACGATAGACTTTGTGGTTTGGTTTCCTCGTTCTTCTCATGGTCGAGATGCTATATGGGTTGCCATGGACAGGCTTATCAAGTCCGTGCACATTAGGGAAGTGGTCATATTGCATAGAGTGCCAAAGTCAATTGTTTCAGATCAGGACTCCAAGTTTGTGTCTCACTTTTGGTACAACTTGCAGGGTGCTTTGGGCACAAAGCTCACTCTTAGCATAGCTTTCCATCCTCAGATAGATGGTCAGTTAGAGCGGACCATTCAAACTCTAGAGGATATGTTGTGTGTCTATGTTTTGTCCTGGAAGAGTAGTTGGGAGGACCATCTAGTTTTGGTTGAATTTGCTTATAACAATAGCTTTCAAGCATGTACCAAGATGGCTCCTTTTGAGGCTTTGTATGGTCGGAAGTGTGTTTCTCCTCTTTGTTGGGATGTTGTGGGTGAGAAATATTTGGTTGGTCCAAACTTTGTTCAGCAGACCTCAAAGAAGGTGCAGTAGATTCACCAGAATCTGTTGGCCGCTCAGAGCCGACAGAAGAGCTATGTTGATGTTAGGCGTCGTGATCTGGAATTTGCTGTTGGGGATCTCGTGCTTCTCAGGGTGTCGTGACCAAGGGCATTGTTCTCTTTGGTACCATCAGGAAGCTCAACCCGTGGTACATTGGCTCGTTTCCTGTCGTGGCCTACATCGGTGGTTTGGCCTATCGTCTGGAGTTATCGAACTCAATGAGAGGAGTGCATAATGTGTTCCATGTTTCTATGCTACAGAAGTATCTCCGTGACCCTAAGCATAAGGTCGATTTGGAGTCCATCACACTGGAGCGGGATCTGACCGTGGAGTGCCATCCGGTGTGCATCATGGACTCATCTGAGCAAGTCATGAGGAGGAGAACCGTCAAGTTTGTGAAGGTCCTTTGTTCAAATCAGTCTAAACGTGAGGCAACATGGGAACTTGAGGATCAAGTACAAAAGAAGTACCTTAAGCTCTTCGAAGCTGGTGAGTGTTAATTGTTGTTTATCGTCGTTTCTGCTTTGTTGCCCTTTTCTAATCGTAGATTTGGAGCGAGTAGATTTGGGGACAAATCCTTTTAAGGAGGAGAGAATGTAATACCTAATAATAATAATAATAATAATAATAATAATAATAATAATGTGACATTTTAAACGTTTGCTCGGTTGGACGATCGAAGACTGTGGATATGTAGATCTCATCGAGACGATTCTGTTTTGCTATTTAACGCTGCATTTGAGCTCTCAAGGAGTCCATGATGAGCCCAATGAGTTTAGACGGTTGGAGAAATTGGAAAAAAAATATAAAAGGGTATAAGTCTCGATGGGATCGGCTCTCACTCGATCCCACCTTCATTTACTTGCTGGAGATTTTTGAATCTCACCCTTGCTTTCTTTCCAGGTACATTTTGAGGTGTCGATCTCATATGAGATGGGTAGCTACACGTCGCTTGCACATTCACCTTTCTCTTTTGGTTAAATATGTTATGCTGGTAGATGATGATGTTTTGCCCTGTGATGTATATTTTTGGGCCCGTGATGGCTTGGATATATGTTTGAGGCATGTTCCTTCATTGCTAGGATGTGTATGTTACCGGTGTGATGTTTTATACTGTTATCTATCTGTTGTTGTTTGTTGCCAGCTATATCTCTAGTTTCAGGGGAGGTGTTACGGATTTTTTCTTTTGGTAACCTTGTAGGTTAGTTGAGTGGCATTCTGGGCTTGTTGTGGTCCCCAGAGTGTTACACTATCCTATTTAAATAATTGGAACTATGAGATAGAATAGTTAGTGAGTGCATGTAGTTGAGAGAGTAGGTGATAAATGAGGACAAAGAAGGTAAAATATCGTTAAATTCATACGCAAGCCTTATATTTTGAAAGAAGACGGAGAAAATTATATGCCTTATAAAAAATGGAGGGAGTATTAGATGGCTAGGCTCTCGAATCGACTCAATAGAATCTTCTTTTGCTCAAACTCAAAGACCTAAACAACACAAGTTTCATGAAGACCTATTGACAGGAAGCACGGCTTTCTCTTGGCCCAGGCCCATACTTTAAGAGAGAATTCCTTATTTATCATTAGAAGATAAGGTAATTTTCTATTTTCCACTCTATGAATGAACTTCCTTATTTGTCACTGATTCTAATTTTTATTCCTTCCTCACCACTGTTATCCATTTTACCCATAAAAAAGACACATTTGCCATTGGACGATTATAGCTACAACATGGGAGTGAGACAAACATTGAACGATTATGGCTACAATATGACTAGAGTCCTACTTTTGTGTGACAATGAGAGTGCTATCAAAATAGCCAATAATCCCGTGCAACACTCAAGAACCAAACACATAGACATCCGTCACCACTTCCTAAGAGGTCACTCAACCAAAGGAGATATCGATATTCGCCATGTGAAAACCGAAAAACAACTAACCGATATCCTCAAAAAGCCACTTGGTGAGCAAAGGTTTTGCGTGTTGAAAAATGAGTTAAATATCCTCAATTCTCGCAACGTGGCTTGATATGTTGCATGAAATTAATTGTTCTAGCTTTATTATTTTGGTAGCTAGATTTTTGCGAAAATCTCCTTGGTTACTATTTTAAAAAATTATTTGATTCTTGATCTTTTGGTCATATCTTGCTACTTGTGATCATTGTCATGTACTGTTGTTTGTTGGCTGATCACAAGTGGTAAGAAGTTCTTATATGTCCAACAATCTTTCTCTCAAAATTCTTCATCAAATCTCAGCTCAAAATTCCATCTTTGTCAAGTTCCAGAACCCGAAGTCTCCGGATTGATCCAGAGTGTCCGGATTCTGGACGTCCAGTTTTTCTGTTGAGTTGATAGAACCCGGAGTCTACGGGTTCACCCGGATACTCCGGACCCTGTCACTCAACCCAGAGGGTCTAGGTCACCCTTCGGGAAGGAGCCTCTGTCTTGTGTCTAACTCCAACCCGGAGTCTCCAGGTCATCCAGGCTTTTTAGCTTCCCCCCGGGTAACTCATCTCCTATTCAACTCCACAATATCTCTTTCACCTCTCTCTCTCTCTCTCCGTGGAAAGGTTCCTCCGGCGATTTCAAGCTCCCTCCAAGGATTTTGGAAGCTTTTCTTCAAATCTACTTCAACTCTAGGCTGGATTCTTTGGGCTTCCCTCCAGATCGATCGTTAGTGATATATTTGCCCTAAAAAGGTACTTCAAGAACTCATTCACCCGATCTCTCAAATCCTTGATCTAGAGTTGGATTATTTTGGTAGATATGCTTCATATACATCATAGAATCACATACTCCAAGGATATTGCAATGCATTGCTTCAATCTCTCATATCCTAGATTTCTACCCCGGAGTCGGGTTACCCAGAGTATCCAGGTTGACTCGGGTACTCCGGGTCAGTGAATTTTTCTGCAAATAGCTTCTTTCATCAATATCTTTGTGAGCAATCATTCTAGTCTCTCAAATTGTTCCCCTACTGGTGTATCTTAGGATTTGTGAAGATGGGACAAGACAAGGGCAATGCCTATCAAAGAAGAACAGAAGCGAAGTTTGATCCGCTTGCCCAACCTCCTCTACAACAAGTAGAATGCAGTGAGAGTAGCAATGGCAGTGGCCATGGGAGTGGACTTGGTCGCTCACGTTCAGTTATTCAAAAAGTGCCACATTCATCAACAGGGATTCACATTCATGAGCCCATTCCCACAACAATTGCGACTCGCGGGAGAACAAAGATACAAGTTGTGAGAGGTAGAGGAAGAGGTGCAGCAGAAGAAAGAAGAAAAGGGAAAGCTGCTGCTTTCGGGTCTTGGAGTCAATATCATGAAGAAAGTGAGGAACAAAAAACTCCCATGATGAGTCCCCTGAAGCTTCATTGGCCCATTAGATTGCACACAACAAATGACATGCCAAAGAAAGTTATCAATTACATGAAGAGGGCAAGCAGAGTAAAGAAAGAGAGATATGAGGATCCATTTCAGTTTGTGAAGAATGTAGCTGATCACCGTTTCTGGAGTGACTTCCAAGCGGATTTTTATGAAACAGTGATCCTTACCAAGAAGAAGTCAATCACTCCCATGCAATGGATTGATTGGGATTACATAGCCAACAAAAATGATCCAACTTTCAATGAAGTGATCTCAGCTTGTGACCACAAAAGAATCAAGTCGATCTTGGGTCTGAGATATGACTGGAGTGAAGAAGTAATTGCTCAGTTCTACGCAACACTCTGGTATGATCGTGAAGAGAATCAATCCATGTTTTGGACTATCGAGGGAGAAAAGTATGAGATCTCATATCGAGCTTTCGCTGATGTTTTTGGTTTTGACATCCGTGACACTCAAAAGACAAAGATCCATATTGAAAATGAACTCTCAGCAGAAGATGTGGATTTTATGTATTCAGATCACGGAATAGTAGTTCATGGCATGGTCACCGGCTTGAGGCCTTTCTATAAATGCTTGAACTCATTGTTTCAGGTCACCTTGGCTCCTAAAAGTGGAAATGCCACCGCAGTTCAAGGAATTTCAAGAAATCTCCTTACTAAGATGTCCAATGAGGGAGATCCTTTTAGTGTGATTGATTTCATTTGGCAAGAAATTCACACAGCATTACACACTCCTAGCAGAAGCTGCCCCTATGCTCCTTATATCATGTTCATGATTGAAAGAGTCTCCAAGAAAAGCTTCTTCAAGGAAATGAAGCACGAGCCTTACAGAATGAGGTTGGTGAGCAATAGATCATCTACACCTCCACCTTCACCTCCTCCTTCAGCTCCTAGTGCTCAAAGGCAAGCTTCACAACGTATGTCTTGCTCTCATAGCTCTCCATCTTTCATAAAAATGGCTCTCAAGGCAATTTTTAAGGTGTGCACTAACAATGCCATTAAGATCAAGGAGCACAAGGATAAGACAAATTTGAGATTGAGGAAGATAGAAGAGGGGCAAAAAGCTATTTATGCAAAGTTGAGGATTAAGCCTCCTTGCTCTCAGCTTGCCTCAGAAGAAGTGAGTGAGCCAGAAGCGGGCATGGTGTTGAAGCACAAACAGCTGTAGCCGGGACTTCTCAGGTCTAAGATGATGATGATGAGGATACAGAATAAGAAAATGTGGGAGGAGCTAAGGAAAGCTCTCTAGACAACAATGACGGCTCCGATGATGATGGCGATCAGGACTTCGAAGTAGATAGTGACTAGTTTCCCTTTGATGCTTCTCCTTCTTTTTGGTGCTTGATGCCAAAGGGGAGGGAATGCAAATCCTCTTATGTTGTCCATCTTTTCTTGTTCATCTCTTCGAGTTTTTATCTTTCCCGTTGGACATGTAAGACATATGTATCTATTTGTATTGAACAATGTGTGGTATGGTAGTTGTTGAATTCATATTTGTAAGTTAATTATATTTGTGCTAGTGTGATGCCATGAGATGCTTTGATGTTTGTTTCTCTCCTTCTTTTATTTGTGATATATCTTGTCATATACATCAAGTGCTATCATGTTCACTCACACTTGCACCCCACGGATTCTAAAATATAGGGGGAGCTCTCACAAAATTTCTTTGAATCTGTGCATTTGATCTCAAACTCCAATTTCAAATCAATGCACATATTTAGGGGGAGCTCACCATAGATCTTAAAATTCAGGAACTCTTTAATTCAATTATTTCTTGTAAGCTTTAATCGAGTTGTCATCAATCAACAAAAGGGGGGAGATTGAAAGTGTATCTAGGCCCCCTATGTTGGTTTTGGCTTATTAATGATAAACGATTAAGGGACTAATGGTTTTATGAAGTTATAAACAAGTTTTAAGTCTCATTGGTTAAGATAAGAAATGTTGACGTCCCTAAAAAAAAGAGAAGTGATGTATAGTTACTTGATAGGCTTTAATTTATTTTATTTTGAAGTTGAGTTAAGGATAGCCGTACTATCAAGAGAGTGTCTCAGTGCTCAAAATATCCTTTTAGATCCAAAAGATGAGAGATACAATCACTCACGGACATCGGGAAATAGTTTTTGTTGTTTGAGCCCGGAGTCTCTGGGTGGACCCGGATACTCTGGACTCTGTTCAGTTGGCCGGAGTCTCCGAATGAGACTCTGCCAGAGAGTCTCGGTTTGAGTCTAAGAAACTCAACCCGGAGTCTTCGAGTTAGCCCGGATACTCCAGTGTTCTGTTCGTGGCCAGAGTCTTCGAGTGAGACTCCGCTAGAGAGTCTCGGGTAAGTCTTGTGTGCTTAATCCGGAGTCTCCGGGTTAGCCCAGATACTCCGATGCTCTGTTCATGGCTGGAGTCTCCGAGTGAGACTCCGCTAGAGAGTCTCGGGTAGGCCTTAAGTGTTTAACCCGGAGTCTCCGGATTGGCCCGGATACTCCGGGTTATGATATCTTCGGACCTTCCAGAGAGACTCCAGACCGTGTATTTGCCTGAGTTATCATGTGTTACCCGGAGTCTCAAGGTCAGTTCAAAATAGATTGGAACGACTAGATTTTTGAAGTGAGCTATAAATACCCTACACCTCCCTTCTTGGGGTACTGCTAAACCAACTCGTGGAAAAATACTTTTGAAGCCATTCAATAGCCCTCCTAACTCCTCTAGAGCTTAAACTTGTGCCAGATTTAGAGATTAGGTTTTGGGAAGTGAGTTTGAGTGCTAGAAAGCAAAATCCACTCTTGAGCACTTGAGGTTATCAACGAGCTTTCGATTCACATTCTTTTCTCTTATAGTTGTGAGCTCCTAGATGGCAAGGCATCACTCGGAGAGCACCCAAATTTGTAGAGTGCTCCGGGAAGTTTGTATTACCCTCGTTGATTTGAGTGAGAACTTTTGCTTGATCTTTGTGGTGGCTTAGGAGAGGAAAGGGTTGGAAAAGATCCGGCTCTTTGTGAGCTCCTCAACGGAGACGTAAGCACCTCTTTGTGAAGTGGCCGAACTTTGGGAACAAATTCTTGTCCACTTTACTTTGTTGCACATTTACTTGTATTAGTTAATCTTTGAAGATTTTTCTGATCTACTTGTTTGTGTGCTTGTGATTGCAGAGTGTTGGTGACAAGGTATTTAGATCACCTTTAGAACCTGTGGTAACCTATAGAATCACTTAGATTTACTCAACAATTCTTCAGTTTTGTTTTCCTGTATAATCCAGACTATCCGGATAAGGCCGGAGTATCCGAGTTCTATATAATCCGGAGTCTCTAGATTAACCTGAGTATCCAGATCCAATAATCCGCTGCAAATTTTTTAAACTTCAAAAATTGCCTATTTACCCCCTCTAGACGACATCTCTTACATTTCACCTACCTCTCTCTATCTCTCTCAAAATTGAAAGGAAAACATAAACTAAATAAGGGATTCAGGAAGCATAATAGAAGAGAGCGTGCAAGCGGTGCAAGTCACAGGCCTATCGATCTCCCACCCCAAATCAGTTGTCACTCCTGATCTACCACCGTTGTGCTCGCCTAGGCCGTCCCCGCCTTGACGCGGAGGCACGAACTGGACAAGTACGAATTTGGGGCGGCCATTGGCATGGAGTGGAGCACAAGATCCATGCCTACTTAACTGTTAGGTTGAATGGCTTATTGCCCGAGGAAGGCTGGCAAGCCTTCAGACCCTAGGATCTCGTTGAGAGAGCCGATGTGAGTTGTGACGGTCTGATAGAGATGAAATCAAGATACGAGGGAATTGGGTGTGGAAGTGTGGATGGATGGCTATGCACGGCCATTATTGGACCGTGTGGTTGACACAGGAACGTCCGCACATCCAAAAACTAGTCTTGATCTTAAACTTAAAGTAAAATTACATTCAGGCAAAAAAACGAAGTATTTATGCTAACTGTCGGGCTTCAGGCCTAGCCTGGTTGCACTCAGGCATGACTATTCGAAGCCGTGCATATCCATTTGTTCACTTCTATTTTAGCCACTCTGTGTTCATTGCGCTGTCCATCTCGTCAAAAGTAAGCATCAGATGCTTAGCAAGCTGACTCTGTATTCACCAAATGGGATTTTCACGTCCCCCCCCCCCCCCCCACCGAATCTCTCGCACGTATTTGCCACGACACTCGCACTCAAGCCATCCGATCAGAGCGCATCTTGGCAAGGTGTCAAAGGCAGAAGAGTTTACCAGATCCACAAGATTTTTCTCTCCTTTCTCTTCTTTCTATATGACAACAGAATTAGTAGCATTCTTTTGGGAGAGAATAACCCATGGCATTCACAAAGCAGTTGCGGTTGCCCACACCTTACACAAACGCACAAAACATCTTTGATCTCTATCCATTGCAACTTGCAAAGCAGTGGAAGGAGCAGAGGCGCCGCCATAAAAAATGGCTCATTTCGCTGCTCTCTCCCTCAGAAAGCGGGATAGAATATCCCAAATTAAGGGTGGGGAACACTGCACGGCATGGCATATGCTGCCGCTTGGATCAGTACTGCAGGCCGGTGTTGAAAGGCAAGAGAAGGTCGACAACGATACCCAAAAGGTGCAGCAAGGCTACGTCTGTTTAGTCCGTTGCTCATCCTCATCAGCGTCGCCATTCCGCTTTCGGCAAAGCCGGACAAGCAACGCGCCGGCGCCGGCGCTGTATACCCAAGGACCACCGGCAAGCGCCGCTTTTGTGCCCGCGAATCGGCTGGCATGCCCCGATTTTTAGCTTAGCGAGACCAGTGCGAAATGTGGGGCGAATTCGTTGTACGCACGGCATTTGGCCCTGGGAGCACGGGGATCCCACGAGACCGGGAGCTGGTCGGCTCGGGCTTTTAGCCGACCACCGTGTCTGCGGCCGCGTACGGGCACGCGACGCGTGTTGTCTCAGCGACGTGCCGGGTAAAGCCGGTGACTTGGCCATCTGGACAAGTGCGCGCGTGCGGGGTGCAGCGTTTTTCTTTTCCTTTCGGAAAGAAGATGCGGTGGGGTGGGGGTGGGGGGCCCTGTGGTGGGTCGGCGCCGCCGGGTAGGCAGGAAGCTGAGAGAAAGGGAGTGGGTCGGCCCTGTTGTTCGTGCGTGTTTGGGCCCGCCAGTTCAAAGCCACGCAAGACTGTCTTTCCGGAGGCAATGGTTCTGCACTTCTACAAGCAAGAAATTTTTTAGATAATGTATTAGAATATCTTTAGATCTTTAATATGAGAGCATTTAGCTACAGTATTTATTCCCTCGGGTTGTAAATGTAGGTCGCTTTAGCCTCCTTAACTATTCTCTAAATATAATTCATTCCCAAACTTGTATGCACTTTTTTCTCTTTTGTTCTCGTCTTACCCTTGTTTAATAAATACTATCACTCTCATAAATAAATAAGTTATCTTTTTCAATGCAGAATAAATAAAAGGCAACAAGGTTATTTGATCTATTTTCTTAATCTTTGTGCACAAGTCTAAAACGACTTATATTTGTAATCGGAGGGAGTATTATATAGTTGCAGTACTTAGGTTGCTACACCGCACATTATGATGGTAGAATAACTTAAACCATTAAAAACTAACATAGTTTGGATAACAAAAATTTACTAAACAGTTATCCTATTACTAAATCTACTTTCATGTTTTTGCAAGCAAGGATACTGATCAAACGGCAAAGGCACTTGGGGATTTTTTGTTTTAACCATTAAGCAATGTCCACTTCTCACTGATTCGATTAACTCTTTTACATCTCTGAAATGCCATGGTTCGGTGCACCGTTCTCTTCCATGAATTGTGTCTTGGTGAGAGTGATGACCTCACAAAACTGTTGATTCTTCCTTTTCATAAGTGACAAAAGGCCGAATTTAGATATGAAATTCATATGATGAAGGATAATTAAATTTGGAAAAGCTAAGAATTTATAGGAAATTTCCTCTTCATTTAGGAAAAAACTACCATAATTCTTTGTATATATCTCATACTGTCTTGAGTAGAAAATAGATGTAATCCTAAAATGCGTGAAAAAAAATCAATTTTTTAAAACTTTGATAAATAGTATACATAATAGCTGTTAAATTTACCATATGGACTAATACTGATAAATTATTAATTCAAAAAATACTTTGGCTCGTCAATTCTATCCAACAACTATTATCAAATGCCTTGTGTTGAATTTGTTTCCTACATTTCTCCAACGACTAATAACGTTAATAGCATTAGGGTCTGTTTGGAAGTCAGATTTCGGCCTGACGAGCATGCGAGGCCATGCGGCAATGATATTGCGTTGAGGCATCGATGGCTAGGGACCCGTGCCACACATGGCGTCGCAGACGGTGGCGCCGGCGAGTGCGACGGGGGAGTCCGCTGTTTCTGCCCTGCGTGGCGGAGCCGTAGATCTTGCGCTCGAAGCCCCAATCTCATGCTGCTTTCTGAATAGTTTAGCTCTGATATGAATTTTCTTCAGTTCTAATATCCAATTTGATGTTTTGATATGAAATTCCTAAGCTCCAGTTAGAGCTCCAATTCCTAGCCCAGGGGATTTTGATTGCCCTGCTTCGGAATTCCATCATTTACAGTTACACAAATGATATTTAGGCCGAACCTATGTTTTATCGATATCGCTAATTCACTATCATGGATGATATTACAAATGGTAGGGATGCAAATGGGTCGGATATTTTCTGACCGACCGATCGTTCGAAGGTTTCGGATAGCATTTGGGAGTGAAAAATCTAATGTTTGGGAATTTTTTCAGATATTGAAGTCGGATAATTGTATCGGATATTAATTCGGATATAGCACAGTTATATTAGATATCCGTCTCAGATGTAGGAAGATACTATTCATTGGATATCGGATATTTAAAATCGGATATATCCGAAGACCGTCGGATGAATATTCGAGTCTGTCTTCCAAAGCTTGTAACATTTTCATATAAAGGCCGATGGAGACTATTCTTATATAAAAGTTGTAGTTCTTGATAACATCTACAACTTTGAAATTGAGACTTTTTTCATTTTAAGTTGTTATTGTCTCAAATAATTAAAAGAACTATTAGTCAATATTTTAAGCACTCATAACTTCTTTGGCTTCGCTCCAACATGACCCCCTTTTCATTGGAGTATATTACTAATTTACATCTTAAACCAATACCATAGTTGAGATTTTGACACATGGATTGGTCTAACGATTATAACATATACGATATATATTATTGTTGCTTTTACCCAATATCCGAAGAAATATTTGTGTCTAACATTGTTTGCACCCAACTCGTCACATATTCAATTTGTATTAATCTATATATCTAACTGAGACTATCCACATCCATATCCGTATCCAACACTAATCGTTTCCGACTCTAACTTAAAAAGTAGAATAAGAAATACAATCCATATCCATTCATATCCGATTCCATTGCACCCCTAAAGAATGGGCAATGTCAATGTGAGTAAACGTTGCTTTGTTCTCCGTGACTTTACAAGGCAGCCTTTTTTTCTTTACCCAAACAACATTTTCGAGGGGTATAAAAATCCTTTGCGTTCCAGGGCTTTCTTGTGCATAAGAAAATACAAGTGGAAAACTAGTTACAAGTGAAAAAAACAAGCTTCCAAATAGGCTGTTAGTGGGTGCGATCTAATCACTGTAATCTGATTATAAATGCATATCCGCATGTATTTTTTTTTTAAAAACACCAATATATCTTATAGGTGTACATATACACTCATACTATCACATACACGTACTCACATAATGTCTGGAGATCATCAAAGTTGTCACAAATATCTCGCTGTCGATATACACATCTCCTCCTATTAAAAGAAAATTTCAAACTTGATAAAGACATTTAAGGATAAACATAGGAATTGATTCCTAATGGACAGGGAACAAAGCACCTTCACTAACCATCCAAACGAGATTTGATTCTCACATGAGCACATGTTCTGTCAACAAAACACTAGCAAATAAAAAGCTCAAAAGCAGTCTTTTCTACGTGAAAGATACTTGGAAAAGAATCCAATCAAAGAAACGCTAGCAATAGCACTTTGGATTTAGCGGTCGTGTGCTATTTGTGGATTTCGAAGTATTTAATTGTACCAGTTTTATACGGATAGTTCGAGCCATAAAAATTAACCGTAAGCAACCGCCAGCATTATACTAGTATAATTTAAAGAAGGAAGATAGAGACATGTGACACCGCTACCTCCACAAGAATTGCACCCAAGTGTGAACAATCCGATGGTGTGGGATTCGTCCTAATCGAACAAAGAGAAATACCCATCAAAGCATTTTCTTAATTTAATCTCAAGTCGTGGAATGCTACAATGTCACTAGACTTTCGGCTTGCGGCTTGCATGAAGAAGTTAATCGTGTTCCATGGAAGTCCACAAACTTTTGCATGCATTTTTCTTTTTCAAAAGAGAGGATAACTCATGCATGCATGAAACGAGTAACGTATGAAATTACTCTCATCGAAAGATGGACACGTACACATATTCTCCAGATCCGCTTTGCTTTTCTGCGCGAATCCTAGCCGACCGGTAACAACGTGTTTTGGCTTCAAGAATGATACTGTATAGGATTATTTTTTTTTGAAAGGAAGAATAATACTGTATAGGATTTTTTTAAAAGGAAGAATAATATAGTATTATTCTGTACAGTACAAAATAATACTGTATCGGATTATTAGTTCAGTGGAGAACAGAATGTGCGAACAGTTACAGTTAAACCTGCTAATGGGTCCATAACCAAACAAAAACCAACCCAATACATTTCAGACTGACCCCAATTCCCCCACCCAGTCCAACCCACAAAGGATTTTGTACAAACCAAACCAATCTAACCCACCCTCCACTTAAACCCAAACCAAACCAAAATGATGGGTTCAACCTATTTCCCAAACTGTTTCAACTCCATGGGTTCTACTGCAAGTCTATAACTTCCAAAATCCAAAGCGCTAGTAAAGCTAGGGACAGAGCGTCTCCCACGCAAGGTGCACAAATACGTTTGACCACAGAAAACCACCCGTCGACGGTAACCGCACAATAATTCGGTGGAATTTAGTGAAAATAGGATGAATTTCATTAATTTTTTGATTTTTTGAATTTTAAATTTGAGTTTGATCGAAAACCGGTCGACATATGAATGCGGTACGGGCAGAATCGGCCGGTAACGACGGTAACCGAGCGGTTACCGACAATTTTTTGAACCCTGCTCCCAGGCACCTCGCCAGTGAGTTTGAGCATATCTGAGGATATTTCACAAACTTGAACACAGTCAAATACAGTTAAAAAAAAACATGAATATTTCACAAACTTTAATTACAACTGAAAGCATCTAATGGCCATAGAGGGGGATGAATGGGGCACTAATTAAAAACTAAATCAACTACCGATGTCTAGAATAAGAAGCAATCTTAACCTAGAAAGGAACTAGACGACCTAGCAAGCTAGATATATAATAACACACATGCAAGCATATAGAACATAAGTAAAGTGCGGAATTGAAACTTGTATGAAAGAAATACTAGAAGCAAAATGCAGAATGTAACAAGAGTAGGGAAATAGGACATCGAGTTTTTCTTGAGGTATCGAATAGTTGGCACTCTCCACTAATCCTCGTTGAAGCCTCCACACAAGGATGTCGCTCCCCCTTGAGTCACCGAGACTCAAGTGCTCACTAGTGATTGTCACTTCTCTATCTCCGGATTGGCGGGCATTAAACCAAGTACACAAGCTTCCCGAGACTCCCACAAGACCTCCAAGAGCTCACCGAGAACACCTCCAATCTCCACGACTGGCCAGGTGCTGCCAACCACCAAGAGTAACAAGCTAACTGGTTCACTTGATCCGAATTAAGCCTAAAACAACAGCTAGATGCACACTCACTACTCTTAGAGCACTAATCGAGTCCTTAATCTTCGATTAAGAACTTGCAAATCACTTCAAGCGCTCTCCCTTGCCTCTAGATGATACACAATGTGTGTGGATGCTTCTGGGTTGCAAGAGAGACGAATAAAACCAAGTGAGGAGGTATATATAGGCTAGAGGTCCAAATCTAGCCATTGTCCAACCACTCACTTTTTCTATGAACACCAGATGGTCCGGTGCACACACGTCTGTTAACACCGAAAAATCCGGTGAGTTAACTTTTTCCACATGCTGATTTGACAGTTGTCAGTAGCCATTGCAAAATGCTCTAATGTTCTTCCATATAGCATCACTGGATAGTTCGGTGAGTTATACTCCATTTCCTCCGAAAATACGAAGCTTCTATTAAATAGTCCAGTGATGACTCATTTAAGTCACTGGACAATCTGGTTAATTCAACTATGATTTTCTCCAAAAATACCAAGTGTTGGAGCAATAGTTCGTCTTGCCCCAGCAAGTACGATGAGAGTTTCTTCTAAGGAGGAGACTCAAGCTTGGAGATGAAGTTTAAGAGGGAGGAACACCACAAATGTATTGATGGTAAAAAAAATGGATCGATCTGGGGAGTATCACAGCGTGACTTGGTGTTTTATCACCTCTGTGTTTTTCTGTCGTCCCTTGCCCAGGCGATCAAGGCTCCTATTTATAGGGCCATGCATAGCTTGGTGTACAAGTTATCATAATGTACAAATATCTGGAATTTGACCGAATTACTGGGCCTTATCCCGGATAACTACGTTCTACCCTACACGGGAGATAAATATCTACGGTAGTAATCATCGCGGTGCCTGCACCCTGAGGGGTGAGCCAGTCGCCAACTGCGCCCCGACGCCACACTATTAGGGGTGTCAGGATAGCCTCCATTACACCAGGGTGTCAGAGCGGCTGGAGACGGGGGCCTTGGGAGGCATGGCTCCGGAAGGTGAAGGCTTCAGGAGGCAGGTCTCTAGAAGGCTGGGGCTTCGGGAGGCCGAGGCTTCAGGAGACTGAGGTTTTTTGGGGGGGGGGGGGGCGAGCTTTGGGAGGCTGGGCTTTGGGAGGCTGAGCCTTTGGGGGGTCAGGCTGGTTAAGCCAAGGGGCAGTCATAGGTCCTTAACAATGACCCCCAATAGTTTCCCCTCGCGAGGACGGCCAGCGGAGCGGCCAGGCCCGTGGTTCCTTCGGAGCAGGGCCTCCGGCAGTCCCTGGCTTGTGGTTGACGACTCGTGGTCCCAAGTATTGCTTTGGCTTATCTTGGATGGTTTGACCCGAGTGATCGGAATGATACGCTGGATGACATCGGCGACAGGGGGCATTGAATGCACCCTGGGGGAAAGGCACGATCTCGCTCTGTCAGGCGGATGTGGGACACGTGGCGTCTTGTCATTGGGGGGTCATGAGAGCGGTTTTGCTCACCCATGATCTGGCCTGCCTGGCGAAAGGACTGGGTATGCGCCCACCGCCTAGGGGGGCAAGTTGCTCCTTAGTTTTAGAAGGAGAGGGATTACCCAGAGCGACCCTTTCGCCAGCTCCTCGTTCTCAACTGCCTTTTGTCTTCAGCATCTTTTGCTTTGCACGAGTCATTCATTGATCCCTACTCTTCCTCTTTCTTGTAATCTAGCGCCTTTTGCCATCCTCCCGTGACTCGTATGGCTAGCTCGAGTACCTCGGGTGGGGCCAGACCTTGGGCGGCGAGTGAGATCGCCGGAGCAGCCGCGACGGGGGACCTTCAGGTGGCGTCGGTTTTCCCATCGTTGATGGGGCCACCGCCAGGGGTGGAGGTCCGACGTGCCAGCAAAAGTCACCCCCAGCAAACCACTATGCTGGAGGTGTCTGTTGTCGACAACGAGGAGCTCGACTGGATGGTCAGGGAGGGGAAGATGCCCTCTAGAGCTGTCGCTCGGCCCCCGCTGGACGAGGAGGTCCTGGAGCCTCTAGCCCATGAGGTCGTGGTGTTTTAGGCTTTCTTTGAAGTGGGCCTGGGTTTTCCTTCGGTGCCGCTGCTCGAGGAGGTGCTCGGCCACTTCTACATGGAGCTTCCGCAGCTCCACTCCAACGCCATTGCCCGCCTAGCCACCTTCGAGTGGGCCATGCGGGCGGAGGGGTGTGAAGGGAGGGCGGATTTCTTCGTTGCCCTCCACTTTGCTAGCTGCCAGCCGAAGCTGATCAAAGTTGAGGGGACAAAGAGGCCCCTCAGCTTTGGTAGTGTCAACTTCCAGATACAGCCGCAATATCATGATGCCTTCCCAGCGAAGGCTATTAATGGTTGGTGGTATACCGGCTGGTTGCAAGATGGTTCTATTACAGCGTCGGCCTTGCATCGCCCCTTTGCTCCACAAACTGGGATATTGTGTATGTTTCGGAGCCAGAGACTGGGATTACGGAGACCAGATTGCCTCACGGCTAGCCCTTCTCTGGAGGGTGGCTGAAAAGATGAGCATACGTGACCTCATGGAGGAGTTCACCATGTTGCGCATTCGGCCACTTCAGATAGGAAGGGACTGCGTCTTCGAGCAAGGTGTGGAAGAGTGGCCGAAGGTGTACTCCGGCCCACCCGTCAGTGCTGGTGAGTCCTCCTTGTAGTTTGGTTTTTGATCTGCAGATGTGAGCCATCCTTTTCTTCCAGAGAGCTACCTCCCGCTGGAGCGCGTGGTGAAGATAGCGGAGGTGATCCTGGGCCCCCCTACTTACACGGAGCTGGAGCGACAGGTAGCCTTAACACGGAGCTGGGAGAGATACAACCATGTCTACTTTCATCTCAGAGTGGGGGCTCTAACATGGCGGGATCCTCCAGAGCCTAAGGCCACTAAAAAACGAGCGCCTGTAGCCCCCCAATCCGTGTGAGGACAATCCAGGCCCAACGGCCTTCTTTCTCTGGAGTCTCGCATACCAGTTCAATGGCTGAGTCATCAGAGGTGCCCTTGGTTCGCAAGAAGTTTCTAAGGCAGGTTGGGAGAGTGAGCGACCAGTCCAAAGGTGAGGGTCAGTTTGGTGGTGATGACCGGGGGAAGGGCCGGGTCTCCCCGGATATTACGGATCATGGCCAGAGCCGGCGGAGAGGCGTGGCCTCCGTGGACTATGATTTTGGGTCCGTCGGTTTGAAAGTCGAGGATGTTATGGGCCCTCCTTTAAGAGGTTTGGAGGAACTAGGTGGGGCGTCGTTTGCTTCGTTAGCCATATCCTGTTTTGGTCGTGCACCAGGATCTTGATTTGTGTTTCCTTAATTTTTTTAGCGACCCTCGAGGTGGATGCGTCCTTGACTCCACCCCCCGAGGCCCCAAAGGCCTAGCAGGGATCGGGGACTCCTCCGGAGGGTCTCTAAAGGCCGTCCTGGGGGACGTGGCTTCGTTTCTGCGGAGCCCCGAGCCAGTTGGTGACCTGTCCTTAGCGGTTGGTGCTAGAGGCATCGTGCCCTCTGCCGAGGCTCCCTTTGGAGCGATCGAGGGGGGCCCTATCCTCGGGGTCTTGACCCGGACGACTTCGTGCTGCGCTTAGAGGCGTCAAGGGCCTTCGCTGCAGCCTCCTCTCTTCTCCGGAGTGGAGAGGTCGAGCGATCGTTGGCCCAGCGTCCTTTGGAGGAACTAGAGGTGCGATTGGTAGCAACGACCCTTCAGGTCAGTAGTATTGGTTACGATTTGCCGGGTCTGGTGTTTGGTTCTGAGTAGCTCATTTTGTCCTTTTCCTTCTTCTGTTGTGCCTCATAGCAAGTAATTTTGATGAGGGCACTGGGAGGTGGGGAGCGCCAGGCCTTTGCCGCGGTCCGTGAAGAGGTTGAAGGCCTTCTCCAGGCCTTGGAGGAGGCCCGAAAGTGGGCGGAGTCTTTGAAGGGTCATCTTCAGGAGGAGATGGCACTTCGTGAGCTTGCAGAGGCTGAGGCGCAGAAGGCTACTGAAGACCTCCGAGAGGCGAGGGAGTTCGCCGATGCAGCCAACGCAGTCTGTGTGTCCGCCGAAGGAGATGTTGACACCCTCCGGGAGGCGAAGCATAATTCGATGCCGAGGTCATCGCAGAATTGTCTGAAAGGCCTGGAGTCGAATTGTGTGCCGTTGTCCACTGTGAGCTGTCGTGGGACGTCGAAGTGGCAGATTATGTTCTTCCAGAAGAATTTCTAGACATTCTTTGACGTGATTGACGTGAGGGGTTTGGCCTCGACCCATTTGGAGAAGTACTCTAATACCACCACCGCATACTGAAGGTTGCCTTTGGCACGGGGGAATGGACCGATGAGGTCCATACCCCAACGAGCCAGGGGCCAGACGGGGGCGATTGGTTGCAAGGGAGTTGGGGGTCGGTGGCTTTGGTGTCCTATCTATTGGAATCCTGGGCAGGTGTAGACGAGGTCTTCTGCATCGGACATGATCGTGCACCAATGGAGCCCCTAGCGAAGTGCCTTACTGGCTAGGGCACGAGGCGCCAGATGATTGCTGCAAAGGCCTTCATGTATCTCCCAGAGGAGGTTGGCTCCTTCTTGTTCAGTAATGCAGCGAAGGAGAGGAGTGCAGATACCTATTTTGTAAGGGGTGCCATTTATGAGACGGTAGCCCCTGGCGTGATGCTAAATCCGGCGGAGTGCAATCAGGTCATCCGGTTCTTCTGTTCCTCTTAGGAAGGATAGGAGGGAGCCCTCCACTCCGTGGCTTTGATGGGGAGGATGGCGGTGGCCGTCTCATCAAGAGCTATGGCGGTCAGCTGGTGTAGTGTCTCAAGGAAGGTGCCTATCGGTGGGTCTTTGCCCGTGGCTGCGGCCTTTAACAGGGCGTTTGCCTGCGGTATGCTTCGTATTGATATGCCACGAAAGTGCTATGAGGAACTGTCCAAACGGTATTCAAATTAATCATCAGGTGGATCATTTTTCATAATCACAACCTCGACAATTAATCAGAATGCCGTCCCGGTAGTCCTGGCACGTGTTTTGTGCCCAAGATCGAAACACATACCTTTCCAATATATAAATCACAACAAAGCTTAAGAAAGAGCGAGTAATTAACATTATATTACAAGTCTTTAAACATGCAACTGTTTCCACAATTTACAACAAAAAGGAAACAACAACTACGCAGCGGAAGAAAATTATGCAACAAAAGGATATGGAGCCACATGCCCTTAGACTCCAGACTGAAACACTGAGTTCGGAGTAGAGTGTGCTACTCCTGCCCACCACCCTGATCGGCAGGCACAAAGTAGCCGAACACCGCCTCTTCCTCGCCGACCTGTGAACCTGCATCAACTTAAGGGCAGCACCCTGAGTACGAAGGTACTCGCAAGTTTTACACAATATGGGTATACATATTCCTAACTCCAAGGATCATGCATTTAAGCTAATAACAAGACTTAAATGTGGTTAAGTTAATTAAGTGGTAAGCATCCTAGACATAGGTGTGAGCAACTAACTTAACCAACTTATATGAAACTACACTGCCATAACCAAAAACTGAACATATGTAAATGTAACAACAAGTATTTCAATGTGAACAAGTGCCAACTCGAACCACCAACCACCATACCCAGACCATAATCACATGCCCAACCATCAACCTCATGCCATCATCCACAAACCACAACGAGAACTCTACGACCGGGTGCAGATGAAACAATAGTATGCTCATGACCGAGAGCGCGGCAGTTCGAACTGTTTATACACCCTGCAGGGGAATACTCCTAGACCCACACGACACGAGGACCATTCGCCTTGTGCCATCGGCCAAAGTGCACACAAGAGGGGTACTCGTGACAACCTTTCCCAACTAGCTCCAACTGTGTGGGGGCATGCATCGCTCGGCGCGGCGATACTAGAACTACTCCTGGAGCAAACTAGTACCGCTTACCAGCCAGCCTGCTCACATCGTCGATGTTCATACCCACAAAGCCACAACTATGAAGGTATTCAGCTCGCCTTACCATTAGATCGACATGTGGTGAGTAAGTTAAGGGCTAAAGACAATAACCCCAACGATCAGCCTTAAACGATGCAAGCGGTCTATGGTGTTCGTGTTTCCTCTCCCGACCTGCCCCCTGGACTTTCCACTGAGGCAGATGACACCCCTAACACCGCCCACATCTCGTCTCATACTCACCACTCACCAACCATACCATCACCAACAACATGTAATTATAAACAGTAGTAGATCCTATTCTCGCGAACAATGGAGAATGTCGTCGTTCAACTTCTACCAAAATACCTAAGCATTGCTAACCATAGCGAAGACCTTTAGACATCGACATCACCTCTAGGCTTCAAGGAACACACATGAACTCGTGACCAAGGTAGAAGAATGCAACGACATAGGTTCTACCCAAGGGTACCCGACACATGCATACATACATAAGCATAGATAACACTTTAACTTTCAAGTTAATATGGTGCAATATGATAGATGCTTGCCTTGCTACCCTGGATCAAAAAGATATGGCGCGACGGGATCGCCTTCGATCTCCGGAATCGACGGATTGGCGGTCACTATGAGACATACACGCGTGCAATGCATAAATACAGGAACAAATGTAAATGCATGAAAATATGCGAGTTCTAGCAGTGGTAGAGCGCCAAGGCTCAATTACATATGTAAAAGATCGCTAAAGTGTTAGGGTTCTGAAGTTGGAAACCACAAACAAGCAACCCTAACTCACCCTAGCTTCTGCGTACTAGGGATCAGATCGCCCCCTTGGGTTGTCAAACTGCCCCCACTCAGTAGGTTCTGGCCCTCGGCAGTCAGACCGTCGGCCATCTGGCAATCAGACCGCCCCATGGCGGTCAGACCGCCACAACTCAGTGTCAAAATGACCCTGGCGGTCAGACCGGCCTGGTGGCCGTCAAACCGCTAGCACGGCGACAGAACCCCTTGTTAAAACTCAAGACTTTTGAGGGGCCGTCGACGGAGATTTCGGCGAAAACTTCGAAAATGGTTTGGACTAAAATAACTCTAGGATGTATGTGAAGGTTTCACATGGACGTTTGGACAACATCCGTGGCCCAACGTGTAGAGCCATAAAGTAGATCTATAACAGGAAAAGTGGGGTTCCGCGGCAAAAAACTAGATGCCAACCGATTCGATCGACGAAAATATGGAAAGAGGGTATCGAGATGTTCACCTTGTTGTTGCCGAACTTTCTAGCGGATCACTTCTCCGCCGGAAAGCTCCAAACTCAGGATTCCGGCTTCCGGAAGGTGGGCATGCCTACGGGGAAGAAAACGGTGAATAGCGGCTCGAATCTTTCGAAACGGTGAAAACCAAATGGATGGATGAGTAGCTCTCGAGCGTGTGGTCGCGCGGGTACCACACATGCACCTCGGCTTCGCTTGTAGTGGCGGGAACCAAGGGAAAAAGGGAGAGCTAGAGAGAGAGAGGTGGGAGAGAGAGAGGAGCACGTGGGGAGTGAGGGAGGAGAGAGAGAGGGTGGGCTGCCCCCTTTTGAGTGAGAGAGAGAGAGAGATATTTCCCTCATGTGGGCCCCACAAGTTAGAGAAAAAGTTCAATTTTGCTTCTATTTCAATTCTTTCTTCAATTTTCTTTCTGCTCACTTCATTAATCCAAATTGAGGTGCTATTGTGCTCCAAAAATCCCAAAAATTTTTATGTCGCGATTTAATTCCTTAGGGGCATCTGATCACATAACTACAGCTCAAATTCCAATCAGGCGATCGAAAGCAATCCAAATTTGAATATGACTCAAATGACACATGTTTAATATTAAACACGCAATTACGGATTTCGGGACGTGACAAGTGTGCCTCGGCCTTGCGAATGGCCTCGAGGTATCTTGTCATGTCCGGGTGCCGAACTTGGAAGCTCTTGTTGACGTGACCGGCAACGATCTAAGGGTCGGTACAGATGATGACTCTGGCTGCCCCCAAGGCTCAGGCCTTTTAGAGGCCTAAGAGGACGGCCTTGTATTCGGCTATATTGTTGGTCGTCTTGAAATCCAGGTGAGCAGCGTATTGGACTTGCTGGCATGTGGGAGAGATGAGGACCACGCCGGCTCCAGCATCTATGGAGCTGTATGCTCCGTCAGTGTAGATAGTCCAGATATCTTGGGAGGGTGTAGTGGTGGGTTTTGTGGGTGTCGGAGTCCATTTGGCGATGAACTCTGCCAAGATTTGGGATTTTATGGCGGTGCGGGCCACAAACCTTACCACGAAGGGGGCTAACTCTACCGCCTACTTGCCAATGCGTCATGTCGCCTCCCGGTTGCGAAACATGTCGCCAAATGGGTACGAGGTTGGAATAGTGATGTTGTAGGCAAGGAAGTAGTGCCGGAACTTGCATGAGGCCATCAGCAGGGCATAGGCTATTTTTTTGAGCTCAATGTAGCGTGTCTTGGCCCCGGCTAAGGCCTCCAAGGTGTAGTGTACAACCCTTTGAGTGGAGCGATTGTTACTCTTTTCCTCCCGTACCAGGGCGGCGCTGATGGCAGACGTAGAGATGGATAAGTATTGGAGTAGTCCTTCGCCGGTGAGGGGCATCGTGAGTGTTTTGAGGTGGGAAAGGTGTGCCTTGAGGGCCTCGAATGCCACCTGGCATCCTGGCGTCCAGCTAAATGGTTCGGAGCCCCTCAGAGTTTTGAAGAAGGGGAGGCTATGGTCAATAGATTTTGCGAGGATGTGGCTGAGGGCCGCAAGGCGGCCGGCCAGGCATTGTACTTCTATCGGATTGGTGGGAGGAAACATTTCTAGGATGGCACGAATCTTGCCTGGATTGGCCTTGATGCCTCTTCGGGAGATGAGATATCCCAACATCTTTCCACCCTTAGTGCCAAATACGCACTTCTCTGGGTTCAGCCGCACGCCAGTGGCACAGAGGCTGTTGAATGTTTCTTGTAGGTCGGCAACATGGTTGGCTCCTAGTTGGCTTTTTACCACGATATCGTCTACGTAGGCCTCGACGTTGTGGCCCAACTGCCACTGCAGCACCTTGTGCACTAGGCGAGAGAAGGTGGCCCCAGCATTCCAAAGACCGAAGGGCATTCGGACGTAGTAGTACACTCCGAAGGGGGTAATGAAGCTGGTCTTACTCTCATCCTCCGTTGCCATCCATACCTGGTGGTACAAGGAGTAGGAGTCAAGGAAGCTCAGCAGTTCGCAGCCGGTGGTGGAATCCATTAGCTGGTCGATGCGAGGAAGGGGGTACGGATCCGAGGGGCATACTTTGTTCAATGATGTGAAATCGATGCACATACGCCATTTTTCGTTGTGTTTCTTGACCAGGACGGTGTTGGAGAGCCAATTGGAGTGGATGACCTCTCAGATAACACTGACTTTTAGTAGCTTATGGACTTCTTCTTTTGCGGCTTCTGCGTGCTCTGGAGAGAGCTTGCGAAGCCCTAGCGTATGGGCCTTGCCTTCGAGTCGACTTGAAGTGAGTGCTCGATAATGCTGCGGTCGACTCTTGGGAGGTCCTGCGGGGACCATGCGAAGGTGTTGAGGTTACCCTGCAAGACGGCCAGAAGCTCGGCTTCTTGCCCGGAGGTGAGGTCCGCCCCTATTTGGAAGGTCCGGTTAGGTTGGTCTTGGTGTATGGGGACCAGCTTTATGTCCCCCTTCGGTTGTGGCCTCGGAGGGCAGCAGTGCTCAGGATGCGCCGACGAGGATCCTCTGAGTCCTCCTGTGTCATAGCGTGGATGTGGCGACTAGGGAGCGGAGCAGGGTGCCCATACTCGATGCGTCTAGCCAGGTCTTGGTCGCCGTGGATGGTTATTAGCCCCTGGGGTCCGGGCATGTTCAGGCAGAGGTAATTGTGATGGGGTACAGCTCTGAATCTGTTCAGAGTTCCCCATCCCAGGATGGCATTGTAGGCATATGGTACGTCCACGGTGTCGAAGGTGATTACCTCAGATCATGATGCAGAGCCCTCGCCAAAGATGATCGGGAGTTCTATCTGGCTTAGGGCGTTGAGGGGGGCCCCATTGAATCCCTGGAGGGGTCTGCTACTTGGTGAGAGCCAGCTTCGTGGAATTCAGAGCTGGTCAAAGGCATGCACAAATAGGAGGTCCGCTGAGCTGCCTCTGTCGACCAGTATTCTTTGGACCTCAACTTTGGTGATGTTGGTCGAGATGACTAGGGCATCGGAGTGGGGAAATTTCACCCCCTCGAAGTCGTTGACGATGAACGCCACGGGGGTGTCAGCCCAGTTGTGGGCCTATCGATGGATGCTAGTCGCTCCGATGTGGTGTACCCCGTGTGCGTAGTCTCGCCGCTATTGTTTTGAAGTGCAACCAGAGCTCCCTCCGCCAGTGTTCTGGCGAGGACGATCTGTTTGCCCCGCGCCCTTTCATTGTTGTACCACTCTAGGGATGATTGGGGTGGCGAAGGTAAGGCCCCATCAATTGAGGTGAAGGTTGCCTGCCTCCCGAGGTACTTCTCTCGGAAGGTGGTGAGGGTTCTGCAGTTGTCGGTATTATGTCCTCGCCCTACGCCGTGTAGAGTGCACCAGGATTCTTCATCGGAATGCTGGTTGTGAGCGTGGCTTCCCTCCGGGAGGCCTCCGGAGTGTCCCCAGCCACGTCCCCTGTGGTCACTTTGGGTTGGAGCCCTGCAGCCCAAGCTGATATTGCTGATGTTTGGCGTTGTCGCTACTGCCCCCTTTTGGGACCCGACAGTAAGAGCCTCCTCAAAGCCCCTCTTTGCTAGTGGAGCGGGGGCGTGTGACGATCCAGCCTACGAGTGTGGCCTCTCGGAATTGGCACGAGAAGCCTCGCTAGCTTGTGAGCGCCTCCGGCAGATTTTTCCTCCTCCGCCCGTGCATGCTCCTCGAATTTGCTCATGACAACTTCTACCATGTGTATTGGACGTTGGTTCAACTGATCGTATAGGGGGACTTCGGCCAGGCCCTGGGTTGCGACATCAATGACCGAAGAGTCTGATATGCCCCTAATCTGGGCCTTGGTCTGGGAGAACATTCGGAAGTAGTCCCGGAGGGTTTCATCTGGCTCCTACCTGATAGTGAACAGGCTGCCGGAGGTTACTGGCTCGATGAAGGTGCCCTGGAAGTTGCTACGGAAGAGGTCTCGGAGTTGTGACCAGGTGTGAATGGTGCCAGGGTCCAGCGCCCAGAACCAGTGTATGGCCACCCCTTCTAAGGCGAGGGGGAAGCATTTAGCCATGGTGGCCGGTCCGCCCCCGCTGGCCTCTATGGCTAGGGCGTAGGATCGGACGAACTCGTTAGGGCCCAAATTGCCTTTAAACTTGGGCAACTTCGGGGTCCGAAAACCCTCTAGGAAGGGCGTGACCTGCAAGTCGGCCTAGAGGGGAGAGTCATGGTTTGTAAGGGGTCCTCACGACACCGGCTCCAAGGCTCCAGAGACCGAACAGGCCGGGTCCTTATGCCGAAGGGTTCGTCAGTTTGTGGATCTTGGGTCGGAACCACGCCGGTCGTCCCGGGAGTGGCGGCGAAGGTGTGGGCAACGTGCTGCTCGACTTGCAGGACTGTCTGTAGTTCCTCCATCTGGGTCAGGAGTGCCGCCAAGTGTGATTGCCGCTTGGGCGGAACGGTGTTTTCGGCAGTAGCGCCGGCCGCAGCCCCTAGGGGCACAGTAGGGGCCTCGCCTTGCTACTGCTGGGTCTCCGGGTAGAGAACCCTTAGGTGCCGCCCACAGTTGTGGTTATGGTTGGGTCGGCGGTGGTCGTAAGGTTCCCATTCCCCCCGGCTGGGGGCCATCATCGGCGCCTCCTGTGTATAGCCGGCTGGACTGCTGTGCAGGTGTGACTAGGGGGTCGACCGCCGTTGACGCGACCTTGGTGGTCTTCTTCTTGGGTGGCATCTGACCTCTCTTAGCACTTCTGCGTTCAAAATCTCCACGGACGACGCGCTGTTGGAGCAAGAGTTCGTCTTGCCCAGCAAGTACATCGAGAGTTTCTTCTAAAGAGGAGACTCAAGCTTGGAGACGACGTTTAAGAGGAAGGAACACCACAAATGTATTGATGGTAGAAAAAATGGATCGATCTGCGGGGAGTATCACAGCGTGACTTGGTGTTTTATCACCTCTGTGTTTTTCTTCCGTCCCTTGCCCAGGTGACCAGGGCTCCTATTTATAGGGCCGTGCATAGCTTGGCGTACAAGTTATCATAATGTACAAATATCTGGGATCTGACTGAATTACTGGGCATTATCCCAGATAACTACTTTCTACCCTACACGGGAGATAAATATCTACCGTAGTAACCATCATGGTGCCTGCACCCTGAGGGGTGAGCCGGTCACCAACTGCGGCCCGGCGCTGCATTGTCAGGGGTGTCAGGATAGCCTCCATTACGCCGGGGTGTCAGAGCGGCATCCACCAGCCTAGGCATTTAATGCCGGTCACCTCCTTGCAGGCAAAGTATGACCGGTGCTCCCCTTCTGATAGATCTTTCCTAAGGCCTGATGACTCACCCTGTAGCCTCTGGGAAGCCGGCCCAAGCAGCGGGAGACGGGGGGCTCGGGAGGCATGGCTCCGGGAGGTGAAGGCTTCGGGAGGCAAGGCTCCGGAAGACCGGGGCTTTGAGAGGCCGAGACTTCGGGAGACCGAGGTTTCGGGGGGGGGGGGGGGCGAGCTTCGGGAGGCCAGGCTTTGGGAGGCTAAGCCTTCGGGAGGCCGGGCTGGTTAAGCCAAGGGGTCGTTGGGGGTCCTTAACAATGACCCCCAAAATCAAGCTTCTGTTAAATGGTCCGGTGTATGAATCCTTCAGATCACCGAACAATCCGGTGCATATAACTTCAAATTTCTCTAAAAAAATGACTCTTCAGTTAAATGCTCCGGTGCATAAATCCTTCCATCACCGGGCAATCTGGTGAGTTCAGTTGAAGTCTTCACAAGAAAGACAAATAGTCTGGTGAGTAAAATCCTTCTTACACCGGACAATCCGGTGAGAACAAATTTCCTGGAACTCGTCCAATTCAATCAATTTTGTGTTCTAACTTCTCAACTTCTCACCCATGGATTTCGTTGAGCTACCTAGTGCTAGATTTTTGCAAGTGTGCATCCAACTATGTCTAGACTCAACTAGGTTAAGCTACAACAATTAGCCCCCCTTTATAGTACGGTCAAAAGATAAAAAAGAGACCAATATCTACTCTAAGTGTCCTTCATCACCTTTTGATACTTAGAATTAGAAGATCTTTAATCTTGACGCAGAAGTCGTTTGATCGATCAATAGAATTTTATGAGGGACCAAGAAAAATCATTCAATCATTGTGAATTAAAGAATTTGAATTCATTCAAAATATACGCATTAGTCACAATGATATAGTTGTCATTAATCACCAAACACTTACCATTTACTTAGAGACCTAGATGCTACAACAACCATTAGATAAGATCACACTTCAGGATATCAAATACACATCCTAAATTCATAACAGATTACAACTACATTTTTTGTGTGATGCTAGAAGCATGGCAGAACATGTCATCCAAATAAGCACAGCCAGGCTCCAGTGAACAGCAACGCTGCAGATTTACCACACCTAACCCTGAAGAAATCAAGTTCCATGACAAGTTGCAGATTCAAGTTGCAACTTAACCATGAGGAAACCAGACTTAATCAAGATGACAACACAAAGAAAATTCTATTGGATGACGATCAAGGTTCACAAATACGTTTGACCACCGAAAACCACCCGCCGGTGGTAACCGTGGTAACCGCGGTAACCGCACAGTAATTTGGTGAAAATTGGACTAATTTCATCAAATTTTTGAACTTTTGAATTTAAGTTTGATAAAAAATGGATCGACTTATGTATACGGTGTGGACCGAATCGGTCGGTAACCGCAGCAACCAAGCAGTTACCGATGATTTTCAAACCCTGATAACGATACAGGACGTTCCATGATGATACAAGCATGACAACCTAACCATGACGATATATCCTCTCCTCCCTAACGCCACAAGCTGACAGTTCATGCTCCTAATCAAGTCATGTCAAAGCACTTTCAGATGAGACGTATCCTGGCATGCAAGAAAAATAGAAGTTTTTTTTAAACGAACAGGTAGGAGATCTGTTTATTTTATTAAATAAGTAAGAGAAGTCAAGACCGGCCAAGGTTTATATAGAAAGAGGCAAACTGTATAACCTACGCTAGATGTTTCGCATCATCCATAGCCCATAGCCTAAACTCTTCTTTAATCTTGACATACGTTGCGACCGAGGTTGAAGCCTTGTACTGAAGATGCACGTGTTTCGCTCATTCCACAGGATCTAAGTGACCAGCATCAAGGTGGACTTCACAGAAAAATAGAAGTTGAATTTCAAGGTATCAAGGAACCTGCATATGTTCCAAGGAAAAATACATCTGATTTGCAAATAGCAATGAATATAAATATATGAAAGCTACTACTCAATATGGCAATATATGTGCATAAGGTATCAATTGCAACGAATAGAAACTTAAGCCCCCGGATGCTATCGGAAAGAATTTCAAAATATCCAACCCTCAAATCACGAATAACCATGACAAATAAATCGTCTGTAATATTTTAGCGGGTTGATGTACTCTTCTACTATAAAATTAATAACTTATACACTTTTTACCACCCTCATATCAGTTCATTTGGCATTAGCATGATCGGGTGCACGAACAAATGTCATAGAGATGGTGGTTTTGTCCAAGGAGAGGTGGATCCACAAGCTTCGCCTGGGAGAACGATTTTTGCTTCCAAATGAACTGATTTTTTCCCTTTCCTATGAGGCATTTGTTTGGTGGAGGCATTGGAAGCTCTTATGACCATAATTGAAACAACATTTGCATCTGAGCATATTCATCCAGTCTTTTATCATATGACCCGGGTTTAAGCATCTGAAGCATGTGCAATCAAGTTTAAGTAACTTCATAAACAGGCACTACAGCTGTATCCAGTAGAGGGATGTCAAAAAAAAAAGTCTAGGATAACTTTTGGAGATTTGCAAAGCCACACGTCCAGACTGGTTGGTTAATATCCCCTCGATTTCTCCTCTACTCTAGCGTGCCTCATCATAGACCTACAGGGCTAGAAGAGGACCCTCTTCCCCGGGCTTTGCACCCCTCATGCGGAAGGAGCCAACGGGCGCGAGGAAATCTGGTCCCAAGCGAGACCAAAATTTTTACTTGTGTAGTTGACCAATGAGATGGCTCTTAGCCTAACTGGGGGACCCCTCTGGCCGCGAAGGCGAGGTCCCACCCCTATGGTTGGAAGACAACCCAGGTAAACGGGTGCTAAGAGCCTTTTTGAGACAAGAGGAAACTAATTTGGTTGGCAATAAGGCTCTATTAGACCACTGCCAATGTTATGTTTTTAGGTAATATTTTAGAGGAGAGAGGGTAAGAAATTGAGGTTAAGAAATAAGTTTTCAATGTATACATATGTATTATTTATTTCTTAGGTCTTTTAAAACAATTTATTGTCTTATAATCATTTAGGATTACTAAAAAGTTAGTTTTTCTATAAGAAACAAGCTCTATTTCTCTTCTCTTTAAATAGCTTGCCACAACAGTTTTTTACTTACGTGAAGACTTAATTAATATTAAAAAACCAGCTATGTTAAAGCATTAAGAGAGATCTTAGAAGTGCTACGTGGTATGAAGGCCGATAGGAGGAGCATCCGAAGGCAAAGGGCATAGGAAACTCCTAATCATGATCGATTGAGGAACATGAAATAGAGAAGATTTCCTTCTTGGCGAGGATTGGACGACCTTGGGGGCAAATGAGATTTTCTGACTTTTGAGTTTCTGGTAGACAGTGGAGACTAGGGATGGTAATTTTACCCATAGGTTTGGATACGCGCAGGTATCACGCCCGACGAGCATGGGTATAGGTATGATTTTTTGCTCACAGGCATCATGGGTCAGGTATCCGCTAATCTTCGAGTCAGGTACGGGTTTTATATTCTGCCCGTGGATACCCACAGGCATACCCGATATGCACTGTTAACCTAGTCCACTATCTAAAGGTTAATCCCAGCCTAGCCCATTCCACCCCAACGGCCCAACCCCCACCCTAGTCCCCTACCCACCGAGTCGATCAGCCCCCACCCCTAGTCTCCTACCCTCATCCCCACCTTGACCGAATCGACTGCCACCGCCAATCCACACCCCTCACCCAGCCTTCTGCCGCCACCAAGCTGCAGCCCGCCTGCGCCCCTCCCCAGCTGCTTGTGGCCCGCCTGTGCCCCTTCCCCAGTTGGCCGCTGCCGCCCACCCATGGTAGTCGTTGCTAGCCACCTACGGTTGTCTTAACTGAGCAGTTTTTAGATTATCCTTGATCTCTTGTACTTGTCTTTCTGTTTCTCTTAGGACTTCTAGACCGAATACTTGGCTTTCCCCGGTCTGGCTCCATAACAAAGGGGTTTTATACTCCTTCTACACAAAGCTTCAAAAAGAGACATCTTAAGACTAGCTTGATAACTATTGTTGTACAAGAACTTGGTATACGATAAATTCTTGTCCCAACTTTTACTATTCTTCAAAGCACATGCTCTCAACATGCCTTCAAGAATTTGATTTACCCTTTTCGTCCGGCCATCAGTTTGCGGATGATATGCTGAGTTGAAATTCAACCTTGTATCCTTAAACTCATATAAGCGTTGCCAGAATCATAAGGTAAACTGGCTACCACGGTCGGATACAATTATATTGGGTACTTCATGTAGACACGCAATCCTGGGCATATACAACTGAGCTAGTTTTATACCTTTATAGGTTTCCTTGACAGGAAAGAAGTGGGCGACTTTTGTCAACCGATCGACTATGACCCATATGACATCATATCATGACTGTGTTCGAGATAGGTCCACTATGAAATCCATGCTAATTTTTTCCCACTTTCATTCAAGTACTTTCAAAGGTTGTAATAGTCTTGCTGGTCTCTGATGCTCGGCTTTCACTCGCTAACAGATATCATACAAAGCCACATATTCTGCTAATGCGTGTTTTATTCCATACCACCAATATTGATCTTTAAGATCTTGATACATCTTGGTACTCCCTGGGTGAATGGAATATATTGAATCATGAGCTTCCCTTATAATTGTATCCCAAATAGCCTTCACGTCCGGAACACAAATTATATGCTTGTACCACACTGTACCTTGCTCATCTTCAGTTAAATTTGGGGCTTTGCCAATTTTGATAAGCTGCTTGATTTCTAAAATCTTTTCATCCTCAAGCTGACCCTTCATTATATCTTGTTTAAGTGTTGAGTCTAATTCCATTGCAACTATTTCGGTGTTACACACTATTCCCAAATTCAACTTCTCAAATTCCTTGCATAGTTCGGGACTCATCTCTTGGAGAGTTTTAGCATTGACCTGATATTTCCTGCTTAAAGCATCAGCTACTACATTTGACTTTTCTGGGTGGTAGTTGATTCCCAAGTTGTAGTCCTTAATAAGTTCTAACCATCTATGTTGTCTGAGATTAAGATCTGGTTGAGTGAAGATATACTTCAAACTCTTATGATATGAATAGATCTCACACCTTTGACCTATCAGGTAGTGTCTCCAAATCTTGAGAACATGCACTACTCCGGCTAATTTCCAAGTTATGTGTCTGGTAGTTCTCCTCATGTTTCCTTAACTGTCTGGATGCATATGCTACCACATGATCTTCTTGCATGAGCACACATCCTAACCCTTGACAAGATGCATCAAAATACATAGAGAATGGCTTTTGAGTATCTGGGATGATTAGCACTGGAGTCGAGGCTAATCTTTTCTTCAACTCATTAAAACTGGCTTCTCGAGCGACTATCTACTTGAACTCTGCTCCTTTCTCTAGCAGTTCTGTCGTTGGCTTTACTATCTTGGAGAAACCTTCTATGAACTGACAGTAATATCCTGCTAGACCCAAGAAATTGCGGTTCTTTGAAATATTCTGTCGTGGTTTCCAGTTTAGAACAGCTCATTGGATCCCATCTGACTACCAAACTCACCAGATATTCCATATCCAGCTACTAAAACTCACTAGGTAATCCCATTACCTAGCTACCGATCATCCATACCAAAACCCTGATCCCAACTAATCAAGAAGAAGTCCAAACCGCTCTTGACCGTGAGCACGACTGATCGATCAATTTGATACTCTGCAGAGTTTGCCCATCTTTCCCCCCGGATCGTGATTTTAGCACCCGTATTACAAGGTGATAGTCTCCATGTTACCGTGTTGGCCAAAAATTTACACACTTCTAAGGTGTGCGCTAAGAGATCACTACAAGACCTTTACAAAGCTCCCACTGACCTACAAACATCCACTAAAGTTTCATCGCTAACAGACCATTACATCGCTGCAGAAGCCCCCTCTTGTGTCACTCAACCATCCAATGGTACTCATAGAACCGGAGGGGTGGCTAATTAATTGGTCAGGCCACAACCATATAGGCCCCGTGGATGGTTGCGGTTTAACTTAGTTACAGGCTTCAAGAACCGGTCCTTAGGATCTCACATAGGAACAACAAAAAACTTGATGTATAGCACCACCTCAAACCAAACATCTAGTTAGGATCCCTATACCATGTTGCTACAAGATTACCATACCCGATTCTTGTTGCATAAATATTAGTCAAGTTGTACTGATTACCCAACCATGACAGCGCCTAGCATATCTACCCTTTATAACCCATGACTCATCAACGACGATAAGGATAATCATACAAAAGTTAGTAAACCCTAACATAGGTTTCCAATTTAGACAATCATGCAATGAAGGATAAACAGCTAACATATACATCCTAATATATGAGCAAGATGTTCAAGGACACTTTCCTTTAGCTTAGGGTTGCTCGAAGTCTTCAAAAGCTTGATCTTGCAGGTTCACAAACTGCTCACCTTCTAATCGGCACACCGGAAAAGCACACACAAAGGAGCTACTAATAACAGTACACCAAACAGTAATAAAACTCAGAAAAAACCCTATAAAAATATTTTACATGTCGCTACAAGAATTTGAGCGTGAAAATCACTCAAATCGGAGGTACGAGCAAAAAGATATAAGCAATCCTTTTTACTGCACCTGCTGACATCATAAAGCAATAAAGGAATTATTTTTGCATTGGAAAACTCAAGGAAGAGGTCCGTGGAACCATGGACCACGACCTGAGGGCCGGTCCATGGTCCATGGTGGACCGAAATGAAGGGGGTATGCTCTGGCTCTAATCATAACTGCTCATGAAGAATTGGATTGTCGGAGATAGATTGGGAGTTTTGAACTTGGCCAGGTGGCGCTGCATAGGGAGGGTGGCCAGCTGACAACAGTGCATGGCCAGAGCATCGCCGGAGTCACGCGAAAACGCACGTTCAAGCTCCATTGATGACAGGAAGATGTGCAAAAGAGAGAGGGAGACACGTGGAGTCTCATCGCGGGGTCCTGGACGTGAGAGAGGGATGGTGGAGGGTCGGTGATACTGAGAGACGGCCGGTGGAACTCGAGCTCGGTTCGGGTGGTGTCCAGCGGCGAAGAGAGGCCGAGGTCCGACACAAAAGGGGTCCCCGAGCACCTACGCACAAGAAGAGAGGGTTGACTCTGTCAATGGAATCTCGGTGGTGGTGAAATAATGCAACGGAGCAACTCACCCGAGTTAAAGGAGACGACGGGGCCGACGGTGAAACCGAGCGAGAGAAGGGGCATGAGAGGGTGGAAAGGGTGCGGAAACTTGCCGAGAAGGTGATGGGTGGCTTAAAAAGGTGAGAAGGCGAGTGGAGCGGCCAGTGAGTGGAGAGGAAATTGGTGACGTTAATGGCCTTAAAGGCCGGACGTTTCCACTTTGAATCGGCATTAGAGAGAGATAAAGAAGGGGGAACGGGTGGGGGCACTTGATTGAGAGTTATGGCCAGGATTCCGGCCGTTTTGGGGAGAGGAGAGGGCGCGGGGAGGTGCAGTAATCACAGCGGGCAGCCGGTGAAGGGGATCGAGCTAGGCGAGAGGTAGAAGGAAGGGAGCTGGGCTTAGGCGAGGTGGATTGGCGGCTCGGCATGGCTCAGCTGGGCTTGAGCCAGGCCCATTGGAAGAGAGAGGGTGGGAGGGGAGACCGGCTCGGGAACGGAAAGAGGCCGGCTCAGCTAGGCTCGGCCCGAGAGAGAGGGAGGTGGGAGAGCAGAGGCCGTAATGGGCTTGGCCCACACGGGGGAGAGAGGAGGGAGTTGGCCTGAAAGTGTAAAGAAAAGAGGAAGGGTGTTTGGGCCGGATTGAGAAGGGATTTGGCCTGGAAAGCTTTAGGAAATTTCTTTTAATTTTATTTTTGAACCATTTTCAAAAGAGGTTTTAAACGAGCCTCTTCTAGCGAACTTTTCCAAACATTTTTCACACATAAAAAACTATTGCAACTACTGCAGCATAAATGCATCAAACCTAAATATAGCCTATGTCAATTTAAATTTAGAAATTAATTTATTCCAATTTGAACAAAAATTTGCAACTCCTATTTAATTATAGCAATAATCTATTGAGAAAATTGAAAATTTAGGGTGTTATTGCTCACCCACACCCTGCCGTCACCGCCTACCTGCTTCCCTCCTCTAGCCAACCGCCATCGACGTTCGGGCTCCTAGCCAGCCACCGCCGTCGCCGTAGATCCATCCACAGCACGGGCACACCGCAGATCCATCCATCCACCCGCGCCTCTCCCTCGGGACGGGCATTGGTAGGGGTGGACGAGCCGAGCCGAGTGAGCTCGGCTCATTCAAGTTATCGAGCTAAAATTCTAGCTTAGCTCGAGCTCGGTGGTGGCTCGAGCTGGGTTGGCAAACTCGCGAGCCAAGTCCATATGCCGGCCAGTGCTCTCTCTCGCTCCCTCACTCTCTTCCTCGAGCAAACCAGAGCACATAACTCAGCAGCGCAGCATGCCGCTACCGGCCAAATCCGACGCCACTGAATGCAAATCCACCCCAATAGAGCCCCGAGGTCCCAGAGAAGAGCTGCACGAGGCATCCCAGAGCTGTTCCCTTCGCATCCCGTTGAGTTCACCGATGGATTTGAGCTCGGCGTGTCTCTCTTAGCCGGTCGAGCACCGCTGTGCCAAGCTGCTCGCTGCCTGCACCTTTTCTCCCGAGCCTGTCCGCTGAGGACCCCTTCACCGTGTTCACCATCTTGCGCTGCACCTCCCACTGCTGCTCGTCGCTGCCGCCATCACCTAGCTCATTGTCGGCCACCTCTCTTCCTCCCTTAATCTCAATTTCCCTTTCTTATCTCAATCTTGCGAGCTCGATGATGGGCGAAGAGGCGACACACGGGCACCCAGCGAAGATGCAGCAGGCACAGGGCGGAGATGCAGTGGGAGAGCGGCGGCGGTGAGGGAGAGGTGGAGGGTGAGCGGCGATGGTGACAGAGAGGTGGCGGGTGAGCTGAGAGGCAGCGAGCTTGCGGACGGTGTCTCAACGTGTTGTTTTTGTCGTCTAGCAGGCTTCGATGGGACATATTCTCTTCACACATGAGAGGGGGAGTAGAGTAGCGGGCTCTGGCACGATAGCTGTGGGGTGAAGGATTGAAGGCTGGGTCGAGCGAGCCAAGGAGCGGCTCTTGAGCTAGCTCGGGCTCGACTCGGTTTAACACCGAGCTGGGGAGGCGGCTTGGGCTCGACTCGTTTGGCCTCTAAGCTGAGCCGAGCTAAACTGAGCCTTTCTGAGCCCAAGCTAGCTTACAAGCCTCGAGCTTTATTTCCAGCCCTAGGCATTGGTACCCACGAGTGACCCAGTGGGTTTCGGGTATGTGGTGGGCACGTGCATGGGTACGAAAATTTGTCCGTCACCCTTCACGTGCACGGATCTGCTTCGCTCGGACCCGACCCAACCCGTTGCCATCCCTACTAGAGACCATTGTCTCGCTTCTTCTTCTTCCCAAAGGACATATACTTTACACCTCACTATTACAGAATAGGTCTTATATACTGGTCCATCACTATCAGTTACTTACGAGCTGACTGTGATGAAGTATCACTATCGGTTTGTATCAAGGACCGACACTAAAAATCCATTCAAAAAGAACCAACAGTTATAATTGAATATCACTGTCAGTTCTAATTACGAACTGGAAATGATACTATCACTGTCGGTCCTTCTTATGAACTGATAATGATGGGCTGACTATTCACTACCGGCTCTAGCCATGAGCCGGTAATGAAAGTTCGTCAAGTATCGCTGTCAGTTCGTGTTATGCAACGTCAGTGATAATATGTATCATTGCTGATCCGCGACAGTGATAATGGATGACAGTTTATCTTAAAAAATTCATAATTTTTTCATACCAAACCAAATGGAGACAAACTTTACATGAAAATTGTAGCACTCGACGAGATCTATAACTCTATAGTTGATTTTTTTTTCATTTAAAGTCATTTAGATATCATAATAATCATTTGAAATTTCATATCAAAAGCAATGAATGTGGTCAAGTGCCTCGTATTTGAACGTGGTCGGTAGAGCGATGAACTAGTCAGTAGAGCGATGATAATGAATGGTAACTTATTTTTAAAAAACTATAATATTTTCATACGAAGTTGTATGGAGACAAACTTTATATAAAAATTATAGCCCTCGATGAGATTTACAACTTTGTAGTTAAAAACTTTCAGACAAAATCATTTATATGTCCAAATAATCATTTGAAGTTTCAGTAAATGAGAAACAAAATGAAAAATATCCTATTACCATTAGCAAACACTCTATAGTGGGATGGTGGTGAGGCAGCCTCGCGCAAAGGGGTAGGTCCTGGGTTTGATTCTTAACAACTGTACACGAGCGTATTTCGTGTGAAAAATCGTGTGACTTGTGGCTTACGCGGAGGTGTCTGATCGGGCCAATTTTTTTTCCTTTTTTTAGGGAAAAAATATCAGTTCGGGCAAGGCTATCACTATCTGTCCCTAGGTCTAAAGTGGCTTCACTTTTCGTTGCCCACTACTGGCTGCATAACCGGCAGTGAAGATTATTTTAGAGCTGACAGTGAAACCACTTTATGTAGTAGTGCCTATTAGCATCGTCATCTCTCTAAAGATGAAAATAAAGATCAAAATGCTTCATAGTGATCCTTTTACGCGAGCAGATGAATATAGCAATAGCCTTAGAGGCAACTAAGAAGCGGAAGTGTCTATCCAACTTAAAAGTCGCATGGAAACCAGCTAGGGCGCTCCTAAGAATTGAATGCTGAGCAAGACTCAGAGAGGATTCCGAAAGCTAGACATGTAGCGATAGAAGACGCACGCATGAAGAAGCAATCATTGAGAGAGGAGGAATGATGTACCGAGGACTTATAACGAGCCAGGACTTCAACTTGAAACTTCTTACCTGGTGAGGGATCACAATCCTCTGGCATCGTGGCAGAGCCGTCTGCCATCCCCAAAGACTAGAGTCCAACTAGCAGACTCCACAGCAGGAAACAAAAAGTAGTAGTGGCGGGCACGTGTGAAGGGAGTAGAGCGAGGGTGGAGGTGGTGCCGGATGCGGGGTTCCGTGAGGGGCGGGCACGGGTACGAGGGCAAGAGGGAGCCATTCAAAAAATAACATGTGGATATATAATCTACATGTCATTAGCATACTAAGAGAATTGATGAATTTTCAGTAGCAAATGAGAAATTTACTCAACACGGTGCTAGAAAATTTGGCTATTCAACTAGATGCATTGTGTCAATTTTCTTCACTTGTGCATGCATCTCCTGCGCTTATTCAGCAACCTGCACACCCTGATTGTTCAGATTTGCAACATCTTGGCGTAGAGTTGCCATCTCTGAACTCTCAGTCTGCTTTCCCTCCTTTGATCCCACGCGCATTATCTCTATAAAAATCTGGTTGAATCGGTTCCAAAGAAATTCCATCTAAAATTAGTTCACCACAGATGATCTACCGCCGTCTGGATTGGAGGTCGATTAAAGAATTTTACACACGAATATGTGTCGTGCAATCCTTGTCTGAATCTATTCCCACATTGTCACCACCACAGGTTCAGATTAATTTCGCTCCAGAATTTTACACACAAACAATTGTCGAGCAACCCTTGCTAGAAATGGATCAACCTACTAGCGAATCCAAGGAACATAGCCATTCCATCAACCTACTAGCGAATCCGAAGAACATAGCTCTGGTACCAAATTTGTCAAATCCTGGGGATCAATTTAAGAATTGGAAAAGAAATTCAGTGGTAACCGCAAACAGGGAACCATGAGATCGGACAACGAACCCTAAGCTAATTACTTAAGCTACAAGAAGAACTAATTGGCATAAAAATTCAGCATGCCATTTTCCATTTCTCTTCATTGTTTATATACCATGAGGTTTTTACCCAGTCTAGCAATTACAATAGCAGGGACAATGTTAATGAAAAGGAAACGATTACACTAATAACAATTTTTAACCGCTAACAGTAAAATCGGAATTAGCTTCTGCACCGATCTTGGGTGCGCCGGTCTGCACCATAGATCTTTGGTGAACCGGTATCTCTTCATCCTGCTCGTCGATTTTTCTTTGTCGGGACCTTCTTAATAACTCTCGATGTTCTTCAGCTCTGAATATTCCGCAGTCTTGACACTCCATTTGCCAGTGGCCAACATGGTCTCGAGAGGAGCTCGAATCCAGATCGTCCATGCATGCACGTAACCTAAGAAGGTTCGGGATGAGGTGCCTTCGTCTAGGATGACCACGGGCATTTTTTGTTTAGTCATGTTCCAGATGTTCTGGTATCAGAGGCGTTGGCCTGTAACTATGGGTGTTCTAGCTCTGCAACATGGCCTCAATAAGATTCTTCTTGAAACGGATTGCTTGCTTAATGCATCTGTGGCATGATTACCGGTGGCCAATCTAGCATTTTTCCTGGCATGATTACTGGTGGTTCATTGTCTTTACTAATAAGAAATTTTTTACTTCTTTACAGGTTATCTATACATATATACATTAACTTCATACATGATCTGTTCTGCAGCAACATAAGTATGGAGGGATGGTGACAACTATGCGCACACACTTGGAGTGGAGCGGGTGGTTAGAGAGCTTTTTACCTAGTTTGAATATCAGTCTAGATTGCAGATAGCGGTTCCTCCATAATAAACCAGCACTGGAGCATCCCACTTTTGTTTGTGTTTCCTTTTCCTTTTATTGTTTTTTAGCTATGTGCATTTTAGTTATGTAAAAGCTGAGAGTGTACTCTTAATCTGTATCAGATATAATGTTAAAGATCAATAAAGCTTCATTTATCGCAAAATGATTACTGGTGGCCCGATCTAGCATTTTTCCTATAATTAAAGAGGCTGAGGATCTCAGCCATTCTCTTTACAAGATTCTGTTTATTTGTTTTGTATGGGAATATGTAAAAACTCTTATAATCATTCTACTTAGTAATTTCACACGTGTTTCATATATGTGGAATCAATTTAGGATATAACAACTTGAAGAAGTAAAAAAAATAGCATAACAAAAGATCCGGTTAGAATTCACAACATGATCATATATTTTTTAAGAGAGAGGAGAATGACAAGTACCTGGATATGAGGGTAGAGGGGATCGTATTGTCCAGAGTTGATTGTCCGTAGTGACGTTGTGAGGATGATCAAGATGGTGACTAATTTGTGAGGGGATGAAAATAATTCCCGTATATTATCTTGGTGTAAAGATAGTATGACGGAGGCAACCTCTATGGTAGACGACGGTGGAGGTGATGTGCAGGCAGTGGCGCTCCCTCTCTAGAAAGCCAACGCTATAGGCGCAGAACGATGCAGCGCACTCTCTGAAGAAACCTGGTGAATGTATGAAAGGTAAATATTGGATGTCTAGGTTTGGAAGGCATAGTAGGAGATTGAATGTATTTTTGGAATGTATGAAAGTCAATATTGGATGTCTAAGTATGAAAGATAAATAGTAGGAGAATAAATGTATTTTTAAAAGGAGAAATGAGGTCTAACTTTATAGGGTGATTGTTTTATTAACTTGGGTGGATGGGGAGATCAATCGAATCTATCACAAATCGTGTATTTTATAGGAGTATAGATGTGAAACAAGTTTTGTCGAGCTGTTAATGGCGGGATCTTTCTAATCATTCTACTCCCCTTGTGTGAAAAGCACACTACAATACTGTAGAGAATTAGAGATAAGCTATTCAGCCTAAAACACTAGCAAAGTCAGCCACAGAATAGCTATTGAGGCTAACATTGGCTATCTGGAATACCCCTACCTCAAAAAGGGATCTCTAAGGTAGCCAGTGAAAATAGCCTCACAATGAGTGAATCTGAGGCTAACTTGTCTGCCTAATTGAGGCACACAAAGTTTGCCTCAGTGCACATTAATCATATGGAGGCTACATGCTATCTCTAAAGCATCAGTTGTGATGGAAGTATGGTCCGATCTTTCGAAAGGTGTCAAGATACGTCAATTTGTGGAGCTTCTATGTTGATGATTCAAAAGCACCAACCAAAATAGATTGAATACCCTCGCAACCATTACAGAACTACTATGTGGTTATCAACCATGCCGAACATTGTTGACCTCACCAAGAAGACTTTCCTTGTATGTGAATCAAAAACACAAGCAAGAATGCAATCTGAAATACCATTGTGAATATAGATAAAGTTCAAAAGTGGGATTCCTCAAACTGAATAAGCGGCAAAACTGCAATGTGGTAGAATAATCTAAGAAAAATTCGAATTGTTCAGGTGTCTATGGCTAACTATATATAGAGGATGACACCGCGCCTCTATTGGGCTATTGTGGCATGTAGAAAATGAATTTCGTAGTGGGACTAGATCAGTTGGAAATATCATCTTGTATCCTCCGGAGGCTGTACTTAAACACCTTCGTAGGACTCCGTATGAAAGAGGTATGATCCGATTGCCACACGGTTGTCTGTTTGAATCCAAATCAAATTGAGGCTGAATTGACTTGTTGTAATCTTTATTTCCATTTCTCGAATGAGTTTTGATGTGGGACCAAATCCATTAGAACGTAGATGAAGTCCCCTTTCCAGATTGGGCTCACACATCTCTATTAATTGGATTTTGGATGAAATAATTAGTAATAATTTTATTCAGGCCTATCAGCAGATTCCAAATTTAAATTTAATTCAGTTTTGAATCAGAGTGGTACATGGATTACAATCCAAATTAGCTTGGATTGGAAGTGATGTGATAGCTTGTAAAAGGTTGGAGAAGCTTTCCTATCTTGAAACTAAGTTTGGCGAGAAGGCTCCAAGCCCAAAAAAAACAAACGGAGGATAATAATCTGATAACCAACATACAATTCTCCAATATTAAATAATAGGATATTCTCACCCAACTTAAATAAAAGTTTTATAAACAAATTTACTTGTTGTTCCACATGAGTGGTCATATTCGGAGGTAGCATGGTCACATAAGGCTGTCTCAAAATCTAAGATACAACAATATATAACTTTGAAAACTTTGTTTCAAAATATTTAGATCCTTGATTGTACATAACATGAATATTAGAAATGGTAACATCTCGATCATCCAAAGACAAAAGTGTATAGGCCATCAATACACAAAAGATGTAACACATCAATCATCCGTACAGAAAAAGGTGACAGACATATCAAGAGTGTAGCATATCATCGATACACGGAAGGCGACATATCACTCCTCATGTGCACAGGAGGTGCAGCCAATGGAAGTTTTCAACAAGTTTTTCCATAAGATTTAGTGGTTCCTTCGAGAGAAATTCGTCCACCTGCAATTTGAATTTGATGTTAGTTCATGCAGTTCTATTTTCATTTCTAAATAATTTTGATGAATTGACTGGCTTGGCAGTAATAATGATACAGACCATCTTTACATTGGCTTGTTGGAACTACCACTAACTTGAAATGACAATAGCTTCAAGTATTTCCTATGTACACTTGTCTGATATAACTTACATGACAATGAAAAGAAGAAAATGAGCAATGCACAGCTTCATTCCATACAAAAGATATCGACAATTACAATAATTTTAATAAAGATTGCATCATTAAAGTCAAATGTAAATGAGGTCAAACTCGACCACAGGTAAATAACTTGGCCTGATTCCACCAGGCACTAACCCTATATGATATCTGAGATTTGTGCCAAAAATCAGTAACATAAGCTAGTTGTTTGCAGGCTAAGACTGAAGTTACTATAGCAACTGTTGAAGTATAAGTAAATTACACATTTTCTTATTAGTTTAGGCTTTTAGTGAACTGATTGATGCATACAACTCAATATGGTATCAGGGCTAGAGGACTTGAGTTCGAGTCCTGGTGGGCGCAATTAAAAAAAAATATAGCCGACTCCTATTTTCACGTCTGAGGTCTGAGGAAGCCTTCAAGTGAGAGAGTGTTGAAGTATAAGTGAATTGCCTACCATTTTTCATCAATTTAGGCTTTTGGGTGAACTTGTTGGTGCATGCAGCTCAATATGGTATCAGAATCAGATGTCTCAAGTTCGAGTCCTGACAGGTGCAATTAAATAAAAATTTACAGCCGACTCCTATTTCCACGTCTGAGGCTTGAGAGAGCCTTCACGTGAGGGGAGTGTTGAAGTATAAGTAAATTGCCCACCTGTCCTCATCAGCTTAAACTTTTGGGTGAACTCGTTGATACATGTAGCTCAATAGTAACTCTTGTTGCGTCTAGTTCTAATAACTATCTTACACGTTTATGAAACAAAATAACCATGGCTATCCAAAAATATCAAGTGCAAGAACACTTCACCTTGATAATAATCAGCTCTTTAGAGGTTTGTAGCTCTTCTTAGAAAGTGGAAATCCTATGACTACAGTAAGAAAGAAGAAACCTGCAAGCAGTGTAACAGCTTCCATTATGAAAACTATAATTGCTCTTAAGAAACACTTGTCTTCCTTAATCCTTACTATACGGAAGGCACACGCCAAGTTATGAAGCACACCATGCTAAGAAAATAGAATCAATGAAAGAAGGAACATTTTTAAAAATCAGTTTTTAACTGAGACAACTCTGTTGGAGAAGAGTATTGCAGGGTCACAATATTTTTACAATTACATGTCTGGAACCATATTTGTAGTAAGATAATAAATAGTACTTTCAACTGCCCAAAA
Source organism: Phragmites australis (assembly GCF_958298935.1). Classification (NCBI taxonomy): domain Eukaryota; kingdom Viridiplantae; phylum Streptophyta; class Magnoliopsida; order Poales; family Poaceae; genus Phragmites; species Phragmites australis. The sequence goes on along the minus strand of NC_084941.1, from coordinate 17,971,688 downwards.
ATAAACTACATGAGTGCAAATACAATATTAACACACTAGCTCACTAATGTCAGCTAACACTACCCCGTTGCCATTAGAAGCTATCAATCAACCTTTACCTTGCAATCTAAAATCAGGAAGCATTAAAACATGAGTTCAAGTTTTGGCTTTGCAAATTTCAATGACAATGCTAACCATAATAAGCTGATCGATAGCTAAGTCACTAAGAAAATAACAACATTATGCTTGTAGCTCTATGTATCAAAGATGCATGCGCATTTATTAATTCAATTGCAATGCATAAATAAAGGTGAAGACCGGAAAAACATAGCTCCAAAAGAAACCACACACAGGGAACCTTAACGTATTCACACCATGGCACAATGCAGTTCAATACAAGTATTTGACAAGAACATCAAAAGATTAGAACCAAGTCAACCCACGAGCAAGTCTAGGTTGTGCTTGCACACGTACCTTCATAGCTTCGAAGGGGTATAGAGCCATATCAGCACTTACGGCTGAAGCAGCAAGAGGGCCATGCCTGTTAGTGTTTAGGGTAGTTGTCGTTGAAGGAGGTGGCTGGACTTATGAGTGACGGAAGGAGGTAGGAGTACCAGGGAGTCTGAGGCCGCCACCACTGGTAGCTGAGGCCGCCAAGGTGGTAGTCTGGTAGATCGGAGATGAAATGCATAGTGCTGATGAGTAGGTGTGGAAGAATAGGGAAGCCAAGCGTGGTTGGCATGACATTGGTGGCGAAGCCAACGAAGGTGGTAGATCTAGAGTGGTGGCCTTCTATTTAGGTGACAGCTATGATTCTAGTTGCAGCGACGCCAACAGAAATGAAGAAGAGAGAGTGGAGGTGGAGGTAGAGGAGAGGAGGTGTTGGAGGTGGCTGGTGGTGGCAAGGAGCCAGCGAACAGAAGGACAGAGCGGGCGACGTATTAGGGAGAGATGAGAGACATGCAGAAAGGTAGGGATTATGGAATGGAACCGTAAGCTAGGAAATAAATTCTATGCAATGGTGCTGCATATGCTTCCTCATACAATACCATCTGCATTGCCGCCACTTAGCCTCTATATGGATCTCAAAGCAGTGAATCTCACTCAAATGGAAAAAATATCATGCATGCTTCTTACCTGATAAGTAACAGCCATCTAGGTGGTACTGCACAAGGCGAGGTATGCAGCTCTGCATAAAATTTATTTCCTAGAAGAATGAGACAGGGGAAGAAATGACAAGGGAGAGATGTGGCGGCTGACAGGTCAGCCTACCAGAAAACCCACGTGGCCCTGTAGTCCCGTTTGCTCTCTCCCTCAGTGAATAATTGGAGGCTGACGGTTAGCCTCAAAATTCTTGAAGCATAATGAGGCAGCCGTTAGGGCACGTACAATGTAGAGATACTTATACAGACCCTTAAAGAGAGAAAAAAATACTACATCATCTTGCAACTGTACAAGAGCTTAAACATACAATGGGAATAACTATTTTAGGATGCATAAATAGTTAAGAGCCTATGTAAACGTTTCATTGCTTGAACGAATCAACCCCATCTGTTGAGCGCAACCGCTGATCCGAGCATCAACTACACCAGATACAAGCAAATAGCTCCGAGCGTCGACCACAGGGAGAGCAGTGATTCCGTTCCCTAGCACCCGGATTATTGGGCTGACCTCCACCATGGCACGAGTCAGTCTGCAAGTGCCCTGCCATGTACACGCGTTGCCCATGACCTTATTAGACCATATCTAACGGATTTTCTTCACGACCTAAAATTCCTTTGTGAAAGGATTTTTATTTCCTTCAGCACTTCAATGATTCCTCTTCACGGTTCTTTTCATGAAAAGATTTTTAAAGTCATTCCCTCTGCGATGGGATTCTCTTTCATTTTCCTTTACGAATCTTTTCGAATGGAAGCTGTTGGAGACGAGGGAAATAAATGAAATGAGAACGAAAAAAGGAATCAAGAAGGGAACTATTCTCGGAGCACCTCAGGTTGGGGATGGTCTTAGCCTCAAGGGATATTTGGAGGCTGACATAGCCCACCTCGGAGCACAAATTTGAGGCTGCGTGTCTTAGTCTGCCTCGACACCTGCCTCAAATTCTCTACCATTTTGTAGTGCACACACTACTATAAAAAGGGTTATCCACGCCTCTTCTTCACTGCTGGTTCAAAAATAACCGACAGTGATAAGGTATCACTGTCAGTTCATAAGGTCCAATCGCTGATCAATCATTGAGCTATTGAGAACTGACAGTAATAAGCACTATCACTAATTTTTTTATGACAAACCAGCAGTGATACAATAGTGCCAATTCATTTAATAGACCGGCAGTGATACTTATGTTATCAGTACGGGTTGGTTAGAAGAACCGATAGTGATACATCACTACCGATTTGTGTCATGGATTTACAATGATAAAGATGTATCACTGCCGATTGGTGTTATAGACCGGTAGTGATGTGTCACAATATATAATGGTTTTATCCTCAAGACCAAGTAGAACAAAGGAGCTCTGTCTGCTCGGTGGCTCTCAGTGCGCGGTAGCTCTTTGTGGCGAACTTGCGCGGCAAGGCTTCAAAATTTGCTAGAATCCATATGACCTAGGTGCTCCAAGGTTAGTAAGTTCATCTATATTTCATTTGTACTTAGATTTACTGACTAGATTGCTTTAGATTTTTGAAATCAGTGCTTGTTCCATGATGATGAATTTTGAAGGAGCTATAGCTCCAAGTGACTTAGTGAATTTAAGCTAATCAATTTTAGGTATATATTATCTAGGTAAGTAGGTTCATCTACATTATATTGTACTTAGATTTATTGGATAGAATTCTCTATATTTTGAAAATAGGTGCTTGTTCCATGATGATGAATTTTGAAAGAGGTAGAGCTCCAATTGACTTAATCAATTTAAGATAAGTGATTTTAGGTTTTCATATTGTAGGTATGAATTTATTTATACTCATCATTATTTAGTATTTTATTCTATTTTGTTGATAATAATTAATTAAATTGATTGTTGTTTCATATTAATGCAATGGATTTATAAACGATAAAATCGCAGATAGACCAAATTTGGATGTACGATGCTGACCGTAGCGGCCCAGAGTTTTGTAATGGCATGGAAGATTTTTTGAGCATTACTGTGGCATATAAGTCAATTAATTATGACGAGAAGCAGTTTTCAAGCATAGAGCATGTTGGGGGGAAAAATAAACCAGCTTGAGGATAATAGTTGAAGATTACCATCCAGGTCCCTCCAGAGCCTTGATCTCCGGACCCTCAGTTAAAAGCTCAACCTCCGAAGTTATCACATCCCTTCACGGTACCCCTTCGTACCTACGAAGCCTTCCCTTGGCTCAGCCGGCTCGGTCTCCCGAAGGCATAGCCTCCCAAAAATCGGACCTTCCGAAGCCTCGGTCCCCCGAAGCTTTGGCCTCCTGAAGCCCCGGGCTTCCAGAGTCCTCCTTCCCAAAGTGTTCACCTCCTGGTTCCATGCCTCCCGAGGCCCCTGCCTCAGGCTGCTCGGGCTGCCTTCCCGAAGGCTACAAGGTGAGTCAGCATGCCTCAGGAAAGATCTGCCGAAAGGACAGAACCGGTCATGCTTTGCTTGCAAGTAATTGACCGGAATTAAAAGCCTATGCTAATGGACGCCACTCTGACATCCCAGCGTGATGGAGGCTATCCTGACACCCCTGACAGTGCGGTGCCAGGCTGCAATCAGCGACCGGCTCGCCGCACTCCAGGGGGTAGGCACTACGATAGTTACCACGGTGGATATTTATCTCCACCGATCGGGTAGAAAGTAGTTATCCAGGATAAGACCTAGTAATTCGGTCAGATCCCAGATATTTGTATATTATGATAAATTGTACGCCAAGCTACGCACGGCCCTATAAATAAGAGGCCATGGTCCTCTGGGCAGACGAGGGGGTAAGACAGCAAAAAAAGACACAAAGGTGAAAACACACCAAGTCACGCTGTGATACTCCTCCCAGAGCGATCCATTTTTTCTACCATCAATACATTCGTGGTGTTCCTTCCTCTTAAACTTCGTCTCCAAGAGTCTCCTCCTTAGAAGAAACTCTTGCCGTACTTGCTGGGGCAAGACGAACTCTTGCTCCAACAACATGTCGTCTGCGGGGACTCGAACACAGAAGTGCTAAGAGAGGTAGGAATCCACCTGGAAAACCACCAAAGGGTTAGCTAAAACTGCCATACCCATCGTTGCAAGCATGCAACCATACGCATGGCTGCCTCAGCCATACACACCGTATGCATGCTCCAGCCCCACTGCCGTGTGGGACGGCGTTCCTTTGACCTTGGCCAACTTAGAACCCTGGGTCGGTACAGGAACTCCAGACGGCGCGGAGGCCTTCCAGCCTCTGCACGATGAAGACCTCACTGCCTCAGGAGAGGATGTGGCCAAAGCCACGGCCAAGCAGGCCGCCTTCCAATGGTTCTTGGCGGTCCAACCCAGGAGTGCTCCCACCTGGACTTGGTCCCCAGGTATGCCCTTCAACCACACCTGGGATACCCCGAGCGAGCCAACATCTTCAAAAAGTTTGTCCGCCCAGCGCCCTCCTTGGGCCCCTCAGGCAAAAGAGGGTTCCAAGGAGACGGAGGGCTCAGGGGTGCGTGGACCCCGCCAGCGCCTCCGATGCTGCCCTCACAACTCCAACTGCGCACAAGAAACCCCAAGCCCACCTCGTCCGGGGAGGCATAGTCAGAACCACTACGACCCCAAAAGTTGGTTCACTGGGCAACCTTGATGGTCTCCCAAAGGGGATGAAGACCCAGGGGAAACCACAGGCTCCGAGACACACCACCTTCGGCAGCAACCCCAACGACAACTCCAAGCTCCAGCACCTCGGAGGCACATGGGTGCGTCCTACATGGACCAGGGCACGGCCACAACACCAACGACTGCCGCACCCTCATGACCTTCCGGGAGGAATACCTCGGAAGGCAAGTAGAATACCTGGCCGCAGAAGGAGCGGGCAAAGGACGGCGCAAGGTCCGGAGGCCTGGGGCCAACTCCCGGGCAAATCGCTGACCCCTCAACCCTGCACCGTCGCTACCGACCCTACCAACGGTACCATGTCTAGCAACAAGAACTGATTCGCGGACATGCCGTCGCTAGGCTCCAGAAGGAGCACCTCCGGGGCCGGGCAGCGGCTAAGGGCCGAGGCGGTCGAGGACCGTCTCTCTTGACTAACCTTCGACTACGCCTCCAACATGCTATCGCTAGGCTCCGGACAGATTACCTCCGGGGCTGGGCAAATGGCTAAAGGCTGAGGGGGTCAAGCACCGCCTCTCCCAGCCTAGCCATAGGCTTCGAGGCCACCAAGCCTCGCAATAGAGGCCTTATTCCTACAAAAGATACGCCCGCTATTAACCACCAAGTAGTTGACCTAGTGATCCATCTTTCATATGGCCAGGTAAGAGTCTGTTGGAGGCCTCCAACATTACTGCTAGAAATCTTTTTTCAATAGATAGCCACTAGGTAGAAGCAGTAGAACTTAAGTTACATTCTCATTTAGCATGAACAGTTATATAACCTAGCTATATTCTACGCTACTGCTAGCTTCTTATTGCCAACATTAGACTGCAAAACTTAGCTAGTATAACCATGCAAAATCCCTACACTCCCACAGACGCATCGTGCCTAGGTCACCTGGGGGGTGAGACTCCCTAGATTTCCTGGAAGGCATTACGTAGTCTCGGTAGACAGTGAGGCCCACACACCACGGGCGCCGCTTATGCCTAGGTCACCTGCAAGGCAGATTATGCCCAGGGTGCCCTGGAAGGCATTTGCATAGCCTCGGGTGCCGAAGCCACGCCCCGGGGGATGTCCTCGGTGGTGGAGTTGTGGTGCTCCGAGGAATGCTATCGTAAGGAATCCTCGTCGCACGACATGCCTACACATCGTGGGCGTAGCATGCCTAGGTCACCTGGAAGGCAAGACTGCCTAGGTTTCTTGGAAGGTATTGTGTAGCCTTGATAGTGTGTACATGCCGGTTATCAAGGGACATCCTTGGTAATGTAGTTGCAGCACCCCCAGAGGATTTCTCCGGAGGCGTGACAAGCCCACGCACCAGTAAGCATTGCTTGCCTAAACCCAAGGTCACCTGAAAAGGTTTTCCTGGAGGGTAGGCTTTGCCATGGTAGGAAGTGGAGCCCACACACCGCGGGCGTAGCATGCCTAAGTCACCTGAAAGGCAAGACTGCCTAGGTTTCCTGGAAGGTATTGTGTAGCCTCGATAGTGTGTGGACGCCACATATCAGGGGACTGCCCTGATGTCAGGATGCGGTGCTATGAGGAATGCTGGCAAGGAATCCTCTCTACACGACATGCTTATATTCCGCGGGCGCCGCTTGTGCCTAAGTCACCTGCAAGGCAAATTATGCCTAGGGTGCCATGGATAGCTTCGGTCATATAAATGCCACGCGCCAGGGTACATCCTTAGTGGATAGTGTTGCGGTGCACCCCGGGGGTTTCCTCGGGAGCACGACAAGCCTAGACACCGCGGGCGTAGCATGCCTAGGTCACCTGGAAGGCAAGACTGCCTAGGTTTCTTGGAAGGTATTGCATAGCTCTGATAATGTGTAGGACCTTCGGCATTAATACATGCCAAGGAGTCTTACAAACCTCCAGCAAAAATGGAGAGTCTTACAAAAACCTCCGACAAAAACGGAGAGTCTTACAAATCTCTGACAAAAACAGAGAACCTTACAAAATCTCCGACAAAAATGGAGAGTCTTACAAACCTCCAGCAAAAATGGAGAACTATACAAAACCTTCGACAAAAACAGAGAGTCTTACAAAACCTCTAACAAAAATGGAGAGTCTTACAAAACCTCCGCACAATGGAGAGCTTCACCAAATCTCCGGTAAAAACAGAGAGCTTTACCAAACCTCTGGTAAAAACAGAGAGCTTTACCAAACCTTTGTGCAACAGAGAGCTTTACCAAATCTCCGGCAAAAAAATGGAGAGCTTCACCAAACCTCCGCACAACAGAGAGCTCTACAAAACCTCTGGCAAAACGGAGAGACTTCCAAAAACCACCGCGATGGGGATGTTTTCCAAAAATTCCACCATGCGAGAAGGTTCTGAAAGGACCTAACGGGAAGAGTACCCTGGCATCTTGAAGGCTAATGCCTCCGTGCCAAAGGGATATGAAACCTGCTGGCCTCCAAAGAGCACAACAGACAGATCAAAGGGGTATAAAAATCCCCCTCTCTACAGGGAAATGTATGACCCGCGTGACTGCCCATTGCAGAGTTCATAATTCGCAACAGTGGCTAAGTGCCGAGGGGGGCCGCGACCACCTCTCCCGCCTAGCCTTCGGCTTCTCCTCCAACGCGTCGTCACCAGGCTCTGGACGGAGTACCTCTGGAGCCGGGCAGCGGCCAAGGGCCGAGGGGTTGCGGATCACCTCTCCCGCCTAGCCTTCGGCTTCGCTTCCAACGCACCGTCGCGAGGCTCTAAACGGAGTACCTCCAGAGCCGGGCAGCAGCTAAGGGCCGAGGGGGTTGTGGACCACCTCTCCCGCCTAGCCTTCGGGTTTCACCTCCAATGCACCGTCGCCAGGCTCTGGACGAAGTACCTCCGGAGCCGGGCAGCGGCTAAGGGCCGAGGGGGTCGTGGACCACCTCTCCCGCCTAGCCTCCGGCTTCGCCTTCGATGCGCCATCGCCAGGCTCCGGCCGGAGTACCTCTGGAGTCGGGCAGCGGCTAAGGGCTGAGGGGGTCATGGACCACCTCTCCTGCCTAGCCTTCGGCTGTGCCTCCGACACACCATCGCCTTCAACCCAGGCAGTTGCTAAGGAACCCGAAGGGTCAGGGACCACCTCCGGAGCTCATCTCCAAAGGTTCCAGATGCACTTCGCTAAGTCAGAAATCTGGAACAAATTAGGAAGGAGGCCCTACCAGTGCCAGGCCCGAGGGGTACGCAATAACCGGGGACGACGAGGTCGCCACTGCTCCACCAGGTTCTCCTTAGTTACCCTACGTATCTATCACCACCAGATTCCTGAGGCCACCTCTCCCCCAAAAGGAACGAAATTAGCGATGATCTATGCGAAGGCTCGGTACCCCGGTCGTCAGAAAAACTAGTCATCGCCTTCGAAGGGGACGAAGAAGCACGGTTTGGAGGCACGAAGGCACACACGCATGCGGTCACCCATTCGAAAGATCCCCTCGCACTCTGATACGGAAGGAGATATGACCGTTCTCGAAGGTCCATGTTATATTATTAAACAACTAGTACATCCAGGGGACACATACTGAAGCAACAATACAGAAATTGCCACGAAGAAGATGGATCCCTACGGAGCAAAACAGGGTGAGGAAGAGAACAAGGTGACTAAGTTCAGCCATGAGCCCACAACAAGGCCATGATCGACCATGATACGTGGATATCACGGCGTCACCAAGTACGCCATCCAGATGACCGCCTTCACCTCCTACGGGTCCCGGCAGGGGCCACGCATGGAACAGCGTATGCGCCTCATCTGCGGCCTACCGCTGCAGAAGCCGATACAGTAGCCGGCTCCTGAGCTGTCGGAGGACGCTGAAGAGTCCAAGGAGGTCGCTGATGGGGTCTTCTCCCTCGCCTTCCTGGCCTCCTCCTTCGCTGACAGCTCCACAGACTCCTGCTCGCTTTCCCCCCGTAGGAGATCCCAGTCGATCTCCTCATCGTCATCGAAGATATCGATGATCTCAATAGGCATGGCCTCCCCGGCCAAAGGTCGGGCCGGTGCGGCGGGCAACCTTCTCCCCTGCAGAGATGGAAGCGGTGTGGCCACCGGCACCTCTACCGACGATCGAAATGGTCTGGCTCCCAAAGAAGCTGTCGAGATCATCGATATCTCCGAAGAGGATAAGGAGGAAGATGATGACATACTCAAGTCAAGGTTAACTACTCGCTCATGGGACTGTGGAGACTCTAGCCAGGTAACCCCAGCTTTATACCCAGGCCAAGCAGCCACATAGGTCCGGAAGATGAAGCGGAACCAACACCACCGTGTCCCCCCATTGAATACATGGGGGGGGGGGGCATATCCGGGTTTCCTCCAACATGTGGCAGCACTCCACGACGAATGCCTCATTTTCCCGCATGGACGTCCCGTCACATTAATAACCCAAACCCCTTTCGGCACGTGACAGGGGCATGGGCACAAGAACCTAAAGGACCCCCCGCATTGTCGAGTTAGAACGCGATAGTGGCACATCTTATCCCGCTAGGCAAACACGTGGGATCCTCCAATCCCACATGTAACCTCTACTCTAGCAACCTCAAAGGGCAAGAAGAGCTATACCAAAGGAATCCGGATAACCTATATCGGTCTCAACACGGACCCCAGAAGTACACCACATCCATCGACGTCCCTGTAACCCGGGGTCCCTACACCACGTATGATAGCTCGAACAAGCTCTGGGGCAGATTGGCACCACCAGTACACCATCAGCCTTGGGCTCGCCATTGACGTCCAAGGTTTCTAAAATGAAAAAACTTCTTAAAGGATAGAGAATTGCCATCAGGCATCCTTGATGCTATACCAGGTTGGGGTTGATTTTTCCTCTGCATCCTCTCCCCCTTCGAAACATCTGGACCCGAGAATGAGGGGGTACTGTTGGGGGGGAAATAAACCAGCCTGAGGATAATGGTTGAAGATTACCATCCAGGTCCCTTCAGATCCTTGACCTCTGGACCCTCAGTTAAAGGCTCGACCTCTGAAGTCATCAAATCCCTTCACGGTACCCTTTCGTACCTGCGAAGCCTTCCCTTGGCTCAGCTGGCTCGGTCTCCCAAAGGTTCAGCCTCCCAAAAACCGGACCTCCCGAAGCCTAGGTCCCCCGAAGCTTCGGCCTCCAGAAGCCCCGACCTTCCAGAGTCCTACTTCCCAAAGCTTTCACCTCCCGGTTCCATGCCTCCCAAGGCTCCCACCTTGGGCTGCTCGGGCTACCTTCCCGAAGGCTACAAGGTGAGTCAGCTGGCCTTAGGAAAGATCTACCAGAAGGGGAGCACCGGTCGTGCTCTGCCTGCAAGGAAGTGACCGGCATTAAAAGCCTGGGCTAATGGATGCCGCTTTGACACCCTGCTATGATGGAGGCTATCCTGACACCCCTGATCGGGTATAAAGTAGTTATCCAGGATAAGGCCCAGTAATTGGGTCAGATCCCAGATATTTGTACATTATGATAACTTATACGCCAAGCTACGCATGGCCCTATAAATAGGAGGCCATGGTCTTCTGGCCAGACGAGGGGGCAAGACAGCAAAAAAAGATACAGAGGTGAAAACACACCAAGTCACACTGTGATACTCCTCCCAGAGCGATCCATTTTTTCTACCATCAATACATTCGTGGTGTTCCTTCCTCTTAAACTTTGTCTCCAAGCTTGAGTCTCCTCCTTAGAAGAAACTCGCGCCGTACTTGCTGGGGTAAGACGAACTCTTGCTCCAATAGAGTAGATCCGTGCACATTTGTTTCGGATGGGTTTCAAGCCTAACTATACATGTTGGATCAACATGGTGAAGATGAGGAGTTTGAACATGAACGAAAACCCACTGTCGAAGAAGATAGAGGCAACAATATGATGCCTGATGAAGACAACAATATACTAGCATTTGAAGATACTTTTGTCAATGACGATGAAGACGACATAGATCAGATGTTGCGCGATGGGGAGGTAGACTTCACCAATGAGAGACAACATCAAAAGTTCCAGCATATGATAGAGGATTCTAAGACACCCTTGTTCCTGAACTGTCAGGATGAGCACACAAAATTGCATACGGTGTTGACACTGCTACAATTGATGGCTAGCAACAGTTGGTTGGAATAAAAACTTCAATGAGTTGTTATGTTTCTTGGGTGAGTTGCTACCAGGGCGGACATGTTGCCTGAAACCATGTATCAAACCAAGTAGGTTGTATGCCCGTTGGGTTTGGAAATAGAGAAAATACATGCATGTCCAAGTGACTGCATATTGTATCGCAAACATTTTGTAGAATTGGATGCATGTTCGGTGTGTGGAGCTTCACGATACAAGCGGCGCAACAATGATGCTGATGTGGGGGTGGACTGTAACGAGGAAAGACCCCCCTGTTAAGGTGGTGTGGAATTTTTCTATAATCCTCGTTTCAAGCGATTGTTTGTGAACAAAAGACATGGCCAGTTGGTGTGGTGACATGTTGAAGAGCGTAAGAAAGACGGAATGCTCAAACACCTTGCAGATGCTAGGCAATGGAGGAACATAGATAAAAAAATACAAGAAGACATTCACACACAATGTGAGGAATATAAGGTTCAAGTGGAGTATAGATGGGATGAATTGTTTCAGCAACATGAGTAGTAGTCATAGAACTTGGCCTGTGACTCTATGTATCTACAACCTTCCACCTTATATGTGTATGAAGCGGAGGTACCTTATGATTTCATTGCTGATTGAAGGGCCGAGTCAACCTGGTAACAATATCGATGTGTACCTAAAACCATTGGTTGAAGATCTTCGTATAATGTGGGATGATGGTGTATGGGTATAGGATGAGTACAAACGTGAGAACTTCACCCTACGTAACAATCCAAGATTGACCCGCTCTTGGTAACCTATCAGGACAGTCGGTTAAAGGATACAATGGATGTGTTTAGTGCTTGGAAGATACAATGAGCCGGTGGCTGAAGAACTCACAGAAAATTGTTTACATGTGTCACCATAGGTTCCTTCGCCCGGATCACCCGTACCGTATCAAGGCAAGGGTTTTTGACGGGACAAAGAAGACTGATCAAGCTCCAAAGATTTTCATAGGAAAATAGGTATATGAGATGGTAAGGAATATTAGAGTTATCCTTGGAAATGGGTGAGACAGTACAAAATTCCCGAGTGGAAAAACAGCTCCGATGTGGAGAAAGAGATCAATATTTTGGGACATACCTTATTGGAAGGACCTGGAGGTTTGACACGCACTTCACTTGATGTATATCAAGAAGAACTTGTTTGATAGCTTGATTGGTACCTTACTAGATATACCAGAAAAGATAAAAGATACACTCCAAGCACGGATGGACCAAAAAGATATGAAACTCAGGAAGTACCTACATCCTGAAGAACTGGACAACAAGAGAAAGTGGCTTCCTACGGCTCACTACACTCTAATCAAGGAAGAGAAACACAACTTGTGTGGCTGCTAACATGAAGTTAAAGTTTCATCAAGATACTTCGCCAACATAAAGAGACTAGTATCGAATATATATTTAAAATTAGTTAGAATGAAGTCTCATGACTGCCACGTGATGATGACATAGTTGCTTGCAGTTGCAATAAGGGGTGTTCTACCGGAGAAAGTCCAAGCCCAATCATAAAGTTTATTCATTCTTTAACACGATCTCACAGAAGGTCATCGATCCGTTAAAACTAGAAAAGCTGCAGAAGATGTGGTCCACACTCTATTCCGGCTTGAGATGTGTTTCCCTCCATCTTTTTTGATATCATGACCCATCCCGTGGTTCACATCGTAAGAGAGATAAAAATCTTTGGCCTCGTGTTTCTTCATCAAATGTACCCTTTTGAGAGAGTAATGGAGGTTTTGAAGAAATATGTTCCTAACCAAGGTTGGCCGGAAGGTTGCATTGCCATACGGGGGGGGGGGGGAACCGAAGAGGTCGTTGAGTTTTGTGTCGACTACATGAATCTCAAAATGATTGGTGTGCCTATATCTCTCCATGAGGGGAGGCTACAATGGATAGGGATGATAGGTGCAAAATCAGTCTATACAACTGATCGTGTTTCCTTCACTCAAGTACACTTCACATTTATGCAATAATCAATTGTAGTGGGCCCATATGTCAATATGCATGTGAGCATGCTACACACCAAAAACCTGACAAACTTAGAGGATTGGATCATGAGAGAGCACAGAGATCATTTCGGCGATTGGTTATGTAGACACATGATGGGTCAGGATGCCAAGGATGCTGATTTGAAACTGCTTGCTCATGGACCGTTAATTACAAATATGACATTCCAAGGATACAACATAAATGAATATACATTTTATATGAGAGCACATGATGACAAGAGCACCAACCAAAATAGCGGTGTACGTATCTATGCCTACAACATTAATGGAAATAGGGAAACCTACTATGGATTCATAGAGGAGATTTGAGAGCTCCAGTATGGACCGTTGAATGTCCCTATTTTTTGGTGCCAATGGGTCAAACTCTCAGGAGGAGTAAACATCGACAAGTACGGCATGACTACCGTGGACCTCAAGGTTATCAGTTACAGAGAAGAACCATCTGTACTTGCCAATGATGTTACAAGTCTTCTATGTAAAGGACTCAGCTGACAAGCAGCACCACGTGGTTCTTCAAGAAAAAAGAAGGATTGTTGGAGTTGAAAATGTCGACGAGGAAGACTACAATAAATTTGATGACCTCCCTCCTTTTAGATAGAACATCCACCTAAGACAAATAGAAGACACTAAGGAAGCTACTTACATACGACGTGATCATAATGAAGGTCTAATCGTTAACTGAAGAAGCTTTGATGTTCATTAAGGACTAGCTTAAATTTGTATTAATTAATGACATGTTGTTTCATATTAATTAATATTGAAGGATATATATGCTTCAATATAAATATAATTTAAATAAACTATATGAATACTATAAAGAAATACTCTACAAAATTTTAAGAACATGCTTTAATGTAAATACTATGATGTAATAAACTACACGAATAAACTTAAAAAATACATCTAAATATCTCTGCTGGTTACAAGTGGCAGTGATACCCATATCATTGTCGGTTGTTGTATAGCACCGACAATAATTCCTTGTATCACTGCCAGTTATTGTATACAATTGGCAGTGATGCTTCGAACATCACTGCCAGTTCTATAATAGAACCGGTAGTGATGTTAGGAGTATCACTATTGGTTGTATACTATAACTGACAGTGATAGTTTTGAATATAAATTTGGCGCCCAAAACCCTAGGCCTCAAGACCCAAGATTGACATATAATCGGTAGTGATGTTAGGAGTATCATTGCCGGTTGTATACTATAACTGACAGTGATAGTTTTGAATATAAATTTGGTGCCCAAAACCCTAGGCCTCAAGACCCAAGATTGACAACTCCAACTACCACCCCGACACTTGCCCCAGTGCCCCCACGCCCACCACCTTAGTGCTCCACTACCCCGATGCCCGATGCTAGATGCCCCGGTGCCTTGACACCCGGCGCCCCATTGCAGCACCACCCCAGTGCCCTAACACCCACTACCCAGCCACTCACCACCTCGTTGCTCCATTGCCCCGTTGCACCGATGCCCCATTGTCCCGATGCCCGCTACCTTAGTGCTTCGCCCCCCAGTGCCCTGATGCTCGGTGTTCCATTACTTTGCCGCCCCGGTGCCCCACTACCCCGATGCCTACCGCCCGTTGCTCCGTTGCCCCAGTGTTCTAAAGCCTGGGTGTCCTGACGCCCGCTATCTCAGTGCTTCGGTGCCCTGACACCTACTACCCTGATACCTGCCACCCGTTCCTCTGTTGCCCCGGTGTCCCGATGCCCACCGCCTCATTGCTCTGCCACACACCGCCTCGTTGCTTCACCACCCCAGTGCCCCGATGCCTGCTGCCCCTATGCCTGCCTTAAGGATTAGGGGTTCGACCTCTTCTCTTTGTGTAGTATGAAAAATTATGTAGTATGTGGTCTAAAAAACCTTGTATTCTGTAGTCTAAAAAAAATCTGCACGCAACATTTGAAATTTGGCAAGATGTGAAGAAACATGTAATCTTTGTGTGCTCATCCTTGTAGTCAGAACTTAGTATAAGTTGGAAACAAGAAAAGAAAAAGAACATTGTTGTGTCAATCCTCAATGTAATTTTCATAAATGTTTTTTTTTGCTATCATGAAGAAGTCCATTGGATGGAAATTAATTTGTATGTAACACCTCCAAAAGCAAATTGCCACTCATGGGACCAGGATGTAGCCTTGATGGAGATGGGCACCGAAACATGGAACAGACGAAAAATGAGAGCCCAAGAAGTGGCGGTAGCCCGAGTGAGTACCTCAAATTGGATCACCCAAATGATCTAAAGGCTCAGACAAAGGTTTAAAACTCGACTAATGGTATAGATGGTTTGACGTCCCAAGTACAGAGAAGACATGGTGAGGTCCAAGCAAGTTGTCTATGAGACGCTTTATCATCATGGAGGTTGAAATAGTCGGGGAGCCTTTGTAGCCTTCACATGTATTGGGGCCATATAAGACAACATGCAAGGTTCTTGTGAGGGATCATGTCCCAAGCATATATAGAAGTTGTAGAGGCCACCCAAATGGCCAGTGGGTCATTCCCAATGACATCAATAATCTTTGGTATGAGAAGTTGTCAAATATGTTTGAGTTCCTTGAAGGGTGTAACTTTGAGTGAGCAAAGGCCCGTGCAATGACTATAATGGCCAACTCGTTTAAGAATTTCAAAGGCATGTTGTACAGGCATTTTGTGAGGAAAAACCAAACATCGGACTTTGACATTTACACTAAGATGCAAGATTATTGGAATGAGTTCATGCAGTACAAGCAGTTGGAGGAATCAATTAAGCAAAGTGAGGCAAACAATTTCAACTCTATAAAGAACGTTTACCATCACAGACTAGACAATCGTAGCTACATGAAGAAATTACCCGATAGGGAGAAGAAGGAACAAGAACTAACCCGAAGTTGTGTTACACCTGTCTCAGCTCAGTGGATTCCACAAGCAAAATACTATTTGTATGTGAGGGCGGTGCTCTTTCAGATGAAGGCCATCTATACTTTAAATACAAAAAAGATCAAGAGGTGACGCAAATTATCGTGGATGCCCATTCCCAGAGTTCCTAAGGCTCTTATCTTGCAGATAGAGAGAAGGACAAGCTAACCTTGGCATTGGGAGACTAGGAGCACCTGGACCGTACACAAAGACAGGATTTGAGGCCTTGGAAAGACTCATTCCAAAAAGACTCTGAGAGTTATAGGAGTTGTAAGAGAAGTAAACAAGAAATGCAAGAGGTCTTGGCTCTTGTACGAGAAGAACTCCAACAAGAGAGATAGACAACAGACGCCAAAATATGGCAAGCCGTACAAGAAGCCATCAGATAACAACAATTACAAGACAATGCTGTTGTTCTCTACAGCCCTGGTGCACGTCGAAGTAGATGTGCGTCCACAGGCATTCACAAAGATGACTTATGTCATTATCGCCATGGACGATATCCAAGACACAACAGAATGCAAGCTCGCCATGCCCACCGCGAACGTTACCACTAAGGTGGCTTTGGGCTTGGCTTGGCCCGTGCAAGCTGGGGCTCAGTTAAACAATCACCCAATACCACCAACATACACATGGTTCCAAGTGAATACCGTACTTCCCAGGTATCACAAAATGGACATGGATATCGCTAGGGAGATAGGGCAAAAGAAATTGGGAGAAAACATTGGTATTTTCATCCTATGGCACAAGCGCTCCATATTGTTTGGCGAAGATATAAATGATGAAGAAGAGGATATGGACTCACATGGACACCTCCCTTCACCTAGATGATCTCTGACTCCTGAATCATCTCTAGGAAGAAGATCTCCAACTCCTCCTCTAGCACCACCTGCAGCAACAAGAAGTTTGAGTGCTCCACCGCCAGCACCTGCACCATCAAGATGTCTAAGTCCTCTGCCACCAGCACCTACACCTGCACCATCAAGAGGTCCAAGTCCTCCACCCATACCACATGTAATGTCAAGAGGTCCAAGACTGCCGCTAGCACCTATACCATCAAGAGGTCTGAGTCCTCCGCCGCACCACATGCAACGTCTAACAAGTCAATTTCATCTCAGAAATTGCTATCATCTAAGAAAACAATTTCGTCTAAGAAGCTACCTCCACCTCAAATGTCGGTACCTCCTCAACCGTCAGAACTAACTCCTGAGGAATTAAGGTAGACAGTTAATGCCAGTGTAACTAAACACTTCAAGCTAGCTCAACCTAGGATGAAGGATCCAGTCGATCCTGCAACGCGGAAGTTTTTCATATCCATGGTGAAACAAAAATAGACGGGGGTGTTGGATCCAAAGCCGAAATTGGACTATGAGCACATCAAGGAGAAGCCTTACCCAAAGAAGGCCTTAATCAAAAAGTTTGTTGTCGAGACCGGACTTACACTTGACCAAATTCTCGGCCAGGATGACAACATTGCTATTCTAGATCTTAGATAGGAGTTTGAGTTGGGAAAACCGTTGGTCAAACCAGATGTGATGGTCAACATGTCCTATCAAATACATAAATTCCATCAGTGGTACATGACGGAGATGAAAAAGGGTAGAGAAATGATCGCCACCAGTTCAAAGATGAAGATTTCCACAACGGCCCTGACGTATTATGGTCAGAAGTCAAGGAACTTTACAATGTTTACCAGCTAGATGCCCTCGACTATTCTATCTTGAATTGTTGGACACTATAAGTGTCTTAGATTTACATTCTTCTACCATTTAATTGCATTTCTAACTTATTTCTTATGTAGAATGGAGATACAGAAATGTAGAAAAGAGTGCATGACAAAGTATGATTTCTATACCGGACACTTATCAACGAAAACCTTGTCAGAGGCAAACCACATGAAACTGAGATCTATTTGTGGAATGCTATGCTCAAGCTACAATACAAGGCATACATACTTCTACCCTACAGCTTTTTTATGTGTTTCCTTACATGCTCGTTCTATTCTTTTATGCGCAACTTGTATACTTATGTGTGTACTTGTAATCTTTTATACTTGTGTGTGTACTTGTATACTTGTATTCTTTTATGTTGGATAGACCCACCTTGAGATACTGCTGGGATTGTTATTTATGATGAGTCATCAGTTGTTATCTCAAATGGTGTACCTGCAGGATTCTTAGACCTGAGATCGTCATTGATTCCCAGAAAGTGTAGTGGCATACTTTGAGCTTGACATGAAACATGTCGTAGGGTGTGAGCGATCAAGATGGAATTTGCCCCTCCTTGATAACGGGAGAGATATCTCTGGGCCCATCGAGGTAGTTGGATCGACAAAGTGCATGGTCATGCTAATATGATTAAAGATTTAGTCATGATGAATCCACTACTTGATCGAGTGAATGGTCAAGCTATCATAAGGGTGGCACGTATCTTGCCTTGAGCTTGATTGGTATCATGAGGCAAAGGGATCGGTGCATGTGTATATCAAGGTTCAGCCGATATGATCTTTTGTGTATGCTCAGGAGTCAACATGTCCTACTAGGAACCGCTATTGATTTCGGATTCGAAAGGGTTTCCGAGTCGTAGCCATTTGTACATGAACCTAACGGGTCACACACTTAATTGGTGGAACAAAACTTGCGAATTGGATTCGTATATGGGTTTTGATTGGATTGTGATCCATGAGAAGTTAGAGTCCTAAAGGGCTTCCAACGTGGGAGCCCATTGGTGAGCTCTATATAAGGAGAGGCGTGGGTAGGGCGTGCTGAGATTGAGCCACTCTGAAACCCTAGCCGTAGCCTTCTACACGATCTCCCAAAACCCTAGCCGCATATGCGGTGCTAGCACATCAGCGTCCGGCGTTTCTGCCCAGTACGTGTGGATACCGTAGAGGCGCTGCTGCTATTGCAGCTCTGATCTTCTCGGCAAGTTGATCGCGACGTGTTCGGGACTGGTCGCCAGTCATGAAGAACTGGTTGACGTACCTGCTCGTCTGATCGCGGAGCACAACGCGACCACTGGGATATTGTCGGACAGCACGACACGACCACTCAAAACTGGTCGAGGACACGACGGACCTTATCGGGAGCTGGTCGAGGAACTGGTCGACGAGCATGACCACCTGCTCGAAGTTGGTCGGGGAGCGTGACCACCTATGCGGGGCTGATCGCAGTTCTGATCGAGAAGCTGCTCGAGGAGTTTGACGCGCACGACGTTGGATTGGTCTACTCCAACTCTTCTTCCGCTGCACTGCGTGTCAAGCGGTAACAATCTTTGATCTCCTAGTAGCATGGTTTCCTGTTTGAATGCAGTAGAAAAATTTTGTTTTAGGCTAGCATAGCCTGCCCGTTACCCAACAGTTGGACTGCTCCCACTTCTCACAAAGTGCATCATATGTTTTCTTTAGTTCATCATAATTCTTCACATCAATGGCGGGAGCCGTGGGAGCATCAATCCTAAGTGCATAGTCAAGGTCCAAAACTCCAAGGACAACTGTTACTTTAGCTTTCCAAGCGGGAAAGTTATTCCCCATAAGTTACTCTATGCCATCAATTGTGGCGACAACAGAGGACATGTTAAGAACTAGAGAGAAAAATTGGGCCAGATTAGAAAATTATCATAAAGTAATAATTTGCACGAAAATAACCCTACATTGGTCTGATTGAAGTCATGCAAAAATTAAAACTCTAATCTGCATCATCATTGTGCAGAAAACGGAAAAGAATTTGATTAAACACATAAAATGGCGCATAATTACAGTCAACTTTGGTCAGAAAGTAATTATAAACCTACATAAATTGATAGTAAAATTTTCCAGAAAACATCTTCCTGTTGGTTCCAATTAGTTCATAATTTTGTGCATTAAATTTTATTAATTTTAGACCATTATCCAGTGCATAAATGAATAAACATTAAAAACACTGGATAAAACATTAGAAACTATAAAAGCCTAATACTTAAAGAAAACGGCCCAAAAGGGCCTCACGGCCTAGATTGACCCAAGCCACGCGCGTGTCGGCCTGACGGCCTCGACACTTCTCGGCCGCCCATTTTGATCGAACGGCCATCCGGTTGTTTCGGTCAGATCAAAACCGCGAGCACCCGAAAAAAACCCTAACCCTAACCCTAACTTCGTTTCCCCTCGTCTCCCTCCGAAAGCTTCGCGCCACAGACGAGCGAGAGAGCTAGTGGCCGATGTAAGTACTCTGGCGACACAACGTCGCTGGCAAAAAGGGCAGAGAGAGAGAGAGAGAGAGAGAAGAGGAGAGCAAGGCGAGAGGCGCCGCTGTGGGCCTACCCGGCAAACCATGTAGACGGTGGCCGGCTTGATGGTGATGTAGCTCGGTGAAGGCATGGACGACATGAGGAAGTAGTCAGTCGATGTGGTCACCGTAGGTGATGCAGGGGCAGTGGTCTTCGCTCCACTCCAGTGCCCAGATGTGATCGGTCATAGGGTTTAGGTATGTCACATGTGCCTTAGCTACGTGAGATAGATCACGCACGAATCCCGGAGTACCCCTTTATATTGTGGTGTTGTATGGAACAGGACCGCAACCAATGAATCGGTTGCACCCCTGATCAAGGCACGTTCATGAAAATGGGTTCCCCTCATCTCTTGGTCGTCAGTTGGGACACGTTAGGAAGAGAGGGGTCCGGCGTCAATTCTAACACCCCGCGGATCCAGTCGCCAGATCTGGTCTTCCCATGTCGCCGGTCGCTTAGCCTGTCTCCTCACTGGCGCTCTTCCTCTCTTTGGACTCTCTGTATCTCTCTCTCTACATCTCTCCCTCTTGAGTCTCTCACAGGGAAATCGCCAGCCTTATCCCTTTCTAAAAAATCTGTTTGGAGCGCCTGCGCTAGGACAACAACTCATGTACAACGTGAATGACCAAGTTGCGCGTGACGGCCCGAGCGACGTGGACATCCCACGACAGTCAAAGTCCACACGTGCTTGTGCTCACAATCAGAGGCCATGTAAATTTTTTCTGAGATTTTTTTTAAAAAACTTTTGAGCTAAACTTTTCTTATTAATTTTTTCTTAAAATTTTCTTATGCAAACTTTTTTCACAAATTTTTTTGAATCTAACTTTTCTCGTGCAATTTTTTTCTCAAAAATTTTTGAATCAAAGTTTTCTTGTACAATTGTTTTCTCAAAACATTTTGAGCCATACTTTTCTTGTGTAAACTTTTCCAAAAAAGGACAGAGGTGGCAAAAAAAAAGTTTTCAAAAAAGGAAAGAGCGGAGGCTATCAGGAGATTCACGAGGAAGCTTGCTTGCGCGCTAAATAGGACTCATGCCTTTCAGCCATCCTCGACCGACGTGTTGGCCTCACTGGTCAAGCCGGCCTTGTTATCCACCGACTACAGGTAGATGATGGACCACCCCTAGTCCACAAATTCCATGGATCGAGTTCGCAGAACAATGCCCTTTATCTTTATCTAGATATTTTTCCTTTTTGACAAATATTCCAAGCACCTTATCTTTTCCATCCTAATTCCATTTCCGATGATTCTTTCCCTAATATTTCTCTAAAATTGTGATCTATCCCCCTGTCGAATCTTATATTATTAGGGGTTCACTTAATTTTCCGTTCCACTTTATTTCGTATCGAAGTACTTTAATCACAGGTTTGGTTTTAGCCAGAAAATAGATTATCGTGTAGACTAGATTAATTATCACATCTTAGATTATGATCATGGTTTAGTCTCATTTAATATCGTAGCTTAAGCATAGGAGTAACATTTTAATTAATTGGAAATAACTTTAGAATAACTAAAGGTTAGTTATTTAGTTAATACTTAGAATATATTATTAACTCAGATTAATTGAAAACATTAGAATAATTTAACCTTAGTAATTAATTAATTAGATACCCTTTTAACAAGTAATAATTGGATTAATAGAATTTTTAACCTAGATAATTAAATAAATAAATGCAATTATAGTCACTGTCGGTGATACAGGAACCGGGGGTCCCCGAGTCTTAAGGCCAGAACAGCAGAGTGCCATGTGGCGCCTTCCCTCAGGGGTTATCTCCCCGAGCCGGGAGAGTGTGCTCGGGGCCTTGAACAGTGGTCCCCGAGTACCCGAGTTCCCCGATGATCCAAGAAGACCAAGTTCCGGGAGAGGGTGCTCGGGGCCATGAACAGTGGTCCCCGAGTACCCGAGTTCCCGATGACCCAAGAAGACCAAGTTCCGGGAGAAGGTGCTCGGGGCCATGAATAGTGGTCCCCGAGTACCTGAGTTCCCCGATGACCTGAGAAGGCCAACTTCCAAGAGAGGGTGCTCGGGGCCATGAACAGTGGTCCCGAGTACCCGAGTTCCCCGATGACCTGAGAAGGCCAAGTTTCGGGAGAGGGTGCTCGGGGCCATGAACAGTGGTCCCCGAGTACCCGAGTTCCCCGATGACCCGAGAAGACTAAGTTCTGGAAGAGGGTGCGCGGGGCCATGAACAGTGGCCCCCCGAGCACCCGAGTTCGCTGATGATAAAAGAAGTTAGTTCCGGGAGAGAGTGCTCGGGGCCGCGAACAGTGGCCCCCGAGCACTCGAGTTCCCCGAGGACCTGAGCAGTCAAGATCCAGGAGAGGTGCTCGGGGCCGTGAACAGTTGTCCACGAGCACCTGGTTCCCCGAGGACCAAGAGAGGGTGTATCAGGGAGAGAGTGCTCGGGGCTGTGAACAGTAGTCCCCGAGCACTCACAGTTCCCCGAGGTCCTGAGAAGTCCTTCGCCGGTGGTCCCCACAAGGGCTCAGTGGTGAGGTGTCAACTGGTGAGAGGCCCAATGCTGTATTTAAGAGGGCGTGTGGCCTGTCACTTCCAACCACTTCCCCCACGCTTACTGACAGTCCATGCCACGGCCTGGCAGGGAGGCGTGAGGATATTTAATGCCCGGGTCCCATCGCGCGTCATCCGGCGCGCCTCGGGATAACGTCGCAGGACTCGAGGCACACCGCCTGCCGCCCTGTTATGTCAGGCCTGCTCTGATCGGGCGGGCACGTGGGGCTGCTCGGTGGCTGCCCGGTGGGCCCTCCCCGCAGTACTCGTCGAAAAGCAGAATGATGACGAACAAGACCGGACGAGGGTGCGTTTTCAACCCTCCCCGTCACCACAAGCTGCAGCCCATGATGGTTGCTTTCCATTTATAGTGCCTTGGAACTTGCGCTATCCTTTCTGGGCACGCTACCGCCCCAACGGGTATACAAGCGGGGCGGGCTCCCCGGAGAAGACAGAAAACACACAAGACAGAGAAGACAAAGATCGAACAGAGCACATCGGACGAACCCGGGCCAACAACGACGACAGGAGCACGAAGCTCTAGACTTAGACAAATATTCTTGTAACACAACAGATCCTCAGAGAGACACTCTCAGAGCATTTATAGCATACACACAGGAGTACGGTGTTACGCTCAGAGCGGCCCGAACCTGTCTAAAAATCCCCTGAGCATTTACCTCCTCCTGGATCCGATTATTCCACCCCACCTGCATCTCATTTACTCCCATTTATTTCACCTACGAAGCGGATTCAGAATCATCCCCCCGGCCGAATCTCAAAGGGGGTCCCTCTGGATCCCCGCTTGAGGAGTTCACCCTCCGACAGTCACAATAAAAATATAGCTTCATTAGTGAAGAAATAAATAGATAAATAAGTAATGGATAATTAAAAATAAATACTAGATAACCTTTTATTAATTCATTTTATTAGAATAGTTAATTATGACACTTAAGCACGGGTAGTTTAAACATCTAAGTATACTTATGTGTATATGTATACATGCTCACATACACATCTTTCGATACACGTGCACTCACCTACACGTAGAGAACCTTAACTATCGCTTTCCGTCAATTAAGCTAGTAGAAGGTCACCTAGTTTTGAATGACAAAATTAAACTTCTCTCAAGTTAAAAAAAATATCTATATTAGCATCTTTACATAATTTCGCTAGATCTCCACCTAGTTTCATAGGTTAGATTCGCGTAGTTGTAAGTAGCCAAAGAGTTTCTCTGCTAGGCTAGCTTTAGCAGCTTCCCTCGGCTGTTCTTTTGTTTTGGTGTTCACTTGGTTCTGTTCTAGTGTTCCTTTGCTTAGTTGCTTGCGGGTTTTTCGTTGTTAATCTGTATAGACTCGAAGCAAAGAATCTAAGTAAGGACGCAAGGATGGAACTGAAGGCAAGGCCTGATGATGAGAAACCTTGGGAGACTCGTCTCAAATAAAAGACTATTTGAGAATTGACTTTTTCAAGGCAAGTCCTAACTCCTTGATCATGTTGAACTTATATTTGCAACTAATTAAATTAGCAAACTAAAACTTGATAATTATACATGCATGTTATATATTTAGCTTTTGTTTCAGATACTCGTACTAGTTATAACCTATCTGTTGAGCCAAACCTTAAATGTTGCTTGCCATGCTCCATGGCAACCCTATATTACCCGTGCATATGACATAATGATGTTCCGTTTGGAGATGCTTAGTTAATGTGCTCCCTTTGGAGATGCTTGCTATGAGGAACCGTCCAAACAGTATTCTAATTAATCATTAGAAGGATCATTATTCATAAATACAACCTCAATGATTAACCAAAATACCATCCCGGTAGTCCCGGCACGTGTTTTGTGCCCAAGATCAAAATACATGTCTTTCCAACATGTACATCACAATATAGCTTAAGAAAGAATGAGTAATTAAAGTTATATTACAAGTTCTTAAACTTGCAACCATTTACAATAGTTTACACAAAGAGAAACTACGCAACGGAAGATTAAAACTTTAACAATAATAAAGGAGAGTGGAGTCATATGCCCTTAGGCTCCACCCCAGAAGCTACGCCTCACCAGAGTAGGATGCACTACTCTTGCCCACCACCCGCATCGGCGGGTACGAAGTAGCCAAACACTGCCTCACCCTCACCAGCAGAACCTGAAAGCGCAGGCATGAGCACGAAAGTACTCTCAAGACTTAATCCATATATAGCACATATACATAGCTCGACTCCAAGGTTTAGGCATTGAGCTGTTAGCAAGATTAGGCTACAAGGTTAAGTAAAACATATGCGGTAAGCAACCTAGACACATATGTGTGAGCATCTATACTTAAATCAAAAACAACTACCTTTCTATCTTGTAAACCACAACTTGAACATGTATGTATAGTAACCATAGTATATCATCAACAAACTAACAACCAATTCCATCATACCATAACCTTGTCCCACATTCGTAAACTGTACAACCGATACAAATGAAATAACAGCATGCTCATGACCGAGAGCACGACAATTTGAATTGTTCTTACACCCTGCAGGGGGGGTACAACTTTACCCACACGACTCGAGGACCATTTAGCTTGTGCTACTCACGAAAGTACACACAAGGGGGTACTCGAGTCAACCTTTCTCATACCCGGAACCACCCACTTGCAATGCCCCTATAGCACCGGGGTTACCACGAGCGTGTCCCGGACACCTCCGGCTCCATGCCACCTTGCTTCTCGTTTACTTTTTCTCTTACGCACCATAGAGCCGCAAGGCAAGTGTCGGCACGGCATATGATAATTGGCTTCCCTTACCATTAGATCAGCATGTGGTGAGTACGAAAAGTGCTAGAGCCAACTGTACCGACGGACGGCCTTAAACGATGCACGTGGTCTATGGCATCCGGGCTCCTCTCCCAAACTACCCAGAGGACTCCTCCTAGGCAGAAGATACCCCTAACACCATCCATATCTCGCCTCAGTCTCACATCTTAACCATTCATCTCAATCTCATCTTTGTATCTATAAATAGTGATTAAGCCCTAAGCTCGCGAACAACGGCAGCATCGTCGCTCGACTTCTACCGAGGACCTAAGCATTGAATAACCTTTGAAGCTAGATACCAACTATATCACCAAGGCTACAAGGATATAGATTTATCAATAAATCAAGGTAGAGATAATGCATCAACATAGGTTCTACCCATATCAGCCTGACACTGGACTCAACACGTGCAAACATACATAAAGCATAATTTATCAATTTAGACTGCATTTAATTTGAACAAAGGGTGTAGTATGCTTTGATGCTTGCCTTTCTGCTCTAGGCTTTGCCCGATACTTCCCGAACAGAAATAGTAGAAGAGGTGTGCCTCGGTGTTTCCCTCGATCACACTCGCGTCATGCTTTGGACCTTCATTCTCTTAAAGAAGAATGCGTGCAATGATGAGCATGAAGGAGGTGCAATGCTTCATGACATGAGTTTAAAGCATTAGCGATTTCCTTAACTTTACTTATTGTTAAACATTTAATATTTTCTAGATTAATTAAGCTTAAAACAAAGCTTAGCCCTAATTAGAAAATTAACTATGCTTAGCATGAGTGTGTGTTTTGTTAATGAGTAGGGAATCAATCAACAAGATTTACAAAATTAATTTCATCAATTTTGGAGCTACCAATAATTAATTATGGATTAAGGAAGATCAAACATATTTTATTAACCCATGAAATTTACATACATATTTCATAGCTCCCAGTACTTTTAACATGTAGATTATCCTCATACAAAACCAACAAAATTGGTTTCACTATTTTTGGAGCAATATTCTATTTTCTATGTATCGTAGAAGGTTTCAGCCGATTTAACAATGCAACTAAAAATCTAATTCGCATTTACCGATTAAATCCGAATATTAAATGGGCCGAAAACTTTTTCTACCCGGGCTTTAGTTAGCCACGGAGGCTGACCGTGGACCCGGCTGGTTTGACCTCGGTCAAAACCAACCCGCTCCCAAGACGGCCATGGCGGCGGCAATGGAGCGGTCCGCCGGTGGTGAACGACACAACGCCGGTGGCCGGGGAGGACAACAACGCAATCAGTGGAGGCGCACGAACTAGACTAGGGCACACATCATCGACGATGAAGGCTGGAAGGTGGCGAGCGGCGGCACACGGTGGAAACAGCATAGCTGTAGCACAGCTCGGCTCACCGGCGGCTAAACGACGACGTAATCGACCCGGCCGAGCACCCCCACAGCATCTATGCAGGCATGTGGATTCAATGGTAAAGCTAATTTCCAAAGGGCCCGACGGTGGCCCGGCCAGCAACATGCATCGAGGTGGTGACACCGGGCGGCTCATGCGGAGAAGCGCGCCAATGACAGGCAAAAGGGAAGACCACGCATGCAAAGGGTTCAAGAGATCACGGGGAAGCTCACCACGGGACTGATTCGTCTGGAGAAGTAACGGTGTAGTGGCTTGATGGAGATGTGGTGACGAAGGCCGTCGGAAATGGGGAAGAAGGCACCTGCACCCGATTTGGCCGCAGAAGAAGGGGAATCCGGTGGGATTATGCTGGTGGAGCATAGCACGAGCCCTTCCTTAGCTCCTCGTAGCCTGGGCCCGGTCAAATCGAGCTCGGCTCATCAAATTTTGTCGGCGGTGTGCCTGTGCTGCGTTCTGTGCTCTGCTGCTCTGCTTTAGACTCGGTCGAACAAGTGGGAGAGAGAGAGGAGAGAGCAGTGAGGGGGGGATATGGGCGAGGCCAATCACTTCTCCTCGAAGGCTCGGCTTCCGTGACTTCACGACCAGCCACAATAGTCAACAACGGCGGCCGAGAGAGCAGCGAAGAGCGGGAAATAGGGGAATGGGAGCATGAATAGTGATCCACCGGTCAAATTCATCCCCACCACTTTATCCATCCCATTGAAGATCTTTTCATGGTCCAAAATTCATTGGACAATTTTTGTATGAAACTATAATTCATGTGCAACCCATTTTAACTTGTTTGACCCAAAAACATTGAGCCAATTTCAATTTAAAAATCTCCAAAAATGCAAGCTTTTCTATATTGTGGCAATTTTTATGCCTACAAAATAATGCCCAAAAATTTGGGAAAAATCACTAATATTCCTCAATTAAAATGGACTAATTTTTAAAATTGTTTCCAACCTTACATTTCATAGCAATATTGTGAGTTGCTTCACAAAGCACCACTTAACATTAATTTTCATAATTTATGTTTAATTGAATTTGCATGTTAATAATTGCTCAAAACAAATAAACATGATGCTAATGATGCTCATGATGCTTAATGGCATGCTCAAACCATTTGGGTTGTCACTTGCTCTCTCCTTAGAGAGCTCTTAATTGCTTTTTTATCTAAATCACTTGCTTTGCAAATGGATGAAATGGATTGTTTGATTGGTGGTATAGTGTTAAGAAAACCATGAAAACTTTTTTGGCTGGGGTGAACAAGGCAGTCCTTTGAAAGTTGGAGGTTACCTCATTGGGGTATTCCTTTGGGAAGGATACCTCCTTAGAGAAAGTCCTCTGGGGAGGATTGCAGGTATGAAGATGCTTGCCCCGGCCGTATAAGGAATGAATTATTGAGTTCTTGTGCCAAGCCAATTCATGCAACCATATGTTTTGTATGGGCAGGACTTGACCTCACACCCCATTAGCTAAGCTCTGTACCCACATTGGAGGTAGAAATGCAATGGGAACTTAGGAAATGACTCGGGATTGTGCGCAATACGAGGTCTGGCTGGTGACACTAAAAAGGGTTAGATTTAAGCCATGGTTACCTAATGCTCCATGCCTCTATTTGTCCCATGGGTGGATCACGCAATGACATGCTGGATGTGTACGGGGTCTTGGTATAATTTACTCCTCCAATTGTAATGGTTAGAGGCTGAGCATATCATATGGTTAAAGTTGTAGCCTCTGCAGAGTGTAAATTTATTTGAATAGTTGTGTACATGGTCATGGACATGTAAAGTTACATATTCTCAATGATTAAACTTTTGGTGGGTGTATCCATTGATGTGTGAGTTGGCATTGTGCCCCTTTTTTTTGAAGAAAGTCGATTGTATGCCGTTGAAACTAGTCAGATTAAGCGTTAGCCAGCTTAAAAGATGGGAACTACAAGAAAGAATAGGGCCAACAACTCCTTATTATCAATATCAATCAAACATGGCTTTTCAATAACTACTTTAAATTAAATGTTACATCTCAATTCATAATAAATGTAAAACCAGCTTTACACTCAAAACTATAACCCTATTGTTTATCTTTGATTACTCTCCTTATGCAACTACTTAACCTCTTGAAGTAGTGTTAGGACTTGTTTAGTACCTTCCGTACTCAGTCTTGGTACTTTCATATTATAAGATGGGGATCAATCTTGACCTAGAGGAAGTTAAAGAGAAGAAGTTTAAGGGCACGTCCAAACCCAAGTTGCCTATGGTATTGGGATGACTCGCTTCTTTTCGCTATATGTTCTTCTACCTGGCTGGCCAGTCATGGATCATAGTCCACGAGTCCATCCTTTGCCCTTTTTCAGGTAATTGTTTTGTTCAAAGTATGTATTTGATATTATTCTATTGAATTTTGTGTGTATCAGCTACTAATCGTGGAACTGATACACGAGGCATAGGAGAACCCGAGATAGGGATCTGAAACTCATCCTCCACCTGAACTTACTACAGAACTGCCACCGCTACCATCACCCCTCTCATGTTCGTCCTCCACCGAAGTCGTCGTAGATTCGCCACCGCTGCCCATGCTTGTCGATGCCGTTGTCGACCGTGCTCCAATGCTGCCACCACAAGTAATTTACCTTTTCAATTTGGTTACTGATTTTGGCATTGCGTCGTGGCTTCCGTGCCAATGGCGGTGGTGGTGGCGAGCTGTGAGATCATGTACTGAAAAATTGGCAAATAGATAATTGGCGTAATTGTGAAATTGGCAAAAGCACAAAGTGATTTATCATTCCATGTGATGCTTTTATCATTTCATGTGATGATGACATTGATTATGTGCATGCGATTATAATATGTTGTTTGATGATATGTATGTGATCATGATGCTCGTGGTAGTATAATAGTTTTTGGGTTTTTGATATGTACAACATACTCGTATGAGTGATGTTGTGCAGATTGATGTGAGTCAAGTTTGGAAAACTTATACTCGGATTGGTTGTTGTTTTTGTTCATGTGCAGTTATCGTCCCGAGGACAGACGTGGTTGGTGACAGGAGCAAGACTAGGTTTAGGTAGGACCGAAGGTCAAGACAATTAGAATGTCACATGAGACATTCAGGTAAAGAAGCCATGCATGTGAAAGCGATTACACTATTAAACGTATATAAGAGTTGTACGGGCTATTTTATGTGAAGTTGAATTGAGCCATAAGATATGTTGGAAGTTATATGGTCTATGGTGCGAAAAATCAGCGTGATGTTTGGCGTGAAAATATTTTGTTCCACGATGCATGCAGCATGTGTTCATTGAAATAAAAAGGATGAGTTGATGTCGATGGCACCGTGGAGATGTGCAACAACAGTGTGGCAGCATCACTGTGGAGATGCACAATGGTGCACAATGACCTGGGTAGCTGGATGCTCTAGTGTACTCGGGCGTGTGACCAGTGGCAGCCCAAGGAGGCTGGTCCAGGACATGGGATGTGCAGTGGTTGGAGGCCTCCAGCTCACGGGCCGGTGGCGGAGAATGGCCTAGAGTGGAGTGGCTGGAGTTTTTTTATTTTTATATTTTTTTGTTAAAATTTAAATAAATAGATTCTCGGTGAAGGTATTTGCAAAATTAGGCGCCTGTAGCCCTCTGAGAGGGCGGTTATGGGTCCTAACCGCTCCCTGAGAGGGCAGTAGGCCTAACCGCCCCCTCAGAGGGTGGGTGAGGCCTTCCTGCCCGGCCTAGAGGCTTACCGCCCCCTGAGGGGGCGGGTAGAGCTCCTTACCACCCTCTCAGGGGGCGGTAAGGGCTCCTCCCGCCCGTCGCTCCGCACCACCTGCTCGGTGCCCTGCTGCTATAAAAAGGTCAAAAATTGGCCAAAAAATCATAAAAATCCAAAAAAAAAGGAAAAGTTGAGAAGAGAGAGGAGAAGAGAGGAGAGGAGAGGGGAGGAAGAGAGGTCAGCGAAGCCCTGCTGCATTTGGGCCGCGGATTTGAAGGAAAATTTTGGGTAAATCTTTTTTTCCTTTTTATTGTTGTTAATTAGTGTAGTAGTAGTATATGACATAGATTTTAGACATTTATGACCTAGGGTTTAGAAAATTGTCAAATTTAGTTAGAAAATGGTACGATAGCAGTTCAATATAGAATATTTTTTTTAGTATATTATTTTCAGTATGTTATCTGTAGTATATTATTTTTAGTATATTAATTGTAGTATATTATTTGTAGTATATTATTTGTACCTACGGACGTAGGAGGCAATAGTAGATGATAATTTGCGAACCTAGGGTAGCATTTAAAAATTATTTTATCCGATAATCAGAAATATAGTTTGTTGTCTTAACATGGGTTTTGTTTGCGGGTGTTTCCAGGGATGGCAGATAAATTAATTTCAAATACATTATGGTGAGGGTGAAATTAGGTATGGTCCCAACGGTGTAGATCTGTCTGGTTTTCGTCATGTCATGAAGGGGCTTAGTAAAGCTAATGAGAGGACTATTGTGGGTGTGTGCAAATGGCTCATGCGGTTTTTCCAACTGGATCCGCAGCAATATGAGCTGAAGTTGAAAGCTGTCCTGAGCCGTGCTAGTCATGGATACTTTGGTGAGCTTGTTCCCATCGAAGCCACATCAACTTGGAGGCAGTATGTAGATATATGCTATGAACGTGGCCTGCCGCTTGTTTTGTTAGCTGAGGCGTACCTGAAAGATCAAAATGAGTGAACTCTGCAGAAGCAGTAGCAGGACCAAGTGAGGCAGTGGAAGATGAGTCAAAGGCGGCTAATGTAGGGTCTAGGGAGGAGGTTGGTGATGTTCCAGAGCTGCAACCGATGGGTATAGCTGATGAAGGGGAGCACATCCCTAGCATCATTGAAGATATGGATTTGGAGGATGAAGAGTTGGAGGAAGGCCTTGCCGATGGGAAATCTTCTGATGAGGAGGGTAATGCTACAGTTCCTGCAGAGTGGCGGGATCAAGAATTTTCGAAGTTGGTGGTTAGCGAGGCTGACCAGACACCGTGGCAGTACCATAAGAATGAGGTGTCACAGGGTGCTATGTACCCTACAAAAGAGGTAGTTATTGATGCAGTGAAATTCTGGTCGTTGTCTCTTCGTAGGCAATTCAAGGTTGTTAAATCAAGTAAAAGAGAGTATGATGTGAAGTGTTTGGTGCCTCAGTGCCCTTGGCGGGTGCACGCATTCAGAGGGAAATGGGCAGACTACTAGCAATGCTCAATAGTTAAGGAACATAATTGTCACATTGAGGAAATAGAGTTCGCCCACCGGAACCTGTCTTCTGCTTTCATTGCAAATGTTATGTACAAAGAGATTGTGGACAACCTAAGGTATGAGCCACGATCAATAATCCGTGCTATTGAGCAAAGGTTCCAGTACACAATAAACTATGCGAAGGCATGGAAGGAGAAACAAAAGGCTATTGAGATGAGGTTCGGTACATATGAAGATTCGTATCACAATCTACCTCGTCAATTAGACACAATTTGTGCAAGAAATCCAGGCAGCTACTATTATATCAAGCATTACCCCTCTACTGATGTGGAGTACATCGAAAAAAGAGTGTTGCAGCGTGCTTTCTTTGCATTCGCTGCAACTATCAAAGCATTTAGATATTGCCGACCCATCATATGCCTAGATGGAACATTCCTGACTGGGAAGTACAAAGGGAAGATTTTGTCTGCAATAGGGGTCGACGGTAACAACCAAGTCTTGCCACTAGGGTTTGCGTTCGTGGAGAGTGAGAACGGGGACAACTGGTATTGGTTCCTAGAGCGGGTTAAGCATGCAATTGTTCTTGACCGACCAGATGTGTGTCTCATTCATGATAGACATGCAGGATTGTTGCAGGCTTTGCTGGATATGCAACATGGTAGCATGCGACGGGGTGTACCAGTACAGTGGCCCGATCTCAAAAGCAGGTGGTGCATGCGCCATATGGGTGCAAACTTCTACAGACAGTTTAAAAACAAAGAGTTAATGAAGCTCTTCAAGAAGTTGTGCAGTCCGAACCATCAATGTAAGTTCAATGCATTATGGGCAAGACTTGATGAACTGACTCTAAAACAAACTGCGGAGGCTGCACCTAACGGTGATGCACCAATAGCTCTCGGTCCTCTCCCAACCGATACTCCGCAGATTGTAAGGAGATCGGGCTCATCTATTAGGAGCTTCTCACAATGGATACGCAAGGAGCCGAATGAAAAATGGGCTCTGTTGTATGACAGTGGTGGTACAAGGTATGGAGTAATGACTACAAACCTTGCAGAGGTTTATAACTGGGTCATGCGAGGAATGAGGTCCCTACCACTAGTTGGAATTGTAGAAGGCATTTTGCATGGGACCTGCAGGTACTTTATTGATCAGTATGCAACTGCTAAGGTTGTAATGGAGGACAATCGTATGCTTTACGGGCGGATGCTATGTGAGTATATGGAGAAGGCAAATAAGAAGGCCCACATGCATCGCGCAAATCAAGAGGGCACTGCAGAGCACAGGTTCAGTGTCCTGTGTCGGGATAAGGATCGGAGGGGGGGGGGTAGACGTGAGCGGCATGTTCAAGAGTGTGTGCTAAGGAGTGGGACATGCATATGTAGTTGTCAGAAGCCACAATTACTCCACAAACCTTGTACACACGTCATAGCTGCGTGCGCGGAGCACCATATGCTTCCCAGGCAATATGTGTCACAGTATTTTATGAAAGATCAAATACTCAACACCTGGAACTAGGAGCTGTATGGTTACGGCATTGTTGACACTTTTACAAGTAACCCAGGGCCTGCAAGAATATATGTGCCTATTTGGGAAAGATGAAGAACGCATCGGGCTGAAGACAAACTCATCGGATTCGCAACGATATGGATGAATCCGAGGCTGGCCCTAGGATTAAGCGATGCAGTCAGTGCAATGAATTAGGTCACACTTATAAATATTATCCCAAAAATGCAGGCGGTGATGCACCTATTGTCTAGGTGAGTTTTATGTGTGTTGTGCTAGTTTTGTACCATTTTAATATTTGTTAATTTCGCATATAGTTAATTTGCATTCAAAGTATATTGTTGTTGTATTTATTTATCAATGTATTAATGTACATGTCTTTCAAATGCAGAGATGGCTCACCCTCCGACCCCCGAGCTTTTGGACCCTGCCGTGGACAAGAAGCATCGCAGCTTCTTATCCGCCGAGCACCAG
The DNA here is from genome assembly GCF_958298935.1 of Phragmites australis. Classification (NCBI taxonomy): domain Eukaryota; kingdom Viridiplantae; phylum Streptophyta; class Magnoliopsida; order Poales; family Poaceae; genus Phragmites; species Phragmites australis. Next base: position 17,937,790 of record NC_084941.1, on the reverse strand, counting down.
ACGGAGCTAGGAGTGTTTCGCCCACGAGGCCCTAGAGAGCTGCTGACGATAGACGAGCGATGGAATCACATGTACTTAGAAAATTTGATACGAAATTGTAATATCACTGTTGTTGTTCCATATTATTGATATACTGCAACACTTATAGGTTGGCAGCGGCCGGACTCCTACCGCTTTGCCGGTTGGTCGAGGCCCGATCGACGGAGAACCCCGAGGTTGCGGCCCGTCATTTCTACTTCGATCGGTCACTGATAGCAGCACTGGTCGACCGTTGGAGGCCGGAGACACATACGTTCCACCTCCCGTGCGGAGAGATGACCCCGACCCTGCAGGACGTCTCCTACCTCTTAGGCCTTCCTTGCGCGGGAGCTGCAGTTGGGGTCATCGATATGCAGGCTGACTGGATGAACGACATGCATCAGCGATCTGGCCCGGTGGAACGAAAGGCGGACGCACTCCCTTACGTGCCTGAGTTCTTATCCGATGCACGAGGGCCAACGAAGAAGTGGATCCTACAGTTCCAGGTACGATAACATACAACCTATGGAATACTAACAAAGTATGTCGTAATGATCCTTTCTGACACCAATCATATGTGCAGTCGGCGTACATACACCCACACGCCAACGCATACACGGTCTCAAGACATTTGGTTCCTGCTTTGGTTGTTTGGGTGGGTGATGTTCACTAGTGGCTAAGGCCACCTGGTTAACAGGACGCTTGTGCCGTACGCCCGGTCGATAGCGGACGCTGATGCGGAGGACGTACCGCAGTTCAGCTGGGCATCCGCTGTTCTTACTGCGACGTATCGGGCGCTCTGCGACGCATGCACAAAGAAGGAGGCACTAGCCACTTTCGCCGGGTGTCCACTTCTTCTTCAGCTATGGTCATACGAGCATTTCACCATAGGCAGGCCGGTGGTGGACCGCTCTCCGTACCCAGAGGAATGGTACGGTGAGACGGACGAGGACGGGCCTACAATGGCATCGATGTGGTGTCGTCGTCGGGTACGTATTGTACATTAACATTTTCCTTCGTATTGTGTTTCTCTCTAAATATTTGTATTGATATTTGTCACTCAGCCACACTGGGCGCACGAGCAGCCTCGCAACGCGTATGAGCATTTTCGTACCCAGTTTGACAGGCTACGTCCTGACGATGTGGTATGGGAGCCATACAGCGGTCCGTCCGTGCAGGCACGTGCAGGGTTGGGTTTGTCACCCTTATGCACCCGCGACGAGGAGTACTGGCTCACGAAGGCGCCCCTTATCTTCGACATCTACGTCGAAGAGTACTCACCGCACCACGTCATGCGGCAGTTTGGCTGCCACCAGGCATTCCCGCTCGTCCATATCCGTAGCGTCCCCGTGCAAGTCCACAGGTACATTTGCAAAATTATAGTTCTAGCAACCTTCGTTTCACTGTGACTTACATTTACTGTGGTTTCAATGCAAGTACACGCGGAAAGGCCAGCCAGCTGGCAACCTCTGGGCGGAGCGCTTGGCCCCTTAAGTGGCAACATGGGCCCAAGCGCTACAGGACATCGTGGCGGAGGCTCGCCCACACAGCGAGCGGAACTTCAGGGAGTACCTACGGTGGTATGTACCACGTACGTGGACCCATGTCACCTACACCCCTGAGGATGTCCGGCGCCACATCGCGTCGACAGCGGAGACATACCTGGTGCATTGGGACGATGACGCCGCTTTAGCAGTAAGTAACTTTTTGAAGTCCGCACTCCATATTGAATGAACATAAACGTATACTGTAATTGTTCACTTCTTTTCATATCCCCAGACAGATATCCTTTATGACGTAAATAGGGATGCAGCTGCTGCCATGGAGCGCGTCCGGCAAGGGCACCACCTAAGTGCGTCGGATGTTGCGAGCTTCATTAAATAGGTTTTCGACAAGACGACGCGCGCCTTGAAGCTCACCTCCTGCCGATCTACCACAGATGTAGCAGGGCCGCCTCCCAGATCGAGTGGTGTACACGCCGAGTCATCTCGGCCATCAGACGTGCACCGACGTTTTTCAGTGTCGGCACCCACACGACCCCTTCTACCACGTCATGGAGGGTCGAAGCAACATGGTACGAATTATACTTTTGAATAATATTGAACAATATCCTTTACTTATTTTTATTAAACATTCATTAGGTCCTCCTGCACAAGTCTCGACGCAGCCTCGTAGACCAAGCCCTGTGCGTCCACCCTCAGGTACTTCGGGCACCCTTCATCCTAGTTTCTAATACATTCAGCAAAATAAGTAAATATTGTGCTCAAGTTACTTCGGTGACGAGGCCGGTCCATCTTCGACGGCCCCACGCCCTACCCCACCCGCAACGTACTACGGCACGTCAGCGTGGCCTTCTTCTGCTGCACTGTCGTACCATGCAGGTACAATTATACATTTTTTACTACTACTTTCAATACATATTGTTCGTATCTAACGTGATTATTTGTTCATAGGCCCCTCCAGCTAGTACACATGGACGCCTGCCGATCCTTCACAGTCCTCCTACCCTAGTTAGGAGGATGAGGCTGGCCCCGACACCGCATACGACATCGTCCGTGACTTCTTCGGGGGCACACCTGACTACGACGTCCTTCAGCGGTCCCAGGTTTCCAGTGCTCCCCTTTGGACACAGCCCACGTAGGACGAGCCCTCGACACCGGTGGTCCCTACTAGGCCTACCAGACATGTCGGTCCACCCGACCCCCTCACCTACTCCAGGGGTCACGTGAGGGTTAACCAGCGACATCGGGACCACGATGGGGCGCACAGGCAACGGCAACGAGGGAGGCATGAGTAGCATTTTACATTTTATGTAACTAACATATGCATATTCGCTTCGTGATGTACTCTTATGTATTAAGACACGTTTACTTTGTATGGTCGACTTAGCATTTCGTAAATGCATTTCATATTCAGACACGTTCAAAGAAGAAGTGACCACAGCACTAAACTTTAATCATGACTTGACAACACATGCCTCCTGCCACAGGTTAAACAAGATGTGACAACACTACCCAGCTTTTTGCAATCAGTAAATGCCAACACGGGAACCAATAAATGTAGAATCTCTGACCATGGGCAATGACACAACTTTCCCATTCTTCAAGATGGAATCCGATGCTCCTCCCACCAGCTACGCCCATGCCCTCACTCCTTTCTTCACGAGCGAATCCAATGCTCCTGCCTCCCCCAACTATAAATAGCCCAACCTCCTTACGGTGAAGCATCACTCATTTCTCATATCTCTCAAGTGCAATATCTTCCTCAGCTCCATCGAGCCCACCAAAAAAACATTGGGGGACTACCATACCTGAAGGTCTCGAACCACCAATGTACTTCTGTGGTGACCTTTGTAAGCTCCACGAGTCACAGGACATCTCATACACCTATGGACTGCGCTTTTTCATGTGTGCCAACTACGAGTATGACAAGCCTTGCCATGTAACAACTGGTTATCGACCGGTACGGTAATAGATATCCGCCTCATCTCTTCCGATTTCGCACCCTCTTTTACTAACCGCTCATCTTGTTCCATTTGTTCAGTCCCCTCCACCGCTCTGTGATTTTATTCAGTGACTCGATAATGAGCAAAATGACTCACAGAAGCAGTGGGTCGACATGAACATGAGGTGGAGAAGGGAAGCGTATGCATGTCGGGAGTATGAGCAACAGCAAGAGGAACTTCGCCTCAAGCGGGAGGAAGAAGAGCGCATGAGGAAGGCGGCGCACGACCTTACCGTGGCTCAGGCTCGAGAGGCTGAGAGGGAAAGGAAGCAGGAGAGAGTCCGCCGTGCTGAGGCGGCAGGTCCCGATGCCCTCCGAAAGGGAAAGTATCCTAGATGCACGCAATAGAGAGTACCTAATGTAACCCGACATACTTTCCCTCCCTAAGGCATGTTATGATTAGGATCGGCGCACTAATAAGTAGGTCTTAGTGCAAACCGTACATACCACCTTTGTTTCCTCATCGTGTCGTCGCGGTTACAGTGTATTGTAATGTTTTCACCCTATATTTAATACTATGTTTGTCCTCGTTCGCACCCTATACCCATGTAAAATGCTGCGACTACTAGTTACTGATTTTTTTCTCCCGCTATTACATAACCTACTCCAAATTTAAATTCTTAATTTCCTTACACCCCTTCCTTTTTATTTCTTTAATAACAAAAAAAAATACATTTTTAGAGGACAAAATAGGAAAAAAACATTTTTAAAGGAAAAAATGCCCCTAACCGCCCCCTGAGAGGGCGGCTAGGGGCTAACCGTCCTATCAGGGCCTAACCGCCCCCTAAGAGGGCGGTTAGCCCCTCTTGCCGCCCTCTGAGGGGGCGGTTACGGGTCCTAACCGCCCCCTGAGAGGGCGGTAGGAGGGCTGCAGGGGGCTGCAGGCGCCTAGTTTTGCAAATACCTTCGCTGGGAATCTATTTATTTAAATTTTAACTAAAAAAATATAAAAATAAAAAAAACTCGAGTGGCTGGCCTAGGTGGCCCATGCGCAGGCTGGAGCAGCTGGCTGAGTTGCGGGCCGGACCGAGCGTGGGAGCAGGCGGGTCCTATGGGTCCAGGTCGTGGCTCATCTGCTGGACCAAGGATGTGGCCCATTTCGGCTAGGAGCCGGCTACACGACCCAGGCTTTGCACGGTGGAGTTTCCAGTAGGCCTGATGCGCGCGTGACACGGTCTAACGGACGGAGGAGTTGGTTTTGGGATCGGTACTGTATCGATATAAAAAGTTGTCGGTTTTATAAAAAAATCTATTAATGATGAAATATTATCTTTACACTATAACAATATTTTTGATATAAAATAATAATAATGATGTATTTTTCCTGACACACGTTTTGTCACAGAATCTACGTCATAGAATGTACTTAGTGGCGAATCTTATAAAATCGTTATGGAATGTCTTACCTTTTATAACGATTATAGTGTCATCATGTAAGAGAAACTACTCAATGATATTTTATTTGTCATGCAAAGTGATATTAAACATCATTATTAGCTCATGATTCATCACTAAAATTCCCACAATCACTGCTTATCTGTGATGAAGAAATCGTCATATAGTTCTCTCTATATAATCACACATTCCATGAGAACGTTAGCAATATAGAAATATATTACAGAATAATCTAGATATTTGGACCATCTCATTACATCAAGTCACATAATCTTTCACAAAAATATAGACAACACAGGTCAAGTTCTATCACGGACCGAAAATCTTGATTTTTGGCATTAAGCATGCATTAGCATTAGGGCATCCTAAAAATCATGTTTAAGTATTTAAAAATGTTTTAAAAGTGCAAGTCTTTAGTCTATGCACCTTTTCGCCGTGTATGTTTTGAGTAAAAACCGTGTGGAGGTGGTAACAATGACCCAAAACATTTAGAAAGCAACTGGAAAGAAACCCTTCCTAGCGTTCCAATTGAGCCAACGCCGGTCTGACCGCCAATGGCGAGCAGAGCCATTTTTGCCTCTGGTCCGAGGTGGTCTGAGCACGTCGGGCGACCTGACCGCCAGTACTCAGAACCGCCACTTAAAGTCATCGTCCAAATCTTATCTGCCCACTCGCTCCTCATTCGTTCTTCCCTACCGAGCAAGAGAGGAAAAGAGAAAAAGAGAGAAGAAATAAGAGAGGAGGATAGAAGGAGAGATCCACCACCATGAGCTCCATGAAAGCCGGAGGTCGAGGAGGAGGTCATCCACGAGTCTCCCGCGTTGTCCCCGAGCTCATTCCCAAGCCTCCCCTTTGCCAGGGCAACCCCCGAGCTCTTCTTCAACCTCTAGGCCGGTCGGAGCACCCCGGAGCCGATCTCCACATTGGAGCTTCCCCGAAGTCAGCCAACCCACAAGAAAGCTTCCCCACACCAAGGTGAAGCTACCCAAACCCTTTTCCCCTTGTTTCCCCCGAGTTCTACCACTCTCCATAGCCATAGAACCGAGCTCCCTAGCCATGGATGTCGATCCATTGGGCCCTAGCTTTTGGTCCAATGAATTTCACTCAAACCACCCGAAATAGATTCTCCACGTCGCATAGAGCATTTAGGTGTCGGCCTTGGCCAAAGGCATCACCGAAATCATCATCGGTGAGCTCACCAAGTGCTCTCGGTTGAGCCCAGCGGTCTGACTGTGTTTTCTAGCGGTCTAATTGCCTTTCTAGGTGTCGGACCGCCCCTTGGGCTGGTCTGACTGCCAGACCTCAAACCCCTCTGCACATAAGCAGTCTGACTGCGTTTCCCCACGGTCCGACCGCCCATGTTGGCGATCTGACCACGGTCAACTCAGATAGTGTCGTTTCAGCGCAGTTCACTATTTGCTGAAACTTGTAAAATTTATAATAAATTCTCTGTAGCTCCAAAAATTGTGAAACCAATTTTGCTAGTCTTCTTATGAATTGTTCTAGCTAGGAAAAATGTTTTCATGCATTATAAATAATATTTTATGGAATTTCATCATATGCTTATTGTGATGCATTCTTTTCTTTAGTGATCGTCGAACCGGAGAGTAACGGGTTATCACAAGGAGGTTTTGTGTTGATCTTGATTTGAAGCTAAGCAGCAAGGCTAGCATCTAAGCATACTTCTTCCAATAATTTGGTCTCGTATAATATAAATTGATAAATATGCTTTATGTATGTTATACATGAGTTAGAGTTAAGTGTCAGGCACATGTGGGTAGAACCTATGTTGATTACATTAGTTTCACCTTGAAATATTGTGTATCCACATCCTTGTAGCCTAGGTAATATGGTTGATGTCTAATAACAAGTCGGTAGGGTACTTAGAAATGCTTAGGTCCTCAATAGAAGTAGAGCGACGGTGCCACCGTTGTTCGTGAGCTTAGGCTTATTTATTGTTCACAACATTAAGGATTATGATGTTGGTTGGATGAGTGGTGAGTATGAGACAAGATGTGAGCGGTGCTATGGGTGTCTTCTGCCCCGGAGGGGTTCCTCGGGGTAGTTTGGGAGAGGAGCCCGGATGCCGTAGACCGCCTTTCATCATTTAAGCACCGTCCGTCGGTGCCGTTGACTTTAGCACTTTCAGTACTTACTACATGTCGCATTATGGGAATGACAAGTCGAATACCTTTGTAACTGCGACCTTTTGGCATGCGAGTCGATGGTGTGAGCGGACGGGCTTGTAGGGGTATTTAGTTTTGCTCCGAGAGTAGTTCTTGATGACCCCCGCACCTATTGGTGCATGAGCAAACAGTTGGGTCTTATTGGGAAAGGTTGACTCAAGTACCCCCTTGCGTGGGCCTGTGTGGGTATGTGAGCCATATGGTCCTCAAGCCGTGTAGTTAAAGGAGTACCCCCTGAAGGGTGTAAAAACAATTTAAATTGCCGCGCTCTCGGTCATGAGCATGCTTATGTCCATTCGCATCGGTCGTAGAGTCACGAGTTATGGTTTGTGGTTGGTATGTTGGGAGTGGGTGTTGGTTATGATGTTTCCATTTAAAGTTATGTGTTATTATGGTTCCAGTTACATTTATGTTCAATTGATAATTGCAAGATAGTTTGGTATAGGTGTTCTAGAATAGATGCTCACACATATGTGTCAAGTTTGCTTTTGCTTATGAATTTACTTGACCTTGTGGTTGTTTCCTTGCTAACAACTAAATGCACAATTCTTGGAGTCTGGTTATTTATATAACCCAATATGGATTAAGTCTTGCGAGTATCTTTGTACTCACGCTGCTTATTTTCTTTTCAGGTGATGTTAGGTGCCGGCTACTCTTGCCCTCGGTTGGTTGCCTTGTGGGCAAATGGTGCCACCAGTTTTGTTTCTTAGGTTGTTTTCCACTGCGATGTATATTCGTTTCGCTAGTTGAAACTTTATCCTTGTTAATGTCTAAGTTTGTAATTCTTGTAATCTTAGTTAATCTTGCTATTTTGATATTTGTGTTGTTAAAGGTATGTGTGGGTAACAACTTTCCTAGGAGTTGCCAATGCACATATACCGGGATTGTTGGAATTTGATTCGTTTAATCATCGGTGGCTATGGTTGTGTGTGATGAGATGTGGGTTAGCACATGGCGTTTCGTCAAACAGGCATGTGCTAGCTCTCATCTTGTTAAATGATCGTTCTGATGATTAATTTGAATTTAATTTGGACGGATCTTGACAGCTTGGTATCAGAGCTTGGTTGAGCGTTGGTTAGAGTAGCATGGTGGTTTTGGGTAAAACATGTCAACTTCACTAATACAACTCCCTAACGTTTAATTTCATGCTCTAAGGATGTGCTCCCTTTGTTTCTTGCCTCTTCTTAGAAGTTGTATTGTGTTTGATAATAGGACTCGCATTGTTCTCTAACACATCTTATTCTCTCATGGGTTAGAGGTAGATTGGAAATACCGTTAGTTCCAGTGCAATGGCGGGAGCTACCGACAACAAGAAGATGCGATGAGGATGTACGAGGAGAAGATCTTCTACGCCGAAGTGTTCCTATGCACTCATTTAGGAAATGGGGTTAGATCGATAGGGGTAGTCTAGCTTAAGTAATGCAATGTTAGTGCGTAGTTGTTCGCGAGATATATAACGTGTTTAGCTATATTATGCCCCTAAGTGTAAACGTAGATGTTAGAGCGTTTTGGGGCTTTGTAGTTGAAATGTGTGAGGTTCGATTGTGAGCAGTGATCTAAGCAATGTGCATGCCCATGTTTCACCGTGTCATCGAACATGCATTCTCATAATTGCATATAGTTGTAACGTGCCCATAGTTGCATTGTCTTAGCAATGGAAAAAAATCAATCCCTTTAGATGTCTTTCCACTAAAAATGCCAATCCCTCACTTTGTGGCAGTGTGTAGCCCATCACCCTCATCCTTGAGTTATCGAATCTCAGGACGAGATTCTTTTTAAGGGGAGGATTTATCACGGCCTAAAAATCCTAATTTTTTGGCATTAAGCATGCATTAGCATTAGGGCATCCCAAAAATCATGTTTAAGTATTTAAAAATGTTTCAAAAGTGAAAGTCTTTAGTCTATGCACCTTTCCACCGTGTATGTTTTGAGTAAAAACCGTGTGGAGGTGGAAACAAGGACCCAAAACCTTTGAAAGCAACTAGGAAGAAACCCTTCCTGGTGTTCCAATTGAGCCAGCATCGGTCTGACCGCCAGTGGCAAGTAGAGCCATTTTTGCCTCTTGTCCGGGGTGGTCTGATCGCCCGAGCTAACGGTCCGACCGCCAGTAGGCAGAACTGCCACTTAAAGTCATCGTCCAAGTCTTATCCGCCCACTCGCTCCTCATTCGTTCTTTACCACCGAGCAAGAGAGGAAAAGAGATATAGAGAGAGGAAAGAAGAGAGGAGAGAAGGAGAGATCCACCACCATGAGCTCCACAAAAGCCGAAGGTCGAGGAGGAGGTCGTCCACGAGTCTCCCGCGTCGTCCCCGAGCTCATTCCCAAGCCTCCCCTTCACCAGGGCAAGCCTGGAGCTCTTCTTCAACCTCTAAGCCGGTCGGAGCACCCCAGAGCCGATCTTCACATCGGAGCTTCCCCGAAGTCAGCCAACCCACAAGAAAGCTTTCCCGCACCAAGGTGAAGCTGCCCAAACCCTTTTTCCCCTTGTTACCCCCGAGTTCTTCCACTCTCCCTAGCCATAGAATCAAGCTCCCTAGCAATGGATGTCGATCCATGGGGCCCTAGCTTTTGGCCCCATGAATGCCACTCAAACCACCCAAAATAGGTTCTCCTCATCGCATAGAGCATTTAGGTGTCGGCCTTGGCCAAAGACATCACCGGAATCGTCGTCGGTGAGCTCACCAAGTGCTCCTGGCCTAGCCTAGCGCTCTGACTATGTTTTCTAGTGGTCTAATTGCCATTCTAGGTGTCGGACTGCCCCTTGGGCTGGTCTGGCAGCCAGACCCCAAAACCCTCTGCAAATCGGCTGTCTGACCGCGTTTGCCCACGGTCTGACCGCCCATGTTGGCAGTCTGACCGCGGTGAACTCAGATAGTGTTGTTTCAGTGTAGTTCATTATTTGCTGAAAATTATAAAATTCATAATAAATTCTCTGTAGCTCCAAAAATTGTGAAACCAATTTTGCTAGTCTTCTTATGACTTGTTCTAGCTAGGAAAAATATTTTCATGCATTATAAAGCATATTTTATGGCATTTCATCATATGCTTATTGCGATGCATTCTTTTCTTTAGTGATCATCGCACCGGAGAGTAACGGGTTATCACGAGGAGGTTTTGTGTTGATCTTGAATTGAAGCTAAGCAGAAAGGCTAGCATCTAAGCATACTTCTTGCAATACTTTGGATCTGGTATTATATTAATTGATAAATATGCTTTATGTATGTTATACATGAGTTAGAGTTAAGTGTCAGGCACATGTGGGTAGAACCTATGTTGATTGCATTAGTTCCACCTTGAAATATTGTGTATTCACATCCTTGTAGCCTAGGTAATATGGTTGACATCTAATAACAAGTTTATCGGAATACATAGCAATGCTTAGGTCCTCGGTAAAAGTCGAGCGACGGTGCCACCGTTGTTTGCGAGCTTAGGCTTATTTATTATTCACAACATTAAGGATTATAATGTTGGTTGGATGAGTGGTGAGTATGAGATGAGATGTTAGCAGTGCTAGGGGTGTCTTTTGCCCTAGAGGAGTTCCTTGGGGTAGTTTGGGAGAGGAGCCCGGATGCCGTAGACCGCTTTTCATCGTTTAAGCACCGTCCGTCGGTGTCTTTGGCTTTAGCACTTTTTGTACTTACTACATGTCGCATTATGGGAACGACAAGCTGAATACCTATGTAACTGCGACCTTTTAGCATGCGAGTCGATGGTGTGAGCGGGCGGGCTTGTAGGGGAATCTAGTTTGCTCCGAGAGTAGTTCTGGATGACCCCCACACCTATCGGCGTATGAGCAAACGGTTGGGTCTTATTGGGAAAGGTTGACTCGAGTACCCCTTGCGTGGGCCTGTGTGGGCATGTGAGCCATATGGTCCTAAAGTTGTGTAGGTAAAGGAGTACTCCCTTGTAAGGTGTAAAAATAATTCGAATTGTCGCGCTCTCGGTCATGAGCATGCTTCTGTCCATCCGAATCGGTTGTAGAGTCACGAGTTGTGGTTCGTGGTTGTTATGTTGGGAGTGGGTGTTGGTTACGATGTTTCTGTTTACATTTATGTTTCATTATGGTTCCAGTTACATTTATATTCAGTTGGTTATTATGTTTTCGTTTACATGCAAGTTTGCTTTTGCTTATGAATTTGCTTAACCTTGTGGCTATTTCCTTGCTAACAACCAAATGCATAATCCTTGTAGTCGAGTTATTTATATGTACCCAATATGGATTAAATCTTGAGAGTACCTTCATAATCACGCTACTTAATTTCTTTTTAGGTGATGTTAGGTGCCGGCTACTCTAGCCCCCGTTCGGTTGCCTTGTGGGCAAATGGTGCCACCGGTTTTGTTTCTTAGGTTATTTTCCGCTGTGATGTATATGTGTTTTGCTAGTTGAAACCTTATCCTTGTTGATGTCTAAGTTTCTAATTCTTGTAATCTTAGTTAATCTTGTTGTTGTGATATTCATGTTGTTAGAGGTATGTTTGGGTAACAGCTTTCCTGGGAGCTGCCAACGCACACATACCGGGACTACCAGAATTTGATTCGCTTTAATCATCGGTGGCTACGGTTGTTGTGATGAGATGTGAGTTAGCACGTGGCATGTCGTGAGATGGGCATGTGCTAGCTCTAATTTTGTTAAATGATCGTCCTGATGATTAATTCGAATTTAATTTTGACAGGTGCAAAATATAAAGATATCTACATCTTACCATGTATGTAGTCATCACAGACTTTAAAAGGTACTTTGTATCATGTTCTAGTAAAAACATGATCAACCTAAACTATGCATTCATCAAAGATTTCAAAAGCTACCTTGACTGCATCTGGAACGTCCTCTTGCTGCTGCTTCAGCTAGCCTCATGATGCCCACTACCGATGAAGGCACGATTGTGGTTCACTGGGCTCATCGACGGCCCCATATATAGGACGATGGTCAGGACCCCGACAAGGCACAGAATCACGGCAGCAGCCTTGGCCATCCCCGACGAGCTCCTCAACCTCACCACTACCAACCTACATACATATAATTTTATTTTAACACAAGAGAATTAGCTATGTATTTTCATATCGAGCTACATTCAAATTGAGTTTCATTTTGCTATTGTTATATTGACTAAGAAATTAAGTCATATATGTGAACTAGTGTAGTAGGTCACTATTATTATAAATAAACGACAAGGAGATACTATAATTATAAGGGGCTGTCGAATTTGCTAACTAAGGGCTTGAGGCTTATATTGTATAGATTCATACTCACTGTATTTCTACAAATACAACCAATACCCACTTTAATAAGTTTAGCAGTAAGTTTTTTTTTTCATAGTTAAATATACATTCTGCCAGTCTAGTATTAGTTAATTAGGAATCAAAAAATACATAATGGTCTAAAAGAACACAAGCAGTTCAATAAAAAAAAACAGTTTGAAGGTAAATGCTTTGGAAGAACTTATATTTATTTTTTCTATGTCATTTTTTCCTAGACAAGAGCACCGGGCATTTGATTTGTCACCCACTTTCTGCTTTCTCATTTGTTTATTACATATTTCCTGTAGACAACATTGAAGCGTATTTTGAAGTACTGCTTCTAAAGAAAAAGAAAGGACATTCACATGCATTAACTGTTAAGACGTAAATATTTTTGTCCATCAGCACAAACATCCATCCCGAAGAAAACACAATGAAAATTTTGAAGGGAAGATGAACCTTGACAACAAAATGACACTCATTTGACACTTGTTTTGAGTATATAAAGGGCCACTAACACATAGGCAGCAAAAGCAGGCGCCTTCACTCTTTAACATCCTTGTTATCCTCTTTCTCCACATTTTCCTCCTTGGAGGCCTTTGTCACTGCTAACTTCTGTACCAATCTAGCAGCAGAGTAGACTTCCTTGTTTTATTTTTCCTCATTCGTTTCTTGCTGCTCAACAAAAACTTGTACAATATCTTTGACTTTCTTGCACTCTGAAATTGAATCACAAAAGAGTAAGCAACAAGTCTGCACTGGCAGAATCGATCAAATCCCCCCCCCCCCCCCCTGCCAAGAACGCATCACCAGATCAAAGCCTAACCCCAAGAACTGAGAGCAAGACAAGCCCGATGCAAGTAAATAGAGGAAGCCAAGTGACCAACCTACAAATACCTTCCTGATTCATTCTCCTCAATCTCTCCCTCCCCTTCCTGCTCAATAGAAGCAATTGATATAGGAGGAAATGAATCAAAGCCATGGCCACAAATTGGACTCTCTGAGTGGTGACGCTGCGCGAAAACTCACCCAAAAGATAGGATTTCTACGCCATTTAGAGGCTCAAAAAACTAGGGGAAATTCGAACCTAATCTACCCAAGATGAAACCCGGACTCAAATCCGGGCAAAGCGCTGAGATCCGAGGTGAACCAGGGCGCTTGAGGGTGACTAGATCAGGGCGCTAGGTGCTGGCAGGCTAGGGAGACGGCCGATTGGGGCCTGGGGGCGAGGTGCAGCCATGCGAGTGTGTGGTGGCTGGTGGTGGGTGTGGCATATGGCGTGGTCATGTGGAGCTTCTGCGGCTGGACTTTGGAGTTAGTGCTATACGTGTGAAGAGCTAGGGTTAGAGTTAGAGATGGATTATTGGGCTAGGCTGAAACTGGAAGTATTGGGCTGGGATCAAGACACCTCTGTGACAAAATAGATTTCATCATTGAGGTGTACTAGGCCCCGTTGCATATCTTTTGTGACTATGATACATAATAACATCACAAAACAATGAACATTTAATGATGACGGTAACAATTCATCATAGACACACCTGACAAAATTGCCCTACCACAGACTCATGATGAAATTTCTTGAATCGTCGCAAAATAATCCCCATTTGTGACAGTTTCAAGTTTTGTCACGACCATTTTGTCATAGATTATCGAATTTCTTGTAGTGTTTGTAAACAGCGCCGTGATGAGAGTAGTAGAATTGATCTAGTTTTAGAGAGAGAAAGATAGATGAAAAATTAGGGTTTCACAAGAAAACTTATGGGATGCTTTGGAGATGCATCTTGGAACTCATCCATGCAATAAAGAGCAAACTTAATCTCTATGTTCTTCGCTTTCGTCATTTTGTGGTGATTCTGGTGGATCCCTTGATCATTTCAATTAGTGTTGGCTTGATCCATCCAAAATTATCATCAAGCATCAAGGTCACTCTTTGAAAAATTTAGTTCAAATTTTCATAATTCTTGTGATATTTATGTTTGATCTATTTTCGTCATAGTATATCACCATCTTCTTGCAAATTTCATATCTTTAGACAATTAGATCTGATTGACTTGATTCACAATGGAATAGTTTCGCATGAGTGTCTAGTTTCTACAGTAAAAATTGAGAGCAATCCAACAGTTTGATCTTTCTAGGCATCGTTTTTAGTGACATGATAGTTTTCTGTCTTGAACCGAATTTCGCAATTAAATTGCATATTTGATTACGGTGATTTAAAATTTGAAATTAGCTTCTGCCATCATTCACCCCTCTTATAGGGTTTTTTTTTTTTTGCATCCTACAAGTGGTATCAAAACTAGCTACATGTCTAATTGATCTTAACCGGTAATTAGTAATATACCGTTAGATATTCGATAAAACCTTGTATTTTTTATGGTGTTGATTTTTAGTTCTTGAAGGCGAAGATGGAGGTATACATTCAAGCATAGGGCTTTACAATTTGGGAGAAGGACTACAAGCCGTATGAGGTTTCGGAGAATAATGAAGTGAGGCGAAGAGTATGGTGAGTAACTTGATCGTACAAGGCTAGGAATGAACGACTTTGATCGACTTGTACATCTCCAGTTAGCGCATGAGATATGAAAAGCACTTTGTGACTATCATGACAGTTCATCTACCATTAAAGAGGTATGCCAAGATTTATATAAGAAAAATTACATAAAATTTGAGATGAGGACTAGTGAGTCACTTGATGATTTCTTTGCTGACTTTAATGAAATTCATAGCAATTTGCTTGCTGTTAATGTTACATATACAGATGTTGAGAATGCATGTCAACTACTACGATCTTTTGACATCAATTTGGGAGATGAAAGTTACATCAATTAGAAAATTTACTGTCATAGGTACACTTACATTAGATGTTCATAACTCTAAATTGAAAACTCATAAGCTAGATGTCTTTGCTAAAAAGAATCCAAATAAAATCATTTGCCTTGATTTCCCAACGTAGCATGTCTAATTCTAGTTCTTCTTCATCAAGCTCTATTTTATCCTATTTATCTTCATTAACTGATGAATAGCTTGAGGAAATTTCTAAAGTAGATTTAACGCTACTTTCTACTCGTATTAATAAAGCTTTACTGAATGTGAGAGCGAGGAAGAAAGGGAGAAGAGAACCTTTGTGATGTTTTGAATGTGGTGAGCTTAATCATAGAAAAACAAATTGTCCAAAGCTTGTAGGTACAATATCGAGTGAGGAAAAGGAGAAAAGCATACTTTTATGATGAACTTTCTCGGTAGCAAGGTTGTGCATCAAGTTCTTGTGGCAATTGAGAAAATTGATTTGAGTGATGTTGATCTGGAGAGCAACGAAGATGAAACAACATCCAAGTGAAAGACAATACGTGATTTGACAGGGTTGTGTCTTATGGCAAGCAACAAGGAAAGCTCTACCGAGGATGAACATGACAACGATGGTAACTGTAACATCCTGAGTTTTTGCATACTAATTAATTGTAAATTTCATTTCAAATTAAAAAAGTTTGTGAATAATTAAGCCAATTAAAATCAAGGAAAAATACATGTTCAAATGTATTAAGTTGACTATATATTCCAAGATGCATTAGAATTATTTCCAAAATGCACTAGAGTTATCTCTAAAATAATCCCTGTATTAGATTGGTTCGTATGCATTGGTTTATGGTTTTTATGGTTCTTTGTGTGGAGATTTGAAATTGAATTTCTCTTAACTTCAAATATTTTTTATTTGAATCACCTTCCAAATCTCAGAGCTTTACTCCCATTTTGTAAATTCAAATAACCCCAATTGAATTTATGCCAAGACCAAAGTTAAAACTAAATTCAAATACCTCCATTTGAATTTAAACCCAACCCCCTTTTTCCTTTTCTTCTTTTTTTCTTCTTCTCAGGCCCAATCTCTCTCCCTCTCTCCTTTCACCCGCCCAGCCAACCAGTTAACCTCAGCTGGCCTAGCTACTTCCCCCTCTCTCACACCTGGGCCGCAAATCGCGCTGCCGGCCCAACCTCCCTCGTGCGCACTGGCTAGCCTGCCGCTCGCCCGTGCTGAGGCAAGCTCGGTCATCCACACGTCACCCATCCCACGGTCACCCGTCCATGCCCTCTCCTTCCTCCTCCAGGGAGATGCCGCACCGCTCGCCACCACGACATTTGTCTCCTCCTCGGGAAATATCCAACAACCGCATTGAATGCCTAGCCACTTGCTCATGTTCTCGCCCTCTCTCCTCTCTCTCCGCTCTCTCCCATGCGTAGCCCGAGCGTCTGCCACGCACAACTTTCGTGGCCTGCTTGTGTGGCCGGTGCAGTGATGCCATGCCGTGTGAAATATCCCTACCAGCTGTCGTCCTGTTCCTTAGGGAGAACATGATGCACCCACCGCCTATCTGTAGCTCACTTCCCCTCTAAAAATAGGGCAACTCAGTCCTCATTTCCCCATTTTCCCAGCTCACCACGACCAGAGCTCTACCGCTGCCATTACACACCACTGCAGCTCGCCGTCGCTAATCGGCCACCCGCGTGCTACCAAGGAACACTAGGAAGCCGCCGTTGTCCCTGTGTCGCGCTCCGTCGACCAGAAGCTTAATAGGAGGCCACCTGCATCGGACGTCGAGCCACTCCGCAGCTACTACACCGTCACTCCACCGACCGCTAGTCAGCATCTCACCTCTCTTGCTCTCGGTGAGCATCGTAGCCCCCTTGCTTTCTTCTCACACGTAACCGTGTGGAGCCATGGTTCTTGCTCCGCCGGTGTGCATATGCCACTGTGTGTGCTCTAGCCATTGTGACATGTAGTCCAGAGAGCTCTAGGCCCCCTTTACCATGCAGATTGACCACACCGATGCGGGGGGAGGAGGGGGTGCTGCCCAATTTTTTTACACCGCCACCGCCTGTTTTGACCATCGTCTGGTGCCATTCCGGCCATGGACTGTCATCAATAAGCCCTTAGCCAAGTTCCCTGTAGCACCTAGGTTGCCGGTATTAGCTTCTAATCATGGAACTCCAGCAGGAGCGCGTCTCCGACAAGCTTACTAGTGCGGCTCTGCCCCAATTGCTCGCTGCCAGTCATTTTTCCACATCACCACCTCGCTCCGTGTCCACGCGCCCACGCTCGTGGGTGGCCGATCCGTTACTTGTGCATCGCACAGCCGAGCTAAGAAGGTCGTGCCCCAGTGGGCCTACCCAGCTTCACAGCACGCTAAAACATCCGACCCATTCTGAGCATGTCAGGCACTATGCAGCCCCAGCCTGGCCTAGCCCATCCAAGCCCAGACCAGGCCCAATCCGAGCCCATTTTAGCCCAATCGAGTACAGTTCATGTGGGTCCACTAGGTTACTGTTCATGTAGGCCCTAGTTACTGTTCAGTGGTTTCCACCCGAGGGTCCCACCAATGAATAGTGCAATTTGGTATTTTTCTGATTTAAGTTTAGATTAAATCTTCCGGGAATCATAACTTCTCCGTTCTAACTCCGATTTTGGCGATTCTTTCACCAAAATTGATCTAAATTCGAGATATATCTATTCATCATAGTGTGATATCCATTAGGGATCATTTGAATTTCCATTTTATGTTATTTAATTCTTTCCTAGTATAGCTCGTTGATGATTGTAGTCACAATTGCAGAACCGTCAGAATTCTACGAGTGCTGCGCAGGAAGCGCCAAGAGTGAGGAGGATCCTGACTACAACCAAGACCTTAAAGAAAACTTTGAACAGGGCAAGTCTTATCTCCTTGATTATATTGGACCTATGTTTTCATGTAATGTACATGATCAACTAAAACATGACTTATTATCGCATGTGCTAGTATCATGTTTTCCTTAAAACTGCCTGCAGTTGTTAATCCTATTAACACTTGTCATGCTATAAATGTTATCATCCAAAATAAATATCACCCTAGGATTACCTTTTGCTATCTATATTAATAACAAATGATTCCTTGATATCTAGTATGCTTAGGATTGAATACGTCTGTTCGGAGATGTTGCTTTTAAAGCACCTCTCCTAGGAGATAAGATTTATTATTATCAATGATAACTCATAAACCATGAATCCTTGATAGTTGTAAATTCCGTGATGGTTGTGAAATCCTTGATGTCATGTCGAATGTCGAGGGTGATGTGTAAAAATAGCTGAAAACTATTTTGGCGAGGGCAGGTGAATGCTTTTGGGGGCTTGAGTTACCTCTATGGTATTCATTGCCAAACGATACCTGTCCTGGCTATTTAAGGACCGAGTCTTTATGACTTCATGCTTTGCCACCCCCGTGCAACCATGCATCCCGAATGGGTCGGACTTGACTTCTCCTTCACCGGACTGAGTTGGGTATCATACTAGGAGGCTAAGAGTAGTGAAAAGTCAAATGACCATCTGTCCCTCTGTTTGAAGGTTGCGAGAACCAGCCTAGGCTTAAAAAGGGGGTTGGACTTCAGTACATGGCCTCTGATACTTGGGGGTAAATCTCATAGAAAAGCCTGGCAGGAAAGGCGATTGGAGTGTCTCGGTATGATTCGCTCCTCTGCTTGCAATGGTTGGACACTGAGCATATCGTGTACAGTGCACAACCTCTGCATAGTGTAAATCTATTTGAATAGGCGTGTACGCAGTCAAGGACATACGAAAGCAATAACACTGATGACTAGGCTCCAGGTGCGTGTGTCTTGATGAGTGAGTGTGTGGACCAGATGTCCGTGAGATGAGGTTACTGGCTCAATCCGCCAGGAGCTATGTGGTACTAGAGGTACACCAGATGTGATGATAGGGACTATGGAGTGAGTTGTAGCCCCTCCCAAGACAAAAAAAAAACCCAGATATAGCTTGTCACCTTGTTTTTGAACTATTCAAACTGTTTAAGATCAATAGTGGATGATACTAATACCTGCATAAAACTGATTTGCGCTAACTAAAATCATAAAGTCTGATCCTTGAATTACCCTTTTATGCATCTATCAACACTTTAAAGTAGTATGGGGCTTACAAAGTATCTTCTGTACTCACTCTTACTATCATTCAGATGAGAAAGCCAATGCCGACTTCGCAGGAGGTGCAGGCGAGGATGAAGAGTAGTCGTAGAAGTCATGTTCGCACCCTAGCATCTTGTGGCTATGGGTCCTTACTTTCTGCTGTGTTTTGTTGGCCGTTCGGCCTGGTTCGTAATATACTATATGGTTTGTAAACTATTTGTACTCTGAACATTAATATTTATGTACGAAGTTTCACTGTAATACTATAACTATTATACTATACGTATCAGCTACTTGATCTAATGACTGACATAGTAGGCATAGGAGATTCCGGGTTTGGGGTCTTACAGTAATGAGGTATTACCTGCTTATGATGAATTATCTAATGTTGTTATTCATCTTGATACAATCTTAGAGAAAAGAAACATGAAAGTTAAGAAACATAATTTTTTAATTGAATCACTAAATTCTAAAATTGTAAGACTTAAAACTTTGATCACAATGATGATGCATGCAAATCATGTGATTTAATTTATTCTGAGCTTACTTCTTTTAGAGATGTTCATGCTTCCACTCTTGAGAAACTTAAAAATGAAATTGCGAAGAATGAGAAACTTGTTGTGTTGAATAGCAAACAAATTAATAATGTTATTTGTTCAACTTCTGATTTGCTTGATTCAAATTCTTGTTCTACTTGCACAATTCTTGAATTAAAGTTGAATGATTCTAATACTACAGTTTCTCAAATAGCTACTCACATGATTACTCATGAGGTTCTTTCATGCTCTAATTGTCGTAATAAAGGAAACGTTAGAACACTTTTCTAAGGGAAAGAAAAATATAAATCTAATTTTAGATACATCTAAGATAAGAACATGTAAATAAGGTTTAGGTTTTGATCTTATGCTCGTTCTAAGACAAATACACCTACCGTTATTAGAACTCTTGGTAGTGACAAATTTGAAATATTACTAAATCTAAAAAAGTTGTTTTAAGTCTACTGGATTTTTATCTTCTCCGTGAATGCAGATATTGCTTCTTCTTCTGAATCTAAACATCGTGTTAGGTATACTTGAATTCATTGCGGTAGAGATGACCATCTAGTAGATTTTTACTTTAGACTAGCTAAACAACAAAGAAAAGAAAGGTTTAATGCTATGTCTAATTTTAGAAAGGCACATTTTATTCCAAGTGAGGTTTTGGCACCTCATTTTGTGCCTTGGGTGAAATTGTTATCACCTTTTGTTGCTAGAAACACAGGAAAAGCTAAAATTGATTTTGCTAATAAATATACTCGTTGTTTTGCCTACTTTTGGTCAGTGTCTTAGTACTAGATTCGTTAAAGTTTTTTTATTAACCCCAGTACCGAGACCTCAACATCTTCTAGTGCTATGTTAGTTCTTGGAACGAGGGATGGAGAACAAAAGCTTAATGGATCTCGGTTATTACATAATCGAGACTTGGATGGTTTTTCGTACCCTTGTGATGGTCTTCAAAAGGCTTGTTGGACATAATAGAATTTTCACTAATTTTGTAAGCTATTCTAAACACTCACGTTTTTTTTCTATAGATTTCTACTTGTGGTATGAGTGAGATGCTTGTTCCTATGATTTTTTCTATATATCCCCGTATGTTCGATCATGTTATAAGATGCATCATGATTTTTGATATTTAAAATCTGCTTATCATGATTCATACTTGTAATTAAAAAGAACATACCATGATATTTCAAAGACATATCCATGTCTCACCCTTGATTTCATTGGTTATTCTGTTGAGGGGGAGTAATTTTGAAAATTCCATTTTTTTAGAGGGAAGAATTTTCTTTCACTTAACTGCTTTGGAAAAGGAATTTTTTAGAGGATTGGTTTGAGAGTTCTTGCTTTTTGAAAAAAACAAAAATGTAATGAGCATTGTACTTTATCCATATATGACATTTGAAGCCATATTAATGCTACAAGATTTTTATGCTTTCATACCTATTTGTGTAACTGTGTAGTTTTTGTCATGAATTTTTTTAATTAGAATGAAAATATGAATTAAATATTGTTATGGTCAAACTTTCTTGATTGCTATGATCTTTTATAGAAGTGCTAAATGTGAAGTATCAAAGTTATGTACTAAATACTAAGTTATAATTTATAGATAAAAAAATATCAAGGAAATATGCATTCTCCATTTTTTTATGAGACTGCTTCTCATTGCACTTTGATATGAATTTTAATAAGTTGTGTATGATTGAAACAATTGATCATAAATTTCTGATTGTCTTTTTAATATGGGGTTGGTTTGGTTGAAAAGTACGGCTGATGGTGCATATAATTTTTTGCAATGAATTTTATCTTATATGCTTTCAAGCAATCAATCAATCAATTTTTTAAGCACAATGAAGTGTTAAAGTTTCAATGTCTTCTAAGATTAAAGTAGTTGAGATTGTGAGATCATGTCTTGCAAATAAATTGTTAGTTAAACTTGATGACTTGTGCATACACTATATTTTTATATGTATAGACGGGTCCGTACAATTATTTAAGCACAATAAAGTGTTAAAGTTTCAATATTTTATGAGATTGAAGTAGTTGAGATTAGGAGGCCATGCCTTGAAGATAAATTGTTAATTATACTTGATGAGTTGTGCTTACACTAAATTTTTACTTATGTAGACGAGTTGGTACAATTATTTTTGGTAACATGGCTTGAATGAGTATTCGCTTCATATGTGGATAAATTATGATGCATGTTATAAAAAAAAATGATAAAAGGAGAACAAAAAAGTGTCTTTTGTATTTTTTTTTTTATGAATCCATTGTTAAAGGGGGAGAGATTTGCGGTTTTATTCTTTCTTTTTGTCAAAAGGGAGATTTTCTTTTCTTCTTTTTATTTCAAGGGTTGAATTTTGTTTATGAAGAAAAGGGGATATTTTTTATCTTTTGATTGATCTTTTCGGTTTTCAATTTGCTTCTTGATTTTTAAAAAACACTTGTTTGAAAAGGTGTTGCCAACCTTCATTTCAAGTGTTGCCAATATTTCAATCAAGGGAGAGATTATAAGATCATGTGCTGAAAAATTGGCAAATACATAATTTGCATAATTGTGAAATGGGCAAAAGCACAAAGCGATTTATCATTTCACATGATGCTTTATCATTTAATGTGATGATGACATTGATAATGTGCATGCAATGATAATATGTTGCTTGATTATATGCATATGATGATGATGCTCGTGGTAGCATAATAGTTTTTGGGTTTTTATATGTGCAACACACTCATGTAAGTAGTGTTGTGCGGATTGACGTGAGTTAAGTTTGTAAAACTTGAGCTCGAATTAGTTATCGTTTTTGTTCATGTGCATGTGTCGTCCTGAGTACGGACGTGGTCGGTGACAGTACCGAGACTAGGTTCAGGGAGGACCTGAGGTCAAGGATATCACGATGTCATACGGGACGTTCGGGCTAAGGAGCGGTGTACGTGAAGATGATCATATCATATGACGTATACATGAGTTGTATGGGCTATGGTGTGGTGGAGTTGAATTGTGCCATGAGACGTACATGAGAGTTACACGGTCTATGGTGTGGAAGATCAAAGCATGGCAGGGTGTTTTGTGCAAAAATATTTTGTTCCAGGATGCATGCATGAGTGTGTGCATTAGAATAAAAGAATGAGTTGTTGTTGATGGCATTGTGGAGATGTGCAGCAACAGTGTAGCAGCAGCACTGTAAAGATGCACAGTGCCCAAGGTGGAGCGCCTAGGCCAGGTGGCCCATGCATAGGCTAGAACGGCATGTGAGGAGCAGCTGACGAGTTTTTTTATTTTTACATTTTCTAACATTAATACTTAAATAAATAAACCTCTAATGAAAAGATTTATATAAATAAACGCCTACTATTCTCCGAAAGGGTTGCAGCCCTTTCAGAATACGGTTAGCATGCTACGGTGACACAAGTATCTCTTACCGTCCTCTCAGAAGGCGGTTAGACTCTACACTCCCCTTATCGCCCTCTAAGAGGACGGTTAGCGCCCATGCCAGGCCCCCCACTGATCATCCCTCCCTTACCACTCTCTACGAGGGTGGTTAGAGCCCTTGCCGCCCTCTCAAAGGCGGTTAGCCATCCACCCCGTGCACTCCTCCCCCATCTAGCACACTGTAAATAGGCTAAAAATAAGCTAAAATAGGCATTTAAATCCAGAAAAAGGAAAGAGAGGGGGACGAGAGGAGAGAGAGGCAACGCAGCGAAGCCCTACTATTTTTTATCTGTGGATTTAGGATTTCAGTTTCTGGTAATTTTTCTAAACTTATATTTTTATTAGTAATTAAAATATTACTTGATCTAAGGTTTAGCAACATAATAGTAGTTACATTATATAAGACCTAGCGTTTAGCAAGGTAATCAGAAAATGAGGTTTTTTCTGTCTTTTGTAGTATATTATAAAGATCTATTTCAACATGGTAGGATAGCCATCTAATGTATAGTTTTATTTACAGTACGGTAATTTTGATTATCTAGATTTTACAAAATAATGATGGAGATAATAATTATAGATAATTAGAAACTGTATTAAGTAGATGGGGGTTTAATTAGTTTAAATTGGTTAGTTTGCTTAGGAGCAATATTGATTTTAGAGAACTAAATATACTGTTAGGTGATCATCGGTTCTGGTAATTTTGTCAGAGTTTCGATAATCAAAAGTATAGTTTTTCGGTATTAACATTGGACATATTTTTGGATGTTTTCAGGGATGTTCGATAAGCTATATTTCCATATATATTATGGTGAAGGTCATATTGGTTATGGTCCTAGCTGATAAAGACATCACTCTTTCGGATACACACACCGAGTATTCCTCCAACAATAGGTCCATTGACACGAGCTCGTGCACGTCAACTAAATCATGAGGTGAGCTCGTTCCTTAGTGTTCCTTTATATTTTGATAAGGATGGGATGCTACTGAATAATTGTGATGTATTATTACTTAGGAACACGGGAGAAGAACAGCAAGGGCGCCCAAGCCAAGGTGGAGGTCCAATCAAATTCGAGTCCGTTTCGGAGTCCAGGACCAGTCTGCACTAAAATCGTCGCCCAGGACGCATACGGACTCCGATTTCGACGTTCTACACATGGTTGGAAAGCTAAGGAGATAAGATTTCCAACGGGACTGGTCCCATGTCTAAATTCTTTCTGAGTCAACAGGAATCATCAAAACAAGTGGACGTCCAGAATCTACCAGGGTGCTGCGCCACCATATTTTGGGCCGTTGGGCCGTGTAACGTGTTGGAGTCCATTAGGGACGCGTCCAGGGGTCCTTGGCCGACCCTAGTCTTTTATATACAGTAGCCGCCACCCTAATTAGGGTTGGGTTTTGCTTAGATATTGATCTACACATAGTTGTGAGATTTTCGCTCTTGTTCCGGACCGACTAGGCCGCCGCAAGTGTTTGTGGAACCCCGACTTCGAGTGCTTGAATTCAATTCGCAATATTTCAGATTGCATCTTCTACGTTCTTGCTTGTGTTCTTGGTACGCTTGCAGGGATTGAGCCTTCTTGGCGAGATCAACCGCGCGACATGGTTGATAACCAACGGAGCTGTGGTGTAGTGATTGCAAGGGAGATGATCTGTTTGGATCGAAGCCTTTGGATTATCAACGTCGAGTTCTCCACCCACCGACTTATCGCTACCTTTCGGAAGATCAGGCCAACATTACTCATCACTAGCGGTGTAGATCTCTCCGAATTTCAGCATGTTGTCAAGAGACTTAGTAGAGCCGATGAGAGGACCATAGTGGACGTGAGCAAGTGGTTCATGCGCCATTTTTTAACTGGATCCCCAGCAACATAAGCTTAAGCTGAGAGTTGTGCTAAGTCGTGCTACTTAGGGGTACTTCAGGGAACTTGTCCCGATTAATGCGACATCTACTTGGAAGCAGTACTTAGATATAGCATGTGAACGTTGTCTCCCTCTTGTGCTGCTAGCTGAGGCGTACCAGAAGAATCCAATAGAGAAAAATGTTAGGGAAGTAGTATCAGGAACAAGTTAGGCAGTGGTGGATGAAGCACACCCGACAACTGCAGGGAATAAGCAAGACATTGGGGATGTGCAAGAGATGCAATCGAAGGGTGTAGCCAATGAGGGTGAGCACATCTCTAGCATAATTGAAGAGATGGAGAGGGAGGATCAGGAGCTCGAGAAAGCCATTGTTGATGAGGATTCATTTGACGAGGAGAAAAATACTCCTTTTCCTACAGAGTGGAGGAATTAGGAATTTTTGAAGCTAGTGGTCAGTGAGGGTCATCGAACACCATAGGAATATCATGAGAACAAGGTGTCCCAAAGTGCTATGTACCCTACTAAGGAGGCTGTTATTGATGCAGTAAAATTCTAGTCATTATCTCTTACGAGGCAGTTCAAGGTTGTGAAGCCAAGCAAAAGGGAGTACGACATCAAGTATTTGGTGTCTGATTGTTTGTGGCGGGTGCACGTATTCAGGGGGAAGTGGGTTGACTACTAAGAGTACTCAATAGTTAGGGAGCATAACTGTCACATTGAGGAAATAGAGTTGTCCTACAGGAATCTGTCATCTACTTTTGTTGCCAATGTTATGTACGGAGAGATTGTGGATAAACTAAAGTATGAGCCACATTCAATAATCTCTACTATTGAGGAAAGGTTCCAGCACACAATAAACTACGCCAAGGCATGACGGGCAAAATAGAAGGCTATTGATATGAGGTTTGAGACATACGAAGATTCATATGACAACTTACCACGTTAACTAGCCACAATATGTGCAAGAAACCCTGTAAGTTACTTTGACATCAAGCATTACCCCTCGAGTGAGAAGTCTGGAAAGCGAGTATTGCAGCGTACTTTCTTTACATTTGCGGCAACTATCAAGGCATTTAGGCACCGTCGAGCCATCATTTGCTTGGACGGGATGTTCCTCACTGGGAAGTATAAAGGACAGATATTGTCAGCAATTAGGGTAGACGGGAACAACTAAGTCATGTCACTGGGGTTTGCCTTCGTGTAGAGCGAGAATGGGGACAGCTGGTATTGGTTCCTTGAGTGGGTTAAGCATGCTATTGTTCTGGACCGGGCTGATGTATGTTTGATTTATGATAGATAATGCAAGGTTGTTACAAGCTTTGCTAGATATGCAATATGGCAATATTCGACGGTGTGTAAGAGCAAAGTGACCCAACTTGAAGAGCAAGTTGTGCATGAGGCATATGGGTGCAAACTTTTATAAATAATTCAAAAATAAGGATTTGATGAATCTTTTTTAGAAATTGTACAGCCAAAACCAACAGAGAAAGTTTAACATACTATGGGCAAGACTAGACGAACTAACCACGAAGCACACAGCTGAGGTAGCAGACACCGGAGATGAGTTGGCTACTCTTGGACCCATCCCAACAGATACTCCCCAGATAGTAAGGAGGTCAGGGTCAGCTGTTAGGAACTTTTCGCAGTAGATGCAAAATGAGCGAAGAGAGAAATGGGCATTGATGTACAATATTGGAGGGGCAAGGTATGAGATAATGATAACAAATCTTGCTGAGATCTACAACTGGGTTATGCGAAGTATGAGGTCCCTCCCACTTGTTGGAATTGGTAATTCATAGCATGCTTAATCTCATTTTTAGTCTACCTAATGTGGTTGACTTGCAGGTGGCAACCTATGAGCAGATTGCTTGGCACCATACATCTCGGCATGGGCCCATGCCCTTGAGGATGTCATCGAGGAGCCTCATCCTTTCGCCGACCTGAGCTTCGAGGAGTACCTGCAATGGTACGTCCCGCGTAAACGTACATGGGTCATCTACACCCCAGGTAATGTCTGGTCGCACGTCGCTTCGACTATGGAGGCCTGCCTGGGCCATTGAGACGAGGACACTGCATTAGCGGTATGTTTAATTAACGTATCTTTTTCACATCATATAATCCTGTATGAACTGAAATTCCTATTTCATGTTTGTTTCAAAAGGCCGATATCATATACGATATCCACAAGGATGCGGTTGGAGGCATGGGACGCCTAAGGCAAGGGATTCAGCTTAGTGTGACGGATGTAGCGGGATTTGTGAAGCGAGTTTTCGACAAGACCGCCCGAGCCCTGAAGCTTATCTCATGCCGATTCACCGTAGACGTCTCTGGTTCTCCTTCCAGGTCCAGTGGGGTCCATGCAGAGTTGTCCAGGAGGTCTAATGTGCAACAATCTCCACCGGGATCGGCATACACATCACCACCTTGTCCACAGCCTCCAGGGACAGTAACAACAGATTAGCGATATCTTTTTGTTACTGATGCATTAATTTCACAAATTATACTAGGTGCACCTACACGCTTATCAACGCTGACACCTAGACCATGGCCAACACTGACACCTTCACCGTTCATAGGCCTCTCAGGTAATAGGCGCCAATATACTGCCGCATTCAATATATTCAATAGTATATCTAATGTAACCATCCTTTCCCAGGTTACTACGATGATGAAGCTAGGACGTCTTCATATGCACCTTCACCGTTCACACTTCCACCGTTTGCATCCTACTTCGGCACTCAGGCATGGCCGTCTACATCTACCCTTGCATACCATACAGGTGCAACATTGCATTTTTACTAATACATTTATTTCCATATTTACTGTATCTAATACATTCATCCATTTATAGGCCCCTCTAATGATTATGCATGGACGACAGCAGCACCATCATAGTCGTCTTACTCGAGTCAGGAGGATAAGCCTAGGTCGGACCCCCATTCAACCTCGTGAGGGATTCCTTGAGGGGCACACCAGACTATGATGTCATCACGCTGTCCCAGTTGCCCATTACTCCACTACCAACGCAACAGACCTAGGAGGAGGTCTCAACTCCCTTGATCGCTACGAGGCCTACCATGCAGGTTGTTCAACCGGATAACCTGACCTACTCTAGGGGCCACGTGAGGGTGAACCAACGGTAGCAGCGATATGACCATGATGGTGGGCACAGCCGACAACAGCGGGGGAGGTAGTAATAGGATTTTATCTTTGCTTTCGTAACTTAGATGTTTGTTTCATGATGCATGTTCATTCACAAACTAGTCTTATATATTTAGACGTGTCTACATTCTATGTACTACATGTGACCGCACGCTAGTGCCTTTTCAGATTAACAAAACTGTCTTTTATAAGCGATGTGGCCGTATACTGTCGCCATTTATGAGCGATGTAAGCACACATCTGATTTTTATGTATTACAAATTCAAACATTACTACTTACGATGTCATTAATGCATTTCTTAATCCCATGTGACATCACTCTACCAGTTTATCAGAGTGAAGTCGCCTCTCACTGCCACCTTTTTAGAGAGATGCGACCCCTCGCTGTCAACTTTTCAGACTGATGAAACCGCGCACAGCCACCTTTTTAGACCGATGTGACCGCACGCTACCGACTACTCATAGTCCAGTGAACACTCGCTGCGGGAAGATATCCAGTGCATGCACTATCTCTAAATTACATACCTACACTTGGTGCATACACCATCAATCCTTGCTTATAAAAGGCGAGGCCGAGGCAATGACAAGTTCATGAGATCGCAGTTTTCCAAAACATCACTACCATCTGATACCTAATACCAAACCATGGCTACCTCCTCAAAAAGACATTTCTTGTGGATATCCAAATTTTCAATGATAGCCCTACAGACTATGAGCGCGACCTAGGCAAAAGGTGACGATGTGTTCAAGGAGGAGAATCTGAACAAAGTACTGTCAAAATGGCAGACCATTACCCATTGTCACTGTTTCACCACGGAGGAATGGTAGCAAACGGTAAGCTCCATGACCTCCATGGACCTAAAGATGCACTTGTTAGAGTATCGTTAGAGATATATTAGAGTGTGCGAACTAGCTGACATAGCAAAGTATTTTAGCAAGCGAGCACACACGATATTTATGCACCCTCAGTAGTACGAGGAGCACATTAAGGTACGTTCATCGTTATTACATGTCCCAGTTAATTGTTATGTTGCACTTCTAAGACACATTTATATTTTTATATGCTATTTTTGTATACTAGGTATTCTCTCGTGATGAAGAGTTGTTGAACAAACCCATCGAGAATTTTTTTTTGGCTACATGTACTATTCAGTTACGGTTGCCTACCCAGTCATTCGAGACCTTCACGTGGTTGTGAAAGAGACAGTGGTTCAAGCCGATATAAAAGATATAAAAGAGGTAGTCGTTCGACAATAACCATAAGAGGACATGCTTCTACCACTTGTATCAAACCAAAGGGGTTGGTTTCGACGATGATGACTTCGTGCTTACTCCTCAGAGAACTCCAAGCCGTTGTGAATTCTCTGATAATAGGGCAGATGACTGAGATCATAACTTTGATTATTTTTCGTATATACCAGCACCACGTAGATTAAAATCTCCAGAATACGATTACCATTGAATATGTTGTACTTGTTGAATTTAAGTTGGTTATATCATTTTTAATCTATTACCTAAGTTGTGTATATATCTTAGATGTAGCCTAAATGCTATTAGTAATGTTCAAATTCCATATACTCATCTCATGTACATATTCTATCTAATATTCAGTGTGGTTTTTTCATTTCACTTACATGTATTTATTCTATCTTCACTTTAATATTTTTTTGTGATTTTTGTTATTTTTATCTTAAATAATTTTTAGAATTTTTATTATTTTTATAATAAAACTAGGCTAACCATCCACTGAGGGAGCGGCAAGGGCTCTAACCTCCCCTTGAGATGGTGGTAAGCGGGTCGCTCGAGGGGCCTGACACGGGTGATAACCGCCCTTTCAGAGGACGGTAAGGGGAGTGTGGAGCCTAACCGCTCTCTGAAATAGTGGTAAGAAGTATTTGTACCACAGTGACATACTAACCGTGTTTTTAAAGGGTTTAGTGGACGATAGATGCCTATTTGTACAAATTTTTTAATCATGAGTCTATTTATTTAAGTATTAATGTTAGACAATGGAAAAATAAAAAACTCGCAGCTGACTGGAGTTGTCGGCCGGACCGAGCGTGGAGCAGGCGGGTCTTGCGGGTCCAGGCCGTAAGGACGTGGACTAAGGACGTGGCCCATTTCGGCTAAGGACGTGGCCCACTTCGGCTAGGAGGCGGCTACATGGCCCATGCTTTGCGCAGTAGAGTTTCCAGTAGGCCTAGTGTGCGCGTGACGTGGCCCAGCCGACGGAGGAGTCGGTTTTGGAGTCGGTAACTGTGCCGATATAAATAATTGATGGTTTGTGTACAGCGCCGTGACGAGAACAGTTGAATCGATCTATTTTTGAGGGAAAAATAGATGAAAAATTAGGCTTTCCTGAGAAACTTTTGTATACTTTGGAGATGTATCTTATAATCTAATCATGTAATAAAGAGTAAAATTTGTAAGTTTTCTCTCTGCGTTCTTCGCTTTTGTCATATCACGGTGATATTTGGTGGATCGTTTGATCCTTGAAATTTGTGTTTATTTGATCCATTCAAAATCATCATCAAGCATCAAGATAATTTTTTGAAAATTTTGGTTGATCAAATTTTTTAACTATACGTTTGATCTATTTTTGTTACAGTCTATCATAGCTTGTGAATTTCATCTCTTTAGATCCAGATATCCTATTAACTTGATGCACATTAGAATAGTTTTATATGATTATCCAGTTTCTACAGTAAAATTTTAAGGGCAATTCAACGATTGGATCCTTCTAGGTATCGCTTTTTTTATATGATAGCTGTTTGTACAGAACTGAATTTTACGATTAAATTGCATATTTGATTAGGTGATTTAAATTAGCTTTCACAATCATTCATCTCTGCTGGTTGAGTATTTTGCACATATTCCATCCAACGCGAGCAGAGTCTCATCTTGTGTTATCATTGCCACTCTGCTTCACAGTGGCAGTGATCTGATTCCTTCTCGCGCTCACGCCAACTAGACAACGGAAATTAGTCGAGTGAGCATAGGCTTTTTGTTGACTAGTTCGATGAAGGAAAGCATGCAATTTGTTCGTCAACTAGACGTTTATTTTCTGATTATGCAATTGGATGAAAACCAGAGGACTTGTCTTGCTGCTCATATTTGTGTACGCCCTACTTGTCCAATCTCATTCCATGAGTCCAAAAGTTTTACCAATCCCTGTAGAAATGGATAACAAATATACAGAGCGTCCCACTTCAAAATGTATTTAAGTATTTATGTTGGTTAGCTTGTAAATTTGGGTTGGGTTCCTTTGAAAGTTTAAAGTTCATGTATCTGTTCTTGTCCTCCTCTTAGCATCAATTTACTGCAGAGTGCAGACTCTCAGGTGGCCTTCTGGTTTGTGTAGGGCAAAAGAATATATCCTTCCATTTTTTTTGTGAGGCTGAATGAGCATGGACCTTCATTGTTAGCAAAAAAAATATCTTCTACGAACAACTACGGTGAGAGTACACTCACACGAATGGTTTAAACTTAGAGAAGAAGTGGAAAGAAAGGAACACCAAATGTATTGATCGTCGAAAGATTCGTCCTCTGATTCGGTGGCTAGGGATTTGTATTTATAGTGTCATTCGGGGTGTAAACGTACGATATGCCCTTACGGAGATAACAGTACAAATTACTACCATACTGCAGGGACTCAAGACCGATCGAACTTACACAGCTTGAGTTCTAGTAAAAATACTCTTACCCCTACCTAGAAAATATTATCTATTATAGTAAATACAGTGGTACAAGCAACCGTAAGGGTGCGATGCTAAGCCAGTCGTCAATTATGGCACGATACCACACTGTTCCGGGTATCAGGATGGCCTCCACTTGTACTGGCATTAACTGCCAGTCACTTCATGTTAGATGACTGCAGGGGGTGTCCTTCCTTTGCTGATATTTCCTTCGGAGGCTAGCTGCCTCCTCCGCCTAGAGAAGAAGCGGCCTGATGAGCTCTTACGGCCTCCGGAGGTTGTAGTCTCTGTGGAGAGTCCGTAACATTAGGGCTCTGGAGTAACACCAGATGACAACTCCCTCGTAATAACTATGGGCTGCAGCATTTCCCCTAACAGTACCCCTCATTCGTTGGCCCTGAGTTTTGGAGGGGAGAGCAGATGTTAGAAGGAATTAGCTCCAGCCCAGCCTTATAGTCAAGATCTCCTGAACAACCCCTCGCCATCGGAGAGTCTCTCCGTAGTGACCGTGAGTGATAGTAGCGAGGCTCTAACGAAGACGATGTAGTCCGAAGGGAATTACTTGGTTCCCCTTGGGCTCTGGAGCCTATGTGGAGGCTGGGGGCGTGGTTGTCATTGGAGCCAAAGGCCGTCAAGGTTGTGACGGAGGCACGCGCTCCGGAGCCCATGTGGGAGCCGGAGTGAGCCCTTCAGCCCCCTGATGGTGAGTCCTTTCGCCACTTGAATTGTCGCAGTAGAGATTGCATGTGGAAGCAAGGTACTCTCTTCATTTTCTTGGCCTATGTTTTTAAGGACATGAAGCTGACTGGGTAATTCATGGGTTCACCGGGGGTCTCGTCCCTGCAGCCCTTGCATGCACCAAAAGGAGGCCCGAACTATAAATGCGATGAGACGTGCAGGAAAAAAGCAGGGTGTCGATGTAGGATGTTGCCACGTGTATGGGGATCGACCAGGATGTAGCCACGCGCCCTCAGGGGAGTAATGGGAAGTACCACGAAGCGAAGCTCACGACTATTCTGTTTCCTTCCCCAGGCATGCATGACTGATCGGTTCGTCTATAAAAGCCAAGGTTCATCCAGCTGATCCTTCACTGATGTGTGGGGGACCGCTTCTCCTTATCTTGAGTATGGCGCCCTCTTCCTTCTCATCATCGAAAATGATGATGGCCTTGACTGGTTCATCACCTCTGACGACTGCCCTGGCTCCATCAGTCGTGCCGCCTCCGTAAGCGAGCGATCTTGTGGGCATGCTTGAAAGGCTAGAGCTAGTGCTTGCATGGTTGGAACCGATGACCATCATGCTTCCATCATTGCAGAGGGGGCCGCTTCCCGCTACTCTAGCTCAACCTCCAATCTGAGTGGTCGCTCCTATTGAGATCGTCGATATCTCCGATGATAAAGGGGATGCCGACGGGGATCTCCTGATGAAGGAGATCGACGAGGAGGAGAAGGCGAAAGCGAAGAAAGGGGCGTCCCGAACAAAAAAGAGGCCAAGGAGGAGGGAAATAGGGTTGTGGAGGAGGTCTCTTTGTCCTCATCCTCATCTTCAACAACTCGGGGGCTGGCTACTGCATCAGCTTCCGCAGCAGTAGGCCTCAGATGAAGCACTTATGCCACTTTGTGCGTGGTCGCTGTTAGGGCTCGTAGTTTTTTTTGTCACCTTGTACTCTTTCTCCCCTTCGTTTGCTCTATCAGGATTTGTTTTTTGTATGGCAATGCTTCTCTTTGTAAGGGTTCTTTGGATGTGCAAGTTTTTAGTAATATAACTAAATTCTTAGAACTGCTTAGTGTTTTTTTTTCTCGAATCGAAGTGTATGGTGATCCTCCGAACATGTGGCTAGACATCTCTATGTGTGCTTCCAGCATGATATACCCTTTCTTCTATGCGATGTCGGTTCAGACTCCTCTCCAAATTTGTTCCAGATTTTTGACTCAAAGCGATCCACTCGGAGCTCAGCAGACGGGCTCTAGAGGCGGGGCCATCTGTTGGAAATACTCACGCGAGATGGAGATGCAAGGCAGAAAACTAGTTAGTAGAACACTGGTAGGAAGAGAAACACACAAGAGTTCTTGCGGCAACACACACACAACTATGCCTTTTCTCTTCTTATTATTCTACCTGATAAAACTTATTACACATACTCGTATATAAAGACACACACTGGTGACAGGTCGTTCCTTGCGACGTGCTCAACTAGCTGCAAGAACCAGATCACAACTGCTTAACCCATACACTGACTACATGCATGACTCTTAACTAACGTGGCCAGCCACATCGCCCATCTCTCCAGGAGTGCAGGCCACGCACTTCTCCATGGCCGGACCGCTTCCTCCTCCTGGATATGCTCCACGACTTGGCCAAACTCCTGGCCGCAATTTCCTGCATGGCTGAACTCCATGAACACCTGCATGCACTCGTCTCCTGGCTGGCTGGCAATCAGCTCACTACTCTCTTCTAATTTGCCCACAAGCCATGCATCACGCACTCTTCACATGGACTAGCCTATTACATGCCAAACCGACACATACACAAAGCTAAACATACTGCTAATGCAAAATCAACAAGATTAATCTAACACCATCTGGAGCTGCCCGGCGGTGCGCTGGAAGAGTTACCAGAGATTGGGGGAGGTAGTTCATGACCCCCTCGGCCCTTAGCCGCAGCCAGGCTCCAGAGGCAGGGCCATCTGGAGCTCCGTGGTAGTTTGCTGGTGGTGAAGCCAATGGCTGGGCCGGGGAGGCAGTCCGTGACCCCCTTGGCCCTTAGCTGCAGCTAGGCTTCAAAGGTAGGGCCATCTAGAGCCCCGCGGTGGTTTTCCAAAGGTGAAGCCGATGGCTAGGCTGGGGAAGGCGATCCGCGACCCCCTTGACCCTGAGCTGTGACCAGGCTCCGTAGGCAGAGCCATCTGGAGCCCCCGCGGTGGTTTACCAGAGGTGAAGCCGATGGCTGGGCTGGGGGTGGTTTGTGATCCCCTCGTCCTTTAGCTGTGGACAGGCTCCGGAGGCAGGGTCATCCATAGCCCTTTGCTGATTTGCCGGAGGTGAGGCTAATGACTGGGCTGGGGGAGGCGGTTCGCAACCCTCTCAGCCCTTAGTCGCAACCAGGCTCTAGAGGCAGGGCCATTCGGAGCCCCATGGCAGTTTACCAGAAGTGAAACCGATAGCTAGACCGGGGTGGGGCGATCCGCGACCCCCTCAGCCCTTAGCCACGGCCAGGCTCTGGAGGCAGGGCCATCCAGAACCCTGTGATAGTTTGCCGGATGTGAAGCCGATGGCTGGGCCGAGGTGGGGCGGTCCACGACCCCCTCAACCCTTAGCTATGGTCATGCTCCGGAGGTAGGGCCATCCGAAGCCTCGCGGCAGTTTGCGGGAGGTGAAGTCAATGGTTGGGCCGGGGTAGGGCAGTCCATGACCCCCTCAGCACTTAGTCACGGTTAGGCTCCTGAGGCAGGGCCATCCAAAGCCCCGTGGTGGTTTGTCAGAGGTGAAGCCGATGGCTAGGTTAGGGTGGGGCGGTTCGTGACCCCCTCGGACCTTAGCCACGGCCAGGCTCTGGAGGCAGGGCCATCCAAAGCCTCGCAGTGGTTTGCTGGAGGTGAAGCCAATGGCTGTGCTAGGGTGGGGCTGTTTGTGACCCCCTCGACCCTTAGTCGTGGTCAGGCTTTGGAGGTACGGCCATCCGGAGCCCCGCAGTGATTTGCCAGAGGTGAAGCCAATGGCTGGACCGAGGGAGATGGTCTGCGATCCCCTCAGCCCATAGCCAAGGCCACGTTCCGGAACCAGGGCCATCTAGAGTCTTACGGCGGTTGTCGGAGGTGAAGCCAATGGTTGGGCCATGGGAGGTGGTCCGCAATGCCCTCGGCCCTTAGCCGTGGTCAGGCTCCAGAGGCAGGGCCATCCAGAGTGCCATGACGGTTTGCCGGAGGTGAAGCCAATGGCTAGGTCGGGGTGGGGTGGTCCGGGACCCCCTCAGCCCTTAGTCGCGGCCAGACTCCGAAGGCAGGGCCATCCAAAGCCTTGCAGTGGTTTGGTGGAGGTGAAGCTGATGGCTAGGCCAGGGGAGGTGGTCCGCGACCCCCCCGGTTCTTAGCCGCAGCCAAGTACTGGGCAGTAGAGGAGTCCATACCAGCTTCCATGCCACACAGAGTGGACTTCTACTTAATATTTGGTATGTTCTTTATGTATGATATATATATATATATATATATATATATATATATATATATATATATATATATATATATATATATATATATATATATATGAAACTGTATTGTACTGACTTCATCTTTTGCCTTACATTCTTTTGTCGCACCAATGCTTCTGTTGTCTCCCCTTTCCCGACCCCTCGCATCCTGCAGCCACTTGCAGCCGGTGGGTGTGATTTTCTAGGGGTGTTTTGTCAAGTTTGGTGTGAGAAAAGCTGAATTCTTGTTGCCTTCTAAGTGACCCAGGCTAACAAGGACGTCCCTCTGGTGAGTGGCATCGACACTACCAAGGCTATGCAATGCCTTCCAGATGACCTAGTCATGCTGCGCTTGTAGGTGTGTAGGTTCCACTACCTGCTAAGGCTATGCAATACCTTCCAGGTGACCTAGGCTCGATGCTTTCCAAGTGACCTAGGCAATGCTATGCCTACAGGTGTATGGGCGTGTCCACCATCGAGGATGTCCCTCGGGTGCGTCGCATCTCCACTACCAAGGATGTCCCTTTGGTGCGTGGCATCCACACTATCCAGCTATGCAATACCTTCAGGTGACTTAGGCATAATGCCTTCTAGGTGACCTAGGTATGTTGCGCCTGTAGGTGTGCAGGCTCCACTACCTACCAAGGCTATGCATTGCCTTCCAAGTGACCTAGGATTGATGCCTTCTATGTGATCTGGGCATGCTAT
This sequence comes from Phragmites australis, assembly GCF_958298935.1. NCBI lineage: Eukaryota > Viridiplantae > Streptophyta > Magnoliopsida > Poales > Poaceae > Phragmites > Phragmites australis. The sequence goes on along the minus strand of NC_084941.1, from coordinate 17,900,925 downwards.
ACCTACAAGTGCGTGAGCGTGTCCACCACCGAGGATGTCCCTCGGGTGCATCACATATCCGCTACCGAGGTTGTTCCTCTGGTGCGTGGCATCTACACTATCGAGACTATGCAATGCCTTCCTGATGACCTAGTCATAATATGCCTTTCAGGTGACTTAGGTATGCTGCACCTACAGGTGTGTGGGCTCCACTACCTATCAAGGCTATGCAATGCCTTCCAGGTAACCTAGGCTCGATGCCTTCTAGGTGACCTATGCATGTCATGCCTACGTGTGCGTGGGTGTGTCCGTCACCGAGGATGTCCCTCGGATGCATCGCATCCTCGCTACTGAGGATGTCCTTCTAGTACGTGGCATCTACACTACTGAGGCTATGCAAAGCCTTCTAGGTGACCTAGACATATTATGCCTTCCAGGTGACCGAGGCACGTTGCGCCTACAGGTGTGTAGGCTTTCATTGTTGTGTACTATTTGAGTGAAGGCATAACTTAAGTTTTGCTACGTACTGTTTAAAAAGAGATATAGCTTAAGTTTGACAGTCTATTGTTGTCAGCGAAAGGCTAGCTACGGCACAAGTGATGACTAGGTCGGACAGCTATTTTCAACACATGCCAAACTAAGATATAACTCAAGTTTCGTTGTCTATTGTGAACAAGAATATAACTTAAGTTTTACTATCTACTGTTGAAACAGAGATATAACTTGAGCTCTACTATTTCTACCTGGTAGCTACCTATCGTAGAGACTTACAATAGCTAGGCTAGATACCGGCTAGGCAAACTATTGTTAGGTGGTCATATGCGTATCTTTGCCAAAATAACATCTGTGCGGTAAGGTCGGAGGCCCAGAAACCCTTGTAGCTCCGAGGCGGGGGAAGGGTTCGCCCCTCCGGCCTGAGTTTGGTCTTGCGGACCTCCGAGCACCCTGGGCCTTCTTTCCAGGGCCCATTGTCCTTTCAATAGAGCACTTCTCACATACATTCTTTATAGCAGCGGTGTATACATGTGGTTTCCATCCATTCTGGGTATGGTCACCATTGTTGTGATGCTAAAAAAGAACTTCCAAAAGTGCATTGTCCATTTCATCAGTTCAAGTAAGATAGTTCCTAAAACATTTATTTCCCTTCTCTACATTCATGATGATGGAGACAATAGACAAAGTATGATAACTTTACAAAATGGTCACCATGCGATGATAACTTTACTCTCTCTCTCTCTCTCTCTATATATATATATATATATATATATATATGTATATATATATACATAAATTCTTTATAGCAGCGGTGTAGACATGTGGTTTCCATCCATTCTGGGCATGGTCACCATTGTTGTGATGCTAAAAAGAACTTTCAAAAGTGCATTGTCCATTTCATCAGTCCAAGTAAGATAGTTCCTAAAACTTTTATTTCGCTTCTCTGCATTCATGATGATGGAGACAATAGACAAAGTATGGTCTACCTTTTACTTAAGCATGGAGAAATTAAATATTCAGTTGCTTCAGGATGAACCAAATTGATGTTAACACCTTTCTTACATGTCATTTTATTAAATTGATGCATAATGTACTTGTGGTTTAAATAGCTTAGTAAAACCAGTTTACTTGTTGAGATTTTTCAATCTCACACTTGCATTTCTGATTTTTCAATCTCACACTTGCATTTCTCCCTCCCCAGGTTGCTCTTCTGGAAGCTAGCATGAAAGGGTTGTGTGAGCAACACGTCATCCACTTTTGCACCATCACAAATAATTTAGAGTAGTGCTGTAATAATAAATAATTGTTGCCGGTGTCGTTGCTTGTTAGTTTTATTAATGCCCTAGAGTAGTTAAGCTCTTGTTCTTTTATTGGTAGGATGTTTTAAAATATTAGTGTAATTGTTTGTTCATAAAACATATTTGTGGAGTAGTTTAGTAGCATCCTAGGCTTGTGTGGTTTTTGGGGGTGTTACACTAAGCCTATGCAAGTCCCAATAGTAAGCCCACTCGAAGAAATATTTGAAGTTTGCTTGAAGACATCAAGGTTTCCTTTCAGGCTTCTATGAAGTTAGCTAAGCCTATGCAAAGTCCCAATGGTAAGTCCACCTAAACAAAATTTTGAGATGCTCCAAAAGATACCCGACTTAGCCCGTGATGACCTTCTGCCGTGATGATCTTCTCAAAGCCTATGGTGTTCTTACAAGTAATGAACATAAATTTAAATCTCTTATGGCGTTCCAATGGACATGAGAAAGAATTGGCTACTCATGCAAATTTGAAAGAAGTTTGGTCGCTTGCTCAGGATGCTCATGACTTGTTAAACTAGTGCTCACCATGATGTACGAACCTAATTATTGACCATTTTATTGTGACATGTAATATATCTCATGTATAGACGTGTCGTGATGTTTCGAATAATTTAAATCAGCGCGAACTTTAAATCAGTGAGATGGATGATATTATGTATGTATGGACATATCGAGATGTTTCGAACAATTTAATTGAGTGCGAACTTTAAATCAGTGTGATGGAGGATATTATGTATGTATAAATATCATCATTTTTCATGTATGTCGTGAATTTGTACATATTTTGTATGCATGCTTGTGATGTCAATTTGCATATAAAGTGGTGGCTGTTGATGTTAGAGAAATCAATGGAGGAAGTAGGCGATTCCAAAAATGGCAAATCCAAACCAGTGAATTGAATTGGAGCTGTATTCCAACAAACAAATTTAGATTACAACCAAACAAAAGAATTGAAATCACAATCCAATTCTAATTTCACATGAACTAAAATTGCTTCTCTAATTTCAGGAAAAAAAAATCATTTTTAGGAACAAACGGAGCCTTATGGAAATCAGAAGGGCAATAAGAGGACGAGGAAGGCTAGCAAGCCAACATAGCAAAGAGGAGTGAGCATGATCGAGAGCGAGTGTGGACTCAATCCGTAATTACCAGCGGTATTTTCTGGCCCAAAACGGAAAACCAACTAAATAGCCAGGAGTGGCCCAAACTGTTTTTGGACATTACCGACACCGAAACTGTTTTAAAAAATTGCCGATTCTGTCTGAAACTGTCAGTAGTATTTGAAAGCTATCATCGACAAAACGGGAATTACCGTTTTCGTCCCTGGGGAGAGGTTGGAGGACGCAGCAGCAAATGACCAAACTCCTGTTTTATAGCAGTAGATATATTAGCGGAGAGTAGAGAAGATTATTCGACGGCACTAGCGCAGAAACCACCCCGGAGCCCTTTGCCGGAGCGGAGCAGCGCGATGTTCCGCAACAAGGTTCTCTTCCGCGCCGCCGCCTCCTCCTCCTCGTCGTCCGCGCCGCTTCCGCCGTTCCTCCTCCGCCAGCTCTCCCTCCCCGCTGCCGTCCCCATCCCCACACTCGATCTCGACATCCTCTGCTGCAGGCTCTCCCGCCGCCACCGCCTCGCCTGCCTCCCCCAGCCCCCCGCCGACTCCCTCCTCGTGTACCAGGTCTCGCCCCATCTCTTCGCACCAGAGGAGCATGTACGCGTCCGTTCTCGACGACGAATTGTAAGCCTGCGGCTTTCGATCGTTGCAGAGATGCCAGTCTCGCGAGGCGGCCGAGGCGGTCTCCGAAATCATGGCCGCGTTTCCCGGCGCCTGGGTGAGCACTTCCTCCCCTCTCGTGCCCCTCACATGTTCGACGTTTTGTTGCAATGCGCGATCGCTTGTAACTTTGTACTCGGTTTGTGACAAGCAATGTACCGGTTGGCATGGTGTTTGGCATTGTAGGTGGGCGAGGAGGAGGAGCTGGCATGTTCGGGCGCGCTGGTCGCGAAAGCGGTTGAGTGCGGACTGCGGTCTCTGATGCTTGAACATGGATGGAGGTGTCTAGGAGAGAGCATATACATCGAGTCGGCGTTTTTGGAGAATGAGGAGAGGAGTGATCTGTGTGCGGTGAATGTGGTGCGGTATTTTTTTTTTTTTTGGCTCTGCTTCCCCATAACTGGAAATGAGCATGCACGTTGGGATGGCACAATGATTAGTTAGAGGATATGGTGAAGCAATTGATGAGAAATGGTTAATTATGCAAGGCACGTGACGATTCTAGTGAACCACGTGCAACAGTAATCACAGTTTAGTTTGTGCACAGACCCGTTAGCATGGCTTGCGCTCAGTATGAAGCAAGCCTGATGCAGCTTGAACTGATGAACTTCTAGCAAAACTAACCCATAGATTGTTCAGAAACGTCAATTGTTAGTTTATTGTTAAACTTATAATTTTAAGTGCTCATTTATCTTTGATTATTTGAATAATCTTAATAACTCAATAGTTCACCTCTTCATAAGTCCTTGTGTACATTGTGGTTTCATGTCATGATCATGAACCTATAGTTGCCATCCAATTGTTTGTTGTCCAGCTACCAAAATTTAAATATGCTTTATTCAAATGGACGAACAATTTTAAATATGTAACAAGCAGCAAAAATGGGATGCTTCTTGCAGTGTTATATAAATAGATTTTCTCCTCCCCGTCCCCTTCACATGTTTGTTGCGATTCAGCTATTAAATGCTTTGGTTAGACTATTTCTACTTTTTGTTCTTTTCTACTTTACTATGAGCTTTTGATATTATGGTGTGGTTGTTATATAGTTTTCGTTATTATCTTAGTGGCCAAATTGCTACAGGAAGTTCGATTAGGGAGAAATGATGATTTTAAGTTTCTTGTATCACCTGATGCATTTCGGTTCACCACTCATAAGGTATCCCTTCAGTTTTGTTCCTATTTCCACTGTAGAGCAGAAAATAGTTCGAGTTACGAAATTCTATGTGTTGCTGTTAGATTTCTGGTGCTGCTAGCTCCCATATGATGGAAACATTCCAGCTTAAGGAGGTAGTTTTGGATAGCTGTAACTTTCTGACTGTCTGTACAACTCTTCCTACACTTCAGGAAGGACATGTTATAGGTAAATTAGAGTTTCCATATTACTTCACTTGTCAAAACAATATTTAATATTTTTTTGAGGATTTTTTTTTTTGGGTAGGATATAGTAAGATACTCCCCTCAGAACAATGCTTGGATAAGTTTATGGAGCTTTGCTCACTTAAGGTGACATACGATGTTTCTTGCCTTTTTTAAGTCTTTGTTCATTTTATGCTTCTTTTAAGAGTGGTTCCTTTGTATAACTTGTTTTCTCATTTTGCACAATTTGTGTTCTATAGCATGGGTTAGATACAAACTACAATTATCATGTAGCAGTCAAACTTACTCACGGAGCTTCATTGGAAACACAATGGTTATCTTTCCCTTAAATCCTCTCTGCATATATTGCGTTGCACTGTTAATATTGATATATTGAGCATTGCTACTTCTCAGGATCATCTCAATATGTGTCTGTTTTGTTTTGGTTTGTTCAATTAAGTAGGTTGCCTTCTTCATTTGTTCTTCAAGGTTCAGGGCTTCAACCAGCCTTAAAATCTGTAAGAGCATCAAAGGCAATGTCTTCCTTGCAATCCTTTATAGATGTATTGAAAGGTAAGGGGTTTGCTGTTTCTACCTTTTGTGAAAATATTCTGTACGAACTTTAAGCTGTCTTACATGCTTCTGGTTGTTGTGATGCCTTGAGTATATAATATTCTTTATAATCACATTTTAATGGTTCTGGAAATAATATTTATATGTGCGGGAAAGGATCGCTTGTTGAATCCTAATTAACCTTTTCTCCTTATTTCAGCTTGGAATTTCTTTGGCCAGAATCAACTAGTAATTAAGGTACATTTTGAGCAACCGACCTCTGTAACTCATTGTATCAGATTGAGTTCTTTTTCCACATCATATTATGAAGTGGCAACTAAACATATCTGCATGTGAATTGTTTCATTCTATGAATTTGCTTCATTTGTTTTAAATGGTACCATTCATATTGAACTATGATAGCTTTTATTTCTCTCTATATGGTTGTACATAGTGAGCATAGCAGCGGTCTGTTGTTTCCATGGTGGGTTAAACACTTAAACTTATACTGTTACAGGAACAATTACTACTGAACTGCACCGCAACTCTGCCTACTTGGGATAAAGCTGCAAGTAACTTGACATTACACACTGCAAGAACTGACAATTCCAAGGATCAACCATTTATTCTAGGTACATTGTGCCCAAAGAACTTACTTTCTTGTATGACTGAAAATTTTGTTTTATCACCAGCTAAATGCATACATATGTTTTTTTCTTCTACAAGACTTTCGCACCCCAAAACCTGCTGTCTTTTGTTCGTTAACTGCGAAATCGTGGGATACCAAAGTTCACAAGGTAGCTCATTCTTTGGATGACAATTACAATCTTAGTTGTACAAGTTCAATCAAGTATGGCTGTCAATCAAAACCGCATGTTCTAACCAGTTCATGCAAAGGTAAGATCAAAATGTTCTTACCTTTTATTTTTTAATCTTCATGATATACAGATAGATCAGTTCAGATGAATTAATGATGTTTCTCATTGCCTATAGTACAAATTTTATCTTTGATGAGGATTTTTGATAATTAATAATTAAGGATTTACTAGAAATACGGTATATTTTGAGGATGCAGTACTATCGTATACGTATGTGTTACCTTGTATGGTAGGCTTAACAACTGCCATGAGGTAAATAAGGCATGTGCAAATATTCTAGGCAGTTCACCATATGGAAACTATCCCCGGATCAGGAAATAATCCTCCATATAACACAATCCGGAAGGATACGCTTGAGACTTCGAGTATGGTATGTTTCCCTAACCCAACCATTAAAGGAGGGGAGAGGGTATTTCAAGGAGGGTGAGCTAGGAGCTAGAAGCCAGAGAGCCGAAAAGGAAGAGAGAAGCGATACGAGGTTGGGTACAAACAGAAACAACCCATTGAGATCCATGAAAAATTCAAGCTACGATCATATTCATCCGACAAGAAATTCAAGATCTACAATACGAGAGAACTCGTCGAGATTCATAGAAGTAGATCTAGACAATCCCATTGTAATTGTTTTCTCCCAAGATTGATCAAGGCAACACATGATATAGGGTTATTATTCTAAAGGAGGCTCGAACCTACATAAAATCCCATGTCCTCTTCGATACTCACAGTTGATGAACAAGTATCCTTACTTTAAATAAGTATTTGCATAATCGACTTTACTAATCGTTGACAACTGGTATCGCCGTGGGGATACAACAAGACATATCTTCATAAACTAAGCGCATCAAGTCTTCGACAACAGGCTTCTCTGATGTTGGGTTCTATGGCAACTTCGGACCCAACATCCACGTGAATTCCAATGAGTTGACAGAGGTCCCTCGATCTCCGATGCCAAATTTCACCTATCGAGCCCTGAAGCTCGAAGGTCAAAATGATTACTCATGTGATCATACGGCTAGTAGATCGGAAAACCCGACTAAGATTATGGCCTCAAATTCTAGTGGCCTCCACCACTGAATAGTCGCCAATATAGAGCAGGACATTCCGGAGGATGAACCTTGCTTCTCGGAGTTTGATGCAATTACAGACAAAGAAGATATGCAAGACTACTGTGTCAATATGCTCTCTGTTGATCAATAGAAGGACCTGGCGATGGTTAATCCTAGACATGAGAACCATGACGCAAGTAACAATGATGATGGGGCACGATGAGACGAGTCGAGTCCATCAAGACATCTCACACTAGCATACATTCAAGACGAGCACGAACGTCATGTGAATCTCAAGACGTTGCCTAGTCGGATGTTTTTTTGGCTCATTGGCTTGACAAGGTAATAAAGGCCAATTTATTTCTGGTACTGCCGAGCGCCTTGTGCAAAAACCCTACTCTCCGCCTAAGGGATGTTGAATACTCTAGAAGGGGCACGGTGGTTGGAGAACATTGCTGGGGTTATCAACGATACACAGCAACGAGCAGAAGCCTCTAGCTCAGCGAGATCTACCACTCAGACGAGTAGCTCATGCCGAAACAGTGCTGACCAAGTTTCCTTGGTTTTGCAGAGAGAGGCTAGACCAGCCCACAAAATGATGTACGCTCGTGACCAGTGAGCGCGTTGTACAACACCTCCCAGATATCAATCTATGCGAGATCTACGCCACAACATCAACAAACGTCGCAACAGGGTGGAACATCGAGATAGGGTTACCGGAGATCAACAAACGTCAGGCCAAGTTCCAGAAATCATGCCAATACGATGTTTTAGGGTGGGGCTACCGGAGAGCACCGCGGTGGTTACCGAGTGTTGGACCTTCACAACCAATCTCCGAGCAGTAGGCTAGCTGGATAGATTCCGACCGACACGCTGGAGAAGTACGATGGAAGCTCTAATCTGTTAGAATTCCTCAAGATCAATGCAACATCTACCCAAGAGATCGGAGTGGATGAGAAGGTTATGACCCATTACCTTCATACGACACTTAAGGGTCCGTCCGATCATGGTTCACCAATTTGTAGCATAATCGATCTACCTGTGGAAACACTTGTGTGATCTTTTCTTGGTTAACTTCCACAGATCAAAGCACTTGGTGAAAAGGAAATTGAACTTGGTCCAAGTATTCGCTAATGAATTGTCGAGTTTTCCTTCTCTGATTGCTCAAATATTTTTTGTTAGCGAGAACCTTATCATGTTGTTAAATATTAGTTGGTGTCTGTTCCCTGGTTAGATGGGTCGAGAATTTTGTTTGTTCGAGTAATAACTCGTGGGCTAATAGTCGAGTATGTTATCCTTTCGCTAATTTGATTGTTTCAGCCTAAGGATTTTTCGGGAAGGAATCTAATCGGGAAAGCACTCGAGAGGATTTAATTCAAGGCAATAAGGAAAAGGAAAGGACAATAAGAGTACATACCAAATGTAAGTTTATCTAATTGTCATCGGTTACATCATCATACTCAATATTGTTTACAATGGAGTTAGCTATCGGAGTACAACCATTGATAAGATGTCGTGCCTCCCAAACCCCATAATTGAAGTCCTTAGCAAACACCGATAAGTTGAGATTAGAATAGTGGCTCTTGAGACAACCCAACATATCAGAGATGCATTCAAAAGTCAACTCTTTTATCTACTTGATGCTCCATCGATGAAGGATGAGTGAGGCCTCTTGGACTTCTCGGCTAGCCACGTGAGGTGGAAAGTGTAGCCTTCCTATGTATGCTCGAGAGGAGAGTCAACTCTCAACTTAAATTTCTCCATCGAGGTGTTAAACAAGTTGAAAGTAGTCGCTAACATCGACTAGAGAGAAAAGAGCGTGGACTTGGCGACTATAGCCTCCTTTTGAGCCAAACTCCTGGTGGCTTGCAGTTGCTTCTTCTCGAAGGCAAAGACTGAAAAAGAATTTACTTAAGTCATTAATGCAACTTCGTAATAAAAATTCCGACTAGTTTGGTCGAAGATTTACCCAAGAGGTCCCTTTTCAATGCAACTACATCAGTCGAGTGGGCAGTGTCCTTCTTGGTGGAGGCGCCTAGAATCTCCATGCACTCCTTCTCGAGACGTGCGGTCTTGGCTTTCTCCTCTGCCAACTCAAGTTGGAGTCGTTGTACTTTGCTGGCAGAGGAAAGTGAGGCCTTGGCCTCAAGTTCAGCATACCACCTAGGCTTGAAAACGGAGTGGATATTTTCCGTTCTGTATCCGGGAAAACGGATACGCATGGTCTTATCCAGATAGGGATAAGGATATGGAAACGAAAACGCTTTTTGGGCCGGATACGGATACGGAAACGGATATTCAGTCAGATTCAAAACGGATAATATCCGTTTTCAGTTTTTCAGATTCAAAACTTAGAGATAACAAGATTCAAATGGCTATATTTTCCAAGCTATAAGTCTGATTTACAATATGACTGTACCATTATTATCCTTGTAATTAAATCTACAAAAAAAGACCTCACTTGGCTATATTTTGATAGGAAAAAATTTATATGACATGTCATACTCTCAATTGCCTCAAATTTTGGTATGGTTGCAATCCAAATTTATGCATAATTGAAGAAATCTTTATGATTTGATAGATATCCAGATCCGTATTTGTATTCGATTCGTATTCGCACCATATTTGTTTTCGATACTGTCCATATTCGTGATTTCCGTATTCATTTTCTTTTCTGATGAAAAATAAGGATAAGGATATGACCATTATCCATCTGTATCCGATCTGTTTTCATCCCTAATACCACCTGTACATCATTTGCAAAGCTCTTGCACAACGGATTATGGCCTACAAAGTAAAGTAAATGGTTAGGCAAAAAGAACTTTCAAGTAGGCCGTTCGTAAGTATGAGTAACTTGGACAACAGTTGAAGGTCTGTCTTCGTGAAGGGTTGGCAAGGGAGTCGAGCTAGATTACTTGATAATCTCCGACCAACTCGTCAGTGACTGGCCATCGAGCGGGCCAACTCCAAGAACACCACCGGCCATTGTTGTACCGGTGGAAATCTTAGTTGTTGTCCCGAGAGGGTGATCCACGCTCGGGGATTCCATCGCAGCCGCATTGCTTTCAGAGATGACTGTCACGACCGTTATCGTTTCCAAGAGGTTTCCTTGGACCCAGTTTCGACATTGGTCAAGGTTGTGGTAGCCGCCATTACGGGAACAATGATAGGCTCTTGTGCCTGCAAAACAAGTTGGGGATCACTCCCTGAGCTCGGAGCCGATGACTGAGACAAGAATATTGAAGAGAATTTCGATAAGGAAGAAAATCAAAATTGTAGCAAAACTATGAAACTTACCTTGGGGTTTTAAACATGAACTTGAGGGAGGGCTTCACCCTCACCTTGAGAGAAGGAACTCCCGAGTTGGCAGGTTCAGCCCCAGACTCAGGAGGGGAGATCACCAGAGCGGCACTTTTCTCTTCAGACCTCTTTTTTGATGACTCCAGCCGAGGCATCCTTTGCTTGCTTTGATACTTCTACTTGACGCAAATTCGAGTCCTTTTGGATTTGTTCCATAAACGAAGACTACTCGAGTTGCTGAAGTTTTTCAAAGGACGAGAGTGAACTTCGAATGTGGGGAACTCGGGATAGAAAATTTTACCTCAGGCAAAGTTCACAGGGGGGACGTGGACAGTCACATTCTCGAACTTCGTCTCCGAGTCGTCCACCGTGATACGTGCCTTCTTCTTGCATTGGGTCAGGGTCGGGTTACCTTGGGTTGGGGGAGATCTGGTAGTCTTTTTTTCCCAACCACTAGACCCTTGGCCGAAGACCTTTGTCGAGCCGCCTGTAGAGTCGGCACAATTTGGGGGAGGACCTGCAAGGACTAACATATGCATTATTACCCGGGGGATAACATGAAAAATACGATAAGATAAAAAAGAATTATCTGAACTTCCGCTACCCTTCGGGTGGCAAGTCGCATAGAGCTTTTGGAGCTTCATCTCTGATATCTGTTGGGGCCTTGTCGAGGAGATACCACTCTCTTATTGGCAGCACTTGAGGACAACTCTGCAAGAAGACAATTGCATTTAGGATCTGCATATGTACAGGCGGAGATAATAAGATGACGAACTTACTTTGTCAATGTCCCTTGTCGAGTCTTGATGTCCCGAGTAGAGCCACATTGGGTGTTCTCGAGAATTCAATGGACTGATTCGTCTAGCGCCAGTCCCAGGGCATCAGACCTTGAGCCTTGAGGTCCTTGATGTGATCGACGAGTACCTGGAGTTGTTGGCTCACCTCAAGAGGTTCTTGCCAGTTTGCAATTGGTTTCATTTGGACACCCTTGTACTCGAGCGTGCCCAGGGCAAGGTACTCGCGGTAGAATTACTGCTTATGCCATCTCGACCATGATGACTTCATCGTGATGTCAATATAATCGCTGATGAGGCCCTCGCGGAGGCGGAACCTGCAGCTCCTGCAGCTTAAATCTGCTTTAGGTGGTAGAAGTATCTGAAGAAGAGCACGAGCGGTTTCACCCTCATGAAGGATTCACAGAGGTGAGCTAAGATGCTCAACATTGTGATGGAGTTGTAGTTGAGGTTGATGAGATGAAGGCCATAGAAATTGAAGATTTCTTTGAAGAAATCTGAGGCGGGTGATGGAGTTGCAGTTGAGGTTGATGAGATCGAGGTTGTAGAAATTGAAGATTTCTTTGAAGAAATCCGAGGTTGGGAGATGAAAGTCGTAATGGACGAAGGCCTCAAACACCACGATCATTCCAATGTTTAGGGTTGGAAACTTTTCCCTCTACTTGCCTCCAAGGAATCAGACTCTTGGGGGCGATCTGTCCTTCTTTCACCATCTTTTGGGTGTGAGCATTGGAGATCTAAGGTCTCCAAGATGGTCCACATGTTGTTGGAAGACGCTATTGGAGATTCTAGGGCTGGAGGTTGAAGAAAGGGGAGAATATTTGCTCGAAGACGAGAAGTCTGAGAGTTTTGAGTGCAGGAATGCAGAAGGTAACCTTTAGGCTTCTGCGGTCGGATGTAGTTCCCGACTAGGTATGCCTATACGAGTAGGACTCTATTTGGTTGGAGGAGCTTTTCGATTATAAAAAGTTCCATTCAATTGGAGATGATTCCTAACTAGGAAGAACATTTTTTTTTTGCCAAGAACCATCCCAACTATGTGAGTTCTAGTACGATCGGATCCTTGACTATGTATAATCCAGTCACCCTCTTCTGAGCAAAGTTAGAGGGCTAGCTGATTTGATAATTAGTAATTAAGGATTTACTAGAAATACAGTATATCCTAAGGATGGGGTACCATTGTACGCGTATCTATTACCTTATATGATAGATTTAATAACCGCCATGAGGTGCAGATATTCCAAACAGTTCATCGTGTTTCACACGGAAATTATCTCCGGACCAGAAAAAAAATCCTCCAGATAACACAATGTAGGAAGGATACGCTTGAGACTTCGAGTATGGTATGCATCCCTGACCCAACTATATTAAGCAGGGGAGGGGGTATGTCAAGGAGGGGGAGGCAAGAGCCAAAAGCCAGAGGGAGCCAAAAATGAAGAGAGAAACGATACGAGGTCGAATAGAAGCAGAAATAACTCATTGAGATTCACAACAGATTCAAGCCACGATTATATTCATCCGACAAGAACTTCCAGATCTAGAACATGAGAGAACTTATCGAGATTCATAGGAGAAGATCTAGACATAACCCTCATTGTAATTGTCTTATCCTAAGATTAATCAAGCAACACAGGGCATAGGGTCATTAAGGGAGGCCCGAACCTATATAAAATTTTGTGTCCTCCTTGGTACACATAGTTGACGAACATGTATCACTACTTTAAATAAGGATTTGCTTAATTGACTTTACTAATCATCGACAATATTAAAAAGAGGTTGTCTATCTTTGTTTGCCTCGTGACATTCACAATTGGAGTGAGTGCATTTTTTTAGGAGAACAGTAGGGGAGGACCCTACTGAGTATATTGATATATAAATAGAGGTATCTGTAGCAGGGGTCTTACAAGACAAAATTTTCAAGGATAAACAAGGCCCATAGGACTTGACTGCTAAACATGATGACATTTAAGACTACTCTTCAACCAATGTTATTCGAATTTAGTCATCTTTCCAGATGTGGTAAAAACTTCTTAGTAGCCCTTTCTTTTAGGAACACTATATCTGAATCCAACATTATCTTCCAACTATGCTAGTTAGGAGGCACCTTGTCAAATATTTTTATATTCCTCTGCAGCCAAATATTCCAGCATGCCAATATAATAATCTCTTTGAAGATCAGTTTTCCTGTCAACTGTCCTCCAATCTTACAATGATCTCAAGAGAGCGATTCCAGCTAACGTCTGTTAAATCAGAATACTGTCTTCTATGCAGTACTAATTGTATTGCAGAGTGCAGATTTAGACCATCTGTTGCTTCTATACTAAAATCTTATGCAGCACAAGTTACTCTGTTGAAGCCTTCGTTCAGCAGAACTAAACCAGCAGAAAAGAGGAAAATGAGATATTCATCAGGTAAACATTATTAGTTTATTACAATTATAAATGCACATGCATCAATGATCCTGATCACATTGTTGATTCATATTTCTTAATTATTTAATTTTCTATTCCATTAAAAAAATGGGATTTCCCCTCACTTGTAATTGTTGTTGCATTAGAACATCCTGATGCTGATAATTCAAACAAATCAAGTCATCCTGATGCTGCAGCAAGCCATGCTAATCCTGTTACTTCATCAAGTGCAATTCTACACATGCCAGTCATTCAGGTATGGACTTAGCCAATAAACACAATAGACCCAGTGTGCATGGCCAATTATAATTTGCCAAATGAAATACTGTTATGTGTGGGGTCCAACAGAGGCGCTTTTGTGCCTGATGCCACAATAGCTGCAGAGAAGGTGCCTGGCAAGGACATGCTACTGTAGCGTGTCTGGCAATGGAATATGATGGGAAATTGAAGGAAACCGATGTGGTGTTGTCATGTGGGGTTCAGCAGGTTGACAGCTGGGTATGCAGCGTGAGTAGTAGTGGGCCATGTTGGTCAGTGTATAGACGAACATGTATCTGTATCAGATTATCGGTAAAGAAATGTGGAATTCCCTCTGCCCAATCTATTTCTTCCTCCTCCCCAAGTCTCTCCTTCTATATATCAATCTACTCTAAATCTACCTAAAATTCACTGGAAACTTCCCATGGCAGAGTCCACCGACGTGGAACATTTCAGGTACGATTGTAACAGGTTCTGTTCATGTGGCAGCAGCAGTTATAGGGTTAAAAAGGTGTCTATTTTTTTGGTAAGGTTAGTTTGCTATGATCAAGTTTTTTTTCCCCCTTTCTATCCTCTTTATAAAGGAGGGTTTTTGCTGCATTTGAAAGGCAATCAGTTCCTTTAGTTTCTCTGCTTTCTTCACACAGCTTTTGGGCTCATCACAGATTGGCATATCTTTTTGAATGACAATTAGTACGTCAAACTTGCTGTCCATATCATGATCCGCTTACTTCATATCATGATATGTATGCAATTGTACTAGACTTTCCTTTTCTATTATAAAAATAAGAAAAATATTTATATCAATGTGCATATCTTTTTCTATTGGAAACATGATTTTTGAGCATGTCTCAATCATCATTACAGGTTTCTGAAAATCATGAAAGAAAGCATGCAGAGTTATTGAAGAACAGTTGTGGAGGAGGTGGAGGAATTGCAAAAGGTAAACTGTTCCATCTTCACATATCTATTGTTAGACAAAGTATGGAATCTAATGTTCCTTATTTACTGTGCAGTGCAACAAGGTTATCTAGAAAAGAGGAATTTGGACACAAGAAAGAAGATAAGTCCTTTATCTTTTCTATATTTGCGTTATAAGAAAATACTGCTAATTGTAACAAATAATAAATTGCAAAAAATAAACCTTGATCTACAAAAGTGTAAAAACAATTTGAGTATTTCAAAACCATTGTAGAGGAAAACATCTTGAGATTAGCCTCATAGATATCTCGTACTTCAGTCTAACCATGCATCTCGATGTACTCAAATAAGGGGGAGCAGCACAGGTCAATGACTCTGTTGCTTTGGTTTTATTTTTATTTTCTGGTCCATTTTTGTGATACTCATGATCATCCCGTTGGAATTTTCAGATAGAAAATTTGTAATCTTGAGGCTTTCCTAAATTCTAGAAACTAGTTACAAATTGGGGAAGAGATAGGGGTGGGACCCACTTGTCATTTGGAGGAAGATAGGAAGGAGCTCATCTGTTGCAACAAACAAATAGGGAAAGCCCAAGATTGGAGTCTACTATTCCCCACCTCCACCATCGAGAGAAGCTACAGTTTCATTGAATTCGTACTGTCAGGACCGCTTCTCACCTCCACCAACCACCTCACCTTCTGGGGTGCCCCATTTTCATCTAGGTGGTTGCTGGCATCACTGTGTGCGCTCCAGTATGGCGTGGTTAGTCTTGCTTTGTGCTTCTCTGTGATGTACGAGCACTTGACCTGTGCTTGTATTCCTTTGGTGCATGGTGCTGCTACTTCCTTAGCCTCACTCCATCGTTCATCTTGCCACGTTCGTCAGATAGGGGAAGCAACTAAGGCAAATATCTGTGAATCTGGTTTTCCTGTGCTGGAATAGAAAACTAAATACTGCTCTGTCACTAATGCTTAACTTCCGATCTTCTTTAGTTGTTTGTATGGGATTGCACTGCATCTTAAGTTGGAGTCATAGAGTATCAGCTTTGTTTTGTTCTTTACACTGACGCATTACTTAATTTAGTGAGCTGAATTTTTGACATGTTAAGGTGGATTCTGGCTTATAACCTATCTTTACTTACTCTAAATATTTCGTGAGAAGCAAACACTAGAATGATGCAAACACTAGATAATCTCCTTTGTAGTTATGTTACTGTTCAGAAATAATCCTGTGAAGGTTTTCTGGTCAAATTCTTTTTACAGTTCTTTCTGTTCTCCTCTGTCTGTGAATTATAGTAGTGGTAGGAAGACCAATAGGAGCAACACTTGAAATGGCAATCCATAAAAAAACACCAATACTAAGATCAGCTAAAACAAAACAATATCCCAGAGGGATAACTAAAAAACTTAATGAAATGGATATGACCGCTATAGAGGATCCAATGCTAAATAAAGGAATATCTCCTCATGATGGGAGGATATCCTCTTTAAAAAGTAGCTTAGGTCCATCTGCTATAGCTTGAAGCAGTCCCAGCCTCCCAGGGGGGCATCATATTCAGAACCAATACGTTGTTGTATGATGCGGATATTTCTCTAACCACACAATCTAGTGGTTCACTGAATAAGAAGTTATGCAGTTGACTAGAATTCTCCACTTTCATCATTTTCTGCAAAGCTGCTGTTATTTTGAGTTTCATAACATGGTAATCCTTTCCCTGTAATTATACTAGAGTCGGAGTGGCAGCTTGCACTTGTTTCTTGGTCTTGCATGCTGATGACATAAAAAGGGAACTCTGGTCTTCTTTTGCTCCATTTTACATGCTGTCGGCTGTCAAGCCTTGCATGTCTGGACTCTAGAGTGCCTGCTTCACTCTTTACAATTATTTCGAAGCTAATTTTGGAATTAAATGTGCAGAAAACCTTTTTTCCTTATTCAAATAGATTTCCTCCCTAACTTTATTGTGTTTCTTAATCTAACAGATGCATCATAAATATTTTTGTTTCTGGACTTGCATGCATTAGAGTGGTCCAGCGTGGTTGGCTGGTTGCTAGTTCTCTAGGGCTAAATCAGATGTTAATTTCTTTTTTGCACAGCAAAGAATATACACCAGGTATGCCGGAAGTGGCAAAAGCAATACAAGATATTGACAAAGTTGTGCTTACCACAAAGGTACTAAACCCAACATTGAAGTCTGTGGTTGCCAAGGATGAGGTAACTGCAGAAGCAAAGACAACGGCCAAGAAAGATCTTGACAAGAAAGAGTTAATTGCTGTGACGAAACAGAAAACAGTGTCCGAAGCTGTCAAAGATGAATTTGCTAGAAAGGTGATTAATCAAAATTTCTTCTGTAAATGATAAACTTCGGTAACTATATAATTATATATCTTGTGATTTGAACAATGAATTCATAGTTTGGGTCGAACTCTTTCAGGTCAGAGGTTATCAAAATGATGAGCTTAACAAAAAGGTAACAAAGGCGAGAGCAAAGCCAGTTGACAAGGATATTTTGAATTCAGCAGCGAGGACAAAAGCAAAGCCCGATGTCAACGATGAGTTAATCGCAAAGGTGGCAGTCAATTTTTTCCCTTTTTCCTCTCATACAATACCTGAAGATAGTTATATATGTATCAGCTGCCTTTAATGACAAGTGCTTGACGTTGAATACATTCAGGTGATAGATCATCATCGGCGAGGTGAGCTGCGTTTACTCACGGTTGCTGATCTGAAGTGCTTCCTTGGTGCGAAAAAAGCAAAGGTTGGGGGAACAAAAGAAGTGCTAATCCAAAGGGCGACTGAACTCCTTGCTTGACAGATGTATTGCTGTTAACATGTTACTACGTAAGACGTTCAACCTAACATGTGAAGTTATGCAAAGTACATAGTTTTTTTGGATGGCTACTTGGTGCTCCTGTAAAGTGAAGCTACTTCCTCTACTACATGTTCATTTTTATAGAATGTGAATATGATGTTGCTCCCTCCAGTAAACAATACTCGACAATTTGGACATTCCAATATGTATTTTGACCACTACTTTATATTATAATATATTTGTAAAATCCAATAAATTTATAAGATGAAAGTATTTTTGAGACAAATCTACAAGTGACTTTCATGACTAAATATTTTAAAAGTTATTGATAGGCAAAGTTTTAAAAATTAAACCTTTTTGTTCAAAATGTAACTATTGGTGACTAGAGGGAATAGTTCATTTTGTATGCTACTTGCTAGGCTGCAACCCTCATTGGATGATTGATGTGCCTATTTGACACTTCAATTTCCATGTAAAATACCAAAAGATCTCTATTTAGCACCCGTCCAGTTTATTTCTTGCTATATGGCCCTCTGGTTAAACTTTTTCTCGCGCCATAAGCTTATTACATTCAAGGCAGAGTTTGTATTGACACTATTACTCGCTTGAGCACTTCTACTAGACAAAAAAACGAGTGAACGAACCACAACCGGAATTGCCACTTAAGTAACACCAGCTAGACATCACAATTTACTTCCCAAAATGGACCCAATTTTGGTTGGAGTAATGACGTATGTTGCACCCAGCAAGTGCAGCCTGCAACAGGCGCTAACCGTAGCTCTGAATAAACCTCGTGAATAAATTATAAAACCTCGTGAATAAATTATATGCAGCGGTGCTATAGATACATCCTCATGCAGCACCACTTGAATGACCATCACTTGTCCTCAATATGGATCTCGAAGCGCTGGTGAGATTCACTCAACGCTAATCATATATGTCAAGTAACAAACATATATGATAATTTTTCATTTTGGTAAGATCTACCGTTTTGATATTCACATTGAGAGCAAGTGACGACAATTTAGGTGGTGCTGCACGAGGATGCATCTGTAACACCGTTGTATAGAATTCATAAACCTGTGTCACGGTCTGCAATAGGGTTGCTAATGTGTAGGGTTTGGGTTACCCAACTAATATCCATGCCCATACCCTGAAGTTTAGCAGCAATGGGTAAAGAAATGTACAGTACATGATCGATTCACGTAATATTTGATAGGTGACTCGTTATAATTTACCTATAAAATTGTATTAATAATTTATGAATTTCTGAATATCTCATGCAAATGATCGCAATTTGATAGGTGCCCCGGAGTGCCTCCGGTAAAACAGGTATAACTTTTGTATACGAACTCCGATTTTGATTTTTTTGTACTCTACGGTCATAGATACAGAAAAAGTTACATCTATTTCTCCCTCACTTTGACAGGTTCGGCGATTTTTTTGAGGCCAAAAATGGTTTGGAAGATTGAGTTCTTGCACCAGAAGTTTCTGCACCATTTTCGGAACACGCGTTTATGTCCATAGCCGCCACCCTTTACATCAAACTTGAGCAAAAATTATATATATATTCTATTCTAATGCTGCTGAGGTAATAAAAAATAAGAAAAAAATAAAAAATTAGTGAACTAAGTATCTATGACTATTATCATTAGTGATGGGTCATAACATGATATGTCACTGATGTCAGCTCATAAGTGATGGGTCACAATTTGACCAGTCACTTATGAGTGCCCAAGATGACCTATCACTTATTACTTATCATAAGTGACGGGTCAAATTGTGACCCATCACTTATGACCTGTCAATCCCCGTGCTCTTATTGATTTCCTACCTTTACCTCCTTCTGAAACTCTGAATTTGGATCCTACACAACGTGCTGAATTTATTCTAAATATGCATGAAACAACTAAAGAAAATATTAAAAAAATGAATGAGAAATATAGAGCTTATGGTAGCCAGGGTAGAAAACATTTAACTTTTGAACCTGGTGCTCTTGTTTGGTTACACTTGCATAAAGATCGATTTCCTGAGTTGAGAAAATATAAATTGATGCCTCGAGCTGATGGTCTTTTTAAAGTTCTTCAGAAGATTAATAATAATGCATATAAGCTTGAGTTGCTTGTAGATTTTGGGGTTAGTCCCACATTTAACATTTCAGATTTAAAACCATATTTTAGAGAGGAAGATGAGGTTGCGTCGAGGACGACTCCAATTCAAGAGGGGGAGGATGATGAGGACATCACTCATTTAGATACACACACTACATGTGATCCTCCGGTGATTGATCCATTACAAGGACCGATTACACGGGCTCGTGCACGTCGTTTAACTCATGGGGTGAATTCGTTACTCGTTGTCCATACTACTAATTATAAGGATGAGATGCTACTCAATTTTTGTGAACTTTTTATGCTTAGGAATATGGGAGAAGCACCTATGGAACAGCCAAGTCGGACGGGGCTCAAGCCAACTTCAAGTCAGAGTCGGAACTCGGTTCGGATTCAGCAGACAACGCCGCACTAAAACGGCCATAACTACTTCATATGGAGTCTAAATAAGGTGTTCTTTGATGCGTTGGAAAGCTAAGGATGATAGCTTTGTTTTGGTATTGGTCCCAGCTCCAGATTCACGGTGGATTATTTTGTGTCATCAAAACAATGTGCTGTGTCACAATTTTGGTCCATATCGGGCCTTGTAAACGTGTTCGTGTTTAAGACCAAGTTGTGGACGCCCCCTGGTCGCCCAAAACCCTAGCACGCCCCTCTTCATATATCTAGCAGTCATCGTCATAGACTTTTTAAGTTTTGCTTAGATTAATCTGTCATTGAACAGTTTCGCCGTCGTTTGGTTTGTGAAACCCCAACTCGTGAGTTTAATCATATTTGCAATTTCAGATTGTGTTCTTCCGTGTTCTTGCTTGTGTTCTCGATTTGCTTGTAGGAATTAGCCTTTTGGTGAGGTCAATCGTGCCACGCTCGATTGATAACCAATGGAGTAGTGGTGTAGCGATTGCAAGGGTTGCGTTCTGTCCTGATCGGAAGCCTTGGATTGTCAACGTCAAGTCTCCACCAATCGACTTACCATTACCTAATGGAAGATCGGGTCTAATCCTCTCATCAACTTCGACCACAACTAGAGCTCAACCTCGAGTCCGAGTAGACTTAGTCTTCGAGGGGTGATGTCTGGGTAAGGTTGTGGTGCTTCTCCCACGTTCCTAAGCAATAAAACATCACAAAAATTTAGTAGTAATCCATTAAAGGAAGCATGAACAGCAAGGAATGAGTTCACCTGGTGGTCTAATTATCATGCACGTGCTCTTATAATTGGACCTTGTATGATTTGAGTAGTGGTGTAGTGGTTCCGTGCTTCATGCATGTACTCTTGTAATTGGTTCTTGTATGATTTGAGCACGTGCTTCTTGGCACGGTTGATAACCATAGAGTAGTGGTGTAGTGGTTGCGAAGGTTCTCGATCTGTTCTGTTCGGAGCCTTTGGATCATCAATGTTGAAGCTCCACCAATCGACTTATCATATTACCTTTTGTAAGATTGGGCAAACGTGCATCAAGTGGTATCACAGCCTCAGTTGCCCGTTAGGTAATCTCAGTTATCCCCTTTGTTTTGTCGTTTTCCATTACCTAGAGTACAGAAAATTGCACCACCAAAATATTTATATCTTAGTTTTTTCGCTGTCCAAACCACTTTGAGCCTTCACAATTTTGTTTTTAGTATTTGTGTTGTTGAGTTTGAGTCCTTCCTCGGTGTCTTTGTTGCTAGTCGAGTCATTGTGATCTAGTTTCTAGAGTCGAGTCTTGCTGTTTAGTCGCTTTAACCATCTACTCAAGTTCGACCACTAGTCGAGTCGACCATCAAGTCGTGTTTGACCACTAGTCACTTTAACCATCTACTCGAGTTTGATCACTAGTTGAGTCGACCATCAAGTCGTGTTCGACCTAGTCGCTTCAACCATCTACTCAAGTTCGACCACTAGTCGAGTCGACCATTTGCTCGGGGTCCCAACCAGTCACACCGACCACCCACTCGGGGTCCCAACCAGTCACTCGGGGTCCCACCACCCACTCGGGCTCCCGACCAATCACTCTGATCACCCACTCGGGGTTCCGACTAGTCACTCCGACCACATAGTCAAAATCGCCCAACTTCTTGAATCTGACCATCCTTTGAGGTTCGACTACCTAGTCGGATTCAACTATCCACTCGTTTTCGCCTCCACAACCTAGTCGGAGTCTATCTATTTCTGGCTGCTCTCGGACACCCTACAAACTCATCATATCAAGCATTGCCCGATGAAGTTTGAGTATCACTCGATAGCCCGAACAGAGGTAGCCAAAGGTTAGAGGGAGGGAGGGAGTATCTTTTTGTTACCTTTATACCCCTGCTCTCCGAAAAATGTTTTTGAGTTTGTGTTACATGCTCAAAAAAAGAAAATAAAAAGAAAACAAAAGCAAGAAAGAAGCAAAGAGTACCAAAAAAAGAAGCAAAGAGTGCAAAAAAAGAAAAAGCAAAGAGTGCAAAAGAAGAGAGAATTTAAAAAAAGAGAATCAGTTTGCTTTGCGAATTTTGTTCCATTATGCTTATGTTTGTTATAGTTTTTGGCTTGCTTGAGCTAGTTCTAGGAATGTGTACGTGCCAACAACTGTGACGAGTACTGTGCACTTTTATTCAGCTTTGCTAATCTGATTTCAATTATTGCCATTCCTTGCTACTAAATATTATCTATCCAAGCTACACCTTCTCTCGATCAGAACAGTTTCTCCCCTTGCAACTACCACACTCGCACCCAATGAGGTATCACAAACCAGCCACCAGTTGTGCCAATTGCGGTGATTGGTAAGAATACTTGCAAGAGCATGGTAAGACGCTTGTAAGTGTGTGACTCCACCTCCAGTACCTAGTAGTCGATAGGGATAATTTATCTTTCATTGTTTTCTGTCTTCGACTAACCATAGCAGGAGAAGCATCAAATGCGAAAGAGTGTGTATTGAGGGAAGAAATCACAATGTTGTTGGAAGATCATCGACAAACTATTAATGACGACATTGACAAGAAGCTTGCGGGAACCAATACAGCATTGCAACGACTCAATGAAAGCATTGCAATGCTCAATACACGCTTTGATTGATTGGTTAATCTGCCGTCGAACAATGGTTAAGTGGATCCTCATGGTGCAGCCTATGAACAAGAGCAGTCCATCGCAGATGACGAAATTTTTAGATAAGAACGTGACACCTTTGATGAACGACAAAGGAACTGATTGAACTTCAACCGTCAAGATATGAGAGGTAATAATTTTTAGCAAGATATCTCATGTATTAATGATGATCCATTTGCTAAGGTTAAGTTTACTATACCATCTGTTGAGGGTGCTTATGATGCTGAAAGGTATTTAGATTGGGAGATGACGGTAGAATAGAAGTTTAATGCTCATTTAGTTCTTGAAGTGCATAGAGTTAGGCAAGCTACTAGTGAATTTAAAAATTTTGCAATCATCTGGTGGAATAGGGTATGCATCGACGAATTAGCTCCTACTACTTGGAATGCTTTAAATGTTGCTATGTGTAACAAACTTGTTCTACCCTCTTTTAAACATGATTTGCAAAAGAAATTGCAGAGCTTAAGCCAAGGTGATAGATCCGTAGAAGAATATTACCTGGAGCTACAAATTAGTATGTTGCATTGTAATATTATTGAGGATGAAGAGGTTGCAATGACACATTTTTATGGAGGGTTAAAGCGTGAAATTCAGGACATAGTTGATTACAAAGAATAGAATAGTGTTTCTAGATTGTTCCAACTTGCATGTCTGGCAGAAAAAGAATTGCAGGGACGACAATAGAGACCAAGGAGCAATTTTGGAAGCACAACCACTTCAAAATCAAAATCGGAACAAGTCAAAACAGCCCCACGTTTAGCTACATGGACTGCTGCCCCCTTCTCGAGTAGGGCGCGTTCAGCAGTACCTTCAACACCGTCGCATGCTCCCGAGGTAAGAAAATTCGTAAGTATGCAGGGTCCAACCAAGAGCTCTTCTTCGGTTGCTTCTACAGGCCGATCGGCTGGGATTGTATGCTGCCGATGCAAGGGAATGTGCCACGTCATGAAAGATTGCTCAAGTAAGTGAGCGTACATTGTAATAGAAGACGGTGGATATGTAAGTGCTAGTGATGTTGAGGATGAATATGCTCTTGCAGCTAACCATGCAAGAGATGAGGAAGGATGTGAGATGGATAGCGACAATGAGGAAGAATTGAGTGCAGCTGCTACGGAGAATTATAGGACACTCATTATGCAGTGAGCGTTAAGTACTCAAATAGAGCAAGCGGAACAGTTACAACGCCACAATTTGTTTCAGATGTTCCTCATAGTCGAGGATTATCGTGTTCGAGTTATTATTGATGGAGGAAGCTGCAACAACTTGGTAAGTTCAGATATGATCAAGAAGCTTGCCTTGGCAACAAGAAACCATCCTTACCCGTATCATATTCAATGGTTCAACAACAATGGTAAGGTGAAGGTAATGCAAATAGTTAAGGTGCATTTTTCTATTGTTCATACCATGATTATGCTGATTTCGATGTAGTACCCATGCAAGCATGTTCACTTTTGTTAGGATGACCATGGGAGTTTGGTACTGATGCAACATATCATGATAGAAGTAATAAGTACACTCTTATGCATAAACGAAAGAAAATAACTTTTCTACCTTTAACCCCTGCTGAAATTGTGAAATATGAACAAGAGATAACTGAAAATAAGAGAAAAGAGCTTGAGAAAGTATCTAAAAATCAGCAAGTCTGTGTTATGTTTAACCTTCCTGAAATTGTTGATAATGAGCTGCCATGCTATGCTTTGAAATGCAAAAATTCCTTAGTTCCAACAGAGGATATTTCTAGTTCTTTATCTCCTACTATCATTAACCTTTTGCAGGATAGCAAAATCAGCAAAGCAATGGATGAAGAGAAGAAGAAGTTGCTTGACAGCCCCACCACCACTGCTACATCTTCTTCCACAGGTCGTAAATATCCTTTCCTCACCTCCTTCTTATGATGATTTTGGTGCCAAGGAGTACATTGATTGGGAAATAGCCATAGATAAAATGTTTGCCCAATGTCGAATTCGTGAAAAGAGGAAGATTAGGAATGTCGCTTGTGTTTTAACTAGTTGTGCATCCACTTGGTGGAAGAATTTGTGTGCATCTAAAAAGGTTCCACGAACTTGGAAAGAGATGAAAATTCTTATGAGAGAAAGATTTATTACTCAATCTCATGCATCTATTTGTAAAGAAGAAGTGCATCTTTCATAGGAGGGAACCCTTGTTGCCCCTCCACCTGTGACTAATATTTTGTAGAAAAAAGTGAACAAACAAGTAAAGGAAAATGAGAAGAAAAACAAGGAGAATGAGGAGACATATGCCGCATCATGCATGTTACAACAAGGTACAAATGCTAACGCACCTATATCAGCTAAGAAAGAGAACAAATGTAATGAAAAAGGTGCTGCACTCACACAAGGTGATGTGATAAAATTACCCGCTACTCATGCTATTGTAGAGCAACCATTACTGGTCCATATTGCTAATTTACCTTCGTCACATGATGATTTGCTTGTTGTTCCTTGTGAAAAAGAAGAGTTGTGTGATAATGCTTCATTTATATCACAACCATAACTTGTGCATAAACGTGTTAATTATGTTTTACACATGAATACTTGTTCTGAAATTAAACAGGTTCAATGCATTGCTAGTGAGCAAGAAGAGCTAAAATTGCTAACTTCTCTAAATACTAAAGGTTATATTGAATTTGATGTTCTTTGTGAACTGAATAGTTTAGAGGAGAATTTAAAACTTAATTCTAATTTTCCATGCTTGTCACAAAATACTTTCCATGTTATCAGCAAATACAATGATAAATTAGAATATATGGTGCATTGAGTTTATATTTGTTCACATCTGAAACTTCCTACCATTGTTCCCCAAAATGATCATTTAGAGGATTGCAGTAGCACTATTATTGTTATGTCAAGTTCTTCTAGTTCTATTTGCAATCAACAGAATAGTTCTCAAGACAGGAACTGTTGTTGGATGCTACCATACACGACCACCATTGTTTCACCTTTCTTTGTACAGAAGATGCAAATTGATAACAGATTGCCATGCCATATCACTTATTTTAAAGAAGGGGAGAAAAAAGTGACATGTGCATACATTGTACCAATGCTGTTTGCTACAACTAATTATGATCAGGTACAATCATTTCAAAGATAATTACAATTGTTTGATAAAGAACTTATGATATTACATAACGAGAGTTCCTTGCGTATTTTACTTTGTGTAGAAATTTATGGGCAAGATAATGCTATACGCAAACTGAGGACAGTTTGTTGTAAAGAAGGGGAGGAAGATGAGCCCATGGCTCCCTCAGATACACATAAGGTGAATTCGTTTCTCATTGTCCATATTTTCTTCATAAAGAATAGAATACTACTAAGTTTTTATGCTATTTTGTTGCTTAGGAACCTAGGAGAAGCACGACAAGCTCATCTGGATGCATCTCTCGAGGGACAAGTCTACTTGGACTCGAAGTTAAGCTCTGGTCATGATCGAAGCCGTGGTCATGGTCGTGGTCGAGTTCCAAGACAGCACGTCAGTAAAATGGGTATAACTCTCTCATACGAAGTTCGTTTTAGGCAATCTTGGACGTTCTGGAAAGTTTACGATGAGCCCTTTCTAATGGGTATGAGCTTGACCAAATATTCTTAATAGTTTAGTCAGAGTCAAATAAATAAGGTGCTACACCACCGTACCGGACCCTGTTGGGTTTTGTAATCGTGTCGGAGTCGGAGTCCAGGTTGTGTACATCTCTTTCCATGGCTGCACAACCCTAGGTCAACCTCCTCACATCCCTCCTATATATACACAGTAGCCATCATAGTTTTGGCTCGGGTTTAGCTTAGATTATCATGTTTTAGGTAGTTTCGCCGTTTATCGGTTTGTTGAACCCTACCTCGAGTAGTTCATTGGTAATTAGTAGTATTCAGATTGCATCTACCTGTTCTTGCTTGTGTTCTCGATTTTCTTGCAAGAAAAACCTTCTTGGTGAGGTCAATCGTGTCTTGGCACGGTTGATAACCATGGAGTAGTGGTGTAGTGGTTACGAGGGTTCTCGATCTGTTATGTTTGGAGCCTTTAGATCATTAGCATTGAAGCTCCACCAATCAACTTATCATATTACATTTAGGAAGATTGGCCAAACACACATCACTTTGCATTCAAGATGCTGGAGGGTGCATGCCACAGCTATCATGGAGGCGGTCCGATTTTGATCTGGCACAAAGGCTTTGCATTCATGACACAGGAGAGTTTTGCACCTCTCTGGCATTGAAGCTTTGCCTTCAAGATGCCAGAGGGTCTATACGATAGGTCTTTAAGACCTCTCTGCCACCGAGGCTATGCTATCGGCGTGGAGATTTTTAAGACACCTCCTCGTGCAGAGGTTTTTAATGCATATCTGTCACCGAGGCTATGCTATTAGTGAGGAGGGTTTTGATGTCTATACACTATTTGAGCAAAGGAATAACTTAAGCTAGGTTTCGTACCTTACTGTTATCGGTGAATAGCTAGTTGTAGTATAAGTTATGACTAGGTCGAATGGCTATTTTTAGCACATGCCAAACTAGGATATAACTTAAGTTTTGCTATCTACTATGAATATAGCTATGACATAAGTTTTGCTGTCTATTGTTGTCAGTGAATAGCTAGTTGTAGCATAAGCTATGACTAGGCCAGATGGCTATTCTTAGCGCATGCTAGACTAAAGTATTACTTTACGTTTTGATGTTTTACTTTTGCTAGTGAATAGCTAATTGCAGTAAAATGCTAGAGTCCAGTGATGCTGAACTTGAAGCGGCAACATGGGGCGTACCTGGTGATCAGTAGGAGTTTAGGCGCGTTACCTCAGGCACGTGTGGCTAGAGTCCTGCTGGGCCGGAAGCGGAGCTGGTGAGGCCGGAGGGGCTCACACGCGCTCCTGGAGAGGGTCCACCAGTTTGGTCCTTGCGAAGCTGGGTCTCAACCATTCCTTGCTCCCAGGGCCACTCAAGATACTGCTTCCGGCTCCCAAAAAATAGATAAAGCTATGTGCGCATGCATGCATATATCACAAACAGCAAGAGCTACGCGCAGGCATGGTGTTCGTGGCCTAATGCCCTGCTCCTTTTATGTGTGAGAAAAAGAGTGATTGGCTACTAAGCATTAAATAGACATGCTACACTCAGACGCCTAGCACACGTTGGCAGGTCACCGGGTTTTTTAGCCTGTGATGGACATGACCATGTACCAATACTACCTTGTAAAGGATATGCATGCAAAGAACATGCACTGGTGGTCTAGCATGTACCTTATTATATCAATTATGCATGTTACCAACCTGCCCCATGTGGCCCAAGATACTAACTCGCATTGCTGCTCATGGGTTGCAGGGGCAAGCTAGCTCGTTTGAGCTCCTGCGGCAACCGGCGTAGCCTGAGGAGGCGAGTTTTCTCGGCCAACGAGTGTGGAGGGTTGCGGCTGAACTGCGGCCTCTGTAAAGGTGGGAGGTCAGAGCTCGACCCCCAGCAGGGAATATGGCCGGAGCACCTCCTCTGGCGAGTAGCTCGGAGCCCGCAGAACGTGCATGCATGGGGAAGCTAAGTGATGAAGGCTAGCAAGAAATAGATATTAGCCGGTCTAATGCATGAGCACCCAGGGCGACGACGTGAAGCTTCAGCGAGAAGCCTGACTCTCAGTGAGTGGCCTCTAGGTGAGGCCTCTGGCAGGAGCATGAAAGCTTCAGTGAGGTGCGCGGAGGGTTTTTCGCCAATGCGAAGCTCGGCCTTCAGCAGAGAGTCATCCGAAGGGCAGCACGGCCTCCGGCGCGGATGTCCGGAGCGCTGCCTGGCCTCTGGTGAGTACGTGTGGCCTCGGGCGAGGTGGGTCGAAGCTTTGACTTTGGCATAGAGGTGGCCCAAGCCAAAGGAAGCCTCTAGTGCGATAGGAACTTAGATGAAGTCTCTGGCGTGGTAGCGAGCCAAAGGAGGCCTGGCCACAGTAGGAGACTTCAGAGCCAGTGTAGGTGACGTTGGAGTGGATTGGTCGAAGGCTTAGGAGCTGGTGTAGGCGACACCAGAGTGGCACGACCAGAGGCTTTGGAGGCTGCTGTAGGCAGCGCCGGAGTGGCGCAGCTGGGGGCTTCGATGCAGTCATGGCCAGAGGCTCCTGAAGTCGGAGTAGGTGTGGCTTGGAGGATCTAATGTAGTCATGGCCAGAGACTCTGGAGGCCAGAGTAGGTGCAGCTGGAGTGGAGCGGTCAGAGGCTTCGTTTTAGTCGTGGCCGAAGACTTCAGAGGCTGGAGTAGGCACAACTTGGAGGCTCCGGTAGCCGGAGATGGGCTCCACCAGTAGAGTGCAATTGGTTCCAGAAGCTGAATGGAGCTCTAGCGGTGAGGTGCTCCCCTCATGTGTATTCAGTTTGTGAGCTTCTATGGTGTGAGCAGTGTTAGCTTTCTTCTGAGTGTTAGCATCTCTTTAGTGCTTGCGTGTGCTCCCTGTTTGGTGCTTGACCCAATAGTGAGTGCGGAGGGCTCTGGTCATAGGCACGAAGGGCTCCGACCGTGAGCGCAGAGGTGGTCTGGCAAGCGGAAGGGCTCCGCGTGAGGCTGTGAAGTATGGCGAAGCATAGAGGTGTCATAGGTTAGTGAGGCTAGAGCCCGTCGAGGCTCAGGAGTATGGGGGATGCTCCGGTCCGACCAGGCTACGAGCTAGGCTCCGGCATAGTGGCTCAAGGAGGCTCCCCCTAGGTGGCTTCGCGTGGGGAGGTGCGGAGAAGCGAAGGTCGTGGAGGCATCATAGAGCATGGAGGTATCTTAGAGTGCCTGTTCTCTAGCGTTGTCTATGGAGGTGAGCGGAGTGCTCGGCCTCCGGAGTGGCCCAACGGACTGCATGCTGATGCGACTTGAGGACCTATCAAAGCTAAGCACTCACTTGAGGTCGCCCTTGGCCAGTTACATGCATTTATTAGAATATGCGTATGGTAGTACGACAACCCATAGGAGCTAGTGGCCATAGTAAAGGTGAATTAAACGTTCTGACGCACTGACACAAGATAAGCTTGCTAGCAGCAAGAAAACATGGGTACCACAAAAGTTAAGAGCTATCCTCCCATACCGTCCACATGCATGCCACTATCTCTTCTGCATATGGTAAAAATATACTACTATTTCTTACACCACAAGAGTAAATATCCCAGGGTCATGGTGTGAACGCAAACGCTTTTGTCAAGTGTTGCGGCGCCATGCTCTGCTATGGACACTATGTGCATCAGGTGGGATATTCAATTTTTTACTGGCTACCTGCTCTATGTCTGCCACTACATGTACGGTGGAACATTTATAACCTTATATCATGGTATTTGAATGGGTCTACTCCATTTTTCACTATTATCTTTCTAGCTTGGGCGTAGATCTTTGGTGTTAATAAACGAAGGTTTCCAATGCTCCAAAGCTGATAGCGACTAGGTGCAGTGGACGCTTGCCCAGAGAATAGCACGTAACGATGAAAATACTAGCAGGAGTACTAGCTAGTTCACTTGCAGGTCCAACTGACCACCAGCTGACACTAGTAATGAACATGGTATATCTAACTGTTGCACAATAAATAGGTGCATGCACTTACCTTGTGTGTGGAGGTTCGTATGGGTTTTACCTTTGCTTTTGCTCTCACATGGATTAGCCTTCTCTTGAGGCTAGAGGGGCATGAGGAGCCACACTCGTATGTGCTTTTGCCTCTGGATGGTCTCAGGAGTAGCTTGCAGCATGCCATAGTTGTCGTTCACGCTTGCCCATGCCGATGCAAGCACAGGCTCTTCACTCGCAGGACGCCAATGGGGTCGTGCTCATGGAGTGGCGCTCGCCGCTACATCCCCTTTATCCTGAACGTGTTTGGAGGGGCCCAAGAGGCCCTTGCGTTCTCTCCGGACGGTGGGCGAGGGCGTACTCTACCTTCCAGTTTCAGGTGTAGCCTAGTACAGGCTGGCATGCACGTACGCACGCAGTTTTGGCCACAACTCACTCGCATAGAGGGTGTGGTCGCTGCGTGTGCATCAAACTGCGCTTGCTCGTGTGGTGATGACACATCTGGGCCGAAGGTAGCCTGCACGCCAGCGTCTTGCTCGCGGTGCTTGATGCTTTCTCTTGCTTTCTCCTTCGAGCGAGGCTCTTTGTTCGAATCCCCACATACGACATGCTGTTGGGGCAAACAGATACGGTGAGAGCCCTACTCATAAGAGGAGGCTCAAGCTTGGAGATGAAGCATGTGAGTGGAAAGGAGAGAGTGAAAGAAAAATCATTTGTGAAATAGGAAAAAACCACTAGAATCCTTTTTCTCCTATCTTTGGAGGGCATATTTATAAAGAGAAGGGGCAAGGGAAATTACTGGTATGCCTCTAAGATATTATATTACAATCATATGTTTAGAGAGATACTTTTGACATTTCACCCCTTCACATATCATGTAATGGCTAAGATACTATGATAACTATAGCTATAGTAATATTACAGTACACCGTCTAAATATTTCCAGACTGAGATACAGTGTTCCCCCAACAGTCTTCCTCTTCCACTTCGCTACAAAACCTTACGAGAAATTTCAACAACCCTTCAACAAACAAATGAACTTCAAATGCACTCGAGTTTACAGCGGAAAATGACAAGGCTAAACGAGTTAGCCAGGCAGGTACATCACCATGGTAGTGAAGACGCTCACCCCTTAAGGACTCTTCTGGGCATTTCCTCCCATTCGTTGGCCCCTATGGGAGTGGTATTATTCCGTATGGTTTGTTCTCCACACGTTAGTCTCCACCTGGCCAACTTACAGTTGGATCTATATTTTTGGTTGAACGAAATAGTTGGATCTATCTCCAGCTGTTGCTTTACATTTTGATGCGTTTATGGCTGTTGTGCAAATATAACATAATATCTCAGCATTAGATTATTTCTCCCTTGAGTCCATTATATTTTGAGGCATTCATTGCTGTTTCCCCCTAACTGTTACTGTACAAGCTATTAAAGCTTTCATTTCTCTATCTTCAGATATTGAATGCACATCTATTCTGGCCGTTCAATCGTTTTCTCAATAAAAGGCATTCCTCATATTTTCCTGATTGTTCACTTATTAAACAGGAAATTACATATGTTCTTTTACCTCATGTGCAAGCAAAATTATATTATTTCAGTTTTTTGTATTTTTGGATAATTAATGTACATGCATTTTGGTCGTCTAATTTATTTCCCAATAAGTTTTTATAGATGCCAGTGGTATCATTTTTCTAGCTGGATATTTAATGGACAGAATATAATGCTTTCCTTTTTCAGCCAAGAAGGTATTTCTCGCCGTCATCTCTATTCTCCGTGATGTATATAAATTTCTATCAAGCAAGGTACGAGAAGTTATATACAGTTCACACAACAATGGATAGAAGAGTCGCATGTATTTGCCTTTTAGTAGTACTTTTGCCAGGGAATCCTTCTTCTGCAGGTTTCCTCTCTCTCTTTCTGTCTCTTGATTTCTTTTTCTTTGTTTTTTTTCTTTCTTTTTTTTTTTTTTGCAATGGTACTCGCAGCTCCTATGTTAACCTCTCAGCACTCACAGTTGGATTAACAATTTCTTTTTGTTTTTCTTTTTTGGCAGAAGAGTCATGCTTTTTCGTCAGTGAACAGGCGAAAATTTGGTGTGTCAAAATAGCATGCCAGTTCGGTTGCGTGATAGAAGCCAAATCTTATCATGCCAAGTTCAAGGATAGCTGGTGCGAAGGTTTTAAGAAAGGCATTTGTAACTGTAAATTTTGCTATGAATGATGAGCAATATCCGTGTATACAATGTACTTAATTATAGCCCCATGTCACAAAGGAGGCGAATAATTAATGATTCAAGGTTTTGGGGATTGGCATCCATTCTCTAGTTAATCATGCTCTTTACTCTTCAATCTTTCTTTTTATATTCTCCTTTTGCATTGTGAGTAAGGCTGGCAGATAATAGTCTACACCTCTAGTAGAGGGAACCATTTGTTTGAGGGTGATTTATCGCCTCCTATTAGCTATTATGTTCCAAACGATTGAGTCGTCAAGATCGGTAGGGAATTAAATACTGACAAATTACTGCCATCTGATTGTCGCGTCATGGATGGAAATCATCTGCATCGACTGCTGCAGACCAAGGACGATGTTGTTAGTTCTTCCATGTTGCTAAAAAGATATTACAGAATCGAATATTCATAAGCGCTATTTTGTGAGAAAACTTACAGCAATAATTTACTTCGTGCGGTACATTTGTGCTTGTAGTGAAGAATTATTATTCCGGTATTCATAACAATGATTGATATACTGGACTAATCATTATTTTTTCAAGTGGTAGGAACAGTAAAAAGTATTAGTTCATAGGAGGTACTGTATTTTGGGAATTGTGTGTTGTGTTATATCAATCATTTTATTGTCGGTACTACATTACATGCATAACTGTAAGAAAACACCAGTTTAAGAACCATGCAATCCGCGCTATTTGTTGCATCTGCCCCCAACAACTGTCTAACGAAAATTATTTCACAAATATACTCCCAACCATTATGAATTTGTTCTATTGTACATCAAAATAATAATGATGGCCACCAATACCATATGAAAAATATAGTATCATAAAAACATTTTTTGAGAGAAAACAATTAGTGTAATAACATGAAGTTTAATAAAGAAATAAAATGTTGAGGGGGCAGAGTGAAGAGTGAGCGAAATTTTGACTTTAAGATCCGTAGGTCAGATGGATGATCGGAGACTGCACATGCGTAGATCTCATCAAAATATTTCCGTTTGACTACTCACTTGCCGTATTTGGAATTCAGGTCACGGAAATATGTGTGGAACAAACAAGATAATTGAGAAAAAAATTAAACCCTAACCTACCCCCTCCTTGGCACCCTTGTTCTGCGGATCCCTTCTCAGTCGCCCCTCAGACCACCCCCCCCCCCACACACACAAACACATTCCCCTTCCCTTGTGCCCCTACCTGTTGCTAGCCACGCTCCATGCTATGGCTCCCTACTATTGGCCCTGCTACCCTGACCGTCCTCCTCCCTGGATGATCTGGTGGTGGCCAGTGGAAAATTAGGACAATGGAGATGCAAAAGTGGAGCCACAGGTTCGATTTCAGTTTGGAGTGCAAGGTGTTGTTGATTGCCTGCAGGTGGCAGCGCTCTATATTATGCATAGTGCCATTTCACTATCGGTAAAGTCAAGTAAATGTTGTGATGGTTTCTACAGCTACAACTTGTTAGTTTTACCATTTTCACCTTTAAATTGGAGCACACAGGATGATCCTAATAATTGGAATATGACGAGTTTCTTTTTACTCTAGCATGATTAATATGTTTAATGATATTCCTGAAGTTAAATGGGAATGAAGTACTTGCTGTTAGTTACGCCTTGCACAAAAGATGAAGTTTACTTGCTTTTCACACATATGAAATTGATGAAGTTCAAAATATGTGATATTTGTGGTTGCCATATGCTGTGTGCTATGTGCATAGCATTTACATCTGAGATTTATGCCTGTATGATATATTGCATAGAGGAGGATGGTTGCCTGTCTTTAATTTTCATGCAGGTGATGAAGTTTAGAATATATATTTTGGAGTATTATCAAAATGAAGCATGTCATGCGGACTTGAATAGCAGTTGTATTCTTATGCAAGTAATTGATGCAGTTGTCCAATGTGGTAAATCCTTCATACTCTTTTACAATTAGAACACTAAAATGAAGCACGCATCTTCAAGATTGATAATCAAAATTAACATGGATTTAGGCTTAATTGATTATGATAACTCATATATGACTTATGGCAATGGTCACATGATGAATCTTTGTTATGTTTTCTCTTTTAATGCATTGAGGTGGTGAATTATGAAATAAGGGGTTACTTTATTCTTTCATCTGACTATGCTAATCATGTCCTGGACATACATCATAATTATGCACCTGCTGCCTTAATGCATCCATATGCATTCATATGAAGTTTGTGTCGTCGCACCTAGCCAAGACCGTACCGATTGTAACACCCTAAATTTCAATTTTTCCAATAGTTTAAAATTTTGTTAGTTTTTAAATAGCTGTTGCAATTTCTGTTCAATAGAAAGAAATTAATTTCTAAATTTAAATTTGACATAGGTTCTATATGTTTGAAGCATTCATGCCGTCGTAGTTGCAATAGATTTTTAGGTGTGGAAAAAGTTTGCTAAAAGTCGCTCGTTTAAATCGTCTTTTGAAAATAGTTTAAAATCTAAAAAGAAAAGGATTTCAAAATTTGAAAATGCTCTCGGGCCGATTCCTCCCCTTCGAGCCCATTTCCTTCTCCCTCCCCCTCTCTTTCGTTCCCTCCCGCATGGGCCGCCGGCCTCCTTCCCGCGTTGGGCCGCGTCCGAGCCAGCCTGTGCTGCTCCGAGCCGCCCGCTCCCCTTTCTCTCTCGCCGCCAAGTGGGCCCAGCTATAGCCACCGAACCGTCCTGCCCGAGCCGGCTCTCCTCCTTCAACCTCCTGCCCGGGCCGCTCCTCTTCACCGCTGCCACACATCTCACCCTTTGCAGTGCCCTCTGCCCTTCCAAAAACGATTGGATCCGAGGCATTGAACCCCATCAAGGCACCTCCCACCGTTTTCCCGTTCTTAACCCCCACTTATTGCTCAATCAAAGGAGAAAACTGACGCCATTAAAGGCCATGGCCGCCGGCCGTTTCTCTCCAAATTTCGGCCGACCCACTCTCCCTCTCGCTTATTTAAACCCCTCTCCACCTCCATGGCGAAGTTCCGCAACTTCCCCACCCACTCACACCCATTTCCTCCCTCGAATTTGCCATTGGAACAGTCATCTTCTACGTCTCCAGTGAGGTTGCGCCGCCTATCTTTGTGTTAGAGCCATCTCTAGCCAAGCTAACTCCCTCACCGGCATCGCAGGTCCCTACGGAGTCAATCCCATGGGTCTTTGTCGACATTCGGCCGCCAAAGCACCTCTCTCGATGCCTCGTCGACCGCAGTCGCAATCCTCTCCGTCGCCTGGCCGCCTGGACCCTGTTCTGACCTTGTTCTCACCCGAGGAGAGTCCGTCGGCACCCCCTCACCGTGTTCCACCGCTCGCTGGAGCTTCTCGATGGCCAGAGTCCCCTTTCCGGTCAACTCCGGTCGCCCGCCGTCGTGCCGTGCTTCACTGGCGTCTCTTGTCCATCGTGGACTAGTGGACCGAGGGCCTTTTCTTCTGTCCACGGTCCCATGGACCTAGTCCATGGGTTTTTCAACACAAAATAATTACATTTTGATTTGTGACGCCAGCTGGCGCAATAAAAAGAATTTTTAGTATAAAAATTAATCGGTTTATTCTCTGAATTAAGTAAAATTTGCAGAAAGTCCCTATAAACTTCAAAAGCTAATAACTTTTTGTTCATAGCTCCGATTTGGGTGATTTTCACACTCAAATGTTCATAGAGTCATGTAGAATCTTTTTATAGGGTTTTTACCTAGATTTAGTACTGTTTGGTGTTCTGTTCTTAGGAGTATCCCTTGTGTGCCTTTTCGGTCTACCGTTTAGGAGGTGAGTAGTTCGGGAACCTGCAAGATCAAGTCTTTAAGACTTCGAGCAACCCTTAGCTGAAGGCAAGTATCCTTGAATATTTTACCCATGTTTTAGGATTCATGTGTAGTTCTTATCCTTCAATTGCATGCTTGTCTAAATGGAATCCTACGATAGGGTTTACTAGTTTTGTATGACAATTCCTTGTCGCCGTTGATGGATCATGGGGTAAAATGGGTAGTATTTGTTAGTGCAGTCATAAGTTGGGG
The DNA here is from genome assembly GCF_958298935.1 of Phragmites australis. Classification (NCBI taxonomy): domain Eukaryota; kingdom Viridiplantae; phylum Streptophyta; class Magnoliopsida; order Poales; family Poaceae; genus Phragmites; species Phragmites australis. The sequence continues at coordinate 17,864,115 of NC_084941.1, read as the reverse complement.
AAATGTTAATATTGACTAATGAACTACGCAACAAGAAATCGGGTATGGTAATAGGGATCCTACAAGATGGTAGGTTTGAGGTGGTGCTATACAGCAAGTTTGTGTTTGTTCTTGTGTGGGGTCCTAAGGACCGGCTCTTGAACATGGAACCAAGCTAAACTGCAACCATCCACGAGGCCTATATGGGTACGGCTTGGTCAATTAATTAGCCCCCCTCTGGTTCTGCGAGCATTGTTGGACAGTTGAGTGGCACAAGAAGGGGCTTCTGCAGTGATTTAATCATCTGTTAGCGGTGAAACCTCAGTGGGTGCTTGCAGGTCAACGGGAGCTTTCTAAAGGCCTTGTAGTGATCTCCTGGTGCACACCTCGGAAGTGTGTAAGTGCCTGATCAGCACGGCAACATGGAGATTGCCACCTGGTAATGCGGGTGATGAAATCATGACCCGTGGGGAAAGATGGGCAAACTCTACAGAGTATAAATCTGATTGATTAGTCATGCTTACAGTCAAGAACAGCTTGGACTTCTTCTTGATTAGTTGGGATCAAGGTGCTAGAATAGATGGTCGGGTAGCCAGGTAATGGGATTACCTGGTAAGTTTTGGTAGCCGGATATAGCATATCTGGTGAGTCTTGGTAGCCGGATGGAATCTAAAGAGTTGTTCCTTCTTGTTACAGTTGTGTCTCCACACTTAGTAAACAGAATGCCTGATGTTGGAGTCATAGGTCAGAGTTGCTTAGTGCAGTTAACCAGTGTCTAACCTTTCCTTGGCTTAAGCCCCATATCATGTTTTTCCCACACTTGCGGAGTACATTATGTACTCACACTCATTGTCCCCTTTCTTGCATTCGACCACTGTTCAGAAGCCATCAATGAGGCTACAACCTTCGACGAGGATGACTTCGATCCGGAATTGCTGTTCTAGGCTGGTGTGCCCCCAGTCGATGCCTGTGGAAGATGAAAACCCCGCTGGCGCTGAAGATCTCTTGTTCCGCAGTGCTTTCTTTTAGACCATCGGGTCCTTTTTTAGTAAGTTAAATAATGTTGTAATAATGGCACTGTAATGATACACTGATGATGTAAACACATGTATGAAACTTGATCCTAGCATACATGTGGTTGTGCCTCGTTTTGTTCCTTTAAAACTGGGTGTTACACCAATAAACTTTGTATCATACATTGCCAAGTATGATGCGCATTGTACTTTGTCATGGTATGATGCACACTCTTACATGGTTAAGAATGGGTAAGAGTGAGGAAAAGAATGCCATAACATCCATATGTGTATTTGCGACGTAGTAGCATATTACAACTGAAGTATTACTAAAGCTGAGGTAACTCCTATGGGTTACTTGAACAGTGTCACATACTGCAAATCTTATGGTGGATTTTATGTGAAATTACATTGCACAATATTCATATACATTTTTGCAATGCAACAGTACTTTTGCATCAGAATTGTTGATGCGGTATCACATGCAGGTTATTTGAGTAATTTTACTACTTGTTGATGATATGTGGCTATGCGTTGTTTAACCTTGAGGGGTTGTTCATGTTATCTTATGTGATTTTAATGTTGTTTAGGATGTCTTATGATCCATAATGTGTTAAGATTATGTTTGATATAATAAGGTATTATGCATTATAATTGTGATAATGTTGATACCCATATTTTCATCATAGAACTAGTTATTGGTTATTGCAGTATGAAGTCTATAAAATACTCATGTCTAGTCCTGAACAAGAAACACTTTAGCATGATAATTTAGTAGGTGCTGCTCTCTTCGAATTGTGGTTAATAAGATATTGGTAATGGATCAAGATATGTTCAAAATGACACTTAATCAACTTGTAGTTTAAATAGATTATTATAGTAGTTTACTTGCTAAGATTTATAATATCACTGTTTTTGTTTATCTCCTAAGGCTTGCCTTGAGCTATAGAGCATCAGGATGGGTAGCAGCATATCACATACACACCTCTATCATATTCATGATTAAGCTGTAATGAGAGTTAGATGTTAATAATAATCTACCTTGGTTATTTAAATGTGAAAAATTGTGTCATGGTTTGTAGTATAGTTGGACTCTTATCATCTTTTTGTTAGGGTGCTTTGTTAAGGTGCTTTATATTTGTTAGTGCGCTATTATTTATATCTGTCATTGCTTCCACATTGACTCTGTTTCTAGGGAGGTGCTACCAAAATTTCTACTTCGGCAAGCCCGTAGGTAGTTTAGTAGCATTCCGGGCTTGTGGAGTTCCCCGAGGTGTTACAGTTAGAATATATGGGATTGGCCCATTATATTTTGAGAATAATTCCTAAGAAATATCAAAGACTCAACAAGTGAAAGGAGGGTGTGGTCTTTAGTCCCACCTTTCTAGTAGACTTAGAGGAAGACCAACTTAAAATGAGTTGTATCCTCCATCTCTTTAGCACAAGTGGATGAGAGCATTAGAATAACACAAGTGTGCTGTTGTTTGTCTCGCCTTGTCGAGTCATTGCCGAGGTGAGGGGCACGAGCGCACTACACTTGCGTGCATGAATAGTCTATAAAAATGAAGTCCAATGTCTTGCGCAGGTGTGGCCTTTTTTTGTAGTTTTTATTATTTCATTGTGTGAAAAAATGGTAAACACGGTAATATACGGAAATCTAGTTAGTTAAGAGTCCAATCATAGCATGTCTCAACTTTGCGCTTTTCTATATATATATATATACCTACTGGTAGCTATCACAAAAAACACACTCGAGTTAGGGTTTTTCTCTTCCTCTCTGCTATGACGCATAGGTAGACCACTCCATCTTGCAATGCCACCGTGCACTGGCGATCGAAGAGCAAGTTTCTAAAACCTGTTGCTACTAGGATCATGCACTGGGAGAGGGCGAATAAGGTTTTTGGGAAGCCCTCAGCATGACTACTCATGATTTGCTTTCTTTACGTCCTTGTCGATGATTAGTAAATTGCCAATCATATGAATACGTGAATAAAATAGGGAATACTCCCTTTAGCAAAATAGTATTCCAGAAAACTAAAATTTATATAGGTTTAGGCCTCCCAAAGAATAATAGTCCTATGTGATGTGGTCTTGTATTGCTCTTCGAGACATATTACAAAGGGGTCTCTTGGCTAGCTGAGAAGGCATCTAAACCTAGTTGAGAGCTCTTTGTATGTAGTCTCAGTGAGATTTCGATGTAGATCATAAGTACCAAAGGCTTGGGGGCTCATGGAGTGCTTAAGGCTTTTTTTGGCTTGTTGCTTGTTTGATGGACTTGTCCTCCGTAGAGTCTCCTAGCTCTGTATATATATGGGGCTTGCTGTGTAGACTCCAGGCTCCTTTTTGAGTAGTATTATGTTATCCTTAGAAATAGACTTCCCTATTTATGAGATACCCTGGTATATGCAGGAAGTTTACATACGTCTAAGGATTCCTTTTCTAGGCACGGACGTATGCTTCGAGAGTATAGGAAACCCTAGGGGATCTATATTCGTATAGGACACCCATATAAAGTAGTTTTATACTACCCACCATCAAGACCCCATCAGTACGTGAAAAAAGGCTATAACAGATCAAAAACTTACCCTAGCAAAGAGAAACATTTTGACAGGCTATTTTCTTCAAGTTATAACTTGGGTCCCCAGATAGGATTTATGTCTAGCCGAGTGCCTGAAAGTCCTCGAGTCATCTAATCAAGATTTTGAATACCTCTTGGTACTTATGTAAGCCCCTGAGTAGGCATTCCAACTGAGTAGGAATCCTGAGTCATCCGAGAAATATCATCCCAACGTTTTGAAAGTATGGGGAGAAAAGACTCTTCAGCTTGAAATTTAAACCATTGCAGTGGAAAATTCATGTAGTGGTGAAGAGAATCTCTCCTTGTTAAAGGATCATTATGATGTTTGAAAACTATGTGCGTCTAGACGGGTAGTGTGCCGGTTTCCCTGGGGTTCTTTTCCAACTTCTCCCGCATGCGTCGAAAGAGATTTCGAGCATTAAGTGCAACAAGATGTTAGCGTAGAAAAGCGTAGTCCCAAGTTGTAATCAGAACCATTATCATGCTAGTCGAAGGACCATAAAGCGCATATTTGTCCTTGTCTAAAAGGGAACCAAGGTGGCTCGTGCAACACTTCTGTTCTCCATCATCGTCTTCCTTGGTCCCTTGCCTTTTTGATCCCCAGTCTTGTGCCTACAATCGCCGCCAAGACCCTAACCTTTTTTCCCCACCTCTTGGGCATCATGGGCTGTAAGAAGGTAGAAATGCAAGAGGCCTCCAACTCTGCCACAGTCAAGTCCACAATCTCAGCATGGGCGGTGTTAGTCTGGCTGGAACGTGATGAGATTATCCCTTCACACGCCTTAATCACCCGCACGTCGGCAGAGATTTAAGAGATCCTCACCGCAAACACATCCTGGATTATGGTGTTTTATAAGGGCATGGCTCCCTCGGATACACACAAGGTGAATTCGTTCCTCATTAGTCATATTTTCTTCATAAAGAATAGCATACTACTAAGTTTTTTTTGTTGTTTTGTTGTTTAGAAACTTGGGAGAAGCACCACAACCATATCTGGACACACCACAACCTTATCACTTGAGTTCTAAGTCTACTCGGAGTCAATCTACCACAACCTTATCTGGACACACCACAAGCTCACCTGGATGTCATCACTCGAGTTCCAAGTCTACTCAAAGTCAATGTCAAGTCCTACTTGAACTCCAAAGTCTACTAATTTTTAGGACATCATGTTAGTAAAACGGGCATAACTCTGGCATACGAAGTCCGTTTGAGGTGTTCTTGGACTTCCTGGAAAGCTTATTACCAGCCTTTTCCAATGGATTTAGACTTGACCAAATATTCCTTATATTTAAGTCAAAGTCCAAGGAATAAAATGCTACATCACCGTTTTGGACCTTGTCAGGTCATGTAATTGTGTCGGGGTCGGAGTCCAGGTTGTGGATGCCTCTTCTCAGGTCTACACAACCCTAGGGCAACCTCTTCATGTCCCCCTATATATAAATAGTAGCTATCATAGTTTAGGCTTAGGTTTTACTTAGATTATTCTGTCTTAGACAGTTTCACCGTATATCAATTTGTAGAACTCCAAACTCGAGTACTTCATTGGTAATCAGCACTATTAAGATTGCATCTACCTGTTCTTGCTTGTGCTCTCAACTCACTTACAGAAAAATTCTTCTTGGCGAGGCCAACCGTGTCTTGGCACGGTTGATAACTACGAAGTAGTTGTGTAGTGATTGCGGGAGTTCTCGATCTGTTCTAGTCGGAGCCTTTGGATCATCAACATCGAAACTCCACCAAATCGACTTATCATATTACCTTCGGAAGATCGGAAAACCCACATCAACTGATATCAGAGCTTCAGTTGTTCATTATGTAATCTCAGTTATCCCGTTTATATCGTCATGTTCCATTGCCTAGTGTCTAGAAAATTGACCCACAAAATAAGGATTTTGATCTTAGTTTTTCCACTATCCGAACCACCCTTAACAATTTTGTTTTCAATTTTCATGTTGTTGAGTTTGAGTTCATCGTCGGTATCTTTGTTGCTGGCCGAGTCATCGTGTTCTAGTTTCTAGTGTCGAGTCTTTGATGATTTAGTCGTCGAGTATCCCAACCTGGCCTTGTTTGCTATAGCCGAGATTGTGTCTCTAGTCAAGTCGACCATTAACTTGTGTTCGACCTCTAGTGGCTTCAACCATCTACTCAAGTTAGACTACTAGCCAAGTTGACCATCTACTCTGTTTGACCACTAGTCATTTTGACCATCTACTCGGGTTCGATCACTAGTCATTTCAACCACATCCTCAGATTGGACCACCTAGTTGAATTCGACCATACTTTCAAGTTCGACCACCAAGTCGGATTCAACTATCCACTCGATTTTGCCTCCACAACCTAGTCGGAGTCTATCTGTTTCTGGCTACTCTCGGACACCCCCACACACCCTTCATATCGAGCATTGTTCAACAAATTTTGAGTAGCAACTCCTTAGCCAAAATAGAGCAAGCCAAAGTTCAGAGTGAGAGAGTGCATCTTTTTATTATCTTTACAACCGTGCTCTCTGGAAAAAATTTGTGACCCATATACCTCACTGGTCCTTGAAAAGGTAGTACAAGAGTTTTGTGTTTGTGTCACATTCACAAAAAAAAAGAAAGAAGAAACCAAGAAGCAAAGAGTGCCAAAAAAAAGATAGTACAAAAAAAGGAGAGAGAAAATTCGAGTTTGTTGTGTCTGTTATAGTCTTCGGTTTGCTTGAGCTAGTTCTCAAAACATGTTCGGGCCAGCAACTGTGATGAGTACCATGGACTTTTATTCAGCTTTGCTAATTTGATTTCAATTATTGCTACTCCTTGCTACTAAATATTGTCTGTCCAAGCTCCACCTTCTCCCGATTAGAACAGTTCTCCCTTTTTCAAATGTCTCACTTGCACCCGATACGGTATCACGAATCATCCACCATTTGTGCCATCTGTTGTGATTGGTAAGAACACTTGCAAGAGCGTGGCAAGATGCTTGAGAGCGTGTGATTCCATTTCAATCTCCACCACCTAGTAGTCAATAGGGATAAAATATTTTTGTTATCTCTTGTTTGCTAATAACCATGGCATGTAAAGCATCAAATGCGAAATAGTGTGTTTTGAGAAAAGAACTCACAATATTGTTGGATGATTATTGATAATCTATTAATGATGACATTGATAAGAAGCTTGCGGGAACAAATACTGTATTGCAGTAACTCAATGATAGCATTAAAATGCTCACTATGTGCTTTGATTAGTTGGTCACTCAACCCCCGAACAATGGCCGTATGGACCCTCATGGTGCAGCCCATGAACATAATGAGTCGATCGCCGATGATGAAATTTTGAGGCAAGAACAAGACGCCTTTGATGCACGACAACGGAACCGATTAAAGTTCAACTAGTAAGGTATGAGAGGTAATAATTTTCAGCAACATAACCTAAGGTTAAGTTTACTATACCATCTTTTGCAGGTGCCTATGATATTGAAAAATATTTAGATTGGGAGATGATGGTCGAACAAAAGTTTAATGCTCATTTAGTTCCTGAAGTTCATAGAGTTAGGCAAGTCACTAGTGAATTTAAAGACTTTACAATCAGCTGGTGTAATATAGTATGCATAGACGGATTAGCACCTACTACATGGAGTGCTTTAAAAGTTGCTATGCATAACAAATTTATTCCACCCTCTTTTAACATGATTTATGTAAGAAATTACAGTGCTTAAACTAAGACAATAGATCCATAGAAGAATATTGTCAGGAGAACAAGGACAACAAAACCATTGTTGCGAATAGGAGGAAAGAAGTCATTGATATTTGTTCAAAGCCGAGGATGGCTTTGCTTCAAGGGGGAGAGAATGATATGTCCATCAAGTCATCATTTACTTCTATTTGCCCATCTGAAAATCAGTAAGGTTGTGTTATGCTTGCTACTAAATCTAACCTTGATGAAATTTATGATAATGAGCTACTATGCTATGCTTTGAAATGCAAAAATGCCTTAGTTTCAATTGAGGATATATCTAGCTCTTTGCCTCCTACTGTTGCTAACCTTTTGCATGACAAGAAAATCAACTAAGCAATGGATGAAGAGAAGAAGTTGCTTGAGAGTCACACCACCACTGCTACATCTCCTCCCATAGGCCATAATACCCTATCATCCCTTCCTTCTTACGATGGATTTGGTGCTGATGAATACATTGATTGGGAAACAACAATAGATACATTGATTGTCAAATTTGTGAAAACGGGAAGATTAGAAATGTCACTAGCTTTTTAACTAATTGTGCATCAATTTGGTGGAAGAATTTGTGTGCATCTAATGAGGTTCCTCGAACTTGGAAAGAAATGAAAATTCTTATGAGAGGAAGATTTATTCCTCAATCTCATACATCTATTTGTAAAGAAAGAGTGCATCTTTCAAAGGAGCTGACCCTTGCTACACCGCTACATGTGCCTAACATTTTGCAGGAAAATACGAACAACCAAGAGAAGGAAAATAAGAAGAAGAGCAAGGAGAAAGAGGAGCAAGTTGCTACCCTATGCATGCTTCAAGAATGTATAGATGATAACGCACCTATACGAGTTGAGATAGAGAACAAAGGTAATGAAAAAGGTGTTACACTCACACAAGGTGAGGATTATTTTGATGTGATGAAATTGAACACTACTCATGCTATTGTAGAGCAACCATTAATGGACCGTATTGCTGATTTACCTTTATCATAGGATGATTTGATTGTTGTTCTTTGTGACAAAGAAGAGTTGTGTGGTAATGTTTCACTTATATCACGACCACAACTTATGCATGAATGTGTTAATTCTATTTTAAAATTGAATAGTTATTCTAAAATTTAACATGTTCAATGCATTGCTAGTAAGCAAGAAGAGCTAAAATTACTATCTTCTCTAAATACTTTAGGTTATATTGAATTTGATGTTCCTTGTGATATCAATAGTTTAGAGGAGAAATTAAAACTTAACTCTAACTTGCCATGCTTGTCACAAAATACTTTCATGTTATTGGCAAATACAATGATAATTAGACTATATGGTGCATCGAGTCTATATTTGTTCAGATCTGAAACCTTCTATTTTTCTACCACAAAGTGATCAGTTAGAGGACAACAGTAGCAATATTAATGTCATATCAAGTTTTTCTAGTTCTATTTGCAACTCACTAAATAGTTCACAAGAATGGAAGTGTTGTTGGCTGCTACCATACACCACAACCATCACTTCAACTTTCTTTATACAGAAGATACAAATTGATACCAGGTTACGATGCAATATCACTTCTTTTAGAGAAGGGGAGCAAGAAGTGACATATGCATACATTGGACCAATGTCATCTACTATGTCCAATTATGATCAGGTTCAATCATTTTCAAAGAGAAATACAATTGTTTCACAAAGAACTTATGATATTACATAACAAGATGTCCTTGCGTATTTTGCTTTGTGTAGAAGTTTATGGACAAAACAATGCTATACGTACAGCGAGGATGGCTTGTTGTAAAGAAGGGGAGGATGATAAGGGCATGGCTCCCAAGAATACACACAAGGTAAATTCATTCCTCATTGTTCATATTTGGTTCATAAAGAATAGCATACTACTAAGTTTTTGTGTTATTTTGTTGCTTAGGAACTTGGGAGAAGCACCACAACCTTATCTGGTCACACAACAAGCTCACCTAGACGTCATCACACGAGTTCCAAGTCTACTCGGTGTCAATGTACCGCAACCTTATCTGGATACACTACAAGCTCACCTGGACGTCATCACTCGAGTTCCAAGTCTACTTGGAGTCAATGTCGGCTCCTAGTAGAACTCAAAAGCCTACTCAAGTTCCAAGACATCATATCAATAAAGCGGGCATACCTCTTGCATACAAAGTCCTTTTGAGGCGTTCTTGGACTTCCTAGAAAGCTTGTGACCAGCCCTATCCAATGGATTTGGGCTTGACCACACATTCCTTATTCTTTAGTCAAAGTCGAAGGAATAAGGTGCTACATCACCATTATAGACCTTGTCGAGTCATGTAATCGTGTTGGAGTCAGAGTCCAAGTTGTGCCTGCCTCTTCTTAGGTCCACGTAACCCTATGGTGACCTCTTCATGTCCCCCTATATATATATAGTAGCTGTCATAGTTTACACTCTAGTTTTGCTAGATTATTCTATCTTAGACAGTTTCGCCATATATCGGTTTGTAGAATCTCATACTTGAGTACTTTATTGGTAATCAGCAATATTCCATCTATCTATTCTTTCTTGTGTTCTCGATTTGCTTGCAGGAAAAACCTTCTTGGTGAGATCAACCGCATCATAGCACGATTGATAGCCACGAAGTAGTGGTGTAGTGGTTGCGAGGGTTCTCGATCTGTTCTGGTCGGAGCCTTTGATCATCAACGTTGAAACTCCACCAAGTTGACTTATCATATTACCTTTGGAAGATCAAGAAAATCCACATTAGTGTTCATCAATTTCTTCCACTGCAGCGTCCATCCCCCCCCCCCTTCTAGCTTTCTCCTTTACGTGCTTAGATTCGATGGCATCGAGCTTAGACACCTCAATCCCAACTCAGTCATAATGCTTAGCATTTTCACACACCTATGTGAGGCGTATCTAAGCGTGCGCCCCCTGACCTTTTTCGGTACTTCTACATTGGCTTCTCTGCTAAGAGATCCTGGTTGGGGTGGCACAAGAAGTGGTTTTACTACCAGCCTCCCCCACTGAGAGTTATGTATAGTGGGCTTGCACTGCTGCCGACACCGATGTGAATGGATTCACCACCCACCATTGCCGCAACTCGGACCCTCATCGACAAGATCTAGGATTTGAAGGAGCAGGGACTAATGGCATGGGATGTTGCTGGAGACTTCATCAAGCGATGCATAAGTCCTCTACGATCAAAGATTTTGGGTGCCTAGGAGTTTACAGTCGAAGAGAACCCAACTTGAGAAAGTGAGACAGCTTCTCTCTTATCCCGAGTAGTTGTTGGGGGTAGGAAGTATTTTATTTCTTATGATTTATTCCTTGCTACACATCTCTCTGCAACAGAAGTTGAGTAGAGGACCAAATTCCTCTTTGAAATAGCCCCCAAGAGACACTGCCAAACATCTTGGTCCCCATCATGGAGATGGAAGCCGAGGCTAGGACTGAGATCTTCACGGTACATCTCATGAACTTCTTATTATCCTCTTTTCGAATAGTCCTAATCTAGGGTAGTGGTCTACACGGATGATGAAGCACCTGGGAACTGGGATGAGGATCCAAACGCCATTGGAGTCATGGAGGTCACGGGCCCAAGAGAGTGTTGTGGCCACATCGCGAGCCTCATCCCCTATCGGTGATAGCATGCTAAAGGAGGTCGAGGGCACAGCGGATGGCGATGAGTCAATGATTGAGCCTGTGGTGCCGCTTATAGCCCTGACTCCAACCCTCGTGCTTCTATCCCCGCAACCCGCACGTCAGCTGAGTCCAGGCATCTTGTTGAATCCCTATGGTTGTGGTAACGATTAGTCTGAAACATGAGTAGATGCTGGACCAGGATCACAGAAAGGTGGTCATTGGCATGGGTACCTCGGCTAACATGGCCTTGCCTGTGCCAAAAGCCAAGGCCAAGGTGGACACCCCTCAGAAGAAATCCAAGATAGCGGGGCTCCACCTGGCCAGGTTAAGGACTCCACAAGACCTTAAGAAGCCCAGGTATGGACGTTCACCTTGGCATTCTTCTTACATTTTAGAGACACAAGTTTTAGAAACACCAATTGGAGGACGAGTCACCGTGTGGAGTGCCATTACTCGTCCTCGAGACCCCAGAATCCCGAGCTCATGAGGACAACGTCTCCAAGCACAGTGAAGGAAATTTGGGTGAAGAATAGAGGGATTAGATCATTGAGCCTCCGATTTCTACCAGATAAAGTAGGAAGGTGGAAGTTGAGCGCCTGAGGAGCTTGAGCTAACTATCTACGGGTTTCCTACTCGAATGCCCTTGAGTGATGTCATCAAGGGGATCCGAGTTCAGGGTGGTCACAACCTGGAGGACTTTCTGGGCTCCTTTATCGCGGTGAGTACTGCCTTGCAAGACAACCTTTTAGATGATAAAATTATGTGTGCTAATATAGGGCTTTGCAGCTAGCCATGTCATGGATGCACGCCCTTCGCAAGGAAGTCCGGGAGCTAAGGTTCCAGCTAGCCGGGCACGAGGCCGAGAAGGAGCATCAGCTAGCTAAGAAGGACCATCACCTAGGCAAGATGGGACTCCATATCTCCAAGGAGTCTTTTGAGAAGGAGACACTACGCTCCAAGTTGAACAACAAGTCTCAGGCTAAGCTTCTCGTGAATTATATATGTCGTAGTCGCACTATGCTTGTCTCCTTTTGAATCAAATGTCTTTTCGTGTAGAGATATCTGAAACCCGGGACGCCCTAGTCTAAGAGGGGTCGGATAAGCTTTGTCTAGCAGTAGCTTGCCATGGCCCTGGATATGTTCCAGGATGCCCTCAATGGGGTCAGCCTCTAGGTGAAACCTTTGGAGGACACCAACGCCACCGAGTTAGCCAACTGGATGACACAGCTTGATAAAACTTTCAAAGATTTCTGGCCAGTGATGGCCGAATACATCTCAAGCCAAGCTAGGCAAAGTGCAGACAAAGCAGTTGCCTAGGTGTTGGCAATCCTGAAGGCATAGTACTGAGAGATCGACAGCAACGTCCTCTTGGGGGAGTTCCCTAGGAAAGACAACAAGGAGGTGAACCAGCTGGTAGAGGACATGTACGGTACAATGAAGGAATATGTAGATATGATGACCTTCGTGTCATCACCTTAGAGGTTTCTATTTCCTGCATTCTGATATGTGAACTTGATATTGTTAGAAATTAAGATATTTATCTAAAATGTTTGTATTCCAAATGGGAGCTTTATAGGTGTTAGGTATCAAATGCATTTGATAGCTTATCACATTTAGCCTTAATTGCTTTTCCCTCCAATTAGTTCAGGAGACATCAGCCGCTACTCGGGGCACTTAGTATGGTCAGCCTTAGGTCCAAGTTGAGTGGAAAGTGTCATAGCTTTCAAGCACTCGTGGACACGATAAGGAACCTTTTACAGCCACAATACTGTGATCAAGAACACCATCACTTATCACTGAAATCCACTTTGGTGCATGCATAAAATGCTATTTTCAATTTTTAGTACTAAGTACCCATTAAGCCCCTGTCTATTTGGAAAGATTTACGGGGTAGGCAGTCTAAAAGGTGAGAAGTAAAGAAGTAAACTATGTAAAGAAATAAGAAACTTATACTGCCCTTTAGTTGTAGAAATTCTTTTCATAACCTTGGGTGCGTGCGTGGGTAAAGGTAACAGGAAAGCAGCTTACCCCATTGCTAGGCATTAAGGTGCAAGGGACAATAGATATGGTCAACAAGGGCATTCATGCAACCTTTCAGGCAATATGATCTTTATTAATATAAATGTACACTTAGTACTTACATATGGAACTTACAAAGGTAATTGAAGTTCCATGAATTATTGAGGACTCAAACAAATTCTATTGCTAATCTATATGACCCAGGATGACTAGATTTAACCAACATACAAGGTCCCTTATACTTTAGGGATAGCTTATTGCCATTACGTTTGTTCTAAACCAGTCATAGAATAAGATCCCCGAGTTTTTGGGTTTGCTTTTGGATGTTTTGGTCGTAGTAGCGATTAAGACTTCTCAGCCACCTTGGGCCTCGAGTTCTTGGTCTCCTTATTGGGTTGGTGCTGGGCCACCATGTCGAGACTCTGCTTGTCGCAGCATAGACCTGGCTTGGTGCAGCGTTAGACAGTGATGATTCCTCATGCCCTAGAATCTTCATGCACTGGTAACCATAGTGTGCGGCAGCCATGAATATGGCTAGGATTGGTCATCCTAAGATAGCATTATATGTTGTCCTGAAATCAACCATGTTGAACAAAATTTTCTCCATTCGGAAGTTGTCAAGCTTCACCAAGGTGATGGGTAGCGATAGCTAGCTAATAGATATGGCCGAAGATCCGGGTACTATGTCATGGAAGGCTTGAGTAACCGGCTTGATGGTAGATCGAGAGATCTGCATCACATTAAGTGCACCCATGAAGAGGATATTTAGAGAACTTCCTGTGTCATTTAGCACTCGGGTAACCCTATAGTTGTTGATCTTAGGCTTTCCACTATTGGGAAGTGACCTATCCGTAGGAAGTTCTCTGTGCACTCATCTTGGCCGAAAGAGATTTTTATGTTTGACCACTTGATGGCCTAGCGATTGTTGGAGACAGCTACGAGGACTTCTCTAGCCACCATCTTGTACTGCCTTTTGGACTCGTAGGATGCTAAACCACCAAATATGTGGTTGATGGTCATGTCCTCCTCCTAGTAAGACATTATGTTAGAGTCATCGCTAGAGCTGGAGTCCCTACTCTGGGTCACGACCTGGGCCTTGTTCCCCTTGGCCTTGTCAATCTCAACCTTGATTAGTTTGCTAGAGACTATCACCATCGGTTTGATGGAAGTCACACCAGGGCTTTCCAGAGCACTCACTAGTGCCCGATTGATTGCCCTTGCCCTAGGATGAGCTGGGATGCTTGTCGAGATGCTTATCAGGAAGATATACCAAAACTTCATCAGTTTTAGTTTTCTTACCCTCGCCTCCCTTAGAGTTCTTCTTCTTGTGCTTTCCCTTCGATGAGTCATCATCTAGTCTGGGTTGAGGGCACTAGATGCCTTGATCCCTTTCTTGGATAAATAGCATAGTCTCCTCAGTATTGGATGTCTTGTTGACAATCTCCATTAGCACTTGGACTATCTCAGGCTCTTCCATGGTGACATCATCGGTGCACCGACGTCTCCTGACCCCTTGGATAAATGCCTAGATGATGTCATAGTCGGTTATCTTCATGATGGTGTTTGAGTGTTGGTAAAGTGTTGGATGAACTTGGGCAAGATTTCCTTCTTCGTCTAGATGACACAAAAAAGGTCGTTCTTCCTACCGGGATGAACATATGTGCTTTTGATGTTTTCTCGAACCAGGTCGTAGAGCTGCTTCCATGAGTAGATTATCCCTGGTGGTAGATTAGTTAGCCAGGTCCTGGCTAAACCCTTAAGGGCTGTGGCGAGTGTAGAATTAGAGGAACTCAATGGGATTGGTGGTCACATTGTACTTCTCAATTGACCTGGGTCAGAACTAAGCTAGTGAGTTACCCCTCCAGAGATCTAGAGAGAAAGACTGGCACCCATTGACGGTACCCTGATTGATCCAAGTAGCCAGGAGCACTTTGCCCGTCGGGGTTAGAGACCGGCCACGGCTTCTACTCAAAGAACATCAGAGTGAGCACTGGTTTTGTCACCGAGGAGAGATCACTTGTTCCTCAGGGGTTCTTGTGTGTCTTTGATCATCGATGACTTCACACAGATCTTTGATAGGATGGTTCCTAATTGGCGAGGTCTTGTAGTGGTGATGAGCTCGATTGTCTTCCTGGCCTATTTTATTCTAGGGATTATGTCTTTCTGGATCTGAGTCATCACGAGAAGGATTAGCGCAGGATTTCCCCCGGAAGAACTATTTGCGTCCGCTATTTGATGAGAGTTCACCGTCTGAGCCTGAACTTCCTTGGTGAGGTCTTCCATCATGGTTTGCCAGCCCTTGCCTTTGGGAGTAGTCAAAACTATAATGGGGGCTATCAGAGGGCATCCTGTAGAACTAGGAGCCTTTGAGCTATTACAGATCTGAAATGCTAGGCTCCTTGTTGATGATTTTGAGACAGGAGATCCAGGTTCCCGGTGGGATTTTGGATCAGAGTAATTGTCATTGGTGGAGGTTGATAGTTGTTCCCCATAGCTGGATCAATGAGATCACGTAAATTTCCTGGATCATCATCATGATTAGATGGACCAGCACCTCCAACCCCAATGGCAAATACTTCTCGAGGATATTCTTTGGTAGAGGAGGAGTCAACATCCATCACAGACTTATCATTGGAGGATGCCTCCAGATAGGTTCTTCAACAATCCATGCTGTTGGAAGCCATGGGAGAAGACCCCAACTTGCGGAAAATGTCGCTTGTGTGATCGTCTTGGTCATCGAGTGATTTGAGCTCAATGTCATACTCTCTGGCACACTGATCCATAAAACGACTTACCTCATCGTTGGGATTGTCGCCAATAAGATCGTCCCCTAGATCCACCTGATTGACCATTGGATCCTTGTCAGTTGAGAGGGCAAAGTTATCATAGAACTCCTCGTCCGAGAAGCCAGTTCTTGGTGAAGACTTGGGTGGAGATGGTATCATATTGCATGATGAAGATTCAGCATCTTTGGTCATATGCCCCATGGACGACGGCAGCTGTTGACGACTAGTAAATTGTAGATCTTACAATTACATGAATAAAGTAGGGGAATAGCCCAATCGTAAACCAGAAAATAGAGATTTATAAAAGTTTAGTCCTCCCGAAGGATAATAGCCCTATGTCATATGATCTTGTATTACTCTTCGAAACAAATTACAAGGGAGGTCTTGACTAGCCTAGATGGGATCTAAACCTAGTCGAGGGCTCCTTAAGTGTAATCTCATCGAGATGTCAATGTAGATCACGAGTACAGAAGGCTTGGGGACTCATGGAGCACTTAAGGCTTCTTTTTGCTTGTTGCTTGTTTGATGGAGATGTCCTCTGTAGGGTCCCCTGACTCCGTATATATATGGGGCTTGTTGTGTAGCCTCCAGACTATTTTTCAAATAAGATTCTATTATCCTTAGAGATAGACTTCCCTATTTATGAGATACCCTGGTACCTGTGTGTAGTTTCCATACGTCTAGGATTCCTTTCCCATGCACAGACGTATGCTCCAAGAATACAAGAAACCCTAGGGGATTTATATACATATAGGACACCCGTATATGGTAGTTTTACACTATCCATCGGCAGTCCTCTTCATCATCGACAATGTACGATCTACTTCCTCTATGTCCTTTTCATCGTCATCTTCTGCATCATCATCACGGGACCTCTACATCTCTCTCTATCAATCGATACATTCACTTGACTCCATAATTGTATTATGTCATTATGTACATTACAAAAACATAAAGTAGACCTATTACATACATGTCTAGAATATACTTATGCTATTTGGTTAGGCTACTTTATCAGTTCGTATTAATGATTTATCTAGGGAGTAAACTAACTATAAAAGTGTGTTTTATGCAACAATCCAAAAACCTTATTGTAGACACATTGATTTATCAATGGATGGTTTTCTAGATGCACTGAGGTGGGACCTATTTAGTGGTGTGCACTTTGAGATGACAGGTCAAAGCTACTCTATGTCTTATGACTATGAATGTTTAATGGGTTGCATCTGGCAAACCTGAAGAAATCCTTACCTTTGAACAATAAAAGACATTCAAGAATGCCAACACACTCTTTGTAGGATGCATTCTTAATGTTCTTGTCGACTGTATCTATAATGTGTACATACACATAAAAGAAACAAATGAGTTGTGGGATGCACTGAATACTAAATTCAATGGGTCAGAAGTAGGTAGTGAAATGTATGTCATGGAGCAGTATCATGACTACAAGATGGTTGATAACCGTTATGTATCACCGTGTACCTAGCGGATGATACTCCCAAGTCTATTTTAGAAACATATGCATCTCCAGATGCAGACTACTAAAAGGATGTAGTCTATGGATTCCATTCTTACCAATGGGGCATGGGAAATCACATAATGTCCTTATGGATGTAAATTTGTGGGATACAAGTGTGTGTTCAAAATGAAGCTTAAGGCTAATGGTAATATAGAAAAATACAAGGCTTGGCTTGTGGCCAAGGATTATACCCAAAAAGAAGATGAAGATTTCTTTAATACTTCTTCACCTATCGCTAGGCTGACTACCATACGAGTTCTACTTTCCTTAGCTACCTCACATGGTCTTCTCATTCATCAGATAGATGTTAAAATGACCTTTCTTAATGGAGTGTTGGATGATGAGGAAATTTACATGGAACAACCCGATGGATTTGTAGTAGAATGTCATGAAGACAAGATATGTAAGTTGTTGAAATCCTTGTATGGTCTTAAACAAGCTCCTAAGCAATGGCACAGTAAGTTTGATAGAACTTTAATATTTGCAGGCTTTTGTAGTTAATGAGGTTGATATATGTGTGTATTATTGCTATGGTGGGGTGAAAGACTTATTATGTGCTTGTATGTTAATGACATATTGATCTTTGAGACAAATCTTGATGTTACTAATGAAGTTAAGTAATTTTTGGTCTCAAAATTTTGATGTGAAAGATCTGAGAAATGATGATGTAATCTTAAACATCAAGTTAATCAAGGATGAGAATGAGATTACACTTTTGCAATCTTATTATGTGGAAAAGAACTTGATCCGCTTTGACTACATAGACAACAAAACCTCTCTGCTACCTTATGATATTAGCTTGATACTTCAGAGGAATACAAGAGTTGCTATGGATCAACTGAGATACTTTGTGAATATTGGAACACTCATGTACATAGCAGCTAAGTGCTACAAGGCTTGATATCTCATTTGCTTTAAGGAAATTGAATCAATTTATTTCTGACATGGGTGATGATTATTGGCGTGCACTTGAGTGAGTCATGTGCTACTTGCTAGGTACTATAAATTATGGACTTCACTATAATGGGTACCCATCACTATTGGAGGGTTATAGTGATTCAAACTGGATATATATCTGATGCTGATGAGATTATGGTCAAAAGTGCATATCTATTCACTCCTGGTGACGCTGCTGTCTCATAGAGATCTTGCAAACAAACCATATTGATGAGGTCAACCATGGAAGTGGAACTCGCAGTATTAGATACAACCATTGTTGAAGTAGAATGGCTACGTGAGCTCTTGATGGACTTGTCAATGGTTGAAAAACCAATACTGGCTATTCTTATGAACTGTGATAATTAAACAATTATCATCAAAATGAATAGTTTTAAGGATAACATGAAATCCTCAAGATGTGTAAAGAGATGATTGAAATATGTCAGGAAATTGAGAAACTCTAGAGTGATAGTTCCAAATAGTTAAGAACCTAGCAGATCCCTTTACAAAGGGATTATCACAGAATGTAATAGATAATTCATCAAAGAATACGGGAATAAGATCCATGTGAGTTATACATACTATAGGTGTAATCTAACCTATGTGATTGGAGATCCTATGAATTAGGATGTGGGGAGAACAAGCTATTAGTTAACTAAAGGAGAGTACTTTACAACCCACTCTAGTTAATATGCAATAATCTTGAAATCTTTAGTGTAGGTTGACTATTGCCTTAATGTGTTACGTTAGCTTTAATTAGCAAAGAAGTTGTCCGATAGAGTATTCTTGAAAGAATACACCTATATGAGAATAATTCCTAATAAATCTCCAAGGAACAACAAGTGAAGGGAGAGTGTGGTCTTTCGTCCCATCTTACTAGTGGAGGTGAAGGGACATCAATTTGAAAGTAGTTGTGCCATCCATCTCCTTAGCACATGTGGATGAGAGGATTAAAAAAACACATGTGCTCGCTTGCCTCATCGGGCTAGGGCAAAGGGCACAGGTGCATGACACCAGCATGAATGGTCCGCCAATATACTCTCTGTATATTCAACCCATAATTAATTTGATCTTTTTTTCTTTTAGTACCATGTCATTTGACCAGACATCTTAAGAATATTAGTCGACAAACATATTTCAGCAATGGCAGCAAATTTTAACATGTGGCCAGGAATACTAATCGTTGCTCTCTTTTTACAGAGCCGCGCAAGAAAAAATCTTGTATTTTTGGTCCATATTAGGAAAACAATTGGGTTAAATTTACAATTCTTCTCCATATGCTATATCATCAGACTTATTTATATATTCGTCGTTGTGTTTCTTAGTGCATATCATCAGAGATAACCTCATTTTGTCAGGTCTCTGCAGGTATCAGATTAACGGTAACACTTATACAACATTGCACAAGGATTTTCTTTTCACTCTCTTTTTTTCAATATCATCCAAATTACATCCAGATAAGAACATGCGTAAATTAGCATATCATGTACCGCAACAATACCAACAATACCAATCAGAAAGTAAAATATTTCACAAGCACAAGCTTACATCATAGCAAATCAGAGTTCTTAGTCATACAAGAAACAGTACAACTAAAAGTAGACAGGAAACAAGCACCCTTGTTCATACACTAAGTAACTATAAGCAACAAACTTGATCACCTTCACTTCCTGATTCTACTGAAGTAAGTAGTGAAGCCTTCATAAGTAACTAGATGTCTTGCAACTCATGAGATACAAAAGCAGGCCCCAGCCAAACAAAAAAAGCCTGAGTTCACAAGGCATGAAAAAAGAAACTTGCCATCAATAGATTACCCTTAGTTGCTACCAGAACTACCAGGGACCCTACGACAGAGTGCCGCCATAGCCTGACGCAACCCCATGATGTGACGAAAGAACCTCTAGGTCAGATGCTCTAAAAAGAAATGCTCATTCTCACTTGTACGACGCATCCCAAGCAGCTCACAACAGAGTGTCTCAACATCATAAATCCTCTCCTACAGGTTTTCAACTTGATTGTGCATTATCACAAACATAGGATAATTGATGCCCTGAAGCTCAACTTGATACTCTGCTATAAGTGCATGGATGGCTATGAGGGAAGCACTATGTTCAGCATCTGCAACATTTGGTCCTACAACCTCATAGTAGAATTAAGGAACACTAGCAACTGCTCCCAACACAACATGAACACTAAGACCTTTAAGCATGCTTCCACAATCACTATCACTATCTAGGAGCTTGGATTGTGATTTTACCTTGCGCCCTTTCGCCATGAGACATTTGGGGGTGTCGTCGTCGTTTATGTCACCAAAAAGTGACTTTGTCGATGTAGAGGCACAGATGGCGATGGTGGCGACTCCTTCCTCATCGGAGTCGGAGTTGGAATCCCACTCTTCGCCAATGTGAGCTTGGCCTGAATATTTCTTCTTGTGGGTCTTGTACTTGTCCTTCTTGAAAAACCTATTCTTCTTTTCTTCCTTGTCCTTGTTCTTCTTGTTAGGACACTCGTTGATGAAGTGGCCAACTTCACTACACTCATAGCAAGTCCTCTTGGATGTTTTTCTCTTGGGCATATCCTTCTTGTACTAACTATAGCCACCCTTCTTCATGAATTTCTTGAATTTTCTTACAAAGAAGGCTATTTCTTCATCATCCGAGCTTTCATCTTAACTTGAGCTTGATTCTACAACTTGCTTGCTTCAAATACGACTTCTTTGTTCTTGGAGGTGGAGCTTTGCTTGACAAGATTTTTGACTTCATTTGCTTCCTCCTCCATAATCTCATGAGAAAGAATCCTCCCAAGTACATCACTTGGTGTGAGCCTCTTGTAATCCCTTGTCTCTCGGATAAGTGTAACCAAGGTGGAGTTTCTTGGTGCAAATGCTCTAAGAAATCTTCTCACCACCTTGTGATCATCAGGCTCTTCACATCTAAGCCCTCTAATTTTCTTCACTAGCACCATCATCCGGTCATACATGGCTTGGGGGGTTTCGTCATCCTCCATAACAAATCTTCCCAATTTACCTTTAAGCAACTTAATCTTTGATTCTCTCACACTTGTGGTGCCTTCATGTGTGACTTAAAGTGTGCCCCATATCATTTTAGCCTCCTCAAGCCCATCAACCTTGTTGAACTCCTCGAGGCTTAAGGCACCAAGTAGAACACTTGCGGCTTGTGGATTGCAGTGTAGGTTTTGCTCTTCATCGGAGGTGAGCTCATTGTCTTCATCTGGAAAATCAAAACACGTTCCAACAATCCTCCATATACTTGGATGAAGAGATATTAGATACAATTTAATTTTGTGCCTACAAGCAGCATAATGTATACCATCAAAATATGGTGCACACCCGGAAGGCACAAAAATATATGAATTTGAAGCATCTAATTTTTCATAATTGAATTCAATTGCAGCTCCCTTTCCTTTACCATTACCCGATGTTGATATATAATCATTTGGACTTTTCGGGCTTCCCACACCTTTCTCCCTGGACGACGACATCTTCAAATACTCCAAGCAGTGAAGCCTTGTAGGAGGTTAGGCATTGATACCAATTGAAAGTACTTTATGTTGCCTAGAGGGGGGTTAATAGGCGTTTCCTGAAAATTAAAAACTTCGAAGCAGGATTAAACAGTACCCGGATACTCCGGTTCAATCTGGATATTCCAGGGTCCGGAGATACGAGTTCACCCGGATTATCCGGCCTATACAGGAACTTCAAAATCAAAGGAAACATAAGCAAGTCTAGATTGATCTATGAGTTACCATAGGTTCTAAGAGATGCCTAAAGATCTTTTAACCAACAACCTGCAGCCACAAACTCACGAGCAAGTAGATCGGAGCAAATCGCTCAAATTCAACTAGAACAAAGGAAATGCAAGAAAGTAAAGGAGACAAAGATTTGTTTCTGAAGTTCGGCCACTCCACAAAGAAGTGCCTACGTCTCCATTGAGGAGCTCACAAAGAGCCAGGTTTTTTTCAACCCTTTTCTCACCCAAGCGACCACCAAGATCGAGCCAGGGTTGCTTACTCAAATCAATGTGTAATACAAACTTTCTGGGGCACTCCACAAGCTTGGGTGCTCTCCGGGCGACACCTAACTGTCTAGGAGCTCAAGGCTCCAAGAGTAAAGAAAGCAAATCAAAGGCTTGGCGATGAAGTCAAGTGCTCAAGTATGGGATTTAAGCTCTCTAGCTCTTAATCTCACTCTCCAAACCCTAATCCCCAAATCTTGCAAGAATCAAGGCTCTAGATGAGTTAGGAGGGCTATTGAATGACAATGAATAAGTTTGTTCATTAGTTGTTTAGCAGCAAATGAAGGAGGGGGTATTTATACCCACCCTCTCAAAAACTAGCTGTTACTGTGCTTTTTGAACTGACCCGAAGTATCCAGGTTTCAAAAACTAGCTGTTACTGTGCTTTTTGAACTGACTCGGAGTATCCGGGTTTACCCAGAGACTCCGGGTAACACTTAGGCACTCAACTGAAAGTACAGTCCGAAGCCTGCTCAAAGGGTCCGGATGCCCTAGAACCCGGAGTATCCGGACCAACCCGGAGACTCCAGGATAAAAAATAGACCCATACCGAGAGCCCCGTCCCAGAGCTCTACCTGGACACTCCAGACAAGACACCAGAATCCAGAGTGTCCAGGCTAACCTGGAGACTCTAGGTTCAGACAACACTTGCCTTTTTTCCGGTGTCTGTGGGTGATTGTGTCTCTCAACTTTTGGTTCTAAAAGGATACTTTGAGCACTGAGACATCATCATGACTATCATTACACATCCCTCTTGATAGTACGGCATTCCTAAACTCAAATTCAAAAATAAAAAGAGTTAAAGCCTATTGAGTAACTACATGCTGCTTCTCTATTCTTTTTGAGGGACGCCAATGTCGTTTAACTTCTGTAATGTGACTTAAAACCTGTTCATAACCTCAGTAAACTCATTAGCCCCTTAATCGTTTGTCATCAATTAGCCAAAACCCACATAGGGGGCCTAGATGCACTTTCACACTATCAGTTCAGAACCAGCGATGATATATCAGTACAAGTTCAAAGCTAGAACCAGCCATGATACGTCACTGCCGGTTCATGATATCAACTATCACTACCAATTCAAAAAGCTCACCAATAGAGAAATAATGTAGCCAATACGATCCAATAGTGATAATCCTTATCTCTTCTGGTTCGTATTCCAAACCGGCAGTTATAATGGTTATCACTGCCAGTTTATATGCTTACTGATAGAACAATAATTGAGCGAATACGAATCGACAGTGTTAATTATTATCTCTATCTTTTCGTATTCCAAACCAACAGTAATAATGCTTCTATAAATCTTGAGCCCATCTCCCTCAGTTCGCACCCCATATCACTTCACTCCCAATCTCCAAAAGCCGCTTCCAAGGGATTGTAGTAGTCAAAGTGGTGCGATGGTCACCTTCACCACTACAGCCACCTCTACCCCTTGTGCCTAGCTTCCACGTCCTCCTGCTCATCGCTGTATCTCAAGCCCAAGCCACCTCACGACCGCCTGAGTTAGCTCATTATTGTCATCTACCGAGCCTGAAGCCAATTTTGAGGGGTAGTGGCGGTCAAAGTGGTGCGATGGTCACCATTGCCACTGCAGCTGCCTCTACCCCTTGTGCCCGTCTTCCACATCCTATGTGCTCGTCACTGCCTCATCGACCTCGCCATCTCCTATTTTCCGAGCCCATCATCATGTCTCCCGAGCTCGTAGCCCCATCTCTCGAGTCTGCTGCCCCATCTCCCATCTCCCAAACTAAACGAGTGGCAAGTTGAGTAGCTAGATTGTGGGAATAGGAAGATCTAAATGAGTGGCAAAAAAATACATTTGCTTCAATATGATTGTGTTTTTGCCATTTATTTAGATGTACTAGTGTCACTCGAATAGCGCAAGATGTAAAACGGATGGCGCAAGGTGATTGTACCAAGAGCTCTTCAACGTATGGTGCAATACTACAAGCCTAGATCTCAAGCTGAAGAGCTCTTGGTACAACAGCTTTGCAACATATGTTCCTATTTGTCTAAGTTTGAGATGTAAAATACTCTACCATGAACTTTTTTGTCTGAGGTCTCTATTTAAGTTTGAGATCAAACTTAGGCATATCCCAATACTAAAGAGTTCATGGTAGAGTATTTTTACATATGTGAATGGATTATCACTGCCGGTTCTTGGCTTGAGCCAGTAGTGATAGTTGGATCATCACTATTGGTTCTCGCCTTGAACTAATAGTGATACTTACTATCACTGTTATGTGGTAGTGTTACATCCTTAGCTCACGTGGATGGGTGTACTAGAAGAACATACGCATGTTTTCTTGCCTCGTTGGGACAGGGCGAAAGGTGCACGACACCTTCATGAATGATCCATTGAAATTGGGTCTAGTAATTTGCTTATGAAATATGGAGATCGCGTTGGTTAAGAGTTCGATCATGGCACGTCTTAATCACATGGTTTTTTCTATATATACCACTAGCGGCCACCACAAAACTACACATGAGTTAGGGTTTCCCTCCCCCTCTATGTTGCACCACCACAAATAGACTACTCTTTCATAGGGATAGGACGAATAAAGTTGGGTCTACTTTCTCTACAACCTCTTTGTCATTGGCTATTGTATCATAATCATGAGGGAATCTCTTGTTGTTGATTGATATGTTTACTATGATCAAATCTTATTTCCTTATGTATGTAATGTTTAGTATTATATAATTTCTGTCATCGAGTATATTAGAGAATTATATGATTATGCAAGTTTCTTAAGGGGCTTCAACATCTTTTGCTATTGATTGATATGTTCACTTTGATCAGATCTTATTTCCTTATGTCTGACATGCTTAGTATTCTATTATTTTTGTCATCGAATATATTAGAGAGAGATATGCTCATGCTAGTTTATCAATTCACGTTTGTCACACTTGGTTTTATGAAGGAACAAAACCAGATGTAAACCATATGTATACCATGATCAAGTTTTATACATGCAGTGATGTCATCTATGTATAAGACACAGTGCCATTAATACAACATTTAACTTAAACAAAAAAGAAAGACATCAAAGTCTTTAGCTAAACACAGCGAAGCTCCCATCTTCCACAGGCAATTGACTGGGGGTCCACTAGCCTAGCAATCTTCATCTTCGTCGGCGAAGTAGTCTAGCTCTTCCTCATTTGTCTGAGCAGCATTTGATGTACATTTGGATGGAAATAGCAAATATGAGTACATGTCGTACTCCGCAAGTGTGGAAACTAAATGACATGCAAGCTTAAATGAAGGAATAGGTTGTAATAGGTTAAATTTGCATAAATGCCAACTATGCTAACAAAAAGTTATAAAAGCATCCTATTTAACTATGTGATTTACCATAAACTCCAAACTTCTAGAAACATCTCCGTATGTTTCTCAACTACGCAAAAACCACATCAGGTTCTCAAACCATCCATCCTGATACCCATCACAAGTAACCAATCATCCAACCAAACCAAACCCATCCAACTAATCATTTGAGGATCCAAGTCTCTCATGACTGTGAGCATGGTTGATATTTCAAATTTTACACTCTGCAGAGGTTGTCCAGCTTTTCCCACGAGTCATGATTTCCTTGTTGCCGTGCCAATCAAGCACTTAACACAAGCCTATGGTGTGTCGCCAAGAGATCACTACAAGACTGTTACAAAGTTTCATCCAGTATGTGCATGCCCACTAGGTTTCACCACCGTAAAAGTGGCTTTTACACCACCCAGAAGCCCCCTTTTGCGCCTTGTAGCTCTAGCAAGATTTCACTCTTCCCTTCCACTATGCATCTTATACCACTAACTAAATGGTTTTGGCCTTAACGTTCCCACACAACCACTCTTATTGTACACCAAAGAATATCTAACATCTATGAAAAAGGTACTAAAAGATAGTACACGCTGCTACGAACGCAAGAACGTGAAAATCGTATAAATCAAAGCTAAAACGAGAAAGTTATACTAAAAACAAGTTTATGGTTAAATTTGGAAAAGAAAAGGACTTATTTTGAATACAAAGAGGACAAGGGCCTTTTTGTAAGAATATAGGGACATATTTGCAAATATGAGAAAGTTTAGGGACTAGACTATAAAAAATAAGGCTTTTATTAAATACAAAAAAGTTCAGGGGCTAAAGTATAAAATTGACATTTTTCCCGAATTGAAATAATTCAAAAAGCTGATGGGATAAAGGGCTGGTAACGTGGCATGACACATGGGCAAATGTGGTGAGGTGGCCGATTGACGGGGCATGATGACGTGGCGAAGCTTGCCGACTGGGAATATAAAGGGGCACATGGCATCACGCGATTGGATCTGTGAAGAGATATTTTGGATCTAATCTAAACCATTCATCTCAAATCCGACGGCCAAGGGAGATGGGCGACTGGCGGAAGAGAGAGAGAGCGGTGGGACAGGGGCGACCAATGGCGACGGGAGGTCGGGTGCGGCAGTGTGCTAGCCGGAGAGAGATGAAAACCTCATTGTTGAGCAT
This sequence comes from Phragmites australis, assembly GCF_958298935.1. Taxonomy (NCBI): domain Eukaryota; kingdom Viridiplantae; phylum Streptophyta; class Magnoliopsida; order Poales; family Poaceae; genus Phragmites; species Phragmites australis. The sequence continues at coordinate 17,837,434 of NC_084941.1, read as the reverse complement.
AAGGGACGATGATGAGCAGCGGGGGAGAGAGAGGAGCTGACGGTGAACTCACCTAGGGCTTCAGGAGACTTTGGGAGATGGTGAGGTGCACTGGCGGCGGAAGATACAACGATTGCGCTCGATTGCTTGGTGACGGTGGTGCTTTGGTGGCCAGGAGTCAGTGGGAGGCGGTGGGATCGACTCCGCGTGAGCACGCGGTGCCAGAGCTACACTGAGATAGGGTAAGGGGCAGCTAAAATGGTTGGCGGCAAGCTCGGCCGAGAGCAACAATGGTGAGCGGCGGTGCCTCGGTGTGAGGCAAAATAGATCAAAAAGGAGGGGCGGGGCACGGTCTTAAATAGACGGGGGATCAAATAGACGCGAAGAGCAACTCGGATTCGATGGGTTCATTGAGATTTCGGTGGGATATGTCGATGGTAGGCGTGTTTGACTCATACTCAGGGTGGTGCAGTGTTAGGAAGAAGGCGACGGCTTCATCGGCGTTACGCGAGTTAGATGGCGGGTTCGGCCAGGGCACCAACTGTGGAGGCATGTGAAGCGGGATGGCTGGGCTGGCCTTTGGTCGGCCCAAGTGGGGAGCACGTGCGGAGATTGGTCCGAAAGCGGCCCAAACCAAAGGAAAGGTGGAGGCCGGAAGGGGAGGAAGAACGGGTTGGCCCAGGAGGGAAGAAAAGAAATGGGCCGAAAGAAAAGGAACCAAAAGAGAAAAGGAAAGGGATAGGACCCAAAGAGAGAAAGGATATTTTCTTTTAAGAAAGCATTTTTCAAACTTTTTTGAAATTCTAAACGGCACGACATGGTATTTTCAAAAGTTTATTTTTCACACAGTAAAACACTAATGCCTATTTTTAGCATGAATGCATTCAACCAACATATAACCTATGGCCAAATTAAATTTTATTATAGAAAATAGGTTTTAACCTATTTTATTTATTTAGACCCTAATTAAATTCTAGGTAAATTTTAGGAAATTAAGAAATAAAAAATTAGAGTGTTACAAATCTACCCCCTTAAAGGAATCTCACTATCAAGATTCGGAAGGATCGGACAAGTGCAGCAGAAAACTCAACTTTCAAATCTAATTCTCTTCCCATGTAGCTTTTTCTTCGGAATGGTGTCTCCGCTACACCTTACACATACGAATCCTTTTGTTTCTTGTGGTTCGCTCTTTCGTCTCTAGAATCTTGACATGATACTCCATGTAGGTGAGATCCTCTCCAACTCTATTTCCTCTAGGGGCATTTGCTATTCAGAAACCTATAGGCATTTCTTCAACTAAGATACGTGGAAAACATCATGAGCATCTACTAACGGAGGCGGTAGCTCCAATTTATATGCTACTTCTCCTCACCTTTCCCACACCTTAAAAGGTATAGGTCCAGGTTTATAGGCTCTTTTGTCTAACCACTCTTGCAACTGTTCCTTGAATTCCGCTAGCCGATTAGCAGCCATTCTATATGACCTTTTAGAAATAGGAGCCATACCAGGCTCTAATTCTATAAAAAACTCGATGTCACGGCCAGGTGGAATACCTGGCAGATCTTCTAGAAAAACATCGGGATATTCACATATGACTTGAATGATCTTGTTTGAATTTCCACCACCTTGATTGATTGTCCTTGTGGCCATTGGCAATACTACTGCAACGTATTCCACTCTGGTATCTTCAAAGGTTGAAGCAATCCAGCGGGTTTCAGAACATCTTGGTGCTTTCGGGATGTATAGAACACGAAGACTCATGCGCTTCTCGAAGTATAGTTTCCTTGATAGATTTGATATCTGGGACGTAGATACGCCTGTCAAACCATACCATTCCATTCTCATCCTCGGTAAAATCTGGGGCTTTACCCTCTTTAATACGCTACTTGATTTCCATAATCTTCTCATCCTCGAGTTGTCCTTTATGAATTTCTTGTTCCAATGTTGAATCAACTTCCATTACCATGGCATCTATGTTGTTTAACAATCCGAGATTGAGTCTCTCAAACTCTTTGCATAACTCGGGTCGTCTATCTTGCACGGTCATTATTCAGAGATAAGTCTTTATGCTTAAAGCATCGGTAACTACATTCATCTTTTCGGGATGATAATTAATTTCCAAGTCATAATCCTTGATAAGCTGTAACCATCTTCGCCACCTGAGGTTGAGATCTAGCTGAGTAAAGATACACTTCAAACTCTTACGATCCGGATATATGTCACACCTTTTTCTAATCAAATAGTGTCTCCATATCTTGAGTAAATGTACCACGATGGCTAACTCTCAATCATGTTTAGGGTAGTGTTCCTCACGCTTCCACAATTTCCTGGATGCATAGACTAAAACATGGCCTTCTTGCATAAGAGCACATCCTAATCCTTGACAAGAGGCGTCACAATAGATGGAGAATGGCTTCTGTGTATATGGCATGACTAATACTGGCGCAGATGTTATTCTCTTCTTCAACTCTTTAAAACTTGTCTCACAAGCAGGGGTCCATTTAAACATTTTAACCTTCTCTAATAACTTTATGATGGGCTTTGCAATCTTGGAGAAACCTTCTATGAACGATGGTAGTAACCCGCTAATCCAAGGAAACTTGGGATCTCCGAGACATTCTGGGGAGACTTCCAATTCAAAACATCTTCCACCTTTCTTGGGTTAACTGCTATTATTCCTCTGGCTGAGACGATATGATCGATGAAAGAAACTTGATTTAGCCAAAACTCACATTTGCTCAACTTACCCTACCATTGATTGTTTCTAAGCTTCTGTAGAACCATTCTTAGATGTTCTGCATATTCCTCTTCATCCTTAGAGAAAACTATGATTTCATCGATAAAAACTACTACAAACTTGTCCATGTACTCCATGAATACCTTGTTCATCAAATACATGAAGTAGGCAGGGGCATTGGTCAATCCGAAAGACATGATCGTATACTCATATAGTACATAACGGGTGTTGAAAGCTATTTTAGGGATACCTGATGCTTGGATCTTCATCTGATGATATCCTGAGCAAAGATCAATATTGGAGAACATACATGCACCCCTAAGCTTATCAAATAAGTCCTTGATCCTAGGAACAGGGTACTTATTCTTGATAATCACTTCTAGGATCAGAGTGTAGCTTTTGAGTACTATCCTTTCTTTGGCACACCTTCTTACTCCAATACTCATACTGACTAGCCTCATCCAAGAACAACATCTGGGTCTTTAGATTCCAGAACCAATAGATTGGCTAGAAAGACTACCCCCTTGAGAGGAGCGGGCTTCTTTGATGTGCATTTCCAGTTTAGGAGAAGTAGATGTAACACCCTGATTTTCATATTTCTCAAATTTCTAAAATTTTTCAAGATTATTGAATAGCTTCACCAGTAGAATAGGTTTAAAACCTATTTTCTTAATCAATCAATCAATCAATATAGGTTATTATTTTATGTGCATTGCATGCTGAGTTTTGTTAGGAGCCAGGTAAATGCATTAGAGTTCTTTTTTCCTTTTCTTTCTCTTTGGTATTTTGAGTGAAAAAGATTTTGAAAAGGTTTTTACAAAACTCAGTAATGAATAAGTTAAGGATCTTAATGGTTGGAATTCAAAATCTTTGAATTCATCATCTATTCAATCCTTGATCCTACCTGATCCTTCTCTAGGTCAATTCAAATCTTATCCAAATCCTTGTTTAAATTCAATCTCTCCTCTTTCTCAAATTCTATCCAAATCCAAATTCAAATTCCTTATCTACTCCTATTCTTGTTCAATCTTATCTTTTGGTTTCTCTCAAATTCACTTCAAGCTCAATTCAAAGTCAAATCCTATCCAAATTTCTCTATAAAAGTTTCTTTTCTAAACCCTAGATATACCTAAAGTGTCTTTGGGCTCAATCTTGCTCAAGTCCAAACCCTTAGCCAAGTCATCTAGATGGCCCAACAAAGGATCCACGAAATCTGGAAATTTTCGCGGAGTCATGGACAACCTCATCTTCTCATGACGTTTTGGAGTTCAAAATGGCCTCAAATGCAAATCTTGACAATACCAAAGTTGTAGGTCTCATCGAGTGCTTCGATTTAAAACTATGGAAGTCCTCTTTTGGATAATAGAGCTAGGAGTTATGGCCCCCGAAATCAGTGCTGCACAGAGAAGTCCGAGTTCAAATAGTTTATCTTGTGGTGCATTTTCGGAAATCAAGATGATGTTTTCAGAAGTTTCAATGACTACCAAAGTTGTAGATAATTTCGAGTAGTATAATTTAGAATCAAGAAACGTCCAATTTGGATTCCAGACAATGGAGATATCATCCTCGGAATACAGAGCTGCGAAAAAGGAAATCGTAACCGACTCGAACTAGAATCCGATTCGTGTTCGGTTTGTACTCCACCTCAACCAGCCACCCCTAGCCCTATATATATATGAGTTGCACGCCCTCTCCTACCCTTATTCCATGCCCCCAAGCCCTAGAAGTCGCTGCTGCCCTGCCCGTACGTCGCCGGAGCGCCGCCATTCGCCGGAGCTGCCGCCGCCGCCGCCCATGATGCACTACATCGTCTTCTCCGTGAATCCTTCTTCCTCGACCACCAAAGCAACGTGAGGACCTCTTCTTCTCCTCCCTCACTACTGTTTTAGCATCATACTAAGTCCCTAACCAAGCTCTAGCCCCGGCCAAAGCCCAATCTATGCCGCCACGGTCGTCGCCGTCGCGGATAGCCGCGAGACAGCCACGCTGTAGCCGATTGGTATCGATGTTCCCGACTGACCAGAGGTCAAATCACCAAGCCCTTTCACCGGTGCATGTCCCATGGTGTTTCCCACGCCCTCACCATCCAGGTCAGCCAGTAGAGCAGCCAAACCACCGCAATCAAGGTCGACATACCCGCTGTCCGGTTTCTGGACGTGTTCTGCACGCGCACCGGATTTGCATCCGCGTCCCCCGTCAATCCGAAAGCCGTATGGATGCACCAACCACGTCACGGTGTGTCCCATGGAGTCTTCTACGTTACCCTAGGAGCCCATCCCTATTTGTGCAGCGACACGACCAGGACGCCATTGCCAACCACAGCACATCGCAGCCATCACCCGTCTCATCTATGCTGATCATCCTTCCTCTCAGTGGATGATTTACCAAAACCCATGCCATAGCATTGTGTTCCTGGGTTATATGAACATCTTTGTTCAAACGGTTTCATAAATTTGATAGCCAATCTCCTAGAATGCGAGTGTCTTCGTTCCTGCATTTGTTCGCGGTCACCACCAAACCTAGAAGCAGTCATCGCTGTTTTGCCGCTACTTCGGATGACCCCTTCCAAAACCAACCATACCGCTGAGTTAGTCTTTCCGCGTCTACGCCATACTTCCCTCGTTTCACTGAAACATCACCGAAGCTGACATCAATGTCTGTGGCCACGCGCCCAATCGCCATCTCCGACGAAACCCAAACCACCACTGCTACATAGAATCACCAATAGTATCATTAACCTAGAAGCGCAACCTTCGGCCTTTTTGATCCATCATAGGTGATCGATACTAGACCTCAGCGTATCCTTTCTTTAATCCAAGATGGTACTTGCATAGCATGTCAAGTCAGCACCACATCATTCTCTTTAGCCTAGTCAGCAAAGTTTTGTCTACCCTACACTTCTTGAATCTTGCGCAATGATGTTGTCAAGCCTGACACAGTGATTGTACAATAAAGCCTTTCCCATAGGAAGATAGTTCCGGAAAATTAGTATTTCCTTTTCAGCCTAATCCATCTCTAGAAAGCTATTCTCTTTTCATTTTAACTCGGATTTAGGCGATTATTGCGTCTAAATGTTCCTAAAATCATTCCTATCCAACCATAGTTTTTTTAAAGTGTTTTAATGATGTTTGGTATGTTGTTCTTAGTGTTTTCTTTGTGTTGTTTGTCGGTAGTTCTCGCGATTAGTCGATAACGTTCTGGAGCAGTTTGAAGGACTTCAAGATCAAGATTTCGACAACACTGAGCAGCATTGGGAAAAAGGCAAGTGTCCTTGATCATCTTGAACCTATTTTTTTTAAATGTTTTGTTTTACAAACTGCATGCAATATCTGTCAATGTGATGGGTAGTCACCTATGTTAGGATTTTCCCTAGATTTTTCCAGATCATCCCTTGGAACCTAGATGGTTTATGGTTAGGTGTCTTTGTGGGTAGATTGCTTAGTCATGCTTTTGGGATGTTGAGAAGTGTCATAATCTTGACTAATGAACATATGCAACAATGGTAGTTAATGTGTTAATGGTCTAGCAACATGGAACCTTAGGCCTTGAGCAAAGTGATTTTGATAGTTGTCATGGTTATGATGTTGGTTTAGTGTTTGCTCAAGTAACCTAAGTAAGGACCGGTTCATGGAGCGACAACCCAAGAAGTAACGTACCAACCACGAGGCTAATATAGGTAAGACATGATATACTGATTAGAGTCTGTCCAGTGTGTGTTGGGTCAGCACAAAAGGGGGCTTCTGGGTAGGAGCTTTGCTTGCGTAAAGCCTGGCAGTGAAACCTAGTGGGCAGACACATACTGGATTAGTCTCTGATTAGTGAAAAGTGTCATACAGTGATTCTTGGCGGTACACCACTGGCGTGTGTTAAGTGTTTCGCGAACACGGCAACATGGAATTTACTAACTCGTGGGGAAAGTTGGAAAACCTCTGCAGAGTGTAAAACTGTTATAACAGCCGTGCTCACGGATATGAGAGACTTGGATCCTCACATGATTAGTTGGTTGTGGTTATGAGTTTGGTTGTGGTTATGGTTCTGGTACAGGGAGTACTAGATGGTTGTGGTTATGGTTCTGGTACAGGGAGTACTAGATGGTTTTGATTATAGTACAGGGAGTACTAAAAGGTTATAGTGTGCAAGGTGGAGAGCCTTGTATGCTGCGTGTTGGACTGTATGGGTTACATTCACTTAATAATTGCTTAATGCTTTTGAGTCCAAATATGTTTTCATTACTCGCATTTACGCAAAAATACCATTTGTTAGCCTATTCTTGGTATAAGCCTGCATATCATTACTTTCCCCCACTTGCTGAGTACTCTATGTGCTCACACTTGCTATTTTTTCTATACCATGCGACATGTATGCTGCTGCTCAGTGGGTGAAGATGTTGAAAACTATCAAGACGAGGTTGTGACGTTCTAGGCGCGTGTCTCCCGGTCAGTTGCCTGCGGTGTTGTTGGGCTCCAGTGATTCTGTTCCGCTGCAGATATCTTCATAGAAGACAATATATGTCAATTGCTGTAAGACTTTAACGTTATTTAATAAAAGTATTGCTTTTGTTACTTCACTTGTGATGTCCTTATGTGTGTTGAACATCCTGGGCACACATAAGCTGCATCTGGTTTTGTCCGTTAAAACCGGGTGTGACAGTAGATAGACTAGAAATAGAGTGGATAAACATTAACATTTCTCAGATAGAACGAGGGAAAATGAACTTCTATTCAAGTCTTAAACAGATATTGTACCGAGGAATTCGACACAAAAAAAGTACACTCATTAATTAATCCGAGGAACGTCGACTTGCACTTTCAATAGTGAATTATTCACTTTTCGGATTGGCTCTACTTAAGCCACATGGTTTGATGATATGAAGAGATAATATCAGATTCTCATTATTACAAGGTTGCACTTGACATGTGGTATATCACTCTCAACTTCTTGGTGCCTACCGAGCTTCTTTGGGCTTGACAATCATCCTGTTGAGCTTGACTATCTTGAGTTGTTGCTTGAACATCATGGCGGCCTAAATGCTGAACTGGGATCTTCATCTGGGGCTGAAGGTTGATCCGGTTCTGGGCTGAAAGTTTCTTAGGGCATTTGTAGGTGTAATGTCCTTCTCCTCCATAGCGGAAACACACTACTTTTTTGTTGGGCGAAGCACAGTACCTCTTGGAGCACTTGTTGACGAAGTGTCCTTCATCTCTGTAGTGTAAACACACTTTCTGAGTGTCAGGAACAAGAATCATCAAGGGACATCAGTTGGCATAATGTCTTTGTTTCCCATAACAAAAACACGCCTTCCTAGTTGGTGCATCCTGAGGTTTGTTTCCGTCCAGATTTGTAGAATGGGGAACCTGTATGTTGAGGCATGGGAGGAGAGCTTTTTCTGTTGTATTATCCTTTTCTTGACTGATAGGATTGCCTTGTTGCACTGATCCAGCTTGGTTTTCGTAGTTCTTGAAATGTTTGGCCTTGTTTGATCGAAAATTGATGTAGGCGATCATCCAATCACTGATGTTGAGATCCTGAGGACCATTTTGCGTACTGGCGTCCTGCTGTCCACATTTGTTCTGAGAGGGCATCTGACTTCTATTACATGCTTGGGGTTGAGACTGAGTAGGCTTCAGAGTGTTGGTGTTGGCCTGATTTGGAGACTTCTTAGGACACCTATTCACATAGTGTCCTTCATCTCCACAATGGAAACATCCTTTGCTTGAGGCAGGAGTACCTGGGCTGTTCTTGGCTTGAGGAGTGGTAGGCGGAATAGAATGGGGTGTTTAATAATAAAAGTGCTAAACATGTGCTTGAGTTTAAGGCCTATACGGATTGTTGGGACAAAACATAGACCCTTGCAGAGGAGCTTGAATTGACACACAGGGACGTGTGTTTCTTCCCTGTCCTTAGAATGATATCTTCCTCTTCTTTCCTATGATCCTGCTGACTATGTTCGTCTTTTGCACTTAAAGGTTCAGTGATTTGTAGCAACATTTCCATATTCTAAGCCATGCTTTGGAGGATCTGAGTCTGTGTTGCTAAAAGTTGCTCTTTGTTGAATGGTTGTGACATATGCTGGTTGTTGCCATTGTTGTTGGGGTTGGTGTCCTCACCATACTGGTCTTTCTTTGTGTTCACCATATGGTCAGGATTGAAGAGGAAGGTTAGGGTAAGAAAAGAAAAGATTAGAAGGGGAAAAAACTCAACTATACTATTAACTATAGAGATATATAAGGATTGTCGCTGTTACTAGATGCTAGAGCATCCCGCACATATTCCAACACTCGAACAGAAAATCCAAATCACTCAAGGCATACCACACAAAAGTACACTACTAACATCGTTCTAACATTTCTGAGAAATAGGGGAAAGTCCTCCTATGACTCGAAAAACTAAAACTGGGAGTAACGTAGAGGTAGATCTTCATGTCTTCAGTGTTGTAGTAGATGATTCTTCCTTGTAGTTAAGAATCTTCACTTCATCATTGGAATCTTCATACGAGGTTGATGCGTCAAGTGAGATCTTCAAGTGCATCCTTCTCCATCAGAGAAACCAGGATTGGTTCAAAAACTAAAAATTTGAAAGGGAAAACGATGGAATTTTATTTTATTCAATAGAATGGAATAGGCAAGTAGAGAGGGGAAACTCGAGAGACTAGAAAAGCATGGAGATAGATTTTCAAAAATAGGTTTTAATTTTTTTATATCATGACCATTCTATCTAGGCTTGTGTCCTACGGTTGACACAGCTTATACCACCTCTGACCTCTATCACACCCAGTTTTATAAAGGAAAAAAACCATATTTAAACCACATGTATGCCAGGATCAAGTTTCATATATGGAGCGACTTCATCAGCATATCACATATAGTGCCATTAATACAATGTTCAACTTAAATGAAAAATAAAGACATCAAAGTCTTTAGCTAAAACACACTTGAAAAACATAGTGAAGCTCCCATCTTCCATAGGCAATCGACTGGGGATCCACCAGCCTAGCTCTTCCTCATTTTTTTGAGCAGCGTTTGATGTACATTTGGATGGAAATAGCAAGTGTGAGTACATGTCATACTCTGCAAGTGTGGAAAGTAAATGACATGCAAGATTACATAAAGGAATAGACTGTAACAGGTTAAATTTGCATAAATGCCAACTATGATAACAAAGAGTTATAAAAGCATCCTAATTAACTATGTGATTCACCACTAAACTCCCAACTTCTAGAAACATCTCTATATGTTTCTCAACTACCCGAATACCACTTCAGGTTCCCAAACCATCCATCTTGATAACCATCACAAGTACTCAACCATCCAACCAAACCAACTAAATCAAACCAAACTCATTCAACCAATCATGTGAGGATCTAAGTCTCTTATAACCATGAGCACGACTGATATATCAGATTTTACACTCTATAGAGTTTATCTAGCTTTACCCACAAGTCATGATTTCCATGTTGTCGTGCTGGCCAAGAACTTAACACATGCCTATGGTGTGTCACCCGGAGATCACTATAAGACCATTACAAAGTTTAAACCACTATGTGCATGCCCGCTAGGTTTCAACGCTGTCAAAGTGGCTTTTACACCACTCAGAAGCCCCCTTTTTTGCCTTGTAGCTCCAGCAAGATTATATTCTTCCCTTCCACTACGCATCTCATACCACTAAAAAAATGGTTTTGGCCTTAGCCATCCCCACACGTCCACCCTTATAGTTTGGCACGCACAAAAGTGGAATCCACTAATTAATAGGACATGCCTGTCCCATACTAGATCTCATGGTTAGTACGATACTTCTTGGGTTGTCGCTCAAGGAACCGGTCCTTACTTCGGTCACTTGAGCAAACACTAAACCAACAACATAACTATGTCCACCATCACCAACAACTCTTTCCTCAAGGCATAAGGTTCCATGTTGCTAAACCAGTACCAGTAGTCCCAACTCACAGTTGCTTAGTTCATTAGTCATATTTGACCAACAACCCTTCCATACCCTTGTGTAAAGCTAAGCATAACTATCCATCATAACCATTACTAACAACTATGCAACAAGGAATATATGAAAAAGGGTAATATAAGTATATGGGATTCAATATTAATAGCATGCATGTTTGAAATAAAGAATGCATTTGAAAAAAAACTAGAATCAGAATATTCAAGGACACTTGCCTCTTCCAACTTGCTGCTCAGACTCTTCAAAGACTTGGTCCTGGAGATTCTAAAACTGCTCTTCGTCTACTCTCGAAACACACTGGAAAACACATAACAATCTAACTAAGGATAGTACACCAAACTAACTAACGACAGTACACAAAACTAACAGTTGCTTAGTATGTCATGACTTACCCATATCAGCATCATGGTTCGTACGTTACTTGTTGGGTTGTCACTCCACGAATCGATCCGTACATAGGTTACTTGAGCAAATACTAAACCAACAACATAACCATGAGAACGACCAAAACCACTTTGCTCCAGGCCTAAGGTTCCATGTTGCTAAACCACTAACAAATTAACCACCATCATTGCATATGTTCATTAGTCAAGTTTATGACACTTCCCCATATCTCAAAACCATGCCTAAGCAATCTACCCATAAAAGACACCTAAGCACAAACCACGTAGGCATCAAGGAATGATAAGGGAAAAACTAGGGAAAACCCTAACATAGGTGACTACCCATCATATTGAAAGATATTGCATGCAATTTATAAAACAAAATATTTAAAAATATAGGTTCATATGATCAAGGACACTTGCCTTCTCCTTGCCCCTACTTAGTGTACTGTTGCTCCTGGTCTTAACATTCTTCAAACTAATTCGGGGCATTGTTATCTAGTCGCACAATTACCAGCAAAGCATACAAATAAAACATACTAAGAACAGAGCATAAAATAAAAGAACAATAAGACAAAACCTATCTAGAAAGGTAAAGCTCAGAAAAAACAAATCCAACGATATAAGAATCGTTTAAAATGAAGCTACGACTCAAAAGTTTTGTTAAAAACAAGTTTACGATTTATTTTATAAAAGAAAAGGACTAAATTGTAATTAATAGAAAGTTTTAGGGACCTTTTTGTAAAAATGGAGGGACCTATTTGTTATTCTAGAAAACTTTAGGGACTAAAGTGTAAAAAGATAGGGCATTTTGTAAAAACATGGAAGTTCAAGGGCCTAATTGCAAAATTACCAATTTCCACGATTATTTGGAATTATTGTTAGATTGGAAAACATCTATTTATTGCGTGGCTGCTGTCTGGCTTACACATGGCAAAAACGGCTGAGGTCGCAGCTGATGTGGCTGGTGACTCGGCTGAGGGGTGTTGACTCGTTTAAGTGTGCCGTGTGACCTCTTCCTATTGGACACCGAAGGGGTATGCTGCCGATCTAATCTAGGCGACCGGCTACAGATCCAATTGTGTAGAGTGATCAAGTAGTCGAGGAAGAGCAGGAGCGGCAGCACCAAGAGGAAGACGGTGGCATACTCATTGAAACCTCACCGGAATCGAGTTCCGGCTCGCCGATGGTGACCGTGAGCGACGGTACAAAACTAGAAGCTCATGGTGAACTCAATTTGGGGCTTACCAGAGGCAGATCGACACTGGGAGGGTTCGGCGATGGAGAGGGCAGTGGAGCAGCTCGGGAACAAGTCGGCGAGGGGTCTCCGGAGGTCAATCAGTGAAGACAACTATAGGAGACGCTTCAACGAAGGCACATGGCTCTGGCGCTGGCTTCATGCAGCACTGTGATGCACTGATATGGTGAGGCAGTGAGGTTCCTCGAGGCAGCGATAACGGTTGATCGGTGAGATGAATCTCGATGGGTTGGCGTTGGATGTGGTGGATTAGCTTAGGGAAAAGATCGAGGGGAGGCGGGACTTTATATAGGCGGGCTTGAGAGGCATCGGGACGCGCTAGGACTCCTTGGTGGCGGCGGATTCGAGTCGGACACAGCAGCGCCAAAGCGAAGTCAACTCGGAGGCGATGAACCTGACTGGCGGGTCCCACATGGTGGTGGCACGCAGAGAAGGCGTCTCGGGCGCCGTCGCGTTCTGCAGCGGGCACGCGTGACTGGGCTGGAGTGGCTGCAGTGCTAGGCCGAAGAGCACGACATGGACCCAAGCAGGAGGGAAAGTGGGTCGGCTACTGGTTTTTGGGCCAGCGAGAGAGAAGGGAGGCCCGTAAAGAGTTATTTTGTTTCATTTTATTTTCTCTTCTAAAAGCTTTTGAATTCAAAGCAAAGCAAAACAAAATCAAACAAGGCCAAAATAAACTCCAAATAAAACAAGGGAAGACCTAGATGCCTATTGTCAGTATGAATGCACAATAAACAAATATCACCTATGTCAATTGGATTTTGATTTTATAAAATAGGTTTTAATCCTATTCCAAAGTTCAAACTCAAACTAAATTCCAAAAAGTTTTAGAAGTTTACAAAATTTGAAAATTTTGGTGTTACATCCGGTGGCCGGGAGTCGGCGAGAGGCGGTGAGATCAACTCCGCGTGAGCACACGGTGCTGGAGATGCGCTCAGATGGGGCAAAGGGTGGCTAAAATGGCTGGCAGCAAGCTCGGCCAAGAGCACACAATGGTGGGCGGCAACGTCTCAGTGTGGGGGCAAAATAGATCAAAAAGGAGGGGGGCATGGGCTTAAATAGATTGGGGATTAGATAGATGTGGACAGCAGCTCGAATTCAGAGGGTTCATTGAGATTCGATGGGATACGATGACGACGTAGCGCGAGCAAGAAGTGGACAGCTTCGCAAGTGTTACGCGAGGGCGATGGCGGGTTTGTTCAAGGCGCCAATAGGGGAGGCGAGCGGAGTGGGACGGCTGGGTCTGGCCTTCGGCTGGCCCAAGCGGGGAGCAAGTGCGGAGACAGGCCAGGAAGCGGCCCAAACAGAAGGAAAGGTGGAGGCCAGAAGGGGAGGAAGAACAGGCTGGCTCGGGAGGGAAAAAAAGAAATGGGCCCAAAGAAAAAACAATCAAAAGAGAAAAGGAAAGGGATATGACCCAAAGAGAGAAAAGATATTTTCTTTTAAGAAAGTATTTTTCAAACTTTTTCGAAACTTTTTTGAAGATATGTTAAAAGAAGACTAATGTCCTATATGCTAACTCAATCATCTGTTGCCGCCCAAGACTCACTTAGGATATGCATAATCAGATAATCTATAGCATCAAATGCATGGTACCTCAAAATGCAACATAATTGCTATAGTTTGTATTTGTTTGATCTTGTACACAATAATATAAATAAATTATCATGGACACGGCAATATAAAAAAGCCAGCATCCTATCTTCTTTGACGTAGTAATATCAAGGATATATAAGCAAACTCATGTCCTATACGCTAACCAATCATGTGCTCATTGAAAAAAAAAACTCAATCATCTGCTGCGGCCCAAGAGTCAGTGAAGATATGCATGATCTATAGCATTAAATGCATGGTACCACAAAATGCAACATAATTGCTATAGTTTATATTGTTTTGATCTTGCAGATAATAAGTATGAAGAAATTACCATGGACACGGCAATATATAGAAGCCAGCACCATATCTTCATTGACGTAGTATTATCCAAGGATATCTTAAAACTAGACTCATGTCCTATATGCTAACTAATCATGTGCTCATTTTAAAAAAACTCAATCAACTGAAGATATGCATGATCTACAGCATTAAATGCATGGTACCTCAAAATGCGACATAATTGCTATAGTCTATATTTGCTTGATCTCTTGAAGACAATAAGTATAAATAAATTATCATGGACACGGCAATATATAAAAGCCAACATCCTATATTCTTTGACGTAGTAATATCCAAGGATATCTTAAAAAATTACTCATGTCCTATATGCTAACCAATCATGTGCTCATTTAAAAAAAAATAAAACTCAACCAACTGAAGATATGCGCATGATCTATAGCATTAAATGCATGGTACGTCAAAATGTAACATAATTTCTATAGTCTATATTTGTTTGATCTTTCAGACAATAAGTATGAATAAATTATCTTGGATACGGCAATATATAAAAGCCAGCATCCTATCTTCTTTGACGTTGTAATTTGCCCGTGTCAAAAAGAGATAGACAAAGAACAGAAGGAGGAAGAAGAACAAAGAAGTTTGTGTTTGCAAACTCTAAAGATGAAGGGGAGAGCTGCTGTCCTTTGCCTCCTCATGGTGTTTCTACTACTTGGGAGTTCCACTCAACTACTTGCAAGTTCCACTCATGATGATGGTTAGTCCTCTCTCTACTGGTCTACGAAACAAAACTTATACGACCAGTCCACTGTTTGTAACCAAGTGTTTTGTATTTGTAAAGAGCACGAGCACTGCGAAGAGCACGATTTCGCAAAAGCTGTCTGCATCAAATTTTTGTGTAAGGAGACCTGCCTCATTTTCTTCCAAAAGCACCTCAGGGAGTACAGCTGCGAGGGATACTGGCCACGTCGCTATTGTCGCTGCTATGCATGTTGGGATAAAGACTCTAAGGAGACATAAACCTTACTGTGCAAGGGACATCCACATACTAAATTAGAATAATTATGTTGATGATATATTTGAAACAGTGTATCTATGAAGGTGATCGTTTCGAAATTTGGGTGCAGTGTGGTCGAATGTTCTAATCCAACGGTTATATTCCTATTTCATGTTTTAGGAGTGGAAAAGTATTATTATACAAGGTAGCGATGAGAAATAAAACTACATCAACTAAAATGCCCTTGCCTTATTTGCATGGTGTGTGCCACATACCTTGGTTCCTTGGTCACTGAGATTGAAGATATATAGGTCGTCTAGGAGACGAAAAACAAAGTCAATGAAGTAGGGTGAAAAAGAGTAGAGCATGTGATCTACATGGTCATGTTGCATTTGAGTTCAACGGATAAAACAGAACAATGAATCCATCATTGCAACATGTTATCCGAAAGTGTTATTTTCGCTTTTGTTAAGAAAACATTTTCCATCCATATAATTCATGTGGTTAATGAAAACTTGATCACAGATTTGGAATGATTCGTATGAGTTTAGATTGTTCTAAAACACATCTGCAAATATTTTTGGTTTACTTTTAGTTTATTTGCTATACGTGTGATTCGGTGATAAATAAATTGTGAAAAAAAGGCATTCCAACCATGGCTTTTAGGTCACTCTTCATCGGGCTCAATTCCCGTTTGACCGCACTCCACCTCGGCCGAACCAAGCCCGGATGGCCTACCGTCCCGTCGGTCTCCTGCGCTCGCATGAGCTCGGGTCCTATGGTTCAAATCGCATGGCACTAATCCGCCACCAAATGCCCAGTGAGTAACCGGCCACTACTAAAGAAGAGATAGGTGGTAACTTCTTTTTATATGCGTTTAGTTATTCGTCTCTGGTTGAAAGTCTATAAAAATAGATTATTTTTACAGACGAAAAAAAGACCGTCTGTAAAAATCTATTACTAAAGATAATTTAGTTAAGAAACCATCTATGATAATAGATTTATATAGAAGATTTACTTAAATATGATAATTAGTTTTCACATGCAGTTCTTTAAGCAAATCGTTTCTAGTAGTTAGTCCCCGAATCGATATATTTTGGCTTGAAAAGCTGAAATATGTTTTTGGCCTTACCAGCCATCTCCCACGGCCATACCGTTACCATCCTACTATAGAAATACTAGTGATACTAATAGGATATGTAATCTTTTGATTTGTTCTGTCTGAAACTTCAAACGATTATTTAAATATTTATATAACTTAAAATGAAAAAGTTTTGAACTAAAAAGTTGTAGATCTAGTAGCGCTATAATTTTCGTATAAAGCTGGTACTCATCCAATTTCTTACGGAAAAGTTATGAATTTTTAAGATAAACTATTATCTATTACCACACACGATTTTTTATGTGAACAGTCTGTGGTCACCATGCTATATCTAAATACAATACACATAAAGAATTATGTTTGAAAATATATTTTACACAGACATTTCATATAAAAAATCATATATGATAATTATCTTATTTTTAAAGGTGGTTCACATAAGAAATCACTTCTAAAAATAACATTTTACACATACAATTAATATAAAAAATAGTCTACGGTAATTATTATCTTTACATATACGACTATCATAAGTAACCACCTATAAAAAAATTATTTTCACATGTAGTCTAAAACTATAGAAACTGCTTAAGTTGGTTGTCATTTGAACTAGTGTGAAGATATCTAAGTGTTCGGAAAAATAGTTTTTTATAGTGCCATGCTCACGCTTCTATAGTAGCCCAAATTCAAATCTCCGTTTCGTTTACGCATACGCACTCTGTACGGTAGTCCCGTTAAAAAACACCGGCCGAAAACCACGCTTCTTCCTTGGCCTAAGATTCGTACACCCCTATAATCTAGTGGAATAAAGACAAAAATATGATAGTAGCGCGTTCGCAGACTCGTATATATGTCGTTGCAGATTCAACTCCTATATGAACCCGTCCGTCCAGACACGTACATGCTCCCTTTTAGCATTGCACATGCCATTGTGTCAGGGGCCACATAAAATTCATCGTCCCGTTGACCGGCTGGTTACCACGCTTTTTCCTTGGCTCTGACGCACCACCGTCATCTGATCTCCTGCCCAAGATTCGTACACCACTATAATCTAGTGCATTAAAGGCAAAAATATTATAGTGGCGCGTTCGCAAACTCATATATATGTCGTTGCACATTCAGCTCCTACAGTAACCCGTCATCCACACACGCACATTCTCCCATTTAGCATTGTAGAGGGCATTGTGTCAAGGGCTACATAAACCTCATCCCTGACTGTAACATCCGAATTTTAAGCTTTTAAAAATTATTTTTTTAAAGGAAAATCAAATTAATACAATAAATAAGAATATATAAATATTAAAAAGTTTTCTAAATATTGTTTGCCAATTTTTTGACTTTATGTTTGTTTGATTTGTGTAGTATAATATATATATATATATATATATATATATATATATATATATATCAGGAAATCAATAAATGAGAAAAAGAAAGACGGAAAGAAATAGAAAAGAAAAACAAAGGAAATCCTGTTTGATCTCGGGCTTGAATCAATCCCTCAGCCCAACAATCTTCTCCTCTCTTTCTCTCTTCCAGCCTAGCCCAACTACCTTCTCCCCTCTCCTCTCTCTCTCTCTCTCTCACGAGCCACTCTCTTCCCGACCGATCCAGCCCACTTCACCCGGCCCACTTCTCTTCTTGCGCGCGCACATATGGGCCAAGATGCCTAGTCAGCCTGACTCTCGCGCAGGAACGAAGCATAACTCACCATCAGCACAGTGTCGTCATCCTCCTCTCTCTCCTGTGTGAAGTCCGATAAGAAGCCAATGCCGTTGCGCTGATTCAATCAAATTTGAACCGGATACGAGAGGGAGGAACTTCCAAAAGTCTGGCTAAAGATAGAGTGCAAACTCCATAACCAAATCTAAGTTGAATCTTCGGCCAAGGAGCTCCTGAACGTAAAATCTGATTGGGATTTAAACATGTAGCTGTCGAACTTGTAGTGGTCGGACTCTCTTTAAACCCTAAACCGAATTGATCTAGACCTTTACCTTGCCCTAGGAATAAATAGGTGCACAAGGATCTCCCCAGAGTACGTCGCTCTTTTTCATAGCTTCCTCACCGAGAATACACCGTTATATCGCCTTCCTGATGTCGTCCGAAATCTGCCGCCGCACATCGCCATCGCCGAGCTTCTGCGAGATTGCCTAACACCCTTTGAAGCTACAAACGAGTTCACCTTCGCGTTTTGGCCAGTGGCGACGCCACATTATAGGAGGGGTGCCTGTAAACATAGCTATAATGAATAATAATTTTTGAACAGTAAGAGCGCGGGCACCCCTCTCGTTTTGGATATGGCTTCGCCCTGGTTCTGGCCATACTCCACCGCTCGCCGTCAACAGTCTAGCACTCGAGCGTGATTTTGGGCATGTTCCGATAGAGCGCTACTATGGAGAAGGTCCTCGTTGCCGTCCTCTTGTGCCGAAAGATAGGAAGGTGAACCTCCATCGTCTAGTCTACTCCCTGCGGCCATGACTAGACTAGATATATATGGAGAAAAATTTATGAGACCCGTCACTGTAAGATCTCGGTGAGATCCTCATCTGCATCGTACACGCGTGATCGCACGGTCCACGCGCGTGCATACCTATGCACATGGAGATACATGTCACAACGCTGCATGGGTCTCTACGAAAGGTCTGGTCCCATAAAATTTCTCTCCGATATATATACCCCTTCGAGTGGGATAGATTTGGACCTTAGGATGCAAAGTCTAGGCGCTAGATTTAATGAGCCTTGATCCAGTCAGCAGTGCCACATCATGCCACATGTTGCCGAGTTAGCACCATCTCATCATCCTTTGTTGACACGGCAATCCAGTCAGCATAGCCAGTCAACTGCCACCTCTCTACCATGCCAGCCACCACGACAGACGCCACCTCAGTTCTCTGTCTGACGTGTCATCAAGAGTCAGCTTTTCTTTCTTTTGTTTTTGTTTTCATCACAGTAGTTTAACGACATAATAAATAGGGTTTTTAGTATAAAAATAATAAATAGGGGGTCATGGCTGCTGGCCCTGAAGTTGAGGAAAAGTTGGTGGAGGAGTGCCAAGGGCCTCTAGAGTTCATAGGATCTCTCTTCTAGGTGGAGATTGAGAAAGAGTAAACACCAGTCTGTAATTCAAGTTTGTATGATACCTAATTATCCTTGATTTCTTTGATGGGCTTGTGTTGCTGCTGTGGTTGTAGAGTCCTCAAAATAACCGAATCACCTGCTCGCTCTGAGCCCCCGACCACTATCGTTGAAGACATAAATGACCAGCATAGTCAGGAGGCGGTGGCCGAGTGCAAGCTTGGGCTTGCGGTTGATCAATAGATCCTTCATGGAGATCTTTGAGGTGCACCTGTCTTGCCACAGACTAAGCCACGTGTAGACTTAGGCTAGCCGAGTAATACCTGACCCACTGACTTTTGCATTCTTTGTGACTTGTTTCCGACCAGCTTGTTAGGAGGAACTGCTTGCGGTGCAAAGGGACTTGGAGCGGACGTCAAGGGATAATGACCAGCGATGAGCATACTTCTATGGTTGCCTTAGGTGTACATCTATGGTTGCCTTAGTCAGACGTTTACCCCCTTTGACTCGCTGCTCTGAGCTACTGATGTTCAAGTCCGTCCAACTCCTGGGGATTCCGTGACTGGTCATATCGACTGGTTTTTGGCAGCCTCCAAGGAGGCAGGTGACCACGAGCAGATGCTTCCCGAGACTGTTGGTGACTACCTCTTTAAGATCAGAATCTCTAGCGCCTGCCTTGCCCTTGCCTGCATCAGCGATCACTTCCCCGACCTCGACCTTACTCCGGTAGTCACTGCGGGATTTGGCAGTGTTCAGTGGACCACGTTGGAGCTCAGTGACCACATAGATGCATTTTTTTTACATAGCTCATTCCCTTCTTTGGACCGTGTGGTTCAACCCAGTAAGGGGCATCTTTGGATCCTGGGGACACTAAACAAAAATTGTTATAACTAGCCTCCGAGCACTATTTGAGCGGTCCCTTTATACTTGAGGACTTGTTTTCATATAAATTTTTCCATGCTCATGCAGTGAGCAGGCTCGGCTGTTCATTACTTCCAGAGGGGATCCTTGCTTTATGTACCGCTCACCACCTAGGTTCGTGGTGCCAAGGACAGCTCTTAGCCCGACAAGCCCTTCGGTGGTGACCAGCGCTTGACCCGAGTTTGGACTTGTGGCCTCGTGGTCGGTACCCATTAGCCGCCCATACCCCTGATACTAAGGAGGCGACAGTGTTCATTCCTCCCCAAATGATTTGGCACTCACCACATGAGCGACTAGTCAACATAAATTGATAGCATAAAAAGGAAACATAAAAAGGGAAACCTAAACTGCTCTAGCCATTGAGTGTCTTGTCAGTCGAAAGGCTGCCGACTAGGTGGTCTAACTACCGAATTGGAAAAACTTACCGGCCATGTTCCATGCTCGTTTAGAAGATCCTATAAAACAAAAATGTCTCATTTCCGAGCAGCCTTACACATAGAACTGTAACTAGGCCATGTTCCAAAGTTGTGCAATTCACAGCCATCCTCCATGTCTAACTTGATTGCATTAGGTCAGGTAACGTTGACAATTTTGTAGGGCCCCTCCCATTTAAGGGAGAGCTTTTTTTGGCCTGCCTTATTCTGGACTTGTCTAAGGATGAGGTCGCCTATGACTAGGATCCGTCCCCAAATCGTGCGATCGTGGTAACGCCTGAGGCTCTATTGGTATTGGGATGCTCAAATTAGAGCACAATAATGGAGCTCTTCGATCAGGTTTATGTCATCCTCCTATAGAGCCACCTGGTCATCGTCCGAGTAGTCGGTCACTCAAGGAGACTGGAGGGAAATCTCCAAGGGATGCATTGCTTCCGCGCCAAAGACTAGGAAGAAAAGGGTTTCGGTAGTAGCCCTACTGGGGGTCATTCGCAACGGCCAGGGTATTATGGGAGTTCATCCACCCAATGTCTTGAATAGCTCTTAAGCCTATCAAAGACCCAGGTTTTGATCCCCAGTAGTACCATCCCATTTGCCTTTTTGACTTGTCCATTGCTTTGGGGGCGCACCACCGACGCATAGCATACTTCAGTCCCAATCTCTTTGCAGTAGTCTCAAAATGTACTACTAGCGAACTGAGTTTTCTTGTCTATAATTGTGCGGTTTGGACTGCTAAACTTCAATACTAGCCCTCATGTGAGCTTGATCGCTGCTGTGGCGGTGATCTTCTTGATGGGCTCGACTTTGATCCACTTAGTGAATTTGTCGACTGCTATGAACAGGAATTCAAAACCGCTAGGGGACTTAGGGAACAGTCCCAAGATATCGAAGCCCTAGACAGTGAAAGGCCAAGAGAGTGGTATGGTTTGCAAGGCTTTGGTTGGTAGGTTGGTCTGTCGACCATTGTATTGACACGGCTCGTAGTGTTTCACTAGCTCGTAAGCATCCTGGAGGGACATGAGCCAATAGAATCCTTGCTAAAACGCTTTTCTGACCAGAGTGCAGTACGAAGCGTGGCTACCACATATGCCTCCATGGATATCAGAGGTCATTGCTCCCTCTACAGTAAAGGCATTGCTCTACCAAGAAGTATCTACGGGCTTGTCTCCTGACTCATTCTGCTAACGCATCATTGTCAGGGATCACTCGATTCTGAAGGCATGCCAAGATCTGATCCATCCAGATCGCATCAGAATCAAGCTAGATGACCATGGCATGGCCACCCAAGGACTGCACTAAAGGAGCTGTTACCGCGGGAGCTCTATTTCCATGCGAAGCATCCCCTTCACCTTGGCATGAGGCCACTGTGGATGGTTATGTGACTCTTTCTTCAAAGACTCTGACTAGTACAAGTGCACAAGAAGAAGCCAGACGAGCCAACTCATTGGTGAGGAAGTTATCCTTGCACAAGACATGCTTAACCTCAAGACTGATAAAGCGTTGCTCCAGCTTTCTCACCTCAGCAAGGTATGCCGTCATTGTCTAATCTGAGCATCGAAAATCCTTTTGCACTTGGTTGATGACCAGCAGTTAGTCCCCTATCTCCAACAGGCGTTTTATCCTGAGAGCAAATGCTGCTCGCATTCCAGACAAGAGGCCCTCATATTCTGCAATATTGTTAGTGGCCTAAAGATATAATTGAACTACATACTTGAGGTTGTCGCCAGTCGGGGAGGTCAGGACCACTCCAGCCTCTACTCCCTTCAGCATGAACGATCCATTGAAGTGCATGGTCTAGTACTCTTTCGCTTTTGGATGTCGCTCCTGCTCGGGCTCCAAGGATGACCACTCGGCCATAAAGCTGACCAGCGCCTGGGACTTGATAGCTGCTTAGGGAATGAACTGAACATTGAATTCCTTGAGTTCTATTGCCCACTTCATTGTTCTTCCTACTGCATCCCTATTATGAAGGATTTCTCTGATCGGGAGTGAGGAGACTACCTTGATTTTGTGAGCTTCGAAGTAGTGCCTAAACTTTTGAGAGGTCATCAATGCGGCATACAATAGCTTATGTGGATGTGGGTACCATGCTTTCACATCATGTAAGACCTTTCTGACATAGTAGTCTGGTCGCTGAAGGCCATCATGCTCAACGGCCAGGACCGCGCTCGTGACTTGCGGGGTAGCTGCAATACAGAGGAAAAGCTCCTCATCTGGTCGAGGAGCGTTCAATACAGGAGGAGAGGAGAGGTACCTTTTAAAGCTTTGGAAGGCCGCTTCTGCTTCTAGAGTTCATTGGAAGCGGTGGCTCTTCTTGAGGAAATTGAAAAGCGGTAGCACCTTTTCTCCCATCCTTGAGATGAACCTGCTTAGCGTAGCCATACACCTGATTAGTTTTTGAAATTCTTTTAACCTGGTCGGGGACCTCATCAGGTCTTTGGCCTAAATGTTCTCAGGGTTTGCTTCTATTCCTTAGCTAGATATCAAGAAACCGAGCAGCTTCCATAATGGGACTCTAAACATGCACTTCTCTGGGTTCAGCTTCATGCTGTACTTCCGAAGGTTGTCGAACGTTTCCTGGAGGTCTGTGATTAGGTCATCCTTGGTCCCGCTTTTCACGACCACATTATCTACATACGTCTCGACATTCCTACCGAGTTTTGGTCAGAAAATAAGTTGGATACACTGTTGGTAAGTGGCACCGACACTTTTCAAACCAAAAGGCACCTTTACATAGAAAAATATTGTGAAGGGTGTTACAAAAGCGGTTTTTTCCTCATCTACCCTACACATGTTGATCTGATGGTACCCTGAATGGGCATCTAAGAAGCACAATAGCTCACTACTGGTAGTTGAGTCCACGAGTTGGTCGATGCGGGGCAGAGAGAACAGATCTTTAGGCCACGCCTTGTTGAGGTCGGTGAAGTCAACGCACATCCTCAATTTACCGTTGGGTTTTTGGACCATGACTAGATTAACCAACCACTATGGGTATTGTACTTCTTGGATGAAGGTTGCTTCTAGGAGCTTGTTGATCTATTCACCAAGTGCTTTCTTTCGACCAGGTGTGAATTGATGCATTCTTTGTTTTAATGGTCTCGTGTTAGGTTGCACTGACAACTTGTGCTCGACCACCTCCCTAGGGACTCTAGTCATATCAAACGGACTCCAAGAAAAGACATCCACATTCACCTAGAGGATAGTGATGAGTGTGAGTTCCTATTTTGGGTCCACAGTGGCCCCTATTTGGATCGTCCTGGATGGGTTGATATCATCTAGGAAAACTACCTTGAGCTTATCAGTGGGGTCGGCAATGACGTGGACCTTCTCCAGGTGACCAGACAGCCCCGTGTCCTCGGGTCGTGACCCAGGAGTTAGCTTGACCATGCTGAGGCTGCTATTGTTGTAGTGTAGGGCCATCTTCTGGTTGCCCACTACGAAGATGGTTCCCTTAGGACCCAGGATCTTGATTGCCTGGTACGCATAGTGGGTGACGGCCATCGCTGGTCAACCTAGGATCATATTATACATGGTCATGAAGTCTTCCACATCAAATAGGACCATTTCAGTCCTAAAGTTGCTCGGTGCACAAACATGATGGGCATCTTGATATGCCCTAGTGGCTTGGTCAAAGAGCCATGGGTGATACCGAAGAAAGGAGGAGATGGTTTAGCAAGCTCCTCGGGATCTATAGGGCATCCAAAGCATCAGTGAAGAGGAGGTTGATTGAGCTCCCTCCACTGACCAGCACGCGCCCCATCTACACATTGTGCAACATGGGTTCGACCACGATGGGGTAACGTCTGGGGCGCCTGATATATGAGGGGTGGTCTACCTGACTGAAGGTGAGAGGGACCTCCAACCACCTTAGTCGTGGACTCGGTACCGGCGTAGTCATGCACACCTCATGGACTAACGACTTGTACTCCTTGTTCAAGGAATATGTCGTGGCTCCCTCGAAGATGTGGTGAACCATGTGCTCATCCTGCTGTAAACCCAGAGCCGATGGGTTGGGGTTGGCCCCATCCCTAGCTTTGTTGTTGTGCCCAGGCTTATGGTCCTTCAACTCCCGGTTGATAATGCCTTGTACGAGCTTGCATTCTGCCAGGTCATGCGCGTCGATGTGGTGGATCGGGCAGTAGCCCCTACCCTTCTTGTCATCCTTATTCTTGAAGTGTCAATGTGGCTGGCCGGTTTGCTTGACTGCCATGACATCAGGTGGCCCAGCCTTACGCTTGACCTTCTTTTTCTCCTTTCGGCTAGCCCTTTTGGAAGAGGTGGGCTGGTCGGAGGTTGGTTACAGCTTCGGCTTAGTGCTGCTCTCATGCTCTCAAGCCTCGGTGGCCTGTGCGCACTTGTCCACAAGCTCAAAGAGCTCGGTGGTGCTCCTGACCTCCTTGGTAGCTAGCTTTTCAACCATCTTTTGGTCACTGACCCCCTTCTGAAATGCTATGACCACGGACTCACTCATGATCTCTGGAATGGTGTTCTGGCGCTCAGTGAAGCACCAGATGTAATCGCGCAGTGACTCACCCTATCACTTCCTAACCTGGTACATTTCATCCTCGACCCTTGATCCGGCGTAGGTTCTCTGGAAGTTAGCGATGAACTGATCGCATAAGTCCTCCCAGGAATGAACCGACCCACGGGGGAGGTTCATTAGCCAAGACCAGGTTGAACCGGTCAGGATGGTCAAAAAATAGTTCGCCATAACCCTCCCATCGTCTCTTGCAGCCTGCACCATGGTGGTGTAGATTTACAGAAATTCCTCTGGGTTGGTCGATCCATCATACGTTTTGGCTAGGACCGGTCGGAACTTGTCCAGCCAGTGCATCTCCCTCAGTCGGGCGGAGAAAGCAATGCACCCCATCCCATATCATGGAGCTGCTCACCGATGGGCAGTTTCACACATTCAGAGAGAGAGAGAGCAGATGGTCTAGCGGCCCTGATGAAGGGATGGAGGAGTCTAACATCTCCCCACGAGGGGGTGACGAGCGATAGGAATGCTTGTCCTATTCCAGCTCTTGTCGAGCGTGATCCTCTTACTCTCGGCTGGCTCTTTGGCCTTGGATGACGTTGCAGAGGTTGCGATGGTGAAGAGTGTCACGCAGGTTAGTGGGTTGATTGTCCCTGCCCAGTGGAGGTTTTCTTGCACTATCTGTTACCAGGGGAGCACCGGTTCTCACATATCACGGGGTTTCCTGCAAGCCCTAGTGGCCGTGACATCAGCCACCCCTTGCAATGGATGAGGCAGCAGCTGTTGCGGTTTGGTGCCAGCGACTTCTACCAAGAGGGCAAGACTATGAAGCCATTGCTCTACTGGCGAACCTTCTGGTATTTCCACCGGCAGATGGCTAAGAAGTACCCACCCCATTTGCAGGTTCTCCTCTGGGCTCATGGCCTCATAGTCAAGCAGCTGACAATGGAGCGACAAGACATCGCAAGGGGGAGAGTCCTCGGTGCTCATATTCCGCATTCGGCGTGACAACCTTGAAGATGACACCACCACCTCCCAGTCCTGTTGTAGTTGATGGGACAAAATAGGACTGACTCCTTGCCTAGCGCCAGCTTGGTTTCCCTCGTGGCCAATGGCTTGGGGCCCTCCTTTGGTTTTCAAGACACGAGTGTCTCTGTTGTCCCCCAATGCATGGTCTGCCATGCAGACCTCACGTTCAGTCTCGGAATCCGTCTCAGGGTCCCACACTCGTTGCACACCAGGCTGGTCGCACGATCCCCACCCTGGTCACGTGGTGGGGCTGCGATCTTGGAAATATCTACTACCATTTGTGAACTTGTGATGTGGGCCTCCTTGGCAAGGCATCCCCTTTCCCATTACACCAACACCTTCAGATGCATATTTCTCTCAAACCTTACTGAGTATGACATGTGCTCGCACATGCTATAACTAAACACACTCAGTTGGAGATGACTTTATCTATTCTATGGAAGATGGAGCGTTCTAAGGTGGTTCTTCATCGGTTTGCCTATGGAGTTGTCAAGAGGAAAAAAATACTACTTTTGATCCGCTACGGTTTAATTGTGTCTTCGACCCTTGAAGGTTACTTTGCCTAGGGCTAACAGATTGATTTCAACCAACCAAATAACTGCAGGATGACAGTAGTAATAATAATTGATTGCAACTAGCAGCAGCAGCAACTAGATGAATTTCTGCAGACCACAAACATGGCAGCAGTACCAAATAATTCCGTTTGATTGATCAACACAGGAAAAATAGCAATTATGGATACGAGGAATCAGCTTACAAGATTGCAAACAAATTGTTAGATGAGTCCTTCCACCTGCAGCACCAAGAAAGCAACACGAACAGAAGAGGGAATCTCCACAGAAATCAAGAGATGTACCCACTACTGCAAAAAAAACATAAGAGTGCCGGTTGAAAAATGGCTTCAGTGCTGGTTTTTCAACCAGCACTCTTTACTCTACATTGATAGTCAATGACGATCAGTGCCGGGTCTTGAACCGGAACAAAAAAAGGTTCCCAAGCCAAAAAAATAAACGAGACGGCTTGATTTCGAGCAGGCTCAGCTGCCGGTACCACCGGCGCACTCCGCCACTGCGCCCGCTCCTCTGTCAACCTCCATCACTCGCTTGAGCTGCTCCGAGCAGCACTTTGTCCAGCAGCAGCAGCACTTCCGTCGCTTTGAGCAGCAGTAGCAGCACCCAGTTGTGCTGCTCCAAGCAGCAGTAGCAAGCCGCAGCAGCAATCGACCGCGCCCCAAGCAAATCTGCCAGCTTCCGGATCCCGCGCACGAGTGAGTGAGGGAGAGAAAGGAAGAGATAAGGTGGAGAGAGATAAGGACTGAGGAAACAACTGCGTGAGGAATGAGGAAGAGATAAGGTGGAGCCAAAACGTGAGTTGAACGAACGTGAGGATGAGCCAAGACGTGATTCGAAGGAAATTTTGGGTCTGGCACTTTCAGTGGAAGTTTTCACTACAACTGACACTGTAGTTTGTTTCACTGCCGGTTCTTAACACCTCGATCACTATTCACATGTGGAAGCTTAAGAACCGGTACTGATACATCTTCAGTTTTGGTTCCTGTACAATCGGCACTGATGTGCCACTACTTTTGACCAGTTCTGTAGTAGTGCCACGCATCAGTAGCAGCAATAACCTAATCATGATCTTGTTCTCAACGCAACAAGGATCGACAGCAAGGTAAGGAAGAAGAAATCTACTCCTTCTAGGGTTTCGCCTAGACAAAGCCATGAGCAAAACACAATAAAACACAATCTAAAGATACATGGGTGCCAGCCCTAGGCATTAAGGCATGCAGGCTAGCCTCGACTCCAACTCCGATTCGATCTGACTTGAAACTAACTCAGACTCAACATAACCTGACACTTGTTTCAACCATTGTTTCATGTGCACAACTAATCTAACTATGGGGATAGATCTGTCGGAACGGACTCGGATTAACCTTTCGAACAAGTATTCATATAGCCCAAACCGACATATGAGGGATTTATGGAAGTTTTATTCCGGGCCTCTTAGGTGGTACTGAGCTGAATCCGAATCAACCTAAAATTTCCTTTTCATTAATTTTTGAGTTTCGATCAACTTGAAACCATTAAGGACAATAAAAGGAAGCCTCCCACGTCCTTGCAAAATCATGGAACATATGCCTATGATACTTAGATGCCTTGCATGTCACCAACAACGAACCAATCTGAATATATGGCTCCTCTTCTTGCGTCATCTCTTCCTTTTGCTTGTTAGCCCAAATGAAAATTTTGCATAACATAGCATCAGCAGAGTATAGCATACTCTCCTCCTTCTTTTCATGTTTTACATCAGCGGAAAAAGCACTAAACCAAATATGATCAATTTTCAAAGCATTACCTTTTGAAATATGTAAATCATTGTAGTTCAATTCTGGATGACTAGTTGAAATGATTTGAGAAGCCATGGGTTCATTATCCTCTCCTTCTTTAAACAAATCTGTCCTCGGCTTTGGGGTATTGTTTGACAAATTCTTCTGTGCAGCAGATATGTTACTATCATTGGCAACCAAATCAGCACCTTTGAAGGTATATTTGCTAGGAATAGCCTAAGCAGAATTCTGTTCAATCTTCACTTTCAAAATAGAAAGAGAGCCAATTTGCATAGAAGTATCTACTAAAACAATTAAATTAGTGCAACTATAGAGGTGTTATTACTCCGATCCTTCTTGACCAGCAAGTTATGCCCTCTTTTGGATATTTTTCCTTTTCTTCATCAAAATTAGAATACTCTTTTTCATGCTATTTAGGTGGAGAAAAATTTTAGCAACAACAACATCCTCCTTTTTGTCTTGCTGGATCTTTTTTTCTTATGCAGCCTCTTCTCACCTTCACCAATTAAAGTTTCACTATGAGGATCACAAGAAGACAACACAACATGACTCCCCTGTGTGGAAGAATCTTGAGAACTCTGTCTTATGGTTTTCGTTGTCATGTCCTTGACAATAACATAATTCTTTTACCAGATTTATTGAGAAATCTACCCCCTTATATAAGGTTTTCCTTAAGGCAACAAGTCTGGTTCACATTTCTTCACCCGTCGAAGTTATTCCCATAGTCATTGACTAACTTAACTCTTTGCCTCCGATTAGGGAACTTCTTCCTTATCATAGTGATTGCTTTTCTTAGTAGTTCCCGCTCCAAGCATTGATAGCTAGTAATTTAGGGACATAGGAGGACATTAGTTGCCTTGTCCCCATGAATTCCTCCAACCTAGACTGATTGTGGTGATTGTGTGACCGTAGCTAGGGTTGAGACTACGATTGTTGCCGGTTGTCAGTTATTGTCCGTGACACTCCTTAAGGGTTCTGAGTATGCATCACCATAAGTTGCTTCATACTCATTAGGCTGGAGGTGAAGCATAGTTGTTGTTGTTCCCGGAGTTGTTTCCTTGTGTTCACCATTTGGTTTATGTAGGGGGGTTATGGGCTAGGTATAGGGATATGAAATTTTGAAGAGGGAAGGATTGGATAAACTTGATTTTCAAAACTTCGATTGGTTCATTTGTTATCTTTGTTTTCCTGACTTCTAAGATGCGATTGCGGACAAAGTGCCTCACATGCGGTCCGACAACCCATGTTGTCCCCCATAACCAGGTAGGTTGGTACTAGAATCTTGTTAAGTGGCATCTTCTCGAGTCTTCAAGACGTTCATACTTCCCAACAGCATCGGTAGCATAGCTCCAGCTTCCCAGGTGTAAGGAGGATTAGGGAACTGAAATAAAGATTTGGATGAGGAGTCTTGAAGCATATCTTTTAAGATTCCAAGTTTCTCCTTTTTTAGGGTTGTCCAGACTATCTAGGGTTACGTTCTAGGTTGACAAAGCTCTGATATCACCTCTGTCGAGACCAGTCTAAGGAGACTGACCAATCTCATCTATGTGCTAAGCCCAGGAATTGATCCCAACACATAGCGACTTCATTGATGATATTCATTACGATATCCATACATTAACCGATGAATCACCTTACAAAAGACATTCAAAGGTCGAAGAACCAAATAACTGCAGCGGATCCTAAGTGTAGTTTCCATCTTCACTGGTAACTCCACAGGAAAATTCAACAGAGAACACCTCCCTAGAATGCATCCTTCACGAGGTCTTCGATTTCTTTACCTATTGAGTGTTTGGTTATAGCAAGAGTGAGCACATGTCGTACTTAGCAAGTTGTCAAGGAATAATATGCATATGAATGTTTTAACAATGATAAGGCTGATATGGCTCTTTTGCAGAAAACAACATTTAAGGAAAAACATTTGAAAAGCAAAAGTAATTTAGTAAATAATCAACCACCTCAAAATTCTAACTGTCTTGACTTAATCTACTGACCACTTCAACCAAGGTTCTAATCACCAAGGTTGAACAACAACACCTCAACCATGGCTCCCACAGTCAAAGTTGAACCACAGACAAACCACCCTCAACTATGGTTCCCACCACCACAGCTCACCAAACTAACCTGAAATACCAAGTTATAATCATGGTAGGTTTTTTATCCTGCTCGTGACCGTGAGTACGGCTGATTATTTACTTTTAACTATGTAGAGGTTGTACTTTACTCACAAGTCATGATTTCATCACCCTCAAGTATGTGACTGAAGCCTCCATTCTGCCCGCGTTAGCTAGAAGCTTACAATGCCCTTCTCAGCACATGTCTACCCACTAAGGTTTCACCGTTGCACGATTTCACATCAACAATAGAATACCCCTCTTGCGCCTTTCAGATCTAAGTAAGTCCATCCCTTCCATTCCCCGTACCACCAAATGGTCTAAACTATGCTGAGAGTAAGGAAAATTACTTGGTTAGGCACGTCCAATACCGGACTTATGGTTGTACTATAAACACAGAAAGGTCACCCCACAAACTGGTCCTTAGATTTGAGCTAGACTACCACTTTTCCAACTATACATCTCATCATACCACATGCTCAAATCCCTATACCATGTTGCTACAGAAATTAGTCAACCATGTTTTAACATTGTGGCACAGGACCATTATCAAGTTCATAGAGCATCTGTCGTGATCACCATCCCAAACCAAGGCTAAGCATCCTCTACCCTTCCATAACCAAAACCATACTATGGCGACAAGGATGATAAGGGAAAACTAGGGTAAAACCTAACTCTTAGGGTTCCTAACAAATTATTAGCATACATATTTGTAAAACAAAATATTTTAAAATTGGGATAAATATGATCAAGAACACAACTTGCCTTCACTTGACTCAGTTGGGTCTTCAGCGAAGTCTTGGGCTTATAATCCTTCTAGCTCCTTCAGAACATTAGTGTTTAGTCGCGAAAATAAGTGAAAAAGGCAACACATAAACACCAAGATCCAAAACGAACTAAACACCACACAACAAACATCATCACATACAAAATCACGCTTTTCCAAACAATTCGGCGAAGGAATGGGTCAAAACGGAACTACAGTTAATAAGTTATGATTTTCTAAAGATTAAAACAAGACTAAAAGATTACCTATAGATAAAATTATGCTACTAGGAATTTTCTAGAATTTTTTAAGAGTCATCTATGATTTTCTGGCATTTTCTAGGATTTTTCTAGAATTTTACTTGAATTATAACTATTAAACATTATTATCAGAACTTAAATTCATAATAATAATTATTATTCATAATTATTTTTACACTAGAAAACTCTTTATTGTGTGATATATAACAATTACGACTTTAGCAAAACAACTAAACAGTTAAAAAGAAAAGAAAAGCTGACTGAACTGCTGACATAGCAGCTAACGCTGACGTGGCGTGCCACCTCAACAACTTTGCTGTGTGGCAGGCTGAGGTGGCACATATGTGATGACTGGCTCGTGGCGGCTTCTGATTGGTTACTAAAAGGGAAAGCTCTAGATCTAATTTTGGCCATGTGTTTTTGATCTAACAGCTCAGATTGATGACGGCCGGAGAGAAGGTTACAGTCGGCGGTGAAAGGTCAGGCGCAGCAGCGCACGGCCAGAGTTTCATCATACTTGAGCTCCGGCTCGCCGACAGCGACGGTGAACTATGCAAAAGCATCACTGGAGGGTGGCGAGCTCACATAGGGGCTCACAATGGCCGGAGAGACGACGAAATGTGCTAGCGGCGAGAGGGGCGGCAACGGCTCTCGGGTCTTCGTCGGTGGCAAGGCTTCGGTGCACTATGGTCGACGGTGAGCAGTGGATCGGCACCAGAGGCTCACCATGAACTCGGCTATGGGGCAAATTGTCATCGGTGATGGCTGTGGAGGGTTGGTAGCAGCTAAGGACGGCACTGGCTTGTGGATCTCATCGAAGAGGTCTTCCTGAGAGCGAAAACTTATCGATTTGTTGTGTAAAAGGTTCAGCATCCTCTGAGGAGGTCATATGGTCGAATATATTTAGGTAGGCAAGGCTAGAGAGGCCGGGCCAAGTACGGTTGGGATTATGGCTACAACAGTACATATCCATACTCAAACTCCTCGTTTAAACTTGATTTGGTTGGGGATAAGGTGGCAATAGGTCATGGGGTTCATGTGGTCTCGATTTTGCGAGCTTATGGAAGATCTCCCAATTGGTTTGACGCAGATTTATGACTGGCTCGATCTTATGTAGGAGGCGGACTCCAGCTTGAGGTGGGAGACGGGCATCACATGCAGACCCTACATGTCAGCACCTTGGTGGGCAGCAGCAAGGCGCGCAGCAACACATGGTGTGGCACGTGAGCGAGCGCGCTTGGAAAGAGAGGAGCGCTAGGCTGGCTTCGGCCCAGGCAGAGTGAGGGGAGAGAGGCCGGCTCGAGCTGGGCCAATCCAAGGGGGAAGAGAGAAGAGGGGGAGACCGGTTGGGCTTCAGCCCGAAGAGATTTTTCATTCCTTTTTCTAAGTTTTCTATTTCCATTCTCTCACACATATAATAGGATACACATGTATATATATACATCATATATACTATTATATTGGCTCACATATTCAACCATCAAATCAACAAACAAATCAATCAATCAAATACACACACACACACACACACACACACACATATGTGTATATGTATAGCCCTTGAAGGTATTTATGTATTTATACATATAGCACACATACTCACATATATTTGTATATGTATAAAGCACACATACCCACTTAGGATTTTTATTTAGTTTTGCAAAACTCTTTTATCTTCTTTAAAAAAGTTTTTAATTTTCTTGGTTTTAAGAATTTGGGCTGTTACAAAACCTACCATCCTTAAAGGAATCTGGTCCCCGAGATTCGGGCTGATCTCCAAATAGGTGATGTTACTATGCCTTTAGCTCACCTTCTTGTTTTCTAGGTTGCTTCTTCTTTGGTATTGTGACTCCATTGTACCGTACACATACGTATGACCTTTCTCCGAGTCACGGGCTCTGTTGTTTCCAAAATCTTAATGGGGAATTCAAATAAGTAAATTCCTCATGTGGTTCCACTTCATCCCAGGGTAACTGTTCCTTCGGTACTCCTAACACTCCTTCAGCTGGGATACATGGAACACATTGTGCACGTCTTGCAACTTGGATGGTAGTTCCAACCGGTAGGCCACTTTTCCATGCTTGGCACTCACTTTAAACAGTCCAATGTACCTAGGTGCCAATCTTGCCTTTAACCTTAAAACGATGATGTCTTCTTAAAGGCAAGACCTTGAGATACACATAATCTCCTACCTCGAAGATTAACCCTTTGCGTCAGATATTCGCATAACTCTTCTGTCTAGATTGGACTGTCTTTAACTTTTCTCGTATTGCCCTGTCTTGTTCCTCTGTTTCCTTGAGTATACTTGGTTCAAACATTTGACCTTCTCCAGTCTCACTCCAATGCAGAGATGTTCTATACTTCATTCCATGCATCAAATGGGGTCATCTATAAACTGGATTGATAATTGTTGCAAAAGTTTATCTGGCTATGCATCGACTACATTGGATAGAACAATGGAGTCATGTGTAGGGTCAA
This sequence comes from Phragmites australis, assembly GCF_958298935.1. NCBI lineage: Eukaryota > Viridiplantae > Streptophyta > Magnoliopsida > Poales > Poaceae > Phragmites > Phragmites australis. Next base: position 17,803,231 of record NC_084941.1, on the reverse strand, counting down.
TGACAGACAACTACACGTCATAAGGCATAACAGTATTAGAGATTGTTAGACATCTCACGCCTGACTGCCCACAAGGTCCTAAAGTTCTAGTCGGTCCCATACATGTTCTCTATCGAGTTCATGTTTGCATGCTAAATAAGTATGCAAGTCAGTAAAAGTTTGCAAAAACCATAATGTTATCTCTTTTTTTTCTAGTTTTTCACTAGTTTTCTTTTCGTATTTCTTATGGTTACCTCGAGTGTTTACTCGAAGGCCAATGCATCTATTAATGTGTCTAGTTGAGCTTTCAGGTGCCAACAGATATATAGCCAGCCAGTTTCGAGGATGGTCATAACACATACTAATTAGTATTGCATCTACTTATGCTAACTCTATTTCATCGACAAGGAAACAGTAGGCAATAGCATGCTAGACAAGCAAAATAGCAGTAATGTTGTAAACATCCCCAAATCACAGGACAAGTTTCAAATATTTCAAGTTGAGAACTATAGGAAATCAGCTAGAAGGACTACCCTCGCTTTCATTGTCAAGTAGCCTAAGCACTAAAGCCTCGACAAAGATGGGGATCAGAGGCCTGATGCTTTGAATAATATCTGTTGCCTCCTCTATAGGACACTCGAACCCCTCTGTCACCATCGATGTGTCGATGTTAGGGTTATAGCTCTTGAGGAAACCAAGCCCATTACTATGGCACCTCAATCGGTGTGAAAGATGGAATGATAGCACCATGCGAATCTTTGCATGTCCATCCGAGCGCATTAAAAGTGTCTATACCAAATAGTTTAAATTTTGGGGTTCTCTTTTTAACTCTACTCAGAGTCGGGTGTTGATAAGTCGAGTTTCAATCCTTGTTTGAGTCTCGAGTGTGGACAATGGTTGGCGCTCAACAGAAATGTGTTTCCACTCGATACATGGAATAGGACTTTTTCTGCTTGATTATGTCAACTACAAGCTTGATCCACCTTACTTGACCAAGCCTAGACTTGGCAGTACTCAAGTGTGTGCTTGTGGAAGCCCTCTCTACTGAGCAGAGTTTGGGGGCTACTATCGAATATCTAACTGCTAGGTATATATGCATAAGGAGTACACAATATACAGATAGGGTACACCGTATATATGCTTACCAACTTTGGATATTATGGACTGGAATCTGCGAGACCCGATATACTCAGAGTTCACAAAACGATATACTAGGAGGGTCTTGATCGGGTTACCCAATTAAGATACAGTTAGTATCTAGTTTGGATTCATCTTCTTTGCCTTGGTCGACAAGATGAAAGACTCCCTATTGACTACAATTGGATCTGAGGTGGTGCTTCGACCCCTATATAAGGCGGGAACCCAGACCCCCAGAGGGTGCAAGAGAACACAAGAGACATCAAGACCATAGAAATTGGAGATACTCGACAACTTCAACCCAAAATTAGCCTAGATCTTATCCTCTCCATTAAAATAGGTCTAGCTACCTTTCTTGTACTCGAGAAAATCAATATATAGCAGCATCCACATATGACGTAGGATATTACTCCAAGCGAAAGCCCGAACCTGTATACATCACGTATCTTGTTTCCTGCTCGATCCCTATTTAATTATGGATGTATTATCGGGCACTAATCTCGGTAGGGTTTTGGATTAGGTCAGGAGATGTTGTTCTCAGTGGGGGTTGATTATTGTTTCCCTCAATCAGGTCAATGAGATATCATGGGTTTCTAGGATTATCATCCTGATTGGATAGAGTGGCGCTTCGAACCTGATGGTGAAAACTTCTCGAGGGTATGCTCCGCTAAAGGAAGAGTTTGCATTCATCATGGACTTGTTAACGGAGGATGCTTCCAGATACATTCTTCAACAATCCATGTTGTCAAAAACTACAGGGGAAGATCCCAACTTACTGTGAATGTTTCTTGTGCGATTTTCTTGGTCATCGAGCAGTTCAAGCTCAATGTCGTAAGCTCTGGCACATTCATCCATGAAATGACTTACATCATCACTGGTGTTGGAGCAAGAGTTCGTCTTGCCCCAGCAAGTACGGCAAGAGTTTCTTCTAAGGAGGAGCCTCAAGCTTAGAGATGAAGTTTAAGAGGAAGGAAAACCACAAATGTATTGATGGTAGGAAAAATGGATCGATCTGGAGGGAGTATCACAGTTTCACTATGATTCGTGTTCTGTGTCCGTCTTTCTGCCTAGAGAACCATGGCCTCCTATTTATAGGGCCATGCGTAGCTTGACGTACAAGTTATCATAATGTACAAATAAAATATCCGGGATCCAGCCAAATTACTGAGCCTTATCCCGGATGACTACCTTCTATCCTGTCGGGAGATAAATATCCACAGTGATCATTATCGTGGTGCTTGCCCTCTGAAGGGGGCGAGCCGGTCGCCAATTGCGGCCGCACCGCTAGGGATGTCGGGATAGGTACCATCGTGCTAGGGTGTCAGAGCGGTGTCCACTAGCCTAGATATTTAATGCCAGTCACTTCTTCGCAGGCAAAGTGCGACTGTTTCTTCCCTTTTGGTAGATTTTTCCTGAGGCCTGATGACTCACCCAGTAACCTCCGGGAAGCCGGCCCGGGCAGCGGGAGGCCGAAAGCTCGGGGACCGGGCCTTCGGGAGGCTGAGCTCCGGAAGGCCGGGGCTTCGGAAGGGGAGGCTTCAGGAGGGCGAAGCTTCGGAGACCGAACCTTCGGGAGGCTGGGCTCCGGAAGGCGAAAACAGGCTCAGCCTTTGGGAGGCTGAGCTAATTAAGCCAAGAAGCCGTCAGGGGTACTTAATAACGACCCCCAACAACTGGAATCACCACTAGGGAAGTTGTCTTCTAAGTTCACTCGATCGATCATCAGATCCCTATTGGGCGAGAGAGCAAAGTTATTGTAGAACCTCTTATCCAAGTAGCTTGTTCTTGGTGTAGAATTGGGTGGAGTCGGTGACATTTTTCATGGTGAAGATTCGGTGTCATTGGTCATGATCCCCACAGACGATGTTGGCTATTAATGATTAGTAAACCACCGATCTTACATATACGTGATTAGAGTAGGGGATACTCCCTCTTGCCAAATCATACACTAGAAGACAAAGATTTATACAAATTCAGACCTCCTGAAGAATAATAGCCCTACATCATGTGTCCTTTTATTGATCTTTGAGACATATTACAAGGAGAGTCTTGGGTAGCCTAGATGTCGATGTAGATCGAGGTTGCAAAAATCTCGGGGCTCGTTGAGCACTTTTTGCTTCTTGTGACTTACTTCTAGCTTGTCCTCCGCAGGGCCACCCGGCTCCGTATATATATGGGGCTGCCACGTAGCATCTTGACTCATTTCTGAGTGGGATTATGTCATCTTTAAACTTAACGATAGACTTCCTCATTTGAGGGATACCCTCAAACCCGTAAGCAATTTTCATCCGTCTAGGGACTCCTCCTCCGGATATACCCATATGCTCCAAGAATCCAAGAAACCCTAGGGGATCCATACACATATAGAATAATCGTATATGGTAGTTTTCTCCTAGTCATCATTATCTTGGTACTTCTAATGCGTATTTGCAGTTTGAGAAATCTAGAGATGGACTTGTTCATTATATTGATCAGATTATGCTGGTGATTTGGATAAGAGAATATCTCTCACAGGTTTTATTTTCACCATTAGTGGTTCTACTATTAGATAGAAAGCATGTTTGTAGGCTACTATTTAGTAAGTGTTTTTCACGTAAAAAATCGTGTTTCATGTTTGATATGTCATGCAATATTTATAACAAGTTTTTATAATTTTCCTAACTTTTGAAAACCAGTAGCTGAGAATTGCTTAGCATAACCTAAGAGTTTCTAAGAATTTGCATACCAGGACACAATTTTCTTCTTCACTTGAAAACTATTTTTTTCACATACGACAAAAGGGCTAGAGTTCATTCTTGAAATTTTGCATTGGTATAGAACACTCTCTTCTCTAGCTGAGAAATTATTTTAGCATTTTTTAAACTTTTCCTGTGATTTTTAAAATAATTGCATAATTTAAGCTAGTTAGCTTATCAGATCTGCACAATATTCAATGAATTGTCACGAACTGGTGTTCCTGCACTAGATATACACCACATTTTTCGGGTTTGTTAACCTTTTTCTTTTGTAACGGGTTTGTTAACCTTGTCACAAATAATTGCGGGTACACCAAAGACTCCTGCATCTGCGTTTCGAAAGGGAAAAAAAAGAAGAGTGCTATATGTCAAACTCATCAGTGTTTTTTCAGTCACAAATGTCACCACTCATTTACGATTGGACGTATCTCATGTCGTCTTCTTCTTCTCACTTCTTTCTTCTCCATGCGAAAACAGAGTAATGTTCCACCGCCCCGCCTTTCATATCCACTGGCTCTCCCATCGTCAGATCCACGTCCACCAACAGCTGCGCTAACCGCTCTGTTTTGGAGCTCCCACACCATAGCACCGGCCTATCTAACGGTCATCCACTGTCCGCGGATAGGCTGCCTGACCGTCCGGTGCCCACCTCCTCGATCAGGCAAAATTTTCACTCCCCAACCTCCCTCTAAACCTAAGCAACACCTGTGGATTAAGATATCGGAAGTGTGATAAAAAAAACATCTGTATCTGTGTGTGCAAACTCTTGTTGTCGAAGCATTAATTTTCTTACAAGTTAATTAATTAATTAATAATTACAAAGACGCCATCTGACTTGAGAGAAATTCGTACAATGCCAGATGGTGTATGTACAACCAATTCAATCACCACACCCTCCTCTCTTTGACGAGCCCCTGCACCTCCTCCCAGAGGCCGCCCTTGACGACGCTGGCGAGCCCCAGCACGGCGGGGCTGCACGCCGCGACGCGCCACAGCCCCGCGCGCACCTCGTCGCGCAGCTGCTCGCGCTCCCACCCGCAGAAGCCGTCGAAGAACCGGAAGTCCCTGACGCCGACCACCCCGCGCTTCGCCAGCTCCGCCGCGCACCCGACGCTCTCGTGAATCCCGTAGTGCAGACCCGGCATCACCTCCTCGAACAGCCCCGTCCGCCCCACCACGTCGCTGGCGGCCGCCCGTGGCCCCAGCAGGAAGAAGCACTCCTCCAGCGGCCCGCCGAAGAAGAGCGGCCGCCCCGAGAACGCGCCGGCAATGTCGGCGTCGTCCGCGAAGATGGACTGCGCCTCCTTGATGGACATGAGCGACGGCCGGTTCAGGATCACGCCAACGGGGCCCAGCACACCGGCGGACAGGAGGAGGATCACTGTTCGCTCGAAGATGTGCGATCCGTCCAGCTTCTCCGTCGCGATCAGGAGGCACCCCTTCTCGGGCTCCACCAGGGGGTGCGCCCACTTGTCGCCAATCTTCACCGGGTCCGGTGGCATCGCCGTCACGGCCGGGTTGACACTCTTCGCGTACTGATCGTTGAAGTAGAGCTGCGCGCGGAACGACCGCCAGTCCGGGTCGATCGCCGGTGCCGCGCCGTCCTCCGACGACCGCGCGTTGTAGCTGCAACCTGCACTCAAGTAACATATATGCATCGATCTTATTAACACAGCACTGAGAAATTAAGGCAGTAAGAACACCATGAGAGGACGAGGAGATCACTCACAAGTGACGGAGGAGCCCGCACGCCGGTTGCCGAAGAGTAGATGAAGCTTGGGCTTCGCGACACCGGCCGGCGATGGCATCACCATGCTCTTGGGGGATGGTTTGGAGGTCAGGAAGCAAGAGGTCTCCATTGCTAGCATTCTACTCCGGATCACAAAGAAGGATTACTAGTGACAAGGTAGGAGAGAGCTGCCAGTATATAGCAAGAACGGGTGGAGCCAGAGGCACCAGAGCCTCAGCGCCACAAATTTTCGATCCTCCATCCTAGATGGATTATGGATATATCTCGCTTTTTCGCGTTTCGATCCGGACCAATGGTGCTGCCGACATGTGGACCAGCCGCACTATGTGGATGAGGAAGTGCCCCTCAATTGCAAGGCTCGGTGACAACTCTTGGTTGGGGAGGTTTGGGGGATGAGAACACAGCAACTTGGAGCATGGTGGCTGCTTGGACCTTAGCAGCTACTAGGGCCACGCTCTACTGGAATACAGTCTTTGCTGATGCCTTTAGATGATGTGTTACATGTGTATTGCTGGGCAGCTCTGGGCCAAGAGACCGAAGTGTTTGTGATTTGCAATCTGCAATCTTTTCACGTATGCGTCTGCACAAGTCCATTTTGGATTGCACGGGTCCACAGACATGTACAACCTGCAATCTTTCCACGTGTACGGCCAATTAATCCATTTCCTCTCACATACAATGATGAAAAAAGTTAAGCTGGTCCTATGAAGTAACTGAGATGCATATTTCAACTACAAAAATGTAATTTACAAACATTCATTTCCCAAAACGAAGAGAAGCAACCTAAACTTCACAAAGAAAAAGGCGAACCACATTAACAAGCCCTTGTTTGCAATGTTCTTCCTCATGCTACCGCAAGAAAAATTCAATCGTGCAAGGCACAACACCTAGCTTGTGTACCTCATAAGGAACTGTAACAAATGTTCAGAAGTAGTTTTCATCTCAACTTTGTGCAAAAAAGAATTCAATTCTTCACATTGCCAACCGCTGATCCAAGTGTTAAACATAGCAATATATATCTATAGATAGAAACCAACCTCTCCATGATTTCCGTATGATTGGTTGGCCAAGATTGTAATCTTCTTGATGTTTATCATCTATATATATGAAAGTCTAGACCCTAGAGGGGTCATCCCGTGCCATCCATTGTAACATGGTAACAGAACCACAATTTTTCCTATAACGATGTCATCTTCCTCCTCCTCCCCCGCCACCTCCGCCGCCATCTCCAGCCCCATCGGTTCTTCTACCTTTGCCCTCATACCAATCCACCATGCCGTCACCATCCGGCTCTCCAAAAACAATTATAACCTATGGCGCGCTCAGCTCCTCCCCTATCTTCGGAGTATGAAGCTTTTGGGTTTCCTCGATGGATCCACGACGGCACCACCGAAGCAAGTTGCATCATCGACTGTCGTAGGTGCTGAACTCGTACCAAACCCGGCATACGACCGGTGGTATGACCAAGACCAACAAGTCCTCAGTGGACTTCTCTCCTCGATGACCGAGGACATTCTCCAAGATGTGATCAGTGCCACCACATCTAGAGAAGCATGGGACACCCTCCAGCGCATGTTTTCCTCCGCTACACGTGCTCGAGCCATCCAGATCAGGATTGATCTTGCTACCACAAAGAAGCGAGATCTATCAGCTGCTGAGTATTTTCGCAAGATCAAGGGTCTTGCTTCGGAGCTCACCGCTGCTGGTATCCCTCTCCGAGATGATGAAGTGATTGCCTACCTCTTGGCTGGTCTTGGTTCGGATTATGATCCATTCGTCACATCCATGACCACCAAGACTGAACCGCTCACACTGGATGATGTCTACACCCACCTTATGTCTTTTGAGGCGCGACAACTCCAGCATCAAGCGGAGATGCATCTTCATGTTGGCTCCTCGGCCCATTTTGCCAGACGTGGCGGCCAACAACGAACTCGTGGTCGCAGTGGATCGTGGCCTGGCCGAACTCGTGGTCGCGGTGGCCAGCAATCTGGTCGAACTCGGGGTCCTTCACAGTCTGCTAGTCGTGATGGATCTCGTCGCCCTACTTGTCAGATCTGCAGCCGTGAAGGACACACCGCGATAAAATGCTGGTATCGCATGGACGAATCTTATCAAGAGGAACAACCATATGCTGCTGTGGCTGCGACATCGTCATACAAGGTAGATCCAAATTGGTATAGTGACACGGGTGCTACAGATCACATCACCAGTGACCTTGATCGCCTTGCTCTATGCGAACAATATCATGGCCATGAAACTGTACAAGTCGGCAATGGAGCAGGTTTGCCAATTATGCATCTCGGTTCTTGTTCTATTAATACTGCCATTCGTCCTTTAGCTTTAAATCATGTTCTGCATGTCCCTAACATCTCTAAACATCTTCTTTCCGTTCATAAGCTTTCTCGTGATAACAATGTCTTTTTTGAATTTCATCCATCTTATTTTCTTATAAAGGACCGAATCACGAAGAAACTACTTCTGGAAGGACGATGTGAGTCTGGTCTTTATCCAATTAAGCCATCTGATGTTGCATCTCTCAAACATGCTCTTGTGAGTACCACTGCGCGCCCGGATCAGTGGCATGCCCGTTTTGGTCACCCCTCACCACAAGTTGTCAAGTCCCTGTTGCGTCTTCATAATCTACCCTATGTCCAGGAATCGAGTCTCTCAATTTGTAATGCATGTCAGCTAGCTAAGAGTCATCAATTACCATATAATCATTCTCTTCATCGTTCTAATTCTCTACTTGAACTTATTTTTTCTGATGTATGGGGACCTGCCCCTATATCTGTTGGAGGTTTTAAATATTACATCAGCTTTATTGATGATTTTAGCAAGTTCACGTGGATTTATTTGATGCATGATAGGACTGATGCTCAACGCATTTTTCTCCAATTTCAAGCTCATGTTGAACGGCTCCTTGACACAAAAATTAAATGTGTTCAATCTGATTGGGGTGGGGAGTACCAAAAATTTCATAATCAATTTTTTAGGTCTCTTGGTATAGCACGTCGTGTTTCCTGCCCTCACACTCATCAACAAAATGGCTCAGCTGAGCGTAAACATCGCCACATAGTTGAAACCGGTCTTGCGCTTCTAGCTCATGCGTCGATGCCTATTAAATTTTGGGATGAAGCTTTTGTGACGGCCACTTATCTTATAAATCGACTCCCCACCCGTGTCATTGACAACTTGTCCCCCTTGGAACGCCTTCTCAAAGTCCCCCCCAATTATTCTTTACTAAAAAACTTTGGTTGTGCTTGTTGGCCTCACCTTCGACCCTATAACAAACATAAATTATCTTTTAGATCCATAGCTTGTGTTTTCATTGGGTACAGCTCTCTTCACAAGGGGTATAAGTGTCTTCATATGGATTCCGGCCGTGTCTATATTTCCCGTGATGTTATATTTGATGAATCAGTCTTTCCTTTCTCAACTATTCCTTCATCCAACGTTGCTAATAATCCTTCTATCCCACAGCAAAATGGCAGTGTTAATTTGGACATTAACCCTATGCATATTTTGTCTCCTGCTAATTTTATGCATGCAGCAAATTAGGTCACAGATAATCCGGGCGGTCTGGCGCAAGCATCATCCTCGGGATTGCTCCCAACATCTCCGTGCGCAGCGGCACCGGATCCGACGCACGCCCATGATTCGCCTGCGCTGGTTTCCTCACCAGCCTCCACACGTGGCGCGTCTCCGTCCCAGGATTCCGCCTCCCCTGCCGCGCGGTCGCCTCCTGCCGCTGCTGGGCAGTCGCCAGCTGTCCCGCCTGCCTCGTCTGCAGATCCTGTCGGCCAATCAGTGGCGCATGCACCGGCTCCTCCCGCCCATCCGTACGGCACTCGACTGCAACACAACATCAAGCGCCCCAAACTTCGTTCTGATGGCACAGTCCTGTATTCTGCTATCCGGACTTCTCCTACAGAACCTACCTCTCATGTGGCTGCTATGGAACATCCTCTTTGGCGTACTGCAATGAATGTTGAATATCAAGCTTTGGTCAAAAACAAGACATGGCATCTTGTACCTCCTTGTGCTGGTCTCAATGTTATTGATTGCAAGTGGGTCTTCAAACTTAAGCACAAACCTGATGGCTCTATTGACAGATACAAGGCTCGCTTGGTGGCCAAGGGATTCAAGCAGCAATATGGAGTTGATTATGATGATACCTTCAGTCCTGTAGTCAAGCCTGTCACTATTCGACTGTTATTATCTCTTGCAGTATCTCGTGGCTGGTGTCTTCGGCAGATTGACATTCAAAATGCTTTCTTGCACGGTCTCCTTCATGAAGATGTCTATATGAAACAACCACCAGGTTTTGTGGATGCAAATCATCCTACTTACCTTTGTAAATTGGACAAATCTCTTTATGGTCTTAAACAGGCTCCCCGTGCTTGGTTTTCTCGTTTAAGTGGGGCTCTATTACAGCTGGGATTTCAACCTTCCAAGGCCGATGTTTCCCTCTTCATATTCAATAAAGGGGGCATTCAGATTTATATTCTTATTTATGTCGATGATATCATTATTATCAGCTCATCATCATCTGCCTCGGATCGTCTTCTTCATCAGCTTCAAGCTGATTTTGCAGTCAAAGATCTTGGTCCCCTTGGTTATTTCTTGGGCATTGAGGTTCATCACACGGCTACTGGTCTACTTCTGACACAACATAAATATATTCAAGATCTCCTCTCCCGCACCAACATGCTTGCTTCTAAAGGAGTATCCACCCCTATGCTTCCAACTGATAAATTATCTTTACACAATGGTGATCCTCTCTCTGCTGATGATACCACTCGGTACCGTAGTGTGGTCGGCGCTCTTCAATATTTGTCATTGACCCGACCTGACATATGCTTCTGTGTCAATAGAGTATGTCAATTTCTATCTGCCCCGACTACTGTGCATTGGGCAGCCGTCAAGCGCATCTTGCGCTACTTACATGCAACCTCCAATCTTGGTTTGTGTATCACTCAGACTGGATCCTCATTGTTGAGTGCTTTTTCAGACGCTGATTGGGCTGGGAACCCGGATGATCGTCGCAGCACGGGTGGCTATGCTATTTTCTTTGGGGGTAATCTTATTTCTTGGAGCTCTCGCAAATAGCCGACTGTTTCTCGTTCTAGTACGGAAGCTGAGTACAAAGCTGTTGCCGACACTACTGCTGAACTAATATGGATTCAAGTCCTGTTACGGGAGCTCGGAATCCATCAATCACGGCCACCTAGCCTGTGGTGTGACAACATTGGTGCCACTTATCTATCGGCCAACCCTATTTTTCATCGGCGCACGAAGCATGTTGAGATAGATTATCATTTTGTTCGGGAAAGGGTTTCTTCTCGACAACTTGATGTCCGGCTTATCTCTTCCAAAGATCAAATAGCTGATATTATGACTAAGCCATTGGCTACTACTTTGTTTACACAATTTCGGCGCAATCTGAACTTGGTGCCCCGACGTCCAGATTGAGGGGGAGTGTTAAACATAGCAATATATATCTATAGATAGAAACCAACCTCTCCATGATTTCCGTATGATTGGTTGGCCAAGATTGTAATCTTCTTGATGTTTATCATCTATATATATGAAAGTCTAGACCCTAGAGGGGTCATCCCGTGCCATCCATTGTAACACCAAGAACTACACAACCAATCAGATTTTTTTTTTTTTGTCACAACTGAAATGAAATAACGGGGGAGAATAGATTGGTCACCACAAACTAATATGCTGACTGAACACAGAACTCAAGGAGCAATTCAAGCTCGAGCATGCAAGATAGTACATTATGCAGAGATAGGAAGACTGGAAAATATGGGCCATGACATTAAGAACTAGCATAAAAAGTTATGGGTCATGACGGCAAAAGAAAGAACCGGAAAGAAATGCTTACAACTCGAAACTACCATGCTGACCAGATATAAAATTTAAGGATCAACTCAAAACTCAAGCAATCAACATAAACAAGGACAAAATGGTAATCGAATTCAATAAGCAGACAGATACTGGATCTTTCATTTCCACACAACCTCCAACAGCAAAGAAACTTGTTTAAAAGAAAGGATTGCCACCAACCTGCAGCACAGATAACAAGATAATTAGCACTACCCTACCTTTTGAGTACAGTAAATATTGAAGTTTTGAACGACATGACAAACAGATGAATGGAAACATAGGATAAAAATATCAGATAAAAAACTCTTGAGTTACTTGAATGAACAAATGGGTTCCATATTACAATATGTACAGCCAAACTTTTAGAACTTTGACTAGTAATATAGGTAAAAGTGTTTGATATTAGAATGATTTAGATAAAAAATACTTTGAATGAAGAAATGTCTCTTAGTTAGAATATGTGCAGTCGATCATTTAAAAATTTGACCACTAATATACATATAAGTGTTCGATATCAGCAGATTTTTCATCAAAAGTATATCAATATCATTAGACTTTTAATATTGTTTTCCGAAACATATAAGAGAAAAATAAGGTCCATAATGAGAATTGGAGACTATGTTTATGCCATAAGGGAGTATAATTTAAGGTATATACACATATAGTGCCATCTGACCATGTTATCTGTATGAGTAAATTTATGGGAAATGTGAAAGTAAAAGTTCATGCCCCGTGGATATTTATGGCTATTTGCCTGTTTCCAGTTAACTTCTAATAGATGGGAAATAAATATGTGGCAAGTGCTAGAATATGGCTCACCAGTTTAGCAGCAGCTTGTATGATATTCATTGATGACACGTAAAATAGTTATCTAGTAATTTGTTGGCACTGGCTTCCGAACTTTCACATCCTACTTGGAGCAAGATATGCCACTGTACATTTCTAAGAAGGAAGAAAATCAGAAATCACTCTTGCTGTCAGATAGCTGTCCAAATAGTGTATTGCTCTCACACAGGGCACTACATACCTTTTCAACTTATCAACTGACTACTGTTGCTCAGTCCACCATCATCAGATGAAATTTCCCTAGTGGTCTGAAAACTAAATTCGTTACTCTGCCTTCCAGAGGAAAATGTGCAAGGAGCTTTTTTGTTATATCAGATTGCAGTGAAATCTAAGCGGCTCATAGATGGGGCACTGCATCCGCTTTCTTCGGTTCCGTTAGTTCTGCTTTCAGATGACAGATGACAGCTTGGTCCAGAAGTAATGCTGCTAGATACATTTGATTCATTGTTTCTGCTTCCAGAAACTGCATCACCATTTTGCCCAGGATTCCTGTTACCTGCACACTGACTAGCAGGTCTTTCAGCGTTCCTATTACCAAGAATCTCAAGCTTTTTGGCCTTATGTTTTTTCCCTCCAATATGTGCGCTGAAATTGAATTCAGTAACACAGTGAACCTTGCAAATTTTGCACCAAAATGAAGGCACCACATTTGGACTGGGACATCGCAGAATCTGTGATGGAGCCTGTGGAACTTCGAATTTTTTTTCTTCGAGGGGTACCAATTTGTTGGGTGTCTCTGTACAGTAGCACAATTGAAACTAGGCTGCTGTGGAGGCACACTGCACTCGGGGGCTAAATTTCTCTTAAAAACTTCAGGTATTGAGTCTGTACCAACATCCTGAAGATGAAAGTATTTTTTATACAATTGGAAATTAGTAATGAGCATTTATTCGCAATCAAATTCATCTAGGTGTGCAAACCCCAAAACAAGCGTAGAAATGAATAGCACATATGCCAACTATCATGCCTCTTTTAGCACTTAACTAAAATAGTAACACATTTCTATAATTGACAACTAGGGTAGCTGACCATTGAACAAAGTGTATGTCAAAAGGAAGTCCATATCCAGAACCATTGCATTCTAGGTTGTATGATACAGAAAGATCTAAATTGGAATGTGTTCTTTTACGAAACTGTCTGTTGCAATAAGAATCAAAGTTCTGTTTCTGCCTTTCAACTACGGGAGATCCAAACCAATACTTCACAAACGGAATAACGATCTGAAAGGGATTTTTTTTTCTCGAATACGCAGGAGAGCTACGTGTCATTATATTAAGAAAGAGAACCCACAAATACAGGAGCCGAATGGATGGCCGGTTTAGAGTTTAGTTACATACACGCCGGTTACCAAAGAAACAACCTCTAACCAGCCTACTGCAACAGCGATCTCAACCCCATAGCCCCCGTCACACCCCAAAGGGTGGCTTCCTCAGATATATCACGCAAAAGCGTCGACACCGAAGGACAATCACCATCGAAAACACACCGATTCGTTTGCTTCCAAATGCTCCAAGCCACAAGGATTACCAAACTGTTGAAGCCCATCTGAAAGGGATTATAAAAAGAGATTATAAAGCTGAACTCCGAATGCAGCATGGATCATGACCTGAACATTGTTAATAGATTCTAGGCAGTTTCAAGAGGTGCGATTCAGTGAAAACAAGCAAAAAAAAGAAGTCGGATACTATTGCAAGCCCATCTTTGTGATCTCAATTGTAAATTCTCACGTGGGCTGTTGGATCATATTCATGTAAGGTGGCTCTATGACAAGAATAAACTCTGTTTTCAATATAATATGTGTGGGTGGGACTGAGGGAGAATGACCTCAGTTAGAGAGCAAGCAGCGGGCCAGCGGCTCATCAAACCGCAAGAAATAAATGAATTCCAAAGATCTCGGGCAAATCTAAAGAAGGTTTTCCCTTGAATTTGCTTGGAGAAACAGTAGGCCGGCTTTTTTTACGCATGAGAGATCCTATAAATGAAGTCTGTAAAATCATAGAATTCTGCTATGTACCAATCAGTGACCACTCACTTCCAATTCCAGAAGGACGTCTGCTAAAAGTTACAATACTTAACAATAAAGTCATGAAACAAGAGCCTTACTTTGTCCATTTCAGGGGCTCCACTGAGGGCAATCAGCATATGTGGATGAGTCCTCTCCAATCTTTTACGGTATTCCATCTCCCTCTTAAGAGCTTCCTCAAATGTGATCTTTGCATGCTTGAAGGCAACCAGCCACACCCACTTGTGAGAGCCAGTTGTTACTCCCCTAGCAAAGGATCCCCTCCCATGATTGGACGATCAAATGAAGAATTGTCGTGACTCTAAGAATCTAGAACCACCGGTGCTCGCCGAATTCGAAGGAGCGCTACAAGGCGGACCTAAAGCGGTGCATCGGGTATCAGTTCAATCCTCAAAGATTTGGGAAATATTCTGTAGAACAAAACGAGCGAATGGATCGAAGAAAGCTAAGGTCTCCTCTATCAGATCAGCATTCTTCACAAGTTTCAGAAAATTCAGAAAAAGACGTGCGGGAGCTCTTTTGAATGGCGTCAGGCAAAGTAGTCGTCCATCTTACAGCTTCGTCGACTGTCATCTAAGCCAGCGAAGCTGCGTTGTAAGGCATAGATCTTGGATAGGGCGGCTTTTGTCAAAATACATTTTATTTACCCCGTTAATTTGTGTTTAAGCCTTTAACGCATGTTTAAGACAGTGATTTGGAGCGCTAAGTGCTGATTTGTGTTAATCTGAGATGTAATGAACTCGGATGAGTATATAAGCCCTGTGATCGGGAATGAAAACAAGAATTTTCGCTGGTAATCTTAGTATATTCCTTAGGCATATTAGGGTTCCAACACTTTTTCCCCAATTTCCTCCTCGATGTTATTGTCGGAGATCCACGTATTCATATCGAAATTCCTTTTTTTAAGACTCAGATCACAAGGGATCTGACAAAAAAAGGTATCAGAGCTTATAGTTCCTCGAAGAAATTGATGAATTAATCGGAGATATCACTTAGGTTGCACAGCAAAGTCTGCGCGTGAAATCCCGAGGTGAAGAACCGATCGATTCGTGGAGGCGATGGCAGAGAACTGGATTCAGACGTGGTTGCACAACTTGTTCGTGTGTAAAATCCCTTAGCCGATCTCCAGTTCTAGGCGGCGGTAGATCCTGAGAGGCATCTGGTGAGGGTGTTGACCCCAGCCGTCCTCTCAGGTTTGAGTGTGTCGGGCAAGCTACAATGAGTGAAGGTTGACTGAAGATGGGATCGGGTGGAGGAGAGCACTAGAAGCAAGAGATGGAGGAGTTTAGGAGGATGTTGAAGATCTAAAAAGTTTGAAGACTGAGTTATCTAAAATCAAGAGACTGCTACTAATCCAAACTAAAGTTGATGCCAGATTGCATCGATCTGAAGGAATGGGAACTCAGGAACCTCAGGTTAGTGACTCTTGATTTCTTCCTGATAATGGAGCTTTACATACCCCTACATCAAGGTTAACTACCATAGTTCCAACGATGGGATATTAACAATTACCCATACATTAGCCTCATGTTGCCAATACAATGACTCGAGTCATATACACTCATTTTACCATTCCCACAATGAGACCAGTTGGTGTAGGTAGTGGAAGATATGCTTGCCTGCCTTAATACATTCCTTATGGATTAGGCAACAACACTATAGGTATAAATCAAGGTATGGGGAGGAGTCAATTTCTAGCAATTGGGATACAATTTTTGGAGTATCATAGGAATCATCAACAACATTAGGTTGGAAATTTCACTTTTTGAGAAAGATAATCTTGTTAGATGGTTAAGACAATGTGAAAGATTTTTTGAGCTGATTGGAATTCCATATGAGCAGTGGCTAAATGTTGCAACAACTCACATGAGTGGGAAGGCTGAAAATTGGTTTATGGGATTGGGAATTCCCTAGCAGCTTATTTCCTGGGAACAGCTGAGCCGAATGGTTCAGAATAGGTTCGCAGTCATGGGAGTACATGAGTCAGTAGCAAATTTTAAAAATTTGAAACAAGATGGCACAATCATGAGGGAATACCCTTATTTGCAAGAAACTTTCTTCTTGAGTTGTTTCAGTGGTGGGCTTAAGGGCAACATACAACATCAGGTGATATGTTATCAGCTTGGAAAATTATTGGAGGCATATTGGTATGCTAAACATCTTGAACAGGCAAACATGTACAAAAAGTCCTTCTTGAATATCAAACCAAACACACAGACTAATTGGACAAATAGACAACCTGGTGGAAGAGAGAAATCACCAATGGTGGACAAGGGCAGTAGTGAGAAAGGAAAATGCTGGTATTGCCAAGAGCCTTGGAACCCACAGCATAAGTGCAAAGTTAAAAATTGACTGCATGCTATACCGATGGAAGGGGATAGGAAAAATCACACTTGGAGGACAGTGATGACAATACTGATGTGGGATATAAATCTACACCTGGCAGTTCAAGTGCAAATGATCAAAAAGTGGAAAAAGAGTAGGAATAGGCACTGATGATCTCATCCAATGCTATTTTTGGAGGTATGAGTGCTAATACCTTTTCCTTGGTGTCGCACATAAATGGGGTAAAAGTAGTGAGACTTGTAGACAGTGGAACTCTTTTTTAGACTATGAATTTGCTGTTAAAAATGATTGCAATATTGCTAGAAGAGTTCGGTGAAGTATTTATAGAACCTGAGGGGGTTGCCTCCTACCAGGTCTTGTGATCATGCTAACTTTTAAGGCTGGGGAAGAAGCACCAAATGTGAGACCATATAGAGTACCACATTATAAGAAGCAAGCTTTGGAAACTATCATCAAACAACTCTTGAAAACTAAGGCTATTACACCCAGTCACAACCCATATGCTTTACCTGCAATCTTAGTAAGGAAAAATGATGGCTCATGGAGGATGTGTGTGGATTATAGGGAATTGAATTCATTGACAGTGAAAAACAAATTTTCTATGCCTACGATTGAAGACTTGCTGGATGTGTTGAATAGAGCATCTTTATTCTCTAAAATTGATTTGAGGTCAGGCTATCACTAAATAAGGATGCAAGATGAGGACATCAACAAGACAACTTTTAAAACACATGTGGACCATTATGAGTAACTTGTCATGCCATTTGATCTCACCAATGCCCTCACCACATTTCAAGCATTGATGAACCACATTTTTGCTGCTCAGTTAGGAAAATTCATAATTATTTTCTTTGATGATATTCTGGTTTTTAGTAAGACTATGCAAGAACATGTGGAATATCTAAAAATGCTTTGGGCATATTGAAGGAACATCAATTATATGCTAAGAGGAGCAAATGCACTTTTGCAAGGGGGCAAGTAGAATACCTTGGATATATCATTAACAAGGATGGAGTTTCCATAGATCCAAGCAAAATCATGGATATAGTGAAATGGCATAAGCCAAAGGACCTAACCCAGTTGAGAGGGTTTTGGGGGCTCAATGGATACTACATGAGATTTGTGCAAGGTTATGGAATGATATGTAGGACACTATTTGACATGTTAAAGGATGCTTTGCATTGGGGTGAGGAGAAAACCATGGCTTTGGAAAGTTGAAGAAAATTATGACAAACTGCCTAGTTCTTGCCCTCCCTAGCTTCTCCAAACCATTTGTTATAGAGATAGATGATTGCAAATTAGGCATAGGTGTTGTCCTCATGCAAGGAGGTAGACCAATTTCTTTTTTCAGAAAATCATTGGGACAAAGGGCTCAAACTTAGTCAATATATGATAAAGAAGCTATAGCCATATTGGAATCATTAAAAAAAATGGAGACACTATTTGCTAGGTGGCAAGGTCTTTATCAAGACAGACCAGCAGAGCTTGAAGTACATCATATCTCAGAGATTGATAGATGGAATTCAACATAAACTGTTAATTAAATTGTTGGAATTTGATTTCTTCATAGAGTAAAAAAGGGGAAAAAAATGTTAGAGCTGATTCTTTATCTAGGAAATGTGGCAGTGAAGGCAGCTAGGAAATTCATTGCAATCCAATATGTTCAGTAGAACCAAAATGGATAGAGGATGTCAAATTGAGCTATGTGAATGATGTAAGGAGTCAAGAGCTGCTAAATATGACTTAGAATCATCCTAAACTCAACTAATATTACAATTTTGAAGATTGTATATACTATGAAGGCAAAATTTATATGGAGGAACAAACTAATACGAGAAACCAGTTAATTGACAATTTTCATTCATCAAGTTTCCGTGGACATTCTAGTATGAGGGCTACTTACCGTAGATTCAAAGCACTATTCTATTGGCCTAAATGAAAAGGGAGGTAGAAAAGGTGATCTTGGAGTGCCTAGTTTGTCAAGTTACAAAAGCAGAACATGTGACTAATGCAGACCTACTTGATCCATTGGAGATTCCAGACATGGCTTGGACTCACCTCACCATTGACTTCATTGAAGGTTTGCCAAAATCAAGGGGAAAAGATGTGATATTGGTCATTGTAGATAGATTCACAAAGTATGCTCACTTTATTGCTCTCTCACATCCATATACCATACAACAAGTGGTGCAGTTGTTCATGCACAACATATAAAAATTACATGGCATGTCTCTATTAATCATAAGTGACAATGACAGAATTTTTACAAGCAAGTTGTTCTTTTATATCTTCAAATCTCTCAATGTAACACTCAAATTCAGCACAGATTACCACCTAATCTGATGGGCAAACTGAGAAGGTCAATCAATGCATAGAATCTCAAATTCAGCACAGGTTTACTTGGCTTCCTACTGCTGAGTGGTGGTACAACACCATCTATCACACTTCTCTCAATATGTCCCTTTCAAGCCTTGTATGGTTACCCTCCACCACAAGTAGGTGATCTATCATTGCTTTGTAACATATCAGATGAAGCCAAGGTGACCATTGAACACAAGGAGAACATGCTGAAAAGACTCAAAGACAACCTAATGCAGGTTAAGGAGAGGATGAAGAGATATGCTAATAAAGGAAGAAATGAAAGGAACTTTGATATTGGAGACTTGGTTTACCTTAGAATGCAACCTTATAGGCAAAATGCATTTGGGTTGAGCGGATCAATCAAGTTAAGGTCTAGATACTATGGTTCATTCAGAGTTGTTGCAAAGCTTGGCAAAAGAGCTTATAGATTGATGCTACCATATGGCATTGAGATACATCCAGTGTTTCATGTGAGTCAATTGAAGAAGCACTATGGGAAACATGTTGTCCTAATTGAACCTAAACCTGTCTTACATAGAAGAATTATGCCCAGGAGAGGAGAGGTTGTTGGCTCAGTGGAAGATTAAGAGGATTAACTTGCATGTGGAAGATGCTACATGGGAGGATATCACCTTCATCTCCAAGACTTTCAAGGACTTCAAAGGACAAGGTTTGTCTCAGAGGGGAGCATTGTCAGATCATCATTCTTTAGAAGTTTTAGAAAGTTCAAAAGAAGGCGTGCGGGATCTCTTTTGAAGGATGTCAGGCAAAGTAGTCATACATTTTATCGCTTCGTCGACTTTCATCTAAGCCAGCGAAGTTGCGTTGTGAGGCATAGATCTTGGATCGGGTGGCTCTTGTCAAAATACACTTTATTACCACGTTAATTTGTGTTTAAGCCTAGTGCTGATCTATGTTAATCTGAGATGTAATTAACTCAAGCGAGTATATAAGCCTTGTGCAGGCATGTCTGGTTGTACCTTAAATATCTGAGTACTTTGCCATGAGATGGTAGTAGCCTTTTGACTATGGAGGCCCTTATGGGAGCTATAGTAGAATGGCATGGTTGTAGGTTTACTTTGCAGCTAGTTGATGATATGACACGTGACTAGTTACATTTATTACTGACCCATGGTGTGTGTAGTCTTTACTTTTTTACAACATAGGAACCTGTGTTAGCGTGTTAATGGTCAGTCACTGACCATGAGTGTTTATTGTCTAGAACTCGTGCATTTGTTTGTCTCTGTCAGCATGCTTGGAAGCCAACGAGAAGCACGGAGGTCCTCTGAACTGCACGATGTGCTGGCTGCGAAGCTACCAAAAGTCCACAGCGCCGACTGGCACCATAGTCACCGGAGACCACCCTTCGGACTCGACGCCTTCGCTCCTTAGCTTCATCAAGGATGGGAGGCACTACTCCTACTTTCAGAGATTCCCTATGCCAATGAACTCCACCTCTCCACCTCGGGCCGCCCAGTGCCACCATGACCCCTTTGGCTCACCCACGCTCCAGCCTCTCTACACTGGAGATCCTCCGCTCACCTCACCTAAGGCCACCCTGCACTCCGGCCTCTCCGCGTCGGAGGCCCTCTACACATCTCGCCAGAGGCCATCCGCACGTTTAAATATTCTTGTCAATGAGGTCAATGAGTTAGGTTTGACGTCAATTGAAGATGATCAAGTGGTGAGAAGAATATTTCAAGCTTTTCTTCCAAAGTACAAGTTGATAGTCTCCATCATCTACGACAACAATGACATCAAGAAGATGACTCCAAGTCAAGTGCTCGGTAAGATCACCGCCTATAAGATGACAATGAACATAGGGGTGAAAGCTTCTTCCTCATCTGACACCAAGAACCTTGCTCTCACAAACAAACAAGCTCAATGCTAATATATGAAGGGAAGGATGAGAAGACAAGAGCAAGAGTCAAGCTCAAGCGAAAATGATGGTGATCAAGATGAAGAGAGTTATGAAGAGGATGATCAAAGCACATCAAGTGATGAAGATATTGATCCTAAGATGGCCAAGCTCTTCTCAAAGTTAGAGAAGAACATAAAGAGGATCAATGCCAAGGTTGATCATCCTATCTCCATTGAAGACTTGGTCAACACAATTGATCACATCAAGAAGGAGAAGAAGAAGACAAAGATCAAGAAGAGGGAGACAAAGGGAAGAGCCAAGACACTCGCAAGCATAGGGAGATGGGTGAGCGACGATGAAGAAACAAGTTCAAGTGATGAAAGCTTCACCATCCTTCCCTACAAGAAAAGCTCTTTCTTAAGATCGTCATCACACAAGTCGTCACGCAAGTCATCTCACAATTGCTTTATGGACAAAGGTATGGATAGCGATGTAAGTGATCATGAATTCGATGAGCATTCTCCTTTCTATGATGAACTTCTTCATTTGATCAATGAGCAACAAAGGGCTTTTAAGAAACAATCTAAAGAGCTTAAGAAATTCAATGTACTTAATGATATTCATGCTATCTTTGTTTCAATTATGAACAATTATTGTGCAAATCCAATTTGCTAAACAAGAAGCATGAATAGCTTAAAGCTAAATTTGAGTGTATCGAATCTCAAACAAAGGTCCCTTTGAAGTAATCTACCTCTGTATTTAACTACAATCATAAGGTAGATGCTTCCACTTCTTGTGATGATTTAATTGCTTTATCTATCTCACCCCTTTTCAATGAGATTTGTGTTGAGAATATTATTGTAGAACCATCTAACAACCTTATTGCACAAGAGAATGATGAGCTTAAGCAAGAAGTGGACAAGCTCAACAAGGACTTGGCAAGACTAAAGGGCAAGAATTATATCCAACCTCAAGATAACCATGCAATCATGGTGAAGAAGCTCACGGAAGGGTCTACCATAACATGCTTCAAATGTCATTAAGAAGACCACAAGTCCTTCCAATGCAAGCTATCCAATAAGGAGACCAAGGAGAAGAAAAATATGGCAAACCTCTCCAATAATACCTTCAACCTCTACACCAAACCCAACTACAAGATCAGGACTAAGAGCAATCACCACAAGCTCAAGAAGAAGGACAATGGCAAGGTGGTTGCACTGAGAAAAGACCGGAGGTAGAACTAACCTATTTGGGTGCTTAAGGAAGTCATCACCAACATGAAGGGGTCTCAATCAGTTTGGGTTCCAAAGAAGACTTGAAGCACAAGTCGACTTGGGAATTTGGAGGCTTGGCTCACAAGATGAAGTGATGGTGAAGCAAAGAAGCCAAGTATACAAGATGGACGTATTGATGAAGATCATGATCATCACATACCTAAATCTCCTTTTAAAAGTAAAAGAGGTAATGGAGCTAGATGCAAAATCTTTTAATTGTTATAGCTCATTTGCCTTGTCTAGGATTGCATATGCTTATTTCAATCTATTGCAATGCCTAGTGTAGATTTTTATTTTGTAGGTTGTTTGTGTTTATCTCTAACCCATGAGCAACCTACATGGTTTATTAGTTGTAGGTTCTTACATGGCATTAGTTTTTTCATTTGGTGTCTTTTATATGTCGTGATCCAATCTATAGGATAAATCTCCATTTTTATCGATAACAAGTGCATATATTTTTCTCACAAGTATTAAACACTTGTATGCACACCTTTAGAGGGAGTATATCCTATAGGTTGTGATTTTGAGACTAACATGTGTTTCTAGTGATATCTTTTGTAGTCTCATGGAGCAATCAACATGTTCTTCAGGGATATGCAATGCTTAATTGCTTCAATTGGTATCATTGTCAAATCTTTTATTTATTTAAGCTACCTCTATGCATATGGCTTAGACTTCCTATCTTGATATATTGTCTAGTTATGCATATATTTCTTTCTCATCATATGTATGCACACATATATGGGGAGTTTAAATCATATTATATGAGTTTTATGAATTGTGATCCACGTGTTTTCATTTCAATTGATACTATATTCTTGAATTGTATCTCTAAAAGTGGATTTTCCTACAAGTAGTATCTTCTATTGGATCATGATTTGTGAAGCTCTCTCCCATGTGCTTTAACGCTCTTACTTGAGTTCAACATGTGTTTATAGTCCTTTTTGAGATTGTTGATAAAGGGACATAATTATGGTGACCAAAGCAAGTTCAAGTTACAAGTGTTGACGAAGGGAAAGATCTTTCAAGTTCAAGTTATAAAGGGGGAGCTATTGCATGGGTCGACCAATGGAGAAAGTGGCAATGGAGAAAGAAAGAGTCACAAAAAAAAGGGGGACTAAGACCAGCAAGCATCCAAGCAAAGAGGTAACACCTTTAGCCATTTACAATTGGTGTTATTTTTTAATTTGCCTCTTACTTTGGTTGTATTGTCGTCAATCACCAAAAAATGAAGAAATTGTAGCGAACATGCCTTCGGGAAGATTGTAGAGAAACATCTTATGGCATGTATGTTATTTTGGTGATTAATGATAACATAATTAGTGGGACTAACATGTTTGTCAAATATATGTTTTAGTAGGGCTCATGGATGCAACAAAAGAGAAGTCATTGAAGCTGAAACAAAGAGAAGAATGAATTCGATTTGTTCCATAAATTTTGATGTGACCAAATAGGATGGATTTGTTATAATAATGTATAGCTCTTTACAAGCTTTCCATAGAGCTCAAGATCATCAAAATCGAAGTTCGGAACGAAAAGTTATGCTCAAAATACATAACGTTGTTCTGTTGAAAATTACCTGACCGAATAATCCAATTCTTATATCAAAATTAGTTTGGTGCTACACCAGATAATCTGGTGAGAACAATGAAAAATAGTCCGGTGTTCACAGAAAGTTTGGAGTGGAGTTTTTTTGCCTCACTAGATGATCCGATGTTCATAAAATAAACACACCGGACTATTATTTCTAGAGAGCTTCAAAATGAACATATGCACATAGGATAATCCGGTGCATTTGTTCGGTGTTTAATGAGTCGTCACAGGATAATCCGGTGTTCACATATGGGTTTGAGTGGGTTCCAACGGCTAGTTTCTTCTATTGTACTCACTGGATGATCCGGCAAGCACCAGATCATCCGGTGTTCACAGTTTTTCTGAGCCATTGGGGCAATTGCTAATTGGCGGGTTTGAGACTATAAATACCCCTCCACTTAGTTATTTGAAGGTGTGGTTGTTCAGAGAAGTTCATAGACACTTGAGAAGACATTCAAGCGACCATAGTGCTTAAAGTGATCGTCCAAGGCAATTAAGTATAAGATTAGAGAGTGATTGGTACTTATATGCCTAGAGAGAGTTGTAGCTAGGTGCTGCGATTTTGAGAGGGGATCAAGGAGTGATCCTAACTGTGTACCGAGAGGTACGCCAGCGCCTTGGAGTCTTGGTGACTCGTTGGCATCTTGTTGACCCTCCGATTTGGTGTGGAGCGACGGCAAGGTACGTGTACGAGGATGCGGAGACCCTTGCCTTTGTGGTTCAAGCTCCGAAGTGATCATGGTGGCAAGTGACCGGAAGAGGCTTATGGTGAGGCCTTGCCTTGGTGGCTTGGTGGCTCATCTGGCTTGAGACCTTAGTGGCTCAAGGGCTGTGACCAGGTGCCGACCGGGAGCATATCCTTTGTGGAGCTCTAACATGGACTAGGGGTGGCATTCATACTGTTGATATCACGGGATGAAAATCTCTTGTGTCGAGTTTGGTCCCTCTACCTTATTTATGCTTCCGCATTTACATTCTTGCAATTTATCTTCCTAAATAGGTCGCAATCTCTTGTGAACAGTAGAGTAGATACACTAGATAAACCTAGAGCACATTTAGAAAAAAAATTGATATATGTTTATCTTGTGTAGTTTTTGGAGCCAGTTTAGTTTTTAAATGTCCTAATTTACCTCCTCTTAGGACATCACCGATCCCTACACACGGCAAACTGCTAACCAACGTAGAATTCAGTTTTGCCTCCAACCAACGCAAGTAAAC
Source organism: Phragmites australis (assembly GCF_958298935.1). Lineage (NCBI taxonomy): Eukaryota > Viridiplantae > Streptophyta > Magnoliopsida > Poales > Poaceae > Phragmites > Phragmites australis. The sequence continues at coordinate 17,778,210 of NC_084941.1, read as the reverse complement.
ACCCCTAAAAAATTGCACCCTCCAGCCACTAGTGGCCGCAGAATGCGAGGGGGCCGGGAAAGGGAAGGCAAATGAAGCGTTGGTATGACCAAAGTTAAAAGGCGAAAGGTGAATCCAACGCCGTACAATTTTATTCATACATATTCATACATATATACACACATACATTCATATATCATACATGCATACGTACTTACATGTACACATACATACATACCTACGTACACATACATATACATTCATGTGGTATAACCGCCTTAGAAGCTTCATTGTCTTGGCTAAAACGATGACAATAGTTCTAATAGAACGCGCCCTCCGCCCGCTCGTGGTCGAAAAGCGCGAGGGGGCCCGGGAGTCAGGGAGCTAAAGTTTTGGTCAATCCTGCACATGTTGTAGATTTTCACTAGCTACAAAAGGGCTTGATCGATCTTGCACAAGTTTTAGAATTTTTCTAACCCTATGAAAACACATTAGTTTCAAAGAAGTATAGGACCGAGGCAAGAATTGAGATCGACCCCATCTCCGGCTACTGCCACGGGGTCTCCAGACTCTCCAGCCTCCAATGAGCCCCGCCGCGCTTACCGCTGAGGGGGTGGTGTACTGCCCCCTTAGCCTCTCCATTGACTTCGTCTTCAGCTACAGTCGAGGGGGGCTCCAGATTGTGCAGCCTCCGATGAGCCCCATCGCGCTTACGGCTAAGGGGTGGCGTACTGTCCCCCTCAGCCTCGCCATCAACTCCGTCTTTAGCTACCACCGTGGGGGGCTCCGGATGGTGCAGCCTCTGACGAGCCCCGCCACGCTTACCGCTAAGGGGGTGGTGTATTGCCCCTTCAGCCTCATTGTCGACTCCACCTCTGGCATTCACCGTTGTGGGGGTAGCGGGCTGCTTCAGCCTTGCCAACGACTCCACCTCCGGTCCATCGTTGAGAGGGTAGCGGGCCGCCTCAGCCTTGTCGATGACTCTGCCTATAGCTTCCACTATTGAGGGGGTAGTGGGCTACCTCAACCTCGCCATCTACTTAGCCCTCGGCTTCTGCCGCTGAGGGCTTCAGATAGCTCTGCCCCCGTCACGCCCCTCAGCCTCGCCATTGACTCCACCTTTGACATCCACCGCTAAGGGGATAGCACGCTGCCTCAACCTCATTGTCGACTTTGCCTCTGGCTTCCACCATCGATAGCTTCGGACGACTGTCTCCGTCACGCCCCTCAGCTCCGTTGACAACTTCGCCCTCGGCTTCACTGTGATGCTTCGGCCGATCTAACCTCCGCCGAGCATCGTCATGGGCTCCGGACCATGTCACCTCTATCAAACCACAACGCCATTGCTTGCGACCATCGTTGAGAGGTTTTACAAGGATCGGAAGCTGTTAGGGGTATCCTAACACCTCGGTAGGACTAGAGCTAGTTCTTTGATCATTTGCTCGCCCCTCGTAACCTTAGAGCCGTAGAAGAGGGGTACTGTTAGGGGAATGCCTCAGTCTGGAGATATTTAGACGATGCACTGTGATATTACTATAGTTGTCATAGTATCTTAGCCATCATATGGTATGTGAAGGGGTGAAATGAAAAAAGTATCCCTCTAGATATATGATTATAACATAATATCTCAGGGGCAAATCTACAATTTTTTCTACCCCTTATCTCTATAAATATGCCCTCCAAGGGCAGGAGAGAGGGTCCCAGAGGTTTTTTCCATTACACAAATCCCGTCTCTATCTGCTCTCTCCTTCTGGCTCACAGATTCTTCTCCAAGCTTGACTCTCCTCTCTAGAAGAGGCTCTCCTCGTACATATTCGGGGAAGACATTTCTCTTCACCCAACATTCCACGGTCTAAGATACAACATATGCGCTGCTTGTGAATTTTCTATATGCATTGGCTGACAATTGTTCCTGATGCGCAATATATATTATGATCTTGATTAAATTGAAATACAATAGTGGATCACGAAACAAACATTTATAGTGTCGTGTGGTTTCACCCAACAATTCAATTTTCCTACTGTTTTTCATTTCTAAATGTTCTCATCAGCATATTCATTCGCATATGTGCACCCATCCGGTTTACTAGCTATGCATTACTGACTTGAGGGGGAATGCTCAGTTATGCCATATGAAAGTGGATGCACAACAAATTGTTAGTTTTCTGTCAACACAAAATAAAAAGAATTATACAAGTGTATAGAATTTGTTTCCCTAAATAAACCACGGAAAAACTTCCAGTATTGGTGTTGTCATGGGTCAAACGCATATGGCATGTTCGGCCCTCCCAATAGGGAGGCCGCGATGGCGACGACGATAGCCAAAGCTAAGGCTATGATCGACCTCCACCGCATGTAGAAAGCGGGAGCTGTAGGGCTAATTGCCGCCTCCGCCTCGGCCCAGTCATCATCATCATCATGGAGTCAGGCACCCTAAAATGCGCTAATGCAAAGGCCTGTTTAGTCTGAGCAAATGAAAAGGCGAAGATTCCGTTTCCTAGTTATTCCACATTCATCTTCTGCCCTGCCTTGGTCTTGCCTCGGTGAGTTGCGAGAGGAGAGGAAACAGTGGATTAATGCAGTGATGGCGCCTGCTGCTACGATCTGCAGCGGCCAGATTTGCAGTCTCATGGATCAGGTGCAGCGGCTCATGAATTACCGTATCATTTTCTTTTCCCACCGTTGATATACTCGAGTCCCGAGAGATATGTGCACCATCGCCACGAGCGGCCGCGTGGACTTGCATTGCGTTGCGATTGCGAAACAACGCGCCAGGATAAAATGTGCTTTCACATTGTGTAGCCCATTAGGTAACATGATATAAAGCCCAACGAGGAACAAAGTCCAGACCAACAACATATGAAAAGGGTGGAATGCACGCATTTGCATGCGCAGCTCTAGTTTCAGTGCTTATGACAAACCAAATACTGGCCCATCAGAACGCGCGTTCGGTGCGGCGGCTGTGCGCCTGTTGGCTCGGCGCTCGCGTCTCATGGGGATTTCCCCCGAAGTGCTCGGGTGAGTCCGAGCTGTGTTAAGGTACACACTTATACGTGTTTAATAGTACTACGCGTTTTTGCGTATTGAAGATCTCAAACCTCTCAATCTCATTCTAGTATGTATAGATGTGCACACATGTGATATTCGTGCGTGGGTGTATGACTTGATGTACCCTTAAAAACAATACTATCTCACCATACTGTACTGAATCATCCAAATTTCAGAAGGGAATCTTAAAGAGAAATAAATAAAGAATTATATATATATATAAATATATTAATATTTATAAGATTATATGTTTGTTTCAAAAAATAACAGAAATAAACTATATCATCTATTCATTGAGCGAGATCATATGAGTCCCGACGATTAAAACATTAAAAAATTAGAAAAAATAACATATCACTAGTTCACGAGACGAGATAAAATTATTGCTCTCTGAATAAGCAGCACCTTTATCTCGCCTATTCGCCCTGTCAACAGCACAGCCACAGCGTTGGTTTTGTGGGGAGTGCATGGTGTCAGGGTCATCTTCTGATTGGTCCAGTTGGGCTACTTCACGAGTTCTCCATGGTCGCTTGTTTCTGGACATTGAGCAGCAATCCTCATATTGGGTTTATCATACTTTGATACTCCCAAATCGACTTTAATATCCAAAAGTTAGTCCTAAAAAAATCCAACAGTCCAAGTTAAATATTGGGCTAACTTAAGATTTCCAATATCCAAGTTGGTCCAATAAGGTCCCAGCCAAGCCAGTATGCCCATGGTACGCCAGGTCAAATTTCACCCTGAAGTATATGAAAAATGTTATCTTTCATTTTGAACAATCTGATTTCTCGGAATACCCTATGCTTGTAGTAAACAATAGTAACTCTTTGTCATTTTCTTTAAAATTGAATCAGCATCAAAAGACAATTAAAAGGTTAAGTTTGTCCGTGATTATACTTGTCACCAATTTAGTAACTCATTTAGTTTATGATTTGTGCTTTGTTGAAGAGGAGCAAACTGGTCAGAAATTTCTCAATTGTGGTTTATGTGATGTACTAGATTTAACAGTGTTGGAGCAAGAGATCGTCTTATCCTAGCAAGTACGGTGAGAGTTTTTTCTAACGAGGAGACTCAAGTTTGGAGAGAGGAAGGAACATCACAAATGTATTGATAGTAAAAATATGGACCGAACTAGGGGGAGTATCACATGAAGACTTTGTGATTATGCTCCTCCATGCTGTGTTGAGCGTGCGCTCTTGCTCAGATGACTATGGCCCTTTATTTATAAGGTTGTGCGTAGCTTAGCGTACAAGTCACCGCTATATGCAAAATATCCAGAACCTGGCCAAGTTACATGGTCTTATCCTGAACAACTACTTTTTACCCTACATAGAAGATAAATATATACCATGATAACTATTGGGGTTCCTGTACCCAAAGGAGTGAGCCGGTCACCAATTACGGCTCAACGCCGTGATGCCAGGGGTGTCAGGATAACCTCCATTGTACTGGGGTGTCAGGACAGCCCCCAATAGCCTAGGTAATTAATGCCGGTCACTTCCTTGCAGGCAAAGGATGATCGATGTTCCTCTTCTGACAGATATTTCTTGAGGTCTGATGGCTTACCCTGTAGCCTTTGGGAAGCCTACCCGAGCTCCGGAGACGGGGGCTCCAAGGGGAGGCATGGCTCCTGGTGATGGAGGCTTCGGGAGGTATGGCTCTGGGAGATGGAGGCTTCGGGAGGAATGACTTTGGAAGATGAAGGCTTCAAGAGGCATGGCTCTAGGAGATGGAGGTTTAGGGAGTCATGACTCCAGGAGGTAGTTACTCTAAAACTTAGAAGTCAGAAAATGGCCTTCGAGAAGCGTAAGCACATGAGCATAGGCTAGCTGAGCCAAATAGCCGTCAAGGGTCCTGGACAACGACTCCGAACAAACAGATCCATACTACTTTATGCTTATATGGATGCATGCTTGTCTTTTTCCAGATCAATACATTTGTGACTGGTTATATAATGTAAATGTGCTGTTACTTTCCAGGTTCTTTAATTGCATGTTTTTCCCTATATAAGCTGCATGATATAGAAATTATTTGGTATATTTCTTTTTCTTTGTGCAAGGTCAGATCCAAGTCAGTGGTAATCATGATTGATTTCAAAGAGCTTCATGTACATCACTGGATGTTTTATCCACGTGAAGATACTGTTCAAGCCAATTCACGTTTTGTTAATGACTTGATGGGTTAATCTCACTAGTTACCTCTTTTTGGAAAAGCAATCACAATAGCCAAAGATTGGTTTTTAATTTAGCCTTGGGCCGTCATGTTTATTGTCAAATCAAGTGTTTGCCCAGCATTGTTTCCTTTGGTTTAATTTTATGTTAGTTCAGTAGTTCCTACCACTGTCAAAATGTAGACCACTTTACAAACTTGTTTCTTTGGTTCTGTTTGTTGCCATTCTTTTAATACGAAGATCGCATATTTTTTGTACTTATTATTTTTTAATAACGGAACACTTTATTATCTTATCCTCTGCATTAAAACATGCATATAGCCATTCATTATTACACTGTCAAAAAACAAGATGTAACAAAAATGACCCTATTAGACTATGATTGTGATTTTAGTGATTAATAATAACATAGTCATTAGGACTCGTATGTTTGTCAAGAGTATATGTTATTAGTTCTAATGGATACAATACATGAAGATGCCACCGAAACCGAGGCAAAGTTTGATTGAATTAGAGAAGTCCTATGAAAAATGACTATACCAGATAGTCCAGTGATACCAAAGGTATAGACACCAGAGTATTTTCCAGAACGGTGAAAAACTGAGATGAAATCAGTTTGTTTTCACGGGAAGGTTCGGTGCTTAGGAGTCTACACACACCAGAGTGTTTTCACTCAGAGGAGGAAAGAAATGACTTCACCAGATAGTCTGGTGATCTGTGTGCTCTACATACCGGAGCATTTGTTCCAGAGAAGACTGCAACTATCAAAGGTTGAAGATCAATACACCGAAAGGTCCAGTGACTAGATGATAGTGCACACCAGAGTGTTTTCCAAAGAGTTGCAAAGAGATGAAAATCAACACACCGAAAGGTCCGGTTATCAGAATATGTACTCGCCGAACAGTTGAAAAGTGAAGAAATTGGCTCAATCAGGCTTAAGTATACACACCGGATATTTTGATGATGGAGATGAAGTATATACGAATAATCTGGTATTCAAAAGAAGTTTGAGTGAGGTTTCAACGGCTAGTATCCACTGATGTACATATCGGATGGTCTGGTGCTTGTACTACTGTTGTTACCGGGTCATTCGGTGTTCACAGTAAAGTTGAGTTGTTAGAGCAACTACTAGTCCGTGTGGTTGACGCTATATGTACCCCTCCACTCGTCCAATTGAAGATGCTGGAGTCCAGAGAAATCAATATACACTTGAGAAGACATCCAAGCCATCAAAGTACTAAAAGTGTTCATCCAAGGCTGAAAGTGCATCTAGACCCTCTAAGTGGGTTTTGATGATTGACGGCAAATGGTTAAGAGACTAATATGTTTAATGAGCTTTTGAATAGGTAAAAGTTCCATTGATGAAAGCTAGACAACGGTGGCGATCCCCAAAAATGAAGAAAGAAGATAGCGCATGGTTATTCCAATAGCTATAGCAATTTATTTTGAATTGAGTATAGGAATGCCGTACTATTAAGAGGGATGTAGCATTGAAGACTTTGTTATGAACTTAGTGCTCAAAGTTTACCTCTAGATGAGAGACACATTTCACATTCACGTCACTTGGTTTTAGAAAAAATAGTTGATATCAGAAGTTTCGATGGGTTATATTGGAAGTTCCGATACCAGCCAGAGTGTCTGGTGGTTTAAAAATCTCAGCGCTCGGTATGGTTTTGACTTCACCAGAAGTTTTGATGTTTTTGATCGGAAGTTCTGATGTGTGCTGTAGTGTCCTGTGTAGTTAAATTTCTAGTGCTCGGGAAATTCTCGGCTTGATCGGAAGTTCTGATGATTTTAATCAGAAGTTTTGATGTGAGCTGGCATGTCCGATGTGTTTAAATCTCTAGAGCTCGGGAAGTTCTCGCTTGAATTGGAAATTCTGATGTTTCAGATCGGAAGTTCTGATATGTGTATGTCCCCAGTTCTTGGTTTGAGTAGAACTAATGAATGTTGTTACTTTTCACTGATCGAAAGTTCTGATGTGGGCTAAAAAAGTGCATAACTGCTAGTTTTTGGGGTACCTATAAACACTCCACCTCTCTCATATCTTTAGGTTGCTGGTTCTTTGACAAGTTAGAACCTCTCTAGAGACCCAAAGTTCATCTCTCCACTCCCCTAGCTTTGTGCTACATCTTGTGAAAGGGTTTTGAGTGAGAGATCTAGTGAAAGTGGGTTGATTTCATCTTTGAGCACTAGGATTTATCTCCAAGCATTCTTTGTGCGCATTTGTTACTCTTGGAGATTGAGGTCTCCTAAATGGCTAGGAGTGACTTACGAGCCACCAAATCACTTGTGGTGCGCCGTGAGAGTTTGTGAAGGCCAGATTCCGCCTTCGAAAGGGAAGGAATACCAAGTGGAGCCAAGGAGTGCTTTGTGCAACCTCGTGATGAAAGGATTGAAAGTGACTCGGCTCAAGTGTGACCGAGCTGCTCAATAGAGATGTAGGATCCCGTCAAGGATCCGAACTTCGGAAACAAATTTGTGGTGTCTCCCCTCTTTGGTTATTTCTCTCCTTTTATGTGTTTGCGAGCAATTCGGTTAATATCTTGAGTTAGACTTTGTGCTTGGTAGTTCTTCTCCAAATTGAATAGTATATTATCCTATTGCATCTTGCATTTCATAGTTTAACTCATTGTTGCTCATAGATTTAGCTTTGTTCTATATTCAAGCAAATTGGAAGTTCTGATATTGTATATCGGAAGTTCTGATGACCGACAACTTCATCGTCAAGAGGATGCTCCGGGCTATCACATCAAGAAATGTCACATTGGTGACACTCATCAGGGAGCGACAAGACTTCAATGATCTCACATCTCATGATGTCCTTAGAATAATTCTAGCACATGACTTGATGCAACAAGAGTCTAAGGAAGTTTATGACCTCACCAACCAAGGCTCAAGCTCAAAGAAGCAAGATCTCACCTTGAAAGCAAAAAGAGAAGTTGAATCAAGCACAAGTGAAGATGAGAGTGAAGATCATCAAGGAAAGGATGACATGGCACTCTTTGTTAGAATAATCAACAAGTTTCTCAATAAAAGTGGCTACAACAAGGATAGTAGAAGGAAAGCCTTCAAAAAGTTAAAGGGAAGATATTCATTGAGAAGATGCTATGAATGTGATGAGCTGGGTCACTTTATAACCGATTGTCCGAACAAGAAGGACAAGAAAGACAATGAGAAGAAAGACAAGCACCACAAGAAAGACAAGAGCAAGTATCATAAGAAGAACTACAAAGGGCAAGCTCACATTGGTCAAGAGTGGGATTCCAACAACTCCGACACTGACTCCGATGAGGATGAAGGTGTTGCAACTATTGCCTTTGCAACCACTCCACCAACCAAGTCACTATTTGATCACTCAAGCGACGACGAGGCACCCGTTTGTCTTATGGCAAAAGGGCGCAAGGTATCATCTACTACCAAATCCCTTAACATTGATGTTACTAGTGAGCATGGTAGTAGTAGTGATAGTGATGACGACTTGCTAGATGATTTAAGTAAAATATCTTTACCTATCATATGTGAGTTACTTGAGACAATATAAGGTCAAGAGGAAACTCTCGAGAAGCAAGAAGAATTGCTCATCTTTGAAAAAGAGAGAAACCTTAAACTCAAGAAGGACCTTGCTAAAGAGAGGGAGAAAAATGAAAATTTGGCTAAGATGCTTGAGTTAGCCAAAGCTTCAAATGCTAGTATTGAGAATTCAAATAAAATGCTTCAAGAGAAATTTGATTGCTTAGATAGAGTTTATAAAGCTCTTGAAGTTGAATTTAAGATTGTCAAGAATAGTACCTCCATCTCTAATGATGCATCTTGCTATACTAATGTACTAAATAATATTGATTGTTCTAATGCAAAGATATTGATATTGATGTTTCTGCTACTAACTCTAAATCTATGCAAGTATTAGCAAGCCAAAATGAGAAGCTTATGGGACTCTTTCACAATGGCCTTTTAAAATGCCATATGGGTAGTAAGGCTCTCAAGGAGTATCTTGGTAATCAAAGAAGCAACTTCAACCATGAAGGACTTGGATACTATCTTCCCAAAGGAAAGAAGGTTAAAACCTTGGTTCAAAAGCAAGGATTCATCAACTTTGTCAAAGTCAAAAGTGTCCAAAACCATATTCATGCATCTCAAGCTACTTTTTATGTATCATATGTGCTTAAGAAAAATAGCATAGTAGAATTGTTGCTAAGTATGTTGGTGTTAGAAATAAGCACGTTTCTATTAAGAAATCTATTTGGGTACCAAAAATGCTTGTGACTAACTCGAAATGACCAAGCAAGTGTGGGTACCTAAAAATAGAAATTGATCTTTTTTGTATGACTATACCTCCGGGGGAAAAAGTTGGGTAATCGATAGCAGTTGCACTAATCATACGACCAGAGAAAAATCAATGTTCTCATCATTTGATACAAGTGGATCATCACATGAGAATATTGTTTTTGGAGATAATGGCAAATGAAAGGTAATAGGTATAGGTAAAGTTGCGATCTCAAATGACCTTTCCATATCAAATGTTTTGCTTGTCAAATCCTTGAACTACAATTTACTATCCGTACCTCAATTATGTGAAATGGTCTTCAATTGCTTGTTTACCAATGTTGATGTGACGGTATTTAGAAGAGATGATTCCTTAATAGTCTTCAAAGGTTATATGAAGGGCAAGCTTTATCTTGTGAATTTTTCATGGGATAAAGCTAGCTTTGAGACTTGTTTCATGGCTAAATCTAGCATGGAGTAGCTATAGCATCGTAGGCTAGCCTATGCTGATATGAGGAATCTTAGCAAACTTCTAAAGGGTGAGCACATTTTGGGACTAACAAATGCTTCCTTTGAGAAATATAGGATTTGTAGTGCATGTCAAGTTGAAAAGCAAATTGGAGCACCTTATCCCGCCGAGAACATCATGATGACCACAAGACCATTGGAATTACTTCACATGGATCTTTTTGGTCCTATTGCTTATATAAGCATTGGCGGTAACAAATATAGATTAGTAATTATTGATGATTATTCTCATTTGACTTGGGAATTTTTTTGCATGACAAGAGTGAAACTCAACAAACATTCAAGAAATTTGCAAGAAGAGCCCAAAATGAGTTCAACTTGAAGATAAAAAATATTAGAAGTGACAATAGAAGTGAATTCAAAAATACTCAAATTGAAGAATTTCTTGATGAAGAAGGAATCAAGCATGAGTTTTCGGTGCCCTACTCCCCTCAACAAAATTGGGTTGTCGAAATGAAGAATCGCACACTCATTGCTTTATCTTTGTGTATCTAGGCCCGATATTATACTTAGTGTGTACATGTGTGCAAGATTTCAAACTGCTCCGATGGAGTGTCACTTAGTGGCCGTTAAAAAAATTCTTCGGTATCTAGTTCATACACCTAACCTAGGGCTTTGGTATCCCAAAGGTTCGAGTTTTAATCTCATTGGATATTCCGATGCAGATTATGTGGGTTGCAAAGTGGATAGGAAGAGTAACCCGGGTACATGTCAATTCTTGGGTAGGTCTCTAGTGTCATGGTCTTCCAAGAAACAAAACTCTATAGCCCTATCCACTGCCGAAGTGGAATATGTTTCCACGGGTAGTTATTGTGCACAATTGCTTTGAATGAGGTAAACTTTGAAAGATTATGAAATTCATATGAATAAAGTGCCTCTATTATGAGACAATGAAAGCACAATCAAGATAGCCAACAACCACATCCAACATTCCCAAACCAAGCATATAGATATCCAACACCATTTCCTTCATGATCACTCCACAAAAGGAGACATAGACATACAACACGTAAGGACGAAAAACAATTAGCGGATATCTTCACCAAGCCCCTATATGAGCATAGGTTTTGTGAGTTGAGATATGAGCCAAATATCCTAGATTTTTGAAATGTGACTTGACTCCTTGCATACAATGTTTGCATATTTGCTAATGTGTTTGAACTAATATGGTGAACATGTCTAGGCAACGTGTTGTTCTCTCAATGAGCATACACAAATCACATGATTTGAATAAATTGATATTTTTGCAAGTAAGTTACTCTTGGGTGACTTATGCTCAAAATATGAATCTTGTGCTAAGGGATCTAATTCTAAATGAATCTTAGTCCTAATACGAAAACTGGATTCATACAAGACCAATTTCAAGGTCAATTCACCATTATTGGTTCCATTTGTGTTTTTGACCGCTTGCTGGATTTACTAGTTCATTATCATACAAATGTATCCATTTTGATCTTTGGATTGTGTTGATTCGCTTGTCATCACAGCTTTGTATGATTGTGTGTTTGTTGATCACAAGTGAAGAAACATCTAAAGTGTTCGACTGATCAACATCTCTAAACATCCATCGGAATCTCAAGTTTCAATTCCTTCAAAAGCCTCTATTTTGCTGAAAATTTGCACATATCAAAATATCCGGTGTCTCAAACCGGAACATCCGTTCAGTTAAAATTCCCAAAACCCTCCCTTGAAAAATCAGCATATCGGAACTTCCGATTTGTACATCGGAACTTTCGATCTTCGATTTTCCTGGAAATTTCTGCATATTGGGCTGCTCGGTGGGCCCTCCCCGCGGCGCCCGTTGAAGAACGGCATGATGACGAACAAGACCGGACGGGGCGCGTGTAAATTGGGGAGCATGTAGTGCAAAAAGCAAATCGGTGGAAATCATAAGCAATTTGTTGCATCTCTGCAAGTAGATCAATGCAATCCTTGAGGAAACTCACTGCATATTTGCAACCCAATCTAGACATAGGAGAGGAAAAATTCAAAGAGAAGTTGTAGAGCTCACCCCGCGTGGAGGAGGTCATTCTAGATGATTGGGAGCTCAATCCCACAGGGAAGAGCCCCGCATGAATGAAGAGAAACTTGATCTCATGGGGGGGGGGGAGCCTGGCCCCAATAATAAGGAGTCGATCCCGCATGGAGGGGCTCGATTCCGATGCTGAGGTACTCGAATCCGACGACAAGGAGCTCCATCCCGCGCGAAGGAACCTGATCCTGATGATTAGGAGCCGATCCGTCTTGGAGGAGCTCAATCCTGAGAGTGACCTCCTCAATTGCACATGGAGTAGCTTGAATCCTCTTTGTGGATCAACTATGCCTTCCTCTTCACCACAACGAAACCCTATCTGGTGAGCAATAGCTTGCCTCTAGAAATATCTAATGGAGAGAGGTAGAGGGGAAAGGAACATGTGAATTGAGAGAGTGGCGCAATGTGGGTGAATGGAGAAAGATGATGTGTGAGGGGCCACGTTAATGTGATTAGGAAAATGAGAGCTCACTTGGTGGACCTTTCCGATCATAGCTTCCCATTATTCGACGACAGATGAAGCGTGCGAACGGGATCACGAGTGACTGCAAGCTCAGAAAGAAGTCTTTGCCTTCATTTTTTTGGCAAATTTATGTTGTTATTCAGAAATAACATTTTCTTTTATTTCCACCAAGATGTATACTCACACAATGTAGCCCGAGAGGAGCACGTGGCCCATGCGTTAGGCACTATCGACTTCGCTGCCGCGGTGCAGGAGATTGGTAGATGTGAGCACAAGCCCTCTTGGTGAGGAGGGCGAGGCGACTGGGCACCCTATGTGTGCCGCGCCGTCGTCGTCGCGATCGCCCTTCGGGTGCGCCAAGCATGGCTGAGTCAGGGGGCGGTATCTATAGGGGCGCATGGCTCGGGTAGGTTAATAACGCTGAGGCATCATGTGGACGTGCATCTGATAGTAGTTTTTGTGGCAGTGCTCACCTGCCATTAACATGAGACACAAACACTACAGAAAAGTTCATCAATCAGCAGTGATACCCACTAGTATCATTATCATAGAAGATGAGTTATACCAACTGACCGTGAAAGTTGGTCCGAAATCCGGCATTTTTGGGCATGAAAGTAAGAGAAAAGCTTCGATGAGTGTAATTCATATATGCAACATGTTAATCATTTGTTAGTGGTTAAAATTACTAGTTTCATCATTATATTATTAGTTTCATCTTTTTTTATGTAGTTTATGAGTGCTAGTTACTCCCACGAGTGGACCACGTTGAGAGGACTTAAGCCAATAATTAATGGATGTTAAATTATTTGTAAATCTGATTTGGCACATATATGACTTCAAATAAAAATTGTCAACACATGGTTTGTCTCTATCTGACACCGTATAAAATAGTTATAAATTTCTAAATATGATCTACCATCTATTATCATTACCGTTTTATGGCTAGGACTAGCTATAATAATTGTCAAAGTATGCAGTCGTAGCATTTTTTGTTCCCGTATCCTCCGGCATCCACCGAGCATGCTTGAAATGCCCCCTTCCCACGCAAGGATGTTATGTAACCCCACGAATATTCTCCCACCCCGCATCGCGAGATCCCATCCAATTTCTCCTTCCTTTTCTCTTCCTTCCTCTCCATTCTGATCTGATCACCAGTAGGCAGAGTTCAGCGATGGCCACCGCCGACGACGAATGGGTCGACGTCGCCGAGGAGTTCTGCGGCCCGGAGGAGTGGGTCGTGCTCGTCGGCGACGAGGGCTCCATGGCCGCCGTCTTCTTCGGCCGCGCGGCCGCTGGCATCGGGGCGGGCGTCGCCAAGCTCATCCCCGTCCTTAGGCCTGCCGACGCTGCGGCGGGCTGCCGTGGCCGCGTGCTCCTCTCCAGCGGCACCGGAAGCGGCGTGGCCCCGCCCATCCCCATCGCGGGGCCCGCCGACGCCATGGCGGCATGCCGCGGCCGCGTGCTTCTCTCCAGCCCGTGGTCGCGCTACTACGTCCTCGACCCGTCGGTTGGCGAGGGCCACGCCGTGCCTCTCCCCAGGCGCGCCAACTCCCACGACGCCGCGATCGCCTGCGACGCCGACGGAGGGTACTGGGTGGTTTGCGCCTTCGGGAACGGGTTCGAGATCTACGCGTCGGCGAGCGGGGATTGGCGCGAGGTGTCTGCTGCGGAGGCAGCGGGCGTCGTGCCCGGCTCCGCGGCGGCCTTCGCTGGCTGCATCTTCTGGAAGTTGGCTGCCTCCCCCGGCGTCCTCGCGCTCGACGTTGCCTCAGGCACCACCCGCGAGATCGCGCCTCCCCCGCGCTGCTCCGACCCCGCCGCGCTCTGGCAACTCGGCGTCGCGGCTGGCCACCTCTGCGCCTCTGTGCGCACAGATGACGGCATCGACCTGTACGGCCTCGCCGCAGGACCCACGTGGAAGTTGCTCCACGGGATCTGCGGCCTCACCATGGTCGGTGGTGGATGCGAGGACGCGTGCGTACGGCCACTGCGCTTCGAGAGCGACAACTACGAGGTCTTGCTGCGCATAGGCAAGCGGGTGGTGGCTCTCGACATCGTGGACGGGACTGCCCGGGAGGCGCGGCTGGAGGGCGCTGTCCTGCCAGAAAAGGACGAGAAGATTGTGCCGTGGTGCCGGGCAGCGCCCACCCTGCTGCTGTAGCCAGGAAGCGATTTTACCCAATTCGTTTGGTTAGTCTATCTGATTTGCTCAGCTATGATGGTGCATGTAGGCTGATATGCCCGTATAATTTCAGTTGGTGTTAAGCAATTGATGGTTGGTGAATGGCTCGCAAATTGGCACGGCTATTGCTTGTGCTGCCTAGATGTTCATATAGTAGGTGTGATGTCTTGTTTTCAGGAGATGCTAATGGATTCCTTAATCATCAAAAAAAATTCAAGATGAGCTAAAGAATCATTGATTCTTTTCGTTTGTGTTGTCATGTTCATTCGCATTGGTATTTGGTAACTGCATTTAAATCTGTTTCGGTATCTTGAATCCAACGTTGGATTTTTGTGTGCCCAACAATATTACTTTTTTTGATTAAGTGACATCTGACTTTTCAATTTGGGTTCGATTTGGGGACATTGTGATAGGCCATGATGTTGACATAATGCAACATTTGAATTCCTTTTTCTTTTTTGAATTTCAGGTCCAATTGTCATTAAACTTCTATTTATTGTTCATATAATTGTACTAGAAAGATCAAATTGTTGTAACCATGGGTCTGGAGATACTAGAATAAATAACTCATGAACATTTGACGAGTGCGCATGATCTAGTCCTTTGGTGCTTAGAACAGGGGAGGGGTTCTGATGAGAGGCATCGTGGTGACAGAGTGCTGGAGTGTTTAAACAAGTGGAGTGAAATGGGACACAGAGCCCTTGGTCTAAATTGGTTTTTGCTCGTCCCATTCTGTACCTCTTTAGCTATTACATCATCTGAATCGAGCTGAATGTTTTACATGAGATCAACTCATACATTACAAATTACTAGTTTAAACCATTTGAAAATTGAATGCTCAGTGCTCTTGTTCAGAAGCACCAGCAAGGTTACACCACTCTACAAGGGCACTCTTAGGACTTCAAAATTCAGTATCATGTGTACTTACTAGGGCTAGGTTACTTGGAGCACCTCAGGTTCACACAGCGTTGCAAGTTGCATGGTCAGAACATTTGGTCATATATTATTTCCTTCTTGCTTCACGACACTGATGTCAGGTACCCTTTGTAAAACGCTCGGATGGGAATGACATTTATCAAATCTAGTGAAGGAATTTTCTTAATTTATTTTAATGATGAAACAGCATAGTTCATTCTGCACCTTTCACATGATTAATGATATGTTATTATCTGTTTATCATTAAAATGTTAGATAAGAACTGGTCTTTCTGTTCCGTGCCAGTAGGCCTGAGTTTGTTAGGAGAAACATCTCTTCTGAAGCTTTGTCTCTATTACAATATTTTAATGATCTTTGATTCTAGAATCTGATGTAGTCTATGTTGCGTCATTACGGATGTATTAGTTAGTGTCGTTCATGTTTCCTATAATGGGAGATTCAGCAATTAAAAGATTCTGTTATGGTCCATTTTATACTGGACTTGTGCTTCATTATTTCTGACACTAAGGTTCACTTTTTATTTGACATAAGCGAATCCATACAGAATGTATTCTTTGAGGTTTACTTTTCCTGGTGGTTCCTATTCTGCACCCCTGTTACTTCGCCTCTTTGACTTGGAGAAACATATCCAGTCATATTTGCTATGGTAGCTCTCCTGTTACGTGGCCTCTGTGACATGGAAAAACATCTTCAGTCATATTTGCTATGATTAGTAAAGCAAAGCTTGCTTTGTTGGATCTATATTATGTCATCTTGGTAGTGTTATGACAGAATACATAAACTAGGCATATTAGGTTCTGTTTTTCTGTGAGAACCTTCAAATAAGATGTCAACTATTTCAAGAACTTCCTATTTGGCCAACATTTTAATGAGATAGCTGATGATTGACATCCTGTTGGCATACATTGACCTAACTAGGTTCATTTGTTGGATGAATATGCTTTAATAGATGCATCTTAACTCTAGCAATTATTTGTTTTGTGCAATGCCAATCTGTATCAGTTTAAGATGTTTATACTTGAGCACCATTGGTGGCTCCCTCTGCTATATAGTTTAAAATATTTGAATTGCAACATTAGAATATGCACGTAAATAAATGCCATCATCGTCTGCAAATTATAGGAATATTAACTTGTAATAGGTCCTTCTGTTTCTCAGTTGTGTAATGGAGATCTTCAAACTAGGCATGCGATTCACCTTTTGTGACACTTAAGTTCGATTTATTTTATATGAATAGATCAATTGATATAACATATTTATTTTTGCCTTTAGGTTTACATTTCCTGTTTCTTCTTTTAGCGCCCTCTGTTATTTGCGAAACTATTATGTCATCTTTGTTTTAATTAGTAAGCACTAATTTTGTTGGTGCTAAGTTCTTGTTCAATCTTAACCCTAGTTTCGCCATCCTACCATTGTCTGCCATGTGGTAATTTAGACAACACAGTGCAGGTCTATAAGAGTTCAGATTAGGTTCTGTTTTTCTCAGTAACTGATACGATTGCTGTTTCAAATATCAACTGTAGCAACGAACTTTCCCGTTGATCCGTCATGTTATGAGATATAGGAGGATGGAGCATTGGTTTTGCACCTTGAGCCAGCTGTTTGTAAGATGAATCTACTGGCTAGCAACGCTAAACCTGTAGTGATGCTTTGTTTTCGAACGACGCACGTTAGATGTAAATTTAACATTATGCGCTTCCGTGACTGAACTCGGTACCACTTTTTTCTAACTTTTATCGCTGCTATGATCTCTTGTTTTCTCGTGTGGTAAGTCAGTTGGTCAAACGATATTATTTGCTTCTATGGCTCTCCATCAACAGAATATTTCCAGTTTCACCCTCTTTTTTCCTAAAAAAAAAAGGTTTTATTCTACCGATTTCCATGTATGGACTACTTCTATAGCCTCAGAGTTTGGCTGGCTTTTAGAGAACTGGTATATAGTACTTGCATGATTGCACCCGTCTCCGCTTGGCTACTGTGTAGCACGTTGATGGTTGTTTGTGTTGTAATTCAGTATGATTATGCGTGTTTACCATTTATTCTCATACTCTTTGCTGTTTGCATGTGAATACATTGAGAACACTGCGCAGATAACAATTGGGCTAGGACTTAACCAACCCTTTCTTAAACAGCAATCACCGTCTGAGAGCCTGGGACCTAGCCCAGGTTGCAATGGAAGAGAAGGAGCTGAGGTTGTCGGGGATGTGGTCACGTTTGCAGAGGAGCCAAGGTCGTCGTGGCCAGGACAGTATATTTAAGTGGTACCCGGAGCTGAGAGAGATCAAGATCTGATGGTTTAGTCGACGGCGAGGTGGGCAATGGTGACGAACTGACGATGACTCCTGCAGCGGCGTTTGGCACCGCTGCACTTTACAGTGGCGGCGATGGAGAAGGCCCTAGAACTGTTCTATGGACTCCCTTGCAACGCTTGTAAAACGGGAAGGTTTATCTCTCTCTTATTTTTCCCAAATGATATAAGTTAGCAAATAGTTACATGGCTGAGTCAACACGTCCACCTGGAGTGCCAACTGTGTGCAAGTTCTTATATGACCTTCTCCAAAAGCTTTGGGACTAAAATGATCTTTTGACAGTTCAGGGACCAAATAGGCCATTTGCCCCATTACCTCTCTAATCCCATTATAGACCAAAACATGCGGATATTTCTAGCATCAATGTTCCATCAATAGTTGCGAATGTTTCAAGTACTTTTGAACACCATGAAATCAAAAAAAGCTGAAAAGAACCTAAAAGCTGCTGTGGTGATTCGACATATTTGACAAGCATTATACAAAGCATTATACAAATATGCACATGAGATTGATGGGAATTTGATGCTACCTAATATTTGTAATTCTATTGTGCTCATATTTGAGAGGACGTGCACATATAAGCCATCAGACCAGCGGGTGGTGAGGGAGGCAGAGGCGCACAAGCATAACACATTAGGTGCAGTTCTGTCTGTTAAGTTCTAAGTGAATTCTGCTTTAACATAGTACATTCCAGCGTGCAAAAGATACATATTTTGAAATGATACAGAATCTATTCCAAACGAATCAAACGATGCATGATCTGGATGGAAGTAACACAAACTGTCTGAGTGACACACAATACTTATTGATGTTGAGCCCGTGGCTTGCAAGATGTTTAGAGATCATATCCAGATGTTCCAGGCCTTTCTATGGGTGTGGAAGACTTGGTTTTCAAGGTTTACACATACTCAAATAAATCTAATCACAGAGAAAGAAGATATGAAAGATTCAAGTCGATTTGGACTCGGTTTGGTGCAACCAAACAGACACAGTAAAAGTGCTATAAGTCTCTCATACAGAGTCATTTTGGGCTATATAAGTACTTGTTGGAAAGAATAGATCCTACCCAATTGTCAGATTCAAAATAGGCAGGCTATAGTCATCAAAACAATATGTCGGTTGTATCTTAGGTTTCCTTTCTTATGTCATAGTGAGTCCAGTTCGGTTTCTACAATCCTAGGAAGAATATATAGTTGAGTCCATGACCTCAGAAAGTCAGATCAAGTTTATTGTAAAACTCAAATTGCTTATTGAATCTAAGACAGTCATAGCGCTTGTTCTTCCTATTGAATTGGCATAGCTGCAATAGAGGGGAATTGGACGTTTTTTTATCAAGATCATGCTTGCTTTTCCACTGAGAATTGAGTCTTCGATATCATCCACTTGAGATCTCGTGCATTTATCTTCAGAGCATGTGGTTTGGCAGATTTCAAAGAGACGCAAGTCCTTGCATTGGTATGAGTTATCACCTACGGTTTGTCAAGTCCCACAGTGTACCTTTGATCCTATGTGCAGAAGATTGGGCACCCCGCATCACCAAAGTTTGTTACCCCCTCCAATAAAAAACTGCACAAGGGGTTAAATGGTCCAACAGAATAGTTTTTTATAACAAGAACTTATTAACTCTCATCATTACATCAAGATAATACAACTACATAAGAGTACACTTTAGATCTCTGCATAACTAGATGCACACGACCAAGAAACACAAAGGAAAACAAAAAGACGTTGGGTTAAACCAAAAGTACCATAAATGATGGGGAACATAGCTAGCGGGTCTAAGTTGGTGTATCTTGGATCTGTAGTCTAGACTGCCACCCAAAACGGGTAAAGGGCACCCTGACCACCCGCTCCAACTGTGTGCACGTTGTAGCCACCGTCTGTCGACGCTTCTATTGCTGCAAAATAGACCACATACGGAGCAAAAGAGTGCAAGAGTTGATAACATACAAAGGAGAAAAACATTGTTTCTTGTTAATGACTATCATTTCTGCATAGCCATATAGACCAATAAAAGGCAGTAGTAGCCACCATTATATCAGCTTTCCATTGTTTACTTAGACCACGAAGCCAATTGCCAAAATAATTAGATCCACTACATGGTGGGTAAATGTTAAATGTTTGAAGCCAACTAGACTATGGACCATGCAGATCGGACAAGACAACAATAAAAAAAGAGGTGCTGAATTGTCTCATTTTTGTGACAAAAGCAATACTTTTGGCTACCTTGCCAAAGCATTTTAGATAGATTATCCTTGGTTAAGAGGCCTCATTTACACATGTACCAAAGAAAGATTTTAATTTCAAGGGGTACTTTTAGTTTTTGTAACTGCTTATTCATTGTTGGAGAGTTGTGATGAATTAGAGTGCTTTCCAAGGAGTTTACACAGAACTTTCCAGATGGTGAAAGGCTCCACCAGAACTCATCACGGCCTTGTGATAAGGTAATGTGGATGAGGCGATTAAGCAACTCATTCTGTGCTCTCAACTTTGGGCCCCAAAGGTCCCTCCGAAAGGAAATATCTGACGGATTTGATTGTAACACTGTGGCAACAGTGTCACACTATATTATATAGGTCTGGGTACTGCTCTCTTAGCGGTGTGTTTCCCAACCATTGATCCTCCCAGAATCTGATTTGGGTACCGAACTTAATGATGAAGGAGCTAAAATGATAAACAACATGTTTGACCTTCATCAGACTATCCCATAAATGGGAATCTCCTGGTTTCCAATTAACCTGAGACAAAGGTTTAGAGCCAACGTATTTGTTTTGCAACAATTCTTGCTAGGTCCCCTCTTCTGTCTCCAATTTAGAAATCCATTTGCAAAGAAGGCCCAAATTTTAAGCATCAAGATTTCTGATCCCTAACCCACCCTGATCTTTGGATTGGCACATGACGCTCCATTTCACTAGGCGGTACCTTTTCTTTTGACTATCACTTTGCCGGTAAAATCTATAGCGGAAGTAGTCAAGATGCTTTAGTACCCCCGTGGAATAAGAAAAAAGGACATCATGTAAATCGGGAGGCTGCTAAGAACTGAATTGAGGAGTATCAGTCATCCACCCGCGGACAGATACTTGCTCATCCAGCTGCTCAATCTCTTCTCAAAATGATCCACCACTCTATTCCAGTCTGAATTCTTCAATTTTCGGTAGTGGATTGGAATTCCCAAGTAGTGCATAGGGAGCTCGCCCATAGCACACCCGAAAAGCTCGGAATACTGCGCCGCATTATCCTGGGCTTGGCCAAAGTAGAACAATTCACTTTTGTGAAAATTGATATTTAGGCTAGAGAGTTGTTCAAATGTGCAGAGCAAGGATTTCAAGTCCCTGGCTTTTTCTATATCATGTTCCAAACAAAGAATGGTGTCATCGGCATATTGCATGATAGATAAACCATCCTCAACCAGATGTGGAACTATGCTACCAAATTGCCCTTCTCTTTGCTCTCTCAATAACAACTGTTAACATGTCAACCACAATATTGAACAACATCAGGGAGAGCGGATCTCCTTGGAAGATGCCTTTTTTTTTGTTTGGAAATACTTTTCTATTTCATCATTGACTTTGACTGCTATACTACCTCCAGAAACAAAAGTTTCTATCTAGGAACATCATTTAGGCGAGAAACCCTTCATCCGGAGTGTATGTAGTAAGAATGGACACTTGACTTTGTCGTATGCCCTTTCAAAGTCTAACTTTAGTATGACTCCATTCAGCTTTTTATGATGCATTTCATGGATAGTCTCATGAAGGACTACTACCCCATCTAGGATGTTTCCGCCTCGCATAAATGCAGACTTGGTGCGTCAGGTAATTCGATCCGCTACACCATTTATGCGGTTAGTGGCCACTTTTGTGAAAATCTTGAACCTGATGTTTAGCAGGCATATTGGCCTATATTGCTGAATACGAGAAGCCTCTTTGGTTTTAGGGAGTAGGGTGATAATACCAAAGTTAAGGCTACGGATCAGCAGCATTCTAGAATGCAAGTCCTAAAATAGCATTATCTGATCATTTTTTATGACATCCTAGAACGTCTGCTAAAACTCTGCCAGAAAACCATCTAGCCTGGGAGCTTTATTGTGCTCCATCTGGAACACTGCATCTTGCACTTCTTGTTCAATGATTTTTTTTTTATCTCTGACACCTAAGGGATGTCCTCCCGCAATGATTCAATCAATGAGAAGCACTACTACATAAACCCCTATATATACCGGCCCATCACTGCCGGTTTCTAATGGGCCGGCAGTGATGGGGAATCACTACCGGTTCATAAGCCACGCGGGAAAAATACAGTCATCGTGGCTTATGAACTGGCAGTGATAAGGGCATCACTGCCGGCTGTAGTGATAGCAGGGCATCACTGCTGGCTTGTTATATGAGCCAGTAATGATGTCTCGACTATATAAAAGTCACCTTCTCCTTTCCCAAGCCTAAGCACATAACAGAGAGGAGCTCTGTTTGCTCGGTGGCGGCCATTTTTGGTCACCAAGTTCTTAGTGGCTTCAAAATTTTGAGGAATCCTCATGCCCTAGGTGTTCCGAGGTATGTAACTTCATCTCTAATCTATTTCTAGTTGAATTTTATTTGCTACATTGCTCTAGATTTTGAAAAGATGGAGATGCACCTATGTCCATGATGTTTTAAGACAATGTAGATGCAATTATATCTCATTTATTATACGAAATCTTCAATTAGTAGCTTATGGTGGAAAGTGTCTTTATTATTGATTTACATTAGCTATAGGTTTGAGCATATTTATTTTTTATTTTTAATGAATTAGAAAAATTAGCCATAAAATTAAGATATATAGCGAGCTTCAATTATATTTTTTATATTTTAATTAATTTATCAAGATCCAATATAGAAACTTTAGGTATTAGCCTATGACTTGAAATATGTGTTCATTATTATGTATTAATGAAGGTATTTTTATTATTGATTTACATTAAATATATGTATCATTGTATGCATGTATTGAGAGATAGATGGAGAGATCGAGGAGTGGTTGATTGGTTCCATACTACATGGGATTCCGACCAGCTATTGATTGGTTCCATACTTCTTTGACTTGATCAGCAAAACCCTCACGGTTTAACCAACCCAATTCAAACATGAATGCTTTACGGCCCACCCTTATAATTGGGTTACATGTATCAATAAGTATAGGAGCATGGTCCAATACCCCGGTCCTTTCGAGAGCACAGGCAATGACCAATGGGTATCTCTCTTCCCATTCCATGGTTATTAGTGCATGGTCTAGCTTCTCATAAGTGGGGATTTGTAGGTTGTTTTCCCATGTGTATTGATGGCCTGATAAATCAATTTCCTTAAGATCCAAGCTGTCGATGACTGTGAATAGGAAAGGCCATATGGGTTGGAATCTGCCATTATTCTTCTTATGATGGAACCAAAGAATATTGAAATCCCCATCAAACAACATCAGATAAGGGTTATCATGAAAGGTATTGATGAGTTCCTCCAAGAAGCAAGGCTTTAGGTTAGCTTGAGCTGGCCCATACATTGCTACTAGACTCCATTTATATGAATTGTCTTTGTTCCGTAGATGAATTCTGACAAGGAATTCCATATCAGAGATTTGCTCAACATCAAGAGAAGCCAAATTTATGCCAACAAGAATGCCTCTAGACCTGGCCCGAGGCAGAACGCAGTGCCATTGAAAGTCCCGACAGCCAAAGAGGTGATTTAAGAACCCTAGCTTGACGGAATGTTTCCCAGTCTCTAGCAAAGCCGCAAAATCCAAGCGGTGTTTAGGAATATAATCTGCGATAAATATGATTTTAGCGAAGCCTCGAAGACCTCTGCTATTCCAGAAAATGCCTTTCATTTATTACCATTTTTCTTGACTTTTTTACGAGTCGGCCTTTTTTCTTTGAGGCGGACACTTTGGACTTTTGAGTGCCAGCCTTATGGTCACAATCAATGTTTCCAGGCTTCACCTCATCCAAGTCAACCTTAGTAATGTCCTGCACCAAGTGAGATAGGATGGAGACTTCCCAATTAGCATCCGAGTCCTCATCACTTACATCAGTCAGATGGTCGTCTTGAAATTCAAGCTGGGATTCTACTACTTGAGAATTTTCTCCTATTTGGTTACAGGTTTTTGGTTGCACATTATGCTTTAGGGACGACTTATCCACCAAAAGTTTTAACACATTGGAAGATCACTCTATTTCCAATTCATTTTTCCCCAACGAAATACATAGGGGACTAAAATTGGAAGCAAAAAAGGAACTAGATGTAGATTGGCTAGACAATTTTATGGCGTACCTTGAACTGCCGCTAGAGGAGATGTAGATTGGCTAGACAATTCAGAGTAGTCGTACGACCACAACTTGGCGCAGCGGGGGGACCAGGATAGGACCAACCAAGCTACCTCATCGAGCACTAACTGTGCTGGCTCTTGGCTGGTTGCCGGTGCCTCCAGGTGGCCAGCCTTCCCCATTACCACTGCTTCGGCTTGGGTGACGCCTTGTCTTAGAAGTGCGTAAGCCAGGGGAGCGAACATCCTAGCCACGCCAGCCAGGTTAGGCCATGCCACCACAGTCAGCACAGGTGACGACATATCTATGCCAGGGCCCGCACTTGCCACCTGAGTGCAAGGGCCCACCGACTTGAGGCCATAACCTACGGCGGGAGAGGTCAGATGTTGTTGCATGGCCCGACAATTGGCCTTGTTCTAGGCAGTCTCTGTCATCGCCAGGGATGTAGCCAGCCTTGTTGTTGTTGCTTTGGTCTAGGTGGCGTCATCGACGTGCTTAATCCATTCTGCAGCTTTGCCCTGGGGAGCCGCTGGCCCTCCCTTGACCACCGGCTGACCTGCCGAAGCGTCCTTAGGATGGGCTACCCAGGGATGGGGTAGTCGCCTGCCTTGCTACTACTTTCTACCGCGTGTAGACCTACAACGGCTGAGTCCCTATGCCACCCGATTTGGTCGCCTTGCTACGCTTCTCTACAGCTAGGCTGATGGGCGAAGGTGAGGCCGCCCCTTCGCTGGATGGAGCTGAGACTAGCCTCGAAGAGGCACACAGCACGTGGGTAGAAATATGAGATGACTGTGATGCTAGAGCTGAGTGCAGCAATGGCCCATGGCCGGTCGAAGCAGATGGTGGCGTGGTCACGCACATGGTCGTCTTGTTGAACCGAGTCACTATGATAAGATGGGTGCAACCGGATAGTGCAAGGATCTCATCGACGTGGCCCCATCCACCTGCATAGGGACAAGAACTGAATTGTTGCTGTTAGCCTGTGAATTAATATTTTTTACCTTCCTTTTGGCTTGGTCCTAAGGTACATCTTGGTCTTCATCTAGAAAATCATCCTCGTTACCATTAAAATCCCCTTTAGGTGGATGGAAGCTCAAGCCATCATCAGCGAGAAAGCCTGAGTCCTCGAGGGAGAAGGTGATTTCATAGCTAGCATGACCAAGGACCACATCTATTTTAGTGGGCAACAAATTGGCATCCATAAGATCCATCTAGACATGAACAATGCCACGGCTCCACTGGCAATGCATGTCAACTTCCAACGGTGCACCAAGCACCGTCAACATAGCCCAGATGGCCTAATAATGCTGAAATGCCAAAGGAATTCCTGATATATGTACCTATACAGATTCAAGGTGGAAGAGGGGACTCGACTCATCAGATGGTTTCCACTCTCCAATAGATATAGTGGCCCTAAGTGCTTTGAAGTGAAACTCAGCATCCACCATCTTGCTTAGCTCATCCGAATTTTGAAAAGCCACAAGATATCTATCTGCTCCTTATGGAACAACCTCCCAGTTCTAGTCAAAGTGGATCCTTTGTTGAAGTTCATTCTAAATAACTTTTGTAGACAACTAATTACCTATGACCTTGACCAAGGCCATTGGCAGTGCCTGCAGGTCGACACCATTGTAGCATGTAGGAGGTATTTGGAAGAAACCTAGTTTGTCACCACTAAATCTGAACAACGTTGCATTCAGCTTCGATAACTTTAGAATAGAGCACTTGGCTTACAGGTGATCGTCATGCTTGAGACAATATCACACACCTCCATCGAGTGCTCCTTTGTCTTACAGCGAAAGCAGTACAAGTTATTAGGCTTCTACTTGTTGTCCTTTGCCTCGGGAGCTAGAGGTGAAGGTCTTGGGAAGGCAGCCGCACTGGACCAAGCGGAACTACCCTCTCCGGTGTCTTCGAGGTGTTCTAAGCTCTACTAGGGTTGCGCGTCCGACCGTTTGAACGAAGCCCGTGGCTAGGGCGCCCCTTGGAGGAGGACATGCTAGGGGGCCTACACCTAACGTGAAGTGGCCTCCTTGGGCGATACTAGGTCTGGCTTGCCCCCGAACTCGCCTAGACTGCTAGCTGCATTGATGTCAACGAGAGACTAGAAGACGGGAACTCTTATACACTTTGGCATGATCTAGCCATGTCCTCCGAAGGGGAGGGGTTTGTCGGTGATGAGCCGTCTAGCACCACTGGCAGAAGCACCGAAATGGCTGTCGCCCTCTCTTCCAATCGAGTTCCCAGCAACAACACTTCTTTGAGTGTCAATTGGACCACAAGAAGGCCTCCGGCCCAGGCCGCCACCAGAGGTGGAGCTGGAATTGACACCATGGCCTATCATCACCACCTACACAAAGGAGGGAGAAAGAACGGAAGGAAAATGTAGAGGTTGCGGCAGCTGAACCTGCTAGATTAATGGGGATGGTGCTGCTTCACTGCAAAACGCAGGAGATTTCATGCAATTAGATGCCTGCCATTTCCAAATGGCCCCAAAAATATCTTTCCTACTTCGGGCATGCCGACAGCATTCACCTACCGCAATTACCATGGGATCCTTAGGAGATTGATCCAGAGATTAATCAACTAAATAAAATGCAGACTTCCCATTCTTCTGCACCACTGGTTGCGGTCGACATGTGGGGAGGGGTCCTTGCCATGGTTGCAGAAGCCAACCACAACTCTTCCTGTGTCCATGATGCTGAGCTAGATGCCTCTTCCCAGAGGCTCAGAGAGGTAGCACCGGTCTCGGCGCCGGGACAACAACGTTGTGGCTACCGAGGTGCATGGCCACAACCTCGACAATACGTGAGGCCAAGGAGGACTCATCCCCCCCTGTTGGCACCCTCTTCCACACACATGATTTCTTCATCTAAGAAGACAGTGAACCACACCACCTGGATGAGCCCAGGTTGATGGGGATAGATCACCTGAGACCCTCTCAGTACGGACCTAGACCAGCGATCTACCTTCCATACGACACCCCCAATTGGGATGGAGATCCAGCCTCTTGCTAGACTAGAAACAGACCTAGCAGGCCATTGCTACCCACAGTCGGTAGGTAGGAAGGAAATGTCCAGGCCACACCAGTCCGGAGGGACGGCGATGAATGGAAAGACCGAGGATGCATCGGCATGGAGGCAGGCCGGAAAACCAAATTTCAAATTTCAAAAAACCCACCCCCAATAGAATAGTTTGAATGAGTAAAATGATTTTTTTTCTTAAAGAAATTAATGGCCAAGGCTGCTATATTGTTCTTCTAGCTTTGACAAAAAAAAACACCGTCTTCTAGCTCAAGGCTCTATCATATCATAGCATTGCTGCAGTTGCAAAATTAGCTTGCAATAGTGACACACATACATCTCTCAAGTGACATTCTCTTTTTAATTCATTTCATTTCATGTACTAATATTTTATCATTTCAAGCTCACCCAGCACATTTGACGATAAGATGTGCTAATATCCCCTCTGTTTGACATCCTCATTTATATGCATTCTTATCATTTCATGTGATTTTCTCTTTTATCATTTCAAGCTCACTCAGCATATTTGACGATAAGATATGCTAATATTATTCTCATGTGATGCAGTCAACATGAACATATTGAGATTATTTTTTCATGCACCTTTGTTGTCTGCACTAAGGAAGCAAAATATTCCCAACCAAACCTTGTCACTCCTCGGTAGATCGAAACACCTTCGCAAATGCGCAACATACTCTTACCTTGTCATGCTTTTCATCTCCTCAGCCGTATATCTTCACACCACTCCAGCCATGACAACAAGGGCGGTTATCCTCCACAAAAGAGAATATCACATGAAATGAATTAAAAGAGAATGTATGCGTTTATTTTTATTCAAATTGAATTAAAAAGAGAATATCATATGAAATGATAAGAATGCATATAAATGGATCATTATAAAGGAACTTATTTTTTCACCAAATAACATAGGGTTGGAAACATTTTTATAAATTAGTACATCACATTAGAAGAATATTAGTGACTTTTTTTAGATTTTTGAGAATTTATTTGAGGCATTAAAAATGTCTAGAATTTATAAAAGTTAGCTTATTTAGAGAATTTTAATTAAATATTGGCTCGTGCTTTTTGGATCAAACCAATTAAAATGGATTGCTAGTGACCTCTATTTTGTTCATGAAAACATTTAGAATTTTTAGACTATTTTTATACTCCTAAATAAAATTGTGAGTTAAATAAAAAACATGAATTTTTAACTACTTTCTTTCTTCTACTGTAGCTTGCTAGCTTCTCTCGAGTGTGCACGGCAGAAGCTGTAAATACGGAGTGTTTTCAGTATTTGAGGTGCCGAATACGGTAAACAGTGCCGTATTCGGTACTTCAGTTATCGAAATCAGTGGCCCGACGTATTTTCGGAGTTTGAGTATCGAAATTGAGTTTTCGGATTTTAAGGTGTCGAATACAGGTGCTAGATTTACAAATACGCCGATATGTTATTTATTTTCATAAATACATCAGCGTATGTTGTCTATTTTTGTATTTTTTCCAGTACTAGGCACAAAGCTCTGCACCTTACAGATTCCGAAGAACAGAGCACATGCACGCCACTTTAACAATCATTGCACGATCACTCAGCAACACAGCTTCCATGGAGCTTATCATACAAACCAGTAGTCTTTGCAAATCAACAGCCAACAGTGGCATCACACGACGGCGCACGCGTTCGGATTCTCGTCTCCGAACTCCGAAACCGGTAGCTGCGGCGGCGGTGGCGCGTAGGGGTACACGTACTCGACGTAGTACTGGACGGGCGGCCAGAACTCGTACCTCTTGAGCTCGCCATCCGCGCTGTCAGCGTCGGCTTTCTTCTCCTCTTCTGGCTTCTTTTCACCCTCTTCTGGCTTCTGTTCCTCCGTATTCTTCTCGTCTTCGACGATGACTGCGGGCCTCCTCGTCTTCCTCTGGATGCTGTCTGCCAGCGCGGCTGGGTCCATCACGCCTTTGACGATCACCTGGTCGTTGGGCAGATCGGTCACCACCGACTCCACTCCTTTTTGGACACAAGACATGGTTAATTTGCCGTGTTGCTCATGGAATTCAATACCAAAGAATAAGCAATTGCTGCACAAGCTAAACAATTTGGGCCGTGTAATGGTTGATTTTAGGCAAATCTTTTGCTTCCACACTATACTTGTTCGGCACAGCTTGTGTTTCTGTATAATTTATTTATCGGAAAATCATGTAAAAAGCAGATTCTGCTTCTCTAAATTATACAGTTTATTCTTAAAAATTACTTATTGATAACCTATTATAGGATCCTACTATTTAACACTGTTTTTATAGAATCCTTCAGAATCTACAAGTATAAACTATACCAAACATGACTATACGCTCCGTGTCATGTAGAGAGTTGTACGGCTAAGAAGAATACCTTCTATCTTGCTTATGCGCTTCTGCAGAAGCTGCGCACATGATTCGCAGTGCATTTGGACCTTCAGGATGACAGTTATCGGCTTCGGTGGCTGCAAAATTTGATTAGATCATTAACGATATGGGATCATCACAATTCGGAACAATTTGTCCTTCACCTAGATCACTAGTGAAACTGTTCTGATGCTCTAGTTCAGTAGTCATGTCAAGTTGATGAGTTAGATTTTCATTAAGCAGTACTTACAGTTCATAATGGTGAATTACAACCTTTCAAAAAAATCACAAGTACCTCTTCTTTCTTTTCTTCTGGAGGTGGTTGTTGTGCTTCCTCTTTCTTCTCCTCCTCAGGTGGCGGAGGAAGATGGGAAATCAGCTCAACCTTTCTCTTGGTCTTCTTCTGAACCCTCTCGCAGATTTTCGCAGGATCTGCCGTCCTGCTTTTCACTACTACAGTCTTTGATCGACTGTCCACCTCCACATTTTCGACCCCTGTTACCGACATTGTTTCAGTTCAAGAGCATCCTTTAGGTGTACCTTTGGACATTGGAGTGCAAATGCTACACTATGTTCATACTTGAATACAAAGAATACCCTTGTATGGAATCTGTGCTACTATTAGTTTCACAAAATGAAGATAATGTGAAATTTTGAATGTTACACACCTTCAAACCTCAAGAGGGATTTCTCAACCTTCTTGGCGCATCCTTCACAGTGCATGTCGACTTTGAGCACAATCTCTTGAGGTTCTTCCTGCTTCTTCTCCTCCTGTTTCTTCTCTGCTGCCTCTTCACCCATTTTTTTTTTTACTGATGTGCACAAGGACACTGCCCTGTTCTGTACCTTGTAGAGAGGAGGTAAAAACTATCTTTTTTCCCTTGTGGTTTTTACTTCTACTCTGTGACTTCTATTTTTGACTCCTGGCCTCACCAGCACCCTGTTTATATAGCCAGCCGAAGCAGAATCTAATACTGCTGTGTCTTCAGTAGTAGTGGATGAGAATTGCTTCATGTCAGCTTTCAGAATGTACCCTCGTGCATCACCTTTTCTGTTTTTCCAAGAGCGAAGTGATGGCAACAGATTCAAGTCTGTGAAGCGTGTGGAACAAATAAAACAGAAATTTTCACAGCTGTCTCGTAGATTTTCTGTAAATGAATTCCTGGATGCCGTTACAAAAAGTAAGGATCCAAAGTCACAAAGGTCACTGTTGCATAACCGGCCAAACTACAATCCAATCCTTCCCCCTTTGACACCAATAACTAGTGGAAAAAAAAAGACTCTTATAAGGCATGTTTCGAAAGGGTGTTTTGGGATCCAAATCCATACAATTTAGCATGAACTTCAACTAAATCATAAGAATTTCTATAGTGATCCCCTCTTCCAAATAAGCCTTTTAGTGTTACAAAGCGCCATCTCCAAAAAATTTCCAAATCTCTCTCCTACATGTTGCCTAAAACTACATATTTTGCCTTCAATACCACCTTGACGTATTGGTGACATGCTATTGATTTTCATGTACTTATGAACTAGGGTGATTTCGGCCCCCTGTCTTCCTACTGACTAGGAATTGAACCCAAATTAGGTGATGCATACATCCACCGCAACACTTTTCGACCAGGAAATCACGATGGTTGCTCTCAGGATTCATATACAATGATATTTTGATGTAGAATGGAGTACTTTTTGAAATATTTGTTATAAATTAAAATGGACTATGTAATTAATGAAAAATGGTTCTTATATAAAATGTCTATGCGTGATGATTGCTAGTCTAAAAGACTAAAAATCATGGGTTGAAATACCCTCTCCTCTCTCTTAGATAGTAATAGTAAACCTTTATGGTTTCATTAGTACATACATGTGATGCACGTTCTTATCTTGTACATGAGCTAGTAATGTATAAGCACATATGCGTTGTACTATGGTGCACGTGATGGAAGGCTCAAAGATTGTTGCATGTGACAGTTAATTGGACGGTTGCCGGCTAATAGGTCATGGTAACTATCGAGTGAATGAACGGTTGTAGGCATTTCCGAAAGGATGTGTTGTTACATGAATACATATGATGTTTCAGTGCAGCCTTTCATCAAGTATAAATGGATCACTATAAAAAATTACTTTTAGAGGTGGGTGATAACCTATTTACAGAAACGTTTAACCACTCGTCTCTGATTGAAGGCATGTGGAAATGGATGACTTCCATATGCTCAAAAGAGACCGCCTGTTGAAACATATTATCACAGGCGGTTCCATAAGTGAAACGTATGTGGCAATATATTTTCACAGGTGGTTCACTTAAGGAACCGCCTGTGATAATATATTTTCATAGACGGTTCTTTTTACGGTAATATGTATACATATACGGTTCATTAAGCGGACCGCCTGTGGTAATAGATTTCATAGGTGACGGATGCTCAAGCATCCGCCTATTCTGCTGTGGAAGAGGAGCGTGTGAACGCTGTCATTGATGGTACACAGGATCCGTTCAGCTTTCCTGTTCTGCTGACAAAATACCGCAGGCACTGTTGTTGATGGTACACATGATCCGTTTAGCTTTCCCGTTCTGCTGTGGAAGAGGAGTGTGTGAACGCTGTCGTTGATGGTACACAAGATCCGTTCAGCTTTCCCGTTCTGCTGATAGAATACCATAGACATTGTCGTTGATGGTACATAGGATCCGTTCAGCTTTCCCGTTTTGCTGTGGAAGAGGAGCGTGTGAACACTGTCGTTGATGGTACACAAGATCCGTTCAGCTTTCCCGTTCTATCTACAGGCGACAGCGTGTGAACGGGAAATCTGACAACGTGTGAAAGAGGAGCGTGTGAACGCTCTCTCCTGTAGATAGATAGAATACCACGGGCGGGTGACATAAGGACCCACCTGCGGTATATATTTCATTTAAAATTTGTAATGGGCATATATTTTATTCCCTCTAGATTTCAACACATTTTCAAGATAGATTTTTACATCACAAATTTTAACAACATTCCAATATTCAAAATAAGTTCAATATTAATGCAAGTACAACAATATTCACAAGTACAATACTTTTACATAAATATTCAACATAAATATTATTTCCTCTCCCACTCACAAAGTCTCGGATGGCTAGCCAATTCACCTCCGTGGTCAAATAACATGCCATTCTTGTGGATGACTTAGTGCATGATGAATCGACACATGTCATGATGGACGTTTTGGATATCTTCGTCGGTGAGTGAGGTGTTAGTACATTCAATCCTCTGTGTCTGCAATGAGAATACAATTGAAAGAGTTAAAACACTATTGACAACGAAACATAACCAAATAAGAATGTGTAAGAGAAATGATGACTTATGTCATCGGGGTTCGTTTTGTACCTCCTGTTTGCTCTAAGAAACTGGCAAGCATAGTATCCATAAAGAATAGTGCCGAAACCTTGCTTGTGGCACTCCAAATAATAATGCAACATATTCGTTAGTTTAATAGTAGTCTTCGTCATAAATAGTAAGATACAAGCATTAGATGTGTGTACAGACCAGCATCTCATTCGGCTTGGCTGTATCGTATCTCCCACCTTTCAGTATGTACCACTTGTAGGACCTATTCAAATGCCAATAAGTAATTATCAATTCATAAATGATTTATAAGTATTTTATGTATGGAGATTTTCTTTACATCTGTATAATGTCAATGATCATGGTAGGATGATTAGGAGAGATCGCCTGAGTTAAAGACCATGAGTCTGCTCCACTTAGCATCAGCATTATACAAATAAAGTGGTCGTTACATGAATCCTCATGTTAGGTTCTTGATCAATCAATTAAGTTAAGTGAAAAATAAACTTTTAGGACTAATTGACGTATCAAACTTACTTTAAGTTGTAGGGGGCCATGATGTAGTTCTTGTCTTGCATTTCTAGCATAGCCCTTCCTATTTGGGTTGATATATCAAGCTTTCATGATTTGGTCTTTTTTTTATGACTCTTGCTTTCTCCCTATTACTCTTCCCCTTAATCTCCAGGGCATCCTTCCTCAACTTCATGACCATGTTGGGCTAGAAAATTCATTGCGAATTAAGGAATCTGACCAATAACTTCATTTGTTTGGTGGCTTCCTCTGATCAGATGGTTCTCTACAATGTTGTACATATGAACTCCTTCATCTCATCTGGCACCAATCATCAATCATTTATTGTGATTGAGATGTACTCCTTCACAAGAAATTTGCAATTGTTGCAAAATTTGGTGGAGGCCTCACGAGGTGCAACAGGCTCCCCTACAACACCGATTTACGTTATTGTATAAGTGCTGGACGAAAACTTGTTTTTCTTCGCTCGCCCTATTTTTGTTTCAGCGTACCCCTTGAGGGACCCAAAGTTTCAGACATAGAGGGTGTGGAAGGTTGTGGCACAGATGATGGACATGAAGATCTTTGCATGCTCTAGAGGAAAAATAAGGGGAATTGACATAAACAAAAAATATTCCTCCATTTAAAAAGTATAAAATGCATTGACTCATCTCAATACCTCTTTGGCGGGATCGTAGTCAGGGCTACTTGCCCGACGTCGGCTCTCCCGCTCACACTGAACAGGGCTCAGGCTGTGCCACGAGTGCTCACTTTCACTACTATCGGAGGAGGACGACGGGTGCGGGCTTGAGCTCCTATCTGACCTCCTGCTTGCATCTACCCCATATTGTGCTGGGGCGCCCTCTAGTGTGAGCATCCTCTATGTTTTTGGTTTCTTAGAGGTTGTTGTTCTCTTCTGTCCCATGGTACTTAATCGATTACATGATTATTGTTTGCCTAGAAAAACTGACAAGTATGCAATGGTTCATCAATAAAATTTCTCGTTCCAATATGCCATTTTGTGAAGCAAGATGCAATAAAGATCAAATTGCTTGGATCCTCTGGCCGGATGCAATAAAGATCAACTCATGCAATGTTTATGCTCCCAATGTTGAGGCAGATTTGTTGAGCTTTTGTGGTCACTAGAGGTACATGCCTTGAGGGATGCCCTCAAGGGATCATTTGCAGTTGGCATGGCTTCAAATCCACTGCCTAAAACACTAATAAATGTTTCTTATCTACATGTTGCTGCGTTACTTCTAGTGACCAAGGCAAGAATGATTGACTCCTAAATCTTCTTAACTGCTAATTTTATGTTTATCATATGGAAGCCCTCTTGTAGAATGTAGATTAACCATATCAGTCTTAGGTCATAAAAGGCTATTAGTTTGTAAAGAATCTATTTTCTTAGAATATATGTTATACATGAAGCATTTTAGCCCTACTTCATATAAACATGAAGCATTTGAGAAAATCTAGATGCATAGTGCCATGGTAAATAACTGAGGAGAAAATAGATGCACTCATATATTGAGTATGGCAACCTAATTGGCCCCTTAGCCAGTTCAAGTATTTGTTGATGTTGATGATTTACCGTCTTATTTGTACGGTGCATAGACTATATTTGAAATTTTAATGCTTAGGAAATATAGAATGAGGGTTTAATGGAAATTTTCTTTAGCTCGGAGATGCATAGTTCATATAGGGACCATAAACAAAACTCTTTTTGACCTTGGACAAGAAGCAAACCAAATGAAACATGGGCGAGTCACCAGTTTTCCCTCAGTGGCATGATGGTCGGGCATCACATAGAGCACGGAGGCACGATGGCTGGGCATCACATAGAGCAGAAGAAAGGACCACGGCTCGGACAGAGCACTGGCTACGACGGCTCAACCGGGTATAAACAGAGAGAGAAGAGGGGGATGGCTACTCACCACTCCAGTTTGTCACCAGGGAGGTGGATTGCACGTTGGTGGATGCGCAGATCGAAGGAGGTCCCTCAGCCGTCGGTAGCGCATGGAGGAGGGAGGCAAGAGAGGGCAGATGGCTGGGAGTGGACCACGTCGGGGCAGGATCCAGGCAACGTCGGGGTGGATGACGTCGGGGCTGTGGTGGACGGCGTCGGAGGGAGAGGGCGTCGACACTCGAACTCTGGAACAGCATCGACACTTGAACTCTGGGATGGCATCAACATCAGTGGTGGCGGACGATGGCAGAACAAAGGCCGAAGGGAGAGGGTGCCATGATAGAACTTAGGTAGCATGTCGGCGCGGTGCTGTCTATGTTCGTCAATTTGACTAGGGTTTCAGGGCCACCACATGCAGGCTATATATAGAATTCATTTTTATAGGCGGTTAACTTAAGAAACTGCCTGTGGAAATCAATTTTTATAGGCAGTTCACTTAAGGAACTGCCTGTGGAAATCAATTTCCACAGGTAGTTCACTTAAGGAACTGCCTGTAGAAATACATTTCTACAGGTGGTTGACTATAGTACCCACCTATGGAAATCGTTTTAAATATGTTTTTTTATGTTTTTCCTCCATACATGCCCTCTATATAAATTAAATAAGTTTTTAATAGGTCTATTAAACATTATCTTTTTTGTCACTTTTGGGAATCATTAATAACATTAGAAATTAAGTTACATAACATGAATGTCACATTGGAAATAATAATGTATAACATGAAAATCACATTGAAAACTAAGTTACATAACTTGGCTCTATTTACCTTGAACTGTGTTTCCTACACCATCAAGGTGCATGTAGGGCATCACAAATCTACCGAGGGTTGTTTCTACAAGTTTGATATTTTTTGGATCTCTAAAAGGCGGCACGTCGTCGAACTAATTGCATAAATCCCCATCCTCCACATTCTCAACTCTGACAATTCTTTATTTCCGGCAACAACTATGTGCTTCTTTTCATTCACAGGGTCGATTATATAGAATACATGTGCGACGTGTTCAACGAGTACCCCTGGGTCATCTTTGTGGCCTACAACAGTGATGTCGACAGTTGTGAACCAGTCATTGTCCACCGCCATGCCATTTGGCTGTTTGATCCATTTGCACCGAAAGACGGGAATATGTAGATTCACTCCATAGTCAAGTTACCAGATTTCATCTATGAACCCATAGTAGGTGCTCTTTTCCTGTGTCATGTCATAGGCTTCTATTCGAATGCCACTACTTTGGGCCGTGCTCTTCTTGTCCTTTGATTTGCTATAAAATGTGTACCCATTAATGTCATACGCTTGCCATGACGTAACTAAACTTGATGGGCCATAAGCCAACATTTTCAGCATTTTTTATCTATGGATTATGAGAAACCAAGTTGAAATGTGACTTTGTTTATATGTGATGAGTGATTGAAAAGCTTGTTGATAGGGTTTGATTATTTTGGGATTGCATGAGCATGTCTACGTATTGCAATTGTTATCATGACTAACCAAAGTTGTAGAGAAAAATGGAATTGATGTTTTTATCTCTAAGTCAGAAATATTGCACACATCGGATGATCCAGTGTTGGAAAATTTGTACACGCTGGATGGTCCGGTGATGGGACACTATACATGCCAGAGCATTTCAGTCAAGAAGGAAAAATTGAAGTGTACACTGCATGGTCTGGTGTGTATATTGAAGGATTCACCAGCACATTTATTCTAGAGAGGTTACAAAATGGCTTCTGGTGGAGTTGTACTCACCAGATGGTCTGACGATGAGGCATTATGCATGCTGGACTAATTTTTCTAGAGCGGTTGCAAAATTGCAGATCTGGTGAGGATGTACACGCCAAAAGGTTCGGTAATGAGGAGTTGGCAATGCCGGAACATCTGGCATTCATGATCTGTCAGGGATGATTTCTTCAACTGAGAATGTTGATTTTGACTAATCTATAATGGTGTTGGAGATACATGTTTTCTTGTTTTATGATATGTAGGTGATGGATGCAACTTGGTGCTCGATGGTGAAATGATTGGGGCTAAATAGGATGCTTAGTGCCAGATAATCAAGGAGGCCAAGCGGAGTCAAGGGTGGTCCTAGCTATTCACATGGAGATCAAGAAAAGCATGAAAAGGTGTATGAAGACAACATTAAAAAATTTAAGAGAAGGGGATGCCGGTGCAAGTGACAGGGCGGCCCGAGGTATCGGGAGCAGGAGAGACTTGCTGGCGGTCAAGATCGCAAAACGGATTACACGCGTCAACATCATTGCACTTACTTAAGGTGTAAGCAAGAGGCAGTGAGTCATGCTTTGAGAAGCATGCAAGGCGGTTTCATAGTTTGGCCTCAAAACTATGAATGGATGAAGTGCACGTGGCATTATTACGAAGCTTGCATCGAGGCGAAGCTAAGTTGTGAAGACGCCACGGCCGTTCAATGGACAGAGCAAAGGATGAACCAAAATAAGGGGTATTTTTGAAACAAGGAAGTCTAAGGGTTAAGCAACCCCCCTAGGCATGTAAATAGAGGGTAGGCCAATAGGAGAGGGGTGAGCCAGCTATTTGAGAGTTTTGTGCTATGGATTTAGAGGAGAGGAAGAGGAGGCTTAGCCTAAGTGTTAGGTTAGAACTTTTTTGAGCAATATACTTTTGTAATATGTCAAAAGGAGGGTTGTGCTCTGCAAGTAATGAATATCATGTCGCTCTTTATGCTTGTGTTCATTTCCTTCTAGTCTCCCATTATTGGCTCCCTTGCTTTGTTTGTGAGTTTTCCAGTTTTCATTGCAATTTTTGTTTTGGTTTGAGAGCTGAAATCCTTCACCATGTGGAAGTTGTTTTTCTTATTGCTAGAGGCATAAAATTCACATTCAATGTGGTCTTGAATATCCCTTGCCTTTAGATTCATCAACTTGAAGAATTTCTTCACTCGGTGACTAGATTCTTGGTTCTTAGTGTTTTTCTTTCTAGTTCCGATCTTTTTGTCGCTATGACTCGTGGAATGAGTTTTAGTGGAACCTAGGGTTCATATACTTTCATGAGAACCATGATTTCTTCAAGAGTTTTCCATTGTGTTTTGTTTCTCTTGATTTCTTGTTTCCTCTCTTTGTTCTGAGGTGTGTCAGGTTACAAAATAGGAAAAGCACATCTGTTTCGAAAGAAATTGGTGAGGCACCTATTCACCGCCCCTCTAGTCACTATTCTTGGTCCTCGCTCTTACTCACAAGGTTCTGGTGCTCTTCATTTTCCTACTAGAGGTGGTGCGTGGATCTTACTATCACTTATATGGTTATGGTTCACGTGTTAGAGGCTTTGAGTTGCACCATATGACCGGAGATGCATCATGGTTCTCTAGCCTCACCTCGATGAAGCGGCATGAGTACATCATATTCGAGGTTGATAAAAAAGGAAGAGTGAAGGCTAAAGGTATGGTAAAGGTAAATGAGAGTTTTACTCTAAAAGATGTGGCTTTGGTGGAGCATCTGGTATACAAAATACAATTTGCTTTCTATATCTCAGTTGCTGGATGAGGACTTGGAAGTGCATTTCAAACACGATGCTTATCGAGTTCTTGATTCCTCAGGTGATTTGGTTTGTCGAATTTCTCGAGTTGGGTGTATGTTTGGAGCCGATTCTTGAGTTTCATGACTCTTCTCGGTGCTTAATTGCATAACCTTCTTCTAAGCTTTGGATGTGACATAGGATGCTAGAGCACATGAGCTTTAATTTGCTTTCTCATTTGAGTGCCCTAGGCTTGATCCGAGGATTGCTCAAGCTCATGTTTGTGAAGAACCTTGTCTGTGCTCCATATCGGCATGGAAAGATGGTTGCTGCTTCTCACTCATCAGTCAATTTGGTGATGATTGAACGATAGGAGAACTTCTCCATATATACAGTGATGGTCCTTCCCGAGTTCATTTAGGGGGTGGAAAGTAGTATGTACTTATCATTGTTCATAACTACTTTTGCTACTCTTGGGTCTTCTTTCTTGTACGTAAGGATGAAGTATTTTCACACTTTCGAAGCTTAGCTTTGAGATTGTTCAAGGAACTCTCTATTGCATTGAAAGTAATTTGTAGTGATAATGGTACTGAGTTCAAGAATTATCTCTTTGATGCTTTCTGTCTTGAATATGGCATTGAGTATAAATTTTCTACCCCCACGCGTTCCTCAATAGAATGGCGTGGTTGAAAGGAAGAATAGAACTTTGGTGGAGATGGCTAGGACGATGCTCGATGAGCATAGGACTTCTAGGAAGTTCTAGATAGAGGCTATTATCAAAGCTTGCTATATCACCAATTGAATTTTCTTGCCCTCGATCTTGAATGTGACTTCTTATGAGTTGAACTTTGGGAGGAAGCCAAAGGTTTCTCATTTGAGAGTTTTTAGATGTCGTTGCTTCATCCTAAAGCGTGGCAATCTTGACAAGTTTGAATCATGTTCTTTTGGTGAGATTTTTTTGAGTTATTCGCTTCATGGTTATACTTATAGGGTTTATAATCTTGACATTAACACTATCATGGAGTTCTGTGATCTAACCTTTGATGAATCAACTCTTTGTGCCAGCCCTGGTCTTGAGTGTGCAGATGATCAAGAGACGAGCGAAAGCATCTTTTTAGATTGAGACCTTCCAACTCTCGGGGATGATGAGAATAATCAAATACTTCCTATCACACATACACCTGAGCTGGCTCCTACCTCTTCTACAATGGCAGAGGGTTCTACAGCCTCTACTTCTACTTTAGCTGCTTTGGAGCCTGCACTAGCAGCATTTGAGGGGGAGCTCGTTTCACAGCGCGAAGCTCTTCGACACATTCAGCAGGTACATCCCCCACAGTCGATGATCGGCAACCTTGGTGAAAGGGTAATGAGATCTAAATCTTCTCAACATGCTCATTTCATCGATTTTGCATTTGTTGCTTCTTTTGAGCCCCTTGATGTTGAGCACACTCTTTCTGATTCAAATCAGGGCAATGCCATGTATGAAGAACTAGAAAACTTTGAGAGAAACCAAGTTTAGGTCCTTTTAGAATCACCCCAAATATTCATACCATAAGCACCAAATGGATTTTTAAGAAAAAACAGGGGGAGGATGGATCTGTAGTTGGAAACAAAACTAGACTTATTGCGCAGGGCTTCACTCAAATGGAGGGGATAGACGTTGGAGAGACCTTTGCACCATTAGCTTGATTAGAAGCCATTAGGATCCTTCTTATATTTTCAGCATCCAAGGATTTCAAGTTGTATCAATGAATGCCAAAAGTGCTTTCCTAAATCGGTTCAATGAGGAAGAGGTCTATGTCAAACAACCTCCTGATTTTGAGCACCCTAAATACCCATATAGAGTATACAAGCTTCAAAAGGCTTTGTATGGGCTTAAGCAGACACCTAGGGCTTTGTATGATAGGCTGCTTAAGTCCATGTTAAAGCATGGTATGTGATGGGGTCGGTGGATAAAACTTTGGTTACCCTTAGGTATGGTAATAATTTTCTACTTATTCAGATATACGTGGATGATATCTTTTTTGGTGGCTCTTCTCTTGCTCTTGTGACCAAGTTTGTAAAAACTATGAGCAAGGAATTCTAGATCTCGATGATGGGAGAGCTCAACTTCTTACATGGGCTTCAAATCAAGCAATGCAAGCAAGGTACATTCATCCACCAAGTAAGTACACCAAGGATCTACTAAAGAAGTTTGACATGAGCAATACGAAACCCTTGGTGACACTGATGGCTACCTCGACCGCGCTTGATTCGGATGAAGATGGCGAAGCGGTAGACCAGTGGGAGTGCAGGAGCATGATTGGCTCCCTCCTATACCTGATGGCAACAAAACCTGACATCTACTTCGTCTTATGCTTGTGTGCTCGCTTCCAAGCATCACAAAGGATATCTTATTGCCAAGCGGTGAAGCGCATATTGAGGTATCTGAAACACACCCTTGAGTATGGTCTTTAGCTTTTTGCATCCTCTTCGCTTTCTCTTCAAGGTTTTTCGGATGCCGATTTTGCTAGTTGTAGAATTGATAGGAAGAGTGCCTCTGGTACTTGTCATTTATTTGATACCTCTCTTGTTTGTTGGTCCTCTCACAAACAATCTAGTGTTACATAGTCAACTGCTGAAGCTGAGTATATTACTGCTGCTAGCTATTGTTCTGAGATTTTGTAGATGGTTGCTACTTTGAGAGACTTTGGGTTGGACTTCAAGAGTGTGTCACTTTTGTGTGACAACACCAGTTCCATAAGCTTATCCAATTACCCAATCTAGCACTCCAGAACTAAACATATAGATGTGAGATTAAACTTCTTGCGAGACCACAGTGAAAAGGGAGATTTTGACTTGAGATACATAGATACCTAACACCAGATTGCCGATATCTTTACCAAGCCTCTAGATGCAGCAAGGTTTGCTTTTCTGAGAGAAGAACTTGGTTTATGTCATCCCTACGGCATTATGTGAGAGGGAGTTGCTATTGTACATACTCTATCTTACTTTTGTTGCATTTGCATTGCATAGCATCATGTAAAATAATCATAGTAGTTGAGCTTTGACTTATATGTCTTTAGAATTTTCAATTGCTAGTCTTGCATTTAAACTAAGTTGAATAGGTTTGCGGAACAATATTTTAATCTTAGGCTCCTCTTGATGCTTTGACATGAAATATTTCAAGCAAGCTAGCTGTCCTAAAGATTAAATTTGGGAATTTTATGAATAATGTAGACTAAAAATGCTACATTATCGATCACAATATTCGTAATTGATTTGGCTTAGTCAATACTTGTGCTAAGGTTAGTATGACGAATATCTTGCTCTAGGTTACTTGGTTCAAGACTATAGTTTGGGGAACATTGCACTATATTTTCTGTCTTTGTCAAATGTTTAGCTCATGGTATAACCTTGGAGGAACATGTGTTCCCTGTATCGCAAAGACACTACTTGACATGTTCTTGTGAAAAACTTGATAATTTACAAAATTTGAATAATCTTGAGCAATCAAGTTTCTTGTGCTAAAATGCAATCCAATATGGTTGTCTTGAAGCCTCGAGATGTTTGCCGTAACCAATCACGCAACACCTTGCTTGGATAAGAGGCAACTCGAGGAGAAAATAAATTTACAAAGAAATGTGCCTAAATGGTCAATTTTGTTCTAATCACTTGATCTAACTAAGTCTTGGTTTCATATGTCAGTGTTTGCAAAGCTTACTGTCATGAATGCTTGTCTGCTTAGTTTGAGATTGAAGTTTGCTAGTTCTTAATGCTTGTATTTCCAAGGCACGAGTGGATGCTTATGTGGTAGTCACTTTTAACATGATTCGGCTATGTGAACTTAAATGCGCTAACAATTCTTCAGGTTTAGCTTGTAAAGATTCATTCTCTTGTGTCACTATCTCTTTTTGAGCCTTTATGCGATTGTGAGCTCCACATTCTACTATTCATAGCCATTTGATGCTTCTAGTTTTTGCAAATGCTTTGTGGTATACTAGTAAAAGCTCATTAGGTTTGCATGTTCATATATTGCATGATGTTTTATCCTTGATGTTTGCATTGCCAAAGGGGGAGAAGATATGTACTAAGCTTTTGGGGAGAAAATTTGCACTATTTCACAAAACTGGGCATTCATCAAGGGTGAGTTTTTATTTTTGGCTTGCCTATGCTTCTTTTCAGGCATTTGCAATCTTTGTTATGCCAAGTGACCTTGATTTTCTCTTTCTTTAGATTTTGGTCACATGGATGAGCTTGTCTTGTTGAATTTCATCAAACAAAAATCTTTTTGTCTGGAGGGTTGTCAATGCACTCATCAAAGGGGAGATTGAGAA
The DNA here is from genome assembly GCF_958298935.1 of Phragmites australis. Classification (NCBI taxonomy): domain Eukaryota; kingdom Viridiplantae; phylum Streptophyta; class Magnoliopsida; order Poales; family Poaceae; genus Phragmites; species Phragmites australis. Next base: position 17,735,007 of record NC_084941.1, on the reverse strand, counting down.
ACCAAGTTAAAATGTGCCTTGGTTTATAAGTGATAAGTGATTGACAAGCTTGTTGATATGATTTGATGATTTTGGGATTGCATGAGCATTTTGATGTATTGCAATTGTTATCATGACTAACCAAAGTTGTAGAGAAAAATAGAATTAGCATTTTTATCTCTGAGTCAAAAATATTGCACACACGGATGATCCGGCGCTGAAAAATTTGTACACGTCGGATGGTCCTTTGATGGGACACCATACACGCTTGAGCATTTCAGTGAAGAAGCAAAAAATTGAAGTGTACACCGGATGGTCTGGCATTCAGAAGATTTCATGCCAGAGGGTTCTAATTCAGAAGAGAAAATTCATTGCAATGCTGGATGGTCCAGTGATGGTCTGCAGTGTACACCGGACTATTTTTTCCAGAGTAGAAATTTTTCAGAGAAAGAGTTCTTGTACACGCCGGATGGTCTGGTGTGTACACCGGAGCATTTATTCTAGTGAGGTTGCAAAATGGCTTCTGGTGGAGTTATACTTGCTGGATGATCTAGTTATGAGGCATTGTGCATGCCGAACTAATTTTTCCAAAGAGATTGCAAAATTGCATGTCTGGTGAGGATGTACACACCAAAAGGTTTGGCGATGAGGAGTTGGCAATGCCAAGACATCCAACATTCATGATCTGTCTGGGATGATTTCTTCAACAAAGAATGTTGATTTTCACTAATCTATAATGGTGTTGGAGATGCATGTTTGATTGTCTTATGATGTGCAGGTGATGGATTCAACTTAGAGGTCGACGGCGGGATGATCGGGGTTAAGTGGGATGCTTGGTGCTAGAAGATCAAGGAGGCCAGACGGAGTCAAGGGTGGTGCTAGCTGTTCATATGGAGATCAAGCAAAGCATGGAAGGGTGGATTAAGATGGCGTGTTAACAAAGTCAAGAGAAGGGGATGCCGGTGCAAGTGACAAGGTGGCCTGAAGGATCATATGCGGGAGATAGTTACCGGTGGTCAAGATTGCAAGACATAGTACATGCGTTGATATCGTTGCGCTTGTTTAAGTTGTAAGCAAGTGGTAGTGAGTCACAATCGAGAAGCATGTAATGTGGTTTCACGGTTTGGCCTCAAAACCATGAATGGATGGAGTCCATATGGCATCATTGTGAAACTTGCGTCGTGACAAAGCTAAGCCATGAAGGCACCACGACTATTCAATGGACGGAACAAAGGATGGACCAAAATGCCCCAGTGCATTGAAAGAGAGGGGTATTTTGGAAACAAGGAATCTTAAGGGTTAAGAAACCTCCGTAGGCTAATAAATAGAGGTGTAGGGCTGTAGGAGAGGGGTAGGACTAGCCATTTGAGTGCTTTGTAATAGGGATTTAGAGGAGATGAAGAGGAGGTTTAACGTAACTGCTAGTTTAGAGCTTTTGTGAGCAAAATACTTTTGTTATTTGCCAAAAATAGGGCTGTCCTCTGCAAGTAACGAAGATCATGTTGCTCCTTATTGTTTTGTTCATCGCCTTCTAGTCTCCCTCTATTAGCTCCCTTGCTTGTTTTTTAGTTTTCGTTGCAATTTTTATTTTGGTTTGAGAGCTAAAATCCTTCACCTTGTGGAAGTTGTTCTTCTTATTGCTAGAGGTATAAAATTCACATTCAGAGTGGTCTTGAATCTCCCTTGCCTCTAGATTGATGAACTTGAAAATTTTCTTCACCCGGTGACTAGATTCTTGGTTCTTAGTGTTTCTCTTTCTAGTTGCTATCTTTTTGTGGCTATGACTCATGGAATGAGTTTTAATGGAACATAGGGTTCATATACTTTCATGAGAGCCATGTTTTGTTCAAGATTTTTTCATTGTGTTTTGTTTCTCTTGATTTCTTGCTTGTGCTCTTTTGCTTTGAGGTGAGTTGGGTAACAAAATAGGAAAACGCCATCCATTTCGAAAGAAATTGGTGAGGCACCTATTCACCCCCCCCCCCTCTAGTCGCCATTCTCGGTCCTACAGATTCATCATCGGGTAGGTTTTGGTTTTTGAACCATGCATGTGGTGAAGTGACGCTTGTGCTCTTTCAAGATCCAATCATCTGAGCGGTCTTGATTTTTTGTGTGAAACTCATTCAGGTGTTGTTCGACATACGGCTCCACTATCTTGAACTTTTGCAAGATGGTGAAATGTGCTTCTTCCACTGCTTTGTAATCCTCATCGATGAATCCAATCATCAGAGCGGCCTTGATTTTTTGTGTGAAGCACATTCAGGTGTTGCTCGACGTACGGCTCCACTATCTTGAGCTGTTGCAAGATGGTGAAATGTGCTTCTTCCACTGCTTTGTAATCCTCATCGATGAATATGTGGTCCCTCTCTCAAACAACATCCCCTCATGTCGAGATACAGGTACACCATTGGTTTCACATCTTTTATGTAATTGATGCAACACTCAACGACCTCCTCGGTACTGTAGCCCTCAATCATGGAACCCTCTGGGTGAGCACGATTCTGTACATAGCCCTTGAGAATGCCTATGTACCGCTCAAACACATACATCTGATGTAAGAATACATGGCCTAGTGCAATTATCTCATTCATGATGTGAACCAAAAGGTGTATAATGACAACAAAAAAGGATGGAGGGAAGCATATCTCAAGTTGGCACAGATTCTTTATCAAGTAACTATGTACAACACTGAGTTTTTCAGTATCGATCACCTTCTGTGCAATTTGTAGAAGAAGTGACACAACCGTGTGATGACCACCTTTAGGTATCCTAGCTTGATACCCCTGATTGCAATAGGGAGCATCTGTGTCATCATCACGTAACAATCGTGAGACTTCATGACGATTAGCTTCAAATCTTTCATCGAGACTAGTTTCTTGATGTTGGATGAGTAACCAGTCGGGACTCTCACCCCACGTAAGTACTTCTACAGTGCCTTTTTCTCCTTAGATGTCAGAGTGTACCTAGCTAGGGAAGGTAATGTTTCCTATTTGGTCTGTCTTTAGGGTGTAGCTCTGGCCTGATTTTAAAATATACCAAGTCCTTATGTGACTTGGTTCCATCTTTTGTCTTGCACGGTATGTCTAGTAAGAGGCCCCAGATGCTATCACACATATTCTCCTCAATGTGCATAACATCAATGCTGTGGTGAACGTACAAGTCCTTCCAGTAGGGAAAATACTTAAAGAAAATTAGCATCTTCTTCCACAATATGCCGATCAGCATCTCACTTTTCTTCCTCTTTTTACCCTTCGGCGGCATCCCAAAAACATCCTTGATGTTCTTGACAATTTCAAACACTAGTGCCCTACTGCGAGGTTTTGGACCAGTATCTTGCTCAATCGTATTATCAAAATGTTTCTTCATCTTACGGTATTTGTGAGTTTTGAGTAAGAATCGTTGGTATCGCGTGTACACTACCTCTTGTGAGTACAAAAGGTACACAGACACAGTTTCATCTAAGCATACTACACATCCTTGCTTCCCTTTAACCTATCTCGATAGGCAAAAAAGAGCGGGATAATCACTAATGGTAACGAAAGTCATGGCTTTTAGCATAAAGTACTATCGTCGAAACTCATCCCACACCCGAACCCCATCGTTCCACAGTTTTACCATATCTTCCATCAATGATTTCAGAAACACATCTATATCATTGCCAGGTTGTTTTGGTCTTTGGATAAGAATGGATCGCATAAGGTACTTCCACTTCATACATAGCCATGAAGGTTGTAGATGTCCAGGACCACTGGCCAAGTGCTATGTGAGGTGCTTATGTCACCGAAAGGATTCATTCTATCATTACTCAACGCGAACCTTACATCTCTTGGTTCTTTAACGAAATCTAGATACATGGCATCGAAATTTCTCTATTGGCTAGCATCAGCGGGGTGTCGAAGCTTAGTTCCATCCATCTTGCGCTTGTCAAAATGCCAACGCATCAGTTCAGAGTCCCTAGGGTTCGAGTACAAATGCTAAAAGCGGGAGATCACTGGCAGGTACCACATCACCATGAAAAGACTTCTTCTCCTCTTCTTCTTCGTGTTGGAAGAAGTGTCTTCTTCATCACGACCAGTAATACTCTTCTTCTTCTTATTGGCGGAAGCATCTTCTTCCTCATAATCATCATTCCTCTTGTACCAACTCGCATTTCACAGTGGTCATCTATCCAAGGCTTCATACTCTTTACGGTAGAGGATACAGTGGTTTGAACACGTGTGTATTTTTTTCACATCTAATGACAACAGACATATAAGCTTCTCCGTTTGATAAGTGATGGTGGGTAAGGAGTTAGGCTTTGGAAGCATGTTTGCTAACAGACTTAACAGATCTGAGAAACTCTTATTGGACCATCTATTTCTGGCCTTCAACCTTAGAAGTTCAAGCACTGAATGCAACACCGTAAACTCTTTATCATAGCCCTTCGATTCCTCATACAAAAGATCCTTCGAAGCCTTCTATAATGCCTAGAAATTATCTAAACCTCCCATCTCCCTTAGAACATGTGGTTCTGTGTGGGGCAACATTTCCTTCAGATTGAAATCATCATCATCATCATCCATCATAACATTAATGTTGTCTTCGACTCCCTCATCCTCACCATACACTTGATCAACAGCGATGGCGTCATTTGATTCGCATGTACATTTTTTGCTATGTTTGGACCAACATGTGTAATCCTCGATAATACCTATCAGGATCAAGTGTGATTTGATTATGATTGATTTGTCCCACAATTTCTGGTTTTTGCAGTCAAAGCATAGACAATATATTTTCTTTGTCTTCTTAGTCAAAGCATCTTTCTCGGCGGCTCTAATAAAAGTAGAGAGTCCTTTGATGTATATTTGTCCATATCCTGACACATCATATATCCATGCTTTGTCCATATTTAACTTCAACCACAAAATTAGATACATAAATTAATTAATAAGAAAATCATAATAAAATATTTTAAAAGGAAAAATTGGGCATGTTATGATTCTATGCAATTGCTTGTACATTGGCGCAAATTTATGGCTCAAAATAATATAGATTCATTACTCTCTCTCCCTATACATCTAGATCTAGATCTAGATATATTAAAAAAAAACCCCCTCATTCATGATAAAAGCTCCTAGAGGCTAAAAAATATCAAATTGAAGCTACATTTTTGAAATATAATGCTAGGATCATATAAATTTATGCAATTGAATCAACATTGGCTAAGAATTTTACCTAATTCGAGGATCTAAATGGCCAGAACCATGATTATCTCGAGATCACATTCAAACCATAATTAAGCTTTAAATCTAAATCTAGACTTCAAAATGATCCTAGTTAGGAATGTGATACTCTTAAATTAGATGGCTCCTCCAAAGAATTCAAAAACAAAATCTCCCCCTTTGTTTTCAAATCTCGCAGCCACCTTTAAGCTACACTGTTCGGACATAGTGAGCTCGTTCTGAATGGAGCTCCTCGCGAAGAGGTACTGTTTATGAAGAGATTATCACAGACGGTTCACATAAGGAACCACTTCTATAAATTAGTTTTCACATCACAGACGGTTCACATAAGGAACCGCCTCTAGAAATGATCTTTATAGAGGCGGTTCCTTATATGAACCACCTCTGAAAATACGTTCATTATCACAGGTGGTTCATATAAGCAACCGCTTGTGATAATGGAAACTAGTTTCCACAGACGGCCCGAAACCGCATGGGACCCCGGCCTACTACTCAGACGATTTGTGATATGAACTGCCTATGGAAAGACACCCTAAGTGTCTCAAAAAATAGCTTTTGTAGTAGTGGATAGGGCATTAGCATCACTCGAAACACACACATGAAGGCCTCATACAAAAGTGCAATGCGAAGTACTTGTTCTGACCAACGAACTACTCATAGTGTGATAAAACTACATGATAGTCGTTTCTTAATCATCAAGAGAACGAGAAAGTAGAAGGAAGAAATGAGAGAAATACTTTCAAGATGTAAGGAGTAAATATACAGGTAGGTAAATTTTGTACGATGTAATGATGAACAATTCAGTTATGTCATGCACATGTAAAGGCTACACTTTTTATTAGGTGGAATCAATTTGTGCTAATATGATCTTGTATAGCTTTTGCCAATTCTGCTTACAATATTTGCTCTTTCATCCGTCTACACCTTGGGTTTAAGAACTGTAATAGCAATATTTGTTCGTATTATATGGACTCCTGTAGTTAACCCTCGCAAATGCCTGAATCTATTAGTTCCCAGTTGGATGCATTAATGTAATAATTTGGCCATTTGTAGAGAGAGTTAAAGATGGCTTATTTTATCTCTAACTTACAAGCTGACAAGCCAATACACAGTTGAGTCAGCAAGGAAATTTGCGAAAACAAAACTTATAATAAGTCCACGAAGATTTAGATGTCCCTATATATAAGAGAGCCCTGTTTATTCAGCATCTTTATGAAAAGATTTAGATGTCCCTATATATAAGGAAGCCTAAAAGGATCAAACTTGTTCGGCCTAACAAATATGTGCTTGTTATTCTGATAAGTTCAAAAAACTTACGCTTTCTTAAAAGGAGAGTTGCGCAACTGTGTTCTTTCGACGTAGAAAAGAAGCGCTGCTCGTTTCTTTCATTCGGATCAGGTCAGGCATAGCGTCACCGGGATATCTTTCGAGCTTTGTTTCATCATCATGTATGATCATTCAATATATCAAGAATTCTCTAACTTTAGGACTCATGATTGTGTGCAGTTGCACGCAACAACAGGCTCCCGTGACAAGAAAGAAGTGAGAGCCTTATCTTCAACTTTGAAAAGAAGCGGGCGCTTTTGGGTCACCTGTACAACATGTTCATCTAAAGCGAAGAACATTGAGCTCAGCGTAAGAGAGATGTGAACGGCTAGCTTGTTGGGGTCGAGGAGAACAAAAATGTAAAAGATTTTGATAGTCGACTTTGCGTCTCTGATGTAAATTAGCATGGTTACCTTGCAGACCTCCGAACGAAGTGACAGCGAGTCTGTGCGGCTAACAAATCAGACCCATCTGTGTTGGCACAAAGATTGGAACGGAAGGCTTCATTTAGACTAGTTGCAAATGTTTGGAGTTTAAAAGGGTCGAACCTGGACTAATTTAGTCGTTTGGACTAACAATGCTGTTCTGTACTCAACTAGTCCCAATGCAGATGATGATATATTACTATAGAAAGAGTCATTAGTGTCAGCTCAAAAATATTATTAATGACGGTTTTTGAACCGGTACTGATTACTAGGTATTGATAATTTATTACTATCAGTAGTGCCAGTTTGTGAACCGGTACTAATAATGAGTATTAGTGTCGGTGTATAACAAAGAATCGGCACTAATACTTAGACTATCAGTTTTGGTTTTTTTCATGAGCCGGTAGTATCGTCGTTTTCAAAAAAAAAATCTATCGGAAACGAGCCGACTTGATGCACCTTCATTCCAATCATTTTATAGTAGTGTATATTACAAACACAAATCGAATGCACAGACCAAATCCGATTACCACATACATAAATCGGATGCACAGAACAAACATTTGCACAACACAATCCAATCACATCAGTAATACTAAACGAGGAGAATCCGATCAGGAATCACAAACATTTGCACAACATTTGCACCGACGCGAGCGAATCCGCGGCCCTACTCCGCTCATCCAATCTCATCAGTAATCCTAAATAAGGAGAGAGAGAAAGGGAATTAATTTTACAACACAATCAAATGAAGAACAAAAACAAATCCAACTTTGCAACGTGGAGAAGGGTGCGCGGGCTGAGGAGCTATAGGTGCAGAGGTGCTAGGCGCTGCTGGATCTGCTGGCGACCGCGAGTGCCAATGATGACAGAAAGTAGTGACATAGTCGATGCAGTTGGAGATGGGCAGAGGAGCTGGAGGCGGGCAAAAGAGGTGGGAAGACTGGCGGATCCGGCCAGGAGGTGGGCAGAGGAGCCACTAGCGCACCATGACGAGGTGGGGCCTGTGTGGCCCCTCGCAGGGCAGCATGGATCTAGCATGATCCGGAAGGGAACAGGCGAGCCTGCGGAGTAGATCTGACAGCAGGAGAAATGTGGAAGCAGGCTGGCGAGCCGGCGCCGGCCGAGGCGGGCAGAGGAGGCTGGCGGCACACGGGCAAGCAGTCGCCTCATGCACGCGGAGGAGGTAGGTGAGGTATTGGGGTGGGGAGAGAGAGAGGAGGTGAGGGCAAACGCACGGGAACTTAGTAAAAATCAGCAGAAGTGGGTGGATGTGAGGATGAGCAAAAGCCGATTTAATTAAAATTTCAAGTCCAATCCTCTCATCAGGGTCGGTTCAAATTAAAAACCGGTACTGATAGTATCAACACTGGCACTGATACTGAGTTACGAACTAGTATTGATACTTCATCGAGCGCAGGATGTTATAAATCGGCACTGATACTTCATCAGTACAAGCTCTGTTCTAGTCGATATTGATGACCCGGCACAGATAACCTGTTCTGTTGTAGTGATATAATAAGGCTCTTACCTAAGTTCTTAAAATTATGACTAATTATTTCTCAAATTAACTTGGCCGAGCAAGCGTTCAAAAACACAATAACGACGTAGAATGACGCAAAGGTTATTCCATTCCATGGGAACCACATCCCTCGTACTACGCAAAGTTGAACTGGAATCCAATCGGAAACTCCATCTCGGCCCACTGGGAAAAGGACCCAACCGATACTCCTGTACGCCTACAACAGACGTGCTCGCCCCGGCGATTCCACCGCCCGGCCGTCGCCATCCGGTAAGCATCTCTGCTCGCCAATAATTTCCCTGCAAAAGGTGGCCGGCCGGCTTGCGTCGTTCTGGCGCCACCATGCATCTGAAAAGCCACGGACGGAGATTCTCCGCGAGGAAACGCGCAGCACCGCTCCACCGTTCTCGAATGTGCACCGCTTGATGCATAGCACGTGTCTGGTTGCCCTTTTTTAACCAAAAAGTAGGAGCACTACCGCTCTATTAAGAAGAGAAGCGAGAGATTTTATGTACAAGAAGCCCGAAAAGGAGGCATGGAAAAACTAAACAAACCGAGACTACATACACTGAGAGGGCAGCAACGACTACGAAGATCCAGGCTAACGATTATCTAATGAACTCTCCTAGTAATAATAATCTCTGATCTTGTTGTCTTTGTTTTCCCTTTTATACGGACTTTCTTGTTTTTTAATTTAATCTCAGTAGGGGTTTGCTCCTCCTGTTTTATCCAAAAAAATAACTCTCCTAGTAACCATTATTTCCCTTTTTGCAATGACTCCCTTAATAAAGTTTAGAACAACATCAACACATGCCGACTTGTTGAAAACTCTTCTGTTCCGCTCCTTCCACAAGTCCCACTGTGTCTAGATGATGAGACGTCTAATTCTCTTTTATGCTCTCTGGATCCCTTTGCTGATTGATCCCACCATGATCACAAGGACTCGTATTTTTTTGGCTATTTAATGGTATCAGTTGTTGCAGTCCTTGCCATTGCAGTACCTTATTCCATAGTTCCTGGGTTAGGGATAGTAATTGAATCCATGGGTTTCGGTATCCACGGGTTCTATGTTTGATGGGTCTCGATTCGGGTGTAATTTTCTGCCAACGGGTCTGGTGGTTAGGTCGGGCTCGGGTTTCTGAATTCTCCCATGGGTCGGGTGCCATTGAACTCTTATACTAGTCATTCAATCTCCACTGTCCACTCAGACAATCCAGCCCATCTACCGGCCCAACACACCTACCTCTCTCTTTGTGTGTGTTCCTAAGCCCCTTGGGCAACGACGACTCTAACTTCTAATATTTCAGCTACAACCTTGGGTACCACCGCAGCCGTGGCACCGGCATCGGGAAGAATGCCAAGAAGGCGAAGGGCTTCCTCCCCTGCCTCTCGCCTGGCTGGTGACCCACCCAGTGTGATGGACCCAACGACGCACTGCCACCTCCTGTCGTCAGAGTCCGGCGGCCCGCCATCCACCCCCCCCCCGACATCTGCATGTGGCCATGAGGCCACTGCCACCCATGCTTCTCAATTCCTGCTCTTGCTTCTCCGATGACCAGGGCATGAGGGAAACCACGAGATCTATTCCATTTTTCCCCCAAACTCAGATCCACCTCCCTCTCTGTGTCTTCTCCGCGGCGCGCACCCAACCACCCAAGGAAAATGGCACTGGAAGGCACTCTTGCAGATCCGCATGGCGGAAAGGGCACCGCGACGGGGAGGGATCTGGCTGTGACTCCATGCACGAGTGCTAAACTGAACCCGATGGGCACCTGAAACCTGATGAGGACTCGATGGGTGCGTGTTTGGATGGTGGTTTCTGCTAGTTTACCATTTTATGTTTGGGCAAGCTGAGGCTAGCGGGTTTTGAGTCGAACATGGTTTTTCCCTACCCGTATCTGACCCAACCCATTACCATCTCTATCCTGGGCAAAAGCACAACAAAAGAGATGTGTTTGCCTGCCTAGTCCACCTGGTTACACAACTTGCAGACCCCATTATGTGGTCAACCCATTCTTGCCCAATTATCGGCCGTTAAAACCTTGTCTTGCAGAAGCACCCAAAAGTAAAATTTAAATTTATTTCCAGTTTTCACTTTCTAGATTTTTCATAAGTTGAATGGGGGACATAAGCCTTGGAACTGAACTTCATAAGTTGATTTGGTGGTGAACACTCCATTTGCTGTCCACTTCCAAACATTTCATCTTACACTAAAAAAGGGAATTGGTACATAACTGTCGCATGTATCTTTCTACAACAAACTCTAAGAATGAAAGGTTTCTCTGAGAAATCATGTGGCTGGATAGAGTGCCTTGTAACAGGTGGAAGTGTAGGGATCAATTTAAATGATGACAGTGGTCCTTATTTCCAAACACACAAAGGTTTAGAACAAGGAGATCCGCTCTCACCAATACTGTTTAATATTATGGCTTATATGCTTGCCATTCTAATATCAAGAGCCAAAAATGATAGGCAAATTATAATAAGAGTGGTACCCCACCTGTTAGATAATGGCTTGTCAATTTTGTAATATGCTGACGGCACCATTATATTCATGGAACATAACTTGGAGCAAGCAATAAACATGAAGCTCCTTTTATGTGCTTTCGAGCAACTCTCTGCTTTAAAATCAACTTTCACAAAAGCGAAATATTTTGTAATGCGAAACTATGGACTTTGAGGACACAACTATTCGGTTGTGTAAGTGGTTCATATCCATTTAGATACAGTGACATCTTGATACATCACAAAAGGTTGAGGAATATTGATTGGAAGGGAGTAAAAGAATATTTGAGAAGAAATTGAGTAGCTAGAAAGGTAAACATATGTCTACTGCAGGACGTCTTATTAACTCCGTACTTAGCAGCCTTCCTATGTTTTGTGATGTATTTCTTCGAAATACCGTGAGGAGTGTTAAAAAGACTAGATTATTTAAGGTCTAGATTCTTTTGGCAAAATGGCAATCATAAAATGAAATATAGGCTTGCTGAATAGAACATAACGTGCCAGCCAAAAGACCAAGGAGGGCTAGGAATAAATAACCTCATGGTCCAGAATATATGTCTATTTAGTAAATGGCTATATCGGCTATTGAATGAGATGAAATGTGGCAACAGCTGCTTTCAAACAAGTATCTAAGATAATAAAAACCCTCACACAAGTAGAAGGCAAGCTAGAAGATTCTCATTTTTTATCAGGCCTCATGAAAGTCAAGAATGAATTCCTAAAATGTGTAACATTCTAGATAGGATGGATCCCAAATAAGAATTTAGGAAGACATTTGGCTTGACAGTCCCCTCAGCGAAAAATATCCATCAATGTTCAATGTGGTTAATTAGGAGAAGAAATGCCACAGTTGTAGAGGTGATGTACTATACAACATCTACTTTTGCAGGCCGATTATAGGAGACAAGCTAATTGCATAGCAATCGTTGGTGTAAATTAGTTAATGTAAATTTATCTCATGAAAAGGGCATTTTTAAGTGGAAATTATATACGAAAAGTCATTTTTTGGTTCAATCATTGTATCAACGAATTATTATTCAACCCACTTCCTTTTCTCACAAAATCCTATGTTAAAGCTCCCCCTAAACATAAAATACAGCAAAACGTCATTGGGCCGGGAATCTGAAATGTAGCTTTTGTGACCATAATGAAAGCTTTCAACATATCTCTTTTTACTGCCAGTTTGCTAGTTCAATATGGCAGACTGTGAGAATTGCTCTAGGTATAAATGCTCCTAGGAGCACCTCTCATATGATGGAGGTTTGATTTGCGATTATAGGTCTTGCACATAAGAAAATAGCTTAGTCAAACTAGCCGATCTATGTTGAACTACATGGCTATGTTGTAATAATATTGTTTTCGATAAAAAGATAACCACATCCTTTACGCAGGCGGTTTCTAAAGGTACATATTGGCTAAGATATTGGAGATTGTCATAGAAGGTGCAAGAAAGGTAGGATATCAACAATGCGTGCCAAGCATTGGTGGCCTTCACCATGGACTTCTTCATCAAAAATGGGTGACGGTTTAACAATAGGCTTTGTGTTGGATGATATATCATGCATCATGTGGTCTATTATTTGCTCATTTGAATTTTCAGCCTTGTGCTGACATAGTGTAATAACGAACCATGCTGGTGTATCTCATGATGTGAGGCTAGAATATGTTTTCATTTTCTAAAAAAAAAATTTGTCGCATGAATTTTTCCTCCCAAATCATGCGAATTTCGTGCCGTTAGATGGAGTTGAAGATTCATGCTTGGGTTGGCATCATTGTCTTCTCTGGTGAGCTTTGGCTGCTCATCTCCATCCTCCCTGGCTCCCTCTTGAGATCACGCAGCTGGGTTAGGTCCTATGGTTAGGGTTCAATGTTGGCTGTCCCTTGGTCTGGATGGCCAGTAGTCGACGGTGGTGGCGGTACCCACAACGGTGATGGAGGATGGCTAGTGGATAGGGCATGCGGCGGGGGTGTTGAGATATGCATTGGTTAACTAGGGAGGCGGGAATCATGGTCGATGGATCCAGTGGAGGTAGCCACCGGAGATGAGGTAGGCAGGCGGTGCGTTAGGAGGCAGGACGCTAGGTGGGGAACGGGACAGAGGCGGCGTAGATAAACGAAGAGGAAATAGATCATGACGTTGACGATGAGATATTACAGGAGAGAGGTTAACGTGGGTTGTTGGATTACCATCCAAAGGTCAGAAAAATTAAAAATTTTTGGGGCTAACAAATTATGTGACTGACGGTTAGTCAGTCGGAAAAAAAATGTCTGCTTGGCCCTCCTGAAGCTGAACTTCCTTGTACGTAGGCAAAGCAATATGAGTTCTTTTAAGAACTGTCCCGTATGCAGCCTTCTTATGGACCTTATCCATTTGTCATTTGTCGGCTCCATTGCTATTGATCTGTTTTTTCTAGTGGCAATTTTGTAAAGCTCGGGGGCCAATTCCTTTGGCGGCTCATTTTGGAGCCATTTTGTCGGACCAGAACCTCGCCTTGTGACCGGCACCCAACACTACTTCCGTAGAGGCCGCAAAGAGCTTGTCTATATAGCATCCCAAGGTGTGCCTGTGTCGACCCACGGCCTATCTGGATTATGCCATTCCTACGATCATGCGAAGCTGTTAATCTGACAAAGGCCCAGTCCGCCTTTCTTTTTCGTGCATATGCAGTGTTTGGCTGGCAAAACATAGGACGTGTTTTGTTGCCTAAATGATATTGAACTAATCATATAGAATACATAATCTTTTGGCGCGGTGTGCCGACGTGTGTTTTCTCGACTGCATGCAGAAGGTGAGCCCTCATGGAAGATTTCTTATTGAGCCAAGCCTACTAAACGAATACATCAATACGTGATCCACTATTATTATCAGTTTGACTGCGTAAAAAAATGTTATTAGTGATGGGTGATAATCGGCATTAGCGATGGGTTATGTATCTGTTACTCAGTAACAGATCATAACTGTGACTCGTTACCAACCCGTCACTAATCACTGAATATTAGCGACGGGTTATAATTTTAACCCGTCACTAATGACCGATGAATATTTGTTATGATAAAAATTAGATATTTTATCCTTTTAAACTTCTTTATCAAATATCATTAGTAACGCGTTATAACCATGACCCATCACTAATAACTAATTATGTCAAATTTCGTCAATGGTTATAATTTTGCTAAATGATCTTAAATGAAAATTTTGTCAACTACAAAATTGTAGATCCCGCTGAGTTCTATAATATTCATATAAAGTTTGTCTCCATCCAACTCCGTATGAAAATATTCGTGTCTAACCCATGCAATATTCAGTAAAACAGCCATAACTTTTGCATACGGAATCCGATTTTGACGTTTGACCTCTAGTTTCGAAGCTAACGAGGAGGCGCATCCAAAACAAAATACATGTTCTTAGACCTATACCTTTCTTGAATAAAAAAGGCTCGGAAGACCCTCGAGAGGACCTCTGAAGTTTTTCGTCGAAAATTAATCTTCTCCGATTTGCCTGAAAGTTTTTGGTGACATAGTGTTACATCTGAAAGTTAGTGTTACGTAGACATTTTATCAATCCGAGTTACCAAACTCACGCTAAAAATCATTGAATTTGTAATTTTTAACTTCGAGACCCTATGTGTGTCTTTTTAATGATTCCTACTAGTTTTACACTAGATCTAACACTTTAGTTTGTAGTTCTATGTGTGGTTCCTTTGATAATCTTTATATATTTATTTGTGCAACTATATAGCTTCAAATAAAAAATGATCAACTATAAAGTTATATATCTTGTCGAGAGCTACAATTTTCATATAAAGTTTTTTCATCTGAGTTAGTATAAAAATGTTATGAATTTTTTACCCGACCAGCAATGACTCAGGATCCGACCAGTCATTAGTGACGGGTCACTAAAAGCCCATCACAAATGAGTTAGCCATTAGTGAGGGGATCAGTGATATCCCAAGAGGGGGTGAATTAGGACACTTAAAACTATTTTGGCTCTAAAAAGAACACAAGATAAACATATATCAATTTCTATCTAAATATGCTCTAGATTTTATCTAGTTTGTCTACTCTACCGATCAAAGGGCTTGCAACCTATCTAAGAAGGTAAATTGCAAGTAAATGCGGAAATGTAAATAAGGTAGAGAGAGCAAACTCAGCACAAGGATTTTTCTTGTGGTATCGATGGCATAAATAGCACCCCTAGTCCACGTTGGAGTTTAATAAATGATATTCTCCTGGTCGGCACCCGGTCACGGCCTTTGTGCCACCAAGTCACAAAGACAAGGCCTCCACCCGGATGAGTCACCAAACCACCAAGGTAAGGTCTCACCACTAGCCTCTCTTCCGGTTCCACGCCGTTGCGATCACTTCGAAGCTTGAGTCACAAAGGAAAGGGTCTCTGCGTCCCCGCACAATCGCCTTACCGCTGCTCCACACCAAGTCGGAGGGTCAACAAGCTTGCCAACGAGTCACCAAGACTCCAAAGTACCAGTGTACCAAGAGGTATACTATTGGATCACTCCTTGATCCACTCTCTAGACAGTAATCACCTAGCAACTCACTCTCTAGGCTTATAAGTACTAATCACTCACTAATATTGTGCTTAATTATCTTGGATGATCACTTTTAGCACTTTGGTGGCTTGGATGTTTTCTTAGATGTATATGAACTTCTCTGGACTCTAGCTCACACAAATAACTGAGTGGAGGGGTATTTATAGCTTCAAACTCGTGCACTAGCCGTTAACCCAATGGCTCTAAAAAGCTGTTAACACCGGATGATCCAGTGAGAACAGTAGTACTAACACCGTATCATCCGGTGAGTTCACTCTCACAAACTAGCCGTTGGAACCCCACTCAAACCTCTGTGAACACCGGATACTCTGGTGTATACTCCATCTTCATCATCGGACTTTCTGGTGAGTATACCTTAGCCATCCGAGCCAACATCTTCTCTGTGTAAATTGCTCTAGTGTATTCTCTAGTGCACATCACTTCATCGCCAGACCATTCAGTATGTTATCCTCAGCCAGTCGAGCCAATGCAACCCTCTCTAGAAAATATGCTTTGGTGTACAAATCTTCAAAGCAACCCTCTGTCCCCCTTTAATAGAGATGCTCCGTTGAGTGCAAATACCCTAAGCACCAGACCATCCGGTGTAGTCATTTCTCCAGGGACTTTTTTCAATTCAACCAAACTTCATCCCAGCTTCGGTGGCTTCTTCATGATGAGACCTACTAATATATATTCTTGACATACATATTAGTCCATATGACTATATTGTCATTAATCACCAAAATTATAATGATGGCCTAAGAGGGCCATTTTCGCTACAATCTCTCTCTTTTTGGTGGTTGATGATAACACAACCAAAACAAGTGGAAAATAACAAATGATTCAAAATGTAGAGATCATACATGAACACAAAGTCTTACCACATTACTTGGATGCATGTTCTTACCACTTAGTCCCCCTTTGTTGTGGCTCCCCTTTCTCCATTGCCACTTTCTCCCTTGATTTGACCTAAGCAAGAGCTTATCCCCCTTTGTTAACCTTCATGTATCTTTCACTTGCTACAATCTCCCTTCATTGTTCATCTCCCATTCCTTGCTTTGGTCGTAAAACTTCTCCCCCTTTATCAACAATATTTCAAAAAGGACTATATGCACATATTGAACTTAAAGTGAAAAACATTAGAGAACATAGGAGAGAGCTTCACAAATCATGATCCAATTAAAAATGATACCTATTGTAGGGATACCAATATTGACGCTACACAAGAATGATACCAATTGAAAACTATAAAAGCATATGGATCATAATTCATGAAACTCACATAATATAGTCTAAACTCCCCCAATATGTGAGCATACATATGATGAGAAAGAAGCATATGTACAACTAGACAATATATCAAAATATTATGCATGGAGGTAGCTTAAATAAACAAAGATTTGACAATGATACCAACTTGAAGTGTTTGAGCATTGCATACCTCCAGGGATATGTTGATTGCTCCATGAGACTACAAGAGATGCAACTTGAAACAACTTTTAGTCTTAAAATCACAACCTATAGGATATACTCCCACTAAATGTGTGCATACAAGTGTTTAATACTTGTGAGATATATACACTTATTGTTGATAACAATAGGGACTTATCCTATAGATTGGATCATGGCACATAAAAGATATCAAATGTAAAACTAGTGCCATAAAAAAAACCTACCACTAATAAACCATGTAGGTTGCTCATGGATAAGAGAGAAATAAAAGCAACATACCATATGAAAACCTACATTAGACATTGCAATAAATTGAAATAAGCACATGCAATCCTAGTTGAGGTAAAAGGAGCTACGATAAATGAACGGATTTTGCATCTAGCTTCATTACCTCTTTTACCTTTGAATGGGGATTTAGGTATATGATGATCATGACCTCCATTAATATGTCAATCTTGTATACTTGGCTTCTTTGCTTGAATCTTCACTTCATCTTGTAAGCCAAACCTTCAAATCCGCAAAGCCGCCTCGGAGTTCAAGTCTTCTTTAGAACCCAAATCGATTGGGGCCCCTTCATGTTGGTGATGACTTCCTTGGGCACCCAAATGGGTTAGTTCCACCTCCTATCCTTCTTCACAACCATGTGTGCAACCACCTTGCCATTTTCCTTTTTCTTGAGCTTGTAGTGGTTGCTCTTTATCTTGTTCTTGTAGTTGGGCTTGGTGTAGAGGTTGGAGGTCTTGTTAGAGAGGTTTGTCATCTTCTTATTTTTCTTGATCTCCTTCTTCACTTGCTTGCATTAGAAGGACTTGTGGTCTTCTTAATGG
This sequence comes from Phragmites australis, assembly GCF_958298935.1. Taxonomy (NCBI): domain Eukaryota; kingdom Viridiplantae; phylum Streptophyta; class Magnoliopsida; order Poales; family Poaceae; genus Phragmites; species Phragmites australis. Next base: position 17,717,202 of record NC_084941.1, on the reverse strand, counting down.
CATTTGAAGCATGTCACGGTTAACCCCTCCTCAAGCTTCTTCACCATGAAAGCATGGTTATCTTGAGGAGGTTGGACATGTCCTTTGCCCTTTAATCTCGCTAAATCCTCCTTGAGTTTCTCCACATCTTGCTTGAGCTCATCATTCTCTTGTGCAATGTGTTCGTTAAATTATTCTATAACAATATTCTCAACACAAATCTCATTGCAAAGGGGTGAGCTAGATAAAACAAATAAATCATCACAAGAAGTGGAAGTATCTACCTTAGGATTGTAATTAAAAAGGGAGGTAGATTGCTTCAATGTGACCTTAGTTTGAGATTCAATATACTCAAATTTAGCCTTAAGCTCTTCATGCTTCTTATTTAACAAATTGAATTTGCACAATAATTGTTCATAATTAGAAACAAATGTAGCATGAATATTATTAAGTGCATTGAATTTCTTAAGCTCTTTAGATTGCTTTTTAAAGGCACTTTGTTGTTCATTGATTAAATGAAGGACTTCATCATAGGAAGGAGAATCCTCACCGGCTTCATCATCACTTACATCGTTATCCATACATTTGGCCATAATGCACTTGTGAGATGGCTTGCAAGACGACTTGTGTGATGATGACCTTGAAGAAGAGATTCTCTTGGAGGAGTGGATGATGATGCTCTCATCACTTGAGCTTGAATCTTTATTATCACTCACCCATCTTCTTATGCTTGCGAATGCTTTGGCTCTTCCTCTTATCTTCCTCTTGTTCTTAGTTTTTTTCTTCTCCTTCTTAATATGATCAATTGTTTTGATCAAGTCCTTCATGGAGATTGGTTGATCAATCTTGGCATTGATCTTCTTTATGTTTTTCTCCACTTGTGAGATAAGCTTGGCCACTTCGGTATCCATCTCTTCATCGCTTGAGGTGCTTTGCTCATCTTCTTCATAGCTCTCTTCATCTTCATCTTCATCTTCACCATTTTCACTTGAGCTTGACTCTTGCTCTTGTCTCCTCATCCTTGCCTTCATGTGTTGACATTTAGCTTGCTTGCTTGTGAGAGCAAAGTTCTTGATGTTAGATGAGGAAGAAGCTTCCACCCTCATGTTCATTCTCATCTCATGGGCGGTGATCTTGCTGAGCACTTGACTTGGAGTCATCTTCTTGATGTCATTGTTGTTGTAGATGATGGAGACAATTAACGTGTACTTTCCGTTAGAGCCCCACTCAAACCTTTGTAAACATTGGATACTCCGGTGTATACTCCATATTCATCACCGGACTTTCCGGTGAGTATACCTTAGCCATCCAAGCCAACATCTTCTGTATGTAAATTATTCTGGTGTATTCTCTGGTGCACATCACTTCATAACCGGACCATCCGATGCGTTATCCTCAGTCAGCCGAGCCAATGCAACCCTTTCTGAAAAATATGCTCCGGTGTACAAATCTTCAGAGTACTGGACTTTCTGGTGAGGTCACTGTATTCTTCCCTTTGTCAACAATACTCTGGTGCATTTCTCCGTTGTGTTCAAATCAATCACCGAACTATCTGGTGGGGTCTTCTGCTTCTTTTTTATCTTTTATACTATTCATTATTGGTGTATTGTTCGGTGTTGCCTTGCTTCATCACCGGACTATCCGATGAGGCTTTCATGTCTCTGTCCCCCTTTAACAGAGATGCTCCGGTGAGTGCAAATACATTGAGCACTGGACCATCCGGTGTAGTCATTTCTCCTAGGTTTTTTCCAATTCAACCAAACTTCGCCCCGGCTTTGGTGACTTCTTTATAAATTGCATCCATGAGACCTACTAACATATATTCTTAACAAACATGATAGTCCCAATGACTATATTGTCATTAATCTCTAAAATTACAATCATGACCTAGTAAGGCTATTTTCGCTACAACCACGCTCGTGGGCCTTTGTACCAACCAGGACCTTCGTACAGGCAGAACCTTCGTACCAGCTGGACCTTCGTCAAGGAGGAACCCTTCGTCTAACCTTCATTGAGGAAAATGACTTGTCAGGCCTTCGTTGAGAAGTAACCCTTCGTCAAGCCTTCATCGAAAAACAACCATTCATCAAGCATTCGTTGAACAGCAAACAAACCTTTATCTAAATAGACCTTCGTACCAACAGAGTCTTCACATCAGAAGACCCTTCGTACCAGGGACACCCTTCGTAAATAAGGCATTCTGTAGCAGATAAGTTTACGCTACAGTTGCTCATTTTTAGCGTAAACTTTGCCATTCTACTAACTTTTCCCGTAACAGGAAGTCCTGCGGCTTCCGTACATGGAGAACCCTTCGTACACAAAGGACGCTTCATACAGGGAGAACCCTTCGTACGCAGAACTATCTCGCGGCTGCACTACGCGGGCTTGAGCATTATCCCCGAGATCACAGTGCTAAAGACCCCCGTGTCGACATGGCGGCCATCGCTCTGTCGACGACCTTGAAGATGTGCCTCCACAGTCTGCCGTGTCGATGTAGCAGTATGCCGAAAGCCCCGTGTGCAGAAGCCTGAGAGGAACAGCCTGTCCAGAAGCACATGCGATGACGATGCCGACAGGCCAAAGCCCGGTGCGAAGAATAGCTCCAACCTTCTAGGCGAAGCTGGGCAGCCTCGTGGGCACCGTGGACCAACGGGCTGAACTTCTGTCAAGCTGCATCGGGCTGAAGCTCCACCGGGCTGAAGCAGGACGGTGCACATGGGCCTTTGGACATACCACATGGGCCTTCGGCCAGACGGAGCAGGCGCGCGGCTCGCAGGCCTTCGGACGCGAGGGTCTTTATCGGGACGCACGGGCCTTCGTCATCATGCGTAGGCCTTCGGACAATCGAGCCTACGTCACCACGCGCGGGCCTTTGGACATTCGGGTTTCGCCCCTATGTTTGACCCTCGGACACAACTGGGCGCTTCGGGGCATCGGAGCCTGACCGGGTCGCACGCCACCCGTGTGGGCCTTGCGACCGTGTACACCGGCCCTCGGGATCGAGCTTCCCACACGTAAGCAAGCGCGCTGCATGCCTGCATCCAGCCGGTGAGCACGCGCCACTTTTCTTGCCAATTTCCACGCAGTATACCCTTTATCCTAGGCCTTTGAAAGACGATACTGCTAGCTCTTGTTTTTTACGTACACAAGTACTATGCTAGGTACATTTCTTGCACTGACATATGCAGATCAGTCCACATACCTTCGCCCAGACGTGAACCCCTCATGAAACAAGCTGCTGATTGAATGCAAGAACGATTTCATTTTTCGCGCGCTTACATCACGCAGAAAGAATTATTTTTTGCATCCATGCATGCGAAGCATGTTATCAAGCACCGAGAGCCCTACTCTATATACGAGTGCATCGTGTCTATGCATATGCCAAAGCATTTAATCTACTGACACTAGTACAGAATGATACTGTACAGACAGGTGAAAACGCTTTTTTACATGCGTTTAGCGCACCCGCCTGCGACCGAAGGTCTGATTTTCACAGGCGCAAAAGTGACTGTCTGTGGAAATCGATTTTCACAGGCGGTCCACATAAAGAACCGCCTATGGAAAATGATTTCCATAGGCGGTTCCTAATGTCAACCGCATGTGAAAATCGATTTCCATAGACGGTTGGTTTAATAAACCGCATGTGGAAATAGTTTTCCAAAGGCAGTTCTTTATGTCAACCGGCTGTGGAAATCGATTTCCACAGGCGGTCCACATTAGCTGTCACCTTAGATATAAAGATTTTCACAGGCGGTTCCATATGTCGACCGCACGTGGTATGTATTTATTTCAAAATAAAATAATTAGGATATATTTTATTCCATCCAGATTTCATACAGTTTCAATAACAATATGAATAGCATCACATATTTCAATATTTAACACAAGTACAATAATATTTACAACATCACAAACCTATATAGCTAAGAGTCGCTCTCCCACACACAAAGTCTTGGATGGCTAGCTAATTCACCTCCGCGATCAAAGAATCTACCATTATTGTGGATGACTTCGTGCATAATAAATCGGCACATGTCACATTGGACGTTTTGGATTTCTTTATCGGTGAGAGCTTGGTTGGCACATTGGATCATTCTTGCCTAGTTTGAAAACACAACTAAAAGAATTAAAACACTACTGACAACGGAAACATAACCAAATAAGAATGTGCAGGCGCAATGATGACTTACGTCCTCAGGGTTCGTTGTGTACCTCCCGTTTATCATAAGAAATTAACAAACATAGTATCCACAAAGAACAGTATTGAAACCTTGCTTGTGGCACTACAAATAAAAATGCAACGTATTCGTTAGTTCAATAAAACTCTTCGTCATTAATAGTGGGATACAAGAATTAGAAGTTGTGTTATTACCAGAAAGTGTGTACGGACCGTCATCGCATCCGGCTTGTCCGTATCATGTATCCCACCTTTCATTATGTACCACTTGTAGGCCCTATTCGAAAGCCAACAAGTAATTATCAATTCATAAATAATGTATAAGAATTTTAAGTATGGGGGGTTTCCTTTACCTCTGTATAACGTCAATGAAATTTTGGTAGGATTTTTGTTGGAAATCGGCAGAGTCAAGGACCACAAGTCTGCTCGACTTCGGTATCAGTATTATACAAATATAGTGATCGCTACATGAATACTTATGTTAGATTCTTGATCGATCAACTAAGTTGAACACTTATGTTAGATTCATAATGTATCACACTTACTTAAAGTTGTAGGGAGCGAAGATGCAATCCTTGTCCTGCATTTCTAGCATAGCCCTTCCTATGTAGGTTGACATTTCGAGCCTTTATGTTTTGGTTGCTTCTTTTATGACCCGTACTTTATCCTTTTTACTCTTCCCCTTACTCCTAGTGTCATCAGTCCTTATGTTCACGACCATGTTGGGCTGGAAAATTCGTTGCGGATCAATGATTCCGACAGGCCTCTTCAACTTTTCCGCATCATTAAATTGCATCCTACATAACAAGTTAATAGTCATTAGCTTCTATAGCATATATTGGTACATATATAAACGTAGGGGTAGATTGTTGGCACTTACAGGCACCACACGCTTATGAGATTGACGTCAAATTTGTCGAGGCGGAACAAAGCGTGCATATCCTTAAAATCCAATATGAGGTAGTTGTCTCCGCTTAGATAAACGATAGCGGGGACAGAAGCAGTGATTATGGAGAGCCCCGCACGACATGCCCTCATGTACCATTCGTGAAATTTTCTCATCTCCCATGGACCTTCCTGGAGTTGAAACGATGGCAGAAATGACTTACCATGCTCATATTTTTCGGGAACATTCAGTGTAGGCATGAAATCTATTTGTGAGGTACTTAATGCTTTGACGATCTCTTTCGTGAGATCACCCTTCGCTAGAGATTCCTAAGCGAATGATGCCTTTGGTTTTGACGAGGATAGAAGCCACCTCTTCATTGGATCAGGTAGATCAATCTTCCCATATGGGGTAATCATTGTAGGAACTCTCCGATGCTCAGGTGATGGATGTGCTGGAGGCGAAGATGCCGGAGTCGGAGACGCTGGAGGCAGAGGTGCCTGAGTTGTAGACGATGAAGCACGATGCGAAGTTGCCTGCGGCGGAGATACCATGCGCGGGGGCGATGGTGCCTGAGGCGGAGAGGGTATGCGCGGGGGCTGAGGTGCCTGAGGCGGAGTGGGTTGGCTCTGGGACTGAGGTGCCTGAGGCGGAGTGGGTTGGCTCTAGAGCAGAGGTGCCGGAGTCAGAGTAGGTTGGCTCTGGGGCAGAGGTGCCTGAGGCAGAGATGCTGGGCGCTGGGACAGGCGTGATGCTAGCGATTATGACTTCTAACAGCTGAATATGATATCCCGTCTGGGCCACAGAATGAAGTTTCCAACAGCCTCATCGAGAATCTCAATACCCTCAGGTGTGCAGATTTCAAGCTTGTACTTCATGAAAACCGGCTGCACTGAGTCCACTTGTACCTTGGCGTAACCGGCCAGAATATCTTGACTGTGAAACACACGGCCTGGAATGGCCTGGCCAGTGGCAGCCTCGACAGTGAAGTCTCCCTTGCCGAACGGAACATGAAGAATGCAAGGGGTAGCCTCTGTGATTTCATCCACAGGATATCTCTGGCTATCGAAATGTGTGGACCCGACGCTGCTCTGAAATCCTGGGCTGGTTGGTTGCTCTATCAACATTAATGCCGCCCTTTCCTTCTCCTTTTCATTCCACATCTTCATGAATTCGACCTTAACCTGTTCTTGTATCTATTCCTCTAGGGTCTTCTTATATCTATTACGGGTCTTGTACTGGCTCGCATCGTCTGGGAACCCATGCTTCCAGCCCACTTTTGATCCGATGCCTCGAGTGTGACCCGGGTGTTCCTTGTTCCCCAGGGCCTTGGTAAGCAGGTCATTCTCCCTGTCGGGCTCTAGAGACCCTTCCTTAGCAAGCCCTTGGATGGTCTGGGTCACCTCCATGGTCTCGGGGCTATTGAAGGCTAAGTCCCCAGACTCAGTTCATTGTGACCGAGCGTAGACCCAGTTCCTGCTTCGCTCGTCACAATTTTCTAAAGGGTTGGGTTTTCCAGCTTGGGCAGCCTCTTCTTCTTGCCTCCTCCACTCAGGAATTTTGGGGGCGTACCCAGATGAGCCCAAGTGATGGTGGTGCTTGTTCTTCTTCGCAAGGTGCTTGAACGATTCACCCAGTTTGATGGCATCAGGTGTGGTCTTCTACCTAACAAACTCTACCCATTGCTCTGGCGTAATCTTTCCATATTTATTAAAGGGTACCAGATTCTTCTTCATGAATTCCTTATTGAGCTCACTCTTCCAGCCCCGGAAGCTCTTTCCCATAGTTTTCAATGCATTCTATTTGGCTGCTTCCTCTGTTCCCGAGGGGAATCAGATGGTTCTCTGTAATGTTGCCCACAGGAACTCCTTCGTCTCATCCGACACCAACCGCCAATCAGTTACAGTGATTGGGACGTACTCCTTGATAAGGAATCCGCAACTGTTGCGGAATTTGGCGTAGGCCTCATGAGGTGCAACAGGCTCCCCTTCAACACCAATCTGTGTTATTGTATAAATGCCGGACGGTAACTTGTTTCTGCTATGCTCGCCCCTTCTTTGTTTCAGCTTCGGCGCAGAGGGACCCGAAGTTTCAGGCACAGATGTAGCGGTGGGTTGTGGCGCAAATGATCGACGCGAAGATCTTTGCACCCTCACCCTCTAGAGAGAAAAAAAAGGAGAGTTGATATGAACAGAAGATATTCCTCCATTTAAGAAGTATAAAATGCATTGACTCAACTAAATACCTCTTCGGCGGGATCGTACTCGTTGTTACTTTCCCGACGTCGGATCTTCCGATCGCACGGAACAGGGCTCGGGCTGTGATACGAGCCCGAGCTTTTGCTGCTGTCGGAGGAGGACAGCTGGTGAGGGCTTGGGTCCCTATCCGACCTCCTGCTTCTATCCTCTTCTGCAAGCGACCTCTGTGCCGGGGAGGCCTCTATTGCGAGAGTCCTCTGTGCCGGGGAGGCCTCTATTGCAACATCTGACATCCTGCTTGCTTCTGGTTTCTTAGGAGTTACTGTCCTCTTCTGCCCCATGGTACTTAATCGACCGCTGGATTATTGTTGCCTAGAAAAAACTAACAAGTATGCAATGGTACATCAATGAAATCGTGGCATTGTACGGGCATTCTGCTAGTATGGAAAAAAAGGGGAATTTAGTAGTAGTGTAAAATGCAAAATAGAGTATCATAGAACACAAGAAAATCATAGAAATTAGAGAGCAGAGAATGATAATATTGGATTATTCCACGAGGTTGGTCTCAAGTTAGAACATAACTTAAGCTAGCTCCATGGATTTTTGTAATCACTAGAGTGCTTGTCGCATGACAGCAAATGCTTTGGAATTTAGGGCTATGGAATGTTAGGTTTGAATCTTAAGAGCAAAAAGAAATTCAGGCATGACTCGCTGCATGCCCCTTTGATACATGCATGAAGTTGTATATGGTCGCTCATATGGGTACCACATTACTTGAACTATTTGGTAGGGGTAATAGTTTTAGGTATTGGTTGATATGGACATCTAATTTGGAGGACATTGATCGTTGGGAGCTACTAGATGATCGAGTAGAATTTTGTGTTATGTGCCTAAGGAACAAGTAGTATATCCATGCTCGTTTGGATTTAGGGATAAGGAGGGGGCTGGATAGGGAAGGTGGACTGATTCAAAGTCTAAGCTAAGGCCGAGCACATGATCCAAAGCCTAGAAAAGCTCAGAAATATTTATTTTGCAATTTATTCGAACAATATTAATTTCTATAAGCTGAGGATGCTTTTGCAGGCAGCATAAAGTTGAATGAAATACATGGTATATGAACGATCGGTCATTGATTTTAAAATAAAAAATGTGCTTCCATTGGACCAATTTACAGCACTGATGTGTTAATACATAGAGAATATGAAAAATTGAATGAGGAGCACAAAAGGAGTACATTATGATAAACGAAGAGCTTAAAGAACAAGATAACAAGTTGCCTAACTTTGATAACTGGCCTAGCCTCAAGTGCTAAATGAGGATCTTGTGTTGGCATCAAGTAGAGAATAAAATGCTCAAATGTCTAGCTTTATCTTAGTGCTACCTTATTTTCCTAAAAACAGTGATTTTGCCAAAATGGTTCATGTTTGTCGAATTGCTTTCAGTAGGAAAAATAAATATCTATAGCCTTAAAAGGATATGCTGCTGGGATTACTTGCTGGAAAAAGGTGCAGCGCAAGGAACATCAATAGTACAAAGATGTTAGTTATCCTCGAGCTAAGTGCCTTGTTTCAGATAATGTAGTATACTATTTGTAATTCCTAGGCGTGGATAATAAATCTAGCCGATGAAGCCATAATCATAAATTAATACGGACAGAAACAAGAATCTTTTACTTCTATTATGTCGTCTTGCAACTGATAGACTGGAGACTGTCAGAATAAATTCACCGGTGGTGCATCTGACATTTGAATGACTGATTTTAGTGCCTTTTCCTAATAAATATTGGCAAGCAATGTGGGTAAATTTGCTTCTGTTTTGCTGATTATGTTGCTACAGGAGGGGCTAGGAGCTTTAGGGTGATGAAATCCTTTAGCCAGAAGGCAGGGATCCAAGGTGGACTGGGCGCAGCTTTTCCTTCTCATGCCACCTTCCCTCATTATGCCATCCCACAAGGCCTCCCTTACCATGTCTATGGGTAATCTCCCCCTCCCTCGGTCCCCCCTCCTCTCTCTCTCTCTAGTGAGTACTGGCACAGTATTGCTCTGGGCTTTGATACAGAAAATGGATGTTTTGCCATGCCTCCATTTTGTGTTAATTGCTGATTTCGTGATGATGAACTATGTTCTGTGTTCGTGAAAAAAAAGAGAAACGCTATACTCTTTTTAAAAGACATTGCTTCACTAAATTGCTGACATAAACAGGAGTGGATATTGTGAGATAAAATCGTTCTTCATGCTTAACCTTGGTTTTAATTAAGTTAAATATAGTCCCCAACCAAGCAAATTATAGAGTGCCTCACTGATCGAGCTAAAACATGTTGGAAAAAATTAATATATAGGTTCATCCTTGTGTAATTTTTCAAGTTCTCAAGAAATTAAATTGCAGTTATTAGAACTACATAGGATAAATATATATGCAACCACTATGCATGACACAATTACTAAATCAGTAGAGCATGAAGAATTTATGTGCCACTCTGAACTCAACTCTCCTCAAAATTTTAATTAACCCTGCTGGTTTCCATTTCACATGTAGATGAAGCTCAAGGGCTTTCTAATTGAAAATGCTACGATTGTTACTACATCCATCTTCGTGAGTAATTATGATATATAGCTAACTTTGTGAGAAACAAAATGGTAATGCAATATATCGCTATAACTTCCTGAGTAATTATGATATATCCATATAATTTTGTTATCAGAAACACAATGGTAATACACAGACCTGCTGTGCATCATTATTTGATGAGCAAAACCAAATTAGTTAACAATAAAAGATCACCCGAATGCATGCGAGCAATGTCAAAACCCTACATGAACTAGGCGCTGCACCACGGCACGATGGCCGGCATCACAAAGAAGAGGGGGTATCACACGGCCGGCCAGAGAACCGACTACGATGGTTCGGCCGGGAGGGGGATATGGACCTACTCACCGGCGGCGGCGTCTCCTCCTCGGCGCGGTCCAACTCGGCGGCGGCGGCTCCTCCTCGGCGCTGTCGAACTCGGCGGCGGCGGCTACTCCTCGGCGCGGTCCAACTCGGTGGCGGCGGCTCCTCCTTGGCGTGGTCACACTCGGCGGCTGCTCCTCGGCGTCGGACCGGTCCTCCTCGTCGGGGGCGACAGCGGAAAGGGAGAGCGCGGGAGGTAGACGAATGGACAGCCTGACGGCGCGGTCGATGGTTTGTGAAAGCACTAGGGTTTTCGGGACCGCACACGGTTATATAAATAGAAATAATTTTCACAGGCGGTTAACTTAAGAAACCGCTTGTGGAAATGATTTTCACAGGCGGTTCACCTAAGGAACCGCCTGTGGAAATAGATTTTCACAGGCGGTTCACCTAAGGAACCGCCTGTGGAAATTATTTCCACAGACGGTTTCTTACGTTAACCGCCTGTGGAAACCTGTGAAATGATTTTTGCTTGTTTGGGAAATACTATTCTATTACATATTAAAGCATCTTAAATATTTTATTACATATTAAACCATCTTAAATGCATACAAGTCCTTAATACAAATTAAAACTTATCCTAATTGTATACAAATTTCAGGGTTCTGTCACATTGGAAAATAATTCGCATAACATGGTACTATTTGCCTTGAACTGTTTTCCCTACACCATTCAGATGCATGTACGGCATCACAGATCTATTGAGGATTGCTTCTACAAGTTTGACCTTTTCTGGATCTCCAAAAGGCGGCACGTCGTCGAACTGATTGTATTCTTCCTCATCCTCCACATTCTCGACTCCGACAATTCTTTGTTTTTCGGCAATAACTACGTGCTTCTTTTCATTCGCGGGGTCGATTATATAGAAAACTTGTGCGACGTGATCAGCGAGTACCCACGGGTCATCTTTGTGGCCTACAATGCTAAGGTAGATAATTGTGAAGCCGTAGTTGTCCAGCGCCACGCCATTTGGGTGTTTGACCCATTTGCACCGAAAGACGGGGATCTGCAGATTCACTCCATAGTCGAGTTCCCAGATTTCTTCTACGAACCCATAGTAGGTGACCTTTTCCCCTGTTGTGTCAGAGGCTTCTGTTCAAATGCCGCTGTTTTGGGTTGTGCTCTTTTTGTCTTTTGCTTTGGTATAAAACGTGTACCCATTAATGTCATACGCTTGCCATGACGTAACTAAACTTGATGGGCCACAAGCCAATATTTTCACATTTTTTTTATCTACAGATTCACCGTCTGGAAGGTTTTGGTTGTTGAACCATGTGGTGAAGCGACGCTTGTGCTCTTTCAATATCCAATCATACGAGCGACCTTGATTTTTTGTGTAGAGCTCATTTAGGTGTTGCTCGACGTACGGCGCCACTAATTGGATCTGCTGCAAGATGGTGAAATGTGCTTCTTCCACTTCTTTGTAATCATGATCGATGAATCTTTTCTTTCCTTTGGTCCCTCTCCCAGACAACCTCCCCTTATGTCGAGATACAGGTACACCAATCGGATTAGAATCTTTTATGTAATCGATGCAACACTCAACGACTTCCTCGGTACTGTAGCCCTCGATCATGGAACCCTCTGGGTGAGCACGATTCCGTACATAGCCCTTGAGAATGCCCATGTACCGCTCAAATGCATACATCTGATGTAAGAATACAGGGCCCAGCACAATTATCTCATTCACGATGTGAACCAAGAGGTGTACCATGATATCGAAAAGGATGGAGGGAAGCACATCTCAAGTTGGCACAAAGTCTCTACCAAGTAACTATGTAGAGCACCCAGTTTTTCAGCATCGATCACCTTCTGAGCAATTGCGTTGAAGAAGTGACACAACCGTGTGATGACCACCTGTATGTATCTTGGCTTGATACCCCTGATTGCAATAGAGAGCATCTGCGTCATCATCACATGACAATCGTGAGACTTCATGCCGATTAGCTTCAAATCTTTCATCGAGACTAGGTTCTTAATGTTGGATGAGTAGCCAGTCGGGACTCTCACCCCACGTAAGCACTTGCACAGTGCCTTTTTCTCCTCAGGTGTCAGAGAGTAGCTAGCTGGCGGAAGATAATGTTTCCCATTTGGTCTATCTTCAGGGTGTAGCTCTGGCCTAATTTCAAAATGCACCAAGTCCTTACATGACTTGATTCCATCCTTTGTCTTGCCTGGTATGTCCAGTAAGAGGCCAAGGATGCTATCACACACATTCTTCTCAACATGCATGACATCGATGTTGTGACGGACGTCCAAGTCCTTCCAGTAGGGCAAATACTTAAAGAAAATTGGCATCTTCTTCCACAGCGTGCTGGTCGGCGTCTCACTTTTCTTCCTCTTTTTACCCTTCGGCAACTTCCCAAAAACAACCTTGATGCTACTAACCATTTGAAACACTCGTGCCCCGCTACGAGGTTTCGGGCCAGTATCTTCCTCAACCGTGTTGTAAAAATGTTTCTTCATATTGTGGTATCTGTGAGTTCTGAGTAAGAACCGTCGGTGTCACATGTACACTACCTTCTGTGAGTATGGAAGGTACACATACGCGGTTTCATCCAAGCACACTGCACATCCTTGCTTCCCTTTAACCTATCCCGATAGGTTAAAAAGGGCGGGATAATCATTGATGGTAACAAAAATCATTGCTTTCAGCGTGAAGTACTGTTGTCGGAACTCATCCCACACCCGGACCCCCTCGTTCCACAGTTTCGCCATATCTTCCATCAATGGTTCCAGAAACACATCTATATCGTTGCCCGGTTGTTTCGGTCCTTGGATAAGAATGGACAGCATAAGGTACTTCCGCTTCATGCATAGCCATGGAGGAAGGTTGTAGATGGCCAGGACCACTGGCCAAGTGCTATGTGAGGTGCTCATGTCACCGAAAGGATTCATTCTGTCAGTACTCAACGCGAACCTTACATTCCTTGGTTCTTCAGCGAACTCTGAATACATGGCATCAAACTTTCTCCATTGCCTAGCATCAGCGGGGTGTCGAAGCTTAGTTCCATCCTTCTTGCGCTTATCGAAATGCCAACGTATCAGTTCAGAGTCCCTAGGTTTCGAGTACAGGTGCTGCAAGCGGGGTATCACTGGTAGGTACCACATCACCATCGCAAGACTTCTTCTCTTCTTCTCCGCGTTGGAAGAAGTGTCTTCTTCGTCACGACCAGCATGACTCTTCTTCTTCTTCGTGTTGGCGGAAGCATCTTCGTCCTCACAATCATCATTCCTCTTGTACCGACTCGCATTGCACACTGGACATCTATCCAAGACTTCGTACTCTTTACGGTAGAGGATACAGTGGTTCAGACACGCGTGTATTTTTTGCACATCCAATGACAACGGGCAGATAAGCTTCTTCGCCAGATAAGTGGTGGTGGGCAAGGTGTTAGGCTTCGGAAGCATGTTTGCCAAGAGACTCAACAGATCCGAGAAACTCTTGTCAGACTATCCATTGCTGGCCTTCAACCTTAGAAGTTCAAGCATCGAATGCAACACCGTAAACTCCTTATCACAGCCCTTCGATTCCTCATACAAAAGTTCCTTCGATGCCTTTTTTAACGCCTCGATATTATCTAAACCTCTCGGGTCCCTTAAAACATGCGGTTCTGTGTGGCGCAGCATTTCCTCCAGATCAAAGTCCGCATCATCATCCAGATCAAAATCGGCATCATCATCCATCATAACATCAGTGTCGCCTTCGACTGCTCCCTCATCATCAGCATCTACTTGATCAGCAGCGATGTCCTGGTTTGGTTTGCTTGTACGTTGTTCGCCGTGATTGGACCAACATTTGTAATCCTCAACAAAACCTCTCAAGATCAAGTGTGATTTGATTATACTTGATTTGTCCCACAATTTCTGGTTCTTGCAGTCAGAACATGGACAATATATTTCCTTTATCTTCTTAGTTAAAGCGTTCTTATCTGTGGCTTCAATAAAAACAGAGAGTCCTTTGATGTATATTTCTCTATGTCTTGGCGCATCATACATCCATGCTATGTTCATCTTTAACTTCAACCACAAAATTAGATACATTAATTAATTAATTAATTAATTTGAAAATCAGAATTAAAAAGATTTTTTTTAAAGAAGGAAAATATGGGCTTGTTATGATTATAATATGTCTACGCAATTGAATCTACATTAATGTAAATTTATGACTCAAAATAATGTGAATTCATTACTCTCTCTCCCTCTCCCTCTCCCTCTCCCTAGATCTAGATCTAGATCTAGAGAAAAAATCCCCATTCATGATGAAACCTCCTAAGGCTAAAAAATATCACATTCTAGCTACATTTTTAAAATATAATACTAGAATCATGAGAATCTACACAATTAAATCAATATTACAACAAATTTGAGCTAATTTGATGATCTAAATGGCAAGAACCATGATCATCTCTAGATCACATTGAAACTCTAATTTAGCCTTAAATCTTAATCTAAACTTTTAAAAAAAAAATGCAAGCTAGGGATGAGATATACATACCTTATTTGGCTCCTCCAAGGAAATCAAAAACAAAACCTTCCCCACCTATTTTCCAAATAGGCCGCCATAATAAATGCTTACTATTTCGAACAGTAAGTCTGTCTGAATGGAGCTGGCCGAAAAGGAGGAGTATTTATGGACTATTTGCACAGGCGGTTGACATAAGAAACCGCCTATGAAAACTAATTTCCACAGGCGGTTCCTTATGTGGACCGCCTGTGAAAATGGATGTCAGCCGCATGGGGCCTCAGCCACTTTCTCAGGCGGTTCGTAGGAAGAACCGCCTGTACAAGTCAAATCTAGGTATCTCAGAAAATAGGTTTTGTAGTAGTGTGAATACGTGTATTAACCTTTCACTCAAGGAACTTCATTCCTCGCTTGCAGGTTTTGGCCCTTCGTATAGGGTATTTACCCTTCGATTGAGAGTTTTCATTCTTCGGTATGACGAAGCATCCATTCTTCTTATGTGTTTTATTTTTCATATGGCAAAAAATACGCTTCATACATCGCATTTACGCACTGAAGAGTTTATTTTGTGAGCATCTGCATGAATACATACTTCACGCATATATACGCTTCACATGCGTGTATATCTTCATTACTCATTTGTAACGAAGCGCATACTTCTCGTACATGCGCATAGCATCATCACTCAAGAATGCATACGTTTCGCATGTTTTGTATTGCATAAGTGCATCGAGATATTTATTCTCCACGTATGTTCACTTTTTCGAATGCTCGCATAACATATGCAACAAAGCGTTTATCCTTCGCACAGTTGCTGAAGTCATCTTTACGCTTGCCTTATTTATTTGCATCGAAGCATCTATTCTCTACAAAGGTAGGCATCTCACCCTTCGCGCGCGGGATTATTTATTCTATTCAGTATTTACCTTCCCTCTGTATGTCGAAGCATTTGTTTTTCACGAATGCAGGTTTTTACCCTTCACTCGAAGGAATAATTATCCCTCATGCAAGTTTTAACCTTCGCTTGTAAAGCATAACACGAATCACTTGCAGGAATCTATACTCTTCGCATGATGAAAATGGCGATCATTTGCTGATAATTCTCCGTTTCTATCTATATTTTATGTTGAAACACTGATTGCACAGCACACTAGTCGAGGGATAACACTCGCCTTCACAAAAATGTAAGACGAAGTGATGGTTGCCCTCAATAAGAGGCAACGCTCCTTCGCACCAATGAAAAGACAAAGCGTCGATAGATCTCAAAAGCGAGGCATCACCTTCGCAAAAAATGTAAGATGAAGTGATGGTTGCCCTCAATAAGAGGCAACGCTCCTTCACGGCAATGAAAATATGAAGCGTCGTAGACCTCAAAAGCGAGGCATCACCTTCGCAAAAAAATGTAACACGAAGTGACGATTGACCTCAATAAAAGGCAACACTCCTTTGTGGCAATGAAAAAAATGATAAGATGAAGTGCAGGTTTTACTCTTCGCTTGAGGGAATAATTATCCCTCATACACAGGTTTTAACCTTCGCATGAGAAGTGATCTCATTGCTCCTATGCAGAAATTATTAATCTTTGAAAGATGGGGCTTATCCCTCATATACCGGAGGTGTTATCCTTCGCTGCTACATTTATCATTATGCTAAAGCATTTACTTTTTGGTTATACCTTTTGCGCATTTATTTAACACTTGCATACAGACATGGGCTAAGAGTGCCTCCCCCGCACTGAAGGCAAAAGAGAGACCTTTGGATTACATCAATACATTTAAGTATTTATTCTTCATATGCACATACCTAACATATATCGATTATAATGTGTTTCTCATCTTCAAAAAGAATGCGAAGCACTTATGGTCCTGCACATACCTAACATTGTTGCCACCTCGGGACCCCTGGACCGACGGGGTCCCTAGTGTCAATCATGGCCAGGGTTGCGTCCAAACTGCCATTGGACCTGAGGTTCTGGCGAAGCGTGAGTTTAGGTGCGGCAGCCGCATGGACCTCCACACAGGCATGGCTGGGGAATCGGCCTCCTGGGCTATCACCCTGATAGTCTTCTTCTTTAGTGGCATCCTATCTCTCCTAGTGTTTCTATACTTATTCTCTCCCCATGGACGGCACCACTATTGGTGAAAGAAACTGTCTTCCACAAACAAAGTGCGGCGAGACCCAAGTCACAAGAATAGCTCAAGCTTGAAGGAGAGGCGAAGAATAAGGAGACACCAAAGTTGTCTGGATAATCTTTTTTCCCCCTTTTGGCTTGATGGCAAAGGGTCTATATTTATACAGATATACAGAGTATGAATGTACAAACTCAAGAGGAAGGATGAAGATGACGTGTTAACAAAGTCAAGCGAAGGGGATACCGGTGGAAGTGATGAGACGGTCGAAGAGATTGGGATTGGGAGAGACTTGTCGGTGGTCAAGATCACAAGACAGAGTGTATGCGTTGACATCAGGATGCTTGCCTGGGGTCAAAGCAAGCAGTTGTGAGTCACGCTTTGAGAAGCGTGTGAGGCGGTTTCGTGGTTTGGCCTCAAAACCATGGAGGGGTCAAATGCACATGGCATCATCGCAGAGCTAGTGTCGAGGTGAAGCTAAGTGCTAAAGGTATCATGGCCGTTCAATGGACGGAGTGGATAATGGACCAAAATACCCTGGTGATAGGTAGGAGGCTATTCTAAGCAAAGGATATTTTGGAAACAAGGAAGCTTAAGTGCTAAGCTACCTCTCTAGACCTAAAAATAGAGAGGTAGGGCTGTAGGGATGTAGTGAGCCAGCCATTTATGCTTGAGATCTAGGGTTTTAGAGGAGAAGAGAGGATAGGCTTAGCCTTTGTAATAGGTTAGACTTTTGTGAGAGAAAAATACTTTGTAATCTGTCTACAATAGGGTCACCTCTTGTTGAAATGAAGTGAATGTTTCCTCCCGTGTTCGAGTTCATCTCCTTCTAGTCACTTTCTTTTGGCTCTGTGTTTTGTTGCAAGTTTTTCTTTTTGGATGTGATTTTTGTTTTGGTTTTTTTGGCTGGAAGTTCAGCACCTTGTGCAGTGATTCTCTTTGTTGTTAGAGACATAAAATTCACACACATATGTGTACAAGTGGGTATTGATTTCTCTTGCCTCTATTCTATCAACTTAGGGGTTTTCTTCTCTAGGTAGCTCTTGTTGATTCAAAATTGCAAGCTTTTGTACACTAAGACATATATAATGGTCGTAAATGGAACCTATGGGTCATATACCATATGAGGTTTTGAGGTGCATTGGGTGATCAAATAGGAGAAGGAGATCAGTGTTTAAAAAATTTGTTGATCCACCTATTCACCCCCTCTAGTCGTCAATCTTGGTCCTGCAATTGGTATCAGAGCTGGTTTGATTACTTGTTGACCTTAACCGGATATGTGATCCGTAGGTGACAATGGAGAGAAGTAGAAAGATTCCATTGTTTGATGGTAAGACTTTTCGTCTGGAAGGTGCGCATAGAGGCTTTATCTTCTAAGCCAAGAAAGTGCAATTTGGGAGATAGTTAATTCCATCTATGAGATTACTGCTACTCGAACGACTCATGTTCAAATTAAACAGTATCAGGCGAACAACAAAGCCAAAAATATTTTTTCTGAGCCATCCACCTACTATTCTTCTCGTATGTAGGGGGCAGGTAGAGGCTTGGAGAACAAGTGGCTCATGGACTCCAATTGTTCATGCCACATGATCAGAGATTCATCATAGTTCTCCAGCCTTACCCTGACGAAGAGACACAAGTATCTCACTTTCTGGGATGATCGGAAAGGAATGGTGAAACTCTCAATGATGTGGCTTTGGTGGAGTATCTGGAATACAATTTGATTTTTGTATCTCAGTTGTTGGATGAGGACCTGGAAGTACGTTTCAAATGCAATACTTCTCAAGATCTTGATTCTTCTAGCACTTTGATTTATCGGATTTCCAGAGATGGGAGAGTTTTTGGAGCTAATTTTTCTAAGTCTCTTGGTTCTTCTCGTTATTTGATTGCTTAACCCTCATCTGAGCTTTGGATGTGGCATAGGAGACTAGGGCATATGAGCTTTGATTTTCTTACTCATTTGAGTGCCCTAGGCTTGATCCGAGGATTCTCCAAGCTCAAGTTTGAGAAGAACCTTGTTTGTGCTCCTTATTTGCATGGCAAGATGGTTGCTGCCTCTCACCCACCTGTCAATCTGGTGATGACTGAACGAACAGGAGGACTTCTCCATATGGACATTGTTGGTCCTTTCCGAGTTTGTTCAGCGGGTGCAAAGTGGTATGTTCTTGTGACCGTTGATGACTTCTATCACTACTCTTGGGTGTTCTTTCTTATGAGCAAGGATG
Source organism: Phragmites australis (assembly GCF_958298935.1). Lineage (NCBI taxonomy): Eukaryota > Viridiplantae > Streptophyta > Magnoliopsida > Poales > Poaceae > Phragmites > Phragmites australis. Next base: position 17,698,194 of record NC_084941.1, on the reverse strand, counting down.
AAGTGTTCTCACACTTTCGGAGCATAGCTTTGAGGTTGTTCAAGGAACTTCCTGGTGCATTGTAAGCAATTCATAATGATAATAGCACGGAGTTTAAGAATTATCTCTTTGATGTTTTCTGTCTTGAGCATGGCATTGAGCATCAATTTTCTGCCCCACGCGTTCCTTAGAAGAATGGCGTGGTTGAGAAGAAGTGAACTTTGGTGGAGATGACTAGGATGATGCTCGATGAGCATAGGACTCCTAGAAAGTTTTGGGCAGAGTCTATTAGCACTACTTGCTACATCTCCAATCAGATTTTCTTGCGTCTAATGGAGAATTTGACATCTTATGAGTTGCATTTTGGGAGGAAGCCAAAGATTTCTCATTTGAAAGTTTTTGATTGTCGATGCTTCATCCTAAAGCGTGACAATCTTGATAAGTTTGAGTCACATTCTTCTGATGGGATTTTCTTGAGGTATTCTCTTCATGGTCATTCTTACAAGGTCTTTAATCTCGACTCTAACAACATCATGGAGTCCTATGATGTGACCCTTTATGAATCAACCCCGTGTTCTTGAGTGTACATGTGACCAGGAGATGACGAGAACGATCTACAACTTCCTACTACCACACTTGCTCCTGAGCTGGTAGGGGTCTTCTACTGCTTTTCAAGATTGATCATGTCTCGAGTTCACATCCATGTTGGTTTCTCTAATGACAATTTCTATGACCACTTCAAGTTGGAGGAAGCCATCTACTCATCGCCTCCTACCGGATTTGAGATCCTCTTCGGAGCTATGGTTTTCCGCTGTGACAATCAATGTGGATTGATCCACACTGGTATTATCGAGTCTAGCCCATTGGACGGATACCGTGAGGTGGGACATCTCGACTGGGATCCCAAGGAGCCTAATTTTCTCCAGTGCATAGACACCAACAGCGACACGAAGATCAGGAGAGTGGCAATGATAACTTAGTCAACAGCTAGAGTAGTCGAACGAACTGATTCCTATTCATGGCTTAAGGAGTCAGAACCCCACCTGATGATCCTATGGCAGTAGATCAAAATGCCACAGAGAACAATTGCGTTAGGATTCCCGTGAACTCAGAAGCGGTAGCCACCGCCCACGATATTGGCGTCGCTAGAGATATACCATAAGGAACGTCCATGGTAGGTGCGCAGTTAGCTCCTAATACCACTAATCATCGACGAACCACATGAGGTCAGGTTCCTCTAGTCTTCAACGATGACTTTGAGTGGGTACCCCTCCACCACCATCGGTCCTGAGATCGAGGAACGGATACTCTCAGGACAACTGTGAGGAGGCTTCATCGACTTAGCTGCAGCCAAACCTCGGCAATGTACTACGTGAAAAAAAGTCATTAGTGGCTGGTGATAACCGGCATTAGTGACGGGTCCCGTGCCCATCACTCTTATCACGTCATTAGTGATAGGTCATTAGTGATGGGTGATGACCCATCACTAATAAGGTCATTAGTGACGGGTCATAACCGTGACCTATCACTATTTACTGAACATTAGTGATGGGTTGTAATCTTGACCCGTCACTAATGATTGATGGATATTTTTCGTATTTTTTGGACACAAAAAAGTCAAAAAAAATATTTTTTCACCTGAGCTATCCCAACACAGGCCCATCTCATATGCCTCACAAGCAACACTTTTTTCACATTGTTTTCAAGTTTACGTTCCATAGGAATTGAACCCGTGACCTCCTCCCCAAGTGTATAGCCACCATACCACCTCTGCTATCACATAGATGTGATAGAAACCGGATATGTTATTAGTGACGTATCATAACTATGACCCGTCACTAATAACTAATTTTGCCAAATTTCATCGAGGGCAAGGTCAAAGGCAAAGGCAAGATTTCACCTCGGTTTATTGATCCATACATGATATTGGGAAGATGAGGAGAAGTAGCTTACCAGCTTGAGTTACCACCTCAACTCTCAGGAGTACACGATGTTTTCCATGTGTCATAGCTGAAAAAGTGTCTGAGAGTTTCCAAAGAGCAACTACTAGTAGAAGAACTGGATGTGCGAGAAGATCTCTCCTACTTAGAATATCCAATCAAAATTCTTGAGATATCAAAACGGGTTACCAGAAATAGGCGAATCCGTATGTGCAAGGTGTAGTGGAAGCATCACTCAGGAGAGGAAGCAACATGGGAAAGAGAAGAAGATCTGAAGGCAGAGTTTCGCCATCTCTTCTCCGATCCTTCCGAATCTCGAGGGCAAGATTCAGCCTAAGGGGGGGGGGTAGGTTTGTTACACCATAAATTTCAAATTTTTGCAATAGTTTAAAATAAGATTAGAAAGTGTTGAGTGCTTATAGGCCTAGAGTGAGTTGTAGCTAAGTGCTGCAACTTGAAGAAGGGATCAAGGAGTGATCCTAGCTTGTACCATGTGATACGCCGGTATTTTGGAGCCTTGGGGACTCGCCACTAATTTGAGCCAAAGTTGCTCAAGCCTGTTAACCCTCTGACTTGGTGTGAGATGGAGGCCAGGCATATGTATAGGGACACGGAGATTCTTGCCTTGGTAGCTCAAGCTCTGAAGTGATCATGGTGGCAAGTGACCGGAAGAGAGGCTAGTGGTGAGACCTTGGCTTAGTAGCTTGATGGCTCATCTGGCTTGAGGCCTTGTCTTGGTGAATTAGTTGCTCAAGAGCCATGACCGAAAGAGACTTGGCGATCAAGAGCATATCCTATATGGAGCTCCAACATGGACTAGGGGTGGTATTCATGCCATCGATACCACGGGATAAAAATCCCTTGTGCCGAGTTTGTCTCTTTGTCTTATTTATGTTTCCACATTTACTTGCTTGTAATTTACCTTACTAGAGTAGGTTGTAATTCTCTTGAGTAGTAGAGTAGACACACTAGATAAATCTAGAGCATATTTAGATGGAAATTAAGATAGGTTTATCTTGTGAAGCTTTTAGAGCCAATTTGGTTTAGGTTTCTAAGTGTCCTAATTCAACCCCCCTCTTAGGACGTCACCGTTGCTCACAGCCCATACTAAGGTCGGAGGCGTAGAGGTGTCAGACCTGAAGGCCATCGAGGTTCGAATGGAGATAATGTGCTCCGAAGCCCATGCTGAGACTAGAGGTGTAGAGGTGTTGGAGCCAAATGATGTCGAGGTTCTAACAGAGATAATGTGCTCTGAGGCCGGAGGCGTAGAGGCGTTGGAACCGAAGGCTGTCGATGTTCGAATGGAGATAATGTGCTCCGAAGCCCATGCTAAGGTCGGAGGCGTAGAGGCATTAGAGCCTAAGGCTTTTTGAAGCCCTGCAGTGGTCAGAGCAAGCTCTTCAGCTTCTCTGATGGCGAGCCTTTTCGCTATTTGAACTGTCATAATGGAGCTCATATGTAGAGGCAAGGTATTCTCCCAGTTTTGTGGCACAAGTGCTTAATGACGCGTGGTAATGTTAGTGTGTCTGATGTGGTAATGCGCAAGTTCTCCTAGGGTCTTATGTCGGTTGCCCTTGGATGCGCTGAAAGGGATTCAACTAATAAATGCGACGGGATGTGTATAAAAAAACTAGGGCGCTGCCGCAAGGAGTTGTCATGTGTGCGCGGAATTAACCGGGATGTGGCCATGGCCCCTTAGGATAATAATTGGGAAGGTCATGGGACGGTACCCGTGGTGGTTCTGTTTCCTTCCCTAGGCATACGCAAATGATTGGCCCCACTATAAATGCTAGGGTTGACCCAGTTGATCCTTCATTGCTATGTAAGGGAGCGATTCTTCTTCGGTTTGATCATGGCATCGTGCTCATCCTCATCGTCGGAGATGTTGATGATTTTGACTGGCTTGACTGGGGCAGGATCACCTCTGGTGCCGATGCTAGTTCCGCTTGTCGTGCTCCCTCCGGGGGCGAGTGGTCACGTGGGAATGCTTGCAAGGTTGGAGCCAACAACCATCGTGCTTCCATACTTGCAGAGAGAGCCGCCCCCTGCCACTCCGTCTTGATCTCCAGTCTAATTGGTCGCTCCAGTCGAGATTATCAATATCTTAGACGATGAAGAGAAGGTCGACTAGGATCTTTTGGAGAAAGAGATCGATGAGGAAGAGAAGGTGGAAGTGAAGAAGGAGGCAGCACAGGTGGAGAAGGAGAAGGCCTAGGAGGAATGAGAGAAGGCCATGGTGGAGTCCTCTTCATCCTCATCCTCATCCCCTGATAGCGCAGGGGTCGGTTACTGCATCAGCTTCCGCAACGATAGGCTGTAGATGAAGCGCATATGCTACTTCATGCACCGTTGTTAGGGCTTGTAGTTTCCTTCCCCATCCTCTGCAGTGCTTTTGGTTTCGAGTAGTGTAGATACTAGGAACTCGGGAAGGCATATAAGCATTTTTTGGATGTGAAATTTATTAATATAACTAAGTCCTTGGGTCCGCTTACTTTTTTTTTCTTTTCTTTCATTGAAGTGTATGACGATCCTCTGGGAATGTAGCCAAATATGGTTTTTTTTTGTGTTTACACCTAAGCTCCAGTGCATCACCTTCCTTGGGCCCTCTTGCACATAGCAGTTGTTAGCGCCCGGAGAGTGCGATTGTAAGTACTTTTTTAGTGTTTTAGGGGTGACTGGAGCAACAAAGTCTTACACAGGTTTAAGCCTCACCGCAACCGAGATAGGTTTCATCGACGTGCTAAGGGTTTAGACCTGACGCATTTGGCGGGGGGTATTGACCTCATCGTTCTTGGGAAAGGAGGTGTAGCCGATAGTGGAGGCATGAGACGAGTTCTTTAGTGGAGGCGATGTAGTTTCGGAGCCTAGTGGCAGTGGATGGAGGTGAAGCTGATGATTAAGGCCTAGGGCGGGAGTTTGCGACCCCTCAGCTCTAGCCGCCACTAGGTTCTAGCATGATACAAATATTTTTCTATCCGATGCCGGTAAAGAGTACTCTCCAAATTTTTTCTAGACACTAAAAGAAATCTGAGTATCTATGATGAAATACAATTGTCATAGAATAATGCCATCTGAGTATCTATATTTCTTACTCAAAGCAATCTATTTGGAGCCCAGCGGCAGTTGGAGTAGGTGAAGCCGATGGCTAGATCGAAGGAGACAGTTCGCGACCCCTTCGGTCGTTAGCAATGGCGAGGCTCTAGAGGTAGGGTCATCCGGAGCCTAGTAGGGGTTGCCGGAGGTGAAACCAATGACTAGGCCGGGGGAGGCAGTCTACAACACCCTTGACCCTTAGCCCAAGTCGGATTCATTTGCTTTGTCTTGGTAAACAAGATAGATGACTCCCTATTAACTACACCTAGATAGGAGACGACATATTAGTCCTTTATAAAGTAGGTACCCATACCTCTAAGAGAAGGAAGTAGAGAAGAAGAAAAACTCACGCATCTACAACTCGACACAAGCACTAAGATTATAGAAAATACTCGATGACTTCAGCTCTAGATTAGCTTAGATCTGATCTACTCCTTGTAATAGTTCTAGCCACATTGCTTGTACTTGAGAGAATATATATACATCATCATTCATACAGGACGTAGGGTATTACTCTAACCGGAAGCCCGAACCTGTCTACATCATGTGTCTCGTTTTATGTTCAATCTCTGATCTCGAAGGTACCCTAGACAATACAGACATATTGTCATGAACTAATCTCTGATATATTACATGGAAAACTATTTTTATTCAGTTCACGTGAGTTGTATTAAACCTTTTTTCTTAATTCATGTGGTCAAGTTTTGTTGTTATGCTTATCTCTTATTTGCATCATCTTTCCTTCACCCACAATTGTTATTTTTGGGACTCACATATGTTTCCAAAAATTAAATTATATGGTTGCTTAATTATTTACCATTTCTAATATAACTAAAGGAATCACTAATATAATTAGTAAATATTAATAAAAATAACTAAAATAGTTTACAGAAACAAATATATTCACTCTCGACAGCTTGGACATTTCAGATATTGCACACTCCATTTAACTCAAAAGCCATCAGCCAAACATGGTAACTAAACGGCCTATCAGCTTCTCTAAAACTATCAGCCAGAAATAGCTTCTCAGGGCCAGAAGTAGCTTCTCAGGGCCATCAGCTAGAAGCAGCTTCTTAGGATCATCAGCCAAAAATAACTTTTGAAAAAACTTCAGCCCAATCAAACAAACTCTTAGACTAGACCCAAATGAATAGAAGCAGCTTTTCAGGTCCATTAGTCAAAAATAGCTTCTCAGACCATCAGCCAGAAACATCTTTTAAAATAATCTCAACTTAACCAAACAGACTCTTAGGCTGGACCCTGCAGGATCTTCTCCAAGCTTCACCAATCATCACTTATGCTGTAATGCAGGTAATCTGGTTCTACCTTCCACTCTTCTATACTAACTGAATGCAAGGTGCTTGGAACATTGGTGCATGTTCTACATTTCCTCGTCGCCGTGACTAAGATCAATAATTCAGTGAGTTTCGGGTAGATATTACGATTTTTTTCTAGTTCTTTTTGTCACAGAAGCTGTGTGCAGTTACAAAAGTTGAATAGTTTTGTTGCATGTGTTTTCCAAGAATGATGTGCCGGAGTGTCCGACGATTGCATCCTACAGACGCGCAGGTAGTTGTCCGTCGCATTTTCATTTAATAATCTAGTAGCCCTTTGTTAGAGTGGCCTCGGTAGTTCTCTCCCCAAGATTTGCCAATCGCAACTAATGCAAGAATCGGTGCATGTACCAGATGCATCATCCGGCGAGACCTATTTAGGTACGTTTGTTTGAGCCGACGATTTTAAAACTAGTTTGTAAGTTGTGAATTATAAAAAAAACTAGATTGTAAAAATTAGATTGTGAAAAACTTTTAAATTGTAAATTAAAAAAAATTGATAAACAGTTTAAGTAAAATAAACTTTCACAATCTATGAAAAATTGAGAAAAACCAACTTCTTGATTGCCATAATACAAACAAACCGATTGTAAATATCTAAGATAAAAAACTACCTATCTATTTCAATTTTAAATTGTAAAAATTGAAATGTACAATTTAAAACTGAAACACTTATTCACCCTACTCGTGGCCTACTAGTACAAACCTAATCCGTTACTTAGACAACTGCTCCACATGGTACCTGTACTTGAGGACTGTTTCACAGCCTATCACGCAGTACAACCAACCAGATGCGTTATGCCGCGGAGGTTAAGGCCTGGATCTGAAATGCAGACAACCACCGAACACTTTCAGAGCCCTACAACTAGGCTAGACCCTCTTTCATTTCAGTGGCAGAAACGGGCAGATGTAGTGTGCGCACATTCTTTTCAGGGTATGCACACGTGTGCCTGATTAGCGAGTTTCCGTACGTTGTGTGTGTTGAGAGTGTATGTATGAGTATATGGTGTGAGTGGGTTATACGTCTTGATTTGTATGTTTAAAAAAACTAGGCTAAATCCTGACTGTCAAAAAGTGACGAAGTGATAGCTTAGGTTTTGCTCTCAACGGAAGTAAACTTGAGGATTCGTATGACTGAAAAGTTTCATTTCATCTTGCAGATCCTTCATACTAATCAAACAATAATTGACTGAATCATTTGATGTTGGAACTCCGAATGAATAAACAATGAGCAATTTGTCACATTTTGATGTCAACCTGGCACATGCTTGATGATTCAAACAGCCAGTTGATTGACAGGTCTCTATAAAACCGAGAAGGCTTTTGGAGAACCCTCCATGATAGTTCACTGCAAGGAAACTGTAGGTTAGGTACCATTTTTTCGTTGTTGTCGCAAGATTATATCACACTTAACGATAGTCTGTTCTGATGTGTTTTCCTCATTCTTGGGGAGGTTTAACTAGGAGCATAAAGAAGCAGGGGGCGCAACAAATGACAGGTCAAAAGAGGATTGCTCCTGAATTAGCTTAGAGAGGCAGCAATCGCCCATCGGTTAGGTCATTGCTTCACGGGAGAACTAGCTACCGCGTTGTGACGGTTAATTTGTCACAATCTCATCTACTAAATGCTGACACCGTAACCACTTGTTATCAACAAAGCAGTGTTCCATGGAGTAAAGAAAAAGCATTTACATTGCAATATATGTGAGTCTTTCTGTAAAAGAAAAGGAAACGGTGATTAGAGTATGTCAAACGCTAACACAGTTCACAGGTTTACTTTATTAAGATAAAGCATTTTCTTGAAATTACCAGTTCAAATTCGGCTAAATCGACAACTAGGTATGAACTGCTCACAATGAATATTTGTACGGAAACAAACTGCCGTGTGGAAATCAAAATCATTAAGCAATTCATTCACGCTGTGGAAACAAAATTATTTGCAAGAAACTGCTTACTGAAAATACTCCCAAATGAATAAACAATTGTGTGTCTCTGTCTCTGTTGCTGAAACAGGAGAAACAAACAATTCGCGACACCAGAAAGTATTCAACACTAAGTGAAAACAATAAGACAATAAGAAAATTTAAACCTTTTTTCTCTGAATCAGAAAAACAATGAAACTAACCCCAAGAAAGAGAGAGGAAATTAGGAGACCCAATTAGTCATCAAACCACACTGTGGCAGCTGAGGCTCGGTTTGAACTGCACCTGCTGCCTGGTCTCCATCCATGCTAAGAGCCTGTATATCTTCCCGAACACACACAAGAACACCAGCGCGGCGACGAGCCCGTACACGGCCACGCTCGCCGCGGCGCCCTCATCCACCGCCCATCCCGCGAGGTACACGGCGTCACCGGCGACGAACACCCAGCTGGCGCTCTCAAGGGCCGAGCGCGTCCACGCGCTGAGCCGCTCCTCGCCGTAGATCCGGCACACCATCCTCGAGCACAGCGCGAAGATGACGGCCAGCGCCGTCTTGGACAGCCCCCGGTACAGCACGGTCCGGCCGCCGACGACCAGCGGCTCCATTCGGCAGAGGCACGTCGCGCACTCGCCAGAGAACCGCGACCACCGGAGCGCGTCCGTCCCGGTGTAGTACGGCAGCACGACAGCGTCAAGGTACAGGCAGGCATGCAGGATGCCCGACACGGTGGACGCCTCGAGCACGGCGTAGCGTAGGTCCCCGTCGGCCTCGTTCCGGAACGCCAGCGCTGACGCCTGCAGCGTCAGCAGCAATGCCGGGCCGAGCTGCGCGATTGGGAACACAACATTCAGTCGCTGCCCCTTGGCAAGAATCAGGAGCAGCAGCGGCAGCAGGAATGGCCCCGAGGGCACCAGGTACTTTCTCTTGATCCTTCCGACGCCCGTGCCACTCCTGGCGATATCTAGGACGGTGAACACTGCGGCGGAGAGAATACAGTAGGCGGCGAAAGCTGCCACAAAGCCGCCGATGGAGGCTGAGTAGTCGCCGGGGTAGGAGCTGTCGCAGTAGTAGTGGTAGGGGCATGTGATGAAGTCGGTGGTCTCCTCCAGCTGCCACCTCGTGCACTTGAGGATCTGCCTTGTGATGTTGCTGCTCTGCCCCCTCGAAATGGTTGCCGCCGCCGCCGCCGCCTTGCGCATGCCTCCGACTCCAAGAATTGAGAGTATCTGATCGTAGGACATGGATGGAGCAATGCTAATTATATGGTGGTGATGATGGATTTCGTCTCCTCCTCTTTGTTGTCTCTCTTGACATGCAACTTCTCCTGCTGCAGGAGCTGCTAAGCATGTGCATGCTGCATTTGGTAGCAAATGATGGCTTCTTTCCAGGGCAGCTGCATCTCCTCAGTCCTCACTCATCTTACTCTGCTTGTTTCCCCTCATGGATGATGGTGTGTTGGTGATGTTGCTTGGGGAGGGAGATGGGAATAGATGGGGAAGATTTAACTAACGGGCTTTTGGTGGATTGACAACTTTGCCCCCGAAGAGAGATATATTTTGAACTGATCACTACTGATGGAGTCAAAGTGATTACACACGCTTTAAGGTACGAGGTGATATGTTCGAATGCTATTTGTCCCCCAATGTGATTTTTACTTAATATGATATTCAATGCTGCTCACGCAGGGAATTGAAAAAAATGTTGCTATAAACCAGGATAATTTGCCCGGAAACATCAAGATCATCGCGCCACAACTACCAACTTCACCATTTTGTCGAGTGCCTAAAATATTGTTTTTTATATAGAAAACAGCATGTAAGTTCTGTGTAGTATATTTTTCTAAACGAAAACTATCTTCCGAAACTAGCAGGTTGGGGGTGCAATTCATAATTAATATTTAAAATGCATGGTTTTCTCTCTCCTAAGTCATGCCACATCATTCATTACTTTGACAGCCCTCAGATCTCACTATGCATTAATTTCCATCACCGTCTGATTTGAAGGTGACCAGGCTTCTATGTGTTGAGAAACTGTTGCTACTGAGTATAGTCTAACGGTTCTCTGAAAGCGATTGCAAAAGAAGATATAAGCGTAGGAAAAAAGCTGTATGTTCTTTATTCATCTGTTTTTCTGTGTGTTACAGTGAGGGATCTCCCCCTGTATATAAAGAACAAAAACCTCTAAGAGTTGAACTCTAATCATACTAGGATTCGAGACGGGCCCACTTCAATACGTAACCTGTTAGGTTTCCTAACACTCCCCCTTGTGCACTTCTCGCGGAATACATATGTCTCATCAAAACTCCCCAAAAACCCAGTGGGAAAAATTAGAAAAAAGAGTACATAGCTCGCGACATGGTCACACGAATTGCCTCATTAAAAGCCTTTTCATGAGAAACTTCAAGAAAACTCATATAAGGGAAAAAAGAGTACAATTCACCTAAATGCTTCAAGTAATCTTTATGATTAATCTTGGGTACTTAATATTTTTGACTAAGATTTAATTCTTCTTATCGGTATTATATGAAATATCTCCCTCTGAACTGTGCAACTCTCTAAGCCTCATCATCCCAATGCTATGAACACATCTTTCAAAACTAGATGCAGGGAGAGATTTAGTGAACAAATCTGCAAGATTCTCACACGACTTGGTATGCATTACCTTTATTTCATTCATTTTATGCAATTCATGAGCATAAAAGAACTTGGGGTTGACATGCTTCATTAAGTTGCTTTTCACATATCCCGTTTGCACTTATGCGACATATGCAGCATTATCTTCATAGATAATGGTAGGGGTGTTAGTAGTGTTTAAGCCACATGACTGTTGGACGTGATTGATCACTCTTCTAAGCCATGCGCATTCTCATGCGGTTTCATATAGAGCTATTATTTCTGAGTGGTTCGTCGAAGTAGATACAAGACTTTGCTTCGACGATTTCCAGGATATTGCAGTTCCACCACATAAGAAAACATAGCCAGTCTGTGATTTCGCTGTATGTGGGTCTAACAGGTACCCAGCATCTGCGTATCCAACAAGACTTAGATCCTGATTCTTTCTGTAGAACAGGCCCATATCCTTGCTACCTTGCAAGTAGCGCAAAATATCCTTCAAGCCCTTCCAGTGCCTTTTAGTGGGCTTTGCACTGTACCATGTAAGTAGGTTTACCGCAAATGCTATATCTGGCCTAGTGCAATTAGCCAGATACATCAGTGCACCTATTGCACTTAAGTATGGGAATTTCGGTCCCAATACTTCCTCCCCCTCTTCTCTAGGTCTATAAAGATCTTGATCTGCTTGTAATGATCTTCCGACCATAGGGGTTTTAGCGGGGAATGATTTATCAAAACCAAACCGCTCTAACACTTTCTGAGTGTAGTTTGACTGATGTACAAAGATTCCATCTGCCACATGCTCTAGCTGCAGGCCCAAGCAAAATTTGGTTCTACCTAAATCTTTCATTTTGAATTCAGACTTCAGGTATGAACTTGCTTCTTCAATATCTTCGTCTGTACCGATGATATTCAGATCATCTACATATACAGATATTATGCAAAATCCATTCTGGGACCTTCTTATGAATACACAGGGACAATCTATGCTATTTGTGTAGCCTCATTTTTCAAGAAATTTACTTAAACGATTGTACCACATTCTACCTGATTGTTTCAACCCATACAGTGACTTCTTCAACTGTACACTATAAAGGTGTTTATTTCCTCTATCCTAATTAGGTAGTAGTATTCCTTCAGGTACCTTCATATAAATGTCCGAATCTAGGCTCCCATAAAGATATGCGGTCACAACATCCATTAATTTCATTTTTAACTCTAAGTTGACTGCCATCGAGATTAAATATCTAAAGGTAATTCTGCCCATCACCGGGAAATAGGTTTCTTCATAATCAACACCTGGTCATTGAGTGAAACCTTGTGCCACTAGTCGTGCTTTGTATCTCACAATTTCATTCCTTTCATTCCTCTTACGAACAAAGACCCACTTGTATCCCACTGGTTTGATGTGGGGAGGTGTGCGGCATACTGGCCCAAATACCTCTCTTTTGTTCAGGGACAACAGTTCAGCTGTTATTGCCTTCTGCCAGTCTTTCCAATCTGACCTCATTCTACATTCAGCGAGCGATGCAGGCTCAGGGTCATGATCTATGACTGTGGAAATTTTATTTGAGAAGTATATGTCGACTATCGTGGTTGCTCTATTCCAGGATTCTCCTGAATTCACATTGTTTATTGCTATTTCATCATAGGCTGCACTTTAAGGTGCTTCTTCATCTTGCTCTTCATGATTTGGGGCAAGGGCCTTTAGTTTACCAGCGTTGATTTCAGTGCGCGTATTTTCGCTTGTTTCTTCCTGTGTGGGAAGATTCAAATCTGGTATGCCTACTTTCTGAGGTTCCATACCATCGCTAGGTCTCAACTGGCTCCCCTTCATTTTCCTTTGGGGCACTTTTGTGATCGGCCGTGGTAAGCTCTCATTTCCCACTTTCGCCAGACGTCTCCGGCTATTTGGGACTTGAGTAACCGGATTTCTTGTCCTTTTATTATTTTTCGGAGCTCCTAGGACAAGATGAGGGGTACCTTCTTTTGGTACTTCCACCCTCTCCGGTGCATTACGTGCAGGCACATGCGACTTAGTCACGCTCTTCAAATCACAAAAATGATCAGGCAGATTGTTTGCTAATTTCTATAAGTCGATAATTTTCTGTACTTCATCATTTGCTTCACTAGTGCGAGGATCATGTGCCGCAATTCCTTCAGCCTGCCATATAATTTTCTGGCATTTCTCATCTAAGGGTTTATTTCCTCCCCCTAATGACGGAAAATTATTTTCATCAAAAATGCAGTCAGCGAAGCGGGTCGTATACAGATTTTCAGTTGCTGGTTCTAAATATCGGATTATGGATGTAGTCTCATAACCGACATAGATTCCAACTTTCCGCAAAGGCCCCATAGCAGTCCGCTGTGGCGGCGGTATCGGCACATAAACCATACATCCAAATTTGCGTAAATGGGAAATCTTTGGGATCACCCCTTGCACTAGTTGCATAGGTGAATGGATGTTGTAGGAGGAGGGTCTGTAATGAATGAGGGCTGCTGCATGCAAGACTGCATGTCCCCAACATGTAGCAGTCAAATTACAGTGCTGCAACAACGGTCTAGCAATGAACTTTATTCTCTTGATCAGTGCTTCGGCTAGTCCATTCTGGGTGTGGACATGCGGTACATAATATTCAACTTTAATCCCTATGCCAGTGCAATAATCATCGAACGCTTTCGAAGTAAATTCTCCAGCGTTGTCCATTCTAATGGACTTCACTCGATGATCCGGAAAATTATTCCTGATTTGTATGATCTGCGAGATCAACTTTGCAAAGTCATGGTTACGGGTAGATAATAAACATACATGCGACCACTTCGAGGACGCGTCTATTAACACCATAAAGTACCGAAACGGGCCAGAAAGCGACTGAATAGGACCACGATATCCCACTGGATTCTGTCCAGGAATGCAGGGATTTCATCCTGTACCTTTAAGACAGATGATCTCACTATTAATTTCCCGGTAGCACATGCAGGGCATACAAAATCTTCATGATTCGGAAAATTCTTCACATTTATGCCATGACCTTGTGAGTTAGTAATTATGTTCCTCATCATTCTAAGGCCAGGGTGACCTATTCTATCATGCCATAGAGAGAATAATTCCGCACTACGGAATACAGTCTTTAAGGTAGTGAACACTTCAGGTGCCCTAATACGAGTGTAGTACAAGCCACTGCTCATGGAGGAAAGTTTTTCTAATATTCTTTCTTCACTATCACACTTAGTGATGTATAGGTACTCCCTATCATTTTCTTCACCAGTTTCTATCATTTTCTTCACCAGTTTCTACATGAAAACCATTAGCACGAATGTCTTTAAAACTTAAGAGATTCCTTGTAGATTCAGGGTACAACAATGCTTCTTCAATGTGCAAAGTAGTTCCCATAGGTAGTGTGATTGTGGCTCTTCCAGATCCAACTATGCATTTATTACTACCAGTGACAGTCATCACTTTCCCAGAGCTATTTCTGATAGAATGGAAATACTTCTTTTCTCTTAAGATTGTATTTGTGGTTCCACTATCCACAATACACACTTCCTCCATGCGGGTGCCACACATATTCTATAAATAAAGCATTCAATCATTCACATGCAAGAAAGTAGCACAAAGACTAAATACTTTATATATACTATTGAAAAAAAAATTATTTGCAGCTAAAATCCACTCTTCTAGAGCTTGCATTTATTCAATCCTCCTAAATTCAGCAACTAACTAAATAAATGGCTAATTACTCTAATTCTAGATAGAGTCTGCGAAACATTTGGCCACTTCATCTTCAATGGCTTTGTTTTCCGCTTCATTCATTTCGGCATCTACTCTGGTAGTGGAAGAGGGCAAAGTGGAGGCCTCTGCATTATCCATTGGGAGGTCTTCCACTACCAGTTCTGAAGTGTTATCAACTTCCATGAGATATGCTTTCTCTTCAAAGACTGGTGCTTTGTCCACTTCCATCCCCGCTGCTATGGTGAGGTGTGCTTCTGGTTGATCCTTCTTCTTCTTCCAGTATGCTTCCACAACATGCTTAGGTGTTTTGCAAATGCGGGACCAATGGCCCCAAACACCGCACTTAGAGCATGTCTGGTTCTGCTCACCATAAGGCTTGACTTCTTTCTTTGTCTTGCCGTTATTATCACTAGGATTGACTTTGCCTGTCACCACTTTCTTTCCTCCCTTCTCCCGCTTCTTATTGCGGATCTTGCGCGCTTTGAAAGAGAGTTGATTGACTTCTAGTCTACTACTCCTTCCTTGCGGCTGGGATAAGAAGTTCATGTTTATGACTTCATCATGAACTTCATTGAGTTGCAACAAATCAATCAATTCTGAATACTTCTTGTAATTTGATTGACGGTGATTGCGTGCGGATTCTACCGCATTCGGGTGGAAAGTGGAGAGAGTCTTCTCAATTTTCTCCTCTTCTGTGATCTCTTTCCCACAGAGACACAATAGTATGCATATACGGTGCAGTGCGAAGTTGTACTCTCTGACATGCTTAAAGTTACAGAAACGGAGCCGGACCCATTCTTGCTCTGCCAGAGGCTTGATGGTGTACTTAAGGCGCTCAAAACGCTCCTTCAGTGCGTCCCATAGTGCCTTAGCGTTGGTCACTGCCATGTACTCATCCTTCAGAGTGGGAGAGAGATGATGACGGAGGAAATAAAGTGCTTGATCATTCTCATCCTCCGTGGGAACTGTTGCACTGCTTGTTCCCAGACCAATTGCAGCGTGGAGCCTCTTCGCTCCAAGTACGATCCGGACGTCTGAGATAGTTGCGGCCATCAGCACTCAGCTCAGCAAACTTCTTGTTCGTGATGCCAGCCATCTACATTTTTTTTAATAACGCAAACATTACTACTAGTAAAGTTGCATCATGTTGCTAAATTGAATTGCTGCAATTTTCGATATTTTCTATGCTATTATGTGAATTTTACTGAATTTAAACGCATTACACACAATTTAAACAGCAAAAAATAACATAGAAATAAATAATGCATAATTGCAAAAATAAATGCAAAATTCAAATTGTAGAGGTACTTTCATGCAGGAAAAAAAATATTTTCAGCATTCTCCATAAAGACCGATGGTTTATACGCAAAATTCCAAAATTTGCGTAATTTTCAGAAACTACAAGGTCTAATTTGCAAAATTAGAGCCTCTGAATAATTTTCAGAACAACCAGGGGCCTAAATGCAAAATACAAACTGCACTGAAATTAAAAGAATGTATGGGGGGCTAAACGTAAAATTTCTGATTTTCTGCCCTTCTTTTTAGGGGATTGGGCAGGCTTGCTTATCTTTTGGGCCGGCCTGGCCCAACTGGCCCACCCACCAGGTCTATATATATTGGGGCGGCTAGGGTTTCCAAACCCTAGCCGTCACTCACTCCAGCGGTGGCGCGACTGGCGGCGCAGGGGTGGGAGCGGTGGAGCCAGCGGCGGTGGACGGAGCGGCACGTGGCGGCGCTCGGGCGGGAGCGGCGGCGGCGCGGTTCGGGCGGCGCTCCTGCGGGAGCGGCGGAGCCGGCGGCGGTGCGGCGCGCAGCAATGCGGTGCACGGCGGCGCGTGTGCTGGAGCGGCGGAGCCGACGGTGGTGGCGCGTGACGGTGCGCCGCGGCGCTCCTGCTTCGGGCGGGAGCGGCAGCACGCGGTTCGGGCCGCATGCAGGCGGCTCGGCAGTCCTCCAGGAGGTGTAGCGGCGCAGTAGTCCGACGGTGCAGCTCGGTGCGACGTGAGCGTGCAGAGAAACCACTTCGGGCAGCGCAGAGGAGTAGCCAAGCACCAACGGGAAGGTCGCCATTATCTTTTTTTTCTTTTCGATCTGTGGCGGTGGCCTTCGAGCCATCGCATACTGTGCTTGAGTGTGGCAGCCGGATTCGACCGGCGACGTAGTGATTGTGCGGCGAGCACTGATGGGAAGGTGCATCCTTCCCCCTTTTTTTCTGTTTTCTAGACTGTGCAGAGATGGAGGCCACCGATATCGATCGGCGGCGAGGTGATGGCTGCGGGCCCCACCAGATCGGATACATGGAGTTCATGCGATGCTTGGTTCTTGCCATGATGCCCTACTGAATAGATCGAATTCGCTAGCTACTGTTCATCACGCTACGGGCTACTGTTCATTGCGCCAGATCAATTTACAGAACGACGATCATACGATATTGCTAGCACTTGCTACTGTTCATGCGTTACCGATCAATTTGATGCAAAGAAAAAACAATAGCAGCGATTATACGTACCGATCAGATCGTACGTTTCAATTCTTGTGAACGATTCGTGCCGTGTAGGGCATATAGGCTAGGCCAAAGACCTGTCCGCTTGACGACGATGTCAATGCAGTGCAGATCGGTCGTAGGCAGATTCGTTCCGCTAGCTTGATCTTCGGCAGAGCTTTGTGCTGATAACGTGTTGAGGAACTGTTTCTACTGAGCGTAGTCCAACGGTTCCCCGAGAGCGATTGCAAAAGAAGACACAAGTGTAGGGAAAAAGCTGTCTATTCTTTATTCATCTATTTTTCTCTGTGTTACAATGAGGGGTCTCCCCCCGTATATAAAGAACCAAAAACCCCTAAGAGTTGGACTCCAATCCTACTAGGATTCGAGACGGGCCCACTTCAATACGTAACCTGTTAGGTTTCCTAACACTCTTAAGTACCCTCCGGTTTCCTCCTTTTCTGTTCCTTTCTCGGTCTTGATCCTTGTTCACCCTGCTCCTCCTTCCCCATGCACGGCATCCGCCTCCTTCACCCTGCCCTCTTCCTCCCTCCCTCTCGCCCGCCACCCCACCTCTCACCTCCGCTGCCATCTTCGTCCTCCGTGTAGCTGCCTTTTACTCTGACTAATCTATTACAAGCTAGTCCAGTAAATATTTCCTTTATTATTATAGAAAATGTCATCACTGTAAGTTCAAAATTGTCATTATTATCAATTTTTAACCAGCAGTGAATAAACGGTAGTGATAATCTATAATTATCAATATCTATTTTGGAACTGACAATAATAGATTTATCGCTACCGGTTTGTGTTACAAACCAAAATATATGATATTTGGTCTCAAATCTGATGGTTTTGAAACCGATATTTTTTTTTCACTCAACAAACAAACCTCTACGGCCCCGTAAATATAGCAATTTACACGTTCGTGCAATTTGTGAGAGTCGAACCTATGACCTCACTCCTTGTGAGGAGCTTCCTTACCATCTCATCTTACAGTCTTACCTGATGGCTATGGAAAAATTTATCCTTTTTATATTTTCTTTTCAAATCTTTGGATGATTATTTGGGTATCTAGATTGCTTCAATAAAAATATTGTCAACTACCAAGTTGTAAATCTCATCAAGATCTATAATTTTCATATACAATTTGTCTCCATCTAGCTCCGAATGAAAACTTTTATTTTCAATCTGTGCACCGTTCGGTAAAACAATCACAACTTTTAAAGCTAACGAAGAGACGCATCTAAAAAATACTGTGTTTACATCTGTACCTTTCTTGACCTCTAAAAAAGTTTTGAAAGACCTTTGACAGGACCTCTGAAATTTTTGGTCAAAAATTGACCTTGTCCAGTTTACTTGAATGTTTTTTGACATAATGCTACATTTGAAAGTGAATATTGTGCAGATGTTTCATCAATTCAAGGTACTAAATTCACGGTAAAAATCTTTGAAGTTGTAGTTTTTAACTTTGTTGTCATGTGTGTAGCTTTTTCAATCATTTCTACTAGTGTTACACTAGATCTAATAATTTACTTTGTGATCAAGTGCATGATTTTCTTTCAACAGTATTTACACAATTATTTGGGTATCTATGTGGCTTCAAATAAAAAAAAATTATCAACTACAAAGTTGTAGATCTCATCGAAGACTACAATTTTTATATAAAGTTTATCTTCATCCAATCCCGTATGAAAACATTATCAATTTTCTAAATGAGCTGCATTTATTATCAGTGCCGGCTAATATAACGAACCGCAGTGATACTTGATTATCACTGCTGATTCTAACTATGAACTAGTAGTGATAATGATTACTGTAGTGATACTATTTGCTGGATAGGTTATTATTGTCAATTTTGGTAAGAACCGGTAGTGTAATAAAACATAGATGACCTTATATGTAATAGTGATTTTTCATTCATAATGCAGTTGTGTTTATACAGAGATTATCCTTATTTTGCCGCTCCCTTCAGCCTAGCGTGGCTGCATGCAGAGGTATGATTCTAGAACAGTGACCAAAGGAAATTGCAGTAAGAGGGCTGGGAAGCAGAACTGCGTTACTTGTGCAGTAGTTACCTGGTAACTGCATATTGAACCCACCACTGTCAATTGGATTTCACAACTACGTAGTATTTGACGGTTGTGGTCGCGTGTGGAATAAGTATTAAGTTGTGGTGTGGGTAGCAAGATCAAGATATCTGGTTGTGTCATTACTGTTAGAACGGAGATATTAAAGGTATGTTGTTTGTGCTTCTGTTTTTCATTTTCTGAAAAGTTGGGCTATTGGTTTTTTTAAAAAGCTGTTTTTAGATTTTAGTCATTAGTTTTTATAATAAATTTTTAACTTCTCAATACACCACTTTTCAGAAAAAATACTCTCAGCTAGCTTCTCGGCTTATAATTCATTTTTTTAACTTCTCTATAAACTTTTTTCAATAATCTCATTTATTTAAACTTCTAACTTCTGACAGCAGAAAAGTAGAAGCAGAAACGTAAATAAATAGGCCGAAAGAGATGCCACGAAACAATGGATGTGCAAGCGAGGAAATAATGAAACATTCACAATTGTGGTAAATATAATTTGTTTTTTGCAAATCCAACTATGTCATTTTGATTATTTTGAACCGGAGAACATCTATATTTACTGGTGAGTTATTTTTCCATTATTCCTTACTAGCAGTCACATAATAGTTGCCCTAAATAATCCTGGAGTAATATTACCGATTTCCGAGCGTCAAACAATTGCAACGGTCAGGAAGAGTCCCAAAAGTAAATCCCTAAATCGACCCCATGTAGTGCTTCTTTTCTACCTAAATCAACTATCTTGACACGGGCCAGTGGTCCGGGCTACCAGATGTGGCAACGCCGCACCCTATTTCTAGTTTTTATACTGCTCAAGTTTTATTGGTTACCAAGAGTGGAGAAACGAGGGGTGTTTTGGTCATACTGTGAATGCTTTGCTGTCATGGTAATTGAGCCGAGGGGGAAAAATGCGATGGACGTTTGACTTCCCTTACATTTGCTGTCATTTGCTTTACTGGTTGTTAACGTTGGTTGAGAGTTTTGGTGGCCACCAGGTCATCTTGCTGCACTTTTTTCTTGATCAATATCCACTTGACTGAACCTGACATGTACAAAGTACTGACCTTTAACACCCTAGTTAATCCAAATAGCAGAAGCCCTTATTTCACACTCGCACTTTTGAGCTCTGCAGACAACAGAAATTATCTTCTTTATTTTAAGAAGATTTGGAGTTGTTGGGAATGATCTCACAAGTCCTTCCGGGTTATGGGGCGAAGGCCTCTATAGATATTGCTAAATTCATAAGGCTGATGGTGTTGTCATGGATTTATCGTGTTGCATAAACCTTTGATAAATCGAAAGGTCATTCAGAGCTCGGCACAGCACAAACAGCTCCTACACAACAACTCTGACAGGCGAAGCCTATGTCGGACCTTTGGAGCTCGGCCGAGGGGCTTCGCTTGACGTCGCGAAGGGTTCCTACAAGGGGACGCCAAAGGTGTTCCCAAAGGAAGCCTTTGGGAGATCATGCGAAGGGTGCGCCAAGTTCATGAAGATGGAGGAAAGGATGAAGGCATGGTCAAAGATGGACCATTGCAGGTGATCGAAGACTAGGTGTTGATTTTCAACTTTCTCAGTCACGAAGATGATCTGCAGTTTTTGATTATCCTTTTCAAGGTCACCAAGCTCTGACACGTGTGTTTTGGACACCTCTGTGCATTGACGAACGGTGTCTACCTCCTTCTCCAACTCTTGCACGTGCAGAACGATCGCTTTTGTTTGTCGGAGATATTTGCCAAGCTTTCCTTCAGCCTTCTCTGCTCTTTGGAGTAGCATGTCCCTCATTGCCTCTGCCCCTCTCGTGTGAGCCTCCACTTGTTTCGCATGCTTACGCATAGCGCGTGAGAGATGCATACCGTATAACAAGGTGATAAGTACGAGTATGCGAAGGGAATAATAATAATAATAATAATAATCAAAAGTACCTTTGTTGAAAAGGCCTCCACTTCTTTTGATCTTGCCGCCTAGGTGAAAAGGCTGAGCCAAATGATGGCATTTGGCATCAATTGATGGAGATAGATCTTGAACATCTTAAGGACATTCGCCAACATCTCATCGCATGGTACACGGAGTCCTACTTGGATGTAATCCACGAAGACAATGGCTTCATCATGTTCTGGTCTCGGAGTGTCCTGGTCATTCTGAAGCCTAACCTTCGAAATGTCATTTATCAGGCCTTCTTCCTTCAGACCGGCTAGAACTCCTTCATCGACCTTCGACCTCTTGATCCAGTAGGTCTTTAGCTTCACGATCTTGCTTTTAGGGGCCATTAGATCAGAATGCCTCAACTTTAGTTTTGAAGTACGAAGGCTAAGACATAGCTTCGGGCAAAGGGACCTAGTTAAGTAAGCTTGAAAGCGACATATTTGTGATAAAAAAAATGGACCATGAGGTAAAGTATATATAGCGATCAAAACGTTAAGGGCAGTTAAAAAGACGTGTGATGGGATTCAAACCGTTGTATTAGTGACAGTTAAACAAATAGTAACTGACATCTTGAAAATGAAACCATCTCACCTGATTAAAACCGTCGCCGATGGAAAAGGGTGACCCTTCGGGTAAACAAAGGGGGCTATTTTGCCGAAGGTAACTCATATTGCACCAGGCCTTCGATGGGCCAAAGGGGATGACGTTTGGTGATACCATCTAATTCGCGAGTTCGGCCCATCGAAGTGGAACCTTGCCTGTGAAGGACTACTGTTGGGAAATGGTCTCATAGGCCCCTTTGGGATATGGGATGAAGGCCTCTATAGACATTGCTAAATTAACAAGGCTGACAGTGTTGTCGGGGATTTGCCGTATTACAGGAACCCTTCGGTAAATCGAAAGGGCCTTCGGAGCTAGGCACAGTAGGAACGGCTCCTACACAACAACTCTGACGGGCAAAGCCTACGTCGGGCCTTTGGAGCTCGGCCAAGAGGCTTCGCTCAACGTTGCAAAGGGTTACTTATAAGGGACGCCAAAGGTGTTCACGAAGGATGCCTTTGGGAGATCATGCGAATGGTGAACCAAGTCCATGAAGATGGAGGAAAGGACAAAGGCATGGTCGAAGGTGGACCGCTACAGGCGATCGAAGACCATAAAGGGCAAGATTGTAAATAATCTGGATGTACCCAAGATAGTACTATATTACTTACGAATATGCCGAGAATGCGATAGTTAGGGGAGCAATCACATAAATTATTATAGGGAGCGGTTAGCCACAGCCTATAAATATAGCATGGATGTAACTGATAAGACACGTGACATTAATATCAGCGAAAGCTTTCCTACTTTGTGTATGTTTCTCTCTAGCCGTGATCCGAAGGCCCATCACTTTGTTTGGGATTACAAGTTCCCAACAGTAGTCATAATTACCCGATAAATCCCTGTATTTTTCCTGCAATGAACACTCTTAGGACATCTTTAAAGTTCTTCTACACCCTAAAAGTACATAAAAAGAGCATAATAAAAGTGAGGAGATAAGAAAATAATCACTACAAGAGGTTTTAAGATTTATATAGTTCTTTCGCAATCCATAGATGCGCGGTTAGCAAATCTGTGTCTCTTTGAAATGGGGTGTTTAGGTTAGATGTCCATTCCAAAAGTTCAAGTTAACAGAAAATAGTGCTTTTACCATTAACTGGCCCAAGCTTCAGTGTGTCTACGAGTCCCTATTTCGGACCTGTCCAAGGAGAATTTATTGGTTGGTGGCAGCAGTCCAGGTAGGTTAAAGGAGTTGTTGTATCTTTAGCCTCTGATGTTTGTATGATTCCTGTCCTCGGGACATGGCAGTTGCTTGCGGGGAGTACCAACGGAGAACGTAGAGTTGCTAAAAAAAGAAGAACAAGAAACAAAAAAGAGAAATTCACCTAACTTTTGGTGTTTTTATGAAGTACATAAATGAATGTACTTTCGTATTCATCTAGGAAGCAACTTTTCAATTATAGATATGGTGTTATTGAATGGAGTACATGCAACATGTGGAGGGTGTATTGATCTTCCTGGTATGCGTTTTTCTTCTGTCCTTGTCCTTTTATGTCATACTCTGTTATCTTATTCATACTTTTGTGCATTACAAACTTATTCAAAAAATCAGATGATGAAAGGGAATCATGCGAAAATGGGAGATGAAGACCGGTAGGTCATAGTGGCCATTGATGACGTTTATTTGCTTAATCTTTGGGGTGTAATACACAAGTACTCAAGCAGTTGATCTCTTTTGCGAGCAAGCGGTCATTTTCAGGTATCAAGATATCGACCTTCTTGGCTTACAAGACTACAGAAACGGTAGTTTTGCTTGGAAGGAAAGGATGCTTATCAGGGGGGATGGGGGACAAAAGGAGTTTCCGAAATGGATTGCCGATAGAAAAACACTAAATTAAGCTCCACCAGCAATATGGTTGGAACGAAAGCAGCCCCCTCATCGCTCCTGAGGGGCAGCTCAGGTTGCCCGAGCACGTTGCCAAAAGCCCATGCGGCCGCAAGGACAGCGACGGTGGGGCTTTATCCTCCCCTGCGGGTCGCCTCCACCTTCCTCGTGGCCAAATCTGGGCAACGGGCGGCGGCTCCCGACCAGATCTGGGTGGCAAGTGGTGGGGACCTCGTCGGCACGCGTAGAGGCACATGGTGGTGCCTCGTCGGGCCGGTCCCGAGGTGTAGGCCGTCGGGGGTGATGCTAGGGCACGACTGGCGGAGACCGTGTTGAGGTGGCACGCATGGGCTGTGTCCGTGGCCAGGATGGCTGCTCGGTCCTCAGCGTGGAGGTGGTCAATGGCTAGGTGGAGGCGAGGTGGGTCTACATGACTGCGGCTGCATGCACCATGCAGTGTCGTGTGGTCACTTAGGTGGCCTATTCCCAGTGGCACGGTGGTGCGGCGCGGTGGCCCAACAGTACTGTGTTGCGATGACCCTGTGGTGGTTTCTCACGCCACTGCAAGGATCTACTCGTCGACGTGAAGCTCCTGCCATTCCATGCCTCCTGAAGGTTGTCATTGTTCTGCACAGGGTCTGTCTTTGTGCTAGTGGCCGATGCCTGTGATGCTTGCGCCGTTTCGCTCTCTCTGGTTGCCTCGACTCCTCCCCTTGTTGGATCGATCTATTCCCCCTGATCTATCCCACGAGGGCCTTGACAGCTTGGTGTTGGCTTCGTCGGTAGCATGTGTACAGGTTGTCGACTTCCCTTCTTTTAACCCTAACAGCTTTTGGGGTTGTGGTACGACCGCGATTGGCCTGGAGTACCAGGTGAAAGCCCTTTCGACATTTTGTCATTGTTGGCACCGGCGATGTCGTCAAGCATCATTACCTCTTTGGAGGTGGGCTATGATGCTCCCTACCTCTCTAGGAGGTTTTCTGGGTGAAAACCCAATCCCAGTCTTTCCGGATGAGCGACGGCGACGTCTTTGACGTCATGCCCTCCCTGTTGGCGTCATTCGGGAGTTCCTTTTCTATGGTTTGGGTGGCCTCTTTTGTGTGGGTAAGTTGTAGGCTGGGGTCTGTGTTGGGAAGTCAGAGCTGCTTGACCGCATTTGTAGGACGAGCTTGGTAATGATGACCCGGTTATGGATTTCATTTGTGTAGTTGTTTGCGGCCTTTGTTGTCCGCACGCTCATGTCGTTGGGTTCTCTACCATTTGGCCCTAATTCAATCATGCAGTTGTTAATGTTTTTGATCCAGTTTCTCTCATAAATTGATTCAACTTTCTTCTTATTTAATAACATCGGCATCACTGGTGCTGTCCTTTCGAAAAAGCTCTACCAGCAATCGAAATTTCTGCACTAACTTTTGGACAGTGCATGCAAGAAATATTGCATTTCCTTTTTTTGTTTTCCCTTATTCCACACTACTAGAAAAATGTAGGTGGCGTTTCACAAGTCAAAATCTGCTGGTAGAAGAAGACTTTTAAGGTCAGAAAACAGAACTCCATCATATGGAAACTGTGAATACGGTATACTTTCAGTGTGGCGTATGATGTTTGCCTTGCCAACAACCGTATAGGTTGTTATATTTGGTGATCTGTCTCTGTTGCTTCTCTGACACTGGCATTTGTGCAGTGCGTACCTGAGATGATAACATAACATATCTTGGACAATACTAAATTACAAGTGAGGCATCAAACTGTAGTTCCAAACATTTATGGGTTTTTTGGCTTTAGAAATGTCACACTTATATTGTTTGAAGGATGTAATTTGTTGCTGTATCACCACTTCATCTCTCGTATACATGAGTCTGCATAAAAATGAGCAATAGAATAATCCTACCAAATTCATCTGATGATCTCCTGATGGACCAACTGATTGCAGGATGAATTAATTCTTTGAACCAAACGCCTGGCCTGTTAGTAACTTATTATATGCAAGACAAGTTGATGCAATAACACATCTGACCGAGACCATGCAGTTTTGCCTGCTACACCTCGTTTAACTTCTTAAATGGTATTATTTCTGGCAAACAGTAAGGAAAAACACTACCTTGTGTCTTCCTATTGTATACAACACAAGATGGCAACTTAGCACTGTCCCTTACCATTAGTTATAATTTTTCTCCTGGTCACTTCTGCATAATTTTGTAAGCAACTGTAAAATATATTGCGTGCAACAGTATTCCATATTACAGTCAACCTTGAAATTACATAACTGTACTCTAAGATATGTTGCCTCCAACACTATTCCATATTACAGTATGGTTTATGTCAAGCTTGAAATCGCAAGAATCTTTGAAAAGAAGTTGCATAATTTTGAAAGAAGGAATATCCTTCAATTAATGCTCAGAAATTATGACCTGTAGTAGTCATGACATTGTTAGATTTGTGACATGGCCAGAATACACATCATGAGGCACGTCACACATGCCACTGTAAACAAGAAAAATCAAGCTTCGACAGATGCCTCCAATAACTATGAACTATTGACCTGATATGGGCCGGGCAGAAAAATTTAAAGGCTTAGCAGCAGATGGAATTTGATGGATTTTCCATTTGAAAACCGAGTTTGAAAAGGAAGTAAAATTAGAATAAAAGGAATTCCAATAAAATGGAAAAAAGGGGTTGAAGGCTCTCGGGCCAGCTGGGCCACTACAAGGCCCATGTGGCCAAGCAGCCCAGCCAGCCCAGGGTCACCCCTCCCTTATCCATGCAGGCCTCATTTGGAAGGCAGGGAATGGCAGGGATTGGGGTCTGTTTCTGGCCACATAGGGGTATAGATCCACGTGGGGAAACTACACGCGTGGTGCACTAAAAGTGCATTTGGCCAAATACGTCTAAATGGGTCATGCCTACTGGGCCGGCCCGAGGCACGACACTGTAGGCACGATCCAGGCACGGTACGGCCTGATTACCGACGGGCCGGGCCGGCACGGCACGACCCGGTCAAGTCGGGTCGGTACGGGCACGGCCTAACCCGGGCTGGCACGGTCCGGCCCGGCACTATTTTCTATTTTTTTTATTTATATTTTTAATTTTTTAGCTATTTTTAAATATTTTTTTATCTATTTTTTATATTTTTATCTATTTTCTATATATTTTTTATGTATTTTTTATTTTTTTATATTTTTTTTTTATCTATTTCGGCCCGTCGGGTCGACCGGGCCGTCGGGTCGAAATCGTGCCCGGGCCGGCCCGGCACGGCACGGTCACCGACGGGCCGTGCCGTGGGCCGAGGGGAAGGCACGCGGGCCGGCACGGCATGGCCCGTTACTGTAGATGGGCCGTTTGGGCCGTGCCAAGTCGGGCCCGTGCCAGACCGGCACGAACGGCCCATTTGACCATGTTTACATTTGGCATGGGCAGGGGTTGGAATCAATCTGTACCAAACCACACCAATCCACCGTTGGGGCGGAGGGGGGGGGGGGTGGGAAATCCTCAGTCGAGGCTGGGAACACTCTCGCTCGTGGCATCACCTCCTCCCACGGTGGCTCACCTCTCATTGAGACCGCCAATGCTCCTGCTCAACTCTAGCATCCTTCCCGCAATCCTTCATTGGTGATTGGTACTCACAGCTCATCCTTCCTTGTGCCTTCTTCTTCTTCCTTCTCATCCCCCTCCTTTGCCTATTAGGGTTTGGTGTAGTGAGCGGCATCGATTTAGCCTTTGTCTCACAGATCTGGCACATGGGGACATTACAATTGATCAGATCCTTAGGTTTGGTTTCTCACGCATTAGTTTAGGAGTGGATTATGGTTTGGTTGTTCAGTTCGATTTTTCTTGTGGTCCATGATGAGGTCACATTGCTGTTCAGTAGCACTAGCACATCTACACATGATCTATGAGCGAATGAATGTACCTGCTTTCGTTGTATGCATTCAAGTTTGTTCCTTCAAGCAAATTTTAGTCACACATCTATTTGGTAAAATCAGTGGAAACCAGCTGAGAAATAACTTTACTTACTGTTCCATATTCTTAGTTGCAAGTTGCAACTTCTGTTTGAGAGCAACTAGTAGAACTGAACTAGAATTAACCAATGGGTTTCTATTCTGCTGCCTTTTAAATTGTTTTGAACCATCAATATTTTTGTTTAGAGCCATCTCTTTTTTCCCTTTTCTAAAACTCGTGGTGTAGAATTGTCAATAGCTAGAACTTATCTATTGCTGCCTTCTTTCGTCGGTGATATTCCATCTATGGAAGGTTTCTGTGCTCAGTTCCTTTCAGATGATGCAAAATTCTCAGAAATTTCTTCAGAGCCGAACACTTAACATGCTTCAGACTATCTCTGCTGCTGTCTTGTGACAGAAGTATGACGTTAGTAGCATGGTGGTCTATGCAAATGGTGTATGCAAATGCTCCATGCACAATGTCTTGCCTTCTATTTTCATCGTCAACTTTGGGAGAATTTTTCAGTTTAGTATACTTTAGTTATGTCTAGCTAGTTGTTTCTCAATTCTTTGTGCGTCATTTATTCACTATCTAATATTTCTTGTGGAGCCAAAAAAACTTTTTTGGTCTCCATAGGTTTATATTCGAATTTTTGTAACCACACCAACTCAATATTTTTCAGTTTGTCTCTGACCATACTTAACTGATTCAAGTGTGTAGCAACTCAATTACAAACATTACTGCTTCATTTAGTGATGGTTTTAGAATTGATCCGGCAAGACCAAAATATGTTTTACATATTTCAGTATAGTGGTGTTAGTGTGACATTAGCTTGTACATGGATGAGTTCTTCTAAATGATACATGATTTAGTCATTTACTTGCATGAATTAGTCATTTACTTGCACTTAATATTTCCTAGTCATACAGGATGGATTTGTATGTGTTCTATTAGAATTCTAGGATTGATCATCTTGTAAAGAGACTTAGATGGGAAAGATTAGATCAAACATCGAAGCCTCACAACTTAGATGGCCGGGGTTGTTTGCTTCGTTAAACATACTGCCAGCTATGCTGGATACTATACAATGCATGTCGCATGCGGCAAGTTTGATATATATGTGAGATCATTACCATATATAAGCTTTGATGTACTACTTACCGAAGAATATCTCTACAAATTTGACTTTCTTATGAATGAACAAAAAAAAAGGTTTCATTGGAGCGCTTATACCTATGTTCAGTTGTGCATAACTAGCTAGCTTAGTAATTGATGGCGCTTAACCTACCCCAGGGTGTTGTTAATTCTGGCAACAAGATGGTAGAACAAAGTGCGGTGTTTTTTTTCAATGTCATTGATGCATACTGTGGCAGTATGTCTCATGTCAAAACTTTTGACATCTCCAATCTGAGTGATCCTTTGCTAACAAAATAAGCAAGGTTTTGATTGATCTTTTAGTTTCATATAGTTTATTCATTTAGTTAGCTGAGCATTTCCACTCTAGAGCTTACAATAAGTGTAGACCATAGTGCCTTTTTCTTAGGAGAAAGGTGGAGGTGTCTCAGGGATCTGCACTAGTTGCTTGATAGTTGATAGTCTTATGGTCCTGATCTCTCGATGAGAGTGGTAGCTATCGATTTTGGTGGAGAAGAAGTTGACGATCCAACTACAACAGTACAACACATTGCATCTTAGCAATCGATACACCACCTCCGGAGTGTAATTGATCACACCAAGGCACCATCAACCTGACCGCGAAGGTCTTTGTTCCTGCAAGCAACCAAAGAACAAGCAAGAAAAATACCAAAGCAATCTGAAGTTGTGAATAGGAAAATGAAGGTTCAATCATGAATTCTGAATACTCAATAAGGTGGGGTTCCGTCGATAGTAAAACAGACGGTTTAACCAGCACACGCACTTACATGATAAAGTAGCTAAGAGCTAAACTTCGATCTAAAAAAACCGAGTATTTCGGCCACATCTGGCCACTATTTATGGGCATGTAATCTTGCCTAAACTCTATGAAACAAGCTAGGAAATAAAATCTGACTCTAACTCTATCTGTTACAATGTCAGTTCGTTTAGACGATTCTGAGTCGCTCGTGAGGAATCTATTAATGGGGCTGGATCAGTTGGAAAGACCATATCGTAATCTTTCTAAGCTATGGCTAAAAACTTTCATTGGACTCCATATGAGAGATATCTTCCTTTTTTTACACGGCTGTTTGTTGAATTCGAAATGAATTTGGAGTTCGAGTTGCAATTGACTTCCACTCCGAATTGGTGTTGGAACCTCGGCGTGGCAAATCAATCTTTGGACATGTTAGAGAGATACACATGTCCTTTGTGAGTACGCTTTCTTGTAGAGGATGTCTTGGACTTTGTTTCCTAAACATAATGACATAATCTGATTTAGGTAGCATCATATAGTTCTTGAGATCATTAGATGTGCCAAGAAACGGAAGTACATGATAGTTAAGTTCATGTGCATGAGCTCGAGTTATTTTTCCTTGTATAACTTTAGGAGTGGTGTCGGCAGCGACAGGTGTAACAGTAGGAGGGATGTCCTCATCAATAGTTAACAAGTCAACTTCATCGATGCCAATCTTAGTTGATTGACCTATTCATATTGTATTCTTATTGATTGTTCATTGAAATATTATTTCATCAGAGGTAGCAGGAGCTTCATTGTTGCAAATAAGCAAGACATACAAGGTGCTCTAAATCCTCTTGAAATTGTAGAAGACTATGATACTAACTGAAAGGATCGAATGGCCCAAGAGGGAGGGGGTGAATTGGGCAATTAAAAAAACTTCTTCCGATTTCTAGAATAAGTAGAAACCTTAACCTAGATACAAAGAAATGTGACTACACGATCAAGCTAAGGAAAGGGAATCAAAATAAGCAAGCAAAAACATAAAGAGAAATACAGAAACATAAGCTTTCAAGAAAGTAAATGCTCAAAGTAAATACAGGAATGTAAATAGATGGACAAGAGAACACCGGATTTTTTCCCGAGGTTGACACTCCCCCTAGTTCTCGTTGGAGCATCCACCAAGGATATCGCTCCCCATTGAGTCACCAAAACTCAAGTGCTCCCTCATGATTGCCACTTCTCTATCTCCAGATTGGCGGGCATCAAGCCAAATACAAGCTCTTCTCGGGTCTCCCACAAGAACTCTAAGAGTTCACTGTGAACACCTCCAATCACCAAGATCGGCTTAGTGTTGCCAACCACCAAGAGTAACAAGCCAATAGCTTCACTTGACCAAGATCAAACCTAAACTACAGCTAGATGCACACTTGCTACTCTCCAAGCACTAATGATGTCCTTAATCTTCAATTAGAGACTTGGAAATCAACTCAAGTGCTCTCTCTTGCTTCTTGATGGCACGAATAGTGTATGAACTCCTTTGGGTCGCAAGAGTGAGAAATGAAACCAAGTTGAGGGGTATTTATAGGTTAGAGATCCAAAAGATAGCCATTGCCTAACCTCCCACTTTTTATGTTACCACCGAATGGTCCGGTGAGTATATCCTTACTCACACCGGACAATCCGGTGAGTACAATTTTCATACCCAGGTGCCAACTGTCATTAGCCGTTATTGCTGAGAATTAGTCCGATGATAAGCATCCTGTGTTCACTGACACCGGACCATCCAGTCAGTTGAATCAAGCCAAACTTCACTTTGAATGCCTCTCTGCTGAAAATGCTCCGGTGCTCATACATATCCATCACCGGACAATCTGGTGAGTAGATCACTTCAAACTGCCCGAAGAAACCTCTCTGTAAAAATTAGTCTGGTGATCTCAACTTTCAGTCACCATATAATTTGGTGAGTACAAATCTCTTTGGTCACCAGAAAAGCTTCTTTGCAAGAATTAGTCTGGTGAGTACATCTTCCCATCACCGGATAATCCAGTGAGTTCAACTTTATTTTTCCCAGAAAAAATTATGTTCTGCTGAAATTAGTCTGGTGCTTTAAACACTCTAACACTGGACCATCTGGTGTAACACTTCTAAAAATTTTGGACATGTGCCAACAAAGAAAGCATCCAGTGATACCCTGGCCTTGATCATCGTAGCATCTGGTGAACATAGAAGTGCTTTTCTCACTTGTGCAAATAATGCTCCGGTGAGACCAATAACACAACAACCAGATCATCCGGTGAGACAAGTTTTTCTGAGCTCATCCAATTCAAACTTTCCTTGAGCTCTAACTTCTCAACCATAGACTTCTATGAGCTACCTAGTGCTAGAATTTAACAAGTATGCATCAAACCAAGTTTAGACTCAACTAGGTCAAACTACTACTCTTAGCCCCTCTTTATAGTATGGTCAAAAGACTAAGAAAGGAAACCTATACTACTATAAGTGTCATTTCATCTCCTTTGTGACACTTAGAACTACAAAATCTTTAATCTTGATGCACATGTCCTTTGATCGACCAGATATCGCTTTAGAGACCAAGAGTACCCAAATATCATTGTATACTAAATTTTTTGATTCCCTTCAAAACAAATTATTAGTCACAATGATATGGTTGTCCCTAATCACCGAAACACTTACCAGTTATCTAGGGGCCTAGATGCTACAATCTCCCCCTTTTTGGTGATTGATGACAACACAAATAAGAATATAGAGATATGAAATGAAGTACACCCTATCATGTAGGAAATGATAGCATACGACAATATAACATGCTAGAATAAATAGAATTAAGCACGCAAGAAATTAAACACAATGAGATGACAAGCAAAACACATCAATTAAGAACCAAATGGCCTCTCATTACATCAAAATCCATAAGATCCAACAAGTCAAACCTAGCTACCCAAAGCCTAAACTCCCCCTGAAACAAAATTTCTCTAGCCACTCAAGCTAATTATCTCTCTCCAAAACTCTCCCTAACACTTGACTCTCTCTCCTCCTTTGGCATCTAAGCACCAAAAAGAGATAAACAACTAAGCATCTGGAGCCAGAGGAGACAAGGAAGGTGACACCACCGAAGATGGCTGCACCATGAACTGGATGCATTGATCTTAGAGTCGAAGGATGAAGAGATGATCTGGGTGGAACCAGCATCGATGTCAAGAGAGGACGATCCTGCTGCAGGCTGAATAGAAGCTGAAGGAGCACGAACCTCTACGTATGGTCGGGGGTCGGAGCTGGAGGTGTCAACACCCTGAGCTGCCATCTCCTGGTCAACTTGGCTGAGCACATCCCGAAGAGTAGAGTCTGCCTCATCAAGAACTGGCTAAGCGACAAGAGGAGGCACGATAGGAAGAGTCAGCTGCGGAGAGTCTTCGAATCTAAGAGGTCCAACGGGCAAAGGCGACGACAACTTAAAAAACAATGGCCTCTGTGCAGTCCCGGCAGGCTGAGAAAGTACTCTGGTGGTGAAAAGAGCTGAGAGGTGGAAGTTTGACCCTAGAGTAGTCAAGAGACCACCAACACTGCGTGAGAGAGGACAAGGAGCTGGAGCAGGTGCTGAAGGTGTAGCTGGCAGCTGAAGGCCCTTGGCCTGGAAGAGAGCTGTGAACAACCTGGCGTTGTTCTCTCTATCGGCCTGAAGCGCTAAAAGAATAGCCTGCTATTGCTGTTGAAACAATTGTATGAGCACAAACTGCTGCTCGTCCTAATGAACCATATCAGCCTGAAGCTTCATCTGAAGCTCTACCTGAACTGCCATTTGCTGCTGCTGCAACTGCTGAAGAATAGTTGTCATCTCAGAAGGTGGTGTAGCAGGTGGCACGGGTGGAGCCAACCCAGGTGCTGAAGAGGTAAGAACTGAGGTTTGGGGGGTAGTCTAAGTAGAACCTCCTGCCTCGACATCGTGTGATCTAGCGATCGGAGGAATATACTCAATATCGTCTAAGTCCGAATCGCTATCCACGTTAAAGATATAATGAGGTAGCTCTGCCTCGGCCTCTGCTAGGGTCTGTTCCTCAGCTGCTGCTCTCTCACGCTTGTCATCTGGAATCTGATCCTAAGCACGAACCATAGCACGCTGACCACGACGTCTGTTGGTAGGAACTGAAGGAGCATACTCCTTGAAGCAAGTAGGGCTCTATGCGTAGGCCTCAATGTAGTCAGGATACTTGATAGCACGAGCCAGCATATGAGATATGAAGTGTGCATATGGCAACTGTCTAGCTAGGGACATCCCCTCCGATATCGCATACTCAATCTCACACAGAATCAAGTCCAGGATATCGAACTAACAGTGAGTGAGGATAGACAGAATCAACCACTGCTGCAAACTGGTGATCGCCTCTCCGTACCCAATCCTCAGTAGCAGATTGCGTCTCAAGGAAAGTGGATGGCCTTCGCCATAGGTGTCAACATGTCTGGCAGTCTCGGCAAACTTTGAGTGAAGGGTGCTCTAAATAGTGGCCTGATCTCATCATCTGTTAGTCCCATTTAGTACGTTTTCATTTAGTTCCAATTTGATAATTATGCTAGAATTTTGTGTCACCAAGCTATTTTAGTTCGGCTCTTGCATTTCTTGGTTGGCTTGGTTGATGTAATGGTATATGGAAAATTAGATTGGTTTCTAAGTGTAGGAATGAGATTGACGACTAGAAGGGGTGAATAGATGCCTTAACAAATTTCTTGTGAAATTGATGGCCTTCTCCTTTTTGGGTCACCCAACGCACCTCAAAACTCAAGCGGAAGCAAAAATCGAGAGAAGTTTTAACAAGAGAAAGTCGAGGCAACACGACTCTACGGATGGCATATGAACCATAGGTTCCATTTAAGATCAATCCTTATATCTTAGCACTCGAAAGATCACAACTAGTAAAGAAACAAGAAAAGATGAACACCGAGTAATGAAACTCTCCAAGTTGATTGTTTAGAGGCAAGGAAATTCAAGACCCCATCACATAAGCGTACGTATACGAATTATATGCCTTTAGCAATAAGAAGAATGACCTCATAAGGTGCTGAAATCTCAGCCCAAATACAAAAATAAAAATCAAAATCAAAAAGAAAAAATTTGCACACAAGGCAAGGGAACCAAGAGAGAAAAATTAGAAGGAGGGGAATTCAAGCATATGAAATAAAATAAACTTCATTACTTAAAGAGGTCAGCTCTATTTTAGGCGGATTACAAAGATTTTCCTCTCAAAACTCTCACCTATTATATAGGCTAAGCACTCATCCTCCTCTCCACTAAAACCCTAGCACAATGCTCTCATATGGGTGGCACAAGAGGCTCAAATGGCTGGTTCAATCTCTCCCATAACCCTACTCTCTAGTTATAGGCATAGGAAATTTGATCCCTAAGTTTTCTAATTTTTCCAAAATACTTCTCTCTTGTAGTACACTTCTACCTTACACCAAGGGTATTTTAGTCCATTTTCTTCTTCATTCATCGGAAAGTCACAACGCCTTTACAACTTAGCTTCACCTCGATACTGCCTTATCACCTGCATCGACATCCCATTCACTTGACTTTGTCAGCATGCCATCTTCATCATCCGTTTCATGCTTCACTTGACCTTTATGTGTACAACTAGGATTACCCTTAACTCTGTCCGACCCTCCTTGATGATCTGGCACCAAGCACTTGCTTAGCCACGATCTCCCGTCATTGACCGTCAAGTTGCATCCGTCACTTGCATACATTGAAACAAGCAAATACATTTTTCCACACTCCAAAATATATCTAGGTTAGCACAAAATCAAAAACTTCAACTCAAAGCACATCCTGAAGAAAATGTGAACATTGGATGTTCTGGTGTATTCTGCTCCTGAACATCAGATAATCCGGTGAGTGTAACACTATCTATTCTAGGAAAGCTTTGTGACACAATAAACACATGTTCCCCCAAGGTTCTATCATGAGCTAAACATTTAACAAAGATAGAAAATATAGTAAAATATTCCCCAATCTACTGTAGTGAACCAAGAAGACCTAGAGCAAGATATTCATCTTACTAGCCTTAACACAAGCATTGACTAAACCAAAGCAATTACGAACATGGTGATCAAGAACGTAGCATTTCATAACCTACATGATTCATAAAATTGCCAAATTTTATCTTAAGTAAAGCAAGTTTGCTTGAAATGTATCATGTCAAAGCATCAAGAAGGCCTAAGATTAAAAGATTGCTCTACACAACTATTCAACTTAGTCCAAATTCAAGTCTAGCAATTGAAAATTCTAAAGATATACAACTCAAAGCTCAACTACTATGGTTATATTACATAATAAAATGTAATATAAATGCAACAAAAGTAAGATAGAGTATGTATAAAGGACAATTCTCCCTCACACAATGCCATAGGGATGGTACACTCCAAGCTCTCCTCTCAAATAGGCAAATCTTGTAGTATCTAGAGGCTTGGGGAATATATCGGCAAGCTGGTGTTGGGTATCTATGTAGCTCAACTCAATATCTCCCTTCTCATTGTAGTCTCTTAGAAAGTGAAATATCACATCTATGTGTTTGGTTCTGGAGTGTTGAACTGGATTGTTGGCTAAGCTTGTGGCATTGGTATTGTCACACAAAAGTGGCACACTCCTAAAATTCAACCTAAAATCCTTCAAAGTAGAAATCATCCACAAAATCTGTGAGCAATAGCTAGCAACGGCTACATATTCAGCTTCAATAGTAGACTGTATCAGCTAGACTGTTTACGAGAAGACCAACACACAAGATAAGTACCCAAGAAGTAACAAGTACCAGAGGTACTTTTTTTATCAATTCTACAACCATCAAAATCCGCATCCGAAAAATCTCGAAGAGAAAGCGAAGAGGAAGCAGAAAACCAAAGCCCATACTCAAGAGTGTGCTTCAGGTACCTTAGAATGAATTTCACCACTTGGCGGTGAGACATCCTTGGTGAAGCCTGGAAATGAGCGCACAAGCAAATGGCAAAGTGGATGTCGAGTCTTGTCACCGTCAACTACAGGAGAGAGCTGATCATGCTCCTGTACTCCTGCTGGTCCACCTTGCCGCCATCTTCATCCGGATCAAGCACAGTCAAGGTAGCCATCAGTGTTGCCAAGTGCTTCTCATCACTCATGTCAAACTTCTTTAACAAATGCTTGGTATACTTCATCTCGTGGACGAATGTACCTTATTTGTATTGCTTGATTTGCCACCCAAGGAAGAAGTTGAGCTCGACCATCATTAACATCTCGAACTCCCTGCTCATAGTTTCTGCAAACTTGGCCACAAGTGCATGAGAAGAGACACCAAAAATGATATCATCCACATATATCGGAATAAGTAAGAAATCATTGATATGCCTAAAAGTGAACAAAGTTTTATCAGTTGACCCCATCACATACTCATGCTCTAGCAAGAAAGATCTAAGCCTATCATACCAAGCTCTAGGTGCCTACTTAAGCCCATACAAAGTCTTTCTAAGCTTGTAAACTCTCTTTGGGTATTTGGGGTGCTCAAAGCCTAGGGTTGCCGAACATAGACCTCTTCCTAAATGAAACCATTTAGGAAAGCACTCTTGACATCCATTTGATACAACTTGAAACCCTTAGATGCCACAAATGCAAGAAGAATCCTTATTGCTTCTAGCCCAGTTACGAGTGTAAAGGTCTCTCCAAAGTCTATCTCTCAACCTGAGTGAAACCCTGAGCCACTAGTCTAGCCTTGTTTCTCACTACAGACCCATCCTCCCTCTGTTTGTTTTTGAAAACCCATTTTGTGCCTATAGTGTAAACATCAGGGGGTGGCTCTACAAGGACCCAAACTTGGTTTCTCTCAAAAAATTTAAGCTCTTCATGAATGGCATGGACCTAACTCGAATCAGATAAAACATGTCTAACATCATGGGGCTCAAAAGAAGCAATGAATGCAGAATTAGTAAAATGAGCAAGAGAAGCGGTCTTGGACATCGTTACCCTCTCATCAAGATCTTTGATTATCATGTGTGGAGGGTGTCACCGCTGAATGCGTTGAGGGGGCTAACGTCTAGAGGTGAACTCCACCTCAACCTATGCTGGTGCAGGCTCGAGAGCAACTGAAGTAGAAGTAGACGTTGCAGGACCCTTTACTAGAGTAGAAGAAGTAGGTGTCAGCTTAGAAGCAAGTGTAGTCGAGGGAAGTAGTGAATCATCCTCGTCCTCACAGAGAGCTGAAAGGTTGTCATCGACAAAGATGCTCTCGCTCATCTCCTGATCATCTGCACACTCAAAGACAAAACTAGCACAAGATGTTGATTCATCAAAGATCACATCACAGGACTCCATGATAGTGTTAGTGTCAAGATTAAAGACCCTGTAAGAATAATCATGAAGAGAATGCCCTAAGAAAATACCATCGGAGGAACATGACTAAAACTTGTCAAGGTTGCCACACTTTAGGATGAAGCAACGCCAACTGAAAAATCTCAAATGTGAAACTTTCGGCTTTCTACCAAAGCGCAACTCATAAGAAGTCAAATTCAAGATCGAGCACAAGAAAATCTGATTGCAGATGTAGCATGCTATGCTAATGACCTTAGCCCAAAACCTCCTAGGAGTCTTATGCCCATCAAGCATCGCCCTAGCCATCTCCACCAAAGTGCGATTCTTCCTCTCAACCAAGCTATTCTGCTGAGGAACGTGTGGGGTAAAAAATTAATGCTCAATGCCATGATCAAGACAGAAAATATCAAAGAGATAATTCTTGAACTCGGTGCTATTATCACTACGAATTGCTTTCAATGCACCAGAGAGTTCCTTGAATAATCTCAAAGCTAAGCTCCGAAAGTATGAGAACACTTCATCCTTGCTCATAGGAAAGAAGACCTAAAAGTAGTGAGAGAAATCATCAACAATGACAAGAACATACCACTTCCAACCCGCCGAACGAACCCGAGAAGGACCAATAGTGTCCATATAGAGAAGTTCTTCCGATCGTTCAGTCATCACCAGATTGATTGAAGAGTGGGAGGTAGCAATCATCTTGCCATACCGATAAGGAGCACAAACAAGATTCTTCTCAAACTTAACCTTGGGCAATCCTCGGATCAAGCCTAGGGCACTCAAAAGAGTAAGTAAATCAAAACTCATGTGCCCTAGTCTCATATGTCACATCTAAAGCTCAGAAGAAGGTTGAGCAATCAAACAACGAGAAAACCAAGAGACTCAAAAAAATCAGCTCTAAAAATTCTCCCAACTCGAGAAATCATGCAAATCAAGGTGCCAGAAGAATCGAGAACTCGAGAAGTATCGCATTTGAAACGCACTTCCAAGTCCTCATCCAACAACTGAGATACAGAGAAGGTTGTATCCCAGATGCTCCACCAAAGCTATATCCTTGAGAGTGAAACTCTCATTCACCCTTACCATACATTTGGCTTTCACCCTTCCTTTTCGATCATCCCCAAATGTGTTGTACTCGTGTCGCTTCACAGGGGTGAGGCTAGAGAACCATGATGAATCTTCGATAATGTGGCGTGAGCAACTGGAGTCAATCAGACACTTGTTCTCCAGGCCTCCGTCTGCTACCTACATATAAGAAGAATAATAGGTGGATGTTCTCAGTATTGGGGTTAGTTAAAAATCTCTTAGGAATCCAGTACTGGGTCATCTGTCATGAAGTGGTAAAAGAATGTGCATGTAAAACAGGTCTAGTACGCTAAGGGTGAGTACCACGATGAGAAAAACATGGTCCACCAAAGCACTGAGACTCAAAGCTTCTTACACGTGGGCCAAAACCATATAAGTCATGACAAAATTCACGCCGGGCAACACCTCTAGAAAGAGACTGAAAAGCACTAGGGACTTGTGAGTGGAAGCAAGGAAAATGCTCATATTCACCAATAGAGGGACGGTACATGTTCTGGGTGCTCTACTCCCACTCATGCCACTCATCTCTCCTATGACGAAAGCAAAACCCAACCAAGTGACCTTCTCTCTATCAGTAGGTGCAATGGTAGCGTCTCTCAGGAACTCATCTGCCGGTCACTCAGGGCTCTCTCACATGCTCTCTCATCTTAGACTGTGGAGATCTCTTTGGTTGTGGTGCGTGTTTCTTCTTTGTGGATTGAGGAATGTGTTTCTTGATGGATTGTGTTGTGGTATTGATTTTAGACTTCTCAGCTTCTAGGGTAGTATGTGTGGTAAACATAGTCTTACTCTCCCTAATGTAAGCCACCCTCTCAAAACCCAACCCAAGAGTCAAACCCGACTTGTAAGCATACACCTTGGTCTTGACCAAGATCAAATTCATTTTCTCTTTGCCCTCTGAGCACTTCTCCACCAGAGAAAGGAGGTACTTATTCTCAGTTAAAAGCTTTTGAACTTACTCTCTAACCTAGCTGAGTTTATCCTAAAAGATGGTGCAGATGGAACAATTTGGCATGCACATCCTTAGAACTCCCAGCACTCTTCAATCTAGACTCTAGCTCCTTTAGGTGCTTGTTTTTCAGTTCAACATCATTTGCAAGCAAAGGGCAATTCTTACAAGCACCTAAGAGAGTAGATCTAGACTCCTCCTCAAGGAGCTTCTTCTCAGCACTCTCAAGTGGACTAGCGACTTGAGCATGCACATTACCAAGCTCGACAAATTCAGTCATGACAATCAGGCAACTCTCACACTCCTCAACATCGGGCCTAGACCTAAGAAATGCAAGTTCAGTAGAGATAAACTCATACTTAGACCTAAGATCCTTCAACTCACCCATAGCTTTCTTAAGTAACCTATCCTGGCTAACGAGAGCATCATTTAAGGTATCAACTTGGATGAAAAGATAGTCATAGGAAGGCAATACCTCGGAAGGATCTAGTGAGTCGCTATCGTCGTTGTTGTAGTCCTCTATGAAGCAGAGGCCAGTGAAGACCTTGGCCTTATTCTTGTTCTTTGCTTGCAGTTCATCCTCCTCCGAGCTCTCCTCATCGCTGGAAGAAGTGTCAATGTTGCTGAGAACTGCCATAAACGCCCTAGAAGCCGCCTTCTTAGCCATCTTGTCACAGTTCTTCTTGAAGAAGGGCTTCTTGTTCTTCTTCTTGTGCTTGTTGTAGTCGTGGTCGCCATACTCCCTCTTCTTGAGCATGGGGCAGTCCACTTTGAAGTGGGTAGTGTCACCGCACTCAAAGCAGGTATGAGAACCACCCCTCCTCTGGTCTCGGTGATTGTTGTAGAAGCAGGTGCACTTCTTCACGATCAGCGCAAGGTCCTCATCATCCAGTATGTTCACTTGCTCCTCTATGACAGAAACCAAGAAATACAAAGCAAATCCACTCGATGAAGTGTTAGCACAAGAAAAGCCAGCTGCAGACTGATTGCCACACTAGGTCTAGAAACCAATACCATGATCTAAGATAGGGGATTTTTGAGACCGATCCGAGCCACCTTGGCTACCTCGATGGATTTGAGCTTGCTGAAAAGCTCATCACAAGTCAACGTGTCGTAACTTGAAGACTCTTTAATGCTCGAGATATTCACTTGTCATATGCTATGGTCAAGAGCATAGAGAAGCCTGATCGCTCTCTAATGGTTAGAATAGGGCAAAACACCAGTTGATCAAAGATTGCTAACAATCCCATCAAAGCAAGCAAACAGTGCATCCAAAGACTCTCTGGGGCCTTGCACAAACATTTGGTATTCTTATTTGAATGTGCTTTGGTGTCTGGCCTTAATCTAATTAGTGCCTTCGTGAAAGACACTTAGAATATTTTAGATCACCCGGGCAGTACAGAGGTGCTGGACCCTATCAAATTCATTCCGACTCAGGCTAGTGAACAAAATATTTCTAGCCTTGTTGTTGGTCTCATAATGTTCGATTTGAACCTGAGTCGTGTGAGCAGTAGGGATCTCATAGTTGGAATCAAATACTTCCCATATTGCACTTCCTTGGCTTAGAAGATAAGCCTTCATGTGCATCTTCCAGTATGAAAAATCACGGCCATCAAACAGTGGAATCTTCCCACTTCTCTCTATGTCGCCTATGGATCACAAAGCCGGTTAATGTCAACAAGTGATCAAACCAGCTATGATACCAATTGGAGGAACGATATTGACGACTAGAGGGGGTGAATAGGTGCCTCAATAAGTTTCTTGTGAAATCGATGGCCTTCTCCTATTTGGGTCACCCAACGCACCTCAAAATTCAAGCGAAAGTAAAAATCGAGATAAGTTTTAACAAGAGAAAATTGAAGCAATAAGATCTATGGATAATATATGAACCATATGTTCCATTTAAGATCAATCCATATGTATTAGCACTCGAAAGGTCACAACTAGCAAAGAAACGAGAAAAGATGAACACCGAGCAACGAAACTCTCCAAGTTGATTGTCTAGAGACAACAAAATTCAAGATCTCATCACATAAGTGTGTGTATGTGAATTTTATGCCTCTAGGAACAAGAAGAATGATCTCATAAGGTGCTGAAATCTCAGCCAAAAACAAAAATGAAAATCAAAACCGAAAAGGAAAAACTTACACACAAAGCAAGGGAACTAAGAGAGGAAAACTAGAAGCAGAAGAATTCAAGCATATGAAACAAAATAAACTTCATTACTCAAAGAGGTCAACCCTATTTTAGGCGGATTACAAAAAATTTCTTCTCAAAACTCTCACCTATTATATAGGCTAAGCACTTATCCTCCTCTCCATTAAAACACTAGCACAATGCTTTTATATGGGTGGCATAAGCGGATCAAAAGGCTGGTTCAATCTCTCCAATAGCCTAGAAAACTTGACACCTAAGTTTCCTAGTTTTTTTCAAGTTTTCTAGTTTTTTCCCAGAATACCCTCTCTTGTAGTACACTTCTACCTATCACCGAGTGTAATTTAGTCCATTTTCTTCTCCATATCGGACGACCACAACACCTTAATGACTTAGCTTCATCTCGACACAAGCTTCACAATGGTGCCACGTACTTCTACAGTCCTCCCATGGTTTT
Source organism: Phragmites australis (assembly GCF_958298935.1). NCBI lineage: Eukaryota > Viridiplantae > Streptophyta > Magnoliopsida > Poales > Poaceae > Phragmites > Phragmites australis. The sequence continues at coordinate 17,655,862 of NC_084941.1, read as the reverse complement.
AAGACTAAACCGTGAAACTCTAGCACGCTTCTCAAAGCGTGACTAGCCACCACTTGCTTCCACCTGAAGCAAGCTCTCCTATGATAATGCGTGCCCTCTATCTTGTGATCTTGACTGCCAGTAAGTCTCTCTCGCTTCGGATCCCTCGGGCCGCCTTGTCACTTGCACCATCATCCCCTTCGCTTGACTTTGTCAACATGCCATCTTCATCCTCCATTTCATACTTTGCTTGACCTTCACCCGACCCTCCTTGATCGTCTGGCACCAAGCACCCGCTTAGCCCGGGTCACCCGCCGACGACCACCAAGTTGCATCCGTTACCGACACACCTTGAAACAAGTAAACACATTTCTCCATACTCCATAATATCTCCGGGTTAGCACAAAATCAAAAACTTCAACTCATAGCACATCCTGCAGAAAACGTGAACACCGGATGTTCTGATATGTTCTGCTCCTGAACATCAGACCATCCGGTGAGTGTAACACTATCTGTTCTAGGAAAACTTTGCTCTCTGCAAGAAAAGGTTCGGTGAAAGCTTTCAGCGATCTCATGTCCATCATCAGATAATTTGATGTGTGCCAATCCACTGAACCAACCTTCTGCAACATCTCTGCAACAAAAGGTTTGATGCATTCTCCAGTGTTCACAATCTCAGCACCGAACTATCCAGTGTACAAAATCAAACTTGGCACCAAAAAATCTCCTCTCAGCAAGAAATAGTCTGGCGATCGTAAAGTCCATCACCGGACCATCCGGTGTTTACTTTTATGTAACACCCTAGTTTTCAACTTTTTGGAAATAGTAATAAATATCATTTTCCTTAGAATAGGGTGTTTTTCTTTGCCTTAACATTTTAGGAGAAAGAAATTATTTTCTAAAAGTTAAAATATTGAACCTAGGCTATATTATAGTTTGTTGCATACATGTTGAGTTTAGCTGCATTAGAGTTTTTATTCTATGGAAAATAAACTTTTGAAAAAACAACCCGAGTGCGTCATTCGAATTTAAAAAGAAAAAAAGAAAAGGGTTTTGAAAAAAGATAATAAAGAAAAATCCTATCTCTGGGCCGAATTCCCTTTTTCTTTTCCCCTTTCCGGCCTTTTCTTTCTTCTTACCCAGGCCAGCCCGCTCCCTCCTTCCCTCACCTCCTGCCTGCCCGCTTGGGCCGGCCGAAGGCCACGGCCCAGCGGCGCCGAGCCGCTCCTCCCAGTGGCGCCCGGCCGAAAACCGTTTTCCCTCCGCAGACATCGCCAGGTGGGCCCTACGCCTTCTTCTTTCTCCCGCGCGAGCAGGACTCCGCCCGTGTCCGAGTCGAAGCCGACACCGTTCACCGCTCTCCCGTGCCCGTTTCCCAACCAAAGCGAGCCAAACCCAAACTGCATGACCTTATCCCTTCCCCCGCCTATATAAAGCCCGGACCCCCCTCGATTTTTCCCATCTAAAAATTGCGCCAGCTCAAGCCTTTCCGTCGCCGCCATAGCCGAGCCACCCCAAGCTTCGCCGCCACCGTTCCGACGCCCCTTTGCCGTAGCTGAGCCGCGCTTGATCATCTCCAACATCTATTGCGCCCGTTGCTGCCTTCACCGATGAGTTTTGGCCACCGGAACTCCCTCCCTGACGCCACCCGAGTCTCACCTACGTCTACCCCGCCGGCGCACATCACCCGAGCCGCGCCGTCGACGGTACATGCCTAAACGGATTCCCTATGCTCTATTCTCTCTCCGCCGCCGCTCGCCGTTGACCCCCGTGCCCAGTGACGAGGATCGCCACCTCTCCGGCGATAGCGCCGCCCCACCGAGCTATCCGCCGCCGCATTCATCTTTGGCGCCGGTCAACTAAAGCCCCCACCCTCGCCAACAGCCGTTAGATCTGTTTTGGATGGCCGTGATTAAAAGCTTCACATACCCCTTCGGTGTCCAATCATCTGCTGCCACGTGGCCACATAATCCTAGTCAGCAAATCAGGTCATGTCATCGCTTACATAAGCCAGCCACCTCATCAATTTAGCCCACGTGGCAGTGGCATGTCAGCACACATTTTTCCAGTCATATTTTCCTATTTGATTTAATTCGGGAGTAATGATAGTTTTGCAAATAAGCCCCTGGACTTTCTTATATTTAAATAAAAGCCCTTATAGTTATGCAGAATAGTCCCTAACTTTTTCTTAATTACAATAAGTCCCTCAATTTTTGCAAAAAGGCCCTTAACCTCTCTGTTTTTATTTAAACTAAGCCCTTTTTATTTTCAGATGTAACCCTAATCTTATTTATAGCATAACTTTCTTGTTTTAGCTCCGATTTAGATGATTTTTGCGCTCACGTGTTCGTAGTGACATGTACTATCTTGCAGTACCTTTTTCATAGATGTTAGCTATTGTGTGGTGTACTGTTCTTAGTTGGTTTTGTTGTATGTTTTTCCGGTGCATGTCAAAAGCAAACGAAGAGCAGTTCGAGAACCTTGAGGACCAAGTTTTTAAAGAGTCTAAGCAGCAAGTTGGGAGAGGCAAGTGTCCTTGAACATTTTGATCCCAGTTTATTTAAAATGCGTTCTTTTCAAACATGCATGCTGTTAATCCTGAATCCTATGTATTTATAGATCCTGTTCCATATAATTCCTTGTCGCCATGTTGATAGTAGAGGATATGATGGGTAGTCATGCTTAGCTTCGCACAAGGGGATTGAAGGGCTAAGGGTTAAATATGATTAACTAATTAATGCAATTATGAGTTGGGAATATTAATGATGGCAATAGCAACATGGAACCTTAGGCCTTGAGCAAAGTTGGGTTAGTGATGATGAAGTTATGATGTTGGTTTAGTCTTTGCTCAAGTAACCTAAGTAAGGATCGGTTCGTGGAGCGAGAACCCAAGAAATATCGTACCAACCACGAGACCTGGTATGGGACAAGCCTAGCCTATTAATTAATGGATTCCAGTTTTGTGCGTGCCAAACAGAAGAGTGAATGTGTGGGGACGGCAAAGGCCAGAACCATTTGGTTAGTGGTATGAGATGTGTAGTGGAAGGGAAGGGTGAAAACTTCCTGGAGCTACAAGGAGCAAAAGGGGGCTTCTGGGTGGTGTGAATGCCACTTTGACGGCAGTGAAACCTAGTGGGCATGCACATACTGGATGAAACTTTGTAACGGCTTTGTAGTGACTTTTTGGGCAACACACCACTGGAGTGTGTTAAGTGTTTCACGGACATGGCAACAAGGAAAATCTCGAATTGTGGGGAAAGCTGGATAACGTCTGCAGAGTGTAAAACTGTTATAACAGCTGTGCTCACGGTTATGAGAGACTTGGATCCTCACATGATTAGCCAAATGGGTTTGGGTTGTTTTGGTCTATTGGGAGCATGATGTGGGAATTCAGGTGGAGGGAAAAACTGTGAAGATGGTTCTAGGAATTGGAGATCTAATAATGATTCACCTAGATAAGTAGGATGCTTTCATAATACTTCATTAGTATAGTTGGCTTTTATGCAAAACTTTAACTATTATAGCATGTTCCTTGTTTAAGCTTGCATAGCATTTTATCTTCCCACACTTGCGGAGTACTAGTTGTACTCACACTTGTTGTTTTTACCCTAAATGTCGTTCAAGCGCTGCTCAGACATTGAAGGAGATCGAGATTTCTTCATTGATGAAGATAAAGACTGCTAGGTTGGCGTTTCCACTGGTCAAATGTCTGTGGAAGTTGGAGTTTCGCGGAGTATCGTTGTGTGCTTTTGTTTAAGACTTTTTGGTCTCATTATTTATTCTAGTTAAAACATTGTAATAATGACACTGTGTGTGATACACTGATGAAGTCGTTGCATGTATGAAACTTGATCCTGGCATACATGTGGTTTACATATGATTTTGTCCCTTTCTAAAACCGGGTGTAACAGAGGTGGTATCGGAGCCGTGTTGACCGTAGGTTGCAAGCCTAGTTAGAATGGACGAGTTTCTAAGGACTATTTTGCTAAAGCAAACTAATTTTGAAAACTCTGCTCCGTCTTATTTTATACTTTCCTTGCTGATCCTATTTAAAACCATGCTGCTGACTCCCCTTACTTTTAAAATGATTGTAGATGGCCCGGACACGTAAGACTGCGCGCGTAAGATTACTAACGGCCGCCTTCCTGCTCGACCCTTGACCCCGACTCGTGCCATGGCCTGGGCAAGACAGCAGCAAATAGCCCTGGCCTTGGAGCTGAGTCAGGAGTTGGATTGAACCACCGAGGAGCTGCAGTACGTCAGAGGCAAGTTAGCTCAAGCACAGAGTGAGCTACGCAACAAGAAGCGTCACCACCCGGACTGCTGGGAATCTTTTGCATCTGACTCTGGATCTGAGGAAGAGACTCCCCGTTCCCCGCACCATCTTCAGGCTCAGTGTCGTCCAGCTCTAGCACCTTGAGGTTTCGGCAGAGTTAGGAATTGTTTAGGAGGCTGCCCCTTAGTGGTTATGAGTCGTTAGCAAATCGTGTGTTAGAGAGTAGGTTGATCTGGTGGTGTGTTATGTAATGATTTGGATTTTTGTTTGAGTGAGTGATGTTTTGTGGAGCTTCTCTTCACGAATGCATCCTTATAATTAATATATTAGTTAGTTTGGGAGTCTACCTCTGTTCACCTTCTGTTGTTCTTCTTAAATTCCTTGTTTCCTCATCTACTTGCCCTTATGTCAGATGGTGAACCTAAGGAACCGCGCCAATGCTAATGGCAATACTTCCGATGGGCAAGACAATGATAATCCCTCCCCACCACCACAGCCATCCCTCAAGTAGCTTTTGGCAGTGCAAATGCAGATTCTACAAGGAGTGGCTCGAACCATGACCCAAATGCAGCAGAATCCCCTCGTCGCCGCCCCAGCACCACCACATCAATCACGTGACAAGCTCAGAGAATTTCAAAGGACTAAACCGCCTACCTTTTCTCATGAGGTTGAACCTATGGACGCTGATGATTGGCTCAAGGTCATTGAAAAGAATCTCTCAGTCGCCCAGTGCAACACCAGGGAGAAGGTTCAGTTTGCATCACACCAGCTGATGGGACCTACTGCGGATTGGTGGGATGCCTATGTCGCTGCTCATGAAGAACCTGACAGCATCAATTGGCAGGAGTTCAAGAACGTTTTCCAAGCTCATCATGTACCCCAAGGAGCTATCAAGATTAAGAGAAAGGAGTTCCTATCGCTCAAGCAAGGAGGAATGATTGTGAGTGAGTACGTCACTAGGTTCACCCAGTTGTCCCGGTATGCACCAGAGGATGTAGATACCGATGAGAAAAAGCAAGACTGTTTCTTGGAAGGACTAAATGATGGACTACAATATTCTCTGGCTTCTCATGATTTCATGAACTTTCAGTCCCTTATAGATCATGCTCTTATCCTGGAGCACAAGAGAAACAATATTGAGCGCAAGCGCAAGATGGATCGCCTAGGTCAGTTAGGCAGTAATGCTAGGCCCCGTTATGACACCCCTCAGTCTGGACCTATAAATCGTTCCGGTCAGCAGTACAATCACCCCAGGGCCCAGTCTACAAATCAGAACTCATCCAGGAATGCAGGACAGAACCAGCGCTCCAATTTTCAACCTCCCCACAATTCAAGTCAGATCCCTCAAAGGAACAACAACACTGGCAACAACCCTCAAGCCTCCACTAAAGGAAAACCCTGTTTCAATTGTGGAGTAGAGGGACATTTTGCATACCAATGCCCTCTTAAGCGTACGAATCATCTACCCACCCAAGGCGCAAACCAGCAGAACCGTAATGGGAATCAACCCCAGAACCAAACAAAGCAGAATGTGGCAAGAGGCCGTGTGAATCATGTGGCAGTTGACGAAGTTCAAGGTGCCTCGGATGTTGTGATCGGTATGTTTTTTATCAACTCCAACCCTGCTACCGTACTATTTGATTTTGGAGCATCGCATTCTTTTATATCAACCAAGTATGTAGCAAGCCACAATTTACCTATATCTCTTATGAAGAATAGAATGGTTGTTAGCTCTTCGGGTGGAGAAATAAAAGCAAGGCATGTATGCCCGAACCTTAGTATTAAGATAAGCGAGGTAGATTTCCCGGCAAACCTTATCGTTTTGGAATCCGAAGGAATAGACATCATACTAGGGATGGATTGGTTAACCAAGTTCAATGGGATTATTGACTGTGCAAGAAGAGTCGTTTGTCTGTCTACGAGAGGAGGAAAAGAAGTGGAATACGTTGCGAAAGATTCACCAATGGTCAGGGGAACAGTTAATCAAGCTAATGGAACACCAATGGAGAGCATTCCAGTTGTTCGTGATTACCCAGATGTTTTTCCAGAAGAATTACCAGGTATGCCACCTGACCGTGACATCGAGTTTGTTATAGAACTAATACCTGGTACAACTCCTATATCTAAGAGGCCGTATAGAATGGCTGCTAATCAGCTAGCGGAACTTAAGGAGCAATTGCAAGAGTTGTTAGATAAGGGTTATATCCGACCTAGTTCGTCACCATGGGGTGCACCAGTGATTTTCGTACCCAAGAAGGATGGCACCCAAAGGATGTGTATAGATTATCGCGCCTTGAACGAGGTGACAATCAAGAATAAGTACCCTCTTCCAGGATAGATGACTTATTTGATCAACTTAGAGGTGCATGTGTGTTCTCCAAGATTGATCTTCGCTCAGGGTATCATCAGTTGAAGATTCGAGTTTCGGACATTCCTAAAACCGCCTTCATCACCCGTTATGGATTATATGAGTACACGGTTATGTCTTTCAGATTGACCAACGCCCCTGCCTACTTCATGTACCTTATGAACAAAGTGTTCATGGAGTTTTTGGATAAGTTTGTAGTAGTTTTATTGACTACATCCTAGTTTTCTCAAGGGATAAAAAGGAGCATGAAGAACATCTAGGATTGGTCCTACAGAAGCTTAGGAATAATCAGTTGTATGCTAAGTTGAGCAAATGTGAGTTCTGGCTAGATCAAGTCTCTTTTCTCGGTCATATCATCTCCGTCGGAGGAATAGCAGTCGACCTAAGAAAGGTAGAAGATGTTTTGAATTGGAAATCTCCCCAGAATGTCTCCGAGATCCGTAGCTTTCTTGGATTGGCAAGATATTACCGCCGAATCATAGAAGGATTCTCCAAGATTGCGAAGCCCATCACCAAATTACTTGAGAAAGGACAAACTTTTAAATGGACTCCTGATTGTGAGGCAAGTTTTGAAGAGTTGAAAGAAAGACTTACATCTGCGCCAGTCCTGGTCATGCTAGATGCGTAGAAACTGTTTTCCATTTATTGTGATGCCTCCCGTCAGGGATTAGGATGTGTGCTAATGCAGGAAGGCCATGTTGTAGCCTATGCATCAAGACAACTAAGGAAGCATGAGGAGAACTACCCTACACATGATTTATAGTTAGCCGCTGTAGTCCACACGCTCAAGATATGGAGACACTATTTAATTGGAAAAAGGTGCGAGATATATTCGAATCAAAAGAGCTTAAAGTATATTTTTACTCAGCCTGATCTCAACCTCAGACAGCGTAGATGGTTAGAGCTTATCAAGGATTATGATTTAGGAATTAACTACCATCCCGGAATGGCGAATGTAGTCGCTGATGCTTTGAGTAGAAACACTTATCTCCGATTAATGTCCTTACAAGATAGACAACCCGAGCTAAGCAAAGATTTTGAGAGACTTAATCTGGGGTTGGTAAACAACACAGAAGCCGTGGTGATGGAAGTTGATTCGACCTTGGGACAAGAAATTCATAAAGGGCAACTTGAGGACGAGAAGGTTAAGGAAATCAGGCAGCATATTAAGGAGGGTAAAGCCCTAGGTTTTACCGAGGATGAGAATGGGACGGTATGTTTGGGAAACGAATCTGTGTTCCAGATATTGAACCTATCAAGGAAACTATACTTCGAGAAGCACATGAGTCTGTATATTCAATTCACCCTGGGAGCACCAAGATGTATCAAGATCTGAAGGATCGATATTGGTGGTATGGAATGAAGAGAGAAATTGCAGAATATGTAGCAAGATGTGATATATGTCAAAGGGTCAAAGCTGAACATCAGAGACCCGCAAGGTTGCTTCAACCTTTGAAAATACCAGAGTGTAAATGGGAAGAAATCAGTATGGATTTTATTGTTGGTTTGCCCCAAACTCAAAATGGATATGATTCTATTTGGGTGATTGTGGATCGTTTGACAAAGGTTGCTCATTTCATCCCAGTCAAGACCACCTACATAGGACTTAGACTTGCTGAACTATATATTGCTAGAATTGTATGTCTACATGGGGTACCCAAGAGGATAGTGTCTGATAGAGGAAGCCAGTTCACCTCCAGGTTTTGGCAAAAACTACATGAGTCATTGGACACCCAGTTAAACTTCAGTTCAGCATATCACCCGCAGACAGATGGTCAAACCGAGAGAGTAAATCAAATTTTGAAAGATATGTTGAGGGCTTGTGCCTTGAGAAATAAGACTAGTTGGGATAAAAATCTTCCCTATGCAGAGTTCTCCTACAACAATAGCTTTCAGGCTAGTTTGAAGATGTCACCGTTTGAAGCCTTGTATGGAAGAAAATGCAGAACACCGCTGTACTGGAATGAAACCGGTGAAAATCAAGTGTTTGGCCCAGAAATTCTTAGAGAGGCAGAAAGACAAGTACAACAGATCAGGGAAAATTTGAGAACAGCTCAATCACGGCAGAAGAGTTATGCAGATCACCGACGTCGTGAATTGTCCTTCGAAGCAGGTGACTTTGTGTATTTACGAGTGTCGCCGATAAGAGGGTTTCGCAGATTTAAAGTAAAAGGAAAACTTGCACCCAGGTTTATAGGACCTTTTAAAGTGTTGGAAAAGCGAGGAGAGGTGGCATATCAGTTGGAACTACCGCCTCAATTGGCAGATGTTCATGACGTTTTTCATGTATCACAGTTGAAGAAATGTCTTTGAGTTCCCGAAGAGTAGATACTTGTAGAGGAGGTAGAAGTTGGAGAGGATCTCACCTATATGGAGTATCCTGTCAGGATTCTAGAGACATCAGAGAGAGTTACCAGGAACAGAAAGGTCCGTATGTGCAAGGTACAGTGGAGACATCATTCCGAAGAAGAAGCAAAGTGAGAATGAGAATCAGATCTGAAGACAGAATTTCCGCATCTTTTTCCTAATCCTTCCGAATCTCGAGGGCGAGATTCCTTCTCAGGGGGTAGGTTTGTAACACCCTAGTTTTTCAACTTTTTGGAAATAGTAATAAATATCATTTTCCTTAAAACAGGGTGTTTTTATTTGCCTTAAGATTTTAGGAGAAAGAAATTATTTTCTAAAAGTTAAAATATTGAACCTAGGCTAGATTATAGTTTGTTTCATACATGCTGAGTTTAGCTGCATTAGAGTTTTTATTGTGTGAAAAATAAACTTTTGAAAAAAAAACCCGAGCGCGTTATTCGAATTTAAAAAGATAAAAAGAAAAGAGTTTTGAAAAAATAATAATAATAAAGAAAAATCCTATCTCTGGGCCGAATTCCCTTTTTCTTTTCCCCTTTCCGGCCTTTTCTTTCTTCCTACCCGGGCCAGCCCGCTCCCTCCTTCCCTCACCTCCCGCCTCCCCGCCTGGGCCAGTCGAAGGCCACGGCCCACTGGCGCCGAGCCGCTCCTCCCAGTTGCGCCCGGCCGAAAACCGTTTTCCCTCCGCAGACACCGCCAGGTGGGCCCCGTGCCTTCTTCTTTCTCCCGCCCGAGCTGGCCTTCGCCCGTGTCCGAGTCGAAGCCGATGCCATTCGTCGCTCTCCCCCACCCGTATCCCAACCAAAGCGAGCCGAACCCAAACCGCATGACCTTATCCTTCCCCCACCTATATAAAGCCTGGACCCCCCTCGGTTTTTCCCATCTAAAAATTGCGCCAACTCAAGCCTTTCCGCCGCCACCATAGCCGAGCCACCACAAGCTTCGCCGCCTCCGTTCCAACGCCCGTTTGCCATAGTTGAAACACGCTTGAGCATCTCCACCATCTACCGCGCCCGCTGGTGCCTTCACCGACGAGTTTTGGCCACCGGAAATCCCTCCCTGACGCCACCCGAGTCTCATCGACGTCTACTCCGCCGCCGCACGTCACCCGAGTCGCGCCGTCCACGGTACGTGCCTAAAACGGATTCCCTATGATCTATTCTCTCTCCGCCGCCACTTGCTGTTGACCCCCGTGCCCGGCGACGAGGATCGCCACCTCTCCGGCGATAGCGCCGCTGCACCGAGCTGTCCGCCGTCGCTTTCATCTCTGGCGCCGGTCAACTAAAGCCCCCCCCCCCCCTTGCCAACAACCGTTAGATCTGTTTTGGATGGTCGTGATTAAAAGCTTCACATACCCCTTCGGTGTCCAATCGTCTGCTGCCACGTAGCCACATAATCCTAGTCAACAAATCAGGCCATGTCATCGCTTGCATAAGCCGGCCACTTCATTAATTTAGGCCACGTGGCAGTGGCATGTCAGCACACATTTTTCCAGTCATATTTTCCTATTTGATTTAATTCGGGAGTAATGACAGTTTTGCAAATAAGTCCCTGGACTTTCCTATATTTAAATAAAAGCCCTTGTAATTATGCAGAATAGTCCCTAAACTTTTTCTAAATTACAAATAGGTCCCTCAATTTTTGCAAAAAGGCCCCTAACCTCTCTGTTTTTATTTAAACTAAGCCCTTTTTATTTTCAGATGTAACCCTAATCTTATTTATAGCATAACTTTCTCGTTTTAGCTCCGATTTAGATGATTTTTGCCCTCACGTGTTCGTAGCGACGTGTACTATCTTGTAGTACCTTTTTCATAGATGTTAGCTATTGTGTGGTGTACTGTTCTTAGTTGGTTTTGTTGTATGTTTTTCCGGTGTGTGTCAAAAGTTGACGAAGAGCAGTTCGAGAACCTTGAGGACCAAGTTTTTGAAGAGTCTGAGCAGCAAGTTAGGAGAGGCAAGTGTCCTTGAACATTTTGATCCCAGTTTGTTTAAAATGCGTTCTTTTCAAACATGCATGCTGTTAATCCTGAATCCTATGTATTTATAGATCTTGTTCCATATAATTCCTTGTCGCCATGTTGATAGTAGAGGATATGATGGGTAGTCATGCTTAGCTTTGCACAAGGGGATTGAAGGGCTAAGGGTTAAATATGATTAACTAATTAATGCAATTATGAGTTGGGAATATTAATGATGGCAATAGCAACATGGAACCTTAGGCCTTGAGCAAATTTGGGTCAGTGATGATGAAGTTATGATGTTGGTTTAGTCTTTGCTCAAGTAACCTAAGTAAGGGTCGGTTCGTGGAGCAAGAACCCAAGAAATATCGTACCAACCACGAGACCTGGTATGGGACAGGCCTTGCCTATTAATTAATGGATTCCAATTTTGTGCGTGCCAAATAGAAGAGTGGATGTGTGAGGACGGCAAAGGCCAGAACCATTTGGTTACTGGTATGAGATGTGTAGTGGAAGGGAAGGGTGAAAACTTCCTGGAGCTACAAGGAGCAAAAGGGGGCTTCTGGGTGGTGTGAATGCCACTTTGATGGTGGTGAAACCTAGCAGGCATGCACATACTGGATTAAACTTTGTAACGGCTTTGTAGTGACTTTTCAGGCAACACACCACTGGAGTGTGTTAAGTGTTTCACGGACACGGCAACAAGGAAAATCTCGACTTGTGGGGAAAGCTGGACAACCTTTGCAGAGTGTAAAACTGTTATAATAGCCGTGCTCACGGTCATGAGAGACTTGGATCCTCACATGATTAGCCAAATGGGTTTGGGTTGTTTTGGTCTGTTGGGAGCATGATGTGGGAATTCAGGTGGAGGGAAAAACTGTGGAGATGGTTCTAGGAGTTGGAGATCTAATAATGATTCACCTAGATAAGTAGGATGCTTTCATAATACTTCATTAGTATAGTTGGCTTTTATGCAAAACTTTAACTGTTATAGCTTGTTCCTTGTTTAAGCTTGCATAGCATTTCATCTTCCCACACTTGCGCAGTACTAGTTGTACTCACACTTGTTGTTTTTACCCCAAATATCGTCCAAGTGCTGCTCAGACATTGAAGGAGATCCAGATTTCTTCGTTGATGAAGATGAAGACTGCTAGGCTGGCGTTTCCCCTGGTCAAATGCTTGTGGAAGTTAGAGTTTCGCGGAGTATCGTTGTGTGCTTTTGTTTAAGACTTTTTGGTCTTATTATTTATTCTAGTTAAAACATTGTAATAATGACACTGTGTGTGATACACTGATGAAGTCGCTGCACGTATGAAACTTGATCCTGGCATACATGTGGTTTACATCTGGTTTTGTCCCTTTCTAAAACCGGGTGTGACATTTTATTTCTGCTTCAGCACTAAAAATGCTCTGGTGATACCCTCCGGTGTAGCCACCACATTAGCCGGACCTTCCAGTGCATTGATCTCCAATTTCACCAGAAACATTGCTCTCTACAAGAAATAGTCTGGCGAAAATACACACTACCTACACCAAAACTTCCGTGAGCACCGGAACATCTGATGTTCACATTGGAACTTCCGGTGTATGTAATTTTTCTACGTATAGAGAAGAATTCGCCAATTTCAAATACCATCAACTTGAGTTAGACAAGAATAAGTACAAGCTTCCATAAACACATGATAACCAAGTTCAAAACACATGCAAACCAATACACTTCTCCACTTGGTTTCTCACTAAGCACAGAGGTTAAACCATCTACATAATTGAAGTTTTAGTAGATGCATAACTCAGAATAAGGCCTAGAATTAAAGCTATTTTTCTGAGATCATTTTTCTATATCATTGCTAGTAAACATCTTGAGAACAGAATGTCTTATTTTCCTACTTAAGAATGTTAGTTGATTGATGTTTTGATTACTAAAATCTCTTCCTTTCAGTTTCAGATGGATAATTGAAGAAATTTGGTACTGTTTATCTACAAGTGTTCAAAGAAGTTTGGGGAACATGGATTAGGAATATTTTTTGTCAATTTATTACATTTGAACTTAGTATAGTATTATATACATAATTTATATTTCAAGGCTGGTAAAATTGCGTTGACCGGTTGATGCATTCCTAAGATACAATATGAATGGTTCCACATGATCTGTTTCAAGCATCAACCAACATTTAGTACTATGCCATTACATAAGATCATTTAGTACTATGCTTCTCTTACTTTTTCTTCTTTTTTTCGAAATACTTGGGAATGTAACCAAACTTTTCTTATTTTATTTCAAATTTCTAGTCTAGTATTCTGTCACATTTTTTCGGATTTTGTTGGACCTCCTTCAATGTATCTAAACGTGAACTATGCCCACTAACAATGAATATTTGATAGTTACCATATCCGACCACCATAGGGTTTTCTACAATTTTTAGGGCATATCTATATCTCTAGAAATGGGATCTTTGGATAAAATGAAATTACCCACAAGTACCTAGGACATCCTGTAAACATGAAGGTTTATTTCCAAGAATAGGAAGGAAGACTCCAGAGGATATACGACACCCCTATATATATGGAGCCAAGGGGCCCTATGGAGAAAAATGATGAGTAATGTTGGCATGATCTTCCGATAGGTAGCGATAAGTCGGTGGGTGGAGAACTCGACGTTGATGATCCAAAGGCTTCGACCTGAACAGATCGTCTCCCTTGCAATCACTACACCACAGCTCCGTTGGTTATCAACCGTGTCGCGCGGTTGACCTCGCCAAGAAGGCTTAATCCCTGCAAGCGTACCGAGAACACAAACAAGAACGTAGAAGATGCAATCTGAAATATTGCGAATAGAATTCAAACACTCAAAGTTGGGGTTCCACAAACACTTGCGGCGGCCTAGTCGGTCCGGAACAAGAGCGAAAATCTCACAATCTGTGTGTAGATCAATATCTAAGCAAAACCCAACCCTAATTAGGGTGGCGGCTACTGTATATAAAAGACTAGGGTCGGTTAAGGACCCCTGGACGCGTCCCTAATGGACTCCAACACGTTACACGGCCCAACGACCCAAAAGATGGTGGCGCAGCACCCTGACAGATTCTGGATGTTCACTTGGTTCGACGATTTCTGTTGACTCAGAAAGAATTTGTACATGGGACCAGTTCCGTTGGAAAGCTTATCTCCTTAGCTTTCCAACCATGTGTAGAAAATCGAAAACGGAGTCCGTATGCGTCCTGAGCAACGATTTTAGTGCAAACTGGTCCTGGACTCCGAAACGGACTCGAACTTGATTGGACCTCCACCTTGGTTTGGGCGCCCTTGCTGTTCTTCTCCCGTGTTCCTAAGTAACAATACATCACAATTATTCAGTAGCATCCCATCCTTATCAAAATATAAAGGAACACCAAGGAACGAGCTCACCTCATGATTTAGTTGACGTGCACGAGCTCGTGTCAATGGACCTATTGTTGGAGGAATACTCGGTGTGTGTGTGTGTATCCGAAAGAGTAATGTCCTCATCAAAAAAGAAATATGAAGTCATTAGAAGTTATACAAGCTAACAGAAGCCAATAATATGAACAAGGGTTCCCGATCTTCCGAAAGGTTCTGGTAACTCTCGATTTGGTGGAAACGAGACACAAGTCGATCCGGCTTCCGAACAACACGATCCGAAACCCCGCAATCGCAGCACCACGTCTCCTCTGGTTATCAACCGGCGTTGCACGGTTGACCTCGCCAAGAAGGCTAAAATCCTTGCCTGCGAATCGAAGAACACAAGCAAGAACAAGGAAGAATGCAACCAAATTGCAGATGAATGATTAATCTCACGAGTTGGGGTCTCACAAACCGACGAAAACGGCGAAACTGTTCTTGACAGAATAATCTAAGCAAAACCCAACCCTAATTAGGGCGGCGGCTACTGTATATAAAGGATTAGGGTCGGCCAAGGACCCCTGGACACGTCCCTAATGGACTCCAACACGATACATGGCCCAACGGACCAAAAACGGTGACGCAGCACCGGGACAGATTCTGGACGCTGACTTGTTTCGACGTTTCCCGTTGACTCAGAAGGAATTTGGACCTCAAACCAATGCCATTGGTTTCCTTATGAAATTATCTTTCCAACCATATGTGAATCGTTGAAAACGGAGTCCGGATGCGTCCTGGGCGTCCGTTTTACTGCTTGCTGGTCCTGGAGGTCGAGGCTGATTCGGACTCGAGTTGGACTGGACCTCCTGCTGTTGTTGGACGTCCTAGCTGCTCCTCCACGCCTCCAAGCCTTCCTCTATGTGTCTCCTTGTCCTCTCTATGATTCCTAAGCAACACATAATCATTAGGTAGTAATCTATTCTCAAAATTATATAAAGAGTTGCTTAGGAACGAGCTCACCTCTAAATTTAATTGTCGTGCGCGAGCCCTTGTGATTGGACCTTGAAAGTTCAATGGAGGATCATTGTATGTATCCGAGGGAGTGATGTCCTCATCATCCTCCCCCTCTTGAATTGGAGTCGTCCTCGACTCAAGCTCATCATCGGCTCCCAAGTAAGGTTTCAAATCTGCAATGTTAAAAGAAGGACTAACCCCGAACTCTGGTGGCAACTCAAGTTTATATGCATTATCATTTATTTTCTCAATTATCTTATAAGGACCAGCAGCTCTTGGCATTAATTTAGACTTACGCAGCTCTGGAAACCTATCTTTTCTTAAATGTAACCACACTAAATCACCCGGTTCAAGTTTGACTTCTTTCCTACCTTCACTACCAGCAATTCTATACTTTTCATTCATCTTTTCGATATTTATTTTAGTTGTTTCATGCAACTTATGAATAAAATCAGCACGTGCACTAGCATCACTATGTGTTCTTTTAGTGGTAGGTAAAGGCAAAAGATCAATAGGAGCGTGAGGGGTAAAACCATACACTACCTGAAAAGGACTTACCTTGGTGGTAGAATGTGTTGCCCGATTATAAGCAAACTCCACGTGGGGCAAACATTCTTCCCACATCTTTAAATTTTTCTTCAAAATAGCTCTCAACATGGTATCCAAAGTGCGGTTCACTACCTCCGTTTGGCCATCAATTTGTGGGTGGCAAGTAGTAGAAAACAATAGTTTTGTACCCAACTTATTCCATAGAGTGCGCCAAAAGTGACTCAAAAATTTAGCGTCGCGATCTGAAACAATAGTAGAAGGCATACCATGCAAGCGAACAATCTCTTTGAAAAAGAGGTCAGCAATATAAACGGCATCATCACTTTTATGACAAGGTATAAAATGTGCCATCTTAGAAAAACGATCCACAACAACAAAAATACTATCCCTCCCCCTCTTAGTCCTAGGCAATCCCAAAACAAAGTCCATCGAAATATCTGCCCAAGGAATAGAAGGAACAGGAAGAGGCATATACAAACCATGTGGATTCAAGCGAGACTTAGCCTTTTGACATGTGGTACAGCGTGCCACGAACCGCTCAACATCTCTCCTCATCTTTGGCCAAAAGAAATGTGTGGCCAACATATCCTCCGTCTTCTTAGCACCAAAATGTCCCATCAATCCTCCTCCATGTGCTTCCTGCAACAACAAAAGACGAACGGAACCAACTGGAATGCATAGACGGTTAGCTCTAAACACAAATCCATCACTGATCACAAACTTGTTCCACGTACGTCCCTCTTTACAGTTCAGCAATACATCTTTAAAATCAGGATCAAGCACATATTGTTCTTTTATTGAGTCAAGTCCAAAAATTCTATAATCAAATTGGGACAACAAAGCATATCGTCTAGACAACATAAGGAAAAGATTCAATAAATTCAACCCACTTAGCATGTCTACGATTCAGATTATGTTGAGAACGAAGATACTTAAGCGATTCATGATCTGAATGTATAACAAATTCTTTAGGCCACAAATAATGACGCCACGTCTCTAAAGAACGTACAAGTGCATACAATTCCTTATCATACGTAGAGTAATTAAGAACAGGGCCATGCAATTTTTCGCTAAAGTATGCAACGGGCTTACCTTCTTGCATCAAAACACCTCCAATGCCAACTCCACTAGCATCACATTCTAGCTCAAAGGTCTTACCAAAATTTGGAAGTTGCAGCAATGGCGCGTGCGTAAGCTTGTCCTTCAAAGTGTCAAAGGACTCCTCTTGTGCCTTACCCCAATGGAACACCACACCTTTCTTTGTCAACTCGTGTAAGGGGGCAGCAATGGTGCTGAAATCCTTCACGAAACGACGATAAAAACCTGCAAGTCCAAGAAAACTTCTCACCTGTTTGATGGTTTGGGGCACCGGCCAACTCTTTATGGCTTCAATTTTCATCTCATCCACCTCAATTCCCTGTGGAGTAATAACATAGCCAAGAAAAGAGACTCGATCCGTGCAAAAGATGCACTTCTCAAGGTTACCAAATAAACGTGCATCACGTAAAGCATTAAAAACAGCACGTAAGTGATCCATATGTTCATCCAAAGACTTGCTATAAATCAATATATCATCAAAGTAAACCACCACAAATCGTCCAATAAAAGCTCTTAAAACCTCATTCATCAAACGCATGAAAGTGCTAGGTGCATTAGTTAAACCAAAAGGCATTACTAACCACTCATATAATCCGAATTTAGTTTTGAAAGCTGTTTTCCATTCATCTCCAAGTTTCATTCTAATTTGGTGGTAACCACTACGCAAGTCGATCTTTGTAAAAATTACAGAGCCACACAACTCATCAAGCATATCATCAAGTCTAGGAATAGGATGGCAATATCGAATAGTAATGTTATTGATGGCTCTACAATCAACACACATACGCCAAGTACCATCTTTCTTAGGAACCAAAATCACAGGAACAGCACAAGGACTAAGGCTCTCACGTACATACCCGCGGTCCAAAAGCTCTTGGACTTGCCGCTGAATTTCCTTAGTCTCCTCGGGATTGGCTCGATACGCAGCACGATTTGGCAATCTTGCTCCCGGGATCAAATCGATTTGATGCTCTATCCCTCTCATAGGTTGCAGTCCCGGGGGTATCTCAGCTGGGAAAACATCCTCATACTCCTGCAAAAGGTTAGTGGCAGCAGGAGGTATCGAACTAATAACATCATCAAGCGAATACAAAACTCGTTTGCAAACCAAGGTGTAGCAAATATCATTATTAGAAATTTCAGCAAGGTCACTTTTTAGTGCAAGCATAACACCACCCTTCAATTTTATGCCCTCTACCTTAGAACTAGATGCAGACTTATCCTTTTTAGGTGGGTAAAGAGAATTAGCAACTTGCTGATTTTCAGATTTAGTATCACGCAAATTAGCAGCTCGTTCTTTATCAGCTTGTACAATTTCAGCAGGGGTCATAGGAACCAAAGTAATTTTCTTTCCTTTATGCATAAAAGTATATGTATTACTTCTACCATGGTGTATAGCATCATTATCAAATTCCCAAGGTCGACCCAATAAAAGTGAGCAAGCTTCCATAGGTACCACATCACAGTCAACATAATCAGCATAGGAACCAATGGAAAAAGAAACTCTGCAAGTTTGTGTTACCTTAGCTTTTCCAGCATCATTAAACCACTGAAGGTTATATGGATGGGGGTGTTGGCGTGTGGTCAAGCCAAGCTTCTTGACCAAATCTGAACTCACCAAATTATTACAACTACCTCCATCGATGATGACACGTGCTCGCCGATTTTGGATGACGAAGAAAATCTGGAACAAGTTATGGCGTTGCAGCTTCTCTGGTTGTTGTACCTTTGTGCTGAGCGCCCGCTGCACAATGATGCTCCTATAGGTCGCTGTGTCATCACTGCCCAAGATTTCGTTGCTCTCCTCAACAACTGGTTCTTCTTCTTCTTCTTCCTCAATGTCAGAGGCGCTGATGTACCCATCTTCCGTTGTAATGTATGCCCGCTGACTTGGGCAATCCTTCTGCACATGACCGAATCCATGGCAGCGACGGCACTGAATGCCAGAGGTGCGTCCCGTTGATGCAACAGAGGAAGCACTCTTGGAAGGTCCCTGCAAAACAGAATTTTTACCTGAGCCTGAAAGTCGTGTAGTGACCGGATTTGGTGCCGTAGCTGCTTGTTGCTTGCTCGCTGGTGAGGGAGCCCTGTAAGTGGATGGTTTGGACAGCCCCAAGGATGGTCCTGTGCGCGGCGTGTATGTGGTGCTGGCCTTGTACTTGCCCTGCTGCTCACGCCCCTGCAACTCATTCTCTGCAAGCATAGCAAACTGAAACAACTGGTTGACATTGTTAAATTCTTTATAATCAATAATATCCTGGATTTCACGTCTCAAACCCGAATAAAATCGACAAATAGAATCTTCGTTTCCCTCTACTATGCCACAACGCATCAAGCCCTTTTGAAGCTCACCATAATAATCCTGCACAGATTTATCTCCCTGTTCTAAGCGCATCAATTTCTTACGCATGTCTCTATGATAAGATGGGGGAACAAATCTATCACGCATAGCAACCTTAAGCTCTTCCCATGTACGAGGTGTGGCACCATCTGCAGCTAAACCAGTCCACCAAATAATAGCAAAATCTTTAAACTCACTAGTGGCTTGTCTAACTCTATGTTGTTCAGGTACTTGGTGGGTACTAAATTTTTGCTCTACTGTCATCTCCCAATCAAGATATCCCTCAGCATCATAATGTCCCGAAAAAGAAGGTATAGTAAATTTAACCTTAGCATAAGGATCTTCAGGAGCTCGATTATACATACCTCGATGGTGGTGGTGATGTGGAACGCCACCCATACCTGTGGTGTTAGTGCGAAGACGACGCCGTAATCTGTTTTGCAATGTCGCTGCTGGATCAACATTAACATCGTCATCATACAACTCATCACCGGTGTTGCTTCCATTCACATCTTCGTTGTGCACAGGACGGTTTTCCAACGCATTTACCCTGTCGGTGAGCTCAGATAACCGTTTGTCCACCCGCTCAACCGCGTTTGCGAGTTTCATCTCAATTATCGCTTCAATGACAGCCTTGATGACTGTCTCCTTCATCTCCTTCTGAGCATTGTCTACAACAGCTTGTAGCTGCTCTTGGCTGACACACTCCTTGAAGTCCTTTGGCGTTTTATCTCCTTCAACTGACATTGTGGAAAAAAAACACAACAACAAACAGTGAAGGTTATCCCTAATAATCGTACTACAAAGGTGGAGTGGTGCCTCTCAATCAAGATCAGCAAAGGTAGACACCTTACCAAGCTCTTACCAGGGTTCTTACCAGCAAAGCAAAGGATACCTGGAAGGCGTGCGAGCGATTGCAGGGATGCAAACCAGTGCTGTCCAGAAGAATCTGTGGAGCTTGGAAGGCACACAAAGAGAACAAATATGTATATGTGGAACACAAATCAGAAACAGATAGTAATGCTGAATTATAGTCCCAAGTACTTGTTCTCGTTGCTGGCCTAAAGTGTTGCAAGTATCAAGTATGTGTGATAAACAAGGTGGAGAAACAAGTATGATGGATAGCAAGAGCAACAGAAACAAAGAACTAAACAGCACACGCTAACACAGCTCACTTTGCCCTTCTCTATGTGCTCCTCTAGATATTGTTCCTCTTTTGCCCCTCTCTTTTTTCTATTTTTTTGGGCTGTCGTTGTTTTTTTGGGAAAATTCGACTTTTTCTTTTTATTTTTTTGATATTTTTTTTCACTTAGGAGCACACAAGAGGGAACCACAGAAAATTTGAGCTTAAACAAGTGAAAGACGTGGCCTGTAGAATTTTCTGAAGTTCAGCCGGAAAATGAGAAAAATATTTGGAAATTGAAAACTCAAACTTCGGAGGCGAATTCGGGAATTCTGATTTCGCCGAACCCGGCAAAGTGGGGACGAACGGATCTGAAACGCCGTTTCGATGCGAAAAACTCTGTGACTTTTCTGAAAACAGAGTTCGTACGCGAAAGTTATGCCCGATTTAAGAAACGACTCCGAATTAGAGGACAAAACGGGAAGAAAGTGGGGAAAATATGCGACGGAGGCTAGGGTTTGATGGAAACGGTGGGGAAAAACACACGAACTGGACTCTAACATGACCTAACCAGCAACAAGACCTTGACCAGGACACAAACTCAACACGACGAACTCTGAAACTGAAATATGCAAAAGCTAAAGGCGCGGAAGGGTTGTAGGACAGGAAAAAAAAACGATATGGCAGTGGACTATGGAACGAAGGCGAAAACACTCGAAACTAAGGGTAGATATGAACCTGACGGTATACCTGAAGCTCTGAATACCACTTAATATGAACAAGGGTTCCCGATCTTCCGAAAGGTTCTGGTAACTCTCGATTTGGTGGAAACGAGACACAAGTCGATCCGGCTTCCGAACAACACGATCCGAAACCCCGCAATCGCAGCACCACGTCTCCTCTGGTTATCAACCGGTGTTGCACGGTTGACCTCGCCAAGAAGGCTAAAATCCTTGCCTGCGAATCGAAGAACACAAGCAAGAACAAGGAAGAATGCAACCAAATTGCAGATGAATGATTATTCTCACAAGTTGGGGTCTCACAAACCGACGAAAACGGCGAAACTGTTCTTGACAGAATAATCTAAGCAAAACCCAACCCTAATTAGGGCGGCGGCTACTGTATATAAAGGATTAGGGTCGGCCAAGGACCCCTGAACGCGTCCCTAATGGACTCCAACACGATACATGGCCCAACGGACCAAAAACGGTGACGCAGCACCGGGACAGATTCTGGACGCTGACTTGTTTCGACGTTTTCCGTTGACTCAGAAGGAATTTGGACCTCAAACCAACGCCATTGGTTTCCTTATGAAATTATCTTTCCAACCATATGTGAATCGTCGAAAACGGAGTCCGGATGCGTCCTGGGCGTCCGTTTTACTGCTCGCTGGTCCTGGAGGTCGAGGCTGATTCGGACTCGAGTTGGACTGGACCTCCTGCTGTTGTTGGACGTCCTAGCTGCTCCTCCACGCTTCCAAGCCTTCCTCTATGTGTCTCCTTGTCCTCTCCATGATTCCTAAGCAACACATAATCATTAGGTAGTAATCTATTCTCAAAATTATATAAAGAGTTGCTTAGAAACGAGCTCACCTCTAAATTTAATTGTCGTGCGCGAGCCCTTGTGATTGGACCTTGAAAGTTCAATGGAGGATCATTGTATGTATCCGAGGGAGTGATGTCCTCATCAGCCAAGGAGGAAATTATCGACTAGGTTTAGATTCATCTAGGCTAGCTACACACCCCATTATAACAGGCTCAAATCAATACAAGACAAACATGACATAGGGTTATTATCCTCATGGAGGCCTGAACATGTATAAAAACCCACATGTGTTCTCATGTGATTCATCTACTTAAAGCATCCCCTACCTCTTTAACAAGTTCATTAGATCGTTTGTTCACAAAACGTCGACAGCTGGTGCCAATCGTGGGGATCATGACAATAGGAGTTGAAGAGTCTTCACAGAACATGTCATCGATGTCACTCAAGCCTTCACCAAGAACTGGTTTTTTAGGTGAGGGGTTTTACGACAACTTTTACCCCTCTTCCTGGCAAGCCGGTAATCGATCGGGTGATTTTATACGATGAACTTTCTGATGATGATTCAAGAGATGAGGTAAGTATATTTATGGATCAATGAACCAAAGATTATGGTATCGAGTTTGAACCACTCAGCTACCAAGACAACTGTGAATTTCCGATTCACAGCAAGTCGGGATCAATTCATGTAGCTTCTGATAACATGAATTGTCAAGACACCAGCTCAGAGCAATCTAATGAAACATCCATGATCGATTTGGACACTTCGTTCAGCAGAGGTTCCCCCAGGAAGTTCTTGCTATCGAAGACTGGGTGATGGTCTGGGTAAATATGATGATGACCCTACAAACGGCCAGGGCCCTCCAGCTCCAGGTGCAGACAATGGTCAGCACCAGATAAGCACACCTCCTCAGATCCTTAACGGAGCACCAGTTTTACCATCTCCCAACAATCAATAGGGGGTTGAGCGCTTTAGATCTGCAACCACTAAGACGATCCTGCTTTTACAAGAGGCCCGCATGCATCCTCCGACTATAGATCTGGTGACCCCAACCGGTAAGGATTGGATGAACTCGGCGATCAACTTAACAAAAGATGTCATCATCCAGGCCAAGAAGTCTCATCTGGCCCTGGCCAAAAACAATGCTAATCAAGGCAAACCATGCAATCCATCATCACGAGACGTATCAGACTCAGAGAGACATAACCCCCAGAAGAAAGCTTCCTAGGATGACAATCGGGCGAATAACTGCCACCGAGCTTCACCAATCAAGGGTCATCCATTCATTGACTTGAGCGAGGTCATCGAGGACCGAAGAAGGCGGCCGAGAGCCTCTGAAGGGGCTTCATCTACCCCTCAGCGATCTAATCGGGGGATGTCCTGACACCAATCAAATCAGGACCAATCTCCAATAACTATGGGAAAAACTCCCAAGGATGTTGGTATCAAACAGGACACTATCAACGGATGTCTTGCTTTCTCTCCAGATTTAAAGAACTTAACTTAGCCGGCAAGGTTCCGCCCTAGAATAATAAAAAAGACAATAGAAGCACAAACCCCTTTGAGTTTCACTAGATTTATATCACGACCATCCAAGAAGATAGTGGAGACAAGAAGGTAATGATGAATTACATCCCTACCGCCCTTGAAGGCGCAGTTAGGACATGGTTTAACAACATATACCCGGAAACAATCTACTCGTGGGAGCAGCTTTGCGATATATTCTGAGCTAACTTCCAGGGTATGTAGGATCGCCATGGCACGAAAAACGATCTCTACCATTGCGAGAAGATAAGGAACGAAACCTTGCACAAGTTCATATGCCACTTCAGCAATATTTGTAACAAAATCCCCAAGGTCAGCGACTACGATGTCATACAAACATTCACTCGAGGGTTCAGGAGCTAGAGATGTGTTGAAGACATCGCAATCCAGCAGCCTAAGACGGTCAAGGAGCTCCCGAAGATCATCGATGAGTCTGCCAAGACTAAAGATGCGCTTCTCTTCATCAAGGAGAGGACTTAGGGAATCAAACGCCCTTAACCTGGGCTTAAGGATGACAGGATCAAGGCCAGGCACAAGAAGAATGTCAAGGGAGGTAAGAGCAAGAAAAATAACTTTGAAGAGGTTTTTGCAGATCTGCCTGACACCCGTTCCGACAAGCGTCCCGGTTCTTCCTGGGGTAAGAGCTCTACACCAGGCTCTAGCGAACACAATTGTAAGATTTAGTGCGAACTCCACCAGATCGACAACAATAGCCTCAACGAGTGTCACCTCTAGAAGAAGATGGTCAAAGAGGAGGTCGAGAAAGCGGCAAAAGGAAAGAAGACCTAGGTCGTGGCCCATAGTAGGAATTTAAGCTCCAGTGGCAGTGAGGATGACATGGATCCAATGTCTTTTTAGCCAAACGAGAGAACAATCGACCACATGTTTGGTGGTTCTGCATCCTATGAGTCCAAAAGGTAGTACAAGATGGTGGCCCGAGAAGTCTTAACTGACATCCCCAAGGGTCGTCAGGCTGTTAAGTGGCTAAACATTGAAATATCCTTCAGCTAAGAAGATTGCTCTAATAACTTCATATGGCCAGGCTGCTTCCTGATAGTGGTCGATCCTACGATAAATAACTGCAGGGTTACCCAATTTCTTATCGATGGAGGGAGTAAACCATACATCCTCTTCGGTAATGCACTTGAAGGGATGTAGATCTCCCAGTCTGTTATCAAGCTGGTTACTCAAGCCTTCCATGGTACAGTACTCGGATCTTCATCCAACCCTATTGGCCAGATATCACCCCAAATTACTTTCAGTAAGCATGACAACTTCTAGACATAAAAGATTATGTTCAACATGGTCGACTTTGAGACGGCATACAATGCCAACTTTGGAAGACCTACTCTAGCCAAATTTATGGCAACCATGCATTACGCTTATCAGTGAGTGAAGATCTCAGGATCTGAGGGAGTCATCACCATCCAGGGTTATCCAAAGATAGGTCTTCGTTGCGACAAGTGAAGTCTCGACATGACAGTTCAACACCAACCAAGCAAGGTGCCCACGAGCTCAAGGATCAAGGTGGATAAGAAGCCTCAGTCATGACCGTGATCACAGCGCCTCAAGACGTAAACCCAGAAACCCGGGGACTTGGGTCCACGACTAGTCTAGAGCCCATGAAATATAGCATATGCTACCCCCGAAGTAATAAGGGTCACTGCATATCGGCTTAATCTAGTTTGTGTCGTTTAGGTTTAAGATAATAGGTCTACATAGTTTATTGGTTGTCAATAAACTCTGTAAGTCCCAAGTATAAGTAAGAGTACCTTTTTGTAATAATAAAAATCATATTTCCTAGGAAGCTGATTGAATTCTTTTCCTACCTTACTCATCTTTTTGCACATCCTCATGCCCAACAAGTAGGGTAAGTCGCTTCCTGAGTCCTTCATCCCAAACATGCACCCGAGATGGCAAAAAGCTTTTCTCGACTCAAAGGCAATGGGCTCTCTTTGTGTTATTATGTTTTTACTATTTAAACTGCCTACCTAGAATCTTCTTTTCGAGTAGATAGTCAGGGGGTTTAATAAGTATTAGACGCTCGAAACTGAAAACAACAAATTGTGTACCTTTTGAAAGCAGTTTCTAACGAGAGGAGAAGAATCATTGCATTGCAAACTCAAGGTTGCAAAAAGGCTCCTTATCATGTTTCATGAGTGACTGGGAGCTACGACGCCTCCCACTCAAGCGGACCTAAGGCTGATCATAATAAATGCTTCGATTAGAGATCAATGCATCCCTAACTAATCAAAGGAAAAGGTCAATAATAGGATCATGATATGTTTTGAAAAGAGTCCAGCACAAAGTACTCCCTTCACACATAAAAAACATTTCCCAACCAAACTAACCAAATCTATCAAGTGTTTTACATACTGCATGTAAAGAAAAAAAAGGAAAATATGATACGGCAACTCTTCCGTGCTCATGACAGAATATTTTCACCACTACACAAAATTTCCACTGCTCCAGTTCAATTTCTGAGCCTAGCCAGTAATGAGTCTTATCTCCCTCGTACCTTTGCAAGGACGAGATGATATTTTCGGGCCAATCAGAAAACCTACTTGGATGGAACACCTCCTCGGGGACTTGCTTGAGAACTCGGAGGTGTTCGGAATCCCAAGTAGGAAATATGAGAACCCAGAAAACCTGGTTAGATGCTTCACCCTAATCGGGAATACGAGTCTTACAAGATGACATGGTCAGCCAAAAGCTTATCTTTGTTGATCATGTGCTTGACTCGTTGAAGCCTCATTTCACGTACTGATAGGGAGCTTGACAATGAATACTGGATAGTTACCATATTCGAGTATCCTAGGGTTTCTCACAATTATCGAGGCATATCTCTATCTCCCAAAAGGGGATCCTTGGATGAAATAAAATTACCTATAGGTACTTAGGGCATCCCATAAACATAAAGGTTTATCTCCAAGAACGGGAATGAATACTCAAGAGGAGGTATGACACCCCTATATATATATACACACATAGAGCCAAGGGGCCCTACGGAAGACAAGCAATACAAAGTTATTAGAAGCTATATGAGCTAATACAAGCCAATAGAAGCCGAGGAGGAAGTCACCGAGTAGGTTTAGATCCATCTTGACTAGCTACACACCCCCTTATAGCAGGTTCAGATCAATACAAGACAAACTTAGGGAGGCCCGAACCTATATAAAAACCCCGTGTGTTCTCCTATAATTCATATATTAAAAACATCACTTACCTCTTCAACAAGTTGGTTAGATCGACGGCTCACAAATCATCAACACCCACCAATCCAGGCAAGTCCTGGATTAGCCAAACAAAAGAGGGGATTGTTGGGTAGTGGGAGAGGACCAACCCAATCCCCACCTTGTTTGTTTCTCCAAAGAATTTTCACCCCTAAGTGCCAAACAAAGCCTCATGAGGAAGGGTTTGGAGCACATGGGAGTGGTAGTGTTGCTCACCTGCCCTCCTCCCTAGCCATCCATGACCGTGTCATGCACATGGGACAGGTGTGGGATGGCAGCAACATCTGCGAGCTCCTCACCTATCTCGTTAAAAATGGAGCCCTCGGTTCCTCTCTGATCTATCCGTAGAAGCTCCACCGTCATCTCCTTACCCCTTCATTATCCTTTAGTCAATTCCCTGGTGATCACCTCCGCCCGTGCTCTAGCTGCTTTGTCCCGGCTTCAATTCCATCGACGTGGTGGTTCCTGTGACGCCGTGGCGCACCTCCCTACTGGGGCATGCCCAGTCATGCTGCCCCATGCCTTCGGTTTTGTGTACTACTGTATGGTGAGCTGCTGCCCTCCGAGGTGCAGTTGTTCATGTGGTTGAGCTGCGGTATCCGTGTTCTCATCATATTGGTCCTCGACAACAAGGTTCTACGTGG
Organism: Phragmites australis; assembly: GCF_958298935.1. NCBI lineage: Eukaryota > Viridiplantae > Streptophyta > Magnoliopsida > Poales > Poaceae > Phragmites > Phragmites australis. The sequence goes on along the minus strand of NC_084941.1, from coordinate 17,628,470 downwards.
CTTGGCTCCGGCCATGTCATGCACGTCCAGCCTTGTGACCATGTTTGTGAGGGGGCGTTCGACTGTGTGTGGCGTGTCATCCTGCGTGAGTTGGTCGCGGTGACATCAACTTGTTCATAGCTCTGGTTGTGGTGATCATGCCTTCGTGTACTCATTACAGGTGGTGACCATTGTTTGTGTGTTCTAGATGCGGTGATAGAACTTGTGTGCAATCTGGTGTTCTTTTTTTAGTACCTTCCTTGCATATGTATAAGAATGAATCCATTCTTTTTTGAAATCCATTTCGAAAAAGAACCACTAATCTTTAACTTTTCAAGGAATCCTTAATCAGTGGTTGTGAATGACTGACTTTTTCGATCCTTTCAACCTTGGTTCCATAGCCATCTGATTTGATTCATTCCGAATAGCCATGAGATGATCAACTTAGGCTAATGGCATTTCTATCCTTCTAATCGAACTTGAAATTGGATTCAAAAGAAAGCAATTGTGAAAACAAAAGAAATATCTCTTTCAGAATACCCTTTAATTTAATTTAATTAAAAAGTAGAAGTGGAATAGAATACCCAGTTGAAGGGTAATGATCATACGTCTATAATGCATTGTATGTCCTTGAATAGGTCCCGTTCTTCTACACTTTCTTGGTAGTCGATGGCTATTCACAGCTACTACCTTAGCACCAAAGAAGAGTTTGACCCAATGCTTTATTTTTTAGTGACGTCTCCTTGGCCCGGAGTTGGGCCTCTCTCTATTGCAGCAAGCGCTTATTACTTGGGTGTCATCCATGGTATGCGCCATGGCTAGCACACACATGCATTGTATCTCTGGAAACAACATCCTTGTTCTTCAACATAGAGGGGACATCTCTGTTTTTTGGGACAACTTGTTTGCATGTCTTGCCTTTGGCTTCTTCATTGTCTACTTCAAAAAGTAAGATTGTTCTTGCTGCCTTTACATGTAAATCTAGCAATTTTGCCATTGATAGATGGGTATAATGCTCAATGATAAAATCGGGCTAAGTGAGACGAGTGTGACAGCGTAAACCATATTCTAGACTTTAGTGTTCTGTATTTATGTTAATGTGGTATTTTCTTGATTATTTGTTCTACTAGGCTAGCATACTACCTTGAGGCATTGTTCTGTTCTATATCTTTGTACCTGGTGCTTTCACTGTTGGTCAATTGAACTGATAATTGCCTTTGTAATATTGACATCAATTACATAGAACTAAATTCTGGAATATTTAATAAATTAATCTTGACATCAATTCTATAGAACTAAATTATAGAATATTGAATAGATACTGTCACACTAGTTTAGGATCTTAGAAAAGCCTTTTTAACATTGGAAGGCCGTGAAATTGGTAACCCACACTGAAAGCCATTCAATCAAATATAAACACTTGTTGGTATGATTCTAGTATTTTACCACCTAATCTTGATAAATGACATGCTTGATATATTACTGAATGGAAAATTTAGATATATGCCATTATAAATGTTGTGGTTCATAGATATTCCATTATAAATCGCGATTTTGGAGTCGTACCATTACAAAACTGCTGAAATTAGATCCATGTCATTACTTACATCTTCGGCTCAGATTCATATGTTTTCCAGCTCCTGTATTTCTGTATGGACCATTTTGCCCTCATCATCTCCGGGTAGCCATCTCTCCCTCACATTCTCTTCTCCCAACCGAAGCTACCTGTCGCCACCACACCACATTCCACTGGCCACCGCTGCCAAAACCGTCGTCCGACGTGCCAGTTGCTGCGCAAAGAAAAGCACCTGAGCCCGTCAAGATCGGCACCACCCAGGCAGAGGCGTCCAAGCATGCTAAGCAGGACGCCAAGCCATGAGACGGCACCAACTTCGACAAGGTAGCCAGGCAGCGACCTAAGGTGCCACAGGTGAAGAGCGTGTCTAGCGCTAGGCTTCATCTACCTTCTCCAACTGGATCTCATTGTTTTCCCAACGGATTGAGCGTACCATCTGTCTACTTCATTGGCGCCAACAACCCCCTCATTCACCTCACTGTCAAGCCGTCGCTGTGTAACCTCCCTCGATGAGCCAAGCGCATGGTGAGCTACCTCTCACCCCGGTGATACTCTGGCGCACATCAATTGGGATCTAACTCGACGCTGGTGCAGCCCACCGTGGAGCTTTGAGCGGTGCCGTGCCAGGCGCACACCGTAGGCTATGCTTCGGCCAGGTTCGTCAGCCGAGATCTACCTAGATGTGTTCGCCGTCTTGAATTGAAGTCATAGGTGCCAATCCCATGCCGAACCACTGCTAGGTTCACCACCGCTGAAACAACCTCCTTCTCCCTCCAATTGATGGCCATGGGTAGCTCCTCGACGCTATTGTGGCAGTATCTCTCCCCAGTGGTGTGGTTCCTCAGGATGGGCTTGGCGCCAAGGTACACCACGCGAAACTCCTCATTATTGGTAAGCTTCTTCACCGGAGCACGCACACAGCGGTGGCCAGAGCTCATCATTCTATTTCTCGAAGCTTCGATGGAGCGACTCGCCGAAGCTCATCACAGCAAATCTAGTCGCCGGCTTCGTCGTGTCAAGCAGAGCTACTCTGCTCTGTGATGGACAATGCTCCATCCTCTTGGGCCTCAACGCGGCCTTACAGTTCTATCGTGCGCCACCAGAGAGGGGAAGATCTCGTCGGAGTTGGAGCTCCATTAGTGGATCAGCGCAAGAGATGGGTGTGCTGGAGAAGACCAGGGGCAATTTTGTCCAATCACAAGTGATTTCAGGGCAAGGTAGCGAGCAAACGTATGTAATGGTATGGATCTAATTTCAGTAGTTTTGTTATGGCATGTTTTCAAATACACGATTTGTAATGGCATTCCTTCAAATCGTGCCATTTATAACGACATAAATCTAATTAACCCTTACTGAATATGAGTAGTATAGATTGATCTCTATATTATGTTGAAATGCTGATGTTCATGTATGTGATCTCTATAGATGGCATTTATGTCTTGAGATTGATGTTTTTTGGGATCAAAATAATCCAAATATTGCTAAAACACCTTTTGAAACAACAATCTAGAAAACAGAGAGTAATGGTCACTCACTCTGACGTCATTAAGTCGGATGCATTTGATAGCATGTGCTTTAAATGCTGGCAAATTAAGACTAGGATGCGACTGACCGACCTTAAGCTCTTTTGGTTCGTCGTGTCTGCTTTTCCACAGGCTGAGACAGCTGATGCGATAGCAAAGGCAACCGCTGATGCAGAAATGGCATTCCACCTAGCTCCGTTCGTCTTTCGTTGTTGCAAGAGGCACATGGAGGAGGATTGATGGCATATTTTAGAGCAAAGAAGATTGAAAATGTGCTGGCCGCCCATTTCTTTTCAGTCAAAGATGAGACATGACGTTGAGTGCTACATCTTACACTACAGTACTTGCAATAAAACTAAGTCTCGTTTAAATCCACCTGGTTTTTACATGCTTCTTCCTGTTCCTAATATATCTTAGGGGGATATTTCTATGAATTTTATTTTAGGATTGCCAATGACAAAAAAGGGGAGGGATAGCATATTTGTAGTTGTAGATAGATTTTCTAAAATAGCATATTTTATACCTTGTGAGAAGAACGATGATGCTACAAACATAAATGATTTGTTTTTAGGGAAATTATTTGCCTACATGGAGTGCCTAATACTATCATCTCGAAAGTGACGCAAAATTTTTGAGTCATTTTTTGAGATCACTTTGGAACAAATTAGGGACAAAGCTGTTGTTTACTACTATGTGTTATCCCCAAACTGATGGACAAACAGAGATCCTCAACCGTACATTATCCACATATTATGGAATGTTTGAAAGAATAATTTGAAGATATGGAAAGAGTGTTTACCGCATACTGAATTTTCTTACAACAGGTCGATACACTCCACCACCAATATAAGTCCGTTTTAGGTAGTATATGATTTTAATCCACGTGCTCTTATAGATTTACAGCATTTGTCTACTTTTGAAAAACTTAATTTGGATGCTAAGAAGTGTGTTGAATTTATTCTTAAGTTGCATCAAACAACTAAAGAGAATATAGAGTGTACGATTGAAAAGTATAGGATTGCTGGAAGTAAAGGTAAGACAGAAATAAAATTTAAACCAGGTGATTTAGTTTGGTTGCATTTGAGAAAGGATAAGTTTCTAGAATTAAGAAATCAAAGTTGATGCCTAAAGCTGATGGAACGATTAAGATAAATAAGAAAATAAATAATAATGCATACAAATTGGATCTACGTGTAGATTTTAGGGTTAGTCCCACATTTAATATTTTAGATTTGAAGCCATACTTAGGAGAAGAAGATAAGCTTGAGTCAAGAACATCTCCAATTCAAGAAGGGGAGGATGGTGAGGACATCACTCCTTCGGATACATGTAACACTACTTCTCAAGATATATAAGGATCAATTATAAGAGCACATGTGCGATAATTAAACCACTAGATAAACTCATTTTTCGCTATTCATACTTTGTTAGATGGGTTACTACTAAATTCTTGTGATGTTTTATTACTTAAGATTATGGGAGAAGCATCACAAGCTCACCTGGATATCATCCCTCGAAGGTCAAGTCTATTCAGACTCAAAATCTCTAGTCAGACTCTAAATTCTGTTCGAAGTCTCATTGCAACACGTCAATAAAATAAGAATAACTTTCACATACATAATCCAATTGAGACATTCTTAGACTTACTGGAAAGCTTATTACGATACCTTTCTAATGGATCTAGTCTCACCCTTAGATTTATTAGGAATTAATCAAAATCGTTAAAATAAGGTGTTGCGTCACTGTTTTAGTCCTTATCAGGTCTTGTAAGTGTGTCGAGGTCGAAATCTAGGTTGTGTACGTCTCTCCCCATGGCTATACAACCTTAAGTCGACCTTCTCATGTCCCCCTTACATATACAGTAGCTGTGATAGTTTAGATTCGTGTTTTACTTAGATTATTTTGTTTTAGAAAATCCTAGAAGTCAAATCCCCATATTTGATGTTCTTGCTTAAGTTTCTTTAAACATAGGTGCTACGTTGTTGATTTTTGTACTAAGATTTTGGATTCCCATTAGTCTTAAGATATCCAAACATAAATGGTTTTGTCCCCCTAAATTTTGCAGGTTCAGCAAAGCCGCATAAAGAGACGATTGGATGTTTTTCTCTTTATCTTATGTTGTCCATAACATTAACATATAAAGAGAGCTCTTATTCTTTGTCTTTTCGTCACATAAAGTGTTATTACGGCAAAATTAGGTTAATGTACATGTGCATCTGCTATTTATCTTGTAATTGATAAATCAAGAGCAGTACTATTTATTTTATAGATTTTCTTTTTCATATTTGTGGGAGCTTACTTTTTAACTCTCGCATGCTACGCAGCTCATTAGGCCATCTCCAACATGAGGTTTCTACAGCTACAGTACCCCCGAAACAATGTAGCACTCATTTTCTCTTCAACAGATGTTGTATCCAGTGCTACAGTGCTACGGTGCTACTACAGTACTGAGGAGGGAGAATCTGCCACTCCAAACTTGCTGAAACACTGTAGCAACAGCAACACTGTTCGTAGAGGTTGACTGTGGGTTCGGAAGGAGGAGAAGAGTAGTAAAAGGTAGTAAATAAGGTAGCTGTTAGAGATAAAAATAAATAAAGAGTACTGTAATAGTATTAGAGAATGTTGTAATAGTATTATAGGGGATGAATTTTTAGAGTATATGTTGGAGATAACCTTATGCACCTCGTTTGCAGACCACATTGGCCTGCCGTGCTTTAATACAAGGACATAACTAGTTCTGAATTTAAGGAAAAATATGGTGAGCTAACGATTCCCAGTTGCTGTGGGCTGATGTTTCAAGCTCTAGGTTCTACATTTTCTAGCAGTTTGTTCTTTTCATGTGGTTTTTCAGCTGAGTACCTTTTGCCAGAGTCTTTGATGGGCTGTTTTTGGTCATGCCACAAATTTTGCCTTAGGGTTAGTCAGGAAATCATATTCCTCCTCTCAGCTATTAGAGTGGGGGAAAAGACAACAAGGTGGTTGCACAACCAAGAAGCTCTGCATGATGCCGTTGTTCGTCCACTACCATTGATGCCTGCTGTAGATTAAGACACTCTCACCTTTAAAAAAAAAAAAGGTCACAATGTATCACAAAGGTTGCTTTGTTTTTTCGGTGGATGTGACACAAACGTTACATCTTCACTTATCAGGCTTCAGATCTTTAGCTTAACAATAGTTTGTAAAGGTCCTGCCTTTTTATCTCACAGATGTTGGCTAACACAAGCCAAGCGTGAGCCATTTGAGCTTCTACAGATTAAGTATTCTGATTGCGAAGTACACATTGTGTACGTGACTCCAATGCATTTGATTCTAAAATCTTAATTGATATCAGGATCATTGTATCATGATTCATTCATATTGGGTTTCTTTTATATGTGCCCTTGTGAAAAGTTTTGGTTTGAGTTGCAAAATATCAAATTTATTTTGTTTGATATGTGGATTTCACGTGCACGCTTACTAGTGTATTTCAAAATCACAGTGTCAAGAGAGCTCGGAGGGCCAATGATCAAATTCAGCCAACATGAATGGAAAATTATTTCTGTGAATGAAAACAGCCAAGTTACATAGCTGGTTGCATTTACAGGAACAAATTCAATTCAATATGTGACATCCTGTCTCAGGGACAATTAAGGCATCCGGCCTAACATTTGATCCTTAAAAATTGTAGATCAGCAAGTGATTTTGTTAAAATGGTATTAGGACCAAAATAAAAGGAAATGCAGTTAAGTTTGGAAACACTGAATCATAGTCCATCAATCAATTAGTATCTTTTTCTCACTGCTAGATCACATAAATTTTGGGAGGTATTATTTTGAAGACAGGACTCGAGCTTTTCACTTCGAATAGATCAGGGTAGTGAACGCGTTCTTTGCATGCATGGAAGCAATGCTCAGGCTATTTGTTTTCCCATTACCCCTTCTGAACTAGTGGGCTACACTGTAGGCGATTTAGGGGGAAAAATGCTGGGCACTGCAGATTCTACTAAGACTTCTATTGGAAGCACTTGGCAGCTCACAAAGCAATAGAATATTAATTTTTTTACCAACCAACAATGTAAAAATGTTAGGCCGGATGCCTTATTATTTTAGTGAGATCTCAAAAGTTGAGTAAGGAAGTGTCAAAAAGCATCAAACTAGAAACATAAAAGTTCCCCAAAACATCATGCAAGTACCATACGGAGAAAAGTTTCAAACAAGCATCCAATTTCACCCTAAAAAGGCTAAAAACAACATACTCAAGACATGAAAGAAGGCAGGTCTAATGTCCCCACTCTATTTCAACCCTTTCATTCAAAACAAAGGGCCTAAAAAATTTTGGAACCCCACTTCTACAATAGAGTTGTAAATACTAGTAAACACCAATTTACGATGTGAACAATAGTAAAACGTAGCTATCAAGGAGGATAAAAAGTACACATTATTTACCAGGATGTTCTCATTTACTGCATGGACTGCATTCTCATCTGCATCAGCATGCAACTCAGTACTTCAGTTCATTGCCAGCTACATGCATTTCACCATTATACCACTGGTGTTCAATTGTTTTGTTGGATGCCACCACCACCATAATAATGTTTTGTTGTCTGCTGAGAAAACTCTGCAAACGTCATCCCTTCTTTTAGCCTTGAGGAAAGAGGGGGGATCTTTTTCAAAATTCCTTGCATAAATACATCTTCATGATAAAACGTAGCTGACCCATCACTCCTGACTGGCATGTCCTTGTCATCACTTGATTTATCTTCAGCATCAGAAGAGTAACTCGAATAAGTTAAAGTTTTGTCCCATGAGGGCTGTAGGAAGACTACAAAAGTCTCACGGCTGATGTCTGTGAAACTCAAAGGTCTACTCACAGCATGAAGTGTAGATTTCAGCTTCCCCCTGGACAAGATGTCCGCTGCTTCTCCAACCTGAGCAATGAAGCTATTAGGAGAGCATCTAACTGAGAATATCTTACTTCTGCTGCATAACTGCAGGTGTGTGTGCCCATCAGGAGGATGGCATTCCTGGCTGATCAAACATTCTTCTCCCACGGAGGCACGGGAAAACAATGGTCCTGTTAAAACTGTAAAGATTCCATAGTCATAGTGCCACTCCTGCCATAGGTTCGACAGGGAAATCGAGCCACCCTGGCTCTGAATTGATACATCGTTGGAATCATTTTTTCTTTTTACCATAACAGTAGTTTCATCTTCTGATTTGATGCAATGCGTGCTTCCTGATACAGACCTTTGAGAACATGACTGGTAAGATTTTGCAGCCACTTTATTTACCGAGCCTTTTCTCTTTGTGCTGCTCTCCCTGATAACAATGTTATCAAACTCAGAGTGGTAGTGAATGAGCCTTGCCTTTGCAGTCCCAAAGTCAGAGATGCTCTGCTCTAACTGACCTCCGCCAATAACAATGTCGCAAGCTCGCGCAACCAAAATCCCAAGCTCCATCATGTACAAACCCAGCTCCTTAACGAGTTGAGCAAGATTTTCAATGTCGTCATCACCCTTAGGTTCTTCAAATCCATCATCAGACTGTGCCTTCTCTGGACAAACAAATCCATTGCTGATGCTTTCAGTTTTGTTCACTGACTCTAATAGGTGGAGTTTACCTGAATACCTTAGGAGCTGCACGAATGAGGAGACAGACCGATCGAGCTTCTTCAGAGGCACGTCGCTGCCCAAACCATGCCTCTGAAATTACCCGTGGAAACAAATCAATTAAGAAGCGCATTGCAGTTTCGAGAGTAGTGAAGAGGAACAGGAGGGGGGAAGAAGACGTACGAGAGGGAGGGTGGACGGGTACCTTGAGGAGTTGGGCGCGGGTGGGATGGTCCATGAGAGCGAGGCGCCGGGCCAAGGGGAGGAGCCGCCGCCGGAGGGCGCCTGCGCGCGGAACGCCGGCGATGGCCAACAACCCAGACCCGCCTCGACCGAGCTCGGTGCCCACAGTGGCCAGGACGCGGCGACGGCGGTCGTCGTCATCCGGTGTCTTCGGCAATAAGAGGACGGTTAGGTCGGAGAAGGAGATCTCAGCGATATCCAGGGCCGTCGCTGCCGCCGTCTTCGCCATCGGTGCGGCTTGGACTCGTGCGCAGGCGAAGGCCCTAGAGTTGGAGAAGAAGACGGCGATGCCTTCTTGGGCTGTGTTGTTTGTCTCGGCCTGCTAGCATGCCAGAAGCCCAAAGAAACAGCGCCGGAAGCCACATATTCGTTCCGAAATCCTTTTTTCCCCAAAAAAAACGAGAACATCCAAATTCAAATTTGAAAAAAAGGATAAAAATCATGTTGGTTTTAGGATGTGGCCGGAAGTTCCCGGTCTTCTGGACACAGGATGAAATTGTTTTCTTTTTCGATGAAGATGAAATTGTTCGAGCAGATATAAAGGCTCATTTGGCCTTCGTTGAGCTGAACCAGGATCGTAGCATGTAATTGACAAAATTGGGAGCACTATCGCGATCCATACACAATTTAATTTCACTGTTACTTCATTGGGTCATAAGAAACATGTTTTTTCTTACATAAACACATTAAATTATTCATCTGAGGAAATCTATACATATAATTTTTAAAGAAGATATTGATAGTGAGAAGTAAAGTTAAAATATGTCTTGATATATATATGATTAGTAATTAACAAAGTTGATAATTTGGTTTGATGAATTGGGATTGCATGAGCATGTTTATATATTGCTATTATGATCATAACTAACCAAAGTTGCAGAGAAAATAGAATTGGTATTTTTGTCTCTGAGTCTAGAAAAATTTGCCTTATTGGATGATCTAGCGTTCAGAAAAGTCGACTTGTTGGACGGTCCGACCCTCAGAAGGTTTCACACCGGAGTATCTCAGTGCAAAAGTAAGATGTGAAGTGTACACCGGATGGTCCAGCGATGAGAAGCTGGGCACATCGGACTAATCTTTCTATAGAGGTTCCAAAGCATGTCTGGTAAGGATGTACACACCAGCTGATCCAGTGATTGGATTTGGGAGCACCAGATGCTTCGTTGGGGCATTTGTTCTAGAGAGGTTGCAAAACGGCTTCTGATGAAATTGTACTTACTAGATGGCCCAGTGATGAGCAAGGTGAGCATTGGAGGTTTCACCGGAGCATTTTCGAGGAGGTTTACAGAGCAGGAAAAGATGTACACACCGGATGATCTGGTGCTTGAACTGAGGGTGACATCAGATCATCTAGTGTTCATATTTTTTGTGTGATGTGTTTTAATAGGGATTTTGATGATGGTGAACTGGACTTTGTGCTTAACTATGGAGTTAGATATACGTGTTTGATTGTCTTATGGTGTGCAGGTGATGGATACAACTTGACGTTTGACGGCGAGATGATCGGGGTTAAATGGCATGCTTGGTGTTGGATAATCAAGGAGACCTGGTGGAGTCAATGGTGATTCTAGATGTACACGTGGAGAGCGGGCAAAGCATGAAAAGGCGGATAAAGACGGCGTATTGACAAAGTCAAGCGAAAAGGATGCCAGTGCAAATGATAAGGCGCCTCGAGGGATCGAGAGCGAGAGAGACTTACCGGCGGTTGAGATTGTAAGACAGAGTACACGTGTTGACACCGTGAGGCTTGCTTAAGGTGTAAGCAAGTAGTGGTAAGTCATGCTTTGAGAAGCGTGCAAGGCGATTTCGCGGTTTAGCCTCAAAACCGTGGGATACCACCAAGTACACGTAGCATCACTGTAAAGCTTGCCTCAAGATGAAGCTAAGTCATGAAGGCGCCACGATCGTCCGATGGATGAGAAAAAGATAGACAAAAATACCCTCGATAGTAGGTATGAGTGTATTGAAAGAGAGATATATTTTGGAAATAATCTAGAAAACTTATGGATTAAGAAACCTAGGCTATAAATAAAGGAAGAGGGTTGGTTGTGCCTTTTAAGCCAGCTATTTGAGAGTTATATGGTAGGGTTTTAGGAGAAAGATGAGTGCTTAAACTATATATTAGGTGAGCGTTTTTTTATGCAAAATAATTTATAATCAGTCGAAAATAGGGCTGTTCTTTGTAAGTAATGAAGTTCATGTTACCTCTTATGCTTGTGTTTATCTTCTTCTAGTTTCCCTTTATTGGTTCACTTATTTCGTTGCGGGTTTTTCAGTTTTCATTGTGATTTTCATTTTGGTTTGAGAGCTGAAATTTTTCACCATGTTGAAGTGGTTCTTCTTGTTACTAGAGATATAAAATTCACATTCAGTATTGATCTTAAATTCCCTTGCATCTAAATCATCAACTTGAAGAGTTGCTTCACCCGGTGATTATCTCCTTGGATTTAAGTGTTTCTTTCTTAAATTATAAGCTTTTGTGTGCGATGACGTATGGATTGGTTTTTAATAGAACCTAGTGTTCAATTCTATCCATGAGAGCCATGCTTTCTTAAGGATCTTTTGGTGTAACATGTTTCTCTTGAGTTCTTGCTTCTGCATGTTGTTTTGATGCGTGTTGGATGAAAGATTAGGAAAAGACTATCCAAGAAGTTTGTAAGACGGCTATTCACTTCTCTCTAGTCGTTATTCTCGGTCATACAGAAAGTTAATGTTTTAAAAGCTCTGAAAAGAGAAACAACAAAAAGCTATTAGTAATCGTGTAAACAAGGTTGACATACATAGAGAATTCCCCACCCACTCTATTCTGGCAAGGTGCCGGCAAGGGGAGACATACCTACATAGATTGAGGGAATAAAAAGTAGAGGAGAGACTGGGAGAAGATGGTGAAGAATGCGAGAGGAGCAAGGATGTTTAAATTTGGTAACATTAAGGCCCTTTAACAACAAAACGTCAATTGAAAATTACAATTGAACATGCATCCAAAAGTAAACCCACTACCAGGGAAATCCTTGAGGTCACAAGAAAAGCTAGCAATGTATTTTGTATACAGATCAACCTGCTACTCTTATTTTTTCCAGAACGAACATCTTGCTTTTGTATTGTCATTGTTAATTTATGTTACACTCTTTCCATTTATCTCTTGAATATTTTTCTCTTATTTTTCATATTTGTGTTTGTTGTATTTGCTTTGATATTCATTGATTTCTATTCGGTTCAAAAGGAGGACACACAAAAACATGATGTAGCAAAAAAAAAATGTCTCTATGATCTAAACTTTCATTCGAAGTTTTCCTTTTTCGGGCGGAATGTGTGTTGTTTCCTTTCTTTTTATTGAGTGAAAAATGTTTGCAGTTACTTAACACTATGATATCAGCCATGCCTTCCATGCAGCCCTAAATGATTTGGCCCAACTATTATTTGGCTTCACATAAATCCCAGCCCATGTAACAATGTCAATTAATACGTGTCCCCTTTCGACTGGTGCTCGCGAAAGCATAAATACCCCACCTTGCATCTAGTAATAACGTATGAACATCCACATGCGATGGTAATTATGGTCGTCTACCAATATGGCGATTATATGGGGTGTCCTATAATGCAACGGTACGAGAAGTGAATATGTTGGCTATAATGTATGAAATGTCACTTGTGCGGCGAAGATGCACAAGCACTGTTCGCACTAGAAGAAAAAGGTAGCGTGAAGGGTGATGATTGGTAGTCATTGTATATATGAATGCATGTGATCTGGATGTTTGTTGCGGAGTGATGCACTCGAGAAAGAAATGAGTTGTGAAGTATGAGCTAGGCTACATTTTTGCATATCTTACACTACATTTTTTATCATGCATTCTACCCGTTATATGATGCCTTAGCATGCACCGCTTGTCGGGATCCGGATAATGTCGTTTTGTGAAGTCGGAGATTGACCATCCGCCTCTTTTTCACTTTATTATCTCAAATAGGATGAGAACCCGTCGTGGTGCCCGTAAAGACAATCTGGAGGGTTCGAATGCCCGTGATGGAGAGCCACCCCCGCCATCACCCATGGCGGAGATGTTAGACCTTCTCAAGGTCATCGCTCAGAACATGGCCCATCCTGTTAGAGGTGGAGCCGACCTACATGGAGGTTTCTTTGAGTTTCTCCGCAGTCAACCTCCTATCTTCACCTGCACCGAAGATCCCAATGATGCCAATGATTGACTTTACACAATTGGGCAGAAGCTTGCTCTCATACGGTGTGGCGATCATGACAATGTCCGATATGCCACCCATCAGCTTCAAGGCGTAGTCGAGGCATGGTGGCAGAGCTACCTCACCATGCAAACCCCTGGACACCTCATCACTTGGGCAGAATTCCACATAGCTTTTTGTGCTTCCTACATCCCTAAGGGTGTGAGGGACATCAAGAGGTAGGAGTTCCTCAACATAAAGCAAGGGGACAAGTCTACGATGGATTATGTGCAGGAGTTCTATGATTTGGCTCAGTATGCACCCAAGTTTGTCTCGACTAACAAGCAGAAGCGAGAGTAATTCATGGACGGGCTTTCCACGAAGATGCATGAGAGGCTCTCCACGCATGACTTTGATGATTTCAATATGATGGTGAGCAAGTCTATTATGGTGGAGTACAAAATGAAGAAGCATCAAGATGAGAAGAAGCGCAATAGGGAGGAATAGTTTTCTGATGGAGACAGTGAGCAATACTTGTATGCAAAACCATCACTTTTGTCTCATACAATGACTATAATGCCTCCACAATTCATGTGCTTGGCCCATTCTTGTTCTTCCCAAGGGGCTGTGAAGAATCAGAGGAGCAACACAGATCATGGAAAGGGGCATCCATGCTTAAATTGCGGCCCCAATTCAGGCATCTCGTCAAGCGTTGTCACTATCTAAAGCGAGATGGTATGGAAAATACACCAGTTATGCCACCACCTCATGGGTCACAAAAGCTCCTAGCTCTGAAGCAGGGGAACATCAATATCATCACCATTAAGGATGCCCAAAAGGAGAGCGGCGTGCTCTTAAGCACGCTCCTCGTCAACTCTCACCTGGTGACAGTGCTCTTCGATTCTAGGGCTTCTCACTCTTTCGTTAAGCGAAGTTGTGATATCGCCCATGCTTTTCCATCCAAGCCATGCACACCCCATATCATGTAACATCACCTGATGGGAAGATTTTCTCGGAGGATATCATTCAGGGTGCACAAATTCTCATTAGTGGAGTAACTTACTCTGCCAATTTAATTGTGACTGACTCGATGGGCTTGGATGTAATTCTGGGAATGAATTGGTTAACCAAGTATAATGTAATCATCAAATGTGCACCAAGGTCCATTTCTCTTGCAAGTCCTTCCGGTGATCGAGTCACCCTAGGCCTTGAGAAGAGTGATCCACATCTTTATGCAATGGATGGTGCTGTCTCCACGAACCTTATTCATATTCCTGTGGTGTGTGATTACCCGGACATCTTTCCGGATGAGTTACCCAGAATGCTACCTGACCGAGAAGTCGAGTTTACCATTGTGATTGTGCCTGGAAAAGCTTCAATATTCAAGTGTTCCTATCAGAAGCCACCAAATGAGTTAGCAGAGCTGAAGAAGCAAATTCAGGAATTACTAGCGAAGGATTTCATTCATCCAGCTCCTCACCTTGGGGATGTTCGACACTCTTCGTAAAGAAGAAGGATCAGACTTTGTGGATCGTCCATTGAATGCAGTCACTATCAAGAACAAATACCCACTTCCTCGGATTCATATCCTGTTTGACCAGCTAACCGATGCTCGGGTGTTCTCCAAGATTGATTTGAGGTTGGGCTGTCATCAGATAAATATCCGGAAGGAGGACATTCTATAAAAGGCTTTCTCTTCTCGCTATGGACTGTATGAGTATACGGTTATGTCCTTCGGCCTAACCAATGCACCGGTGTACTTCATGTATTTGATGAACACCATTTTCATGGAGGAGCTTGACCGGTTTGTTGTGGTTGATGACATTCTTGTTTACTCTAGAACCGAGGAGGAACATGCTGATCATCTTCGTGTTGTTCTTGAGAGACTTCGAGAACATCACCTTTATGCCAAACTTAGCAAGTGTGATTTCTGGCTGAAGGAAGCCTCTTTTCTTTGACATGTCCTTTCTGAAAGTGGTGTTGTAGTTGACTCGAGCAAGGTGCATGATGTGCTCAATTGGGTGCAACCCCGAAGTGTCACCAACATATGGAGTTTTCTCAGACTTACGGGTTATTACCGCCGGTTCATCGAGAACTTCTCCAAGATCGCCAAGATGATGAATGAGTTGTTGAAGAAGAATATCAAATTGGAATGGTCTAATGAGTGTGAAGCAGCTTTCCAGACTTTGAAGTCTCGTCTCACTACAGCGCCAGTTCTTGCACAACTGGACTTTCACAAGGGTTTTGATGTCTATTGTGATACCTCTCGCATCGGTCTTGGTTGTGTTCTTATGTAAGATAGTTGAGTTATTGCTTACGCTTCACGCCAGTTGAAGCCACATGAAAAGAATTATCTGACTCATGATCTAGAGCTCGCAGTGGTAGTGCACGCCCTGAAGATTTAGCGCCCCTACCTCCTTAGAAATATTTGTAACGTCTACACTGACCACAAGAGCCTTAAATATATCTTCACCCAAGCCAACCTCAACATGAGGTGAAGGAGATGGCTTGAGTTGATCAAGGACTACAAGTTAGAGGTCCATTACCATCTGGGACAAGGTGAACGTTGTCGCCGATGCCTTGAGCCGAAAGGCTCAGTGCAATTGTCTTTTGGTTTTGCCCGTGAGTTCCATACTGTGTGATGATTACCAGAGGCTTGGGCTCGAGATGGTTCCAAAGGGTTACCTTTCCAACTTGGAGATAAGATCTTCCCTCCTCGACCAAATCAAGGAAGCTCAAGGGAAAGACAACAAAGGCATGAAAAACATCCGTGACAAGCTCAAGGAGGGGCAAGTTGATGCTTTACACTGGATGACGAAGGTGCCTTATGGTTTGGGAAGAAGCTAGTGGTTCCTAAAGTTCTAGAGTTAAGAAAGAAGGTTCTAGATGAACCTCATGATTCATTGATATTCATTCACCCAAGGAGTACCAAGATGTATCAAGACCTCAAACGCAGATTCTGGTGGACCCGCATGAAGTGATAAGTCGTTCGTTATGTCACCGAGTGTGTTGTTTGCCGGAGGGTGAAGGCCAAACACCTCAAGCCAACTAGTACACTCCAACCCTCTATGTTCCTTCCTGAAAGTAGGAGGAGATCGGTATGGATTTCATCACTGGCTTGCCTAAGACCTCTCATGGGTACGATTCTATTTGGGTTATCGTGGATCACCTCACAAAGTCAGCACATTTCCTCCTGGTGAAGACTCAGTACCGTGCCAAGGACTATGCTGAGTTGTATCTCACTCGGATTGTTGGCCTTCATGGTGATTCCAAAGAAGATCATATCCGATCGAGGCACTCAATTCACTTCTCATTTCTAGAGGAGCCTTTATAAAGCCATGGGAACCGAGCTTTTCCATAGTACCGCTTACCACCCTCAAACCGATGGTCAAACCAAGAGGGTGAATCAAATCTTAGAAGATATGTTGCGGGCTTGTGTTCTCACATATGGGAAGAAGTGGGAGATTTGCTTACCGTTTGTAGAGTTCTCCTACAACAATAGCTACCACTGGAGTATTGAAATGTCACCATTTGAAGCTCTCTATGGCCGTATATGTCGAACACCGTTGAATTGGTCCAAGTCTAACGAAAGGGCTTTTCTAGTTCCGAATTTGGTCAAAGAGGCAGAAGAGCATGTTCTAACTATTCAAAAGTGTCTCCTCATGGCTCAATCTCGATAGAAGAGTTATGCGGACTGCCGTCGACGAGAACTTGTGTTTGGTGTTGGGGACTTGTATATCTCAAGGTTTCTCCTCTCAAAGGAGTTTCATGCTTTCAAGTTAGAGAGAAGCTAGCACCCCGATACGTGGGACCTTTTCAAATCATTGCTCGGCATGGAGAGGTGGCCTACCAATTGGACTTGTCTCCATCCCTCTCCGCTAATCACAATGTGTTCCACGTCTTGCAGCTGAAGAAATGCCTTCGAGTTCCAACTGAAGTCATTAATGTTGCAAATCAAGAATTGCGACCGGATCTCTCATATTGCGAGCGACCAATTCAAATCTTAGATGAAGTTGAACGCAACACTCGATGACACTCTATTAAGTTCATCAAAGTCCAATGGAGCAACCACACTGAGGATGAAGCAACTTAGGAGCGTGAGGATAAAATCTGCTCTGAATATCCTGAACTTTTTGAGAACTTGTAAATGACGTTGTAATTTTGCATAATTGGAGTGTCTCACATGTTTATAGTTATCACCATGTTGAATGGAAAGTTCATTCCTAAAGGGTTGCACTTAGAAACCTTTCGAACCGGGAGAACTGTCGAAGATTAGTTCCTGACAATGTGTTCATAAATTGACTGGGTACCTTCAAGTGCAGGAATTGATCACGAAACAAGACACATGATGTATACAGGTTCGGACCTCTGATTGGAGTAATACCCTACATCCTGTGGAGGTGTTGCTACTGTATGTTGATGATCTCGAGTACAAGAGATGTGGATAAAACTATTACAAGGAGTAGATCATATCTAATCTAACCTAGGGCTAAACTTGCCGAGTATCTCCTCTGCCAGGGTCTTGATGCTTGCGTCCCCTCCTTTCCCCCTTCCTTTCTGCCTTATATAGGGGTGATGTACCAACTCCTATCGAGCCGTAGTCGATAGGGAGTTGTCTTCCTTGACGTCCAAGTAGATAGATCTGTTTTGGATACTAATCATTTCGAGTTGAGTTGGGTAACCAATCTAGACCTTCCTAGTATATGCTTCCTTGATTTCGGGTGTATCAGGTACTGCTGATTCAGTTCTGTGATATCTGGAGTTGCCTAATTTGTATTGTACATACATGTCTATGTATGGTATACTTCTTATGAGCATATACCCTGTAGTTAGATATTCGACAGTAGGCCCCTAACTCTACCCAGGAGGAGGGGTTTTCATAAGCGCCCACTCGAGTGCCACCAAGTTTAAGCTTGGTCGAGCAAGGTGGACCAGGCTTATAATCGAAAGAATTGAGCATGGACAGATCCTTCCTCGAGTATCGAGTGGAAGCTCAGTTGGGTCAAGCCCCCTGCTGCTAACTGCACTCGAGACTCAAAGAAAATGATTAAATAACTCAACTGATCGACACCCGACTCTGAGTAGAGTTAAAAAACCTTTCGAAATTTGAAACAACTGGTATAGATGCATTTAATGTGGGCAGAAGGGCATGCAGAGATTCGCATGTCAACATCATACCTCTTTTTCGTGCCGCTTGAAGCGATGTAAAGATGGGAGTGGTTGAAGAGACGGTAAAATTTTTATTATTTACCCGTATGAACCGGACTTGTTGCGGCCATTCCTCTCCATTGTCACCGGTCTTCTTGCACAAGCCCCTCGGCTTTCTCTGCCCCAGCATGCACCACTACCAAAAGAAATTCAGATCCATGGATCCTAATTCTTCTCTGAAGATCCCGGCTCCCTCTTCGCCGGAGAAGTGGTCAGATGTAGAAGCTGCCGGTGCCTCACCCAATCAGTATGACGTAGCACGGTTCATGATCGAGGCCTGGACACCCTCGGCGATGCAAGAGCCACGGCTGGCGGAACTTGAAGCAGAAGGAGTGGTGCCACCACGCAGTCTAGGTTAATGGAGGATGACATTTGGTGAGAGATTCCCTTCCTGCAAAATCGAGCATGAGTTTGTAGTTTTCGAATCATTCTTCCGTTGCGGATTCAACATCCCTCCTACCAAATTTCTTCTCAATGTGCTTGGTTGGTATCAAATTGTGCTTCACCACCTGAACCCCAACTTCATCACTATTCTTAGTGTTTTTGTCCATCTGTGCGAGGCTTTCCTTGGCATCGAGCCAAGTTTAAATCTTTTCTTGTACTTTTATAAACTGAAGAGGATTACAAAGAATAAATGTGTTGGGGGTGTGGTTTCCAATTGAGGATTGGAATGAAGAATTCCTATATATTGGTTCCCCTAACCTCCTCTTGGTCGAAGGATTGGAAAAAACATTGATTTTATGTCTCCAATCCCGACTCAATTTGTTCTCCTTTAGTTTACAGAGGCCTTTTCCCTGTCCAAAATCTATCTTGGACACAAGAACACCACGAGTCCGACCACACCACCTATTATGCAAATAGAATTGGCATGCTGAGGCAGTTTGGCTTAACCGGGTGGCATGTGGCCAAAGATTGCATTAGCAAGAGATTGATCCCTTTGAAGGCGCGGACACGCTTGGCTTGGTAATACAGTTGAGATGAGGACGCCCCCTAGGGATTAGTTAGCACTTTGCCCTTTTTTTGTAATGACCTTCGAGCTTTGTCGAATAACCTTTCTTCTCTTTTTCAGCCGTACTTGAACAAGATGTCACTTCCCGGTTAAACAAGCTCTTCTCTACCAAAGCACAGAATGTGGCATTCTTCCTTATTGCCTTACAAATCTTCGACTAGATATAAGGATTTTCTTAATAGAAAAGCAGGACCGATCATTGTCTATTTGATTTAACCTGTCTGTATGACTACAGGCTCCAGTCTTCCGCCAAGATCACATCCTTTCGAGCGAGGTCTTTTATCTCGACGGCACTTCTTCTATTGATACTATCGATAAGGGGAAAAGATCAGCCAATGAGGAGGCTGAGGGGTATCTTCAACCGAAAAGATTGTCCTTGTCTTCTCACTAGCTACATGACCCAAACCCTCTCAAGTGCAAGTGAAGGAGCCCACGGGTACTAAAATTGAAATTCCCATTACCTTCTTATTAATTTTCCTTTCAAATTATCAAGTGGATACTTGAATGTGTTCGGTTTGGATGGGTGGCCTTTTGTTAGGGGACGGAGAGCGTACCCCCTCAATCACCTCCTCGAGCAACCGCCACACACGATGACTCAGCCGAAAAGGTAACTCTTCTCGAGTTATCGATTTTCTCTCGGTCATTCTACTAATGATGAACCTGCATGGGTGGCTTTTTTAGGGGACGTCTGGTGCGTCCTCACAATCACCAACTCGAGAGACCATCGTACCCGATGACTCGACCAAAGAGGTAATTTCAATCGAACCATCGCTCTTTAATTGGTCATACTTTCACTCGATAAACTTATGATAATAAATTTTTATCATCTGGTTCTTTGCAGGCTATAGATACCTTGGCTTTGCCTGGCCCACGTGTACCTCCTCCACCGGCTCCGTCTGCCGGTCCAAGAACAAAGAAGGTGACCACCAAAAGGCCACAGTCAAGCATCATTTCACACTTCCCGATTTCGAAGAGGTTTGACCTGGATCCTAATCTCAATTGGCAGTTTTTCCTTTTCCTCCTCCCTTATTATGTTGATTACAAACTATCAACAGAGGTGAAAACCCAGACTGCAAGCGTCCCGACCAGCCATTTGGGACTGACTTCCCCGGTTGACTCAGCCTCGGCTCCAACTCCTCATATTAAAGATCCTGCCTCGAGCACGCCCGAAGAATACCTCCAGTTCAAGGGAAATGAAACCTCAATATCAATCGCAACCAATGACCCATGGGCAGCGATAAAGGTTCTTCTCCAAGTCACAGGCGCTCAGGTAGCTACCGTCGAGGCCAACCACCAAAAGAAGCTCGAAGCCAAGAGAAAGAAAATTGAACGTAAGTATGTCCCCGATCACAAGTGCGTGATTCGATTATTGGGTGACTAACAAAAGTTATTTTACGGTTTGCCTTCTTCAGTCCTTGAGTCCTCCTGTAATAGCAAGGAAAAACTTCTTTCTGACCTAGTGAAGGAAATCGACGATGACGCCAAATATCAAGAGAAACTCAGGAACCAAGTGAAGACCGCGTGAGCTGAAAGGAAGGCCATGAAGACTGAATGGGATGCTGCGGTTCTTGCTTTTCAAGAGACGAAGGAGCAGACACTTGACCACATGACCCAATCAGCCTTTGCAAGTGCCACTACATTGCTCGGTATCCTGAAGAGTTATAATCCCGCGCTCGATAGCTCATTGGTGATAGTCAGGTTCAATTGTACTAGTGAGGAGGCCGTAAAGCTTGTTCAAAGCGTTCAGCCAGTGGTCCCAGCCTTCGTTGAGTCGTTAAGGCTCAGCCTACCTAATGATGATAGTGAGGGGAGTCCTTTGCACTGATGATCCATTTGACTCTGATACTTATAAAACATATTTTATTATCTAAGAATGCCTGTAACAATACTACATTTTGCCAGTCTATTATGCTTTTGTATGCTATTCCCTTGTCGATGAAATAGGATTAGCATAAGTAGATGCAATAACTGATAGGTACGTGTTGTCATCATTCCTAAGACAATACGATTATGCATCTGTCAACGCCTGAAATCTTAAGTAGATAAGCCATTAGATGCGCGGTGCTCGAATACTTGAGAAGACCGTAATAATGAGGAAAAGAATAGTACAGAACTAGAAAAAAAAGAGCATATCAAATTTTCTATGTACTTTATCAACTTGCGCATTCAATCAGCATAGAAACCTGAACTCGATAGAGAGCACATGCGAGGTAGACTAGGACTTAAGAACACTTTTGGCCGTTAGGTGTGAGATGTTTGACCATCTCTGTGCCGTTATGCCTCTGAGGTATAGTTGTCCGTCATCGACCCAACACATGCCTCTGTTGGTTCTATTCAATGTGATCGACACAGAGCCAGATAAAATTTTGCAAAAAACATATAAAAGAAATATGGTATTGCGATGTAGCCCCCGATTCTATGGTCGAGGAAGAAATTACTCGATCGGAGAGTAGAAAAGGACATACTTGTACCATTGATGATGTGTAGTGTTATAGCTCTCGACTATGTACTCGATGACGGAGTTGAACAAAGAGTAAAGCTCTAGCATCGAAAGTATGCGATGTAGCCCCTGGCTCTCTGTTTGATGTTATAATTAAGACAGAGAGTAGAGCATATGCATCAATATATACTTCATGTGGCCCCTGTCTTTTCGTTCAATGACTGAATTCGAGTGTAAAGTGGAACATAAACACTAACATCGTACGACGTAGCTCCCGGTTCTTCAATTGATATTATAACCACATGAAGAGCGAAGCAGAAGCATCCAAAAACATGATGTAGTCCCCGACTCTACGCTCGATGTAATAATCGAGTGGAGAGTAGAGCGTAAGCATCAATAAATGCATGATGTAGCTCCCGACTCAGTGCTCGATGTGATAATCGGAACAAGTAGTAGAGCATGAGCACCAATGCACCATTCTTGACTGAATACTAGAGAGTGCAAGCTCTGAGCGTTATGGTTTTAGCTGCAATGTGGTTACCGAGTAAACTTGAACCACCGGGTAGGTGGGCATTAAAAACTCACTCCTGTTTGTCCTTGTTTTCATCGCAACCTTGGTTTGACGCATCGTAATGACTGCCCATCCCTCTTTGCAGAGATGAGACAAGCCATAATGCCATCATGATGTCTCAACTTCCGCCGAACGCGCTACGCACCCGAGGCGACGCCATCATTTCGTATCTTGACTTCTATGTTTGCAGAGTACGACCCGTTCCCCCCGCATAAATGGAGGGGACTCGAAGCCATTTGTCCTTCACACCACCTTCTTTGTTTCCTTTGCCCATTGCCTCCTAGGACTCATAGAGCTTGAAGCCATGGCCTCTACTCCATCTCCGCCTCTTGAGCCAATCCTAGAAGTCCTCTCCCCTAGGCATCTCACCATGGTCTCTCCTGAGGTCATCATCACTTCCTCCGATAACGAGGACTCGAGTGGTAGGCCTAAGAAGGCGAGGGGAGAAGCGCCCATCATAGATCACCGTTGTCCTCTCATTTAGCGTGTTCACCGTTACATCAAGACCTATGCTTCAAGCCAGACATCGCAGCGCTTCGCACTGGAGAGGAATGAGGATGGTGGTGATCTCGATCAGATCATCGACCAAGTTGCCATTGAGGTCTTCAGCTGTGGAGCCCCCGAGTCATCGCCGGCTAAGGAGGCGCGGCCGTATTCTCCGTCAACAACCACCAGATCGCCTTCCCACCATGCATAAGACTACTCAGCATCACCGGCGCTGGCCAGCAACTCCAAGAGGGTCTTCGCCTCGGCCACTTCTCCTGGTCCTTATGTTGGTCGGCGGTCAATTCCTGGAGTGATCAGATGCTACCTGAGGGAGGAGTATAAAAGGTTCTTCGAGTCATTCAAGGGCGAATAAGGGTCCATACGCTTCCAAACTCTTGGAGGTTGTGAATCTTCATTATTTGCAAGAGCTAAGTGGATCCTTTCTGTCAATTTTGCACTACCCACACGAATTAGAGGAAAAAGAAAAAAAAATATGTAATCAAGTAGGTAACCAAATCGAATGTAATCGACTTACCTGTAACCTACTTTTCTATGAATGAAACTTTTAGAGTTGATCGATGTATCACGCAGTTTGGAGTAGATAGTTGTACTGATCTAGGTCGAGTGACTTCGACTACTATGTAATGTCATTCCCACTTAGGCGATAACTTGTGGTGCTAGGCCTTTTTCTGCACCTTTCATAGGACGAGGTCCCCAGAAGCGAGTTTTCTGGGCTAGAATCTCTGACTTTGATATCTACGTAACGCCTGTTGATACTTAGATGCTCAAATAGATGCTCGATCTTGGTACTCCTCGAGTAAATTTATGTCGTTCGCTCATAATTACTCCTACCCTTCTTTGAAGTAACTTTCCACTTGAGGTGATCCGAACTGCAACTCAGTCGGAAGCACCACTTCCTCTCCATAAACCAAGAAGAATGGAGTTTCACTGGTGGCCCTATTGCTCAAAGTACAAATGGCCCATAGTACCGAGGGAAGTTCTTTTACCTAGCGTCTCAAGTAGGCTTTTAGCCTGTTGAAGATCCGAGTTTTGATGCCCTGTACGACTATACCATTAGCACGCTCAACTTTACCATTACTCTAGGGGTGAGCTATAGAGGCAAAACAGGTTTTAATACCGAATTATTCGTAGAACGCAATAAAGGTCCTGCTTCTGAACTGGCTACCGTTATCTATAATTATCCGATGTGGAATACCAAATCGAGTAATTATGCTCGTCATGAACATCTTAGTCGCTTCTGCGGTTATTTTTCCTACGGGTTCGGCCTCTATCCACTTGGTGAACGTGTCGATAGCCACAAATAGGAACTTGTAACCACCTTAAGCTCTTGGGAACGGTCCCAGGATATTCAAGCCCTAGACGGAGAAAGGTCAAGACAGAGGAATTGTTTGTAGAGCTTGGGCTGGTCGAGTAGCCTGCCTTCCGAAAAATAGGCAGCTCTCGCACTTTTTGACCAGCTTGGAAGCATCCTCGAGGGTAGTCAGCCAATAGAATTCCTAGCAGAAAACTTTTCTGACCAAGGTGCCAGAAGACGCATGTTTACCACACATGCCTCCATGGATATCGAGCAATATTTTATTGCCCTCTTCCTGAGTGATGCACTTCATCAAGATTCTGTTACGCCCCTTTCGGTAGAGCTTGCCGGTTACCAAAACGTAGAGCTTGAATTTACGAGCAATTTTCTCAGCAGACACATCATCATCAGGGATGCCTCAACCCTCGAGATAGGCTTGGTACAGAGTCATCCAAGTCGGGTTGCGTTCGAGTAGTGCAGCATCCTTGTCTGTGGTTCTGCCTCGCTGACCTGGTCAGACTGCTAGTCGGGTTGGGCAGCATCCGTGTCTGTCGGTAAGCCGAACCCTAGTTGCACGCTTGATAGGAGAAGTAGCAATCTAGGAGACATTCAGGTAAGTGTTGAGCACTGGTTGAGAGGGACCATGGGAAATTTTCAGAATCGTGCTGCTGTCATGGTCGTCAGCTTGCTCCTGATCTTCCTTGCACTGCCTAGAAAATTATTGCGTTGCCGATCGTCGAAGAAGCAGTGTTGATCGAAGATAGAACAGTGAAGGAGCGGTCGCACAAATCCTTGCGCTGCCTAGAAAATTATTACCGCCCCTCGTGCAGGCTTCACGATGACAACAGCTCAAAAATATCGTCATCATCTGCCTCAATGCACGCCAAGGAGAAGGACTGGGCCTCAACACCATAGACGATTTTACATTAAAATCGTCTGTGACGTCCATTATAGACCACCATCCTGTGTAAATGTTCCACATGTTTTCCATTAAAACCCGTTTGTGGCTAGAGACCTCAGACGGTTCTTCACTAAAAACCATATGTGGCTTTCATCCCCCCAGGTCCAATTTTCTTACTAGTGGCCATCCTTAGGCAGAAACATCAAGTATATATCTATGTCACATACAATATATATCACATAGATCTCAAATCCACATCACATATAGTAGATATCACATAGACTAAGAAATCTATTATGTAAATATAAATGCACATGTAAACATCACAAACTTCCCAAATTTCATATCATTGTTTCTCCACTGCGCACCATCAGTAGGGTGCCGTATGAGGGCATCATTCTTACAGCCTTTCTTGTGCCAACAAAGAAAATTGGCGTCATTTTTGTTAGCAAACAAACGCTTTAGACAAGAAATTACAAGAAGGTACCACACTACCTTTGCAGGCGGTACTTTTCTCCCATCTTTCTAACGCTTGTATCGAGAGGTTCTACAAACAGGGCACTCGGTCAAGTCATGCTTGCAAGCATGAATTCTCTCCACTTCCATTCCCAAAGGACAAATAATACAATCATGCTTGCAAGCATGAATTCTCTCCACTTCCATTCCCAAAGGACAAATAATCCTTTTAGCTTCATAGGTGGATGTGGTCAACATGTTCCCCTTGGGAAGCAATGAAGATATTAGTTGTAACAATGCAGTGAAACTCTTATCAGACCTCCTGTTGCTTGCCTTCAATTTCAAAAGTAGGAGGACCACATACAACAACGTGTCTCTCCTTTTACATCCTTGGTATAATGGTACCTTGGACTGCCACACAAATTCTTGGAATTTAGCAAATTCTCTGTCATTATACTCATCAGAATCGTCAGCATTACGGACCATCTCCTCCAAATTCTCAAGAATAGCATCACCTCGGTCTATAAAATCATCAGCAATATCCTCGACATCCCTATCAGGAATAACTACATCCACATCACAGTCAGGGGCACCCTCTTCATGCGTATCACCATCGGGGTCATTCACGCCTTCTTCACCATGACTGGTCCAACAAGTATATTTCTCTTTGAATCCACGCATAATCAAGTGTGCACGTATACTATGTCCCTTTTGGAACTTTCTCTCATTTCTACAATTAATGCATGAACAACACATAAATTTCTGATTCCTATTCAACATATCTGCCTTAGTAGCACACATGAATCCAAATATGCCATTAAGGTACTCGTCACGAGTATGATTCTCCAGGTACATCCAACTATGGTCAGCCATCTGCGATTTCCAAAATTACAAAACTTGTTTGAAAAATTGCTACAAAATTGCTAACACGACCATTTGTCTCGGAAATCAACATTCAAGATATTTTTTAATTAATTAATCTCACTAGTTGCAGTACATTTACATTGATTTCCTCTACTTTAGTGGGGAACTAATTGACAAGAGCTAGCTAGCAGGCAGCCTCCCACCCCCGCCTCTTCGCCCCCTGCTACGGTACTATCATTGGCCCCCATCTCTCCACCCCCCGTGCTGGCTACCTCTCTGCGAATTCTTTCACCGTAGTCGTTCCTCCTCTCCATGAATCCGCCTGTCGTGGTTGTGCCTCCTCATCGGGAATCGGGATCCCACATGAGCTGGACCATGTCGTTTGAGCCCTGGTGTTGTGGCTTGCAGATGAAATTGACAAAGTCATCCAAGGCAAGCATGGTGGCAGGGTCGGAGAGCAGGGGGTGGCGGCGAAGGGGTTGGGGAGGAGGGTGGGGTCGAGGGGGAGGCGTTGGAGCGGGACGAGGACAGTGAGGCCATAAGGCTGGACTCAATGACACGCTGCAGGTGAGCAGGTCAATGACGGTGGTGGAGGCTGGGTCCAACACCACGATGCGGTCCGTGCCGTCGTGGCTGTGGCATCACTGCTTTACGCTTGGCTTGGGCGGTGGATTTTGGCATCTTGCGTTAGACATGAAGACCAGCAGACATCCGGCCGGTGCCTTCAATCTCTTGCCGCATCCAAGAGTCGGCGGGGTGCAGGCGCGCACGCGCTCATGGGTGGCCTCCAGCGGCGGAGTGAGACGTTCCGACGACCTCACTTGTGAGCTCGCCGAGCTGGCTCGAGCCTACACCAAGCTCGAGCCAAGCCTGATTTTCAGCTCGGGATGTTGACTGAGCCAAGCTTGGCTCGGCTCGCTCACAGCCGAGCTCGTTCGAACCGAGCCAAGCCAGGCCTGGCTCAGCTCATTTCCACCCCTATGGGGGTTGGCGCATAGTGAAATATAGGCAGCCACAGACGGTTTACGTCCAAACCTGTCTCCAATATGACCACAGATGGTTTTTGGGGAAACCTATGCAAGATTTCAGATGGGTGTACATTAAACCCGTCTGTAATTTCGCAACAGACGATTTTCCCTAGTAAACCATATGTGGCCTTTAGATGGTTTTCAATAAAAACCATATGTGTCCTCGCCATAGACGGTTTAAAATAAAAATCATCTGAGGTATGCTGGCGGTACAAGACTTGAACACCGAACCATACTAAACATATAGGATGATTCTCTGACTTGTGCAAATAAAGCTCCGGTGAGATCACTTCTGGCAGGGCCGGATCATCCGGTGCACTATAAAACTTTGAGGTCGTCCAATTCAGCCTTATCTTGAGCTCTACCTTCTCCACATCTCAAACATGGGCTTCTATGAGCTACCTAATACTAGAGTTTCACAGGTGTGCATCAAACCAAATCTAGACTCAACTAGGTTAAGCTATTACCCTTAGCCCCTCTTTATAGTATGGTCAAAAGACTAAAAAAATAGAACCTATACTACTCTAAATGTCCTTCATCTCATTTCTGGCACTTAGAACTAGAAGATTCTCAATATAGATGCACATGTCCTTTGATCGACCATTTAATCTCCTTAGGGACCAAAAATATCCACTTATCATTCTGAAGTAAGATTACGGTTGTCATTAATCACCGAAACAATCCGGCCCACTAAAAAAACTTTGAGCTTGTCCAATTTAGTCTTATCTTGAGCTCTACCTTCTCCACATCTCAAACATGGGCTTCTATGAGCTACCTAGTACTAGAGTTTCATAAGTGTGCATCAAACCAAGTCTAGACTCAACTAGGTTAAGGTATCACCATTAGCCCCTCTTTATAGTACGGTCAAAATATACTACTTTAAATGTCCTTTATCTCATTTCTGATACTTAGAATTAGAAGATTCTCAATATTGATACACATGTCCTTTGATTGACCATTTAATCTACTTAGGGACCAAGAATATCCACTTATCATTATGAAGTAAGATTACGGTTGTCATTAATCACCGAAACACTTACCACCTAGATGCTACAATTTTATTATGAAGTAAGATTATGGTTGTCATTAATCACCGAAACACTTACCACCTAGATGCTACAATTTTGTTAGAAAATATCTGTGACGTCCTTCTTAATGACGGTCAAAATATACTACTCTAAATATCCTTCATCTCATTTCTGATACTTAGAATTAGAAGATTCTCAATATTGATACACATGTCCTTTGATCGACCATTTAATCTACTTAGGGACCAAGAATATCCACTTATCATTATGAAGTAAGATTACGGTTGTCATTAATCACCGAAACACTTACCACCTAGATGCTACAATTTTATTATGAAGTAAGATTATGGTTGTCATTAATCACCGAAACACTTACCACCTAGATGCTACAATTTTGTTAGAAAATATCTGTGACGTCCTTCTTAATGACGGTCAAAATATACTACTCTAAATATCCTTCATCTCATTTCTGATACTTAGAATTAGAAGATTCTCAATATTGATACACATGTCCTTTGATCGACCATTTAATCTACTTAGGGACCAAGAATATCCACTTATCATTATGAAGTAAGATTACGGTTGTCATTAATCACCGAAACACTTACCACCTAGATGCTACAATTTTATTATGAAGTAAGATTATGGTTGTCATTAATCACCGAAACACTTACCACCTAGATGCTACAATTTTGTTAGAAAATATCTATGACGTCCTTCTTAATGACGGTCAGAATATACTACTCTAAATGTCCTTCATCTCATTTCTGATACTTAGAATTAGAAGATTCTCAATATTGATACACATGTCCTTTGATCGACCATTTAATCTCCTTAGAGATCAAGAATATTCACTTATCATTATGAAGTAAGATTACGGTTGTCATTAATCACCGAAACACTTACCACCTAGATGCTATAATTTTATTATGAAGTAAGATTATGATTGTCATTAATCACCAAAATACTTACCACCTAGATACTACAATTTTGTTAGAAAATATCTAACGTCTGTAGCGGGCATTTCTGTAGTAATATGTGCAGCCAAAGCCCTTTCTCTCTTTCTTTATTTCTGTCTTTCAAAAGAGGAAGAGAACTCATCTATTTAAATTGGTTTCCACCAAGCACTCTTACTTTGGGATTTCATAAATGGGCACCAACTCTCCAAAATTGATTGAAACTCCGAGGAACGAGCTGGGCTCTGCTACCTTTGTCAGGATCCAGTGGGATCGGACATTCGGACTGAACTTTGGCAGCAATTTGGGTAAAGATGGGAGAGATTTTGGGGGGAAGAAGGGAGAAGCTAGGGTTCTAGCTATTGCTACCTAAGAAGCGAGACGAAAAAGTATTTGGCAGATTTTGATATGCCTTTTCCATCGATAGGCGTCAGTTTTATAGCCAGTTCGATTACAGCAAGATTCAAATTAACTAGGAAGTAAAACAGTTCATCGGGCAAAAGCACAGTTAAACTTAACTACCGCACAGTAAAATACTGAAGTCACTCTCTGCCGTGCGATGCGCTTGAAGCGTTAATTTGGACTGTGTACCATCCGATCTTCATCAGGGGGCTCTTATTCCTCCGTTGGCGTGTGTGACCCTAACAGTTACATAGCTCGAGAGGGCCTGACAAGCGAGTTCCTGCCGCCACTGCGTGTCGTCGTCCGTGCCGCCTCACATGCTCGTTGCGCACCGGAGAGCACAAAA
Organism: Phragmites australis; assembly: GCF_958298935.1. Taxonomy (NCBI): domain Eukaryota; kingdom Viridiplantae; phylum Streptophyta; class Magnoliopsida; order Poales; family Poaceae; genus Phragmites; species Phragmites australis. The sequence goes on along the minus strand of NC_084941.1, from coordinate 17,598,379 downwards.
ACACACGCATAAGGACGTAGTGACGCACAAGCGGAGGCACAGACCAACGGAGATCAGCGAAGTTTCACGGGAATGGATTAAATGGAGCGAGGAGGAGAAGTTTTCTTCTCAGATGGGGAAAAATGGATCAAGATGTGTAGAAAGGAGGACGACGACGCCTACGAGTTTTTTTTATTTTTATATTTTTTTATAAAAATTTAAATAAATAGATTCCTGACGAAAGTATTTGTAAAATTAGACGTCTGCAGCCCTCTGAGAGGGCGGTTACGGGTCCTAACCGCTCCCTGAGAGGGTGGTAGGCCTAACCGTCCCCTCAGAGGGCGGGTACGACCTGCCCGCCTAGCCCGGCACCTTACCGCCCCCTGAGGGGGCAGGTAGAGGTCCTTACCGCCCTCTTAGGGGTCCTCCCAGCCCGCCGCGCCGCAGTGCTCGGCCGGCCCCCTCTGCTATAAAAAAACCGAAAATTGGCCAAAAAATCATAAAAATCCGAAAAAAAAGGAAAAGTTGAGGAGAAGAGAGGAGAAGAGAGGAGAGGAGAGGGGAGGAAGAGAGGTCGGCGAAGCCCTGCTGCATTTGGGCCGCGGATTTGAAGGAAAATTTCGGTAAGTCTTTTTTTCCTTTTTATTGTTGTTAATTAGTGCAGTAGTAGTATATGACATAGATTTTAGACATTTGTGACCTAGGGTTTAGAAAATTATCAAATCTATTTAGAAAATGGTACGATGGCAGTTCAATATAGAATATTACTTTTAGTATATTATTTTTAGTATGTTATTTGTAGTATATTATTTTTAGTGTATTATTTTTAGTATATTATTTTTACCTGTGGACGTAGGAGGCAACAGTAGATGATAATTTGCGAACCTAGGGTAGTATTTAAAAATTATTTTATCCGATAATCAGAAATATAGTTTGTTGTCTTAACATGGGTTATGTTTGCGGGTGTTTTCAGGGATGGCAGATAAATTAATTTTTCAGATATATTATGGTGAGGGTGAAATTAGGTACGGTCCTAACGGTGTAGATCTGTTTGGATTTCGTCATGTCATGAAGGGGCTTAGTAAAGCTAATGAGAGGACTATTGTGAGTGTGTGCAAATGGCTCATGTGGTTTTTCCAACTAGATCCGCAGCAATATGAGCTGAAGTTGAAAGCTGTCCTGAGCCGTATTAGTCATGGATACTTTGGTGAGCTTGTTCCCATCGAAGCCACATCAACTTGGAGGTAGTATGTAGATATATGATGTGAACGTGGCCTGCCGCTTGTTTTGTTAGCTAAGGCGTACCTGAAAGATCAAAATGAGGTGAACTCTGCAGAAGCAGTAGCAGGACCAAGTGAGGCAGTGGAAGATGAGTCAGAGGCGGCTAATGTAGGGTCCAGGAAGGAAGTTGGTGATGTTTCAGAGCTGCAACCGATTGGTGTAGCTGATGAAGGGGAGCATATCCCTAGCATCATTGAAGATATGGATTTGGATGATGAAGAGTTGGAGGAAGGCCTTGCCGATGGGGATTCGTCTGATGAGGAGGGTAATGCTCCAGTTCCTGCAGAGTGGCGGGATCATGAATTTTCAAAGTTGGTGGTTAGCGAGGCTGACCAGACACCGTGGCAGTACCATGAGAATGAGGTGTCACAGGGTGCTATGTACCCTACAAAAGAGGCAGTTATTGATGCAGTGAAATTCTGGTCGTTGTCTCTTCGTAGGCAATTCAAGGTTGTTAAATCAAGTAAAAGAGAGTACGATGTGAAGTGTTTGGTGCCTCAGTGCCCTTGGCGGGTGCATGCATTCAGAGGGAAATGGGTAGACTACTGGCAATGCTCAATATTTAAGGAACATAATTGTCACATTGAGGAAATAGAGTTCGCCCACCGGAACCTGTCTTCTGCTTTCATTGCAAATGTTATGTATAGAGAGATTGTGGATAACCTAAGGTATGAGCCACGATCAATAATCCGTGCTATTGAGTAAAGGTTCCAGTACACAATAAACTATGCGAAAGCATGAAGGGCGAAACAAAAGGCTATTGAGATGAGGTTCGGTACATATAAAGATTCATATCACAATCTACCTCGTCAATTAGCCACAATTTGTGCAAGAAATCCAGGCAGCTATTATGATATCAAGCATTACCCCTCTACTGATGTGGAGTACAGCGAAAAAAGAGTGTTGCAGCGTGCTTTCTTTGCATTCGCTGCAACTATCAAAGCATTTAGATATTGCCGACCCATCATATGCCTAGATGGAACATTCCTGACTGGAAAGTACAAAGGGCAGATTTTATGTGCAATAAGGGTCGACGGTAACAACCAAGTCCTGCCACTAGGGTTTGCTTTCATGGAGAGTGAGAACGGGGACAACTGGTATTGATTCCTAGAGCGGGTTAAATATGCAATTGTTCTTGACCGACCAGATGTGTGTCTCATTCATGATAGACATGCAGGATTGTTGCAGGCTTTGCTGGATATGCAACATGGTAGCGTGCGACGGGGTGTAGCAGTACAGTAGCCCGATCTCAAAAGCAGGTGGTGCATGCGACATATGGGTGCGAACTTCTACAGACAGTTTAGAAACAAAGAGTTAATGAAGCTCTTCAAGAAGTTGTGTAGTCAGAACCAGCAACGTAAGTTCAATGCATTATGGGCAAGACTTGATGAACTGACTCTAAAACAAACTGTGGAGGCTGCACCTAACGGTGATGAACCAATAGCTCTCGGTCCTCTCCCAACTGATACTCCGCAGATTGTAAGGAGATCGGGCTCATCTATTAGGAGCTTCTCACAGTGGATACGCAATGAGCCGAATGAAAAATGGGCTCTGTTGTACGACAGTGGTGGTGCAAGGTATGGAGTAATGACTACAAACCTTGCAGAGGTTTATAACTGGGTCATGCGAGGAATGAGGTCCCTACCACTAGTTGGAATTGTAGAAGGCATTTTGAATGGGACCTATAAGTACTTTATTGATCGGTATGCAGCTGCTAAGGTTGTAATGGAGGATAATCGTATGCTTTACGGGTGGATGCTATGTGAGTATATGGAGAAGGCTAATAAGAAGGCCCACATGCATCGCGCAAATCAAGAGGGCATTGCAGAGCACATGTTTAGTGTCCTGTGTCGGGATAAGGGTCGAAGGGGGTAGACGTGAGCGGCATGTTCAAGAGTGTGTGCTAAGGAGTGGGACATGCATATGTAGTTGTCAGAAGCCATAATTACTCCACAAACCTTGTACACACGTCATAGCTGCGTGCGCGGAGCACCATATGCTTCCCAGGCAATATGTGTCACAGTATTTTATGAAAGATCAAATACTCAACACCTGGAACCAGGAGCTGTATGGTTACGGCATTGTTGACACTTTTACAAGTAACCCAGGGCCTGCAAGAATATATGTGCCTGATTTGGGAAAGATGAAGAATGCACCGGACCGAAGACAAACTCGTCGAATTCGCAATGATATGGATGAATCCGAGGCTGGCCCTAGGATTAAGCGATGCAGTCAGTGCAATGAAATAGGTCACACTTATAAATATTGTCCCAAAAATGCAGGCGGTGATGCACCTATTGTCTAGGTGAGTTTTATGTGTGTTGTGCTAGTTTTGTACCATTTTAATATTCATTAATTTTGCATATAGTTAATTTGCATTAAAAGTATATTGTTACTGTATTTATTTATCAATGTATTAATGTACATGTCTTTCAAATGCAGATATGGCTCACCCTGCGACCCCCGAGCTTTTGGACCCTGCCATGGACAAGAAGCATCGCAGCTTCTTATCCGCCGAGCACCAGACGGAGCTAGGAGTGTTTCGCCCACGAGGCCTTGGAGAGCTGCTGACGATAGACGAGCGATGGAAGCACAAGTACTTCGAAAATTTGATACAAAATTGCCATATCACTGTTGTTGTTCCATATTATTTATATACTGCAACACTTATACGTTGGCAGCGGCTGGACTCCTACCGCTTTGCCGGTTGGTCGAGGCCCGATCGACGAAGAACCCCGAGGTTGCGGCCCGTCGTTTCTACTTCGATCAGTCGCTGATAGCAGCACTGGTCGACCGTTGGAGGCCGGAGACACATACGTTCCACCTCCCGTGCGGAGAGATGACCCCGACCCTGCAGGACGTCTCCTACCTCTTAGGCCTTCCTTGCGCGGGAGCTGCGGTTGGGGTCATCGATATGCAGGCTGACTGGATGAACGACATGCATCAGCGATTTGGCCCGGTGGAGCGAAAGGCGGACGCACCCCCCTACGTGCTGAGTTCTTATCCGATGCACGAGGGCCAACGAAGAAGTGGATCCTATAGTTCCAGGTACGGTAACATACAACCTATCGAATACTAAAAAAGTATGTCGTAATGATCCTTTCTGACACCAGTCATATGTGCAGCCGGCTTACATACACCCACACGCCAACGCATACGCGGTCTCGAGACATTTGGAGGCCTTCCTGCTTTGGTTGTTTGGGTGGGTAATGTTCACTAGTGGTCAAGGCTACCTGGTTACCAGGACACTACCAGACACGTCGGTCCACCCGACCCCCTCACCTACTCCAGGGGTCACGTGAGGGTTAACCAGCGGCATCGGGACAACGATGGGGCGCACGGGTGACGGCAACGAGGGAGGCATGAGTAGCATTTTACATTTTATGTAACTAACATATGCATATTCGCTTCGTGATTTACTCCTATATATTAAGACACGTTTACTTTGTATGGTCGACTTAGCATTTCGTAAATGCATTTCATATTCAGACACGTTCAATGAAGAAGTGACCACAGCACTAAACTTTAACCATGACTTGATAACACATGCCTCCTGCCGCAGGCTTTAAACAAGATGTGACAACACTACCCAACTTTTTCAATGACAACACGGGTACCAATAAATGTGAAATCTCTGACCATGAGCAATGACACAACTTTCCCATTCTTTAAGAAGGAATCCGATGCTCCTGCCACCAGCTACGCCCATACCCTCACTCCTTTCTTCATGAGCGAATCCAATGCTCCTGCCTCCCCCAACTATAAATAGCCGAACCTCCTTACGGTGAAGCATCGCTCATTTCTCATATTTCTCAAGTGCAATGTCTTCCTCAGCTCCATCAAGCCTACCAAAGAAACATTGGGGGACTACCATACCTGAAGGTCTCGAACCACCAATGTGCTTCTGTGGTGACCTTTGTAAGCTCCGCGAGTCGCAGGACATCTCATACACCTATGGGCTGCGCTTCTTCATGTGTGCTAACTACAAGTATGACAAGCCTCGCCATGCAACGTTGGCTAGGCCGTACCCATATAGGGCTCATGGTTGTGCAGATTCACTTGGTTACATGTTCAATAACCGGTCCTTAGGACCCAACACAGGAACAAACACAAGCCTGTTGTTCAGCACCACCTCAAACCAACCATCCTGATAGGGTCCCTATACCATGTTGCTACAAGATTACCATACTCAATTCTTATTGCATAAACATTAGTAAAGATTAACATTTACCCAACTATGACAGTACTAGCATATCTACCCTTTATTAACCATGACTCATCAATAGCGAAAAGGTATAACCTTACAAAAGCTAGTAAACCCTAACATGAGATTCCAGTTTAGACAAGCATGCAATGAAGGAATAAATAGCTACACATAAATAGTAAAACAAGAGCAAGATATTCAAGGACACCTGCCTTCAGTGGAGGGTTGCTCAAAGAACTCGAAAGCTTGATCTTGAAGATTCCTAAACTGCTCACCTCTAAATCGACAAACTGAAAAAAGCACACAGGGGAACCTCTAAGAATAGTACACCAAACAGTACTAAAACTAGGTAAAAAAAACCCTATAAAAATATTCTACACGTCGCTACGAACATTTGAGCGTGAAAATCGCCAAATTCAGAGCTATGAGCAAAAAGTTATAATCTTTTGAAGTTTCAGGGGCTAAAGTGCAGATTTTACTTAATTTTCAGAGAATAAACCAAATAAATTTTATACTGAAATTCCTTTTTGCTGCACATGATGATGTCATAAAGTGAAATATGAATTATTTTTTAATAGAAAAAGGGGAAAAGAGGGGTGGACTGGGTCCACAGCTTGTGAACCGAAGGGGGGCTTCAATTCACCGGTCCACCGTGGACCGGCGGAGCCGGCGGGCAAGAACTTGGCAGTGGGGTGACCGGAGATCATGCAGAACGACGCTCCAGCAGCCGGACCTTGCCGACGAGTGGTGGAACTTGGAGAGGAGAGCGCGGGGATCATCATCGAGGGGTGTTCAACGACCAGCGACGGATCATCACCGAGGAGCGCACGGGGATCATCACCGAGGGGTGTTCAATGGCAGGCGACAGAGTGGACGGCAGCGGAGGTTGGTGACAACTTGCCCCAGGTTTGATACCTGAGGGTCCTGCAGAGCCAATGAACGGGTTAAATCGGCCGGAGATGGCATGGAAACGAAGAAAAACGGCGACGGCGCATTTCACCGGACATGATGAAGAAGGTGGCGGTGGCGGCAGCGGCGTTTCGGCGAAAGAATGGAGTGTGAAGGGGTAGCTCGGGTGTAGAATGTTGCCGAGAAGGCCATGAGCGGCTTATATGGGTGTGATAGCGGGAGAAAGCGGACCGGCTGGCGGTTTCCAAACTAGTGAGCAATTGCCATAACTCAGAGTAAAGGAGAAGGAAAGAGGGGAGGGGAAAGGGGCGGTTTCCATGCGGCGCATAAAGGAGGGGTGAATATCATGGCATGGTTTGATTCGGAGGAAAAACTACTCGAAGGGGGCAGCGGATTTGAATGGTCGGCGGGATTTGGGGTTGTAAATGCGAAGAGAGAGGAGGAAGATGGAGAGTCGGGCGGGCGGCTCGGCTCGGGTGGTATTTCACGCGGCTCTAGCCGAGCCTACGCGCAGAGAGAGAGCACATGGGGGGAGAGCGGCTCGGGTGCAGGTAGTAGCTAGCTTGGGCGCGGGGTAGGTTGGCCTGAGGCCTAGACGGGAGGGGGAGGGGAAGAGATAGCAGGGCCGGCCCAAGCGGAAGAGGAAGGAGAGCGTCCCGGAAAGAAAAGAAGGGGGGGAGAAAAGAAATTTGGGCCGGACTTGAAGGAGGTTTTGGCCCGAGGAGCATTTGAAAAATTGAAATTGCTTTTCTTTTTATGTTTTGAACCATTTTCAAAAAAGGTTTAAATGAGTGCCTTCTACCAAACTTTTGCAAACATTTTCCACGCATAAAAACCTATTGGAACTACGACGGCATGAATGCATCAAACTTATATATAACCTATGGCAAAATTAAATTTAGAAATTAATTTCTTCTATTGAACAAAATTTGCAACTCCTATTTAAAAATTCTAGCAAAATTTGAACTATTGCAAAAATTGAAATTTAGGGTGTTACAACATTTCCTTCTATCACCGATTCCACCATTTAGAGCTTGCATTAGGAAAAGAGTAGTGAGAGGAGAGTTGGAGAAGGCATCAGAAATGTTGCTGCCTTCCAGCTTTTGTACCTTGATGATATTGGTCACTACTATGGAGTAGAGCTCCTCTTCCTTCATCTATGTAACATTAGATTTGATCTTGCCTATTTATTTACTTTACTGATTCTTGATTATTTTATTTATCTATGGGTTTCTTGACTAGATTAGCTATTGTTATCATGCATGGCTAAGTCTGTTTACTTTGCTTGTGCGCACTTGTCAAAGTATTAATTTATAACATAGGTGAGGTGCCTAAGTTATAGGTTAGCTTGGAATGCTCATAGCCCTACGGGAGACTACAGATAGGTGACATCTATTGTGAAATCAGCTATGTTTGAGTTATGTTAGTAGGTGATCATAGAAGGTAGGCACGTAAAAGGTCCGATATCCTTGCCCGAAGTGGATAAGTGCTTAACCAAGTTTTCCAGTAAATATCTAAAGACATGTGACCATCTCGTGAAACCTAGGCTGAAGGATCCTCATCTCATAATTCTCTCTTCCTGTACAAAGCCTCCTCAACATTCTACTTGAGAATTAGAATCAGCTAGGTTCGTTGAAACACTCCTTGCTCCTCATGGATTCGATACCCTAGAATACTCCATGGTGAAAGGCTATAGTAGTATCTATGCGCTTGCAGATTTAATAGGCATAAGGATCACCAATACTGATTGCCTCCAAGAGTCTGATTCCTTGGAGGCAAGAAGAGGAAGAAAAGTTTTCGACCCCGAATGCCAAAGGGATTGTGGTGTTTGAAGCCTTCTTCACTGCGACTTTCAGCTCCTCACCTCGAATTTGTCAAATAAATCCTCAATTTCTACGGCCTCGAGCTCATCAACCTCAATCCCAACACCATCACAATGCTGGGCATCTTTGCTCCCCTCTGCAGATCCTTTGTGGGGTTGAAGCCACTCGTGCTCCTTTTCCGCTATTTCTACCTACTAAAGTAGATTTCTACTGTAGGAGTGGCGGGTTCCACCGACTTTTGCTTCCGTGAGGGCCTCACTGGTGAGTACATCGGCATCACAATGAATTCATCGTTGTTAGGATGGCATAAGCAATGGTTCTACTATGAGTGCCCAGCTCTGGGCGTGCTCGAGTACAAGGGCTTCTAGGCAAAAACAAGTGCAAACTAGCAAGAACCTCTAAAGGTGAGCCAACAACTCCAGGTACTCATTGACCATATCAAGGGCCTCAAGGCTCACGATCTTATGGCCTAGGACGTAGTGTTGGATTTCATCCTGTGCCACATCAGTCCATTGAAGTCCCGAGAACACCTAGCATGGATCTACTTAGGACGCCACAACCCGACAAGGGACAGTGACAAAGGTAAACTTGTCATCTTTGACTGTACATATGTAGATTCTAAGTGCACTTATCTTCTCACAGAGTTGTCCTAGAATGCTTCCAATAAGAGAGTGTAGTATCTCCTCGATAGGGCCCTAGCAGAAAAGTGGGACGAAGTATCAAAAGCGCTATGCGACTTGAAGCCCGAAGTAAGGATGGAAATTCTGGTTAATCTTTTTTCACATAGTCGTATTTCCATGTTATCCTTTGGGTCACAATTCATTGTTAATCCTTTTAGGTCCTCCCCTAGGTTGTGCCAGCTTCTACAGATGGCTTGAGAAGTGGCTCCGACTAGTGGCCTAGTGGTCGGGAAAAAAAGACTACGAGGTCTCCCCCGAATGAAGGTAACCTGGCACTATCCCGAGCCGGGAAGAAGGCACGGATCGTGGTAGTGACTTGGAGACGAAGTCCAAGGATGTGACTATCCGCGTCCTCCTTTCTAGAAGCAGGGAAACTCTGCCCGAAGTAATCTTCAAATCCGAGTCCTACAAATTCAAAGTTCATCCTCGTCTTGAAAAGACTTCAATGACTGGAGTGGTCCTTGCTGATTGTACAAATTTAAAAGGACTCGAGTACGCCTCAAGCATAAACTCATGAAAGGCGGAGGACACCCCAACAAAGACCTTGATAGCTCTGGAAGTGGAGTCACCGAAAAAAAGGCCCAAGGAAGGAAGCACCACTCCGACAACCTCCACTCCCAAGTATGGCGCACAACCTCCCTCAAGTACCCCGAGCTAAGTTGGATACCTCATTTTTATGTAATACCTAAAAATATTAGAATAAAGATAAGACGTGAATACTATGAATATAAAATGTTGACCGCGTAAAGCACAGAGTGAGTGGAAAATTGAATTTTAGATCCATAGATCAGATGGATAGTCGGAGACCACAGATGCGTAGAGCTCATTCAAACGATTTTGTTTGACTACTAATATGTTCGATTTGGATATTGGATGAGGCCGTGGCGAGCCCAATACATTTGGACCATTGGATTGTGGAAAAAAATAATCGATACACAACAGAGACCGATTCAATCTCATCTCTCTGGGCGACTCGATCTTCCTATGCCGCGTCTTTATAGGTAGGAGGGAATCAGCCCTGTTCTCGTGGCTTGACCCCCCCCCCCCCCTTCCCTCCCAAAATAACCCAGCCACTAGCCTCTGCTGCCTTAGTGCCGTTCCATGCCAGAGCTGCCTTGTTGGAGCACCGTCGGCTGGCGTGAACAAGAGGAAACAGTGCAGGACCGAAACAGGGAGAAAGAGAAGGAAGAAGGAGAGGTAATAACCCTAGTAATTCTTCTCTTTGTTTTCGTATGTTTTAGATGGGTTTAGGGTTGATAATTAGGTTTAAACCTCGATGGAGACACGTTGCTTGTGAGTTTTAGGTAAAACTTTTTTCGATCAGTGTGCAGTAACAGATCAAACCCGTTTTCGAGTGTCTTAGGCTTTGAATTAGCCAAGTCCATAGTAACGAAAGTTGTAGAGGATTTTTTTAAGCTTTTCAAATTGTATTTATCTGTGATTTTTGGCTTAAGTAGATCGTGGGATATGAATTTTCAAATGTTACTGAATAATCTGTTGTAGGTAGATTTGGTTGTATCGGTTTTGAGGAGTTTTGGGGGCTTTACAGCCGGAATCACTTCTGGGTGTAATTGAAGAAATTGTAGATCTTTTAATTATCTTTCTAACAGTACTCACACATCTTTTTAGCCTGAGTAATTTGAGAGATATGGAGTTCTAAAGTCCGCTGTTAGCATTAGCTTTGTTTTCTGTCAGTCTATTTTGAAGTTCGGATTAATCATGCGAGATGTTCGAATTAGCCCTGGGCATAATGGAATATTTTGTAGAGGATTTAATTATATTTCCATAGAGTATTTATTAATCAATTTTTCCTGTGTGATTTAGGAGATATTGCTTTTTGAAGATGATTGTCTGCAGTGTAGTAGTATTTCTGAATGTCTGTTTTGATATTCAGATTAAACATAGTAAACATCAAAAATAAATTATAGTATAAATACCCAAGTCAGTAGGTTTCTCTGTGTAGATGTATTTAGAGTATTTGTTTATTGTCATGGCTGTTATATAAAAATAGATACAAAATTGACAAGGAGCAGTGCTCCTATTAATTGATGTATGTTGGGGGCTGTTTTGTGTAGCAATGCAACGATCGTAGGAGCATGCTATGCTCTATTCTTACTTGATATTGAGTTCTTAAATATGCCATTTCTACTGTTGAATCAGGTGGTAATGCCTCTGATCGTGCTTGCACAAATTTTCTTCATCGTCTTCGGTAAATAGGCAAGTAACATAGGGGTGTGGCCAATGCTATGATTATATTCATGTCTTGCATCTCTTATGAATAAAATGAAGTACACAACATCAAGAACAACAATTTGATTTATCTTCATGCTCAATATATGGAAGCATTCTTTTCGCATACATGCTGCATGCATGCATTGCATTTGTAGTTGCATAAGAAGTTGAATGTTGCCGCACCTAGCCTATACTTGTACCGGTACTTAGCATCTAGTGTTGCCTTCGGAAGGGCAGGATGAGCTCCCTTATATTGCCTATGGAAGGGCAAGGGAGTTCGAAGCATGGCATAGCATTCTTATGCATTTTTTTACACTTGCCATGACATGATTACAGTATTGATGAATTAATATTTCTTCCATCATGAGGCTAATATGCGGAACATGTACGTGTCGTATCATGACATACATGCTTTCCATAATGGTTGGAGAATATGAAATCATAGAGGATATGTTATTATGGTGATTGCTTGGCTTTTGCTATATCAAGAAGAAGTGTTTTTAAATTGCTCATGTCCTTGCCTATCTTTGTGTCGTAACCTTTGTTTTTTAAACTTAATAATCAACCTCATGTGATATGTGTGTATAATCATAGCCGTTGCTTGCTGAGTTTATCTCACCCCACTATATTTTTTACAGGTGTGCTTAGGCCATTCTAATGAGCATGATGGACTTGGGCTTAGAAGTTTTCATGCACCACTTCACCACAATAATAATAATAATCTAATTCATGCTTTAATACTCAGTTTAATAGTGTGATGCTTGTGCTTGAGATAAGTTTTTGTTTTAATGAGATTTAATCTTGTTTATGCTAAGAGGAATTGTATGACATGCGTAGGTGCTATGGAGAGTTTCATTTACTTCTTATATCTTGTTTTGCACCCTTATTATTATGCCTATGTTGTTTATCCCCGTTTAGGTTGCTTTATACAAAGGAGATGCTACCAAAATTTTATGTCTAGGCTATATTATGCTTAGTTGTAGGAGCAGGGTGTTACATCTTAACTCAAATATTTTTCCTTTTCAATATCCTTATAGATGTTTTTTCCGTAGCCGTTTGGCTCTGAACTCGAGGAATGTCCTCATGCCTCAATTCGTCACCGCGCTGTTGACGCATGTTAAACACCATAATTGATCTAGAATGCCAATAAATAAATGGGGTAAATACTTTGTTCTAATCATTTTTGTTGCACTAACGCTTACTTTTTCACTTGTTTTGGTGTGTCAACTTATTTTGTAGAAAAGATTTGAGTGAAAACGGGCCTTCCACAACTATCTGATTTCTGACTCGGAGGTTGTGAAGCTAATAGAGGAGCACAGAGCCGCCATCCTGAACAAGTTCCCTGTGAAGGAAAAGGATCCTGGCTGCCCCACCATCACTTGCTCCATTGGACCCTAGAAATTTAAGCACGCATTCTGCGATCTCAGCGAAAGCGTCAGCGTCATGCCAAATGTGGTATTTGACAAACTGAACTATTCTACTTTGTCGTCTACTGCTATGAGCTTGCAGCTTGCAGATCAGTCTATCCGGTATCCTACCGGAATCACCGAGGATGTGCCCGTCAAGATGAGGAACTTCTTCGTCCCGTTGGACTTTGTAGTCCTCTAGATGGAGGTGGACACCAAGACCTCACTCATCTTGAGAAGGCCCCTTCTAAGTGTCATGAACACCAACATTGATGTCGACGCAGGCGAGATCCACTTCACCATCAACAAGAGGCTTGAGAAGTTTGACTTCAAGCCATGAGTAGAACAATGCACAAAGATCACCTTCAGGCCTGAGGTAAGTATCAGCCTAAGTACCAGGTCCCGAAGCCTAGTGATGCTCTATCATGGAGAAAGACCGATGCTAAGGCCCCAGGGAAAAAGGCGCCCAAGTCATGCAATGCTCCGAATTGGAAAAAGAAGGAGAATCCTAAGAAGACACTGTCTCCAATAAGAAGTGATGCTTTAGTATGGAAGAAGAGCGAAGCTCCAAAAAGCAACGCTCTAGTTTGGAGGAAGAAAGAAACCACGACTATAGCAACCCTGAAGATTTCTCCGGCCGTCATTGGAGCTGGCCCCACACATTAATCAGGTATGGAAAGGTCCAGCTAATGACCCAAAAGAAAGCACTGCCGGGAGGTAACTTGGAAGTTCTCCTTTATAAATATGCCTTTAATTTTTTGCAAATAAAATAAATATTAACATATTATAATACAAATAATGTAAATGAATAAGAATATTTCTTTTATCTCCATAACTTTAGAAAAGCACAAAAATATTTTTTTCCTTTTGTCCTTTGCATATATGAATAACATGTAGGACGAGTCGAGAGTTCGTGCGGTCCGGCAGCCACTTTGTGTCGCGGCATCCCCTATCATGGCTACGTGTTTGAAAGCACCACCAACATGAACAATGATCGACTCAGCCAGCTTTGCAACTGCTTCCAGCAGTGAGATCCCTACTACAACCACTACGACGGGTACCCTCCACACCAGTACGCGGCCCTTGGGGCCCTCTCCTTCAACTCCTTTCTTACACCGGAGCTAAGAGCATCTCCAAAAGACTCTAAAATTAGTTCTCTATATCCTCATATAGGGAGACACCTTAAACATTCCCGAGCGATGTTCCCGAGCGGCCATCACGAGTGGCCCGAGTGTCCATCCTGACGTTGACGAGGCGTTTCCGAGCGACATCTCCACGAGCGAGGCTCCATCGATCCCGAACGGCGTCATCCACTCTTCCCGAGCGACGACGACGAGCCGTCGACCCGAGCGGCGTGAAGCGAACAAGTACGTAGTCTACACGCCAGATTGCCAGATCGTAGTGTTTTGAGCATCCTAATCTGCTGAGCTTATGAACTCTGTGTTGGGTTCAGAAGAAAGAAAGATCCGAGAAGAATTTGCAAGAGGGAATTGCAAAGAAATTGATTTGTTTTGCGATGAGTCGTCGTAGCTTTCTCATGCAAGAGGTATTGGATTCATCATCATAACGATGAATTCATTATTACTGTAGCACACGTAGCACACAATCAATATCAGCTTGACAAGAAACTGTACCATGGTGGATCTGTCCTTGGGCATCAAGTAGTTCATCGGAATAGAGAAGCAGGGCATTTGAGACTGTTTCAAGACTATTTCTTGGATGATTCTACGTACAGCCCTAATTTGTTCAGGCGCGGGTTTGTAATCAGTACACACACACACACACACACACATATATATATATATATATATATATATATATATATATATATATATATATATATATATTTGTCTTTGTTGTAGATTGTGATATGTATGACTTATTTTTATCATACCCGTGCAGGTTTAGAATGAGGCGTTCTCTGTTTATACGCATAATGCATGCTGTAGAAGGACATGATGACTACTTTATGCAAAAAAGAAAAACAGCCAGTAAACTTGGGTTAAGTTGTTTGCAAAAGATTACTGCATCATTCCGTATGCTAACTTATGGAGTAGCAGTGGATGCTACGGATGATTATATTCACATCGGAGAAAGTACTACTATAGATAGTCTAAAAGGCTTGTGAAATCTATTATTGAAGTATTTGGAGATGAGCTTTTGAGATCACCAAATGAGAATGATACTGCTAGCTTACTTGCACTTGGGGAGGCAAGAGGTTTTCTGGGAATGCTAGGATCCATTGATTGTAAGTATTGGAAGTGGAAGAATTGTCCGGCTGCATGGAAAGTTATGTACAGTGGCCATATTCACAAGCCTACAATCATTTTAGAAGCCGTTGCTTCACAAGATCTCTGGATTTGGCATGCTTTCTTTGGTTTACCTGGGTCTCACAATGATATCAACGTTCTTCAACACTCCCCACTCTTTTCAAAGGTAGCTGAAGGTCACGCTACAAAAGTGAATTATACCATCAATAGTCACAATTATACAATGGGATATTACCTTGCAGATGGCATATATCCTACATGGGCTACATTTGTAAAGACAATATCATCTCTACTTGGCAATAAGAAGAAATATTTCACCAAAGCACAAGAAGCAATTAGGAAGGACGTGGACCGAGCATTTAGGGTTCTACAATCTCGTTTTGCTATTGTTCGAGGACCAACACGTTTTTGGGATCAAGACACTCTCAGACAAATTATGAGAGCTTGCGTAATCATGCATAATATGATCATTGAAGACAAGCGGGAGGAAGGAGCAAAAGACTTCAATTATGATCAAGTAGGAGAAAAGGTGGAACCTTCCCATGAGGAGACACCTAAACTTCATGAGTTCATTGAAGCTCACAAAAAAAATTAAGGACAAGGAAATTCATTCACAGCTCCAAGATGACCTAGTGGAGCACCTTTGGCATTGTTATGGAGACCAGTATTAACGATAATTGTATGGGGAAAATAACTGTGGCATCGTCAAGTTTTTGTATTTGATTGATTACCAAAGGTTAACATTTGTTTTTGCCAAAGGTTAACATTTGTTTTTGCTAAAGGTGAAGGTCGGCTATTTCAGCGTAACAAATTCAGGTCTACTGTGTACTAACAAATGGAACATATTACAATCGATTGTCCATTCTTGCACGGCACTGATAAAGCAGGAGCCTATCACAACTTCACAAGAGACGTAGATTCATCACAAGATCTATGAGCAATCAATAGAAACGCTCGGGTTCAGGCAAACAGCAAGCATGGTATTATATCAGGTGTTGGAATCCGTTGACCCCTTGGCTAGCTCGTTCTTGTTCTTGAATTCCTTCTAGGCTTCCAAGGCATTCAGAGTATTTTCAGATAGCTTCCACTGCCATCATCATGTTGATGACAGCCTGAAGAAAACAACATGAAGCTCAACATTTTCAGATAGGTAAGATAAACAAGTTCAGGAATTGTTCAGATGTAAGAGCATGACCAAATGAAGGTAAGCCTTTGAGTCACGCTAGTGGCGGCTTGTTAGCACGCCATGAACACAAACTCCAGGCTCTGTAGTAGGCTATAGGCATCTTCACAATAGGATTTGGTAAGGATGGAATAAGAGTTACAACTCTTATGCAGTTCCTGTCGCCTCAACACATATTCAGAGTACACATATTCAGCTCCTAAATCAATTTCTTGCAACTATGACATAAGATAGTGTGTTCACTATCTGTGCAACTATGACATAAGATAGAAGTACTAAGACAACAACAACTTGACAATGAGCTTCTATCAACCTGAAATGTTCAATCGTCGAGTCACTATCTCATCCTGCAAGCTCCTGTAGTATTGCTATTGTGGACCAGACATGCCACTAATGTCTATTGACATAATTATCTCTTCTTCCAACATTCTCTTGAACTCAAACTCTTTACTCTTTAACTCTAGATTTTCTTTTTCAAGTGCAACCCTCTCTTGTTCCAGTGCATAAGCTTGTTTGTATCTCTCATCTTTCTTGAGCTCCTTCTCCACATCAGCCTCTTTCTTCTTAGCCCAAAAATTATCTAACGCCTCCATGTACACAAGATCTCCATCTTGACGTAATTTTTCTTTCTCCTTCCTATTGGTATTTTCGATATAGAATACTCTGGAGTTGCAGCCTCACTCTCATCAGGGCTAATAGGAGTAGATGTAGCCGGACTTGAAGTGTCAGAAGTCTTCTGTTTTTGTGAGATGACTTTTGTGTCTGCCTATCAATCCACTTTGGTTGTGTTCTTAAGAGGTTCCAACAATGCATGAATTGAAATGACTTATTAGTCTTATCTTCCAACTTGAACAAAGTGCATGCCTGCACTAGCTATACAAGTAAACAAAAAAATCAGTACGTTTAGCACCAATTCATGATGTATAGACACCAATATTATATGGGAAACTTGTCAACAACCTTGTCTTGGTAAGACACCCCGCTTTGCTTTCTACCCTCAATCCGGCTTAGACATCCAGCACAGTTGTTGACATTTTCTTGAATAGCATACCAACAGTGCATGACGAATTTTGAGAGCGATCTGAGGTGAATTCTTTGTTGGAGTGAAAATAATCATAAATTATCTTCCAATATGTAGAACGAGATTGATCTGTGCCTTGGATTGTATCCAAACTGGTATTGAGCCATGCCAACACCAATATTTCGTCTTCCTTCTCACTAAATTCTTTGATCTTTTTTGGGTTGGTCTCACGGTGGGAGTAACTTCCACAACTGGTGTTACTTGCTCCTCAGGTGGGCTACTCAGTCCATCCCAAGCCATCTCATTGCTCACCTCATTCATCAATATAGTATAATATCCACTCCCGTCCATAGTCCCTATTAAATTCACAATTTTGTGAGAATCTTTACTGTATTGCACAATATGCATGTGACATAGTACAATACAGGTACTTGATCATGCCATCTATGCAACTCAAGCAACAATAATGTAAACACCAATATACCGTTAACACAGTTCAAACAATAAATTTGTAAATATCAACCATATGGTACTGATTTCACTAACATTGAAAAGAGATTAAAGAGGTAGGAGGATGCAGATGCAGCTCAATGGGAAATGACAGCAAGACAAACCCATGTGACAAATTCAAAGAAACCTTTAGAAAGGGCAGATGCTACTTTACATATATCAGAGATGAAAGAAATGTCCATTTATTTAAGATGGCACCCATTTTACTGTCAATATTGTCACATCATTCAGAAGCAGAGCATATATAATAGGAAAAGAACATCAACAGTATTGAACAAACATACACCTACTCAGTAGTTCCTTCTGCTAGTAATTAATTGATATTTTTAGAAGTATAATTCAATTTGAAATTAGAATCAGCACAAGAATTTTGAGCGGTTTTCGTCGAATTTATTAACCCTGGTTATCTGCCCCCAAACTTGACATATATATCAAATCCTCACCTGGAACAAGAACAACATACTCAGCTCAGTCATCAAAGGGTAGGTACCAAAAAAAAGCCAACCAATTAGCCCTGCCCATTTTTAAAGCTAATCTACCAGAGAATTTTGATTCCCACCAGGCTATACAAGTTCAGGTTAAGCAGCAAACAGAAACAAACTGTGACTTCAACTAGCCTACAAAACAAACCAACATATCTGAATTCGTATCCAGATCTCATTTCAAGAGGTGACAAAGGAGGGTGTATCAGCACAATCAAAGTTGATCTGTCATTAATAAGACAAGACTATACAATAGTAGCCAAAGAAATGCGATGGTACATAAAGAAGTGTGATTTTCAAATACACTATCTACACAGTAATGTAATTGGCACCTGCTACCAAAGGGAAAGGGGCAGGCCGGGGCCCTACCAGCATGGTAGGGGCTCGGACGGCCAGAGAGGTGGATGAAGGCGGCGACGGGTTTCTTCTCGGCTCCGGCGGTGTAGATCTATGCGACAGTGGCGTGGTCTCCCACCCCACGCTCCCAGCGATGAAGCCCCCGATGATGGCTAGCAGACCGTGCTTGGGAGGCCGGGAGTTGGACGGCTGTGCGTGGGAGGCCGTGCACGGGCGACCGTGCGAGGGAGGCCAGGCGTTGGACAACGGGCGGGCAAGCTATCGTGGGACGGCGGGCGGCCGTGTGCGGGTGGGCTCCGATCTACCGCGGGAGGGAGGGCTGGTGCGGGCACGGGAAGAAGGCGTGGGAGGGCGAGCTCGCGCGGGAAGAAGGCGCGGGACGGCCGAAAACGAGGATAGGGAGTCGACTCCCGTTCCCAAAATCTACCGAGCGGAAGAGGTGGGATTGGGGCTCGGTAAAGATTGAGGGCCAGATACTGTCGGTGATATGGGAACCAGGGGTCCCTGAGTCTAGAGGCCAGGACAGCAGAATGCCATGTGGCACCTTCCCTCAGGGACTATTCCCCCGAGGTCCGAGAAGACCAAGTTCCGGGAGAGACGCTCAGGGCTATGAACAGTGGTCCCCGAGTACCCGAGTTCCCCGAGGACCCGAGAAGTACAAGTTCTGGGAGAGGGCGCTCGGGGCCTTAAACAGTGGTCCCCGAGTACCAGAGTTCCCCGAGGACCCGAGCAGACACAGTTCCGGAAGAGGGCGCTTGGGGCCATGAACAGTGATCCCCGAGTACCCGAGTTCCCCGAGGACCGAGAAAAGGCATATCTGGGAGAGAGTGCTCGGGGCTATGAATAGTAGTCCCCAAGCACCCAGAGTTCCTCGAGGACTTGAGAAGCCCTTGCCGGTGAACCCCATAAGGGCTCAGTAGTGAGGTGTCAGTTGGTGAAAGGCCCGATGCTGCATTTAAGAGGGAGCATGGCCTGTCACTTCCAACCACTCCCCACACCTACTGTCAGTCCCTGCCACTGCCTGGCAAGGAGACATGGGGACATTTAATGCGTCGGGTCCCATCACATGTCATCTGGCGCGTCTTAGGATATCGTCGTTGGGCTCGAGACATATCGCCTGCTGCCCTGCTGTGTTAGGCCTGCTCTGACCGGGCGGGCATGCGGGGTTGCTCGGTGGCTTTCCGGTGGGCCCTCCCCACTGCACCCGCTAAAAAGCGGGATGTTGACGACAAGACCGTACGGGGATGCATTTTCAACCCCCCCCCCCCCCCGTAATGTCAAGCTGTAACCCATGATGGTTGCTTTCCATTTATGGCACCTTGGGACTCGCGCCATCCTTTCTGGGCACGCTAGGTCGCCCCGACGGGATATAAGAAGGGGTGGGCACCCCGGAGAGAAAGGGGGTCTGAAGAAGGTGGAAGTGAAGTGATAGAAGACAAGTTCAAGAAATTCAACAGACAAGCAAACAAGCTAACGAAGCCGAGCAGAGGCTCACGAAGACCGAAGTTCTAGACTTAGATAAAAATCCTTGTAACGTAAGAGAACCACAGAGAGGGATTCTCAGAGCATTTATAGTATAAACACAGGAGTAGGGTATTACGCTCCGTGCGGTCCGAACCTGTCTAAAATCCCCTGAGCATTTATTTCCTCTAGCATCCGATCATCCACCCCACCTGCATCTTTACTCTCATTAATTCACGTACGAGGTAGATTCAGAATCATCACCCGACCGAATCTCAAAGGGAGTCCCTCCGGATCCCCGCTTGTGGAGTTCATCCTTCGACAGATACAGAGTCTATTGGAGAATGATTTTGACCTATAATTCCTAAATTTAGCTATAGGGAAAAAAAGAGAGTTTCTTGGAGATGCTTAAAGGACCTGAGCTTGGGGAGACTATGAGTATTCTATGCTTATCCTTTACTACTAGTTGTTCTGCGCTTTTCATGCTCCTGTTCCTGTCTTGCCCTGATGAATGAATTTTACCTTGCCTTGCCTGTAACATAGTGTATACAGTTATGCTAAAAAACCATAAAAATTAGAAAAAACTAAAAATGCCTAAAAAATTCCCTTCACGTATAAATAAACTCCGGTTAAAAATGCTAGAATTTGGTTGCTACCCTTTCTTAAAGGAGATGATGAATAGTTGCTATGTTAGTACCATTGAAGTCTCTGTTTTCAGATCTGTACTCTTGCAACTTGGGTAGTGCTAGACAGACACGATCGTAACACTAGTCGTTATCTCTATAACCTTGTGGATGCACATGCTAAATAAAACCAAGTCTAGATTGTTGGGATATGTGATATGGCATAGTCGGAACTAGTCTTCACCTCTCTCTGTAAGGCAGTCCCCAGAGATACTTCTGCTATAAAAATGCTGAAAGAAAAACCCCGAAAAAATGATGCATTTTTCCTCTGTGAGATTTATACTCCTACTAGAACCAAAATGCTACCAGAACACTGAAAGCCATGAAAAAGTTAGCCATATGTTCTTTTCGGTGAGTATGGTCAAGATTTGTGTCCTCGTGGGACTTAGAGCTTTGAGGACGGCCATTTCCTTCGTGTGATCTTTGAATATTCTAGCCATTATGTCCGGTTATTCACATTGGGTTCGTGCATCTGTCGGAGGGTGAACTCCTTAAGCAGGGATCCGGAGGGACCCCCTTTGAGATTTGGCTGGGGGGATGATTCAGAATCTGTTTTGCAGGTGAAATAAATGGGTGTAAATACGATGCAGGTGGAATGGAATGATCGGCCGCAGAAGTAGTAAATGCTCAGGAGGTTTTTAGACAGGTTCGGGCCGCACTGAGCGTAATACCCTACTCCTGTGGGTATGCTATAAATGCTCTGAGAATGTCTCTCTGGGTGTTGCTGGGTTATAAGAATATTTGTCTAGTCTAGAGCTTTGTGCTCCTTGTTCTTCGGTGCTCGTCCGGCTTGTCGTGGGCTCGAGCTGGTCCAAAGTCCTGCCGTTCTCCGGGGAGCCCGCCCCGCCTTAAATACCCGCCAGGATGGTAGCATGCCCAGAAAGGGAGGGCGCGAGTTTCGAGGCACCATAAATAGAAAGCAACCATCATGGGCTGCTGCGCGAAGTGACGGGGAGGGTTGAAAATGCGCCCCCGTCCGGTCTTGTTTGACATCATGGCATTCTTCAACGGGCGCCGTGGGGAGGGCCCACCGGGCAGCCACCGAGCAACCCGGCGTGCCCGCTCTGTCAGAGCGAGTCTGATACAGCTGGGCGGCAGGCGGGGTGCCTTGGGCCTCGCGATGTTATCCCGATGTGCGCCGGATGTCCCACGATGGGACCCATGCATTAAATGTCCCCACGCTTCCCTGCCAGGCCATGGCAGGGACTGACAGCAAGCGTGGAGGAGAAATCGGAGGTGACAGACCACACGCCCTCTTAAATGTAGCGTTGGGCCTTTCACTGGTTGACACCTCACCACTGGACCCCTGTGGGGGCCACCAGCGAAGGACTTCTTAGGCCTTCGGGGAACCGAGTGCTCGGGGTCTACTATTCATAGCCCCGAGCACTCTCTCTCGGATATGCCCTTTCTTGGTCCTCGGGAACCGAGTGCTTGGGGGCCACAGTTCACGGCCCCGAGCACTCTCTCCCGGAATTGGCTGTTCGAGTTCTCAGGGAACCGAGTGCCCAGGGGCCACTGTTCACGGCCCCGAGCACTCTCTCCCGGAACTGACTTCCCTTGGGTTCTCGGGGTACTCAGGTGCTCGGGGGCCACTGTTCGTAGCCCCGAGCACCCCCTTCCCGGTACTTGGCTTTTCATGTCGTTGGGGGACTTGAGTGCTCGGGGGCCATTGTTCGCAGCCCCGAGCACTCTCTTCCCAGCACTTGGTCTTCTCGGGTCATTGGGGAACTTGAGTACTCGGGGACCACTGTTCATGGACCCGAGCACCCTCTCCCAGGACTTAGTCTTCTTGCGTCTCGGGGAGATGATCCCCACGGGAGGGCACCATGTGGCAAACTGCTGATCTGGCCTCGGGACTCAGGGACCCCTGGTTCATGTGTCACCGACAGCAGCCCCCGGACCCATTGGCAGGCGATAGCTTAGAGACTGTGGATGGGGCCCTCGTGGCCTGTTTTTAGACGCTGGTCTCTCTGGCCCAGGCTTCTGGTACGGCCCAGCGGGGAACCGAACGGACGCATGTCCATCCGACTCCCGAGGCGCGTGATAACGAGGTGGGCGGCGCACGTGGCAATCGCGCAGATCGAGGATAGTGCGTCTGGCAACCGCACAGATCGAGGAAGATTCACCTAGTGCCCACGCCGAACGAGGAAATTCATCTCGCCGAATGCGCCGCGGCAGGCGTCGTTTGAAATCCCCATGATATAAAAAGGGGAGGGGAGTGAACCGTTGCCCCTTTACGCCATCCTTGCGATCAAGACTCTTGCTTCCTGCTTCTTCCTTGTGCTCGAGAGCTCTCGCTCTTTCTCCGGTCCTCAGCGCTCTCCTTCCCCATCCGTTCCAGCACACTCCCCACCACCGACAAAATGCCAAAGGCAGGGAGCAGCCGCCGTGACAAGGGGCCCGACAGCGTGCTGCCGGAGTCATGGATCGTCAACGAGGAGGGGGCGGAGAAGGTCCGCAAGCTTATGGTGCCCGAAGGCCAGTGGGAGGCCTCGGTGGTGAGGCCGGCGAGCTTCCCGCACATCATGGACCGGCCAGAGCAAATCGTCGTCTTCGTCTCCTTCATTACGGCCGGGCTGGTGCCACCATCCTCGACGTTCTTCCTCCAGATCCTGGACGCGTTCGGAATCCAGTTGGTCCATCTGGGTCTGAACTCAGTGGTCATTCTGGCCATATTCGCGCACTTCTGCGAAATGTTCGTGGGAGTGCCACCGTCGGTGGCCTTGTTCCGCCACTTCTTCGTTCTGCGGTCGGCTCGGAAGAAGAGAGGCTCCTCCACCGCGGACGTCACCGGCTGCTGCAACTTCCGGCTGTGGGACGGGCTAGCCGAGCTGTACATCCCCCAGGTATTGCGGAGCAAGTGGGAGGATTGGCGGCGCGACTGGGTCTACATCGACGTCAGCCCCCACGACTGCCTCGCGCTGCCGGAGGCGGTGGCGGAGCCCCACAGGCCAACCTGGGAGGCGGCCCCGGCGGAGGATGAGAGGATGCGACCGGTACTGAACCGCATCAACGACCTGCACCGGGTGGGGCTAACGTCGGTGTTGGTGGTGGCGGACTATCTGCGCCGCCGCCTGGCGCCTCTGCGGAAACGGGTCCGGTTCGCTTGGATGTACACGGGCCCCAACGACATCACCAGGACCCAGGTCGGCGAGGACGGGAACCTGAACGAGGGAGCGCTGGCAGCTCTGCTGTGGGTGGTCACCGGCGTGGAAGACCTCACCAGGGCGGTCCTGCCCCGGGAGTAGTTGGCGCTCTACGCGGACCCGGGCCAGGTGACGCTGCAAGCGACGCTGCCCAAGTTCGATGGCCAGGGTCTGGTCGACCGCCCAGGGCGCCAGAACCCCGGAACTATCCAGATTCCCGGGGTAGATGAGGAGACGGGCGGCGCGCAGAGGACCGGCGGCGGGGACGCCCCGGGCGGCAAGCCGCAGGCTGGCGGTAGGGAGGCCACGGGCGGCAGGACACAGGCCGTTGGCAGGGACGCCACGGGCAACAGGCCGCAGGCCAGCCGCGGGGCTACCGCAGGCAGCAGCCATCAGGCTGGCGGGAGAGGCACCACCGGTAGCGGAGCGGCGGCCCCAGGGGACAAAGGAAAACGCCCTTGGTCGTTCGTGCCCCAGCCGTTGTCCTCGTCATTGCCGTCGCCTCCACGGCAGCGGCCGGCGGCGGGTGACGCGAAGGAGGGAGGCCGGGGTGGCCAGTCGTCCGGCGCGAAGTCCGCGACGGAAGCAAGGTCCAGTGCGCGGGAGCCCGAAGACCAAGGTCGGCCCGGCGGCGCTACAGCGGGCGCCCAAGCCGATCCGCCGCCGGAGGCAGGCTCTACGGCGACCCCTCAACGGCCCAGGGGACAGAGCCTCCCGCCGAAGAAGAGAAAGGCGGACCCCAGGCCAAAAGCGTAGGGCCCAGAATTCAAGATTCCAGAGTCCTGGTGGCAATACCGCGGACCGAAATCTATGTGAGTTCTTTTTTCTCCTGAGCGTTTTGGCCCGGATGTAAGTTAGGGTACTAACCTTTTATGTTTTCAGGTGGCCTAAGGACCCCGCAGGAGATCAGAGGTGACCAGAGGCGCCGAGGCTGGCCCCCGCCCCAGAGCCAAGCGTGCCCGCGCTTGAGCTGAGTGCACCGGCCGAACCGGAACCGCAGGCGCCGCCCTGCCTTGAGCCGAGAGCAGCGGCCGCGCCCGAGCAACCGGCGCCTGCCGAGCCCGCCCCGAGCACGTCGAGGGCAGGGCAAGTGGCTACGGTGAGGGTGGCGCTGATGTGGCAACCATAGGGGACCCCGAGCGCCTCCACTGAGAGGGCTCACAGGGGACCCAGCACACGATCGTCATCCAGCCAGGCCGCAGAACCCCTCCCGGACGTGCTTGGAAGCGCCCAGGAGGTGATCGAGTGGCTGGAGGCGGCCGTGGCGGGGGAGCGAGCATAGCCCGAGAGGGACCGTGCCGCCCTCGTCGAGGAGAGGGGGCGCCTAGAAGAGGTCGGCTGGCTCCTGGAGACCCGCATTACCTCAGCCCGCGCAACCCATGAGAGGGCGATGCGCACGGTGGCCGAGGAGCGGGAGGCCCTGGAGGACGTGTGCGATGAGGCTATCGCCGCGCAAGAGGAGGCCAGCCGCTTGGAGCAGGCGTCGCGACGGCGGGCCGCGGAGCTCCTTGCGCGGGAGCGGCTGGTCCGTGCTCGGGAGGAGGCCATCTTTCAGCGCGAGAAGTCTGTGGAGACCGCCCGAGCAGACTTAGCCAGCTGGAACGACGAACTCGAGCGGGGTCACACCAAAGTCCACCGTCGGGAGGAAGAGGTCGCGATCCACGAGACTGACGTCGAAATCATGTCGACGGCTCAGGATGCCCGGGAGGTACAGATTACTCGGCAAGAAGCGGAGGCTGTCTCGATGTCGGCGGTCCTAACTGCTCTGGAGGAGTAGGCTGCCAAATGGGAGGCTGAGCTGGCTGCCCGAGAGCGGGCCCTTACTGCCCTTGCCGAGCAGGTGAAGCGGGGACAAGCCGAAGGCCCGGCGACCAGCAGTGTTCCGACCAGCACGGCCGAGGGGATTAGCCTTGGTGAGCGGCTGCAGATCGCGAAGGACGAGCTCGAGACCGTCGTCACCGAGCGGGCCAACGTGAAGCTGATTATGCGAGGCGTCCTTTGTCAGACACGGAGGTCTGTGAGGGTGGCCGGGCTCGGGCAAGTCAATGTGGGCGAGAAGGGGATGGACCAAGAGACCATCGGCCACATCGCCCTCGGTTTCGAGGAGATCAGCCGGCGCCTGAAGGCTCTTCTCTGGGCTGTGCAGGAGTTGGCATCCCAGGAGGGGCGCGCTCTGGCCCAAGCGGTGGCCGAGCACGTCCTTGCCTGCTACCAGAGCCGAGACCCCAACTTCTCGCTGGAACCGGTCCGGCAGGGGTGGTCGAGGCCAAGGAAGGGGCCGCTCGGGAGGCTGTCCAGGGCATCACTGCCGATGTGGCGGCGTGCTTCATGCGGGAGCCGCCACCAGAATCGAGCAGCAGCAGCAGCAACGAAGACTCCTCGCCGCCTTCAGAGCCCACCGACCTAGATTAGGCTTTTGTTTTTTGACTTGTTGTAAATATGGGAGTGATCCCTCCGAATGGTTCTTTTTGAATATAATAGAAGCCTTTCTTCGGGATCGTAACTCCAATGTTCATCTTGATGCTTGATGATGTCTTTTCGCTTTTCACTTGACGTCCCGAGAAGTACTTAGCCGGACTGAGCCCGACCTTCCTTCCTCGAGAGCGATGTCGCCCCGACCACTCATCGTTCGAGTAGCGAGACCAATCCGCGTGTTCAGCCCCCGAGCCCTCGCGAGTCCGCAGCGGCTAAGTCAAGAGACAAAGGCACGAACTTCCTTGCTCGGGAGATAGGTCGATCCAACACGGAGCACGCCACAACCAGTGAACACTTTTCCACTTTGCGACCACTCAAACAAGCAGACCGGAGACACGTGCGGGCAGAAATGCGACCAAGGGTCCCCACGGTTTGGTGGTGTCCGGGCTAGGACGGACCAGACCGAGCACCGATAGCACGCACCCAGGGTCTAGGCGGTCCCGACCACTCTTTGCTCAAGCGGTAGGATTACCCGAGAACCCCAGAGGCTCGGTAGTGCCCGGGGTACTGCCAAGCTAGCCGAACACCACGACCACCATGAAAGACTTCGGTCAAACATTGCTGTTCGTACAGTACACCCGACTACTATCTGTTCTGTCGTTCCGGAAAAAGCTAGCACGTGGGCAGGGTTTTTGTGCACGAGGAGACCATCTCGCCGAACATATTAGAATGCGAGGGTCCCGAGGATAACTCGGGAACGATAGATTGCTGAGTAAGTAAGAATGTAAATTCGTATGACTTTAGCCACTCACCGGACAGCTGTCAGCCTTTCGGCCGACCGATCCAGGAGGGGGGTGCGCTCCAAGCTCGGGGTATCCGGGAGCTTGGTTCCCTCGGACGGAGTGCCGAGCACTGGAGAGCATGAGAGGGAGCCAGGGGCTAGGCGGTCCCGACCACTCATACCCAAGTGGTAGGACTGCCCGAGTACCCCATAGGCTCGAGCAGCGCCCTGGGCACTGAGGCCCTTATGGTTGGGCTGCTCTTATTCTTGATTGTTGATCTGTAAGTTTTAGGAAATAGAAAAAGATTCTTTGTTTGGTACGCTCTTTTAGTGCGGTACTCATTATAGACTGCTCTCATTTTTGACCCGAGACCTCTCGAATACCCGGACCGGCGAAGTATACAGACAGAGGCATAACCAAGAGGTCCTATGGTTTGGTGGCTCCCGGGAAGGACTGACCAAACCGAGCACCGACAGCCCGCCCCTGTGGTCTAGGCTGTCCCGACCACTCTTTGCTCAAGCGGTAGGATTACCCGAGAACCCCAGAGGCTCGGTGATGCTTAGGGTACTGCCATGGCACCGGACACCACAGCCTACCACAACAGACTTAGGTCAGCGGCAACTGCCTGCGCGTATACCGATCGGGATTCTTTTATCAATGGGAAAAATGAGAGAGCGTGTTTTTCTCGCACAATCGAGTATCTCACCAGATAGATTAAACATATGGATTCCAGATAGAAAATAAAATTTGAAATAAGAACTGGAAAATGAGAGTATATATTGACAATTTTGTACAAGATTGGGTGACTTACATGGTTGGTGGTAGCCCCCGGCCAACTTGGCGGGGGGAACCCCCGACCTGGTTGTCCCGAGCACAAACATGTCCACCTAGGGATAGAACTTGCGCAGATGCTCGATGTTCCACGCGTTTGGGAGTGGCTGCCCATCCTCCGCAGCCAGCCGGAACGAGCCTTGCCGTGGGACACCGATCACGGTAAAGGGGCCCTCCCACATGGGGGGACAGTTTATTCCTTCCTTCGCGCGATTGAACGTATCGGAGAACTAGATCCCCAACCTCAAGTGACCGGGCCTGGACGTGACGCTGGTGATAGCGCCACAGGCTTTGCTGGTATCTAGCTGCTCGGACGGCGGCATGTCGCTGGCGCTCCTCCATGTAGTCGACGTCATCGCTCCTTCACTGTTCCTATTCGCCTTCGAAGTAGGCATGCACCTGAGGGGAGCCAAGAGTGAGCTCGGAGGGGAGGACCGCCTCGGTGCCGTATACGAGGAAGAAAGGAGTCTCCCTGGTGGCGCGGCTTGGCGTGGTCCGGTTGGCCCATAGCACAGCAGGTAGCTCGTCGATCCACCCTTTCCCGTGCTTTGCGAGCACGTCGTAGGTTCGGGTTTTGAGCCCCTTCAGTATCTCAGCATTTGCACGCTCGACCTACCCATTGCTCCAAGGATGAGCGACAGAGGTGAAATAGAGTTGTATGCCGAGGTCCTCGCAATAGTCCCCGAACAGGGCACTTGTGAACTGGGTGCCATTATCGGTGATGATTCTGTTCAGGACACCGAAGCGACTTGTGATACCGCGGATGAACTGAAGCGCCATGTTCTTGGTAACCTTGATGACTGGAACCGCCTCCAGTCACTTGGTGAACTTGTCGATGGCGACGTAGAGGTACTCATATGTCACACCCGGTTTTAACGGCCAAAACCAAGTGCGGCTTATGTGTGCCCAGGAAGTTTAACACACATAAGGACGTCATAGATGAAGTAACAAAAGCAATACTTTATTTAATTAAACGTTCACTTCTTACAATAAAAGACTTCACCTAAGCAACCTCAAAATTAACCTAAACGACATCATCTAAACGATGGCAGCGGGACAAAAGCATTGGCGACCAATACTCCACAGGCACCGACTGGAAGACATGCTCCTTAGAACACCAGGTCGTCATCTTGGAAATCCTCAAAGTCTTCCTCTGAGCAGCATATGTTTTTGTAGGAGAAAGCAAGGGTGAGCACATAATGTACTCAGCAAGTGTGGGAAAATAATGACATGCAGGCTTATATCAAGAATAGGCTGACACGAGGTATTATTTGCGTAAATGCGAGTAATGAAAACACATTTGGACTCAAAAGCATTAGACAAGTATTAAATGAATATAACCCAACAATCCATCATCTAGCATACAAGGTTCCCCACCCTGCATACCACAACCGTCTAGTATTCCCTGTACTAAGACCAAAACCAAACCATCTAGTACTCCCTGTACCAGAACCAAAACCAAACCACCATCTAATCATGTGAGGATCCAAGTCTCTCATATCCGTGAGCACGGCTGTTATAACAGTTTTACACTCTGCAAAGGTTGTCCAACTTTACCCACGAGTTAGTGAATTCCATGTCGCCATGTTTGCAAGACACTTAACACACGTCAGTGGTGTGCCACCAAGAATCACTGTATGACACTTTCCACTAACCAGAGATTAATCCAGTGTGTGTCTGCCCACTAGGTTTCACCGCCAGGCTTTATGCAAGCAAAGCTCCTACCCAGAAGCCCCCTTTTGTGCTGACCCAATGCATACTGGATAGACTCTAATCAGTATGTCACGCCTTACCCATATCAGCCTCGTGGTTGGTACGTTACTTCTTGGGTTGTCGCTCCACGAACCGGTCCTTACTTAAGTTACTTGAGCAAACACTAATCCAACGTCATAACCATGACAACTATCACCAACATCCCTATGCTCAAGACCTAAGGTTCCATGTTGCTAAAGCATCATCATATTAACCATCATTACTGCATATGTTCATTAGTCAAAATTATGACACTTCCCAATATCCCAAAGCAAGTTAAGCAGTCTACCCATAAAAGACCCCTAACCATAACCATCTAGATTCCAAGGGATGATAAGGGAATATCTAGGGAAAGACCCTAACATAGGTGACTACCCATCATATTGACAGTCGATGCATGCAGTTTTGTAAAACAAAACATTTAAAAACGTAGGTTCAAAATGATCAAGGACACTTGCCTTCTCCTTGCCACCGCTCAGTGTATTCTTGCTCCTGGTCTTAATATTCTTCAAATTGATCCGGAACGTTATCGGCTAATCGCACAATCACTAGCAAACAAACAAATAAGATACACTAAGAACAGAGCACAAAACAAAAGAACAACAAGATTAAAAATTAGCTAAAAAGAAAGAGCACTGAAAAACGAATCCATCGGCGCAAGAATCGCTTAAATTGGAGCTACGATGAAAAAGTTAGGGCTAAAACAAGTCTAGGGTTAAATCTGGAAAAAGAAAAGGGCTTATATTGAATTAACAGAAAGTTCAAGGACCTTTTTGAAAAAATAGAGGGACCTAAATGTAATTATGAAAAAGTATAGGGACCTAACTGCAAAAAGACAAGGCTCTTTTTGTTATTTCAAAAAAGTTCAAGGGCTAAATTGCAAAATTACCTATTTAAAAGAATTATCAGATTTATTTTTATACTGAAAAAGGTTTGAATTACTGACTGGGTAGCTCTGGCTGATGTGGCATGGCGACAGGGGTGACACATCAGCAGAAAGGTTGAGGTGGCGGCTGAGGTGGATGGGTGACATGGCATGGCTGCTGACTGGGTTAAGTGGCAACACGTGGTAGCTTCTGGTTGGTTGACCGAAGGGGTAAAAACAGATCTAATCTGGGCCGAGGGCTTCGGATCCGACGGCTGGGGAAGGTTTGGGCGGTCGGCAGATTGGTTATCGGCGGAGCCGAGCTCGGGCACGGCGGCGACTCGCCAGAGACAACCGTTAACCTCGTCGCCAGCCTCGGATCACGACGACAAGCGGCGGAACACAACAAGAAGGAAACGACGATCTCGTTTTGGGGCTTACCGAAGGCGGCGCGGCAAGGGAAGGTGGTCGGCGACGGAAGGGGGTGGCGGCTGCTTTGGGAACTCATCGGAGAAGGCTCTCCGGCGGCGCAGAGACCAAATCGATGATGGGAAAAGCTTCTGTGGTGGCAGGCACTCGTGATGGTGGGCTCGGGATGCGCTGCAAGGCTCTAGAACGGTGTGGCGGCGAGCTCGGTCGAAGCGGCGGCGAGGGCGGCTCGGTAAGCTCTGAACTCGGCGTCTAAGGCTCGGGTTTTGGCGAATTCTGGTTGAGATGCGTTCGGGGAGGGAGGCTCTACTTATATAGGCATCTCAGGGTGTCCAGGGCGACGGCACAGCGAGATCAACTCGGACATGGTGGCGGGGAGTTGTATCAGAGCTCGTTTCCGCGATTTCCTTAGAGATAAGCCGGCTAGAGATAGAGGGGATCCCGGGGATTTGATTTGGCGGCTTCCTAGAAGTTCTCGGGTTCGGGATGCGCTCGGATTCGAACGGAAGACGGCGGCCGGCACGTTCCCGTGTCTGAGTCGGAGTCCGACTGAGGAGGAAAAAGGTCCTGACATGCGGGACCCGCATGTCAGCGGCTCGGTGAGTGGCTTGGCGCGTGGGCTGGCGCGCGGAGATGGGCCGAGGCAGGCGGCCCGGGCGGGAGAGGAGGTCGGCGGTGGCTGGGCCGAAAAGGAAAAAGGCAGCCCATGAGAGATTTTATTCTTTTTCTTTTGAATTTAAAATCCAAATTCAAATTCAAAATCCAGGCAAAAACTCTTCAAATAAATTCATCAAAAATAAATAAAAATACTACTTGCCTAAATCAGCATGAATGTAAAATATTCACTTATATCCTATGTCATTTATATCTTCTTTCATATAAAATAGGATTTTCTCTCTCTTAAAATATTTAAGCTCATTTTGAACTTATCAAATATTGAGAAATTTTAGAATTGGAAAAATTAGGGTGTTACATCATAGCCCCCGATTGCTCAGGGGAATGGACCCAAGATGTCCAGCCCCCAGACCGCGAAGGGCCATGACAGTGGGATGGTATGAAGAGCCTGAGCTGGCTGGTGAATCTGTTT
This sequence comes from Phragmites australis, assembly GCF_958298935.1. Lineage (NCBI taxonomy): Eukaryota > Viridiplantae > Streptophyta > Magnoliopsida > Poales > Poaceae > Phragmites > Phragmites australis. The sequence goes on along the minus strand of NC_084941.1, from coordinate 17,566,591 downwards.
TGCATGGAACTGGCATGCCCTGCAGCGCCGAACCAACTCGGAAGCATCCTGGAGAACTGTAGGCCAGTAAAAACCTTACCGGAAGGCCTTCCCGACCAGCGTGCGGAACGATGCATGGCCACCGCACTCGCCCTCGTGGATCTCAGTGAGAAGCTCACCGCCTTCTGCCCGGGTGATGCATTTTAGGAGGACACCATCCGTGCCATACCGGTAGAGACCCCTGTCTACTATGACATAGCGTTTGGACTACCGTGCAATCCTCTCGGCAGAGGCATCATCCCCGGGGAGGATGTTTCCTTTCAAGTACCCTCGAATCTCGTCGATCCACGAGGCATCTTGAGAACCGCCGGCAAGTGCAACGCATTCATTGGGCGGCGGCACCCTGATGGGATTCCCCACTGAGGGCGCCGCCTGGGTTCCCTCAACTAGGCTCGAGGGTTCCCCTTCGTCCTGGTCGGCAGGCAGGACGGAAGGCCGTGTGAGCCTTTCTTCAAAGGCTCCGGCAGGAAAGCGCGCACGGGAAGAGGCCAGGCGAGAAAGGTCATTGGCCAGAGCGTTGTCGCGGCGAGATATGTACCGCAGCTCTAGGCCGTCGAAGTGCCTCTCCAGCCTCCCGACTTCCGCCATGTATGCCGTCATCTGAGGATCCGTGCACTGGTATTCCTTGGACACTTAGTGGACCACCAGCTGGGAGTCTCCCTTGACCAGCTGGCGACGAATCCCAAGGCCCACCGCGGCTCGGAGGACAGCGATGAGGCCCTCATATTCCGCCATGTTGTTGGTTGCTCAGAAATGCAGCTACACGACGTACCAAAGTACTTCACCTGTTGGAGAGGTGAGAACCACTCCAGCCCCCGCGCCTTTCAGCGTGAGGGATCCGTCGAAGTGTTTAATCCAGTACCCGGGTGCGTCGTGCCCGGGATATGCGGAAATTTCTTCATGGTCGTTCTCGGGGACGGGCGTCCACTCTGCCACAAAGTCAGACAGCGCCTGACTCTTGATTGCCTGGCGACTGACGAAGTGCAGATCGAACTCCGCCAGCTCCACCACCCACTTGACAATGCGCCCAGTGCCTTCTCGGTTTTGGAGGATCGGCCCCAGTGGATACGTGGTAACCACTGAGACCTTGTGCGCCTGGAAGTAGTGGCGCAGCTTCCGAGAAGTGACGAGCATGGCATAGAGCAGCTTCTGGGCTTGGGGATACCTTGTCTTGGCGTCTCGGAGGACTACACTGACGAAGTACACCGGTCAATGTACACGGCGGGCCCGGACGGTGGCTTCACCCGAGGGCTTGTCACAGCCCCTGAGCTCAGCGGCGTGGTCGGGGCTGGCCGAGTACTCGGGCTCGACTCCCTGTTCAGGAGGAACAGAGTGCTCGGGCTCGACTCCCTGGTCGGGAGGAACTGAGTGCTTGGGCTCGACTCCCTATTCGGGAGGAACCGAGAGAACTGGGGACTGCTCGGGGACGGTCGGGAGCCATGCAGCCAACGAGGTGTTGAACTTCCTTGAGTCGAGCCGGAGGTCACATCTGTTCGATGGCCCGGATCTTTTCTGGGTTGGCCTCGATTCCTCGGCTAGAGACCAAGAAACCGAGGAGCTTGCCCGTGGGCACCCCGAAGACACACTTCTCAGGGTTGAGCTTCAAGTGGGTAGTGCGGAGACTGTTGAAAGTCTCGGCCAGATCTTCCAGCAAGGTGGCGCGGTCTCAGGATTTAAACACGAGATTGTCGATGTAAGCCTCGATGTTGAGGCCAACCTGCGAGTCAAGGGTAATGCGCACAGCGCGCTGGAAAGATGACCCAGCGTTGCGCAAACCAAACGGCATTGACACATAACAATAAGTCCCCACCGGAGTGGTAAAAGAAGTTTTTTCCTCGTCCTCTATGGCCATGCAGATTTGGTGATAACCAGAATTTGCATCTAAAAAACATAAAAGATCGCACCCCGTGGTTGCATCTACAATTTGTTCTATGCGGGGTAAAGGAAAATGATCTTTTGGGCAAGCCTTGTTTAGGTCGGTGTAGTCGACGCACATGCGGAGCTTGTCGTTGGCCTTTGGGATGATAACTGGGTTTGCCAGCCACTCAGGGTGGAGAACTTCTTGGATGAAGCCGGCGTCGAGGAGCTTGCTTACTTGCTCCCGGATGAACTCCTGGCGCTCGGGCGCCTGTCGTCGAACTTTCTGTCTCATCGGCCGTGCGTCCGGGCGCACAGCAAGGTGGTGCTCGATCACCTCCCTAGGGATCCCAGGCATATCAGACGACTGCCATGCAAACACATCGACGTTAGCCTGGAGGAAGACGACGAACGTGCTTTCCTATTTGCCGCCCAGGTCACCGCCGATTCGGACGACCTGGGAAGCGTCTTCGCCCACCATGACCTCCTTCGTAGGAACGGAGGCGTCGGCGGTGAGTCGGCGTTTGGATGAAGAGGGTCCCGGGCCCCCTAGGTGTCCTTCGACCTCGGCCCGAGCAGAGACCAAGGTCGAGTATAGCTACTCGGTGCAGGAGACGGCGCTGCCGGTCTTGGTGGGCACGGAGATGGGGCCTGCAGGGCCCGGCATCGTAACCGTGAGGTATGCATAGTGTGTGACCACCATGAACCGAGCGAGCGTCGGGCACCCGAGAATGGCGTTGTAGGGGAGGGGGACTTCCGTGACATCAAAGATGAAGTTCTCTGTCTGGAAGTTGTCCCGGCTCCCGAATGTCACAGGCAGCTCGACCTGCCCGAGGGGCAGGGTGTGCCCGGGTGTCACCCCATAGAAGGGGAGCGACGGCTTTAGGCGCCTAGAAGGCACCTAGAGCTCCTCGAAGGCCTCTCGGGAGAGGAGGTTCAGGCCTGCACCCCCGTCGATCAGCACTCTGCTAACCTTTACGTTGCAGATGGTGGGGGACACTACCAGGGGTAGTCGCCCCACGCCTACAGTACTTGAGGGGTGGTCTGCCAGGCTGAACGTGATCGGGGAGTCTGACCACTTCAAGGGCCTTGCGGCCTCCGTGCTCGGGGTCGTCGAGCACACCTCGTGACGCATGGTCTTGACACAGCGACGGTAGGAGGGCGTGTACGCGCCTCCGTTGATGAAGGCGACGGTGTGCTTAGGCTCCTGGAACCCGAGCTCTTGGTTGTCCGGGGCGGCTCTATCGCTGTCGTCCCTTCGGCGCTCTTTGCGGTCCTTCTGGCGCTGCTCGATGAGGCTTTTGACTGAGTGGCACTCCGTGAGGTCATGCCACTCAGTCTGGTGGATCTGGCACCACTTCCCCAGCTCGGGCCTTGCAGGAGCGGGGGCCCTTGCGGGAGAAGGAGCCCTCGCGGGAGCCGGAGCCCTCGCAGGAGCTAGAGCCTTTGCGGGTGCGGGCCTTCTGTCGGCGGCCGCCTGGTGCGCCGGCCGGCGGTCAGGCTCTTCCACCGGCCTACGGGCAGGGCCCTGAGCTGGCATGATGGGGACAACCTCGCGCCTTCTTCTCTTTTTCTTTTCCCGCCTGTCAGAGCGGGAAGGACCAGGTTAATAGGCAGCGAGTTGCTCAGGGCGCGGAACGTGCCACGCCCGAGCCTCCGCCGCCTTGGTGCACTTGTCGACCAACGCGAAGAGTTCTGCGGTGGTCTCGACTTCGTGCGTGCCTAGCTTTTCGAGCATCCGCTCATCGCGGACGCCCTGCCGGAACACGACGATGCTGTTGCGGGCCTGGCTGAAGCGCTGTATGAAGCACCGCAATGTCTCCCCCTCCTACTGTTTTACGGCATGGAGGTCGCACTCCAGGCCGGGGCGCGTGAATGTGCCCTGAAAGTTTGCCACAAACTGGTGGCAGAGGTCATCCCAGGAGCCGATGGATCCTGGGGGTAAGTTCATAAGCCAAGAATGGGTAGAGCCCTCAAGGCTACATGGAAATAATTGGCCATCACCTTTTCACTGCCGCCTAACACTTGGACAACGTGGTGTAAATCTGGAGGAACTCGATGGGGTCGATGGACCCATCGTACTTCTCCAGCAATTCTGGCCTAAACTTCGTGGGCCAGTTGACCCGACGGAGCTCGCTGGTGAAGGCGCGGCAGCCTGTGCCGTACCCTGTTGTGCGGGCAGCACCCTTGGGCGGTGAACGCCGGTGAGTCGGGGAACCCCATCGGTCATGGGCCGGCATAGAGGAGGCTTGGTCCTCTGCCTCGGCCTCGTCCTGGGACTTTCGTTGGCGCTCGAGGGTAACGCGCGCATCTTCGATGGACCTCCGCTTGTTGAGATGCAAGCGGAGGTCCTGAGCTCCGGTAGTGGCCAGGGGGGCGGCACTCCGCTTGGAGGCCCCCCGGCCAGCTCGGCCGCCACATGCAGATGGACCGGCCTTGGTTGCGCCGCAGTGGGAGGTGGCACGGGAGCTCTCGGCCAGCACCTGACGGTGAGCCGTGCCCACCAGAGCGGCCACCTCCTGGAGCCAGCAGCCTTATGGGGTTTCCCCCGCCGTCTGGACAGGCGGGTGCCTGAGGAGCGCTTGCGCCACAAGCAGCGCGCTCCCAGGACTGGCATCGCTGAAGGCGAGCCTGCGCCGTAACGGCGCCCGGTGCTGTCCGGACGTGGATCTCACGGCAAGAGTTTCTGCCGCTTGCTGAGAATTAGGCGGTGCGCTTGCAACAGCGGCGGCAGCCCTGCTGGGCCCAACGCCATGGTCCTCATGAGAGGGGAGCACCGTGCGGGCGGACCGTGGCTGCTGCTAGGGAGCAGCAGAGACTGTGGCCTCCTGTGCCAGGGGCTCCATTTCTTCACTGGAGCTGGAGCCGGTGCGTCAGAGGTGATGTTCACCTGCCATTTTTTCTACAGGAAAACAAAACAAATTCAGGGATGCAACCCCCCTACCTGGCGCCAGCTGTTGGAGGGTGAACTCCTCAAGCAGGGATCCGGAGGGACCCCCTTTGAGATTCGGCTGGGGGGATGATTCTGAATCTGTTTTGCGGGTGAAATAAATGGGTGTAAATGTGATGCAGGTGGAATGGAATGATCGGCCGCATAAGTTGTAAATGCTCAGGAGGTTTTTAGACAGGTTCGGGCCGCACTGAGCGTAATACCCTACTCCTGTGGGTATGCTATAAATGCTCCGAGAATGTCTCTATGGGTGTTCCTGGGTTACAAGAATATTTGTCTAGTCTAGAGCTTCGTGCTCCTTGTTCTTCGGTGCTCGTCTGGCTTGTCGTGGGCTCGAGCTGGTCCAAAGTCCTGGCGTTCTCCGGGGAGCCCGCCCCGCCTTAAATACCCGCCAGGGCGGTAGCATGCCCAGAAAGGGAGGTGCAAGTTTCGAGGCGCTATAAATCGAAACCAACCATCATGGGCTGCTGCGTGAAGTGACAGGGAGGGTTGAAAATGCGCCCCCGTCCGGTCTTGTTCGTCATCATGCCGTTCTTCAACGGGCACCGTTGGGAGGACCCACCGGGCAGCCACCGAGCAGCCCGTCGTGCCCGCTCAGTCAGAGCGAGTCTGACACAGCAGGGTGGCAGGCGGGGCGCCTTGGACCTCGCGATGTTATCCTGAGGCACGCCGGATGTCCCGCGATGGGACCTGTGCATTAAATGTCCCCGCTTCCCTACCAGGCCGTGGCAGGGACTGACAGCAAGCGTGGAGGAGCAATCGGAGCTGACAGACCACACACCGTCTTAAATGCAGCATTGGGCCTTTCACTGGTTGACACCTCACCGCTGGACCTCTGTGGGGGCCACCGGCGAAGGACTTCTTAGGCTTTCGGGGAACCGAGTGCTCGGGGGCCACTGTTCACAGCCCCGAGCACACTCTCCCGGATATGCCCTTTCTTGGTCCTCGGGGAACCGAGTGCTCGGGGACCACTGTTCACGGCCCCGAGCATTCTCTCCCGGAATTGGCTGTTCGGATTCTCGGGGAACCGAGTGCCCGGGGGCCACTGTTCATGGCCCCGCGCACTCTCTCCCGGAACTAACTTCCCTTGGGTCCTCGGGGTACTCGGGTGCTCAGGGGCCACTGTTCGCAGCCCCGAGCACCCCCTTCCCGGTACTTGGCCCTTCATGTCGTCGGGGGACTTGAGTGCTCGAGGGCCACTGTTCGCAGCCCCGAGCACTTTCTTCCCGGCACTTGGTCTTCTCGGGTCATCGGGGAACTTGGGTACTCGAGGACCACTGTTCATGGCCCCGAGCACCCTCTCCCGGGACTTAGTCTTCTCGCGCCTCGGGGAGATGATCTCCACGGGAGGGCGCCACGTGGCAAACTGCTGATTTGGCCTCGTGACTCGGGGACCCCAGGTTCCTGTGTCATCGACAGCATCCATTTCACCAAATATTCCCACCTTTGAGCCAATTCAAATTCGTTCACGGTACCTTTGAACCCAGAGATTATGGTCTCCATCAAATCCTCAAAATTTCTCAAAAATATTTGAATCCGCAGAAATTCTGCATATATATATATATATGTATATATATATATGTATATATATATGTATATATATGTATATGTATATATGTATATATATGTGTATATTTGTATATATATGTGTATATTTGTATATATATATATAGACACACACACACATATATATATACATATACAAATATACACATATATATACATATATATAGGGCCATGCTATATAACATGCTAGGCGTTAAATATTATTCCAAGCGCCGACGCCTTAACCAATCCCACCCCGCTTGAGCTACTAGGCAGGCTTGCGAGGTGGAAAAACAGGAAAAAAATTATTAAAACACAGGAAAACACCAATTAAGAAACCAGAAAGCTAGAAGCACACATTATAAAAAAGAAAAACACACATTTCAAATAGGAAAAAGCCTATTAAGAAACCAAAAAGCAGTTGTTGGCGTGACCGTAAAACATATGTTGGTGTGACCAGAAAATATTTATTACATGACCAAAAAATATATGTTACACAGAAGGAAACAAAATATTCACACTTATTGATTCATTTGATAATATTGCACCATATATAGAGTACATAGGCAATAACAGCTTACGAGATTTCCTCTCTAAACAAGAAAACTAAACACGTAATCGAAGGAGCAATCCCTAGATAATCAAGAAAATCATCTCTAGCTAATTTGGTTGGCAATAATAGCCTATGAGATTTTCTCTCTAAACAAGAAAACTAATCACATAATTAGGGAAACTGTCTCCAACTAATCAAGAAAATAATCAACTAAACAAGGAGATTTCATGCACTCAGGTATATGAATTTTTGGTCTGCTAACATAATCAAACACAAATGAAAAAAATATTACAATATATGATTCTCTGGATCTCTTTCTATACTAGAGAAGATTTTAAATTTCAGCGCGGGAACGGCCGATTAGTGAACTCACCCACCACCCCACCATCGCCGAGTACGTCGATTGGGTCGAAGCAATGGATGGAGGTGCCAATGGAGACTCTGCATGTACATCCGTGCTTGCATCGATGAACAACATTGTTGGCACAGAATTGGGCAACATCTCACCAACACGGGTCCGTCAAGGATACTTGTCGCTTTTCGCAGTGACACGCGACTTGTTTACAAGCAAACATGCAAAGGTTTCGACCAGCAACATTGGGGATCGTGGCCCGAACGATTTATGAGCAAATCAACAAAGAACTACCACCCAAATCACAGGGATTCAAAGTAACAGCGAAGAACTAACTCTAAATTCTAAGAAAATAAAGGTAAAACAAAAAGTAGATGCAATAGATGTGATTGGCTGATGGATATACAATCGGCATCCACCTCTTGACTATTTATAAGGGGGGTATGATCTTGACCCTAAAGAATCGAAATAGGACTCTATTCCAACCCTAAACATGCCCTGTTCGGCCAAAATTGTGAAAGATATCCGAACAAATCCACAAATCCAGTTCGATTCGGTTTCGGACTGAACACCGGATGGTCTGATGAGAACAAACTCCAGAACACCGGACCATCCAGCGAGTTCACTCGGCCAAAACTCTATGACTCGGTCTTACACACACTTGATATTCCAACATCACATTTATACTCACCGGTGTATGTCACCGGACCAATATTTGCAGAGGGCAAATTTTTTGCAAAGTTTTCCTTTTGAACGCACCGGATGATCCGGCGATCATCAAAGACCTCACCGGACAATTTTCACTAGAAAATATTTTTTTGGCTAAAAACCTTCTTCTTCTCATCGGATTGTCTAGTGATACCCTGAAATCTCCGCCAAACCATTTTTTCCAGAGAGCAAGTTTTTGGCGCAAATTGCCCTTCTACACACTAGATAGTCCGGTGATACCCCAGAATATCCACCGGACCATTTCTTCCAGAGAACAAGTTTTCGGCACAAATTGACCTTCTTCTACACACTGAATAGTACGGCAATTTCACCGGATCATTCACCGGACTATTTTATACAGAGAGCATGTTTTATGCACCAAATTCGAGCTATAAGCACCGGATAGTCTGGCGTTCAATGAGCCCCTCACTGGACTATTTTTTCCAGAAAGCATGTCTTCTAGCCGAAATCGAACTAGAGCACCGGATAGTCCGGCGATGACACGGCATTGATCATTCAACTATCCGGTGTATACAAAAAATCTGGCCATGTCATTTTTTGCTATCAACACATGCCCCCTATTTTGGTAAAGCTTGCGCACCGAAAAATATTTTTACACAGGATAATCACGAATATCTCATCTTCTATTCCAAGTTAAGACTTAGAGCGATACAAACAACATATGGGCCATATGTGTATGTTCTAAGGGCGGTGATATTCACACCAGCCATGTACATTGATATATCTTAGGATGATAGTAAATTACATCGACTTTATATAGTTACCTTCTCAAGCATCTTGCCAAACGCTCGCATAATATTTCTTCTCTAGATATGTGAATGATGGTGAAATAATCAAAACTTGCTATGATATCTAAGCATCTATCCAAATAGCTATTTAGTGACCTATCAAAGCATTGATAAACTCTAAAAACTTGCTGCACCACTAATAATGAATCACCAAACACTTCTACATGTGTCACGCCCATGGACTTTAAAATTTGCAAACCTAACAAAAGAGCTTCATACTCGGCTTGATTGTTGGTACAAAAGTGTTCTGAGCGAACTGATGTTTCAAAAATAACACCTCTAGAGGAAATTAAAACAATGCCAACACCTTGACCTTCTCTACAAGCCGAGCCATCAAAGTATAATTTCCATGGACACACACTAATCAAACTAACCAATGCATCACTATCAATACGATGATCAACAATAAAATCAGCAACGATTTGGCTTTTCATAGATCTTAACGGTTCATAGCCAAATCATATTCAATCAAAGCACAGGCCCACTTTCTGATTCTACCACTCAAAATCGGCTTTTGCAACATGTACTTAATAACATCGGTTTGGCATGCAACCACACAAGTACTAGAAAACAAATAATGTCTCAACTTGGTGCATGCATAGTATAAAGATAAACATAATTTTTCAATAAATGCATACCTTATTTCTGCATCCAAGAGACGCTAGCTCAAATAAGTGATCGCATATTCTTTCCCTTCGCTTTCTTGTGTAAGAACAACACCTATTACCGTCTCTTGTGTAGCAACATATAGCCGAAACGGAATCCCAGCCTTGGGCGCCATTAACACGGGAGGTGATGATAAATATTTTTTGATGTCATCAAAAGCTCATTGTTGTTCTACCCCCAAGTAAAATTTGCTTCTTTCTTTAACCGAAGTATGGGAGTAAAAGCACTAATCTTGCCGGATAAGTTAGATATGAAACGCCTCAAATAATTGACCTTTCCTAACAATTTTTGGACATCTCTCTTTGATTGTGGCACTCCCAACTTATCTATAACTGCTATTTTGTTAAGATCTATCTCTATGCCTCTTTCATGTATTATGAAACCTAAGAATTTATCCACCGATACACCAAAAGCACACTTAAGTGGGTTCATCTTAAACCATACCGACGCATTCTTTCAAAAGCTAAATGCAAATCGGCTAAATGACTATGCATAGCATCTGATTTGATAACAACATCATCGATATAAATCTCCAAGATGACACCAAGCAAATCATGAAAGATCAAATTCATAGCTCTTTGACAAGTAGCACCGGCATTCTTTAGACCAAATGTCATAACAACCCATTCAAATAAACCAACAAAACCCGAGCAATGGAAAGCCGTTTTAGACATATCTTCTTCGGCCATGAAAATTTGATTATAGCCCGCATTTCCATCCAAAAAACTAATAACTCTATGACCCAAAGCATCCTTAATCAATATATCGACAATGGGCATAGGATATTCATCTTTAGGAGTAGCTTTATTTAAATATCTAAAATCAATGCATAGTCTCAACTTATCACTATTTTTCTTCTCAACCGGAACAATATTAGATATCCATTCAACATATCTACAACGATGAATAAACCCCGCAACAAGCAACCGACTTATTTCTTCTTTGATTCGCCCATACATGTTAGGATTAAACTTTCTATCCAATTGTTTGTGAGGTCTAAAACCCGACTTTATGGGAAGCCGATGCTCTACAAGCTCATGGCTAAGTCCCGGCATCTCATGATACTCCCAAGCGAAACAATCAATATATTCTTTGAGTAATGCAATCATTTGGCCTTTTTGAACATCATGCGTGTTTTTATTCACAAATATCAGCCTAGGAATAGTACCATCTCCTATATCTATCTCTTCTAATGGATCAGCCGACGAAAAACCTTGTCCTAGCTTTTCTATCTCATCGGAATAAATAGTCTAATAAATATCGTTCTTTTTAGATCGATATTGCTCCAAACGCTGTTGCAACCATTCTAAATTACTTTGTTTATCCATTTATAACATTACATTGCTAAGACGAGATGAAGAAATTGGTTGTACAGACACGGGTACAAAACCATCTCTAGTAACACTAAGAAAATCGTACCCTGAGAGATCTTGACCGGAGAGGCACTGTACATTCCCATGTTGCCAATCTACCGAAGCATCAGCCAAAGCAACAAAAGCCGATGTATCCACATGTACAACCTCTATTTCATCATCTACTCATTGAATCAAGAATTGGTGCAAACTAGAAGGTACACAACGATTTGCATGAATCCAATCACGGCCTAATAAAACGTTGTAGTTACCTTGCACGTCGGGACTAAGAAGGCCGTAGGGACCGTCTTGCTCCCAATGGTGAGCTCCATGGAAATTATGCCTTATACCTCCGTAGGCTCGCCGGTGAAGCCATCAAGCACCAAGTTTGTCTTTACGAGCTCTTTGTCTTCTTTTCCTAGCTTCTTGAAAACTGAATGTGGCATTAGATTCATGGTGGCTCCACCATCCACTAGCGTTCTCGAAATCGGCCATCCATCAATATGCCCCTTGACATACAATGGTCCCAAATGTTGGCTCGATTCTTTAGGCTTTTCAAATATAGCTTTCTTCGAACCAAGATTTAGTTGAGCAACTTCTTCATTAATAGCCCGAAACTCTGAAGGTAAAACAAAAACCATATTGATATTCATATTATCATGCGGCGGAGTAGGCACCATCGGCTTGATTTCATTGAATACTTGATCTCTCACATTTTCAGCTTGTGCTTCTCCCAACTCTTGTTTTCGTAACCTTTGTAGCATCCTCTTTTGGGAATGTGAGAGACCCCCAGGACACCACTGTGGTTGCGACTTAGTCCCGGGCAGCAAGGACTTCTCCTTTTCAACCTTCCAATCGTCTGAACTAACGATCGGCTTTGAACTAGAAGTGGCTTCTTGAACATTTGGCCCCATGGGCTGTTGTACTATTCTAGGTGGCGCTTCCTTAAGCTCAAGATCAGTACCAACCACTCCTACAGCTTCCCCTTCGTTGCTGGCACTTGATCTATCATTAGCCGATTGCTTTTGCACTTTGCTTTCATCAACAACAGGTTGTTTTCCTTTCGGTTCCAGATCTGATTTCTTATTAGAAACACTTGTGTTCTTCACATGATAGACCTTCTTAACATGTCTCATATCCTTCTCATCATTCGACTGATTTTTGGGATCAAACCGGTCTTGTCTAGGACGAGATAGTCTGTTGAACGCCGAAGATCGTGGTGCTGTCCACCCCGGGCGAAATGGTGCAAATGGCATAGAAGGTGGTGCCCAAGGTGCACACCAACCCCACGGCGGACATGGAGGACAAACCATTGGAGGAGACCCCACATCATAGGCATTGGCGGCCCAAAAGGAGGGAACAGAGCTGCTGCAATATTATCCTCCTATTGCCTCCTCCTCCCTTAAAACTCATGCTTCGGAGGTGATCTTGGACGTTTAAGAGCATTGGGCTGGCTACCCCTTTCTCGCCCGGCTTTGCCACTCTCATATTTAGCCAAAAGTGTATCAAATGTAAGTTTTGGCTTCCCATGCTTCTTAATAGTTTTGTTCTTATCTTCATTCACTTTCCAACGACCAATTTCTGGACTTTTAGGTTTGATCATCCTTGGCCTTATATTATCATTACCAATGATCACACTCTTGCCTTTAGTCGATTCGGCTTGAGACGGCCGAACCAAGACCTTGTTCCCTTCAAAGTTCATCATGTTGATGGGAAATGGATCATCATCTAGCTTCATCTTAGAATTTTTAGCAAACTTCAATCGTCCTTCATTAATGGCCGATTGAATCTATCGACAGAAAACATTGCAATTATTAGTAGCGTGAGAATATGAATTATGCCATTTACAATATGCACGTTTCTTAATCTCCTCAAGTGATGAAATAACATGATTATGAGACAAACTAATTTTCTTTTCTTGTAACAAGAGGTCAAATATCCTATCACATTTAGTGACATCGAATGTGAATTTCATCTCTTCTTGCCAATTCTTTTGTGGAGTCGGCTTCAATGTGGAGCACATGAATGGCTTAGATTTGGACTTTCATGTGCATTCGGATACACACACGTCTACGCTATCCTCATCTGACGAATTGTCCTCATATTCAACTACATTAACACCTGAACGATCCACCTTGTGTTTTTCACTAAATCTTTGAACCTTTCTATATTCTTTGGCACGGCTTTCTTGAGCCAAAGCCCACTGCAAAACTTAGTTTACATCTGAAAATTCTTGCCCCTCTAACCTCTCCTTGATGTGTGCATGCAACCCAGCAAAAGCTAACTCAGCTAGATCTCTATTGGAGAGCGAAACATTGAAACATCGGTTTTTAGTATCTCTAAATCTTCTAATGTATTCAGAAACAGACTCATTGTATTTTTGCGTAACCGATGTCAAGTGAATTAACCTCAACTCCATGTCTTCGGTATAGAAATACTCATGAAATTTTTGCTCAAGTTGTGCCCATGTATGAATAGAGTTAGGCGCAAGTGAAGTAAACCAAGTAAATGCATTGCCGTAAAGTGATAAAGGAAATGAACGCAATCTTAAAGCATCACTACAACCGGCTTCACCACATTGTGCAAGAAATTGACCTATATGCTCCATTGTAGTTCTACCATCTTTCCCATTGAATTTAACAAAATCAGGGACCTTAAACCCACGTGGATATAGAATTGTGTCATAATAATCAGCTTATGGTTTTTGATAAACACTGATTTACCTTTGAGCGCTACCCCAAAATATTCCCTCAAAATATTGAGTCTCCAAAATATTAGTCATTTGCTCTTTGATGCTTTTAGGCCCAAAAAGCGTTTCGGCCATAGGCCTATTGGATGACGCATTAGCATGTGGTTGCGGCCTAAAAGATTGTTGTTGTGGCGTATCATGAGAGTGTGAAGTCACGTGTTGCATATATGGAGTATTTTGTGAAGGCACATTGAAGTACCCAGCAATGGACCATAGGGTATGCCAGTACCTTGTGGGGGTATAGGATGTGTGTTATATGACACAGTGATGTAAGGAACTAATGGCATACTTGCTGAAATTTCAGCAGCCCGGCTATTGGCCACATACTGAACCGAACTAGTTATGCTAGATGAAGTAGTTGGAACCGGAAAAACAAATGAGGACACCTCCGGCTTGCTAGTACTCAATGTATTAAACAGAGGCGCTACCATACCAACCAGACCAACATTGGGTCGGCTATGAATTTGTTGCATCGGCATATTTTGTTGTGTAGGCAAAGGTGTTGCAAATTGTGCCAATGAAACTAATGGTATTTGCTGAAATTGATTACCATCATTGGAATTTGAGGTGCTAGCATCATGTAGTTGGGGCTGTTTTTTACCTTTTTTATCTTGCAATTCAATAAACAAAGCCCTAACACGACTAGACAGTACATGATCTAGACTGTTAACAAATGTTTCAGAATTATTGAACATAGCAGCACCAACAGATTGATATACCATATGTGCAATGTGCTCTTTGAAATCATGAGTAAATCACTTACATCGGTCTTTACCTCATGCTTGGCGTGGACGATTGACATCGGATCACCCTTCTTGATGACACCTTGACGTGTTTTCTGATAGCATGCAAGCATCATCTTCTCAACCTCCCATTTTTGAGCTTCAATAGCTTGGCGATCCTCCTCGGGAAGCTCTTCAAGCATAGGCAAGACACCTTTGATGCACGACAACGGGACCGATTAAACTTCAACCATCAACGTATGAGAGGTAACAATTTTCAGCAACATAACCTATATGTTAATGATGATCCATTTGCTAAGGTTAAGTTCACCATACCATTTTTTGCGGGTCCTTATGATGCTGAAAAGTATTTAGATTGGGAGATGACAGTTGAGTAAAAGTTTAATGCTCATTTAGTTTCTGAACTGCATAGAGTTAGGCAAGCCACTAGTGAATTTAAATAATTTGTAATTATCTGGTGGAATAGAGTACACATCAATGGATTAGCTCCTATCACATGGAACGCTTTAAAGGTTGCTATGCGTAACAGATTTGTTCCACCCTCTTTTAATCGTGATTTCGCGTAAGAAATTGCAGCGCTTAAACAAAGGTGATAGATCCGTAGAAGAATATTATCATGAGCTACAAATTAGTATGTTGATTGTGATATTATTGACGATGAAGAGGCTGCAATGGCACACTTTTATGGAGGGTTAAGGCGTAAAATTCAGGACATAGTTGATTACAAAGAATACAATAGTGTTCCTAGATTGTTCCAACTTGCATGTCTGGCAGAAAAAGAATTGCAGAGACGGCAACAGAGGCCAAGGAGCAATTTTGGAAGCACGACCACTTCAAAATCAATATCGGGACAAGTCCAAATAGCCCCACGTTCAACTACACAGTCTACTGCCCCCTTCTCGAGTAGAACGTATTCAGCATTACCTTCGACATCGTCGCACGCTCCCGAGGTAAGCAAATCCGTAAGTGTGCAGGGTCCAGCCAAGAGCTCTTCTTCGGTTGCTTCTACAGGCCGATCGACCGGGACTGTATGCCACCGATGCAAGGGAATGGGCTACGTCATGAAGGATTACCCAAGTCAGTGAGCATACATTGTAACAGAAGACAGTGGATATGTAAGTGCTAGTGATGTTGAGGATGAATATGCTCTTGCAGCTAACAATGCAGGTGATGAGGATGGTCGTGAGACAGATATTGACCATGAGGAAGTGTTCGATGCCACTGCCACGGAGGATTATCGGACCTTCATTGTCAAGCGAGTGTTAAGAACTCAAATAGAGCAAGCGGAATAGCTACAACGTCACAATTTGTTTCAGATGTTCCTCACAGTCAAGGACTATCGTGTTCTAGTCATTATTGATGGAGAATGCTGCAACAACTTGATAAGTTCAGATATAATCAAGAAGCTTGCCTTGCTGACAAGAAACCATCCTCACCCTTATCATATTCAATGGTTCAACAACAGTAGTAAGGTGAAGGTAATGCAAACAGCTTGAGTGTATTTTTCTATTGGTTCATACCATGATTGTGCTGATTTCGATGTAGTACCTATGCAAGCATGTTCACTTTTGTTAGGACGACCATGGGAGTTTGATACTGATGCAACACATCATGGTAGAAGTAATAAGTACACCCTTATGTATAAATGAAAGAAAACCGCTTTTAAAACTAAGTTTGGCTTGTATGAGTGGTTAGTAATGCCTTTTGGGTTAACTAATACACCTATTACTTTCATGTGATTGATGAATGAAGTTTTACATGCTTTAATTGGAAGATTTGTGGTGGTATATTTTGATGATATCTTGATTTACAGCAAGACACAAGAACAACACTTTGATCACTTACGTGCTATTTTTAATGTTTCGAGAGATGCACGTTTGTTCAGTAACCTTGAAAAGAGCACCTTTTGCATGGATCAAGTCTCTTTTCTTATTTATGTTGTTACTCCATAGGGAATAGAGGTGGATAAAGCAAAAATTGAAGCCATAAAGAGCTGAAAAACTCCTAAGACTGTTACACAAGTAAGAAGCTTTCATGGTCTTATGGGTTTTATCGACGATTTGTGCGGGATTTTTTAGCACCATTCCTGCCCCATTAAATGAGTTGACAAAGAAATGAGTAATTTTCAAATAGGGACCTGCATAAGAAAAAACATTCAAGTTATTGAAAGAGAAGCTCACCCATACTCCATTGCTCCAACTCTCTGATTTTGGTAAGACCTTTGAACTAGAATGTGATGCTAGTGGGATTGGAATTGGAGGTGTACTAATTCAAGAAGGTAAACATGTTGCTTATTTTAGCGAGAAATTAAGTGGGCCAAACTCTGAATTATTCCACTTATGATAAAGAATTGTATGCTTTAGTTCGTATGCTTGAAACTTTGCAACATTATCTATGGCCCAAAGAATTTGTTATACATTCTAATTATGAATTGCTAGAACATATTAGAAGTCAAGCTAAAATAAATAAAAGACATGCTAAATGGGTAGAATTTATTAAGCCTTTCTCATATGTCATAAAGCATAAGAAGGGAAAGGACAATGTGATTACTGATGCGCTTTCTAGGTGATATACCATGTTATCTCAAATGGATCATAAAATTTTTGCTTTAGAGACCATTAAAAAATTATATGATGTTGATTTGGATTTTAAAGAAGTGCTTGAACATTGTAAAGAACGGAGAACATGAAATAAATATGTGTTGAATGATGGTTTGCTCTATCGTGCTAACAAGCTATGCGTTCTAGCTAATTTCGTTCGTCATTTGTTGTTACATGAGGCGCATGGAGCAGGATTGATGGCATATTTTGGAGCAAAGAAGATTGAAGATGTGTTCGCCACTCATTTCTTTTGGTCAAAGATGAGATGTGACATCGAGCGCTACCTGTCACGTTGCACCTCTTGCAACATAGCTAAGTTTCGCTTAAATCCATATGGTCTTTACATGCCTCTTCATGTTCCTAGTGCACCTTGGGAGGATATTTTCATGAATTTTGTTTTAGGATTTCCTAGGACAAAGAGGGGGAGGGATATCATATTTGTAATTGTAGATCATTTTTCTAAAATGGCATATTTTATACCTTGCTATAAGAGCGATGATGCTACAAACATAGCTGATTTATTTTTCAAGAAAATCGTTCGACTACTATCGTCTCGGATCATGATATAAAGTTTTTGAGTCACTTTTGAAGATCACTTTAGAATAAATTGGGAACGAAGCTGCTATTTTCTACTACGTATCATCCCCAAACTGATGATCAAACTGATGGGAAGAGTGTTTACCACATATTGAATTTGCTTACAACAGGTTGGTACACTCTACCACTAAGGTAAGTCCGTTTCAGGTAGTGTATAGATATAATCTCCGTGCTCCTATTAATTTACTATATTTGCCGACTTTTGAAAGACTTAATTTAGATGCTAAGAAATATGTTGAATTTATTTTAAGTTGTATGAAACCACTAAAAAGAATATAGAGAGCATGACTGAAAAGTATAGGATTGCTGGAAGTAAAGGTAGGAAGGAAATAAAATTTGAACCGGGTAATTTAATTTGGTAGCATTTGAGGAAGGATAGTTTTCCAGAACTAAGAAAGTAAAAAATTGATGTCTAGAGCTGATGGACCATTTAAGATAATTGAGAAAATTAATAATAATCCATACAAATTGGGCCTACATGTAGTCCCACATTTAACATTTCAGATCTGAAGCCCTACTTAGGAGAAGAAGAAGAGCTTGAGTCAAGGACAACACCAATTCAAGAGGGGGAGAATGATGAGTCCATGGCTCCTTCAGATACAATTAAAACTATTAATATTTCTCAAATCATACAAGATCCAATTATAAGAGCACGTGCGCGACAATTAAACCACTAGGTGAACTCATTCCTTGCTGTTCATGCTTCCTTGGATGGATTCCTACTAAACTTTTGTGATGCATTATTGCTTAGGAACATGGGAGAAGCACCACAACCTTACCCGAACGTCACCCCTCAAAGGCCAAGTCTACTCAAACTTGAGGCTGAGCTCTAGTCATGGTTGTGGTCTAAGTCGTGGTCGTGGTCGAGTTGCAGGACAGCACGTCAGTAAAACAGGCGTAACTCTCTCATACGAAGTCCATTTTAGGCAATCTTGGACATTCTGGAAAGCTTACGACTAGCCCTTTCCAATAGATATGAGATCAACCAAATATTCCTTATAGTTTAGTCAGAGTCAAAGAAATAAGGTGTTGTGCCACCATTTTGGACCTAGTTGGGTCTTGTAATCGTGTCGGGTCGAAGTCCAGGTTGTGACCTCTTTTCATGGCTGCACAACCCTAGTTCAACCTCCTCACATCTCCCTATATATACATAGTAGTTGTCATAGTTTAGGCTTGGGTTTTGCTTAGATTATTCTGTTTTATACAGTTTTGCCGCTTGTTCGGTTTGTAGAACCCCAACTCGAGTACTTCATTGGTAATTAGCAATATTTAGATTGCATGTACCTGTTCTTGCTTGTGTTCTCGATTCACTTACAGGAAAAGTCTTCTTGGCAAGGTCAACCGTGTCTTAGCACGGTTGATAACCACGGATTAGTGGTGTAGTGGTTGCAAGGATTCTTGATCTGTTCTATTCGGAGCCTTTGGATCATCAATATCGAAACTCCATCAATTAGCTTATCATATTACCTTTCAGAAGATTGAGCAAACACGCATCAGCCCACGGCACCACTGCACCGGCCACGACTTCGGTTGCCGAAAGGAGTTGCCTGGGGAAGGAAAACACTTGAGTTGGTAGCATTAAATGAGATTAGACTGGTTAGGTGCTGGTCGTGGGGTTTCCTTGTGCAATCAGGGGACTGGTTATGCAAGCCCTGCTAGACGTGCGTGCTAGAGTCAGCTTTTGATAATATCTACTGCTAGCGGACTTTTTCTGGTGTGGGCCCACAGAACAGGGGACCCTCTTATTCTTTACATCAATAAACTTATTTCATTTACTAAAAAAATTTCAGTACATTTTTCATGACTCCTAGCATTTTTAACATATAAAGCATGATCATACAAAGCTAACAAAAATATTTTCATAATTTTTGGAGCTATATTTAATTTACTATGCACTGTACAAGAATCTACCAATTTAATAGCATAATAATAATTCAATTTCGGCTCCCGTGGACGAGCGTGCCGACGATGGGCCAAGACAAAAAGAGCGTGCACAAAAGCTTCAAGGGGTCATGAGGAAGCTCACTGAGGGCTCAGATCGGGGTATGGAGTGGTGGAGCAACAGCGCGATGGTGAGGTGGTGGAGGACACCGGAGTTGGGGAAGAAGGGCGTCAATGCGCGAAATCCGACCAGGACATTGAGGGGATCCGGTGAGGGAAGCTCGGAGAAGGCTCCATGACTTCGCTCTGGACTTCCCTTGGCTTGGGCTCAAGGGATTCTGTCAGTGGTGCACTAGATTTAGCCAACAATGTGGCTATGCTACTCTGCTCTGTTTGGCTAGGGAGAAGAGACGAAGCAGAAGGCTCGCGCGCGAGAGAGAGAGTGAGGGAGAGTATGAGAGGGCAGGGGTTAAGGTGGCGACAGAACTCCCTGGATGCAGCTTGGTGACCGATGATGTGGCTCAGTGGCCGGCCTCATAGTCAACAACAGCGGCGGCCGACAGCAGAGGTAGAGAGAGGGAGAGGATGACCAGTGGGCCCGAAGGAACAGTGACCAACCAAGTGAAAAATATCCCCTTCCCTTCTCTAATCCAAAGAAAGCCTTCCCAAGCTCAAAAATTCTAGGAAAATTTTTGTGAGATACTATAATTCAACTGTAGCCCATTTTAAGTGGTTTGACCCAAAAAGACTGAGACAAATTTAAATGAAAATTCTTCAAATTTGTAACCTTTTCTAAATTGCTCTAATTTTTAATGCTTCAATTTTAATCCCTAAAATTTGTGAAAATTCACTAATATTCTTCATATAACATGAAATAATTTATAAAATTATTTTAGACCCTAGGTTACATAGTAATTTTCTGAGAACCTTCGCAATGCATCATTTTCCATTAAATTTGTCAATTTATATTTAAATTTCAATTGAATTAATTACGTTCTCAAACCTTCAATTATGATGCTGATGATGCTCATGAATGTTTAATGACATGTTTAAAGATTTTGAGATGTTACAAAGGAGGACGAGGACGAGGAGGAGGCAGAGGTAGCCGTTGGCACTGGAGCTCCCGAGAACCCCACATCATCGACAATGACGATGATGATGACGATGGCAACATTGATTGGGATGAGCTCGAGAAGTTATTGTTGTCGTTGTCATCAGCGGACGATGACAATGACAACAGTGGCCCGCCGTCTAAGAAATGTAGGCTTGCATAGACTTAGTGTCAATCTTTTGCAATCCGGATGTTGGTTTTTGTGTAATCCGAAACTTCTTTTTTAATCATGACCTTATGTCTTTTGTAATCAATTAGGTTATTTAGTGTAATCAGGAATATATTTCTTAGTGTAATCATGATCTTCCTTGTGCAATTAGGAACTTATTTTGTAGTTACATTCTTAGTCTAAATTTTGCATTTTCAAGCTTAGTGTCTTATTTTTCACTTCTAAGTTTGGGAAACACGTCCTCTCTGAAGCCCTATCACCGTATCACAGCCCGTTCGTGGCATCAACCGGCGGTGATAAAATGTATATCACTGTCAGTTCCTTTCACGAGCCGGCATATCACTACGGGCTCGTGGAAGGAACCAGCAACGATATACATGTTATCGCTGCTGGTTCCAACGGACTTATTATTTTTTTGGTTGTTGGTGGTTATAAACCGGCAATGATACTTTATTACTGTCGATACTAGCCAAACCGGCTGTGATAGCCGGTCACCTATTGGGGTTTATGGAGTAGTGCTACCATACAAATTAATGGATACATATACGATGGCACTCCATCATCAGGGTATACTATATTTCTTAGTAAATCTTTAATTATTAATTATCAAATCATCATCGATCTATAGCAAAGTGTCTCTATAGATGGTTTTTGTTGTAGTGTGTGTGTCTTTTCCTCAGTGTTCTTAGTCTCCACATGCTCTCGTGGTGGTCCGATAAGATTCTGAGGTGATGGGGATACATGTCGGGCTTGGAGATGAGAATTATCGCTTATGTTTGTATAATTCAGTTAATCTCTAAGATCCTTTCTGGAATACCAGTTGTAATCATAATATAATAGATGCCTGTTCGGGAATTTTTTTTACAAAACTGATGCATGCCAGGCGGGCCGGCCATGTAGAATGATGATGCAAACGAATGCAGTGATGTATAGTTACTCCGGTTGCGATGCGTTTTCTGCTGCGACCTGAGAGCTGTTGAAGCCATGCATGCTATAGTTAGAGCCCTCGATCCTACTCCTCCCCTACCCAAGATGAAATGAAAGGCACGCGTCATTGTTCTACGATATGGATTAATCAAGTGGTCGTGTAAAGCAGCAGCCACCCAACATTGGAGCTAGAAGCTAATCCATGGAAACCTTATCCTTCATTTCTGGCTCGTTGAACAATTTCGCCATCTCCTCCTAACAGCAGCCCGTGAAGGTAGAAGCCAACAAAAGATGCATGATGCAAAACCCAAGAAACAATGCGGACCGCAGAGTACATGCATGCGTGTCTCTTCTATGATGAAGGGGCGGAACCTCCAAAACGTCTCCATCCCTTCCGTCTAACGTCCATTCATGTGCCATTGGCAGTTTCCAAGGGGGCTGGTGTGAACGTTTCAGGTTATGCGTTCTATACTCCTATTGCGGCGTTCATATGTTGACATGATTAATACATAGAAATCTACTGCCCACCATATAATTATCTATTATCTATTAGTATCGATTTAGAAGACTAGCGGTTCGAGTCCAGATTCATCGGAATGTGTATAGGGAGATGAAGAGGATCTTTTCTTAATATGTTATGTAAGAACTGACATAATCTACATGAGGAAAAAGAAAGAAAGCTCATCTTAGAGCACATATGCCTCGACACCACTTCTCCTTTATCATTCTACACTTAGGATTTGTTTGTTTGGGTTTCTACAAGCTATGATTTCTCCATAAACTTGCTTCTAGTATAAGCACATCCAGATTTGTTTCTGTCTTCTCAGGCTTTTATAGTAGTAAAGACTGATTTTGCTTCTCAGAAACCAATAAAAAGCAGGTTGTTTGTTTGTATTTCTAGCCTCTGACAAGCATAAGCTGAATGAAGTCCAAATAAAGGCCTTAGACTATGCCAATTGCGTTCCACACCGCTACCCTTGTGGTGTAACTCATTAGGTCTCACTTATTCTACGACACCGCGCCTACCACGCCCAGAAAGCACCAGGGAAAATGTGATAAAGTGAGGGCTCAAGACTGAAGGGGCACTACTTGTGTGGGCTATCCAAACAAGGCCAAAGTTATACTCCATCTGTTGCGGTTTACCTGGCATATTAGCGTTTTTGCTAGACCAAGAACACCCAGCGCGTTCAAATTTCGGGTGAATCTACCCTCCCGCGCAGCAGTTAATTTCCTTCCTCATTTAACTCTCGCGCAGCTGAAACCACCCTGCATGAAAACGAATCTTTCACCACGATCTTGCATGCGCCAATCAATCTTGCATGAGAGAGATTATGCGGCAACACTACAAGGTTCCACACTTGTGGAAGAAATTTTTAGAAAAGCATGATGAACTTCCGATTAGGTTGCAATGCGATTCTACCATGGCAAACGAGGCAATGGAGTTCTTTAGTTAATTTTATCAATGTTTAATCCATGCAATGTTTAACCTTGTTTAATCAAGCAACTCTTATCCGTGCACTAATTGGAACTGTAGCTAGTCCGACGATAGGAACTTTAGCTAGTCCGAAATTCAGTAAACTTGCACATGTATAGCAAATGAAAACTAAGTAACCAAGCCAGAATAGTTCATCCATACAAGTACTAGTCCATGGATGAAATCGCAACAAAAATATATTGGATGCAAGCTGCATTAGTTCATCAATACAATGATGGCAGCAAAATTTTCAACATGTCACCAATTACCGTGTTCTCCGAATCGGGCGGTAGTGAGTCAGGCACAAATCTGTCATCCAGTGTGTCCAGCGCAAATTCGTCGAGCAGCAACTGTTCAGCATCTTGGGTTTCATCGTGTACCAACCAGCAGGTACCGTGGCCGCACCACCAGCCGTTGTAGACAAATCGAGGCCCACACAGGTCCTCATCCTCGACGTCGTATGCGCCCTCGTCATCACCCTCGTAGCCGCACCCGTGGCCATCATCGTCCTCAACATCGTCCTCATCAAAGAAATTGGAGACGTAATCCATTAACTCCTCCTCGGTGACATTCTTCAGCCAATCCTTCGCCACGGCCAGAGTGGTTGGATTCACAGTGTCTACCTGGTGCTCGCCGTTGTCGGTTTCAGTGGCGAAGCCGTTGTCCATGCTATCTTCCGCAGCCGACGCACGACATGCTGGCCCACGCGTGTGCACACCATGGCCGAGATCGCTGTCGCCCTCGCTGTTTTCCCCGATTCCTATCTCCGTCGTTGCCATGGCAGTCGTGCTCGCTGTTTGGCCGGGAATGGAGAAGAGGAAGGAGTAGTGTGGAGAGATTAATTGTTGCATGCGAGGAGGAGAGGAAGGAGAAGCTGGAGGGATCCAGAGGGATATTACCGGGAGTATTAATGACTCCACATTATAAGGGGTTACCGGGAGTAAACACGAGAAGGGTGTTACTAGAAACTAACCTCCCTAAGCCTTAAGCGCCACCTAATATGGAATCTGCGTGCAAAAGTTATATGAACCAAAAGGGAGGAAGTACATATGATCTATGACTTAGCATTACTTCGCAGATGTCCACTTTTTTCGAACACGGGAATACCCCATTCCCTTTACAAATAACAAAATCCAGTCTTACAACCAATAGCTGACAGAGTAGCAGATGCAATAGCACTACTACAAAACAAGTGAACAGTGTAGGTTCCAAAACCTCATCAGTGTTGGTTTTTGACCTGACACTGATTACTCGGCACTGATAGTCTGTGACTATCATTGTCGGGTATTGAACCGGCACTGAAAATCACTATTAGTGCCGGTTTGTGGATCGAACTGGCACTGATAGTACACATATCAGTGCCGGTTGGTAATACGAACCGGTACTGATTTGTGTACTATCAGTGCCGGTTTGTTTTCCTAACCGGCACTGATAGGTATTTCCCTGCTATTTTCAAAATGTGGTTGTTGTCGCCAATTCTGTGTCATTTTCAAATTTTGGCGGTTGCCGGTAATAGTATAC
Source organism: Phragmites australis (assembly GCF_958298935.1). NCBI lineage: Eukaryota > Viridiplantae > Streptophyta > Magnoliopsida > Poales > Poaceae > Phragmites > Phragmites australis. The sequence goes on along the minus strand of NC_084941.1, from coordinate 17,541,988 downwards.
GGTATATTTATGGACACGCACATATAAATTTAATTTACGAGACGCCGATTTTTATCGCAGCATATATACACAAGAACATATAAATTTCATTTCTAAAACATCAAGTCTCGTCACAGTACATATACACCGTATACATGTGAGGTTTCATTACAACAATGAAAAAGAGTTTAAGGTTTCTTGCTAATCGAATGTTATAAACTCTGTTTTTTTCTTGTTGGATGAAGGTAACGAGAAAGAGGAGTTAAATTCATGGAACTCGTCGGTTGGACTGATGACTTGATCATTGATGAACCCAACAAGTTGTTCTTGAAGTGCTTTGATTTCAATGGCCATGAGTCGATCTCTGGATAGCGTGAGGAGGTGCAATTTCAAAAATTGAATAAATGAATCCTTATGAACGCATGTTGAACCTAAAAATTAGTTATCAAGATGTATGTCACATACCTCAGCATCGACCACCTGGTACGACGCATCTCCGTTGAATCCGTACATGAATTCCATTACATAAAAACCACATAAATTATTTCCCAGGTCCTGCTTCCTACAAGCAAAGTCATGTCGGATAATCCATTCTTTCAAGAATGGCCGGTGTCTGACACTCTTCTTGATATATCGTAGGTACACTCTGAGTGTGTGTGATTATTACCGTAAGTATACTTAGATTCAATCGAATCAAATATTACAAGAGCAATAACGAAATGGTTGGGTTTTACATTTGTAGCAAGTCAATGACGGGTTGGTAGGATTATTTTGGATTATTTTGTGAGTCAAAAATAACGATCTTGCTGATGTCTAGCTGGATGACAAGGAGGATTCGGTGATAACTGCACATAGGTCACCATAGGTTAGTTGGTCCTAATTTCTAACTATATATTGCTCGAAAAGAGTAGAACATTCATGGAGGGAAACACATACCTAAAGTGGTAGGGCAAAAGTATGTATTTCTTTAATTGTAGCTCCAGAATATACTTCAATGCATAGTCACCGGTTCCTTTTGGATCGGATTGCATCATTGTCAGGTTTACATGATGTGGGTTAACGAATCCCACATGGTCGATGCCCTCTGTCATGCATCTTTGTACCTCCATTTTACATAAGAAATAAGTTAAGACATTCAATCCAATGGTACATGAATGTATATTGTGAATTATATGTATACGACACTTACAGAGTCCAACAACTCAAGATAGACATGTCGAAGGCATCTTGCTGGTACAGTCGATACATTTCCTCAAATAATATATAAATAGAGCCATCCCCGTAGAGGAAATCTCGATCCTTGTATCTGGCCTCAAACATTTCTCTACCATCCCGCGACTCCTTCATGTACTACGCATGGAATTTTCGAAGTTGATATGTCAGTTTGTCCCACAAGTTTGGCACAACCAAGAGTTCGCCCAACTTAAATTGCCATCTCTCGGCTGCCTTTAGTGCTATGAACTCGTCTAAAAATTGCTCTTTTGTCATTTTAGCATCTTCAAGAAATCTTTCTAAATTCTGTTCTTATCGTATATGTTCGATACAAGACTCTTTCAAGTATTTCTTGCTTTTGATGCGTGCATAGTCTGATTTACTCTTACGCTCAACAGGTTTGGCCATCTTTAAGAAAAACTTCTGTATTTTTACACGAATTGGTTTTTTTTTTTTGAAAATATACGCCAACCACATACTAGAAAATTAGAGCTAGATTTTAGGGCATTTGCAATACCTCCCTAATTTTTTATTCTTTGCAAGAATGTCACTTGAATGACAGTTATAGTGATTTTTTTTTGCAATTTTTAATAGCAATAACGGTTCTAGTAGTGGTAAATTTGCATTTATCCATAGATTTTAATGTACGCCTTCACATCTATTTACATGTGACTATTAATCTACTCCTTAAATCATCTACAATGATAAAATATTGATCTTTCTCTAATTTATATCATATTGGAGCTCTTGCTAATTCCAAAATTCAACACCAAAGAACAACCATCTAAATTCAAATCTAGAGCAATATAGCAACTAAATCCAACTAAGAATTAAATGTAGATCATCTCTATACATCTGACAAAACAATGACAAAGTTGTAAACTTTTTCTAAATTAGATCTCAATTGCATCTCTAAATCCAAAACTATAGAGCAAGCACCAAGCATCAACCCTAGAGCAATCTACCAAGTAAATCTATCTAAAAAGGAAATATAGAACATCTTATTAACCTTAGAGCACTTTACTCCTCCAAATCTTGATTCCTCTAACCGTAGAGATGGCAAAAATGGTGAACGACGCTGTTCTAGTGGGCCTGCGGCAGCTCTAGTCGCGCTTGGGGAGGAGGGCTTTATACTGTAACGCACCATCAGTGCCGGTTGGTATATGATGTATCAGTGTCAGTTCCAGCTATGAACCGGCACTAATAGTGACTATCAGTGCTGGTTCTTAACTCCTTAGTGACTATTCGCCCATGAGAGTTTAAGAACCAACACTAATATGTCAACAATACTGGTTACTGTTGAATTGACACTAATGAACGGATACATATAATGATGTTCTATAATAATGTAGACTGGTAACAAATTAAACCAACTACTATACTACTCGACATATGAGTAATAGGGCTAGACCAAGGTAAAGCTAAGTCCCAGCAGACAGCAAAACAAGAGTGCACACGACCATGAGGTCAATAACAGAACAAGATAACCAGGTTCCAGGAATGTTCACGATAAGATCAGTGAGCCGAATTGTCTTCATCATGAAGCATCTGATCTTCATCCTCAGCACCCTCTTCAGAAAGGATCAACAGCTGTCCAGTAGGGTTGGCTCTTACAAAACTGATACTCGTACATGTTTCCGAAGGCAGAAGTCATTTGTGCCGTTAAGGGCACATGCCCTACATGCAGAGACCGACGTAGATCCTGCTTCGAGATGCGCGCTCTACTTGAGAGAGAGTGAGAGCATTGTGTTTTTAGGAAGTGTTTGAGCGTGAGCCTGTATGGAATGGTCCAGGACGAGGCCTCCTTCTCGTGTTTGGATGCATGAATCATCCATCATCCAGGATGATACCTGGTGCAGATTCCAAGTATATTCTCCTTAGATCCTGACGAGTCACTCCATATGAATGGTACTCAAAATTTCCTTCTATTCAAAATAGTGGTTTTTTTCTGCAAAAATTTCAGAATTTTTGTACGTATTTCATAATTCATGTGTAATCCATTTTTATTGGATTCACCAAAATACTTGTGTAGAATTGAAACTAAAATTCTCAAAATAAAAGCTATTTTTATTACTTCTAATAATTGTTAGGGTCTTAAATAAATCCAAAAAAATGAGAAAATTCACAAATATTCTTCTTATGTAATGGACTAATTTCTAAAATTATTTCCAGCCCTTGATTATATTGCGAAAAAGTGAGTATTTGTAATACTCCATTTATATGTATTTTTATCATTTTATGTGATAATAACGAATATAAAATTTATTATTTGTATAAAATAATTAGTGTTATACATCGATATAATACATAGCTTTTAAGCAACTAAACGCGTTCTCGCATCATTCCATACATCCAACAAAACGTATTTTCGTATCATCCCATACATCCGATCAAATATATTCTCGTACCATTTCATACATCTAACCAAACAACATATTTGTATCACCTCATCCAGATCATTGCATCCAGATCATTCCATCTAAAGTAATTTCATCCTATTCGAACCTTAATGAATTAGGGGGAGACGAGTGGCTCGGATCTTGGTATTGAAATGTATGACGGATGTTGTGAAGACACGTGCCAAGGGCGAAAAATCTGTTCCGTTTGCTTGCAACATAGAGTTTCAGTTTCAAGCCGAGGTGTCCGAACCAGTACATCCATTGTTCTTTTCTCCTTGCGCGGTGACAACGTACGCATGTCACTAGTGAGGTGTACGTACATGAGCAATTGAGCGCGCTGCATCTCGACTCTTCTTCTCCACGTCTATAAACGCCACCCGAGACGTAACCCAAGGCGCTCCCAATCAACGACAAGATGGGTACCAGCACCGCTACAAAGAACTCTTCCTTGCTGCTTTTCTTGGTGCTGCTCTCTTGCTTCCGGTGCCACTTCGCCGCCCACCATGGCCAGAAGCACACTCAGCCAACACCATCCACCGCGGTCATCGTCGGCTCCGTTCACTCCGGCTCAGAGCCAAGGAACGCCGTCTCAGGTGAGCAACTTGTCGTATCGTGTTCTCGTGTCACACATGCATGTTCCAAGCTTATGCTACTTCATTTCCAAGAAGTTAGCGTAGCCGGTTTCTAACACTGCATGCCCACGGCTCTCTGCCCCTCTTATGTCCCAGGCACCCTGGTCGCCGTCCGTTGCCACGACGGGAACGGCCGGACGGTCTTCCGGAAGCAAGCCGTCACCGACCGCCACGGCAGGTTCCGTGTCCACCTAGCACCGGAGCCAAGCGGCCGGCTCGGCTCCGTGACGTCCTGCTCGGTGCAGCTCCCACAGCCGTCGAATGCAGCGCCGTGCGCTGCCGCCCCGACCTCTCGTGGGCTCCATCTCATCGCCCCGAAGCACCACGGTGGCGCCCACGTCTTCTCCGCCGGTAAATTCGCCGTCCGTCCGGAGCTCTGCAGCCAGAAGGGCCTCTTCTTTCCGCCGATCCCTCTCGTGCCGGAGCCGCCGAACATCGGCGGCGTGCCGATTCCACCGAACCCAATCACGCCAGCCCCGCCATCTCTTGTGCCACCGATCCTTCCCACCCCGTCTCCACCGTCCATCCTGCCACCGCTTGTACCACAGCCGCCGCCATCATCCATATTGCCGCCTCTTCTGCCGCCGTTGCTTAACCCCCCACCACCGCCGCCCCCGCCGCGTCTTCTCCCTCCACTGCCGTTGCTCCCTCCACTGGTTCCTGGCGTACCGCCGGCTTCCGCTTCAAAGAACCGCCGGCCGGGGAATCCCTAAGCAAGACGTTGATTTTATTGCCCATAGATATACACGTCCCATCCCCGAGTTGGTTAGGTTGCCGCAGTGTGTCAGTACTCTGTAACTCTATGCACCATGGTTTGGCGTCACGTTCAGATCGAAGTATTTGCTGTGTATTACATTGAAATATGATGTAACAAGGTGCGTGTATTTAACTTTCCTGCTCAGTAATATGTGTAAAAACGATCTAAACAAATGAAATGTTTATCTTCTACTTAGTTTCGTGGCTATGTATGGTAATGGGAGCTGAATATTTTATCGCTATAGTATGTGTTGTCATCGTCTTAATAGTGACGATAGTTAGAAATTTAAACATAAAACTTCCATAAATAACTATGAATCAACTTAAGAGCATTAATTAATAAACAACAAACAACATTTCCACCGCAAGCAGCGTAATGAAGTGGGGTGTTACCAACTCTTGCCACGTGGAAGCCATAGTACAGTGTGATAAAGATGAATAAAATGACAATACAACAGATAAATGGTTCACTTAATAAAGAATCATATCTCAATATGCTAGAACAAGCGAGCACTAGGCAGTAAAAGTACAAAGTTGAATGACGTGGACTTGCAGATATCAAGAGGCTAAGAGGGACAGATTAGGAAGGTTTTCCAGGTTAGTAAAGGAAATCTGTCCTCTCATGCCATGCCACGGGCATATGTACAAATTACGCATACAAGATAACGATTGAAACCATTTCAAGACCAAGAATCATATACGTTGTTGTTAAATTGCTGACTACTTACAATGTTCTCACTAAACACGCTAAGCACTCACAACAAGAATGTACCAAAAAAGTAAAACTGATAAACAGCCAAGCATATACATGACAATGATTAGCAAGTTGAAAAGAAGCAACTAAAAAAATGAAAGATAGCAAAATACCTATTAAGTCAATAGTCGTTCCATCCTCAATAGTGGCATCAGAAATAGATGCTCCTAAGTCCAGTAACAACTGCACGCACTCTACATGCCCATTTAACGCTGACATATGCAGTGGAGTTAAGCCTCCATCCACCTTCTTATTTACCATCTTGACCAAAGCACTGACACTGAGATACTATTGCATGATTCGTGTGCTAAAGTAAAATAAAGAGAAAACATACAAATTACCCAACATACTCATACAAATTACCCAACATACTCATGATCAAAATTAGCAACCGAATCTTCTTCAGATGATCTATAATTTGCCAAGGTGCAGAAGTTCGGTATGCTTGGCACATAATCTGCGAGCACAAGACGAAGGCATCGAGCATGACCATGCAGTGCAGCAAAATGGAGAGCAGTTCCACCATTGAGATAATCTGTCCTGCGAACCTATAAGACATTTTGCCATGTCAGAACTATATATCCAAGATATTACAAGAAACACTGTAGTTGAGAAAAGAAAAATGCTCACATTTACATTGAAAAGCATCAGTGTTTGAACAACCTCCCAGTGACCATATTGGCATGCTTGCATCAAAACAGTCTATATACAATTAGAGAAGCATACACTTAGATATAACATACTAATGCATATATTAATCTACCATGCATAACCAAATACAGGTAAATGTAAGAGAAATAGAGCTTACCTGCCCCAGTAATTCCTAAGGTTGATCTTGACGCCGGATTCAAGCGATAGAGAAACAATCTAATTTCGCAAGCAGCAAACCCATGTGAATGTGATTAGTATGCCCATCAATTCAAATGATGATAGTTGTTTAGCAGAGAAATGGTATTACCCCATGATGTCCCTGCGTAGCAGCATAATGCAGCAGTGAGTTGTGGCCACCGAATGTGGAGTACCGGGCAAGGCGAAGGTTGTACTCGAGGAGCGCACACGCCTCCAGAAGGTCGCCGTCGCGATCAGCTAACATGGGCTGTCCACTGGAAGCAGAGCATCCAAAGGAGTTGCCCACAAGACTGAGGAACCCCATGGATGCCCAAGATGTGGCCTTCACGGCACAACACCTTTTCTTGAGCGCACACGGGAAGACCTCGAATCAAATGCCCTCTAAATTTCTCAATCTTTTACAAGGCAGCCGCAAAGCGCATTCCAGGATGATTAGGAGCACAGGTTCAAAGGCCCAATTGGGGCACGTGGATGATCTCAAGCAAATGGCAAGAAAGACCTAATTTTCCCTGCAAAACCCCAAAATTTAGCAAGAAAAGCAACAAATTAACTGGCAAATTGCAACGACTCTTCCAAACATTTGGAGCATAAGGTAGACTTTTCACATAAACCAATAAATCGGAGTCAAATGATACAGTATTGTGGGGGGAAGATCAAACGCACCTTCGGAACTGCCCCGAACCGTCGGTCCCGAGCGAGCAGAACGGTATCGAGACCGACAATTCCCTCTAAATCAGTCGAATCCTTGCAAGAAAACAAGAAACCGGAGGGGGATTCACAAGACAAGCGATGCCCGCCTCGAGACCTTAGCGCCCACGATTCCAGCGAGGGCGCTGGGTGGCGAATCCTGGGGCAAAGCTAGGGCGATTTGTAAGAACGCAACCTTACGTTTGGGCAGGGACAAGGAAGGAGGAGAGAAATAATGACGCGCCCGTGAGACGGCCATGTCGGGGCTTCCGGTGGCGTCGACGGCCAGAGAGAGAGAGGGTGGAGACTCGAGCGACGGATTTGTTGGGGGTTGGAAAGAGGGAGGCCACGGGGAAGGGGAGGTTGCGGGTGGGGTCAGTGGGAGCACGGAGGTCACGAGCGGGGCAGGCGTGGAGGTCGCGGGACGCAAGCGGGAAGGATTTGCCGGACGATGGGCGAGGGCGGAAGGATCCGGCAGACGACGTAGCCAGTGAGCGGAAAGGACGGGGCAGGAAAAGGCTGATGATAGATGGATTAGAGATGTTTTAAGTAGGAGAGATTTTATGTATTATATGAATCTATGATCTTTTCTTGATTCTCCGGCATCGGCAGTTAATGCCTTGATACAAAGCTTTTCTTTTGAAGCAGAGCCTTAAGACTAGCCGTGTGAAACGTAAGTTCCATGTATTGGTCACTAAAGGTTCGGCAAATCCGCCTATTGGGTCCCTTACGAGCGGGCGATGGGCTATGCGCCTTCGAGTCATGGAGTTGACACCTTTTTTCTCCGCACGAGCTCCTTCTTCCCCGTTCGCAACATACTGCACGACTGCGTGCATCCTCTGCTTTGCTGCGGTGCTCCGCCGTCCCCTCGATTCGCTGCCAAGGCTCTTCCGTTCACATCATCCGATTCGTAGCCCTCTGCCTCCTTGCACAGGTCCTACCGACCATTTTCCTTTTGTTTTTCCCTTGCGAAACAATAACCACGCATGAACCCATTAGATATGTTATGGGAAGCTCTCAGCGTGAATCAAAATCTCAGGTTGGGTGTTTTTGAGTTTGAAGCTGGCACTTTTGTCGAGACCGGTCCAAAAACAGACCAATCTCAACTATGCGTTCAACAATAAATCAATCCTAACAAATAATGATTTCGTAGATGATAATAAAACAATATTCTTTATTTAATCGAATAAAAGCGTCTTACAGGAGGGACCTTCATCAGCCAAAAAAAACAAATAAAACTGCATCGGAATCTACGCAAGGTATTCATTTTCATTGAGCATCTCCACAGCCAATCGGTAGAGAACACTTCCTAGACTGCTCCTTCTTCTAAGAACTCTACAAAATCTTCCCCAACTGAATATGATATAAGTATAGTAAGTATGAGCACATGTTACACTCAACAAGTTATGAAATAATATGTAAATAAAGGTATAAACAAGGATAAAGCTAACAAGTCTCTTTTGCATAGAAACAACATTTATTTGAAAACAACAATTTTGAAAGCGAGTAATTAATTTAGTGAACAACAGTAAGTAAACAACCTCAAGATTTTCACGTCTTAACCTTTTCACATATCCAACCACCTCAACCATAGTTACCACTACTAAGGTTGACCAAAACCAAGCATCTCAACCATAATTCTCACCACCAAAGTTGATCAAGTATCAAACCAGCTCAACCACGGCTCTCACCACTGTGATTGACCAAATCAACTAAACCATCAAGTTCTAATCATTTGAGGGTTCATCGTTGCTCTTGACTGTGAGCACGATTGATTAATCAATTTTCACACTGCAAAGATTATACACTTTACCCACAAGTTAGGATTTTCAGTTTTGTCCGTGTCCATGAAACATTTATACAATTTCGGGTTGTGCAGCTAGGAATCACTATAAGGTCTTTGCAAAGTCCCTCCCAACATGTGTATCCTCGCTAAGGTTTCACCTGCGCGTGAATTAGGCCTCAACAATAAAAGCCCCTTCTTGCGCTAGATAGTTCCAGGAAATACACCCTTCTATTCCTACACCACCATCTGGTCTACACAATACTAGGAGTAAAGCTAATTAATTAGCTAGATGAATCATATACTTGGCTTGTTGTTGTACCATAAACTCGGAATGGTCTCTCCACAAATCGATCCTTATGATTTGAGCAAGACTACCAGCAACCCATCCTTGCAACCCGTACCGGTCTTCTCCAACCACTTGTTTAAATCCTATTTCGTGTTGTTAACAAAAGATTATCCTTCACTTTTAACATAGTTTGCATAAGACCATTAGCCGGTGTAATCGAACAATTATGTTCATCACTATCCCAAAGCAAGGTTAATTTTAAACTACCCTTCCATGAACCCACCAAACCAAGGCGACAAGGATGATAAAGGAAAATTAGGATATAGCCTAGCTTGGGATTCCCGACTGTTGGGGATGATCTCCCGCCCTCCACTTTGGAGGGAACCGCGAAGTCTACTAGAAATATTGCGTACTAGCCGTTGTGGTTTTGTTCCAGGGACTTCATCTGCAAGCGGCGAAGATCGTAGACCTACGTTGGTCGAAGGGTGTAGGCGTGTGTCGGTGTATCAGGAACCGGGGGTTCCTGAATCCCGAGGCCAGGCTAGCCATCCGCCACATGGCGCCATCCCGCGGGGTCTCTCCTGCAAGATGAGAAAAGATCAAGTCCCGGGAGAAAGCGCTCGGGGCCACAGTCGGTGGCCCCCGAATACCCCAGTTCCCCGATGATCCACGGAATCCAAGTACCGGGAAGAAAGTGCTCGGGGAAGTGTACAGTCACCCCCGAGCACCCTAGTCCCCCGATGACCAGGAGAGCTAAGTTCCGGGAGAGAGTGCTCGGGGCTGCGTGCGGTAGCCCCCGAGTACTCGGTTCCCCGAGGATCCGTACAAGAGTGCTCAGGAGAGAGTGCTCGGGGAGGTGAACGGTACCCCCGAGCACTCGATACCCCGAGGATAAGGAAAGGCATTCTCGGGAGAGAGTGCTCGGGGAGGTGAACAGTACCCCCCGAGCACTCGGTACCCCGACGATCCAGAAACGCCCCCGAGGGGCCCACCGATGAGGTGTCAACCAGTCAAAGGCCCGAGGTCGCATTTAATGAGCGTGCGTGGCCTGTCACCTCCAACTGCTCCCGCCGCGCTCAGCGTCAGTTCCTGCCATGTTCTGGCAGAGAGGCGTGGGGTTATTAATTGCATGGGTCCCGTCCCGTGCCATCCGGCCTGTCTCAGATAACGTCGTAAGGACTAAGGCGTTCCGTTTGCCACGCTGCTGTGGTAGGGGAACAAGACAGATCGGGCACGCCGGGCTGCTCTGCGGCTGCCCGGTGGGCCCTCTCCACGGCGCCCATTGCCAGGGCATTTATTGTGACGGATGACCGGGCGTGCGACGCATTTTCCACCCCCGGTCACTTCGCTCAGAGGAAATGATGACGCCCTTTCCATTTATGGCGTCTCGGAACTCGTGCCCCCCTCCCGTTCGGGGCGCGTTGCTGCCGGCGGGTACTTAAAGCAGCCGACGGCACAGAAGCAAGAGACGAAGAATAGCTAAACAGGAGACAAAAAAGAGAGCTGAAGAACATAGCAAGAGAAGCACTGTAAGGAAGGCTGAGCCCAGTCCCAACCGAAGAACAAGGAGCCCAGGCTCTTAGATAGATCAAGGTTCTTGTAACCAGCGACATCCTTAAGGGACTTCCTCAGGACAGTTATAGTATCCATACAGGAGTAGGGTATTACGCCACCGCGCGGCCCGAACCTATCTAAATTCCGGTGCATTTACTTCTTCTTGCACTAGGTCAACACCCCCCCCCCCACCGGCCGTTGCATTCATTCCCATTTATTTCTCCGACGAACGTATTCAGGATCATCCCAAGGCCGAATCTCTAAAAAGGGCTCTTTCAGGATCCCTGTGACTGGAGTTAATCCTCCGACAGCGTGCCCGCACCTTCGATCTCCTATACCGGCGAAGTCGAAGGAGACCTTCGGCTGACGAGCGAAGCCTGGACCCGCAATCCGCAGCGTTCGCAGCGGGCGAAGATGCAAGCCGACCTTCGCTCGAGGGATGAAGGCTATCCGATGGACATCCGAGCGGAGGAGGCTTCGATGCCCTTCGGAGACAGGAGTCGCCTCGAGACAGTGGGCCCGATTTCGGTCGCTCGGGGTACTGCTGTAATTATGTGATTATGCTCATTTGTACCATAATGCTCCCGGATATTCCGAGAATATAGCAGGTGAGGGGGTAGGATTTGCAAACCGCACCTGTGGTTGTCGGGTACGGGCTATAAATAGAGCCACTGTGTACCCGGAAGAGGTATCAAAAAAACTGTTCCGCCTCTAACACGTGTCACTCTGAGAGCCCTTCGATATCTCCGTATCTGCCTCTAACTGCATGGCGAAGGAGCCGGCCACCGGACCAAACAGTGCCTGCAGGTCGTGGCTATGAAAGAAAGCTTGGCGAAGCAGTCTCTTGATCACACAAGGACAGTGCACCATGCAGCAAGCTTCGGAAGAAGCGAAGGGTGGCAGAACCACAATCAGAACATGGCGTTTGCGAACCAATGGCAACAAATTCCTGCACCACAGTATACACCTGCAACTTCAGCTCAGTTTGATCAAACTAGGCAAATGAACCTCCAGGGGGAGTTACCTCCGCCACCACCGAGACCCGCGATCGAAGCACCACTAGATAGCAAATCAGTTAACACAACAAATCGTGGTTACAACGTGGTGTTGGCCATCTCAGGGGGATCTAACCAGTAGACAGAATCTAAGAGACAATGAAAAGAATATGTGTGAAGGGTCAACCACGTCGGAGTGGGACCAACGTACATTAATTCAAGATGGTCAAACATTCCCATTACATTTCGCAAGAGGATATGAGGGTCTTAGACTATGCACACACAGATGCCTTCGTCGTTACAGCAAACATCTCGGGAAATGAAGTACACAGGATCTTGATCGATGGAGGAAGCTCAGCGGACATCATCTTCGCTGATGCCTTCGATAAAACCAGGGCTTTCTCTGAAAGGCTCAAGAAAGTTTAGTCGACTTCGTACGAGAGCGACGGCTTCAGCAAAGGCGTGGTAAAAAAATATTGACAGTGGCGTGATATTTATAGTGTATGGTGGTGGCGGTTACAATTGCCCGCGTCGAAAATTGAACTGGCGCCGAAAACTATGCTTCGGTATACATCAAGAGCATTAAATGCAGGCGGTTACTGAGACCTTTCGGCAGTTACCACGGAGCTGTCTGGTAATCTATCAAACAGAAAAAAAACCTAATGGTAATAATACAACAAAAAAATTCCTTATACACAACAATAATGCTCAACAACATGCATTGACCCCAGTAGACGTCGACAGGCCGAAGGGGACGGCGTTGAGATATCTCGCAGACTACAGGCTCAGCCTATCGAAGATAAACCTTACCAGTAGGGGGCTACTGTTAGGGATGATCTCCCACCCCTCACTTCGGAGGGAACCGCGAAGTCTACTAGAAATACTGCGTGCTAGCTGTTGTGGTTTTGTTCTAGGGACTTCATCTGCAAGCGGCAAAGATAGTAGAGCTACGTTGGTCGAAGGGTGTAGGCGCGCCCGCACCTTCGATCTCCCATACTGACGAAGTCGAAGGAGACCTTCGGCTGACGAGCGAAGCCTGGACCCGCAGTCCACAGCGTTCGCAGCGAGCGAACATGCAAGCCGACATTCGCTCGAGGGACAAAGGCTATCCGACGGACATCCGAGCGGAGGAGGCTTCGATGCCCTTTGGAGACAGGAGTCGCCTCGAGACAGTGGGCCCGATTTCGGTCGCTTGGGGTACTGCTGTAATTATGCGATTATGCTCATTTGTACCATAATGCCCCCTGATATTCCGGGAATGTAGCAGGTGAGGGGGTAGGATTTGTAAACCGCACCTGTGGTTGGTGGGTACGGGCTATAAATAGAGCCACTGTGTACACGGAAGAGGTATAAAAATACTATTCTGCCTCCAACACGTGTTGCTCTGAGAGCCCTTCGATATCTCCGTATCCGAAGGCTCACCTTGTTTGGGATCCCGGTCCCAACATCGACAGTATTAAATGCATGCATGTTTGTAAAACAAAAATATTTAAAAACATAGGTATAATATGGTCAAGGACAACTTGCCTTCTCGATACTTAGTAGGGTATTCAATGAAGTCTTGGTCCTGCAATTCTCCTAGCTTTTCCGTCGGAACGTCATGCCTACTCACTAGCAAGCGAAAAGACAACAAATAAATACCCCCTCTTGGTGTGTGTGTGTATATAAACAATCAAGTATCAACTAACTACATAAATTAAGATTTTCAAAGAATTTTGGCGAAAGGACAGTCAAATTGGAGCTACAGTTAACAAGATAGAGCTTCCGAAAGATTAAAATATGGCAAAAAGATTAGAGACAGGTGAAACTAAATGATTAGGAATTTTCTAGATTTCTTCGGAGCAATCTAGGATTTTCTTGATATTTATTGAAATTATTTTACTAAAGAAATAATATTATTTAAACCTTTAAGAGATTAATTAATAAATATTAAAATTATTTTTATACTAAAAACCTAATTTATTGCGCAAGCATGATGTCAACAGAACAATAAAAACAATTAAAAACTGAAAAGCTAACTAGGCTAAGGCCTCTTAAATCTGTCCGTCGGTTCAGACCTAACGGTCGTGATTTGATCTAACCAAAGGGGTATGCGGCTTCTAATCCCGACGGTCGGCTAAGATCCAACGACGGAGAGGTGGTTGGGCTCAACTCCGTCTGCCTTCACGGTGGCAACGGCTTTGCGACGGCGGCGCATAGCTGAAACTTGGCCAGAACGATGCTAGCGGCCTCGATTGCGTTGGCGAGCGACGGAACAAGACCGAGAGACTACAAAAAACTCACCTAGGGGGAACCTGGTCATCGCAACGGCCTTTGGTGGCATGGTGACATCGAGCGACGGCGGAGGACCTCGGAGCTCAACGCAAAGGGTTTTGCTGTGTTGATTTTGCGTCAACGAGTTGGGGGAAACCTTCGGGGTGATCTGGGAGGGCGTAGGGGCCATCTACTTATAGGTGCGGGCTGAGGAGAGTCGGGGACAGGGTCGGCTAGGGTTTTGACCACGGCGGGGTTTATCCAAGCTCGATTTCCCATTTGAATCGCGAAGCTTGGAGATAAGGTCGGGTTTGGTTTGAGGAGGACGTGTTTTATCTTGTACCTAATCTTTTGGAAGATCTCCAACTCTGGATTTGTTGGATTTGGCGCGAGCGGCATTGTGGTCTCCGTTTCGGACGCGCACATGCATAGCTGGAGGAAGGTGATGACAAGTGGGGCCCAGTTGTCAACGACGGACTGAGGGAGGGCGACATGGTGGAAGGTGGGTTGCAGGCATCCTTTGGCCCAGTGCGAGCATTGAGTTAGCAAGAACATGCCAACAAAGAAAAGAATTGGGCTGTAGCTTGGCTTCGGCCCAGCGTGCAGAGTGCGACACCAGCCGGATGAGGAAAAGAGAAAGGGAGGCCTACACGGGAGATCTGACAGGAAAATCGGGCAGAAAGGAAAAAGAGGGGGAGATGGGCTGAAAGGAAATTTTTGACCTGGGAAGTTTTTTTTTCACTTTCTCTTTTTCGTTTCTACTAATGGCTTTCCTATTACCTTTTTAATTTAGTAATTCCCGCAAAAGCTAACAAACAAAGCAAAGCAACAACTAATAGTCAAATAACAAACACACATAGAAAATTTTAAACTAGGCCAATTTTATTTGATTTATTTTAATTATTTTATTCGCACGCTCAAGTTCTTGGAAAATCGAAATTTGGGCTGTTACAACTTTGGAGTTGTTTTTGTCCTAGTTTTTGGATTAAGTGTTGAGTTTTTTTGAGTTAGAAGTTTTAATTCGACTAACTAATTTGATGTCAAAGCTGATGGATTGCAATAAAAGGTTTCAAATAATGATTTGGGGATACAAAGTTTCAATTCAGTTGAGTTCAAAAAAAATTAGTTGAAAGATTACAATTCGAGGTAACAGTTGATTATTTCGTTTAAAAGTGTCATTTAGATTGAGTTAAAAGTTGAATTTTGTGAGTTCAAAGTTGACGAATTCAAGTTCAAAGTTTTGATTCATGTGAGTTGGAAGCTGTGTTTTTTCTTGTTCAAATCCTAATCATCTCAAAACTGATGCTGTTCTTGCTCTGTATGGCAACAACAAAAGTTATGACAGAGCGGACTTGTTGGGGTTAGCACGGAGAAAGGATCTGAGCCTGCAAGAAGGGAGAACGTGATGCACACTGAGAGTTCTTGTGACGTGTTTCTTATCGGAGCACGTGGATTAGAGCTCTCTAAAATTGGGTCGGTTAGCTCGTTCCTCAAACTTTTATAACAATGGTCCATGGTTTGACCCAATAAAAGTGAGATTCAGCATGGTCCAATCTTTGCAGACCTAGGGTTGAATAGAGCTAGCACATTAGCACAATAAAATGCATTAATAACTCTTTCTCATTGGTGGTATAGTTGGTAAACACATCATAGTGCACTTTTTTTAAGAGAGAAGCATTCTAACTTGTTAACACATCAACACGCTCCCTAGACACACAGTTGTATTGCCTCCATTTGTACGCATACAGGTTGACAACTCTTTGATACTAACAAGTCGCACTGCTCCAAACTAGACAAAGGATAGGGGCAAATCCACTTACTTTCATTCTTCTTCGTTAAATACTCTCTCCGATCATAAATACTTATCATTTTAATTAAGATCTGATTAAATTTTTAAAACTTTAACAGTCAATAACTTTCAAAATATTTAATTTAAAAACATAAATCATATGGATAGATTTATCTTATAAAGTACTTTTATAATATTATATTTTATTATATATTATAATTATATTCTAATAAAAAAATAATGATTAAAATTGTACACCGAAGACTATGAAAAGTTAAAAGTAATAAGTACTTATAAGTGCAGGAAGTATTTTGCAACAGGTGAGGTATTGAGGTGGCACACCCCCTTTGCACCCTTTATTTGAGTCAATGGCCATCTCTCTGAGCAATTTTTTTGTTTTGCTTATCTACTAATAATATGTTTGCTAGCACATAGGGCACATCTAATAAAATATGTGATGGCACAAAATGTAAATGCCATGCTTAAATTAAAACAAAATCACTGAAGGTGTAACAATGGAAAATGGTAACGGTTCATCTAGGATGTGATTGGTTGACTGTACGAGGCAACTTGTTTCCGTAGATACGTATAATTTAAAAAACGTGTTTAGTTACCCGTATGTATTATTTTAAATTCTGAAGGTCACTTTTTTATCTAATGATCGAGATGGATTAAAGGACTATTTGTTTTAACCTGCTTGTAGCTTCTACTTCTATCAAAAGCACATAAGCTACATGCCAAAACAAACAAGTTTACTTTAAAAAATAGTTCTAAAGAAGTCAGAAGTTGTTTTTGAGAAAATCAACTAAAAACTACGAAACTAGCTGAGAATAATTTAAAAAAAAATAGTATGCTGAAAAAATATATTATAAAAAACAACAAAAAAAATCTAAAAACAATTTTTTAACAAAATAAAAAACACATCTTAAAAAAAACTAAAAAACAAACATACCATTACAACTTACAACCCACGTGATGGCAGAGGAAAAAAAAAAAATCTGCGCCCAATCCTAAAGCCCTAGGTCCCGAAACCACCACCGACCACGCCGGCGGCTCGCTGTTCTCCGTCCGAAATCGATGCCCCTGGCATTCGGCTTCTCGCGGTCGCGCCTTCTCAACCGGCGCATCAACCATCCGGCGCATCCAGTCCTTCGTCTCTGGCTCGCATTCTCCTCCTCCTCCGCCTCGCCGTCCGCGTCGGAGCCCTCCTGCGCCGCCACCGGCGGTCGCCTGGCCACCATCAGGGAAGGGCGGGCGGAAATCTTTGCGGACAATTCCAACTCGGTGTTTTACAACAAGGCTCAGGTTATACTAACTTGTTGTTTCTGCGCTCTAGATTTTGATGTTCTGGATGATGAAGCTGCAGCTTCAGCTGATTAGAAGCACCTTTTTGATTCATTCTTAGTGGAATCCGGGGAGTTTATTTGGCAATTTAGGCTATGATGGGGAAGTGGTTTTCTTATATTACAAGAATCACGTAATGAAATCATATCATGTATCAAGCAGTAATAATTTGGTTATTTTTGAAGTTGACATTGTTGTTTGTGATGTGACCTAGTCATTCAAATATGAAATTTATCTTATGACTTAGGAGCCAAATCGTACTGAGAGCGAGTTGAGACCTTCAATGTTCTCAGGGACTGCTAGTTTTGTGTCCCAGTTGAAATCTAGGTGCACTGTTAAACTTAGACCTTGATTGTTGTAACTTTCTGAGTACATTTCCTATCGTCAATCATTATTCATACATTAGTTTCTGTACAAAAGTTGTTGTCTTAAATTGTTGTTGATTTGAATTTTCATGCGAAAATGGCTTCAAAATAAAGTTTGTGTTAATTCATTCTTAAGAGAGTCCATTGCCTGTTAGGTTAACAACAGAGATATTTCTATTGCTGTACTGAGATCATTTATTTCGAAGAGATGTGAAGAACATGCCATCCAATCGAGGAAAGGTATGGAGTTCAAATAAAACATGAGCTAGTACCAATCTTCTATTGTTACACCATTATACTTCAACAGTTTCTGACCAGGCAGAAATACTGAAATACCACAAAATGTGATAGGAGGACCAAAAGACACTGCATTGAGCGAACAATCTAAGTATAAAGCGCCGAAAGTTCTTGAGGTGGGGTTTTTAAATTCTTATGCTAATATGCCCCTTCATATATGCTTTGAAAGAACAACTGTTTTTACAGTTTCTTATGGAACATTTTTTGCTTGTAATCACCTAATTCATCTTTGCTTTTGGTAAATAATTTAAGTACTGCTGGCATACACAGTGCCGATTCTTCCATTTCTGATTCTTCTCTTCATGATATGTTCAGGCTTTGGCTGCATCAGGATTAAGAGCCATTAGGTATGCCCTTGAGGTAGATGGAATTGGGGATGTTATAGCTATTGACAATAATGAAGGTGCATTTTTATGTTTCAGCTCAAGTATTGCAGATATTTTTTCAGAATATTCTGATTACAAATCTTATATTCTGTTTGATTGATTCTAAACACTTGTTTGATTAACTGCAGTAGCTATAGAAGCCTGCAAGAAAAATATACACCTCAATAGCAGTCTTGCATCTTCAAAGGTGGTACCGCATCTTGCTGATGCTCGTGTTTACATGCTCACCCACCCAAAAGAATTTGATGTGGTACTTCCTTCTTTGTACTTTCATGTGTGCTTACTTCTGTTGTGATTGGTGATGCAAAGGTTCTATTGCTGAGGAAAATTAAGTGCAGATAATCCTATGTATATAAATGAATGACATTTTGCACATGGCACGGTGTTATGTGCGGCATTGCCTACCGTCGCCGTGGGCCTAAGTTGGGAAATGAGCATTGGATCCCTTGACCTAAACAATGCATGGATAGAGACTTTCCACTAGGATAGCAATTCCAATTTTTTAGGTTTAGATTTGATATTTCAAATGGTAAAGCGTATGGAAAAGCTCAAACTAGACATGCATTTCAAAGGATGGCGGGATGAGCAAAATTCATGAAATTTTGACCAAATTTGATTCTTCATGTGCCCATTGGTGAGCTCATCAAGAATATCGCTCGCTTGGTACGGCCTGGGTCACTGATGCCTCCAGTCAACCTCTTATAGGATTTGGCCAAGGGCCTGAGTTGAAACAAGGTCCAAGACTGTGGGTATTTTTACTGTTCATCAATGAAGGCCACACCCATGCAAACTAGGCGCATAGCCAAGGAATAACTAAGGGGATGTTGTTGCACACATGGGGGTAGTTCAAATTTCTTTGTGTAGAACAGTGTTGTGAAAGACAGTATGCGCTCATCGGACGACGGGTGCCTACCACCAAGTGATTGATCGTTATATGGTCATTCAACCAGAATTTAACATAATTATGTAGTCGTTATAATATGTTTACTTGGCAATTTCGGCTATTGCTTCTAATAATATTCATTTTAATGTACAATTGTTTAAAATTAGATGTATTGGAATAATGATAAAAATCACCATATAAAACATGATTAATCCTATACTAGAAAGGCTCATACATTAAAACTAGGAAGATGTTGTCCTTGTTGATTAGGAAGGCTTGAGGTCTATACTTAAGGTCTATTTGGTAGAACTCTCTCTGATCCAAATTCTCTGCGGGGAGTGATTCTTTCGAGGAAGTGATTCTGTGGCTGAAAGTGATTATTTAGTGATTCTCTAAAATAAAATATATGGAGAAAGTGATTCTGTGCGGGAAGTGAATCAGGAGAAGTTTTTTTTTCAGCTCCCCAGTTTCTAGTTTTTTTCAGAGAATCATTCCCACGGATTTCACTCAGGGAGCTAAAAGTTGAAAGCTACTGTTTGGCAGAGCCCCCCTGATTCTAGCCGGGAAGCTGCTCTGGGAGTTCTGCCAAACAGGCCCTTAATTGTTCCCACAACTCCAATATAGGGCCAGAGAACAAACAGACAAAGATACAAGAGAGTTACCACACCTGCAACTGTAGAAGATCAGCGAAGTAAGGACATCAGTTCTTCCTTAGTGAACTAAATGGGCTAAGGCTTGCGAGATAACCGTATTCACGGATGATTAAATGGTAAACGGCTTATTAATCAGTGCAATTAGCCAATTAAACATCCAAACGTGTTTAGGGATCTACGCATATGCTAACCGTGATGCTTTGAGTCTCATCATAGAATTAACAGGCAATTAATTGGCCATACACACTGTTTTTCTTTTTTGAGATGCACACCGTTTTTCAATACACTGGTGTAGAACATGAAGCTTAGACCATCTCCAACAGCTACCTCAAATTTTCATCCTCAAAATACTATTACAGCATCCCCTATCACTATTACAGCATCCCCTATCCCTAACACTGTAGCAGTACTGTATCACTGGATAGAGGATCTGTTGGAGATGAATTTCCAGTGCTACAGTAGACCGCAAATTACTGTAGCACTAGAATCCTCAAATTTGGAGACTCCGTTGGAGATGGCCTTAGATAGATATACCCCAGATTGCAAGTAGGTAAGTAACTATAGATGCATTATGATTTGTCAAGAGTTTTCATGGGAGCGTACTGAAGCACTCTCTTTATATGAACAGCCTGACGTCAGTTCATGTTCATCTCTAACATTCTACAAAAGCTTAAGAAAGCACTCGCTTGAGATTGAACAAGCCCATGATGGTGATCACCTCGCCACCAGGGTGTGCATGGTGTTTCGTGGTGTGTTATAGTCACTGCTGCCAAAAGATTCAACTAAACACTGGCAGATAGTAAATGTGCTAATGACCAATGCTAATAATTGTCAGGAATCTAGCATCTAGGTAGAACCTCCTGTATGGGAACTTGCATCGTGAGCATTGTACTGGAACACCAAGGCATAGTGGGGCATGGCAAGCCAATACTATAGTCTATACACATACAAATATGCATGCACAGAGACTACGAACCTGGAGACAGCACCATAAGCCAACTAGTTTCTTTTAACTATATCAGAGGCAATGTCTACAATTTGTTTTGAGTTGCTAGTCAAGTGCTTAATTGCTACAAGTCCTTAATCTCTTATAAATCTCCAACATTCAACTTTGACCATTGTGGTTTATAATAATGCTAGGACCATTGTATCATGAAAGTGCTTTTGGCATCATGTATTGATTTCATGTGACCAATCTAGATATTTCTTTACATATTAATAATGAAATTTAGAATTTGCTGGCCAAGGGAGTGAATTGTCTGAACCATGTGTTATATTGACACCTGCACATGTCTCAATATTGTTGGAGTGTCAGGAAAATATGCATCGATATGATTTGTATTAACTTTGTATATATGATGAATCAGGTTGACCTTGATCCTTATGGATCACCAGCTTCATTCCTTGATTCGGCAGTTCAATGTGTAGCAGATGGGGGTATCTTGATGTGCTCAGCTACCGATATGGCAGTGCTTGCTGGAGGAAATGTGGAAGTTTGTTTTTCCAAGTGAGATTTCCAGTTTCCAACTTGAATGCGAATTTCCAAACGCAGGACTAGTAAGAGTTCCAGTGCTCACGAAGTTAGTAATATGTGATTGCAGATATGGTTCTTATCCATTAAGAGGTAAACATTGCCATGAGATGGCCCTGAGGATTCTTCTTGCCTGCATTGAGGTAAGACTTGATTTTGTTTTCTTGTGTTCCCATATGTTAATTATGATGATCCATCTTTTTATTTTCCTTGTTTATCTTGCAGTCGCATGCGATCCGCCACAAGCGCTATATAGTTCCTATAATATCAGTGCACATGGATTTCTACATTAGAGTTTTTGTGCAAATCTTCACGTTGTCTCCTGTGCTAC
Organism: Phragmites australis; assembly: GCF_958298935.1. Classification (NCBI taxonomy): domain Eukaryota; kingdom Viridiplantae; phylum Streptophyta; class Magnoliopsida; order Poales; family Poaceae; genus Phragmites; species Phragmites australis. The sequence continues at coordinate 17,520,267 of NC_084941.1, read as the reverse complement.
TATCATTTCCCTAACACTCTTTTCCTAAGGGTGAACAGGATTTTTTTTTTCTAGGATAATTTTGGTTTCTCATAACAGATCTTACCAATGTGCCTCTTTAATATGCAGCTCGGCTAGCACCGTCAAAAGTTCATCACTCAAATTGTCGCATGTCTATCAATGCATTGGATGCCATTCATTTCACCTACAAAATATTGGAAGAATTAACTCAAAGGTAGTCTTTGTTGTGTTTGTTTCATTTGTCGTGCATAGTGTGCTTATGGTTATGATGCTCTGATCCAGGATAAGAGAAACATTGTTCTACCAAATTTTTGCCCTGCTGTACCTGAAGAATGTTTTGAATGTGGCCATAAATTTGTTATGGGAGGACCTATCTGGAGTGATCCAATACATGACAAGGAATGGGCTGCTTCCATATTGTCAAATATCCGTGCAATGAGTGATGTATATCCAGCTTATGCAAAAATTTCAGCTATACTAACGTCAGTGTCAGAGGTAATGCCCTATTCTTCTATTGTACATAATGCAATGATGACATAGATGAGAAAATGGTAAGGATCAACCTTGGGCGGTTGATGCCCAATAGAATGTGCTGTGTTATTGACCGTGGATATAGAAACAAATTTGATTTTTGCGACTACATTAAGTGATATGGGATAGATGCAAAAACAAACGGGTTGACTAGCTTGGTTTTTGAACTAGAGGGATACAAACTGAAGCAAGGAAATCTACTACCAATTTATGTAATAAAGAGTGTAAATATTGCTTGTCACAGATTGAAATCAGAAGACATCGATTGGTGGTCATGGCTGAACAGGCAATAGAAGAAAGAACTCTCACATGGCTGACCTGGCAATAGATGCTCATAATAATATAAAAGCATCGTCAATGGTAGTCGATCTTACGAAAATGAGTAGGTGCTGGTACAATACTTCAGGCACAAAACTACTCTATGGAGACAGGGTGTTTTAGTGGATTAATAAATAACTCTAGATGGAATGATAAACATTACTCCGCCAAGTGGTTTATCTCCTAACTCTCAGTCGACTGGAGTTGAAGAGGTTTTTCCTAACTGATTCGAATAGAGCCACATGAACTGGAACTAACGGATCGGAGCCCATCAATTAAAATTAAGACTAATTTTCAATTTTTCACTGTCAGGTGTGGTTTCCGGTAGGTGGTCTCTTCCAGGGGCATATTTGAACTACTTGCTACTCTTACTTCTTGACAATAATTAGCAAAGGAATATGATAATATTCAGCTGCATGTCTGCCAAATTCCATAATTCTTTGGCAACCTGTTGTACAGAACAAAAAGGCTTGATTTTTTAATAGGCAAAATTGGCTCCTAACATTACAATTCTGTGACATTTGTTGGATGATTGGAAAAATGCGGTTCAACTCCAGAGCCCAAAATTATGGCTCTTTGCTGTAGGACAACACTGTTAAAATGGGAGTCTATTCGGTGCAAACCCCCTCTTCGGTATAATCGTGAAAACCTCTCCCAAAATCTTATCCAAAAGTTTTGAAAAATTCTCAAAAAATTCAGACATGTAGAGTAGGTGATCCCACACAAGCATGCAAATTTTCAAGAAAAACTTGAATTGGGTTAGAAGATATAAAATTGACAAGCAGCTATAAAGTGCAAAGAAAAAGAAAAAAACAGGATTTGTACCATTTCATCACTATTCATGTAGCTACTTGTCAATTTCGTATCTTCCAAACCAAGTAGAGTTTGATCTTGCATGCTTGTGTGGGATCACCTATTCTACATGTGTCGATTTTTTAAGAATTTTTCAAAACTCCTAGATATGTTTTGGGATGGGTTTTCACGATTCCACCAAAGAGGAGGTTTTGTACCGAATATTTACCTCTCCGGTTGCACCCACTGATGTTTGGCCCAATCGGACCATATAGCCCGATGGGGATGAGAGATGGGAGTTACGATTTATGGCTTTTGCACCAGTCAGACAATGGAATAATCGGTGTTGAGTTCTATTCAGGGGCATCACCAGTCATTTTCTAAAGTTTCTCTCTCCTGTCTTGGTTGGAAATAATATTTTAATAGGCACAGTATCTGATAACAAAGTGCCACAATTTTGGGTTTGCCTGGAGCTGAACCTTATTTTCCAAAGTCTTTGAACAAATGCCTCAAGATTATGATGTCCAGAAGCTATTGTTACCTTTTAAATTGTAGGCATCAAAATAATCAATCTTTGATTTGATTACACATGTCAAATGTACATGTAACCATTTTCAAGATGCTTATCAGACTTGTGGAGCAATATGTCACATTTACTCATGCAGGAATTGCCCAACGCACCTTTATTTGCGAGTCTTCACAATTTGTGTGCAACACTGAAGTGCACTAATCCAACCATGGGTATGTTACATTCTGCAATCAGAAATGCAGGGTATCAAATATCAGGAAGTCATGTGGACCCACTAGCTCTTAAAACAGATGCCCCAATGTCTGTAATTTGGGACATCATGAGATGCTGGGTATGACACAGTTCTTTATTTTCTCTAGGCTAATCACCCATGTTTGACTGATTTATTGGTAGCTTTGTTCTGCAGGTCAAGCTTCACCCAGTTAAGCATCGACCTGGAAATCATCCGGGCAACATAATACTTTCCCAAGAGCCTAAGTTGCAGGTATAGTTCATAAATCACAGTTTTGTATCAATTCTTTGTAGAATTCCTGTGTTAGATACTATCCAAAAGCTCTCTGAATGAATGGGTCAACTCAACTGCACAAGTACTGTTTAGTATTGAAATCTTGTCAGACTACTTATTTCAAGCTTGAGCTTTTAGTTTGAAATATTTACATTGCGAAACATGTACAAAATGCTTGTTAAAAAAACATGTACAAAATGGAGTAGTGACTTAATAAAGTTATCTGGAATCTTTGTCATCTGTCATCTGTCTTTATTTAATGCTTTGGGCATAGTAACATACTAATATGAGTACATGACATGCTGATGAGGATTTGATAATTAAGGTTTTACTAGAAATACGGTATATCCTATAGACGGATATCCATCATACACTGGCGGGATAACTCTGGAACCATCTGGACAAAAGTCCTTCGAGGATGTACATGGAGTCATGCATTATGGCCAAGGGCAAGGGGTCCGGGACGAGCGGTCGACTTTGGGATTCTCCAAAGTCTAGCCGTTGAGCGGAAGGATTGCCGGGACTCGCTGCTCACTGCGAAATCTTCGATGGAGAAGCTAGAGGCATTCTGATTGGGAGATCGGGCATCCCCACGCTCCGTTCTAGAGCCGTGCCTGTGTCTTTTTCCAGAGTGGTGTTGATTTGATGGCCTAGAGAAGCTGCTGGAGAAGATCTATCAGCTAACAGAAGATATCTCAACAGTAGAGGGGAGAGAAGCTTCATACCGGTTGGGGCAAATGCTTCGTTGATCTCCTTGGGCGGGGAATTGACATCATCATCTGAAGAGGAACTGAAGTCTTCCGCTCCAAGGCTGTCCACGTAAAACATACTTGGGACTTTGCCACCGCCTGTTGACTACGAAGCTCCTTCAATGAGGGTTGAGGGCGGGGAGACTAAGGGTATCCCCAAGACCTCAACTTTGGGGTCATCAGAGGCAAGCGTGCCTGTAGCTTTGGGGTCATCGGTGCCGAGTGCAGACTCTGATGCTTGATTCTCGTCCGAAAGGATGATCTCTTTGTCGCTCTGTGAATTGACCTCGTCCTCGTCGTCGGACCCGACTGCTTGGAATTTGGCAGAGGTCGTCCTTCGGCGGCCGAGGCCTTCGAGTGCGACGACCCAATCTTCGCCTTCTTGGGTGGCTTTGAAGGGCAGTCCGCCGATGCAACATGCTTACCGGCCTTTGGCGCTTGCTCCCTTTTTATGGGCACCAGCCACTCTTCCAAGTCGACCTTACGTAGGAGAAGCACCTGGCTCAGGTGACGATCAGTGACCATTGTCCTCTTGGCTTCCCACTCCTTACGAATGAAGTCCCCGAGCAAGTGTGATGCACGGTCCTCCACATCCTTTGCGGACACATCTGCAGAATCCTATATTAAGGTGACTTGCTGATACAAAAGGCACGCTGAGACTCCCCCTGCAAAGACTTCTCACCTGGTAGGCTCTTGAAACCGTCGATAAATTGACTGACGCCGACGCTGTCTTCCGGTGGGGCAGGGGCCAAAGGCAAGGTCCAGCCCGCCCAAAGAGGGCCATATGTCTACGTCACAGAACTCTAAAGCCATGTCTCACATGCTCAGCTTCGCTGCTACCTACTTTAAGAGCAGCATCATAGATTGTTGGTGGCCGATGAGCTTTAGCTTCGGCTCCCGAGTGAAGATCTCATCGCAAGAGGAGCGAAGGGTGCTGTCCTTCGGCACCTTGTGGTAGAACTACCAGTGGTTCCATCCCATCTCCCAACAGTTTTTGGTAGCCTTCGCAGGCACCAACGTGCCCTTCCAAAGGAGGAAAAAGATGCTGCCGTAAGAAAGGCAGTGCTTCTCCTTCACTGTGATCATCTTGGCTTGGCCATCCGCGTAATGCAGGGTAGTGAAGGCCTCTGCAGACGGCTGCAAGCCTTCGGCATGGAAGGCCCATTCGAGGACAACCAAATGTACGATGGCGTTCGGCATCAGCTGTTCGATCTCTAGATCGAAGAGTGCCAGGACCACCTCCACGAACTTGGAGAGGGGAAAGCAGAGCTCGGCGTCGAAGAACTCCAGGAAGACAATGATTTCTTCATCCTCCAGATAGGGAATAGCCAAACCCTTAAGTGGAGGCCGAGCGTCCGCGATGCTTTGAAGGACACTTTTCTCGACCAAGCCTTCCAAGAAACCACAATTGACCTGGCTCGGATCAGGAGGGTTGGTCGAAGGGTGTTTTTTCACACCCATCGCGTGTCCTCCGACTACGTGGCAATAGCTTTGTTAGGGCAACCCATCTCCGAGGCAAGGCTGGAAACGAAGGGAAAGAGGATGAAAATGAATAACCGCTCGAAGATGGCGCTGAAGATTGTAGGGAAGGCAATCAAGCGTGTTGAAGGCAAACCAAGTACCGTGACATTCCACCCCGAGGGGGGTGGGTGTGGGTGGGTGGGTTCAGTTGTGTCCGTTTTGTAGCAAATGGACGACAGGCGCGTGTCCAGCTCTACTCAAACGCCAACATTTGATGATACGTTTCCCCATGTCGATGCCTCGAAGGCGGCGAAGAAGTGACCATGTCCGACTGTTACAGAACCCCAAAAGGATGATCGCTAACTAGGTCATAACTGCGCACGGTGTATTTAATGGGTCCGGTATTTAAGACACGACTTCGACCGGCCAAAGGGGGATGATGTACCGATGCCCACATCTAAAGGTCACAGGTTCGCCCCTTGAAGTTGGACCTTGCCCGCAAGGGGCTACTGTCGGGAGAACGGTGCTTCGTCCCCCATATAGTCTGAAGTCAAAGAAGATGGGGGTCGTGTGCGAAGCACAAGATGAGGCGAAGCCTTAGAGACTTCGCCGAAGGTCACGAGAATAGCACCGGTGCCTCCAATGGACACCTTGGTGCCAAAGGGTAGCGTCGAAAGACACCGTAGAGGGCTTCGGCGCTAAAGTCTGTAGAAGTCACGAGCCCCCCTGGATGAAGGCCCCATCCGTAGCAAAATGTAACGGCCCCGTTTAGTGTCCACGTGTAATTGCCAGTACAATGGCAATCCTAATTAGGGCATTAAGGCTAAAGCTAGCATCCGAAAATGACCCTTGTAACCCCCATAATATGCCTCCGTATGAGGGCTTTCTGGTAATTATTCTTGGGTGGTTGGTATGGGCTATAAATACTCCCCACCCTAGGCTGTAATGGGGCACTCAATTCTCAGGTGCATGACACCTAGTACCAGATTCCTTCTTGCCGGTACTTGATCATCTCTAGCCTTGGAAGTATCGACCATTCGGGCCTGCACTTCAAGTTCCCCTCTCTACTTGTTTGGACCGGTATCCACAACAATTGCATTGCTTAAGAGAAGTCATTTATTTAGAGATAAGTGGTTTGAATTATATCTTATTTTTGTTTTGTTTAATTAGTTCATCTCTAGAATCAATATGTTAGGAGGTTCTTATGAACATGGAGACATTTGCATCCTTTCAACAAGCAAGCAAGAATGAAGTAAATCTTAGGTTTAGAACATCCGCGTTTACACAGCTTGTCTGTATGTTTAATTTAGGATAGGTTTTCCTCTATCCTAAATGCTCCACTGCAGCTGTTCCGTCCAGCCCTCCATATCAGGCATCTTGTATGTGCAACAGTGAAGCTTGAGCTGAGCTAAGAGCTGTTTGGCTATTTACACAACTTTTCTGCATGTTTGAATTTATTGCCTGAAAGAAAATATTAAAAAACAAAGCTTTTTCCTGGAATGTTTGTTTTTTTTTCTTTTTCTTTTTCTAGTTCTGAGTCAAGAAATGTGTGGTTTTATTTTCCTCTGGTAACCATCATGGTCATGCTTGGTTGATATAGTTTTTTGACAGGTTGCTGAACTAGAATGCTCTTGTTGCCTTTACTTTTATTTAACAACTATTCGGGACATATTTTCGAAATGAATAGAAGAATGGTATGAAGTGAATTATGGTTATCACTATTCTCAAGCTTTTGTTACTGTATTTAATTTGCTAGCTGAATTGGTTGTATATTTGTTCTGTATTTAACTGTTTATAATATTTTTCTTATTGAACAACTAACAGGCAAATTTTTCGCAAGTACCCCAGGCTTCAGTCCCGCGGAAGAGCCCAAGATTTGTCCCTAATCCTGAGAAGTATTGGGGTCCTAGACCAAAGGCTGGCAAGCAGCCAAAGATATGTCACGTGGACAAATCCTAAATCAGAAGTATTAGGCCGGCTCCGTCTCGGCGGTCTCCGAGCGTATGCATGTTAGTCTATTTTAGTTGTTTCGTTTGATATATTTTGTATGGTCTGGATGAAGATCATTTGAAATGATTAGCGATATCCAGTGTTTCTTCATGTTCGAGCCAATGCTTCGTTTCATACATAATATTACAAAAGGTGAATAGTCATTAAGTGACCGTTTGACACGAAAGAACAATAACCAGATGACAAAGAAGCCTCCTGTGTTCACGTACACATTAGTGTATATTGATGAAGTTGTTGTTCGAGATATTGAGTGTTCATGAACCTGATGTATCCAGTGTTCATATCACATTAACTTGCTATATCTAGTGTTCTTTCATATTACTTCGAGCATAGCCATGTTAGACTTCTTATAATATTAATGTATGTGAGAACAGATAGATGAGAGAGTGTGAAGGAGGATTTAGCAGCCTTGCACAGTTTGCATCCATGAGAGGATTTAATGATGCAATATAATATTGTGCATGCACAGGAGTCATAGCTAGCGCAGTATATACTACTGTCACTAATTCTTGATAGTATGTCAGACGGAGAAGAAAACAATAACTAGACGATAAAGAAGCCTCCTATTAGAAGTATTAGGCTGTGCTGTCTCGTTGGCCTTCGAGCGGATCCACGTTAGTCTATTTTAGTTAATCCTTTGATATGTTTTGTATGGTCTGGATGAAGGTCATTCAAAATGATTAGCGATATCCAGTGTTCCTTTATGTCTGAGATAATGTTTTCTTTCACGCACAATATTACAAAAGGTGAATACTTAGTAAGTGACTGTTTGACATGAAGGAACAATAACTAGAGGACAAAGAAGCCTTATGTGTTCATGCACACGTCAGTGCATATTGATGAAGCTGCTGCTTGAGACAGCGAGTGTTCATGAACCTGTTGTATCTAGTGTTTCTTCATATCATATTAATTTGCTATATCCAGTGCTCCTTCATATCACTCCGAGCATAGCCACATTAGACTCCTTATAATATTAGTGTACATGAGAATAGACAAATGAGAGAGAGAGAGAGAGCATGAAGGAGGACTTAGCAGTCTTGCACCACTTGCATCCAAGAGGATTTAATGATGCAATATAATATTATACATGCACAAGAGGCATAGCTAGCGCAGTACATACTACTGTCACTTACTCTTGATAGCATGTCAGACGGAGAAGAAAACAATAACCAGACGACAAAGAAGCCTCCTGTGTTCACGCCAGTGCGCATTGATGAAGCTGCTGCCCAAGCCAGTGCGTATTGATGAACATGCTGCATCTAGCGTTACTTCATGTCACATTAATTTGCTATATCCAGTGCTCTTTCATATCACGTCACTTACTGACTATTCATCTTCTGTTATGTTGTTCCTAGCGATGTATGCACATCATGATGCTTCTCTTGGTTATATAAGCATGATGCTACATTCATTCCATCGCACATTTCATCCAGTGCTTGCCTTGTATGCTTGATATAGTGCATACTTAAGGTACTAGAGTTACCTAGTTATGAGGTTTACACAGTCCAGCTAGACGGTGCACTTCTCACCGTACCATGCTATACAATTATTGTTTACGCTAACAAAATTTCCACTGTCCAATAAAATTTACTAAGACCAACTAATGATATGATAAGAAGTTACTCATATCGATAGGATAAGCCTCTGTTGTGGCTTTGTAGGAATGATTGATTTTAACGTAAGAATAAGTACCATGAGACTATAGACTTAATATATGGTTATGGGTTGAAAAGACATGTTTTGTGGACATGATTTGTAGTGACCTGCAGGCAGAAGACAATTGCACGTATGTTTTACTATGACCACTACATTAATTTAAAGTCTTCTTTTTCTATTTTTGTTTTTTTTATTTTCCTTGGAGTCCTTCTAGTGTTTCCTTTTTTTTTTGCATTTTTCTTTTATCGTCTCTTCTTGAGATTACTTTGTAGTGGTAATTTTTGTAGTATGATATCCACATGTGCAGGAATGTCGTATGGAGGGGGCACCTTCCTCTAGCTGGATAAGGAAGAGGTAGCGTGGCAAAGGAGCAGTTGCAGGGCTAGGTGTCCTTACCTACCTTCATGCTCTTTTGATTGCATTATACAACTTTTTTTAAGTGGGAGTATATTCTGTGGAATACCCATGGCTACTCTATACTTATGTCTAGCTATGCTCATGCAAGTGTATGCATACATAGAAAAATTACTTTGTTCGTTTTTTATTATTTTGACTTTGTATGGGTGTTACAAAAACGAAAAGTGTTTGTCCATGAACAAACCTTTCAGTGGTCTTCATTTCTTGGCTATTTGCAATTTGATTAAGCTGCATGTGTGTTATGTCTCTTCTCCATCGATTCTAGTATATAGTATGCTCTAGCAAATTGTTTGTGTTTTCATCTTCGCTTCCGCAAAGAGGAACAGTATATTGGATCTTAAAAGGTACTGATGCGATCTATGCACATGTCTTACTATGAACGGAGAAGCCATGGCACACTGACCAAACAAATAAATATTATGGGTCCATGTATGCCATTGAGGTAAATGCTAACTACAGCTCGCCCTGTATTAAGTGAACATATGTCACACCTGGTTTTAACGGCTAAAAACAGATGCGGCTTATGTGTGTCCAGGATGTTCAACACACATAAGAACGTCACAGGTAAATTAACAAAAGTAATACTTTTATAGAATAAACGTTAAACTCTTACAACAATTGACATATATTGTCTTCTATGAAGATATCTGCAGCAGAACAGAAGCACTGGTGCCCAACAACACCGCAGGCAACTGATCGGGAGACATGCGTCTAGAACGTCACAACCTCGTCTTGATAGTCTTCAACATCTTCACTCACTGAGCAACAACACACGTCACATGGTATAGGGGAAAATAGCAAGGGTGAGCACATGACGCGCTCGACAAGTGTGGGAAAGATAATGATATGCAGCTTATATCAAGAATAGGCTTACACATGTTATTTTTGCGTAAATGAGAGTAATGAAAATATATTTGAACACAAAAGCATTAAACAATTATTAAGTGAATGTAACTCAATTAATCCACCCAACAACTAACATCCGAGGCTAACCTCCAAAACCATATCCGTGACCATAACCATAACCAAAATCATTCCACTACCAACTAATCATGTGAGGATCCAAGTCTCTCATAACCGCGGGCACGATTGTTATAGCAGTTTTACACTCTGCAGAGGTTGTCCAACTTTTAGCCACGAGTCGTGATATCCTTGTTGCCATGTTTGCTAGACACTTAACACACGCCAGTGGTGTGCCGCCAGGGGAATCACTACGAAGCATTGTCCATCAATTAGGTCCTGGTACTCCAATGAATGCCAGCCAGGTGTCTAATCAATATGCTAAGCCTTACCCATATTGGCCTCATGTTTGGTACGATAGTTCTTGGGTTGTCGCTCCACGAACCGGTCCTTATATGTGATATTTGGGCAAGAACTTTCCAACTATCCAACATCCAGCTGGGAATAACCAACGAAACCTAACATCTCTTCTTGGAACGTATCCACAAGCTCACCACCTGAACCATCATCACCAAACCCATTTTTTGCCCAAGTCTTAGGGTTCCATGTTACTATACCAAGTTCATCATCACCATTGCGTAACTCCATTAATCATGTATATGACACTTCCCAACATTCTGACAGCATGGCTAAGCAATCTACCTACCAAAGATACCTAACCATAAACCATCTAGGTCCAAGGGATGATAAGGGAAAATCTAGGGAAAACCCTAACATAGGTGACTACCTATCATATTGACAGACACTGCATGCAGTTTATAAAATAAAACATTTAAAAACATAGGTTCAGTATGATCAAGGACACTTGCCTTTTTTATCCATGCTGCTCAGTGTTGTTGAAACCTTGGTTTTGAAGGCCCTTGAACAGATCCGAAGCGTTGTCGACTAATCGTGTATTTTACCGATAATAAAAAGAAACATCAAATAAACACCAAATAAACTCCAAATAGCAAACATAAAAGGAATAGAACGATGGACCGGGATCTTGGTTGAGCTAGGCAAAGAGAACATAATTGACTGGACTTCTTTCGAGGATAGATGAAACGATAAAGTTTAGGGTTTTACATGGAATGATAGAAAAGATTGATTGAAGCATTAACATGTGTGACCTACAAATCAATATATTATTTTAACATCATAAACTTATGTTTGTGACACAATGACATGTAGATCTTGCCATGACCTATATGCTATTGTAACAACCATGAATATCTTCATGTTGTAGGGATCTAGATGTTAATAGGATATAACTACTGTAAAGATATGAGGATGGCTATTTGAAACTAACATGGTTCGATAGATCATGAATTTAGGAAAATTTGAGTGCAAGAATCACTCAGTTCAGAGCTAAAACAAAGAAATTTTGGCTATTTAAAGATCCAAGGGTTTTTCTGTAAAAAGGATATTTTTGGAATTGATTTTGCACTGAAAATTGAGAAATTGCTGTCTGGATGGATGATTGGGCAGATTGGTTGATGCGGCATGGTGACATGGCGGCTACATCGGATTCATTTGCTCACTGGGATCACATAGACACGTGGTAGCCTTTGATTGGTAGATAAAAGGGTAAGAAAAGATATAATCTGGGGCATTGGCTGAAGATCGGATGGTTGGAGCTTGCTCCCGATGGTTTTGGCCGGCGGCGGAAAACTGGGCGGCGGGGGAAGCTCGGGACGGCGGTGGATTTCACCGGAGTTGGCCGGATCGGCGCTCCGGTGGATGGATTATGACGACGAGCGGCAGAATAGAACTAGGGAGGCATGGCCAGCTTACCTAGGGCACAAGATGGCTCGGAGAAGTGGCAAGGCGGTCCAGCGACGGGAGAAGGCGGCACCGGCTTCATGTTGTCAACGAGATGGGGTCTCCGGCACACAGAAAGCGAAGGCGAGGGCTCAGTCAGGTTCAGCAGGCATCGGCGAAGTTCGAGGGCGGCTTGGATGGGTCAAAGCGGTGCGGAAACGACAATTCGACGAGTTCGGCCGAGAAGCTTCAATGGCGGTGTGGCGAGCTAGGTTTTTGCGATGACTCGGCGATATAGGGCTTGGGGAGGCGGCGGTTTGTGGTGGTATGGGATCGGCGGGGGCACTCGGCTGATATTTAAAGGGCTAGGGAGGCGTGCGATGCCGGTACTGGGAGGCGGCGGCTGGCGGACTTGGCTCAGAGTCGAAGTCTGGAAGGGAGACAACAATGGCGCGGCCCACGTGGCGGTGACACGCGGTCAAGGCGGCTCGGCGCTGGGCGCCAACGGCGAGCGGGTTGGCGAGCAGGGCTGCGAAGCGGCTGAGTGGCCAGCGAGTGCGCGGCCGAGATGGGCTGCTCGGTGACGCAGCCCAGGTGGGAGAAGGTGGGAGGAACAGCGGGCCGGCTCGGGCTGGCGGCCCAGGTGGAGAAAGGGAAAGAGGAGGGTTGGCTTGGGCCGGTAGGGGAGCTGGGTCGGGCCCGAAAGGATGGGGGACTGGATTGGCTATGGAGAGAGAGAGAGAGAGAGAAGATGGGGTTGGGCTGGGTTTGGATAGAATTAGGTTTAGGTTTTTTATTTGGTTTTGGAATTTCTAGAAGAGAAGGAAAACAAATAAAAACCCAAATAAAACCTAATTACTATAGGAAAATTTCCATCAGACTTTTGAAAACATTTAAAAGCCAATAAAAATGTTTTGAACTCATGAAAACATTTTGGAATTTTGGAAATTAAATCTAGCTCAAATGAAATCCAAAGAAATCCAATAACTCAAAATAAAAACCTAGATGCCTATTTCCAGCATGAATGCATTCAAACAATTATAACCTTACTTCAAATTTGAATTTGAATTTAGAAAATAAGTTTTATCCTATTCTAATTATTCAACCTATAATTAAATCTTGGAAAAATTTAGAAATTTGAGAAATCCGAAAATCAGGGTGTGACAGCATATCAGCCATCATTTCTTTTTCTCCCATCTGATCCCTGCCTTAATATTTACTCCCACATCAACTACCAGAAATGCATGCAAAGCTTAGCCTCCTCCGTCGGGCTGGCCTGCCTCCCCCGATTTATTTTTTTTTCATGCACTTTTGCATTTTTATTCTCGTCTTCTAAGAATATCATTTTCAGTTGCTTCATCTGGTTATACTGGTTTTTCGTCCCTAGCTGTAGGTGGGGGAACAACAAGTGAGAGGTAGGAACTTCGGAGATCCATAAGACAAGCAAAGAAAAAAGGTGAATCGTGTACCTCTTTGTGTTCAATTTATAATTATGGATACCCAAAGATTAAAATACTTATCCATTAACATGTGAGTGTTGATTCCTTATGTAGGAAATTGTGCTGTCCAGTAAAAAAATCCAGGTAGCAATAGATATGTTAAGATTAGTAGATATATACATGCCAATGTTCTAAGTAAATAAATTTGTAATTTATCTAGTGGCTTGTTTCCTTTGCAGTATACCTTTCACTCTAGACTTCATACTACGGCCCTCCTACACACGAATGCCAGTACTGTGGTGCACAATTTTGGCACAATGTGAGTGTTGTATTCGTAACCATCTTTGTTGAAGGGGTGGTAAGGTCAGCTTGCCATTTCAAAAAGATCCTCCATTTCTGGTTGGGTTGTTGAATCCAAACGGTGATGTTTTATCGCAACACTTCATTAAGTCTATTCGGTCATACAATTTGATGTTTGCTTTTACATCACTCGATGCTAAAATTGACACCGGTATAAACAAGGGTCCTGAGCCATATGTATTTAAAATTAATGGCCAGATCTATCATCAAATTGGATCTTTGCTATCAGATGAGGGCAAGCCCCCAGTGTATGTACAACTCTATATTTTTGACACTGAAAATGAGGTTCAAAATCGAATGTTAATTTTTGATAGAGACAAGGATTGTGATAATGACAACAGAGTTGATAACAAAATTGTTGAGGGCTTGGTAAGGATGTTTGACAAATCAAATGAGCTGGTAAAATTATTTAGGGTGGCTAGGGACCTATTGGGATAGAGCCAATGCCAACCTTATGCCTTAGGCTATTGCATGATAGGTCCAAGGCTGCACCTCAGTCTAGTGCACCGACAGGGTCGGAGATAGCTGCTTTAATAGTAGGAGATTTCTCGAAGGAGAAGAAGAGTCATGACATAATCATTCAAGATAAAGGTGGTGGGCTTAGAAGAATTAGAAACCTTCATGCGAACTATATGGCCTTACAATACCCAATTTTATTTCCTTATGGGGAACAAGGATTGAAGTTAGGGATTAAATACAATCAGTCAGGAACCTTGCGGGTCGGAGTTAGATATGAGGTTACCATGCTCGAATACTATACTTTCCGGTTACAACAACGTAGCCACGAGGTGACAACACTAATACGTGGTAATCAACTATTCCAGCAATACATTGTTGACGCTTTTGCATTAGTAGAGGAAAATAGGCTTAGGTTTATAATAAAAAAAATAAAAACTTAAGGTCCGAGGTGTATAAGGGCATTGAAGATGCACTGCATAGGGTTGATGTTGATGGAAATAACATTGGGAAAAAGGTTATTTTGCCTGCTAGCTTTACAGGAAGTAAAAGGTATATAGTACAGAACTATCAAGATGCAATGGTAATTTGTCGATTTTATGGACCTCCGGACATATATATTACTTTTACCTGTAGTACAAAATGGTAAGAAATAGCTGATGCTCTTGCATTTGTTCCAGGGCAAAGGCCTGATGCTAGACCTGATATAGTTAGCCGAGTCTTCAAATTAAAGGTCGAGGAACTTATTTCTAAGTTGAAGAAATGTGCTTATTTTGGGAAGGCACAAGCAGATATGATTATCAAGTTTTTGCCACATGTGATTCTTGTTTGGAAAAAATAGTCGTTATGAAGCATCTAGTCCCTTATGCATTTAGTAATTGTCCACTCTGCAGAAAGCGTGCATCAATGCAAGAAAGCAGGACATTTGGTTTATGTGGGTGTTGCCCAATTTATTGTCCCTTATGCATGAAAACTAGCAGCATGTACCTATGCGATTTCTTAATATTGTTATTATTATTTTGTTTTAGTACTCTATATGTTGAATTTCAAAAGTGCAGTCTGCCTCACGTTCATATTTTGGTTTGGCTTGAAGGTATACCAAAGACCCCTGCCCCTCCTGTATTGACTCAATAATATGTGCAGAGGTACCTAATAAATTATTTGATCCTTTGGGTTATAGCCTTGTTGATGAATTTATGGTGCATGTTCCTTGTGGCGAGCTTAACCAAAAATGCCCATGCATGAAAAACGGTAAGTGTTCAAAATTCTTTCCTAAGGATTATGAACCAAATACAATTGTTGGTGAAGATGGCTTTGTACAATATAGGCATCGTCCTAAGGCTGGGCATTTTGTCAAACAATATGGTTGTTCCGTATAATTTAGCATTATTAAAACGGTAGAGTCCATATAAATGTGGAGTGGTGCAATAAAACACACCTCATCAAGTACCTATTTAAGTATATTACGTAAGGACCAGATCGTGCAAGAGCTATCATTGAAACCTTTGGAGATGACGTTCATCATAGTGATTCACATGGTGAGGTTATTAGTAGTAGTCTTGGTGCCCAGTCATTAGACACATAGAGACAACCTGAAGATGTCAATGAGGTCGGGAGTTGATTGTTGCTATTTATCTTCACATGAGGCTATTTGGTGTATGTTCGAATTTGATATCAACTATAGGATGCCATTAGTGGAGAGGTTAGCTGTGCATCTCCCTTTGATGAATAGCATTGTGTACCTAGCTAACCAGCCATTGGTCGATATCGTAGATGACCCTTGTTACACGCAAACAACATTGACTGAGTGGTTTGCTGCTAATAGGATGTTCCCAACTGCTCGAGAGTTAACATACATAGAATTCCCAACAAAGTGGGTTTGGAATAAAAATGATAAGGTATGACATTCACGTAAGGGACCTAAAAAAATTGGGAGGGCAATATATATCAATCCTAGTTGTGGTGAGCTTTACTACCACCGTATGCTTCTGAATGTTGCCAAGGGTGCTATGTCATATTATGACCTTTGAACAATTAAATGGTGTTCTGTACCCAACATTTAAGGATGCATGCCAAGCTATTGGTCTTCTTGGTGACGATAATGAGTGGCGTGAGGCTTTTAAGGAAGCATCTGTGTGGGGATTAGCCGCTCAAATGCGACAATTACTTGTTACTATAGTTCTTTTTTGCTCTGTTTGTGATGCTGCCTCTTTGTTCACTGAGTTCTATACTTATTTCACTGATGATATACAACACAAAATTAAAAAGATGATACAATTGCCTTGCTATAAGGTGCTTGCAGAACATCTAAAAAAAATCATGTTTTGGTAGAGCTAGATAATTTGTTTGTTAAGAATGGTGCTTCAATGACTGATTACGGTTTACCAAAGACTAATCTAAATATTTGTAACAAGGTGAAAAATAGATTGTTAGCTGAGGAGCTGGCTTATGACTCTGCAAAGCTTCTACATATGCATGATACACTCATCAACCAACCAACTATTCTGCCATATTTGATGTTTTCCTTCGTGGCACCTTGCTATCAGTCATGCACGGCACTGAGCTTAGATAATGCTGTTTTTCATAGTGCATACCATATGATAGAATTGTATAATCGTTTGGGTGCTTTTCTAATGCATCTTCTTAATCCTATTAATTCGATCCTATATGGGGGATCACACATAACCTTATGTTTGGTGAGGAGCTGGTAGCTTCCACCAAAGATTTTTCCATATCTGTAGTAGAAATTTTGGAACACATGCATATGTGCTGAAACACATATGTCATTGTATAAATTCTCTTTAGCTCTTTTTCCTCATGAAATAGTAGGAAAGACCATAGAATTGTTGTACTTCCTAGAAAAATTATCAACCTTTCTTGAAAGTTACTCTGAAAAAAAATAACAAGACTTCTTTAAAGAGCAGGTGTTGTTTCTTCACTATTCTACGATTTTTGTTCCTTTCCTGCCTCATGTTCTTGTTGTATGCTGCCTCGTTACATGCATCACCACGTTGTAGAACCTTTCAGAGCTGCACTTACCAATCACCAGAACAATGTAGTTTAGTAGTTGTTGTATGTTTTGGAATCTTGAAATTTGCATCGAGTTGTCCTGCTCGATTCGTCATCTAGGTCTATCACAATTGTTGACATCAATCAGTTCACTCATTTCGCATTCATCACAGCAACACATCTGCAGGTTTAGCTGAGGTGCTTAGGCACCCACATGTATTGGTTGGCTGAGCATGATCAGTAGTAATGGAGGAAAACAACATATAAGTATAGTAAATAAATAATTATGGCACCCATACGATCACAATTTGATAGGTGACCTGGAGTGCCTTCGGCAAAACGGATATAACTTTTGCATACAGACTCCGACTTTGACATTTTTTTTTCTACAGACATCTACATAAAAAGCTACATCCGATACCCCCCACTTCGTCAGGTTCGAAGAATTTTTTGAGGCCAAAAACGCCTTGAAAGATTGAGTTCTCACCCCCGAAAGTTTCTGCACCATTTTCGGAAAGCGCGTTTGTGTCTATAGCCGTCACCCCTTACATCAAAATTGAGCAAAATTGTACAATAATTCCTATTCTAGTGCTTCTGAGGTGAGAAAAAAATAAGTGACAAATAAAATAAAAATAAAAAATTATTTGTGAACAACTCAAGATCAGAAAAAATGTCAATTTTTCATTTTTGTTGTTGTTGCATTTTCGTGCCCACTGTGTTTGTTAAATGACATAAAAAACATGAAGTGATAATACATGAAATTATCAGGCAAGGCAAGTAAAATTGATATTCAGTAAGGTAAATTGAACTAGCATTGTTCATTAAATGGCATCTCTTACCACACATACAACAGCAAGAAGACCACTAGACCGTACACAATCAGTCCTCACTCTCTGTATGAGGTGAGGCTGATTTACAATGGAGTATCTAACCCCATGACCATTATTAACATTACTGAAACAGATGCAAGAACCTATCTAAAACATAGCATTATTAGATATCACAAATGCAGCTATTTATTTGGCTTCCTACTTAGCTTCCATCAGCTCCTTCATCAATGTGCTGATTTTTTTCCTTTAACTGATTGTTCTCATTGACGAGATCCTTATTTTCTTCTTTATCTTCCATCAAACAAGTTATCCTTTTCTCCATCCTCGATATTTTTACGTTCATTCTAGCATTCTCTGCAAGTAACTTACCATGTTTATTTTCTAAGTATGTGTAGTTCCTATCAAGTTCGTCTCTTTCTTCAACAACTTCCTCGCATATTTTTGCAATATTCATGACTCTTTTCTTCCACAGTTTCAACTCTTTCCTGCTGAAATCATTGATCTTAACGAGGCCATATTTTCCCACACTGTTGACAGCATTACAAGCGGCCTTCCCAATAGCTCTTCTTGCAGAAATTGTTGTCCTTCCTGTGAATTCTCATGGGCCTCTAAATCCCATAGATACCTAGTTAACAAGGTCCACTTCTATGGCAGCATGAAACATCCTATTCTCTCTTTCCTCAGATGTTATTTTGGGTTTCTCTAGTCCAAGTTGATCCATGATTTGTGATAGGGTCTTCAGGTAGCTTATGGTTAATTTTGCCATGTAGTTCTCCTGGAATCATAGTTCATTCTATGAAGTACAATCGAGACAAATTATGTCTAAATATTTTGGTATCGCTTGTGTAAGAAATGCCAAGCATACAATATAGATCCTATCTTAAATAAAACAATGGACATTTGAATTAATATTAGACTTAGAATAAGCCATATAAATATATGAATGCACTTGCTGTCGCTAAGCTTACCTTGTCCTCTATAGTTTCCTTATTGCATGTAGAGTGGCGATGAGTCTCCCTTGGTACTTCCACATCAACTATGCCTGTCCTTTTATCGAGCCTTCTGAGTAAGTGTAAGTGCATCTACATGGCTCAATCTACAGTTATTGAGAAAAGCAGGGACGTGGTTCTCAGTTTTAAAATGTTGTTTACCTTAGTGAAGATCAGTTGTCCAGCTGTGTGTAAATGTGAAGTCACACCACAATTTACACACCTGCAGGTTATCACCACTGGTCATATCAATTATCCTGCTTTGTGTAAGTGTGAAGTCACACCACAATTTATGCATGCTAAGTCACACTATCCTTGTCGTCTAGCTCATGGTTCACAAATATTGAGAAAAGCAGGGATGTAGTTCTCAGTTTTAAAATGTCATTTACCTTACTGAAGATCAGTTGTCCTACTGTGTGTAATGTGAAGTCACACCACAATTTACACACATGTAGGTTGCCACCACTGGTCCGTCATTGTTGTCTACCTCATCTAGCTCATGGATCCATCCACATCTGCATATAGACATGATGCATGTGCCTGCCTATTTATACACTAACTTTCAAACCATGCATCTCCAGCTTGCTACTTGCACTCGAGCACTGACCAACACTAGGTAATTCAGCCTTCCAAAGATCTTGTAATTTATTGTTGTTATACGGGGTAAAAGAACACTAATTCATTGTTGTATTTCATTCTTGATTAAAGAGAAGTAAGATGGATAAGAGAAAAAACATTCGTGGGGAACAAGCATCACACGCTTTCGAGAGTTCATAGGCAGATGACTCCCTGGTCAAGGTATTCCTATAGTTTTAATCAAGAATAATACTAGCTCATATATTTCTTCATTATCGTGTTGCTAGATATTATCCCTGCCATGGTATCCATGCTTGTTAGTGATTATTTTCTTGAATTAGTGTATCTATGCATGCTTGTTCCAACTATATATATTTGTTTTTTTTCTACGTAGGATCTAATTGTAGTTGACATCTCACGTAAGAGCATCCTAAGATAAATCGTTAGCAAGATAGGTGGAACTATTCGTACCGAAGGGGTGGTGAAGCTAGATAAGACAAAAAAGGTAGCGTGGCTCACGGTTGAAATTCCTCCTAAAGAGGGCACCAATGGCGTGGTGGAAGTTGAGACTTTCCAAGGCATCCCTTGCATGACTAATTTTTAAGCACAAGAAAATGTTTCTGAAATAGCAATTGGCGATTTTATGTCCCAGATGAATATCCATGTTAATGACCTGAATTATGCTTCATTCCTACAAACGTATGGTCAGTTGCACCATTATATAAGTTGGTCCCAAATTCTTCATATAAAATATGGCATGATGCGTATAGAGAAGGACGATCTATTCAATGCCAACAAGAAACTTTTGAATCGTCTGAGTTCCATTTGTGCAAGCTATGGTGACATCCTTCCCTTAGTGCCATGTGGTCCAACAACACATCCAGCAAGCATATATGTTGACCCAGTCATGTACACTAGAGCAAGGCCACCAGAGACACGATATGAACAACTTGCCCGAGAATTATTCAACATCATGCAGGAGAACATCCCTAGTGGAAATCCAATTATTGATTGAATGTTATGCATGTTTGTTATATTCCATTCAATTGAATGCTATTCGTTATTTACTTTTTATTGCAATGCTTCAATTAAATTTATTGCAGGAATCCAATCACTCAAGGTGACTTGTGTTAGAACATATGGGGGAAGTGCCTCTGAGGCCTTGTATTATTCTAATAATCTCCTCCGGATATACTACTATCAGCTACCACATGCCATGTACTACTATTGAAGCTACCAACTATTGTATTAGCTTACGCACAAATATCCTTATGAGGAAAGTTTTGAATGCTGTGAGATAGATGTAGAACATTAGGAGGTGGTAATATCTTGCACTGCTCATGTATTGTAATGTAGTATTTAGTAATGTAGAATATGTTTTAGATAGGTTCTTGCATCTATTTCAGTAATATTAATAATGATCATGGGGTTAGATACTCCATTGTAAATCAGCCTCACCTCATACAAAGAGTGAGGACTGATTGTGTATGGTCTAGTGTTGTCTTCTTGCTGTTGTATGTGTGGTACGAGATGCCATTTAATGAACAATGCCAGTTCAATTTACCTTACTGAATATCAATTTTACTTGTCTTGCCTGATAGTTTCATGTATCATCACTTCATGTTTTTTATATCATTTAATGAACACAGTCGGCACGAAAATGTAACACACAAAAAAAGAAAACCGACATTTTTCTGATCTTGAGTTGTTCACAAATATTATTTTTATTTTTCTTTTTTTGCTTATTTTTTCTCACCTTAGAAGCAATAGAATAGGAATTATTGTACAATTTTGCTCAAATTTGATGTAAGGGGTGGTGGCTATAGACACAAACGCGTGTTCCGAAAATAGTGCAGAAACTTCCGGGGCGAGAACTCAATCTTCCAAGGCATTTTTGGCCTTGAAAAAGTCTCCAAACCCAACAAAGTGGGGGAGTATCGGATGTAACTTTTTATGTAGATGTCCATAGAAAAAAAATGTCAAAATCAAAATTCGTATGCAAAAGTTATGCCCGTTTTGCCGAAGGCACTCCGGGTCACCTATTCCAATATCACTTTATCGTATAGTGTTAAGTAAACTAGTTCGGGTCGTACAACTTGTGCAGTATACTCTGGCTTACAGACTGTGCTCCCCATATTTAATAGAGTTATAAAATCCCAAATTGTTTTGTCCATGGCCAGGATGCTACCTTAGCATGCAGGACCCCAATGTTTTGTTTTTTGCCATACAATTATGATAATATGAACAATTCATCCTGATACCTAGTTTCAATATCAATAGAACACATTCGCTCTTTACGTGAGACCAAAATTACCTAAATGGAGGAACAATTTACGACAGGCTTGGTGAAGCAATTAATCAACATTAGTTTAGTTTCATATTCACCTTATGTACGCACCACCATGGTCCAAAACAACAGCATGGACCTATTTTAGTTGTAAGGAGTAGAATTGAAATATCATAAATATCATAGTCAATGACATTGGATGAGTTGATGCATCTATTAAACATAATCTATTATCAAGTTTGAGCAACAAATCCGAATAAATCAAGCCCACCCATCATTGACACTATGGGCAAACTCACTTGTGTATAGCAGCAAGTCTAGAGGCTCTCACCTCACATTCCCACGCCCAAAACTGAGTGTCCAGTTATAACTTTGGCATATGAACTGATGATTAGGATTTGAAAGAGACTTCAATCTCCAGTGAATAATGGCAGGCATGATGTTAAGGTACATAAAACTATATCGACAACTGAGTGTAATACATAGGATACAGTCGTGATAAGTAGAAGGTTTTCATAGAATATACTTATACAAGTCTAAAAAGAGGTACTGAAAATAGCCATGCATACTACGATCAATACAATAACACTATAGATATTGATATGCAACCTAATCTATGCGTATTAATAACTCAAAGCAACTCACAAGAGCAGCCAACCTAGACATCAACTATCCAAAAACTCATTTATAGTAGTAAGTGCAGGACCACTCACATCGTGTTCCCATGCTATGGCCTTCGCAGTATAGTTTGATCCAGTGAGATGCACACGTATGGTTTCTGTGGCATCAAGGGAGCAAACAGGCCAACCCCAAACATCAGCAATATTTTGAATCTTTGCAGTCTGTGCTTTTTGCAAGGGCATGCGTATTGGCTTTCATCTCATCGATGCAAAAAAATAGTCTCTTGCGTCCGGCAAAATATTCATTACCATAAGCATATGGACTTAATAAATGTTTATGGGCTAAAAGGACAGTAAGGGCCGAAAGGACATGTTTTGTGGACATAATTTGTAGTGACCTGCTTGCAGAAGTCACCTGCACACATAGCCTGCTGTGACCACTATATTAAAAAATAGGATCGTTTCATTGATAAATCACTTCACAATAGGAATAAAGGTTTACCTACCTTTTATAACCTGATCAGATATGCTTGATGAGTAATTTGAGAGATTGTAACTATATTTATGATTGGCCTATCCCAAGGTCACGTCTGTCCAAACCATAACACTTGAGTCCTCCTACTGTCATAATCTTGTAATTCATTGTTATTATACGGGGTAAAAGAATATTCTCTGGTCCACATGCCCACATCTGTAGGACAAATTGGGTGTAGGGGTATCCCCACTCACTTTTTAGCACTCCTCTCTAACTTTCTTTGCTACTCATTTTTTTATTAAAGCTTTGCATGTTCATGTGGGGAATACTATTTCAAACAAAGGATACAAACAAAATTAGGATATTATATTTTGCTGCTATACCAGTTGAGTCACCCGCAGCGAAGCACGGGCATCAATGGCTAGTATTCAGTAAGATGATGAGTTGAAGTTTTGATCTTGATTGTCGTTGTTTGTTCGTGTTTCGCCGCTACTTTCGGATTTCGTGGATCTTCTACTCCATCGTGGTAAGACTTGATTGAATTCATCCAAAGTCATCATAGAGCATCTTGAAGTCTCTGAAAGTCTTGATTGTTTAGAAATCGTCATTTTTATTAATAACGGATTAGAGTTTAATTAATTCGTGTTTCACGTTATTGTGTAGAATAGTCTGCTTGTAAATTTTATATCTTTAGATCTACACATCCAATTTAACTGATTCTTGTCGCGTTGGTTGTGTGTTGACATCTAGTATCTACAATTAAGATTTGAGGCTATTTCAATGGACGGATCTTTCTGTAGGCCAATTTTAGTGACATAAGACCAATCTATCTAGAACTTCAAAAATTAGGTTTTTAGCTTCCGTACAATCATTCACCCCCTCTGATTGACGTCTTTTAGAGTTATCGATCCTACATATCGTCTCACAGCAATAACAAGTATATCCTGTAACATATCGTCTCTGACTTATACCTGCTTGATATCCTTTGCTGTGATCCTGCTACTTAAGTTTCTCTCGCAGCTGCAATGTCATATACTTGTGTAAACATTTTTGGTTGATCAGTGTACTGCGAAGAGTTAGGGATTGCTGTTCAGGAAGAATACCTGTCCAATGCTATTCTGATCCCATGACTAGGAGAACGACCAATGGATCTACTGGGGTTGACATTTAGATTGACTGGTATAGGCTCTCCGGTTGATCTGGTATCATTCTCACCTACAAAGGCAAATAAACGGTTTACAGATTACAATAAACAGCGAGCTTTTGTTTTTCCTGAGAATCTCAAACTATTGAACAATCTTTTCTTGATTTTTCAACACCCTGAACAGCAGAATTGGATATCATAGTAGTCACTTTTAAGTTGGAATATTTTGTTTTTTACCTAGAAATGCACTATTTTCATAAAAGATTTCCTTTTAAGTTTATCTTGTAAATCCAATTTTATAATGTCATAGTAGAAATATACATATATTAATTGAGTGACCGCAATGCATAATGCTCCTGATATTTGCAGTAAATATCAAGCACTGCAAAACACAATCAAAAGTTTGATTTAGATTTTCTAGCACTTGTGAAACTTGAGTTCCTGTCCTTTAAAACTTATGCACTTGAGCCCCATCTGCTATCTCAGTTTAGGCATAGATATGTCTATTTCTGGATAATTTTATTTGGATCAGTTGTACACCTTTTGAAAGAAAACTCTGCTGTGCTTCTAAATTTTTTTTCTTTTCGAGACCATGTTTAAAAAGGTTAAAACAAACAAAGATTATGACAATCAAATAAATGAGATGAGAAATTTCATGGATCACAACTAACATTAAATTCATAATACATTGCTTGTTTGTGTGGCTTGCAATCCATGATCGTTGTCGGACAGCAGATATGTTGATGCGCCAGGACCTAGCATCTAGCTCCACCTGCGTTCTCTGTGAACAAGAGGAGGAAACCATCGACCATCTGCTGCTTCAGTTTTCCTTCAGCAGACAAGTCTGGTTCGTCATGCTCATGCAGTTGGGTCTCCAGCGCCTTACCCCAACGACATCTGACCTGATCGTGGAAAAAAAGATTAGTATTACTTTTTTGTACGGATATTACAGGAATAATATCAAAAATGAAGAAAGTCTAAAAATAATACCTATTCGTGCAACGGTTTGGCAAAAATAGGTGGCGTGTCCCCGGTGGCAGGTTAGGAGTCCCCAGCGACAGTTTCGAGACTATTTTTACCAAACCGTTGGACGGAAACTAATTATTGCCAATCCATAGAAATTAATTTTTGTCAAACGGGTGGCCGAAAACTCCGTGCCCCCCGTAACCCCTCACCCATGCGTCCACACCCGTGAACTCATGTCATTTTGCTGCCCAGGCGTGACGACATGAGCAGAGAGAGACTGCGCAAGCTGAGAGGACAAGAGAGAAGAGAAAAGAGGAAGAAGGGAGGAGGGAGAAGAAGGAGGGGGGAGGAGAAGGAGGAGGGAGGAAGAAGGAGTAGGGGAGGAGGAAGAACAAGAGTACGGTAAAAAAATTAATTTTGTTTTTAGATGTATGTTCATTGCTTTATCTGTATGTAGATTTAATTAGGGATTAGAAAAATATTTTTTTCCTTTGTAAATGTTGATTTTAGGTACAAATCTTTGTATTAGGTTATTTTGAGTATGAGGTTAAGAAAATAAAATATATGTGCATACAAATATTAGATCTCGGTACTCTAGTTAAGATGATGTATGTAGGATTATATTATTGGATTGTAACAATATGTACTTTAAACTAAAAAAATGATATTTATTGGATTATTTTGACTTAGGACTAGTGGTTTGCAACAAAAAACAATAAAATAAAAAGAGCATCCAAAAAGCAATGCAGCACCGAAGTATTTATGTTAAAATTTAAAATTCAATGAACATTATGTATTTGAAAATTCGGGAGACTCCTAATATCAAATGGTATTAATCAAATAAGTTCTTGAGAATTAAATATATTCAATTTTTTGTTGCTAGTAATATGTTTATTTAATAATGTTATCCCTGATTTAAATTTAGGACTGTAATATTAATTAGATTTTAGGCAACGAAGACTATAGTACTTCACATTTTAGGACAAGAAATGGTGGCTTAGCATGGCCATTACGTTAGTCAATTTGAAGTTAGTCATATTGTATGAATGTAATTTATTTTCATTTCTAATAAATAGTGACAATAAGTTGGCAATCTAATTGATATATTTTTTAGGTGACAGTTATACCAAACTCTATAAATCTTAGAGTATTCTATGGAAATGGTCAAATCCGTGACGATCCATCCGATATTGATTTATGCAATTTTCCGTTTACCATCCTTGAGCACCCAAACCCTGAGGGTACAAGGATGAAGGAGATGAAAATGTGGTTCACCCAATACTTTCAGCTTGACCCCCAGATTTATTTTGTTACGATGCAATGCATGTGGACTCGTATGTTAAATCTAGTTTTTTGGAGTTAAAGTTGGTGTATCGAATAGAAAAGTGATTGAGATGGTTGGAGTGGTGCAGGAGGCGTGGGCTAAGTTCAATATCCAGGTGCAACCATATCCAAAAGAAGCGGATGATAGTAGCAGTGCAGCAATACTAGTAGAAGAAGAGGATACACGCGGCCATGCAGTGTCAACAGAGGAAGTTGAACAAAGGCAGACAACTGAGGCAGAGGTTATTATGCATAGGCATGCAGTAGAGGTTGAGAAGGGTCAGGCTGATGTAGAGGAGGAAATTGAAGAAATTATTGTTGAGCTCAAGAACGTAGACCGTAACACAATTCGTGAGGAAGAAGCTTTATTGGATTCTGTAAATGTAGATGAAGATGATGGTGATGATGAAGATGATGGTAATGATGAGGATGATGAAGACGATGACTGCTCTAATACTTTCATCCTAGAAGAATGGAACTTTCCTGACAAAGCGAGGATGCAAGTTATGGAGAACCATGACTCCCCTTGGGAATATGGTTCAAGTATGGTTCACCTAAACCAGGTGTTCCGCAATCGGTCTAAAATGAAGGATGCAATGGCACGGTGGGCAGTGACATCACACAGAGAGGTATTTGTTGCTGTCTCAAGCCCAAAAAATTATGGTGTCAAGTGCAAAACTCCTGGATGCAACTTTTATGTTCATGCATGCAAGCCGAAGCATTCTACCCATTGGTTAGCCTCTAGAGTGGTTCGGCACAATTGTATACTGGAAAATATTGGTCGAAAGAACCGCAACCTCACTGTTGCATTAGTTGCAAATGAATTGTTCGTTGAGATTATTCAGAAGCGGGACATGGAATGCTCGTTCATCCAACGACCAATATTACGATAGTTCAAATATGAGATTACTTATCAAACAGCTTGGCATGCAAAGTAGAAAGCCTCGGAGAAGCAGTGGGGTACATATGAGGCTTCTTATTGCAACCTACCCCGCATGCTTGAAATTATGAAGGTCAAGAACCCTAGCACATACACTGCTTTCAAGGAGACTGAACTTGATGAAAACCAACATAAGATTTTTTGACGTGCTTTTTTTCTTTAGGTCAGTGTACTTAGTCCTTCTAGCATTGCCATCCTTTGCTTTGCGTGTATGATACATTCTTGACAAGGAAGTACAAAGGCTAGATTCTCACTGCAATTTGTGTTGATGCAAATAATCAGATACTTCCTTTGGTGTTTGCATTTGTGGAGGGTGAGAGCATGTTGAGCTGGCTCTGCTTTTTTAGGCATCTTAAGGTTGGGTTTGTCCGTGATCAGCCTAATGTTTGTATCATACATGATCAGCATGCTGGGATCTTATCTACTATAAAGACACTGTAAGAGGATTCAAGTGAGCCGTTCCCTTGGAATCACCTGCAGAATAGGTGGTGCATGCGTCAAATGGGAGCAAATTTCCACAAGCAATTCAAGGGCAAAGCACTGATGGACATGTTCAAGAGGCTGTGCAGCTAGAACTAAAGTCGCAAGTTTGATGCTTTGTGGAAGGAGTTGGATAAAAAACAAGGACGCACGTGCAGGAGAGAAACAAGAAGCCAGGTACTGATGATAACACTGTATCGGAGCCACTGCTGCCTCTTGGAGAAGGTATTAATCCTCCTAATATGAGAAGAAGGTCGACAAGAAACATCAAATGTTTCTCGCACTGGATTGAGGCAGAGCCAAAGGAGAAGTGGTCCTTACTCTATGACACCGGAGGTGCTAGGTTCGTGTACTAGGCTACTTCTTTATCGAATATGTGTAGTATGAGCTAGTATATTTGAAAGTTGATACCTATTTATTTTGATGTTTTTTTGGTAGGTATGGCGTCATGACTACCAATATAGCAGAGGTTTACAATTGGGTCATTAGAGGGCCGCGTTGACTCCCTATTGTTGCAATCGTTGAGGCAATATTGTACGACATTATTGGTTACTACAAGAAGAGGCATGCTGTTGCTATTAATCATTGTACAACAATGCATACACCGTATGCCCAATGAATGATGGAGTACCTACAAAAGAAGAATGTGAAGGTAGTAGAACATATGGTTCATAGCACGGGCATCAGTGAGCACCGCTTCGAAATAACCCTGAGATCAAAAGGAGGAGTGGGGAGCGATACCAGAATTGTCACTCATGAGATGAACCTAGGGCAAGTTTTCAATGGATGGTGCGAATGCTCCTGCAACAAACCAAAGCTTTTACATGTCCCATATGCTCATTTGCTGGCTACATTACCACAAGTGGATGTGGGAAGCTCAGTATATGTGTCACAATTTTACTTGATGGAAAATGTGGTGCTAACTTGGACTGGAGAGTTTCATGGATTCAGTGCACATGGTGACTTCACAGTTTATAATAGAGAAATACCAATATGTCTGCCCCCTATGATGTTGCTTAGACATTCCCATGGAAAAGGTGATCGGCCAAAGACTTGGTGTATTTGTAACGATATGGATGAAGCTAAAGTTGGCGGTCCTATGAGGAGGTGCAGTGAGTGTTATGAGTATGGTCATAAGGCAAAGAATTGCCCACACTCTAACTACGTTGATGCTGGAGGAGGACCATCCACCGGTAGTCGACATGGGAGAGCTGCACGTGGAGGACAAGCAGTGCACGAGACTAGGGTAGACCATGACGGATATGCTATCTAGGAACTATGTGTTTCTTTAGTTATCTGTGTATATTTTATGTTCTTTATGTAAAAACTAAGTGGTATTATTTGTGTATTTTTATGTTCTTGATGTAAAAACTAAGTGTTTGTATTTGTGTATTATTTATGTTCTCCTTTTCATATGAAGTTGTTTGTGTATGGTTTATGTTGTTGATGTATGAATTATGTGGTCATCGATTTAAAATAACTATGTGTTATATGTTGTTCTATTCACAGAGATGGAGGCATCGTACGAGCTTCTCGACAGTTCTCTGGACGAGCGTCACCGTGGCTTCTTACAAGCCACATGTAACGCTTCGAGTATGCCTGTGTTACGGATTCGTGCGCCAAAGACAGCTTGGCGACTGCACCCATACTACTTTGGCAGGTTGTACATATGGTTCAATTTGCATGTAGCAACATTTAATTTGTCATAACTAATCGGATGAGGTATTTGCAGGTTGGGTCATGCAGGACTTCTTTACCTTGCACGGATGATTTAGGCCACAGATGACGAGGTAGGTCCGCATCAGGTGGTTGAGGGTCAAGAGAACGAGGGCCAGCTAGAGCGGTCACGTCGGCTCCCATTTGACTGATCCCTTATTTTGACTTTGGTGCACCGATGGAGGCTGGAGACACACACGTTCTATATGCCACTTGGGGAGATGGCAATCACGCTGCAAGATGTCTTCATGCTAACTGGGTTACCGATTTCTAGTGAACCGATCGGTCCCTCGGTCACTCCAGCTGGTTGGCAGTAGAACTTGTTTGAGAGGTTTTAGGGAGTTCTACTTGAGCCACTAAACATCTTGCCCATTGCGGTGCATCAGAAACATGGACCCAAGAGGCAGTGGTTGGAGCAGTTCAGAGTTAGTACTTTTTTACATTACTTCTCTAATTTCATATTGCACGTGATTTGTCCATATTATTGGTAATAACAATCAATCGAATTATACAGGTGGATAGGATGGCCGAGGATCCCACGGAGTACCAGGTTGCTCGACACCTGGAGGCTTACTTGTTGTGGTTGTTTGGTTGGATGATGTTCACCTTTAGCCAGGGCAACACTGTGGATGCATGTTGGATAGCTTATGCCTAGGCTATTGATGATGCAGCAGTCGCCGACATGCCTCATGTGTCTTGGGGTTCGGTGGTTCTTTATCCCACCTACCGCGCCCTATGCGATGCTTGCATGAGGAGATGCAACGCATCCAATTTGACGGGTATGCCTCTATTGCTTCAGCTGCGGTCCTTTGAGCACTTTTAGGTTGGACGACCCCTTGTGGTGCCTATGCATTACACCTCAGAGATGTACGATGACGACGACATTGACAAGCCTATGATGGGATCACTTTGGACACTCCGATGGGTATGCCCTTCAAAGTACCGTTCAAATTTTACTGTTGTAACATTGATAACCTAACTTAGATAAACTGTAATTTTGCAGCTGCAGTGGGCGGGAGTTCATGTTCGTTCAGCATATGAGGCTTTCACTGAGCAGTTCAACAACCTGAGGGCTAATATGGTCATTTGGGAGCCGTACACCGCCAACTTGGTGCTGCGATGATCCGCTGGCCATGGGATCTCTGAATTATGCTTTAGGAACTCGGCATTTTGGATGATGAGGAAAAAACTAGTGTTCGACATATTCGTCGAAGACTATGCCATCTACCACGTGATGCACCAGTTTGGACGGTGCTAGGAGGTCCCGATCCTGTTGGGAGACTATGTTCCTACTACCGTACACACATGAGTTCTAATGTCACATACCTCGTTTTATTATGTGTATTACATTTCTCTAATTGACACTCCATTGTAGGTTATCAACAAAGGGGCCACCAAGGAGCATGGCTGACCTGACCATCAGGATGCAGCCCTGGGTGCAGCAGTGGGGTCACGCTCTTATGGACGTGACTGAGTTTGGTGCACCTTATGATGACTACAGTTACCAACATTACCTACAGTGGTACACTACACGGACTCACACACATCTCCTTCGTGTCATGGACCCCCCACGTCGTCCCTCTACTAGCACTGCTACCCTGTACCCAGGACATGCAGGAGTGGTGTTACACCTTACGGTACGTGAAATGTCCAAATTCTTATGGCTTTTTACATTTACATTACTACTAGTGCTAATGATTACTCGTCTACCACAGTCGCGAGAGAGATTCAGAAGGAGGCGATGAGTTCAGCTACCAGACTGCGCAAGAAAGGCACATGTGGTACGGCGATCGATGATATCATCGAAGTGTTCTCCCACTTTTCTGCCAAGGCCTGACATATCATAGAGTGCACATTGTGCCGGCAGCCTGACATTGTTGTACACAAGCCATCGGTCGCGCGTTCCACTCGGAGGCCCCCACGACCTTCCTCCGCCTTTGGCCACCAGCAATATGCTAGTCCTCAATCTTCGCTCCCTGGTCAGATTTTTTTTTTACTCTAAGAATTTTAAATTTAGTCTGAGAATTTTTTATTTCGTTGAAAATTATGTTATATCATAGATGTGTCAAACTCTATAAATCTTAGAGTAAAATAAATATTTTGTATGTACTTTTTTCTTTGTAATATTATTGTACATTTACGTAATCTTAGCAATATGTTGTTTTAGATTTATGTAAGGTTAATTAACTTGGTATTTTGTTCAATACATTTATTTTATGCCGCAATTATGTCAAATGCTAGAAATATTAGAGTTTTCTATGTAAATGGTCAACTCTATAATGGTCCATATGATGTCGATTTGAGTAATTGTGCAGGCAGGAGGCTCTCGATGGGCCACCGCCTAGTTCACAGGAGGCTTTGGATGGGCCACCCCCCAGTTCAAAGGAGGCCCTGGATGGACCGGGCATGGCTATGATACTCCTCAGCCTCCGCAACCTATCCATGCAGGAGGCTCTGATTTTGCCACGCTTGTGTGTATTCCTACACCAGGTATGTCACGACTCTTTATTTCATAATGTTTGGTTTATTGCGCATTCTCCGCCAATACTCGCTTGTTTCTGCATGATATAAATGTATGTTTGATCCGCATCGATACAACCAAATATGTTTCTAGGGGTACGCCGCACTATATTGAGAACCCATTCTTTGACTATGTAGGGGCCTCAGAAATGCTAGGCTCATCATAGTTGTATGGTGCACCTCCACCCACTCAGACTATGCAGCAGGAGGCAGAAGGTAGCTATGGTCCCCAGTTGCCTAGACGTGAGCGCCACGTGCCAGATTGGTACACACCTTCCGCCAACAAGCATCCTCAGGAGGAGGTGGAGGCCAACGTTCCAGCATCAGCACGTAGGCGAAAGAGTGCCAGAAGCAAGGCCTAGGGAAGGGGTCATGAGTAGTCTGTGTTGCTTTTATGCTTAATAAATGTCATTTGTTTAGCTTTCCATTTCATTAGTTCAGACTGCTAGTTTACGAAGTAGTTTAATTACTATGATGCTACTATCTTATGATGCTACTATCTTATTCTACTATCTTACTATGGTGGAAATAGACGATGGGAATATCTAGATGAGAAACCTCTATCTTTTCCACCAACCCACTAGATTTTTTTTTTGCACCCAGCAATATGTCTTTCCATAAGCCATGCTTCGTTTAGCGATGGAATACTACATGCCATTGTATCTTCTCGAAGATTGTGTGCGAGTAGGGTACGAGTCGGTGCATATTGCCTTATGTATTGTTGCCACTGACATGCAATAAATGCTTACGATGACCCTTATATGTGGTGTACTTTACGTTCTTCAATAAAATGGCCGGGATTTATCATTCTACCAATACGTTTATTCTAATCCCAATGATTCCATTGGATTACTTGCCTTACATGCAGAGGCAATAATAACTATTTGCTAAACTTTTGCAGAATGAAATGATCACACTAACCAACAACTTCTATAGGAAATCTATGTCAAGCATCAATGCCATAACTTTTTCAGCTTTCACAGAGAATCATATGCTCCAGCCCCCAGCCAAGCCCATGCACTCAGTCCATGCACCAGCCCCCATCCATTATAAATAACCCCACCCTCATTAATAGATAAACCACTCATTCCTCAGCTCTCTCAACTGCAATAGCTTCCTTAGCACCACCAAACCCACCCAAGAAATATTGGGGGATTTTCATCCCCTAGGGGGTCGAACCGCCAATGTACTTCTATGACGACTCTTGTAGGCTTCGCGAGTCCTGGGACATATCCTACACATATGGCCTACGCTTCTTCATGTGTACCAACTACCAGTATGACAAGTCTCGACATGGACCGTATGAGTACCCACTGGTATACTAAAATTGATCACTCATATGGAATTTTCCATACGATTTCATGCACTGTCTTACTAATCTTCCACCTTGTTTCATTTGTCATGTCTCCTCCACCTATCTGTGACTTCATAGAATGGATCAACATGGAGCAAAATGAGCACCAGAAGCGGTAGGTCGACATGAGCATGCGGTGGAGGAGGGAAGCATACAAATACTGAGAGTATGAGCAATAGCATAAGGAACTACAGTAGAAGTGTCAGTGTAGGGATCGGTGACGTCCTAAGAGGGGGGGGGGGTGAATTAGGACATTTAAAATTATTTTGGCTCTAAAAACAACACAAGATAAACCTATATCAATTTCTATCTAAATGTGTTCTAGGTTTATCTAGTGTGTCTACTCTAACAATCAAAGTTCTTGCAACCTATCTAAGAAGGTAAATTGCAAGTAAGTAAATGCAGATACGTAAATGAGGTAGAGAGAGTAAACTCGGCACAAGAATTTTTTTCTGTGGTATCGATGGTATGAATGTCACCCCTAGTCCATGTTGGAGCTCCACAAAGGATATGCTCCCGATCGGCACCCGGTCACGGCCTTTGAGCCACCGAATCACAAAGATAATGCCTCCACTCGGATGAGCCACCAAGCCACCAAGGCAAGGTGTCACCACTAGCCTCTCTTCTGGTTCCTCACCGTCGTGATCACTTCGGAGCTTGAGCCACAAAAACAAGGGTCTCCGCGTCCCAGCACAATCGCCTTGCCGCCACTCCACACCAAGTTCGAGGGTCAACAACCTTGCCGACGAGTCACCAAGACTCCAAGGTGCTGGCGTACCAAGAGGTACACTGTTGGATCACTCCTTGATCCACTCTCTAGGCAGCAATCACCTAGCAACTCCCTCTCTAGGCCTATAAGCACTAATTCTTCCTAATTTTGTGCTTAATCGCCTTGGATGATCACTTTAAGCACTTTTGTGGCTTGAATGTCTTCTCAGGTGTATATGAACTTCTCTAGACTCCAACACACTCAAATGATTGAGTA
This sequence comes from Phragmites australis, assembly GCF_958298935.1. Classification (NCBI taxonomy): domain Eukaryota; kingdom Viridiplantae; phylum Streptophyta; class Magnoliopsida; order Poales; family Poaceae; genus Phragmites; species Phragmites australis. The sequence goes on along the minus strand of NC_084941.1, from coordinate 17,486,130 downwards.
GAGGGGTATTTATAGCCTCAAACTCGCGCACTAGCCGTTTACCCAACGGCTCTAAAAATCTGTTAACACTGGATGATCCGGTGAGAACAGTGGTACTAACACCGGATCATCCGGTGAGTACACTCTCACAAACTAGCCGTTGAAACCCCACTCAAACCTCTGTGAACAACGGATACTCTGGTGTATACTCTATCTTTATCACCGGACTTTTCGATGAGTATACCTTAGCCATCCGAGCCAGCATCTTCTCTGTGTAAATCACTCTGGTGTGTTCTCCGATGCACATCACCATCACTAGACCATCCGGTGCATTATCCTTAGCTAGTCGAGCCAAATCAACCCTCTCTGAAAAATATGCTCTGGTGTACAAATCTTCAGAGCACCAGACCTTCCGGTGAGGTCATTGCATTCTCCCCTTTGTCAATAATGCTCTGGTGCATTCCTTCGGTGAGTTCAAATCAATCACTAGACTATCCGGTGGGGTCTTCTTCTTCTTCATCTTTGCACTGTTCATTGTCTGGTGTATTATCCGGTGCATTTTTCTTCATCAACACACCTTCCGGCGTGTTGACCTTCGATCTTCAACAGCTGCAACCTTCCCTGGTGGAAATGCTCCGGTGTGTATCCTCCTCTGAGCACCGGATCATCCAGTGAGGTCAAATGCCTCTAGACATAATGCTCCAATGAAGTCATTTCTCCTAGAACTTTTTCCAATTCAACCAAACTTTGTCCCTGCTTCGGTGGCTTCTTCATGTATTGCATCTATGAGACCTACTAACATATATTGTTTCATGTTAGTCCTAATGACTATGTTATCATTAATCACCAAAATTACAATCATGGCCTAATAGGGCCATTTCACTACAATCTCCCCCTTTTTGGTCATTGATGACGACACAACCAAAGCAAGTGGCAAATAACAAATAATTCCAAAAGTAAAGATCATAAATGAGCATAAAGTCTTACCACATTGGTTGGATGCATGTTCTTACCACTTAGTCCCCTTATGCTGTGGCTCCCCCTTTCTCCATTGTGATGAGCGTTTGCCCGATCTTCCGAAGGTAATAAGATAGGTCGATTAGTGGAGTTTCGATGTTGATGATCCAAAGGCTCCAATCGGAATAGATCAAGAACCCTTGCAACTACTACACCACTACTCTGTGGTTATCAACCATGCCAAGACGCGGTTGACCTTGCCAGGTAGATTTTTCCTGCAAGCGAAACGAGAACACAAGCAAGAACAGGTAGATGCAATCTGAATATTGCTAATTGCCAATGAAGTACTCGAGTTTGGGGTTCAACAAACCGATAAACGGTGAAACTGTATTAAACAAAATAATCCAAGCTAAACCCAAGTCTAAACTATGACAGCTACTGTGTATATATAGGGGCGTGAGGAGGTCGATCGAGGGTTGTGCAACTGTGGAGAGAGGCGTGCACAACCTGGACTCCGACTCCGACATGATTACAAAACCTGGCAGGGTTCAAAACGTTGATGCAACACCTTATTCCTTTAACTCTGACAAAACTATAAGAAATATCTGGTCCAACTCATATCCATTGGAAAGGGCTCATCATAAGCTTTCCATAATATCAATTGAAAGGGATAAAAGCACATGGATCATAATTCATGAAACTCACATAATATAGTATAGACTCCCCCTATACATATGATGAGAAAGAAGCATATGCACTGCTAGACAATATATCAAGATAGGAAGTTTAAGCTATATTATGCATGGAGGTAGCTTAAATGAACAAAGATTTGACAATGATACCAATTGAAGCATTTGAGCATTACATACCTCCGGGGACATATTGATTGCTCCATGAGACTACAAAAGATGCAACTTGAAACACATGTTAGTCTCAAAATCACAACCTATAGTCGATACTCCCCCTAAATGTGTGCATACAAGTGTTGAATACTTGTGAGATATATGCACTTGTTATTGATAACAATGGGGACTTATCTTATAGATTGGATCAGAGCACATAAAAGATACCAAATGTAAAACTAGTGCCATAAAAGAAACCTACCACTAATAAACCATATAGGTTACTCATGGATAAGAGAGAAATACAAGGAACCTACCATATAAAAACTTACATTAGGCACTGTAATAAATTGAAATGAGCACATGCAATCCTAGACAAAGGCAAATGAGCTAGAAGCAAAGCAAAATGCATGAACAAAAATCTAGCTAGACTAACCTCTTTCACCTTTGGATGGGGATTTGGGTATGTGATGATCATAATCTTCATCAGTGCGCCCATCTTGTACACTTGGCTTCTTTGCTTGAATCTTCACTTCATCTTGTAAGCCAAGCCTTCAAATCCCCATAGCCGTCTCGGGCTTCAAATCTTCTTTGGAACCCAAAACTATTGGGGCCCCTTCATGTTGGTGATGACATCCTTAGGCACCCAAATGAGTTGGTTCCACATCCAATCCTTCTTCCCAGCCATGTGTGTAACCACCTTGCCATTTTCCTTCTTCTTGAGCTTGTAGTGATTGCTCTTTATCTTGTTCTTATAGTTGGGCTTATTGTAGAGGTTGGAGATTTTGTTGGAGAGATTTGCCATCTTCTTCTTCTCCATGGTCTAATTCTTCACTTGCTTGCATTGGAAGGACTTGTGACCTTCTTGATGGCATTTGAAGCATGTCACAGTTGACCCCTCCACAAGCTTCTTCATCATGAAAGCACAGTTATCTTGAGGAGGTTGGACATGTCCTTTGCCCTTTAATCTCGCCAAGTCCTCCTTGAGTTTCTTCACTTCTTGCTTGAGCTCATCATTCTCTTGTGTAATGTGTTCATTAGATTATTCTACAATAACATTCTCAACACAAATCTCATTGCAAATGGGTGAGCTAGATAAAGCATATAAATCATCACAAGTGGAAGCATCTACCTTAGGATTGTAATTAAAAAGAGAGGTAGATTGCTTCAAATGGACCTTAGTTTGAGATTCAATGCACTCAAATTTATCCTTAAGCTCTTCATGCTCCTTGTTTAGCAAATTGAATATGCACAATAATTGTTCATAATTAGAAACAAAAGTAGCATAAATATCATTAAGTGCATTGAATTTCTTAAACTCTTTTGATTGTTTCTTAAAGGCCTTTTGTTACTCATTGATCAAATGAAGGAGTTCATCATAGGAGGGAGAATCCTTATTAGATTCATCATCACTTACATCGCTATCCATACCTTTGGCCATAAGGCACTTGAGAGATGGCTTGCGAGACGACTTGTGTGATGATGACCTTGAGAAAGAGCTTCTCTTGGAGGAATGGATAGTGATGTTCTCATCACTTGAGCATGAATCTTCATCATCATTCACCCATCTTCCTATGTGTGTGAATGTTTTGGCTCTTTCCCTTGTCTCCCTCTTGTTCTTGGTCTTCTTCTTCTCCTTCTTGATATGATCAATTGTGTTGACCAAGTCTTCAATGGAGATAGGATGATCAACCTTGGCATTGAACTTTTTCATGTTATTCTCTAACTTTGAGAAGAGCTTGGCCATATTAGGATCAAATTCTTCATCACTTGATGTGCTTTGATCATTCTCTTCATAGCTCTCTTCATCTTGATCACCATCATCTTCGCTTGAGCTTGACTCTTGCTCTTGTCTCCTCATCCTTGCCTTCATGTGTTGACATTGAGCTTGCTTGCTTGTGAGAGCAAGGTTCTTGATGTCGGATGAGGAAGAAGCTTCCACAACCATGTTCATTGTCATCTAATGGCGGAGATCTTGCCGAGCACTTGACTTAGAGTCATCTTCTTGATGTCATTGTTGTTGTAGATGATGGAGACTATTAACTTATACTTTGGAAGAAGAGGTTGGAGTATTCTTCTCACCACTTGATCATCTTCAATTGGTGTCAAACCTAATCCATTGATCTCATGACAAGAATATTCAAACGTGAGTACATGTTATTAGCACTTTCATGGGGTAGTTGCTTGATGCCATTGAGCTTAGTAACTAGCACATGATATTTCTCATTGCGCACATCCTTTATGCCTTCACGTATTTCAATGAGACTATTCCAAATATCATGTGTATTGGTGAGAGAATAAATATGATTAAATGCATCAACATATATAGATGATAAATGATACTCTTTGCCAAAGCATCTAATTACCTCTTCTTTTTGGTGATGCGAGGTTTCATCTCTTCCTCAGTGACTCTCCAAACATCTAAGCCTTTAGCTTGAAAATAACAAGACATTAGAATTTTCCAATGCAGAGAATTTGTGCCATAAAAAATTAGAGCACTATGGGAATCCATCCCAACCCCGGACGTCACAACTCTAGGATTTTAAGCCTATCAAGAGCACGAGGCTCTAATACCAATTGTAGGGATCGGTGGCATCCTAAGAGGGGGGTGAATTATGACGTTTAAAGCTATTTTAGCTCTAAAAACAACACAAGATAAACCTATATCAGTTTCTATCTAAATATACTCTAGGTTTATCTAGTGTGTCTACTCTATCGATCAAAGCGCTTGCAATCTATCTAAGAAGGTAAATTGCAAGTAAGTAAATGAGAAAATGTAAATAATTTTTTTCTTGTGGTATCGATGGCATAAATACCACCCCTAGTCTACGTTGGAGCTCCACAAAGGATATATTCCCGATCGGCACCCGGTCACGGCCTTTGAGCCACCGAATCACAAAGACAAGGCCTCCACCCGGATGAGCCACCAAGCCACCAAGGCAAGGTCTCACCACGAACCTCTCATCCTGTTCCTCACCGCCGTGATCACTTCGGAGCTTGAGCCACAAAGGCAAGGGTCTCCACGTCCCCGCACAATCTCCTTGCCGTCGCTCCACACCAAGTTGGAGGGTCAACAGGCTTGCCAATGAGTCACCAAAATTCTAAGGTGCTGGTGTACCAAGAGGTACACTGTTGGATCACTTCTTGATCTACTCTCTAGGTAACAATCACCTAGCAACTTACTCTCTATGCCTATAAGCACTAATCACTTCCTAATCTTGTGCTTAATCACCTTGGATGATCACTTTAAGCACTTTTGTGGCTTGGATATCTTCTCAGGTGTATATGAACTTCTCTAGACTCCATCACACTCAAATGACTGAGTGGAGGGGTATTTATAGCCTCAAACTCGCGCACTAGCCGTTAACCCAACGACTCTAAAAAGCTATTAACACAGAATGATCCGGTGACAACAGTGGTACTAACACCGGATCATCCGGTGAGTACACTCTCACAAACTAACTATTGGAATCACACTCAAGCCTCTGTGAACACCGGATACTCTGGTGTATACTCCATCTTTATCATCAGACTTTCCGGTGAGTATACCTTAGCCATCCGAGCCAACATCTTCTTTATGTAATTCGCTCCGGTGTATTCTCCGGTGCACATCACTTCATCACCAGACCATCAGGTGCGTTATTCTTAGCCAGCCGAGCCAAATCAACCCTCTCTGGAAAATATGCTCCGGTGTATAAATCTTCAGAGCACGGACCTTCCAGTGAGGTCACTGCATTCTCCCCTTTGTCAACAATGCTTCGGTGCATTGCTTCGGTGAGTTCAAATCAATCATCAAACTATCCGGCAGGGTCTTCTTCTTCGTCTTCTTTGCACTGTTAATTATCCGGTGTATTGTCCGGTGCACTTTTCTTCATCACCGGACCTTCCGGCATGTTGACCTTCGATCTTCAACGGTTGCTACCTTCTCTGGTGGAAATGCTCCGGTGTGTATCCTCCTCTGAGCACCGGATCATCCAGTGAGGTCAAATGCCTCTGGACTCAATGCTCCAGTTTGTTCAACCATGTGAACACCGAACCATCTGGTGAAGTTATTTCTCCTGGGACTTCTTCCAATTCAACCAAACTTTGTCCCGGTTTCGATGGATTCTTTATGTGTTGCATCTATGAGACCTACTAACATATATTCTTGACAAACATGTTAGTCCCAATGACTATGTTGTCCTTAATCACCAAAATCACAATCATGGCTTAATAGGGCTATTTTCGTTATAGTCAGGAGGAGGAGCGTATGAGGAAGGTGGTGGCTGAGCGCGCCACAGCTAAAGCACGCAAAGCAGAGAGGGAAAGAAAGCAAGAGCGGGCCCATCGTGCTAGGGCGGTGGGCACCAATGTCTTGAGAAAGGGCAAATATCCTAGGTGCACTCAGTAGAGAGCATCTATTATAATCCGACATATTTTTTTTCCCTAAGGTATGTTAGGTTTAGCAGCGACACACTATTAGGTTACTCTTTAGGCGTACCCTACATGTCAATGTTTGTTATCGTTAGATCTTTATGGTTAGGGTCTATTCGCTCTACAACGAAAAACCCCATGTCACATGTAATGTTCATCAGCGTATGTAATCTCTGTACAGGGTTTTATACTATTAATGCTTTACAACTACTATTATAGCCTTCCATGTAATTTTTATCAGCTATGTCTCATTGTTGGACAACCGATTCTACGATTTATTTTATATCTTTCCATTCCATATAAGAAATAAGTTCAATCATAAAATAAAAAAAATGATTTAAAATTTTGTCAACAGAAGAAAAATTTTCAGCCATTCCGACGCAGGAGATAGAGTTCACGTTGAGCTCATGAGGATGTTTCGTTCAACCGTTTGGCGAAAACAAGTTTCCATCAACAGTTTAGTGGAAATTAATTTTCCATGTATTGTTTGGCGACAATTAGTTTTCATCCAATGGTTTGACAAAAACTAATTTTCACCAAATAGTACATGGAAATTTAATTTCCGTTAAACCGTTGAAAATAGCCTCGAAGCTACCACCGGGGACACGTCAACTATGTTCGCCATACGGTTTGGCAAAAATAGTAGTTTCATTGTATGGTAGGGCGAAAACCTGTTTTCACCAAACCGTTGGACGAATAGGTATTATTTTTGGAATTTCTTCATTTTCGATATTATTTTTTAATATCCGTACCAAAAAAGTAATATTAAAAAATTCCCTGATGGTGGACTAGTGGCTCTCCTTTCAGGATCAAGTTTCTACAGATTAGAGGAAAGGCTGCAACTCTCTTGTCATCCTGTGTTTGCAGCTCATTAGGCTTGAACGGAATGGGTGTGTTTTCAGAACTGAAGCACACGAGATTCGCGCGGTGGTGCAGAGCATAAAGTAAACGGGCCAACTGTGGCTCGAGGCAGGTGGAAAATGTCTATGAGAATCTCATTTGCTAAACACCAGTGGAAACTAGCGGTCGCTTTGTATTAGGACTTCATGTTCTTCTATTTTCCTAGCGTCGGCTGTGACTTAGGACATACATCCTATCTGTGACCGTCCTAGAAGGCTAGGAGCAACACACTACTCACAGAAACTGCCTATATTAAATTGTATTACTTTTAAACATTATGCCCATCCTACTTTGTAACCAAGCTATCAACTTTTCTACCTTGTGCTCCCAATGATCACTGAATCCACCACCAGTTTGCCCTGTCAACTTGTTGCATGCAGTTCCAGACATCCTCTTCAATTAATACCATTTGACATCTTGCAAAATTATTCCATTCTTATCCATTTCTTTGTTACAAAAAACCTGACGTAGCTTCAAAGCATTCAACACTTTATGTAGCTTCCTTTCTATTGGAGCGCGCAGCCCAACTCGCTATACCCACAAGTAGATGCCCCTAACCAGGTCTTATTGGGCCTACTATACGCACATGCCTACTATACGCACTTAACCTAAAAGAATAACCTGATGGGTAAGGGACACGCCATCTTTTAAGTCATGCTCCCCCATCATCGGTTTTCAATGTAGGACTAAACCCAACAATCTTCTCCATCACACATCGGGTAGTGCGACCCACAACCGTGAGTCCTAGGGGACATCTCAGGTTTCAGACCTGAAGCTCTAATACCACTTCTTAGAACCAAGGTTGGATAGGATCTAGAGGTGGTGCAGAAGATCACGAAGGAGGCGCGAGGATCATGCTTCACGGGCATCAAGGAACACCTGATACGGCTCAAGATGGAGAATGGAGATGATCGACAATCCAATCGGTGGTGTTGTACACTCTAGGCAGGCAATGGGGAGAGGCGATGGTCAGCTGGTCGAACCCTAGGCGGTTGTTAGTGTTAAGAATAGTGGGGTCCCCTCGCAGACGGTCCCACGTCGGTAAGATATCAGCAGGTATTGTATGCCACGTTTGTCCAGAACCATGGCCACCCCGCGCGATCAGCCAGTGACCGCACAACTAGCCAGCGACAACACAACCAGGCTCTCTGACCAAGCTCCACGACCATTCACTAGGTCGCAGGAGTAAACCCCATGACTAGTCTTCTCTGATCGCGGGACAGGTATGTGTCTAAACAGTCTAATCACAATAAATATTTTTTCACTCAAGTATTTCCCTTCACCAGATCCTCTTTCTAGTCTACCAAGGCGTGGTCGGCGCAGAGCTGCCGTGTCTCATCCCATAGCATTAAATGCCACGGGACAGCCTGACAGGTGTGGCAGGAGGTCTTTTGCAGGTGCGCTGGTAGCGCGTGGGGACGGGACAAAGCAGTCCGGGCAACCGGGGTGACGCAGGCGATGGAGCGATGGGACAGGCTCTGTAGCATCGAAGAGCAAATGGGATACGTCTGCTCTTAGTAATGTTGGGCCTAGGTGGGAAACTCTAGCTAGGCCTAGGTCTATGTCTTGACTCGCGTGTAAATCCTCTCTCTCTCTCTGATATATAAAGGGAGGAGTACCAGGCTTATGAGGGGATCCAAGAAAAAAGAGAGGCCTAGAGGCGAAAGAGGCCGAGAAGAAGGCTTGGCAAGAACATCATATGTAACCAACTTAGACCAAAGAAAAGAATACATAGGATGTAGAGCTATTACCCTAAGGGGGGCCTGAACCTAGATAATCCTCGGTGTTCTTGAGTTGCACATACACAAACAGATTTAGCAGACACATCCCAAACAAAGATCACGCACCCACTGTCCAACATACCCCAGAATCACTGTCAGGGATTTACCCTTGACAGCGGTGTTGTGGTACTCGATGGCAACGTACTGAGGATGTATGGTAGTTCAGCGGCAGTGAATTTGGGAGGGTGCTTAGCAGCGACGGAGTCCAATGGCAGGCTTGCATGGTCAAGGAGCAGAGCGGCCCACTGGTGGCTCATCTAAAGTAGACGGACCAAAGCCGAATAGTTCCCGTTCTTAGAGCTGACAATCCAAGGACGACTGGTGAACAGTTCTCCTAGAAGGGCAAACATACCATGGTGCAGGGCGGAGAGACTAGCGGTCAGGCTAGTCATACCGCACGTTGACAAGATCGTGCTAATACGTGATAGAGGTGACAATGAGACCAGCAAAAATGACATAGGAGCGTGAAGGATGGTGGTGTTCATGATCTATGGCGTGGCAACATGTGGCGTGAGAAAATTCTATTGTGGCAATTCCCAAGAGTGACTCGAATAGCGACAGTGATATTCTCTCGGTATCAAACAACAAGCAATCAACTGAAGAATGGATATTGGATGATTTTGGCGTAGCCTATTTGGGAGATGAACAATGCTATTGGAGTTGGCAACATCAAGATCAAGATGCAAGATAGAGTTAAGTGAGTGTTGCGGGGTGTTAAGCATGTGCTGTGGCTGCGAAGGAATCTAATTTCGCGTGGAACTTTACATGGTGATGGGTTGTTCTTCTAGGCTGAGCCGGATGAGAAGACCATTAAGATCATGAAGTGTGACAAGACTGTGATGATAGGAGAGAGAGGATGGCATCGCATATTTACAAGTTGTAAGGGTGCACTGTTGCAGGTGGAGTCATGGAGGATGGAGCTGCAGAGATTGTAGTATCTTATGCAGGCAGCTGGTCTGAAGCCAAGTCAGGCTCGTTGGGCAGCCCTTATTGAGCGGCAAATTCATCAACTCAAGTCCGATATACATGGAGGTTCGCGTATGATAGCTCTAAGGTGGCGGAATATTCACCAAGGTGGAGTTTGTTGGAATATGTGTCGAATGGTATACAAAGACACGTTATGTATTGGACTTGAAGTTGTATTAACGGTAGGGTAGAGTTTGTGTCAGTCTCAAAACTTGGCCTCCTCATAAATATGAGAGGATTGCTACTGTAACCATCATGATGATATAGCGATAGGCTCACAGGGAAGTGCCGGTGGTTTTGCTAGGACCCGAGACGGTCAATTTTGCAACTATAGGGAGGAGCTTCCATAGTCATGACCTAGGGTTATAGGCTTCGCTTGAATCTCAATTTGCACAATGAGTTAGTGACACAACTAAATCAATAGAAAATTTCAATTTTTGGCATAGAGACACAGAAGAACAGATCAACTTGTACTCAGATGGATTTGTCTATTGCTTCCTCCTCTCAGAGTCTCGATAGGCGGTGGGCTGGTAGCCCATCGTCGATGGGCGGAGCCACAGAGGGATGAGGCGAGTGGTGAAGGTATGTTGGGGAGGGAGTAGGACATCCGCTGGAGGAGGGTGGAGGGCAAGGCAGAGTTGTGTGGGGGTGCTGCAGTGAGCTGCGGTGGAGGAGTCGTTGAGTAGCGGTAGATCGGCGTGGGCGTCTGGGCGACAAAGAAAGGTTTCTTCCCTCCCTGTAGTGTTGGTATTGATGTGTCTGTTGGGGTTTAAGGCAACTAGACGCTACATGGGCCTTGGACCTTCAATGTTGGGGTTGTATTGATAAAATAGATAATATACAGAACTTATATTGTAAAAATAGACAATATGTTATTGTATTTGCAAATATAGCATTTTAATGTGGCACCTCATACACTAAAAACAAGTTTTCAGTACACCATGTATCAAAAAAGGAGAGTTCGGGTGTTTTCGGCACCTCATGTGCTGAATACGGTACTGTACACCATATTTGGCACATAAGGTGCCAAAAACCGATTGTATTCGGCACCTCATATGCTGAATACTATGCACATGGGCCTTGGATCTTCAATGTTGGGGCCGTATTGACAAAATAGACAATATACATAACCTATTTTGCAAAAATAGACAACATGTTACTGTGTTTGCAAATATAGTATTTGTATGCATCACGCGGTTCACACTTACAGTGGAGGAAATCATATTCAGAAAGAGGAACAAGGCCCACTTTCATCGGATTAGGATCTACGACTTGGCCAACAATGAATTCGAGGTCATGTACCATCGTAGGTATGCTTCAGGGTATAGCGCAGGGGATACCCAGTAGCAATGTCAACTTGAGCCTCACGAGGTGAAGTGCACATGCAATAAGCCAAAAATGCACCATATCCCATGCTCCCATGTCTTTGCCGCTTGCAGGAACATGGGCAACAATGACGGATCACAGTATGTATCACCGTACTTCACGATCAATGCATTGAGGAGCACATGGCTTCCAAAGATGCGTTCTTTCAGCATCAGAAGCATCTACAAAGCGATCGAGGGGCCTAAGTGGGTACCTTATCCCCGAGCACGATGCACAGATCCTGGAAGGCCTAGAGCCATGAGGATGCAAGGTGACATGGATGCAGCAAATGTTGTTGACGGCCTACACATGTGCAAAATTTGCAAACAACCTGGCCATAACAGGAGGACTTGCCCGACCCAGCAGCAAACTATCAGGCCACTATCATATTGCATTGTATTTAAGTTGTTTAAATTTAGTTTGTTTTATGAAGTTATTCGCAGACATAGTTTGTATTTTAAATTATTATTCACTTATTAGTTGTACTACCTATTTTGTAATATATTGTATGGTATTAGCATCACAGATGATGTTTTTTTATTGAACCATGAAATTTGAAATCATTGTCATGGCTCATTGTGGTCTTCCTGACCTTCTACAACAATGGTACGATGAGAACCATAGGGAAATGATGATTTTCACAAGGCAGCAGGTACCACAATTATATGTGCTTTTTAATTACCACGATAATTTGTTACTACTCAGTACATGTATTGGATACCTTTGCAGTTGCTTTTGTTGTGTGCCTGGAGTGTCCACATGATTAAGGAGTTAGACCATCAATTCCACGAGCCACTGGCACAGGCAGGACTACTACCTTTGGCTCTCATAATGGCTGGAGCTCCCATGGTGGGCAGTGGTAAGACACCTCTCCCACCGATTGAGGTAGCACTGCTCATTGGTCTCGTCAACCGGTGGCATCCTAAGACGCACATGTTCCACTTTTCTTTGGGTGAAATGCACTTCAAATGTTCTAATGCTATTTAAGTTTTATTGACCATCTGCATCTTGTAGGTTTGGTGTGCAATATGACACGAAGGATGTTGGCCACTCCATGTTCTATATTCATGGGCTGTCACAGTTCGGTCTGTACCCACCGAATGCAGATGAGGCTATAGTTATGCTACTGGGAGGCATTATGTTCTGCAACACAGCAGGCAATTATGTCCTCCCCCATATTGTATGGTTAGTGGATCAGCTCGCGTCACGTCCTTATAAGTCGACATCTTACAGCTGGGGATCTACTGTGCTGGCTGCAACCTATAGAGGATTATATGATGCAACCTAGCAATCAAAGAAGAAGGGATCTGCTACAAGCTACCTACACCTCTTACAGCTATGGAGCTGGGAGTACCTCCTGGTTTATTGGCCTTGAGTGAGCAAGAGTTACTATCCAGTTCCCATCTCTGATAACATTACAGAAAACATGAGGCCTACAATGGAGTATCGTTGGATTCATGCCAGGTTGAGATGGAGTTAGTAGCAAGATCATGGTACCTACTCCCGGGTGATCAGTGATCTGGATGTCCTCAGTGGAGTGAGATCCATGGCGTATAGCACGAGCGGCCAAAATTGCGACTGGAGAGCTCATCACATCCTCTTATTTGCGTGACACAAACTTATGGATAATCAGATGTTTCTTGTTGTACATGAATAATGTGGAAATATATTCTCTTGAGCATGTACAGAGGCAGTTCAGGAACTGACAGGTGGTGCCAGTACCTCCCTCACGAGACACCGGACGAGCTTATGAGTAAGTGTGTTATTATAGGTAGCATTAGTACCATAGGTGATTTATGTTAAGAAGTTATAGCTGTTTATATCACGTACAGGAGGAGCACACAGGAGAGCGAAGGCATGCAGGACTGGCCATCCGTGAATGCCGAGCACATACAGAGGTCGACGGAGTCAGCCATAGTGGATGTTGCCATTCCTGCTAGACAATATGACGACACCACGTACTGGGAGTACCTTTCATTATACCATTCGTGCACGCATGCCACCTTACTCAGCGGATTTATAGAGCTGGCCCCCCAGACCCTTCCCCGAGGATCGTGCCCGTATTCTTCATGTTATGGTAAGTGATGCAGTACTTCGAACGATTTTTATTCGTTAAACCTCTGTATTACTAACATGGCCCTCATCGTATACAAACTGAAGAGGCATATAAGATGCATACACAGGCGGAGCAAGCTTGTGGGGAAGCAAGAGGGCCATCAACACGGAGGGATCAGAACCCTCTCCGGGACTACATGAGGATGAGAAGGTCTCGCTTGCTGTCCGCTATACATGGTCTAGGTTGTTGTGCCCCGCGTTGGAGAGGGTATGATCTACCAGCCATGGACCCGTCTCATACCTCCCATAGCAGGCGCTCGTCCAATGCCCGTGAGGAACCCATTCGGGCATAGTCGCGAGAGGCACCTTTAGTGTACACTGGGTTCACAACCCCTGCAATGGACACAGCCTCCTCAGACTACGATGAAACATCCGCCTGCACCATCGACTCATCACGAGGACATCATGGGTTGCACGCAGCAAACGCCTAATTGGAGCGGCATGCATGATTTTGACTGGGCGGCTGCAATGCAGGCCACTAGCTTCACCGAGCTACTCAGCAGACAGTACCCCTAATATCCAGATGCACCTGGGGGTTCACAGTGGTACCACCAGGGTGAGCCTTCGGTACATCAAACTCCATCGAAGCACGTACTATAGGTGTCTACACTTCCTCATGAGGATCCTTCATTATGGTACATGCAGGGCCAAGTTAGCGGGTCTGGATACACATTTGGTGGGGGTCCCATAGGGTAGAATGATGATGATGACGAGCAAGGGCACACGTGGCAGGGGCCAACGCAGGCTCTGGGATGAGGGCCATACACCCGCCAGACACTTACACTCCTAGGTATAGAGTGCGGCGTCGTCGTCATTGAGTAGCTAGTGCAGTAGTTCGGTGCACTTGTACTTATTCATGACACATGTATTATTCACTTTATTATCGTAGTCATCTCTATTATGTCTTATTCACTATATTGTCAATGTAATTACTTTTAATTTATTTAATGTTTGTCAAATAATTATGGCACATAACTTTATTTGTTAGTTATTTATTAAGCATTGTTACATATTAATTATGATATTTAATAATTGTTTAATGTTTCCTAAATAATCAGGAATTCGTGCTTTGGTGCAAAGCCAGAATGTTGTAGTCAAGAAACAATAAATCTATAGTGGGATCTTCTAGTACAGGTTTTCTATAGACACCTACGACGGTCGATATATCACTTAATGCCTCCTTGCAGGTTGTGCGTGAAGAGAAGGATGATCCCTTTAAGGAAAACAACATATTCCAAGTCGTATCCAAATTGCATGTAAGACCCTTCTATTCTGCGTTAATCGCTCCACTCCAATATATAACCACCGATGACCTTACGGCCCTCTTGCACGAGCGACATCAAAGGTATCTCAGGGTGTGTGGACTAACCAACCATCCTTATGTGCTAGGTTTCTCTATGACACAAATAAGGATAGTGATGTTGCCCGACCAGTATGCATCCCACATTCAGGTTCGTCATTTTCTATTTGGTCACCCTACTTACCTTTTTTCTATTGATTTGAATTCTCCTCTTTTGCATTAGGCATTCCCATAAGATGCAGAGTTGATAAAAAACATCCTAAACTTCTTGGTGATGTATATGCTATCCGGCAGGGATGTGATGTCTGGTTCGCGAAGAAGATGATGGAGATCAGTGAACCTAATGGGTACAGGGGCGCCCTCTACTGTTCAACTAGAAAATAATGAGGACGATGAGGATGATGATTTCATGCCACCAATACCTCGACATTCCAGCAGCAATATAGGAGAAGGTTCAAGAAACACTGCAAGAGAATATTCACACACCACATCAAAATGGTGTACAATATGGTTCAAAAAGAGAGTTTGCGTACCTAACCGGGAAGATATTAGAAAGACGATTCTGAGAGAAGCTCATGAATCAGCATATTCCATTCACCCTGGGAGTACCAAGATGTATCATGATCTTAAGGATCGTTATTGGTGGTATGGAATGAAAAGAGAAGTTGCAGAATACGTAGCTCTGTGTGATACTTGTCAAAAAGTCAAAGCAGAACATCAGAGACCAGCAGGTTTACTGCAACCCTTGAAGATACCTGAGTGGAAGTGGGAAGAAATTGGTATGGATTTTATTGTTGGATTGCCCCGTACCCAGAATGGATATGACTCTATTTGGGTGGTGATTGATCGCTTGACAAAGGTCGCCCATTTCATTCCAGTAAAAACCACATATAGTGGAGCTAAACTAGCAGAGTTGTATATGTCAAGAATAGTATGTTTGCATGGAATACCAAAGAAGATTGTTTCGGATAGAGGAACTCGGTTTACCTCTAAGTTTTGGCAGAAGCTACATGAGTCTATGGACACGAAGTTGAATTTTAGTTCTGCCTATCATCCTCAAACAGATGGTCAAACAGAAAGGGTAAATCAAATATTGGAATGATATGCTGAGAGCGTGTGCTCTTAAGTATGGAAAAAGTTGGGACAAAAGTTTACCTTATGCCGAGTTCTCATATAACAACAGCTACCAGACAAGCCTCCAAATGTCTCCCTTTGAAGCCTTGTATGGAAGGAAATGTAGAAGACCGCTGTTCTGGAATGAGACGGGAGAGAGTCAGGTTTTTGGCCCAGAGGTTCTACGAGATGCAGAAAAATAAGTTCAGGTGATTCGAGAAAATCTGAGGATTGCACAATCCAGACAGAAAAGTTATGCTTATAATAGGCGAAGAGAATTGGGTTTGGAAATTGGAGATTTCGTCTATCTTAAGGTCTCGCCTATAAGGGGTCTTCGTAGATTTAAGGTTAAAGGAAAGTTGTCACCAAGATTCATTGGACCCTTCAAGATATTGGATAAAAGGGGAGAGGTGGCTTATCAGTCGGAATTACCACCTCAGCTGTCAAATGTGCACGATGTTTTCCATGTTTCCCAGTTGAAGAAGTGTCTTCGAGTACCGAAAGAGCAATTACCTATGGAGGAATTAGATGTTCAAGAAGATCTCTCCTATGTAGAATATCCTGAGAAGATTCTTGAGAGATCAGAAAGAGTAACCGAACCAAGGTAATACCAATGTGCAAAGTGCAATGGAGTCACCACTCGGAAGATGAAGCAACTTGGGAAAGGGAAGAAGATCTGAAAGCGGAGTTTCCTCATCTCTTCTCTGCTCCAGTTGAATCTCGAGGGTGAGATTCATTCCAAGGGGGGTAGGTTTGTAACACCCTAATTTTTTCCAATTCTAAAATGTCTCAATATTTGATAAGTTCAAAATGAGTTTAAATATTTTAAGAGAGAGAAAATCCTATTTTATATGAAAGAAGATATAAATGACATAGGATATAAGTGAATATTTTGCATTCATGCTGAATTAGGCAAGTAGTATTTTTATTTGATTTTTGATGAATTTATTTGAAGATTTTTACCTGGATTTTAAATTTGAATTTGGATTTTGAATTCAAAAGAAAAAGAAAAAGATAAAACCTCTCGCGGGTTGCCTTTTTCCTTTTCGGCCCAGCCTCTCCTCGACCTCGGCCCAGCCACCGCCGACATCCTCTCCCACCCGGACCGCCTGCCTCGGCCCATCTCACCGAGCCGCTAACATGCGTGTCCTGCATGTCAGGACCTTCTTCCTCCTCAGTCGGACTCCGACGCAGACACGGAACGCGCTGGCCGCCGTCTTCCATTCGAATCCGGGCCCAAACCGAACCCGAGAACTTCTAGAAAGCCGCCAAATCAAATCCCCGGGACCCCCTCTATCTTTAGCCGGCCTTATCTCTAAGGAAATCGCGGAATTGAGCTCGGATACAACTCCCCGCCACCGTGTCCGAGTTGATCTCAACGCGCCGTCGTCCTGGACACCCCGAGATGCCTGTATAAGTAGAGTCTCCCTCCCTGAACACATCTCAACCAGAAATCGCCCAAAACCCGAGCCTTAGACGCCGAGTTCAGTGCTTGCCGAGCTGCCCTCGCCGCCGCTTCGACCGAGCTCGCCGCCACGCCGTTCCATAGCCTTGCAGCGCATCCCGAGCCCACCATCACGAGTGCCTGCCACCACAGAAGCTTTTCCCGTCGTCGATTTGATCTCTGCGCCGCCGGAGAGCCTTCTCCGACGAGTTCCCGAAGAAACCGCCGCCCCCTTTCGTCGCCGACCACCTTCCCGTGCCGCGATGCCTTCGGTAAGCCCCAAAATGAGATCGCCATTTCCTTCTCTTTGTGTTCCGCCGCTTGTCGTCGTGATCCGAGGCCGGCGACGAGGTTAGCGCTTGTCTCCGGCGAGTCGCCGCCGTGCCCGAGCTCAGCTCCGCCGAGTACCACCCTACCGACCGCCCAAACCTTCCCCAACCGTCGGATCTGAAGCCCTCGGCCCAGATTAGATCTGTTCTTACCCCTTCGGTCAACCAACCAGAAGCTACCACATGTTGCCACTTAAACCAGTCAGCAGCCATGCCATGTCACCTAGCCACCTCAGCCGCCACCTCAACCTTTCTGCTGATGTGTCACCCCTGTCACCATGCCACGTCAGCCAGAGCTACCCAGTCAGTAATTCAAACCTTTTTCAGTATAAAAATAAATCTGACAATTTCTTTAATTGGTAATTTTGCAATTTAGCCCTGAACTTTTCTGAAATAACAAAAAGAGCCCTGTCTTTTTGCAGTTAGGTCCCTATACTTTTTCATAATTACATTTAGGTCCCTCTATTTTTACAAAAAGGTCCCTAAACTTTCTGTTAATTCAATATAAGCCCTTTTCTTTTTCCAAATTTAGCCCTAGACTTGTTTTAGCCCTAACTTTTTCATCGCAGCTCCGATTTAAGCGATTCTTGCGCCGATGGATTCGTTTTTCAGTGCTCTTTCTTTTTAGCTAGTTTTTTTTTTATCTCGTTGTTCTTTTGTTTTGTGCTCTGTTCTTAGTGTATCTTGTTTGTTTGTTTGCCGGTGATTGTGCGATTAGCCAATAACGTTCCGAATCAATTTGAAGAACATCAAGACCAGGAGCAAGAATACACTGAGCAGCAGCAAGGAGAAGGCAAGTGTCCTTGATCATATTAAACCTACATTTTTAAATGTTTTATTTTACAAAACTGCATGTATTGTCTATCAATATGCTGAGTAGTCACCTATGTTAGAGTTTTTCCCTAGATATTCCCTTATCATCCCTTGGAACCTAGATGGTTTATGGTTAGGAGTCTTTTATGGGTAGATTGCTTAGCCTTGCTTTTGGGATATTGGGAAGTGTCATAATTTTGACTAATAAACATATGCAGTAATGATGGTTAATATGATGATGTTTTAGCAACATGGAACCTTAGGTCTTGAGCATAGGGATGTTGGTGATAGTTGTCATGGTTATGACGTTGGATTAGTGTTTGCTCAAGTAACCTAAGTAAGGACCGGTTCGTGGAACGACAACCCAAGAAGTAACGTACCAACCACGAGGCTGATATGGGTAAGACGTGGCATACTGATTAGAGTCTGTCCAGTGTGCGTTGGGTCAGCACAAAATGGGGCTTCTGGGTAGGAGCTTTGCTTGCGTAAAGCCTGGCGGTGAAACCTAGTGGACAGACACACACTGGATTAGTCTCTGGTTAGTGGAAAGTGTCATACAGTGATTCTTGGCGGCACACCACTAGCGTGTGTTAAGTGTCTTGCAAACACGGCAACATGGAATTCACTGACTCGTGGGTAATGTTGGATAACCTCTACAGAGTGTAAAACTGTTATAACAGCCGTGCTCACGGATATGAGAGACTTGGATCCTCACATGATTAGATGGTGGTTTGGTTTTGGTTATGGTATAGGGAGTACTAGATGGTGTGGTTTTGGTCTTAGTACAGGGAGTACTAGACGGTTGTGGTATGCAGGGTGGGGAACCTTGTATGCTACATGATGGATTGTTGGGTTACATTCATTTAATACTTGTCTAATGCTTTTGAGTCCAAATGTGTTTTCATTACTCGCATTTACGCAAATAATACCTTGTGTCAGCCTATTCTTGATATAAGCCTGCATGTCATTATTTTTTCACACTTGCTGAGTACATTATGTGCTCACCCTTGCTTTCTCCTACAAAAACATATGCTGCTCAGTGGAAGACTTTGAGGATTTCCAAGATGACGACCTGGTGTTCTAAGGAGCGTGTCTTCCAGTCGGTGCCTGTGGAGTATTGGTCGCCAATGCTTTCGTCCCGCTGCCGTCGTTTAGATGATGTCGTTTAGGTTAATTTTGAGGTTGCTTAGGTGAAGTCTTTTATTGTAAGAAATGAACGTTTAATTAAATAAAGTATTACTTTTGTTACTTCACCTATGACGTCCTTATGTGTGTTAAACTTTCTGGGCACACATAATCCGCACTTGGTTTTGGCCGTTAAAACCTGGTGTGACAGTTCCCATCTTGAGATGATCTAGGTATTCAACAGCTATGCAATATGCATATGATGGTATTGTTTGTGGCTTAAGGAATCTCTTGCGATCTTTTTCTCCTTTGACATCAAGTTTGGGAAAATACACAATCACAACCCGATGCAATTATATCAATCCTGCATGCACGCATCTTCATTATTGTAGGTCGGTGGATCAATATGATTTCGTTGTGCTTTCACCGAATTATAGCATAAGGAGCCGACCGACAAAAGCATGCTGTATTCAATATGAGAGGGAGCTGGCCGATAGGCAAGATAGGGAGCAGCACATTTTCGACATATGGTCTACCGAATATGGCATTGTCGTCGGTATTCAGCACACCATATGCCAAATAAGGGCATCTAGGCGTATTCGGCACACGGGCACACCGTGTGTCAAATACTATTTGTCCTATATGTTTTTGGCCCACTGTGTGCCGAAAACTTGATTTGGGCACACTACATGCTAAATACATTTGTTATACTTATAAATACAACATCATGTTATCTATTTTTATAAATACGATCTAATATGTTATCTATTTTTGGATTTTTCATCAATATTGGATATATGCATGGAGCCTAGGCCTAGGGGCACTATGTGACTGTGCTGCTACGTGGATCCAAGCTATGTATCGGTTTCTTTGGTTAAATCGATTTACTGGAGTTGCAAACCGAAATAAAAACTAAAAACTAAACAGAGTCAAAACAAAAACCGAAGCAAACCGAAATAAAAACAAAAAACGGAATAGAGTCAAAACAAAAACCAAACATAAAACCAGAAACGAAAAAAAAAACAAGAATATCGGTTATTTGGTCTTAGCTTTGTGGTTTTTTTGCCGACACCTAACTTCTAACGCTATTTTTTTAGCCAAAATTTGTCATTTCGAGGTACTTATCTGTAGAGAGCACGTTTGTACCGTTAGGTTCGCAACACATCCCAATTCACATTGCAGATCCCTCAATTAATTGTTGCAGGTGGTAGTGGTTTCTAATTAAACCCATCATTTGCACTTTATCAAAATTAATCTGTGCATTTTAGTTTTACAAATCCAATAAAATAATATTTAAGCTTTTAGAGTCTAAATAAACTCCTACAAAACCTGGTTTGCAAAAGCATAATATCCAGACAATTATTTAGTACATTATGACTAATACGTGAGTACGTCATGTTGCTGTCATATTTATTTATTATATCTGTAATTTAAACAATATAAGATGTAAAATTGAGGTGTAAATTAGTCCCTTCATTATTCCTATAAATGACACTGGAGAGCATGTGGCTACACCTTTTACGAGATTTACAAAATTCTGTTGTTGAATTTGTCATTATAAGAACTTTTATCTGCTAAATTTTCTAATTTACACAATGCTGTGAAAAACATATATTAATGTACTTATTAGGAGACCTTAAATGTCTAAAACCAATAACAAAAGAATGGATGAGTAATTAGCAATGATAATTAATATTTGTAAGGAAGAAAGGATGGGTAAACAAATGAAACAGCAGAAATGAATTAAGCAAACAAAAAGAAAGAAAGAAGGAAGGAAAGGAAAGGATTACCCTGCCAGAAACTAAAAAGAACTTACCAGTGGCGCTCCTCTGCGATGCCGGTGCCCAGCGCCCAAACCCCTCCATTGCACTCCACCTCAGTTCCATGTGGATAATAGAAAATGGCACAGCTAAGATTTTTTTTTCTCACCAGACCATCCGGTGTTCAGTAGCTCGAAGTTAGAAGTTTTAACGGATCGGAATATCCGATGTTTGGATCGGAATATCCGGTTAGATGTTCTAGTGTTCAGAATTTTATTCTTGCTGGACCATCCGACGTTCAGTCTGGGGCTGGAAGTTTTAACGGATCGGAACATCCGATGTTTGGATCGGAATATCCAGTTATATATTTTTGGCCAAACTGAGAGCCCTGTACTTTGAAAAATCGGACCTTTCGACCACATCGGAACATCCGATTAAATATTTTTAATCCAAATCGAGAACCCCAATGTTTGTGAAAATAGGATATTCCGACATGATCAGAACTTCTGATTGGGGGAATCAAAACTTCCGATCTGAATCAGATCAAGATATTTGGAAAGAAATAGAGTTGGATTTGAAGATGTTTTTTGATGAATTCCAACTCAAAGCGGGGCAAGACCAATCCTCCTTATAAATATAAAGGGTCATGGATGATTGAGATCATCCAACATCCAATCGAACAAATACAAAATTTACTTTTCTCTCATTTTTGTCCTCTTTTTTGCCCTAACTATCTTTTCCAATCTCCATTGTTCCACGTTCTTGATCTCGATGACCAAGGACAAGCCGTCGGTCATCTACGCTCTGACGGGGTCCCTCCAGAGCGTGGATGACGATAAAGGCCCAACGGTGAGGCGCCATGACTGGGATTTCCCCAGTGCTACCTGTCGGGTACTATTGATTGGAACTTATGATCGTCCCGATCAGAACATCCGGTCTGGGATGGAAGTTTCCGTACGGTTTGCACATGAAGTGCTCAGTGTTTGGCATGATGCTTTTTCGCGTCAACACACTTTTTAGCAACTCTGCTGGGAAAGAAGTTTTCGGCCATCCTCTAGCTAAATTTTGAGGCCCTAGATATATCTTCTTCGGAAATTGACAAGGACAACATCATCATGGCATCTTACGATGAGTTGCCGAAAGAAGTGTGTGCGGCAATCGAGGCTAACTTGGAACAACATCAGCAACAGCTACTCTCGCGCTACGTGAAGACTCGGCAAGGTTTGTTCAACGAAGAAGATTCTCCACCACCCGCCGACCAAAAACCTAAGGTACCAACCAATGTGAGTACTCAACCCCATCCATCGTATGAAGATGTTGCTAATATAATTGATCAATTTGTTAGTGCAACTATGTCTAATAGTGTTCAAAGGATGGTTGATGATACATTGGTTGATAAGCTTCGGCCTTTGGTTTTACAAATACATGAGGAACAAAATTTGAAGAAGCTAGTTACTAGTAATGCTAGTGCTTTGATTCCTCCTACTGTTACTAAGGCATTGCCTAGTGTTTCTTATACTTATTTGAATAATTCTCATGATGGCTGAAATTATATGGGTAGTGTTGCACCTAATCATATTACTTCTCATGCTATTAAAATTGATATGACACAAAACTCATATCAAATCCCATATGCTAGGTATCTTGTTCCAACTATGGCTCAAACTTATAGAGCTGAAAGTTATCACAATGTGCAAAAACCTTTTTAGCAAACCGTAGCATATGGTACCCCACCAATACTACCACAAGGATCGGGAATCCCTAATGGGTCAATACCTGAAGAAAACTTCACCACGCCACCTCCTATTACATCTTATGTGCCGAACGTGCCTGCACCATAAGTTGGGCCGGTAATTAATCATGTTTGGCCCATGGCCGATTATGTTGAAATTATGCGAGAACAAGTAGCTACCGTGCTAACGAAAAAATTCGGTGTGAAGGTTAGAAGAAAAGATCGTGCATACCAAAACCCATATCCCGAGCACTATGATACAATTCCTTACCCATGTGGTTTTAAAATTCCTGATTTCATGAAATTTACCAGGGAAGATAATAAAACAACGAGGGAGCATATAGGTCAATGTCTTGCACAATAGGGTGAAACTAGTTCTAATGATGTGCTGAAAATTAGATTGTTTCCTTTGTCATTATCTGGAACTGCTTTTACATGGTTTACATCCCTTACTCCCAATTCTATACATGTGTGGTTTGAATTAGAAGCGAAGTTTCATGAATATTTTATAGCGTTGATACTAAGTTGAGGCTTTCACACTTAACATCGGTTAAACAAAAATACAACAAACTCGTTGCTGATTTTATTAGGAGGTTTAGAGGTACTAAGAACACATGTATTAACTTGATGCTTTCTGAAAAAGACTTGGTTGAATTAGCTTATTCAGGCTTATTGTCTCATCTTAAGAAAAAGTTAGAAGGTTATGATTTTCAAGATGTTAGTCAAGTCTTGCAAAGAGTTCTAGCAAAAGAAAGTCAGGTTCAAGAATCTAGAAATTTTCAGAGGTCAAGTGATAAAATGAAGGTTGATCGTCCTAATGTTCACATGCTTGAATATGAGTCAGAAAATTTAGAAGATGATGATGTTGATGTGTGTGTGGCTGAATGGGCTTGGCCTTCTATGTCTAAATCATTCGTTTGCTCAGCTCTTACGCCGATACCTCCCAATAATCAGCAAGAAGAAATTAAGTTTAGTTTTGATATAGCTAAGTGTGATAGAATTTTTTATTACTTGTTTCAAGAGAAACAGATTATGTTATCTTATGGTCATGTGATTCCACCATCAGAAGAATTGAAGAAGCGAGCTTATTGTAAATGGTATAATTCTTATTCTCATGCTACTAATGATTGCAATGTTTTTTATCGACAGATTCAATCGGCCATTAATAAATGATGATTGAAATTTGCGAAGATGCAAGTAAACAAACAACCATTCTCAGTTAATGTGGTTGATCTTCAAGACAAGAGCATCCTAATCCGGCCAACTCTAGGCCAACTCAAGCTGAATTGAGTAAAGAGAATAATGTAATCATTGGTGAAGGAAAACCTAAACCTTTGGGGGAGAATAAAAACTTGTTGAGAGATGTGATACTTGAGAAGACTCCCAAAGGTAAAGAATCAATCAAGATTGTAGTGAACACTTCAATTCCCAGGGGGGGTATGTCAATGCTAAGCCAAGAATGATCAAACCAAAAAGCTCAGAGGTTGGCAAGTGGAAGATTAATGAAGCAAAGGAACATGATAAGGTTGAAAAGTTCAAGCCCACTTTTAAGCAACTATTTTCTAAATATGAGAAAGACAAGGCCGTTTAAGCAAATATGAGCTGGCCAAGTGGAGTTAAGCGACCAAGATCACCTCCAAGGCAAGGAGTACACAACCATCATCAACCAAGGGAGGATCATGCTCCTAATATCTACCTGCTACTTGGTCTGTCGGTGCCATGGTTATGGGAACCCCTTCCGATGCCATTCCCTCCTTGCCCAACATAGGGTTATAACGGTGTGTGGATGCCTCATCCTCATATGCAATTTCCTCCTTTTCATCTGGGATGGGCAGTACCACTGAGGCTGGTATTTGATAGAATATCACGTCTTGTCCATGACCGATTAGAGCATACAAATCGGTTTGGTGATGTTTGACATGCTAAAGTTGTAAAGAAAGTATACCAAGTCAGGGGAAGTAGTATTTATGCACAAAATTTAGATTCTAATGTTGATAAGGCAAGGACCACTATTGTTGATATTATTGAAATTGATTCAATGAAAGTGGTCGACGAAGAGCTTGGTAAAGGACATCTTTGGTGATAATCCAGTCAAGTCTAAACATATACCTACTGCTATCCAAGTAGATTCAAAGCCTAAAGATCATGAAGCAACTAGTAGTAAGTCACTTTTAAAATACATACAGCCGAGGTGGTGTACCTCAGGCTTGTCTCACACAAAAAAAAAGAGAAGATTGCAGCGGCTACGCAAGCAAGAATTGATGGAGCAACAAGCTGAAAATTTGTGGGATGCTACTTTCAATGAGGTTAAACCAATACAACCCGTAAAGCAAGTGTAGATACCAAATCTAGATGTTATAACAACCCCTATGATAGCTCTTTTACCAACAACAATATCGGTGCCTATGTCAGATGATAAGGAAGATGAAGAGCTACTTGATTATGGTGATTCACCAGCACATGCTAATAATGCCTCATCGACAGAAGGTATGGATGTCAATATGGTTTTTATGTTACCTTCAAAATTTCATGTTATGGATGAAGGTGAAGTAGCTCAATTAGATTTAGGGCCAAAATAAGTTATCTTTGAAAAGCAACAGATCGGCATTTGAAGCCTTTATATGTAAAAGGTCATATTAATGGGAAACCAATTTTGAGAATGCTTGTTGATGGTGGGGTTGCAGTTAATTTGATGCCATACTCAATTTTCAAGAAGCTTGGTAGAGATGATAATGAATTAATGAAGACCAACTTGGTGCTCAATAGATTTGTGGGTGATTCTAATGAGGCTAAAGGTGTTATCTCTATGGAGCTTACTATTAGAAGCAAGACATTATCCACAGCCTTCTTTGTGGTCGAGGTGAAAGGTAACTATAGCGTTATTCTTGGACGTGATTGGATCTATGCAAATAGTTGTGTTTCATCTACCTTGCACTAGTTTTTAGTTCAATGGATGGATGATGAAATAATACATGCGGATACTTCAAACTATGTTTCTTTGACGGATGTTTCGGTCGATTGGAGATACGGCAATGCTAAGTGTTTGTCGCGGCTTGATCTTTAATGTTATGATTTCCTTTGTGTTTCCAAGGATGGGTTTGTACCCGTGGTTGTAAAGACGACTTATGATAATTGACTCAATGATGTAATATATCAACGGGTAGGGACAAAAATTTAGAGTGGCTTCAAAAGCATGTGGAGCATTATCGGTAATAAAAAGAACGATATTTGTGAGGCCATTGAAAACTTAGATGAGTTAGATAAGTTAGGTCAAGGTTTCTCGTCGGCTGATCCATTAGAAGCGGTTGATATAGGTGATGGTACTATGCCAAGGCTGAGGTTTGTAAACAAAAATATGAAAGCCAATTAAAAGGCTAAAGTAATCGAGTTGCTTAAAAAGTACGTTGATTGCTTTGCTTGGGAGTATCATGAGATGTCGGGACTTGACTGAGTGTTGGTAGAACATCGGTTACCTATTAAAGCAAGATTTATGCCTTATAAACAACCATCTAGAAGGTTTAATCCTAATATGTATGATCGGAATAAAGAACAGATAGGCCGATTATTGAAAGCTAGATTTATTAGGCCATGCAGGTATGCAGATTGGATCTCCAATATTGTCCTGGTTGAGAAGAAGAGTAGCGGTAAGTTGTGAGTTTGCATTGATTTTAGAGATTTGAATAAAGCTACTCCTAAAGGTGAATATCCTATACCTATAGCCGACATGTTAATTAATGATGCATCAGGACATAGAATAATTAGTTTTCTTGATGGCAATGCTAGTTATAATTAAATTTTTATGGACAAAGAAGAAATGTCTAAAATGGCTTTTCATTGTCCTGATTTTGTTGGTTTATTTAAGTGGGTGGTTATGCTATTTGGGTTAAAAAATACCGGTGCTACTTATTAAAGGGCTATGAATCTAATTTTTCATTATTTGCTTGGTGTTATATTAGAGGTATATATTGATGTCATAGTTGTTAAATCGGATGGCAATGACTCTCATTTAGTGGATTTACATTTGCCCTTTGAAATGATATGTCGGTATGATCTGAAAATGAATCCACTCAAATGTGCTTTGGATGTGTCGGCTAGAAAGTTTTTAGGTTTTATAATACATAAGAAGGGCATAGATATAGATCCTACTAAAATAGAAGCTATACAAAAAGTTTAAGCACCCACATATAAAAGAGATGCAAAAATTCTTGGATAAGGTGAATTATTTAAGAAGATTTATATCAAACTTGTCTGAGAAAATTGGTGCTTTTACGCCTATACTTTGGTTAAATATTTGTCTACCCCTCCGGTGCATTCGAGCGCCTAAAGCCGGATTCACTACTATAGAAATAAGCTTATATGTCAGCCCATCACTGCTGATTTCTTATGAGCCGGCAGTGATGGAATATCACTGTCGATTCGTATCATGGACTGGCACTAAAAGGCCATTCGAAAAAAACTGGCAGTAAAAATCCATTATCACTGCCGACTCTAGCCACGAGCCAACAGTGATACTATCACTATCGATTCATATCATGGACTGGCACTAAAAGACCATTCGAAAAGAACTGGCAATGAAAATCCACTATCACTGTCGGCTCATGGTTAGAGCCGGTAGTGATAGTGGATGAGTATCACTGTCGGCTCGTGACTAGAGCCGGCAGTGATAGTGGATGACAGCTTATTTTAGAAAATTCATAACTTTTCATACGAAGTTGGATAGGGACAAACTTTATATCAACACTGTAGCCCTCGATGAGATCTACAACTTTGTAGTTGAAAACTTTTTCATTTGATATTATTTAGATATCCAAATAATCATTTGATGTTTCAGACAGAAGATGTCAAAAGGATTGCATATACTAATTGTATCACTAGTACTTCTGTGGTGGGATGGTAAGGACCTATCACGTGAGTTGAGAGGTTCTGAGTTCGAGTGCCACAAACCGCACGCGTGCGTATTTCGCACAAAAATTCACTTGACTTGTGACTTGCGACTTGCGACGGCGCAGGCGTGGGGTTCCTCGGGTGCAAAAAATATATTTTTTCAATTTTTCTAGCCCAAAAAGATCGATTCGGCGCTCGATTATCACTGCTGGCTGAAGCCTTCAGCCGACAGTGATAACCCCTTCACTGTCAATCCCCAGACCAGCAGTGATAGTCGGGGACTATCACTACCCGTTGTCCACTGCCGGCTCCAAAACCTGCATTGAAAGCCCTTCATGGGCCAGCAGTGAAGGGTTTTTTTAGTAGTGATTGCCTTTTCGGCTATATATTGCTACGGGCTATATTTTATTTT
Organism: Phragmites australis; assembly: GCF_958298935.1. Lineage (NCBI taxonomy): Eukaryota > Viridiplantae > Streptophyta > Magnoliopsida > Poales > Poaceae > Phragmites > Phragmites australis. Next base: position 17,457,900 of record NC_084941.1, on the reverse strand, counting down.
CAATTTTTCCAGCCCCAAAAAGATTGATTCGACGCCCAACTATCACTGCCGACCGAAGCCTTCAACCGGCAGTGATAGTCGACTATCACTACCGGCTAAAGACTATCACTGCTGGCTGAAGCCTTCAGCCGGAAGTGATAACCCCTTCACTGTTGATCCTCGGACCGGCAGTGATAGTCGATTTTTTAGTAGTGATTGCCTTTTTGGCTATATATTGTTACGGGAGATGATGTGATTAGTGTTGTTTTGATACAGGAAATTGATGGAAAGGAGTATACAATCACTTACTTGAGCCAACGTCTCTTGGAAGTGGAGACATTGTATGTTTTTTATTGAAAAATGATGCTTATCGCTCTATTATGCTTGCACAAAGTTAAGACATTATTTGCTATCTGGTACTTGCATAGTAGCATGTCAAGCCGATGTTGTTAAGTATATGTTGCAAAGGCCAAATTTGAGTGGTAGAATTGGTAAATGGGCTAATACACTTATAGAGTATGATTTGGCTTATGAATCTTTAAAATCTATGAAAGGCCAAATTATAGCTAATTTTGTTGCTGACCGTTGGATGATGATAAACATGATTTAGAAGTAAACTATATATCTATAAAACCATGGAAACTTTATTTTGATGGTTCGGCTTGTGGGGTTGGACAAGGTGTTAGTCTTGTTTTTGTGTCACCTAGAGTGTAATTTTTGAAACATTTTGTCGTTTAGATTATTTTTATACTAATAATAAAGCCAAATATGAAGCTTTCTTGTTAGGATTAGGAATTTTAAGTTACATGGGTGTGAAGAATATAGAAGTTTTTTTGTGATTCATTGTTAGTTGCGCAGCAAGTTTTCAGTAATTATCAATGTTTCGATGAATCGCTAAATAGCTATCTTGATAAGTGTTTAGACATCATTGCTGTTTTAGATAATTTTACTATTAATCATGTGTCTAGATATGATAATTTTAGAGCAAATGATTTAGCACAATAAGCATCTAGTTATCAAGTTAATAGATGGCAAGTTCTTTATCATTAAAAGACTGATGCTTGAAAGTGTTGATCATTGTGTAGCTGAACATGAATTTTTGGGTTCAGTTGTGTCTTCTCTAGTGGGAGAAAAAATTGAAGTGGCTGAATTTGAAGATAGGAGAAGGCTTTTAATTGATTACTTAAAGGATCCGAGCAAAGATGTTGATAGAAAGATTCAGCGGTAAGCCTTCAAATATACATTATTGAATGATGATCTATATCACCGAACTATGGATGGTTTGCTTCTTAAGTGCTTGGGTTCAGATCAAGCAAGAGTGGCTATGGGTGAAGTACATGAAGGCATATGTGGTACACATCAATCAACACGCAAGATGAAGTGGTTATTAAAAAGAGTTGGGTTCTATTGGTCTGCTATGCTTGATGATTGTTTTAGGTACTATAGAGGATATGAGGCATGTCAGAAGTTTGGTGATATTCAATTAGTACATGCTGTTATGATGCATCCTATTATTAAACCATGGTCGTTCCAAGGTTGGGGCTCGGATGCCATCGGTCAAATACATCCTTCATCATCTAAGGGTCATCGCTTCATCTTAGTTTCTATGAATTATTTTACTAAATGGGTTGAAACTGTTCCTCAAAAGAACATAACACACAAAGAGGTGATTGATTTTATATTGGAGCATATTATTCGTAGAATCGGTATTTCACAGACTTTAACTATGGATCAAGGTACTTCATTTATATCACATCGGCTACATAAATTTGTTGAGTTATTGAAAATTAAACTTCTCAATTCCTCTCCATATTATGCTTAGGCCAATGATCAGGCCGAGTCTAGTAATAAAATTTTGATTAAGCTTATTAAGAAGAAAATAGAGGAACACCCTAAGAGATGTCATGAGGTTGGGGTTATTTATGGTGGTGGAGGGCAGTTGTATGCAGTGAGTGTATGGGCTTGGCGGGGGGCTGGAGCATTGGATTTCCTATTCAAGAATGAAAAAGTTGTGGCATTGATGCTGGGCAGAGATTCCATGTGTCAAGATACATGTGTTGTCATTTAATTTATGGTTAAAGCTCTCTTGTATGGTCACTTCTTGTCTACAGCCTGCGCAAGGATAGAGGTGTTGTCATTTCATGGTTAAAGTTGAGTCGTGCAGTCACTTCGTGTCTACAGATTACGCCAGGACAGACATGTTGTCATTTAATGGTTAAAGTTGAGTCGTGTGGTCACTTCGTGTCTAAAGCTAGACTCCCAACAGAGGTTTCAAGTGGTCACTTCGTGTATAAGTAACTTTGTAAGAATACTTTTCTAGATCTGTTGTGAACGGTTCATACAAAGCCGAGAATGATAGAAAGTAGCGTGTGGTCACATTGGATTAAGAAATGCAACTAGCGTGCGGTTACATTGGAATAAGAAATGCAGTTATGATATAGTAAGTAGACCATAGAGAGTAGACACGTTCTAATATGTAAGAATAGTTCACTAATCGAAGATGCATATGTAAGTTACAAAAGCAAAGGTACAATCCTACTGATGCCTCCCCCACTGATGTCGGTTGTTTCCACCATCATGGTCCCGGTGCCGCTACCGCTGGTTGGCCCTCACGTGCCCCCTAGAGTAGATCAGGGCGACGGGTGGACCAACCTGCCTGGTAGGCCTAGTAGGGATCAAAGTTGTCGAGGCCTCCTCCTGGGTGTGATGTGTCCGAAGTGGAGCACTGGGCAGCTGGGACTGCAGGACGATGTCATAGTGGCCAATGCAGCGTCCTCGTCCCAATGGCCTGGGTAGGCCTCCGTAGTCGACGCGACGTGGTGCCGGACAATCTCCGGGGTGAAGGTGACCCGTGTACGTGTACGTGGCACGTACCACCACAAGTACTCCTCGAAGCTCCGCTCGTCGAAAGGACGAGCCTCCACCATGACATCCTCAAGGGCAGGGACCATGCTGAGATGTACGGGGTCAAGCGATCTGTCCAGAGGTTGCCACCCGGCTATCCCTTTCGTGTATACCTGCAAGTCAACCATGTTAAATAGACTTACAATGAGACGAATGCTATGAATTATTTACTTGATTTTAGTTACCTGTGGATGTGGCCTGCCATGTGAACATTGAAGAGGGGGAAAGCCTAGTAGCGCCTGAATTGCCTCATGACGCGGTGGGGTGAGGACTCCTCGATGTAGATGTCGAAGACGAGCGGTGTCTTCGTAAGCCAGTACTTCTCATCGTGGTTACACAACGGAGACAGACCCATAGACACACGGCTTGGATGGACAAGTAGTTGTAGGGGGTCCAGACCACATCGTCTGGACGAAGACGTCGAACTACAACCTAAAAAGCTCATACGCGCTATGGGCCTGCTCATGCGCCCAGTGCAGCTATGGAGAAACATAGTCAAAATCTAGAACAAAACATGTGACAAGTAAAGCATTCAAATATTACGTATGTACTTAGCGTCAACACCACAGCGAAACCATGGTGGGCCCGTCCTCCTCGGGCTCGCCATACCATTCCTCAGGGTACGAGCAGTGGCCCACAATTGGTCGGCCTATCGTGAACCGCTCGTAAGACCACAACTGCAGCAGTAGTGGGCACCCAGCAAATGGCTAATAGCTAACCCTACTCGTCCTGTGGCCGATTATGCTAAAATCATGCAAGAACAAGTAGCTACCATGCTAAGAGAACAATTCGGTGTGGAGGTTAGAAGAAAAGCTTGTGTATATCAAAAGCCATATCACGAGCACTATGATATAATCCCATACCCCCGCGGTTTCAAAGTTCCTGATTTTGTGAAATTCACCGGAGAAGATAATAGAACGACTAGGGAGCATGTGGGTCAATTCCTTGCACAATTGGGTGAAGCCAATTCCAATGATGTCCTAAAAATTTGATTATTTCCTTTGTCATTGTTTGGGACTACTTTTACATGGTTTACATATCTTGTTCCAAATTTCGTACATGTGTGGTCTCAATTAAAACAGAAGTTTCATGAATATTTCTACAGTACTAACACTGAATTGAGACTTTCACATTTGACATAGGTTGAGAAGAAATACAATGAACCTATTGCTGATTATATTAGAAGGTTTAGGGATACAAAGAACTGATGTTTTAATTTGACACTTTCTAAAAAAGATTTGGCCGAATTGGTTTATTGAGGCTTATTGTCACATCTTAAGGAGAAGCTAGAGGGTTATGATTTTAAAGATGTTAGCAAAGTCTTACAAAGAGCTCTAGCACAAGACAGCCGGGTTAAAGAGTCTAGAAATTTTCAGAGGTCAAATGACAAAATAAGAGTTGATCGTCCTAATGTTCACATGCTTGAGTACGAATATGAAAATTTGGACGATGATGATGCTGATGTGTGTGTGGCCAAATGGGTCTAGTTCTCTAAGTCCAAACCATTAGTTTGCTTTGCTCTTAAGCCGATACCTCCAAAGAATTGGCAAGAAGAGATTAAATTTACTTTTGATGTAACAAAGTGTGATTGAATTTTTTTATTACTTGCTACAAGAAAAACAGATTAAGTTATCTCATGGTCATGTAGTTCCACCGCCAGATGAGTCAAAGAGCCGAGCTTATTGCAAATGGAACAATTCTTATTCTCCTGCAACTAACGATTGCAATGTTTTTCATCGGTAAATTCAATCGGCCATTAATGAAGGATGATTGAAATTTGCTGAGATGCAAATAGACAAACAGTCATTCCCGGTTAACATGATCGATTTCCAAGACAAAAGCATCCTAATTCGGCCAAATCAAGCCAAATCAACTAGAGGGAAAAATGAAATTGTTGGTGAAGAAAGACCTAAGCCTTTGGGGGAAAACAAATGCTTGTTAAGATAAGTGTTACTTGAGAAGACTTCCAAAGGTAAAGAATCAATCAAGATTATGGTGCAGACTTCAGCTACTGGGGGGCATTATCACAATGCTAAGACAAGGATGATCAAACCAAAAATCTCGAAAGTTGGCAAGTGGAAGGTTAATGAGGTGAGGAGACATGACAAGGTTGAGAAGATCAAACCTACCTTCGAGCAACTTTTGTTTAAATATGAGAAAGACAGGTCGTCCGAGCACATAAGAGCCGACCAAGCGACTTTAAGCGACCAGGATCACCTTCAAGGTAGGAAGCGCGTGATCATCATCAACAACGAAAGGATTGTGTTACTGCCATTTATCCATCGCTTGGGCAGTCGATGCCACTGCTATGGGCACTCCCTCCTATGTCGTTTCCTCCTAGCCCAACATGGAGCTATGATGGTATGTGGATGCCTCCTACTCCCATGCAATTTCCTCCTTTTCATCCGGGATGGACAGCACAATGGAGGTCGATGTTTGATAGAATATCATGTCCTATTCATAACCAATTGAGGGGCATAAATCGGTCTAGTAATGTACAACATACCAAAGCTGTGAAGATATACCGAGCCAAGGAGGGTGAGGTTTCTACTCAAATTTTAGATCCTAATGACGATGAAACGAGGACCACAACTACTGATATTATTGAGATTGGTTCAATGCAAGTGGTTGCCAAAGAGCCTGGCGAAGGATTGATTGTCATTAGCAATAATCCAACCAAGTCTAAACATGTACTTACTGTTGTCCAAGTCGCTCCAAAGGCTAATGATAATGAGGCGAGCAGCAGTAAGCCATTGTCTAAATACCTATAGCCGAGATGGTGTCCCTCAAGCTTGTCCCATACAAAGAAAAGAAAATTACAGGATGCTACTTTTAATGAGGTTAAACCGATGCAACCTATGAAGCAAATATAGAGGCCAAAGCAAGGTACTACAACCGTACCAATATCAGCTTTATGTCAGCTTCTACACCAGCACCCACGCCTATACAAGAAGAACTACTCGATTATGGTGATTCGCCAGTACCCACTAATGACGCTTCACCGGCCGAAGGTATGGATATCAATATGGTTTTTATGTTACCTTCGAAGTTTTGTGCTATAGATGAGGTTGAAGTGGTTCAATTGGACTTGAGACTGAGAGAGGCTCTGAGAGAGGCTATCTTTGAAAAGCCCACAAAGGCATATCGACATTTGAAGCCATTATATGTAAAAGGTCATATTAATGGGAAGCCGATTTCGAAAATGCTTGTTGATGAGGAGCTACGGTTAACTTGATGCCATACTCCATTTTCAAGAAGCTTAACAGAGATGACGATGAATTGATAAAGACTAATTTGGTGCTCAATGGGTTCGCGGGTGATTCTAATAAGACCAAAGGTGTTATTTCCATGGAACTTACTATTGGAAGCAAGATATTATCCACTGTTTTCTTCGTCGTCGAGGTGCAAGGTAATTATAGTGTTATTTTTGGACATGATTGAATTCATGCAAATGGTTGTGTTCCCTCTACTTTGCATCAATTTTTGATTCAATGGATAGACGATGACGTAGAAGTGGTACCCGCGGATACTTTGGCCTATGTCGCTTTGGCCAATGCTTCAGCCGATTGGAGATATGGCAATACCAAGTGCTTTTCAGGGCTTGATCTTTAGGATTACAGCTTTCTTAGTATCTTTAAAGATGGTTTTGTACCCGTGGTCGTAAAGCCGGTTTGCGATAATTGGTTAAATGATGCAGTATATAAATGAGTAGAGATAAGAATTTAGAATGGCTACAGAAGCCTATGGAACAATATCGTTTAGATAAAAATGATATTAGTGAAGTCTTTGAGGACTTAGATGAGTTAGATCAAGACTTTTCATCGGCTAATCCATTTAAAGAACTTGATATAGGTGATGGTACTATACCAAGGCTAACATTTGTAAATAAAAATATGAGAGCCGATAGTTCAGAGGGTTATATAGATTTTTTTCCTTTGCTAAAATACTATTGAGCTATGTTAATGATAAAGTGGGGGAGTTTCTATCCTTTGGTATTTTTTTCTTTATTTCTTTTTAGATGAAAACTATTTCCATTATACTATAGACGCAGGTAGATTGCTGGGCACTGACTGTCCTCTTTAATTTTGGTGTGTGCGCAAAGTTGGAATCTCAGCCAGCAGCCCATTCCGCTTCCAGAAGTTTCGACAATAAATGCTCAATCTCATGCCGTAATGAGGGTTACAGCAGGGCTGGCTATCACATTCCATCATAGTTGTACCTGCTACAAGGATTGCTAGGCCTTGGTTGTTTGATCCATGCTTGTGTATATACATGCTCCATGTTTGCACCGGTGGTGGTTGGAAGAGCGACGTGTATAAAATAAAATAGACCAATTTTTTATTTACCATTACAATTTTCTTTAATCCTAAATCTACCATCACAAAATCACTAATCCCCTATATGCCATCCAGTTGCAATTTCGTACCCTTTTATGTATCCACATCACCTCCGTAAGTTTTTTTTCCATCAACAATTATCAAAAATAAAACCTTGGTGTCCACAAGATGTCATATTCGTGCTACCTTGTAAGAGAAGTATCTGTTCTGTTCTCCTCTTAATTAAGGCTTGCAATATATGTTGATTTAATTTCTTCCCAATTCCCAAGCACATCCTTATATATATGTTGAATTTATGCAACAAATTATTTTGTGCGACTTATTTGCTTCGTGTGTCTGAGAAAATACGCAAGCATGTTATTGTTATGACTACTCATTGATCCACTGATAATTCTATATATACGGTTTAGCAAGAGGCAATGAGATTAGTCTTTGAATGATAAGCACTAAAATCATTTCATTTATCATTCGAATGCAGTACAACATCGCCGCTGCCAAGCACCTATCCCTTGTTAATTATTTAGCCTCTGGTAATATTGGCCTTTTTGAGTTTCCAGGTTACAGACACAAGGAAAACTCGTATTCACTGACCATGTGAAGTGGGCTTTATCCCCTTTTGTCTCCGCACAATAATCCGGTAAAGAATGAATTTTTCAACTTTGTGCATTGAAGATGTTCTACACTTATTAGCAAAGAGATGTCGATCGAAGGAACCTTTTTCTAAGATACGAAGATGATCTACACCTAACAACAAAGAATTGAACTCAGCGTAGTTTAGTCGAGGATTTGCTTGAACCCTTCGAACACCTACAAACAAATGCTCATCCCACTTAATAGCCAAAGGCAAAAGCTATGTAAACCATTCAATACAGACTGAAGATTAGGCTCACTTTGTTGAGATTAGGCTCACTTTGTTGAATTTTCCTCTTGTACTGGTTGCATTTGCAACAATTTTTGCTGCTCCTCATCGTTCTCTTCATTGACTCTAAGTAACATTCAAAGGTAAATTCTGAACTTCAGTGGGACTTATGTGTTCCACGCATCAACCATTCTCAAACCTGTAACACCTGAAAAGGTGATATGTTTATAAAGAGAAGATGTTGAGAAGTTGCCTAATTTGAAAATGTAATCAGCCCCGGTTGCAGCTATCATTCTCCTTACAGAGCCTCCTCAGGCCCTCTGACCGCAACACCTGAGGCCATGGGGTCTATGAGCCTGAAGCCAGGGCTCGCTCTAGGAGCAAGCACAACGAAAATTTGCACCAGGACGGCACAAGGATGCGAGATATTGGTCTCACCGTGCACAAGGACCATTGGGCAAGGGCACTAGCGACAAGGTTGTTCATGCATCCCCTAAATGATAAGCAATCTGTATGATTCTCGTAATCAATGACGAGCGGAAACTGGAATAACCATCAGCAGGCAATGGAGCTGCCGACAGAAAATTCAATATATTGCACCCAAGAACACGACAGCACGAACACAAGTTAGATCCGGAACCAAGTGCAATGTCCTTAGTCCTTACATTTTATTCATATGATTCCCATTCCAGACGTTCGTGACATATCAGGAGTCCAGCATCATCAAGCATACACAACATAAGCAAGCAAGAAGTGAAACATAGCTGTGACAAGAAACCCTAGACTTATTTGCATACAGCAGATGGTCTTCAAGGCAGTTTTACCACGGAGAGCACTATAGTGCGCAGCCCATAACCAGTTAATTTCTTCGCCTTGTGCTTGGGGCTGAGTTCAACTTCTTTTGTTGGCATAGTCGTCAGGTTCATCTTCGTCCTTGCAATCATCCTGGACAAAGTCATCATGACCATCTCCTTTCATGTCCTCATCAGCAACGTCAAGATCCACACCCTCACTCACAACCTCAGCCTCAGCCTCTCCAGCATTGTCAACTTTGAGATCATTTAACAAGACATCCAGCTTACCAACAGATGCAGTGTTGGAGGCACTGTCCACGTAGCTATTATTGCTTGCGCCACCATAGTTGCCGCCTCCATATTCACCAGGTACACCACCTCCTTGATTGAAGCTACCACCACTGTAATTACCAGGACTAGCATTATATCCGCCAGTGCCACCTGTGTAACTGGCATCACCACCATAAGCACCTCGTCCACCTTCAGAAACACCATAGTTCCCACCAGTGTTGTAGCCTGAACCAATATTGCCACCATCATTGTATCCACCACCACCACCTCTAGCGTAGCCTCCACTGTCACCATAAGAACCTCCACCATAACCACCGCCTCCGCTATAGCCTCCGCCGCCACCATATGAACCTCCATATCCACCACCACCGTAGCCTCCACTGCCACCACCAAAACCACCAGCACGGCTACCACGGTCATGAGCATAACTCACCCTCACTATCCGACCCTGCAGATCCTGATAACAGGAAAATAGATGTTGGAAAATTGAACCTATGGGCAACAATTAAGGAAAATAAATTCAGCTTTTAACACAAACTGGGTGGCATAAGATGATAGTTAGGCTCTAGAAAAGTATTCCTACAATGGTATTTTGTGCAGTTTCAGACCGTGCAACACACAAAACAATCACGTAATAGAGACAAACAGCAGCTCATCAATTGCATAATATTGCTAAAAGATAATTGAGGTAGTGCAGAAACAAGAGCATAAATGCTTTTAACAAATCACTGACACCTCTTAGCCCATCACTAGGGTTCCCTTCCCACCATCCCATCCAACAAAGCTTCCTCACAAACAACTCTTTCCTCACCTCACCCTCAATTTACCAGTTCCTGCCCACTCCTCTATGCTTTCACAATTTCTAGAAAGAAACCTATATAGCCTGGCTATACAGGTGTGGATTTTTTTGAACCTAGGTTCATCTGCAGCCATGGTGGATATATGAACTTGTACACCTCAAAAAAATCTCTAAAACAGTCATGCCAAATCATGCATACCTACAAAAATTTACGCAAAAATATGTTCATTTGTGCATTTAGAAAAAGAAAAGAAAAACAAGAGATAAAGCATCATTTGAACAAAAGATAAGCCTTATCTCTTTTTTGCACAATGAACATATGAACACATTTTTGCACAAATTTTTGCAGGTCCACATGATTTGTCATGATGGATAAATTTTTGGTCATTTTTTGAAGCATAGAAGTTCATTTACCCAAGATAGGTATAGACGAACCAAAGTTCATGTATGAATTTCCCTTGGCTGAACAAGGCAATACAGTTTGACATTAATTACACAATATACACTGAATCTATCTTCTACGATCAGTTTTCTAACCCAACTCCTAATGACCATGCTATCTCTGTGCTACTGATCTCCTTCATGAAAATTGTTAACTGTTCGGAAATCAGTATGAATGACCCCAATAAGAATTTTGAAACAAGCAATTCAATTATTCCAAAGTTCTTGCCGAAACCATCAATTCAAATGAGGCGGCGATGTGAACCTTGATTCACATCGGTGTAACCAACATGCAGAGGACAGCAGAACGCAAAGCTTGAAAGGTATTAGGGTATAGGAAGGGGTAGGTAGACTATGGACATGAATGAAAGAACTTTAGACGAAAAAAAACTAATTCACTGTTTCTTAATTAATAGTGGATACATTGCATGCCCATCAAACAAGGACATAGACCAACTAACAAGGAAACTAACCATAATTATCTCTTAACTTCAAACAAATATTGTGAAAACGGTCCCACATGAACACTATGGCTGTTGCTACAGTATAGCTCTCTCAGAGCACCAGACATTACCTCTGGTACACACAACAGGTAGTCAGGAACAAAAGATTGATAGTGACCAACTTAGGTGTTCAGAGGTTGAGAATGTTAGACCAGTGACAAGACATGGCTTTGTCAGGGCACTGTGCTCTAGGGACAAGTTTAGCACACAAGTTAAAGGCACTTGCAACCTAACAGATGGCCTGGTACAGGATTGTACACCAGCAGTGAATGCATTCTACAAATCATAGATAAATATAGCAGTCAGGTTTTGCGATAATTAGCCATGTATAACTCTTCAAAGGCAAGTCTGGTCAGTGGTCACTGTTCACTTGAAAAACTTTAAAAAAAAAAATAGTCGGCTTCATTTCTTAGGTACATTATACTTTCGGCCTTTCAGGCCCACCATTGCTTATTAGCATGGTCAACATTTTTATTTCCATTTTGACATAAAGCACCAAATCGTTTATTCTATGACTGCATGTACATAAAGGCACTATGGTCTCCCAATTCAATTAATACTATTGAAATAACTGAATTTGCTACAAATGGAATTGACATACATAGAAGATAATTTCTCTATTTGTAGTGGCATAGCTAAAATATCCTCTGTATAGTGGCATAGCTAAAATATCCTTTGTAAGTGCAATTTCCAACTCTGCCAGTGGCACACATCAATATTTCCAATAGAACAAACTGACTGAATTTTGCTTTTTCTCAAGTTTTCTCAGCATAATATGTTTACTGTGTTCCTCTTATATAAGTTTGTATAATGCACCACATGCCCCTAAACTTGCACGACAGTCTCATTTGGGTCTCTAAACTTTATAATTGCACATTTAGGTCTCTTGACCAGTGTAAGTGTGTCATAGCAGGTCCAAACACAACTTTGCAGGTATTGATCATATGGCATGTTGACAATATTTAAGATAAGCAAACACTTGCTAACTGCTCAGTATGTATTAGAGGAAAGGTACTAATGTTTTTTTATAAAAACAATAATTTTGTCATGAAATTCAAATCATAGTCACAGGAAACAAGGTCGAAGCCTCGTTCCACGACCCCGGGACGTCGTCCTAATTTGAGGGTCAGGGTCGAATCGCATCGGTGTCCCATTTTAGGCTGGATCACCGCCCCATTGCAGCATGGTCGTGAGGCAAGAAGAGATGCTGCAGCTGCAGCGGAGATTGAACAAGGGTTGTGCCGCGGGGCCGGGGGGGGGGGGGTGTGGTGTGGCGGTGGGGGGATGTTGGTGATGTGGCGGCGATGGAGGAGGTGCCGCAGCGGAGGACTGAACGGAGAGTGGCTGCAGTTTCAGAAGGGAGACAGCGGGAGGAAGAAAACAACGGGGCTGCCGACTGCCTGCAACTTCTGTGTGTGCATTTCTGGAGGAGTTAAAGCAAGTTAAGGTGGAGGTGGGCTGGATGAGCTAGCAAATGGCAGCCCATCTAATCCATTATTCCCTTCTTTTCTGTTTTCTTTTCCCTTAGGTTCCTCAGTCCCGAACTCCTGATGCTCCATCCAGATTCCTTGGGGTCGTGTACCACATCGCGAATTAGTCGTCCCGAGGAGGTATACCCCCTTCGTACCCTACTTTTGTAAAGTGTCGACCCGCATCCCGCGACCCCGTTCCTCGACCTGATCAACCCAGCCTTCTGGTGACTATGATTCAAATACATCTATTTGCCATTGGTTTCACATGATGATTGTGTGGTAAAATAATTAAGAATGAACCAAGGTGTTGTCCCATGTTTAATTCACTATTAAATAAGATTTGGATGTTTGTGGACCCAATTAGACAAGTTCAAGGACCTAAATGAGTAAGTCAAGTTCAAGGGCCTTGGTGATACACTTGTCCAAGGACCTAACTGCAATTTACTATATACAACGAGCCATAAGAGCAATATTAAGGTACCACTCATCAATGTATGGTTGGTTCTATGGAATCAATTTATGTTCCTTGCATCTCATGCAAGTGGAGAACTGCAACATGTCTAAGTTTTAAGGTGCTACACAAAACAAAAATGCAACACAATGCAACACTTATAGCATTAAATACGTCTATGCAATCAACTGCACCTTCAGGACAGATCCAGCAACACAACAATGCAAACCCCTAAAGCATGGAGAAAATAAACAATGCAATTTGGCTGAAATCTAAGTCGGCTAGTTCTGAACTGCATGCTATTCTAATACTCCATATCAGATTCCAGAATATCATTGCACATATAGGTTACAAGTGGCATCCATCAAATTAAGGAGCTTAACAATTTGCCAGTTTGGATCTGTATTTTCCCCCTTAGATGTCTATTACTCATTACCCAAGTCAGCTAATCAAATCATTGTAGCATATGAAAAGTCATAGGTTCATTGGACATAGAATTTCAAGATAATACCTAATATTTTCAGATTCAGAAAGAACTGTGTGCTTACATTTATCGAGAGATAAATTTTTCATCGCTATCATACCTTATATGACATACAATAGTACATTACTGTGCAACTATTTAACACGCTCTCAAAATAAATAACTATAAGTGAAAAATAGAGCAGCTGCGCAACCCATCGAACAAAGAAGGCTTATTGCCACCTGACATGCAAAGTCCAATCAGTTTGACAAACTAAGCACAACGCACCTTCCCATCCATGGCAGTCATGGCAGTGGCTGCCTCCTCTGTGGATGTGTATGTTACAAAACCAAACCCCCTTGATCTTCCTGTTTCACGGTCCATAATCACCCTAGCTGAACAATAACACCATAGTTATTTTCGCACAACAGGGTCCAATCTTTGCGTACATGTGAAAGAAGCGGAATACAAGAAAGACGCATGCCTTCAATGACTTGGCCATAGTTAGCGAACGCATCCCTCAGGCTCTGTTCATCCGTGCCGTACGAGATGCCTGCGAGGACAAAATCAGTTACAGCAACAGAACAAAATAAGGGCTTCTCGAATCAATCAAATCGTTTGCAGAAACAAAGCGAAATGAATCCATCCAATAAAAAAAAATATAGCGAAATGAATCAACAGTGTGGAGTGGAGAACTCGGGACCTCCTACGAAGAGCTTCGAGGAGGACATGGATCGAACCGACTGGTACAGCGACGAGCTGGCACTCGTGGATCGCTTGACAAGATTCCCAACCTTTTGCAAGAACGCCATCTCCCGAAATACCCTGCCAAATCGCAATTGAACGCGGTAAGAGAAACGATCACCAGGACCTAGCGAAAAAGGGAGAAAGAAACGAAGAATGAAGTCGATTCGGATCTATCTCGCCGTCAATCCCGTTTCACGATTCGAACAAGAAGCGAGCTAGTGGGTGGAGATGCAGCAATAGAACAATGCGAAGAAGGTTGCTGTGAGGGGATTAGGGATGGAGATGTCGATTACCAGGGAGAGGCGGCGGCGGAGTTCCGGGAGACGACGGCGGAGGGGATTCAGGAGGCGAAGTGAGAGGTAAAAACCCTAGAACGGGCAGGTCAGCGGCGAGGGGACGAAGGTTGGGGTTTAGGATTTTTTCCCAGCTTTAAGGGTATTTTGGTCAACTTGCTACTGGAATTTTCTTTTTCTAAACACGGTTGGCCTAGCGGAGGGCCGAGGTTGGTTCTCGATAAGGAACCTTAGTCATCTTCAACAGATACTTTAAAAATTTATCCCTTATAATACTATTACAGTATCATTTAATATTATTATAGTATCTTCTATTTTTTTCATCTCCAGCAACTACCATATTTCCTATCTTCTATTACTCTCCCCTGCTCTCGGGGTCACGTGCATACACCAGCTACAGTGATACGGGTGCTCCAACCGGCCTCAAATTTGCTGCTCCCAATTTTCAATCGGCATCACTGTAGCTGCTGAAAAGGTCGTATGCAGTAGCTGCTGGAGACATATACGAGAGCTCCAATCGGTAAAAATGCAGATGCGGCTCGTTTGCTGGCACTGCTGGAGAAGGCCTTAGCACATACCTTATTCCTAATTTTTGTCTTTTTTTCTTTGTTGTTTGTCAAATCTCAAAAAAAATGCGTGTTTCATTTTGAAAATTTCCATAGATGCATAATATCACTTCCTCTCCATATGGTATTTTTTTGAAGAATTCTTCAAAACTTCTAGACATGTTTTAAAGTGATTTCATGTTTCCACCAGTATGTGGTTTCCATTACATATATTTTCCTCTTAGTTATGCCTTGTGCAGAATACAATTTATAGAAATTTATTTAGAAAACCTTATAAGACAAATAAACTGGTTCCAAGGATCTATTTTTTCCTTTTGCTTAATCCTAGCTTATGACGAGTCTTCTTAAGCTAATGTAGAATCCTAACATCTGAAGCTCCATGGCATTTTTCAATGGAGAAGTTGAAGTTGTGTCATAACGGCGTATCAAAAAGCAATCACAAAGCTATACACTAGTCAACGTATTCAAAATATAATCTAGAAAAAAGTAATACATATTGGTTCTAGAGTTTTTTCACAGAGGAAGACAAAAATGTAATGGAACATGGTTTGTCATGCCTACTGATTAATAAGTAGAGTGTCAACTTTGAAATAGGTCGATGATACATTCTTGAGTGAAAGTCCAGCCACTATTAGCATCGAAATGATAGAGAGAAAAGGAATCTCTAAAAGAAAAGGAGGAGGAACAAAGCAAATAACCCATATCTAAAATCTTTTTCTATGGTTGCGGCCTCGTGGGATTACTCGTTAGCGAACTAGATCTATAGGAGAAGAAGGAAGGGAAATAGTTACCTGTGCTTATGCTGATTGTATATGTTCTTTTTTGGTATTTTTTCTAAGTATACGTAATTAAAAAATTAGTAAAATTATAATAACTTTTAAATACTTTTGATGGTGAATATATTAGTATTATTTTTATGTGAGAAAGATAAGTCTCCTTTGCGCTATTTCTGTCAGCATCAATTGTCACGTAGGAGAGTAAATTGCTACCGCCGGTCAGCCTGGTTATCATTTAGGGCATCAGTACATATGCTTAGTCATTAGTATGTCACTGATTTTGTAAATTGAAAAATAAAAAATACTTTTGCGGATTAATATATTAAACCATTTTTATGTGATAAAGTTAAATACGTTTATGTGCAGTTATGAATTATGGTTACGATTAAAGGTTTAAAATTTTTTCTTTTAGCCGGTGGTAGTAATAAACAGGATCAACGGGGTTCTAACACATGTGAGCTCGTATCAAAAAGAAACAAAAAACACCACATGTGGGCTTCTTGCTTCCGCCTCTGGTTCTTTCTTTTGGTTGTTCTTTTCTGACCGTTCGAGTAGCCGCTGCCATTCTTGGCAACCAAATCCTCGATCTAGCAATCCCCAATTGTCTCAAGCGGTATCCAAAATTCCAAATGCCATGCCCATCCTCCTGCCGTGGGGGTATCGTTAGTGATTCGAAATTGGGGCGGCGTCGGCAGATCCGAGTGGGTTCGGAGGCGACTGCTCGGCTTACCGCAATGGGCAACACGCAAAAGTGTATCTCGATGGAGACTGCTTGATCGTGCTAGTTTCCGTGCAAAGATAGGCGAGGATTAGACTTTTAGTGGTTCAGCTTTATGCCGGATTACAAACTATATTGATGGGTAATCGTTCTTCTTGTTCTTTTTGGGGAAAACCTGAACTGCAATTTTGTGCTGCCATAGCTATGTATAACACTAGGGTATGAATTTCTGGGTGCTTCATCAGTTAGTACTACCTTGCTAATGTCGCCCCTGACTGGATGCCTGCGTATGGTTCGTCGACCAATCGATTCGATTTCTTTGTATATCGTGTGAGGCTAGTGTAGGAACTGGAGGGTCTTACTCTAGATCGATAAGGGATTGCAAGTTGCAAGTATTTCTTCAGGCGTCGCAAAACCCCCGAGTTAGTTCTGTTTTGGAGCCATTAATTGTGCCACACCTCTTTTTTAGTAGAGAAGAAAACATCCCAAATATGTGTTGTTGTGAGTATGAACTTTGTTTTTCTGATTTTCTGATGAATTGACCAAGTTGTGTTTGTGACAAAATATAATGCAATGTGACTTCCACATCGATGCTACCATGACTCATGTTTGGCAACTTAGCTTTTAAAGAAAAAAAAAACAAGGAACTTGCCTTTTCATTTATCAGATTTTGGATATGCTTTTTTAGTGAATAAATTGTTTACAATTGGAAAATTTATGTTAGGAAGAATGTTAATTGGGATGCTGTGTGCGCCTGGGGGACCTGAACTGTTCTTGGTTTTTATGGTTCCAGAATTCACAGTTTCAGACCATATGTTGATTGCTTAGGCTTCTGATGTACTTTGCACATTCTAGTTTAGTATATGTCTCCTTTCATTTGCCAATTACGTATAAGCGTTTGTATTATCTGATGCCCATAAATAGCTATCAAATTTTTATATGTTCGCTGTTTGCTCTGACATGATTATTGGATGCTATTAAACTTAAATGAATATGACTAAATAGGTAGTATACATGCCATAGATGAACATTACAGATGCTGAGTAGAGGAGTAGGCCGCAGAATGTTTGTGCACGTTAAAATATTAAGTGCAGTTGTCAGTTTATGAATTGTTCATGGCTTATGTAAGCAGCTGTAAGTATTTGACAATTGACACTGAGCTGTGCCTCATTTACCATTGATATTTACAAAGTTCAGTGGTGATGTTGTTTAGGGCATAAATATAATACTACCAAAATGCATTCCAAACCATTGAATGAATATAACACATGTCATTACTGATCTGGATAGTTTGTGTTTGAGGTTTATCTTTCTAGCAACTGCCATTGAACTTTTTTTTCCTTGCATTTCATGTATTACATTGGAAATTATCATGATTTCACTTTTTGCGCTGCAAATATCTTATATATCAGATACGAAAGAAGATGCTTCACCTAATGATTCGTGTGCTGTCCAGAAAACTGAAGAAACCTGGTGTGGCACATTCACCACTCTTGCGCAGCAAGCATCAGACTATGGTGTGGCATCTGGGTACTGCCTATCAGCATCTCTCCTCTCTATCATCACAAATGGGCAACCATGAAATTTCCATACCCTGGTGCCTTGACAGCTTTACAGTACTTCACCAGTGTTGCTGGGGTTCTTTTATGTGGACAGTTAAAGCTGATTGAGCATGATGGTCTTAATTTGAGGACCATGTGGAAGTTCTTGCCAGTTGCTGTGATGTTCTACATCTCAATCTTCACAAACAACGAACTCCTACTGCACGCCAACGTGGATACATTCACTGTATTTCGTTCTGCTGTTCCAATATTTGTAGCAATTGGGGAGACATTTTACCTTCACCAGCCATGGCCATCACTGAAGACATGGCTCTCGCTTGCCACTATACTTGGTGGAAGTATAATTTATGTTTTCACAGACTACCAATTCACCGTGGGTGCCTACAGCTGGGTTGTGGCCTATCTTGCAACCATGTCAATCGACTTTGTGTACATCAAGCATGTTGTCATGACAATTGGGTTAAATACATGGGACCTCCGGTCTTGTCCTCTACAACAACCTTGAAGCGTTGATGCTGTTTCCCCCTGAGCTCCTTCGAATGGGGGAGCTTGGTCAGATGTAGGTTGACAGCTCCAAGGTGGCGAACTCGCTTTCCTTCGATGTGATCCTTCCTGTGTTCATGTCATGTCTGTCTTTGGGTTCTCCTGCAGACGCGCCATCTCTGCAACAGGATTCACAGTGCTTGGTATAGTTACAAGCTCCTGACTGTTGTGACTAATTTGGTTATCTGGGACAAGCATGCTTCCGTTGTGGGCACAATAGGGCTCCTAATATGTATGTCAGGTGGCTTCCCTACCAGCAATCGACTGCAAAACTAAAGGCACCAATGGTTCAAGGACATGTAGACAAGAAGAATATATATTGAAATCAAATATATATTGCAACTACATATACATTATCTAATATATACAGTCTGTTACATTAAAATATACACATAGTTACGTGAACAATATATAACCTACATGTGCGAAAAGTTACATGAATATATTACAACATGTAGGTACACAATCAGGTACAAATGTAAGGTCCAAATGCAACGTAGGTAACTAAGGCTAATACCTTACAAATATAATAGCGAAATATGCTAAATACATTCACACTTAACAGGGTCATGCCTCCACCTACACAACATGTATATTTTTCAGATAGTACTTGTATGTGTGACCTGTTTCATTGCATTTGTTGCATCGCTTCACCCTTGAACCTGCCTCGGATTCATCCATATCGTTTCGAATCCGACGATTTTGTCGACGTCCCAGTGTGTTCTTCATCGTTTCGAAGTCTGGCACATAGATTTCTGACGGATCTGGATTACATGTAAATGTATCAACAATGTCATAGCCATACAGCTTATGGTTCCATATGTTCAGTATATGATCCTTCATAAAGTACTTAGAAACATATTGCCTAGGAAACATATTGTGCTCTGCACATACAGCTATAACATGTGTACACAGCTTGTGTAGCAATTGTGGCTTCTGCCACGTACAGATGCATGTTCCAATCCTAAGCACGCACTCTTGCACATGCTGCTCACGTCTGCCACCCCTACGACCCTTATCACGGTATAGGACACTGAACATGTGCTCCGCAGTTCCCTCCTGATTGGCGTGGTGCGTATGTGCCTTCTTTGTGGTATTCTCCATGTATTCACATAGCATTGATCCATACAGCATACGATTATCTTTCATTACCTTCGAAGCAGTTGTGTAGTGATCAATAAAATATCTACAAGTCCCATGCATAATACCTTCTACAATTCCAACAAGTGGGAGGGATCTCATTCCCCACATGACCCAATTGTAGACCCCAGCAAGATTAGTTGTCATTATCCCATACCTTGCCCCACCACTGTCATACATCAAAGTCTATTTTTCTTTTAGCTCATTTTGTATCCACTGCGAAAAGTTCCTGATAGCTGACCCTGACCTCCTTACTATCTGAGGAGTATCTATTAGGAGAGGTCCAAGAGCAATCGGTTCATCACCTGTGGCTGCTAGCTCAGCTGTCTGTTTCATGGTTAGTTCATCTAGTCTTGCTCATAGGGCATTGAACTTTCTCTGGTGGTTATGGCTGCATAATTTCTTAAAAATCTTCATCAAGTCCTTGTTTTGAATTGTCCATAAAAGTTTGCACCCATATGCCGTATGCACCACCTGCTCTTCAAGTTAGGCCACTTTGCTATAACACACCATCAAACACTCCCATATTGCATATCCAGCAAAGTCTGCAACAATTCCACATGTCTATCATTAATCAAACAAACATCTAGCCAGTCCAGAACAATAGTATACTTCACCTGTTCATTGAACCAATACCAGCTGTCCCCGTTCTCACTCTCCATGAAGGCAAACCCTAGTGGCAGGATTTGGTTGTTCTGCATGTATTTCCCTCCTTATCGGATGAATCCTCATTGGCAATGGTTTCGTCTAGCTCTTGATCCTCCATCTCTATCTCTTCAATTATGCTAGGGATGTGCTCCCCCTCATCGGCTACACCCCTCAATTGCCCGATGAAGAGTCCTGCCACTAGGGTTTGCCTTCGTGGAGAGTGAGAACGGGGACAGCTGGTATTGGTTCCTTCATCGGGTGAAGCATGCTATTGTTTTGGACCAGCTAGATGTTTGTTTGATTCATGATAGACATGTGGGATTGTTGCAGGCTTTGCTGGATATGCAATATGGGAGTGTTCGACGGTGTGTTATAGCAAAGTGGTCTGACTTAAAGAGCAGGTGGTGCATGCGGCATATGAGTGCAAACTTTTATAGACAATTCAAAAACAAGGACTTGATGAAGCTTTTCAAGAAATTGTGCAACCAGAACCAACAGAGAAAGTTTAATGCCCTATGGGCAAGACTAGACGAACTAACTATGAAACAGGCAGCTGAGCTAGCAGCCACAAATGATGAACCGATTGCTCTTGGACCTCTCCTAATAGATACTCCTTAGATAGTAATGAGGTTAGGGTTAGCTATCAGGAACTTTTCGCAATGGATACAAAATGAGCCAAAAGAAAAATGGGCTTTATGTACGACAGTGGTAGAGCAAGGTATGGGATAATGATAACTAATCTTGCTGAGGTCTACAATTGGGTCATGCGGGGTATGAGATCCCTCCCATTTATTGGAATTGTAGAAGGTATTATGCATGTGACTTGTAAATATTTTATTGATCGCTACGCAGCTGCTTCGAAGGCAATGGAAGATAACCGTATGCTGTATGGATCAATGCTATGTGAGTACATGAAGAAGCCCACATAGAAGGCACATATGCACCACGCTAATCAAAAGGGGACTGTGGAGCATAGGTTCAGTGTCCTGTGCCAGGATAAGGGTCGTATGGGTGGAAGACGTGAGTGGCATGTGCAAGAGTGCGTGCTTAGGAGTGGATCATGCATCTGTACGTGGCAGAAGCCACAATTGCTACACAGGCCATGTACACACGTCATAGCTGCATGTGCGGAGCACAATATGCTTTCCAGGCAATATGTTTCTATGTACTTTATGAAGCATTAGATACTGAACATATGGAACCATGAGCTGTATGGCTACGGTATTGCTGATACATTTACAAGTAATTCAGGTCCCTCATGAATCTATATGCCAGATTTTAAAAGGATGAAGAACACACCGGGATGTCGACAAACTCACCGGATTTGAAACGATATGGATGAATCCGAGCGGATCCAAGGGTGAAGCGATGCAGCAAGTGCAATGAAATGGGTCACACATACAAGTATTATCCGGAAATGTACCTGTTGTGTAGGTGGGGGTATGACCGTGGTTAAGTGTGAATGTATTTACCGTATCTTGCTGTTATATTTGTACGGTCTTAGCCTTAGTTACCTACGTTACATTTGGACCTTACATTTGTACCTACATGTTGTAATATATTCATGTAACTTTTCATACGTGTATGTTATATGCTGTTCACGTAACAGACTGTACATATTATTCATGTATATGTAGTTGCAATGTATATTTGGATTCAATATATATTCTTCTTGTCTACATGTTGTAATATATATATATATATATATATGTACATTTGGTTTCAATGCAGATATGACGCACCCTCCAACCCCCGAGCTTCTTGACCCTGCAGTGGACAAGAAGCACCGCAGCTTCTTATCTGTCGTTCACCAGACGGAGTTAGGGGTATTCCAATCACGTGGCCCTGGGGAGCTACTTACGATCGACGATCATTGGAAGCACCGGTATGTCGCTAATTAGCTACGTATGTGCTGATTTATTTATGTATTGCATGCCCCACATTCACGTTCTATTCCCAATGGTGCAGGTTGGCAGCATCTGGACTCCTACCGATGTGTCGTTTGGTGGAAGCCCGAGCGACAGAGAACTCTAAGGTAGCGGCGAGACGATTCTATTTTGACCGCTCATTGATCGCTGCCTTGGTTGACCGATGGAGGCCTGAGACCCAGACTTTCCACCTCCCCTGCGGCGAGATGGCTCCGACGTTGCAGGACGTAGCCTACCTGTTAGGCTTACCTTGCGTCGGAGCTCCCATTGGAGTCATCGACATGGATGCAAACTGGATGAACATCATGCATCAGCGATTCTCCCCTGTTCAGCGGACTAACGACGCACCCGCCTACGTGCCCGAGTTCCTATCGGATCCACGAGGGCCCACGAAGAAGTGGATCCTATAGTTTCAGGTACTTACCAATTTAACTTCCCAATTACTTTACAATTTTTCAGATATTTTACACATCATCATTTGCATTACTTGTAGCCTGCATACATGCACCTGGAGGTCGGCGTGTACTTGGTCTCAAGGCACTTGGAGGCCTACCTGCTTTGGTTGTTTAGCTGGGTTATGTTCACCAGCACCCAAGGCCACCTGGTGTCGAGGACCCTTGTTCCGTACGTGAGGTGGATAGCAGATGCGGAGCCCAATGATGTCCCACAGTTGAGTTGGGCCTCTGCTGTCCTTGCTGCAGCAGTAGTGGCCAACGAAGAAGGAGCCACTAGCCATTCAACTTGTGATGTTGGAAAATTCGGCGCATAGGAAATAATAGGAGGTGGCGTAGTGAAACATTCTGCAGGTGTCTTCCAATAAGGGATACCTGACCCTTGCGATGGTATAGGTGGAGCACTATATGCTATGATTTGGTAATATAGTATCTGCACATTAGGATAATCTTTGGCTCTATAAGTTGGAGCCGAAGTTGAAGCATGGTGGTTAACATATGGCATTTGATACGGGTTTTGTGTTACATCAATACTAACAATATGAGGATCAACATAGTTAGGCGTAGCACTACCCATATAATCTCGGCCATCAAGAGGGTTATTCAAGTAGGCATAAGAAACACTAGGTAATGTATTGACAGTAGAAGGAATTGAGGTGTTAACATTACTAGCACTAAGTTTCTTCAAATTTTTCTCATGTATTTGTAAAACTAAAGGCTGAATCTTAGTAACCAACATATCATAAACCATCTTTTGAACACTATCACATAGTTGCACCAACGGATTGATCAATCATATTGGCAACATCCTCTTGAGAGAGAGAGGATTGAGCACTTACATTGGTTAATGCCTTAGAGTGCATGTCGGCGGGTGGCGGAGAATCTTCCTTCTTGAACACGCCTTGCTGAGTCTTTACGTAACGCGAGAGCAGCTGTTGCCGATGTTGTTCCAAGTCATCCTCGATCGTTAGACGCGCTTCCTCCGGCAACTCATCGTAGGGTGCCATGATGATGTTATCTTTGTCAATCTCCGAAATAGACATGTCTAGGGTTTTAGAATTCAGCTAAAATGCAACCGAAAGCTTCGATTCCCCAGCGGAGTCGCCAAAAAGTGTGTTGATGCGGAAAGGTGCCACACCAAACACTGAGCACCTCGTGTGCAATATCTGGCGAGCAGCACCTAGGATACCCTGGTCGTAGTGCTGCGTCGTCGGACCTTCATCGTCACCCACGCTTGGGAGGGACCTCATTGGAGTGCGAATGGCCGGCGGTTTGTTCTTGGTCGTCGAGATCAAGAACAGGTAGCAATGTAGATTGGAAAAGAGAACGAGACTATAGGAGCTAGGCAAAATGAAAAGGTAATGTAAATTGTGTTTGATTGATTAGATTGATTCTTCTCAATCAGCTATGACCCTCTCATATTTAAAGGGCGATAGGTCTTAACTGTAAGAGATCAGAACTCCTAATTTAAACCGAACAAAAATTACAGATATGATTCGGCTATGCCACGCCACATGATCGCCAAACTTTATATAACTAACATATCTTTCCTAGTCAACCACGTAAACTCCCATATATTTACTCGAGTATTCTTCATTGCAGTTCGGCCTTCTTGGATTCGACTACATGCTCGACCTGAACATCTGCTCACGTACTACCTTCTCGGTCTGACTACCTTCTTAGAGACCAATTGCTCGATGTATCCATGTGCTCGAATCTGACCAGTTCTTCCACATGTTCGGACCAACTGCTGAAATTCACCGTGTTCGGTGGTTGCTGGACGTGGTCACTAGTCGTGATCACTGGACATGGTCATTGGTTGCGGTCACCAGACGTGGTCACCTAGTCGGTGGTCACTGGTTGTGGTCACCTAGTCGGTGGCCACCTGGTTGGTCGGAGACCACCTGCTCGGTTTGGTCACTCCCATGCATTCAACCAGATCTAACAAATATCCCATCAAGTCGGTCATCATTACCATGACCACTATACATGCTAAATCTTGTCATCAAGAGATGCAAACTGCCTGCCTCCCTTGAGCATCAATGTTACAATGTACTGCTTCACTCATACTTCAGGTTTTTTAGTGTTTCCGCTGGTCTCCAATTTATAGCAAAACTGACAATATCTTCAAGTACAGTGGGTAATATGGTTCACATAGTACGTGACTTGTGTATGTCTTCAGATCAGAAGTTTCAGCATGACCCAACAATTTTCTGCATTCTGAATTGATGCCTATAGTTAGTTCAATCATAAGTACTTGTAGGCCTATGCTTCAAGCGGATACAACAGGGACATGTAGACTGCAGCTAAAGTGGTGCTATGGTGTTGTCATTAGTGCTCCTTAATGAAACATGTGCATAGCATGTTCTCGAAAAAATATTGGCATTGGTGGTGTGGACTAATGGGTTGTCTCCTTCCCCTATTACCTCGTTTGAAAACCTCTAGCAAAAACAAGATCAAAACAAAAAATACTTCATCAAAAATAAAATAACCTCTCGCATATTTTATTATTAGTAAGTAATATCCTGAATTCCTATTTGTGCCATCGCATCACGCACTTCCTTCTTAAAAAACTCAATCACGGGGAGACACGTCCCATTGGCTTTATTAGAGATAGGGGAGTACCGAACTCTAGCTGGCCAGAAAATTCACTTAAATCAATTCTCATGGAGGTACCTACCTAATCTGCGAGCACTTGGATTCGAGTCGGGTAGATAGCCCCTCAAGGAGACTCTACCAACCGAGCTATCGTTCAGTTCTCCACGCACATTACGTGAAAAATGGACAAAGGAGACATACATAAGTGACGGGTCGTATAATGACCTGTCACTTATGTCGCCTCAGGTTGGGACCGGGTATTTACCTGTCACAGATAACAGGTAATAGGTGACGGGTCATAATATTACCCGTCACCTATAACATTAGTGATGGTCTCCCTGCACAGTCATTAGTGACGGGTCATGTTACGACCCGTCGCTTATGACTTGGCAAAGGTGACAGGTCTCCCTGAGCTAGTCATAAGTGACGGGTCATATTATCACTCGTCACTATTACTTAGATTTGTTTTATGACATGACACAGGTTCTCATGCTGTTGTGACGATGAAAAGGAAGAAAGGTGGAGGTTAAATTCCACCCTAGGTGAAAAATCCAACTCCAACTAATACTACTTGCTATGGCGGATCTTGCTTATTTGGATCTGTATACTACAAACTGATAAAAATGCATGATGCACAATGAGCAATGAAACATGAAGGCATGCTTGCTTATGAACTACACGTACCTTTCTCAAATGCATCTCACCCCATCAAGCATCATAACTACATACATTATACTTAGGAGCATAATATAGTAGGTTCATACATATTGATCATGAAAATGCACGAAGGAAATTTTAGTGAGTTGCTTAGTGAAGTTAACTACTTACTAAACAATGCTCTAATTGTGTTTAGGCTATTTCATTAAACCAAGCTCTGATACCACGTTATGGGAAACTATCTAAATAATATTCTAATTAATCACCAGGAGGATCATTATTCACAATCACAACCTCGATGATTAACCAGAATAAGACACCCGATGATTGGCATGACGGGTCGTGTAATGACCCGTCACTTATGTCGCCTCAGGTTGGGACCGGGTATTTACCCATCACAGATAACTGGTAATAGGTGACGGGTCTTAATATTACCCGTCACCTATAACATTAGTGATGAGTAATGACTAAATCTGTCACTCATGACTTAGTCATAAGTGACAGGTCTCCCTGCATAGTCATAAGTGACGAGTCATGTTACGACCCGTCGCTTATAACTTGGCAAAGGTGACGGGTCACCCTGGGCTAGTCAGAAGTGACTAGTCGTAATATTACCCGTCACTTATAACAAATAATAAGTGACAGGTATTATTATCACTCGTCACTTATTACTTAGATTTGTTTTATGACCTGACTAGCCACTGTGCGGGCGAACAGTTACTCAACAGTTTCGTCCGCACAGTGTTGGCGATTTTCACCGGATCCCCTAGAGATTTTCTAATATCTTGTTGATTTGAAGTTTGAATTGGTGCTAGGTCTTCCAAGGTTTGCATCTCCCCCTTTCCTCCTCCTTTCCTTCTCATCTATTTGGTAAATTTGTTATACTTTGAGTTGTAATCAGTCATTGTGCATCTTTATCCAAAATCTTAGTACAAGTGAGTTGTATTTATGTTAGATTTAATTCTAGGTTTGCCCGATCTACTGCGAGATACCACATATCTAGTGTATTTGTAGGGAATTGTTAATGAAGAATGAATGTTTTTATATTAATTGTAGATGACGGATAGAAGTTGGATGTACCCCGAGACCCGGACATGTCTGGAGTACCTGAGCGGGGTGAAGCATTTCATGAGTGCTGCCTTGGTGGATATGAAAGATTGTGGTAAAACGACAATGTATTGTCCATGTCGCGATTGCAGGAATGAAAGAAGTTCCTGAAATGAGACAATATCTATACACACTTGGTCATGCATGGATTTAAAGAGAATTATACATGTTGGAACAAACATAGCAAGGAAGGCCTTAATGAGGGAGAGATAGATCGGGCCCTCCATGCTGACAGTGTGGATTAAGGACTTACACCCGGTGAAATGGATGATGATCTTAGGGATGAGGACATATTAGATTTGAATGATAATGATCTTGAGGATTTTGTGGAGAATGTGGACCAGATGGTGCGGAATGTCGAGCGGCATGATGAGTATAACAATGGTGGTATGCTAAATTTGAAGAATTTGTGCGGGATTCCAAGACACCCCTTTATCCTAACTGTAAGGAGAAGTACATGCGGATATTTGGGAACCTAAAACTTCTACCACTAAAGGCAACCCATGGTTGGACTGATAAGAGTTTCGAAGCATTGCTGGATCTGCTAAGGGACATGCTACCAAAGGGGAACTTGGTGCCCGAGGGCGTCTACGACACGAAGATGATAATTTGTCCTTTAGGACTAGAAATAGAAAAAATACATGCATATAAGCAGGATTGTATCTTATTTTGTGGATAGTATGCAGAGCTGGATCAATGCCCCGTGTGTGGAACGCATCGATATAAGCGTAGAAATGATGGCGGTGATGGGGATGGAAGCAAGAAAAGTAAAGGTGGTCCTAGGAAGGTTGTGTGGTATTTTCCTATAATGCTCCGTCTGATGCACCTGTTTGCGAACAAAAAAGAGGCCCAATTGGTGTGTTGGCATAAGGAAGGTCGTAAGAATGACGCAATGATACGACACCCGGTGAATTCCGCTCAGTGGAGAATCATTGATTCCATATTTGGTTGGTTCGCCAAAGAAATGAGAAATATTAGGTTTGCTATGATCACAGATATCATGAATACATTCGGTAATATGAGTACCTCACATAACACCTGGCCTATTGTATTGTCTATCTACAACCTTTCACCCTGTCTTTGTAACAAGCAGAAATACATTATGTTGTCAATCTTGATATCATGACCAAAACAACGTGGCAACGGTATCAATGTGTACATCAAGCCTTTAGTCGATGATCTTAAGAAACTCTGGTCAGAAGGCGTCGATGTTTGGGATCAGTACAAGCAAGAGTACTTTACCTTGTACGCCATGTTATTCGTCATCATCAACAATTTGCCAGCACACTTCGTAACTTGTCAGGTCAAAGCAAAAGAAAAGGTGAAGCTTGTCCTCATTGCTTAGATGACACATGCAGTTTGAGGTTGAACAACTCAAAGAAAATAGTGTACATGCGGTATAGACGTTTCCTTCCCAGGAAGCACCCGTACCAAAACATGGACATGGCACAAGGGAGAAAGAGTTACCTCCAAGGTATTTCAGTGAGGAAGATGTCCACAATCAAGTTAAGAATATCAATGTTGTCTATGGTAAGCGAAAACAATCCTCTAAGGATGATGAATAGTTAGGAATATGAAACAAGAAATCAATACTATTTGAGCTAGAGTTTTGAGAAAAATTAGATGTTCGCCACTCTATCGACAACATGCATGTATAGAAGAATATCTACGAGAGTCTGATTGGTACATTGCTCCAAATGAAGGAAAAAGAAAATGATTATGAGAATGCACGAGCTGACCTTGAAGAAATGGGCTTAAGGCCAAAGCTCCATGCACAAGATATATACAAAGGAAAATACCTACCCCCAGTATCTATCACTCTCTCCAGGAAGGAGAAAAAAATTCTGCGAGTTCTTGCACAGTGTGAAAGTTCCCTCCGGTTACTTGTCCAACATCGTAAGACTTGTTTCGGTGAAAGAGCTGAAAATGAATTTTGCCATGATGAAGTCCCATGATTACCATGTGATGATAATGTCACTACTTGCAGTAGGTATTAGGAACATTATCCCAATAATGGTTCACGAAGCTATCCTGAGCCTGTGCTTTTTCTTTAATGCAATTGAACCAAAGGTGCTCGATCCAGACTCACTGGAAGAACTAGAAAGAAGACACTTTGAGACTCTATATATTCTTGAGGTGTATTTTTCACCATCCTTTTTCAACATCATGGTACATATCACTACTCATCTTGTGAAGGAGATACACTACCTTGGCCCCGTGTTCCTGCATCACATGTTTCCATATGAGAGATATATGGGAGTTCTCAAGTTGTACGTAAGGAATAGAGTTTTTTCTGAGGGATGCATCGTGCAGGGTTACGCAATGGAGGAGGCATTGGAGTGATCTGAGGGATGCATCGTGCCTAAGTCTCGCCATGAGGGGGGGCTCGTAGGTGTGGGAGTTCTGGGGAAGATGGCAGTAACTCCTGATCTGAAGTCTTACGACCAAGCTCATTTCCTCGTGCTGCAACAATTGAGCGAAGTGTGCCCATATATCGATGAGCACAAGTAGATGCTACTTGAAGAGAATCTGGGGCAGACCGAAGCTTGGTTGCGAGGCAACATATGCGAAGGTTAATGACTTAGTTCTGAGATAAAATCAGACAATCGAGTACTCCAACAAGTGCTCCGATATAAAAAAAATAGCATCGGGCCCTATATACACAATTATGACATATCAAGGGTACGATATAAATGGATGTACATTTTACACGGTTGCCCAAGATGAGAAGAGCATATACTAGAACAGTGGTGTCTGTATAGATGTTTATGACAATGACATGCAGAGAGCCACGTACTACGGTTAAATAAAGGAGATCTAGGAGCTGAACTACTTGGGATTCAATGTAGCCTTGTATCGGTGCCGTTGGGTAAATGGGGCAAAGGGCATCACTAATGACAAGTATGGATTCACTAGCATTGATGTTAAATATGTTGGATACAAGTATGAACCCTTCGTACTCGCTAAAGATGTTCACCAAATCTTTTATGTGACTGACACAACAAAGAAGAAACACCATGTGGTTCTCGCTTGGAAAAAGACTCATTGTCGGAGTTGCAAATGTCGTTGATGAGGAGGAGTTCAATCAATTCGATGAAATCCCCCCTTTTGCTACTGCAACCGTGCCACACCTTTCACCGACCGAGGAAACTCCATACTTGTGCTCCGACCATAACGAAGGGATCCATGTGAAAAAGCACAAAATGGTGAATTTGAATTTGAGTGTCAAATATTAATGTCAAGTTATTTGAATTTGTAATATTAATGTGAAATTTTAATTTTTAGGTTTCAAGTTATTTGAATTTCTAAAATGTGATGGGTGATATTATTAACCCATCACTTTTATAACTAATAGATGATGAGTAAATAACATAACCCGTCACCTATGACTTATATGTACAGGCCGAGTCGAAGTAAAAGGTGATGGGTGATGGGTGACATTTATCACATGTCACCTATGACTTGTATGCATATAACCCTAGCTAGTCCTTGCGCACGTGCACTCTCATTTTGCCTAAGTCTTTTTGCCTACGCGCACTAGGGTTCATCGTCGCCCTCCACCGAGCCGGTCGCTGTCGCCGCCGAGCTCGTGACCACCGTTGCCCCCAAGCCTTCTCTGCCCCCATTGGAGCCCTACTGAGCCCATCACCACCGTCGCCCCCAAGCCCTCTCCACCCTCGTCAGAGCCCCGTTGCACTCGAAGAAGCACCATTGCCCTCGGGCCCACCGCCGTCGCCACGAGCTGCCGCCCCCCATCTCCGTTGAGCCTGGTGTCTACCCACCCCCATCTCTGTCAGGTACGCCCCCGCTCCTCCCCTTCCATCTCCTCCCTATCTCATACTGGATCCGTTGTATGGTTGATGGCAAATCATGATGTTTGTTGGAGGTTTCACTGGTGGATTGTCTCAATTATACTTATACTTATTGTTGATAGTCTTGGTTCCCTTTTGTGAGCTGATGATATGGCTGCAGTGTTTATTCTCTTATGTGTATCAATGGCTTGGCTAGTAAATTGTTGGCCAGCTATTAATGAATTTGAGTGTCCTACTTCTAGATGGTTGGCCCCTGCTTCTAGATGGTTAGCATCTCAGTTATTTGATATTGTGGCCATGTGCTGCCATGTTATGTTGCTCACAAGTATGGGCCGGCCATTGATGCTTCTTTCCCCTGATGAGTTGATGATGATCAAGTACATTGAAAATTGAACTAGCAAGTTGAGTACAATAGATGAGATCTTGAGTAGTTCTCTGATTATTGGATGATCTGGGTAGTAGCTGTTTTCGCAATTTGATTCCTGTTGGTCGGTTCTTACATACCGATTTTTGAGGCTTTGTAGTCAATTAGTTTACCGCCTGACTGTGTTGATCTCCTGGACATGTGCTATTGTTGTCCATAATTCGAATTAGATCTAGTTGATTGAGTTATGGAAGAGCAGTATATATTATTTATTTAGTAATAGAGGTTTTAGCCCTGCTGATCTGTTGTGCTACTAGTCTTATGGTATACAGGTGCTTGGTTCTTTTTCTAGTGCTCAAGCACCTGCTCAATAGCTGTGTCCAGGAAGCAATAGCATTTTCAGAGAATTTGTGCTTAGGATCTTTATCTAGGTGTGATCTCATTTGCTTGTTCAATTTGTGATTTGATTAGAGATTAGTTTGGGAGCAAACTTTTATAGTTTTGGAGCCAGTTGATAGAATTTTCTGAGAGCAAAAAAAAAATGTTAACTTCACATCCTACTATTCAGTTATACAATTATCTATACATGATTACTACTCTATCTATTTTTGCGAGGACAACTTATATTTCCATGATCATGTATATGATATATGTTTAGTTTTTCTCTTGTTATGTTATTTGTGGATTTTTATTATTCGTGCTCTTATTATATATGTATGAACTTTGATTCAGCTACCTATGATAGTTAATCTCTG
Organism: Phragmites australis; assembly: GCF_958298935.1. Taxonomy (NCBI): domain Eukaryota; kingdom Viridiplantae; phylum Streptophyta; class Magnoliopsida; order Poales; family Poaceae; genus Phragmites; species Phragmites australis. The sequence goes on along the minus strand of NC_084941.1, from coordinate 17,425,941 downwards.
AATTATCATGGCATGGCCCAACCATGATGATTCTTAGGATAGCAAGATTGCAAAGACCACAACTTCTTGTTTCGGCTTATCTGTTTGTGTTTTTCCGCCACCTCTTTTGAGCGATGACATCTTAAGGTGCATGTTTATAGTAATATTAGCAGTTTGTATTAACCTTAATTCCTTTTATTTCCTCTATTGAGAATAGAATATACTACACTTGATTTTCATGGCGCAGAAGAGGACTGTCACCCCTGAGAAACCAAAAGCATAGAGGATGCTAGCATTAGAGGCCGCCCCGGCACAAGATGGGGCGGATAGGAGCCCAAGCGTGCACTTGTCGTCCTCCTCTAGCAGCAGTGAAAGTCAGTATCACAGCCTGAGCCCTGTTCCGTGTGAGCGGGAGAGCCGACGTTGGGCAAGTGACGAAGAATACAATTCCACCGAAGAGGTATTGATATGAGTCAATGCAGTTTATACTTGTCGAATGAAGGAATATTTAATTTTTTTATGTCAACTCCCCTTGTTTTCTCTCTAGATGGCGGAAGCACAGTCTCCAAGACAGACAGTTGGTAGTGGTGCACGAGCCCGAAAGCCAAGGACACAAACACAGTGGCCGATGGACAAGGTTACTATCACAGGAATCGATGCTGATGGGCTACCTATGGATGAAAAGGCCCTGAATAGATCCCGGAGGGTCGCAGGGCTCATTGCTCGGGAGAGGGTGCCGATAATGACCAAGTTCGATGACCTCAGTGACAAAGCGAAGAGGGACTTGTTCGATAATGTTGTCAAGGACTATCTGGAGTACCCTAGAAATATGAGCGAGTGTCAAATGATTGGTACGGCCAACGCAGCAATGAAAGCAATCGCGAAACTTCACCAAAGCTTCAAGAGCAAGCTTGTGAATCGGTACTTGGCTAAAGGGGTGGCGCCCTTTGAGAGCTACAAGCACTTGAAAGAGAAAGATTGGGATGCTTTTGTGTAGATGAAGAACTCTGAGCAGTTAAAAATGGAGAGTGAGGAGAAGAAACAGCTTTGGGCTAAGAACAAGCATAACCACAGAACTGAAGGAACCGGGTACGCTGGGAAAAGGGCCAAATGGTAGGTAGAGGACGAAAAGTTAGCCAAAGAAGGCAGCGAGAATCCTTGGTTCCAATTCTTGGGACGATCGTAGTCATATTTGCATGCAAGGGGTGAGGTGTCCAAAAGTGGGGCAATCACATTAAAAAAATAGTGAAACCTAGGCAGTCGCAGAAAAAGTCAAAGAAAAGGCAGCCGCAGCCAGCGAAGGTTCTTTCACCGGGGTCAGGGAACATGATGTTCTCACAACAACACTGGGATACCCGGAGCGTGCGAGGTGTATCAAGTTCCCAGGGCTGGAAATATGGCTTTCCCAAAGACATCGGGATGTACAAGAAGAGGAAGAGGTCTACGATAGATGTGGATGTAATTACACGAGACATCACCTAGAAAGTTTACACAAGCATCATAGGGCATCTTGTGTCACAAGGAATACAGATTTCCATGCCACAGGAAGGTATTCCCAGAGGTGCAGGGAAGAGTAGCTACGCCTCCAAGGAGGTCGAGCAACAGGTAGCTTCTACTATGACTGAGCCAGATACGATTGACCTGCTAGAAGGGCCCATGCCCTGCAGCCTTGTAATCAGGCCTGGTGGGTTTCATATCGAGGCTGCAAGGGGCCAGGTGCTTCTAGGCGTCCGTATCTTACATACGGTTCCAATACATGCAGGCTATGCTGTGGTTACGGTGGACATGGTACATAGCAATGCCACTGATCACATGTTGGAGCCCTCCCCCCCCCCCAATGATGAACTCACAGTTCTGGGTAAAGCTCTTCGTCAAGGATCTAGTGGAGGAGGGGTGACATCGTGGTCTCCAGTGCATCCCAGTTTGGATGAGCTCCAAGTGCACCGCCGCCTCACCCTTCACTTCCAGAGAAGGCAGCTTCACTGCCTTCTCCTCCTCCAGAGAAGCTAGCTTCACTGCCTTCTCCTCTGCATCCGGCAACCTCGCTTCCAGATCCAATTCTGTCACACCCAGAGTGCACAAAGTAGAACAAAAATAAGATCAAGAAGAAAGGCTCTAAGAAGCACGTGCCGGATATGTCGAAGGCCATTGTACCGGTGAAGAAGGCCACGAACATTGGAGCAGCGTGGATTAGTATCAACATGAAAATTCAAGTATGGTAAGCCTTTTTGACAATAGATGGCCTAGCAAGGGCGGGACAAGCATGTATGAACATACAAAATTACTACATGCAGACTTGTAGAGACAGCAATGCTACATCCATAGTCGTATAGTACAAACGAGGACACTACTTAAGTAAAGACGAAGGCTACTTATTGTGGGTCTCAATGACTTATACGACCTCGTCAGCCTTGATGGCATGGATGTATCATTATTACGGGTCTTCACATTGTAAGTCCCTGGAAACTGGATATTTATTAATTAATACCACTAAGTCTTGAATCTAACTGTGTTCTTATCTATAGACACTTGATGAAAGAAACAAAGAATAACAAAAACTCCATCTCATTTCTTGACCCTGAGGCCATTACAATATCGGTCGTCCAACTTCACCCCGACTTCGTTGTGGACCAAGTGGCCAGGGCAATGCAACAATATTATGAAATGCACTACCTGTTGGGTACCCATAACACCGGTGGTCATTGGATCTTACTGGTTATTTACCCCAACTGGAACTTGGTCTGGTACCTTGACTTATCAAGACCAGTAGGACAAAAAGGCAAAATTGGAGAGCATGATTACAACGCTGGAAAAGGACTCCTCGATACGTAAGTTTTGCCTAGCTTAGTTTACATATTTAACTTTTCTAATATTCAAATGCTTCTTAATCGATCCCTCTTTATGCAGGGATTCTAATAAGTACCTTCGAGTTCAACCTAACTATAACGAGAAAGATGGCCGCAGACTGACACACAAGACCGGGTTTGCGGTAAGTGCTACCTAACAGATTAGTAAATGCTCTCTATTGCTATTTTTTTTTTCTTTTTATCTAACACTAAATTTTCTGTTCAGCAGTGTCACCAACAACCACTGGGTAACGCCTGCGGATTCTATGTTGCGTGGAACATGCTCCTCATGCTCCACATGAAGGATCTCAAATCCACTGATGTAAGTTCAATACGAGATGATTCGTAACTAATTTCAGTAATTAGTTTAATTTTATGGTAACATGACATTGGTTACGTGTCAAATTATGCTAGGGATTTTATGCTCTTTTTTTCAACAACGGTGGAATCTCGGAGATTCGACGACGGATCACCGAGTTCATGGTGTTTGAAGTCATCAGCCCACACGACGAGTTCCAATATAGAATCCCTAGTTTGTGATGTCATGTGTAATATGAGTTGATTGGAATTTTGTAATATTTGTGATTCTGTAATGAATAGATTGAAACTTTGTAATCTTTGCGATTCTGTGATGAAGTGAGTTCTTATATAAGTGTGTTTGTTGCTATGAATTTGGATTTGTTGCTGTTGTTTGCAGTGAGAAGACGGCTGCCAAATTCTAGCTACGCTCTAAGACGCAGCCAGGAAGCAGGCCAATCCAGCAAGACATCATAAACATAAGTGACGGGTAACATATTTACCTGTTACTTATGTTAAATATAAATGTCAGGTAACTTAAGTTATCCATCACTTATGTATTCCCCCAGCACATGTGTGACAGACATAAGTAACGGGTGAAGAGTTTACCAGTCACTTATGTCTACCACCGAAGTACATATATAGGAGACGTTCAAAGATGACAGGTCGAGATTATGATCCGTCACTGATGAGATTCATTACCCATGACGGATATGACCTATCACCTATATTTATTTTTTACGTAGTGACACCTCCTTCTCATTTTTTCAGATTTCACGGTTGTCACTCCATAATCTACCAGGGTCAAGGACCTCTTCCATGAGCGACCACTTCTCTTCGTGCTCACGTACGTAGCCTGATTTGGCAGTGAGTAGCGGCGTAGCGCCAGACAAGGAAAATGATGTCATCAGGGCATCGCGGTAGGGCTAAGGGATGGCCATTCCAAACCCGATATTCCTGCTGTCCACGCGGTGGGGTCAACTAAAAACAAACAAGCAGTGTTGCCAAGATGTCAACACTATGACAACCCACGGTCCCAATACACAGCACGAAATGCTCTTCTTATTTTTTGCTTTCCCCAAACCAGGCCAGTTTTCACCAAATACTCTTGGCTTCCAATGGCCCCTCTCGTCATGCATGCATTCGCATACATCTCGTGTGTGTTCATGCAACTGCAATGAAGAGAAGCTCAATCCGGAGGGGTGCGCTGAGAACACAGATGCAGGTGTAGTACGCCATGCATGCTACCGTTTTGCGCAGCGGTTTCGATTGTGTTCTCAGGTCACCCCTTTGGGTTGCTTCTCTTGATTCCGCCGCGAGTTTGGGATGGTAGTCTGCTACATTTTCTTGGTCCTCGATTCGCCTTCATTCTGTGGTAGGACCCACTGTTCTGCGCATTCTACTTTTCTTTTCTCGTAGTGGTTTCCTTCTCTCTAAGGCAGGTGCTTTTTTCCTTGACTAATGTTAGTTCCACTCAGTCCAAATTTATGATCTTTTACTTTTCAATTCAGCATGCCATCAGTAATAAATCTATCATATAATGAGTTAGCACTACCAGAAAAACCATAACCAATGCCGATTCATAACCGGCAGTGATACCCCTTGTCAGTGACGGTGTATATATTAACATGAACCGGCAAGTGTAGTCTTATTATCGTTGTCGGTTCATGTCAATTTATTGGTTAAAAACTGTAACATCCCAAATATTGGAACTTTTCAAAATCTAGCTTATATGAAGAAAATCAAATAAATGGAATAAATAAAATCAACATACACATATATATACTTTATATGTATTCTGTAGGTATGCTCACTGTAGTTCATGTTTGCACACACCCCACAAGTTGTAATTCACGGTGTTTCGGGTTGTAACTCACAGTATTTCGGGTTGTAACTGGGGGATGTACGCAATGCGAATAATAAGTTGTAACTCACAGTGTTAGCTTCTCGTGTTACAATTATGTATTTATGGACGTGAAGTTGTAACTGGTCTACTTAATAAGTTGTAACTCACAATGTTTCTGTAACTGGAGAATGTACGCAGTGCGAATAACAAGTTGTAACTCACAGTATTAACTTCTCGTGTTGCAATTATGCATTTCTGAACGTGAAGTTGTAACTGGTTTGCCTAACAAGTTGTAACTCACAGTGTTTCGAGTTGTAACTGAGGGATGTGCGTAATACAAATAGCAAGTTGTAACTCACAGTGTTAGCTTCTCGTGTTGCATTTATGCATTTCTAGACGTGAAGTTGTAACTGGTCTACCTAATAAGTTGTAACTCACAGTGTTTCAGGTTATAACTGGGGATGTACGCAGTGCGAATAGCAACTGCTCATAGACGTAAAATAGCCTCGTCGTATGTATGTGTGTATGTGTGTGTGTGTGTATATATATATATACATATATATATATATATGTATATATATATAAGGTTTCTAATTTTATTGCAAATGTTTGAGTTATGTTTGTTTTAATTGTTTGGATATATGTTACTCTGTTTTGTAGAGTATTTTAAATAATATATATATATATATATGTGCAGGTGTATAACCAAGAAATAAATAAGAGAGAAATAGATTCAAGAAAAAAAAAACAAAGAAGATAAGCTCTCCTGCCCTGGACCGATCTCAAGCCCATCCCCCAGCCTTTCGGTCTGCTCTATCCCTTGGATCGCTACCTCTCTCCAGCCTGCCTCTCCTGCTCTAGGCCGAGCAAGCCGCGCCCAGCTCTTCTTCTCCGGAGTTTTTTTTTTTTTTTATATTTTCTAACTTAAAATATTAAATAAATAGACTCTTGGTAAAACATTTTATAAAAATAGATACTTACTGACTCTTGGTAAAAAGATTTATAAAAATAGATACTTACTACTCACTTATAGGGTGATTAGGTTTTTACCGCTCTCTGAGAGGACAGCAAGTAGTACGGTGGCTCTTACCGCCTCTTCAAATGGCGGTTAGCCCGTCACATGAACAATAGTCGTCGAAATTACTGTTCATGACTCCTATTTCGTCTCTCATATACTCTATTCAAAATAGTAGTTTTCTGTTACTCTAAAAGTTTTATAATTTTTTTATGTGTTTTATAATCCATGTGCAACCCATTTTAGTTAGATTCATCCAAAAAGCCTGCGTAAAATTTAAACTAAAATTCTTGAAAAAGACTACTTTATAAATTTTAACAATCGTTAGGGTTTCAAATAAATTTTTAAAAATCTGTAAAAATTCACTAATATTCTTTTTACATGATAGACTAATTTTTAAAATTATTTTTACCCATAGTTTATATGATATATATAGCAAGGGGTGATGGACTGTTCATCTGACTGGCTAACTATCTTTTTAAAGGGCGATAAGAGCCTAACCGTTCTGTGAGAGTAGTAGATATCTATTTTTACAAATCTTTCTATCATGATTCTATTTATTTAATATTTAAATTAGAAAATATAAAAATTAAAAAAAAAAACTCTCTTCTCCCTACCCTCGCTTTCTTTCAGTCGAAAACCCAACTTCCCCACCGCGCGGACGCTCTCTGGGCCGAAGCCTCCCGCAGCCCCTTCCCAAGCGCAGTCGTCTTCCTCGCGACGGGGCTATTCCCCATCCAACACGACTCAAAGCCGGCAATAATTCATAAGAATCTGCCGCCGAGTCTGATGGTCCTACGCGAAGGAAAAGCCTATGGAAGCTCTCGAACGGAACCAAGGACAACTCCGCAACCTAATTGACCTGTATCCGCTGCCGATTTGTGTTTAAACAAGGAAACTTGTCAGATTAGATCTCGCCGCCGCTGTTCTTCCGCCCAAACCCTTACTGAAGACGAACTCAATCTTCCTTCACCCCTTGCTATATATCACGAGCCCTCGACCCTCACAGATGCACACTAGATCTTTTCCGTACTTTGCGATGCCAAGCCAATGTCGGACAACCCTCTGCACGAAGCTCCGAAACCCTAGTTGACGCACACCGTTGCCAGCCCTCTACATGCACCTCCGATGCCTGGTTAGTCGCCAAACAGGCTCACCACCTCATGCGTGTACTACTCTGCCGCTCACCGGAGAGAGAAGGCCATTGCAGCGCAGAATCGCTCTACTCCGGCAAGTCTCCGCCGCGGGAGAACACGCTGCCACCGCCCAGTCGCCGGAGTACGAGCAGGTGAGGCACCCAACCGTCCGATCTAAGGTGTGCGGCTCAAATTAGAATGATAATAACCCTTCGGTCCCATTAGTTCCAGGCGCTCGATCGAAGTTAGATAGCTGAGATTAGAAGTAGCATACCTTTTCGATTTAAGAGGTCTCCGCCCTCTAGATTTAATGAAACCGACAACCGGTCATCTGCTAGCTCAGCATGCCACGTTAGCAGTTGGTCCGACATGGCAACCAAGTGGGCAGAGCCACATCAGCCTTCTTGCGTGCGTAGCGGACCAATTATCCACACATCAGTCTCCACGTCATCAGCAACCTCAGAGCCACGACAACCTCTTATGCCCACGTGCCAGCCACCTCGTGGTCCACATCAACACCAAGTCATTTCTTTTGCTTGCGTGGCAGTACCTTAGTCATCCTATCAGCTGTCGACGATCGGTGAACCACCGATCTTACAAATTTGTAAAAGTAATAAGGGATACTTTCAACAGACGAATCACATATGACACATTGGTTTATACAGATTTATATCTCTATTAGAATAATAGCCATACATCATGTTGGTCGTGTATTAATCTTTAAGACTATTTACAAGAGGGTGCTTAGCTAACCTAGATAAATCTAAATTTAGTCGGAGGGCTCCATTGTGTGTAGTCGGAGAGGGCTGCTAATATGGATCTACGTTGCGGAAGGCTCAAGGGTTTAGAGCTCCCGTAGGCTTGAATAATTTCAATGGATTTGAGTAGATTTCTATTGGTTTTTTTTTCATAGGGTCCTTTGGTTCAGTATATATATGGGGTGGTTATTGTGCGATTTTTGAAATATTTACTTATCATTTTTTAAGATAAACTTTCCTATTTACGTGATATTTTGAGTATTTATAACCAGTTTCTATACATCTAGAAATTCCTTTGATAGAGCTAAGATATACTCAAAAATATAGGAAAACCCTACGATAGTTTTACACTACTCATCGTCATAAACCTTTCTGCTAATGTCAAAATTAATGTTACCGACGCAATAAAGACCTTTTCCAAAAGTAAAATAATTAAGATAAATTGGTATTTTCTTACTTACGATTTTTCATGATTTTTTAATTCTGAAAATTGTTTAATGATTTTTAGTAGCTTGTTTAATGTTTTTCTTTAGGAAAATAATTTGCAATAATTTTTTTAATTAGTAATTAATGTTAAATAATGTTTTTATTTAATAAATAAATAGTGAATAATTCTGAATAATGTTTTTCGTACTAAAACAATTCTAATAAATTCCAAAAAAATCCTCAAAAATCCTAGAAAATTATAGGTCGCTCTAGAAAAATTCTAAAAAAAGTTCTCAATTGCTAGATTCACCTATAGTAAATTTTATTTTCTTGTTTTAATTTTACGTAAGTCATGACATGTCAACCATTGCTCAGATTTGATCTGTTTTTCACCAAAATTTCTAGAAAAACTGAAAATTTTGAGTGATGTTGTTTATTATTTGCTATTTGGTTCTTTTTTTAGGTGTTTATTTGTTGACTTTCTAGTTATTTTCGCAAGTGGATGCTAACGTCCCGGAGGAACTAAAAGGACTTTAGGATCAAGAATTTAAGGACCCAACTGAGTATTGTGACAGCAAGTTGTGTCTTTGACCATATTGATCTTAGTCTTTAAAATATTTTGTTTTACAAACATGCATGATAATAGCATTCCTGGGAATCCCAAGTTAGTCTTTACCCTAGTTTTCCTTTAACAATAATTGTTCAACTACACCGGCTAATGGTCCTATGCAATTATGATAAAAGATGATGGCATATATTTTGTAGCAACATGGAAATAGGATTTGAGCAAGTTGTTTGGATGAAACCCATACATGTTGTATGTTTGTGTTTGTGGTAGTTTTGCTCAAATCTAAAGACTGGTTCATAGAACGATCATTCTAAGTTAACAGTACAACCACAAGCATGTTATGGGATGGGCCTAGCCGATTAATTTGCTTTACTCTCAGTATGATGTAAACAATTTGGTTGTATGAAATGGAAGGGTGTACTTTCTAGAATATGTAAAGCGCAAGACGGGGCTTCTGTTGTTGAGGTGTATTCACGCTGCACTGATACCTTAACAGGTATGCAAATGTTGAGAGAGGCTTTGTAAAAGCTTTGCAATGGATTCCTAGCGCACACCTTGAAAGTGTATAAGAATTTTCGATCAACCAATGGATACTTGACAAATAGGGATGATATGTCTTATAGGTAAAGTATACAACCTTTGCAGTGTGTAAAACTAAATATCCAGCCATGCTCAAAGTCAAGAGCGGCAAGAAAAACCTAACATGATTAGAACATGATGGTTTGGTCAATCACGGTGGTGGGAACTGTAATTGAGGTACTGGTTATGGTCAACCTTGATGGTGAGAACATTGGTGGATGTTGTCGAATCTTTGGTTAAGTCAAAATGTGGAAATCTTGAGTGTGATATTTACTTTATTATTGTTCACTTAATTATTTACTTTTTGAAGAAAAATATTTTTAAAATAAATGTTGTTTCATGCAAAACAACCAATATTGACATATTATTGTTCAGCTTTCATATGCATAATTTTCCTCATCACTTGCTGAGTACGACATGTTCTCACACTTACTATAACCAAACAAACTTAGTTGGAGAAGACGTTGAGGAGTTTATAGAAGATGGAGTGTTCTCAGGTGTTTTCTATGTAGGTTTGCCTATGGAGTCATCATGAAGGATAAAGTCTATGTAGTTCCGCTGTAATTTTATTTGCTTCTTTTTCCTTGAATGTCTCTTTTATAAGATGATTTATTCAATCAAGTTATATATATTGTTATGTTATTATCAATAAAATCACTGTGTGTTGGGATTGATTCTTGGTTCAACGCATAGCTGTGATTGAACTGTTTTCTTGGTTTGGTCTTGACAGAAAAACCCTATCACTCAGATCTCATTCATGCATACCACACACACTTCATAATTCACATATATCACAAATAGTTCACATGCAGTTCATCATTCAGTCATACATATTTTTGCAGCTAGTTTTGAATAACGATCTACAAGACCGCGAAATAGTTCAAGTTTCATTCATATTTCTACTTATAGGAAAGTCACAAGTCTCGAACAAAGGGGACTGACGAGAATATATAATTAAGGTATATGGGGATTGACTATATTTTACTCGATACAGGGTTGGTTGCGATCGTCATAGAGTAAGGTATAGACATGATATACTTGGAATCTACTCGTCCTAGATACAGAAGTTATCCCCTATTTGAGAAGGATTCCTAAATATTTGGAAGTCTAACGATCCAAGTATGATACGTTTGGAGATATTCAAGTAGAATCATGCCATGGGTTGCCCCGAGTATATAAGGTGGGGAGAGGTACAATTTTTAGGGGAATCTGGTCGGCCGTCCAAGACAACTAACCCACAACTGCAATCACATCTCATCCCAATCAAACCCTCAAGACTAGCCTAGCAGAAGACCAACACCAATCGATTATCCATGACAGAAGCAATCTCCTCGTCGACTGCATCTTAAGCCTTAGACATATCAAAATCCTCCTAGTTCTTACTATTAGATCCATCTGCACATCTGCATTGTACTCTGTGATCCAAGAATAATCAAGACAAGATAGGATATATGGCTATTACCCAGTTTAGGGGATTAAACTTATATAACTCTGTGTCTCTGTTCTGTTATACTATCAACTATGTAGGTATCCCTATTTTCCATAGCATAAAGCAAAAGACAATCATGTGCAAATACTCAACATCTGGTGTCGTCCATTGGGATACAAGCAAAGCAGTTGACATCAGAAGATATCGCACTTCCCGGCATGACACATTTGGATCTTGAGTCCTTCAGTGATTTGGGACACCCATGACACCAAGTTCTGCTGCACCTGACTCAAGCAGCTCGAAGAGCAAAAACATAAGGGGCAACACTCAGAGAAGGCCTCTAGATCCAACAGTCAGAGGATGATGATGATATCTCATTCCATGCAGGCTCTCACAAGGTGAATCGCATCTTTGGAGGGTCAGCCAGCTATGATTCCGAACAACAGATCAAAAACGCATGAGATCATTTCCATCACTACAGCACTGCCCAAGACTCTCAAGTGGGTGGATGCCCCTATCTCTTTTGATGAGTCCGACTGCCCAAGAGTTATCAGTCACCCAAGCTGCTATCCATTAGTGGTTGAACCCACTATCAACAACTGCAAGGTAAACTGAGTTCTTGTTGATGGAGGAAGCTCCCTTAACATTTCGTTTCTCATTTCCCTAGATAACATGCAGATACCAAGATCCAAGATCGAGTCGGTAAAATATGCCTTTCATGGCATAATCCCCAGGGCTTCATTCAAACCCCTCAGGAAGGTTTTACTACATGTAACCTTCGGGAATGTGTAAAACTTCCGAACTGAGAAGATCTAGTTTGATGTGGCCAACTTTGACACAGTTATAACATGATCCTTAACTGGCCAACCCTTGTGACCTTCATGGTGGTTGTTCACTACACCTACCAGTCCCTGAAGATTCTAGGTCCAAAATGAGTATTCCAAGTCCGGGGTGACAAGCACATGGACCTGAAATGCGATAGAAAAATCCTTGAACTGGCTGGACAAATTCTGCTCCATGAATCTAACCAGGCGAAAGAAGAATCCAAGTCCTCTAAGTCCAAAGTCAACACAAAACAACAAAAAGAGTTTAAAGTCGCTCTTCGATATCCATCATAGTAAGCTTGGTGAGCCCAGGTTGCATGCCACGCCCAAGTTAGAACCCTTTTATTAGTAAATAACTCATTCTGATAGAATGTATTTCAATTCCTCTATAAAAGAATTAATAAAGTCAACATGTTTCCTATAAAAAATTCAACTTTATTTTTTCTCTCGAGTAACTCATTGGCAGAATCCCAGATCTGGCAGATCTTCACATATTAATGAACAATGGCGCCCACAGTACTCTCAACAATAGGAATGAAAATTGGATTCCTAATAGATTTTGTCTCTAAACCTTGACTATCCGATTGCATTGTCAAGGCTAGGGAAGTAGACCTATCCTTTTTCTTTCTCTCCTAGGTAAATCTTTTGCCTGCCTGACTGATATGCTTCATACATCATTAATTGAACAGCCAAGGCTAGGGGTAGTATACTACTTCTAGAGCATTCAAAAGCTTCAAGATGCTACTTGTTCATGATTACCTACAAGTAGTTATTCCGAAAGGGCTTTAAGACAAAATCATAAGAGACTCGATGATGGGCTAGTATGTTCCTAGGTACACACAGACCAACGAGCTTGTAACACTCAGAGATACAACACAGCCTAACTTGATCTATTCATGGAAGATGTCACCAAGGTCATTTCTTGGTCAACTACTCGGTGGTACACACCATATCAAAATGCACCAAGACGCTCTACAAAAGCTACAAGATAATTGATCTTAAAAAAAACTCCCATGTCATGATTAATAAACATTAATTGTGATGCAGGCCTAGACTTACTCGAAGGTGAATTCCGAGAAAGCACTGAGTTTATTACATGACCAAATCAAAAAAAAAAAATTGTTCAAGGGTGTGGAAGGGGATCTAGCAAGGTCAAAGCAATGGCAATCGAGGCAGCAACTCAGGCACCCTCGTGCTTGAACTCTTCTTTCTCCAAAGGACTGCACATGAAGCCTTGCGCGAGGACATTGAAGTTGATCTAGTGGAAGTGACTCTTGAGACACCCTTGCGTAGTCGCTAGGCACTCACGAACCACCTCCCTATGCACTTTAAGACTTGGACATTTGGGCCGCCTGTAGCCACAGAGTGAATGCCTCCCCCAAGTGAACAAGTTCTTGGAGATAACCCAGCAAAGAGATGTCTCTTAGTAAAGAGAGCGATTTCTTGACCTTCTAGAGGGTGTGGCTAAAGATCGAGAAGGCCTTCTTCTCCAAGAAAACCTTAGCTTCCATCTATTACCATAGGATCATTAGTATTCCTTCGCCGAAGCCTCTGACTCCTTCAATCACTCCACCTTATCCTTGAGCCATGAATAGCCCGAGTGATGCAATATGAGATCTTGAACATGTATGAAATAGTAAATATGCTATAATTATTCTTACTCGATATCTTCATTTGCAATGCAGCTGCATCGACCAAGAAGTAAAACCACTTAGAGGAAAGCCACTCTAGTTCTTGTGCATAGAGGTGACTCGCCTCGAATAACGCCAATCGGAGGCTCACCAGTTGGGAGTTATTCATGTCCAGGATGATGGTAAAAGCGTCCATGAGCTGGAACATGTGGGAGTCAGAGGAAACGACAATTTGGAAAGACAAAGCTCCACAATTCAGCACATACCTAGGGATCAGTCAGAACAACTTTCTTCCACTTTGACGAGTCGAGGGTTGCGGTTGTGCCTCCCGCAGGCTGGGCCGCTATGGCCAACTCCACAGATGGCCCCCAACAAAATCCACTTCCATGTTGTTTCCATCCATAATTCCTCCATAGACACCAGTGTCTCTAGCTAACTCAGCCACCATGGCGGTGACCTCATTGTCCGCAAACCTTTCCATAGGTAGGATGCTGCCCATGGTAGATAGGGGCAGGGAGTCTCCTGACAGGACCCCCTGGGGATTCCCTGCTATAGGTTTAGTGCACAAAAGAAAATGATGTCCGCGGTCCCCGACCTTAGGCGGGTGGTTGGAAGACAAAGAATGTTCTGAACATGCGAAAGGTAAAGGTACAATAAAAAATAATATATATTCTAAACTAACGATGCAGGTACTTTAAGCTAGCTAAGGAGAGTCAGAGCTACGGCTCTAAGGGAGGAGGTGTCCAACCCAAGACGATGGCTGACCTGCTACCCTTTGAAGGGAGAACAGGTGCTGGACCATCCCCTTGAACAAAGGATGATCCCAACATTTCAGCTGCCAAGCCACCCACCGGGGAAGATATCTTCTCCCTCGACTCAAAGGATTTGTCACATCCCAAAAGTCCTAACCTAATCATAGAGCACACATATGCATCATGGCATCATGTCCAAAAATTTCTGAGCATCATCTGTAATGCTTTTGGCTTTTGTTTTAAGCGTTAAGAAGTACTTGAAAATGGTACATTGTTAAGCAACTCAAGTTTCCACCATATACTTATGAGTGGGAAATGATTTTTTTGAAATAGTTTACATAGCCCAAAACCATTTACGAAGAGAGGGGAAAAGAAATGGCAAAAAAGGGAAAAGGAGGGAGAACTCAATGTGTATGGGCCCAACCTATGGTCTGATTGACACTATCCGTTGTCTGACTGTCAGAGCTCAGAACGCCCACTTAAAGCTCCATCGACCAACTCTCTCTCTCTCTCTCTCTCTCCCACTCACTTCCAATTTGACCCAAAACTGAGAGAGAGAGGAGGAGCACTCGCCTCGACCACCACGACCATCGGAGATCAACAGAGAAGACCTCCCCCAAGCTTCACAAAGCCTCCTCGAGCTCCTCCCTTCCGTCATCCTCACCAGAGAAAATTCCCACATGTTCTTTTCTATCTCAAGGAGAAGCATCACCCTAGAACCTGATCACCAAATCGAAACCTCCCCGGAGCCAGCCAACCCTCTAAGAAGCTTCCTCACAACAAGATGAGACTTCCTCGACCATTTCCCCATCATCCCTGAGCTCCAACTAACCCCCATGTGCTTAGACCCAAGCTCAACTCCTAGCCATGGACTTCATGTATGAGGCCCTAGAGTTTGGCCATATTCATGTCACCCAGACCACCCAAAATGAACTCCCCTAGTCTTGTAGAGTATTTTGGTATCACCCTTGGCTGAAGGTGTCACTAGAGTCATCGTCGGTGACCTCGCTAAGGTGCTACTGGCCAGGCCTAGTGGTTTGATCACAACCTGGGTAGGTCTGTCCGCTAGGTGGGGACTTGGCCAGTTAGAGTTAGCTTCAAACTCCATAGTCAGGAGTTAGACTGCCACTATGGCCAGTATGACCACCAGACCCCACGGTCCAACTACCATCTCTCCTGTCTAACCACCATAGCCACTTAGAAACATTTTCTCTATGTTTGACCATTGCGGTCTGACCGACACCCCTTTCGATCTAACTGCCAGTTACCCAAAAACCCAATAAGCTTAGGTTTGTCCAATGCATTGTTTAAGTCTGGGTTAGCCCAATCAAATAAAATGTTCTTTTGCAAATGTTTTCCTGACATGTTACATTGCATCTTGCTCACGATTATGCATCATAAATCATACCTCTTATCTCATTCTTTTATTCATTCAATGCATTGTTCCATTGATTAGAGAGTGATGTGTCAACAGATCAAGAGGTTGAGACAAAAATCAAACCAGAGGTGTACGTGAGTGAAGCACCGGAGAACCAAGGCAAGCATCTATCATACTTCACCCTTAATTTACAATGGTCATGTGGATAAACTTGATATTATTGTATGAGTTGGTTGCATTAAGTAAGTTTTTGAGTTATGAAGGTTTAATGGGGAGATCCTATCTTGTTGCATTATCTTCCTTGTGATTGATGTTACCATTTCCTTATAACCATGGGTAACAATTAGAATCAAGTCTAGTGTTTGATACATTCTTAGCCATGCGTAGCGTATCAATAGAAGTCGAGCGGTGGATGTCACCATTGTTCATGAGTTGTAGGACTTGTAATACAATCTTTGTGATGAAAGTTAAGTCAATGTGGCAAAGTAGTGTTGGATTACGAGACTTCAGCGGGTGGTAGAGACAAATGAGAAAGGAGTCTCGGATGTCGTAGCCAGCTTTAGTTGACTAAGGACCGTTCCGATGTTTTCATGTGCCCAACACTTGCCATACTTACCACATATCCATGTATGGGACGAATGAGCTGAATATCTTATGTTGTGTGCATCGACTAACCTATGGCCCTATGGTGCATCGAGAAAAATGATAAGATGGAGAAGTTTATACTGGGATGATGAGGCCTAGGGGTATCCAATGGGGAAGAGCCCCAGTGAGAACTAGGTATCCTTGACAGACTAGGCATGGGCCAGTCTGATGCAGTGTATATGAGAAAGGTTGACACGAGTATCCTTTTGTGTGACTGATGGGTCACATGAGTCGAATGGTCCTGTGTCATGTGGTTAAAGTTGTAACCCCCCAGCAGGATGTAAGAACAATTCAAATTACCACGCTCTCGGTCATGAGCATGATTGGTATCCTGACACTTCGTCGTAGAGTCACGTGATGATCTTGAGATGATGGTCATGCTTATCGGGGATGAATGTGATGAGGAAAGGTTGATGTGATTCCTTCGGGTTGGTCACCTGTTTAAGGTTACTCATTAGGTTATGGGTAGGATTTGGGACAATAGGCTCATGTTGGTTTGAGTCGCTTAAGTCTTCATACTTAGGTGTTTATATATAAATATGATTAAAGTGGCATTAAAGAAAATGCATTAACCTTTTTGTCAGGAATATATATACTCATATGTCTATGTCTTGCGAGTACCTTCGTACTTACGGTGCTATTATTGAGTTTTTATTGTAGGTGAGGACGAGCTAGTGTTTGGCTACTTTTGGCCTGCCACCATCACTGGCCTCTTTTGTGATATTGTTGTACAAATTTCCATTGCGTATTAAATGAATGATGTACTAGAGATGAGCTTGTTGAATATAGCTTCTAGTCCTTGTTTGGGTCAAGTTTGCTGATAACATGGCATAACCTTTTAATCTAATAATTTGTGTTGAACCATGTTATAATATAACTTGCACTTGTTGTACCTTATTGTAACTAATGTGTTGTAAAGGTACATGAAGATCCTAGCAAGCATATTCCTGGAATATAGGAATTACACTCATTTTAATCGATTGATCATTGCGATGGGTAGTTTAGATGTGTGTTAGCATATGGTACGTCTAATATTGGGCGTGTGCTAGCTCTCATCTTTATAGCCGATCAGCACAATCGATTAAGCCGAATGCGATTTGGACGGCTCTCACAACGTGGCCTCAAAGCAAGGTTCGACTAAGTGGCCCTAGGTTCCGTAATGGATGGGTAGATAAAATTTTGCAACCCCACTAAGAACTGTTAATTGAAGTAAAAGTTTAAAATTAAGATCAATTGCTTGATTTATTCCTTCCCTTATCCTAGAGCTGTGTATTTCCTTATTGCTCCATGCCGTAAGTATAGGTCTGGGCAAGAAAATACAATAAAATAGAAGAACCAAACCGAACCAAAACTGAACCACCAAAATTATCGGTATTTTTGGTGTTCGGTAATCGGTTCGGTTCCTATTTATGTGCTATTCAGTGTATGGTGATCGGTTCAGTTTTAGGGTGTCAAAAATTGAAACATCGAAGGCATCCAGTCGCCACTCCCCTGGTGGCCCGGCTGACCCCAGCGCCCCTCAGCCTCCCTCCACCCATGAGCTCGTGTGCCCGTGAAGACCACCCGTCCACCCTGTGTCCCCGTCAACCCTACATCTAGCCAGCGCGGAGGTGTGAGCGGAGGACACAGGAAGTGGCAGGTGGGGGGAGCGGGAGGCCGAGGAGGAGCGAGTGAGGTGAGCAGGTGGCTAGCACGGAGGTGCAGGCAGTGGCCATGGAAGGCGGTGGCAAGGGGAGCGGGAGGCCGAGGAGGAGAGAGCAAGGTGATCTGGTGGCCAGCGCAGAGGTGCGGGCAGAGGAGGTGATGGCTGGGACCGAGGGGCAGCGGTGGAGGGATGTGAGGAGGGAGAGGTGCAGGAACCCGCTGGGTATAGCAGTGCATGACGGGAGCAGAGGCCTCACGGTGTCAGGGTAGGAGACAATGTTGTGGCCTCCTTGACATGGGTTACGTTGATGGCATCTCGTAAGACGGGCCAGCGTCAGCAGGGGCACGACCGCACGGTGGCCTTCCCGGCATGGGCAACCAAAATCAAAAAAACTGATATCGAACTAGGATGTTTTCCAATAGTTTTCAGCATTTTTGGTTTGCATTTTCTGAAAACTTAATTTTTGAAACACCAAAAAAATCGAACCAAAAAACCTGTAAAACCTAATGCCCTGGCCTACATAAGTAATTCAATAGATCTCTAACTTTCCTTGTTCTTTCATTACTTAAGGATGGCTGCATTTACCAAGGTGACAGCTACTCTTGCTGAGGGTTGGAGGGTTTCCTAGCACTCCTCCAGGAGATGCTTTGGCGCGCGAACTTCACCTTTGCGCCAGAGTATACGGTGTACACTCGAGGAATTGGGCCCGACTTGGTGAACTACTTGGCAATCATTGATATCCGAGCACATATCATAGAAGGCGGAGCCAATCCTCACTATTTTGAAGCAGCTGAGACTTTGGAAGAGATGGCGATTCATGCTGTGGCATACAAGGTGATGGTCGCCCTTAGTGGCAAGTTACTCGTACTGAATAGGTGGTCATTCATCTATTTTCCCTTTTGTGGAGGCAATAATGTCAGCAGCTTTGAGGCCATTCTGGACATAGCATCACTATATGAGCACCGCATATTAGAGTTGGTTCGTTCCTTGGACCAATCATACCATTGGGTTGTGGCTAAATTGTGGGAGATGCGAAGATGCTACAATCGACTTCAACATGAGATCGAATTACAAGTGCATCGTAGATTGGTGAACAACGGGGTGTTGTATGGAGATGGTCTTATAACGCCATATGGGAGGGCACCTTTTTCTCATCGCTTTCCTGTGGTGCTAGGTGCACGGGTACCTCATTCCTGTAGTCATGGTGCGAGAGCATTGAATGGATTGCAAGTGTCCTAGTTCTATAGTTCAAGAGTCACACGAGAAACTCTATTATGTGAGCCGCAATAGCTTACGCACCAAAATGCTCCTGATGGCACGGGATCTCCTCAAGCTCATCTATTAGATGAATTTTCTGAGGACTTTGCTAGAGCTCCATATGACAATTGGTACTAGGATAGTTGGAGCTAGGAACCATGTAATATGGGGTAGCTTTTTATTCATGGATAATAGGATGATTATTTAGCTATATTATGCCTCTAAGTGTAATATACTCGTGTACTTGTTGACATGATGATCGTGGATATTGGATCGTATTTGTTTTGCTGTTATAATGTGTGATGTGTGTGGAATGTGGGTGGAATGGCTATTGCCTGGTGATAGACCTCCAAGCAGTCTGACCACTGGTGCCAGCAGTCTGACCGCCATTCTCACAGTTTGACTACTGACACTTGCGCAGAATGCGTTTGTGAGCAGTGCGTTAGACTACATGTATACACATGCTGCACCTTATCTTTGAACCTGCAGTCTCCCCTATTGTAGGATATTCTCACGAACATCTGTTGCCTTGATCTGACCTATTCTAAATTTCCAAATTGAAGTTAATCGTCCATCTTTCTTTCGCGCTTGTCGTTACTAACCTTGCCTAAAGACAGGATGAGAACCCACACTAGAGTCGGGAATGACAACCCATAGTGGTCTGGAGGAAAAGGACCACCCCCACCACCTCCTGGGCAGCAGCGCCCCAGAAAGCAAGTTGCTCGTGGTCGTGTCAACTACACCACCACGGAAGAAGCTGATGAGGACACCACAGTCCTGTTAGGTACGATTTCCATCGACTCCCGGCACACCACAATTTTATTTGATTCTGGACCTTCTCATTCTTCTATTAAGAGGAGTTATGCAAAATCTCACCAGTTTCTGATGGAACTCATGGCTATACCGCATATCATAAGAGCACCTAGTGGTGAGCTCTACACCAACTACATAGCTTGAAATGCCAATCACCTTATCATTGGGATCAGTTTTAGTGCAAATCTCCTTGTGATAGATGTTGGGTGAACATAGACCAACCGGAGGATACTGGTTGACGATCACTATCAAAGGTCCCTCCAGAGCCTTCGGCCTCTGGACTCCCAGCAGGAGGTCTGGCCCCCGGAGGCTATGGACCCCTTCGGGCCACCCCTTCGACACGTACATGGCCTTCCGAAGACTCAACACTACAGCAAGTCCCTCCAGAGCCTTCGATCTCTAGACTCCCAGCAGGAGGCCAGGCCCTAGAGGTTGCAGACCCCTTCAGGCCACCC
The DNA here is from genome assembly GCF_958298935.1 of Phragmites australis. NCBI lineage: Eukaryota > Viridiplantae > Streptophyta > Magnoliopsida > Poales > Poaceae > Phragmites > Phragmites australis. The sequence continues at coordinate 17,405,662 of NC_084941.1, read as the reverse complement.
CTCCGATGCCCATGCGGCCTTCCAAATCCTAAAGATGTAGCCAGCCTCCGGAGATAATATCAGGGAAAAAAGGACTCCCCCTGCAGCCGACCTGACACGAGGTGACGGGCGATTAATGCCGGTACAAGTGGTGCTTATCCTGGCACCCTAGCACGATCAAAGTCGTCTTGACACCCTCGGCAAAACGGCGCCAGGCCGCAATTGGCAACCGGCTCACCCCTCAGGGGGCAGGCACCACAATAGTTACCACGGTAGATATTTATCTTTATGTAGGATAAAAAGTTGTTATCCAAGATAAGGTCCGGTAATTCGGCAAGGTACTAGATATTTGTACATCGTGATAACTTGTACACTAAGCTACGTACACCCTATAAATAGGGGTCGTAGTCATATGAGAAGGGGGAACCCTCGGGGAAGGATTTTTCTCCTCTGATCAGATGTAGAAACTCCTCTTGTAACCAGTTGATACACACCATAAGTAAAAGCACAGGATGTAGGGCTGTTATCTGATCAGGAGGCCCGAACCTGGTAAAATTTCTTGTGTTCTGAGGTCCATCACAGACACACCCCTTCTCTTGCTCTCTCCTCTCAGCTCACTGTTGTCCCTAACCTTGAGCTTTATCATTAGAAGAGGCTCTCGCTGTACTCTATTCGTGCAAGACATCCTCTTGCGCCAACAGCATGCCGTCCGTGGGGATGCAAATACAAAAAACCATGAGAGGAAAGAGGTTGGGAAGACATCAAAAAAGAGCAAAACATGTCCTTGAGTCTGTAGGACGAGATGACGCCTCCGAACACAGGTCCATGCGGAACGTGTCCGGAGGCTGCCAGAGCCACCCTCCGCCCTTTGGCAGTCATCAGCATCTTGTGGGTGAAGAAACCGCCATTGCATCGGCCTGGGCGCACGTGAATGGCAGCCATGGTGTACCGTGAGCCGCTCCCGGGGCTGTCCAAAGGCAAAACCCGTACGAGTGTGGCTCCTCATGCCCATCCAGCCTCGAGCGAAGGCTAAACCAGGTGAGAGCAAAGGCAGAAGGTAAAAAATCCGTGCAAACCTCCATGCACAAGGTAAAAACTTGCATCCATTTATTGCGCAGCAGTTGAGAATACTTTTGTTTATTACTAGTATCAGCTGGTGGACGGTGAGCCTACAGGTGGGCTAGCAAATACTCCAGCTAGCTTTCGAAAAAGCTAGAAATACCTCTTAGGATAGAGCCCACCTGACACACCCACCGTCCACGACGGGGCATGCGCTGCAAGTCTTGACCAAAGCCCTTGCGTTCACACCGTGCCCTGGGATATTTATGTTCGTGGTGTAGAAAATAATAATCTGTTTACTGCTATCCGCGTATGGGGGTCATTATAGTCTACAGCAGACGGTGCACGTGGATGGTGCTGAAGGGTAGCACTTGACTTTTTACAGTACCCGTGTATCCTTGCTCTGGCAAGCTTACCACGTTGACGGTAGCAGGTGCGTTTAAAATATGGCAGCCTGGCGTGGTTGCATCCCACTTGCGCGTGGATATTTTCACACATGCCTAAACGCCAGGAGCAACTCAACTTGAGTATGCACTCCTCTCTGTACTAGCTACCTGCTATCCACTCCTAAAAAAGTAAAATATCTCAAGGTGGTTGCCAGCTAGCCACTCCTTTAAAGAGAGCAGATCCGTTTAAAATATGACAAAGTTAAGGCTTGTGTCAATACTGCAGGCTGCTTCTTATCCTCCCACCTAGAACTTTGCGCTCCGCGACATGTTGTGCTCCTTTTTTTTTACTCACCTGTGTGAGGTCCCTTGCTTTTTATATCCCGCATGCATTATGAAGGCCATGCAGCTGGACGGTGTCGTGTTGTGTTTGCCTCTGTCATTTCACCATGCATGCAAGCTTATAAAATCTACGAAGCCCCTCACACCCGACGCGTTTCACCATGTCAGGCGTCGCTAGCTCTGGCTTGAGCACCAGATAGCCTGCCGAAGCCCCTGCGCACTCCGTCGGAGCATCCCCCGATGCCGAAGCTCGCCACGCTCGACGCCGGAGTGCCCTTCGCTTCCAAAGCCTTGCTCACCTCCATCGTCTCTATGCCTTGCCATACTCCAGAGCCTTGCCATACCCCTGCCTTGGCACGCTCTAGCCTCACCGACCTCCGGCGTCTCCATGCCTCGCCAAACTCCGGAGCCCCTCAGCCGAAGCCTCTATGAGCTCAGCGAGGGCCTCCTCGCTCCCCTCCGCTTGCTGGACCACCTCCGCGCTCCCCGGTGGAGCCCTTCCGCACTCACGACTGGAGCACTCCGCGCTCTTTGCTGGATTAGGCACCGAGCAAGGAGCACACGAGCTCTTAGGGAGCACACACATGCACATAGAGAAGAAAGCTAATACTGCTCACCCCACAGAAGCTCACCAACTGCATACACACAAGAGGAGCACCTCACGGCCGGAGCTCCATCCAGCTTCCACAAACCACTGCGTTCTACAGTCGGAACCCGTCTGCCTCGCCACTGGCGGAGTCCCACTCCGCCAACTCCATGCCGAAGGCCGCCGTTCGGACCACCCCCAGCTCCGGAGACCATCTACCGGCCGGACTACTCTCTGGCCCGCCGGTCACCTCCTTCACCCCTCTGGCTACCACACTATCATGCCAAAAGTCGTGCTCCTCCCTCATCCGCACCAGAGCCCCATCATTCGTCTACCTCGACCAAACGGAGCCATCCGCACTCCACAGACGAAGCTCCATCCGGCTACTAAAGCCCTCGCGCTCTATAACTGGAGCTCCGTCTAGCTGCCAGGAGCCCTCCATGCCACGGCCAAAGCCCCTCCAAGCTCTACACTGGAGGAAGTACTCCGAACTGCCCAACAGCATGCCGACTCTCCTCCGTGTGCTGGTTGCTGCCACAGTTGCGTGCGAGAGGATGGGTAAATGACACACTACATGTCCGTGCGGCTTCTGCATCCACTACGTGATTCACAGACTGCGGACATCAGCGCCGTGCTCCCGTCATCGAGTGTCGTGGCGCTCGTTTGACGTCGGCGGCGCTCGAGTGTGCCATGTACCTCACCGAGCTTCGCTCCTCCGGAGGCCTCGCTCCACACCAGAGGCCATTCACCAGGGCCCCAGCCTCTACAGCAACAACAGCGACTCATTCTGCTAGGAGCCTGTCAGCAAGTGCGGTAATGACCACCTCGCAGGCCGGATCCCCAAGGAGCTCTTCGGGCTCTAGAACTTAGCGAAGCTGCTAGTGCTAAATAATGAGCTATCCAGGTTCCTACTGACGAGCAGCGGCCACCGTACCACTCCACCGGTTCTGGCCCAGCGGTAGCCGACTGACCGACACCATACCCGCCGAGATGGGCACCCTCAAGAACCTCAACTTCCTCAACATAAGCGAGAACCACCTCATTAGGCTAGAGCAACGCTGGACACATTACCGCGCAGTCCCTAGCTCATTGATGACCCCAACAACCAGCTCTCTTGGCATTGTTGAACTTCGTCACGCTCAACACCTACAATGCCTTCTCCGGCGAGGCTCCCGAACACGCCATTCTCCCAGAAGTTGCCCCTCCGGAGGCCTCCAAAGGCATGCTGGCAAAGGCCAGGACCTACGGCCACGGGCGCGCGAACATGTTGCCACCTTCCATGAAGGATGAGCTCCTCCGAAGGCCAGGATACGCGATGGAGCTCACCTTCGCGCCCACATCAGCATCAGGGGCTAGTCTCTGGCCACCATTCACTTCAGAAGCATACCCCAGCCGCTCTCCATGCTGGCAGTTGGAATCTCTGCTCCCACCTCGTGTCGGAGGTAGGGCCGGCTGGTCGGCCAGGAGATCGTTCGTACGTTGAGGACTACATCTCCAGACATGCCCTGCTGCTGCCTGCCAGCGACCACACAAGGACGTATGATTATCGGTGGCTAGGCATGCATGCATGCAACCATGCACATTCTATGGCACGCTACTATTGCATGCGTGCATACAGGACCGCACACATCGACCCTTGCGTGCGCATATGCGTACGTCCGCGCTCCGGTCCACCGCACCTGCATCCTCGCTTGAGGCCACGTTGGAGGTCAGGCTCCAGCCCAACTTTGCTCCGGAGGCCACCCTCGGTAAGCTTGGTGCCAGATGGAAGTGTCTTGAAAAATCCTTTGCAAAACGGAGATATCTTAAAAAACCTCCACGCCTGATGGCATAGCCTCGGTGACAGAGATATCTTAAAGACCTATCTTAAAAGTACCTCCAGCATCTTGAAGGCAGTGCCTCCATGCCGGAGAAGTATTCTGCCTGTCATCTTTAATGTCTAGCTAACCTATGTGGCAGATAGGCAAAGACCGCTCTGGCATCTTGAAGGCGTAAGCCTTCGTGCTAGACAGGCATGTTCTGTCTGCCATCTTTAAGGTCTAGCTAACCTACGTGACAGATAGGCATAGACCGCTCCGGCATCTTGAAGGCGTAAGCCTCCGCGCCGGACAGGCATAAACCCTCCGCCATCTGAAGGCCTAGCAAGCCTCTGTGGCGGAAAGGTAAAGAAATCCCAGGCATCTTGAAGGCAATAGCCTCTATGCCAAAGAGGTATAGCACTCTATGCATAAATATGTGTGGGCCACTTATACATACATCATACATACATACATTCATACATCATACATACATACACTTATACATCATACATACACACATTCATACATCATACATACATACACTCATACATCATATGTACATACATACCTACATACATGTACATATGCTTACAAATGGTCAGGGAGCTAGAGGGCTCGATCAATCTTGCACAGGTTGCAGAATTTCACCGTTTCTTGCCAGAACACATTATTTTCATAACCCTCCAGTACTTGAAGGCAATAGCCTCCATGCCGAAGAGGAAGAAAACCCTCTGGCATCTTGAAGGCAATAGCCTCCATGCCGGAGAGGTAGAAACCCTCCGGCATCTTGAAGGCAAAAACCTCCGTGCCGGAGGGGTAATTATTCTCCAAACAGTTACAGGCACAGCACAGGAGCAGATATTCCAACAAGTGGAGTGGGACTCGGCGTACCCAGGCTCTGGACGACTTCGCCTTCATCATGTCCCTCAGCCTCGCTGTCTACTACGCTTCCAGCATCCACCGCTGAGGGGGTAACGGGCTGCTTCCCGTAGCCCCATCGTCGACTTCGCCTCCAGCTTCCATCATAGTGGGCTCCAAACGACTTTGCCTTCGTTACGTCCCTCAGCCTCGCCATTGACTACGCTTTCAGTATCCACCGCTAAGGGGGTAACGAGTTGCTTCCCATAGCCCCATCATCGACTTTGCCTCCAGCTTCCATCGTCATGGGCTCCAGACGACTTCGCCTTCGTTATGTCCCTTAGCCTCGCTGTCGACTACGCTTCTGGCATCCACCGCTGAGGGGGTAACAGGCTACTTCCCGTAGCCCCCTCATTGACTTCACCTCCGGCTCTCTGCGGCTGGGCACTCCAGACGGCTCCGAACGGGTTGCCTCCTTTATGCCCCTCAGTTTCACCAATGACTCTACTTCCGGCATCTACTGCTGAGGGGGTAACAGGCCGCCTCCTGTAGCCCCGTCATCGACTTCTCCTCTGGCTCTCCGCCACCGAGGGCTTTAGACAGATCCGCCTTCGTCACGCCCCTCAGCTTTGACGATGACTCCACTTTCAACATCTACCGCTGAGGGGGTAACGGGCTGCCTCTCACAGCCTCTTCATCAGCTCCACCTCCGTTACGCCCCTCAGCTTCGCCAATGACTACTTCCGGCATCTACCGCTGAGGGGGTAACAGACCGCCTCCCACAACCCCGTCATCAACTTTGCCTCTGACTCTCCGCCACCGAGGGCTCTAAATGGATCCACCTTTGCCACACCCCTCAGCTTCACCGATGACTTCACTTCTGGCATTTACCGCTTACGGGGTAACGGGCTACCGTCGGGTTTTCACTCATCTAGAGTAGCCCACCAGTGGAGACAGGGGCATTGAACGGCAATGACTGTGCGGGGCGGCGGAGGTTGTGTGGGGCGTGTGGCAGTTGTGGCTACGCGGGGAGGCACCAGTGCATGGCGACGGTGGTTGTTGCTTGGGGAGGCACCAACTTGTGGTGGCGTGGTGCGATGGCCGCAGCTTCGTGGGGAGGCGCTAGCGCGTAGCGGAGCATGACGGCAATGGCGATGGCGCATGGGGGCAGTGGTAGCATCGAGCGGCCAAGCGGGGAGGTGGCCAAGCGGGGACCGACACCGAACTAGTTGAGAGTCTAAACTGGTGAGAGAGTATTGGGCTAGTAGATGGGCCAGATAGGCTGGGTGGAAAGTGGAAATTGAATGGCCCATACAATATTTCACAGGTACCTGACCCAACCCACTAGACCTGTGGGCAAAAATATGGACCCGAATCCAGACCCATCGGGCGCATAATCCGTGGGTACCTGAGCCCACGGGTCCAATTGCTAGCCCTAAACCCTACTATTTTAATATTGTTATCTATATATATTTGTATCTCCATTCTAGATAAGAAAGAAATCAGATATATAATTTAATGGTATAAGAATGTATATTGTGAATTATATATTAGACATTTATAGAGTCTAACATCTGATTAAAGAAACCCCTAATTCAAAAACCACCATCGGTGCCAGTTCAGAACCGCCATCAGTGCGGATTTTTAAATTGGTATTGCGCAATCAGCAGTGAAAGTCTAGGAGTATCAGTGTCAGTTGTAGAACCATCAGTGATAGCCTCGTATCATTACCGGTTTGAGCCACAGATCACACTGATATTACCACTATCATGGTCGGGCGGGACACCAAATCCATGTATCTTTACCGATTAACCAATTTCTCGACCTCTATAAGAAACGCAGACATAAATAAAAAAAGTCCGCAGCTAAGGAAAGCCCCTTCTTCATAAGATCAAGAAAGTATGAGCGTCTTTCGAAGATTGGGAAATCTCCCATACTTTGAGAGAAGGAAACCAATGGATTAATTTGCCGAGAGGAAGGGGATTTCTCAGGGAACAACTGCTATCGCAACAAAAGGTTCACATATCACTTTATGTCTTTAAAAAAGGGATAAAAGCATCAGCTGAAGGATAGAAAGCAAAAGCAAGCCTGACTCTTTGCTAGTTCTATTATCTAATTAATTTAGTGTTATCTAGCTCAAGTTGGTAGGCCCTAATCTTTCAAGTAAGTATCTTATTATGATTCCTTCTATGAGGAAAAATCTCTAATGCAACTACTAACTCGCCACCTCCCCACGTTAAGCTGGTACTTGTTGTTGCACCAGGAGCACGTTTGGATCCGTGAAGGCAATCGTTCAGATCTTCCCCTAACCCAACCCGGGAACGGACCGGTATGGTTCACTACATTCCAGAACTCTTTAGGCGATAGGGTTCTTCTTTCTCTATTTGAGAAGAGGTAGATGCTGCCAAAGGGAGTGGGGGTGCCATACGCAAAAAGGAAGTGACTCATAGAATGGCACCAGCAATGATAGCATCACTATCACTGCCGGTTTGAGCCACAAACCAGCACTGACATCACGACTTCCACTGTCAATTTGAGTTATGAACCATCAGTGATATCTTCACGATCAAGGGTTTACGAGAAAAAATTAACAAAATTAACCAAATTTTGATATGAAAGATTTTATCTCCTGTCACGGGCATCAAAGCAAGCATCTTAAAGCAAACAATCATTATTGTTGATTTTATGTATAACTATTATTGTACTAATTACTACAAGATTGGTGGGTTTGTGTGTGGTTCGATCTGTATGCCTAAAGTGAGCGAAATGCTAAACTTTCAAAACAGTCATCATTTTTAAGTTGTTTTTGAGAGGATACAAAGAACACACACTATGCACGCACACCACACACACTCTACCCACATATTAGAAGAGATTAGAAGGCCTGAGGCCTCTAGTGCGCATTCCTGCGTAGTACCACTGAACACGCATATGTGTACCCTATCTTAGCTTAACCTGGACTCAACCCAGGCGCGAATGAGCACCTACGTTGAGCGGAGCTAGAACGCAGGCGGGCATCATCGCACACCAGGCAACTTGCCAAACGAGCTCTAGTGATTCTTCTAGTACCAGGCGTGCTCTCAGTCATCATTTTTAAGTGATTCCTCGATGTGGACACTCAACCAAATAGGCCCATTAAAGGTGACGACCCCCATGAAGCCCGCTAGAAATGTAGTCGTAACTTGCTAAGTCAACCTAAAGGTATCAATTGTGACATCGTTTTCTCTAGAAACAAAAGCCAAGAGGCAAACAATTGTGCAGACCTCTTATGTTGGTAATAAAGAGAAGGGGAAATTACAAATACACATCTAAAAAGTCAATTTGAGTTTGATTTTCCCACTACATCTCACTTCTAGGAAAATGCCCGTTGTCAGTGTTAGCGGTACAAGGATGAGCTATGGGAGTCGGAGTAGGAGAGGACGAGGCTATATGGAACAACAACAAAACAAAAAAGAGACGGAAAAGAACAATAGCTGTGCTACATAACGGCACAATAGTATTGCCGGGCGTCCTACAGTGATTACAGATGGATTACACAGTGAAAAATATTTGCTCAGTGGGTTGTGATTTGTGAACTTGTGATACGAGTATACCACGATGGGAGAGAGAGAGAGAAACAAGAGAGAAGGCAGTGAGAAATGGCATCAATTGTAGACGCATGTTAGCACCTAGTATCAGCAAAGAAAATGAGCCAGATGAGGTGGGTAAGGTGACGAAAGAGGTGTTTTTAGATTTGTTTAATTCTAGGTTATTTGCTAAAATAAATATGAGATATAAAAAGGAAAAAATCAGACTTAAGTGACTTCTTCAGTGTTTTTACGATTTCCGCCTAACAATAATTCTTCCAAGGAGCATGGGATTACATCTCAGTGCCAAACTTTCTCGATTTTTTATGCATCATTGATCATGTGTATGAGGTCTCAGTCATTAATTTACTATTAGCATAACAGTTTTGTCCCTGAATCTAAGTGGATGATACTGTCCAGATGTTTTGGGCGTTTATTTTTAGAGGGAAGACAACGGAGGGAGGTCATAAGGCGGGATTGGATGGCCTTCTTGCGCCCCAGAGTGGCCAACTGCAAGGAGGAGGAATAGCAGGTGGCGTGTGGCGGTGCTGGTGGCATCGGTATTGTTCATGCTGGTGAACAGTACCCGTGAGTGGAGAGGGAGAAAGATAAGAGATGCAATCTCATCTTTTTTTTTTAATTTCCAAAGGATATAATACCTCCGTTTATATAGAGAGGACCTACCTTGACTACCAAGCAAACTATGATGTCCTTCCTAATTGAAATCCAAATTATTTCTTAACTATAGATAAACTATTTCTATTCAAAAGATATTTATTTCTTAATCTGAAGATAACTTGATGATGACTTGATCTCGAAGATTTGGTGGCGGCAGCAGCAGGCCCTAGGGCTCCCACGCCTTCCACATGCGGTGGACATCGGCGACAACCCTTACCCTAGCTATCGCTGCCTCCCTGCTAGGCCAGCCGAACAAGCCCCCATGGTCCTAACCCATGACATCTCCTCCGCCATTGATTTCCAGTGCGTCCTCGTGTTGGACATCCATGCTCCAGCCTATCCTGTCCTCCTGGCGTGGCGTTGAAGAGTTGTCCTGAAGCCACACCCTAGAGCACAATTCACTGAACACCAATGCATTAGTGAGGTTACAGATGGTGTGATCGATGGACAGGGTGAACTCATAGGACACATTAACGATGTAGTCACGAAGAGTGAAACACCAAGACGTCGGGCACCTGGTGTTTCCCATCATGGCAGGGGTGCCAGGCACATCCACCAATTAGCGTTAGATGCCCACATGGTAGTAGAGCTCGCCTGCTGGTGGAGGAGAATTCAAGAACTAGTGATAGAGAGCGGCACTGGGCAATGGAGTCACGTCCAAGCCGAAGAAGAACGAGTCTATCGGAGTTGGGTGGCTAACAGTCAAGTCAATGCAATGACCTAACAGTAGTCGTGTGAAGCATCTCCAAGTGGTGCAGAGCCAAGGTGCCAGAAGAACTATAAACTCCATAAACGACTTGGGCAATGGTGATAAACTCACAACCAGTATGATTAGAAAAAATTAAGTCTGCAGCAGGCACGAAAGAACGAGGCATCTCCTGAAGAAGCAAGACAGACTTCAAAAAAACACGATGGGCACCCATAGAGGAAGGCATATGAACACCTACAACCAAGTGACGAAACGAGGACCTCATTGCCCGAGTCAAGGAGAGCATGTACCAGGTGGTGAAGAAGTGATGAAGAAGGCATGTAGAGGCAATGGTCAAACAAGATGACATCGTCGACCACTGCCTAAGCTGGTGCGAACTCCTTCTGTCATATGCGTGCACTGAGGTCGGCAAGCTCCGGGTCGGCCCGGACCATGCGACGGACCTCGTCCGAGTGATGTGAGAGAACCTCTATGGTTGTTGCTGATGTACGGTTGCCGCCTAGTCTAGAGAACGAGCCTATGTCGCCACCTGATGGTGCTGAGGATGAAGCAAGCAAGGCAAGCACAGATGTTGGCGACTGTAGTGCAGGGACAGGTGCCGCCCAGAATGGCGCCTGAGGAGGTGGAGGTGAAGTAGTGTCGATGCTGAGGAAACAGACAGTCTAGTTGTCGTGACGAAAACTCATCTCCAAGCGAGCAAAGTCCCTGTAGCGAAAATAGCCCTATTAGGCTATGATTGCGATTTTAGTGATTGATGAAACACAACCAAAGCAAGTGGCAAATAATAAATGACACCAAATGTAAAGATCATAAATGAGCACAAAGTCTTACCACATTACTTGGATGCATATTCTTACCACTTAGTCCCCCTTTGTTGCGGCTCTCTCTTTCTCCATTACCACTATCTCCCTTGAACAACCTATGCAAGAGCTTATCTTTTATCAATCTAGATGCCTAGCATCTTTTCATCTCTCCCTTTGTCTACTTTGGCATTCCTAGACATCTTGCTAGTTGCTACAATCTCTTCCACATTATTCATCTTGCAAACATCTTGCTTTGGTCGTCAAACTTCTCCACCTTTGTCAGCAATCTCCCAAAGTGGGCTATAAACACATGTTGAACTCAAGGGAAAAACATTAGAGCACATAGGAGAGAGCTTCACAAATCATGATCCAATAAAAGGATATCAATTGTATGGATATCACTACAAATGAATGATACCAATTATAGGCTATGAAAGCACATGGATCATAATTTATGAAACTCACATAATATAGTCTAAACTCTCTCTATATGTGTGCATATATATGATAAGAAAGAAATATATGCACAACTAGATAATATATCAAGATAGAAAGTTTAAGCTATATTATGCATAGAAGTAGCTTAAATAAATTGATAATGATACCAATTGAGACATTTAAGCATTGCATACCTCCAGGGACATGTTGATTGCTCCATGAGACTACAAAAGAAGTCACTAGAAACACATGTTAGTCTCAAAATCACAACCTATAAGATATACTCCCCCTAAATGTATTCATACAAGTATTGAATACTTGTGAGATATATGTGCACTTTGTATTGATATCAATGGGGATTTATCCTATAGATTTTATCATGGCACATGAAAGATACCAATTGTAAAAACTATTTCTATGTAAATAACCTATAACTAATAAACAATGTAGGTTGATCATGGGTTAGAGATAAATACAAGCAACCTACCATATGAAAATCTATACTAGACATTGAAATAAATTTAAATAAGCATATGCAATCCTAGATGAGGCAAATAAGTTAGAAGCAAAAAACAAAATGTATGAACATAAATCTAGCTACCATTTACCTCTTTTCCTTTGGAAGGGGATTTGGGTATGTGATGATCATAATCTTCATCAATGCACCTATCTTGTACACTTAGCTTCTTTCCTTGAACCTTCACTTCATCTTGTAAGCCAAGTCTCTAAATCTCCATAGCCGCTTCAGGCTTCAAGTCTTCTTTGAAACCCAAACCGATTGAGACCCCTTCATGTTGGTGCTAACTTTCTTGGGCACCCAAATGAGTTAGTTCCACCTCTAACCATTTCTCCCAACCATGTGTGCAACCATCTTGTCATTGTCCTTCTTCTTGAGCTTGTAGTGGTTACTCTTAGTCTTGATCTTGTAGTTGGGCTTGCTGTAGAGGTTGGAGGTCTTGTTGGAGAGGTTCGCCATCTTCTTGTTCTCCTTTGTCTCCTTCTTCACTTATTTGCATTGGAATTACTTCTGGCCTTCTTGATGGCATTTGAAGCATGTCACGGTGGACCCCTCCGCAAGCTTCTTTACTATAAAAGCATGGTTATATTGAGGAGGTTGGACATGATTCTTGCCCTTTAGTCTTGCCAAGTTCTTCTTGAGCTTCTACACTTCTTGTTTGAGCTCATCATTTTCTTGTACAATGAGGTCATTAGATGGTTCTAAAAAATATTCTCAATGCATTTCTTATTACAAAAGGGCGAGCTAGATAAAGCAATTAAATCATCACAAGAAGTAGAAATATCTACCTTAGGATTAAAATTAAATAGAGAGGTAAATTGTTTCAAAGGGACCTTAGTTTGAGATTCAATGCACTCAAATTTAACTTTAAGCTCTTTATGCTCCTTGTTTAGCAAATTGAATTTGCTCAATAATTGTTCATAATTAGAAATAAAGATAGCATGAATGTCATTAAGTGTATTGAATTTCATAAGCTCTTTAGATTATTTCTTAAGAGTCCTTTGTTGCTCATTGATCAAATGAAAGAGTTCATCATATGAGGAAGAATCCTCATCGGATTCATCATCACTTACATCGCTATCTATACCTTTGGCCATGGGGACACTTGTGTGATGACTTACGCGATGATAATCTTGAGGAAGAGCTTCTCTTGGAGGAATGAATGGTGATGCTCTCATCACTTAAGCTTAAATCTTCATCATCACTCACTCATCTTCCTATGCTAGCAAGTGCCTTGGCTCTTCCCTTTGTCTCCCTCTTCTTCTTGGTCTTCTTCTTCTCCTTCTTGATATGATCAATTGTGTTGACCAAGTCTTCAATGGAGATTGGGTTTATCAATCTTGGTATTGATCTTCTTGATGTTCTTCTCCACTTGTGAGATGAGCTTAGCGACTTTGGGATCCATCTCTTCATCACTTGAGGTGCTTTGCTGATCTTCTTCATAACTCTCTTCATCTTAATCACCATCATCTTCCAGATAGTTCGGTGATGAAACGATGTGCACCGGATGCTAACACCAGAGCAATTTACACAGAGAAGTTCGGTGATGGCGATGAAGTATACACTAGAGTCTTCTGTGTTCGCAGAAGCTTGATTGGGGTTCCAACGGCTAGTTTGTGAGAGTGTACTCACCGGATGATCCAGTGTTAGTACTATTGTTCTAACCGAATCATCCGGTGTCAATAACTTTTCTGAGCCGTTGGGTTAACGGCTAGTGCGCGGGTTTAAGGGTACAAATACCCCTCCACTCAGTCATTTAAAGATGTGGCATGCTACTTGAGTCTATAGAAGTTCGTGTACACCTGAAAAGACATTCAAACCACCAAAGTGCTTAAAGTGATTATCCAAGGTGATTAAGCACAAGATTAGTGAGGGATTAGTGCTTATAGTCTTAGAGAGAGTTTTGTAAGGTGATTGCTTCCTAAAGAGTGGATCAAGGAGTGATCCAACTTTGTACGAAATGATACGCCGATACCTTGGAGTCTTGGTGACTCACCAGCAATCTTGTTGACCCTCTGACTTGGTGTAGAGCGGTAATAAGGCAATTGTGTTGGGACGCGAAGACCCTTGCCTTGATGGCTCAAGCTTCGAAGTGATCACGGTGGTAAGGAACTAGAAGAGAGGCTAGTGGTGAGACCTTGCCTTAGTGGCTTGGTGGCTCATCCTGGTGGAGGTCTTGTCTTTGTGACTTAGTGACTCAAGAGTCGTGACCGGGTGCCGATCAGGAGAATATCCTTTGTGGAGCTCCAGCGTTGACTAGGGGTGGCATTCACGCCATTGATACCATGGGAAAAAATATCCTTATGTTGAGTTTGCTCTCTCTACCTTATTTACGTTTCTGTATTTACATTCTTGCAATTTACCTTCTTAGAAATGTTGCAAGTGCTTTGATCGGTAGAGTAGACACACTAGATAAACCTAGAGCACATTTAGATAGAAATTAATATAGGTTTATTTTGTATTGTTTTTGGAGCCAAAATAGTTCTATGTGTCCTAATTCGCCTCCCTCTTGTGACGTCACCGATCCCTTTAGTCCCAAACGATAGGACTCAGGCTACAAAGCCATGGAGTCCCTAGGATGATGTCGGTGTCGCTCATCAAAGGGAAGGTGTAGCCATCGATGAAGAAGATCTCCCGCTCAATGACAAGCAGTATATCGCGGCAGACGCCATGGCCAATGATGCAATCACCAGTGCTGACAGTTATCCGCATCTGAATACGGTGCAGTGGTAGCCCCAGTCAAAGTGCGAGGGACTCGTTGATTATGTTGTGTGTCACGTCGGTGTCTACAAGAACGTGGAGTCCACCCTCATGTAGGGCGTCGCATGGTGCGTCCACAGGGGAGATGATCCTCCTAATCACCCCTCATCATCATGAAGGACGCCGCGCCCTCGTCCTCTATGTTTGTGTCATTGTCGATGAGTTCCAGGAGGAACAAGTGCTTGCACTTGTGCCCCTTGGAGAACTGCTCATTGCAGTTGAAGCACAGGTTGAGTTGGCGGTGCTCCACCATCTTCTCAAGTGTGAGCTTCTTGAAGACCTTAGGGTTGGCACCTCCAGCTTGAGGTGTATCAAGTGAGGCGCCACCCCCAGGGGTGCCTTTAGTCGTTGTCATTCCATTGGCCCTAGTCGCCGAGGGTGTAGAGCGTGAAGAAGATGGACGGGCATCGAACTTGGATGTTGTCGAATGCTACTCAGCCTTAGCCATGGCAAGGGCACACCTGTCATAGGCACGTGCCAAGCTCATGGCCTCCTCCATTTCCTTGGGCTCATGGAGTTCCACGTCCGTTTTTAGGGGCTCTGTCAATCCTATAGTATAGATGTTTACCTGTTGTATTTCATCCAAGTTCTCAGCGCGAGCAACAAGTGTAAGAAAATTCTTTGTGTCGAAGGGCATCAAGATTGCCCAACGGATTATGTCATGTCGGAGGGTCGAAGCAGATGTTGATGAGGCAAGAGAAAGACTCTCATGTGAGAGGGTCGTGGTCCTTAGACAGACACATGTACTGCTGCTGCGTGACACCTATCATATGGAAAGAGGCCAGTCAAACCCTCTCCACATCCGAAGTGTGTTGCCTGAGGAAGAAGTGCTCACACCAGTTGAGCCATGGGAGTGGGTCGTCCTTGCCATCGAAGGTGGGGAGCAACAACTTGTGGTACTTAGGTGCCATGAAGTCGTAGCGGGGTGGTCGTCCATCAAGTGCCGTAGTGGAGCAAGAAACCGGGTTAGGCATCCCGGATGATAGTGGAACGACAGACGTGGACAAGCCGGGGAGGATGGCGTTGATCATGTTCGCAGAAGAGCTATCATCGGGCACCCCCAAGAAAGCGGCCACAACCGCATGGGCAGCACGCCTGGCTACTACCATGCATGCGACCTCAGCCTCCTACCGAGCGATAGCCGTGTTTGCCACGAAGGTGTTGTCGATCGTCGCCTTGCTGTTGTTATTGTTCGTGAGGCGCTCCTCTTGGTGTTCCATGTGGAGCTCAAAATCTTTGATCATGGATGTCAAGTTGTGGATAACCTTTCGCGCCCCCTCAAGTGCTTCCGACACAAACTTGTTAAAATCCTGATCACCAGCATTGCCAGAACCCATGGTCTCTAATACCAAATGTTGTGGGTGCTTATTTGTAGAGGGAGGACAATGAAGATCGTAGTCAAAGGAGGTTGTAGGGCGGGGTTGGATGGCTTTCTTGCGCCCTAGAGTAGCCGACTGCAAGGAGGAGGGAGAGGAGGTGGCGTGTGGTGGTGCTGGTGGCGTTGGTACTGTTCACGCTAGTGAACAGCACCCATGAGTGAAGAGGGAGAAAGGTAAGAGATGCAATCTCTTCTTTCTCAATTTCTAAAGGATACAATACTCTCTTTATATAGAGAGGATCTATCTTAACTACCAAGTAACCTATGATCTTTTGTAATTTAAATTCAAACTATTTCTTAACTATAGATAATTTATTCCTATTCAAAAGATATTTATTTTCTAATATGAAGATAACTTAATGATGACTTGATCTTGATAATTTAGCGACGGTGGCAGTAGGCCCTAGGGTTCCCGCGCCTTCCACGTACGGTGGAGATCGGTAGCAACCCTAACCTTGGCTATCGTCGCCTCCCTATTGCGCCAGCCGAACAAGCCCCCATGGTCCTAACCCATGACACCAGATCTTACTTAATTGTAAGTAGAGATTGGCTAAATATAACTTTTTATCGGTCCTAAAATCAGCATATATATAACTCCTATTTAACACACCGCTTGTTAAATAATGATTTTCTATTCGTTAGTTTTCCAGTTTCATCGTGAGTATTTTCCTGTTTTGTAATAGAGATCTTACGATCATCAATTTTTCTATTTTATAATATGTGATTTCATATTTTGTATTAAAGATTTTACCATCGTCACTTTTCCTGTTTTATAAGGAGACTTTTGATAACAGCTGTTATACATTTAGCTTTTCATTACACGCGTCGACATTCCACAACATCAATGCTTTTAATTTAGTCAGATTCAGACCTTGTTTGACACTTATTCAATTTTCCAGATTTAAATAGATTCATTACTTGAAAAACAAAAAAAAAAAGCTTTGGGTACTTATTTAGCAGGTCTACAAACTAAAGAGTTAACCACGCGAATGAAGCAAGTCGGCAATCCCTATGCTAAAGCGTATAACTCGGGACAAAAACAAGATAGATATTTTTCAACTGCCCACCTAACCGAAGACTTGCGAAGTAAATATAGGATACAATGATAACTATCCGATATTATTCAATACTATCCATATCCAACTCTAAATCTAAGAAAAAATAGAAAGTAAGATACATAATAATTGGTATTCGTTCGAAGTATCTAAATGTGTAAGATACATAATAATTGGTATTCGTTCGAAGTATCTAAATGTTAAGAGTTATAAGAAAACCTATTATAATTTTATTTAAAATATAATAATATATATAGATTGCCACACATCACAAACAGATAATACTTAATACTCTTATTTTTACATCTCAACGATCACTCTATATATACTCACTTTAATTGTACTTTAATGTGCCGTGTAAAGATACAAATGAAGTGAATTTTCTATTTATCAAACTACCTGAAAGCTTACGATACTATTCGCTCCGACTTCGACTCAAAAATATAGAATAGAATACAGGATAAAGAAATAATTATCCGTATTCAAATCAAAAAAAAATATAGAATAAGTTACATGATAAACTATATTTTTCCGTATCCAATCTAATTATACCCCTACGTACAACTAAAGAGGTATACAATAAATTACAACCACGCGAATGAAGCGAAGAGTTAACCGGCAAGTCGGCAATCCTTAGTACTCAAGGTCACTGAAGAATGGACTTTCTGCTCATCATGCACGCAAGAGACTTACGGACATAGGCATATATTAAAGATAATACCACCAAAATTAATTAACATCTTAAGATGACTATTTTCTGTATCTCGATCCAGATGATATATCGAACTTTTGTTCTCCGTCCAAGTTCAGCAAAATTAACAGTCCCAATGGATAAAAAAAAGGGACAGGCACAAGGTAGTTCGACCAACACGGGGAAGACAATATAAACAAGTCACTGACTTTTATTCATTGGGCAGAGACCAGTTGTCAAAGATTTGCCATTAAGGTTGCTCCTATCGCATGGAGAGTAACACTTTTATGTATGTAAAGTAATGGCACAGTTCTTTTGCTACCTATCAACAGGAATCCAGAAGTAGCTCCGTTTACACCACCAAAGCACTAATGTCTGGTGAAGAACGCGGTATCTTCCAGTCGTTGTTTTCCATTTTCTGACGGAGAAGCCCCTGGACGTATCCTAATACCATATATGGATGGCAAGGGCCACGTACCTGATCCATGCTCATAATCTTCACACCAATTATTGATGAAGATGGCAATCTTTGCTTATGCTAGCTTGGCTGCAGGAAGCACATGGATCTGATGACTGATGAATCAGCTTAGTCCTGAATCTGTGGACAAAAGTAAACAATGGTGAAGCATCTTGACACATCCAAAGATTACTTTCCCACCGACCAGCTAGGGGGGTTCAGGCACATGTTCATCTGTACTCCTGGATAACAGCCAGTCATTGGAGCTCGGCTGAGTTCAGCAATGCTGTGCCAGTTCAAGGAAACAGGCCATGACTGATGATGGCATCAACTCCTGCATCCAGTGAAACAGTAGAGCATGGTTAAAATCAAAACCAATGCAGAATACTGACAAAGGAACATGAATGCATTACACAGACGAAAACAGGCGACACATTTGCAGTACAGGCTGCACAACCAAATATCAGGACAGGGTCGGTGTTGCCCAAGTCGGCTGCCTAGGCGCTAGTTGCTTGGTCACTATAATAGGTGCCCTGGGCGGTCCAGGCAGGTCCTGGGCAACCAAGACAGCCGAGGCAGGGCAGTGACAGGCAGTCCTGGGTGGCGAACGCGACGATAAGGCAGTCCTGGCAGTGACAAGGCAATGTTGTGCCAGCATGGATTACGGTTACACGTTACCTTTTTTTCCCGTCCGCTACTCATGCTCGTTGGCAGTTGCTCATGGGAGCTACTTGCCACCAGATCTGTGCTCCACTCCCCAATCCACTGCCTCCAGGATGGCTGCGTCCAAACCATCACCGCTGCTGCCTCGAAACCCCCTCACCGAACTTTTCCAATCCTTCATGGCCGCTGCCTCGAAGCCTGGTCACCAGACTTCTCCAGTGCCCAGTCCTTTGCCAGGTCTCCAGCAACTGCAGCAGCAAGCAAGGTACTTTGCCCTCCTCTCCTTGCAACTACTATTGAGCTGCTGCTGCTTGTGTCATTGTGTGGCTGTTACTTTGAGCAGCTGCAGCTTCTGTAGTAGTGTAGTTGTGTAGATTGTGTAGTCACTTGTCAGTGACATACTGAGTACATGAACTGCTGCCACTTGCTTTGTTCAACTGATGACTGAACTTGACTACATGTTATGTATGGATCATGACTTCACTTTAAACGTATGTGTGATAATGCCATGTGATTTATTGAATCTTAGTTGGTAATTGCTGCCAGTCATGCTACGTATCCTTGCTGTTGTCCCTCGTATCAGCCTCGGAGGTCACCAATGGACAGCCTTAAGAGAAATTACGATGACATTGGGCAAGATTATGGAGTGCCAGTGAATCCAAACACGGATAAAAGTGTGTAATCATGCAAACGAATATTTAGTGATGTTAGGGACAACTGTCATACTAACCAATATTTTTCCTGAGTAGAGTATATCCTAATAGAATTTGTAGAAGTGGTTTCACCTCATTTGTCCTTACGAAGAATTCTCCATGAGTTTCTAAAGTTCAGAAAAGAAAGGCATTTAAAGGTACTGTAATGAACCAATTCATACTAAAAAAATATTTTTATAATGTAGAGTATACTCAACATGGTTTACTTGGTTACTAGTAAACTTAAATACCTACTAGCATTTGCAATTTTCATTATATATCTGCTTGATGCACTCTTAACTCCAACTATGTTGTTTCAATGTAGCCAGTCCCAAGCCAGGGTATGAAGGGTTGTGATGGGCTTGGCGAGACAACGTAAAAACCCAGCCACTCTTGCAGAGATGAAACACAAAATCATTCTTGTCAGTTAAACATATAGTGGGAATCAGTTACAGTTACAGTTCCATCAGTCGTCAACAACATATCTGGTTAAATCCTATCACCTATCAAGTTTAAACAAGAAACTGCCACCATGTACAGGTGAAATATATTCATCAACTTTAAATGTGGGATTGGAAGTGAAATAAATACTAAACAACAACTGCATAGCTATGTAACATCCTTGGCATTTTAAAGTGGCCACCACAAGTTACTGTTATCTGAGACCAAGATCAATAATTTAACAACTAGCAATACATAGAACTATTCAAATGGAGAACATGATGAGCAGAGAGACAGCATGATAAACAATTACCTTCGTAGGCGAGGCGGCAATGGTTGATCAGGGGATGAACGGGAGGAGCCACCATTGTATGGGACATGCCTCTGCTCAGAAAATCCATTTGCATGTACTTCATGTGGCGGTCGTTGTATGTCACTAGAATCCACAGGGATAGCCCCAAATGAACCAAATTCGATTGGTTTACCAGTAGCACCGTAATTTGCAGATTGATCAGAGGAGTATAGGACAACTGGTTGCATTGAAGATCCAGATAAAGCACTGGTTCCACTGGAAACAGTAGATGGTTGTGATGGAACCCCATATGCCATGTTTACTGGATTGCGAGTAGAGTTTGTAGATCCAAATGAATGGTTCTGTACACTTGGTAGACCACCATCTTCTTGCCTGTATGAATCATTTCTGTAGGGTTGCCAATGCCTATCAGCCTGAATTTCATCAGCCGTCTGTCTGTCAGACCTAATGCCAGATCTCTTCGATTGACTACGCCCAAAGCTACGCCCTACATTTCTTTGTTTTGAGTTTGCCCAGCTTCCTTCTTTATCATTATGATCAATTTTGTCACTATTATAACTCCCTCTGTAGTTTCTTGAGCCTGACTGTCGTTCCCTGAATGGAACCATCTGAAAGAATAAAGAATAGAACAATACATTAGTGAACAGGTTTGGTTACAAAATTCCCAAAGCACCTACACTGTGCCTAAGTCTTGCCAAACAATTTTTTTGCATTTCATTTTTTTGGTAATCATCCAAAAATAAGCCAAAAAAAGGATTGGCGCAGGAAAATAAGGGACTAAAGTCACTAAACCAACCATATGTCCTACAAGAGCAATTCCTCAAAGAGATAGTACTAACTAATATACTTTAGAATGAGATTGCACATGAAACAATAATACCAATCTGGAAAAGGTGGAACAGTTAGTACTTTGGTATGAATTTCCAGGAAGGCAGGAAGCTCGCAGGAGAATCTTAATTGATGAAACTATTCTTATTATTATGAAATATTAACAGCAGTTTTGTCATATGCTGCTAGCCCGCAGCAAAGAAGGATGAAATAGTAATTTACATTTTAGGCACTTACAGGAGTTGGCAAGTAGGTCCCAGTGCCGCCACGATATCTTGGAGCATCTTCTCCATAGCGCTGGAAAACACCAGAAGCTCTTTCAGAAGCAGGTTGTAGAGGAATCACAGGAGTAACCCCATGACCAGGGCTCCTTACTTGTGCCCAATTAAAATTATGTGCAGGTTGTCTTCCAGGGCCATCCAATGGAAAATGGCCCGGCATGTACATAGGTGGCATAGCAACAGGGTATAATACAGAAGCAGGGGGGCGTGCATTTTGGCAGAATCTCCCATACTGTAAATTTTGCCAATGGCTCCAAAAATCACTGTTCAAAATGTCAGACTTGTGATCATGATCTGCTATAACACTGCCTGGTGGAGTTAGAATATTTGCATCAGGTTGGTCAGCATCATCATGTGAACCAAAGCTTTGGAATGCCACGTGGAGAGGAAACTGATCCCTTCCTTCATTTCTATCAATCTGGGACACAGAACTATCAGTACTCCCAGGGAAAAATGGATAGACAACAAAAGGAACTGGTGGACCTGTTGGAACAAATGTCAAACCAGAATTATCAACTTGTCTCTGCTGAGGACCAATAAGAAAAGGTCTGAACACAGAATTGTGCATGTTGACGTGTAATGGATCATGATCATCTGAGGCTTGACTAGAAGTTGATTGTTCTGAAGGGCTAGGCCCTGGTATTCCACCAGAAAAAACAATGTTCACATCTGGTATTGCATTGCTATTTCTAGTTCCATCAAGTCCTGAAGGAAAATACTCTGTCGTATTTTCAAACTGCCAACTGGTGTTCGTTTTGCTGTGCGAAGAGGAAGGTGCTACAGCGGCAGGTGTTTTACCCCATTTATCTTGTGATGATGTTAGGAACATCCCAGCGGGTTCATCACATGAGCTATCTGGAATGGTCTGTCCAGAGCTTCCTTGTGAAGAAACTAATCTCATGTTACTGGCACCAAACTTTATCCCTCCATTTACTTGATGATGAAACATGACAGCAAAATTTCCACTTAATGTTTCACAGCTACCCTCAATACTGGATTTTTCCTGTCCTTGCAAAAGGGCACCAGGTATATCATGAAGAGAAGAGGACATTCCAGATAATCCAGTACCATTCTCACGCCAATTACCTCCATCATCACAATTTGCTCCAGTTGTAGCGGACCTCTCACTCTCATTGCCATCTTCAGAGTTTGATGCAAAAGTAGGACTACCAACATAATGGCTCATAGTTGGTGGAACAAATCCATGAACAAACTGCATGTTGTGTAACCATGGAGTTCCGATAAATGAAAAGTTTGGTGGCAAAATTCCTGCCAGATTTCTTTGAGGATAACCTGATGAGACCATCAAGGGGGGAGGTGCTACAGAAAGATGAGATGGTATTTGCACTGACAAAGGAACTTGTCCATTGAAGCCATCCACCAGATCCGCCGGATCATGTTCCTCCGGACTTCTCTTGTGCAACAGATCCGATGCTTCGGGGACCACAGCAAGCTCTTCATTTGTTGCAACACATATATCTTCACGATTGCTGCTCGAAACACTACTTGGATCTGATTCTGATATTTTGGAATTAAATGAAGCATTCATGGAAGACGCTTGCTTTTCTTGATAAGACTTTTTGCTGTAGTTGCCAGACACCTCTGTAATAATACTATTTCTTCTGCTACTGTACTCAGCCTTTGAAGTTTTTTCTACTTCAGCTACTCTAGTGCGCCTGCTAGAAGGAAAACCTTGAACTGAAGAGTCTGTCAATTCAGGACTAGAATTTGTTCTAGCAAATTGAAGCCTGCTTTGTCCATTCCTGTCATTCATACCAGAGTGACTCTTTGATATTCTTTTATCTCTTTCACCCAGCAAAGATCCAACAGGAATGCTGTTTTTCTCTAGCTGTCCAGACACCTTGGTATTTGATTGCACTGCATAAATTTGCTGGCTCTGAGTAGGATAAGCAGCAGAATGAACTGTTCTTGGTGAATTCTGATACTGTACACTTGCTTTCTTTAGGAGTTGAGTGGTAGGGTCATGATAGTTTTGGCTACCTTCATTAAGACTATCATGATCCATGCATGTTGTGGGATTTTCCAACTTTTTCTTGTGTGCTGTTATACTCCTGTGACTGTTTGGCACTTCAATAGGCACAATCTTCAAAGTTTGATGAATTGGGCTCTGGGCAGGTGCATCAGGACGATTGCCACTGCCATGTCTTCTCCATGTATTTGTGAAGAATTGTTTCACTTCAACAGCCAAATCTTCTCTTGGACATTCAAGTAACCTTGCCAACCTTTTTGCCCCAAAAGCAAAGGCGCTGCGTATTCTAAAGAAGTTACCTAAAAATTACAAAAGGTAATTACAGAAAAAGATTACTCTTACCAATTAACATGACCAAAATGATGATATACAACTGTTAACATCAAGAGGTTGCATCTAACAGGAGAAATCAAGCAAATTTCACTTTCGAATGTATACTTAATCTTGCACATAAGAACTTGAAAATTAAGGCATTATATATTTACCAAATTTATAATATTTTAGGAAAATAATCATGCATATCTTTCAGAATCCTGGAATCCTCTACATGCAAATTCTATTTGGATAATACCATTATATGATAAGACTAAAAACTACTAGCCAGTATCTTGAGCTACATTTAATATGCACCGTCCAGCAATTTTTTTTCCGGTGTTTGTTGTAGTTTAGGTGGCTATATGCGCAGTTATTTGTATCTTTCAGCCAGGAGTAGATATAATATATTGGTACCATGTGAAATTGATAATGTTAACCCAAAGATTACAAATAAAAAAGGTTGTTGCGGAAATTAGAAAATAATACCATTGGGAGGGCGAACCGGGACACACCGAAATGAATATACCAATCAACTCCACACACAATAGGGAAAATTATGGAATGGCAAACGCTATAAATTATGTACCATGAGATCTTCATGTAGAACACTGTGTTGCAACAGGTGAAAAATAACGCACCTTTGCTAACACTTCTTCCAAGGTTATTGCTTGTTCGTAAAGGATCAACTACATTGAAGTGCTTTGAAACAAATGGCTGAACGTGGTTCTCATGGGGACTAGGCATAACTGCATATGTAGAACCACACATGTCTAGGAAGGACTTGCTGAGCAACAATGTGCCACCATCCTTTCGTGGAGGTTCCGCTGCATCATATATTGGCATACCATAAATAATCAGAAGACATGCATCCATATGTATGATCTATTGATCTGGCAGCGTGACTATGAGAAGTATAAAATTACCAGACATGTCTGGAAGAGAGCTTATAGGAACTGGGCCCCACAAGCTTACACAAAATTTCTCCCAGTCAAAGTTACTAAAGAACTCTAAGAACCGGTACAACACCTGGCAAGGAAAAAGAATCATATTGATAACGGTTTTGCAAAACAATGTAGCAGAGAGGAAGAGGAAGATACCTCAAGTGGTCCGTCAAAAGAACTGTTGAACACATGAAAAATGTAAAGAACCAGCGTCTCTAGGGCATATGTTGATATAAGACCATGATGAGCTCCAAGAATACGACTTTCGTAGTAACACCAGGCCTTTATCAGTATGATACTTCGCTTGAACAGATGATTTTGACTGATCAAGCTATCCATCTGGTAAACAAAATACCAGTAAAGAGCAAGAATAGGAAGAAAAATCTGGCATGAATTGAGAGAACATACCTCTTCAAGGAAACAAAGTGTACACAAACCACCAACTTGGTTGAATGAGATGTCAACAACAATGTTTTCCACAAGACACTTAATAATCTTCACCTGCACATGATTGGCGAACAAATGAAATTATGTGTAGACAAAGAGTACAGGATATATGAACTAAATCACAAATCATGATTAGTTAGAAACAAAGTGAGTGCATTTTTGTGGTCTCAGAAGAACACCAGAAGCATTGACCATTAACTACTATCATGAAAAAGAATTAGTTACTAGCTCAGAAACATCAAAAGATCTATAGCAATGTGAGGCTAACATGCAGCAGGGACACTTTAGCATTACATTGGATGGATATATCCAAATGGTGATCTCTGTAATCCTGCTGACCAGTACTAAATTGACAAGATGTCAATATGTCAACAACTTATACCGTGAAATCATTCTTCAATGGCTCACATGAGGGATACAACGTATATATTAGAAGCAGGAAATCCAAACAGGTTCGCTGGATGAGTGCACATCATGAATCACTAGTGTAAAATCAGACATGACGTACAGCAACCACAAAAAAAAAAAAAAAAATGGTGCCACCTCTCAATTCAGTATTAAGCCATTACATCAAGCCTATATCATTGTCAGTGATGACCAACCTTAACAGAAAAAATTTACAATCAATTGTAAAACAAAAAAAAAGAAATATGGTCTGCTGGAACCTGGAACAGAGACATAAAACCTACTAAGCATACCTCTGCCTGAATATACTGTACTTCTCTGACATGAAATTCAGCTTTCTCACTTTTCTCCTCATGTTCTAATGCATCCCGAACCGTAATAGCCCAAGTATCCTTCAATTCTTCACTGTTACTAAAAGCGGTGACGTCAATATCACCATCCGGCAAGTAAGTCTTGAGCGGGACTGATCCAAAAGTAAAAACCTGGAAAGAGAGCATGTGAGAGAGAGAAGAGAGTGCGAGAAAGATAACTAAATTCATATCAGAACAACCAAATCTGAAAAATGTTAGACAAGTTGAAGACTCGTACCAAATGATTTTGGACACAAAAGACGAGAACAAATATATCTATTTGGGTGTATTGGAATTCAATGGGAGAGCTTGAAATGTTCATCTAATGGGGTGTGTAAAGGCAGCCAAAAATATAATTGTTGAGTTGCTAAGTAAGAATGGCTCATATATTTCTGCTAAAGTATGACAGTTGTAAATAGCAATATACTGCACTGTGTTGGAAATAGTGGCACATGAAAGGGAAATGAACAGTTAAAAAAACAATACCATCTATCTAGAAAGATGAGGATGAACACACAACAGGAGCAATTTAATGTATCACAACATATCCATGGGGTGTTTTAGGCAGCAACATATAGCTGATGAGCTGTCAAGTAAGAATTGCCCATATGAGAAACATATGGTATACCATTTCTAAATATAGTCTTTCGAAGTCAATTCCAAGGATTCATCCACTGATTGTAAATTTGTGCACAGATGTATATAGAAAACAAAACAGCCGGCGGTACTAACGCGCTAATCCCATGAATTATACAAATCCTACATTTTCACACAAAAAATCCACCTTAGTCATGTTCACAACAACCACAATGTGGTAATATGCATATACCATTTTCCTTTTCCAGCTACCTACAAAGTGAAACCCCACCTTCCTGAACAATCGATCGGTAGACTTCATTAACATTTTCTGCTCCAATACAACTGCTTCTATTAATTTTGCTGTAGTCCCCATCCATCATGTACCAACAGTACAACTTGCCATGAAAACAATGCACACCCATAGAAACCTCTCTTTCATGCTTAGATACCCAAAGAAGCAGCACAAATAAATACTACTCGTACGTAACCTCTACAATGTCGAACACAACCACGCAGTCACTCACACTTCTCACTTACTGATCTTGTGCTACTTGTGCTAACTCCGTAGCTACCGAAATGGCCACAGAAATGACTCCCCACGGGCTGCGATTGCGGTTATACCTGACAGGAGAGGCACCCCATGATGAGCCGCTGCACGTAGTAGGCGACGGCCCGGCGGCGCTCCTCAGACGCCGGGGTAGGCTGGATGCGTGCGATCAACTCCGCCGTCTGCTCCTCCGCGACGGCCCATCGCTCGGCGTCCAGCCGCCGCGTCACCCCGGCCACCACATTAGGCAGCAGCCCGTTCGGCACCATCCCGCCTCCGCCGGCCCAAACCCTAGCCCTTGAAACCAAACCAGCAAGCGCCCACAAAACCCTAGGCGACGGCGGATGGGAGGAGACAGGAGATCAGGAGGGGTCACCGCGGGAGGTCGGGCGGGAGTAGCGGCAGTCGGCGGCGATCGCTGAAGGCCGACGAGGAGGATGCAGCGGCGGCAGCGGTGGCGAGGGAATCGAGGAGGAAGGGTGGGGGTGGGGGGAACTGGGGTCTGGGGATGCGAGGTAGAGAAGCTCTGTGGAACACAGAGTAACGTCCCCTCGATGCCGTGTGGTGGTGCGCTGGTTGCCACCACCTGGGCACGCTTGAACTGTTTTCCATTCTTTTTTAACCCACTTTTCAGACTTTCTTCCTTACCTTTTCAATTCATTGTCAACAATTCTGATAGGTCGTATAATTTTACATGAATATACCCTACAACCAATTTAAACGGAAACGAAAAAATCTTCGAGAGGAAATTTATCAAATTGTTGCTGTTACAGAAGGTGACAAGTGAGAGGCAATCGTTGCAAACGTGGCTATCGAGTGATAACTGAGCTAGGTCTATTCGCCACATGAAAATGCTCACATGTGTTGTACCAATGGTTGAATTAGTTACAAGATTTTCTAAATAAAATCACTTGACTAACGACCTCGTCACCAACTAAACTAGCGAGTGAGAGTTGTAACCCTTACGAGTGGCGACAGAAACATTATCCATGTTGTAATTTTTGTACATTAATTTTGTAAAACAACAATTGTTCCCACCAAAATTTGGCAAGGGGTGTGAACTCCAAGATTAGAATGAGAAAAATAGAAGAAACAGGAAGTATTATTAATTGAAGAATTGACAAATGATGTGGTTACGAGTGGATCGGTCTGATAATTGTCTTATATCAGCTAGAAATGTAGCCTATTTCTTATGCTATATCTTTTTATCCTTTAAAATTTCCAAGCCAAAAGATGGATGCATATCTTGTATTTCATTTTGCTAAATAATATATATTGTATCAATTATATAAATTGGATGTATCTAAATAAATTAGAAAAAATATTTTCTTTTAAATAGAAGAAACATTACTTCTTTCAAAAATAAAAGAATTGCAATAGTATCCAATCCACATCGATAAAATAAAATATATCCAGATTCTAGATTCCAATAGTAGATGCATGACGCAGAAAGTTCCTATTGAAATAGGTTTTAAATAAGGAAAAGCACTTTCAATTGTTGCGTATCAAAAGCATCTCGAAGAAGTCTGATTTACACCCTTCAATTGTCACAGAAGTTTGATTTTCAACCGTGAACTATAAGACCAGATATCCTATAACTTGGTGATGTCCTAAGAGTGAGGTAAATTAGGAGACTTAAAAACCTAAACCAAATTAGCTCTCAAAAATTCACAAGATAAATATATCTCAATTTCAATCTAAATGCGCTCTAAGTTTATCTAGTGTGTCTACTCTATTGCTTAAAAGAGTTTTACAACCTATAGTCAATCATAGCAAAATACTCTAGGAAGATAAATGCGCAATGATAGATTGCAAGTATGTAAATGAGGAAATGTAAATAAGGTAGAGAGAGCAAACTCGGCACAAGAGATTTTTATCCCGTGGTCGATTGCATGAATGTCATTCATAGTCCACGTTGGAGCTCTACCAAGGATATGCTTCCGGTTGACACCCGGTTACAACTCCTGAACCACCAAGCCACTAAGGCAAGGTCTCAAGCCGGATGATCCGTCAAGCTACAAAGACAAGACCTCACCAGTAGTCTCTCTTCAGGGTACTTGCCATTATGATCAAGTTGAGCAACTCCACAAGCTTGAGCAACTCCGGCTCAAGTTGTCAGTGAGTCACCAAGACTCCAAGGTGCTGTCATATCACTTGATACAAGTTAGGATCACTCCTTGATCCACTCTCTAGGCAGCGATCACCTAGCAACACTCTCTCTAGGTATATAAGCACTAATCTTGTGCTTATTACCTTAGATGATCACTTTAAGCACTTTAGTGGCTTGTGATGTCTTCTCAAGTATATATGGATTTCTATGGATAGCCACACCTTCAAATGACTGAGTGGAGGGGTATGTATAGCTTTAAACTCGTGCACTAGCCGTTCATCCAACGGCCCAAAAAAGTTGTTAACACCGAATTATTCAATGACAACAGTAGTACAATGTCATACCCGGTTTTATAAAGGAGCAAAACCAGATGCAAACCACATGTATGTTAGGATCAAGTTACATACATGCAGCAACTTCATTAGTGTATCACACACAATGTCATTATTACAATATTTAACTTAAACAAAATAAATAGATCTCAAAGTCTTTAACTAAAGCACACAAACTAAACGCAGCGAAGCTCCCATCTTCCACAGGCAATTGACCGGGCGAACCACCAGCCTAGAAATCTCCGTCCTCATCGATGTATAAGTCTGACTCTCCTTCAATGTCTCCATTGTTTGAGCAGCGGTTTGATGCACATTTGGATGAAAATAGCAAGTGTGAGTACATATTGTACTCCGCAAGTGTGAAAAATATATGACATGCAAGCTTGATTAAAGAAATAGGCTATAATAGGTAAATTTGCATAAATGCCAACTATGATATCGTAAAAGAGTTATAAAAGCATCCTATTTAACTATGTGATTCATCACTAAACTTCCAACTTCTAGAAATATCTTCACCTGTTTCCCAACTACCTGAAATCTACATCAGGTTCCTAAACCAACCAACTTGATACCCATCACAGGTAACCAAGAACCATCCACTGACATTTACCCTTTACAAGTAACCAATCAAATCAACTAAACCAAACCAACTAATCATGTGAGGATCCAAGTATCCCATGACCATGAGCACGACTGATATATCAGATTGTACACTCTGTAGAGGTTGTCCAGCTTTCCCCACGAGTCGTGATTCCCTTATTACCGTGTTGTGCAAACACTTAACAATGGTGTGTCACCCGAAGATCACTACAAGGCTGTTACAAAGTATCCTCCCAATAAGAATAAGCCCGCTAAGGTTTCATCGCCATCAAAGTGGAGTCACACCACTCAGAAGCCCCCTCATGCGCCTTGTAACTCCGGAAATAATCACTCTTCCCTTCCACTACACCACCAGTGGCTCATTCTATGCTGAGGATCCGCTAATTACTAAGTTAGGTCGTACTCATAAGCCTCGTAGATGGATGATAATTCTTTGGTTGTCACTCCACGAACCGGTACTTAGAACACCGAGCAAACACTACCACCCACCAAAGTGTTTCACACAGATCTATAGTGGGGATAGCCTTCAAAGCAAAAAGACAAGAATCGACACCCTCAAGCTTCAATGGAATTCGGGTGCCGGACGGACCATTTAGAGTAGTTATCCGCTGAGCACAATTGATGACAGCCTTATTCTTAGAGAGCTATTTCATCCCTAATATGATGTATATCCCCTTCGAGTCCATCACCAACAGATTTGCAACAAAGGGCATTTCGTTGATGATCACTGATTTCTTGGTCACACATTGGTTAACTAGAACCTTGGCCCCGGGGGCGTCTATAACATACGGCATAGGAGTGGTACTGACTTTCAGCACATGTCGCCAAACACAACTCGTAGCTATGAAGGAATGAGAAGCTCCAAAATCAAATAGAACAACTGTAGAAAGGATGACAGAATTAAAATTCATATTCAACATACCCATCAGTACGTTGCCACCCTCATGAACTCCTTCAGCGGTGGTGTGATGTGCTCGGCCACACTTGGGGACGTGTGTAGCCTGAGAGGACTGCAGTACAGACTGAGCAAGTGGTGGCCTTGGAGCAGTCACCATGGCTCTCAGCTTCGGATATAGGCAATCCCGAGCATAGTGGCCGACACGGCCACAGTTGTAGCACGGGCCGCCGGGGCCACCTGTCACGTTCACTTGAAAGCCAAACGGTCTTGCAAGCTGCCCTTGTGGAGCAGATAAAGACGGATGCCGCACCAGCCAAATCGGCTGTGGGGCTGTCGAGGCCAACATGTGAGAGGGTGGAGATGGATTCTCCGTGCTGGCGTGTTGAGAGCTCCCGCCCATGGAAGGCGACGGACCTCTCTTGCGCTTCTTCTCCTCTTGATGGTTCTTGAGCTTGAACTCCACCGTGAGGGATGTGCTTACCAACTTGTTGAAGTTGGTGAACTCGTGTGCGGACAGCGGTCCTGCATCTATGAGTTAAGGCCATTGACCAAGCGGTATTGCTTCCGCTTGTCGGTGTCGATCTCATCCTGAGCATACTACGCAAGGTGGTTAAACACATGCACGCACTACATGACGGTTCTGCCTCCTTGCTTGAGGTCCATGAACTCTCACCTCTTGATCTCCATGAGGCCTTTGGGAATGTGAAAGTCATGGAATGCCCGGCGGAACTCCGCCCAAAATACCCGATGATTGGCGAGGTGCATGGCCAAATAGTTGGACCAGCACGCGCCTGCCGCACCCTGAAGTTGATGGGCGGCAAAAAGCATCTTCTCGTGGTCCTCGCACCGAAGGAGAGCGAGCTTTTGTTCGATAGTGCAAAGCCAATAGTCAGCGTCGAGTGGATCCTCAGCACGCGTTAAGATAGGTGGCTAAGTCCGCAGAAAATCTGAGAAATCATCTGGGCGCCCGGCCCCACCCCCGGCGGTGGAGGTGGCGGTGGAGGTGACAGAGGATTGTTCTCATTAGAACCCTCGGGAAGATCTCCCAAACTGCCACGGGTTCATGCTGTTGTGACAATGAGAAGGAAGAAAGATGAAGGTTATGTTCCGCCATAGGTGAAAAATCCATCTCCAACTAATGCTACTTGTTATGGCGGATCTCGCTTACTTGGGTCCGTATACTATAAACTGATGAAAATGCATGTTCAAAGGTATGATGCAAAATGAGCATTGAAACATGAAGGCATGCTCGCGTCTGGACTGCACGTATCTTTCTCAAATGTATCTCACCCCAACAAGCCTCACAACTACAAATGTTATTCTTAGAGGCATAAGATAGCAGTTTCATACATATTGATCATGCAAATGCATGAAGGAAATTTAGTGAGTTGCTTAGTGAAGTTAACTACTTATTAAATAACGTTCTAATTATGTTTAGGCTACTTCATTAAACCAAGCTCTGATACCACGCTGTGAGTAACCGTCCAAATAATATCCTAATTAATCGTTAGAAGGATCATTATTCATAATCACAACCTTGATGATTAACCAGAATATCATCCTGGTAGTCCCGGCACGTGTTTTGTGCCCAAGGATCGGAACACACGTCTTCCAACATATACATAACAGCATAGCTTAATAAAGAGCAAGTAATAAATATTTATACTATAAGTATTAAACATGCAATTGATTTCAATAATTTACAACAAAAGCGAGCTAAGAGGAGACAAAACCTCTCAATGCCTAACCACAAAAGAATTACGCAGCGGAACGTTAAACTTATGAACAACAAAAGAGAATGGCGCCACATGCTCTTAGGCACCGTCTCAACACGCCACCTTCAGAGTAGGATGCACTACTCTTGTCCGCCATCCTGATTGGCATGCACGAAGTAGCCAAAGACTGCCTCATCCTCGGCAGTAGCAATACCTGCAACAACTTAAGGGCAGCACCCTGAGTACGAAGGTACTCGCAAGACTTACACAATATGGATATATAATATTCCGACTCCAAGGATTATGCATTAAGCTGTTAGCAAGGACATGCCATAAGGTTAAGTAAAACATATGCGGTAAGCAACCTCGACATATATGTGTGAGCAACTATACTTAACCAAATATGTCATTCTACCCTGCAATAACCAGCTGAACATAAATAAAATTGTAACATAAATGTAACATAAGTACTTGAACATATAAGTAAACTAAACCAACTCATCCATCATCATAATAACCGAACCATCAACCACATACGAGAACTCTACGACCGGGTGCAAATGAAACAATAGCATGCTCATGACCGAGAGCACGGTAGTTCGAACTATTTATACAGCCTGCAGGGGGATACTCCTGTACCCACATGACATGAGGACCATACGACTTGTGCCACTCGCTAAAGTGCACACAAGGGGGAACTCATGACAACCTTTCCCAACAAGCCCCAACCATGTGGATCGTGCATCGCTCAGCACGACGGTACTAGAACTACTCCCGGAGCAAACTAGTACCACTTACAAGCTCGCCCGCTTACACCATCGATGTTCAGGCCTACAGAGCCACAGCTGCAAAGGTATTGGCTCGCCTTACCATTAGATCGGCATGTGGTGAGTAAGGTAAGTGTTAAAGCCAACTACCCCAATGATCGGCCTTAAAGGATGCAATCGGTCTGCGATGCCTGGGTTCCTCTCCAGAACTGCCCCCAGGACTTTCCTTCGAGGCAGACGTCACCCCTAACACCGCCTACATCTCGTCTCATACTCACCACTCATCCAACCAACATCTACATAACCATATACGTGAACAAGTAGTAAGCCCTAAGCTCGCGAACAACAGTTGAACCATTGCTCGTCTTCTACTGAGGACCTATGCATTGCTATGTATTTCGATCGACTCTTAGATATTTACCACGTTACCAAGGCTACAAGGATATAGATAAACAATTCAAGGTAGGGATTATGCAATCAACATAGGTTCTACCCATAAAAACCCGAGATCGACTCCCTATACATGCAAACCTATACATAAGCATAGTTTATCAATATTTAGATTTCATTCAATTCGACAAAAGGTGCAATATGATAGATGATTGCCTTGCTGCTCAGGTAGCTGCCTATAGTTACCCACACAACACTCGCCGAAATTCAGAAAATCGGAGTTGTCTTCGACCACGGTCGCCTCTTGCTCCGGCTCCTTGTTAGCTAAACAAGAATGCGTGCAATGATGAGTATGAATGAAAGCAACAAGTCATGCCACAATACTTAACAACATGCTAGAAGTATAAGACATGCGAATCAATGCAATACTAAATGATCTAAATGAAATCCGGAAAGTAACAACCATCCGGAGTATCCGAATTGGTTCGGAGTATCCGGGCTCAGACCCTCCGGGTGAATCTCTGGAAGAGGCGCTCGGTTGTTGACTTTTTATTTGATTGGCCCGGAGTATCTGGGTGAATCCAGAATATCCGGGTTCCAGAGTATCTAAGCCATCCTCCGATGAAGGCTCTCGGTTAGCCACCATTCTAACTTAACCCGGAACCTCTGGGTTGGTCCAGACTATCCGGGATGTACCGGACACTCCAAGTGAGGTTCCGAACGAAGCTCTTGGCTACACGATCACACAACTACCCGGAGTCTTCGGGTTTGACCGAATTATCCGAGTGATACAGACTTGGGTTCTTCATGATTTTTCCCCTCGGGTGATTTGACTCACTTTACAAATCTGTGCTACACAAACGTGCATATGCCATATCCAAAAGATTCTAAACCAAACTCGCACCCTAAACCCTAACCAATTTTGAACATAATTCGACGGACTATTTCTGTTGAACCCGGAGTCTCCGGGTGAGTTCGAAATATCCGGGTCAGCCTAGAAAAACTATTCTCGAGAGGATTTTGATTCGAGTTGCGATCTTTTCCAAGCCTAAAAGGAACATGTTAGGGATAGTCTAAGGGTCCTAGAACTTACTCATCAACTATCAACACGACTCTAGAGCTCATTTTCGACCAAAACTCCATTTTTACTTAAAAAAACTCAAGAACACCAAGAACTTCAAGAACTACTCGATTCTTTCACGAAAACAAAAATAGATTGGATAGATGAGTAGTTGATGAGCTAGAGAATACAATGATACCACATGCATACCTTGAATCCTCCACTTGAGCTTGGACTTTGGGAGAAAAGAGAGAGTGAGCTTGAGTGGGAGAGTGAGACGGGGAGCTGCTGCAGCTGAGCTACTGAGTGAGGGCGTGGGGAGTAAGGGAGGAGAGAGAGAGAGAGAGAGAGAGAGAGAGAGAGAGAGAGAGAGAGAGAGAGAGAGAGAGAGAGAGAGCAGGTGGGGTGCTGCCCACTTGATAGAGAGAGTGGGTGAGGTTTGGGGCCCTCGTGTTAGAGAAAATGGGTAATCCCAAAGCAATTTTCATTCTTTTCTCCCCTAATTTAGGGGCTTTTTATTAATACAGAAAAGTTTAGAGGCTGAAGTGAAAAATTGCCATTTTCCTGAAATAAAAATAATTTGAAAAGCTGAATGGATTAAGGGCTGCTGACGTGGCATGACACGTAGGCAAGTTTGAGGATGTGGCCGGATGATGTGACAGGCTGAGCTATCATGGCTAAGCTGACTGGATTAAAGAAGGTAACACATGGCGACATGTGGTTGGTTGGAGAAGGGTTATCCGTCGATCTACTCTCGGATCTAATGGAGACGACGCTTTGGAGCTAGTCGGCTGACTACAACGATGGCGGAAGGGAACGAGTAGCGACGGGAGAGGGAAAACACGGCGGCAGACTCACTAGAGTTGGCCGTAAACGGCACTCCAGTGTTCAGGGTGCAATGACAAGCAGTAGTGTAGCACCAAAGCAGCAGGTGAGAACAATGGAGTGGGTGGTGTTAGCAGGGACGTGATGACGTGAGCTGGCGGCATCGAACAGTGGTGGTAGCTCACCGTTGCATCGTCGGAGATAGCTAAATGACTCTAAACCGCACCAAAACAAGCGCGAGGGAGTTCAACAGAGAGAGGGGAACACAGGGAAACTTCCTAGGGGCTCACCTTGGATGAGAGACGCCTGTAGAACCGTCAACGATGGTGCACAGCGGATGGGGCTTGGAGCACATCAAGAAGGGTTGTTCGTAGGCGGAGAGTCAATGAGAAACGACGAAAATATCTCCTCGTGATCTTGCAGTGCCAGAGCTAGTCCCAGAAGCGGTGGGGAAGTGGCAAGAGTGGCGAGCGGCGAGCTCGGCCATGGTGATAATGGCGGCGGCGGTAGATCAATCGATCAAGAGTTCGAGTGCTCGGGAGCAGCGGCGGCTCTAGGGTTTGAAGGCGGTGCGGACGTCGAGGGCTCTTGGGTCCTATTTATGGGCAGGGTGATTTGATGGGGCTGGGAACCAAGGTGGCCGCGCAGTCGGAGTTTGGCTCAGGTCAGAGGTAGGAGATGGGCGCGAGGACCACATGTTATGGGGAGAGAGGAGGCGGCCGCTCGGAAGGTGACCTCCGGGCAGCAGGCGTGTGCAAACAAGAAAGCCTAGGTGAGGCGCGGGTGTGGAGACAGGCCAAAGAGTGGCCCCATTGGGAGGAAGAGTGGTGGCCGATATGGGCTAGTCAGCGGGCTTCGGTCAGGAGAGGAAAAAGAGTGGGCTGTGAGAAAAAGGAAGAAAAAGAGAAAAGAAAGGAGATTTGGCCGAAGGAGAGAAAAAAAAGATATTTTCTTTTGCAATCCATTTTCAAAATTTTCCAAAAATTAAACGACGCGCCTCGGGGTTTTTAAAAATTATTTTTCACACAATTAAAACTCTAATGCAACTATTCCACCATGAATGCATTCAACCATAATATAACCTATGGAAAAATTAAATTTATTTTAGAAAATAGGTTTTAACCTATTCTATTTATTTAAACCCTAATTAATTTTTAGGAAAATTTTAGGAAATTATGAAATAAAAAATCAGACTGTTACAGCTTGCTACACAACCGCTTCTATTTTGGCGTATGTCATCCATCTCTCCTATGCAAGTTCTTCTTTTAAAATGGCCATCATTTCTGACATATTTTCTTTTCTTTGTTTCTTGTAAGTGTCAGCATTTTTTTGAATCCGACCTTCCAAGGTCTCAAACCCTTGCCGCGTGTGTGACCAGTGTGCTCTTGTTTCCTAGTGCTAAGATTAGCTCGTCGTTCTCTCTACTGCCAGGAAAGAGCCCTGGGCACACTAGACATGGGCATCTCTAAGCTTCTATGTGACTTTTAGTTCTCGTTCGCTTTTGAAGCATAAGCTTCCATCAGCCACACGAGTCACCCCTCTCCCATATAGGTAGTTCTTCACTCATGGAATCCACTCAGCCATCATAGGTGTGATACTGCTTTTAGTTACGTCTTCTTCCATCTTCTCCCACTCGTCAAGTTTCCTAATGTACCCATATGAGCTGGTTCTGTGGGCGTATAAGTTCTTCTGGGAGTTGGCCTTGTTTGCTTCGCTAATCTTTTTTGCTTCCTCCGAATCCATGTACTTCACAAAATCATTCCAAATATCTTTCACCGTCGGATAATCATCCCAGTCCGGTGTTCGCCCTTTCAAGTGATAATTTCTGTACAATTTACTCTTACAATTCTTAAAAATTCTGTCAATTATTACTAAGGCCTGATGCTTCACTATGGCCATGTTGCATCCTTCAGGGTACTCTTGCGATAACTTGCCCCACATAAAATCCTTGATGCCCCACTTGTCACCTCATTTGCCTCTCCAATTTCTATAAGTGATTGCGACATGGTCCCTTATGAGACACCTGCATGCTGTCTTGAATGGCTCGAGTACATTTAGAGGTTTTATAGGCTCCCCAGCTGAATCAACCTCCGTAATGACAAAACGTCCCTCAGGCATCTTGCTAGGACCACGACCATGCCTCGGTTCTTTGGACGACTAACCATCCAGCGCAACATCACTGGTCGGAGATGAGAGTGCATCATCAGTGATCGGACCCTCTGGAGCATTAGCATTAGGTTAATTCAAGTTGAGGTATGCACTCGGGCTTCGCTCCAGAGTATAATCTGAGATTAGATCCTGGTCAGAGGAGGGGCCTTGTATTGGTGGGCATGTCCGTGGGCGGCGACTTGATTTTGTACGTGCCACTCCTACATAAAAATTCCATCTATTCAAATTTTTTGTAATATCAACATTAGCATATATGACAGCTAGCGGATACATCAAGAAATAGCAACTATCAGATTATGCTTAAATGCATCAAATAAATATTTCAGCATACTACTTAGGATGACCAAATAAGAGAACACTAGCTGAATAGCCCGTGCATTGCTACGGTAACAAAAACAGATCTTGCAACCAACGAGTTGACCAATTAAGAGAACATCAGGCCGCCAACTAATCATTCAGTAAATCACATTGATTGCTCTAGTAAAATTTAAGGAAACAAAGAGTGAAGTGCATCGAACAATGAAGCTATATGATTAATATTTTCTCAGATGAATAATTCATCTCAATTTACATCATTTTACAATGTTAGACCTAGTGATTGTACTCTTGTCTTCTCAATGTGAATATGAATGCTAGATAAACCATTCAGAATTTGGGCACATGGTGAGTTGTAGAATACTGATCCATATAATTAAACCAGCAGAGTGTGACTTATCCATAGATGACAAATTGTATTAAGGTTTTTGACATAACATTACCAAAATGAATTGAATAGGGGTTCTGGGCATATGACATGGGATTCAACATGTTTCACATAATCCACATGGCATAGTAAAACTTCTATCAAAATTTGAGAATTTTTGGAGCCACATATGATTTACTATGCATTATTGAAGCTATAGTAAAAAAGAAAACCTTATGATAGCTCAACTGGCTAAACTCTACTCTTTCATTGCTAAAGAAAATGTTATATTACCTTTGTTGACTATGATTATTAGCATCACTTACCTAACCTTATAAAAAAACCAGTAGAAACTCAAAAAATTGGGAATTAAGTTCAAGTAAACAAGTTTAATTTGCTAGTATATATGGTACGATATATGCAATAACTGCATGACTTCACCATAATGCATACCAAAAATGGATCATCTTGTAGGAAAAAAAAAAGGACTACGGTAGATGAACAATGAAACTGAAAATAGACTCCACTAGTAAAAAAACATTGGTTACAAAGTATAAATAAGAAAATTTTACTTGAAACATTGTTAGGGTTTTTCTCATTTTGTTTTGCCAAACTCCACTTTTTTCATTTGTAGTGGTGACTAAATATATATGTTTGTCAATAGCCAATATATGCATACAGACCCAAAATCAAAATAATTAAGTTATATGTCAAGTAGTCCTCTACTTGCTTATGCACATGTACCAAATCTCTAATAAATGTGGTTTTTTTCCTTTCTGAAACTTGGCATGCATATGAATTAACTAAGCAAGATCATGCACCGTCACTACCGACCCTACTACCAACGGTACCACACTGAGCAACGAGAACTGAGTTAGCGCCTCTGCCGATGACCGAAACGGTTTGGCTCCCGAAGAAGCTATCGAGATCATCGACATCTCTGAAGAGGATAAGGAGGAAGACGATGCCATACTC
This sequence comes from Phragmites australis, assembly GCF_958298935.1. Taxonomy (NCBI): domain Eukaryota; kingdom Viridiplantae; phylum Streptophyta; class Magnoliopsida; order Poales; family Poaceae; genus Phragmites; species Phragmites australis. The sequence goes on along the minus strand of NC_084941.1, from coordinate 17,366,286 downwards.
AAGTCAAGGTTAACTGCACGCTAGTGGGGCTGTGGAGACTCCGGCGGGGTAACTCCAGCTTTATACCCGGGCCAAATAGCCACGTAGGTCCGGAAGATGAAGCGAAACCAACACCGCAATGTCCCCCATTGAATACCTGGGGGGCCGTGACCATACCCCGGTCGTCCCTCCAATACGTGGCAGCGCTCCATGACGAATGCCTCATTTTCTCGCACAGATGTCCCGTCACATTAATAACCTAAACCCCTTTCAGCGCGTGACAGGGGTGTGAGCACAAGACCCTAAACGACCCCCTACATTGTCCAGTCAGAACACGGTAGTGGTATGTCTTATCCTGCAAGGCAAACACGTGGGATCCTCCAATTCCACACGTAACCTCTACTCTAGCGACCTCAAAGGACAGGAAGAACCATACCAAAGGAATCCAGATAACTTGTATCGGTCTCAACACGGAACCCGGAAGTACACCACATCCATCGATGTCCCTCTAACCTGGGGTCCCAACATCGCGCATGATAGCTCCAACAAACTCCTGGGCAGATCGCCACCACCAGTACGCCATCAGCCTTGGGCTTGCCATCAATGTACTCGGTTTCTAAATGAAAAAACTTCTCAAAGCACAGGGAATTGCCATCGGGCATCCTTGATACTATACCAGGCTAGGGTTTGTTTTTCCTCTACATTCTCTCCCCCCCTCTGAAACATCGGGGCACGAGAATGAGGGGGTACTGTTGGGGGAAAAATAAATCAGCCTAAGGATAATGGTTGAAAATTACCATCCAGTTCCCTCCGGAGCCTTGATCTCCAGACCCTCAATTAAAGGCTCAACCTCTGAAGTCATCAGATCCCTTCACGGTACCTCTTCGTACCTATGAAGTCTTCCCTTGTCTTAGCCGGCTCGGTCTCCCGAAGGCTCAGCCTCCCAAAAACCCGATGTCCCGAAGCCTTGGTCCCCTGAAACTTCAGCCTCCTGAAGCCCCAGCCTTCCGAAGTCCTACTTCCCAAAGATTTCATCTCCTGGTTCCATGCCTCCGAAGGCCCCCCACCTCGGGCTACTCGGGCCGCCTTCCCAAAGGCTACAAGGTGAGTCAACAGGCCTTAGGAAAGATCTGACGGAAGGGGAGCACCGGTCGTGCTTTGCCTGCAAGGAAGTGACCGGTATTAAAAGCCTAGGCTGATGGACGTCGCTCTAACACTCCGGCGTAATGGAGGCTATCCTGACACCCCTGACAGTGCGATGCCGGACTGCAATTGATGATCGGCTCACCACACTCAAGGGGGCAGGCACCACAATAGTTACCACGATGGATATTTATCTCCGCCGATAGGGTAGAAAGTAGTTATCCGGGATAAGGTCCAGTAATTCGATCAGATCTCAGATATCTGTACATTATGATAACTTGTACGTCAAGCTACGCATGGCCCTATAAATAGGGGGCCATGGTCATCTGGGCAGGAGGACGAGCTAGAAAGCAAAAAAGACACAAAGGTGAAAACACACCAAGTCACACTGTGATACTCCTCCCAGAGCGATCCATTTTTTCTACCATCAATACATTCATGATGTTCCTTCCTCTTAAACTTCGTCTCTAAGCTTGAGTCTTCTCCTTAGAAGAAACTCTCGCCGTACTTGCTGGGGCAAGACGAACTCTTGCTCCAACAGCTATGAGTGCGGAGGCCTATTCCATTTTTCCCTTTCTGATTTTAGCAATAAGTCTGTAAACCATATTTGTGGCACTTTTAATGATGATGCTAGTGTTTGGCATTCGCGGTTATGTCATTTAAATTTTGGTTCTATGACTCGACTTTCCAGCATGAGTTTAATTCTAAATTTCCATGGTCGAAGGTTCTAAGTGCCATAGTTGTGTGCAATCAAAACATCCTTGTAAGCCTCATAAGACAGCCGAGGAGAGAAATTTGGCACCTCTAGAACTCATTCATTCAGATCTATGTAAAATGAATGATGTGTTGACAAAGGGTGGAAAAAGATATTTCATGACTTTGATTGATGATGCGACTAGATATTGCTATGTTTATTTGTTGAAAACGAAAGATGAGGCTCTAGATAATTTTAAAATCTATAAGGCAGAAGTTGAGAATCAACTAGAGAGAAAGATCAAAAGAATTAGGTCAGATTGTGGTGGAGAGTATTTCTCTAGTGATTTTGACTTATTCTGTGTGAAACATGGGATTATTCATGAGAGGACGCCTCCCTATTCACCCCAATCAAACGGGGTTACCGAAAGGAAGAACCGCATATTGACTGACTTGGTTAATGCCATGTTAGACACTGCAGGATTATCTAAGACATGATGGGGGGGAGACCCTGTTGACTTCATGTCATGTCCTGAATAGAGTTCCTCTCAAGGATAAGGAGAAAAACCCAATTCGAAGAATGAAAAGGAAGAAAGCCATCACTTTCTTATTTGCGCACTTGGGGATGCTTGGCGAAAATCAATGTACCAATAACTAAAAAGTGCAAGCTCGGACCTAAAACGGTGGATTGTATCTTTCTCGGATATGCTCATCGAAGAATTGCTTATAGGTTTTTAGTGGTTAAATCTGAGGTACATGACATGCATGACGATACAATGATGGAGTCTCATGATGCAACATTTTTTGAGCACATATTTCCTATGAAAGATTTATATAACATGTCTAGACTATCTTCTGAGATGATTTCTAGACCTACTCCACCTCTTGAGTTTATTGAACAAACACATGAGAAAGATCCTGAGGAGGATGACAGTGATGCTCCTAGGAGGAGTAAGAGACAAAGGACTGCAAGTCTTTTGGCGATAATTTTACTGTGTACCTTGTGATGATACTCAGAAGTCTATTTTAGAAGTGTTTGCATCTCCAGATGCAGACTACTGGAATGAGGCTGTTCAGAGCGAAATGGATTCTATCATCACAAATAGGACTTGGGAGGTCACAGAACGACCATATGGTTGCAAACCTGTAGGTTGCAAGTGGGTGTTCAAGAAGAAGCTTAGACCTGATAGTACTATTAAAAAGTACAATGCTCGGCTTGTGGCCAAGGGTTACACCTAAAAGGAAGGTGAAGACTTCTTTGACACTTATTCACCTGTTGCGAGATTGACTACTATACGAGTGTTACTTGGCTGCCTCACAGGATCTCATCGTTCATTAGATGGATGTTAAGATAACTTTCTTTAATGGAGAGTTGGACGAGAAAATTTATACGGAACAGCTTGATAGGTTTGTAGTAAAAGGTCAAGAAGGCATAGTGTGTAAGTTGTTGAAGTCCTTGTATGGCCTTAAACAAGCTCCTAAACAATGGCATGAGAAGTTCGATAGAGCTTTAATATTTGCAGGCTTTTTGGTCAATGAGGCAAATAATGAGGTCAAGTCTTTCTTATCTCAAAGCTTTGATATGAAAGATTTGGGTGAGGCTGATGTAATCTTAAACATCAAGTTAACCAAAGCAGAGAATGGGATTACTCTTGTAGAATCTCATTATGTTGAGAAGGTCTTGAGCCACTTTGGCTATCAGAAAAGCAAGCCTTCTCCAATACCTTATGATCCCAGTGTGATACATCGAAAGAATAAGAAAAGTGGCAGGAACCAACTGAGATATTCTCACATTATTGGATCACTCATGTACCTAGCTGGTCATACAAGGCCTGGCATCTCATTTGTTGTGAGGAAATTGAGCCACTTTACTTCTAACCCGGGTGATGAACATTGGCGTGCGCTTGAGCGAGTCATGCATTATTTGCTTGGTACTACGAGTTATGGTCTTCACTATTCTGGGTACCCATCGATATTGGAGGGTTATAGTGATTCAAACTGGATATCTGATGCTGATGAGATTTACGCCACAAGTGGATATGTAGTCACTCTAGGTGGTACTACTGTGCCATGGAAGTCTTGCAAACAGACCATCTTGATGAGGTCAACTATGAAAGCAGAACTCATTGCATTAGACACAGCCACTATTGAGGCAGAATGGCTGCGTGAGTTATTGATGGACTTACATGTGGTTGAGAAACTAGTACTGGCTATTCTTATGAACTGTGATAATCAGACGGTTATTATAAAAATAAACATTTCTAAGGATAATGACAAGTCCTCAGGGCACATAAAGAGATAATTGAAGTCTGTTAGGAAATTGAGAACTCCAGAGTGATTACCTTAGATTATATCCAAACAACTAAGAACCTAACAGATCCCTTTACAAAAGGACTATCACAGAGTGTGATAGATAATGCATCGAAGGAGATGGGTATGAGATGAGTTATACCATAGTGGTAACCCAACCTATGTTATCGAAGATCCCGTGAATTAGGACCTGGGAATAACAAGCTATTGGTCTAACTGGAGGAGGGTACCTTTGTTGTTTGACCCACTTGAGTGAAGGTGCAATACTCTCAGAGATCTATAAGGTAGGTTGGCTATTGCCTTAATATGTTATGTTGGCTTTAAGTAGCTAAGATGCTAACCTACAGGACATTCTTGAAAGAACACATCTATATGAGTCTGACTGTTGGTCGCAGTCTATGAGATTTGGGTGATCTCTTGTAAACTCATGAAGAGACCATGGAGTAGGACTTATATGCTCCACCCGCGAGGTAGCCTACTGGTAGCCAAGTATCAGTTATGACTTTAAATAAAACTTGTCTGCATAGAGCTTGCAATTCAAGACATAGTCCATTGTTCAAGTTGTAAATGAGTGTAGCGTGATGTTCTAGTCCATTGTTCAAGTTGTAAATGAGTGTAGCGTGATGTTCTAGGTGGATATTCAACTTAACAGTCTCCACCGAAACACAGGTATATCAAACAACAGTAGAAAACTGGCAATTCTTTATGGGACTTCGAGATCTGATGGGGGATTATTAGAATTATTAGGGTTGACCCATATAATAATTCATAATAAATCTCAAATGCCCATATTGTGAAGAGATGGCCCATATTGAGATCCACCCTCTATTAATACCATATTGCTAATGAAAGTAGAGGTTGGAAGGTTTTCTCCTTATATATATGCAAAGACCCTCACCTCATTGGGTACACGTACAACATAGACTGCTAATTGAGAGTACACATAAAATTAGGAACACTCTTATTACGTGAGTCTATATAAGAATTAGGATTTTGCCTCTTTTTCTCTCGATTGTGCTGCCGCTGTAGTCTATTCCTCGCTCTTGAAACCCTTACTCTTGAGATCTTGCACCGGAAGAGAACGAATAAGGTTTTGGGAAGCGCTCCGCACGACTGCTCAAATTCTTCACCACGACTCATCTTTCTAGTCGCTTGGGCACTGCCCATTGTCATCGTCAACAAACTTGGCGCGCCATCAGCAAGATCAATCATGCCGTCAATACAGTACAACCAGCATCTTCAACGACCTCCATAACGCAGGACCAACACATAAAAATCTTGTTACTGGTACTTTATTTCCTACGATTCATAATTTTGAGTATAGTAGATCTAGTCATATGTTGTGTATTCGTACATAAGTCTAAATTATGCTTTGATGATATAATCATATCAGTTTATTAGTCTCTGCTTATAAATTATTTATAGATTAAATTAAACCTAAATGTGCCTTATGAACAACCGTGTTTTCTTCTTCATATTGGCCGGTGATAAAAATATCATCAGTCCCGTTAATAAGCAATGTATGTGCCGGCGACAGAGGACGCATGCACTGGTCGAATGCTATAGTTCTCTCTAACGTATGAGCCAGGTGCTCGATTCACCTTTAACGTGGAAAACTTCATCTATGGAAAGGGAGGCTGATGACCAGATGAGCACACAAGAGTAAAATACATTCCAGCATATATAAGGAGCTTGTCAACATCAGCAGCAACATATGGAACCTGATGCTGCTGGGAGACGGGATGGATATCCGACAACTGAAGTGTTGTGGGTGGGCTACCGTCAGTGAGTATCACTTGCCTTCACTTTGTTCTGCGTGCATGATAGATTTTGCATGTGCCAGCTTCCTCTTGTGAGAACAAGGCCCTTGCATAAACATCAGCATTGATCGACTGTACTGGTGTGGCGTCCACACCATCCTAGATACATCTGAACCTGCCACCTTCAGCGTGGGAAACTTCATCTATGGATAAGAGATGCTGATGATCAGATGAGCACAAAAGAGTTCAAAAAAAATACAAGCTAGAATCAGAATGGACAGACAAAAGAGAACTAGAGTCATTCACTCGATCAATTTCTCGACTTGTTCCACCCGTGCATGCTCGGGGCTATGAGCTTGTTAGCCCGTCTTCTGATTATGTTGTTGTTTGCTGGAAAACGTGCTATGCATGTAATTTAGTATTTAACCTACTCTTGTGCTTTTCCTAGTTCAAAATTAAAGTAAAATGTTTGGGTCAGTTATCATTGATGGAAAAAAGAATTGTGAGCGTAAGACAATTGAATGAGAAGGGTCATGAACAAATTATCACGCCAGTTGTACATACACACGCGCGCCCCTTCACACAGGTTATACTCGCTGAAGAATGGCGGAAACTTAATTGCTTTGTCAGCAATCCGAATAGGATTGTTGCCATGCATCTCTTGATCGAAACACCATTATTTCTCCTTGAGAAACGGTGCAGTCAGCTGCCATTTTCTTTACATAGACGCAAACGAATCCCCATGCCAACTCTTGCACGTAGTAGATATATACACGAATGGTTTCAGAAGCAGCCACACGTCGGGGGAAGCTTCCCCGTGGATCGTATCCTCTCTGCCTTCTCCCTGACCTTCCTCTCCGCGTTCCTCCTCTTCTCCTCCACCGTCAACCTTGACGCGGCGGCCACCTTGTTGATCCTTGACATCTCCTTGTTGTAGTCCTCCAGCGCCTTCGCTCGCTTCCTCTCCGAGTCACTCTGCAAGAGAAGATATCTTCAGTGAGCCTCTTCATGCAGAGTGCCCGTTTATTGGATCGTTGCGAGATACGTTCGTATGTAATGTGAAATACAAGTTATGTTTCAAATAAGAGGAAAGCCAAATATATAACAATGAATTCTGTAACGGATGGAAAATTGGGAGTAAATGGATGATCAAGAAAAATACGCGCTCGTATAATGAATGTAAGCTAGCACAAACCTCATTTTTCAGTTCCTTTTGGCGCCTGGCCTTGGCCTTCTTCTCGGTCTCCCATTCAGCTATGGTTTCCATCGTCTCGTTGCACCTAGAGATTGGTGGCAGTTGAATGTTAGCTTCAGATCAATAATTTACCAAACGATCATCGCATCGAATTCACCACTCACTGCTTCTTGATTTTCGTCAGCTTTTCCTTCTCCCAAGCATCTGCCATCGCTTCCGCTTCACTGGAAATAGCCGTTCCCGAAGTGGCAACCCTACTCCCTCTACCGGAATATGAGCTCATTGGTTTGTCTGTGGGGGCTGCAGGTGGCACCTGCTGATTCATCTGATCTTGCTCAAACCTCCTGCTCCCTTTCTTTTCTATTGGTTTTCGAGCAAAACTCGGATCCTTCTTTACGCTTGGGGCAGAATCGGCCACCTTCTCTACCACGCTTTGATCTGAGGTTATTCCCTGTGGCTTTTTTTGTGCCGGTTTTAATGGCCTCCTCACCGACACATTAGCTGAAATTTCACCAAATGGTATTAATGTATTGTCACAATTAGCAAGGCACACACAAACAATGAAACAAAAGCTGAAGATTATATTTGTATTGCGCACCTCCTTGTTCATCATCATAATCATCATCTACAGGCTCTTTACCGCTAAACCATTTAGAAATTTTGCTGCCTTCAATAGGCCTTTTCAGGCTTTCACCTCTCTTGGTTGGTGATTTCAAAGGTGGTGTGGTCTGACGCTCGTCAATTGACGCTGGCTTCTTTTGCGACCCTAACTTATCTGCAAGAGGCTTGTTTTCGGATACAAATTTCTCCGAAACAGGTTTCTCATGAGATGCCAATTTCTCCTCCTCTAGTGCAGCAATCGCATACGCCACTGCTGCCACCGTGGCTGCATACGCTGCGTCGTGTTCCTCCCCATTACTCATTAGCCCTGACAACGTCAACTTTGATCACTCGGCTTCCATAATAATTTCAACCGTTTCAACATAAATCAGATAAGAATAGTAGATTTAAATTATTTACACCTCTACGGAAACTTGTGCTTTGCTGAGATGGTATTGTTACAGTCTCGTTGCCACCTTGACCTTCCTGGCCCACCCCAGAAAACGTAACCCTGGAGAGAGGAAACCAGTATCACAAAATCTTGGTCAAAGTTCTAAATAGTTGTCATTTCCAACAGAAGATGAACATTTTCTGCAGATGCTATCTCTATGCTATGGAAAATAACATCGTTTGCTAGCTCCACTTTGAGGATTATAAAACCTTTGTAAAGACCTAATGGAAGAAGCGATAGATGCTACAAAGCAAAGAAATCAAACACGCAAAAGCTTACAATCGGAGTAGCGAAATGGAGCAATGAATATATAGATGAAGCTGTAAAGGTTTCTTGAAAAGATATGTACCTCAGTTGTTTCATGTCGCCATCCATGACGCAAGATCGAGTTGTGAACATCCAAGATCTCTCCTTATGCGCAAGCGCAACCTTGTGCAATGCACTCCAACTCCAAGCTTAAGTAGTAAGCTAAGTGTTGTACCACAAATTGCCTGTAAGTATATATATAGAGAAGGTTTAGAGAGAATACGAGATACAAGGCACGAAAGCAGTTGTCTTGCATTGGAGGCATGCAAGGGAAGGAAAGTGGAATCGCTTTGCCTTGTTCAAGTCTTTAAGAATCTCAACCCAGGCCTTTTGCTTGCAGTGTGATAGCTACTGCTATTAGATTCTTCTCCTCCCTTTCTGAATATTTGCCCTTCTTAATCTGTCGCACAGTGCAGTTTTACATTTGCCGCACAACCTAACGATATTATCAACTTAGAATGTTACTACATTGGAACCGAGCATCCAAAGTTCTGGTTGCAAATGAATAGTTTGCTGTGTTGGATGCACTGCTCAAGGTATGTATCTCAGGTTTTGTTTGGTATTCTCCACGGATAATCCAATCCATTGCCTATTTTGTTGTCAGAGTATTGATTTAAAACAATGCAAATTAACCAATATAAATTGCAGTACATGGCAACTAAAGCAAAAACATTATCCTCCACTTCCAACAAGTCATTATGCCGTCTACCACAAGTTTCCCAATTGCCATGATAGTTAGAACTATGGAAAACAAGTGGAGCCAAACAAACCTGAGCAGCAAGCAAACCATGGCAAAGGTAGAAGAAAAGTTAACTTAAAAGATAGGCCACCAAGGTAGAAAAATGCGGTACTCGATCCTCCATAACATTTAGAAGCGTTATAATCATACCAAGCACAGCACTCCGCTGAAATATAGCAGAAACACACAGATGGAAAATATCATATCTCAAGGCTTGAACACAATAACGTGCAGAGGGTTCAGTCGTCACCATCAACCATGCAGATGACAAAACTCCAATAATAACCAGCGCAGAGGATACAATGAAGCAACTAACTTAGCATATAATACAAACAATAACGTGCAGCTAGTTTCACATAACATACTGTTATCTTTTACTCGCACTCAACACAACCACTATATAACCTGAGTACCAGACTAACCATCTACTTAATAGAGCTACAAATATATCTAGCACAAAAATGCTACATTAAATACATGTCCATTCGTTCCAGACATAGGAGCAGCACAGGCAACTGAAACCCAGTAGCTTCAATGCATTGTTCTCACAAGGTGGGGTTATAACGAAGATGCTGCTCATAGTAATCTATAAGCTGCAAACGAGAAAAGATAATTGTTGTGGTGTTATTTGATTTTCCTTCATCAAGTGACATGAGAAGACAATGAGGTCATACCACCAAGGGGTTATTAGCTTTCAACTCCTTGTCATCCACAAATACCTCCTCTCCATCGGACCTGTTCATCATGATGGTTAGGAAAAATATTCAGCAAATTTAATAAGACGAACACATATGTACAGAGCATAATGGCAAACATGTGAAGAGGAGTTATGTTGACCAAACATGTAAACCACTTTGTGCTAGTAGAAACATAAAGAACAAGAAACCGGATGGCACACTCAACAGCAGAGACAGTGCAGGGTAAAAACATTAAAATGCCATGATAACTAGACAGGATAATCACTGATCGATGATGACAGTCCAGATGGTTTATCGTAACATCACTTTTTCCATGTGTATGTAATGAATTTAAAGGTTCTAGAGCTGACCCATCACTACAGCACTTGAATGCCAGATCAATATGCTACTACCAAAGCTATGCAATATCTCCTTTGACTAAAGAACATGGATCGCAAATTTACTTGAAATACATAGAAGACCGTAGTCCAGCTTACAGAGTGAAAGAGCCTGAATGCTCCGTATTTTCTTACCAAAACCATTTTGAAAAGGCATTTCCAAAGCTGACTGGAATAATGCATAATACAGTCAACGAAATGAATAATACAACAATTTATGCCAAGACACCTGAAAGGACTTCTTGTTACCAATACCATATGGAGTAGTAACCTACAACATAACTGTATTGTATGATTTGGAACATGTCACCATTTGTTTCTGTTATTCAAAATTTGGTGCAGACCAAGAGATTCTATGCCTAGATTAGGATTTCATACCAATGTATATTAAACAAATCATGAGTTCATTCTAATAATCAGGAATGTAATCCCCCAAGTTGAGGTACATGAGAATATTCAAATGCATACTTTGAGCTCCCAGATAAACTCTTCTGAAATTAACTTCCTAATATTCATTGGACAAAAGGTCCAGAATCTAGGCGAGCACGAACAATAAAGTAGTGCACGAAACATGTTGACTGTATAATTTAAAACATATCACCATTTGTTAACATTGCTTGAAGTTGTTAAAAACAAGGTACTTCCATGCCCGATTATCATTTACTATTTGATACCAAAGTATTAAAAAAAAATTGATAATATATAAAGTATGTATCTCTTAAGTTGAGGTACACTGGAATATATATACAAATGCACATTTAAAGCTACCGAATGAACTCTTCCTAAATTATCTTCGTAACATTGGCCTAATTATATTATCCAATCCATTTCATAGGAAGCTCAACAAATTGATCTGAAGACAATTTAGCTATCATAACCCAAGATTATCAGAACAAGAAAGAGATTGATTTCAAAAACCAGTGTCCAGAGTACAGGATGTAATACATAACAACAATATTAAGAAGGCTCTATTATATATCCTAAATCCATGTCTAATCTAGCCCAATCCTAATTTTATGAATATTCTAGAAAATTGGATAGGAAATTCAACTAAGTTCCTAATGGACATGATAAATGCATGTAAATATATCTTTATAGCTACTGTCATGCAGACAAACAATTTGAGTTTTAAATCCATTCACATATTGCACTATCAGCTTAGCGCCTTGGGATAAGACATGAAGCAGAAGATAATATAAAAAAAAATCTGTAAATGTGTGAAGAAGAACCAACAGTAAAGGTGATACACTAAGGACAGCAAATTAAGCACTCTACTCTGACAGACTTGTGGTTCAATGTTGCCTAACATATCATTCTTTGCGGTGATCTTGCTCTTATTCGAAAGGGAGCAACACCAAAATCAGTAAGTGGAAATTAAACTTCGTATAGATTTAGTAACTAAGACCAGTAGACTAAGGAAGAAGCTACAAAATTAATCACCTGAGTGCCTTGAACGTTATTGAAACTTGCTGCACACCATCCAAAATGGTGGCAAAATAGCGCACTGGCTTGATGATCTTAGTAATATGAATTTGGCTAGCACAATCCTCCCCCTTGTTCTTATCACCAGTTTCTCCTTCTGTGGAGTCAACATACTCGTTGCCTGGCTTCTCACTTGTGCGATCACGAAGATCTCCTTGCTCTTGTGTTGCTTCATCCTGCTTAAACCTCCTCACACATCCAGATTTGCGCTTCTTGGCACCAGTCACCTGGCCACCCTGAGATGGAGGTGCCCGTACTGAATTGTTCACCTTTGATAAATCATTCACGGGGTGATCGTCAGTCAAGCTAACAGATAGAGGAGCCCATTGAGATGGAAGCCCATCCGAGACCACACCATAACTACCCTCCTGTAGTACTCTTTGCCCAAGAACATTCATTGACCCTTCAAGCCCCACAAATGAGGACTTGTTACTATTATTACTGGCTCTCCTAGTACTTGTCCTGCTGGGAAATATCTTGGGTTCTGGGGCAGGAGTGCGAGGCAGGGACCGGGACTCTGACCGAGGTGGACGACCTCGTTTACCACGAGAAGGGTTATGATCGGTTGTTGGAGTAGTTGTGGTCTTACGCTTCCGTTTCCGAGAGGACCTTGGTGACCGTGACCTGCATTCCATGAAACCACCAGCACCAAAAACAATGTTATCTGCTGCAGATGTGAATCGAATGCAGGACAGAGAATTGTTCCGCATCCATACCGCTTCTCGAAAGCATCAACAAAGTCTTTGCAGGCCTTCAGGTTTTCGAAGGGCTCCCATGTGTTAGCACTCTCCGGCCACCCACGCCTTATAAATCGCATCAAAGTGTGAGGACTATAGTATCAGCAGTAATATTTGCAGTAAACATGCATAAACACGACATTCAGCTTTGAATCCGCAGTACACAATCAAGGAAAGAAAGAGCAATCATGCAGTATATAATGCATCTATTGAATGAAGCAAAGATGAAGTTAGAGGAAGACATAATTCAGTGTCTACCAAAGATGGCCACCAAATTGCAAGATGCGACGACATGCACACATTTGACAAGATAATGAAATAGTTGGTCCTAACATCATACCGCAATTAAAAGAACTTCAGTAGAACAATGCTATATTGCTATCAACAGCCATTCTAGACTAGCATGGAGTTCATGACTCAACACCCATACCGCACTAGAAACGTCCAGACAGCATGAAGAAGGTAGATCAAAGGTCACAATGCACTGATTTTCAATGAAACTCCACCAGAGGAATCAAATCATAGAAAAGACAAGAACATGGGTTCCATGAACTAATACAGAACCAAAATTTCCAGAGGAATTCATCACAGCCCAATATCTCCGAGATCACAATCCCCATCCAAGAACAAGCATATGTAATGCACCAAACACCAAACCACGCCCAAAGGCTGCGAACGGCGCAAAAATCTGAACTAACAATGCTCTGAACAAGCACGAGGAACTAGCGCTACGACTACCCGGAAATTCCAAGAAAAGAAAGGCATTGTGGGCGAGAGGAGAAGCGGCATCACCAACCATTTGACGAGGTACTGGAGCTGGCCCTTGCGGCGGCGGCGGCGGCGGATGGCCTCGATCTCAAAGAACCCCTCGGCCAGCTTCGGCGGCGACCCCCCCACCGCCACCTGCGCCGCCGTCTTTCCCGACGCCTCCTCCTTGCCTTCCGGCTCCGTCTCCCCACCTTCCCCCTGCTCCCCCTCTTCATCCCCTTCCCCCTCCTCTTCTTCCTCCTCACTCTGCTCCTCTTCCTCCTCTGCCTCAAAAGCCTCAGCCGGTGGCGGATCGCCGGAGCCCTCCATCGCCAGCGACTCTTTCTTTCCCCGCGCCATGGCGAATCTTGCCCCCACCCGCCGGCTTCACGTTCCCCTCGCGCACCTCCTCAAATAGATGGATCTTTTGCAGATTTTGCTGAGCGCGGTGCTGCTTGTTGCAGCCGCCTTTTCTTGGATGGATTTGTGCAGGGGGTATAGTCCGTACCGCGTGACGCTTCTATACCGGGACAATTGCTTTTTTCCATCCTACCGGATGGCACACGCCAAAATGCCACTCTACCAAAACTTCACTCCCATTTGCCACTAGGCTGAGATTGTATATACAGTAACCGCCAGAGCTGAAAACAGTACTATGAGCTAAAATTCTTATGTAATTCAAACTAAAAAATACCAAAAAATGTGTCGATTTTTGTACATGCTCTATAATTCATAAGCAACCCATTTTAACTGAATTCACCTAAAAATATTTTGTAGAATTCAAACTAAAATTCCCCAAAATGTGCTACTTTTGCAACTTGTAGCAATTTTTAAGGCCTTACAAAAATTCCCAAAAAATCTAGAAAAATTCACTAATATTCTTCTAATGTGATGTACTGATTTCTAAAATTATCTCACACCCTAGGTTATAAGTGAAAAGGTGAGTTCCTTTGTAATGTCTATTTATTATAATGTGATGTACTAATTTATTAGTAATGACTATTACAAAGAAACTCACTTTTTCACTTATAACCTAGGGTAGGAGATAATTTTAGAAATTAGTACATCACATTAGATGAATATTAGTGAATTTTCCTAGATTTTTTAGGAATTTTTTGTAAGGCCTTAAAAATTTCTAAAAGTTGCAAAAGTAGCACATTTTTAGAAATTTTAGTTTGAATTTTACACAATATTTTTAGTGAATTCAGTTACAATGAGTTATTTATGAATTATAGAGCATGTAAAAAATCGACACACTTGTTGACATTTTTTAGTTTGAATTATATAAGAATTTTAGCTCTCGGTTACTGTTTATCCGATCTGCTCAATGACATGCAGGCTCGTGGCAAATGGGAGTGAAGTTTTGGTAGAGTGGCAGTTTGGCATGTGCCATCCGATAGGATGGCAAAAACGTAATTGCCTTTACCAGAGCAGCAAATTTTTGTTTCCGTTTTTACCCCTCGATACGGTAGCCAGAGCAGCTTCTATACAAGAGCAGCAAATTCTCCTCGCCCGCAGGTCTTTTAGAAGAAAATTGCAGCAATGCAGGTGAAAACTGGAAATTGCAGAAAACGTTCAAGTGGCTTAGTAATATGTGAAAGGGAGAATCCCTCCACCTAGTTTCCAAAAGATAGGTGTGAAGACGTCAAAAATTCAAAATCACAGTATGGGTTAGAAAGATTAAATTTGAAGCATAGTGTGGTGAAAATACGTGTGCGTATTTCCATGTCATTTGAGATTGGACGCCAATGCGAATTCGAATGTACCCTGGTTTGAGTACAAGTAAATGCTTTTTCCATATGACTGTATGGTTTATTAAATAGCATGAACCTAGGTCATGTTTTGTACTCAATTTGGTTGGGTACGGGCATTTACGTGTAGGTCAACTAGCTAAAGCTACAACCAATGGAACACAAAGAGTGAACAAAAAAGGTAAATGTAAGTGTATAGATCCGAATACTATATTTCTACCATTGCAATATCATCTTGTTATCTATTTATGTATCAAATATGTTTTCAATGTTCTTGTGTAGTTAAAAAAAAAAATGTCATGCTTAAATCAAAGCGACTCAGAATTTAGGAAGTCCTTGAAAATGGGGAACTCCGGGTTCTATGCAAGGATCATGCCTATGCAGCCACACTCTGGGTTGTTGTCTCGTAATCTGGATTGCTAACCCTAGTGCTAAGAACGAGAGATTGCTTCTCGTGTCGCATCTAGTGATCATTTTTTTTCATTTTCAATTTTCACTATCCAATGTTCCAATACAAGGAAAAAATGACAGTTGCAATAGTTACTCATGAAAAGCGCACAATGGACTTGACTATTTTATCTGGCGAATACACATTTAACAAGAGGGCAATAAGTCCCTGCTAAAAGTTTTACTTAACCATTGAACAATAAAAAAGTCTCAACGGAAACCCTGTAGCAAAAATGCTTACTTAACATGGAGATTAGAAAATTCAGTTACCAAAGGGAAAAAATAATCTAAAATAGTTTTGACGTAGCCTGCCAAACTTTGGCATGGCAGCCTACCGAGCAAGACAGGTGACAGCAGCAGCAATAAATCTGGCATGCAAGCAAAAAGGATCATTGCAGCAAATCCGTCAAAGGAAATCGCTATGGGTGCCATCAAAAAGAGCGCAAGAACATGACGCTGGCAACAATGACGTCGGCCATCTCGGCGTGCTCGAAATAACTCAGTGAAAATCGTGTCACATATGCTGCGAAAAGCCTAAGCTTGTGACTCGATGCTACACACCCTTTTCCATCGCACAAAATACATCTAACGAACAAAAATGAAAAAGCTACATCCTAGATGGTTTGTTTAACATCAGACAATTTTTTCTCCTCATTTTCTCACCATTTTTCAATTCTTTTATTTTCCCCTCATTTTCTCACCATTTTCATCCATGATTTTTTTCTCATTTTCTCACCATTTTCACTAACCTCCTCCTCTTCCTCGTTGCCTCCACCTGTTGGGAACGGGTAAACAATATTAGACTAAAACAAAAAAAAATTACCGCATTCACCAAGACAACCATACTAGTAGGACACCATAGATCATTATCACTCGACATGCAGTGCAGCGGAAGAAAAGTTAGAGTAGACAGATCCAACATCATGCGCGCCACTGGCCAGCTCTGAGCGAGTGCGTTGTTGTCCTTGACCAGCTCCGAGCACCAGTCGCGCTCCTTGACCAGCTCTAGGCAGCAGTTGTGCTCCTCGACCAGCCTCTGAGCATGTCTATCGTGTCCTCGACTAGCTCCGATTGGTTGCGTCATCCTCCGCGACCAGTACCGAGTGGTCATGTTGTCCTCCACGACCAATCGAGCAAGTATGTCGACCAGCCAAGCAGGATCTCGACCAGCCAGACAGTAGTGTCGCGATCTTCACGTCGAAGAGATCAGCGCCTCTATGGTATCCACACGTACTGGGCAGGATCGTCATGCGCCGATGTACTAGTACTGCATGCATGGATAGGGTTTTAGGAGATCGTGTGAAGGGCGGCGGCTAGGGTTTCGAAGTGGCTCAACTTACACCCCTCCCCACGCCTCTACATATATAGAGATCACTAATGGGTTCCCACGTTGGAAACCCTTTAGAACTCTAACTCTTTATGGATCATAATCCAATCAAACTCGTGTACGAATCCAATCCATATATTATGTTCTAACCCATTAAATGTGTGACCCGTTTGGTTCATGTACAAACGGCTACAACTCGAAAACTCTTTCCAAACCGAAATCAATAGCAGTCCCTAGCAGGACATGTTGACTTCCGAGTATACATAAAGATCATATCGGCTGAACCTTGATATACACATGCACTGATCCCTTTGCCTCACAATACCAGTTGAGCTTAATGCGAGATACTACAACCCTTTGTGTTTGCTTGACCATTCACTCAATCGAGTCGTGGATCATCAAAACCGTGATTAACTATTTAATCACATTGGTATGGCCATGCACTTTCTTATCCAACAACAATGAGGGACCCAGAGATATCTCTCCCATTATTAAGGAGAGGCAAATTCCATCTTGATCGCTCACACCCCACGACATATTTTATTACAAACATGAAAACTACCTTTATGATTATCCAGTTACGGAGTAGCATTTGGCAGCCCCAAAGTATATGCCACTACACATTCTATCCAACATCATATTCTTTAACATAAATATCCAAATTATTGATTTGGTATCTTTGTACCTATTGTTGGGGGGAAAATAAACCATCTTGAGAATAATGGTTGATGATCACTATCAAAGGTCCCTCCAGAGCCTTCGGCCTCCAGACTCAGTAGGAGGCCCTATCCCCAGAGGCTGCGAACCCCTTCAGGCCACCTCTTCGGCTCATACGTGGTCTTCCGAAGACTCGAAACTACAACAAGTACCCCCAGAGCCCTCAGCCTCTGAACTCAATAGGAGGTCTTATCCCTGGAAACTGTGGACCCCTTCAGGTCTCTCCTTCGGTGCCCATGCGGCCTTCCGAAGCCTAAGGATGTGACCGGCCTTTGGAGATAATATCAGGGAAGAAAGGACACCCCCTCTGCAGCTAACCTGACGTGAGGTGATGGGCGATTAATACCGGTGTAAGTGGTGCTTATCCTAATACCCCAAAATGATGCAAGTCTTCTTGACACCTCCGGTAGAGCGGCGCCGAGCCGTAATTGGTAACCGGCTCACCCCTCAAGAGCAGGCACCAAAATAGTTACCACGGTAGATATTTATCTTCTATGTAGGGTAAAAATTAGTTATTCAGGATAAGATCTAGTAATTTGGCCAGGTCCTAGATATTTGTACATCGTGATAACTTATACACTAAGCTATGTATTACCTTATAAATAGGGGATCGTGGTCACCTAGAAGGGAGAGAAGGAACCCGCTCAACATAGCACGGAGGAGTACAATCACAAGTCTTCCTATGATATTCCCCCTAGTCCAGTCCATATTTTTACTATCAATACATTTGTTGTGTTTCTTCCTCTCAAACTTCATCTCCAAGATTGAGTCTCCTCCTTAGAAGAAACTCTCGCCGTACTTGCTGGGACAAGATGAACTCTTGTTCCAACAGTTTCGCCGTCCGTGGGGACTCGAGCACAGAAGTGCCAAAAAGAGGTAGGAATCCACCAGAAAAACTTCCAATGCACTAGCCGCAATATCCATCGTTACAACCATGCAACCATATGCGTGGCTATCTCAGCCGTGCACATCACATATACCCTCCAGCCCCACTGCCATATGGGATGACGTTCCTCCAGCCTTGACCGACCCAGAACCTTAGGTTGGTACAAAAATTCCAGACGGCACGGAGCCCTTCCAGCCTCTACATGGCGAAGACCTTGCTGCACTAGAAGAGGTCGCGGCCGAGGTCACAGCCAAGCAGGTCACCTTCCAGTGGTTCTGGGCAGTCGAACCCCGGAATGTTCCTGCCTGGACTTAGTCCTAGAGTATCTCCTTCGACAGCACCTGGGACGCCCTGCGTGAGCCAACACCTTTGGAGAATTTGTCCACCCAGCGTCCTCCTTAGGCCCCCCTAGCAAAGGAAGGTTCCGAAGAGGCGTAATGCTCTAGAGTGCATAGACCCCGACAGCGCCTCCGACGCAGCCCTCGTGACGCAGCCCTCGTGACGCCAACCACACGCGGGGAACCCCAAATCCACCTCGTCTAGGGAGGCGCAGTCGGAGCCACTCCGGATCCAAAAAAATAGTTCGCCAGACGACCTCGACGGTCTCCTCAAAGGAGAGGAGGCCCTGTGGAAACCACATGCTCTAGGGCATGTGGCCCCCGATAGCGACCTCAACGTCAACCACAAGCTCCGGTACCCCCGAAGGCATACGGGTGTATCCTGCACGGACCAGGGTGTGGTCACAACACCAACGACTGTCGAACCTTCACGACCTTCCGGGAGGAGTACCTCGAAAGACAAGAAGGATACCTGGCCACGGAGGGAACCGGCGAAGGACGGCACAGGGGTCAGAAGCCTGGGGCAAACTCCCGGGTAGATCCCTGGCCCTCGGACCCTACTCCATCGCCACCAACTCCGCTACTGACGGTGCAATATCCCAGCGACAAGGATTGAGTCAAGAACGCTGTCTCCAGGCTGGGGCGGATTACCTCCGGAGCCGGGCAACGGCTAAGGGCCGAGGGGGTCGAGAACCATCTCCCCCGGTTATCCTTCGGCTCCACCTCTGACACACACCATCGCCATGCTCCGGATGGGTTACTCCCGGAGCCAAGCAACGGCTAACGTCCTAGGGGGTTGAGGACCATCTCTCCCGGCCTAGCCGTACGCTTCGAGGCCTTCAAGCCTCATAATAGAGGCTTTATTCTGGCAAAGGTACACCCACTATTACCTATAGATAGTTTACATAGCTGGTTTATCTTTCATACAGTACGATAAAAATATGTTGGAGGCTTCCAACCTTACTGCTAGAAGTTTTTACAGCAGATAGCCATTAGGTAGAAATGGGTAAATCTAGATTATGTCCCTATTTAGCAATAAGTAGTAAAACTTAAGTTACATCTTCATCTGACATGATTTATGAATAGTCATCTGACCTAGCTATATCTTATACAACAATTAGCTACTTATTGCTAATAGATTGTAAAACTTAACTAGTAACATAACCATGCAAAACCCACGCCTGCAGTTGCGTCGCATACCTAGGTCACCCAGAGGGCAGATTTTGCCAGGGTGTCCTGGAAGACATTGCATAGCCTCAACAGTGTCAAAGCCATGCCCCGGGGGATGTCCAGACCTAGGTCACCGCGGAGGCATCAAGCTTAGGTTTCCTGGAAGGTGTTGCATAGCCTCAATAGTGTGTAGATGCCGATTATCAAGGGACTTCCTTGGTAATGTAGTTGCGGCGCCCCCGAAGGATTTCTTCAGGAGGTGTTACATGCCCACGCACCTGTAAAAATTGCTTGCCTAAACCTAAGGTCACCTGAAAAGGTTTCTCAGAGGGTAGGCTTTGTCCTAGTAGGCAGTGGAGCCCACACACCTGGAGCAGCACAGCATGCCTAGGTCAGCCAGAGGGCAAATTATGCCAGGGTGTCCTAGAAGGCATTGCATAGCCTCGGTAGTGTGGATACCGCATATCAAGGGATGACCTTGATGTGAGGATGTGGTGCTCTGAGGAATGTTGTCGCAAGGAATCCTCGTTGCACAACATGCTTATATACCATGAGCGCAGTATGCCTAGGTCACCGTGAGGGCATCAAGCCTAGGTTTCCTAGAAGGTATTGCATAGCTTCAGTCGTATAAATGTCACGTGCCAAGGTACACCCTTGGTGGACAGTGTTACGGTGCACCCGGGGCGTTTCCTCGGGAGCACGACAAGCCTACACACCACGGACATAGCATGCTTAGGTCACCTGGAAGGCAAGATTGCCTAGGTTTTCTGGAAGGTATTGTGTAGCCCCGATAGTGTGTAGAGCCTTCGGCGTTAATACATGCCAAAGGGGATACAAAACCTCTGGCAAAAATGGAGAGTCCTACAAAACCTTCGGCAAAAATGGAGAGTCCTACAAAACATCTGGCAAAAACGGAGAGTCTTACAAAAGGATACAAAACCTCTGGTAAAAACGAAGAGTCTTACAAAACGATACAAAACCTTAGGCAAAAATGGAGGGTCCTACAAAACCTCTGGCAAAAACGGAGAGCACTCTACAAAACCTCTGGCAAAAATGGAGAGTCCTACCAAACCTCTGACAAAAACAGAGAGTCTTACAAAAGCTCCGAGAAAAATGGAGAGACTTCTGAAAACCTCCGCAAAACGGAGAGTCTTACAAAAGCTTCGGCAAAAACGGAGAGACTTCCGAAAACCTCCGCCAAACAGTCTTGCAAAACCTCCGCCAAAATGGAGAGACTCCCAAAACCTCCGCGAGACGAAGAGTCTGACAAAAGTTTCAGCAAAAACGGAGAGACTTCCAAAAACCTCCACAAGGCGGAGCGTCTTACAAAAACCTCTGCCAAATAGTCTTGCAAAACCTCCGCTAAAATGGAGAGACTCCCAAAACCTCCGCAAGACGGAGAGTCTTACCAAACCTCCGCAAGATGGAGAGAGTTCCAAAAACCCCTGCAAGCAGGAATGTCTTCTAAAAACCTCCGCCAGACGGAGAGGTTCCAAAATCCTATCGGACAAAATCCACCGATATCTTGAAGGCAAGCGCCTTCGTACCAGAGGGGTGAGAAGCCCACTAGCCCCCAATAGGCATAGCCAACAGACCAAAGGGTATGAATCCCCCTCCCCACAGGAAAGAGGTATGGCCCGCATGACTCAGACACGTATGGTAATAGGTAAAGTCACTACCCTTCAGTTTCTTCTAAAGACAGGATTCATGCGTTGTTTATGAAGATCATGCTAACATTAAGAAAAAAAGCCCACTCTACGAGGCATGAGAAATAGTATGCTATTCCCAATTGGTTATTGCCGGAGCTGGACAGTGGCTATGGGACGAGGGGGTCAAGGACCTCCTCTCCCGCCTGGCCTTCGGCTTCATCACCGACACGTCGTTGCCAGGCTCCGTACGGATCACCTTTGGAGCCGGGTAGCAGCTATGGGCCGAGCAGGTCGAGGACCACCTTTCCCACCTGGCCTTCGGCTTCACCTCTAACACGCTATCACTAGGGTCCGGGCGGATCACCTCTGGAGCCGGGCGGCAGCTAGGGGCTGAGCGGGTCGAGGACCACCTCTCCCACCTGGCCTTCAGCTTCACCTCTGACACGCTATCGCCAGGCTCCGGGCGGATCACCTCTAGAGCTGAGCAGCAGCTAAGGGCCAAGGGGGTCGAGGACCACCTCTCCCGTCTGGCCTTCAGCTTTGTCTCTGACACGCCATCGCCAGGCTTCGGGCAGATCACCTTCGGAGCTAGGCAGCGGCTAAGGGACAAGGGGGTCGAGGACCACCTCTCTCATCTGGCCTTCAGCTTCGCCTCTGACACGCCATCGCCAAGCTTCGAGCGGATTACCTCCGGAGCTAGGCAGCGGCTAAGAGCCGAGGGGGTCGAGGACCACCTCTCCCATCTGGCCTACGGCTTCGCCTCTGAAACACCATCGCCAGGCTCCGAGCGGATTACCTCTGGAGCCGGGCAATAGCTAAGGGCCGAGGCGGTCGAGGACCACCTCTCCCGACTAGCCTTCGGCTCCACCTCTGACAAACACCGTCACCAGGCTCCGAGTGGATTACCTCCGGAGTAGGGCAATGGCTAAGGGCCGAGGGGGTCAAGGACCACCTCCCCAGCCTAGCCTTCGGTAGGCTCTAGGCAGATTACCTCCAGAGCCAGGAAGTGGCTAAGGGCCGAGGGGGTTGAGGACCACCTCTCCCGCCTAGCCTTCGACTTCACCTCTGACACGCCGTCACTAGGCTCCAGCGGATTACCTTCAGAGCCGATCAGCGGCTAAGGGCCGAGGGGGTCGAGGACCACCTCTCCCATCTGGCCTTCGGCTTCGCCTCTGACACGCTATCGCTAGGCTTTAAACCGATCACCTCCAAAGCTAGGCAGTGGCTAAGGACCCGAAGGGTCGAAGACCACCTCCGGAGCTTGTCTCCAAAGGTTCCAGATGGACTTCGCTGGGTCAAAAATCTGGAACAAATTTGGAAGAAGGCCCATACCAGCACTGAGCCCAAGGAGTACGCGATAACCAAAAACGACGAGGTCGCCACTGCTTCACCCTGCCCTCCTTAGTTACCCTATGTATCTCCCACCGCCAGGTTCCCGAGGCCATCTCTCCCCTAGAAGGAAGGAAACCGGCGATAATCTATGCGAAGGCTTGGTACGTCAGTCATCTGAAAAATTAGCCATCGCCTACGAAGGGGACGAAGAAACGCGGCTCGAAGGCACAAAGGTACACAAACATGCGGTCCCCTGCTCGAAGGATCCCCTTACACTTCGGCCCAAAAAGAGATACAATCACCCTCAAAGATCCAAATTATATTATTAAATAAATTGTGCATCCGAAGGGTGCGTACAAAGAAGCAAACAGTACAAAGGCCGCTGCAGAGGAGACAAACCCCGAGAGAGCAAACCAGGGGGAGAAAGAGTACAAGGTAGCAAAAGACAACTATGACCCACGACAGGGCCATAATCGAACGGTAAAACAAGGATGTCCACAAAGCACCTCCAAAGGCCACCTTCACCTCCTACGGATCCCGACAGGGGCCGTGCATGGAGCAGCGTATGCACCTCATCCGCGGCCTGCCGCCATGGAAGCTGATGCAGTAGTCGGCCTCTGAGCTGTCAGAAGATGAAGAAGAAACCGAAGGGGCCACCGTTGGGGTCTCCTCCCACTTCTTCCCAGCCCTAGCTGCCAAAGTCCGCTCCTCCTTGTCACTCTCCCTCTGCAAGAGATCCCAGTCGATCTACACATCGTTGTCAGAAATATGATGATCTTGACAGGCATGGTCTCCTGAACCAGGGGTTGGGCAGGGGTGACAAGAAACTATCCACCCCGTAGGGACGGAAGCCGGACGGCCACCGGCGCCACCACCGGTGGCTGAAATAGCCCAGCATCAGTAGAAGCAATCGAGATCATCGATGTTTCCGAAGAGGATGGGGAGGAAGATGATGTCATATTCAAAGTCAAGTTAAGTGCTCGCTCGTGGGGCGGTGATAGATCTAGCCGGATGACCCTCACTTTATACCCAGGCTGAGCAACCACGTACGCCCAAGAAAAGAAGCAGAACCAACGCGGCATTGCTCCACGGCATCCCTCATTAATCTCTAGGGGCCCGTGGCCATATCCCGGTCGTTCCACCAACACATGGCAACATCCCACGGCAACATCTCGTTTTCTTGCACGAGTGTCCCGTCACATTAATGACCTAGACTCCTTTCGGCGCCTGCCAGGGGCGTGGCCACAAGACCCTAGACGAACCCATGTATTATCCAGTCAGAAATGTAGCAGTGACAACCCATTCTACCGTCCTCAAACTGGCAAACATGGGGATTCCCCGATCCCACACGTAACCCCTCACTCTGACAAACTCAAATGGTAAGAAGACCCATCACCAAAAAGGTCCAAAGAATCTAAATCGGCCTCGACACAGACCCCGAAGCCCATCACCTCCACCGATGCCCCTCCAGCCTCGAGTCTCGATACTACATACTCCAACTCCAATAGGCTCCGGAACGTACCTCCTCTGCTGATACATCTTCGGTCTTCGACTCCGACTTCGACGCCGGCTGCACCTCCAGCCTCAGTATAACCCTAGGGTGTGCCACCATCACCATGTACCATCAAGCATTGAGCTTCACCATCAACGCCCGCGGTTCCCACCGAAATACTCCTCAGGGACAGGGAATGACCTTCGAGCATTCTTATTGCAAACCCAGGCTGGAGTTGGTTTTTCTCTACATCCTCTCACCCCTACAAACATCGAGGCCAGAGAATGAATGGGTACTGTTGGGGGAAAATAAACTAACCTAAGGATAATGGTTGACGATCGCAATCAAAGGTCCCTCCAAAGCTTTCAACCTCCGGACTCGGCAGGAGGCCCTATCCCCAGAGGCTGCAAACCCCTTTGGGCCACCTCTCCGACTCGTACGTGGCCTTTTGAAGACTCGAAGCTACAACAAGTATCCCAGAGCCTTCGGCCTCCGAACTTAACAAAAAGCCTTATCCCTGGAGGCTGCGGACCCCTTTGGGCCGCCTCTTCAGTGCCCATGCGGCCTTTCAAAGCCTAAGGGCGTGACCGGCCTCCGAAGATAATATCTGGGAAGAAAGGACACCACCCCTCTACAACTGACCTGATGCGAGGTGACGGGCGATTAATGTCAGTGTAAGTGGTGCTTATCCTGACACCCCATTACGATGCAAGTCGTCCTGACACCCTCAGTAGAGCAGCGTCGGGCCGTAATTGGCAACCAGCTCACCCCTCAGGGGGTAGGCACCAAAATAGTTACCACGGTAGATATTTATATTCTATGTAGGGTAAAAGGTAGTTATCCATGATAAGGCCCAGTAATTTGATCAGGTTCTAGATAGTTGTACATCATGATAACTTGTACACTAAGCTACATACTACCTTATAAATAAGGGGGCGTGGTCACCTGGAAGGGAGTGGGCAGAAGGAGCCCGCTCAACACAGCACAGAGGAGCACAATCACAAGTCTTCCTGTGATACTCCCCCTAGTCCAGTCCATATTTTTACTATCAATACATTTGTGGTGTTCCTTCTTCTTAAACTTCGTCTCCAAGTTTGAGTCTCCTCCTTAGAAGAAACTCTCGTCGTACTTGCTGGGACAAGATGAACTCTTGTTCCAACACCTATGATTCATGAAACATGATCATCAATTAATACATGCATTGGTTTTATAACTCATCACAATGATATGGAATCAGGGATCAAATTAGAATAACATCATGATACAAACAAAGAGTCCGGTGATCTACAATGGATAGCATCGGGGCATTTCTTGCAAATAAGAATGCAAGTACAAAAGACTGAAGATTAACCCACTGGATGGTCCGATGCTTAGTTTGTGCACATCAGATCCCTGCAGAAAGGAAAAATAATTTCACGTTTATAGGACCGGAGTATTTCTTGCAGATGCGACCAAGTACGGAAGAATGAAGATCAACTCACCGGATAGTCCGGTGATCACAGAGATAGTTGCACCGGAGCATTTCTAGGGAAAAGAAGAGAAGGTTCAACTCACCGGATGGTCCCTCTAGCGCCGGCCACTCTACTTCTTTCATCACCTTTTTTATCTAGGCCCACCTTCTCCTCTAGGCCCACTTGAACATCATATGTATTCTGCTTTGGGCCAACCTAAACATTAGAAGTGGAACAAAGCTAGTTATGAGAAGTCAAACAAAACTAGTCGTCAGAAATCCAACAAAGATAGTCATGAAAAGTCGAACAAAAATAGTCATCAAAAGTCCGACATAGTGTTGACTAGTGTGAGGACTACACAAAAGTGGTTGGACAAGTCCATAATCTCTTCTGAGAAGTCCTAACACCTAGAAAACAAGGGGGCCCTCCTCAAGGGCAAGATATAGAGTGAGACCTTGCCCAAATTAAAGGACAAAGAGGCGAAAACAAGGCAATGAGCGCAAGGATTACAATCATCTTCTAGTTTCTCAAAAAATATGAGTGAGGCATGCCATTTTGCATGCAATAACAATTAAGGAATATGTCATAGTCATGCTAGAATTTGCATGAATGGCACCTGGAAACCACCAACAAGAAGGTCCAGTATTGCCTCATGGTGTTGTACATGTTTAAGCATTTTCTCCGCAAGGAGGGTAAAGTTGTTCTTGATTTTGATGACTTGCGCAACCTCTTCCACTTCTTGTGCCTCAATGTCAAAATCTTATGAGATGATGGACTCTATAAGTGTCTAGAACCTTGGTCTATGTTCATTTATTAACAAAAAAAATGGAGTACCCTTATGTACATTCTTGTTTCCATATATGTATTAGGAAATCAAATCCCTCAACAAGCCAACTATTCCTTGACCCACAAACAATCTGTCAGACTTACATCTAGAAGTAAGCCATATTAGGTCGAGGCGTACATACTCGGAGCCTACAACTTCAATTATATACTCTTTGATTTTCACACTTAAAGAACACTACTACAAAAATGTTCATCACTGTCAGTTTTTGAACCGGTAGTGAATTAGTGACAGTGATAATCCATGATTATCACTACTAGCTTATGAACCGACAGTGATAGTAAGTATCACTGCTGATTCAAGCCTTGAAATGGAAATGATAATACAACTATCATTGCCAGTTCAAGGCACCAGCAGTGATAATCCATCTACATATGCAAAAATACTCTACCACGAACTCTTCAGCATGGGGATTAGTCTAATTTTGATCTCAAACTTAGACGGATACCCCCATGCCAAAATATTCGAGATAGAGTACTTTATATGGTGAAATGTCCATTTTACATTGTGTGGTATTCGAGTAACAGTAGCACATCTAAATGAATGACGAAAAAAAAATCATCTTGAATAAAATGCATTTTCTGCCACTCATTTAGTTGTGCTTATCCCACAATCTATCTTGAACGAATGGCAATATCGAAATCTACACTTGCAGTGACAATAGTAAGCCTAAAAGAATAGCAAAAACATAATAATCTTCAACATATTTGTGTTTTTTGCCATTCCTTTATATCTACCTATTGCCACAATCTTTAACGCTCACACAACATTCGCTTCGGGAGACGGGGAGAGAAGATGAGGAGACGGGGAGGGAGTGCAGCCACGTGTTGGTTTGGGAGAGGCCGAGCCCAAGGAGTAGAGGCAGCTGTAGTGGAAACTGTGACCACCACTCCACTTCGACCGCCACTACCCCTCGGGAGTGGCTTCTTGAGATTGGGAGCACGACGTTATTGATGGATGGAGGTCACAAGGTGGCTACAACTCGATGGATGGTGGTCACGAGGTGGCTACAGCTCCGTGATTACGAGGTGGTTACAACTCGTAGGACACATGGAAGTCGAGCACAAGGGGTAGAGGCGGACGCAGTGGAGACGGTGACCATTGCTCCATTTCAACTGCAACTACCGTGGCTTCAGAGATTGAAAGCAAAGTGAGATGGGGCGACTGAGGGAGACGGGCTCTATTTATAGAAGAATTATCATTACCGATTTATAATACAAATCAGTAGTGATAATAATTAATATCGTCAGTTCACCTTCCTCAATTATTGCTCTATCGGTTTGGATTATGAACTGGCAATAATAAACATAATCAATGCCGGTGTGGAATACGAATCAACAGAGATAAATATTATCACTACCAGTTATTAAATGCATGAGAATCAACAATGATAATTTGAATATCACTGCCAGCTTGTGTTACGAACAGACAATTATAACTACTATCACTGTTAGTTCTTGCTAGCTTAGCTTTTCATGTGCACATGGAGCTTACGAACAAACAATGATATATTATCACTGTCGATTATTACTGAATTGGCAGTGAAAGGGGGGGGGGGGGGATAACCCTGTTTTAGTAGTGCAAGAACCAAACCTAAGGCTTGTTGGCTATGTACTTGTGTAGTGATCATTGGATATTACTTGTCCTAATACCACACGATAGCCATCTTGTGTTCTTGGACCCCTTAGACTATCCCCGAACCCAATACAACGAACTGATTGGCATGATACAAAGGTAAACAAATCCTATATAAATCATGCTCTTATGTTATACTGCAGTGGTCGATAAGACCATTGACTTTTATAACTAATTTACATATAGGGCTTTCAAGACATACATCCTAAAAGATGGGAAGCACAAATGTGTGTGTGTGTATAACAATTTGTAATGACGAATAATACTTAAATATGAAGCAACCACCTGGCACTGTGCTATGTGGGTATGCTTGCTATTATATGCGTGAAATGAAGATGAACATTAAAGAATTCATGAAGGTTTATTATTATACCAAATATGATACTTTCACCTTTTCATGTTTAATTGATTGATACATGTTTTTTCTCCTTCCACAGAGCAAGAACGAATGTGATCAGTCCGTACTTCGCGAGTCCGAGCTCACAAAAATCTGTGGCAAGATGTGCTACTTCTTATTGAGGGAGGTCATCAACTCTCAAGAGAGTTTTATGACTAGGTTTTGTACATGAAGTTGTGGTAAATTTTGACTTTCTTCTATCTTGTAGAGAAATGTGATGCATGTTGTACAAATTAACTTATGGATAAATATGATGAACTTATGAATTTATGTCAATCAATTAACTTATGGTTGTATGCCTTATACGTGACTTGTGGTTATATTATCATGTGAATATGGTACCTACGATGAATGTGTGTGTTTGCTGCTTGTTTCAGAGGACATAGTGAGCAATTCTGTCAGTTTTCTTCTTAAACCAATTGTTTTGTTGTTCATTTTGATAGCTGGTTCAAGTAGAAAACTATAATTATCACAATCGGTTGTGTATTAAAATTGACTATGATAATCACTAATCATCACAATTGCTTGAGTGCAGTCGGTTCAAAAACCAACCGACTGTACAGTCCGATCGAAACAAACTGCACTTGGCATGTGTATAGTAGTGAAACTTTACAGGGTTCCTCAAAAACCCTTTATTCCAAATACCTGCTAATGTTGTCAATGGATTTAAAAACTCGTTGTCCAAAATATGTTCTATTTTCCATTCTGTTTCTGCAGCTCTACTCGTCATCAAAAGAATGATAAATAGACCCAATGCAAGTACATGACGGTCCAGGAATGGGAGTGGGCCCATTGCGACACGTGTTCGAGCCTGGCGTCAACTAACCTATCTGCCTTTTTGAAGAAAAAACAAAAAAAATTGAACAACTAACAAATTTGCAAATTGCCGCGCTCGTGCAGCTGAAAATTATTTATGCTTATGGTTCCTAATGTCGCTCCGTTGCTTAAAAAACTTGTCACTGCTTTAATCACGTCACTGTAGTCCTACAACAAATGTTCAAGCGGTCCGTCACGTTCCAAAAGCACGACGACTCCGACCTGGCGGAACGAGCCGTGGCCTTCGCCCGTGAGAATGAGTTCGCGGACGTTCTGTGGTACCCTGGCCACAGCATGGCCTTATACCGGGTCGACGACCGCGTGCCGACCGACGATACGTCCGGCGACATGTACATTTACATATATAGACTCAATCCAGGCTAATAGACTCGCCTGTACGCCGCGTCGTTTGTGGAACCCATCGATCGATTCTTGTGTTTGTGTGCACGCATCAAGCTATGATGTGCTAACAGCAGGTGTTATTGATCCTTGTCACATGATGAACAGAGGATGGCATGGAAGCCACAAGGAATGTCCGTGCCCGGTTCCTCGCTGCTGGCAACTACGGCCTCAAGAAGCACGGTCTGCTGGCGCCGCTCCCCGGCGAGCCGGTCGTCGGCTACCAGAACCATTTCCAGTACTCAGGGCGCTGCCACACCAGCCCCGACGACGCCCGGCTCACCGCCTGCCGGTGGGATCCAAGCGTCTCCCACAACGACACGTCCCACCTCCAGGCTGACATCAGCGTCCCCTTGTCCAAGGCCGCGGCTTGATCCGCGACGTGCAGCGGCTGCGCACCTGAACCCCGACGCGCTCTGCGGCGTCGAGGCGTACGACGGCATCCTCATGACCTACGTGCGGGCCTCGACGGCGCACCTCGGAAAGATGGCGGACAGCATCGACTTCGACCTGACCTACTACCGGAGCCGCGACCCGGCCGCACCGCGGCTGCACGAGGACGTGCTGGAGGAGATTGAACAAATGGCGTTGCGCAAGTACGGGGGCCTGTCGCACTGGGGAAAGAATCAGAACGCCGCGTTCGAGGGCGTGGTGGGCAAGTACGGCGCGCGCGCCGAGTTCATGACGGTGAAGCAGGCGCGCCTACGATCCCGACGGGCTGTTCTCCAGCTAGTGTCCCGGCGTGACGATGATTTTTAGCCGTCGGTTGGTAGCTGTCGGACGTGGCCATATTAAAAAAAAAAAAAACTCAACTAGGGAAAGAGACATACATCCTAGCGTCATACATTTAGGAGATGATAATCGAATCGAGTCATTTAGGAGATGATAATCGAATCGAATCTTGGTTGGCTGGTGACTACCATCGCACTAGCTAGTATGTCTCAGAGATTCTTGGTATTGTGATATTAACTCAAGGCATATTTACGTATACCTGTTTTCAAATTATAACCCATTTCTTTGGGCAATATTACTTGGCACTTCGTGAATGCCTATGTTCAATCGTTTACTAATCCTCTTCTGAAGCTTCATGTTGATAGGAATTTGAATCCTGCATTTGGTGAGGGCTACTGTTCTGCAGCAGAGAACTTTTGGACCGTTTGATTAAAGATTGGATGAGTTTGATTGAATTGTTACAGTGAGACTGCCCACAGTACAACATAGCACATCAGCTGTAAAAAAGTGGCTGCTACAGTACCAAGTAGTCTAGACCTCTCACTTTGAACCCAAAGGATGAAAACCAGAACATCACAGATGGTCAAATGGGCCACTCCGATCGGCTCAGCACGGCCCCGACTCGACACCGCCGGCTACGGCCTGGCTACAGCACGGCCCGAACAGCCCAGCTACTGTAACCGGTCATGTCGTGCTAGCCCGCGTGCCTCCCCTCGACCCACGGCATGGCCTGTCGGTCACCATGCCGTGCCAGGTCGGCCCGGGCACGATTGCGGCCCGACGGCACGATCGGCCGGACGGGCACAACAGGCATGGCGGGCACGACAGGCACGGGCGGTCCAACGGCAAATGGATGGCTCGTCGGCACAGCCGGCCCATTAAAATAAAAAAATAGCTACAAAATTAAAAATATATAAAAACAGATAAAAATATGATAAAAATATAGAAAATAGATAAAAAAATAGCTATAAAAATTAAAAAATATAGAAAATAGAAAATAGCGGGCCCATGCGTACCATGTTGGATCATGACTAGCTGGGCCATACTCGTGCCGACCCGACTCAGCTGGACCATACCTGCAGTGTCGTGCATCGAGCCAGCTCAGTAGGTGTGGTCCATTTAAACATCTTTACATTCCATATCATTGTATCATTGTGCCTTTTTTTTAAGAATTCAAGCATTCTGCGTTTACTGAACAAATGCACATAAATATTGATGGAGAGTATATCGTTAAGAGCATCTTCAGAAATATAGATAATTGCTATATATAAAAGTTGTATGTATCATCAATAGATAATCTTCACAATAACTTAAATATAGTACTATCTATAAAATTAATATATGTCTGCATACAATAGACTGAAATTAAAATAAGTAGGATATCTACTTGTTAGTAGTCTAACTTTATCTATTCTCATTACTCTCCCCTTAGTATAGACAAATGCAATGTTGGCAGTCTTATAGCTAGCCGATATCTATTGTTGAAGACACCCTAAAAACTTCTATAGCATTGCTATTGGAACAGAGTTAAACCAATTTTACACTCGACAAGTCAGGTGCGCTTGATTTCAGTTTTTCTAGTAGCGCACCTTATAAAACGGCAGAGAACATGTTGACGATATGCAATCTGTGAACATGTTGATGAGCAAGTTAGAGGCATACAATACAAACTTCAGTCCCAGGTTTCAACTAATTATCTGCGGCACGCAAAGTCCAAACAAACTAGAATTTTCTGCTACGCTACAAGGAGTAAACAAAGAGATCGGTGAACAATATCTACTAACACAGTAGAAGATATAAAATGTTGTGAATACTGGTTCATGTGAACTTCTGGACAAGATGACAGTAGGCTGGAGAAAAATTGAGCGTGCGAAGTTGCTCCATCTCAGGTTACAATTGCTAGTGGTCGCTGCTTCTGTACCATGGCCTGGTGCTTCTGCCCAGCTATGTGAAACTCGTAAACTTTTTGGCTGTTAACGACAACATTGCACACCGTGCAGATTTTCACTTCGCCTTGAGCTGCTCCAGCCTCAAGCACTCGCCTCTTCTTCACCTCCAGTTCTTCCGGGCTTGCCGCAGAGGAGCTCTTCTTCTTTGGCTGTACAGATGGTACCGTACAGTTAGTGACAGCAGCAGGTGCCATAGTTGGTCCAATGGCGTTACTTGGGGGCTTTACTGGTTTAGGGGTGATGGAGTCTTGCAACTTCTCCAAGTTTTTCTTGTGCTTCTTCCCCTGCTTATGGATCATGAGAACCTCTAGGGTATCGCACTGGATCTTGCAGACTTCACAAGTTGCTGGTTGCACGACCTTCGGCTTTTTCTTTATGTGTTTCCTCAGAATATTCTTTGGTGGAGGATGACCAAAATGGGCATTCCACTGAACATGGTGCATGCCTGGGGCTGTAAGTGGTGTCATTCCATTGGAAGCTCTTGTGGCTGCTGCCTACAGAGCGCCCAAAAATGCCACGAATGAGAAAGAAAGTATATCAACTAATTAGCTGATGCAATTAAGGATAACTAATCTGAGCAACATAACTGTACACATGATGTGACTGATTGTGCCCACTTATCAAATATAATGCACATCGACCAACCAATGATTTACACAGAACAGAGGATAATGACGTTGTAAAAAGATTGAACTTCACAAAGTGTCATGTGTGCACAAAATGCCACAAATGCATAGTCGCGAAAATCAATAGCAGGTATGGGGAATTAAAAATGGCAGATACCTTTTCCACAAAAAGCATGAATAAACAACATCACACATACAGTCGTCATCCAAATATCACAGAAAGAATGCAGAAGGCAAATAAGCTAAACAGTATGCTCTATTGAACAATTTGTCTTTGGTAAATAACCTGCAAAGCTTACAGAAGGAGACAACCAGCATGCTGGGATAAAAAGAAAAACAATTCTAAATTTCCATTACTTTGTATTTATTATGTCTGAACTCTGACTTTATACCAAAACAAGGACTGCACGTATTTGGTTGAAGACCACTTTTAGAGTCTAGATGTTGTCATCAGGAACTACCCTGAGCTCAACATCAACTCTACCGAACATTACATGAAAACAAGGTATTGTATTTTGAGGGCACAAATAAGACAAAATTCAGCACTTCGTGTGCTATGTTATGAGTTCTAAGAAGCAACAAATATCTATGTAGGTGCCCATTGCATTTCAATTATTTCCTTAGTATTTCAGTAGCAGTATCACTATGGCTTTGACTCAGTAACCTAAGACTCAAGTTTATGGGATCCAACAAATACGTTGAATATTAGACTAATGTGCCCAAATATCCAACCAAGGGGTAGCTTCTGATCAAGGCAAATTAAGCAATGGTAGAACTTGAATTAGACAGCAACCAGAAGAGAGGAATTTCAACCTTTTTTCTTTGCTGTCCTATTATCCAGACGCTGCTAAAACCAACATAAATACACACATGTACAGAGAAAGAGAACAGCCAACCACCACCTCCTATACTGCAATTAGCTGTACTTCAGCCCATGCGAAGCAGTGTAGCATTGCGAGCATTACAGCAGTACAGAAAAGCAAGCAAGACCATCTCAGCCGTGCAGAAAGCAGCTGAACTTGAAGTGCGATTGCTAAGCCAAGACCAGGAACAGGTCCTACTTCTAGTCAAAGTAGAAGATGCTTGCATGGAACAAGGCGTCTACCTTTTCATACTTTGGTTAGCACAACACGAATACAAACAAGAAATAAAAAGTAAAATCAGACAGTCATCGGTAAAACCTGATGATCTAGAACACATAAATTCTGGGTCAGTTGCGCATCGCTTCTGTCAAACAGCAACCACAGGGAAGCAAGAGTACTGAAGTGAAAATACTCCATAAACGTGCTTACAAGCTGTGTCCTTAGATTTGCTAAGGATAAAATCATACAGAAAGGTGCGTACATACTGTGTTCATATTTTTGCTTAGGAAAAAATCCTACAGAAAAATGCTTACATACTATGTTCTTAGATACGACAGGGATGGGACTATGATCCCAATTGTTATCCACATGTATTGATATGCTGGACCATATTTTCTCAAGTTGTGCAATCCAATAAAATGTACAATAGCACCAGATAAGTGCATCTGTGCGCCATTTGCAAAAAAGCCTATACATAGAAATTTACAATCCAATATAATGTGAAATATCACCTTATTCCTACAATTATTTTAAAAGAAATAAATATATGTTCTTCAGTTAACTTCACAGGCAAACACTTTCTGATTGGCCATAAGTGACCGGTCTCTCTGACAGTTTCCTCTTTTAAACAAAAAAGGGGCCTTTTCTAGCACATAACAAATAGCCCTCTAAATAGCAGTGACATCATACAGTGTAATAGAAGCTACCAATGTCCACTACTCCAATGACTTATTGAAAAGCAATCGAGTACCAAGGAAACAAGACATCCCGTCTCTATCGTAAAACCATATTGCAATTGACATTATCAGTCTTGTCATATGGATGGCTCACAATAATAGTATTGAAATACGGCAAAAATAATAGTATTGAAATAGAAAATCTTCAAAGCAGTTATAGTGCTAAACTATGTAACCAAATGAGACGAGCCAGAAGCCATGAAACCAGAAGGTGGCAAGTCTGGGTGGTATGTGACATAGCTGCACTGCATCTCCTGTCAT
This sequence comes from Phragmites australis, assembly GCF_958298935.1. NCBI lineage: Eukaryota > Viridiplantae > Streptophyta > Magnoliopsida > Poales > Poaceae > Phragmites > Phragmites australis. Next base: position 17,331,031 of record NC_084941.1, on the reverse strand, counting down.
GTCCCATTGTGAAGGCGCCACATGTAGGCATGTTCTCGAGCAAAATGAAATTGCATAGATTTTTGCATGAGATAGAAGGATGGCCAAAATCCGTTCGAGGTTACCAGGTTGTGAGTGAGATGCAATGAAATCAATTGAATAAAACAGTGAACAGTTGGCATCATGCTTGCAGAGGCAGCAAGCACAACATTGTACCAAGAAAAGAAGCCCCGAGTCAATTAGAATCAACCAAAAAGCTATATGAATAACAGATCTGTCATGTTTTATCACCTGAAATGCACACCCATGGAACACAGATGGATAGATAAAATGTGACTATTCACTACTAGTTAAGGTCATAATCCTTGAAGACATTGGAGACATAGCAATCCCATCTTGTCACCGCATTTCTAGTCAAACAAAAAGAAAGGTCCAAACAAGGGAATTCAAATTGGAATATTATTACCTTTTACTTTGATGATGAATACAGGATAATTGCTATATCCAGACACCCTAGGGTTTTCCGCAATTCACAGGACATATCTATATCTCCAGAAAAGGGATCCCTTGATGAAAAAAAAAAACTACCCATAGGTACCCAAACCATCCCGTAAATGGAAAGGTTTATCTCCAAGAATGAGAAGAACTCAAAAGGACATATGACACCCCCATATATATACAGAGTCAGGGAACCCTGTGGAGGACAAGTCGAACAAGAGCCAATAGAAGTTGCTCAAACCTTTCGAATTGTCGAAAACACCCGAAGCCGAGCAAATATGTCGCTGACTAGATTTAGATCCATCTAGACTAACCACATACCCCTTTGTAACAGACTCAGATCAATACAAGAGAAACATGAAGTATGGTTATTATCCTCAAGGAGACTCGAACCTATATAAAAACCCCCGTGTGTTCTTCAATGATTCATCTACTTAAAGTATCTCCTATTTCTTCAACAAGTTCGTTAGATCAGTGGTTCACAAATCGTCGATAGCTAGCACTGTTCGTAAGGATCATGACAATAGGTTATGAATCGGATTTTCGAATGAGGGGTTCTACGATAACTTTACCTCTCTTCCTGTCGAGCCGGTGATCGATCGGGTGAATGTCAACGACGAACTTTCCAGCGACGATTCAAACAATGAGGTAAGCCGATTCAAACAATCCTTGTGTTACCGCTAAGAGGATCCCTTCTTCTATAAGAGGTTCTCATGCGCCCTCGATCACAGATCTGGCTACCCCAACCGGTAAGGATTGGATGAACTCAGCGATCGACTTGACGAAAGAGGTCATCATCCAAACCGATAACTCTCGTTTGGCCCCTAGTCGAAAACAGTGCTTATCGAGCTGACCATGCAATCCTCTGTCATGAGACGTGTTAGATTCAGAGAGGCATAACCCTTGGAACAAATCTTCCCGAGATGACAATCAGACGAATAACCGCCGCCGAGCCTCGCTAGTCAAAGGTCATCCGATCAGTGACTTGCGTGAGGTCATCAACGACCGACGAAGGCGCCCGAGGGCTTCTAAAGGGGCTTCGTCTACCCCTCAGCGATCTAATTAGGGAACGTCCCAACATCGATCAAATCGGGACCAATCTCTGACCTCCATAGCAAAAAAACTCTCGATGTTGATGGAACCAAGTAGGACGCCATCAACGGATATCTGACATTCTCTCCAGATCTATGGAACGTAAGTTGGCTAGTAAGATTCCATCCCAGGACGATCGAGAAATACAATGGAAGTACAAACCCCGTTAAGTTTTTCTAGATCTATACCACGACCATCCAGACGACTAGTGAGAACAAGAAGGTAATGACAAATTACCTCCCTACCACCTTTGAAGGAGCAACAATGACATGGTTGACCAACCTATCGCCGGGAACAATCTACTCGTGGGAATAGTTTGCAATGTATTTGAAGCCAACTTTCAGGGTACATACGTTCACCCCAGCATGAAAAATGACCTCTACCGTTGCGAGCAGACGAAGAACGAAACCTTGCATGAGTTCCGCTTCAACAATATCTGGAACAACATCCCCAATGTCTTCGACTACGACGTCATACAAGTATTCACCCAAGGGTCAGGAGCTGCAGAAGCGTTGAAGATATCGCCATTCAAGAGCCTGAGACGGTCAAGTAACTCATGAAGATCGTCTATGAGTCCGCTAAGGCTAAAGACGTGCTTCTCTTTGTCAAGGAGAAGACTCAATGCATCAAGTACCTTCAACCCGGGCTCAAGGACGACAAAGCAAAGGCCAAGCGCAAGAACATCAAAGGAGGTACGGGCAAGAAAAATAATTCTGAGGAAGTTTTTGTAGATCTGCCTAATACCTGTCCTGACAAGTGTCCTGGTTCCTCCTGAGGCAAGAGCTCTACACCAGGCTCCGACGATCACAACGGTAAGCCTTGGTGTGAACTCCCAGATCGACAACCACAACCTCCACGAGTACCGCCTTTGGAAGAAGATGATCAAAGCAGAGGAATGAAGGCCCAGGTCGCGGCCCAAAGTAGGGATTCCAGCTCCAGCGACAGTGAGGATAACATGGATCCGATGTCTTTTCATCCGGACATGAGGACGATCGACCACATGTTCAATGGTTCTACATTCTAAGTCCAAAATGCAATACAAGATATTGGCCCAATAAGTCTTAACTACTATCCCCAAAGGTTGCCAGACCGTTAAGCGGTCAAACATTGAAATCTTCTTTTGCTAACAAGATTACCCTAATAACTTCGTATGGCCAAGCTGCTTCCCGATAATAATCGAGCTTACGATAAATAATTGCAGGATCACTCGAGTTCTTATCGATGAAGGAAATTCTCTAAACATCCTCTTCGCTAACACACTCGAAGGGATGCAGATCTCACATTCTGCTATTAAGCCGGTTACTCAAGCCTTCCATGGTATAGTGCTCGGATCTTCGGCCACCCCTATCGGGTAGATATCGCTCTCTGTTATCTTCGGGAAGCATAACAACCTCCGGACAGAAAAATTATGTTCGATGTGGTCGACTTCGAGACGGCATACAATACCATCTTAGGAAGACCTACTCTCACCAAATTCATGGGAACCATACTTTACGCTTATCAATGCGTGAAGATCTCGAGACACGAGAGTCATCGCCGTCTAGGGCTGCCTGAAAGCAGGTCTACATTGTGACAAACAAAGTCTGGACATGGCCACACAACATCAACCCGACAAAGAGACGAAAAATTCAAGACCTAAGGCCATCGTGAATTCCTACGATGAAGTCAAAGCAGTTCCTTTGAACTCAATACAACCATCCAAGACCGTTCAGATCGGCTCCAACCTGGATTCCAAATAGGAACTCTGGGCAAACGCCGACGTGTTCACCTGGCAACCGTAAGACATGCCCGGGATCCCCAGGAAGATGGTTGAGCAGAAACTAGCTATTGGATCCAACGCAAAGCTAGTCAAGCAAAAACTCTGACAGTTCGCACCCGACCGAAAAGAAGTCATTAAAGAGGAAATCGAAAGGCTCACCGACGCAGGTTTCATTCGGGAAGTGGATCACCCCGAGTGGCTTCACAAGCCCCATCATGATCAAAAAAACAAACGGCAAATGACGAATGTGTGTCGACTTCACTGATCTCAACAAAGTCTACCCTAAGGATGCTTTTCCTCTGCCACAAATAGATCAGATAGTCTTTTCCTCTGCCACGAATAGATCAGATAGTTGACTACACCTCTAGCTCGACTACCTAAACCTTCTCGATGCCTACCCCGGTTATCACTAGATTAGCACACATCTAGAGGATGAGGAGAAGACCTCCTTTACCACTTCGTTTGGAGTCTATTGCTATGTTAAAATGCCCTTCGGATTGAAGAATATCGGTACCACATACCAACGGGGAATGCAGATAACACTCCATGATCAAATCGACCAGAATATCGAGGCCTACGTCAATAATCTCGTTGTCAAAACCAAAAAAAGGAAGATCTCATCTCTGACCTACAAAAAAACGTTCAACAACCTGCGCAAGAATCGAGTCATGCTAAACCCGAAGAATTATGCATTTAGAGTCGACGCAGGGAAACTGCTCAATTACCTGGTGTCCTACAGAGGAATAGAAGTCAATCTCAGGAAGATCAAAGCTATTGAAGAGATGCAACCTCTTAAGTCAGTGCGAGAAATTCAAAGACTAACCGGATGTATGGTGGCCCTTAGCCGGTTATTTCTCGACTCGGAGATCAATGACTTCTCTTCTTTAAGTTACTAAAATAACATGACAAGTTTAAATGGTCAAAAGAGGCAAATGAGGTATTCAAAAATTTGAAGAGGTATCTTTCTTCTCCCATGTGCTAATCACTCTCAACCCTAATGAATATTTGCTCTTATACATCGCGGTCAGACCACATGTTGCAAGTGAGGTATTGGTGGTGGAAAGAGAAACACAAGACAAACAACAAAAACCAGCGACCGATATACATCAGTGAAGTGCTCCACCGTTCTAAAGAACGCTATCCGCAAGTGCAGAAGCTACTATATGTTGTTCTAATGGCATCTTGTAAGATACGACATTACTTCTAGGCTCATAAGATTACCGTACCATCAATATTCCCACTTAGCGAGATCCTGCACAACAGAAAGGCAATCGGCCGAATCGCCAAGCGGTCGATTGAACTCGGAGAATTCGACGTCCGTTTTGTGCCTCGAACAACAATCAAGTCGCCAGTACTCGCTGACTTCCTAGCCGAATGGACATAACCAGATCAACCCCAGAATAACTGCGGCAACTTACCAGATATATGGACTCTATTCTTCGACGGATCACTCACGCTTCAGGGTACAGGGGCTGGGATTATACTGATCTCTCAACACGAGAAAGCCTGCAATACGCTTTGCAGATCGATTTTCCAGCCACGAATAACGTAGACAAATATGAGAGTCTGCTCGCTGGACTCCAAGTAGCTTCTGCTCTTGGCATCCTCCGCCTACATGTGAAAGGAGATTTACAATTAGGGAAGCAGGTTAGCAAGGAGTATCAAATCTCGGATAAGACCATGACGAACTACCTCAGGAAGGTGAGGAAGTTAGAAATTTTTTTTGTCGAACTCAAGGTCAAGGATATCCCAAGGAAGGATAATTGCCTCGTTGATAGTCTTGCCCTCCTAGCATCCTCACGATCTGTAGGACAACTCGGGACTTCCATAGAGAAACTCTCGAAACCGTCTGTAAAATCATTAGAGGACACAACCAAATGAGTGATGGTCTACGAGACCTAAAACCAACTCGGGGGCTCGCCATGAATCGACACCCCAACAGGAGTCGTGGGGGAACTCATGTATACCTTTGTGGATGGCGCTCCCTATCGAAGAGGCGCTCATAGAGTACTCATGAAATGCATCTCTGAAAAGCAGGGTAGAAAACTACTCGAGAAAATCCATGAAGGGGTGTGTGAAGCTCACGCTTGCTTTCGAACCCTAGTCGGAAAGGTATTTTAGACAAGGTTTCTATTGGCTTATGACTCTCCATGATGCGATCGAGTTAGTAAAAAAGTGTACAAGTTATCAATTTCATATCAAACGAGTACATCAACCCGTTTAGGCCCTACAAACGATTCCCTTGTTGTGGCTATTCGTGACTTGAAGGTTGGATATTCTAAGGCCCTTCTCGGTAGCATCCAGAGGCTTCAAATTCCTATTTGTCATGATTGATACATGCACCAAATGGATTGAAACTGAACCAGTCGGAAAAATCACTTCGGCGGCTGCCAAGTTCATCATGGAAAGTGTCATGATAAGATTTGGCGTCCCAAGTAGGATCATCACCGACAACAGCACTCAGTTCTCCAGTGCGACGTTCATCGATTACTGAGAGGAACTAGGCACTACAGTCTACTTTGCGTCCGTGACACATCCACAAAGTAATAGACATATCGAACGGGCAAACAGTCTAGTACTTCAAGGAATCAAAACCCGTGTCTTTAACCACTTATCCGTCTATGCTAAAGCCTAGGCTTCTAAATTGCCTAACGTACTCTGGGCACTTTGAAAGACACCCAATAGGGCGACAGGTGAAACATCTTTCTTCCTAGTCTATGGGGCATATGCAATGTTGCTTTGTGAACTAAAAATCAAATCTATCCAAGACGAATTGTACGCCGACAAGGACAAAATCTCGAGAAGACAGGATGACCTCAACGTTCTCGAAGAAAAAAGGACACAAATGTTGATAAGATTAGCGCGGTACCAGCAAGCTCTCCAGTGTTACCACGACCAAAACATCTACAAAAGATCTTTTGAACCCAGAGATCTGGTTCTACGACTTGTACAAAACTAGAAAAACAAGCTATCTCCGAGTTGGGAAGGCTCCTATAGGGTGGTCGAATCTAACCAACCAAGGTCATATAGGTTAGCTATTAAGGATGGTCAAGTCCTTAAAAATTCTTGGAATATCGACCAACTTTGCAAGTTCTATGTGTAAGTATGTAAGATATATTTTGTAAATATTAGTTGTCGTATTATAATTTGAGACAATGCCTTAAAAAACTGAGATAAGCCACTATTTGAGCACTTATGCCTACACACGCACCCGGAATTCTAGACTGCCCATCCGAAAATCCTTCACCGATAACTAGTCAGGAGCTTTACGTACACTAGGACCACAAAACTTGTCGTACGCGACATATTTCTAATGAGAAGGAAAAAATATCTTTAGTTACCGCAAAAAAACCTTATTGTGTCCCCGAGTGCCTGAGAGCTAAGACGTTTTCCACTTATAGTCTGACCTAAGGTGATCGCGATGAACATTCCGATAAGAAACCCCGAAAACCCCCTAACCTACTCGGAAGAAACAAATGCCAAACACTTGTTTGAAATTTCCTTATATTCCCGAGATGATTCACAGTCATACACAATCATTGCAGTAGAAATAGGAACCTTTTATTTAACAAGATTTTGAGCTCTTTTATAGATAAGCTAAGGGAAAGAGTATTACAAGAAGCCCGAAAGATCTACTCGATGAAGAGGAATGAGAGACTTCCTTGATTCTCACCAACCACCAACGCCAACAGAGAGAATGGGATCATCGAGACCTACCCCCTGCTGAACTTGCCGGTGTCGCTGCCCGATCATCAACATCGATGACGATGGGCTTGGGAGAGGCATTGGCTCCCCACCGTCATCGTCGGTATCGCTGCTTCGGCTACTCCATCCAGTTGTCCTCGCCGAAATAACACAAGGACGGAGAGGATGAAGCGGCCGACGTCTTACCATCTTTAATGGAGACAATGCCAAACGCCTCTCTTTTCTTCGCCTTAGCCACCACCTCTTCTTTCTCTATTTCCACCTCCAAGAGGTCTCAGTCCACCTCATCTTGAACTGGAGACGCCAGGGGTTTGCCGTCTTTAACAGGGACATCACGAGTCGCCGTCTTCTCTTCAGCCTCGTCGGAGGAGACGTTTATAACCTCCACCACTGAACCAGATTCGGTGGGAGACGACGGCAGGATAAAGGGTGGGTACTCAGAGGAAGATGGGGAACAGTTAGAAGACAAAGGTGTGTATTCAGGCGAAGGAGGAGGTTCCATAATCGGATTCAGGTTTGATGCAATTGAGCTCCAGCACCCGAGGTTTACATAAGCCAACGGGTCAAGAGATGCATCGCTTCATCTCCCAAACATTAATTCCGGGTGCGGCCACATTATGAGCCACAGACGCCCAAGCGATACGTGGTCATTGAGGCTATGTCTTTTCAGTTGGCTCGCACAGACAAAGAGGCAATCGCCAGTGCACCCGTTTGTCCGCTAGATTTTTCAATACATGGGGTACAGTTGAAAAGACAGTACAACAACTCTTTCGTGCTCGTGATAGAGAATCTTAACACCACTACGCAAAATTTCCGCTGCAACAGTTCAACTTCCGAGCCTGGCCAACGATGAGTCTTACCTCCCTCGTACCTTTGCAAGGACGGAATGATATTTACGGGTAAATTAGAAAATCTACTCAGATGGAACACCTTCTCGAGGACTCACTTGAGAACTCGGAGGCATACGAAATCACGAGTAGGTGATATGAGAACCTAGAGAACCCAGTTAGATGCTTCACCCTAATCGGAGATCCAAGTCTTACTCGATGATGTGGTCGGACAAAAAACTTATCTTTGTTAGCCGTGTACTTGATCCGTCAAAGCCTCACTTCACGTACTGATTAGGGACTTGACGATGAATGCAGGATAATTGCTATATCCAGACAACTCAGGGTTTCTCGCAATTCACGAGACATCTTTATCTCCAAAAAGAGGAGGGATTTTTTTTTCTATTGTAATCCGCAAGATGACCCTTCTCCCCGCAACGATAGCACATAACGTTTTTCCCATACTTGCGCGGTGAGGCTTTCCGGTATAGCGTCGCGTCGGTCACTTTCGCAGGATGGTCTCCCCATGGGAAACTCGATGATTCGATTGACGGAAGGGTGCGGCGCCCCGAGCTGGCATCCCTGGATGAAAGAAACTACCCGTAGATACCTAAAGCATTCCATAAATAGAAAGGTTTATCTCCAAGAACGGGAAGAGGAACTCCAGATGATGTACGACACCCCCATATATATACGGAGTCAGGGGCCTGCGAAAAACAAGTCGAACAAGAGCCAATAGAAGTTGAAAAAGTTGCTCAAACCTTTCGACAAGCCAGAAGACACCCGAAACCGAGCAAGAAAATCACCGACTAGGTTTAGATCCACCTAGGCTAGACACATATCCCTTATAACAGGCACAGATCAATACAAGATAAACATGACGTAGGGTTATTATTCTCAACGAGACCCGAACCTATATAAAAACCTCCATGTGTTCTCCTATGATTCGTCTACTCAAAGCATCCCCTATTTCTTCAACAGATTCATTAGATCGACAGTTCACAAATCGTCAACATACTTAATGCAGCATATAGAATTATGTACATGCTTGTAAGAGTCATAATGATATTGAACCACAAATGGCCAAAAAAAGGTTTGACATGGTATCATCTTCCATTGGGCAACATAATTTCACATCCTCCAAAAAATTTGAATTGAAAAAATTTGGATTTCACTATGATCTAAACTACAACATTGTAGACACATGAAGGTAACAAACAATATATAGTGAAGTTATGTATGCAAAATGAGTTCTAGCAAGTGTAGGCTGTGCTGACCTAACAATGGAAATGAAGAAAGAAATGGATATTGGTAGACCAGATACATGGATGTTAAATCATTGTTATGTGCATACATGTGGTTAAGCACCATTACAAGAGAATGTGGGCTTTTCTGCAGCTGTGAAAACAAGAAAAAGTGATTTTCTGTAATTTACTCAAAATAATCATGTGAATCAACAGTCAGTGGACAGGTTTGATGTACAATGGGGATATTAAAGGCACAGGATACAGTGCTCCAATGTTGTCTCGGTCCCTTTCTTGGGTCGTAATGGAAACTAGTAAGACAGCTCTCTTTGCTGATATTATCATATTCAGAAGATTGGGTAGGTATCACACCCTTGGCAGCCTGCCGGGGCCAGGAGCTCTTCTGCCATACTGCTGATGAAGGCTTGTGAGGACAGGTTAGAGAATAGAGAGCTTCTTCGTTACCAATTTATGCTTCGCACCAATGGGTTGCCTTCCCATCTATATAGATAGGACTAAACAATTTCAACCAATAGATCGAATGCAATCTAAATATCAATCTCATCAGTAATCAAATGGCTTAAGAACTAAGCAGTGCAACTAATTCGAAATTTGAGAATTATCTCCAAACAATCCAAGATAGATGGCGCCACACATAGCATGCAGTAGTGTTACAAGTTGTGCTACAGTGCAGTACAAGGCCTTGACCTGAACAGTCGACCGTGCTCTCAATAGCCCTTCTGGACATTGCTTGCATCTCCATCTCCAGCTTGTTTCCATCCAAGAGAAAAACAGCTTTTTAAAAAAGAAATTCTCTAGTGTGGTGGTCTAGTTCCTTTATAATGTGACCTTGTCCCATCACTATTTGGTATTGGTTAACCTATCTCGTAATTAACAGTTTTCCTACCATGACACTTTTAGCCAAGGCTGGAGAAGGATCATTGCATTTCTTTGCCAGTATGATAAAATTCGCAAATGCAACCTCAAAATGAGTTCCTTTTCCTAAACTGCGAAAGTGGTAAAAAATTCCCATTATGTCATGTACTCATGTGGTCATTTATTAATCAAAACAAGGGTCTGACAAAAACCTATATGTGCTCATTTATGATTTAACACATGTAACCAAGTGATGCCTTTCTTGCACAAGATGCATGAAAGTACGAAACAGTTTCCATACTACTTCATTTTGTAGCTAGGCTAAAAGAGATGTGATTTTGTAGCACAATAATTCCTTAAATCCAGAACTAAATAATGCGAAAAACAATATTGTCAAGGAGCGTGAACCAGGCAAACGACATTGATCTGCTACATAACTGAAGTAAGCAATAAAATTACCCAGAGTTTTACCTCGCACAATTGTGTTCGCCTATCCCTATCTGATACAAATCGAAGCACAACTAATCACCCGGCATGCAAAACCATCAACAAGCCTGCGATTCCTACATAGCCCTTCGATTCGTAGCAAAGCCCTCTCAACATTAAACAGAAACCCTCACAAATCCACCTAAATTCGCCACATAAATCAACGAACTCGGTATCAAAACGTAATCATGGAGGACCTGACCTGCGCGTAGCGCTGGGGATCGAACCCGAAGTGCTTCCCCGCCTCTTTCCTGGTCGATTCCGATACCGCCGGAGCAGCCTGCGTCGCGGACGCAGCCGCGGCATGCTGAGACGCCTCCCCGGCGGTGAAGTAGTAACCCGCCAGGGCCGCCCCGCCGCCCGCTCCCGCGGCACCCGCCGGGGGAGCATAGTACTGGTACGACGCGTAGGGGTCGTACGATGCTGCATCAGCGGCCGGCGCCGTGGCAGGAATAGGGTAGTAGTAGGACGACGAGGCGGCGACGGCAGCGGCGGAGGGATCCGTGGCCGGGGCGGGTTGGTGGTAGGCGCCGAAGGGGTAAGGGTAGGCGGCGTAGGGGTGGGGGTAGTGCGCGAGGTGGGGATCGGCGACCGGTGGCACCGCCGCGGCGGCGGCGTGAGGAGCGGCTGCGGCGTAGTCCATGGTGCTGGTGCGGGGCGAGAGCGACCGTGAGATCGCGGCTCCGGGTGGGCGCACGAGGGGCAGTGTAATATCGGATCGTTTGTTTTTCTTTTCCTTTCCTGTGAAGAGTGTTTATTTGCACTTTCTTCCGAGTTGGTTCTTTCTTTTGGAGAGCGTGTAATGCCCGTTACATTCTTTACTGTATGGATCATATTTGCAGTTGAAAGAGATACAGGTTAGGTGAAAACATATTTGTTAAAAAAGATAGTGTTTGGTTAGTTGTATATGTGTGGATAGGATTAAACTGAGTTTCTGTTTGATGAGAAATAGTCACAATTAGTTCTTACTGGTGTCGGTGTGCTTGATTTTTTTCGCTCGTACCATTTCTGAATCCACTTATTCTGATTGCTATATTATAATTACATGTTGCCTTGATATAATACCCATGGTACATTGCCAGTGATGAAAAAGCTTGATTATACCATTCATGGCATATGAAATAGTCTAAATCTGAGGCATTTGTTATTTCTACAAATTATTGTAAGAATAGTTAGATGTGATCGCCCAGCCAGATATGTCAGGGAGAGGTCTCTCAAGTGCCATTGTATTTGGTTGGTACTTATTCACGCCATATCTGTTGGCCGGTTCAAACTGCTATCACTTTCAATGCATTATTATCTAAATTATGATGTCATTCCTCTCCTACTAGATGAATAACTATCTAAAATCAAATTATTTTGCAATTCTTATTTATATCAACTTTAGCTTACAAGCTATGTTTACCTTGCTAGAAAATAGATTTACCACCACGGTCTGATCATAACATCTTTTTATTGCATAACATAGTTCACTAGAAAGTATCCCTTAATGTGTAGTGCCCCCCCCCCCCTTCCGCCGTCGCCTCCATCAAGGGATGGACCTTCGAGTTAGAAGCAAAAGTGAGGTGGACGAGATAAAAATAAGAAGCCTCAAGGACACTTCACCGTCTCGAAGGTTGACCATGTTGCTCGACTTGTTGCTCCTAACAGCTATGGCAGCATATAAGATGCAATGTGGGCTAATTGCAAGGGATAGCGTGCCCATCACTATACTGGATTGGAGGAAGGTGGATCAATTGCATCCTATGAAGAATGAGAAAATGTGGCAAGAGCTTCTGAAAACGTTATTGTTTCTTAAGGGATCCCATGACACCGTACATTGAGATACTTTACTGACCATGGGAGGGTCATGGGAAAACTACAAGTACATGTTGAACATGTATTATGTGTAGAAGTCTATAGCCGTTCTGGCAACATGGCGATCTGCGGCCGTATTGGGATACCTTTATTGAGCAGATAACATTAGTAGAAGCCAAGTAATCAAGTGAGAAGCATGCGAATATCTAGAAGGGGAACAAACACCAATACAGGCTTGGCTCAGGTGGGTACGTGTGGAAAATACCGAAATGGAGGAGGGAAGAAGAGAGATCTTGAACAAATGTAACAGAACTGTTAGAAGGGCTTCCATCCCAAGCTAGGAACTGCCTAACTGGGTATATGCAAGGGAAGAAGTCACACCCAAAGGGATGCTAACCTGTAAAGACTTGCAGAACAAGGAAGTGATCCATAGACTGTGAGAGCTGGCCTCCTAATCTTCAGAAGTCTCATTCAAGTTAGATAGGGAAAACGACAAGCTAACCATGTTCGGTAACACGGAACACCCAGGTCACACTTGAGGCTCAGGTTCTAGACTTCGATGGGAGAAGGCATTCTCTAAGAGCACCTTGATTTTTACAGGAGTCGAGATAGATCCAAAACCCTGAATGAATAGATTATATAAGAACAAATAAGTTCCTTGATAGACGAATGGCTAAAAGAAGTACTCAGTAGCTCATCACTAGTAGGGAACTTTGCAGTAACAACCAATCCTTCTTTACCCAAAGAAGAAGCTAGGTGTCCACGCCAGGTTTCGAGCCAGACGATGCATGTATTGTCAATGAGATTCAGGAGGCCACGCTGTGAAGGTTATACCAGCCATTTGTGAGCCTTATGCTTGAGTTGGCATGGGACTGACCTTACCATGCATGGAAGGGATGATTTTTCAGAACACCCCCATACCAACTAGTTTTGAAAAGGTCTAGGTGGACATTGTACGTCCCGACTACGTTCATGGTAGGTTGGAACTCCCCTTAAATGATAAGATCACAACTTTTGGGGGAAGCCATCGTGAGCTTTTCTCTATGGCACAAGAAATATATTGTCCTAAACAGAACAGAAGCACCGACTGCTTTGAGACATGAAAGTGCATCTAGGCCCCTTGTGGGTTTTGGCTAATTGATAACAAACGATTAAGGGACTAATAGTTTTATCAAGTGTATGAACATGTTTTAGTCCTGTTGAAAAAGTTAAAAGAAGTCAATGTCCCTCAAAAGAAAGGAGAAGCAACATGAAGAAACTCATAGAGTTCAACTCAGTTTTATTTTGAATTTGAGTTTTAGAAATGTTGTATTATTAAGAGGGATGCTTTTTGTAGTTTTGGTAGTGTCTCAGTGCTCAAAGTATTTTGTGAAACCAATTTTTGAGAGACACCATCACTCACGAACACCGGGAAAATAGGGCAGAGTTGTCTGGTTCCGAAGTCTCCGGGTTGGTCCGGAAACTCCGGAGTCTATTAGGTGTTCCGGAGTCTCCAAGTGAGACTCCGTGAAGAGCTCTTAGTTTGGCTTTAATTCTGAGCCCGGAGTCTCCGGGATAGCCTGGATACTCTAGACTATGCAAATATTCCGAAGCCTCCGAGTGAGACTCCGAGAAGAGCTCTCAGTTTCGCTTTATTTTTAAGCTCGGAGTCTCCGAGTTAGTTCGGATACTCCGGATGCTGTTAAGTCCCGGAGTCTCCGAGTGAGACTCCAAGAAAGGCTCTCAGTTAGCCAAGGTTTTTTAGCCAAAGTCTCCGAGTTGATCCGGAGACTCCGAGTCCTGATGCTTTCAGATCTTCTGGGCATCCTCTGAACTAGTGTTCTAGCCGTTTTTTCTCAAAGATTTACCTGGAGACTCTGGGTGAATCCGGATACTCCGGGTCAGTGTAACGGCTAATTCTGACAGGTTAGGTGCATGGTTTTCTGTGCTACCCGAAGACTCCGAGTAAACCCGGATACTCTGAGTCTTTTTGAATAGCACAGTAACGTGAAGAGCGCTTTCCTAAATTGACCAATCTCCGAATTGGTGTACGTAGAGCAACCTCCCGGATTTGAAGATCCCAAATGTTCTCATCATGTGTATAAACTTCATAAGGCGCTCTATGGGCTTAAGCAAGCACCTAGAGCATGTATGAATATCTTAGGGATTTTCTCATTAAGAAAGGCTTTGAAATAGGCAAAGCCGGTTCTACCCTTTTGACTAAAAATGTTGATAATTATTTATTTGTTTGCCAAATATATATCGATAACATTATATTTGGTTCTACTAACAAGATATTTTGCGAAGAGTTTAGTAGGATTATGACCAAGAGGTTCGAGATGTCAATAATGGGAGAATTAAAGTTCTTTCTAGGATTTCAAATCAAACAACTTAAGGAAGGAACTTCTATTTATCAAACGAAGTATATCAAGGATATGCTTAAGAAGTTTGATATGGAGAATGCAAAGCTCATCAAGACTCCAATGCAATCAAATGGGCATCTCGACCTAAATGAAGAAGGCAAGGCCGTGGATCAAAAGGTATATTGTTTTATGATTGGTTCTTACTTTACCTTTGTGCATCTAGAACCGATATTATGCTTAGTGTGTGCATATGTGCAAGATTTCAAGCCACTCCTAAGGAGTGCCATTTAATGGTCGTTCAGAGAATTCTTAGATATCTAGTTCATACTTCATACCTTGGCTTATGGTACCCCAAAGATTCATCCTTCGAACTTATCGGCTATTCGAACTCCGATTATGCCGGTTGTAAAGTGGATAGGAAGCGTACATCCGGGACTTGCCAATTCTTGGGTAGGTCTTTGGTGTATTGATCATCCAAGAAAAAAAATTTTGTAGCCCTATCCACCGCCGAACCCGAGTATGTTGCTGCGAGCGCTTGTTGTGCTCAACTACTTTGGATGAGGCAAATATTGAGAGATTACGGCTATAACATGACCAAAGTCCCACTTTTGTGTGACAATGAGAGTGCCGTCAAAATAGCCAATAACCCCGTACAACACTCAAGAACTAAACACATATACGTCACTACTTCTTGAGAGACCACTCTACCAAAGGGGATATCGATATTCGCCATGTGAGAACTGAAAAACAACTAGCCGATATCCTCACAAAGCCATTAGATGAGTGAAGGTTTTGCGATTTTAGATGTGAGCTCAATATCCTAGATTCTCACAACGTGGCTTGACATATTGCATAAAATTGATTGTTGTAGATTTGTAGTTTTATAGATAGGGGTTTTCAAAACTCTTGTGTGCAACATTTGAAAATTTTGGATCTTTGATCTTTGGATCATACTTTGTGACTTCTGATCATAGTTATGTAACGATGTTTGTTGGCTGATCACAAGTGGAAATATATATGTCTCAATTGTCCAAGAATCTTCCTCCTGTTGAATCGCAGTTCCTAGCTCAATCTACAAAATCTAGAGATCCCGGAATGTCCGGACAATGCCAGAGTATCCAAAGTCTGACACTGTTTCGTGAGCTTCTAGTTCTGTTGAGTTGATAGAACCCGGAGTCTCCGGGTCCACCCAGAGTATCAGGATTCTATTACTCAACCCGGAGGGTCCAGGTCACCCTCCGGGACAAGCTTTCGGTTCAAACTCCAGACTCCACCCGGAGTCTCTGGGTCAGGCCGGAGTCTCTGAGTTACCCAGCTTATATAGCAAACCCCGTCGGTTTTTCTTCTCTCTTCCATCATCTCACTTCTTTTCCCTTCCCCTCTCCACAAGAAGAGAGCTCCGGCGATTTCAAGTTTCATCCAAGGATTTTTCGTGAAGTTCTTGGATTCTTCATCGTCCCTAGCTCGGAATCTCCAACCTTACCTCCGGATTGAATCTCCATGCTTCATCTAGCCCTAAAAGGTACTTTTCACTCGATCTCCAAATAGCTCAGTCTAGAATCAAATTCCTTCGGTGAAAATGTCCCTTTAGTCCCTAGAATCAATCCCTAGAAGGGCTTTTGCAATGTGGAAGAAGAATCACACTATTCCCAAATTCTTGCTCCGAAGTTAGGCTACCCGGAGTATCCAGGTCTGTTAGAAGTTTCAGTATGCCTTCAATTCCATGTTCTTTCTCAACCAACCCTTGTGCCTCTCTTATATATCTTTCATGTATATCTCAGGTCTTTTGAGATGGATAGAAACAAGGGATATGGGTATGAGAGGAAGAAGAAACGTAAAAGTGATTCTCAAGCTCAAGCTCAAAGCGATGCTCCTCCTCAGCGTGTTGAATCAAGAGGAATTTGGATTGAGGAGCTGGCACAATCAGAAAATATGCCTCACGGATCGACTATGTTACAAGCCATGAGAGGAAAAGGCACTTTCAGGCCAAGGGGAACAGCTCCTGTTATAGTAGGCCATGGAAAAGGAAAAGCCGTGGGTGCCGGTTGTAGTATCCATGGGGAGGATGATGAGATAGAGGAAGAGAACATTGTGTTAGCACCCCTGAAGCTACACAGGCCCTACAAAGCTCACCAAGCACATGAAATTCCAAGAAGGATGATTGATTATATGAAGAAAGCTGCTAAGTGCAAGAAGGATAGAGGTGAAGATCCTTATGAATATGAGAAGAGCATGGCAGACCCACACTTTTGGAACGAGTTTCACGCCGACTTTTATGAAAGCGTGATCCTCACCAAGAAGAACCTTGTCACTCCAATGCAGTGGATTGATTGGGAGTACATGGAGCAGAAGAATGATCAAACATTCAAGGCTGTCATTGCTGCATGTGAAGAAAAGAAAATTAAGAACTTTATGAGTCTGAAATGTGATTGGAGTGTAGAGGTGGTTGCCCAATTTTATGCTACACTTTCTTATGATCATGAGGAGAATCAGTCCACGTCATAGATGATTGAAGGAGATATATATATAGAATCTCATATCAAACATTTGCTCACATCTTTGGTTTTGATGTTCGTGACTTGCACAACTCCAAGATACACGATGAGAATCAGTTATCACCTGATGATATAGATTTTATATATTTGGATCGAGGAAGGGTGATACATGGCACAAAAACAGGGATGAAGCCCTACTACAAGTATTTAAACAGTCTATTTCGTCTCACATTAAATCCAAAAGGAGGTGATGCAACAAATGTCCAAGGAATCTCAAGGAACCTTCTAGCATGGATGTCTAATGGGGGCGAACCTTTCAGTGTGATAGACTTTGTTTGGAAGGAAATCCATGCTACCTCATATACTCCCAACAAGGGTTGTGCATATGCGCCCTATATCATGTATATGATTGAAAGGGTAACAAAGAAAAATTTCTTCAAGGAGGTGAAGCATGAACCCTATCGGATGAGAATTGTGACCTCTCAGTCATCTCCTCCACCCTCTCCTCCACCTGCAGCTCCCAGTGCACAATGAATGGCTCCTCAACGTGTTCCATCCTCTAGGGGCTCTCAACCTTTTTATCAAGAGTGCACTCAAGGCAATATTTTGAGTCTGCACTCACAATGCCACTCAGATTCGAGAGACCAAAATTAGGATGAGAAAAATTGAAGCAAGGCAGAAGGAAATTCACACTCACCTTGGCATTTAGCCACCTTTCTCTCCAATCATCAACGAAGAAGAAGCGAGTGAGCCAGAGTTCAAGAACCCTTGGGCTTGGTATGATGAAGCCCAAAGAGTTGCTGAGGGTTCCTCCCATGCTCAAGATGATGAGGAGACCGATGACGACGAGGAAATAGAAGAAGCCGAAGCAAGCTCTTCGGAAAATGACAATGAAGATGGATCCGATGATGGTGGCGATGATGACTATGAGGAATATAGCGGCTGATTCCTTATTCTGCTTCTCTTTCTTTTTGGTGCTTGATGCCAAAGGGGGAGAGAAATCCGATGTTTCCTGTCTTTCTTCTTTCTTAATCCTTCATCGTTTCCGTGGGTTAAATGAGACATATGTAATAATTGTAATGAACTATGTGGTGTCCTTGTAGTAGAAACTTTCAAATTTGTAAGCCTATATTTGTGCTAGTGTGATGAATTGGTTGATGTAATGTTTGTTTCCCTCTTTCTTAGTTTTTGTGAAATATCATGTCATATGCATCACGTATATAAATGTTCACTCACTTTGCACCCCACGAATTCTAAGATATAGGGGGAGCTCTCGCAAAATTTTCTTTAAATATGTGCATTTGCTCTTAAATTCTAATTTCAAGGCAATGCACATGTTTAGGGGGAGCTTACCAAATATCATAAAATTCAAAACCTTTAAATTCTATTATCTTTTATAAGTTTTAATTGGGTTGTCATCAATCACAAAAAGGAGGAGATTGAAAGTGCATCTAGGCCCCTTGTGGGTTTTGGCTAATTGATGATAAATGATTAAGGGACTAATGGTTTTATCAAGTGTATGAACAAGTTTTAGTCCCGTTGAAAAAGTTAAAAAAGTCAATATCCCTCAAAAGAAAGGAGAAGTGACATGAAGAAACTCATAGAGTTCAACTCAGTTTTATTTTGAATTTGAGTTTTAGAAATGTCTACTATTAAGAGGGATGCTTTTTGTAATTTTGGTAGTGTCTCAATGCTCAAAGTATTTTGTGAAAACTAATTTTTGGCAGAAACCATCACTCACGAACACTGGGAAAATAGGGCAGAGTTGTCTAGTTCCAGAGTCTCCGGGTTGGTCCGGAAACTCCAGACTCTGTTAGGTGTTCCGGAATCTCCGAGTGAGACTCCGTGAAGTGCTCTCGGTTTGGCTTTAATTCTGAGCTCGGAGTCTCCGGGATAGCCCGGATACTTCGGACTATGCAAATGTTCCGGAGCCTCCGAGTGAGACTCCGAGAAGAGCTCTTGGTTTCGTTTTATTTTTAAGCCCAGAGTCTCCGAGTTAGTTCGGATACTCCGGATGTTGTTAAGTCCTGGAGTCTCCTAGTAAGACTCTGAGAAAGGCTCTCGATTAGTCAAGGTTTTTTAGCCGAAGTCTCTGAGTTGGTCCGGAGTCTCCGAGTCTTGATGCTTCCGGATCTTCCGGGCATCCTCCGAACTAGTGTTCTAGCCGATTTTTCTCAAAGCGTTACTCAGAGACTCCAGGTGAACCCGGATACTCCGGGTCAGTGTAACGGCTAGTTCTGACAGGTTAGATACGTGGTTTTCTGTGCTACCCGGATACTCCGGGTGAACTCGGATACTCACAGTAACGGCTAGTGATGCAAGACTTATTGATACACATGTGGCTAACAATACACCAAAATATAGGAGAAATATGCATCGATGCTTGCCTTGGTCCTTAGCTTCACAATCAAGATCAACCACAAAATCTCCTTAAGAAAATCCGCCACTCTTCGATTCGTAGATGACTAAAAGAGGGAAAATGCATCGCAATAAGCATGACAAAATGACGTAAAGTATGCTTTATGATGCATGATCATGAATAAGATGCAACAGAACATGTCATGAAAACATTTGTAAAAGAACATTGAAATGATTGGGCTAGAAGAGATCTAAAAATCACATGGGATAAACTGAGCTCACTAGGTTCTGGGTATCTGACGGTCAGACAGGGGGAGGTGGCAGTCAGACCATGTGGGTCTGACAGAGGAGAAAATAGTACTTGAGTAGTCTTGGAGGTTAGACTAGACCTATGCCAGTCAGATTGGACCCATGGCAGTCAGATCGCAGGGTCTGGCGGTCAGACTGGCCAAGTGGCGTCTGACTCTTGATTATGGAGTCTGATTCCCAAAAATGACTTGACCAAGTCCAACCTAGTGGTCAGCTCGGCCCAAGTGGCGGTTAGACCACTGTGCCTATCTGGTAGCACCTCGGTGAGGTCGCTGACAAAGGCTTTGGTGATGCCTTTGACAAAGGGTGGTACCCAAACACTCTGCAAGGTTAGAGGATCTATTTAAGGTGGTTTGGGTGACATGCATGGGGCCAAAAGCTTGGACACCATGGATCGACATCTATGGCTAGGTGGAGCTTGATTCTAAGGCTATGGGGATTGGGAAAAACTTAGAGGAAAAAAGGGGGGAGGGGTTGGAAAGCTTCACCTTAGTGTGGGGAAGCTTTCTTGAGGGTTGACTGGCTCCGAGGAAGCTCTGATGTGAAGATCAACTCCAGGATGCTCCAATAGGCCTAGGGATGGAAGAAAGGCTTGGGGTTTGCTCTAGTGAGTGAATGCTTGGGGATGAGCTTGGGGACGACGTGGGTGACCTTCTCCTTCGCTTTGACTTCCATTGAGCTTGAGGTGGAGGAATGGTGAGGGAGCCCCCCTTGCTCTCTGTCTCTCTCTCTCTCTCTCTCTCTCTCTCATGTGGGGAAGAAAATCAATGAGGGAGTGATTGAGAGGTGGTCAATTTGTCTTTAGTGGCGTTCTAAGTCCTGATGGTCGGACCGTAGGTAACCTCGGTCAGACCGTGTGCTGGCCCATGTGGAGAAAGTCTTTCCTCCTTTTTCCTTTTTATACCAATTCTTCTCCCCTTCCTTCCTAAATGGTTTTGGGCTATCTAACTACCTCAAAAAAATTCCCACTCATAACTATATGTGGAAAAGCGAGGCGTTTAATGACGTAACCTTTTCAAAAAGTTTTTGGGACACATAAAACAAAAACCAAAAACATGAAATATGATATCATGATGCATATACGTGCTCTATGTCTAGGTTAGGGTTTTTGGGTTGTGACAAATCTCCTCCCCCCTTAAAAGGAATCTCGTCCTGAGATTCGGTAAACTCAGGGGAGTGGGCAACGTGTTAAACATAGCCACGTAATGAGAGATGGCACTTTTGGTAGCAAGACGTCCTAATAGGATTAACATGGAGTGAAAAAAGATTTTTTTGTTAGTGAAAAAATAAGGTTCATCGTGCCTCTCAATCATCGTGAGCGAGAAAGATATCAAAACAGACCTTCTGTGCGCTGGTAGTTTGGCCGTGGCTAGGCTCGGTCAAACTATGGCACAACGGCAGTTGGACTGCAGTCAAGGCGGTCAGACCGCTATTTGGATAGAGTGTATTTTGGCTTTGGTGGCCTTTCACAGTCAGATCGCCCAATGAACAGAGACCAAAATAGTACTATGCGCCTCTGGCTGTCTGACCACTAGGGCCGTGGTTAGACTACCAGAAGGGGTCTTTTCCTTTGGCTGAGATCTTTCTTAGAGCGTTCCTCTAGGAAAATTTTTAAGTAGCAATACAGTGAAACTATGTTGATGGGAGATGTCTAAGATTCACAAAAAGTGGAACAACACTCACAGTTCATAAAAAGGTCAGGATACTCGGAGCGGATTCGATCTTCTCGCTCCCATGTAGCTTCATCTTCCGCGTGGTTACTCCATTGTACTTTGACCAATTTGATTAAGCGACTATGGGTCTTGCGTTCTGTTTCATCCAAAATTCAAATTGAACTTTCATGATAGGATAGGTCGGGTTGAATATTAAGATCACCCAAAACCACAACTTCGATTGAAGCTCAGAGACATTTCTTCAATTGTGAGACGTGAAAGACATGGTGTACATTGGAGAGGGATGGAGGTAATTCTAATTGATTGGCAACTGCTCTGCTTCGGGCAACCACTGAAAATGGGTCGAAATAACGAGGCGCCAATTTTCCCTTCATATGAAACCATTGCATTCCCTTAAGTGGGGTGACCTTAAGGTAGATATAATCTCCAACGTGGAAAATAATCTCACGATGGCGACGATCGGCATAACTCTTTTGGCGAGATTAAGTCGCATGCAACCACTCATGGATAGTCCTGACTTGAGCTTCCGCTTACAGGACTAAGTCCGAACCAAAGAATGTTCTCTCGCCAGACTCAGACCAATTAATGGGAGTTCTGTACCTTCTTCCATAGAGCGCTTTGAAAGGCAACATCTTGATGCTTGATTGGTAGCTATTGTTGTATGAGAACTCAACAAACAATAAGCAATTCTCCCACTTCTTTCCATAAGCGAGGACACATGTTTGCAGCATATCTTCAAGGATTTTGTTTAGTCTCTTGGTTTGACCTCCAGTTTGAGTATGATATTTGGTGCTATGAAAGAGATCAGTTCGCATAGCTTCAAGAAGGCTCTTCCAAAAAAGAGAGACAAAAATGGAGCCATGGTCGGAGACTATCTTCGCAGGAACACGATGGAGACAAATAATTCAGGAGAGATATAGTTCTGCATATTGCTTGACGGAGTACTTGGTTTTGATAGAAAGGAAATGAGCTGATTTGGTCAATTAGTCAACAATGACCCAAATTTAGTCATGCCCTTGAGATGTCTTGGGTAGTCCAGTAATAAAATCCATACTGATTTATTCACACCTACAAAAGGGAATAGTTAAGGGTTGGAGCATATCGACCGGTTTGAGTTTGGCCTTCACTCTCTGGGAAACATGACACTCGGTGACATACCAAGTGATTTCGCGCTTCATGCGGGTCCACCAAAATCTTTGGTTGAGGTCTTGGTAAATTTTAGTGCTCCCTGGGTAAATGGATAGCAAATAATCACGAGCTTCATCCAAAATTCTCTTCCTCAATGACCTTCAAAACCACTAGCCTTTTTCCAAACCATAGGATTCCTTGATCATCCTTGAAAAAACAACTAGTTTTGCTCTGTTTCATTTTATCCCAAATTCGGGCCATGCCTTTGTCATCTTTTTGAGCTTCTATGATTTGATTAAGGAGGATGGATTTTATCTCTAGATTGGGAAGAAATATCTCCAAGACCATCTCGAGTCCAAATCTCTAAAAGTCATCACAAATGGTGGAACTCTTATGTGAGACCATAATAAGACAATTGCACTAAGCTTTCCGACTCAAGACATCGGCGACAACATTTGCCTTGCCCAGATGACAATGGACCTCCAATCATAGTCTTTGATTAATTCAGGCCACCTCCTTTGCTTCATGTTTAGATCAACTTGAGTGAAGATATATTTGAGGCTCTTGTGATTGGTGTAAATGTTGTAAAGATTTCCAAGGAGGTAGTGACACCAAATGTTCAGGGCGTGCACTACTACCGTAAGCTCTAGATTATGAGTAGGGTAATTCTCTCCATGCCACTTCAATTGGTGTGAAGCGTAGGTGACAACTCGACCTTCTTGTATGATAATACAACTGAGGCCAATACAAGAGGCATCATAATAGACATCACAGCTCTTGTGAATATTCGGTTGAGTGAGAACGGGCGCGATAGTGAGATGATATTTCAAGGTTTGGAAAGCTACTTCACATTCCTTGGACCATTGAACTTGATATCTTTCTTCAACAATTCAGTCATAGACTTTGCAATTTTGAAGAAGTTCTCAATGAATTGGCGTTAATAACCTGCAAGTCCAAGGAAACTTCAGATGTCAGTGACATTTTGGGATTGCACCTAATTGAGCACACCTTTCACCTTGCTTGGGTCAACCATGACACCACTTTCGGAAAGAACATGACCAGGAGAGGAGAGATCCTTTAGCCAAATTCACATCTTCTAAACTTGGCATAAAAATGACGTTTCTAAAGCCTTTCAAGAACAACCCGAAGATGTTCAGCATGTTCTTCTTTGGTCTTAGAGTAAATGAGAATGTCATCAATGAAGACCACGACAAACTTGTCAAGTTCTTCCATGAAGACCGTGTTCATCAAGTACATAAAGTAGGCCGGTGCATTGGTTAGGCCGAAAGATATAATGGTATACTTGTAGAGTCCATAACAAGTAGATAACGCTGTCTTTGGAATGTCATCCATTCGGATTTTAATATGATGGTAGCCCAACCTCAAGTCAATCTTGGAGAAAAAACGGGCACTGGACAATTGATTGAACAAAATATCAATTCAAGGAAGTGGATACTTGTTCTTGATAGTGACCACATTTAACGGACGGTAGTCAACACACATCTATAATGTTTGGTCCTTCTTCTTCGCAAAGAGCGCCGAACATCCCCAAGGTGAGAAGCTCGGACGAATGAAACCCTTTAGCAAGTAACTCCTGAATTTGCTTCTTCAACTTTGCCAATTCATTTCGCGGCATCTGTTAGGAACCTTTTGAAATCGGGGCCGTTCTGGGTAAAAAGATCAATGGTGAATTCAACTTCTCGGTCAGGTGGTATCCTCGGTAGCTCTTCCGGGAAGACATATGAGTACTCACACACCACAGAAATATTAGCAACATTTGTGGAGATGACACCCTCCATTGCATAGAGATGTGGACCACTCTCATCGAGGTATAGAGTGACTTGATCATTGGAAGAACTTGAAAGGGAGATATACTGTGGTGCACACTCGATGATCGCACCATTCTTGATTAACCAATTCATTCCCAAAATGACATCCAAGCCTATCGAGTCGATCACGATTAAATTGGCTTGGAAAATGGCTCCATTTGAGAATTTGTGCATTCCGAACCATAAGCTCTGAGAATATCTTTCCATCGGGTGTTATTATGAGATAGGGAGTGTGCATGACTTGAATGGAAAATGCATGAGTTGTGGAACAAGTCCTCTTGATAAAAGAATGAGAAGCCCCAGAATCGAAGAGTACCATTGCGGGGTGAGAGTTGATAAGAAGCGTGCTTAAGAGGACACCAATCTCATCTTGAGCTTCCTTAACGGTGATAATACTGATATTTCCATGCTTTTTAGAGACGGAATCTTCTGCGACCCATGAGGTGGTGGTTAAGTCGAGGTATTGACCACACTATCTTGTTTTGGATAGCGATAACGTTGGGCAAAGTTCCTGATTTGGCCACAATTGATGCATAGACCCTTCGAGCCACGATTTGAGTTTCTTCTTTGATTCTTCGCAGCTTCTTGGGACTGCCATTGAGAAGGAGAACAATGGGCTAACCACTTAATTTGCGGAGACACCATGGTCAGTGCATGAGATGGGAGTGATGGTCCTGTGCATAGGCGTTGCTTGTTGTCTCCATCAGAAACTGGGCATCCCTCTTGCGTTTCTTTTCCTCTTGATGTTTCTCCATCGTGTATTCTACTATGATGGACTTGCTCATCAATGTGTTGAAATCATAAAAGCTAAGGATAGAGAGCTTCTCTTGCATCTTCGTAGAAAGCCCCTTTATGATGTACTCTTGCTTGCATTCATCAATGGAGACATGTTCGAGTGCATATTGAACCAAATTGTTGAACTCTTTCACATAATACATCACGGACTTGTCCCCTTGCTTTATATCGAGGAACTCCTATTACTTGATGTCCCTCACAACCTTAGGGATGTAGAAAGCACGGAAGACCATGTGGAACTCCACCCAAGTGACAAGGTTGTCAGGGGCTTACATGGCGAGATAACTCTTCCACCATGCCCCAGCTGTGCCTTGAAGTTGATGGGTCATATTGGACCTTGTCATGATCATCATACTGCATGAGAGCAAGCTTCTCCTCAATGGTGCAAAGCCAATCATCAGCATCAATGGGATCTTTGGCACAGGTGAAGATGGGATGTTGAATTCGGAGAAACTTGGAGAAACCTCCATATAGGTTGGCTCCACCTCCAACATCTCCGTCATGGGTGATGGCGGGGGCAGTTTTGCATCACAAGCATTCGAACCCTCCAGATTGTCTTTACTGGCACCACTATGGGTTCTCATCCTATCATTAGGCAAGGTTAGCAACAACAAAGGGCAAAAGAAAGATGAACTCCGATTTATGAATTTGAATTAGGTTGGATCGAGGCAAGAGATTCTCCTAAGATCATCCCATAACATGGGAGAATGCATATTCAAAGATGAGGTGCCGCATCGGCATGCATATAGCCTAGCTCGCTGCACACAAACACGTTGTACGCAAGCATTAGTAGTCAGACCGAGAGACTGGCGATCAGACCGCTAGCACCAGCAGTCGGACTGTTGCAATGGTGGTCTGACAGCTGGGAGGTCTATCGCCAAGCAGTAGCCTTTCCACCCATATTTCACACATCTTACTCGTTTTAACAGCAAAACAATTACAATCTAACATCCATGATTGTCTTCTCATAGAGTTCACGATTACATTACACTTAGGGGCATAATATAGCTAAGTAATCATCCTATTGTCCGCGAATAAGAAGCTAAACCCTAATTCATTCGATTAACTTCAGTTAATTAGCTCATGTTCCTACTTGCTTGTTTAGCCTAATACTTTAGCATAGAAGATATTATCCTCGTACATCTCCATCACGTATTCTCTTTATTAGTAGCTCCCACCATTGATATGAGAGAGCAGACGAATGGCAAGGTGAGGTACAATGGATCATAGATAAAGAATTAGATAAAGCACATGTCCTTAATAAAACACCAACTAAGAACGTTTCCAACTCGCCCTTAACCCATGAAAGAATAAGGCGAGTTAGAGAACAAGTTAAATCATATTATCAAGCACAAGACAAGAGATAGCTCTAAGAAAATGTAAGGAGTAGAAGAGAGCACATACTTACGAGCGTGAAATTTTTTCCTAAAAATAAAAGCCCCTTTTCTTCCTTGGGATTCCCCCTTTTCTTTTCTCTTTCTCCCCCTTTTCTTTTTCCTTGGCAGCCCAACCAAATCCTCCTCATGGGCTGAGCCAATCGGCCTCCCTCCTTCCCGGGCCGAGCGCCAGCCCGTCTCCCGCCTTCCCGCCTGGGCCGGCCGGAGGCCACGGCCCAGTAGCGTAGCCGTTTCAGCGTTGACGCCCAGGCCGAAAACCGCCACCACCTGTGCGCTAGCGCCCCTGTGCCTCCTTCTTCCTCCCACAGCCGAACCGGACTCGAGCATCTCCGTGCACCGCACGCCTTCCCCTCCTCCCCCGAGTCTGAATCACAACCAACTCAAGGTTATCTGCAACCGTGTGCCCGCCTATATAAGCACCTGAGCACCCTCGGTTTCCCATCTAAAATCCATGCCATCTTGAGCTCCTCCGTCGTCGCCATAGCCGCTCGGGCCAACTCTGCCCTGGCGAAATCCGTCGCCCAATTGCCGTAGCTGAGTCGCGCCTGAGCATCTCCACTGCCTACCGCGCCTGCTGGTGTTTTCGCCGATGAGTTTTGGCCATCGGAGCTCCCTCCCCATAGCTCACCCGAGGCCGCCACCGTCTACCTCGCCGCTGACTGCCATTTGGTGCCCCGCCGCCCGAGGTAAGCGCTAAAATGGATTCCCCTTGTCCCCTTCTCCCTCCGCCGCCGCTCGCCGTTAATCCCCATGCCCAGCGACTAGGTTCGCCATCCCTTTGGCGACAACACCGCCGCGTGAGCTATCCGCCGCCGCCTTCCTCTCTGGAGCAGGTCAAATAAGCCCCCCCTCACCCTCAACCATTAGATCTATTTTGGATGGTCACGATTAAAAGCTTTGCATACCCTTTCGGCTTCTAATCGCATGATGCCACGTGGCCACTTAATCCTAGTAAGCAAGTCAGGCCACGTCATTGCTTGCATGAGCCGGCTACCTCATTGATTTAGCCTGTGTGGCAATGCCACGTCAGCACACCTTATCCAGTCATAATTTCTATTTATTTTAATTCGGGAATAATGGCAATTTTGCAAATAAGTCCCTGGACTTTCCTGTATTTAAATAAAAGCCCCTGTACTTATGCAGTTTAGCTCCTAAACTTTTTCATAACTACAAATAGGTCCCTCAATTTTTGCAAAAAGGCCCCTAACCTCTCTATTTTTATTTAAACTAAGCCCTTTTTATTTTCAAATTTAACCCTAATCTTGTTTATAGCATAACATAACTTTCTCGTTTTAGCTCCGATTTAGATGGTTTTCGCGCTCACGTGTTTGTAGCGACGTGTACTATCTTGTAGTACCTTTTTCATAGATGTTAGATATTGTTTGGTATACTATTCTTAGTTGGTTTTGTTGTATATTTTTCCGATGTGTTTCGAGAGCAGACGAAGAGTAGTTCGAGAATCTTTAGGACCAAGTTTTTGAAGAGTCTGAGCAGCAAGTTGGGAGAGGCAAGTGTCCTTCAACATTTTGATCTCAGTTTTGTTTAAAATGAGTTCTTTATTTCAAACATGAATGCTGTTAATCCTGAATCCTATGTACTTATACTATCCTATTCTATATAATTCCTTGTCGCCATGTTGTTAGTAAGGGATATGATGGATAGTCATGCTTAGCTTTGCACAAGGGGATGGAAGGGTTAATGGTTAAACATGATTAACAAATTAATGCAAATATGAGTTGGGAATATTAATGATGGCATTAGCAACATGGAACCTTAGGCCTTGAGCAAAGTTGTGTCGATGATGATGAAGTTATGATGTTGGGTTAGTGTTTGCTCAAGTGATCTAAGTAAGGACCGGTTCGTGGAGCGACAACCTAAGAAATATAGTACCAACCACGAGACTTGGTATGGGACAGGCCTAGCCTATTAATTAGTGGATTCCAGTTTTGTCCGTGCCAAACAGAAGGGTGGTTATGTGGGGACGGCAAAGGCCAGAACCATTTGGATAGTGGTATGAGATGGATAGTGGAAGGGAAGGGTGAAAACTTTTCGGAGCTACAAGGAGCAAAAGGGGGCTTCTAGGTGGTGTGAATGCCACTTTGACGGCGGTGAAACCTAGCGGGCATGCACATACTGGATGAAACTTTGTAACGGCTTTGTAGTGACTTTCCGGGTAACACACCACTGGCGTGTGTTAAGTGTTTCGCGGACATGGCAACAAGGAAAATCACGACTTTTGGGGAAAGTTGGACAACCTCTGTTGTGTGTAAAAACTGTTATAATAGCTGTGCTCGCGGTTATGAGAGACTTGGATCCACACATGATTAGCCGAATGGGTTTGGGTTGGTTTGGTGTTTTGGGAGCCTGATGTGGGAATCAGGTGGTTGGGAAACATGTGGAGATGTTTCTAGGAGTTGGAGGTTGCTGTTGATTCACCTAGACAAGTAGGATGCTTTCATAATACTTCGTTAGAATAATTGGCTTTTATGCAAAACTTAAACTGTTTCAGCTTGTTCCTTGTTTAAGCTTGCATGGCATTTTATTTTCCCACACTTGCGGAGTACAAGTTGTACTCACACTTATTGTTTTACCCAAATGTCCTCCAAGCGTTGCTCAGATATTGAAGGAGATCCAGACTTCTTTGTTGATTGAGATGAAGACTGCTATGCTGGCGTTCCCCCGGTCAATTGCATGTGAAAGTTGGAGTCCACGGAGTTTAGTTGTGTGCTTTTGTTCAAGACTTTGTGGTCTCTTTATTTATTTTAGTTAAACGTTGTAATAATGACATTGCGTGTCATACACTGATGAAGTCGCTGCATGTATGAAACTTGGTCCTAGCATACATGTGGTTTACATCTGGTTTGTCCCTTTCTAAAACCAGGTGTGACAGAGGTGGTATGAGAGCCATGTTGACCATAGGCCGCAAGCCTAGTTAGAATGGACGAGTTTCTAAGGACTATTTTGATAAAGAAAACTAATTTTGAAAACTTTGCTTCGTCTTATCCGTACTTTCCTTGCTAATTCTATTTAAAATCTTGCTGCTGACTCTCCTTATTTTTAAAATGTTGTAGATGGCCCGGACCCGTAAGATTGCGCGTACTAACGTCCGCCTTCCTGCTCGACCTTTGACCCCGACTCGTGCCATGGCCTTTGCAAGACAGCAGCCACCCCGAGTTCAGTGTTGGAGCCATGTCTTTCACTCCGACGGACGCCGCGCCGGATGGATCCCCGCCAAGCTTTGAGAGATACTTCATAATTTGGGATCCGAGAAGGCACCAGAATACGCAGGAGTGAAGACTGAGTACGCTGATGCCCCTCCTGAGTGGGAAGTCAAAGTGGTGATCTTCGGTTCGCTACCGGAGCGTGGAGCCTACGAGGTGATGAGCATCCATTACGCCATCTCACCAAGAGCTACCTTCGAGGCTGGAAATTGTGACGCCACACGCCAAGCCCTACTGGTCATCTGCCACCAGCACAGCGATGACATGATCTTCACGCAATACAGCCATTACCCTCAATGCATCAGTGGCTTCACCGACATCACCGCTACACCCGTCATCGCGGAAGGTACCACCAGACTTGGAGAACAAACAGCCCTGGCTTTGGAGCTGAGTCATGAGTTGGATCGGACCACCGAGGAGCTGCAGTACGTCAGAGGCAAGCTAGCTCAAGCGTAGAGTGAGCTATGCAACAAGAAGCTTTACCACCTGGACCGCTGGGAATCTTCTTCATCTGACTCTGGATCTAAGGAAGAGACTCCTCGTTCCCCACACCGTCTTCAGGCTCGTCGTTGTCCAGCCCCAGCACCCTGAGGTTTCGGCAGAGTTAGGAGTTCGTTTAGAAGGCTGTCCTATAGTTGTTATGAGTCGTTAGAATCGTGTGTTTGTGAGTAAGATGATCTGGTGGTGTATTATGTAATGATTTGGATCTTTGTTTGAGTGAGTGATGTTTTGTGAAGATCCTCTTCACGAATGCATCCTTATAATATAATATATTAGTTAGTTTGGGAGTATACATCTGTTTTCCTTCTGTTGTTCTCAAATGGTGAACCTAAGGAACCGTGCCAGCACTAATGGCAATACTTCTGATGGATAAGACAATGATAATCCCTTCCCACCACCACAGCCATCTCTCAAGCAGCTTTTGGCAGTGCAAACTCAGATTCTACAAGGAGTGGCTCGGACCATGACCCAAATATAGCAGAATCCCCTCGTTGCCGCCCCTGCACCACCACAGGAATCCCGTGACAAGCTCGAAGAATTTCAAAGGACTAAACCACCTACCTTCTCTCATGTTGTTGAACCTATGTACGCTGATGATTGGCTCAAGGTCATCGAAAAGAAACTCTCAGTCGCTCAGTGCAACACAAGGGAAAAGGTTTTGTTTGCATCACACCAGCTGATGGGACCTGCTGCAGACTGGTGGGATGCCTATGTTGCTTCTCATGAAGAACCTGACAGCATCAACTAGTAGGAGTTCAAGAACGTTTTCCGAGCTCATCATGTACCCCAAGGAGCTATCAAGATTAAGAGAAAGGAATTCCTATCACTCAAGCAAGGAGGAATGACTGTGAGTGAGTACGTCACTAGGTTCACCCAGTTGTCCCGGTATGCACCAGAGGATGTAGATACCGATGAGAAATAGCAAGACTGTTTCTTGGAAGGGCTAAATGATGGACTGCAGTATTCTCTAGCTTCTCATGATTTCAAGAACTTTCAGGCCCTCGTAGACCGTGCTCTTATCCTGGAGCACAAGAGAAACAATATTGAGCGCAAGCGCAAGATGGACCGTCCATGTCAGTCAGGCAGTAATGCTTGGCCCCGTTATGACACCTCTCAGTCTGGACCTATGAATCATTCCGGTCAGCAGTACAATCAACCCAGAGCCCAGTCTACAAATCAGAGCTCATCCAGGAATGCAGGACAGAACCAGCGCTCCAATTTTCAACCTTCCCGCAATTCAAGTCAGATCCCTCAAAGGAACAACAACACTGGCAATAACCCTCAAGCCTCCACCAAAGGAAAACCCTGTTTCAATTGTGGAGTAGAGGGACATTTTGCGTACCAATGCCCTCTTAAGCGTCTGAATCATCTACCCACCCAAGGCGCAAACCAGCGGAACCACAATGGGAATCAGACCCAGAATCAAACAAAGTAGAATGTGGCTAGAGGCTGTGTGAATCATGTGGCAGTTGACAAAGCTCAGGATGCCTCAGATGTTGTGATCGGTATGTTTCTTATCAATTCCAACCCCACTACCGTATTATTTGATTCTGGAGCATCACATTCTTTTATATCAACCAAGTATGTGGCAAGCCACAATTTACCTAGATCTCCTATGAAGAATAGCATGATTGTTAGCTCTCCAGGTGGAGAAATGAAAGCAAGGCATGTATGCCTGAACCTTAGTATTAAGATAAGGGGGGTAGATTTCCCAGCAAACCTTATCGTTTTGGAATTTGAAGGAATAGACATCATACTAGGGATGGATTGGTTAACCAAGTTCGATGGAATTATTGACTGTGCAAGAAGAGCCATTCGTCTGCCTGCGAGAGGAGGAAAAGAAGTGGAATACGTTGCAAAAGTTTCACCAATGGCCAGGGGAACAATTAATCAAGCTGATGGAACACCAATGGAGAGCATTTCAGTTATTCGTGATTACCTGGATGTTTTCCCAGAAGAATTACCAGGTATGCCACCTGACCATGACATCGAGTTTGTTATAGAACTAGTACCTGGTACAGCTCCTATATCTAAGAGGCCGTATAGAATGGCTGCTAATCAGCTAGCGGAACTTAAGGAACAATTGCAAGAGTTGTTAGACAAGGGTTATATCCGACCTAGTTCGTCACCATGGTGTGCACCAGTGATTTTCGTACCCAAGAAGGATGGCACCTAAAGGATGTGTATAGATTATCGCGCTTTGAACGAGGTGACCATCAAGAATAAGTACCCTCTTCCTAGAATAGATGACCTATTTGATCAGCTTAGAGGTGCATGTGTGTTCTCCATGATCGATCTCTGCTCAAGATATCATCAGTTGAAGATTCGAGTTTCGGACATTCCTAAAACCGCCTTCATCACCCGTTATGGATTATATGAGTATACGGTTATGTCTTTTGGATTGACTAACGCCCCTGCGTACTTCATGTACCTAATGAACAAAGTGTTCATGGAGTTTCTGGATAAGTTTGTAGTAGTTTTTATTGACGTCATCCTAGTTTTCTCAAGGGATAAAAAGGAACATGCAGAACATCTGGGATTGGTCCTACAAAAGCTTAGGGATAATCAGTTCTATGCTAAATTGAGCAAATATGAGTTCTGGCTAGATCAAGTCTCTTTTTTCAGTCATATCATCTCCGCTGGAGGAATAACAGTAGACCCAAGAAAGGTGGAAGATGTTTTGAATTGGAAGTCTCCCCAGAATGTCTCCGAGATCCGTAGCTTTCTTGGATTGGCAAGATACTACCGCTGGTCCATAGAAGGATTCTCCAAGATTGCGAAGCCCATCACCAAATTACTTGAGAAAGGACAAACGTTTAAATGGACTCCTGCTTGTGAGGTAAGTTTTGAAGAGTTGAAGGAAAGACTAACATCTGCGCTAGTACTAGTCATGCCAGATATGCAGAAACTGTTCTCCATTTATTGTGATGTCTCCCGTCAAGGATTAGGATGTGTGCTTATGCAGGAAGGCCATGTTGTAGCCTATGCATCAAGACAATTAAGGAAGCATGAGGAGAACTACCCAAGACATGATTTAGAGTTAGCCGTTGTAGTTCACGCACTCAAGATATGGAGACACTATTTAATTGGAAAAAGGTGCGAGATATATTCGGATCATAAGAATTTGAAGTATATTTTTACTCAGCCAGATCTCAAACTCAGACAGCGTAGATGGTTAGAGCTTATCAAGGATTATGATTTAGGAATTAACTACCATCCTGGAAAGGTGAATGTAGTTACCGATGCTTTGAGTAGAAAGACTTATCTCCGAATAATGTCCATACAAGATAGACACCCTGAGCTAAGCAAAGATTTTGAGAGACTTAATCTGGGGTTGGTAAACAGCGCAGAAGCCGTGGTGATGGAAGTTGATTCGACATTGGAACAAGAAATTCATAAATGACAACTTGAGGATGAGAAGATTATGGAAATCAGGCAGCGTAATAAGGAGGGTAAAGCCCTAGGTTTTACCGAGGATGAGAATGGGACAGTATGATTTGGGAAACGAATCTGTGTTTCGGATATCGAATCTATCAAGAAAACTATACTTCGAGAAGCGCATGAGTCTGCATATTCTATTCACCCCGGGAGCACCAAGATGTATCAAGATCTGAAGGATCGATATTAGTGGTATGGAATGAAGAGAGAAATTGCGGAATATGTAGCAATATGTGATATATGTCAAAGAGTCAAAGCTGAACATCAGAGACCCGCAGGGTTGCTTCAACCCTTGAAAATACCAGAGTGGAAATTGGAAGAAATCAGTATGAATTTTTTTGTTGGATTGCCCCGAACTCAATCTGGATATGATTCTATTTGGGTGATAGTAGATTGTTTGACAAAGGTTGCTCATTTAATCCCAGTCAGGACCACCTACACAGGACTTAGACTTGCTGAACTATACATTGCCAGAATTGTGTGTCTGCATGGAGTACCCAAGAGGATAGTGTTTGATAGAGGAAGCCACTTCATCTCCAGGTTTTGGCAAAAACTACATGAGTCATTGGACACCCGGTTAAATTTCAGTTCAGCATATCACCCGCAGACTGATGGTCAAACCGAGAGATAAATAAAATTTTGGAAGATATGTTAATAGCTTGTGCCTTGAGAAATAAGACTAGTTGGGATAAAAATCTTCCCTATGAAGAGTTCTCCTACAACAATAGTTATCAAACTAGTTTGAAGATGTCACCGTTTGAAGCCTTGTATGGAAGAAAGTGCAGAACACCGCTGTACTACAATGAAACCGGTGAAAATCAAGTGTTTGGCCCCAGAAATTCTTAGAAATGCAGAAAGACAAGTACAATAGATCAGGAAAAATTTGAGAATAGCTCAATCACGGCATAAGAGTTATGCAGATCACCAACGTCGGGAATTGACCTTCGAAGCAGGTGACTTCGTGTATCTACGAGTCACACCGATAAGAGGATTCCGCAGATTTAAAGTAAAAGGAAAACTTGCACCCAGTTTTATAGGACCTTTTAAAGTGTTGGAAAAGCGAGGAGAGGTAGCATATGAATTGGAGCTACCGCCTCAACTGGCAGATGTTCACGATGTTTTTCACAAGTCACAGTTTAAGAAATGTCTACAAGTTCCTGAAGAGCAGATGCCCCTAGAGGAAGTAGAAGTTGGAGAGGATCTCACCTACATGGAGTATCTCGTCACGATTCTAGAGACATCAGAGAGAGTTACTAGGAACAGAAAGATCCGTATGTGTAAGGTACAGTGGAGACACCATTCCGAAGAAAAGGCAATGTGGGAAAGAGAATCAGAACTGAAGACAGAATTCCTGCATCTTTTCTCTGATCCTTCCGAATCTTGAGGGCGAGATTCCTTCTAAGGGGAGTAGGTTTGTAACACCCTAGTTTTTCAACTTTTTGAAAATATTAATAAATATTCTTTTCCTTAGAATAGGGTTTTAGTCTTTGCCTCAAAATTTTAGGAGAAAGAAATTATTTTCTAAAAGCTAGAAAATTAACCTAGGCTATATTATAGATTGTTTGCATTCATGCCGAAAAAGCTGCATTAGGGTTTTTATTGTGCGAAAAATAAGTTTTGAAAACCTTGAGGCATGCCATTTAAGTTTTTGGAAAATTTTGCAAAATTTTTTCCTAAAAAGAAAAGCCCCTTTTTCTTCCTTGGGCTTCCCCTTTTTCTTTTCTCTTCCTCCCCCTTTTCTTTTTCCTTGGCAGCCCAACCAAATCCTCCTCATGGGCTGAGCCAATCGGCCTCCCTCCTTCTTGGGCCGAGCGCCAGCCCGTCTCCCACCTTCCTGCCTGGGCCAGCTGGAGGCCACGGCCCAGCAGCGCAGCTGTTTCCTCATTGGCCCTGAGGCCAAAAACCGCCACCACCCGTGCGTTAGCGCCCCCATGCCTCCTTCTTCCTCCCGCAGCCGAACCGGACTTGAGCATCTCCGTGCGCCGCGCACCTTCCCCTCCTCCCCCGAGTCCGAATCCCAGCCAACTCAAGGTTATCCGTAACCGCATGCCTGCCTATATAAGCACCCAAGCACCCTCAGTTTCTCATCTAAAATCCACGCCATCTCGAGCTCCTCTGCCGTCGCCACAGCCGCTCGGCCCAACTCCGCCCCAGCGAAATCCGTCGCCCGATTGCCGTAGCCAAGCCACGCCTGAGCATCTCCACCGCCTACCATGCCCGCTGGTGTTTTCGCCGACGAGTTTTGGCCACCGGAGCTCCCTCCCCGTAGCTCACCCGAGGTCGTCGCTGTCTACCCCGCCCTCGACTACCTTTCGGTGCCCTGCCGCCTGAGGTAAGCGCTAAAACGGATTCCCCTTGTCCCCTTCTCCCTCCGTCGCCACTCGCTGTTGACCCCCGTGCCCGGTGACAAGGTTCACCATCCCTCCGGCGACAACGCCGCCGCACCGAGCTATCTGCTGCCGCCTTCCTATCTGGAGCTGGTCAAATAAGCCCCCCTTGCCCTCAACCGTTAGATCTGTTTTGGATGGCCACGATTAAAATCTTTGCATACCCTTTCGACATCCAATCACATGATGCCACGGGGCCACTTAATCCTAGTCAGCAAGTCAGGCCACGTTATCGCTTGCATGAGCCAGCCACCTCATCGATTTAGCCTGCATGGCAATGCCACGTCAGCACACCTTATCCAATCATAATTTCTATTTGTTTTAATTCAGGAATAATGGCAATTTTGCAAATAAGCCCCTGGACTTCCTGTATTTAAATAAAAGCCCCTATAGTTATGAAGTTTAGCCCCTAAACTTTTTCATAACTACAAATAGGTCCCTCAATTTTTGCAAAAGGCCCCTAACCTATCTGTTTTTATTTAAACTAAGCCCTTTTTATTTTCAAATTTAACCCTAATCTTGTTTATAGCATAACTTTCTCGTGTTAGCTCCGATTTAGATGGTTTTCGCGCTCACGTGTTCGTAGCGACGTGTACTATCTTGTAGTACCTTTTTCATAGATGTTAGATATTGTTTGGTGTACTATTCTTAGTTGGTTTTGTTGTATATTTTTCCGATGTGTTTCGAGAGCAGACGAAGAGCAGTTCGAGAATCTTCAGGACCAAGTTTTTGAAGAGTCTGAGCAGGAAGTTGGGAGAGGCAAGTGTCCTTCAACATTTTGATCTCAGTTTTGTTTAAAATGAGTTCTTTATTTCAAACATGAATGCTGTTAATCCTGAATCCTATGTACTTATAGTATCCTGTTCCATATAATTCCTTGTCGCCATTTTGTTAGTAGTGGATATGATGGGTAGTCATGCTTAGTTTTGCACAAGGGGATGGAAGGGTTTATGGTTAAACATGATTAACAAATTAATGCAACTATGAGTTGAGAATATTAATGATGGAATTAACAACATGGAACTTTAGGCCTAGAGCAAAGTTGTGTCGATGATGATGAAGTTATGATGTTGGGTTAGTGTTTGCTCAAGTGATCTAAGTAAGGATCGGTTCGTGGAGTGACAATCCAAGAAATATCGTACCAACCACGAGACCTGGTATGGGACAGGCCTAGCCTATTAATTAGTAGATTCCAGTTTTGTGCGTGCCAAACGGAAGGGTGGTTGTGTAGGGATGGCAAAAGCCAGAACCATTTGGATAGTGGTATGAGATGGGTAGTGGAAGGGAAGGGTGAAACTTTTCGGAGCTACAAGGCGCAAAAGGGGGCTTCTAGGTGGTGTGAATGCCACTTTGACGGCGGTGAAACCTAGCGGGCATGCACATACTGGATGAAACTTCGCTTAGTAGTGACTTTCCGGGCAACACACCACTGGCGTGTGTTAAGTGTTTCGCGGACACGGTAACAAGGAAAATCACGACTTGTGGGGAAAGCTGGACAACCTCTGCAGAGTATAAAAATTGTTATAACAGTCGTGCTCGCGGTTATGAGAGACTTGGATCCTCACATGATTAGCCGAATGGGTTTGGGCGGTTTGGTCTTTTGGGAGCCTGATGTGGGATTCAGGTGGTTGGAAAACATGTGGAGATGTTTCTAGGAGTTGGAGGTCTGCTATTGATTCACCTAGACAAGTAGGATGCTTTCATAATACTTCGTTAGAATAGTTGGCTTTTATGCAAAACCTAAACTGTTTCATCTTGTTCCTTGTTTAAGCTTGCATGGCATTTTATTTTCCCACACTTGCGGAGTACAAGTTGTACTCACACTTGTTGTTTTACCCAAATGTCCTCCAAGCGCTGCTCAGACATTGAAGGAGATCCAGACTTCTTCGTTGATGAAGATGAAGACTGCTAGGCTAGCGTTTTCCCGGTCAATTGCCTGTGGAAGTTGGAGTTCGCAGAGTTTAGTTGTGTGCTTTTGTTCAAGACTTTGTGGTCTCTTTATTTATTCTAGTTAAACGTTGTAATAGTGACACTGCGTGTGATACACTGATGAAGTCGCTGCATGTATGAAACTTGATCCTGGTATACATGTGGTTTACATCTGGTTTTGTCCCTTTCTAAAAGCGGGTGTGACAACTACAACTACTCACCACCACACAACTCTTTGTGGGGCACAAGTAGATAGCTTCTAAAACTTTCCTGCAAAACAATCATCAAAGCACGATGAGTATGAAGGTACTTGCAAGTCTTACTCGTATGGGTATATATATTCCCCACTCCAAGGATAATGCATTTCGATGAATTAGCAAGGAATAGGTGACAAGGTTAAGTTGAATTATGCGAAAGGCAATTTAATGTTAAACTTAAACATGTGAGCACCTAACATAACTTAATGCTCAGGCTATCCTATCATGACCATAAGAACATAACCATACACAACATGTGAATATGATTATGTCAACATAGAACAAAACTAAGACATCTCACCTTCTCCCACCTATAGCCACCATACAAAAAAAGGGAACTCTATGGTGACGTCTAAGGAACATTAAGCTTGCTTATAACC
This sequence comes from Phragmites australis, assembly GCF_958298935.1. Taxonomy (NCBI): domain Eukaryota; kingdom Viridiplantae; phylum Streptophyta; class Magnoliopsida; order Poales; family Poaceae; genus Phragmites; species Phragmites australis. Next base: position 17,292,329 of record NC_084941.1, on the reverse strand, counting down.
GAGAAAGTGACAATTTGAATTGATTTTATACCCTGCATGAGAGTACATGTTTACCCACATGACATGAGACAACCCTCCATAAAACCCATCGATTGCAAGCAATGATTCACATGACAACCGTTCACGTACCCAGCCCCAACCTTTATTCCCATGCCTAAGTATGCGGAGGCTACCTAGGTCTACTCCTAGAGCAACCTTAGGTGCCTCTCACAAGCCCTCTCATTCACATCATGGGTGCATGAGTCGAATAAATGCGGCAACTTATGATACTTGGCTCATCCTTACCCTATTCAGATATGTTGTAGTACAGAGAAGTGCTTAAATCTACAGTGCCAACGAACGGTGCTTAAATGATGCAAGTGGTCTATGGCATCAAGGTCCCTCTCCCGACCTACCCCTAACACTGCCCACATCTCATCTCATTCTTACAACTCATCATCCCAACATTATTATTTTTGTGAATGTTAATTAAGTCCTATAGCTCAAGAACGATGGAGCGTTCCACTGCTCGACTTTACCGGTGACCTATGCATTGCTAAGCAGTTCGGATAAATTTTACGTTAGACATTAACATGGTTATCCCCAGGTTACAAGGATGGAGATCGTCAATAACAAGATAGGTGCTACCCGTTTCCCGACATCAACTCACTAAACAAGCATATATAACATATATCAATATCTAGTAAAATTGACCAATAATTCACCAAAATATAGGAGAAATATACATCGATGCTTGCCTTGGTGCTTAGCTTTACAATCAAGATCGACCACAAAATATCCTTAAGAAGACCTGCCATTCTCTGGTTCGTCAATCACTAAAAGAGAGAAAAATGCATCGCAATAAGCATGATGAAATACCATAAAGTATGATTTATGATGCATGATCATGAACAAGATGCAACACGACATGTCATGAAAATATGTGTAAAAGAATGTTGAAATGATTGGGCTATAAGGCATCTAAATATCACATGGGATAAACTGAGCTCACTAGGTTCTAGGCGTCTGACGGTCAGACAGGAGGAGGTGGCAGATAGACCATGTGGGTCTGACAGAGGAGAAAACAATACTTGAGTAGCCTTGGAGGTTAGACCGGACCCATGGCAGTCAAACCATGGGGTTTGCTGGTCAGACCGGCCAAGTGGTGGTCTAACTTCTGATTATGGAGTATGATTCCCAAAAACTACCCGACCAAGACCAACTCGGTGGTCAGAACAGTCCATGTGGCGGTCAGACCGTTGAGCCTGGCTGGCAGCACCTCGATGAGATTACCAGCGAAGGCTCCGATGATGCCTTCAACCTAGGGTAGTACCCAAACACTCTACAAGGTTAGGGGGATCTAGTTTAGGTGGTTTGTGCGACATGCATGGGGCCAAAAGCTTGGGCCCCATGGATCGATGTCTATGGCTAGGTGGAGCTCGGTTTTAAGGCTATGAGGAGGGGGGGAAACTCACAGGGAATGAGGAGAAAGGTGTTGGGGAGCTTCACTTTGGTGTGCGTAAGCTTGCTTGAGGGTTGGCTGGCTCCGGGGAAGCTATGATGTGAAGATCTTCTCCAAGGTGCTCCAACTGGCCTAGAGGTGAAAGAAAGGCCTGGGGTTTCCTTTGGCGAAATGCTTGGGGATGAGCTCGCGGATGATATGGGCAACCTTCTCCTTCGAGCTTTGACTTCCGTTGAACTTGAGGTGGAGGAATGTGAGGGAGCCCTCCTTGCTCTCTCTCTCTCCCTCTCTCTCTCTCTCTCTCTCTCTCTCTCTCTGTTGGGTGGGGAAGAAAATGAATGAGTGAGGGAGTGAGTGAGAGGTGGTCGATTGATCTTAAGTGGCATTATGAGCCCTGGTGGTCAGACTATGGGTAACCCCAATCAGATCACGGGCTAGCCCATGTGCAGAAAGTTTTCCCTCCTTTTTCATTTTTTCTACCAATTCTTCACCTCTTCCTTGCTAAATTGTTTTGGGCTATCTAACTGTCTTCAAACAATTCCCACTCAGAACTATATGCTGAAAAGTGAGGCATTTAATGACGTAACCTTTTCATAAAGTTTTTGGGACATGTAAAACAAAAACCAAAAACACAAAATATGATGTCATGATGCATATGCGTGCTTGATGTCTAGGTTGGGTTTTTTTTTTTGGGTGTGACAGATATTCCTTAGTGCTAGAATTAACATTCATGTGGATAAGGGGCATAAATGTAATGATGATGGTGGTGAGTATGGCTATAAATACCCCCACTTGACTGATATAATAACAAGAAAGGAATAGTTATTACACCCGCTGTTGCAAGTATTATTCACTATGTTGCGATCATGATCCCAACATTTGTCGCCAGCCATGGGGATCGAACCCAAGACCACTAGGAAAGGAAAAGCACAAGAATCTGAAGACGTCGAGGGGGTTTAGAGGCACCCTCGTAGAATGGAGAAGCCATGGCGACCGAGGGGGCTGAAGTTTCAAGCTAGGCCGCTTGGGTTGAGATACACAGGGTCGGTATGGATGAGAAAGGTGGAACGAGAGCATTCGATGCGATCTCTACGGGCATTCAAGAGGGTCGGGAAGCCACGCCGAATGTCTGAGAGAATCACATGGCCACCCGACATGTCCTAGGGGACCACAGAGCAGGAGCTCACAAAGGCAACACTGCATAGTACAGGCATAAGGTGGAGGAGGCCAACAAGCAGATTCAAGAACTACAGGAAGAATTTAGGTCCCTCTGTCAATCCATCTCCTATCAGGGACACCAGGGACCCAGAGCTGGCTCATCGCTAAGGTTCAGAGGAACCTCATCGACTGAGAGCGGTGGACCAAACTTCTCTGCTATCCACTAGCTTGCAAATGCGGTCATGGCTACTAGGGTTCAAGATGCCTCGATTGCACTTATACAATAGCGAGACTGATTCAAGAGAGTTTGTGATGAGTTTTGAGGCTGGAGTGGAGCCCACGGGGGGAGATGAGGCAACTATGGCTAAGGCCTTTGTCCTGGCCATTAAAGGAATTGAACTCTCATGGTATACCTCCCTGGGAGCAGCTCTGGGAGGCACTGTTCATCGTCAAAGACCTGTTCACAGTGAAGCAAAAGGAGGGAGAGAGTTTAAAGGAGTTCACCCAGTATTTCATGTGAGTTAAGTGCTAAGCGAAGGGATTCAATGATGACATGGTCATAGATGCCACATGACAAGGTCTCAGATCGAGGGACTCAGCATCACGCCTTGTGCGGAAACTGGTCCAGGACGTGGATGAGTTGTTTACCAAGATGGAGTACTTGAGGACTGAAGAGGATGATCTTGGGAGCCACACCAAAAGGTTGGCCTTTGAGACCCAAAGCTATAGGACGGGCAAGGAAAAAGCACCTCGTGGGAAGGAGAAGGAATAGCATTCGAGGGAGACTCACCAGTCCTTCGACAAGCGCAAGTCCCACCACCATCATTTTCGCTAAGCAAGGGGTCACAAGTGGAGTGTTCTCAACATCAAGGAGAGATAGGATAAAGCAGATAGAAAGACAGAGGTTTGACGAGGGGTCAAGGCCGTGGCTCTAGGTGGCCCCGCTCGTTATATTGCATTGTGCACGGTGAAGATGCTGGTCACATGACCAAATTGTGTCCTCAGGTAGTGGCTCTGAAGGAAGGGCTGAATAGACAATCTTTGGGACCTCCCAGCTCAGGTTCCTCTTATGATTCTCAAGCAGTGCATCACATGCAAGTGCGAGGTGGATCCGACTTTTGTTCAGCTCCTATGATCTCTCATCCACCATACTATCCCATGGCTTCTAGCAGAGCCCCTTCTCGCACCACTCGCAGATGCTAGAAATGCCTCCGCCTCCTTATGCGTATATACCCCATAGTTAGATATTCAACAATAGCTCCCTAACTCTACTCAACAAGGAGGATTTCTGCAAGCGCCTACTTGAGTACCGCCAAGTCCAAGCTTAGTCGAGTAAGGTAGATCGATCTCGTAGTCAAAAGAATCGAACAAGATGATGCTCTATTTTGAGTATCGAGGGGAAACACTTTTGGGTTGAGCACCCAGTTGTTATCTGCACTTGAGACTTGATAAGGGCCAGTAATTTTGACTTCTCAACATCTGTCTCTAAGTAGAGTTAAAAAAACTTTCAAAGTTTGAAACAATGGGTATAGGAGCATTTAATGCGTGCAGATGGGCGTGTAGAGATTCGCACGACACCATCATCTTGTATTTCACACCGATTGAAGCACCACAATTTTTGTCTGAAGCAAAAATGATTTCTGAGTCTCACTTTGAGGCAAGACCTATTTAATTATCTGAGGGGAGAGCTCCATTGTCTTATCCCTGTTGCCTCCTTTGCAATTTTGCCCTTTGAACTCATCCACCATTGTTTGCATTCTACTAAAAAACTTCACCTTTCTACTTGGATCTTATGGCGGAAACAACCCGATTGGGCGACTTTGCCCTTGGGGGGGCTTGACACTATCTCCAAGAAGCTACAACTCCAGAAGATGTCACCTTCTTCCGTTGTGTCTGCACCTCATGGCGTGAAGTGTGTAGGACGGCGGAATTTGCTCCCTGCATCCTAAAAGGACCATTCGTACACGAGGACGGGTTAGTGGAGGTCCATCGCTTGGGAAGTAAAGCAGTTTTTGATCTTCGTTTCTGGAGTTTAGTCAGCGACAGTTGGGAGATGATCGGGGCCTCAAACGGTCTTTTGATCATCATCGAGCGAGGGCGTCGAATCAAGGTAGGGTAATGAACCTGGTGACCAGATGGTTCTATGATCTCCCATCGCTTTCCTATGATGCGTTCTGGATGAACCTAGAGGGGTTTGCAGTACGCAAGGATAGGAAGTTATTCATCATCATTGTGCCAAGGATGCCATGCTTTCAACTTTAGATGACAAAAGGAGTGCACATTTATCTTATCAAGGAACCATCATGGTGGTTTCAGATCTATAGTGGTAGGTTTTGGTGGTGTATCTCGGATTTTCTGGATATAGTAGCTTCAGAGGATCCATCGGGAGCTGTGGTGATATTGGAACAATCGATACCTGAGTTTGAGATCTGACAACCTAGTCTGAATGGTTCTCGACTTCTCCTAATTGAATCTTGTGCGTTTTTCCTAAAGGTTGGCGAACAAATTGATGATCCATCCAATCACAATGCATTAACACCGGTCTCCCTCCATGCTTTCAGCAATGATATTTGGGAGCCACTAGAATGGGAGGTTGTTCCTTGGGCGAAAGAAAGATCAATTCTGCTGGGCATGACCTCCAAAGCTGTACCATTAGTACCCGGAGTTACCAACCCTAGTCGAATTCTCAGCTTCCGCCGGATGAACTCAGCTTACGACCGAGAGGATTATGACATGCTCAAAGTTTTTTATCACGACGATGTTTCCAAGACCATAAAAACCCTTGTGGGGAATTTCAAATGGTGTTCTTGTAAATGGATATCACCAAAACTTTCTCCTTAGTCGAGCATTAAGCTTTTTGGTATGCCTTTGTTTGTTGATTGCCATAAAACGTTCATATTTTTCCTAGCTAAAATGCTATTGTCACTATTTCCTTATAGATGAAATAGAATTAGCACGAGTAGATGCAATCTTGATCTGTAGGCATGTGGAACACTTTTAAGACTTATTGATTAAATATCCATTGACATCTAAAAAACTTAACTACACAAGCCATTAGATGCGCGGCCCTCGAGTGAACACTTGAGAAGACCGTAATAATATTGAAAAGACTAGTGTAAAAATAGAAACATAAAACATGATGGTCTTTTGCAAACTTTCCCTGACTTGTGCATTTAACCAGCGTTCGGATATGAACTCAACAGAGGACAAACATGGGATCGACTAGAACTTCAAAACCTTTTTTTAGCCGTTAGGCATAAGATGTCTGACAATCTTTTGTGCTGTTATGCTTTATGAGGTGTAGTTGTTCATCATCAACCCGACATATGCCTCTATTGGCTCCGATCCAAAGTAGTCGATATAAAGCCAGATAAACTTTTTCAAAAAACATATATAAATTTTACGAAAACTATGGTATTATTATGTAGCCCTTGACTCATAAGAGTAGAAAAAGGACATACCTACACCATTGAAGATATATGTTGTTATAGCTCTCGACTATCTACTCGATGACGGAATCGAGTGAAGAGTAAAGCCATAGCATTGAAAGTATGCAATGTAGCCCCTGACTCTCTGCTTGATGTGATAAACAAAGTAGAGAGTAAAGCCATAGCATCAAAATATACTTGACGTGGCCACTGTCTCTTCGTTCAATGATTGAATTCGAGTATAAGACGGAGCATAAGTATTCACACAATGTGACTTCTAGCTCTCTGAATGGTGTGATAACAAGAGATAAAGAGTGAAGCAAAAGCATCGAATCGAAGTTATATGGTGTAGCCCCAAACTTTCTACTCGGTAAATGAATCGAGTGGAGATTATAGCATAAGCATTAAAAAATGTGCGATATAGCCCCTGCCTCTCTGGTCGATATTATAATCAAGACACAAAAAGGGCATAAGCATCCACACATTACTCTCGACCACATGCTCGAGAGCTCTAGCCCCCGAGCACACGACTGTGACTATTCCACGAACATGGAGTGAAGTCGAACTGGGTGGGTAGGTGAGCATTGAAAACCCACTCCGTCCCATGCTCGTTTTCACCGCAACCCTTGATTTGATGCATCATAATTACTATACACTCATATTTACAAAGATTAGACAGGTCATAATGCCACAGTGACGCCTCGACTTCCGCCAGACGTGCCGCGCGACCGAGACGACCTTGCTATCCACCCAACGATATCAGGTCTTGATGGCTCCATGTGTACAGTGCAACCTATTCCCGCTGCTATAAATAGAGGGGACTCGAGGCCGTTTGTTTTTCACCCCCTCCTCCTCCTTTCTCCCTACATGCCCAATAGAACTCATAGAGCTTGAAGCCATGGCATTCACTCCAGTGTCATCACCCAAGCCTGGTCCAGAAAGTGAAGAGATAGGGTCTCTCACCCCAAGGCCTCTCACCATGGTTCCTCAGGGAGTCATCACTATTTCTTACGATGAGGAGGAATCAATCGAGAGACCTAAGAGGAGAAAGAGCAGAATGTCCATCAAAGGTCATTGACCCTTCACCCGTCACCTCTGGCATCTCCTTGACATTGACGCCACAGAACAATCGACCCAAGAGTCAGCGATGTGAGTTGTATAGGAAGGAGATGAAGATGGTGGTGATCTTGATAAGATCATCGACCAGGTTGCCAATGAGGTCTTTAGTGATGAAGCTCCCAAACCTCTGGTGGTAGAGAGAATGCAGTCGCTTTCTCTATCGACAATCGCCAAATCATCTTCGTGTCCTACGAAGGACTACTCGGCATTGTTCACGTCAGTCAGTAGCTCCTACAGGGTCTTTGCCTCAGCCACTTTTGCTGGCACTTACGCTGGCGGTGCCTGGTCCTTGACGCAATCCGCTGCCATCCAAGGGATGAGTATAGAAGATCCCTTGACTCGTTCAAGAAGAAGTAGAACCTGCACTATTTGCAAGAGCTAGGTGGATCCCTTCCATCAACCTTGCACTAGCCACGTAGGTTAGAAGAAAAAAGTGTGTAGTCGAATCAAATGTAATTGACCTACCTGTATGTTACCTTTTCTATGAATGAAAGTACTGGAGTTGGTCAATGTTCCACGAGTGCTCGAGTATCTCGCTGTTTGGAGTAGATAATTGTACTGACTTTGGTCGAGGAACTTTGACTACTATGTAGGATCCTTCCAACTTAGATGATAACTTATGGCACTGAGCCTATTTCTACACCTTTCGTAGGAGAAGATCCCAAGCAACGAGTTTCCTGGGCTCGATTTTCTAACTGTGGTATCTACGCAACGCTTGCTGATACTTAGCTGCTTGAATAGACGCTCGATCGAGATACTCCTCGAGTAAATTAATGTCATCCTCTTGTAACTACTCTTCGCACTCCTCTGAGTAACTTTGCACTCGTGGTGATCCAAACTGCAACTCAATCTGGAGCACTGCCTTTGCTCCATAAAATAAGAAGAATAGAGTTTCACCGGTGGCCCTGTTAGTCAATGTATGAACGACCTATAGTACCGAGGGAAGTTATTTTACCCATAATTTTGAGTAAGCCTTTAGCCTATCGAAGAACCGAGTTTTGATACCCTGCAAGACAATACCATTGGCTCGCTCAACCTGATCATTACTTTGAGGGTGAGTACTGAGGTGAAATGGGTTTTAATGCCAAATTCTTCGCATAACATAGTGAGGGTCACGCTTCTGAACTGGCTACCGTTATTCGTAATTATCTGGTGCGGAATACCGAATCGAGTAATTATGCTCCTCATGAACTTGTTAGCTGATTCTACGGTTATCTTCCCCATAGGTTCGACCTCGATCCACTTAGTGAACGTGTTGATAGCTATGAATATGAATTTATAACCACCTTGGGCCCTCAGGAATGGTCCTAGGATATCCAAGCACCAGACGGAGAAAGGCTAAGAAAGAGGAATTGTTTGTAAAGCTTGGGCTGGTCGAGTGATCTACCTTCCATAAAATTGGCTGCTCTCGCACTTTTTCACTAACTCGGAAGCATCTTGGAGGGAAGTCGGCCAATAAAATCCTTGAGGAAAAGCTTTTCTGATAAAGGTCTGGTAAGACGCGTGATTACCACACATGCCTCTATAGATATTGACCAATATTTTATTGCCCTCTTCCTGCGTGATGCAGTTCATCAATGTTCCATTACCCCCCTTTCGGTAGAGCTTGTCATTTACCAATACGTAGATGTTGGACTTACGAGCAATTTTCACTACAGACGCATCACCATCAGGGATGTATCGACCTTTCAGATAGGCTTGGTACAGAGTCATCCAAGTCAGTTTGCATTCGAGTAGTGTAACATCCATGTCTGCGGGTTCTACCTCACTGACTGGACCAGACTGTTGGTCGAGTTGGGCAGCATCTGTTCGCTGAACTGTTGGGACATATGGTTTGAGGAGCTCCTCAACGAAGATTGCTACAGGTACCAGAGCTTGGGAAGAAGCGAGTCTAGCAAGTTCATCCACACCAAAGTTGTCACTCCTCTTGATGTGCATTACTTCTAGCCCTTCGAACTTTTCCTCGTGCTTTCGCACCTCGTTCAAGTAAGCCACCATGTTGTCGTCCGAGCACTGGTACTCTTTTTGAACTTGGTTTACAACTAGCTGTGAGTCCCCTTTCACGAGAAGTCACCTGATTCCAAGTGATGCAGCTATGCGAAGCTAGTTTATTAGTCCTTCATATTCTGTAACATTGTTGGAAGCATTAAAATCTAATTGAACAACGTACCTGCGTTCATCGCCCATTGGGGATTTGAGTACAATGGCAGCTCTCAAGCCCTGAAGCATGAGCGATCCATCAAAGAAAAGCATCCAGTGGTCCTCGACCATTGGCTTTGTTTCTTCAACGCTTGTGTATTTGGCGATGAATTCTGCTAGTACTCTCGACTTTACACTTTTTCATGGCATATATCCGATGTTAAATTCATTGAGCTTGACTGCCTATTGCGCGATTCGTCCAGTTGCCTCCCTATTGCATATGACATCCTTCCGTAGGTACATCATCACAATAGTGATCCTATGCGTTTGGAAATAGTGTCATAGCTTCCGAGAAGATATCAAGACTGATATAACAACTTCTGCACTTGCGGGTATCGTAGCTTGGCATCGTGTAGGACTTCGCTCACATAGTAAACATGTATCTTGACCTTGGCATTCTTCTTGGAATATTCCCCGTTCAACCACCAGGACCGTGCTTATAACTTGCGGGGTAGCTATAATGTACAAAAAGAGCTTCTCTTTTTCATTAGGCGGTGTAAGAATTAGCGGAGACAATAAATACCTTTTTAAGTCCACTCGAACCGGTCATGCTTCTTTAGCAACTTGATTTTGCGTGGATTGGTCTCAATGCCTCGACTCGACACTAGGAAGCCGAGAAGCTTGCCAGATGGAATGCCAAATGTGCACTTCTCCGGATTGAGCATTATACAATACTTCCTGAGGTTGTCAAATGTCTCCTTGAGATCGTCAATCAATGCATCCCCAGTTCTTGACTTGACCATAACATCATGGACATAAGCTTCCACATTGCACCCAATTTGGGGCTGTAGACAGTTTTGAATACATCATTGATAAGTAGCACCAGCGTTCTTTAAATCGAAGGTTATCTTTACATAGCAAAATACACTGAAAGGAGTAGTAAAAGTAGTTTTCTCCTCATCCTCTATTCCTATGCTAATTTGGTGATACCCCGAACAGGCATCTAGAATACACATCAATGTACAACCCACTGTAGAGTCGATGATCTGGTCAATGCATGGAAGAGGAAAAGGATCTTTCAAACAGGCTTTGTTAAGGTCAGTGTAGTCAACGCACATTCTCCATCTACCATTAGCTTTCTTGACGAGCACGGGATTTGCGAGCTATGTGGGTGAAAAACTTCTCGAATAAAGCCCGCCTTAAGGAGTTTGTTGACCTCCTCCTAGATGGCTTGCTTCCTATCCTCTGCAAATTGTCACTGCTTCTGCACCACAGGTTTGGAGTTAGGCTTAATAGCTAGTCGATGCTTGATCACTTCCCTAGGGACTCCAGGCATATCGGACGGTTGCCACACGAACACATCTTGGTTTGCCCGGAAGAAAGTGATGAACTCGAATTCCTATTTGGGGTCGAGGTTAGCCGCAACCATAACCATCTTGGTCGGTTCAAACGGGTTGAGGAGGATCGCCTTTATGCCATCATCACTCTTTTTGTTGCTAGCACCGTCGTTGGTCTCACCCTTGGTGGTATCGTTGGACTTGGAGGTGTCAGCAAGACTTATATGCTTAGAGTCCTTGACCTCAATGGTGGCTTGATGCTTCTGACGCTTGGAAACCGTGCATTTAGAAGTGGTTGCCACTCGATTGAGGTGTTCGACCATATCTAGGCTCTTCTTGTCGCATTTGATCGTGTTGATCTCCCCTGATAGTTATGACCCCTTTGGGGCCCCGAATAGTTATGCACCACTACCATAAACTTTCCCAGCATTGGGCAGCCATGGATCACGTTGTACGTTGTCTTGAAGTCCTCAACATAGAAGGTAAGCTTATATGTATGGAAGTTGTCGGGTGTGCCAAATATGATCGATAACTCGATCTGGCCTAGGGGCATGGTTGATGAGTTGAAGGTTATGCCATGGAAAGGCTCGACTCCGGCCTTAAGCTCTGACCTCAGAACTCCCATCTTGTCTAGGGTCTTGGCAAAGATGAGATTAAGCGAACTACCCTCATCGACCAAAGTTCAGGAGATTTTGATTTTGAGGATAGTCGATGGACCACAACCGGGTATTGACGAGGGTGTGGAACTGCGAGTGGATGGTCAACTTGATTGAAGGTGATCAGAACCTCCGACCACGTGAGGTATCAAGTAGGCCCGGTCAGAGCCAAATTGACCTCTCATTCAAATGTCTTGTGCTGCCTTTGAGATTCATACATGGCAGATCCTCCAAAGATATGTTCTAGACTTTGGTCGGTCTCGTGGAATTTTGGCTCGTCACTGTTAACGTTCGGCTTGACCTATTTGTTGTTATGCTTAGAAACAACGGCCTTGAACTTTTCATCGAACTTCTTTTCGATGATGTGGCATTCGTCGCACGTGTTGGCTGGTTTGATGAATGAGACACTAGTTTCCACCACCTCGACTCAGGCCTTTGCTGTCCCTAGTGTTGCACGACTTGGTCCTGTCAACCACAGCTATGGTCGTATGTGGACCCTTGTGCTTGTCATCAAGTTTGTTCTTCTTCCCTCATTTTTCGAGGACTCGGACTTGTCCTTTCCAGATTGAGGATTTTTGGTGCATATCTAGGCTTCCGCTCACTTTGCACACTTGTTGGCCAACTCGAAGAGCTCTTTGACCATGTGGACCTTCCGAGTAGCCATCTTCCTGAGTTGTTCCATGTCCTGAACACCTCACTTGAAGGCGATGATGGCTGACTCATCAGATATGTCTAGGATCATGTTACGCCTATCGCTGAACTGGTGAATGAAATCTCAAAGTGACTCGTCCTCACCCTAGTTTAGCTAATGGAGATCGTTCTCTGTTCCTGGGTGCTCCAATGTGCCTTGGAAGTTAGCTATGAACTGAGCCTTCAACTTAGCCCACAATCAGATCGAGTTAGGAGGCAGGTTGAACAACCAGGACCTAGCAGGCCCATCGAGCGTGATCAGCAGATAATTGGCCATTACCTTGTTGTTGCTGCCCACAGCTCGAATAATCGTTGTATAGATCTGTAACCACTCGTTAGGGTTTATCTTCTCATCATTCTTCTGGATTGGGCTTGCCTTGAACTTCTCGGGCCACCGTATCGACCGAAGCTCATGTACGAAAGCTTCACAGCCTCCATCAAATTCTTCAGGAGGAGCACAGGAGGACTATCACGCCTGTTCCTTCAAGCACAGGAGTCACATCGACCATCTCGTCCTAGAGATCAGTGATCGTAATGACAGCGGTCATCCTCCCCGCATTCCTCATGGTGGTTGTCTATCACTGTACATAGATCATGCCGATTGTAAGGAATGTGATTTCTCAAATCTTCTTGGTTCCTACGCCTATGGATAGAGTAGTTATAGTTCGGCCCGCAAAGTAGCGCTCGGGCTTGATCACCTATGCTTCCCGTCTGGGATCCCTCGACTCTGGGATACTTGTGTCTGTGGCTCCTCGAGCCAGCACCTTGCTGGTAGGGGCGCCGTTTGCTCGAGTGGCTCGGATTTGAGCCGAGTCGAGTAAGGTCCTGGCCTGGTTAACCAAAGGGGTTAAAGGATTGTCAGATCCAACTCCAAAAGAGAACTCAAAATTAGATGTACTCCCTGGACATTAGCATCCAGAGTGATAAAAATATCACTGCCCAGACTTGGCCAGGGTCGAGACGATGCTGCTCTACAGTTACTATTCTAGGGGAGCTCGCCCCTTGATGCTGAAGGTGGAGGTGTGCCCACCGAAAGTCGCTGTTGAAGACCAGGAGGTATCTGACCTCCTGCGGTCCGTGGATGGAGAGTTGTGTCAAGGACACATAAGGCTCCAACTGCAGATGTTTCTGGTGGCAACACAGGTAACATGAGGGGCGGCTATCACCGCTGGATCCTTGAAGATTTCCATGCCATTATTTACCATGGTGTTGGATCTATTGCCATTGAGTCAGCCGGTGGGGTATCAGCTCCTCTAGCCATGAACACGAATTGATCTGTTCGGCTGCTTTGGCTGGCAGTGGAGTTGTTGTCGCCACCCTCATCATTGTCAGTATCCATGCATTGGAGAACATTGGGCTCCTTGGGATCTCACTCGAGATGTCCCACCTCGCGGTATGTGTCAAATAGTCTGGACTCGATAATATCGGTGCGGATCAGTTCACCTTCATGGTCCTAGCGGAAGATCATAGTTCCAAACGTGATCTTCGGCCCGGCTAGGGGTGATTCGAGGGTGATCACAATTGACCCAAAGTGGTCGTAGAAGCCTATGTCGGAGAATCCGGTGCCGATGTGCACTCAAGATATATTAGATCCTAAAAAGTGGACCCCTACCTGGCACGCCAATTGTCGAGGATTTGTTCCTGACAATGTGTTCGGAATATAACAGGGTTACCTTCATGGATCAAAAATCGAACATGAAGCAAGGTACACACGATGTATACAGGTTCAGGCCTTCGGTTAGAGTAATACCATACTTCATGTGTGTATGATTATATATATATTCACCCGAGGACATGCAATGTGGCTGACCAATTGCAAGGAGTAGATCAGATCTAATCTAACCTAGGGCTAAAGTCATCGAGTTCCTCCCGCATCAAGGTCCTGATGCTTGTCTCAAGTAGCCAGAAAAAGAGCCTCTCTTGGGGGATCTGGGTCCCTGCCTTATATAGGGGTGATGTACCGCTTTCTATCCATCCGTAGTCGATAGGAAGTCCTTTTTGTCGCCAAGTAGATAGATCTATTATGGATACTAGTCTTCTCGAGATGAGTAAGCAATCGAGGCCTTCTTAGTATATACCTTCTAAATTTCGAGAGTATCAGATACCGTAGATTTAGTTCCATAATATCTGGAGTTGTTAAGTATGCACACGGTATACCCCAACTGTATAATGTATACTCCTTATGTGTATATACTCTATAATTAGATATTCGACAAGGCCCAAGGTCCCAGTGAGTCACCAAGACTCCAAGGTACCGACGTACTACTTGGTACACTCTAGGATCACTCCTTGATCCACTCTCTAGGCATTAACACCTAACAGTAACTCTCTCTAGAGCTATTAGCACAAATCACTCTCTAATCTTGTGCTTAATTGCCTTGGATGATCACTTTAACCACTTTGGTGACTTGGATGTCTTCTCAAGTGTATGTGAGCTTCTCTGGACTCTAGCACCTTTAAATGACCGAGTGGAGGGTTATTTATAGCCTCAACCCCATGGACTAGCCGTTGCCCCAATGACTCAACTTAACTGTATATGCCAGATGATCTAGTGTAAACAACATTGTACTCACCAGACCATCCGACGTTTACATCATCCAAAAACTAGCCGTTGGACCCCACTCAAATCCTTTGTGAACACTGAACATTCCGGTGTACTCACCAACTACTCGTTGGACCATCCGACGTGTACACTTCTTCTGCCAACCTAGCCACTTCATCTTCTCTACACAAAATACTCCGGTGTATATCATCTGTGCGCCAGACCATTTGACATGTTGATCTTCACTCTTCAGCACTTACAACCTTCTCTGCGAGAAAATACTCCGGCATATTCAACTCCATATCGCCAGACCATCCGGTGTGCTTCAGCTTTTCTCCCCCATTGTCAAAAACACTCCAGCGTGTATTGGCTTCATACGCTGGATCTTCCGGCGTGTACAGTTGCCATGAGCTGAAATGCTCTGGTGTGTACAATCTCCTCTATGCCAGACTTTTCGACATGTACACTTTCTCTGGGACTTCTCCAATTTGATCAATCTTCATCCTGGCTTTAGTGACTTCTTCATGTATTGCATCCATAAGACCTACTAAAGCATATACTTGACAAACATGTTAGTCCCAT
This sequence comes from Phragmites australis, assembly GCF_958298935.1. Taxonomy (NCBI): domain Eukaryota; kingdom Viridiplantae; phylum Streptophyta; class Magnoliopsida; order Poales; family Poaceae; genus Phragmites; species Phragmites australis. The sequence continues at coordinate 17,277,237 of NC_084941.1, read as the reverse complement.
TGACTATGTTGTCATTAATCACCAAAATCACATACATGCCCTAAATATGATCACTACAATCTTCTCAAGGGCATGTTTGCTATAATCTCCCCCTTTTGGTGATTGATTACAACACAACCAAAGCAAGTGGCAAATAGATAGTACCAGAAGTAAATGGCACAAATAATGAATAATGCCCTACCACTTTGCTTGGATGCATTGTAAGAACAACAGATGATATCAATTGTGAGAAAACTAACCTTTGTTCTTACCTTTACTTTATATTCACTTTGTCCTCCTTTTGTTGTGGTTCCCCCTTTCTCCATGCCACTATCTCCCTTGAACTATGCAAGGGCTTCTCCCTTTTGTCAACCTTGGCATCCTTAGGCATCTTACTTCCTTGCTTGTTCTCCACTAGGCATGTCATTTTGCACTTGCTTTGGTCATCAAAATTCTCCCCCTCTGTCAAAAATTTTCAAAAAGGGATACAAACATATGTTGAATTTAAGGGAAAATGTTAGAGCATATAGGAGAGAGCTTGATGAAACATGATCTAATAAAATGATACCAATTGAAGGGGTTTAGTTCAAGGATATGATACTAATTAAATAAAACACATGGATCACAATTCATGAAACAAACATAATATGATATAAAATCCCCTTATATATGTATGCATACATATGATAAGATATAAGCATATGCACAACTAGACAATTTGTATAGATAGTGTTCGGGGTCATTGTTAAGGTCCCCCGATGGCCCCTTGGCTCAGCTAGCCTATGCCCATGGGCCCACGCCTCCCGAAGGCCGCTTTCGGGTTGTACCACATCGGAGCAACCAGCATCCATCGATAGGCCCCCGAATGGACCAACGCACCCGTGACATTCACCATGGACAACTCCGAGGGGTTGAAATTTCCCCACTCTAATGCCCTGGTCATCTCAGCTAACATCGCCGAAGTCGAGGTCTGGAGAATACTGGTCGACGGAGGTAGCTCGGCGGACCTCCTATTCATACATGCCTTCAACCAGCTCCGAATCCCGCGGAGCCAGCTCTCGCCAGGCCACAGACCCCTCCAGGGGTTCAATGGGGCACCCCTCGACGCCCTAGTCTAGATAGAACTCCCAATCATCTTCGGTGAAAGCCCCGCAACACGGAGAAAAGTAATTACCTTCGACGTTGTGTACGTACCTTACACCTACAATGCCATTCTGTGACGAGGAACCCTGAACAAATTCGGAGCTGTACCCCATCACAATTACCTCTACTTGAAAATGCCCGGACCCCAGGGACTGATAGCCATCCACCGCGACCAAGACCAGGCTAGGCGCATCGAATACAGGCACCCTGCTCCACTACCCGGTCGCCACATCCCTGCAGTAACCTAGGACGGCTCCAAGGACCCTCCATCGGCATATACTGAGCACCACGGCCCTCCAAGGCCACAACCAGAGGGAGACATAAAAGGTGTCCCCATACACCCAGACCAATTCGACCGCGCCTTCCAAATAGGGGCAGACCTCACCTCCGAGCAGGAAGCCTAGCTTATGGCTGTCCTATAGGGTAACCTTGACGCATTCGCACGGTCACCGTAGGATCTCCCGGGAGTCGACTACTGCATTATCAAACACTCTCTCTAGGTCGACCCGAAGGCTCGTCCCGTACACCAGGGGCTTCACAAAATCTCCCCAAAGTGGGCAGAGGCCGCAAAAGAGGAGGTCTAGAAGCTACTGAAGACCGGTGTTATCCGAGAGGTAATCCACTCTGATTGGCTCTCCAACACCGTCCTGGTCAAGAAACACAGCAGAAAGCAGCGTATGTGCATCGATTTCACATCGCTAAACAAAGTGTGCCCTCGGGATCCATACCCCCTTCCTCGTATCGACCAGCTAGTAGATTCCACCACCGACTACGAACTGCTAAGCTTCCTAGACGCCTACTCTGAGTACCACCAGGTGTGGATGGCGATAAAGGATGAGAGCAAGACCTACTTCATTACCCCCTTCGGGGTATACTACTACTTTCGGATGCCTTGTGGTCTTTGAAATGCTGGGGCCACCTTCTCTCGCCTAGTGTACAAGGTACTGCAATAGCAACTGGGCCATAATGTCGAAGCCTACATGGATGATATCGTGGTAAAAAAACCAGCTCGAAACCAACCACATCGCCGACCTGCAAGAAACATTTGATAGCCTCTAGGCTGTAGGCAAATCACTGAACCCGGAGAGGTTTGTATTCGGCGCCAAGGCGGGAAAGATGCTGGAATATCTCATCTCCTGGAGAGGCATCGAGGCCAACCCCAGCAAGATTCATGCCATCACAGAGATGTCACCTCCTACCAATCCAAAAGAAGTACAACGCTTGGCTGGCCGCCTCACAGCCCTCATCCGCTTCCTCGCCAAATCCGCTGAGCATAGCCTCCCCTTCTTCAAAAAACTAAGGGGCTCCGAACCGTTCAGCTAAACTCCAGAGTGCCAGGCGGCATTCGAGGCCCTCAATACCCACCTTTCCCACCTTGAAACACTCGCAGTGCCCCTCTCCGGCGAAGGGCTACTCCTATACTTGTCCGTCTTGGCCTCTGCTGTCAGCGCCACCTTGGTACGGGAGGAGAAGAGTGACAATCACTCTGCTCAGAGGGTCATATACTATGTCTCAGAGGCCTTAGCCGGGGCCAAGATGTGGTACATCAAGCTCGAAAAAATAGCATACGCCCTGCTGATGGCCTCACGCAAACTCCAGCACTACTTCCTTGCCTACGACATCACTGTCTGAACCTATTACCCACTTGGCGATATGTTTCGCAACCGGGAGACGATGGGACGCATCGGCAAATGGGCAGTTAGGTTTCTCCAAAAGATCAACAGTATATTTGGATTGAGTCAATAGTACGCCTATATCAGTATTATGTACCTCAGTACCCAAAAAATAATGTAAGACTCCAAGATCTTTAATTGCAAAATCTTGTTGAAGTTGTGCAAACAGACCTATGATAATGCTATCTGAAGAACCAGTGATAATAATGTCATCAACATAGATCAATACATATACCTTGGTAGCACCATTGCGAAGAATAAAAAGAGAAGAATCTGCACGAAATGGTGTGAATCCCAAATCTTGCAATTTTGAACTCATATGTGTGTATCAAGTCCTTGGTGCTTGTTTGAGCTCATATAGAGCTTTCTTCAGCCGACATACTTTATCTCTGTGTTGAGGGTGTTCATAGCCAGGAGGTTGTTTCATGTACACTTCTTCTTCTAAGATCCCATGAATAAAGGCATTTTGAACATCCAACTGTCGTAGACTCCAACCTTGTGATACAGCCAAAGAGAGAATAAGTCTGATACTAGTTGGTTTTATCACTGGACTGAATGTGTCAGCATAGTCAATTCCATGCCTTTCCATGAAGCCCTTTGCTACCAACCGAGCCTTGTACCTTTCTACTAAACCATTTGCCCTTCTCTTGAGTTTGAACACCCACTTGCAATCTATTAGATTCATCCCTCTTCTTGGTTGAACCAGTTCCCAGGTTTCATTGTTCATCAGTGCTCGATATTACTCATCCATGGCCAATTTCCAATTGTCATGCTAAAGAACTTCTAGATGATTGCTTGGTTCCATCACTACAATCCCTGCATATCTGACTGTGCCATCATTGAATTGCTTTGGCTTGGAGATATTGTTCTTGAGTCTTATTCTCATTTCATGAGGGGCTCTAGGTGTAGCAGCAGGAACTGACAAGTCCGATGGTATTTCAATTGGATCAAGCACTAATGTTGGAGAGGAAGTATTCGGCAAATAGTCATGTGCTGCAGTAGATATTGAGGGTGTCCGAGATTGCTCATCATCAGGTGCTACACCGTTATCTCCATCAGAGGGGGAGTGATCCGTAGAAACAACAGCTTTAGTGCTATTATCGACAACAACAGGCCGATGAAGTGTAGTATGTATAGGAAAATTAGGCCAAGTAGTAGACGACAGAACATGATAATTAGCCAAATGGTAATATCTAAATTCACAACTCCCTGATGGTGGGTGGCTTAGATTATCTATAGTGAAATGAATACGATGTTGAGATTCAAATATGACAAAACTTGAATTTGGGGACATTTTGGAAAAGGGAAAAATAGTCTCATCAAATCAGACATCTCTTGAAATGTAAACTCTCCTAGATTTGGGGTTAAGGCACTTGTACCCTTTGTGCAATCCATTGTACCCTATAAACACACATTGCACAAACCTAAATTGGAGCTTGTGTCTATTGTAGGGCCTAAGGTTGGACCAACAAGCACAACCAAAGGTTTTCAGGAAGGTGTATGAGGTTTTTGTGCCAAACAATTGTAACACCCTAATTTTTCTAATTCTAAAATTTCTCAATATTTGTTAAAGTTCAAATGAGTTTTAAATTTTTTTTAAAAGAAAGAAAACCCTATTTTATATGAAAGAAGATATAAATGACATAGGATATAAGTGAATATTTTTGCATTCATGCTGAATTAGGCAAGTAATATTTTATTTGATTTTTGATGAATTTATTTGAAGAGTTTTTGCCTAGATTTTGAATTTGAATTTGGATTTTGAATTCATAGGAAAAAGAAAAAGAATAAAACCTCTACCGGGCTGCCTTTTCCCTTTTCGGCCCAGTTTCTCCTCGGCTTCGGCCCAGTCGCCGCCGACTTCCCCTCCCACCCAGGCCGCCTGCCTCGGCCCAACTACACGCGCAAGCCCGCGCGCCGAACCACTCACCCGAGCCACTGACATGTGGGTCCCGCATGTCAGAACCTTCTTCCTCAGTCGGATTTTGACGCAGAGACGGGAATGCGCCGGCCGCCGATTTCCGTTCGAATCCGAGCCCAAACCGAACCCGAGAACTTCTAGAAAGCAGTCAAATCAAATCCCCAGGATTCCTTCTATCTTTAGCTAGCCCTATCTCTAAGGAAATCGCGGATTTGAGCTCGGATGCATCTCCCCACCGCCGTGTCCGAGTCAATCCGCTGTCACCCTGGAGTCCTAGCGCACCCCGCCCTTCCGAACCCGCCTATATAGCTAGCCCGAACCCCCTCGACCAGTTCCCATCGCTAACTCATCGAAACCGAGCCTTCTCGCCGAGATTCATCTCGCTGCTGACGCCACAGCCGCCACCTCTGCACGAGCTTGCCGCCCCGCCGATCCCGAGCATCCCAGACCTTCTAAGCTCACCATCGGAACCACGTGACCCCACCAAAGCTTTTCCGGCCCTCGCCACCGCTGATTGATCGCTGGAGCACCCTCTCCGACGAGTTCCCGAAGCAGCCGCCGCCCCCTTCCGTCGCTGACCACTTTCCCGTGCCGCGCTGCCCTCGGTAAGCTCCAAAACAAAATCGCCGTTACCTTCTTGTCGTGTTCCGCCGCTTGTCGTTGTGATTCGAGGCCGGCGATGAGGTTTGCGCATGTCTCCGGCAAGCCGCCGCCGTGCCGGAGAACCATCCTGCTGACTACACAAACCTTCCCCAGCCGTCGGATCCAAAGCCCTCGGCCCAGATTAGATCTATTGTTACCCCTTCGATCAACCAACCAGAAGCTGCCACGTGTTGCCACTTAACCTAGTCAGCAGCCATGCCATGTCACCCATCCACCTCAGCCGCCACCTCAACCTTTCTGCTGAGGTGTCACCCCTGTCACCATGCCACGTCAGCCAGAGCTAGTAATTCAAACCTTTTTCAGTATAAAAATAAATCTGATAATTTCTTTAATTGGTAATTTTGCAATTTAGCCCCTGAACTTTTCTAAAATAACAAAAAGAGCCCTATCTTTTTGCAGTTAGATCCCTATACTTTTTCATAATTCATTTAGGTCCCTCTATTTTTACAAAAAGGTCCCTAAACTTTCTATTAATTCAATTTAGGTCCTTTTCTTTTTCCAGATTTAACCCTAGACTTGTTTTAGCCCTAACTTTTTCATCGTAACTCCGATTTAAGCGATTCTTGCGTCGATGGATTCGTTTTTCAGTGTTCTTTCTTTTTAGCTAGTTTTTATCGCATTGTTCTTTTGTTTTATACTCTGTTCTTAGTGTATCTTGTTTGTTTGTTTGCCGATGATTGTGCGATTAGCCGATAACGTCCCGGATCAATTTGAAGAACATCAAGACCAGGAGCAAGAATACACTGAGCAGCAGCAAGGAGAAGGCAAGTGTCCTTGATCATATTGAACCTATGTTTTTAAATGTTTTGTTTTACAAAACTGCATGCAATGTTTGTGAATATGATGGGTAGTCACCTATGTTAAGGTTTTTCCCTAGATATTCCCTTATCATCCCTTGGAACCTAGATGATTTATGGTTAGGAGTCTTTTATGGATAGATTGCTTAGCATTGCTTTTGGGATGTTGGGAAGTATCATAATTTTGACTAATGAACATATGCAGTAATGATGGTTAATATGATGATATTTTAGCAACATGGAACCTTAGGTCTTGAGCATAGGGATGTTGGTGATAGCTTTTGGCCAACTGACATGCATCACAGACAGTGGCAGTGTTATTTGCATTGGAACAAGAAAGATTATTGAGTTGAACTACTTGATGAACTATTAGAGTAGATGGATGGCCTAGCCTATGCTACCACTGTTCTTGAGAAGCAGTATTGATGGAGGATTTTCTTGGAGCAGCACCATCATTAGGGGTGAAGGAATAAAGACCATCCTTACACGGACCATGAAGAAGAGTCCTTCTCGTGGCTTGATCCTTGATGAGATAATGATTTGGATGAAATTCAAAGAAAACACCATTATTAGTGCTAAACCAATGAACAAATAGAATATTTTTTGTGGTGATTTCTATAGGGAGTGTTAATCACTAAATTACCAATATGGGAAATGATCATACCTGCTCCATTCGTGGCATGGACTTGATCCTTCCCTGTGTAGCATTCACGCGTCGTCATGTGATCCAGATCATTGGTGATGTGGCCGGTAGCACCAGTATCAATATATCAGTTTGTGTCGACGTTGTATGCAGGTACAATCACTGTAGATCCCATGACACGCTTGTCTTTTGCTTCATAGGAATGGTCAAATCGGTACCAGCACTTGAGTGCTGAATGTCTGATCTTCCCACAGACTTGGCACACCATCTTCATCTTGGAGTTGATGTTGTTGTTCATGCGTTCATGCCCATTGTTGGCACTGGAACGCCCGCGGCCACACCATCGATGACCACCACCACCTCTGCTGCGCATAGCTGAGTTCACCGAGGAGCTGAAGGACACCTCAGAATTGTGTTCAAGTCACATCTCAAAAGTGAGCAGATGCGCATAAATGTATTGAGGCAGAGATGATCGGCTCGGGTGGTGAGCGACGTGACAATCGGATCATAGTCTGTGTCGAGGCTGATGACGAGTTAGGAGAGAATTTCTTTGTTCTGTAGAGGTTGGCATGCTACAGCGAGAGCATCGATGAGCCCTTTTACTTTGTTGAAGTAGTCGGACATAGTGAAATCTTTCTTCTGGACAGTTGCTAGTTGACGCCGAATCTGCATGTCTTTGGACCGAGATTGAGATGCAAACATGCGTTCAAGGGCTGTCCACACTTCATGGGAAGTACAAAGAAAAAAAAACTTGTGACAAGAATTCAGGAGACAGAGAAGAAAGAAGAGCACTAAGAATAGATTGGTCCTAGAGGATCCAATTCTGATAAGGTGGATTTGGTCGATGAACTAATCAAGCATTGTCGCCAGTACCTTCAACGATGTTGATCATCCTCAAGGGCGGCATGTGGGATCCATCAACAAAGCCTAGAAGTTGCTGGCTTCGTAAGAATAGAAGAATTCAAGCCTTCCACAGTAGATGATTATCACGGCTAAGTTTGACAGTGATCAAATGGCCAAAGGATGGCGTCAATAGTAGTCCAGCGGAGGAGGAATTTGTGGTGGAGGTGCCAGAGCTGGAGTTGTCGCTAGACATGATTCTATGGGGTAAAGAGAGGCTCTAGTACCATGTAATCGAATACTAATTGGGAGACTACCGCATACACAATCGGTGGCAGCGCTTGTTCAGTATATAGAGGTCCCGAACGTTATACATTACCATGCTGAGAAACATTCAGAGTGGTGCAGCGAACTTTCAGTCTCTAGCAGGTAGTTGCGCATGATTACAAAGATGGAGCTACAATCAAGAAGGAGCTAAAAACGTGTACAGAATATGCGTGATGATCTAACAGCTATCAATCTAACGGCTAATCACCTGTGCTGATCGGATCATCCTTTAACAATCGGCTTCAACCGATTTGGCCACATCGCCATCAAGTTCGCCAATGCATTTGGGATGACGGTATTTCCCATACAATAGGTTCCTTTTCCCAAATTTTCCTTTTAGCAATCCTGACATTAGAAGTCGCCGCCACCTGCTCGTCACCGAACAAGCGGGACTCGGCGCCTGGGCATAATACATTCTTGCTTAGCCACTATGCCAAGCAAATGAAGGTAAAAGCTCATCATCGCATTCGGCAATTAGCAATGGCATGCGATTCTTGGTGCGATGGCTAATGGAATTAATGCATGCGCTTTGTTGGCATCCTGTGTCGGTGTGGCACCCAACCACACCGCTGCTAGAACTGCTGAAGCCGATGGGGCAAATGATGCTCATCGGCATGCCGAGAAAGCTGCTAGAGCTGTCGGCCTTTGCTAATCGCTATCGTGACTAGCAGGAAGCATGTGATTGGGAGCGGCTAGATAGCATCGGCGAGTGCCAGGCGATGCTGGACATTGCGAGGGGAAGCACAGCATCACTGCAGACGTCGAGGTTGTTAGGATGCACTACGCCAACACAATGATGGAGTGGCTCAAGAAACAACATGAGGTGTCGCTTGGTCGTCCACGTCGACGGCATCCTGAGCGCCACTATTTAGGCTGCAAAGTGCGTACGTAGCTCGGGTTATGTGGTTGCCGACATGTCAAGTTGCTTGCATTCTGTAATGTGTTGTGTTTATGAATTTTGATAGCTGTAGGAACAAGATTGACGATTAAAGTGGGGTGAATAGATGTCCCAACAAATTTCTTTCAAAATTGATAGCCTTCTCCTATTTGGATCACCTAATGCACCTCAAAACTAAAGCTGAAGCAAAAATAGAGAGAAGTATTAATAAGAGAAAATTGAGGCAACACGACTCCACGGATGTTATATGAATCATAGGCTCCATTTAAGATCAATCCATGTATCTTAGCACTCGAAAGATCACAACTTGCGAAGAAACAAGAAAAAATGAACATCAAGCAACGAAACTCTCGAAGTTGATTGTCTAGAGGCAAGAGAATTCAAGATCCCATCACATAAGTGTGTGTATGCGAATTTAATGCCTCTAGCAACAAGAAAAATGACCTCACAAGGTGCTAAAATTTCAGCCCAAAAAACCAAAATGCAAATCAAAACCGGAAACAAAAAACTTGCAAACTTGCAAGAGAACCAATAAAGGGAAACTAGAAGGGGGGAATTCAAGTATATGCAAAAACATAAACTTGATTACTCAAAGAGATCAGCCTTATTTTAAGCGGATTACAAAGATTTATCTCTCAAAACTCTCACCTATTACATAGGCTAAGCACTCATTCTTCTCTCATCTAAAACCCAGCTCTAAGCTCTCAAATGGGTGGCACAAGGGGGCTCAAGTGGATGGTTCAAACTCTCTCATAGCCCTACCCCTTTATTTATAGGAATAGAAAATTTGATCCCTAAGTTTCCTAGCTTTTTCCCAAACTACCTATCTCTGTAGTACACTCCTACCTACCACCGAGTGTATTTTGGTCCATTTTCTTCTTCATTCATCGAACGGCTACAGCGCCTCCACGACATAGCTTCACCTCGACTCAAGCTTTGCGATGGTGCCACATACTCCTCCAGTCCTCCCACGGTTTTGAGGTTAAACCGCGAAACTGTCTGCATGCTTCTCAAAGCATGACTCACCGCCTTGCTTACACCTTAAGCAAATGCTTCGATGTCATCGCATGTACTCCATCATGCGATCCTGACCACCGTCAACTCTCTCCCACTCCCGATCCCTTAGGCCGCCTTATCACTTGCACCGGCATCTCCTTCGCTTGACTTTGTCAACACGCCGTCTCCATCCGCCTTCCATGATTTGCTTGATCTGCACGTGTTCAGCTAGAATTACCCTTGACTCCACCCACCTCCTTGATCGTCTAGCACCAAGCACTCCGCATGGCCCCGATCATCCCATCGTCGACCGCCAAGTTGCATCCGTCACCTGCACACCATGAGACAAGCAAACACACATCTCCAACTCCAATTCCAGTTAGTGCATAATCAATATGCTCAAATGAAATCCCAAAACAATTCAAATCACATCAAAGCTAAACCGAAGATCATCAAGCCAAATAAATACCAATGTCAATCACTCATCACAAGTAAATCAAAGCATATTTCAACTTGGTTTCTCAATCTCCCCCTTGATGAGTGCATTGACAACCCTTAAAACACAAAGATTTTGGTTTGAAAAAATTAAGATAAGCTCATCCAAGTGACCAAAAACTCGAGAAAGAGCGAAATATATCACTTAGCATAAGAAATGTTGCAAAAGTCCTAAGAGAGGCAAAGACGAGCCAAAAACCTTAAAAGAGCAAGAAAAACTCAAAAATCCAAGAACACATGCTCCTCTTTGATGATTGCACATATTTTATTTTTTCTTTTTTTATTTCTAAACAAATGCAATTTTGTCCCCTTATGTTGAATATTTGTGCATAATATCTTTGGGCATATTTTCTCCCCCTTTGGCAATTCAAACATCAAGGATACAAGACTATGCAGAGGCTGTGCAAATAAAATGCAAGACTACAAAGCTTCACATATAGATCACAAAGGACTTGCAAGGACTAGAGATGTCAAAGCACTAGGAGGAGTAAACAATATAACTCAAAGGCGCATAAGGTCTCGAAGTGAGTTCATATCATAAGCACAGGGAGTGAAGAAAGTTTTGATCATGTTGTTCAATTATCCAAAAGATGTCACCACAGAAGCATCTACAATTTCATGATCAGTGCAAAGATTAGAGAAACTAGTGCTATGCCAAGTTCAACCTGATGGGCTATGCAAACACCCACATATCAATCCAAGCCTTAGTTTGACAACATGAAAAATAACATTCTTAGTACATTAAAAAGCACAAGTTAACTTTCTCATTTGATCATTTAACTATCCTCAATTGAGTTTAAAGCAACTATGGGTTCATTTCTTTGGCAAACTACATGAAGCCTTAAGTCACTGTATTGGATTCAATTTTAGCTCAAAACTTGATCATTCATTTTATTAACTCAACATAGGATTCAAGATATGCATTTTTTCACAAAGCCAAAACAAGTTGTGCCTTTTGCGATACAAAAGAGCACATGCTCTTCCAAGGGTTAATCGTGGGCTAAATATTTACATAGACAAAGGTCAAAGACCCCCAATCCGCTGAACTGAACAAACTGCCTAGCACAAGCTTTTCACAGAATTAGCCCTAATTTAAGCACTAATCAAACTAAAACAAACACTCAAGGGTGATAAGAGATTATGTTCACATTTCAAGTTCATTCTTAGAAAAGACAAGCCTGCTCAATAGATTTTATGTCATGTTTCAATAAGAGCCTAAGTTTGCACAAATTGTTATACATCCACTACACTTAGCATAAATTCAAAACTAGTACAAGAAAGTGCAAAGAACATATAAGTGAAGCTTGATGACATGAATATCTTATAAAAATGCTATGCAATGAAATGCAACAAAAGTAAGATAGAGTATGTACAAAAGCAGTTCTCCCTCACACAATGCTATAGGGATGGCACACATCAAGCTCTCCCCTCAGAAAGGCAAACCTTGTTGCATCTAGAGGCTTGGTAAAGATGTCGGTTAGTTGATGTTGGGTGTCTATGTAGCTCAACTCAATGTCTCCCTTCTCATTGTGGTCTATTAGGAAGTGGAATCTCACATCTATATGTTTGGTTCTAGAGTGTTGAACTGGGTTATTGGCTAAGCTTCTGGCACTAGTGTTGTCACACAAAAGTGGCATACTCATGAAATCTAACCCAAATCCCTCAAGGTAGCAACCATCTACAAAATCTATGAGCAATAGCTAGCAGTAGCTACATATTTAGCTTCAACAGTAAACTGCACAACGTTAGACAGCTTGCGAGAAGACCAACCCACAAGAGAAGAACCCAAGAAATGACAAGTACCAGAGGTACTCTTCCTTTCAATTCTACACCCAGCAAAATCCGCATCCGAAAAGCCAAGAAGAGAAAGGGAAGAGGATACAGAAAACCAAATGCCATACTCTAAAGTGTGCTTGAGATACCTCAGAATGCGTTTCACTGCTTGGCAGTGAGACGTCCTCGGTGAAGCTTGGAAGCGAGCACACAAGAAGACAGCAAAGTGGATGTCGGGTCTTGTTGCCGTTAGGTAAAGGAGAGAGCCGATCATGCTCATATACTCCCGCTGGTCCACCTCCTCACCATCTTCATCCGGATCAAGCACGGTCGAGGTAGCCATCGCTGTCGCCAATGTTTACTGAATTTAAATTTTTTGCAATCATCTGGTGGAATAGGGTATGCATCGACTGATTAGCGCCTACCATATGGAATGCTTTAAAGGTTGCTATGCGTAACAGATTCGTTCCACCCTCTTATAAACATGATTTGTGTAAGAAATTATAGCACTTAAACCAAGGTGATAGATCCGTAGAAGAATATTATCAAGAGCTACAAATTAGTATGTTACGTTGTGATATTATTGAGGATGAAGAGGCTGCAATGGCACACTTTTATGGAGGGTTAAGGCGTGAAATTCAGGACATAGTTGATTATAAAGAATACGATAGTGTTCATAGATTGTTCCAACTTGCGTGTTTGGCAGAAAAAGAATTGCAAGGACGACAACAGAGTCCAAGGAGCAATTTTGGAAGCACGACTACTTCAAAATCAATACTGGGACAAGTCAAAATAGCCCCACATTCAACTAAACGGTCTGCTACCCCCTTCTCGAGTAGGGCGCGTTCAGCAGTACCTTCGACACTATCGCACGCTCCTGAGGTAAGCAAATCCTTAAGTGTGCAGGGTCCAACCAAGAGCTGTTATTCGGTTGCTTCTACAGGCCGATCAACAGGGATTGTATGCCACTGATGCAAGGGAATGGGTCACATCATGAAGGATTGCCCAAGTCAACGAGCATACCTTGTAACAGAAGATGGATGATATGTAAGTGCTAGTGATGTTGAGGATGAATATGCTCTTGCAGCTAACCATGTAGGTGATGAGGATGGTCCTGAGACGGATATCAACCATGAGAAAGTGTTCGATGCCACTGCCAGGGAGGATTATCGGACCATCATTGTGCAGCAAGTGTTAAGCACTCAAATGGAGCAAGTGGAACAGCTACAACGCCACAATTTGTTTCAGATGTTCCTCATAGTCAAGGATTATTGTGTTTGAGTCATTATTGATGGAGGAAGCTGCAACAACTTGGTAAGTTCAGATATGATCAATAAGCTTGCCTTGCCCACAAGAAACTATCCTCACCCTTATCATATTCAATGATTCAACAACAGTGGTAAAGTAAAGGTAATGCAAACAGCAAGGGTACATTTTTCTACTGGTTCATACCATGTGCTGATTTCGATGTAGTTCCCATGCAAGCATGCTCTGTTTTACTAGGACGACCATGAGAGTTTGATACTAATGCAACACATTATGGTAGAAGTAATAAGTACACCCTTATGCATAAAGGAAAGAATTCTACCTTTAACTCCTGCTGAAATTGTGAAATGTGAACAAGGGATAGCTGAAAATAAGAAAAGAGAGTTTGAGAATGAATCTGAAAATCAGCAAGCAGCGAAAAAAGTTTTTCCACCAAAAAAGGAGAAAGCAATAATAACTTCTAAGTGCGATGGAATTAGACTAAAAGGGTGAGTTATGCTTTCTACTAAATCTGACCTTACTGAAATTTGTGATAATAAGCTGCCATGCTATGTTTTGATATGCAAAGATGCTTTAGTTTCACTTGAGAATATATCTAGCTCATTGCCTCTTACTCTTGCTAACCTTTTGCAGGAGTTTATAGATGTATTTCCAGCTGAAGTACCCTCGGGATTACCACCTATTTGATTCCGGGAGCAACTTTGCCAAACCGTGCTGCATATAGGACCAACCCGGAAGAGCCTAAGGAAATTCAGCGATAAGTTCAAGACCTTTTGGACCGTGGGTATGTACGAGAAAGTCTTAGCCCTTATGTTGTTCCTGTTCTTTTGGTTCCTAAGAAAGACGGTAGTTCACGTATGTGTGTTGATTGTAGAGTCATCAATAATATTACTATAAGATACCGTCACCCTATTCCTAGGTTAGATAATATGCTTCATGAGTTGAGTGGTTCTATAATTTTCACTAAAATTAACTTATGAAGTGGATACCACCAAATCAGAATGAAACTTGGAGATGAATGGAAGACTGCATTTCAAACTAAATTTGGTTTGTATGAGTGGTTAGTAATGCCTTTTGGGTTAACTAATGCACCTAGTACTTTCATACGATTGATGAACAAAGTTTTGTGTGCTTTAATTAGAAGATTTGTGGTGGTTTACTTTGATGACATCTTGATTTACATTAAGTCATATGAACTACACTTTGATCACTTACGTACTGTTTTTAATGCTTTGAGAGATGTACGTTTGTTTGGTAACCTCGAAAAGTGCATCTTTTGCACGGATCGAGTTTCTTTTCTTGGCTATGTAATTACTCCATAGGGAATATAAGTGGATGAAGCAAAAAATGAAGCTATAAAGAGCTGGCCAACTCCTGAGATTGTTACTCAAGTGAGAAGCTTTCATGGTCTTACGAGTTTCTATCAACGACTTGTGCGGGATTTCAACACTATTGCTGCTCCATTAAATTAGTTGACAAAGAAAAGAGAAGTTTTTAAATGGGGACCTGCACAAGAAAAAGCATTCAAGTTGTTAAAAGAGAAACTTACCCATGCTCCTTTGCTCCAACTCCCTGATTTTGGTATGACCTTTGAACTAGAATGTGATGCTAGTGGGATTGGAATTGGAGGTGTGCTAATTCAAGAAGGCAAATCTGTTGCTTATTTCAGTGAAAAATTAAGTGGGCCAAGTCTGAATTATTCCACTTATGATAAAGAATTGTATGCTTTAGTTCGTGTGTTTGAAACTTGGTAACATTATCTATGGCTCAAAGAATTTATTATACATTCTGATCATGAATCGCTGAAACATATTAGAAGTCAAGCTAAACTGAACAAACGACATGCTAAATAGGTAGAATTTATTTAGTTGTTTTCATATGTCATAAAACATAAGAAAGGAAAGGACAATGTGATTGTTGATGCGCTTTCTAGACGTTATATCATGTTATCTCAACTTGATTATAAGATTTTTGGTTTAGAGACCATTAAAGACTTATATGCTGCTAATTTAGACTTTAAAGAAGTGTTTGAACATTGCAAAGAAGGGAAGACATGGAATAAATATGTGCTCAATGAAGGATTGCTCTATCACTCTAACAAGCTATGCATTCCAGCTAGCTCTGTTCATCTTTTGTTGTTACAGGACGCATTTGGAGAAGGATTGATGGCACATTTTAGAGCAAAGAAAACTGAAGATGTACTGGCCGCCCACTTCTTTTGGCCAAAGATGAGACGTGACATCGAGCGCTACGTGTCACGTTGCACCACTTACAATAAAGCTAAGTCTCTTTTAAATCCACATGGTCTTTACATGCCTCTTCCTATTCCTAGTGCACCTTGGGAGGATATTTCCATTGCTTTTATTTTAGGACTACCTAGGACAATGAGGGGGAGGGATAGCATATTTGTAGTTGTGGATCGATTCTCTAAAATGGCATATTTTATACTTGTTACAAGAGCGATGATGCTACAAACATAGCTGATTCATTTTTCAGGGAAATCGTTTGACTACATGGAGTGCCCAATACTATTGTCTCGGATCATAATGCAAAGTTTTTGAGTCACTTTTGGATATCACTTTGGAATAAACTTGGGGTGAAGCTGTTGTTTTCTACTACATGTCATCCTCAAACTGATAGTCAAATAGAAGTTTGTACACTCCACTATCAAGATTTGAAGCCTTATTTGGGAGAAGAATATGAGCTTGAGTTGAGGACAACTCTAATTCAAGAGGGGGAGGATGATGATCCCATGGCTCCTTCGGATACGATCAATACCGTAAATAATCTTCAAATCATACAAGGTCCAGTTACAAGAGCATGTGCACGACAATTAGACCACCAGGTGAACTCGAGTACTTCATTGGTAATTAGCAATATTCAGATTGCATCTACCTGTTCTTGCTTGTGTTCTCGATTCGCTTGCAGGAAAAGCCTTCTTAGCAAGGTTAACTGCATCTTAGCACGGTTGACAACCACGAAGTAGTGGTATAGTGGTTGCAAGGGTTGTCGATTTGTTCTATTCGGAGCCTTTGGATCATCAATGTCGAAGCTCCACCAATCAAATTATCATATTACCTTTCGGAAGATCGGGCAAACGCACATCAAGTGCACAAGAATTAGACCACCAGGTTAAGTCATTCCTTGCTGTCCAGGCTTCCTTGGATTACTACTAAATTCTCGTGATGTTTTATTGCTTAGGAACGTGGGAGAAGCACCACAACCTTACCCAGACATCACCCCTCGAAGGCCAAGTCTACATGGACTCGAGGCTGAGCTCTAGTCGTGGTCGTGGTCGTGGTCGTGGTTGAGTCCTAGGATATCACGTCAGTAAAATGGGCATAACTCTCTCATATGAAGTCCGTTTTAGGCAATCTTGGATATTATGGAAAGCTTACGACAAGCCCTTTCCAACGAATATGAGCTCGACCAAATATTCCTTATAGTTTAGTCAGAGTCAAAGAAATAAGGTGTTGCGCCACCGTTTTGGGCCTTGTTAGGTCTTGTAATTGTGTCGGGGTCAGAGTCCAAGTTGTGTATTCCTCTTTCCATGACTGCACCACCCTAGATCGACCTCCTTACATCCCTCCTATATATACACAGTAGTCATCGTAGTTTAGGCTTGGGTTTAACTTAGATTATTCTGTTTTAGATAGTTTCACCGTTTATTGGTTTGTTGAATCCCAACTCGAGTACTTTATTGGTAATTAGCAATATTCAGATTGCATCTACCTGATCTTGCTTGTGTTCTCGATTCTCTTATAGGAAAAGCCTTCTTGGCGAGGTCAATTGTGTCTTGGCACGGTTGATTATCACAGAGTAGTGGTTTAGTGGTTGCGAAGGTTATCGATCTGTTTTGTTTGGAGCCTTTGGATCATCAACGTCCAAACTCCACCAATTGACTTATCATATTACCTTTCGAAAGATCAGGCAAACGCGCATCATGAGGTCTCCTCCTCGCCTGAAGAGGTGTCGATGTTGCTGAGAGCTGCTACGAACAGCCTAGAAGCCGCATTGGATGCCTTGTTGGCCATCTTGTTGCGGTTCTTCTTGAAGAAGGGCTTCTTGTTCTTCTTCTTATGCTTGTCGTAGTCATGGTCGCGGTCTTCCTTCTTCTTGAGTTTCGGGCAGTCCACCTTGAAGTGGGTGGTATCACCACACTCAAAGCAGGCACGGGAACCACCCCTCCTCCAATCTCGGCGGTTGTTGTAGAAGTGGGTGAATTTTTTCACGATCAGTGCAAGATCCTCATCGTTAAGCACATCCACCTGCTCCTCTGAGATAGAGACTAAGGAAGACAAAGAAAATCCACCAGATAAAGTGTTAGCACAAGAAACACTAACTCCATACTTGTTGCCACCGCAAGGTCTAGAAACCAACACCATGTTCTGAGATATGGGGTTTCCGAGACCAATTCGAGTTGGTGGACTTGAGCTTGCTAAAGAATTCATCATAAGTTAACGTGTCATAACTTGATGACTCGTCAATGTTTGAGATCTTCACTTCCCATATGCTACGATCCAGAGTATAGAGAAGCTTGATCGCTCTCTCATGGTCAAAATAGGGCAAAATACCAGTTGATCAAAGATTGCTAACAATTTCATCAAAGCGAGCAAACATGGCATCCAAAGACTCTCCGGGGCCTTGCACAAATATTTGATATTCTTGGTTGTATGTGCTTTGGCGTCTGGCCTTAATCTGATTAGTGCATTCATGAAAGACACTTAGAGTTGTCCAGATCTCCCGGGCAGTACAGAGGTGATGAACCCTGTCAAACTCATTCTGACTCAGGCTTGTGAACAAAATATTTCTAGCCTTGTTATTGGTCTCATAATGTTTGATTTGAAACTGAGTCATGCGAGCAGCAGGGATCTCGTAGTTGAAATCAACTACCCCCAAATTGCACTTTCTTGGCTTAAAAGATAAGCCTCCATGCGCACCTTCTAGTACGAAAAATTATGGCTATCAAATAGCGGAATCTTTTCACTTTTCTTCATGTCACCTACGGATCACAAAGCTGTTAAGGTCAATAAGTGATCAAACCGGCTCTGATACCAATTGTAGGAACGGGATTGGTGACTAGAGGAGCGGTGAATAAACGTCTCAATAAATTTCTTGTGAAATTGATAACCTTCTTCAATTTGGATAACCCAACGCATCTCAAAACTCAAACAGAAGAAAAAAATATAGAGAAGTTTTAACAAAAGAAAATTAAGGTAACATGATTCCACGGATGGTGTATGAACCTAGGGCTGGAAACGAGCCTGGCTCGGCTCGGCTTGTAGAAGCTCGGTGAAGTGTAGGCTCGGCTCGGTTTGCGAACCGAGCTAAAATATTGGCTCGGCTCGGCTCGGTTGCTGGCTCGAGCCGGCTCGCAAGCCTTCCAGACCATCAGGCATCAATGCAGGACAGAAGCTCGAAAACACCTCACACGCAAATAGGGAACACACGATAACAACAACTATTAGATTTATTTATATACATTCACGCATGAGTCATAAAACACAGCTCAAGCTCATACCAGGTAGTCTCAGACTTGCTGCGGCTTTGCAGTCTTCATCACCATGCCCAGCTATATGCCTATATAGCTCTGCATTGCATCCATCATGAGGCCTAGCTATGAATAAGCAGGGTAGCAAATCAATGGAGCAAAAATATGCACACATGCACAGTCTACAACTAAACAGACTGATGCTAGAGTGTTGAATTACTGGACCAGGCATGCCAACGGTCCATGGCTCAGTTTGGCTCACGAGCGGCTCGCGAGCTAGCTCGGCTCGGCTCGGTTCACAAAGCGAGCCAACGGTGTGGCTCGAGCTCGGCTCGTTTGGGTAACGAACCGAGCCGAGCCGAACCGAGCCTCCACGAGCCCGAGCTAGCTCATGAGCCGCAAGCTTTTTGTCCAGCCCTATATGAACCATAGTCTCCATTTAAGATCAATCCATATATTTTAGCACTCGAAATGTCACAACTTGCAAAGAAACAAGAAAAGATGAACACCGAACAACGAAACTCTCTAAGTTGATTTTCTAGAGGAAAGGGAATTAAAGACCCCATCACTGCGTATGTGAATTTTATGCCTCTAGCAACAAAAGAATGATCTCACAAAGTGCTAAAATTTTAGCAAAAAAACAAAATGAAAATCAAAACTGGAAACAAAAACTTGCAAATTTGCAAGGGAACCAATAGAGTAAAACTAGAAGGAGAGGGATTCAAGCATATGCAAAAATATAAACTTCATTACTCAAAGAGGTCAACCCTATTTTAGGTGATTACAAATATTTATTTCTCAAAACTCTCACCTATTACATAGGCGAAGCACTAATCCTTCTCTCCTCTAAAACCCTAGTTCTAAACTCCCAAATAGGTGATACAAGGGAGCTCAAGTGGCTAGTTCAAACTCTCTCATAGCTCTACTTCTCTATTTATAGCCATAGTAAACTTGACCCCTAAGTTTTCTAGCTTTTTCCCAAAATACACATCGCTTGTAGTACACTTATACCTACCACCGAGGACATTTTAGTCCATTTTCTTCTCCATTCATCGGATGGCCGCAGTGCCTTCACGACTTAGCTTTGCCTTGACGTAAGCTTTGTGATAGTGCCATATACTTCTCCAGTCCTCTCACAGTTTTGAGACCAAACCGTGAAATCATTTGCACGCTTCTCAAAGCGTTACTCGTCACCTTGCTTACACCTTAAGTAAGCGTTTCGATGTCGACACGTGTACTCCTTCATATGATCCTGATAGCCGGCAAGTCTCTTTCGCTCCCGATCCCTCAAGCCGTCTTATCACTTGCACTAGCATTGCTTTCGTTTGACTTTATCAACACGTCGTCTTGATCTCCACGTGTTCAGCTAAAATTACTCTTGACTCCGCTCGACCTCCTTAATCATCCGACACCAAGCACTCCACTTAGCTCCGATTATCCTGCCATCGACCATCAAGTTACACCATCGCCTGCACACCATGAGACAAGCAAACACATATTTCTAACTCTAATTCCAGTTAGTACATAATCAATATGCTCAAATAAAATCCCAAAATAATTCAAATCACATCAAAGCTCATGTAAAACTGAAGATCATTAAGCTAAATAAATATCAATATCAATATCAATCACTCATTATAAGTAAACCAACATATATTTCAATTTAGTTTCTCAATAGCTTTATGTGTGCATGAGTGAGGTCTATTACGTCATGTAGGTGAATAACTAGTGCAGTAAATTGTATCCGCGCACTACCACTGCTACCGAATCCAGCGCTTACTCATGTTAAAAAGACTCTGTATATCTAAAATGATTTGCAAATATTTTGAACCGTTGGATTGGATACTACAAAATTATACTAGCTATTATTCAATAAATCTGTGACAAAAATAAGTTTATGGACTCGATCAGAGTGTTTGTGAAGTAACTACGTGAAAACAATTGTTGGGGGAAGGCCCCATTGCCTCCAACCTTGCCAAACTAGGCTGCTAGAAGAACTATCAAGGTACAGAAAAGAGGGGATCCAATCTGGGGCGGATCCACCATGATGCATGGGTATTCAGGTGAATACCTAATTTTTTTGAAAAAAATTGATTATATAGCAGCTATACTACGTATATATATCTCTAGTTAGGCTAACTTACTTGTTTGCTGCTTCAATCTATCAGACCACTCAGCAAATCGTGAGCCTAAGCTACTATCCATCCTCCACTCGGCCTATTAACTAGAAAGAGCCCACCTTCTCATACCACAGCAACAAATATCAGGAGTTCATGATCTCCATATTGTGACTGCCCAGTTCGGCAATCAGCAGTTGAGCGTGAATTTTTTGTGCAAGTTAAGGATAGTGACATCATTTAACGCTTCCAAGCCATAAAGGAACACAAAGTTAAATTATAATTTTCTTTAAGTATTTTATAATTTCTCTTAATTAATTGAAACTTCTCTACTATGAACAATTTATATTTAAAATTTACGCTACTATAGATTTCTCGTATTTTGAATTGAATTTTTTTTTAATAGTGAATACCCAATCGTCAAATCCTGGATCCGCCGCTAGTGACAGCCAAGCTTTGATGGACTAACAGACCAATCATAGATTCCTTGTACTGTACATAATTTAAAAAAATGACATAGGGGATGCCATAGTAGGCTGAAATAGGAGTTGTGCCTTTCTGAAAAAGTGTTAAACCATCCCCAAAACCAACCCGGGGCTACTTTGTTTCCTCACTTGTTCCTTGTTAGGAGAAGAGAGGAGAAATTCGTAGGGGATTTGAAGCCTCCCCTCATTCGTTGGCTCACACCTCTTGTATTCTTCATCTTCACTGTAGATTGCTTGCTCCCCTAATTATAGATCAACTGACATGGAACTGGTCAGAGTGCTGCAGATTTGTGATCCTAAGTATGTGTCAATGCAAATTGTTTGGCTCCCAACAGGATCTCTTCAATCAGTGGTCCAACAGAAATGGGTGCACTGTCCAGCATCAAACTTCTGCTATCTCTGCATGATCGACGTGTACATATCAGCCATGTTTTATGAGACAAAAGAAAGAGATCAGAACACTTTCTTGATGGATCCTTCCAAAGCCAACAACATACCATGAGCAGAGCAGAGCTAAAGGATACAAGAACCGGTAATTTCAAGCAAACATGTAGAACAAGAACCGGTGATTTTGAATCTGTGTTGCAACGAGATTCAAAATTTTCAGAAACACCATCGAATTCTGTTTCCACCAGCGACCATTGATCTGAATTAATCTAGCATGTAAATTTAACTCTCTTGATAGCTTCAGACCTTCAGTGCATTGCAGTCTAAGACCGAACCCAACGGCTCCCTTCGCGGGGGAGATTTCCGTCGTGAAGGGATTCTCGTTCCCTTTAGCATTCCAACGGTTTCCTTCACGGTTCCCTTCACGACGGGATTTCCAGAATATTCCCTTCAGGACAGAATTCTCTCTCCTTTTCCTTCGTGATTTCTCTCGAAAGGAAACTGTTAAAGATGAGAAAAAATAAAAAGAATAGAAATGAAGAAGAGAATCAGGAAAAAAAACTAAATAAAGGAAATATAGTTAGGATAGTCTTAAACCGGTCAGGCCAGTAGTATAGTTGTGGGCTCTCTGCTCTACTCTGAGCCTCGTGTCTCGTACTGTCGTACGTCGTACGTTCACAGCAGTGACTATTGGGACAGCAAGTCAAGTCGTGTCCTATTGGGGGCTAGCTATTGGCATGATTCCGCCTCCAGGATGCGCCGCTACTTACCGTGTGTTTGGTTGGTACAAGTCGTCCCTGATCGGTTTGTCCGGATCGGAGGGCGTTCGATCGTTTGGTTGCTTGTATCGTACCAGTTTATTCTGGATCGGTTCGTTTATGTTTTTGGAATATTCCCACGAGATGCTGTACCGGTTCTCTCAGACCGATCGTCCCGTGCGAACAGTAAACGTGTGTGAACAGTATTCGAATTTTTTTTCTATTTAAAATACTGATCTTCTATTGCTAAAAATCATAGAACTTTTTATATATGTTTCATAATTCATGTGCAACCTATTTTAGTTGAATCCATATAAAAAATCTGTGTAGAATTGAAACTAAAATTCTCTAAAAAAGATTACTTTTTTAACTTCTAAAAATTGTTACGGCCTCAAATAAATTTCCAAAAATCTGAAAAATTCACTAATAATCTTCTTATGTGATGGACTAATTTCTAAAATTATTTTCAACCCTAAGTTATATGGTGAAACAGTGAGCTTCTTTATAATACTCTATTTATAT
The DNA here is from genome assembly GCF_958298935.1 of Phragmites australis. NCBI lineage: Eukaryota > Viridiplantae > Streptophyta > Magnoliopsida > Poales > Poaceae > Phragmites > Phragmites australis. The sequence goes on along the minus strand of NC_084941.1, from coordinate 17,254,063 downwards.
ATGTTTTTATTATCCTATACAGTTCATCCAGAATCAACTCATTCAATCAACCAAACAGAATCTTGTATAAAGTTATTCTATTCTATACAATCAACTAAACATATTTCTACATCATCTCATACATCTAACCAAACAACATACTTATAACACCTCATCCAGAACCATCCCGTCTAGTCCTATCTCATCCAAGACGATATCATCCTATTCAATTTCGCTCAATCAACCAAACACTATCCTACTGCACAACACATACACGGTATGCCCATCTGCGGACCCAGGAAATTTTTGAGCATCCATCCATCCATGTGTCTCACGATCTGCCTGACGATATCGATCAATTATTGAGCCAACACAGTCTTGTCCTAGTTACATTGCACACCTAACAAAGTGTAGGAATTTTACTTGCAGAACATGATAAGGAAGGAGCAACTACTCGCAGTTGTCCTCGTTGTGGAGTTTTGAAAAGGATGCAGTAATCTAGAATAGGTAGGCCAGCATGACCCAAAAAATAAAGCTTGCTTTATACCATGACATCATTAATTCGCATAAAAATATTTGTCATTTCACCACTTTTCTATCAAATAAAGTTACATCCCTAGTTACAGGTCTTGTGCGGCCCTGCCCCCATCACAGCCCGACGGAGGCGAGTGCATGTATTCTCTTAATCCTCTCAACCACATATGCTAAGAGAGTGAAGGAGATAATTCTTTTTAACTTGGTCTACCTCCATCTTCACTAGCAAAGTGAGACTAAAAGATACACCCTACCTCAACTTAATTGAGCTTTTAAAATTTATTTAAAATTACTCAAATATAATAGTTCAAGCGCATATAGTCTAACACCATCCATCCATGTGTCTGACGATCTGCCAGACGATGAATTATTGAGCCAACACAGTCTCATCCTAGTTACATTGCACACCTAACAAAATTTAGGAATTTTACTTGCGGAGCATGATAAGGAAGGAGCAACAACTCGCTGTGGTCCTCTCTGTGGAGTCTCAAAAAAGATGCAGCAATCTAGAATAGGTAGGCCAACGTGACCCAAAAAAAAGCTTGTTTTATACTATGACATGATTAATTCGCATGAAAATATTTGTCATTTGACCCACTTTTCTATGAACTAAAATTACACATTGTTTAGCCTAAATTTACATGTTGGCAAGCCTAAAATTACATATTGCCTAGCCCAAAAAATAATTTCTCAGTCACCTAAAATTATATATTTTTCAGCTTAAAATTACAATACTAAAAATATGTAATTTTAGTAGGAATGAATTATAATTTAAACTTACATAGATAAATATATGTGTTCACTAGAAAAGTGGGTGAGATGCAAAAAGAAAAATCATGTGAATTTTCTGAAATTGTTTCACCCGATACAAAAGTATGAATCTTGAAGCATATCTGACGAAAAAAAGTGGGTGAGATGACACAAATTTTTATGCAAATGATATATAGCAATATCTTAAATGCATTTATCCAATCATAGACTGGGTCATATTGCGTGACAGCCAGGGGCGGACCCACCATGATGCATAGGTATTCAGTTGAATACCTAATTTTTTTTAAAAAAATTGATTATATAGCAGCTATACTGCGTATATATATCTCTAGTTAGGCCAACTTACTTGTTTGCTGGTTCAATCTATCAGACCACCCAGCAAATCGTGAGCCCAAGCTACTATCCATCCTCCACTCGACCTATTAACTAGAAAGAGCTCACCTTCTCATACCATAGCAACAAACATCAAGAGTTCATGATCTTCATATTGTGACTGTCCAGTTCGATAGTCAGCAGTTGAGCGTGAATTTTTTGTGCAAGTTAAGGATAGTGACATCATTTAACGCTTCCAAACCATAAAAGAACACAAAGTTAAATTATAATTTTCTTTAAGTATTTTGTAATTTCTCTTAATTAGTTGAAACTTCTCTACTATGAACAATTTATATTTAAAATTTACGCTATTATAGATTTCTCATATTTTAGATTGAATATTTTTTTTAATACTAAATACCCAATCATCAAATTCTGTGTCCGCCACTGAATCCAACCACAGAAGTTCAAACCGAAGACTCAAAAGACAGACAAAGCCTAAAGAGGCAGGCGAAGTCCAGGAAAAAAAGGTAAAGCATAGGATAGTACACAGGTGAAGCGGATAAAAAAAAGCCCAAAGAAGGATAGGCGAAGCAGTCTGACAAAGCCTACGTTGGCGAGTTTTTTTTATTTTAATATTTTTTAACATAAAAATTTATTTAAATATAACCAGGTAAAAAGATTTGAAAAATAGCACCCCCATTGCACAAACAGTAACCCGCGGTGAACAGTGCTCTGATGTTCAATTTCCTCCTGCCTTCTGTGTTCAAACCAGTGATATTTTGTTACTCCAAAAATTCTAAAACTTTTTTACGTATTTCATAATTCATGTGTAACCCATTTTAATTGAATTCACCTAAAAATCATGTGTAAAATTTAAACTAAAATTCTCTTAAAAAGACTATTTTTATAACTTCTAGTAATTGTTAGAGTCTCAAATAAATTTCTAAAAATCTGATAAAATTCACTAATATTTTTTATGTGATGTAATAATTTTTAAAATTATTTTTAGTCCTAGATTATCACATCACATAAGAAAAATATTAGTGAATTTTACCAATTTTTTAGAAATTTATTTGAGCCCTAACAATTGGTAGAAGTTATAAAAGTAGTCTTTTTTAGAGAATTTTAGTTTAAATTTTACACAGGATTTTTGGGTGAATTCAATTAAAATGGGTTGCACATGGATTATGTTACACATACAAAAAGTTTTAGAATTTTTGAAGCAACATAATATCACTGTTTTGAATAGAGAAGATAGAAAGGAAAATTGAACTGCGAAGTACTCTTCACTGTGGGTTACTGTTCACCACGGGGACGGGTGCTTACCGTACCTTTAAAGGGCTCGTCTTATGAAAGAGCGGTAAGAGTTTGTTGTACTGCTTACCGTTCTCTTGTAGAGCGGTAAGGATCTAACCGTCTCATGAGAGAGCGATAGACGTCTATTTTTATAAATATTTTTATCTGGGATATATTTAAATAAATTTTTATGTTAGAAAATATAAAAAAAACTCTACGTTGGCAGAGGCAAAGCCCATGGAAGAAGAGGCAAAGCTCAGATTCTATCAGAGAGAGAGAGAGCATGTGCCCGCACTCAATTAGATCATAAACTTATTATTGTCCTCAGAAATTCAAATTTAGATGTGTGATAGGCGTCGCACCCATGTGCACATGTAGTGGTGGGTAACTGTGTATGAATTCACAGTTGTTATATCTCAAGGAAAACAAGAGCAGGTATCATTCGGTTATAGAAACATTTTGAATTCATGCACGTTGCATTTCGAAAGGAAAGTGGCCATACGGATGTGTGAGTTTGGAGCATATGTATCTCAACATCTAAAACAGGGGAAGGAGAAAATTAAGTTCAACATTCAAACTTTTCTCAAAATTGAGTGAGAAAAATTATGCAAACATTCTGAAGGTTGAACTACAACGAAACTCAACATTTACTTGAAAATTGCATCCTCATGATAATAATCATATTGTAATATTCACTTTCTTATTGACTCCATGAAAGCATTGAGATTCTTCAATGACTGTCCCTCTTCACTCATGCTCTTCTCCGCAATCTCCTTCAACCTTTCCACCCTTTCCTTAATGCCATTATCAGCTAATATGCTCTCCAACCTCTCCATGATCCTCTCCTTCGTCACCATTCCTTCATTGTCAGTTCGTGCCACCCTTAGCCCCACCCTCCAGATATCGGAAATATATGTCTGGTTGGCGAACTGGTCGGTGAAGTACGGCCAACAAAGCATAGGCACCCCATTGCGGATGCTCTCCAACGTCGAGTTCCACCCACAGTGTGTCAGGAAGCACCCTATCGCAGGGTGTGCAAGCACACGCTCTTGTGGTGCCCACTCCACCACTTTACCCCTCCCATGGTGCATGAACACGGTCGGGAGTTTGCCGGCCAGCCCGGGCCTAACAACCCACAAGAACGGCCTACCGGAGGCTTCCAGCCCAAGCGCAAGCTCCTCGAGCTGCGTAGGGCTCATGATGGTCAGGCTACCGAACGCCACATAAACAACGGAGCCATGAGGCTGAGCATCAAGGAAGGAGAGGCTAGCCTCATTGTGTACGCGCCAGAAATGCCCAACCGGTGCCTTGGTGGTAGAACGCTGCCAAGTGCGGAGCGGGCCGATGGGGAGAATGGTGGCAGCCGGGGAGTTCTGGGTGGTGAAGATGGCTGGCTCGAGGTCGGCGAAAGTGTTGCAGAGGAGGACATCTGTCTTGGCGGCAGCGGCCCACGTGGTGGAGGTGAGGTAGTGGAACACCATGCACTCCGCATCGCGGCCTCCAATCATGTTTTTCCAGGCTAGGAAGGTCGCGTCCATGGGCGTCGTTGATGCGGCAAGATGGAACGAGTTGTTCTCCAGTTTGATCGGAGCTCCTGCACGTCAAGTAACGATATGAATTTAGTTGTGGACAGTTGTTCTGTAATTCTGAGTAGTGGTCAAGAAATATATATTAATCAGGATCTGTTTGTTTTTATTCTAATTGTGGATTTTAACTTCTAAAATCAGAATCTAAAATAAACAGGTTGATTCTACAATTCAGAATCTACAATCTGATGTTAGATTGTACCACAATCTATGGTCCAGAAAAATGCTGGTTCTATCATATTATAGTACATATTTATCCACCATTACCATTATAAATATAACATTTCGCCACAGAAAGAATAAATCAGGTCTAAGAACACCAACGCCGTCCACCTCCACCATGAGGCCACAGCCTCACCCACAGGCTTTGCCACCACACGGTCCGGCTCCAGCATGGGCGCACACGGGCTTTGCTTCGGTAGCTCCACCTCATGCGACTGCCTCATGTACCTATCTACTACCACTGAGGACATCGCCTTAGGCAGCTGCAGCACTAGCCAGCGCGTGGGCGCCTGGCACGCCGGGTGCTTCCTTGCCTACCACCACGCAACGGATGCCTCCAACACCTCGTCGTTAGCCCATGAGCGCGAGGACGGCTTCTACTAGTGGTTCTACGACAGCGGCGTTGGGGACTCGAATGTGGATCACTTCCACCGGATGTTCATTACGGCGGTCAGGCTCATGGCGACGCGTGTCGCGAACCGCGTGGACCTGGTCTCAGATGCGGCGACGAACATGACTCGAGCGACCAGAGGTACGGGCCCAACGGTGCTATTTATTTTAGATTGTATAATCTAAATTCTAACAATTCAGATGTTAGATTATAAGAATCAAAATCTAAATTATTAGAGTCACAATAAAAAACAAACTGACCCTCGGTCTATTTTGCATTTGCTAACACACCGGCTCTCTGTGATTTTGTTGAAGTAGACAATTACAAGTTACAATTACCTAAAAACCGTCGCAGCCGTATCATTCTCTTGTCAGACAACTTTTCATGAAAAAAGAAAAGTGGCACCAAAACTTGTCGGGTCGGGTTGGTCGATTTTTTACATTCGTGTGTTCTCAATCCTGAGACACTATCTTCTGTTTCCTCACTTCTATCCTCGGCTCCTCTCCGTACCCTCCTTATTGCCAGAGCCGGAAAAGGAAGGTGGGAGCACGAATCACGATGGTAAATCCAAGGTCCAGTAATTTTGTTTTTAAGAAACGAGAAGATATTTTCTGGCTAGCTAGCGAAGCCTTCAAGCTTCCAGCACCCAAACAAACGACATGTGCACGTACAGTGAAAGGCCATAACTTCTAACTACGCGTTCATAGAAGATAAATTTTAAAAATCAAGTATATCTCACCGTCGTCATCGATGACGCCATCGCGTATGAGCTTTTCGGCTCCCACCAGCACCGCGAGCACCGCCGCTGACGCCGCCCAGAGCGCGGCCGCCGGGAGGCCCCGCCACTTCACCCCGTCAAGCGCCCACGACATGCCGACGTCAACCACAACGCATGTCACCCTACCCAAGCCCTCGCCGGCGCCGTCGAGAAGCGCCTCCAGCTGCGGCGGCATGGCCTCCTGCATGGCGGCGTTGAGCCGGACAAAGTTGTCGCGGTCCCCGCCGTAGCCCATCCCGTCCGCGACCCCCACGAGCCGCAGCCGCGGGCATCCCGACGCGCCGGCGCCGGCGGCGTCCACGACGCGGCGGTGGTTGAACTCTGTGTTGACGAAGGTGACAGCGAACCCACTGTTGACGAGGCGGTGGGCGAGCTCCATGAACGGGATGACGTGGCCCTGCGCCGGGTAGGGGAGGAGGAGCGCGTGCGGCGCGGTGGTCTCGGTGGCAGAGAAGGTGGACATCGTTGCGTGCGTGCGTGCGCCGGAGTGTGGTGTGGTTGCGCTGAATGAGCGAGTGCGTTATTTCTGCTGCTGCAGAAATACCGGAGGACATCACTGTGGCAGTGTGGTCGGTCAAAGCAGGCAATCACGCACGTTGGCGGTTATAGCTTCGCCGACTTAAATGTCGTTGTAGTATAGTTAAAGCACGGCTCTGACCGTTAGGCGTTTTTTATTTTTCTGATTTTGCTATTATAACTTATAATAGATTTTTTATAATTTTTTGTGAGCAACCGAATACTCGTGCATAGTTAATAGATTTTTTGAGTAACCTATGAGTGATCATATTATTCGACGCATCCCACTCAATTGTGGAAAATAGAATTATACCATTCCGGGAAGAAATTAAGGTGAAGCTTGTATGACCAAATTTAATCACAGTGATGAAGTCATTTAGAAAACTGATTAATAATAATCGTACTGTTTAAAATGTAAAAAAGAGATGAGTTGAAATACATACGGAAATATATTATTTACGTAGCACCATTGCCGGCCCATCGCGTATATTTGTCAGTTCAGGCACGAATGCAGCCATGTACGTAAGGAATAATGTCTGCATTTAGCAGTCAACGCAGCAACATACTAGGGGCATTCACGTTACTAAAAACTAAAATAAACTACGCCTTGCAAGTTACAACTGTCTCACAATTGAATGTAAATACGTGTAACTTTGATAATAATTTAGCTTGTGTAATACACTACAACGTTAGTCTTTACTATTATTATAACACAAATGAGCAAGCACTATTACAAATATTTTAGTTCCAGTCAGTATTTAAATGAACTCGCATGATAAACCAACTATATAAAAGAAATTAAGGTGCAACCACTACTGCAGAACAGGTATTCAGTGCTGGTTCAAAAACGTGATCAGTATCGGTTTCTGAACCGGCACTAATAGTCAGTAACTATCAGTGCCAGATATAGAACCGGCACTGAAAATCACTATCAGTGCCGGTTCGAGGTGAGAATCGGCACTGATAGTGCACCTACCAGTGCCGGTTATTATTACCAACCGGCACTGATACGGGTGCTATAGTGTCAGTTGTTTGTTACCAACCGGCACTGATAGGTGTTTCCCGCCTTTTTTTTAAAACATGGCGGTTGCCGCTAGTACTATGCTATTTTCAAATTTTGGACGTTGCCGGCAATAGACACGCATACATATCAAGTTTCATCACAGCATATATACACAAGCATATATAAATTTTATTTATAAAACATTAAGTCTCGTCACAATATATATATACACCGCATACATATCAAGTTTTATTATAATAATCTTATGGATTTTAAGATTTCTTGTGAACCGATAGGTCTGAACTCTACTATTTCTTATGTGTTGAAGGTAACGAGAAAGACGATCCAATTTCATGGAACCCGCCGGTTGGATTGATGATTTCGTCATTGATGAACCCGAAAAGTTGTTCTTGAAGTGCGTTGATTTCATGAGACATGAGACGTTCTTCGGACAGCTCGAGGATCTGCAATTTCAAGAATTGAAGAAATCAATACATATGATTTTGGCATATCGAACCTGAAAATTAGTCATCAATATGTATACCGCCTACCTCAGGATCTTTCGGCAGGATCGAATCCTCTCTGTTGAAGCTGTGCATGAATTCCATTACAAAAAAACCACATAAATTATTGTTCGGACCCTGCTTCCTACAAGGAAAGCCATGTCGGACTGTCCATTCTTTCGTGTATGGCCTGTATCTAACGCACTTCTTGGTGTATCGCGGGTACACTCTGTATGTGTGTGATTATTACCGTAAGTAGACTTAGATTCAATCAAATCAAATATTACAAGAGCAGTAACGAAATAGACGGTTTTTACCTTTGTAGCAAGTCAATGACGGGTTGGTAGGTTTCTTTCGGATTATTTTGTGAGTTGAAAATAAAGATCTTGCTAATATCTGACTGGACGACAAGGAGGATCCGGTGAAAACTGCACATAGGTCACCATAGGTTAGTTGGTCCTAATTTCTAACGATGTATTGCTCAAAAAGAGTAGAAACACGTACCCCCAGTGGTAGTGTAAAAGTATGTATTTCTTCAATTTTAGCTCTAGAAGACACTTCAATACATAATCCTCGGTTTTTTTAGGTTGGCAGATTTCATCATTGTCGGGTTGACAAGATATGGGTCGATAAATCCCACATGCATGATGCACTCCTTCCTGCATCTTTGTACCTCCATTCTACATAAGGAATAAGTTAAGAGATTCAATACAATGGTACAGAAATGTATATTGTGAATTATACGTATACGACACTTACAGAGTCCGACAACTCAAGATAGACACATCGAGGGCATCATGTTGGTACAGTCGATACATTGCTCGAAGAATATAAAAATACTGTAGTCCCCATGGAGGAGATCTTGTTCCTTGACTCTGGCCTCGAAACTTTCCCTACCCTCATTCGACTCATTCATGTACCACGCATGAAATTCCCTGGCCTCGAAACTGCTTCTCATTCTTATAGTCGACATACGGACAACATATATAGTGCTTGTCACACTTCCTTTTTGGCTTTTTGTACGCCGCGGCAGCCCTCAAAAAAGCCTCGATGCCAACAATGAACTCTGGCTCTCGTTTCTTGTACATCCATGACCAGTCTATCTGTAAATTATTATAATTAAACACATTGGACTTATAATCATTAAATATTTCAAAATCTAGAATATATTTATCGAATTACCTCACATCCTGATTGGTCATTTGAGGGCCCATCTCCTTCTGGTACTTGGGCCGGGTCGGGGGACCCACCTTCCAAAGGCTGCCGAGTCCGATTTCGACCCGTGGGTGGACGTGCCATCCCTACAATACAGTATTTTATCAATTGTACATGTTAAATTCACTACGTTGATTAATTAACAGAGGAAATCCACTGGATTATTACTAAAATTTATGACTTTAAAAATATACACAATCCACGTACTAGAAAATTAGAGCTAGATCTTAGGGATATTTTGCAAATACCTCCCTGATTTTTTATTCTTTGGATGCCACTCGAATGACAGTTCTAGCGGTATTTTTGCAATTTTTGAATGGCAATAACGGTTCAACAAGTGGCAAATTTGCAATTGTCCCTAGATTTAATGTAGGCACCCAACTCTATTTACATGTGACTTTTAATCTACTCGTTAAATCATCTACAATGATAAAATTGCGACCTTTCTCTAATTTATATGGATATTTGAGCTCTCGCTCATTCCAAATTTCAATACCAACTAACAACCACCTAAATTCAAACCTAGAGCAATCTAGCAACTAAAATCTAACTAAGAATCAAATGTAGATCATCTCTATATATCTAACAACGACAAAGTTGCAAATTTTATCTAAATTAGATCTCAACTACATCTCTAAATCCATAACCATGGAACAAGCACCATCCATCATCAACCCTAGAGCAATCTACCAAGTAATCTATCCAAAAATAAAATATAGATCATCTCACTAACCTTAAAACAGTTGACTACTCTAAATTTTGAAGGGTCCTACGCAAAAACAAAAAAAAACCTTGAATCGCCAAAAAAAATGGCAAGGAGGTGCTGTAACACTAGGCTGCGGCGGCGATGGCTCTGTTCTGGATCGAGACGGGGAAGAATATGGGCTATATATACTGTACGATGCTATCAGTGCCGGTTTAAAGAGGAACCAGCACTGAAACACCACTATCAGTCACAAACCGGCACTGATAGTTACTATCAGTGCCGGTTCTTAACTCCAGACCCTCGATCGCGGGCGGGAGTTTTAGAACCGACACTGATACCACTTTCAGTATCAGTTCCTTTAAACCGATACTGAAGGTGATGACTATTACACGGGGTTCTATAGTAGTGAGCTTGTATGACCAAATTTAATCACAGTGATGAAGTCATTTAGAAAACTGATTAATAATAATCGTACTGTTTAAAATGTCAAAAAGAGATGAGTTGAAATACATACGGAAATATATTATTTACGTAGCACCATTGCCGGCCCATCGCGTATATTTGTCAGTTCAGGCACGAATGCAGCCATGTACGTAAGGAATGATGTCTGCATTCAGCAGTCAACGCAGCAACATACTGGGGGCATTCACGTTACTAAAAGGTAAAATAAACTACGCCTTACAAGTTGCAACTGTCTCACAATTGAATGTAAATACGTGTAACTTTGATAATAATTTAGCTTCTGTAATACACTACAACGTTAGTCTTTACTATTATTATAACACAAACGAGCAAGCACTATTGCAAATATTTTAATTCCAGTCAGTATTTAAATGAACTCCCATGAAAAACCAACTATATAAAAGTTTTTCCAGTCAGTTTTTCGCTACACGGGTCTCCAGATTATCCTAGTTGGTTAAAAATGTATTATCCGAATCGATTGGTGTAAACAATCTATTGGTATAATACGGTGCATTATCTTAGTCAGTTACTGCCTTCAACTGATTGAGATAATTATTTTTCCCAGCCAGTTTCACTTACAAACCAACTAGAATAATAATGCTATTATTCCAATCGGTTCTAGCCACGAACCGATTGGAATAATGCCTTAATCCAATTGGCTTTGTTTATAAACCACGATAATAACATTTTCATTATTAATAATTTTGAAAAAATATTTTTAAATAATGTAATACAAATATTTTCACAACTAATAATTAGTATGTGTATGGTTTGTAACACATAGAATTCTAATAAATGTATACGGAAAGAATGGTCAAAACGAACATTTATCTTACTATAAACACAAACTAAAGAGACCATACGCATACTAATTATCACAAGTATCATTTTGATGAAAATACTTTTTTCATTTAATAATTTTGATGTAAAATATTATGTCAGTTAATACTTATGATCATAATTATTTTTCACAATTAATATTTTGTATGCTTGTGGTTTGTAATACTATAACCCCAATATAGAGAAAAGAAAGGTAAAAATGACAATATTTATGCTTACAGACACAAACTAAAAAGATTATACTAATATTTTCAGATAAATGTTTTTTAATGAAATAACGAGGATGTGTAACATAGATTGTAGTAAAGAGACTAGTGAAGTGAAGAAGAAGAGAAACTTATCGAAGATTAGTTCCTAATAATATATAAGCAATTGAATTGGAGTACCTTCGAGATCATGGATCGAGCAGAAGCAAGACGCGCTATGTAGACATGTTTAGGCCCTTGACGTGAAGTAATACCCCACATCCTGTATGTATGACATTGTATATGTATTGTCTTGAGTACAAGCAATGTGGCTAGACTTATTACAATGGAGTAGCTCGGATCTAAACTAATCTAGGGTTGAAGTCGCCGAGTATTTCCGATGGCTATGGTCTTGATGCTTGCGTTGAGTTGCATATGCGTTGATCTGTTGCGGGTTGTCCTTCTAGGGGTCTAGGTCCCCACCTCATATAGGGGTTCTGGTGTTGCCCTGGAACCAGTCGTAGTCGATAGGAAGTGCTTCGTCTTGTCGATCAAGGCAAGATAACCGAATCTATCCTACATACTAGTCGTACTCAAGTCAGTTAATCAGATCGAGACCTTCCTAGTATAGTTTTCTAGAATTCCCAACTATACTAGATCCCGCAGATTCAGGTCTGCAATAACCAAAGTTGTATAATGTACCTTGTTCGTGTATGGTGTACTCCTTGTGCATATATACCCTATAGTTAGATATTTGATAGTAACCCCTAACTCTACTCAGCAAGAAGGATTTCCACAAGCACCTACTCGAGCATTGCCAAGTCTAAGATTGGTTGATTAAGGTAAGTCAAGCTTGTAGCCAAAAGAATTGAGCAAGGAAAGTCATGTCCGAGTATTGAGTGAAAACACAATTAGGTCGAGCACCATGTTGTTGTACGTACGCGAGCCTCAAGAAATACTTGAAAATTCGATTCATTGACATCCGTCTCTAAGTAGAGTTAAAAAAATCTCTAAAATTTGAACCATTGGGTATAGGCGTATTTAATACACTTAGAAGGGCGTGCGAAGATTCGCACGACGCCATCATTCCATCTTTCACGCCGAACGAAGCACCTCAATAGTAACCATGTGGGCACCCTGGACATTGGTCTTTGGGGTATTGAAAACACCGCTACCTAGGCTTATCTGTGGTTGGGCTGATGTCTCTCAGTGATTGCTATTCTAAGACTTCATTCCTTGATCTCTGGCACCATGCTGGTGGAGGCGTATCCACAGCAAGCCATCATTAAAGACCAAGATGAAACTAACCTCCAGCGGTCCATCGATGAAGAGTTGTATCATGGATAGTGCCTCACGGTGGTGCCCACGTGGCACCGGTTCCTACAGCAGCGGCTGCCGTCACTGGGTCTTCAGAGATTTTCGCATCATTGTTCATCATAGCATCCGGATCTCTGACGTTATGCTCGACGGGTTCTTTGCTAGTTCTGGCCATAAACATGAATCAATCTGGTCAACTACTCTAGCCGTCGAATGAGAAACCGTTGTCACTTTCCTTACTTTTGCCATCACTATCAGTGTCCATGAACTGGAGAACGTTATGCTCTTTGGGATCCCAGTCGAGGTGCCCCACCTCGTGGTATGCATCCAATGGACTGGACTCGAGAATACTGGTGTGGATCAGTCCACCCTGATTGTCCCAGCGGTAAACCATAGTTTCGAAGGTGATCTCGGAGCAGGCAGGAGGTGATTCAAAGATGACTGCTGCCGACTCAAAGTGATCATAGAAACCGGTGTTGGAGAATCTGACGAGGATGCACACTTGAGACACGATCAATCCTAAAAAAAATAGAAGAAGGCCCCTATCTGGCGTGCCAACTATCGAAGATTTGTTCCTGACAATGTGACCATAATTAGACCGGGGTACCTTTGAGGTCAGGATTGAGCACAAAACAAGACACGCGATATAGACAGGTTCGGCCCCCTCGGCTAGAGTAATACCCTACGTCTTGTATAGAGGTTGATGTACATGTATTCTCTCGAGTACATGCAAGGTGGCTAGACCTAGTACAAGGAGTAGATCGAATCTAAAATAAACTAGAGTTGAAGTCACCGAATATCTCCTATGGTCTTGGTGCTTGCGTCGAGTTGAGTTGTGTTGAACTGCTCTAGGTTATCGAAGTTGTGGGGTTTGTAGAAGTTCTCCTTTCAAGGGTCTAGGTCCCCACCTTATATAGTGTAACACCTTGATTTTCAGATTTCTCAAATTTCTAAAATTTTCCAAGATTATTGAATAGCTTCAATAGTAGTATAGGTTTAAAACCTATTTTCTTAATCAATCAATCAATCAATATAGGTTATTATTTTGTGTGCATTACATGCTGAGTTTTGTTAGGAGCTAGGTAAATGCATTAGAGTTCTTTTTCCTTTTCTTTCTCTTTAGTGTTTTGAGTGAAAAAGATTTTGAAAAGGATTTTACAAAACTTAGTAGTGAATAAGTTAAGGATCTTAATGGTTGGAATTCAAAATCTTTGAATTCATCATCTATTCAATCCTTGATCATACCAGATCCTTCTCCAGCTCAATTCAAATCTTATCCAAATCCTTGTTTAAAGTCAATGTCTCTTCTTTCTCAAATTCTACCCAAATCCAAATTCAAATTCCTTTTCTACTCCTATTCTTGTTCAACCTCATCTTTTTCGTTTCTCTTAAATTCACTCCAAGCTCAATTCAGATTCAAACCATATTCAAATTTCTTTGCAAAAGTTTCTTTTCTAAACCCTAGATATACCTAAAGTGTCTTTGGACTCAATCTTGCTCAAGTTCAAACCCTTAGCCAAGTCTTCTAGATGGCCCAACAAAGAATCCACAAAATCTGGAAATTTTCGCGGAGTCCTAGACAACCTCATTTTCTCATGAAGTTTCGGAGTTCAAAACGCCCTCAAATGCAAATCTTGACAATACCAAAGTTGTAGGCCTCATCGAGAGCTTCGATTTGAACCTATGAAAGTCATCTTTTGGATAATGGAGCTAGGAGTTATGGCCCCTAAAATCAGTGCTGCGCAGAGAAGTCCGAGTTCAAACAGTTTATCTTGTGGTGCATTTTTGAAAATTAATATGACGTTTTCAGAAGTTCTAATGACTACCAAAGTTGTAGATCTTTTCGATTTCTACAATTTAGAATCAAGAAACGTCCAATTTGATGTTCGGAAGATGAAGATATCATCCTCGGAATAAAGATCTGCGAAAAAGGAAATCGTAACCGACTCGAACTCGAATCCGATTCGTGTTCGGTTTGGACTCCACCTCAAGCAGTCGGCCCTAGCCCTATAAATATGAGTTGCACACCCTCTCTTACCCCTATTCCATGCCAGCAAACCCTAGAAGTCGCTGCTGCCCTGTCCGTATGTCGCTGGAGCGCCGCCGTTCGCCGGAGCCGCCGCCGCCACCCGTGATGCGCTACATCGTCTTCTCCATGATTCCTCCTTCCTCGACCATCAAAGCAAGGTGAGGACTCCTTCTTCTCCTCCCTTACTACTGTTTTAGCATCATACTAAGTCCCTAGCCAAGCCCTAGCCCTGGCCAAAGCCCGATCTACGCCGCCACGGTGGTCGCCATTGCGGACAGTCGTGGGACAGCCGCGCTGTAGCCGATTGGCATCGACGTTCCCGACCGAACAGAGGTCAAATCACCAAGCCCTTTCACCGGTGCATGTCCCATGATGTTCCCCACACCCTCACCAACCAGGTCGGCCATTAGAGCAACCAAACCGTCAAAATCAAGGTCAACATACCCGCTATCCGGTTTCTGAACGCATTCTGCGCGCGCACCGGATTTGCATCGCATTCTCCGTCAATCCGAAAGCCGTATGGATGCACCAACCATGTCATAGCGTGTCCCATGGATTCTTCTACGTTACCCTAGGAGCCCATCCCCGTTTGTGCAGCGACACGACCAGGACGTCATTACCAACCACAACACGTCGCAGCCATCACCCATCTCATTTCCGCTGATCGTTCTTCCTCTCAGTGGATGATCTACCAAAACCCATACCATAGCATTGTGTTCCCGAGTTATATGAACATCCTTGTTCAAACGGTTCCTCAAAATTCGTAGCCAATCTCTGGGAACGCGAGCGTCTTCGTTCCTGCATTTGTTCGCGGTCACCACCAAACCTAGAAGCAGTCATCGCTGTTTTGCCGCTACCTCGGATGACCCCTTCCAAAACCAACCATACCGCTGAGTTAGTCTTTCCGCTTTCTACGCTATGCTTCCCTCATTTCGCTGAAACACCACTGAAGCCGACATTGATGTTTGTGGCCACATGCCCGATCGCTATCTTTGACGAAACCCGAACCACCGCCGCTACATAGAATCACCAATAGTATCCTTAATCTATAAGCGCAATATTCGGCCTTTTTGATCCATCATAGGTGGTCGAGACTAGATATCTGCGTATCCTTTCTTTAATCCAAGATGGTACTTGTATAGCATGCCAAGTCAGCGCCACTTCATTATCCTTAGCCTAGTCAGTGAAGTCTAGTCTGCCCTATACTTCTTGAATCTTGTGCAATTATGTTGTCAAGCCTGACACAGTGATTGTGCGATAAAACCTTTCCCATAGGAATATAGGTCCGGAAAATCAGTATTTCCTTTCAGTCTAATCCATCTTCCGAAAGCCGTTCTCTTTTCATCTTAACTCTGATTTAGGCGATTCGTGTATCTAAATGTTTCTAAAATCATCCCTATCCAACCATAGTGTTTTTAAAGTATTTTTAATGATGTTTGGTATGTTTTTCTTAGTGTTTACTTTGTGTTATTTGTTGGTAGTTCTCGCCTTTAGTCGATAACGTTCCGGAGCAGTTCGAGGGACTTTAAGACCAAGATTTCGACAACACTGAGCAGCATTGGGTAAAAGGCAAGTGTCCTTGATCATCTTGAACCTATGTTTTTAAATGTTTTGTTTTACAAAATTGCATGCAGTGTCTGTCAACATGATGGGTAGTCACCTATGTTAGGGTTTTCCCTAGATTTTCCCTTATCATCCCTTGGAACCTAGATGGTTTATGGTTAGATATCTTTGGTGGGTAGATTGCTTAGCCATGCTTTTGGGATTTTGGGAAGTGTCATAATCTTGACTAATGAACATATGCAATATTGGTGGTTAATGTGTTAATGGTCTAGCAACATGGAACCTTAGGCCTTGAGCATAGTAGTTTTGATGGTTGTCATGGTTATGATGTTGGTGATAGTGATGATGGTTATGTTGTTGATTTAGTGTTTGCTCAAGTAACCTAAGTAAGGACCGGTTCGTGGAGCGACAACCCAAGAAATATTGTACCAACCACGAGACCTGGTATGGGACAGGCCTAGCCTATTAATTAGTGGATTCCAGTTTTGTGCGTGCCAAACGGAAGAGTGGTTATGTGGGGACGGCAAAGGCCAGAACCATTTGGTTAGTGGTAAGAGATGTGTAGTGGAAGGGAAGGGTGAAAACTTTCCGGAGCTACAAGGCGCAAAAGGGGGCTTCTGGGTGGTGTGATGCCACTTTGACGGCGGTGAAACCTAGCGGGCATGCACATACTGGATGAAACTTTGTAACGGCTTTGAAGTGACTTTCCGGGCGACACACCACTGGTGTGTGTTAAGTGTCTAGATAACACGGCAACATGAAAATCACGACTTGTGGGGAAAGCTGGACAACCTCTGCAGAGTGTAAAAACTGTTATAACAGCCGTGCTCACGGTTATGAGAGACTTGGATCCTCACATGATTAGTGGATTGTGATTATGAGTTTGGTTGTGGTTGTGGTTATGGTTCTGGTACATGGAGTACTAGATGTTTGTGGTTATGGTTCTGGTACAGGGAGTACTAGATGGTTGTGGTTTTGGTTATAGTACCGGGAGTACTAGACGGTTATGGTATACAAGGTGGGGAGCCTTGTATGCTGCGTGTTGGACTGTGTGGGTTATATTCACTTAATAATTGTTTAATGATTTTGAGTCCAAATATCTTTTCATTACTCGCATTTACGCAAATATACCATGTGATAGCCTATTCGTGATATAAGCCTGCATATCATTACTTTCCCACACTTGCTGAGCGCATCATGTGCTCACACTTGCTATTTTTCCTATACCATGCGACATGTATGCTACTGCTCAATGAATGAAGATGTTGAAGACTATCAAGACGAGGTTGCAACGTTCTTGGCGCGTGTCTCCCGGTCGGTTGCCTGCGGTGTTGTTGGGTACCAGTGCTTCTGTTCTGCTGCAGATATCTTCATAGAAGACAATATATGTCAATTGCTGTAAGAGTTTAACGTTTATTTAATAGAAGTATTGCTTTTGTTACTTCACCTGTGATGTCCTTATGTGTGTTGAACATCCTGGGCACACATAAGCCGCATATGGTTTTAGCCGTTAAAACCGAGTGTGACATATAGGCCCTGGCACTACCCTAAATCCTGTCGTAATCGATGGGGAGTCCTCCATCTTGTCAATCAAGGCAAGACAGCCAAATCCAGCTGGGATAGTAGTCATACTCGAGTTAGTTAATCGAGACCTTCCTAGTATGGGTTTTCGTGATCTCCGAGTATACTGGGCCCCGTAGATTTGGGTCCACAATATCCAGAGTCGTTAAAGATGCGAACAAGGTATCCTATCCATATATGATGTAGTCCTTATTCGTATATACCCTATAGTTAGATATTCAAGAACAATTAATATGGAAAAGACCAAAACAACTAACTTAAAGCAACAATTTATGACATCAAACAATTTTTAGGACTTAAGCAACTATTTCCAATGTCTATGTCATTTTATTTTTCAAAAGACATAGTGGGCAATTTTGGAAAAAGACTTATTCAACAACTCTCAAGACCTAGTGCAATTGTTTTTTGTGTTACTTTTCCAATTATCTCTTTCTTTTGTCTATGAGATAAGGAACAAAAGCTACAAGTTGAGCCGTACATAAAAGAATATGTGAAAGAAATAGAGTGAAACACTACTATAAAAATAGGTTTCACCGTCAGCTTCAAAACCATCTTCACTGCTAGTTTTAGAGCCAACAGTGGGCAACAGGCCGACTATCACTGCTGGCCTGTGGACTGGCAGTGATGGGGGTTATCATTGCTGACTAAAGCCTTCAACCAGCAATGTTTTTCCTCTCCTCTCTGTCCTCGTCCTCTCTGTCCTCCCTCTCTCCGTATCTCTCCCTCTCAATATCTCCTCCCCCCCTCTCTCTCCTCTCTATCCTCCATCTCTCTCCCTCTCAATAGATGCAAACAATGAGACACATATTTAATGTAGATCAATAATAAAGACACATTCATTAATACATAGTAATTCATGTCATTCATTAATACATATATATGCTATCAATTGAACATATATATGCTATCAAACCCCTTGGTAGACTTCATCCTTATCACATACTCTCTACTAGTAGGTATGGTGTCATCTGAAGGTCTCTCACACGTCGACGACACAATAGGTTCATGAAACTCACCGTTTAGGTTGATAACATATTCGATGAAAAACTCAGCGATCTGTTCTTGAATGGCATGTATTTCCACATGGAGTATCACACTTGTACATTGTTTGAATTGTTGTGTTTGAAGAATCGAAAGAATTATTCCTTGAACACATATAGAAATTGAAAAGAATGCATCGATATGTAATTTCATACCTCAATATCATTAAACATGACCCTTTCTCCATCTCCGCAGAATGCGTTTATGAAAGTAAGAACATAGAACCCACAGAGATTATTATCAGGTGGCTGCCTCATACACTTCAAGAGGAAAGGATTCATCAGTGGAATGAATTGAACCTTTTTATTTAGTAGGAAATATAAGACATGAATATTCTTTGCGTACCGAATAGTCGGTTTTTACATCACACTATTTCCTGTATGGAAAAGACAACACTCTTTTTTTAGTATCTTGTGTACACCCTGTACATGAATATGAATACCAATTAAACTTAGATGCAATCGATGTGAAGATTAAATGATCGAGTTTGCCTGTTTAGCATGTTGATGAGGTCTTAGTAAGTTAACTTCTTTCTGTTTTGTGAGTCCAAGACAATAATCTTGCTCAAGTTTGGATCGATGACAAGGAGGATCCAATGAAAACTGCAGGAATATGTCACACCATAGCAAATTAGTACTAGAATCAAGTTGCCCATAAAAGCAAAATTCCCTAGCATGCAAAATTGTACTCGAAGTTGTAGGGTACAAGTACGAAGGTCTTGTGTTGGTGGTGAAGAAGACACTTCAATAAGTAGTCCTCAGTGAAGTCTGGATTCATCTTTACATGTTTCTCATTGACAATCTTAGGATCATAAATCCTACTTTATTATTTAATTCTTGTCTACTTGTCTGGATCTCCATTCTACGAAAGAGAGAAGTTAGTCATGTCGAAGATTAGTTCCTGATAATATGTCTGTAAATTGACTGTGTACCTTTGAGGGTAGGTATTAATCACAAAGTGAGATAAAACGATGTATACAAGTTCGAGCCACCAATTAGAGTAATACCCTACGTCCTGTGGGGGTGTTGCTGCCTTGTATTGATGACCTCGAGTACAAGCAAGGTGGCTAAGACTATCACAAGGAGTTGATCAGATCTAATCTATCCTAGGGCTAAAGTCGTCGAGTAACTTCTCTGTTGTTGCCTTTCGTGTTGCTCGTTGTCCTCCCCCCCCCCGCCTTTCTGCCTTATATAGGAGTGAGGTACCAACTCCTATCCAGCCGTAGTTGATAGGGAGTTGTTTTCCTTGACGTCCAAGTAGGAGTGAGGTACCAACTCCTATCTGGTACCGCAGATTTGGTTCCGTGATATTTGGAGCTGCCGAATATACGTCGTATATACCCTGTCTATATATGATGTACTCCTTATGCGCATATATCCCATAGTTAGATATTCGACAGTAGCCCCCTAACTCTACTCCGGAGGAGAGGTTTCCATAAGCACCCACTCGAGTACTACCAAGTTTAAGCTTGGTCGAGTAAAGTGGATTAGGCTCACAGTCAAAAGAATTGAGTGTGGATGGATCCTTCCTTGAGTATCGAGTGGAACCTCAGTCAGGTCCAGCGCCCGGTGGCTAACTGCACTCAAGACTTGAAGAAAAAAGATTTAAAGAACTCAACTGATTGACACCCGACTCTGAGTAGAGTTAAAAAACCTTTTGAAATTTGTAACGGCGGGTATAGGTGTATTTACTGCGGGCAGAACGGTGTGCAGAGATTCGCACATCGTCATCATTCCTTTTCTCACACCGGTCAAATCGTTGTAAAGGTGGGAGTGGTTGAAACGGTGGTAACTTTTCAGTTATTTACCCGTAAGACCCCGACTTGCAGCGGCCATTCCTCGTCATTGCCACCAATCTTCCTCCACAAGCCTCTTAGCTTTCTCCGTCTTAGCACGTACCCCCGCCAGAAACAAATTTGGATCCATGGATCGCAGCTCTTCCTCGATGATTCCAATTCCCTCCACGCCGAAGAAGCAATCGGACACAGTAGTCACTGGCGCCTCGCCTGATCAGTATGACGAGGCAAGGTTCATGATTGAGGCCTAGACGGCCTCAGCTATGCAAGAAACTCGGCTGGCAGAACTCGAAGCAGAAGGACTGGTGCCGCTGCACAGCCTTATCAAATGGAGGACGGCATCGGGTGAGAGATTCCCTTCCTGCAAGATCAAGCACGAGTTCGTAGTTTTTGAGTCTTTCTTCCATTGTGGTTTTAACATCCCTCCTTCCAAGTTCCTTCTCAATGTGCTCGATCGATACCAGATTGAACTCCACCACCTGAACCCCAATTCGATCACCTTGTTGATTGTTTTTGTTCATCTTTGTGAGGCTTTCCTGGGCATCGAGTCAAGTTTGAATCTTTTTCAGTATTTTTATAAACTGAAAAGGATTACCGAAAATAAATATCTCAGGGGATGTGGTTTCCAATTGAGTGGAATGAAAAACTCCTATATCTTGGTTCCCCTGACCTCCTATTGGTCGAAGGATTGGAAGAAACTTTGGTTTTACATCTCCAATACTAACCCGATAGGTTTTCCTTTAGTATATAAAGGTCTTTTTCCCGTCCAAAATCTTTCTTGGATGCAAGAGCATCGAGAGTCCAACCAAAAATAACTACTTCACCAATAAGATTGGCATGCTGAGGCAATTTGGCCTTACTGGGTGGCATGTGGCTAGAGACTTTATTAGTAAGAGATTGAGTCCCTTGAAGACGCAAACGTGCCTAGCTTGGGAGTACAGTGGGGATGAGGATGCTTCCAGGGATGCGACCGGATGTAAGGCTTAGTTAGCACTTTTCCCTTTTCTTGTGGCTATGATTTTCGAGCTTCATCGAGTAAACCTTTCTTTTCTTTTTCAGCCCTACCTGCCCAAGACGTCACCGCCCGGCTGAACAAACTTTTTTCTTTTTGCATATCGGAGTGTGGCATTGTGCCTTACTCCTTAGCGAATCCTCGACTAGATGTAAGGATTTTCTTAATAGAACATGAAGACCTGTTATTGTCTATTTGTTTTGACTTGTCTGTGTGACTGCAGGCTCCAGTTTTCCATCAAGAACATATCCTTTCAAGCGAGGTCTTTGATCTCGACGACGCTACTTCCGCCGACGCTGTCAACAAGGGGAAAGGATCAACCAATGAGGAGGCCGAGGGGTCTCTTTGATCGAAGAGATCGCCCCCATCTTCTCACCTGTTGCCGGATACGAGCCCTCTCAAGCGCAAGCGAAGGAGCCCTCGGGTATGCTGATTGAAGTTTTTATTATCTTCTTATTTCCTTTCAAATTATCAAGTAGATACCTAAATGCATTCGGTTTGGATGAGTGGCCTTTTGTTTGGGAACGGCGAGCGTACCAGCTCAATCGCCTCCTCGAGCAACCGCCGCTCTCGATGACCCGGCCAAAAAGGTAACTCTTCTCGAGTTATAAATTTTCTTTTGGTCATTCTATTAATGATGAGTTGCATAGATGGATCTTTTTAAGGGGACGTCTGGTGCGTCCTTGCAATAGCCAACTCGAGGGACTGACATGCCTGATGACTCGACTATAGAGGTAATTTTAGTTGACTTATCGCTCTTTAGTTGGTCATACTTTCACTCCATAATGCATTCTTATTATTTAGTTCTTTGCAGGCTACTGATGCCTAGTCTATGTGTAACTCCTCCACCGGCTCCGCCTACCAGACCAAGAACAAAGAAGGTGACCACAAAAAGGCTAAAGTCAAGCATCATTTCGCACTTTTCGATTTCAAAGAGGTTTGTCCTAGATTTTAATCTCGACTGGTCGATTGGCAGTCCTTTCTTTTCCTCTTCTCTTATTATGTTGATTGCAGACTATCGACTGAGGCGCAAACCAAGGCTGCCAGCATCTTGACCAGCCATCCGGGGCTAACTTCCCTGGTTGACTCGTCCTCGGCTCCAATTAGAGATCATGCCTCGAGCGCGCTTGAAGAAGACCTGCAGCTCAGTGGAAGTGAACCTTAAATATCAATCTTGACTGATGATCCGTGGGCGGTGATAAAAACTCTTCTCCAGGTTACAAGTGCTCAGGTAGCTGCTGCCGAGGCTAACCACCACAAGAAGCTCGAAGCCAAGAGGGAGAAAATTGAACGTAAGTTTGTACCTGACCACAAGTGCATGATTCGATTATTGGGTGACTAACAAAGAATTACTATTCGGTTTACCTTTTTTGGGCCTTGAGTCCTCCTGTAACAACAAGGAAAAGTTTCTTGCTGACGCAATGAAGAAGGTTGATGACGATGTCAAGTTTTGGGAGATACTCAGGAATCAAATGAACACCGCTTGAGCTAAAAAGAGGGCGATGATGTCTGAAATGGATGCTGCCATTGCTCAGAGGGATGCTGCTGTCTTGGCTATTCAAGAGCTGAAGGAACAGACCCTCGACCTCATGTCCCAAGCAGCCTCTGCAAGCGCTGCCACATTTCTAGGTATTCTCAAGAGCTAA
This sequence comes from Phragmites australis, assembly GCF_958298935.1. NCBI lineage: Eukaryota > Viridiplantae > Streptophyta > Magnoliopsida > Poales > Poaceae > Phragmites > Phragmites australis. Next base: position 17,230,777 of record NC_084941.1, on the reverse strand, counting down.
AACCCCGTGCTCGATACCTCATTGGTGACAATCGGGTTTAATTGCACTAGCGAGGAGGCCACAAAGCTTGTAGAAAGTGTCCAGTCGGTAGTTCTAGCTTTTGTCGAGTCATTGAGGCTCAGTTTGCCTAGTGACGATAGTGAGGATTTGTGCATTCGATCAACATACAAACATGAACTCGATAGAGAGCACACACAAGACAGACTAGGACTTCAAAACCCTTTTGGCCGTTAGGCGTGAGATATCTGACAATCTCTGTGCCGTTATGCCTCCTGAGGTATAGTTATCCATCATCGACCCGACACATGCCTCCGTTGGTTCTATTTATCGTGATCAATGCATAATAGCTAGATAAAATTTTGCAAAAAACATATAAAAGAAATATGGTATTAGGATGTAGCCCCCGACTCTATGGTCGTGGAAGGAATTACTCGATCCGAGAGTAGAAAAGGACATACCTATACCATTGATCGGAGAGCAGTGTTATAGCTCTCAATTATGTACTCAATAACGGAGTCAGATGAAGAGTAAAACTCGTCCTCAACCATGTACTCGATGACTGAGTCAGTTGAAGAGTAAAACTCGTTCTCCACCATGTACTCGATAATGGAGTGGGTCGAAGAGTATGGCTCATTCTCGAATGAATACTCGAGAATGCAAGCCCCTGAGTATTATGGTTTTAACTGCAATATGATTATCGAGTGAACTCAAACCGCCGGTCAGGTGGGCATTAAAAAATCCCACTCCCATTTGTACTCGTTTTCACTGCAATATTGATCTGATGTGTCATAATGGCTGCCCATCCCTCTTTGTAGAGACGAGACAAGCCATAAGGCCATCATGACTTCCACCAAATGTGCTACGTGCTCGAGGTGACGCCATCATTTCGGATCTTGACGGCTACGTTTACACAGTACAACCCATTTCTCCCGCTATAAATAGAGGGGACTCGAAGCTGTTTGTCTGTCGTCTCCTTTGTTTCCTTTGCCTATTTCCTCCTAAGACTCATAGAGCTTGAAGCCATGGCCTCCACTCGATCTCCGCCTCTTGAGCCAATCCAAGAAGTCCTCTCCCCTAGGCCTCTCGCCATGGTAGTTCCTGAGGTCATTATCATCACGTCCTTCGATGACGAGGATTCAAGTAGCCAGCCTTAGAGGGAGAGGGAGAAGCATCCACCGTAGATCGTTGCCATCCTCTCACTCAACGTGTTCGTCATTACATCAAGACCCTTTAGCGTAGTGCTCTGCACCAGAGAGGAACGAGGATGGTGGTGACATCAACTGGATCATCGACCAAGTCGCCAGTGAGGCCTTCTACAATGGAGCCCCTGAGTCGTCGCTAACTGTCGAAGATTAGTTCCTGACAATATGTCCATAAATTGATTGGGTACCTTCGAGGGTAAGGATTAATCAAGAAGCGAGATAAAATAATGTATACAGGTTCGGGCCTCCGATTGGAGTAATACCCTATATCTTGTGGGGGTGTTGCTGCCTTGTATTGATGATCTCGAGTACAATCAAGGTGGCTAAGACTATTACAAGGAGTTGATTGGACCTAATCTATCCTAGGGCTAAAGTTGTCGAGTAACTCCTCGGTTGTTTCCATTCGTGTTGCTCATTGTCCTCCTCCCAGCCTTTCCTCCTTATATGGGGGTAAGGTACCGACTCCTATCCAGCCGTAATCGATAGGGAGTTATCTTCCTTGACATCCAAGTAGATAGATCTATTTTCAATACATGTCATATTGATTTGGGTAACCAATCTAAACCTTCTTGGTATGTACTTCCTTGATTCCGGGTGTATCAGGTACCGTTAATTCGGTTCCATGATATCTGGAGCTACCGAATATACGTCGTATATACCCTGTCTATATATGATGTACTCCTTATGCGCATATATCGTATAGTTTGATATTCGATAAGTCACGCAATTTCAAGATACAAGATCATATAACGTGAATTATATACATAAGTCACTTACAAAGTTCACGCTCGGATTATGTTCACATCGATGGCTCTGATACCATTTCTGTAACACCAGGTTTCTAAAGGAACAAAACCAGGCACAACACATGTATGCCAGGATTAAGTTTCATTCATGCATTACATCATCAGTGTATCATCATAGGGCCATTAATACAATAATGTAATTAACTTAATACAAAAGGACCCGAGGGTGTAAAAGGAAACATAGCGGAACTAGAGATCTTTAGCGCCAGCAGGCCGCCATCTTCCACAGGTGTCAACCGGGGGCACTTCAGTCTATAATAGCAACTCTGGGTCGAAGTCATTTTCATCAAAGGTTGCAGCTTCATGGATGGCTTCTGAACAGCGGTAGAATGCAAGAGAAGGGACAACAGGTGTGAGTATAAAAATGTACTCCATAAGTGTGGGAAAACCATGCTATGGGGCTAAGTCAAGGGAAGGTTAGACACTGGTTAACTGCACTAAGCAACTATAACCAATGACTTCAACAACAGCATCATATTTACTAAGTGAGGAGACACAATTATAACAAGGGGGAACAAATCATCAGATTTCATCCGACTAACAAGACTCACTAGGTAATTCCATTACCCGGCTACCCAACCAACAATACCAAAACCCTGATCCTAGCTAATCCTAAAGAAGTTCAAGTCCGCTCTTATCTGTGAGCACGGCTGATCGACCAGATTGATACTCTGCAGAGTTTGCACAGCTTTTCCCATAAGTCATGATTCCTATGTTGCTTCACACTTCTAGGGTGTGGAGTCAGGATCTCACTATAAGGCCTTTACAAAGCTCCTGCCAACTTGCAGGCACCCACTGAGGTTTCACCGCTAACAGATGATTACATCGCTGCAGAAGCCCCTTCTTGTGCCACTCAACCATCCAACGGTGCCCACAAAGTTAGAGGGGTGGCTAATTAGTTGGCCAGGTCATACCCATATAAGCCTCATGGTTGTGAGGATTCACTTGGTTACATGTTCAAGAATCAGTCCTTAGGACCCCACACAGGAACCAACACAAGCATGCTATTTAGCACCACCTCAAACTAACCATCATATTAGGATCCCTATACCATGTCGCTACAAGATTACCATACCCATTTCTGGTTGCATAGACATTAGTCAAGATTAACATTTTCCCCATCTATGACTGCACTAGCATATACTACCCATTTTAGCCCATGGTTAAACAACAGTGACAAAGAATAATCATACAAAGCTAGTAAACCTTAACATAGGATTCCAATTTAGACAAGCATGCATAGAAGGAATAAAATAGCTACACATGAATCCTAAAATAGGGGCAAAATATTCAAGGAAACTTGCCTTCAGCGGAGGGTTGCTCAAAGTCCTTGAAAGCTTGATCTTGAAGATTCCCGAACTGCTCGCCTCCTAATTGACTACCGGAAAAATCACACAAAAGAAACTACTAAGAACAGTACAACATACAATACTAAAACTAGGTAAAAAAAACCCTATAAAATGATTCTACACGTCGCTACGAATATTGGGAACAAAAATCACCCAAAATGGAGATACGAGCAAAAAGTATTGAGCTTATGAAGTATCAGGGGCTAATCTGCAGATTTTACTTCCTTTTCGAGAATAAACCGAATTGATTTTATATTGAAAATTCTATTTATGATGTCATAAATCAAATACCGAATTATTTTTCAATTGGAAAAACCAGTGGAAAAGGTTTATGGGCCCATGGTCCATAGCCGGGAGGCCGGTCCATGGATCCACAATGGACCGATTATGAATGGATAAAGGGGTATGTGATTTTGACCGCAAGATGGAGATCGGACGGCCGGGGTTCAAAGGAGCTTGGCCAGGAAGTGCTAAACAGGGAGGCGGTGGTTGGTCGATGATGGCGGTGGCCGGAGCCTCGCTCGAGTAGCGCAAAAATGCGCTACCAGCCATAGATCTCTTCGGGAAGCGACGCAAAAGAAAGAGGTCACACGGGAAGCTCACCGTGGGCTTATCGCCAGTGGAGAGGGGTCGTGGGCGTCCGATGATGCAGAGGAGTGGTCGGTGGTGCTTGATCTCAGGTGGTGGCGCTCCAGGAGGTCGGGCGACGTCGGAAAGTGGCAGGGAAGCGGCGGGACGGTCCTGCAACACCAAAGGGGGAAGAAACGTGACCAATGGTGGCTCGGACACGGAGAAATGGCACGGTGGCAGAGCTCTTACCGACGATGAAGAAGAAGCCGGCGCCGAGGATGAATTTGAGTAGGAAACTAAGGGGAAACGAGTGGAGTGGGTGAGGAACATCGCAAAGAAGAGGATGGGAGGCTTATATACTCGAGAGAGGGAGAGAAACAGCCGAATTCGAAGAGAAATGGCCGGTGGCTTTAATTCCATAAATGCGTCAGTTTTCCACATTTGAGAGGATTTAAGGAAGGGGAAACGGCCAGGAGCTCATGATTAGGGGGCCAGAATCACAGTTGCAGGGTTTAATTGTAGAGAAATGGCTCGGGGATGCGGTATTTGAATCGGCGGCGATGAAGATTGGGAGTGGATTGGGCAGGCGGCAGGAGGAAGGAGAAAAGCAGCCACTCGGGCGGCTCAACGGTTTGGGTGCTGCGGCTCGGCTCCAGCCGGGCCCGCTTGGTGTTGAGAGAAAGCGGGGAGGGCCAACTCAGGCGGCTGCTGGCAGGCTGGCTCGGCCTAGCGGGCCAGCGTAGGGGAGAAAAGAGGCCAGCCCACACGGGGAGAAAGAGAGAAGGGGAGGGAGAAGAGGTGGGCTGAGGAAAAGAATCAGCCTGAGAGGCTTTATCAATTTTGAAATCCTTTTTCTTTTATGAATTTGAGCTATTTTTCAAAAGAGGTTTTAAACGAGTGACTTCTGGCGAACTTTTGCAAACTTTTCCACACATAAGAACCTATTGCAACTATGATAACATGAATGCATCAAACTTATATAACCTATGTCAAATTTAAATTTAGAAATTAATTTATTATTTTGAACAAAATTGCAACTCCTATTTAAAATTCTAGCAAAATTTTAAACTATTTCAAAAATTGAAATTTAGTTGTTACAATAGAACTTTGATTCCATGCAATCACTTGCACATTGCAATTTTTCCGCCTTGCTCAGATTGTAGCTAGCGTGACCAAGATATTTGTTACCTTCTTCTATATCTTCGGGATGTATATTCTATCTGAGTTTCAAACATTTCAGGTTATTCCGTACTTGAAGTGTATCCTTTGTTTTGCCAGGTATGTCTAGTAACATACCAATCAAGCTATTACACACATTCTTCTCAATATGCATGACATCGATTGCATATCAAACCACCAAATCTAGCCAATATGCTAAATCATAAAAAATATTTTTTTAACATAGGAACTCTAAGATTAGATTTCGGAACCAGTGTACACCCACATCCCTTTCTAAAGATAACCCTAAGTTCCTTTACCATCTCATATCCTGTCTCCTAGTGCGATGCTTAGGAGGTGATCAAGTCTCAATTTTCCCATCAAAAGCTCTCCTATTGCTGCGGAATGGGTGATCCTTGCAAAGAAATATATAATGACCTAGGTACACCATTTTTTGGCAGTTCTTCAACACAAGCTCTCTGTTGCATCGAAGCAATGCATGATGCAAAGTAGCCTTTGATAGTCTGACCCAATAGGTTACCAAGGGCTAGCCAATCTTGGATTGTTACAAATAGCATTGAGTGTGGGGTGAAGTTTTCTTGTCTGTATTCATCCCATACCTACACACCATCGTTCCATAGTTTTATATGGTTTCAGATAGATATAGATATGGTTGTCAGTTACCTCGGCCTTTGTATGAACACCGGCATCATAATGTGCTTCCGCTTCATACACAACCAAGGAGGAAGGTTGTAGATAAAAAGAGTATGATGCGTGTTTTCCCTGATCTTCCGAAGGTAATATGATAAGTCGATTGGTGGAGCTTTGACATTGATGATCCAAAGGCTCTGACCAGAACAGATCGAGAACCCTTACAACCACTACACCACTACTTTGTAGTTATCAACTGTGCCAAGACACGGTTGACCTCGCTAAGAAGGCTTTTCCTACAAGAGAATCGAGAACACAAGCAAAACAGGTAAATGCAATCTGAATATTACTAATTACCAATGAAGTGCTCAAGTTGGGGTTCCACAAACCGAACAAGTGGCGAAACTGTATAAAACAGAATACTCTAAGCAAAACCCGAGCCTAAACTATGACGACTACAGTGTATATATAGGGGGGATGTGAGGAGGTCAACCTAGGGTGATGCAGCCATGGAAAGAGGAGTATAAAACCTGGACTCCGACCCCAACACGATTACAAGACCCAACTAGGTCCAAAACAGTGGTGCAGCACCTTATTTCTTTGACTCTGACTAAACTATAAGGAATATTTGGTCAAGCTCATATCCATTGGAAATGGCTCATCATAAGCTTTCCAGAATGTCCAAGATTGTCTAAAACGGACTTCGTATGAGACAGTTATGGTGCTTCTTTCACATTCCTAAGCAATAAAACATCACAAGAATTTAGTAGGAATCCATCCAAGGAAGCATGAACAACAAGAAACGAGATCACCTGGTGGTCTAATTGTCATGCACGTGCTCTTGTAATTAGACCTTGTATGATTTGAGAATTATTAACGGTATTGATCGTATGAGAAGGAGCCATGGGCTCATCATCCTCCCCATTTTGAATTACAGTCGTCCTCGACTCAAGCTCTTCTTCTTCTCCCAAGTAGGGCTTCAAATCTGAAATGTTAAATATGAGACTATCTCCAAAATCTACGGATAGGTCCAATTTGTATGCATTGTCATTGATTTTCAATTTTATTCTAATATCCAAGTTTTAAATGCAAACTTTCATTAATCTCCAAGTTTGATTATAATCTGGTTGTATCCACTTCGCAAGTCAATTTTAGTGAAAATTATAGAACCACTCAACTCATCAAGCATATCATTTAACCTAGGTATAGGGTGATGATATCTTATAGTAATATTATTGATGGCTCTACAATCAACACACATATGCCAACTACTATCTTTCTTAGGAACCAAAAGAACGGGAACAACACAAGGGCTAAGAGTTTCTCGTACATACCCGTGGTCCAAAAGGCTTAGACTTGCCACTGAATTTCCTCAGTCTCTTCCGGGTTGGTCCTATATGCAGCACGGTTTGGCAAAGTTGCTTAAGTGAAAAACTCACTCTAGTAGTAATAAGTCAACTCCCTAATTCAAGATCGTTCCAATCCGTTAATTTCGTCAATCCCTCGAATAGGTGGTAATCCCGGGGGTACCTCATCTGGAAATACATCCACAAACTTCTGCAAAAGGTTAGCAACAACAAGAGACAAAGAGCTAGATATATCCTCGAGTGAAACTACAACATCTTTGCATAAAGCATAGCATGGCAACTTATTATCACAAATTTCAGCAATGTCAGATTTAGTAGCAAGCATAACACACCTTTCAGTCTAATTCCATCGGACTTAGAAGTTGTTGTTGCTTTCTCCTTTTTGGAGGGAAAAATCTTCTCCGCTACTTGCTGATTTTCATATTCATTCTGAAGCCCTTTTCTCTTATTTTCAGCTTTCTCTTGTTCACATTTCACAATTTCAGCAGCGGTCAAAGGTAGAAAAATTATTTTCTTTTCTTTATACATAAAAGTGAACTTATTACTTTTACCATAATGTGTTGCATCAGTATCAAACTCTCATGGTCGTCCTAACAAAAGAGAGCATGCTTGCATGGGAACTACATCAAAATCAGCACAATCATGGTATGAACTAATAGAAAAATACACCCTTGTTGTTTGCATTACCTTTACCATACCACTGTTGTTGAACCAATGAATATGATAAGTGCGAGGACAGTTTCTTATCGAAAAGACAAGCTTCTTGATTATATCTGAACTTATCAAGTTGTTGTAACTTCCTCCATCAATAATGACTCGAACACGATAATCCTTGACTATGAGGAACATCTGAAAAAAATTGTGGCGTTCTAACTATTCCGCTTGCCCCATTTGAGTGCTTAACACTCGCTACACAATGAAGGTCCGATAATCCTCTGTGGCAGTGGCATCAAACACTTCCTCATGGTCGATATCTGTCCCACGACCATCATCATCACCTGCATGGTTAGCTGCAAGAGCATATTCATCATCAACATTACTAGCAATTACATATCCACCGACTTTTGTTACAATGTATGCTCGCTGACTTGGGCAATCCTTCAAGGCGTGGCTAGTTCTCTTGCATCGGTGGCATACAATCCCGGTTGATCGGCTTATAGAAGCAACCGAAGAAGAGCTCTTGGTTCAACCCTGTACACTTACAGATTTGCTTACCTCGGGAGCGTGCGACGGTGTCGAAGGTACTGCTAAATGCGCCCTACTCGAGAAGGGGGTAGCAAACCATGTAGCTGAATATGGGGCTATTTTGACTTGTCCCGGTGTTGATTTTGATGTGGTCGTGCTTCCAAAATTGCTCTTTGGCCTCTGTTATTGTCCCTGCAATTCTTTTTCTGTCAGACATGCAAGTTGGAGCAATCTAGTAACACTATTGTATTCTTTGTAATCAATTATGTCTTGAATTTCACGCCTTGACCCTCCATAAAAGCATTCCAATGCAGCCTCTTCATCCTCAATAATATTACAACGTAACATACTAATTTGTAGCTCCTGATAATATTCTTCTACGGATCTATCACCTTTGTTTAAGCACTGCAATTTCTTACATAAATCACGTTTAAAAGAGGGTAGAATAAATCTGGTGCGCATAGCAACCTTTAAAGCACTCCATGTGGTAGGCGCTAATCCATCAATGCATACTCTATTCCACCAGATAATTGCAAATTCTTTAAATTCACTAGTGGCTTGCCTAACTCTATGCACTTCAGGAACTAAATGAGCACTAAACTTCTGTTCAACCGTCATCTCCCAATCTAAATATTTTTCAACATAATAAGCACCCACAAAATATGGTATGGTAAACTTAACATTAGCAAATGGATCATCATTAACACGTAGGTTATATTGTTGAAAATTATTACCTCTCATACCATGACGGTTGAAGTTTAATCGGTCCCGTTGTCCTGCATCAAATGTGTCTTGTTCTTGCCTCATCATGCGCGTTTGTCCGATCTTCCGAAGGTAATATGAAAAGTTGATTGGTGGAGCTTCGACGTTGATGATCCAAAGGCTACAACTAGAACAAATCGAGAACCCTTGCAACCACTACACCACTACTCCGTGGTTATCAACCATGCCAAGAGGCGGTTGACATAGCCAAGATAGCTTTTGCTGCAAGTGAATCGAGAACACAAGCAAGAACAGGTAGATGCAATCTAAATATTGCTAATTACTAATTAAGTTCTCGAGTTGGGGTTCCACAAACCGAACAAGCGGAGAAACTGTATAAAACAGAATAATCTAAGCAAAATTCGAGCCTAAACTATGACATCTACTGTGTATATATAGGGGAGATATGAGGCGGTCAACCTAGGGTTGTGCAGCTATGAAAAGAGGCATACACAACCTGGACTCCGACCCCAACACGATTACAAGACCAACCTAGGTCCAAAACGGTGGTGCAAAACCTTATTTCTTTGACTCTGACTAAACTATAAGGAATATTTGATCGATCTCATATCCATTGAAAAGGGCTCATTATAAGCTTTCCAGAATGTCTAAGATGCCTAAAACGGACTTCGTATGAGAGAGTTATGCTCATTTTACTAACGTGCTGTCTTACGACTTGACCATGACCACAACTAGAGCTCAGCCTCGAGTCCGAGTAGACTTGGCCTTCGAGGGGTGACGACCGAGTATAGTTGTGGTGCTTCTCCCATGTTCCTAAGTAATAAAATATGACAAGAATTTAGTAGGAATCCATCTTAGGAAGCATGAACAGCGAGAAACGAGTTCACCTGGTGGTCTAATTGCCGTGTACGTGCTCGTGTAATTGGACCTTGTATGATATGAGTATTATTGGCGGTATTGATCGTATCCGAAGGAGCCATGGGCTCATCAAAGTCATAAGCCAAGTGCTATAACTACTGCTCATATTGCTGAATGGATTCATCTCATCCGTACTCAACCCAAATAATATATTCCTCACATCTTCTACAAAGGGTTTTTTATGTCCTATTGATTTTCCTCCACTACGTAGAATCAGTGGGGTATCTCAGGATTCCATCATCCTTGCACTCCTCGGTGTGCCATCACATCAATTTGGCATGTCTTTTATTCGCGAATAAACACTTCAAACGGGGGACTATAAGAAAATACCACATCACCTTGACGGGAGGCCTTTTCTTCTTTCCTTCACCATTGATATCATCATCGTCACGCTTGTATCTTGTTGCACCATAGATGAGACACGCTTTTAAGTCTGCATGTTCTTCATGATACAACATGCAATCATTTGGACATCCATATATTTTATGCACTTCTAACCCCAATGGGTATACAACCTGCTTAGCTTGGTACGTGTTTTTTGGCAGCACATTTTTCTTTGAAAATAATTTCTTCAAGAACAGTAACAACTTTGTGAAGCTTGTATTAGACCACCCATTATTTTCCTTCAATTGTAGTAGTGAAAGCATGATATGCAATTGTCAAAGCAAGAGTTCGTCTTGCCCCAATAAGTACAGCGAGAGTTTCTTCTAAGGAGGAGACTCAAGCTTGGAGACAAAGTTTAAGAGGAAGGAACACGATGGTAGGAAAAAATAGATCGCTCTAGGAGGAGTATCATAGCGTGACTTGGTGTATTTTCACCTTTGTGTCTTTTTTGCTGTCTTGCCCATTTTTTTGCCCAGATGACCATGGCCTTCTATTTATAGGGCCATGCATAGCTTGGCATACAAGTCATCATAATGTACAAATATCTGGGATCTGACCGAATTACTGGGCCTTATCCCGGATAACTACTTTCTACCCTATCGGGGAGATAAATATCCACCATGGTAACTATCGTGGTGCCTGTCCCATGGAGTGCGGCGAGCCGGTCGCCAATTGTGGCCTAGCGCCGCACTGTCAGGGGTGTCATGATAGCCTCCATTACGCTGGAGTATCAGAGCGGCGTCCATCAGCCTAGGTATTTAATGTCGATCACTTCCTTACAGGCAAAGCATGACTGGTGCTCCCCTTCCAGCAGATCTTTCCTAAGGCCTGCTGACTCACCTTGTAGCCTTCGGGAAGGCGACCCGAGCAGCCCGAGGCAGGGGCCTCGGGAGGCATGGATCCGGGAGGTGAAGGCTTCGGGAAGCAGGCCTCCGAAAGGCCGGGGCTTCTGGAGGCCGAGGCTTTGGGGGACAGAGGCTTCGGGCGGCCAGGTTTTTGGGAGGCTGAGCCTTTGGGAGGCCGAGCCGGTTAAGCCAAGGGAAGGCTTTGCAGGTACAAAAAGGTACCGTGAAGGGACCTGATGACTTCGGAGGTCGAGCCTTTAGCTGAGGGTCCGAAGATCAAGGCTCTGGAGGGACCTGGATAGTAATCTTCAACCATTATCCTTAGGCTGGTTTATTTCCCCCCCCCCAACAGTACCTCCTCATTCTCGGGCCCCGATGTCTCGAGGGGGGAGAGGATGTAGAGGAAAACCAATCCCAGCCTGGTATAGTATCAAGGATGTCTAATGGAAATTCCCTGTCCTTTAAGAAGCTTTTTCATTAGAAACCGTGGGCGTCGATAGCAAGCCCAAGGTTGATGGCGTACTGGTGGTGGCGATCTGCTCCGGAGCCTGTTGGAGCTATCATGTGCGATGTCGGGACCCCGGGCCAGAGGGACATCGATGGATGTGGTGTACTTTTGGGGTCCGTGCTGAGATCGATACAGTTTATCCGGATTCCTTCGGTATGCTTCTTCCTGCCTTTTGAGGTCACCAGAGTAGAGGTTACGTGTAGGATTGGAGGATCCTACACGTTTGCCTGGTAGGATAAGACATACCACTGCCACGTTCTGACTGGACAATGCGCGGGATCGTTTAGGGTCTTGTACCCATGCCCCTGTCACACGCCGAAAGGAGTTTGGGTTATTAATGTGACGGGACGTCCGTGCGAGAAAACGAGGTATTTTTTGTGGAGCGCTTCCACGTGTTGGCGGAACGACCGGGGCATGACCACAGTCCCCCAGGCATTCAATGGGGGACACCGCGGTGTTGGTTCCGCTTCATCTTCCGGATTTATGTGGCTGCTTGGCCCAGGTATAAAGCTGGGGTCACTCGGCTGGAGTCTCCACAGCCCTACGAGCGAGCAGTTAACCTTGACTTGAGCATGGCGTCGTCTTCCTCCTTATCCTCTTCGGAGATGTCGATGATCTCAATGGCTTCTTTAGGAGTTGGACCATTTCGGTCGTCGACAGAGGTGTCGGTGGCCATGCCGCTTCCATCTTTGTAGGGGAAGCGGCTACTTGCAGCTTCGGCCTGACCTTTGGCTGGGGAGGCCATGCCCGTCGAGATCATCGATATCTCCGATGATGATGAGGAGATCGACTGGGATCTCCTGCGGGGGGAGAGTGAGCATGCGTCTGTGGAGACGGCGGTGAAGGAGGAGGCCAGGAAGGCGAGGGAGAAGGCTCCTCCGGCAACCTCCTCGGACTCTTCTTCGTCCTCCAATAGCTCGGGAGCCGGCTACTATATCAGCTTTCGCAGTGGCAAGCCGCAGATGAGGCGCATACGCCGTCCCATGCGTGGCCCCTACCGGGACCTGTAGGAGGTGAAGGCGCATACGTCGTGAGGCATCCATGTCTCACGGTCGACCATGGCTTTACTATGGGCCCATGGCTTGACTTAGTCACCTTGTACTCTTTTTCACCCTGTTTTGCTCCGTAGGGATCTATCTTCTTCGTGGCAATTTTTGTATTATCGCTTCTGTATGTCTCCTCTGGATGTACTAGTTGTTTAATAATATAACATGGACCTTTGGAGACGGTCGTGTCTCCTTCTGTATCGGAGTGCAAGGGAATCTTTCGAATGGGTGACCGCATGCTTGTGTGCCTTCGTGCCTTCAAACCGCGCTTCTTCGTCCCCTTCGTAGGCGATGGCTAGTTTTTCTGACGACCGAGGTACCGAGCCATCACATAGATCATCGCCGGTTTAGTTCCTTCTAGGGGAGAGGTGGCCTCGAGAATCAGGTGGTAGTAGATACGTAGGGTAACTAAGGAGAGTCGGGTGGAGTAGTGGCAACCTCGTCGTTCCCAGTTATTGCGTATTCCTCGGGCTCGGCACTGGTAGGGCCTTCTTCCCAATTTGTTCCAGATTTCTAACTCAGCGAAGTCCATCTGGAACCTTTGGGGACAAGCACCGGAGGTGGTTCTTGACCCTTCGAGTTCTTTAGCGACTGCTCGGGTTGAAGGTGACGGTGTGTTGGAGGTGAAGCCGAAGGCTAGGCAGGAGATGTGGTCCGCGACCCCCTCGGACCTTAGCCGCTGCCCGGCTCCAGAGATGCTCCGTCCAGAGCTTGGCGATGGCGTGTCAGAGGCGAAGCCGAAGGCTAGGCGGGAGGGGAGGTCCGCGACCCCCTCGGCCCTTAGCTGCTACCCAGCTCCGGAGCTACTCCGTCTGGAGCCTGGCGATGGCGTGTCGGAGGCGAAGCCGAATGCTAGGTGGGAGCGGAGGTCCACGACCCCCTCGGCCCTTAGCCGCTGCCAGGCTTCGGAGGTACTCCGTCCAGAGCCTAGCGACGGCGTGTCGGAGGCGAAGCCGAATGCTAGGTGGGAGCGGAGGTCCGCGACCCCCTCGGCCCTTAGCCGCTACCAGGCTCCGGATGTACTCTGTCTAGAGCCTGGCGATGGTGTGTCGGAGCCATATGGTGTGTATGGCTGAGACAGCCATGCATATGGTTGCATGCTTGCAATGGTGGGTATGGCGGTTTTAACTAGCCCTTTGGTGGTTTTTCTGGTAGATTCCTACCTCTCTTAACACTTTTGTGCTCGAGTCCCTACGGACGACGCGCTGTTGGAGCAAGACTTCGTCTTGCCCCAGCAAGTACGGCGAGAGTTTCTTCTAAGGAGGAGACTCAAGCTTGGAGATGAAGTTTAAGAGGAAGGAACACCACGAATGTATTGATGGTAGAAAAAATAGATCGCTTTGGGAGGAGTATCACAGCGTGACTTGGTGTATTTTCACCTTTGTGTCTTTTTGCTATCTTGCCTTTTTTTTTGCCCAAATGACTATAGCCCCCTATTTATAGGCCCGTGCGTAGCTTGGCGTACAAGTCATTATAATGTACAAATATCTGGGATAACTACTTTCTACCCTATCAGGGAGATAAATATCCACCGTGGTAACTATCGTTGTGCCTGCCCCTGGAGTGCGGCGAGCCGGTCGCCAATTGTGGCCCGGCGCCGCACTGTCAGGATAGCCTCCATTATGCCAGAGTGTCAGAGCGGCGTCCATCAGCCTAGGCATTTAATGTCGGTCACTTCCTTGCACGCAAAGCACGACCGGTGCTCCCCTTCCGGCAGATCTTTCCTAAGGCATGCTGACTCACTTTGTAGCTTTCGGGAAGGCGGCCCGAGCAGCCCGAGGCGAGGGCCTCAGGAGGCATGGATCCGAGAGGTGAAGGCTTCGGGAAGTATGACTCCGGAAGGCCGAGGCTTCAGGAGGCCGAGGCTTTGGGGGATCGAGGCATCGGGAGGCCGGGTTTTTGGGAGGCTGAGCCTTCGGGAGGCCGAGCCGGTTAAGCCAAGGGAAGGCTTTGTAGGTATGAAGAGGTACCGTGAAGGGACTTGATGACTTCAAAGGTCGAGCCTTTAGCTGAGGGTACGAAGATCAAGGCTCCAGAGGGACCTGGATAGTAATCTTCAACCATTATCCTCAGGCTGGTTCCCCCCCCCCCCCCCGCCCCAACAGCAATTTTTTGTGCTCTTTCTCGCAGGCCAACAACAATAGTGTTTCAGAGTCCTTTACCATACACTAAAACTTTTGAAAATCTCTTTTATTGGTAAAGTTCCCCTCCCCTTCGCGTAACATCTGCTCTAGATCATCGTCGTCATTGTCAGCCAGCATCTGCTCTAGATCATCATTGGCCAACGTATCTTCGACTGGTGGCATATCCGTGTATTCGTCAGTCGGCATATCAGTGCACAAGTCTTCATCTTCTCTGTCAATATGATGTCCTTCCTATACGATATCAGCTTCACTGTGCTCGGTCTAACGGGTATAGCCAGGCATAAATCCCATTGCCATTAAGCGCGAATATATCTGTTGTGTGGTGAAAAACTTTGTGTGCTCCTTCTCATAGTCTGAGAACAACGGTGTTTTAGAGTCCTCTAGCATACGTTGGAACTTTTGAAACTCTCTTTCATTGGTGAAGTTCTCATCCGCATTGCGCAACATTTACTCCATATCATCGGCGTCGACATCGCAGTCGGCGTTGGCCAACATCTCCTCTAGATCATCATCGACAAATGTATCTCTGACAGGTGGTATATCGATGTATTTGTCAGCAGACATATCGATGCACAAGTCTTTGTCTTCTCTGCCAATGTATTACCCTTCCTGTATAATCTCAGCTTCACTGTGCTCGGTCCAAGGAGTATAGCCAGGCATAAAGCCCCCTAGCATCAAGTGGGAATGTATCTGCTGGGTGGTGGAAAACTGCTTCTTGTTCTTGCAATCGACGCATAAATAGCACATGTATTGAGACTGTGTATTTGACTTGTACGTTGCGGGTGCTACCAGAAAATACTCCATGCCGTTCTTGTACTCTGCGCTCACGTGGCTCGCATCGTACATCCATCTTCTATCCATCTCCCATTATATCATTATTATAAATCCATATTCAAAATATCTAGAAGATTTTGCAATCACTAATAAATAAATTACCTCTTCATCTCCTACAAGCAATTGATCCGGTTACCTTTTGTATGCTTTCATGTCCGATTCCGATGAGTATTTGTTGGTGCCATCTTTAGAAATTTTTATCATTATTCAACACTTATGTATGACTAATAAAGTAAAAATTAAAAATAAATACGCTCATACATAAAATTTCTATATTGGAGCTTACTAATCAAATAAAATATAAAAATATAATTGGATCTTGCTATATCATGATGAAATTTTCTAATTCATCAAAAATTAAAATAAATGCACTCATACCTAAAGTTTCCATATTGGAGGATGCTAATTAATAAAAACTATAAAAAACATAATTGGAGCTTGCTACATACCTAAATATCATGGCTAATTTTTGGTCATTTTTTTCTCACTTTGGTTGAGGTGAAAAGTCATCTTTGCCCATGGCTGTCTAGATAATACTCTGAACAGAAGGGCATGTTGGCTGTAGGGCAAAATGGTCAGAATTTTTGTCGTGAACGTGAGAAGTGGATGGAGTGGTAAAAATCTAACCAGATGGAACTTTCAGTGATATTAAAGTGAACCAGTGCAATTCGATGGTAAATTTATAAGACGTTCATCCTTCGATCGCACGAAACCAATTTTCCCATAATAAAAGACATTTTCCACTGTAAGCTACTAATTGAAGCTAATATATCATAAATAAGGTATAATTGCATCTGCATTGTCTTAAAACATCGTGGCAATAGGTTCATTTCCATCATTTCAAAATCTAGAGCAATTTAGCAAATAAAATTTAACTAGAAATGAATTGGAGATGAAGTTACATACCTTAGAACACATAGGGCATTAGGATTCCTCAAATTTTTAAAGCACCTAAGAACTTGGTGACCAAAAATAGCCTCCACCAAGCAAGAACAGAGCTCCTCTCTATTATGCTTAGACTTGGGGAACGAGAAATCAACTTTTATAAAGCCGAGATATCACTACCGGCTCATATAACTAGCAGATAGTGATGTCCTATTGTCATCGCTAGTCAGCGGCTTAAGCTCGTAGTGATGAGGGAGCTAGGCATTACTGCCAGGTCAAGCCATCGACTGACAGTGATGACCTTTATCACTGACGGTTCATAAGCCCCGATGATTAATTTTTCCCGCATGTCTTATAAACCGATAGTGATGCCTCATTACTACCGGCCCAATAGGAATCAGCAGTGATGGACCGATATATAAGATCGATTATGTACTAGTGAAAGAGAAAATCAGATTAACATAATATGGAAAGACTAATGGATCAAACTTGGCTAATTGTGCAACCCTTCATCTCCATACTAGGAGCTGCTATGTCACAGCTCACAGCTGGCAACTGCTAGAAAAGCAACCAACAAACTACACCTTCCTTATTCCTTCGATTCCTCCTCTATTTTTTATTTGTTAGAGCGTTTCAACTCAACCTAAAAGTTTTAAAATTAATTTAAAATATATCAACTGAAAATTTTCAACTCGAAATGTTCAAATTGTTTGAAAAAGTCTCAACTCAAAATTTTAACTTATTCAAAAAAATATAACTAAACAGTTCGACTCGATCGGGGATTCTCAACCCGATTTGAAAACTTTCGACTTGGCCTCATGCACTTCTGATAAAAAATCAATTTGATTCAAAAGTTTTCAACTTAATATCAATTCAAAAATTAGGGCTCATTTGTCCCCTTCTGGTGCTAGAGAGGTGTATGGTCTAGAGCCTGGGTGGTGTTATGAGTCCCTCCTTCCTTGGTGACGATATGCGCTCTGTGGAGCAATACGAGCTACTCCTTTTCCGACTATGGGACGATGGCGCAAGTCTTTGAGCGTGCCGGAAGGTGGGCTCCAACGGTGTAAAGCTGGATTCCGGCACAGAGATGGCGGTCCGGTCCCATAAGCTCCAAGAGAATGAAGAAGCGTTACATGTATTGTGACATTGGAGATAGAAGAATGGAATGGCATGCTCGTAGCTTATGATAGGGCACTCGATGTCCGTCTATTACTACTATTTTCGTTTCGCTATGTTTGACAAAGCCTCATGAGTATCCATTTCAAAATATTTGCTCGCCCACCTTGTAATTGATCGCTCTATTGTTTCAAAGAGACAAATGCAAAACGTGGCTTTTGGAAGGGAAAACCAATATATGTAGAACACTTACGGTATTGTATTGATTTTTTATTTTCTTGATTTATACATGGTGGACACGAAGCAATATAGCGATAGGGAAATAGAGGTAGTAGCGCTTTCACTCCGTACCACACCGTTGCACGGTCGATCTGGCCCGTACAGCGGGACGTGTGACTCCAGCCAGCTCGACCACGGTCGTTGTGTGACATCCCACCGTACACTCCAGATCTGACGGGTTATGGATCTTCCACATCAGCATAGCTCCCAAACATCTATGTGCCGACCCACCCAATGCCATCGACGACGTCTTTATGAGGCCCACGCACGAAGGATCCCGGCGAGACCTCCATCCGCGCCGTGCAAGCTCGATTGCACGGTGCGCGCGGGCACGTGTCACGGCGCGGTGAGGGTCTACGTAAAGGATCGAATCTCACAGAATTTCCTTTCGGCACGCGTGGCTCGTCGTTTCCTTGCTCTCTCCCTGCGTCTCTCTCGCACGTTACCCTCACTAATCCCCTAAGCCAATTGATTTTTTGCACCATCAAGAAATAGCTTTGCTCATTTATCATTCTGACTCATAGTTATAAACTGAGATAGTTTTACATTTATTTAATATCAGTAGCATGATAATCAAAATTTCATCGAATCATCAATTTATTCCTACCCCTTACCTCTTTCCCTCCTCATCTCCTTTCTCTCCCCTCGCGCGTCTGCAAGCTGTAGGCTAGCGTCCCGCGCGGCCGTCGTCTTCGTCGGTCAGGTAGCCCCCGTCTTTCCCCGCTTCTCACCTTCCCCTCTATTGGCCTCTCTCTAGCATGAATCTCCGTGGGTGGTGCCTGGAGATCTCACGGGCAGACAGGCGTCTAGCCGTGCAAGAGCTTGCAGATCTTGTGGCTTTAGAAGTGTTGTACTACGTCTTTTTTATGTGAAATTCTTGTTGGTTATTCTGGTCTGATCTATGTGAACCAAGTCGATGTTACTGTGTAAATTTTGGCTCCAGAGCCGGATCTTGTTCCAGCTGTTGTTCTTTCTTACGTCATTGACTGACCGGACTTCGGACCTTCACCACCCATCATCGACCGATCGACGGAGGGTGGAAACCCTAATAAATGAAATGAACAGAATAAGTGAAAGTTTATCCGAAGATTAAACTAATATTTTGACCTTTCCTAATTAAACATATAATTTACAAGTTTATCATGATTTTTTATTTCCAATCCTACCCTTATGATACCCATGATACTCTTTAATGATACCCATGATACTGATGGGCGATAGAGTATCATTGGGCCAATCTAAACCACCGGATGAGAAAAATAGACGGCATGCACTCATTTAGGTGTATTGTAAAAGTCCTCTAGCTTTAATGTTCTGCTTTGATCTCTGGCATATTTTTGATAGTTAGTGATAACTTGATCAGTTGATTTCATAAGCAAGCCAAAACATGGAAATTGCAAATTTTCATTGGTAAATGCTGTCTTTGTACTAATTATGTATCCATTTTGTGAAAGATGACTGTTTAGAACTCATGTTATGATAGTGATTGAGCACTGTCTATAGTCCCTGTATTTAGATGTGTAGGATATTTAATCTAATTTAGCCTTTACTACAGGCCTCTAGCTTCACTATCTATCTGATCTATAATATTGCTTTGTCACATTCTATTCCCTAATTAGTTGAACCTTGGAACTTACAATGGCATATTTCATCTACAATGAAATATCCAGCTTGTTAGATTGCATAGCTTCTGGTCTGTAAACACTATCATATATGGTACTGTGATTTATGGCATTATGTTTTACATAGGAATTGTCGTGTGACTTAGTATTCTTTTTTACTTAGGAACGGTGCCCAAAAGTTGCTCGGAAGTGGGAATGCTATTCTCATTATACTCCAAC
Organism: Phragmites australis; assembly: GCF_958298935.1. Taxonomy (NCBI): domain Eukaryota; kingdom Viridiplantae; phylum Streptophyta; class Magnoliopsida; order Poales; family Poaceae; genus Phragmites; species Phragmites australis. Next base: position 17,210,966 of record NC_084941.1, on the reverse strand, counting down.
TCTTCTTTGCTGGTATCATTTTCATTTGCCTAGATGAGCTTCTCCAGAAGGGATATGGTTTGAGTTCTGGCATTTCTCTGTTCATTGCCACTAATATCTGGTAAGTTCAAGCTATTCATTTGCTAATAGAAGTATGCATGACAAATTGTCTTACTGTAAATTTACTGTTGTGTAGTACCCAACAACAATCAACAGTGGGCGTGGTGCTGAATTTGAAGGGGCTGCCATTGCTTTGTTCCATCTGTTGATTAGTCGAACTGACAATGTCCATGCACTTCGTGAGGCCTTCTACCGCCAGAATCTTCCAAATGTGACCAATTTGCTTGCCACTGTGTTGGTCTTCCTCATAGTTATCTACTTCAAAGGCTTCCGCGTTGTGCATCCAGTGAGATCGAAAAATGCTCGTGGACATCAAGGCTCATATCCTATTAAGCTGTTTTACGCTTCTAACATGCCCATCATCCTGCATTCTGCACTGATTACCAACCGCAGCACAGAATGCCAACCGCAGCAGCCTTTGGTGGTGTTTGCATTGGCCCTTTGACTGTTCTAGCCAACTTCATGGGAGCCATTGGATCAGGTACTGGTATCTTGCTTGCCGTCACAATCATTTACCAGTACTTTGAGACATTTGCGAAGGAAAGAGCAACCGAGCTCGCTTTCTTCGGTTTCTGATCACTGTAGCTCTAGTACTATAGTACTATAGGGTTGGCTACATAGCGAAATCAGCGCACAAAAGACAAAATTGGCCAATAGAATTGTAACTGTAGAGCTCCCTGTTAGGGGTGCTCTTTTATGTTTCAAACCTGTTTACACTTTCGATGATGGTAGAGAGCTTATGATGTAATTTCAGGTCGCATGCATGGTTGTCGAGACTGGTTTAAGAAATAAATCAATCCTATTTATGTGCTGAGTCTAAAATCAATCTCGATGATAATTATTACCTTAATAGAGTAAAATGCCTTACAAAAGTTATCTTCAAGGATCGAAGAACTAATTAAACTGCAGCAGAAACTAAACGAATTATGATTACTCTAATTCTTTACGACTCTTCCACATTCATGATCAATGTAGAAAGCGTCTTAGAATGATTCGTCTTAAACGTACTCTTTCATACCTTCTCTAACTGAGTGTTTGATGATAGTAAGGGTAAGAACATGTCATACTCAGCAAGTTGTGAATGAAATAGTATGCATATGAAGGTTTTGACAAGAATATGGCTAAATGACTCTTTTGTATAAAACAACATTTAAGTAAAAAATATTTGAAAAGCAATACTAATTAAGTAACAATTGTAAATAACAAACCACTTCAAGATTCCAATCATTTTAACTTAACCAACTCTCCAACACCTTAACTAAAGTTCTATCCATCATGGTTGAACATCTCAATCATAGTTCCTACTACTGTGATTGACACACCTCAACTATGATGCATGTTGGGGTATGGTCTCACGGACCCCCTGTGGATGATGGGTCGAAAACCTCTATGGCCACTGTTATTTATACTCCGTTCTTCTGCTTAGTCTACACTATGTTAAGAGTAAGAAAATTAATTGGGTAGACCTATCACATACCAGGCTTGTAGTTGCACTATAAACACAAAAAAACCACCCCATAAACTAGTCCTTAAATTTGAGCAAGACTACCATATTCCCATCCATACTTCCCCTGCCAATCTCATCATACCACATGCTCAAATCCCTATGCTATGTTGCAACAAAAAATATTCTAACATGTTTTATCATTGTTGCATAAGACCATTATCAAGTTTAGTAGAGAAAAGATTTGAGCAAGATTACCACATTCTCATCCGTACTTCCCGTGCCGGTCTCATCGTACCACATGCTCATTCCTATGCCATGTTTCTACAAAAATTATTCCAACATCTTTTATCATTGTTGCATACAATTATTATCAAGTTTAGTAGAGAAATTATCATGATTACCTTCCCAAAGCAAGGCTAAGCATCATCTAAAACATTTTAAAAACTGGAATAAATATGATCAAGAACACAACTTATCTTTACTGAACTCAGTTGAGTCTTTGAAATCTTGATCCTGCAGTCCTTCTAGCTCCTCCAAAATATTGACGTCTACTCGCAACATATGCGAAGAAAGGCAACACATAAACACCAAGGTCCAAAGAAAACCAAATATCACACAACAAACAACATCACATACAAGATCACACTTTTTCCGGATAATCTGGCAAAAGAACAGATCAAAACGGAGCTACGGTTATCAAGTTAAAATTTTCTAAATATCAAAACACACTAAAAGATTAACTACATATGAAACTATATTGCTATGATTTTTCTAGAATTTTTTCAAAGTTATTTATGATTTTTCTAAAAAAAATTAGCATTTAATAGAATTAAGAAACTATATAAAACTATTAAAAATAATTAAATAAACCTATAAAAATTATTAGAAACTAATTCCCTAATTATTACTATTTTCATAATTATTTTTACATTGAAAACCTATTTATTACGCAACATACACCAATTATGATGTTAGCATCCAGAAATAAATAAAAAAAACAAAAGCCGATTGTGCACTCCATGTCAGCTCAGCCATTGATGTGGCACTACCACGAGTGCATATATGCTGACGCGGACGACCTACGTGGTGGGTGACGTGGCAAACGAAAGGCGTTAAGGTCCTGTGATGGCGTTGTTATGTTTATTAAATCCTAACCATTCATCTCAAATCGAACGACTCGGACTTATCTAGCGAACCGATACGCATCCATCTAATCGCGACCGTTAACTCGAGATTGGACGGCTCACCTTTGTCTCCTTCTTCCCCGATGCTGAGGACGACGGCTTTAAGAGCTTCTGCGGTGGCACGTCACCAGCGAATGGCAAAAAGCTCATCGCTGTGCTCCAAATGTTTTGACAAGTGGCAGAACAGGACCACGTGCTCATGACGAACTCAGCTAGGCTACTGGTTGTCGTCAACAATGCGCGGTTGAGGCTAACGACGGTGAGCGGTGGCTTGAAGCTTCGGCTCTTGCTGGAGCTAGGGTTATAGCTACGTTAAAGGCTCGGGAAGTTGGGCAAAGGCTGTGCAATGCTCTGGGTCACATATTTATACACGGGCGGTTCTATTATTTCTTAATTAACTAGGATTTGAAAAGAGGCGGCGACGGCAGGTCAAACTCGATTCTGACAATTCAAACGGCATTGGGTTCTTATCTCTAGGGCAAAAGCTCATGTATGGTCCTTGGATTCTTCTTTTTTTTTTATCCGTAGCTTATCTCTAACTCAACCTTGCGAATTTGATCTCCTTCCCATGTGGTTGGCATATGCAATCTTGACGTCATCTCGTGACCAGCTTGAGCTCTGTCAATTTTGGTGCAGGCCTTAGCTTCTAGAGTCCCTGGTGGATCTATTTTGGTGGTTGTTGCTTGCTCTCCGGCTCATACTCGACGATCTCCACGCGTGTGACGGCCGGCTGCTCCTCTGTGAGCTGAGCAGAGAAGTGAGAAGATAGGAGAGGAGATGGTGGGCTAGGCTAGATCAAAGAGAAAGAAAGGGAAAGAGAGATAGGCTTTGGCCTTTTTACTCTAAAAATCATTTCTTTTCTTTTTCTAGTTCCTCTTGTATATACACACATATATATACATACAACGTATATACTATATATATATATATAATATTAACTCACCTATTCAGTCAATCAATTATATACATATACACATATATATATGTGTATATGCATAAAGGCATATATACGCATTTAGGATTTTTATTTAGTTGTTGCAAGACTCTTTTATTTTCTTGAAAAGTTTTTAATTTTTTTGGTTTTGAGAATTTGGACTGTTACAATGGTCATGTCTAAAATGCAGCTATGGCCGTCACTGAATCGTCTCTTACAGTCTTGTTTTGTATTGACAACACAATAAAGTTTTGGCAACCATGTACTGCGCTTCACTACTACAAAACAGCACATCAGTGCTGGTTGAAAAATGACTTCACTATCAGTTTTTCAACTGATACTATTTACTCGGCATTGATACTGGGCTGTATCAGTGCCAGTTCACCACCCAACACAATTACCATTTTTAGCGAAAAAAAGAGAAAATTGGTGGTGGGAGCGTGCATCTGAGCCGGCTCGGATGCACGCTCCCGCCACCATTGCCATCGTCGCTCTGCCGCCACCATTGCCACCGTCACTTCGCCGCCGCCATTGCCACTGCCGCCATCGGTCCACGCAGTGGGATGGAAATCACATGAACTTGGAACTAGCGATTACAAATTGATTTGTATACCCCACAAATTGATATTCATACAATCAACCAAACCTCTATTAGGAATGAATCTCATTGCCTCACTACTTACATTTCGATCTTGAGTTGAACATATTTGCAAATTTAGCATATGAACATGACTGAGAGAAAAAAAAACCCGTAGAGCTCAGCTTGCACATGAACAGATCAACACAAAAAGAAAAAAAGAAAAATACAGATGAACCACATACTAAAAATCAGATTGAACACCACAACAAGAGTTTGGTCGAGCAAATGGGGGGAGGAGGATCTGGATGGTGGGAGATCCTCCGCTGATGGATCTCCTTGGCGGGAGCTCATTCCCCGATGGATCTGGCCGGCGGGAGACCCTTCGCCAGAGTCCATTCGGTCGAGCAAATGGGGGAAAGGAAATGGAGCAAGGCAGTGGGGAGGAGGCCAGTGGCTAGAGGGGAGGATGACGGAAGGGAGGAGGCCGGAGGGGAGGAGGTTGGAGGGGGAGAAGGCCAGTGGCCAGAGGGCGGGGGGGGCGAGGAGATTGCGAGAGGATAAGGGCGGGCTGAGTGAGGACGCGAGGTGAGAGGATAAGGCAAGCCGTGATCGAGCCGAGCGGAGCGAGCCAAAATTTGATTGCATAGGAGTTTCTGGTTCGACAATATCTATACCGGTTGTGCCTAGAACCGGTACTAAAAATTAACTATCAATGCCGGTTTGTAGTTGGATCCAGTACTGATGTATCCATGTTGGTTCCAGCCACGAACCGACACTGATAGTGACAGTTCTTAGCTCCTCGGTCCTCGTTCGCGTACGGGATGTTAACATCCAGCACTGATACATCTTCTATAGCGGTTACATATTAACCGGCACACATAAGGCGCTACATATGACCCGTTCTGTAGTAGTACTTGAACAGGCAAAATTGTACCATTTGTTTGTGTTTCTTTACACAAATCATTTTGAATCTTGTTTCGAGCAAATCTACTTTTCAAAACAAGAAACTGATCATTAGCCATTGTGAGAAATTCCAGGGACTTTTTTATTTTTCAGCCGTTTAACTTGGTATTTCAAGTTTGCAACTAGGTGATCATGAGCTTGTAATGCCTTAGCCTTTCATGGCTTTAATAAAGGGTTGTTAGATTGTGGAACGAAGTGCCATCTTTGCCGATGCTCCTGGACGCAACTTGCTGCAGTTTCAACGCCCTTGACGCGATCATAGGGTCATTAAGCAGCTCCTCCAGCCGTGAAGCGATTTGCTCGCTCGTCACCATGCCGTCCTTGTTCATCACCAGCCGCAGGCCAGTCTTCCAAGCGTCACAGACATAGCTCTCGGAGATGAACTGGTCTGCGAAGTATGGGCAGGTTAGGAACGGCAGTCCGTTCCTCACCCCTTCCATTACCGAGTTCCGACCACAGTGTGACACGAAGCAAGACACTGCAGGGTGAGGTGACCAGCTCACAATCTTCCCCCTCTTCCCGACGGTGTCAAGAAACCCATCAGGGTAAATGACATCATCGACAAAGCCAGGGCGGACTACCCATAGAAATGTTCTCCATGAGATATATATGTTGAAACTTCTTTCGGTAGAGCACCATAATGCTACCGAATGCCATGTAGACGACCGACTTGTCAGGTTGCCTGTCCAGCAATGACATGCAGCTGGCGTCCTCGGGCCAGAAATTCCTGACCAGTTTCCCCAAACGGAGACCCGTTAGCAATGGCCCGATAGGGTGCTGGGGTGCTACGACAGGATGCCCTCCTCCAGCAACTTGACCGTGTTGCACAGGAGGAGGTCGGCCGTGCGAAGAGCCTGAAGTATGTTGTTCAGGCATCGAAATATGTGCTTCTGCGCCTTGTCGGTGCTGACGCCGTTCCAGGCGAATGGCGCCAAGTTGATCAGCAGGTCGCATACTCGAGAGATCTCTTTGTCTGTTGACCAACCTGCAATGGTAGAGGAGGCGCACCCGGCCCGGCGTAGCCAACCCCCACTAAGTAGAAAAATGATTTATACATATAATTCAGAAATCCTGTATGGAACATTTTTTTAACCATATGTGAAAAAGAGTATAGAAATCCTGTATGGAACATTTTTTTAACCATATGTGAAAAAGAGTATGTATATATCAGATTTGTATAGACAGTCTTTAAACCGTCTATATAAATTATCTGTACAAATTATTTATACAAATAACTCGTTATTAGAAAGTGGCCACCTGTACAGATCAGATTTGTATAGGTGGCCACCTTCTAATTCAAACTCAATCATAATAGAGTCATCTCAAGCCCGATCAGAACAGAGTCGGCCACTATTTTTGCCTCCTTGTGGTTGGAGCATTTAAAATTTCGAAGAGTCGAGTTGCTCTAAGGTTAGTAAGATGATCTATATTTTATTTTCAATTAGATTTACTTAGTAGATTGTTCCAAGCTTGATGGTTGGTGCTTGTTTCATAGTGATGAATTTTGAGATTTAATTTAGAAGAAGTTTGTAATTTTATCATTGTTAGATGTATGTAGATGATCTACATTTTATTCGTAATTGAGTTTAGTTGTTAGATTACTCTAGGTTTGAATGTAGGTGATTGTTTCTTGGTGTTAAATTTTGGAATGAACAAGAGCTCCAATTGAGATCTAATTTAGAGGAAGATTGCAATTTTGTCATTTTAGATGATTTAAAGAGTACATTAAAATCACATGTAAATAGATATAGGTGCGTACATTAAAATCTAGCTCTAATTTTCTAGCATGTGGATTGCGTATTTTTTAAAGTCTTGAATTTAAATGTTAATCCAATGGATTTCGTTTATTGATGAATCCACACAGTGAATTTTACACAATTGATAGAATACTGTGTTGTAGGGATGACACGTTCATCCACTGGTCGCAATTGTACACGGCAGCCTTTGGAAGGTGGGTCCCCCAACTTGGTCCAAGTGCCGGAAGGAGATGGGCCCTCAAACAGGGACCTATCAAGGTGCGAGGTAATTTAATGAATTTATTATAGATTTTAAAATGTTTAATGATTATAAGTTGTATGAGTTTAATTGTAATGATTTACAGATGGACCGGTCATGGATGTATAAGGATCATGGGTCAGAGTTCTTTAATAGCGTTGAGGTTTTTTTGAGGGCTATCGCGGTGTACAAGAAGCTAAAAAGGCAGCATGCCAATCACTATATATGATGTCCGTGTTGATTGCAAGAACGAGAAGCAATTTTCAAACATAGAGCAGATTCGTTCACACTTGATTCACAGGGGTTTCAAGGCTAGCTATACCCGATGGATTGAGCATGGTGAACTTGAAGAGGTTCCGCATGAAGGCCAACCAACAGTCGAAGAAGACAGAGGCAACAATATGATGACTAACGAAGACTTACATATATCGGCATTTGAAGATACTTTTTATCAAGAACGATGGAGGTGATACTTTTGGAGGTGATACTCTTTTTGCACTTAGTTTATGACTAGCTGGGAGTCCCCTTTCATGAGTAGTCGCATGATTCCAAGTGATATAGCTATGCAGAGCCCATTTACCAGTCCTTCATACTCTACAATATTGTTGGAAGCTTTAAATTCTAATTGAATGGCGTGCCTGAGTTCGCCATCCCCCAAGCCTTGAAGCATAAGCGATCCATCGAAGAAGAGTGTCCAATGGTCCTCAACCATGTTCGGCTTTGTTTCCTCAACATTTGTCCATTCAGCATGAATTCTGCTAATACCCCTGATTAATGCTGGTATGTGGTGCATAGTATACCTAGAACTCAGTGAGCTCATTAGGATGGTCTGCACATGTGGGCATCATAGTTTAGCATCATGCAGGACTTTACTCACATAGTAAACCAGCTTCTGGATCTTGGCCTTCTTCTCGGGGCATTCCCATTCGACCACCAGGACCGTGCTTACGACTTGTGGGGGTAACTGCAATGTAAAAAAAGAGCTCCTCTTTTTCGTTAGGTAGGGTCAAAATTAACGGAGATAATAAATACCTTTTAATTCTTGAAGCGCCTTCTCCGCCTCTTTTGTCCACTGGAGCTGGCTATTCTTCTTCAGCAACTTGAAGAAACGAATGCCTTGCTAGCCCATCTATGCACCCCATCAGCTTTTGAACCTCTTTCCATGTTCAAGGTGACTACATCTGGTCGAGAGCCTCAATTTTGCCCATATTGGCCTCAAAGCCACGATTTGACACTAGAAAACTGAGAAGCTTGCTGGACGGGACACCAAACGTGCACTTCACAAGGTTAAGCACCATACGGTATTTTTGGAGGTTGTTGAATGTTTCCTAGAGGTTGACAGTCAATGCCTCTTGGGTTCTATACTTGACTACAATATCATCGACATAAGCTTCAACATTGCGCCCAATTTAGGGCTGTAAACAGTTATGAATACACTGTTGATAAGCAGCACCAACAATCTTTAAACCAAAAGGCATCATTACATAGCAAAATACATCAAAAGAAGTAATAAAAGCAGTTTTCTCTTCATCCTCTATTCCCATGCTAATTTGGTGATACCCATGATAGACATCTAAAAAACACAATAATTCACAATCCGTTGTAGAGTCGACATTCTAGTCGATGCAAGAAAGCGAAAAAGGATCCTTAGGACAGGCTTTGTTGAGGTTGCTAAAGTCGAAGCACATTCTCCACTTGCCATGGGCTTTCTTTACAAGGATAGGGTTTGCGAGCCACGTAGGATGACAAACTTCTTGAATGAAGCCCACTTTTAGGAATTTGCCAATCTACTCCTAGATGGCTTGCTTTCTGTACCACAGGTTTGGCATTGGGTTTCACACCTAGTCAATGCTCAATCACCTCCCTATGGACTCCAGGCATATCGGACAGTTGCCATGAAAACACATCTTCGTTTGCCTGGAGGAAAGTGATTCTCACACCTGGTTTCAACGGACAAAATCAAATGCTACTTATGTGTGCCTAGGATGTTCAACACAGATAAGGACGTCACAAGTGAAGTAACAAAAATAATACTTTTATTAAATCTTACAGCAATTGACATATATTGTCTTCTATGTAGATATATGGAGTGGAACAGAAGCACTGGTGCCCAACAACACCGCAGGCAACCGACCGGAAGACACGCGTCTAGAACGTCACAACCTCATTTTGATAGTCTTAAACATCTTCACTCACTGAGCAGCACCACACATGTCGCATAGCATAGAGAAAATAGCAAATGTGAGCACATGACGTGCTCAACAAGTGTACAGGAGAATAATGATATGCAGGCTTATAACAAGAATAGGCTAACACACGGGTTTATTTGCATAAATACGAGTAAGAAAAACAAAAGAACGTGAACATTTGAGCAATTATTAAATGAATGTAACCCAATTAATCCAACCGTTAGACTTCACCCAAAGCTAACCATCTTGTAAACCATAACTATCACCATAACTATAACCACATCCATAACCAACTAATCATTTGAGGATCTAAGTCTCTCATAACCGCGGGCACAGCTATTATAATAGTTTTATACTCTGTAGAGGCTATCCAACTTTTAGCCACAAGTCGTGATATCCTTGTTGCTGTGTTTGCAAGACACTTAACACACACCAGTGGTGTGTCGCCAGGAGAATCACTACAAAGCATGGTCCATCAATTAGGTCCTGGTACTCCAACAATGCCAACCAGGTGTCTAATTGATATGCTAAGTCTTACCCATATCGGTCTTGTGTTTGGTACGGTATTTCTTGGGTTATCGCTCCACGAACCGGTCCTTATATGTGATACTTGGGCAAGAACTTTCCAACTATCCAACAGGGAAATAACCAACAAAACCTAACATCTCTGCTCAGAACGTATCCACAAGCCCACCATAAGAACCAAGATCTCCTAACCCATTCTTTGCCCAAGTCCTTGGGTTTAATGTTACGATACCAAGTTCATCATCACCATTGCACATAACCATTAGTCCTGTAAAGACTAAGCAATTCTACCCAAAAGACTCATACCAACTACCATTTAGGCTTCAAGGAATGTAAAGTAAGAACTAGGTAAACCCTAACATAGGTGACTACCCATCAAGTTGACAGACATCGCATGTAATTTTGTAAAACAAAATATTTAAAATATAGGTTCAAGATGATCAAGGAGTACACTTGTCTTTTACCCAATGCTACTTAATGTTGTCGAAATCTTGGTCATGAAGTCCCTCAAACTGATCCGGAGCGTTATTGACTAATCGCGAATTCTATCGACAAACAAAACAACATGGAATAAACACCAAATAAACTCCAAGAAAAATAGAACAATAAACTGGGATCTTGGATTGGGCTAGACAAGGAGAATAGAGTTTGACTGGACTTCTTTCGAAGAAAGATGAAGAGACAAGAACTAGGGCTTCACATGAAATGACATAAAAGATTAACTGAAGCATTAACATGTGTGACCTACAAATTAATATATTATTTTAATATCATAAACTTATGTTTGTGATACAATGACATGTAGATCTGGCCATGACCTATATGCTATTGCAACAACCATAAATTTACTAATCAAAATAATATCTTGATGTTGTAGGGATCGAGATGTTAATATGGAAAAACTACTATAGAGATATGAGAATTACTATTTGAAACTATCATGGTTGGATAGATCTTGTTTTTAGAAAGAATTGAGCGCAAGAATCACTCAAATCGGAGCTAAAACGAAGAAGATAGGCTAAAAACAAGTTTTGGATTAAATCTGAAAAGAAAAGGATCTATTTGTAAATATAGAAAACTTTAGGGACTAAACTATAAAAAGATAGGGCTTTTTGGTAAATATAGGAAACTTCAGGGGCTTCAGTGCAAAATTGCCAATTTCCTTGAATTTTTGGAAATATTTTTGTACTAGAATAGATTGAATTGCTGACTGACTGGATTGTGCTGATGTGGCAAGGTGACAAGGACAACAAGTCAGCAAAGATGCTGACGTGGATAATGATGTGGCGAGGCTGACTGGATTAATGATGGACACGTGGTAGCTTCTAATTGGTGGCCGAAGGGGTAAGTTGATGATTTAATTTGGGCCATTGAAAGAAGACCCGATGGTTGGAGTTTGATGTGGTGGCCAGAGGGGACGGCTCGCGGTGGAGGGAGCTCCAGACGGTGGCGGACTCACCGGAGGACAGCAGAAACCACATCGCTGGCGTCTGTCCTCGGCAACAAGCGGCGGATAGGCATCAAGAGAGGGTGGTGATCTCACCTCGGGCTTCGATGACATCGGGGAGGTGGCGAGGCGGTCCGGTGACCAGAGAAGGTGGTGGCGGCACTCGACGGCGAAATAGAGGTGGGAACTCATCAGCACGTAGTGCAAAGAGTTCCTCAAGGGCGTGCGAAGCTTCTCAGTGACTCGGTGAGGGCAACCGAGCACAGGTACGGCGGATTAGCCAGCTTGGGCGGCGGGGCAATGGTGGCGGATGGAGGAAGCCTCGGGTTTATGGCAACTCAATGGACTTTAGCACCAGGGGGGCTTGGAGGCGAAACAAGGCAGGGGCTTGCTCAGGTGCTATATATAGGCGGCGAGCTCTAAGACTCCATGATACGCACGCCGAAGAAGGCGGCAAAGACCGGGTTTATCCCGAGCGGACCTCTACGTTTGAAAATGATTCAGTTGGAGATAAGGTGGGGAATTGGGGAAGGTGACCTCCTTGAACCCATTGGCAAGCTTCTAGAGGATTCTCCCTTCGCAACCGGCTCGGATTGGAGCAGGGGTTTAGCTGGTTGGCTTAACTGTGAAGGGAACAGACTCGGCCAGAGGTGGAAGAAGGCATCGACGCGCGGCGAAGGAGGCAAGGGTGTGGGGCACCATCGGGTGTGGGTGGGTGCAGGGGCAGCTGGGCTGGGCGCGTGTGACAGCATGGCCCAGAGAGGAGGCAGGCAGGGCGCAGGTGGGACGGGCCAGGATGGCCGGGACCAGGTGGAAGGGAGGGTGTAGACTCGGGCTGGCAAGAAGGAACGGGCTGGGGTTAGGAGATGGGCCAGGTTAGATTAGGTTTAGGCTTTTCTATTTCTTGGGAGTTTTCAGAAAAGAGAGAGAAAACAAGTAAATGCCAAACAAAATAGCAAGTAAAGCCTAAGAAAAATTCCAACATGCTTTTGAAAACATTTAAAAGCCAATAAAATATTTTGAACTCATGAAAACATTTTGATGTTTTGAAAATTAAATATAACACAAAAGAATTCAAATAAAGTCCAAATGAGCTCAAATAAGATCCAGAGAAAAACAATAAAATGTAAATGCCTATTTTCAGCATAAATGCATTCAAACAATTGTATCCGAATTCAATTTTGAATTTCAATTTAGAAAATAGGCTTTTTCCTATTCTAATCATTCAACCTATAATAAAATATTGAAAAAGTTTAGAAATTTGAGAAATCTGAAAATCAGGGTGTGACAAATCTACCCTCTTTAAAGGAATCTCTCCCTGAGATTCAGAAAGATTTGAGAAGACATAAGGGGACTTGGTCTTCAAATTTTCTTCTCGCTTTCCAAGTCGCTTTTTCTTCAGGGTGGCGACCTCATTGCGCTGACATACTCTGATCAGTTTACTTTTGACGGCTTTCTCAACTTTCTCAACAAACCTTGATTGATTTCCTTGAGTTTGTAAAGGTTTTTCCGAATATTCCATTCTTGGTGTCTTCAACGGTTGTAGTTATCGCTGATATACTGCTTGAACTTCTGACATGCATCACATAGGGCCACTTACTTCACTGCATCACTCTTCATTTTGCACCACCGATAGCGATCCTTGAGATCATGGTACATCTTGGTGCTTTTGGAACTATTTCCCGAGAATCATAGCTTTAACACTTATGATAAATTTCTTTAATTTCTTGATCTTCTCATCTGCTAATTGACATTAGGGGACCTTCTTATTCCACGAGATTTACAGAGGCATATCTTAATTCTGAGAAAAGAGCACTTGTTCTTGATGATCATTTCTGAGATCCGAGTGTAGCTTCTGAGTATTGTCCTTCCTTTGACACACCTTAATTTACTCTATTAAACTTGCTGGGTAGCCGTTTCTAATATCTGTTTTTGGGTTCTAGAACCAAGAGGTTGGCCAGAAAATCTACCACCCCTCCCCCCCCCCCCCTTAAAAAGAGCGGACTTATTTGACTCGCATTTCCAGTTCTTGAGAAGTAAGCAAACTAGAGATAGAGCAGAGAACATCAAATTTTCTCAAGTGAAATGAGGGCAAAAAAACTTCCATTCAAGTCTTAAACATATTGTACTTAAGAAACATGGTTTTATGATACAAAGAGATGACATCGAATCCACATTATTATAGGGCTCCACTCTCAACTTTTTCGGTTCCTACTAAGCTTCTTTGGGCTTGATATTATCCCATTAAGCTCGACTATCTTGAGTTCCTGCTTGAAGGTTATGGTGACCTTGATGCTGAGTTGAGGTCTTCTTCTGGGCTTGGGGCTGATCCGGTTCCAGGCAGGGAAACTTCTTGGGACCTCTTTTAACTCAGTGCGTAGGGTCTCAACAGTGGAAACACACTTTTTTGTGTAGTAGAACCCTGGGGTTTGTTTTCGCACAGATTTGTGGGGTGGGGAATCTGAATGTTAGGACATGGGAGGAAAGCTTTTTCTGTTGTATCATCCTTTTCTTGACTGACGGGAGTGTCTTGTTGCACTAATCAACTTGATTTTCGCACCTCTTGAAACGTTTGGCCCTATTCGGCTGAAATTCGCTATAGGTAATCTTCCAATCATTGATGTTGAGATCTTGAGGACTAATTTGCGTCCGGGTGCTCTCAGTGGGCATCTTACTTCCATTACGTACTTGCGGTTGGGACCGAGTAGGCTTCAGAGTGTTTCTATTGGCCCATCTTGGATACCTCTTAGGACAATATCTCACAAAGTGTCATCTTTCCCCGCAATAGTAACATCCTTTGCCTCAGGAGGGGGTAACTGAGCTATTCTTGGCTTGAGGAGAAGCAGACGGAGTAGAACAAGGTGTTTGATAATCGGAGCACTGAACAGGTGCTTGCGATTGAGGTCTATACTGATTGTTGGGACGAGGCAACGATCCTTGCCTAGGTGCTTGAGTTGTCATACGGAGACGTGCATTGCTTCCCTATTGTAACACCCTAATTTTTCTAATTTTAAATTTTTCTCAATATTTGTTAAAAGTTCAAATGAATTTAAATATTTTATTTAAAAAGAGAGAAAACCCTACTTTATATGAAAGAAAAAGAAAATGACATAGGATATAAGTGAATATCTTGCATTCATGCTGAATTAGGCAAGTAGTATTTTATTTGAATTTTTGATGAATTTATTTGAAGAGTTTTTGCCTTAATTTTGAATTTAAATTTGGATTTGAATTCATAGGAAAAAGAAAAAGAATAAAAATTCTTCTGGGCTATCTTTCACCTTTTTGGCCCAACTCATCGGCTTCAGCCTAGCCGCCGCCGATCTCCTCTCCCACCTGGGCCTCAACCAAGCCTCGGCCCAGTCGCGCGCGCGCCAGCACACTCGACGAAGACGCCGCGCCGAGCCGCCCACACCTGAGTCACCGACGTGCGGGTCCTGCTCGTCAGGCCTTTCTTCCTCCTTCGGTCGGATTCCGACCCGAACTCAATCTTCCTCCTTCGGTCGGATTCCGACCCGAACTCAAACACGCGCCGGCCGCCGCCTTCCGATCCAAATCCGAGCCGTCCCGAGCCTTAAAGCTTCTAGATTTTCGCCAAATCAAAGCCCGGGATCTCCTCTATCTCTAACCTACCATATCTCTAAGGATTTCGCGTTTAAACGGGGAAATCGAGCTCGGATTTGGCCCTCCGCCGCCGTGTCCGAGTCAAACGCGCTGCGCCGTCGCCCTGGACACCCTGAGCTGCCTATATAAGTAGAGCCTCCCTCCCCGAACGCATCTCAACTAGAATTCGCCAAAACCCGAGCCTTAGACGCCTAGTTCAGAGCTCGCCGCCGCTTCGACCGAGCTCACCGCTACGCCGTTCCAGAGCATCGCAGCGCATCCCGAGCCCACCATAGCGAGTGCCTGCCACCACAGAAGCTTTTCCCATCGTCGATTTGATCTCTGCGCCGCCGGAGAGCCTTCTCCGATGAGTTCCCAAAGCCGCCGCCGCCCCCTTCCGTCGCCGACCACCTTCCCGTGCCGCGCCGCCTTCGGCAAGCCCCAAAACAAGATCGTCGTTTCCTCCTGATGCTATTTCACAGCTTGTCGTCGTGATCCGAGGCCGGCGACGAGGTTTGCGCTTATCTCCAGTGAGTCGCCGCCGTGCCCGAGCTCGGCTCCGCCGAGAACCACCCTGCCGATCGTCCCCTTTAAGCTCAGTCGTCGGATCTGTCCTCAACGGCCTAGATTAGATCCCATCTGTACCCCTTCGCTGACCAATCAGAAGCTGCCACGTGTTGCCACTTAACCCAGTCAGCAGCCATACCATGTCACCCATCCACCTCAGCCGCCACCTCAACCTTTCTGCTGATATGTCACCATGCCACGTTAGCCTGAGCTACCCAGTCAGTAATTCAAACCTTTTTCAGTATAAAAATAAATCTGATAATTCCTTTAATTGGTAATTTTGCAATTTAGGCCCTGAACTTTTCTAAAATAACAAAAAGAGCCCTGTCTTTTTACAGTTAGGTCCCTATACTTTTTCATAATTACATTTTGGTCCCTCTATTTTTACAAAAAGGTCCCTGGACTTTCTGTTAATTCAATTTAAGTCCTTTTCTTTTTTCAGATTTAACCCTAGACTTGTTTTAGCCCTAACTTTTCCATCGTAACTCCGATTTAAGCGATTCTTGCGTCGATGGATTCGTTTTTCAGTGCTCTTTCTTTTTAGCCAGTTTTTTTTATCTCGTTGTTCTTTTATTTTGTGCTCTTTCAGTGCTCTTTCTTTTTAGCCAGTTTTTTTTTATCTCGTTGTTCTTTTGTTTTGTGCTCTGTTCTTAGTGTATCTTATTTGTTTGTTTGCCAGTAATTGTGCGATTAGCCGATAACGTCCTGGATCAATTTGAAGAACATCAAGACCAGGAGCAAGAATACACTGAGTAGCAGCAAGGAGAAGGCAAGTGTCCTTGATCATATTGAACCTACATTTTTTTAAATGTTTTGTTTTACAAAACTGCATGCAATATGATGGGTAGTCACCTATGTTAGGGTTTTTTCCTAGATATTCCATTATCATCCCTTGGAACCTAGATGGTTTATGGTTAGGAGTCTTTTATAGATAGATTGTTTAGCCTTGCTTTTGGGATATTGGGAAGTATCATAATTTTGACTAATGAACATATGCAGTAATGATGGTTAATATGATAATGTTTTAGCAACCTGGAACCTTAGGTCTTGAGCATAGAGATGTTGGTGATAGTTGTCATGGTTATGACGTTGGATTAGTATTTGCTCAAGTAACCTAAGTAAGGACCGGTTCGTGAAGCGACCACCCAAGAAGTAACGTACCAACCACGAGGCTGATATGTTTAAGGTGTGACATACTGATTAGAGTTTGTCCAGTGTGCGTTGGGTCAGCACAAAAGGGGGCTTCTGGGTAGGACCTTTGCTTGCGTAAAGCCTGGCGGTGAAACCTAGTGGGCAGACATGCACTGGATTAGTCTCTGGTTAGTGAAAAGTGTCATACAGTGATTCTGGGCGGCACACCACTGGCGTGTGTTAAGTGTCTTGCAAACACGGCAACATAGAATTCACTGGCTCATGGGTAAAGCTGGACAACCTCTGCAGAGTGTAAAACTGTTATAACAGCCGTGCTCACGGATATAAGAGACTTGGATCCTCACATGATTAGATGGTGGTTTGGTTTTGGTTCTGGTACAGGGAGTACTAGATGTTGTGGTTTTGGTCTTAGTACGGGGAGTACTAGACGGTTGTGGTATGCAGGGTGGGGAACCTTGTATGCCAGGTGATGGATTGTTGGGTTACTTTCATTTAATACATGTCTAATGCTTTTGAGTCCAAATGTGTTTTCATTACTCGCATTTACGCAAATAATACCTTCTGTCAGCCTACTCTTGATATAAGCTTGCATGTCATTATTTTCCCACACTTGCTGAGTACATTATGTGCTCACCCTTGCTTTCTCCTACCAAAAACAAATGCTGCTAAGTGGAAGACTTTGAGGATTTCCAAGATGAAGACCTGGTGTTCTAAGGAGCGTGTCTTTCAGTCGGTGCCTGTGGAGTTTTGGTCGCCAATGCTTTCGTCCCGCTGCCGTCGTTTAGATAATGTCGTTTAGGTTAAACTTTGAAGTTGCTTAGGTGAAGTCTTTTATTGTAAGAAGTGAACGTTTGATTAAATAAAGTATTACTTTTGTTACTTCACCTATGACGTCGTTATGTGTGTTAAACTTCCTGGGCACACATAAGCCGCACTTGGTTTTGGCCGTTAAAACCGGGTGTGACAGAGGTGGTATCAGAGCCAGGTTGACTGTAGGATCGCAAGCCTAGTTAGCATGGTCGTCCTAAGGAATTTCCTAGTCGTCTAAACCCATCCAAGCCTTTCCATAAGTTCTCAAACTTATCTCTTGCTATCCATAAGACTATTTCTTACATCCCATCTCTTCCTTTTTAGATGGTTCGCCAGCTACTTACTGCCCGCAAGTCAACCGGAGGACGTCCACCTATTCTACCACGTGTGCCAACTGAAGAGGAGATTGATGACCCCACCTTCCAGAATATGGATCCCGTTCCTGACGTTTATGAGGGTGATGGTCTTCATGCTGGACATCTTCCGCGCCTTCTTTGGGGGATACTTTCTGAACTTGGACATACTCAGAAGCCAATCTACAGGGGAGTGAAGAAACTATACCCTGGATATGTGGAATGGAAGGTTCAAGTCACTATTTATGACTACGAGCGAAGTCAAGATGAGGGTATGGAAGTTCGAAGAGTGGTGGGCATTCACTCAGCAATGGTCCCGAGAGCAACCTTCACCGCTGGAGTTCGAGATGCGGCTCGTCAAGCCATATCCCGTGTTCGTGATCAATACAACAGCAAGATGGACAACTCCCCGTATGCTTACTGTCCCCGCAGAACTCGGGGAAGTGACGAACCGTTTGTGAAGAGCACCTTTGGAGAAAACCCCAAGCTACGAGAGCAAGTTGCCCTTACCATGGCCTTGGCGGACGAGCTCAACTGTGCTTTATGGGAGTTGGGAGAAGTTCGTCAGCACCTTGCCTTCGTCTCCGCTTCCCTTGAGGATGAACAAGATGCAAATCAAGAGGAATTTGAAGATGACGAAGAAGACTTGTCTATCCACTCGCCGCCGTGCAAGAGGATCTGCTTCAACACCCCCGCCGCCTCTGAGGATGGATCAGTTGATTCCTCCCCCTCAGGGTCCCGCACTAGAGAGGAGTCCCAGTAGTGTAGTCATTCCATAGTAGTCTTTTCCTTATTAGAACCTAGCGTCGATGTAATCGTTAAGGGTAATATTAATGTTAGTGTGAGCTTTGTTATGGTGCTAAGTGTGCAAGTTGGAGTTTTTGTTTGAGTGCTGATGCGAGCTGTGGGATGCTTTGGCACTTTGTCCACAGACGCATCTTTATTTCTATATAATATAATATAGATGGGTTCCTTTAGTTAAACTTCTCCAGACTTGCTCATCTACTTCTGTTCTTTTCTTCAACCCTTACCAAATGGTTAACACAAGGAGGAGCATTAACACTCAAGAGGAGAACAACAACAACCAGAATCCACCCCCGCCCCCTCCATCGACCTTGGAGCAGCAGATGGCTATGCAGACTCAAATCTTGCAAGCTATAGCTCAAACAATGGTGCATATGCAACAACAACAACCAAACCATATTCCTCAACCACATAAACCATCAAGGCTTGGAGAATTCAAACGAACTCAACCCCCAGTCTTCAGTCATGCGGTGGAACCAATGGATGCAGATGATTGGCTGAAGGATATAGATAGGAAGCTACACGTTGCTCAGTGCAATGATAGGGAGATGGTTCTCTACGCCTCACATCAACTCACTGGTCAAGCCCTAGATTGGTGGGAAGCCTACTGCGCAGCACATGAAAACCCTGCATCTATCACATGGATGGAGTTTAAAGCTAGTTTCCGCACTCATCATCTTTCCTCTGGGGATGTACGTCTGAAGAAGAAGGAGTTCATGAGTTTGAAGCAAGGACCCATGACTGTGAGGGAGTACCTGACCAAGTTTACTCAGTTATCCAGATACGCACCCAATGAAGTGGACACAGAGGACAAGAAACAGGAACGCTTCCTGGAAGGCCTGAATGACGCCATAGAATATGCGCTGCTACCCCAGGAGTTTCCCAATTTCCAAGCATTGGTAAACAAAGCCCTAATGGTTGAGCACAAGCGCCGCCAGCTGGAAGAGAAGAAGAGGAAGATGTCATTCCAAGGACAAGGAAGCAACACACGATCCTGTCGAGCTACACAGATGTCTCCGCAAGGCCCCATGTTTCGTTCCAACGTTCAGTATCGGACTCAGTCACAAAACTCTGTTCAGCGCTCCAACTATCAGACGCCCCAATCAACCCCACCGGCCACACCTCAAACCAAGAACAGCCCAGCAACTCCAGGCCCGAACAAAGGATGTTTCTATTGTGGAGAAGAAGGGCACTATGTGAATAAATGCCATAAGAAGATGCAAGATCTGGCCCGAACCAACAACACACCAAGGACAACTCAAACCCCAGCCCAGTCACGCAATGGAAGTCAGAACCCCAGCCAGAATAATCGTGGACAACAGAACTATGTGCATGGGAAGGTCAACCATGTCACAGCAAAAGAGGCTATTGATGCTCAAGATGTGGTGTACGGTATGTTCCTCGTTAACTCTCGACCTGCATCTGTTTTGTTTGATTCTGGAGCTTCGCATTCCTTTATCACCATTCAGTATGTTGCAAAGCATGGATTGCCCAAGGTTATGATGAAGAATAATATGTTTATTAGCTCGCCTGGAGGGAATTTGAAGGCGAAATATATATGTCTTAGGATGAGGCTTAGCATAAGGGGGGTAGAATTCCCCGCGAACCTTATAGTTTTGGAAACCAATGGCATAGACGTAATCCTTGGAATGGATTGGTTAGCCAAGTTCAATGGAGTTATAGAATGTGCCAGAAGAGCAGTTCACCTAACCAATGGAGAAGGTACCAAGGTGGAGTTCGTAGCCACGGAACCAGCAACAGAGGATCGGTCTCTCTGTTCACTTGAAGGAACAACCGTTGAGCAGATCAAGATAGTTTGTGAGTTTCCCGATGTCTTCCCCGATGAATTGCCAGGTATGCCACCTGATCAAGAAGTCGAGTTTGTCATTGAGTTGGTACCTGGTACGGCCCCTATAGCAAAAAGGCCATATAGGATGTCGGCTAACGACCTAGTCGAATTAAAGAAGCAAATTCAAGAGCAGTTAAGCAAAGGTTTTATTAGACCCAGTGCATCACCTTGGGGAGCCCCAGTTCTTTTCGTAGATAAGAAGGATGGTAGCCGAAGGATGTGTGTAGATTACCGGGCACTTAATGAGGTAACCATTAAGAACAAGTATCCGTTGCCCCGAATTGAGGATTTGTTTGATCAGATGAGAGGACCCAGGTGTTCTCCAAGATTGATCTAAGATCAGGATACTATCAGCTGAAGATTCGACCGTCGGATGTACCAAAGACGGCTTTCAGTACTCGATATGGGCTATACGAGTATACAGTTATGTCATTCGGACTAACCAATGCCCCAGCCTACTTCATGAATCTCATGAACAAGGTATTCATGGATTATTTGGACAAGTTTGTGGTGGTGTTCATTGACGATATTCTAATCTTCTCCATAAGCAAAGAAGAACACGAAGGACATTTGAGAATTGTGCTACAAACACTCAGACAACATCAGCTGTATGCCAAGCTTAGCAAGTGTGATTTTTGGTTAGACCAAGTCGCGTTCCTTGACCATATCATAACCGCAGGAGGTGTAGAGGTAGACCCTAGTAAAGTGAAGGATGTACTGAATTGGTTACCACCAACCAACGTGTCAGATATCAGAAGCTTTCTTGGATTAGCAGGGTACTATCGCCGTTTCATAGAAGGATTCTCTAGGATAGCCCGACCTCTTACCTCTTTACTTCAGAAGAATGTGGTGTTTAAATGGAGTTCTGCTTGTCAGGCAAGTTTTGAGGAGTTGAAGAAGAGATTGACTACGGCCCCAGTGCTAGTACTACCTGATATTAGCAAGAACTTCGACATCTACTGTGATGCTTCGCGACAAGGACTTGGATGTGTTCTCATGCAAGAAGGTCGAGTCGTGGCCTATGCGTCAAGACAATTAAGGAAGCATGAAGAACACTACCCCACACATGATTTAGAACTAGCAGCTGTAGTTCATGCTCTGAAGATTTGGAGGCATTACCTTATTGGAAAACGATGTGAAATATACACGGATCATAAGAGCTTGAAGTATATTTTCACTCAACCGGATCTAAACCTTCGACAGCACAGATGGTTGGAGTTAATTAAAGATTACGATGTGGGAATTCACTATCACCCAGGAAAAGCAAATGTTGTGGCCGACGCCTTGAGCCAGAAAGGTTACTGCGATTCGATGATGGTTCAAGATAACCAACCTGGGTTATGGAAAGAGTTTGAAAAGCTCAACCTTGGATTTGTGGCAGACATGGAAACAACCACCATGGAATTAGATTGTACCCTTGAACACGAAATTCGGAAAAGTCAACTGGAGGACGAGAAGCTCAAGGGAATTAGATAGCTTATTAAGGAGGTAAAGCTCTAGGTTTCACGGAAGATAGTCAAGGTACAATATGGTTCAAAAAGAGAGTTTGCGTACCTAACCGGGAAGATATTAAAAAGACGATTCTGAGAGAAGCTCACGAATATGCTTACTCCATTTACCCTGGGAATACCAAGATGTATCATGATCTTAAGGATCGTTATTGGTGGTATGGAAGGAAGAGGGAAATTGCAGAATATGTAGCTCTATGTGATACCTGTCAAAAAGTCAAAGCAGAACATCAGAGACCAGCAGGTTTACTGCAACCCTTGAAGATACCTGAGTGGAAGTGGGAAGAAATTGGAATGGATTTTATCGTTGGATTGCCCCGTACCCAGAGTGGATATGACTCTATTTGGGTGGTAATTGATCGCTTGACAAAGGTTGTCCATTTCATCCCAGTAAAAACCACATATAGTGGAGCTAAACTAGCAGAACTGTATATGTCAAGAATAGTATGTCTGCATGGAATACCAAAGAAGATTGTTTCGGATAGAGGAACTCAGTTTACCTCTAAGTTTTGGCAGAAGCTACATGAGTCTATGGACACGAAGTTGAATTTTAGTTCTGCCTATCACCCTCAAACAGATGGTCAAACAGAAAGGGTAAATCAAATATTGGAAGATATGCTGAGAGCATGTGCTCTTAATTATGGAAAAAGTTGGGACAAAAGTTTACCTTATGCCGAGTTCTCGTATAACAACAGCTATCAGACAAGCCTCCAAATATCTCCCTTTGAAGCCTTGTATGGGAGGAAATGTAGAACACCGCTGTTCTGGAATGAGACGGGAGAGAGTCAGGTTTTTGGCCCAGAAGTTCTACGAGATGCAAAAAGACAAGTTCAGGTGATTCGGGAAAATCTGAGGATTGCACAGTCCAGACAGAAAAGCTATGCGGATAATAGACGAAGAGAATTGGTTTTCAAAATTGGGGATTTTGTCTATCTTAAGGTCTCGCCAATGAGGGGTCTTCGTAGATTTAAGGTTAAAGGAAAGTTATCACCAAGATTCATCGGGCCTTTCAAGATATTGGATAAAAGGGGAGAAGTGGCTTATCAGTTAGAATTACCACCTCAGCTGTCAGATGTGCATGATGTTTTTCATGTTTCCCAGTTGAAGAAGTGTCTTCGGGTATCAGAAGAACAATTACCTATGGAAGAATTAGACGTTCAGGAAGATCTCTCCTATATAGAATACCCTGAGAAGATTCTTGAAAGATCGGAAAGAGTAACCAGAACCAAGGTAATCCCAATGTGCAAAGTGCAATGGAGTCACCACTCGGAAGACGAAGCAACTTGGGAAAGGGAAGAAGATCTGAAAGCGAAGTTTCCTCATCTCTTCTCTATTCTAGGTGAATCTCGAGGGCGAGATTCATTCCAAGGGGGGTAGGTTTGTAACACCCTAATTTTTCTAATTCTAAATTTTGCTCAAGATTTGTTAAAAGTTCAAATGAATTTAAATATTTTATTTTAAAAGAGAGAAAACCCTATTTTATATAAAAGAAAAAGAAAATGACATAGGATATAAGTAAATATCTTGCATTCATGCTGAATTAGGCAAGTAGTATTTTATTTGAATTTTTGATGAATTTATTTGAAGAGTTTTTGCCTGGATTTTGAATTTGAATTTGGATTTGAATTCATAGGAAAAAGAAAAAGAATAAAACTTCTTCTGGGCTGTCTTTCTCCTTTTCGACCCAACTCCTCAGCTTCGGCCCAGCCGCTGCCGATCTCCTCTCCCACCTGGGCCTCAACCCAGCCTCGGCCCAGTCGCGCGTGCGCCAGCCCATGCGCCGAAGACGCCGCGCCGAGCCGCCCACACCTGAGTTGTCGACATGCGGGTCCCGCTCGTCAGGCCTTTCTTCCTCCTTCGGTCGGATTCCGACCCGAACCCAAACACGCGCCAGCCGCCGCCTTCCGATCCGAATCCGAGCCATCCCGAGCCTTAAAGCTTTTAGATTTTTGCCAAATCAAAGCCCGGGATCTCCTCTATCTCTAACCTACCATATCTCTAAGGATTTCGCGTTTAAACGGGGAAACCGAGCTCGGATTTGGCCCTCCGCCACCGTGTCCGAGTCAAACGCGCTGCGCCGTCACCCTGGACACCCCGAGCTGCCTATATAAGTAGAGCCTCCCTTCCCGAACGCATCTCAACCAGAATTCACCAAAACCCGAGCCTTAGACGCCGAGTTTAGAGCTCGCCGCGCCACCCTCGCCGCCGCTTCGACCGAGCTCGCTGCCACGCCTGTCCAGAGCATCGCAGTGCATCCCGAGCCCACCATCGCGAGTGCCTGCCACCACAGAAGCTTTTCCCGTCGTCGATTTGATCTCTGCACCGCCGGAGAGCCTTCTCCGACGAGTTCCCGAAGCCGCCGCCGCCCCCTTCCGTCGCCGACCACCTTCCCGTGCCGCGCCGCCTTCGGTAAGCCCCAAAACGAGATCGTCGTTTCCTCCTGATGCTATTCCGCCGCTTGTCGTCGTGATCCGAGGCCGGCGATGAGGTTTGCGCTTGTCTCCGGCGAGTCACCGCCATGCCCGAGCTCGGCTCCGCCGAGAACCACCCTGCCGATCGTCCCCTTTAAGCTCAGTCGTCGAATCTGTCCTCAACGGCCTAGATTAGATCCCATCTGTACCCCTTCGCTGACCAATCAGAAGCTGCCACGTGTTGCCACTTAACCCAGTCAGCAGCCATGCCATGTCACCCATCCACCTCAGCCGTCACCTCAACCTTTCTGCTGATGTGTCACCCTAGTCACCATGCCACGTCAACCTAAACTACCCAGTCAGTAATTCAAACCTTTTTCAGTATAAAAATAAATCTGATAATTCCTTTAATTGGTAATTTTGCAATTTAGGCCCTGAACTTTTCTAAAATAACAAAAAGAGCCCTATCTTTTTACAATTAGGTCCCTATACTTTTTCATAATTACATTTTGGTCCCTCTATTTTTACAAAAAGTTCCCTGGACTTTCTGTTAATTCAATTTAAGTCCTTTTCTTTTTTCAGATTTAACCCTAGACTTGTTTTAGCCCTAACTTTTCCATCGTAACTCCGATTTAAGCGATTCTTGCGTCGATGGATTCGTTTTTCAGTGCTCTTTCTTTTTAGCCAGTTTTTATCTCGTTGTTCTTTTGTTTTATGCTCTGTTCTTAGTGTATCTTATTTGTTTGTTTGCCGGTAATTGTGCGATTAGCCGATAACGTCCCGGATCAATTTGAAGAACATCAAGACCAGGAGCAAGAATACACTTAGCAGCAGCAAGGAGAAGGCAAGTGTCCTTGATCATATTGAACCTACATTTTTTTAAATGTTTTGTTTTACAAAACTGCATGCAATGTCTGTCAATATGATAGGTAGTCACCTATGTTAGGGTTTTTCCCTAGATATTCCTTTATCATCCCTTGGAACCTAGATGGTTTATGGTTAGGAGTCTTTTTTGGGTAGATTGCTTAGCCTTGCTTTTGGGATATTGGGAAGTATCATAATTTTGACTAATGAACATATGCAGTAATGATGGTTAATATGATAATGTTTTAGCAACCTGGAACCTTAGGTCTTGAGCATAGAGATGTTGGTGATAGTTGTCATGGTTATGGCGTTGGATTAGTATTTGCTCAAGTAACCTAAGTAAGGACCGGTTCGTGAAGCAACCACCCAAGAAGTAACGTACCAACCACGAGACTGATATGGGTAAGGTGTGACATACTGATTAGAGTCTGTCCAGTGTGCGTTGGGTCAGCACAAAAGGGGGCTTCTGGGTAGGACCTTTGCTTGCGTAAAGCCTGGCGGTGAAACCTAGTGGGCAGACATGCACTGGTTAGTGAAAGTGTCATACAGTGATTCTGGGCGGCACACCACTGGCGTGTTTAAGTGTCTTGCAAACACGGTAACATGGAATTCACTAGCTCGTGGGTAAAGCTGGACAACCTCTGCAGAGTGTAAAACTGTTATAACAGCCGTGCTCACGGATATAAGAGACTTGGATCCTCACATGATTAGATGGTGGTTTGGTTTTGGTTCTGGTACAGGGAGTACTAGATGTTGTGGTTTTGGTCTTAGTACGGGGAGTACTAGACGGTTGTGGTATGCAGGGTGGGGAACCTTGTATGCCAGGTGATGGATTGTTGGGTTACTTTCATTTAATACATGTCTAATGCTTTTGAGTCCAAATGTGTTTTCATTACTCGCATTTACGCAAATAATACCTTCTGTCAGCCTACTCTTGATATAAGCCTGCATATCATTATTTTCCCACACTTGCTGAGTACATTATGTGCTCACCCTTGCTTTCTCCTACCAAAAACAAATGCTGCTAAGTGGAAGACTTTGAATATTTCCAAGATGACGACCTGTTGTTCTAAGGAGCGTGTCTTCCAGTCGGTGCCTGTGGAGTTTTGGTCGCCAATGCTTTCGTCCCGCTGCCGTCGTTTAGATAATGTCGTTTAGGTTAAACTTTGAAGTTGCTTAGGTGAAGTCTTTTATTGTAAGAAGTGAACGTTTGATTAAATAAAGTATTGCTTTTGTTACTTCACCTATGACGTCCTTATGTGTGTTAAACTTCCTGGGCACACATAAGCCGCACTTGGTTTTGGCCGTTAAAACCAGGTGTGACACCTATCCTTGGAATGACATCTTCCTCTTCTTCCTGTTGACCAGCTGACTATGCTCGGCTTCTGCACATAGAGCTTCTGTGGTCTATAGTAGACATTTCATATTCTGAGCTATGCTTTAGAGGATATGGGTCTGTGTCACCAAAAGTTGTTCCTTGTTGAATTGAGGTGGCATTTGCTGGTTGTTGCTGTTGTTGGTACCTTTACCAAGCTGACCATTCTTTGTGTTCACCATCTGATCGGGATTGAGAAGGAAGGTTGGGAAAAAAAGAAAGGACTAGAAGGAGGAAACCCAACTATACTATTAACTATAGAGGTATATAGGGAACGTCACTGTTACCAGATGCTAAAGCATCCCACAACGCATTCCAACACTCAAATAGAAAACCAAATCACACCAAGCACACAATAGAAATACACACTACCAACATCACTCTAACGTTTTTCAAGAACATGAGAAAATCCCTCTATGGCTCAAAAAACAAAAACTGGGAGAAGCGCGGAGGTAAATCTTCACGCCTTCAGTGTTGTGGTAGTTGATTATTCCTTGTAGAAAAGAGTCTTCAAATTCATCATTGGAATGTTCATGCGAGGTAGAACTGTCAAGTGAGATCTTCAAGTGCATCCTTCCCAACTGGGATGATCCAACAACTAAAAGCTTTGAAAGGGGAGCATTGGAAATTCATTTTGCTCAAAAGATTGAATGGAGAGAGAAATTATAGAGTAGAAAAGTATGGGGCTGGGATTTTCAAAATAGGCTTTTAAATTATGACCTTATGACGCGACCATTCTATCTAGGCTTGCGTCCTACGGTCAATATGGCTCTGATACCACCTTTGTCACACCCATTTTTAACGGACAAAATCAGATACAGTTTATGTGTACCTAGGATGTTCAACACATATAAGGACATCACAGGTGAAGTAATAAAAACAATACTTTTATTAAATAAACGTTAACTCTTACAACAATTGACATATATTGTCTTCTATGTAGATATCTGAAGCAGAACAGAAGCACTGGTGTCCAACAACACTATGGACAACTGACTGAGAGACATACGCCTAGAACGTCACAACCTCGTCTTGATAGTCTTTAACATCTTCACTCACTGAGGAGCACCACACATGTCGCATGGCATAGAGAAAATAGCAAGTGTGAGCACATGACGCGCTCAACAAGTGTATAGGAGAATAATGATATATAGGTTTATAACAAGAATAGGCTAACACACGGGTTTATTTGCATAAATACGAGTAAGAAAAATAAAAGAACGTGAACATTTGAGCAATTATTAAATGAATGTAACCCAATTAATCCAACCGTTAGAGTTCACCCAAAGGGAGGGTGGAGACCCGGGCTGGCAAGAAGGAACCGGCTGGGGTGAGGAGATGGACCGGGTTACATTAGGTTTAGGCTTTTCTGTTTCTTGGGGATTTTCAAAAAAGAGAGAGAAAACAAGTAAATGCCAAATAAAATAGCAAGTAAAGCCTAAGAAAAATTCCAACAAGCTTTTGAAAACATTTAAAAGCCAATAAAATATTTTGAACTCATGAAAACATTTTGATGTTTTGAAAATTAAATATAACAAAAAAGAATTCAAATAAAGTCCAAATGAGCTCAAATAAGATCCAGAGAAAAACAATAAAACCTAAATGCCTATTTTCAGCATGAATGCATTCAAACAATTGTATCCTAATTCAAATTTGAATTTGGATTTAGAACATAGGCTTTTTCCTATTCTAATCATCAACCTATAATCAAATCTTGAAAAATTTTAGAAATTTGACAAATCTAAAAATTAGGGTGTGACAGTGATGAGCTCAAGTTCCTATTTCGGATCAAGTTTGACCCCTATCTTGACCATCTTGGCTGGTTCAGACTAGTCGAGGGGCACTGCCTTGACACCACCACATACCTTCTTGTCCTTAGCACCATTGGTGTTCTCTCCTTTGGTAGTGTCGTTTGACTTGGAGGCCTCGGTGAGGCTCACAAGCTTGGAGTCCTTGATCTTAGCGGTGGCTTAATGCTTTTACCCCTTAGACTATGATGCCTTTCGAAGTGGTTGCCGCTCGGTAGAAGTGTTCGACCATATCTAGGCTCTTCTTGTCACATTTGACTGCTGCATGTTGATCTTCCTTGATGGTTATGATCCCTTTGGGGCCTGGGATCTTCAACGTCTGGTATGCGTAGTGTACTACAGCCATGAACCTGCCGAGCATTGGGCGACCTAAGATCAAATTGTAAACTATCTCGAAATCTGCAACATCAAAAGTTAACTTTTCTGTGTGAAAGTTGTCGAGCTGGCCAAAAATGACTGGTAGCTCAATCTGGCCAAGGGGTATGGTCGATGAGTTCAGAATTATACCATGGAAGGGTTCCACTCATTTCTTGAGCTCTGACCTTTTGATCTCCATCTTGTCTAAAACGTCTTAGCGAAGATGAGGTTAAGGGAACTACCCCGATCGACAAGGTCCGAGAAACTTTGATGTGAAGGATAGTCGGTTAGACCACAACCGAATACCAACCCAGGTGTGGGACTATGACTGGATGGTCAGCTTGGTCAAAGGTGATCTTGACTTTCGACCACTTGGGGTACTAAAGAGGCCCGGTCAATGCTAGATTGATCTCCTTTTCGACTGCCTTGTACTGTCTTTTGGACTTATACGAGGCAGATCCTCTGAAGATTTGTGCCAAGCTCTGATTGGCCTCATGGAATTTAGGCTCATCATCTTTAGCATCTGGCTTGGACTATTTGCTGTGATATTCAGTAACAACAGCCTTGAGCTTATCATCAACCTTTTTTTGATGACGTGGCATTCGTCAAAGTCGTGCTAGTTGGTCTGATGGATGGGACACCACTTCTCGCCACCTCAACTCAGGCCTTTCTTATCTCCAGTGTTGTGTGACTTGCTTCTATAGACCGCGTCTACAGCCATGTTTGGGCCCTTGCGCTTGTCACCAGTTTTATTTTTCTTCCCCTCATTCTTCGAGGACTCAGGCTTGTCCTTACCAAACTAAGGATTCTTGGCGTGTACCTAGGCTTTAGCACGCTTTGTGTACTTGTCGGCCAACTTGAAGAGCTCCTTAACCATATGAATCTTCCGGGTAGCCAACTTCCTGACAAGATCCGTGTCCTTCACACCTCGCTTGACGGTAATGACAACTGACTCGTTAGAGATGACTGGGATCATATTACGCTTGTCACTGAACCTATGAATGAAATCTCCATGGGATTCATCCTTACCCAGATTCAGTTGATGAAGATCATCTTTCATCCCCAGGTGCTCAAACGTACCCTAGAAGTTTGTGATGAACTGAGCCTTCGGTTCAACCCATGATCGAATCAAAATGGGCACCAAGTTTAGCAACCAGGACCTCGCATGTCCTTCGAGGGAGATTAATAGATAATTGGCCATTACCCTATTGTCACTACCAACTGCTCGAATAACAGTGGTGTAGATCTGTAACCACTTGTTACGGTTGAGCTTCCCGTTGTACTTCTGGATTGTACATGCTTTGAACTTCTCGGCCATTGTATCGACAAAAGCTCATGCATGAAAGCTTCGCAGCCTCTATCGAATTCCTTGGGAGAAGATGGCGGAGGACTATTACGCATGTTCCTTTGACCAGGGGAGCCACGTCGACCACCTCGTCTCAGATATCTATGGTCTATCACTCTCTGTAGATCATGTCGATCATGAGTAATGCAGTTCCTTAAGTCTTCCTAATTTCTACGCCTATGGATAAGGCAGTCACAATTCGGCCCATAGGGTTATGCTCGATTTTGACTACCCGAGCTTCCCGTCTACGATCCCTTGACTCGGGGATGTTTGCATCCGTTGATCCTCGAACTGCACCTTGCCAGCTGGGGTGCCTAGAGCCACTGGGATTATTTACTCAAGCTGCCTAGATTTGAGCCGCGTCGAGCAGAGTCTTGAGTTGGTTGACCATCGGGGTTCGTAGATTCGCCAAATCCAACTCGGGGAAAGATCTTAGAATTATGTGGGCGCCCTAGACATTGGCCTCTAGGGTACTGAAAACACTACTACCCAAACTTAGCTGTGGTTAGACCGATGTTGCTCCGTGATTGCTATTATGAGGGAGTTTGTTCTTTGATCTCTAGCGCGCTGCTGGTGGAGTGTATCCATGGCAAGTCATCATTGAAGATCGAGATGAACTTGACCTTCTGTGGCCCATCGATGATGAGTAGTATCAGAGATAGTGCCCGACTGTAGCGCCCCCGTGGCACTGGTTCCTGCAGCAACAGCTGCTGCTGCTAGGTCTTCAAGGTTTTCCACATCATCGTTCATACAGCATCCGGATCTCCAGCGTTGTACTCAACGAGTGCTTCACTGGCACCAGCCATAAACAAAAATTGATCTATTTGACTGCTCTGGCCATCGATTGAGCCACCGTTGTCACTTCCCTGACTTCCGCCATCACTGTCGGTGTCCATAAACTGGAGAACGTTGGGCTCCTTGGGATCCTAGTCGAGGTGCCCATCTCACGGTATGTGTCCAATAGGCTAGACTCGAGAATACCAATTTACATCAGTCCACCTTGATTGTCCTAATGGTAAACCATAGTTCCTAAGGTGATCTCGGAGCTAGCGGGAGGTGATTCAAAGATAACTGCCGCCGATTCAAAGTGGTCATAGAAACCGGTGTCAAAGAATCCAACGCGGATGCACACTTGAGATACGATCGATCTTGAAAAATAGAAGAAGAGCCCTACTTGGCATGGCAACTGTCAAAGTTTTGTTCCTAATAATGTGTCCGTAATTAGACTAGGGTAACTTCGAGATCAGGGATCGAGCACGAAAATAATACACGCGATGTAGATAGGTTCAGGCCCCCGACTGGAATAATATCCTACGTCATGTATGGATGTTGATGTATATATATTCTCCCGAGTACAAGCAATAGGACTTGACCTATTATAGGGAGTAGATTGGATCTAAACTAAACTAGAGATGAAGTCGTTGAGTATCTCCTATAGTCTTGATTCTTGCGTTGAGTCACATATGCGTTGAGTTGAGTTGTGTTGTTCTTTGAAGGGTCTGGATCCCCATCTTATATAGGCCATAACGCTGCCCTGAATCTATCTATAATCAACAAGGAGTCCTTCACTTTGTCAATCAAGGCAAGACAGCTGAATCTAGCTTCGATACTAGTCACACTTAAGTCGGTTAACCCGGTCGCAACCTTCCTAGTATACGTTCTTGAAATCCCTGAATATACTTGGTCCTGCAAATTCGGATATGCAATATCTGGAGTCATTAAAGATACGAACAAGATATCCTATCCATATAGGATATACTCCTTATACGTATATACCTTATAGTTAGATATTCGATATGCATTTTTCTAGAGAAAAAACAAAGGCTGCTTCAATTAGTACAAAACAAATAACCAATCTCTAACTTAAAAAACATGTCACAAACTATACTCTAGAAGTCTAGATTCTATGTGAAGATACTCTCGATCTTGACGTTCCAACTCGCGGACAAGACATGTAAGTTGACCTTCTCGTTCTCTTTGAGATGAAGGCACCTGAGTTTATTTGCATCCATTTCGAGCACCTGAGTTTACGTTCTAACTCTACTATAGCATGTGTGCAAGACATTACGTGTACGTCAGCATTTCACCAAGAATCCGACGGCGACAGGCAACTGATCTGTCATGTCAACAGTGGGCAAGATAGGAAAACTTCAAGGACCACCACGTAGTGGTTAACTTACAACCTATCAGAAAATGCTAGGCCAGCTGAAACAGTACTGCACTTGCAGCGTCAGAGTTAAGCCACTGAGATCAAGATACTACGCAAGCAATATACGATGTGACGCTGTTTGTCTAAACATCCGCTTGTGCTTTTGACATCTCTAGCGAGTGCTTCCTTAGTTTTCTTTTACTTATCATTTTAGATATATCCAGTCATCGATAACCACAACATTAATTAAACTACTACTTATAAAGGTGAAAGCAAAAATTACATAAGCTTGGGTTGTTACAAAGGTCCACACCAATATAATGTAATTCCTTATTATTTCTTAACGGTCAAAACCTGATTGCACGTGTTGTAGGACAAGTGGAGGATATCTATTATCAGAAGAAGGGAATAAGATTCAGTACAAGGTTTTCGATTTAGTGCCAAGAAAATATTGCATTTGATAAATTGTGGTAACAGTGTAATATTATTGCCACAATTTTAATTTTACAATATACTGTTGTTGTAACATTATAGAAGTTCTTTGGAGTATAAACATGCTATCGCGTAAAAATAACTTTTGTGAAATTACTGTTGCCACGATTTTACGTGGTTAAATAAACTTTAACCATGCAACGGAAAGTCACTGCGATATCTAATTTTTCCTTCCAATAAATAAATATAATTCATTTATACTAATAGATAGAAATCGGTTTGACACTACCAGGTACGCACTATACTTAACCCCTTTAATTTTTGAATGGAAGAAACATTGAGGAATTTTGGAGGATCCAATTCCTATAGAAAATTTTCGTATCGTGGGCATTTAAAATGTTCGGGATACCACTAAAATTTCTTTGAAAATCCGATAGAATGAGCATACTTCATTTGCCTCCATGCATCCAAGTTTAATTAGTACTCCCTCCATTTCAAAATATAGGACGTATTAGGATTCTGAAAAATCAAATTTCGTATATTTTAACCAACAATTAGTCAAATTATGCACATATTTAGTATACAAAAGATATACCAATATATTCATATTTTACATATCTTTTAATAAGATATTAATTTAGTAGTAATTGATGACATATTGTAGGAGAAATTAATGGTAAAAGTACACTTCTAAAGATTTTTTTAAATCTTAATACGCCCTATAAAATGAAATAGGGAGTAATACCTACGATTCAAAATGTAAGTTGCTTAATACTTAGGAAAGTTAATGATTGTTAAATGACCATGCTTAACCTTCAATCATGGGCTTTTTAGTAATTAATTAGAGTAGTAGAGAGACACGGGAAATTAAGATGCTTGCAAAAGCTCACGCAAAACCGGAAAATCGATGAAAAAGTGCCACAAAATCGTAGAATAACTTACATTTTTTATAGAGTGAGGATAGCTAAAATGGCTTGCATTTTGGATTGGAGGGAGAGTATTGCTTCATGGCGATAGCAATTCTCACCACTCGAGTTGACTTGCAGAGGTAATCTTATCATCATTGGCTGAACGAATTATTGCCTTGGCTGCTAGAATTTACACTGAAACGATTGGCCTCAAGTGCACCTAATAAAGACAGTTTCTAAGGAGCTGTGTGTAACTCCTTAAATTTTCAATTTTTTAATAGTTTAAAATTTTACTAGAATTAAATAGGAGTTGTATTTTTTTCAAATAGAAAGAAATTAATTTCTAAATTTAAATTATCATAGGTTATATTTGTGCTTGATGCATTTATGATGTAGTAGTTGCAATAGGTTTTTATGACTGAAAAATGTTTGCAAAAGTTCGCTAGAAGGTGTCGTTTAAAAGCGCTTTGCGAAAACAGTTTAAAAGTTAAAATGAAAAGCATTTTTGTTTTTCTCTAAACCTTTGCGGGCCAAAACCCTTCTCAACCCGGTCCAAGACCTATCTCTCCCTCCTTTTTTTCCTTTCTGGGCCGCTTTCCACCTCCCTCTTCCGCTTGGGCTCGTCCCGACCACTCCCCTGCGCCCCTCTCTCTCCCGCGCGCTGGGTCGAGCCACCCAGCCCAGCCGGCCTGCCCCACGCCCGAGCCGCCTCCCTCCCGCCTCTAACTCTGCCGCGTGGGACCGCACCGAACCGCCAGCAACCCCGCCCTTCTACCTTCCGTCAACTCGATCCCCTTCACTGTCGCTGTCGTGATTGCTGTGCCTCCCCAAGCCCTCTCCTCTCCCCAAAACTGTTGGAATTAGTGCCTTAACTCTCAATCAAATGTCCCCGGCTATTTCCCCCTTCTTTACCCCTCTCTATTGCTTAATCAAACCAGAAATCACCGCCATTGTGGCCACTGGAGCTGCTGGCCGTTTCTCTGAGCCCTGGCCAATCCACTCTCCGTCTCGTGTGTATAAGCCACCCTTCACCTTCTTGGTCAGTTTCTGCACACTTTGCATCCACTCCCGCATGTGTTCTCGTTCGGTTTTGTCGTCGACGCCATTTTCTTCCCCATCTCCGGTGAGTGGCTCCGCCACATCCATTCACCGCTGTCGGGCACTCATTGACCAAGCTGATCCCCTCACAGTGTGCACAGGTGCTTGTGGATTCCTTTGCATGGATTGTCGACCTCTCTCCGCTGCTGGAGGCCGCCCGCACCATGCCCGAGCACCAACGGTCGCCTCTCACCGTCGTCGGCCGTCCACCGCCTTTCTCCACCTTTGAGGACCCCTCGATGAGAATCCTCGCGTGCTCCTCTCTGTTTTCCGCCACTCACCGGCGAAGCCCGACCGTTGAAGCGCCGTTCCGACCGCTCTCCTACCGCCGTGCTTAAGCCCGCCGGTGCCCTCAGTCCACGGTGGACTGGTGAACCGAGACCCCCCCTTTGGTTCACAACCGTGGTCCTAGTCCACTACTCTTTTTCCTCTTTTTTCAATACAAAAGTAATTCTTTTCTCGCTTTTTGTGTTTAGCATGCGCAATAATCAAGATTTTCAGTATAAAAATTAATCGGTTTATTCTTTGAAATTAAGTAAAATTTGCAGAAAAGCCCCTAGAACTTCAAATGCTTATAAATTTTTGCTCGTAGCTCCGATTTGGACGATTTTCACGCTCAAATTCTCATTGCGATGTGTAGAATCTTTTTATAGGATTTTTTTTCCTAGTTTCACTACTGTTTGGTTTACTATTCTTAGTGTTTTTCCTTATATGCCTTTTCGGTGTGTCGATTAGGAGGTGAGCAGTTCATGAACCTGCAAGATCAAGCTTTTAAAATCATGGGAAATGAAGGGTAGATATGCTAGTTGCTGTCATAGTTGGGGAAATGTTAAACTTGACTAATGTTTATGCAACCAGAACTGGGTATGGTAATTTTGTAGCAACATAGTATAGGGATTTAAACATGATGGTTGTGTGATGATGGTGCGGGAATACACATGTGCGGGAAATACATAATTGGTTTTTGATTGTTCCTATGTGGGATCCTAAGGACCGGTTCTTGAAGCCTATAACCAAGTTAAAACACACAACCACGATGTTTATATGGGTATGGTCTAGTCAACTAATTAGCCACCCCTCTGACTCTGTGGACACCAGTGGACGGTTGAGTGGCACAAGATGGAGCTTCTATAGTGATGTAATCACTATTAGTGGTGAAACCTTAGTGAGTCCATATAAGTCGACGAAAGCTTTGTAAAAGCCTTGCAGTGAGACCTTGACTCCACACCCCGGAAGTGTGAAGCGACACGAGAATCATGACTATTGGGGAAAGTTATGCAAACTCTACAGGGTATCAAACTGATCGATCAGCCGTGCTCACGAGCGGGCTTGGACATCTTCTTGATTAGTTGGGATTAGGGTTTTGGTATGGTTGGTCAGGTAGCCATGTAATGGAATTACCTAGTAACTCTTGGTAGTCGGATGGAATCGATGAGTTATCCTTCTTGTTATAGTTGTGTCCTCACTTAGTAAATAGGATGTCTGTTGTAAGAGTTATAAGTCACAGTTGCTTAGTGCAATTAACCAATGTCTAATCTTTTCTTGACTTAGGCCACATATCATGCTTTCTTACACTTGTGGAGTACATTATGTACTCACACTTGTTGCTCCCTTGCTTGCATCCTTCTACAGTTCAGAAGCTGTCAATGAAGCTTCATCCTTCGATGGAGATGACTTCGACCCGAAGCTCCTTTTCTATATTGGTGTGCCCCCAGTTGATGCCTATGGAAGATGGAAGATCCTCTGGTACTGGGGTTTTCTTTTTCGTTGTGTTTTTCTTCTGGACCCTAGGTCTTTTGTAATAAGTTATAACGTTATTGTAATAATGGCACTGTGATGATACATTGATGATGTAACGCATGTATAGAACTTGATCCTGGCATACATGTGTTGTACCTGGTTTTGTTCCTTTGAAACTGGATGTTACAGAAGTGGTATCAGAACCATATTCACCGTAGGACGCAGCTTAGATAGAAATGACATATTAAGGACTTATTCTTGTATAAACTACTTTTGTAAAATTGTTTTCCTTTCAGTTTTTCCTTACTCTGTCTATTGCTCTTTATAAAATTCTTACTAATTTTCTATCTTCTTCAAATTTTAGATGGCCCGCACGAATATCACCCCACGCAAGCGTGTCCTGGTCCTTCCATAGGAGGTTCCCACTGGTGTTGTCTGGGTGCACCAACCCCCTATCGAGTTCCACTTCGACAGACAGCACACCGGCTACTTCTCCCACACACTTTGGTACCTGCTTCAGGGTCTGGGCTTCCATGACGCCCTAGACTACAAGGGAGTTAGAGTTCCCCTTGGAGGCCATGGTTACTCCTAGACAGTGGAGGTTACCATGTTCAAAAAGGCTACTGACAACGATTTTCACCGAGTTCACCGTGTTCACTCTGCCATTGCCCCTAGAGCTACCTTCGAGGCTGGGATCAAGGATGCCACTTGCCAGGCTCTAGCTATTCTCTGCCAAGAGAATAGACAGGTTCTTTGCCTCACTTAGTTTGGCAAGTTCCCGCAACATTCTACCAGTAGTCTGGACATCTTCGCACCTATCAACAATGAACCAGATGTCTATCTGAGAGAGTAGGTCCACCTCACTGCCGCCCTATATACCGAGCTCGGCAGAGCCCTTGAAAAGCTTGAGGGTATGCATTAGCGTCACACGGAGCAAGAGTAGAGAATCCGTGAGCTTCAGATTCTTCTTGAAGATCCCAACCAATTCCCTGAGGAGCCTCCTGAGAGACCCGTGGCTGCACCACCCCATTCTCCTTCACGCAAGATGCTTTGCCTAGAGGCTACAGCAGGTCCAGCATATGAGGAGTAGTGTCGAGCTAGGAGGATATCCTTAGCAGAACAAATCATTTAGTCCCGAGTGTTTCAGTTGTTCTATGTCGTCTATTGAGTCTGTGGTTGATATTTGTGTCTGTCGTGTGAACGTTGCCATGAGTTGGATCTTTGCATGGGTGTTGGTGTAATGTGGGGGTTCTTCCTCTTCATTACATCAATTAATAATACAATAATAGTTAGGAGTCTTTTCTTTCTTTCATGCTTCATCTGTTCTTATCTATTATTGTCTTGTTTTTCTGCCCTTGCTTTTCTTTTATGTTCCCCTCTCATATCTTGACTACCAACAGATGGTGAACACCAAGCATGGCAACAATAACACCAACACTAACAACATTAACAACAACACCAATGCCAACCAGCACGATTTTCCACCCCCGCCCCCTTTGATGAATGCCAACCAAGTGATGACAATACTCCAAGGTCTAGTGCATGCTATAAACCAGCAACCTTAAGTCTAGCAAGCACCGCCGCAACAGTCGTAGTCCAGGCTCAGGACATTCCTAAGTACTTAGCCACCCAACTTCTCCCAGGCAGTTGAACCTATGGAGGCCGATCACTGGTTAAAGACTATTGAGAGCAAGTTGTAGATAGCCCAGTGTACCAGAAGGGAAAGAGTTCTTTTTGCTTCCCATCAGCTTATTGGACCAGCACAAGAATGGTGGACAACATAAACTGCCGCTGATGAGGATCCCAAGAGATCACATGGGCAGAGTTCCAGAACGGCTTTTGATGAGGACATCACTCTTTCGGATACACACACACCGAGTATTCCTCCAACAATAGGTCCATTGACACGAGCTCGTGCACGTCAACTAAATCATGAGGTGAGCTTGTTCCTTAGTATTCCTTTATATTTTGATAAGGATGGGATGCTACTGAATAATTGTGATGTATTGTTACTTAGGAACATGGGAGAAGAACAGCAAGGGCGCCCAAGCCAAGGTGGAGGACCAATCAAGTTCGAGTCCGTTTCGGAGTCCAGGACCAGCCTGCACTAAAATCGTCGCCCAGGACGCATACGAACTCCGTTTTCGACGTTCTACACATGGTTGGAAAGCTAAGGAGATAAGCTTTCCAACAGGACTAGTCCTATGTCTAAATTCTTTCTGAGTCAACAGGAATCGTCGAAATAAATAGACGTCCAGAATCTGTCAGGGTGCTGCGCCACCATCTTTTGGGCCGTTGGGCCGTGTAACGTGTTGGAGTCCATTAGGGACGCGTCCAGGGGTCCTTGACTGACCCTAGTCTTTTATATACAGTAGCCGCCGCCCTAATTAGGGTT
The DNA here is from genome assembly GCF_958298935.1 of Phragmites australis. Taxonomy (NCBI): domain Eukaryota; kingdom Viridiplantae; phylum Streptophyta; class Magnoliopsida; order Poales; family Poaceae; genus Phragmites; species Phragmites australis. The sequence continues at coordinate 17,172,075 of NC_084941.1, read as the reverse complement.
GGGTTTTGCTTAGATATTGATCTACACACAGATTATGAGATTTTCGCTCTTGTTCCGGACCAACTAGGCCACCGCAAGAGTTTGTGGAACCCCAACTTCGAGTGCTTGAATTCTATTCGCAATATTTCAGATTGCATCTTCTACGTTCTTGCTTGTGTTCTCGGTACGCTTGCAGGGATTGAGCCTTCTTGGCGAGGTCAACCGCGCGACACGGTTGATAACCAACAGAGCTGTGGTGTAGTGATTGCAAGGGAGATGATCTGTTCGGGTCGAAGCCTTTGGATCATCAATGTTGAGTTCTCCACCCACCAACTTATCGCTACCTATCGGAAGATCAGGCCAACATTACTCATCAGCTTTCGTGCACATCATGTCCCTGCAGGAGAAGTGAAGCTGAAGAGGAAGGAGTTCCTCAGTTTGAAGCAAGGACCCATGATAGTGAGAGAGTACCTCACCAAGTTCACCCAGCTCTCTTGCTATGCCTCCAATGATTTGGATACCAATGAAAAAAAGTAGGACTATTTCATGGAGGGTCTCAACACAGGACTACAGTATGCCCTCTCGGCCAAGGAGTACCCTAGTTTTCAAAAGCTGGTAGATAGAGATTTCATCATGGAGAAGAAGAGATAGAATCTGGGAGAAGAATGCAAGCATAGCCTACAAGGTCAGTCTTCAGGAAGCAACAACCATCCCCGTTTTAACCCCCACCTACAGGTCTTATGTTCCACCATGGAGGACCAAATCAGCTGCAGAGGCCACCGCAGAAGATGCCCAAACAGGTTGCAGGTGCATACAAGCCGGCAGTGCAACCAATGTAGCAGCAGCAGCAGCAATAGTCGCAACCTAATTTTCAACACCAGCGACCAAAAAACAACAACCAACTCCAGCAGCAAAATCGTACAGGTCAAGGATCAGGCAACATCAGCTCATGTTTCAGTTGTGGTAACTTTGGGCACCTCGCCAAAAAGTGTCACAAGAAGTAGCATGGTCAAGCACAGGCTAAGGGCAACAACAGCAGCCCTGGTAGAATGCTATGCATGGTCAAGTCAATCATGTTGCCGTGGAAGAAGCCTAGGATGCTCCTGACATGGTGTTGGGTATGTTTTCCGCAAATTCTAACCCTACTACAGTTTGTTCAGTTCTGGTGCTACGCATTCTTTCATATCATCTCAGTTTGTGATTATATATAAATTGCCAAGAACAGTAATTAAAAATCACGTGCTAGTTAGTTCTCCTAGAGGAGAAATGGAGTCAAGACATGTATGCCCTAACATAAGTATATGTATAAGGGGGTAGACTTTCTTGCAAACCTCATCATTCTGGAGTCTAAGGGAATTGATATCATACTGGAAATGGATTAGTTAACCAAGTACAATGGAATCATTGAATGTGCTACGAAGATAGTACAGTTGACACACACAGATGGTACCAAGGTAGAGTTCCAAACTATGACGGAGTCAGCTATCAACGCCAGTCTCAATAAAGCCAATGCAGTGGAATATACAAAAGTGTTCAGTGAATTTCTAGACGTCTTCCCGAAGGATTTGCCAAGTATGCCATAAGATCGTAAAATTGGTTTCGTTATTAAGTCGGTATCTGGAACTGCTCCTATATATAAGAGACTATATAGAATGGATGCCAATCAGCTGGCTGAGCTCAAGGAGCAAACCCAAGAGCTACTAGACAAAGGGTTTATTCGCCTCAATTCTTCACCCTGGGGAGCCCTAGTTATCATCGTATGAAGAAGGATGGAACACAAAGGATGTGTATAGATTATCAGGCCGTTAATGAAGTAACCATCAAGAACAAGTATCTTCTACCCCGCATTGAAGATCTGTTTGACCAGTTGAAAGGAGCAAGTGTGTTCTCCAAGATCGATCTTCAGTCTGGGTATCATCAACTGAAGATTCGCACCTCAGATATTCTAAAGATCGCGTTTGTTACTCGATATGATCTGTATGAGTTCACAGTAATATCTTTCAGGTAGAAAAATGCTCCAGCCTACTTCATGTATCTAATGAATAAGGTCTTCATGGAGTACTTGGATAAGTTCGTCGTGGTATTTATTGATGACACCCTGGTTTACTCCAAGAATGAAGAAGAGCACAAGGAGCACCTAAGGTTGGTACTGCAGAAGCACAGAGAGAACCAACTGTATGCTAAATTGAGTAAGTGTGAGTTCTGGTTGAAGGAAGCTCCCTTCTTTGGTCACATTATATCAGCGGAGGTGTGTCTGTGGACCCATACAGAGTGAATGATGTTCTGAACTAGAAACCATCGCAGAATGTTTTAGAGATCCACAATTTCTTGAGTCTAGCAGGATATTACCGTTGTTTCATAGAAGGGTTCTCCAAGATAGCAACTTCTAGAGAAAGGAGCAGAGTTCACATGGACAGCTGCTCGAGAAGCTAGTTTCAATGAGTTAAAGAAAATATTAACCTCAGCTCCAATACTGATCATGCCAGACACTCGAAAGTCGTTCTCAGTGTATTGTGATACATCTCGTCAAGGTTCAGGATGTGTGCTTATGCAAGAGAGTCATGTGGTAGCATATGCATCTATGCAGTTAAGGAAACATGAGGAGAACTATCCGATACATGACTTGGAATTAGCCGATGTGATGCATGCGCTCAAGATCTGGAGACACTATCTGATAGGTCAAATGTATGAGGTCTATTCAGATCATAAGAGCTTGAAGTATATTTTCACTCAACCAGATCTTAATCTCACAACGCAGATGGTTAGAGCTCATCAAAGATTACAACTTGGGAATCAACTATCACCCAGGAAAAAGAAATGTGGTGGCTGATGCCTTAAGCAAAAAATCTCAGGTCAACACTCTAACTCTCCAAGAGATGAGTCCCGAGCTATCCAAGAAATTTGAGAAGTTGATTTTGGGAATGTTGTGTAACACCGAAATAGTTGCAATGCAAATAGACTCAACGCTTGAGCAAGATATAAGGAAGGGTCAACTGGAGGACGAAAAGATCTTGGAAATTAAATAGCTTATCAAAATTACCAAAGCCCCAGATTTCATTGAAGATGAGCAAGGCATAGTGTGGTACAAGCACAGGATTTGTGTTCCGAATGTGAAAGCTATTTGGGATACAAATTTAAGGGAAGCTCATGATTCAGTATATTCCATTCACTCAGGAGGTACCAAGATGTATCAAGATCTTAAAGATTAGTATTGGTGCGACGGAATGGAATGCATAGTGGCAAAATACATGGCTTTGTGTGATAGTCAGCGAGTCAAAGCTAAGCATCAGAGACTAGCAGTGGTACTACAGCCATAGAAAGTACCTGAGTGGAAGTGGGAAGAAATTAGCATGGATTTCATAGTGAGCCTACCTCGAACCCAGTCAGGATATGATTCCATATGGGTCATTATCGATCGGTTGGCAAAAGTAGCTCATTTTATTCCGGTCAAGGAAATCTATAAAGGTTCAAGACTACCTGGGTTGTATATGTCCATGATTATGTGTCGGCATGGAGGACCCAAGATAATCGTATCTGATCGTGGTAGTTAGTTTACTTCACACTTCTAGCAGCGCTTACATGAGTCCACGGATACAAGGTTGAATTGTAGCTCAGCATATCATCCGCAAACTGACGGTCAAATAGAAAGAGTAAATCAAATCCTTGAAGATATGTTGAGGGCTTGTGCTCTGAAGAATGGTAACAGTTGGGACAAAAATCTACCGTATGCAGAATTCTCATACAATAATAGTTATCAAGCTAGTCTCAAGATATGTCCTTTTGAAGCCTTGTATGGAAGGAAGTGTAGAACCCCACTGTTCTGGAAACAGATTGGGGAAAACCATGCATTTGACCCAGAAGTTCTAAGGGAAGTAGAAAGGCAAGTGCAAGAGATCAGGGATAATTTGAAAACTGCTCAATCAAGGCAAAAAAGCTATGCAAATAATCGACGCCAAGAATTGACCTTCGAAGTAGGAGACTTCGTGTATCTCAAAGTGTCACTGATAAGAGGTCTATGCAGATTCAAAGCCAAGAGCAAGCTTTCACCTCGATTTATTGGTCCGTACAAAATACTGGAAAGATGAGGTGAAGTAGCTTACCAGTTGGAGTTATCACCTCAACTCTCAGGAGTGCATGATGTTTTCCATGTGTCGTAGTTGAAAGCAGAGTTCCCCTATCTCTTCTCTGATCCTTCCGAATCTCAAGGGAGAGATTCAACATAAGGGGGGTAGGTTTGTAACACTCTAAATTTTCAATTTTTGCAATAGTTTAAAATTTTGCTAGAATTAAATAGGAGTTGTAATTTTAGTTCAAATAGAAAGAAATTAATTTCTAAATTTAAATTGTCATAGGTTATATTCGTGTTTGATGCATTCATGCTGTAGTAGTTACAGTTGGTTTTTATGAGTGAAAAATATTTGCATAAGTTCTCTAGAAGGTGTCATTTAAAAGTTAAAATGAAAAGCTTTTTCCTTTTCCCAAAACCTTTCGAGGCCAAAACTCTTCTCAACCTGACCCAAGACCCATCTCTCTCCCTCCTTTTTTCCTTTCTAGTCTGCCTTCCACCTCCCTCTTCCGCTTGGGCCCAGCCCGGCCACTCACCCGCGCCCACTCCCTCTCCCGTGCACTAGGCCGAGCTGCCCGGCTAAGCCAGCCTGCCCCATGCCCGAGCCACCTCCCTCCCACCTCTCTCTCTGCCGCATGGGACCGCGCCGAGCAGCCAGCCGCCCCACCCGAGCTGGCTCCCTTCCTTCTATCTTCCGCCAGCTCGATCCCCTTCATCGCCGCCACCATGATTGCCATGCCTCCCCGTGCCCTCTCCTCTCCCAAAAATGGTCAAAATTAGTTCCTTAACTCTCAATCAAATGTCCCTAGCCATTTCCCCCTTCTTTACCCCTCTCTATTGCTCAATCAACGCAAAGCCACCACCATTATGGCCATTTGAGCCACCGACCGTTTCTCCGAGCCTCAGCCGATCCGCTCTCCCTCTCGTGTATATAAGCTGCCCTTCACCTTCTTGGTGAGTTTCCGCACACTTTGCACCCGCTCACGCCCGTGTTCTCGCTCGGTTTTTCCATCGGTGCCGTTTTCTTCCCCATCTTCAGTGAGTGGCTCCGCCACATCCATTCTCCGCCCTCAGGCTCTCATTGACCAAGCCGATCCCCTCATCGTGTGCACAGGTGCTCATAGATTCCTTTGCATCAGTCGTCGACCTCACTCCGTTGCCGGAGGCCACCAGCGCCGTGCCTGAGCTACACCGGTCGCCTCTCGCCCTCGATGGACGTCCACCGCCTCTCTTCGCCTTTGAGGACCCCTCGATGAGAATCCCTGCATGCTCCTCTCTATTTTTCGATACTCATCAATGAAGCCTGGCTCCCAAACCATCGTCCTGGCTGCTCTCCAGTCGCCCCACCACCGTTCTCAAGCCCGCCCGAGCCCTTGGTCCATGGTGGACTGGTGAACCGAGACCCCCCCCCCCCTTCGGTTCACAACTATTCCCGGTCGATTACTCTTTTTCCTCTTCTTCAATAGAAAAGTAATTCTTTTCTCACTTTTTGTCGTCAGCATGCGCAATAATCAAGATTTTCATTATAAAAATTAATCAGTTTATTCTCTAAAATTAAGTAAAATTTGTAAAAAAGCCCCTAGAACTTAAAATGCTTATAACGTTTTGCTCGTAGCTCTGATTTGGGCGATTTTCATGCTCAAATTCTCTTAGCGACGTGTGGAATATTTTTATAGGGTTCTACCTAATTTTAGTACTGTTTGTTGTACTATTCTTAGTGGTTTTTCCTTGTATGCTTTTCCAGTGTGCCGATTAGGAGGTGAGCAGTTCATGGACCTGCAAGATCAAGCTTTTGAAGTCTTCAAGCAATCCTCAGCTAAAGGCAAGTGTCCTTGAACATCTTGCTCATATTTTTAGGGTTTATATATTAGTAGTTTATCCTTCATTGCATACTTATCTAAATTGGAATCCCATGTTAGGATTTACTAGATTTTGTGTGATTATCCTTGTTGTCATTGATGAGTCATGAGAAATGAAAGGTAGATATGATAGTTGCTGTCATATTTGGGGAAAATGTTAAACTTGACTAATGTTTATGCAACAAGAACCGGGTATGGTAATTTTGTAGCAATATGGTATAGGGATCCAAACAGGATGGTTGTGTGATGATGGTGTGGGAATGCATGTGTGTGGGAAATGCACAGTTGATTTGTGGTTGTTCCTGTGTGGGATCCAAAGAACCGGTTCTTGAAACTTGTAACCAAGTTAAACCACACAACAACGAGGCTTATATGGGTACGGCTTGGCAAACTAATTAGCCACCCCTCTCACTCTATGGGCACCAGTGGATGGTTGAGTGGCACAAGAGGGGGCTTATGCAGTGACGTAATCACTATTAGCGGTGAAACCTTAGTGGGTGCCTACAATTTGGTGAAAGCTTTGTAGAGGCCTTGTAGTGAGATCCCGACTCCACACCTAAAAAATGTGAAGCAATACGGGAATCACGACTCATAGAGAAAGCTGTGCAAACTCTGCAGGGTATCAAACTAATCGGTCAGTCGTGCTCACGGTCAAGAGTGAGCTTGGACTTCTTCTTGATTAGTTGGGATCAGGGTTTTGGTATGGTTGATCGGGTAGTCAGGTAATGAAATTACCTGGTGAGTCTTGATAGTCGGATGGAATCCGATGAGTTATCCTTGTTGTTATAGTTGTGTTCTCTCTTAGTAAATAGAATGCCTGTTGTAGGAGTTATAAGTCATAGTTGCTAAGTGTAGTTAACCAGTGTCTAACCTTTTTTTTTTACTTAAGCCCCGTATCATATTTTCCTACACTTGCGGAGTACATTATGTACTTACACCCATTGCTCCCTTGCTTGCATCCTTCAGCTATTCAGAAGTCATCAATGAAGCTTCATCCTTCGATGGAGATGACTTCAACCCGGAACTCCTTTTCTAGGTTGGTGTGCCCTCAGTTGATGGAAGATCCTCTGGCGCTGATGTTTTCTTTTCTGCTGTGTTTTTCTTATAGACTCTCGGCTCCTTTTTTTTAATAAGTTATAACATTATTGTAATAATGGCATTATGATGATACACTGACGATGTAACGTGTGTATAAAATTTAATCCAAGCATACATATGTTGTACCTGATTTTATTCTTTTAAAACCACGTGTTACACTGTGTATTTGAAGTGTAATTTCTGAATACTGCTCAACTGACATAAGAGGCAGAGACAGGATTTGGCTAACGTTCAGAACATAAGACAGGGATAATTTCGAAGTTAATAAAATTATGTCGAGTATTTCAAGTGAAGCCCGCCAAATATTTTTTTCATGTTCATTTCTTAGAATGTAGTTGCTGTTAAAGACATCCTTAAGGCTCAATACTTTTTTAGATGTTATGGCTCAATAATTAAGAGACATGGGAAAGTCTTCATTAAATCCACATGACTTGTAGTTAGTGGGACAAGAATTGTGGAAACAAAAACACAAAGATATATCCGAAATACTAAATGTTCCCTCCTTTTAGTTCAAAATAAATTTTGCTTAGAACGTGATGAAGTCAAAGCTATAAACTTCAAAAGAAATGCTATTGTTGAATTATCGTTAATAAGTCTACTTTCATGCAGGATTATCAGTTTTGTTGGCAAAAAACTCTCTGGATCCACGTAATGACCAAATCATTCAAATTCTTGTAATTTTTATACCAAATTTCATTCAAACAGTTTTGAGTCAAATATGAATTGAGAACATTAAATTCAGGATAAAAGAAAACTCAACCATTGTATAATCTTTCAGTCGCTTCTAGCCGCGCGGCCGGATGGCATAAAGAGCACAGATATGTATAGGTTCGAACATCCGACTCGTCGGTTGCAATTTTTCATCTTTGAGGCCCTACGACCCGAATGCGATAACAATTTTAGGTAGATAGGAAAAAATGGTTAACAAGAAGGACTCGACCCCTGCATTGGCATGCGCAGGCGAAGTGACTCCCGGATGTTTAGCTGGTTCCATTTCAGGGCTTTTACATATTTTTAACCTGTAAATTCAAATCAAAATGAAATACTTGTCCTATTTGAAATTATATGGGGCATAGCAATTTGAGATTTAACTGAGACAGAAACATTGAAAACCATATTTTCATGCAACTATATGTGTTTCTAACTTTTACTACTATATACATGTACCCCTTCATTGTTTTTCTGAAATACTCCTTTGCTTTTTGCTTACTTGACATTTTTTACATCGACAGTCTACAATACACACATTTGACCATAAAATTGTTTCTAAATATATATTTACTACTTATAAAAATATTATGATTTAAAATTATTTATAATGTTTTGTAAGAGCAATTTAATTCTTTGTGTATATCGGTGCTCAAATTTGATAACACTCATTTTAAAACAAAACATCTATTTGAATTGGGATCTAAGGGATTGACTAGTGGAAATAATAGCGAAATCTGTGCATTTAAGAATATATAAATATCTGAAATAAGACGTATGGGAGTATAGTTAGTGATGAGCTCATGGCTACTTCGGATACGATCGATACCGCTAATAATTCTTAAATCATACAAGGTCCAATTACAAGAGCGCGTGCACGACAATTAGACCACTAGGTGAACTCGTTTCTCGCGGTTCATATTTTCTTGGATGGATTACTACTAAATTTTTACCCGGACGTCACCCTTTGAAGGCCAAGGCTACTCGGACTCGAGGCTGAGCTCTAGTCGAGGCCGTGGTCGAGTCTCAGGACAGTATGTTAGTAAAACGGGCATAACTCTCTCATACGAAGTCTATTTTAAGCATTCTTGGACTTGCTAGAAAGCTTATATCTAGCTCTTCCAATGGATCTATGCTCGACCAAATATTCCATATAGTTTAGTCAGAGTCTAAGGAATAAGTTGTTACGTCACCGTTCTGAACCCTGTCGCGTTTTCTAATCGTGTCGAGGTCAGAGTCTAAGGAATAAGGTGTTACGTCACCGTTCTGATCCCTGTCGCGTTTTGTAATCGTGTCGAGGTCGGAGTCTAGGTTGTGCACGCCTCTTCCTACGGCTGCACAACCCTAGACCCCCTCATGTCCCCTATAAATATATGGTAGTTGTCATAGTTTAAGCTCAGGTTTAGCTTAGATTATTCTGTTTTAACAGTTTCGTCATTTATCAGTTTGTTGAACCCCAAACTCGAGTACTTCATTAGTAATTAGCAATATTCAAATTGCATCTACCTATTCTTACTTGTGTTCTCAATTCGCTTGCAGGAAAAGCCTTCTTGATGAGGTCAACCACGTCTTGACACGGTTGATAACAACAAAGTAGTGGTGTAGTGATTGCGAGGGTTCTTGATCTGTTCTATTCGGAGCATTTGGAGCATCAACGTCGAAGCTCCACCAATCGACTTATCATATTACCTTTCAAAAGATCAGGCAAACGCGCATCCAGTGGTATCAGAGCCTCGGTTACCCGTTAGGTAATCTCAGTTATCCCCTTTGTTTAGTTTTGTTCCATTACCTAGAGTCCAGAAAAATTATCCCACAAAAATATTTAGATCATAGTTTTTCCGCTATCCAAACCACTTTAAGCTTTTCGCAATTTTGTTTTCAATTTTCGCGTTGTTGAGTTTGAGTCCATCGTCGGTGTCTTTGTTGCTGGTTGAGTCATCGTGTTCTAGTTTCTAGTGTCGAGTCTTTGTTGTCTTAGTTGTCGTGTATCTCGATTTGCCCTTATCTGCTTTAGTCAAGATTGTGTCATAGGCCGTGCCGACCACTAGTCAAGTTCGACCATCAACTCGGGTTCAACTACTAGTCGTGTTCGACCACCTACTCCGCTTCGACCACTAGTCAGGCTCGACCATCAACTCAGGTTCGACCACTAGTTGTGTTCGATCACCTACTCGAATTCGACAATCTACTTGGGTTCAACCACTAGACGAGTCGACCATCTACTCGGGTTCGACCACTAGTCACTCCGACCACCCACTCGAGGTTCCGACCAGTTGCTCCAACCACCCACTCGGGGTTCGACCAGGTACTTCGATCACCCACTCGGGTCCGACCACCTAGTCACCGCGACCACCTAGTCGGATTCACCCACCTTCTCGGATCTAACCACTTAGTAAGAGTCGCCTACCTTCTTAGATCCGACCATCATAGCCAAAATAGAGGTAGCCAAAGTTCAAAGAGAGAGAGAGAGTATCTTTTTATTACCTTTATACCCCTACTCTCCGGAAAAAGTTTGTGACCCATATACCTCTTTCGACTTAGAAAAGTTAATAGAAGAGTTTTCAGTTTGTGTCACATTCACAAAAAAAAAAGCAAGAAGCAAAGAGTGCCAAAAAAAGAAAGCAAAGAGTGCAAAAAGAGAAAAAAAAAGAGAGAATTAAAAAAAAAGAGAATTAGTTTGCATTGCGAATTTTGTTCCATTGTGCTTGTATCTGATATAGTCTTTGGCTTGCTAGAGCTAGTTTTAGGAACGTGATCGGGCCAGCAACTGTGACGAGTATTGTGGACTTTTATTCAGCTTTGATAATCTGATTTCAATTATTTTCATTTCTTGTTACTAAGTATTACCTATCCAAGCTACACCTTCTCTCGATCAGAACAGTTCTCCCTTTGCAACTGTCTCACTCGTACCCAATAAGGTATCACGAACCAGCTACAGGTTGTGCCAACTGCGATGATTGGTAAGAACACTTGTAATAGCGTGGTAAGATGCTTAATAGTGTGTGACTCCACCTCCACCACCTAGTAGTCGATACGGATAATTTATCTTTCGTTATTTTTTATCTTCGACTAACCATGGAAGGAGAAGCATCGGATGCGAAAGAGTATGTTTTGAGGGAAGAACTCACAATGTTGTTGGATGATCATCAACAAACTATTAATAACGACATCGACAAGAAGCTTGCGGAAACCAATACCGCATTGCAGCGACTCAATGAAAGCATTGCAATGCTCAATACACGCTTTGATCGATTGGTTAATCCGCCACCAAACAATGGTCAAGTGGATCCTCATGGTGCAGCCTATGAACAAGAGGAGTCCGTCGCGGATGATAAAATTTTGAGACAAGAACATGACACCTTTGATGAACGACAAAGGAACAAATTGAACTTCAACCATCAAGGTATGAGAGGTAATAATTTTCAGCAACATAACCCATGTATTAATGATGATCCATTTGCTAAGGTTAAGTTTACTGCACCATCTTTTGAGGGTGCTTATGATGCTGAAAGGTATTTAGATTGAGAGATGACGATAGAACAGAAGTTTAATGCTCATTTAGTTTCTGAAGTGTATAGAGTTAAGCAAGTCACTAGTGAATTTAAAAATTTTGCAATCATCTGGTGGAATAAGGTATGCATCAATGGATTAGCTCATACTACTTGGAATGTTTTAAAAGTTGCTATGCGTAACAGATTTGTTCCACCCTCTTTTAAACGTGATTTGCGTAAGAAATTGTAGCACTTAAACCAAGGTGATAGATCTGTAGAAGAATATTATCAGGAGCTTCAAATTAGTATGTTGCGTTGTGATATTATTGAGGATGAAGAGGCTGCAATGACACGCTTTTATGGAGGACTAAGGTGTGAAATTTAGGACATAGTTGATTATAAAGAATACGATAGTGTTCCTAGATTGTTCCAACTTGCGTGTTTGGCAGAAAAAGAATTGCAGGGACGACAACAGAGGTCAAGGAGCAATTTTGGAAACACGACCACTTCAAAATCAACACCGAGACAAGTCAAAATAGCCCCACGTTCAGCTACACGGTCTGCTGCCCCCTTCTCGAGTAGGGCGCGTTTAGCAGTACCTTCGACACCGTCATATGCTCCCGAGGTAAGCAAATCCGTAAGTGTACAGGGCCAGCGAAGAGCTCTTCTTCGGTTGCTTCTACAGGCCGATCGACCAGGATTATTTGCCACCAATGTAAGGGAATGGGACATGTCATGAAGGATTGCCCAAGTTAGCGCGCGTACATTGTAACAGAAGACGGTGGATATGTAAGTGCTAGTGATATTGAGAATGAATATGCTCTTGCAGCTAACCATGCAGGTGACGAGGATGGAAGTAAGACAGATATAGACAATGAGGAAGAATTGAATGCAGCTGCTACAGAGAATTATAGAGCACTCATTGTGCAGCGAGTGTTAAGTACTCAAATGGAGCAAGCGGAACAGCTACAACACCACAATTTGTTTCAAAGGTTCCTTATAGTCAAGAATTATCGTGTTCAAGTCATTATTGATGGAGGAATCTGCAACAACTTGGTAAGTTCAGATATGATCAAGAAGCTTGCCTTGCTAACAAGAAACCATCCTCACCCGTATCATATTCAACAGTTCAACAACAGTGATAAGTTGAAGGTAATGCAAACAGCTAGCGTGCATTTTTTCTATTGGTTCATACCATGATTGTGCTAATTTCGATGTAGTGCCCATGCAAGTATGTTCACTTTTGTTATGACGACTATGAGAGTTTGATACTGATGCAACACATCATGGTGGAAGTAATAAGTAAACCCTTATGCATATAGGAAAGAAAATAACTTTTCTGCCTTTAACCCCTGCTGAAATTGTGAAATGTGAACAAGACATAGTTGAAAATAAGAGAAAAGAGTTTGATAATGAATCTGAAAATCAGCAAGTAGGGGAAAAAGTTTTTTCACCCAAAAAGGAGAAAGCAACAACAACTTCTAACTCCGATGGAATTAGACTGAAATGGTGTGTTATGCTTGCTACTAAATCTGATATTGCTGAAATTATGCTAATAAGATGCCATGCTAAGCTTTGATATGCAAAGAGGCCTTAGTTTCACTCAAGAATATATCTAGCTCTTTGCCTCCTGCTGTTGCTAACTGGGAGTTTTTGGATGTATTTCCAGCTGAAGTTCCCTCGGGATTACCACCAATTCGAGGGATAGAACATCAAATTAATTTGATTCCAGGAGCAACTTTGACAAACCGTGCTACATATAGGACCAACCCGGAAGAGACTAAAGAAATTCAGCGACAAGTCCAAGACCTTTTGGCTCACGGGTACGTATGAGGAAGTCTTAGTCCTTGTGTTGTTCCTATTCTTTTGGTTCCGAAGAAAGATGGTAGTTGGCGTATGTGTGTTGATTGTAGAGCCATTAATAATATTACTATAAGATATCGTCACCCTATCCCTAGGTTAGATGATATGGTTGATGAGTTGATTGGTTTTATAATTTTCACTAAAATTAACTTGCGAAGTGGATACCACAAAATTACGATGAAACTTGGAGATGAATGAAAAACTACGTTTAAAACTAAGTTTGGCTTGTATGAGTGGTTAGTAATGCATTTTAGGTTAACTAATGTATCTAGTACTTTTATGCGATTGATGAACGAAGTTTTACATGCTTTCATTGGAAGATTTGTGGTGGTATATTTTGATGATATCTTGATTTATAGCCAGTCACATGAGTCACACTTTGATCATCTACGTGCTATTTTTAATGCTTTGAGATGTGCACGTTTGTTTGGTAACCTCAAAAAGTGCATCTTTTGCACAGATCGAGTTTCTTTTCTTGGCTATATTGTTACTCTATAGGGAATAGAGGTGAATGAAGCAAAAATTGAAGCCATAAAGAGCTGGCTAACCCCTGAGACTATTACTAAGTGAGAAGCTTACATGGTCTTGCGGGTTTCTATCGGCGATTTATGCGGGATTTCAGCACCATTGCTGCCCCCATTGAATGAATTCACAAAGAAAGGAGTGGTTTTGAAATGAGGACCTACACAAGAAAAAGCATTCAAGTTGTTGAAAGAGAAGTTTACCCATGCTCCATAATCCATTGCTCCAACTCCCTGATTTTGGTAAGACCTTTGAACTAGAATGTGATGCTAGTGAGATTGGAATTGGAGGTGCGCTAATTCAAGAAGGTAAACATGTTGCTTATTCCAGTGAGAAATTAAGTAGGCCAAGTCTGAATTATTCTACCTATGATAAAGAATTGTATGCTTTAGATCGTGTGCTTGAAACTTGGCAATATTATCTATGGCCCAAAGAATTTGTTATATATTCTGATCATTAATCGTTGAAACATATTAAGAGTCAAGCTAAACTGAATAAACGACATGCTAAATGGGTAAAATTTATTGAGTCTTTTCCATATGTAATAAAACATAAGAAAGGAAATGACAATGTGATTGCTAATGTGCTTTCTAGGCGTTATACTTTGTTATCTCAACTTGATCATAAGATCTTTGGTTTAGAGACCATTAAGGACCAATATGCTCCTGATTTAGATTTTAAAGAAGTGCTTGAACATTGTAAAGAAGGATAAATATAGAATAAATTTGTGCTGAATGAAGGATTGCTCTATCGTGTTAACAAGCTATGCATTCCAACTAGCTCCGTTCATCTTTTGTTGTTACAGGAGGCGCATGGAGGAGGATTGATGGCATATTTTGGAGCAAAGAAGACTGAAGATGTAATGGACACCCACTTCTTTTGGTCAAAGATGAGACGAGATATCGAACGCTACGTGTCCCGATGCACCACTTGCAATAAAGCTAAGTCTCACTTGAATCCACATGGTCTTTACATGCCTCTTCCTGTTCCTAGTACACTATGAGAGGATATTTCTATGGTTTTTATTTTAGGACTACCTAGGATAATGAGGGAGAGGGATAGCATATATGTAGTTATGGATAGATTTTCTAAAATGGTATATTTTATACCTTGTCACAAGAGCGATGATGCTACAAACATAGCTTGTTTGTTTTTCAGGGAAATCGTTTGACTACATGGAATGCCTAATACTATTGTCTCGGATCGTGACACAAAATTTTTGAGTCACTTTTCAAGATCACTTTGGAATAAATTAGGGACAAAGCTGTTATTTTCTACTACATATTATCCCCAGACCGATGATCAAATAGAGGTTGTCAACCGTACATAATCGACCATGTTACGGGCTGTTCTAAAGAAAAAATTGAGGATATAAAAAGAGTGTTTACCTCATATTGAATTTGCTTACAATAGGTCGGTACACTCCACCACCAAGGTAAGTCCGTTTCAGGTAGTATATGGATTTAATCTCCGTGCTCCTATTAATTTACTACCTTTGCCTACTTTTGAAAGACTCAATTTAGATGCTAAGAAACGTGCTAAATTTATTCTTAAGTTGCATGAAACAACTAAAAAGAATATAGCGAGCATGATCGAAGAGTATAGGATTGCTGGAAGTAAAGGTAGGAAGTAAATAAAATTTGAACCAGGTGATTTGGTTTGGTTGCATTTGAGGAATGATAGATTTTCAGAACTAAGAAAATCAAAGTTGATGTCTAAAGCTAATAGACCATTTAAGATAATTGATAAAATCGATGACAATGTATACAAATTGGATTTACCTGCAGATTTTGGGGTTAGTCCCACGTTTAACATTTCAAATTTGAAGCTATATTTGGGAGAAGAAGATAAGCTTGAGTCGAGGATAACTCCAATTCAATAGGGGAAGGATGATGAGCTCATGGCTCCTTTGGATATGATCAATACCGCTAATAATCCTTAAATCATACAAGGTCCAATTAGAAGAACACGTGCACGACAATTAAACCACCAGGTGAACTCATTTCTCGCTGTTCATGTTTCTTGGATGGATTACTACTAAATTCTTATGATATTTTATTGCTTAGGAATATGAGAGGAGCACTACAACCTTACCCGGACGTCACCCGTCAAAGGCCAAGTCTACTCGGACTCGAGGCTGAGCTCTAGTCGAGGTCGTGATCGTGATCGAGTCCTAGGACAACACGTCAGTAAGACGGGCATAACTCTCTCATACGAAGTCTGTTTTAGACGTTCTTGAACTTGCTCGAAAGCTTATATCAAGCATTTTCCAATGGATCTATAATCAACCAAATATTCCTTATAGTTTAGTCAGAGTTGAAGGAATAGGGTGCTACGCCACTGTTCTAAACCCTGTCGGGTTTTGTAATCGTGTCGAGGTCGGAGTCCAGGTTGTGCACGCCTGTTTCCACGGCTGCACAATTCTAGACACCCTCATGTCCCCCTATAAATATACAGTGGCCGTCATAGTTTAAGCTCGGACTTAACTTAGATTATTCTGTTTTAGACAGTTTCGCCATTTATCGGTTTGTTAAACCCCAAAACTCGAATACTTCATTATTAATTAGCAATATTCAGATTGCATCTACCTGTTCGTGCATGTATTCTCGATTCGCTTTGCAGAAAAAACCTTGTTGGCAAGGTCAACAGCGTCTTGAAACGGTTGATAACTACGGAATAGTGATGTAGTGGTTGCAAGAGTTCTCGATCTGTTCTGTTCGGAGTCTTTAGATCATCAACGTCGAAGCTTCACCAATCTATTTATCATATTACCTTTTAGAATATGGGACAAACGCACATCAGTTAGTAGTTTTTTTAATCATGTCTATTAACATTCTTTCTGTTTTAGGCACGGCCAAATCAACATAAAAGATGCTAAACCTTTTTTTAAGTTTTTTACTCAGATAGATTTACATGTAACATCGTATAATTATTGAGATTTCACATTAAAGAAAAATTAGAAGGGCAAAGGAAAGATTTTTGGACAAAAGGTGCATCAAAGAAAGGTTACTACTGTGCATGAAAGGAATAGTTACTAATAACATGAGTATTCTATTTTTTTTTTCTCGACTGTGACGAGCATGACACTGAATTTTTATGATGTGATTAGACCACAGTCAACATTATATATCTTGCATTTTTGTTCACCTACTTGTTTGCCCTGATATGACATCTGAACCACTCCATTGGTTTTGCTTTTTTTGCTGTATCCGATAACTCCTCTGGAATCAGTTTATGACTCACCTAACGTGCATGGTTGAGTGTGTTTTCCGGCTCCATCTATTCATGGTATCGATGAAGAACTGTGATAACTGCATTTGGGAAATATATATATGTGAATTGATATAAATGCACGGTGCTATCTTTGTTATAAATCTAAATTTTATTTTCTTGCTACCTAAATTAAGTACATTGAAAATGTTTTTTGCTAAAGGTTCGGTCTGGCAGAAGCAACAATGACAAGTATTCTCAAAAAGGGAGAAATACCCTTGTGCCCATGGTTTGTTGGGGTAGCTGGCACATGTGGCTAACAAGCTCATACTTCGTACACATGTACGCATTAGAGTCACGTGATCCTCTCCCGATGTCCACGCCTACATCAAGCCGACCGGACGTGAACATTGAATGCTCAATCGACTGAATTCTCCGGATGATTTTACGCTCGAGGTCTCGCCTCCTTCGTTCTTGTCAAAGGCAGCCATCGTTTTGGGTTTTCGGAGGAGGGGGAATAGAGTTCAGAGTGGTGGTTCTTAAGCTTAGAGGATGCCTCGAGTGGAGGATGGACCGTCGGTTGGTGGCGATCCCACCACTGGTGGGCAACGGCGTGATGGTGCGCTATGCGACGTTGGCAGTGCTGGTGCCATGGGCAGGGTCGGTGGTAGGGGTAAAAAAACGGAGTGGTTAGCGTGGCAATGGACACGGATTCAGAGAGATAGCCGTTGGAGACGAAGAAGGCATGTGGGATGGGGAAGGACGGTGCTAGAGATCAGGAGGAGGAAAAATGTTTGGTGTGGAAGGACCGGTGGCCCTAAGAGGGGATGAATTAGGGATTCTAAAATTATTTAGGTTAATTCAATAAGATAAATCTAAATATATTTCTACTAAGTGTGCTTTATATTTATCTACCGTGGCTATTCTAGCACAACAGAGTTTTACAACCTAGGTTCCAATCTTACAAATTGCACACACTTCTACAAAACCGGTCTTATATGCCGGCCATCACTGTCGGTTACTAATTGGCTGATAGTGATAGGGTATTACTGCCAGTTCATAAGCCGTGCGGAAAAATCAGTTATCGTAGCCTGTGAATCGGCAGTGATAAAGGTCATCATTGCCGAATCACTGCCGGTTTTTAATTCGAGCGGGCAGTGGTGCTAGTATCGGACCCAAGTTTTTACTTAAATCCAGTTAACTCTTGCGTCCGCTCATCTGGCCAGCCAAAAAATTTAGGTTATCTCTCCCATCCGGTACTCTCTCTCTCCCTCCCTTATCCTTTCTCCGATCTCTCCACGCTCAACCTTATCTCTCAGCTCGCTCTCTCTCTCTCTCAATCTCTCCTCTCTCTCTCTCTCTCTCCACGAAGAAGCCGCTACACCAGGTGGCCACCGCAAGGCACCACCACCACAAGCTCCAGCACCACCCGCAGCTGGCGCCAGCAAGGCGGACCCACGGGCGCGTGCACGGACGGCCTAAACCAGCTCACCGTCAGCTTCGACGGCGCCCTCAGCTCCCTCCTTACCGGTCTTTCCCCCAAGCTGACAGGTCTCTCCTACTCCCTCGCTGACTCCCTGGCCCTCACGCAGACCACCTTCACCAATCCACTGGCACTCAATAAGAGCTAGAGCTATAGCTAGAGAGGAGCCCGGATTCGATGATGGTGAGATCAATCGATGAGGTGACGTGACTTGGTGGTGTCATATGTGTTGTAGGGTTCGTGAGGTGAAATCTATCTTTGTGGGTTGGTGAAATTTGAATTGTTGATACGTATAGCTCTAGCTCATGATTTGGTGAAATCTGTCTATGTGGATGTGAATGTTTTATGTGAATCAGATTTTTTATTTCTTTATGTGAATGTGAATCAAGTTGTTGATTTCTTTATGGATGTGAATCTTTCTCTGTGGATGTGAATGTTTGATGCGCATTGAGCTCAATGATATGAATGTTTGATCTTCCTACACTCATGGATGAAATTGGCAACGGTGGTGGCGCAGTAGTGGTCACCGGACACACGGCGGCAGAACGGGCGTGGGGCCAGCGAGCAGGATTTTTTTTTTTGTTTCTGGAAAATGGCAATACTACCGGTGGACAACAGCCGACAGTGATAGCAATCGAACTATCACTGCCTGTTGCATACTGTCTATTTCAAAACCGGTAGTGAAAGCCAGTTTGAATCCGGCAGTGAAGGGCTATTTTGTAGTAGTGACAAGACAATTCTAGAAAAGAGAATACATAATATAAATGAGTTAGAGAGTGTAAACTCGACACGACAAATTTTTCTGGTGATTTTTGTGAGTTATGTCTCATTACTAGTCCACTTGGAGCCCCTCATAAGGGTCAAGTTTCCCAGGCAGATAACTACATGCTCTAGCCATTAGAGCTCCCCACTCAGTGGCAACTCTCCTACTAGGCGCATATGAATGCTCACAGCCGTCTTCAATATCTAGCACTTTACCGCTCCGATGTGTTGTTCTTGACCACTCACAAAGGCCAACGGTCACTTCACAAACTCGGTGAGAGGCTCTCGTAAGACTCACTACCACCAAGGTCTCCAGGTATGGGCAAATATCAAGTGTAATAAATGTGCATCACTCACTTGAACCAACTCTAGGCTAATCACTTAGCTAGAAGCACACTAGACCTAAACTAGCACTAATCAAATCTACAATCTTTTGCTAATTACCTTGATCTTCAATGTCACATCCTAAAATTCTTAAACATATCATTAAGCATTCATGAGTATCATTATCATCAAAATTGAAGTTTAAGCAAGTAATTGAATGCATTTAAAATTAAACATAAATCGTTAAGCTTAATGAGAAGTGAGGCATTGTAAAGGATCTAACAAAATTTTATGTAACTTAGGGCTTGAAATAATTTTAGAAACTAGTCCATGACATATGAAGAATATTAGTAAATTTTTCCAGATTTTAGGGATTTAATTTGAAATCATAAAAATTAGAACAAGTTCAAAATGTTAGTAGATTTGAGGAATTTAAATTTTGAGTTTGGCTCAGGCTTTTTGGGTCAAACTAGGTAAAATAGGTTGTACTTGAATTATACAACCCAACAAAATTTTAAAGTTATTTATGGTGCATCAAAAGATCTTGTTTGGATAAAGGAAAAGGGAAGGAGATACTTAGCTTGTGTCAGTCACTGTTCACTTCAGAACCACCTGTCATCTTCCCCACCGACCTCCCTCTCTCTATTCATCGTTGGACTTTCTCATCCCCTTGCTAACCACAGCTGCCACGGAGCTTCTAAGGATGACAGGCTAGCGCCGCTTTCTCTGACCCTAAGCATGGCCGGCTACCACCTTACTTCTCTCTCTCACTCACTCACTCTCTCTCTCTCTCTCCTCTCTCTCTCTCTCTCTCTCAATTGAGCATACAGAGCAGAGCAACACGCACCACACCATGCCACTGCCGACCAAAATCGCCGCGCTTGAGGTCAGATCAGCCAAGCCCAAGACCTGGGAAGCAAGAAGGGAGGCCGCTGAAGCTTCCCGAGCTTCCCTCACCGGATCCCCTAGTTTCAACCAGATTTGAGCATACCAACATCTTCTTCTCTGGCTTCGGTGTTATGCTCTACCACCCTGCCATTGAGCCGCCATGGCAGAGCCTCCCCCGACGAGCTGAGAGCACGATGAGCATAATAGGAGATCCCCGAAGCATTTTTGAGCGCTAATTTGGCCACCCTCTGTGCTCGTTGTTGGCCACCGTCCGGTCAGACCTGCTGGCCGAACTCCACCAAAATGGGTTCCCCGTAGCACGCTTTAATTGTAGGTGCCCCTAGCCATGCCGATGTGGTCGCTGCTCGCTGCTGGCGAGGGCAGGCCAAGCCACCGACCATGGCGGCACTGTGCGAGCCTAGCCTCAAGTTGATTTTGATAGGGTGAAGAGCCTGGCCCCACTTTAACCTCTATGTTTAGCCAGCCCCCAATGCAAAATAGTTTAGGGCATTTAGTATTCATTAATTCAAGGAAAAATGTGAAATAGAGTTATTTTTACATTATTAATTCTGCTGAATCTTGTAAAATGCATAGTAAATTAAATATTGATAAAAAATAATGAAACCAAATTTGTTAGATTTGTATTGTCATACTCTACATATTAAAAATACTAGGAGCCATGAGATATTTACTGAAATTTCTATAGTTAATGAAATATGTTTAAGCTTTAATAATTCATAATTAATTTGTGGTAAGTCGAAATTTGGTGAAACCAATTTAGTTCATCTTTTTATATATTTTCCTATCAATTAAAAATACTCACCCTCTTGTTTTACCTAACTAACTTTTGGTTTAGGATTAAGCTTTGGTTTAAACTTAATTAATCCCAAAAATGTTAAACAGTTAACAATAACCCAAATTAAGAAATCATTGATGCTATAAACTCATGACATCATGCATTGCATCTACACTATTGTTATGCTTTATGGAGCATCATTCATCGTATGTCATCCGTAATCATTTGCGATGCATCGTTCCTTTATTTAGAAACTGACGTTTCGGAGAGTCGCATGTTTGAACCCGTAGACGAACTAGTGAAATTCGTGAGTGAAGAACAGGAAGCACCAAACAAGTATCTATCATATTTCTCCTATATTTTGGTGAATAGTTTGTCAATTTGCTAGATATTGTTGTGTGTCGTACATGCATGTTTTAGTGAGTCGATGTTAGAAATATGGGTAGATCCTATTTGTTGCATAGTACCTACCTCGACAAAGTTGTTAATCATGTTCCTTGTAACTTGGGTATGTTGTGTCATGGTCTAACTTAAAAGTGATGTGGTAATTGGTTAGCCCTTGCATAGGTACTCGGTAAAATTCAAGCGGTGGATGTCACCATCGTTCGCGAGCTACAGGGCTTGTTATTGATCACTAAAATAATGAGTTGGGATGATGAAATGGTGAGATTGAGACGAAAAGTGGGCGGTGTTAGGGGCAGATCTGGAGAGGAGACCTAGGTACCATAGATCACTTACATCAATTAAACACTGATTGTTGGTGCTGTTGGCTTAAGCATTTTTTCATACTACCACATATCTAACTATGGTGAGGATGAGCTAAATACCTCATGTTGTTGTGACCCTTTTTTTTCTAGTCTATGGTGTGAGAGAACATGCTTGTAGAGGCATCTAGGTGGCTCTGTGAGTAGACGTAGCTGACCTCCGCACCTATGGACGCATGTTCAAATGGTTGAGGCTTATTTGGCAAAGGTTGTCATGGGTATCCTATTGTGTAGTTGTGGCCGGTTGCACAAGCCGAATGGTCTCATATCGTGTGGGTAAAGAAGTACTCCTCTACAGGGTGTAAGAACTATTCGAATAGCCGCTCTCTCAGTCATGAGCATGCTTAATGTCCATTGGACATCAATCATAGTATTTTCGTTTAGTTTGGTGGAATTAAAGGTATATGGGTTTTTAGGAGAAGCATCTGTTGATGCTTATTTGAGTTGAGTAAGTTTATAATTATTAGAGATTATGATCATTGATGATTAATGCAAGTTTGTCATGTCGTTATATTGATTAAAGTGCTTTTTCACTAAATTAATTTAACTTATGGCTATTCTTTGCTATTTTACTGAATGCATTATCCTTAGAGTTGGGAATAATATATACCCATATTGTGTTAGGGTGCTACCCTTAAGTTGTTACAGGTGATAATGAACTATTGTATGGATATTTCTATCATGCCGATGCCCGCGATTTGTAGGAGTAGAGGATGTCTAATCGAGCTAATATCAGTGGGGCCTTTTGGGCAATGTCACCAGTGATCTTTTGTTTTTAATACTTTCCGCTGCGTATGAAAACCCTGATAGTAAGTAGAAACTAGTACAATGAATTAGGTTTGTAATATAAGTTAACCTTTGCACTATGTTCATATCTTGTTTTGAAATTATGTTGTATATGGTATATACTATGATCTTAGGCTTTGTTGAGCATATATCAGGACTACTGGAATTGCTCTCGTTTTAATTAAATAGTA
Organism: Phragmites australis; assembly: GCF_958298935.1. Taxonomy (NCBI): domain Eukaryota; kingdom Viridiplantae; phylum Streptophyta; class Magnoliopsida; order Poales; family Poaceae; genus Phragmites; species Phragmites australis. Next base: position 17,149,285 of record NC_084941.1, on the reverse strand, counting down.
GCTGCAATGGATGTTTTTAGATGAGTGTTAGCACTCGGCATGTCTATTGATGGGTGTGTACTAGCTCTTATGTTTATAGACAGTCGGTACTATCGATTAAGCTGAGTGTGATTTGGACGGTTCTCACATTCAATATCTTCAACTTTGTGGCTATGGAACTCCAAATATGTGTGTGAACCTTTCCTTGAGCTTCAATCCCTTCAAATGGCCAGGTGAAGAGGTATTTATAGAGGCAACCCTAAAAGCTAACCATTGGAGAGGAGAAACTAGCTATTTGGATAGTATGATATGGTGATTTGGAGCCCAAAAACAACCTCTCTAGGTCATATTAAGGTGGGGGTTACTGGGTGATTTGGTGCTCCAAAAATTGTCATCTGTATTACGGCCATAACCTTTCACTCCAGACTCCGATTTTTATGATCTTGGACTTTGTGAAAATCTTATGAGGAGCTCTATATATTTGTACTGAAATCTTGAGCTCAAGCTAAAATAATCAAATTCAAATTCATGGGACACATCCAATTCATTAATCTCCTTGCCCCATCTTCGGTTTTTTATGTCTTAGGTCTTAGTTTGGTCTATTAGAGCTAGCCAAGCTCAGTATGCATCGCCTACTAGGTAACTAGTCTAAGGACAAAAGATCAAGCTACTAAAACTCAAACCCCTCTTTTGTATTATAGTAAGGAAAACGTACCTAATTACACAAATGATGCTCTCAACAACATGATCACTTATCTACATAATAGGTCATTATATCTTAATAAAGTTCTTCTTCGGACTTGATTTTCATCCCTTCCTGGTTTAGACAAATTTTCAATCATTTGACAAATAGACACACTCCCACATTGAATAGAAAACTGAGCTACGAGATCATCCGTAGCAGTGTTCACTCTTCAGAATATTTAAAACAAGAGTACACAATACTACAAAAATGATTATCTTATTGTATGTGCTGTATGTGATATTATTTGTGATGTTTCCTGCAACAGCTAAATTCTGTACTGGGGGAGAGGCCATTAGTGCCGGCTCATGACAAAAAACCGACACTGATACGGAGACTATCAGTGTCGGCTTGTACCACAAACCGGCATTAATAGTTTGAGTATCAATGACAGTTCCTTGTTATGGACTAGCACTGATACTCATTTAAACTGGCATTGATAGTCCGTGACTATCAGTGCTATGTAGTTCTTTCTACCACACTTTAGATTCCATGCGCATGAATGAGATGATATGTGAATGAATTGTGTATGTATATGATATTATATGTGCTGAGATGATCATATGTAACCATGTTATTTCACATGTCATTGACTAGAGATCATAACTAATACAAGTTTGCAATGAAAGTTCATAATTAACATAAGTATACAACAAAAGGGTAAGAAGCGATGTCATTCATTTTTATTTTTTATTTGTTAACAGAAGATCCTGAACTACGCTTTTTGCCTTTTGAAGAATCAGGTAACAAACTCCATGGGCTAGGTGATGGGACAGCGTCCGAACAACACCGTTTTAAAACATGGTACCACCTAGACTCTTCATCATTGATGAACCAGCAGAGTTGTTCCTAAAATGCATTGATTCTCTGCGGTATGAGGATATTATTTCTAGATCGAGGTCTTGTAATTACCATAATTGAAGAAATCGATCTATTTGAACACAAGTAGGAACTGAAAATTAATCATCAATATGTATACCACTTACCTTAGCATTGATAATGGTACTATAATTATTTTCGGTGAATCCATGCATGAAGTCACATACATAGTAGCCACATAAAAATTGTTGTGCTGGATCTGAATCCTACAAGGAAAGTTGGTTACGACTTTTCATTCCTTCCGGTATGGAAAGTGACATCCTTTACTCTTGATGTAGCGCACGTACACCCTGTACATGTGTGATTATTGATCGTAACTAGACTTAGATTCAATCAATTCGAAGTTTACTAAAGTATTAGTGAAATTATTAGTTTAATTTTCTAGCAAGTCTATGACGGATTGGTACTCAGCTACTGGATTTCTTTTCGCATTGAGGACAAAGATACTGCTATAGTCAGTCTGGATGATAAAGAAGGCCCAGTAAAAATTGCACATATGTCACCATAGGTAATTAGTTTTAAGTCCTAACGTAGTGATGCTCAAAAAGAATAGAACAAACATAGAGGGAAACGCGTACCCAAAATTGTAAGGTAAACGTATGTATTTTTTAATTGGTACGTTTGAATAAAATCAAGTGCATAATCCTCAGTTGCTTATGGCTAGGTGATGATCATTGTCTGGTTTATTTTTATTGGGTCGAGGAACTTTAGTGATGCCCTTTTGATCGCATGTATGTATCTCAATTCTACATACATAATAAGTTAAGACATTCAATCTAGTGGTACAAGAATATATACTATGAATTACATATGTAAGATACAGAGTCTACAAACTTATGAGTTGAACACCGAGGGTGTCTTGCTGGTACAATTGATACATTTCATTGAAATGAATCCAGACTTCCTAGGATCCATAAGGCGCAAGAGGGGGTAATCATTCCGAGTTAACAATACAGCCACAAGTTTAGTATAGGATAGGCCTAGCCGATTAATTTTCTTTACTCTCAATATGGTGTAGACCCATTGGAGATATGGAATAGAAGGGTGTACTTCCTAGGATTCGTAAGGCGCAAGAGGGGGCTTCCATTGTTGAGTGTATTCAACCAGCAGTGAAACCTTAGCGGGTATACACATGTTGAGAGGGGCATTATAAAGGCTTTTTAATGATTTTCTACCTATACATCTTGAAAGTTTGTAAGTGTTTGAACGACATAGGCAACATAGGTAATCATGATTTGTGGGTAAAGTGCACAATCTCTTCAGAGTTTAAAACTGAATATTTAGCTATGCTCAGGGTCAACAATGACAAAGAACACTCAAATGATTAGAGTGGAAACTATGACTGAGGTGTTGGTTATGGTCAACCTTGGTGGTGAGAAACTTGGTTGAGGTGTTGGAAGGTTGGTTAAGTCAAGATGGCTGGAATCTTGAGGTTGTTATTTATTTACTATTATTCACTTAATTAGTTACTCACTTTTAATTGTTTTTAAAGTAAATATTGTTTATGCAAAAGAGCCATGTTAGCCATATTATTGTTGAAGCCTTCATATGCATATTTTCCTCATAACTTGTAAAGTACGACATGCGCTCATACTTGCTATAACCATGCAATTTCAGCTAGAGAAGATGTTGAAGATATTTTGGAAGATGGAGCATTCTAATGTGGTTCTTCGTCAATTTGCCTGTGCATTCATCATGAAGAACAGAGTCGACGTAGATCCTTTGTAGTTTTAATTGTTTCTTCACCCTCAAATGTCACTTTTGTAAGACAGTTTAAGTACGATTAAATTGGATATTGTAATGATTTGTCATCAGTGAAGTTACTATGTGTCCATTAATTCTTGGGCTCGGCACATAGATGTGATTGGTCAGTTGTTGGACCGGTCTCGACACACCACCCATGGGAAGCCATGCAAAGCTACCCCTCTAGGTGCAATATCAACCAAATCTGGAGTGACTATTATCGGTTGTTGAATAGTACACCTCTCTTGCCCGGGGAAGCATAGCACCGACCAGGATGGCGCGACAATATTAGTGGTGGCCACTTTGGTAGGAGAGCCAGACGGCGCATTGACTCCTCTAAACCCGTCTGACACCAACATCTTAGCGGTGGTCACCAACATCGGGAAAGTAGACTGACTGTGCACTGGAGAGCCCAGCATCACCTGAGCTTGGGGTGAGATTACTGCTCTAACCTTTGCAGCGGTAGGGCCACTAAACATGCTGATCTCCACATCCTTCACGTCAACAGGGTCATTGGCAATGGCCTCCATCATAAGTGAAGTGGTAGTTCGCTCGCGTGCAGAGGCCTCCTGCACTCACTGGGCCTTCTGTGAGCACCCTTCTATGACCATCGAGCCGACAGGGGTGGCCCAGTCTCCAACGCCCAAACTGAATTTGTAGTCCGAATTGAGAACAACTTGCAGTTTAGATTGACTTAGCCTTCGATGGGTGATGTCTAGGTGATGTTGTGGTTCTTTTCCCATACTTTTAAGCAACAAAACATCACAAAAAGTTAGTAGCATCCTATCATTTACCAAGAACGATTGAACAACGAGGAACAAATTCACCTTGTGATTTAATTGTCGTATATGTGCTATTGTACTTGCCACTTATATGTCTTGAGGGGGAATATTAGTGCTGCACATATCTAAAATGGTGATGCCCTCGTCACCAAGGATGGCTCATCAAGAGAGGATGCATATGCTGAACTATTTGAAGGAATGGGTGTTAGGACGACATGTTTCTGCCTAGGGCTGAGGTGCCGACCTTGAAACCATAGTTGCAGAACTCCTTGAGAAATAGAGGAGTGAAGGTCCTAATAAATTCTATGAGTTTGGTGATATCAATCATATTCATCTCAATTGTCCTAAGCTTTTAGGTATAGTATCAAATAAGGAAAATGAGAAAAAGAAGCGTCCTTCCAGTGACGAGAAGAAAAGGAGATTTATAAACCGTAAGGTTGTGCATCGAGTTCTTTCAGCACTTGATCAAGTCAATTTGAGCAATATTGAATCCGAGAGCAGTGAATATTACACAACATCCTAAGGTAAGATGGTACGTGATTTGACGGGGATGTGTCTCATGGAAAGCAACAAGAAAAGTTCTACCGAGGATGAACATGATAGCGACAGTAATGAGACACTACCTACTTATGATGATTTATCTAATGTTGTTGTTCGTCTTGGTATTCTCTTAGAGAATCATAATAGGAAAATTAAGAAACATGATGTTTTGATTGAATCTCTTAAATAAAAAATTACAAGACTTAAAACTTTGATTCGTGATGATGATGCTTGAAAGTCATATGATTTAATTTATTCTTAGCTTAGTTCTCTTAGATATGTTTATACTTCAACTGTTGAGAAACTTAAAGATGAAATTTTAAAGAATGAGAAACTTGTTGTGTTGAATTGTAAATAAACTAAAGATGCTAGTTGCACAATTTCTTATTTGTATGATTCAACTTCTTGTTCTAATAGCTCAATTCTTGAATTGAAGTTGCATGATGATAATGCTATAGTATCTCAAATAGCTAACGATATGGTTACTCAAGAGGATCTTTCATGCTCTAATTGTAATAAATAAAAGAAACCTACGAATGTTTCTTTTGACAAATGACCAGCCTTTTCTAAATAAGTTGATTACTTAAAAGGAATTTTAAAACACTTTTCTAAGGTAAGAAAAAAATATATACATGATTTTACATACATCTAAGAAAAGCACATATAAACAAGGTTTCGGTTTTGATCCTTTAGCCCATTCTAAGACAAATGCACCCATTTTTATTAGAGCTCTTGGTAATGGTAAATTTGAAACACTTGCTGAACCTAAGAACGTTGATTTTAAGTCTGCTGGATTTTTATCTTCTACAATGAATGCAAATGCTACTTCTTTTTCTAAACCTAAACATCGTGTTAAGTACATTTGAACTCATTGTGCTAGAGATGGACATTTAGTAGATTTTTATTTTAGACTAGCTAATCAATAAAGGAAAGAATGTTTCATGCTAGGTCTAATTTGAGAAATACATGTTTTGTTCCTCGTGAGGTTAGGTCTAATTCGAGAAAGACATATTTTGTTCCTCATGAGGTTGTAGCACTTCATTTTGTACCTTGGGTGAAACAATCATCATATTTTACTGTTAGAAACATGAAAAAACTAAAATAGATTTTGATTATAAGAATACTTGTGTTGTGCCTACTTTTGATCTGGTGTCTCAGTAATAGATTCTTAAATACTGTGATCTTGAAGCCCTTGCTAGGAGCTAGTCGGTACGGATTACTTACCCTAGTACCAAGGTCTCAATATTCTCTAGTGCTATGTAGGTTTTTGGAATGTGGGATGGATAATAAAAACTTGATGGATTCCAGTTCTTTGCTTGATGTAATTGAGACTTGAATGGTTTATATAACCTTGTGATGACTTTTAAGAGGCTTGTTGGACAGAATAACATCTTCATTTTCTTTGTGAGTTATTCTATACACTAATGCCTTTTTTATATTCACATATATCTACTTGTGATATGAGATGAGATGCTTGTTTATATGCTCATTTGTATATCCATGTGTGTTCGATCATAGCTTTTCATATTAAGATGTACTTATCCTGATTCATATTTGTACTTAAAAAAATACCATGATATCTCAAATACATATCTCTTTGTCTCCCTTGAATTCTTTGGTTATTCTATTCAGAGGGAGCATTTTTTAAAATTCCTTTCGTTTGCTTAATTAACTATTTTGAAAAAGGAGTTTTCGAGAGGATTGGTTTGAGGCGGGGGGGGGGGGGTCCTTGAATTTTTATAAACAAAAATGTAATGAGCATTGTACTTTATACATATATATGATATTGAAGCTATGTTTATGCTACAAGGTTTTTTCATATTCATATATGTGCATGTATGGTGTAATTTTTGTAATGACTATTTAATTTGAATGAAAACTTAAATTAAATCTTATCATAATTGAACTTTTTTTATTGCTTTGATCTTTTCTAAAAAGTGTTAAATATAAAGTATCCATGTTATGTGCTTAGTGTTGAGAAAGATCAAGAAAATATGTATTGTAACACTTCTTTATAAGACTATTTATCATTGCATTTTGATATGAATTAGGAAGAAATTGTGTATGACCGAAATCATTGATCTTCAAACATCTAATTGTCCTTTTGATTTTCGATGGATCTTCTGATTGTTTCCATATGTCTTGATTTGATCCATCCAAAATTATCCTATAGTGTCAAGTAATGTTCTAAAAGGTCTAGTTGGTTGAATTTTTTAATTCTTGCATAATCGTGAATGTATTGTTTAATCTATTTTCGACAACATCTGTCATAGTCTGTTTTGCAAAATTCATAACTCTTGATCCATAGATCCGATTAACTTAATTCTTATTGAAATAGATTTGTATCATTGTTTAGTTTCTACAGGTAAAATTTGATGGCAACCGGGGTGTTAGATTTTTCTGTACATTTTTTTTTACGTGATAGCAGCCTGTCACGAACTGCTTTCGATATTATATTGAAAAATTATTGAGAGTGAATTAAAGTTTAAATTTGATTTCCATAATCATTCACCCCAATATTTTATCGGAAATGCTCCTCTTCACACGTCCGATGCATCAGACAAACGGCCCATTCAGCCCATAGTATCATTGGGCCGGCCCAAAAATATTTTCATATCTCCAATGTTTCAAATGTTCAAATTTAATATTTTAGACGTTATGAAAATTTATTGTCATAGTTATTTCCGTATGTTGTATCCCGGGAATCTCTTGCATATAGATCTAGACCCGAAAAAATTATATATTTGAGTTAATTCCTATATATCTCAAATATTTCAGACGTTCAAATTTAATGTTTCAGACGTTATAAAAATTTATTGCAGAAGTTCTTCGAAAATGTTGCATCCCAGAATCTCTTGTATACAGATCCAGATCCGAAAAAATTATCCATTTGAGTTAATTCCTATATTTTCGCATCTTCAATGTTTCAGACGTTCAAATTGAATGTTTCAGACGTTATGGAATTTTATTGCAGAAGTTATTTTCGTATGTTGCATTTCGGAATATAGAAATTAACTTAAATGGATAATATTTTCAGTCCAGATCTGTGTGCTTTTTTTTTGCATTTTTTTATATTGTGAACGTTGATTTTAAATATTAAGACTTAGTCTTCGATGTTATAACATGCAGTTACAACATCGATATATCAGACATATCAGACGTCTAGACGCTAGCTTTGCCGATATTTTATAGGTAATGGATCCTATGTATTGATACAATTAATAGTGCGTAGATAGATACTAGATGGTAGTAGGTAAAGCTCGGCTGCCGCTTCAGTGATATGACTTCGCACCCAATGCACCAACCTCTATTCATCTCCACTACATACACATGCTCATGCTTAATTTCCCACGCACATCGAACGAATCCATGGAGCTCGGGCGCGCCATGGATCTCCCCCTCCCGCTGCTGCTGTCCACCTTGGCAGTGTCCGTGGTCGTATGCTACGTCCTCTTCTTCCGCGCCGGGAAGGCAGCAGCAAGGCAGCGTGCGCCGCTGCCGCCCGGCCCGAGAGGCTGGCCCGTGCTGGGCAACCTGCCTCAGCTAGGCGGTAAGACGCACCAGACGCTGCACGAGATGACGAAAGTGTACGGCCCACTACTGCGGCTGCGGTTCGGCAGCTCCAACGTGGTGGTGGCCGGGTCGGCGGCCGTGGCAGAGCAGTTCCTCCGCACCCACGACGCCAACTTCAGCTGCCGGCCACCCAACTCCGGCGGCGAGCACATGGCGTACAACTACCAGGACGTGGTGTTCGCCCCTTACGGGCCCCGGTGGCGCGCCATGCGGAAGGTGTGCGCCGTGAACCTGTTCTCCGCCCGCGCGCTCGACGACCTCCATGCCGTCCGGGAGCGGGAGGCCGCACTCATGGTGAGGTCCCTCGCGGAGGCGAGCGCCGCCCGCGACCGCAACGTGCCGGCGGTGGCGCTCGGGCTGGCCGTGAACGTCTGCACGACGAACGCTCTGTCGCGGGCAGCGGTCGGACGGCGCGTGTTCTCCGCCGCCGGCGAGGGCGCAAGAGAATTCAAGGAGATCGTGCTCGAGGTGATGCAGGTGGGCGGGGTGCTCAACGTTGGCGATTTCGTGCCGGCGCTCCGGTGGCTAGACCCGCAGGGTGTGGTGGCGAAGCTGAAGAAGCTGCACCGCCGTTTCGACGACATGATGAACGAGATCATCGGTGCGAGGAGGGCCGGGGTCAAGCCGACCGCCGAGGAAGGCAAGGACTTGCTGGGCTTGATGCTGGAGATGGTACAGGAGGAGCGGCCCCTAGCCGGCGGCGAGGAGGACAGGATCACCGACACCGACGTCAAGGCACTCATTCTGGTAAGTTCTTGTCATTTTCCTAGATTCTCTGACCAGTGAAATCTCCAGCATAACCTGTGAATATTTGACATGACTGGCCAGTTGACCTTTAGGCTATCACGGAAGGGTTCAAGCTATTACGTTAGTGATTGTGTTAATCTGAATAAATAAGACCAGTGACACAACGAGACCTACGTGCTTAATGTTTTTTTGACGTAAATTGTACTTGATGTTTTTTCTTCTAAAATGGTTATATAAGGTTGTTCATTACTTTGTTTCGCATGGTTGTCCGGTCCGCATACCTAGAAAGCATAATATTTAAGTAATTTTTTAAGAATTGTACTACATTTGGATCCATTAGACAGAATTTATATAATTATATCTAACAAAAACAAGAATTATCCAATTCTAGAAGAAATTATTTAATTTTTATGCCTCCTTAGGTATTCAGACCGGACAAACATTGCAAGACGGATGTACAAATAATCAGTCACATGCCCCCACTGGAATCATTAGTAATAAGGATCTCAGGCTAAATAACCTTGCCGTGCAGCTAGGGATATAAGAGGGTAGGCAGGTTTGCGTCGGCTTGTTGCCACATCTAACTCTTTGGATGCCAACAATGTATGCTACGTAACGAATCAGTAAAACTTGCATCACCTAAACCTAAAGCGACTGGCGCACGTCAAAGAGTTGCTCAGTCTCTTTTTATTCACATCCCGAAGTGACCAGCGAACAACAGCAGCTGGCAATGCTAATCGCAGTCATCTTCCATATCTCGAAAAAGAACTCCCCAAATTGATCTGTCACTGTTTCACAGGGCAAATTGAAGTTCAGGTTGTCACACACAGGTTCACATTATTACCAATGGGACAGCTAAATCTTCTAAATTTGTTTATAGCACTACTGTAAAAAGACATAATAGTGCCGGTTGAAAAATAACATCAGTGCCGGTTTTTTAATCGGCACTTTTTACTCAGCATTGATACTCGATTAGTATCAGTGACAATTGTCTACCTGACACAGTTGCCATTTTTAACGAATAAAAAAAGAGAAAAGTAGCACGGTGGGAGCAACATCCACGCCGGCTCGGATGCCGCTCCCCTGCCGCCGCTCCGCCACCACTGCTCCATCGCCGCTCCCTTGCCACCACCACTGCCTCCTCCACTCTGCATGGTGTCGACGCCATCTCCCCCGCCAAGCCCAGATCTACCGCCACAACTCCGCGCTTGAGCCCTCACAACGGCTGCCTCCTCCACGTTGTGCGGCGTCGGCGCCGCTCCCCCAATCGCTCGTGCCACGCGAACTAGCCGGCGAAGTGGTGGGTGGAGGCAGGAGACCAAGAGACGGAGATAGAGAGAGGAGAGACACCAGACGAGAGAGAGGAGACTGAGAGAGGAGGCTGAGAGACGGAGAGAGAGAGGAGAGAGACGGATGAGAGAGAGAGAGAGGAGACTGTGGAGGCACGAGAGGATAAAATCAAGAGACTCGAGCTGACAAAAAATATCGAGTTGATGGACGCGAGGTGGCGAGAGTAAAATTGATTGAATACAAAATTCGGATCCAATCGTTTTATCAGTGCCGGTTCGTAATATGAACCGGCACTGATACTAGTTATTAGTGTCGGTTTTTGTTTAAATAGAAGGGTGAATGTTTGATTTTGCTACCAACTGGTATTGATACTTTATCAGTGTCGATTTTGACTGAACTAGTACTGATGATTTAATACTTATAACTAGTTCTTTAGTAGTGTAGCATAATTATATCGAGCTTCTCACTCTTGTTCATGTCTCTTGACAACTCCAGAACCTGTTCGTGGCGGGGACCGACACAACATCAACCATAGTGGAGTGGTCGTTGGCCGAGCTGATCCGTCACCCGGACATCCTGAGGCAGGCCCAGGAGGAGCTGGATGCCGTCGTGGGCACCGACAGGCTGGTCTCGGAGTCCGACCTCCCGCGCCTCACCTTCTTGAACGCGGTCATCAAGGAGACGTTCCGGTTGCACCCGTCTACGCCGCTCTCGCTGCCCCGCATGGCCGCCGAGGAGTGTGAGGTTGCCGGCTACTACATCCCCAAGGGCACCGAGTTGCTGGTCAACGTGTGGGGCATTGCTCGTGACCCGGCCCTGTGGCCGGACCCTCTGGAGTACCGACCTTCCCGGTTCTTACCCGGTGGGGCACAAGCGGACATAGATCTCAAAGGGAGTGATTTCGGGCTTATACCATTCGGCGCAGGTCGGAGGATATGCGCGGGCCTCAGCTGGGGCCTGCGGATGGTCACACTCACTTGCGCCACTCTGGTGCATGCGTTCAATTGGGAGTTGCCGATGGGCCAAACGCCGGACAAGTTGAACATGGAGGAGGCGTTTACTCTTCTGCTGCAGAGAGCTGTGCCACTAATGGTTCACCCAGTCCCCAGGCTGCTCCCTTCTGCATATGAAATTGCATAGAAAGACGAGGGAAGATCGAGATCATTGTTATGGGGCCGCTGACCTTTGATGTAACAAATAAGAGGTGCATATATTGCTGTTCCCTTCTGTCGGTGTGTTTGTTGTGTTATGCTAATATCTGTAATGAACAACTGTTGGCCATTGTTGTCATGTTTATGTTGTAAATGTGGGCACGAAGCTCTTGTTGTTCCTCAGATTATCTCCTAGGAATATATCGTCGAAATTAAAAAAAAAAGGGAGTGTCCAGTTTCCAGCGACTTAAATGTTGCTACTTTTCAGTCACTTTTCTCAGCCATTTGATCAACATACCAACAACACACGTAAGTTATTTCTACATTGGTGTGAAAAATGCGGTAAGTTTATCTCTAAAATTGCATATTGTGTAGCAGTAGTGCAATTTAAGCTGAAACTGCATGGACTTACAATAAATAACTAGCCAAGGAGACGGAATGTGCGTGTATGGCAGGATAGAGGAGTTTCGGATACTTTATGGCATGCCTTGTTCACAGCCGCTGTGGTGCACCTAACGTCGTCTTGTTATGAACATCATTCTCTTTTACTGCGCACGGTGCATGAGGCGCCAAAGTCGGCTTGAAGCAGAATCTTTCGATATGAAGTCGTGTGGGAGCGCCCGGATTCCTCTTACCACTGAGGTGGCGAGTGCTTGGTCTCAGCGTAACATGAGTAGCGATCTGGGTGCTATAGCGGAGTCGCTGAAAATAGTGAAAATCGCAAATGAGGCACTACATTAGTGACGTGTGTTAACGCATTATGATTATAACGCATTACTAATAATTTTTGGCAAAGAAGGTTACTCTTTATGCGTCTTCGTCCTCCACCTGTCCACCAGTGCAGCGAGCAGGATACGGTCAAAATTGAACCACCACGCAGACTTTACTCGCTTAATCCTCGTGTCTGCCTTGACAAGCCTATAGAACAGGAGAAGCCTAATCCTGCCCAATCTGCAAATAAAATATAATGTAAGTTGAAGTATCTCAAGAACACCAAAAACACGTGAAGGAAATGAAATGCAAACCTGGAGATCCAATGCTTGTCCAACCTCATGAGCTTATTCGGAACTCGTGATGGAACTAGCAAGAGCTTAACTACCTTAGTGACGATTAGGTACGAGCAGTGCCTCTCATCCACACATGAAAATACTAGTAAAACTGTTTCTAAAAACATAAGTCAAACGGTTACAATTATCAAAAAACTAGGTCTAAAAGTTACAATTACCTTTAAAAACCTACATCAAACAATTATAACTATCTAAAAAACTAGATCCAACAGATACAACTATCTCTAAAATACCTACGTCAAATAATTACAACTATCCCTTAAAAAACTAGGTTAAATAGTTACAATTATACCTAAAATACTTACGTCAAATAATTACAACTATCTAAAAAAACTAGATCAAATAGTTACAATTACCCCTAAAATACCTACGTCAAACAAGTACAACTACTTAAAAAAAAAATAGGTTCTTAACATTTACAACTATCCCTGTAAGACCTACATCAAACAAGTACAACTATCATAAAAATTAGGTCCAACACTTACAAACCATCATAAAAACCTAAGTGTAACAGTAGCTCTACATTACTATAAAAATCTAGACTAAAAAACTAAATCTAATATCACTAAATCATAGATTTTATGCCTAACCAATGTTGACGATAGGTAATATAAAACTACTGTATCTGGATCCTCTGAGGTTTTCTATATTTTTGGGACATATCACAGTGCCTAGGAAGGAAATCGCCAGACGATGAAAACTAGTCGCAAGTAATCAGGATATCTCGTGAATAGGAATGTTTATCTCAAAAAAGATAAGAAATGAGTCCACAGGTGGTACGGTAAACCCCCTATATATACGGAGTCAGAGGACTCTGCGAAGGACAGGCCAATTAAAATCCATTTAAGTCATTCAAGCCTATGTAAACCTTGAGCTCTCAAGCTTTCTACATCAATAAACCTCTATAACTACACACAAAGAGCATATCGATAAGGTTTAGATCTATCTAAACTAGCAAAAAACCCTCTTTTAAACAGTCTCGGAGATCAATATAAGATAAATATAACGTATGACTATTATTCTAAAAGACATTTGAACCTATAGAAATCTCTATTTGTGCTGTGTGATTTGACTACATGAAATATCCCTTATCTCATTCATAAGTTCGTAAGATCAACAGTTTACGAATCGATGATAAATATCCAAAACTATGTATGACGATTAACCTAATTATTATGTAAAGAATTTACTAAGATATAAATATTTATCTTCATCAAAAATAAGATTCTAACAGAGATTCACCGCTTTCCCCCTCCTCTCTCCTCTTCTCTCTTTTCCACTCCCACTCTGTTGGTGGCGTGAAAAAATCTTACTGAGCGTAAGTGACAAGCGGAGGCCGGCACATGGTTTTATAGCGTAACCTATCGTCGGGGCGACAAGACTCCTCCGTATAGGAATGGGGTGCTGGCCCTTCTCGCTTCAGCCCGTTAGTGGCACTCTCCGGCCCAAACGATAACTCCACGCAGCGGCCCGTTTGCTTCCTAGGGTGCACTCCGCCACAGCGTCTCCTTCCTACTCCTCCCCTCACACCGCTTGCTTCCCCTCTCCTACCCGATTCGTTTGCGGCGACACCAACCCGCACAACCGCCCGAGAAAGCAGAGGAACAAGGCCACCGGCGGCTATGGCGATGGCGGCGCTGCGACGCGAGGGGAGGCGCGTCCTCCTCTCCACACCCTCCCCTGCCGCAGCCATGGCGGTGCGCTCCCCAGCCGTCTCCCAGCCGTAAGATCTCCCTTCCGCCCCCTTTACTCCTCCCAAACCGGTCTGTCTCCGCCTAGATCTGTCGTTTCCTAGAGATCCGCATTAGGTGGGTATGGATCTGAGCGTTCCGTATGCGAATAGTTCGGTCCGGTTTGTTTCTGGTCAGAGATGATCCTTGCTTTCGGATGCGAGATGCATCTCAGGCGTATGTGTACGTATTCCTGTCGCTGCAGAATTATTTTTGGTCTACCTGTCGCTGCAAAATGTTTGGTCTACCTGTCGCTGCAAAATGTTTGGTCCGATTTGCATGAAGTTATGTTTGGTCCGATTTGCATGAAGTTTGGTGGTGATGGTTTGGATGGTGGATTTAGGAAGGCCTTTTTCACTTTGCTGGAGGGCGGATTCGTTGGAATCTCTGGTGGTTGTAATCGTTGTTTGAGCATTTTTGCCGTTGAGGCAAGCCTTCATATGGATTGAATTGTCTGGGAAATGCTAACGTAAAGAGCAACGTCAAATGGCTTTCTAAGGGAAACCAGAGGTTGTTCTGGAGTATCACTTAATGTGATGACGGGCTGTGCGGTTTTGCGGTGGTTTTCTTTTGCCACAGGCTTAAGCATGTGGAGCATGCATATCCTTAGGGAAATGGATGAGAAAGAGGGGAGAATTGTGATGCTTCTGGGTCCATTCAGTCATGCTGGAGATTATAGTATTGCTTTTTGCGATGCAATGTTCTGGGTCCATTCAGTAATGCTGGAGATTATAGTATTGCTTTTTTGCGATGCAATGTTCTTTTGCATTGGAAAATGTGTCATTATCTTTGTTTGGTTCATATATTCGGTTACTGATAACCAGATGTGCATACTTTTCTGTACATTTGGTCTCACTGGATTGTTCATACCTTGAATTTTTTGAGTTGTGCACTATTCGGGTATTTCCTTTTAAAAATGTACAATTTGATTGAATTGTGTTAGGATCGACCCTCAAATAAAGGCCTTGCTTGATTGGCTGTGTTTGTGCCTAATTTTGAAGATACAGTTAATATTTCATGTTTATGAGGCATGAATCTACCGAGTTGTGACAACACCACAGTTGTTTATGCTTCAATTTTCCATTGCTGTCGTGTGACTGTTCTATTTTGCTTTGTTTATTGTTTTTTCCAAAGCACTATTTCCTGCAGTTGTTTCCACTATTTTCTTTTATTCAGACAGTTAAATCTTGCAAATTTTTTAACATCAGGGAGATTGCGCCGCTTGGTGCACGGTCCATTTCAACACAAATCGGTGAGGATCATCTTAATTCACTGTCGTATTATTTCCCAAGTTACAACTGTGCTATCAAACAACTTATTGATCCCATATATTATTATTTTTAGTGAGAAACCGCATGAAGAGTGTCAAGAACATTCAGAAGATTACAAAAGCAATGAAGATGGTTGCAGCATCGAAGCTTCGTGCTGTTCAAATAAGAACAGAAAATTCACGTGGTCTATGGCAACCATTTACTGCCCTCCTTGGCGATACTCCTAGTACGTATATGAGGAATATAGTTGTGTCTCTTACAATTGTACCTGTTGCTTCTTTTCTATCCCTTGTCTTTACAGTACAGGCAATAGTATTTTTTTATGCTAATACTTGTTGTTTTCTTTATTTTGAATGTTCTGGCTCTGCTCTGCACCTTATTTCTTTTGTTAGATTTTATTGCATGGTGTTTTTTCTGGAGTCCATGGTTTTTTTGCTCAATTATTGACTTCTCTTATGTACACACTAGGTGTTGATGTCAAGAAAAATGTTATTGTCGCTATCACATCTGACAAGGGTCTCTGTGGTGGTATCAACTCTACGTCGGTTAAAGTCAGCAAAGCACTCCACAAGTTGACTTCTGGTAATTTGTTTAATGATTATTTGGTGCAATCATCTGAATGTCGTGCTTATGCTTACTGACTTTTTTATATTCAGGTCCAGAGAAAGAAAGCAAGTATGTCATATTAGGAGAAAAGGGTAAAGTCCAACTCATTCGCGACTCCAAGAAGAGTATTGAGCTGACAGTATCTGAATTGCAGAAGAACCCTATCAACTACACACAGGTTTGTTGTCTTTCTTATGCTACTGGGCATACCTTTTTAGCTTACAGTGTGATCGCTAATTCGTATATCAGTGATGTATTTGACTTTAGAAGTTATGGTGATTCATTTTCAGTATGGGAATTGCCGAATTGTATTTTAATTGTTGGATTTTGCGCAAGATGGCCACCAAATACCTGCATAATTGATGGCATGAAAACATACCTAGATATAAGGAAAGGATTTTTGCCCTGGTGTTATTTAGACTTTTTAAGTGGATACGGGGGGCTATTGTAGAACTTGTCTGTATTCTGGCTTCTGTGATGCATATTCTTTGTTTTGTTAGCCATTGATGGGCTGATTAATATCTGTAAATTGCAACCATTACATTGATTTAATTCTTATCAAAATACATTTTCTCTTAACTAAGTTTGTTTTGTGTTGGCTATATCATTCCACTGATTTGTTCAATGATGTTTCAGATAGCTGTGCTGGCAGATGATATCTTGAAAAATGTTGAATTTGATGCTCTGAGAGTTGTTTTTAACAAGTTCCAATCTGTCATATCATTTAAGCCCACGGTGACTACAATATTGTCACCAGAGGTCAGTACTAGTATTGAATCCATATGCATTTGTGCTCCCATGGCTTAACTCCGGTTAAATGAATTTTAACTAATTTACTATTTGATTTTATTGTCCTTTGGAAGGTCATGGAGAAAGAATCAGAATCTAGTGGGAAGGTTGGTGACCTGGATTCATATGAAATTGAAGGAGGTGAAACCAAATCAGAAATTCTGCAGAATCTTACTGAGTTCCAGTTTTCATGTGTAAGTCTTGTCGATTAAGCATTATAGTATGTTCTAGCCAATTTTAGGTGATTGTCTACAGCTATTCTCTTTGGATCAAAATTTTAAAGAACATCTTGAACTAGTATGAAGTACATGATATTTGGTTTACTTTTGTTGGCTTATTCTGTGGTTGTTCTAAAGAGAACTTTTTGACTTCTTCGTAACTATGTATTGAACTTCTACTCTTGGCAGGTCATGTATAATGGTGCACTAGAGAATGCATGCAGTGAGCTTGGAGCCCGTATGTCTGCCATGGACAGCTCGAGCAGAAACGCTGGTGACATGCTTGATCGTCTGACACTCACGTACAACAGGTCTCTCTCTCTCTCTCACACATGCGCGTGCCTGTGCACATCCATTTCCATGTATTTGGGACAAATTGATGCATCCAAAGGGCACGAAGGAAGAGAGCTGACTCGCATTTTGTATATGTATGCAGGACACGTCAAGCTTCTATCACTACAGAGCTCACTGAGATCATTTCTGGTGCCTCAGCCCTTGAGGGATAATGGTGAAACTTTTGTCGAATATTTCTTCCTTTTTTTTTGTTGCCGCTCCAAACAAAAGCTTCCTATCATCTGAAGCAGCCTTTAGTTTTTCATCGCAAGCGGATCCTGTCGCCAAATTTCAATAATTAGCCTGATTACGGGACGGTGCTATGCATGTCTGCTTGTTCCAATCAACCTTGTTTTGTTGAAAGCCTGGCATATTTATAAAAGATGATGGTATATGAAATTCTATCTTCGTAGTAGCAATTGACCTGGTTGGATGGTCGTTGCTGCATCCAGTCGTCAAGCCTGAATTTCTTCCAGTTTAACTATCGAAAATTGATGTTTGATCTGTGATATGCCACTCATTATTCCCTGTTTTTAATAACTGAAATATTTTTCCCCTCCCGAAAAAATAAATCCAAACAGCCCTGGCGTTCGAATTAAACCCAGACGGTGCGCTAAGGTGTTGATGCGTGGCCTTGCGTTAAGTACAGAGTGGCCAGTAACGGCGTGTTGGGTGTACACTTGTCGCTCGTTCGGATACTGGATGCGTATATTTCAATGTATAATTGGCAAAGATGTTCTTTTGTACCGCTCTTGACCTTCCCAACTTGCTTGCACGTACTAGAGTCCAATGCATACACCTGCAATATTAGATGGTGTTTGGTTCACTAATTTGTAATGTAATTTGATTACATGGGTAACCGATTAGCGTCCTCCCACCCTCTGCCTCCCCCCTTAACCACGACCCTAACCCTTTCTCGCCTGTCTTTGCTCCTGCCATTACTCTGCCTTCACATTCGTTTCCCGTTCCTCATAGTTGTTATCGTCTTTGCTGGCGATGGAAAGCCAGCCATGGGGTCAACAAGGTCCAGCAGATGCAGAAGCATGAACTTGTAAGCATCCTATCAGGCTTCGCATGGCAGCATTGGGCTTGCCTTCACCAGTGTTATGTTCGCCAGCGGTGCCGCAACATGTCGGAGTAATTCCTCTCTCTTCGCTTGGGACCAAATTACCACAGACCGGAGGGGATCAGATCTGGGGATTGTGAGGAAGGCAAGGAGGGTCAACAGATTCCAATAAGCTATTTGGTCTGGAATTTAGTTTGATTTCTTTATTTTTGTTGAAACTTTCTCACGCATCTGGTCGTGTAATTGGAATTTTTTCCCATTTTCTACAACTTTTTTTTTGCCTCTGATTTTGAGAGTTCAGCAAGTTTGATGATTTCAATCTATTCAGAAGAATGTTTCATTCCGAATCACTACAAGATTTCGTTTTTGTAACAATTCTGCAACGTGGCTCAAGTTGAGTGAAGGTCTCAAGGCATCCTCATTCCATTACCAGCTCAAACCAAACAGATCACGGTTTCACTTATTCCCTTTCCATTTCCCGTGGATTTTGATATCGTTACCGTTTGCGGTTATAAAATTGAACCAAACAATACCTTAATCCAATTTTAACCGACGATTATGCTTTCCCCTATTGTATTATTTGATTCTTGAAATAGATCACGAGTAGTGTGCGCCTTTTTTGAATGACATCATATCCATTTTTTTTCCTGGTAAACCTGAGGCTCTTTTTTTCCCCCTTTTTTTAATTCCTACGAAGTAGCATCTCCGGGCTGCCCGATCCATCAGTCGAACGAGAGGTCGATCATGGTTGGTGTCTCTTAATATATACTTGCCTAGCTGACTACTTTAAAGAAATATTAATCACAAGCAAATGCCTACCGAGCTAAAACAACTTATTATTTATCACACTTTGAATAATTTGTCACCGTACAAATCATAATCAGAGCCCCTTTGTAACACAGGAATTCGAAAATGCAGGAACAGATTCTAGAACCCCATATTCCCATAAGATTTCAATACACATGATTAGCAGACGAGTTTTGTTTGGATGGCTAATGTGAAATAATACAAGAATTTTTCACGAAAGAAGAGAGAGAGGAGAGACAAAGAGAGAAGTTGAATTGGACTTTTTTTTAAAAAAGGTTTGAAGTCATGTTTAGATTCCTATGGAATTGTGGGCATAGAAATGCATTTCATAGGAATTTAACATATCCATTTCTATTATAGGAAAAAATCCTAAGGACTCAAATCGTCCAAAATTCCTATGGAAACCCTACAGTCCAAAGGAGCCATGAATCAGAAGTAATTTAGATTAGGATTCATCTTTGTGGAAGTGAAACAGATAAGTGGACATTGCTGAATTACAGTGCTGCCTTTGAGTTGCGCCATGCCAAATTATTCAGACCGAAAAGGCAAATATCATATTTGCGGGAATTTTACAAGAGGAAACCACTTGACACATTATTAGGGTTGAAATACTACAATATAATTACTATTGAAATATACCAAACACCATGTACCATACAGACATAAAAACAAGGAAAAAACCCAGCACGTATTGTCAAAAGTATATAAAAGAATTAAAAACTAGAAGATAATACTAAGCTCAGCACCTTTAATATTTAGATTAAGCAGCACCTAGTGCCAAAAAAGTATAAAAAAGAATTAAAACTGGATGTTTCATAGACATTTTACTTGGCCCATCTAAACTGTTTCCTCGTGTCACATTCTGGACGGTGCATGGCCACATGGACATTTCTGAGCACTTGATTCTAGGCATTCTGGGCGGTGCATGTCGTGTTAGTAAAGGAGTTTTTTTATACATCTTTCAAAATTCAAAATGTTGTGTCATGAACATGATGTTTCATGTGTGTGTCACGCTACCCCATCCTCTCTCTTTGTGCAAAAAAATCAAAATAAAAAAGGAAAACGAGGCTATGTACACTCATAACATAAATCTCAATGCATGGTGGAGGCTAGGATGCCACGGACAGATGGCATCCAGCTCGCCAGCTCCTCCGATTCAGGAACGTATATTCCGTATCATTTTTCGAACCCAGCTCGCCAGCTCCCTACCTCCCAAATCTGCTCCAATGGTACCTCACTGTCACCATGGCCGGTATTGGTTGGTTTTTGCACGTGGGCTACTGGATTGGACAAGTTACTTGAGATTATTGCATGCAACCAGCTGCTTCTATGTAGTTTTATCTGAATCGGAGGGCAACTTAGTGCAATTTGTGCGGACAAAATGCCTTAATAGTCCTAAAAGCCGGAAATAATTGGAGAGTGGCATTGAGAAAACACTGGATTACCAGGCAAAAAGTTGTGAATTTAACTAGTTTAAGTGGCAAATCATTGAGTGCCACTCTTTTGAGCGGCAAGTCATCAATTTTTGGAATACAAAAACTAAATTTCTAGAGCATCAAATCATCAATTTTTGGAATGTCAAAAGTTAATTTTCAAGAGCGGCAAGTCATCAATTTTTGGAATCTCATAAATTAATTTTCCTTTAGCATTCAACTCATCGAGGCCTGCAAATGTGTGGATGCAAAAAAAAAAGGACTGTGAAACTTCAGAATGTCATCCTCACTCGCCAAACTTGTTAACCCAAGCATTTATGACTTATTTGTGCCATATACAAGTACATTACCAGGACAGCTAGATCAAGCTGGGGAGGAAAAATATTTCAAAAAATAAATTTCAGAAGAGAGCATGTTCAACCCTTTTTAACAGAGGACCTTCCTCTGCCTTCATCACCAGTCACCACTCGTCATCAGTACCACTTTGTTTTTTACATGATCAGTATCACGTTTACGTTAACACATTCTTTCAGTCACATGATTTTCAGAAGACGGGCAAGCAAATATAAAGTCCCAAATAAACTGAAACAAACACAAAACAATCGAATTTACTTTCTAGGGAGCTAAGTGAAAATTGACTGCCCCACAAATCGAAAATGACAATGGATTGCAAGCCACGTGTTAGTAGCTTTGTTCAAAATGATCTGATCTGGTAATAAAAGGTAATATGTATGTCGTTTTCTGTTATTAGAAATGCTTCTTGTGGAACACAAACCTAGTGAATGTTCTCGTGTTCATTTTGTGCCAGAGCCTCTCCAATTGTCTTCCCAATCATCCGGTCCACAGTAAAAAAAACCCTGCCATTGCATTTAAGTTCATATTAAGAATAACCCGTAAATAATATTTTTTTTAAAAAAATTGAACTTCTTGTGCTAGATTATCCTGATACAGAATAACAATTTTTCTGATAGTAGTAGCAAATTTCTACAGTTCCTTTGGCGTTTTGACACATCAGTCAACCAGTTTTGCGCAGTTGTTTCACTGCCAGACTAGTTTTTATTGATGGGTGCTGCTGCTATTCTTGTAACGTTATATCCAAAGTAAATCACGAAATAAATATTTTAAGAGCAAATTTTTCCTTTCTCGCCTCTAAGTTACTCTTTCTTCGTTTCCTTCTTAGGCAGGAACATGAACATGAACAATACAAAACTCTTACCTATCCGCTCTCCAATATGCCTTCTTGCAAGACCATGGAATATGTCTACTACGCATATGAACAGATACTACACATGTTCTCAGTTGAAATGCGTCAAAAAAAAAAAAGACCATGGGATACTTAGGCCAGTTTGGCCTCGAAAAGTGTGTACGGACCTGCAAATCCAATAATTATGTTCAACTTTGCACATACTAGGGTCCTCAATAATATCTAGTGTTAATGATTAGTTCTTGACAATATATCTAGTATATCGGATGATGAATGTGTGATCAGTATTTCCAGTAGTTATTGGTGAGTAAGTGTATGCGGAAGGAACTAAGAACACTAAGATTTATCCAGATCTATGCCACCCTCAAAATAATAACCCTACATCCTATATATTTTTTTATAAATTGGATGAAAAACTTATCCTCAGTCCCCAGTCCCCTTGATAGCCCCCCCCCCCCCGTTTATATAGTAGGAGGCGAAATGTATGTATAAGCAGGCTGTGCAAAAATATGATGGCTGCCATATACCCGACAAAGACAGCTACTCCTAGATCATCATTATAGAGGGCGGGCACGCCCGGCCCTACTTGGTCATCTTGCACGCCCTGTCCTATCCGCCAACCACCGCCATGCCCACTGTGTGCTCATCACGCCTGTCTGCCAGGCCATCACGCACGCCTACCAGGATGTACGGGACGGGTCACACTGTCTCTACGCTGGCCCATGGCTTCACTTGTTGAAAGGGTGCCTGGGGAAATAAAAATGCGTGAGTGGAGCATTACTACATAAATGATTTATTGGGACGCCCCTGTACAGACGATTAATATAGAGCCGTCCGTGTAAAGATTATCACAGACGGTTCTAAATAAGAACTGCCTGTGATAATGACGAGTCATCCCCAGAAGTGGTGGGACGTTTTTAGTACAAACGGTTCCCATTAGGAACTGTTTGTAATCTTAATATAGATGACTCGTATTTAGAGTCGTCTGTAATAAAATGAATATCACAGATAATTCCAAACAGGAACTGTCTGTACTATTATTACAGACGTCTCATATTTGGAGCTATCTGTGGTATTCATTTTATTACAGATGGCTTTAAACATGAGCCGTCAGTAAAATTAATATAGACGGATCTAAATACGAGCCGTTTGAGAAAATGGTCGGAGGGAGGTGAGACACTTTAGTACATATGGCTCCAAACATGAAGCCGTATGTAATATTAGAATAGTATATCATCCCCTACCTCCAGATCTAAGCAGGATAATGCCGGCCGAGTGAAGAACAGTGAATTTTGGAGGAAGAGGTTGACGATTTTCAAAAAAATTGTTAGATTTAAAACTTGAAGATTTATTGGCATTTGTTATTCCAAGGTAAGCATTATGTTTTAATTTAGTTTAGATGGTATAGATTTGGTTTGGAGAGCTAGCTAGATCTAGATCTAGATTTTTTCCATGATGACATAGTTTTGTTATATTCATTAGATGATATAGATTTGTATTCTAATTAGTCTTAGATTTTGTTCTATTTATTAGATGATGTAGATAATTAAGTCTATATCTACATCTAGACTTAGATTCTTTTCACGATGATCTAGAATATATTAGTTGTTCTAGGTATATATGAAGCTCAAAGTATAGATCAATGTTTAATTATATGCTATTTTTTTAGATAAATTTTGGATTTTTGTATATAAACATAAAATTATCAATAACTATATAGTATTTAATGACAAGTTTTGAATTAATGTTTGCCCTCATTTTTAGGTATTCATGTATATAATATAATGGTAATCATTAATTATTTTTTAATTAATTGTCATTTGTATGGTTCATTCATGCATGCATGCATGGTAGCTCTATTTTTTCGATAAAAAGCTTGGTTGTCTCTTTTATTAGGTTGATTTAACATTAATTTACTTTATACATTGTAGATGGATCATGGCTGGATACATGATTCTCGTATGAACCAAGGGTGCCTTGATGGTGTGATGACTTTTCTAGCAGCTACCGAGGAGGATCAATTGGAGAAGGGTGTTAAATTTATATATTGTCCTATTTGCGATTGTAGAAACGAAAGATCGTTTCTTAGATAGAATGCAACCCTACAAATCCAAGCGCACTTGATCATTAGGGGCTTCAAACCGGACTACACGTGTTGGACCAAAACATGGTGAAGAGCAAAATGTGTTACATGAAGATGTTGGTATCATCGAAGAACCCGAAGTCGACGTAAGAAGAGAAGATGGCGAGGAATTTGGTGCAGATGATGATGACTGTGGTGCTAAAGGCAACGATGATAGGTTGGATAAATATTGTGCGATGCAGACGTGAACTTGAGTACTCAAAGAGACTTTAATAAATTTATGTGCTTGATTGAGGACTTGGAGAAGCCATTGTTCCCTAGATGCAAACCAGAATACACAAAATTATCTTCCGTACTTGAACTGCTTAAATTGAAAGCAAGCGATGGTTGGTCAGACAAGAGTTTCATGGTGCTATAAGAACTCTTATCGGACATGCTTCCAGATGGAAACGAGTTGCCCAAAAGCACATACGAAGCAAAGCATGTTCTTTGTCCATTGGGGATGGATGTAGAAAGGATACATGCATGTCCGAATGACTGTATCCTCTATTGTAAAGATCTATCAGACTTGCATTCATGTCTAGTGTGCAAAGTATCTTGATACAAGTGTAAGAGTCAATCAGATGATGATGAGGTGAAGAAAGGAATTCCTGCTAAGGTGGTGTGGTATCTACCTATAATTCCACTTCTTCAGCATTTTTTTTTTGCAAATCGAAAAGAGGCCAAATTATTGTGCTAGCACTCGGAGGGCTGCAAGCAAGATGGAAAGCTAAGGCACGCTGCCGATTCTCCCCAGTGGAGAAACATCGACATGATTTTCAATGACTTTGGTGCATAACTGAGGAATATAATGTTTGCTTTGAGCATAGACGGGATGAATTCTTTGGAAACATGAGCAGCAGACACAGCACTTGGCTAGTTGTTCTCGGTATTTACAACCTACCTCCTTGGCTGTGTATGAAGCAGAAGTACTTGATAATGTCGCTGCTTATCCAAGGCCCAAAACAACCTCAGAATGATATTGATGTATACCTAAGACCATTGGTGGAAAATCTAAAAACATTATAGAACGAAGGGGCACAAGTATGGGATATGTACAAAAGAGAGAATTTCACGCTACACGTCTTGTTGTTCTGCATGATCAATGATTTGCATGCACTACGTAAACTTTTGGGCTAGAGTAAACAAGTAGAAACATCGTGCCCTCATTGCTTAGATGGTACCACGAGTATGTGGCTGCCCCCACTCACGTAAAACTGTATTCATGCGCCACCATAGGTTCCTTAACAGGTATCACCCGTACCACAACATGAAGGAACAATTCGATGGAACGAGGGAGAGAGATTTATGTACAAGGCACTACAGTGGTAAAGAGGTGCATAATATGGTTAAATATCTCAATGTTGTGTTTGGAAAGGGGAGTAAAAAAATCTAAGGACACCGGTGACATGTGGAAGAAGAGATCGATATTGTGGGAGCTACCGTATTGGAAGCACCTTGTAGTTCACCACTGCATCGATGTCATGCATGTAGAGAAGAACGTGTGCGAAAGCTTGGTTGTTCTTTTACTTAATATTCTAGGCAAGATGAAGGATGGACTCAACGCAAGGCTTGACTTGGTTAATTTAAAGATCATACCCAAGTTGGCACCTAAGCCCTCTGAAAAAGGTAGAACGAGGCTTCCTCCTGCCCGCTATAATCCAAAAAAGGCTGAGAGAACTGAACTGTGCTGGTGCTTGCATGGTGTGAAAGTTCCGTTCGGTTACTCCGCCAACATCTCAAAACTTGTTTCGATGCAAGATTTGAAATTAGTTTGTATGAAGTCCCATGATTGCCATGTGTTAATAACACAGATGCTTCCTATTGCAATCCAAAATATCCAGCTGACCTATCTCCGAGACACAATCATCGAGCTATGTTACTTCTTCAACACAATTTTTTAGAAGGTCATCGATCCTGAAGTACTTGATGCTTTACAGGCCGATGTGGTGAAGACACTATGTCATCTTGAGATATACTTTCCTTCGTCGTTTTTCCATATCATGATACATGTTATCATTCACCTCATGAGAGAGATAAAGATATGCGACCCAATATTCCTATGTCAGATGTACCCGTTTGAGAGGTACATGGGAATTCTCAAGAAGTATGTATGAAATTGATCTTGTCCGGAGGGCAGCATCATCCAAGGTTACACAACTGAAGATGTAGTGAAGTTCTGCATCGATTATATAGAGCACCTCAAACCAATAGGTGTGGCCATGTCTTGCCATGAGGGGAGATTAGATGGGAAGGGGACCATAGGTAGGAAATTAATCATTGCTGACATATGACTGAAGTATCCCCGTATATCAACATGCATAAGGACGTGATACGTAGAGAGAATCTAGGCCGTACAGAGGCTTGGATCATAAAACAGCACAACCGCAGCTTCAACAACCAGTTGGTAGCGGGAGTTAGAAATAATAGTTCAACAGAGTACAATATTGGTTAGTTGGCAAAATAGCTAAGTCACACAGTCGTGACATTTGAAGCATACGACATAAATAGGTACACCTTTTATACTAGAGCATGGGATAGTAAGAGCACGGTATAGAATAGCGGTGTGTGCATAGATGTCTTTTAGGACAAACATGAGGTTTGTGTGTACTATGGGTACATAGAGGAGATTTGGGAACTCAACTATGTACGTTTTAACATCCCCCTCTTTCGGTGCCGTTGGGTCGCACTCTCAAGTGTTAAGGTAGCCAAGTATAGAATGACTACTGTCGACCTCGAACGTGACACATACAAAGATGAACCATTTGTACTCACCAAGCAAGTTGTCCAGGTCTTTTATGTGCAAGACCCGATAAATCCAATGCTTCACGTAGTTCTTCAGGGAAAAATAAGAATTGTCGGAGTTAAGAATGTCATGGACGAAGAAGAGTACAATAAATTTGATGAGTACCCTCTTGGAGATGGCACCACCCTTAACAAAGAACAACTTCCGATCGGGCCGCTTGCTATCTGCGCGTCGATCATCAAGAAGGGCTGATTATTAAAGCTGTATGATGTTACTCGATTGTTATGTACATATATATTGCAATGTAATATGTTAAATTAAATTAGTTATAAATTTACTTAAAAATTTCGGTTCATTAATTTATGGTTTAATGTGTACTATAACATGGTGTTTATATCAACAAGTACAAATAAGAGTATGATTAAATTTATTACTTCCCTCTCTCAGATGGCAACGACCTTAAAAAAGAACAGCTTCTGAGACCAATAGCATGTTTGGTATTGATGTTAAATTTTGGGTTATAGTAACATGAATGAGATCTACACAATTTGATAGTACACATTAAACCATAAATTTACATAAAATTTCATCTCATTTGGAGTTCGTATGAATTATTTACGAATTTTGCAAGTTTTTGGAAAATCAATAGTACAAACTGGTTATTATTTTGAACAGTTTGTAATACCAATTCAGATGACTATTTAAAAATTACCGTATGTACTAATATAAGTACAGATGGCTATATACAATGAGCCGTCTGTAACCATAATATTAGTACAGAAAGTTCTTTATCAACAAACATCTATACTAATGTTAGTACAGAAGGCTCTACCTTACGACTCATCTGTACTAACAAGGGTATAAATATCGTTCAACCTGCGTTGCCACCTAGTTCATTCCTAAACCGTAGCCACCTCCTTCTCCCGCGCTCCTCCTGGTGACATCCCGGTGACCTCCATCCTGGCGACCTCCCTCCTGGCGACCTCCATCCCGGCGTCCTCCCTCCCAGCGATATCCATCCCAGTGATCTCCATCCCGGCGGCCCCTCACCCGACTACCTCCCTCTTGGTGACCTCCCTCCTAGTGACCTCCCTCCCAGTGACCTCCCTCCCGGTGTCCTCCCTTCTGGCGACCTCCCTCTCGACGTCCTCCCTCCCAGTGACCTCCCTCCCGGCGTCCTCCCTCCTAGCGATCTCCATCCCAGCGACCTCTATCCCAGTGGCCCCCCTCTCGGTGACCTCCCTCCCGACGACCTCCATCCTGGCATCCTCCCTTCTGGCATCCTCCCTCCGAACGTCCTCCCTCCCAATGGCCCCCCTCCCAACGACCTTTCCTCCCTCTCTGTTGATCTGGACAACAAGGTTCATTTATGATTTTGCTCGATGATGAATATATGTGCTAAGAACTGGGCATGTTCTCTGAGTATTCTAGCTTAGGCCTATGATATCTCTAATTGTTTGGTTGAATCGATAGCACCTGGAGGCTAATTAGTGTGTGTCTTAGTTCTATTCCTATACATTGAGATGCACATGGTGGTTTTGTTCTCCTATGTGCAGTCAGTTCATTTGATCCTTGGATTAGTGCTGCAGTGGATTTTAGAGTGAGCTTTACATATCTCATACTAGATAAATTGGTGATCCAATTGTTGTTACTATCCCTTTTGCAATTTGTTGTTCAATTTTGTTTTTGTATGAGATATGGTCTCGGTAGTGACCTTCCAGTCCTGTTTCGAGTATGTGCACTTTGGCTTGACAGTACAGTACTGATGAGGACATCACTCTTTTGGATACACACACACCAAGTATTCCTCCAACAATAGGTCCATTGACACGAGCTCGTGCACGTCAACTAAATCATGAGGTGAGCTCGTTCCTTAGTGTTCCTTTATATTTTGATAAGGATGGGATGCTACTGAATAATTGTGATGTATTGTTACTTAGGAACACGGGAGAAGAACAGCAAGGGTGCCCAAGCCAAGGTGGAGGTCCAATCAAGTTCAAGTCTGTTTCGGAGTCTAGGACCAGCCCGCACTAAAATCGTCGCCCAGGACGCATACGGACTCCATTTTCGACGTTCTACACATGGTTGGAAATCTAAGGAGATAAGCTTTTCAACGGAACTGGTCCCATATCCAAATTCTTTCTGAGTCAACAGGAATCGTCAAAACAAGTGGATCTCCAGAATTTATCAGGGTGCTGCGCCACCATCTTTTGGGCCGTTGGGCCGTGTAACGTGTTGGAGTCCATTAGGGACGCGTCCAGGGGTCCTTGGCCGACCCTAGTCTTTTATATACAGTAGCCGTCACCCTAATTAGGGTTGGGTTTTGCTTACATATTGATCTACACACAGATTGTGAGATTTTCGCTCTTGTTCCGGACCGACTAGGCCGCCGCAAGTGTTTGTAGAACCCCAACATCGAGTGCTTGAATTCTATTCGCAATATTTCAGATTGCATCTTCTACGTTCTTGCTTGTGTTCTCGGTATGCTTGCAGGGATTGAGCCTTCTTGGCGAGGTCAACCGCACGACACGGTTGATAATCATCGGAGCTGTGGTGTAGTGATTGCAAGGGAGACGATCTGTTCGGGTCGAAGCCTTTGGATCATCAACGTCGAGTTCTCCACCCACTGACTTATCGCTACCTATCGGAAGATCAGGTCAACATTGCTCATCAACTGGTATCAGATTTTCAGGTTGCCCGTTAGGTAATTTCGTTTTCCCCTTTAGATTAGTCTGTTTTTCATTACCTAGATTCCAGAAAAAGCCAAAAAAAATTCCGTCAATTTCCGCTGCTCTAGAACCCTTTGTGCCTTTGCAATTTTTGTTTTCAGTTGCGCGTTGTTGAGTTTGTGTCCGTGGTCGAGTCTTGTTGCTGGTTTTAGAGTCGTGTTCTTGGTCTTTAGTCAACGCTCCGTGCTATTTTTGATCACGCCGCTATCCCATCGCCACCATCCCCACCAACAAGTCGAGCCACCACATTACTCGATTTGCCACTGCGAGCCGCCTTGTGTTATTTTCCGCCATGCCAACCCTAGATAGGTCGCAAGCCGCCTTGTATCAATTGCCCTGCCACCGCTGCCCTCCTTATTCATCTCGCGATCCTATTGCTTGCAATACCTTAAAGAGGTCAATTTCTGCAAGAGGTGCTTTGAAAAAAAACCCTAACTCGACAGGGGTTCAGTAAAACGGCCATAACTTTCTCATACGGACTCGGAATCAGGCAAAATTTTTTTCACGGACATCTACAGAAAAAGTTACATCCGTTGCTCCCCTACTTTGTCGGGTTCCTCCGAAATTTTGTTTCCCAAATTCGGCTCGGAAGATTGAGTAATCGAGCCGCGAAGTTTCCGCACGCTTTTTAGAGAACGTGCTTGATTTTCTATAGGCCACATCTTGCATCCGTTTGAGCTGAAAATTTCTGTGGTTGTTTCTTGTATGCTCCTAGTTCAGAAAAAAATATCAAAAAAATACGATTTTTTTTTTGTGATTCCTACTAGTGCTAAAAGACAAAAAAGAGGAGCACATAGAGAATACCCGGATCATTGTGCTATTTGCTGTGTCTTTCTCTGATCATCATTTTTAGCTTTGTTTCAGCTGTTGTGCTAGGACTAGGGAGACGTGATAGACCAGCAACTGTGATTCGTACTTTGGACACTTATTTAGCTTTGCTCTTCTGATTACAGTTATTGCTAATCCTTGCTACCATATTGTGCCTTCCAAGCTCCACCTTCTTTGATCCGAACAGGTTCACTCTTGCAATCATCCCACGCTTACAGACTCGTCACCGGTTGTTCCTCCTTGCTGCGTTGGTAAGAACATTTGTAAGAGCGTGGTAAGACGCTTGAGTGTGTGTGATTCCACCTTCCACAACCTAGTAGTTGATAGGGATAATATTGTGTTGTCCTTTGTTTTCTACTAACCATGTCAGGTGATGGCTCTCCGTCAGATTTTAAGGATTGTGTGTCCAAGGAAGAACTCAACAAAGCCTTGCAGGATCATACTAGACTATTGACAGACATTAGAACAAGCATTGCTAACCTCGTCACGCAAGTCAATGACCTTGAGTTGCGACAGCCACCACAGGATGATGACCATTCACATGATGATGATGATGATGATACTAATAATGGTGACCAAGAAGATGGTGAGGTTTTTGTTGGGCAAGATGCGCGTGCTGAGCAACGTCCTTGTGCTGAACAATTACGTCATGACCAACAACAACGTCGTCAAGGTAATGGAGGTAATAATGTTAATCGCAACGGTTGCGATGATCCTTATTCTAAGATTAAGTTTTCAATGCCTCCTTTTGATGGTGCATATGATGCTGATGCTTATTTGAATTGGGAAATGATGGTTGATCAAAAGTATAGTTCTCATATGGTTCCTGAAATGCATAGAGTTAGACTAGCCACTTGTGAGTTCACGAATTATGCTATTATTTGGTGGAATGGTTTAGTTTCTAGTGGCTTAGAACCTGAATCATGGCCTAGACTAAAGCGTGCCATGCGCAATAGATTTATTCCTCCTGATTATACAAGTGAATTGAAAAAGAAATTGCAGCGCTTAAATCAAGGTTCTAAATCTGTGCATGATTACTATCAAGAGCTTCAAATTGCTATGCTTCGTTGTAGTATACAAGAGGATGATGAGGATACCATGATTTGTTTTTACTCCGGGTTGAGACGTGAAATTCAGGACCTTGTTGATTATAAAGATTACAATACTACCAATAGGTTGTTCTATTTTGCTATCTTGGCAGAAAAAGAACTGCAGGGTCGACAACAGGTGCAGAAATTGCGGAACAATTTTGGGAGTACATCTACTTCACGAGTACCATCGGGACAAGCAACAACATTCCCTTCTACATCTACACGATCTGCTGCCCCCTCCTCCAACACTCGGGCGCGTTCAGCAGGAGCACCACAACCATCACGTGAGGTGAGTAAATCTACTGTTTCGCAGGATCCAATGCCACGCTCTTCTTCAGGTGCAGCTACCACGGGTCGTACAACGGGCATTGTGTGCCGTCGCTGCCAAGGTATTGGCCACGTCATGAAGGATTGCCCAAGCCAGCGAGCATACTCCGCAACAGCAGATGGTGGATATGTTAGTCATAGTGATGTCGAGGAAGAATATGCATTTGAAGCTAATCTTGCAGCCGATCATGACATGGATAATGAGGGGGAGGAGATTAGTGGTACCACTACCACGAAGAGTTATGCAGCACGCACCTTCATTGTGAAGCGAGTTTTGAGTTCTCAAATGGGGCAAGCAGAGCAGCTACAACGCCATAATCTATTCCAGACATTCCTCATTGTCAAAGATGCACGTGTTCGTACCATAATTGATGGCGGGAGTTGCAACAACCTCTTGAGCTCCGATCTTGTGAAGAATCTTTCCTTACCAACACGTGCACATCCTCATCCATACTACATTCAGTAGTTCAATAACAGCGGTAAGGTTAAGGTAACACAATCTGCGAGAGTACATTTTTCTATTGGTTCCTACCATGATTATGCTGATTTTGATGTAATGCCTATGCAAGCATGTTCACTTTTGTTAGGCCGTCCTTGGAAATTTGATACCGATGCTACACACCATGGTAGAAGTAATAAATACTCTCTCATGCACAAGGGAAAGAAAATCTCTTTGCTTCCTTTGACACCTGCTGAAATTGTGCAATGTGATAAAGCTTTAGCTGAAAAAGAAAAGAAAGAACGTGTTTTGGAATCTGAAAATCAGCAAGTAGCTCAATCTGTTTTTCCACCTAAGAAAGAGAAGAACACACCTAGGTCCGAAGGCATTAAGTTAAAGGGTGGTGTTATGCTTGCTACTAAATTTGACCTTGCTGAAATTCAAGATAATGATACTTTGTGCTATGCTTTAGTATGCAAAGAGGTTTTATTTTTAATTGATGATATACCTAGCTCTTTGCCTGCTGCTGTCACTAACCTTTTGCAGGAGTATAAGGATGTCTTTCCAGCTGAGATACCCCCGGGGCTGCCACCATTGAGAGGGATAGAACACCAAATAGATTTGATCCCGGGAGAGACTTTGCCAAACCGCGCTGCATATAGGACCAATCCGGAGGCGACTAAGGAAATTCAGCGACAAGTCCAAGACCTTTTGGACCGTGGGTACGTACGAGAGAGCCTTAGTCCTTGTGCTATTCCTGTTCTTTTGGTTCCTAAGAAAGATGGTACATGGCGCATGTGTGTTGATTGTAGAGCCATTAATAATATCACAATAAGGTATCGTCACCCTATTCCTAGGCTAGACGACATGCTTGATGAGTTGAGTGGTTCTATTATTTTCACGAAGATTGACTTGCGTAGTGGTTACCACCAGATTAGAATGAAACTTGGAAATGAATGAAAGACTGCATTTAAAACTAAGTTTGGTTTGTATGAGTGGTTAGTAATGCCTTTTGGGTTAACTAATGCCCCAAGTACTTTTATGCAATTGATGAACGAGGTTTTACGTGCTTTCATTGGAAGATTTGTGGTGGTGTACTTTGATGATATTTTGATCTATAGCAAGTCACATGAAGAACACATTGATCATCTACGTGCTGTTTTTACTGCTTTGAGAGAGGCACGTTTGTTTGCTAACCTTGACAAGTGCACCTTTTGCACGAATAGAGTTGCTTTTCTTGGCTATGTTGTTACTCCACAGGGAATTGAAGTGGATGAAGCTAAAATTGAAGCCATCAAGAGCTGGCCGACCCCTGTGACTATCACACAGGTGAGAAGCTTTCATAGCCTTGCAGGGTTCTATCGGCGTTTTGTGAGAGATTTCAGCACCATTGCTGCCCCACTCAATGAGTTGACAAAGAAGGGTGTTCCGTTCCAATGGGGGCTAGCACAAGAACAAGCTTTTAATACGCTGAAAGAGAAGCTTACGCATGCACCTCTACTCCAACTTCCGGACTTTGGTAAGACTTTTGAGTTAGAATGTGATGCTAGCGGCATTGGAATTGGAGGAGTGCTACTACAAGGAGGTAAACCCGTTGCTTATTTTAGTGAGAAATTGAATGGGCCATCTCTGAATTATTCGACTTATGATAAGGAGTTGTATGCTTTAGTGCGAGTTTTAGAAACATGGCAACATTATCTTTGGCCCAAGGAGTTTATTATTCATTCTGATCATGAAGCTTTGAAACATATTAGAAGCCAAGCCAAACTGAACAAACGTCATGCTAAATGGGTTGAATTTATAGAGTCGTTTCCTTATATCATTAAACACAAGAAAGGTAAAGACAAATGTCATTGCAGATGCGTTATCTAGACGTTATACCATGCTGTCCCAACTCGATCATAAGATTTTTGATTTAGAAACAATTAAAGGATTATATGCTACTGATTTGGAGTTTAAAGATGCTTTTGAATATTGTAAAGAAGGAAGAACT
Organism: Phragmites australis; assembly: GCF_958298935.1. Classification (NCBI taxonomy): domain Eukaryota; kingdom Viridiplantae; phylum Streptophyta; class Magnoliopsida; order Poales; family Poaceae; genus Phragmites; species Phragmites australis. Next base: position 17,115,060 of record NC_084941.1, on the reverse strand, counting down.
TGGAATAAATATGTGCTGAATGATGGATTGCTATACCGTGCTAACAGGCTATGCATCCCAGCTAGCTCGATTCGCCTATTGTTCTTGCAGGAAGCGCATGGAGGTGGTTTGATGGGACATTTTGGAGTGAAGAAGACCGAGGATGTACTGGCTGCTCACTTCTTTTGGCCTAAGATGAGGCGCGACGTTGAGCGCTACGTGGCACGCTGCACTACTTGCAATAAAGCTAAGTCTTGTTTGAACCCACATGGACTTTATATGCCTCTTCCTGTTCCTAGTGTGCCTTGGGAGGATATTTCTATGGATTTTGTTTTAGGATTGCCTAGGACCAAGAGGGGGGGGGGATATTATATTTGTCGTTGTGGATCATTTTTAAAAAATGGCACATTTTATACCTTGTCACAAGAGCGATGATGCTACAAACATAGCTGGTTTGTTTTTCAGGGAAATCATTCGCTTGCATGGAGTGCCTAACACTATTGTTTCGGATCGTGATGCAAAATTTTTGAGCCACTTTTGGAGGACACTTTGGAATAAACTTGGGACAAAGCTGCTGTTTTCGACGACATGTCACCCTCAAACCGACGGACAAACGGAGGTTGTGAACCGCACATTATCTACCATGTTGCGGGCTGTTTTGAAGAAAAAATTGAGGACGTGGGAAGAGTGTCTACCCCATATTGAGTTCGCTTACAACAGATCAGTTCACTCCACCACCAAGGTAAGTCCGTTTCAGGTAGTGTATGGTTTTAACCCCCGTGCCCCTATTGATTTACTTCCTTTACCAACATCTGAGAAATTGAATTTTGATGCTAAGACACGTGCTGAATTGACTAAGAAAAATATTGAAAAGATGAATGAGAAGTATAGAACTTATGGTAGCCAAGGTCGGAAACATATTACTTTTGAAATTGGTGATCTTGTGTGGTTACATTTGCGCAAAGATAGGTTTTCTGATTTGAGAAAGTCTAAATTGCTGCCTCGAGCTGACGGTCCTTTTAAAATTGTGGAAAAGATCAATGATAATGTATATAAGCTTGAGTTGCCTGCAGATTATGGGGTTAGTCCCACATTTAACATTTCAGATTTAAAGCCTTACTTGGGAGAAGAAGATGATATTGCGTCGAGGACGACTCCAATTCAAGAGGGGGAGGATGATGAGGATATCACTCTTTCGGATACACACACACCGAGTATTCCTCCAACAATAGGTCCATTGACACGAGCTCGTGCACGTCAACTAAATCATGAGGTGAGCTCGTTCCTTAGTGTTCCTTTATATTTTGATAAGGATGGGATGCTACTGAATAATTGTGATGTATTGTTACTTAGGAACACGAGAGAAGAACAGCAAGGGCGCCCAAGCCAAGGTGGAGGTCCAATCAAGTTCGAGTCTGTTTCGGAGTCCAGGACCAGCCCGCACTAAAATCGTCGCCCAGGACGCATACGGACTCCATTTTCGATGTTCTACACATGGTTGGAAAGCTAAGGAGATAAGATTTTCAACGGGACTGGTCCCATGTCCAAATTCTTTCTGAGTCAACAGGAATCGTCGAAACAAGTGGACGTCCAGAATCTATCAGGGTGCTACGCCACCATCTTTTGGGCCGTTGGGCCGTGTAACGTGTTGGAGTCCATTAGGGACGCATCCAGGGGTCCTTGGCCGACCCTAGTCTTTTATATACAGCAGCCGCGACCCTAATTAGGGTTGGGTTTTGCTTAGATATTGATCTACACACAGATTGTGAGATTTTCGCTCTTGTTCCGGACCGACTAGGCCGCCGCAAGTGTTTGTGGAACCCCAACATCGAGTGCTTGAATTCTATTCGCAATATTTCAGATTGCATCTTCTACGTTCTTGCTTGTGTTCTCAGTACGCTTGCAGGGATTGAGCCTTCTTGGCGAGGTTAACCGCGCGACGCGGTTGATAACCATCAGAGCTGTGGTGTAGTGATTGCAAGGGAGACGATCTGTTCGGGTCGAAGCCTTTGGATCATCAACGTCGAGTTCTCCACCCACCGACTTATCACTACCTATCGGAAGATCAGGCCAACATTGCTCATCAAGTACTACCCAGGATGATTCTTTGATCAATGAGAACTTTGTCTAGGTTTTCTTACTAGCTGAATATTTAGGAACATTGCCAATTGACGATGAATTCGATAGGACAATTAGGGAGTAGGACCATGTTAGTCCTGGGGCCAATTGTTACACTTTTTCTGAGAGACATTTATTCAATTTTTATTCCTGCTATCCAGTACCTGGAATATACATGATAGTGGATACTGATGGTCCTGTTTACCTATTGTTTCATTCAAAGGCCATATATATATATATATATTACTATATGGATGTTATGTTTGCTTGTGGCCTTGTGCTGGACCTTCGTTACGAATTGGCTTGTTAGCATCTAGTAATTTGTGGAGGATCTCTCTCTCCCCCCCTCTCTCTCTCTCCATTATTTGTATGAGTTCCTGGTTCAATAATTCTGTCAGACAAAAGAAATTATGAAGTCATTTCAATGAAGTATGGCATATTAGCATGTTTTTAGCCTGTTGAGCTTACCATCTACAAGAGACTGTCTATACTCCACATGTACATTGTAGTTCTTTTAGCTTTGTTCCAATCTTAACTGTGGGAAGATTCTTAGAAGTAGCACCTAGAACAAGATACTATATGATCCATTTATTCAGAAAAAGGGTATATGTTTGGAAAGGGTAGTCGACTATAAGCCTATACTATACATCCATATCTCATTACCTTTTCTATTTTCTTTCTAAGATCAATACGCATTCTATTACCACATATATATTCTAAGCTTTCAAACTTTTCCTATTTTGAAGATGGCATCTGGAGATAAACTTGAACTGCCTCCAGCCTCTTCTCCTCAACAACAAGAGGGGGTCACTGCTCAACAAGATGTGGAAGCCACTTCTCAGGAGCAAATAGAAGAAATTCAGGCGCAAAAGTGAAAGCGAGGTGGCCGAGGCAAAAACCAAATGCCCACAGGTCACTACACCATAACATCAATAAGGCAGGCGTGCCAACATAGCCTCAACAAGCTCAGGCGGCATGCCATATAGCATGCGCCTCACTTGGACAGACAAGTTTTAGGATAACCTACCCAAACTGGAAGGTCGTGTTGTAGAGCGAGAAAAGCTTCTTGTGTAAATTAAAGCCCAATTTTAATTCCCTAAAGGATGCTACTTGGAGGACGTGGAAAGACAGGCAATAGCCAAGATGGGCAAGGCATGGAAGACCTTCAAGAGCGAGCTGTGTAATACATATGTGAAGCAGGATCTCGTCCCCAATAATATTGCTTATGGGTACTTGGCGGATCAATGGGCAGAGTTTGTGATGAGGTGCTAGTCTAAAGAATTTCAGCAGCGGAGTCAGGCTAACAAGGCACGCCAGTCACGGAACATGCACCTCCACAGGTTCGGCATTGGTGGGTACGCATGCAAGGAGTTGGACTGGGACAAGGAGGATGAGCAGGAAGCTTGGGAGAACCGCTCCACACAATTTTCACAGATCCCAGAGAGGCGGGCCTGGAACTAGTTCCGAGGAAGGGCCATGTGCTCAGCCAATGGTTCTGTCACCTTCAAGAAGCCAGAAACCGAGCAAGTGGCTCAAAGGATCCTGCAACTTTCGAAAGAATCCACTCAAGGATCATTCCAGCCATCTTGGCAAAAAGACATACTAACCTCGGCTCTAGGGAACAAAGAGCACCAGGGTTGCATGCGTGGCATAGGTGTTTCCGTTCCATGGAAGTTGGGATTCTGTGACGACATCGATTCATATACGAGCTGAAGGAGAAACAAAGCTGAGCGCAAAGAAACCGGGCATGAATGGATGAGAATGGAGATTGTCACTGAGGTCGAAGCAAGGATGAAAGAACAGATGGATATGCTTGCAGAAAGGATGGAACAATGGCTCAAGGAGCGAGTATGGGCAATGAGGCAGCAAGATGTAGCCACGATACTTGAATCTACATCGACTCGGCACTAGAGCAGCTCCACATTTGCACCAGATAACTATCCACATAACATGCTCGACCAACATGACTTCCCTATTGGCGGATTTGAAGGTGATTGCCCCATCGACGACATTCCAAAAGAGGTCCTTAGGGAGAGATACCCCATCACTGACATAGAGGCGGCCACCAAGTGCGAACTCTTACTGCCCACCACTGTTGGCTCCGATAACATCATTGAGGTTGGAATGAGCTTGGCGTTCCCATGTGGTAGGGAACAGACGATTCACAAAGTCCCGCTACAGTCTGGTTACGCTAGGGTGTTAGTGGACATGGTCTATAGGAATTGCACGCCCCTCCCACTTCCTATTCCCCTAGAGGACTACGTTAGGAAACTTGGGGAGGTCGTCCACTCCTTCATCCAGTGGCCGAAAAAGTTCATAACACTGGTTGCCCCTCCACAGCCTCCACGACCTGTGTCTCTAGTACGCGACGGCAGTGACTTCTCTTTTCGTCGTGCTTCACCGAAGGTCAAATCTCCTTCTGTACAACATAAGCAACAATAATTGTCCAACAAATCAGGCCAATAGTCTGCAAAAATGGCACCTCTCACAAAGCGTAGAGCCAACAAACAGAAGGGCAAGAGTAAGGAGGTAGAAGAAGAACCTCTATCAAACACCTACATGGCAGGTGAGCCGTTACTGAGCAAGAAAGCATTAGAGCAATTAGGCTAGGCAAGTATGATTCTGCACGACATATACATGAAGAGGTTCCATGAGGAGAAACATCTTTCTCCTTGTTTTAGCGCCAAGTACCAGCAACAACATTTCCTGAAACCAGTGGAACCTTCCTCATGACCTTTGAGGATTTATTCCTCCTCTACCATCGTGATTCGCTGGACATTGGCCTAATGAGATGTTGGACACTGTAAGTGTTATTAATCGTAGTCTATGCATAACGAATCATGTAACATATTGATATGCTCATTCATCTACGTTACTCTTATGTGTAGACATATGATTCAAGAAGCCAGGAGAGAGAATCCGAGAATTGGATTCCTCGACCCACAGGTCGTATGCGGGTCAACAATCACTTGGTCTCCGAGGGAGGTCGAGAAATATGTAGCAGAGGCCATGGTCGCTCTCTGTGGATCGAGGGACCTTGTTCTTCTACCGTACAACTACTGAGACCTTTGGATGCTAGTTTGTATCTATACACACAAACAACACTTCATATACCTTGACTCGGCGTACTACAACCCAGAGAGGTATTTAGATCTGACAGACTTACTCAGAAAGGCATTAGAGAAGTATGCTTCGATGGGTGGGCTTGTATGGAGAGATAAACCCTCGGTGACCCACCAACATAAGTTTTCAGTAATAATTCCTCCATCACAAATCAATTTACCGTTATAATATGCATTCCACAGAACTAAATTTACTGTGCACAAATTTCTGCAGTGTCATAGGCAGCCGTAGGGTACCAAACTCTGTGGGTACTATGTTGCCCAATATATGATGCAAATCATTGGCTCTAGTCCCACTAGTATATTCACCGGTTAGTGTAATTATAGTATATTAAAATACATTTTTCATCGTTGTGCCTAACTATTTTAATTTTCTTCTACAAACATATAAATTTCCTACAAATAGTCTCGAGAAGGTGGATCTCATGTATAATGAAAAATTGCTCATCCATTTCATAAATGTGGATATCTTAAAGGAGAGCAGCAAATTTCATGATCGTGAGAACTTTATGAGCCAAGGTCTGTAATCTCAACAGAAGCGGGCCAGATCAATAGATGGAAAATGCTTGCATCTTGCAGTCTATTGATGTATTATAAGCTAAAATGAAGCAAATGAACTCATTACTTTATTTTAATTTAATGTGCTAAAGCTAATTTGTTGGTTTATATATTGTTAGGCATGGGCTTGACTCAAGAATGAAGAATGAAGAATGCTTTGCAAATGTTGTGGGACTCTGTAATACTGACATATTTATGTGTATGACTTTGTGACATGATATGTGTATGACTTTGTGACATTAAATGAATATGTTCGATCTACTATGTGTATGATCTACTGTGTGTATGGAGTTTGAATGTAAATGACCTATTGTGTGTATGATTTTGTTGTTGATATGTCAGTTTACATTCAGAAATATATGAATTCAGTATTGTATATATGGTACAGATGGTTCTAGGCCTACAACTATCTATATAAATCACAACAAATGGCTCCTGTTCCTATATCACAGATGGCTCAAAACTAGAGCCGTCTGTACTGTACCATAATACAGACGGCTCGTTATTCGAGGCATTTGTACTGTTACAATATCACAGACGGCTCGCAACTTCGAGCTATATGTATTTTACCATAGTACAAATACCTCGTTAGTGGAGCCATATGTACTATTACTATATAACAGATGGCTCGAAACTTTAAGCCGTCTATGATATTCCATAGTACAGACGGCTCGTGATTGGAGCCGTCTGTACAAATATTTTGTACAGATGGTTCAAAACCCATTTGTACAAATCTGATTTATATAGAATCTTTTTCACAGACGGTTTGGAGAAGAGTCCCACGCGGGGGTTTCGAACCATCTATACAAATGTTTTCTCTAGTAGTGGATGTCATTAAATGCGATTAGATTGGTTAGGTGAGTACCTGCCCTATGACTAGCAAGGGCTAGTCACAGGATTTCCATCTACGATCAGGGGACTGGTCGTGCGAGCCCCATCTAGTCACACGAGAGGCCATGGTTTTGAAAATATCAACTGCTAGCTAGCATCTGCCGGCTTGGGCCCTCTTGACAGGGGACCCCTTATTCTTTACATCGATAGTAGCCCCCAAGCTTCACTGTGGATGGGGTGGACTGAGTGGTTCACCGTATGATCCTAAGGTCGTTGGACTCCATTTGGCCATGGTCGGGTCTGGTCGGATCACTTGGGCCCCGTGTGAACATAATCTCGCCTAGGGAGTGGTCGTCGATGTGGCCTGCTTTTGTGATCGACTTAGGAAACCCCATCCCAAGTGGAGGTTTAAACTTCCAGAGAGAGAGAGGGAGGGAGAGAAAATGTGGGGAGTGAAAAATGTGAGTGGGAGAGAATAGTGGGAGAGAGAAACATTAATTGCTACTGGACCTGAGGGAATTTCGATTCCCCACATGCATCCTTTCAAATTTTGTGGCAGCTAGACTCTGTGATGGTTGGGGTATTGCGCCGGCCCTATAAACTGGAAAGCCAAAATTTCCCCATCCTTTTGCCACCTCCCATAGCCTCTAAGACTTTTGTGCTCAGAGGCCTTCTTCTCCATCCCTGTTGTTGCACCCGCAATGGCGCCGCACACCAGCAATGAGCCAGACTTCCCCTAGTCCAAGTGCAATGTGGTGAGGCTGAAACAAATGCACGACGTTGGCCTGCTTCCTCGTTGTCTATCTTCTAGGTACCATTCCGAGGAGAGCATTCCTGCTCCCCACCAGGGAGAGGTCGCCATTTTTGTTTCCTTCTTCCTGGCCGGCCTCGTGCCGACCTTCTCCAAGTTCTTCACCACCATCATTACCTTCTATGACATCCATCACCTCCATCTTAACCCCAATTCCATTATCATGCTGAGCATCTTTGCTCACATGTGCGAGAATTTCATTAGGGTTGAGCCGTGTCTCGATCTCTTCCATTTTTTCTACTCAGCCTGGTCGGTGACTGGACTGGCCATCGAGAGCTATGGGTTTCGTCTCCATGATGGCATCACGGATTCCTACCTTGAGATGGCCTAAGATCATCTTGGTTAGTCTGGAGGGAGGATTGGTTCTACCTATCGGCAAACAACACCTTGGACAACCTGCGTATGCCGAGCGCACTAGCGCTGGTCACCGAAAACTAGGGGAGCGCCCCAAAGACAACTCCGGAGCTGCCGACCCTTGCCACTCGGGACAAGCAGCTTGGGGAAGTTGGGTTGATGGGATCGGAAGTTGTAACACCCTAAATTTTCAATTTTTGCAATAGTTTAAAATTTTCTAGAATTAAATAGGTGTTGTAGAATTTTTGTTCAATTTAGAGAGAAATTAATTTTCAAATTTAAATTTACCATGGGTTATATTTTAGTTTGATGCATTTATGTTGTAGTAGTTGCAATAGGGTTTTATGCATGAAAAATGGTTGTGATGTAAGGACTTATTTTAAAACCTATTTTGAAATGCTTTCGGTGTGGTTTTCTAGTCTCTTTGATTTTCCCCCTATTTGCTTTCATATACCAATCTATTGAATAAAATAAATTTCCAACACTCTACATTTCAAAATTTTAGATGTTGAACCCATCCCGGCTACTCCGATGGAGAAGGATGCACCTGAAGATCTCAATAGACGTGTCTACCTCTTATGAAGATTCCGATGATGAAGTGAAGACTCTTCGCTACAAGGAGGAATCATCTACCACAACATAGAAGGCATGAAGATCTATCTTCGCGTTCTTCCCAGTTCTAGTTTTTCGAGTCATAGGAGGACTTTCCCTTTTTCCTCGGAAACGTTAGAGCGATGTTGGTACGGTGCCTTTGTGTGTTGTGTCTTGAGTTATTTGGATTTTTTGTTTGAGTGCTGGAGTGCGGTGTGGATGTTTTAGCATCTGGTAACAGCGACATTACTTATATATCTCTATAGTTAAGAGTATAGATGGGTTTTCTCCTTCTAGCCCTTTCTCTTGTTGCTTCAACCTTTCGCTTCAATCTTGACCAGATGGTAAACACAAAGAAAGACCAGTATAGTGAGGACATCAACCATAACAACAACGGCAACAACCAGTATACGCCGCCACAGTTCAACAAGGAGCAACTTCTAGCAACACAGTCTCAGATCCTCCAAAGAATGGATCAGAATATGGAAAGGTTGCTACAGATCACTAAAGCTCTGAGTGCAGAAGATGAACATTGTCAGCAGGACAACAGGAAGAAGAGGAAGATACCATTCCAAGGACAGAGAAGCAATGCACGTCCCCGTGTGTCAACTCAAGGTCCTCGACAAGGGCCTATGTTCCATCCCAATAATCAGTACAACCCCAAGCACTTGTTCAATACTTCGATTATCTGACACCCTGTTCTACTCTGCTTGCCACTCCTCAAGCCAAGAATAGCTCAGCTACTCTCGCCTCAAGCAAACAATGTTTCCATTGTGGAGATGAAGGACACTATGTGAATAGGTGTCCTAAGAACTTTCCAAATCAGGCCAACACCAACACTCTGAAGCCTACTTGATCTCAACCCCAAGCACGTAATGGAAGCCAGATGCTCGCTCAGAATAACTGTGGATAGCAAGACACTAGGACACAAAGTGATCCTCAAGATCTCAACATCAGTGATTGGATGATCACCTACAGCGAATTTCACTCGAACAGTTCTTCGCTGTGTTCCACACTGGAACAAGCACTTGGTTTTGTCAACTAGGAAGTTCCACAGGTCGAAAGCAAATCCCAGAGTACCCCTACAAGGAAGGCATGCTTTTGTTGTGGAGAAGAAAGACATTATGCCAACCGATGTCCCCTGAGAATTCTTGTTCCTGACGTGAACAAAGTGTATTTACACTGTGGAGATGAAGGACACTTTGTCAATGTGTGCTCTAAGTGGTACCGTGCTCCTCCTGAAAGCTTGTTTTCACTATGGAGGACCCCTACATCGAATCTACAGGTGTCCAACAATGTATCCTGCTGTGGATCAACCTGACCTCAATACTCGGAGAAAAATTCTCAACCTATCCATAGGAAGTCTCAAACTGTGACTTAAGAAAGACCAGTTCAACCAAACCGTGATGAGTATCAGCTCAACAACATCAAGACTAAAGAATCTTAGCATGCATAAGACCATCCCTTGTGATGTATTCATTGATCAACTCTGTAATAAAGTTTCCAGAATGGATTATGTTTTCCTTCATAGAATCAAGTTCTATTGTAAGTTTCACCTTATCAATGTCAATGATAAAGTTTTTGGAAAGAAACAAGAGTAAGATGTGTACGCTTTAGTTCAAACCTTTTTAAGGGGGGGAGGGGGGTAGACTTTGTAGCCAATCTATTGGCTCTAGAATCTAAAGACCCAGATGTTGTTGTTGGAAGCGGCTAGTCAGCAAGAGTAATGGAGTAATACAATGTGCCAAGAAAGGATAGTACTCAGAGGCTACACTTCGATCCCAGAAGTGACTATCTAGAATAAGTACCCTCTTCCCAAGATCAATGACTTGTTTGAGCAGCTTAGAGGTGCATGTGTGTTCTCCAAGATCGATCTTCGCTCAGGTATCATTAGTTGAAGATTCGAGCATCAAATATCCCTAAGACAACTTTCATCACCCACTATGAACTATATGAGTGTACAGTCATGTCTTTCTGATTGACCAAATGCCCCTGCTTAATTCATGTATTTATCAACGATATCTGGATAAGTTTATAATAGTGTTTATCGATGATATCCTGGTTTTCTCTAAGAACAAGGAAGACACGAGGAACACCTAAGGATGGTATTGCAGAAACTCAGGGAGAACGACTGTATGTTAAATTGAGTAAATGTGAGTTCTGGTTGAAGGAAGTTCTTTTCCTAGGCCATATTATTTCAGCAGAAGGTGTATCTGTGGGCCCATCCAAAATGAAGGATGCTCTGAACTGGAAACCACTGCAGAATATTTCAGAGATCCGTAGTTTCTTGGGTCTAGCAGGATATTATTATCAGTTCATAAAAGGTTTCTCCAAGATAGCGAAGCCAATGATAGAATTGCTAAAGGAAGGAGTGGAGTTCAAGTGGACAGCCGCTCGAGAAGCTAGTTTCAATGAGTTGAAGAAAAGATTAACCTCAGCTCTGGTACTGAGAAGCTGTTCTTAGCGTATTGTGATGCATCTCATCAAGGTTTGGGTTGTGTGCTCATGAAAGAAGGTCATGTTGTAGTATATGCATCCAGGCAGTTAAGGAAACATGATGAGAACTACCTGACACACGACTTAGAATTAGCTGTAGTAGTGCGTGCACTCAAAATCTTGAGACACTATCTGACAGGTCAAAGGTGTGAGATTTGCTCAGACCATAAGAGCTTGAAATATATTTTTCACTCAATCAGATCTTAATCTCAGACAATGCGGATGGTTAGAACTTATCAAGGATTACAATTTGGGAATCAACTATCACCCAGGAAAGGCAAACGTAGTAGCAGATGCTTTAAGCAGGAAATCTCAGGTCAATGCTATAACTTTCCAAGAAATGAGTCCTGAGCTATACAAGGAATTTGAGAAGTTGAATTTGGAATGGTGTGTAACACCGAGATAGTTGCTATGGAAATAGACTCAACACTTGAGCAAGATATAAGGAAGGGTTAGCTAGAGGATGAAAAGATCTTAGAAATCAAGGAGCTTATCAAAAATGGCTAAGCCCTGGATTTCACTGAAGATGAGTGAGGCACAGTGTGGTGCAAACACATAATATGTGTTCTGGACGTGAAGGCTATTCGGGATACAATTTTAAGGTAAGCTCATGACTTAGCATATTCTATTCACCTAGTGAGTACCAAGATGTACCAAGATCTTAAGGATCAATATTGGTGGTATGGAATGAAACGCGCAGTAGAAGAATACGTGGCTTTGTGTGACACTGTCAGCAAGTCAAAGTAGAGCATCATAGACCAGTAGGACTGTTACAACCTTTGGAGGTACCCGAGTGGAAGTGGGAAGGGATTAGCATGGATTTCATAGTGGGCCTACCTCGGACACAGTCAGGACTTGATTCCATATGGGTCATAGTCGATCGGTTGACAAAAGTAGCTCACTTCATTCCAGTCAAGGAAACCTATCAAGATTCAAAACTAGTTGAGTTGTATATGTCCAAAATTGTGTGCCTGCATGGAGTACCCAAGATAATTGTATCTGATCATGGTAGTTAGTTTACTTCACAGTTCTGGTAACGCTTACATGAGTCTATGGATACAAGGTTGAATTTTAGCTCAGTATATCATCCGCAAAATGACGGACAGACAGAAAGAGTAAATCAAATCCTTGAAGACATGTTAAGAGCGTGTTATTTGAAGAACGGTAATAATTGGGATAAGAATTTACCTTATGCAGAGTTCTCGTACTATAACAGTTATCAATCTACTCTCAAGATGTCACCTATAAGAGGTCTACGCAGAGTCAAAGTCAAGGGCAAGTTTTCACCTCGATTTTTTGGTCCGTACAAGATATTGGAAAGATGAGGAGAAGTAGCTTACCAGCTTTAGTTACAACCCCAACTCTCAGGAGTGCATGATGTTTTCCATGTGTCATAGTTGAAAAAGTGTCTGAGAGTTCCCGAGGAGCAGTTACCAGTAGCGTGCGAGAAGATCTTTCCTATTCAGAATATCCGGGTGAGATTCTTGAGATGTCAGAACGGGTTACCTAGATTAGGCGAAGTCGTATGTGCAAAGTACAGTGGAAGCATCATTCAGAAGAGGAATTACCTGGGAAAGAGAAGATGATCTCAAGGCAGAGTTTCCCCATCTCTTCTCCGATCTTTCTACATCTCGAGGGTGAGATTCAACCTACAGGGGTAGGTTTGTAACACCCTAAATTTTCGATTGTTACAATAGTTTAAAATTTGCAAGAATTAAATAGGTTGTCGATGTATAAAGTAAAGGGGTACCCCGGTTAAACAGGCCCCACGTAAGGTGCAAACAGCCAGGGGAACATCTCCTAAAAAATCTAATCGGTCGATGTGCTACCTCGACCAGTGCAAAGCCTCCAGTGACCAATCTCGCTACACCTTCACACAAACCCACGACCAGCTCCCCTGGTCATGGAACCGGATCGGACACTTGCCCAAACGATTCTCTTCACCAGGCGCTGGCCCCGACGGACAAGGTCATGGGTGGTGCAGGGGCGTGTCCCATCCTGTAGCATTAAAGGCTATGGTGTGAGACTCCACAGGCTGGCGCAGCGCCGCACAACAGATGAGATATTGTCAGCCATCTGGCAGGGCAAGTGGACAGAGATGGCGCAGAGAGGCAAGTGAATGGGGTCGGCGCAGAGGCAAGTGGACAAGGACGACGCGCATAGGCAAATGGACGAAGACGGCGCATAGTGGCAAGTGGATGGGGATGGCACGCAGAGGTAAGCAGACGGGGATGGTGCAGAAGTGCACTGTTCCGTCCTATCGCATTAAATGCAGCAGGATAAGGTTCTACTTGCTAGGCGAAGACGGCGCACGGCAGCATGATATACAATGCTGTCAGAGCAAGTTGCATGCCTGGTACTCCGTAATGATGATCTGAGTTAGATATTAGAATAAGCAGAGGCCATTTGTGTAGAGTCCGCATGTTAGTTCTCCCTCTCCCTACTATATAAAGGGATGAGGACCCCGTTGTACCAACACAGATAAATTCTGGTAATCTGCTACAACACCATTGTAACCAAGTGATATCTACTATAACACAAAAAACAGATGTAGGGTTGTTATCCTCTGGGAGTCCCGAACCTATATAACCCCCGGTGTCCCCGAATCCTTCAACCACACACATAGACTCATTCACTCCCTAAAACACCGTTCATGCACCCATTGTCTGACATACCCCAGAATCACTGTCAAGGATTTACCCTTAACATTTGGCACACCAAGTAGGGGGGCGCGCTTTCATTGTTTCAACAAGTTTGAGAAATTTGATCAGGCTACCCATGGCCGAATCCACGGCAACCGCTGAGTCCCGTTCCAAGGACCCCGACCTCCACGACGTATTCGTCATGGGGTACCATCCGGATGAACCAGGTGTACTCCAGGCATGGGACACTAAGCCAGAATCAGGGAGCTCTGATACCCAACGCGAGGTCTGCATGGCGGCCCATTCCGCAGAGGGCGCTGGAGGGCCCCATGCCTCAAACGTCGGCGGTGAACCCCCAGCTTTGCACCCAGAGGGAATCCAGCCTGGCGCCGGACAGGCAAGAGCTTCAAGATAGCCCCAGCATTCCCAGCACCGTCCTGAGGAGCCCTTGCACAGGGCATTTTCTATGGTGGCATCTTACCCTAGGCCATCACACCGCCCCAACCCTGGGGGCTCCCCACCTCGCGACCTATCACCGCTCCATGCCCAGTGTCTCGAATACGAGACCATGACGTCAGCACAGAACCTCTAGACCCTATGGGTTCTCCTCAGCCACCTGCCCGACACCAAACCACGTCAGCATTCACCGGTGGCACCTTGGCTACGTGATCTTGCCCTCCTGGCAGAAACCGCCCGATGCCAGACCACGTCGGCATTCACCGCGCCTGTCATGAGGTTCGTTGAGGGTTGTGGTCACCATGGGTCACAGCCAGGCCCGCGACAGAATAGGTCCTGTGCTCCCCCAACAACGGGAAGTACCCATGGGCCACCACCAAGTCGGGGTGGCCAACCCTTCGACCTACGTGACTCCCTGCGCCAGCGTGACCTTTGTGGCATAATCCAGAGCCAGGTGGCCACTAGAGAGGAGGAGAACAGGGCCCGATGGGTGTTAGAAAAGGGCAAACATCCCTACCATACGCCTTCCCCCTGCAAGGAAGCATCGGACGGCTGCACCCTGTCACCAGGGCCCAGAGACCGCCGTGTCTCCCCCAGGACACGTGCCGCTGCCCAGCAACGAGCGGTGCCCCATTATGAGTGGGGTGTAATGCCCTGTCCGCCAGGCTACGAGAGGTGCGTTGGCTGGACAAATTCCGGTTGGTCCTAGCTGAAAAGTATGACGACTCGACCAACCCGGAAGAGTTCCTACATATCTACACCACCATGGTGCAGGCCGCAAGAGGACACGGGAAGGTTATGGCCAAATACTTCCCTATTGCCCTGACCGGTTCCACCTGGTCTTGGTTGATGAATCTCCGACACGGGTCGGTTCACTCCTGGGAAGACCTGTGCGACCAGTTCGTCACCAACTTCCAGGGAACCTACGCCCGACCATGGACCGAGGATGACCTGTATCAGGTTCGACGGCGACAAGGTGAGTCGCTACGAGACTACATCTGGAGCTTCACTGAACGCCGGAACACCATTCCAAGGATCACGGGAGAATTCGTGGTTATAGCATTCAAGAGGGGGGTCAAGGACCAAAAAATGGTCGAGAAGCTGGCCACTCGCGTGATTGGAAACACCACCAAGCTCTTCGAGCTCGCAACCAAATGCGCACAGGCTGCCGAGGCCCGAGAACAACAGATCGACTCCAGGTCACGCCCGGTGATCGACTGACCCACCTCTTCCAAAGGATCTGACTGGAAAGACAAGAATAACAAGCAAAATGCCAGACCCCCCGATGTCTTGGCAGTCGAAAAAGCCACCCTTACACGCCGACGCTTCAAAATGAAGGACGGGAAAAAAGGTCAGGGCTACTGCCCGATCCACCGTACGGACGCCCACGACCTAACCGAATGCAAGGTCGTACGAGGCATCATCGACCAGGAGCTCGGAGAGCGCAAGCACAAACGCGGCAACAATGATGAAGACCAGGCTGCCCCCGACCAGTCGGCACTGGGGTGCCAACAGGCTGACCACATGGTCCATCACATCTTCGGAGGGGCTGCAACATATTCCTCTAATAGGGAATACAAGTCGGTGGTCCGGGAAGTGTGGGCAATCGCATTAGACCCGAGCTCGCCCCTCAAGTGGTCGGCGGTCCTGCTCACCTTCAGCCAGGCCGACCATCTGGCATGCGTCAGGTGCCCTGGTCGCTACCCCATTGTGGTTGAACCCACGGTACAGAACATCCAGCTAGGTTGCGTGCTCATCGATGGTGGGAGCTCGATCAACCTTCTCTTCACCGATGCACTGGACGCCCTGCAAATTCTGAGAAGCTCTTTAAATCCATCCCCACCTTTCTTCGGAATCACCCTGGGCTCCTCGACCAAACCGCTAGGATGAATTGAGCTACCAGTCACCTTCAGCTCGCCGGACAACTTCAGGACCGAAAGGATCCTCTTTGATGTGGCCAACTTCGGGACTGTGTATAACGCGATCCTCGGGCGACCGGCAATGTCCCTGTTCATGGCTGTCGCTCACTACGGGTACCAGGCAATCAAGATCCTTGGGCCAACAGGGGCCATCACCATTGCCCGGCAATGCAAAGACGGCCCTGCACTACGACATGAGGAGCCTCAACATGGTCGAGCTAACTCCCGGGTCACAGCCTGAGACTGTCAAACCCAGCGGACGGCCAGTAAAAGTCCAGGTCATTGCCAGCCCAGACGATTGACTCAAAGCAGGAGCCTGGACGACACTGACCCAACCAAGACAGTCCAGATTGGGGCCTCACTGGACCCCAAATAGGAACTCGCACTCATCACCTTCGTCTAGGCAAATGCGGATGTCTTTTGATGGAGTCCATCTGATATGCCTGGAGTCCCCAGGGACGTGATCGAGCATAAGCTATCTATACAACCGGATGCATGACCCGTCAGGCAGAAGGCACGCCGGTTCGTGGCCGACCAAATGGAAGCACTTCGATAGGAGATCGATAAGCTCCTAGAGGCAGGGTTCATCCGGGAGGTACAGTACCCGGAATGGCTGGCTAACCCAGTCATGGTCCAGAAGCACAATGGTAAGTAGAGGATATGCGTCGACTTCACTGACCCGAACAAGGCATGCCCGAAAGATCTTTTTCCCCTTCCCCGAATCGACTAGCTGGTTGACTCAATTGCCAGTAGTGACCTGTTATGCTTTTTAGATGCCCAGTCGGGGTACCATCAGATTAGCATGTGTAGAAGGGATGAAGAAAAAATGGCTTTTGTTACACCCTGCGGGGTCTTTTGTTATATAAAAATGCCTTTTGGCCTAAAAAATCTCCTAAAAAATCTAATTGGTCGATGAGCTACCCCGACCAAGGCAAAGCCTCCAGTAACCAATCTCGCTACACCTTCACACAAACCCACGACTAGCCCCCTGGTCGCAGGACCGGATTGGACACTTGCCTGAACGATTCTCTTCACCAGGCACTAGCCCCGAAGGACAAGGTCGTGGGCAATGCAGGGGGGCGTGTCCCATCCCATAGCATTAAAGGCTACAGTGTGAGACTCTACAGGCCGGCGCAGCGCCGCACGATAAATGGTATGTTGTCAGCCATTCGGCAGGGCAAGTGGACAGAGATGGCGTAGAGAGGCAAGTGAATGGGGTCGGAGCAGAGGCAAGTGGATGGGGACGACGCGTAAAGGCAAGCAGACGGGGACGGTGCAAAAGTGCACCGTTCCGTCTCATCGCATTAAATGCAGCAGGATAAGGTTCTATAGGCTAGGTAAAGACGGCGCGTGGTAGCACGATATACAATGCTGTCAGAGCAAGTTGCATTCCCGGTATTCTGTAATGATGATCTAAGTTAGATATTAGAATAAGCAGAGACCATCTGTGTAGAGCCTGCATGTTAGTTCTCCCTATCCCTACTATATAAAGGGATGAGGACCCCGTTGTAACCAACATAGATAAATTCTGACAACCTGTTAGAACACCGCTGTAACCAAGTGATATCTACTATGACACAAAAAACAGGACGTAGGGTTGTTATCCTCCGAGAGACCTGAACCTGTGTAACCCCCGGTGTCCCCGAATCCTTCATCCACACACATAGACTCATTCACTCCCTGAAACGCCGTTCACTCACCCACCGTCTGACATACCCCGGAATCACTATCAGGGATTTACCCTCGACATATGTGTTGTAGAATTTTTGTTCAATTTTGATAGAAATTAATTTCTAAATTTGAATTTGCCATAGGTTATATTTTAGTTTGATGCATTCATGTTGCAGTAGTTGCAATATGGTTTTATGCATGAAAAAGGTTTGCAAAACTTCGCTAGAAAGCACTCGTTTAAACCCCTTTTTAATTTGGTTCAAAATATTAAAAGAAAAGATTTTCAAAATAGTAAAACTACTCCCAGGCCGATTTTCCTCTTCCCCAGTAAATTTCCTTCCTTTCCCTCTCTCTTTTTCCCCTTTTCCCACATGGGCTGCATCCCTCTCCTGTTGGGCCTCGGACCAGCCTTGCCACACTCCCGGCCATGCCAGCCTTGTTTAGCGCCTGAGCCGCCCCCTCCCTCCTCCGTCACTCTGTGTGTGGGCCCGTGTCGAGACGCGCAGCCGAGCCGCCTGAGCCAAGCTTCCTTTCTTCTTTCTCCCGCCCGAGCTCACACCGCCCATTCAAATCACGCGCCTCCCCGCGCCCTCTCCTCTCCTCAAAACGGCTGAGATCAATGCCTTAACTCCCCATCAAGCCTTCCCACCCATTTCCCCCTCTTTATCCCCTCTCCATTGCTCAATCGACACGGAAAAACTGATACCATTATGGCCACGACAGCCGCCCTTTCAACTCCGAGCCCCGGCTGTTCCGCTCGTGTTCATGCCTATATAAGCCGCTCATTGTCTCTGTGGCAAGGTTCCGCACCAAATCCAATCGCTCCCACCCCTTTTCCCTCTCGGATTCGTCCTTGGCGCCATCTTCTTCCCGAACGCTGGTGAGCTCCGCCTCCGTGCCGTTTCTCCGTGTCTGGGCTGCCATTGACCCCGATTCTCCCCTATTTAGTATCGCAGGGCTGCCGAAAGCTCGTGCCGCTGCTGCTCGGCCTCTTTCTGCCGCCGGAGCACTGTCCTCGTCATGTCCGAGCTCCTCTGATCGCCCCTCTCCGTCGTCGGCCTCCCACAGCCCCTCTATGCTATCGAGAATCCTGTGGTGAGATTCCCCGTGTCTCCCTCTCTCTTTTGCGCCTCCCCCCGTCGCGATCCGTGGCCGGATGCATGGTTTCACACAAATCCGGCGAGGCTCCCCCACCGCCGTCGGCCAGCCGCTGACCATGTCTAGCGCCTCCCGGTCCGCCCCCTTTGCCTCTATGCCGTCCGATCTTCATGCAACCGCCGAGATTACATACCCCTTCAATCTATGTAATCGGTTCACCGTATACCCATGGACCGGCCTCTAGGCCGTGGTCCATCAGCCCATGAACCTTTTCGACGTGTTTTTCAATTAGAAAATAATCCTATTTTGATTTATGATGTCATAAATAAGATTTTCAGTATAAATTTATTCTCAGAAATCAAGTAGAATTTGCAGGTAAGCCCCTGGAACTTCAAAAGCTTATAACTTTTTGCTTGTAGCTCTGATTTGGGTGATTTTTGCGCTCAAATGTTCATAGTGACGTGTTGAATCTTTTTACAGGGTTTTTTTTACCTAGTTTTGGTACTGTTTGGTGTATTGTTATTAGTAGTTTGCCTTGTGTGCTTTTTCGGTGTGTCGTTTAGGAGGTGATCAGTTCGGGAATATGCAAGATCGAGCTTTTGAAGACTTCGAGCAACCTTCAGCTGAAGGCGAGTGTCCTTGAATATCTTGCTGCTGTTTCAAGATTCATGTGGAGCTATTTATTCCTTCATTGGAAGCTTGTCTAAACTGTAATCCTATGTTAGGGTTTACTAGCTTTCGTATGATTATTCCTTGTCGCCGTTGATGAGTCATGGTTAATGAAGGGTTGATATGCTAGTGCTGTCATAGTTGGGTAAATGTTAATCTTGAGTAATTTTTATGCAACAAGAATCGGGTATGGTAATCTTGTAGCAACATGGTACAGGGATCCTAAATGGAAGGTTGGTTTAAGGTGGTGCTGCACATCAGGTTTGTGGTTGTTTCTGTGTGGGATCCTAAGGATCGGTTCTTGAACATGTAACCAAGCTAAACCGCAACCATCCATGGGGCCTATATGGGTACAGTCTAGCAAATTAATTAGCCACCCTCTGGTTCTGTAAGCACCATTGGACGGTTGAGTGGCATGAGAGGGGGCTTCTGCAGCGATGTAATTGTCTGTTTGCGGTGAAACCTCGGTGGATGCCTTATAGTGATCTCCTGGCGCACACCTCCAAAGTGTGTAAGTGCTTGATCAGCACAGCAACATGGAGGCTATCACTTGGTAATGCGGGTGATGAAATCACGACCCATGAGGAAAGATGGGTAAACTCTGCAGAGTATAAACCTGATCGATCAACCGTGCTCACGGTCAAGAGTGGTTTTGACTTCTTATTGGTCTGTTGGGATCAAGGTTCTGGAATGGATGGTTGGGTAGCCAGGTAATGGGATTACCTGGTGAGTTTTGGTAGCTGGATATGGAATATCTGGTGAGTTTGGTAGTCGGATAGAATCCGAAGAGTTGTTCTTCTTGTTTAAGTTTTGTATTCACACCTAGTAAATAGGATGCCTGTGGTAAGGTCATAGGTTAAAGTTGCATAGTGCAATAAACTAGTGTCTAACCTTTTCTTGACTTAAGCCCCATATCATGCTTTCCTACACTTGCATAGTACATTTTGTACTCACACCCGTTGCCTCCTTTCTTGCATCCCTTTGCTGTTCAGAAGCCGTTAATGAAGTTGCACTCTTTGATGGAGACCACTTCGACCTGGAGCTCCTTTTCTGGGCTGGTGTGCCCCCGATTGATGCCTGTGGAAGTTGGAAGACCCGCTGGCACTAAAGCTCTCTCTTGTTCCGCTATGTTTTCTTTTAGACCCTTGGATCCTTTTGTAGTAAGTTAATAACGTTATTGTAGTAATAACACTATGAAGATACATTGATGATGTAATGCATGTATGAACTTGATCCTGGCATACATGTGTTGTACCTAGTTTTGTTCCTTTAAAATTGGGTGTTGCAGATGTCGTCCATCATTTCATCAAGTGCTGGTTGTGCCCCTTGTGGAGGAGGGCTAATCCAGGATTCCTGTACACTCGGAGCGATGATGACACCCGGAAGAGCTCCATGGGTAACATCACAGCTGTTTCTTTGGTGTTTTTTTATGCTAGGTGCATGACCCTTTATATATTCTTACTAGCTAGATCTCATCGATGAGGCCATCGATTCGCAGGTCCAAATCCTAATGTTGGCTGCCCTGAGAAAGATGGCCCTCCTCGTGGTGCTCCTTGGCTTAGACTGGTAAGTTCGGCCTCTCCCCATAATCATCGTCCTAAATCCTTGTCCAAGGAAAGGGGTTTGTGACTTGGGCAGCTGTAGGGTCTTCCTAAGGTTGATTTCCTTCATCCGATAGTAGACGAGGTCACGGACGTCATTCAGGACATCAGTCTGGTCGCCCAAACGACCACCTTATCGCCCAGCACCACCCTGGACGACCGCCAATCTGGTTGTGGTACAGAACAACCTAGTCGTGGCTATGACTAGACTGCTTGGAGCCAGCCAGTGACCGTGGGTGGAGATTCTATGAGCGATGCTGGATGGCAGAGGGTTGACCAAACCTGCCTTGACCAGACTCGCTCTGACCAGGTCGGCACCGACCAGTCATGCTCCGACCAGGCCGGGGGTGATCAGGCTGATGCTGGCCAAGGCCCTATGCCAGCGGGAAGAGAGCAGTGAAGGACTTGGCTTCCGCGGAAGCTTCCAAATGCGCTATTGGGACACTGGTCACTAGCGGCTTCACGAGGACGAAGCTTGTCCTCACCCCTTCGCCCACACGGTAAGTTTCTCATTTAGGTGTAGATGCTTTGAAAGCTTTCCTTCTTTCTTGACTCCGTAGTCTGGTGTCTCTACAGGTCCCCGACCCCACCATAGGCCCCGGTTACAACTCCTCCTCGGTGCCTCAACAAGATGCTCTAGCCCCCAGCCTCTAGTGGCTTCGACGCCGGGAGCACTGGCCGTGACCTTCGCATCCTTAGAGCCAATCATGGAGCCTACTCCTAGCTTCAGCCTGCTTTCCTTGGTCACCAGCCTTCTCGCCTCTATCCGAATGTTGATCGCTGAGAGGGAGGTGGTGGACAGCAAGTGCGTCGAGCTAGAGAGGCTTGTGGCCGAAGAGAAGGAGGCAAGGCACTTGCTTTATTGGGAGAACACCAAGCTTCAATAGGAAAATGATGCGTTGACTACTAAACTTTCTCAGCTCAAGAAGGATGAGCGAAAGACCATATGTATTCTTGAGGAAGCCTTTAAGGCAATCTGGCGACCCCTGAGGAGCATCGAGCTGGACACCGCTAACCCGAAGGACAACAGGGCTGCCCTAGGATGGGCCTACTCCATCCACTGCCTGACAGAGAAGTTTGTCCAGCTCCTAGGCATCCTGGTGGTGAGGACCTCAGAGGATATGATGATGGTGGCGAAAGCCATGACGGCGTACATTCTAATGTGCTACCTCTATCGTGACCCCAGCTTCAACCTCAAGACTGTCTAGGAGGGGGTCATGCGTGCCGGTCATGTAACCATGGAGAGGTTGGAGGTGGAGTGTCAAGGGTCAGCGGATTTCGTAGGGTCTATCTTCTAGGTGTAGACCATCAAGGAGGCCGTAGATGAAGAGCAAACCTCAAACTATAATTTAGGCCTATATTATACATGAATGAAGCTTTTAATTTCTTTTATAAGCTTGTGTTGCTGCTGTGGTTGTAGAGTCCTAGAACTGACCACCCCTCCTCCTCGTTCCAAGCCCCTGACCATGCCTATTGATAACACTGATGACTAGTGCAGTCTGGAAGCTGTGGCTGAGTGCAAGCTTAGCTTTGTGGTCAAGCGAGAGATCCTGCAAAGCGATCTTTGAGGTGTGTTGGCCCTACCACCATTAAGTCACATGTAGTCCCAGACTAGCCAAGTGAGACTCTCCTACGTGGTTTGCGACCTGTTCCTGTGACCAGCTTGTCGGAAGGAGCTATTGGCGGTCAAGAGAGATATGGAGCGAGTGATGAGGGAGGACGATTAGCTGCGGACGTGTTTCTAGGATCGTCTTAGTCAGGTATTCACCCCCTACGACTCACTACTCTAGGCCACTAGCATTCATATTCGCCCCACTCCTGGAGACACCATAATTGGTTATGTCAACTTGTTCTTGGTAGCCTCCGAGCAGGCGGGTGCGCTCGAGCAGAGTCTGCACAGGAACATTAGTGACCACTTGTTTGCGAACGCACTCCATGGCACCTATCTTGCCTTTGCTTGTGTCAGCAAGCACTTCCCAAACCTAGACCTTGTTCCGATAGTCTCCGAATGCTTCATCGGTGTCCAGAAGGCCACAGAGGAGTTTCACAACCTTACGAGATCATTTTATTTTGTGGCTAAGTCTTTTCTTTGGTCCATCCAGTTTGACCCAGACAAGGGCATCTTCGGGTCCTAGGGATACTGCTTTTATGTAAACTTCCCCTGTGTCCATGTGGCGAGTAGGTTCTACGTGCACGTTACATTGAGGGGATACCAAAACTTTTTGTGCTACTCGCTAGTTAGGTTCGTGGTGCTTAGGACATCCCTTGGTGCGACAAGCCCTTCGGTGGCAACCAATGCTCGACCTGGGTCAGGGCTTGTGGTGTTGTGGTTCTTACCCCCCCTAGCAGCCCATATCCTTGAAACTACACGAGTGGCTACATGAATCCCCACTCAAACAGTTTAGTACTCACTATATGAGCGAAAAAGGAAAAGTAACTAGAACCACAAAAAATAGGAAAAAGGAACTATATAATCTAAACTGCTCTAGCCCCCGACCGTCTGGTTGGCAGAAAATATGCTGACCGGGAAATCTGCTGACCAAGCGATCAAGCCTTTGAGTCGAAAAAACTTACAAGCCGGTGGGTGATTTTTCCTTTTCAAGAAACCTTGTAAAACAGAGAGTCGTGTTATTGAATTGGAAAACTTACAAGCCATGTTCCATGCTTGTTTGGAAGATCCTGCAAAATAGAGATACAAGCTCGTCTTCAAGTAACTCTACACATAGAACTTGTGCAACTAAGCTATGTTCCAGGAGTTGTACAATTCATGGATGTCTTCCATAGCTAACTTGACCACTCCAGGTCGGGTAACATCGACCACTTTGTAGGGCCCTTCCCACTTGGGGGAGAGCTTATTCTGACCTACCTTATTTTGGATTTGCCTAAGGACGAGGTTACCTATGACTAGTGTCCGCTCCCACACCTTGCAGTCATGATAGCATCTAAGGCTTTGCTGATATCAGGCTGCTGAAATTAGAGCATGACCATAGAACTCCTCAATTAGGTTTATGTCATCCTCTCATCGCACCATCTGGTTGTCGTCCGAGTAGTTGGTCACTTGAGGAGACTAAAGGGCGATCTTGGAGGGGAGCATTGCTTATGCGCCAAAGACTAGGAAGAAAGGAATTTCGGCCATGGCCCTACCGGGGGTCGTCCGCAGCGACCAGAGCACTGTGGGAAGCTCATCCACCCAGCGTCTTGAATAGCTCTTAAGCCCATCGAATACCCAGGTTTTGATCCCTTGCAGTACCATACCATTTGCCCTCTCAAGCTGTCCATTGCTTTGGGGGTGTGCCACTGACACATAGCAAACCTTGGTCTTGATCTCTTCGCAGTAGTCCCGGAAAGCACTACTGGCGAACTGAGTCCCGTTGTCTATAATTATGTGGTTTGGACTGCCAAACCACACTACCAGCCCTTGTATGAACTTAATCGCTATTGCGGTGGTGATTTTCCTGATGGGCTTGGCTTTGATCCATTTAGTGAGTTTGTCGATTGCCATGAACATGAATTCAAAACTACTGGGGCTTTAGGGAATGGTCCCATGATATTGAGCCCTCAGACAGTGAAAGGCCAAGAGTGTGGTATGGTTTGCAGTGCTTAGGCTAGTAGGTTGGTATGTTAGCCATGGTACTTACATGACTCGTACTATTTCACCAGCTCACGAGCATCCTAGAGGGTCGTGGGCAAATAGAATTCTTGCCGGAATGCTTTTCTGAATAGAGTGTGGTATGAAGCGTGGCTACCACATATGCCTCAGTGGATATCAGAGGGCGTTGTGCTCCCCTCTTCCTATGTGATGCATTTCAGTAAAAGGCCATTGCCCCCCTTGTGGTAAAGGCGTTCGTCTACCAGAGAGTATCTACGGGATTGCCATGTGACCTTTTTTGCTGACGCATCATCATCAGGGACTGCTTGATTCTGAATGTAGTCCAAGTTCCAATCCATCCAGGTCATACCCAGATCGAGTAGGGCAACCACACGATGGCCACCCGAGGTTGATGACACCAATGGAGGCGTTGCCTCAAAAGGCGTTGTCTCTGGTGCTCCGTTTCCATGTAGACCATCCCCTTCACCTTGGCCTAAGGCTGCAGTGGATGGTTGTGTGAGTCTTTTTCAAAGACTCTGACTGAGACAGGTTTACAAGAAGAAGCTAGACAGTCTAGCTCGTCAACTACGAGGTTGTCCTTGCGAGGGATGTGCTTGACCTTGAAACTGATAGTCTTCTCACTTCAATGAGGTATGCTGCCATTGTCGGATTAGAGCACTAAAACTCCTTTTGCACTTGGTTCACGACTAGTAGCAAGTCCCCTATCGCTAGTAGGTGCTTTATCCCAAGTGTGGAGACTGCTAGCATTCCGGAGAAGAGGTCCTCGTACTCTGCAATATTGTTAGTGGTCAAAAAACATAATTGATTATGTACCTGAGGATGTCACCAGTCAGTGAAGTCAAGACCACTCCAGCCCCTGCTCCCTTTAGCATGAATGATCTGTCAAAGTACATGGTTCAATGCTCGTAAATCTCTAGTTTTCTTGCTCAAGCTCAATGGATGACCACTCAGCCATAAAATTGACTAGTGCCTAGGACTTGATAGTTGTTCAGGGGATGAACTGAATATTAAACTCCCCGAGCTCCACTGCCCACTTTGTTATCCTTCTTGTCGCATCCCTGCTCTGGAGAATTTCTTGAATGGGGAGTGATGAGGTTACCTTAATTTTGTGGGTCTGGAAGTAGTGTCTGAGTTTGCGAGAGGCTATCAGTATAGTGTATAGCAGCTTATGAGCCTGTGGGTAACGACTCTTAGCATCATGTAGGACCTCACTGACATATTACACTGGTCGCTGAAGACCTTCTCGTTCGACGACCAGGACCACGCTTGTGATGTGGGGGGTAGCTACAACATATAGCAGGAGCTCCTCATCTGGTCGAGGAGCGATCAGTACAGGAGTCGATGAGAGGTACCTTTTGAGAGCTTGGAAAGTGGCCTCCACCTCCGGCGTCCACTGGAAGTGGTCATTTTTCTTTAGAAGTTTGAAGAGCGGTAACCCCTTTCCTTCCAGTCTCAAGATGAATCTACTCAAAGCTGCCACACATCATGTTAGTTTCTGGACTTCCTTTAACCTGGTCGGGGATCTCATCTGGTCGACGCCCTTTATCTTGTCATGTTCACTTCTATTCCTCAGCTAGATATGAGGAAGCCGAGTAACTTCCCTGATGATACCCCGAACGCGCATTTCTCTGGGTTCAGTCTCATGCGGTACTTTTGAAGGTTGTCTAACGTTTCTGTCGGTGACACAGGAACCAGGGGTCCCCGAGTCCCCAGGCCAGATCAGCAGGTTGCCACGTGGCACCCTCCCGCGGGGATTATCTCCCCGAGGTGCGAGAAGACTAAGTCCCGGGGGAGGGTGCTCGGGGCCATGCTCAGTGGTCCCCGAGTACTCGAGTTCCCCGATGACCCGAAGAGACCAAGTGCCGGGAAGATAGTGCTCGGGGCTGCCAACAGTGGCCCCCGAGCACTCAAGTCCCCCGACGACTAGGAAAGTCGAGTACTGGGAAGGGGGTGCTCGGGGCTGCAAACAGTGGCCCCCGAGAACCCGAGTAGCCCAAAGACCCAAAGGAAGTCAGTTCCGGGAGAGAGTGCTCCGGGTCGCGAGCAGTGGCCCCCAAGCACTCGGTTCCCCGAGGACCCGATCAGTCAGATTCCGGGAGAGAGTGCTCGGGGTCGTGAACAATGGCCCCCGAGCACTCGATTCTCCGAGGACCAAGAGAGGGCATATTTGGGAGAGAGTGCTCGGGGCTGTGAACAGTAGCCCCCGAGCACTTGGTTCCCCGACGGCCTAAGAAGTCCCTTGCCGGTGGCCCCCACAGGGGCCCAGCGGTGAGGTGTCAGCTGGTGAAAGGCCCGATGCCGTATTTAAGAGGGCGCGTGGCCTGTCGCCTCCAACTGCTCCCCCCACGCTTCCTAACAGTCCCTGCCACATTCTGGCAGGGAGGCGTGGGGACATTTAATGCACGGGTCCCATCGTGGGACATCCGGCGTGCCTTGGGATAGCATCGTGAAGCCCAAGGCGCCCCGCCTGTCGCCCTACTGTGTCAGGTGTACAAGACCGAGCGGGCACGCCAGGCTGTTCAGTGGCTGCCCGGTGGGCCCTCTCCGCGACGCCCGCTGCAGAACGGCATGATGACGAACAAGACCAGACGGGGGCGCGTTTTCAACCCTCCCCGTCACTTCGCGCAACAGCCCATGATGGTTGCTTTCCATTTATGGTGCCTTGGAACTCGCGCCATCCCTTTCTAGGCACGCTACCGCCCCGGCGGGTATTTAAGGCAGGGCGGGCTCCCCGGAGAAGGGGGATTTTGGGAGACGATTCTGGAAAGACCCGGTGGACACGGAGCAACCGCCAGGACAAGTTCAAGCATAGAAGCTTAGATCACCGAAGAACAAGCAGCCCGAAACTCTAGGCTAGACAAATATTCTTGTAACCAGCAACAGCTCTGAGAGACATTCTCAGAGCATTTATAGCATACACACAGGAGTAGGGTGTTACGCTCAGTGCGGCCCGAACCTGTTTAAAAATCCCTCGAGCACTTACTACTTTCTCATCCGATCATTCCATCCATCTGCCATCGCATTTACGCCCATTTATTTCACCCACAAAACATATTCAGAATCATCCCCCCGACCGAATATCAAAGGGGGTCCCTCCAGATCCCCACTTGAGGAGTTCACTCTCTGACAGTTTCCTTGAGGTTCGTGACCAGGTTGTCCTTGGTCCTACTTTTCACGACCACATCATCCATAGACGCCTCGACATTTCTACCGAGCTATGGTCATACAACGATCTGAATACAAGATTGGTAAGTGGCACTGGCACTTTTCAAACCAAACGGCATTTTTACATTGCAAAATACCCTGAAGGATGTTACAAAAGCCATCATCTCCTATCTTCCCTATACACACTAATTTGATGGTACCTCGAGTGGGCATCTAAGAAGCTTAGTAGATCACTGCTGGCGATTGAGTCAACTAACTGGTCGATCTGGGGTAGAGGAAGAAATCTTTTTGGGAACGCCTTATCGAGGTCGGTTAAGTCGATGCACATCCTCCACTTACCATTGGGCTTCCGGACCATGACTGGGTTAGCCAGCCACTCTGGGTACTGCACTTCTCGGATGAAGCCTACTTCTAGGAGCTTGTCGATCTCCTCACTAAGTGCTTCCTTTCGGTCACGTGCGAACTGACACGCCTTTTGTTTTACTAGTCGCATGTTAGGTCGCATCGACAACTTGTGCTAGATCACGTCCCAAGGGACTCCATGCATATTAGACAGAATCCAAGAAAAGCCATCCATGTTTGCTCGGAGGAAAGTGATGAGCACAAGTTCCTTTTTGGGGTCCAGGTTGGCCCTTATCTGGACTGTCCTAGATGGGTCAAAGTGGTTTAGGACAATCGCCTTGAGCCGATCGTCTGGACTAATGACGACATGGACCTTCACTGGGTGACCACTGGGCCCAGCATACCCAAGCTGTGATCCGAGAGTCAGCTCGACCATGTCGAGGCTTCTTTTATCATAGTGCAGGGTCGTCTTTGCATTGCCAAAAATGATGCTAGCCCCCGCTAGGCTAGGGATCTTGATTACTTGGTAAGCATAGTGGGCGATGGCCATGAATTGGGCCATCACCGGTCGCCCTAGGATTGCATTGTAAGTAGTCTCAAAGTATGCCACATTGAACAGGACCCTTTCAGTACTAAAGTTGCTCAGTGAGCCGAAGGTGACAGGTAGCTTGATCTTCCCCAATGGCTTAGCTGAGGAGCCTAGGGTAATTCCGAAGAAGGGGGGAAATGGTTTCAATGTGTTGCTCGGGATCTATAGGGTATCCAGCGCGTCAGCAAAGAGGAGGTTAATAGAACTCCCACCATCGACCAGTACGCGACCCAGTCCTGGATGTTTTGTATCGTGGGCTCGACCACGATAGGATAACGACCAGGGCATCTAACACACGTGGGATGGTCTGCCAGGCTAAAGGTGAGGGGTACCTCCGACCACTTCAGACGTGGGGTCAGGCTTGGCGTGGTCGCCCATACTTCACGAACCACCTACTTGTATTCCCTGTTCGAGGAATATGTTGCAGCACCCTCAAAGATATGGTGGACCATGTGATCGGCCTGCTGGAATCCCACCGCTGATTGGTCAGGGTTAGCTCAGTCCCATCCTCACCGTTGTAGTTGTGCCTAGGTTTACTCTGCCCAAGCTCCTGTTGATGATGCCCCACATGACCTTGCATTCAGTCAGATCGTGGGCGTCGATGTGGTGGATCAGGCAGTAGCCTCGACCCTTCTTTCCATCCTTTTTCTCAAAGCGTTGGCATGGTTGACTATTCTACTCAACCGTCATGACATCGGGCAGTCCTACCTTGCATTTTCTCTTTTTCTCCTTTCGATCGACTCCGTTGGAAGAGGCGGGCTGGTCAGAGGTCGGTTGCGGCTTAGGGCTACTCAGGCGCTCTTGAGCCTCAGCGGCCTACATGCACTTGTCCACGAGCTCGATGGTACTTTGGACTTCCTTGATGGCTAGTTTTTCGACCATCTTCTGGTCTTTGACACCCCTCCAGAATGCTATAACCACGAACCCACCTGTGATCCTTGGAACGGTATTCTGGCATTCGGTGAGTCACCGTATATAGTCTCATAGTGAGTGTTGGGATGATCTCCCACCCTCCCCCTTCGTAGATAGCTCAAAGTCTGCCGGAGGCTTCGCACTCTTATCACTGCAGGTTTGTTTCAGGGAGTGCAGGCAAAGATCGCGAAGTACTCTCGGTCAAAGGTTGAGAGGCGTGCTCGCAGTCCCAGCTTCCCACGTCGGCGAAGGTGGTAGCGGGCCTTCGGCCAGAAGCCGAAGGCTACACCGGCAATTTTGTTGACCGGAGTGGGCAAAGGTAGCAGTGTGTCTTCGACCTGGAGCCGAAGACCAGCTCGTGGCGCCGAAGGGGAGAAGCCTTCAGTGGATTCCCGGGGATCGAAGACCATGACTGGATGGCGAGGCCCGCTTTAACTGCTCGGGGTACACTTTTGACCTTAAAAAAAAAGAATAGCCGAAGTGTTGCTAGACCTAAGAGAAGGCGGTGCACTTCGCGCTAAAAAGTCAGGGGCAAAGAGTGCTTGCCCCCGCATCAAAGGAAAAAACAAACCTTCGGATGAAAAGCTGAAGTGTCGCTAGACCTTAAAGAAGGCGGCACACTTCGTGCTAAAAAGTCAGGGGCTAAGAGTGCCTACCCCCGCACCAAAGGAAAAACAAATCTTTAGATGAAAAGCCAAAGTGTCACTAGACCTAAGAGAAGGTGGTCCACGTCATGCTAAAAATTCGGGGCTAAGAGTGCCTGCCCCCGCACCGAAGGAAAAACAAACCTTTGGATGAAAAGCCAAAGTGTCGCTAGACCTAAGAGAAGGCGACACACTTCACGCTAAAAAGTCGGAGGCTAGGAGTGCCTACCCCCGCATCGAAGGAAAAACAAACCTTCGGATGAAAAGCCAAAGTGTCGCTAGACCAAAAAGAAGGCGGCGCACTTTACGCTAAAAAGTCAGGGGCTAAGTGTGTCTGCCCCCGCACCAAAGGAAAAAAAACCTTCGGATGAAAAGCCAAAGTGTCGCTAGACCAAAAAGAAGGCGGTGCACTTCTAAAAAATCGGAGCCTAAGAGCACCTGCCCTCGAACAAAAACAATAAAGTTCTATCAGCCGAAGGTACCTACGACAAAAAATTGGGGGGGGGGGGGACGGCGTTCTCGGAACAGCACTTCTCTCACAGTCGCAGGTACCTACGGCAAAAAACTAGGGGGGGGGGATGGCGCTCTCCAATCTTAAAAATTCATCGCAGCCGAAGCGTCGCACCAAATAAATTATTGAGAATGCCGTTCGCTGAAGAAGACTTCGCTCAAGTAAGTGCGAAAGTGTTCCTAACCTCCAAAAACATTGCGAAACGTGTCAAGGTCACTTCAAGCGTGGTGCCGCCGAAGTATCAATTTAAACGCCCAAAAACGAAGTAACAATAATTGTAAAAGCACCTTTTATTCTGCAAAGCGATCAATTTAAGGATCAACAAAATCCTTATACCACCGACTAAAACCAAATTGATGCCTTGACTAGCATGAAAATGCATAGTTGAGTCCAGCGGGGACCCAACATAAGTCGAAGCCGAGGGAGATGCATGATGGGCACCCTCGCCTTCGGTGTGTTCAACCAATTGCAAAGAGGGCCCACGGCGGTAGCAAAGCTGCGGTTGGCGAGGTGGGAGCCCGTCATCGTCTTCGGGCTCAATCTTCGGTTCAATGAGCATAGGTGAAGGCGCGACGTCTCCGCGCGTAATACGGCGCAAGTTGCGCTCAGCTCTTCGGTTAACTAAAGCCGAAGGGCTAAAAGATTTCCAAAATGCTTTGGTCCTATTATTCATTGCATCGTATGCCTTACACTTTGCCTCCCAATACCGCTCGAACTCAATATCTGGATAACGGCGGTGAAAGGATTCCCAGCAAGACCAAGATACAAAAAAATTGTCCCTCATCATAGTAACAGGAATAGCCTCTTCGGCTACCTGCGTAGTGTCCGAAGGAAGGACCTGCGCAGGGAGCGCAAAAAGTCAAGAACATTTCACAATAAATAAAATAGTATATATACATCGTTAATGTATGCTACATTGCCCCAGGGTATAAGGAAATCTCAATAAAAAAAATGATGCTTCGCGCTAAGTCATCACACCTTCTCGGTCTCTTCGGCCGCCGCAGTTGTAGCTTTAGACGAAGGATCGTCCCTCACCTTCGTCTACAAAAGAAATATTTCTTCAAAGCGCACACGACCAGAAAGACTAAACAAAACTGTTAATATGAAGAAATGTACTCGCTGGCGGTTAATCTCTGCCTTTTGGAGGGCGAGCTCACGGCCGTGTCTGCACCAATAATTGGTAGTAAACGATCGGGCAGTGGCCTTCGACGCCCTCGTTACGGCTGAAGTAGACATATACGTGGGGTACCGGAAGGTGGACTTTTGGAGCGCAGTATGATGGTCGCAGCTCGTCATTTCGATCGACTGGACAAGGCTTTGGGCGGCAACCATCACGCAGAAGTCACCATATAACTAAGCAACTGGGAGAAGGCTCCCGCTGGTTTCATTAATCCAACTTATAAGACCGCTCAGCCCAACAATATTGAGTGTTGGGGGTGTGGCTGAAGCACCAATCCCTTCGAAGGTGCTGCAGATGGCTTCGCATGCAGCGACGTCCTTCGGCTCCAGCTCCCCAAGCGCGTTTAAGGCATCTTCGGACAGAGCCTTCGCCTTGCTCAGCTCTTCTTGCAACCGCTATTCGTTAGCGGTCTCTGTGGTGCAAAGCGCCTGCAGGTCAGACACTTGCGCTTCGGATGATTGCATGTTTTGGCGCAAGCACTTGACTTCCTCTTCGGCGCCCTGCTTCTCTGAGCGAAGGGCGCTGAGTTCCTTCTCGAGTTGCTCCAAGCGTGACCCGGCTTCCCTTCCTCGGCGCGCAAAATCGCGTTTCTGGCCTTCAGCTCTTTCAGCTCGCTTTTGCAGCATATCTATCTGCGCCTCCGCACTCCGGGCGCAGGCTTCGTAATTCTCTGCCTGTTTGTGTAGAGCCCACGAAATAAGCACAGCCTGGGATGTCGCATGGATATGAGCGATTAGTAAAAGGACAGGAAAAAACATAATGGAACATACTAGTATACCTTCGCAAACACCACGTCAGAGGCGTCGATAAGTTCGGCGACGGGCTTCCGGGCGAGCGAAATCTCAAGCTCGGAGAGGACGAAGGTACTAAAAATCTTCTTCACATCACTGACCTCCCCAGAGCTTGGTTCAAAGGAGGAAACCTTGAACGTCTCGGGCTCGATGGCCTTCACGTCAAGTAGCCCGCCGTGGCCCATCAACCCTTTCCCGCCACGGTGGGGCGCACTTGGAGTTGATTCCTCAGTCCCGGAGGATGAGCTCGAAGGCGATGAGGGTGAAGAGTAGGCCACCGCTTTGATATTTTCAGCCCCTTCGACCTCGTCTCTGCCAAGTCCTCCTCCTCATCGCTTAAAATTAGCGTGGGAAGGTCCACGCGAGAGCAGAACCCCAATTTTGGAGAAGGACGGGGATCCTGGGTGCCCTTCGGAATCTCTTACCTTAGAGGCACGCGCACGGTGTAGCCGAACCCTCTGGAGATGCCTCTTCACGAACATCCTCGGTGGCAACCTCGCGCGGCCTTTTCCGAAGGGCCAATGCCTTCTTTTTCCAGCCTCCTCGCGGTGAGCGCTCAGGCTGCTTTCGTTTTTTTTAGGCACTCGTGGGAACCTCTTCGCTAACGTCTTCTGCCGGGGAGCCCTCTCTAGGAGCCTGTAGTAGTGCACTAGCCTTCGGCCTTTCTTAGTATGAAAGGCCCCTGTATTCCAAGACTCGATCGAGCCTTCGACCAATACCTTGTTCGGCGCATAACTGGGCTTCGCCCAGTGTAAACTTCCCAACAAGCATTGTAGCTCTTGCTTTGACTTCAGACACCGACGAATTTGGAAAAGGTCAGGAAGCGTAAGCAAATGACAATGAAGTTAAAATCCAGAAAAATTAATAGCAGTAAATGAATGTGTACCCGTGAAGCCGTGCACGGAAGGATGAGGACGGCAGAGCCCCTCAAGCCCTTTCTCCCCAAACTCCGGGATACTCCAATCTTGGATAAGGGGCCACACTCCGGTGGCTACAAACTCCTCTACGAGGTCCCGAGTGGATAAATGCTTCACACACTTGGTGAAGGCCTCGAGAGCTATCAGCTGGGACGCTTTCAATCGCACGTCCGGATCACGCTTTCCCTTCACTTCCTTGTATTTTGAAACAAGAAATTCCTGTGAATCTACTTTTTGGTACAACCACCACTGTGTCCAGTTGTTCGGCCATTTGTTTTTGTACACAATGACAGGCGTGGATAACCTAACATGGTAAGCGAAGTTCAGGCACCCGTAATGCGCCTCGCTCTGGACGCCCCGGGCGAACACTGGCTTTGGCTGGTGATGGAGCCGATGAGCAGCAGCGAAGGCCCTGGCCGACGCCTTTGCTCCCTCAGACCGAGTGGCCCAGGCAAATAGCCCCATCCTTATAATGGCGCTGGGCGTGAGTTGGTGCAGGTAAACTTCGAATAATTTCAGCACCTTGACAACCATGCCATCGCATGGCAAGCGAAGGCCTGCTTGGAAATAATGAACGAATACAACCGCTTCGTCGTCAGAAGGCTCCGGTGTCTCCTGATTCCCGGGGAGCCTGACTTTTGATACATCGCTGATCAATCCTTCTTTCATGAGACCGACCAGCACTTCGTCGTCCACCTTCGACTGCCCAATCCAGTATGTCTTTGGGCGAGTAGACCTAGCCTTTGGCACCATTGGGATGAACAGAGAAGCCTTGAATGGGGAGAGACTCGGGGGAGAATGAGGGGCTTCATACGAGAGCGACTACTTGAGTAGTGGCGCGTGGTAAAAACAAACAACCGTGGGTCGGTATTTGTAGCAAAGAGGGTAGCGGTTAAAACGAGGCGTGTTAGAATTTAAATCGACGTGGGAAATGACGTCTCGGTATACATCGAAGGCATTAAATGCATGTCAACAAAATAGTTACTCAGGGGCTGCATGGTCATACTGTAAAAAAAATAAAAAAATGGCAATGTCCCGAAGTGCATCCGCCCCCGCAAGCCTTCGACGGACCGAAGGGGACGGCGTTGAGACACATCTTGAAGAGTACAGGTTTGACCCATCGAAGATGAACCTTACCCGTAGGGGGCTACTGTTGGGGATGATCTCCTGCCCTCCCCCTTCGTAGGATAGCTCGAAGTCTGCGGAGGCTTCGCACTCTTGTCACTACAGGTTTGTTTCAGGGAGCGCAGGCGAAGATCACGAAGTACTCTCGGTCGAAGGTTGAGAGGTGTGCCCGCAGTCCCGGCTTCCCGCGTCGGCAAAGGCGGTAACGGGCCTTCGGTCGGAAGCCAAAGGCTACACCAACAATTTTATTGACCGGAGTGGGCGAAGATAGTAGTGTGTCTTTGACCTGGAGCCGAAGACCAGCTCGTGGCGCTGAAGGGGAGAAGCCTTCGACCGATTCCCGGGGACTGAAGACCATGAATGGATCGTGGGGCCCGCTTAAACTGCCCGGGGCAGAGTTGTAATTATGTAAATATGCTTGATTGTACCATAATGCCCTCGAATATTCCAAGAATGTAGCAGGTAAGGGGGTAGAAACTGTAAACCCCGCGTGGAGTGGTTGAGTACGGGCTATAAATAAGGCCATATTATATCCGAGAGATGAATCGAAACAGTTTTACCCCAAGCACGTGTCACCCCAAGAACCCTTCGACATTCTCCATAAGCGAAGGTCCACCTTGTCTGGAACTTCGGTTCCAACAATGACTCACCCTATCATTGCATGACCTGGTATAGGTCATCCTCGTCCCTAGGCTAGCATAGGTCCCTTGGAAATTAGCGATAAACTGGTCTCAGAAGTCCTCCTAGGAGTGAATCAACCCGCAGGGCACCTCATAAGCTAGGACCCTACTGAACTGGCCAAGGAGGTCAGGAAATAGTTGGCCATGACTTTTCTGTGGCCTCCCGCGGCCTACACCATGGTGGTGTAAATTTGCAGAAACTCTTCGGGATTGGTCAAGCCATCATACTTTTTGGCTAGGACTGGCCGAAACTTGCCCAACCAACACACCTCTCGTAGCTGGGCGAACAAGGCGTTGCACCCCATCCCGTAACAGGGAGTCACTGGCTAATGGGATGTGGCGCATGCCTGGGTAGAGAGACGACAGTCTCATAGTCCTAGCAATTGGGTGGAGGAGTCTGACGCCTCCCTACGATAGGGAGGTGAGTTATAGGGCTACTTGCCCTTTTTCTGCTCCCATCGAGCCCAATCTTCTTGCTCCCGGCCAGCCCTCTGGCCTTGGATCATACCACAAAGGTCGTGTTGGCAAAGAGAGTCATGAAAGTCAGTGGGTCGGCTATCCTGGCGCGGCGGTGGTCTTCGAGTACTCTCTGTCACAGAGGGAGGATGGGATCTTTCCTGTCGTGCGGTCTACTGCAATTCTTGGCAATCATGGCCTTCACTAGTCCGTATGACGAACGTGGTGTTCACCACCACAATTTGGCGTCAGGCGGTCTCCACCAAGAGGGTGAGGTTCCATAGCCATGGCGCTACTGGCGGACCCTCAGGCACGGCCACAGGCGGGTGGCTGAGAAGCATTCGTATAGTCTGCAATTATGCATGGGCATCATGGCCTCGTAGTCGAGTTGCTGAGTGTGAACGACGATATATCACAAAGAGGGGAGCCCCTGGCGCTCGCCTCATGTGTTGGTTTAGACGGCGATGCCACCGAGGGTCACACCCTATGCGGGGGCTATATCGGAGTGCCTCCTTGTTCGGTGCTAGGCTGGTTTCCCACTAGGAGAAAGGCCTGGGGCTCACTAACGATGCCCGAGATATGAGGGCCTCTGCTGCCCCTATTGTATGGTCTGCCATGCACACTTCACGTTGAGTCTTGGAGCTTTCGGGCTCCGATTCAGTGTCCCAGACTTGGAGCACACCGGGCTCATCTGCGTCGTATCCCATGACGAATACCTCGCGGTGATCAGGGTCCTTGAAATGGTACCGAGTAGTTGCCATGGATCCGACCATGGGTAGCCCAATTGAGTTATCAACACTTACCAAAACGTGAAAACGCGCCCTCTACTTGGCGTGCCAACTGTCGAGGGTTAGTCCTTGACAATATATCCAGGGTATGTCGGATGATTGGTGCATGATCAGTGTTTCCAGTGGCTGCTGGTGAGTATGTGTGTGTCGAAGGAACTCAAGAATACCAAGGTTTATCTAGGTTCAAGTCTCCCTCAGGATAATAGCCATATGTCCTATATATTTTCTTATGAGTTGGATGATGAACTTATCCCTAACCCCCTTGATAGGCTTGGTCCTCCTCTCATTTATATAGTAGGAAGCGAAGTGTATATACAAGCAAACTATGCCAAAATATGGTGGCTGCTATATACCTAACAAAGACTACTACTCCTAGATCATCATTACGGAGGGTGGGCATGCCCGACCTAGCCTAGTCGTCCTGCATGCCCTGTCCCATTTGCCAACCACCGTCATACCCGCTTCGCGATCGTCATGCCCGTTTTCCAGGCTATCACACACACCTACCAGGCCGTCCCGTAGGACGGGTTACACTGTCTCTGCGCCGGCCCACATGACTTAGCTCCCCAAAAGGGTGCATGGGGAAGAAAAATACATGAGTGGATGATATTAAATACAATTAGATTGGTTAGATGAGTACATGCCCCACGACGAGCAAGAGCTGGTCGTGGGATTTTCATCTGCGACCAAGGGACTGGTCGTGCGCGAGGCCATGATTTTGAAAATATCAACTGTCAGCTAACATCTGCCGGTGTGGTCCTCCTGACAAGGACCCTCTTATTTTTTACATCGACACCTAGCAACATGCGGTTCAAAAATAAAGAAATTACCTCTGACATCTGCCGACCTGAGCCCTCCTGACAGAGGACCTCTTATTTTTTACATTAACACTAAGCAACATGTGGTTCAAAAATAAAGAAACTACCGTTGCTGCTTTTTTTTTTCTCAATCAGTAGGAGAGTCGTCTGTCGTTATATTAAAAGGAATAAAAGAGTGGTCAACACCGTAAACAACATAAAAAAGCTACGATATCTTCAATTACGTCTACCTTTTCTTTTTAGAAAGGCGAAGGCCTTACTGGAGTTTTCGAGATGATATCGATGCCGTGGCGTGCAAAATGATGGTCTTGAATTGCACTTATTAGCACTGACAGCTTGTCGCCTTCTTGGTAGACGCTTGTCAATACATCTCTATCACAACCTAAAACAATATTAAGAGATGCAAAAGAACGAAAGACATGCCTTGTCATGGCAGTATACTATTCCTAAAGCATATATGGGCACTTCAAAGTGGTTAAATTGTAACCTGTTTATTATCTATATCAGAATCTTCTTTTATGATATCCCTGAACCACTCAAAGGATCCTTGCTCTCTTGTCACCCAATAAAAGTAGGCCTTTCTCAGTCGGTCAGCATGACAATGTTGGCTGCCATCTCCCTGAGATGATTTGAAATAAATAAAATAAATCTTCAGAGTGTAGAAGTAATATCACATATTATGAGCAGGGCGCGGTCATTGCCTTATGTAGGCCATTAGCGATGTCTTTGAGAACACTTATGAATGGTGTTGCTCCTATTCCAAGCCCAATTAACAAGATAATTTCATATTTGGAGTGATCCTGTGATGCAGCACCGTAGAGGCCATCAATGGATACTTTTGGCAGGTCGGAGTTGCTGGAAAGTAGTGCCTACAAAACTAAAACCATATGTTTATATATAACTATAGAGTTGGAAATAGTTACAAGAAGAATTGTTGTTTCTATAGAGGACGCAGAGTTTTATACCTGATGAAACTCGTCATACGTTTGGTAGCTCCTGTTGACGATGGCTGAATCGTTGATCATAGGGGATAGTACTTCATGCCAAATCAAGCGCTAAACGATATAGATTTATACAGGTTCGACCCTCTCGAAGGATAATAACCTGGCCTATATCCAGTGTTCTTGTATTGATTTTGAGATAGATTAAAGGGGTTGTGGCTAACCTAGATAGGATCTTTAGCTAGTCAAAAGCTCCTTGCACGTTGTCTAGCAAGTTGTTGATGCAGATCTTGATGTCTCTCTCTAGATCGCGATCGTGATTGTGGTTGTGATTCATTGTTTCTCTCCACAGGGTCCCTGGCTCCATATATAAGGGGTTGCCATATGGCACTCAGACTATTTTTCGATTAGAATTCTATCATCCTTAAACTTAGAGATAAACTTCCTTGTTTAGGATGCGTTTGGTTAGATGACAAAGTTGGATGTGATATCGCCATCCATATTTTGTTGGATGAAGCGATTCAATTTCTTATTTGGTAGTATGAATATGATGATTCAATTTCTTGTTTGGTTGGAGGGATAAAACTTGGATAGAGTTAACCAAAAATTTGTGGGACTCACTTTTCATATATTTAGTTTTTCATCAAAATATAATAATGCGAGATCTTGTTTTGATGATTTAATTGTAATAAATACAATGGTACAATCTGATCACAAATTAGATAAATAGTTTAGAAGATAATATCATTTAAAGCATGCTAACAAAAGAAAAGTGCATGTACTCTAACCAAGCAGAATATGTCACATCAGTAATGACAAAGCTCATCCAAAATATGAATGGCTTCGTCCAATATTTTTTCACGGATGGACTATTCCTCGAAGGTGGTCATCCCACCCATGCCTGCCCTTGAACCAAAGTCCTTCGAAAACTGGATTATCCCTCGAACCAAATACACCCTTAAGGAATATCCTGATATCTGCGATTAGTTTTCATATATCTAGGGATTCCTTTCCCAGATACTACTGTATACTTCGAGAATCTAAAATACCTCAAGGATTCGTATACTATATACTTCGAGAATCTAAAAGACCTCAAGCAGATAAAGTGTGCTCAGTTGAATGTGTTGGCTCATGGACCGTCAACTACATTCTTCACATTCCAAGCATATGACATAAATGGCTATACATTTTATACGAGTGCTCAGGATAATAAGAGCTCCAACTAAAATAGCAGTGTCCGTATAGATGCATATGACTGCAATGGAAATAGGGAGACCTACTACGGATTCATAGAGGGGATCTGGGAGCTCGACTATGGAGTGTTAAAGGTTCCTCTTTTCCGGTGCCAATAGGTCAAACACCCAGGGGGTGTGAAGATTGACAAATACAATATGACTATAGTGGACCAAAAACGTGTTGGATACAGGGAATAACCATTCGTACTTACAAATAGTATTGTGCAAGTCTTCTATGTAAAGGACCAGGACTGGGCTAACAAGGAGGAGCACCATGTGAATCTTCAAGGAACAAGAAGGATTGTTAGAGTGGAGAATGTTGTTAATAAGGAAGCCTACAATCAATTCGACGTGCTACCTCCTTTCGTAGAGGACGTCGACCTAGGTCCCATGGAAGACACCGATGAAGCTCCTTATGTACGCCGTGATCATAATGAAGGAAGAATCGTTAAGAAAATGTAGCCAAATTGTATTAATTACTATGTATGAATTTGTTTTAGATGCAATTATTACCTCACTTTTTTGTGGAAGCTTCAATTTATAGTGGCGATGGTGGAAGATGTCTTTATTATTGAGCATATTGATTTTTCATAATGAATTAGCAATTTTTAATGATTTAAAATATTTATCGATGAAATTAAGGTATATATGAAGCTCAAATTATATTGTTTGATTATACCTCACTTTTGTTATGGAAGCTTCAATTTCTCTGCACGCGCGTGCAAAACTAAAACAATTTTTTTGCACCCCATGGTACCAATAGTGAAAGGGATTTCACTGCTGGTGGACATATTGGGCCGGCAGTGAAACTACTTTCACTGCCGATGGATTTATTAAGCTGGCAATGAAAGTAGTTTCACTACCGATCGTCCTCTTTAGCCACAATATAGAAACTTAGGTATGAACATATATATTTTAATTTTTTTATTGAATTAGAAAATTGAACCAGGAAATTTAGGTATATACAAAACTTAATTTTGGTATATAGCAAGTTCAAATTTAAATAAATATGTATTAAGATTTTAGGTCAACAGAATGTTAATAAATACAGACAGTACAAACTCAATATAAAACTCTTGAGTAGTGTAGCAGTTTGTTCAGTCTTACTTGGTGCAGGTTGTGGCTTCGATTCTCTGTGCGTGCGCGCGAAACTAAAATAATTTTTTGCACCCAACGACACCAGCAGTGAAAGGGGTTTCACTACCGGTGGATATATTGGGCCGGCAGTGAA
Source organism: Phragmites australis (assembly GCF_958298935.1). Classification (NCBI taxonomy): domain Eukaryota; kingdom Viridiplantae; phylum Streptophyta; class Magnoliopsida; order Poales; family Poaceae; genus Phragmites; species Phragmites australis. The sequence continues at coordinate 17,074,209 of NC_084941.1, read as the reverse complement.
ACTACTTTCACTGCTGGTGGATTTATTGAGCCCTCAATGAAAGTAGTTTCACTGCCGGTCGTCCTCTTGAGCCGACAGTGAAAGGTTACTTTCACTGCCAATAAGCATATTGAGCCAGCAGAGAAAGCCCTCCCCCAATAAAACGGCTTGACATCTGCGCCCTATGATACTTAGAAATTTTTTCCCCTTCCCTCATGTGCCCTCTGACGAAACACCTCCCGACGCCAAGCAGCCCACACCACCTTGGGAAAGATTTATTTGTTTTCTGCGTTTCAAGCAATTAGAGCTTGACTTTTTTAGTTAAGCTCAAATGTTATTTACAAGAGGTGTCAGTTTATGTACATTGATATGATAGGACAGTGGAGGGTATTGGTGCAAATTATCGAAGTCCTAATAAGGCCATGCTCTCTACGGAGAAGCAAACATTTCTTTTGAAATACAATAAAATAGTGGTGATGATGATATGGCTCGAGGTCGTATTTCTTTATTACTTCTAGGACTTTAGTACTGATTACCTATTCAGAGAGAAAGCTAGCATTCTTCTCAAGTACTGAAGTCCTAATAAGGTTGTTTGCTTCCTTTTTGAACAGGTAATCAATACTTAAGTCCTAATAAGGCCATTTTCTTGAGCCACTGTGCTGTAATGTAACATGAACACTATCTTTTCTTTGCAGTAACATTTTTTGGTGTTAGTGTGGTTTGTACAGTACATCATTTTTGCATATTCTTTGAAATTTAGGACTACTATGATATGGTATGTTGTTCAGCCCTGGCATAGTTCAACTCCTATTATGTGTTCTATTAAAAATTCCATTGTTTTCATACTTGTTTTACTTTTTTGCAAATGATGAAATTGGAGAACTATTTACCATACATATGACTGCAAAGCTCGACTGGGATGGTCTTTTCACTATCCTAGTCTAGCTTGCAGTCGTATATAATTATCTCCATAATCTGATACGGATCAAACAAATAATAGACTCTTTGTTGGATAGTGGTTGCATATGATTTTGGTGACTTGTTTTTTTTGTTGCTTTTCCCCTTACACACCCTAATGTATAGATACTGATGCTATGCTTATTTTAGTACTGATGAATGCACTGTCATGATGAGTTTGTATGAAAAGCACTGCCCAGTATATCATTTATGCCTATTATCTGAAATTTAGGACTGCCATGACATGGTATGTTGTCCATCATGGCTGGCAAAGTGGAGTGTTCTCCAGTTGGGAGGAATGCCACACACAAGTTAATGGATTCAAAGGAGCATGTTACAAAGGATACAAGTCCAAACATGAAGCTGTTGCGGCATACAACAGTCACGTCATCCAAGCCGAGCTAAAATTGGCTAACTTTGAAAATAAGAAGAAGTGTGATTTTACGTATAAAGATGTCATAATCCTAGTTATGGTTGTAATCATCATTATTTTGCTATGTAAGATGATGTGACTTATAAGATCAATGTGTCAATTGTCAGTACCTTTATGCCTATTTTGCTACATTCGATGTGACTTTTTTGTTAAATGTGGTTTTGACGTACTCAATAACAATATTGTATGTGTATGCATTCTATCTATTGACTCCGTCATGGTTATCTCACTCTTTCTACAACCTCTCTCCCTCCCTCGTCGGCTTTATCTGTATCTCCCTCCTTTCTCAGCTCTCTAAATGTAGACTACTCAACCACTCGTTGTCATCGTATGCAAAACTTTCATGAAGGAATGGCACCACCAACCACCGATATGGCCCAGGTGCCAGAAGGAGATGTAGTGCTACCGTCAAACATTGAAGGTAGCCCCAGCCACTACCTCAACTTGGAACAAACAGAGCCTGTGGAGGCGATGAGGTAATTCATAAGTAGATGAATGCAGATGTTTTACATATTATCATGCAGGTTCCCAATAGTTTTTTTGCTCATGCGCCGATGCTTGATGATCTGGAGGGTCACGACAATGAGCAATCCTAGGAGAGGCATCGTGTCCGAGGTCCCTTGAAGATGCCTACGGGACGATTTGTGATCACGGAGGTCTCACTAGTAGGGAAGCCAACTGCACCTAAGAGAGTTATGGGGCCATACAAATCAGTCTGTGGGATTGCTGTTAAGGATCACGTACCCATCACCTACAGACTGTGGACTAGCAAATGAGGTGATCTGCACATGGTTCCTAATTCGATCAAGAATGACATCTTGTGGCTCAAGATATTAGAGAAGTTCGACTTCCCTAAAGGGACAGATATGGAAGTAGTTAAGCGTAAGACGCTAATGATCATGGGCATTTCATTTAAGAACTGGAAGGGCACACTAAACAGAACATATTTGCAGAAAGGTACAACGCCAGATTTCCGCAAGTGGCCCCAACTAGAAGAACATTTGCAAACCTTTGCGGAGTGCAAGTCATTAGAAGAAGCACAAAGGGTGAGTGCGGTGAACAAAGCGAACTCAAAGAAGAACCTCTACCCCCACAAAGTCGGCAGTCGTGGGTACGCGAGGAAAGAACAACAGTGGCAACAATAGCTAGATCAACTGCGAGAGAGAGGTGTCATACCTAAAACGGATGGCTGGAGCAATCGATCAACGTGCTTCCTTCTTGGGAGGGGTGCTTCTTACTCGTCTGATGGAAGCTTATGCTTTACGACCTCCAAAGACCAGGAAGTGATGCAAACTCTTGCCAAAAATCTTACGGAAGCCCACGAGCAGTCTGCTCAAGGATCTTTCAAGCCAAACAGGGATGGACGAGATCACCTTGGCCCTAGGAAATAAGGAGCACGTTGGTCACACAAGAGGCATTGGGGTGATGGGTTGGAAATATGGATTCTCAGGTGATATAAATAGCAAGAGTCAAAACAGATCCCAAGCAGAGCGAGATGTAGAACGAGAGGCAAAACAAGCTAGGATGATCCAAATGCTTGAACAAGCACTGCAACATGAGAGGCAACATACATACGAAAAGATAGCACAAGCGGTATAACATGCACTCATGCGTGAACGGCCGCCTATGAGCTATCAGGAACGGCCTGCATCTCCTAATGTTGCATGCTATAGCCCCGGTGCTCGTTGGAGTAGCTGTGTGTACACGGGAGTTCTGTGAGCTGACCCCCATCACTTATCCCGTGGACCTCATCACAGCACGGACACCGTGTGAACTGCACATTAGTGCTAGGAACATTACCATCAAGGCGGCTTCCGATGTGGCTTATCCCCGCGGCTCCCATGAACATTTGCATGAATATCTAATACCGGAGGGCTACGCCGTGGTTGAAGTTGACGAGGCAGTTCACCAATACCATCATGTTGAGGTGGACTACCCCGCAGAGGAGGGAGTGAACACTATAGGAGAGAATGAGCACACATTCATCGCGTGGGAGAAGGCCTACATAGTGTTTCCACTAGGGATAGCTATTGAGAATCTCTACTCTCCACTACACCATGTGTCACCGTCGCCTCGAAGATCTCCCTCTCCTCAGCCATCTCCCAAAAGAAGTCCACCTCCTCAACCATCGCCTCAAAGAAATCCACCGCTCAAGAAGCCAGCACCATCAACAAGCCAGCCATCCGCCCGGAAAACAAGATCAGGTTCTGCAACTTCCAAGAAGACGACATCATCTAAGAAGTTGGTGGCATCTAAGAAGTTGGCAGAACTCAAGCATGTCTATTAACTCACTGCTGAGGAAATCAAAAAGATTGTCGAAGCCAGTGTCACAACACATTTCCATCCTCCACCACCTCCACTGAAGCTTGTTGTGCCTGAAGATACCATGAAATTTTTACTGAATATGGCCAAATTTAAATAGATGGGGGCAGCTTCAAGTAAGTCATCGAGTGACTATGAACGTATCAGTAAGAAGCAGGCCAAGAGCAAATCAACTCCAATCATTCAGGATGCTCCAAGCATTGCGGACTTTAGTTCTGGACTATCAGCAGAAGAACTAGCACGGCTTACTGTGGGAGAGGATATTGCAAAGTTGGATGTTACAAGGCCGTTTGAGTTGACCAAACCTTTGGTCAAACCAGATATAGAAAGAAACCTTACAACTCAAATGCAACAACTACATTAGTGGTACTTGGAGATATCCAGGCAGGGTTTCCAGGTGTTCCTCGTAAGATACATAGATGAATATTTCCTCAATGAGGATAGCTCCTTCTCGGTGTATTTCAAGGACTTGTATGAACTATACAAGGAAGATGCTCTCGACGTGTCTATAGTCAGAGCGTGGACTTTGTAAGTGACTATAAATCATGTTATATGATCTTGTACCTTTAAATTTCATGGCTAACTTCTCAATTTCGTAGAATGGAGAACCACGCATGCAGACAACAATTTGATCATAAAGTAGGATTCATCGATCCTGGGCTTGTGAACTAGATGCTAGTAAGGGAGAGTCCAGACTTCATCAAGAACTACATATTGAAGTGTCTGCTTCACCACCAATACAAGAAATTCATACCCTTACCCTACAACTATGAGTACGTGCTTGCACTCCAGGGCGTTCTGCTTTTATGGAAAACTCGATTCTAGTACTAATTTGCTATGGTGATATAATATTCCTGCAGCTTTCATTGGATCCTCCTTATCATCCACCCAGACTTGAGCAAGATCATTGTCTTGGACTCACAAAAGAGATCTCAGACGAATTACCAAAACCTCATCGATTTGCTAAATAGGTAAACTCGATCATTTCATCGTCTTGACAATTGCATCTAAGTTTAATTGGTATTAATATTCATGTAGTACACAAGATACCATAAAAGAGTCTTATTCACTTTCCATTCAGGAAGGAGTATAATATAAAAATTGACTTTCCGGTACGCACGGAATTTTCATGTCTTGCATTTTTCTTTTGAATAAAAAGGTTCAATTAGTTCCACTGACGAATCATTTTCTCTTGAAGTGTATGAGGCAGCCACCAGGCAAGAATCTCTGCGCGTTTTTTGTTCTAACTTTCATGCACGAATTCAGCCGGATGGAGACACTATCAGGTTCAGTGATCCTGAGGTATAAAATAATCGATGCCTTCTTTTCAATTTCTACATGTGTTCAAGGACTAATTCTTTCAATTCTTCAAACGCAGCGCTCCAAACTATGCACAAAAGAGTTATAACTGGTAGAAATAAATGCCCTTCAAGAACAGATTGCCAGGTTCTTCATGGAACATGTTATCAACTCAAACGGTGAGTTTCATGAACCGATCGTGCCGTTGACCAATGACAAACCTTCAGATTACACCGTACCTTCTAGTACAAAGCGACAAGGAGTAAGTCTACCAGAGGGTTAAACGACTTATATATTGCCAAATGACACAATTTTAATGAAGGACATTAATTAGTATGTATTAATATAGGACATGAATTACTATGTATTAATGAAGATGCATTTCGGAGTTGGTACCGTCGGATGACTCTTCGACAGAATGGCCTTCCAACAATGATGCAAATGAGGAGTAAGAAGTAGTGGCCCATCAGTGCGCCCAGGAGGAGGAGGATGAGAGGCTGGCCCGTCAGTTGTGCAATATGGAGGAACAAGAAGTAGCGTCCCGTAAGCGTGCCCAGGAGGAAGAGGACAAGAGGGTGGCTCGTCAGTGCACTACGGAGGAGGCCAAATGCTCAAACCGTACTATCATTCAGGAGTCGAACATCGATATCTTTGACACATCGGTGAGCCTGGAGCCTAGGCGACATTGAGGTCCATCAGGCGTGGCCAGGTCCTCCACTTCACCACCATTGCCCCCCACCCACTGCGTCCCTGCACGTACACACGCCATCAGCCGTCTGTGCAGAGACGCGGTCCTCGTCACGGGAGAGGTAGAGGGATACTGGACTAGCTCAACTCGACCGACTTTTCGGGGGGTGACCTGTGAGAAGTATTATGTATATATATGTATGACATGAATTACTATGTATTAATGAAGGTGCATTTATTATTAATTTATATTACATATGTTTCATTGTATGCATGTATTGAGTGGGAGAGAGACGGAGAGATCGAGCAGAGAGAGGGAGGACAGAGAGGATAGAAAGGGAGGACAGAGCCAGAGTAGAAAGGGAGAGGAAAAACACTACTGGCTGAAGCTTTCAGCCGACAGTGGTTGCTTGGGTATCACTGCCGGCTGAAACCACCAGCTGGTAGTGATACCCAAGGAATCACTGTCGGTCGAATCCTTCAGCTAGCAGTGGTAACCCCTTTCACTGCCGATCCATAGAGCCAGCAGTAATAGTCCCCGACTATCACTATCCATTACCCACTGGCAGCTCCAAAACTGGCAGTGAAGGGGGTTTTGGAGCCAGCAGTGATGTACTGTTCTGCAGTAGTGTCAAACCCACCTGTTCAGGACTCGGTTTTAGACATGTTTACACAAAAGTTATCACTGAAGCAAAATCAACTAAAAGAAGCTTCAACATGACTTACGACACATGGGAGGACGATCTGCTGCGTTCTGCCTGCACCAGTGATAACTTTTGTCAAATCCATCTGTTCGGGAGCCGTTTTCACGAAAGTTATCACTAGAGCAAAATCAACTGAAATAGGCTCGAACATGTCCTAAGTTACCTGATAGGACCATCTGGTTCATTCTAGCTGTGTTTCGCTCCGGTAATGACTTGGAATGTTCCCTTTTTTCAGTGGTGGTGGTGGGCGGAGATCGTGCAAGAATGCGTTTTTGGTGGGGGGGGGGAGGGACGGATCCAGCCAGGGGAGGATAGATTTGGCAGGGAAGGGAGCCAGCTAGCTGGAGGAAGAGGGCTGGCAGGTAAAGAGAGAAGCTGATAGGAAGAGAGAGAAAAACGGTGTCCTTAAAGAAAACCTATATCTAATACCATGTTAGGAATAGCAATGTCACACCCATTTCTCCCTCCCTCTGATCTCTCTTTCTGTTCTCTATTGCCTTTTGGCTCCCACTGGTCATCTCCTTCCTCTCCCCACCGAATCCTTCCCTTCCTTTTCTCCCGCACCAACTGCCCGATTCAATCCCGATGAATACGCGCGTGAGTAAAGGATGGAGGCCATGATTCCTCTTTTATCGGTCACTGCAATGAAGAAGGCCATCACACCGGGATAAAATTACGATGAAATAGCACAAGAGAAAAGGAAACAGAGCCGAATTCCTCACTGTTGTCATTATTCCCCTCTGGCTAGCTCAATCCCATCTCCTTCCTCTATAAAATCCAAATCCAATCCTTGGTCGAGCCTCCTTGCATCGCACCGCACCAAAACCCCTAAGTTCCCTCAATTTTCCCTTGACCCGTGATCTCTCGTGCCGCCGCCGAAGCTTCGCCCAGCCACCTCACCATCGCCGAACCGCTCCAAGCTTCCCCGATGCTGTCCGAGTGCATGCTTGTGTTCGTAGACAGCATCTCGTTGTCCATGACCCTTCGCCGTCGACTTCCAACCACCGCACCAAGCTTCCATCAGTGCCGAACATCCGCCGTTGAAGCCCGCCGTCGCCGAGCCGCTCCAGTCTTACCCGATGTGCCGCGACCCATAAAACAAGCTCATCGCCGCCTTTCGGTCACGCTCCGCCATTCTTCGTCGACTCCCAAGCATCACAGCACTGTCGCTGCCCTTCTTTGGCTGTCCTCCATCGTCCTAAGCCACCGCCGACATCTTCCCGAGCCGGAGCCAAGGTAGCTCGCCCCTCTGCCATTAGATCTCTTGTGATCGATGGAGATTAGAAGTAAATTACCCCTTTGCGGTAGTTGGATCTCGGCCGATCGTTCTTAGATCAACACACGTGATTTAAATAGCCTTCGGCCTAGTCAATGTGCCACGTGTGCAGCCACGTAGGCGTCTTTGTCCTACGTGGTGGTCCAGTCAGCCGCTGATGTCAGCGTTGCACAATAATCCAGATTTCCTTTAGAAAAATAATCTGTGATAATCCGAATATTCTGAAAATAGGTTTTCTCTATTAGAAAAATTCTAGAAAATAGAAAATGGTTCATATAATGTTTTAATATGTTTTTAATAGGCTTTTAATTCTATATTTCTAAAAATAGTTTAAGGTTAGAATAAATGTTTTTATTTTGGAAAATAGTTTAGAAAATATATATTAGTTCTGATAATGTTTAAAATTGTATTCTTTGATAAAATAAATATTTTAATTTGTTTTGATGCATATTAAAATTATTTTATTTCCATAAAATGCAAATAAATTTCATAAAATTGTTTTAATTAGTTTTATGCTATAAAATAATTCTATAAAATTTTGGATAAATGTTTAAGCCTTTTAAAAATTAGGTTTAATTCTAGAAAATAGTTTTTTGTCATTTTTAGTCATTTAAAAATTTGTTTAGCTGTAGTTTCTGCATCGTTGCTCCGATTTGGGTGGTTCTTGCGCTCAAAATGTTCGTAAATTGTGTTCTAGCTTGTTCTAGTGTTTTTTCTATGTGATTGCTTTGTTTAGTGTTTGTTCTAAGTGTTGCTTGTTTGCTCGGTTGTAGAAGAGTTTATCCCGAAGGTGTTCGAGAAAATCCAAGATCAAGGCTTCGGGGATTTCGAGCAACTCAACGAAGAGGGCAAGTATCCTTAAACATTTTGCACCTATTTTTTATAAAGTTTTTTTACAAATTGCATGCTCGTCCAACATGATGTCCCATTATTAGGGTTTACTAGTTTTCCTTAACCTTTCTTGTAGCCGTAGTCTAGTTGTCATTTCTGGGTAGGAAATGCTTAGTTGTGCTTACTCATGGGTAGCATAGGAAAAATGGGTTTTGGTTAATAATGTTAAACTTGGATAAAATGCTTAGACATGGAAAGTAGGGGCCGGGCAAGTTGGCATATTGGTTTGCCTATGGATGTGTTTTAGGCAAGAATGTTGGTTTTATTGGATATCAGTTATCTCCCCATGTTGGATACTGACGGTCTTGCCCAGACCATATTAAGGACCGGTTCGTAGAGCGACCACCCATGAAAACAGTACAACGACATGACTGGTATAGGACGAGCCTAGCCGAGTAATTCGCTATCCTCTCAGCATTGTGAAGGTCATTTGGGGGTATGTGAATGGAAGGGTGTATTTCCTGGAACCGTAAGGCGCAAGAGTGGGCTTCTGTGGTGGAGGATGTACTCCACTTACATATGGCGGTAAAACCTCAGTGGATCGACACGTGCTGAGAGAGGCGTTAGAAAGGCTTTGCAGTGGAATCCTATCCGCACACCTCGAAAGTGTGTAAGTGTTTGATCGACATTGGCAAAAAGGAGGACACATCTTGTGTGTAAAGTATACGACATCTGCAGAGTGAAAACTGATATATCAGTCGTGCTAATGGTCATGAGCCGCATGGACACCTCACATCATTAGTCAGGTAGTTCTCGAATTGGTTTTGGGTTGGATCTAGTAGATCACAGTGGTGGAAACTGTGATTCAAGTTAGTTTTGTTTAGAGGTGATTGGAACCTCGACTGGGGAGCAAGGTGGTCAGAACCTTGGCTCAGGTCTTAAAGAATCATTCACATAGAAAATAGATTGCTTTTATAACTGTTTTACTACTAAAATAGTATTTATACAAATTAACCCCTGAGTTAAGCCCATCTTGACTTTTGACCCTCATGTCATACTTTCCTACACTTGCTGAGCATTTATTACATATACTCACGCTTGCTCTCTCTCTCCCATAATCTTGTTGCTGCTCAGAAGGCGAAGACTGCGAGGACTTCTCAGAAGATGGAGCTGAGTTCTAGACAGGTGACTTTTCGGTCAATTGCCTGTGGAGTTGGGCGCCGTGCTAAGTTTATTTATGTTGCTTTGTAATCTTCTTTTAGACTCTTACGTCATTGATGTAATAAAGTAACGTTGTAATAATGGATATTATGTCTGCTACTCACTTATGAAGTTACTACGTGTATGTAACTTGATCCTAGCATATATGTAGTCTACATTCGGTTTGATCTTAAAACAGGGTGTGATAAGCAACTTGTATTCTCTGAAAGCCATAAGCTAGTATATATACATGTATAGGTGAACAATATGCAGGAAACCCCTTATAACACAGGGATATTACACAAATGCAATATATATCTCTAACAATTATCACACAAAAATACTAGTGATATTTTCTTCACTCTGAACATCAATCTTAGCCATAAGATCTCTTTTTTTGCAAAAATATTCAAATGCAAAAGGTGATACTGATTTGCTTGGTTTTCCACTTATGTTGCCTTTTATTAAACGGTAGGCTATGCCATTTCCTAAACATTCTGGTCAAGTCCCTTTCAGTTGTCAATAACCATTGGAGTCGACATTTCTTATTCTATAACATAGTATAATGTCATTTCATTTTGTTGTCCATATGTGCTCTTTAGATTTTGTTATGATACGAATCTCTCTTACCAGTTGATACACATTTGTGCTACAGAAATATCAGCCTTCTCCTATCAAAAAAAAAAAAAAATATCAGTCTTTTAATAAGAATGGTTGTATTTTAGAGTTTTCACATATTTAGCATGCTTGTTAGCAGGACATGCAGACCCATCTGTATTTTCTTCCATTGTTAGAATGCGTTCGGACATGCCCACTCTTCTACCTGCAGTTATTGATATTACAGCATATTTTAGCATTATGTTGTATTTTGGGATATTAGCTACTCTCCAACTCCTAGGAGGCCTAGAATCCCTACATCACCAAGGCAACACAGAAGATAAAGAAGTCGGAGCAGCACAAGTTCCTTCGTAAATAACTCTTGCAGTCCAAGCCATGGATCAGAGCTAAACAATTTGATTGAAAAACAAAGGAAGGAGGAGGAAGAAAAGAAAAGGTTGAAATTCTGTTCTTTTTTTTTTTGGCATCTATGCATACACATTGCCTTTTTCGCATCCCCATATGCTGTTCTTACCTCTTAATTTTTATAATATATCTTTGGGCTGCCTCTTTTTATATAGAGAGGATAACTTGACCCCTGATAAAGCTATTATAATCTGGAAACCCCCTAATCTAATCCTGCCTAACTTAACAGGCAAGGAATCACGGTTTATGGTTATGGGCAAGGAATCCTAGGGCCCACCGGCCATAACACATTATCAACGATATAAATTGGTGTAATCAAAATATTGATGCCATAATTAACGGGAATGGATATTTTCTTACATCTTGTTACTTTGTGATTGTGTCCCTACACTGGAGCAGTACACATCATACCTGGATCATTGATAAAATATAAATCAAATGCAGTTCAGAGTTCTAAAAAGAATAAACATCAAACCTCGTTAAGCCTTGATACTTAAGCTCTCTCAATGAATTGTTGGAAGCATTCAGACTATCAGATCCATGCTTGAAGTAAACAGCATATGCTTAATTTCTAAACAATGGAGTCTACAATGCTCATGGCCATACTGAGCATTCAGGACATCCTGTGCTAAAGCCTGAAAATATAATTATACTCATACCTATTTCAAAATAAATGTCACTTTTGCTAGTTAGTTTCATGTGCAAGTAGTTGATATTTGGTTTTTATGCAAAGTTTCCAGCAAAATTCCTGTTAACAATTAATATTTATGCTGTTGTTGTCACAATTCTTCAATATTTCTGTCTGAGAAGCATTTATCTCTTAGGCATTCAGGGAAGCCCTCTCTCTCTCTCTCTATGTGCGCGCGCGTCGTGTGTGACATTTGACAGGATCCATGGAAATATGTCAATTTTAACTTGATGCTTTGTGAAATTTGCAGCCATATCACTTTTAATTTCAAACAGATATCACTTAAGCAAAGTCTCCTACCCTGATGTTCTACATGCTCCTCTGCTTGTCTGGCTATTCTATATCAAATTATGATGTCATCCTGCATTTGGTGTGCTTCTTCATCTAGCAAGTAGCACTACAAGAGAAAGGAATTTTTTATTTGCGTTTTTGCCACATCTACAAGATGTCAAGATACCCTATGGTTTTCCTAGATGGACAGAACAACTGTTGTAGTTGTACTTATTATGTTCATTGGTGTAGTGCTTTACATCTTTAGCGTCAATTGGACATTTGGACTTATTTCAACCAGAAATAGTGTTACACAGTTCTTCTAGATTAGCTTGTCTGACATAGAACTTATATGAAGTCAGCTCCTTAAATGAAGTAGCATGATGCTGTCAGATAATGTATGCATCTGGTCATACATGACTGGCATATACCATTCGATCTCCTTTGTAACTTCATCTTTTCCATTGCAGACGTCAAAAGGTAGCAGAATTTAAGCTATTGGAATAGGAGCTTGCTAAGAAAGTTGAAGAAGCCGTAAGGAAAAATGTTGAGAAACATTTGAACTCTGATGAGGTGAAACATGAAATAAAAGGCCGAATTGAGGAAGGTATTAGGAAGTTATTTGATGAGGTTGATGCTCAGCTAAAAAAGAAAAGGAAGCAGCTTTGCACGAAGCCAGGCAGAAAGCAGTAAGCATTATTCGTGTTGGTGCTTATTATTGCTGATCATTATTAATGAGAACACCATTAGTGCTTGAATTAAAATAGATAGTCAGCTAGTAAATTGTTGGCAAATGAAATGTCCAGCTGGAATATATTATCCTAGGTCCTAACCCATATAGGCTGTTGGGAGATTGGGGTATGATCCACTACGTGAAAAAAAATTATTAGTGATGAGTGATAACTAGTATTAGTGACGGGTATCTGAAAGTGCATCTAGGCCTCTTGTGGGTTTTGGTTAATTGATGATAAACAATTAAGGGACTAATGAGTTTATCAAGTGTATGAACAGGTTTTAGTCCCATTAAAAAAGGTTAAAAGAAGTCAATATCCCTCAAAAAGAAAGGAGAAGCAGCATGAAAAAACTCATAGTGTTCAATTCATTTTTATTTTGAATTTGAGTTTAGGAATGTCGTACTATAAAGAGAAATGCTTTTTGTAGTCTTGGTAGTGTCTGAGTGCTCAAAGCATTTTGTGAAAACCAATTTTGAGAGACACCATCACTCACGAACACCGGGAAAATAGGGCAGAGTTGTCTGGTTCCGGAGTCTCCAGGTTGGTTCGGAAACTCCGGATTCTGTTAGGTGCCCCGGAGTTTCCGAGTGAGACTCCGAAAAGAGCTCTCGGTTTGGCTTTAATTCTGAGCCCGGAGTCTCCAGGTTAGCCCGGGTACTCTGGACTATGCAAGTGTTCCGGAGTCTTTGAGTGAGACTCCAAGAGAGAGAGTCTCGGTTTCGCTTTAATTCTGAGCCCAGAGTCTCCGGGTTAGTCCGGATACTCCGGATGATGTTAGTGTCTCGGAGTCTCCGAGTGAGACTCTGAGAAAGGCTCTCGGTTAGCCAAGGTTTTTTAGCTGGAGTCTCCGAGTTGGTCCAGAGTATCCGAGTCCTAATGCTTCTGGACCTTCTGGGCATCCTCTGAACTAGTGTTCTAGCCAGTTTTTCTCAAAGTGTTACCCGGAGTCCCCGGGTGAACCCGGATACTCTGAGTCTGTCTGAATAGCACAGTAACAGCTAGTTTTTTGGGGAAGGGTATAAATATCTCTCCACCCCCTTTCATTTATTTCTACTGAACCACCAGTGCACAAACACTCTCTAGAGCATTCAATAGCCCTCCCAAATCCCTCTAGTGCTTAATCTTTGCTAAGATATGTGAGTTTGGTTTGGGGAGTGAGATTTGGAGCAAGAGTGTAACAAGAAAATCTTTGAGCATTTTGAGTTCTTGCCTAGCTGCGATTTGCGTTCTTTTCTCTTGAAGCTTTGTGCTTCTAGACGGCAAGAGGTCACCCGTAGAGCATCCAATCGTTGTAGAGTGCCACGGGGAGTTTGTATCACCCACAAATTGAGTAAGAACCCTAGCTCGATCTTTGTGGTACTTGGGTGAGGATAATATTGAAAAAGACCCGACTCTTTGTAAGCTCCTCAACAGAGACGTAGGCACTTCTTTGTGAGGTGGCCAAACTTTGAGAACAAATCTTGTCTCCATTTAATTTCTTGCAATTTACTCGTTCAAATTATCATTTGAGGATTTGCCTCAATATTGTTGCTTGCGAGTATTTGAGTACAGGATTATTGTTGAAAGGAACATATCCATCTTATAGAGATAGTGGTAACTCATAAACTTCAGTAGATTCATTTAAACTTACTTTGATTTCGAGTTCATGTATAGTTCGGATAATTTGGGTGAACTCGGATACTCCGGAACCCAGAGTATCCGGATTGAGCCGGAGTCTCCGGACACTGTCTGATCCGCTGCTGAGTTTTAAATTTCAGAAAAAACTATTCACCCCTCTCTAGTCGATATCAAGAACTTTCAATTGGTATCAGAGCCTAACCTCCTACAAGGCTTAACCGCTTGGAGGAATTAAAGATGTCGGCATCCGGAGAGAAAAGCTCGAGAAGTTCTAAAGGTAAAACCTCGGGTGGTGGTTCGAGAAGACAAATGGATTCGGGAGATGCTTCAACAGCCGGTGGCTCCAAGGATAGAAAGGGAGTTGAAATTAATTTTGATTATAGCAAATTAAATTCCCCTTCTAACAACTTCATCTCCGTGCCTTCCCGGCGTGCACCATTTTTTAGGGTACTCACTACGCCGCTGGGAGGCACAAGATGAAGATGCACTTAATATCGCTCCATCCGAGCATTTGGAAAATTGTGTGTGTAGATCTTGATTTTTCGACCGAAGACATGGAGCTTACACTCGAACAAGAACAAGCCATACATAGAAATTCCCAAGCAACAAGTGTTCTACTTAGTGCCTTAAGCCCTGAAGAGTTCAACAAGGTGGATGGGCTTGAGGAGTTTAAATCAATTTGGGATACACTTCAAGTGTCTGATGAAGGTACAACTAGTGTGAGGGAATCCAAGATAGAATTACTTGAAGGCAAATGGGAAGGTTTGTCATGAAGTATGATGAGACTCCACAAGCCATGTATGATCGGATGATGGTGTTTGTCAATAAGATTAGAGGACTTTGTAGTGAAGAACTTGATGACCACAAGGTTGTGAGGAGGTTGCTTAGAGCCTTCGCTCCAAGAAACCCAACTTTGGTCACCCTCATCCAGGAAAGGAGAGATTACAAAAGTCTCACCCCAAGTGATGTTCTTGGGAGAATACTTGCTCATGAGCTCATGGAAGAGGAAGCAAATGAGGTGAAGAACTTGTCCAAGCAAAGCTCCACTTCCAAGAACAAAGAAATAGCTTTCAAGGCAAGCAAGATCAAACAAGTTGAAGAGTCTTGTTCAAGTGAAGATGAAAGTTCCGATGATGAAGAAATAGCTTTCTTTATGAGGAAATTCAAGAAATTCATGAGGAATGGAGGATATAGCAAATATAAAAGAGACATGCCCAAAAGAAGAACTTCCAAGAGGGCGTGCTATGAGTGTGGCGAAGTTGGCCACTTCATAGCCGATTGTCCTAACAAGAAGAAAGGCAAAGACAAAGAAGAAAAGAAGGGCAAGCCAATCAAGAAAGACAAGAGCAAGGCATACAAAAAGAAGTATTCCGGTCACGCTCATATTGGCGAGGAGTGGGATTCAAACTCCGACTCCGACTCCGATGATGGAGTCACCACCATCGCCATTCAAGCCCCTACACCAACAAAATCACTATTTGGCGAAATGAGCGACGACGACACCCCCACATGCTTCATGGCAAAAGGGCAAAAGGTAAAATCACATCCTAAGCTTCTAGTTAGTGATAGTGATAGTTGTAATGAAAGCATGTTTAAAGGTCTTAGTAAAAATGCCATGTCTAAATTGAAAGAACTTATGGAAACTATAGAGGGTCAAGAGGAGATCCTCGAGAAGCAAGAAGATTTGCTCATCCTTGAAAAGGAGAGAAATCTTGAACTCGAGGAACTTCTTGCTAAAGAAAAGGAGAAGGTTGAGAAATTGACCAAAGAGCTAAATTTGGCCAATAGCTCAATTGCTAGTTTTGAGAATAATAATTCTATGCTTTAAGAAAAATTGTCAAGTTCAGATCAGAGTCATAAAACTCTTGAAACACAAATTAATATCCTCAAAAATAGCTCATCCCACTCTAATGATGCAATCTTGCTCTCTAGTGTTTTCACAAGCAATAGTTTTTCTTGGTGCTATAACATAGATATAAATGCTTGTGCTACTAACATTGAATCCTTGCAAGCTTTACAAAAAGAGAATGAGAGGCTAAATACCTTGGTTAAGTATGGATGGATTAAAACCTATACATCAAAGGATGCACTATACAAGACCATTGAGACCAAAGACAACAAGCTAAAGAGAGGCCTCGGATTTGACACGCAAACAAGCAAAATAAATGAGCGTGTTGTTATCAAGGGCAAGGAGTGCCTAAAATTCATCAAGGGAGGCAAGTAAGTCGATCACACCTCTCAAGTGAAGCAACAAAAGGCTCATGTGTCTCAATCCTCTTTTTATGCTTCTTACATGCTCAAGAGGAATCACCGTGGTAAAGTGATTGCTCTATATATTGGTGTCCGCACAAAGGATAGAATTGTAAAAAAGAGTGTGTGGGTACCAAAAATGCTTGTGACTAACATGAAAGGACCCAAACAAATTTAGGTACCTAAAGCAAAGGATTAAAATTTGTTTTGTAGGCATACTCCTCCGGTGGATCAAGTTGGGTGATCGATAGTGGATGCACAAATCATATGACCGGAGAGAAGAGTATGTTATCATCGTTCGAAGAAAATGGAGGATCACATGAAAACATCATTTTTGGTGATGATGGAAAAGGAGAGGTAATAGGTCTAGGTAAAATTGTTATCTCCAATGATCATTCTATCTCTAATGTTTTGTTAGTTAAATCTCTTAGTTACAATGTGTTATCCGTCTCACAATTGTGTGAGATGGGTTACAATTATCTTTTTACTAATGAGGGTGTGACCGTCTCTAGAAGGGAGGATACCTCAATAGCTTTCATGGGTAAGTTGAAGGGTAAACTTTATCTTGCTATTTTTTCAACGGATGAAGTGAGGCCTAAAACTTGCTTGATTGCTAAGTCTAGCATGGGTTGGTTATGGCATCACCAACTAGCCCATGTTGGCATGAGGAATTTGTCTAAACTCCTAAAGGGGAGCACATCCTAGGACTAACAAATGTTTTTTTGAGAAAGATAGGATTTACAGTGCTTGTCAACTGGGAAAACAAATTGGAGCTTCTCACCTCGCCAAAAATGTGATGACGACAACAAGTCCATTGGAACTCCTTCACATAGATCTATTTGAACCAATAGCCTACATAAGCATTGGCGGTAACAAATATGGCTTAGTAATTGTTGATTATTATTACCGTTTCACTTGGAAATTCTTTTTGCATGGCAAAAGTGAAACACAAGCCATATTCAAGAAGTTTGTGAGGAGAGCTCAAAATAAATTCGATATGAAGATCAAGAGAGTGAGAAGTGACAATGAAAGCGAATTCAAGAACACTCAAATTGAAGAATTTCTTGATGAAGAAGGAATAAAGCATGAATTCTCGTCACCCTACTCCCCTCAACAAAATGGGGTTATCGAGAGGAAGAATAGAACTCTCATAGAGTCGGTAAGAACTATGCTTGATGAATACAAGATATCGGATCAATTTTGGGCGGAGGCCGTCAACATCGCTTGCCATGCAATCAACCGATTGTATCTCTACAAGATCTTAAAGAAGACCATCTACGAACTCCTAACCGGTAACAAACCAAACGTATCTTACTTTAGAGTTTTTGGTAGCAAATGTTTTATTCTTAATAAGAAAGCAAAAAGTTATTGTCACACCCAGTTTTAACGGCCAAAACCAGATGCAGCTTATGTGTGCCCAGGATGTTCAACACACATAAAGACGTCACAGGTGAAGTAACAAAAGCAATACTTTTATTAAATAAACGTTAAACTCTTACAGCAATTGACATATATTGTCTTCTATGAAGATATCTGTAGCGGAACAGAAGCACTGGTGCCCAACAACACCGCAAGCAACTGATCGGGAGACACGAGCCTAGAACGTCACAACCTCGTCTTGATAGTCTTCAACATCTTCACTCACTGAGCAGCAGCATACATGTCGCATGGTATAGGGAAAATAGCAAGTGTGAGCACATAGAGTACTCAGCAAGTGGGGAAAAGTAATGATATGCAGGCTTATACCAAGAATCGGCTAACACATGGTATATTTGCGTAAATGCGAGTAATGAAAACATATTTGAACTCAAAAGCATTAAGCAATTATTAATTGAATGTAACCCAAATAGTTCAACACACAGCATACAAGGCTCCCCACCTTGCATACCATAACCGTCTAGTACTCCCTGTACTATGACCAAAACCATCTAGTACTCCCTGTACCAGAACCATAACCACAACTATCTAGTACTCCATGTACCAGAACCATAACCACAACCATCTAGTACTCCCTGTACCAGAACCATAACCACAACCAAACTCATAACCACAACCCATAATTACAACCCACTAATCATGTGAGGATCCAAGTCTCTCATATCCATGAGCACGGCTGTTATAACAGTTTTACACTCTGCAGAGGTTGTCCAGCTTTCCCCACGAGCCAGTGAATTCCATGTTGCTGTGTTCGCGAAACACTTAACACACGCCAGTGGTGTGCCGCCAAGAATCACTGTATGACACTTTCCACTAACCAGAGACTAATCCAGTATGTGTCTGCCCACTAGGTTTCACCGCCAGGCTTTACGCAAGCTAAGCTCCTACCCAGAAACCCCCTTTTGTGCTGACCCAACACACACTGGATAGACTCTAATCAGTATGTCACGCCTTACCCATATCAGCCTCGTGGTTGGTACGTTACTTCTTGGGTTGTCGCTCCACGAACCTATCCTTACTTAGGTTACTTGAGCAAACACTAAACCAACATCATAACCATGACAACCATCAAAACTACTTTGCTCAAGGCCTAAGGTTCCATGTTGCTAGACCATTAACACATTAACCACCATTGTTGCATATGTTCATTAGTCAAGATTATGACACTTCCCAATATCCCAAAAGCATGGCTAAGTAATCTACCCATAAAAGACACCTAACCATAAACCATCTAGGTTCCAAGGGATGATAGGGGAAAATCTAGTGAAAACCCTAACATAGGTGACTACCCATCATATTGACACTGCATGCAATTTTGTAAAACAAAACATTTAAAAACATAGGTTCAATATGATCAAGGATACTTGCCTTTTTCCCAATGCTGCTCAGTGTTGTCGAAATCTTGGTCTTGAAGTCCCTCGAGCTGCTCTGGAACGTTATCAACTAATCGCGAGAACTACTGACAAACAACACAAAGCAAACACTAAGAACAACATACCAAACATCATTAAAACAATTTAAAAACACTATGATTGGATAGGGATGATTTTAGAAATGTTTAGACACAAGAATCGCCTAAATCGGAGTTAAGATGAAAAGAGAACAGCTTTCGAGAGATGGATTAGACTGAAAAGGAAAAACTAGTTTACTGGAGTTATCTTCCTATGGGTAAAGAGTTTATAGCACAATCACTGTGTTAGGCTTGACAATATCATTGCGCAAGATTCAAGAAGTGTAGGGCAGACTAGACTTCACTAACTAGGCTAAGGAGAATGATGTGACGCTGACTTGGCATGCTATGCAAGTAACATCTTGGATTAAAGAAGGGATATGCGGAGATCTAGTATCGAACACCTATGATGGATCAAAAAGGCCGAAGATTACGCTTCTAGGTTAAGGATACTACTTGTGACTCTATGTAGTGGTGGTGGTTCGGGTTTCGTCGGAGATGGCGATCGGGCATGTGGCCACAAACATCGATGTCGGCTTCAGTGGTGTTTCAGTGAAACGAGGGAAGCATGGCGTAGAATGCGGAAAGACTAACTCAGCGGTATGGTTGGTTTTGGAAGGGGTCATCCGACGTAGCGGCAAAACAGCGATGACTGGTGCTAGGTTTGGTGGTGACCGCGAACAGATGTAGGAACGAAGACGCTCGCGTTCCCGGAGATTGGCTATGAATTTTGAGGAACCGTTTGAACAAGGATGTTCATATAACCTGGGAACACAATGCTATGGCATGGGTTTTGCTAGATCATCCATAGAGAGGAAGAATGATTGCATAGATGAGACGGGTGATGGCTGCGACGTGCTGTGGTTGGCAATGGCGTCCTGGTCGTGTCGCTGCACAAATGGGGATGGGCTCCTAGGGTAACGTAGAAGACTCCATGGGACACGCTGTGACATAGTTGGTGCATCCATACGGCTTTCGGATTGACGGGGGACGCGAGTGCAAATCCGGTGCACGTGCAGAACGCGTCCTGAAACCGGATAGCGGGTATGTCGACCTTGATTTCGATAGTTTGGCTGGTCTACTGGCCAACCTGGTTGGTGAGGGCATGGGGAACATCATGGGACATGCACCGGTGAAAGGGCTTGGTGATTTGACATCTGATCGGTTAGGAACATCGATGCCAATCGGCTACAGTGTGGCTGTCTCGCGGCTGTCCGCGATGGTGACGACTGTGGTGGCGTAGCTAGGGTTTTTGTCGGGGCTAGGGCTTGGCTAGGGACTTAGTATGATGATAAAACAGTAGTAAGGGAGGAGAAGAAGGGGTCCTCACCTTGCTTTGATGGTCGAGAAAGGAGGATTCACGGAGAAGATGACATAGTGCATCACGGGCGATGGCAGCGGCGGCTCCGGCGAACGGCGACGCTCCGGCGACGCACCGACAGGGCAGCAGTGACTTCTAGGGCTTAGGGGTGTGGAATAGAGGTAGGAGAGGGCGTGCAACTCATATTTATAGGGCTAGGGGCGGCTGGTTGAGGTGGAGTCCAAACCGAACACGAATTGGATTCGAGTTTGAGTCGGTTACGGTTTCCTTTTTCGCAGCTCTGTATTCCGAGGATGATATCTCCATCGTCTGAACTCAAAATTGGACGTTTCTTGATTCTAAATTGTAGTACTCGAAAAGATCTACAACTTTGGTAGTCATTGGAACTTCTGAAAACACCATCTTGATTTCTAGTTTGAACTCGGACTTCTCTGCGCAGCACTGATTTCGGGGGCCATAACTCCATGCTCCATTACCCAAAAGATGACTTTCATAGTTTCAAATCGAAGCTCTCGACGGGACCTACAACTTTGGTATTTTCAAGATTTGCATTTGAGGCCGTTTTGAACTCCGAAACATCATGAGAAGATGAGGCTGTTCAGGACTCCGCGAAAATTTGCAGATTTTGTGGATCCTTTGTTGAGCCATCTAGAAGACTTAGCTAGGGGTTTGGACTTGAGCAAGATTTAGCCCAAAGACATTTTAGATATATATTGGGTTCAGAAAAGAAACTTTTGCAGATAAATTTGAATAGGGTTTGAATTTGAATTGAACTTGAAGTGAATTTGAGAGAAACCAAAAGATAAGGTTGAACAAGAATAGGAGTAGATGAGGAATTTGAATTTGGATTTGGGTAGAATTTGAGAAAGAGGAGAGATTAAATTTAAACAAGAATTTGGATAAGATTTGAATCGAACTGGAGAAGGATCGGGTATGATCAAAGATTGAATAGATGATGAATTCAAGGATTTTGAATTCCAACCATTAAGATCCTTAACTTATTCACTACTGAGTTTTGTAAAAATCTTTTCAAAATCTTTTTCACTCAAAACACCAAAGAGAAAGAAAAGGAAAAAGAACTCTAATGCATTTACCTGGCTCCTAGCAAAACTCAGCATGCAATGCACACAAAATAATAACCTATATTGATTGATTGATTAAGAAAATTGGTTTTAAACCTATACTACTAGTGAAGCTATTCAATAATCTTGGAAAATTTTAAAAAATTGAGAAATCTAAAAATCAGGGTGTTACAATTATAAATTTGCTCCTAAAGTAGATAAAGGTTTTATGCTTGGTTATGGATCAAATGCCTACGCCTATCTGTTTTCAACAAAACCTTCGGTTGTGTTGAAATTGCACATGATGTGACATTTGATGAATCTAACAGCTCCCAAGTGGAGGAAGTTAATCCTAATATTTTAGGTGATGAAGAAATTCCAAACGAAGCAATAAAGAAGATGGCAATTGGAGAAATCAAGCCTCAACAATCACAAGAGTAACATATGGCCAATAATAACCCAAGTCAACCGTCTTCATCAATTCAAGTAGAGCCATCGACATCAACTCTTATGCAAGATCAAAATCAAGAACAAGGTCAAGATCAAGCTCATGATGATTTCAACAAGTTTCTTGATGATGAAGGAGAAGACATTCAATCCCAATCTCAAGTGCCACACCCAAGAGTTCATCAAAGTATCCAAATAGATCACCCCGTGGACAACATACTTGGTGATATACAAAAGGGGGTAACCACTCGTTCTAGAATTGCAAATTTTTGTGAATGTTACTCTTTTGTTTCCTCTTTGGAACCATTGAAGGTGGAAGACGTACTTGGAGATCCGAATTGGGTGATGGCTATGCAAGAAGAACTGAATAATTTCAAGAGGAATGGAGTTTGGACATTGGTGGAAAGACCAAACCAAAATGTAATTGGCACTAAATGGGTCTTCCGCAACAAACAAGATGAGAACGGGATCGTGACAAGAAACAAAGCAAGGTTGGTTGCTCAAGGCTTCACGCAAATATAAGGTTTGGATTTTGGTGAGACTTATGCTCATGTAGCTAGGCTTGAATCAATTCGTATATTACTTATCTATACTACTCACCATGATAGCTATATCAAATGGACGTGAAGAGCGCTTTCCTAAATGGACCAATCTCCGAATTGGTGTACCTAGAGCATGGTATGAATGCCTTAGGGATTTTCTCATCAAGAAAGGCTTTGAAATAGGCAAAGCCGATTCTACCCTTTTCACTAAAAATATCGATAATGATTTATTTGTTTGCCAAATATATGTCGATGACATTATATTTGGTTCTACTAACAAAATATTTTGTGAAGAGTTTAGTAGGATTATGACCAAGAGGTTGAAGATGTCAATGACGGGTGAACTAAAGTTCTTCCTAGGATTTCAAATCAAACAACTCAGGGAAGGAACTTTTATTTGTCAAATAAAGTATATCAAGGACATGCTTAGAAGTTTGATATGGAGAATGCCAAGCCCATCAAAACTCCAATGCAATCAAATGGGCATCTCGACCTAAATGAAGAAGGCAAGGTCGTGGATCAAAAGGTATATCGTTCCATGATTGATTCTTTACTTTACCTTTGTGCATCTAGGCCCGATATAATGCTTAGTGTGTGCATGTGTGCAAGATTTCAAGCAGCTCCAAAGGAGTGCCATTTAATGGCCGTTAAGAGAATTCTTAGATATTTAGTTCATACTCCATACCTTGACTTATGGTACCCCAAAGGTTCATCCTTCGAACTTATCGGCTATTCGGACTCCGATTATGCCGGTTGTAAAGTAGATAGGAAGAGTACATCCGGGACTTGCCAATTCTTGGGTAGGTTCTTGGTGTCTTGGTCATCAAAGAAACAAAATTCCGTAGCCCTATCCACCGCCGAAGCCGAGTATGTTGCTGCGGACGCTTGTTGTGTTCAACTACTTTGGATGAGGCAAACCTTGAGAGGTTAGGGCTACCATATGACTAAAGTCCCACTTTTGCATGACAATGAGAGTGTCGTCAAAATAGCCAACAATCCCGTACAACACTCAAGAACCAAACACATAGACATACGTCACCACTTCTTGAGAGACCACTCAATCAAAGGGGATATCGATATTCGCCATGTGAGAACCGAGAAACAACTAGCCGATATCCTCACAAAGCCATTAGATGAGCGAAGGTTTTGCGAGTTGAGATGTGAGCTTAATATCCTAGATTTTCACAACGTGGCTTGATATATTGCATACAATTGATTTTTGTAGATTTGTAGTTTTTATAGATAGTGGTTTTCAAAACTCTTATGTGCAATATTTGAAAATTTTGACTCTTTGATCTTTGGATAATAATTTGGTACTTGTGATCGTAGTTATGTAATGTTGTTTGTTGGCTGATCACAAGTGGTAAATATATGTCTCATTTGTCCAACAATCTTTTCCCCGTCGAATCTCAGCTCTAAATTCAACCTGCAAAATCTACAGATCCCGAAATGTCCGGACTATGCCGGAGTGTCCAGAATCTGACACTGTTTCGTGAGCTTCTAGTTCCGTTAAGTTGATAGAACCCGAAGTCTCTGGCTTCACCCAGAGTATCCGGATTCTGTCACTCATCCCGGAGGGTCCAGGTCACCCTCCGGGAAAAGCTCTCGGTTCGGACTCCAAATTCCACCTAGAGTCTCCGGATCAGGCCGGAGTCTCCAGGTTACTCAATTTATACAGAGACCCCCTGACAGTTTTCTTCTTTCTTCCATCCTTTCACTCCTTTTTCCTTCCCCTCACCATGAGAAGAGAGCTCCGGCGATTTCAAGTCTTGTCCAAGGATTTTTGGCGAAGTTCTTGGATTCTTCATCGTCCCTAGCTCAGAATCTCCGACCCTCCCTCCGGATTGAATCTCCGTGCTCCATCTAACCCTAAAAGGTACTTTTCATCCGATCTCTAAATAGCTTGGTCTAGAATCAAATTCCTTTGGTGAAGATGTTCCATATGGTCCCTAGAATCAATCCCTAGAATGGTTTTCGCAATGTGGAGGAAGAATCACTCAATACCCAAATTCTTGCCCCGGGGTCGGGCTACCCGAAGTATCCGGGTTAGCCCGGATACTCTGAGTCTGTCAGAATTTTCAGCACTCTTTCAATTCCAAATTCCTTCTCAACCAATCCTTGTGCCTTCTCTTATATATCTTTCATGTATATCTCAGGATTTGTAAGATGGATCAGAACAAGGGATATGGCTATGAGAGGAGGAAGAAACACAAAAGTGATTCTCAAGCTCAAGGTCAAAGCGATGCTCCTCAGCATTTTGAATCAAGAGGTATTCGGATCGAGGAGCGAGCACAATCATAAAATGTGCCTCACGGATTGACTAAGTTACAAGCTATGAGGGCAAGGGGCACTTTCAGACCAAGGGGAACGACCCCTGTAACAGCAGGTCGTGGAAAAGGAAAAGCTGTGGATGCCGGTTCTAGTATCCATGGGGAGGAAGAGATAGAAGAAGAAAACATTGTGTTAGCTCCTCTAAAGCTACACAAGCCCTATAGAGCTCACCAAGCACATGAAATACCAAGAAGAATGATTGATATAGGAAGAAGGCTGCCAAGTGCAAAAAGGATAGAAGTGAAGATCCTTATGAGTATGAGAAGAGCGTGGCAGACCCACGCTTTTGGAATGAGTTTCACACTGACTTCTATGAGAGCATGATCCTCACTAAGAAGAATCCTATCACTCCAATGCAATGGATTGATTGGGATTACATGAAGCAAAAGAATGATCAAACTTTCAAGGCTGTCATTGCTGCATGTGAAGAAAAGAAAATCAAGAACTTTATGAGTCTGAAGAGTGACTAGAGTGTAGAAGTTATTGCCCAATTCTATGCTACACTTTCCTATGATCATGAAGAGAACCAAACCATATTCTGGATGATAGAAGGAGAGAAATATAGAATCTCTTATCAAACCTTTGCTCACATCTTTGGTTTCGACATTAGTGACTTGCACAACTCTAAGATACATAATGAGAATCAGTTATCACTAGATGATATAGACTTCATGTATCTGGATTGAGGAAGGGTGATACATGGCACGACAATAGGGATGATGTAACACCCTGATTTTCAGATTTCTCAAATTTCTAAAATTTTCCAAGAGTACTGAATAGCTTCACTAGTAGTATAGGTTTAAAACCTATTTTCTTAATCAATCAATCAATATAGGTTATTATTTTCTGTGCATTGCATGCTGAGTTTTGTTAGGAGCCAGGTAAATGCATTAGAGTTCTTTTTTTTTCTTTCTCTTTGGTGTTTTGAGTGAAAAAGATTTTGAAAAGGTTTTACAAAACTTAGTAGTGAATAAGTTAAGGATCTTAATGGTTGGAATTCAAAATCCTTGAATTCATCATCTATTCAATGTTTGATCATACCTGATCCTTGTCTAGTTCAATTCAAATCTTATCCAAATTCTTGTTTAAGGCCAATCTCTTCTCTTTCTCAAATTCTACCCAAATCTAAATTCAAATTCCTTATCTAGTCCTATTCTTGTTCAACCTCATCTTTTTGGTTTCTCTCAAATTCACTCCAAACTCAATTCAAATTCAAATCATATTCAAATTTCTCTGCAAATGTTTTTTTCTAAACCCTATATATACCTAAAGTGTCTTTGGGCTCAATCTTGCTCAAGTCCAAACCCTTAGCCAAGTCTTCTAGATGGCCCAACAAAGGATCCACGAAATCTGCCAAATCTTCGCGGAGTCCTGGACAGCCTCATCTTCTCATGACGTTTCGGAGTTCAAAACGGCCTCAAATGCAAATCTTGACAATACCAAAGTTGTAGGTCTCGTCGAGAGCTTCGATTTGAACCTATGGAAGTCACCTTTTGGATAATGGAGCTGGGAGTTATGGCCCCCGAAATCAGTGCTGCGCAGAGAAGTCCGAGTTCAAACAGTTTATCTTGTGACGCATTTTTGGAAATCAAGATGACGTTTTCAGAAGTTTCAATGACTACCAAAGTTGTAGATCTTTTCAAGTACTACAATTTAGAATCAAGAAACGTCCAATTTGGAGTCCGGACGACGGAGATATCATCCTCGCAATACAGAGCTGCGAAAAAGAAATCGTAACCGACTCGGACTCGAATCCAACTCGTGTTCGGTTTGGACTCTACCTCATCCAGCCGCCCCTAGCCCTATATATATGAGTTGCACGCCCTCTCCTACCTCTATTTCACGTCCCCAAGCCCTAGAAGTCGCTGCTGCTCTGTCCGTGAGTCGCCGGAGCGCCGCCGTTCGCCGGAGTCGCCGCCGCCGCCGCCCGTGATGCGCTACGTCGTCTTCTCCGCGAATTCTTCTTCCTCGACCACCAAAGCAACGTGAGAACCTCTTCTTCTCCTCCCTTACTACTGTTTTAGCATCATACTAAGTCCCTAGTAAAGCCCTAGCCCCGATCAAAGCCCGATCTATGCCGCTATGGTCGTCACCGTCGCGGACAGCAGCAAAACAGCCACGCTGTAGCTGATTGGCATTGATGTTCCCGACCGACCAGAGGTCAAATCACCAAGCCCTTTCACCGGTGCATATCCCATGATGTTCCCCACGCCCTCACCAACCGGTTTGACCATTAGATTAGCCAAACTATCGAAATCAAGGTCGACATACCCGCTGTCCGGTTTCTGGACGTGTTCAGCACGCGCACCGGTTTTGCATTCGCGTCCCCCGTCAATCCGAAAGCCGTATGGATGCACCAACCACGTCACGGCGTGTCCCATGGAGTCTTCTATGTTACCCTAGGAGCCCATCCCCGTTTGTGCAGCGACACGACCAGGACGCCATTGCCAACCACAGCATGTCGCAGCCATCACCCGTTTCATCTATACTTATCGTTCTTGCTCTTAGTGGATGATCTACCAAAACCCATACCATAGCATTGTGTTCCCGGGTAATATGAACATCCTTGTTCAAACGGTTTCTCAAATTTCATAGCCAATCTCCTGGAACGCGAGCGTCTTCGTTCCTAAATCTGTTCGCGGTCACCACCAAACCTAGAAGCAGTCATCGCTGTTTTGCCGCTACCTCGGATGACCCCTTCCAAAACCAACCATACCGCTGAGTTAGTCTTTCCACGTTCGACGCCATGCTCCCCTCGTTTCACTGAAACACCACTGAAGCCGACATTGATGTCTGTGACCACGTGCCCGATCGCCATCTTCGATGAAACCCGAACCACCACCACTACATAGAGTCACCAGTAGTATCTTTAACTTAGAAGCTCAATCTTCAGCCTTTTTGATCCATCATAGGTGGTCGATACTAGATCTCAGCGTATCCTTTCTTTAATCCAAGATGGTACTTGCATAGCATGCCAAGTTAGCACCACATCATTCTCCTTAGCCTAGTCAGCGAAGTCTAGTCTGCCCTACACTTCTTGAATCTTGCGCAATGATGTTATCAAGCCTAACATAGTGATTGTACAATAAAGCCTTTCCTATAGGAAGATAGTTCTGGAAAATCAGCATTTCCTTTTCAGTCTAATCCATGTCCCAAAAGCTGTTCTCTTTTTATCTTAACTCCGATTTAGGCGATCCTTGCGTCTAAATGTTTCTAAAATCATCCCTATCCAACCATAGTATTTTTAAAGTGTTTTGATGATGTTTGGTATGTTGTTCTTAGTGTTTTCCTTTGTGTTGTTTGTCGGTAGTTCTCGCGATTAGTCGATAACGTTCCGAAGCAGTTCGAGGGACTTCAAGACCAAGATTTCGACAACACTGAGCAGCATTGGGAAAAAGGCAAGTGTCCTTGATCATATTGAACCTATGTTTTTAAATGTTTTGTTTTACAAAATTGCATGCAGTGTCAATATGATGGGTAGTCACCTATGTTAGGGTTTTTCCCTAGATATTCCCTTATTATCCCTTGGAACCTAGATGGTTTATGGTTAGTAGCCTTTTATGAGTAGATTGCTTAGCCATGCTTTTGGGATGTTGAGAAGTGTCATAATCTTGACTAATGAATATATGCAACAATGGTCGTTAATGTGTTAATTGTCTAGCAACATGGAACATTAGGCCTTGAGCAAAGTGGTTTTGATGGTTGTCATGGTTATGACATTGGTTTAGTGTTTGCTCAAGTAACCTAAGTAAGGACCGGTTCGTGGAGCGACAACCCAAGAAGTAACGTACCAACCACGAGGCTGATATGGGTAAGGCGTGACATACTGATTAGAGTCTATCCAGTGTGTGTTGGGTCAGCACAAAAGGGGGTTTCTGGGTAGGAGCTTAGCTTGCGTAAAGCCTGGCGGTGAAACCTAGTGGGCAGACACATACTGGATTAGTCTCTGGTTAGTGGAAAGTGTCATACAGTGATTCTTGGCGGCACACCACTGGCGTGTGTTAAGTGTTTCGCGAACACGGCAACATGGAATTCACTGACTCGTGGGGAAAGCTGGACAACCTCTGCAGAGTGTAAAACTGTTATAACAGCCGTGCTCACGGATATGAGAGACTTGGATCCTCACATGATTAGTGGGTTGTGGTTATGGATTTGGTTATGGTTCTGGTACAGGGAGTACTAGATAGTTGTGATTATGGTTCTGGTACAGGGAGTACTAGATAGTTGTGATTATGGTTCTGGTACAGGGAGTACTAGACGGCTGTGATTATGGTTCTGGTACAGGGAGTACTAGACGGTTATGGTATGCAAGGTGGGGAGCCTTGTATGCTTCGGTTGGACTGTATGGGTTACATTCACTTAATAATTGCTTAATGCTTTTGAGTCCAAATATGTTTTCATTACTCGCATTTACGCAAAAATACCATTTGTTAGCCTACTCTTGATATAAGCCTGCATATCATTACTTTCCCCCACTTGCTGAGTACTCTATGTGCTCACACTTGCTATTTTCCCTATACCATGCGATATGTATGCTGCTGCTCAGTGAGTGAAGATGTTGAAGACTATCAAGACGAGGTTGTGACGTTCTAGGCGCGTGTCTCCCGGTCAGTTGCCTGCGGTGTTGTTGGGCACCAGTGCTTCTGTTCCGCTGCAGATATCTTCATAGAAGACAATATATGTCAATTGCTGTAAGAGTTTAACGTTTATTTAATAAAAGTATTGCTTTTGTTACTTCACCTATGACGTCCTTATGTGTGTTGAACATCCTGGGCACACATAAGCCGCATCTGGTTTTGGCCGTTAAAACCGAGTGTGACAGATGAAGCCCTACTACAAGTATTTAAACAGTTTATTTCATCTCATATTACATCCCAAAAGAGGTGATGCCACAAATGTTCAAGGAATTTCAAGAAACCTTCTAGCTCGGATGTCTAACGTGGGCGAACCTTTCAGTGTGATAGATTTTGTTTTGGAGGAAATCCATGCTACCTCATATACTCCCAACAAAAGTTGTGCCTATGCGCCCTATATCATGTATATGATTGAAAGGGTAACCAAGAAAAATTTCTTTAAGTGAAGCACGAACCTTATCGGATGAGAATTGTGAGCTCTAGGTCATCTCCTCCACCCTTTCCTCCACCTGCAGATCCAAGTGCACAACGCATGGCTCCTAAGCGTGTTCCATCCTCTCATGGCTCTCAATCTTTTATCAAGAGTGCACTCAAGGCAATATTTTGAGTCTGCACTCACAATGCTACTCAGATCCGAGAGACCAAAGTTAGGTGAGGAAAATTGAAACAAGGCAGAAGGAGATTCACACTCACCTTGGTATTCAGCCACCTTGCTCTCCAATTATCAATGAAGAAGAAGCTAGTGAGCCAGAATTCGAGAACCCTTGGGCTTGGTATGATGAAGTCCTAACAGCTGCTGAGGGTCCCTCTCATGCTCAAGATGATGAGGAGACCGACGATGATGAGGAGATAGAAGAAGCCGAAGCAAGCTCTTTGGACAATGGCAATGAAGACGGATCTGATGATGGTGGCGATGACAACTTTGAAGAGGACAGCGGCTAAATCTTTCTTTTGCTTCTCATTCTTTTTGGTACTTGATGCCAAAGGGGGAGAGAAATCCTATGTGTCCTGTCGATCTTCATTCTTAAATCCTTCATTGTTTCAGTTAGATAATTAAGACATATGTAATAATTTTATTGAACTATGTGTGGTGTGCTTGTAGTTGAACCTTTTAAATTCATAAGACTATATTTGTGCTAGTGTGATGCAATGAGTTAGTTGATGCAATGTTTGTTTCTCTCTTTCTTAGATTTTGTGAAATATCCTATCATATGCCTCACGTATATAAATGTTCACTCACTTTGCACCTCACAAATTCTAAGATATAGGGGGAGCTCTCGCAAAATTTCTTTAAATATGTGCATTTGATCTCAATTTCTTATTTCAAGACAATGCACACATTTTAGGGGAGCTCACCATATATCTTAAATTCAAAACCTTTAAATTCTATTATCCTTTATAAGCTTTAATCGAGTTGTCATCAATCACCAAAAAGGGGGAGATTGAAAGTGCATCTAGACCCCTTGTGGGTTTTGGCTAATTGATGACAAAAGATTAAAGGACTAATGGGTTTATCAAGTGTAGGAACAGGTTTTAGACCCATTGAAAAAGGTTAAAAGAAGTCAATGTCCCTCAAAAAGAAAGGAGAAGTGGCATGAAGAAACTCATAGAGTTCAATTCATTTTTATTTTGAATTTGAGTTTAGGAACGTCGTACTATAAAGAGGGATGCTTTTAATAGTCTTGGTAGTGTCTCAGTGCTCAAAGAATTTTGTGAAAACCAATTTTGAAAGACACCATCATTCACGAACACCGGGAAAATAGGGCAGAGTTGTCTGGTTCCGGAGTCTACGGGTTGGTCTGGAAACTCCGGATTCTGTTAGGTGCCCCGGAGTCTCCGAGTGAGACTCGAAAAAGAGCTCCCGATTTGGCTTTCATTCTGAGCCCGGAGTCTCCAGGTTAGCCCAAATACTCTGGACTATGCAAGTATTTCAGAGTCTCCGAGTGAGACTCCGAGAGAGAGTCTTGGTTTTGCTTTAATTTTGACCCTAGAGTCTCCGGGTTACTCCAGATACTCTGGATGCTGTTAGTGTCCCGGAGTCTCCGAGTGAGACTCTGAGAAAGGCTCTCGGTTAGCCAAGGTATTTTAGCTAGAGTCTCCTAGTTGATCCGGAGTCTCCAAATCCTGATGCTTCCGGACCTTCCGGGCATCCTCCGAACTAGTGTTCTAGCTGATTTTTCTCAAAGTGTTACCTGGAGTCTCCGGGTGAACCCGGATACTACGGGTCAGTGTAACAGCTAATTCTGACAGGTTAGGTGCGTGAGTTTCTGTGTTACCCGGAGACTCCGGGTGAACCCGGATACTCCGAGTCTGTCTGAATAGCACAGTAACGGCTAGTTTTTAGGGGAAGGGTATAAATACCTCTTCGCCCCCTTTCATTTATTGCTGCTGAACCACCAGTACACAAACACTCTCTAGAGCATTCAATAGCCCTCCCGAACCCCTCTAGTGCTTAATCTTTGCTAAGATTTATGAGTTTGGTTTGGGGAGTGAGATTTGGAGCAAGAGAGCAACAAGAAAATCTTTGAGCATTTTGAGTTCTTGCCTAACTGTGATTTGCGTTCTTTTCTCTTGAAGCTTTGTTCTTCTAGACGGCAAGAGGTCACCCTTAGAGCACCCAATCATTGTGGAGTGCCACGGGGAGTTTGTATCACCCACGAATTGAGTAAGAACCCTAGTTCGATCTTTGTGGTCGTTTGGGTGAGGATAGGGTTAAAAAAGACCTGGCTCTTTGTGAGCTCCTCAACAAAGACGTAGGCACTTTTTTGTGAGGTAGCCGAACTTCGGGAACAAATCTTGTCTCCATTTAATTTCTTGCAATTTACTCGTTCAAATTATCATTTGAGGATTTGCCTCAATATTGTTGCTTGCGAGTATTTGAGTGCAGGATTATTGTTGAAAGGAACATATCCATCTTATAGAGACAGTGGTAACTCGTAGACTTTAGTAGATTCACTAAAACTTGCTTTGATTTCAAGTTTCTGTATAGTTTGGATAATTCGGGTGAACTCGTATACTCCGGAACCCGTAGTCTCCGGATTAAGCCGGAGTCTCCGGACACTGTCTGATCCGCTGCTAAGTTTTAAATTTCAGAAACAATTATTTACCCCCCCCCCCTCTAGTCGACATCAGGGACTTTCAGTATCGCGTCATTAACGATAGGTCATTAACGACGGGTGATGACCCATCTCTAATGTGGTTATTAGTGACGGGTCATAATCATGACCCATCACTAATATTCAGTCATTAGTGATAGTCATTAATGATGGGTCGTAAACGTGACCCGCCACTATTGACTGAACATTAGTGATATGTTGTAATCTTGACCCATCACTAATGACCGATCAATATTTTCTGTATTTTTTGATAAAAAAATCAAAAAAAATATTTTTTCACCCGAGCCATCCCAACGCAGGCTCATCCCATATGCCTCACAAGCCACGTTTTTTTCACATTGTTTTCAAGTTTGTGTTCTATAGGAATCGAACCCGCGACCTTCTCCTCACGCGTGTAGCCACCTTACCACTTCTGCTATCACATAGTTGTGATAGAAATTGAATATTTTATTCTTTTAAGCTTCTTTGCCAAAGCCATTAGTAACGCATCATAACCATGATCCGTCACTAATGACTATTTTTTTCAAATTTTATCGAGTGTTATAATTTTGCTAAATTATCTAAAATGAAAATTTTGTAAACTACAAAGTTGTAGATCTCGTTGGGTACTACAATGTTCATATAAAGTTTGTCTCCATCCGACTTCGTATAAAAAATTTTATGTCCAACTCATGCACTGTTAAGTAAAATAGTCATACATTTTGCATACAGAGTCTGATTTCGTTTAACCTCTACTTTCGAAGCTAACAAGAAGGCACATAAAAAAATATAGGTCTTTAGACCTGTACCTTTCTTGACACCAAAAAAGGCTCAAAACACCCTCGATAGGACCTCTGAAGTTTTTCATCGAAAATTGACATTTCGGAAATTTTTGGAGACATAGTGCTACATCTGAAAGTTAGTGTTGCAGAGACATTTCATCAATCCGAGTTACCAAACTCATAATTAAAAATCTTGAATTTGCAATTTTCAACTTTGTGACATTTGTATGTCTTTTTCAATGATTCCTACTAGTTTTACACTAGATCCAGTACATTAGTTTGTGGCCATGTGTGTGGTTCCTTTGATAGTCTTTATATATTTATTTGTGCATCTATATGGCTTCAAATAAAAAAATGATCAACTACAAAGTTGTAGATCTCGTCGATGGCTACAATTTTCATATAAAGTTTTTCTCCATCTGAGTTAGTATAAAAAAGTTATGAATTTTTTACCTGACCAGCAATGACTTAGGATCCGACCGATCATTAGTGATGAGTCACCTAAAGGCCCATAACTAATGAGTCAGCCATTAGTGACGGGTGTCTCTATCACCCGTCACTAATGAGCGTGCCCTCTCTACCCGTCACTAATGATTGACTCGTTAGTGATAGGCCTTTAGGTAACTCGTCACTAATGAGTGTGTTTTCTCTACCTATCACTAATAACTCCATCATTAATGACAAGCATTGAGGTTACCCTTCACTAATGAGTATGCTCTCGCTGCTCTCTCTACCCGTCACTAATGACTCCATCATTAGTGACGAGCTTTGAGGTCACCCATCACTAATTAGTGTGCTCTCTGATGTGTGTTTTCCCGATCTTCCGAAGGTAATATGATAAGTCGATTGGTAGAGTTTTGATGTTGATGATCCAAAGGCTCTCACCAGGATAGATCGAGAACCCTCGCAACCACTACACCACTACTCTATGGTTATCAACCATGCCAAGACACAGTTGACCTCACCAAGAAGACTTTTCCTGCAAGCGAATCAAGAACACAAGCAAGGACAGGTAGATGCAATCTGAATATTGCTAATTACCAATGAAACACTCAAGTTGGGATTCAACAAACTGATAAACGGCAAAACTGTCTAAAACAGAATAATCTAAGCTAAACCTAATCCTAAACTATGACAGCTACTGTGTATATATAGGGGGGACGT
Source organism: Phragmites australis (assembly GCF_958298935.1). NCBI lineage: Eukaryota > Viridiplantae > Streptophyta > Magnoliopsida > Poales > Poaceae > Phragmites > Phragmites australis. The sequence continues at coordinate 17,039,675 of NC_084941.1, read as the reverse complement.
GAGGAGGTTGACTTAGGGTTGTGCAGCCATGGAAAGAGGCGTGCACAATCTGGACTCCGACCCCGACATGATTACAAGATCCAATAGGGTCCAAAACGGTGATGCAACACCTTATTTCTTTGATTCTGACTAAACTATAAGAAATATTTGGTTGAGCATGGGTCCATTGAAAAAGGTTCGTCGTAAGCTTTCCATCAAATCCAAAAACGTCTCAATTGGACTTCGTATGCGAGAGTTATGCCCGTTTTATTGATGTGTTGTCCTGGGACTCGACCACAACCACGACTTCGACCACGACCACGACTAGAGCTCAGCTGAGTAGACTTGACCTTCGAGGGGTGACATCTGGATAAGGTTGTGGTGCTTCTCCCATGTTCCTAAGCAATAAAATATCACAAGAATTTAGAAGTAATCCATCCAACGAAGCATGAACAATGAGAAACGAGTTCACCTGGTGGTCTAATTGTCATGCACGTGCTCTTGTAATTGGACCTTGTATGATTTGAGAAATATTAATAGTATTGATTGTATCTGAAGGAGCCATAGGCTCATCACTCTCTCTACCCATCGCTAATGACTCCATCATTAGTGACGGGTTTTGAGGTGACCTGTCACTACTATGTTTAGTGATGGGTTATTCCCTCGTTGTCACTAATAATCCCTATTAGTGACGGGTCTTGACCAAGTCCCAACCCGAGCCATATATTAATAACGGGTCATCATTTAACCCATCACTAATAGTGTATTAGTGACACGTACTGAACATCCGTCACTAATAACTTGTCTCCTTTGATGGTTTCTTACGCAGTGTGACCTTTTTGCTTGGAGCAACATGGTGCTTTACTAGTTGCAGTGTTGCCGAAGGCATCCACATAGACCGCCTAGGCCACACCTAGTCAGTAGGTGCCTGGTTACCACTGTTATATCGCATTAATCGGTGGCCTGGGTGGTTCCCCTCCTAGTCATTCCTAAGCAGTTGTGGGTGGCTGAGGCAAGGGAAATTGGGGCTAATGCGGCTGACCTAGATTTTGATTTGGATGGCCTAACATCGGTTGCCTCCGAAGACAGGGTGCACAGGCGAGGTTAGCGGCTGCCATGGATGAGGACACGCCCTTATCACCGTGGAGCTCGCCGCCACTGAGCTCCTATCGGGTCGAGCTTGAGGGCGTCTAGGCGAGGTCAGTGGCCACCATGGCGTCCATATCTGCCCTCCGCACGTGGGCTTCCGTCCAGACGACGGCGTCTGGCAGCGGGGATGTGGCACAACAGTCCTCTGCGGAGCCCTCCGAGCTCTAGTATGGCCTGACGGTGTCACAGAGGGCTCGTGTCGGCCTACCAACATTGGGGAAGATGATCGTGCAGCTTGGTTCTCCGACAGGGAAGGCGGCTGCAACTTGGGGTAGATGAAGGAGGAGCTTGTCGTGGTCTCCTCCACAGGATCTAGGTGGCACCAAGGCATAGACGAGCTGCTACTACTTTCGGTGGGTGAGAAATGGAGAGAAAGAGCAGAGAGGAGTGGATTGTGGGTGGAGAACGAGAGAGAGATGAATGGAGGGAGTGTGGATAAGGACGGTCGGGTGCAAGAGAGAGTGGTCAGCACCTCACGATTTTTTTGGTGCATACCTGAGCGGACGTGAGACTAGAAAGTAAAATGCATAAAATTTTTGGGTCCATCACTGGTATCATTGCCGGTTTAAATTAAAAATCAGCAGTAATAGTATCACTGTCTGCTCATAGCTAGAGCCGGTGATACTTGACTCTCATTGCCGGTTCTTATTAACAACCGACAGTGACACTCTTTTTCTTATGAACCGATAGTGATACGTTTATCTCTGTCATTTCTAGCCGAATCGGCAGTGATGAGATGATAAATATGACTATTTCTTTAGTAGTGTAATGTTGATCTATCAGCATGTTGAACTAGTGCATTCATTTGTCAGCGAAGATATGGATCTTGCAATAGCTCTTGTCATGCATGATTTATGTCGGGTGAATGCTTCACAGTACAAAAAATCCATCTGAGCATACGTGAAGAATACAGTACAATTAAATACATGATAGACTGGCAAGTAATAACACATGAAGGATATGTGCAATCAACGGCTTATGCCATGGCATGCTCAACGTGAATACTAGGTGCAAAATCATTACCAAAACTGGATCTTAAAACAAACTGAATATCTTCTCAATCAGGTTATTAACATAGTTTGCGATAATTTGAGTTGCACTTATACATTACTGATTACTCCCCACGTATAACAACACTGTCTTAAATATTACTAGTTGCTAACACACCCATTTCGCCACATAACTCAGTAGGTCCCGCAATTCAACAAAGAAAGGAACACATCAAGTATAACCATCTTGTGAGATCATGTGTGCTGAAAAATTAGCATAATTGAATTTATTGTGAAATTAGCAAAAACACAAAGTGATTTATTATTACATGCAATGATGTGCATGCGTTGATAACATGTTGCTTGATGCTCGTGGTAACATAATTATTGATTATGTGCATGTGATGATGATACTCGTGATAGTATGGTGATATTTATGGTTTTTTATGCAATATATTCATGTGAGTGGTGTTGTGTGGATTAAAGTTGAGTTAAGTTTGTAAAACTTGTGCTCGAAATTGGTTGTTGGTTTTGTTCATGTGCAGGTATTGTCCTGAGGGCGAACGTGGTGGTAACAAGACTAAAAATAGGTTCAGGAAGGAACTGAGGTTAAGGTGATCAGGAGGTCATATGGTACGTTCGAACGAGATAGCGATTGCACATAAAGATGATCACACCATAAGACGTATATGAGAGATATATATACTATGATGTGGTAGAGAATCATACCATGAGACATGGTCTATGGTATAAAAGATTACATTATGTGATGGGGCGGAAAGATTTGTTACAAGCATGCATGCGTGCGTTGGGATAAAAAGAAAAAATGATACAATACTTGAGGTAATGTGCATCATCTTTGTTTTGTCGTCGGACGGTAGTGTGTGCTTTGGCTCGGTACTGTGTGGCGCCCCACTGTGCAGACAGCACTGTGAATGACTTCGGTTGGGCGTAGAGTCCAAGGGGCAGGCCATGCACGCGATTTTTTTATTTTTATATTTTTTCTATTAAATATTTAAATAAATAGCTCCTGATATCAAGATTTGCAGAAATAATCACTTGCTGTCCTCTAAAAGAGCTGCAACTCTTTTAGAGGGTGGTAAGGATGCCACAGTGGCACCGCCACATCTTACCGCCCTCCAAGAGGGTGGGTAGGGTCTAACCGCCCTCCAAGAGGTTGGGTAGGGCCTGCCCCTCGGCCCCCCCACCTTACCACTCTATGAGAGAGCGGGTAGCCCCTACCTGCCTATTGAGAGGGAGGGTAGCCCTAGCCGCCCTATCAACAGGTGGTGAGAAAATTTATTTTTTTAATTTAACGTTTGTATATGTCAATTTAAAAAATAGTGCATATTCATTCTGTGAAAAATATTAGTTGTTGATATTTTGGAAATTTTGGAAATTGTAGTTACTTTTTGAAAAATAGTGCACATTCAAACAGTCAAAAAGTTGCCAAAATGGCATCACAGAGTAGTTTCTTTTTGAAATTTGTGGATCGATTTAAATTTGTCGATATTTGTTTATGTATTTGATGTAAAATTGTATCAGTAGTTTTTTAGTGACATATTGTTAGGAGGACACAAAATCTAACTTTTTGAACAATTCTAGATGTGAAGCACTCTTAGCATATTACCTAGCATGGAAGTTACATTTGGTGACAAACATTATACGGGACATAGGGTAACAAACATTACATAGAACCCTAATCATAAAGACACGATGACAAAAAATAGTAGCATGTACGGTACGCATAAAGACCAACTTAATAGTGTGCCGCTGCTAATCCTACCATGCCTTAGGGAGTGAGAAAATATAATGGGTTACATTAGATACTCTCAACTGAGTGTACCTAGCATATTTGCCCTTTCTCAGGGCAATAGGGCCAGCCGCCTTAGCGCGACGAGCCCTCTCCCGCTTCCTTGCCCTCTCAGTTTCGCGGGCTGGAGCCGTGGTATGGTCATGCGCTGCCTTCCTCATGTGCTCCACTTTATGCCACTTCAGCCATAGTTCTTCCTGTTGTTGCTCATACTCCCGGCGTGCGTACGGTTCCCTCCTCCACCACATGCTCATATCAACCCACCACTTCTGGTCTTCATTTTGCTCCATGTCAAGCCATTCAATGAAGTCACAGATAGGTGGAGGAGACTGGACAAATAAAACAAGATGTGAGATTAGTAAAACAATGCGTGAAATTGGGAATAAGATGTGGAAAGTGCCACATGACTGATCTATGTTGCTATACCGGTGGGTACTTATACGGTTCATGTTGAGGCTTGTCGTATTGGTAGTTGGCACACATGAAGAAGCGTAGGCCATAGGTGTAGGAGATGTCCTAGGACTCGCGAAGCCTACAAAGGTCGTCATAGAAGCACATTAGTGGTTCGACCCCCTGGGGGATGAAAATCCCCCCAATGTTTCTTGGGTGGGCTTGGTAGAGCTGAGGAAGACATTGCAGTTGATAGAGCTAAGGAATGAGTGGTCTATCCATGGATAAAGATGGGGTTATTTATGGTGGTTGGAAAAGTTGTGGTATTGATGCTGAGTAGAGATTCTATGTGTCAAGATAGATGTGTTGTCATTTAATTTATGATTAAAGCTCTCCCATGTGGTCACTTCTTTTCTACAGCCTGCGTCAGGACAGAGGTGTTGTCATTTCATGGTTAAAGTTGAGTCGTGTGGTAACTTTGTTTCTACAGATTACATCGGGATAGAGGTGTTGTCATTTCATGATTAAAGCTGAGTCGTGTGGTCACTTCATGTCTACAGCTTACGTCAAGACAGAGGTGTTGTCATTTCATGGTTAAATCTGAGTCGTGTGGTCACTTCATATCTGAAGCTAGACTCCCGATAGAGGTGTCGTGTGGTCACTTTGTGTATAAGTAGCTTTGTAAGAAATGCTTTTCTAGCTCTGTCGTGAACGGTTCATACAAAGACGAGGACTATAGAAAGTAGCATGTGGTCATGTTGGATTAAGAAATGCAACTAGCATGCGGTTACGTTGGATTAAGAAATGCAGTTATGACATGGTAAGTAGACCATATAAAGTAGATACGTCCGAATATGTAAGACTAGTTCGCGAATCGAAGATGTATCATGAAACAAACATATAAGTTACAAAAGCAAAGGTACAATCCTATTGTTGTCTCCCCCGCTGCTGTCAATCGTTCCCACCATCATGGTCCCGAAGCCGCTGCCGTTGGTTTGCCCTCACGTGGCCCTAGAGTAGGTCAGGGTGTCCGGTGGACCAACCTGCCTGGTAGGCCTAGTATGGATCAAAGGTGTCAAGGCCTCCTCCTGGGTGTGCTGCATCCAAAGTGGAGCACTGGACAGCTGGGACTGCGCGATGACATTGTAGTCCAGTGTGGCCCCGAAGAAGTCCCTCACGAGGTCGAACGGGGAGTCTGGCCCAGGCTCATCCTCCTGACTCGGGTATGACGACTACGGAGGTTCCGCCATCGTCCATGTGTACTCACTTGAGGGGCCTACAAACAGATGAATTTATTAGATACGATAATATGCAAATGAAATTATTTTAAAATGCAATGTTGTACATGTATGGTATGCAGGTGCAGCAGTAGATGGCCAGGCATGAGTGTCGTAGTAGGGTGCGAACGGTGGAGCTCCGAACGGTAGATTGCGATCGGTCAAGGTGCAGACGAAGACGGCTCGGCTTCATCACTGTAGTAACCTGTGGAATATATTAGATATACTATTGAATATGGCAATTTATTGTCGCCCATTACCTGAGAGTCTGCAAGCGGTTAGGGTGTCAGCACTGGGCATGGTCTAGGTGGCAGCGTCGAGACGTTTGTAGATGCACCTAATATTTGTTTGAAATTAATGCATCAGTAACAGAAGAATATCTCTAACCACCGTGCGTACGAAAAATGCATACCTATTGTGTCCGGGCATGGAGGGTGTGGTCCAAGTGGCCGTGTGGGTGTCGGTCCCAATGGACGGCGTTGCACATCAGATCTCTTGGATAACTCTGTGTGGACCCCACTTGACCTAGCAGGAGCATCGGCGATGTTTGCGGTGGATCGGCAAGAAGTAAGCATCAGGGCCCATGCTGACTTGTCGAAAACCCGCTTAACAAACCCCGCTACATCCACCGCATTAAGCTGCACCCCTTTCCTGAGGCGGTTCATGGTTCCAGCCGCGTCACTATCGATATCGTAAATGATATCGGCCTATTGAAACAAACATGAAATGAGAATATCAGTTTATAGTCATTCTTATGGGATTCTATGATAAATAAACGAGCGTTAATTACACATATCGCTAATGCAGCATCCTCGTTCCAATGGTCCGGGTAGGCCTCCGTAATCGACGCGACGTGATGCCGGACACTATCTGGGGTGTAGGTGACCCGTGTACGTGTACATGGGACGTACCACCGCAAGTACGCCTCGAAGGTCCTCAAGGGCATGGGACCATGCCGAGATGTATAGCACTAAGAGATCTGCCCAGGGGTTGCCACCCTACTGTCCCTTTCGTGTATACCTGCAAGTCAACCACGTTAAATAGAATGTCAATGAGACGAATGCTATGGATTATTTATTTTATTTTAGTTACCTGTGGATGTGTCCTGGAACCGTGCGAACGTTGACGAGGGGGAAAGCCTGGAAGCGTCCGAACTGCCTCATCACACGGTGGGGTGAGTACTCCTCGACATAGATGTTGAAGATGAGCAGCTTCTTCGTAAGCCAGTACTCCTCGTCGTGGCTACACAACGGAGATATCGCATTAATCAGGATGAGCTCCCCAAAGTACCCCTGATTAGCACGGCTTAGCACAGCTCTCAGCTTAAGCTCATGTTGTTGGGGATCCAGTTGAAAATGGCACATCAGCCACTTGCACGCCCACTATGGTCCTTTCATTGGCTCTACTAAGTCCCTAAACGACATGCTAAAATCCAGAGAGTCTACACCGCTAGGACCATAACTAATTTGACATTCACCATAATATATCCGAAAATATAATTTATCTGACATCCTTAGAAATTTCCGAAAACATATCCAATGTTAATACCGGAAAACTATATTTCTGATTATCGAAACTCTAACAAAATTACCGACACCGATGATCACCTAACAATAGGTTTATTTAATATTACCCCTAAGCAAACTAACCAAATTAAACTAATTAATCATCCATCTATTTAATAAAGTTTCTAATTAGCTATAATTATTACTAAAATCATTATTCTGTAAAATCTAGATATTCGAAATTATCATACTCTAAATACTACTATGCATCTGATGGTATCCTACCATGTCATAATTAATATTTACAATATACTACAAAATACAGTATATCCTATATTTCTAAACCCTACGTCGTATATAATATAACTACTGTTATGCCACTAAACCCTAGATCTAGTGGTACTTTAATTACTAATAAAAACATAAGTATAAAAAAAATTACCGAAAAGCGAGATCCAAAATCCGTAGATCAAAAACAGTATGGTTTCACCGTGCTGCCTCCCTTTCCTCTCCTCTCCTCTCCTCTCCTCTCCTTTCCTCTCCTCTCCTCTCCTCTCCTCTCCTTTTCCTTTCTTTTTTTCCTGATTAAAATAAGGTTTTTTTTCCTGAATTTTGAACATTATATAGGGGGTGGAGGGCGGGCGGGGGCGGCCCCTAACCGCCTTACCGCCCTCTCAGGGGGTGATAAGGGTGGCAAGCATGGGGGAGGTCCCTACCCACCCTCTGAGAGGGTGGTTAGGGCGGTGGGTGCCAAGGTGGGCCCCTCCTGCCCTCTGAGAGGGTGGTAAGGGGCGGCAGTGTCACCGTGACATCCTTACCGCCCTCTGATAGGGTTGCAGCCCTTTTAGAGAGCGACATATGCCTGTTTCTGCAAACTTGCCGTCAGGAGTCTATTTATTTAAATATTTAATAGAAAAATATAAAAATAAAATACTCCATGCACGTAGGCAGGCGACCTAAGTGTACCAGCGAGATGGGCCGGATTGGCCAGTTCGACCCAAGTGGGCAGAGCATGGCGCGTGTGGCTCACGAGCTGGTGGACCCAATGGGCCAGTGCAAGGAGAATGCGGGTGAGAGCATCACGTAGGCTGATAGGCAATAAATACTTACGATGACCCTTATATGTGATGTGCTTTACTTTCCTCAGTAAAATGGTCAGAATTTATCATCGTACCAATATATTTTTTCTATGCCCAATGATTTTATTGGATTCCCTGCCTTATATGCAGAGGTAATAATAACTGTTTGCTGAACTTTTGCAAAATAAAATAACCACATCAAGCAACAGCTTCCGCAGGGAATCTCTGCCAAGCATCAATGCCACAACTTTCCAGCTTTCACAGGGAATCCTATGCCCTAGCCCTCAGCCGAGCCCATGCACTCAGTCCATGCACTAGCCCCCATTCATTATAAATAACCCCACCCTCATCTGTGGATAGATCACTACTTCCTCAACTCTCTCAACTGCAATGTCTTTTATCCCCCAAGGGGTCGAACCACCGATGTGCTTCTGTGGCGACCCTTGTAGGCTTTGCGAGTCTCAGAAAATATCCTACACATATAGCCTACGCTTCTTCATGTGTGCCAACTACTATTACGATAAGCCTCGACATGGACCGTATGAGTACCCACCGGTATAGCGACATAGGTCACTCATGTGGCACTTTCCACACGATTCCATGCACTCTCTTACTAATCTCCCCTCTTGTTTCTTTTGTCCAGGCTCCTCCACCTATCTGCGACATGCAATAACTCGACATGGAGCAAAATGGGGATCAAAAGCGGTGGGTGGACATAGAGATGCTGTGAAGGAGAGAAGCTTACCAATGCCGCGAGTACGAGCGACATCAGGAAGAACTACGGATGAAGTGGCAAGAGCAGGAGCGCATCAGGAATACCACGAAGGAGCTCGTCGGGGCTTAAGCACGCGAAGCAGAGAGGGAAAGGAAGCGGGAGAGGGCTTGTCGCGTTAAGGCGGGGGGTCGATGCCATAAGAAATAACAAATATCCTAGATGCACTCAGTAGAGAGCATCTATTGTACCTCGACCTATTTTCATTCTCTAATGTATGTTAGGTTTGTTGTCATATCTTTACGGTTATGGTCCATTTGTGCAGTGATGAAAAACCCTATATCTCATGTAATGTGTATCATCATATGTAAATATCGTGTCCAGTTATATGATATTTGTGCTTCATAACTACTATTGTTCGACAAATTAGATTTTGTATTCTCACAACGTCACTTCGTGAAAAAAAATTCTACACACTTTTACAACAACTAAATAAAAAATTTGAGAAGATTATTGTGCAATATTTTTAAATTTACCGAATACAAATTCTATTAAAAAATTAATTATACAAAAATATCGCCCAATCAAAGGGCAAGAGGAAGGTCTTGCCCGTTCAGTGGGTGAGAACAAGGTCTCACCCGCTGAACGGGCGAGATCTTCCTCTCCTCGATTGTTAGATGTGCAGCCAGCTGGGGCCCACAAGACCTTAATATCTCTTATTGAACTGGCGACGGTAGGGTAGATTTCACTATTTGGATATGTAATTGTTAAAAAATTGGAAAAAAATATATAAAAGAATTCGGTGCTTGTGCGCTCGTGGGCGGATCATGGGCGTGCGGTCCACGGTAGGCCGGAGGCCGAGCGATCGGCCCGTTGGACGGTAGAAGCCCAGGTGGAGCTTCAGCCCAGTAGCTGCAAGGTGCCGGCCCAGGCACGTCGGCCCAGTGTGCGCTGAAGAGAGCCAGGCGCGGCCTGCTCGATTGGCTGAGCGTCGAAGCGGCCCACACGGGCGACGCACGTGGAGGCCGATGAAGGAGTTGGAGTCCTACGTGTACTATGCCGATTCCGGGAATAAAAAGAGAGGCTGTTTTCGTAGAGGAACAGTACCGACGGCTTTAGAACAGAGAATAGATTATCTCAATTTGAGAAGAGAAAAATTAGTGTTTGACGAGAAAATTTTTAGGAATGCTTTGACATGCATCTTGCGATCCTATCCATGCAATAAAGAGCAAATTTTGTAAGTTTTTCTATGTGTTTTTCATTTTTGTCGTTTCACGGTGATTTTTGGTGGATCATTACGATTTGTCGTGGTTTGATCCATCCTAGATCTGATTTTTATTGGAGTAGTTTAGCATGATTGTCTAGTTTCTGCAGTAAAAGTTGAGAGCAATCTAACGGTTGGATCTTTCTGGATATCGTTTTTAGTATCGTGATAGCCGAATTGATTTCGCAATTAAATTGAATATTTTGTTAGGATGATTTAAAATTTCAATTTAGCGTCCACAATCATTCACCCATCCTTGAATTGGGTATTTTACGCATAATCGATCCTACACATTTCTATTAAAGTAATACCATGTTGGATGAAGCTTTCGATAATCTCAACTTTATATTGGTGGACAGAAATGATGAAGCTTTCAAACACATCACCATGTTTCTCTTTCAACCAACACATAGGTGATCGATTGATCTTAAATATGACCAACACTCAATAATGTAACAACGGCAATCTGAGATAGAACAAAGCTCAGATCAGAAATCAAAACAAACAATGGACGGAACAAACTTGACCATCCTCCAAGCTTCACGGAGAATCGTATCAATTTTGCGCAAAGGAATTCCTCGATCAACTGATGGCTCGCTGTTTCGTCGCCCTTGCTAGCTAGAAATACTATGTGCCCCGAACCACAAGTAGTAAAAAGAAGCTGCCCACTTGTAGAATGGGGTTGCAACTGGCACATTCTAATATTTAACATGGACGACAGGATGCACCCTAAAGTGCTTGCGTATCGGAGCATCCACAGGATACAAAAGCAGCTGTTGCTGCTCTAGTGCATGCTTCACAAAACAGACATTGGTCTGTGCATGTCAAAATGGAATACGAATGGGTGTGTCGTGCCGGGCTCGCTCGCTGTGCAATTGATGTGTGCTTTTTTAAAGGATCATGCAGAAATCATGGAGGAGCTGAACAGGACAGGACGTAGGCGTCGAGCTCAGACCTCTTTTCCTTCTTTTACCTCAAGAGTGTTCAGCGTCCATTTGTCTTAAGACTCTAAGGGTGCGAACATGTGGATGTATATAGATGCAAACCTCTTCTTTACATATTACTTTTTTTCCTTTGGAAATGAAGGTGCTTAATTAGTAAGAGCAGTTACGTGAAGGTGTAGAGTTGAGTATGCCCATTAACTTTTTCACCTTTTCTCCATGTCACTGTATTTTTTAACAATGCCACCAGTTGCTTTTGAAGATTTGCGTGTAAGAACAATTTCATCGATTACTACTCTCAAATCTTTTGAAGGGTTCTCTGAACGAAAGAAGTGTACAACTGGGCACAGCCCCACTTTTTTATTGGAGAGATTCTTTTTACATAAAGAGAGTTTTATTTCATCAAGCAAATGGAAATATTCCGGTCTCTACATCATAAAGTGAATTCGGTCAATTATTACAACCAATCTGACACATGAGCCACCAACACAAAAAGAAGTGGTAGGAAATTTAATAAAAAGCACACGTTCGTTTTAAACACTTAATCTATTGCTCAATCTCCACCTAAATTTTACGAAGATGTCCATCATTGTATTCTCCAACTGATTACATCCCGATTGTTTTATGGTACGGTTCTCCTCTTTTTGAAGCATCGACTAAAACCTAATTCAATACATACTCATGTAGATAATCTGTATAGAAGAGTATATATTTTAGAGTTCTTCACAAAGTTGGAGACAAAGGAAAAAATAACTAAGAAAGCAACACCAACAGCATAGATTTGGAATTTTCATATTCCTTGCCTTAATCCTGTTTTGCGAGCTTCTAATATTGCCAGTGACCAAGTGGTCTCCTTTCTTTTAGTAGGGCTTATGTACCTGAACTCGGTGTCTATGCCGCCAACTAGCAACTAGTACTCCCACATGTTATCTTCCTTTTTTTTTTGGCGAATGACATGTTGTTTTCCTTGATGTTACTTATGGGCGCTTGTAGTGGAATTATCAACCGAAATGTGCTAAATTATTTTTTAAAATAATTATTCCCCACCTCTCCATTCTGTGCTCTGAATTCATGTGTTTGGCAGTGAAACTTGCACACAATATCTATAAAATATATAATTAGCTTCTCCTGGAGTCATGGGGGTGTACCCTGGAAGATCAGATCAGTTCCTAATTACCAGACAACTGTAACTCGAAGCCACAAGCACACTGATCACATTGTTTACTAGTTGCGTCCGGAGATCCATCGAACTGAACTGTATCCAGAATCCACTGCTCTATCTGCACATTCCTGGGAACCTGAAATCGAATAATCCAGTGCTTTTGAAGCCATCGTTACTTGGCAGAAGGATTCAGATAGAAGTCGACATCAGAGCCGTAGCTTAGCATTTCCTGTCCGAAAACGCCTTCTAGATGAACTGAACTGAAGCTTGTTGTAGCTGGTAACAGGCTGATTAACCGCTGGTAAACTGGTAATGGACATATTATCAGCTGTACGTACTTGCTATCTTGTTTAATGTCGTCACTGCAATCAAATTACGAAACCGAGGCAAAGATCCCTGATCCGAGCATCAGCCGGTCTCGTCGTAGTGGTGTTGGAGTGGATATCCATCAGCCATGCCCCCAAACCATCCATCCTCATGTCGAATTTTCAGCAGTATCATGTGAACATCAGTTGTGCTGTGGGCATCTCTTGTACCGCCTCTGTTCTAGCAGTACAGACATATTTCTCTCCAGCTTCACTAACGGGTAGTACATAAGGAGCTTCGTCCTCATGACTTCAGGAAAGAAACGAACGTATTTTTCTCCAGTCAATAAATTAATGAAGTCTTAATAAATCAACGGATTTTTAATTTTGTACTTCTCTAGAGAAGTTCAGAATGTCCTGGAAATCGACCACAATTCCCAATGCTTTCTCGCATTGGATCTGGTGGTGGTCAAATAATTTCTTAATTAGTTTGCTCTGATTGGGCAGTGCATGCTCAACTAACCAAACAAATCAGCGACAACAATTTCGTTGGCCTTGGGTACTGAAGCATACATCATCATCCACGGATAAGCTCGCGGTTATCCTCCATTGCGAATCCGAGCACGAACGCACCCACCGGCCAAAGCAAGGAAGCAAATCTTGTACGCCTGCTTGCCACCACCTGAGCGGCTTGGCTAGCTAGCTAGGCCAAAATGCGACCTCACTCACTCTTGGCTCCCACTTATCCCCACTACTTCCAGCAACTTTAAATTGAAGTGACCCACGCACCATTCATTTCCATATATATCCCTATTGCATGCAGGAATGTAAAGTGAAAATCAACACACTTAAGGATTGGCCACTGTCCGCTAAAGGTAAGGGTGTAGGAAAACAAAATTGAATAAAGGTATCTATACTCCTATAAAGTGCACTAGTTGTGATAAATCCGATCGAGCTTCACCGTCCATCTGAGTTGATCTAACGGTCATTGAGTAAAGTTGGACCCAATCATCCTTCCAAAAATACGTCCAATCTCCTATTATTTACCTTTCATCCCTAGACATCTAATATTTGCTACCTATACATTTTAAAAATACATTTAACCTTCCATTGTTTGTCTTTTATACCTAAAAGTTTGATATTTGACTTCTATATATTCACCACCAAGTTTTTCCAGATAGTGCGCCGCCTCCCGCACTTTGCCTACAGCATCGGGTTTGTCCAAAGGGTGTGCTGCCTCCTGTACTTCGCCTACAACAATGGCTTTTTGGAGAGAGTGTTGTAAGATCAAGGAGGCCGACTGGAGGGGAGGAGGTGAATAGTCGGTTCTACAAACTCTAGCAATATTTAACCGATTCTAATGTGGAATAAAAACAATTGGTTACAAGACAAATTAAACCCCCAAAATTCTATATCTCAAACTAGTGTACCAACACCCTATGTCTATATTCAAGGTTTGCAATCTTAGGGTGATAAACAAGCAATTATAATTATAGGAATGTAAATTGCACAAAGTAAAAAGCTCAAGTAGACAAACCAGAAAGGAGACACCAAAATTTTTTTATCATGGTCTCGAAGACTTGCCGGTCTCCCCTAATCCACGTTGAGGTGGGTTCAAACCTTTAACTATTCATTTATCAAGTATGCAATTCTCATCACGAGAAAACGCTCACCACGTACAACTTGATCTTGACCTAGATTAATCCAATGAACCACTCACTACCTCGATTCCACTAGAGTTGTACTTTACCACTCTAGCAAGACATGCACATAGCCTCTCACAATCACACCAGGCCTTCTCATAAGCTTCTTTGAGAAGATCACCGGATCACAACGTCACCATAGCATCTAGGTGTTGGCAAACACCAAGAGTAACAAGCCAAGATGAACTTGACTCTCACCAAGTGCCTAAAGCTCAATCTCGAACGCAAATACACTTGATTCTTGTCTCATAACCCTCTCTATGTGCAACACATGCACAAATATGTGGGAGGACATTACTTAGCTTAAGGATGCTCAATGGGAGCAAGAGACTTACTCCAAATCACTAGATAAGAGGTATATATAGGTCATACTACCAAAACTAGCCATTATACCTGAGATGACCCAAATCAATATTTTTGGTGGTCAGACCGCAGTACACAACCCAGTCAGACTATCAATTTAGCCAATGGCTATAAAACTAGACTTTTCAGGCCTCCAGCGGTCAGACTGGCCACCTTGGCGGTTAGACCGCCAACCATTCCAAAGAGATAGGAGTTCTCTACTAGTTTCAGCGGTCAGACTGCCAACCTCTCCAGGAAAATGAAGTTTCTCTGTTATCTCCAGTGGTCAGATCGACATTCTTGACAGTCAGACCACCATTCCCAGATTAGCATAGCTGACACACAGAAAAACGGCGATAACGTTTGAACCTGCTATCCGATTTTGGTGACCTTGGACTCTACGGAAAGCTTATTCAAATGGCTACACATCCCAACTATGCTAATCTCAAATACACTGGATAAAACCTAGAAACATTATTCAAAGATCCATCACAAGGAAAACTGCATGAACCTCAATCGTCTGCAAAATAAATTTGCAAACTAATAGTTCCATGCGACCAAGGGTTAAAGTATTCACTATGACAGCATGCAAAATACATTTGCAAACTTTGTGACATGCCACAAGGAGTAGGTACATGGGTTGAGCTATTTGGAAAATACATTTGCAAACTATAGCATCCTAAAAAGAGAGCATGCATATGCAAGATTAAGCTTATCAACACAAGGTAAAACTCAAGCAATCATCTAGACCCCTCTTCATAGTACGATATTTATCCTATCAATTCGGTCATTTCTCTTCTCTAATCTCCATTGACCGGCAAAGAAAATGCCCTACATTTTATACCTTTGCCTTGAGCTAGCCATGCCGTTGGACTTGATGAACACATCATTCGAGTCCCGATGCTTCTTCTAGGCTTGTCATCAACTCTTCACTTATGTTTGATGATGATGTTCATCTTCACTTTCCATCTTGATCCTCCCTTGATCTTTCGAAAGCTTGATGAAGTTCATTTGATTGCTTCCCATACACCAAGCATAGAAGACTTCTCTCTTTTTATCATCTTCATTCGACTCACCACCAAGGCATGAACCGTAAGTATCAAGAACACAAGTTGTCCACTAAGCGTGTCTTGATCTTGCTCTTCTAATAGACATATTAAATATATTAATTCAATACTTGCCTTTATATGAAACTTAACCCCAACTCACTCTCAAGCATATAGCATATGAGTTAGTCCATAAAAACTCAATTGACAATCTTATATCTTTAGTCACTTGATCTCTGAAAGTGACTTAACATCCACATAACTCGGAACCTTGCCCTTACACAGACGGCAGTCAGACTGTCGACCCCTAGCTGTTAGGCCACTCAAAACTCAGAACACTTAGATGGCAGGTTTTCTAGTTTCTCTCAAGTGAATTCCCCAATCAGGATTTTTGGTTTCTCTCAAAGTGAATTCCTTAATCAGGATTTTCGGTTCGTCTCAAAATGAATTCCTCAATGAATTCATGTTCAATCCTCCATGCATCACATATGGAACAACCTACTAACAATTCTCAAAATGATTGTTAGTTCATAAGTATTGTCATTAATTACCAAAAACATACTTGGGGCTAGATGCACCTTCAGGTGCATCACCGCCTGCACGTCGCCTTCAACACTATCTACCACAGAGATCACCTACATCGCGCTATCTTTACACCAAGGTACTATGCAAGAATTGTTTGCATCCCCTCACAAATTGGTCACCAACGATCCTTCCCACAGCGTTGCTATGGACAGCCAACTCTGGATGATACTGTCCTCTCCTCCCTCATGTCTAGGTACTCACCATTCTTCTCCCTCCTAAAATTATATGATCATGTTATGAATTTTGTGTATGCAAATATTTCTTTTATTATGCTATATTATTTTACTTATTTAGATTGCTATATCTTGAATTGATTCCACTTGTGTGAAATATTGTGTAGTTGCTAGTATGTACCAAGCTATCGACCTAGCTACTTATGCAGATTCGAATCTTCAAAAGTCACATCGAGGAGTAGATGCATCTTCCACTGCACGAAAGTTTCAAATCAAATTTTCAATTTGGAAAGAGTAAGTGACAAAAAATTTCTGCTAACAAGACAAGTCCTAGACAAATAATGGTCAATTTTTAAAAAAAATATCAGCTAAATTTTGTTCGAATTTTTCTATTGGTACATTTTTCTTCTACTAGTTCCCACAATATCATAAAAAAGGCCTTCAGTGCCGGTTCATAACTGGCATCACTACCAGTTTTTGAACTGACACTATGTAATCGGCAGTGATAGTCGCTAAGTATCATTGTTGGTTTGAAAACCACTTATCATTGCCAGTTCATAACACTAACCGATAAGAACTGGCAGTAATAGTCGGTCCCCGAATTGAGCTTTTTTGGGGCTAAAAAAATCCAAGATAAAAATTCCCATCTGGACCAGCCCACGATCAAATGTCACAAGTCACATGACTTTACACATGAAATACACACGCATGCAATTATTGGGAGTTGAACCCGCGACCTTTCACCTTGTGCGTAACTTGTTTACCATCTCACTTGTCATTGGTTGCTAAAAAAATGATTTTTTTCCATTTCAAAATGATTGTTTGAAACTTTTAACGATTATTTGGGCATCAAATAACTTCTAATGAAAAAGTTGTTAACTACAAAATTGTATATCTCGTTGAGAGCTACAATTTTTATATAATTTTTTTCTCATCCTACTCCGTATGAATATTTTATGAATTTTCTAATATCTCACTAAAAACATACAAATCGGCACTTGTTTTCCCCTAGTTCAACATTAACCAACTTAAGCATTACATATATTATCATTTCACCATGTAATTACTACCGTTAGAAATGATTATTTGCCTCGATTATATTTTTGTATTATTCCATATTTTATCCAACTTGAAACTAAATTGGCTGACATGAAAGTTCGAGAAGAACATTTGCATATACAATATGTTAATCATTCTTTAGTGGTTAGGCATTACATATATTATAATTTTACCATGTTATTACTAATTTTATACCTTTTTATATAGTTTAGGAATGCTAGTCTCTCCCATGAGTGAACCATGACAAAAGGAGTCGAGCTCGATAAGTTACAGATGCCAAGATAGTTGTGGACCAGATTTTGGTATATAGATGGCTTCAAATGAAGAAGTTGTCAACTACAAAGTTGTAGATATCATCGAGAGCTATAACTTTCATATAACAATTGTCTCCACCAACTAAGTATGAAAAAGTTATGAATTTCTAAAGAGTAGTTGCAAACAATTATCATTGCCGGTTTGTAACTCTACTATCAGTGCCGGTTCATGACATGAACTGGCAATAATAATGGACTATCATTGCTGATTTTTACAGAGCTGGCAGTGATAGAGGGTCACAGATTGATGTTTGTGTAGTTGTACCACTGTTAAATTAAATTCAGTTACGACACCACCTCTTAGTATGGTGGTGAAGGCATTAGAGTATGATTCCACTTACTAAGGTATGGTTAAAATATTGTGCCACGATTTACACAAAATTGAGTGATTTTAGCAGTATTATTTATAGGCATATGATAGAGGCAGACTACAGGTTGTGTGAGTGTGATGTGTGTCACAACTACAGAATAGGTCATCACAGTTAGTCCAAAAACTGCATTACTTCCTGTTCAAGATAAGAATTGACAGTGATAACCCAACTATCACTACCAGTTCATGCCTTGAACCGACAGTGATAACCTAACCATAGGTCCAAAAATACTCTACTAGAAACTCTTCAACATAGGGATCTATCTCAAGTTTGATCTCAAACAAGAGACAAAAACTCCATACTTAAATTTTACTGGTAGAATATTTTAAATCTAAATGAATGTAAAAAACACAATTTGAAACCACAGTGATAATAGTAAATCTAGATAAATAGCAAAAACACAATCATCTTGAAGCGAATGCATTTTCTACTAGTTTAATTAGATCATCTTATTACCACAATCTTGAATGGGGACAGCGGCAAGGTTAGCAACGGGATGTAACAACCCAAATTCTAAAACAAAAAGAAATAAAAAATTATTTTATAAAGAAAATAAAAAAGTTTTTGCAAAACTAAATAAACCCTAAGTGTGTATATGCATATATGTATATATACATAATACGTGTGTATGTGTATATATGTATAGGCATATATACATATGAAAGGGCTATTTTCCTTATATAAGTATATATATAGATAAATAATTGTTTGATTGATTGATTGTTTATGTGAGCTATATGTATATGTATAAGAGTATATGTTGTATATGTATAAATATATACAAGTATATACAATAGAATACCTAGAGAAAACAAGAAAATAAATAGAAAAGGAATAAGGAAAAGAGAAAGAGAAAACCATTTGGGCTGAAACCCAGCCCACACTTATTTTCCCTCTCCCCCTCTCCTTCTGGCCCGTTTGGCCTGTTGGCCCGCCTCCCCTCCCTCTCAGCTCTTTCCCTCTGCCTGGGCCGCACAGCCAATCGGCCCAGTCGCTCCCCCTCCTCCCTCTCTCACCGCTCCTCTCTCCCCCCTCTCTATTCTTCCCGGTCCGAACCAATTGGAAATCTTGATCAAATATGCAAAGAACCACACAGATGAAGACTTCTAGAAGGTTGTCATCATATTGCACAAGGACTCCCATGCAAAATCCCTCAATCTTGAGCCGGAATAGAGATAGAATGAGGGAGAATCAATTTGAAATTGATCATGCGCAAACCGGACTTCACTAAACCCTAAATTAGATCGATTCCGATATCTTGAGACCCTAGTGTGTAAATATAAGTCACATGGCCCTTCCTCTCAATACACCACAACTTTTGCTGAAAGAACTGAGGCAAATACGCCATAGGAACCCTAGATCATTGAGCTAGGAAGTTCGCCGCTATAGCTCAATGCCACCAGCCCTCTACACCGGAGAATTTGGTGAAGCGCGACGTGGTTCTGGCGAGTCTCTAGTGAGGCGCCATCGCGAAAGAGCCGTTTGCCACCATGTTCGCACTAGAGATCTAAGAGATGAGATCTCTAGGCCTCCGGAAGACCCGAGCATTGGGGGCAGCCAAAGTCATCATCCGGACCGACTCTCAGATCGTCGCTGGACACGTCGACAAAAGCTTCCAAGTTCTGACGAGACAGCCGCCACCATCCTCCCCATCGAAATCACCGACTGGAGAACTCCCCTCTTATCCTTCCTCAGTGGAACAAAAGAGTCGGATGAGCCGGTTGCGCTCCGCCGCCTTCAGCATCATGCCAGGGGCTACCATCTCATAGAAGGTGCCCTTATCAAAACTGGTATCTGCGCTCCCCTCCTTCCCTGCATCGCTAGACAAGAAGGGGCCAACCTCATCTGGGAGATACATGAGGGCCTTTGCGGCAACCATTTGACGCCTCGCGCCTAGCCAGCAAGGCCCTCCGCTAGGGGCTGTACTGGCCTACAATCATGTTCGAAGCAGAAGTCCTCGTCCGCACCTGCCAAGGATGCTAAGGGATGGGACAACAAAGCCACTGGCCCCTGGCTCCCCTACAGCCAATTGCTCCCGTCTGGCCCCTGGCTCGTTGCAGCATAGACCTAATCAGCCCATTCCCCCGTGCCAAAGACAACCTCAAGTACGCAGTGGTAGCACTGGAGTACTTCTCTAAATGGACCGAGGCTGAACCCCTCATGATGATCACATCGAAGAGTGTCCAAAAATTCTTCAGGAAAAACATAATCTGCCACTTCGGCATCCCACGACAGCTCACGGTCGACAACGGCACACAATTCGACTCCGAGCCATTCAGAAAATTCTATGACAACCTCGGCATTGAATTATGATTCGCTGTAGTTCAACATCCCCAGTCCAACGGGGCCGTCGAACGGGCCCACGGCAACATTCTTTTTGGCTTAAACTGCCTACTCGTCGGCCTAGCTCGAGGCCTGTGGGCCGAGGAACACCCCAAGGTTTTATGGTCCCTCCGCACCACTGTCATGCGAGCCACAAGGTTCACCCCTTTCCACCTCCTATATGGCGACGAAGCCATGACCCCCATCGAGGTCAAGGGATGCTCGCTAAAGGTACAACTCCCACAAACTTTCGGAGAAAGAGAACTCTCCCTCGATCTCATCGAACGAACGCAGCTCCATGTCATCCAGAACCTCGATCACTACATCGTGAAAACCAAGGCCTGGTACGATCCTAAGGTGGCACCACGAAGCTTCAAACCCGGCGACCTAGTACTTAGACGTGCCCTGGCTCCGGGAAAACTGCACAACAAATGGAAAGGTCCATACCTGGTCCTCAGGTCTAACAGACCCGGCTCCTACCGCCTGGTCAACACAAAAGGAACCCCTACCACACAGTTGGAACACCGAGACCCTCCGTAAATACTATGTGTAGGGGCCCCCAGACTCCGCCCTCTCCAAAGGTCCAAAAACAAATAAAACCATAGATTACCCACCCACAAATAACCACCTTACCTAGAGGTATCACCTCCCAGAAAACACCTACCCCACAAAAACAAACCCACAAAAAGCCTACTAAGACCCTCTAGCATCTTGAAGGCACTGCCTCCGTGCTGAAGGGGTAAGACCCTCCGGCATCTTGAAGGCACTACCTCCATGCCAAGAGAACTAAATCCATCCGGCATCTTGAAGGCAGTGCCTCCGTGCCGGAGAAGTATATCCCTCTGCCATCTTTTTAAGGCCTGGCTGACCTACGTGGCGGAGAGGCAAAGACCACTCCAGAATCTTGAAGGCTTAAGCCTCCATGCTATATGGGTATTTATCCCTCCGCAATCTTTAAGGTCTAGCTAACCTACGTGGCAGAGAGGCAAAGACCGCTTCGGTATCTTGAAGGCACTGCCTCCGTGCCGGACAGGCATAAGACGCTCCGTCATCTTTAAGGCCTGACTGACCTACGTGGCGAAGGGATAACCTCCCCGGCATCTTGAAGGCCTAGCCTCCGTGTCAAAAAGGATTCATACAAAGTATTGATCCGTCGGCACCTTGAAGACTAATAGTCTTCGTGCCAAAATCATCTCACCCCTACGATATCTTCCCTGCTCACACCTAACGCTACGCTGTACCCCACAAATATCGCACCCTACGACCACTAACAACCCGTAAAATGCGAAGGGGATGGGATAGGGGGCATAGGCGAAATGTCGATATGATATCAAAGCATTGATGCGATAAATTTATAAAAACAAAACTACCACAACACAAGTTTATTCATACACGGCATACGAAGAGTCTGCACTCAGCTAACCACTGTACATCGAATCTATGCCTAGCAAACTCGCTAACCTATTATGCCTCCCCAGAACACTACGGGAGGACGAGGGCGCTTGACCACCACGGGACCTGGAGGATGGAGCCTGGTAACTGCACACAGGGGTTCAACGCGAATCCCCTCCACGGAGGGAACCACTGCCTAAAGCAAAGCCCCCTTGGCCTCAGGAAGACGAAGGGCCCACTGGGAAGGGATACGAGTCGAAGGCTGAGAAATCCAGCTCATCCTCCTCCTGCTCTTCTAGCGGGGACTCTGCAGCCTAACCTCCTCCACCTTCACCTCGGCTAGGATAGGCTCAAGAATTTCCAAAGGCACCCTTCCATCAGGATCCTGAGGGAGGACAAGGCGTTGGAAGAAGCGTGAACCGGCAACCTCCCAGACTGTTCAAGCTGCACACCAGTTGTCCTTTACAATAAAACATACATCCGGGCTAGATACAAAGGGGTCCTCCAGCTCGACCTTGACCAAGACATCGGTGGCCACCTTTGGATCCACGTGCCCCTCGGAATAATGGGACATAACAAAGCAACTACGCCGTCGAACAAATGAAGTGGCCCTGGACGCTCCGGACACACTTGATCCCTCCCCTGAGGCACCATCCCGGATCCGAGCGAGGCCCCCTCTAGCTTCGGACCGCTGCACCTATACACACAGATCGAACTCCAGTTAACCTCGAAGGCACAAACACTCCAGAACAACGCAAGCGAACCACAAGAAGGTAGACATAACTCCATTTATATAAGAAAAAAACCCAAATACATAAAGCAGAAGGGGGTCGTCAACATACAAAGACCTTGACCCCCTTTGGAAAGAAAGAAAGCAAAAAACATATGGCCTGCAACAGAGCTACACCTCTTGGGCATCCACACACAAAGACTACTCCTGCAGGGCAACGACGCGAAGCGAAGGTCCTCCAGAGGGCCGCGGTGCGCCTGTAGGCTCCGGATGAGGGGCCAAACCCCCTGATGAAGAACCCGGACGAAGACCTCCCGAGGCACCTGGAGTCACTTGACCTGCCATGTGGCGCTGTCACGCCCCGGCAGTGCCTTGCCCACAAGTTATGCCAGAAGTTTTCTAGAGCCACGCGGATCTCCACCGGAGGTGCCTCAGGCTGAAAACCCTCGATCACAGAGTCCAGCACCGGCTACTCTAGTACTTCGAGAGGACCAACCCCCTCTGGGTGCAGCAGGGTCAGCTGGAGCACCGTGGCCCCACGTGTGCTAGACCTCGCGTATGCCTCCGCAGCCCTAACCATTACCTTCACGGCAGACTGAAGCCAGAAGAGCAGTATCACTGACACCTCTGAGTTGGAAGGGAGTGGTGGACACCAGGCCCCAAGGCCGCTCAGGGCATCAGAGTCTCAGCATGGCCCACCGTGGTGGACACCTCACCCACCGTGGCCCGAAGGGTCTCAGCATCACTTTTAGCCGACACCCAGGCCTCATTAGTGTAACACCCTGATTTTCAGATTTCTCAAATTTCTAAAATTTTCCAAGAGTATTGAATAGCTTCACCAGTAGAATAGGTTTAAAACCTATTTTCTTAATCAATCAATCAATATAGGTTATTATTTTGTGTGCATTGCATGCTGAGTTTTGTTAGGAGCCAGGTAAATGCATTAGAGTTCTTTTCCTTTTCTTTCCTTTTCTTTCTCTTTTGTGTTTTGAGTGAAAAAGATTTTAAAAAGGTTTTTACAAAACTCCGTAGTGAATAAGTTAAGGATCTTAATGGTTGGAATTCAAAATCTTTGAATTCATCATCTATTCAATCCTTGATTATACCTGATCCTTCTCCAGGTCAATTAAAATCTTATCCAAATTCTTGTTTAAAGTCAATCTCTCATCTTTCTCAAATTCTATCTAAAATCCAAATTCAAATTCCTTATCTATTCCTATTCTTGTTCAACCTCATTTTTCGTTTCTCTCAAATTCACTCCAAGCTCAATTCAAATTCAAACTCTATTCAAATTTATCTGCAAAAGTTTCTTTTCTAAACCCAATATATATATCTAAAATATCTTTGGGCTCAATCTTGCTCAAGTTCAAAACCTTAGCCAAGTCTTCTAGATGGCCCAACAAAGGATCCACGAAATCTGCAAATTTTCGCGGACTCCTGGACAGCCTCATCTTCTCATGACATTTTGGAGTTCAAAACGGCCTCAAATGCAAATCTTGACAATACCACAGTTGTAGGTATCGTCGAGAGCTTCGATTTGAACCTATGGAAGTCCTCTTTTGGATAATGGAGCTAGGAGTTATGGCCCCCGAAATCAGTACTGCGCAGAGAAGTCCGAATTTAAACAGTTTAACTTGTGGTGCATTTTTGGAAATTAAGATGGCGTTTTCAGAGGTTCCAATGACTACCAAAGTTGTAGATATTTTCGAGTACTACAATTTAGAATTAAGAAACATCCAATTTGGAGTCCGGACGATAGAGATATCATCCTCGGAATATAGAGCTACGAAAAAGGAAATTGTAACCGACTCGAACTCGAATCCGATTCGTGTTCGGTTTGGACTCTACCTCAACCAGCCATCCCTAGCCCTATATATATGAGTTGCACGCCCTCTCCTACCCCTATTCCATGCCTCCAAGCCCTAGAAGTCGCTGCTGCCCTACCCGTGGGTCGCCGGAGCGCCGCCGTTCGCCGGAGCCGCCGCCGCCGCCGCCCGTGATGCGCTACGTCGTCTTCTCCGCGAATCCTTCTTCCTCGACCACCAAAGCAAGGTGAGGACCCCTTCTTCTCCTCCCTTACTACTGTTTTAGCATCATACTAAGTCCCTAGCCAAGCCCTAGCCCCGGTCAAAGTCCGATCTACACCGCCACAGTCGTCGCCGTCGCGGACAGCCGCGAGACAGCCGCGCTGTAGCCGATTGGCATCGATGTTCCCGACCGATCAGAGGTCAAATCACCAAGCCCTTTCACCGGTGCATGTCCCATGATGTTCCTCACACCCTCACCAACCAGGTCGGCCAGTAGATTAGCCAAACTATCGAAATCAAGGTCGACATACCAGCTGTCCGGTTTCTGGACGCATTCTTGTGTCTAAATATTTCTAAAATCATCCCTATCCAACCATAGTGTTTTTAAAGTGTTTTAATGATGTTTGGTATGTTGTTCTTAGTGTTTTCCTTTGTGTTGTATGTCGGAAGTTCTCGCGATTAGTCAATAATGTTCCGGAGCAGTTCGAGGGACTTCAAGACCAAGATTTCGATAACACTGAGCCGCATTGGGAAAAAAGCAAGTGTCCTTGATCATTTTGAACCTATGTTTTTAAATGTTTTGTTTTATAAAATTACATGCAGTGTCAGTATGATGGGTAGTCACCTATCTTAGGATTTTCCCTAGATTTTCCCTTATCATCTCTTGGAACCTAGATGGTTTATGGTTAGGTGTCTTTTATGGGTAGATTGCTTAGCTATGCTTTTGGGATGTTGAGAAGTGTCATAATCTTGACTAATGAACATATGCAACAATGGTCGTTAATGTGTTAATGGTCTAGCAACATGGAACCTTAGTCCTTGAGCAAAGTAGTTTTGATGGTTGTCATAGTTATGATGTTGGTTTAGTATTTGCTCAAGTAACCTAAGTAAGGACCGGTTCATGGAGCGACAACCCAAGAAGTAACGTACCAACCACGAGGCTGATATGGGTAAGGTGTGACATACTGATTAGAGTCTATCCAGTGTGTGTTGGGTCAGCACAAAAGGGGGTTTCTGGGTAGGAGCTTAGCTTGCGTAAAGCCTGGCGGTGAAGCCTAGTGGGCAGACACATACTGGATTAGTCTCTAGTTAGCGGAAAGTGTCATACAGTGATTCTTGGCGGTACACCACTGGCGTGTGTTAAGTGTTTCGCGAACACGGCAACATGGAATTCACTGACTCGTGGGGAAAGCTGGACAACCTCTGCAGAGTGTAAAACTGTTATAACAGCCGTGCTCACGGATATGAGAGACTTGGATCCTCACATGATTAGTGGGTTGTGGTTATGGGTTGTGGTTATGAGTCTGGTTGTGGTTATGGGTTGTGGTTATTGTTCTGGTACAGGGAGTACTAGATGGTTGTGGTTATGGTTCTGGTACATGGAGTACTAGATGGTTTTGGTAATAGTACAGGGAGTACTAGACGGTTATGGTGTGCAAGGTGGGGAGCCTTGTATGCTAGGTGTTGGACTGTATGGGTTACATTCACTTAATAATTACTTAATGCTTTTGAGTCTAAATATATTTTCATTACTCGTGTTTACGCAAATATACCATGTGTTAGGCTATTCTTGATATAAGCCTGCATATCATTACTTTCCTCCACTTGCTGAGTACTCTATGTGCTCACACTTGCTATTTTCCCTATACCATGCGATATGTATGTTGCTGCTCAGTGAGTGAAGATGTTGAAGACTATCAAGACGAGGTTGTGACGTTCTAGGCGCGTGTCTCCCGGTCAGTTGCCTGCGGTGTTGTTGGGCACCAGTGCTTCTGTTCCACTGCAGATATTTTCATAGAAGACAATATATGTCAATTGCTGTAAGAGTTTAACGTTTATTTAATAGAAGTATTATTTTTGTTACTTCACCTGTGACGTCCTTATGTGAGTTGAACATCCTGGGCACACATAAGCCGCATCTGGTTTTGGCCGTTAAAACCGGCTGTGACAATTAGCTGCATTGGTGAACTCCCTAGCCTCCCGAAGGTCTTCGGTAGCCTTCCATGCCTCAGCCTCCGCGCACTCCCGCTTCAAAGACTCCTCCCACCAGAGACCCTCCTCACGCTCACGGTGTGCCATCTCCTCCCCAAGATGACCCTCCGAGGACTTCGCCCACTTTCGGGCCTCCTCCAAGGCTTGACGAAGGTCGTCAACCTCATTACGGGTTGCGGCGAAGCCCTGGCACACCCCATATCCCAGTGCCCTCGTCAAAATTACTTCCTACTATGCACAATAGAAGAAGGAAAAGGACAAAATAAGCTACTCAGAATCAGGCACCGGACCCGATAAATCATAACTAAACCACTAAACCTGTAGGGTCACCGCTACCAGACATGCCTCCACTTCCACCAAAGGGCGCTGGGCCAAGGATCACTCGACCTCTCCACTCCGGAGAAGAAAGGAGGCCACAACGAAGGCTCTTGATGCCTCCAGGCATAGTGCGAAGTCATCCAAAGTCAATACCCCAAGGCTAGGGCCTCCCTCGGCCGTCACGGAGGGAGCCCCGGTGGAGGGCAAAGTGTCCCCAGCATCGGCCACCCGGGTCAAGTCACCAGCCGGCTCTGGGCTCCGCAGAGACGAGGCCACGTCCCCCAAGGCGGCCTTTGGGGACACCTCCGGAGAAGTCCCAGACCCTTGTCGGAGCTCCCCGGCCTCCGAGGGGGGAGTCGAAGACACATACACTTGGGCGGTCACTGCGAAATACCATGAAACACAAGGTCAAGATCCCGGTGGATGACCCAAATAGAATATAGCTAACGAAGCAACGATGCCTCACCAAGTCACCCCAACCCTCTCATAGAAGGGCCCGTGACGTCATCAACGTCCGAACCGGCGAACCCAAAATTGTATTCCAGAAAGGCCACACCTCCTCTTTGGCTCTGGACATGGCCGACAATCTCCGAAGAGGGAGGGCCCTTCCCCTGATCACCACCGTCGAGTTGACCCTCACCTTTGGGCAGGTCGCCAATGCTCCCGGCCCGCCTTTGACGCTTCCTGCGGACCAGCGGCACCTCGCAACTCAACTGTCGAGCCAGTCTGCGAACCTCTGGAGATAGAAGGCCGCCAAGCCCGGAGCGGCTTCGCATGGATCGAAGGAGCAGCACGCACTTATTTCCCGGTAGCCTTAGGCTCCGGAGGATCCCGCCATGCTGGAGCCCCCACTCCAAGATAAAAATAGACGTGGTTGTACCGCTCCCAACTCCGCATCAGAGCCACCAGCCGCTCCACCTCCGTGTGAGTAGCTGGGCCCAGGATCACCTCAGTGATCACCGCCGCACGCTCCAGCAGGAGACAGCTCTCTGAAAAAAAAGGCAGCTCACATTTGCGAATCAAAAACTAGACAACAAAGAGGACTCACCAGAGCTGACGGGGGGGGGGGGAGTACACCCTCGGCCACTCTTCCGCACCTTGCTCAAAGGCGCAGTCCCAGCCCATCTGAAGGGGCCGAATGTGCAACATGGTGAACTCCTCCACAAGATCATGCATGCTCATCTTTTCAGCCACCCTCCGAAGAAGGGCCAACTGTGAAGCGAACTGGTCATCCATGATCCCTGTCTCCGGCTCTAGGACATATGCAATATCTTGGTAGGTAGAGCGAAGGGGGCTGCGAGGCCAACATTGTAGTAAAACTACTGCTGCAACCACCCGGTATACCACTGACCATTAATAGCCTTCGCCGGGAAGGCATCACGGTATTGTGGCCGTATCTGGAAATTAACGCTGTCGAAGCTAAGGGGCCTCTTCGTCCCCTTGCCCTTGACCATCTTTGGCTGACAGCTGACGAAGTGGAGGGCTGTGAAGAAGTCCGCCCTCCCTTCGCACCCCTCTGCTCGCATGGCCCACTCGAATGTGGCCAGGCAGGCGATGGCATTGGCATGGAGCTACGGAAGCTCCACATAGTAGTGGCGGAGCACCTTCTCGAGTAGTTGCACTGACAGAAAGCCCAGGCCCGCTTCGAAGAAAGCCTCGAACACCAAACTTCCTGGGCTAGAGGCTTTGGGACCTCCTCGTCCAGCAGAAGCCGAACGACGGCTCTGGAGGGAATCTTCCCCTCCCTAACCATCGGATCAAGCTCCTCATCATCGATAGCAGACACCCCCAGAACGGTGGTCTGCTGGGGATGACTCCTGCTGGTGTGGCGGAGCTCCACCCCAGGCAGTGGCCCCATCAACAATGGGTGAACCGGCGCCACCTGAGAGCCCCCGGCCGTGGCCGCATCGGTGGTTTCGCTCGCCTCTTGAGTTCCTACTCCACTAGGGCACTCGAGCCAGCCATACAGATCATAGGAAGATGGCGAAAGGAGCTGGACGGCAGAGAAGACAGAAGAGCAGCAATCGATAGACACACGCACAAAGTAAGGACAACTGGAGGCCAAGGGCAGATGAGAACAAAGCACGGGCAAAAATGCCGCTCAGGGTAATCCCTCCCCTTATAAAGGTATGGGAGAGATTACCCCCCCCCCACCTAGAAAAATGAGCGCATACCCTATCCCTTGGCCTGTCAGGCCACGATCATGGGAAAGCGGAACCGCCCCCCGCGACCCCCTAACCACAGGATGCCACGCGTCCCACGTTCACGTGATAAGGTGTAGTCACACCCTTCTCACAAGGCGCATTCAATGCCCCTTGTCATCAGCGTCATCGAACAGACCATTCAGATCAATTGGGTCAAATCTTCCCAGGCAAGCAAAGCTATATTAGGGACCATGAGTCATCGACAGTAAACCAGGGACCGCCGGAGGCCCTGCTCCGAAAGAATCGCATGCCCGACCACTCTGCTGGCCGCCCTCGCAAGGGGCTACTGTTGGGGGGTCATTGTTAAGGACCCCTGATGGCCCCATGGCTTCGCTGGCCCATGCCCATGGGCCCATGCCTCCCGAAGGCCGCTTTCTGACTTCCAGGCTTCGAAGCCTCTATCTCCCGGAGCCATGCCTCCCGAAGCCTCCATCTCCCAGAGCCATGCCTCCCGAAGCCTCTGTCTCCCAGTGCCATGCCTCCCGAAGCCTCCGTCTCCCAGTGCCATGCCTCCCAAGGCCTCCGTCTCCCAGTGCCATGCCTCCCAAGGCCTCTGTCTCCCGGAGCCATGCCTCCCCCCGTAGCCCCCTTCTCTGGGGCTAGGGTAGGCTTCCCAAAGGCTACGGGGTAGGCCATCGGGCCCCAATGAAGATCTACCAGGAGACGAACGCTGGTCATCCTTTGTCTGCATGGAAGTGATCGGCATTAATTACCTAGGCTAGTGGGCACCGTCCTGACACCACAGTACAATAGAGGTTATCCTGACACCCCTGACATCACAGCGTCGGGCCGCAATTGGTGACCGGCTCATCCCTCTGGGTATAGGCACCCTAATAGTTACCATGGTAGATATTTATCTCCTATATAGGGTAAAAAGTAGCTATCCAGGATAAGGCCATGTAACTCGGCCTGATCCTGGAAATTTTGCACATAGCGGTAATTTCTAAGCTGAGCTACGCCCAACCCTATAAATAAGGGGCTATTGTCGTCTGAGAAGAAGGACACGCTCAACACAGCACGGAGGAGCATAATCACAAAGTTTTCCTGTGATACTCCCCTAGCCCGGTGCATATTTTTACTATCAATACATTTGTGGTGTTCCTTCCTCTCAAACTTCGTCTCCAAGCTTGAGTCTCCTCCTTAGAAGAAACTCTCGCCGTACTTGATGGGGCAAGATGAACTCTTGTTCCAACAAAAACCTTATCGGATATGCACGTTCTGAGGGGTATTGTAAAGGCTTTGTAGTGGTCAACTCGACGCGCACCTCGAAAGTGTGTAAGGTACTGACAGATACCAGTAACAGAGTATGATCATGAATTCTGGGTAAAGTGTATGACCTTTATAGAGTGTAAAATTGATTAATCAACCGTACTCACGGTTATGAGTGGAAAGAAAAATATCACATGATTAGAACTTGATTTGATTGTGTGAGAACTATCTAAATCGCACTCGGCTTAATCGCTATTGCCAACTGTCTATAAAGATGAGAGCTAGCACATACCTGTCATTCGACACGCCGTGTGCTAACCCACATCTAAAGATTATATAATAATATAATACCTCTAATTTGTACAAGTGATAAGAGAGAATATGAAAGATTTTCTTATTTTTTGATTTTCTAAAGATTTTGATCCTCGCCATGAATAAACTTCTATATCTCAATCTCAATATATAGAAATAATATCTCTATATATGTATATATTATGTGCATTAATATATAAATATATTATGTACATTATGCAATAGACCCATAATGGTAAATGGAAGTGGCTAATTTTTGAATAAAAAGCCCTTTTAACTCAATGGTAGAGTAATGCCATGGTAAGGCATAAGTCGTCAGTTCAAATCCAATAAAGGGCTTTTCACTTAGTGGTAGAGTAATGGCATGGTAAGACGAAAGTCATCGGCTCGAATCCGATACAGTACTTTTCTACTAAATTCATTCACTTTTTTCTTTTTTTAAAAAAAATGTCTCTATTTTTTCTTGAATTTTATGACTTAGTTTAGTGCAAGATGCCTACATTTTTGGTCTGAACACTAAACGAAGCACAGAGTTGAAGTTGCAAAAAAGAAATGAAATTGGACTCTTTTTCCTGTTAGCTCTCAGACAAGCTAGGATACGAGTCGAGGCTGCCAATTGGATTCCCCCATCCAATTGAAGACCATAAAGGTTTCATTGATACAAAGAAAAAGGAAAGAAGGGTATAAAAAGTTATTAGATAGCGAAGTGACGTAAGTCCAAAGCTATCTAGTAATTTTTCTACCTACCTACCTACTATTGGATTTGAACCAATGACTCCGGTCGTATGAAAATAGTACTCTAATCACTGAGTTAAGTAGGCAATGTATCACCATAAAAGAAGCCACATTACTTTGATCGATTATAGATCGGATCCTTTTTATAAGCAATACCGCTCTGTTATTGGTATGTTATATAGTAAATAGATGAAACTATCCATATGTTAAGATATCTCCGACAAGGGCTATAGCTCAGTTCGGTAGAGCAACTCAATTACACGTGCACCAATGCTTTTCAAGGGAACTTATTATGCAATGAATATAATAAGACCTTATTTCAAAA
Source organism: Phragmites australis (assembly GCF_958298935.1). Classification (NCBI taxonomy): domain Eukaryota; kingdom Viridiplantae; phylum Streptophyta; class Magnoliopsida; order Poales; family Poaceae; genus Phragmites; species Phragmites australis. The sequence continues at coordinate 17,007,951 of NC_084941.1, read as the reverse complement.
TCAATGTCTTATTTCATGGATTCAAGAGAATAGGAGAATAGTAGCTTGACAAAAAGTCGGTTCAGTCCAATTCAAGTACCAATTTAGGTGCCTAATCAAATACAACCCCTGTTGATTTCCTAGTTGATAAGGTAAATATCCAACCCACTCAATGCTAGGCGTAATGAGGATAAGGGCCTCCAAAAAACTTCTTTATCCCTTACAACCACTATTTGATCAAAATGAGAGCAATTCCGGTAGTCTCGATATATGCTCAACAAAATCCAAGATCACAGCATATACCATTTACAATATAGTTTCATCACTAGATATGAATAGAGCGTGAAGGTTTAACTTATATTGCATACCTTGTTCATCGTACCAGTTTCTACTTACTCTTAGAGTTTTTATACGCTATAGAAAGTATTAACAACAAAAGATTTGTGGCACCATTGCCCAAAAGGCACCACCAGGATTAGCTTGATTAGACATCCTCTACTCCTATCTATCGCCGACATTGACAGGGTAGAAATATCCATACAATAGTTCGTCATTACCTGCAACAACTTAAGGGCATCACCCTAAGTACGAAAGTACTCGCAAGACTTACACAATAGTCCCGACTCCAAGGATAATGTATTTAGAGGAATAGAAAGGAAAAGGCCACAAGTTAAATTGATGCAGAGAAAAGCACTTTAATCAATATAATGACATGAACAACTAATATTGACCAACAATAATCAAAGCCTCCGAGAATGTATACTTTCTCAACTCAAATAAGCATTAGCAGATGTTCCTCCTAGAAGCCCACATACTTCCCATCCCACCAAAGTGAACAAAATTCTATGATTAATGTCTAATGAACATTAAGCATACTCATGACCGAGAGCACGGCTATTCAAATAGTTCTTACACCCTGCAAGGGAGTACTTCTTTACCACACAACACGAGACCATTTGGCTTGTACAACTGATCATGTTGCACAAGGGGTACCTATGACAACCTTTCCCAAACAAGCCCCAACCATTTGGAGCATGCACCTATTAGTGCGGAGGTTAACTAGGGTTACTTCAGGAGCAACCTTTTTTTTTTTTGAGAGAAGCTGCATCATATATTACTCATCCACCACAATACAATCGAACTTCAAAACCAAAAATAAGAATGATGGTGGAAAACTAAACCACGAATTAGAGCACTTATTTAAGCAGCTGTGTTTTGCTAGCATGTGTGCCACCTCATTAGCTGAACATCATACCCATGTTACACAGAACTTGTCAAAATCATGTGCCTTCATCTTAATCACTTCGACTAGAGCACCATATGTCAAGTGATCCATGGACTTAGCCATGATCATATTACAGACGGCCAAACAATCTGTTTCTAACCATAACTTCCGGAGACCCGCCTCTTTAGCGAACAACACAGCCCTTTTACAAGCCAATATTTCAGCCATCTCTACTTCATGGATTCTTTCCATAAAGTGTGTTGTTGCTGACAAGAATGTGCCCTTCTGCATGTCCACAAATCACCTCGCAAGCACCATGCATCTCTGCAGCCATAAAAGCTCCATCAACATTATTTTCACCCAGTCCGCTGGTGGTGCACGCCATCGATCAATAGGCCTAGGTGCTCTTTGTTTCACCTCACTCAGTTCAGCCCATTCCTGCAATAGATAGACCACAAGGTGTGCCACCTTACCAGGGTCTTCCAGTCATGATGCATCCCTAGCATCATTCCTAGCTTGCTATAGCTCGTAAAGGATGGTGATCAAAGCACTTAGAGATACCTCATCCAGTTCCATCACTCTATCAAGTAGACATCTCAATAGTCATTTAGGATGCCTCATACTGCTTCAATCATTGTAATTAGATGCTTCACTATGAATGGAGCTCAATTCGTGGACCCGTGTCGACACCCAAGAAGAGTATGAGCATGTCCAAAATATGTGGTATGCAGTTTCCTCTCTCCCACAAAACAAGCAAAAAATATCCATCCTAATCCTCCTCCTCTTTAACTCTGAACCCACTGCTAACCGATTCTGGATAACCACCAAAAGTGCACCTTCATCTTATTCTGAACATCAGCCTGCCAGACTTATGGGTTTTTGGGTAGAGGAAGTGGATGTAGCAGTCCAACGACGCCTTTCACTACACATGAGGTGATATACCAATCAGACTGAAAAGATCCCATTTCTTGTATAGTTCCAAGGTAAAAGATTTTAACCGTACCAATTCGATAGAGATATGAAGCATATCACATCACATTCATAAAATAGTCAAAGCTTCTCTTCATCCCATTGTTTTTCATCTGGCAAGAGCATATCACAGACCCTCGTAGCATCTGATTGCACTTTCCTTCCCAGCGGGCTCTCACATCCGTCTCTAGGGATCCATCTATCCGTTATGATCTTGATCGATTCACCATTACTAATTCGCCATATAAGTCCTTTCCGCAGCAACTCCCTCCCATGCAAAATACTTCTCCATATGTATGACGCTCGACGCGGATAGGAGGCCTCCATAAAATTCCCATTCCTAAAATACCTTGCTTTTAACACCCGTGCGCAAAACGAGTCCAGCACCGCAACCAACCTCCATTCTTGTTTCGCCAATAAAGCTTGATTAAACACCTGAAGGTCCCTGAAGCCTATAACTCCTTCTCTCTTTGGACTGCACAACCTATTCCATGCTATCCAATGCATTTTCCTCTTTCCATTGGCCGCACCCCACCAAAACTTAGATGCAATACTTGTTAATTATTGGCACAATTTCTTTGAAAACTGAAAGACACTCACTATGTATGTTGGTACCGCTTGCAGCACCGACGTGATAAGAACCTCTTTTCCAGCCTTTGATATGATTTGACCCTTCCAGGAGCCAACCTTTCCCTCTACCCTTTCTCTGATATGTTTGAAAGCACCCTCCTTCGATCTACCCACCCGCGTAAGTAGACCCAAGTATTTTTCATTCAACGTCTCCTCCTGAATGCCAATAATCCTCATCAACTGGTTTTTGTTATCTTCCATGCATCCCTTACCAAAGAAAATGGATGATTTTCATAGATTTACACATTGCCCAGAGCTTGCTTCATACCTTTCCGATGATACTTCCACAAAGACCACACTATCATCCACAAAAAATAGGTGGGTGATATGTGGCCCAGTGGCCCCAAAATGAACACCACATAATGTATTATGTTCTTTTGCACATTTCAGTAGATAAGAGAAACCTTCAGCGCACAAAATGAATAGATATGGCGAGAGAGGACCCCCTGATGAATCCCTCTAGTCGGTGTAAAAATTTCTGAAGTTGCACCATTTAGCTTGACGGCAAAAGAAACCATGCTCACACATCTCATAATCATTGTAATCCAGTCTTTCGCAAAACCAAGACTCCGCAAAACCTGTTCCAAAAAGACCACTCGAATATATCATATGCCTTCATCATATCTAACTTGACCGCACAAAGCGGCGTTTCCATTTTTGGTGCTATAGTGCATAAATGCACTCATAAGCTATGAAGACATTGTCAGTGATGAGTCTCCCTGGAACAAAAGCACTCTGCTCCATAGAAATAAGGACATGCAAGATCCGCTTCAATTTTGTTTGCCAACACCTTAGAAGCTGTTTCGTACAGGACATTACATAAACTTATTGGGCGAAATTGGGATAACTCCTCCAGGTTTTGCACCTTTGGAATAAGGACTAAAACAATAGCATTCAGGTCTGGTGAAATCGGTTTACCATGCAAAAAGTCCTGGACCGTCCGACAAACCTACCCTCCTACCAGTGGCCAGTGCCTTTGGTAAAACAAGGCCGGTCAACCATCTTGTCCTAGCGCCTTCGTAGGCCCCATCTGAAAGAGCGCTATTTTTATTTTATCATCTGCAAACTCAATCAATATATATTCATTCATCTCATTAGTCACAAAAGAAACCATAGAATGTATAACACTATCAACTTGTTTCACTCCATGTGAATTGTACAACTGGTTATAGAAATCAACAACTATAGCCCTCATTCCATCATCAGTTTTACAAATAGAACCATCCGCTTATCGGAGAAAATGGACTATATTTTTCCGTTTCCTATGAGTAGCTCTGGCTTGAAAATACCTTGTGTTCCTATCTCATGCCTTCAACCAATCTTGTCTGGATCGTTGCTTATACATAACTCCCCTTTCATACAAAACTTACAGCCATTGCTCTATAGCTCGAGCCTCCCTGAAATCTTGAGTTTGCAACGTCACTCACTTAGCCTCCTCTAGTTTCTTCCACAATAGCTTAATCTCTCCTTTGACAGACCCAAACACCTCCTTACTCCACACCCTCGTATTCCCCGTTAATTGATGCAGCCGCCGGCCTAGGTCACATGCACCAGTGCGCCTCTCATCACCATCTTCGCAAGCCTCTTGAATCATCCTATCATAGTCATCATGCGTCATCCACATCTCTTCATAATGGAAATCCCTCTCATATGTAGATCTGAATATATTTGATTCCCTGTCAAGCTTGATAAGTAGAGCCATATGATCTGATTCCTCGGTAGGAATATGATCGATAGAGAGATTCTGAAACATAGAAGCAAGTGAGGTAGTCCCTGTCGCCCGGTCCAACTGTACTTGGACATTTACATCACCATTCCGCCTATTAGCACACGTAAACAGATATCCCAAGTACCCTAAATCTTGTATCTCACAAATATCTAGACAGTCCCGAAATGCAGTCATTTGGGACTCACTTCTATCATTCATACTTCACTGCTCCGCTTCATGAATAATTTCATTAAAATCACCCGCACACAACCAAGGAGATTGTCTTTAGTTTTGAGATATATTAGAGCTTCCCACACCCTGCCCCTTAACTCAGTCCTCGTCTCACCATAAACACCTATAAATCTCCATACGCCCTCTTTTTCCTCACCTCAACATCAATGTCATATTGGCAATATGAATGAAAAGTAACCTCCAACCCCTGTCTCCACAACAGAGCTAGTCCTCCATTCCTCCCCCCCTGCAACGTGCAGCCACCCCATTTGAAAGACCCAAACTCCATCGAAGCTTTTCCATCGCAGCAGCACTTTTCTTTGTCTCACACAAGAAAACCATGCCTGGGTTGTAAGACCTAATAAGGTCCCTTAATTCGCCAACTGTCGAATCCAACCCTAGTCCCCGACCGTTCCAACAAAGGATTCTCATTGGTCCCAACTACCCTACTCTGCAGGCATCGCCGATGGATCAAAATTGTTGAATTGCATCCTTGGCCTAACCCGCTCCGCCACTCTGATTCTCTTCTTTCCTAGACCATCACCCTTATATTCCACCTCCTCTCTTCTGCCCACATGCTGCCATACTTGCCTATTCCCTCTCTTCCTCGAAAGCGGACTATCCCTAACTTCCGCGCGGTGTACCTCATACATGCCACCTGCTCTACCTTTTCTGGGTTTCCTCACAAAATGTCACAGCTTTGTGTTTAGTTCATGGTCGACAACCTCTCTCAGTTTAGATGCACCTTTGCCCACCGAATCATCATTTTTGTCACCTCTCCGTGCAATAGCCGACATCCCATCCCTTACTGTGTGTGAGCGATGTTGTGGGATATCCCTAATGCTAGCACTGCCTCTAGTAGCAAAATCAGAGCCAAAGGTTACTATTGGAGCCACTCGCAGCAACACTCGGCTACTAAATACATTCATTGGTTTTTTGACCTTCTCTGAAGATGCTCACAAACACTCACCCCATTGCTTGTCCCCGTTCTAATCCTTGTTTTCGCATTCATCACAGGAATGATAAAGCCTTCCACAATCAAAGCAAAAATGTGGTATCTTCTCGTATTGCACATCAAACCACGGCCCCTCCTCATCATCATCACTTTTTTCTAATACGAACACCCCTAGTCAAAGGTTGGTCCACCCAAATTGATACTCTGATCCTCAAAAATTTGTTCCATGCCACACCATCTGGTTCAACATCCACTTGCACAATCTCCCCAAACCAGGACCCAATTCGCTCACCATGTATTTTATTCATCATCCTAGTGGGAGATCAAGCACACAGATCCAAACAGCCATCAAGTCAAATTACATGTCCGATCACCTAGTAGAACCATCAAAACCCTTCATCAACACAGCATGGAAATCAAACTGCAAAGGCCCATTGTTCATGACCTTCTTCCAATTACCAGCGGATGAAAAACAAACAACAAACTAGTTCTTATTGATCTCTATGAAAGAAGCAATCTTGTGCAGACCCCAGGCACGCGTCATCGCACGTTCAAGCACCATGAGGTTCAGAGGCTGAGAGGACAAAGCCTTGCCCACTGCAACCCATCCTTGACTCTCCGGTGTGGTCTTCTCTAGATCTACCATAACTAGGCCCCAATCTTCTTTCTCCATCAGCAACAGACCATCTAGCCACATTGACAACCTCGTTGGTGACATACCCCCCGCATCAGCCGCAAAGGCCGGAGCAACCTATATACCTCTACAAGCACGCTCACTCACACCTTAGATGGTCAAGAAAAAGGGTCACATCAACATGAGGTATTCGACTTATCCTTACCATATTCAGATATGTGGTAGTACAGAAAGGTGCTTAAGCCAACGATACCAATGATTGATGCTTAATCGATACAAGTGGTCTATGACACCCGGGTCTTGTCTCCCGAACTACCCCTAACACTGCCTACATCTCATCTCAATCTTAGAAATTCATCATCCAAACTCATTATTTTAGGGAGCAATGAACAAGCCATGTAGCTCACGAACGACGGTGATATCCATCGCTCAACTTCTACCGAAGACCTATGCAAAGGCTAAGCAATTACTGCATCAATTTGAATTTAGACCATGACACAATATTCCTTGGTTACAAGGCTCAGGATTAACAACTTTATCAAGATAGGTATTATACAACAAATAGGATCTACACATGTTCCCGACATCAACTCACTAAATATGCATATATGACCCGTAGCAATATCTACCAAATTAACCAACAATTCACTAAAATATAGGAGAAATATGATAGATGCTTGCCTAAAGCTTCATGTACTTCACTCACGAATTTCACTGGGTCGCCTTCGATTTCAAGCACACGACTCTTCGAAACACCATTCTCTAAATAAAGCAACGATGCATCGCAATGAGTATCAATGATATGCGATGAGAGATGCTCCACAATGCATGGTAATAGTGGAGATGCAATGCATCATGTCGTGAGTTTATAGCATCAATGATTTCTTAATTTGGGTTACTGTTAATCATTTAACATTTTTATTGGATTAATTAAGCTTAAGACAAAGCTTAATCCTAAATAAAAAGTTAATTATGTATAATATGAAGGTGATTATTTTGAATAAACATGGCATAATATAAAAAGATTACAAAAATTGGTTTCACCAATTTTGGGCATACCAATAATTAATTATGAATTATTAAAGATTAAATAAATTTCATTAATTATAGGAATTTAGTCGATATTTCATGATGACAATATTTTTAACATGTACATAATGATAATACAAAGCTAACAAAAGTAGTTTCATGATTTTTAGAGCAACATAGAAATTTCTATGCATTTTCTAGTGTCTCAGCCGATTTTTAGTGCAACAATTATTCCATTTTGCAAATTCCAGGAATTAACCAAAAACTAAATGCTTCAACACTTTTTGAACTCAAAGTCGGCTAGCCTCTAAGACCACAAGTGGGGTCAGGCTGTTGACTCGGTCAACATGACCTTGAGCACGGCCGCACAGTGCCATGGCTAGCCTCGTCGGCATGCACAGGAGTGTGTGGTGGTGCATCTCACCGCCAGCACATGGCAACAAGGTTCGGCCGGCCGAGGACACCACAAGAACTAGCGCGCAACAAGGAACCCATCTGAGCAAAGCTCTGTTGGTGGGCCCGATCAAAGCCAGGCCGGCGGCGAGCACAAAGAGACGGGGACGGGTGGCTCACACGAATGGTCGCGCCGTTGATGGGCCAAGACTAAAAACGCACGTGTAAAAGCCCAAGGGAGGTCTAGGGAAACTTACTGGGCTCTGTTGGGACAACGGAGTTGCGATGTGGTGGTGCATCAGTGAGACTGAACTAGAGCTACAAGGGCTGGAGAAGAAAGGGCGTAGAGGCTCAATTCGGTTAGGAAAGGATGGGGCTCGCATGGGAATCGGTTAGAGAAGACTCTAGCCATCCTCTCCTTCACCTCTCGTGGCTTAGCTGTGCGAATCCGTGCTCGGGTGCATCGGCTGCGCAGAGGCTCTCTGCTCTGTTCAGCTATGGAAGAAGGAAAAAAGGGCTTGAGAGAGAGCTGCAGAGGGGAGACAGAAGAGAGGCGGCGGCCTCGCTTGTTCAGAGAAAACGATGCCAATCTAGGTTCGGTGTGACGGCCTGCAATAGTTGAGCAACTCCGTGGCAACGCGTGATCTGTCCGAAGGTGCACCAAAGTCCAATGAACAGTAACCGACATAAAAAATATCCTTCCCTTTTTCTCTGATATAAAGGAAGATCTTTTGATGCCCCAAAATAATCTTCAAATTTTTGTAGATATTCATAATTCAAGTACAACCCATTTTAACTGGTTTGACTAAAAAACCTGAGCCAAACACAAATTAAAATTCCCTAAATTTTCTAACTTTTCTAAATTGCCCTAATTTTTAAGGCCTCAATTTAAAATCATAAAATCTAGAAAATTCACTGATATTCTTCATATGTCATGAACTAATTTTTAAAATTATTTCAAGCCCTAGGTTACATAGTAATTTTGTGAGTTCCTTCACAATGCATCACTTTTTATTAAACTTAACAGTTTAAGTTTTATTTCAAATGCATTAGTTACTTACTTAAAGCTTCAATTATGATGCTAATGATGCTCATAAATGCTTAATGCCATGAAATAAAATTTTGGTCTATGACAAGTTGGTTTGGCCTATCATAGGGGTCGAAACTATGATTGAGGTGTTGTTCAACCTTGATGGTGGAAACATTGGTTAGGGTGTTGTAAGGTTGGTTAAGTCAAGATGGCTGGGATCTTGAGGTGATTGGTTATTTACAATTATTTACTTAATTATTATTGTTTTTTAAATGTTTTACTTAAATATTGTTTATGCAAAAGAGTCATATTACCATATTGTTGTTAAAACTTCATATGCATATTAATTCCTCACAACTTGTTAAGTATGATATGTGCACACTCTTACTATTACCAAACACTCAGTTAGAGAAGAAATCGAAGAATTTGCTGAGGATGGATCGTTCTAAGATGCATTCTATATCGATCTTGCCCGAGGGGATTGAGATAGGGAATGGCGGCTAGGTCAGCAACGAACCCTACAGGATTGAGATAGGGAGATGGGGAGCAGTGCAGCGCAGCCACGGTAAGCGACGGGGATAACAACAAGGTCGGCAACAGGCCCGAGGGGAGTGAGATAAGGAGATGGGGAGCGGGACAGTGTGGACACGGTCGGCTCAGCTATGGTAGGCAATGGGAATGACGGTGAGGTCAGCGATGGGTGAAGACGAGCCCAAGGGGTAGTGTTAGCCGAAGTGGCGATGCTGACCACCACACCACTTTGACCATCATACCCATAGGGATCGATATTCTGGAGGGGAGTGAGATGGGAAGTGCGGTGGCCGAGATATTTATAGAATCCTTATCACTGTCGATTTTAGCTATGAACCAGTAATGATGAGGATTATCACTGTCGGTTCATAATGGCTCAATCATTGATCTGTCAGTTGAGCTTATAAACTGGCAGTGATAATCTTTATCACTGTCGGTTTGTAGCATGAACTGGTGGTGTTGTATCACTATCGGTTCATAACTAAAATCGATAATGATAGTGGCTATCATTGTCGGCTCTTAATGGCTCAATGTTAGATCTGTCTATTCAGCTAATGAACTGGTAGTGATACCTTATTGTTGTCGGTTATTACCAAACCAGCAGTGAAATAGGGGCAAAGATGATCTTTTCTGTAATAGTGTGTGTTCATCACCTTGCAATAGCAAAAAAAAAAAAAACCCTCGTTTACTAGTGAAATTAAGAACCCTGATCAAGAGTTGAGTGTTATTAGGTTTTTTGGTTACTAGCTGCGTGATCAGATCAAATGACCGGAAACACGTGCGGTCGCAACACTATCATCAGGAGCAGCTAACTAGGCTTTGTCAACTTTGGGGTCTCGCTTTGGCCTTTGCAGATAACATAGCAAAGTTGGAGAGAACTTAACTGCTAACCACAAAAACTGGGTTGGTTACTCGGTACTCAACAGCAGCCACAGTAGCGTATGGGGCAACGCTGGCTGGCTGGCTGGCCAGGTGGAGTGTGTATATAAGCATGTGTGTGCTGGGCTTACATGACAAGCAGGCAAGGCCAGCGGCGTGAGCGAACTATATAGGGCGGGGCAGTTAGCTGTAGCCTTTAGCTAGCTTAAGAGAAGGGAGATCATCACATGGAACTTGCCGGGACATGGAGGAAGGTGATGCCTTTCATGGCCATGGTCTTCCTCCAGTTCGGCTACGCTGGGCTGTTCCTCATCTCCGTCGTGTCGCTGCGGCAGGGCATGAGCCACTATGTCCTCGTCGTCTACCGAAACGCGGTCGCCGCCGTTGTCATGGTGCCGTTCGCGCTCTGGTTTGAGAGGTGGTGGTTGATCGATCCGTCCATCCATCTATCCCTTCTTATTTCACATAGACATATATAGTAGTTGATACGTACCTTCGTGGGCGCCGTTATGCATGTTGAATTGATTATTAGTTACGTATATTTGCTTAAGTCAAATGGGTCAGTAAAATGGTTCACAAGTTTTGTTTGTTTGTAGCTCAGTTTTCCCAGTTTTATTAATTATAAGTATCGTGTTTTTACTTTTGATCCAAGATGTTTTTAAATTGGTTAAGCTGAGCTATAGATAGCTTTAATAAGGTCGATCACTGGATACTTTTTTCACACAATTATATGTGCCACACTACATGCGTTCTGACATATCATGCTACTGCATTCTGTCAGGTTCTTAGTTGTTCATTATATCACTTCAAATGATGTGACTTTGTTTTGCTAAATATGATTACATATCTCACCTAGTATCAAACTCGAACAACAAGATTTTCCAATAAAGTTATCCATACTTAATTTACCCTTATAAAAATGACCGAAATAAAGGTCTCTTACAAACTATTTAAATATTTACAGTGGTTCTAGTGCCGGCACACTTAAAGACAGGAGTGTGACAACAAAGTTGAATTGCACATATATACTGTATTTTTTTGTGATTAAATTAAATACTTTGTTTAATATTTGTGTCTCTCCTTATGGTCAACATCTGTCTCAGATTCTACTTATATATACATTAGCTACCTCAAATTATAATACAAATACAATCTGTGGCGGATAAAACAAAGAATTAAATGTTTTAACGCTAATATATGTAGATTTTTCATTAATTTCCAATGTAGGGTATTTCCTTACACATATAGTTATAGCAAGCTACTTAAGACTTTTATGTTGCCCCGCTCAATCTTGCATCGAAGCCCTATAGACGATAGTCATGAGCAAATGAAAGGATTCTGTTGCAAATAATGCAAGAATATTCTAAGGAACAAAGTGGCTGAAGGAGATCTCGACACATGGTGGAACTAAGGAGAGGCTATCCCATTTAGTAGAATTTCACAATACTTCTAAAGTAATATGGACCGTCCATTAGTCATGAGTTAATGATTAGGATTAAACATGATGACCTATCACCCCTTGGGAGGTAATAGGTCACCAGGCCAATAAATATCTTTCTTATTAGGCATGTAGTATGAAAGGCCATAACTATTTTGGAATATGTAATTTTTTGTGTGATAATGTAAGCATAGACAATCATGTTTTTTAATCATACAAATGCACGTACCACAACTGAGTGTAATAATCTCCTTAAGATCTATTAATTTGGATTGTATAATGTTCTTAGCTAGGCTGGAATGAACAAAGGTGAGATCGCAATCCTTCAGTTGCTTGCTTCATCAACAACCTATCATAACTGAATAAATTAGATACAAGTTCTTGTCCCATTCTTGAATTCATAGTTAGTTGAATCCAATCAGTAATTGAATTTAATTTGAATTCACTTAACATTTTACACTATCAGAATACATAAAAGAAGAAGAGACCTCCACCATACATGGCCACTTTATTAAATGCATTCATTGACTCTTACGTTAATTAATCCTATTAATTTGGCTATCTGGGTTGCTGATAAAACAAAGCCAGGATAATCATATTTGTTAAATTAATGGAAGGTACAGATCGAGAAAGAAACTTTCGGCTGTAGTCATTAAAGCTTCATTCTATCAGTTAGCACTACTTGTCACTTAAAGCTTCATTCCATCGTTGGTCGTTGTCTAGTTTTTCCATGAAAAAATTTAGATAAATAAAGGAAAGAAAGAGACCTCGTGTCCATTATTAACAGTATGTACCTTTTGCATGACAGGAAAACAAGGCCCAAAATGACCCTCTCAGTGTTCTTCAAGATCCTTGCTCTGGGACTACTTGAGTAATGATCCAACACGACTACATTTTGTAGATTTTTTATGGTTTTGAATTTAACAAATTCTTACTATTACATTTCTTAATTTCTTAAATTAATAAAGGCCCGTGCTTGACCAAAACTTCTTCTACATGGGAGCCAACTACACATCTGCAAGTTTCTCGTCAGCACTCACCAACATATTGCCTGCTGTAACTTTTGTAAATGCCATCATACTCAGGTGACCCTCAATTTTATTTTCCTTTTCTATTGATCACCTTTGTTATTTTTATAATGTTTGATCACCTTTGTTAAGTGAAGTTTGTAAGCACTATTACTTCTTATGATATATATCACTACAGTTTCCTTTGTTTTCAAAACCTAATAAACAAATTAATGATAAACCTACAAGTTTCTATTTGCTGCCCTTAAAAACAGAAGTGATTTTTTTTGTTTAAAGCTAAATTCAAAATTCTGAGCGAAATCTGAAGAGAAGACCTATACAACATTATCTTTGTTCAAGCTTTTGATTTGTCAGAAAGAAGACAATATAAACTTTAGGTTTCGCGGGGGTTTGATTGCCGTTGTACAATATTGACTCCCGTAACAACCTTGTTTCTATCTTACATTTTTTGAGGAAACTGTTCATCTCTTACAGAAAGATCCGAGCAATTTAAAAGTCTCTAATTTCTTGATCCAACTGACAATTAAGGATGGAGAGAATAAACATCAAGGAGCGTCGGAGCCAGGCTAAGATTGCCGGCACGGCCATAACAGTCGGTGGTGCGCTGCTCATGATGCTCTTCAAGGGCCCTATTGTCAACTTCCCATGGACCAAGCACGTCAGCCACGCCGTCTCCGACAGCGGTGCCCACAACAGCGGCCACTGGCTCATGGGCATCTTCATGATCCTGTTAAGCTGCTTCTGCTGGTCTGCCTTCTTTATACTCCAAGTAATTAACTAATCTTCCTGGCTCTGATGATAAAGTGCCATTTTATTTTGTAGTAGATACAGGGTTTGTGGACATGTTTTACACTTTTCCCGAAGAAGATTGTGCTGTTACTAAATCACCTGAAAAAATTTCAGTCATACACGTTGAGAAGTTACCCAGCTGAGCTCTCCCTGACCACGCTGATATGCGCCATGGGCGTCGCACAAAGCGGTGCTGTCGCCCTAGTCATGGAGCACGATACCAAGGCTTGGTCGATCGGGTTCGACATGAGGCTCTTCACGGCTGTCTACTCTGTAAGTAGTACTATTATGGTCAATCTTGTATCTGAATTTTTACCAGCTCATATCTAATTCTAGTTGATCTATTCATGGTCCTATATGTAATTAACCAATTGTTTTTGCCTCTGTTCTTCAGGGCATAATGTGTTCAGGGGTTGCTTACTACGTGCAGGGGATAGTGATCAAGGAGAGGGGCCCGGTATTTGTCACTGCTTTTAGCCCTCTCTGCATGATCTTAGTGACTGTGCTAGGCTCCTTCATTCTTTCTGAGGTCATCACCTTGGGAAGGTATACACGCCTGCTCCATGATTAGTTATAATTGTAAAAGCACAAAAATCATAACGTCTCATTTAATTTGTTCGCGCATATGTAGGGTGATTGGTGCGTTAATCATTGTTATTGGCCTCTACGCTCTTATTTGGGGCAAGAACAAGGAGCATGTGAATCAAATTGATAAGGAAAACAATTTTGAGAAGCAAAAGACTTTGGAGCTACCATTCTCAACTACTGACGTAAACAAAACGAGCAGTCTCGGCAACATTTAGGAGTTACTGAAGCAGCGTCAAGGAATGATTGAGGCAACCTGGCGACTTCAGTGTGCGTGTCTCCTGATGTTTGCTGTTTTTTTTTTCCTTGGCTATGTATCGCACCCATTGATGTAAGGCTAGTAGCCTAGCATGTAGTATGTATGTCGTCTAATTGTTGTACAAGGTGCAATGTTAGGCCGCTATCGCTCATTCTGCAAATTTATGGAACTGTCAAATAAAACCACTATATATTTTTGTTGAGATATACCACTTGATCATGCTTGAAGCACTTGTTATATTTAGCTTTTCGAACTAGGTACATATGTCTCTACATATGTATGTCACCTGCAAGAGCACAATGTATTGTGTCATCCTTTAGAATACCGGGAGTATATCTAGTGATAATGATGAGCTAAGTGTTGAAAATTTAAAAAATTCTTGCAGATGTTCTTTGGATTTTTTGCATGTGTTGTTTGAGAATGTGCCCAGGTTGCTTACAACATTTTCAAACACTGCTCGTAACAAATCCAGGACCCGTAGCGACTTAGCCATTCTGGCATCCATGTTACTCTCAACGTAGTGGCGTCAATTAGCTACAAGACTAATACGAGAAAATGTCACCATGTGTCTTGCTTGTTTTTTCCTTAGGGCTTTCACCCATCACTAGTGTCACAACAAAAATAGTACCCGGTGATTCAATCTTACCCATATCAATCTTGAGATGAATTTGGGTAGGGAAAGGGAGCAGCGGCTTCATTCCCAAAGAAACAATAAACAAGCTGGAGGGTGTGATCTTTTTTTGGGGGGGGGGGGGGGGGCGCTTTTGTTCATTCATGTTTGAACAGATAAATCAATAATTTCTGGAGTTGAGCTGAACCTTGTCGACTAAGACCTCCATATTAAAAGCATGCCTTGCTAAAATTACCTCCATATTGCTATAATGCCTGGCTCAATTATGACCCCAAAGATCAATCAAGAAGATGATGATGAGGATAATAATATGGATGATTTTTCATCAAATGATGATAACAATCCTAAGGAAAGTCATAAAGGAGAATCTAAGTCACGTCAGCAGGAGATTTATAAGGAAGGAAATACATCAAAAGTCAGGAAATGTCAAGACATTGTGGTTGCGGAGGAATCAGCTCCCTATGATGTGGTGGCTCCAATTGCAGGTTTTGATCCCAAGGAGGGAGTTCTAATGGTATTTTCAGACTTCAATAGGCACATTGATGGGGGTGATACAAACTTATCTCTAGATGTTGATATGAACAGAGAAATCATAGATTCCAGGACTAAGCAATTACAAGATGGTGAGGAGTTGAATATACCTAGTATGTCTCAGGGTAATAAAGATGCAAGTCATGACAATCATAGATAGAAAGGAAGTGCTAAGGACTTATATTTGTACAAACTACTTTTGTAAAATTATTTCCCTTTTAGTTTTTCTTACCATGTCTACTGCTCTTTATAAAACTGTTACTAATTTTCTATCTTCTTCAAAATTTTAGATGGCCCACATGAAGATCACCCCACATAAGCATGTGCTGGTTCCAGATCAGGAGATTCCCGCTTGTGCTATCTGGGCGCATTAACCCCCTACTGAATTCTACTCCGACTGACAGCTTGCCAGCTACTTCGCCCGTACGCTGTGGTACCTGCTTCAGGGACTGGGCTATCACGACGCTCCACTCTACAAGGGAGTTACTCCTGGGCAGTGGAGGTGACCATGTTCGAGAAGCCCACTGATGACGGTCTTCGCCGAGTTCGCTGAGTCCACACCGCCGTCGCCCTCGGAGCTACCTTCGAGACAGGGATCGAGGACGCCGCCCGCCAGGCTCTGGCTGTTCTCTATAGGGAGAATAGACATGCCCTCCATCTCACTCAGTTCGGCAGGTTCCTGCAGCGCCCGTCCGAGAGTCTGGAGGTCATCTTTGCGCCTGTCAACAACGAGCCAGATATCCGTCTGAGAGAGCAGGTCGGCCTCACTGCTGCCCTATACGTTGAGCTCGACAGAGCCCTCAACAAGCTGGAGGATATGCATCAGCGTCACGCAGAGCAGGAGTAGAGCATCCACGAGCTGCAGATTCTACTGGAGGACCCCAACCAGTTCCCTGAAGAGGCTCCCAAGGCACCCGTGGCTACACCACCTCGTTCCCCATCACGCAAGAAGCTTCATCTAGTAGATGCAGCGGGTCCTTTAGGCACAATAGGCGAGGAGTAGAGTCGAGCTAGGAGGATGTTCTTAGCTGAATAATTGTTTAGTGTCGTGTGCTCTAGTTGTCTTGTGTCGTCTGTTCTAGTGTGTGCTTGTGCTGGTGTCTGTAGTGTGAACTTTGTAATGAGTTGGATCTTTGCTTGAGTGTTAGTGTAATGTAGGGTTTCGCCTCTACATTACATCAGTTAATAAAATAATAATAGTTATGAGCCCCTTTCTTTCTTTCGTACTATATTTGTCATTTCCTATTCTTGTCCTGTTTTTCCGCTCTTGCTTTTCTCTTATGTTCCCCGCTCGTACCTTGGCTACCATTAGATGGTGAACACCAGGTGTGACAACACCAACACCACCAACACCAACAACACCAACAACAAAAATGTCAAAAACAAAACCAATGCCAACCACCACGACCTTCCACCCCCACCCCCTCTGATGGATGCTAATCAAGTGATGACCATTCTCCAAGGCCTAGTGCAGGATATCAACCAACAACCCCAAGGCCAGCAAGCACTGTCGAAGCAGCCGCAGTCTAGGCTCAGAAATTTCTTGAGCACTCAGGCACCCACCTTCTCTCAGGTAGTTGAGCCCATAGAGGCTGATGACTGGCTAAAGATAATAGAGAGAAAGCTACAGATAGCTCAGTGCATTGGAAGGGAGAAAGTTCTTGTCGCATCCCATCAATTGATTGGTCCAACTCAAGAATGGTGGACAGCTTACATTGCCACCCACGAGGATCCTTAGGAGATCACTTTGGCAGAGTTCTGGAACAGCTTTCGTGCACACCATGTTCCCGCAAGTGAAGTGAAACTGAAGAGGAAGGAGTTCCTCAGTTTGAAGCAAGGACCCATGTCAGTAAGGGAATACCTCACCAAATTCACCCAGCTCTCCCGCTACCCCTCCCCCCAATGATGTGGATACTGATGAAATGAAACAAGATTTTTTCCTGGAGGGTCTCAACACTGGCCTACAGTATGCCCCCTCAGCCAACGAGTACCCCAGTTTCTAGAAGCTGGTGAATAGAGCTTTCATCATAGATAAGAAGTGCCAGAATCTGGGAGAAGAACGCAAGTGTAGTATGCAAGGATAGTCTTCTGGCGGCAACACCCATCCCCGCTTCAACCCTCCTGCCACAGGTCCAATATTCCGCCATGGATGGCAGAATCAGTAACAGAGGCCGCCACAGAAGATGCCTAATCAGGTTGCAGGGTCGTACAAGCCGCCAGTGCAGCCAGCGTAGCAATCTCACCCCAACTCTCAGCAGCAGTGACCTAACAACAACTAGCCCCAGCAACAGAATCACTCAGGTCAAGAATTAGGCAACATTGGCCCGTGTTTTAGTTGATGCAACTTCGGGCACCTTGCCAACAAGTGTCACAAGAAGCAACAGGGCCAAGCACAGGCCCAGGGCAATAACAATCAACACCAACAGCCTTGACAGAATGCGATGCATGGTTGAGTCAATCACGTTGCAGTGGAAGAAGCCCAGGATGCTCCTAATGTAGTGTTGGGTATGTTTTCTACAAACTCTCACCCTACTACAATTTTGTTTGATTCTAGGGCTACACATTATTTCATATCATCTCAGTTTGTGAATACATATAAATTGCCAAGAGCACTAATGAAAAATCGAGTGCTAGTTAGTTCTCCTGGAGGAGAAATGAAAAAATCGAGTGCTAGTTAGTTCTCCTGGAGGAGAAATGGAATCAAGGCATATATGCCCTAAAATAAGTATATGCATAAGGGGGTAGACTTTCTTACCAACCTCATCATTCTGGATTCCAAGAGAATTGATATCATACTGGGAATAAACTAGTTGACCAAGTACAATGGAATCATTAGATGTGCTATGAAGTCAGTACAGTTGACACACACAGATGGTACTAAGGTGGAATTCCAAGCCGCGACGGAGTCAGCTATCAATGCCAGTCTCAACAAGGCCAATGCGGTAGAAGATAGAAGAGTGGTTAGTGAATTTCTAGACGTCTTTCCGGAGGATTTGTCAGGTATGCCACCTGATCGCGAAATTGAGTTAGTACCTAGAACAGCTCCTATATATAAGAGACCATATAGAACAGATGCTAATCAGTTGGCTGAGCTCAAGGAGAAAATCCAAGAGCTACTAGACAAAGGGTTTATCCGCCTCAGTTCTTCTCCCTGGGGAGCCCCAGTTATCTTCGTACCGAAGAAGGATGGAACCCAAAGGATGTGTATAAATTATCGAGCTCTGAATGAAGTAACAATCAAGAATAAGTATCCTCTACCCCGCATTGAAGATTTGTTTGACCAATTAAAAGGAGCATGTGTGTTCTCCAAGATTGATCTTCGGTCTAGGTATCATCAACGGAAGATCCGTGCCTCAGATATTCCAAAGATAGCATTCGTCACTAGGTATGGTCTATACGAGTACATAGTAATGTCTTTCGGGTTGATAAATGCCTCAGCCTACATCATGTATCTGATGAATAAGATCTTCATGGAGTATTTGGACAAGTTCTTTGTGGTATTTATTGACGACATCCTAGTTTACTCTAGGAACAAAGAAGAGCATGAGGAACATCTAAAGATGGTATTGCAGAAGCTCAGAGAGAATCAGTTGTATACTAAATTGAGTAAATGTGAGTTCTGGTTGAAGGAACTTTCCTTCCTTAGTCAGATTATATCAGCAGGAGGTGTGTCTTTGGACCCATCCAAAGTAAGGGATGTTCTGAACTGGAAACCACCACGGTATGTTTTGGAGATCCGCAGTTTCTTGAGTCTAACTGGGTACTATCATCGTTTTATAGAAGGTTTCTCCAAGATAGCGAAGCTAATGACAGAACTACTAGAAAAAGGAGCACAGTTCAAGTGGACCGCCGCTCGAGAAGCTAGTTTCAATGAATCGAAGGAAATATTAATCTCAGCTCCGATATTGATCATGCCAAATACTTAGAAGCCATTTTCTATATATTGTGATGCATCTCGTCAAGGTTTGGGTTGTGTGCTCTTGCAAGGTCATGTTGTAGCATATGCATCCAAGCAGTTAAGGAAGCATGAAGAGAACTACCCGACACATGACTTGTAGCTAGCCGTGATAGTTCATGCACTCAAGATCTGGAGGCAATATCTGATAGGTCAAAGATGTGAGATCTATTCAGATCATAAGAGCTTGAAGTATATCTTCACTCAACTGGATCTTAACCTTAGACAACACAGATGGTTAGAGCTCATCAAAGATTATAATTTGGGAATCAACTATCACCTAGGAAAGGCAAATGTAGTAGCCGATGCCCTAAGCAGAAAGACTTAGGTCAATGCTATAGCTCTGCAAGAGATGAGTCCCGAGCTATGCAAGGAATTCGAGGAGTTGAATTTGGAAATGGTGTGTAACAACGAGATAGTTGCAATGGAAATAAACTCAATGCTAAAACAAGATATAAGGAAGGGTCAGCTTGAGGATGAAACAATTTTGGAAATCAAGCAGCTCATCCAAGTCGGCAAAGCCCCAGATTTCATAGAAGACGAGCAAGGTACAGTGTGGTACAAGCACTAGATATGTGTTTCGGACATGAAGGCTATTCAGGATACAATTCTGCACTAGATATGTGTTTCGGACATGAAGGCTATTCAGGATACAATTCTAAGGGAAGCTCATGATTCAACATATTCCATTCACCTAGGAAGAACCAAGATGTACCAAGATCTTAAAGATCAGTATTGGTGGTACAGAATGAAACGTGCAATGGTAGAATATGTGACTTTGTGTGATATCTGTCAGCGAGTCAAAGCCGAGCATCAAAGACCAGCAGGATTGCTATAGCCATTGAAAGTACCTAAATGGAAGTGGGACGAAATTAGCATATATTTCATGGTGGGTCTACCGCAAACACAGTCAGGATATGATTCCATATGGGTCATAGTCGATCGTTGACAAAAGTAGCCTATTTCATTCCAGTCAAAGAAACCTATCAAGGTCCAAAACTACCTGAGTTATATATGTCCAGAATTGTCTATCTACATGGAGTATCCAAGATCATCGTATCTGATTATGGCAGTCAGTTTACTTCACGGTTCTGGCAACGCTTGCATGAATCTATGGATACAAGGTTGAATTTTAGCTCAGCATATCATCCGCAAACTGACGGACAGACAGAAGAAGTGAATCGAATCCTTGAAGACATTTTTAGGGCATGTGCTTTGAAGAATGGTAACAACTAGGAAAAGAATATGCCGTATGTGGAGTTCTCGTACAACAACAGTAATCAAGCTAGCCTCAAGATGTCTCCTTTTGAAGCCTTATATGGAAGGAAGTGTAGAACCCCATTGTTCTGGAACCAGACCGGGGGAAGCTAAGCTTTCAGTCCTGAAGTTCGGAGAGAAGAAGAAAGACAAGTACAAGAGATTAGATATAATCTGAAAACTGTTCAATCCAGACAAAAGAACTAAGGAAATAATCGACGCCAAGAACTGACTTTCAAAGTAGTAGACTTTGTGTATCTCAAGGTGTCATCGATAAGAGGTCTACATAGATTCAAGGTCAAATGCAAGCTTTCACTTCAGTTTATTGGTCCGTACCAGATATTGGAAAGAGAAGGAGAAGTAGCTTACCAACTTGAATTGCCAACTCAACTCTCTCGAGTGCACGATGTTTTCCATGTGTCGTAGTTGAAAAAGTGTCTAAGAGTTCCCGAAGAGCAGCTACCACTAGAAGAACTGGATGTACGAGAAGATCTCTCCTACCCAGAATATCCAATCAAGATTCTTGAGATGTCAGAATGGGTTACCCGAAATATGCGAGTCCGTATGTGCAAAGTGTAGTGGAAGCATCACTCAGAAGAGGAAGCAACTTGGAAAAGAGAAGATGATATAAAGGCAGAGTTTCCCCACCTCTTCTCTGATCCTTCCGAATCTCGAGGGCTAGATTCAACCTAGCAGGGGTAGGTTTGTAACACCCTAAATTTTTAATTTTTGCAATAGTTCAAAATTTTGCTAGAATTTAAATAGGAGTTATAGGTTTGTTCATTTTAGAAGGAAATTCATTTCTAAATTTAAATTTGCCATAGGTTATATTTAAGTTTGTTGCATTCATGCTGCAGTAGTTGCAATAGGGTTTTATGCGTGAAAAATATTTGCCAAAGTTCTTAGAAGGCACTCGTTTAAACCTATTTTGAAATTGGTTCAAAATATAAAAAGAAAAAGCAATTTCAATTTATAAAACCCTTCAGGGCTGAATCCCTCCCCCGGCCCATTTCCTCCTCCCTCCCCCTCTCCCTTCCTCTCTCCGCGTGGGCTTCCTGCTCACTCCCCCGTGCTGGGCCGCGCCAGAGCCGGCCGACTGGCGTGCCTGAGCCGCATACTCCCTCCTCTGTTCCACTGCTGTGTGGGCCCCGGTTGGAGCTGAGCCGCGCGCCCAAACCACTGAGTCACCCAAGCTGGCTCCACTTCTCCTTCCTCCCGCCGGGGGTTCCGCCCCCAATTTTTTCCCTATCACCCTTTCAAATATGAGCCACCTCAGTCCATTTCTCGCCAATTAAGCGCCTCTACCACAATCCCCACCCCGCAATCCCCCAACCCTGACCGTTTCCCCCTCGTTTAACCCTCTCAAATTTGAAAACCGCCGCTTTTAATGCCATTAAGGCCGCCGGCCATTTTCTCCAATTTCCAGCCAATTCTCTTTCCCTCTCACGCATATAAGTCGCCCATCACTTTGGTAAGCTTCCGCACTTTTCCCACTTGCTCCCACCTCATTTCCCGCTCGAAATCATCTTCGACGCCTTGTTCTTCTTCAACGCTGGTGAGTAGCTCCGCTGCTTCATTTTTGTGGCTAGCGAGCTCTCTTTGAACATCCTAACCCTCTTCTCGTGTGCACAGGTGTCCGTTGGTTCATTTACACTGCTCCTCGGCCTCTCTCCGCTGCCGAACGCCACCCACACTGAGCTCGAACCCCGTCGACCGCTCCTCTCCATCGCTGGCCGCCCATCGCCCCTCTCCGCCACCGAGAAGCCCATGGTGAGACTCCTTGTGCCCTCCTCTTCATTTTGCGTTTTTCCCTGTCGCGATCCGTGGCCAGATGCACGACTTCGCGCTTCTCCAGCGATGTTCCAGCCATGCACATCCGTCAGACTACCACCGATCATGTCCAGCACCACCGGCCCGACCCACCTTCGAACCTTAGCCATCTGATCTCGATCTAACAGCCCTGATTGCATACCCCTTCATCCATTTCATAATTGGTCCACCATGGACCTGGACCAGCCTCTAGGCCGTGGTCCATGGGTCCATGGACCCATTTCATGCATTTTCCAATAGAAAATTAATTCAATAACTGCTTAATGACGTCATAATCAAGATATTTAGTATAAAATATATTTGATTTATTCTCTGAAATTAAGTAAAACTTGCAGAAAAGCCCCTATAACTTTAAAAGCTTATAACTTTTTGCTCTTAGCTCCAATTTGGGCAATTTTCACGCTCAAATGTTCGTATAGAATTTTTTTATAGTGTTTTTACCTAGTTTTAGTATTGTTTTCTGTACTGTTCTTAGTAGTTTCCCCTGTGTGCTTTTTCCGGTTTGTCGATTAGGAGGTGATCAGTTCGGGAATTTGCAAGATCAAGTTTTTCAAGACTTCGAGAAACCCTCAGCTGAAGGAAAGTGTCCTTGAACATCTTGCTCCCATTTTAGGATTCATGTGTAGCTATTTAATCCTTAATTGCATGCTTGTCTAAATTGGAATCCCATGTTAGGGTTTACTAGCTTTTTGTATGATTATTTCTTGTCGCCGTTGATGAGTCATGGTTAATGATGTGTAGATATGCTAGTGTTGTCAAGTTGAGTAAATGTTAATCTTGACTAATAACTATGCAACAAGAATTGGGTATGGAAATTTTATAGCAACATGGTATAGGGATCCCAACAGAATGTTAGTTTGATGATGGTGCGGCTATGCACGTATGCGAGTAATGCATAGTTGGTTTGTGGTTGCTCTTGTGTGGGATCCTAAGGACCGGATCTTGAAGGATGTAACCCGACTTAATCACACAACCACGAGGCTCTATATGGGTATGGTCTGGCTAACTAACTAGCCACCCCTCCGTTTCTGTGGGCACCAATGGATAGTTGAGTGGCACAAAAGGGGGCTTCTGTAGCGATGGAATCATCTGTTAGTGGTGAAACCTCAGTGGGTCCCTATGGATCTGTGGAAGCTTTGTAAAGGCCTTGTAGTGAGACCCCGACTTCACACCCCGGAAGTGTAAAGCAACACAGGAATCATGACTTGTAGGGAAAGCTGTGCAAACTCTGCAGAGTATCAAACTGATCAAATCAGCCGTTCTCATGGTCAAGAGCAGGCTTGGACTTCTTCATGATTAGATGGGATTAGGGTTTTGGTATAGTTGGTCGAGTAGCCAGGTAATGGAATTACCTGGTGAGTCTTGGTAGTCGGATGGAATCCGATGAGTCATTCCTTTTGTTATGGTTGTGTCTCCACACTTAGTAAGTAGATTGCCTGTTGTTGAAGTCATAGGTCATAGTTGCTTAGTGCAGTTAACGAGTGTCTAACCTTTCCTTGACTTAAGCCCCATAGCATGTTTTTCCTTCTCTTGCGGAGTACATTATGTACTCACACTTGTTGTCCCCTTTCTAGCTTTCCCTCTGCTGTTCAGAAACCATCAATGAAGTTGCTTTCTTCGACGGAGATAACTTCGATCTGGAGTTGCTGTTCTAGGCTGGTGTGCCCCCGGTTGACGCCTATGGATGATAGAAGATGTGCTGGCACTGAAGCTCTCTTGTTACGTTGTGTTTTCTTATAGACCCTTGGGTCCTATTGTAATAAGTTAATATCGTTATTGTAATAATGACACTGTGATGATACACTGATGATGTAACACATGTATGAAACTTGATCCTGCCATACATGTGTTGTGCCCGATTTTGTTCCTTTAAAACTAGGTGTTACAATCTATCTCTTCAGGGAAGTCGAACTTCTCTAATATCTTAGGCCACAAGATGCTGGTCTTGATCAAATCATGAACCACGTGCGGAACACCTCGTTCACCAGTCCATAATTTGTAGCTGATGGGCACGTGATCCTTAACAGCAATCCCACAAACTGACTTATATGGCACTAGAACTCTCTCTAGTGTAGTTGGTTCCCCTGCTTATGAGAACTCTGTGATCACAAATCGTCCCGTAGGCATCTTCGAGGGACCTCAGACATGATGCCACTCTTGGGATTGCTCATTGTCATGACCCTCTAGAGTATTAAGCATCTGCGCATAAGCAAAAAAAACTATTGAGAACCTATACAATCATATGTAGAGCAGATGCATTCATCTACTTATGAATTACCTCATCGTCTCCACAGGCGTCTGTTTGGTCCAGGTTGAGGTAGTGGATCAGGCTACCTTCTTCAATGTTTGACGATGGCACTACATCTCCTTCTAGCACTTGAGCCAGATCGACGGTTGGTGTTGCCATCGCTTCCTACGAGTTCTGTATATGATGACGGCGAGCGATTGAGCATTCTACATATAGAGAACTGATGAAGGAGGAAGATAGAGATAATAGCCGACGAGGGAGGGAGAGAGGCTGCCAAAAGAGTGAGATAACCATGAAGGAGTCGATAGATAGAATGCATACACATACAATATTGTAATTGAGTACATTACGACCACATTTAACAAAAAAAAGTCACATCTTATGTAGCAAAATAGGCACAAATATGCACAAAGGTACTAACAAGTGACACATTGACCTTACAAGTCACATCATCATACATAGCAAAATAATGATTACAACAACAATTAGGATTACGACATCTTTACACATGAAATCAAATTTCTTCTCCTTTTTTCAAAGGTAGCCAATTTTAGCTCAGCTTGGATGACTTGACTGTTGTATGCTGCAATAGCTTCTTGTTTGGACTTACCTTTGTAACATGCTCCTTTAAATCCATTAACTCCAAAAAATGATATAGTACAAACCACACTAACACCAAAAAATATGTAAAATAAGTATGAAAACAACATTAGCATCAGATTGTGGAGATAATTATATATGAATGCATTCTCGACTGGGATAGTGAAAAGACGTGCAAGGTGCATGTGTAATAACCATCTCAGTCGAGCTTTGCAGTCATATGTATGGTCTCCAATTTCATCATTTGCAAAAGGAAAAATAAGTATGAAAACAGTGCAATTTTTAATACAACAAGTAACAGGAGTAAAAAAGAAATACTGCCTCAGTGGCTATAGCAAATGGTCTTATTAGGCACACATAATAGGAAAGATGTAGGACATTGACCACGGTTTGGACACATAAAAGAACCACAAGAAGCATCTATGGCTATAGCATATGTTCTTATCATTTGAACACACAAAAAGACCACACAAGCAGCATTTGTTCTTATAATTTGAACACACAAAAGGACTGACACAACATATATTCTTATCATTTGAATACACAAAAGGACCACAAGCAGCATCTTTTCTTATCATTTGAATACACAAACGAACCACAAACATCATCTGTTCTTATCATTTTATAACATACAAAAGGACCAGAACACAAACATCTGTTCTTATCATTTGGGCACATAAGAAGCCGACCATGAACCAGTACGAACTTGTGCTTAAACCCTAGGAATCGGAGGGGAGAAGAAGACGGGGGGGGGGGGAGCCGGGAGGCAGACCTCAACATTAGGGTGGTGGTCCACGGCGACGACGGTGGTGGACTAGGGCGCAGGGCACGACAATGTGGGCTCTTCGACGTTGGGGTGCTCGTCTGGGTGGAGGCGGTAGGCTCCTCGGCATCGGGGTGGTGGTTCTCAGCGATGGCGGCAGTGAATGAGGGTGCAGTGCACGGCAACATGGGCTCCTCGGGGTTGTGGAGGAGGCAGCAAGCTCCTCGGCGTCAGAGTGGTGGTTCTTGGTGATGACGGCAATGGATGACGGCGCAGGGCACGACAGCGTGGGCTCCTCGGCGTCGGGAGGTGATTCGGTGAAGGGCACATGCTAGGAAGGGCAAAAATTTTCTAAGTGTTAGAGGGCGCGGGCGTCAAATACTTTTATAGGGGACGACTTTCACTATCAGCTCAAGATGACGACCGACAGTGAAAGGGGATCTTCATTGTTGGCTTAATAGGATAACCAACAGTGAAACATATTTCACTGTCGGTCCAATAAGTCCATCGGTAATTAAACAACTTTCACTGCCAGTTGAATATGTTCACCAGTAGTGAAACCCTTTTCACTGCTGGTGCGGGGTCAAAAAATTGATTTAGCTACACGCACGCCGAGAATTGAACCCACGACCTGCCCCAAATAAGACGAAACAATTAAACCGCTGCACTACTCAAGTGTTTTTAGTTGACTTTGTACTATCTATAATTATTAACATTCTGTTGACCTAAAATTCTAATACATATTTATTTAAATTTGAACTTCCTATATACCAAAATTAAGTTTTGTATATACCTAAATTTCAAGGTTCAATTTTCTAATTTAATAAAAAATTAAAATGAATATGTTCATATCTAAGTTTATATATTGGGGCTTGCTATATATCTTAATTTCATCGATAAATATTTGAATCATTAAAAATTGAAAATAAATATGCTCATACCTATAGCTAATGTAAAGCATGTAATATGCAAATAGCAGTATGCTAGTGCTATTGCTAATTCATTAAAAAAAAATAGGAATACATAGCAATAGTGTTTATGCTATTGATAATTCATTAAAAATCAAAAATCAATATGCTAATACTTTGTCTTAACAATTCACCCTTCATTATGATCACGGCGTACATATGAAGGTTCATCGGTGTCTTCCATGGGACCTAGGTCGACGTCCTCTCCAAAAGAAGGTAGCGTGTTGAATTGATTGTAGTGTTCCTCGTCAACGATATTCTCCACTCCGACAATCCTTCTTTTTCCTTGAAGAATCACGTGATGCTCCTCCTCGCTAGCCGGGTCTGGATCCTTAACATAGAAGACATGCATAACATCATTCACAAGTACAAATGGTTCTTATCTGTATCCAATGAGTTTTTGGTCTACTGTAGTCATACCGTACTTGTCGATCTCTACACCTCCTGGGAGTTTAACCTATTGGCACCATGATATGCACCATTATATCAAAAAACGATGGAGAGAACAACTCCTCAAGCTGGGATATAGAGTCTCAACCACATCTTTCCACAGCCTATCTAGCTTGGTCAGATCGATGGCCTTCTGTGATATAGCTTGGTCGGATCGATGGTTGGAACATAACTTTATGATTGGATTTTGAACCTTCGGCCGCAGAATACCTCTAATTACAATTGGAAGTATATATATCATCATCACAAGACAATCATGAGACTTCATGCCAGTTAATTTCAAATCTTTTATGTTTACTAGTCTCTTTATGTTGACGGAGTAACCGGATGGAACTTTAATTCCATGTAAGCACTCACACATTGCAATTTTCTCTGCCTTGCTCAGACTGTAGCTAGCGGGACCAAGATATTTGTCATCTTCTTTCATATCTTCGGGATGTAGATCTTGTCTGGGTTTCAAATATTTCATGTCATTCCGTGCTTGGAGTGCATCATTTTTTTTGTTAGGTATGTGCATGACATCGATTGCGTGTAGAACCACTAAATCCAGCCAATAAGCTAAGCCATAAAAAATAGATTTCTTTTTTAACATAGGATCTCTAAGATTAGATTTTAGAACCAGTGTACTCCTGCATCCGTTTCTAAGGATAACCCTAAGTCCCTTTACCATCTCATGTACTTATCTCCCAGTGCGATCGAGTCTCAACTTTCCTATCAAAAGCTCTCATGTTGTTACGGTACGAGTGATCCTTGCGAAAAAATTTACGATGACCTAGGTATACCATTTTTCAGCTGTTCTTCAGCCACAAGCTCTCTGTTTTATCTAAGCAATGCACAATAGCCTTTGACAATCTGGCTTAATAGGTTGCCAAGGGTTGAACAATCCTGGATTGTTATGAACAACATTGCGTGTAGGGTGAATTTCTCTTATTCGTATGCATCGTATACCTGCACACCATCATTCCATAGTACTACAAGATCTTCATTAATGGTTTTAGGTAGACATCAATATCATTATCAGGTTGCCTCGGCCTTGGTATCAACACCGGCATCGTAATGTACTTCCGCTTCATACACAACCAAGAAGGAATGCTATAGATACATCGAGTCACAAAGCGAAGTGCTATAACTATAGATACATAGATTCACAAGCGAAGTGCTATAACTACTGCTCATGTTGTCAAATGGATTCATCATATCCGTACTTAACCCAAATCTTATATTCCTCACATCTTCTGCAAAGAGCTTCTTGTATTTCCTATTGAAGTTTCTCCACTGCATAGAATCAATAGGGTGTCTCAGCATTCCATCATCCTTGCGCTCCTCAGCGTGCCATCGCATCAGTTCGACATGCCTTTTGTTCGCGAATAAATGCTCCAAACGGGGGACTATAGGAAAATACTACATCACATTGACAAGATGCCTTTTCTTCTTTTCTTCACCATCGATATCATCACCGCCGCGCTTGTACCGTGCTACACCACAGACGAGACACGCTTCCAAGTCTGCATGCTCTCCGCGATACAACATGCAATCATTTAGACATGCATGTATTTTCTGCACTTTCAACCTCAATGGGCACACAACCTGCTTGGCCTAATACATATATTCTAGCATCACATTTTTCTTTGGAATCAATTTCTTCAAGAACAGTAACAACTCTGTGAAGCTTGTATCAGACCATCCATTGCTTGCCTTCAATTGTAATAGTGAAAGCACAGTACGCAACTTTGTGGCTCCTTCTCGCAACTCAGGAACAATGGTGTTTTAGAGTTCTCTACCATACGTTGGGGCTTTTGAAACTCTCTTTCATTGGTGATGTTCCCCTCTCCATCGTGCAATATCTGCTCCAGATCATCGGCGTTAGCATTGGCCAACATCTCCTCTAGATCATCATCGACCAACGTATCTCCATCAGACGGCATATCAGTGTATTCGTCGGTCGGCATATCGGTGCATAAGTCTTCGTCTTCTCTGTCAATGTATTGCCCTTCCTGTATGATCTCAGCTTTGCTATACTCGATCCAACAGGTATAGTCAGGCACAAAGCCCCTTTGGCATCAAGTTGGAATATATCTGATGGGTGGTAGAAAACTGCTTCTTGTTCTCATAATCGATGCATGGATAGAACATGTATTGAGATTATGTATTTGACTTGTGCGACGCAGCTGCTACCAGGAAACACTCCATGGCGTTCTTGTACTCTACTCTCACACATCTCGTATCGTACATCCATATTCTGTCCATCTACAATTATATCATTATTGTAAATCTAAATTCATAACATATAGAAGATTTTGCAATCACCAATAAATAAATTATCTCGACATCTTCTAACGGCAATTGGCTCGGGTTGGAGGAGCCGCCTTTTGTATGCTTTCGTGTCTACTTCTGATGAGTATTTGTTGGTATTATCCTTAAAAAATTTCATTATTATTCAACCCTTATGTATGACTAATTAAGTAAAAATGGAAAATAAATACACTCATACATAAAGTTTCTATGTTGGAGCTTGCTAATTAAATAAAATATAAAAAAATATAATTGTATCTTGCTACATACCTAAATATCATGGCGAAATTTTCTAATTCATTAAAAATCAAAATAAATATACTCATACCTAAAATTTCCATATTGGAGCATGCTAATTAATTAAAATATAAAAAATATAATTGGAGCTTGCTACATACTGTCGGTGTATTCGGAACCAGGGGTCCCTAAGTCCCGAGACCAGGCCGTCCATCCGCCACATGTCACCACCCTGCAAGATAAGAAGAAGCTAAGTCCCGGGAGAAGGTGCTCGGGGCCGCCGCCTCTGGTCCCCGAGCACCCCAGTTCCCCGATGATCCGCAGAGCCCAAATATCGGGAAGGAAGTGCTCGGGAGAGAGTGCTCGGGGCTGCACGTGGCAGCCCCCGAGGACTCGGTTCCTCGAAGGTCTCACCCAAGTGCTCGGGAGAGAGTGCTCGGGGCTGCACGTGGCAGCCCCCGAGGACTTGGTTCCCCGAAGGTCTCACCCAAGTGCTCGGGAGAGAGTGCTCGGGGCTGCACGTGGCAGCCCCCGAGGACTCGGTTCCCCGAAGGCCTCACCCAAGTGCTCGGGAGAGAGTGCTCGGGGCTGCACGTGGCAGCCCCCGAGGACTCGGTTCCCCGAAGGCCTCACCCAAGTGCTCGGGAGAGAGTGCTCGGGGCTGCACGTGGCAGCCCCCGAGGACTCGGTTCCCCGAAGGTCTCACCCAAGTGCTCGGGAGAGAGTGCTCGGGGCTGCACGTGGCAGCCCCCAAGGACTCGGTTCCCCGAAAGGTCTCACCGAAGTGCTCGGGAGAGAGTGCTCGGGGCTGCACGTGGCAGCCCCCGAGGACTCGGATCCCCGAAGGTCCCACCGAAGTCCTCGGGAGAGAGTGCTCGGGGCTGCGCGTGGCGGCCCCCGAGGACCCGGTTCCCCGAAGGTTCGCGCAAGATCATTCGACGACCCGCATTTCTCCACCGCCCCTGTCACTTCGCCAAGACGAAATGATTACGCCTTTCTCCGTGGCACCTTGGCGTTCGCATCCCCTCTTTCCCATTCAGGATATGTTGAGGTCGGCGCGCCTATAAAAGGAAAGGATGGAGAACACATAAAAAAAAGACCGGAAGTGTGTGAAGAAGAGGACGCAGATGCTCGAACCAGCTCAAGCCAAGCTAGAACACGAGAGCCTCAAGCTCTTTGTAAACGGCTCTCCCCTTGGAACCAGATACATCCTTGAAGAATTCCCTTCAAGGATAAATATAGCGCTCACACAGGAGTAGGGTGTTACGCCTCCGTGCGGCCCGAACCTGTCTAAACCCCGGTGCACCCATTTTTCTCGCATTAGGGCGATCATCTCCCACCAGCCATCGCATTTGTTTCCGTTCCCGCTTATTTCCCAAACAAGCTTATCCAGGATCATCCCCCCGGCCGAATCTCTAAAAAGGGGTCTCTCGGGATCCCTACGACAGGAGTTCACCCTCTGACAGCTGGCGCGCCAGGTAGAGGGGAATATCCCTGGATTGTTTGTTTCACTTTTTTCCCACAGGAAAAGATGGCCGGTGGGCACCGTCTCCAGCGTTCCGGCTCCACTTCCAGTGACGGAGCGCTGCCCGACGTCAGAAGGAACCCCGTCGCTGCTGCATGCCAGCAGCAGCCGCCGTCCGCATGCGCATTTTTTCCTGCTCAAGGGGATCAAGGCGCTGGGCCCATCAGCGCCGCCGCCACCGCGGCCAACACGCTTTCCGACCCCCAGCAGGTGGTCGGGACCCCGGCCGCTAGGTCCGCCTCTGGACCGCGCCGGGTGCCACCACGACACGGGCTCGCTTTTAGCGACGCTAGCCCAGGGAGCGCGCTGCTTGCAGCACATGCTCTCCTTAGGCACCCGCCCGTTCAGGCCACGCCGAACACTCCGGAAGGCCGGTGGATACAAGATGTCGTCGCTTTGGTCGGCACTGCTCGTCGCCAGGTGCAGACCGAGAGTCCTCGCACCACTTCCCGGCATGGTGCCGCCAGAGTCGGCTCCTCAACGGGCAACACCCGCACGGGCCGAGGGGTCTCCAGGCAGAGTGCCGTCCCCCTGGTCGCATCTGAAGCCCAGGACCTTCGTTTACACCTTGACGAGCGGAGGGGCCACGAGGATGCCCGAGTTACTCTCGAACGTCAGCGGGAGACCCGGTAGGGGGTCGGGGCAGAGGACCAGGCTTCCTCTCTCCCGGCCCACGGCCACTGGGGATCCCCGGCTCGCCGCTCCTCGCCACCGAGGACCCCCGCTCGCGCTGCGGGGTACGGCACCGGTTGCCGTGCTTTCACCGCCGAGCAACGCCGGGTCAGGTGGCCTTCCAAGTTCTGCCCCGAGCTGCCGGAGAAGTACGACGGGTCCATCGACCCCATCGAGTTCCTCCAGATCTATACAACGGCCGTCCAAGCGGCCGGAGGCAGCGAAAAGGGTCTATCGGCTCCTGGGATGACCTGTGCCACCAGTTCGTGGCCAACTTTCAGGGCACGTTTACGCGTCCCGGTTTGGAGTACGACCTCCACGCCGTCCAACAGCAGGAAGGGGAGACGCTACGGCGCTTTATACAGCGTTTCAGCCAGGTTCGCAACACCATTCCGCGAGTGGCCCCCCACGCTGTTATTGTTGCTTTCCGGCAGGGCGTCCGCGATGAGCGGATGCTTGAAAAGCTAGGTACGCACGAGATCGAGACCACTGCGGAACTCTTCGCACTGGCCGATAAGTGCGCCATGGCTGCGGAGGCCAGGGCGTGGCATGCTCCTCGCCCCGACTCCGACCAGTCGAGTTCTTTCCGCTCCGACAAGCGGGAAAAGAAAAAGAGAAGGAAGCGCGAGGCCGCTCCCATTGAGCCAGCCCAGGTCCCCGCTCACAGGGTGCCGCAAGAGCCCGATCACCGGCAAGAGCGTCGGTCGGGTGTCGATCGACGCCCCGTCAGCGCCCCTGCTCGGGCTCCTCCTCGGGCCTCCATGCCTACAAGGGCCCCGGCTCCAGCAAGGGCGCCAGCTCCAGCGAGAGCCCCGGCCCCTGGCCGAGCTCCCGTTCCAGCGAGGGCCCCCGCTCCCGCGGGGCCCGAGCCAGGTAAATGGTGTCCCATACACCTGACCAGATGGCACGACCTCACGGAGTGTTGTACGGTCAAAGGACTCGTGGAGCAGCGCCAGAGGGAGCGCGACGAGTCCCGCGGAGGAGGCGATACTGAGGTCGTCCCCAACAACGCCGAGCTCGGCTTCCAGGAGCCCGAGCATGCCGTCGCCTTCATCGACGGGGGCGCTTACACACCCTGCTCGCGCCGTGGCATCAAGGTCATGCGACGCAAAGTGTGCTCGGCAACCCCGAGCGAAGAGCGCGCAAGGCCCCTGAGGTGGTCGGATGTTCCGATCACGTTCAGCATGGCTGATCACCCCGCCAGTACTACAGCCGTGGGATGGCTACCTCTGGTAGTGTCCCCCACTGTCTGCAATGTCAAGGTCGGGAGGGTGCTGATCGACGGTGGTGCTGGCCTCAACCTCCTTTCTAAGGAGGCTTTTGAAAAGCTACAAGTGTCTTCCCGACGCCTAAAACCGTCGCTCCCTTTCTGTGGAGTGACCCCTGGGCACTCCCTGCCCCTCGGGCAGGTTGAGTTGCCTGTCACGTTCGGGAGCCGGGACAATTTCCGCACGGAGTGCGTCCTCTTCGATGTCGCGGAGCTCCCTCTCCCCTACAACGCCATCCTCGGGCGTCCGGCGCTTGCCAAGTTTATGATGGCCGTGCATTATGCATACCTTACGGTTAAGATGCTCGGCCCCGCAGGCTCTATCTCCGTGATCGCCGACTCCGGCGGCGCCGTCTCCTGCGCTGAACAATCATACATGGCTCTGGTCTCAGCGCAGGCTGAGGTCGATGGATCTACAGGGGGCCCGGGACCCTCTTCATCCAGACCCCGACTCGCCGCCGACACCTCTGTTCCAACGAAGGAGGTCGTGGTTGGCGAAGACGCTACCCAGGTTGTCCGTATCGGCAGCGACCTGGGCAGCAAATAGGAAAGCGCGCTCGTCGCCTTCCTCCGGGCTAACGTAGACGTGTTTGCCTGGCAACCGTCCGACATGCCCGGGATCCCTAGGGAGGTGATCGAGCATCACTTGGCCATGCGTCCGGACGCCCGCCCAGTGAAGCAGAAGGTCCGGCGGCAGACGCCAGAGGGCCAGGAGTTTATCCTCGAGCAGGTCAGCAAGCTCCTCGACGCCGGATTCATCCGAGAAGTCCTCCACCCCGACTGGCTAGCAAACCCAGTCATCGTCCCGAAGGCCAACGGCAAGCTTCGCATGTGCGTGGACTACACCGACCTTAACAAGGCTTGTCCTAAAGATCCCTTCCCCTTACCTCGCATTGATCAAATTATAGATTCAACTGCGGGATGTGATCTTTTATACTTCCTAGATGCAAACTCTGGGTATCACCAGATTCGCATGGCCATAGGGGACGAGGAAAAAACTGCTTTTACCACTCCGGTGGGGACTTATTGCTACATGTCAATGCCTTTCGGCCTGCGCAACGCTGGATCCTCTTTCCAGCGTGCTATTCGTATCACTCTTAACTCGCAGGTTGGCCGCAACATCGAGGCTTACATCGACGATCTCGTGGTCAAAACCCGAGACCGCGCCACCCTGCTCGAGGACCTTGCCGAGACTTTCAACAATCTCCGCTCTACCCGCCTCAAGCTCAACCCAGAGAAATGTGTCTTCGGGGTGCCGGCGGGCAAGCTCCTTGGTTTCTTGGTCTCTGGCCGAGGGATCGAGGTCAATCCAGAGAAGATCCAGGCCATCGAGCAGATGCGACCCCCGGTTCGACTCAAAGAGGTCCAGCGCCTCGCCGGCTGCATGGCAGCCCTCGGGCGCTTCATCTCCAAGCTCGGGGAGCGAGGGCTCCCCCTCTTCAAGCTTTTGAAGAAATCCGGTCGTTTTGACTGGACGCCGGAGGCCGAGCAGGCCTTCCGCGACTTAAAGAAGTACCTTACTTCACCACCCGTGTTGGTGGCTCCCTCTCAAGGTGAGCCCCTGCTACTCTACGTTTCGGCCACTCCTCAGGTTGTGAGCGTAGTACTGGTGGTGGAGCGCGACGAGTATTCAGGGCCGGGTGCTGGGTCCCAGCTCCCAGAGGCCCCTGACCACTCGCTTGTCCTCGCGGCTCCCCTTGGGCAAGGGGTCGAGCCCGAGCACACTGCTCTTCCCAGCCAAGGAATCGAGCCCGAGTGCCCGGCCAGCCCCGACCATACCGCCGACCCTGGGGGCTGCGGCAGCCCCCCGGGTGGGGCCACCGTCCGGGCCCGCCGGGTACAGCGACCGGTGTACTTCGTCAGCGAGGTCCTCCGGGAGGCCAAGACAAGGTATCCCCAGGCGCAGAAGCTACTCTATGCCGTGCTCATCGCCTCCCGGAAGCTGCGCCACTACTTCCAGGCGCATAAGATCTCGGTGGTTACCATTTATCCACTGGGACACATTCTCCAGAACCAGGAAGGCACCGGGCGCGTTGTCAAATGGGCGGTCGAGCTGGCGGAGTTCGACCTACACTTCGTCTGTCTCCAGGCAATCAAAAGCCAGGCACTCTCCGACTTCTTGGCAGAGTGGACGCCCGTCCCCTGCGTCGTCCCAGAAGAGGTCTCTGCCTATCCCGGGCACGACGCGCCCGGGTACTGGGTTATGCACTTCGATGGCTCCCTCTCGCTGAAAGACGCAGGGGCCGGAGTGGTTCTCACCTCCCCAACGGGTGAAGAGCTCCGGTACGTCGTACAGTTGCAGTTCCGCGCATCCAACAACATGGCGGAGTATGAAGGTCTCATCGCCGGCCTCCGGGCTGCGGTGGGGCTCGGGATTCGTCGCCTCCTGGTCAAAGGGGACTCCCAATTGGTCGTCAACCAGGTATCCAAGGAGTACCAGTGCACGGATCCTCAAATGGCGGCATACGTGGCTGCGGTCAGGAAGCTCGAGAGACGCTTCGATGGCCTCGAGTTGCGGCACATCCCTCGCCGCGACAATGCTCCGGCCGACGAGCTCTCTCGCCTGGCCTCCTCACGTGCGCGCGTCCCTGCCGGAGTCTTTGAAGAAAGACTCGCACGGCCTTCTGTCCTGCCTGCCGAACAGGATGAAGGGGAAACCTCGAACTCAATTCAGGGGACCCCGGCGGTGCCCTCAGTGGGAAGCCCCGTCAGGGCGCCGCCGTCCGGCGAGTGCGCTGTGCTCGCCGAATGTTCTCAAGATGCCTCGTGGATGTCTGACATCCGAGGGTACTTGAAAGAAAAGTTCCTACCCGAGGATGAGGCGTCTGCCGAAAGAGTTGCTCGGCAGTCCAGGCGCTATGCCATAGTAGATGGGGATGTCTACCGGCGTAGCGCAGGAGGTGTCCTCCTGAAATGCATCTCTCGGGCAGAAGGCGGCGATCTTCTCGCTGAGGTCCACGAGGGCGAGTGCGGTGGCCATTCATCGTTCTGCACGCTAGTCGGGAAGGCCTTCCGGCAAGGTTTCTACTGGCCTACAACTCTCCAGGATGCTTCCGAGCTCGTTCGGCGCTGCAGGGCGTGCCAGTTCCATGCAAAGCAGATTCACCAGCTAGCTCAGGCTCTCCATACCATTCCCCTGTCATGGCCTTTCGCGGTCTGGGGTTTGGACATTCTGGGCCCATTCCCCCGAGCAGTCGGGGGCTATGCATACCTATATGTCGCTATCGACAAATTCACCAAGTGGCCGGAGGCGGTCCCAGTCATCAAGGTAACCAAAAACACGGCGCTCCAGTTTATCCGCAGCATCACCAGCCGCTTTGGCGTCCCGAACCGGATCATTACCGACAACGGCACCCAGTTCACGAGTGCCTTGTTCGGGGACTATTGCGAAGATCTCGGCATCAAGCTTTGCTTCGCTTCCGTCGCTCATCCTCGGAGTAACGGGCAGGTCGAGCGCGCCAACGCGGAGATTCTGAAGGGCCTCAAAACCCGGACCTATAACGTGCTCGCTAAGCACGGGAAGGGATGGGTGGACGAGCTGCCAGCCGTGCTGTGGGCCAATCGGATTACGCCAAGCCGCGCCACCGGGGAGACTCCGTTCTTCCTCGTCTATGGCGCCGAAGCAGTCCTCCCCTCCGAGCTCACTCTGGGCTCCCCTCGAGTGCATGCGTACTCTGAGGGTGAGCAGGAGCGGCAAAGATGCGACGACGTGGACTACCTGGAAGAGCGCCGGCGGCGTGCCGCTGTCCGGGCGGCTCAGTACCAGCAGAGTCTGCGGCGTTATTATCTGCGCCATGTCCGGGCCCGGTCTCTCGAGGTGGGGGACCTAGTTCTCCGACGTGTCCAGTCGCGCGAAGGAATGAATAAGCTATCCCCTGTGTGGGAAGGTCCTTTCACCGTGATCGCGGTCCCGCAGGCAGGTTCTTTCAGGTTGGCGACGGAGGAAGGACAGCCACTCCCGAATCCGTGGAACATCGAGCATCTCCGACGCTTCTACCCGTAGATGGTCGTGCTCGCGGCTCAGGTCAGCAAGGCCGGGGGCTTCTCCCCGCCCAAGCAGTCCGAGGGCTTCGCCCCTTGGGTAAGTTGCTGTCGCCCAACCTTGTAAATATTACGCATTCAGTATTTCAATAAGCAACCGCTATGTCAAAATATTTTTTCTGGATTCCGTATGTTTAATCTGTCTGGTGAGGTGCTCGGTTGTGCGAGAAAAAGTTCTCTCTCTCTTTTTCCCCGTTGATAAAAGAATCCCGATCGGTATGCATGTGAGCAGTCACCGCTAACTTACGTCCAGCATGGTAGGCTGTGATGTTCGGTGTCATGACAGGCTCCCGGGCACTACCGAGTTTCGGGGTGCTCTGGGTAATCCCATCGCTCGAGCTGCTCGAGTAGTCCGGAGCTCGGGCCCCCGGAGCGGGCTGTCGGTGCTCGGTCTGGTCTGTCATACCCGGGCGCCACAAAACCATAGGACCTCTGGGTTATGCCTCTGCCCGCTCTTGTCCGCCGGTTTGGGTGTTCGAGAGGTCTCGGGTCGAAAACAAGAGTAGTCTATAGCAAGTACCGCACTGACAGAGCGCACCAGACAAAGAAATCCTATTTTCTCTTTTAAAGTCACAGGCTGGCGATCACGAGCAGCTCGGCCGCGAGGGCTTCAATGCCCCGGTCTCTGGTCGGCCCCAAGGGTCCTCGGGTGGTCCTACCACTTAGGCATGGGTGGTCGAGATCACCCGACCCTAAGAGCCTCGTGCGCCTCCGGGCGCTCGGGCGCCCCGTTAAAAGAATTAAGTTCCCGGGCACCTGAGCTCGGAAGCACATCTCTCCTGGATCGATGGGCCGGAAGGCCGACAGCTGTCCGGTGAGTGGTTATATTCAGACAAATCTACCTTCAGTAAATTTATGTCCTCGAGTCACTCTCGGGGGCTCTCGCGGTTTAATCTGTTCGGCGAGGTGGTATCCTCGCACGCAAAAACCCTGCCGCGTGACTACTTTTTCCCGGAACGACAGAACGGTTTGCAGAAAAGAGTAGCGTGCTTGCGATAATGTCTGACCGAAGCCCTTCATGGTGGTCGTGGTGTTCGGTCCGCTTTTAAGGACCCCGAGCACTACCGAGTCCTCGGGTACCCTGGGTAATCCTATCGCTCGAGCTACTCGGGTAGTCCGGAGCTCAGGCCTCGGGGGCGGGCTGTCAGTGCTCGGTCCGGCCCGTTTTAAGCCCGGGCACCACCGGACCACGAGGACTCTTGGTCACGTTCTCGCCCACACGTGTCTCCCTTCTGCTAACTAAGTGGTCGCAAAGTGAAAAAGTGTTCACTAGGTATGGCGTGTTCCGAGCGGGATCGATCTATCTCCCGGGCAAGGGAGTCTGTGTCTTTGTTTCTTAACTTAGGCAAATACGGACTCGCGAGAGCTCGAAGGCCGACTGCGCCAGCAACAGCGATCAGGACCACTTTATCCTCGGGGACGGGAAGGTCGGGAACGGCCCGACTGAGTACTCCCCGGGACTTCCAGGCAAAACACCAGAAGAAGCATCATACACTCAGAGAAACTGGAGTTGCGAGCTCAAGGAAAAATTGCCATTAATATTCACAGGATAGATACAAGGCATTTTCTAAGAGTTCACTCCTACATCTACATTCATCAAGATAACAAAAGAAAAAAGACTGCAAAAGATCTAGTCGGCAGCAGAGGCGTCGGCCGAGTCCTTTGAGTCGTCCCCGGGGGCTGGCGGCGGCGGCACCTCTCGCCTGAAGCCGGCCGCCACCTCAGCGGCGGTACTCCGGACCGCTGCCCAGGCGGCCTCTCCCTCAGCCTCGACCACTCCCTCCCGCGTCGGCTCCA
Organism: Phragmites australis; assembly: GCF_958298935.1. Classification (NCBI taxonomy): domain Eukaryota; kingdom Viridiplantae; phylum Streptophyta; class Magnoliopsida; order Poales; family Poaceae; genus Phragmites; species Phragmites australis. The sequence goes on along the minus strand of NC_084941.1, from coordinate 16,968,595 downwards.
GCGGGAAGTTAGGGTCCCTGCTTCGGTAGCAGGCCAGGACGTGCTCGGCCACTGCATGCGCCAAGCCACGTCCCTCCCGGGCGGCGAGTTCCTGGACCGCCCAAGGCAGGGCCTCGAGGCGCTCGCAGACCTGCTGCAGCCCCAACACTTGTCGTCCGGGGCCGTCGCCCTTCTCGCCTCCAACGAGCCGTCCGAGACCACCCTTCTCTACGGCTCGCCGCATCCGCCGGAGTACGTCTTCCAGCATATGCTCGAGGTTGACCCGCGAGACAAAGGCGGTCTCGAGCTTCTCCTTGGCGGCCCGCAGCTGTGCCTCAAGTCCCTGGTCCCCGACCGGACTGGAAGAACCGCCAACTGCTGCGGGGGCGGCAACCTGCTTCGCCTTGGCCACCATCTCGGATAAAGCACGTTCACGGGCGGTCAGTTCCGCCTCGTGCTTCGCGTTCTGCTCCACCTTGGTCGCCATGGCCGCCGCCACCGCGTCAGCCTCGCCTTCTCGACGACTCAGTTCGCCTTCTCGGCGACTCAGCTCGCGCTCCCGCCGGGCCAGCGCGTCCTCCTTCTGGGCCACCGAAGTCTCCCGGGCGTCGAGATCCGACACCGACAACTCATTGTCCACCTCCCGCAAGGAAACGACCTCCTCCCAACGGTGGATCTCCTCCCTGATCTTCCAAAGGTCGTCTTCCCTGCGCTGGAGGTCAGCGCACGTCTTCTCGGCCGCGCCCTCCCGGCGGGTCAGCTCGGCTTGCCGCTCCTCCGCAGCCTGCTCCCGAGCTGCGATTGCCACCTCCCTCTCCTGCGCCTGCCCCATCTTGGCAAGGGCCTCGGCAGCTTGCTGCCTCGACGCCTCAGCCAGGCGGGCGGCGTCTTCTCGCTCCCGCGCGGCTTCTGCCCGCGCGGTCTTCAAAACTTCCTGTTCCCGCGCGACTTCCGCGCGGATATCTTCTAGGAGCTTCTGCTCCCGCGCGGCTGCCGCACGGGCCTCCTCCTGAGCGTCCGCCAGCTGCGCCTTCTCCAACGCCAGGCGGGCACGCTCGGCCTCGAGCTCCCCCTCCTTGGCGTCCACCGCTGCGCCCAGCCGCCCGACCGCTACTTTGACGCCTTCAATGGCGGCCAGGAAAGGGTCGCCGGGCTGGCCGGGCGCCGGTGGGGCCCAGGCTTCTCCGCAGAGTGCCTCCAGGGGGGCCGAGCTCTCTGCAGGGCCCTGCGCTGCCATCCGCCCCGGGCTCTGCCTGCCCGAGGTAGGCTCCGCCAGCGCCGAAGACTCGGACGGCGGCCGCATTTCAGCATCGGCCGCCCTGTCCGTCGGCCCCGGCAAAGCGTCCTCCTCCACCATCATCCGCCCCGGGCTTTTCGCGCCCGGGGTAGGTTCCGCCGGTGCCAAGGATCCGGACGTTTGCTCCGTCCTCCTCTCGGCCGCCGCCTCCGTCTCTCTTCCGCTGGCCGCCACGACGGTTGGCGCCTCCGCCGTTCTGGTGCCCGCCTCTGTCAGAACAGCAGGCGGGCTCGGCTCTGGTCCCGGTGCCTGTTCTCTCTCCGTCGCAGCAGCGCCTGCGGCCGGCCTACGGGAGACAAATGAAAATTGTCAAAACTTAGTTCGGGCCAGAAATGCCCATGGAAAAGCAAGAAAGAAGACTCACCGATACCGCCATTTGGCCGCTGGAAGCCTGATGTCCGGGTCCGGCGCCGTCGGTCCGGACTCCTCCCGCCGCCTCTTCCGCTGGGGGCTCGGCTGAACCGCTGCGTGGGCTTCCGGTGCCGCCGCACGAGTCTCGGTTTCCGCCCTGCGGGTCGCAGGCGCCGGTGCAGGCCCCATCCACACCAGGCGCGGCTCCAGCACCAGAAATGCCGCCGCTGCCATCGGCGACGGCGGAGAGTCCGGCACCAGGATCAGGGCCCGGGGACGTTTTCCCCGATCTCCCGGCGCCACCTCCTCGACGACTTCAGTCGCGACCTCCTCCTCGGCACGGCGGCTGCTGCCTGCGGCGACCCCTTCACCAGCCCGTGCCGAGCTGCCAGCGACCTCCTCGCCAAGTAGCGCTTCCAGCCCGGGGAGTTCGGAGGCCTCGGGACTCTGGCTTCGTGGCCGGTCCACAGGCCCCTGGGCGTCGAACTCCGGCAGCCCCGCCATAATGGCCACCCGGTTGGGGTTGGCGCAGAGCGCCATCTCCGGCCACGGGAGCTCCGTCCGGCTCATGTCCTCCGTTCCGGTGATCACCCGTGTCATCCCCCGCAGCTCCGCCTGCCCCAGATCCCAGCTCGCGCCGATCTGGGTCCTGGTGATGTCCTCCGGCCCGGTGTAGAACCAGCTCGACCGGGCCCGCTCTCGCAAAGGCGCCAGCCGACGGCGCAGGAAGTCCACAACCACCATGACGGAGGTCAGCCCGCACTCGCGCAGCTCCAGGATGCGCTCCAGCACCGGCTTCAGTCTCGCATCTTCTGGTGGCGGCGCCTCCCATGTCGATCGCCGAGGTTCCGCCGCCGCCTCCGGCAGCTCGAGGCGCTCATGGGGGTCGACATCGACGAACAACCAGTCCCGTCGCCACTCCTCCCACTTGCTGCGCAGCACCTGGGGAATGTAATGATCCCCCAGGCTGTCCCGGAGCCGGAGGTTGCAGCACCCCGCGACGTCCGCCGTGGAGTGCCCCCTCTTCTTCCCCACCAGCCGAAGAACGAAGAAATGGCGAAGCAGCGTCACCGACGGCATCACCCCCACGAACATTTCACAGAGATGCGCGAAGACCGCCAACGCCACCACAGAGTTGGGGCTTAGGTGCACCAGTTGAATGCCGTACGTCTCCAGCACTTGCAGGAAGAAAGCGGAGAACGGCGGCACCAACCCCGCCGCCACAAAGGAAGTGAAGAGGATGATCCTCCCAGGGACGGTCGTCGCCGGCGTCAGAGTCGCCGGCCTCACCACCACAGCACCTTCCTACCCCTCCGGCACCAGCAGCTTCCTAATCTTGTCCGCCGCCTCCTCGTTCCTCAGACGAGACTCCGGCAAGATGCTGTCCGAAGCCTTGTCCCGGCGTCCTCCTCCAACCCTCGTCATCTCGACAAGATGGAAGGTGTTTTGGTGGTGGAGAGAGAGAGAAGGAAGAATGCTCCGGTCGCCTGAGAATTTCCTAAGGGCTTCGGAGCACAAAGAAGGCAGGAGCACAAGTGCGAGAGAGCGTAAAAAGGGGAACGGACCGATCCGTTCCCCCTTTTATATCTCAAAGTTCAAAAACTGCCGCCCAAACGGTTCGTTCGGCGAAGCGTCACCTCGATCGACGCAACTGCCAGGCGAATCTCCCGCCGATCGCGCGATGTCAGCGGCTGCCAGGCGTATTTTCCTCGATCTGCGCGGCGACCGCGCGTGCCGCCCGTATGGTCATTATACCCTTCAGAAGTTGTGTGGACACGCGTCCACTCATTTTCCCGTTGGGGCGTACTTGAGGTTCGGGTCCGCAAGGGCCACCTCTCGAAAACTTGCCACATGGCGTCTGCACCAGCCTCGGCCTCGGCCGCGACGAAGGGCCCATTCGCAGTCTCCGTCCCGTCACCTACCGACGGGCCCGGGGGCTGCTGTCGGTGTATTCGGAACCAGGGGTCCCTAAGTCCCGAGACCAGGCCGTCCATCCGCCACATGTCACCACCCTGCAAGATAAGAAGAAGCTAAGTCCCGAGAGAAGGTGCTCGGGGCCGCCGCCTCTGGTCCCCGAGCACCCCAGTTCCCCGATGATCCGCAGAGCCCAAATATCGGGAAGGAAGTGCTCGGGAGAGAGTGCTCGGGGCTGCATGTGGCAGCCCCCGAGGACTCGGTTCCCCGAAGGTCTCACCCAAGTGCTCGGGAGAGAGTGCTCGGGGCTGCACGTGGCAGCCCCCGAGGACTCGGTTCCCCGAAGGTCCCACCGAAGTGCTCGGGAGAGAGTGCTCGGGGCTGCACGTGGCAGCCCCCGAGGACTCGGTTCCCCGAAGGTCCCACCGAAGTCCTCGGGAGAGAGTGCTCGGGGCTACGCGTGGCTGCCCCCGAGGACCCGGTTCCCCGAAGGTTCGCGCAAGATCATTCGACGACCCGAAGGATCCCATCGTCGGGGTGTCAGCCAGTCAAAGGCCCAATGCCACATTTAATAAGCACGCGCGGCCTGACATCCTGACATTCTCAGCTACCCACGCCCCAGTGTCAGACCCTGCCATGCACTGGCAGGGGGGCGTGGGTCCATTAAATGCACGGGTCCCGTCCCGTTTCATCCGGGTGTCTCGGGATAACGTTGCCAGAATCGAAGCACTCCGCCTGCCACCCTGCCCTGGCAGAAGAACAAGACAGGGTGGGCGCACCGGGCACCTCTGAGGCTGCCCGGTGGGCCCCCTTTATGGCGCCCGAGGGCTTCCACAGTGGCGGGTGGTCGGATGCGCGCCGCATTTCTCCACCGCCCCTGTCACTTCGCCAAGACGAAATGATTACGCCTTTCTCCGTGGCACCTTGGTGTTCGCATCCCCTCTTTCCTATTCAGGATATGTTGAGGTCGGCGCGCCTATAAAAGGAAAGGATGGAGAACACGTAAAAAAAAGACCGGAAGTGTGTGAAGAAGAGGACGCAGACGCTCGAACCAGCTCAAGCCAAGCTAGAACACGAGAGCCTCAAGCTCTTTGTAAACGGCTCTCCCCTTGGAACCAGATACATCCTTGAAGAATTCCCTTCAAGGATAAATATAGCGCTCACACAGGAGTAGGGTGTTACGCCTCCGTGCGGCCCGAACCTGTCTAAACCCCGGTGCACCCATTTTTCTCGCATTAGGGCGATCATCTCCCACCAGCCATCGCATTTGTTTCCATTCCCGCTTATTTCCCAAACAAGCTTATCCAGGATCATCCCCCCGGCCGAATCTCTAAAAAGGGGTCTCTCGGGATCCCTGCGACAGGAGTTCACCCTCCGATACATACCTAAATATCATGGCTAATTTTTCTAATTCATTAAAACTCAACCATAAATATACTCATACCTAAAATTTCTATATTGGAGCTTGCTAATTAATTAAAATATAAAAAATATATAATTGGAGTTTGCTATATACCTTAATATCATGGCTAAATTTTCTAATTCATTAAAAAATAAATATGCTCATACATATAGCTAATGTAAATCAATAATAAAGACACTTTCCACCATAAGCTACTAATTGAAGCTTCCATATCATAAATGAGGTATAATTGCATCTACATTGTCTCAAAACATCATGGCTATAGGTTCATCTCCATCATTTCAAAATCTAAAGTATTTAGCAAATAAAATTCAACTAGAAATGGATTGGAGCTGAAGTTACATACTTTGGAACACCTAGGGCATGAGGATTCCTCAAAATTTCGAAGCCTGCAAGAACTTAGTGACAAAAATAGCTGCCACCGAGCAAGAACATCACTCCTCTCTGTTTTGCTTGAGCTTATGAAAGGAGAGAGTGACTTTTATATAGCTAAGACATCATTGTCGGCTCATATAAATAGCCAATAGTGATACCCTACTATCGCTGCCGGACAGTGGCTTAAGCCGGTAGTGATGAGGGAGTTAGGCATCACTGCCGGCTCAAGCCATCAGGCGGCAGTAATGACCCTTATCACTACCGGTTCATAAGCCACGATTACTGATTCTTCCCACACGGCTTATGAACTCGCAGTGATGTCCATTATTGTCGACCCATTAAGATCCGGTAGTGAAGGAGATCTCCCACTCCGTCACCCAGAACACAAGAAGAAGAAGAACCATCAAAATGACTATTCTCAAACATCCTTTCAAGTTCTATGAGATTTTCAAATGGCCCAATCTGAAGCTCTTTCCATTCTGCATGTCCCTGGAAATCATAGAGTATTATAAATTTGGCTACAATACAAAGAAATAGAACAAAGAATATGGAAAAGTGGTTACCTTAGTGTGCTCTTTCCACCAACTATCACATGTTACTACTGTTCCTTTAGCATTATCCCATTCAAGTCATGTTGCTTTATTAATGGTTAACCAAAAGTTGTACAAACCCCTCAATGATCCCATCGGTTTTTAAATTGCAGATTTGTGTCTCTTTCCCATCCTCGCAAAGAACTTATCATGCAGATTCTTATGTCCTTTGTTGTTCAGATTTTCAAGAGGCATATACCCAACATCTATTTCCTCCACACAAATTTCACAAAACACCCTATTGTGAAAGGTGTCCCAATTTGTCTTATCTGGAACAAATTTCCCAGCATCTGGTTCCTCCATCTATTTTTCCACAAATAATTATGCAACTAGTAAGAAATAAAAAATCATAACAGTAGTAACTCATACAAGACAACCAAACAATACATCATGCACTGCAAGTTATGGGTCATTGAAAAGTTTCTAGTTTGTTTGAATTTCCAGTTTGGGAGGGCCCTTGACCTGATAAGTTATGGGTCACTGAAAAATCCAGTGTTTGCAGGCAAAGAACGAGCAGATTTTTTTCAGTTACAAAGCTTCTATGTGCCTCTCATGGAGGTTATCAACTACTAGAACATAGGAGATGAAAAGATTACTATGACAAGTTATACAACAAATAAAAGAGCATTCATAAGATCTATTAATTGTGATTTTCAACATGCATTCTTTGGGCACATGTTGATTGGTCATGGTTCCAAGCGATAATTAGTGTGAATACAAGTTCTCATAGACTACAACCACTCTGCTACTTCTCTCAACCGACGAGGTCTACTAGCTTGCGCGGTCAAGGAAATAAGGACATTGGATGGGAGATGGTATTGTACCTCACACGACGCCTAGGAGGCTTGAAGAATGTCGGTGTAGAGCCTGAATGGTGTGAGGATGCTTTGCCGGTGGTAGGGACGATCTTCTTTTTTGGGCTGTGCTGGTAGGGAGGTGGCAGTGACGAATTGGTGGTAGAGATGGCTTGCATGTGGCGATGACTTGCCGGCAGGGAAGGCTTGGTGAAGGAGATGACCTACTGTGGGGGACAGATTACTGTCGGTAGTGGCTTCCAGGCGGACAGGGCTTCACGGATCATGTCGGGACGATGGGGGATGACGTGCCGGCAGCAAGGCATGTCGGCCCGGACAACTGGATGGTGGCGGGACGGTTGGCCGGCTGTGGGTAGGATGGCCGGCAGTGGCAAACCAAAGATCGCGCGACCGCTTGCGACAGGAATCAACCGAGAGCCAAACGGGCTAGGGGCGTTGAGGGTTCAGGAGCGAGGTGTGGCGCGGGGTATAGCCAGTGACATTTGCGGGTAATTTTGCTACAATTATATGTCCACTCTCATATCCCTAGCGTCACAATCCAAAAAATCATCTTTTCTCTTGATTGTGGATTTTGCCACAATCTTGATTGTGATTGTGGATTGTCGAATCCAACTGCTTATTTTTTATTCTAGTTTTTAAAAGCTATAATCCACAATCACAATATAAAACAAATAGGGCCTTATATGTATCCAAATCCCCTATGATTTCTTGTATTCACGGAGCATACGTCCGTGTTTGGGAAGGGAATCCCTAGACATATGAAAACTATCCGTAGGTACCAGGGTATCTCACAGATATGGAAGTTTATCTCTAAGGATAAATAGGATCGGAAAGGAGTCTAGGAGCCACACAATAGCCCCATATATATATACGTAGTAAGGGGACCCTACAGAGGACAATTTTAACAAACAAGCCCAAAGCCTATAGGAGCCTCAAGCCCTCAAGGCTTATGTACACACGACTACATTAACATCTCACCGAGACTACATGCAAGGAGCCTTTGACTAGATTTAGATCTATTTAGACTAGCCAAGATCCCCTTTGTAATACTGTCTCGAAGATCAATACAAGACCACAAAACATATGACTATTATCCTTCATGAGACCTGAACTTGTATAAATCTTTGTGTTTTGGCATGTGATTTGGCCAGGGAGTATCCCTTACATTCTTCACTTATTCGTAAGATCAGTGGTTCACAAATCATCGAGAGATTCTAATTTACAATTTTAAGATTTCAAACACTAAATCAATTGATTCTATTACAAGGTGTAATAAAATATAATACTTCTCTACTTCATTATGCAATTGTATTATAAGATGCAATACACATGATTCTAGTTTCCAGATTTCAAACCACCAAATTAATGTGGTGTGCTAGCCATAGGTAAATTAGAAAATCACCTAATTACAAGAGGACTCCAATGGATCTGGCATGCGGAAGAAAGCATGGAGGTCAACTTCGACCAATGGATCCAACAGCTAAGACCTCCACAAACTAGCAGCAACACTAGATGGACTAATTAGAGGCTGTAGCAATAGATCAAACTCTCTGACCAAGGGAAATCATCAAAGAAAGCTAGGATGAAGAACTTACCAACAAAAGATGGAACAATCCACATCCAATGGATCTCAGCTACACTAGATCAAGATAGGAGCATGTGATGTGCTAGTGGAGGGTGCGACAACGGTGACACCGCGCTGGCGTTCAAGGAGGAAGTGGTGGTGGCGTTGCACTATTGGTCATGGAGGAAGCAGCAACGACAGCGCACTAGCACCGCAGTGGAGATCGTGTCAGGGGTTTGAGGTGAACTCACGAAATTAGGTTACCCAATGACACCAGTGTTGGACCCAATTTTGGCCAAAAATTTTAGTGGGTTGGCCCTATAGGGTATTGTCACCATGTTTTGTGCTTTTGGTAGTGGGTCGCCCCAATCAAACTTGCATCTTTAGTACGGGCGATAGGTTGATTTTAGTAGACGACGGAGGAGGTAGAAAGGATGACCAACAGGCAGAAGGCGCCTTCAGGTTTAGGCTAGGATAATAGATTGGACTTGACCATGGAAATGTTGATGGAGAGACATGGAAGGAGGGATAGGAGATTAGGCCCTAATCAAAGTTAGAGAAATTAGAATTGACTAAAAAATTATTCTATTGCAAATCAAAAAATTGAGAAAACATTGAATAAATCCCATAGGTCATTTTGAACTTAAATAAAATATTACCAAGTTTGAAAATGTTAAGGTCATAGGGAAATTTGAAAATGTATTATAAAGTTTTAAAATTCCACCAAATATTTTTATTCAGCCACTAAATTGAAATTTGGGCTGTTACATGGGCCTTTGGTTTTGCATTGGTTCCCTCGGAGGGGAAAATAAGATCCTGTTTTTTGGCGCGCTGAGCCCCCGAAGCCGCGCGCCCCGCGCAGAGAGAGAGAGAGAGAGAGAGAGAGAGAGCGGCGGCGAGCACGATGACGGCGGCGGAGGAGGTCGATGGTGACCGCGTAATCGAGGTCGTGTCGGCGGGGGCGCTCTACTGCCGCGGCGGCGACTGGGAGCGCAAGTACTGGAGCTGCTCCAAGGTACGACCGCCAGCTAGGGTTTCGCCTTCTTCTCCAAATCCCCTTCGCCCTCGCCATTGCTGGGGATTCCCTCGCGCGGGCCATTGTTTGGGATTACTACCGTAGGCGCCTCTATTTACTTTTGGGCGTTAGATTTGGGATGTTAGGGTAGAAATGCGGCAATTTAGTTTGGGGATTTGCGCAGGAGCTAAGCCTTTGTAGGGCGCGCCTATGCAATTCTGAGACTAAATCGCAGCTTGGCAGCGATTCCAGCTGCGGTTGGTTCATGCTTTAGGTTTTTCCTTCAAGAGTTTCAGGACATGTTATGTGGTACATGCTGTAGTCAGATGTTTCAATTGATTTTTGAACTTTTACACCCGTGCTCGACTAATTCATGATCCGTCTGTACTAATCCATCCAAGGGCAAATACCGGTATCCTTACCCGGTGGGTTACCACGCCATCCGCCATTTCTTCGGGATATCCTATGCCATGGAGATTCAACAGGGGCCAAGATGCTGTCCTCTAGTCTAAGATGCTAGTCTAAGATGCTAGTCTAAGATGCTGTCCTAGATGCTGTCCTCTAGTCTAAGATGCTGTCCTAGATGCTGTCCTAGTGTCCTAGATGCTGTCGTAAAGCATATGGGCAGCAAGACCACCATGTGGCAGCCCCACAAAGACCATGCAGCAGCCCCACAAAGACCATGTGCTGCACAAGGACTTATCCCATCAGCAAAATCATCTTTGTTGGTCATGCGGGATGAACAGCGTCATACTGAAGTGCCATCCGTTGATCAGAAAGAAAATAGGTTCCATGGTTTAAACTATAAATGTAGAAAATTTGATGATCCTCTTCCAAAGAGTATGATTAGTTGCAATTCTGATGCTGCTGACTTTGTTGACAAATATGTTGCTTTTGAGTCATCAGACAAAGGCAATTCAATTGAAGAGTCAAAAAGAGTAAACACCACTACAGCATGGCCTGTTGGTGATGGAACCAAATCTGGTAATGGAAACCTGCTTGGCAAATTGGAACAATGTGAAGCTGGATGTAGAAATTGTAATGAGAACGCAATGGTGTCTTTTGGTGAGAACGCAATGGTGTCTTTTGGTTGGGTAAGCAATGTTTGTGAACACATACCTCCTAAGGGTGAACACAATGTTTTGCACCCCCAACCTGATCGTGCCCTTTCTAGCACTAATCATACAAATGGTCTAGTATCTGAATACACAAAAACACCGACAGGAGGGTCAGATCATCACCTAGAGCTTGTAGGATGCTACCTGCACCCGATGCCTGTCTTGTCTATCATTCTAAACACCAAAAATCTCAGCAGCTTATATGTTTATGTACTCTGTGGCTTTTTGGAGAGCTGCCAAAGATTCCTTTATGTTTATATTGTCACTCCTAATGATCAGCAAGACTCACCCCCTAGTTTTGTTGGTTACACTCCCCTTCTAGTGCCCTCCTTGCAGCAGTATTTAACAGGAAATGTAAGAACTTTTTGTGAACAGCTTTTTTGGGTGATGGAACATTGTATTAATAATTTATTTGATGCTTATTGTTCTTTTCAGTTTCTGTTTGGAAGATCTGGTTTGCAGTTTACACCTGATGGCCAGTTTCTGGTCCTCCAGAGCAGCATCAGAATACCTTTTTGCAGGTTGTAATCTTAATCACTGGCATGCAGGAAAGTGTTGGATGCATCCCTTATGTTGGTGCTAAACATATATGCTTATTGACAGGATGCAAAACATTGATTGTTCATGCTCCATGTGCAAATTGGACCAATGCGAGGATAATTCTTTGAAAATTGTATCTATTAACTTTGGATATGTTTCACTCATGACCAAATTGATGCCTTATGGGACAGTGTCGTGTATTTTGATCTGTGAGCCAAATTACATTGTAGCTGCTGAAGACAGCAGAAACTTGCATATCTGGAAGATGGTCACTGGGTGGAGGTACATATTTTCTGTAGTATAAGCATTATATGCTCTCTTTCCATCTCAAATTTTACTACCTGCATGGTACGATACTTTTCCATTAATAGTCTACATTTCATGTTAAAATGTTGAAACTAGTGGTCATGCTTTGTTGGAAATGTAAATATCCATTTAGACCCCCTATGTCTCAGTCTATTCAAAGGGATAGTTTGTCTGATAACAGTGGAACTCTCGTGATTTTCCTTTTGAAACTGTTTCTACTCCAAATTTATGAAGGGTGATACTTCCAATATGATGGGCAATATTAAAACTAGAATGCTAATTGAACTAAGTCTGTGCGGACTTTTCTGCTCCGAAGGCCTATTCGTTTGTCTTGTGGATGCTCTAGTCTTGCTACTGAACACATGTTTTTTAGGGTACATTCTTTCATAATCTTCACGTATTTTCTGAACTTATGCTATTTTCTCAATATTGCCGTGATGCATGAATCATGGATTATGTCCATAGTTGTGCTTGCCTTTTGCTAGGCATCCCCATTATGCTCCAGAATTGCATTTATTTGAGGAATTCCTTTCAGACTTGATTAGATGTCTGTGCCAACTCTTTGATGGATGCCATTTATTCTCATTTTCCATCTGTTTACAGTGGGATATCTGAGGAGTATGTTATTCCTAGCTTGGGTAACGCGGGTCCTTCAATACTGGAGCTTAGAAAAATGTCAAAAAGCAGATCTCTCATTATTGGTCATGATGGAGCAGGCAGCTTTTGTTTGTGGTAAGTTCTACTCTCTTGGTTTTGTCACTTTGGGTAAGGTGCAGTGCCGAAGGACTGCAGAACAGTACTGTAGTGTTGCGTTTACTTTGGGTAAGTTTCTTCAAGTTACCCATGTTTTACGTATAAAAAGATGGGATGTATCTTTTATGAAATTAACGAATGAGCATTGTATAGATCTCTATTTGCTTCCTCTCAATCAGTCGCAGAGCCTTGGTGGCAATGGTCAGCTGATCAAGTGCGAGTGCGCTACCCTCGGTCCACCCATATCCAAACTATGATATATCAGTGAAAGATGAGGAACACGAAGAATGTGGTCAAAACTATGCTGTAAAGTACTCTTGGGCTCTCAACAAACGCTCGTCTCAAAATGAAGTCTATATTTAGTATTCAGGTTTATGGAAGAAACCAATGCACCACCAATTTTTTTTCCTCAAATACGTAGGAGAGTTGCGCATCATTTGTATTAAGATAGTAGAAAACCGATCCAATTACATTGCCTCAAGGGGAGCCCCTTGGAGCAAGGAAGAAACGGGTAGGAGAGGGATAGCTACTCAAACAATAGGCACGCCACAAAAACAAAAAGGAATGACCACTTCCGAGACCCCTTGCAGCTCTCCTAATCCTGCCATAAGGCCTCCAGCCTCTTTGCTCCCTCCATGATCCACAACTGTGTAGATCTCTTGCAGGATTGTCTCCACTCAAGGCGAGGCACCATTGAACACACAATTGTTACGGTGCTTCCACAACCACCATGCGCCAAGGATGATCAGAGAGTTTAGCCCTTTGCGTCTTTCTTTTCCTGCCCATCGTTGTGCTCGTTGCCACCAATCTGCGAATGCATCATCTGAAGCGAAGGGTGCAAGCTGTTGGAGACCGACCTGACTGAGGAGCCTGAACCATATGTCCTGCGTGAAAACACAAGAGCATATAATATGTTGTATAGTTTCTTCTTGATCACAAAGTGGACATCTGGACGGATGCAGCATTCCTCGCTGAGCTAGACGATCAGCCGTCCAACATCGGTTGAGCACGACCAACCAGATGAAAAATTTGTATCGTCTCGACACCCAAGCTTTCCATAATCTCTTCCATGGCTCGAAGTGAGTACTGCCGATGAAGAATGAGAGGTAGGCCGACTTTGTAGAGAACTGATCCGATGCCGAGTGTTGCTAGACATGTAGGTCTTGTTCACCCGACGTGAGCTCAATGTGTTGGAGAGTATCCCAAAGATGTAGGTACTGTACCAGGGCCGCTGGTGATAGACCACCCTTGATGTCGCGCACCTAGCGATGGTCCAAAAGAGCATCACCGATTGAACGATGGTTTTGTGCCCACCGAGGCACGAATTCGACAAGCACCGACGCCAAGTCCTTTATCGACTTGCTGTGCAACCACTTGTAGATCAAGTCCTGCACACGGACGGTTCGGTTCCATCTTCCGAAACTACAACCAACGCATCCACAAAGCACATCCCAAAGCCTGTAGATCGTGTATGCCCGGCCTGCCCAACTCTAGCGGTCAACACACCTTTTGCCAAGCAACCACACAATCCCCCTCCATTGGCTTCTTTGCGACCTTTTCATAGAAAATTACGCCTCATCTTGTCGATGGCCTATTTGGGAATGTCCAACGCAATGAGATGATAGATAGGGATCACTGTGAGGATTGCCTCAATAAGAATTGCACGGCTTGCCTTCGTCATCAAGCCCGCCTTCCAACCGGGCATGCTATCCGCTATCTTGCATGGTTGTTACGGCGTCGTGGTGAGATGCGGCGACCCACCACCTTCACAACTTTACAGCGACATGGCGCGTGGCATGGCGACGTCATACACACGTGGCGAATACAAACATTATAGTATAGGATATTAGCAAATGGCAATGTAAATGTAGCCCAACAGTTATAGTCTAGGATATTAGGAAATGTAAATATAGCACAAAAGATAAATAGCAATGTAAATGTAGCACAAAAGACATAGCACTCTCTCAATAATCATCATTCAAAGTTTCAAATCTCTCATCTCTCAAAAGTCATCCAATACAAACTCATCGAAATCGTTAGAAGCATCCACATTCTCCGCATCATCTTCAGTAGCATCTATTGGTTTGTCACCAAAATCATCAACATCAATATCATCCACAATGATGTCTTCTTCCTCTCCCTCCTCATCATCTTCAACCACTCTTGCTTCTTCAACCACTCTTGATATATGTCTTGCACGACGAGCGTAGGTCCTAGGAAGGTTACGATCTCGAAGCTCATGTGATGCACCAATTGCTTCATCAACTTAGTCCCATGTGATGTCCAAAGCACTAGAACATTGAGGTTGGGCCATTGGGTCAACCCATTCATTTTCCCAATCAAAGTCTTCCATAACCAAAGGATCATAGCTTTTACCCGCTTCCTCACGGCGTTTTTGGAATCTACTAATCATTTTTCGATTGTAGGCAACATAAACCAAATCATTAAATCTTTTATGCTCTAGCTGGTTTCTCCTCTTTGTATGAATCTACAAGCAACCATAAAAGCAAGCAAAGTTAACAAAAATATATTATTAATTTTGCTAATTGAAATGTGGAACTTGAGTACTTCACTAGTTCACTTATAAATTCAAAAGTGTTCCAATTACGCTCACAACCAGATGATGAAGCACAAAGACTAACAATACGCTTAGCAAATCTTTGTAAGTCAATGGATCGGTCACCATACGCACGCCACCAATCAACTAAATTGACAATAAACATGCATATATTACGGGTTAAGCCTTAAATAACATACTGTAATTAAAATTTCAAATCACTTACGAGGGTTTTTTGACTTCATAGTTTGGAGGGCCATGCAATTCTTAAAGATGCCTCCACGTTAATCTTCGTAGAGCATGGATTGTTCTTCAATTTTGTTTCAAAGGGTCTCATCTTCCACCATTCATGCAAGCACATCATTAAAACAACCCTTTAGGTGCCCAACATATTCATCATTCTCTTTTTGGATGGTATAGAATTTTCCTGGGTTCAATAAGAGGGCAGCACCATAGAGTGGGGTGTCCATTTGCCTATCCCAACGACTCTCAATAATTTGTAAGATATTATTGAACAAACTTCTCTTGTTTTCAGTATAGAAGGCAGCCTGTATCCTCTTTTTTGCATGATTCATGAGAGAAGCAACCTCTGGCATGGTAGACCTCTCATCACCATCAACCACCCTTAACACAATGATAACTGGTAGAGAAGCTCTAAGGTAATACTCAACGGAGTTCCAAAACTCTCTAGAAAGCACAATATCATACACTTTTTTCCCAGACTCTGTCTTTGCTAGTTTGCAACTCGTCCAATCATCAGAGGTAAACAGATATCTCAGTGCATCTCTGTGCTTGTGCAAACTTTGCAAGGTGAGAAATGTGGTAGCAAACCGAGTTGCTGCTGGTCTCACAAGATCCCTACCACCTGTCTTCTCCCTCATTGCACTAAGAAGTCTTCCATGCCTATAGATGAAAGTAGTGACATGCTGGGCACTTGAGATAGGCTTCTTGAATGCCTTCAACTTTCCAATATCTTCCAACATAATCCAAGCAATGTGCAGCACAAGGTGTCCAATAAAGCGTAGGAAACCTCTCTATGAGAAGCTTGCCTGCTGTCTTATAGTTAGCCCCATTGTCAGTGACAACTTGCACAACTTTATCAATGCTAATGTCGCTTATTCTCTTCTCTAACAAATCAGCTAGCATTACTTGATCATGAACTTCACTTGATGCATCAATCAACTCTAAGAAGAAAGTAGGAAGTTGATCAAATGGTGCCCTCTCTTATCCGTCCATCCATCTGATATTAATGTGTAGCCATATTGCTTCCATGCATCCTCATGCCTCTTCCTCAAATCATGGCTCCTTAACAACCTTCTCTAGCAATGGCTCCCTAAGCTCATGGTAGGTAGGAGGCTTGTACCCAGAACCATATTGTGCAGTGGCCTCTATAGCAATCTCAAACTGCCTAGAATTTGCGGCATTAAATGGTATGCCACACTCATAAAAGAACCTGGTCCACTCCCAAGTTGACAACATCTCTTTCTTCTTTTGTCCTCATGCTAGCTTGGATACTAATTTGAGAAGGACCCTTCGAATGTCTTTCTTCCACAACCTCTTTTGGAGTTCTCCTAAGCATTGAATTGACTGACTTTGTGTTGGGCTCTTTTGGTGCACTGAACTTCAAAAAGGTAGATTGTTTCCTTTTGGCAGCTGTCTCTAAACTAGGATGCACAATGCTTTTAGAAACATCTTGGGACTCCTCTGTCACATCAATCACATCATCTTCTCCTTGAAGCCCTCCTTCATCATCAAGCAGAAGTGGTCTCTTCTTGCCCTTCAAAGCAGCTTGCATCTCTTGAGCGATAGCGGGTGTGGTTTTGCCACACTTTAGAATATCTTCATAACCACCCACAAGATGCTCCTTGAGCCTTGTAATTCCTCCAGTTATAGTTCTATCACACAAGCAACACTGTAAGAGATCTCTATTACCAATAGTCGGCCAAAATGCATATTTCCATCCAGGATCATTTGACCTTCCCGGCTTCCGCTTTGGATCATAATTTGATGCAGCGTCCGAGGCTTCCGCACTTCTAGTCCCTCGAGTAGCCATGTAGCCATGTTCTGAAAAAAAAGTGGCAACAACTTAGAATCAGTTGGCATTGGCACTCAGCACTTCAGCAACTAGAGCAATATGCCAATATGCAATGCAACAGCTAGAGGCTGGAGCAGTCGGCACTTAGCACTTTAACTTTGAAGTGTTCCTGTTTCCTTTCCATATTGCTAGCAAGTTCATAATATTTCCTTTACATCAGTCGGCAGTTACAAAATATCATAATATAAATACTGTGCG
This sequence comes from Phragmites australis, assembly GCF_958298935.1. Lineage (NCBI taxonomy): Eukaryota > Viridiplantae > Streptophyta > Magnoliopsida > Poales > Poaceae > Phragmites > Phragmites australis. Next base: position 16,951,705 of record NC_084941.1, on the reverse strand, counting down.
ATGCTAGATTTGAATAACAAATAGCATACTCTGAAGACTCATTACGCTATAAGATCGAAATGCTCCAGAGAATCATGTGAATACCATTATATTCGCTTGTACGTTTAGGCGTCACTTCCTGGTGTCATGAACGCATCCCTGCAATATACATTGTTTGATTTTCAAAGTTTTGTTTGTGACTGATCTATATCTCTGTGAAGGTATTTAACTCTTGAATCTTGATTGTTTTTTTCCTAATTGCATTGTTATTTGAAAGGGTGCACTTGTAGTCTTGACTGTCTTGTACAGAATCTTAGTTTTCCCTTTGCACTTCACAAGAGCATGAGTGCCTGAGCTGATAGAAGTGCGGAGCAGTGCAAAGGGAAAACTACGAGCGGACCAGAGGGGCGACGGGCTACTGCATTCAGCGCACTGCAGTACATCAGAGAGGAGAGCAGAGGGGCGATAGGCGACATACCAGGCGAAGTGCAGCGGAGGAAGTCCAGGCGACGAGCGACATACCAGGGGAAGTACAGCGGAGGAAGTCCAGGCAAAGGGGCGCGGAGGGCTTCCGGGGAGAGGGGCGCGGAGGGCTTCTAGGCGGCCGGAGCAGAGGGTGGAGGCGGCGGAAGCGGTGTCGGCGGAGGTGGAGGCGCCGGCGGAAATCCAGCGGAGGTGGAGGCGGCGGAGGTGGAGGCGGCGCCGCAGCGAAGTGCAGATGTCCAGTGGGTCGACGGAGCAGAGGTCTGGACTCTGGAACTCTCGAACCCTTCAAATCCCCTCCGTTGGAATTTAAGGTGTCCGCCACATGCCACTGGATGTCAAATTACCATAGCGACGCCATGCCGATATGGCAGACGCCATAGATGCCGGCGACGTGGCGTCGTTGTGGCGAGGCCCAAAATACCACCACACCGCCATATCGTCGTTATGGCGACGCTATGATAACCATGCTATCTTGTCCAACAGAGGGAAAATGTTGGCCTTTGTAAGTTTCTTGATAGAAAGGGGAAGTCCCAAATATTTGCATGGGAACAATGAGATTTCACAAGGCACTACAGCTTGTACTTTCTCAATATCTTGCTCCTGGCATTGTATAGGTAGAACGGAGCACTTCTGAACATTGGTCATCAGCCCCGAAGCCTCACCAAAATGCTCCAAGATGCTCATGATCAGGCCAAACTCACCTGCCCGCAGCCTAAGAAAAAGCACATCATCTGCATAAAGTGATACGTGATGACCAAGAGGCCTTGAAGCTAGAGGCAGCAAGAGGTTGTCCTCGTTGGCCTTAACGATTAGAGCATTCAGCACATCCATGATGATAATGCACCACCAATTTGTATTGTGTGATGAAGGGTTTGCTTGTCTGCTCTTAGTCTTTGTGTTAACAGCTCAAAATATAATATGTAAAAAATGCTACAATGGTGCTTTACTTCACTATGAGGTGAATGACTCAATGATGTTCACAACTTCATAGCATGACAATGTAACTGTGTGCATGCCAACAATTTGTAGATTATGAATGGTCTATAGTATCTGAGTTTTGGTTTGCTGTTAAACATGGTTCTTTTATATGATAATGCTACTTTCATATACTCTCTTACCAGACATAATTTGACGAAATTAAATTATTTTCTTAGGGACATCTTCAAGCAAACACTAGTGGCAACTTTTGTAGCTCCAGGGAACGTTGTCTTCCAGATTTTGCCAGTAGGCTTCTGTCGTTTGCAGGAGGATATCATTCATGCTCCAATCGATGACCTAGAGAAAAGACTGCGAGAGATCACCGTCAGTGACATGTCCAGAGAAAATGACAGGGAGTCTTTTCTGATGCCACCAAGAGATGATATAGCAGTTTGGATTCTGGTTTCTTCTGCTTCAGTAGCTGGGTATCAACATGATCTTCGAGCAAAGGAACATAATGCACGATGGAGGCTAGCTCTGCTAGCGAAGAAGAGAATATTTATGGGAAATATTTTGGATGCAAGGTATTCTCACTTCTCCATCTACTGTTATACTACCATATGTTGATTTTCTTGGGGTAATACCATATGTTGATTGTTGCCCCCATTCTTGCTCATGGGTTTGAATAAGTATCAACTTGTGTTTCATGATCATCAGTTTTACTTTTTGTGATATATGTTGATTACTATGCTTGTATTCTCAAGCTTAAAAAAATTAGCTAAGCTCTCTTACGTTTCACATGATTGTGCTACAGAGCAAGTAGCAGATGATCCGTAGTATTTTCTGGAATAAATTTCGCAAAAGCACACATATATTGCCATAACTATCAACAAAGTAGATTTAGATATGCATTTCACAAAACTATAGATTCAGGGTCGAAAATTATCAAAAAACACAATCCAGCCACACACAACGAGATTTCAGAAGGTGGGGTTTCAGTTTCTGTTTGTCTTCTCAGCCTACCAACTACATCTGTTCAACAACTTACATTAGGAGGTTGCCTTGTTCGAGCAGAACATGGCCTGACCAGCTGACCAGGCACTAAACCATGACGGACAGCCTGATTCGTCACATTCAGTGTGTACTTGCTTGTGACCTCATTGTCCCTACTGGCTATCCTTGATTGATCATGGTTCCATCCTCAAGGAGATTGACAATGGAACTTGGCATGTTGGGCTATCGTCAATGTAGTAATATAACCAATGTTCATCTAGACGCTAGATTTAGACAGACGGTCACCCCGTGACTAGCATCTAATTGTTGTCTAGACGCGTCTAGACTCGACGCCAAGCTCTCGACTAAACTGGACGCCACCCTCGACTAGTGTCTAGTTGTTGTCTAGACGCGCTAGATGAATGTCTAAGCGAACACTGAATATAACTTACAATTCCTATAAGGGAGTTACATCTAGAGATTATACAAGGAATGTTGTGGTCTGTATTTCGTGGTTGGCTTCTTATGTTGTAGTGGTGGTCGGCGGGAGGGTGAGGTCGATAACCTGGCCTCCCCGACGCTGTGATGAAGTAGTCGGCCAAGAGAGGCAGAGAGAGATTGGCAACAGGGAGAGGGAGATAGGAACAGAGGAGATAGGAGGATAACTCTTTCCTTCCCTTTATTCAGAATATTACCTCTCCTTATATAGGGAGGTGATTACAATCCTAAATCGACTCCAAATCCTAACTTACCAAACTTATCTCCTATAGAATTGGAAACCAAATCAAATTTATCTCCTAACCGAATCAAATTTTATTCCTACCAACTTTATCTCCTAATTAAATGGCAAGTCTTGATCTGCTGCTGCTGGCCCTAATGCCTTTTGCGGCGGCTATAGGATCGGCCCCACATAACATCTCCCCTCCCTCGACGAGCAGCTCATCCTTGAGCTGGAATTCTAAGATAGTGCGTTGGCTACCATGTTGAGACGGCCCGATTTGTACTCCACGCTGAAATCAAAGCACAAAAGTTTGCTTAACCCACTGTTGTTGGTGGATTGTGGCGAGATGTTGGTCCAAGAGGAACTTGAGGTTGTAGTGGTATGTTTTGACGACGAACGCCCGCCCCCATAATTAAGGCCGCTAGTGGTGAACGACTTGAACGAGGCCGATTAGTTCTCGTTCGTATGCCACTAGGTGCTTGTGTTGTGGACCGCTAGGTGGCTGAAGAAGGCAATTGGACCGTCGTTTTGGTGTAGCACTCCACAATGAACGGGCATGCAAAGTCTTGCAAGGCGAGCATCGGACCGGTCGTGAGGGCATGCTGTTTGAAACGCCGTGTCTGCCTGATTGTTCCAGGGGAACCCCTCCTTGAGTAGTTGTGTTAGCAGAGTTGCCAGTCCCCTGAAGTCTTTGATGAAACGCCTGTAGTAGCCGGCGAGGCCCACAAAACCCTGCAAAGTGCGTGGCGAGCGCGGAGACAGCCAGTCGACCACAACCTGGGATCTTACCGGAGTCCATCGCCACGTGAGCTGCCGAGACCACATGGCCCAGATAGGCCACCGACTCCTCGCCGAAGGAGCACTTTGACTACTTGACGAAGAGCTTGTGCTGGCTCTGGAGGGACAGGATGGCGCTGAGACGTTGGAAGTGAGCCGACCATGATGGGCTGTAGATGAGGATGTCGTCGAAGAAGACGAGGACGAAGCGGCGAAGACAAGGGCGCATGACATCATTCATCGATGCTTGAAAGGTGGCCAGTGCGTTTGTGAGATTAAACGTCATCACCAGGAATTTGTACAACCCTCGTTCGGAACGCCGTCTTTGCCACATCTTCGAGGTGCATGCGCACATGGTGGTAGCCTGAACGGAGACACAACTTGGTGAAGAAAATGGCGTAGCGAAGCTCATGGAGGAGTTCATTGACAACTGTGATGGGGAACTTGTCTTTCATCGTGCGGTCGTTGAGGGTGCAGTAGTAAACGCACATTCTCCGTGAACCGTCCGCCTTCTTGACTAGCAGTACCAGGGTCAAGAATGAGGCCTTGCACCTCAAGGGTGTGGCATTGCGCTCAAGTTTGTCCTTATGTGAGGGTACCGGTACTGGTGAACTGCTACTGGTTTTGTCCTCGACAGAAGGTGTATATTGTGGCCCCTAGAACGGGGTGGCGGCAGCCCGTGTGGCTCGGCGAAGACATCCCCGAACTTGGTTAGGAGGTCCTCTGGAGGTCATGCCCAGTGCAGGTTGCCAGATGAGGATTAGTTGGGCCGACCTCTCGTATCTAGGTGGCTTGGCGGCCTTGGTATCTGAAAGACATGGTTAAACGGCTGAAATCCCATAAGTTGGGTCCTAGTGTAGGTAGCCACTGAGTCCCGAGCATCACGTCGTAGCCGCCCAGCAGAAGGACGAAGAGGTCATATGAAAGTCTTTAGTGGTGATGGAGAACGTGGCATGTCGGTGGATGCCAGAGAATAAATGGAGTTCTTGACATCGGAGAGAGATGTGCCGATGTCGCCCAGGTTGTTGATGGTGGTGAAGCCATCCTGGAACTCTTTTCACAGCTTCTTTTCCCGCGCTAGAAGAAACGCCTTAAATTCGTCATCCCAGTACTAAAACCATGGTCTCATACCAAATGTTATGATCCTAAGATCATTAGGGGATAAATATCTGCCGGGAAGATAGTCGGGCGACGTCGGCTACTAGGGAGAGATTAGACTATAGATTGTCCAGATGTTATGATCCTATGATCATTAGGAGAATAAACATCTGCCGAGAGGATAGTCGGGTAGCATCAGCTACTGGGGGAGGGATTAGATTATAGATTGGGAAGACTTATAATATTGGGAGAGATTTAAATTAATTCCTCTTTGCTTGATTACAATGATGTGCGTCCTCCCTTTATACAGAGAGAAATTTACAATCTTAAATCAATTCCAACTCCTAACTTATCTCTTACTAAACTTATCTAGCAGTAGATATTTAATCTGATTCCTAACTTATCTCTTAACAATTTATCTCTAAACAAATCACTTTGATTCCTAACATACAAAACTTATCTCCTAGCTTGATCTCCTACTGTGGTGCTCCTTAGGCCCATACAAGCGGTTGGCTAGCTACCATGACATTACACACCTCCTTTTGAGTAGTTCGTCCTTGAGCTGCAAGGTAGCGGTCATAGTTGCAGCCCTTGAAATCCCCATGTTGACGAACGGTTGTAGCATTAGCATCCTGTCACATGAGAGCACCAAGTTGTCCAGAGTGTCTTGCCCATGCTGCTTGTGGTAGGTAGCACAATTGGTGGCTCTGGTGGCGTCACCCATAGGGATTGCAACGGTGAAACCAATAGCTATGGTGATGAAGATGAGAGCGCAATTGAAGCCATAGGTCGGGATCAACTACCTCTGATACCAGATGTTATGATCCTAAGATCATTAGGGGGTAAACATCCATTTGAAGGATAGCCAGGAAGTGTCGGCTACTAGGGGAGGGATTAGACTATATATTGTCTAGATGTTATGATCAAGGATCATTAGGGGGACAAACATCCACTAGGAGGATAGCCAGGTGGTGTCGTCTACTAGGGGAGGGATTAGACTATAGATTGAAGAGACTTAGAATATGTGAGGGAGACTTAGATTAATTGTTCTGTGCTTGATTACAATTACGTGCGGCTGTCTATCTATATATAGAGGAAAAATTACAATCCTAAATCAAATCTAACTGCTAACTTATTTCCTACCAAATTTATCTCCAAGCAGTCATAATTTAATCCGTCTTCTAACTCATCTCCTACCAAACTTATCTCTAAACAAATTATGTCGAATCCTAACATACCAAACTTATCTCTTAATTAAATCCAACTCTTACTAAATGTATCTCCTAGCTTGATCTCCTGTTGTGGTGCTCCTTGGGCCCATACGAGCCATTACAAGGAAACTAGTGGATGAAGTTATTGACCAGTCAGCTTAAAGCTCCTCATCAAGAAAGAGAAAAGATTGAAATACAAGAAGAGCAAAATGTTGTCGAACCATTACCCTACTAAATCATTTCAGGGTTCATTTCACCATGGCAATACTATTTCTAGAACTTTATGTTCAATAGCGTATCAGGAATGGTCTTCAGTTTCTCAGTTGATATACATTTTTCTTTTCAGAGCTACTGCTGTAGATGCATCTGGTAACTATGGATTTGCTGGAACATATGGAGGTCTGTTGTACACGTGGGAATTGTCTTCTGGGAGAAAACTTGCTGGTACACAGTGTAGCAACCGTAAGTGATACAAGACCATGCCTCGATGTCTGCTAGTGTTTACCAAATAGCAAGTTGGAATGTGAAAAGAAGCTCTATTGTTTGTACAAACTAGTTGAAGTTTTGTTTCCATTATTTATCTTGATTCTTGCCTGAATAATTCTTCTACGCTTACTGCTTATATATATTTCGGTAGTAACCTTTTCAGATTTCACATAAATAATGAAACAACTTCTAATGGTGTTGTTAAATAGTAGATTTTGCATGGAATTAACAGTTTTAGCTATCGTGTATTGTGACTAAGCAAATCCTTGCACCTTTTTTCCTTTGCAGCTGCTACTTCAGTGTGAATCTCATAATGTTAAGCTGGATTTGTTCTTGTTACGATCTGTTTATGAATAATTTATTTGTTTCATGATGACAAGCCGATCTGTTTGTTAAATGGAGCCCTTATCTTTCTAGTCAATTGTAACTATTTCACTAATGTCCAAGTTGTGCAATCAGGTGGACCAGTCTCCTGTATTGTTGTTGATGCCAAATCAGGTGTAGTGGCAGTGACTGACGGTGGATGCCAATTATTACTTTACACTCAGAAGACGATGCTAACTGATGCGGGGAGCAGATGGGCACACGTTTAGAATAAAGTAATCATTGCAGCAAAGTAACATAAAATTTGCAATTGTATGTATAGCTTACAGTTTGCTGTGTATAGAAGGTTTTGGTTTGTTCTGTACTTATTTTGATCTCGGCACTGTGCACTACAGCTAGCATAGTCATCTGATGTACCTAGCCGATCAAACCTCAAGTTGTTCCCACCTGGTGAGTTACGATACATCTCAAGTTGTTTTTTTATGCTGTACAAGCTTATGAAGGTAGTAAAAATGAGGACGTTAGTCATGGCTACTGCACGCTCCCTCGTCTCCGCTGCCCTTAGCCCCACATCTAACTTTAGCATTGCAGCCCCCCCCCTTCCTTACCGTGCTCATTGGTTGCCTTTGCACTCAGGAGTGAATCCTCATAGGGGTTCTTTCACCGCGGGGATGGGTGTCTGCTCCCCCTCCCTACATGTTCAGGCTTTTAGAGTTCACTTCTAGCCATGCCCTGCATGCTGCTCTGGGGAGCACCCTAGATGGTTTTCATGTGTTTTGAGTTGGAGAGACATTTCTATTTCTTCCAAAGCTATAGGTCTTTTCATTTGCTCTTTTAAGAGATCACAACGAAACACTTTGATATTTATTTCCACCTTTGGAGAGATTGTGGTGTCAATTGGTGCAGGGAAGCTTTCTTATGGGAAACAGAGGAATCAAGCTAATGGTCCATTGTTGCTAGGAAGAAATCTCGTAGTGCCAAGAGGGTCTCTTTCCTCCTGAGAGTGGTTCAGCACTCCCCGAAGAAGAAATCTTCGCTAATGCTTTCTCTTTCTAGCGCTATTAAGATCGGGAACTTCTTCTGCCCTCCACATGATCGTCTCTCTTCCTTGGTCCCCATTACCCTGTTAGGTTCTTCATGCTACCTTCAATTTGTTCTAAGCTGGTGTTTAAGGATGTTCATTGGGGTCCCAGCTCCTCTGGTCAGATGATTGAGTTCCATAGTTGTAGAAACCGGGAGTTTGAAAAGAAGGGTTCCCTTTGGTCAACTGTTCAAGCAAAAGATTTGGGTATCCTTGGTTGCAGACCAACTCTTGCTCGTTCGCTCCTTCCCCATGCTAGAGGGTCCAACGCCCGGGGGAAAGGATCGGACGATAGCCTTGTTAGCTTCGAGGCAGCCTATGCAAAATTGCACTCGAGTGGGTGAGAATTCGAGTGGATGTCCACTTTTCGCTCAAAGCAGCCTCCTGGTCTCATCACTAGGGGAAATCCGGAGCAAGTCCTTCTCTGTTACCGTTGCTTGAGCCGAAACCACCTTGTCCATTTTTGCACAAACATGCTTTGTTGTAAGAGCTGCTACAATTATATTCATAGGAGTTTTCATTGCCTTTCTCGTAAAAGGAACAAGTTTTTCAACTGGAAGGGAAAAACTTCTACTTTTGTTAAGGCTCCGGACCCACCTCTGCTCAAAACCACCTCTGTTGAGACATGCAATCGTGCCATCGTAAGTTCTCTCCTCAATCACCCTAGTTAGAGAAAACCCCATCACCCCCTCCAACTCTTGGCCTCTCTATTGCTCTCCTTTGCTACAGTAAAACCCTCTGATCAATTCTCCCCCATGGAATCCATGGCGAACTTTGCCATCAATTCGATGTGCTTCTTGCCACTAGAGATGGTGGTAGAGGATGGAGGAAAGCAGCGCATTACATTGGCGAGGGTTGCAATCTCAGGTAACCCCCTCTATGCCCATGAGGAGTTCGTCATCACTGATGATGAAGGGGAGGTCCTTCATCCGAAGGAGTACAATAACTTCAGTCACCAGGTCTGAAATTACCTGCACGAGGAGTTGAGACTGCAGGTTCTTTACAATTGTCCTCATCCTTTTGGCATTGGTTTGTACCAACTGAGAGATGTGTTTTAGAAGGTGATCCTTCTTAGTGGAAATGATCATCTGGTAAATGGAGTCTTAGTGCATTATGTGGAGCATGAGTGTTGGGTAACGGGCAGGCTACGCTAGTCTAAAATAAATTTTTTCTACTGCATTCACTCAGGAAACTATGCTAGTAGGAGATCATAAATCGTTACCACTCGACGTGCGGTGCAGCGGAAGAAGAGTTGAAGTAGACCAATCCAACGTCGTGCGCATCAAACTCCTCGAGCGGCTTCTCGATCAGATCTGCAACCAACCCCTCGCAGGTGGTCACGCTCCTCGACCAACTTCGAGCAGGTGGTCGTGCTCCTCGACCAGCTTCTCGATCAGATCCGCGACCAGCCCCGCACAGGTGGTGACGCTCCTTGACCAACTCTGAGCAGGTGGTCGTGCTCCTCGACTAGTTCCTCGACCAGCTCCTGATCAGGTTTGTTGCGTTCTCAACCAGTTTTGAGTGGACGTGTCGTGTTGTCCGACCAAATCCGAGTGGTCGCATTATGCTCCACGATCAGACGAGCAGGTACGTCGACCAGTTCATCATGGCCAGCGACCAGTCCCAAATACGTTGCGATCAACTCACCGAGAAGATCAGCGCCGCAATAGTAGTAGCACCTCTATGGTATCCACACGTACTGGGCAGAAACGCCGAGCGCAAATGTGCTAGCACCGCACACATGGCTAGGGTTTTAGGAGATCGTGTAGAAGGCCGCGGCTAGGGTTTTAGAGTGGCTCAACCTTAGCATGCCCTACCCACACCTCTCCTTATATAGAGCTCGCCAATGGGCTCTCACGTTGGAAGCGCTTTAGGACTCTAACTTCTCATGGATCACAATCCAATTAAAACCCATATACGAATCCAATTCGCATGTTTTGTTCCAACCCTTTAAGTGTGTGACCTGTTAGGTTCATGTACAAACGGCTATGACTCAAAAAACCTTTCCAAACTAAAATCAATATCGGTCCCTAGCAGGACATGTTGACTCCTGAGTATACACAAAAGATCATATCGGCTGAACCTTGATATACACATGCATCGATCTCTTTGCCTCACGATACCAGTCAAGCTCAAGGTGAGATATGCGCCACCCTTGTGATAGCTCGACCATTCACTTGATCAAGTAGTGGATTCATCATCGCTAACTCTTTAATCATATTGGCATGGCCATGCACTTTCTCGACCCAACTACCTTGAGGGGCACAGAGATATCTCTCCCGTTATCAAGGAGGGGCAAATTCTATCTTGATCGCTCACACCCCACGACATGTTTTATGACAAGCCCGAAAACTACTTTATGACTACCCAGTTACGGAATAGCGTTTATAACATTTATCCTGCAGGTATACCATTTGAGATAACAAGTGATGGCATATCATAAATAACAATCTCAGTAGTATCTCAAGGTGGGTCTATCCAACATCATGTTCTCTAACATAAATGTCCACATTATTGACTTGGTAGCTCTATACCTATGATCCATGAAACGTGATCATCAATCAATACATGTGCTGATCTTATGTATCATCACAATGATACGTGATCAGGGATCGACTAAGAATAACATCATGATATAAACAAAGAGTTTCATGAACAAGTCACATACTTGCTAATCAATGTAAAGCTAGTCATTTTTGGAATAACATATTATTCAAAAGTATATTAATATAGACGTGTGATATAATCATCTTTATGATTGCCTCTGGGCATATCACCTTCAATCTCATACTTGCACTAGAGTCAATCATGTAACTATTTAATACCCATAGCTCTCATGTACACCTCATGCTTTGGCTGCGGGAGTGGCTTTGTCAACAGATCAGAAATATTCAAATCCATGTGCACCTTGCATATCTTCACGTCACCCCGATCTAAAATCTCTCGAATAAGGTGATAGCACCGCAATATGTGCTTGAACTTCTGATACGACCTAGGTTCTTTGGCTTTCACAATGGCTCCACTATTATCACAATAGAGATCCATTGGACTAGAAGCACTAGGCACCACAACTAAGTTAGAAACAAACTTTCTGATCCAAACAGCCTCCTTTGCAGCTTCAGAAGCTGCGATATACTCGGCCGATTCTCTGTCGTGGAATCGGCCACCGTTTTTTGCTTGGAACTCTTCCAACTCACTGCTCCTCATTGAGGCAAAACACAAAACCAGATTGCAATCTCGAATTGTCCTTGTCGGTTTGGAAGCTAGTATCGGTGTAACCATTTACAATGAGCTCCTCACCTTCATAGACTAGGAACATATCCATAGTTCTTCTCAAGTACTTGTGGATATTCTTTACTGTTACCCAGTGAGATTGACCTGGGTTTGATTGGTATCTACTCGTAACACTTAGAGCATAGGAGGCATCTGGGCGTGTACAAAGCATGGCATACATGATGGATCTGATAGCAGAAGCATATAAGATCGCACTCATTTTCTCAAGCTCATCAGTGATTGAAGGACACTGACTCTGGTTGAGAGTAATGCCATGTGACATCGGCAAGAAACTCTTTTTTGGAATCATGCATATTGAATCTTTTCAATACCTTGTCAATGTATGTACTTTGGCTTAATCCGATCAGCCTTCTCGACCTATCTCTATAGATCTTTATGCCCAATATGTATGCTGCCTCTCCTAGATCTTTCATTGAAAAACTCTTTTGCAACGAAGATTTGACAGCATCAAGTATCTCAATATCATTCTCGATCAATAATATGTCATCTACATACAAGACCAGAAACACAAGTGCGCTCCCACTAGCCTTTTTGTAAACATAAGGCTCTTCTTCATTCTTGATGAAACCAAACCCTTTGACCACCTCATCCAAAAGAAGATTCCAACTCCGAGAAGCTTGCTTCAGCCCATAGATGGACTTTTGCAGCTTGCATATCTTCCTAGCATTTTTTGGATCGACAAAACCTTCAGGCTGTGTCATGTACACACCCTCACTTAAGTTTCCATTAAGGAAAGCCATTTTGACATCCATTTGCCTTATCTCATAGTCCTAATATGCAACAATTATTAGGATGATCCGGATAGACTTTAGCATTGCGACGGGCGAAAATGTTTCATCATAATCAACATCTTGAATCTGCCTAAAACCTTTTGCCACCAATCATGCCTTATAATAGATGTGAACATTTCCATATACGTCTATCTTTTTCTTAAAAACCCATTTGCACTCAACTGCTTTGACACCATCAGGTGGATCAACCAAGTTCCAAACTTGATTATCGTGCATCAATTCTATCTCGGATCTCATGGCTCCAAGCCATCTCTAAGAGTAAAGTCACATCACCACTTCCGAGTAGGTCTTAGGTTCATCATTTTCCAACAATAATATATCGTGCTGCTCCATGGTTAGGAACATAAACCTCTCAGGTGCGCGACTGATCCTTTCCAACTGTTGTGGGGCTGGTGTCTCCACAACATGTTCTTCAACATTCAATTGTGGTTCAGTAGGAGCTGAAACACTTTCTGATCGTTCCTGAATCTCTTCGAGTTGTATCGTGCTTCCACTGATGTTCTATTGGAGCAAGAGTTCGTCTTGCCCCAGTAAGTACGGCGAGAGTTTCTTCTAAGGAGAAGACTCAAGCTTGGAGACGAAGTTTAAGAGGAAGGAACACCACGAATGTATTGATGGTAGAAAAAATGGATCGATATGGGAGGAGTATCACAGTGTCACTTGGTGTGTTATCACCTCTGTGTCTTTTTTGCTGTCTAGCTCATTTTTTCTTCCCAAGCGACCATGGCCCCCTATTTATAGGGCCGTGCGTAGCTTGGCGTACAAGTTATCATAATGTATAAATATCTGGGACCTGACCGAATTACTGGGTCTTATCCCGGATAACTACTTTCTACCCTATCGGGGAGATAAATATCCACCGTGGTAACTATCGTGGTGCTTGCCCCTTGAAGTGCGGCGAGCCGGTTGCCAATTGCGGCTCGGTGCCGCATTCTTAGGGGTGTCAGGATAGCCTCCATTACACCAGAGTGTCAGAGCGGTGTCCACCAGCCTAGGCGTTTAATGCCGGTCACTTCCTTGCAGGCAAAGTGTGACCGGTGCTCCCCTTCCGGTAGATCTTTCCTAAGGCCTGCTGACTCACCTTGTAGTCTCCGAGAAGTCAACCCGAGCAGCTAGAGACGGGGGCCCCGGGAGGCATGGCTCCAAGAGGTGAAGGCTTCGGGAGGCAGGACTCTGGAAGGCCAGTGCTTCAAGAGGCCAAGGCTTCGGGGGATCGAGGCCTCGGGAGACCGAGGTCTCGGGGGGTCGGGCTTCGGGAGGCTAGGTTTTGGGAGGCTGAGCCTTCGGGAGGCCGAGCTGGTTAATCCAAGGGAAAGCTTCACAGGTACGAAGAGGTACCGCAAAGGGACCTGATGACTTTGAAGGTTGAGCCTTTAGCTGAGGGTCCGGAGATCAAGGCTCCGGAGGGACCTGGATAGTAGTCTTCAACCATTATCCTCAGACTGGTTTATTTCCCCCCAACATGTTCCTTGAGAGAAACTCTTTCTCCAGAAAAGCACCATTCTAGGCGACGAATACTTTGCCTGCTTTCCTGTTATAAAAGTAATATCCTTTGGTTTCCCTAGGATACCCCACAAAGAAACATTTATCTGATTTAGGAGTGAGCTTATATGATGTCAAATGTTTTATATTGGCCTCACAACCCCAGATCTTAAGGAAAGACAACCCGGGACGCTTCCTGGTCCATATCTCATATGATGTCTTCTCTACAGCTTTAGATGTAACCCTATTTAAGGTGAACACAATAGTTTCTAGAGCATATCCCCAAAAGGATAATGGAAGATTATACTGGCTCATCATAGACCAGACCATGTCCAACAAAGTCCGATTCCTCCGTTTGGACACTCCATTCCATTTAGGCATCCCCGGTGGAGTCAACTGTGGAATAATTCCACATTGCTTTAGATGATCACTAAACTCATGGCTCAAATATTCACCTCCACGATCAGATTGCAAAAATTTAATTGCCTTGCCAAGTTGATTTTTTGCTTTATTATGAAACTCCTTGAACTTTTCAAAGGACTTAGACTTGTGCCTCATTAGGTATATGTAACCATATCTACCTAAGTTATCGGTAAAAGTAATGAAGTATTGAAAACCACCTCTAACGATAGAGCTCATTGGTCCACATACATCAGTATGTACAAGGGCCAACAACTCACTCGACCTCTCTCCTTGACGGGTGAAAGGCGCCTTAGTCATCTTGCCAAGTAAACAAAATTTGCATGTATCAAATGATTCAAAATCAAATGAATCAAGAAGACCATCTTTATGGAGCCCCTGCATGCATTTCTCATTTATATGACCTAAGTGACAATGCCAAATAAAAGTCGAATTCAAATCACTAAGCTGAGGCTTCTTCGTATTATTGTTATAGACATGGACATCCTCAAGATCTAGAATATATAATCCATTCACCAATGAACAATTACCATAGAGCATACCATTCAAATAAATCGAGCAACACTTGTTATTTATTATGAAATTATATCCATCTTCTTCCAAACATGAAGAAGAGATAATGTTTTTGCCCAAGGCAGGAATGTAATAACAATTATTTGATTCCAAAACTAATCCTGAGGGTAGCAATAAGGAATAAACACTGACGGCCAACACAACAACTTTTGCACCATTGCCGACACGAGCATCCATCTCGCCTCTCGCATACTTCCTAGTCCTTTTCAGTCCCTACAATGATTTGCAAGTATGAATCATTGATCCGGTATCAAATACCCATGAATCATTAGGACGCGTAGCAAGATTAATTTCAATAACATTTATACCTAAAGTAGAAGTCTTACTTTCCTTATTCTTCTTGAGTTCTTACAAGTATAGCTTGCAGTTTCTCCGCTAATGGCCAGGCTTATGGCAGTGGTGCCAAGGATTAGAAGTAGCAGGGCCAGCCTTGGACTTTCCAACAGGTTTAGGCTTTGAGCTCGAGATCTCATCTAATGCTCTAGCTTTGGCCTTGCGCTTTCTCTTCTTGCTATCCTTCGGAACCATCATCATATGACTAGAGCTTTTCTTAATGCTTTCCTCAACAGTCTTAAGCATCCCATGCAATTCGACCATGCTCTTCTCCATGCTATTCATATGAAAATTCAAAATGAACATCTCGAAGCTCGCAGGGAGCGACTGGAGAATCACATCTGTAGCCAACTTAGGACTAAGGGGAAGACCAAATTTTTCTAGGTTCTCAATGTAACCAATCATCTTGATCACATGAGGACTAATTAGACTGCCTTCTATCAACCTACACGTAAATAAGGACTTGAAGGTGTTGAACCTCTCGGCCCTAGCTTGGTTCTCAAACATGCCTCGGAGTCCCACAATCATATCATGAGCATCCGCATTCTCATATTGCTTCTGAAGCTCAGAGGACATAGTGGCAAGCATGAGACAGCTAACATCGAGTGAATCGTTGGTCTGCTTCTCGTAAGCCCTCCGATCAGCGGCAGATGCATTATTAGCTAGTTCATCAGGATAGGAAACCTCTAGAACATACTCCTTTTTCTCTTGTTTGAGAACAATTCTTAGATTTCTATACCAATCAATAAAGTTTATTCCAGATAGCTTTTCTTTTTCAAGAATCGAACGCAAATTAAAATTAGAATTGGTGTTAACAGTAGATGTCATGATCTACAACAAAAATAAATATGCAAAGTTTAGCTCTATGTTTATGTAAACCTTTCATTAAACAATTTAACAAAAGATACTCCCACTATATATTTTGAAACCGTTTCCGTCTAACGACATATAGTGGAACAAGATCCATATTCAACTAGGTTATAGTGAGCTTTGGCATCAACTTAGGTGACATAGGTAAGCAACATCTTGCTAACCACATCCCTATGTGACTCTTGTTTGTTGGGTGAAATCGAATGCCCTGGCGCCCAACACTATGCCCTAAAGCCTAAAACCATTTTGATAGCTTTGTTAAGTAAACCAACAATATGAGTGTGGATGTCTGACATCCACCATAACTGGTTAAGATAAAAGATGGCACCCTGCTTTGGCAGACCTAATAAACAATGATCAAAACCTAAGTAGGTGCAACTATTGGAAGGGCATCAATTATTCTTAATTTTTCTGAGTGAAGCTACTATATCATGTAAACATATCCATCTCATAGAAAATATGAATAAAATAACATGATAGGAACATAGATAAACATCACAGGTAATCATATTCACTGTGACAAAGTATGGCCCCTTCACATGGTGATCTCCATCGCCATGGTGCCTGTCCTCCAGGTCATCACGCTTCAAGTCTTCATGATCACGTATTAGTCTATTATACCTAATAGCACTAGACAAATTACATAAGAAATAGAAGCATCACAAGTCGGCACACAGGCCGTTATACAATAATACGATAGCCTTTGACTGTAATTAACCATGACACACAGGCCATGAAAATTACACGCATGCAACATATACTCATAAAGGCCATACTATTCACATCATTCCCTGCAAAAACAAGTTAAGCGCATAATCGAATTCTAACGAGATGATGAAAACATGTTATCCCTAAAAGCCCTAGGCTCGGACAGCACGACGGTCCCGCTATGAAAATCTATAAAATTCATTGGATTGATCATACCAAGCCGATTCTGAGTCATTCATAATGCCTCAATGTTCATTGGATCAATCATATTGATCATCGCGTGAGGTTTTATGAAAAAGACGACAACACGTACAAACTCAATCTACTGTTCTACTGACCACTAAGCGGCGCACACTGTTAGCCCCGATGGTGATTCCAGCCTGTAGGGGCAAGTCGCACGTGCGGCCAGGTAGGAGATCAAGCTAATCTTTTTGATCATATGGTCCGATCGACTCGCACCTCATCCGATCCCAATTACACCAAACCATGCAACGACCGATCCATCACATGAACCGATCACTAAAATAATAGATCCAATCTATTACTACAACATATCACATATATATGACCGATCCAGATAAAAAACTATGCAAGATGGCTCTAATACCACTGCTGGGTAACAGGCAGGCTACGCTAGCCTAAAACAAAAATTTTCTACCGCATTCACCCAGGAAAATTTGCTAGTAGGAGATCATAGATCGTTACTGCTCCACGCGTAGTGCAACGGAAGAAGAGTTGGAGTAGACCAATCCAACGTTGTGCACATCAAACTCCTTAAGCAACTTCTCGATCAGATCTGCGACCAACCCCACGTAGGTGGTCACGCTCCTCGACCAACTCCGAGCAGGTGGTCGTGCTCCTCGACCAGTTCCCGATCAGGTCTGTCGCATCCTCGACCAGTTTTGAGTGGTCATGTTGTGCTATCCGAACAGATCCGAGTGGTCGCGTTGTGCTCTGTGATAAGACGAGCAGGTACGTTGACCAGTTCGTCACAGCCGGCGACCAGTCCCAAACACATCGCGATCAACTCACCGAGAAGATCAACGCCGCAATAGTAGCAACACCTCTACGGTATCCACACGTACTGGGTGGAAACACCAAGCGCAGATGTGCTAGCACCGCACGCGCGGCTAGGGTTTTAAGAGATCGTGTAGAAAGCTGCGGCTAGGATTTCGGAGTGGCTTAACCTTAGCATGCCCTACTCACGCCTCCCCTTATATAGAGCTCTCCAATGGGCTCCCATGTTGGAAGCCCTTTAGGACACTAACTTCTAATGGATCACAATCCAATCAAAACCCATATACGAATCCAATTCGCATGATTTGTTCCAACCCTTTAAGTGTGTGACCCGTTAGGTTCATATACAAACGGCTTCGACTCGAAAAACCTTTCCAAATTGAAATCAGTAGCGGTCCCTAGCAGGACATGTTGACTTCCGAGTATACACAAAAGATGATATCAGCTAAACCTTGATATACACATGCATCGATCCTTCGCCTCATGATACCAGTCAAGCTCAAGGCGAGATATGTGCCACCCTTGTGATAGCTCGACCATTCACTTGATCAAGTAGTGGATTCATCAAGACTAACTCTTTAATCATATTGGCATGGCCATGCACTTTCTTGATCCAACTACCTCGAGGGGCCCAGAGATATCTCTCCTGTTATCAAGAAGGGATAAATTCCATCTTGATCGCTCACACCCCACGACATGTTTCATGACAAGCCCAAAAACTACCTTTATGACTACCCAGTTAAGGAATAGCGTTTGGCAGCCCCAAAGTATGACACTACACATTCTAAGAATCAATGATGATCGCAGGCCTAAGGATCCTGTAGGTACACCATTTGAGATAATAAGTGATGGCACATCATAAATAACAATCTCAGCAGTATCTCAAGGTGGGTCTATCCAACATCATGTTCTCTAACATAAATGTCCACATTATTGACTTGGTAGCTCTATACCTATGATCCATGAAACGTGATCATCAATCAATACATGTGCTGGTCTTATGTATCATCACAATGATACGTGACCAGGGATCGACTAAGAATAACATCATGATATAAATAAAGAGTTTCATGAACAAGTCACATACTTGCCAATCAATGTAAAAGGTAGTCATTCTTGGAATAACATATTATTTAAAAGTATATTAACATAGACGTGTGATATAATCATCTTTATGATTGCCTCTAGGGCATATCACCTTCAGACAGAGCCCTCAACCTTAGAAACTCCCCTTTTCATAGGATCAGTTGGTTCATGTTGCTGGGCTATCCCTTGGATTATATGGACTTGGTGCACCTTGATCAAGTTTGTGCTTCTTTCAGAAAGATGATGTATTGGCATGCCAATGAGCGTAGCAAAGCTTATGTGCTTGTCATATGTCGATTTCGGGATGCTTAGTCAGTTCCTAGAGGCATGGTCATCGCCTTGGGCTCTCAGATGGGAGGTGCAGGTCGCTCTTGGATGGTGCATGTTTATATCCCCAACCATAGTTTTGCTAACCCATTCATCCCTGAAGAAGACAACCTACCGCCGCACAACAGAAACCCTCACCCGTTCGAGGAGCCACAACAAGAGGAGGAACAAGATCAGGATGAGGGACAAGACAATCAACAATTGGGATAGGGTCAAGGCAACCCCAACTGGGAAATAGTTGCCCAAGAATTTCAGAATCAAGGTTGGCTTGCCTGGCCGAACGTAGGGTAGAACCAAGATCCATAAATGCCCCCACAATAGCAGTTGGCCTTCTCCTTTTCATCAGAGAGTGCTTTTGTTGGTTCTAGCTCCTCTTCTAGCATAGAAGGATCCTCAACCAGCCAGCTCCTCATCCATGTTCATGCCAACTATCTCTGGTCCTAGAATTTACAGATCATCCATTTGGAAGCACTAGAGGTTCAGCCTGACTGGATTCAACCTTTCCTTTCAAAGGCTTTGATGGACCTCCTCAATTTCACCTTTCCAGTGGTTCCTCAATCTGCGTGGTGGAGGCATGGAGTTCCAGCCATCACATGTATCCTCATGACCGGTGGTCAAGGTTACCTCCCCGGTTTTGCTGATCACTTCGGATGGTACAACAACCTGTCTTGGAATGCTAGTGTTCCTCAAGCCTCATCGGTGGAACTGAAGGAAATTATTGAGTCTTTAGAGGACAAGGGTAAGCAGGTGGTTGAACAACCTGCTGATAAGTGGTCATCTCTAAGGGCCAATCTGGTGTTCAAAAACACCTACCAGAGGAGGAAGAAGGCCCACGCTCTTAAAGTCATCTCTGTGATTGGAAAGAAAAGGAATGATGGAGAGAGACATCTCCAGATCCTACCAGTCGGAAGTCAAACAGAAGGCAGCCTGAGAAGTATAAGGTTGGAAAATAAGCACAAAGGATGTCGTCTGGTGCTCACTTCTTCCACTTCCTCCAAAGGGAAAGGAAAACCTAAAGCTCCCATAGCTCCAGCTGCTACTGCACCTTATAATGTTGGTAATGCAGACCTCCTCACTCCTTTCACTAGCCCGATTAAAATTCCTTTTGTAGGACCGAGAAAGTCACTAAAGAGGGGTGAATAGGAGCCTCACCAAATTTTTTGGATGACCTATCCAATCTTTCATCCGACGTACCTCAAACTAATATGTGGAAGCAACAAAACCAAGAGAAATAAAATACAACAAAAATCTCAAAGGTATGGCTCTCATGGATGTATATGAACCCTAGGTTTTATTGAAAATCATTCCAAGAGTCATCGCCACACAAAGCTTGCACATTGAAGCACTTTGATCCAAAGAAATGGTCACCGGGTGAAGAAATTCTCCAAGTTGATGATCTAGAGGGAAAGGATGGTTCAAGACCAACTTATAGATGATTTGTATCCCTCTAGCAACAAGAATAACTACTTCGACACGATGGAAAAATCAGCTCTTCACCAAAAAGAAAAAAACTGAAAAACATGCAAGGAAGCCAAATGAGGAAAACTAGAAGGAGATGCACACAAGCATAAGGGTAAACAGATTCTTCATTACTTGCAGAGGAACGCCCTGATTTGGCGGATTACAAAGTTTTTTGCTCACAAAACTCTCACCTAATACATAGGCTAAGCACTCCTCTTCCATTCCTCTAAAACCCTAGCAAAAACTCTCAAATGGATGGCTCAAGGAACTCCCACAACCCTACCCATCTATTTATAGGCCTTGGGAGCTTCCTTAGCCTCTAAGTTTTCTTGTTGTCAAAATACCCATCTCTTCCAATACACTCCTGAAAGGATCGAATGGCCCAAGAGGGGGTTGAATTGGGCACTAATTTAAAAATACTTCTACCAAAAACTAAAACAAGTAGAAAATTATCCTAGATGAAATTTAATGCAACTATGCAAACAAGCTAGAGCAAGGCAACAAAATTGCGGAATTAAAGCTTGTAAGAATATAAATGCTCAAAGTAAATGCAAGAATATAGAAAGAGGACACCAATTTTTTCCCGAGGTATCGAGGAGTTGGCACTTCCCTTAGTCCTCGTTGGAGCATCCACCAAGGATATTGCTCCCCCTTGAGTCACAAAGACTCAAGTGCTCCCTCATGATTGCCACTTCTCCATTTTCGGATTGGCAAACATCAAAGTATCAAACCAAGTACATTGCACTTCTTGGAGCTCCCATAAGACCTCTAAGAGTTCACCGAGACAACTCTAATCACCTAAGGTCGGCTAGGTGTTGCCAATCACCAAGAGTAACAAGCCAATAGCTTCACTTGACCAAGATCAATCCTAAACTACAATTATATACACATTTGCTACTCTCAAAGCACTAATGATGTCCTTAATCTTCCAATTAAGGACTTTGCAAATCACTTAATTTCTCTCTCTTGCTTCTTGATGACACACACAATATATAGGCTCTTCTAGGTTGAAAGAGATCAAAGTGAGACTGAGTGAGGGGGTATTTATAAGCTAGAGGTCCAAATCTAGCTGTTGCCCAACTATCCCATTTTTCTATGAACGCCGGAAGATCCAGCGTGCACTTGCTTACACACGTCGGAACATCCGATGTGTACCTTTTCAACCACTCCCAATTGCCAGCTATCAATTAGCTGTTAAGCCTGTTAAACACTCCGTTGAAGCCTCCGGGCACACGCCGGACCATTTGGCATGTAGAACCATGAAATCCAGACTTTGAAATTCTTCTATGTAAGAAATACTCCAGCGTATACTCCGGTATACACGTCGTACAATCCGACACGCATAATCTTCAAACACTTCGCTGAAATCATCTCCGCAATAAATGCTCTGGCATAGCCTTCTTTACACGCCAGAACATCAGGTGCGGACTTCAACTTTTTTGTGCTACGTCACCACGCAAAAATACTCCGGTGTTAATGAGTCTTAGATCACTGGAACATCTCGTGTACTTAAGATCTTTTTGCCTTGATAGACGAAATACTTCGGCGTGTTCATCTTTGGTAGTGCTGGACCATCCGGTGTACTAAAAAATTTCTGAGCTCGTCCAATTCAAACACTCTTGAGCTCTAACTTCTCGGCATCTTAACCATGGGCTTCTTTGAACTATCTAGTGCTATAAATTCGCAAGTTTGCATCCAACCTTGTCTAGACTCAACTGGTTCAAGCTACAACTCTTAGCCCTCTTTATAGTACAGTCAAAAGATTAAGAAAAGAGACTTCAAGTAGTCTAAGTGTCCTTCATCTCCTTGTACCACTTAGAACTAGAAGATCCTTAATCTTGATGAATATGTCCTTTGATCGTCCATTATATCACCTTAAGGACTAAGAAACCCACTCATCATTGTGAACTAAATTTTTGATACCCTTCAAAACACACATGTTAGTCACAATGATATAGTTGTCATTAATCATCGAAACACTTACCACTTACCTGGGGCCTAGATGCTATAATCTCCTCATTTTTGATGATTGATGACAACACGAATGAGAAAAACTAAGATATGAATTGAAGTACACCCTATCAAACTAGGCAATAGACAACATAAAGCAATAAGGCAAGAGAAGCATAGCACTAGAACAACCTATCATGCTAGATGAATTAGAATTAAACACGTACAAAATTAAACACAATGTGATGACACATGAAGCACATCAATAGAGGGAGCCCAATAGCATGTCATTACATCAAAAACAATGAAGATCCAACAATCCTAGCCTAGCTACCCAAAAACCTAAACTCCCCATGTAAGTAACAAGCTCTCTAGACACTTAAAACTAGCTATCTCTCTCCCAAACTCCCCCTAACACTAGACACTCTCTCCCTTTGGTATCTAAGCACAAAAAAGAGAACACATCTAAACAACTAGAGCTGGAGGAGACGGAGAAGCTGACGCTGCCGAAGAAGGTCGCACCACAAGTTGAGAAGCATCAGACTCAGAGTCGGATGCAGAAGAGTCAAGCTCGGTGGCAACAACATTGATGAGAGGTGAGAGGGATCCTGCAGAAGACTGATTAGAGGCTAAGAGAGCAGGAACCTCCGACGACACTGCGCCGGGATGGGGCTCAGAGCTAGAGGTATCAACATCCTGAGCTGCTATCTCCTAAACGATCTGGCTCCGCAGAGCCCGAAGGGGAGAATCTGCCTCGTCAAGCATGAGATGAGTGACTGGAGGAGGCGGCTCAACTAACTACTACTAAGCTGGGTCTGTTGGTTGTGGAGAGTCCTCAAAACTAAGAGGTCCAGTAGTCAAAGGTGATGTCAATGGAGTAAACAATGGCATCTATGAAGTTCCAATAGGTTGTGAGAAGACTCTGGTGGAGAATAGTGCTAATAGTGAAAAGCCAGACATCAGAGTATCCAAAAGATCGCTGACACTGCCTAGGAGAGGACTTAGAGCTGAAGCAGGTGCTCGAGGTGTAGCAAAAAACTATAGACCTGTATGCTGAAATAGGATTGAGAACATCCAAGCGTTGTTCTCTCTATTCGACTATAGTGCTGCTAACATAGCCTGTTGCTGCTATTGGATCGACTACATAGGCACCATCTGCTGCTCCTGTTGACGCAAATTTTCAGCCTGAAGCTTTGCCTGCATCTCTGCCTGACCTACCAACTACTGCTACTGAATAGCCTACTGCTGCTGCATCCGCTGAAGAATGAGAACAAGCTTGGAAGACTAAGTAACAGGAGGTAAAGGAGGTGTCGTTTCAGGTCCTGAAGAAGGAGGAGCTAAAGTCTACGGTACAACCTGAGAGGGACCTCCTGCCACGGTGTTGTGAGACCTGGCAATTGGTGGGAAGTACTCCACGTCATCTAAGTCGTTGTTACTGCCCAGGTCAAAGAATGCATGAGGTAACTGTGCCTCGGCCTCAACTATGGTCTGATCCTCAACTGTAACTCTCTCTTTATCCTTGGCTGGCTCTTGTTGTTGCACATGAAACATCACACGCTTACCATGGTGTATATTTGTAGGAGCATTAGGAATATACTCCTTGAAGTAACTCGGTGACTACTCATAGGTCTAAAATAACTATGGGAACCTGACAGAGTGAGCAAGTATATGAGATATGAGGTGTGCATACGGCTGCTGTCTGACCATCGTCATGCCATCAGTTATCACATCCTCCTTACTTACCCTACGTACCAAAGCCGGGAATGAGGAGGCTACCACTGCTTTGCTCGGCCCTCCTCAGTTACCCTATGTGTCTACCGCTACCAGATTCCCAAGGCCACCTCTCCCTAGGAATGAACGAAGCTGGCTACAATCTATGCGAAGTCTGGGTGGATGACAAAGAGGATCCAATGAAAATTATAGAATATTTCACCATATGAAATTAGTACTAGAATCATAAAATGAGGACGCCCTGGTGTGCAAACACGTACTCATAGCTATAGGGTAAGAGTACAAATTTCTTGTATTGGTGGTGAAGAAGACACTTCAATAAGTAGTCCTCGGTGAAGTCTGGATTCTTCATTACAAGTTTCTGGTTCATAAGCCTAGGATCGATTAATCCTACTTTCTTATATAAGTCTTGTTTGTATGCTTGGATCTCCATTCTACGAAAGAGAGAAGTTAGCTATGCAATTTCAAGGTACAAGATCATATAACGTGAATTATATACATAAGTCACTACAGAGTCCACTTTCCTATAGCCACATCGATGGCATCTCCCTTGTACAGTTCATACAAGTGCAAGAATTCCAACCAGAAGAAGTTGTTCCCGTTGAGGAAATATTCATCTCTGTATCTTACGGGAAACGCCTAAAAACCTTGCTTGGACTACTCCAAGTACTACTGATGTAATTAGCGCATTTGAGTTGTAAGGTTTCTTTCTATATCTGGTTTGCTCAAATGTTTGCTCAACTCAAATGACCATGTAATATCCAACTTTGATATATCCACTCTCACAGTATGTCGTGCTAGTTCCTCTGCTGTTATTCTTGAATCAGCCAGGAAGTCCGCAATGCTTCAAGTATCCTTAATGATTGGGCCTAGTTTGCTCTTGGCCTGCTTCTTGCTGATGCATTCATAGGCAGTCGGTGGCTTACTTGAGCCGCCCCCGTTTGTTTAGCTTTGGCCATTTTCATGAAAAATTTCAAGGCATTTTTAGGCACAACAGGCTTCGATGGAGGTGGTGGAGGATCGAAAAGAGATGTGACACTGGCATCCACATTCTTTTTGGTTTCCTAAATAGTGAGTGAATAGACATCGTTGAGTTCCACCAACTTCTTAGATGCCACCAACTTCTTAGATGATGTTATCTGCTTGGATGTTGTAGAACCTGATCTTGTTTTCCAAGCTGATGGCTGACTTCTTGATGGTGTTGGCTTCTTGAGTGATGCATTTCTTCAAAGCGATGGCTGAGGAGGTGGACTTCCTTTGGGAGATCGCTGAGGAGAGGGAGATCTTCGAGGCAACGGTGGCCCGGGGTGTAGTGGAGATAGAGATTCTCGGAAGCTGTCCCTGGTGGAAACACTATGTAGACCTTCTCCCATGCGAAGAATGTATGCTCGTTCTCTCCTATAGTGTTCACCCTCTCCTCTGTCGAGTAGTCCAGCTCAACATGACAGTACTGGTCAACTGCCTCATCTACTTTGACAAAGGCGTAACCCTCTGGTATCACACATCTATGCAAATGTTCATGGAAGCCGCGGGGATAAGCCACGCTGGAAGCCACCTTGATGGTAATGTTTCTAGCACCAATGTGTAGTTCACACAGTGTCCGTACTGTGATGAGGTCCACAACATAAGTGATGGAGTCAGATCTCTTTCGACTCTTGTAACTGTCGACGTCGTCTGGGAATAAATATTTCCAACCCATCACCCCAACGCCTCATGTGCGACCACCGTGCTCCTTGTTTTCTAGGGCCAAGGTGAGCTTGTCCCTATCCCTGTCTGGCTTGAAAGAGCCTTGTGTAGACTACTCGTGGGCTTCCACAAGCTTTTTTGCAAGATTTTGCGTCACTTCTAGGTCTTTGAAGGTCGTAAAGGATAAGCTTCCATCAGATGAGTAATAAGCACTGTCGGTGACACAGGAACCAGGGGTCCCCAAGTCCCAAGGCTAGAACAGCAGAGTGCTACGTGGCGCCCTCCCTCGGGGATTACCTCCCCGAGGTTCGAGAAGACCAAGTCCCAGGAGAGGGTGCTCGGGGCCACGAAAAGTGGTCCCTGAGTAGCCGAGTTCCTCGATGACCCGAGAAGACCAAGTGCCGGGAAGAGAGTGCTCGGGGCTGCAAATAGTGGCCCCCGAGCACTCAAGTCCCCCGACGACAAGAAAAGCCAAGTACTGGGAAGAGGGTGCTCGGGGTTGCGAACAGTGGCCCCTGAGCACCCGAGTCCCCCGAGGACCCAAGGGAAGTCAGTTCCGGGAGAGAGTGCTCGAGGCCATAAATAGTGGCCTCTGAGCACTCGGTTCTCCGATGACCAAGAAAGGGCATATCTGGGAGAGAGTGCTCGGGGCGGCGAACAGTGGCCCCCGAGCACTCGGTTCCCTGAGGGCCTGAGAAGTCCTTCGCCGGTGGCCCCCACAAAGGTCCAGCAGTGAGGTGTCAGCTGGTGAGAGGCCTGATGCTGCATTTAAGAGGGCGCGTGGCCTGTCACTTCCAACTGTTCCCCCCACGCCTGCTATCAGTCCCTGCCACGGCCTGGCAGGGAGGCATGGGGACATTTAATGCACAGGTCCCATCACGCGACATCCAGCGCGCCTCGGAATAACATCACGAAGCCCAAGGTGCCCCGCCTGCCGCCCTGCTGTGTCAGGCTTGCTCTGATCGGGCGGACACGTCGGGCTGCTCGGTGGCTGCCCGATGGGCCCTCCCCGCGGTGCCCGTTGAAAAACGGCATGATGACGAACAAGACCAGACGGGGGCGCATTTTCAACCCTCCCCGTCACCTCGCGCAGCAACCCATGATGGTTGCTTTCCATTTATGGCACCTTGGAACTCGCACCATCCTTTCTGGGCACACTACCACCCCGGCGGGTAAATAAGTTGGGCGGGCTCCCCAGAGAAAGAGATCGAACCCTCGACAACCGGCGACAAGCACCGAAGCATAGATCAGCCGAAGAACAAGGAGCACGTAGCTCTAGACTAGACAAATATTCTTGTAACTCAGCAGATACTCAGAGAGACATTCTCAGAGCATTTATAGCATACACACAGAAGTAGGGTGTTAAACTCAGTGTGGCCCGAACCTGTCTAAAAATCCCCTGAGCATTTACTACTTCCTGCATCTGATCATTCCATTCCACCTGCATCTCATTTACGCCCATTTATTTCACCCGCAAAGCGGATTCAGAATCATCCCCCCGGTCGAATCTCAAAGGTGGTCCCTCCGGATCCCCACTTGAGGAGTTCACCCTCCGACAAGCACCCCTCCCAAGAAGGAAGCATGTCGACCGTGTGCTCCAGCCCTCCGTCTCAGGTGTGACACCTCTCTCTCACAGTTCATCTAGCTGTTGTTGCCATTGCCTTTCTTTCCTCACGTACCCATGACTGTCGGCTTTGTGGGGGTACAGATTTTTCTTCGAGTTTGCTTTGTCCACCTTACTCAACCTCTGTGCTTCTTCCGACAACTTGTACTACACAAAGGCTTGCCAATGATCTTCCAGTTGCGGCTATTTGCTGAAATCTAGTGTTGTACCTTTTTGCACATACGTGAAATTACACTTCTTATTTTCAAAGTTAGCCAATTTTAGCTCAGCTTGGATGACTTGACTGTTGTATGCCACAATAGCTTCATGTTTGGACTTGTATCCTTTGTAACATGCTCCTTTGAATCTATTAACTTATGTGTGGCATTCCTCCCAACAGGAGAACACTCCACTTTGCTGACCATGATGAACAACATACCATGTCAAAGCAGTTCTAAATTTCAGAGAATATGCAAAAATGATATACTACAAACAAGACTTATATAAGAAAGTAGGATTCGTAGATCCTAGGCTTATGAACAAGAAACTTGTAACGAAGAATCTAGACTTCATCGAGAACTACTTATTGAAGTGTCTTCTTCACCACCAATACAAGAAATTCATACTCTTACCCTATAGCTATGAGTACATGTTTGCACACCAGAATGTCCTCATTTTATGGGCAACTCAATTCTAGTACTAATTTCATATGGTGAAATATTATGTAATTTTCACTGGATCCTCTTTGTCATCCACCCAGACTTGAGTAAGATCATTGTCTTGGACTCACAAAAGAGAGATAAGACGACTTACCAACACCTCATCAACATGCTAAACAGGTTAACTCGATCATTTAATCTTCTTGACAATTGCTCTAAGTTTAATTGGTATTCATATTCACGTATAGGGCATACACAAGATACCGTAAAAAGAGTGTGTTATCCACTTTCCATTCAGGAAGCAATACGATGTAAAAACCGAATTTTCGGTACATAATCCATATTCATGTCTTGCACTTCCTACTGAATAAAAAGGTTCAATTCATTCCACTGACGAATCCTTTCCTCTTAAAGTGTATGAGACAGTCATCCGATAACAATCTCTGTGTGTTTTATGTTCTTACTTTCAGGCACGCATTCAACCCGGACGAAGACGCTGTTAGGTTCAATGATCTTGAGGTACGAAATAACATATCGATGAATGAGATGTACGGCATAGTAATGTTGATTATTCAGCTAATTATGTTAAGCTGTCATATGCTACATCATATGTCACTAGAACGGAGGTTACGCCCTATACTTTTTCAGCACCATATGCAACACCTAATGCGTATTATTCAGCTCCATATGCCACTGATGGTTATGGCCGAATAGATGAGAATTCAGCAAGTATGCATGTACCTCGATACAACACTATAGCATATAGTGTATCTTCCACACTACCCTAAAGTTCTAGTATTCCTTGCAATTCATTGCTGGAAACTTATTTCATTATTCTTCAACAAGATATATCATATGCGTAGCCCACAACGTCATATTCTTGTGATACTCTAATATATTTTTAGCCCAAAACAACAAGCTGATTCCACATCTACTCGGCTCACAACCGAGCAACATACAGGGCCTAAAAGTACCGGAGGGCAACCTGGCATGAATAGAGATGAAGCACATAGGATATATGAAATATTTTTGTGGTCTAAAGGCAGGAAACAATTAATTGATTCGGTGTGGAAGATTGTGAGTTCATATAATTCAAATATAGAGTCATAGTTGGTTTTAGAAAAAGAAAAGCCGACTGTAATTGAAAGAAAAGAACAAAAGCCAGCTGCTGTTGAATTGTCGGCTATGCTCGAGATAATGGAAGCTATGGTGCTACCATCTGAATTTAATGCTAAAACAATTGATGATCAAGACCGAAATAATGGTGTTTCGGTCATACCCAAACCTGATGTAAATAGTGGCAATAAATCTATACTTAATGAATTATTTGAAGAAGATAATAGCGCGATTGAAGAGGAATTGCAAGAACATCGGAAGGAGCTGATTTCGTGCTATCAGAAAACAAAGCAAGGTGTCAAGATAAAAGAGTTTCCATCCGTTGATACCCTACTAAAAGAGGTACGATCTGTAAGTACGTTATCTTTTTCCCAATATGATTGTATGGTTTCAATAGACAAATCTATTGGTGATACTATGCTTAATGATTCCAAAAGATTGGGAAAAGAGGGTAATGTAAGTAAACAATTAGGTTTGATTACAAATATCAAAAGTCGATTGCTATTGCATACAAACGGTTGATTAGTGATCATAGTAATACGGTTCCATGCCCACATGGTTTTAAAGTGCAAGAGCTTGCAAAATTCATGGGTAAAGATAGTAGAATCACCAGGGGATTTGTCGGCCAAGTTATTGTGTTATATAGGAAGGTTGATAATGGTAATACATTCAAGTTAGGATTATTCCCACCATCATTTTTGTTAGGCATTACATTTATATAGGTTATTTTACTTGTTCTAAACTTGGTCTATATTTGGTCTCGAATGGGGCGTAAGTTTTGTGACTATTTCAGGTTTAGAGATACAAGGCCGAGGCTGAAATTTGAAGAGACAGATATTAATATGATAGAAAATAACTCAGAGATATCAGACAAGATGTGTACAAGTAAATGTGTAGCTGAGTGGGTTAATATCAAATCTGAACCATTTGTTTGTTTAGCTTTAAAACCATCTCCGCAAAAGAATCGGCTAAGAAAGAAAAGGTATACATTTGATTTTACCAAGTTTGATTTGATTTTTGATATTTTATTGCAAAATAAACATATCAGATTATCTGGTCATCATGTTATATCTTCACGTGAAGAGTTGAAAGGGCATTCATATTGCACGTGGCATAATTTGTTTACTCATAGTACTAATGATTACAATGTGTTTCACTGGCAAATACAATCAG
This sequence comes from Phragmites australis, assembly GCF_958298935.1. Classification (NCBI taxonomy): domain Eukaryota; kingdom Viridiplantae; phylum Streptophyta; class Magnoliopsida; order Poales; family Poaceae; genus Phragmites; species Phragmites australis. The sequence goes on along the minus strand of NC_084941.1, from coordinate 16,921,351 downwards.
CTATTAATGGAGGTCGATTGAAGTTTGCAATTCATCTAGAGATAGGGGGGCATAGAGTAGAACAATCTCTCCTTGTAAGTATGCTGAATTGTGAAGACAAGTAGGTGTGGATTCAGCCAGGATGGGCTGATGCAACCAAAGGCAAGAAAGTGGCAATGGCTAGCAAGATTAGTAATGATAGAACTAGTAAAGCTAGCAATATTGTAGGCAAAAATAAGAAGATGGTTTGGGTCCCTAAAGGTAGTCAAAATATTAAAGCTAAGGTTAATGTTCAAGCATAAACTGCTAGAGTTGTACCAAATGCAAAGCTGAATGTGACATTCAAACAACTTCTGGTTAAGTATGTGAGGGAGAAAACTAGCCCAAGTACTGCTGGTCGATTTGGTATTTTTAATCAACTGAGATCATCTCCGTAGCATGAGTTTGTTGGTCGGGATTGGCGATGGGAAGGTTTTCATGCAGTAGCGTCGTATCCTCCTTTCAGGCCACCAATATGCCGTGGAGGACTTTTCCTATGATATTTCCTCCTTGTCCGCCGTGGGGCTAGTATGGTCCATGGATCTCTAAAGGTAGTCAAAATATTAAAGCTAAGGTTAATGTTCAAGCATCAATTTATAGAGTTGTACGAAATGCAAAGCCGAAGGTGACATTCAAACAACTTCTGGTTAAGTATGAGAGGGAGAAAACCGGCCCAAGTACTGCTGGTCAGTTTGGTAATTTTAAGCAACCGAGATCATCTCCAAATCATGAGTTTGTTGGTCAGGATCTGCGATGGGAAGGTTTTCATGTAGCAGCATTGTGTCCTCCTTTCAGGCCACCAATACACATGTTGTGGAGGCCTTTTCCTATGGTATTTCCTCCTTGTCCGCCGTGGGGCTGGTATGGTCTATGGGCACCACCTCCAATGCCCCTTGAGCCATTCCATTCAGTATGGATAGCACCTAGGTCGCTGGTGTTTGATAGGTTATCTCATCCTAGAGAGGACCGATTTGAGCCAAGGAATCAGTCGAATAATGGGAAAAGTAGGAAGTCGGTTAAAAGGGCTTATCGTGTGAAGGAAAAGGCTAATTTAAGTGACAATTCAGATCTGAACCCAAAAGAGAAGAGGCCGAGTATTGAGAAAGAAAGGAGCAACAACAATTGGCTAATGTTGTTTCAAGTGTTAACCATGAGGGGCATGGTGTAGCAATGAAGGTAGCAGCTACGTATGGTTCAGATGTGGATGGTCTCTCACCTTCACAAAGAGGTGATTGCAAAGGCTGCGCATGCAAGGATTGAAAGAAGCAAAGGCAGAGGAGGTGAAAGATCATATTCTTAGTGGAGTCAACCCCATGCTACCTGTCAAGAAGGTATGGAGGCCTAAGAAGATTGAAGAATCAAATATTGATGATGATGACATGGATAATAGTTCTCCATTAATCAGAGATGGTGCTTTTCCTAACGGAGGTATGAATGTTATTACAGTTTTTACATTACCTTCGGAATTTTGAATGGTTGATGGGTGAAGAAGATATATGTAAAAGGCTGATGTAGTTTGTTCATCGCCCAAAGAAGTATATGTAGCCCTAAGGTAATTTATAGTTATCTATACATTGTCTGGGATTGTTTTGGGATGCAAGTGATTTTCGGCAAGCAAGCTTTACCAAAAAAAATAGGGGGGCATGTGTTGACGACTAAAATTGACATTTTCAAATAGCTTGGGCATGGTTATGTTTCTTGGTACTTTGCTAGCCAAAATTTTAAACATCATGATTAATTAATTTGGTTTGTTGATTGAGTGGATAATTAGTCAAATAAAAAAATATTCATGCAATTATTAGCTGATTCGGTTGATTAGTTGGTTTCATTAGTAATTGGCTTGCTATTTGGGTTGTTAGTGCAATGTGTTAATGCAACCGATTAATAGGTGATTAGCATATTGATTGAAAGAGAGACACGAAGAGTTGGATGCTAGTCGGCAACATGCATGCATTAGAGCAATTAATCTCACCATTGCAATGTAGATAGACAATGTGTCGTGCCTGTGGCAGACAGAAGGTAAGCCTAGGCCGCACGTGACCAAAAGCGAGGCAAGGCACATGTAGACAGGCGACAGCAGCTACATGGTTCAAGGCTGCACATGCAGGGGATCAACTCGACCACCCAACCACGAACAGTAACTTTGAACAAGGCGAACAGTACTCCGATCGGATGAACAGTACTCCACACAGATGGACAGTAAATGTGCCAGATGAACAGTACTTCAACTAGTTGAGCAGTATTTTGATCAGATGAACAGTACATCCAACTAGGTTAACAGTACCCCGACCAGATGAACAACACCTGATCAGTGAACAGTAGCTGCGACCATGACCAGGTGATATAGATTGATGTTCGGATCGAAAACCTAGTCGAATCTAAGAAGGCTAAACTGTAATAAAGGATACCCGTGTAGATATATGAAAATTTACGTGGTTGAATAGGAAAGATATGTTAGTTAAAGAAAATTTGGACTCATGTGTTATAGCCGAATCATATCTGTAAGTCTTGTTCGGTTTGAATTAGAAGTCTTAATCCTGTACGGCTAAGACCTCTACCCTTTAAATGTAAAAGGATCATGACCGATTGAAAAATCCAGCAATTGATCAAATACCAATATGCATCTACTATTTTTCTACCTAGTCATGTTCCTTCTTCTTTCTCCTCCTGCTACTCGTTCTTGATCTCGACGACCAAGAACAAGCTATCGTCTGATCGTGCCCTAACGAGGTCCCTCCCAGGTGCGATTTGCTGACGAAGATCCTTCATCGTAGTGCCAGACTAGGTTTTCCAGGTGCTGCTCACCGAGTTAGTTGTCTTTTGCTGGTTTGCTCATAAATCGGTCGCTTGTTGCCGTGAAAGTGCCATTGTTATCTCAAATGTTGAACATCCTACACGTGGTGCTACGGATTGCATATGAGGTTATCAGTGTTTGGCATGGCAACTTTTCACGCGCACCATGCATCTGACAAGTTATAGGTGATCTACAGATACACGCCATTTCAGTGGCGGCACACCTTGCATCTAACAGGTTACAAGTGATCTACAGATAAACAACATTTTGACGGCGGTGCCCCTCGCGTCCAACAGGTTATAGGTGATATATAGAGACACGTCGCTTCGGCGATAGTGCGCACACTACACTATACAGGGCACAAGTGATCAAGGAAAATATTGCTTCAGCGATAGTGTGCACCCACGCACTATACAGGTCGCAGGTGATTGAGGTGGACATCGCTTTGGTGATAGTGCGCACGCATACACCATACAGGCTACAGGTACAAGCGGTGTACAAGACCTATACCTATTTAGCAATGACGACACATGTTCCTTACAGGTACAGTTTTTCTACATGATGCTATTTCAACAGCTAAACTCAAGTGCATTACAGGTTCATGTTGGATTGTGATCCGAATTTTTGTTGGACCAGACAAGAGACGCCTTCGGTCCATATTCCGAAACAGTCCATATTAGACTCGAGTCGTATGTGTCCACCTCTATAAATATATCTTGTAAGTTGCAAGGAGAGCTGAGAGGCTCATTGTAATCCCTTGCGTTGTACACATCCCTGATATAGTGAAGATCGCCGATTGGCACCCGTGATTTTTTCCCGCAAGGGTTTTCCACGTAAAAATCGTGTCTCGTGTTCGATTCTGTCGTGTTTGATTCCTAACAAGTGGTATCAGAGCCAGATTGTATACACAAGAAAAAAAAGAGATGTATTCCTGTCGGTCTTCTTCGTGTTCGTTGTCGCCGCTCGTTTCATCGATTCGCCGGCCTCATCTGTCGCCGGTTTCTTCACGCCCCTGGTCCGTGCCGATCCATCTACGACGCCTGATTTGGATCACGAGGCCTTCATGCGCATCCTGCCACCAAAGATTCCATCGAAGCAGTGCATGCCTCAACCGATCAGATCGGATAGGTCTCAGGGGCATCGCCTGGTTTTTTGCACTGCTGTTGGACACCTGCCGATCACCGTCAAATTCCGATATGCTGCTATCGCATGCAACCGTGCTTACGAGTTCAAGCACGCCTCTGCGCATCAGCACTTGAGGCTGTTCGTGTGTTTTTCGTGAGCTGATCAAGTCCCGAGGAGCACCCAGCCGTGACCTCTCACTTGAAGAAAAGGAAAAAAAATCAAATTTGCTAGGTGCACATAAGAATCATACCAGGAGATTGGTTTCTGGTTTTATTGCTGCACGCACACGAAGTGTACCAGGACCTCTGCAGTTTATTGCTTGGTGCGCACATGCTATTTTTTGTTGCTAATTATTCTTCGCCATAGGTTCTATGAAATATGATATTCCGTTGCTAGATTGTGATAAAAGCTTTTCTCTATGGCAAGTAAAGATGCGGGCTATTCTTGTGCACACTGATCTGGATGATGTGCTTGATAATTTTGGGAATAAAGATCAAAAGTCTTAGTCTGATGAAGAAAAGAGAAAGGATCGTAAGGCTTTGTCACAAATTCATCTTCATTTATCAAACAATATTTTGCAGGAGAAAACTACTACTACTTTATGGCTAAAGCTGGAATCGATCTGCATATCTAAGGATCTAACCAGTAAAATGCATCTGAAGATGAAGTTATTCACGCAGAAATTACAGGAGGGTGGTTCTGTGTTGAATCATCTTTCGGTCTTTAAGGAGATCGTTGCTAACCTACAGTCTATAGAGGTAAAATATGATGATGAGGACTTGAGTCTTATTCTTTTGTGCTCGTTACCCAGTTCTTTTGCAAACTTTAGCGATACCATATTATACAGTCATGATACACTAACTTTGAAAGAAGTCTATGAGGCCTTGCATGCCAAGGAAAATATGAAATAGATGGTGTCTACTGATGGCTCGACTTCCAATGGAGAATGTTTGATTGTGCGTGGTAGGACAAAGGAGAAGAATTTGCATAATAGCCAAAGAGATAAAAGTTCGAACGGTTATAGGGGTCGTTCAAAGTCCAGATGCAAAGAAAAATTCTGCAGGTATTGCAAGAAAAATAATCATGACATATCTGAATGTTACAAGTTGAAGAATAAAGAAAAGAGAAAAGGTAAATCTATTGAAGAAGGTAAAGCATATATTGCTACTTCTGATAATAGTTCTGATGGAGAGACTCTCGTTGCTTTTGCTGGATGTGCTAGTAGTAGTGATGAATGGATTATTGACCATGCTGTGTCTTTTCATATATGCATACATAGAGATTGGTTCACCATTTATAATTCTGTTCAAGATGCTGGTTCTGTTAGGATGGGTGATGACAACCCACGTCCAATTGTTAGAATTGGATCAATTATGATAAAGATGCATGATAGCATTGTTAGAACCTTGACAGATGTGAGGCACGTTCCAGGTATGAAAAGGAACCTTATTTCTTTGAGTACTCTTGATAATAAAGGGTATGATTGGTCAGGTAGAGATGGTATTTTGACGGTGAAAAAATGTTCTCTTATTGTAATGAAAGGTGATTTAAAGTCTGCCAATTTATATCATCTCCGAGGCACTACAATCACAGGTGATGCCACTGTAAGTTCACATTCATTATCAGATTCTGATGCTACTAATCTTGGCATATGTGTCTTGGGCATATGAGTGAACTTGGTTTGACAGAATTGAGCAAGAGGGGTCTTCTTGATGGACATAGTATCGGCAAGCTGAAATTTTGTGAGCATTGTATTTTTGGCAAGCATAAGAGGGTGAAATTCAACACTTCAGTTCATACAACAGAAGGTATTCTTGATTATGTGCTCTGATTTATGGGGACCATGTCGTAGGTCTTCACTAGGTGGTTCTCGTTATATGTTAACTATTATTGATGATTACTCCAGAAGAGTTTGACCTTATTTCTTGAAGCATAAAACAGAAGCATTTAAAGAGTGGAAGGTTATGGTTGAAAGGCAAACTGAAAATAAGGTAAAGAAGCTTCGCACCAATAATGGGATGGAATTCTGTTCTGATGAATTTGATTCATATTGTAAGTCCGAAGGCATTGTGAGACACTCCACTGTTCCTGGTACTCCACAACAAAACGGTGTAGCTGAACGTATGAACAGAACTATTATCTCGAGGGCCCGTTGCATGTTGTCTAATGCAGGTATGCATAGGCGTTTTTGGGCTGAAGCCGTTTCCACTGCTTACTATCTTATTAATCGATCACCCAACATTGCCATTGATAAGAAAACTCCAATTGAGGTATGGTTTGGTTCTTCAGCTAATTATTTAGAATTGAGAGTTTTTTATTGTCCTGCTTATGCTCATGTTGATAATGGTAAATTGGAGCCTAGAGCTGTTAAGTGCATCTTCCTTGGTTATAAATCTGGTGTTAAAGGTTATAAATTGTGGAATCCCACAACACAAAAGGTGGTGATTAGCAGGAATGTTGTCTTTAATGAATCTACTATGTTGCCAAATGCTCCTGTTCAGAGTCAACAGAATTCTAGCGTGCAGGTGGAGCATTTTATTAATGCAGAAAGTACACCAGATATTGTTGTTCAAGATACACTTATTGCTGAAAATTTATTTATTGATCATGATTTATCTAGTGCTCCACATTCTGCATCCATTGTGCAGCCTACACCACATTCTATTGCAGTTCATAGGCCTAGAAGGCAAATTAATCCACCCAAGAGGTTAATTGAGGAGTGTAATATTGCTGCTTATGCTCTGAGTTGTGCAGAAGAAGTTGAAGGTAATGTAGAACCTTCAATTACAATGAGGCTATTACTTCTACTTATTGCAATAATTGGATGACTGCAATGCAAAATGAGATGGAATCACTTGAAAAGAATGGTACTTGGGATTTAGTCAAATTGCCAAAAGAGAAGAAGCTTGTTCGTTGCAAGTGGATTTTCAAAAGAAAGGAGGGTATTTCTCCTAATGAAGCAACAAGGTATAAAGCAAGGTTGGTTGCTAAAGGTTATATTCAGATTCCAGGTATTGGTTATAATGACATCTTCTCCCCTGTTGTGAAGCATAGTTCTATTCGCACTTTACTCAGCATTGTTGCTATGCGTGATTATGAACTTGAGCAATTAGATGTTAAAACTGCATTTTTACATGGGGAGTTAGATGAAGATATTTATATGGATCAACCTGAAGGTTTTGTTATTCCTAGAAAAGAAGACTTTGTCTGTAAATTAAAGAAAACTCTTTATGGTTTGAAGCAGTCTCCTAGACAGTGGTACAAGAGGTGTGACTCCTTTATGCTCTCTAATGGTTTTAAGCATTCTGATTATGATAGCTGTGTCTATTTGAAGACTGTTAATGGTTGAGCTATTTATTTGCTTCTCTATGTCGATGATATGTTGATTGCTGCAAAGGATACATCAGAAATAGCCAAATTGAAATCAAGTTGAGTAATGAATTTGAGATGAAGGATTTAGGTGTAGCAAAGAAAATTCTTGGTATAGAGATCATTAGAGACAGGAAAGCTGGCAAGTTATATCTTAGTCAGCAAGGTTATATTGAGAAGGTCCTTCGTCGTTTCAATATGCATAATGCAAAACCAGTGAGTACTCCATTAGCTACTCATTTCAAATTATCTTCAGCTCTATGTCCTGAGTCAGAGTATGATATTGAGTACATGTCTAGAGTTCCATATTCTAGTGCAGTTGGTTCACTTATGTATGCCATGGTCTGCTCTCGTCCTGATTTATCTCATGCACTGAGTGTTGTTGGTAGATTCATGGCTAATCCTGGCAAAGAGCATTGGAAAGTTGTTCAGTGGATTTTCAGATATCTGCATAGTACTTCTAATGCTTGTTTGCAGTTTGAAAAATCTGGAGATGGACTTGTTGGTTATGTTGACTCATATTATGCTGGTGATTTGGATAAGAGGAGATCTCTCACAGGTTATGTTTTCACTGTTGGTGGTTGTGCTGTTAGTTGGAAAGCATGTTTGTAGGCTACTGTTGCTTTATCAACTACTGAAGCTGAATATATTGTTATTTCTGAAGCATGCAAAGAAGCTATTTGGCTGAGAGGTTTGTATACTGAGCTTTGTGGAGATAATTCTTGCATCAATATATTCTGTGATAATCAGAGTACTATTTGTCTTACAAAGGATCAAATGTTTCATGAAAGAACAAAGCACATTGATGTGAGGTATCATTATATTCGAGATGTCATTGCTCAAGGTGATATTAAACTATGCAAGATAAATACTCATGATAATCCTGCTGATATGATGACAAAGCTAGTTTTTGCTACTAAATTTGAGCTATGCTCAAGTTTAGTTGGTGTTACAGTTTGAGTCTTAGAGACTTTTGGCATCCGTGATATTTATTATTGAATGGAGTTTATTGATGATTTTTTATTTGCTACAAGATGGAATTCGTCTTAAGATGGAGTTTGTTGGATTGTGATCCGAATTCTTGTTAGAATTTTTGTTGGGCCAGATAAGGGATACCTTCGGCCCATATTCCGGAACAGTCCGTATTAGACTCGAGTTGTATATGTCCACCCCTATAAATATATCTTGTAAGCTGCAAGCAGAGCTGAGAGGCTTATTGTAATCCCCTGCGTTGTACACATCCCTGATATAGTGAAGATCGTCGATTGGCGCCCGTGATTTTTTCCTGCAAAAGTTTTTCACGTAAAAATCGTGTCTCGTATTCGATTCTATCGTGCTTGATTCCTAGCAGTTCAAGTGATCTATAAAGGGCTATGTCGGCTCATTGACCCCACACGAGCATGATAGGTTGGCAAGTGCTTTCCAATTTCATGCCGTACAGACAGCGGCAGGAATTAATGTTTCCTATAGGTTGGGTCATATATAAAGAAAAGAAGGGAAGAGTGTTTAGCAATATCCATATACTAATCACGCAGCCCGAGGTCTCCTGACAGCCAATCCATTCACATCCCGACGCTACCGTACACATAGAATACACCGCTATTCCCAGCTCTTCAATCTTCATACACGCACAGCAGGGGGGAGATCAGAGGATAAGGAAGAGAGACACGCCTTGTCATGGCACCCATATCATCATTAGGCTGGTCCCAGCTAATGTCTAGCAGCTGGCCGGCCGGCGATCTCGCCGAACACAGCCATCTACGTACACACGCCATAGCATATCAACCACTCCACCCATAATGCCTAGCATTCCAGAGTTTGGCCTTGCCAACACAAATATGCGAACAGGTGCTTTGCATAAGGAGGCGTCTTCTTCGATCGGCCTTCATCCTCAACATCATCAGGTTAACAGGTGGAACGACAAGATTATTAACCCGTGCCGTTTTGGTGGCGGCACGCATGCGCCTTACTGGTATAAGTGGTTCTCAAGCCATTTCGGTGGCCGCGTTCACGCACCTTGCAGGCATAGGTAGACTAGCTACCAAGTCGCGTGGTTTTGATGGCCGTACTTAAGCGATATAAAAAAAAAAATGAATGGCATGTGGATCGTCCACAAGACTATGCAGTTTGCAAGTGCTATAGACGTCACATTCAGTCTTGATGTCAAAGGCCTATGCTCACTACCATAAAACAGGTGAACAGTATCGATTTCAAAACCTCATCAGTATCGGTTTTGGACCCGACATTGATTACTCGACACTGACTATCAGTGCTGGGTATGAAATCGGCACTGAAAATAACTATCAGTATCGGTTTGTTTTACCAACCGGCACTGATAGTTATTTCCTACCATTTTAAAAATGTGGCGGTTGCCGCTAATTTTGTGGTATTTTCAAATTTTGGTGGTTGCCGGTAATAGTATACGGTATATTTATGGACACGCACATATAAATTTAATTTACGAGACATCGAGTTTTATCGCAGCATATATACACAAGCACATATAAATTTCATTTCTAAAACATCTAGTCTCGTCACAGTATATATACACCGTATATATGTGAGGTTTCATTAAAAAATAAAAAATAGTTTAAGGTTTCTTGCTAATCGAATGTTCTGAACTCTGCTTTTTCTTATTGGATGAAGGTAACGAGAGAGAGAGGAGCCAAATTCATGAAACTCACCAGTTGAACTGATGACCTGGTCATTGATGAACTCGACAAGTTGTTCTTGAAGTGCGATGATTTTAATGGCCATGAGTCGATCTCTAGACAGCGCGAGTAGTTGCAATTTCAACAATTGAAGAAATCAATCCTTATGAACACGTGCCAGACCTAAAAATTAGTCATCAAGATGTATGTCGCATACCTCAGCATTGACCATGTGGTACGATGCGTCTCTGTTGAATCCGTGCATGAATTCCATTACATAAAATCCATATAAATTATTGCCTGGGCCCTGCTTCCTACAAGGAAAGTCATGTCGAATTATCCATTCTTTCGCGAATAGCCGGTGTCTAACACTCTTCTTGATGTATCGTAGATACACTCTACATGCGTGTGATTATTACCGTAAGTAGATTTAGATTCAATCTAATCAAATATTATAAGAGCAATAACGAAATGGTCGGGTTTTACCTTTGTAGCAAGTCAATGACGGGTTGGTAGGTTTCTTTTGAATTATTCTGTGAGTCAAAAACAATGATCTTGCTGATGTCTGGCTAGATGACAAGAAGGATCTAGTGATAACTGCACATAGATCACCATAGGTTAGTTGGTCCTAATTTCTAACTATGTATTGCTAAAAAAGAGTAGAACATTCATGAAGGGAAACACATACCTGAAGTGGTAGGGCAAAAGTATGTATTTCTTCAATTGTAGCTCCAGAATACACTTCAATGCATAGTCTTCGGTTCGGATTGCATCATTGTCGGGTTTATATGATGTGGGTCGATGAATCCCACATGGTCAATGCTCTCCATCCTGCATCTTTGTACCTCCATTCTACATAAGGAATAAGTTAAGACATTCAATCTAATGATACATGAATATATACTGTAAATTATACATATACGACACTTACAGAGTTCAACAACTCAAGATAGACACGTCGAGGGCATCTTGCTGCTACAGTCGATATATTTCCTCAAATAATATATAAATAGAGCCGTCCCTGTGGAGAAAATCTCGATCCTTGTATCTGGCCTCGAACATTTCTCTACCATCCTGCGACTCCTTTATGTACCACGTATGGAATTTTTTAAGTTGAAAGGTCAATTTGTCCCACATGTTTGGCGCGACCAAGAGATCACCCAACTTAAATTGCCATCTCTCGGGAGCTTTTGGTGCCAGGGACTCGTCTAGAAATTGCTCTTTTATCATTTGAGCATCTTCAAGAATTTTTTTCTAAATTATGTTCTTGTTGTATCTGTTCGATAGAAGACTCTTTCAAGTATTTCTTGCTTTTGATGTGTGTGTAGTCTGATTTACTCTTACGCTCAATAGGTTTGGCCATCTTCAAGAAAAACTTCTGTGTTTCTGCACAAATTGGTTTTTTCTTCTCAGGCTCTAGCTTCTGAAAGAATTTCACGACACTGGCGTCCACTATCGCTCTAGTTTCATCTGGTGTTTGTTCATAAGGCAACTTCTCAGGTGCTGCTACCTTCTTAGGTGCTCTTTGCTTCTGGGATGAAGCCGACTTCTGAGATGGACTCAAATTTTTAGACTGTGCAGCTATTATAAACTTCGAAGGGGGTGGAGTTGCCTCTCTTGGTGGCACTGGTGCTGACTTCTGAGGGGGAGGAGTTGGCTCCCTTTGTGACAACTTCAGAGTGGGAGGAGTTGCCTCTATTCTGGGTGACAGTGGTGGTGGTGGCGATCGTAGAGGAGTTGGCTCTCTTCTTTGTGACGGTGGCGGTGGCGGCGACCGTGGAGGAGTCAGAGAAATTCTGTGTGGTGGGTCTGACTCCGCATCAGATGACTCATCGGTCTCATCTTCAAACACTATGTAGCGCTTGGGCCACAGAGCGAAGCCACCCACATTTGATCCGAGCCTCTTGGAACCCGTCTCTCTGGGGTAATCCATGTCAATCTTACGATACGACCTTCACACGGAGTCCACGTGGACCTTGGCGTATCCCCGCGGTATTGGAAGATCGCTGAAGAGAGCTCCTTTCATGCATTGGTCGACCTGCCCCATAGCCACCGTGGTGGTAATGTTCAAGATGGGCACTACAAGCTTGCACACTTTGCTTTTTGTGATATCGTCCATGGGGTAATGGGCTAATTCTTCTTCTGCAAACCTCGCGGACGCGCAGCTGCTCTGACGACCACCAGGGCTCACAACATTTTCTTCACCTTGCTGCTGCCTGTTTACTTGCTGAAGTGCTTCTTTGATTTTGGCGTCTGTCATCTGACGCTCCTGTACAAGTTCTTGTCATACTACAGCCAGCAGTTCTTCCAGTTCTTCTCTCCTTCTCTTCCGACTCCTGTAACTTTCAGCGACTTCTGGAAATCCCTCTATCCAAGGCACCACACCCTTACCTCTAGTGCGTCCTGGGTGCTCCTTGGTTCCTAGAGCCAAGGTTAGTTGGTCTTTCTCCCTTTTTAGCCTGAAAGAGCCTTGAGATGACTAGGCGTGGGCATATGTAATTCTTTGCGTCACTTCCTGTTCTCTGTCGCTTTTGAAGTTTAGGTTGCCATCTGCCGACAAAGTCACCCCTCTCGTGTACAGATAGTTCTTGGCTCGTTCAATCCAATCGACCATCAGAGGTGTGGCACCACTGCGGGTTACTTGTTCTTCCATCTCTGCCCACTCATCGTATTTCCTCATGTACCCACACGAGCCAGTTCTATTGGGGTACACATTCTTGTGGGAGTTGGTCTTGTTTACCTCACTTAGTCATTGAGCTTCCTCTGACCACCTGTACTCTACGAAATCGTTCCAAAATGGTTCCACTGTCGGATAATCATCCCATTTCATTGTCTGGCCCACCAAGTAATAATTTCTCCACAGCTTACCCTTGAAATTCTTGAACGCGATAGCCATTGTTGATATGGCATGACTCTTCGCTTTGACCATTTGCATCCTTCAGGATATTCAAACTTTACCACCAACTTGCCCCACATAAGATCCTTGATGTTATTGGGAACCACCCACATGTCATCTCGTCTGCCTCTCTAACTTCTATATGTGATTGCAACATGGTCCCTCACTAGACACCCGATTGTTGTTTTGAACGACCCCAGAACAACCTTAGGTCTCGTGGGCTCCCCGACTAAATTGACATCTGTGATGATGAAACGCCCCTCGAGCATCCTGTTGGGACCTCATCCACTCCTCTCTTCTCCTGTCATCTCATCACCCTCCGAAGCATCAGCATCTGGATCGATCAGACCCTCCGCAGGATCATCTTCGACCCTGTCCTGCGCAGCCTCAGCGGCTGTCTCCAACTCAAACTGATCCATGTTTAGGTACACACTCGGGCTATCACCTCCAGTCAGGTCCAGCTCCATGTTTGCAGGCTCATCTTGTATCATAGCTGGAGGGGCCTTGTATCGAAGGAGGGACGGGATGGGGCCATGCACGGCGGTTGGATTTTGTACGTGCCATTCCTACATAAAAATTTTTGACACAAGAAATACTTTATTTAGAGTTAAAATTAATGGTCACAATATATGCATCAATTCACATTTAGGAAAAAATCAAGTAAAACGTGTAGATATAAAGAAAAGGACACGACTTCTTGATGGGCCTCATGGTGCTATCCAGACGGAGCTAGTATAAATTGTGCTTGTGGTATCCTTCACATTTTCAACTCTTCACAAACGAGGCTGTGCATGCATGGATCCCTGAAGTACCCAGAAGTTAGTAGACTAGAAAGAAAAGTAGACAGAAGTTAACTGCATTGGCATGGTGATCCGGAGGGGTCAAGAAAGATATGGTCATCTTGGAAAAAGGGTATCGGGAAGAGAAAGGATAGGGAGCGGGAGCCATGGAGTGCCTCATAATGCAGATCGGATAGGGATGCACTACTAACTTGCATTGATGATCTAATGTTGGTACTATATCTAATCTGGCTAAAAGGGTTCATGAGCTGTGTGATGGTTAAAGATTCTGAGAAGGGGAAGAAATTACTACTAAACAACACTATGAATTTGGCAAATAATCACACTCGCCAAGCATAAGAAATCAAACGATGCAAAAAGAAAGTACAGACAACATCCCTTTGTAGTCATGTCGACATGGATCAGTTCCTTAGCCCCGCAAATTGTGCAAAGCATAAAACTGCACCAGCTGTTTTACAGCAACCAAGGCATGTATCTCTCATTGGGTTTTCACTATAAATATGGCCCCTCCTTTCCCTTGCTAGCCACAACATCTTACCTGAAGCACAAACCATTGCATTGAGATTACAATGAAAAAAGCCATGGTGCATCCGTGGTTAGAGCTTTTACTTGCAACCCAGTTTTTTACTACCTGCAGGAACCATCTCCTTTCCAACCGCAATGACTGTAACCTATTTTGCATCGATTGTGAGGCACCACCAGCCGCTTTCTGCTACTATTGTCGTTCACATCATCATTTGACCCACCGTGTAATCCAGGTATAATATGTGTAATGTAATGCAAACAATAATAACTATTTAAATGGACGCTTCTAAGTTTTTACGTGAAGTAAAGTGACAAGCATAAAAAGCTATGTTAAATTTTAACATGCACGAAAAAAATCTATCCATAGACTACGGGCATTTATCAAAAAGCGTGCACATATTTTTTGTTTTATGAACATTAGAGTCACCTTTCAAAGAGATCTACATGTTTTGATTCGTCTTTCAGATAAGGCGGTCATCATACCATGATGTTGTAAGAGTTTCTGAGGTGGAGGACATTCTCGATATTAGCGATGTGCAAACTTACGTGATCAATGGTTCAAGTGTTGTCTTTTTGAATGAGAGACCACAGCTGCGTGGTTGTGTCTCTTCTTGCAAGGCTTTGTCATCATCATCATATAGCTGTGAGACCTGTGGTCGTGCCCTACTTGACCAATTTCGCTTCTGCTCCCTTGGTTGCAATGTAAGTTATTATAAATTTTCCAAATTGCCTTTGGAATGTCGATGTGAAATAGGAACCACATGTTTCACCTAGATGTCTATACTAGATCCAAACATTCCTTTATTCATTTACATATTTTAATATCCTTACTTTCTATAGGTTAAAGGCATCAAACAGGATATGGAGATGCCAGCCAAGGCAGAAAATGGTTCTGAATGTGGAGGAAACGAAGATGTGACAAGTGGAAATATTGTTGGTTCAACCAGTGAAAATAATACTGGTCCAAGCACTATGACCGAGAAAAAGAAATTTAATGAGAACAACGAGGAAGTACCACCAGCAAAAAGGGTTGCTCGTCACCGGAGAAAGGGGATTCCCCAACGTGCACCATTCTTTTGATGTGAAGCTCATGTCTAAACCAATTGTATGTCGGAGCAAATAAGCTGAGCAAATGGTTTTAATGAATGGTATTAATAAATCAATAAATGGACCCTATTCTATGTAAGATGTTTGTCTTTGTGTGTGTTCTATTAAAATATATATCAAACTTGTCAACAATTATGTGGAATCCTTTAGGTTGAAAATATATGAACGATAGTGGAGGTGAATATCATTATATTAGGCATCCAAAATGTCTTACTTTTCATTTTTTTTATCCTATAAATTGTTGCAAGTAACCATATAAAACTGTTATATGTGCACAACATCATTTAAAACTGTTTGTCTTGAAATAGAGCCCCGGCAGGATGACAATATTTCAAAGTATCAAATGATGCACCGTTTACAAGACAACCCTATATTCGAAAATGTGATTGTTAAATATGCTTGGCTGCAAAGTGCAAATACAAAGGACAAATATCTTCCTCCATTTTATGTCAGTTGGTGAGCGCAAATTCATTGACCAATACATTTTTGTCAGTGTGCTGTGTGTTAGAGATAAATCAAGTTTGAGTTGTAGTCGGTCATAGATGGAATCGGTTTGAACTTCACTGCATAAAAAATGGATAAGGGTGACGGGTCATAACCGTTATGGGTGACGGGTCCCGTACCTGTCACCCCAAACGCATCACTGATGATACGTAATAAGTGACGGGTAAGGACCCGTCATCAATAAAGTCATTGGTGACGGGTCAAAACTTGACCTGTCATTTATTAAGATCATTGGTGATGGGTTAAAACTGTGACCCGTCACTTATGACTTGTTTGTAACCCATCACTTATGACTGATATACGGTTTTTGTGCTTTTTAGACACGAAAAAAAGTCAATCCAACTCAGGCCTATCACTACTCGCCACGTGTCTCTACCTATTTTTTAGGCTGTTTTTAGAATGTGCGTTCTGTGGGAATCAAACTCGCGATGGCCCCTCGCGCGCGTAGCTGCCTAACCACCTCAACCTCGCGTGCGTCCTGAAGGGACTCGGATAAAATATCCTTTTAACTATTTTTCCGAGGGTCATAAGTGACGGGTCACAGTTGTGACCCGTCACTTATTACAAGTCATAAGTGACGGGTCACAGTTATGACCCGTCACCAATGTTAATTTTACAATAAACATAAAAACCAGTTGACTCAGAGTGTCTTCGGTTAAATGGCTGTAACTTTTGCATACAGACTCTGATTTCGATATTTTTTACTATATGGATATCTACAGAAAAAGTTGCATCCATTTCTCCCTACTTCTACGGGTTCGGTGAATTTTTTGAGGCAAAAAACGGCTTGAAAGATTGAGTTCTCACCTCCGAAAGTTTCTGCACCATTTTCGGAATGAGCGTTTGTGTCCATAGCCGTTACCCCTTACGTCAACTTGAGTAAAAATATACAATAGTTCATATTCTAGTGCTTCTGAAGTGAGAAAAAATAAGAAAAAATAAAATAAAAATAATTTTTTGCAATATTCGGATCATTTTCTGTATTTCTGAATAACATCATTAGTGGCGGGTCATAACTTGACCCGTCACTTATGACAGGCCCATGAGACCCGTCACCGATGAGTTAGTCATTGGTGACGGGTCAAAACTTGACCTATCATCAATGACTGGCCTACGATGACCTGTGAGCGATGAGTCGTCATTAGTGACGGGTCAAGTTTTCAACCGTCACCAATGACTGACATTAGTGACGGGTCACAACTACGACCCGTAACTTTTCTCATAAGTGACGGGTCATATTACGACCCGTCACTTAGGTAGTGTCCCTTTTGTCTGTTTTTCACGTAGTACTTCATGCATGCATTGTAGACAGTGACGGAACCAACACAAAATCTAGGGGGGGGGGGGGCAGGGTGAGGCTCAATAAGCTAAATAAACATTTGTCTACTTCAAACTTTGAAGGAATGATTTACACAAGCATAATGGTAAAAAAATGCAAAACACATCAAGAAAATAACAAACCACTAACTGAGCCCAATATTAAGGCAAGATACTAAGGCAGTATGCATCTCTATCAAATGGATTGAACTGGCTATTGGCAAAGATGCTGCACTTAGTCATTAGGGGATTTACTTCAAAAGCTTATGATATCCTACTCAGTAATATTGGTTCTACTATCATATATGTGATAATCATTCGTTAAATATATACATCCCAACACAAACTGATGATCACTGAAATTGGCAGGACAACAGGCAATCAGGATGCAGCAGAGCCCGTACCTTTCCCAACCACATATGTGATAATCGTTAAATATATACATCCATCTATCTTTTGCTCAGAGACATCAGTGTTAGGTTCCTTACCGCCACGGGAGGAGTCGGCACGTCAGGGAGGAGTTGGCGCGGTGGGGGGAGGAGCGGCGGCGCGTCGGGAGGAGGGGTGACGTGTCGGGAGTCGGCGGGCCTGGGCGTCGGGGCTCGGCGGGGCAGCCGGGGAGGAAGCGGCACGGTCGGGGAGGAGGCGGCGATCGGGGAGGAGGCGGCTGCCGGGGAGGAGCGGGTTGAAATGGTGAATGGAGCGAACGAGGCTAAGTATTGGTATATATATGTACAGAAGCATCAGTGCCGGTTCTAGTTTCTAGCCGGCACTGATGCATGTATCAGTGCCGATTCTAGTTTCTAACCGGCACTGATATGTTGAGCATCAGTGCCGGTTACTACTTAGAACCGGCACTGATAAATATTTTTTCTCTTGAAATATTCTTCTATTATTAAATGCGGCTAAAAACTTGAAAAATTCATAGAAAAATGATTAGAGTTGAGAAAAAATATGAAACCAAATTTGTTGAGTTTGTATTACTGTTGCCTACATGATAAAAATACTTTCATACATAAAATGTGCATTGAATTAATTTGTTAATTTCGTAATAAAATAATGAAATATCCATATAAAAAAACATGTGAAACCAATTATGTTAAACTTAATTTTTCATACTCTTTACATGATAATTAACGTTAATCACTGATTCTTGGTTATTGTGATTTTTAGCTCTTCATTTGATTTTCTCCTTTTAATCCAATTTGAATTCTAACCAATTCACATTTGTAATATTAATGTCAAAGTTGATTTTGTATATTTTAAATTTCTAATATTAATGAATACTTGCATGCATGAAATGTGCACGATATAACGGAAATCGGGTTTTGTGTGAAATTGGTGCATGATACTTGTAGTGTCAAAGTACATACAGAAAAGTAATGAATACTTGCATGCATGAAATGTGCACTAAATTTGAATTTTAAACAAATCAAACATGCACAAACTTAATAGTTCAAATTTCTAACAAAGAGAAAAGTGTCATGTCACATAAGCCCGATCGCCTGATCCGACACTCAAATCTGAACTTTCAAAAAGTTACTCCTTGTTACGGTCGCCAAATACCTGAAAGCTGCTTTCATTAAACGATTAATGCTTTATTATGGTCGCGGCGTATGTAGGTAGCTTCCTTAGTGTCATTAATGAGAGGAAGTTCGACATTCTCTTCGAAAGGAGGCAAATCATCGAATTTGTCATAGTCTTCTTCGTCGACAACATCCTCAACACCGACAATCTTTCGTTGTCCTTGAAGAACCACGTGACTCTCCTCCTTGTTAGCTGGGTCTGGGTCCTTTACATAGAAGACTTGTGCAACATCCTTAGCAAGCATGAATGGTTGTTCTCTGTATTCGACGAGTTTGAGGTCCATAGTAGTCATACCATACTTGTCGACCTTGACTCCCCCTGGGAGTTTGACCCATTGGCACCGAAATAGAGGGACCATCAACTTGCCATATTCATGCTCCCAAATCTCCTCTATGAATCCATAGTAGGTCTCCCTATTGCCAGCGCGGTCGTAGGCATCAATACGGACACCACTATTTTGATTAGTGCTCTTGTTGTCTTGTGCTCTCGTATAAAATGTATAGCCATTGATCTCGTATGCTTGGAATGTGTGAATCGTAGTTAACGGCCAATTAGCCAGTAGTTCCAACAGAGCATCGTCGGTATCCTTACACATCATGTGTTGATGTAACCAATTACCAAAATTATCTCTATGCTCTCTTACGATCCAATCATCTAACTTCGTTGGATTGTAGAGCGTATTATGCTCACATGCATATTAACATACGGGCTCACTACAAGTGACTGTTGCAGAACTGCAAAGTGTGCTTTAGTGAATGAAACACGATCTTTGATATGGATTGAAGTATGACCTATCATCTCTTTCCCCTTTAGCCTTCCCTCATAGCGAGTTGTAGGCATACCAATCGTGTCCAGTTTCATGTAGTCAATGCAAAACTCAATGACCTCCTTCGTACTGCACCCTTGGGCAATGCAACCTTCTAGGCGACCTCAGTTACGAACATATTTCTTCAGAACCCCCATGAACCTTCCGAAAGGATACATCTGATGCAGAAATACGGGGCCAAAGCTCTTTATCTCACCCATAATGTGAATAATTAGATAAGGTATTATATCAAAAAATGTCGGAGGGAAAATAGTCTCAAACTAACATATAGTATGGACCACGTCTTCCTGCAGCTTTGCCAGTTTGTTCGGATCAATGACCTTCTGTGAAATTGTGTGGAAGAGCGAACACAACTTTATGATTGGGTCTCGGACCTTATCAGATAGAATACCTCTAATTGCAACTAGAAGCATCTACATCATCATAACGTGACAATCATGAGACTTTATGCCAACTAACTTCTTATCTTTCATGTGTACTAAGCTCCTGATATTGGAGGAGTAACCAGTCAAAACTTTGACATCACGCAGGCAACCACACAAGCGGATCTTCTCTTCCTTGCTCATAGTGTAGCAAGCTGTGAGAAGTTTCTTTTTCTACCATTGTCTAATTGTATGTAATGTAGGTCCTTCCTGAGGTTCATTTCTTCCAGGTCCAGTCGTGCATTTAGTGTATCTTTGGTTTTGTTGGATATGTCTAATAAGGTACCAATCAAGCTATCAAACACATTCTTCTCCACATGCATGATGTCGATTGCGTGTCGGACCATAAGATACTTCCAATAAGGCAGCAACCAAAATATTGATAACTTTTTTCACATAGGAGCATGTTGCGCAGCCGGGATTTTTGTACTGCCTAGCCCCTTTCCAAGTACAACTATATGTGTCTTTACCATCTTAAATACCTGTTCTCTAGTGCGAATCTTTGAAGCTTGATGATGCTCCACTGTCCTGCCAAAAGCTCTTTTATTATTGCGGTATGGGTGATTTGGATGAAGGAACCTACGGTGACCCATGAAGATCATTTTCTATCTGTTCGTTAGCCCCCCCCCCGCCCGGTTTCCTCCAAGCACTGAACACATCCATTGTACCATTTTATAGTCTGCCCTGATAGGCTACCAAGAGCGGGACAATCTGAGATCATTACGAAGCGCATTGCGCGTAGGGTGAAATTCTCACGTCTGTACTCATCCTATACCCGTACTCCATCTTTCCACAATATAAGAAGATCTTCAACCAATGGTTTGAAGTACACATCGATATCGTTATCTGGTTGATTCGGCCCACTAATCAGCAAAGGCATCATAAGGTACTTTCGCTTCATGCACATCCAAGGTGGAAGGTTGTAGATACAGAGAGTCATGGGCCAAGTGCTATGAGTACTTCTCATGTTGCCAAAAGGATTCATCCCATCCGTACTCAACCTGAACCTGATATTTCTCACTTCATCTCTGAATTCCTTGTATTTTGAATCAAATCTCCTCCATTGCATGCCATCAGCAAGGTGTTTAAGCATTCTATCTTTCTTGCGCTGTTCGGTGTGCCATCACATCAACTCGGCATTCGCCCTATTAGCAAACAATCGCTTCAAATGGGGGATTATAGGGAAATACCAAACGACCTTAACAGGGGGTCTTTTCTTCTTTCTCTTCACCCCCACGCCATCGCTCTCGATGTCATCAACGTTGCGCTTGTACTGTGGTGCATTGCAAACGCGACATGCTTCCAAGTCTGCATCCTCGCCGTGAAACAACATGCAGTCGTTTCCACATCCATGTATTTTCTCTACTTCCAATCCCAACGGGCAGACAACCTGCTTGACATGGTACGTTTTTTCGGGCAACACGTTCCCCCTTGGAAGCAATTTCCTCAAGAATTCTAACAATTCATTGAAGCCATTATCGACCCAACCATTGCTAGCCTTCATTTGCATCAGTGTCAACACCACATGTACCTTGCTGTGCTCATCTTTATAGTTTGGGTAAACTGGTGTTTTAGGGTCCTCTACCATGCGCTGGAACTTTTGATGTTGTCTTTCAGTGGTGAAGTCCCCTTCCCCATCGCGCAATATTTGCTCTAAGCCATCTTCATTGTTGCCAACAAAAGTGTCCCCTCTATCATTCTCGACAAAAGTATCTTCAAATACCGACATATCGAAGTCCTCATTAGCTATCATATATTTGCTTATGTCTTCTTCGACTGTAAGTTGCCCTTCACACACAATATCTTCAAGTTCACCGTGCTCAGTCCAACGGGTATAGCCAGCCTTGAAACCCCTACGAATCAAGTGTGCACAAATCTTCTCTATGTTTGAAAACTGCTTCACGTTCTTGCAGTCGACAATGGACAACATATATAGTGATCGACATGCTTCCTTTTTGGCTTCTTGTACACTGTCGCAGCCCTTAGAAAATCCTCAATGCCAACAAAGAACTCTGACTCATGATCGTTATACATCTATGACCGGTCTATCTGCAAATCATTATAATTAAACATATTCAACTTATAATCATTAAACATTTGAAAATCTAGAATAAATTTATTAAATTACCTTGCATCTTGATTGGTCCCTATTTGAGGGCCCATCACCTTCTGGTACTTGGGCCGGGTCGGGGGACCTGCCTTCCAAAGGCTGCCACGTCCGATTGCGACTCGTGGGTGGACGTGCCATCCCTACAACACAGTATTATATCAATTGTGTTAAATTGACTACGTTAATTAATGAACAGAGAAAATTCACTGGATTATTATTTAAATTCAAGACTTTGAAAATATACGCAAACCACATATAAAAAATTGGAGCTATATTTTAGGGGCATTTTGGAAATACCTCCCTGATTTTTTATTCTTTGCAAGGATGCCACTCGAATGACAGTTCTAGTGGTTTTTTTGCAATTTTTTAATGGCAATAACGGTTCTAGTAGTGACAAATTTGCAATTGTCCATAGATTTTAATGTACGCACCCACATATATTTACATGTGACTATTAATTACTCCTTAAATCATCTACAATGACGAAATATCGATCTTTCTCTAATTTATATCATAATGGAGCTCTTGGTAATTTCAAAATTCAACACCAAAGAACAACCATCTAAATTCAAATCTAGAGCAATATAGCAACTAAATCCAACTAAGAATTAAATGTAGATCATCTCTATACATCTAACAATGACAAAGTTCCAAACTTTTCCTAAATTAGATCTCAATTGCATCTCTAAATCCAAAACCGTAGAACAAGCACCAAGCATCAACCCTAAAGCAATCTACAAGTAAATCTATCTAAAAAGAAATATAGAACATCATATTAACCTTAGAGCACTTGACTCATCCAAATCTTGATTCCTTCAACAGTAGAGATGTCAAAAATGACGAACGGCGCTGTTCTGGTGGGCTTGCGGCGGCTCTGGTCGTGCTTGGGGTAGAAGGCGGGCTTTATACTGTAGGGCCATATCAGTGTCGGTTAGTATATGGAACCAGCACTGATAGACACTATCAGTGCCGGTTCTCAACTCTTCAGTGGCTGTTCAAGGGCGAGAGTTTAAGAACCAGCACTGATACGTCAACAGTATCGGTTACTGTTGAATCAGCACTGATGGACCGGCACATATGTGGTGTTTTGTAGTAGTGGCTCTCACAGGAAACCAGGGCGTCCTTGTTTAAAGAATTAACTATGGTCAATTAGTGCCAAGTATATCCACAAATGAGCTATAATATGTTAAAGCATTGTAGAGTTAGGTTCAAAACCATGTTCAGTGATGCCGGAGATATAGCAGAAAGTCCCATGTTCAATTCATTATTTTTTGTGACTGACGAGGCCGGAAAACCTTACAATGTCCTGACTGATAGGGCTGGATACAGCATGTTTCCAAGCGACGAGGCCGAACGCAATGTCTTTTTTTCATGACCAACGAGGCCAGAAGACCTTTACAATGTCAGTGCCGACGAGGCTGGACATATCATGTTCATGTCCAACAAGGCTGAACACAATCCAAAGCTTTTAGCTACTTGATGCATTACAAAATATGACATTAAGTCGCTCGCCAAAGTGATGAGCTTGGCAACATGTCATTTTTATTTCATATAATGCAGCTTACAGATATGGGACACAATATAGGAGGCCTGATGATGATGACCATTTGACGTAACTTAATCGGCGGTATTCTATGGGTGCATATCCTGCAAATGTAAATTAACTAGAGTTCTTACAAGGCTCTAGGAATCAAGAACTACAATTTTCTGACTAATAAAGCACAATGCAGGGTCATACATAAAAGGGGAAATGAGACTTGTTTGATCTCTCTGATGATAAAAGATTGAAGAGACCGGCATTGAAGCCAATTTGTAACTTCTTTCATATCTATTGTAAACCGCACAGGATGAGTTGATGACTCATTGTAAATCCTTGTGTTTGTAGCTCTTTTGATATAGTGAAGATCTACTTTGGGCAACCGTGGTTTTTTTTTCTCGTAAGGGTTTTTCACGTAAAATCAATGTCTCTTGTGTTCTTGACCTTATTTGTTATCCATGTGTATCTATATTAATTTATTCATATACAATATTATATTAGCACGCCCATAGTTAATTCTGTCATATGTAGAGAAATTTAAATATTTCTCTCATAAAAACTGTTATATTCAAAGAAACAAGTCAAAGAGTAAAGGTCATTTGCCGGGAAAACCCGTGGCCGAATGGCGGGACATCATAGAGGCTGATTGGCCTTCATCTCTAGGCCACCGGCCCTAATGCCAGGCCGACCTAAGGTGCCCCGTCCATGTAGGCCACCTAGCCCCATGGACTTGGACACTTGTCCCCAAAGCTAAGGCCGACCCCGGGGGGAGGGGGATGATGTCGGCCACGTGGCTGGCCAACCTGCCAAGTGGGGCCAGCTGGCCTCACAACTAGGTCGAGCAAGTCCGTGCACCGTCGCCTTCCAGTCAAACTCTATGTGGGAACTGACTTGCCCGCCAATGGGCCAACCAGCCTACTATAAATAGGGGGTCACCTCCCCCTCTCAAATATCCAAGCACCACCAACACATCCTCCACACATTCGAGTACTATTAGAGTAGTGTAGGTGATGTTAGACGAGTAGGGTCTAGAGTCAGGCAGTCAGGCATGCTAGCCCCGGTCCGAAGAAATCTTCATCGGGTTATCCATAGAAGTTAGATCCCTTGTATCTTTATTTTCTTGATGTATGCAATACTTTTATGATATTAAATCAAGTGGTATTTTTTCTACTTTTCTCTTATCAAGTACTTAATATTTTTAGTGAATATATTTTATCTTAGTGTGGGATTAAAAGTGGAATCCCGTATATATCTGTTGGGTGGCCCCTTGGCATTGCAACTTCAGACTTGGTTTCTTGTCCAACTCATAGTACTATAGAGAGCTTAAATGGCGGTGACATCAGGGGGGTTGTGAGGAACGGTGACATCCTAAGATGAGGGGTGAATTAGGATACTTAGAAACCTAAACCAAATTGGCTTCAAAAAACTTCACAAGATAGACCTATCTCAATTTCTATCTAATTGTGTTCTAGATTTATCTAGTGTGTCTGCTCTACCTCTTAAGAGGATTGCAACATACTCTTGCAAGTTAAATTACAAGTATGTAAATGCGGAAATGTAAATAAGGTAGAGAGACAAACTCAGCACAAGGGAGTTTTATCCCATGGTATCAATGGCATGAATGCCACCCATAGTCCATATTGGAGCTCCACAAAGGATATGCTTCACATCGCCAAGTCTCTTCCGGTCACGGATCTTAATCTACCAAGTCACCAAGACAAGGTCTCAAACACGATAAGCCACCAAGCCACAAAAGAAAGATCTCACCACTAGCCTATTTTCTTGTCACTGGCCGATGTGATCACTTCGGAGCTTGAGCCACCAAAGCAAGGGTCTCCATGTCTCTGTACACGTGTCTTGCTGCCGCTTCACTCCAAGTCGGAGGATCAACAAGATTGAGCCACCAAGGCCCAAGATGCCGACGAGTCACCAAGATTCCAAGGTGCTGGTGTACCTCTCAGTACATGCTAGGATCACTCCTTGATCCCTCTTCAAGCTGCAGCACCTAGCTACAACTCACTCTAGGCCTATAAGCAATAAATACTCTTTAATCTTGTGCTTAATCATCTTGGATGACCATTGTAAGCACTTTAGTGGCTTGAATATCTTCTCAAGTGTATATGAGCTTCCTCTAGACTCAAACAGCATGCCACACCTTCAAATGACTGAGTGTAGGGGTATTTATAGCCTCAAACCCACCAACTAGCCGTTTTCCTAATGGCTCAGAAAAGTTGTTAATACTGGATAATTCAGTGAGAATAGTAGTACTAACACCGAATCATCTTGTGAGTACAAACTCAGAAACTAGCCGTTGGAACTCCACTCACTGCCTATGTGAACATAGGACACTCTGGTGTACCTTCAAATCCATTACCGGACCTTCCAGTGAGTTACCTTAATCATCTGAGTCTTTACAGCTTCTCTGTGTAAAATGCTCCAGTGTATTCATCTGGTGTTTGTTCCATTCACACCAAACCATCCGATGAGTTAAACCTTCTCTTCTCTTCCCTGGAAATGCTCCTGTGCAACTATCTCTGTGATCACCGATCTATCCGATGAGTTGATATTCATTCTTCCACACTTGTAGTCACCTATGCAAAAAAAATGCTCCGGTGCCATACTCTGGTATGCACAAACCAAGTACCAGACTTTCCGGTGGGTTGATCTTCAATCTTCTACACTTGCATTCTTTTCTGCAAGAAATGCTCCAGTGTTACCCAGTGTAGATCACCGAACTATCCGGTGAGGTCCTCAGCCTTCTCCCCCTTTGTCATAAATACTCCGGTGAGTTCAACACACAGAGCACCGAACCATGGTCTGGTGAAGTTATTAGCCTTCACTTTGCCTCTGGACATAATACTCCGGTGAGTTTGATCCCTGAACACCGGACTATCCAGTGAGGTTATCAGCCTCTATGCACAATTTTTTGGTGAGTGCAAACTCCTCTGCACCGAACCTTCCAGTGGGGCAAATCTTCCTGAGACTTTTTCAATCCAATCAAACTTTGTCCCGGCTGCGGTGGCTTCTTGAAGTATTGCATCCATGAGACCTACTAATATATATTCTTGACAAATATGTTAGTCCCAATGACTATGTTGTTATTAATCACTAAAATCACAATCATGGCATAATAAGACTATTTTCGCTACAGGGGTAGCACAATACCATCATGATGTTCAAAGTGTCCACATAAAGTATGAATATCCCAAGGGCCAATCATCGTATGCTATGAAAAATGATAGATTTATATCGCAATGCTCCACAGGAACCGTAGTGGCTGCTAGGTGAAAAAATATAAGGCCAGGTGTCAATGTCGTTGAGTGTCCACACACCTTGGTAGTATTCGAGTTAAAGGTACCTTGGTCCTTAATGGACATATAGGTTTATGAATAGCTAGTGATGTAATTTCAAACAGGTAATTAATCATGTATGGCAGCTTATACTCCTGTAGTAGGGCCTGACTATAGGTCGATATCAGTAGGTTGCTTGAGACTCGACAGGTCATACCTCTGAGGGTAAAGTTAAGGTATTGATAGCCCTTAGTTGAGCTTCTGTAAAAGGTTAATTCCTATGTGTAACACCCTAACTTTCAGTTTTGTTGATTATTAAGATTTTGCCTACAAATTAGTTGATAGCATCACCATTAGCATAAGAAAAAATTAATATTTTCATAAATCAAATAATTAACTTAGGTTATATTTTGATTTGTTGCATTCATGTAGACTCTGTAGTTGCAGTAGGCCCCTTTTTTTCTCCTTCTCTGAATTTTTGCATCTGTCTCAATATGATTACGTCATTACATCATGATAAAGAAAAGCAAGCATACATCACATAGACCAAAATAATCAACACTGCATTAATACACCAACTAAAAGTAGCATGGCAAGGTCCCCACAACCTAGTAGAAGAATTGAAGATTACCCCATATTACCTCAAGAATACATGATTAGATCAAAAGGGGAACTCCTTTGGAAATTCTCAACAAAACCTCACTTGAATCCCGAGGCGGGGGCCGGTGTTATGCATCACCAGGGGCAGTGTTGCACGACACTAATCCCTAGGTCTGCGGCTTCCATTGATCTTTCACCGAGATCACAAACTTCTAGTGTCTAACCTAATTGGCCTTTCAATCCGTCAAATATCTTCTTGTTTTGCCGGTAAACATCGTCTTCTATTTATGGGTTGTTCGGTAGAGTCCTGTTCTTGGGAGGTGAACAAACCGATGTAGATTCTTTCCAAATCGGCGCAGGGAACCTTCTAGAAGTCATAGGTTAGTGGAAACCGACTCTGGTAAGAAGATGGGCTAGGGTAGCCCAACCTAGATCCAGTGTCATGTGGAACTAGGGTATGGTGTCATGCAAAACCCTTCTGGACTGGGCCCAAATTCTTCTATGTTCCTTAGGAGGTTCCATTATCTACTTTGTTCAGTCTCCCCTATTTTCTTCGTGCTATCCTTTGTCATTTTGCAATTGTGTCATTTTGGGTGTTTTCTTGCAAAATATCACATCTATGCACAAAACACGACATACTAAAAAATAGGGTCATTGTTAGGCGACAAGTAGCATAAATGATCAGATATCGTAAATATAACAACCAATTTGATAGCTAAAATGGGTCGATAACTAGCATCAACAGCAACCCACACTCAAATCTTGAATCAAATCAAAAAGGGATCAATGCTGCCCCTGTTAATCTACTAAGACATATACAAGCATATTCTAATTTTTATCTAGTCAATTCAATAGAACAACGCCTTGTTATCCAAATACTTAGTTGCTTCTCACCCCAATCTCCTCTCTAAACCTCCAAATATAAAAGTCTAGAACTAAAAAATTGGTTTAAAAAGGCATTAATTTCCAAAGCAAAGCACCAAAATTTTTAGAGTAAATTTCAAAACCTACAACTATTTTAACACATGTTGCAAAAAAACTCCAACTTTCTCACTATGGGCCCACCTGTCATCCTCTGGCCATAGGTGGGCCCATGGTTAATCCTCCTATTACATACCATAGAGGATGATATGTGAGCTCACGGTGAGGAAGTTGTAGTTTTTTGTAACATCTGTCAAAATAGTTGTAGGTTTTTGAAATAAACACAAGAAGTTGTATTTTTCTGTAACATATGTCAAAATAGTTGTAGGTTTTTGAAATTTAATCAAATTTTTAAATAGAAAAATAGTCTCTCCAGATTTATCAAGAACTACAAACTATTCTTATTTGACAAAAAGCTTATTCTTATGTCGCTCAAGTGTTTTAAATCCTCACCTTCCTATATCTAATGCAAAGCTTTATGTGGATCTTGGTAGGATAGCCAAGCTAACACTAGGCATTATCAAGTCAAATAAGGATCCAACAAAGAACTTAGAAGCTCTCATAAAAAATGTCAAGGGAAAAGAATGATTTTGCAAGAAAAACTCATGTTTTAGAAAGGTGCACATATCCAAGTGGCAAAGAGTGATCTCAGGGCTCAAATGATATCCCTGGTATTGGATTGCACATGGTCGGAATGGATATAGTTTTGGCCAAGAAAATGCACTTTATGCGTAGCTTGAAAGCTCCATGTTTGTTTCTTTGCTTCATGAATCTACTCATTGAGTTTTTGTTCTTTGATTCCTCTCTTTTCAGCACTTCCTTAACTCTCTTGATTTGATTAGTGAAAAGCTACATCACACTCAATCTTTTGAGTGTATTTTGAATCTTCAAATTGCTCCTCCTTGATTTGAATCTTTGATGATCATCATTTTCTATAAGCATAACTTGATTTATTATGAGGTTCTCTCTGGAAGTTGGAGGCCCGCACCCTAAGGCATATGAGGCCAGCACCATGTGGTAGTGTCATGCGGCACTACACGTGGGATTGCATGACGTCTTTTGTATTCTTATGGGTGGTTCCTCCATCTACCAGCAGGACTTCTGATGCCTTCGATCTTCCAGATAATGTATGCACATGCCAAAGAGAACTCATATTTATACTAGGTTGTATCATACATAATACCAAAAATATATGTGTGGTTTTAGGGAGGATATCCAGTGAAGTTTGTGCAATTTCAATGTAGAATTGGCAATGCATGGATAAAAGGCTAGAGAGCAAAAGGAGTTACACAAAAAAAATGACCAACTTCCAAGAAACTCCCTATCATACATTCATTGATATCGCTACATATTGTCCATGTAAGTTGTTACAATTTCCACATAAGATGCTACCATGAGTAAAATTTGAAATTGTTGTGTAAGTTGTTGTCACACCCGGTTTTAATGGCCAAAAACCAGATACGGCTTATGTGTGCCCAGGATGTTTAACACACATAAGGACGTCACAGGTGAAGTAACAAAAGCAATACTTTAACTTACAATCGTCAAACTCTTACACAAAGTCTTCACCTAAACAACTCTACTAACCAATCTATAACTATTAAACGACGGCAGAGGAACGAAAGCTTCGGCGACCAAGCACTCCACAGGCACCGACTGGAAGACACCCTCCTAGAACACCAGGTCATCATCTTGAAAGTCTTCCACTGAGCAGAATGTGTATTGTGGGAGATAGCAAGGGTGAGCACATGGAGTACTCAACAAGTGTGGGAAAATAATGATATGCAGGCTTTCAACAAGAATAGGCTAACACATGGTATTTTTTGCGTAAATGCGAGTAAAGAAAACATTTTTGGACTCAAAAGCATTAAACAGTTATTAAGTGAATGTAACCCATACAGTCCAACACCCAGCATACAAGGCTCCCCACCTTGCACACCATAACCATTTAGTACTCCCTGTACTATAACAAAAACCATAACCATCCAGTACTCCCTGTACCAAAACCTTAACCAAACTCATAACCATTCCACCACTAACTAATCATGTGAGGATCCAAGTCTCTCATAACCGTGAGCACGGCTGTTATAACAGTTTTACACTCTGCAGAGGTTGTACAACTTTCCCACGAGTCGTGATTTCATCACCTGCAAGCAGATAACTAAAGTCTCCATGTTGCAATGCCGGCCAAGAACTATACACACGCCAGTGGTGTGTTGCCAGGAGATCACTACGAATCCTTTACAAAGAATCCTCCCAGTATGTGTCACCAACACTCCAGGTTTCACCGCTAGGTGCTACCACCTAGAAGCCTCCTCTTGTGCCATGTGGTTTCTGATAATTAACTTCTCTCATCCATGCCTCCCCTCTGGCCCACATAACACTGGAAGAACCCTAATTAATCGGCTAAGCCTTCCCATATCAGTCTCGTGTTTGTACGGAGCTTCTCGGGTTGTCGCTCCACGAACCGGTCCTTACTTAGGTTACTTGAGCAAACACTAAACCAACATCATAACCATGACAACCAACAAATCCACTTTGCTCAAGGTATAAGGTTTCATGTTGCTAGACCATTAACCAATTAACCACTATTGTTGCGTATGTTCATTAGTCAAGATTATGACACTTCTCAATATTCTAAAAGCATGGCTAAGCAATCTATCCACAAAGGACACCTAACCACAAACCATCTAGGTTCCAAGGGATGATAAGGGAAAAATCTAGGAAAAACCCTAATATAGGTGACTACCCATCATATTGACAGACATTGCATGCAATTTTGTAAAACAAAATATTTAAAAATATAGGTTCAATATGATCAAGGACACTTGCCTTCTCCTTGCTACTGCTCAGTGTATTCTTGCTCCTGGTCTTGATATTCTTCAAACTGATCCAGGGCGTTGACGACTAATCGCATAATAACTGGCAAAGCACACAACAATATATACTAAGAACAGAGCACAAACCAGAGAAACAACGAGACAAAACCTATCTAGAAAGATAGAACTCGAAGAAACGAATCTATCGGCGCAAGAATCGCTTAAATCAGAGCTACAACGGAAAAGATATGCTAAAAATAAGATTAGGGTTTATTTTAATTAAGAAAAGGACTTAATTGTAATTATGGAAAAGTATAGGGACCTTTTGTAAAAATAGAGGGACCTATTTGTAATTATGAAAAAGTTTAGGGACTAAACTGTAAAAAGACAAGGGATTTTAGGTAATTACAGAAAAGTTCAAGGGTCTTTCTGCAAAATTACCAATTAAAGGAATTATCTAGAATTTATGGAATTATCTTTGTACTGGAAAAGCTTGAATTGCTGACTGAGCTGGCATGGCTGACATGGCACGATGACAGGGATGACACATCAGCATATATGTCGACATGGCAAGATGAGGTGGCAAAGTATTGCTGACTAGGTTAAGTGGACAGGTGGCGGTATGGGATTGGTGGCCGAAGGGGTATAAAGGATGATCTAATCTGGACCGTGCGTCTCGGATCTAATGGCTCAGAGAGGGAGGGGCTGCTGAGAGGATGAACACGGCTAAGCCGAGGGGATCACGGCGGCGATCTCGTCGGAGATCGGCGTAGACCTCATCGCCGGTGTCGGTCCTCAACGGCGGGCGGCAGATAAGCTTCAAGAGGGTAAGGGGATTCCGATTGAGGTCTTACCTCGGGTGGCGCGGTACGGGAGAGGCCCAGCGGCGGTGAGGAAGGCGACAACGCACGAAAGCTCGTCGGGAAGGGGTCTCCAGCGGCCGGGAAGCGAAGAAAAAGGTACTGGCGAGTTCGGAGGTCGATGGAGGAGCTTCTAGGCGGCTAGTCGGCGGCAAAGCGTGACGAAATCGGCAAGTTGGCGAGCTCGGTCGGCTCTAATGGCGACGGCAGCAGGCTCTCGGTGATTCGGCGAAAAAGAGCACGGGAGGCAACGACTTTTGGCGAGATGGGACGGAGGGGCGTGAGGCGGGGAAAGGAAAGAGGGAAGCGGGCCGGCGTGGGGAAAAGGGCCAGAGGGAGGAAGCAGGCCGGTGCAGTTGGGCCGAAAGAGTGACAGGGAGAGAAGGGAGGCCTGATAGACTTAGGTTTTTCTCTTCTTCTTTTTTCTTTTTATTTCTTTCTTTTTGTCCAAATCTATTTTCTATTATTTTCTAAACATTGCTAAATCTATTCTTAAGCAAACAATTCAAACAAGTCAACCAAAAATCTAAATGCCTAACTCCAGCATGAATGTATTCAAACAAATAATAATCCTAATTCAAATTTGAATTTGAATTTAGAAATTAGGTTTTATCCTATGCTATTTGTTTAAACTCAAATTAAATCTAGAAAATTTTTAGAGAATTGCAAAATTTAAAAATCAAGGTGTGACAGTTGTTATGCAATATCTACATAAATTGCTATTGGACATTCACTGAATTTGCTACCACATTCAAGTCATAGCAAATTCCAACACTTCCGGATCATAGTAAAATTTCAGTTGCTATACAATCTCTACATTAGTTGCTACCAAACATTTACCAAAGTTGCTAACCAATATTAATTGAACTTGCTATCAAACACCCACTAAAGTTGCTATCAAAACATTCATCAAAGTTGGTAGCAAAGATTCACTAAAGTCGCTACGCAATATCAACATAAGTTGTTACACTGGAGTTGCTACCAAGCATAAATTTCATTTCTCTTGACCGTACTCAACATGGGTCCCATTTTATTAAGCTTGTCATGTAGAACACAACGGTACAAATGGAATTTAAAACGGACACTCGGTGAAAAATTATGTTCGATGCTAGATGGGGCAGAGCCTGTGCCGCTGCACAGGAAGAGGAATCATGGAGGAGGAAGCCACATTGAGAAAACAATGTCACGCTGAACAGGAAAGGAAGGAATAGCGCGCTTCCCTACAGTGTGACCGGTCACGTGTTATCGCTGCCCTTTATTTTTCTTTTCATTATTGAGAAATGCCCCAACCAATGTGTGCACAATACTCTTTCACCTAGATATCGTGTTGGATACATTAAATTGTAGAGTAGGAAGATTCATAACTAAAACAAGTATTTCAACATTTGTAATGTTTCTCTGAACTGATGCGCTGAAACAGTGCTAATTTACAAAAGACAAAATATAACTAATATACCCTTCAATAAAAAATTATTCCTCAAAAAAATGTACCTAACCCTAGGAAATCAAATTTGCAGGCTTCAAGAATATGATTTCTTCCTCGCAAAAAGGGAAAAAAAGATAAATATGTTTTCTGAAATCAAGGTAAAAAAATTCAGGTAAGTCAGAGTATAAACATATCCTCACTCAGTATTACACTAGTGTACGCCTGTGCGTTTCTTGATTGGCTGCTCATTCCACATTAAGCACGCTTGCTATTTTGCATAAGACAGAAGTATCGGCGACAACCAGCAGAAGAAAAATAGCGAAATGAACCGGGAACTGCAGAAGCAAACAAACTGACGAAACCGCTTGATCGAAATGGCAACACACATATAGAAAGCTCCAACACAGCTCGCCCTTTGCACAAACAATTATGACAATATTCCATCAGGTAGTAGAAATCCGTATGATAAATCTTAACATTTGTAAAGCGGAAGGTTCATTTTGATGTGGCGTATGGACAAAATTGCACATTTGAACATAGCAGGAACCAAATTCTTGAACAAATGTGAAAATTACTTAATGGACAAAAGTAGCACAATCGTTCACTCTGCAAGATAAACTGCAACTTTATTTCTCAAATTTAAACTGTGTTTTTCCGCTTCACATATATATTTACCATGTATTTAGGCCGAAATCACTAATCGCCCTGTCATGCCAATTCAGAGGATTAAGAACTCAAAACACAAGGCAACATAAAGCAGCAAACTTAACAAACGTCACATGATACTGCAAGCTGGAGACGACTCCTCACAGGTGATTTGGATCTTTGAGCAACCTCCATACGACGCCCCGTAGCACGGCGGCGCAGGCACTGCACCGTTCATGAACGCAAACGCCGAGCAGCAGCAGTGGTAGCTGCAACCCCCACACTGGCAGGCGCCGCAGCAGCACGCCGGAGCATGGGCAGGGAGGCACGCTGGCGTGGGCGGCTTCGTCGGCACGGCAGATTGCTGCCCTCGTCGTGGTAGTGGTGCGAACTTGGGTTCAGCCTTGTATTCTGGCATCCATGGCATACTCTTCTCTTCGAGGCGGATATCCCTGATCACGCAACCCGCCTTGCGGCGGAGCTTGCAGGGGAGCACCAGTGGATCGAAGGTGCCCGAGATCGTTACCGTCCCCTGCTTCTTGTCGTACGAAATCGCGCGGATGTCCTCGCTCTCTTCAGTCATGTGACATCGACGAGC
Source organism: Phragmites australis (assembly GCF_958298935.1). Lineage (NCBI taxonomy): Eukaryota > Viridiplantae > Streptophyta > Magnoliopsida > Poales > Poaceae > Phragmites > Phragmites australis. The sequence continues at coordinate 16,886,604 of NC_084941.1, read as the reverse complement.
GCGAAACAAACATACAGCTTTGTCAGTTTTGATCATCAGCATGTTCTTTATATCATAAGAACCGGGAGACGATCTAGGAGCTACTGAAATGGGAAGGAAGTGATTGATTGGTTACCTTGCAGCTTGCATAGAGTTTTCCGGATCTTCGTGAAGCAGCAGCAGCATGAAAGGTTGAGTGTGATGACCAGGGTGGACACCTGCGTGAACTCCATGATATTAGTTTTTCGACTGCGTGACTGCCAAAGGGACTAAGGCGACATGTTAAAATACCAAGGAACTCAGTTAATAGGAGATAAATAAATATGCAAGTAAGAAAACATTCAGATCAAATAAGATAAGATCCGATGAATCATCAGGTAGGAGCAGCAGAGGTAAGAGTTGAGAAGAGAACGAGCGTGTGTCTTATGGTAAGACGCATGGGAGCGTCTTCACCGGTCGGGTTCGATCACCGGGTTCGCACCTTCCCGTAAAAGTCTTAAAAAAGACTAGGTAAAGGGTGGACTGTAAGAAAAAAGTGTTGAGAAGAGAAGAACACACCACCTTAAAAAAGACTAGGTAAAGGGTGGACTGTAAGAAAAAAGAGTTGAGAAGAGAAGAAGACACCACCTTCTCTGCCATTTGTGTTCTTTTCTGAAGAATGGCGTCGTGATGCAAGGGGGGAGTTAGAACTAGACGCAGGGTGGGGTATTTATGCTTTCGCGAGCACCCGTCGAAAGGGAACACGTGTTAATCGCCATCCTTACGTGGGCTGAGATTTGCGTGAAGCCTAACAATAGTTGGGCCGAATCATTTTAGGTTTACTGGAAGACATGTCTGACATCATAGTGTTAAGTAAACTGCAGACATTTTTCACTCGATAAAAAGAAAGGAAACCGCAGACATTCCGCGCGAAAAAGGAAAACTTTGAGTGAAAGTTTAGATCATAGTCATATTTTTGTGACATCATGTATTTGTGTGTCCTCCTTTTGAACCGAACAGAAATCAATGAATATCAAACCAAATCCAACAAACACAAATATGAAAAAATAAGAGAAGAAAATATTCGAGAGATAAATAGAAAGAGTGTAACATAAATTAAAAATGACAATACAAAAGCAAGATATTTATTCTGGAAAAAATAAGAGTAGAAGGTTGATCTGTATACAAAATACGTTGCTAGCTTTTCATGTGACCTCAAGGATTTCGGTAGTGGGTTTACTTTTGGATGCATGTTCAATTGTAATTTTCAATTGACGTTTTGGTATTAAAGGGCCTTAATATTACCAAATTTAAACATCCTTGTTCCTCTCGCATTCTTCACCATCTTCTCCCGGTCTCTCCTCTACTTTTTATTCCCTCAATCTATGTAGGTCTGTCTTGCCGGCACCTTGCTGGAATAGAGTGGGTGGGGAATTCTCCATGTATATCAACCTTGTTTACAAGATTACTAATAGTTTCCTTGTTGTTTCTCTTTTCAGAGCTTTAAAACATTAACTATTAATATCTTTTTTTAAAATTATAGGTATATATTTCTTCAGATGAATAATTTAATTTGTTGATATCAGAAAATACATGTTCTTATGACCCAGTGAAGTAATAGTGAAATTAAATTGTGTATGGATCGCGATAGTGCTCCCAATTTTGTCAAGCACATGCTACGATCCTGGTTCAGGTCAACGAAGGCCAAATGAGCCTTTACATCTGCTTGAACAATTTCATCTTCATCTTAGAAAAAAAACACTTCATCTTGCGTCCAGAAGACCGGGAACTTCCGGCCAGATTCATAAAACCAACATGATTTTTCTCGTTTTTCAAATTTGAATTTAGATGTTCTCATTTTTTTAGGGAAAAAAGGATTTCAGAACAAAAATGAGGCTTCCGGCTACAACAACTAGGGATAGCAATGGATATAATACCCATGGGTGGAAGCTATATAAACACATACTCATGAGCTAATTCTCAAACTCGCGCCCACACCTATTACCTGTCACGAGTAAAAACTAAAACTTATATCCACCACCCGTGGGCATCACATACCCGCGGGCACATCCATATACCCGCGGCCATCACAAGTTCACACAGATGTGGACGGCAATGGACGGGGCATCGTCGCTCAGTCAGGCGGATCTAGGTTCACACGTTGGACGCCGCACGGTCAGTGGACTCGGGGGGTGAACGGATGCGGTTGGGGACTTGGGGACAAACGATATTGGACAGGGTGCCTTAGTGGACGCCGCATGGTCGATGGACTATAGATCTTGGCACGAACAGGACGCTTGTCGGTGGACGGGCGTGGTCGGTGGATGGCGGATTTGGATGCGAACGAGATGCTTGTCGGCGGACGGGCGACGTAGATTGACGGATGGGTGTAGGTTGGCGGACGAGGTGTCGAGTGGACGGGCATCGTGCGCTCTGTGTGTTGGAAGGATGGTGGACAGATGCCGCGCACTCTGTGTGCTGGATGAATGGTAGACGAGCACCGCTACTAGAGCTTGGATGGATGATGGAAACGGCCACGCGCGGGGGGTGGGGGCAAGCCGTCAGGGGCGTCTAGCGGAGGAGACCAAGAGGGGGAAGATGGAGGTGGCTAGATGGGGGCTGCACCGTGAGTGGCGGCTAGTGCTAGACGCCTAGACTCCTAATTTATGTGGAGCTTATATATTAAAAATAAAATGTATCAACATGTCATATATGTGGAGCGGGTATATGGACGAAATAGGTACGAATAGATTTATTTCATATCTATCTCTATATACCCATTAAATTTAACTTCAAACTCATACACATACCTACGAGTATAAATTAAAACTCAAACCCATACCTGTTAAAGTTTTTACCCATAAACCCATGGGTAAAATATGCGTATTGCCATTCCTAACACAAACCTGCGATGAAGAGTGACGCTGTTTCTTTTGGGCTTCTGGCATGCGAGCAGACCGAAACAAACAACACAGCCCAAGAAGGCATCGCCGTCGCCGCCGCCGCCGCCGCCGCCGTCTTCTCCAACTCACCTAGGGGCCTTCGCCTGCGCAGGTGTCCAAGCCGCACCGATGGCGAAGACGGCGGCCGCGACGGCACTGGACATCGCTGAGATCTCCTTCTCCGACCTAACCCTCCTCTTGTCGCCGGAGACACCGGATGACGACGACCGCCGTCGCCGAGTCCTGTCCACCGTGGGCACCGAGCTCGGTCGAGGTGAGTCTGGGTTGTTGGCCATCGCCGGCGTTCCCCGCGCAGGCACCCTCCGGTGGCGGCTCCTCCCCTTGGCCCGGCGCCTCGCCCTTATGGACCATCCCACCCGCGTCCAACTCCTCAATGCACCCGTCCACCCTCCCTCTCGTCCGTCTTCTTCCCCCTCCTGTTCCTCTTCACTACTCTCGAAACTGCAATGCGCCTCTTAATTGATTTGTTTCCATGGGTAATTTCAGAGGCAGGGTTTGGGCAGCGACGTGCCTCTGAAGAAGCTCGATCGGTCTGTCTCCTCATTCGCGCAGCTCCTAAGGTATTCAGGTAAACTCCACCTATTAGAGTCAGTGAGCAAAACTGAAAGCATCAACAGTGGGTTTGTTTTCCAGAGAAGGCACAGTCTGTTGATGGATTTGAAGAACCTAAGGGTGATGATAACATTGAAAATCTTGGTGAACTCGTTAAGGAGCTGGGTTTGTACATGATGGAGCTTGGGATTTTGGTTGCGCGAGCTTGCAACATTGTTATTCGGAGGTGAGTTAGAGCAGAGCATCTCTGACTTTGGGACTGCAAAGGCAAGGCTCATTCACTACCACTTTGAGTTTGATAATATTGTTATCAGGGAGAGCAGCACAAAGAGAAAAAGCTCGGCAAATAAAGTGGCTGTAAAACCTTATCAGTCATGTTCTCAAAGGTCTGTATCATGAGGCACGCCTTGCATCAAATCAGAAGATGAAACTACTGTTATGGCAAAAAGAGAAAATGATTCCAACGATGTATGAATTCAGGGCCAGGGTGGCTTGATTTCCTTGACCTGTGGCAGGAGTGGCACTATGACTATGGAATCTTTACTGTTTTAACAGCACCATTGTTTTCCCATGCCTCCATGGGAGAAGAATGTTTGGTCAGCCAGGAATGCCATCCTCTTGATGGGCACACACACTTGCAGTAATGCAGCAGAAGTAAGATATTCTCAGTTAGATGCTCTCCTCAGAGTTTCATTGTTCAGGTTGGAGAAGCAACAGACATTTTGTCCAGAGGGAAACTGAAATCTACACTTCATGCTGTGAGTAGACCTTTGAGTTTCAGAGATATCAGCCATGATACTTTTGTAGTCTTCCTACAGCCCTCATGGGACAAAACTTCAACTTATTCGAGTTACTCTTCTGATGCTGAAGATAAATCAAGTGATGACAAGTACATGCTAGTCAGAAGTGATGGGTCAACTAGGTTTTGTGGTGAAGATGTATTTATGCAAGAAATTTTGAAAAAGATCCCCCCTCTTTCCTCAAGGCTAAAAGAAGGGATGATGTTTGCTGAGTTTTCTCAGCAGACAACAACACAGTATTATGGTGGTGGTGGCATCCAACAAAACAATTGAACACCAGTGATATAATGGTGAAATGCATGTAGCTGGCAATGAACTGATGTACTGAGATGCATGCTGATGCAGAATTGCAGATGAGAATGCAGTCCATGCAGTAAATGAGAACATCCTGGTAAATAATGTGTACTGTTTATCCTCCTTGATAGCTACGTTTTACTATTGTTCACATCGTAAATTGGTGTTTTTAACTTGTATTTACAACTCTATTGTAGGAGTGGAGTTCCAAAATTTGTTGGGCCCTTTGTTTGAATAAAAAGGGTTGAAATTGAGTGGGGACGATAGACCTGCCTTCTTTCATGTCTTGAGTATATTGTTTTTAGCTTTTTTTAGGGTGAAATTGGATGCTTGTTCGAAACTTTTCTCCGTATGGTACTTGCATGATGTTTTGGTGAACTTTTATGTTTCTAGTTTGATGCTTTTTGACACTTCCTTACCCAACTCTTGAGATCTCACTAAAATAAATGTAATGTTTCCTGATAGTTGTTAAGAAAAGCCCAACAGTTTTACATTGTTGGTTGGTAAAAAAATTAATATTCTATGGCTTTGTGAGCTGCCAAGTGCTTCCAATAGAAGTCTTAGTAGAATCTGCAGTGCCCAGCATTTTTTTTCTTTAAATCGCCTACAGTGTAGCCGGCCTGCCCGCTAGTTCAAAAGGGGTAATGGGAAAACAAATAGCCTGAGCTTGCTTCCATTCATGCAAAGAAAGCCTTCACTTCCCTGATCTGTTCGAAGTGAAAAGCTCCAGTCCCATCTTCAAAATAATACCTCCCAGAATTTATGTGATCTAGCAGTGAGAAGAAGATACTAATTGATTGATGGACTATGATTCAGTTTTTCCAAACTTAACTGTATTTCCTTTTATTTTGGTCCTAATACCATTGTAACAAAATCAGTTGCTGATCTACAATTTTTAAGGATCAAATGTTAAGCTATTGGATGCCTTAATTGTCCCTGAGACAGGATTTCACATATTGAATTGATTTTGTTCCTGTAAATGCAACCAGCTATGTAACTTGGCAGTTTTCATTCACAGATAATTTTCCATTCATGTTGGCTGAATTTGATCATTGGCCCTCCGTGTTCTCTTGACAGTGTGATTTTGAAATACACTAGTAAGCGTGCACGTGAAATTCACGTGTCTGACAAAAACTTTTTACAAGGGCACATTTAAAAGAAACCCAATATGAATGAATCATGATACAATGATCCTGATATCAATTAAGATTTTAGAATCAAATGCATTGGAGTCACATACACAATGTGTGCTTCGCGATCAGAATAGCTAATCTGTAGAAGCTCAAATGGCTCACGCTTGGCTTGTGTTAGCCAACATCTATGAGATAAAAACGCAGGACCTTTACTAACTATTGTTAAGCTAAAGATGTGAAGCCTGATAACTGAAGATGTAACATTTGTGTCACATCCACCCGAAACAACAAAGTAGCCTTCGTGATACATTGTGACTGAATTTTTTTAAGGTGAGAGTGTCTGAATCTTCATCAGGCATCAATGGTGGTGGACGAACAACGTCATCATGCAGAGCTTCTTGGTTGTGCAACCACCTTGTTGTCTTTCCCCCCACTTTAATAGCTGAGAGGAGGAATATGAGTTCCTGACTAACCCTAAGGCAAAATTTGTGGCATGACCAAAAACAGCCCATCAAAGACTGGCAAAAGGTACTCAGCTGAAAAACCACATGAAAAGAACAAACTGTTAGAAAATGTAGAACCTAGAGCTAGAGCTTGCAACATCAGCCCACAGTTTGCAGGTGCAGACCGCTAAATTTAGCCCACAGCTCACCATATTTTTCCTTAAATTCAGAACTAATTAAGTCCTTATATTAAAGCACGGCAGGCCAATGTGGTCTTCAAATGAGGTGCATAATGAGCTGCGTACCATGTGACAGTTAAAGGAAGCTCCCACAAATATGAAAAGGAAAATGTATAAAATAAAACATACTGCTCTTGATTTATCAATTACAAGATGAATAGCAGATGCACATGTACATTAACCTAATTGCCGTAATAACTCACTATGTGACGAAAAGGCAAAGAATAGTAGCTCTCTTTATATGTTAATGTCATGGACAGCATAAGATCAGAGAAAAACATCCAATCGCTTCTTTATGTGTCTTTGCTGAACCTGCAAAAATTAGGAGGACAAAACCATTTATGTTTGCATATCTTAAGACTAATGGGAATCCAAAATCTTAGTACAAAAATCAACAATGTAGCACCTACGTTTAAAGAAACTTACGAAAGAACATCAATTATGGGGATTTGACTTCTAGGGTTTTCTTCTCTCTTCCCCAATCAAAGGTGCCATTGAAATCTCATTATTTTTCCGTAGCAACAGGATCACAGCGCTGGCCAGCACAATTTAACTGCATGCTGAAAGATTACTCTGCATAAAATGAAATAATCTCATGATTAATTGTGAATCAAGGGTATATTGAGCAATGGGAAGCCTGCTGCGCAATTGAAGCAGTAAATAAAGATGAGAACCTTAATTCAAAAAATCACGTGCATCTTATCGTAATTAGTGCACCGGCAAAAGCATAGGAGGTGCTGCGGTGCTGGGGCTGACAAACGGCCGAAGGCGAGAGCATTAGGGAGTGGGGAGGTGAGGAGAGAGGGCACCGTTTTTCTTTCCCTTGATCGGTGGAGTGCCGCATGGGGCATCGGGACTCAGGAGCAAAGGAGTGGATGGAGGAAATCGATGGAGTGCCACGAGGGATGGTGCTGACTGGGATCGAGTGGAGGAGGCGGTTGCAAAACACAGGATGGATACCACATGTAGCAGATCAGACGCTCCTAATTCATGATGACGGCGGTTCCAGGCGGTTTTTCTAATTTCATGGTTTTCTTGGTTTTTAACGGTTTTTTATTAGTGGTTTTTTATTAGGTGGGAGAGCGTGGGGGTGGGAGGATGTAGGACGAAACTCTTGCTTTGTATCAGTAGAGAAATAGAGTCACTATTAGCAACTTTTATTTGTCTTACCATAAATGAGAAACTTCTCGATTTGTTTATGTTACACAAAACGGTACTGAAATCATATATATGATTCATGATATACATTTGACTAATCACGCAAATGCTAAAGCGTATTACAATCACTTTGGGCTTTTCTTTCCTGACCCCGTGTCGTCTTGTGAGGAGCGACTTGGAGGCCCTCCATCGCCGCTGCTAAGCAACCACCACCACCGTGACCCGGAGTGGCCGAAAAAAAATGATGACCTACGCTAGACGCTGTTGGTTGGTAGGTTTGTGTTCAGTGCCATGCCGGCCGTTATTGGGTTAGCTTTGATCCAAGGTCATCTAGTTGTTTAGATTTCTCACCGGTTTCCTCTCAAATAAATTGTGTAGTTGTGAGATTTTCAGGATCGGTTTCCCCTAATTAACTAGATCAACTCTCTTCTTCTTTTATAAAATTGGCAGAGCTCCTGCCGTCCTTTCAAAAAAAATATTACAATCACTTTTACATTTTATGAAATACTTATTTTGCAACAGTTCAATTCAACATCTCTGATAATTTTTATAGTACTTACTGCTCTAAGTTAACTTCCATAAATAGGGGAATATAAACTGACTGTTTCTATTGCAAATTCCAATTCGAGGGCTTTTGCTGCTATAAATGTTTGCTTTTTGACTCCCACGGAAAAGGTACATCTGACCCTAAATCCATATAGGTAACACACTTCATTTGAGATGTTTACCTATTTCAAGGATTTGTTTGGATTTGAGCCATGTTCATTGTGCTTTCAAGCGTTTGTATGGATTTGAGCCATGTTCATTGTGCATTTTCAATCGGTAATGGCTTTCCTTGTCTAGATTCCAATGTGCATAAGGATTATATAATTTGATAATTGACTTCTGTTAAGTCCATAGTTACCAGAATTAAGCATACAGGCCACAAACCGCGGTTAAGTTCGTGTGAACCAATTCCCACTTTGCTCGTGAACTGAATTGTTCCGACACAAAGGCCGGTATGCGGGGACTGGGCGAACCCAAAAGTTACGAACAGCAAGGAAATTGTTACGGCAGGAAGGAGCACAGAATGTCGACTTCGACTATGACACTTAAGATCCATGGCCTGCGCACATTGGAATCTAAGACAAGGAAAGCCATGACTTATTAGCCAGGAAGGTCTGAAATTAATCAGCATGACTGTTCTTGGAACTATGTCAACAATGAGCAATATTTGACCTCTTTGAATTGCACTATATAGCGGGTTAACTTCATTAGTTACCCGTTGGATTCCTGCTAACTGCTAAATTGCGACAGCCTGTCCGGGACTGCATTTTTAGCAGAAAGAGCCTTGCAAACTGGATAGAAAGTTCTACTTTTTTTCTAAAAATATTTTCAATGATTTTTTAAATACCAAAGGTGGACCACTTTGCAAAAAGGCAGGCCATTTCTAATGTACTTTTTTATAAGTGCAGCTGCATATTGAAATTGCTTGTGAAAAATTGGAGATAGAGTAGATGCTTGGTCTCTTGGATAATAAGGTGTGCCTCAAGTCTCAAATTTCTCTGTCCAACTTTGGTTTGAAAATATTGCCACTTTGCACTGTCTGCAAGTCTGCCTAGGAGCCCGCATCTTGCCTGTGAAGCACTAGCGCTTTCTAGAACACCGTATCTAAGACTTGTCCTGTCAATGGATTTGGCAGCAAATTATTACTTCACATATTTCATTTGAAGTTAGGCCTCAATGTTTACTAAAAGTTTACGCTTCTAGTTTTGTATTTATCACATAGTTGGATTATGGGTAAGTTCGTTTCTGCCACTAAGTAGGTCCTAACTGTTCCTTTGGCCATTATAATCTAGCAGTTTTGAGAACCAACCGACAGCTCGGTTCTATCGCTTTGTAGAGCCTCTAGTTGAGAGGCTACCTACCGGGCTCAGTACTCTCCTTTTTAAGATAAAGCCAGTGGGATGTGTTCTTCCCGTGATCGACTTTTTTTTAGCAGTTTGCATTTTCAGGATCCTTCCATTGTATGCTTGTTTGTTTTCGCCACTGTGGCCTGATTTCGGTGTTAGGTAAGGTATAAACAGGAGGTAAAATGACCATTTTTCATCCTTCTCATCTGTCATTCCCTGTCTCTAATCATACAAACCTCTATGGAGGAGCCAGTGACAGCGATTATGCTACACTTATCCTAAACTTTGTGTTGTACAAGTGCCACTAACAATAACTTAGGATTATTTTAGACATTTTCCATAAAAAGAAACAGACATCTTCGATCTGGTCAACCATGGTCGAGTTGTAGATAACTGACTGTAGTGGGGAAAAAAAACATCACCTATGACAGAAGTGGAAAGTTTCAGAGGCAAGTGCATGAATTAGGAGCTCATTGGTGGGAAAACCGGAAAACAAGATTTTCCCTTGGATTGTACCTTCTTACTTGACAAACTTTGCGAAATTTAACATTCTGCAAAGATTGTTTTTCGTACCATACTATTCTTTGTTTGGAGCATCTCAGCATTCTGAGCGTACATGAAAACAAAATAATTTTATTTTTTGGGTTGTTCTGTGTACATCAAAGTTGGTTACTGTTAGGTGGTCTCATGTCGTGGGCTCTTGAAGACCCAAACCCTGATGCTATAAGCAACAGAGCTTTGTATATGACCCTCAATTCGAGAATTTTCATTCATATACTCTTCATATAATTTACATTCTTGTGCTACCACACGTTCTATCATTGACGAATGGAGTACTATCTACATCTTGTTTATGTAACTTGTGGTATTCATCGAAACTATGATTCTCCTTGTTGCTATTATTAAAACTTCCGGGTCAAGTAACTCTTCTTGCAGAAGAACTCTATCAGATTCCCGCACATTTACGTTACAAAGATTTGTACAGATATCAGTATACATTTATTTACATGCTTGATTCCTGCTATACCCATCTCTTAATCTTTACCTTCTCTTCAAAATTCAAACTAACGTGAACTCATTGTTCATCTCCTATCACTTCTGTTTTCTACATTCACACACCTATCTGATGGTGTATCACGCGCTGCAGCCGTATCACCCCAGTTGTGTATGTGCGGATGCCATCCTCCCCCGACGATAGCCTGAGGCCGTAGGTGGAGCTGGTGTGGTGACCAAGGTGGCACAAGGAATCTACGGGGAGATGGAGCACCTGGACTGTGCAGGCCTTCTCCAAGTTTGGTGTGGCGTGGAGCTGGGAAGGGAGATCGATTGTGAAGTTGCCATACCCATCAGTCGTTGCAAATGCAGAGTTGGCCACTGGGTTGGGACCTTCAGTTTCACAGATTACTGCTACCTTAGCACCTGCTTCAGAGAGATAACACAGTTCATCACTCAACGTTATAGTATTTTGTGAATTTACAAAGTACCACTTAATGTGTCATTGCCCATGATATCACTATCGTGTTGATAGTATTTTTGACTTTGACACTTTGCGCGACAGTATTAGTCAGAATTTTTCCAATGGCAAAAAAAATCTGGAAAAACCTTAACATCAATTCGTCCAACATGGGCAGGCACATCAGGAATCTTTACAAATGGAGAATCCATTAGCAAACTCCTACCCAGGGTTCAAAATTTTGCTAGGTTTTTTTTTCGTCTGCAGGAGAAATTCGCAAAATTCAGGTAAAATCTCAAAAATTTCAGACAAAGTGACCCAATCAAAATTCATAGTTTTCGGCCAAAATTTGATTGAAATTCTGCTAAAATTTCGTCAGGCTGACAACATATTTCGACAAAAAGGCAAATAATTGCAATATGCGTCACAATCAATCTAACTAAACATGTAAACAAAGAATATCCGTAAGCATCGCTGACAGTTCATTAATCATCACAGGTTATTCTACTTTCAGTTTGCACAGATGGATCACAAATAGTAAGGTTATTCTGCTTTTAGTTTGCACCGATGGCTGGTGAACAAATAAAGAAATAACAGTTAGTTCCAACTTAGTTGATTGCCCACTCTGAGCCTTGTGCCCAGTGACATGTTCGGCTAATACAACCCCAAATGAGTAACATTAGTCTTCTCAGTTATTTGCCCACTCTGAGCATATTCAGGTGCTAGATAAATGCGCATAATCAAACCGCATTTCACTTTGGTATTTAGGCACTCTGAATTCATCAGCACTGGCATGATTTTGCCGTTTTGCCAGTATCAACAAAAGAGGGAAAAGGAAAACGGTAAGATGGGCAGCTGAGTGTTGATCTTGACGAGGGTAACGCCTGCATCCCAGAACCTCTGGATGACAATGGCTTTAGCGGGGTCGCGGACAAGGACGACGGTGGGGTGGTCCTCGCTGGCACCGGCGTTGTCACCGCCGCTCAGGTGGGAAGGGACGACGGATGAGGGAGGCAGTCGCAAGAGGATATAGCCACACAGGAGACTCGGCAACTAGGGTGAGGCAAGAGGATAAGGTGAAGAAAATTTTAAATTTTGTGAAAGTCGGCTCCACATTTGGAGGAGACAGGGATAAATTTAGAATGTGCTCGTGCTGCTCTATCGATTGAGACTGGGTTCATTTAAACTAGACCGAAATTTTTTAACGGAAAATTTCGATCTGAGTCGAAATTAGCGAAAGTCGCAAAATTTCACTGAATTTTTTTTTCCTTGCTCCTACTCACGCGCTGACACCTCGCAAAATGCGAAACTGAAATCGCGGTACGGCCGTTGATGCAGACAAAATGAAGGGGCGATGATATTCATCCGTTCTAAAGATGCAACAGGCGAGTAACTCTCCATCGCAGAATGAGTTTTATATATGGAGGTGTCAGTAATCACGCCTTAACATTAAAGCGGCTTTTAAGATCGCTTTTGGTCCGTGCTGACAGCACCAGGGCAGAAGGAGTGCATCTCGACCAAACAAACAGCACTGCCATTGTACGTATCAAATCAGACAGTGGCTAGCTAGATAAGTTAGAGAGCTCGTTTTCATTGGAGCCATTTGTCTGCATGATGCCTCGCAGAAAGGACCAGAACTGATCAGGATCGGCACTAGACCAGAGTCCTTTCGCCCAAAGCATGCTAATGGGTAGACAGGCAGCTAGATTTGACCAGACAACGGAGAATTAGGCGAGCTAACCGTGTCCACAAAGAAAAAAAAAAACTGCTGGGATAACGTTGACCGGCAGTAATATTAGGTGCATTTGGTTTACCGTATCGTACCTTAATGAAAGAAAAATAGGATTTTTATCATAAAAGGCTATTTTTTCAGAAATTTTAGACCAAAGGTGGATAGGATCAGGACTGGTCGATTTCAGTGGTCCAGCGAAACTAAAATAGAGACTCAAGATATTTATATATCAATTATAAATACAATTTTGGGCATTAAATTTTATTCAAGTATCCTTTCTGGGACTATCAACTCGTCATCTTATTTCTTTTTCTTTTTTTATTTTTTCGCTGCTAGATACATATTTTCTATATGTCATATTATCACATAATGATAATTGGGTTAAAATAGTCCTAACAATTGAAATAAAAAAGTCATCAACAGTTGACAAACTAGAGCAAAGCTATAAAAGAATTAAATCAAATAAACGAAATCACCCAGTTAGATATTAGCCCTTGATTCGATTGAGCATGAGGACTATGCCTGTTGGCGATCGGGAGAAGAGGAGAGGGGAACAGGCGAACAATGGCTTACCACGATCGAGGTTGGGGATTAGACCTTCGTCAATTTTGGACGATCGATCTTGAGCTTCGGGAGGTGGAGCATCAGGTGAGCTGATGTAGACTTGTTGTTTTGGACGGAGACACGGAGAGGTTGAGAGGAGGAGAGGGGAACCGATGAAGATCATGATCGCTACTACTGCTGGGAATTAGAATTGGTTTTATTGGGGTCGACGATAGCATGACTATAGTACCACATGATCAGGCTTGTGCACGATGCTTCATTAATTTAGAAACGATCCATCATTCATAGTTTGACTAGGTTAGGTTATTAGGTAACATAATGTTGGGTCTTAAGCTATTTGTAGATTTGAATATTCACTTGGGCTTGGTTGCTACTTGCTAGCAAGCTGTGCAGTATACAAACTTAGAATGGATTGGTAGGTAGCAGAATAGGCTATTATATATACATACCTGGTTGGAAGGCCCCTGAATTTTGGGGCCATAGAGCGGTTGCCCCACCCGCCCTACCCTAGGGCCGACCTTGGATGGAATCGCTCCGTCCAAGTTTTTTTAAGTCAGCTGGGTGTTTGGTTCGCAGACAGGGCCATCCAACCGAAGAGAATATTCCTCTAGATTTTGGAAGAGCCAATACAGAAAAAAGGACTGAATGAGGCTGCCAGCGTTAGTTGGCGGGTGAGGCTTCCATACGTGTGATTTTATATTTTTTTATTTAAGTCTTGATTTTATATGGGAGTATAAGAGTGGTTTAGAAATTTTAAACATTTTCATGGGAAAATAAAGCTCATTAGCAGCCTATTTTAATTAGTTTGATTAAAAAAAGCGAGCCAATATTTGATTAAAAAAAGCGAGCCAATGTTTAATTAAAATTCTCTAAATAAGCCTACTTTTATAATTTCTAGTAATTTTTAATGCCTCAAATAAATTCTCAAAAATCTGGAAAAAAATAGTAATAATCTTCTCATGTGATGTACTAATTTATAAAAAAAAAATTCAATGTTAGGTTATTTGGTGAAAAAATAAGTTCACTGGTAATACTCCATTTATATACATTTTTATAATTTCATGTGATATTTTCTCTTTATTTCAGTTTGAATTCAAACAAATTCAAATATGCATAAATTCATCTAAATACTTATGAAAAGCACCTACAAACTCAGCTCATCTAAAACATCTAAGCAAACAAAAAATTGGCTCATTCTACCAGTTTAATCTCACCAACCAAATAAAAAACTAACTCATCACATTTATCCAACCAAACAGAAAATTAAATCATCTCATACTAAAAACAGAAATAGCTCTATCATATCCAAGTTTGCCTTCTAACCAAATACATCCTTAGTTGCGACAGGTTTGTGAACCTTACCTAATTCCTCCTCGGTGTTGATATGGAGCACAGATATACTTGAACAAGTATTCCTTCTTACTACTTAATTTGTTTGGTTATGTTTCTTCCACTGAATTTCGTATCATAAGCCCAATGTATCATATTCTATGGCCAAGTAAACACCAAGAATGTAGCCTTTCTTTTATCCTGACTCGGCCCCATTACGACCCCAAGACTTGCAAGCTTTGTCTGCCTAGGTACAGCTCAGCTGTGTTAAAAGTGAAAAAAAAGGTCTGTTCTATTGGCTCGGCAAGGCAACATCGGTAGCATCGAAATGTCGTGCTGCGACAAGAGATCAAGAACAATTAATCACATACGTACGTCGTAGTTTATTACCGACTATGGCTGGAAAAATTAGGACGAGTTTCCTTTTGTCACTACTACATAATATGTCTTCAGTAATAATTTAAAATTTGTCACTAATAGTAATTTTAAATCGTCATTGATTACTCGATGCTACAGTTTTAGAGCCAGCACTGAAAAATCCCATCACTATTGGTTCGTAGCTTTAATCGATAGTGATACGTAGTTTCCTAGGTAAAAAAAAAGAAATAAATGAGCTAGCTCAATTCAAGGCAGCTCGGCTGCCACTCTTATCATCGCTCGATATGGTGCTCCCGTCGCCACCGCCGTTATCGTATATTCAAATTGGCTCATCTCAATATAAGAACAGATCAACTCATCCCATCCATACGAACACATCTCACGATCAAATTGAATAAATTGACTCATCTCACAATCAAATCAAACATAAGGTGACTCATCTCACAATCAAATCAAACAAATCGAACACAAGGATGAGGCCCCCGCGCTCGACCTCGCTCGCACCCTACTTGCTGCCGCCACCACAACTTGCGCCTTGCTGCCGCCGCCACCCGCGAAGGGAGGAGGGGGAATAATTCCAGCAGGAAGAAAGAAGAAGAGTCTCACACATTTGCTTCTACTTGCGAATGGAGGTAGGACTTCTCGCAGTACATCAAGGCCGAGTAGGACTGCGGCCGTAGGTTCTTGAGCTCCTGCATGCGCGTGCAGCAACCATACGTTAGCACCAACCTAACCAAGAAGCGAGGGCAGCAACCAGGGCTCTCGAGAAACCCGGATCTTTGCACTCCAATTCGGACGAAAAGAAAAAAAAGATGAACTTGCATGTGACAGGATCAATTCGGATCCAAGCGGGGGATGCTAACCTGGAGCGCCTTGACGAAGGTCTTGTTGCGCTCTATAGATGCCTCATCGGCGGTGGTGGGCGCAGACCCCACCCCCACCCTGATAGGCCGCCACAGCTCCTGTTGCATGTCCTCGATCCTCTTCTTGGTGGGCAATGAGAGCGGAGGGGCCAAGGCATGTGGGGACGAAGCAAGGAGTGGACGAAGCCAAGGCATGAGAGCACAAAGGTTTGAGAGCAGAAGGATAAGTAGATGAGAGAGGAGGTGGAGCGGATAAAGGATGATCTGCTTGAAAATATTTATTGGGCGAACAGACATGAGCCAAAAGCGATTTGAACCAAAAATTCGGGTCCAGTAATAAGTGGCAGTTCATGGTTAGAACTGGCGTTGATATCGATTATCAATGCTGATTTATAATACAAACCGATACTAATAATTCGTATCAGTGCCAATTCTTAGCAGCTTCATCATAATTCAAATGCAGGAGATTAAGAATCGATAATAATATTTGTACTGCCGATTTTTACATAACCGGTAGTGAGAAGCTGCTATTTATAAACAGTTATGTAGTAGTGTGGGCATCTGACACGAGTGAGGTTCAACTGATTGGACATTTGGACCACGAACCTTAAACATCTACGTATCGCAATGCAGTTTCCCATTCCATTGTACAACTCCGTCGACCCCACTCGATCCATTACAGTGTACGTTCCTCCCAACAGCCGCCCTACCGGAATTAGCGATGCAGCAATTACGCATTACGTCCGTGCACAAAAAGCCGGTAAACCCAAGCCTTCACCGACATTAAACGCTCACCAAACGCTCTAGCTCTTGCGAGCCCTTCAACCGGTACCGGTACTCCTCGTGATCCCGTTGCTTTCGCGACCTGCTGCGTTTCACATGTGACCGAGCCAACTCCAAAATGGGTCGAAAAGTACGTCGTCTCGACGGCTAATCAAGCTCGCATAAACCCCAATTGCGCTACTAGAATCTGGAGGCCACGGGAGGAGGTTGCAACGTCGTCGTGTACTCTCTCTTAGAGAGAGGAGACCACTATGGTGTCTTGTTTTTATACACAGAAAGCATGATCACTGTTGGTATTAAATTTTGTTATTATTGGTTTTGGAACCAATAATGTTTACTCGACAATAAAAATTGAGATATATCATTACCGGGTCTAGAACTGCTAGTGATAGGTGTTCTAAGGAAAAAAAAAAAAGAAACAAGCTATCTCGAAATCGAGTCAGCTCGGTTGCCGTCACCGCTAGCACGCTTCGCCCCTGTTGCCGTGCCACAGCTCGGCCTTGTTCCGTCCTGTACAAGAAAACGCGACGACACGAAGGTCGCCGCCATAGCACACATGCCTATCACAGAGCAGCACACCATCCCGAGAGCCGCCGACGCGCATTGTCCCGCATACGCCGCCGCACGCCCACGCGCCGTTGCTGCTGTGTGCCGCCGTTGTGCACCATGTCGTGCCCGTGTGTCCTCCGCGCCACTAGCCAGCCGGCCCGTAGCTCCTCCGCATCGCCGCCGCTCGGCCAAGAAGCCCTGTTGTGCCCTTGCTCTCTCGCTGATGAGCCCTGACTCCCATCGCAGGCTAGCGCATCACGCTGCCCTCTCTCCTTCCCGAGATCTCAGCGGCACTCTCTTGCGCACGCCTCTGCCTCCTCCTTATGCCTACCGCCCTAGCGAGAACTATGGCCGGATCCCCGCTGGATCTCGCTGTGGATCTCGTAAGGGGAGGAGGGCCGATGGGGGAGGGGCGAGGGGAGGAGGAGGCTGCCTCGCGCGTTCGGAGGGAGTGGAGATCTAGAGCTCGGAGAGAGGCGGAGATGGGAGGGAGGAGCTAAGAAGAGAGGTAGAGGAGGGTAGGAGGAGCTGAGGAGAGAGAGAGAGATGGGGAGGGCTACGCGTAATTGGATAAGACATAGAGAGTGAGCCGCGCCATATGTCAGGGTACGAGCCAAAACTATAATCCATCAAAAGTATGGGTCCGGACATGGCTTCACTACTAGTTAGTATTAAAAACCGATAGGGTTAGTATCCCTGCTGATTTTAATTATGAACCGGCAATAAAGATTATTAAAAAACTGATAGTGATGTATTGATGATGCTAGTTTGGTATGAATCGGTACTGATGACGTATTAGTGTCGGTTTTAACCGAAGCAACTTTGATGAGGTGCTATTTATGATAGGTTGTAGTCCGTTCTTACCCGTCCAACAGCTACCGCCGCCGCGAACAGGATTGGTCGTCTCTGAATGATTGGAGGGGAATTTTGCAAGGCAGATGTTGTTGCGTAAGCCGTAGAACGATCATTCGTTTCGTTCGTAATGTATCGGTTCTTTCAGGGCGTACTGTGGAGTTTATGCGACAATCTGGAGGCCGGTTCCGGCAGATATAGGTCGATTACATCAGGGAAGAATCGTCCGGAATGCGTATTTTTAATGGCAGTTGGGTTTGGAATATAAACGTCTAAACGTCTAAACGCCCAAAGTATTGTAACAGAAGAATTTCTAAGCCTGTGGCTTGTGAAGTTGATGAAAGAAAAGTTATTGCAAATGGCCCAATGATATCTTAGCTAGGTCCTACTGTTGCACCTGTCAAACCTGACGTTACGTGTTGAGATTTTGAGAAAAACTATTGCATTATTACGTGTTATATATGCACAACAGCAAAAGGATAGACGACTACAGCGAAGGAATGGGTGAAATAGAGTAACTAACGCTACTACCAAAGAAGTTAAAGCGAGGGAGTTGATCATACAGCATCCAATTCAACCTGGTGTTCCAAAAGCACAAGAAAGCGATGAATTTGAGAGAGCAAAGAGCCGGTCTGTTACCTGGCAGCTCGAAGGCGAGGACGGAGCCGGGCCGGAGGCAGAGCTCGCAGGCGACCTGCCCGGACACGGACACGGACGACACCCGCTCCTCGCCGTACCCCGCAATGCGCGCGAGCTCCGCGGGCGAAAAGTACAGCTCCATCAGCTCCACCGGCAACGCTTCCTCCGCCGCCGCCACTGCTCTGGCCGCCGCCACGGCCATGAAGAGGAGAACAGGAAGCAAGAGGACATGCGCTCTTCTCCGCGCCATGCTGTTGGGTTTCGACCGAACGAATGAACGATGCGGTGGTGCGTGGGGTGGGGGGGGGGGTGGGGGGAGGGAGGGAGGGAGGGAATAAGAGTGCGGTTGCGATGGTTCGGTTGGCCGGTCATGTTGACTTGGAAACGAAGGGCGTGCGTGGTTCGCCCGCATGTATACATCTGAGGCGTCTGCGTGTCTGCGTGCGAGTGCGTGGGGTCCATGGCAACTGACGAGGGCAGGAGAGAGGAACAAGTCAGTCACGCGTCCGAGTGGTTCCGGTGTCGTGTGGTGGTTCGAGTGTGAGGTGTTGGCGGCACGTCCCATGTTGGATTTGTTCCTCTCTCCCTATGGGCCGGTAGGCCTGTAATAGGTTGGGCTTAAAACAGATCTCTTTTTTGGTTGGGTTACAATCGGGTTTGCTTTGACTGGGTGAGAGAGAGCTAACGCAGCTATCAGGGTGGGTTGGATTGGATTTGCTTAAAACAGTGGGGCTGGCGGGCTGCTATGGGTTCTTTTGTTTCAGGTTCGTTTGGGTTCAACCAATTCTATAGTGTTCTTCGTGAATTATATTACCTATCATGAAACTTATGATAAAGACTACTTTTTCATTGTGCGGACGTGCTGGCATGTACACCACATCAACGTCTGACGCCGTTCACGCACCCATCCGTTACACTCCACGTGAGAGCAACTCCTGTAGATAACTGTCTCACACGGGTTTCACAATCCCATGTGACTTCTCGTGAAACGAAGTCTCTCATCTCGTTGAGAACCACTAAAGACACCATGCTCTTTCCCTTTCCCTCCAAGCTCTCTACGATATCAATCCCAAATTGAGCATCGCAAGTCCACGAGTCCCTCTCTTTCCATAGTGCTCTACATCCTCAGGAACTAAATCCAGCAGCGCGCATCCATCCCGATGACTTGATGCACCATCGCCGCCTTCATAGTGCTCTACATCCTTGGCCTCACACTACTCACCATGAGTGTCGCCGTCCCGGACCTCAAGCTTCCTAGCGCCGACGGTGCCATGGGCTAGAGCGTTGTCTTCTTCGCCGCTCTTTACCTTGTCACATCAGCATCGATGGCATCAAGCCCTACATCTCTTCCTCTGGTGCCAACCAATTTGACGACGCCAACCCACGTGAGCATCAAAGCAAGAGTTTAGATGCTTTTGCATTTCAATTAAAACCAATATGCGTTTTGAGTTTTGATGGATTTGCTTTTCAATTAAAACAAATTTGCTTTCTGAGTTTAGATGGATTAGCTTTTCTAAGTTCATACGGATTTTGCTTTCTAGTCTTTTCTAATTTGCTCTTGAAAATATTCTATTTGCTCTTCCAAATAATGATGATTTTGCTTATCAGATTGAAACAGTTTGCTTATTAGGTTGGAGTAAAGCACAAAACTACTCTTTGAATTTGTATGGATTTTCTTTTTAATTTGAAACAATTTGCTTGTGGATTGATGACAAATTCCGCACTGGGTTTGCTTATTAGATTGTATAGATTTTGCTTGCGTGCGTGCAGAAACTTGCTTTTCCAAATTGTATAGACTTTCTTTCATATTGGCAGCAATTGTTCCTCAAATTAGTCAACGGTTTCTTTTTTGACATAAATTTGATTTTTACACCCAATATGGTGGATGAGTGAAGGGAGAAGGAAGGACCAATTGCTAATTTGCCACCGTTAAAAATGAGCTTTGTTTATTTGTCACTTGATCTATAGTTATAAATTCAGAGGATCTATTTGTCATTAGCTTTGATTGCATTATAATAAGGTAATGACTTGTTTTCGAGGCATGTGTTCAGCGCGTGGTCGGCTTCCACCTCGCGACGCCCGATTGGGATAGCGTGGCCGCTGCACGCCCGCACCGTGCGCCGTTTGGCCTGTGCTCAACGCGAGACGGCGCTGTGATCTCGCCCACGCTCCGTCCCCACCTGCAGCACCTCCTCTTCCACGTTGCGCGGCACCGGGGAAAAACTTGGACGCGCAGCGCCGGGATATTTTGGACGAGCAGCGCGCCCCTCTGTCCGGCCATGACTCCACCTGCAGAACCCGACCACCAACGCGCACGCGCATGCCCTCCACATTGCCGAAGCTCCCTGCGTGCCCCCGTCCAAGCCCAGACCTTGTCCATGACGCTCCCTCCCTCTCATTGTCTTCTCCACTGAGCTCAACCACAGCAGCAGTCGAGCTCGCTCTCGCCGTTCGCTGCGCCATTACCGAGGACTCTGTCGCCAAAAGCTCCGCCCGGAGTCCCTCTTTCGATCCCCGGCGTCAGCTCCTCCCCCTTCACGAGCGCCAAGCCCAAGGCCCTTCTTTCCCGCCTCTGGTCACGGGCCGAAATCGCCGCCGACGCCAAATGCGCCGCACCGGTGAGCCCCGACCTCACAATGCAACATTTGAATTCATTTATTGAAAGTTGAAATCAATTATATTTGAAAGTTCGGATTCTATGTTTCTGTTTTGTGTTTTTTTTTCTTTGGATGGTGGAAGGTGTTATGCAGTTTTAGCTTGGTGTAGAGTTTCCCGATTAATCGTCTTCCGTTGTTCCACTATTAGGAGTCATTAGACCGAAGACAGTGAAAACAGAGTTAGCTCAATCAAATTTAAAGTAGGATTGAAGAAATTGATCCGTTATGACAGTTAAGGTAAGAATAGTCGAGAATGGATACAAATAGTCAGTTTGAACGGTAGAGAAACTTTTTGTGTTCCTTCCTCTTATGTGAGATAGTGACGATTAATCGGGTGTGCAGGATATGATGATATGTGATAAAATGGGCTTGTGACATTATTCAATTCTGACATTGTTCTTACTTGCACAATATAGCTTGGGAGTATTCGTGGCACTGTGTATCCTCGTCAACAACTCTGTCTTTCTCTACTTGTCATAGCAGCCTCAGCCTTAGAACCCATATATTAGATGCCTTCGGTAGAAGTCCCATATGTACAACATGCAGGTAGCAATACATCCACTCAATTTGCTAGGTGCCTTCATCTCATTTTTTTTCTCATATGATATATGCAGGTGCGTACTCATTTATCCACAAATTAAGGTGTACATTCAGTTTGTAAAAGGATTATGGAGATTATCTATATAAAGTACCAGTTATTACTTTCCTACATTCATCCACCTTAGCGTACACAGGCTAACCCTTACTCCCTCCATTATTTTTGTTTTTGGGAAATGGCAGGAGTGCTGCCTTAATTATATTAGATGGGAGAAAATATTTACAACATGGATTTGTTCTATTTTACCAGAAGTGTACTTAAAAAAAACAAATCATCCCTCCGCAAACAATGCCCGGGTCCTCTGGTTGATGTCCTCTATGGTAAGCTTGCCACCTCGTCTGGCTGTTTCACCAAGTTCTAAAAATGCAACGATTTCGTTCTTTTCATACATTCCACATGATATAAACTAAAACCCTATTGAGGACCTTTCTGCATTCTTTTGGTGAAGCCTTGGAATTCTCTTACCATCAATCCTGTAGTGTGGTATATGGTGTTTGTGATGTTTGAGTAGGCAGTTGCAGACGAAGGTTGGTGAGCACATATGACGAACACGGATGGAGAAAGGGCACTCGAGACATTGTTGGGTGACTGTCTCCGGACGATTAAGGCATAGGGAGCGCTGTGTTTGATGCGGCCATCCTCTGATTGCAAGGTTGTCTACCGTGAGTATTTTTCTTTGGATGAGAGTCCATGTGAAAACCTTGCATTTATTTTCTATCTTAGCTTTCCAGATGATGTCGGAATCAAATAGTGCGACAGATCCTTTGAATTGCACCGAGTAGGCCGACTTTGGCGAGTAGACGCCATCCGTTGTCCACCTCCAAGTGATGGTGTCTGGAATATCATGGGAGAGCTGTACATGACGATTTGGGACCAAAGGTTAAGGAACTCGGCGACCTGTGCGGAGGTTGTGATCTTCTATCATTAAATGTTGACCCATCTACCATTTGCTAATTCGGTGCTAACTAAGCTATTTGTCCTCTTGATGAGGCAAATATTGATGGGGCAATGGATTTGGGTGATGCTCCATTTAGCCATCTGTCATGCTATAATCTAGCGCCGATTAATACTGTAGTTGAGGCCTCGAAAAGGCTATGGTATGTAGCATCACAAGGTAGAGGTGATCCGCTCCAAGGCCTAGAGTCCTTTGAATAGTCATACCACATCCATCTGAGGCAAAGTGCCTGGCTAAATTTCTCTAGGTCTAGAATCCCTAGTCCACCGAGCTTGCGTGGTTGACACATCCTTTTCCAATTCACTAGATAGTGACCTCCATGTGTATCTTCTGTACCATTCCAAAGGAATGACCTCCTGATTTTGTCAAGTTTTTTCTGAACCCATTTTGCCATAGGGAACACCTCCAGTGATAGATCGGAATGGAAAATAATGTCGAATTGATCAATGCCAGGTGGCCAGCCTTGGACATAAGTTTTCCCCTCCAACATGTGAGTCTGGCTCCCATTTTGTCGACGAGAGGTTGTTGGTGTGCCTTTGCCAATTTTCGAATGTATAATTGGAGACCTAGGTATCGGCATGGGAAGTCTTTAATCGCTCACGGGAATTGATCAGTGAAATGGACAAAGTTCATTCCATCACATTGAATTAGGTGGATTGAGGTCTTCTGTACATTTGTCATCAAGCCGGTTGATTGTCCAAATGACTGTAGGATAAGATGTAATGCATGCAGCTCCCTTGGATGTGGATTAATGAAGATGGCCGCATGTAATACCTCGAGTTTTTGGGAAATGTAATGTAAAAAGTGTAATGCAAAATTTATGAAAGAAAGGGCATTGACCGCGCGATATTCCAAATGGGCAAAAAGTGGGTTTTTGATCCATAGCTTAGATGAATGATCAGAGACCTTGGATGCGTAGATCTCGTCAAAATGAATCCATTTTACTATTCAAATGGCCTGTTTGGACATCCAGTGAATTTGTAGCATGCCTAATAAATTTAGATCGTTGGATTAATAGAAAGGGAAATTCGGCAACCGATGGACCTATTAAAGCCTTGGCCTAAGCTGTTCTCGACCAGACCTGAGCCCATTCGACGACCCTAACCCTAAACTACCGCCATCACCCTCGTCCTCTGCGCCTCCCACTACCGGCCATTGCCGTCCTTGCTGCATCCAGCCGTTGCACATCCATCACGCCAAGAGGAGTCGCACGCCTGCCACCACGCCGTGCCGCTTCGTCACTGCTCAGTCGTCGCACTGCTGTCCGGATGCTGTTGTGTTGCTACTGTTGTTGAGCCACTGCTGCCTAGGAAGCAAGTAGACAGAGGGAGAGGACCGAGCTGCTGCGGTTGGTGGTGGTGGTGGTGCTGATGCTGTGCGGCAGTGAAGGAAGACCAGAGTTGAAACAAGGAGGAAGAAGGCAAGGAAGGGAGGAAGAAGGAAGAGGAAAATTGGGGATTTTTGGTGGATTCACCAAGTTCGTCGGATTCGTTTCATGGTCGCTGAAAGGTTAATCTCTAATTAGTCCATATATTCGTCCATTTTCAAATAGAAATCAAGTTTTTTCCAAGCGGTTCGAATTTAATCTTTTCAACCGTAGGTTGAGATGCTATTTTAAAATCTGGTATTAATTCATAGGGAATCAACAAATATGGTCTAAAGGAAAGTTGTAGGCCTTGTTGATATCTTTCTTTTGGCGCTAGTCTCATTCGATGTAGATAAGTGGTTTGAAAATTATCGCTGAAATAGTACCATTGTCCGAATCCAAAAACCTGCGCATCAAATCGTCTTTTTAATTCTGGGAGCGATAGAGATAGAATTAAAGTTTTTGCACAAGATGAAAGTTGTAGATAATTTTCTCTAGATACTCTAGATGTATTTATTTTCCATGTTTGGTGTAGTGGTTTAAAAGATATATCCAAAACAGTGCAGAACAGGGTTTTAGACGTTTCTCTGAACTCCGGGTTAAGGAATTAGTGGCGGTATTCATCTAGTAGACTTGTGAATGTGCTGGAATAGCTTTCGAGTGTTCTTTTATTCTTCAGGTTTGGAGAGTTCTTGTGCCATCGGTGTGACAACGGATTATCCCCAAGGTTAAGGCAAGTGAATGACGAACCAGTGCATTGGCACAATTTGCTTGTTGGATGTTTTATTGATTCCTTTCAATTGTGCTTATCCAATGTTCATATTTTCTGAGTTCTTTCGATTCAAGTTTCATGAATTATGTTTATGTCAAGATTCTAGTTTCAAGTTTCCAGTTGTTCCTTTACATATCATTCATGTCCTAGCGATACCGGTTGTGCAATTTGGATCTTATGTTAAGGTTCCTATGAGTGAGTGTTGGACCCACTTACCCAGCTTTATCGGTAAATGCAAAGGAAATTCACATCTATTCGTCTTAGACGGAAATAAAGTCTTATTGCTGATTTTCAAGAAAAAATGAAATTCATATTGGTCCGTCTCCAACAGGACCATTGTCTTATTGCTGTTTTTAGGAAAGTGAAAACTTCACTATTTCTCATTCTTCGCTGCTGTTGTTGACACGTCTGTTCTTCTGGTTCCACACTGTATTTGCTGAGTGTTTTTACTCACTCTTATGTTTCATTTGGTTTTTAGGTTCCCACTGATCGCAGAATGTCCAAAAGAGGAATTAGCACCATGTAGTGGCAAGTGATCATACTTAAATCACTTCATAGTTGTCTCCATAATTATAGCAAATGAACAACTTCCAAATGACAAATGTCGCTTACTTCACTTCTTAATTCAAGAATTCAAGTGAACTTCAGAAAGTACATTCAAAGTAAATATTAAGACATCATACATAATCGAAGGATACAATTTCAACATAGGCATGTAAGTCATGCTTCGCATTCGAGGAATATAAACAACTACAAGAGAGGACACATATATCACTTGCTTTACCTCATAATTCATGAAAAACATCAATTCTTCAGAAAACAAAAAATAAGTCCACATGCGCACATTTAATTTAATAAGTTATTAGTAAGTGTGGCAATTAAAAGATGGAGGTAACCAAATAACAAGTTAAATGATTGCTATCCGATATATTCACTTGCCTTCACCAATGATAAAAGCGGAAATTAGTTACATCTCGAAGTGGCACCACATGAACAAGTGCATAAGTTAGCACCTAAATGCCGCAACAACAAAGCAAAAGGAGACACACTCCTATGATTGAAAACTCCGCAACACGACAACCGACGGTTATAAAAAAATAACTATAACTTTGCTTGCAAGACACCAAGCGAGAACTTCCTCTAGCTAGGTAAAAAATCGAAGAACAAGACAATGACAAACGAACTAACCTTCACCAGATAACAATACTAACAACACCATTAGCCAAAACCTCCTAAATCGCTTAATAAAAAAGAACAAGACCAATGCCATCAGAAGGTTAACAACGCTGCAACTTTCATTATAACCACACGATCGGATTTAGCAACTGTTAGGCCTCCATTTTGAAGTAAGTCACTGCACACTAATCAGACCAAAGAAACACTTATCTAATTTTCATTATAACTCACAGGAATTCTTCTTCTTTTTCTTCTTTTCTCCTTTCTCTTCTTTCTTTCTTTCTTTCTTTCTTTTTTATTTTGTTTTCTTCCTTCCTGGCTGGCCCCTTCGTGTCATCTAACAATCTAAATTTATTATGCTCGTTACGGTTTCACCGAGTGCCCAAATGAGATGTTCGAAAGCAAAAGAGAATCATCTCGACAAGATCTACGCATCGACGATCTCCAATCATCCATCCAAGCAACATATCAAAAGTTCAAAGTTTCGCACTCATGGGTCCCATGGTCAACACATAAGTTTCGTTTTTTGGGTATCACAGGGCCGCACAGGATGTGATGTCTCTCCGGGAGCCCGGAGGAAGAGCATCGTGATGCAGGTCTCAGTTCCTTCAGCATGGATTGTCATAGAGTTTGGTGGTGACGACACGGACTGGCCATCAAAGATGATGTCTTGAAGCCTGAGTGTGGACTCAAGTGTGTCGGCCAGAAGGTTGACGCATATTGTCGGTGCGCCAACCTGACCAATTGAAGGGAAGGCCAATGGCATAGCGGCAGCCTGAGTGGGACCGGGACTGGGGGTGATCTAAAACATAAGGGTGGTGGGGAGGAAAATGGGAGCGCTTGGAATGCGACCTGTGGTGCAGATTCAATGTTGGACCCAAAGGGGTTTACGTACGTAAGAGGACCCCTACTGTATTGAGCTCGGAGCTTGCTGGTAGTCCTTGGCAGAATGCGAAACAGCCATGTAGACTACGGCTTTGTTCACGAACTGGAACCATGTTGTCATGATCCAGGGGACTGGGACTGCGCCCCCCATGACGCTGACCGTGGGACGGCTCCCGGTAACCCCCATGCTCGCGTGAACGCTCGTGCCCATGGCCATGGCGACCCGAAAGTTCCCGCCTAGAGGAACTCCAATCATGAAGCCTCTAAAACAAAGGAAATTTCAAGATTTGCCACCCTTAAAGGGTGATAGCAAATTTTTTGTCACCATAACCCACCTGTCAGTGATTAAGGAGATCTCACGTGTTAGTGACTCAGGAGAAGATACATTTTTTTAGGGTGGAAAAAAATTAAATGGCGCAAACCACGGCATGGACCGTCCACCACGGTCACCTCTTGGGTTGTTGTCGCCGTCATGATCCCTGTCACCTTGATCTTCGTTGGGTGCAACAGCGAGTCGATCCTCGCCATCAACAACCCCGAGCCGCCACTCAAGACGACATGACATGCCTTGCAACAAGCCCCCCCCATTAGTCTTCGATGACATCGAGGTGAACAATGACACGAAGCAAAGACCACGTCTTGGACGGACCGGTTGAGCGACATGTCATTCGCAGGCTGCCGCCATCTTGCCGTCTTGGTCTGCTCATCTCAAAGAAGAAGACAATCAATCTTCTGGATTAGGTCCGGATTGTAAGTCCAAGCCCACACGTTGAGGGTGCGGGTCTTCTCCCTGTTGAGAGACTCTTCCTCGACGTAATGCTGGCTGTGCTTCCCTACAATTCTCTCAGCTACCTCCTCGGTCTAGGCATGGATTGGAATGCCCTCTAGGCAAAGTCTCACGTGGAATTCCATCGACGCGTGAACACCATGTGTAGAGAAGGGCCATGGGCGCAGCTCGATCCACAAATCAAGGGTCCAAATCCTTTTCCCTTTCCCCAATGTCACACCCGGTTTTTCAAAAGAATAACCAAGTGCATTCCACATGTATGCCAGTTTCAATTTTATCATACATACGGTGACATTATCAGTAATATACAATTTTATATTGAACAAAATAACTTTATTGAAATAAATATCAGAGTTTATAAGACAACAGTGGAAGAACATAAGAGAACTCCTAAGGATCTTCTGGGTACACCACAAGTAATCGACTGGGGGCAACGCGACCCGAAACGCTCCGTCTTCATATAGCCTTCAGCTTCCTTAATCTTGATGAGGTCTTCTCTAACTGAGCAACATTTATTACTAGAAATAGCAAGTGTGAGTACATATCGTACTCCGCAAGTGTAGGAAAGTATGACATGGAGCTTACGTTAAAAGAGTTAAACACCGGTTTACTGCACTAAACAACCTTAACCTATAACTCCTAGAATCAGACATCCTATTTACTAATTGTGAAGATATAACTTAAACAAGAAGAACAGCTCATCAGATTCCATCTAACTACCAAACTCACCAGATATTCCATATCCAGCTACCATAACTCACCAGGTAATCTCATTACCTGGCTACCCGACCATCCATACTAGAACTCTGATCCCAACTAATTAAGAAGAAGTCTAAACCACTCTTGACTGTGAGCACGATTGATCGATCAGTTTTATACTCTGCAGAGTTTTCACACTTTACCCACGAGTCATAATTCCCATTTTGCTTCACACTTCTGGGGTTTAGAGCTGGGGTCTCACTACAAGGCCTTTACAAAGTGCCTCCAAATTCATATGCACCTCCTAAGATTTCACCGCTAATAGGGATTTCATCCATTGTAGAGGCTCCCCTCTTATGCCACTCAACCGTCCACCGATGTATACAGAATAAAGAGGACATCTAATTAATTGGCTAGACCATACCCATATAAGCCTCGTGGTTGTGTTATTCAACCGGATTACATGCTTCAAGAAGCGGTCCTTAGGACCCCATACAAGAACATACACATTCCCATCGTGCGGTATAACACATGTGCCTTCATGCACCATCCACATACCAACCATCCTGTTAGGATCCCTATACCATGTTACTACAAGATTACTATACCCAATTCTTGTTGAATAAACATTAGTAAAAATTAACATTTACCCCAACCATGACAGCAACAAGCATATCTACCCTTCATTTCCCATGACTCATCAACGGCGACAAGGATAATCATACAAAATCTAGTAAACCCTAATCATGGGATTCCAAATTAGACAAGCATGCAATAAGGATAAATAATTAATATAGAAGTCCTAAAATAGGTGCAAGTTGTTCAAGGACACTTGTCTGGCTACTGCTCAATGATATTCGTAAACTCGGTTCTGGCATGTCTCGAAGTCTTAACTTTCAAGATCATTGATTTTTGAACTGTTGCTCTTGGAGATCCTCGTATTGCTTCGGAACGTAGTCGTCTACTCGCAGGAACAACCGACAAAAGAGAAAACATAAATAACTAAGAACAGTACATCAAACAGAGACATCACATCATAAAAAAACTC
Organism: Phragmites australis; assembly: GCF_958298935.1. Taxonomy (NCBI): domain Eukaryota; kingdom Viridiplantae; phylum Streptophyta; class Magnoliopsida; order Poales; family Poaceae; genus Phragmites; species Phragmites australis. The sequence continues at coordinate 16,857,087 of NC_084941.1, read as the reverse complement.
TATGGTTGGATAGGATACGAGATTTAGGCGAATTCATAGAGTGTTGCTTGGATTGAATGAAATTCACTGAATAATATTTGAATAGATGATTCTGTTTGAATAATAAGGGTTGGAAGAGAATTAACTATAGAAGGTAGGGGCTAACGTGTAAACATCCTAAACAGGAAAGTAAAGATACAAATAAAGGATCTTCAGAGGGGTTATTTGGGATTCTCACCAAGAGAGCGAGATCAGAAAGTAGAGTAGGGGAGTTTGGCATGGAGGAGTCGGCCAACGGTGGGCTCTCGGTGTCGCCGATGAGGGAAAAGGCTCGGGGTTGACGGAGATGGTGCAGACAGGGTCGCATCACAACCATGAACTCATGAAGGGTTCAGTTTAACCTAAGGTACAGAAGGACATGCACACCGGCGAGCTGAAGGCGGCGAAGTGCACGATTAGATGGCGACAGCAACGGCGATCACTGATGTTGACATTGGGCAACAATGGTGTTTCAACAAATCAAGGAGAACATGGGCGTAGAATGCGAGAAGACAAGATCAGTTTTATGGTTGGTCTTGTCAGAGAAGTTCCGAGGTAGCAGCAAAAGAGAGATGAACGATCCCAGGTTCGGAGGTGACCGCGCACAAACACAACGAAGAAGACGTGCACATTCTCGGAGATTGGCTGTGATATTCATGAAATGGTTTGAATAGAAATATTCATATTTTCTGGAACACGATTCTGTAGTGATGGTTTGGATAGGGCTTCACCTGAGAAGGAGATCGATCGGTTGGAACTTTGGTGAGATTGTGCAACGACGTTGGAAGTTAGGATCGTGTTCCTAGTGGTGTCGCTGCAGATGCGAGGGAACCTTCATGTGGCCGCATAGAAGATGTGATACGACACACTGTAACATGGTCGGTGCATCCAAACGGCTCCTGGATTGACGGGGAACGTGAATGCATTTTGGGTGCACGCGTAGAACACTCACCGACATGGGGGCAGCGGCGTATCGACCACAAAATCGTTGGCATCGGTGCTCTTCTGGCTGAACTACTTTTAGGGATTGTTGAGGATAACCAGGGGCACGTCCCTATCAAAGGGACCGATGATTGGAGCTCCGGTTCGCTGGGGAACGCGGTTGACATTCTTGGTACGCAGAACATGTACGGGACTGGGTAGCAGTGATTGCGACGTCGACAATGGGGGCTCTGTTGCAAATTTGGATAAACCAATTTTGGGAGGATGTAGAGGACTAGCAGGGGCATGTCTTGGCCAAAGGACTCATGGATTGGAGTGCTAGTTCGCCGGGGAACGCGATTTGAACCCCCGCTGCACACGCAGAACTCCAGACCGGTGTCCCTGAAGGCCGCGGACGCAGCCTCATTTCCACGGAGCCCCAAGCTGGCTGGTGACTTAGCCCTGGCGACTAGTGTCGGGGGCACTGTACCCTTCGCCGGGGCTCCCTTTGCGATGGCCGAGGGGGGCCCTGGCCTTCGGGTCTTGACTCTGGATGACTTCGCGCTGCGTCTGGAAGCGCCAAGGGCCTCCGTCGTGGCCTCCTCCCTTGTCTGGAGTGGAGAGGTCGAGCGATCATTGGCCCAACGTCCTTTGGAGGAAGTACAGACACTTCTGGTAACAGCGGCCCTGCAGTTCAGTAGTTTAGTCACGATTTGGTGGGTCCAGTGTTGGGTTCTGAGTAGCTCATTTTCTCCTTTTTCTTCTTCTGTTGTGCCTCATAGCAAGTAATTTTGATGAGGGCACTGAGAGATGGGGGGCGCCAGGCCTTTGCCGCAGCCCATGACGAGGTTGAAGGCCTTCGTCAGGCCTTGGAGGAGGCCCAGAAGTAGGTGGAGTCTTCGGAGGGTCACCTTCAGGATGAGATGGTGCTCCGCGAGCGTGAGGAGGGTCTCCAGCGGGAGGAGGCTTTGAAGCAAGAGCACGCGGAGGCTGAGGCGTGAAAGGTTACCGAAGACCTCTGGGAGGCGAGGGAGTTCACCGATGCAGCCAATGTAGCCCGTGTGTTGGCAGAAGGTGATCCTTCGGGCTGTGGTGGGTGAGGTGCGGCGAGAGCTGAAGGAGGCTCAGACATCGAAGGGGGTACTGCGCTCAAAGTGCCAGCAGTTAGTTGCACTTGCGTTGGAGGTTGCCCGGATCACCTCCAATGCCCTGAGCGGCCTTGGGGCCAGGTGTCTGCCACTACCCTCCGACTTGGAGGCATCGGTTATGCCGCTCTTTTGGCTTCGGTCTTCTACGAAGGTCATGGTTAGAGCCGCGAAGACCTACAAGAGGTCTAGCGCACGTGTGGCTGCAGTGCTCCAGCTGACCCTGCTGCACCAAGCGGGGGTTGGTCCCTTCAAAGTACTGGAGCAGCAGGTGCTAAACTCCGTGATTGAGGGTTTTCGGCCAAAGGCACTTCCGGTGGAGATTCGCACAGCTCTAAAGAACCTCTTTCATAACTTATGGATGAGGCATGGTCGGAGCGTAACGCTGTGCTATATGGCAGGTCAGGTGACTCCATGCGCCCAGGGGGATTCTTCGTCGGGAGGTCCGACCCTTCATCCGGAGTCTGCAGGCACACTATGGCCCTTTGAAGGCTTTTCTCTTGGCATCATTGCTCTGCAGGATCAACCTCCACTTGTGGATGCCCCGGAGGTGTAGCTCTATCGCAGGCATTCTGTTTTTTGCTTTCTTTTCTTTCCGAAGGGGGTCAAAGTCTTAGTATGTTGACTACCCCCTTCTGCTTCATGTACTTGGGCTTTTTCTTATCTAATAGAGCCATGTCTGTCTTCTTTTGGTTCACCTGTGTTGTTCTGGAATGTTCGTGCTTTTGAGGCTAACCAGAGTTCGATCTGTGTATGTAGGTGTGGCGTCCCGAAGCTGGAGGGGGGCCGCTTGTATCTGGGATGGTGCCTCCGGGGAGGGATCGAGTGCGTCCGGAACGTCTGGGGCCACTCCGTCCGTCCGCTTCATTATGCCCCGCGATTCTGAGGGGCGTGTGGATCCGAAGGTGGCCGCCGATGTCTTGGTCAACGTCGAGCCAGAGGACCCCCTTGTGTCTGCTCCGGATGTCTATTTTGTTGCAAAGGACAACTGGTGTGTAGCCCGAACAGCCCAGGAGGTTGCCGGCTCAAGCTTCTTTTAACGCCTATTCTGGACGAGGTGAAGGTGGAGGAGGTATAGGCTGCGGAGTCCTTGCCGGAGGAGCAGGGGGAAGGGCTGGATTTCTCGGCCTTCGACTCGTATCCCTTCCCAGTGGATCCTTCGTTTTCCTGAGGTCGAGGGATCTTTGTTTTAGGCTGTAGCTCCCTCCGTGGAGGGAATTCACGTCGAGCCCTTGTGCATAGTTACATGGGTCCATTCTCTAAGTCTCGCGGTATTTCTAGGAGGTGTGGCGGTCAAGCGCCCTCACAATCCCGTAGCATTTTAGGGAGGCGTAACAGACTAGCAAGTTTGCTTGGCATAGATTCAATGTAAAGTGGTTAGCTGAATCCAAACTCTTTGTATGTCATGTATGAGTAGACTTGTGTTGTGTTAGCTTTGCTTTTTGGTGTTCATAATTTATCGTATTAACGCTTCATTATCGTATCAATGCGCTGCAACACCTTCAAGATGCTGGGGAGGTTATCTTTCTACCACGTAGGTCAGTCAGGCCTTAAAGATGATGAAGGGTCTTATGCCTGTCCGGCATGGAGGCAATGCCTTCAAGATGCCGGAGCGGTCTTTGCCTCTCCACCATGTAGGTTAGCTAGACCTTAAAGATGGTGGAGGGATATATGCCTATCTAGCACGGAGGCTAAGCCTTCAAGATGGTGGAGCGGTCTTTGCCTCCCCACCACGTAGGTCAGCCAGGCCTAAAGATGGCAGAGGGGTATACTTCTCCGGCACGGAGGCACTGCCTTCAAGATGCTGGAGGGATTTTTTTCTTTGGTACGGAGGCAATGCCCTCAAGATGACAGATGTTTTTACCTCTCTGGTATGGAGGCAATGCCTTCAAGATGCCGAGGGTCTTTGTAGTTTTTGTGTGGGGTTGTTTTGTTGGGTAAGGGCTTTGTTGGGAGGTAACACCTCTAGGTTTGGTGGCTATTTGTGGGTGTGTAAACCTATGGTTTTTTATTGTTCTGGACCTTCAGAGAGGTCTGAGCCTGGGGTTGTCTACACATAGTATTTGCGGAGGGTCTCAGCGTTCTAACTGTGTTCGAGGGGGGTCCCTTCTATATGGGCCAGGTGGTAGGAGCCGGGCTTGTTAGACCTGAGGACTAGGTATGGGCCTTCCCATTTGTTGCGCAGTTTTCCCGGAGCTAGGGTACGTCGAAGTACTAGATCACCGAGCTCGAAGCTTCGTGGCAAAACTTTAGGATCGTACTAGGCCTTGGTTTTCTTGATGTAGTGTTCGAGATTCTGGACGGCATGGAGCCGAGTGCCTTCAGTGAGATTGAGGGAGAGCTCTCTTTCTCCGGTAGTTTGTGGAAGCTGTACCCTGAGCGAGCATCCCTTGTAACACCCTAATTTTTCCAATTCTAAAATTTCTCAATATTTGATAAGTTCAAAATGAGTTTAAATATTTTAAAAGAGAGAAAATCCTATTTTATATAAAAGAAGATATAAATGACATAGGATATAAGTGAATATTTTGCATTCATGCTGAATTAGGCAAGTAGTATTTTTATTTGATTTTTGATGAATTTATTTGAAGAGTTTTTGCCTGGATTTTGAATTTGAATTTGGATTTTGAATTCAAAAGAAAAAGATTAAAACTCTTCGCGGGCTGCTCTTTCCTTTTTTGGCCCAGCTCTTTCTCGGCCTCGGCCTAGCCACCGCCGACCTCCTCTCCCACCCGGGCCGCCTACCTCGGCCCATCTCCGCGCGCCGAGCCGCTCACCGAGTCACTGACATGCGGGTCCCGCATGTCAGGACCTTCTTCTTCCTTAGTCGGACTCCAACTCAGTCACGGGAACGCGCCGGCCGCCGTCTTCCGTTCGAATCCGACCACAAACCGAACCCAAGAACTTCTAGAAAGCCGCCAAATCAAATCCCTGGGATCTCCTCTATCTTTAGCCGGCCTTATGTCTAAGGAATTCGCGGAATCGAGCTCGGATACTAGTCCCCGTCGCCGTGTCTGAGTTGATTTCGCTGCGCCATCGCCCTGGACACCCCGAGCTGCCTATATAAGTAGAGTCTCCCTCCACGAACGCATCTCAACCAGAAATCGCCAAAACCCGAGCCTTAGACGCCGAGTTCAGAGCTTGCCGAGCCGCCCTCACCACCGCTTCGACCGAGCTTGCCGCCATGCCGTTCCAGAGCCTAGCAGCGCATCCCGTGTCCACCATCGCGAGTGCCTGCCACCACATAAGCTTTTCCCGTCGTTGATTTGGTCTCTGCGCCGCCGGAAAACCTTCTCCGACGAGTTCCTGAAGCAGCCGCTGCCCCCTTTCGTCGCCGACCACCTTCCCGTGCCGCGCCGCCTTCGGTAAGCCCCAAAACGAGATCACCGTTCCCTTTCCGTTGTGTTACGCCGCTTTTCATCGTGATCCAAGGCCGGCGACAAGGTTAACGCTTGTCTCCGGCGAGAGCACCACCGCTTTCCTTTGGTCGCCGCCGTCCTGTTCCTCTCCAGCCGCCCAAACCTTCCCCAGCCGTCGGATCCGAAGCCCTCGACCCAGATTAGATCTGTTCTTACCCCTTCGGTCAACCAACTAGAAGCTGCCACGTGTTGCCACTTAACCCAGTCAGCAGCCATGCCATGTCACCCAGCCACCTCAGCCGCCACCTCAACCTTTCTGCTGATGTGTCACCCCTGTCACTATGCCACGTTAGCCAGAGCTACCCAGTCAGTAATTCAAGCCTTTTCAGTATAAAAATAAATCTGATAATTCCTTTAATTGGTAATTTTGCAATTTAGCCCCTGAACTTTTCTGAAATAACAAAAAGAGCCCTGCCTTTTTGCAGTTAGGTCCCTATACTTTTTCATAATTACATTTAGGTCCCTCTGTTTTTACAAAAAGGTCCCTAATAATTCAATATAAGCCATTTTCTTTTTCCAGATTTAACCCTAACTTTTTCATCGTAGCTTCGATTTAAGCGATTCTTGCGCCGATGGATTCGTTTTTTTAGTGTTATTTCTTTTTAGCTAGTTTTTATCTCGTTGTTCTTTTGTTTTGTGCTCTGTTCTTAGTGTATCTTGTTTGTTTATGTGCCGGTGATTGTGCGATTAGCCGATAACGTTTCGGATCAATTTGAAGAACATCAAGGCCAGGAGCAAGAATACACTGAGCAGCAGCAAGGAGAAGGCAAGTGTCCTTGATCATATTGAACCTACGTTTTTAAATGTTTTGTTTTACAAAACTGCATGCATTGTCTGTCAATATGATGGGTAGTCACCTATGTTAGGGTTTTCCCTAGATATTCCCTTATCATCTCTTGGAACCTAGATGGTTATGATTAGGAGTCTTTTATGGGTAGACTGCTTAGCTTGCTTTGGGATATTGGGAAGTGTCATAATTTTGACTAATGAACATATGCAGTAATGATGGATAATATGATAATGATTTAGCAACATGGAACCTTAGGTCTTGAGCATAGGGATGTTGGTGATAGTTGTCATGGTTATGACATTGGATTAGTGTTTGCTCAAGTAACCTAAGTAAGGACCGGTTCGTGGAGTGACAACCCAAGAAGTAACGTACCAACCACGAGGCTAATATGGGTAAGGCGTGACATACTGATTAGAGTCTGTCCAGTGTGCGTTGGGTCAGCACAAAAGGAGGCTTCTAGGTACGAGCTTTGCTTGCGTAAGTGGTGAAACCTAGTGGGCAGACACACACTGGATTAGTCTCTGGTTAGTGGAAAGTGTCATACAGTGATTCTTGGCGGCACACCACTGGCGTGTGTTAAGTGTCTTGCAAACACGGCAACATGGAATTCACTGACTCGTGGGTAAAGTTGGACAACCTCTGCAGAGTGTAAAACTGTTATAACAGCCGTGCTCACGGATATGAGAGACTTGGATCCTCACATGATTAGAGGGTGGATGGTTTTGGTTCTGGTACAGGGAGTACTAGATGGTGTGGTTTTGGTCTTAGTACAGGGAGTACTAGACGGTTGTGGTATGCAGGGTGGAGAACCTTGTATGCTAGATGATGGATTGTTGGGTTACATTCATTTAATACTTGTCTAATGCTTTTGAGTCCAAATGTGTTTTCATTGCTCGTATTTACGCAAATAATACCTTGTGTCAGCCTATTCTTGATATAAGCCTGCATGTCATTATTTTCCCATACTTGCTGAGTACATTATGTGCTCACCCTTGCTTTCTCCTACAAAAACATATGCTGCTCAGTGGAAGACTTTGAGGATTTCCAAGACGACGACCTGGTGTTCTAAGGAGCGTGTCTTCCAGTTGGTGCCTGTGGAGTATTGGTCGCCAATGCTTTCGTCCCGCTGCCATCGTTTAGAGATGTCGTTTAGGTTAATTTTGAGGTTGCTTAGGTGAAGTCTTTTATTGTAAGAAGTGAACGTTTAATTAAATAAAGTATTGCTTTTGTTACTTCACCTATGACATCCTTATGTGTGTTAAACTTCCTGGGCACACATAAGCCGCACTTGGTTTTGGCCGTTAAAACCGGGTGACATCCCTTGACCTCGGTGGGGGGTCATGGCCTCGTCGCTATATAGGAGGCGGAAGGGGGTGAGCCCGGTGGCTCGTGTGATAGTGGTGCGGAGGGACCATAAAACCTTAGGAAGCTCTTCGACCCATAAGCCTTCAGCTAGGTCAACGAGTCGGCGATTTAAGCCAGAGAGGATGTTGCTGTTGGCCCGTTCGATGGCCCTATTGGACTGAGGATGTAGAACTACAACGAAGCATAATTCGATGCCGAGGTCATCGCAGAATTGTCTGAAAGGCCCGGAGTCGAATTTTGTGTTGTTGTCAATCGTGAGTTGTCGTGGGACGCCGAAGTGGCAAATTATATTCTTCCAGAAGAATTCCTGGACATTCTTTGATGTGATCACCAAGAGGGGCTCGGCTTCGACCCATTTGGAGAAGTACTCCAATGCTACCACCTCATACTGAAGGTTGCCTTTGGCACGGGGGAATGGTTCGATGAGGTCTATGCTCCAACGAGCCAGGGGCTATACGGGAGCGATTGTTTGTAGGGGAGCCAGGAGTCGGTGGCTTCGGTGTCCCATCAATTGGTATCCTTTGCAGGTGCGGATGAGGTCTTCTGCATCGAATATGATTGTAGGCCAATGGAGCCCCTGGCGAAGTGCCTTGCCGGCTAGGGCGCGAGGCACCAAATGGTTGCCACAATGGCCTTCATGTATCTCTCGGAGGAGGTTGGCCCCTTCTCGTCTGGTAACGCAGCGAAGGAGGGGAGCGCATACACTTGTCTTGTAAAGGGCGCCTTCTATAAGATGGTAGCCCCTAGTGTGATGCTGAATGCGGGCGGAGTGCAATCGGGTCTTCTGGCTCTTCTGTTCCAATGAGGAAGGATAAGAGGGGAGCTCTCCATTCAATGGTTTCGATGGGGAGGATGGTGGCGGCTATCTCATCAAGAGTTTTAGCAGCCTACTGGTGTAGAGTTTCGAGGAAGGTGCCCCATCAGTGGTTCTTTGCCCGTTGCGGCAGCTTTTGCCAGCGCGTCTGCCTGGCCGTTGTTTGTTCGCGGTATGCTCCGTACTGATATGCCGCGGAAGTGTGCTTCGGCTTTACGGATGGCTTCGAGGTATCTTGTCATGTCTGGATGTCAAACTTGGAAGCTCTTGTCGATGTGGCCAACGATGATCTGAGAGTCGGTCCGGATGATGACTCTCGCTGCCCCCAAGGCTCGGGCCTTTGGGAGGCCCAAGAGGATAGCTTCGTATTTGGCTATGTTGTTGGTTGTCTTGAAATACATGCGAGCAGCAAATTGAACTTGCTGGCCTGTGGGGGAGATGAGGACTGCACCGGCTCTGGAGCCCATGGAGTTGTATTCTCCATCAGTGTAGAGAGTCCAGATGTCTTGGGGGGCAGTGGTGGGTTCGGTGGGCACCGGAGTCCATTTAGCGATGAAGTCTGCCAAGATTTGGGATTTGATGGCGGTGCGGGCCACAAACCTTACAACGAAGAGGGCTAGTTCTATTGCCCATTTGCCGATGCGTCTCGTCGCCTCTCAGTTGGGAAAAATGTCACCAAGTGGGTAAGAGGTTGGGACGGTGATGTCGTAGGCAAGAAAGTATTGCTGGAGCTTGCGTGAGGCCATCAGCAGGGTGCATGCTATCTTTTTGAGCTCGGTGTAGCGTGTCTTGGCCCCGGCTAAGGCATCCGAGACATAGTATACAGCCCTTTGAGTAGAGTGATTGTCACCTTTCTCCTCCCTTACTAGGGTGGCGTTGATAGTAGAGGCAGAGATAGATAAGTATTGGAGCAGCCCTTCTCTAGGGAAGGGCATCACGAGTGTTTTGAGGTGGGAAAGGTGGGCCTTGAGGGCCTCAAAAGCCTCTTGTCACCCCGAAGTCCAATTGAATGGTTCGGAGCCCCTCAGCGTTTTGAAGAAGGGGAGGTTGTGCTCGGCAGATTTGGCTAGGTAGCGGCTGAGGGCTGCAAGGCGGCCGGCCAAGCGTTGACTTCCTTTGGATTTGTGGGAGATGACATTTCTGTAATGGCACGAATCCTACCCGGGTTGACCTCGATGCCTCTTCGGGAGATGAGATATCCCAACATCTTTCTAGCCTTAGTGCCGAAAACGCACTTCTCCGGGTTCAGTCGCACGCCTGCAGCCCAGAGGCTATTAAATGTCTATTGCAGGTCGGCAATGTGGTTGGCTTCGAGCTGACTTTTTACCACGATATCATCCACATAGTCTTTAACATTCCAGCCCAGTTGCTACTATAGTACCTTGTGCACTAGGCGAGAGAAGGTGGCCCCAGTATTCCGAAGACCGAAGGGCATCCGGACGTAGCAGTATACCCTGAAGGGGGTAATGAAGCTGGACCTGCTCTCATCCTCCATCGCCATCCACACCTGGTGGTACCTGGAGTAGGCATCCAGGAAGCTTAGCAACTCGCAGCCAGTGGTGGAATCCACTAGCTGGTCAATGCGAGAAAGGGGGTACAGATCCAGAGGGCATACTTTGTTCAGTGATGTGAAATCGATGCACATACATCACTTTCCGCTGTATTTCTTGACCAGGACGGTGTTGGAGAGCCAATCAGAGTGGATGACCTCTCAGATACAACCTTTAGTAGCTTTTGGACCTCCTCTTTTGCGGTTTCAGCCCGCTCTGGGAGAGCTTGTGAAGCCCCTAGCATATGGGCCTGACCTTCAGGTCATCCTGTAGAGAGTGTTCGATAATGCACCGGTCGACTCTCGGGAGATCCTGCGGGGACCATGCGAAGGTGTTGAGGTTACCCTGTAGGACGGCCAGAAGCTGGGCTTCTTGCCTGGAGGTGAGGTCCACCCCTATTTGGAAGGTCCGGTCAGGTCGGTCTGGATGTGTGGGGACACACTTTATGAGCCCCTCTAGTTGTGGCCTTGGAGGGCAGTGGTGTCCGAGATGCGCCGACTGGGGGCCTCGGAGCCCTCCTGGGTCACGGCGTGGATGTGGCGGCCCGGGAGCGAAGCAGGGTATCCGTACTCTATGCGCCTAGCCAGGTCTTGGTCGCCATGGATGGTTATTAGCCCCTGGGGTTCGGGCATCTTCAAGCAGAGGTAATTATGATGGGGTACAGCTCTGAATCTGTTCAGAGTTTCTCTCCCCATAATGGTGTTGTAGGCGTAAGGTACATCCAGAATGTCGAAGGTGATTACTTCGGTCCATGCTACGGAGCCCTCACCGAAGATGATCGGGAGTTCTATCTCGCCTAGGGCGTCGAGGGGGGACCCATTGAATCCTTGGAGGGGTCTGTAGCCTGGTGAGAGCTAGCTTTGCGGGATTTGGAGCTGGTCGAAGGCATGTATGAATAGGAGGTCCGTCGAGCTGCCTCCGTCGATTAGTATCCTCGAGACCTCAACTTCGGCGATGTTAGCAGAGATGACCAGGGCATCGGAGTGGGAAATTTCACTCCCTCGGAATCATCGATGGTGAATGTCACAGGGGCATCGGCCCATTCGTGGGCCTGCCGATGGATGCTGGTTTCTCCAATGTGGTGTACCCCACATGCGTAATCTCACCGCTGTAGTTTCAAAGTGCAATCAGAGCTCCCTCTGCCAATTATAGTGAGGACAATCTTTTTGCCCCGTACCCCTTTGTCTTTGTATCGCTCTACAAATGATCGGGGCAGAGGAGGTAGGGCCAGCTGCGAAGGGTTCTACAAGGCCAGAGGATCAACCCGCCGGCTGGCCGGTGGCCTGCAATCTTCAGACCGCTCCTTGGTGGCCCCCTCAGTCGAGGCGAAGGCTGCCTGCCTCCCGAGGTACTCTTCTCTGAATGTGGTGAGGGTTCAACAATTGTCGATGTTATGTTCTCGTCCCGCGTCGTGTAGAGTGCACCAGGATTCCTCCTTAGAACACTGGTTCAGAGCACGACTTTGCTCTGGGAAGCCTCCGGGGCGTCCCTGGCCGCGTCCCCTAGGGTGGTTTTGGTTTGGAGCCCTGCGGCCTGGGCTAATGTTTCTGATGTTCCGGCGTTGTCGTTACCGCCCCCTTTGGGACCCGGAGGTATGAGCCTCCTTGAAGCCCCTCTTCACTGGGGGAGAAAGGGTGTATGATGATCCCGCCAGTGAGTGTGACTTCTCGGGATTGACACGGGAAGTCTTGGTAGCTCGCGAGCGCCTTCGGTGGAGTTTTTCCTCTTCTGCCCATGCATATTCCTCGAACTTGCTCATGAAGACTTCCACCATGCATATTGGATGCCGGTTCAGTCGATTGTATAGGGGGCCTTCGGTCAGGCCATGGGTTGCGGCATCGCTGACTGAAGAGTCCGATATGCCCCTAATCTGGGCCTTGGTCTGGGAGAACCTTCGAAATTAATCTCAGAGGGTTTCGTCCAACTTCTGCCTAATAGTGAATAGGCTTCCGGAGGTTCCTGGCTCGACGAAGGTGTCCTGGAAGTTGCTACAGAAGAGGTCTTTGAGTTGGGACTAGGCGTGAATGGCGCCAAGGTCCAGTGCTCAGAACCAGCATATGGCCACCTCTTCCAAGGCGAGAGGGAAGCATTTAGCCATGGTGGCCGGTCCGCCCCCTGCTGGCCTCTATGGCGAGAGCACAGGAACGATCGAACTCATCAGAGTCCAAATTGCCCTTGAACTTAGGTAGCTTTGGGGTCCGAAAGCCCTCCGGGAAGGGTGTATACTACAGGGGAGAGTCGTAGTCCATCAAGGGATCCTCAGGATACCGGCTTCAAGGCTCCGAAGGCCGAACATGCAGGGTTCTGGTGTCGAAGAGTTCATCGGCCCATAGAGCTTGAGTCGGAACAGCACCGGTAGTTACAGGGTTGGTGGTGGTCATGTGGGTAGCTTGCTGCTCTACTCGCAGTGCCATTTGTAGTTCCTCCATATGGGTCAGGAGTGCCGCCAAGCGTGATTGACGTTCGGGTGAAATGGTGTTTACAGTGGTGGCACCGACCGCAGCCCCTAGGGGTGTAGTGGGGGCCTCACCTTGCTATTGTTGCTACTGCTGGGTCTCTGGGGTAGAGAGCCCTTCGATGCCGGTCGCAACTATGGTCATGGCTAGATCAACGGTGGCCATTAGGCCCTCGTTAGGGGGCCGTTGCAGCATGTGCTTAGTCGCATAGACTATCACACGGGCATGACTGGGGGGGTCGGCCGCCATCACTACGGCCTTTGTGGTTTTTTTCTTGGGTGGCATCCTACCCGTCTTAGCACTTCTATGTTTTAATCCCCACGGACGATGCACTGTTGGAGTAAGAGATCATCTTGCTTCAACAAGTATGGTGAGAGTTTCTTCTAAGGAGGAGACTCAAGCTTAGAGACAAAGTTCGAGAAGAAGGAACACCACAAATGTATTGATAGTAGAAAAATTTATCGGTCTGGGGGGAGTATCACAGCGTGACTTTGTATTTAAGCACCTCTGTGTCCTGTGTGTTGCCCTCTCCTCTCCCAGACGACCATGGTCTCCTATTTATAGGGTTATACGTAGCTTAGCGTACAAGTTGTCGCTATGTGCAAATATCTAGGACCTAGTCGAGTTACATGGCCTTATCCTAGATAACTGCTTTTTACCCTACATAGAAGGTAAATATCTACCATAGTAACTATTGTGGTGCCTGTACCCTGAGGGGTGAGCCGGTCGCCAATTGCAGCCCGGCGCTGTGCTGTTAGGGGTGTTAGGATAACCTCCATCGTACCGGGGCATCAGGACGGCGTCCACTAGCCTAGGTACTTAATTCCGTTCACTTCCTTGCAGGTAAAGGATGTACCCATTCTGACAGATCTTTCTTCTAACCGGTGTTCCCCTTCTGACAGATCTTTCTTGAGGCTTCACGACTCACCCCGTAGCCTTTGGGAAGCCAGCCTGAGCCCCGGAGATAGGGGCTTCAGGGGGACATGGCTTCGGGAGGTGGAGGCTTTGGGAGGCGTGGCTCCAGGAGATGGAGGCTTCAAGAGGTATGGCTCTGGAAGATGGAGGCTTCGGGAGGCACGGTTCCGGGAGTTAAGAGGTTTCAGGAGGCATGGCTCTGGAAGATAGAGGCTTCGGGAGACATGGCTCTAGGAGATGGAGGCTTCGGGAGACATGGCTCCGGGAGATGGTTACTCCGAAGCCCGGAAGTCTGAAAGTAGCATTCGAGAGGCATGAATCCATAGACATGAACTAGCTGAGCCAAGAGGCCATCAGAGGTCCTTAAGAACGACCCCAACAGTTTATATTTTTGAAATTGACCAAGTAGGTGAATGTTGGTCCTAGCTATGTGATATGTTGGTGTATTCTCAATTCACAATTGTGCCTGTACGCATGATTTACCCATGTACAGGTCACATGCTTAGGTTTTTATATTTTGTTCCACACTGTATTTGTCATGTGCACAGCGGAATGCACAGCTCTAGGATAGGACTTGACAATTCTGGTCAGTACTCATGGCATATGCAGTATACCTATGTTGTTCTAAATGTCAATAGTGACATGTTTTCTGACGTCTCATGTTTTCTTGTGTGATCGAGGTAGCACGTTTGAGTTGAATTTTCCTGATTTTTCAATGGCTGTATAGTTAGTTTGAATCAGAACACTGTTGCTGGCTTGGGGGCAACCCGTGCCAATCCAACCTGATCCAAATGATGATTAGGATCTAAGGGATTAAACTCTCCAGCATAGAAGTGGATTGGGTGGTGAGAGGGGATCAATGCAATCCCCATGCGGGTGGATTCTCCCTTGTTTGTGTTCCACAGTTGCCAAACAAGCTCTAAATGGACATGCATAAACCAATTTATGAGGTGTATTTCCATTTCCTGAAATGGATGGCTCTAGAATGAGTGCGCGCGCTCCCTTGTGTAAGGGGAGGGTTAGGGAATTTTTTTTAAAAAGGATTAGTTTGTAATATATAGTTTTGAATGGATTAGAGATCTGTTGCTCTGTTTAGTACAAAACCAAAGTAATATTGCACTTGTATGGATGCTGGCTATTTGCTGGAGACGATTCTGGAGCGCTGAAAAGCATGAAGTAAGTTGTTCGAAGGGGTGGAATAATCAATGTTGCTTTCTTGAACAGTACTATATGATCGAGTATTCCTGTATTGCCATTGACAGGAATGTACTTGCATGATAGTATCAATATTGGAGAACAACATTATTAAAGAATTTTTACAATCATGTATATAACTCAATCCGTCTTTCCTCGATGACCTTTATGCTGGAAAATGCTTTTGGTAGCTGGATGAGTAGCAATAGTTGATAATACATAACAGTAGAAAATGAATAAAATAATTAGAAAGATTAAAATCTTATGGTTCTTCTATGGTTGGCTGTAGTTTTGACTTTGTTTAAAGTAACTCAAAAGATGAGGATGAGCTTGGCTCCGTACCATATCCCCAGGGAGTTGCCGCAGAACAGGAGCACCATGACCATGCCCTTTTGCTGTAAAAAAAAGACTGGTTAGTTATTTTGACATTCACTTCATTATGGCCTTGTGAAAGATATTTTGCTATCGAATATTTACAGCAGTTCTTTCCACCAGTTAAGATATTGGATATTTGAATTACAGTAACAACGAAAAAACCAGCGGGTTTTCCTTATCAAAAGTAAAAGATTTTTTACTCCCAAAAACATGTTTTCAGAACAACCAATGCTCAGGTAAGCTCTGAACATAGAAAGCATTAAACTTCAGGAAGCTAAGACAAACAACCGGAAGAGGAATTGCAGCCCTCATACCTCATCATCACCGCCTGCTGTGAAGTTATACAATGCTTTCCCAGACTAAGGGTTTCCAAAACTCTTATCTTCATCCACATGTGATCCGAAACTTCGACCTCCACACCCTGCAAGGGGGTTTTCGAACGACTCACGCCTCTGTAAGCAAAAGTAAACTGAATATCAGCCTATTAGGAAGCATATCCCTTTGCCTCTCCACGAGGGCAGCCCCTTAGCCCTTTCTATCGCTGTCACTGTCTCCCCGCACATGATGCCCCTGTCGTCACTCAACAGTGTTAGACTTTTTGTCTATTCATACGAGCGTCTCTTTAATTTCCTTTTTTTACATCTTCCTACATGAGTATCTCTTGGACTTTCCTCTTTTACATCTTCCCATGTATGCATGAATACATGCACGGCGTGTTCGCACTTTTTTGCATGATAGTTTGAGTGCTATATATTTGTAAGTTGTAACCATGAATATTCAATCAACAAAGATCGTGTGATTCATTCCACTATCATGATATCAGATAGGTTCGCTTCTGCGACCTTGCTTCCGCCCCTCTAACCATTCACCAGCAACATTCGTTCGCCGGTCCTCTTCCCCGCCTTGTTGCTCTCCTGCACGAGATATCCACTTTCCACTTCGTCGTGCTCTCTCTGCACGCTTTCTTGCCCCTTTCCTTGTCTTTCTTTCACTCACTACCATGGTTCTGATCGAGGCTGAGCGTGATGAAGCTGCGCGCGCTGTGGCCGCACTCCGCGCTGAGGCCGAGCGCCACGCTAAGGCCGCACGCATGGAGGAGCAACGTCGCCTCGACGCTAAGGTTGCAGCCGCCTGTGCCCTCACGCTCGCCAACTCCACGGCGGCCCTGCATGCACAGGCTGTCACCGTGCAAAACTTCCGTGCAATGGTCCCCATCGTCCTCGACACCAGCTCCACCAACTATAGCCGCTAGCGCGGCCTCTTCCTCAACACCCTTAGCAAGTACGCTCTTGTTGACCATGTCCTCTCTGATGACGTTCTGGACGACGAGGAGTGGCGTTGTATGGACTGTACCGTGAACTCATGGATCTATGCCACGATTTCTCTAAACTTCTTGAGATCATAATGGTCCTTAATGCCAATACTAGGGAGGTGTGGCTTCATCTTGAGTAGCAGTTTCTCGGCAACCAGGAGGCACGTGCTCTCATCCTCGACGCCGAGTTCCGAAACTTTGTCCAAGGGGATCTCTCTGTGACAGACTACTGCTATCGGCTCAAAGCAATGGCCGACGCTCTCTTTAATTTGGGTGAACCGGTCACTAATTGAACACTCGTTCTCTCCGTTCTTCGTGGCTTAAATGAGAGGTTCTCTCATCTGGCCTCGATCCTCAAGCGCCAGCGGCCCTTTCCCACCTTCATTGACGTGCGCTCGGATATTCTTCTCGAAGAGATCACCATGCAGAGCAAGCTTGGCGCGCCTTCTACAGCTTTCGTCGGTGGCACCAGTTCGAGCTCCAAGCTCGACCAACCTGGAGCTAACCGCCAGAGCTCCTCGTTTGGCCATGGCATAGGCGACCGTCTGCCCGGTAACCCAGGCGCCCAGTTCAACTCCACCAGCAGCGGCCAGTACATCTCCGGCGGTGGCGGCTCAAATTCTCGTCAGAACCGCCAGTGTGCGTAACCGTCGGCATGATCGACGTCGCGACAATGGGGTTGCCGGCTCCAATACCACCCCTGGCAACTCCTGTTTTGGAGGCTCTCCTCCTAGAGGCCTAGCCCACTTCTGGCCTTCTCTGTATAATCCATGGACCGGAAGCATCCATATGTGGTCCTGTCCGGTGTCGCCCTCTGCCGGTCTGCTTGGGCCCCGCAAGTGAGGCCAAGCTAGGCCGTATCCGCCCACTGAACAGTAGCAGGCTTTCTTCACCAGCTTTCCCCAACAGTCGGTGCCGTTCCTGGGCCCTCTTCACAACAATCGGCCGGGCCCATGGTGCCTGCTCCCAACGGTGGCGCCTATGGCTTCTAGGACCAGCATGAGCTCGCACCTTCGAGCGGTGCATGGTACATGGATTCGGAAGCATCTGCGCACATGTCTTCCACCAACAGTAATCTTAAAGTTCCCTCCCTACCCACCCCCTCTACTCCAACCAACATCATCGTTGACAACGGGTCTCTCCTTCCCGTCACGTCTGTTGGTTCTACTTCTTTTTCTACCTCTCAACGTCCTCTTCATTTACGACACGTTCTTGTCTTCCACTATATAATACTTAGGTTGTGAGGTCTTATATAATATGTGTTGATCAGAACTTTGTAATATTTATGATTCTGTAATGAATTGATTGAATTTTTTTTTAACCTTTGTGATTCTGTGATGAAACGAGTTCTTATATAAGTGTATTTGTCCATATGGATTTGGATGCGTTGATGTTGTTTGCAGGGAGAAAATGACTGTCAAATCCTGGCTATGCTTCAGGATGCAACCAGGAAACAATACAATCATGCTGGGTAAGCTACACATAAGTGACTGGTAACTAGGTTAGGAT
Organism: Phragmites australis; assembly: GCF_958298935.1. Lineage (NCBI taxonomy): Eukaryota > Viridiplantae > Streptophyta > Magnoliopsida > Poales > Poaceae > Phragmites > Phragmites australis. The sequence goes on along the minus strand of NC_084941.1, from coordinate 16,839,304 downwards.
ATAAGTAACGGGTGAAGATGTTACCCGTCACTTATATCTTTTTCCCCAGCATGGAAGATGATGATAGGTTATGACCCATCACCTATGACCTCATTGGTGATAATTTCTTACCTGTCTTCAATGACTAGTCATCAATGACGCGTTCGGGGTGACGGGTGCGGGATCTGTCACCCATGTCTGTTATGACCTGTCACTGTTAGCCTTTTTTTTTCCACGTAGTGTTCTCTCCTCCACCTAGACAAAAATATGATGTGCCACGAACTTATAGCTAGTTAACATATATTGTTGGATATGTTGTATTTAAGTTGGAGTAAAATGGATTTGTTTAGTCCAAAGTATTGCGGTATGGAAGAATTTTATATTTTCATAACATTTGCTTAAATAGAGAAGAAAATATCTACTATATTGTTCTCTAATTACATCACTTATGTATAGCGCAGTATTAGTGATGGATTCCTTAATTCAAGCCCCATTAGTAATACTTTGTACATAGACCAAATATATCGAGATTACTAGGTAGTGAATGTTCACTAATTAGCTCAAGTGAGTCAAACAGAGTCACGTGAACGACAAGGGTGACTTGAATACAGTCTTGGCCTTGTCGCCAGTGAGTGGCCGAGTGGACATCAATGATGCTGTGGTTGACGGCGATGGTTCATCCGAATGCACCATGGAGACTGACCACGAAAATCGCATCCAAGGAAATTTCAAATGGTTCAGATTGTAGGCCAAAATTGGATCTATAACGTGCACCGCAGGAACTCATTTAATTCCTCAGGCATTTGACTTCAAAGCGCATCTAACAATGTAATTTACCGATTTTCCATACCAAAAGATCTATTTTTTGCTTATCAACACTCTTGTGTAAAGTATACTGGCATTCAGCTAATTGTGGCAAATAAGAAGCGATTTATCTTTGTATGGTACTCTTTCGATTTCGCAATGTTCCTCTATGGTCTCGGGGTATTCGTTTTTCACAATGTTTGTGCATACAATGATTTCTTTCTTGTGTTTATCAAGAGTATGCTAGTGGACCCTTTTACACGCACGCACGAGAACAACTCGAAAGCAAAGCTTGTGCACGTACGTGCTCCTTACGGCTGTGGATTTGCAATCTATCAAAGCAACATCAAATGGGGCTTGCCACAAGGGCACATCATAGACATGTATAACACTTTGTTTGTTTAGAAGGAATAACACTTTATCACTTATCAGTGGTACAGATTACGAATTCATTTCTGAATCCCAATGAAGGTCTGATCAAGTGGTCAACTCTATTTGAGTTGCTCTCCCAATTACATATGCTCCAAGGCAGTCTCCAGACAACCTAGACTGGTTTATTCAGCTTAGTAATTAAACTTATTGTGTGCACTATGCAGTGATCTCTAGCTTTTCAGCGAGATGAATCCGTTGTTGATCATCCACTCCATGCTCCAGTGGTTATTGACGTTCTTAAGCGTCCAGTAGGCCCATCCAAAGGTAGCTCGCCCGTAAACGTCTTCCTGTGCTTGCGCAAAGCTCTGGTAGTCCGCCTTGGACGCACCTTGCACTTGCCACTCAGCCACCCACTCCCCTGTACATGAATTACATCACACAAAAACTTGTAGTGTTCACGAGTGTGGAATTTATATATAAAAAATCTGAAAAAAACTGTTGTAGTGATCAACGGAGACGAAGAGGAAGAGGAAGAGGAAGGCCATGGAGGAAATGTCATGGCCAATGCCAGCTTACCCACAAACGTGAGAGGGAGCCCATTCTGCCTCGTGACGGTGGCGAGGAGAGAGGAGCGGTTGTTCCTCACGAAGTCGATGTTCTGCTGAACGGTGAGGCCGTCGAACATGCTGCTGAACAGGTTGTAGTAGTGCACGTCGAGGACGGCGCCGGAGAATTTGCCTGCGAACTGGAGGAGCTCGGTCGGGTCTGGTATCGATAGCCTGTTTGACATGACCACGTAGGCCGTCGACGTGTGCCGTCGCACGGCGTTGTAGCCGTCCTGGTAGTATTTCGTCAGGCTAGAGAAGGTGACGCCCGGCGCCAACGGCTCGTTCATCAGCTCGACTGCAAGGAGGCTAGGGCTGTTCGCGTACCTGGTGATAGATGGAGTTTGGAAATTAAAGAGATGCCACGAGAATTTCAGAGGAGTTTCTCGGTCAGTTTTATGATAAGAGGAAATTGAATTAGTTCGTTAATTTTCATGCGTGATTCAACCTGGATGCGAGGAAATCGATGACTTGCACGGTTTGGGCAATGTTTGCATCGCTGGTGCCCCACTCTTGTGAGCCGTCTCTAGTTGCGCTGTGCTCGTACGGGTTTTGTGACCCCGGTGCAGCGTGCAAGTCCACAATCACACCCAAGTTATACTTCCTATGCACACAAAAGAGCAGATGAGATCGAGTGTCTACCATTTCATAATGGACACCCAAAAAAATGAGATAGATTTTGTTGAGAGATGCTTCTTGTTCAATGGAAATCTGGAGACACAGGTACTTACTCTGCCCAGCTGAATGCGTTATCCAAGGCCTGGAGAGAGCCACCAACGAACGGAAGAGGAGGGTTGGGGTCACTGGCGATCCACCATCCAACTGGGATTCGCACCGCGTTCAGCCCGCTTGATGCGATGAAACTGAAGTCGCTCTCAACTATGTATGTGCTCCAGTGATCCTGCAAAGACAAGATAAATCAGAAACTGCGAGAAAACAAGGAGATTCACAATGATCCATCTAGTCTTGGTTTATTCTTTTCTGATCATTATTTGTTGAAAAAAGAAAATTGATTGCCTGTAGGATTAAAGTGCATTTTAAATTAACCAAGCTGCCAATCCACACAAGTTGATTTACGAAACAAACTGTATATGCAGGTTGCTGTTTCTTGTCTTTGCAATCATTCAAACACACCACTGCATTACGTGAAAAACAGATAAAAGAGATACAAAATTAGTGACGGATCGTAATACGACTCGTCACTAATGTTAAAAGTGACAGATCGTAGTTGTAACCCATCAATGATGATTCGTCATAGGTAAAATCATTCTAGGCTAGTCATAAATGATGGGTCAAATTGTGACGGGTCATCTTAGAGAGTTAGTATTAACCCGTCACTAATGACCAGTTTGATGAAACAGAACAAATAAAAGAATCTTAATTAGTCAATCAGTTTGATGAAACATTAGAGCCCATCAACTCATCAATTTTTTTTCCGTAGTTGTGACGTATCTAATATATCCTCTATAATATATCAATTATAAATCTAGCTACTATATTAATTAAAAATATTAACTTTATAATAGTTGTCGAACAATGTATATTTCATGTATCCAATAGTAAAATTTGCATTTATTTATAAACCATAAAATATATAGTAAAATCGTCAAAGCTAATATCATTTCTAAAGCAATTTGATGTTTAGTAGTGTACTCACAAATATTTTTTATTTTTATTTTAGTTTTCTCTTATTTTTCTCACCTTAGTAACACTAGAATATAAACTATTATATATTTTTGCTCAAGTTTGATGTAAGGGGAGCTTATATAGACACAAACGCGTGTTCCGAAAACGATGCAGAAATTTTCAGGGGCGTAAATTTAATCTTGTAAGCCATTTTTAGCCTCAAAAAATTCGTCAAACCTGAAAAAATTGGGGAGAAACAGATGTACCTTTTTCTGTAGATGTTCGTAGAGTAAAAAAAATGACAAAATCAGATCCTATATGCAAAAGTTATGCCTGTTTAACCGAAGGCATCCTGGGTCAACTGTTTTGCATGTCTATTTTATAATGAATATTAGTCATGGGTCACAAATGTGACCCGTCACTTATTAAAAGTCATAAGTGACGGGTCACAGTTATGACCTGCCATTTATAACCTTTAGCAAAAAGGTTAAAATATCCTTCTCCCTTTAGAACGCACGCGATGGTGAGGTGGTAAGATTGTTACGCACGCGAGGGTATGTCACGAGTTTGATTCCTACGGAACGCACACTATGAAAATAACTTTAAAATAGCAAGGGACATGTGGCGAGTGGTGATGACCCTGAGTTGGGTTGGCTCTGGTGAAATTTTTTTGACTTTTTTATATATCAAAAAATGAAAAATCTTTCATCAATCATAAGTGAGGATCATAACTGTGATTTATTAGTGACGGGCTAAGTTTTGACCCGTCACCGACGATCTTATTGGTGATAGGTCCTTACCCATCATTTATAATTGGTCATAAGTGACGAGTTTGAGTGACGAATATAGAACCCATCACCCATATCGATTATAAACCGTTACCTTTAAGTTTTTTTTTACAAAGTGGTGGAGTCTGCTCTATTTTGCTGACCAGTATAGACAGTATTGAATGGACAAGTTAGACACATTGAGACCTTGATATTGCTATTTGTCAAAGAATAAGACTGGACATGCACTTTTTTTTAAAAAAAAAAAGAGAGAGAGAATAAGGCTGGTGATTAGTACATGAACTAAAAAAATGAACTTCTAAAAGTGAATGATCCCACTTGTTAGTGTCGCACAATGCTATCTTGGCAAGCTGTGATTTTAATTTTCGGGGAAAAGAAACGGAATTCGAAACTGACATGAGAGTTGATATATCTTACCCTGAGCACCTGTGTCGCCTTTGTTATGCCGTAGCCATTGCATATCTGGTACTCCCCTTGTAAGCGAGCGATATTATTTGTCACAAAAACTGATGGGTCATCGTCACCCCAGTCTGTGTCCTCACCGTGGTCCGCCGTCACTGATTGCATGGTCTTCGCCTAACAGCAACACAAGAAAAAAATATCGTCAAGCACAATTAACCTGTCATAATAAAACTGGCTACCTTCAAATGAACCTGATAACTAATAGGGATAATATTTAGTTTGTGGCGCTAACTCAGGGCCCGTTCTCATTTATGCCACTAAATTTTCTGACCTCTCATTTGTGACACTATTCCTTTAATAGGCTTCTTTGAATATTATTTGGGCTTCTTTGAATGTTATATTAAGTATAGTTTTGAGACTTAGGCATTCATAACCTATATACTCACTTCATATAGTTACCTTTATATATGTAGTTTAGTGCTCCTAATCCCTCACTCATAGAGGTCCGGCTTCACGTCAGCAATCTAACACACTCATGCTGGAATTCAGTAGAGTCCCATGAGTCTATCGACAAAAGCGAGAAACGAGGTTGTTCGACAAGGCTCAAAAGTAGGCATTACAAGTAGGGCCACATCTGTCAAAGAAAGAATGTTGTCCACCAAAAGGAGCTAGCAATCTCATGTACTCCACTTCACCCCTTGAATCACATTCATATTCTTTTCTCGGAGATGAGTAAACACCTATCGGCAATCTCTTTTTACTTTTACAGTGTGTGTGAGCAAGAGAGGAACACAGAAAATAAAACCCTCTTGATGACACAATCGTCCTGTATACCATCCAACGTTGACGGAACTATGGAACCTATTTGATTATAGCTCTCACATTTGAGTGTTTGCTCGTTGTTTAGGCCTGTGAGTGACATTTTTGCTCATTGCAATCACCTCAGGAGCTCTTCACACCGTACCTTTCTGCTTGCCTTAATCAACATGACCAACATCACCTTAATCCCGAAAAGGAAAGCGCAGAAAGGGTTATAGATTATAGACCAATCAGCCTTATCCATTCTATGGCCAAAATCATCTCTAAGATCCTTGCCCTACGTCTGTCCCCACATATGGACTCCATCACCTCCCTGAGCCAAAGCACATTCATCAAGCGCCGCAGCATTCACGACAACTATACGTACGTCTCGGGTCTATGTCGTCGCTTTCATCAAACAAAGACCCCTACGCTTCTCTTTAAGCTGGACATTTCAAAGGCATTTGACTCCGTCTGTTGGGACTACTTTCTCGACCTCTTGCAAAAAAAGGGTTTCCCTCACAGGTGGCACGACTGGGTCACTCTGCTACTATCAACTTCAACATCGCATGTCCTTACTAATGGCCGGGGCCTCAAACAAGGCGACCCACTATCGCCCTTTCTTTTCATTCTGGCAATCAACCCACTAAATAATATCCTGGACAAAGCAACGGAGGCAGACATCTTGACTCCTCTGCGAGGGAGATCTGCCAGGCTCAAAACCTTGCTATATGCTGACGACGCGGTGATATTCGTCTCGCCGAGTCGGGAGGACATTGACTCCCTCTGGCGAATCCTGCACTGCTTTGGTGATGCCACTAGCCTACGAACGAACCTTCAAAAAACAATTATCGCACCGATAAGATGCGAGAGCATCAACCTTGACCATGTCCTTCAAAGTCTCCCTGACGTGCGATCGTGCTTCCCGATCAAATACCTTGGCCTCCCACTCTCAGTCCGGAGCCTGCGCATGATTCACTTTCAGCCGCTGGTCGACAAAGCTGCGGGCAAAATGTCAACATGGAGAGGCAAGAACCTAATGTCAGCAGGGCGCCTGACGTTAGTCAACTCGGTCCTATCCTCCCAGCCGATCTACTTCCTCACCGCGCTTCAGGTGCCAAAAGGGACAATTGATCTAATTGATAAAAAAAGGAAATAGTTCTTGTGGGCTGGCAATGAGGCTATCACAAGGGGTAAGTGCAAGTTCAATTGGAAGCGGTGTACACGACCCACAAGCTCACGAGGCTTAGGCATTCAAGACCTGCAGGGGTTCACAAGTGCTCTACGACTAAGATGGCTTTGGCAAGAATGGAAAGCCGATCACAAACCATGGGTGGGCATGGACATCCTATGTGACCAAACCGATAAACACATTTTTACAGCGGCAACCACAATCACCCTCGGGGAAGGGACCAAGACCAATTTTTGACACGCAGCTTGGCTCCGCGGTCGCATGCCAAAGGACATGGCACCCGACATCTACAGCATCACAAAGAATAGGAAAAATCTGTGAAGGATGCCCTGGATCAGGAATCCTGGTTGTGTGACATTCCGACACATTGCCTTAGCCTTCAGGCCCTCCAACAACTAGTTCAACTTTGTGTGCAAGTGAATGATGTCCAACTGCAGCCAGGATACCAAGATGCCATCGTTTGGAAGCTCTCTGAAAGAGGGGAGTATATGACAACATTTGCATATAATGCGCAATTTATTGGATCGATAGAAACCAACTTTCACGCGCTGGTTTGGTTAGCTTGGGCCCCTGAAATGCAAATTCTTCGCCTGGCTCGCCCTCCAGAATCACCTATGGACTTCTGACAGGCTAGCTAGACTACAATGGATCAACAACACCTACTACCCCTTGTGCTGGCACACTTGTGAGACAGCGCTTCACATCTTCGCTGATTGTAGATTCAACATATGGGTATGGGACTCCATCGCGCAATGGCTTTCAATGTCGGCGATCACCCTAGCCTCTTGGACTCCGGCAGAGTCGGTGCACGCTTGGTGGTCCGCCATCGCGGAGTCCATTTGCACCCAAAAAGGCTGTGAAATCCATTTTGATACTTGTGATATGGATCCTGTGGAATGAGCGAAACGCGCGGATCTTTAATCACAAGGCTTCCACAGTGGCCACGACGATTGCCAAGACCAAAGAGGAGTTTAGAATCTGGGCGTTTAGGGGAGCGAAGCATCTCGCTCATATTGAGCCAATGTAACTACTCATATGTTGTTGTAGGTGCTCTTTTTATCTATTCCTTATCTGTAATTTGGTTGGTTTCGGTCTTTCCTTCTTATTTAATATAATAGGCAGATCTCCTGCCAATTTATTTTAAAAAATAAAATAAAAAGGTATTGCATAGAACTGGCGATGAAAAGGACAGGCGAGCTGAACTTAGTCAAAAGGACTAGATCCAGGTCAAATACCACGAACATGTTCTTCCCTCATTGAATAGAAAGATGCCCTCCCCCAACAGTTTTTCTTGTTTTAGCTTGGATACCGGATAAGCCTCATTTGACTGTACGAAGCTGACTGGAAGGATGGGAGAGAACAATGATTGTGAGTACTAGGCCGGTTTTTTCCGGTTGTTCCGCTCTATCGGATCGATGGTGGTCTCACAGATCTGGTAAGCTCCGATATTTTTGACAACACGCTTCCTGCTAATTATTATTCTTGTAATTTACTTTTTTATTTGAATAGTTTTCACAACTATTATATCTATTTGCACAAAGAGTAGTGCGCGCGCGACTGGAGACTAACAATCGCAGCAGCTAGCTAGCATGCACGCCGCTATAGGCCATATCCGAAAAGTCCGCGTGCATGCAACTTGTTGCCGCCCTGCCATTACCAGTAATGCGGAAATGTTATTCAGTACCTGCAAGAAGAGCCCATTTGGGGCCCTGATGCGCACCCGGCTCTTGTCGCCGTCCCGGCGCACAATCTGGAATGCCTCCGACGGCCCAGGTGTGGTGGCCGTCGCGACGACCGCGCTGTTGCTGTCTACGCTCCAGAACTGCTGGCCGAACACCCTCAAGTTGAACCTCGTCTCGTCAATCCTCCATAGCTGGAACAAAGCGCAGCAGTAACGCAGAGCCGTACAAGATCAATTAGTTAGCATGGCTCAAAATAACTCGAACACGAAAGATCAACGTTTGCTAGACCGCACGCATGAAGAACATGTCGGCCCAACTAGATAACCTTGAATGTCTCCCAGCCGGATGCCTGCTCCCGGTCGGCGAGGATGGCGGCGCCTCCGCCCTTGTCCGCGACGAGGTACCTGTTCTGGGTGACCGACTTGAACTGGAGCTGGGTGCCATCCTACATATACATACAAACGTTCCAAGAAACAAAGAGATCGTTGTTACGCAAAGAAAACATGCAGCAGTAGTTATACCTCTTGTTATTGCATACATGGTTGAGCTTGGCCATGCCAGTCACGATTACAAGTAGAACTTACTTACCAGGAGATCGTTGTTGGGGATGCCGTCGAAAAGGGACGGCAGTATCCAGCCCTCCGTCACGAGCCACCCGCCGAGGTTCACCGCCCGGATCGGCGGCCCCGGCGCTCCCGCCGCCGCCAACGTCCTCCGGGCATCAGACTCGGGGAGGATCCATGACGAGAAGACGAGGAGGACAAGCGCGAGTCGGCCGCCGATGATGCTGGCGTCCGCGCTGCTCATGGTGATCGACTGCCTAGCAGCAAGCTGATGGATCAGCTGGCCAGTCTACTAACCAATCGGCCCGCTCAGCTGCGGAGCTAGGCCCGTCATACCACTATATATACGCGGCTTCCTGCTCTTGCGTCGCCGCGCATGCAAGCGACGTTGTGGCCGGTTACGTACGCTCGCACTCGGTTCTCTACGGATGCTTCATTGCAGGACGTACGTACGTAGATACGGTAGGATTCAGGCCGGTGCTTGTAGTTCCAATTCCAACGGCGGGACGGAGAGATCAATGGTTTCCTTCCTATGGTTCTGATTGGTACTGTTTATTATCGGTTTCTGTTTCTTAAAAGTTATAACTTGAAATAAACAAAATGATTTATTGCTGACTTTTAAAAATTTAAAAAACTATTTTTTAATGAAATAAACTAAAAACTGATAAGCTAATTGAAAGTGATTTCTTTAAAACCTAATGTGCAACTAATAGCTTTTAGCATAAATTATAAACAGTTTTCAGTAAAACTCATAAATTTTATCGGTACTGAGGATGACTAACAAGTAGGCGATTCCATGAAACCAGGTCAAAAGTTTGAAGATTCCAAAAATATAGTCAAACGTTTGAAGGCATTAATTGATGATGACTTGACCCATGCAAACTCGTCAAGAACCGGCCATAAGTTAGGCCGATCCAGCCTGTTGTATTTATAGTACTACATTATATCAGTCCTCTGGCTGAAGGTTAGTCTGACCATTTGTTCCACGGACGGACAGTTTATTTTTTTCCGGAAAATTGCGTAGACCATTAGTTTGACTTTTCCTGGAGAACGATACATCGCCTCCCCGGCGGCCCCTAGAGTCGACGAAGTCTGGAGCATAAAGCAAGCTCAGTGGATAGAGAACGGCATGTTGAGCTGCGGTACGAAAGGAAGCATCAAGCGCGGCGAGGAATGATTTCGTACCAAACGGTGGGGGTTTCGCACGAAAGAATGAGATGAGCTTTCACCTGGCTCGACGCGATAAAGGTGCGAAGGAATAGCGCTTTCCAAAAGGACTGGTCGGGCCGGTCTAATACGGGTCTAGCTAGACACAGCCAAATAGATCCGATAATAATGTTAACAGGTCGTGTCTTATTAGCTCGTGTTTCGTGCTCTTAGTTCATGACAGGGCCTGTCAGTATCTGTATCATTCCGTGTTGATCAGGACATGTAGGCTCGGCGGGCCCAATGGAGTACAGCCTATGGCTGGCCCGATGGCACGACGCCGTATGACCCGGCTGGCAACACTTTGAAAATAAAAAAAAATTAAAAGCTACAAAATTAAAAAAAATAAAAATCATAAAAATAGATATAAACGAGCTTTATTGATTGATTATCTCGTTAAAAAAACTTTTTACTAAAAGAAAAAAGTACAAACTATGTTCTAAAATTTATATAGTTTATTAGAAATTTTAGATTTTTTTCTTGCAATATATAATATGCTTCCTCAAATGTCATGTTCCATTTATGGGTCTGGTACATAATTTATGGCTGAATATATTACACTTAGCAAATTTTACATGTCTCTCATTTATTTCTCAAAAGATCTTTTCAAAATTTTGCCATATTGATGACCATGCATATGTGTTCTCGGTGTCTTGATCCATGAACGAAAATGTAGAATTAATTTGTAGCCTAGCAAGGAGGAAAAGAGAGATGGGCAACTGATGAGATCACTTGGAGTTTGGGATGAAAGCTATTTATAAGCTAAGACAAGAGGTGGTTGATAGGTCGCTTTAAAATATAAAAACAAATCATAAACAACAAAAAAATCAGAAATAATAGTGGTACACAATTAGTTCTAAAAATAAGCTTTATTGATAGGTTGTCTGATTAAAAACCTTTCTAGAAAAGGAAAAAAGAGTACAATTTAGCTCAGAAAATTAAAAATTATATGTTCTCATCAACATCTAAATACAATTTTTTAATGAATCTTTAAGTTCAATGTTTTTTATAGTATGCTGCATTCGCGTTACAGCTTATTCTCAATCTTTTACTATAGTGAGTATTTCCATCATCTCACTTGTAAGATTTGTTTTTCTCACTTCGATTATCCTTCCAATAAGACTAAAGACAGCCTCTAAAGAAATTGTAGATATGGAAATCATTAACAAATCTCATGCTAATAGTGAAAGCACTGGATAGTTTGTCTTGTGCTCATGCTACCATTGCAGTGTATTGAAATTTTCTTGTTCATGGCTAATAACGTTGTTGTCGATGAACTTTGTTAGCTTCCTTCCATATGCTGGAATTCCGACGCTCGTAGACATTCACAACGAAGAGTCTAAACTTCTTGATGAAGAACCTTCACCAAATATTTTCCCCTACGTTGTCATCTTCTTACTTGTTGTGGGTACTAGTGGAGGTCGTTGCAGGCGAACTCTGGCATACTTTGTTTCATCACAAAGCGGCATAGCTCTTTTCAAGCATTGACGGAGTCATACTCCCAATAACCAACAGAACCGTCGAGGTTGTACTGCAACACCGTCTTCTTCATAGTTGCTCCATTCTTTCGCTTGCAAGTTCTAGCATGCCTCATCAAATATCTTGTTCCACCGCAGAACTTTGTAGATAATTCATATTTGCAAATAAAACACATAGTATACCTGACACTTATCCCGTCTTCCTCTTTGTAGATCATTTTCACGTCTTGACAAACTTTGGAAGTAGCGACTCTTGATCTTTTAGAGCTGGTCCGTGCTAACGTGTGTACACTTATAGAGCCTGATGATGTAGGTGCTGCTGCATGTAAACCAGCTAGAGGTTTATCACACTTATAGAGCCTGATGATGTAGGTGCTGCTGCATGTAAACCAGCTAGAGGTTTATCATCGGATTCTTCTTCACCTGCAACACTGCTATCAAAGGGGTTGTAGTCCCCTGCGAGTGCTTAAAGAAAAAAATCATGATCGAGAGACATATTATAATGATCATGATCATCGGTGTCCATGATCAATGTCGAATGGTACTAAAAAATTCAAATATTCAGAGTTAGAAATAATCAAATAATAAAATAACGAATGGAAGAAACAAGAAAGAACAATGATGGAAAAAATCACTAAGATTTCTTCTGTCACACCCAGTTTTAATGGTCAAAAACAGATACGGCTTATGTGTGCCCAGGATATTCAACACACATAAGAATGTCACAGGTGAAGTAACAAAAGCAATACTTTTATAGAATAAACGTTAAAATCTTACAGCAATTGACATATATTGTCTTCTATGAAGATATCTACAGCGGAACAGAAGCACTGGTGCCCAACAACACCGCATGCAACCAATCGGGAGACACATGCCTAGAACTTCCCAACCTCGTCTTGATAATCTTCAACATCTTCACTCACTGAGCAGCACCACACATGTCGCATGGTATAGGGAAAATAGCAAGTGTGAGCACATGACACGCTCAGCAAGTGTGGGAAAGATAATGATATGTAGGCTTTCAACAAAAATAGGCTAATACATGGTATATTTGTGTAAATACGAGTAATGAAAAGATATTTAGACTCAAAAAGCATTAAACAATTATTAAGTGAATGTAACCCATACAGTCCAACACCCAGCATAAAGCTCCCCACCTTGCATACCATAACCATCTAGTACTCCCTGTATTATAACCAAAATCACAACCAAACACATAACCATAATCCAACAATCATGTGAGGATCCAAATCTCTTATAACCGCGGATACGGCTGTTATAACAGTTTTTACACTCTGTAGAGGTTGTCCAGCTTTCCCCACGAGTCAGTGAATTCCATATTACCGTGTTTACAAGACACTTAAAACACACCAGTGGTGTGCCGTCAAGAAATCACTAAATAACATTTTCCACTAACCAGAGCCTAATCCAGTATGCATCTGCCCACTAGGTTTCACCGCAAGGGTTTAAGCGAGTCTAACTCCTACCCAGAAGCCCCATTTTGTGCTGACACAACACACACTGGATAGACTCTAACTAGTATGTCACGTCTTACTCATATTAATCTCGTGGTTGGTACGTTACTTCTTGGGTTGTCGCTCCACGAACCGGTCCTTACTTAGGTTACTTAAGCAAACACTAAACCAACAATATAACCATGACAACCACCAAAACCAATTTTCTCAAGGCCTAAGGTTCCATGTTGCTAGACCATTAACACATTAACGACCATTGTTGCATAAATTCATTAGTCAAGATTATGACACTTCCCAGTATCCAAAAAGCATGGCTAAGCAATCTACCTACAAAAAATACCTAACCATAAACCATCTAGGTTTCAAGGGATAATAAAGTAAAATCTAGAGAAAACCATAACATAGATGACTACCCTTCATATTGACAGATACTGTATGCAATTTGTAAAACAAAACATTTAAAACATAGGTTCAAGATGATCAAGGACATTTGACTTTTACCGAATGCTGCTCAGTGTTGTTGAAATCTTGATCTTGAAGTGCGTCGAATTGATTCGAAGCATCATCGACTAATCGCAAATTCTATCGACAATCAAAACAACATCGAATAAACTCCAAATTGCAAATAAAAAGGAATAGAATGACAAACTAGGATCTTTGATTGGGCTGAACAAAGAGAATGGAATTGATTGGACTTCTCTCGAATAAAGATGAAAGATCTAGTATTTAGGTTTCACATGAAATGATAAGAAAGAATTCACATGAAATGATAGAAAAGATTAACTAATTAATTAACACGAGGGACTTACAAAGTTAATATATTATTTTAATATCATAAACTCATGTTTGTGACACAATGACATGTAGATCTGGCCAGGACTTATATGTCAATGTGACAACCATAAATTTACTAATCAAAATAATATCTTCGTGTTACAGGGACTTAATGTTAATGAGGGAAAACTACTAGAAATATTGGATAATTGGTACTTGAAATTGGCATGGTTGGATAGATCATGATTTTAGAAAAATTTGAGCGTAAGAATCACTCAAATTGGAGTTAAAACGAAGAAGTTATGGTTGAAACAATTTTAGGAATTAAATCTGAATAAGAAAATGACTAATTTGTAATTAAAAAGTTGTAAGGACCTTTTTGTAAAAATAGAGGGACCTATTTGCAATTATAGATAAATTTAGGGTCTGATTTGTAAAAAGACAAGGGCTTATATGCAATTATAGAAGAGTTCAAGGGCTAAATTGCAAAACTACCAAATCCTAGAATTATTGGAATTATTTTTGTACTAGAAAAGCTTGGTTTGCTGACCGGGTATGATGACTATGCTTGACTGGCTGATGTGGCTTGACACGTCATCAAATCTGCTGACGTGGAAGGGTGATGTGGTGAGGCTGTGCTGATAGGGATTTATGGAGGACACATGGCGTTCGGCTATTGGTCAATGAAGGGGTATATTGAGGATCTAATCTGGGCTGTTGTCTTTAGGTCGGATGGCCCTGGTTTGCTCTAGCATGTACGACCGAAGGTGGCTTGGCTCACGGCGGAGAGAGGTCAGGACGGCGGCAAACTTCGCCGAAGGATGGCGAAAACCTCATTGCTGGCTTCGAGGGTCAACGACGAGCGGCAGAGGAGCGAGAGAAGTGGATGGGGATCTCACCTCGGAAAACAGAGGGTCCGAAGAGGAGGCGAGGCATCGGGTCGACGAGCTGCACGGCGAGGAGCGTCGGGGTCTCGCTGGGATCGGGTTCCGGTGAGTGGATGGCAACGACGAGCGATGGATGGTGATCACGGGAGCACGACGAATCTGATTGGGACATCGGCGAAAATAGGAGACCCCCGAGACGGCCGGACAGTGTTAGACAGCGGTGATGGCTCTCGGAGCTAGGAGGGACGGGTGCTTCAGCGGCTGAAGAATGCGGGACAAGGCACGAGTGCGCTCAACGGAGAATGGCAGAGTTTTTGGGTGGGTTGGCGGCAAAGTGGTGCTAGAATGGAGATTCGGTGAGCTCGGGTGGTGCGACAATGGCGGGTAGCGGCAGATCGCATTTGAACCAAACTCGGTGAAATCAAGCACGGGAAGCAGCGGCTTTTTGGCGAGATCGAACTGAGGGGTGCACGCACGAGGCTAGCCGCTATTTATTGGACTCGGGGGAGTGCGGAACATGGACTCTAAGGTGGCGGCGAGCTCGTGAATGAGTCAGACTCGGCGGGGAAGAAATCCGGAAGGAAGACGACGACCTGGTGGCCCACACGACAGTGACTCTGCAGAACAAAAAATGGAGGGGCACCTTTGGGAGTAGCTATCGTGGCGCGGTTGGGCCGTGGCACACACGCGCCGCCCGGGCGAGAAAGTGCAGCTAGGCTCAGGCTGGAAGAGAGCAGGAGAAGGAGATCGGGCTGGCTGGCGGGCCAGGCCAGAGGGAAAAGAGGGGTGGGCTGGAACGAGAATTAGATATAGGTTTTTCTTTCTTTTCTAATTCTTTTGAAAACCAAATGAAAGTAAACCAAATTCAAATGGAAAATCGTGCCTCGTCGGGCCGCTGCCGTGTCATGCTCGTGCCAGCCCATCTCAACCGTGCTATGCTGTATCGGCATGACGTGCCATGTGCTTGGCCCAGACACAACCCATTATTACGTGCTTCGCCGATGTAGCTTAGCTAAGCACATATCATACCATATCTAGGTTGTGTTTACAGTAGCGGGTCTTGAATTAGCCCAATAGACAAGGTCTATTTAGCCAGCTTTACAAATGAATGCCTCGTAACAAAGCCATGTCTCCCTGAAGATTGACCCAAAAACACGTTCAACCCGAAGGCTCCACCATAATCCCCCATCCGAAGGACCGAGAGAAAATCTGGGCTCCACTTGCGAGAACATGTGCTCGTGGGATCAAAACCACGTGCCCTATCATGTAATTCTTCTTAATTATACAAAATACCAATGTACCTTTGAAATATGCCTCCTTAATAAGGGTGTTCTAGTCAATTTCCCTATCTTCCCTTTGCTTCGAAGTGGGCTGGTCCGTTTTGCTTCCTTATCACTCGCTCTCTTTTACCCAAGCGAGCAACCCAACCAGGACTCTCTTCCTCTCCTCCTCAGCATGTCCGGTTCTGTGCATCTTCCTCGGGCGAGCGCCACCACGAGGAGACCGAGCCACCACCTCCTCCACACTGCGCCACTCGTCGTGCTCTTTTCTCCTCTCTAGGGTTGAGCTTGTTGTGCCCCCCTCTCTCTCTGGGCACACGCCTCTCTCCCTAGGCCCATGCCACCTGCTCATCACTCGACCGACCCATCTGTGCCTCCGCCGCACATGCCGTGCCTCACCCCTCCTCGGTCCAGGCTCGCACCGCTGTTTTCCCCTCAGTCTCGCCGCATATAGTGCCCAGTCTCCCCCCAACAGAATCCACCTCTATCCCTTCCAATCCCAACCGAATGTCGGAGATGCCAGATTTGATCCATGCTCTATCTTGGGGAGCTCGAGCCACCTCTATAAAATGCAGGGAGGGCCCCTCGGTTTTGGAGAACATTTTGGAGATCCAACCGGAGGCTCGACCAAATTGCAAAGTCATCGCCACCACTACGAGCTTGCTGCCAACTTAAAAACAAGCCCACCACCACACCATCGATCCACTGCCATGCCGAGATCTCCGCCGCTGACCAGCGAGTCACCATCATCGACCATGAACCCCAACTGCATCGCCGTCATCGTGTTTTGCGGTGAGTCCTGGTTGTGATGTCCCCACTTTCCTCTTCTCGTGTGTAGGTTGGTGATGTTGCCACACTTCGTCGACCGTCGGCCCAGTTCGACCACTTATTGCCATGAGTAATAAAGTTGGGGCTGGTAGTCTCTGGCGATTCATATTCAACGTTGTGCTCACATTTGTGCCCAGACTTCGCGCCATTGTGCTCCTTTATTTTCTCTGTTGTGCTCGTGCTAATGGAGTCTTGTACTCGCCGTTGTAGCCACATGCTCCAATCGTGTTGAAGCACGTGCTCCGGCCGCCCTCATGCATGTGCTTGAGCCCAGTAGCCATTAGCCATCTCTCTCTGTTGTCGCGCGCCGTTGTGCCTATTCTTGAGCCTGGTCACTGTATCTCTCTTTATATATGTGTTGTTGTGTGCCGTCGTGCTTGTGCTCGAGTCCAGCCGTCTCTCTGTCTGTGTATTCTCGCGCGTCATTGTGTCTGTGCTTGAGGGCTGTCGCGGGCCGTCGTGCCTAGCTTGGGGTCGGCTGCCGTCTCTTTGAGAAATTAAGTAGAGAAATTTCTTGGTTTATATATGATGATGTTAATATAGTTGATGTATTTTGAATTTGATTAACATGTATTTGTGGATGTTTGTTTTTTTTATATCTAACTCGAGTTAACGGTATTTGAAATTGGAAATTTCAATGTTCATCGGAAGTTTCGGTGTTGATAATATATACTCGTTGGATTATTTCTTGCAAGGAGTAATTTTTTAGATGAAATTGGAGAGTAATGCAACGGAAGGTCCGATGAGTGTGGTGGCTACATCGTAGGATAGCACGAGAGTATTTTCAGTGCTAAAACAGAAATGAAAACAAATATCGAATGGTCTGCTGATGGACTTTTAGAGCGTCGAAGTATTTTCTGCAGAGGAGATTTTTGACGTTAAGTTTGATTATGTACGTCGGATAGTTCGGTGCTGAGATTGTGAACACCAAAGAATGCACCGAAAATTTTGTTGCAGAGAGGTTGCAGAACGGTGGTTCGGTAGATTGACACATATCGGATTATCCGATGATGAACATGAGATGTGTGAAGCTTTCACCAGATCTTTTCTTGCAGAGAGCAAAATTCACCTAAAATAGATAGTGTTACACTCAGGGGATGGCCTAGTGTTTAAAAACAGAACACACCTTAATATCTGGTGTTCACGTTTTTTAAGGATATGCTCTGAGTTAAAGTTTTTGATTTTATGCTAACTTAGAGATGTTTTGGAGTGTGAAGAAATATGTTTGCTTGTTTCAAGGTATGCTGTTAACGGATGCAACTTGACAGTCGATGACGGGTGATCGGGGTTAAGTAGTTACTTAGTGTCAGACGATCAAGTAAGGTCGGGTGGAGTTAAAGATGATCTTAGCTGTACATATGAAGGTCAAGCAAAACATAAAATAGAGGATAAAGATAGCGTATTGACAAAGTCAAGCGAAGGGGATACTGATACAAGTGACAAGACGACTCGATGGATCGGGAGCATATGAGACTTGCCTGTGGTCAAGATAGTAAGATAGATAACACGCACCATCATTAGAGCACTTGCTTCAGGTGGAAGCAAGTAGCGGCTAGTCACGCTTTAAGAAGCGTGCTAGGGTTTCACGGTTTGATCTCAAAATTATGGGAAGATTGAAGGAGTACGTGACACCATCACGAATCTTGCATCACGAGACAAAGTCATAAATGTGCCACAACCATTTAATGAATGGAGAAGAAAATTGACTAAAATACCCTCAGTGGTTGGTATAAGTTTACTATAAGAGAGATATTTTGTAAAAAAGCTAGAAAACTTAGGGATCAAATTTTCTAGGCCTATAAATAAAGGGGTAGGATTATGGAAGAAATATAACCAGCCATTTTCATATGAGAGTATTGTGCTAAGATTTTAAAGGAGAGGAAGATGAGTGCTTGGCCTATGTAATATGTGAGAGTTTTGAGAGGAAAACATTGTAATCCGCATAAAATAAGGTTGACCTCTTTAAGTAATGAAATTTATTATGTTTCATATACTTGAATTCTCCTCCTTCTAGTTTCCCTATTTTTGTTCACTTGCTTTGTGTGTAAGTTTTTTCTCTTTGGTGTTGATTTTAACATATTGTGAGGTTGCTCTTCTTGAGCTAAAGGCATAAAATTCACATCTACATATATATGTGATAGGGTCTTAAATTCCCTTACCTTTAAATTATTATTTTGAAGATTTTATTCACCCGGTATACAACTCTTATTCCTTGAGTGATATTTTCTTAAAATTTAACATTTATGTGGGGATGAGTCATGGATTGGTTTGCTGTGAAATCTAGTATATGATTCTAACCATGAGACTAATTTTTATTGAATCTTCTTGTTTGGTTTTTGATTTTTATCCGGAGTTTCTGGAATTTTTGAGTATATGTGGTTTTTTTCTGCGTATTTATGTTGCGTTATTTTGTGATTTTTTTAGAGGTGCGTTTGGTATTCGAATACGAGAAGTTTATTAATTTCATAAGAAATTTATTGAGGCGTCTATTTACTCATCTTTGATTGTTATTCTCAATTGTATAATTGGTATCAGAGCCGGTTTGATCACTTATTGATCGTAACTGGCTTTATGATCCGTAGGAGACATGAAGAGGAGTGAGAAGATTTCGCTGTTTAATAGCCGTAATTTTTCATACTGGAAGGTGCATATGGAGAGTTATTTTCTAAACCAATAAAATACAATACGAGAAGTAATTGATTCCAACTACAAGATTTCTGCTGCTCGCACGACTCAGGTTTAAATCAAACAGTATGAGGCCAACAATAAGATCAGAAATATTTTTTTCACTAGCCTGAGTCAAAATAAGTTTAAAATAGTCTAGCACCTCTATACTGCCTGAGATATCTGGAATACTCTAAGTGTCTTTTATAAAGGCACTAATCAAGTTATGGCTAGACGTCAAAGCACATACAATAAAAATATAAAATATTTATGTAATACCCCAGAGAATATTCAGATAGGATGTTTTCTTATTTTGATGGGATTGTAAGAAATCTTCAATTAACTGGTGTTTTGCCCTACTCTGATCATGAGAGAGTGATCAAGCTTCTCTATGTTCTTGACCGTAGCATATGGAAAGTGAAGATCTTGATTATTGAAGAGTCTCCAAATTATGACACGTTGACTTATCATGAGCTCTTCAGCAAGCTTAAATCTATCGAGGTAGCGAAAGCGGCTCACATAGGCCTCGAAAACCCCTTGGCTCATAACATGATGTTGGTTTCTGGACCTAATGGTGGCAATCAGGCTAGAGCTAGCTATTCTTGTGCTAACACTTTACCAAGTTATTTTGCTTTGTCTTCCTTGGTTTCTATCACAGAGGAGCAGGTGGATACACTGGATGATGATGATCTTGCTCTCATTGTGAAGAAGTTCACTCGCTTCTACAACAATAGAAAACACGAGAGGAGAGGAGGTTCTCACGCTTGTTTTGAGTGTGGTGAAACCACTCACTTCAAGGTGGATTGCCCCAAGCCCAAGAAGAAGGAGGGCAACAACTACAACTACAACAAGCATAAGAAGAAGAACAAGAAGTCCTCCTTCAAGAAGAATCGTGACAAGATAACCAAGAAAGAGACCAATGTGGCTTCTAGGGCATTTGTGGTGGTTCTCAGTGACATCGACACCTCTTCAAGCGAGGAGGAGAGCTCGCAGGTGGAGGAATCAAAAGTAAAGAGCAAGAAGAATGCTAAGAACTTCATTGGCCTCTGCTTTATGGCGCATGACAACGACAATGACAATGACTCCGACCTTGATCCTTCCAAGGTATTACCTTCTAATGACCAGCTTTTCATCCAAGTCGATACCTGGAATTATGCTTTCGTTAGCTAGGATAGGTGACTTAAGAAAACTGTGCGTGAGTTGAAGGATCTTGTAACATCTTGGTTTTTAGAATTTGCAACTCTTTTTAAAATTTTCCAACATTAGTAAGTAGTTTCACCAGTAGAATTGATTTAAAACCTATTTTTATAAACAATCAATAAATATAGGTTATTATTTTATGTGCATTGCATGCTGAGTTTTGTTAGGAGCCAAGTAAATGCATTAGAGTTCTGTTTATTTTTATTTCTCTTTGGTGTTTTGAGTGAAAAAATATTTTGAAAAGGTTTTTACAAAACTATGTAGTAAATTAGTTAAGGATCTTAATGGTTGTAATCCAAAATCTTTGAATTCATCATCTATTCAATCCTTCATCATACCTGATCCTTCTCTAGTTTAATTCACATCTTATCTAAATTCTTGTTTAAAGTGAATCTCTCCTCTTTCTCAAATTCTAGCCAAATCCAAATTCAAATTCCTTATCTACTCCCATTCTTGTTCAACCTCATTTTTTTGTTTATCTTAAATTCACTCCAAGCTCAATTCAAATTCAAACCCTATTCAAATTTCTCTGCAAAAGTTTCATTTCTAGAACCCTAGATATGCCTAAGGTGCCATTGGATCCAATCCTACCTAAGCCTAAGCTCTTGGGCGGCACACAAGTCATCTAGGAGGCCCAACACAAAGGATCCACGAAATCTATAGATATTCACGGAGTCCTGGACAACCTCATCTTCCAATGCAGTTTTGGAGTTTAAGACGGCCTCAAATTCAAATATTAACAATACCAAAGTTGTAGGTCTCGTCGATAGCTTCGATTTGAACCTATGGAAGTCCACTTATGGATAACGGAACTAGGAGTTATGGCCTCAAAATCAGTGCTGCGTAAATAAGTCTCAGTTCAAACAGTTTATCCTGTGACATTTGTTTGGAAATCAAAATGGTGTTTCCAGAAGTTCCAATGAATAACAAAGTTGCTTTTCGATTACTACAATTTAGATTCAAGAAACGTCCAATTTGTAGTCTTAACGGTGGAGATATCGTCCTCGGAATAGAGAGCTACGAAAAAGGAGATCCTAACCGACTCGAACTCGAATCCGAATCATGTCCAGCTTGGACTCCACCTCAACCAGCGGCCCCTAGCCCTATAAATAGGTCTTACACGTCATCCCTACCCCTTTCCATGCCTCCAAGCCCTAGCCGCTGTAGGTGCCCTGCCCGAGCGCTGTTGTTCGCTAGTGTTGCCACTGTCTCCGCCCGTGATGAGCTATATCGTTGTCTCTGTGAATCCTCCTTCCCTGGTCGCAAAGTAAGGTGAGGACTCCCCTTCTCCTTATTTACCCCTATTTTACCATCATACTAAGTCCCTAGCCAAGCCCTAGCCCTGGCCAAAACCCAATGTACGCCGTCACAGTCGTCGCCGTCATAGATAGTCGCGCCGTCACCAATTGGCATCGATATTCCCGGCTGACGAGAGGTCAAATCACCATGACCTTTCACCATTGCATGACCCATGATGTTGTACATTCCCTCACCGACCGAGTTGTCCAGTAGAGCAGCCAAACCACCGGGATCAAGGTCGACATGCCCGCTGTCTGGTTTCTGGACACATTCTGTGCGTGCATCGAGTTTTCTATCGCATTCCCCATCAATTCGGAAGCCACATAGATGTGCAATCTACGTCATGACATGTCCCATGAAGTCTTATACATGACCTTAGGAGATTTTTACCTGTTGTGTAGCGACTCCACCGGAACGTGTTTACCAACCTTAGCATATCGCAACCGCCGCCCATCTCATCTCCGTTATTCGTTCTTCCTCTCAGGGGATGAATTTCCCAAACCCGGGCTATATAATTGTGTTCCTGGGAAACATGAATGTCTCTGTTTAGATGGTTCCTCAAAATTCATAGCCAATATCTAGGAGTGCGAGCATCTTCATTGCTGCATCTGTTCGCAGTCACCACCAAACCTAGCAGTAGTCGTCGTTGTTTTGCCACTAGCTCGGATGACCCGTTTCGAAATAGATCATGCCTTTGAGTTAGCTTTTCCATGTTCTACACCATGTATCCCTCGTTTCGCTGAAATGCCACTGAAACCCAATGTCGATGTTAGTGGTCACGCACCCGATCGCTGTCTTCTATGAAACCCGAGTTGCCGCCGCTATGCACACTTACCGGTAGTATCATTAACCTTGAAGCATAACCCCAGCCATTTGATCATGGGTGATTGAGACTGGACCTCAGCGTATCTTTTCTTTAATCCAAGTCGATGCTTGCATAGCATGCTAAGTTAGCACCACATCATCCTCCTTAGCCTAGTCAGCCCTATACTTCTTGAATCTTACACAAGGACGTTGTCAAGCCTGACGCAATAATTGCATGATAATGCCTATTCCCATAGGAAGATAACTGCAGTAAACTAGCCTTTCCTTTTTAACCTAATCCATCTCCCGAAAGTTCATTCTCTTTCATTCTAACTCTGATTTAGGCGATTCTTGCGTCTAAATTCTTCTAAAATCATGCTTATCCAACGATAGTATTTTTAAAGTATTTTAAATAATGTTTGGTGTATTGTTCTTAGTTAGTTTTGTTGTGTGATTTTTTGGTGTGTGTCGAGAGCAGACAAAGAGCAGTTCAAGAATCTTCAGGACCAAGTCTTTGAAGAGCCTGAGTAGCAAGTTGGAAGAGGCAAGTGTCCTTGAACATTCTGATCTTAGTTTTTCAAATACGTTCTTTATTTCAACATGCATGTTGTTAATCCTGAATCCTATTTACTTATAGTACCATGTTCCATATATTTCTTGTCGCATAGTTATCAATAGTAGTTTTGTTGGGTAGCTTATGCTTAGCTTTGCATAAGGGTATGGATGGGTAGTCAGTTAAGCATGACTAATGAACTATGCAACTATGAATTGGAAATTTTTGTTAATGGTATAGCAACATGAAACCTTAGGCTTTGAGTAAAGAGGTGTTGATGATGATAATAATTATGTCGTTGGATTAGTGTTTGCTCAAGTGACCTAAGTAAGGACCGGTTTGTGTAGCGACAACTCAAGAAGTATCGTATCAACCACGAGACCTGGTATGGGACGGGCTTGACCTATTAATTAGTGGATTCCAGTTTTGTATATGCCAAACGGAAGAGTGGATGTGTGGGGACGGCTAAGGCTAGAACCCTTTGGTTAGTGGTATGAGATGTGTAGTGGAAGGGAAGAGTGAAAACTTGCTGGAAACTATAAGGCGTAAAATGGGGCTTCTGGGTGGCGTGAAAACTAATTTGACGACGGTGAAACCTAGCAGGCGTGCACATACTGGATAAAACTTTGTGATGGCTTTGTAGTGACTTTCCGGGCGACACACCACTGGCGTGTGTTAAGTGTTTCGCGGACACGGCAACAAGAAAAATCACGACTCGTGGGGAAAACTGGACAACCTCTGCAGAGTGTAAAATATGATATATCAGTCGTGCTCACCGTCATGAGAGACTTGGATCCTCACATGATTAGTTGGTTTGGTTTAGTTGGTTTGGTTGGATGGTTCTTGGTTACCTGTGTAGGGTATCAAGTCAGATGGTTTGGGAATCTGAAGTGGTTTTCAGGAAGTTGAGAAACATACGGAGATGTTTCTAAGAGTTGGAAGTTTAGTAGTGAATCACATAGTTAAATAGGATGCTTTTATAACTCTTCGTTAGCATAGTTGACATTTATGCAAATTTAACCTATTACATCTTGTTCCTTTATTTCAGTTTGCATGTCATTTATTGCCCACACTTGCGGAGTACGATATGCACTCACACTTGCTATTTCCATCTAAATGTACATCAAACGCTGCTCAAACAATGAAGAAGAACTAGACTACTTTGCCGACGAAGATGAAAATTGCTAGGTTGGTGGACCCTCTGTCGATTGCTTGTGGAAGATGGGAGCTTCACTGTGTTTTGCTAGTGTGTTTTAGTTAAAGACTTTGAGGTTTTTCTATTTTATTTATGTTTAGTGTTGTAATAATGACACTGTGTGTGATGCACTAATGAAGTCACTGCATGTATGGAACTTGATCCTGGCATACATGTGGTTTACATCTGGTTTTGTCCCTTTATAAAACCAGGTGTGACAGAGGTGGTATCAGAGCCGTGTCAATCGTAGGATGCAAGCCTAGATAGAATGTTCGTGATATAAAGAATTATTTTCAAAAACTATCTCCATCCTTTTCAAATCTCTCTTGTCTACTTACCTACGATAAACTATTGAGTAAAATGAATTTCCAACACTTCCCCTTTCAAAACTTTTAGTTGTTGAACCAATCCCAATTACTCCAATTGGGAAGGATGTTTTTGAAGATCTCAGTTGATGCGTCTACCTTGAATGAAGATTCAGATGATGAGTTGAAGACACTTCACTACAAGGAAGAAATCATCTACCACAACACTGAAGACATGAGGATCTACCTCTGAGCCGCTCCTAGTTTTAGTTTTTCAAGTCCTAGGAGGACTTTCCATATTCTTCAGAAACGTTAGAACGATGTTAGTAGTGTGCTTTTATGTGGTGTGCCTTAAGTGATTTGGATTTTCTGTTTGAGTGCTGGAGTACGTTGTGGGATTCTTTAGCATGTAGTAACAACGACATTCCTTATATATCTCTATAGTTGATAGTATAGCTAGGTTTTATCTTTCTAGTCCTTTCTCTTCTTGTCACAACCTTATTCTTCAATCCTGACCAGATGGTGAACCCAAAGAAAGACCAGTATGGTGAGGATACCAAAACCAACAACAATGACAACAACCAGCATACGCCGCAACAATTCAACAAAGAGCAACTTTTAGCAACACAGACTCAAATCCTAAAAAGCATGACTTAAAATATGGAAATGTTGCTATAGATCAATAAAGCTCTGAGTGTAAAAGACGAACATAGTAAGCAGGACGATAGGAAGAAGAGGAAGATGCCATTTCAAGGGTAGGGAAGTAATACATATCCCCGTGAGTCAACTCAAACTCCTCACCAAGGGCCTATATTTCTTCCCAACAATTTGTATAGGCCTCAACCTCAAGCACATGTTCATCGCTCCGATTATCAAACACCCCATTCAATTTCACCTGCCACTCCTCAAGCCAAGAATAGCCTATCTATTCCTGCCTCACGAAAAGGATGTTTCCATTACAGGGAAGAAGGACACTTTGTGAGATGTTGTCCTAAGAGATATCCAATATGGGCCAAACTCAATGCTCTGAAGCCTACTCAGTCTCAACCCCAAGCATGTAATAGAAGTTAGATGCCCTCTCAGAATAGCTGTGGATAGCAGGACACCGGGACGCAAAGCGGTCCTCAAGATCTCAACATTAGTGATTGGGTGATCACCTACAGCGAATTTCAACCAAACATGACCAAATGTTTCGAGATATGTAAAAACCAAGCTAGATTAGTGCAACAATGCAATCCCGTCAGTCAAGAATAGGATAATACGATAGAAAAAGCTCTCCTCTCATGCTCCAACATACAGGTTCCCCATTCTACAAACCTAGACAGAAACAAACCCCAGGATCCACCTACAAGGAAGGCGTGTTTTGTTGTGGGGAAGAAAGGCATTATGCCAACCGATGTCCCCTGAGGATTTTTGTTCCTAACGCTAAGAAAGTGTGTTTACACTGTGGAGATGAAAGACACTTCATCAACGAGTGCTCCAAGAGGTACCATGCTCCGCGCAACAAGAAAGTAGTGTGTTTTAGCTGTGGAGGAGAAGGACATTACGCCTACAGATGCCCTAAGAAGCTTTCAGCCTGGAATCGGATCAACCCTTAGCCCTAGATGAAGATCCCATTTCAGCATTCAGGTCATCACAACGTTCAAGCAGTAACTCAAAATAGTCAAGCTCAATAGTATGTTGTCAAGCCAAAAGATGCTCGGTAGGCACCAAGAAGTTGAGAGTGATATACCATATGTCAACTGCAACCTTGTAGTAATGAGAATCCGATATTATCTCTTCATATGTGGCTTAAGCACAATCTATGTTAAGACTTGAAAGAAAGTTTTGTTTCCCCTTGTCCTACCCAAGAGATGTTAATGTTTCCCCACTCTATCTCTAGGTTGACTACTTCTCAAGAACTAGAAATGCATATTAATGAAGTCCACTCTTTTTAAGGGGGGTAGACTGTTGGTGAATCAGGAACCAGGGGTCCCCGAATCCCGAGGCCAGGCCAGCAATCCACCACGTGGTGCCCTCCCACGGGGATCATCTCTGCGAGGTACGAAAAGACTAAGTCCTGGGAGAGAGTCCTGGGAGAGGACGCTCGGAGCCATTAACAGTGGTCCCCGAGTACCCGGGTTCCCCGATGATCTGCGAAGACCAAGTGACCGGGAAGAGAGTGCTCGGGGTCATGAACAGTGGCCCCCGAACACCCAAGTCCCCCGACGACCAGAAAAGCCGAGTACCGGGAAGGGTGTGCTCGGGGCCGCGAAAAGTGGTCCCCGAGCACCCGAGTACCCCGAGGACCCAAGGAAGGTAATTCCGGGAGAGAGTGCTCGGGGCTGCGAACAGTGGCCACCGAGCACTCGGTTCCCCGAGGAATCCGAACAGTCAAATCCAGGAGAGAGTGCTCGGGGCCGTGAACAGTGGAGAGAGTGCGTTTCCGGGAGAGAGTGCTCGGGGATAGAACAGTGACCCCCGAGCACTCGGTTCCAAGATGGCCCAAGAAGTCCTTCGTCGGTGGCCCCCACAGGGGTCCAGCGGAGAGGTGTTAGCCTGTGAAAGGCCCGATGCCGCATTTAAGGGGGTGCGTGGCCTGTCACCTCCAACTGCTCCTGCCACGCTCGGTGTCAGTCCCTGTCACATTCTGGCAGAAGGGCGTGGGGACATTTAATGCATGGGTCCCATCCTGCGTCATCCGGCGCTCCTCGGGATAGCATCGCAAGGCCCGAGGTGCCCCGCCTGCCGCCCTGCTGTGTCAGATAAACAAGACCGGGCGGGCACGTCGGGCTGCTCTGTGACTGCCCGGTGGGCCCTCTCCACGGCGCCCGTTGCCAGCGCCATCATGACGACCGAAGACAGGACGGGGGGCGCGTTTTCAACCCCCCGTCACTTCGCGCTGGCGAGCCCATGATGACTACCTTTCCATTTATGGTGCCTTGGAACTCGTGCCCTCCTTTTTGGAGCACACTACCGCCGGCGAGTATTTAAGGGAGCTAGTGGGCATGAACAAAGACAATTCTTTCAGAGGTTCGGAGAGAGCACAGACGCCAAGACTCGAAGAACCCTCAGTACAAGCATAGAAGCTGAGACCACCGAAGAACAAGGAGCCCGAAGCTCTAGGATAGACAAACATTCTTAGCTCTAGGATAGACAAACATTCTTGTAACCAGCAACATTCCTGAGAGACATTCTCAGGGTATTTATAGCATCCACACAGGAGTAGGGTATTACGCTCAGTGCGGCCCGAACCTGTCTAAAAATCCCTCCAGTGCATTTACTGCATTCTGCGTTCGATCCTTCCACCCCACTTGCCATCGCATTTACATCCATTTATTTCTCCCGCAAACATATTCAGAATTATCCCCCCGGCCGAATCTCAAAAAGGGGTCCCTCAGGATCCCTGCGATAGGAGTTAACCCTCCGACATAGACCCTCTAATCAATATGTTGGTTCTGGAATCCAAAGATGCAAATGTTGTTCTTAGAAGAGGCTAGTCAGCAAGAGTAATGGAGTAATTAAGATGTGTCAAAGGAAGGATAATACTCAGAAGCCATACTCAGATCACAAAAGTAGCTAACAAGAACAAGTACCATTCCCTCGAAATTAAGATAGACCTCAGTAAATCTCTAGGAATAAGAAGGTCCGCCAAGGTCAATTAACTAATGAGAAGATTGAAACAAAAATGAAGGAAACCTATCAGGAGTGCTAAAGCTACAAATACTCGAAAAATAGTTCAGAAATCACTAAGATGTATCAAGATCTCAAGGATCTCTATTTGTGGTATGGAAAGATGAAATATGTAGCAAAGTATGTGGCCTTATGTGATACATGTCAGAGAGTTAAAACAATACATCAGAAACAACTACAATAGTTGAAGGTACTGTAAATGGAATATTCAGAATTTTTTTTACATATTCAGGGTAATAAATCAAGATTTTTTGAGACAAGTTGAGAAGGCCCTCAAAGGTGAAGTGATCAAAGAATGTCAGTGCAATGAGGTCATCACCCAAAAGAAGAAAAAAATGATTTGAAAAGGGAGAAGAAAATTTAAAGACCAAGTTCTCTTATCTCTTCTCCAATCTTTTCGAATCTCGAGGGCGAGATTCCTTTTAAGGGAGGTAAATTTGTAACACCCTGGTTTTTAGAATTTGTAACTCTTTTTAAAATTTTCCAACATTAGTAAGTAGCTTCACCAGTAGAATAGGTTTAGAACCTATTTTCATAAACAATCAATCAATATAGGTTATTATTTTGCGTGCATTGCATACTGAGTTTTGCTAGGAGCCAGGTAAATGCATTCGATTTCTTTTTCTTTTCTTTCGCTTTGATGTTTTGAGTGAAAAAGATTTTGTAAAGATTTTTACAAAACTCAGTAGTAAATTAGTTAAGGTCTTAATGGTTGGAATTCAAAATCCTTGAATTCATCATCTATTCAATCCTTGATTATATACTTGATTCTTCTCTAGTTCAATTCAAATCTTATCCAAATCCTTGTTTAAAGTAAATCTCTCCTTTTTCTCATATTCTACCCAAATCCTGATGCGCATTTGCCCGATCTTCCGAAGGTAATATGATAAGTCGATTAATGGAGTTTCGACGTTGATGATCCAAAGGCTTTGATCAGAACAGATCGAGAACCCTCGAAACCACTATACCACTACTCTGTGGTTATCAATCGTGCCAAGACGTGGTTGAACTCATCAAGATGGCTTTTCCTGCAAGAGAATCGAGAACACAAGCAAGAACAGGTAGATGCAATCTGAACATTGCTAATTACCAATGAAGCACTCGAGTTTGGGGTTCAACAAACCGATAAACGACAAAACTGTATTAAACAGAATAATCTAAGCTAAACCCAAGCCTAAACTACGATGGCTACTGTGTATATATAGGGGGGCATTAGGAGGTCGACATAGGGATGTGCAACCGTGGAGAGAGGCATGCACAACCTAGACTTCGACTCCGACACGATTACAAAACCCAACAGAGTTTAAAATGGTGACGCAACACTTTATTCCTTTGACTTTGACTAAACTATAAGGAATATTTGGTCAAGCTCATATTCATTGGAAATGGCTCGTCGTAAGCTTTCCAGAATGTCCAATATTACCTAAAACAGACTTTGTATGACAGAGTTATGTCCGTTTTACTGATGTGCTGTCATGGGACTCGACTTCGATCATGATCATGACTTCGACCACGACCACGACTAGAGCTCAGCCTTGAGTCTGAGTAGATTTGGCCTTCGAGGAGTGACGTCTAAGTAAGGTTGTGGTGCTTCTCCAACGTTCCTATGCAATAAAATATCACAAGAATTTAGTAGTAATCCATCCAAGGAAACATGAACAGTAAGGAACGAGTTCACCTGGAGGTCTAATTATCGTGCACATGCTCTTGTAATTGGACCTTGTATGATTTGAGGATTATTAGTGGTATTGATCGTATCCGAAGGAGCCATGGGCTCATTATCCTCCCCCTCTTGAATTGGAGTCATCCTCGACTCAAGCTCATCTTCTTCTCCCAAATATGGCTTCAAATCTGAAATGTTAAAGGTGGGACTAACCACAAAATCTGCAGGTAGGTCCAATTTGTATGTATTGTTATTGATTTTCTCAATTATCTTAAATGGTCCATCAGCTATAGACATCAACTTTGATTTTCTTAGTTCTGAAAACCTATCCTTCCTCAAATGCAACCAAACTAAATCAGCCGGTTCAAATTTTATTTCCTTCCTACCTTTACTTCTAGCAATCTTATACTTTTCAGTCATGCTCTCTATATTATTTTTAATTGTGTCATGCAACTTAAGAATAAACTCAGCACGTTTCTTAGCATCTAAATTAAATCTTTCAAAAGTAGGCAAAGGTAGTAAATCAATAGGAGCACGGGGATTAAATCCATACACTACCAGTAAGCAAATTTAATGTGATAAACACTCTTTCCACGTCCTCAAATTCTTCTTTAGAACTGCCCGCAACATGGTCGATAATGTGCGGTTTACGATCTCTGTTTGACCATCAGTTTGGGGATGACACATAGTAGAAAACAACAACTTTGTCCCCAATTTATTCCAAAGTGATCTCCAAAAGTGACTCAAAAACTTTGTGTCACGATCCGAGACGATAGTATTAGGCACTCAATGTAGTCGAACGGTTTTCCTGAAAAACAAATCAGCTATGTTTGTAGCATCATCGCTCTTGTGACAAGGTCTAAAATGCGCCATTTTAGATAATCAATCCAACTACAAATATGCTATCCCTCCCCCTCATTATCTTAGAAATCATAAAACAAAATCCATGGAAATATCCTCCCAAGGTACACTAGGAGCAGGAAGAGGCATGTAAAGGCCATATGAATTTAAGCGAGACTTAGCTTTATTGCAAGTGGCGCAACATGACACGTAGCGCTCGACGTCCTGTCTCATCTTTGGCCAAAAGAAATGAGTGACCAGCACATCTTCAGTCTTCTTTGCTCCAAAATGTGCTATCAATCCTCCTCCATGCGCCTCCTTCAACAACAAAAGATGAACAGAGCTAGCAAAATCAGGGAGTTGGAGCAATGGAGTCTAGGTAATTTTCACTTTCAACAACTTGAATGCTTTTTCTTGTGCAGGTCCTTATTTGAAAATTACTCCTTTCTTTGTCAACTCGTTTAATGGAGCAGCAATGGTGCTGAAATCCTGCACAAATCGTTGATACAAACCTGCAAGATCATGAAAGCTTCTTACTTGAGTAACAGTCTCAGGGGTTGGCCAGCTCTTTATGACTTCATTTTTTGCTTTATCCACCTTTATTCCCTGTGGAGTAACAATATAGCCAAGAAAAAAAACTCGATCCGTGCAAAAGGTGCACTTTTTGAGGTTACCGAATAAACGTACATCTCTCAAAGCATTAAAAACAGCACATAAATGATCAAATTATTGTTTTTGTGATTTGCTGTAAATCAAGATATCATCAAAATAAACCACCACAATCTTCCAATGAAAACACGTAAAACTTCGTTCATCAATCGCATGAACGTACTAGGTGCATTAGTTAACCCAAAAGACATTACTAACTATTCATACAAACCAAACTTAGTTATAAATGTGGTCTTCCATTCATCTCCAAGTTTCATTCTAATCTGGTGGTATCCGCTTCGCAAGTCAATTTTAGTGAAAATTATAGAACCACTCAATTTATCAAGCATGTCATCTGACCTAGGGATAGGGTGACGATATCTGATAGTAATATTATTGATGGCTCTACAATCAACACACATACGCCAACTACCATCTTTTCGACTCCTACAATTCACCAAAGTTGTTGATCTTTTCGAGTGCTATAATTTAGAGTCCAGAAATGTCCAATTTGGAGTCAGGACGATGAAGATATTATCCTCGGAATAGAGAGCTATGAAAAAGCAAATCCTAACCGACTCGAACTCGAATCTGATTTATGTGCAGCTTAGACTCCACCTCAACCAGCCACCCCTTGCCCTATAAATAGGTGTTGAATGTTGTCCCCTACCCCCTTTCCATGCCTCTAAGCCCTAGCCCTTGCAGGTGCCTTGCCCGTGCGCCGCCTTTCGCCGGTGCCGTTGTCGTCGCCGCCTGTTATGAGCTACATCATCATCTATGTGAATCCTCCTTCCTTGATCATCAAAGCAAGGTGAGGACCCCTACTTATCTTTTCTTACCCCTGTTTTACCATGATAATAAGTCCCTAGTCAAGCTCTAGCCCCAGCCAAAGCCCGATCTACGCCACCATGATCATCGCTGTCATGGACAGCCATAACATCACCGATTGGCATCGATTTCCCGGCTGACCAGAGGTCAAATCACAATTCACTTTCACCAGAGCATGACCCATGATGTTACCCATGTCCTCACAAACCGTGTCGTCAAGTAGATCAACCAAACCTCTGGGATAAGGGTCGACATGCCCGCTGTCTAATTTTTGGACGCATTCTACACGCGCATTGAGTTAGCCAAAGCAGCTCACATAGGCCTCAGAAACCCTTTGGCTCATAACATGACGTTGGTTTTTGGACATAATAGTGGCAATCAGGCCGGAGCTAGCTATTCTTGTGCTAACACTTTACCGAGTGGTTTTGCTTTGTCTTCCTTGGTTTCTATCACAGAGGAGCAGGTGGATACACTGGATGATGATGATCTTGCTCTCATTGTGAAGAAGTTCACTCGCTTCTACAACAATAGAAAACACGAGAGGAGAGGAGGTTCTCGCGCTTGTTTTGAGTGTGGTGAAATCACTCACTTCAAGGCGGATTGCCCCAAGCCCAAGAAGAAGGAGGGCAATGACTAGAACTACAAAAAGCGTAAGAAGAAGAACAAGAAGTCTTCCTTCAAGAAGAATCATGACAAGATAACCAAGAAAGTGACCAAGGCGGCTTCTAGGGCGTTTGTGGTGGTTCTCAGTGACATCGACACCTCTTCAAGCGAGGAGGAGAGCTCGCAGGAGGAGGAATCAAAAGTAAAGAGCAAGAAGAATGCCAAGAACTTCACTGGCCTCTGCTTTATGGCGCATGACAAAGACAATGACAATGACTCCGACCTTGATCCTTCCGAGGTATTACCTTCTAATGACCAGCTTTTCATCCAAGTCGATACCTAGAATTATGCTTTCGTTAGTTAGGATAGGTTACTTAAGAAAACTATGCGTGAGTTGAAGGATCTTGTAACATCTTGGTCTTTAGAATTTGCAACTCTTTTTAAAATTTTCCAACATTAGTAAGTAGTTTCACCAGTAGAATTGATTTAAAACCTATTTTCATAAAAAATAAATCAATATAGGTTATTATTTTGTGTGCATTGCATGCTGAGTTTTGTTAGGTGCCAGGTAAATGCATTAGAGTTCTTTTTATTTTTATTTCTCTTTGGTGTTTTGAGTGAAAAATATTTTGAAAATATTTTTTACAAAACTCTGTAGTAAATTAGTTAAGGATCTTAATGGTTGGAATCCAAAATCTTTGAATTCATCATCTATTCTATCCTTGATCATATCTGATCCTTCTCTACTTCAATTCAAATCTTATCTAAATCCTTGTTTAAAGCCAATCTCTCATGTTTTCTCAAATTCTACCCAAATTCAAATTCAAATTCCTTATCTAATCTCATTCTTATTCAACCTTATTTTTTTTCATTTCTATCAAATTCACTCCAAGCTCAATTCAAATTCAAATCCTATTCAAATTTCTCTACAAAAGTTTCATTTCTAGAACCCTAGATATGCCTAAGGTGCCATTGGACCCAATCCTGCCTAAGCTCAAGCTCTTGGCTGGCACACAAGCCATCTAGGAGGCCCAACACAAAGGATCCACAAAATCTGTGGATATTCACGGAATCCTGGACAGCCTCATCTTTCAATGCAGTTTCGGAGTTCAAGATGGCTTCAAATGCAAATCTTAATTGTACCAAAGTTGTAGGTATCGTCGAGAGTTTCGATTTGAAGATATGGAAGTCTCCTTTTGGATAATGGAGCTAGGAGCTATGGCCACCGAAATCAGTGCTGTGCAGATAAGTTTCAGTTCAAACAGTTTATCTTGTGACACATTTTTGGAAATCCAAATGGCGTTTCTAGAAGTACCAATGAATACCAAAGTTGTAGATCTTTTCGGTTACTACAATGTAGAGTCAAGAAACGTCCAATTTGAGGTCCTAACGATGGAGATATCTTCCTCGGAATAGAGAGCTATGAAAAGGAAATCCTAACCAACTCGAACTCGAATCCGAATTGTGTCCGGCTTGGACTCCACCTCAACCAGCCGCCCCTAGCCCTATAAATATGTGTTGCATGTCATCTCCTACCCTCTTTCCATTCCTCCAAGCCCTAGCCACCACAGATGCCCTGCCTGTGCACTACCGTTCATTAGTGTTGCCACTGTCGCCGCTCGTGATGAGCTACATTGTCATCTCTGTGAATCCTCCATCCCCGGTTGTCAGAGTAGGGTGAGGACCCCTCCTTATCCTTATTTACCCCTGTTTTAACATCATACTAAGTCCCTAGCCAAGCCATAGCCCTGGTCACCAGTGCATGACCCATGATGTTGCCCACTCCCTCACCAACTGAGTCGTCCAGTAGAGCAGCCAAACTACCAGGATCAAGGTCGTCATGCCCATTGTCCGGTTTCTGGATGCGTTCTACGCGTGCACCGAGTTTTCTATCGTGTTCCCCATCAACTCAAAAGCTGTATAGATGTGCAATTTGCGTAACAACATGTCCCACGATGTCTTATATGTGACCCTAGGAGATTTGCACCTGTTGTGCAGCAATTCCATCGGAACATGTTTTCCAACCGTAGCATATCGCAACCGCAACCCATCTCATCTCCGTTGTTCATTCTTCCTCTCAGGGGATGATCTGCCAAAACCCATGCTATATAATTGTATTCCTAGGAAATATGAATGTCTCTGTTTAGATGATTCCCAAAATTCATAGCCAATCTCTGGGATGCGAGCATCTTCGTTGCTGCATCTGTTCCCAGTCACCACCAAACCTAGCAGCAGTCATCGCTATTTTGCCGCTACCTTGGATGACCCCTTTCAAAACGGATCATGCCTTTGAGTTAGCCTTTCCACGTTTTACACCATGTATCCCTTGTTTCGCTGAAATGCCACTGAAACCCAATGTCGATGTCAGTGGCCACACGCTCGATCGCTGTCTTCGACGAAACCCGAACTGCCGCCGCTATATAGACTTACTGGTAGTATCCTTAACCTAGAAGCATAACCCCCGCCATTTGAATCTCGCACAAATTCCTGAAATTTAGCAAACTCACCAAGTCAACTTCAAATCAATAAAATATTAGAGTGTATCCAGAGGAACCGGAGAAAATCGTTGATCTACTATGCGTGCACAGTGCTGGCCAGTCTAGGCGCGCACAGTAGTGGGCCAAATATTATAACAGAGTTAAGTCATAAGTGATGGGTCATAAGATTAAACATCACTTATGATACACTTATGACTTATCATAAGTGACGGGTTGTAATATAACTCGTCACTTATTAGTTGTGCAGGGAGACCCGTCACCTATGCCATATTATAAGTGATGGGTTGTAATATGACCCATCACTTATAATTGTTGTGGGGGGACCTGTCAACTATGACTAGGTCATAAATGATGGTGTAGTTATAACTTGTCACCTATATCATAAGTGATATGCAATATTATAACCCATCACTTATGACCTACAATTAATAATGGTCTATGCCTAGTCTGGACCTGAGGCTATATAAGTGACAGGTTGTATGATGATCTATCACTAAATCGTGTCTCCTTTGTTCGTTTTTCACGTAGTGTACTTCAGGTTTATCTTGTGTCACTGTTTCTTTTCAGACTTTGTGCATTTTTTAGCACTATCTTCTACTTTTCATAGCTCTTTAACATTTCTAGCTTTTGTAAATGTTTTGTGGTATACTTATGAAAGCTCATTAGGATTGCATATTCATGCATTACATAATGTTTTATCCTTGATATTTGCATTGCCAAATGGGGAGAAATGAATGAAAAAGGGAAAAAAAATGAAAAATGCACCAAATCAAAGAAAATTCTTGCATAAATGAAAAATGTGCATTCATCAAGGGGAGCATTTTATTTTGTGTTTTTAAGTTGTTATTGCACTTTTAAGGTTTTGGATTATGTTTTCCTCTCTTAGGCCTTATGCAAAATTTCTTATATCAAGTGACATGTTTTTGCTCTTTCTTGTGTTTTTGTCACTTGAATGAGCCTATCTTCTTCAAACTAAAATTTTTGTGCTTTGAGGTATTATGAATGCACTCATCAAGGGGAAGATTGAGAAACTAAGTTGAAATATGTTTTGGCTTATATGTGATGAGTCATTGATAAGGTTGTCGAGTTTTAGATTGCTTGAGCTTGGTTTGAGCATTTTGATTATGGACCAATTGGAGTTAGAGTTGGATAAATGTGTTTGCTTGTCTCATGGTATGCATGTGACAGATGCAACTTGATAGTCGATAGTGGGTAATCGGGGCTAAGCGAGTGCTTGGTGCCAGACGATTAAGGAGGCCGAGCGAAGTCAAGGGTGATCCTACGTGTATATGTGGAGGTCAAGCAAAATATGAAACGGAGGATGAAGATGACGTGTCAACAAAGTAAAGCGAAAGGGATGTCGGTGCAAGTGACAAGGCGACCTGAGGGATTGAGAGCGAGAGAGACTTGCCGGTAGTCAGGATCGCAAGATGGAGTACACGTGTCGATATCAGAGCGCTTGCTTAAGGTGTAAGTAGGTGGCGAGTCACACTTTGAAAAACATGCAGAGGGTTTCACGGTTGGGTCTTAAAACCATGTGAGAATTGAAGGACTATGTAGCACCATCATAAAACTTGCGTCGAGACAAAGCTAAGTCGTGAAGGCGTCATGGCCGTTCGATGGACCGAGCAAGAAATTGACCAAAATACTCTCGGTGGTAAGTAGAGTGTACTACAAGAGAGGGAAATTTTGGTAACAAGCTAGCAAACTTAGCGGTTAAGTTTTCTAATCCTATAAATAGAGAGGTTGGGCTATGGAAGAGTTTGAATCAACCACTTGAGCCTCTTGTGCCATCTATTTGAGAGGCTAGTGCTAGAGTTTTAGAGGAGAGAAAAATAAATGCTTAGCCTATATAATAGGTAAGAGTTTTTGAGAGAAAAATCCTTATAATCCGTATAAAATAGGACCGACCTCTTTGAGTAATGAAATTTATATTTTTGTATATGCTTGAATTCTGCTTCTAGTCTCTCTATTGGATCCCTTGTAAGTTTTCCTTTTTTGGTTGTGATTTGCTTGTTAATTTTCGTTTTTGCCTTTGAGCTGTGATTTTTCAATCTTAGAAAGTTATTTTTCTTGTTGCTAAAGTCATAAACGTTCATATACTCATATGATTGAGAGGGTCTTGAGTACCATAATCTAGACTATCAACTTAGAGAGTTGCTTCTTTTAATGACTGTCTTTTTACTTTGTTCTTCGTTCAAGTTTTAAGTTTATGTGCTTAAAGACACATAGGATAGTCTTGAATAGAGTATATGGTTCATATTCCATCTATAGAGTCATGTTGCCTTGCAACTTTCTTTCTCACTTTGTCTCTTTAAAGTTTATGTTTTCGTTTGTGCGTTTTTAGGGACGTTGGGTGAATAAGGAGTAGTTCATCTATTTTACAAAATATTTGTAAGATACCTATTCACCTCTCGGTCGCTATTCGCAATCCTACAACTATAAAAGCTTGTAGTATACAATTATCATTCTTCAATGCTCTATTTTACCCCTTCCTCTAAACTCACAGTTTCTGCTATCTGTGCAGTGTTTTTTAGTCGACGGTTCAGTCAGCAATACAGTCAAAACTATGAAAGAGTAACATAATGTCTAAAAACCATTGGAGATTGGTGAAAAACCGTGGTGGGCTAGGGGGTAAAACAAATGATTTTTAGAATTTAGGATTGCAAAGTTTATAACGGGCTAGGACGGATCAAGGTAGTTATGGTACAACTAAACGGATTGGTGCATCTACATCACGTCCATTTTTTTTGATAGAGCATGATCAAAGAAGACTAAAAAAAATTAGGTTCACCAATTCTAGATATCTCAATATTTATTTATGAATTTATCAATATTTAACATATTTATTTAATTATGAAAAAACAGTGATACTTTCATACATGCACATAATTTTAACATATACACGATAGTAATACGAACCTAACTAAATTTGCTTTATTTTTTTTTGAGTTTAGATGTTTTCCTATATATTTTAGATTATTTTAGCCGATTTATCAATATAACTATTATTACTTTCGCTATTTTCTAGAATTTCGCAAAAAAATATGTATACATGCACATACATATACGTATATGTGTACTTATACATACATATAAGTATTTATACATATATTACATATACATACACATACATATACATATACATATCCGTACATATGTATGTACATATATAGGACTTATATGAACAATAGCTACACATCAGAATTGATCAAAATCTTAGCCCTTTAATATATATAATAGATTACAAAATCATGATGTATTGTAGACTTTTTCTTTTAAAATAATAAGATATTAACAGGTGACTCTAATCTCACCGAGTGCACCAAAAGCCTTTAACTTTGATTGGTGCTTGATCACACTTAACGCTAGCTTGAGCTACTCGCTCCTGTATAGGGATGGCAGCGGTTAAATTGTTCTCCTTCGGTCCTAGAAGGCTAGGGTCATTTGTACCACACCAGTACACAATACTGCTATACAGGTGGGTGGAAACATCTTTTTATAGGCGTTTAGCGTACCCGTCTGGGAACGAAGGCCTGTGGAAATGAACGATTTCTACAGGCGCAAAACTGACCGCCTGATGGTCGGCGTCTCACTTTTCTTCCTCTTTTTACCCTTCGGCGTGCTTTCCAAAAACAACCTTGATGCTACTGACCATTTGAAACACTAGTGCCCCGCTGCGAGGTTTCGGGCAAGTATCCTCCTCAACCGTGTTGTCAAAATGTTTCTTCATCTTGCAGTATCTGTGAGTTCTGAATAAGAACCGTCGGTGTCGCGTGTACACTACCTTCTGTGAGTACGGAAGGTACACAGACGCGGTTTCATCCAAGCACACTACACATCCTTGCTTCCCTTTAACCTGTCCCGATAGGGAAAAAAGGGCGGGATAATTATTGATGGTAACGAAAATCATGGCTTTCAGCGTGAAGTACTGTCGTCGGAACTCATCCCACACCCGGACCCCCTCGTTCCACAATTTCGCCATATCTTCCATCAATGGTTCCAGAAACACATCTATATCGTTGCCAGGTTGTTTCAGTCCTTGGATAAGAATGGACAGTATAAGGTACTTCCGCTTCTTGCATAGCCATGGAGGAAGGTTGTAGATGGCCAGCACCACTGGCCAAGTGCTATGTGAGGTGCTCATGTCACCGAAAGGATTCATTCCGTCGGTACTCAACGCGAACCTTACATTCCTTAGTTCTTCAGCGAACTCTGGATGCATGGCATCGAACTTTCTCCATTGGCTAGCATCATCGGGGTGTCGAAGCTTAGTTCCATCCTTCTTGCGCTTATCAAAATGCCAACGCATCAGGTCAGAGTCCCTAGGGTTCGAGTACAACGCTGCAAGCAGGAGATCACTGGTAGGTACCACATCACCATCGCAGGACTTCTTCTCTTCTTCTCCGCGTTGGAAGAAGTGTCTTCTTCGTCACGACCAGCAATACTCTTCTTCTTCTTCGCGTTGGAGGAAATATCTTCATCGTCACAATCATCATTCCTCTTGTACCGACTCGCATTGCACACTGGATATCTATCCAAGGCTTTGTACTCTTTACGGTAGAGGATACAGTGGTTCAGACACACGTGTATTTTTTGCACATCCAATGACAACGGGTAGATAAGCTTCTTCGCCTGATAAGTGGTGGTGGGAAAGGAGTTAGGCTTCGGAAGCATGTTTGCCAAGAGACTCAACAGATCCGAGAAACTCTTGTCTGACCATCCATTGCTGGCCTTCAACCTTAGAAGTTCAAGCACCGAATGCAATATCGTAAACTCCTTATCACAGCCCTTCGATTCCTCATACAAAAGTTCTTTTGATGCCTTCTGTAACGCCTCAAAATTATCTAAACCTCTCGTATCCCTTAAAACATGCGATTCTGCGTGGCGCAACATTTCCTCCAGATCAAAATCAGTATCATCATCCATCGTATCATCAGTGTCACCTTCGACTGCTCCCTCGTCATCATCATCCACTTGATCAGCAGCGATGTCCTCGTTTGGTTCGCTTGTACGTTGTTCACCGTGATTGGACCAACATTTGTAATCCTCAACAAAACCTCTCAAGATCAAGTGTGATTTGATTATGCTTGATCTGTCCCACAATTTCTAGTTCTTGCAGTCAGAACATGGACAGTATATTTCCTTTGTCTTCTTAGTTATAACGTCATTCTCGGCGGCTTCAATAAAAGTAGAGAGTCTTTTGATGTATATTTCTCCATGTCTCGGCGCATCGTACATCCATGCTCTGTCCATCTTTAACTTCAACCACAAAATTAGATACATTAATTAATTAATTAATTTGAAAATCAGAATAAAAAAGATTTTTTTAAAAAGAAAAAAATGGGCTTGTTATGATTATAATATGTCTACATAATTGAATCTACATTGGCGCAAATTTATGGCTCAAAATAATATGAATTTAGATCTAGATCTAGAGAAAAAATCCTCATTCATGATGAAACCTCCTAAGGCTTACAAACATCAAATTCTAGCTACATTTTTAAAATATAATGCTAGAATCATGTGAATCTTCACAATTAAATCAATATTGGCAACAAATTTGAGCTAATTTGATGATCTAAATGCAAGAACTATGAGC
This sequence comes from Phragmites australis, assembly GCF_958298935.1. Classification (NCBI taxonomy): domain Eukaryota; kingdom Viridiplantae; phylum Streptophyta; class Magnoliopsida; order Poales; family Poaceae; genus Phragmites; species Phragmites australis. The sequence continues at coordinate 16,798,191 of NC_084941.1, read as the reverse complement.
ATCCCTAGATCACATTTAAACCCTAATTTAGCCTTAAATCTAAATCTAAACTTCAAAAAAATGCAAGTTAGGGATGAGATACCCATACCTTATTTGGCTCCTCCAAGGAATTAAAAAACAAAACCTCCCCCCCCCCCCCGCCTATTTTTCAAATCCGCAACCACTTGAGAGCTCTACTGTTCAGACAACAGTAGAGCATGTCTGAATCGAGCTCTTGGAGACGATGCACTATTTATGGAACTAATTTCAGAGGCGGTTGACATAAGCAACCGCCTGTGAAAATAAATTTCCATAGGCAGTTCCTTATGCCAACCGCCTGTGAAAATACACTATTTTCACAGGCGGTTGCTTATGTCAACCGCCTATGGAAATGGAGCTATTTCCACAGGCGGTTGGCATAAGGAACTACATGTGGAAACTAGTTTTCACAGGCGGTCCTCAGCCGCACGGGGCTGGAGCCACTTCCTTAGGCGGTTGGTCCTATGAACCGCCTGTAGAAATGAAACCTAGGTGTCTCGGAAAATAGCTTTTGTAGTAGTGCCATGAAGTCACCGTTTTATTTCGTTAACAGGCATGGATATCAAGTGATACTCTCATCTAAAGCTTTTGATGGAGTCCACTCAGCCTCATTTCGTTCCACCTGGATGCCACCGCTCTCGTGTGTCTCTCGATACGACGCACACCTCCCTCAACTCTCGTATTGCTATGCCACCACCTTCTCCAACTAGTCTTACCACGACTAGTGAGACCACTCCGACCGTCCCACCTAGCCCCCTACCTCGAAACCTATCCTTCCTCTCGTTGTAGCGTCGCCTGTATCCTTCTTCTCGCTTGTGTAACCGTCCCTACAGTTGAAAAATCTCTGCTATCAGGTGTAGTCCAGAGATCCGTCAAGAAAATAATGGTAAAAAGTACACAATGTATAGAAAAAGAGTACAATTCACCCAAAATGCTTCATATAATCTTCATGATTAATTTTGGGCACTTAATCTTCTTAACTAAGATTTAATTCTTCATATTAGTATTATGTGAAAATTCTCCCCTAAAATGTGCAACTCTCTAAGTCTCATCATCCCAATGCAATGAACACATCTTTTAAAAGTAGATAAAAGGAGAGACTTAGTGAATAAATCTGCAAGATTTTCACATGACTTGGTATGCATTACCTTTATTTCGTTCATCTTATGCAATTCGTGAGCATAAAAGAATTTGGGATTGATATGCTTCGTTAAGTTGCTTTTCACATATCCCGATTGCACCTGTGCGACACATGCAGCATTATCTTCATAGATAATGGTAGGGTTGTTAGTAGTGTTCAAACCACATGACTACTGGATATGATTGATCACTCTTCTAAGCCATGCACATTCTCGTGCGGCTTCATATAAAACTATTATTTCTGAGTGGTTCGTCGAAATAGATACAAGACTTTGCTTTAATGATTTTCAGGAAATTGCAGTTCCACCACATAAGAAAACATAGCTAGTCTGTGATTTCCTATATGCGGGTCTAACAGATATCCAGCATTTGTGTATCCAACTAAACTTAGATCCTGATTCTTTCTATAGAATAGACCCAGATCTTTGCTACCTTGCAAGTAACGCAGAATATCCTTCAAGCCTTTCTAATGCCTTCTGGTGGGCTCTGCACTGTATTTGGAATTATGTCCCAATACTTCCTCCCCCTCTTCTCTAGGTCTATAAGAACCATGGGGTTTTAAGGGAACTAATTTTTAAAACTAAACTGTTCTAACACCTTCTGAGTGTAGTTTGACTGATGTACTAAAATTCCATCTGTCATATGCTCTAGCTGCAGGCCCAAGCAAAATTTAGTTTTACCCAAATCTTTCATTTCAAATTCATACTTCAAGTACATGCTTACTTCTTCTATTTCTTCTTCTGTACTGATAATATTCAGATCATCTTCATATGCAAAAATCCATTCTGGGACCTGACTGTTTCAACCCATGTAGCGACTTCTTCAATTGCACGCTATAAATGTGTCTATTTCTTCTATCCTGATTCGACAATGGTATTCCTTCAGGTATCTTCATATAAATGTCCGAATCAAGGCTCTCATACGGTCACAACATCCATCAATTTCATTTTCAACTCCAAGTTGACTGCCATTAAGATTAAATATCTAAAGGTAATGTCACCCATCACCGGAGAATATGTTTCTTTATAATCAACGCCTGGTTGTTGAGTGAAACCTTGTGCCACTAGTCATGCTTTTTACCTCACAATATCATTCCTTTCATTCCTCTTATGAACAAAAACTTACTTGTATCCTACTGGCTTGATGTAGGGAGGTGTGCGGCATACTAGCCCAAAAACCTCTCTTTTGTTCAGGAACAACATTTCAGCTGTTATTGCCTTCTGCCACTCTTCCAATCTGATCTCATTCTATATAGTGAGCGATGCAGGCTCAAGGTCATGATCTATAACTATGGCAATTTTATTTGCGAAGTATGTGTCAACTATTGTGGTTGTTCTATTCCAGGATTCACCTGAATTCACATAGTTTATTGCTATTTCATCATGGGCTGCACTTTCAGGTGCTTTTACATCTTCCTCTTTATAATTTCTTACATATGGAGCAAGGTCCTTTAGTTTACCAGCGTCGATTTCAGTGCGCGCATTTTCGCTGGTTTCTTCCTGCGTTGGAAGATTCAAATCCGGTATTCCTACTTCCAGAGGTTTCATACCATCGCCAGGTCTCAACTGGCTCCCCTTCATTTTTCGACATTTTTATGATTGGCTGTGGTGAACTCTCATTTCTCACTTTCGCCAGACGTCTCCGGCTATTTGGTACTTGAGAAACCGAATTTCTTATCCTTCATTTCTTTTTCCAGAGCTCCTAGGACAAGATGAGGGGTACCGTCTTTTGGTATTTTCACCCTCTCTGGTGCCTTGCGGGCAGGCACATGCGACTTAGAAACGCTCTTCAAATCATAAAAATTATTAGGCAGATCGTTTGCTAATTTCTGCAAAACGACAATTTTCTTTACTTCATCATATGCTTCACTAGTGCGAGGATTATGTACTGTAGTTCCTTCAGCGTGCCAAATAATTTGCCGACATTCTTCATCCAAGGGTATATTTCCTCCCCCTAATGATGAAAGGTGCCATATGCAAGGTGCCATAGCGGTTCGCTGTGGTGGCGATATTGGCACATAAACCATACATCTAAGTTTGCGTATGTCGGTGAATCAGGAACCAAGGGTCCCCAAATCCCGAGGCCAGGCCATCAATCCGCCACAGGGCACCTTCCCGTGGGGTTCATCTCCGCGAGGTACGAAAAGACTAAGTCCCGGGAGAGGGCGCTCGGGGCCACAAGCAGTGGTCCCCGAGTACCCGGTTTCCCCGATGATCTGCGAAGACCAAGTGACCGGGAAAAGAGTGCTCGGGGTCACCGACAGTGGCCCCCGAGCACCAAGATCCCCCGATGACCAGAAGAGCCGAGTACCGGGAAGGGTGTGCCTGGGGCTGCGAACAGTGGCACCCGGGCACCCGAGTACCCCGAGGAACCAAGGAAGGTAGTTCCGGGAGAGAGTGCTCGGGGCTGCGAACAGCAGCCCCCGAGCACTCGGTTCCCCGAGGATCCGAACAGTCAGTTCCGGGAGAGAGTGCTCGGGGCCGTGAACAGTGGCCCCCGAGCACTCGGTTCCCCGAGGACCAAGAGAGGGCGTTTCCAGGAGAGAGTGCTCGGGGAGGTGAACAGTGACCCCCGAGCACTCGGTTCCCCGACGGCCCAAGAAGTCCTTCATCGGTGGCCCCCACAGGGGGTCCAGCGGTGAGGTGTCAGCCTGTGAAAGGGTCGATGCCGCATTTAAGAGCGCACGTGGCCTGTCACCTCCAACTGCTCCGGCCACGCTTGGTGTCAGTCTCTGCCATATTCTGGCAGAAGGGCGTGGGAACATTTAATGCACGGGTCCCATCCCACGTCATCCGGTGCTCCTCAAGATAGCGTCGCAAGGCCCGAGGCGCCCCGCCTGCCGCCCTGCTGTGGCAGGCGTACAAGACCGAACGGGCACGCCGGGCCGCTCTGCGGCTGCCCGGTGGACCCTCTCCACGGCGCCCATTGCAAGCGCCATTATGACGATCGAAGACCGGGCGGGGGCGCGTTTTCAACCCCCCGTCACTTCGCGCAGAGGCCATGATGACTACCTTTCCATTTATGGTGCCTTGGAACTCGTGCCCTCCCTTTCGGGGCACGCTATCGCCGGCGAGTATTTAAGGAGCCGACGGGCACGGACAAAGACAATCTGAGCCTCCCAAACTTTTAGAGAACCCAAAACAGAGGAACACTCGAACTCTCAGACACTTGCTCAGAGATCGAAGAACATCTTCGTACAAGCATAGAAGCTGAAGAACAAGGAGCCCGAAGCTCTAGGATAGACAGACATTCTTGTAACCAGCACATTCCTGGGAGGCTTTCTCAGGGCATTTATAGCATCCACACAGGATTAGGGTATTACGCTCAGTGTGGCCCGAACCTGTCTAAAAATCCCTCCAGTGCATTTAGTGCGTTCTGCATTCGATCCTTCCACCCCACCTGCCATTGCATTCATACCCATTTATTTCTCCCGCAAACATATTCAGAATCATCCCCGCGGCCGAATCTCAAAAAGGGGTCCCTTAGGATCCCTGCGATAGGAGTTAACCCTCCGAAAGCTGGCGCGCCAGGTAGGGGGGTTGCATCCCTGAATTTGTTTGTTTGTTTTTTCCTGCGGAAAAAATGGCAGGAGGCCATCGTCTCCGGCGCACCGGCTCCAGCTCCAGTGAGGAGATGGAGCCCCTCAAGCAGGAGGCCCCAGTCGCTGCTGCTTCTCAGCACCAGCCACGGTTCGCACGCACGGCATTCCCCTCTCAAGGGGACCATGGTGCTGGGCCCAGTAGGGCCGCCGACGCTAGCGCACCGCCTAACCCTCAGCAGGCGGCGAAAACTCCTGCCGCCATATCCACATCTGGACAGCGCCGGGCGCCGTTGCGGCGTATGCTCGCCTTCGGCGAGGCTAGTCCTGGGAGTGTGCTGTTCGCGGAGCAAGCTCTCCTCAGGCACCTGCCAGTCCAGGCGGCGGGGGAAACCCCAGAAGGCCGCTGGCTCCAGGAGGTGGCCGCCTTGGTCAGCACGGCTCACCGTCAAGTGCTAGCCGAGAGTTCTCGCGCTACCTCCCACCACGGCGCAGCTAAGACCGGCCCATCATCAGGTGGCCGTTGCACTGGTCGGGGGGCCTCCAAGCGGAGTGCCGCCCCCTTGGCCACTACCGGAGCTCAGGACCTCCGCTTGCACCTCAATGAGCGGAGGGCCGCCGAAGACGTGCGCGTTACCCTCGAGCGCCAGCGGGAGACCCGGCATGAGGCCGAAGCCGAGGACCAGGTCTCCTCCTTGCTGGCCCATGACCGCCGGGGCTCCCCGGCTCGCCAGCGTTCACCACCCAAGGGCGCCGCCCGTGCAGCAGTGTACGGCACAAGCTGCCGTGCCTTCACTAGCGAGCTCCGCCGGGTCAAATGGCCCACCAAGTTTCAGCCAGAACTGCTGGAGAAGTACGACGGGTCCATCGACCCCGTCGAGTTCCTCCAAATCTACACCATTGCTGTCCAAGCGGCTGGTGGCAGTGAAAAGGTGATGGCCAATTATTTCCATGTCGCCTTGAGGGGCTCTGCCCGTTCTTGGCCAATTGCTCGGCAGTCCAAACGCTATGCCATAATAGACAGGGGTCTCTACCGGCGCGGCGCAGGTGGTGTCCTACTGAAATGCATCACCCGGGCATAAGGTGGCGAGCTTCTCGCTGAGATCCACGAGGGCGAGTGCGGTGGCCATGCATCGTTCCGCACGCTGGTTGGGAAGGCCTTCCGGTAAGGTTTCTACTGGCCTACAGCTCTCTAGGATGCTTCCGAGTTGGTTCGACGCTGCAGGGCGTGCAAGTTCCACGCAAAGCAGATTCACCAGCCATCTCAGGCTCTTCAAACCATCCCCTTGTCATGGCCCTTCGCGGTCTGGGGGCTGGACATTTTGGGACCATTCCTGTCGGAGGATTAACTCCTGTCGCAGAGATCCTGAGAGACCCCTTTTTAGAGATTCGGCCGGGGGGATGATCCTGAATAAGTTTGTCGGAGAAATGAATGAGAGTAAATGCAACGGCCGGTGGTGGGGGATGATGACCTAGTGCAAGAAGAAGTAAATGCACCGGAGCTTAGACAGGTTCGGGCCGCACGGAGGCGTAATACCCTACTCCTGTATGGATGCAATAACTGTCCTGAGGAAGTTCCTCAAGGATGTTGCTGGTTACAAGAAATATGATCTAACTTAAGAGCTTAGGGCTCCCCCTTCTCTTGCTGGAACTATGCTCTGGTCTTGTGCTTTGTGTTCGTCTATGGTTTTGGTTCTTGATGCTTGGATGCTTGGATGCTTGTATGCTTGTATGCTTGTATGCTTGTGGCTCTTGTTCGGGTTCTCCATTCTTTCTACTGATTCAGCCTGCTCTCTTTCCGTTAGTCGGGTCGGGTCGGGTCTCGTTTGGTTTCTGGTTCCATCTTCCTATTCCTCTGTGCCCCCGGCTCTTTTAAGCACTCACTGGCTGCGACATGCCCCGAAGGGGAAGGAGGGGAGCACAAGTTCCAAGACGCCATCACTAGGAAAGGTATCATCATTTCTTCTGGGTGAAGCGATCAGAGGGTGGAAAAAATGCCACATGCCCGGTCACCTGTCACCATAAACGCCCTGGCAACGGGCGCCATGGAGAGGGCCCGCAGAGCAACCTGGCGTGCCCGCCCTGTCTTGTTCCTCTGCCACAGCAGGGAGGCAGACGGAACGCGATCCTTGCGATGATACGAGTGATACGGGATGGGACCCATGCAATTAATAGCCCCACGCCCCTCTGCCAAAGCATGGCAGGAACTGACGCTGCGGCGGGAGCAGTTGGATGTGTCAGGCCACGCACGCTCATTAAATGCGGCCTCGGACCTCTGACTGCCTGGCACATCATTGGTGGGCCCCTCGGGGGCCTTTCTGGGTCGTCGGTGGACCGAGTGCTTGGGGGTACTGTTCAACTCCCCGAGCACTCTCTCCCGGGACAGAACTCCGGACAGCGCACTACCGGAGTCTCGCTTGAGGAGTGACGAGGCGGCGGAGAGGGTCAGAAAGCTGCTGGTCCCCGAGGGCCAGCAGGGGGCCTCGGTGGTGATGCCGGCGAACTTCCCACCGACGACGACCATCCCTGGGCACATCGTCTTGTTCACATCCTTCGTGGCGGCGGGTCTGGTGCCGCCATTCTTGACATTCTTTCTTCAAGTCCTCGACACCTACGGTGTCCAGTTGGTGCACCTGAGCCCCAACTTGGTCGTTGTGCTGGTGGTGTTTGCGCACTTCTGCGAGATGTTCGTGGGAGTGGCACCGTCGGTGACGCTTCTCCGACATTTCTTCGTCCTGCGATCGGCCGGGAAGAAGAGAGGGTACTCCACGGCGGACATCGCGGGGTGCTGCAATCTTCGGCTGCGAGACGACATGGGGGATAGGTACATCCCCCAGGTGCTGCGAAGCAAATGGGAGCATTGGTGGCGGGACTGGTTCTACGTAGACGTCGACGTGGGAGGCGCCGCCGAAGGAGGACGCGAGGCTGGAGACGGTGTTCAAGCGCATCAGATTCCTGCGTGACACTGGGCTGACCTCGGTGATGGTGGTGGCGGACTTCCTGCGCCGCTACTTAGCGCCTCTGCGGGAGTGGGCCCGGCCTTGCTGGCACATCACCCGAACCCAAATCGGCGCAAGCTGGGACCTAGGCCCGGCGGAGCTGAGGGTCATGATCCAGTTGGTGACCGGCGTGGAGGACACGAGCCGGGCGGAGCTCCCGTGGCCGGAAATGGCGCTCTGCGCCAACCCCAAGCGCACAACGATCCGGGTGAAGCTGCCAGAGTTCGACGCCCAGGGGTCGTCGACCGGCCGAGGAGCCGGAGCCCCGAGGCCCCCGAGCTCCCTGGGTTGGATGAGGCGGCCAACGAGGGGGCCGCGAGCAGTCTGGTGCGGACCGGTGGCCCGGGCGCCGCGAGCGGCTAGCCGCAGACCAGCGGTGGGGCCGCTGCGGGCAGCAGCCGTCGCACCGAAGGAGGAGGCACCGACAGCGGAGCGGTGGCGGCGCCAGAGGACCGGGGGAAGCACCCCCGGCTCTACATTCCTGCGCTGGAGTCCTCGCCATCGCCATCGGCATCGGCGGCGTTCCCGGTGCTGGAGCCGCGCCTCAATCGGATGGGGCCCGATTCGGCACCCGGAGACCGCGTGGCGGCCCCGCCGAGCCCCCGGTGGAAGAGGAGAAGGGAGGACTCCGGGCCGGCGCTGCCGGGCCTAGAGTTCAGGATCCCGGCGGCCAAGTGGCAGTACCGAGGGACCGAGACCGCGTAAATCTTGCTTTTCATTCCCTCTTGGGCGTGCTTCGCCCGAACTAAACTTTGATTTTGATCTTCGTCTTTCTCCTGCAGACCGCCTACGGGCGCCGCCGAGGTTCAAGAAGCGCGGGCGCCGGCGCCAGCGCCCGGGCCAAGCCGACCGGCGGAGCCGAGGTAGACAGACGCGGCGATGGAGGCGGGGACGGCGGAAGCGGCGGCCGTGATGGAGCCAGCGGACACGGTGGTAGTGACGGAGCCGGTGGACGCGGCGATCGTGGCGGAGCCGACGGACACGGCGGCCGAGGCGGGTGCGCCGAACTCACCGGGACCGGCGGACGTGGCGGCCGAGAGGTTCGCCGGCAGTCGCGGCGGCCGAGGCGGAGACACAGCCGTCCCCGGAGCACTCGGCGCCGGTCGAACCTACCCTGGGCGTGCCGAGCCCGGGGCGGATGATGGTGTTGCAACCTTCGTAAACCCCGAACCCCCCGGAGGAGGCTCGCGGGGAACCCAGCGCCCAGCCGACGCCTGGCCAGCCTGCCGACTCCCTCCCGATCGCGATCGAGAGCGTCCGGGTGGCGGTCGAGCGGCTGGGCGCGGCGGTGGATGTGGAGATGGCGCAGCTCGAGGCAGAGCGCTCCAGGCTGGACACGGAGACGGCGCAGCTCACGACTGCTTGGCGCGCCTTCGAGGCCCGGCTCGTCGCGGTGCGCGCCGCCAACGAGGAAGAACAAAGCGCTGTTGAGGAGGCCCGCGCGGTGGCCGCGCGGCAGTAGAAGCTTTTGGAGGATACCCGCGCGGAGATCGCGCAGGAGCGGGAAGTTTTGGAGAGCGCCCGCGCAGAAGTTGCGCGGGAGCGAGAAGACGTCGCCCGCCTGGCTGAGGCATCGCGGCAGAAAGCTGCCGAGGCCCTCGCCAGGGAGAGGCAGGTGCAGGAGCGGGAGGAGGCGATCGTGAGCCGCGAGAGGGCGGCGGAGGCCCTCGAGGCTGACCTGACCTATCAGGAGGGCGAGGCCGACCGGGATCGCGCTGATTTCCAGCGTTGGGCAGCGGAGCTCCAGAACACCGAAGTGGGTCTCCGACGCTGGGCGGAGGACGTCGCCATCCGGGAATTCGACACCGAAATCTCGACGGCGGACCTGGGCGCCCGGGAGGACTTGCTGACCCGTCGGGAGGGTGAGGCTGCCGAGGCGGCCGCGGCCGCCGCTACCAGGGATGAATAGATCTCTAAGCACGAGGCGGAGCTGACCACCCGCGAGCGAGCTCTGTCCGAACTGGTGGCACAGGCGAAGAAAAACGTTGGCCCTGCACCCGACACCGGCTCTTCTGGCGCGGCCGGGGGCTAGGGGCTCAAGGAGCAGCTGCGGATCGCAAAGGAGAAGCTCGAGGCTGCCTTTGTCTCACGGTTCAACCTGCAGCAGATGTTGGAGGACATACTCCGGCGGATGCGGCAGTCCATGGCGAGGGCCGGCCTTGGGCGACTCATCGTGAACAAGAAAGGGGACACCCCCGGACTCCAGCAAGTCTGCGAGCGCCTCGAGGCATTGCCCTAGGCCGTCCAGAAGCTTGCCGCCCGGGAAGGGCGCGGCTTGGCCCAAGCGGTGGCCGAGCACGTCCTGGCCTGCTACCGGAGCAGAGACTCGAACTTCCCGCTGGAACCAGCTCGGAAAGAAGTAGTCGAAGCCGAGGGAGAGGCCGCCCGGGAAGCCGTTCGGAGCACCGCCGCCGAGGTGGTGGCCGGCTTCAGGCGGAAAGTGCCGTCGACACCAGCCCCCGGGGGTGACCGTGACGACTCCGGCTCCGACGCCGACTCTGCCTCCGATTAGGCTTTTTGTAATTTCTTCTTCTTTCATTTTTCTTTGACTTGATGTAAATACGGGAGTGATCCCTCAGAAATGCTTGTATTCCCTTTGTAAATATAATGGAAGCTTTTCTTTGGGCTCGCAACTCCGGTATTCTTGAGTACTTAGTGCTTCTTCTGATGTTTTGCCTTGAAGCCCCGGGGAGTACTCAGTCGGACCGTTCCTGACCTTTCCGTCCCCAAGAACAAAGTCGTCCCGACCGTCTTTCTCGGCGCGTTCAGCCCCCGAGCCCTCGAGTCCGCATCGACTAAGTCAAGAGACAAAGACACAAACTTCCTTGCTCGGCAGATAGATTGATCCAGCACGGAACACGCCATGACCGGTGAACACTTTTCCATCTTGTGACCACTCAGTCAGCAGACCGGAGACACGCGCGGGTGGGAATGCGACCAAGAGTCCCCATGGTTCGGTGGTGCCCGGGCTTAAAGCGGACCGGACCGAGCACCGACAGCCCGCCCCCGAGGCCTAGGCTCCGGACTACTCGAGCAGGTCGAGCGATAGGATTACCCAGGGCACCCAGGGACTCGGTAGTGCTCGGGGCCCTTAAAAGCGGACCGAACACCACGACCACCATGAAGGACTTCGGTCGGACATTACCGCATGTACGGTACACCTTTCTACGGACCGTTCTGTCGTTCTAGGAAAAAGTAGACACACGGTAGGGTTTTGTGCGCGAGGAGACCATCTCACCGGGCAGATTAGAATACGAGGGCCCCCGAGGACAACTCGAGAACAAAATATTATTGAATGTAAATTCGTTCTGAATTTAACCACTCACTGGATAGCTGTCGGCCTTTCGGCCAACCGATCCAGGAGGGGCGTGCGCTTCGAGCTCGGGGTGCCCGGGGACTTGGTTCCCTCAGCCGGGGCACCCAAGCATCAAGGGGCGTGCGAGGAGCCCGGGGTCGGGTGATCTCGACCACTCATACTTAAGCAGTAGGACCACCCGAGGACCCTTGGGGCCGAGCAGCGACCTAGGCATCGAGGCCCTCGTGGTCGAGTTGCTTTTGTTTTGATTGTCGATCTGTGACTTAAGAGAAAATAGAGAATTTCTTTGCTTGGTGCGCTCTGTTAGTGCGGTACTCATTATAGACTGCTCTCGTTTTCGACCCGAGACCTCTTGAATACCCAGACCGGCGGACAAGAGCGGGCAGAGGCATAACCCAGATGTCCTTTGGTTCGGTCGTGCCCGGGTACGACAGGCCAGACCGAGCACCGACAGCCCGCCCCTGGGGCCTGGGCTCCGGACTACTCGAGCAGCTCGAGCGATAGGATTACCCAGAGCGCCCAGGGACTCGGTTGTGCCCGGGAGCCTGCCATGACACCGAACACCACAACCTACCACGTCGGACGTAAGTTAGCGGAAACTGCCCGCACGCATACCGATCGGGATTCTTTTATCAGTGGGGAAAATGAGAGAGCGAACTTTTTCTCCACAATCGAGCATCTCACCAGACAGATTAAACATATGGAGTCCAGAAAAATAAAATTGGCACACGATTGTACATTAATATTCATACTGAATTGACAATTTTTTTTACAAGGTTGGGTGACTTACCCAGCTAGTGGTACCCCCGATCAACTTGGGCGTGGGGAAGCCCCCGGCCTAGTTGACCTGAGCCGCGAGCGTGGACATCTACTGGTAGAACTTGCACAGGTGCTCGATGTTCCACGGGTTGGGAAGCGGCTGCCCATCTTCTGCTGCCAACCTGAAAGAACCTTCTCGCAGGACCCCGATCACGGTGAAGGGACCTTCCCACATAGGGGTTAGCTTATTGCTTCCTTCACGCGACTGGACGCGTCGGAGAACTAGGTCCCCCACCTCGAGAGACCGATCCCGAACATGGCGCTGATGGTAGCGCCGCAGACTTTGCTGGTACCGAGCCGCCCGGACGGCGGCACGCCGCCGGTGCTCCTCCAAGTAGTCGACGTCGTCGCGCCTCTGCTGCTCCTGTTCGCCTTCTAAATAGGCATGCACCCGAGGAGAGCCTAGGGTGAGCTCGGAGGGGAGGACCGCCTCAGCGCCATACACAAGGAAGAAAGGAGTCTCCCCGGTGGCGCGGCTTGGCATGGTCCGATTAGCCCATAGCACAGCGAGCAGCTCATCCACCCATCCCTTCCCGTGCATTGCGAGCACGTCATAGGTCCGGGTTTTGAGGCCCTTCAGTATCTCCGCGTTGGCGCGCTCAACTTGCCTGTTACTCCAAGGATGATCGACGGAGGCGAAGCAAAGCTTGATGCCGAGGTCTTCGCAGTAGTCCCCGAACAGGGCACTCGTGAACTGGGTGCCAATGTCGGTGATGATCCAGTTCGGGACGCCAAAGCGACTGGTGATGCCGCGGATAAACTAGAGCGTTGTGTTCTTGGTCACCTTGATGACTGGGACCGCCTCCGGCCACTTGGTGAATTTGTCGATGGCAACGTAGAGGTACTCATAGCCCCCGATTGCTCGGGAGAATGGACCCAAAATGTCCAGCCCCAGACCGCGAAAGGCCATGACAGGGGGATGGTGTGAAGAGCCTGAGCTGGCTGGTGAATCTGCTTTGCATGGAACTGGCACGCCCTGCAGCGCCGAACCAGCTCGGAAGCATCCTGGAGAGCTATAGGCCAGTAGAAACCTTGCCGGAAGGCCTTCCCGACCAGCGTGCGGAACGATGCATGGCCACCGCACTCGCCCTCGCGGATCTCAGCGAGAAGCTCGCCGCCTTCTGCCCGGGAGATGCATTTCAGGAGGACGCCTCCTGCGCTACACCGGTAGAGATCCCCATCTACTATGGCATAGCGTTTGGACTGCCGAGCAACTCTTTCGGCAGACGCCTCATCCCTGGGAAGGAACTTTTCCTTCAAGTACCCTCGGATGTCGTCCATCCACGAGTCATCTTGAGAACATTCATCAAGTGTAGCGCACTCGCCGGGCGGCGGCACCCTGATGGGGCTTCCCACTGAGGGCGCCGCCAGGGTCCTCTGAATTGAACTCGAGGTTTCCCCTTCATCCGGTTCGGCAGGCAGGACGGAAGGTCGTGTGAGTCTTTCTTCAAAGACTCCGGCAGGGACGTGCGCACGGGAGGAGGCCAGGCGGGAGAGCTCGTCGGCCAGAGCGTTGTCGCGGCGAGGAATGTACCGCAACTTAAGGCCATCGAAGCGCCTCTCCAGCTTCTTGACTGCTGCCACGTACGCCGCCATTTGAGGATCCGTGCACTGGTACTCTTTGGATACCTGGTTGACCACCAGCTGGGAGTCTCCCTTGACAAGGAGGCGACGAATCCCGAGCCCCACCGCAGCTCGGAGGCCGGCGATGAGACCTTCATATTCTGCACAACGTACTGGAGTTCTTCACCCGTTGGGGAGGTGAGAACCACTCCAGCCCCCGCGCCTTTTAGCGAGAGGGAACCATCGAAGTGCATGATCCAATACCTGGGCGCATCGTGCCCGGGATATGCAGAAATCTCTTCTGGGATGACCTCGGGGATGGGTGTCCACTCTGCCACGAAGTCAGAGAGCGCCTGGCTCTTGATCTCCTGGCGACTGACAAAGTGCAGGTCGAATTCCGCCAGCTCCACCGCCCACTTGACAACACGCCCGGTGCCTTCTCGGTTTCGGAGGATGGGTCCCAGCGGATACGTGGTAACCACCGAGACCTTGTGCGCTTGAAAATAGTGGCGCAGCTTCTGGGAAGCGATGAGCACGGCGTAGAGCAGCTTCTGAGCCTGGGGGTACCTTGTTTTGGCCTCCCAGAGGACTTCACTGACGAAGTACACCGATCGCTGTACCCGGCGGGCCCGGACGGTGGCCTCGCCCGAGGGGCTGTTACAGCCCCCAGGCTCAGCGACGTGGTCGGGGCTGGCCGGGTGCTCGGGCTCAACCCCCTACTCGGGGGGAGCCAAGTGCTCGGGCTCGACCCCCTGCTCGAGGGGAGCCGCGAGGACGAGTGAGTGCTCGGGGGCGGCCGGGAGCTGGGACCCAGCACCTGACCTCGCGCACTCGTCGCGCTCCACCACCAGCACCATGCTTACGACATGAGGAGTGGCCGATACGTAGAGTAGTAGGGGCTCGCCTTTGGAGGGAGCCACCAGCACGGGTGCTCGGCCTCCGGTGTCCAGTCGAAACGACCGATCTTCTTCAGAAGCTTGAAGAGGGGGAGCCCCCGCTCCCCGAGTTTGGAGATGAAGCGCCCGAGGGCCGCCATGCAGCCGGCGAGACGCTGGACCTCTTTGAGTTGAGCCGGGGGTCGCATCTGCTCGATGGCCTGGATCTTCTCTGGATTGGCCTCGATCCCTCGGCCGGAAACCAAGAAACCAAGGAGCTTGCCCGCCGGCACCCCGAAGACACACTTCTCGGGGTTGAGCTTGAGGCGGGTGGTGCAGAGACTGTTGAAAGTCTCGGCAAGGTCCTCGAGCAGGGTGGCGCGGTCTCGGGACTTAACCACGAGATCGTCGATGTAGGCCTCGACGTTGCGGCCAACCTGCGAGTCAAGGGTGATGCGAATGGCGCGCTGGAAAGAAGACCCAGCATTGCGCAAACCAAAAGGCATTGACAAATAACAATAAGTCCCCACCGAGGTGGTAAAGGCAGTTTTTTCTTCATCCTCTACGGCCATGCAGATCTGGTGATAGCCAGAGTTTGCATCTAAAAAATATAAAAGATCACATCCCGCGGTTGCATCTACAATTTGATCTATGCGGCGCAAGGGAAAAGGATCTTTAGGGCAAGCCTTATTTAGGTCGGTGTAATCCACACACATGCGGAGCTTGCCGTTGGCCTTCGGGACGATAACTGGATTCGCCAGCCAGTCGGGGTGGAGGACCTCTCGGATGAATCCGGCGTCAAGGAGCTTGCTGACCTACTCCCGGATGAATTCCTGGCGCTCAGGCGCCTGTCGCCGGACCTTCTGCTTCACCGGGCGGGCATCCGGACGCACCGCCAAGTGATGCTCGATCACCTCCCTAGGGATCCCGGGCATGTCGGACGGTTGCCATGCAAACACATCTGTGTTAGCCCGGAGGAAGGTGACGAGCGCGCTTTCCTATTTGCTGCCCAGGTCACCGCCGATTCGGACGACCTGGGAAGCGTCTTCGCCCACCACGACCTCCTTCGTAGGAACAGAGGCATCGGCAGCGAGTTGGGGTTTGGATGAAGAGGGTCCCGGGCCCCCTGGGCAGCCTTCGACCTCGGCTTGACCTGAGACCAAAGCCATGTACGACTGCTCGCAGCAAGAAACGGCGCCACCGGAGTCGGCGGTCACGGAGATGGGGCATGCGGGGCCCGGCATCTTGACCGTGAGATACGCATAATGCGCGGCCATCATGAATTTGGTGAGCGCCGGACGCCTGAGGATGGCGTTGTAGGGGAGGGGGAGCTCCACGACATCGAAGAGGACGTTCTCCGTGCGGAAGTTATCCCGACTCCCAAAGGTCACGGGTAGCTCGACCTGCCCGAGAGGCAGGGAGTGCCTGGGTGCCACTCCGCAGAATGGAAGCGACGGCTTTAGGCGCCTGGAGGGCACCTGCAACTTCTCGAAGGCCTCCTTGGATAGGATGTTGAGGCCTGCACCCCCATCGATCTGCACTCTGCCAACCTTGACATTGCAGATGGTGGGGGACACCACCAGGGGTAGTCGCCCCATGGCTGCAGTACTCGCGGGGTGATCGGCTATGCTGAACATGATCGGGACGTCCGACCACCTCAGGGGCCTGGCGGCCTCTTCGCTCGGGGTTGCCGAGCACACCTCGCGCCGCATGGTCTTGATGCCACACCGTGAGGAAGGCGTGTAGGCGCCTCCATCGATGAAGGCGACGGAATGCTCGGGCTCCTGGAAGCCGAGCTCGGCGTTGCCGGGGGTGGCCTCAGCATCGCCTCCCCCGCGGGACTCGTCGCGCTCCCTCTGGCGCTGCTCGACGAGGCCTTTGACCGTACGACACTCCGTGAGATCGTGCCATCTGGTCTGGTGTATGGGGCACCATTTGCCTAGCTTGGGCCCCGCGGGAGAGGGGGCCCTCGCTGGAGCAGGAGCCCGGGCGGGTGTCGGGGCTCTCGCGGGAGCTGGTGCCCTTGCGGGTGCCGGGGCCCTCGCGGGAGCCGGAGCCCTAGGAGGGGCCCTGGCCGGGGCCCTTGCGTGCGCAGGCCGCCGGTCGGCTGCTACCCGGCGTTCTTGCCGGCGGTCGGGCTCTTGGGCCGGCCTATGGGCAGGGCCCTACGCCGGTTCAATAGGAGCGGCTTCGCGCTTTCTTCTCTTTTTCTTTTCCCGCCTGTCGGAGCGGGAAGAACTTGGTTGGTCGGCGGCGGGGCACTCAGGGCGCGGAGCATGCCAAGCCCAGGCCTCCGCCGCCTTGGCGCACTTGTCGGCCAGTGGGAAGAGTTCCGCAGTGGTTTCGATTTCGTGCGTACCTAGTTTTTCGAGCATCCGCTCGTCGCGGACGCCCTACCGGAAGGCGACGATGACAGCGTGGGGGGCTATCCGCGGGATGGTGTTGCAGACCTGGCTGAAACGCTGGATGAAGCGTCGCAGCGTCTTCCCTTCTTGTTGCTTGACGGCGTGGAGGTCGCACTCCAAGCCGGGGCGCGTGAACGTGCCCTGAAAATTAGCCACAAACTGGTGGCAGAGGTCATCCCAGGAGCTAATAGATCCTGGGGGTAAGTTCATAAGACAAGAATGGGCAGAGCCCCTCAAGGCAACTTGGAAATAATTTGCCATCACCTTTTCACTGCCACCGACCGCCTGGATGGCCGTAGTGTATATTTGGAGGAACTCGACGGCGTCGATGGACCCGTCGTACTTCTCTGGCAGCTCAGGGCGGAACGTGGAGGGCCATTTGACCCATCAGAGTTCACTAGAGAAGGCACGACAGCCGGTGCCGTACCCCATGGCGCGGGTGGCATTCCTTGGCGGTGAATGCCGGTGAGCCGGGGAATCCTGGCGATCGTGGGCCGGAAAAGAGGAAGCCTGGTCCTCAGCCTCGGCCTCCTGCCGGGTTTCCCGCTGGCGCTCGAGGGTTACACGCGCATCTTCGTGGCCCCTCCGCTCGTTGAGATGCAAGCGGAGGTCCTGGGCTTCGAACGTGGACAGGGGGGTGGCGCTCCTCCTGGAGGCCCCCCGGCCCGTGCGAGCGTTGCCCATCGATGGGCCGGTTCTGGCGGCGCCACGCTGGGTGGTGGCGCGAGAACTCCCGGCCAGCACCTGGGGGCGAGCAGTGCCAACCAGGGCAGCGACTTATTGGATCCAGCGGCCTTCCGGAGTGTTCGGCGTTGCTTGGACGGGCGGATGCCTGAGGAGAGCGTGCGCCGCAAGCAGCGCACTCCCGGGGCTGGCCTCGCCGCAAGTGAAACTACGCCGGAGAGGCACCCGACGCTGTCCAGAGGCGGACCTGGCGACCGGGGTTTCGACCACCAGCTGGGGGTCGGATGGTGCACCAGCGGCGGCGGCGGAGGCCCTGCTGGGCCCAGCGCCCTGGTCCCCTTGGGAGGGGAATGCCGCGCGTGCGGATAGCGGCTGCTGCTGGGACGCAGTAGCGACTGGGGCCTCCTGTGCGACGGGCAGCATTTCCTCGCTGGAACTGGAGCCGGAACGCTGGAGACGGTGTCCACCGGCCATTTTTTCTGTGGAAGAAAACAAACAAACAGATTCAGGGATGTTCCCCCCTACTTGGCGCGCTAACTGTCGGAGGATTAATTCCTGTCGCAGAGATCCCGAGAGACCCCTTTTTAGAGATTCGGCCGGGGGGATGATCCTAAATAAGTTCGTTGGAGAAATGAATGAGAGTAAATGCAACGGCCGGTGGTGGGGGATGATGACCTAGTGCAAGATGAAGTAAATGCACCGGAGCTTAGACAGGTTCGGGCCGCACGGAGGCGTAATACCCTACTCATGTATGGATGCAATAACTGTCCTGAGGAAGTTTCTCAAGGATGTTGCTGGTTACAAGAAATATGATCTAACTTAAGAGCTTTGGGCTCCCCCTTCTCTTGCTGGAACTACGCTCTGGTCTTGTGCTTTGTGTTCGTCTATGGTTTTGGTTCTTGATGCTTGGATGCTTGTATGCTTGTATGCTTGTATGCTTGTGCCTCTTGTTCGGGTTCTCCATTCTTTCTACTGATTCAGCTTGCTCTCTTTCCGTTGGTTGGGTCGGGTCGGGTCTCGTTTGGTTTCTGGTTCCGTCTTCCTGTTCCTCTATGCCCCCGGCTCTTTTAAGCACTCACCGGGTGCGACATGCCCTATTCACCTCCCCGAGCACTCTCTCCCGGGAATGCCTATCTTTGTCTTCGGGGTACCGGGCGCTCGGGGGTACTGTTCACCTCCCCGAGCACTCTCTCCTGAGCACTCTTGCACGATCCTTCAGGGAACCGAATGCTCAGGGGCCGCCACGTGTAGCCCCGAGCACTCTCTCCCGAGCACTCTTTGTGTGGAACCTAAGGGAACCGAGTGCTCGGGGGCTCCTGCTCGCAGCCCCGAGCACTCTCTCCCGAAACTTTAGCTCTTCTGGTCATCGGGGGACTAGGGTGCTTGGGGGTGACCAGGCACCGGCCCGAGCACTTTTCTTCCTGGTACTTAGACTCCACGGATCATCGGGAAACAGGGGTGCCCGGGGATCAATGACTGTGGCCCCGAGCACCTTCTCCCGGGACTTGAACTTTCCTCACCCCGCGGGAGGGACCTCGCGGGATGGCGACACGTGGTGGATGGCTGGCCTGGCCTCGGGACTCAGGGACCCCCGGTTCCTGATACATCGACAATTCCCCCGAGCAATCGGGGGCTATGAGTACCTCTACGTCGCCATCGACAAGTTTACCAAGTGGCCGGAGGCAGTTCCAGACGTCAACTACTTGGAAGAGCGCCGGCGGCGTGCCGCCATCCGAGCAGCCCGCTACCAGCAAAGCCTGCGGCGCTATCATCAGCACCACATCCGGGCCCGATCTCTCGAGGTGGGGGATCTAGTTCTCCAACGCGTCCAATCGCGCGAAGGAAGGAATAAACTGTCCCCTATGTGGGAAGGCCCCTTTACCGTGATCGGTGTCCCGCGAGAAGGCTCTTTTCGACTGGCTGTAGAGGATGGACAGCTGCTCCCCAATGCGTGGAACATCGAGCATCTGCGCAAGTTCTATCCGTAGGTGGCATATATGTGCTCGGGCCAACCAGGCCGGGGGCTCCACCCCCGCCCAAGTTGGCCGAGGGCTACCACCAACCGGGTAAGTCACCCAGTCTTGTACAAAATTATCAATATATATATTACCAATGTCCAGTTGTTATTTCAAACTATGCTTTTTCTGGAATCCATATGTTGAATCTGTCTGGTGAGATGCTCGATTGTGCGAGAAAAACTTGCTCTCTCATTTTCCCTGTTGATAAAAGAATCCCGATCGATATGCGCGTGGGTAGTTGCCGCTGACCTATGTCTGTCGTGGTAGGCTGTGGCGTTCGGTGTCATGGCAGTACCCCGAGCATCACCGAGCCTCTGGGGTTCTTGGGTAATCCTATCGCTCAAGCAAAGAGTAGTCCGGAGCCTAGGCCCCGGGGGCGGGCTGTTGGTGCTTGGTCTGGTCTGTCATTCCCGGGCGCCACCAAACCATAGGACCTCTGGGTTATGCCTCTGCCTGTATAGTTCGCCGGTCCGGGTATTCGAGAGGTCTCGGGTCAAAAACAAGAGCAGTCCATAATGAGTACCGCACTAACAGAGCGCACCAAACAAAGAATATTTCTGTTTTCTTAAGTCACAGATCAACAACCGAGAGCAAAAGCAGCTCGACCGCGAGGGCCTCAGTGCCCAGGTTGCCGCTCGGGTCTAGGGGGTCCTCGGGTGGTCCTACCGCTCAGGCATGAGTGGTCGGGATCGCCTGCCCCGGGCTCCCCATCGCGCTCCCTAGTGCTTAGGTGCTCCAGCCGAAGGAACCAAGTCCCCGGGCACCCCGAGCTCGGAGCGCATACCTCTCCTGGATCGGTCAGCCGAAAAGCTGACAGCTGTCCGGTGAGTGGTTAAAGTCATACGAATTTACATTCAGCAATCTATTATTCCAGAGTTATCCTCGGGGCCCTCATATTCTAATCTGTTCGGCGAGATGGTCTCCTCGCGCACAAAACCCTGCCCACGTGTCCGCTTTTCCCGGAACGACAGAACGGACAGTAGAAAGGTGTACCGTACGAACGGCAATGTCTGACCGAAGTTCTTCATGGTGGTCGTGGTGTTCGGTCCGCTTAAATGTACCCCGGGCACCACCAAGCCTCTAGGGTTCTCGGGTAATCCTACCGCTCGAGCAAAGAGCGGTCGGGAGCCTAGACCCTAGGGGCGGGCTGTCGGTGCTTGGTCCGGTCCATCCTAGCCCGGACACCACCAAACCGTGGGGACTCTTGGTTGCATTTCTGCCCGCACGCGTCTCCGGTGTGCTTGTTTGAGTGGTCGCAAAATGGGAAAGCGTTCACCGGTCGTGGCGTGCTTCGTGTTGGATCGACCTATCTCACGAGCAAGGAAGTTCGTGCCTTTGTCTCTTGACTTAGCCGCTGCGGACTCGCGAGGGCTCGGGGGTTGAACGCGCGAAGAGGCCTCACTACTCGGGCGATGAGTGGTCGGGGCGACTTCGTTCTCGGGGAGGGAAAGGTCGGGCTCGGTCCGACTAAGAACTCCTCGGGACATCAAGTGAAAAGAACAAAGACTTCATCAAGCATCAAAGAGAACACTAGAGTTGCGACCCCAAAGAAAGGCTTTCATTATATTCAAAAGAAAGGACAACTATTCTGAGGGATCACTCCCATATTTAATCAAGTCAAAGAAAAAGAAAAGTACAAAAGCCTAATCTAAGTCGGCGGGCTCAGGAGGCGGCGAGGAGTCCTCGCTGCTGCTGCCACTGCTCGGCGGCGGCGGCGCCTCCCGCATGAAGCAAGCCGCCACCTCGGCGGCGACGCCCCGGACAGCCTCCCAGGCGGCCTGCTCCTCGGCCTCGACCACGCCTTCCCGAGCTGGCTCCAGTGAGAAGTTCGGGTCCCGACTCTGGTAGCAGGCCAGGATGTGCTCGACCATCGCTTGGGCCAGACCACGCCCTTCCCGGGTGGCTAACTCCTGCACGGCCCGGGGAAGCGCCTTGAGTCGCCGTCTGATCTCCTTGAAGCCGAGGGTGATGTGGCCGATGGTTGCTCGCTCCATCCCCTTCTCGCCCACGTAGACTCGCCCGAGCCCGGCCACCTTCATAGACCTCTGTGCCTGCCGAAGGATGTCTCGCATCATCAGCTTCACGTTGGTCCGCTCAGCGTTAACAGTCTCGAGCTCATCCTTCAAGATCTGCAGCTGCTCCTCAAAGCTCAGCTCCTCGGCCGTGCTGGTCGGGACGACGATGGGTGCCGAGACTTCGGCTTGCTTCTGCTTCACCTGCTCGGCGAGGGCAGAGAGGGCCTGCTCCCGAGCAGTCAGCTCCGACTCCCACTTGGCGGCCTGCTCCTCCCGAGCAGTTAAAGCCGCCGACGCTGTGGCAGCTTCCGCTTCCTGGAGAGTCAGCTACTCCTCCCGGGCATCCAGAGCCATCGCCGTAATGCCAACGTTGGTCTCGCGGATCGCGACATCCTCCTCCCGACGGTGGACTTCGGCGCGGCTCTGCTCGACCTCGTCCTTCTGGCGGGCTAAGTCTGCCTGGGAGGCCTCCACCGCCTTCTCCCACGGCAAGATGGCATCCTCCTGAGCCCGCACTAATCGTTCCCTAGCGAGCAGCTCTGCTGCCCGCCGCCGCGATACCTCACCCAGGCGGGTGGCTTCTTCTAGCGCGGCGACGGCCTCCTCGCGCACTTCGTCCAGGGTCTCCCGCTCCACATCCATCGCGCGCCGCTCCCTCTCATGGGCGGCGTGGGCCGCGGCGATGTGGGCCTCCAAAAGGCGACCAACTTCCGCCAGCCGCTCCCTCTCCTCAACGAGGGTGGCACGGTCCGCCTCAAGCTACGCCCTCTCCCCCGCCACGGCCACCTCCAGCCGCTTGATCACCTCCCGGGCGCTTCCTAGCACATCCGGGAGGGGTTCTGCGGCCCGGCTGGACGACGACCAGGCGTTGGGTCCCCTGCGAGCCCTCTCTGCTGAGGTGCTCGGGGTCCCCGAATGCTGCCACGTCGGCACCGCCCTCGCCAAGGCCATTCGCCCCACCCTCAAGGTGCTCGGGGCGGGCGCGGCCTCTGCCCTCGGCTCGGGGCAGGGCGATGCCTGCGGCTCTGGTTCGATCAGCGCACTTTGCGGCTCAGGCTCGGCCGGCGCACTCGGCTGAGGCGCGCTCCGCTCGGGGGCTGGAGCCGGCCTCGGTGCCTCCGGCTGTCCCTGGTCTCCGGCAGCATCCTTGGGTGGCCTGGAGGCAAAAATAGGTCAGTTCCCAACTCATTCCGGGCGAAACATGCTCGGGAAAAAGAAGAAACTTACGCAGTCTTCGGTCTTCGGTATTGCCATCGCGATTCTGGGATCTTGAAGTCCGGGCCCGACGGCTTCGGCCCAGAATCTTCCCTCCTCCTCTTCAGCGGGGGGCTCTTCGGGGCCGCCGCGGAGCCCGTCGCTGCAGACCCGCTCGAGCGCCGGCCTTGGTCTCCGGGTTCCAGAGCCCCGGACCTCGCCTCCGTCGAGGATCCCGCGCCAGACGACTGGCCACCCCGGCCTCCCTCCTTTGCGCCACCCGCCGACGGCCACTCCCATGGAGGCGACGACGACGATGAGGATGTCGGCGTAGGCACAAACGTCCGGGGTTCGCTTTCCTTTGTCCCCTGGTGCCGCCGAAGCTTCACGACCGGCGGCACTTCTTCCACAGGCCTAATGACTGCTGCCCGCGGCAGCCCCACGGCCGGCCTGCGTCCTGCCGCCCGCGGCACCCCTGCTGCCGGTCTCCGTCTGGCCGCCCGAGGCCTCCCTGCCAACCCGGGGATCTGGATGGTCCCGGGGTTCCGGCGCCCTAGCCGGTCGACCAGACCCTAGGTGTCGAACTCGGGCAGCGTTGCTTGCAGTGCCGCCTGCCCCGGGTCCGCGCAGAGGGCCAACTGCTCTCGGGGTAGCACCGCCCGGGTCAGGTCTTCCACGCCGGTCACCACCCGGAGCAAGCCCGCCAACGCCACCTCGTCTAGGTCCCAGTCCTCGCCGATCTGGGTCCTGGTGATGTCTTGGGGCCCGGTGTACATCCAGCAGGGGCGGGCCCGCTCCCGCAGAGGCGCCAGGTGGCGGCGCAGGTAGTCCGCCACCACAATCACTGACGTCAAGCCCGCCTGGCGCAGATCGTCGATGCGGTTCAGCACCGGCCGCATCCGCTCATCCTCCGCCGGTGCCATCTCCCAGATCGACCTCTAGGGTACCGCCACCACCTCCGGGAGCGTAAGGCGGTCGTGGGGGCTGACGTCGAGGTAGACCCAGTCGCGCCGCCAATCATCCCACTTGCTTTGCAGCACCTGGGGGATGTACACCTCCGTCAAGCCGTCCCGCAGCCGGAAGTTGCAGCAGCTAGCGACGTCCGCGGTGGAGTAGCCTCTCTTCTTCCCGGCTGGCCGCAGGATGAAGAAGTGGTGGAATAGTGCCACCGACGGCGGCACCCCGATGAACATCTCTCAAAAATACGTGAAGATCGCCAGGATGACCACCGAGTTCGGGCTGAGGTGCGGCATCTGAATTCCGAAGGTGTCGAGGATCTGGAGGAAGAACGTCGAGAACGGCGGCACTAGACCAGCCACCACGAAGGAGACGAAGATGACAACGCGCCCCGGCCGGTCCGTGGTGGGCGGATAGTTCGGCCTCCCGCTGGCCTTCGGGCACCATCATCTTCCGCACCCTGTCCGCCGCCTCCTCGTTGACGAACCGGGACTCCGGCAGTATGTTGTCGGGTGTCTTGTCGCGGCGGCTACCTCCCGCTCTCGGCATTGTGTCGGGGTGGGGGATGTGTTGGGACGGTGGGGGAAGAAAGGTGTGCTGATCGCCTAAGGGAGGGCGAGAGCTCAGGAGCGCAAGGAAGAAGAAGAAGGTTTGATCGTGAAAATGGCGTAAAGGGGCGGCGGTTCGCTCCCCTCCTCCTTTTATACCCTAGGGATTTCAAACGACTCCTGTCGCGGCGCGCTCGGTGTAACCGCCAGGCGAATCTCCCTCGGGCCGCGCGGTTGTCAGCAGTTGCCAGGCGCACTATCCTCGATATGCGCGGTTGCCACGTGCGCCGCCTGCCTCGTTATCACGTGCCTCGGGGGTCGACTGGACGCGAGTCCGTTCAGCTCCCCGTTGGGCCGTACCAGAAGCCTGGGCCGGAGAGGCCAGCGCCTAAAAACACGCCACGTGGTGTCGGTGCTGGGTTCGGCCTCGATAACGATGAAGGCCCCATCCGCAGTCTCTGGGCAGTCACCTGCCCATGGGCCCGGGGGCTGCTATCGGTGAATCAGGAACCAGGGGTCCCCGAATCCCGAGGCCAGACCATCAATCTGCCACGTGGCACCTTCCCGCGGGGTTCATCTCCGCGAGGTACGAAAAGACTAAGTCCCGGGAGAGGGCGCTCGGGGCCACAAATAGTGGTCCCCGAGTACCCGGTTTCCCCGATGATCTACGAAGACCATGTGACCGGGAAGAGAGTGCTCGGGGTCACAGATAGTGGCCCCCGAGCACCAAAGTCCCCCGACGACCAGAAGAGCCGAGTACCGGGAAGGGTGTGCCGGGGCTGCGAACAGTGGCCCCCGGGCACCCGAGTACCCCGAGGACCCAAGGAAGGTAGTTCCGAGAGAGAGTGCTCGGGGCTGCGAACAGCGGCCCCCGAGCACTCGATTCCCTGAGGATCCGAACAGTCAGTTTTGGGAGAGAGTGCGCGGGGTCATGAAATGTGGCCCCCGAGCACTCGGTTCCCCGAGGACCAAGAGAGGGCGTTTCTGGGAGAGAGTGCTCGAGGAGGTGAATAGTGACCCCCGAGCACTCGGTTCCCCGACAGCCCAAGAAGTCCTTCGTCGGTGGCCCCCAGAGGGGGTCCAGCACTGAGGTGTCAGCCTGTGAAAGGCCCGATGCCGTATTTAAGAGCGCGCGTGGCTTGTCACCTCCAACTGCTCCGGCCACGCTCGGTGTCAGTCCCTGCCATATTCTGGCAGAAGAGCGTGGGGACATTTAATGCACGGGTCCCATCCCACGTCATCCGACGCGGCTCGGGATAGCGTCGCAAGGCCCGAGGTGCCCCGCCTGCCGCCCTGCTGTGGCAAGCGTACAAGACCGAACGGGCACACCGGGCTGCTCTGCGGCTGCCCGGTGGGCCCTCTCCACGGCGCCCGTTGCCAGCGCCATTATGAAGACCGAAGACCGGGTGGGGGCGCGTTTTCAACCTCCCGTCACTTTGCGCAGAGGCCATGATGACTACCTTTCCATTTATGGTGCCTTGGAACTCGTGCCCTCCCTTTCAGGGCACGCTATCGTCGGCGAGTATTTAAGGAGCCGGCGGGCACGGAAAAAGACAATCTGAGCCTCCCAAACTTTTAGAGAACCCAGAACAGAGGAACGCTCGAACTCTCAGACACTTGCTCAGAGATTGAAGAACATCTTCGTACAAGCATAGAAGCTGAAGAACAAGGAGCCCGAAGCTCTAGGATAGACATACATTCTTGTAACCAGCACATTCCTGGGAGGCTTTCTCAGGGCATTTATAGCATCCACACAGGAGTAGGGTATTACGCTCAGTGCGGCCCGAACCTGTCTAAAAATCCCTCCAGTGCATTTACTGCGTTCTGCATTCGATCCTTCCACCCCACCTGCCATTGCATTCATACCCATTTATTTCTCCCGCAAATATATTCAGAATCATCCCCCCAGCCGAATCTCAATAAGGGGTCCCTCAGGATCCCTACGATAGGAGTTAGCCCTCCGACAGCGTAAATGGGAAATTTTCAAAATTACCCCTTGCACTAGTCGTATAGTTGAATGGATGTTATAGGAAGATGGTCTGTAATAAATGAGAGCTGCCGCATGTAAGACTGCATGTCCCTTATATGTAGCAAGCAAATTACAATGCTGCAACAAAAGTCTAGCAATAAACTTTATTCTTTTAATCAGAGCTTCGGCTAGTCCATTCTGAGTGTGGACATGCGGTATAGAATATTCAACTTTAATTCCCATACCGGTGCAATAATCATCGAATGCTTTAGAAGTAAATTCTCCAACATTATCCATTCTAATGGATTTCACGCGATGATCCGAAAATTATTCCTGCTTTGTATGATTTGAAAGATCAACTTTGTAAAGGCGTGGTTGATAGTAGATAATAGACATACATGCGACCACTTCGAGGATTCATCTATCAATACCATAAAGTACCAAAACGGGCCAGAAAGTGGCTGGATAGGACCACAAATATCCCCCTGGATTATGTCCAAGAATGCAGGGATTTCTTCTTGTACCTTCAAGGTAGACTGTCTTATTATTAATTTTCCGGTAGCACATACAGGGCATACAAAATCTTCCTGATTTGGGAAATTCTTCATATTTATGCCATGACCTTGTTTCTCATCATTCAAAGACCAGGGTAACCTAATGCCATAGGGAGAATAGTTTTGCACTAGGAGTGAACACTTCAGGTGCTTTAATGTGAGTGTAGTACAAGCCACTGCTCAGGGAGGGAAGTTTTTCTAATATTCTTACTTCACTATCACGCTTAGTGATGAGTAGGTGTTCCCAACCATCACATTCACTAGTTTCTACCTGGAAACTGTTAGCGTGAATATCTTTAAAACTTAAGAGACTTCTTGTAGATTCAGGGTAAAATAATGCTTATTCCATGTGCAAAGTAGTTCCTATAGGTAGTATGAATTGTGGCTCTTTCAGAGCCTATTATGCATTTATCACTACTAGTAACAGTCATCACTTTTTCAGAGCTATTTCTGATAGACTGAAAATACACATTTTCTTTTAAGATGGTGTTTGTGGTTCCACTATCCACAAAACACACTTCCTCCATGCGGGCGCCACACATATTCTATACCGAAAAATATTATTTGCAGCTAAGCTTGCTCTTCTTGAGCTTTTATTCATTCATTCAATCCTCCTAAATTCAGCAACTAGATAAATAGCTAATTACTCTGATTCTAGATAGAGTCTGCGAAATATTCGGCCACTTCGTCTTTAATGGCTTTCTTTTTTGCTTCATCTTTCATAGCATCTTCTACGGTATTGGTGGAGGGCAAAGTAGAGATCTGCATTCTTTATTGGAGGTCTTTTACCGCCAGTGTGGGAGCATCATCAACTTCCATATGAGATGCTTCCCTTTCAATTGCGGCTACTTTGTCCACTTCTGTCCCCACTGCAATGGTGAGGTGTGCTTCTAGCTGCTCCTTTTTCTTCTTCTGGTATGCTTCCATAACATGTTTTGGTGCTTTACAGATCTTAGTTCTGCTCACCATATGGCTTAACTTCTTTCTTTGTCTCACCATTATCATCACCGGGCTTGACTTTGTCTGCCATTATCATCACCAGGTTGACTTTTTTCTGCCACCACTTTCCTTCCTCTCGTCCCCCGCTTCTTATTGCGGTTCTGATTGACTTCTAGGCTACTGCTCTTTCCTTGCGGCTGGGATAAGGAGTTCTTGTTTATGACCTCATCATGAACTTCAAGAAGCTGCAACACGTTAGTCAGTTTTGAATACTTCTTGTATTTTGATTGACAATGAGTGCATGCGGATTCTGCCACATTCAGGTGGAAAGTGGAGAGAGAGTCTTCTCAATTTTCTCCTTTTCTATGATCTCTTTCCATAGAGACACATAATTGTGTAATTGCAGCATAGCACGGAGTTGGACTCTCTAACATGCTTGTAGTCATAGGAATGGAACCAAACCTATTCTTGCTCTACAAGAGGCTTGATGGTGTACTTAAGGCGTTCAAAACGCTCTTACAGTGCGTCCTAAAGTGACTTAGTGCTGATCATTGCCATGTACTCATCCTTCAAAGCAGGCGAGAGATGGTGGCGGAGAAAATAAAATGCTTGATCATTCTCATCCTTCGTGGGAACCATTGCACTACTTGTTCCTAGGCCAATGGCAGCGCTGAGCTTTTATCGCTCCAAGTACAATCCAGGACATCTGACGCCCAAGTGAGATAGTTGCGACCATCTGCACTCAGCTCAATGAACTCCTTGTTCGTGATGCCAGCCATATTCATATTCAAATGATGCAAGTATTACTATTAGTAAAGTTGCATCGTGTTGCTAAATTGGATTGCTGCAATTTTTTTGATATTTTCTATGCTATTATATGAACATTACTGAATTTAAACGCATAATAGGTAATTTAAATAGTAACAATAACATAGAAATAAATGTTGCATAATTGCTAAAACATATGCAAAATTCAAATTCTAGAGGTACTTTTCTGCAACAAAAAGTAATCTCAGGATTTTCTGCAAAGTCCTAGGGTTTATACGCAAAATTCCAGGATTTGCGTAATTTTCAAAAACCACAGGGTCTAATATGCATAAATCAGATCCTCTGGATAATTTTCAGAACAACCAGAGGTCTAAACACAAAAGATAGGGACTATGCTCAAATACTAAAACATCTGAGGGGCTTAATGCAAAATTTTAGATTCACTTTTTTCTTTATTCCCATTGGCCTTCTTCCTTATTTTGGCTGGCCCGTTCACATTGGGCCGGCCCGGCCCACTCCAGCCCGTGCACTTCACATAAAACAGGATGGCTAGGGTTTGGAAACCCTAGCCACCACTCCGACCTAGCATCGACCAACTTCAGACCGGCGGCGCACGGTGCAAGGGGGGCTGCGGCGGCGGCGAGCGGCGCCTGCGTGGCCGGTGTGGGGTGGCACCGGCAGCTGGCGGCGGGGCAACGTTGGTGGTCGGTGTGGTGCGGTGCAGCATCTACGTGGCCGTTGCAGAGCGGCGTAAGCGGCTAGTGTGAGGGGGCCGTGGCGACTACAAACGACTGCATGGCAGCATGCTAGCTGGGGAGGAGGTAGCGGCGCGCTGCCGGCGGTTGCCTGGTCGCTTCCAGGTGGCGTGTCGGGGCTACAGGAGCTGCAGCGGCGCTGTGGCGCCTGCTTTGGGCGGTGGGTGAGTTTGCCAGCTTGCCGCATGCTGCAGCGGGCAGTCGACTTCAAGTGACGACGGTTGGGCGTAGCCAAGCAAGGGATGAGGTGGCCTCCGGGGCGGCTCCATCAACCAAGAGGTGCGACGCGGTTGGCAGCCTACACGACGCACAGTGGGGCCACTTCGAGCGACCCAGCTTCGGGCGTAAGGCGAGCGACGGGCTGCAGTCGGCCGACACGGCGACGATGGCGCCACTTCAGGCGGCGCATATGCTAGAAGGCCGCCAGTTTCATGCCAGTGGAATACCCTTTTTTCAGTTTTGATCTGTGGCGGTGGCCTTCGAGCTACTGCATTCTTTTGTAGGGGTATGGCCTCCAGTTTGCTGGGCGACGGTGTGACGGCGGCTGCGGGGCTGACCAGCCGAGTTCATGCCGACGATGCAATGTTGTTCTCTGCGATGTGCTGTTCATGCATACGATGCTACTGTTCGTGCGATTCATTACTATTCATGTGATTCTCTACTGCTTCTTGTGATCCATTACTGTTCATGCGATTCCATATCTATTTTGACGCAAAACAGTAGTAGCGAGAATACGTACTGAATCGATCGTACCTTTCAATTCTTACGAATAGATTCGTGCCACGTAGGGCATATAAGCTAGTCCATGACCTGCCCGCTCGATGCAGTGTAGATCTGTTCCGCTAACTTGGTCTCCGGTAGAGCTTTGTGCTAATAACGTATTGTGAAACCTCTACAACTGGGTGTAGTCCAGAGATCCCTTAAGAAAACAATAGTAAAAAGGACACACAATGTAGGGAAAAAAATTTCTCTTCTTTATTCATCTGTATTTACAATGAGAGGTGTTGTCCCGTATATATAATATCAAATATTTATAAGAGATAGACTCAGTCTTCAAGAGATAAAAACCTTTTACTAAAAGATCAAATCTTTAAAGATCAAAATGTACTCAAATTCTATTGTAAACTTCCAGATTTCTTTAACACCTACTAGCTTGTACAAATATTGTACTACTCAAGTTTTGGTAGTAGCGCACTAGGAACTGGAGGGTCAAAAGGAAGTTGTACTTGAAGTATTTTTAAAAATAATTTCTTATGAAACAAAATGTGATGTTTTGATCGAAATGCTACGTCCACTTTTTCTTTTGAAAAGCTTCATACTCCACAAAATTCTAGCAACGGCTCCTTTTAAAATAGAAAGAAAGGAAAGTGCAAGCTGTAAAGCAACGGGCTCCCTGGTTTCGCTGCGGTCACCCTCACCGTCCTGTGCACGCATCCGCTGTAAGAGCATCTCCAACTAAGTTCTCATATTTGACCTCCAATTTTTTTTATTTAGGAGCTTCTCATCCAGATTTTATTCCCTATTTCTCAACGTGTTCCAACCGACCTCTTATATTTGACCCCCTATATTCGAATCACCTCTATTTTATTAATATCCGGTAACTCTCTCTCCTCTCTCTCCCCTCTCTTCCTCTCTCTCCTCTCTCCCAAATGAGGGGTTAGATGAGGAGCCCCTAGATGTAGAGGTGAAATCGGAGATTTGAGGGCTCCTCAAATATAGGGGGTCGGATAAGAGGTCGGTTGGAGATCGATTTTTATCGTTTTTTCCTCAAATATAGGATAGATAGTGAGAAGAGAATTTGATTGGAGATACTCTAATGTCTTTATATATCTACATATGATTTATTTAGCATACTGAAACATATATGTTCTTACTGAAAACTGTTTTTATGAAAAACTGCTTATGATTTTTAAAGAGAGTTGTTAATTTATAATCTTAATTTTTAAACTCTTAGCATATAGTTTTTCAGAAAAGACATTCTAAACTAGTTTATCAGTTTTTATTCATTTCATCAAAAATCAGATTATTAATTTTTTAAAAATCAGTATAAATTCAACCTATTTGATATAGCTTATAGCTTACAACTTGTTTAAAATTAAAAGTTGCTGATAATTCCACGCCGCCCGACTGCGTGACCATTGATCGTCCTCCCCCCCCCCCCCCAACGACCCCACACAAGCTTCGCCTCCCCATCACTCCACTCCACTCGCTTCCACTCCCCAAGCTGCTGCTCGTCCCGTGCCGGCGGCAAGGCAAATGGCCTCCCTCCGCACGTCCCTCCTCCTTGCGGCGGCGCTCTGCGCGCTCGCGTTCTCGGCCGCCTCCGCGTCCCGCGACCTCCGCCCGCTCCGCGCCGGCTTCGTCGTTCGCGGCCGCGTCTGGTGCGACACCTGCCGCGCGGGCTTCGAGACCCCCGCATCCACCTACATTGCCGGTGCGTTACCACGCCTCACTCCCGCCCGCCCTCCATTGTTAGCGTTTGGTGATTAAATGAAGAGGAAGTGAGGGGAAAAAAAACTTCCTTTTCTTTTCCCCTTGATCTGGTTTATATGTATGATGCTTCGACGAATAGCTAGTTTTGATGTAGTGAGAATGGTGTTAGACCTGCTGCTTTCTTAAATTAGAAAGTCGGTTGCATCTTTGGGATTGCTTAGAGCAGAAGTTAGCATTCTGTTAGCGTGCGTTCTCGTCTTTCATGATGCCCTCACGTGTCACTGATGCCATAGATTTGATCTACTTAGATCCCCTTGTGATTCTCTCTCTTTTTTTTCTTTTATTCAAAAGATATTCCATTGTGATGGGGAAATGTCTAAATGTTCTAGTGGATCTGGGAGATGTGTGGTTGCAGTACATGGTAAAACAGATATGAATGTGCAAGATATAAATTTCATATAGACTCGAATCTTAAGGTGATGAATGGATAAGCGAGATCTAAGATGGTAGGAGCAATGGTTGTGGTCGATGATGGTTCATGGATCGCATGGTTGGAACTTGGAATGGTGTACGGTTTGAAGTAATCGGTAGTAAATTGTTGGACACTGGGCTTTGGATCAGGCCATATTGCTCAGGTTTCATGATGCTACCTATAAGTAAAACAGGACCTGAATGTAGTCTGTTTACGAATTAAAATTGATCTGAGTCATCTTTTGATGTCTCAACTCTGAAATAAGTTTGTCTTATTCATATTACAGAAGAACCAAAAAAGCATCTGAACTTAACAGGAATTATCCTTAGGATGCAATCATTACTGAGCACAAATAGAAACACTCACTCTTAATTAAGAAAACAATCTCCAAAGTTCGTGAAAATGGATAATGTGGCAATGAGGTTTACTATCCGATACTTATATCTTTATAAAGAATGGATTTATCCTGCTAGAGAAGATTTGGTGAAATTGAACAATGTCGCTACTTGAGCAGCAGGCTGACTGCTGGTCTTATATCTGGGGCAGGAATTTGTTCTCTTCAAAGAAAACATACAAATGCACCATTAGCACAATTCAATACCTTAGATCAATCAAGTGGTTATGGTGCTTAGGAATGGCAGACAGACCCATGGGATTGGGTCCCCATAGGTTTTGCACCCGGCGGGTGCGGGTTTGGGTTCTAAATCCTGCCCACGGGTCTGGCAGATCAGGTACCCGACCTGTAGCGGGTGCGAGTGCGGGTTTAGACTTTCCCTCGTGGGTGACCCATGGGCACCCGAAGGCCTTGAAGACTTCTCTCAGCCTAGTCCGTTAGACTTCAAGCGTCAGCCCAGCCGTCCAGCCTAGCGGCCCAGCCGAACACCAAACCCTAGACCTAGCAGCCATTCGCCTATATCTCATTTAGCTCCACTCAGACGTTGCTCACTCAAACTTCAGTGAACCCGTCATCCGCGCCGCCCCACGCTGGCTGGCCATCCACACTGACCATCCGCCGTTCGTGCCCCCTCTGCCCCCATCCACCATCCGCACTACCTTGCGTTTGCCATCCGCGTCGCCCCGTGCTCGCCTTCCGCCGTTCACGCCACCTTGCGCTTGCCGTCTGCCGTTTGTGTGGAGGCAGAGCAGCCGCAGCAGCAACCTCCCTCTCTGTCCGGGTCAACAGGGACGTGGCACCGGCAGTGCTGGGGCTGCAGCTATGTGTGCTGATCGACCATGTTGTGCGCATCGATTGGTCCCTCCTCGACCGTATCCCCTGCGACTGTGGCGGCTCGCAGCTGGTAATACAGACTTCTCCCTCGTTCCCTCCCTCCTTGCGCACACAACACAACACAACCTTGTTCCCTTTGTCCACCCGCACTCGTCCAATTCTACCTAGCAATGGCGCGCTTGATGGAACCAGTAGGGAGGAGGCAGTGGCCGGCGAGAGATGGAATCCCAATGGGTACACGAAACCCTACGAACACCCGACGGGTGCGGGTTCGGGTGCCCTTTTTTGCCCGTTAGCCATTTTGGGTTTGGGTCGGGATGAGGCTGACGGGTTTCGGGTTGGACGTGGTTTTGCTTGCTCCACCTGACCCGACCTGACTCGTTGCCATCCCTAATGGCACTGATCTTGTAAGTTGAAGCATAAAGTTTTCTTTTGTTTGCTCCTCAAGGACCAGACTAAACACATGCAATCTGCTTCACTGAAAAAACATGGTCCTCCAATCCTATGAATGTGTTCTATGCCCAAGCAGTACTGCGGAAAGTTTGTTTCATCTTTTCTTCAGTTGTGCCTTTGCACAAGAATGTTGGCATATTCTTGGTATACAAACACTTGCCTCCACGTCTGCACAGGGTATCATGAACAGTTTGAAGAACTCACTGAATGCACCCTTTTTCATGGAGATCATCATTCTCATGTGCTGGAGCATCCATTGAGGCATGCAAAAGAACTTCAATGCAGTTCAGTCATCTATGGAGGCATGCAAAAGAACTTTCAGGAAGGAATTTGCCATGTTATCCATGGGGCAAAAGCAAATTATTTCCCACACATAGTTCATTGGCTAGATTCTTTACAGTAATTGGTTTTCCTTTTTTCTTTGTGCATAAACTTTGTGGCTTGACCAGCATAAGTAGTTTTTTGAGGAAAAAAATGGGTCAGTTCTAGCAGGCGATAGTTGCTAACTTTTTTATTTAGACAAGATGCTACTTGATTCTTTTGATAATGGCAGTTGAGCTTTGTCTTAAAATGCTGTGCAGTTAAACTTAGTATGAAATGCAACTGCTATTTTATTCATCTTGCCTGCATACTGCAAAAGAGAATGTTAGAAATGGAAATAGTGGTCGTCAAAACCATAGGATCTTATAAAGCAGGCGTAAATACGAATAAGTCTCGCATGAAGCAGCTTGTGCACAGATGCAAATTCAAAAGTAAAATAGATCATTGCATTTGAAAACACATAGCATTTATGGTTGTTCCATTCAATTATTAATAATTGTTACCCCTCCTTATGGACTTACACAACAGAGTTATTTCCCACGTTGTGACTTTGCGTACTGCCATACTACAACTGGAGGCAGTTATTTTTCCGTATTCAGTGGCAGCTATAATTGAAAATCATTTTACAGGTTATATAGGAACTTGGTATATATGATGACTTGAATGTTTGTTGGTTTTCTGACAGTGTTCCAAGTCTTCATATTTGATGTTTAATAATTTATGTTAATTCATGAGGGTTTCTTTGGTTCATAATTGCAAGTTGACTTGGACTCTAGTTTGTTAGTTTGTTCTTAGTTGACTCCACTTTCATTCTGGATGAAGCATGTATGAGCAGAGCTCTGAAACCCAGCGCAAAACAGGTTACTGCAGGTGCAGGACTGCAGTTTGTTTGGTCTAGCACCAGATGGAACCCTGATAGAGATTTCCAGCAAGACTAGGATGGATAATTGGATACTAGAAGTTCTTCACACTAAACTCTAACGTAACATTAAGAAATAAGACAATATTGGTTAGAAACAAAAATAATGTGAAATTCATCTTGAATAGTTGGAGCTTATTCATATCATGGAGTAATTCAGGCAAAAATAGGTAACGGGTCCCTAAACTGGCTTCAATTTACAAGGCTGGACCAGGCCAGGCCCGGCCCCAAGTCTCAGTCATTGAAACATTGCTTACAGAACAGGGCAATATCTTGCATGCTCTGCATGTAATGTCTCGAATGTGGCACTGCAGATTTAACCTGACTATATGACATGCATTGAGGACTAAAAAGGCAGCATTTCTGGAATACACCCGAAGAGAGTAGTGTGACTATCTTAAGCCAAAAAGACAAACTTATTTAGGAATAATATTTTTCTTTGGTCACAAAATATGGATCTTTCATGTTCACTGATTAGGAATGACCAACTCACTCGTGTCCAATTTTTTTGCCGAATTGGATACCCCGAATCCGAGTCGATTCCGAGTTGTATTTCATGCGTCCAAACTTTCTTTGCCAAATCAGACACTCAAATCCGAGTCGGATTCCTACACCCGTGTCCGTGTCTAGGTAACACTGTGCAAAACTAGAACTGAGGGCTAAAAGTATGATGTGCATCTATGGAAATAGGAATACACGATACTCCTAAAATAAGGCTGAAAGTTTGATGAAGCAACATTATCACTTAATTTTATATGTCATCAAAACTTAGTGAACAAAATATATTTATTTTTTTGCCAACTTTTAGTAATATGACACTTTCTTACTACAGGAGCAAAGGTGAGAGTTGACTGCAAATCAAAATCCACTGGGGCAAAGACATGCAGCTTCGAGGGACACACTGATCGCACTGGCACCTACAACATCCTTGTTGCCGATGAGCACGAGCATGAGCTGTGCGAGTCCGCCCTTGTCAGCAGCCCGGACATGGGTTGTGCCAAGGTCGTGGCTGGTCGCGAGAGGGCCCCTGTGTTCCTCACCAGCAACAATGGTGTCGCGTCCAATGTTCGTATGGCGAACGCTCTGGGGTTCCAGAAGGACGTCGCTCTGCCTAGATGCGCCCAGATCCTCAGGATGTACGAGGAAGACCGTGTCTAATGATACAGAGTTTGGCGCTACTCCACGAGTTACATATTTATGTGATGTCCGAAATGTTTGAAGATCTCTATTATTAAGACCAAAAGTACTGGCGCTTCTTAATAGCTTAGCACTTGAATATGTATGTCGATCTGCAGTTGAACTGGAAAATGTTATCCGCTACTGAATCAACCTATTAATGTTTACTATCTGGCTAATGTGATGCTGTTGTTGTCTTTGTAGCTAAGGTGCTGGATTTTTTTTTTTTTTTTATTTATTTTTTTTGCCTAAGCAAATGTTTGAGAT
This sequence comes from Phragmites australis, assembly GCF_958298935.1. Taxonomy (NCBI): domain Eukaryota; kingdom Viridiplantae; phylum Streptophyta; class Magnoliopsida; order Poales; family Poaceae; genus Phragmites; species Phragmites australis. The sequence goes on along the minus strand of NC_084941.1, from coordinate 16,761,848 downwards.
AATACTGGAACCTAACTAAGCTCCAAAGATTCGCGACCTGCTTATTTTCTCGACCAAGGGTTACTCCCCTGTGTCTCCCTTTTATTAATGAAATCCACATCAGGAATTGGACATGTGTAAATGTAGATTAGTTTAAAACTTATTCAGAGTTTAGAACCAGAGTTTATGTGGCACGCCGAAAGAAAGATGTTCAAAACAGAAAACATCAAAATGCCACCACACAAAAGGATTTCATCTAAGTACGGTCACTTCCTGAATCAGATCTGCTGCTTCAACTGGTAGTGTTCATCCCTTCTTCCCAGGTGTTTTTGCGACAAGCTTACCATGCATATGTTCCTTTCTCGAATTTGCCTCGGCCCTGATCGAAAACATTTGCGATGGGCAAACTATTCATTTGCCAATGAAATGACAGACTTGATAGTCTTAAAATACAAAAAATAAACGAAAGACAGCTTCGATGTTGAGAATGTGATCGGTATTTGCAATCACAAGCAACCCTGTCTTGCTCCTCTCCCCTTCCAACATCTCTTAATCTTTATCCTCTCATTTCTTTAATCTCGCTATCCCCCTTAATCAACCAGAACACTGAAAAAGTGCTGCCTCCATGGCATCATCAGGTTGCTGCTCAATGCTGATGCGACGCCAAAACCAACCATTTCGTACGCTGCATGATTAGATTAGTCCGTCGCTAATCCGTCGTAGGCGGCTTTAATCTGTTGGTTTTTCTTTGTGGCCACTAGTTAATCACGCATTTGTTAAACCCCGGCCTGATGAACGGAAGCCACAAGCTTGGGTTTAAAAAGTTATCCTCTGCAGCTTTCTTTATTTTGACCGGAGATTAAGAAGGTTACCGCCACTCATATAATGTTTTGCAAGGCTTGGGCAGATGATAGCGATGATAGATTGTGGTGATGGATCAACAGTTTTCATAGTGACAGATAACTAATTGCCAATTAATTCTTTTCGGTTTATTTCTTGGATTAGTTCTAAGGATTAAACTAAAATTGATGATAGTTGTGGACAGGATTTGGGCCAACATGAAGTTAGCACTTAACGGTTGGTCTCACATTTTCGTTGAGAAAGTTTTATGAATGTTTTGTGGTATTAAAGTTTGTAAGCATAGTTATTGAATGGATTATTTTGATGAAGGTCGGTCTCTTCTACGGTTCCTATTTCGGCTGATTTTGGAATTCAGACTTTATTTATTCAACATATGGCTATCAAGTTAATAATAGGCACTTGGAGAAGGCAATAGACAGACAAGTTCTTGGAGTAGTTTTCATTGGTCGAAGTTTTAAGGTACCTTTATATTTCGCCCATTGCCATTGTTTGTCCCATTTTAAATTGAAACGTGTATACCCCCCCCCCCCCCAAAAAAAACTTGAATGATAAGATTTTTTTTCCCTCTGTTTATCCAGAAGTATTTCTTAGAATCCGAGATATACAAGACATCTGTAGCCAGAAATTAAAAAATTATTGTTCTACTCAACCATCTTAGTATGGTTTATAGCTCTCCCACGTCCTCTTATTGCAAGAATTCTTGTCCTCTTGATTTTACATTGCAAAAAAGAACGTGCCACGGTAGAAAAAGGATTCAAATTTTTAACTACTAAACAAGGCTCTGGCTGGAGTGCGGCACCGTCAGTCTGTCCAGTCAACAACCCTCACCCCACCACCCCTGCCGTCGCCGGCCAGCAATAGCGGCAGAGCAAAGCTGCTCCTGTCGTGGCCTCCTTTTGCCCTTCCCTCCCACCCTCCCTCTTCTTTCTGCCACTGCCCCTCCAAATCTGGTGGCGCTTGTCCAATGGAATGGCAGCTGGTGTGGTGGAGGTCGATCTGAGCTAGCAGGACTGTGCCACATGGTGGTGGCCGACCTATGCCAGCTAAGCTGTGATCCATAGTGTGGTTTTCAATCTAAGTGGTGTGGCTGACCTACATGCTTGGTACGGTGAGAGGCTGTCGCCGACTCTAACTATAACCACTATTGTACCATGCGGAGTGCTCTGTATATAGTGTATCAGAGTTTGTTCTGCTACTACTCTTCCATCGGTGGTGGTGGTGGGATGGGCTAACTATCATGGTGGCCAAGGCCATTCCCCCAGTTTCGGTTCGGTCCTCTTTAGCCTCCTATCGACATGTGGTGGTACAACAGCCAATGGTGATGTAGCTACCATGCAGAGACATCTATTGCCTGCTGCAAAAGCATTGTGCCTGGTGCGCGGGGGACGTGTCCCATGTCCGCATTATTTTTGTTTCTTCTATGGCTTTGGATGTCTGCTGAGATAACTTGGTCCCATTATGATCTTTTTCTGGATATCATATAGAGCGAAAGTGTTGTGTCGGGTGCATGAGGAGGTGCTCAAAATCCACACAGTCTAGCAATGGGGCTCAAGTACGTTGGAGCACACTTTGAGTAAAGAGGCTCGTATGAAGCTCAAGGATGGGCCAATTGGGTTTCAACTGATTGTGTCCCTTGTCTCATTCGAGGGTGACGAATGGCTTTACGGGCCACCAACTTACGTATCAGTGGAGGTTTGGTTGACTAAGGATATTTGAGAATTGCTTTTAGGTGCACCTATTGTTCACCTTCTATTCGTGGGAGGATGTCCAAGTTTGAGAGTCATCGAAATCCTTTCAACATACATTCATGTTTGTTGGTACGCAGGTCGATAAGGTGGTTTTGACATCTAGATCTGGGTTTGAGACTTGGTAATGCTTTGTACACACTCCGTTTGAGTCTTTTCTTCTTTATTTTTTTCTTTTTCTTATGTAATGACTTAGTTCATCAGTGTCATGCGGGGTGTAGAGGCCGGAACATTATTTCATATTGAAATAAAGCTTCCTTCTTTGTTAAAAAAACAAGTTGTGTTTTTTCAGAAGAAAAAAAAAACTAACCAAGGATAAAAACAAGGAAAGAATAACAGATAATATAACAAACGAACAAAGGGAAAAGTGCTGTGCTGTATCACCTTTTGTACGTTCCTGGCTGAGATTGAAACAAGAATCGTTGGCCTAGAATCCTTGTGCTGACACAATTGGATCGAGCATGCCATGTCCCGTAAACCAGAAGCCGTTGTAAAGAACAGCCCTGTGCATCAAATTAGAATGTATGGGCGGCTATACCTCACAATCCCGTCACAGTAGCCCACGCCATGCTACCAGTATCAGCGATGTATTTTGGTTCCGCTACGTAGTGTAGTAAGCTAGGAAGCAAGCGATTCCAGGACTCGTTAGGAAAGTAGAATTTCCATAGGGATTTCGTAGTACCCCACGTCCTGCGAGTGAAGATGTCTGATATCCTACAAATACCTTCGGATTTCCGCACTATCACAATATGTATGCTGAAGATATAAGAAAGCTTCGTTATGCTATATACCTGTTTAAATCTTGATTTCGCACGGTGCTGCCAGAAATCCTATATATTGAAAAATGGCTAACATTGAAAACGACCAACACAATTTATATATTTTCAGCTTACATCTGACGGCCACAGAAACTTCGCATGACATTGTTTAATTTCCTCAACATCCAAAAACAAATTCCCGCAGCTAAACGAGGCCTAAACACCAGCTCCCAACAAGCTCCTTTAGACCTGTTGACACGTAGCACAGCTGGACACTTGACAGTTATCCATTGGTCAGCACGGCCAGTGCCTTCCTGCCTATAAAGACTCCTTGAACCATTGCAGCATATTCATTCCACTTCATGACTTCAAAACATCCACAGAAGCCAAAACTATAAACTAGCTGGCCAAGAATTACTCCTTGGCTTTTTTGCATCTTTCTTGATTGATGCAAGAATCCATGACCACAGGTCCACAGCCATGGATCGCCAATGGCGTCGCCTTCATGCCGCTGCTGCTACTACCAGTAAGCTTCCTGCCTCGTCACCGCCACTAGGCGCCGTGGAGTACAGAGCGCTAATCCACGCACTAGCCACCCCTGCACAAGCTGCTCCGGCAGTGCCATTCATGGTGGACACCGAGCAGAGCACGGCCATTGTTCTTGGCGCCAGCAACTACTACCACCTGATCACGCCGGCACCGGCGGCTTACTACTACCGCGTCGGCGGCCGTGTTGGCCCAGCGCCGCGCGCAATGAAGCGGTGCTACGGCCTGGCGTCGCCGGCGGCGCCGAGGACGAGGCTGTACCGCGGCGTGCGGCAGCGGCACTGGGGCAAGTGGGTGGCGGAGATCCGGCTGCCGCGCAACCGGACAAGGCTGTGGCTCGGCACGTACGACACCGCCGAGGAGGCCGCGCTGGCCTACGACGGCGCCGCGTTTCAGCTGCGCGGTGACGCCGCGCGCCTCAACTTCCCCGAGCTCAGGCGCGGCGGTCGGAACCTCGCGCCGCCGCTCCACCCGACCGTGGATGCCAAGCTCAACGCCGTGACGTCCGCGCCGGCGCCGGCGCCCGCCTCGCCCCCACCCGAGAACGCGGACATCAGGAACGAGTGCGGCTGCTGCTCCGCCTCGGAGACCTCGACGACTACTATGACAGCCGCCGACGGCGCGGACGCCTCGTCGACCGGGTCGTCGTCTGAGCAGGCGGCACCGCTTCTCGAGATGCAGCAGACACCGCTTCTCGAGATGCAGCAGCTGGACTTCTCGGAGGCGCCGTGGGACGAGGCCGACGGCGTCGGGCTGCGCAAATACCCGTCGTTGGAGATCGACTGGGACGCCATCCTCTCCTGATTATTTCCTGATCATGCGACACTATGAGATCTAACCAGCATAACAACAGAAATGGCAAGTGGCTGCTAAACGATGCCATTTCTGCGTTTGTGGTGCAGGAAGCTTCAATCGCATCGAATCGCTTAAACTAAGCTTGGTATTTTGTTCGTGACATTGTGCAGGAGTGTAACGCAGTGCTGTTACATCACCCAGGGTCACTTTTGTGGGTGTTGTCAGAAACAAAAAGGCTATGTGCATATGCCAAATATATACTACTAGTTTAGTACCACTCTTATGTGATGGATGCTGCTGCTGCGTCCTCAGAAATATAATGATTAATAATGAACAACATTGAATTGACACATTGGATGGGAATGTAATGGTTGTTTGTTTGTGTCGTGTTTATGGCTACAGTACTTTTTGGTGCGATCACACCTAAACAATATCGGAAAGGTTAAATGTCTTGCGAATGAAAATTGGGCGAGAAATTATTTGAATTTGTAGCCATAGGATTTGTTAGGAGATTAATGCTCACCATGGAGTGGTCGTCTTTTTCGACAAGGTTACGGTTCAGGATTTAGAGGGCACCACACTTTAGAGGAATGGCTATAGAGGTCAATCGGCCCAACGGTGATGGCAGAGGACCGCTGGTGGGTGGTGCTGGTGGCGGTGAGTACCGTGCTCATAGTGGTCAGTGGAGGGTGACGGCTCCAGCAGCGATGCTGCCGCTAGATCTAGGCGGGATGATGCATCCAAGATATGCATCATATATTAGTACGCTTTCAATGTAAAATGTCTTTATATGCCACTTTCCAACATGTGCTTTCATTGAAAGTATTGCATAAAACTAATAATCATGTTTAACACTTGAACATTACATATTTTATCATTGTATCATATTAGTATCAGTATTTATTGGTTTTCGTATAAAATGTGTTATTAAACTCCAATGGATGAACTAGGATGAAATGAGTCAAGTCAGAGTTAATTGGTGGAGTTATCGATACCTAATTAGCCACCTAAAGCTTGAATAAATTATTTGGGCTTCTTAGCGAGCTCAAATGAAAAAAATCTATAACTATAAAGTTATATATCTCATCGAGGGATACATGTTCCATATAAAGATCATTTTCATCTCACTATGAATGAACTTTCTATGATTTTTTTTGAAAATGAGCCACGCAGAGGGAAATATAGAATATTCGGAAGGGTCGGATACGGTATTATGGCTGACCTTACCGCCCTCAGGAGGAGCTTGAGACGACCCTGTTGAAGCCCTTTGCCCGTATCAACACTGATTCGATTGGAACTTATTTTAGGAGGTTTATTGGTATTTAAGGAAGATATTTCAACGTAGAAACCACTCATTAACTATTGGATTGAATTAGCATTAGGTCATCTCCAACAGAATCTTTAAAAATCCATCCCCTAACACTTGAAAAGGTAAAAATACTGTCTTCGTTAGAGATGGCCTTACATTGGAAGATAGGAAGACTTCACATGCAAATAAAAGGCTATCCAACCCTAGACGTGACCATACATGAGAGGAGCACGTCCCCAATAGAGGGAGGACGCCCCTTGGCTCCTCCAGGCCTTCTCCACGTAGCCACTCCTATTTCACACCATATCCATGCCCTAAGGCTTTGTCCTAATGCCATTACTATAGAATATCACATATGTAGTGCCCTATCAGTGCCAGTTCAACAATAATCGGTATTGAAGGCGTATCAGTGTCAGTTCTTAAACTCCCGCATGCGAACCGGCATTGATAGTGACTGTATCAGTACCAGTTCTGATAATCAGTATCAGTGTCGGTTCTAGTTACGAATCACCACTGATGATTGCTACTGTCATAGCTCATCTTAAAAAATTCATAACTTTTTCACACGAAGTCGGATGGGAAAAAACTTATATAAAAAGTATAGCTCTCGATGAGATCTACAACTTTGTAGTTGAAAACCTTTTAATTTGAGATCATTTAAATACCCAAATAATTATAATAAAGTTACATCAGTGGTCGATGACAACTCACATTAAAAAATTCATAACTTTTTCATACGAAGTCGGATGGGGAAAACTTTATATGAAAATTGTAGCTCTCGACGAGATCTATAACTTTGTAGTTGATCACTTTTTTATTTGAGATCATTTAGATATCCAAATAGCTATTCAAATATTCGGTCAGAAGATGTCAAAAGGATTTATTTTGCTACTATACTCACGAACAGACGATAGCTGGGATAGTTAGATGGGTCATATGTGCGTACAGGCTGTGAGGTCTTGAGTTCGAGTCTTGGTTGGCGCATGCGAGCGAATACTACATGAATTTGTGAATATTGAGCACGGTCGGGTGGGTAGCCTCTGCTCGGGTGTCTCTGGTTGCGAAAAAAAATTTTGAAACTTTTTTTGTCCGAAAAACGTTGAATCGAGACCGACTATCAATACCGGTTGGAGCCACCAACCAGCACTGATAGTGATTTTCAGTGCCGGCTTCATACCCAGCACTAATAGTCAGTGACTATCAGTACCGAGTAATCAGTGTCGGTTCAAAACCCACTACTGATAGCGATTTTAAACCTACACTGATGAGATATTTTGGTGTAGTGTGCCGTCATCACTGTATCCACCATCGAATGCTGATCTCCACCATATTCATTACCACAATCTCTTCTCTATTGTAAATAGGGGGTCCCTAGACAACACCATACTTGTGTTTGCATCTTATTTAATCATACACTTGCATCTTGTGTCGATCAATATATTAGATATAACTCTTTGTATGATATATACATCATTGTATTGCATATTTATTCACTTTTACATGGCTGCCCCAATTATGCATGACTAATTGACTATGGTCTTAGGCATATGGTGATCTAGTACGAAATAGGGTTTAGTTGCCTTAATGCTTTACTATTCATTGCCTCTATCATGCCATCCTAATGTAGTGTAGGAAGACATACTTACATTATGATCTTGCGTAGTACTTCCACTAGCATAGTATTAGATAGGTTTATGTGTATGAACATGTGATATGGTGAGTGATAGCCTCAACGTACGAGTGGATTGTATGTTTATCTAAGGAGTAATGGTTAATCCATATAACATAATGCGTTGGTCCGAACCTTGCGGTCTTAACACGGGAACCATCCATTTGGGAGGAGTTTGGTATGGTGGATAATAGTGTTGCAACCTCCGAACCAAGCTAGTAACTAAACTAGGAAGACCGCTGTTGGGGAATGGTCTCACAGGCCCCCTTCAGAAGCTCAGTCGAAGACCTCTGCGGCCACTAGTTACTGACAGCTTACAGTTGTTGTGGGCCTGTCATGTGTATGAATCGTACGATGCCCCGAAGGCATGCTTCGGGGCAAAACCGCAGTAACGTCTCTGATGGATGGAATCGGCGAAGCCTACACTAGACCTTCGGAGGTAGACCAAAGGCCTTCGCTCAGTGTTGCGGGGGACTAAAGGGACACTGTTGGTTTGAGGCAGGCAAATCCATCATCGGGCCTTCGGAGGCCGGTCGAAGATCTTCGCTTGGAGCCACCAGAAGGACGACCGAAGAGAGGTCGAAGGCATCATCAAGCCGGGGCCTTCGGAGAACAGAGCAAAGGGTGACCTTTGCTAACCGAAGACAATAAATGGCAGAGTTGTAAATAGGCCGGTCAGGCTTAGGAAAGTGCCAAACTACCCACAAATATTCTGAGAATGTGGCAGTTAGAGGGGTAATGTTGTAAACTGTAACGAGAGTGGTTAGGTACAGCCTATAAATAGGCCAGCACTATAACCGAAAAGAGAGAGAGAGAGAGAGAAAGACATTAATAGCAGTGCACAATTCCCCACTTTGTCAGTTCATCCTCTTAGCCTTCAGATCACCTCAAGGTTCCATAGTCCCTCCACCTTGTTTGGTTACAATAGTTCCAAACAGTTGGTGCCGTTCGGGGGGATCGATACATTACGAAGCCATGCCACCCAAAAAGAAGCTGAAGGCCGTTGATGGATTAGTGGCACAACAGGAACAACTTTCGGAGGGTGGCACAACCACTGTTGACCCTTAGGTAGCGGCGGACGCAATTCTCACCACGCCTGAGGCGGTTGAAGAAGTTTAGGAAGAAGAAAATGATATGGTTGGGCTGGCCAAGGGGGATGGTTGGGTTCACGAAGACCCATTTCACCAGGAAGATGGAAATACTTCAATGCGAAGGATAGAGGCCGGGCTTCACACTAGACTCGAAGCTTCGGCAGTAGCAAAAGGAAAGGCACCTCATGTTGAAGAGCATGGCGACTTCGGCCAATTAGAAGAATATGAAGGCGAAGATGAAGAAACCGAAGCAGAACGAGCGTGCGGCTAGAAGCCGAAGATCTGGAGTGACAAATTGCATAGAAGAGGCGTATGCTAGAGAGCTTAGCAGCAAGTTGGAAAGTGGCTGAATATCGTCGACAAGCTGATAAAGCCAGAAGAACTCTGGAGCAAATGCAAGAACAAATTAACATGCTGAGGAGGGAGGGGGAAGAGACATAGAACATCATCACACCTTCGTCAGTGTTTACAGCATGGCCTGTGCAAGACCTTTGACATAGGTCACGTGAAGGTGATCCGGAATCACCGCTCTCCATTGGGTTGCAAAACCAACCCTAGCCTCTAGGTTTCAAGATGCCTAGGGTAGTAATGTTTAATGGAGAATCAGACCCAAGGGGGGTTGAGAAGGTCATAGAAGGCGACCTCTTCACAATTAAGCAGCAGCCACTGGAGCCATTGAAAGACTATATGCGGCGCATTGTACATGTGCATTGTCAGGCGAAGGGCTTGAGCGAGGACACGATCGTCAACACCGCTATCCAGGGCATTAGAGGAGGGCTATTGGCAGGAAAGCTCACATGCAAGAGGCTGCAAAGTGTCCATGAACTCTTCAACAAAATGGAGGAGTATGCAAGGTCCGAAGTGGACCATCATCGAAGGAAGAGAAAAATGGCAACGTCAAAAATGCTAAAGCCCCATTCCTAAAACAAGGATGCAAACGCTGGCCAGCCGAAAGACAGGACGAAGAAACTAAAGAAACATGAGTCCTTCGGGTACACCCCAAAGCAAAAGAGGTCAACTAGATAGAACTCGTGCTCGAGGACATCTCCCAAGAGGTCGTCGAAGCTCAGGGCAGTGGAGTACGTGGTGACCAAAGCAGTAGAGGTTGCGGAGGCCGAGGTGCCCGACGAGGACAAGTACCTCATGACCCAAGCATGTTGTACTGTGAAATACATGGCAAATGTGCCAGTCATACAACTAAACATTGTCCACATATTGTAGCTATGAAGGAAGGCCTGGGGAAGCAACCCTTTGACCCAACATGAGTAGTGCATCATGCTACGCCATATAGGTAGAACAATGCATGTCAATATCAACAGGGCCAAGGCTAGGCTTATGGGCCAAACCTTCGGCCTTTGCTCCTCAATAGCGTCCAATGACATCGGTGCAGCCGCATGGGCCGACACCTTTGGCTCCACCAGGTCAGACCTATGCTCAATCTATGGTTATTCAAGCACTACTTCCACCCCCTCTGCCAAGACCTGCAATCGAAGCTCTCCTAGAAACCAGTAGGTTGGTAAATACAGTAACACACAGATTGAATGTGGTTTTGGCAATTGCTGGTGGCTCTAATCAGGAGACCGAGTCTAAGAGGCGGCGAAAAGAATATGTTCGAAGGGTGAACCACGTCGGTGTGAGCTCCGCTTTCATCTATTTGAAGTGGTCTCATGTCCCCATCACCTTCTCTCAGGAAGATATGAGAGTCCTAGAATATCCATGTACATATGCCTTCATTATCGCGGCTAACATTTCAAGCAATGAAGTCCACATGATCTTAATAGATTGTGGTAGCTTGACAGACATCATCTTTGCTGACACTTTCGATAGGATGGGTCTGCAGTGAAGTATCTTACAACAGGCTGGATTACCGTTGATAGGCTTCGATGGAATAGGAATCAATGCTTTGGGCAAGGTACAGAGTCCGATATCCTTTGGTGAAGGGTCAAATTTTTGGATGGAAGATATTACCTTTGATGTCATCGATATAACCTATCCATACAATGCCATATTTGGAAGAGGGGTTTTAAACAAGTTCGACGCAACACCACACCATGGTTATTTGTGCATGAAGATACTTGGTCTTGAGTGTGTCATAACGGTGCAGGAGATCAGCAAGCAGCTCACAAAATTAAGGTTGGATACACTTTGAGTTGCCGCAATGTTCACGTCGTAGCAGATCCTGTGTCAAAGCCCTAATAAGGCGAAGATCCACTAAAGACACAACGAGTACCGAAGGCAAAGCCCGAAGGCCAGACCAAGAAAGTGCTGCCGTATCAGAATAGGAAAGATAGAGCAGTGGTCTAGGAGCTAAAATGACCAAGGAGGCTGAGTGAAGGATGATAGAATTCCTTCGTTCGCAATAACGAAGACATCTTTGCATGGTTGCCAAAAGACTTGCAGGGTTTCAGCATAGATATTATCAAGCATACTCTGAATGTTGACCCGAATGCAAAGCCAAAGAAACAAAGGCTTCAAACGGCTTCAAAAGAAAGAGAAGATGAAGTGAAGGCTGAGGTGCAAAAGTTGCTCGATGTTGGGGTCATACGCGAAGTACTACACTCTGAGTGGCTGGACAACCCAGTGTTAGTTAAGAAAAGCAACGGTAAATAAAGAATGTGCATTGATTTCATAGACCTAAACAAAGCTTATTCGAAGGATGACTTTCCTTTGCCACGAATCGATCAATTAGTGGACTTTGTAGCTGGCTATGAAATGTTGAGCTTTTTGGGCGCATATTTCGGATACCATCAGGTTTGGATGGCGAAGAAGGATGAGGCAAAAACAAGCTTCAGAACCTCCTTCGGAATATATTGTTTTGTGAGAATAGCCTTTGGCATTTAGAATACCAGAGCTAGCTTCGCCAGGTTGGTCCAAATTGTGCTGATTGTCACAGTTGGGAAGAAATGTATCTGCGTACGTTGACGACATAGTCATTAAGAGCATCAAAGAAGACAATCACTTCGATGACCTTCGGGAACCTTCGGCAATCTACGAAGTGTGGGACTAAAACTGAATCCTGAAAAGTGTGCATTTGGTGTGTGCTCTAGGAGATTGTTGGGTTTTTTGGTGTTAAAAAGGGGCATCGAGGTAAAACCAGAAAAGATACAAGCAATACTAGACATCATGTCTCCGCAAAGCAGGAAAGATGCACAACGCTTGGCTGGAAAGTTGGTAGCCCTCAGTCGATTTATTGCCAGATCTGTTGAGCAAAGCTTGCCTTTCTTCAAAACTCTCAAAGGCTTTGTCCCTTTTAGATGGAGTATGAAGCAACAAAATGCTTTTGATGCACTAAAAGAGTATTTGATGAAGCTCAGAGCTCTGACTAGCCCAAATCCAAAGGCCAAGTTGTTGCTGTACATAGTGGCTTCTCCTTCGGCAGTAAGTGCAGTACTTGTGCAAGAAACGCAAGTCAATGAAAAGTTGCAACATCTTCCGGTCTATTATGTTTAAGAGGTTTTGGCATGACCGAAGAGGTTCTATTCTAAAATGGAAAAAAATGGCATATGCAATGGTGATGGCGTCACGAAAGCTTCAGCATTACTTCACGGCACACAAGATAACAGTGCCGACCTCTACTCCCCTTCGTGACATGTTCAAAAATCATGAAGCCACGGGAAGAATTGGAAATGGGCCATGGAAATAACACCTTTTACATTGTCCTTCGTCGTGCAAACGACGATAAAATCTCATGTCCTGGTGGAGTTTTTGGTAGACTGGACACCATAGGCCGAAGACCAAGAGGAAGCAAAATTAGACCTAGTGTGGATCAAATATTATGACAGAGCTTGGTGAGGGGGGGGGGGGGCTGGCACAACAGCAGTTGTATCTTCACCTTCGGGCATAAAGCTGCGATATGCAACCTGACTTGATTTTCGGTTGATAAACAATATTCTAGAGTACGAGGCAGTTCTCCTCGGCCTTCATAAAGCATGAGCTCTTGGTGCCCAAAGGGTACTGGTTAAGACAGGCTCCTAGGTGGTCGCAAGCCAGATTGACATAACATTCCAGACTAGGGAGCTAGAGCTGGCTAAGTATATGGTAGTCATGCGAAGTATGGAAAAGCATTTCTTGGGGTTCACTGTCAAAAGTATATCAAGAAATGATAATTCCGATGCCGATGACCTCGCCAAAGCTGTGGCACAACACCTACCATTTCCTCTAGATGTTTTCCATCAAAATTTAAAAATACTAGCTGTCGAAGCCCCTCAGCAGGTGGCATGTAGCATCATTGCGATTGACATCGTGGATTGGCGATCTTCTATAATGGGTTACCTTCGGGGTTGTAACCAACCTGAGGATCAGGTGGAGGCAAAGCGTATGATGCAGAGAACCAGAAACTATAAGATTGTGGGAGCTGACCTGTACAAGACGGGAGTTTGTGCACCGATGCTTTGTTGCATATCCTAGATAGAAGGGAAGGATTTACTTAAAGAAATACACGAAGGGCAGTGTGGCTCGCACATCAGCACTTGAGCACTCATAGGGAAAGCATTTAGGTAAAGATTCTATTAGCTAAGGGCCATCTCTGATGCGTAAACCATGGTCTAAAGCTATGCAAAGTGCCAGTATATGGTGAAGGGCTCGACCAAGCCTTCATCAGAGATACAACTTATCCCACCAATTTGGCCTTTGACTCGGTGGGGGATTGACATCATTGGCTAGTTGCTATCTACTCCATAAAACCTTCGCTATACTGTGGTGGTAGTTGAATACTTCTCCTAATGGGTGGAGGTAGTCCCGCTAGCAAAGATAACTTCAAAAAATGTTCAAAAGTTCTTGTGGCAAAACATCATCTTGCTTTGGTGTTCCTCATGAAGTAACAGTCAATAATGGGACACAATTTGATAGCGAATGTTTCACAATTTTGTGAAGACATGGGAATTAAAGTTTGCTTCACTTCAGTACATCATCCTTAGTCAAATGGAGCTATGGAGAGGGCGAATGGCATCATCTTGACTGGTGTGGCCATGCGCCTGCAGGATCTGCTGAAAGGGAAGTGGGTCGAAGAGTTGCTGAAGGTCCTGTGGTCGATCAGAACAACAATGACTAGGCCAATGGGTTTCAAGCTGTTTCGCTTGCTCTTTGGAGAAGAGGCTATGACCCTATAGGAGCATAAAAACAAGTCGTTCTGCGTAACAGCTGAGATAGCTCAAAGCAAAGAACAAGTAGCAAAGGATGCACTAGAATAAATAAGAATGTAAGCCAATGAAAATTTGGCTAAATACCAAGAAGAAACCAGAAGATGGAGGAACAAGAACATATCTCTGAAGGAGTTTGCTCCAGGGGATTTTGTGCTTTGAAGATTACCAAATGCTTCAACTGTGGAAAGTTGCAGAGCAAATGGGATGGACCTTTCTTGGTGAAGAGTTCAAAGAGGCCTGGGTCTTACCACTTGGCTACCCCTGAAGGAGAAGAGCTCCCACACACTTGGAATGTGGATAGCCTTCACAAGTATTATGCATAATCGAAGATGTCAAGAGGGACCTTCATAGTAATAGGCGAAGCCCTTGTAATAGATTTACTTTCATGAACTTTTAATTTTAGCATTTCAATTCAAGCAATGTACAAGTGTTGTACTCTTTTTCTCATAGAGGGAACTCCCTCGTCAGGGTGTGAGGTTTTTAACGAGGTAGTCACCTTTGTAAACACTTGTGATTATAAGAAATTACCTCCGAAAAAACATATGCTTTGATATAATTAGTGCGTAATTCACCGTCGAAGTGTTGCAAGCTTTCGCTTGAAGAATGCACACAAATCAATAGAACAAGGTGGGCCGAAGCCAGCCAGGGAGAAGTCGATGTTAGGAATGTCAAAGTGTGCTTGACACCTCACCCTTTGACTTATAAGATAGGTTCTTACTCGGAGGAAAAAGCTGAAGTGTTTTTCATCCTTAAAAAAGGCATCCCACCTCTCGACTTAAAAACAAAAGTGTCTGCCCTCGCTCTGAAGACTAAACTAAAGTCTTCGGATCATAAACAAGACAGGGGGCTAAGAGTACCTACCCTCACTCCAAAGAATAAACTAAAGTCTTCGAATCATAAACAAAGACTGGGGCTAAAAGTGCCTACCCTTGCTCCAAAGACTAAACTAAAGTCTTCAAATCATAAAGAAGATGAGGGCTAGGAGTGCCTGACCTCGCCTCGAAGACTAAACTAAAGTCTTCGGATCATAAACAAGATGAGGACTAAGAGCGTGAGCCCTGCACCAAAGCAAAAAAGAAAAAGAAAAAAAGGGGCTTTGCTCAACCTTAAAACAAAGGCAGCAAACCTCTCGATTAGAAACGAAAGGCTCACAATGTGAAGCAATGAAAGAATCTTATCCTTGCTCCGAAGCTTTACTTTCCACATACACATGTTATGTCAATGCATCAAAGCGCAAGTTCTTCATGCATACATGCCAAGGTAATGCTAAATCTCGAATAAAAAACAGCATGCCTTCGATTTTGAATTAGAGAAAGTTCATGTCACCAGACTCATAGTGGGGGAAACACACCTTAGTATGAATAATTAAAACAATACTCAAATTAGAAATGAGAGTAGCACACAGGAAAAAGGAAAATGGTCTTCGGACACACATGCTTTGGCCAATATGATTTTGGTCTTCGAGTCAAAAGATATGAGCGAAGACACAGAGTCATAGCAGCGCTCAACTACATTGCTGTTGAGGGTCCTTACGGCTTAAAAGTTGGGTGGGGGCATGGCATTTTTTCCATCGACGCTTCACACGCATTGCTGCCGAAGGTCCTTACGTCTTAAAATTCGGGGGGGGGGGGCATTTTTCCATGGACACTGCGCTAGCATTGCTGCTGAAGGTCCTTATGGCTTAAAAGTTAGGGGGGACGGCATATTTTCCATCAACACTTCATGCGCATTGCTGCCAAAGGTCCTTACAGCTTAAAAGTCAGGGGGGTGGGGGTGGGGGCAGCATTTTTTTCGATCGACCTATGGCTCAAATGTTGCACACTGGAGACTCAGTGGAAGAATGCAACATAGAATAACAAAGATTAATCTGCGAATTCATCATTGTCAGGATCTATAATATCTTTGTACATTTGGCTGCGACCAAGTTGAAAGGAAATACCCCGCCTTGTTGAAAAAAGGTTTTGTTGGATCCATTGGGGAACCGATATAACTTTACAAAGAAGTGTCTGCCGAAGATACATTCTGATCACTATCACCTTCGATGAATGTAACCACTCATGATGGTTGCGGTCGTTGCTGGTAGCAAAACTGCAAGAGTGAAGTGGTGTCATACACTTCGTCAACCGGCTCAGGCTTCGGCTCAAGAAGCCCTATCAGAGGGGCAAATTCCCCACACTCTATTCTACGAGTTTCCCTCTCAACCCTTCAGATCTCTATGTCCGAAGGGCGAAATGACTCCCAAAACACTTTCAAATTAGCATTCCTTGCATCATAGACTCGGGCCTTCGCTCACCAATAATGGTAAAATTCTTTGTCAGGATGGTGATGACGGTACAATTCCCAGCAAGCCCATGACACATAAAAGTGGTACCACATCATAGTTATGGGAACAACATCTTCGACTACTTGCACAGAGTCAGAAGGGACAACTTGTGCAGGAAGCGAAGAGTATCAAAATGTTTAAAGAAGAAACTAAGATATATTACAAATGTTATGAATAATATTGAATGTCTCAAGTGCAACTAAACAACCGTTCAGTTACACTCACTTCGGACCTACATTTTGTGCACCATCAGCTGCTTGTGAAGAGGTATGTGCTGAAGTGGGCTGGGCAGAACTTCCTACAATGGCCGAAGCATTCATGGCCTTTGCAATAGCCTAAACAAAAACAAGTCAGATCTAAATGAAAAAATAATGAAAAGACACTAACATATAGAGAATAGTTACTTACACTATGGCGGTTGTATTCCACCTCCTGAAGTGCAAGGGTGTGCCCGCGTTTGCACCAAAAGTTGCTTGTGGAGGCCCTGGCGGAGGCCTTCGAGGCCTTTGATACTGCTCTAGTGGACATGTCCGACGGGTAGCAGAATGAAGCGCTTTGGAGTGCCATGTGATGGTCGTAGCCTGTCAGATCCAAGGATTGGATAATGCTTTGGCATGAAATCATAGCACAAAAATCACCAAAAAGGTGAGCCGCTTGTTGAAGGCTGCCAGTCGATTATGTGATCCATTGGAGGAGACCGCCTAGGTCAACTTGGTCGAGGGTTGGGGCCACGGCCGAAGCGCCTAGCTCTTCAAGAGTCTAGAAAATAGCTTGGCTAGCTTCAACTGCCTTTGGCTCCAAAATATCAACTTTATCCCAATAGCATCACAAGAAAATTGCTTTGCCTCGCGCAACGCTTTGTTTAAGTGTTGGTTTTCAGCTTTCTCGGCATCGTAGAGAGCCTACAGTTTTGATAAGTTCACTTCAGACACCGTCATGCATTACCCAAGGGCAGGCACCTCTTGCTCCAGTCCTAGCGTACCCGAGCAAAGGATTTCCACCTTTTTTTCTAACTCTTGCAACCTCGCCTATCAAAAAAATTCTTTCTGCTTCGCCTCGGCCTTTTTAGCTCTTTGGAGCAGCAGGGCCCTCAATTCCTCCACCCCTTTAGTATGAGCTTCGGATTGTCCTACTTGTTGGCACAAAGCACGTGAGAAAAGCGTAGTCTGCAACAAAGCATAAAACACTGCAAGAATGATAATACGAAGGGAGGCTTAGTAATAATCAAGACTACCTTTGTGGTTGCCATGTCGAGGGTGTCGATATGTTTAGTAGCAGGTTTCCGTGCCAGTGGAATTTCGAGCTTGGGGAGGATGAAGCTGCTAATAATGTTCTTCGCATCCTTCACCTCCCCGTCACTAGGTTCAAACGAAGACACTTTTAGCGCTTCGGTAGTGATGACCCTAGCATTGCTCGAGGTAGCCAGCGGCATTAATTTTTTGCCACCGCCAAGGCGCAGATATGGTGAAACATTCCCACCATCTTCGGATTTTGAAGCCTATAGACTTTCGGAAGAGTTGGAGTCTGAGCTAAACGAGCTAGCTCCCTCAATTGCGGTGTCATCAGAATAGGCCCCTTCACCATCCTTGTCACGATGAAGCATAGTCTCATCACCGGCTGCTTCGTCGGTGACCCACACTTCTGGTAGGACTTTTTCATCATCATCGCTCAAAGTGAAGAGAGGGGAGAGGGTTATTGGTGCAGTGCATGCAACATGTCTTGGCGAAGGGATGGCCAGTTCCGGCATGTCCTCTGGAGGTGCCTGCCGGAGAGGTGTCACTAGAATGGTGCTTGGAATCCTGACACCTTTGTCGTCCCTAGCATCGCAAATGAGGTCCTCATTAGGGCGAGCAAACTTCTTTGAGAATCCAATCTTTCACTTCTTGTGAACATGGGCGAAGGGTTCCTGTCCTTCCTTTTTCCTTTCCCATTGGCGTCTTCAGCCTCTTTAGCACCTCCAGTAAATAGACCAGTGGCTTTTGGTCTCCCTTTGTAACTGAGGCCTCAGAGCTTGGCAATTTTGTTAAGTCGGCAGCTGACGGCCAGTTCAGCATAGGCTTTCCCTTTGACTGCGGTGAATTTGCCTAGAAGAAGATGGGCTTCGACCTCCACCTCCACGATGGTCATAGCTATATCAACATAGAAACATAAGAACAAATAAAAAAAATCCATAACCAATGTAATTTCACTTCTCCTATCTCGTTTACTTCTCCCTTCTCTGCTTTAGAGCCTGTCCCTTAGTGCGGTCAGGACTCCATACTTTCGGGCAACAAAGCTTACAGTTGTTCACCTAGGCATCCATCACTCTCCTCCTAAAGAAAAAAGATGCCAACATAGTCAAGGATTTTAGGCCAATCAGTATCATTTCGCACTGATAGCTCTTCGGCTTTCTTGAGAAGAGTTTCGTCTGGAGTACAACATTATATACCGAAGGAGTAGATACCTGGTTTTCCTGCGAAGTCAAACTCGGGATGGCAGAGTCCTTCGAGACCTTTTGGCCTAAAGGATGGAATGGTCCACCCTCTGCTAAGGGGCTACACGGCCATGGCTATGAACTCTTCGACGAAGGTCACAAGTGCTAAGGTACTTCACACACCTCATAAATGCTTCAAAGGCCTCCCATTAGGGACCCCTTATTGCAACATCCGAGGTGCGATTACTTCTGTAGTTCTCGGTCTTTGACACAAGATAGTCCTTTTTATCTACTTTATGGTAAAACCACCATTGTGTCCAGTTCTTGGGTCATTTGTTTTTATAAGCCATGGTAGGCGTGGCTACACCTACCCGGTAGGTGACGTTCACGCAACCGTAGTGGGCTTCACTCTGTACGTTGTCGATGAAGACCAGCTTTGGCTGGTGATGGAGCTGGTGGGCCGCAACGAAGGCCCTAGCTGAAGCCTTCGCTCATTCGGATCTTGCCACCCAGGCAAAGAGGCTGAGCCGGATGATAGCGTTTGGCGTCAACTGATGTAGGTAGATTTAAAAAATCTTAAGAACCTTCACCACCATTTCATCGGACGGCAGGCGAAGTCCAGCTCTGAAATAGTCTACAACGACAATAGCTTCATCATCTTTTGGTGTCGGGGTCTCCTAGTCTTTCGGAAGCCTGGCTTTTGTCAAATCGCATATCAAACCCTCTTTCTTAAGACCAGCCAAGATTGCCTCGTCGACCTTCGATTTCCCGATCCAATAGGTCTTCGACCTACCGGTCTTGCCTTTCTGAGCCATCGGTGTGCGCTACCTGGTGTAAGGTCTGATGGGTTAGGACCATGAAGGATTGTGAGTACCTTTGCACAGAGTGTGAGAGCTATGCGCGTAGGATTGAAGGAAGCGAGTGGTAAAAATGAACCGCGGGGTGTTATATATATAGCAGTGAAAAAAAGGGGGCAGTTGAAAAGGCGTGTATTGGGACTTGAACTGCCTCTTAATTGGTAGGATAAATAAATAGTAACCAACACCTCGAAAGTCAAAACATCGTAACATAAACAATCATTAATAGAAAATTCACTGTCCTTTGCCGAAGGTGAATAAAATAGTGTGAGACCTGTGACGGACCAAAGGGGACGATGTTCGGTGATACCATCCGATTCACGGGTTTGACCCATCAAATAGGAACCTTGCTCGTGGGGGGCTACTGTTGGGGAATGGTTTCACAGGGCTGCTTCAGAAGCTGAGTCGAAGACCTCTATGGCCACTAGTTATTGATAGCTTACAGTTGTCGTGGGTCTATCATGTGCAAGAATCATACGACGCCCAAAGACACTCTTCCGGTAAGAACCGTAGGAACATCTCCAATGGATGGAATCGGTGAAGCCTACACTGGGCCTTCAGAGGTAGACCAAAGGCCTTCGCTCAATATTGTGGAGGACTAAAGGGACGCTAGAGGTTCAAGGTAGGCGAAGCTATCATCGGGCCTTCGGAGGCCAGTCGAAGATCTTCCCTTGGCGCCACCAGAAGGACGACCGAAGAGAGGCCGAAGGAGTCATCAAGCGTGGGCCTTCGGAGAATAGAGCGAAGGGTGACCATTGCTAACTGAAGACCACAAACGACAAAGTTGTAAATAGGCTTGTCGGTCTTAGGAAAGTGCCGAACTACCCACGAATATTCCGATAATGTGGCAGCTAGAGGAGTAATGTTGTAAATTGTAGCGGGAGTGGTTAGATATGACTTATAAATAGGTCGGCACTGTAACCAAAAGAGAGAGACATTAATAGCAGTGCACAGTTCCTCGCTTTGTCTGTTCATCCTCCCAGCCTTCAGCTCACCTAGAGGTTCCGAAAGCCCTCCACCTTGTTCGGTTAAGATAGTTCCCAACAATCGCCTAAATGATAGTAAAGTAGCTTCCTTTATCCATTTATTAGTCTAATGAAACCTAAGCCTAGAATCCATCTGCTGGTCCATCGGAGTCCTTGTATTTAATTTATTACTTTATTATTTTCCTCACAACATATTGCTTCCTTAAATAACCGTTCACTTGCTAATGGTTGTATTAACGATAGTGGTATAACTGTTTAATAGGCGACCAACTTTCTTTTGCTCCCTTGCATTGGTTCGATAACCTCAATACTGCTGAGGGAAAACTAGCTACATATAATCTTGTGCGCTTGCAGGTATCAGCCAATGTTTTCTGGCACCATTGCCAGGGATCATAGCACCTAGTTGGTTGTTTTGTTTCTTGTTTTTGCATTTTATATAAAAATAAGTTAAATATACATATGGTAAACCGCTCTGTTGAGATGCGTACTGGAGCTGAGAAAGAAGAAAACCAACAAAGGATCCTAGGTTGTAGCAATGAAGAATGGAACAAAGTGAAGCATATCTACCAATCAAAGGAGCCATTGATATCAACGCCACGCTGTGAATGGATAAAACTATATAATATTGTGTGCAATTTAGCAACCGATTTTTGTAAGATTTCTAACTCTTGTTGTTATTATTGCAAAAGTAATTCCCATGTCATGTTTCAATGCTTAAAACATGAAAGTAAAACGGTGAATCATATTATCAGTAAAACGGTGAATTAGGGATTCTAAAACTAATTGGCTCAAATCAGCAAAATAAAGCTAAATCAATTTGTATCTAAATACACGCACGGTCCAAAATTTGCATGATTTTGAGAAGAAGATTTCATGCTCAGGACAATTAGACAGACCCAAACAATATTATTCTCACATAAATAGGTACCACTACCATACATCCCATGCTTTACTGCCGACTGTCTGAACGATTTTTAGTAGGCTGTCAACATTGAGATTATTCAGTTTTTAAAGAGTACCAGTGAAAGTTGTGTATCAAGGATCCTATGCATACAATTCAATGAAAAGCTGTTCTTTCAAGAAACCAAGAAAACATTGTTTGACAGACCTCCACCATTTCAAGTACGGAACAATTTTGTTTTTGCCATTAACAGGATCTAAATTTGCTTCTCCATCGTGTTTGATCACTTTTTATTTTTGCCATCTCTTTTGCAATTTGCTATTTGGAAATTCCATCTCGTCTCCTTCCATCTGGTCAAGTTGGGTTGACCGTCTAGGGCCCGTGAAATTGGACAAAAATACCCTTGCCCACTCGTCCAACTTCTTCGGCAATCATCATTGCAGCCATGCTTTTGCCTGCCCTCTCGATGCCAATGAATGGAGTTGTACTATGCAGTAGCGAGCAAGTCATTCATCAGCCTCAATATACCACAAATGGGCACAACACCAGCACGGATTTGCACACGAGCGTCTTCCTCTGTTGGATGTATACCTATGCATGTGCCTGTGTGGGCCTGCACGTATTGCGGCGGCTGGCTTGCATGCCAATGTAGCGCACGGCATGCCGCTAATCACGTAACGCTGATCACCTTCTTAATCTTCCGGTCTCTGTTTCTATAAACCAGTTGAGATAGGAGGTGATTCGGCTATATATATGTAATCCTTTGGCATATGCTATTCATCGCGTATTTACCTTAAAATACGTGGATCATGCTTTCATGGTATCAGACGTGGTGTTCTTGTAACCGCACGCTTTTGCTAACCCTAGCCGCCATCACCATGGCCGGTGCCCCTCCTCCTACCCTCGAGTAGGCCGTCGCTGCCGAAGCCCAGCGCACTTCTGTTGTTGATGCCGCTATCACCGCCGCCACTGCCGAAGCCCAGTGTGCTACTGCAACGGTCGCTAAAGATTGGCACATTGAGGAGCTTATCGCTGCTACTGTCGATCAAGCCTGACTTGACGTCCTCGCAACCATCGCTACTGAGCGTGCTGCGTTGACCTCCTCCATCACGAATCCTCCTCCTTATGGCACCCCGACGGCGAGTACCACCGTCACCACTGGTTCCGGCCTTGGTGACCCGATCGGCTACATCATCGCCAACCTCCATGCCTAGGCCGTCAACATCATCAACATCAATGCCCTCGTCCCAGTGATCCTTGACCTCATGTCCTCCAACTACACCAAGTGGCATGGGCTCTTTCTCAGCACCCTCGGGAAGTACGCCTTGACAAAAGATATTCCCTTCGACGACCCGCCATTGCTGCATGGCGATTGGGCGTACATGGATATGATTCGCTCCTGGCACTACAACACCATCGCCCCCAATCTCCTCGAGATCGTTATGTCACTGGGCACCACGGCCCGCGCTGCGTGGCTTGGTCTTGAACTCCAATTCCTCAGCAACAAGGAAATACGTGCTCTCTACATGGAGGCAGACTTCCAGAATTTTCTTCAAGGTGATCAATCTATTAATGATTATTGTCGGAAACTTAAATCCATGGTAGATAATCTCGTGATCTCAGTGATCCCATCCCGACCGAACCCTCGTTTTGTCCGTGCTTCGCGGTGTCAATGAGAAGTTCACCCATATGGTGCCAATCCTCAAGATGCATTGCTTGTTTCCCACCTTCATTGAAGTGCGCTCCTGTCTTCTCCTTGAGGAAATATCCAAGACTCGCACTGCCAGTACACAAACTGCCTTCCTCACCTCCAACCAGCAATCATCGCCTGGTCCTCACTTGAATGCCACCAACATCACCACTGGGACATGAGGATTTGGGTGCAGCAACAACAAGCATTGCTGGTGCAACAAGGGCATACAACAGAGCTCGGGTGGAGCTCCAGGCGCACCTTCCCATGCCATCGGTTTGTCCGGCAGTGCCCTGGTGGTGCCAATGGTGTCCCGCCAACCAACTGGTCCCTCACCAATCCGTGGTTGGGCACAGTCACAGCCGCACCCTCAGATCGGCTCTACCCGGTGCTGCACCGTCACTCACTCGGCTTCCTCTACCATCGCTGATGATGACAGCCATTGTACCACCCGCATCGGGCGGCATGTACGACCCTGGCATGCAGCCCCATGCCAGGGGAGCACCTTCGCAACAGTCGACCACATGGAACCCCATGCTTGGCACCAACTATTGGGATCAATAGCAACTCGCTAATGCATCCAGCACGGTGATGCTCAACCCGCCTCCCTCCAATACTGATGGTACATGGACTCTAGTGCATCCTTCCACATGGATTTGGACACCGGTATCCTCTCCTCCCTCCATTCCCATGAAACCCCTATTCCCATGTCATCGTTGGTAATGGATCCCTTGTACCTGTTACTTCTACTGGTTCCATCTCCTTTCCCACCCCTTCCCCTCTGTCTTTGCACCATGTTCTGGTTACTCCTCGAATCATCTAAAACCTTATTTTAGTTCATCAGTTTACAATTGATAATAATTGCTTTGTCAAATTTGACCCGTATGGTTTCTTTGTGAAGGATCTTTGTACCAGGAACGTGATTGCCAGGTGCAATAGCTCCAGGGATCTCTACCTTTTTCATGCTCTGGTTCGCCTCGCAGCTCTTGCCATCACTGCCTCCCTAACCCTGTGGCATCGTCAACTCAGGCATCTCAGCCATGATGCTTTGTCTAAGTTCATTAGCTCGAATTCCCTCCTGTGTTCTGCACCAGCGATTGCCCTCTTTGTCATGTGTGTCAGCTTGGACGAAATGTCCGTTTACCTTTCAGCACTTTAGCATCTCAATCTAGTCACAACTTTGATTTAATACACCATGATCTTTGGACTTTTCCTGTACCCAGTGTGTCTGGTTACAAATACTATCTTGTGCCAAATTGACTGCTCACATTTTCTTGAAATTTTCCTTTATGTTTTAAGTCTGACATGTTTACACATATATCTCATTTCTTTCCCTTTGTCCACACTCAATTTGGCGTGACCATCAAGGCCTTCCAGTGTGACAACGGCCATGAGTTCGACAACTCCACCTCCCATACCTTCTTCCTCACTCACAACATTGCACTCCACATGTCGTGCCCATACACGTCCTAGCAAAACGGTAAGGCCGAATGCATTATTTGCACCACTAATGATATAATGTGATCCCTCATGTTCCAGGCCGATCTCCCGCCCTCCTTTTGGGTGGAGGCCCTTCATACAACCCCTATTTGCTGAATTGTCACCCCACCAAAAGCCTCAACTCTCCAGACTTTGTACTTTGCTCTCTAAGGGGTTTCCCCCCACATACTCACACCTGAGAGTCTTCGGATGTAACTACTACCCCAATCTTTCTTCTACCGTCCGCAACAAAATCTCCCAGCGGTCCACCTTGTGTGTCTTTTCTTGGTTACTCATCTGACCATAAGGGCTATCATTGTCTCGACCTTTCCACAAACAAAATCATCATCTCCCGCCATGTCTCCTTTGATTAAACATGTTTTCCCCTTGTCGGGGCTTCCTCTCTACCACCTAATCTTGATTTTCTAACTGATGATGCCCCCTGTTCGATTGGCTCTCAGTTTTCTACAGGCATGACGCACAGGAGGCCATCTTACCTCAACCTACAGTTCTTGGACCGTGCACCATAACTACTACCCCTAGCCTACCCACCTCCTAGGTCCTCTCCCGGGCTGTCCTCCCTGATAGGACCATCGTCTACCTGGCCTTCCCCTGGGCTTGCCTCCCCCTCAGGTCATTGAGGTCTGGGAACACCACAGACACCCCCTACATCCTCGCTAGTCACCAGCTTGCCTGCTACCAGTTCCGCTGCCCCTGCTAGACCTGAGCTACAAGCGGCTGCCAGTGGAATTCGATGGCCCTGACGATTGATCACTGTTGTTCCGGTTCCTCCAGTAAACAACGATCACCAGATGGTCACACGAGGAAAAACTAGTTTTTGACTACTAATTCAACGCCTCAATCTTCAGACAGCCGCACTCTCTTCCATTCCAACATCTTACAGAAGTGCACTATCAGATCAAAATTGGTGCCGTGCCATGACTGTAGAGTTTGATGCTCTCCAAAGCAACAACACTTGGGATCTTGTTCCTCATCTTCTTGGTGTCAATGTGGTTACATGCAAGTGGGTCTACAGGCACAAGTTCAACTCAGATGGGTCTCTTGATAGTTACAAGGTTCGATGGATTCTTTGGGGATTCACTCAGCATCCTGGCATTGACTTTGATGAGACTTTTAGTCCACTGCTTAAACCTGTGACAGCTTGCACTGTGCTTACACTGGCTCTATCTCGGGATTGTCCAATTCATTAGATGGATGCCAAGAATGCCTTTCTTCATGGAACTCTCTCCAAGACTGTTTATTGTACTCAGCAATCTGGAATCATTGATCTTGCATGCCCCGATCATGTCTGCCGCCTCAACAAGTCCTTATATAGCTTGAAGCAGGCGCCACAGGCTTGGTACAAACGGTTTGCTTCACATCTCTTCTCTCTCGGTTTTGTGGAAGCAAAGTTAGACACTTCCCTATTTGTATTCGACCGTGGCACAACCACTGTCTACTTGCTGCTATATGTGGATGATATTGTACTGATAGCTTCTTCCCCAGTACTCCCGCATAGGACTATAGCAGCTCTCCAGTGAGAGTTCTCCATGAAGGATCTTGGCTCTCTCCATCATTTTTGGGGCATGTCCATACATCAACAGGATGGGTATTTGTTCATGTTTCGACACCAGTATACCCTGGACATTCTTGAGCGTGCTAGGATGTCTGCATGCAAACCCTGCAGTACACCTGTTGATACACAATCCAAGCTCTACGGTGACGGTAAGCCTGTGGAGGATGCCACACAGTTCTGCAGTTTTGCTGGTGCTCTTTAGTACTTGACTTTCACTGGGCCCGATATCACCTACGTCATGCAACAAGTGTGCCTCTTCATGCATGATCCTCATGAGTCTCATCTTGCCCTGATGAAGCAGAATTTGTGTTATCTTCAAGGCACCTTAGATCATGGTCTGGTTTTCATCACACCTCTCTAGTGAGCTAATTGTATACATCGACGTTGATTGGGCTAGTTGCTCCGACACACGGAAGTCCACCTCGGGCTATGACGTCTTCCTTGGGGACAGCCTTATCTCATGGTCTTCTAAGCGCCAGCAGACAATTTCCAAATCCAGCACTGAGGCTGAGTACCACATAGTAGCCAATGGCGTGGCTGAAGCCTCCTGGTTATGACAGCTTCTTCTCAAACTTCACTTTCCACTTCGTCATGCCACCCTGGTGTATTGTGACAATGTTAGTGCAGTGTACCTCTTCAGCAACTTGGTACAACACTAGCGTACCAAGCATGTTGAGATCGATCTACACTTCTTTCAATAGCGTGTTGCACTTGGCCAAGTCCGCGTTCTCATGTCCCGACTTCGTCGTAGTATGAGGACATCTTCACCAAGGGTCTCCCGACATATATCTTCATGGAATTTCGTTCTAGTCTGAACATCCATCCTCCTCCCATTCCAACTGCAGGGAGTGTTAGTTGTATACCTATGCATGTGCCTGTGTGGGCCTACATGTATCGCGGTGGCCGGCTTGCATGCCACTGTAGCGCACGGCATGCCGCTAATCACACAACACTGACAACTTCCTAATCTCCCAGCCTCTGTTTCTATAAACCGGTTGAGATAGGAGGTGGTTCGGCTATATATATGTAACCCTTTGGCATATGTTATTCATTGTGTATTTGCCTTAAATCACATCATGCTTTTATCCTCATCAAGGTTGTTGTTGTTCATCAGGACAAGAGACGGCGCCATCCCGGAGGATAAGTGGCTCGCTATTTCTTCATTTGCACAACAATACCCTTATTTGTTTTTTATAGTTTGAAATAAGCAGGCCACATTGACAGATGTGCTATGTTCCGACCCCTTGAATGTGTCGTTTCGAAGGGCTCTAGTAGGGAGTAACTTAATCAAATGGAATGAATCGGTGTCTAAAGTAGCATTATTGCAACTCAATGACCAGACTGATGGTTTTAGATGCTCTCTTCACAAAAATGGATTGTTTACCGTGCAGTCTATGTATAGAGCCATTATTAACTAGGAATCATTCATACGTGTATCCACTGTGGAAATTCATGTTCCCCCTTAAAATAAAATTTTCCTTTGGTACTTACGAAGATGAGTAATTCTAACAAAGGATAACTGTCAAGACCAGTCCAAGAAACTGACCAATCTCATATATGTGTGAGCCTAGGAATGAATTCCAACACATAGTGACGTTATTGATGATAATCATTACAATATCTAACTTAATTGTCTTACAAAAGTGACATTCAATGACCAAGAAGTAAATAAAACTGCAGTGGAACTACATACACTTTATCCTTCATGATGACCCCACAGACAACCGATGTAGAAAACACCTTGGAACGCTCCATCTTCCGCAAACACTTCAACGTCTTCTCGATCTTAATTTATTTGGTTATAGCAAGTGTGAGAATATATTATACTCAACAAGTTATGAGGCTAATATGCATATAAAGCTTGAACAATAATATGACAATATTGGCTCTATTGCATAAAATAACATTTACTTTAAAAATAGTTAAAAGCAAGTAATAATTAAGTGAAAGTCAGTAAATAAATAACCATGTCAAGATTCCAACCATCTTGATTTAGCCAACCTTCCCAACACCTCAACCAAGGTTCGCACCATCATGGTTGACCATAATCAACACCTCAATCATAGTTCCCAGAACCATGATTGACTAAACCAATGAAATAATAAAGTCTTAATCATGTGAGGGTTCCTTGCCACTCGTGACCGTGAGCACGGTTGATTAACCAGTTTTACTCTCTGCATAGATTGTACACTTTACCCATAAGTCATGATTACCTATTTTGCCCGTGTTGATTAACACTTATACACTTATGAGGTGTGCGGCTAGAAAATTAATGCAAAGCCTTTACAAAGCTCCTCTCAATATGTGCATACCTACAAAGGTTTTGCTGCCACATGAATACACATTAACAATGGAAGCCCCCTCTTGCGCCTTATGGATCATAGGAAGTACACCCTTCCATTTCGTACAACCAAA
Source organism: Phragmites australis (assembly GCF_958298935.1). Classification (NCBI taxonomy): domain Eukaryota; kingdom Viridiplantae; phylum Streptophyta; class Magnoliopsida; order Poales; family Poaceae; genus Phragmites; species Phragmites australis. The sequence continues at coordinate 16,733,314 of NC_084941.1, read as the reverse complement.
TGGTCTATACTATATTGAGAGTAAAGAAAATTAATCAGCTAGACTTGTCCCATACTAGACTATGTTGAGAGTAAACCAAATGATCGCTCTATGAACCGGTCCTTAGATCCTAATTCCATGTTGCTAAAAAATAGATCATCATCTTTTATCATAGTTGATAGGACCATTATCATATTCAGTTGAGATGTTATCATTATCACCATCCCAAAGGAAAGCTAAGCATGACTTACCCTGCCATAACCAAAACCATAACCATGGCGTCAAGGATGATATAGGTAAACTAGGTAAAATCCTAACTTAGGATTCCTGATAATATTATTAGCAAACATGTTTGTAAAACAAAAAATTTAAAAAACTGGGATCTAGAGGTCGCCTTCACAATACTCAGTTGGATCTTCAAAGTCTTATCTATAAGTCCTTCTAGTTCCTTTCTCCAGAATGTTGGTGTCTACTCGTGAACATATGAAAAAAGGCAATAAATAAATAACAAGATCCAAAAAGAACTAAATAGCGCACAACAAACAATAGATTAGGTTTTCCTAGAAATTTTGACAAAAAATGGATCAAATCAGAGCTACGGTTGACATGTTATGGCTTCCAGAAGATTAAAATTAGACAAAAAGATTAAGTACACGCGAAATATGCAATTAAGAATTTTTCTAAAATTTTTTAGAGCAACCTATGATTTTATGGGTTCGTAAGGATTTTTTGGAATTTACATTTATTTGAATTATTTGACCCTATAAAACCTTTATCCTAATTATCAAAATTATTTTCATACTATAAAACAAAATTATTGCATCATTAATCTAATTATGACATCAACAACATAAAAGAATAAAAAAATTAAGTAGGTGGCACACATGGCTAACACATGGCTAACACATCGGATTAAAAGCTAAGGTGGCACACATGTGGCTGCTAAGGTGTCAGTTGAGGTGCCATATGACTATACTGCTGATTGCAGGATAGTTGTACTAACACATTGGCTAGACAGCTGACATGTCACGAACCAGTGGTGTCGTGGGTGACACATGGTGAGATGACAGGCAAGACTTCGTTAAACCTACCGCGTCAGATCGAGATCTAACAACCCAGATCACACCGGTCGAACCAGTATCTAACTTCTATTGTCCACCAGTGATTCGAGATAGGATGATCGATGACTTACCCTTCTCCACTTTGATGTTCTGAAAACGGCGATCTCCTTTTCTACTGCGGTGCTTCGCCAGAGAGTCATTGAAACCTCACTACCCTGCTCAAGCTGCTCCGACAAGCGACAGAAGATGGTCGTCAGATCACCGCGAATCCATTTGAACTACACGTCATCGACAACGAGCTTCACAGAGGCACGATGATGAGCAATGATGGTTGCAATTTTCAGATAGCATTGGGAGGGCTCTCTGGCGATGCTTTGGCTCTGGAAATTTGGGGGAAATGTTCTGGGATGCCGGGAGAGGATCAAGGAGTTTCTATTTACAGTCAGGGAAGGGTAGAATGTCATATTCTTCTCGGTTAGGGCTTTGAAAAGTCTGGTGGTGTCAAGACTGATCTCTCCCCATCCATAGAAGATTAACAAATGGGGCGGTAGATAGTTGTGCTGGTTGTGGTGGTGGTGATAGATGATGGACACTACGTGTAAAATAGACAAAGAAGATACGATTTAGTGATAGATCCTTCTACAACTAGTCACTTATCTAGCCTTGGGTCGGGACTGGATCATGAATCATCACTGATGGATCATAAAGTTACCTGTCATAGATGCACTACGTGAGAACAACACATAAGTGGAGGTTCAAAATTGCCATCAGTGGTGGGTCTTGCACCGCCACTGATGAATCGGCATTGATAGTCACTGACTACCAGTGCCAAGTTTGGAATCGGTACTGAAAATCAACATCAGTGCCGGTTCATGTAACCCACCACCATCATGGTCCTCCACATGGTGTTTGGGAAACAGGTGTTCACTAAGGCCAATCGTATCGTCGGTGTCATCCTCTATCGAACCCCAAGGATGCCACCATCATCTTGCTCAACTAAGCCCCAAGTTCGTTGTCATGGTCTTTTCCCCAACAAGCCCCAAGTGCGTTGCCATTGCTGCTGCCACTGTCATCCTCAACCGGCAGAGGAAGGGGAGGGGATAGTTCTGGAGCAGGTCTCTAAGCAGCAATCGGTCATCAAGCCCAGCTCAAGCTACAACTCATCCACAGATAAAGAGGTGTTCACACATTGAGCATTAGCTATATATGTTTATATGATAGACGAATGTGGTGGTTGATTTGGTAGAAGAAATAATGTCAATGGATGAGATGAATGATGAGATGGAATGGATGTAGATGACATGAGTTGTCTTTTGCAATAGTGTTATAATTTAGTTTTGAGCTGATGAATAGAGTTATATATAGAATATAGAGAGAAGAGAATAGACATCTTGATCTGAGGGTTAGTTTGTTCAGCCATGTTTACCTTATCAAAACTTAAGGTTAGTTAGTTTGGAGAGAAGATACTAGACATTTATTTGAAATTGATGATACTGTACATTTTCCTTACTATTTAATTAGTTTTCGAGTTTCCTTATAAAGAGTTTTTTTCATTTCCTTTTCCTTTACATCAAGATGTTGTAATCGTCTCAACATTCAGATGGTGAAACTGTATCTAGGTCTACTAAAAAATGAAAGCGTGAGGGGGTGGGGGTGGGTGGCGAGGTAGAAACAAGCATCATGATGGCCAATGGACAATCATACAGGTCAATGAAAAAGGTGGACCAGCAGGACCCATAAAAACTTCTAATGCTAAAGACTGTTCAAATGATGATTATGTTATAATAACTTTTATACTGCCAAAAGTAGCCACCTGGCACCATGCTATGTGGACACTATGTTTTCTAGTTTACGAGGGTTGTCTACAAAGAAAGCATAGAGGTTTGTCACTACACAAAATATTATATTAGTTTAACCTTATCGTGTGTTTTTGTTGATTGTTTTGAGTTTTTTTTTCCTTTCCACAGCGTAGGACCATCTCTCAAAAAATGCTTCACAAGTTTGAACTTGACAGATTCTAAGAAGAGATGGCTCACTTCATAATGAAGCAGGTCATCAGCCCATTAAGTGAGTTTTATGACAAGCACTCATAGATGAACTATTTGAGGTAACCTTGTGACATTGACCCATAGACTTTTAGTTGTGAAATTTAGTTTGAATAGATGAATTGTTGAAGATAGGATTCTTTATTGAGATTCCACTACCAATGATGATAGGGTGTCTAACGAGGTTTCAGGGTAATATTTGTAGGAAATTATGTTTAGGTGGTACAAAGTACCTACACATTGTTACCCCAAATATTTTCCCGGAACATGGGTTACAAAATATGAGGCTTTTCTTTTTTGTACCTTGCATGCTTGTTGTATCTTGCATTACTTTTCTTTTAAAATACAAATCATAAAAGAGGAGATATATTTTCCTATATATGTTACTACGTATCTCAACTAGGATGGTTATTACGCATGCAACTTTCACGTGTTTACGTTACTACATATCCGTAGCCTATAGTTGTCTCCACATTTTGATGCAAGGTTTGACATCTTCCTATTTATCTCTTTAAGTTTATGGATGTTTTGAAGTTTGATTTGCCAATGATGATTAATTTTCCTATCACCTTTGGCTGCCACTGTTGATGGTATCAAGGTTCAGGATTAGACACCAAACTTTAAGCGATCATAGGAAGGAAGATTTTACCAGAATAGGGTTGTGGAAGGTGCATTAGTTTTTCTAGGGTGCTCATTCTAGGACTATTGGACCACCTTCCTCTTCCTTTAGCTAGGTGAAATTTCCTATGCCATATATAGGATTATCCACCAACATATTTTGATAGAGGGCTCATTTCACCTACCCGCACCTTGCCACCCCATCGGTGGCCACCAAAAATTGTAAATAGTTCATTTTCCTTAAAAATAGTTTTCATTAATTTCTTTTCCTTATAAATATTTTTCATTAATTTCCTTTTTTCTTGTAAATAGTTCTCATTATTTTTTCCTTTATGTGATGGACAGCCACACCATATGAATCTCGAGAAGAAGCAACCTCACATGCTAGGTACGGGTGGGAAGATGGGAAAAGCACCGGAGAAGAAGCACTCCCACATACTAGGAAGGCTATTCTTTTTTACTTCTGTTGAACTTGTGATCAATGTGATATGCTTAAGTGAATGTGATGACTATGTGATATCTTATATCGATATCGGTTGCTAGCGATTGTATGTGTGTGATGTATTTTGTTGCTCTTCGTGATATGCTTGAGAATATATTTGAATGTTTGTGCAATGTGCATTTGATGCTTGTTTCAGATGGTGTGGCTAGTAATTCCGGAGGTTAACCTGAAAATTAACTTTTTGTGATGCCTGTTGTATAAATTACAATAGGTTTTCTGCTTGATCCGAATGTGAAAATGAACCAAAGAAATTTTGTGATGCCTGCTGTGATTCAACTGCAACAATCTCATTATGCCAGTTGGTTGTTCATCAAATCTTATTATGATAATAAAATTATCACAGTTGGTTCATGCTCATAACTGACTGGGATAATAGTTATCATAGGCGTTTATATACTCTGACTATAATAATTTTTTATTATTATAGTTGCTTTGGTGCAGTCAATGAGAGCGGTTCTGAACCGATTACACATACCACTCATTATGATGCCTACTGTGATTCAACTGCAACAATCTCATTATGCTAGTTGATTGTTCATCAGATCTGATTATGATAATAAAATTATCACAGTTGGTTCATGCTCATAACTGACTAGGACAAAAGTTATCATAGGCATTTATATACTCTAACTATAACAATTTTTTATTATTATAGTTGCTTTGGTGCAGTCAGTGAGAGTGGTTCCGAACCGATTACACATACCACCAACGGCCAAAAAATTGATGATTATGTTGGAACCAATATTGGTACATTACTGCTAGCTCATGGCTAAAACTAGCAGGGATATACACTTTATCATTGTCAGTTGATGCCACGAGCCGGTAGTGAGCCAGCAGTGCACAATAAGACACTAAGTCTTGAAGTTGCAAAATTTATACTAAGAAGGTATATACAAAATAAGGTCCTATTTGAACTAAGAAATATATTATTACACTTAGAATAAGTTCTTGATTGATTACAAAATAAATAAGGTCTCCAAATTACAAAAGAAATCTAGATTACATAAAAACCAACATCTAGATTGTAAAAGATCACTATAGCTAGCGTACTCCTATGAAAGCTTTGGCTTCATCGTTGCCGCCAATGATGACTATGGCTCCTCCTCCTCATCATCATCGTCATTGTTTGACGATGACGATGGCGATGACTACGGATCCTCCTCAACATCATCATTATTGATTGATGACGATGATTGTGGCACCTCCTTCTTGTTATTTGACGAAGATGACTGCAGCTCCTCGTCCTCATCATCCTCCTCCCCGACAATAGCCACTACTACAGAATCAGCCTTATATGCCAACCCATCACTGCGATTCATAATGGGCTAGTTGTGATGGGCCATCACTGTCAGTTCCTAATGGGTTGGCAGTGATAAGCCATCACTACCGGTTCATAAGCCGTGCAGGAAGAATCTATCACCATGGCTTACGAACTAGCAGTGATGAGGGGAAGCATTGTCGGTCGATGGCTTGAGCCGGTAGTGATTCCCAGTTCCCTCATCATTGCCAACTTAAACCACTGACCGACAGTGATAGCAGTGCATCACTATTGGCTAGTCGTATGAGCTGGCAGTGATGTCTCAGCTATATAAAAGTCACCCTCTCTTTCCCCAAGCCTAAGCACAACAGAGAGGAGCTATGTTCTTGCTCAGTGGTGGCCATTTTTGGTCACCAAGTTCTAATAAGAACATATACTATTTCTTGATGGAAATCTGATAAGAACATATACTATTTTCTTGATGGCATTAGTGGCTGCTGCCCATTTCTTAGTGAGAAGTAATTATGGTTGATAAGAACAAATACTATTTTTTTATGCTGGGAAAGCACAATACAACATATGGCAAAAGTTGCAGCATGCCGGAATTCTACAACAGAAAAGGTCTTGACAGACTGGTTGACTATCTACAAGGAAAGCATCAAGTAAAGATCTGTCATGGACCTGATGCATTGGCAAAACATGCTATCCACAACAAACTAACAACACAAGTTCTTTGAAGGCAGTTGTGGCTATATGCGCGCAGCATTCTGTTGGCTCTTCATTTAAGCATGATCATGACTAATACATAAGGCTGAAGGCTTGCAAAATTCAGCACGAAGTCCTATAAACACACAAAATAGAGCCAATCCAACTGCTAGTGAGCTTTGAAAAGAAATTAAGAATAAGCAGTTGATCCTAATCAGCAATCACACACACAAAAAAACAAACACAAACCATGGAAGGAATAGAAAGAGAATACCTTCAACCCAGTCCTCCTTGTGTTCCTTAGGCAAAGACACTCTCTTAGAGCGACCATCACGAGACCATCTCGAGTGGGCAGATATTGATTCCTACAGATTATAGCAGAGGACAAAAAAGGGCATGTTTAACTAAAGCACATAAACAAATGCTAAATGGAATGCTAATGCAGAAGCTATTATCAAAAGGTTCAAACAATACTGAATTAGCCATAGTCCTATTGGAGCCACCTCATAGTTCATCAGAAAAGGAACCATCGCGCTTCTCTGCATCCTAGACTTTAGCAGAAAACCAATAAAACATATTCAAGCTAGTATACACAAAAATCATTTCAGCACAATTGGGGGAAAAAGATACACGATGACAATAGACATGGGACAAGAAATATTTGAGACATGACCAGATGGTTCTCCATCCTTCAATAAATAGTTGCGCATAGATCCTCGTTTATCCCCAACCTCTGTGTCTTGGCTACATTGTACAAAAAAATAAATCAGAATTCACTTAATATATATAGAAGGTATAGGCTAACAAATAAGATAAAAAAAAGTAAAATGCACTTGCGAAGACGATTCTTTAGTTTATGTAGAGTTCAGAGAATTATTTGGTAGTAAGAGGGTGGGGGTGGGTAGCTTTTAAGTTGTACTACCTCCGTTCTCTTTTAGATATCGTTTTAGCCTTTGACACACAAAACAAGGTCGCGATAAATTCTTTCATACATGACATGTTTACCCTCTCTATTTCTCCCACATTCAATCAAGGGCACATAAACCACCAATCTACCACACTCATTGAATGAAAACTCCACTTTCCAATAGCCTTTATTATGGGCACTCTAGTAAAACACCATCTTGAAAACCTAAAACGACATCTATTTGAGAACAAAATCAAGTTCCTAAAATGACATCTATTTGAGAATGGAGGTAGTAGCAAATAACCAAAAATTATGGAGTTAATAACATTTTGGAACACATGTAGGAAGAGAAAGAAAGCAGTTCTAGGTGTCTTTGCCATCTGTTGCCCCATCCACATCCCCAGATATCCATGTCATCGGATTGGAATTGCAGGTTGCTTGCCTCAGGAACGATTGGTGTTGTTAACCTCAAATGACCATTCACGCCTTCGGAAGCACTTGTCTGTCACATTAACTGTGAATGGATACCTCCGATAAACTGTCAAAGCTATTTCACTTCAAATGCCATCAGGACTCTAACTTGCCCTTAACAATGCCTGAAGTTGTTTACCCACAAGCCGACAACACACACATCTCCAAGGAATACAAATTTTGCTTCATTTGTTCCATCTGGTCCAATCGAGCATGAATAGAACACATCAACTAAGGTATAAGGAAACCACCTAAAAAAGACATACATATAGGATAAACAACCATCACTTGAATCCATGAGTTTATTGGGGTAATCAGGTAGAGTAATGTATTATTATAAAGGATACCAAAAAGAACAATTAATTATACATGAATATAACAATAATTGAAAACTTATGAGTACAATGCTACTTCCAAATTGACTATTCCAAACAATGGGTATCTTAGAATGGATCCCTACATTACTCTGAAATAAGCATTGTGAATGAATTAAGGAATATTTAGCCATGCTGGCAGCTGCAAGCTTCGCTGCTGGGCCAACATCATCCTTGAACTTGGTACTTATTCCATATCTTTTTTCTAAAAAAAAAAGGTAATAAAACCTCATCCTATATCCTACTCGGTTCACATCACTGTCTACTACTCCAAAGAAGAGAAGGCAACTATACATATTTGAAGCAGCACACAACATGAAACTTACAAATTGTGTAGCAATGTCGCAATCGAATCCTATGTGTAGTGGCTATGGAACTTAGCGGTACGTGCTTTCATCTCATGAAAATTTGAACTTCTAGTATCTACCAACATAGGTTTTTAAGTACCACCTCACTACCAAGCATATATGCTGGACAAACCTGATCCTTTGATTCAAGGCAAATGTTCTAGACCTCAACGAAGGAAGCTATCTATCAAATATTTATTGTGCAAGAGGGGAAGAATCGCACCATAGAAAAATTAAATATCAACTTGGCAAATAGAACAGATGGCATATTTTGGTAACCAATGGAGCAAAGTACACATCAAGATATAATCATTTCCTGGTTTTATTTTACAACAGAATAGAGAAATAAACATATTATAGCTTAGGAATATGAAGGATATCAACCAAGATATGTGCAATCACACATCGTATACAAAACAGTAAAAAGGCGTAAATAGAGAGGACTGCATTTTACAAGGGTCATGGTAAATCTGAACTATAAGGATCACTGAATTGCATGTACAGGTGGAAAAATGTGTGAAGTGAAACAAAAGCATATGGGTATCTCGAGAGAAAAATCAGCTAAGATAGTTGCATACAACCATGAAAAGAATTGGAGCTTTGAATGAATTGCGGAAAAAATTGTTACAGGACAAGGTCAAAAAATAGAACTTAAAATGTGTAGCATCCCATAACACCCGTCAAACTTCTATGGTATGTTCAAAAACTTCTATAATTCATATATGGATAAATCACTTGCTTCTTAGTTTTTACCATAGACTACATGAAGGGAGGTAACCACAAAACAAACATGTTTACCCCACACAATTATCCAAGAAGATGTCCACGAGCGAATATCAACGATAATGTGTGTTTCACAATGCATATCACCGTCCTACATGGTTCTGCTGTTTGCAACTCCCTTAAAACTTTAAAAGTGGAATACTAAATTGCAATTTAAAACGGTATACATCTTGCTCTTTAATTTTCCTAATTCCCTATTACGACATGACCACTTGCTAAATCTAAGAAGTAATGAAGTGATAAATAGATATTTAGGCAGCTGCTGGACTATGGAAATAGTGACAAAAAAAATAAAAGAAATACAATCCTAATACATGGATGATAGTAGAAGGTACTTTTCATCAATAATTTAACAATCAGTTTCTTAAAAAATATTAACACTAACTATAAAATAGATTCAGTTAAAACTAATTGAATATATCCCCAAGAATGATGAGCTATTCTTATTGCACACTAAAGCCAATATATCGGCATATTTAAGGGAGGCTATTCATCTACTAGTGAGGAAAAGCATTGAACACCTACCAGGCAAGAACTAAAGGACATCACCCAAATGGAAAAGTGACTAAATTGGTGAGCTGATTGTGTCGCTTGGTGAAATACCGGTCCCAATGATGGAAACTTTTGACTGCCTGCATGGACAAATGCAAAATGACATCAAGCCTAATTAGCTCACCAAATGTTCAAGTTGTCGTATACCTAAGGCAAATTAACTTTACCAATTAAACCTACAGCAACACCTAAATAATAAAAGGAGCAGCTGAAGAAAGCCAAAAACTTAAATGGGTTCTGCAACACAAAAAATTTAATCCACCTTGATACAAAGAACATATGAGAGGAAGGCATATTACATAAATGATAGCAGTGGTACCATGACATAGCATGCTAAGCCAAATAGCCTAGTTACCACCATTGGGATCACTCTCAATAGGCACGACCTTCTTGCATATCAATATGTTCTTAGTCCCCAATACCAAAAGAGCCAACAACCTGAAAAAATCATCAAAATTGTACATTCACAATGCCCACTTCACATGGCCAAGGAAGAACTGAGAAATGAAGTGCAGCTTAGGTTTAGGATTCTAGCAACCAAATGTTACCCATATAAAATAATAATTACTTATGGATCAAAAATTGTAACCCACAGTTGCAGGAATGTAAGTAGCAGGGGGAAAAACTCATATTATAAATAATAAAAACTATCCCAATTTCTTGTAAATTTGCATTGACTCCTGTCGGAGGGTGAACTCCTGTCGCAGGGATCCCGAGAGACCCCTTTTTAGAGATTCGGCCGGGTGGATGATCCTGAATAAGTTCATCGGAGAAATAAATGGAAGTGAAAATAAATTCAACGGCTGGTGGTGGGGGATGATCGACCTAGTGCAAAGGAAAGTAAATGCACCAGAGTTTAGACAGGTTCGGGCCGCACGGGGGCGTAATACCCTATTCCTATATGGATGCAATAACTTTCCCTGGGGGTGGGGATCCCTCAAGGAATATGTCGGGTTACAAGAATATATTGTCTAACTAAGAGCTTGAGGCTCCTTGTTCTAGCTCTGCTCAGGCTTGCTTGCAGTGTTCTTCGTCTAAGTGTGGCACGGTCGATTGCTTGGGCTTATTCTCTCCTTCGATGCTTCGAGTCGATCTTTTTCCGATGTTGTCTGATTTTCTCCCCCTCCTTCTCTTTCTGTATACCCATCCTTTTATGCACTCGCCGGCCACGACATACCCCGAACGGGAAAGAAGGGGCACAAGTTCCCAGCCGCCACGACTGAGAAAGGCGTCATCATTTTCTCTGGGCGAAATGACAGCGGCGGTGGAAAAACACGGCGCGCGTCCGATCACTCGTCACTGTGGATGCCCTGGCACCGGGCGCCATTGAGAGGGCCCACCGAGCAACCACAGAGGCACCCGGCGTGCCCACCGGGCACTCTCTCCCGAGCAACCCCGGGCACTCTCTCCCGAGCGCTTTTGCTCGAACCTTCGGGGAACCAAGTGCTCGGGGGCTGCCACGTGCGACCCCGGGCACTCTCTCCAGAGCACTTTTGCACTGACCCTCGGGGAACCGAGCGCTCGGGGGTTGCCGCACGCAGCCCCCCGAGCGCTCTCTCCTGGAACTTAGCTCTTCTGATCATCGGGAGACTAGGGTGCTCGGGGGCGACCGGGCACCCCGCCCCCCCCCCCCCCCCCCCGAGCACTTTCTTCCCGGCGCTTGGACTCTGCGGGTCATCAGGGAAAATGGGGTGCTCGGGGACCAGAGGCTGTGGCCCCGAGCACCTTCTCCCGGAACTTAGATTTTCCTCATCCCGCAGGAGGGACCTCGCAGGATGGTGACACGTGGCGGACGGCTGGCCTGGCCTCGGGACTCAGGGATCCCCGGTTCCAGATACACCGACAGTAGCCCCCGGGCCCATTCAGGTGATGGCACGGAGACTGCGGATGGGCCCTTCATCGCGGATGAGGCCAAGGCTGGCGTGGACGCCACACGGCAAGCTTTCAAGAGGTGGCCTTTTAGACCTGGGCCTCGGGTACGGCCTAGTGGGGAGACAAGCAGACGCGTAGTCACACAACTCCCGAAGGGCATGACAATGGTACGGGCGGCACACGCAGCTACCGCGTAGATCGAGGAAAATACGCCTAGCAGCCGCTGACGCCACACGATCGGCGGGAGATTCGCCTGGCAGTTGCGTCGACCGAGGAGGCCGTCCCGCCAAGCGAACCGTTGGCCGGGAACGTTTGAACTCTGAAATATAAAAGGGGGAGGGGATCGATCCGCCCCCCTCTTTACGCCTTCTTGCAATCTTGCTCTCGTCTCCTTCGTGCTCCAGAGCCCTTAGAAACCTTTCAGGCGATCAGAGCGCTTTCCCTCCTTTCTCTCCACCACCAGACAACCTCCGCTCCCGTCGAGATGCCGAGAGTCGGAGGAGGCTGTCGTGACAGGACTCCGGGCGGCGTGCTGCTAGAGTCTTGTCTGAAGAATGAAGAAGCGGCGGCCAAAATTAGGAAGCTGCTAGTCCCCGAGGGGCAGGAGGGAGCCGTGGTGGTGACGCCGGCGAACTTCCCGCCGGCGACGACCGTTCCCGGGCGAATCGTTTTGTTCACTTCTTTCGTGGCGGCGGGGTTGGTGCCGCCGTTTTCAACCTTCTTCCTCCAAGTTCTTGATACCTACGGCATCCAGCTGGTGCACTTGAGCCCCAACTCCGTCGTGGTGCTGGCGGTCTTCACGCACCTCTGCGAGATGTTCGTGGGGGTGGTGCCTTCGGTAACGCTTCTCCGGCACTTCTTCGTCTTGCGGCCAGCCGGGAAGAAGAGGGGGTACTCCAAAGCGAACGTCGCGGGGTGCTGCAATCTTCGGCTACGAAACGGCTTGGGGGAGCAGTACATCCCCCAGGTGCTGCGCAGCAAGTGGGAGGAATGGCGACGGGACTGGTTCTTCGTCGACGTCGACCCCCATGATCGTCTTGCTCTACCGGAAGTGGCGGCGGAGCCCCGGAGGTCGACGTGGGAGGTGCCGCCGCCGGAGGACGCGAGGATGGAGCCGGTGTTCGAGCGCATCAGACTCCTACGCGACTCCATGCTGACCTCGGTCATGGTGGTGGCGGACTTCTTGCGCCATCGCCTGGCGCCCCTGCGGTAGCAGGCCCGGCCGTGCTGGTTCTACACCGGGCCTGAGGATATCACTCGGTCCCAAATCGGCGCAAGCTGGGACTTGGGCCCAGCGGAGCTGAGAGGCATGACCCGAGTGGTGACCGGAGTGGAAGACATGAGCCGGGCGGAGCTCCCGTGGTCGGAGATGGCGCTCTGTGCCAACCTCGAGCGCGCGGCGATCATGGCGCAGCTGCCGGAGTTCGATGCCCAGGGGCTCATGGACCGGCTGAGGAGCCGGAGCCCCGAGGCCCCCGAGCTCCCTGGGTTGGAGGAGTTGGCCAGCGAGGAGGCCACGAACAGCCCAGCGCGGGCTGGTGGCGGGGCCGCTGCGGGCAGCAGCCGCCGCACCAGAGAAGAGGGCACCGCCGACAGTGTAGTGGCGGCAGCGCTGGGGGATCGGGGGAAGCGCCCCCGAGTCTACATCCCAGTGCCGGATTCCCCGCCATCGCCATCGGCAGCGGCGGCATTCCCGGTCCTGGAACCGCGTCTTGTGAGGATGGGGCCTGACCTGGCGCCTGGGAATCGCGCGGTGGCCCCGCCGAGCCCTTGGCGGAAGAGGAGACGGGAGGATTCCGAGCCGGCACCGCTGGACCCGGACTTCAGGCTCCCGGTGGCCAAATGGTAGTACCGGGGGACGACGACCGAGTAAGTTTCATTCTTCGCTCTTTCTTGGGTGCTCTTTGCCCGAACTAGGCTTTGATTTTAACCTTCGTCTACCTCCCGCAGGACGCCCACGGGCGCCGCTGCGATCGAAGGAGCGCCGGTGCCGGCGCCAGAGCCAAGCCCGCCGGTCGTGCCGAGGCAGGCGGACGCAGCGATGGCGGGGGCGCCAGCGGATGCGGCGGCCGAGGGGAGGACGGCGGAAGCGGCGGCCGAGGGGAGGACGGAGCCGTCGCCTGAACCTACGGCACTGGTGGAACCTACCCCAGGCATGCCGAGCCCGGGGCGGATGATCGTGTGGCAACCCTTGAGGACTTCGAACCCCCCGGAGGTGAATCGCGGGGAGACCGGCGCTCCACCGGCGCCTGGCCGGCCTGCCCACCCCTTCCTGGCCACGATCGAGGGTGTCCAGGTGGCGGTTGGGCGGCTGAGCGCGGCGGTGGACACGAAGGAGGGGCAGCTCGAAGCAGAGCGCGCCCGGCTGATCTTGGAGAGGGCGCATCTTGCGAGCGCCCAGGATGAATCCTGCGCGGCGGCTGCGCGGGAGCAGAAACTCCTGGAAGATACCCGCGCGGAGGTCACGCAGGAACGGGAGATTTTGAAGGTCGTCCGTGTCGAAGCCGCGCAGGAGCGAGAAGATGCCGCCTGCCTGGTTGAGGCGTCGCGGCAGCAGGCTACTGAGGCCCTTGCCAGGGCGGGGTAGGCGCAGGAGAGGGAGGAAGCGGTCGCGGTCCGCGAGAAGGCGGCAGAGGAGCTCCGGGCTGAACTGCCCGCCGAGAGGGCGAGGCTGATCAGACGCGCACCGGCCTCCAACGTTGGGAAAAAGACCTCCGAAAGATTGAAGAAGATGTCCGCCGGTGGGAGGAGGACCTCTCCCTCCGGGAGGTCGACAATGAGATCACGGTGGCGGATCTAGGCGCCTGGGAGGACTCGCTGGCCCACCAGGAGGACGTGCTGACCCGCCGGGAGGGGGAGCTGACCCGTCGAGAAGGGGAGGCTGCCGCGGCGGTAGCGGCCGTTGCCACCAGGGAGGAGGAGAACGCAAAACACGAGGCGGAGCTAACCGCTCCTGAGCGCGCCTTGTCCGAACTGGTGGCACAGACAAAGCAAGCCGCCGGCTCCGCAACCGACGGCGGTTCTTCTGGCCCAGCCGGGGGCCAGGGACTCGAGGTGCAGCTGCGGGCCGCGAAGGAGAAGCTCGAGACTACCTTTGTCTCGCGGGTCAACCTGCAGCAAATGTTGGAGGACATACTCCGGCGGATGCGACGGGCCGTGGAGAGGGCCGGCCTTGGGCGACTCGTCGCGGACGAGAAGAGTGATAGCCCCGCACGACAAGTCCTAGGGCTTCAACAAGTCTGCGAGCGCCTCGAGGCGCTGCCCTGGGCCGTCCAGGAACTCGCCGCCCGGGAAGGACGCAGCTTGGCCCACGCGGTGTCCGAGCACGTCCTGGCCTGCTACCGGAGCAGAGACCCGAACTTCCCGCTGGAGCCGGCGCGGGAAGGAGTGGTCGAAGCCGAGGGAGAGGCCGCCCGGGAAGCAGTTCGGAGCACCGCTGCCGAGCTGGCGGCTGGCTTCAGGCGGGAAGTGCCACCGCCGCCGGCCCCCGGGGATGGCCCAGACGACTCCGATGCCGACTCTGCCGCCGATTAGGCTTTTTGTAGTAGTTTCCTTTTCTTTTGTTTTTGTCTTGGATGGATGTAAATATGGGAGCGATCCCTCAGAAATACTTGTATTTTCCTTGTGAATATAATGGGAGCTTTTCTTTGGGCTTGCAACTCCAGTTTTCTTGAGTACTTAGTGTTTCTTTCGATGCTTTGCCTTGAAGCCCCGGGGAGTACTCAGTCGGACCGTTCCTGATCTTTTCGTCCCCGAGAACGAAGTCGTCTCGATCGTCGTTCTTGGCGCGTTCAGCCCCCGAGCCCTCGTGAGTCCGCATCGTCTAAGTCAAAAGACAGAGACACGAACTTCCTTGCTCGGGAGATGGATCGATCCAGCACGGAACACGCCATGACCGGTGAATACTTTTTCACCTCGCGACCACTCAGTCAGTAGACCGGAGACGCGCACGGGCAGAAATGTGACCAAGAGTCCCCATGGTTCGGTGGTGCCCGGACTTAAGACAGACCGAACCGGGCATTGACAGCCCGCCCCTGAGGCCTAGGCTCTGGACTACTCGAGTGGCTCGAGCGATAGGTTTACCCAGGGCACCCAGGGACTCGGTAGTGCTCGGGGTCCTTAAAAGCAGACCGAACACCACAACCACCACAAAGGGCTTTGGTCGGACATTACCGTATGTGTGGTACACCTTTCTACGAATCGTTCTGTCGTTCTAGGAAAAAGTAGACACACGGTAGGGTTTTGTGCGCGAGGAGATCATCTCACCGGGCAGATTAGAATACGAGGGCCCCCGAGGATGTCTCGGGAACAGAGTACTATTGAACATAAATTTGTCTGAATTTAACCACTCACCGGACAGCTGTCGGCCTTCCGGGCAACTGATCCAGGAGGGGCGTGTGCTTCCGAGCTCGGGGTGCCCTAGGACTTGGTTCCTTCAGTCAGAGTGCCCGAGCGTCCAGGGGCACACGAGGATCCCGGGGTCGGGTGATCTCGACCACTCATGCCTAAGCGGTAGGACCACCCAAGGACCCTTGGGGCCGACCAGCGGCCTGGGCATTGAGGCCCTAGTGGTCAAGCTGCTCTTGATGGTCGACCTGCGACTTAAGAGAAAATAGGGAATTTCTTTGCTTGGTGCGCTCTGTCAGTGCGGTACTTGTTATAGACTACTCTCGTTTTCGACCCGAGACCTCTCGAATACCCAGACCGGCGGACAAGAGCAGATAGAGGCATAACCCAGAGGTCCTATGGTCCGGTGGCGCCCGGGTATGACAGACCAGACCGAGCATCGACAGCCCGCCCCTGGGGCCTGGGCTCCGGACTACTCGAGGAGCTCGAGCGATAGGATTACCCAGAGCGCCCAGGAACTCGGTAGTGCCCGGGAGCCTGTCACGACACCGAACACCACAGCCTACCACATCGGACATAAGTCAGCGGCAACTGCCCGCGTGCATACCGATTGGGATTCTTTTATCAGCGGGGAAAATGAGAGAGCGAACTTTTTTCTCACACAATCGAGCATCTCACCAGACAGATTAAACATATGGAATCCAGAAAAATGAATTTGACATAATGACTGCACATTGAGATTTACATTGAATTGACAAATTTTACAAGGTTGGGCGACTTACCCAATGAGTGGTAACTTGGGCGGGGGGGAAGCCCCCGGCCTGGTTGACCTGAGCCGCGACCATGGCCGTCTACGGGTAGAACCTGCGCAGGTGCTCGATGTTCCACGGGTTCGGGAGCGGCTGCCCATCTTCTACTGCCAACCTGAAAGAACCTTCTCACGGGACCCCGATCACGGTGAAGGAACCTTCCCACGTGGGGGACAGCTTATTCTTTCCTTCGCGCGACTGGACGCGTCGGAGAACTAGGTCCCCCACCTCGAGAGACCGGGCCCGGACATGGCGCAGATGATATCGCCGCAGACTCTGCTTGTACCGAGCCACTCGGACGGTGGCACGCCATCGGTGCTCTTCCAGGTAGTCAACGTCATCGTGCCTTTGCTGCTCCTGCTCACCCTCAGAATATGCATGCACCCGAGGGGAGCCTAGAGTGAGCTCGGAGGGGAGGACCGCCTCACCGCCGTAGACGAGGAAGAATGGAGTCTCCCTGGTGGCGCGGCTTGGCGTGGTCCGATTAGCCCATAGCACGGCGGGCAGCTCGTCCACCCATCCCTTCCCGTGCTTTGCGAGCACGTCATAGATCCGGGTCTTGAGGCCTTTTAGTATCTCCGCGTTGGCGCACTCGACTTGCCCGTTACTCCGAGGATGAGCGACGGAGGCGAAGCAGAGCTTGATGCTGAGGTCTTCGCAGCAGTCCCCGAACAGGGCACTCGTGAACTGGGTGCCGTTGTCGGTGATGATCCGGTCCGGGACACCGAAGCGACTAGTGATGCCGCGGATAAACTGGAGCGCCGTGTTCTTGGTCACCTTGATGATTGGGACCGCCTCCGGCCACTTGGTGAACTTGTCGATGGCGACGTAGAGGTATTCATAGCCCCCAATTGCTCAGGGGAATGGACCCAGAATGTCCAACCCCCAGACCGCGAAAGGCCATGATAGGGGGATGGTGTGAAGAGCCTGAGCTGGCTGGTGAATCTGCTTTGCATGGAACTGGCACGTCCTGCAGCGTCGAACCAACTCGGAAGCATCCTGGAGAGCTGTAGGCCAGTAGAAACCTTGCCGGAAGGCCTTCCCAACCAGTGTGCGGAACGATGAATGGCCACCGCACTCGCCCTCGTGGATCTCAGTGAGAAGTTCGCCGCCTTCTGCCCGGGAGATGCATTTTAGGAGGACACCTCCTGCGCTATACCGGTAGAGATCCCCATCTACTATGGCATAGCGTCTGGACTGCCGAGCAACTCTTTCGGCAGACGCCTCATCTCCGGGAAGGGACTTTTCCTTCAAGTACCCTCGGATATCGGACATCCACGAGGCATCTTGAGAACATTCAGCGAGTGCAGCACACTCGCCGGACGGCAGCACCCTGACGGGGCTTGCCACTGAGGGCACCGCCGGGGTCCCCTGAATTGTGTTCGAGGTTTCCCCTTCATCCTGTTCGGCAGGCAGGATGGAAGGCCGTGCGAGCCTTTCTTCAAAGACTCCAGCAAGGACGCGCGCACAGGAGGAGGCCAGGCGGGAGAGCTCGTCGGCCAGAGTGTTGTCGCGGCGAGGGATGTACCACAACTCCAGGCCATCGAAACGCCTCTCCAGCTTCCTAACCGCTGCCACGTACGCCGCCATTTGAGGATCCGTGCACTGGTACTCCTTGGATACCTGGTTGACCACCAGTTGGGAGTCCCCTTTGACCAGGAGGCGACAAATCCTGAGCCCCACCGCAGCTCGAAGGCCGGCGATGAGACCTTCATATTCCGCCATGTTGTTGGATGCGCGGAACTGCAACTGCACGACGTACCAGAGCTCTTCACCCGTTGGGGAGGTGAGAGCCACTCCGACCCCCGCGCCTTTCAGTGAGAGGGAGCCGTCGAAGTGCATGACCCAGTACCCGGGTGCGTCGTGCCCGGGATACGCAGAGATCTCTTCTGGGACGACCTCGAGGACGGGTGTCCATTCTGCTATGAAGTCGGAGAGCGCCTGGCTTTTGATCGCCTGGCGACTGACAAAGTGCAGGTCGAATTCCGCTAGCTCCACCGCCCACTTGATAATACGCCCAGTGCCTTCTCGGTTCCGAAGAATGGGTCCCAGTGGATACGTGGTAACCACCGAGACCTTGTGCGCCTGAAAGTAGTGGCGTAGCTTCCGGGAAGCGATGAGCACGGCGTAGAGCAGCTTCTGAGCCTGAGGATACCTTGCTTTGGCCTCCCGGAGGACTTCACTGACGAAGTACACCGGTCGCTGTACCCGATGGGCTCGGATGGTGGCTTTTCCCGAGGGGCCGCTGCAGCCCCCAGGCTCGGCGGCGTGGTCGGGGCTGGCCGGGTGCTCGGGCTCGACTCCCTGGTCGGGAGGAGTAGAGTGCTCGGACTCGACCCCTTGCTCGGGGGGAGCCGCGATGACGGGTGAGTGTTTGGGGGCCACTGGGAGCTGGGACCCATCACCTGGCCCTGCGCACTCATCACGCTCCACCACCAGCACCATGCTCATGACCTGAGGAGTGGCCGAGATGTAGAGCAGTAGGGGCTCACCTTCGGAGGGAGCCACCGCACGGGTGGCGAGGTGAGGTACTTCTTCAGATCGCGGAAGGCCTGCTCGGCCTCCGGTGTCCAGTCGAAATGACCGGTCTTCTTCAGAAGCTTGAAGAGGGGGAGCCCTTGCTCCCCGAGCTTGGAGATGAAGCGCCCGAGGGCTGCCTTGCAGCCGGCGAGACGCTGGACCTCTTTGAGTCGAGCCGGGGGTTGCATCTGCTCGATGGCCCGGATCTTCTCTGGATTGGCCTCGATTCCTCTGCCGGAAACCAAGAAACCGAGGAGCTTGCCCGCCGGCACCCTGAAGACACACTTCTCGGGGTTGAGCTTGAAGCGGGTGGTGCGGAGACTATTGAAAGTCTCGGCAAGGTCCTCAAGTAGGGTGGCACGGTCTCGGGACTTGACCACGAGATCGTCGATGTAGGCCTCAATGTTGTGGCCAACCTGTGAATCAAGGGTAATGCGAATGGCGTGCTGGAAAGAAGACCCAGCATTGTGCAAACCAAAAGGCATTGACATATAACAGTAAGTCCCCACCGGAGTGGTAAAAGCAGTTTTTTCTTCGTCCTCTACGGCCATGCGGATCTGGTGATACCCAGAGTTTGCATCTAAAAAACATAAAAGATCGCATCCCGCGGTTGCATCTACAATTTGATCAATGCGAGGCAAGGGAAAAGGATCTTTAGGGCAAGCCTTATTTAGGTCGGTGTAGTCCACACACATGCGGAGCTTGCCGTTGGCCTTCGGGACGATGACTGGATTTGCCAGCCAGTCGGGGTGGAGGACCTCTCGGATAAATCCGGCATCAAGGAGCTTGCTGACCTGCTCCCGGATGAACTCCTGACGCTCAGACACCTGCCGCCGGACCTTCTGCTTCACTGGGCGGGTGTCCGGACGTACCGCCAAGTGATGCTCGATCACCTCCCTAGGGATCCCGGGCATGTCGGACGGTTGCCATGCAAACACGTCTGCGTTGGCCCGGAGGAAGGTGATGAGCGCGCTTTCCTATTTACTGCCCAGGTCACCGCAGATCCGGACGACCTGGGTAGCGCCTTCGCCCACCACGACCTCCTTCGTAGGAACAGAGGCATCGGCGGCAAGTCGGGGTTTGGATGAAGAGGGTCTCGGGCCCCCTTTGCAGCCTTCAACTTCGGCCCGTGCTGAAACCAGAGCCATGTACGACTTCTCGGCGCAGGAGATGGCGCCGCCGGAGTCGGCGATCACGGAGATGGGGCCTGCTGGGCCCGGTATCTTAACCGTGAGATACGCATAATGTGCAGCCATCATGAACTTGGCTAGCGCCGAACGCCCGAGGATGGCGTTGTAGGGGAGGGGGAGCTCCGCGACGTCGAAGAGGACGTTCTCCGTGCGGAAGTTATCCCGATTCCCAAAGGTCACGGGTAGCTCGACCTGCCCAAGGGGCAGGGAGTGCCCGGGTGTCACTCCGCAGAATGGGAGCGACGGCCTTAGCCGCCTGGAGGACACCTGCAGCTTTTCGAAGGCCTCCTTGGATAGGAGGTTGAGGCCCGCACCCCCATCGATCAGCACTCTGCCGACCTTGACATTGCAGACAGTGGGGGACACTACCAGGGGTAGTCGCCCTACGGTTGCAGTACTTGCGGGGTGATCGGCCATGCTGAATGTGATCGGGGCGTCCGACCACCTCAGGGGCCTAGCGGCCTCCTCGCTCGGGGTTGCCGAGCACACCTCGCGCCGCATGACCTTGATGCCATGGCGCGAGGAAGGCGTGTAGGCGCCTCCGTCGATGAAGGCGACGGCATGCTCAGGCTCCTGGAAGCCGAGCTCGGCGTTGTCGGGGGTGGCCTCAACATCGCCTCCCTCGCGGGACTCGTCGCGCTCCCTCTGGCGCTGCTCGACGAGGCCTTTGACCGTACGACACTCTGTGAGATCGTGCCATTTGGTATGGTGTATGGGGCACCATTTGCCTGGCTCAGGCCCCGCGGGAGCGCGGACCCTCGCTGGAGCAGGAGCCCGGCCGGGTGCCGGGGCTCTTGCGGGAGCCGGTGCCCTGGTTGGTGCCGGGGCCCTCGCGGGCACCGGAGCCCGAGGAGGGGCCCTGGCAGGGGCCCTTGCAGGCGTGGGCCGTCTGTCGGCGGCCGCCCGGCGTTCTTGCCGGCGGTCGGGTTCTTGGGCCGGCCCACGGGCGAGGCCCTGGGCCGGTTCGACAGGAGCGACTTCGCGCTTTCTTCTCTTCTTCTTTTCCCGCCTATCGGAACGGGAAGAACTTGGCTGGTCGGTGGTGGGGCGCGGAGTATGCCACGCCCGGGCCTCCATCGCCTTGGCGCACTTATCGGCCAGTGCGAAGAGCTCTGAGTGGTCTCGATTTCGTGCGTACCTAACTTTTTGAGCATCCGCTCGTCGCGGACGCCCTGCTGGAAGGCGACGATGACAGCGTGGGGAGCTACCCGCGGGATGGTGTTGCGGACCTGGCTGAAGCGTTGAATAAAGCGCTGCAGCATCTCGCCCTCCTGTTGCTTGACGGCGTGGAGGTCGGACTCCAAACCGGGGCGCGTGAATGTGCCCTGAAAATTAGCCACAAACTGGTGGCAGAGGTCATCCCAGGAGCTAATAGACCCTGGGGGCAAGTTCATGAGCCAAGAACGGGCAGAGCTCCTCAAGGCAACATGAAAATAATTTGCCATCACCTTTTCGCTGCCTCCGGCCGCTTGAACGGCCGTAGTGTAGATCTGGAGGAACTCGACGAGGTTGATGGACCCGTCGTACTTCTCCGGCAGCTCGGGGCGGAACTTGGAGGGCCACCTGACCCAACGGAGCTCAGTGGTAAAGGCACGGCGACTGGTGCCGTACCCCGTGACGCGGGCGGGAGTCCTTGGTGGCGAATGCCGGCGAGCCGGGGACTCCCAGTGATCGTGGGCCGGGAAAGAGGAAGCCTGATCCTCTGCCTCGGCCTACTGCTGGGTTTCCCGCTGGCGCTCGAGAGTGACGTGCGCATCCTCATGGCCCCTCCGCTCGTTGAGACGCAAGCGGAGGTCCCGGGCTTCGGACACGGCTAGGGGGTGGCGCTCCGCCTGGAGGCCCCCCGGCCCGTGCGAACGTTGCCTGTTGATGAGCCAGTTCTGGCAGTGCCACGCTGGGTGGTGGCGCGAGAACTCCCGGCCAGCACCTGGCGGCGAGCAGTGCCGACCAGGGTGATGACGTCTTGGATCCACCGGCCTTCCAGAGTGTTCGGCGTTGCCTGGACGGGCGGATGCCTGAGGAGAGCATGCGCCGCAAGCAGCGTGCTCTCCGGGCTGGCCTCGCTAAAGGCGAGTCTACGCCGAAGTGGCACCCGTCGCTGCCCAGAGGCGGACCTGGCGGCCGGGGTTTCGACCACTTGCTGGGGGTCGGAGGATGCACCGGCGGCGACGGCGGTGGCCCTGCTGGGTCCAGCGCCCTGGTCCCCTTGGGAGGGAAAAGCCGCGCGCGCGGATAGTGGCTACTGCTGGAACGCAGCAGCGACTGTGGCCTCCTGGACGTCGGGCAGCACTCCGTCACTGAAAGTGGAGCTGGAACGCTGGAGACGGTGCCCACCGGCCATCTTTTCCTGTGGAAGATAACAAACGAACAGATTCAGGGATGTTCCCCCCTACCTGGCGCGCCAGCTGTCGGAGGGTGAACTCCTGTCGCAGGGATCCTGAGAGACCCCTTTTTAGAGATTCGGCCAGGGGATGATCCTGAATAAGTTCGTCGGAGAAATAAATGGAAGTGGAAATAAATGCAACGGCCGGTGGTGGGGGATGATCGACCTAGTGCAAAGGGAAGTAAATGCACCAGAGTTTAGACAGGTTCGGGCCGCACGGGGGCGTAATACCCTATTCCTGTATGGATGCAATAACTTTCCCTGGGGGGGATCCCTCAAGGAATATGTTGGGTTACAAGAATATATTGTCTAACTAAGAGCTGGAGGCTCCTTGTTCTAGCTCTGCTCAGGCTTGCTTGCAGTGTTCTTCGTCTAAGTGTGGCACGGTCGATTGCTTGGGCTTGTTCTCTCCTTCGATTCTTCGAGTCGATCTTTTTCCGATGTTGTCTGATTTTCTCCCCCTCCTTCTCTTTCTGTATGCCCATCCTTTTATGCACTCGCTGGCCACGACATACCCCAAACGGGAAAGAAGGGGCACAAGTTCCCAGCCGCCACGACTGAGAAAGGCGTCATCATTTCCTCTGGGCGAAATGACAGGGGCGGTGGAAAAACGCGGCGTGCGTCCGGTCACTCGTCACTATGGACGCCCTGGCGCTGGGCGCCGTTGAGAGGGCCCACCGAGCAGCCACAGAGGCACCCGGTGCGCCCACCCTGTCTTGTTCCTCTGCCGTGGCAGGGTGGCAGACGGAAAGCCTTGATCCTGGTAACATTATCCCGAGATACACCGGATGATACGGGACGAGACCCGTGCAATTAATGGCCCCACGCCTCTCTGCCAAAGCATGGCAGGGACTGACATTGCGGCGGGAGCAGTTGGGGATGTCAGGATGTCAGGCCGCGCACGCCCATTAAATGCGGCCTCGGACCTCTGACCGGTTAACACCTCGTCGGCGGGCCCCTCGGGAGCCCTTCTGGGTCGTCGGGGCACTGAGTGCTCGGGGGTACTGTTCACCTCCCCGAGCACTCTCTCCCGGGCACTCTCACACGAACCTTTGGGGAACCGAGTGCTCGGGGGCTACCACGTTCAACCCCGAGCGCTCTCTCCCGAGCACTTTTGCGTTGACCCTTCGGGGAACCAAGTTCTCGGGGGCTGCCACGTGCAACCCCGGGCACTCTCTCCCGAGCGCTTTTGCTCGAACCTTCGGGGAACCAAGTGCTCGGGGGCTGCCACGTGCGACCCCGGGCACTCTCTGCCGAGCACTTTTTCACTGACCCTTGGGGAACCGAGCGCTCGGGGGCTGCTGCACGCAGCCCCCCGAGCGCTCTCTCCTGGAACTCAGCTCTTCTGATCATCGGGGGACTAGGGTGCTCGGGGGCGACCGGGCACCCCCCCCCCCCGAGCACTTTCTTCCCGGCGCTTGAACTCTACGGGTCATCGGGGAAAATGGGGTGCTCGGGGACCAGAGGCTGTTGCCCCGAGAACCTTCTCCCGGAACTTAGATTTTCCTCATCCCGCAGGAGGGACCTCGCAGGATGGTGACACGTGGTGGACGGCTGGCCTGGCCTCGGGACTCAGGGATCCCCGGTTCCTGATACACCGACAACTCCCTACCAAGACGCCCATAAAAATCCTATAACTTTGCGTTGGGACGAAAGTGAGTAACGACATAAATGGAAAGGAGGAGCATTTACCCAACTTGATGCTTCGATGTCCTTTTAGAGACAACCATGACACACCTTCCCACATGTTTGGAGTACCAGCGGCTTGTCGAATTGCGGTGGAAAGAAAACATCAACCAGCTAATTTTTGCTGTTTTGCAACAGATCACAAGAAGAGGAAAAAAGGGAATTTTTATCTCATTTAATAATACTAATTTTATGTGCATATATGCTTGTCCTTTCCTTGACGTGACAATTTTCCCAATAGAATTGATGCATCAGCAAAGTGTAAATTATGTATCACATTATTGTCAAGCATATTGAACTAAACTGATCCTTGATTCGAGCCTATTATTGTACACTTCTACCAAGCCATCTAACAATCACATGCATACAAAAAATGAAGAAATGTACCATGCAAAAGTGAAATGATCAATTGGGTAGACAACATGATCTTGTTATGGTGATCAAAGTAGGCAAGTGCACACCAATAATATCTCTTTTCATCTATTTTGTAGTAATATGAAATAGATAAAGTAATCTAACTCTAAAAACAAGGTGGCAACCAAAGTTAAACTGAAAAGAGGAACCTGAAATTACCCGCTTCTTATCTTGCTCCTGCCATTTGGCAATGGGCATCTCTGCTAAAACCTCGAGTGAACTATTGTCCTAAATAGAAAGTACCAAAAATCCATTTTGTTCTACAATGGCAATTGGCAAGCAAAGATATGCCTGAGATATAGTAGCTAAAGTAAAAAAGGGTCATGGAAAATCAGACCACCCAAAGTGATAAATGATATCTGGAAAAATAATGCTCGTTCTAGGAAGAAATGCAAAACTGCACAAGGCCGCTATTAGAGAACCACCAATTCCAAAAGAAATATGTTTAAGCACAATCAAACAAGATCTACATAAAAAAAAACAGTAATTTGTGTGTAAAATACCATCTCCAAGTCACCGAACCTGCCTATTACATGGTCTACATCAAGTTGTGTGTGCCTTGAACAATGCAACGAAAACATCATTGTCATGCAACATGTTGATCAAACAGAAACTTCTAATATTCAGAGCTAAATAGCAAAGCAGCTTCTCATAATTATGGGAGGACAACGCTGGCCATACAGGAAACAATTTTCAGAGTTAAAAAGAAAAATAGTTTCTCACAGTGAGTGAACTCGAAAGTAACCTTAACTAAACAAGAAACAATAGTCATACAATCTTTTTACCTAAGGGTCCACACCATTTTTAAACTTTGGATCACAAAACAAGATGGAAGAATTCATTTGGCTACAATTGTATATTTGAACAAAGGTTTTTTTCTATAGTAAAAATATTCAGCGCTTACAAATAGCTCTACCTAAGGGTCCACAACATTTTTATTCAAAAAAGAACAAATATGCAAGAAAGCAGACAACACTGAGCAAGGGCGTCAAATCTATGATGATAGAGAAGAACCACGAAAAATGGTCTAAGTAATTCAGTGCTCCATCTTACCTTTTCAATCAGATTATGACCAAAAGGCTCCTAGTGCAGTACCTCTTTTTTATTTACCATGCTACTCAGAATCTAGGAGTGAAAAAGGAAGAAAAAAATAACATTAATGGAGCAGGGACTTTGTTAAGTTAAGCAGTGGTAAAAAGTGTAGCATAGCAGAGCCAAAGATCCATGGAGGAAATGAACAATGCACACTCGAAGAAGGTAAAATTTATACTTTTAAAATGCTCCATTGCTCATGCCTGGAGGCGTCAAATCAACAAGAAACAAATCTATTCGTTGTTACAAAAACATGTTCTTGCTCACCTTTACATTTTACTTAGTACAAGGCAACAATCTAAATGATGGCTATAAGTCAATCATTTTCCCTTGCAGTTGTTTATTATTTTTGTGTTATTTAGTAGTTCAATGACAAGAGCTATAAAGGTACTAATTTAGTCTTTCTAATTTTCAGGAATCGTCTAAATTCCACATAAGCCAAAACATACACAAAAACTATGCATGTACTCATGGAGAATGGAACACACTACAGCACTTAAGGTCACAAATTTTATTAAAACAATTGTTGCAAATTTAGATGAATATACTAAAGGAAACAATCAAGTGATGTGCATGATCGATCTGTTTAAGCAAGATAAGGCAAATGATGTAGCATAAACCATATTCCTATATTAAATGCAAGCAACTATAGGTCTATCTATCAGTGAATGGCTTATAATTTCAGCATGAAAATTCACCTAGGCTTGAGATTATGCTTACTAACCACTTCACTATAATTCTTTAAACTTGCATACCTAGACAACAATAGGAAATGTGGTATCTTTAGTCTGCCCTACGAAACAGAATACGTGATAGGCACTACATGTACTTTTTTGCGTAAACACATATGGAACATAAAAAGCATATATTAAGAAGATCAAGATGAATAGCAATAAAGATAAAATCAATATTGCTAAAATCAAAGGAATCAATCTAGAAAAAGGAGACTAACATCATCACTTCATCTAGAAGGATGCAACACAAGAAACTATGACGGTGCACAAATATGTTCAAATTTTTAGGGTGTGAATTTTATCATGAAAAGAGGCTAAGTGATATCTCAGTGCTCAATCCACATCTAACACAAAAGACAAGAATATCACAAAACAGTGAAGGGTCTCATATGATTGAAGGCAGGAATGGTTCACTGTATAGTGTGTGCCATATTAAGGGGAAAAGGATGGTAATGTATAGCAGCAGCAATGGACTTGAATAAGATGTTGATATCATTAACAATCATGATAAAAAAAAACCGATTCAATATGGACAGTGCCTGAATGCAATAAACAAGGTTTCGCAAGCATAAATTTTTCAAGCCAGAAAACCATCATGCAACACACATAAGTTATGGAATTTGAAGGTCCCCTAAGCAAAAGGTCTTGCACAGAGTAGGTCTTAAGGTAGCCAAATGCATGATATGTTCTCGGATGTAACACATGACAATAAGGAGTCCATTGAGATTATTCTAGATAATTGTTTTTTATTCTCCAATATCATATGATGGATTAATGCCTTAGTTAAGAGCAAGCTTAATACCTCTGGGGGCATCATTGTTTTAGGGGGGAATGCATGATGCAAGAGAGATTTAGGAACTGGTTGATAGAAGTGAATAGAGGAATAGATCAATATACTATGCAGTAGTCCATGTAAAAAGCCGTAGGTCATCAATGGTTGTAAAATGTCATGGTTATATGCACATGTACCAAAGAAAGAGCTGATGGATGACAAGAGATAATAGGTGACAAAGTATCTGGGAAACGACATACCAAACAATGCACTTCCAATAGTGAATCTAAGAAACCATATGTTTGTGCATTTAATATGCTTAGTTGAAGTGAAAAACTGACCTATAGGCATATAAATGGCTCGCAACCACTTGATATGCACCCACAAGTTCTCTTTCTTACCACTTCATATCGAATGATTTAATCGGTACCTACAAGTGGCAATCAAATATGAGATAAACAAGGAACTTGGAAGTTTGGTTGTAGCAAGGTTCAAGGTGATACGTATAGAGCTTTTTCTTATAATCGTAACAAGGTTTCTGCGGGAGGTTTTTGGTGAAGCTCTCCATTTTTACCGGAGGTTTTGGTAAAGCTCTCCGTTTTTACCGGAGGTTTTTGGTGAAGCTCTCCATTTTTACCGGAGGTTTTTGGTGAAGCTCTCCGTTTTTACGGGATGTTTTGTAAAGCTCTCCATTTTTACGTGAGGTTTTTAGTGAAGCTCTCCATTTTTACAAGAGGTTTTTGGTGAAGCTCTCCGTTTTTACCGAAGGTTTTGTAAAACTCTCCGTTTTTACGGGAGGTTTTTGGTAAGGTTCCTTGGCATGTATTAATGCTGAAGGCCCTACACACTATCGGAGCTATGCAATACCTTCCAGGAAACCTAGGCAGTCTTGCCCTCCAGGTGACCTAGGCATGCTTCGCCCGCGGTGTGTAGGCTTGGCGTGCTCCCAAGGAAACCCCTAGGGTGCATTGCAACACTGTCCACCAAGGATGTACCCTGGCGCATGGCATTTATATGTCTGAAGCTGTGCAATGCCTTCCAGGGCACCCTGGGAATAATCTGCCTTGCAGGTAACCTAGGCATAAGCGGCGCCCACAGTATATAAGCATATCGTACAGAGGGGATTCCTTGCGACAGCATTCCTCAGAGCACCGCATCCTCACATCAGGGCAGTCCCCTGATATGCAGCGTCCACACACTATCGAGGCTACACAATACCTTTCAGGAAACATGGGCAGTCTTGCCCCCCAGGTGATCTAGGCATGCTACGCCCGCGGTGTGTGGGCTCCACTTCCAACCAGGGCAAAGCCTACCCTCCGGGAAACCTTTTCAGGTGACCTTGGGTTTAGGTAAGCGATGCTTACTGGTGCGTGGGCTTATCACGCCTCAGGAGAAATCCCCCGAGAGTGCCGCAACTACATTACCATGGAAGTCCCTTGATAACAGGCATCTACACACTATCGAGGCTACACAATACCTTCCAGGAAATCTAGGCGGTCTTGCCTTCCAAGTGACCTAGGCATGCTATGCCCACGGTGTGTAGGCATGTCGTGCAAGAGGATTCCTTGCGACAGCATTCCTCGGAGCACCGCAACTCCGCCACCGAGGACATCTCCTGGGGCGTGGTTTCGACATCTGAGGCTATGCAAATGCCTTCGAGGGCACCCTGGGCATAATCTGCCTTGCAGGTGACCTAGGCATGGGCGATGCCCACAGGTGTGGGCCTCACTGTCTATCGAGACTATGCAATGCCTTTCAAGAAATCTAGGCAGTCTTGCCTTTCAATTGACCTAGGCATGCTGCATCCGCGATACAAGGGCTTATCACGCCACCCGAAGATGTCCTACGGGTGGCACCATAACACGGTCTATCAAGGAAATCCCTTGATACGTGGCAACTATACTTCCGAGACCACACAATGCCTTGGGCAAACCCGCCCCCCCCCCCCCCCAGGTTACCTAGGCATGATGCGTCTGCGGGAGTGCAGGGATTTTGCATGGTTATACTAGTTAAGTTTTGCAGTCTACTGTTGGCAACAAGAAGCTATTTGTAGTATGAAACAAAGCTAGGTTAAACAACTGTTCATGCTAAATGAAAATGTAACTTAAGTTCTACTCCATCTACTTAGTAGCAATCTATTGCAAAAAGACTTCTAACAATATAGTTGGAGGCCCGCAACAGACTCTAATCTTGCCACATGAAAGACGGATCACTAGGTAAACTACTGGGTAGTTAACAGTGGATGTACCTTTGTAGGAATAAGGCCTCTATTGTGAGGCTTGGCAGCCTCGAAGCCTGTGGCTAGGCTGGGAGAGGCGGAGCTTGACCCCCTCCACCTTTAGTCGTTGCCTGGCTCCAGACGTAACCCGTCCGGAGCCTGGCGGCGGCACATGGGAGGCGTGGTCGAAGGCTGGTCGAGAGAGGCTGTCCTCGACCGCCTCAGCCCCCAGCCGCTACCCGGCTCTGTAGGTACTTCATCCGAAGCCTAGCGACGGCGTGTCCCCGACTCAGTTCTCGTTGCTGGGTATGGTATCGTTGATAGTAGGGTTGGTGGTGATGGTGCAAGGTTGAGGGGCCAGGGATTCGCCCGAGAGTTTGCCCTAGGCCCCCGAACTCTGGTCGTCCTTTGCTGGCTCCTTCTGCGGCCATGTATTCGGCTTGCCTTCCGAGGTATTCCTCCTAGAAGGTAATGAGGGTGCGACAGTCGTTGGTGTTGTGGCCGTGCCCTGGTCCGTGCAGGACGCACCCGTATGCCTCTGGGGGCACCGGAGCATGGAGTTGTCATTGGGGTCGCTGCCGAAGGCGGTGTGCCCCAGAGCCTATGGTTTCCCCAAGGTTTCCTTCCCCCTTGGGAGACCATTGAGGCCGCCCAGTGAACCGATTTTTGGAGTCGAAGTGGTTCTGACTATGCCTCCATGGATGAGGCAGGCTTGGAGTTCCCTGCACCAGGTTGGTGTTGCGAGGGCGGCACCAGAGGCACTGGCGGGATCCGCGCCTCCTGGAGCTCTCTGTCTCCTTGGAACCCTTTCTTACTTGAGGGGCCCAAGGAGGGCGCTGGGTGGACAAATTTTCCAAAGATGTTGGCTCGCTCGGGGTATTCCAGGTGTGGTCAAAGGGGATACCCAGGGACCAAGCCCAGTTGGGAGCATTCCTGGGTTGGACCACCCAGAACCATTGGAAGGCGACCTGTTTGGCTGTGGCTTCAATCGCGTCTTCTCCTAAGGCGGTGAGGTCTTCGTTGTGCAGGGGCTGGAAGGCCTCTGCACCGTCTGGAGTTCCTGTACCGACCCAGGGTTCTGGGTTGGCCAAGGTCGGAGGAATGCCGTCCCACAGGGCAGCGAGGCTGGAGCATGCATACGATGCGTATGGTTGAGACAGCCATGCATACGGTTGCATGCTTGCAACGGTGGGTACGGTGGCTTTAGCCGATTCTCTGGTAGTTTTCCTGGTGGATTCCTACCTCTCTTGGCACTTCTGTGTTCGAGTCCCCACGGACGGCGTGCTGTTGGAGCAAGAGTTCTTCTAAGGAGGAGACTCAAGATTGGAGACAAAGTTTGAGAGGAAGAAACACCACGAGTATATTGATGGTAGGAAAAATGGATTGATCTGGGGGGGGAGAATCACAGGTTTGATGTGATGCATGTTCTATGTCCGTCGCCACCATTTTTTATTTGCCTTGTCTCTCCTCCTTTTTCCCAAGACGACCATGGCCCCCTATTTATAAGGTCATATGTAGCTTGGCGTACAAGTTATCATAATGTATAAATATCTGGGACCCAACCGAATTACTGGGTCTTATCTCGGATAACTACTTTTTATCCTATCGGGGAGATAAATATCCACCGTGGTAACTATCGTGGTGCCTGCCGCCTAGAGTGCGGCGAGCCGGTCGCCAATTACGGCCCGACGCCGCACTGTCAGGGGTGTCATGATAGCCTCCATTACGCCAGGGTGTCACAGTGGCACCCATCAGCCTAGGCCTTTAATATCAGTCACTTCTTGGCAAGCAAAACACGATCGGCGTTCCCCTTTCGGTAGATCTTCCTAGGGACTGCTAACTCACCCTACTGCCTTCGGGAAGGTGGGGACCTCTGGAGGCATGGATCCAGGAGATGAACGCTTCGGGAAGCAAGACTCCGGAAGATCGGGGCTTCGGGAGGCTGAGGCTTCAGGGGGCTAAGGCTTCGGGAGGCTGAGCCTTCAGGAGACCGAGCCAGTTAAGCCAAGGGAAGGCTTCGCAGGTACGAAGAGGTACTATGAAGGGACCTGATGACTTTGGAGGTTGAGCCTTTAGCTGGGAATCCGGAGATCAAGGCTCCGGGGGGCCTGGATAGTAATCTTCAACCATTATCCTCAGACTAGTTTATTTTCACCCCAACACATATACTTGCTTATTTCAACTATATCAATGACAAAAAGAAAAGGAATAATGAAAGCCGTATGAGCCTAATTTCCATGAAATTTCATCTATTGTATACCAGGACATGAAAAATAAAATCAAATTGTTGATTCCAATACATCTTCTAAGAAAACCTATCTGCTTTATCTAGAGTTCTAGACACCTCTGACAGCTCAAGCTTGCAATATGTATCATCACCAAACACCAGATCAAGTTTCCTATCTGCTAGAAAAGAACCCAGAAATAAAGAATAAAGCAACCAAACTAAGTTATCATGCCAACCCTAAGGAACATGAAGTGAAAAGGTCCACGAACACACCTCCTTTATCTGCTGTCGGCACGATAGCTTTGACTTCATTGATCTCGATGGTTCATGCTGTGAATACTACCTTTGTCAGGTAGCCTTACGCCCCCATCCACTGAAAAAGGTAGCCACCTCCCTGGTGCCTCGTCCCACACCGTGACAAGGACGTCCAGGCCCAAACCAGCAGCGAGTTGCCGCTGCGAGGATGCCCTTGAGTTATAGGCGTGCATTGAATGCAGCCACGATGCCACCTTGGAGCTCCCGATCGCCCCCATTAAACATGGCAGCGAGGCCATCTCAGCACCCGCCACTGCTGCTCTTGCTGTCAAACACCGTCGTGAGGCCACCGTCGCCCCCACTTGTGCCACTGTCGTGAGTGGATTCGAAGCGGATACCCCGGTGGTGGCTACCCCTACTACTGATCGGTGGCGAGCGGACGGTAGATCGGAGAATTCGGCAGGCCAGCATGACATTGGAGGATCTGCTACAATGGCAGATGAGGCGACTGGAGAGCAGGGGCAACTAGGTAGAGTGGAGGTGAGGACCCCGCGGTGGGTCCTGCTCCTACTGCTGGCTGGCGGAGATGGGATGGGGTGGTGGCACTAGAAGGAGGGGAGCCGATGCTGGGAGGTGTGGAGCGAAGACTTCGTTGAACGAGACGACGAAAGGAGTGGAAGGTGAGCAGACCGAGCTCCTTGGTCATGCCGACCGGATCTATTGGAGGGGAGCCGGCAAGGCAAGGCAGCCTCCAACTTGCCGGTGGTACCACCCCCGTCTTGATCGTCTCCTTTGCTGCGCGTGCCAGATCTGGTGGACTGGAGGCATCAGGCAGGGCTGCCTGTCGAAGCTGAGGAAGGGGAGGCGAAGAGGAGAGGAGAGGTGCAGCCGCATGGAGAGAGAGAAGGGTGGGAACGATGCAGACGAGAGACGATACAGAATAGAGAGAGAAAGAGAAGAGCATGGAGACGATATTTTCTCGCCTTCTCGAATCGAAATGTAACACATCCAGCGGCGGCGAGGCAAGAGGTGGCAGGGCAGGCAAGCCATGTTGACACAACTGCCTAGGAGGCGGTAGGCGGCGCTGCTAGCGACGGCGGCAGATGGGGGAGGGGACAGCCATTCAGAGGAGCAGTAGGGGTGGCGTGGAGGCGGAGGAGCAGCAGGCATGGTGCGGAGGCGGCGAGGCACTGGGAGACAGGGAACCGCGGCACCGACGGATAGGGTGAGAAGAGAGAAGGGGCGCGTGGCCATCACAGAGGCGAGGACCCACGCGGTGGCTTCTCCACCTGCTGCTGGCCGACAGCGAGCAGATGGCGAGGTAGCGCGGAGGCAGAGATCTTGGGAGGTTGCGGGGGCTTTGGACGAAACAAGGAGGGGAGGGTAGGTGAGGAGACCGATTGGGGAGAGGAGAAGCGTAGTGGGTTGGGAACGATATTTTCCATCGATCCAATCGGTAGGGAGCACCTGTCCCGCACTAGCGAAGGTACAGATAGCAGCAAGACACGCGTCTAGCACTAAAAGAGCCGTGGTAGAAAAATCCGTGCTTCGCTAGCCCGAGCGCACACACGCCTGCAATCATGGTCGGACGGCAGAAAGGCGTGGAGCGACGTGGCCTGCGGGTACGCGCTAGGTGGGAGCCGCGAATAATTGTATAGATACCACAAGTATCAGCTGCAGTTAAACTCCCAGGCACAGTATAGCAATCCATATATAGTTCTCTGAACATTCATGTGACATACCACATCATTAGTATGCAACGGGCAGCAAGGGCGTGCGGATATTCAGAACCACTGTTCAGTTCAGACTCAAGACTGACCAAAACTGCAGTTCACACAACTAAACATGCCAGAGAACAGCAGTATCTACAGAGTATTTTTCATAATCACCAGCAGCATTCCAGAATTGCTGTTCGGTTCAGACTTCAGACGGACCAAGAGTTTGCAGTTAACAGAACTAAACCTGCATGGCATTCTTACTTTGACAAAGTGTGCTTCTTAATGAACATAAGCTGTAATACACCATATCTGTACTTACTCCTGTAGACTACTAGTCATTCACCGCAACCAAATAACAATGTATCACAAATTCACAATTCATAAGCTTTGAAACATCAGACATGAAAGACAAGTACAATCTCTTCTTGCAGTTTAGGGAAAACGTTCTACGTAAGTTCATACAGAAGGCATTCAGATGAAAGACAAGTGCTATATGTTCTTACAGTTTAGGGGAAAAGAAGACAGAAGAATAGAAGACATTCACATTATCCTACAGCTCTTCAAGTCTCAAAACGGTTCTACGTAAATCCACACAGTTCTGAACTCAGTGCAGTTACCGTTTGTGCTAAGTTCGGTTTATACTCTGACTAAGTTGCTCGAACAACACACTGCCGAAAGGAAGAAACGGAGCAGTCTAATCCGTCGACGAAGCGAAACTGACGGTGAGAATGGACGGGGAGCTGGTCGATCAGAGGCGGTGGTCGAAGGAGAACTCCTTGTGGACACCGCACTTGCAGGTCACGCGCACCACCACCTCGGCACCGGAGCAGGCTGCGCTGGACACTTCCACCTCTCGCTCCTGTACAAGTTCAGGTTCCATCAAGACAGTACAGACAGGTTACCGAATGCAAGCGAAAGAAGCTAAAGAAATGAACAGTGGTAACCATTAACCGGATGAATCCAAGCAATGTTCTGCATGTACGTAAGATTTTGAGCGGGAATTTGGAGTTAAGAATCATGCAATTAGAATTTCTTGGAAGAAATTTGGCACAGGATTAGCACTGAATTCACACAAAGAAGATCAAAAGCTTCAGAAAATTTGGCACGAAGCAGGTCATAACTTCATAGTCGATGATTTCAAAGAAGGCAAGCAAAACGATCGGATCAGTAAACGGTAGGAATGCGAAAGCGGAAGGCTTTACCGGTTTGCTCGCCTTCGCCGCTGAGGAAGGCCTCGCCGGCGACGTGCAGCGTGATCCAGCCGGCGAGCGAGATGCCTCACTGTGAGCGTTCTCGGCTTCCTGCCGCAGTGCCGCGATCAAAATGGCTTATAAGGGGCGAACAGAAGCAAAGAAACGGCAGCGAGCACCGAGCAGAGAAAACAAGAACTGCAAGATGCCCCTACCTGCTTGGCCGCCTTGGACGGCGAAGTGAAGAACGCGCAGCACGGTTTCCCAGTCGTCGACCCGGACATGATGGAGGAGCGGGAGGCGTCGCCGGTGGTCGAGGCGTTCGTCTTGGCTACCTTCTGCGGCGGCGGGGTTAACTGCTGCTTCTCCTCCCACTGCTGCAGGCTCCTGCGGCGCGGGGTCGCGTCGAGGCGGAGGTGGGGCCGCGGCCTCTTCTTGGTTCCGCCGCCGGACTTGCGCAGCGGAGGCGGCGACTGCGAGGCCGAGAAGACGAACGACGGCGTGACAATGCCCGCGGGGGGCACCGTCTCCTTGGCCGCCGCGGAAGCTGGAGACCCAATGTGAGCGCAAGCCGGCCCCGGCGAAGGGAAGAAAGCGAAGCCGCCGCTGTCGGTGGAGCCCGCGCGCGGCGGCTTCGGGGAGGGCAGGGACGCGGCGGCGCCGCTGCCAGTGGGCGTCAAGGACGGCTCATAGGTCAGTGAAGCGAAAAATCCACTGCTGGCGGTGGAGCCCGTTGGCGTGACCTGCTGCTTCGGCGAAGCCAAGAATGAGAGGCAGCCGCTGGTATTGGAGCCCGTGGGCATCAGCGGCCGCTCCGGCGAAGAAGCCGAGAAAGCGAACCCTCCCCTGGCAGTGGGGCCCGTGGGCGTCTTGGGCCGCTCCGGCGCGGTCAAGAACGCGAATGCGCCGGTCGCGGTGGCGTCCACGGGTGTCGCCGGCTTCCCCTGCGAAGTCAAGAAAGACATAGCGCTGCTGGCATCGGATCCCCCTTGCGTCCTCGGCGCGTTCTCGAAGAACGCGAAGATGTTCCCGGCTCCAGCGTGCGCCGAGGCGGTCGGCACGAACCGGCACCCCGCCTCGAACGAGAACTCGCTGGCTGCCGAGGCCGGGCTGGTCCCCGCGCGCGACGCCATCGGCGAGGGAGGCGGCGAGGGAGAGGGCGTCCGCGACGGCGGAGGTGGCGGGGTGGACGGCGCCGGCGCGGGCGCGAGGTCGAAGGGGGACAGCTCGAGCAGCATCCTCTTGCGGACGGAGGAAGCAGGGAGGAGGCAGCGGCGCTTGCGCCCCGCACCCGCGGCGGCGCCGCAGGGCGCGGAAAAGGCGACCGCGGAGGGTGCGGGGTCGATGCGGAGCTCGGCGAGGTGCCGCGGCGGCGGCGTCAAGAAGAAGGACTGCGGGTCTGGGTGGGAGTGGGCCGCCGCCATGGCCAGCCGGCGCCGCTCGGGTTCGTGGCTTTCGCCTTGGATTCTTGGGGTGGGGGAGGCGGTTAGTTCGTTTCGGTTGGGACTTGGGAGTGGTTTTTCGTTGCGTTGCTGTAATTGATGGCTTTATAGTGCAGCCAGTGATCGATTCTCTCTCTGTCACATCAGTGGGGGCGGGCATGTGCATCGTCGGCTGTAAGATTCGTGCGCGCGTCTGATGGTGATGGAACTGGAGTTGGCTACCGAATCGTTCTGGAAGAAAAAAGGGGTGAGCACGAGGAAATGGAGGAAACAAGTGTTGGCATCCTATTTTACTAGTGTGGATAAATTGGCTTCCTCTAATACGCTACTTTGACATGGGCACGTGAAGTGCCGTGAAAAAACATACAACCCAATAATATAGATTTTCAATTTGAAATTTGACATTTCAAACTTAGGATTTAATTTTTCACTATAATCTATCATTTTCATCATGAGAACTAAATTTTTCAACCTAGCAGAATTTGTACATGTGCATGATGAGATAGCCGATGATTAACTCCAGACGCGCAAGTTACGGTTATCCTTGCCTATGTGGCTTGCATATTGCCCATGTTACAAGCATACAAGCTTAGAAGGGGAAGCATAGTCCTAGGGATGTGACGAAGTGAGGTTGTTTAAGGTGCATAACGATGATAATGCAATGTGCCTATTGGTGAGAGAGAATAGTGCGTAAAGAGAAATGAAGGATTGAATTTCTTTTTTACGGTGTGAATGGTCATGGAATGCAATAGCAAATTAGGTGTGTAGGATCACAATTCAGAAACTCATAAATCCACCGACACAACCCATCTAACCCATGGTATGTGACTGCCGCATGGCTATACAAGCGGTGGCCCTACCACACAAACAATCATATTAGACGTCTTCACTACAAGAAATCTGCTAAACTGTGAATATTATATTTCTTCACGAATCGGGAAATTTTTGTCATACCATAAAATTTGTGACGCTCATGACAAAAAACCGATCATCACTGATAGTGCATCTCTGATGATTTTCTGTGACGAAATAGAAAATCATCATAGAATTAGTAACGAATACTTTGACATCATAATTTCTATGACGCTGCCACATCAAACTCCGATCGTCATTGAGAACTTAGTCAGACCACATAGAATCTATCCTGGCATTTAACGTGGTTGTATTTATGATGATTTCTTTCGTTATAATTTATGCAAGGCTCGTGATTTTTTCGTCATAATGTGTGTGAAGCTCATTTTGGTTGTCTAGTTTATTGTGTCAAAGCCCACATAGCAAACCAACTATTTGTGGGCTAGCCCAATTTGTTGGCCCAACACTACACCAAAACAGGTCAACATTGCAGGTTCCAAAACCTCATCAGTGCCGATTTTGGAACTGGCACCCCATAAAGGGCACTATTAGTTGGAGACTATTAATGTTGGCTTAACAACCGGTACTATTGAAGTTTTTCAGAAAACAAAAAAAGGAAAAAGTCTAGGAAAATGAGTCGGCTTGATGCATTGAGCTGAGACCGCTGTCAGCCCCACATGATGGAGCTCATCGTCGCTGCTAGGCCCCTGCCATTGCTGATCCTAGGCCTTCGCTCTCCGAGGACACCGTCACCTCGAATCCTGGACCTCCGCTTGCCAAGGACACCACTGCCACAAATCCGACGCCTCGGCTCACCGACATCGCCGGTGGACCCTTGCTCCGTCATGCACAAAGAAAACGCGGGGCACGAAGGCCGCCACCACAGAAATCACGGGACACAAAGGCTGCCGCCATCACAGAAATGTGGGGCACAACGAGGGCGATGTGCGGAGTTGTGGCAAGACGCCCTTCACGGGGACGCAATGAACGGACAGGGTGCAGACCGCTGCTTTACTGCAATGAACGGACAGAGCTCAGCCTCGAGTCCGAGTAGGCTTGGCCTTCGAGGGGTGACATCCGGGTAAGATTGTAGTGCTTCTCCCACATTCTTAAGCAATAAAATATCATAATAATTTAGTAATAATCCATCCAAGGAAGCATAAACAACGAGAAACAAGCTCACCTGGTTATCTAATTGTCGTGTACGTGCTCTTGTAATTGGACCTTGTATGATTTGAGGATTATTAGTGGTATTGATCATATCCAAAGGAGCCATGGGCTCATCATCCTCCCCCTCTTGAATTGGAGTCGTCCTTGACTCAAGCTCGTCTTCTTTTCCCAAGTAGGGCTTCAAATCTGAAATGTTAAATGTGTCACTAACCCCAAAATCTACAGGTATGTCCAATTTGTATGCATTGACATTGATTATCTCAATTATCTTAAATGGTCCATCAGCTCTAGACATCAACTTTGATTTTCTTAGTTCTAGAAACCTATCCTTTCTCAAATGCAACCAAACTAAATCACCTGGTTCAAATTTTATTTCCTTCCTACTTTTACTTCTAGCAATCCTATACTTTTCAATGATTCTTTCTATATTCTTTTTAGTTATTTTATGCAACTTAAGAATAAATTTAGCACGTTTCTTAGAATATAAATTGAGTCTTTCAAAAGTAGGCAAAGTTAGTAAATCAATAGGAGTACGGGGATTAAATCCATACACTACCTGAAACGGACTTACCTTGGTGGTGGAGTGTACCAACCTATTGTAAGCAAATTCAATATACGGTAAACACTCTTCCCACATCTTCAAATTTTTCTTTAGAACAACCCATAACGTGGTCGATATTGCACGGTTGAGAACGTCTGTTTGACCGTCGATCTGGGGATGACACGTAGTAGAAAACAGCAGCTATCCCCAATTTATTCCAAAGTGATCTCCAAAAGTGACTCAAAAACGTTGTGTCACGATCCGAGACGATAATATTAGGTACTCCATGTAGTCGAACGATTTTCCTGAAAAATAAATCAGCTATGTTTGTAGCATCATAGCTCTTGTGATAAGGTATAAAATGTGCCATTTTAGAAAATGTATCCACAACTACAAATATGATATCCCTCCTCCTCATTGTCCTAGGTAGTTCTAAAACAAAATTCAAATAAATATCCTCCCATGGGGCACTAGGAACAAGAAGAGGCATGTAAAGATCATGTGGATTCAAGTGAGACTTAGCTTTATTGCAAGTGGTGCATCGGGACACGTAGCATTCAATATATCATCTCATATTTGGCCAAAAGAAGTGGGCGGCCAACACATCTTCAGT
The DNA here is from genome assembly GCF_958298935.1 of Phragmites australis. Lineage (NCBI taxonomy): Eukaryota > Viridiplantae > Streptophyta > Magnoliopsida > Poales > Poaceae > Phragmites > Phragmites australis. The sequence goes on along the minus strand of NC_084941.1, from coordinate 16,693,667 downwards.
CTTCTTTGCTCCAAAATGTGTCATCAATTCTCCTCCATACGCCTCCTATAACAACAAAAGATAAACGGAGCTAGCTGAAATACATAGCTTGTTAGCACGATAAAGTAATCCTTCATTCAGCACATATTTATTCCATATTTTCCCTTCTTTACAATTTTCAAGCACTTCTTTAAATTCCAAATCAGCAGCATATAAGTCTTTAATGGTCTCTAAACCAAAAATCTTATGATCAAATTGAGATAACATGGTATAACGCCTAGAAAGTGCATCAACAATCACAAAGTCCTTTCCTTTCTTATGTTTTATGACATATGAAAAAGACTCAATAAATTCTACCCATTTAGCATATCATTTATTCAGTTTAGCTTGACTTCTAATATGTTTCAGTGATTCATGATCAGAATATATAACAAATTCTTAGATACTATTGCCAAGTTTCAAGCACACGAAGTAAAGCATACAATTCTTTATCATAAGTGGAATAATTCAGACTTGGCCCACTTAATTTCTCACTAAAATAAGAAATAGGTTTACCTTCTTAAATTAGGACACCTCCAATTCCAGTCCCACTAGCATCACATTCTAATTCAAATGTCTTACCAAAATCAGGGAGTTGGAGCAATGGAGCATGGGTGAGCTTCTCTTTCAACAACTTGAATACTAGTCCTTTCTTTGTCAACTCATTTAATGGAGCAGCAATGGTGCTGAAATCCCACACAAATCACCGATAGAAACCCGTAAGACTATAAAAGCTTCTCACTTGAGTAACAGTCTCGGGGGTTGGCCAGCTCTTATGGCTTCAATTTTTGCTTTATCCACCTCTATTCCCTGTGGAGTAACAACATAGCCAAGAAAAGAAACTCGATCTGTGTAAAAGATGCACCTTTTGAGATTACCAAACAAACATGCATCTCTCAAAACGTTAAAAATAGCACGTGGGTGATCAAAGTGTGACTCATGTGATTAGTTATAAATCAAGATAGCATCAAAGTAAACCACCACAAATCTCCCAATAATAGCACGTAAAACTTCATTCATCAAGCGCATGAAAGTATTAGGTGTATTAGTTAACCCAAAAGGCATTACTAACCACTCATACAAGCCAAACTTAGTTTTAAACGCAGTTTTCCATTCATCTCCAAGTTTCATCCTAATTTGGTGGTATCCACTTCGCAAGTCAATTTTAGTGAAAATTATAGAACCACTCAACTCATCAAGCATATAATCTAACCTAGGGATAGAGTGACGATATCTTATAGTAATATTATTAATGGCTCTACAATCAACACACATTCTCATACGTACCCGCGATACAAAAAGTCTTGGACTTATCACTGAATTTCCTTAGTCCCTTCTGGATTGTCCTATATGCAGCACGTTTTCGCAAAGTTGCTCCCAGAATCAAATCAATTTGATGTTCTATCCCTCGAATTGGTGGTAATCCAGGGGGAACTTTAGCTGGAAATACATCTAAAAACTCCTGCAAAAGGTTAGCAACAGCAGGGGGCAAAGAGCTAGATATATTCTCGAGTAAAACTAAGGCCTCTTTGCATATCAAAGCATACCATAACAGCTTATTAGCATAAATTTCAGCAAGATCAGATTTAGTAGCAAGCATAACACATCCTTTCAGTCTAATTTCATCGAACTTAGAAGTTGTTGTTCCTTTCTCCTTTTTAGGTGGAAAAACTTTTTCCGCTACTTGCTGATTTTCAGATTCATTCTCAAACTCTTTTCTCTTATTTTTAGCTACCCTTGTTCACATTTCACAATTTCAGCCGGGGTTAAAGGCAGAAAAATTATTTTCTTTTCTTTATGCATAAGGGTGTACTTATTACTTCTATCATGATGTGTTGCATCAGTATCAAACTCCCATGGTCGTCCTAACAAAAGTAAACATGCTTGCATGGGCACTACATCAAAATCAATACAATCATGGTATGAACCAATAGAAAAATACACCCTACCTGTTTGCATTACCTTCACCTTACCACTGTTGTTGAGCCATTGAATATGATAAGGGTGAGAATGGTTTCTTGTCGGCAAGGTAATCTTCTTGATCATATCTGAACTTACCAAATTGTTGCAGCTTCCTCCATCAATAATGACTCAAACACGATAATCCTTGACTATGAGGAACATCTGAAATAAATTATGGTATTGTAGCTGTTCCGCTTGCTCTATTTGAGTGCTTAACACTCGCTACACAATGAGAGTCCAATAATCCTCCGTGGCAGTGGCATCTAACACTTCCTCATGGTCGATATCCGTCTCACATCCATCCTCATCACCTGCATGGTTAGCTACAAGAGCATATTCATCCTCAACATCACTAGCACTTACATATCCACCGTCTTCTGTTATAATGTACGCGCGCTGACTCGGACATCCTTCATGACATAGCCCATTCCCTTACATTGGTAGAAAATAATCCTAGTCGTGCAACCAGTCGAGGCAACCGAAGCAGAGCTCTTCTCTGGACCCTGCACACTTACGGATTTGCTTACCTCAGGAGTGTGATGGTGTCGAAGGTACTGCTGAACGCGGCCTACTCGAGAAGGGGGTAGTAGACCGTGTAACTGAACATGGGGCTGTTTTGACTTGTCCTGGTGTTGATTTGGAAGTAGTTGTGCTTCCAAAATTTCTCCTTGGCCTCTGTTGTCATCCCTGCAATTCTTTTTCTGCCAAACACGTAAGTTGGAACAATCTAGGAACACTATCATATTCTTTGTAATTAACTATGTCCTGAATTTCACGTCTTAGCCCTCCATAAAAGTGTGCTATTGTAACCTCTTCATCCTCGATAATATCACAACGCAACATACTAATTTGAAGCTCTTGATAATATTCTTCTACGGGTCAATCATCTTGGTTTAAGCGCTGTAATTTCTTATGCAAATTATGTTTAAAAGAGAGTGGAACAAATCTGTTACGCATAGCAACCTTTAAAACATTCCATGTGGTAGGCGCTAATCCATCAATGCATACCCTATTTCACCAGATGATTGCAAAATTTTTAAATTCACTAGTGGCTTGACTAACTCTATGCACTTCAGGAACTAAATGAGCATTAAACTTCTGTTCTATCGTCATCTCCCAATCTAAATACCTTTCAGCATCATAAGCACCCTCAAAAGATGGTATAGTAAACTTAACCTTAACAAATGGATCATCATTAATAAGTGGGTTACGTTGCTAAAAATTATTACCTCTCATATCTAGATGGTTGAAGTTCAATCGGTTCCTTTGTCGTTCATCAAAGTCATCACGTTCTTGTCTCAAAATTTCATCATCCGTGATGGACTCCTCTTGTTCATAGGCTGCACCATGAGGATCCTCTCGACCATTGTTTGGTGGCGGATTAACCAATCGATCAAAGCGTGTGTTGAGCATTGCAATACTTTCATTGAGTCGCTGCAATGCGGTATTGGTTCCCGCAAGCTTCTTATCAATGTCATCATTAATAGTTTGTCGATGATCATCCAACAATATTGTGAGTTCTTCCCTCAAAACACACTCAAGTGCATTCGATGGTTCTCCTACCATGGTTAGTCGAAGATAGAAAACAACAAAAGATAAATTATCCCTATCGACTACTAGGTGGTAGAGGTGGAGTCATAAAATCTCAAGCATCTTACCACGCTCTTGCAAATGTTCTTACCAATCACTGCAGTTGGCACAACCGGTGGTTGGTTCGTGATACCTTATCGGGTGCGAGTGAAGTAGTTGCAAGGGGAGAAACTATTCTGATCGAGAGAAGGCGTAGTTTGGACAGGAAATATTTAGTAGCAAGGAATGACAATAATTGAAATCAGATTAGCAAAGCTGAATAAAAGTCCACAATATTCGTCACAGTTGCTGCCCCGAACACGTTCCTAGAACTAGCTCAAGCAAGCTAAAAACTATATCAGACACAAGCACAATAGAACAAAAATTTGCAATACAAACTGACTCTCTTTTTTTTTTAAATCTCTCTGTTCCTTCTCTCTCTTTTTGCACTCTTTGCTTTCTTTTTTTTCACTCTTTGCTTCTTGCTTGCTTTTTTTTAATATGACAAACTTAAAACTCTTCTACTGACTTTTCTAAGTCGAAAGAGGTATATGGATCACAAACTTTTTCCGGAGAGCAGGGGTATAAAGGTATATGGGTCACTCTCTCTCTCTCTCTCTCTGAACTTTGGCTACCTCTATTTCGGCTATGGTGGTTGGATCTGAGAAGGTGGGTGACTCTGACTATGTGGTCGGATCTGAGAAGGTGGGCGAATCCAACTAGGTGGTCGCGGCGACTAGGTGGTCGGACCCGAGTGGGTGGTCGGAGTACCTGCTCGGACCCCTAGTGAGTGGTCGGAGTGACTAATGGTCGAACCCGAGTAGATGGTCGACTCGACTAGTGGTCAAACCCGAGTACATTGTCAAATTCGAGTAGGTGATCGAACACAACTAGTGGTCGAACCTGAGTTGATGGTCAAACCCGACTAGTGATTGAAGCGGAGTAGGTGGTCGAACACGACTAGTAGTTGAACCCGAGTTGATGGTCGAACTTGACTAGTGGTCGACACGGCTTGTGACACAATCTTTACTAAAGCAGATAAGGGCAAATGAGATACATGACAACTAAGACAGCAAAGACTCAACACTAGAAACTAGAATATGATGACTCGACCAGCAACAAAGATACCAACGATGGACCCAAACTCAACAACGGAAAACTGAAAACAAAATTGTGAAAAGCTCAAAGTGGTTTGGACAGCAGAAAAACTATGATCTAAATATTTTTGTGGGGTAATTTTTCTGGACTCTAGGTAATGGAATAAAACTAAACAAATGGAATAACTGAGATTACCTAACGTGTAACCAAGGCTCTGATACCACTTGATTCATTTTTGCCTGATCTTCCGAAAGGTAATATGATAAGTCGATGGTGGAGCTTCCGCGTTGATGATCCAAAAGCTCCGAACAGAACAGATTGAGAACCATCGCAACCAGTACACCACTACTCCGTAGTTATCAACCGTGCCAAGACACGGTTGACCTCGCCAAGAAGGCTTTTCCTGCAAGCAAATCGAGAACACAAGCAAGAATAGGTAGATGCAATCTGAATATTGCTAATTACCAATGAAGTACTCGAGTTTGAGGTTCAACAAACCAATAAATGGTGAAACTGTCTAAAACAGAATAATCTAAGCTAAACCCGAGCCTAAACTATGACAGCTACCGTATATTTATAGGGGGACATGAGGGGGTGAACCTAGGGTTGTGCAGCTATGGAAAGAGGCGTGCACAACCTGGACTCTGACCTCGACACGATTACAAAACTCGATAGGGTCCAGAATGGTGATGCAGCACCTTATTCCTTCTACTCTGACTAAAATATAAGAAATATTTGGTCGAGCATAAATCCATTGGAAAGGGCTCGACATAAGCTTTCCAGCAAGTTCAAGAAGACCTAAAGCGGACTTCGTATGAGAGAGTTATACCTGTTTTACTGTCGTGCTGTCTTGAGACTCGATCACGACCACGACTTCGACCAGAGCTCAGCCTCGAGTCCGAGTAGACTTGGCCTTCGAGGAGTGACGTCCAAGTAAGGTTGTAGCGCTTCTCTCACATTCCTAAGAAATAAAATATCACAAGAATTTAGTAGTAATCTATCCAAGGAAACATGAACAGCGAGTAACGAGTTCACCTGGTGGTCTAATTATCGTGTACATGCTCTTGTAATTGGACCTTGTATGATTTGAGGATTATTGGCGGTATTGATCGTGTCCGAAGGAACCATGGGCTCATCACGAAGGCCTTGCTGCCAGAGCCCTCTCTGCTCAACACAAGAAAGCCCGAATGCAGCTATGATTGTTGGCTAGCCCAAAGCATATACAATTTGAATACATGGGCAAGTTAAATTCTGCAAGTGCTCTACTATCTCAGTGGAAAGTGTCGTGGATGGTGATTGTAAGGTCCTAGGTTTGAATCCACCTATCTAGCTAGCGTTAGGTAGTATGTTTTTTTAGGTTAATTTTTAGCTCAGGTGTGAGCCCACCTATTAAATGGGTCTCACAATGCGACCTTGTAAGCCCAACTAAAAAAATTAAAAAGTGCTTACATGTGAATCCCATGGTGAAAAAAATTATTAATAATAAATAATTATGTTCTTACATGTGAGACCCACAACAATGCGACACCAACAATTGGGACCCATTGACATGTGGGACCCTTTTGTCCTGCAATGTAGGCTAAACAGTCTTCATGCTTTGCCATTCCATATATTATATGTGGCATTAAAAATGCATGACGGTTATTCTTCATCATGAACATGCTTAGATCGTCACAAAGATTTAACTCTACTGTTTACGATGATTTTGTTTCTATAGTTTATGACGATTCTAGCATTTTGCCTCACTAAATGCAAGGCTCCATCCCCGGATTGCTCCTTATGACACTTCTTGTCAAAAAAATGTCATAAATGGTAGGCAACTAATGATGATTTACTACATTGTCATAGATATTTCATCATAGTTTAGCAGATTTCTTGTAGTGCTTGTCTCTGATGGTTCCTTTGGAATCAATAATCATGTGAGATAAATTATCTCAGATGGTACTTGTTGGAAGTCATCTGAGAAAAGATATACGGCTGGAGTCATTGTGAGGAACGATGACGTCCTAAGAAGGCGGTGAATTAGGATACTTAAAAACCTAACCTAATTATCTCTAAAAACTTTACAAGATAAACCTATCTCAAATTCTATCTAACTATGCTCTTGGTTTATCTAGTGTGTCTAGTCTACCGCTTAAGAGGATTGCAACCAACTTTAGCAAGGTAAATTGCAAGAATATAAATGTGGAAGCATAAAGACAGTAGAGAAAATAAACTCGGCACAAGGAATTTTTATCCCGTAGTATCAATGGCATAAATATCACCCCTAGTCCACGTTGGAGATCCACCAAGGATATGCTCCTGGACGACACCTGATCATGACTCTTGAGCTACCAAGCCACCAAGGTAAGGCCTCAAGCGAGATGAGCCACTGAGCCACAAAGGCAAGGCCTCACCACTAGCCTCTCTTCCCGTCACTTGCCGCCATGATCACTTCGGAGCTTGAGACACCAAGGCAAGGATCTCTGTATCCCCTTGCACGTGTCTTTCCACCGCTCCACACCAAGTCGGAGGGTCAACAAGCTTGAGCAACTCTGGCTCAAGTTACCGGCGAGTCACCAAGACTCCAAGCCGTTGGCGTACCACTAGGTACAAGCTAGGATCACCTTGATCCACTCTCTAGACAGCAATCACCTAGAAACACTCTCTCTAGGCATATAAGCACTAATCACTAACTAATCTTATGCTTAATTACCTTGGATGATCACTTTAAGTACTTTGGTGGCTTGGATGTTTTCTCAAGTATCTTTGTGTTTCTCTGGACTCCGACGCCTTTAAATGACCGAGTGGAGAGGTATTTATAGCTTTAAACTCGCCAACTAGCCGTTAACCCAATGGCTCAGAAAAGCTGTTAACACTGTGTTGTTCGGTGAGAATAGTAGTACAATCACCGGACAATCCGTTGTGTACATCATCAGAAACTAGCCATTGGACTCCCACTCAAAGTCATCCTGAATACCGGATACTCCGGTGAGATCTTTAACTCCATCACCGAACCTTCCGGTGAGTTCACTTGAGCCCGACTGTGCCATTTCTTCTCTGCAAGAAATGGTTAGGTGTGTTGATCTTCAGAGCACCGGACCTTCCGGTGCGTTGTTCTTCATTCTTCAACACTTGTCATCGCCTCTGCAAAAAATGCTCCAGTAAAGACTCTGGTGCACTCACTTCCCATCATCAGACATTTCAGTTAGTTGATCTTCGCTCTTCAATGCCTGAAATCTTCTCTGCAAGAATTGCTCCAGTGCAATACTCCGATGAGTACAACTCATGCACCAAACCATCCGGTGAGGTCATCTTCCTCTGCTTTCTTCTGAAAATACTCTGGTGCTTCTGCCCGTTTGACCACTGGACCATCGGGTGAGGTGATCCTCACCCACTATCAGAAATGCTCCAGTGTAAGCATACTTCCTAAGCACTGGACCATCAGGTGGGGTTTTCCGCTTCCTCTTTGCAATGTTTATTGTCCAGTGTGTTGAACTTGCTTAACACTAAACTATCCAGTGATGTCAACTGCATCTAGACATAAAGCTCTAGTGAGTACTGCCTACAATACATCGGACCATCTGGTGAGAACAAATCTCTTGGGATTTCTCCAATTCAACCAAACTTTGTCTCAGCTGAGGTGGCTTCTTCATGTATTGCATTTATGAGACCTACTAAAGCATATACTTGTAAACATGTTAGTCTCATTGACTATATTTTCATTAATCACTAAAATCACAATCATAGCCTAATAGGGCTATTTTGGCTACAATATCCCTCTTTTTAGTGATTCATGATAACACAACCAAAGAAAATAGCAAATAATAAATGATGCCAATTGTACAGAGCATAAAACCTTACCACATTGCTTAGATGCATGTTCTTACCACTTAGTCTCCCTTTTGTTGTGACTCCTCCTTTCTTCATTACCACTATCTTCCTTGATCGATCCATACAAGAGCTTCTCCATTGTATGATTTTGATACAAAATATAGATGAGTCCCCCTTTGTCAACCTTGGCATCTTGCTTGTTCTCCACTAGGCATGCCTCTTTCTTTAGTCATCAAATTTCTCTCCATTTGTCAACAATCTCAAAAAAGGGAACTCGAGGAAGAGCGTTAGAGCACATGGGAAAGAGTTTCATAAATTATGATCCAATGAAATGATACCAATTGAAAAGATATACCAATTGTAAAGGTAAGAGGCATTGATATCAATTGAAAAAGACAAACAAGGATCATAATTCATGAAACTTACATGATATAATCTAAACTCCCCTATATATATGCATATATATAATGAGATCAACTTGTGAATATCAATTGTAGAATTATAGCAATATATGCACAACTAGATAAAAAGTAGTGGGAGGAAGTTTAAGCTATATCATGTATGGAGGTAGCTTAAATTAACAAATGAATTGACAATGACAATTGAAACCTTTAAGTATTGCATACCTCCGGGAACGTGTTGATTGTTCCATGAGACTATAAAAGATATATCTAGTAACACATGTTAGTCTCAAAATCATAACATATAGGATATGCTCCCCTAAATATGTGCATACAAATGTTGAATACTTGAGAGATATGCACTTTTTAATAACAATAGGAATTTATCCTATAGATTGGATCATGGCACATGAAATATGCCAATTATAAAACTAGTGCCATGAAAGAAACCTACAACTAATAAACCATGTAGGTTGCTCATAAGAAAGAGAGTAACACAAGCAACCTACCATAATAAAAATTTACACTAGGTATTGCAATAAATTGAAATAGCATATGCAATCCTAGACAAGGCAAATGTATAAATTGAAATTATTTTGTATTTAGTACCTTTCACCTTTAGATTGGGATTTGGATATATGATGACTCATGATCTTCATCAATTCACTCAATCTTATACACTTGGCTTCTTTGATTGAACCTTCACTTCATTTTGTGAGACAAGTCTTCAAATCTCCAAGCCGACTTGTGGACTTCAAGTCTTCTTTGGAACCTAAACTAATTAGGGCCCTTTAATTTTGGTGATGACTTACTTGGGCATCCAAATAGGTTAGTTCCACCCCTGGTCCTTTCTCCTAACTATTTATGCAACCACTTTGCCATTGTTCTTCTTCTTGAGCTTGTAGTGATTGCTTTTGATCGTGGTCTTGTAGTTGAACTTGATGTAGATATGGAAGATCTTATTGGAGAGGTTCATGATCTCCTTCTTCTCCTTGATCTCCTTCTTGACTTGTTTGCATTGGAAGGACTTGTGACCTTATTGATAGCACTTAAATCATATCACGGTGGATCCCTCCGCAAGCTTCTTCATCATGGTAGCATGATTATCTTGAAGAGGTTGAACATGGCTCTTGCCTTTTAATCTTGTCAAGTCCTTCTTGAACTTCTACACTTCTTGCTTGAGCTCGTCATTCTCTTGTGCAATGAGTTCATTAGATGGTTCTACAACAATATTCTCAATGTATATCTCATTGCAAATGGGAGAGCTAGATAAATCAATCAAATCATCACAAGAAGTGGAAGCATCTACCTTAGATTTGAAATTAAAGAGGGAGATAGATTGCTTCAAAGGGGTCTTAGTTTGAGATTCAATGTACTTAAATTTAGCCTTAAGCTCTTCATGCTCCTTGTTTAGCAAATTGAATTTACTCAATAATTGTTCCTAATTAGAAACAAATGTAGCATGAATATCATTAGGTGCATTGAATTTATTAAGCTCTTTTGATTGGGGCCTTTTGTTGCTCATTGATCAAATGAAGAAATTCTTCTTTAGAGGGGGAATGCTCATTAGATTTATCATCATTTATATCGTTATCCATATATTTGGCCATAAGGTACTTGTGAGATGACTTGCGCGACGACGACTTGCATGATGACGACCTTGAGGAAGAGCTTCTCTTGGAGGAGTGGATGGCGAGTCTCTCATCCTTGAACTTGAATCTTCATCTTCACTCACTAATATTCCTATGCATGTGAATGCTTTGTTTTTTCCTCTTGTCTCCCTCTTGTTCTTGGTTTCTTCTCTTTCTTGATATGATTAATTATTTTGACCAAGTCTTTCAAGGAGATTGGATAATCAATCTCGGCTCTTGATGTTCTTCTCCACTTGTGAGAAGAGTTTGGCCATCTTTGAATCAATTTCTTCATCACTTGATGTGATGTGATCATCTTCTTCATCGCTCTCTTCTTCTTCATCATCATTAACTTTACTTGAGCTTGACTCTTACTCTTATCTCCTCATCCTTTCCTTCATGTGTTGACATTGAGTTTGCTTGCTTGTGAGAGCAAGGTTCTTGATGTCTGATGAGAAAGAAGCTTCAACCACCAAGTTCATGATAACCTCATGGGTGGTGATCTTGTCGAGAATTTAACTTAGAGTCATCTTGCTCATGTCATGGTTGTCATAGATGATGAAGACAATTAGCTTGTACTTCGAAAGAAGAGCTTGAAGTATTCTTCTCACTACTTGATTATATTCAATTTGTTTCAAACCTAGCTCATTGATCTTATTGACATATTATTAGCATTTCCATGGGGAAGTTGTTTGATACCGTTGAGCATAGTGACTAGCACATGATATTTTTCATTGCGCACATCATTTATGTCTTCATGTATTTTAATGAGGCTAGTCTAAATGTCATGTATATTGGTGAGAGAATAAACACGATTAAATGCATCAATGCATAAAGATGATAAAATGATACTCTTTACCAATACATCTAATTGTCTTTCGTGAGGTGTTGCTTCATTCCTTCCTTGGTGACTCTCTAAACATCTAAACATTTAGCTTGTAAATAACAATTCATTAGAATTTTCCATCGGGGAAATTATAACCATCGAAATATGGAGCGCTATGGGTATCCATCCCAACCCCGAACGTCGCAACTCTAGGATGTTAAGCCTATCAAGAGAACAAGGCTCTAATACCAATTGTGAGGAACGGTGGTGTCCTAAGAGGGGGGGTGAATTAGGACACTTAAAAACTTGACTTAATTGGATCTAAAAACTTTACAAAAATAAACATATCTCAAATTCTATGTAATTTGCACTAGGTTTATCTAGTGTGTCTATTCTACCACTCCAAAGGATTGCAACCTGCTCTAGTAAGGTAAATTGCAGGAACATAAATACGGAAGCATAAAGACAATGAGAAAGCAAACTTGGCACAAGGGATTTTTATCACGTAGTATCGATGGCATAAATGTCACATCTAGTCCACATTGAAGCTCCACCAAGGATATGCTCCCGAACAGTACCTGGTCGCGGCTCTTGAGACACTAAGCCACCAAGGCAAGGCCTTAAGCCGGATGAACTACCAAGACACAAAGGTAAGGCCTCATCACTAGCCTCTCTTTCAGTCACTTGCCGTCGTGATCACTTCAGAACTTAAGCCACCAAGGCAAGGGTCTCTGCGTCCCTGTACACATGTCTTACCACCGATCTACACCAAGTCGGAAAGTCAACAAGCTTGAGCAACTTCAGCTCAAGTTACCGATGAGTCACCAAGACTCCAAGGTGCCGATGTACCACTTGGTACAAGCTAGGATCACTCTTTGATCCACTCTGTTGGCAGCAATCACCTAGCAACACTCTCTCTAGGCCTTTAAGAACTAATCACTCACTAATCTTGTACTTAATTACCTTGGATGATCACTTTAAGCACTTTAGTGGCTTGGATGTCTTCTCAAGTGTCTCTGTGTTTCTCTGGACTCTAGTACTTTCAAATGACTGAGTGGAGAAGTATTTATAGCCTCAAACTTGCCAACTAGCTATTAACTCAACGGCTCAGGAAAATTGTTAACACCAAATTGTCCGGTAACAATAATAGTACAATCATCAGACAATCCAGTGTGGACATCATCAGAAAGTAGCCTTGGACTCCCACTCAAAGTCATTTTGAACACTGGATACTCCGGTGAGATCTTTAACTCCATCACCAGGCCATCCGGTGAGTTCACTTGAGCCAAACTACGCCACTTCTTCTCTGCAAGAAATGCTCCGGTGTGTTGATCTTCAGAGCACTAGACCTTCCGGTGTGTTGTTCTTCATTCTTCAACACTTGTCGTTGTCTCTGCCAGAAATGCTCCGGTAAAGCCTCTGGTGCACTCACTTCCCATCACCAGACCTTCCGGTGAGTTGATCTTCGTTCTTCAACACCTAAAACCTTCTTTGCGGGAGATGCTCTGGTGCAATGCTCTGGTGAGTACAACTCATGCACCAGACCATCTAGTGGGGTCATCTTTCTCTACCTTCTTTTAAAAATGTTCCGGTGCTTCTGCCCATTTGAACACCGGACCATCCGGTGAGCTAATCCTCACCCATCGTCAGAAATGCTCCAGGCATTTTTGTTACAAATCTAGGCTGGAGTTGGTTTTCCTCTACATCCTCTCACCCCTCCAAACATCGAGGCCAGAGAATGAGGGGTACTATTGGGGGAAAATAGACCAGCCTGAGGATAATGGTTGATGATCGCTATCAAAGGTCCCTACAGACCCTTCGGCCTTTGGACTCAGCAGGAGGCCTTATCCCTAGAGGCTCCGAACCCCTTCAGGCCACCTCCCCAGCACCTACGTGGCCTTCCGAAGACTCGAAGCTACACCAAGTCCCTCCAGAGCCTTCGGCCTCCGGACTCAGCAGGAGGCATTATCCCCGGAGGCTGTGGACCACTTCAGGCCACCCCTCTGGTGCCTATGCAACCTTCCGAAACCTAAAGATGCAGCCGACCTCCGGAGATAATATCAGGGAAGAAATGACACCCCCTGCAGCCTACCTGACACGATGTGATGTGCGATTAATGCCGGTGCAAGTGGTGCTTATCCTGACACCCCTAGCAAAGCGGCGTCGAGCCGCAATTGGCAACCGGCTCACCCCTCAGGGCACAGGCACCACAATAGTTACCACTGTAGATATTTATCTTCTATGTAGCTTAAAAAGTAGTTATCCAGGATAAAAGCCAATAATTCAGTCAGGTCCTAGATATTTGTACATCATGATAACTTGTACACTAGCTACGTACTACCCTATCTACATACTACCCTATAAATTGAGGGGCGTGGTCATCTAGGAAGAAGGAGATCACAAGGAGCACACTCAACATAACACAGAGGAGCACGATCTCAGTCTTATTGTGATACTCCCTCTAACCCGATCCATATTTTTACTATCAATACATTTGTGGTGTTACTTTCTCTCAAACTTCATTTTCAAACTTGAGTCTCCACCTTATAAGAAACTCTGGCCGTACTTGCTGGGCAAGACGATCTCTTGCTCTAACATATCTTTTTTTTTTTAACTTATTATTGAAAAGTATGAAAAACCTTCGTACTATGTTTAATTTCAATAATTTTGCACACCCACATAATCTGATTGTGCCTTCAAAATAATAAAAATTAAAAATTTCTATTTAGCTTTATCATAAAATTCGAAATACTAAGGTCCAAACTTTAAATTTTGAATTCGAATTTCAGAGTTTAAATTCGCTATATTGAGTTCTAAAACATAATTCAGAATTTATAGGTTTATCATAAGATTCTTTTTTAAAAAAGTGGTTTACTTAGTATTAAGTTCTGAAAAATTTAGCTTGATGATTAAAATTTAGAGAATTTGAAATTCTGAAGTTTAGCATTAAATATTGTAGACCTAATAATCAAGATTTTGCAATTTCGATTTTTTCCCAAAACTTGAATATTCAAGTTGCAGAAAACAATTTTCGTAATCTCAGTCTCAACATGCAAAAGTTCAAAAGTGGTGGCATGTATGTGGGTAAATGGCAGTTTTTATGGAGAGCCATAACTTTTACATCGTTTGGAGATGTGTAGGATTGCAGTTTTTTTCCTCGAAAAGAAAACCATAAACCACTATACACCAAGTAACTTATATGTTGCCCGGCATGACTCATTTTTATTATTGACATGCCTGTAAGTGAATATTTCTCTATAAATACTCCATATGATATCACAATATAATGCACGTTTTCCCACTATTTTCTCATGGTTTCTGAGATGAACCCTCTTACTATTATATCGGGCCAAGTAACTCATGAATTGCACACACCATTTCAGATTGGAATGAACTAAACCAGTTGCTAGTATTCTTACCCGGATTGACCGAGCAGGCGAGCACCATGTCAAATTGTCTAGATCATGCTAGTTTGCCCTCACATAGAACCGAGTTCCTACAAGAATACACACGAGATATGATTTGTGGGTAGTTTATGGAATACTAATTCACTGGTAAGCTCACCCAACATAAGGCTTCGTCGCTGTAGAATAGTGGTGATTGACGAGAGAACAGCGAAATAAAAAGGTCAAAAAAATACATAGCACGTACTATACTTCTGAGATTTTATAATTTTTCAAACCTGCAGCAAAAAAGTCGTATAAAAGCATTTTTGATTTTTCCGTTTCGTCGTGATTCTTTACACATCCTGCGTGTTAGATGGGCTGGGCTTTCCTGCAGGCTAGGCTTCAGTTACTCGGAATAGACCATCTATAACGGAGAGTTTTTTTATTTTTATATTTTTTTATTAAAAATTAAAAATTTAAATAAATAGATTCTCGTAGGAGAAATTGCAAAACTAGTCGCCTGCAGCCCTCTGAGAGGGCGGTTAGGTCTGAGAGGGTGGGAGGCCTAACCGCCCCCTTAGAGGGCGGGTACGGCCTGCCCGCCCGTGCCAAGCGCCTTACCGCCTCCTGAGGGGGCGAGTAGGGGTCCTTACCGCTCTCTCAGAGGATGGTAAGGGGCTTCTCGCCCGTGCCGCTTGGCTTCCCCCCCCCCCCCCGCGCCGTCGGCCTATGCTATAAAAGGGGCTAAAATTAGTCCAAAATCCCATTTTATTCAGAAAAAAGAAAAAGTTGAGAAGAGGAGGAGAAGAGAGGAGAGGAGAGGGGAGGAAGAGAGCCCGGCGAAGTCCTGCTGCATTTGAGCCACGGATTTGAAGATTATTTTTGGGTAAGTCTTTTTTTTATTGTTGTTAATTAGTGCAGTAGTAGTATATGACATAGGTTTTAGACATGTGACCTAGGGTTTAGAAAATTATCAAATTTACTTAGCAAATTGTACGATAGCAGTGAAATATAGAATATTATTTTTACTATAATAGGTTTGGAAATATAGATTTTATTGAATAATAATTGTAGGATTGTAATGTGCGACATAGGAGGTAGCAGTATATGATAATTTGCGAACCTAGGATGTAGCATTTAGAAAATGGTAGCGTTTAATTTGCACACGGTACAATAGGTAGTAAATATAGATTGTATAGAGTGATATTTATAGGTTAGTTTGGTTAGGACTAGTATTGAAAATCTATTGTTATGTATGAATCGGTGTCGATAAATTATTTTATCCGATAATTAGAAATATAGTTTGTTAGTCTTAACATTGGTTATGTTTGCGGGTGTTTCCAGGGATGACAGATAAATTATTTTTTCAGATATATTATGGTGAGGGTGAAATTAGGTACGGTCTTAACGGTGTAGATCTGTCTGGATTTTGTCATGTCATAAAGGGTCTTAGTAAAGCTAATGAGAGGACCATTGTGGGTGTGTGCAAATAGCTCATGCGGTTTTTTCAACTGGATTCACAGCAACATGAGCTGAAGTTGAAAGCTATCCTCAGCCGTGCTAGTCATGGATACTTTGGTGAGCTTGTACCCATCGAAGACACATCAACTTGGAGGCAGTATATAGATATATGTTGTGAACGTTCTGCCGCTGGTTTTGTTAGCTGAGGCGTACCTGAAAGATCAAACTGAGGTAAACTCTGCGGAAGCAGTAGCAGGACCAAGTGAGGCAGTGGAAGATGAATCAGAGGCGGCTAATGTCGGGTTCAAGGAGGATGTTAGTGATATTCCAGAGCTACAACCGATTGGTGTAGCTGATGAAGGGGAGCACATCCCTAGCATCATTGAAGGTATGGAGTTGGAGGATGAAGAGTTGGAGGAAGGCCTTGCCGATAGGGATTCATCTGACGAGGAGGGTAATGCTCTAGTTCCTGCAGAGTGGAGGGATCATGAATTTTCGAAGCTGCTGGTTAGCGAGGCTGATCGGACACCGTGGCAGTAACATGAGAACGAGGTGTTATAGGGTGCTATGTACCCTACAAAGGAGGCAGTTATTGATGCAGTGAAATTCTGGTCGTTGTCTCTTCGGAGGAAATTCAAGGTTGTTAAATCCAGTAAAAGGGAGTACGATGTGAAGTGTTTGGTGCCGCAGTGTTCTTGGTGGGTGCACGCATTCAGAGAGAAATGGGCAGACTACTGGCAGTGCTCAATAGTTAAGGAACATAATTGTCACATTGAGGAAATAGAGTTCGCCCACAGGAACCTATCATCTGCCTTCATTGCAAATGTTATGTATAGGGAAATTGTGGACAACCTAAGGTATAAGCCACGATCAATAATCCGTGCTATTGAGCAAAGGTTCCAGTACACAATAAACTATGCGAAGGCATGGAGGGCGAAATAAAAGGCTATTGAGATGAGGTTCGGAACATATGAAGATTCATATCACAATCTACCTCGTCAATTAGCCACAATTTGTGGAAAGAACCCAGGCAGCTACTATGATATCAAGCATTACCCCTCTACTGATGTGGAGTACAGCGGAAAAAGAGTGTTACAGCGTGCTTTCTTTGCATTCATCGCAACTATCAAAGCATTTCGATATTGTCGACCCATCATATGCCTAGATGGAACATTCCTGACTGGGAAGTACAAAGGGCAGATATTGTCTGCAATTGGGGTCGACGGTAACGACTAAGTCCTGCCACTAGGGTTTGCTTTCATGGAGAGTGAGAACGGGGACAGCTGGTATTGGTTCCTAGAGCGGGTCAAACATGCTATTGTTCTTGACCGCCCAGATGTGTGTCTCATTCATGACAGACATGTAGGATTGTTGCAGGCTTTGCTGGATATGCAACATGGTAGTGTTCGACGAGGTGTAACAGCACAGTGGCCCGACCTCAAAAGCAGGTGGTGCATGCTCCATATGGGTGTGAACTTCTACAGACAGTTTAAAAACAAAGAGTTGATGAAGATTTTCAAAAAGTTGTGCAATCAAAACCAGCAACGGAAGTTCAATGCGCTGTGGGAAAGACTTGATGAACCGACTCTAAAACAAACTGCGGAGGCTGCACCTAACGGTGATGAACCAATAGCTCTCGGACCTCTTCCAACAGATACTCCGCAGATAGTAAGGAGATCAGGTTCAGCTATTAGGAGCTTCTCACAGTGGATACGTAATGAGCCAAATGAAAAATAGGTTCTGTTGTACGACAGTGGTGGTGCAAGGTATGGAGTAATGACTACAAATCTTGTAGAGGTTTATAACTGGGTCATGCGAGGAATGAGGTCCCTACCACTAGTTGGAATTGTAGAAGGTATTTTGCATGGGGCTTGTAATTATTTTATTGATCGGTATGCAGCTGTTAAGATTGTAATGGAGGATACTCACCGCACTGCTTGTCTTCGACATCTACGTTGAAGAATACTCACCGCACCGTGTCATGCGGCAGTTTGGCCATCACCAGGCATTCCCTCTCGTCCACATTCGTACCGTCCTCGTGCACGTCCTCAGGTACATATGCAAAATTAAAGTTTTTGTAACCTTCGTTTTACTGTGACTTACATTTACCATGGTTCAAATGCAGGTACACACGCAAAGGCTAGCCGGCTGGCAACCTCTGGGCAGATCGCTTGGCCCCTTACGTGGCAACATGGGCCCAAGCGCTACAGGATGTCATGGAGGAGGCTCGTCCCCACAACGAGCGGAACTTCAAGGAGTACCTACGGTGGTACATTCCATGTACACGCACACGGGTCACCTACACCCTTGAGGGTGTCCAGCCCCACATCGTGTCGACAACAGAGGCATACCCGGTGCATTGGGACGAGGACGCTGCATTAGCGATAAGTTTTTCTTTGAAGTCAGTAGTCCATACTCAACGAACAAAACCGTACATTGTAATTGTTTTTTCCTGTTCGTATCCGCAGGTAGATATCATTTATGATGTACATAAGGATGCAGCTGGTGCCATGGACCGCCTCCAGCAAGGGTAGCACCTCAGTGCGTCGGATGTTGCGAGCTTCATCAAGCGGATTTTCGACAAGACCGCACGCCTTAAAGCTTACCTCCTGCCGATCCACCACAGATGTAGCAGGGGTGCCTCCTAGGTCTAGTGGTGTCCACATCGAGTCGTCTCGGCGGTCAGATGTGCACCGTCATTCATCCGTGTCGGCACCCACACGACCCCTTTTACCACGTCATGGAGGCTCGGAGCAAATTGGTACGAATTTTAATTTTGAACGACATTCAACAATATTCATTACTTACTACTGCATTGATTATTAAACTTTCATTAGATGCACCTACACAAAGCCTCAACGCAGCCTCATAGATCGAGCCCTGTGCATCCACCCTCAGGTACTGGCGGCCCCCTTCATCCCAGTTTTTAATACTTTCAACAAATTAAGTTAATATTGTGGACAGGTTACTTCGGTGACGAGGCCGGTCCGTCTTCAGCAGCCCTACACCCGACCCCACCTGCAACGTTCGAGCCATACTACGGCACGACAGCCTGGTCTTCCTCTGCTGCACCGGCATACCACGCAGGTACAATTATACAATTTTTACTACTACTTTCAATACCACATTGTTCGTATCTAATATAATTATTTGTTCGTAGGCCCCTCCAGCCAGTACACATGGACGCCAAGAGAGCCTTCACAGTCTTCCTACCCTAATCAGGAGGATGAGGCTGGCCCAAACGCCGCATACGACCTCGTTCATGACTTCTTCGGGGGCACACCTGACTACGACGTCCTCCAGCGGTCCTAGGTACCCAGTGCTCCCCTTCGGACACAGTCCACGCAGGACGAGGCCTCGACACCGGTGCTCCCTACTAGGCCTACCAGACACGTCGGTCCACCCGACCCCCTCACCTACTCCAAGGGTCACGTGAGGGTTAACCAGCGACATCGGGACCACGATGGGGCACATGGGCGACGGCAACGAGAGAGGCAGTAGTAGAATTTTAGATTTTATGTAACTTACATATGCATATTCACTTCGCGATGTACTCCTACGTATTCAGACACGTTTACTCTTTATGGTCCACTTAGCATGTCGTAACTGCATTTCGTATTCCAAAACGATAGCATCCTAGTTGCATTTCTTAATCCAAAATGACCACAAGCTACATTCCGTCATCGTCATTATATCTTACAAAACAATTTATGCAACGAGTGATACCTCGCTTACTCTGTTGGGAATGTTACTTTAATCACGAAGTGACCACACTACTGAACTTTAACCATGGCATGACAACACATGCCTCCTTGCGCAGGCTTTAGACAAGAAGTGACAACACTACCCAGCTTTTTCCAAACAATAAATGACAACACAGGTACCAATAAATGTGGAATCTCTGACCATCATCAATGATACAACTTTCCCATTCTTCAAGATGAAATCTGATGCTCCTGCCACCAGCTGCGTCCCTGCACTCACTCCTTTCTTCAAGAGCGAATCCAATGCTCCTGCCTCCCACAACCTTAAATGGCCGAACCTCCTTACGTTGATGCACCACTCATTTCTCAGATCTCTCAAGTGCAATGTCTTCCTCAGCTCCATCAAGCCCACCAAAGAAATATTGAGGGACTACCATACCTGAAGGTCTCGAACCACCAATATGCTTCTGTGGTGACCTTTGTAAGCTCCGCGAGTCGCAGGACATCTCATACACCTATGGGCTGCGCTTCTTCATGTGTGCCAACTACGAGTATGACAAGCCTCAACATGCAACAAATGGTTATCGACCGGTATGACAACAGATAGCAGCCTCATCTCTTCCAATTTTGTACCCTTTTTTACTAACTGTTCATCTTGTTCTATTTGTTTAGTCCCCTCCACTGCTCTGTGATTTTATTCAATGGCTCGACAATGAGTAAAATGACGCACAGAAGTAGTGGGTCGACATGAACATGAGGTGGAGAAGGGAAGCGTACGCACGTCGGGAGTACGAGTAATAGCAAGAGGAACTTCGCCTCAAGCGGGAGGAAGAAGAGCGCATGAGGAAGGCGGCACACGACCGTACCGTGGCTTAGGCTCGGGAGGCTGAGAGGGAAAGGAAGCGGGAGAGAGCCCACCGTGCTAAGGCGGCAGGTCCCGATGCCCTCCGAAAGAAAAAGTATCCTAGATGCACTCAGTAGAGAGTATCTAATGTAACCCGACATACTTTCACTCCCTAAGGCATGTTATGATTAGGATCGGCGTACTAATAAGTAGGTCTTAGTGCAAACCGTACATGTCACCTTTGTTTCCTCGTTGTGTCGTCGCGGTTACAGTCTTATGTAATATTTTTAACCTATGTTTAATACTATGTTTGTCGTCGTTCGCACCCCATACCCACGTAATATGCTGCGAGTGCTAATTACTGATTTTTTATTCTCCGACTATTACATAACCTACTCCAAATTTAAATTCCAAATTTTCTTAAAGCCCTTTTTTTTCTTGAATTACATAAAAATTGACATTTTTAGGAAAAAAAAAATGCCCTAACCGCCCCCTCAGAGGGCGGCAGGGGGGCTAACCACCCTCTCTGGACCTACCCGCCCCCTGAGAAGGCGGTTAGCCCTCTTGCCGCCCTCTGAGGGGGCGGTTAGTCCTCCCGCCCTCTCAGGGGGCGGTTAGGTGGCCTAACCGCCCTCTCAAAGGACTGCAGAGAGGGCTGCAGGCGTCTAATTTTACAATTTCTCCTACGAGGAATCTATTTATTTAAATTTTTAATAAAAAATATAAAAATAAAAAAAACTCTATAACGGACACATGATTCTCATGCGGCCCGCAAGCCCAATCCAATTAACCCAACCCACCCACTGTCCATAGAAGAAAGCACAGTTGAGTTCACAGGCTCTCTTGTCTCTTCTTCCCTGAATGAGCATGAGTTTTTATATATATATTTTTAAAATAAAAAATTACAAATATATACATCATTTTTGAAAATTTGTAAAACTTGTGTTTTAAATTTTGAGAGAATTGGAACGAAATATATTATTAAACATGTCCTCTGTTGGAGGGACGACAGTGCTGCCTTTCAACGGGTGACAGGAGTCTAGATTTATAATTTTTCAAAATAGATATATATATTAATAATTTTTTTATTTAAAATATATAAAAAAATCAAACGAGCATTCTACAGAATGAATTATGGCACGTTGATTTTGGTTTCCACGATACCTTTTCAGCCCTTGATGACATGGATCGGCCGAGCCATCGGCACTGCAGCATTGCCATTTCTGCTGACAGGTATTTCAGGTGTTCAACGCCCTAGCAGTTGGGATGCGCTACACAGCATTGTTTACCCAATAGCACCCATCATACCACTGACATTTGGGGTCCTAACAAGGGTTATCATGATCAGGACCCTAGATGACGGATCGTAAAATTATGATTCTATCTAATTTTTAGAAATACATATATTTTATATAACAATCGCAATATGGTCTAAGAAATGAAAGTCTATAATGTTGATTTTTATAAATTTCATTAAATTTTGTAAATTTGAGTACCAATTAAACTTAATTTTAAATATTGTTTAATCATAATTCAATCATTTAAAAAGTCCCATACATAAATTATATAACGTCATTTAACATAGAACATCTAAAAGTAAAAAAGATATCAAACTAGAGTATAAAACCTTATTAATCATAAGTATTACTTAATTTTGTTGTCAGTATCATGATCCTAGATATGTTGTTATTATCATGATCTAGGTTATCGAGATCCCGACAACCTAGATCCTAACCCTAGTGTATTGCTCAAACCTTTGAGATACCATCCCCGCCTTGCGTGGTAAAAAAAAAACTCAAAGCTCATGAGTAGAGGAGGTGGATTCAAGGGGGAAAGAGCTCGATGGATCGCTGTGAGATTGATTTGGGAAAGGAGTAGTTCAATCCGGCATGCAGAAGAGCATGATCCTTGCTCAGGCGGGCAAGTTTTGCTCCATTATTTTAGGGCCCATATGGTCTAGTCTGGCTCGTATTCAGTGAGTTAGGCTATGTGTATGCAGTGTTATTTATTTGGTTAGCTGCACGTGCTTAGTCTGGTTGAGAAAAAAATTATGTTTGGTCGCCTATGAGTATATGTTGCATAAGATTGAAATAAAAAATAAAATATTAACATGATATTTATTTTGCATAAATACACTCTATAGTACTTAATTTATCATATTAAGCTTTAGTACAATTTAAAATGTACTAATATGAGTTAATACTCACTAATTATACGCTAATATCATCACTATTGCAGCTTGGCCCGGAAGAAATGGATTCAAATCTGTAATAGCCCAAAATACTTAAACATGTCATTAAGCCTTCATGAGCAACATTAGCGTCATATTTAATTGTTTGAGCAATTTTGGCATGTAATAAAAAATTAAACACAAATTGTTAAGTTTAATAATAAGTGATGCATTGTGAAGGAACTCATAAATTTGCTATACAACATAGGATTGAAAATAATTTTAGAAATTAATCCATGTCATAGAATGAATTCTAGTGATTTTTTCCAAATTTTTGGGAATTATTTCAAAGCCTTAAAAATCTATGCAAGTTAGGAAAGGTTTCATCTTTGAAGAATTTTAATTCAAAATCGGCTCAGTATTTTTTGCTCAAACAAGTTAAAATAGGTTCATATTAATTATAGTTTCTAGCAAAATTTCTCCCACAATTTTTGGACCTTGGAAAGATCTGATTTTGGTTTAGAGCGGAAGAAAGAAGACTTTGTTTCCTCTCTGCTACTGTTCATCCACCGACCTCCCTATCTCTCCTCATTGGACAGCCGCTGCTTTCGTTGATGAATGAAGCGCAATTGCCACGTCACCGACCATCAAGCCTTTCCAGCAAATTCGGCCACCGCCTATATCTCTCTCGCTCTCCCTCGCTTTCCCCTCTCTCTCTCTCTCTCTACTCATTCTCTCTCTACTGCCCACAAGTAGTAGAGCCACAGAGTGCAGCACAGAGCAGCCACCGCTTACTCAAATCCTAGCAGCCCACACCAAATCCACCTCGATCGTGCCAAGAGAAGCACGGGGGAGGGTCATCCAGTTCTTCCTCGGGCTGACTCTACACTTTTCCCCACCGAACCAATCTCTCCTTGGCGTTCTTCCCCAACTCTGGCGGCTCCACTCCTCACGTCACCGATGCGCCGCCATGTCATGGCCTTTCCTAGCCAATTGAGGGCTTACTGAGCTTCCTCTTACCTCGGGGCGAGATTTGGCGCGTGCCGGTTGGTCTTCGGCCCAATGCCGGTGTGGCCCACCTGAGCCTCCGAGCATCGCCGCGCTGGGTGCATGTTGTAGCCATGCGCCGTTCGAGCCCCTCGGCCAACACCTATGTGGACGAGTTCCTTGTGCTGTTCCCTCTCCATTGGCGTCCCTGGTTCACCGGGTTTCCATCGAGTCATGGCCAAATTCGGTGTGCTAGGCCGTTCTTCCCTAGCTTCAGCGCCGAGCTCTGCGATTCCACCGCCGACCCTCTGCTCCAAGCCGCCTTCTCCCAAGCCAAACCACTAGTGAGCTTTCTGTAGCCCCCGTCCATCTGTAGCCCACACCCTTTCATCCTGAGCCCGTCACCAGCATGGTCCACAACATGGGACGAGAGCCGCTCGTCGCCGGCCATGCTCCGACCGAGCTCACCGGTCGAGCCTTGCCCAGTTGGGTTCTTCATCACGTGCTGATTCTGTTGGTGTCCTCGGCCGGCCAGATGACACCGCTGCTCGCCGTCAGCAAGTGCTAGCCGACCGTGGCAGCATGGTGCCTCAATGCCTCAAGGTCCATTTGGACCAGGTCAACAAACCGGGCCTGTGTTTCATCTCAATGGCTAGACGTCCAGGTGTGCAAAAAGGATTAGGACCCTTTTTATATTCAATGAAATCAGGAAAATGCAAAATAGGATTATTTTTGCATTGTTAAATCGGATGAATCTTGTAAAAAGCATAGAAAAATAAGTATAGCTCCAAAAATAGTGAGGCCAATTTTCATAGCTTTATTTTATCATTATCTAAATATTAAAAATACTATGATCCATGAAATATGTAGTGATAATTTCTTTATTTAATAAAATGTATTTAATCTTCATTAATTCATAATTAATTAATGGTAACTTCAAAATTGGTGACTCCAATTTTTATAATCTTTCTAAATTATTCCTTGTTTATTAAAAATATTCACACTCATGTTAAACATAGTTAACTTTCTAATTTGAATTAAGCTTGGTTCAAGCTTAATTAAATCCATAAATTATTAAATGTTTAATGATAATTTAAACTAGGGAAATCCTTAATGCTTTAAAACGCATACTATGATGCATTACATCTCCACTTTGATCATACATTGTGGAGCATTTCTCATCGCATACCATCCATACTCATTGCGATGCATCGTTATTTTTATTTTTAGCAAATGACATTTCAGAGAGTCACGAGTTTAAACCCGAAGGCGAACCAGAGGATTTCGTTAGTGAGGAACGGGAGGCACTAGGCAAGCATCTATCATATATCTCCCATATTTTTATGAATTGTTGGTCAATTTACTGTGTCTTGTTATATGTCATGTATGCATGTTTTAGCGAGTCAATATCAGAAATCAGGTAGATCCTATCCGTTGCATAATACCACCTTGACCAAGTTGTAATCCTGATCCTTGTAGCCTGGGTATAACGTATCATGGTCCAACTTAAAAATGATACGAGAATTGCTTAGCCTTGCATAGGTCATCGGTAGAAGTCGAGCAAGGGATGTCATCATCGTTCACGAGCTACAAGACTTTCAACTACTGTTACAAAGGAATGATAAGTTAGAAAAATTGAGACGAGATGTGAGCGGGTGCTAGGGGCAATTCGGGAGAGAAGACCCGGGTGTGAGGATCCGACCAAACAGTATTCGAACTAATCATCAGGCGAATCATTGACATAATCACAACCATGACGATTAATCAAAATACCGCTCCGGCAGTCCCGGCATGTGTTTTGTGCCCAAGGATCGGAACACATGCCTTCCAACATATTCATCAAAACATAGTTTAATAAAGAGCAGGTAATTAAATATTTATATTACAAGTCTTTAAACATGCAGTTGTTTCCACAATTTACATCAAAAGGAAACAATAACTACGCAGCGGAAGATGAACCTATACAACAAAAGCCGACGGCGCCATATGTCCTTAGGCACCATCCCAAAAGTACCGAGTTTGGAGTAGAGTGTGCTACTCCTGCCCGCCACCCTGATTGGCAGGCACAAAGTAGCCGAACACCGTCCCTTCCTCACTGACCTGTGAACCTGCAACAACTTAAGGGTAGCACCCTGAGTACGAAGGTACTCGCAAGTCTTACACAGTATGCGTATATATATTCCCGACTCTAAGGATCATGCATTAAGCTGGTAACAAGAATTAAACATGGTTAAGTTAATTAAGCGGTAAGCATCCTATACATAGGTGTGAGCAACTAACTTAACCAACTCATATGAAACTACCCTGCCATAACCAACAACTGAGTATATGTAAAAAAGTAACAACAAGTATATCAATATGAACAAGTGCCAACTCGAACCACAAACCACCATACCCAGACCAAAATCACATGCCCAATCATCAACCTCATGCGATCCACAAACCACAACGAGAACTCATAATCGATAAGCGATAGATAAGCGATAGACCCCGCAGGGGATACTCCTGGACCCACACAACACGAGAACCATATGGCTTGTGCCACCCGCTAAAGTACACACAAGGGGGTACCCGTGACAACATTTCCCAACCAGCCCCAACCGTGTGGGGCATGCATCGCTCGACGTGGCGATACTAGAACTACTCCCGGAGCAAACTAGTGCCGCTTATAAGCCCGCCCGCTCATACCATCGATGTTCACGCCCACAAAGCCACAGCTGTGAAGGTATTCGGCTCGCCTTATCGTTAGATCGGCATGTGGTGAGTAAGGTAAGTGCTAAAGCCAACTACCCCGACGATCAGCCTTAAACGATGCAAGCGGTCTATGGTGCTCGGGTTTCCTCTCCCGACCTACCCCCTGGACTTTCCACCGAGGCAGACAACACCCCTAACACCGCCCACATCTCGTCTCATACTCACTACTCACCAACCATATCATCACCAACAACATGTAATTGTAAACAGTAGTAGATCCTATCATCGCGACTTCTACTGAAATACCTAAGCATTGCTAAGCATAGCGAAGACCTTTAGACATCGACATCACCTCTAGGCTTCAAGGAACATACATGAACTCGTGACCAAGGTAGAAAAATGCAACGGCATAGGTTCTACCCAAAGGTACCCGACACATACATACATACATAAGCATAGATAACACTTTAGACTGAAAGTTAACACGGTGCAATATGATAGATGCTTGCCTTGCTGCCCTGGATCAGAAAGATATGGCACGACGGGATCGCCTTCGGCCTCCGAAATCGACTGATCTACGGTCACTATAAGACATACATGCGTACAATACCATGAGTATGAATAAAGTGCAACAATACATGCCTCAATATGCACAAGATGAAATGCCACAAAAATATACTTTACAATGCATGAAAACATTTTTCCTAGCTAGAAAAAGTCATAATAAAACTAGCAAAATTGGATTCACCCACTTTGGACTTGTGAAGAATTATCGGTGAATTAATGAAGCTTTAACCTAATTAATTAATATCAGAAATTTAATTCAACATTTAACAGCTGGGGATATTTTTATTAGATAGAGTAGTTTATTATGAAACCAAAAAAATTGGTTTCATAATTTTTGGAGTTACAGAGAATTTATTATGAATTTTACAGGTTTCAGCCAATAGAAAACTGTGCTGAAACAGCTGACAGCGGTCAGACCGTAGGCATATGGGCGGTCAGACTACCAAGAGTTATGGTCAGACCACCAGAAACACGGTCAGATTGCCCGTGTACAGAGAGTTTTGGCCCCTGGTGGTCTGACCGGCCTGAGCTGGCGGTCAGATCGCTGTATACTACCGGGGAAACTTGGCGAGCTCGTTGGCGATGATTTCGGCGAAAACTTCGAAAATGGTTTAGACTAAAATAACTCTAGGATGTATGTGAACGTTTCACACAGACGTTTGGACGACATCTGTGGCCCGAACGTGTAGAACCCATAAAGTAGATCTATAACTAGAAAAGTGGGGTTCCGCAGCGAAAAACTAGATGCCGACCGATTCGATCGATGAAAATATGGAACGAGGGTATCGGGATGTTCACCTTGTCATTGGCGAACTTTCTAGCGGATCACTTTTCCGCTGGAAAGCTCCAAACTCCAGATCCGGCTTCCGGAAGGTGGGCGTGCCTAGGGGGAAGAAAACGGTGAATACCGACTCGAATCTTTCGAAACGGCGAAAATCAAATGGATGGATGAGTGGCTCTCGAGCGTGTGGTCGTGTGGGTACCACACACATACCTCGGCTTCGCTTATAGTGGCGGGAACCAAGGGGGAAAGGGAGAGCTTGAGAGAGAGAGTGAGAGGGAGAGAGAACACGTGTGGGGAGAGAGAGAGGGGGGCTGCTGCCCATTTGAGAGAGAGAGTGAGGGATATTTTCCTCATGTGGGCCCCACAAGTTAGAGAAAAAGTCCAATTTTTCTTCTAATTCAATTCTTTCTCCAATTTTCTTTTCTCCTACCTCATTAATCCAAATCGAGGTGCGATAGAGCTCCAAAAACTCCGAAAATTTTATGTCGTGATTTAAATCCTTAGGAGATCCTAATCGCGAATTCGCAATGCAAATTCTGGCTATCGAAAGTGATCCAAATTCAAATATGAAGCTAATGATGCATGTTTACGGATTTCGGGGAGTGACACCGGGTGTCATAGACCGTTTGTATCGTTTAAGCACTGTCTGTGGTGTCATTTAGCTGAAGCACTTTTCGTACTTCCACATGTCGATATAATGGTAAGATAAGCCAATTATCATATATCGTGCTAACGCTTATCTTGCGTTCCTATAACGCGTAGAAAATGTACAAGAAGTTACAAGGTGGCGGGGAGCCGGAGGTATCCGGGACACGCTCGTGGTAACCTCGATGCCATAGGAGCAAGTGCAAGCGGGTAGTTCTGGGTATGAGAAAGGTTGTCTAGAGGGCTAAGATGATGCATCCAAGTCATGTGGGTTAAGATGTATCCCTGCAGAGTGTAAGAATAATTTGAATTGTCACACTCTTAGTTATGAGCATGCTTTGTCTATTGGACAACATCGTAGAGTTTCGATCAGTTTGGGAAAAAAATGAAAAGTATGTAGACGTTTGGGAGAAGCATGTCCTGGTACTTGTTTAAGTTGAGCAAAGTTTACTTTATTGAAGTTTATGTTTATTATCGGTTGATGCTAGTTGTTCATGTTATTATATTGGTTAAATGTGTTTTTTCGCTGAATCAAATTAACCTTGTGATTATTCTTTGTTATTCAACCAAATACATTATCCTTAAAGTCAGGATAGTATATATTGATATTGTGTAAGTCTTACAAGTACATGTATTTAGGGTGTTGCTTTTAAGTTGATGCAGATAACGACAAACTCGTATACAGGTACTTTTATCTTGTTGATGCTGGAGATGACCAGGTGTAGAGATCAAATATCTAAACTAGTCATGGTGGTGCTTTATGAATAATTATGTCATTAGTCTTTTGTTTTATCAATATCTTTCCGCTACATTTGAAAATAATCTAAATAGAAACTGAAACTTAAAATAAAGTTTGTAATAAAAGTTAAAAATTTTATACTCTGTTCATATCTTGTAATGAAACGTTTATACTATGATCTTGTGCTTGTTGAACGTATATCGAGATTATCAAAATTATTTTAATTTTAATCGACTTAATTATCAATTAAATCAAGTATAATTTAATTGGATGTGACAAAATCTGTTTCCTGAGACCCAGACTGCAACAATGATTTTTGGATCAGCTCATCAGGCTATCGTTCACGTGCAACGAACCACACAGCCCAGAGCTGCATCCGGAGACGCTGGCCAGGACTAGGGCAGTCTACCAAACAGGTCGAGGCGCCGGCCCCACCGTCATCCACTCCGAGGATTCAAAATTTCAAAATCGCACGGCCGAACCCGACGGCTTATAAAACCAGAGCCGAAATCCCGAAACCAAGCAACGCCTCTTCCCAATCCATCACGCCACCGAGCAGCGCCTCGGATCCTCAGCCTTCCCGAAGTATCGAGTAGCCGCCTGCCTGCCCGCTTCCGTACACGAAGGGGAAGAGCCATCAGCCATGGAGAAGCAGATCAAGCCGGCGCCCGACGCGCTCCTCCTCGCGCTCCGCTGCGCCAGAGCGTCGCTCCTCCTCGCCTCCCTCCGCCGCCTCCGCGAGTCTTCGCCGCCGCCGCCGCCGCGGGCTAGCCGGAGCTCATCCGACTCCTCCTCCTCCTCCGCCGCCGCCGCCGCAGTAACACCTTCACCCCCTCCTCCGTCCTCCTGTTCTCGCTAAGGTCGTGCTGGCCCGTTCGACCAAGCCGCTTCGCGTCTTACGCTCGCGCCGGCGCCCGTGTGCTTACTGCTTCTCCTCTCGTCGAATGCAGGAGTGCGCGCTCGGGGCCGCCGACCGCCACCACCGCGGGGAGGTCGCGGCGCCGCGGCGCGAGGCCGCCGGGCAATCGCGGCTCGCCGAGTCCGAGCTGTTCCTCATCATCGCCGTGGCCCCCGTGGTCCTGCTGCTGCTCCTCCTCCTCGGGCTTCTCTAGGACAGCGGCGTCGGGAGTAGCGCGGGGCGGGATCCGCGTGCCTACGGCGACCGAATCCGAAGCGATTTGGAGTCTCCTCCCGTTCTGGGCTCCGTAAGTTGCTTCCGTTGTTGATGTGGTGTTACGTTCTTCGGCTGACCATGCTTCGCGGTGGATTTAATTTTGCGGCGGATGCTGTACATGTCCATCAGTTTTGGTGTCAGGTTCGTGTGCAGTGGGTGTTCGATCAAATGCCTGTTTGAGTTTAGTTGCGTGTAGGTAAGCAGAGTTATTTCGGTTTAATTGTTCATCGACAAATGAAACCGATGCGTACTGGAAGGGAGAATGCTTGCCCCGTTGATGTTCATGGATCCGCTGTTTGTCCAATTGATGTGGATAGAATGGTAGAATCAGCGGTATGCCTTGCATTGTGAATTATTTGCTTTCACTGCCATGGTTTTTGCGGATTGCCCTGCGATGGAGCGTAGATGTATCATGTAACCGATTGATGCTGGATCAAATTGTAGAACGAGAGAATGCGAGAGAGATTGAATGCAACTCATGGTTGTATTCATCACTTGGTGTAGTATATATACACGTAAAAGAGGCATGCAGCCGACCATAACTTTCTAACTAATTCAGTTACACGGTTAGCTACAAAGAGGGATCGGGGCATGAGACTCAGTCCTGACTGTGCGTCTGTTG
Organism: Phragmites australis; assembly: GCF_958298935.1. Taxonomy (NCBI): domain Eukaryota; kingdom Viridiplantae; phylum Streptophyta; class Magnoliopsida; order Poales; family Poaceae; genus Phragmites; species Phragmites australis. The sequence goes on along the minus strand of NC_084941.1, from coordinate 16,662,572 downwards.
CACCCCGCCACAGTCTTGTCATCATCGCCGTTGATGACACAAAGACTGGAACGACATGATTGGGACAGGGCTGATGATGAACCCTTGGTCATAACATCGGTGAATTGTTGTTTGGTTGGAACGTGAAGAATGCGAAAATCTCCAAGTGCCACTTTCTCCCGCACAAAATGAATGTCTAACTCAATGTGTTCTGTGCGCTTGTGATGAACTGGATTGGCTGCCATATAGCATGCTGATACGTTGTCGCAATATACTATGCTTTGCTGACATTTCAATTGTCGAAGCCAACAACACTCAACAACTGCATTTGCCACTGCCATGTACTCTGCTTTGGCACTTGATCTCGGCATTGTTGGTTGTCATTTGGAGGACCATGAAACCAGTGAGTCATCGATATAGACACAATACCCTAATGTCAAGCGATGAGTATCTGGACATCCAGCCCATCCGCGTCGCTGTAAGCATAGATGTCAATCTAGTCGGAGGCGCGAAGCTGGAGATCGGACCCTATTGTTCCATGCACATAGCGAAGCATCCGTTTGACCATGGCGAGATGAGGAGTGCGTGAATCATGTATATGCAAATAGATTTGCTGAACGATGTATGCAAGATCAGACCTTGTCATGGTCAAGTATTGCAAGGCTCCGGCAATGCTTCTGTAGTTCGAGGGATCAGGGATTAGTTCACCGGTTGAGGCGGCAAGTTTAGGGCTGGTGTTGACTGGGTCCTGACGGGCTTGCACTGTGTCATACCAACATGTTCCAAGAGTTCTTTCGCATAGCCATGCTGAGAGAGGAAGAGTCCCTGGCTGGTGCGATGTACATTGATCCCGAGGAAGTAGTGAAGGTCTCTGAGGTCTTTCATTGCAAACTCAGCTTGTAGTTGGGCAATGAGAGACCGAACCCGTCAACACTATGTCATCGACATAGAGTAACAGGAAGGTTGTAGATTGTCCCCACTGCAAGATGATTAAGGAGGTGTTGGAGCAAGATGCCGTGAAGCCGAGGGTGGTCGCGAACTTGGCGAAGCGATTGAACCAAGCTCAAGGAGCCTGCTTTAATCTGTACAGAGACTTCGACAACTGGCCGACATGTTTGAGCTTGGACGCATCGATGAAGCCGACTGGTTAATTGCAGTACACTTGCTCATCGAGAGTGCCGTGAATGACAGCGTTCTTGATGTCAAGCTGGTGCACGGGTCAATTGTGTGATGCAGCAGAGGTGAGGATGCAGCGGATTGTTGCCGGTTTGATGATGGGCGAAAAGGCTTCGTCGAAGTTGATCCCTGAGCATTGCCAAAAGCTGTGGACGACCAATCTTGCCTTCTAGCGCTCGAGCGATCCGTCTGATCGCATATTATGCCGGAAGACCCATTTGCCGGACACGACGTGGTCATGACGAGGTCGTGGTACAAGTTGCAGGCGCCATTGACGATGAGGGTGTTGTATTCTTCCTGCATGGCTGCCCTCCAATGCGAATCGTGTAATGTGGTATGCACGGACGAAGGCACTGGTGAGATTGACAGCGCATCGGCAAGACCTACATAATTAGGGTTAGGATTAAAAACTCCCACACGGGCGCATGTGATCATTCGATGGGAGGCAGTAGGCTTGGGTGATGAATGTGGCTCGTGCGGTGAGTGCGGTTCGAGCGATGGATCAAGTTCAGGTGAAGTAGGCTCGACTGATGAATCATTTTTAGGCTACTAAGGTGATCGAGTTGGGCCGTTGGCCGTTGATTGTGGGCTGGAATGTGCCGTAGATAGTAGGGTTGCAATAGCGAGGGAGCCACGAGTGGTAGCCGGGAGGCAAAGTCGATGGCGTCACAATGGTGTTGGCATGGTACATCAGGTTCGTGCATGGAGGCTGGAGGCTGCTTGGAGAATGGAAAGCACCGTTCATCGAAGTACACATGTCGCGAGATCACGATGCGCTATGTGCCCAGAACGTAACACCTGTAGCCTTTGTGTTGGAATGAGTATCCAAGGAAGAACACACAGGCTGCTGAGTGTGGTGCCAACTTGTGAGGAGATTGAGCTGTCAAGTTAGGAAAACATAGACAACCAGATACTCGTAAGTGCTAGTAAGAGGGAGGCACACCATGAATTAGCTTGTGGGGTGCGATGAGCTTTGTGGGTTTTCACGGTTGTCGGTTTAGAAGATATGTTGTTGTGGCAAGTGATTCGGCCCAAAAGCGATACGGCATGGAGGCTTGGAGGAGAAGAGTACACAGTGAGTTATTTAACGTGTGTAGGATTCGCTCCACTTCACCATTTTGTTGTGATGTGTACAAGCAAGAAAGGCAAAAGACAATGCCATATTTGGAGAACAAAGAGAGCATGGTGTGATTATCAAATTTGCGTCTGTTATCAGATTGAACAACAATAATAGAGCGAGAGAATTGTGTGGCAACATAAGCATGAAATTTGATCAAAGTAGGAGCTACATCAGATTTATTTTTCAAAGGAAATGTCCAAACAAAATGACTGTAATCATCTAACACAACCAAGTTATATTGAAAATCAGTGATGTTGCTGGCGCGCCGTGTACGAGGCGTGGTGCAGTTGACACGTCGTAGAACCCTGGAGGAGCGGCCATGGTGTGATGAGCCTGTGGGGCTGGGTTGCCAGGTTGAGATCCGAGAATCCCGGCGGTAGGTGCGGCAACTGGAACTGGCTAGACGAGCCTTGCCTACATGTACGCGGCCCACAGGTTGACACCCTGTGACCATGTCGTCGATGGCACCGGAGTAGGATTCTGGCGGCTGGTGTTGTTGGACATAGAGCCGCCGCTAGATCCCTTACTTCTTGTTTTTCTGGTTCTTGTAGGAGCCAGAGGAGGATGAGGCGCCAGTGTTGCCGGATGGGGCCTGGGTGAGGAGGCCGTAGGACGGAGGTGCAGCCCTCCTTTGGGAGCTAGTGCTGCCGATTGGCCTTGCTCCATGAGCGTCGCGTTCTGGCCATGTGCTCTGCATGCGCGACACGGTATTCCTCCAGAAGAAAGTGAGAGCGGACAGTGAGGAAAAATCAGGGAGTACCGGTTGCGTGGTGATGCTGGAGATGGCGCCATGAAGCTTGGGCTTGAGGCCGCAAAGAAACATAATGAAAAGATCGGAGTCCTTCACGGGCTAGCTGAGATCACGCAGGTGATCAGCGAGGGTCTTGACCTTGGTGGCGTAGGCGAGAACGAACATCTCACCCTGGTAGATGTTGCGGAATTCGCGCCAACATACACAGAGCGAGTGGCCTTGTTGTTGTTGAAGAGTGACTTGATGCTGCGCCACAGAGAGTACGCCGTGTCATTGCAGGTCTGAACGATCTTCAAGATTTCGGGTGAGATGGTGGAGTAGAGCCACGAGACGATGGTGAAGTCATTCTGAACCCACTCCGGATCGCCGCTTGCGGGAACAGAGCCAATGATGTGATCGGCAAGACCGAACTTGCCAAAGATCACTTTGAAGATCTGACTCCAAGCATCGTAATTGGACTCATGGAGATCAAGGACCATTGGAACATGGTTCGTGATGTTGATGAGCTGGATCTGGGTGGAAGGGAGCAGATTGGTGGCGACCCTCATGCCGAGCATCGATGGCGAGCTGTTGGCGGACCAGGTCAAAGAGGAGTCGCTCATGGTGATGGAGAGAAAGGGAAGCAGCGGAAAAGGTTCTCGGATCTAGAACAATGATACCATGTAGAACGAGAGAATGCAAGAGAGATTGGATGCAACTCATGGTTGTATTCATCACTTGGTGTAGTATATATACACGTAAAAGAGGCATGCGGCCGGCCGTAACTTTCTAACTAATTCAGTTACACGGTTAGCTACAAAGAGGGATCATGGCATAAGACTCGGTCCTGACTGTGCGTCCACTGACACAAATGCCTGCTCATGTTTCATCATGTGTGCAGATAGCAATGGTTTGATTAAAGTGCTCATTGCTCAATGAAAAAAAAAACAATGCACCATGGGTGATAGATTGCTCGTCTCATCGATGCATACCGCACATCCCCGTGCGGAGTGTGGCTGCTTTAATATCTCTACCCTGAATTGCTCTGAAATGGATTGTGTCTTGTGGTATATGTATGTCTAGCCTACCACAACCTTAGGCAGTGGAGGCAGCATTAGAGTCATGCATTGCTTTGTTCTCCATTATATCTTTGGGAAAGTAGGGATGTGTCTTATGTTGCTCGCGTTCCTCTGTTCCTGCTATGATGCTAGAGCTATTAGTGTTAACTTCTAAGGATGTGGTAGCACCAAAAAATTATCTCCCATGGTATATGAATAAGTTAAGAAATGTTCGAACAATATCTCCTAAAATCCCAAGACTTAGTTTTGCTATTAAATTCCCATCTAATAGAATCTATTGTACAATATACAGATATTCAAAACCGTACTTTTATGCCTTTCTCTCTGTACTTGTTTTAGAATGTCTTCCTCTCTGTTCAGTTACTAATTTGATCTTCCAAGCGATCAAGTAACTTGCTAGTTGTTCCATATATGCAATCTCCTGGTAAACAGTGGTTATTCAGATTCACGTAAGTACCCAGTAATTTGTATTTACCGTATTTTACTGGCGCAATTCTTTATACTGAGGATTGAACTCGTTCCGTAACATGTAGTCATGTACCGTTCCTATCTATGAAGTAATGTTAGAAGAAGATTCTATATATACGTTTGGTGAGTAGTTTTCCAATTTTCTTGCAGCTTCCTTAAGAAACTTTGAAATGATTCTGGCATGAGTTTCTCTGAAATAAGTTCAGGTTTGCTCCTGTCTCTGCATCTTCAGAAATTCCGAATACACTTTGAGTCGTGTGTAATCCTGTGCACTGTTTTCAGCTTTGCAGCTTGTCCACATGAGTTGTTTTATCCGCAGGACACATAAATATTTTTTTGCGATGGAGGATGCATAAATAATTCTACACTTTGGTCCATTTTAAGTAAAATGAAATACCTAGAGGGACCTAGGTAATTTTGTATTAAGAAGAAAAAATGGCACCCAAGCTCATGCTAAAGAGAACCTGAAGCTCATATTACTCTCTGTCTTTTTTTTCAAAGACAAATTTAGGTACATGTACTATCATCATCATCGAATGTGCCTCGAGATTTTTCAAAATTTCGAAATCCAAACCACCATGCATCTTCTAATTATTGCAATGTCCTTTGCACCGATCTAGAAGCACTTTGGAGGCTAAGTTAGTACAGAAACATACATGTACAAGTGGATTTCCATTTTTGTTATTCCCAAGTCCCAAGAGCAAACGTAAATCCTCTATTGTAGTAGTCATGTTCCTAGTTTCAATATTTGGAACAGAACACAGATATTCCTCCCCTTGAGAAGCTAAACTTGGAGTATGTTGTAGAGGGTGTGAAGAACAATCTATTCGAGCTTATACATGCAATTGCAACAGCACAAGACCTGAAGAGCTTTTGGAAAGGGAACTTTGTCAACATCCTTCGAAGCTGCTCCATTCAAGTCAGCAAATTTCTATGCATACGACATTTACAGAAAGCAATATTATAGATGGTCTGGTAATGAAGAAATTACAAATTTCCAGAGATTTATTGCAGGGGCTGCGCCTGGTATTACTGTTACAATACTAGGGATACCAATGGATACGGTATCTATGATTATTTTATCTAACATTGACGGTTGTGATCTAATTAATTTCTGAGATAGAACGCTATAAAGATTCTTCGTTTTCTTTGTTAGTTTGGAATTGTGATTAGAATAAAAAAAATAGGTGACCTTCTTCAATCTTACGTCCTGAAGCATTCTTTTCTGTTGTGATATTGCCATCTTATGAACCATGGTGACGAAGAAAAGGCTTCTGTTATGCCCTGTGCAAATGGATATTTAAAATCAAAAGGGATTCAAAAGGCAATGTGAAAAGATATAAGGCTTAGCTTGTCACAAAAGGCTTTAATCAAAAGGAAGACATTGACTATAAAGAGACTTTCTCTCTAGTTTCTTTGAAAGATTTTTTCAGAATTATTATGGCACTTATGGCATATTTTGATCATGGTACACAAGATGGATGTAAAGACAACTTTTCTTAATTGTGGTATTGGTGACCTGGTGACAATATTTACATGGCGCAACCAATTTTTTTTGTGTTTAGTGATCCAAAGAAAATGGTGTCCAAATTAAGCTAAAAAATCCATCTATGGGATCAAACAGGCTTCCGGTCTGTGGTATCACAAATTCCATGAAGTTGTTATCTCATTTGGTTTTGAGGTAAATGCAGTAAAGGATTTTGTTTACCATAAGTTTAGTGGGAGTAAAGTTATTTTTCTAGTTTGATATGTCAATGACATACTGCTTGCTAGCAACAATGTAGGCTTGTTGCACGAAACCAAGAGATTTCTGACAAATAAATTTGAGATGAAAGATCTCGGGGACACGTATGAAGAATTCAAATATACCGAGATCATCATCAAGGTATACTTGGATTGTCACAAAAGAGCTACATTGATAAGATCTTAGAAAGATTTGGCATGTAGAATTATAAACCAAGAGATACCCCTTTGGCTAAAGGAGAAAAGTTCAGTCCCAACCAATAAACCAAGAATGAGTTTGAGACTCAGGAAAAGCCAAAAATTCCCTATGTTGCTCTAACGCCCTAGTTTTTCAACTTTTTGAAAATAGTAATAAATATTATTTTCCTTAGAATAGGGTGTTAGTCTTTGCCTCAAAATCTTAGGAGAAAGAAATTATTTTCTAAAAGCTAGAAAATTAACCTAGGCTATATTATAGATTGTTTGCATTCATGCCGGAAAAGCTGCATTAGGGTTTTTATTATGCGAAAAATAAGTTTTGAAAACCCCGAGGGGCGCCATTTAAGTTTTTAGAAAAGTTTGCAAAATTTTTCCTAAAAAGAAGAACCCCTTTTCTTCCTTGAACTTCCCTTTTTCTTTTCTCTTTTTCTCCTCTTTCTTTTTCCTTGGTAGCCCAACCAAATCCTCCTCATGGGATGAGCCAATCGGCCTCCCTCCTTTCCGGGCCGAGCGCCAGCCCGTCTCCCGCCTGGGCTGGTCAGAGGCCACGGCCCAGCAGTGCAGCTGTTTCCACCGTTGGCGCCCAGGCCAAAAGCCCACCTCCGCCCGTGCGCTAGCGCCCCCACGCCTCCTTCTTCCTCCCGCAGCTGAACTGGACTCGAGCATCACCGTGCGCCGCGCGCCTTCCACCTCCTCCCCCGAGTCCGAATCCCAACCAACTCGAGGTTATCCGCAGCCGTATGCCCGCCTATATAAGCACCCAAGCACCCTCAGTTTCCCATCTAAAATCTGCGCCATCTCGAGCTCCTCTGCCATCGCCATAGCCGCTCAGCCAAACTCCGCCCCGGTGAAATCCGTCGCCTGATTGTCGTAGCCGAGCCGCGTTTGAGCATCTCCACCGCCTACCGTGCCCACTGGTGTCTTCGCCGACGTGTTTTGGCCACCGAAGCTCCCTCCCCGTAGCTCACCTGAGGCCGCCGCCGTCTACCTCGCCGCCGACTGCCTTTCGGAGCCCCACCGCCCGAGGTAAGCGCTAAAACAGACTCCCCTTGTCCCCTTCTTCCTCCGCCGCCACTCGCCATTGACCCCCGTGCCCGGCGACGAGGTCCGCCATCTCTCCGGCGACAACGCCGCTGCCCCGAGCTATCCGCTGCCGCCTTCCTCTTTGGAGCCGGTCGAATAATCCCCCCTACCCTCAACCGTTAGATCTATTTTGGATGGCCACGATTAGAAGCTTTGCATACCCTTTCAGCGTCCAATCGCATGATGCCACGTGGCCACTTAATCCTAGTCAGCAAGTCAAGCCACGTCGTCGCCTACATAAGCTGGCCACCTCAGCGATTTAGCCTGCGTGGCAATGCCACGTCAGCACGCTTTATCCAGTAATAATTTCTATTTGTTTTAATTCGAGAATAATTACAATTTTGCAAATAAACCCCTGGACTTTCCTATATTTAAATAAAAGCCCTTGTATTTATACACTTTAGCCTCTAAACTTTTTTCATAATTACAAATAGGTCCCTCAATTTTTGCAAAAAGGCCACTAACCTCTGTGCTTTTATTTAAACTAAGCCCTTTTTATTTTCAGATTTAACCCTAATCTTGTTTATTGCATAACTTTCTTGTTTTAGCTCCGATTTAGATGGTTTTTGCGCTCACGTGTTCGTAGCGATGTGTACTATCCTATAGTACCTTTTTCATAGATGTTAGCTATTGTTTGGTGTACAATTCTTAGTTGGTTTTGTTGTATATTTTTCTGATGTGTTTCGAGAGTAGACGAAGAGCAGTTTGGGAATCTCCAGGATCAAGTTTTTAAAGAGTCTGAGCAGCAAGTTGGGAGAGGCAAGTGTCCTTGAACATTTTGATCCCAGTTTTGTTTAAAATGCGTTCTTTATTTCAAACATGCATGCTGTTAATCCTGAATCCTATGTACTTATAATATCCTATTCCATATGATTCCTTGTCGCCATGTTGTTAGTAGTGGATATGATGGGTAGTCATGCTTAGCTTTGCACAAAGGGATGGAAGGGTTAATGGTTAAACATGATTAACAAATTAATGCAACTATGAGTTAGGAATATTAATGATGGCATTAGCAACATGGAACCTTATGCCTTGAGCAAAGTTGTGTCAATGATGATGAAGTTATGATGTTGAGTTAGTGTTTGCTCAAGTGACCTAAGTAAGGACCGGTTCGTGGAGCGACAACCCAAGAAATATTGTACCAACCACGAGACTTGGTATGGGACAGGCCTAGCCTATTAATTAGCAGATTCCAGCCTTGTGCATGCCAAATGGAAGGGTGGTTGTGTGGGGACGGCAAAGGCTAGAACCATTTGGATAGTGGTATGAGATATGTAGTGGAAGGGAAGGGTGAAAACTTTCTGGAGCTACAAGGCGTAAAAGGGGGCTTCTGGGTGCTGTGAATGCCACTTTGACAGCGGTGAAACCTACCGGGCTTGCACATACTGGATGAAACTTTGTAACGGCTTTGTAGTGACTTTCCGGGCAACACACCACTGGCGTGTGTTAAGTGTTTCGCGGACACGGTAACAAGGAAAATCTCGACTTGTGGGGAAAGCTGGATAACCTCTGCATAGTATAAAAACTATTATAATAGCCGTGCTCACGAATATGAGAGACTCGGTTCCTCACATGATTAGCCGAATGGGTTTGGGTTGGTTTGGTCTTTTGGGAGCCTGATGTGGGATTCAGGTGGTTGGGAAACATGTGGAGATGTTTCTAGGAGTTGGAGGTCTGCTGTTGATTCACCTAGACAAGTAGGATGTTTTCATAATACTTCGTTAGAATAGTTGGCTTTTATGCAAAACTTAAACTGTTTCAGCTTGTTCCTTGTTTAAGCTTGCATGGCATTTTATTTTTCCACACGTGCGGAGTACAAGTTGTACTCACACTTGTTGTTTTACCCAAATGTCCTCCAAGCGCTGCTCAGACATTGAAGGAGATCCAGACTTCTTCATTGATGAAGATGAAGATTGCTAGGCTGGCGTTTCCCCGGTCAATTGCCTGTGGAAGTTGGAGTTCGCGGAGTTTAGTAGTGTGCTTTTGTTCAAGACTTTGTGGTCTCTTTATTTATTCTAGTTAAACGTTGTAATAATGACACTGCGTGTGATACACTGATGAAGTCGCTGCATGTATGAAACTTGATCTTGGCATACATGTGGTTTACATCTGTTTTGTCCCTTTCTAAAACCGGGTGTGACAGTTGCTTTAATAGGGAGCTTAATGTATGCTCAAGTTTACACTTATCCAGATATAGCATATATCATTGGAATGCTAACTAGATACTTAAGCGATCCTGGAAAAGATCATTAGGTCATAGCAAAAAGAGTATTGTGGTATTTGCAAAGAACAAAAGGTTGAATGCTCACGCACAAGAGATCATATCAATTGGAGATCATTGGGTATTTTGATTCTGATTTTGTTGGATGTCAAGATGATCATAAATCCACTTCAGGATATATTTACCTCCTTGTTGGAGGAGCTGTCTCTTGGAAAAGTGCTAAGCAATCATTTGCTTCTCCATCGACCATGGCAGCAGAGTTCATTGGTTGCTATGAGGCATCCAATCTTAGTATGTGGATGCGGAATTTTGTCACTGAGCTGCGGATAGTGGATCAAGTTGATAGAACACTTAAGTTATATTGTGACAATAATGACACAGTTCCAATAACAGTAGGATCTCTTCCAAGTTAGCATAAGAAGCTGTCCAGAGGTTTCCAAATTACCATAAGAGATGGGGAAGGAAAGCGACGGTAGGGATTGGGTTGAATCTTTAACCGTGGACTGTTTAATCATGTATAATGTGTAGGGATCATGGGCGTCTTAAGAAGGGGGTGTATTAGGATATTTAAAACTAATTGGTTTTAAAAACTTCACAAGATAAACCTATATCAATTTCTATCTAAATGATCTCTAGGTTTATCTGGTGTGTCTACTCTACCACTCAAAAGATTTGTAACCTATAATCAATCCTAGCAAACTACTCTAGAAAGATAAATGTATAAAGATAGATTGTAAGTATGTAAATGCAGAAATGTAAATAAGGTAGAGAGAGCAAACTTGGTACAAGAGATTTTTATTCCGTCGTATCAATGCCATGAATGCCGCCTCTAATCCACGTTGGAGCTCCACAAAAGATTATGCTCCCGGTCTTCAAGACTTTTCTGGTCACGGCTTTCCCGGATGAGCCACCAAGCCATCAAGGCAAGATCTCACCACTAGCCTCTCTTCTAGTCACTTGCCACCGTCTTCACTTCAGAGCTTGAGCCATCAATGCAATGGTCTCCACGTCCTCGTCCAAGCTTCTTGCCGCTGCTCTATACTAAGTCGGAGGGTCAACAATCTTGAGCAACTCCTTCTCAAGGTGCCGACGAGTCACCAAGACTCTAAGGTGCCAGCGTACCACTAGTTACAAGGTAGGATCACTCTTTGATCCACTCTCTAGACAGCAACACCTAGCAACTCTTCTCTCTAGGCCTATTAGCACTAATAACTCACTAATCTGGTGCTTAATTATCTTGGATGATCACTTTAAGCACTTTAAGCATACAGAGTATTCAACAATGTCACTGGTTTTGTTGAAGAAACATGTGATGTGGAGTTTGATGAATCTAATGGCTCCCAAGGAGAAGGCATTGCTTGTGATAATGTAGGTGATAAACCATTGAGAGAAGTGATGAAGAAGATGGCCATTGGGGATATCAAGCCTAAGGAAGATGACAAAGACATGCCTACTACTTCCACTCCACATACTTCCTTAGCACCCCAAGTGGATCAAGATGAAACAAAGGATGAACAACATCTTCCTATACATGATACACACATCTCTCAAGAGGAAGCTCAAGACGTTGGACCACCGCAAGACACACCACAAGTGAAGCAAACTCATATCTCAAAGAATCATCCAATTGATTTGGTCATTGGGAGTCCATCAAGGGGAGTAAGAACTCGTTCTCAATACACTTCATTTTGTGAACGTTACTCATTTGTTTCTTTTGTGGAACTCACTCATGTAGAAGAAGACCTCAAGGATCCAGATTGGGTGATGGTAATGCAAGATGAACTTAATAACTTCACCCGCAACGAAGTTTGTATACTTGAAGAGAGGCCACATGACAAGAGTGTCATTGGTACAAAGTGGGTCTTCCGCAACAAATAAGACAAAAACGGTGTGGTGGTTCGAAACAAGGCAAGATTAGTCGTTCAAGGTTTTGCACAAGTGGAAGGCTTGGATTTCGGTGAAATGTTCGTTCCGTGGAAAGACTAGAAGCTATACGTATCCTTCTTGCATTTGCTTCGCATCACAATATAAAATTGTACCAAATGGATGTGAAGAATGCATTTTAAATGGATATATAAATGAACTTGTATATGTTGAACAAGCACTTGGTTTTGAAGACCATAGATATCCTAATCATGTGTATAGGTTGCACAAGGCGTTTTATGGACTCAAGCAAGCCCCAAGAGCTTGGTATGAACGGCTACGTGACTTTCTCATCGACCAAGGATTCAATATCGAGAAGGTGGATACCACATTGTTCATAAAGACCATTGACAATGAGTTTTTCCTTTATCAAATTTATGTTGACGATATAATCTTTGGTTCAACTAACAAGAAATTTTGCAAGGAATTTGAGGACTTAATGTCAAAAGGGTTCGAGATGTCAATGATTGGCGAGCTTAACTACTTCCTTGGGTTTCAAGTCAAACAATTGAAGGAAGGGACTTTCATCCATCAAGAGAAGTACACGAAAGATATTCTCAAGAAATTCAAGATGGATGATTGCAAGCCAATCAAGACTCCAATGCCTACCAATGGACATCTCGACTTGGATGAATCGAGTACACCGATTGACCAAAAGCTTTACCGTTTTATAATTGGGTCTCTCCTTTACCTTACTGCATCTAGACCTGATATTATGTTTAGTATATGCGTGTTCGTTCGCTTTCAAGCTAATCCTAAAGAATCTCATCTTAGCGCCGTAAAAAGAATCTTGAGGTATCTTAAGTATACACTTAGCATAGGCTTGTGGTATCCCAAAGGTGCTAGTTTTCTACTCTTGGATTACTCGGATTTGGACTTTGCCGAATCCCGTGTGGATTGTAAGAGTACTTCGGGTGGGTGCCACTTGCTAGGGCGGTCCCTTGTCTCTTGATCTTCTAAAAAGCAAAATTCTGTAGCTTTATCTACAGCGGAAGCTGAATATATAGCCGCTGGAGCATGTTGTGCTTAAATCCTTTATATGAAGCAAACCTTGTTAGACTTTAGTGTTAATCTAGAGAAGGTTCCACTCCTTTGTGACAACGAGAGTGCCGTAAAACTTGCAAATAATCCGGTTCAACACTCTCGCACAAGGCACATAAATATCCGTCATCACTTCCTTAGAGACCATGTGGCTAATGGTAATATATCTCTTAGTGGTGTAAGGTCGGAAGATCAATTGGCGGATATTTTCATAAAACCTCTAGATGAAGCCACTTTTAGTAGGCTACGAAGTGAGCTAAACGTTATAGATGCTTAAAATGTCATGTGATGCCTTGGTCATATAGATGCATTCATGATAGGTGCTTGTCTAACATTCTCAAGATAGTGGTGAACATGGATTTTGCTTGAGACGGTGGTTCCCTAATTTCTCTCAAGGCATGTTGTTGGGTTCATTATGAAGAAGCTTGAGAAAGTAAGTAATATGACAAGATAGTTTAATTTACGCTATGCATTCACATGCCATATAATTTGCACTCATGTTTATATTCATGCACTTGTTATGCATTGTATGTACATTAACGGTAGAGCTCACAAAGGAGAATATCACTCTTTGAGAATGTTGTTTGCTTTTCATGTGAACAAACACCTATATAAGTGTGATTAGAAAGATATCAGTGTTAATGCCTATTGAGTCATGTCCTAGCGATTTAAAACCTTAATCTTTGAATTCATAGGCAATATGGCTCAAACATTTCCTTGGTGTTTTCCTCCTATTTCTTTGGTTTTTATTGCCTATTTCGAAATTATTATAAGATAGCCTTTTCACAAATATTTGAAAAGGAGTATTTGAGAGGGTGAGATTTCACTCAAACTAGTCCAAACATGTGTTTTTGTTGTGTGTTTGTTAAAAGTTTAGACTTAGCGTGAGCTTTTAGTTCAACAAAAATCTTTCCTTCTCACCATATGATCCGATGCTCTCGTGGTTAATCTCAACGGATCATCTGGTGCTTTGTTGTTGGCGTTTGTTAAGGTCTCTGGAAATAAGTCCGGAGCTCTTTAAGTTGGCTTCACCGGACCTTCTGGTGTTCTTTTCAAAAAAATCACAGTGGAAAGAAATAGTCTGACAAGTTCAAAGATTACTTCACCTGACCATCCGATATGCTGATTGGAATTTTCAAGACAAAATGGTCCGGTGAGCAAAAGGTCATACGTCGGACTATCCAGTGTTCAGATTCAGTGGAGATGCAAAATTTCACAGGTTATGTTAATTGGTGCGGTGTATTGTCCGGTGTTCACTCCTATCATCACCGGATTATCCGGTGCTCATATTTTCGGTAGGACCCACCTGTCATATATCTCTTGTCCGTTCGGCCAGCTCTTTTCAATCTACCGCCCGAGCTCCCCGCCTCCGCCGTTACACTGCCATTGCACCGCCCGCGCTACACCGTCCGAGCTCCACACCTTTGGCTCCGCCACCCGAGCGCGTCGCCGGCCACCTCCACTGCAGTGCCGCCATCCGCCTGAGCCTGCGCCATCGCCCTACTCACACCGAGCTACCGCTGCCGCAAATTAAAATTCCTCAGCGCCGCCACCACTTGAGCTCGTTGCTGGCCACAGGAGGTCCACCAAGCATCTAGATCATCATCTCTTCGTGGTGAGCTCAAAATTCATCCTATTTCCCCAAATCTTTGAACCCTAGCTCGAATTTCTTCAAATTCATTCAAATTCATGCAAAATTCAAGCAAAATTGAGTTAAATTGCTTCAATTAAGGTCATACCCTATGCAATTGGACTTCAATTAGTGTCACAATCTTGGATCCCTAGCATGTTCGTCTAAATTCTCCACAAATTTGGGCTTTAGATTCAAATTTGGGCAAATTTCATTCAAATTTCAAACACTCGAAGCTCTCGCTCATCCATATTGCATCTTTTGATCTTCTATATGGGTCGTGAGCACTGCGACAAGGGAAAGGCCATCGAGCAGCCTAAGAAGAAGAAAACAAAAGAGTAGAAGGAGTGGGATCAGGCAATTGCAGCCGCCGATGCCCCAGTTTCTCAGTGAGGTTTGCATATCAGAGGCACAGATGTGACTACGTCGCGTCGGTCCACCCGCACTTGTCAGGCAGCCGGGTTGGGATCGACTCCGTCCGGCCAGGAGAGCCGGAAGAGGGCTCGTCAGGAGCCTCAGGGAGAGTCTAAGTCAGAGCAGACAGAGGAGCCACAACATCAGGGGGAGATCAGATTATTGGACTTGACATCTTACAAGTCCCCTAGGATAAAGAAGCTCAGATTTGTGCTGATAGACGAGTGGTTTACCCCATAGAGGGACGAGGGGGTCAACCCCAGGTTCTGGACTATCCTCCAGGAGAGCTTTCGTGCTTCTTATCTCAGGAGGAGAGTCGGTCTAAGTGTGCACAAGAAGATTAACTGGCATTATCTTGAGTTGGCAGCTGATGGAGTTGTATGAGAGCTCACTTTGAGTATGTTCCTGGTCTAGCTAAATTAGTATCTAGAGTGAGCCGATATGTTGAGGATTGGGTGCGAGTGTTTTATGCCACGGTCTGGATAGCACCCGAGAGGAACTTCATACAGTTTATGTTCCAAGGTGAGAGCTACAGACTCTACCAGAACAACATATTAGAGACGTTGGGTCTTCAGGCGAGCTGGTGGAGTCGATATGAGAGCTCACTTTGAGAACACACCAGTGTCAGCATTCCTTTTGTCACCTCTCTTCAACCCTGGTGTGTTCTCTCAGCCTGTCGGGACTACGACGAGGCCAGTACTACCTTTGTTGTCTACTCCTTTGACTGGTGCTCTTCACTTTGAGGACTCTCCACAGTCGACAGTGCCTTCTTCGCAGCCATCCGTTCAGACTCCTCCAGTTGTTCAGTCTGCCTTCGAGGAGCTCAATGCAGAACTACAAGAGATGGCTACTCAGGATACTACTACTACTACCAGCTCGGCTTCAGCTACAATCTCAAAGGTACCGTCAGAGTCAGCTCTGCCTCCTCAGCCAAATGTTGACCTTGCAACTGTTGAGCTATCGGATTCATATACAGGCTCAGGCTCACAGTTCGAGGTGCGACCGTCTCCGGCAGCGCCGACTTCCACCTCTCCTCCGGCTCCGAATGTTTAGGCGTGTGCTCTTTTTGGTGCTTAGATGCCATAGGGGGAGAGAGTCTAGGTGATAGGGGGAGTCTTTTGGTAGATGAGTGACTAGTGAGCTTTCTAGTTCATAGACTTAGGGGGAGCTTGGGTAGTATAGGGCTGGAGTATTGGATCTTCGTGGATTTTGATGTAATGACAAGCTATTTGATTCTTAATCGATGTGTTTCGCTTGTCATCACATTGTGTTTCCTTTCGTGCTCTATTTTAATTCTTATTCTACTAGCATGATAGGTTGATCTAGTGCTAGGCTTTCTCTTGCTTAATTATTATATGCCGTTCATTTCCTAGTTTGATAGTGTGTTCTTCATTTCCATTTCTTTATCCCTATATGTGTTGTCATCAATCACCAAAAAGGGGGAGGTTGTAGCATCTAGGCCCCTAGGTAAGTGATAAGTGTTTCAGTGATTAATGACAATTGTATCATTGTGACCAATGCGTATGTCTTGAAGGGAATCAAATTATTTTGTTCACAATGATTGAATGGGTTTTCTTGGTCCCTCATGGAATTCTATTGGTGGATCAAAGGATATTTGCATCAAGATTAAGGATCTTCTAGTTCTAAGTGTCATAAGGTGATAAAGGACACTTAGAGTAGACATAGGTCTTTTTTGTCTTTTTGATCGTACTATAAAGGGGGGCTAAATGTGGTAGCTTGACCTAGTTGAGTCAAGATATAATTGAATGCACACTTGAGAAAATCTAGCACTAGGTAGCTCATAGAAGTCCATGGGTGAGAAGTTGAGAAGTTAGAACTCAAAGTCGATTGAATTGGACGAGTTCCAGAAAGTTTGTTCTCACCGGATTATCTGATGTGAGAAGGTTTAAACTCACCGGACTATTTCCCCTCTTTGTGAAGGTTTTAAATGACCTCACTGGATTATCCGGTGATTGGAGGAATTTTGCACCGGAGCATTTAACAGAAGAGTCATTCTTCAGAGAAATTTGAAGTTACATGCACCAGATTGTAACTATTTAACAGAAGGACTATTTTTCGGGGAAAATCTGAGTTGAACTAACTGGATTGTCCGGTGACATAAGGGAGTTATCACCGGACTATTTAACAGTGACTTAGTATTTTTGGAGGAAATGAATTATAAGTCACCGGATTGTCCGGTGATACTATGTGAAGGAACACCGGAGCATTTTGCAACAGCTACTGACAGATGGCAGATAACATGTGAAAAAAAGTAATCTCACTGGATTGTCTGGTGCTGACAAAGGCGTGTGCACCGGACCATCCGGTGTTCACAGAAAATGTGAGTGGTTCGGTAACAACTAGATTTGGATCTCTAGCCTATATATACCCCCTCACTTGATTTCATTCATCTCTCTTGCAACCTAGAAGCATTCATACACAGTTGGTATCATTTAGAAGCAAGGGAGAGCACTTGAGGTGATTTCCAAGTTATTAATTGAAGATTAAGGACTTCATTAGTGCTTCAAGAGTAGTGAGTGTGCATCTAGCTATTGTTTAGGCTTGATAGGGATCAAGTGAATCAGTTAGCTTGTTACTCTTGGTGGTTGGCAATACCTAGCTGGTCGTGGAGATTGGAGGTGTTCTCGGTGAGCTCTTGGAGATCTTGTGGGAGCCCCGGAAAGCTCGTGTACTTGGTTTGATGCCCGCCAATCTAGAGATGGAGAAATGGCAATCACTAGTGAGCACTTGAGTCTTGGTAATTCAAGGGGGAGCGACATCCTTGTGTGGATGCTCCAACGAGGAGTAGTGGAGAGTGCCAACTCTTTGATACCTTGGAAAAAACTCAATGTCCCATTTCCCTACTCTTGTTATATTCCGCATTTTGCTTCTAGCATTTCCTTAATGAAAGTTTCAATTCCGCACTTTCTATATACTTGCATGTTTGTACTTATCATTCTAGCATACTAGGTCGTCTAGTATTTTTATTCGTTCTAGGCTAAGATTGCTTTTTGTTCTAGAATTCAGTAGTTGGTTTAAGTTTTTATTAGTGCCTATTCACCTCCCCCTCTAGGGCCCTTAGATCCTTTTAGATGGTTTAGCTAATATCTTTCAAGAGCTAGGTCTTTATGAGTTAGTGAGATTCAAATGTAATTGGAATGCCACTATCATCAGGTAATTCTATACAACAGTTGAGATTTCTCATGAGTCTCAGAAAATTGAGTGGATAACAAGATCTAGAAAATATGAAGCTTCATTTAGGGATTTGGCAAGTGCTGTGAGAATCCCTTATGATCTTGTTTATGGCTCTATTGATATAAATAATGAGGTTTGTTTGGCTGAAAATGTGTAGAGTGACTTCTATGAGCTACAGGGGTTGTTCCTAGAGTCATACTTGGGACAGTGACTGGATTCAAAGTGTTGCCTGCTACGATCAATAAGATTATAGGAGCCACTTTTGCTCCAAAAAGTGGAAACAGTGATGTTATTTAGGATTATTACTCGAATATCATTAATTGTATCATAAACAGGAGGAAATTGATGTGATCAAGTACATTCTGAAGGCTATTGATGATATCACAGTGAGTATAACTCCAAATCTTTATTTTGCTCCATTTATAATGTCTTTTGTTCTCATGAAGACAAACTTTCGACAAACCTCTTGTGATATAAAACATATGGGATACAAGCCTTTCAATGCTGCTCGTCAGAATTGGGATAAAACATATGATGACAGAATTGCAATCTACTCGTCAGTCTATCTCCCTGGCTCGAGAGGACATTGCTGCTCTCAATGCTTAGAACCAAGAATTGAATGAAATGTTTCACAATCTTTCTATTGGACAACAACGGCTTTATGATCAATTCACTACCTTCTCCTATCATTTTTATAGTATCTATTCTCGTCCTCCTCCTCCTCCTCCTCAGGATGACTAGATCTTTTGATATTTGATGCCAAAGGGGGAGAAGTTGGAAGAAGTGAAGAAGACATCTATCTTCAATGGCACCTTTGTTTCTTTCAGTATTGTAATGAACGACATTGCATCTTTATTTCTTTAAGTATTGTAATGTGATGAATTTGTTTATTTGCTTATCTCCATATTCATCTCTATCTATATGTTCTAATTCTTGTTGGATGTTTTGAGGAAAATGTTCTTTAGTGATCTTATTGATTATATTGATCATATCTCTTTCCTCGAATCCATATATACAAGGTAAATTCCGCCAAAAAAAATTTATTCAAATTTTTAACTTGTGTCATTTGTTTTAATCTAAATCTTATGGGCATATGTGCTGGAGGAGCTTACCTTGACATGAGTTTTTATAATAAATTATCTCTATTTAATTTTATATTCTTGAATTTCTTGCTATAGAAACTCACATTCAAGTCTTCTTTATGCTAATCGCTAAAAGTGAGCTCAAAACTTAAATCACATCACTTCTTAGTGTTATTGTCATCAATTACCAAAAAGGGGGAGATTGAAGCATCTAGTCCTCTAATTCATGTTATATGTCTTTTATGGACTAACATATTTGAATGAGTTATGAAAAAGGTTAGTCATAAAGATATTGTAGAGTTAGAAGATGTATGAGTGGAAAACATGAAAATGGCTTGCTCAAGGAAAATGTATAATTGTAGAGCATTTTCTTTTGACGGTCAGAGAAGATTAGAGAAGATAAATTGACTGCATTGATAGGATAAGTGACATACTATTAAGAGGGGTTGATGTGTGTTTACTTGAGATATCTATAGTGTCATAATTACTCAAACTTGCATTTCATATAGAGTGGAAAGTTTAATTTGAGAGAAACCAAGGAAAGACTATCTTTGGGATGTTTCTTAGCTGTGACGGTCTAACTGCCGAAGAGGCCGGTCTGACTGCTACATAAACTTGGTCGATACTTAGTATAACTCAGTCTCGGTCTAACCGAAGAGTGTGCCGGTCTGACCGCCAAATGAACAGAGGGGTTCAGACCCTTTGGTCTGGCTAGCGGTCTAACCATCGGCATGACTGGTCTGACCGCCCTGGAAACAGAGAGTTTTGGCACTCTGTTCCCTGCTCGCGGTCTGACAGTGAGGGGTCACGGTCTGACCGCCGAGGAAACAGAGAGTTTTGGCACTCTGTTCCCTGCTCATAGTCTGACCGTGAGGGGTCGCGGTCTGACCGCCAGATGTGTGTCAAAGTCATCATCATGCCTTTTATAGCCATTGTATTTGTGGCAGTCCGACTGCCGTTTGAGCTGCAATCTGACCGCCTAGTGCGCAGAGATGTCAAATCAATAGCAACGGCCATATTCTTGAGTGTGGGCTATAAATAAGAGCTTAGCTGGTTCAAGAAAGCTCTCTAGCACTTCACTACAACTCATTGGAGCTCTTGCTTTCCTCCTCTCCCTCTCTTGCCTTAGTGGTTGCATTTTTGAGAGTGTGGGAGCATCTAATGTATAACTTTGAAGAGTTTGAGCATTGGGGCACTAGTGATCCTTCAAACAAGCATCATTGACTTGTTACTCTTGGAGGTTGCCGCTTCTAGACGGTTTGGAGGTTTTTGCGTTGTTGAGCCCTTCAAAGAAGATTGTGAAGGAGCCACGACGATGATTGTGAGAGGCTTTGAGCACGTCTTGCCGGAGAGGCTAAGTGTTACTCTAGTGGAATCAAGGTATTGAGTAGTTCTTATTCTATTCCGGCTTAAAATCAAGTTGCTCGGTGTGAGCCCTTTCGCATGTGAGAATTGGATATTTGATAGAGAAGCGGTTAGAAGCTTGAACTCACCTCAACGTGGATTAGAGGTGATCGGCAAATCACTGATACCACGTGACAAATTTCGTGTGTCATCCTTTGAGCAATTTACTTTATGTAATTTATCTTCCTAAAATATAAATTATTGTATGTCATCCTAGGATTGCAAACTTTGACATAGCTCTTAGTTGTTTTCATATTGCTCTAGTGATTTTTAGATTATTTCCGCAAGTTTCGTTGATCGCTTAACAATTAGTTTTAAAAACTGCCTATTCACCCCCCTCTAGTCAGTATCTTAGATCCTACAAATGAGACTAGTCCAAATATCATATGCATTGGTGAGAGAATAAACACGATTAAATTTATCAATATTTAAAGATGATAAAGGATATTCTTCATCAAAGCATCTAATTGCCTCTTCTTGTTGGTGATGCAAGATCTCAACTCTTTTTCGGTGACCCTCGAAACATTTAAACATTGAGCTTACAAATAACAAGACATTAAAATTTTCTAACAGGAAAAGTTTGTACCTTCGAAAAGTGGAGTATTATGGGTATCCATCATAACCCCAGACGTCATAACTCACTAGTCGATGAAGCATAACCGATCATAATGAGACTAAAGTTTAAATGTCACTTGAATTAATGAAACCTTGTGAAAGGTATATAGCTCTAAAACTAATTGTAGAGCCAATGTGAGCGCTAGCTCTGATACCAACTGTAGAGATTGTGGGTGTCATAAGAGGGGGTGAATTATAACACTTAAAAGTAATCGGTTCTAAAAACTTCATAAGATAAACTTATATCAATTTCTATTTAAATGAGCTCTAGATTTATCTAGTATATCTACTCTATCACTCACAAGATTTGCAACATATAGCCAATCCTAACAAATTAATTTAGGAAGGTAAATGCACAAAGGTAGATTGCACGTATGTAAATATGAAAACATAAATAAGGTAGACAGAGTAAATTTGGTATAAAAGATTTTTATCCCGTGGTATCGATGGTATGAATGTCATCCCTAATCCACGTTAGAGCTCCACGAAGGATTATGCTCCCGGTCACCAAGACTTCCGATCACGACTTTCCTGGATGAGCTACCAAGCCACCAAGATGAGGTTTCACTACTAGCTTCTCTTCCGGTCACTTGCCACTGTCTTTACTTTGGAGCTTAAGTCACCAAAGTAAGAGTCTCTGCATCCCTATACAAGCTTCTTGTCACCGCTTCACACTAAGTTGGAGGGTCAACAAGCTTAAGTAACTCCTGCTCAAGACGTCGGTGTACCACTAGGTATAAGGTAGGATCACTCCTTGATCCACTATCTAGGCAATAACACCTAGCAACTCTTCTCCCTAGGCTTATTAGCACTAATCACTCACTAATCTTATGCTTAATTATCTTGGATAATCACTTTAAGCACTTTGGTGACTTGAATGTCTTCTCAAGTGTATGAGGGCTTCTTTGTACTATAGCACACTCCAGCAACCTTAAATGACCGAGTTGAAAGGGTATTTATATCCTTAGCCCTGTAAATTAGCTGCTGCCTAACGATCAGAATTTTCTCTTAACACCGAATAGTCTGGTGTGTTTCTTCCTCTAGACATTGGACAATTCGGTGTAGTCCCCACTCGCAGCTAGCCGTTTGACAGGTGGCACTAGCCATTGGAAATACTATGGTGTAAGTATCCGGTGTGCATATTTTTACACCGAAACATCCAGTGAGTTAAGCTTCAATCTTCAACAACTGACACCTTTTCTGGTAGAAATGATCGGGTGATAATACTCCAGTGTACACAATACAGGTGCTGGATCATCTGGTCAATTGATCACCGGTGCTTCTCAGTATCAATCACTGGACTATCCGATGAGGTCTTCAGCTTTCACTTCACTTTTGCGCAAAACACTCTGGTGTGTACTCCTCTCAACACCGGACTATCCGGTGAGACTAATAAACTGTGGACACAATGCTCCGGTGAGTGCAAACTTCTTTGCACTAGACTATTCGGTGAGACAAATCTTTCTAAGACTTCTCTAATTCAACTAAACTTTATCCTAACTGCAGTGATTTCTTCATGTATTTTATCTATAAGACCTACTAAAGTATAAAAATTTGACAAATATATTAATTCAATTGACTATATTTTTATTAATCAATAAAATTACATATTATATAATGTAGTTTGTCGGATTCTATCTTAACTTGTGTATTTTATAAAAATATAGACATGACGCGGCACATTCACTCGTAATGGCATATCAAGTTTGTGCCCACCGTTGGTCGTTGGTCAAGATCCAGTGTCTGGCCGGCGAGTAGTAGCCAACACGTGGAAGTCCTGCTGGAAAGCCCAAAAGGCCAGTAGGTGCAAGTCCACGTGCCAGCCAAATCCATGGCTTTTGCCTTTGTAATCCCTGGAAGAAGCGGAAGCTTGATCAGCACAGCACTTGGCAGCCGTAGATCCCAAGCGACAGCTCGGTTTAGTTGACGTCTAAGGGCATGTACAATAAAAAACTCTTATCTAGCTGTTTAAAGAGTGAGAAAAATGCGACATTATCAAGTAAATATGTAAGAGTCTCAATCTATAATGGAGATTACTATTTTATAGATGTTTAAAGAGACCATTAAATTTAAGAGCTCGTTTAAGTATCGTTCGTCCACAATGCACCTGAGCTACTTCAACCATTTTTGTCTCAGGTAATAAACCAAGCGTCGGACTCCATCAGGTTTTAGGTAAACTGTTCAACGCATCGACCGCCAGAGGAAGTAACGACTCCGCCCGCAAGCGTCCTTAAGCGATTGGGCTAGCCTCCACCGTAGCAAGCTCAGATGGAAACAGCCCGTAAGCGTCAGGCCATGTAGGAGCGTTGTACAAGCCCTAATTCCAACAATATTTTTTACGACTACTTCTTCATAGCCTCCCAACAATATTTTTGTCAAGCACGAGGGAGAAAAAGAAGTAAAGAGAGAGGGAGAACCATAGGAAAAGAAGGAAGAAAAAAAAAAGATATGGATGAGCCTCTTTACTTGTAACCGCGCAGGGCTGGACTGCAAATCTTTCTGGGAGAGACCAGAGACGATCGAAAGGTACCTGCACTTGCTCTTTTTGCAGCTCTTGTTGGCGTTCAGAAACAAAGCTTATCTGATCGAATTGTGCGAACCTAACCACCGCAAGTTGGTGATAAGACAAGCATCGGGTCACCATCAGCTCTCAGCCGCGTGCGGTGACAATCGTGGGGGTTCTTTGCATAAATAAGGTTGATCTTTTCTTTTTCCCAGTATATATTTCGTCATAATTTTCTTTACGCAGGGGTCTATGCATATTGACATGAAGTATGTGTATATGATTCTCGTTATTTTGCAGTATATAAATACACAAACTTAACCTAACTTAGGTGTGCTACACTAAAGTGTTGAAACTCCTTGAGCAGTGTACATATTTGTAAATTTTCATTGAAAATACCTATGCGTCGTTACAATTTTTAATGATGTTTGATACTTTTTTTCTTCAGCAGTAAAAAGTGTCAAAAGGTATGAATTACTGACTTTATCAGTGCTCTATAATAACAACATGATTATAATCTTATTCATTCGAAGATGCTAACTTTTTCATATCCTCAGTTATGAAATTATGGTATCTCCAATGTTGATCTAATCCAGTTCAATAAAGAGTTTTGGAGGCATGGGATCGACTTTCAAGGTCGAAGCAATGGGCTCCCAACAAAATTGCGCCAAAACACATGTTAGTCTTGGATCCAAGGAAAATCGAGGATGTCATTGCTGTTGCGACAAGCCACTTAAACTGTTGTTGCTTGGACTTGCCATCCCTATTGCTCGACATGAATTCCACCTGACCTTGATGCCGTCATGGATCGACCTCACCATGTATGCTCGTGCTAACCTTCTAACATTGTTGCAACATCGGTGTGTCACGAGCTGGCGATGAGGCGAGACGAAAGTGATGCACATCAAAGTTTTGTGGGACCCCAACGATGCTCACCATGTAGCATGTTGACGTGGAGGAGCTTGGTGTAGGCAGCTTGACTGAGAGAGTGAAGGAGTGGTGGCCGGTGTTGGGGAAGACGACGCAAGGAGCGGGGTTCCTGTGAGGGAGCGGCGACTTGGAGGAGGGGAATCAATCACACGGTCTCCCCTTCACTTCCGTTGGCCTCAGGGTAGGGGTGTTGTTGCTCCGAGATCTAGAGCGGGGCGGACAATGGGTAGTAGGGTGGGCTGCGAGTGAGCTCGGGGTGGGCAGCAAGCTCAGGCGTCGATCGGGGCCGAAGGAAGAGGGGAAGGGAGATGGCAAGAGGACATCAACAGCTGGCCGATGGCATGCGAGAGAACGCCCACTACATATGGCGTGTGAGGTCCCAAGTATGGAGGATGAGGCAAAATAGATGGTGCGATGGTGTATCCGTTAGAGAGAGTTTTTCAGCATATTTGGCTGTTTTGGTAGATAGAGAGAGCAATGACTAGGTTTTTGAAGTTGCTCTAAGCTATCTCTCTAAGACGTCACTCCATAGGCATAGGAGGTGCTCCAGACTGTGAATTGGTGGTCGCTAGAAGCAAATTGCCCCACGATGCTCGGGAGAGGAGTGTATTGAGCGGATAGAAGAAACAGCCAAGTGGCGAATGACAATAGATTCTAGGAGTTTAATTGTTTTCTTATCTTGTGACATGGGCCCTGGTTTGAATATGGGAATCTTGGTCGTTTTCAGCGTGAAATAATCTGTACCTTATCGAACGTTTTGGCTCAGGAATCCTTTTAAAATGATTTCAAACACTAAAAATGTCCTGGCCGTCAATCATGTGATCGGCGACCAGAATTGTACTGTACTACCTGGCTCCCCAGTGGTCAAACAGGTCCGGCACACGAAGGAGCTTCCAAGCAGCCTCGAGCTCGAATCGAGGCGAGGTTTTTTTCCAGGCCTAGGCGCTTGTGCTCTACTGTCCTGACTCCCGAGCGCCTCCGGCCTCCGAATCACGAAGCAGGGGCAAAACAGTCATTCGCCCTCCTAATCCCTGCTCTAATCACTGGCCTGCACCAGGCCCTCCCTCCCCAACCCGTTCCCGGCGGCTTACGACAGCGGAGCGAAAACATCCTCCATCTCACTTTCCCCAACTCCCCGCAGAAACCCCCGAAGCCGCCCCCTCCCTGCGCGCCCGGATCCCCAGGCGAGGTGAGGAAGGGTTGGCTCCCTCCGCGACCCGGTCGACCGAGCCGTGGATGGTGCGCAGCTGCCGCCGGTGACACCCGATCATGGACGCGCGGCGCCTCGCGGTCGTGCCGCAGCTAGGTGAGCACCCACGCTTCCCGGTGATCCCGGGGTGCCGTCTCGTTTGGTTCGATCCGATCTGGGTAGGGGTGCTCGCCTCGGTCAACGCCCCGGTCGTGGTCAGCGCTCAGCCGGGCGCGGGTTCTACGGGCGCCGGTAGGCGTCGATGTTGCGGAGGTGGAAGCATCTCTCCGCGTGGCAGCGGGATTCGGGCTTCTCGGGAGTTGTTTGGTGGTTTATGCCGGGATGGGCACGGAGTTCTCGGTAGGTGGACCGTACTGTTTCGGTGCAGAGCAGTGGTTCTTTGCGAGGTTTCTTCCAGAGTTTCTGTGCTTCTTTGGAGGGAATTGCTAGAAGCAGTGGAGGGTTCCGTAGGGATTTGGAAGATCGGTGCGTAGAGCTTGGTGTTTTGGAAAATTGGGGATTCGTCATGGGTTCGATGCGCTGTGCCGGGAGTTTGGAAGTAGGTTGGGTCTTATCTTTGGAGTTTATAGTGGAATTTTCTGGTTTTGAGAGTTCCGTACCTCCATCAGACAAGGCGGTAGCAGACAAGGAATAACTGCTTGCATCAAGGGGTTTGGGTTGGGCAGTGCTGACGATCTGACCGGTGTAGGTTAGCGTTCAGCCGTTGTTTGTGTTACCCTATTTGGGATATGCGACCTTTTCGTTCTCCATTTGGGGTAAGAGTGCCTTTTGGGTTCTGAAAGGGTTTGTTTCGTTTTGTGTTAATACTTGTCTATGCTTTTTGGAGGAATATAATGGAAGTCAGGTTGAGTGGTTGGGTGGGTTGGCTGAAATGTTTGGTTTTTGATGGAACTAGGGTTGTTGTCACAGTAACCTTTTCTTTTACTAGAGGAAATATCCCTTTATTGATATAAAGGCTTTATATCAAATTTTCTGTTCCTATTTTATGTTTGCTTTGTTGAGCATTGATTTTTAAGTGTTTGGAGTCGCTAAGATGGCTGCTTTATCCAAATCATGTTGGCTTTTTTCCTGCTAAGATGTCAAAATTTCTTTAACTTCAATAATTGGATTTGGAATGAACCATTAAGTTGTTCTTGCTTGATAATTTTGATCTTGTATTGTTGATTTAGGAAGCTGGATTTGTCAATTAGGAGATGTACGTGAATATCTGGTTCATGTTCTTTCCTTTTTAGCCCCAAAAATCAGGCCACAAGTTACCACTTTTCAAGAGAGTAATGCGGTTTGGTTTCTAGTGGTATTTTGTGAGGAAGAGCTCCTTGCTTTTTGAAGTTATTCATAAGACTCATGAAGTTCATAGCCATTGGTGAATGGGTTTAACTTTAATATTTCTGTAGATTTCACAAAACCACATGTTTTGTGTTCATAGTTGCTGAACACATCGTGTTTTTTTTGGCTAGTGGCACATAACCCTAGGTTTCATGGTCACAAGGTTTTACAAAACTCTGTTTTCCTTCACTAGTGGTACTTCAAACCATGTTTCGTGGCTCAAAGGTTTCACAAAAAATCACCTATTGGATGAAGCAGATTGATGAGCCGAGTGGATTGAAGGGCCAGCAAACCAGGGTTTGGTTAGGATGGGTTTTTCTAGACCTTATGACTATAAATCTTTTTTTTTTTAATTGCAAGTAGCCAAGAATCATGTGGTTTTTTGCAATTATGAACATAAACATGTGGTTTTATGAAATTTGCTATTAATGTTTTGCCAAGTTTGTTGTCTTTCTGAGCTTGATTATGAGCTTACAATGGAGAATGGGAGATTCATGGATTCACTTGGTCTGTCATATAAGGATATACTCATCTGAAACAATTGTGTCTCACATTTTTGTGAAGATTTTGAAATATCTGTGATGGCAATTTGTTCATATTCAAGACTGTTGTCACAATTATATTCAATTGCTTAACTTGATTTTGTTTTCTGTGAACAGATATCGAGCAGATACTGAAGGAGGCTCAACATCGTTGGTTGCGCCCTGCTGAAATATGTGAAATACTTAAAAATTACAGAAACTTCCATATTGCTCCAGAACCACCAAACAGACCTCCAAGTATGACATCTGTATCCTACATCAAACAATGATGCTGCTTGTTGGTGCTTTCACGTAAAGTAATTTTCCATAGTGAATCACCAAGAATTCTGAAAGCCTGGTTGTGATAGGTCATTTGAAATTGCTCTTGCTGCATTAATTCTGATTGCATGCAAGGTTTTCCTTTAACAATTCAAGATTTTGAACATTCTGAACTTCAATCAGCTACCTGATTTTTTGTTATTACTCTTTTTACGATGTCTGTATTTATGCAGAATTGTTATGTGCTATAAAGGTAGGAAGCATATCATATGTTAAACTAGGCTTTCAATGATTGCTGGGATAAAACACACGTCAGCTTGCATGTGTTTAACACTACACAATTCTTGTGCCAGGAGATGTTACGATCCTTTGTTTGGCCTTGTTTTCAAAGTCCTTCTAACTTCTCTTCTTGTGCTGTCTTTTCTTCCAGAAATCAATCTGAATCTTGGGTGTTACAATTTCCTTCAATAATGTTCCAATCAAATGTGTATAAAGTTGATGAAGAGCTGCAATGGTATCAATATAATGTGCAATTCAATCTTGGTCACTAACATTATTCATGTCTTGTTTAGGTGGCTCACTTTTTTTATTTGATCGGAAAGTATTGAGATACTTCAGGAAGGATGGCCATAATTGGAGGAAGAAAAACGATCAAAAGACTGTGAAAGAAGCCCATGAAAGGCTGAAAGTAAGTCATTTCGGTCATACAGTGCCTTCTTTTCAATGATCCCTTCACACTTTTTTTGTTTGTTTCCTTTTTCATGTCATCTATTATTTGTCGACGAGAAATTGAGAATAAAACTGAGTATTGTTTATAATTTCAGTCTGGAAGTATTGATGTGCTTCACTGTTACTATGCTCATGGAGAAGAGAATATAAACTTCCAAAGGAGGACTTACTGGATGTTGGAAGAGTAAGTGGATTACTATGATAGAACATAAATGCACAAACTTGTGGCATAAGCACATGGAATTTATGTGCACTACTGTAGGTGTTTATATTGACTAAACTGGATATTATCTTAAACAACTTTTTTCTTTGACTTCACAGGGATTTTATGCACATCGTACTTGTACATTATCTTGAGACCAAGGTAATACTGATGTGATGCACTATTTTCTTACTTAGTGATTGGCTCCATTTCTGCCAAGCTGCCAAGTGTTTTATTCATTACCCAGTATGTAGAGTGAAATGTTTTGTTGTCAGATTCTTGATACAGATTCTTTGCACTGTTTTTCTGAGAATTACAGAGTCATCGGTTTTTGAATGATTCTTTGCTAGTACTATATTATACAAAGGTTAGCTGTTTGAAAATATAAACCTATATCATATTTAAAAAATCTTTTTAATGACATATTTGAAAAATCAGTTTTTATGACATTTGAAAAATCTTATGGTCTCATGAATTTGTTAGTGGCGATGAGTAGAATATTTGCATACTACAGGAACTCAACTCTAAATGTTTGCTATGTCGCTTCTTTCCGAACATGCTCTTTACACGCAACTTATGAGACTGATGTCTTCCTTCCATTGTAAATACATGGGTGATAGATTTTTTAGTTTTTGCCTTTTTGAAATCTGAGTATGACTATGACTATTAGTCTACTAGCTGGTTCCCCATTTTTGTATTCCAGAAAACTAATGTTTGAGGTTTTGAGCCACACCAATCGGATTTACATGACCAATGGTAATTTAGAGAGTAGTTAGTGCTGGTTTTCGAAATTGGATAAACCTGTTGCAGATGGTGGCATATAAAATGCTCAACTCTTGACTAGGTGGTCACACCAGATTCTATTATTAGATTATGGCAGAGATGATACTAGAATAAGCATGGGTGAAATAATGTGTTTCTAACAATTCTAGGAGAGCCAGTCGATTCCAGGAGGGCCAGTGTTATAAGCTAGTTGGAGCTTGATAATGAAATGCGAGACCTATTATAACTTGATACAGATTTTAGAAACCCAGAGTACTATTTCTGCACTGGTTTGTTTGTCCAAGTTGATTTTCATTCATATTCTTTATTTTGGTTTGAAGTCATGTTTCTTGTTTCTAATCTTGAAGAAAATTGGTCATGCATGTTCTGTTGGGAAGAGTATCATTTCCTCACATGTTTTGCTCTTGTAAGAAGTTTCTTAAGATCCCATTTGATCTCATGGTGTGAATATGGCCTTCAGGGTGGGAAGTCGTCTCGTGCTAGGGTAAATAATAACATGATTCAAGAAGCTGTTGTGGATAGTCCTTCAAGTCAGTTACCTTCACAAACTATAGAGGGTGAAAGCTCACTTAGTGGACAGGCCTCAGAATACGAGGAGGCAGAATCAGGTAGAGATTTTGACCATCTTCTTTGGTCTTATGTAATGGCAAATAACATGCTATGCAACTAAAATAGTTTTACTGATACATACTCCAATTATGCACAGAATATCTAAAGCAAAATTCGGTGCAGCAGATACTTATTCAGGAGGAGCCGGATACCACTCTTTCACTTGGATGCAGCAGCATGAAAATGGAATTGGACCCGTGATAGATTCTTCTGTTTTGAGCTCTTTCACTCCTTCATCCATAGGTAATCACCACCCAAACTAATTTTCTGTGCTTTGAACCCAAGTGCAGTCGATCTGAATCCCTTTCATTGCCACAAAATTATAGGCGATTGTCAGGGACTTCAATCTATGGCACATAATACAAGCATCTATTCCAGTAGTCAAGATAATTCTCCTGTGGTTTTCAATGATTCAAGTCCCGTGCTTGCAACAAATGGGTGTGCAAGTCAAACTGATTTTCCATCGTGGAATGAGGTGTTAAAAATGGATAATGGGCCTGTTCAAATGCCTTCTCACCAATTTCCTGTTCCTCCCGAGCAAGGTACTTCTACAGAAGGCTTGGGAGTTGACTATTTGACATTTGATGAAGTATATTCAGATGGGCTCAGTCTCAATGATGTTTGTTCAGCAGGTGCTGATGGAGAGTCATTTTGGCAGGTATGTTGGTCTGTTTTTTTCTACGGTGTTTTGTGTAGTCAACTGCTGTTCCCTAGTTTTTGTGTAGAGGACATCTAACAAAGTACAAATTACTTGTTATCATTGATATGTTTATTGTTTAACTCCTTAACCAATATGGAAAAGAAAGCTTTGATGCTTATCATCATCAACAGTTCTGAGAATTTAATGTATCTGTATGTACAAATGTTTTTTGCATTTTCCATCTTTCGTCCTCTTTATGGTTAAAGATGGGCTTTTATTCGGTGTACACTTACTGGCTACGAACTAATGCACAGTTGCCTCAAATTAATTATATGAAAAGGGTGAAGTTGTACGTTTTCTATTTTATATTAAACAATGATAAATTCCAATTTGTACAATTTGATCTGATTCTGAAATGGTCTTTAGAATTTCTACAATTAGTTTGTCATTACATTGCTTACTTAAGAGTTACTTTGTATAGGTAGATACTTAACCGTGCCTCTTGGTTCTACTGTCTGGTATAATATGTTGAGACATCTAACTGAAATTGTTGTATTTCAGTTCTCTAGTGCTACTGGTGATTTGTCAGCAATGGAGAATAGCTTCCCGCAGAATGATGGTTCTCTGGAGGCCGCCATTGGTTATCCATTTTTGAATAGTCAGTCATCCAATCTATCTGATATCCTAAAAGACGGCTTTAAGAAAACAGACAGTTTTACAAGATGGATGAGCAAAGAGCTTCCTGAAGTGGAGGATTCTCAAATTCAATCTAGTTCTGGGGTGTACTGGAACACTGAAGAGGCGGACAGTATCATTGAAGCATCAAGCCACGAGCCACTGGATCAGTTTACTGTGTCCCCAATGCTCTCGCAGGACCAGCTATTTAGTATAGTTGATTTTGCTCCTAGCTGGACATATGTGGGCTCAAAGACTAAGGTAAAGTACAGTGAGTGTGAAATTTTTATTGATGTTATTTCCAAAGCCTGAAAGTCATGTATTTGGTAAGACGTCCTGACCGTTCTCATGAAAGTAGTTCTTCTCAGCTTCTCACAATGTCTCTTGAATGACATGCAGATCATAGTTGCCGGTAGAATCCTAAATAATAGTCAAGTCACCGAGAGATGCAAGTGGTCATGTATGTTTGGAGAAGTTGAAGTTCCAGCAGAGGTGTTAGCAAATGGGGCTCTCCTCTGTTATTCACCCCCACATAAACCTGGTAGAGTCCCTTTCTATATCACCTGCTCCAACAGGTTGGCCTGCAGTGAAGTGCGAGAGTTTGAATTCCGACCAAGTGATTCCCAGTACATGGATGCTCCTAGTCCACATGGTGCAACAAACAAAGTTTATTTCCTGATACGCCTTGATAAACTGTTGTCCTTGGGATCAGATGAGTACCAGACAACTATATCTAACCCCAGTCCGGAGATGATTGACTTGAGCAAGAAGATAGGTTCACTGATGACGAACAATGATGAGTGGTCCAAGTTACTAAAGTTGGCTGATGATAATGAGCTTGCTACTGATGATCAGAAGGATCAGTTCACTGAGAACTTAATTAAGGAAAAATTGCATGTCTGGCTTCTCAATAAAGTAGGTGTGGGTGGTAAGGGACCCAGTGTTTTGGATGATGAAGGACAGGGCGTGCTTCACTTAGCAGCTGCACTTGGATATGATTGGGCTATAAGGCCAACAGTTACTGCTGGCGTGAATATAAATTTCAGAGATGTTCATGGGTGGACTGCACTCCATTGGGCTGCCTTTTGTGGCAGGTAAGTTTTTAAAGCTGACGTGAGGTAATACTTTCATCTTTCATTTTTGCATATTGATCTTTTTGGAATATTGTTTCACTTGTGGTGCAGAGAGCGGACTGTAGTTGCGCTGATTGCACTGGGAGCAGCTCCTGGAGCTTTGACAGATCCAACACCTGATTTCCCCTCGGCAAGTACACCAGCAGATCTTGCATCTGCTAATGGACATAAAGGAATCTCTGGTTTCCTTGCAGAGTCTTCTCTGACGAGTCATCTGCAAGCCCTCAATCTTAAGGAAGCCAATATGTCTGAAATATCCGGTCTACCTGGTATTGGAGATGTTACCGAGAGAAGTGCACTGCAGCCTGCAAATGGAGATTCATTAGGTGCTGTTCGAAATGCTGCTCAAGCTGCTGCTCGTATATATCAAGTTTTCAGGGTGCAATCATTCCAGAGAAAGCAAGCAGCTCAATATGAGGATGATAAAGGTGGAATATCGGATGAGCGTGCCCTTTCACTCCTTTCTGTCAAGCCATCCAAGCCAGGGCAGGATCCCCTGCATGCTGCTGCGACTCGTATACAAAATAAGTTCAGGGGGTGGAGGGGGAGAAAAGAATTTCTTCTTATTAGACAACGAATTGTCAAGATCCAGGTATGTTAACAGTATAAATAAGATTTCAGTAAATATTTCAGTTTCACTTGATCTGGAAAATTGCACTTGTCATTTATTTGTTAGAAACACTTCGAAATTTGCTCTGTCTGCCACTTGGAATACTGATGAATTGTGTAATTCAAAGGTGCCTGCTAGCTCAACTTCTGTTTTAAGATGTTAGTGTGAATGGCAGTATGGCACCAGTGGGGTAGTGCTTACTGCAATCTGCTTTACGTTTACACAGTTTGTCTAGTTTGTAATGTAGTGTACATTTCATTCCATTTGAGAAAAGTGTCCAGTTTGTGTCATTGCCTACTAGTGTGTAGATCCATCAGACAGCTGATTTTTTTTTTCTTTTTGTCTGTCTAGGCTCATGTGCGAGGCCACCAAGTGAGGAAGCATTATCGGAAAATAGTTTGGTCTGTTGGGATAGTGGAGAAAGTTATACTGCGTTGGAGGCGAAGAGGGGCTGGGTTACGTGGGTTTCGGTCTACAGAAGGTGCAACAGAGGGCAGCAATGGTGGACCAAGCAGCAGTTTGATCCCAGATAAAACTGCTGGGGATGATTATGATTTCTTGCAAGAAGGACGAAAGCAGACTGAAGAAAGGCTGCAGAGAGCTCTTGCCAGAGTGAAGTCCATGGTTCAGTACCCAGAAGCAAGAGACCAATACCAAAGGATTCTGACAGTTGTGTCAAAAATGCAGGAGCCTCAGGTAGTGCACTGCTTTCTAAGAAATTTCATCTAAATTTGAACGGTGATATTGTTATTCCCACATTTTTTTCCCAAATGGTAAGGCAGATACCGTTCATAAAACAGTTATACCATTTTTCATTGCTGATATGGCAGGCTATGCAAGAAAAGATGCTCGAGGAGTCGACAGATATGGACGAAGGCTATTTCATGAGTGAATTCAAGGAGCTGTGGGACGACGATACACCTGTCCCAGGTTATTTCTAGTGTTGTCAACTAATTGCTGGATTCCTCTGTAGATGATCCATTTTGTCTTCGTCTTCAGTGCTTCTGAATTGATGGTACACATGGTGATGACCCAAAGTAGCATTGCTGAAGCATGATCCGATATGCTTGGATTTGGGATTTAGTTATGGTATTTCTTGTTTATTATGACACAGCGTTATGTACAGTAGAATCTTATGTACCTCTGAAGGAGCCATGTATTTACAGTGTGTAACTGGTGTAAGAGTTCAACATAGGGATATTATCGAATGAATTGACGGTTGCGTGCGTGCAGAGGTTAGGAGTTTGAGAGGGTTTAGCTATTATGACTTGAAAGTTCCAGATTGCGATTTGTCTAGTTTCTTTGGTATGCTTGACGAGTGCTTTGTCTAGCTATTATGTTTGAATGCATTTGTCCCCTTTCGTATTCGATTCGTTTGGTTCTTGCTTGGCCGCAGTTTTGACGCGGCAAAACAGAATTTGGCCCAAGTTTAGGCATGTTAAGGAAAGACAATATACGGTACGTAAAACGGGGGTGGCCAAGTTGGGCACTCCAACTTTGATTCAAAGTACAAGCTAGTGTTAAGTATGAAAACTTTGCAAGGCGAGTATTGGTTCTGTTATGCATCAAACAAAAACAATGCCCTCAGAGTGACCACTTATTTCTTGTCACTTTTAGAACTGTCATTCGATATAGACCCAATATATCAACACGGCAATGAATGTCTAGGTGCTTTTGGTCCTGGTTGGGCCAGTTGTGGCTGGAACCTCCGAAAAAGAACAAGTTTTTTCCCCCGAATAAAATAATATAAAAAACTAAGATTATATTATTTTCCAATAAGCAAACTCAGACAGGACGCTGCATGAAATCCATTTCGTTGCATACACGAAAGCGTGACTTGTGTTGCCAGCCCTGTCCACTTGTGTTTCGTGACTTTTACCAAAGCCTACAGGGATTTTTTTAATAATATTATTTTATTAGAAAATTAAAAAATAATAGTCAAATTCAAACATTACTAGAATAGATACCTGTCGGCACGTGAAATACTTATAAGGGATCTATCAGTATTCTGTATGCCGACAAGCTACGTGGCACTAGATCTGAAGGTCTGTCATCACGCAGAATCCCGATAGGTTGTGGACCCAGCTAAAGAGGTGTGCCACATAGGATGTTCGTGTAGTGTAACGGCCTGTAGGTATTCCACGTGCCGACAAGTGACACGTTATGACTTGTCGACATGTGAAATACCGACAGGTGCCACGTTAGGCCCGTCAGTATTCTGCATATCGACAGACCTTTATATAATTCACGGCTACCGATTCCTCTCCCACGCGCGACTATATACATTGCGGGTGGCAACGAACAAGCGGCAGCGACGAGCGGGCAGCGTGTGGTCGGGCGATGGCGGGCGAAGGCGTCTGGTGGGCAGCAGCTGCCGATGAGAGCAGCGGCGGCCATCACATGATTTTAGGCGATGAGCAGCTGTAGCTGGTAAGGGTTATTTCTTTTCTTTTCTTGAAATAGTTATAATTAGTTAGGAATTCAGAGTATTTAGAAAGTAGATGTAGTTAGAAAAATTAGGGATACTTAGAAAATTAGAAAAATTTAGGAGTAGTTAGAATAGACTAGGGAAAATTAGTATACAATAGTTAGAATAGAGTAGAAAAAATCTAGAATAGAATAGAAAAATTAGAGGAGTTAGGATAGGAAATTTAGAATAGAGTAGATCTAATTTGGAAATTTGCAATAGTTAGAAAAATTAGTATAGTTAGGTAGAAAATTTAGTATAGTTTGAATATTTAGGTTAGAATTGTTTGATGTAGTTCTGCAGTGTAGAGTATTTAGAAAAGTTTAAATATTTATATAATTTAATGTTAGAAATACATAGAAAAATAGTTAGAGAAATGTCGAGTAGAGTAGATAATTTAGGAGAATAAGGATATAAAATTTAGAGTATAGTAGGTATGATTTGGAAATTAGCTATATATAGAAAATATAGTATAGTTAGTTAGGAAATGTAGAGTAGTTGGAAAAGTTTAAATATTTAGGTAATGTAGAGTTAAAATATGTTACTTAATATGATTTAAAAATTTGATATTATTATATGTACATATATTTTTTTTTGTCGATGTAGGAATTGTATATCGGAATTTTTATAGATTTTTTAAGTATTGTATTTAGAATGGAAGAAGGAAAATATGATTCATTTAGAATTTATAACAGAAAAATTTAGATACGCGTAGAATAGATAATTTAGCATAGAGCATACATAGTTTTTAATTTTCCAATCTTAAGTAGTTTGATGTCGAATTGTTATGAATGGAGTAATTATTTTTAGCAGCAATACATTTAGAATAACATAGTGTCAACAGAAAGAGTATGTCAGTGATGATATTTGAAGGTTATGTAGAATACAAGTGATGAGGTTAAATAGAATTTGCGGTCGTACCTGTTGTATGTGATTACAATTATTTAACCTGATAGAATATAGTATGATTGCTGAATCAGGAATCGTAGTTGGGTTCACGGTTTCTTTTTACGGCTCTAGATATGTCATGCATTGTGACAGTGTGGTGAATCTGAGTAACTTCTAGTATGTGGACACATAATTGCATAGTCCGGGTGAGATTCAACAGTCCCAAGTGTTAGGTCGGCTGTATATTCTGTTGCAACTTAGTCTGGCACATCAGCAGTTGATGGTGAAGGTTCTGATTCCTAGATGTCGAGAAACCAATTGACAGTGGGAGCTCTTGGAGTTTACATGTTCGAAGCAATGGTAGCAGTTTGTGTCACTAGGGTTGAGACGGGGTTTTTTCCACTGTATCCTTATAGAAGCGAGCAATGTTGGGTCCACAAAAGCTGGATCTAGCATCGTAGAAGTTGTTGGTGAAAATGTTGTCCATGAGGAGGTGCAGGAGAGTGTGGTTCCGAATGTACCCCTGTAGATTGGTGCACCGGTTGAAATATAAACTACAAGAGAAGAACATAACGACGGGGAAGAAAATTAGGTCACGATGCATGCTGATCAGGGAGAGCAGGACGAGACATTTGTGGACCAAATAGAGGCATATAATGATGAGTTTCGCACATTTGTCCAGATGGAGAGCAGGACAACCCTGCCACCCTTCTGACATTGCACGGCCTCGCACCCTCCGCGTGACCCCTTGACGTATTCCACCGACCATGTACGTCACAGAGCAGCAGGCCGATGGAGGGCGCTGGGCGTGCTCAAGAAGCGCGCCCTTGGCCATGGCGACACCCCTTGACCATGTCTTTAGACAGTAGTTGTACATGTTTATGTTATTTCTATTATGTCTTTGGCATGCCGTGTATGATGTTTATATCGTTACTATGTTATCAGCCATGATTTTATTACATGTGTTCTTGTTCCATCCTAAAGCGTAGCATCGTGCAAACAAAATACTATGTTACATAACACAATAGAGCTTTATGCATGAAATGGCCACACATCTGTCGTGAATCAGGATTTAGATACGAAGTGACTACACGACTCAGCTTTAACCATGAAATGATAACACCTCTGTCCTCACTACACGCAGTAAAATGATGAGGAAACACTCGTCCGTGACCTTATCCCTTCTTCTATAGTATTGCGCCACTTTCTCTATCTGTCGGCGAACGCTTTGGACATACGTGCGAAGGGAATCCCTGAGATCCACCCTGCCATTGCAATAAGGGTAACCCATCAACACACTCACCTTCCTTCCAGTACCCCCTTGTTTATATAAGGGTAACCCATCCATGGCTACTTCATTTCCAACATAGTCCGACACAATCCATTCCATGGCTTTCGGGTCTGGGCCCAGGTCTGATAAGGGTAAGTGCAAGATAGGCTCTTACAAGTTATGGTGCGACATCCATGATAGATGCAAGCGTGAGGACGAAGAGCGAAGGAGAAATGAAGACCCATAGCAAAAGAAGCAGACGCTGGAGTTGGAGATAGAAGTGCACAACGCATGCATGCCACGGTGCAACTGCGGTATAATAGCAAGCTTGAAACCGTTCCTTCTTATTTCTTTTGTCCAGTCTTCTCCACCTATCTGTGACTTCATGCAATGGTTCAACATGGAGCAAAATGTATACCAGAAGCGATGCGTGGATATAAAGATGTGATAGAGGAGGGAAGCTTATGAACGCCGTGAGTACAAGTAGCATCAGGATGAACTACTGATGAAGCAGCATGAGAAGGAGCACATTAGGAACACGACGAAGGAGCGTGTCGCAGCTCAAGCACGGGAAGCATAGAGGGAACGGAAGCATAAGAGGGTCTATCGAGCTAATGAGGGGGAGGAGGGCATGCCCTGAAAAGGGCAAATATCCTAAATACACTTATCCTAAATACACTCAGTAGAGAGTATCTATTGTAGCCGATATATTTTCATTCCCTAAGCTATGTTAGCTTTACCAGTGGCACGCTATTAGATTAGTTTTTAGGCGTACCGTACATGCCAATATTTATTGTCGTCATTTCTTTATAGTTATGATTCATTCACGTAGTGATGATAAACCCTATGTCCCATGTAATATTTGCTAGCGTATGTAATCTCCGTATAGGGTACTATGATAATTGTGCTTCACAACTACTATTGTTCAAAAATTTAGATTTTGTATCCTCACAACGCTACTGCACTAAAAATTACTCACATAATTTTACATTAACCAAATAAAAAAATATCGGCAAAATTACATTGAGTCAATATTAGCAAAAATGAACCACTCTGTCATACCGTTTGGACAACTCTTTTTAACTTTTTTATAGGATCCACATTGAATTTTGGCGGCAGTGTCTCGTTAAATACATGATAATTTTCTAATTATTAATAAAAATCTTACAATAAATACATTATATCCTCCTAATTATTAATAAAATCAATTAAAAAAGATAGTTGTCTGGCTGTTAGCAAATGGAGTGCCGATAGGCTATCGTTATTCCGTTTGCTGACAGCCATATGGACTATAAACTACTGCGACACCTTTGTTGGTATCTATCTGGATGCTTGTCGGTACACAAAATCTCGACAGACCTTTGGTCCGTATTCCGTGTGGCGACAGGCCCTTGAACCTAGTGCCACTTAGTCTGTCAACATGCGGAATACATGCAGATCTTTTCTCGATATTCTACGTATCGATGTGTATCTATTTTTATAATTTTTTAAATTTAGCTATTGTTTTTACAATTTTCTAATGAAATAATATTATTTAAAAAATTCAGCCTACAGGCATAGCCGCTGGAGCATCCACCCTCGGAACTCCCGCCTCCGGCAAGCGAGATGCCACCTCCGCCGCCGCCGCCCCCCACCGGCGGCGGTGGCAGCACCGGCTGTGCCCGACTCTCGCGCAGGACCGCTGCTACACGCGCGCCTTCCGCGGAGCCCGGCCGCCGTGCCGCTCGCGGACGGCGCCGTCGTGTACCTCTGGCTCCCGCCATCGGCCCCCGCCCCCTCCACCCAGTCCTCCTCCTGCACGGCTTCGGCGCGCGCGCCACCTGGCAGTGGGCGCCCTTCCTCCGCCCGCTCCTCGCCGCTGGCCTCGCGCCCTACGTCCCGAACCTCGTCTTCTTCGGCGCCTCGGCCTCCCCCGCCACTGACCAGTCCCCGGCCTACCAGGCCGCCTGCATCGCCGCCGCCATGGTCGCGCTCCCTGGCGCGCCGCAGCTGTACGCCCTCGTCGGTGTCAGCTACGGCGGGTTCATCGCCTACCACCTCGCCCACGCATTCCCGGCGGCTGTGGAGCGGCTCGTGCTCGTCACGGCCGAGGTGTGCCTCGAGGAGGTCGACCTGGCCGTGGGGCTCTTCGCTGTCGAGGACATTGCCGAGGCTGCCGGCCTGCTGCTGCCGCAGCGGCCGGAGGATCTCAAGAGGCTTTTGGGGCTCACCTTCTGCCGCCCTCCGCGGTTCATGCCGTCCTGCTTCATCAGGGACTACATCAGGGTAGGTAAATTCAGCGACTTGCCAACTAATTTTAGCTGCAATTACTTGCGCTGCAGCGTTGCTTGGATCAGAATGAATGATTAGGTGATACTTGATAAGGTAAATGTTTGGGGACATCGGGTGCTAAAATTGTAACTTCCAATTTGATCCAAAACTGCTTCGCGTATTGGTCCATTTGGGGTGTGTTTGCTTGCAAAAGAGGAGTTGCATCGCATAGTCTGGCTGAATGGAAGCAGACTGGGGAGTCATATATGAGTGTTTGATTGGCTGTATGAGTGGGTGCAATTATGAATGCAGTGAACCTGTAAAGGTGTTTGGTTGCATTTACGAGCGGATACAATGACCTTGTACCCTGAGACTGATGAGTAGGTCCTACTGACACTGTAGCTTATGCAGCCTACATTCGTCCAGCCTGGATGCCAGTGAAGATCGATTTGGGCGTATCGTATAGCTAGGATGACTCATGCAGGCTGCACCTGCCATGCAGGCTGCATCTTCCATGGTGGCAATCAAACAAACTTCTGTACGGGAATGTATGAGCAGATGCAAGTTTCTCGTATATGCAGGCTCGGATGCAGCAAACCAAACAAACCCTTGTGGCATTGGAGGTGCTCCTAGTTTCAAATATTCATATTTTGAGCAATTCAGTAAATTGTTGCTATAATTTGCTAAAGGTTAAGATCCAAGTTATTTAAAGAATTATGGGCTTATGGTTTTAGGTTAAACTCTAATTTATTTAGTCCATATGAAGAACTTTTTTCCTTCCTGCAGGATTCTGTGGTTTGGGTTTTCATTGGCATTATTGGTACTACACTAATATCTGATTGTACTAGACACAGTTTCGTTATCCTTTGATCAGGCCGTTCTGTAGTAGTAGTAGTGATAGATTTAACGCTGATGCATTTAGTGATTGTTAATATTCTAAAAGAAAGAAATTCAGATGAGGTCATTTAGTAATAGTTGACTTCACTTCAGGTGCACATCTGAATTGGTCTGCTGTATCTAAAATCTTGTATAACGTTTTGAATTTTGATGAATTGGTAATTGAATAATTAATATGTTGCTTCTAGATGTTTAAACTAGTAAAT
The DNA here is from genome assembly GCF_958298935.1 of Phragmites australis. Classification (NCBI taxonomy): domain Eukaryota; kingdom Viridiplantae; phylum Streptophyta; class Magnoliopsida; order Poales; family Poaceae; genus Phragmites; species Phragmites australis. The sequence continues at coordinate 16,621,343 of NC_084941.1, read as the reverse complement.
AGACTGTTCTTGCAAATGTATTGCATAGTGATGAAAGACTATTCCTCATTGAAAATTGGGCATGATAAGAGGGGTTAGAGGTAGCTTCTCTCCATTTGAACTTAGTGGTGTAAACATTGAGTCCTTTGCTTGAACCTGGAGCAACAGAAGCTTAATTTGTTATACTGAACTTAACATATGGGTTCAAGATGGGGGAAAAAAATCTCATTTTTGATGGACATGAACCCGTAAGTTCCTCATACTTTTCCCTAATCATTAAACAACATGATATTTATATACTCACAAACCGCAAGTCATTAAAAGCATCAGTTTAGTGTCCACTGGGTTTATACGTGTAGCATCGTAATTACATGTGTTGTTAGCAGGTTAATGCCATCAAGTTTGTGACTATGATATTGATCTATTGCTCGTGATATATATGAAATGAGCAAAATTTATGTGCACTAGTTTATTACGCCAGGAGTGAGATTTGAATTTGGACTGCCCATTGTCACTGTGCTTCTCTTACTTTGTAATAAATAGTTTGAGGAAAAATTGAATATATTTGTTCATTTTCTGTGTGCTTTTTTATAAAGGAAGTGGCTGCTTAATTCTATTAAATGCACAGTAGATTTATAAATTTTGTTTTTATTAAATTGCAGGTTATGTGCACTGAAAATGGGAAGGAGAAGACCGAGTTGTTACATTCTTTGATCAATGGAAGGAAACTTTCAGACCTTCCTAAAATTAACCAGGTAATGGTTTGTGTTTACAGAACCACAGTTCTTGACGGCCTTCATTGTATTGTTGATCGTCGAAGCTGTTGTTTCCTTTACAGTTGAATAATACTTTTTTTGAAGGACACAGTTGAATAATACTTTGTTGCATATTGTGTTGATTTGGCAGCAAACCTTGATAATTTGGGGAGAACAAGACCGGGTCTTTCCATTGGAACTTGGCGTACGGCTGAAGAGGACTGTCCATATAGATCTTTCATCATATTCAAATCTTTATCATAATCCATTAAGCTTTGGTATATAAATTCAGGCATTTGGGAGATACTTCCGAACTGGTCATCGTCAAGAACGCTGGCGATGCCATAAACCGCGAGAAGCCAGCAGAACTTTGCAGACTAATAAAGAACTACATTGTTGATCCCTCAGTTAAATAGAGATGACCACAAGGTACACAATTAATTCATCACTATAATATTTGTACTAAATGGTCAAATGCATATTCTTGAAGCCCTTTGGCTGGAAAAGTTCCACCTTTCTGAATTGAAGATCCAATGTATCACATTTATAATTTAGTTGCTGCTACAACGTTTTTACATCACCGGCATTTCTGAGAAACTTGCCCCGTTGTTCACAGGGATCTTGGAAGAATGCGATACAGAGGTTTGCCAGGTGGACTCTTCTCGACCGCTGCTATGACGCTTACATACATGCTGACTTTTACCCATGTAAGAAACTTGATTTGATTCTCCCATTGTGAAACGGACAATTTCTGACAAAATCTACTGTTCACCATAATGTATACGGCCATTCTGTAACATCAACACCTGTTTTGTCTGAGGAAGTTTGTGCTGGTTGCATCTGATGGGGACAAAAACACAAAAAATGGCCATCCTCATAAACGAGTTACGGAGTACAATGGGCCTAGAAAAAGCTATATCAAGTCGGCCTGGCTTATTATCGGCCTATTATGTCTGGCCCAATCAATTGACGTACATGCCCAATCTATTGACATACATGATTGGAATAAGTTTACTTAACCCCCTAAGTTATTGAGTGTCCGGATAACCCTTGAAGTATAAAACCAGGTATTGAACTCTACGAACTATTCAATACCGTTGAATAACTGCTTGAGGTGGTTTTGTAAGCGATTTTGCCACTGTGGTGATTACATGGCCGATGATGTGGCAGTAACTTAGCAAAGAAAAATAAAAAAAAGAAATTCTAATAGCAAAATTGAAAATTTGAATATTAATTGTAAACTCATGGATCCTAAAATTTGGAGTCCGAATTATAAATTTAAGATTCAAAACAGTGAACTTTGTGTTTTTGATTTTTTTTCTAATAATGTTGCATTCAAATATTCAAAAATTAGGAAAAATCATAATCTGAATACTTGATTAATTTTTTTTTTCAGATCTTTGCTATCAAATTTGACAAGCGGGACAACTGATTAACATTTCTATGCTTAGCTGGTGCCATGTCATCGGCCACGTGATTGCTACGGTGGCAAAACTACCTCTAAAACAACCCTATGGGGTTATTTAGACGGTGTTGAATAGTATAGGGGCTTAATACCTGGTTTAATAGTTTAGGGGTTATCTAGACTATAGTTGTTATGGCGGCGTGGCGGGGTGTTGTGACCCACTGCCTTCACAACTTTACAGTGTCTATGGCGCATGGCGTGGCGACACCATACATATATCGACGTGACGAATACACACATTATAGTGTATAAGAGAATACTAAGCACTCTGTAACTTCTAATAGGGTGAAAGTTGAATATCAAATGTTATTGAAACTTCAGCAGACCAGCACCACAATAGTCAAGTGTTGTACCCACAAATACCACATGATAGACTATGCAATGCCATGAGGACCCTCAGTCAGCAGCATGAGTGTAGAGGCTAACAAATGCCATGAGGACCCTCAGTCAGTCACATGACTGTAGAGGCTAGAAAGCACATACAAACAGATAGAGAGATACCAAGAGACAGGGCGACGGTGGCGCATGACGAGATCTATCTGTCAGTGCCTTGGTGGGCGGTAGGGCAGACAATGCACAGCTCTCAGGTAGGCGGACGAAGAGGACCACATGCAGGACTGCAGGCGGACAGTTCTGAGCAGGGCAGTGTTAAAAACATGTTATCAATGATGGTTTAAAATCATCATTAGTGACAGATATTGAACCGCTACTGATAATCGCTGATTATCAGCGCTGGTTATGGAACCAGCATTGAAAGCCCTAATCACTGCTGGTTTATAGACCCAACCGACAGTGATAGGTGGACTATCACTGCCAGTTGCAATCATATTTGTTTTCGGTCCTTTTCAAATTTCGGCGGTTGCCGCCAATAGCTTATAGAAAAGGTCCATGCGGCTATGTGTTTTGATCAAAGCATTAATCACTGCAATCTTATAAAGAGCCACGTACCAAGGTATGAATGTATTTACTGAAGAAAAAGATTAATGATAGGAAGGCAGTATTCGGCGGTGGCGCGCCATGGCGAGAAAGGGGAGGTAGAATACGTCATTTGTCTTTGATTTTTTATGTTACACATTCCTATTAGTATAAATAACTGGTATGAATTTGGCATCCGGCGCTTTGATCAAGAGGTAGAAATTCCCGTAGTAAAAATGAAAATTTCCAGAAATTGTGTCATTGATTGAGGGTACAGCATGATGATCTACACCGATTATTTTGGTGGGGCTAGATTATAACAACATTTCTAATCATGTATATTTAATACAGATCTTAAAATTCATAACATATACAACAATATTTTTCTGATCATGTGCATTAGAGGTAATTGATAAAAAAATACAACTATGTAGTCAAATCTAGCCACTCAATTGTGTGAGCAATATTGCTATTTGGTAACTAGATATGCTCAAAATCCACAAAGCTTGTAGCTTAATAATTTCACACGACAATCAGTTGGATCTATAAGTATGTATGCAGTTCATTAATTATCTCTATAGACAATAACACATCTCAAGGGTTAAGGTACAAAATGAACATGAACGAAGACGAAATCAGTGAAGTATTGAGGTAGTAACCTATGCAAAAAATGCCACTAGATTTCAGTATGTGCAAAACATGCATGCCAGTTGTCCATTGTGTGTTCATATAGTTTGCCACTTTCTTTGATGTCATTAACCCCGTATATACATCCAAGATCAAGAAATGACCCTGTACAAGCAAGTTCTCCCTCTTGTGGGGCCGGACAGCACCATACATGACAGAAAATAATATCGATTCAGTGCATATGTTCTCTTGCTACACTACGTAAAAAAATAGATAAAAGTGACATAAAATTAGTGATGAGTTATAATATGATACGTCACTTATATTAAAAGTGACGGATCGTAGTTGTGACCCATCAATAATGACTCTTCATAAGTAACGGATCATTCTAGACTAGTCATTAGTGACATGTCACAACTTGACCCGTCACTTATGACTTGTCATTAGTGACAGGTCATCTTAGGCCATTCATAAGTGATGAGTTCAGTTGTGATATATCAGTAATGACTAACTTATCAATGATGTATTCTCCTAGAGAGTTATTAATAACGGGTCAAGTATTAACGTGTCACTAATGATCAGTTTGATGAAACAGAATAGATGAAAGAATCTTAATTAATCAATTATTAGATATATTAGTCAAGCAGTTTGAGGAAACATTAGAGCCTATCAACTCTTCAATTTTTTTTTCGTAATTGTGACAAATCTAATATATCCTTCATAATGTATCAATTATAAATCTAGCTACTATATTAATTAAAAATATTAACTATATAATAGTTATTAAACAATGTATATTTTCTATATCCAACAGTAAAATTTGCATTTATTTGTAAACCATAAAATGTGTAGTAAAATGGTAAAAGCGAATATTATTTCTAAAGTAATTTGTTTTATAGTAGTGTATTCATAAATATTTTTATTTTTATTTTATTTTGTCTTATTTTTTCTCACCTTAGCAACACTAGAATATAAACCATTGGAGGAAATAGTAAACTGGTGACACAGCTGAATAGCTTTCAACTGATCAATAAAGAACATCATAAAACAAAATATGTTAACCATATGCACATCTCACAAACAAACATGTTTTGAGATTGAGCAATATGTACATTGAGAAGATGTAATAGACTAAGTTCTGCTCAAGTGATGTAGGGGAGCCTTCTATAGACACAAATGCGTATTTCGAAAATAGTGCAGAAACTTCTCAGGGCGAGAACTCATCTTACAAGCCACTTTTGGCCTTAAAAAATTCTCAAAACCTGACAAAGTCGGGGAGAAACAGATGTAACTTTTTCTGTAGATACCCGTATAGTAAAAAAACGTTAAAATCAAAGTCTGTATGCAAATGTTATGCCCGTTTAACCAAAGACACTCTGGATCAACTGTTTTGTGTGTCTATTTTACAATGAATATTAGTGATGGGTCACAACTATGATCCGTCACTTATTACAAGTCATAAGTAACTGTTTATAGTTATGACCCGTTATTTATGACCTTCAGCAAAAAGGTTAAAATGATAAAATATCATGCTCCCTTCAGAACACACGCAAGGGTGAGGTGGTAAGACTGCTACGCGCATGAGGGTATATTGCTAGTTCAATTCCCACGGAACTCACACTATGAAACAGCTTGAAAAATAACAAGGGACACGTGGAAAATGGTGATGACCTTGAGTTAGGTTGACTTGGATGAAAAAAATATTGTTTTGATATTTTTTTGTCCAAAAAACGTAAAAACCTTTCATCAGTCATAAATAACGGGTCATATTTGTGACCTGTCACTTTTGACTTGTAATAAGTGCCAGATCACAGTTATAACTCATCACTTATTAAATTCATTAGTGACGGGCAAAGTTTTGACCCACACCAATAACCTTATTGGTGATAGATTCTTACCCATCACTTATGACTGGTCATCATTGATGCGTTCAGAATGACAGGTGCAAGACCCATTACCCATGGCGATTATGACCCATTATTTTTTAGCTTTCTTCACGTAGTGCTAGAAAATATGCATAAACATTGGTCCTAAACAATTTTTATGAACGAGCAGTATCACTATTTTAAGAGACTTAAACTTATTTATCGAAATCTTATTAGGTTGGTTCATTGAAGCAAAATATGCCAGATATGTATTGAACAATATTTAAGTACAAAGTTTAGTGACACCAATTGATTGAATATAAATGTGCAGAAGATAAAATCTCAGGACCTTGCTAATAAGACATGCAACTCTTCAAAGTGTTTTTTTTTGCAAGATAATTATTTCCATTTAAACATTTTCCTAGGCTGCTAATGAATGTTACAAACTGGAGTAATCGGGAGGAGGGTTGTGGGAGCTTCACCTCGGCTTGGGCGAGCTCATGGCAGGGTCGGTTTGGATCGAGGACAGTCGGAGTAGGCAGTCACAGAGGGGGGGGGGGGGGGGCTTGGGCAGCCGGCTGTGAGGAAGAAGATGTTCGCGTGTCACCTTCAGCCGGCGTCCGATGTCGAGGCCGCACGGAGGAGGTTGCCGGGGAGGTGGGGCGGTGCATCAGCGTGGCCCGCGGTAGAGCGTAGAGGAGGCGACGACGTCAGGAGGAGTGGCATGTTGGCGCGGTGCGCAGAAAAGTGCAGAGGAGGAGGCGGTGTTGAGAGGAGTGGCGTATTGGCACAACGCGTGGAAGAGTGCAGAGGAGGCGGCAACATCGGGCTGAAAGGAGCGAACGAGGTGCCAGTTCTAAGTTATAGCTGTATAGATAAGGCATCAGTGCCGGTTCTAAGTACTAACCGTCACTGATACATGTATTAGTGCCGGTTCTAGGTACAAACCGGTACTGATCATTTTTTATTTTTTTCTTAGAAAATATTCTTCTATTATATATTAAGCTTCTTAGTTAATACATACCCTAAATAGAAATTAAAGCATATTATTACTCCATACATGACCTTGATATAAATTAAAGCATATTCTTACATCATCCATACATGTTCTCGATACAAATTAAAGTTTATCCTAAATTTATATAAATTTCACCAAATAGATGAAAGCTGCTTTTATTAAACGATTAATGCTTTGTTATGGACGTGGTGTATGTAGGTAACTTCCTTAGTGTCATCAATGAGAGATAGTTCAACGTTCTCTCCAAAAGGAGGCAGGTCGTCGAATTTATTGTAATCTTCTTTGTCGACAACATACTCAATATCGACAATCTTTCTTTTTCCTTGAAGAACCACATGATGCTCCTCCTTATTAGCTGGTCCGAGTGCAACATCCTTGGCAAGCACGAGTGGTTCTTCTCTATATCCAACAAGTTTGAGGTCTATGGTAGTCATACTGTACTTGTCGATCTTGACTTCACTTGGGAGTTTGACCTATTGGCACTGAAGAAGAGGGACCCTCAACTAGCCATATTCAAGCCCCTAAATCTCCTCTATGAATCCATAGTAGGCCTCCCTATTGCCAACACAGTCATAGGCACAAATATGGATATCGCTATTTTGGTTAGTGTTCTTGTTGTCCTGTGCTCTTGTATACAATGTATAGTTATTAATCTCGTATGCTTAGAATGTGTGAATCGTAGTTGACAGACCATTAGCCAGCAGTTCCAATTGAGCATCATCGATATCCTTACCATCATGTGTTTACGTAACCAATTATTGAAATTATCTTTGTGCTCTCTTGCAACCCAATCCTCTGATTTTGTTGGATTTGTGGAGCGTAGAATGCTCACGTGCATATTGATATACAAGCCCACTACAACTGATTATTACAAAACTATGAAATGTTCTTGAGTAAATGAAACATGATCTTTGATATGGATTGAATTATGACCTATCATCCCTTTCCTCTTTAGCCTCCCCTTATAGCGAGATATAAGCAAGCAACCACACAAGCTAATCTTCTCTTCTTTACTCATAGTGTAGCAATCTCTAGGAAGTTTCTTTTTACCGTTGTCTAATTGTATGTAATGTAGGTCTTTCCTGATGTTTATTTCTTCCAGGTCCAGCAGCGTATTTATTGTATCTTTTGTTTTGCTAGATATGTCTAGTAAGGTACCAATCAAGCTATCAAACATATTATTCTCCACATGCATGACATCGATTACATGTCAGACCATAAGATACTTTCAATAAGGTAGCAACCAAAATATTGATCTCTTTTTTCACATAGGAGCATGTTGCCCAGTCGATAATTTTGTACTGCCTAGCCCCTTTCCAAGTACAACTCTAAGTTTCTTTACCATCTTAAATACTTGTTCTCTAGTGCAAATCTTCAGAGCTTGACGAGGCTCCACTATCCCATCAAAAGCTCTTTTATTCTTGTGGTATGGGTGATCCGAGCGAAAGAACTTATGGTGACCTATGAAGATCAATTTTTGACTATTTATCAGCCACCGCCCCCCTGTTTCCTCCAAGCACTGAACACATCCATTATACCCTTTTACAGTCTGCCCTGATAGGTTACCAAGAGTAGGTCAATCTGAGATCGTTACAAAAACATTGTGCGCAGGGTGAAATTCTCATATTTGTACTCATCTCATACCTGTACGCCATCTTTCCATAGTGCAAAAAAATCTTCAACAATGGTTTGAGGTACACATCGATATCGTTGCCTAATTGATTTGATCCACTAATCAACAAAGACATCATAAGATACTTCTGCTTTATACACATCTAAGGTGGAAGGCTGTAGATACAGAGAGTCACGGGCTAAGTGCTATGAGTACTTCTCGTGTTGCCAAAAGGATTCATCCCATCCGTACTCAACCTGAACCTTATATTCCTCACTTTATCTCTGAATTTCTTGTATTTTATATTGAATCTCCTCCATTGCATGTCATCAACAGGGTGTCTAAGCATTCCATTTTCTTGCACTGTTCGGTGTACCATCGCATTAAATTAGCATTCACTTTGTTAGCAAACAATCGCTTCAAATGGGGATTATAGGAAAATACCAAACTACCTTAACGGGGGGTCTTTTCTTCTTTCTCTTCACCACACACCATTGCTCTCCATATCATCAATGTTGCGCTTGGTGCATTGCAAACATGACATGCTTTCAAGTCTGCATCCTCGCCACAAACCAATATGCAGTACTTTCCACATGCATGTATTTTCTTTATTTCCAACCCGAATGGATAGATAACCTGCTTGGCATGATATATGTTTTTAGGCAACACACTTTTTAGAAGCAATTCCCTCAAGAATTCTAACAATTCATTGAAGTCCTTATCAACCCAAGCCTTTATTTGCATCAGCGTTAGCACCATATGCAACTTGTTGTGCTCATCTTTATAGTTCGGGTAAGCTGGTGTTTTAGATTCCTCTACTATGTGCTAAAACTTTTGATGTTGTTTTTCACTGGTGAAGTCCCCCTCCCCATCGCGCAACATTTATTTTATGTCATCTTCATTGTTGCCAATAAAAGTATCGCCTCCATCGTTCTCGATAAAAGTATATTTGAATTGAGATATATCAAAATCTTCATTAGCCATCATATCATTGTCTTTATCTTCTTCGACTGTTGGTTGCCCTTCATGCACAACATCTTCAAGTTCACCATGCTCAGTCCAATGGGTATAGCCACCCTTGAAACCCCTACGAATCAAGTATGCATGAATCTACTCTATATTTAAAATTTGCTTCTCATTCTCACAATCGAAACACAAACAACATATATAGTGATCAACACACTTCCTTTTTGGCTTCTTGTATGCCGCGGCAGCCCTAAAAAAGACTTAACACCATTAAAGAACTTTGGCCCACGATCCTTGTACATTTATGACCGGTCCATCTACAAATCATTATAATTAAACCCATAAAACTTATAATCATTAAACATTTCAAAATCTAGAATAAATTTATTGAATTACCTCGCATCTTGATTGGTCCCTATTTGATAGCCTATCTCCTTCGGATACTTGGGCCGAGTCGGGGGACCCCCTTCTGAAAGTGCCTAGAGGGGGGGGGGGGGGTGAATAGGATTTTCTGAAAATTAAAACTAAACAGCGGATTAAAACTGCCGGATACTCCGGTGAAGGTCGGATACTCCAGTCTGGTCCAGAATATCCGGTCTAGTCCGGAGTATCCAGTCTAGTCCGGAGTCTCCAGTCTATACAGGAAATCAAGAACAACTATGAATTAAAGCGAGCAGCTAGAATCTAAAGGTGAAGCTATGTCTACTAGATATCACAAAGCTAGAACAACAGCTAATACTAGCAAGATGATCACTAAGGCAACTTATATGTAAATTCTTAAATCCACACGATTAAGTAAATTGCACATATAAGTACACAAGAGATTATCCTGGAGTTCGGCCACCTCACAAAGAAGTGCCTACGTCTCCGTTGAGAAGCTCACAAAGAGCCGAGTCTTTTCCAACTCTATCCTCTTCTAGCGAACACCAAGATCAAGCTAGAATTTCCTTACTCAATTTGAAGTCGATTACAAACTTCCTGTGGCACTCTACAAAGATTGGGTGCTCTACGGGCGACGCCTTGCCGTCTAGAAGCACAAAGCTTCAAGAGAAAAGATCACAGCGAATGCTCGAGGAAGAACTCAATGCTCAAGTGGCTTAATCTCACTCCAAACCCAAACTCACTAAATTTTTGCAAAACATAGAACTAGAGGTGGTTGGAGGAATTTTGAATGCTCTTAGAATGCTCAAGGAGTCTAGAGTCCACCAGCAACAGCAAGCATTTAATGCCAAGGGGTGTGAGAGAATATATAGCCCTTTCTAAAAAACTAGCCGTTACTGTTCTGTCAGACCTAAACAGAGTATCCGGTGAACACCGGAGTATCCGGTCTCAAATCCAAAAACGGCGTCAGAACGATCACAGAACGTGTCAGAACTAGCCATTACAATTCTGTTAAGTTACCGGAGTCTCCGGTGAACACCGGAGTCTCCGGTCCTGACAGGGCTATCAATTAGACTAAGTCCAGAGACTTGCCGGACCCTCCGGCTTCTCCAGGTACCGGAGTATCCGGTGAACACCGGAGACTCCGGTCTTTTTATCAAAAAGAATAAATGTTAACCGAGACACCCCTGCCGGAGTCTCCGAGGGAGACTCCGGTTAAAATATTTTCTCCTACCAGAGTATCCGTTGAACACCGGAGACTCCGGTCTTTTTTAATAAAAATAAATGCCTAACCGACCGACCTCTGGAGACCTTAAAACTCACTAACTACCGGAGTATCCGGTGAACACCGGAGACTTCGGTCTTTTTCAACAAAATAAAAGCGGAAACCGAGCACCCTCTGCCGGAGTCTATCTCGGAGACTCCAGACTAAATACTGAGTACCGGAGTATCCGGTGAACACCAGAGACTCCGGACTCAGTGAACTTTGCAAAACAACCCGGTGTCCGTGGGTGAGTGTGTCTCTCAACTTATTGGTTCTAAAGGATATCTTGAGCATTGAGACACTAATCAAGCAATCAAATGCAACCCTCTTAATAGAGTGGCTATCCTAGACTCAATTTTAAAAATAAAAGAATTTAAATCCTATTGAGTACTCCTAGTTGCTTCTCCTTTCTTTTCGAAGGGCGTCAAACGTCATATGTCTTCTCAATTTAGACTTAGACCTGTTCATGACTTAGATAAATATATTAGATCCTTAATTGTTTTGTCATCAATAAGCTAAAACCCACTTAGGGGGCCTAGATGCACTTTCACCTTCCAAATGTTGTTGTGTCCGATTGCGACCCGTGGGTAAACATACCATTCCAACAATACAATATTATATCAATTGTGTTAAATTCAATATATTCATTAATGAATAGAGGAAATCCATTGGATTAGTATTCAAATTCACGACTTAAAAATATACGTAATCCATATACTAGAAAATTAGAGCTAAATTTTAATCTAAGCACCCACATCTATTTACATGTGATTTTAATCTACTCTTTAAATAATCTCTATACATCTAAATAATAAAATTGTGACTTTTCTAAATTAGATTTCAATTGGAGCTCTTCTCCTTTCAAAATTCATTACCAGGAAACAACCACCTACATCAGTGCTGGCTCTTAGTGGCTTCATCATGATTCGGGTGTGGGACATTAAGAATCAAAAGTGATATATTTTTATTATCGGTTCTTGCATAACCGATAATAATGAGTCATTATCTATAATAGGTTACGTAAGTAGTGATATAGGTGTATATGAAAGATGTGGAAGAATATTCTAACAGTTAGTAGGGCTTGCTTGTCGAAGTTATGCTGTGCTGCACATTGAAATGTAGTTATTTATGGAAACATTTGCTGAATATAGTAAGGTCGTCTACTACAGCTATATAAAAGCTGCTCTCGAATAGCTTTTACATCCACAGTCGAAATACATAAGTTCTTTTGAAAGGCTACCGCTATGCCGAATGAAGTCTTAGTTTGTTTTTATTCTACTCCATGGCCCTTGTTCTCCTGATATCTCCTGTCTTCCTCGTTCAGCTTCAGAGAAAGCATTTGCACCACATCATAGAACATTGATTCTCTCAGCACTACAAGAGGGGATAATGAGGTAGCGTCTAACACTGAGTACTGATGTAAGCAGAACGTCTGGGATTGCGACTTAAGTGGTTGCAGTCTGTAGCTTGAAAATTAGGCAAGGCATGGTCGTGGATACCAAAGATTCTTTGTTGCATGTGGCCTGTAGATACTCGATTACAATGTCTCACTGGTCATTCAACAATGGCATCTTATTCTTGTGATGCCACTTCTATCCTTCTTTTCCTTTGTTTTTTGTGAAGAAGTACCACATTTGTGAAGAGTAGTTCCAGAAAAGCAAAGCCGTCCCCTGATATCATAGAGAAATTGATGTTCTGAATTATCTCATGAAAAAGTTTCGAAGATCAATAATCAACTGTTGATTATTCACCTGCTGTTGCACTGCATTCTCTCTTTGCATTACGACTGAATTCCAATTCATCCAAACTCGTCCTTAGGAGAGAAACAATTTATAATATGAGCTCAGAGGTATAGTCACACAACAATACTCCATCCGATCCAAAATATTAGTCGTTTTAGCAATTGCCCACTATATCCCAAATATAAGTCGTTCTACACATTCAATGCACCTTTTCATCCTTCTTTCCTATTTTGCCATTCTTAATTGCACCATCTCTTCCTTCCCTCTGACTCCCATCTACTCTAATTAATTGCTCAAGAGTCATTGATTGAAGGGTAAGCATAGTCATTTTGTACATATCCTTAATTCTTATATGCAAGTCTAAAACAACTTATATTTTGGATTATAGGGAGTATTAGTTATACATGAAAGATAGTCTTTTTCATTAGAAATTTAGAATATATTGCATCCTAGCTTTGTAAATTTATTTAGATATTCCCAACTTCAACAGTGCTTTATTTAATAGCATGTGGGTATGAACACCCTAGCAAACTGTTTTTTTTCATCCTAGATTTCGATGCACCGAAGTCAAACAGCGCAAGTTCCAATTTTTTGCAAACGTCCCTGTTCTCAAATTTTCTTTCATGAAACACACGTCAACGTTGGATTGGATATACTAAAATAAAGAGTCTAGTAAGAAAAATACTAGGATAGGTCTGAAGGACAAGTGGGAGATAACTGAATTTATACAAAAATGCTTTGGAAGTTGTGGGAGCTTCAAATTCCAGCAGTCCTGCCGAGGACTCGCTCGAAAAGGAATGGAACAATAATGAACTCAGTTGGGAGTGTTTAAGCTTCAACTATCTGAAATTTTGTTGTGTTCAATCTTTTTTCGACCGCTAGAAACTAGATCATCAACACATGTGTCTAGAAACAAATGATAGAACTAAACATTGCAACAAATCTTTCTTAAAATTGAATATTCTCGGTAGTAATACAATTTTAGGCTTCAAATTTACCTACATGCTATTAAATAAACCGCTGTCTGTTTTCCGAGTAGTTTTTTAAGTTATTGGTGTGTCCACTTAACTCACTTTTAGCTATCTACTAACGTTGAACGGGTGCGTTCACGCGGTGCTATGAATGCACTGGACGTGCTGCATGCTGGCGGTAGCCTATCCTATATTTCCTATATCTGGTTTTTCGCGTTATCGATTGAGCTTTTTGCAGCTCTTTGGTTGGAACCCTAACCTATGCGACCTCTCACCCCCTGCTCATCACATACATGACATACACATACATGTCATCCATTTCATTAATACATGAATTCAATTACATCATATAGTTTACAATTATACTCCTTGATCAAGTACATCAATGCATACATACATGCATACATCAACTAGGAGGAGTAGAATGCTTGGGAATGTCTGCTTCTTTATACAAAGCATTTTGCTATCGGAGGGTAAGCATGGTAAAACCCTGAACATAGCCATTTCCTAAATTCCCTATGCATACTTAACTGTGACAATTTATTATCTCATAGAAGCTAATTTTGACTTTCCAAGCTATGCTACTTTGCATAAAAGCCCCTCAAGTTCTATAAAATAGCAAACCAACTGTTGAAACAAAATAGACCAGCCTGAGGATAATGGTTGGCGGTCGCTATCAAAGGTCCCTCCAGAGCCTTTGGCCTCTGGCCTCGGTAGGAGGCCCCATCCCCAGAGGCTGCGAATCCCTTCGGGCCACCTCTCTGGCTCGTACGCGGCCTTCTGAAGACTCAGAGCTACATCAAGTACCCCACAGCCTTCGGCCTTCGAACTCAACAGGAGGCCTTATTCTCGGAGGCTGCGGACCCCTTCCGGCTACCACTTCGGTGCCCATGCAGCCTTCCGAAGCCTAAAGGCGCGACCAACCTCCGGAGATAATATCAGGGAAGAAAGGGCATCCCCCTCTGTCGCTAACCTGATGCGAGGTGATGGGCGATAAATGCTAGTGCAAGTGGTGCTTATCCTAACACCCCAACACGATGCAAGTCGTCCTGATGCTCCTAGCAGAGCGGCGTCGGGCCGTAATTGGTAACCGACTCACCCCTCAGGGGGCAAGCACCAAAATTGTTACCATGGTAGATATTTATCTTCTATGTAAGGTAAAAGGTAGCTATCTAGGATAAGGCTCAGTAATTCGGTCAGGTCCTAGATATTTGTACATTGTGATAACTTGTACACTAAGCTATGTACCGTCTTATAAATAGGGGGTCGTGGTCACCTAGAAGAGGAGGCCAAAAAAAGAACATGCTCAACACAGCACGGAGGAGCATAATCACAAAGTTGAGCATAATCACAAAGTTTTTCTATAATACTCCCCTAGCCTAGTCCATATTTTTACGATCAATACATTCATGGTATTCCTTCCTCTCAAACTTCGTCTCCAAGATTGAGTCTCCTCCTTAGAAGAAACTCCCGTCGTACTTGCTAGGGCAAGACGATCTCTTGCTCCAACAGCGCGCTGTCCGTGGGGACACGAACACAGAAGTGTTAAGAGAGGTATGAATCCACCAAAAAAACCACCAATACGGTAGCCACCATATCCACTGTTACAACCATGCAACCATATGCATGGCTGTCTCATGCGCATCATGTATACCCTCCAGCCACACTACCATATGGGACATCGCTCCTCCGGCCTTGACCGACCTAGAACCTTAGGTCGGTACAGAAACTCCAGATGGCACGAAGCCTTCCAGCCTCTACATGGCGAAGACCTCGCTGCACCAGAAGAGGTCGCGGAGGAGGTCGCAGCCAAGCAGGCCGCCTTCCAGTGGTTCTGGGCAGTCGAACCCAGGAATGTTCCCACCTGGACTTGGTCCCAGGGTATCTCCTTGGACAACACCTGGGACGCCCTGGGCGAGGCAACACCTTTAGAGAATCTGTACACCCAGCGTCCTCCTTTGTCTCCCGGCAAAGGAAGGTTCCGAATAGGCGCAGTGCTCCGGAGTTCGCGGACCTCGCCTGAGCCTCCGATGCAGCCATCGAGATTGCATCCGCATGAGGAGAACCCTAAGTCCACCTTATCCGGGGAGGTGCAATCAGAGCTACTCTGGCTCCGAAAACCAATTCGCCACATGACCCTGACGGTCTCCCCAAAGAAAAGGAGGCCCTAGGGAAACCATAGGTTCCGGTGCACGCGGTCAACGGCAGCGACCTCAATGTCGACCACAAGCTCCGGTACCCCGGGAGGCATACAAGTGTATCCTGCACGGACAGGACGCGGCCACAACACCAACGACTGTCGAACCCTCATGACCTTCCGGAAGGAGTACCTCAAAAGATAAGTAGGATACCTGGCCACAGAGGGAACCAATGAAGGATGGCATAAGGGTTGGAAGCATGGGGGAAATTCCCATGCAGATCCCTGGCCCTCCGACCCTGCTCAATCTCCACCAACTCCGCTACCAATGATGCAATACCCCAACAATGAGGACTGAGTCAAGAACACCATCACCAGGCTCTGGGCAGATTACCTCTAGAGCTGGGCAGCAGCTAAGGAACCGAGGGGGTGGAGGACCACCTCTGCCGACTAGCCTTTGGCTTCGCCTCCGATACACCGTTGTCAGGCTCTAGGCGGATTACCTCCGGAGCCGGGCAGCGGCTAAGGGCCGAGGGGGTCAAGGACCATCTCTCCCGGTCTAGCCGTAGGCCTCATAATAAAGGCTTTATTCTAGCAAAGGTACGCCCACTATTACCTATAGATAGTTTACCCAATTGGTCTGTATTTTGTACAGTACGATAAAAAATATGTTGGAGGCCTCCAACCTTACTACTAGAAGCTTTTACAACAGATAGCCATTGGGTAGAATGGTAAATCGAGATTATGTCCCTATTTAGTAGTAAGCAATAGAACATAAGTTACATCTTCTTTTGACATGAGCTATGAATATTCATCTGACCTAGCTATGTCTTATACTGTAATTAGCTGCTTATTGCCAACATTAGACTGCAAAACTTAACTAGTAACATAACCATGTAAAACCCACGCCTGTAGTTGCGTCGCATGCCTAGGTCACCCAGAGGGCAGATTTTATCAGGGTGTCCTGGAAGGCATTGCATAGCCTCGACAGTGTTGAAGCCACACCCTGGGGATGTCCTCAGGGGGCGGTGATGCGGTGCTCTGAGGAATGCTATCGCAAGGAATCCTCGTTGCACGACATGCCTACACACCATGGGCACGATAGATCTAGGTCACCGCGAAAGCATCAAGCCTAGGTTTCCTGAAAGGCGTTGCATAGCCTCGATAGTGTGTAGATGCCGGTTATCAAGGGACTTCCTTGGTAATGTAGTTGCGGCGCCCCCGATGGATTTCTTCGGGAGGCGTGACATGCCCAAGCACCTGTAGGCATTGCTTGCCTAAACCTAAGGTCACCTGAAAAGGTTTTTCGGAGGGTAGGCTTTGCCCTGGTAGGCAGTGGAGCCCACACACATGTAGCAGCATAGCATGCCTAGGTCACCCAATGGGTAGATTATGCCAGGGTGTCCTGGAAGGCATTGCACAGCCTCGGTAGTGTGGATGCTGCATATCAAGGGATTACCTTGATGTGAGGATACGGTGCTCTAAGGAATGCTATCGCAAGGAATCCTCGTTGCATGACATGGTTATATACCGTGAGCACAGCATGCCTAGGTTACCGCAAGGGTATCAAGCCTTGGTTTCCTAGAAGACATTGCATAGCTTCGGTCGTATAAATGCCACGTGCCAGGGCACACCCTTGGTGGACAGTGTTGCTGTGCATCCAGGGCGTTTCCTCAGGAGCACAACGAGCCTACACACCGCGAGCATAGCATGCCTAGGTCACCTGGAAGGCAAGACTGCCTAGGTTTTCTGGAAGATATTGCGTAGCCCCGATAGTGTGTAGAGCCTTCGGTGTTAAAAGGATACAAAACCTTCGGCAAAAATGGAGAGCCCTTTAAAAAAACTCCAGCAAAAACGGAGAGTCCTACCAAACCTCCAAAAAAGCGAAGAGTCTTACAAAAGCCTCGGCAAAAATGGAGAGACTTACAAAAACCTCCAAGGCGAAGCGTCATACAAAAACCTCCGCCAAACAGTCTTGCAAAACCTCCACCAAAACGAAGAGACTCCCAAATACTTTGCAAGACGAAGAGTCTTGCAAAAGCTCTGGAAAAAATGGAGAGAATTATGAAAACCTTAGCAAGGTGGAGCATCTTACAAAAACCTCCACCAAATAGTCTTACAAAACCTCCGCCACACGGAGAGGGTCCAAAAATCCTATTGGACAAAATCCCCCAGCATCTTGAAGGCAAGCGCCTCCGTGCCGAAGGGATGCGAAGCCCACTAGCCGCTGATAGGTGCAGCCAACAGACCAAAGGGGTATGAATGCCCCTCCCTATAGGAAGACGTATGGCCTGCATGACTCAAATACGTATGGTAATAGGTAAAGTCACTACCCTACAGACTCATCTAAAGACAAGGTTCATACGACGTTTATGAAGATCATACTAACAATAAGTAAAAGCCCACTCTACGTGGCACGAGAAATATATGGTATCCCCAGCTGGTTATTGCAGGAGTTGAGCAGCGGCTAGGGACCGAGGGGGTCGAGGACCACATCTTCCATTTGGCTTTCGGCTTTTCTTCCGACATGCCGTTGCCAGGCTCTGGGCGGATTACCTCCAGAGTCGGGCAGCGGCTAAGGGCCGAGGGGGTCGAGGACCACCTCTCCCGTCTGGCCTTTGGCTTCACCTCCAACATGCCGTCGCCAGGCTCCGGGCGAATTACCTCTCAAGCTGGGCAGCGGCTAAAGGCCGAGGGGGTCGAGGACCACCTCTCCCGTCTGGCCTTCGGCTTCACCTCTAACACGCCGTCGCCAGGCTCTGGTTGAATTACCTCCAGAGCCGGGCAGTGGCTAAGGGCCGAGAGGGTTGAGGACCACCTCTCTCGTCTAGCCTTTGGCTTTTCTTCCAGCACGCCCTGACACGCCATCTCCATGCTCCAGATGGATTACGTCTGGAAACGGGCAGCGGCCAAGGACCCGGAGGGTCAAAGACCACCTCCGGACCTTGTCTCCCAAGGTTCAAGATGGGCGCCGCTGGATCAGAAATTTGAAACAAATTTGGAAGAAGGCCCTACCAGCGCCGAGCTCGAGGAGTAAGCGATTACCAAAAACGACGAGGTCACCATCGCTTCACCCGGCCCTCTTTAGTTACCCTGTGTATCTACCACCGCCAGATTCCTGAGGCCACCTGTCCCCCAGAAGGAATGAAACCGGGGATGATCTATGTGAAGGATCGGCACTTCAGTCGTCCAAAAAACTAGCCATCGCCTACGAAGGGGACAAAGAAGCGCGGCTCGAAGGCATGAAGGCACACAGACATGCGGTCTCCTGCTCGAAGGATCCCCTTACACTTCGGCCCTAAAAGAGATGCAGTCACCCCAAAGGTCAAAATTATATTATTAAACACATCGTGCATCATCCGGAGGACGCATACAAAGAAGCAAATAGTACAAAGGCCGCAACAGAGGAGGCAAACCCCGAGAGAGCAAACCAGGGGGAGAAAGAGTACAAGGTGGCAAAAGACAATTGTGACCCGCGATAGGGCCATAGTGGAACAACAGAACAGGGATGTCCACGAAGCACCCTCGAAGGCCACCTTCGCCTCCTATGGATCCCAGCAGGGGCCATGCATGGAACGGCGTATAGACCTCATTCGCGGCCTGCCACCATAGAAGCTGATGCAGTAGCCGACCCCTGAGCTGTCAGAAGATGAGGAATAAGCCGAAGGAGCCAATGTTGGGTCCTCCTCCCACTTCTTCCTAGCCCTCGCCGCCAAAGTCCGCTCCTCCTCGTCACTCTCCCTCCAAAAGAGATACCAGTGGATCTCCACATCATCGTCGGAAATGTTGGTGATCTCGATAGGCATGGTCTCCCGAACTGGGGGTTGGGCAGGGGCAATAAGCAGATGTCCACCCCGCAGGGACAGAAGCTGGACGGCCACCGATGCCACCATCGGTGGCCGAAACAGCCCAACCCCAGTAGAAGCAGTCAAGATCATCGATGTTTCTGAAGAGGATGGGGAGGAAGACGATGTCATATTCAAAGTCAAGTTAACTGCTCGCTCGTGGGGCGGTGATAGATTTAGCCGAATGACCTGCGCTTTATACCCAGGCCAAGCGGCCATGTACTCTCAGGAAGAGAAGCGGAACCAACTCGGTATCGCTTCGTGGTGTCCCTCATTAATCTTTGGGGATCATGGCTATATCACGGTGGTTCCACTGACACATGGCAACATCCCATGGCAACGCCTCGTTTTCTTGCACGAATGTCCCGTCACATTAATGACCTAGACTCCTTTTGGCACATGCTAGGGGCGTGGGCGCACGACTGTAGGTGGACCCACGCATTATCCAGTCAGAAATGTGCCAGCGACACATCCCATCCTACTGTCCTCAGAACTGGCAAACGTGGGGATTCCCTGATCCCACATGTAATCCCCCACTTTGACAAACTCAAATGGCGAGAAGATCCATCACCAAAAAAGTCCAAATCGGCCTCGACACGGACCTCGGAGTGCATAGCCTCCACAAACGCCCCTCTGGCCCGAGTCTCGACACCGCATACTCCAACTCCAACAGGCTCCGGAGCGTACCTCCTCTGCTGATACATCTTCGGTCTTCAACTCCGACTTCGACATCGGCTGCACCTCCGACCTCAGCATAACCCCAGGGTGTGCTGCCATCACCAATGCACTACAAGCATTGAGCTTCACAATTAACGCCCACAGTTCCAGCCGAAAAACTCCTCAGGGACAGGGAATGGCCTTGGGGCATTTTGTTACAAACCCAGGCTGAAGTTGGTTTTTCCTCTACATCCTCTCACCCCTCCAAATGTCGAGGCCGGAGAATGAGGGAGTACTGTTGGGAGAAAATAGACCAGCCTGAGGATAATGGTTGGCGGTCGCTTCAAAGGTCCCTCCAGAGCCTTCAGACTCCAGACTCGGCAGGAGGCCCCATCTTCGAAGGCTGCGAATCCCTTTGGGCCACCTCTCCGGCTCATATGCGGCCTTCCAAAGACTCAGAGCTGTAGCAAGTACCTCCAGAGCCTTTAGCCTCCGAACTCAACAGGAGGTCTTATTCCCGGAGGTTGCGGACCGCTTTGGGCCGCCCCTCCGGTGTCCATACGGCCTTCTGAAGCCTAAAGGTGTGACCGGCCTCCGGAGATAATATCAGGGAAGAAAGGACACCCCCTCTGCCGTCGACCTGACGTGAGGTGATAGGCGATAAATGCCGGTGCAAGTGGTGCTTATCCTGACACCCCAACATGATGCAAGTCGTCGTGACACCCCCGACAAAGTGGCGCTGGGCCGTAATTGGCAACCGGTTCACCCCTCAGGGGGCAAGCACCAAAATAGTTACCACGGTAGATATTTATCTTCTATGTAGGGTAAAAGGCAGCTATCTAGGATAAGGCCCAGTAATTTGGCCAGGTCCTAGATATTTGTACATCGTGATAACTTGTACACTAAAAGAACACGCTCAACACAGCACGTAGGAGCATAATCTTAAAGTTTTCCTGTGATACTCCCCCTAGCCCAATCCATATTTTTACAATCAATACATTCGTGGTGCTCATTCCTCTCAAACTTCGTCTCCAAGCTTGAGTCTCCTCCTTAGAAGAAACTCTCGCCGTACTTGCTGGGGCAAGACGATCTCTTGCTCCAACACCAACTGAACCAAGGACCCCATGTAAATACTAGTTATTTGCCAAGTGTTCAAATGAAAATATTCCAAACATTCCATATTTCCATCTTGAGAAAATTCCATTAGATTTTTCTTTCCATAAATAGATTCCAAGTTCACTAAATATCACAATAATGTCACCAATCAAAATCATCAAATTAATCCCAAATGCCACCTAGGAACCTAGTTGTCACCATGCCAAATAACCAAACCACGCAAGGTGTCACGTTGCTTAACCCTTAAGCCATACAAAATTTTCCAAATACATTTAGGAGCAATAGGAAATCATGAGTATTTCCATCTATAAATATGAGAGGGTAGCCACCATGGCAAGCTTAGTGCAATTTAAGGCCAAGGCAAGGTCAAGGAGAGAGTTCATCCTCCTCTTTCTTCTTCTTTGCTCAAGCTCATGACTAACTAAACATGACGTATGGAACCAAAGGAGAAAGGGGGAGATTTAAAGAGTCATCAAAAGCATCAACATCCATCTCATCTCTAGCATCAACACCTTGATTTCAAGGTGAGTTCACTAGAGAGTAGATGTCCATGCTAGGTTTCTTTATGCATTAGATCAATTGGCATGTGTAGTTTTCTTTTTAAGCAAGTATATCAACTAGCATGCATAGGAGTTGTGTGATCTCTCGGAAAACATGTTCATCTCAGATTCATCACATGCTAAAAACAACTAAAAATGGAGAGCATGATCATATAACAAATGCTACCATCACCATAAGGATAAATGACTAGATGCATGTCGGTTTTAATAAGGGAATATCATCCAGATTCATATTCTTGCTCAATTATGTGGCATTATCATCACAACAAGTAACCAGGTATCATTTTGCTCTGAGGTACATGTTTTCATCATTGTTAAATATGATCTAGTTAGATGTATCATTTGCATAGTATCATCTAGCCAAACATGAATCATAAAGGATCATACTAGCAATTAGGAGCATAATCATGCATCATTTTATGTAAACAGTGGGGATTAGCAAAGGGTAGAACTGGCATAGTTAGAGACCAAAGTAGGGGATCTGAGCTCATGACAATGGCGGCTAGCTGGGGCCTGAGTAGCAATAGAGAGGAACTCCACCACCAGCTCGACGATGATGATGACACCAAGGAGGAGTAGCACAACCACCAGTGCGGTGATGGCAAGGCCCTTCGGCTGAGGCCCCCCCCTCCAAACTGAGGTGGACAAATAGGAGGCCAGAGCTGAGGCTAGGCATGTATGGAAGCTCGTAGGAGTACCACTTTATCACCAGAGTTGAGGGAGAAGCCAGGGGGTGGCAGTGGCTGCTAGGCCTTAATGCCAAGCACCACCACCCAGCTAATCTGCTTGAGCTTGCCGGTAGTGGCGAAGGTTCCATGGCCACCATCGAGTCGAGCTAGGATTTAAACCCTAGGGCATTCGATTGACCGAGCCCGTGATAGAGACCATCACTACTATAGAACTGGCCTTATATGCCGGCCCATCACTGTTGGTTCCTAATGGGCCGGCAGTTATAAGGCA
The DNA here is from genome assembly GCF_958298935.1 of Phragmites australis. Lineage (NCBI taxonomy): Eukaryota > Viridiplantae > Streptophyta > Magnoliopsida > Poales > Poaceae > Phragmites > Phragmites australis. The sequence goes on along the minus strand of NC_084941.1, from coordinate 16,598,508 downwards.
TCACTGCTAGTTCATAAGTCATGCGGGAAGAATCAGCCATCATGGCTTATGAACCGGCAGTGATAAGGGTCATTACTGCCGATTGATGGATTGAGCCAGCAGTGATGCCTTGCTTCCTCATGACTGCCGGCTTAATCCACTGACTGGCAGTGATAGCATAGCATCATTGCCGGCTGGTTAAATGAGCCGACAGTGATGTCCTGGCTATATAAAGGTCACCCTCTCCTTCCGCAAGCTCAAGCACAATAGAGAGGAGCTCTATTCTTGCTCGGTGGCGGCAATTATACCTCACTTTTGTTATGGAAGCTTCAATTTGTAGTGTATGGTGGAAGATATATTTATTATTGACCATACTGAATTTTGATTTTAGGTATATACAAAAATTAATTTTGGTATATATCAAGTTCAAATTTAAATAAATATGTATCAGGTCTGGTAGGTCAACTTAATGTTAATAAATATAGATAGTACAAACTCAATCGAAATCACTTGAGTAGTACAGCGGTTTGTTCAGTCTTACTTGGTGTAGGTCCTGGGTTCGAGTCTTTGCATGCGCGTGAAGCTAAAACAATTTTTTTGCACACCACAGTACCAGCAATGAAAGGAGTTTCACTGCCGGTGGACATATTGGGCCGACAATGAAACTACTTTCACTGCCGATGTACTTATTGAGCCGGTAGTGAAAGTAGTTTCACTGCCGGTTGTCCTAGTGTGCCGGCAGTGAACGTACCATTTCACTACTGGTAGTCATATTGAGCTGGCAATGAAAGTCATCACCTATAAAATAGCTCGACGCCCTGCGCCCTTGGATACTTAGAAATTTTTTCCCATTCCCTGTGTTGTCCACCGAAATGCCTCTCGACACCGAGGAGCCCATGCTGCCGAAGGTTCACGAGCCCGTGCCCACTGTCTGTGTCCTCCTCGACACTGTTGTCCTCCTCCTCATCGCCGTCCTCCTGCCCGGTGCCATTCTCGTCCCCCTCGACACCGTCATCCTCCTCCCCATAGCCGTTGCCGTCCTCCTCCCTGGTGCTGTTCTCGTCCTCCTCGATGCCGTTCCTCCACACGGCCGTCCCCTTCACTGTCATCCCTGAGCTCCAATACATCATCGCGGTGAGTACTCCATTGCCCGCCGTCTCCCTCCACCTCCCAGATGGTGTTTGTGGTTGCTGCGAAGTGATAGGTACTGTGAGGTTAATGGTTGATTCGGTAATTGAGTTCTAGTTTCACCACTAGGTGGTTTAGTCAATTGAAATTGAGCCGAATGAGCTCGGTTCTGGTGTTTAGAACTTTGGTGCTCAGGCAATCCATTGGTGGTGGTGCTGTGTTGGTGATATGCTTTGTGATGATCAAATGGAACACTGAGGTTGGGCTAGATGTCTAAGTGCAATAGGTGTTAAATCTGTTTGTTCTCTATTGTTGGATCGGCACAGATTGCCCTGATAGTAGTGGTGCATTCCATTGTTCAGTCCCTGTGCTTATTGTTGGTAGTCTGTACATTACCAGTTAGGCTTGATTCCTAAACTAGGAGCTGCTATATTGGTTGATTCAATTAATCTTGTTTTGATTGAATTCTGGAAGAGCAGGAAAATGTTGGTATTGCTATGATATTTTGCTACTCGTTTAGTGTTTGTTTCTCAAAGAGTAATCCTCTCCCTATCAGCTTTTATGTCTAGCAGCATTGTCCAGGAAGAAAGCTCAATTTTAGAGAACATTTGTTTTAGTTTTACATCTAGTTGTGATCTTAGCTTCTAGCCCAACTTGTGATGTGTCAAATGGACAATTAGGGAGCAGGATATCATAGTCTTGGGGACAATTGTTATATTTATCTAAGAGCAATTTTATTCAATCATCCATATGCTGTTCAGTTCATTATCTTGCTTGATGGGAGGTTGTTTTGCTTCTGTACTTATGGCACTTACGTGTATGTTCTTGTTTAGTGTATATGAACTACTTTGTTACTTGATTTTTATATTTGGGTGGTCCTCAAGTATATTTTGCAGTCGCAAATGATGAAAGGAGATAACTATGTACCATTACATATGACTGCAAAGCTCGACTGGGATGGTTATTACACATGCACCTTGCACGTCTTTTCACTATCCCAATCGATCTTGGAGTCGTATATAATTATCTCCATAATCTGATGCGGATTAATCAAATAATAGACTCTTTGCTGGATCAATCATCATTATTTTGCTATGTAAGATAATATTGACTTGTAAGAACAATGTGTCAATTGTCAGTACCCTTATGCCTATTTTTCTACATTAGATGTGATTTGTTTTTTGTTAAATGTGGTTCTAACGTTCTCAATTACAATAATTGTATGTGTATGCATTCTATCTATCGACTCCTTCGTGGTTATCTCACTCTTTCGACAGCCTCTCTCCCTCCCTCATCGGTTTTATCTCTACCTCCCTCCTTTCTTATCTCTCTATATGTATACTACTCAATTGCTCATCATCATCATATGCTAAACTTCCAGAAAGGAATGGCACCACCAACCATTGATCCGGTCCGGGTGCCAGAAGGAGATGTAGTGCCACCACCAAACATTGAAGAAGGTAGCCCGAGCCACTACCTCAACCTAGAACAAATAGACATCTGTGGAGTCGATGAGGTAATTCATAATTAGATGAATGCATCTCTTCTACATATTATCGTATTAGTTCCCAATAGTTTTCTCGCATCTGCGGAGATGCTTGATGCTCCGGAGGGTCACGACAATGAGCAATTCCAAGTGTGGCATCGTGTTCGAGGTCGCTCGAAGATGCCTACCGGGCGATTTGTGATCACGGAGGTCTCTTCAGCAGGGGAGCCAATTGCACCTGAGAGAGTTCTGGGGCCATACAAGTCAGTCTGTGGGATTGTTGTTAAGGATCACGTGCCCATCAGGTACAGATTGTGGACTGGCGAACGAGGTGATCGGCCTATGGTTCCTGATTCGATCAAGAACGACATCTTGCGGCCCAAGATATTAGAGAAGTTCAACTTCCCTGAAGGGACATATATTGAAGTAGTTAAGCGTAAGATGCTAATAATCATGGGCCTTTCATTTAAGAACTAGTAGGGAACAATGAACAGAACATATGTGCAGAATGGTACAACACCAGATTTCCGCAAGTGGCTGCAACTAGAAGATCATTGGCAAGTCTTTGCAAAGTACAAGTTGTCGGAAGAAGCACAGAGGTTGAGTACGGTGAACAAAGCGAACTCAAAGAAGAACCTCTACCCCCACAAAGTTGGCAACCATGGGTACGTGAGGAAAGAACGGCAATGTTAACAACAGCTAGATCAACTATGAGAGAGAGGTGTCACGCCTGAGACGGAGGGCTGGAGCGATCGATCAATGTGCTTCCTTCTTGGGAGGGGTGCTTCTTACTCGTCTGATTGAAGTTTATGCTTTACGACCTCCAAAGACTAGGAAGTGACACAAATGCTTGCAAAAAAGCTTGCAAAAGGTGTTGGAAATATGGATTCCCAGGCGAAGTCGACAGTTACAAGATCCAAAAGAGATCCCAAGCAGAGCGAGATGCAGAACGAGGGGCAGAACAAGCTAGGATGATGGAAATGCTTGAACAAGTACTAAAAAAGGAGAGGGAATATACAAAATAAAAAATAGCACAAGCAGTAGCACAACCCTCATGCGTGAACGAGGCACTGTTGTGAGGGAACAGGAATGGCCGACAACGTCTCCTGAGTTTGTGCGCTCTAAACCCGGTGATCGTTGGAGTAGTTGTGCATCCACGGGAGTTTTGGGAGCTGACCCCATCACTTATCTCGTGGACCTCATCACAACATGGACACCGTGTGAACTACACATTGGTGCTAGGAACATTACCATCAAGGTGGCATACGAAGAAGACTTAGATAAGAAAGTAGAATTCATCGATCATGTCCTTGTGAACCAGAAATTTGTAACAAAGAATCCAGACTTCACCGAGGCCTACTTATTGAAGTTTCTGCTTCACCATCATTACAAGAAATTCATACTCTTACCCTACAGCTATGAGTATGTGTTTGCGTGCAAGGGCATCCTCATTTTATGGGAACTCGATTCTTGTACTAATTTGCTATGGTGACATATTCTGTAGTTTTCATTGGATCCTCTTTGTCATCCACCCAGACTTGAGTGATATCATTGTGTTGGACTCAGCAAAGAGAGATCACACGACTTACCAACACCTTATCTACATGCTAAATAGGTTAACTCTGATCATTTAATCTTCTCAACAATTGCATCTAAGTTTAATTGGCAAGAAGAGTGTTATCCACTTTCCATTCAGGAAGGAGTACGCTGTAAATATTGACTTTTCGGTACACAATACATATTCATGTCTTGCATTTCCTACGGAATAAAAAGGGTCAATTCATTCCACTGACGAATCCTTTCCTCTTGAAGTGTATGAGGCTGCACCCGACAATAATCTCTATGCGTTTTATGTTCTTACTATCATGCACGCATTCAGCCTGGATGGAGACACTGTTAGGTTCAATGACCTTGAGGTATGAAATAACATATCGATGCCTTCTTTTCAATTTTTGCACATGTTCAAGGACTAATTCTTTCGATTCTTCAAATGCAGTGCTCCAAACTACGCACAAGTGTGTTACAACCTGCTGAAATACATGCCCTTCAAGAACAGATGGCTGGGTTGGCATATCATAGAACTAGTACTTATTCAGTTGTAAATCATAGATTTTTCCATTTATTAATGAATGATATGAATTACTATGTATGATGCGAAGTTGGTATCGTTGAACGACTCTTGGACACAATGGTCTTCCAATGATGATACGAAGGAGAAGCAAGAAGCGGTGTCTCATAAATGTGCCCAAGAGGAGGAGCATGAGAGGCTAGCCCGTGAACTGTGCACTATGGAGGAGCAAGAAGTAGTATCCTGTAAATGCGCCAAGGAGGAGGAGGACGAGTGGCTGCCCCGTCAGTGTGCTGCGGAGGAGGCTAAAGGCTCAAAACCTAGAGGCGTTCAGGCGTCAGACTTCGATGTCTTTGACACACCAGCGAGCCTGGAGCATAGGCGACGTTGCGGTCACACATGCATTGCCAGGTCTTCCGCTGCACCACCATCTGCCCCCCGGTGTCCCTGGACGTACTCACGCCATCAACCGTCAGTGCGGGGATGCGGTCCTCATCGCGAGAGAGTTGGAGGGATACTGGACTGGCTCAACTCAACCGACTTTTTAGGGGGTGACTTGTAATATTGTGTTTGTCGATGCCTAACTTGTAATATGTGTTCAATACTATGTATTAATGGAGGTATTTTTATATTGATTTACAGTAAATATATGTATCATTATATGTATGTATTGAGAGAGAGATGGAGAGATTGAGGAGAGAGAGTACAGAGAGGATAGAGAGGAGGATCGTGGAGGGGGGAGTGGGAAAGCATTGCCGGCTCAAACCTTCGGCCGGCAGTGATTCCAATAAATCACTGCTGGTTGAAGGATACAGCCGGCAGTGATTCCAGAGAATCACTGCCGATCCACCGAGCCGGTAGTGATAGTCCTTGACTATTATTGTCCGTTGCCCACTGCCGGCTCCAAAACCAGCAGTGAAGGGGTTTTCTGTAGTAGTGCAGGGGAAAGGAGAGGAGGTATCGAGGATCCTGTCGGTGGGGATCCTGTCTGAGACAATGTGGCTGAGAGGAGTGACATGGAGGATCAATGTGAGCGAAGGAAGGAGAAGGGGAAAAGGAGGCTCGGTCGGACCCGACTAAGTGAAGGGACTTGTTTAGGTTGGACACCGACCGAGGGTGGTTAGGAGGTGGGGATAGGTGGGTTAGTTGGGCCTGATAAGGCTAGAAGAGGGAGCTGAGCTAGGTTGGGATAGGGTTAGGGATGGTCAAGTTTGGTAAGGGTAAGGGTTGGGCTTGGGCCAAGATGGGCTAGGTTGTATTGGGCCTTTGGGTAAAAACTTTAGCCATCCTTTGGCGAAATTCCCTTTTACCTAATCTTTTTATCTAGAATATTTTTATTCTAGAATTCAAATTAATTTTGATTAAATAATATGGAACTATTTTTATAACTAATAACAAAGTTAAAAAATATGTAAAGTTTTCTTTATAGATTGTTTTCAACTCGAGTTTCCGAAAAATAACTAAGACATTTACAAATTCTAGGATATTGTTCAGGAGTTGGGTTTAAGAAACTTGATGTAATTTCTCTATCAGAATTAGTTCCTTAAGATACATATCTTAAGCGAACATGGTTCCTATCGAATCCTTTGATTTAATTCTTTTCAGGCTTCTGTACAGGTCCGGAGTTCCAGGACTTCGACAATTGTCTTGTTCTAGGCACATTCCAATTCTTGCTCATGTTGAGAATCTATTTTCAAAGTGAGGCTTTGAACTTATTAAATGAGTATCACCTGTATGATCAAAGTAATATAGCAATCCAAGTTAGAGAACCATGTTTATCATGACTAATGACTACAAAACAAGATCATGAACATGAAGAGTACTAGTGAGGTGATGTATGTTATGCATGTCTTTGAAGTCCTCACTAGTATCTGCTTGTCCTCTTTCTTGTTTGTTTAAGCTAAACCCCCCTTGTGATGAACATCCAATGCCATAACAAGTGCATTAACCACAAACTAGATTGAGTTGGGCTTAGCCAAGCAGTCACTCTATTGGCATGTGTCTAGAAGGTGTAGTATAACCATGATTATGAGTTAGGTTTCCACTTGATTTTGATACCTCCTGAAGCAAGCACCTGAGTAACCATGAACCTGTTCATGGTATTCATGCCAAGTTGAGTAAATCCCAGACTTCCAGTCATAAATATGAGATACCACACCATGGACCTATATATAGTTACAATGTACCTCAGTGTCAAGGGATAATCCATGACAATGAATCCGGGGTATACCGGTCGATGGGCACATTGCGCTTGAGGGAGGATTGGTTCTACCTCATGGTAGATAACTCCTTGGACAACCTCCACGTGCTGAGCACACCGGTGTAGGCCATCGACAACTGGGGGAGCACCCCATCGATAACTCCGAAGTTGCTGACCCTTGCCAAATAAATTAACCAGCTTAGAGAGGCTAGGCTGACAGGATCAGACGTTGTCCGTGATTTTATCAAGCGCTTTGTGTCCCTTGGGGAGGAGAGCACATTCGACATTCCAGTACGGTGGGCCAGACGACGTCTCCCAAGAGAGCTCTACAGGTAATACCATAGCCATTTCCTTGGTGTAGGTGTGCGACCTCTCAAGTCTCCCTATTATGCAGATCTTATTGACTCGTGGGTCTGAATCCTAATGTCAGCTGCCACGAGGAAAGATGGCCCTCCGTTCGACACTCCTTTGCTGTATGATCTCCCTTTGTATGAGAGGGCACGACACAGGAGGGTAAATTCGGCATTTTCCCAAAATTCCTGTCTCTAAGCCTTCTCCTGTGTTAGGGATTCAAGGTTTGCATCGCTGCAGGGTCTTCCTGAGGTTGATGTCCTGCGTCCGATAGGCAACGAGGTCATGGGGATTGCCTAAGACATCAATACTGGTGGCCAAACGATCGCTCCATCGCCCAGTACCGCCCTGGCTAGCAACCAATTTGGTTGTGGTGCAGATTCATCTGGTCGCAATGACGACCAGGTCACTCGAAGTTGGCTATTGACCATGGGTGGAGGCTCTATGAGCAGTGTCGGTCAACAGAGGGATGACTAGGCTGCAGGTCATCAATCCTTAGGGCAAGGGGGAAGAGATCAATGTGGATTCGGCCTTCCCAGAACTGTCCAAATGCACTCGTGGGACGCCTACCTTCGATGGATCTCTAGTGGTTACGACCTCCCCCAGCCTACTCTTAGAGGCTTCACAAGGATGAGAGTTGTGCTCACCGCTCCGACCACGTGGTAATCTCTTTGGCTAGTCGTAGACACTTTGCGTTCTTTTCTTGGCTTCGTAATGCGTTGTCACTGTAGGTCCTTGACCCCATCAACAACTCTGGCTGCAAACCCTCGTCCACCACCTCTGCCATACACTACAGGCCCTGGGGTAGCCACTATCCTGACGCCAACCTCAGCTGTTGAGGCCTCCACAACCGTAGAGCGATTCGCAGCCTTGCTCTTGGTGCCAGCTCCTTCCTATGACCCTCTCTCTTTGGTCACCAGCATTTCTACCTCTATTAGCAAACTGATCATAGAGAAAGAGGTGGCAAACCACATATGCATTGAGCTGGAGAGGCTGGTGGCTAACGAGAAGGAGGTGCGATGCACGCTTCAGAAGGAGAAAGCTGAGCTCATCACTCAGAGTGCCTAGTAGCTGGAGGTTGAGAGGACGACCCACAGCTTTCTGAGGGATGCCTTCCTAGCAATGCGGGGGCCCTTGGGGAGCATTGACCTAGAAGTCATCGGGCCTAAGGAAGAGACTGTGTAGGGCTGGGCCTACACCATCAGCGTCTGGTAGAGAAGTTCACCCAGCTCTTGTGCATCCTGGCGGCGAGGACCGTTGAGGATGTGGCTAAGGCAGTGAAAGCCACAATGAAGTACATTCTCCAGTGCTACCACTGCTGCGACCCCAACTTCAACCTTGAGGTTGTTCAAGAGGGGGTTGTGATTGTTGGTCTTGAAGCCAAGACAAGGCTACAGGTGGAGTGCCAAGGGCCGGTGGAGTACGTAGGGTCTCTCTTCTGGTTGGAAACCATCGAAGAGTAAATACCGTACTGTACCTTATGCTTGTATGAATGATTTTTTAATTTCTTCAATGGGATTGTGTTTCTGTTGTGGTTGTAGTGCTTCTACGTTAACTATCCCTTTTTCTCACTCCAAGCCTGCGACCACCCTCATCTGTGACTCCATCAACCAGCATAGTTTGGAAGCGGTGGCTTAGTGTGAACTTAGGTTCACGGTCAAGCAAGAGAACCTGCATAGCGATCTTCAAGGTGTGCCAGTCCTGCCACAAGCTAAGTAACGTGTAGTCTCAAGCTAGCCAAGTAAGACTCAACCAGCTAACCTGTGTGTGCTTTGCGACCTATTTATTCGACCTGCAGTGGATGACGAGGGAAAGCGACCAGCGGAGGGCATACTTCTACAATTTCCTTAGTTAGATGTTTTCCCCCTTTGACTCGCTGCTTCGTTCAACTAGAGTTCAACTTCTCCCAACTCCTGGATATACCATCATACCGACTAGCTCCTGGCCACCTCTGAGGAGGTAGGAGTACTCGAGTAGACGCTTCGCGAGACAGTCGGTGACCACCTGTTTGAGGTCAGTGTCTACGATGCCTACCTTGCCCTTGCCTGTGTTAACGAGCACTTTCCTAACATCGACCTTGCTTCGGCAGTCTCTGAAGGCTTCATCGGTGCCTGAAAGACCACGGAGAGATGACCTTGCAGACTCATATCTTTCTGTAGCTCGCTCCCTTCTTTGGACCGTCCAATTTGAACTGCTGAGCGTCTTTGGATCTTGGGGTCACTAAACAGATTTTTAGAATTAGACTGGGGGTGTTACCTAGGAGGTTATTTTGTAATATAAGGACTTGCTCCTAAATAGGTTTTCCCTGCACCCATCTAGTGAGTAGGCGCTGATGTTCATTATGCCAACAGGGGGCCAAGGTTTTCCATACCACTCACTAGTTAGGGCTATGGTGCCCATGATAGCTTTTAGTAGTGTAATACCTTCATTGGTGATGCTTGACCTGAAATGGGAATATCGGCATCTTGGCCATTTTCCTGCAGCTACCCACATTGCTGACATTGCGCGAGAGCAGCAATTTTCTTGCCCCCTTAAGAGACTTGGTACTCACATCATGCACGAACATGCAACATAATCTAGGAGCACAAATCCATCATTATTATAGACCCAGACCGTTTGGTTGGCAGAAGGGCTACCGACCAGGTGGTCTAACCGTGGAATCAGAAAAACTTACAAGCCGAGGGTAGTCCAGTCTTGTCTGGGAGATCCTGCAAAATATAGCGACTGGTAGGGTAGGACCTTTGAATGAAAAAAACTTACAAGCTGAGGGTATTTCCGATCTTGTTTGGGAGATCCTGCAAAATAGAGCGACTGGTAGGGCAGGACCTTTGAAGCTAAAGTCGAGTCTAGTCCGGTCTTGTGTAGGAGATCCTACAAAACAGAGTGACTGGTAGGACGGGACCTTTGAATTGGAAAAACTTACAAGCCGAGGGTAGTTCGGTCTTGTCCAGGAGATCCTGGAAAACATAGAAAATGGGCTCATGCTAAAGCAGCCTTACACATAAAATTTGTACAATTGGTTTATGTTCTAGGAATTGTGCAGTTCACGGTCGTCCTCCATAGCTAGTTTGGCCGCATCAGGTCGGGTAACCTCGACCACTGTGTAGGGTCCTTTCCACTTGGGGGAGAGCTTGTTCTGGCCTATCTTATTCTAATTTTCCTTAGGAACGAGGTCACCTACAACTAGGGTTCGCTCCCAAACCCAACTGTCATGGTAGCACCTGAGGCTTTGCTGGTATCAGGTTTTTCAAATTAGAGTGTGATTGTGGAACTCTTTGATTAGGTTTATGTCGTCCTATATTGAGCCACCTAGTCATCATCCTTGTAGCTAGTTACTCAAGGAGACTAGAGCGCGATATTGGAGGGGAGCATTGCTTCAGTGCCAAAGACTAGGAAGAATGGAGTTTCAGTCGCTGTTCTGTTGGGGGTCGTTCGCAACGACTAGAGTACTATGGGGGGTTCGTCCACCCAACGTCTTGAATAGCTCTAAAGCTGATCAAATACTCGGGTTTTGACTCCTCATAGTATCATCCCATTTGCTGTTTTGACCTGCCCATTACTTTGGGGGTGTGCCATCGACGTGTAGCATACTTTGGCCCTGATCTCTTTGCAATAGTCTTTAAAAGTGTTACTGTCCATAATTATATGATCTGGAGTGCCAACCCACACTACCAACCCCCGTATGAACTTGATCGCTATCGTGACAATGATCTTCCTAAGTGGCTCGACCTCAATCCACTTAGTGAATTTGTTGACTACCACGAACTGGAGTTCAAAACTGCCAAAAGAGCCTTAGGGAATGGTCTCACAATATCGAGCCCCAAACAATAAAAGACCAAGAGAGTGGTATGGTTTGCAGTGTTTGGGCTGGTAGGTTGGTCTGTCGGCCATGATATTGACACAGCTAACACCATTTCACTAGCTTGCAAGGATGGTCGTGGGCCAACAGAATCCTTACTGGAACACTTTTCCGACAAGAGTTTAGTATGAAGTGTGGCTACCATATATGCCTCCGTGGATATCATAGAGTAGGGCACTCCCTTCTTCCCAGTTATGCATTTCAGCAAAAGGCCATTGCTCCCCCCTGTGATAGAGGCATCCCTCTACCAGGGAGTATCTGCGGGCTTGCCATGTGACCTTTTTTGCTGACGCGTCATCGTCAGAGATTGCTCGATTATGATGGTGTACAAAAATCTGATCCATCTAGGTTGTACCCGAATGAAGTTAGGTGACTACATTATGGCCACTTGAGGACTGCAAAAAGGAGGCATTGCCTCAAAAGGTGTCACCTCATGATGATCCCATGGCTCCCTCAGATACACACATGGTAAATTCGTTCCTTATTGTTCATATTTTCTTCGTAGAGAATAAAATACTACTAAGTTTTGTGTTGTTTTGTTACTTAGGAACATGGAAGAAGCACCACAACCTTACCTGTACATCACCGCTTGAAGTTCTAGTCTACTCGGACTCGAGGCTGAGCTCTAGTAGTGGTCGAAGTCGTGGTAGTGGTCGTGGTCGATTCCCAGGATACCATGTTAGTAAAATGGACATAACTCTATCATATGAAGTCTGTTTTAGGCAATCTTGGACATTTTGGAAATCTTACGACGAGCCATTTCCAATGGATATGAGCTTGACCAAATATTTCTTATATTTTAGTCAAAATCAAAGAAATAAGGTGCTATGCCACTGTAATGAACCCTGTTGGGTCTTGTAATCATGTCGGGGTCGGAGTCCAGGTTGTGCACGCATATTTCCATGGCTGCACCACCCTAGGTTGACCTCCTCACATCCCCCTATATATATCTAGTAACCATCATGGTTTAGGATCGGGTTTACCTTAGATTATTTTGGTTTAGATAGTTTCGCTGTTTATTGGTTTGTTGAACCCCAAACTCGAGTACTTCATTGGTATTTAGCAATATTCAGATTGCATCTACCTGTTGTTGCTTGTGTTCTTGGTTCACTTGTAGGAAAAGCATTTTTGGCGAGGTCAATCGCATCTTGGCATGGTTGATAACCACGGAGTAGTGGTGTAGTGGTTACGAGGGTTCTCGATCTGTTCTGTTCGGAGCCTTTGGATCATCAATGTCGAAGCTCCTTCAACCGACTTATCATATTACCTTTTGGAAGATCGGACAAACGCGCATCACCTTGAGTGCTCTATTTTCAAGTGGAGCATCCCCTTCACCTTGGCACGAGACCACGGTGGATGGTCGTATGAATCTTTCTTCAAAGACTCTGACTAGGACAGGTGCACCAGTATAAGCTAGATGGGCCAGCTCATCGGTGAGGAAGTTGTTCCTGCAAAGGACATGCTTGACCTTAAAATGGATAAAGTGTTGCTTGAGCCTTCTAACTTTAGTGAGGTACACTACTATTGTCGTGTCAGAGCACTCAAACTCCTTTTGCTTTTGGTTTATGACCAGTAGAGTTTTTGCTAGTAGGCGTTTTATACCAAGTGCGGATGTTGCTCTCATTCGGGACAAGATGCTCTCATATTCTACAATATTGTTAGTGACAGGAAAGCACAACTAAACTATGTGCCTGAGGGTGCTGCCAGTTGGTGAGGTCAAGATGACTCCAGCCCATGCTCCCTTTATCGTGAATGACTCGCCAAAGTGCATGGTCCAGTTTTGTTCTGCCTCTGGCTGCTGTTCCTGCTCGGTCTCAAAGGATGACCACTTAGCCAAAAAATCGACCAGCACCTGGGACTTGATGGCCGTTCAGGGGACAAATTGAATATTGAACTCCCCGGCTCCACTGCCCACTTCCCTGTTCCTTACTGCTGAGAATTTCCCTAATCGGGAGAAACTAGAATACCTTAATTTTGTGAGCCTGAAAGTATTGCCTAAGCTTATGAGAGGTCATCAGCATGGCATACAATAGCTTATGTGCCTGTGGATACTGAGACTTTGCATCATGTAGGACTTCATTGACATAGTAGAGTGGTCGCTAAAGACCTTCACGCTCGACGACAAGGACTGCTCTCGGGACCTGTGGGGTAGCTGCAACATAGAGCATGAGCTCCTCGCTAGGTCGAGGAGCAGTTAGTATATGAGGGGAAGAGAGGTACCTTTTGAGATCTTAGAAGGCCGCCTCTGTTGCTGGCGTCCACATGAAGTGCTCACTTTTCTTTAGGAGTTTGAAGAGCGGAATCCTCTTCTCTCATCCTCAAGATGAACCTGCTCAAAGCCACCACACAACCTCTCGATGTCCTTTACTTGGTCAGGGATCTCATCTGGTCGATAGCTTTGATCTTGTCAGGGTTTGCTTCTATTCCCAACTAGATATGAAGAAACTGAGAAACTTCCCTGATGAGACTCCGAATGTGCTCTTCTCCGGGTTCAGCTTCATGCGGTATTTCATAAGGTTGCGAATGTTTCCTAGAGGTCCGCGATAGATCATCCTTGTCCTGCTCTATACATGTCATCAACATACGCCTTGACATTTCTACCAAGATGCGGTGGAAGGATAAGCTGAATGCATTGCTGGTAAGTGGTATCGGTGCTTATCAGACTAAAAGGCATTTTTACATAGCAAAAGACCCCGAAGGGTGTTTCAAAAGCAGTTTTCTCCACATCTACCCTATACATGCTAACCTGATGGTACCTTGAATAGACATCTAAGAAGCCTAGAAGATCACTACCAGCGGTTGAGTTAACAAGCTGGTTGATCCAGGTTAGAGGGACGAGATCTTTCAGGTACACCTTTTTGAGGTCGATGAAGTCGACACATCGAGTTTTCGAACCATGATAGGGTTAGCCAGCCACTCTAGGTACTGCACTTCTCGAATGAAGCCTACTTTTAGAAGCTTGTCAATCTCCTCACGAAGTGCTTCCTTTCGGTAGGGTGCAAATCAACGCACCTTTTGCTTTACTAGTCGAGCGTCAGGTCAGACTGATAACTTGTGCTTGATCACGTCCCCAGGGCTCCAGGCATATCAGACGGACTCCAAGAAAAGATATCCATATTTGCTTGGAAGAAAGTGATGAGCACGGGTTTCTATTTTGGGTCTAGGAAAACCAATTTGGACCGTTCTGGATGGGTCGGTGTCGTTTAGGCATATTGCCTTGAGCCGATCATTGGGATTGGTGATGACATGGACCTTCTCTAGGTGACCACTAGGCCCGGCATTCTCGGACCGTGACTCAGGAGTTGGCATGACCATGTCGAGGATCCTCTTGTTGCAGTGCAGGACCGCCTTTTGGTTGCCCAAAATGGTGATGGCTCCCTTGGGACTAGGGATCTTGATTTCTTGGTATACATAATGGGAGATGGCCATGAAGTGTGCTGACGTTGGTCATCCTAAGATCGCATTGTAACTGGTCTCGAAGTCCGTCACATAAAAAAGGACCCTTTTGGTCCTGAAGTTGTTCGGCGAACCAAAAGTGATGGGCAGTTTGATCTACCCTAATGGCTGGCCAAAGAGCCGGGGGTGATCCCAAAGAAGGGAGGAGATGGTTTCAATGCACTCATCATGATTTGCAGGGCATCTAGCACATTAGCAAAGAGGAGGTTGATGGAGCTCCCTCCATTGAACAGTGCACGTCCCATGCAGATATTGTGCATTGTTGGCTCGACCATGACGGCGTAACGTCCGGGGCGCTTTACGCATGCAAGGTGGTCTGCCTGGTTGAAGGTGAGGGGTACCTCCAACCACTTTAGTTGCGGACTTGGACCTAGCTTGGTCGCGCATACCTTATGAACCACTGACTGTTGTTCCCTACTTGATAAACCGTGTGCTCGATCTACTAGAAACCTAGAGCTAACTGGTCAAGATTGGCCCCATCTTTCCCATCGTCTTCGTGCTCAAGTTTGTGGCCCCTAAGCTCTTTGTCAATTATACCTCACACGACCTTACATTCAGCCAGGTCATGTGCGTCAGTGCAGGGGATCGGGTAGTAGCCTCTACCCTTCTTGCCGTCCTTCTTCTTGAAGCATCAGCGTGGTTGTCCTATCTGCTCGACTGCCATGTTGTCAGGTGGTCTGACCTTGCGCTTGTTCTTCGTTTTCTCCTTCCAACTGGTCCCTTTGGAAGAGGCAGGCATCCAGGAGTCGGCTATTGCTTCATGCCAGTTTGACACTCTCGGGCCTTGGCAGCCTGCGCGCACTTGTCTGCGAGCTTGAAGGGCTCGGTAGTGCTCTCGACCTCCTTGGTGGCTAGCTTTTTGACCATCTTCTGATCTCTGACCCCCCTCTAGAACGCAATGACCATATCTTGCCTGTGATCTTTGGAATGGTATTCTGACATTTGGTGAAACGTCGAATGTAATCTCACAGTGACTTACCCTGTTGCTGCCTAACCTGATATAGGTCATTCTCGCCCCCTGGTCAGGTGTATGTTCCCTGAAAGTTAGTGATGAACTAGTCACATAAATCTTTCCAGGAATGAACTAACCATAGGGGAGGTTTATGATCCATGACTGAGGTAAACTGGTCAGGGCGATTGAGAATAGTTCACCATGCCCTTCTGTCGCCTCCCACGGCCTACACCATGGTGGTGTAGATATGTAGGAACTCCTTCAGGTTGATCGAGCCATCATATTTTTCAGCTAGGATCGGCTGAAACTTGTCCAATCAGCGCACCTCTTGTAGCCGGGCAAAGAAAGTGTTGCACCCCATACCGTAACAGGGACCTGCTTGCCGATGAGTAGCTTGACATGACTGGGGAGAGAGCCGATGGTCTTGCGGCCCTGGTGAGGGGACGAAGGAGTATGATGTCTCTTGAGGGGAAGGTGAGTGACAGGGCCGCTTGCCCTTTTCCTGCTCTCACCGGGCGTGATCCTCCAATTTCTGGGTGGCCCTCTAGCTCCGAATTACATTGCGGAGGTTGTGGTGGCGAAACGAGTCATGCAGATCAGTGGGTGGAATGTCCCAACAAGGTGGGGGTCTCCTTGTACTCCCTGTTACTGAGGGAGCGCAGGTTCCCTCCTTCCACGTAGTCCACTATGAACTCTACCGACCACCACCTCGATCACTCCTTGTGGTGGACGGAGTGGCAGCTACCACGGTCTGGAACTTAGCGGTCTCAACTGAGAGGGTGAGAACACACAGTTATGGTGCTACCAGTGAACTCTTTGGTACCGCCACCGACAAGTGCTAAGAAGTACTCTCATAGTTTGTAGGTTCTACGCTGGGGTCATTGCCTCATAGTCGAGCCACTGGCCATGGAGTGGTGAGACATCATGAGGGGGAGGGGGAACCCCTAATGCTCCTATTCCATATACGATGTGACGACCTTGAAGATGCTGCCGCCAAGGTATCAACCTCGGGTGGGTGCTCCTACGAGTGGCGTTGTAGTTACTGGGGCAATATAGGACCACTTCCATGCCTGGTGTCGGGCTGCTTTCGCTCTTGGTCTATGGCCTAGGGATCACCTCCAGTTCCTGTGACACGAGCCTCTCTGTTGCCCCCCATTGCAAGGGCCAACATGCAAACTTCATGATGTCTCGATGTCCCATGCTTGAAGTACACCAGGCTCGTCTGAGTCGTATCACATGACGAAAACATCGTGATGGTCGAGGCCCTCGAAACGAAACTCCATGATCATCATAGATCTAGACATGGGTAGCCCAACTATAGTCTCCAAATATGATGGCCCCTACATGGCACGCCAACTGTCGGGGGATAATCTCTAACAATGAATCTAGGGTATACCGGTCGATGGGTCTGTTGATTAATGTTTCTTCGGGTTGGATCTAATGGACTCAAGGACACGAGGATTTTATCTAGGTTCAGGCCTTCCATGGGATAATAGCCCTACTGGTACCCAACAATACTACAGGCAACCAACTAGGATACACATGCCTAGAGCATCACATCCTCGTCTTGATAGTCTTCAGCACCTTCACCCACTAAGCAGCACCACATTTGTCACATGGCATATGGAAATAGCAAGGGTGAGCACATGCTGCGCTCTGCAAGTGTGCATGAGAATAATGATATGTAGGCTTATAACAAGGATAAGTTGACTCAAGGTTTTATTTGCATAAATATGAATAATAAAATATAGTTAAGTAAAAACAATAAATTAAGTGAAATTTAACCCAACTTCGCACCAATATCACAACTAAGGTCAACACTTTGATTAAAACCTTCACCAAACGTACCATCTAGTACCACAAACCATATCCAAAACCATTCCAACTAATCATGTGAGGATCCTAGTCTCCCATAACCGTGGGCACGACTGTTATAACAATTTTACACTCTCCAGAGGTTGTCCAACTTTACCCACGAGTTATGATTTCCATGTTACCGTGTTTGCAAGACACTTGCACACTGCATGTGGTGTGCTGCAAGGAGATCACTATGAAGTATGTTCCATCAATTAGATCCTGGTAACCCAACATATGCAAGCCAGGATTCTAATCAATATGCTAAGCCTTACCCGTATTAGCCTGTGAGGACCCGTCCAAATAGTATTCAAATTAATCATCAGACGGATCATTATTCATAATCCAAACTCGATGATTAACCCGAATACCATTCCGGTAGTCCCGGCACGTGTTTTGTGCCCAAGGATTGGAACACATGCCTCCAACATAGTGCATCACAACATAGCTTAATAAAGAGCAAGTAATAAACATTTATATTACAAAAGTTAAGCATGCAACTGATTTCAACAGTTTACAACAAAAGCGAGCTAGGAGGAGACAAAACCTCTCAACTCCTAACCAACAAAAGATCTACGCAGCGGAAGAAAATAAACTATACAACAAAAGGATATGGAGCCACATGCCCTTAGGCTCCATATCAAGAACACCGAGTTCGGAGTAGAATGTGCTACTCCTGCCTGCCACCCTGATCGGTAGGCACAAAGTAGCCAAATATCGCCTCTTCCTCGCCAACCTGTGAACCTACATCAACTTAAGGGCAGCATCCTGAGTACGAAGGTACTCGCAAGTCTTACATAATATAGAGCACATATACATAGCTCGACTCCAAGGATCATGCATTAGCTGGTAGCAAGGATTAAACATGGTTAAGTGAATTAAAGCGGTAAGCAACCTAGACATATGTGTGTGCAACTAACTTGACCAACATATATGAAACTACCCTGCATCACCAACTGAACATAAGTAATTGTAATCAACATGTGTATCAAAAGTATAACAAGTACCAACTCTGACCACTCCCACATAACCACCATGTCCATACCACCACCCCAAACCCGAACCACAAATCCACAACGAACCTCTACGACCGATACGGATGAAACAATAGCATGCTCATGACCGAGAGCGTGGCAGTTCGAACTGTTTATACACCCTGCAGGGGGATACTCCTGGACCCACACGACACGAGGACCATACGGCTTGTGCCACCCGCTAAAGTGCACACAAGGGGGTACCTGTGACAACCTTTCCCAACCAGCCCCAACCGTGTGGGGCATGCATCGCTCGGCGCGGTGATACTAGAACTACTCCCGGAACAAACTAGTATCTCTTACAAGCCCGCCCGCTCACACTGTCGATGTTCACGCTCACAAAGCCACAGCTGCGAAGGTATTCGGCTCGCCTTACCATTAGATCGGCATGTGGTGAGTAAGGTAAGTGCTAAAGCCAACGGTACAGACGGACGGCCTTAAACGATGCAAGCGGTCTATGGTGCTCGGGTTTCCTCTCCCGACCTGCCCCCTGGACTTTCCACTGAGGCAGACGACACCCCTAACACCGCCCACATCTCGTCTCATACTCACCACTCACCAACCAACTCGCCATCAGCATGTATTTGTAATCAATAGTAATCCCTATACTCGCGAACAACGGAAAACACCGTCGTTCGACTTCTACCGAAAGACCTAAGCATTGCTAAGCATGTATATCATACTCGTACCTAGGTGTAACACCATCTCTAGGCTACAAGGAAATTACTTAAATAATTGACCAAGGTAGAAAGATGCAATCGGCATAGGTTCTACCCAAGGGTACCCGACACATGCATACATACATAAGCATATTCATCAATTGAGACTTCCAAATTTTACATGGGTGAAATATGTTAGTTGCTTGCCTTTATTCACTGGTTTACAAAGGTGCGGTGCCTCGGGATCAACCTCGCTCGCCGGGATTGTTGGTTCGGCGATCTCTAAAAAGAATAACGCGTGCAATGCAATGAGTATGAATGAAATGCAAATATATTCCACAATATGCATATAATAGATGAAAATATTTTTCCTAGATAGAACAAATCATAAGGAAACTAGCAAAATTGGATTCATCAATTTTGGACTTATGATGAATTAACGGTGAATTAATGAAGATTTAACCTAATTAATTAATCTCAGAAATTTAATTCATTATTTCATGTCTGAAGATATTTTTAGTAGGTAAAGTAGGTTATTATGAAACCAAAAAAATTTGTTTCATAATTTTTGGAGCTACATAGAATTTATTATAAATTTTACAAATTTCAGCAAGCAGTAACTATGTTGTCTAGGTGTACAGCAGTCAGACCGAGAGTCACTGGCGGTCAGACCGCCAAGACTCACGGTTAGACCACCCCAGAACAGAGAGTTTTGGCCCCTGGCGGTCTAACCGACCTTGGGGTGGCGGTTCCGGCGACATTTGGAGTGGGGACTTGGACCTAGAGCATCACATTGACTTCCTCTACCGCATAGGACAACATGCATACGTCGAAATCGACCAAAACTCGGCTATTGCTTCTAATTCATCAAGAACTCATGAACTTCAAACCCGTAGCTCAAAATTCAAAATCCAACCATCAAAAAGGTGGATTCTTGCCATGGGAGTTGAGGGGACTCACCCAAAGTCCTTTACCAAGGTTGTGGACCGTCGATTGAAGGAGGAAATGGAGGGAAAAGCTCGGGAGAAGAAGAAATCCGGTGTTCTTCACATTTCAACCCTAACACCAAAAGACACCAAATCCGGCTCAAATCCTTCGGGAATGAGCAAACAAATTGGAGGAATGGAATGCTTGTGAGCTTGTGATCGCAATGGTACCACATGCATACCTTGATTCGGCTCCTAGAGCGCGGATTTGAGGGAGAAAGGAGAGAGGAAGTGAGAGGGAGAGTGAGCTCTTGCTCCTTTGCTTTGGCTGGTTGGGAGAGGAGAGAGGCACGTGAGTGGGAGTGAGGGAGCAGGTGGGGCTGTTGCCCAAGTGGAGGGAGGGATGATGGGGCCGGGTGGGTTCCACATGTTACAGAGAAAGAGGTCTATTTTAACTACAAATTTAATTCTTTTCTCTCCCGAATTTCTTTCTCTCATCCAAATGATCTCAAACGAATTGCATTAGTAATCCGAATTATAATTACGCAAATTTAAACATCATGCTTAAAAGCATGATTATGCTTAATTGCATGATTAAGAATTTGGGACGTGACATAGCCTCGTGGTTGGTACGGTACTTCTTGGGTTGTCGCTCCATAGACTGATCCTTAATTCATGTTACTCATGGCAAAGACTATCCAATCGGGTAATAACCAACAAGAAACTTGACAAATGTTAAAGAACATTCAGAACCTAGGCAAATGTTAATGAAATCTAGAACCATCACAAATGTTAAGGACACCCAGAACCTATAATCTCACTTGGAACATATCCACAAATCCACCACATGAACTAACATTATCAAAGACAACTCTTTGCCCAAGTCCTAAAGTTCCATGTTGCTATATCAATTTCATTATCATCATTGCATATGCCTGTTAATCATGTATAAGACACTTCCCAACATTCCTGATAGTATGGATAAGCAATTCTACACATGACTAGAGAGAACTAGGTAACCCTAACATAGGTGACTACTCATCAAATTGACAATACATGTAATTTTGTCAAAACAAAATAGTTTAAATCATAGGAGCAATATGATCAAGAAGTACACTTGCCTTTTACCCAATGCTGCTTAGTGTTGTTGAAAATCTTGGTCTTGAAGTCCCTCAAACTATTTTGGAACGTTATTAACTAATCGTAAGAACTAACGACAAACAACACAAAGGAAAACACTAAGAACATCATACCAAACACTTTAAAAATATGGATGGATAGGTTGCGTTTTTAGAAAAATTTAGATGCAAGAATTTCCTAATCGGAGTTAGGATGAAAGAAAACAAGCTTTTGAGGGATGGATTAGACTGAAAAGGAACAGCTGGTTTACCAAAGTTATCTTCCTATGGGAAATGAGCTTTATTGCATAATCATTGCATCAGTATTTATAACATCATTGCAAGGTTCAAGAAGTATAGGCTAAGGAGGATACGGTGCTGACTTGGCATGCTATACAAGCGCTATCTTGGGTTAAAGAAGGGGTACGCTGAGGTCTAGTTTCGACCACCCATGATGGATCAAATGGCCAGAGGTTACGCTTCTAGGTTGAGGATATCGCTAGTGACTCTACATAGCAGCGGCGGCTCAGGTTTCATCGGAGACAACGATCGGGCACGTGGCCACTGACATTGACGTTGGGTTTCAGTGGTGTTTCAGCAAAACAAGGGAAGCATGGTGTAGAACTCGGAAGGCTAACTCAGCGATATGGTTAGTTTTAGAAGGGATCATCCGAGATAGCAGCTAAGTAGCAACAACTGCTCTCAGATTCAACTATGGCTATGTCTAGATGCAGTGATGAAGATGCATGCATTCCTAAAGATTGGCTATGAAATTTGATAAACCATCTGAATAGAGGCATTCATATTTCCTAGAAACACAATGCTATAGAACGGGTTTGGCCAGATCAATCCATGAGAGGAAGAATGATCAGTGGAGATGAGATGGGTGATGGCTACAACATTCTATGGTTGGAAACTACAATCCAGTTGTGTAGCTGCACAACCAGTGAAGACTCCAAGGGTCATGTATAAGACTCCATGGGACATGCTATGACGTAGGTGGCACATCCATACGACTTCTGGGTTGACACAGAACGCGAATGCAAAACTGGTGCGCATGCAGAACACGTTTAGGCATTGGACAATGGGCATGGTGACCTTGATCCCAATAGCATAGCTGCTCTATTGGCTGAACTATTTTTGTGGAGTGTTTAAGAGATACTAGGGGCACACACTGGTGAAAGGGCATGGCAATCGTTCCACTGGTCGGCCAAAAATGCCAATGCCAATCAGCAATGGCGCGGTTGTCCGTGACAGTGACTACTGTGGTGGCATAGATCGGGCTTTGGTCGGGGCTAGGGCTTAGCTAGGGACTTAGTATAATGTTAAAATAGGGGTAAGGGAGAAGGAGGAGTCCTCACCTTGCTTTGATGGTCGGGGAGGTGGTCATCGGGGCGATGAACGACAACGACAACGGTGGCATTGGAATTCAGACTCGCGTTTCTGTTGCGTTGCTACATATATGCATGTTTCCTCTTGTGGCAGTGTAGAAGACTTCATGGTACACATAGTGACATGGTCGATGCATCGAAAGCACTTTTGGATGGACGGGAACATAGACGGGTTCACTAGGAACGGAGATGCCAATCCACGGTCATGCTGTTGGCAGTGAGAATGATGGTCGTGGGGGCATGGTGTTTGCAAAGGGGAGACATGGCTGTGGTGTAAAGAGACCTAGAGGCATCGGGAGGCTTCTATATATAGGGATGAAGGTGTGATGAAGAGATAAGAACGGCCAAAGTCTGGGTACGGGTTGGATTTTGAGTCTGTTATGGTTGCCTTCTCGCAACCTTATATTCCGAAGACAATATCTCCACCATTCGCACTCAAAATTGGACATTTTTGGACTCTAATTTATAGTACTTGAAATGATCTACAACTTTGGTATTCATTAGAACATCTCGAAACGCTATATTGATTTTCAAAAACACATCACAAGATAAACTGTTTGAACTCGGACTTATCTGCGTAGTACTGATTTTGAGGGCCATAACTCCCAGGCCCATTATCCAAAAGGGACTCCCATAGGTGTAAATAGAAGCTCTCGACGATACCTACAACTTTGGTATTGTCAGTATTTGCATTTGAGTCCTTCTTGAACTCCAAAATTGTGTGGAAAGATGAGGCGGTCCAGGACTCCATGAATATTTGTAGATTTCGTGGATCCTGTGTATTAGAGCCTTGGCATGGACATGATTGGGTCTGAGGGTACTTGAGGCATATGTAGGGTGTTAGAAAAGACACTTTTGTAGAGAAATTTGAATAAGGTTTGAATTTGAATTGAGTTTGGAGTGAATTTTGAGAGAAAGGAAAGATGAGGGTATACAAGAATGGGAGTAGATAAGAAATTTAAATTTGGATTTGGATAGAATTTGAGGAAAAGAAAAGATTAATTTTAGACAAGGATTTGGATAAGATTTGAATTGAACTAGAGAATGATCAGGTATGATCAATGATTGAATAGATGATGAGTTCAAGGATTTTGAATTCCATGTTAGACTTAGGTGTTCATCAATTCACTAGCTCTAACATCAAACACCTGTTATTGTAGAAGCATGAGGTGTACCTGTGTTCAGTGAGGCCATCTTGGAGATCAATGTGGAGATTTAGTCGGTGTAAGCGTAGCTGAGTTGGTGTAGACCGTCAGTGGAGCCCGTGTGTAGTCGAGGTAGTGGTGGCCGGCTCGGTGAAGACGATGGCAATGCAGAGGAGTTCGGTGTAGTTGTAGAATGCCAGGGAGAAGGTCGGCGGTGGTGTCGATCTTCGCTCCGTTGGTAGCGCCCTAATGATCATGTTAGGGTTTTGTAGTGTTGAGAAGAGGCTAATCTCGCATGAACTGAAAAACACATAGGTGCCAGCTCTCCACTATTTGTTTTTGCACTGCATGGAATGGGACCAAAATCAAAGTTGGTTTTCGCCTCCGTCAAGGTGTGTAGGTGGGCCTGGCCCCTTAGGACTTGGTTTGTTAGTTAGTCGAGATAAACCAACATTCTCCTCCTTGATCGTAAAGCTAACATCATAAGCCCACTCTCAATGAAATAGCACACCAAGGAAAAGCATTCTAACGGCTAATTAAATACTACTAAAATACAAATATCTATAGTGTACCACTCCATCTCGAATGGAAATTCATTAAGCTTAATGGAAGTTGGTTTGCTTTATGGTCCTCTTAATCTAGAATCATAGACTTTCCAATATGGGGTGGTAAGCCTTTAGTTAGCAGATCCGCAAGCATTGACTTAGTACATATTTGCTTGCCACTTATTGTTAATCCTTGATTCTATCTTTTACAACATGATACTTAATGTCGATACATTTGGCAGCACCACTCGACTTGTTGTTAGTTGTATAGAAAACTGTGGGTTGGTTATTGTAGTATAACAAAAGTGGCTTTGAAAATTCTATTGACGACTCTTAATCCTGGGATAAAGTTCTTTAGCCATATAGTCTGTCCGGTAGCCTCATAACATGTTACAAACTCAGCTTGCATTGTTGACGATACTGTAAGTGTCTATTTAGAATTTTTTTTCATGAGATAGCTCCTCTAGAAAGGGTGAAGATATAACTTAATGTGGATTTCTTAGTATCCGCATACCCCGCAAAGTTTGCATCTGAATGGCCAACAACTTTGAGGTTATCGGATTTTCTAAATATGAGCATGTAATTCTTAGTGCCTTACAAATAGCGAAGGTCTTCCTTAACGGCTTTCCGGTGGTTCGATTCTAGATTTGACTAATATCTGCCAAGCATCCTGGTCACGAAAGCTAAGTCAGGGTATGTACATACTTGAGCGTACATAATACTTCCAACAGCTGAAGCGTAAGGAACTGGCTACATTTGATCAATTTCATATTGTTTCCTTGGACATTGAAATGTCCCAAACTTATCACCCTTAACAATAAAAGCAGGCATGGCAGAGCACTTATGCATATTGTATTTTTTTGTACTCTGTCAATGTATGCCTTTTGAGATAAACCTAATACTCCTTTGGATAAATCTTGATGAATTTCAATGCCAAGAACATAAGAAGCTTCACCGAGATCCTTCATATCGAAATTAGAGGAAAGAAATCTCTTGGTCTCAAGCAGCATATCCTTATCGCTGTTGGCCAATAGGATATCGTCCACATAAATAAATAAGATGGTGAATTTCCCCCTTTAAACTTTACATAAATGAAGTTATCAACTTTATTTCCTTTAAAGCTAAAATTTCTAATGAGTTTATCAAACTTGAGATACCACTGCCTAGACGCTTGCTTTAGACCATAAATTGATTTCTTAAGGTGACATCCCAAATTATCCTTGCCTTCCATGACAAAACCTTCAGGTTGAGCCATGTAAACATTTTCTTCCAAGTCACCATTAAGGAATGTCGTCTTTATATCCATCTGATGCAACTCTAAATCATAATGCCCTACAAGTGCCATAATTATTTTGAAAGAATATTTACTTGATACAGGAGAGAAAATCTCATTATAGTCAATCCCTTCTCTTTGCGAGAAGCCTTTAGTTACGAGCCTTGCTTTGAACCTTTTGATTTTCCCCTTAGAGTCGTGCTTGGTTTTGCAGACCCATTTACAGTCTACTATTTTGGCTCTGGCAGGTTTTTCTACTAGATCCCATACATCATTATCGCTCATATACTTTAATTCGTCCTTCATGGCATTAAGCCACTCAGGTGAATGCTCACTTATCATGGCCTCTTTATATGAGTTGGGATCTTCTGCCTTCCCTATATCATTAACATCTTCATTCATATAGACAACGTAATCATTCGAGATGGCAGGTCTCCTATCACGCTGTGATCTTTTGATCAGTTTATTAGGCATTGCAGGACCAGGACTGGGTACTGCAGGGGACTACTGAGGCTCATCATTAGGTGTATCATTAGGAATTTCAGAGACCTCAATAGGGAGTCCACTGACTAGTTTCTTCTGATGGTGCAACCACATGGGGCAAAGGGGTGTAGAGCTCTTGGATCTTTGGATCTAACTTTCCAATATGTGGATTAAAAACTTTAGCTTTAGCTGCACAACCTCACACTCATAAATACTTCAAAGAGGTTTTTTTTTCTAGTCTATAATTCGAAAGGTATTTTTGGAACTAATTTACTAGGAACCCGATTAAGAATGTGCGTGGCTGTCTTAAGTGCCTCCATCCACAATCCAACTGGTAAACTAGAATAGCTGAGCATACTTTGCGCTATGTCCATAAGTGTGTAGTTGCGTCGCTCAGCTACACCGTTATGCTAAGGTTCACCAGGTATAGAATATTAGGCTACTATGCTATTTTCTTGAAGGAATCTAGCAAAGGGACTAGGGACTTGCCCGTAAGGGGCATGTATCCCATAATACTCTTCCCATGATCCGATCTCATTGCTTTAATCTTTATGTTGTGTTGATTTCTGACTTCAGCCTTAAATATCTTGAATTTATCGAGAGACTCAGATTGATCTTTAATGTGATAGATATAGCCATAACGAGAGAAGTTATCAGTGAAGGTAATGAATGAATCAAAATCATACACCGATGTCACAGTAAAAGGACCATAGATGTTCGTGTGAATTAATTCTAATAATCCTATACTCCAAGTGGCCCCTTTCTTTATTTGCTTAACGTATTTTCCTTTAATGCAATCTATGCAATGGCTAGAGTCGGAGAAGTTTATGGGCTGGAGAATCCCTTCCTTAATGAGACACTCCATTATCCCTCTCAAAATGTGGCCTGAACGACAATACCACAGTTTCAAAGAAGTCTCATTAATTATACTTCTATTTCTCTTATGGCTCACATCACAGGCATTCATAGACACAGATGATTCATTAAGAGGAAGCATATAAAGTTTTTCTTGTCGGATGGCAAGACCAATAACATCTGAATTAAACTTAAGAATGCACTTATTGTCTCCAAAATTATAATGAAAACAATCATCATCTAACATCGAAACTGAAATGAGATTCCTCCTCATGGTAGGAATATAAACTACATTATTCAGTCTAAGAGTGAAGCCACTATCAAGAATTAATAGAAGGGATCCGACAGCTTCAACTACAGCTTCCTTCCCATTGGCCACTCTAAGACTTCACTTCCCCTTTCCTAATATTCTCACGGTAAGGAATCCCTGTAAGGAGTTGGTAACATGCACAGTGGCACTTGATTCAATCCACCAGGAATTAAAGGAAAAATCAGCATAAAGAGATTCATCAATGAATGTTATTAAATCATTACCCTCCTTTGTGAGCCACTTTAGGAAACCAATACAATCTTTCTGGTAGCGGTCCTTCTTGCGGCAAAAGTGGCATCCATCATCCTTAGGTTCTTCAAAGGCAGGAGCAACAGGAGCAGGTGCCTTGGGCATCCTCTGCACTGCCTTGTCGTGCTTAGCGATGAAATGCAGCTTCTTCTTAGTGTTGAAATCTCCTTGGAATTTCTTTTTGTTTCTAGGGCTACTAACATGATTAACAAAATATTTCTTTTCATCCCTCAGCTTCTCTTCCTCTTTGACACACATCTAGGTACTGTAGTTAATCTTAAAGGGAAAAATACATCTGAGTATTGGTGTCAAAGAGGAAGAGAGACTTAGGTGTTCATCACAAGCTCTAACATCAAGCACTCGTTATTGCGGAAGCCTGAGGTGTACCTGCGTTCGGTGAGGCTATCTTGGTGATCGGTGAGGAGATGTAGTCGGTGTAGGTGTAGATGAGTTGGTGTAGACCGTCGGTGGAGCCCACGTGTAGTCGAGGTAGTGGTGGCCAGCTCTGTTGGCAATGCCCTAATGATCGTGTTAGGGTTTTGAGGTGTTAGGGAGAGGCTAACATCACATGAACTGAAAAAAATGCAGGTGCCAGCTCTCCCCTATTTATTTTTGTGTGCACGGAATGGGGCTAAAACCAGAGTTAGTTTCCGCCTCCGATCAAGGTGGGTAGGTGGGCCTGGCCCCTTAGGACTCAGTTTGTTAGTTAGCTGAGATCAACCAACATTCCAACCATTAAGATTCTAACTTAATCACTATTTATTTTTGTAAAATCCTTTTCAAAATCTTTTTCACTCAAAACACCAAAGAGAAAGAAAAATAAAAAAAGAACTCTAATACATTACCTGGATCCTAGCAAAATCCAACATAAAATGCACACAAAATAATAACTTAGGTTGCTTGGTTGTTTATGAAAATAGGTTTTAAACCTATTGTACTGATGAAGCTATTCAATAATCTTGAAATTTTTTAAAAAGTTGAAAAATCTCAAAGCTAGGGTGTTACAACTAGTCATGCAATCATGACCAACTTATAATAAGTACCATATTGCACAAAGAATTAACATGGGAAAGGAAACAAGAATACTCATAGCGCATAGATTGTCTATGCGGTGGAGGATGTCGAGGCCATGGCAGCGCGTGATGGATGATGTTGGGCCGAGGCGACATGATGAGGAGGTCGTGGCCATGTGACCGCGTGGTAGAGATGTCATGCTAGGTCAATGCGGGGAAGGACGTAATCCTCCAGTTTCTACAACACCTACACCATTGCAAGTCCTATAGCATGAGCTTGTGCACATCAATTAAATCATGAGGTGAGCTCATTCCTCTCTATTCATATTCATACTTATAAGGATGGGATGCTACTAAATAAATCTTATGATGTTTTACTACTTAGAAATATGGGAGAAGACATCTCAGCATGCTGGCCCACTTCAGATGGTTGCCATGTCAGTTGGCCACCTCTACACCAACTTGTTGGCGTATATTCCAAAGAATGCCACCACCTTTCCATGGTCACAACAAATCCTGGATGCCACCATTCCACAACCTGGATGTGATAGTACACATTAATCCATTAATTTACATAAAAATTTAATCTCATTTGGAGTTTATAAATTATTTATGAATTTTGAAAGTTTTAATCAATTGTTTGGAAAATCAATAGTACAAACGGTTGGCAATTAATAACCATCTGTACTATTAATAATATAGATGGGTCATTATGACAACCCATCTGTAGTATTAACTAAGGACATACAATGCGTTATAATGACCCGTGTGTTCTATAATAGTACAAACATGTTGTTATTTTGGACTATGTGTACTATTAATAGTATAGACTATCGGGAGTAACGACCCATCTATATTGACCCCAACTATAACTACAGCACAATCATCTCTAACCCCTAGCCACCACCTTCCATTCCTGCGTCGCTACCTTTTTCCTTAAGCCTAGCATGGCCGCCGCTCCTTCCCAGCGACCTCCACGATGACCTGGCTGCCCAAGGTTCCGAAACGACCCTAGCCTCATCGTCGACCCAACCGCCATTCCTCCTCGATGTTCTAGCCTCCCTGACAACCCAGTGGAGCCCGCCGATGACCCTGACCTTCCTCCCCTGCCGCCCTCCACTTTGCCACAACTGACTCTCTAGCAGTTGCCTCTCCTTCGCCCTGCAGGATTCTGATGAGGCCTCTTCTCTCTGTGGGCTTAGGCCAAGTTGTCTTGCCTTCGCGCAGCAAGACCCTGACAGGGATTTGGCTCTCAATTTTCTAGTGATATTACAACTATTTTTACTTGGCTAACCACCTATTTTTCCTGGCCGTCTCTATGACCAATGAATCTCATGCAAAATGACATGAATGATCATGGAATCTTCAGCATGCAAGCTAAAACAGATATACCAGCAGCGAGCTAGCTCTAGCTAATACCTGTACCACTCATAGAAATCCTAACTAATAATACAGAAGTGTACATGACTGTACGTACACTGACCACTAACCTAGAGAACCTAATTAAGAAGTTTAATTTACAAGAAATTTCAGAAATTATCAGTTCTTGATCTTCTTAACAAGTTTGATGCAAGTTTAATGCTGTGAATGTTAAGGTAGCAATCAGTAAAAGCAACTGTAAGTACGTAGCACTAATAGAAGTACATCAGTGATTGTAGCTCTCTACCCAATCAACACAGTTTACAGTAAAATCGTGTTTTGACCTATTGAAGGTAGTTAAACAAAATCAGGCAGGCTTTATAGGGATGAGGAAAGAAATAAGGCTCATCTTGATCGGTTATATGTGTGTTGGTTATCCAAGCTAAGTGTGAGAATTTAAGCAGGTCAGATCATCTGTCAGCTCTAAGTCCAAGCTAAGTGTGAAAATTTAAGCAGGTCAGATCATCTGTCAGCTCTAAGTCCAGAATGAACAAACTGGGGTCTGATTTGGCATGGCTCATAAATAAAGTATAGATGAAAATTTGGCTCACATTTTCGCATGTTTTTCCTTTTTGAATTGGTTCTGGGACAAGCTATTTTTTTATGTTATGTTTGAGCTAAGTTAATCTTTATTATTTTTTTCTCCTAGTTCTGCAAATTCTCCAAAACATAAATATAATGCACAAGTAAGCTGTACTTGTTCTTGCAGCTACTTTGGTTTAATTGCAGTAGTAGGTGAAGGTTGATGTGCAGCTTACACTGGGCTTGTTCTATTTAGGGTGGTTGGTCATTGTTTTATTTTTATTATTATTTATTCCTCAAATTGTTTCTTAATGACACAGTAAGAAAACTAGCTCAAGAAGACTATAAGCTAAATAGAACTTGGAATCTATAAGCACCATCTTCGTAAAAGAAACTGTATTTATTTGCCAGTTTTTTATTTAAAATACTGCTATCACTATAAAAAACTATTTTTTGAGACACTTAGGATAATTTTCTACAGACGGTTTATTTGAAAAACCACCTGAACAATTGGTGACGGCCTCTTGCGGTTACGGACCGCCTGTGCACAGGCGGTTCCTTATGTGAACCGCCTCTGGAAATGACCATCCATTAAAAAATTCATAACTTTTGTATATAAAGTCGGATGAGGAAAACATCTATATGAAAATTGTAGCTCTCAATGAGATCTACAACTCTGTAGTTGACATTTTTTTTATTTGAAGTCATTTAGATATATAAATAATTATTTTAAGTTTTAAACGATTATTTGGGCATTTAAATAATTTTAAATGAAAAAATTTTCAACTACAAAGTTGTAGATCTCGTCGAAGGCTACAATTTTTATATAAACTTTATTCTAATCTGACTTCGTATGAAAAAGTTATGAATTTTTAAAGATAAGCTGTCACATATTTCCACAGGCGGTTCCTAATGTGAACCGCCTTCTACAGGCGGTCCGTTTAAAGAACCGCATGTGGAAATGGGTGATAGTTTATCTTCAAAAATTCATAACTTTTTCATACGAAGTCGGATGAGGATAAAGTTTATATGAAACTTATAGCCCTCGACGAGATCTACAACTTTGTAGTTGAAAAGTTTTTCATTTGAAGTCATTTATATGCCCAAATAATCATTTAAAGTTTCGGATTGTAGATATCAAAAGGATTACATACGCTCATATGTTCAGTAGTCGTTCTCTGGTGTGATGGTGGGGAGGTATCGCGCAACCCGACAGGTTTGAAGTTCGAGTGCCAAAAACCGCGTAGCGCGTGTATTTCACGCGAAAAATGCATGACTTGTGACTTGCGACGTCGCGACCGCGTGGGGTTCCTGGTCGGTCCAAAAAATATTTTTGCTTTTTTTCGGTTCAAAAAATATCGATTGAGGGACCGACTATCGCAAGTGGTCCGCTTACGGAACCGCATGTGGAAATCAATTTCCACAGGCGGTCCACTTAAGGAACCGCCTGTGGAAATCAATTTCCACAGGCGGTTCCTTAAGTGGACCGCATGTGATAATAGATTTCCACAGGCGGTCACTTTTGCGCCTGTGAAAATCATTCATTTCTATAGGCATTCGATCGCAGGCAGGTGTACTAAACGCCTGTAAAAACGAGTTACCACCCGCCTCTAGAAATAATTTTTGTAGTAGTGTATACCACATTGAATTATGATGTTACTGCATGTTTGTTAGTTGAATCAACTACAATATGTAGTTTGCTTGTCATGGATGGAAAATGAATGATATGAGGCCTCTGTTAAGCCTACAATGATTAGGTCAATTTCAGATTTTAGCTTCCATATTTGGTGGAAGTAGTGTTTAGGTTGAGCAAAGTAGCTATGATCTTCTACCCCAAATGTGGAGGCCAAAATTACTGGCCAAAGGACTGAGGCAAATTATGTTTTAATTTATTGACAGATGATGATGATGATGTTGGATAGCTAAGAAGTTGTTTGCCCTCTCAGAAATTGCATGCAACTACTGAGTGCATTGCATTTAATTGATAGTTTTGCATGCGGTTTCTAGAGGTGAACGGTTTTAAATTTATTTATTTTGCTATCCAAATTTTGATGCCATAGAAGATAGATGTGTTTTTTTGTATTTTGTTTTTTTTAATAGAAGCTAGATGTGCTTTTTTTTGGCAAATGATGATGTTGGATAGCTATATGTCATTCGCTTTTTATGAAATTGCACGCAGAAGTAACTGAATGCTATCCAAATTGTTGAACTTAGTAGCTTCTACACTCAATTTTGGAAGAGGGGGTTGTCTTCACTAGTATAGTGTTGCTATCCAAATTCTGATGCCATTCTTACACAATTCAGTCAGTTGCTGCTTCTCCTCCATCCTTTCTAGCTTTTCTTCCCTCTAGTCTTGAAGATGATGTTTGGCAAATGATGATGTCTGGAGATAGCACAAGTCCCTCTAGTCTATATAGCACAAGTTCTACCATTGTAACAATTTTTAATAAGCATATGAATTTTTCCTATTTCGAAGATGGCGTCTGGAGATAAATGTGAACTGCCTCAGGTCTCTCCCCCTCAATAAGAAGAGGAGGCCACTCAGGAGAAAATAGGACAAACTCCAGTGCAAAAGCGAAAGCAATGTGGCTAAGGAAAAAAATCAAGTGCCTACGGGTCACTACACCATAACTCATGTCAATAAGGAAGTGTGCCAATATTGTCTCTGCAAGCTCAGGTAGACTTCCAAAGAGCATGCGCCTCACTTGGAAGGATAAGGGTCTGAATAACCTATGCCAATTGGAAGACTGTGTCGTAGAATGAAAAAACTTTCTATGGGAAACAATTAAAGGCTTATTCGACATCCCTGAAAGATCATTGGAGGAAGTGGAAAGACATGCACTAGCCAAGATGTGCAAAGCATGGAAGACCTTCAAGACCAAGCTGTACAATACATATCTAAAGCAGGATCTGATCCCTAACCGCAATGGTTATGGGTACTTGGCAAATCGATGGTAAGAGTTTAAGGAGAGGTGCCAATCAGAGGAATTTCAACAGTAGAGTTAGACTAACAAGGTGCGCCAGGCACACAATAAGCTCAACACCAGTGGGTACACATGCAAAGAGTTGGACAAAGATAGGGAGGATGAGCAGGCAACTTAGGAGAATTACTCCACACCATTTTCCCAGATCTCAGAGAGGTGGGTTAGGAACTGGTATCGAGGGAGGGTCGTATGCTCGTCTTATGGCTCCATCACCTTCAGAAAGCTAGAAACCGAGCAAGTTGCCCAAAGGATCCTACAACTTTTGGAAGAAGCCACTCAAGAATCATTTTAGCCATCTCGGGAAAAAGATACACTAACCTCGTCTCTGTGAAACAAAGAGTACCCGGGTCACATGCGTGGTGTAGGGGTTATGGTTCCAGGGATTCCCTGATGATACTAGTTCGTACAGGAGCCAAAGGAGAAACAAGGCTGAGCACGAAGCAATGGAGCGTGAATGGATAAGAACATAGATCATCATTGAGCTTGAAGAAAGGATGAAAGAAATGATGGAATAGTGAGTCGAAGAGCGAGTATGGGCTATCAGGCAGCAAGATGCAGCCATGATACTAGAATCTCCACCAGCTCGGCACCAGGGTAGCTGCACACTCGCACCACTTGGCTCTCCATATAATATCCTCCATCCAAAAGACTTTCTTATTGGTGGATTTCTAAATGAACACCGCATCAATGATAATCCACATGAGGTCCTTAGACACAGATTCCCCATCGATGACATAGAGAAGACCACCAAGTGCATGCTCCTACTGCCCATCACTATTGGCTTTGATCCCATCATTGAGGTCGGCATAGGATTGGCATTTACATGCGCTGGAGAATAGATGATTGATGGAGTCCCGCTACAACATGGTTACACCAAAGTGGGAGTGGACATGGTATATGGGAATTGCACTTCTCTCCCACTTCCTATTCCCTAGGAAGATGATGTCATGACACTTGAGGATGCCGTCCACTCCATCCTGTGGCCATAAAAGTTCATATCCCTTGTTGCCCCTCTATCGCCTCTATAGCCTCGATTGCTACCGTCTCCAGTATGTGATGACAGTGACTTCTTTTTCATCATGCCATGCCAAAGGTCAAACCTTCTTCTGCGCCACATGACAGACAATTGTCCAGTAAATCTGGCGAATAATCCACCAAAATGGCACCTCTCGGAAAATGCAAAACCAGGACATAGCTGGCAAAGGACAAGGAGGAAAAAGAAGAACCCCTATCAAACACCTATGTGGCAGGCCAACCTTTAGTGAGGTAGAAAGAGTTAGAGAGAATGGTTTGGGTAAGTCAGATTCTACATGACGTTTACATGAGGAGGTGCAACGAGGACAAACATATTCCTTCTTGTTTCAACAACAAGTACCAGTGGAAATATTTCCTCCAACCAAGCTGATCCTTCATGGTATGCATCGATGATTTATTCCTCATATACCATCGTGACTCCCTCGACATCAGCCTAATGAGATATTGGACACTGTAAGTGTTATTAATCATGGACTATGCTTAATGAGCTACCTAATTCATTGATATATTTTTTCATTAACATTATTCGTATGTGTAGATGTATGATTCAAGAAACTAGGAATTAGAATTCTCGGATTCCTCGACCCACAGGTCGTATGTGGCCCAATTGTTAGTAACTCACTGGTGGAGGTCGAGGATTACATCATAGACGCCATGGTCATGCTCGGTAGAATGAAGGACCTCATTTCTACCATACAACTATACAACCATTGGATGTTAGTTTGTATCTTTCCACAGAATCAACACTGCACATACTTCTATCCCAGATAGTACAAAATAGAGAGGTATTCAAATTTGACAGACCTGCTGACAAGGGTGTTTATGAAGTATGTTTCAAAGGGCAGACTTATACAAAATAGAGAAAACCCCAGCTCGAACCACCAACATAATTTCCGGTAATAATTCCTCTATTGCACATGAATTTACCATTATAATATGCATTCTGTCGGAGGATGAATTCCTGTCACAGGGATCCCGAGAGACCCCTTTTTAAAGATTCGGCCGGGGGGATGATCCTGAACGAGTTCGTCGGAGAAATAAATGGAAGTGGAAATAAATGCAACGGCCGGTGGTGGGGGATGATCGACCTAGTGCAAAGAGAAATAAATGCTCCGGAGTTTAGACAGGTTCGGGCCGCACGGGGGCGTAATACCCTACTCCTGTGTGGATGCAATATCCTTCCTTGAAGGGAATCCTTCAAGGATGTATCTGGTTACAAGGGTGTATTGTCTAACAGAGAGCTTGAGGCTCCCTTGCTCTAGCTCTACTCGAGCTTGCTTGTGGTGTTCTTCGGATGCTTCAGGGGAGCTTCAGGGGCGATAGCTTCTTTTTGGAGAGATAGCTTGATCCAGGTTGATCCATCTTTCTGTGTTATCCATCCCTTCCTTTTATGCACTCGCCGACCACGACTTACCCCAAATGGGAAAGAGGGGGTGCAAGTTCCAAGACGCCACGGAGAAAGGCGTCATCATTCCCTCTGGGCGAAGTGACAGGGGCGGTGGAAAAACGCGGCGCGCATCCGACCACCCGTCACTGTGGACGTCCTGGCGCCGTTGAGAGGGCCCACCGGGCGGCCACAGAGGCACCCAGCATGCCCACCCTGTCTTGTTCTTCTGCCAGGGCAGGGTGGCAGGCGGAACGCTTTGATCCTGGCAACGTTATCCTGAGATACCCCGGATGATACGGGACGGGACCCGTGCAATTAATGGACCCACGCCCCTCTGCCAAAGCATGACAGGGACTGACAATGCGGCGTGGGCAGTTGGAAATGTTAGGATGTCACTAAATGCGGCTTTGGACCTTTGACTGGTTGACACCTCGCCGACGGGTCCTTCTGGGTCGTCGGGGCGACAGGTGATCTTGCGCGAACCTTCGGGGAACCGGGTGCAGCCCCATGCACCCGAGCACTCTCTCCTGAGCACTTTTGCAGAACCTTTGGGGAACCGAGTGCTCGGGGGCTGCCACGTGCAACCCCGAGCACTCTCTCCCGAGCCCTTCTGTAGAACCTTCGGGGAACCGAGTGCTCGGAGGCTGCCACGTGCAGCCCCGACCACTCTCTCCCGAGCACTTCTGTAGAACCTTCGGGGAACCGAGTGCTCGGGGGCTGCCACGTGCAGCCCCGAGCACTCTCTCCCGAGCACTTGGCTGTTCGGCCCATCGGGGGACTATGGTACTCAGGGGCGAGCGGGCACCTCCCCGAGCACTTTCTTCCCGGTACTTGGACTCTGCGGGTCATCGGGGAACTGGGTGCTCGGGAACCAGAGGCTGTGGCCCCGAGTACCTTCTCCCGGAACTTAGATTTTCCTCATCCTGCAGGGGGGACCTCACGGGATGGTGACACATGGCGGATGGCCGGCCTGGTCTCGGGACTCAGGGACCCCCGGTTCCTGATACACCGACAGTAGCCCCCGGGCCCATTGGTAGGTGATGGCACGGAGACTACGGATGGGCCCTTCGTCGCGGTCGAGGCCGAGGCTGGCGTGGACGCCACATGGCATGCTTTCGAGAGGTGGCCTTTTTAGACCCGGGCCTTGGGTACGACCCAGCGGGGAGACGAGTAGACGCGTGTCCACACAACTCCTGAAGGGTATGACGACCGTACAGGCGGCACGCGCGGCAGGCGCGCAGATCGAGGAAAATACGCCTGGCAGCCGCTGACGCCGCATGATCGGCGGGAGATTCGCCTGGCGGTTGCGCCGATCGAGGGGGCGTTTCGCCAAGCGAACCGTTGGGCGGCAACATTTGAACTTTGAGATATAAAAGGGGGAGGGGATCGATCCGTCCCCCTCTTTACGCCTTCCTGCACTCTTGCTCTTGCCTCCTCCGTGCTCTGAAGCCCTTAGAAAACTTTCAGGTGACCGGAGCACTTCTCCTTCTCTCTCTCCACCACCAAAGCACCTCCACTCCTGCCGAGATGCCGAGAGTCGGAGGAGGCCGTCGCGACAAGGCTCCGGACAACATTCTGCCGGAGTCTCGTCTGAGGAACGAAGAGGCGGCGGCCAAGATTAGGAAGTTGTTGGTGCCCGAGGGGCAAGAGGGAGCCGTGGTGGTGACGCCGGCGAGCTTGACGCCGGCGACAACCGTTCCCGGGCGGATTGTTCTCTTCACCTCTTTCGTGGCGGCGGAGTTGGTGCCGCCGTTCTCTACCTTCTTCCTCCAAGTTCTTGAGACCTACGGCATCCAGATGGTGCACCTGAGCCCTAACTCCGTCATGGTGTTGGCGATCTTCTGCGGGAGCGGGCTCGGCCGTGCTGGTTCTACACCGGGCCTGAGGACATCACTCGGACCCAAATCAGCGCAAGCTGGGACTTGGGCCCAGCGGAGCTGAGGGGCATGACCCGAGTGATCACCGGAGTGGAAGACATGAGCCGGGCGGAACTCCCGTGGCCGGAGATGGCGCTCTGCGCCAATCCTGATCGGGTGGCGATCATGGCGCAGCTGCCGGAGTTCGATGCCCAGGGGCTCGTGGACCGACCGAGGAGCCGGAGCACCGAGGCCTCCGAGCTCCCTGGGTTGGACGAGCTGCTCTGCGAGGAGGCTACGAACAGCTCGGCGTGGGCTGGCGACGGGGCCGCTGCGGGCAGCAGCCGCCGCACCAGAGAGGAGGGCACCACCGACACTGCAGTGGTGGTGGCGTCGGGGGATCGGGGGAAGCGCCCCCGAGTCTTCATCTCGGTGCCGGACTCCCCGTCGTCGCCGTCGGCAGCGGCGGCGTTCCTGGTCCTGGAGCCGTGACTCGTGCGGATGGGGCCTGGCCCGGCGCCCGAGAGCCACGCGGCGGCCCCGTCGAGCCCCCAGCGAAAGAGGCGACGGGAGGACTCCGGGCCGGCGCCGCCAGACCCGGACTTCAGGCTCCCGGTGGCCAAATGGCAGTATCGGGGGACGACGACCGGGTAAGTTTCCTTCTTCGCTCTTTCTTGGGCGCTCCTTGCCCGAACTGAGCTTCGATTTTAATCTTTGTCTATCTCCCATAGGCCGACCGTGGGCGCCACCGTGATTGAAGGGGCGCGGGCGCCGAGGCCAGAGCTAAGCCCGCCGGCCGGGTCGATGCAGGCCGACGCAGCGACGGCGGGGGCGCCAACGGTCGTGGTGGCCATGGGGAGGATGGCAGAAGCGGCGGCCGAGAGGAGGATGGAGCAGTCGTCCGAGCCCTCGGCGCAGGCAAAACCTACCCCGGGCATGCAGAGCCCGGGGCGGATGATGGTGGAGATAGTGGCCTTGCCGGGGCCGGCGGATGCGGCGGCCGAGGCAGGAATGCGGCCGCCGCCCGAGTCTTCGGCATCGGTGGAACCTACTCCGGGCAGGTAGAGCCCGGGGCGGATGGTGGTGTGGCATCCCATGGAGACCTCGGACCCCCCGGAGGCGATCTGCGGGGAGGCCGACGCTCCACCGGCGCCCGGCCAGCCCGCCGACCCCCTCCTGGCCGCGATCGAAGGCGTCCAGGTGGCGGTCGGGCGGCTGGGCGCGGCAGTGGACGCGAAGGAGGGGCAACTCAAAGCTGAAAGCGCCCGGCTGACTTCGGAGAGGGCGCAGCTCGCGAGCGCCCAGGAGGAGGCCCGCGCGGCGACCGCGCGGGAGCAGAAACTCCTGGAAGATACCCGCGCGGAGGTCGCGCGGGAACAAGAGATTTTAAGGGCCGCGCGGGCGGAAGCCGCGCGGGAGCGAGAAGACGCCGCCCGCCTGGCTGAGGTGTCGAGGCAGCAGGCTGCCGAGGCCCTTGCCACGATGGGGCAGGCGCAGGAGAAGGAGGCAGCGGTCGCAGCCCGCGAGAAGGCGACGGAGGAGCTCCGGGCCGAGCTGACCCGCCGAGAAGGCGAGGCCGAACAGGCGCGCGCCGACCTCCAGCGCTGGGCCGATGACCTCCGGAAGATTGAAGAAGACATCCGCCGGTGGGAGGAGGACATCTCCCTTCGGGAGGTGGACAATGAGATCACGGCGGCGGATCTGGGCGCCCGGGAGGACACGCTGGCCCACCAGGAGGACGCGCTGACCCGCCGGGAGGGGGAGCTGAGCCGTCGAGAGGGCGAGGCTGCCGCGGTGGTAGCGGCCGCCGCCACCAGGGAGGAGGAGAATGCGAAGCACGAGGCGGAGTTAACCGCCCGTGAGCGCGCCTTGTCTGAGCTGGTGGCGCAGACGAAGCAAGCTGCCAGCTCCGCAATCGACGGCGGTTCTTCTGGCTCGGCCGGGGGCCAGGGACTTGAGGCGTAGCTGCGGGCTGCAAAGGAGAAGCTCGAGACCACGTTCGTCTCGCGGGTCAACTTGCAGCAAATGTTGGAGGACATACTCCGGCGGATGCGGCGGGCCGTGGAGAAGGGCGGTCTCGGACGGCTTGTCGAAGACAAGAAGAGTGATAGCCCCGCACGACAAGTCCTAGGGCTTCAGCAGGTCTGCGAGCGCCTCGAGGCCCTGCCCTGGGCCGTCCAGGAACTCGCCGCCCGGGAGGGACGCGGCTTGGCCCACGCGGTGGCCGAGCACGTCCTGGCCTGCTACCGAAGCAGAGATCCGAACTTCCCGCTGAAGCCAGCGTGGGAAGGAGTGGTTGAAGCCGAGGGAGAGGCCGCCCGGGAAGCGGTTCGGAGTACCGCTGCCGAAGTGGCGACCGGCTTTAGGCGGGAAGTGCCACCGCCGCCAGCCCCCGGGGATGACCCAGATGACTCGGACACCGTCTCTGCCGCCGACTAGGCTTTTTGTAGTCGTTTCTCTTTCTTTTGTTGTTGTCTTGATGGATGTAAATATGGGAGTGATCCCTCAGAAATGCTTGTATTTGCCTTGTGAATATAATGGCAGCTTTTCTTTGGGCTCGCAACTCCAGTGTTCTTGAGTACTTAGTGTTCCTTCCGATGTTTTGTCTTGAAACCCCGGGGAGTACTCAGTCGGACCGTTCCCGACCTTTCCATCCCCGAGCACGAAGTTGTCCCGATCGTTGTTCCTGGCGCGTTCAGCCCTCCAGCCCTCGCGAGTCCGCATTGTCTAAGTTGAAAGACAAAGACACGAACTTCCTTGCTTGGGAGATAGATCAATCCAGCACGGAACACGCCGTAACCGGTGAATACTTTTTCACCTCGCGACCACTCAGTCAGTAGACGGGAGACGCGTGCGGGTGGAAATGTGACCAAGAGTCCCCGTGGTCCGGTGGTGCCCGGGCTTAAGATGGACCGATCCGAGCACTGACAGCCCGCCCCTGAGGCCTGGGCTCCGGACTACTCGACCAGCTCGAGCAATAGGATTACCCAGGGCACCCAAGGACTCGGTAGTGCTCGGGGTCCTTAAAAGTGGGCCGAACACCACGACCACCACGAAGGGCTTCGGTCGGACATTACCGTACGCGCGGTACACCTTTCTACAAACCGCTCTGTCATTCCAGGAAAAAGTAGACACACGGTAGGGTTTTGTGCGCGAGGAGATCATCTCGCCGAGCAGATTAAAATGCGAGAGCCCCCGAGGATGACTCGGGAACATAAAATTATTGAACGCAAATTTGTCTGAATTTAACCACTCACCGGACAGCTGTCGGCCTTCCGGCCAACCGATCCAGGAGGGGTGTGTGCTTCCGAGCTCGGGGTGCCCGAGCGTCCATGGGCACATGAGGATCCCGGGGTCGGGTGATCTCGACCACTCATGCCTAAGTGGTAGGACCACCCGAGGACCCTTGGGGTCGACCAGCGACCGGGGCATCGAAGCCCTCGGGGAGAGCTGCTCATGATTGTCGGCCTGTGACTTAAGAGAGAATAGGGAATTTCTTTGCCTAGTGCGCTCTGTCAGTGCGGTACTTATTATAGACTGCTCTCGTTTTCGACCCGAGACCTCTTGAATACCCAAATCGGTGGACGAGAGCAGACAGAGGCATAACCCAGAGGTCCTATGGTTCGGTGGCGCCCGGGTATAACAGACCAGACCGAGCACCGACAGCCCGTCCCGGGGGCCTGAGCTCCGGACTACTCGAGCAGCTCGAGCGATAGGATTACCCAGAGCGCCCCGGAACTCGGTAGTGCCCGGGAGCCTGCCACGACACCGAACACCACAGCCTACCATGCCGGACGTAAGTCAGCGACAACTGCCCGCATGCAAACCGATTGGGATTCTTTTATCAGCAGGGAAAATGAGAGAGCGAACTTTTTCTCGCACAATCGAGCATCTCACCAGACAGATTAAACACACGGAATCCAGAAAAACGAATTTGACATAGCGACTGCATATTGAGATATTGAATTTACAAATTTTACAAGGTTGGGCGACGGTAACTTACCCAATGGGCGATAGGATTACCCGGAGCGCCCCGGAACTCGGTAGTGCCCGGGAGCCTGCCACGACACCGAACACCACAGCCCAATGGGTGGTAGCCCCCGGTTAACTTGGGCGGGGGGAAGCCCCCGGCCTGGTTGACCTGAGCCGCGAGCAGGGCCGTCTACGGGTAGAACCTGCGCAGGTGCTCGATGTTCCACGGGTTCGGGAGCGGCTGCCCATCCTCTGCCGCCAACCTGAAAGAACCTTCCCACGGGACCCCGATCACGGTGAAAGGACCTTCCCACACAGGGGACAGCTTATTCTTTCCTTCGCGCGACTGGACGCGTCGGAGAACTAGGTCCCCCACCTCGAGAGATCGGGCCCGGACATGGCGCAGATGATATCGCCGCAGACTCTGCTGGTACCGAGCCGCCCGGATGGCGGCACGCCGCCGGCGCTCTTCCAGGTAGTCAACGTCGTCGCGCCTTTGCTGCTCCTGCTCACCCTCAGAATATGCATGCACCCGAGGGGAGCCTAGAGTGAGCTCGGAGGGGAGGACCGCCTCAGCGCCGTAGACGAGGAAGAACGGAGTCTCCCCGGTGGCGCGGCTTGGCGTGGTCCGATTAGCCCATAGCACGGCGGGCAGCTCGTCCACCCATCCCTTCCCGTGCTTGGCGAGCACGTTATAGGTCCGGGTTTTGAGGCCCTTCAGTATCTCCGCGTTGGTGCGCTCGACTTGCCTGTTACTCCGAGGATGAGTGACGGAGGCGAAGCAGAGCTTGATGCCGAGGTCTTCGCAATAGTCCCCGAACAGGGCACTCGTGAACTGGGTGCCGTTGTCGGTGATGATCCGGTTCGGGACGCCAAAGCGACTGGTGATGCCACGGATAAACTGGAGCGCCGTGTTTTTGGTCACCTTGATGATTGGGACCACCTCTGGCCACTTGGTGAACTTGTCGATGGCGACATATAGGTACACATAGCCCCCGATTGCTCGGGGGAATGGACTCAGAATGTCCAACCCCCAGACCGCGAAAGGCCATGACAGGGGGATGGTATGAAGAGCCTGAGCTGGCTGGTGCATCTGCTTTGCGTGGAACTGGCACGCCCTGCAGCGCCGAACCAGCTCGGAAGCATCCTGGAGGGCTGTAGGCCAGTAGAAACCTTGCCGGAAGGCCTTCTCGACCAGCGTGCGAAACGATGAATGGCCACCGCACTCGCCCTCGTGGATCTCAGCGAGAAGATCGCCGCCTTCTGCCCGGGAGATGCATTTCAGGAGGACACCTCCTGCGCTACGCCGGTAGAGATCCCCATCTACTATGGCATAGCGTCTGGACTGCCGAGCAACTCTTTCGGCAGACGCCTCATCCCCGGGAAGGAACTTTTCCTTCAAGTACCCTCGGATGTCAGACATCCACGAGGCATCTTGAGAACATTCGGCGAGTGCAGTGCACTCGCCAGACGGCGGCGCCCTGACGGGGCTTCCCACTAAGGGCACCGCCGGGGTTCCCTGAATTGAGTTCGAGGTTTCCCCTTCGTCCTGTTCGGCAGGCAGGAAGGAAGGCCGTGCGAGTCTTTCTTCAAAGACTCCGGCAGGGATGCGCGCATGGGAGGAGGCCAGGCGGGAGAGCTCGTCGGCCAGAATGTTGTCGCGGCGAGGGATGTGCAGCAACTCCAGGCCATCGAAACGCCTCTCCAGCTTCCTGACCGCAGCCACATACGCCGCCATTTGAGGATCCGTGCACTGGTACTCCTTGGATACCTGGTTGACCACCAGTTGGGAGTCCCCTTTGACCAGGAGGTGACGAATCCCGAGCCCCACCGCAGCCCGGAGGCCGGCGATGAGACCTTCATATTCCGCCATGTTGTTGGACGCGCGGAACTGCAACTACACGATGTACCGGAGCTCTTCACCCGTTGGGGAGGTGAGAACCACTCCGGCCCCTGCGCCTTTCAGCGAGAGGGAGCCGTCGAAGTGCATGACCCAGTACCCGGGCGCGTCGTGCCCGGGATAGTCAGAGATCTCTTCTGGAACGATGTTGGGGACGGGTGTCCACTCTGCCACGAAGTCGGAGAGCGCCTGACTTTTGATCGCCTGGCGACTGACAAAGTGCAGGTCGAATTCCGCCAGCTCCACTGCCCACTTGACAACATGCCCGGTGCCTTCCCGGTTCCGGAGAATGGGTCCCAGTGGATACGTGGTAACCACCGAGACCTTGTGCGCCTGGAAGTAGTGGCGCAGCTTCCGGGAAGCGACGAGCACGGCGTAGAGCAGCTTCTGAGCCTGGGGATATCTTGTCTTGGCTTCCCAGAGGACTTAACTGACGAAGTACACCGGTCGCTGTACTCGGTGGGCCCGGATGGCGGCTTTACCCGGGGGGCTGCTGCAGCCCCCAGGCTCGGCGGCATGGTCGGGGCTGGCCGGATACTAGGGCTCGACTCCCAGATCGGGAGGAGCAGTGTGCTCGGGCTCGACCCCTCGCTCAGGGGGAGCCGCGAGGACGGGTGAGCGCTCGGGGGCCACTGGGAGCTGGGACCCAGCACCTGGCCCCACGCACTCATCATGCTCCACCACCAGCACCATGCTCACGACCTGAGGAGTGGCCGAAATATAGAGCAGTAGGGGCTCACCTTCGGAGGGAGCCACCAGCACGGGTGGCGAGGTGAGGTACTTCTTCAGATCACGGAAGGCCTGCTCGACCTCCGGCGTCCAGTCGAAACGACCGGTCTTCTTCAGAAGCTTGAAGAGGGGGAGCCCTCGCTCCCCGAGCTTGGAGATGAAGCGCCCGAGGGCCGCCATATAGCTGGCGAGACGCTGGACCTCTTTGAGTCGAGCCGGGGGTCGCATCTGCTCGATGGCCCGGATCTTCTCTGGATTGGCCTCGATTCCTCGGCCAGAAACCAAGAAACCGAGGAGCTTGCCCGCCGGCACCCCGAAGACACACTTCTCGGGGTTGAGCTTGAGGCGGGTAGTGCGGAGACTATTGAAAGTCTCGGCAAGGTCCTCGAGCAGGGTGGCGCGGTCTCGGGTTTTGACCACAAGATCGTCGATGTAAGCCTCGACGTTGTGGCCAACCTGTGAATCAAGGGTAATACGAATAGCGCGCTGGAAAGAGGATCCAGCGTTGCGCAGGCCAAAAGGCATTGACATATAGCAATAATTCCCCACCGAAGTGGTAGAAGCAGTTTTTTCCTCGTCCCCTACAGCCATGTGAATCTGGTGATATCCAGAGTTTGCATCTAAAAAGCATAAAAGATCGCATCCCGCAATTGCATCTACAATTTGATCAATGCGAGGTAAGGGGAAGGGATCTTTAGGGCAAGCCTTATTTAAGTCGGTGTAGTCCACGCACATGCGGAGCTTGCCATTGGCATCCCGTATTAGATTTTCAT
The DNA here is from genome assembly GCF_958298935.1 of Phragmites australis. NCBI lineage: Eukaryota > Viridiplantae > Streptophyta > Magnoliopsida > Poales > Poaceae > Phragmites > Phragmites australis. Next base: position 16,553,597 of record NC_084941.1, on the reverse strand, counting down.
ACCTTCTATATAAATATTTCTGTAGTTTTGTGTGCTAGACATTTCCCTGCCGCGCCTTGATCTTTCTCGCATTCCACTCTTTCCATATCTCCCAGACATCAAAGCGGCAAGTGTCCGAATGGCCTTCTTCGGAACCAAGGCGGTTTTTGTGATGGTGGTCCACCACTCGCGACGCACTTTGTGGCCTAGAGTTGGGCTGTAATTAGGGTTGTGAGACTCATGTTGCGATGGAGCTCCACAAGTAAAAATTAAAAATTTCAATGACAAAAAGCAAGAATTGGGACCTTGTTAGTGGCAAAAGCAAAATTTTGTCTTAGTTTTACTACTTGTTTCAGGGTTTCACGACACACTTTGACCATTTATTTGGTTCTAACTGCCTAGCTAGCTAGCTATACCTTCACCCAAGAAAAAACATAAAACAAATAGGCGTTCCGAAAAGGATACCGGACTTCTTCTTTTCTGCTAAAAAAATACGAGTATGAATCACATCACGGTACTGCATATACAACCAAGAACCTTCATATCTGTACAAAAGTATAGCCATCCTTCCAAAAGAGATGTTCATGATCCCCAGTCCTCCTGTCGCTGAAGCCTGGAGCAAAAATCTTGCTTCAACTGTCAGATGACATGCTCCTCCACATCTGCCGGCCATGAAATATTCTTTTTTCAAAAATGAAAATAATTAGTCTTGGTGTGGTGTATCTGGGAAATTATCGGTTGATCAAAATTACTACCCTTCAGTTGAGGCGCGGCACACTAGAAGCAGCTGTTTATCTCGTGTTGTGATATGCACAATATCTCTATCCTTGACGTGTCGATTCATTGGAGAATTTGTACCTTGAGAAGGACACGAAAATGTTGGCAAGTAAGTTTTCAGAGTAAGGATTGGTAGAAAGAGACCTGGACAACGAATCTTGAGCAAAGATGAAGAGATCAGAATATTCCTGCAAGAAAAGAACGGACATGCATTTTTCGCATATTGTAAATTTAATTAGCTACTTCCCTGATCTCTTTACGAGTCGTTTGGACAACGATACAATCTTCTATACATACATTTGACCATTATTATTTCTAAATGCCAAGTAAATTAGGACGATGAATAACTTTTGTGTACATAATAGAGGTCAATTTTTTAAAGTTGGACTAAAACATTAAGTAAACAATGCCTATTTGAGAATTGTCGATGATTTCTAAACCTCCGATCTTACGAACTTTTAGAAGGCGTAGAGGATACCGTTTTAAGACAAATTATACAGCACACAAATACAAGTTCAGCCACTACGTAAGAAAGTAACATAGGAGACACCATATTAGTGACGACCAACCAAAACATGTCAGTAATGTGTGGCCTAGGCTAGGACCCGGTGAAAAACTGTAACTACTGAGAGATCATTAGTGACGGTAAGGGAACGATCTATCATTAAAGATAGTAGTGATGGATCACCTCAAAGTCTATCATTAATAATGTAGTCATTAGTGACAGGTAAAGAGGGAATACATCACACTAAATGTAGCATCAGACGGTTCACTGCCAGGGCCAGTCATTAGTGACGGGTGTCCTTATTACCTGTTACTAATGAGTGTTGTTTATTGTTACTTTCCACATTGAGCAGCTCAACTAGACAATATCTATCTGCTGGCTGCTCAGCACAGGGAGGCAATTTTTTAGCGATTTTGTTGAGGACAAAACAGATTTTGGTGATTTAAAGTTAGAATTGTCCCTTGACCTTTGAAGGTTTGCCACCCCTTTCCTTCTCCTATTGCTCATATATGGTGGATTCTAGGGTTTAAGTTAGAACCAACAATTTTGCTCCTTCTCCTAAATCTTGATACATGTAGATTATCTCCCTTGGCCTTTGAAGGTTTGCATTCCCCTTTCCTCCTCCTCTTGCTCATATTTGCTAGAATCTAGGGTTTGGGTTGGAGTTCACAATTTCTCCTTCTCTCAAATCTTAATATGTATATAGCACAATTATGGTAATTATATTCATAAAAGTGAATTTAGTTTGTGTAACCTATGTATCCCGTTCGGGAGTGTTTGATTATAAATATGACCTAGCAACTCGTCATATTTATAAGAAGATGCTTCCGAATTGTCTGTGAACGTTGGATAGTTAGAGGATATGTGGCATAAGTAGTAGTTTTCTGTGCTCTTGTATGGTTCTATAGAGAATTTCAGTAGCATCTCCCTGTTATTCCTTGGATACATACCCTCTTGGCTCGTTGTCGAGATGTATATTTAGAGAACAGCAGGAAGATGCTACCAACATTTTCTCTAGAATCATACAAGAGCATAGAAACCTATTCAAGCCACAAATCCTCAAATAGGATTATGACCTATCTTTGCCTATGTTGAAATTAGCTAGGATCATTCTCCTTAGATAAGAAATTGGCTTGAAATACTCTTAATTTAGTTAAGATGTTTATACTTATTCAATTGTATGTACTCTATTGTTTCTATTAACAATGAATATTTTTCAATTTGTAGATGGCGGATTAAAGTTGGATGTACCTTGATTACCGTACTTATAATGAGCACATGAGCGGGGTGAATCTTTCATGAGTGCTGCAGTGGCGGGTATGGAAGGTCGGGGTAAATCACTAATGTGGTGTCCATGCTATGATTGCAAGAATGAGAAAAGGTTCCCAAAACCTGACAATGTGTACGATCACTTGTTAAGGTGGTGTAATATTTTCCGATAATCTCCCGTTTGAAGTGATTGTTCGCAAAGGCAAAGGAGTCTCAATTGTTGTGGTGGCACAAGGAGGGCCATAAGAATGACACAATGATATGGCACCTCGTAGATTCTGCTCGGTGAGCACAAATGGATAGATGGCATGAAACCATACAATATTTGGTTGGTTCACTGAAGAATTAAGAAATATTATGTTTGCTATGAGCACAGATGGCATGAATCTATTTGGTAATATGAGTATCTCACATAGCATTTGGCTTGTTTTACTGTCTATCTACAACCTTCCACATTGACTTTGTAAAAAGCGGAAATACATTATGCTGTCGATCTTAATTCCTGGTCTGAGGCAACCTGATAATGACATAGATGTGTACTTTAAGCCTTTTATGGATGATCTTTAAAGACTATGGTCTGAAAGTGTTGAGGTTTGGTATCAATACAAGCGAGAATACTTCACCCTACATACCATGTTGTTCGTCATCATCAATGATCTGCCAGCACTTCATAACTTGTCAAGACAGAATTGAAGAAAAGGTGAAGCTTAGCCCCAATGCTTAGATGATACTGAGAGTATGTGGTTGAATGAGTCAAAGAAAATAGTGTACATGCGGCATCGACGTTTCCTTCCCACTAACCACCCGTACTGGAAAATGAAGAAATGGAATGTGGAACAAGAAATCAATTCTCTAGGAGCTTGATTATTAAAAATACTTAGACGTTCGCCACTCTATTGACCTCATGCATGTAGAGAAGAATATTTGTGATAGTCTCCTCGGTACAATACTCAACATAAAGGAAAAAACAAAGGATCATGAAAACACATGAGCTGACTTTAAAGAAATAAGCTTAAGGCTGGAGCTTCATGCTAACGATACGGATAAAGGAAGATTACTACCCTCATCTTGCATCACCTGATCCAAGAAGGAGAAAAAAGAGTTTTGCGAGTTCTTGCATGGTGTGAAAGTTCCCTTTGGTTACTCGTCCAATATTAGAAGACTTGTTTGGATGAAAGAGCTGAAAATGGTTGACGGCATGAAGACTCATGATTGCCATGTGATGTTGACACAGATGATTTCAGTTGGAATTAGAAACATGTTGCCAATTGGTGTTCGAGAGGCTACCATGAGCTTGTGCTTTTTTTTAATGCAATTGCTTAGAAGGTACTCGATCCGAAAGCGCTAGCCAAGCTAGAAAACAGACACTTCGAGACTCTATGTATTTTCTACCATCCTTTTTTTGATATCATGGTCCATCTCACTGCTCACCTTGTGAAGATATTTATTTTCTTGGCCCCGTGTTCTTGCATTAGATATATTCATATGAAAAAATCATGAGCGTTCTCAAGCCATACGTAAGGAATCGAGCTTTTCCTGAGGATTGCATCGCACAGGGTTACTCTATGAATGAGATAGTGGAGTGGTGTGTTGATTACACAGACCCAGATAACCCAATTGGTGTGCCTCATTCTCGCCACACCATGAGGGCGGGCTCGCATGTGAAGGCATTATGGGGAAACATGCAATTTCTCCTGAGCCAAAGGCATATGACCAAATTCATTTTCTCGTGTTGCAACAAATGAGCAAAGTGTCCTCATATATCAACAAGCACAAGCAGTTGCTTCTTCGAGAGAATCCAGGGCAAATCGAAGCTTAGCTTGCGAAGTAACATATGCAAAGGTTCAACACTTGATTTCGAGATCGAATCAATCAATCGAGTACTCCTACAAGTGATTTGATCAGAAAACTAGTAGCGAGCCCTATATACACAATTACAGCGTATCAAGGGTGCGATATAAACGGTTACACATTTTACAATGTTTCCCAAGATCATAAAAGAACATACCAAAATAGTGGCATCCGTATAGATGCTTATGATAACAACATACACAGGGCACATACTATGGTCACATAGAGTAGATCTGGGAGCTGGATTACTTGGGATTCAAGGTACCCCTACTTCGGTGTCGTTGGGCGCATGGGACAAAGGGTATTACGAAAGACAAGTAAAGATTCACTAGCGTTTATCGCAAACATATCAGTTATAAGGATGAACCTTTCGTACTCGTTAAACAGGTTATCCAAGTGTTTTATGTAATTGACACGGCAAATAAGAAACTCCATGTGGTTCTCGTTGGGAAAAGATGGATCGTCGAAGTTAAAAACATGGTTGATGAGGACAAGTACAACAAATTTGATGAAATCCCCCCTTTTGCTACTACAATCATGCCACAAGTTGCACAGAACGAGAAGACTCCATACATGTGTTTCGACCATAACGAAGGGATCTCTGTCAAGAAAGCACGAAAACGGTGAGTACAGGTCAAATGATGCATGAATCAATGTAATCTCAAATTTTTATTATTTATAATATTCGGTTAAGTCTAAATTTCAAGTGGATTGAAACCCTAACTTTGAATTTTTATGAGTTTAGATAAATATTTATGAGTTTTGATGAATATTGCAATTAAATAATGCATAATCATAATTTTTCAAATGTAAATAAATTGATAAAGAAAATAATTAAATCAGAAAGGAAAAAAGAAATTCTAATCAAAAAAGAAATTCTATTCGTAAAAGAATATCCTAAAGTCATTAGTGATGGGTCGTAAACACATTAGTGATGAGTGATAACTATGACCTGTCACTAATGTGAAAGTCATTAGTGACGGGTTATAGCTATAACCCATCACTAATGTGTTGTTCTTGGACTGGTCAAGATAACCTCCTGACCAGTAGGCGACCTTAGACCAGTCATTACTTCTTCCGACCAGTTACCCTCATATAAGTGCTCGAGATTCCGACTAGTTATCCTCATAGAAGTGCTTGAGATTCTGATTAGTTATCCTCATAGAAGTACTTGAGATTCCAACGAGTTATCCTCATAGGAGTGTTCGAGATCCGACCAGTCATTAGTGATGAGTGATATACTCATGAGTGGTGTGCTAATTGTTTTCCTCGTCACTAATGTAAAGGTCAATAGTGATGGGTTAAAGTTATGGCCCATCACTAATGACCTGCCTATATAAAATGGGCCCGGAACCCTAGCCATCGCATTTTCCTAACTTCCGATGCCACTCATCTCCTGTTTGCGCCCGATGCCTCCTCATCCATAGCCATTGTCCCCTCCTCCTCGAAGCTCGCCGCCTGACGCATGATGCCGATGTAGGTTTCCCTTCCGTCGACCCCGAAGCCCCGACATTCCCCATGTAGCCTGGTTACATAGAGGACACCTTCTCCCCACTATCCCTGAGGCTGCTGACATTCAGAACAACCAACCTGAAGCTGAGGAGCCCACTGCCTCCTCCCTCACGAGCAGCCCAACGCTGAGGAGCCTGGGTCGCTATGTCCTGTGACCTCATCCACCACCGCCATTATCAAGGACCACCACCTCTGACGCCGAGGAGCCCGCCAGCTCCTCCCTAATGAGCACCCCGATGCCGAAGAGCCCGCACTTATGTGCTCTGCAACACCATCATCCTCGTTCATTGAGGTAGGCCTCCTAGCTCCCCCTCCGACTCCTCCTCCCCTCCGATTCCTAGGGTTTTGGCACAAGTTCATATTGAAATTGGACTTGTTAAATTGCTCAATGATTGAAATTGGACTTGATCTGTTAAATTAATGAGGGGAAGGAGCAATGCTAGGTTCATACTGAAGTTGCCAGTTCATACTGCTCGATGATGCTAGGTTCATACTAAAATTGGACTTGACTTGCTAAAATGCTTGATGATGCTAGGTTCATTCTGGAATTGGACTTGGTCTATTAAATTGCTCGATGCTGCTTCCTGTGTGGATATCAAGTAATGTTGTGGTCATTACTTGATCTGATCTAATATGTTGGTCATTACTTGTTTCCGTTGGCAATTGGTCTCTCAATTCATGCAGAAGTACTGTTGCTGTTATAACTGAATTATTGTTGATTGATTATCTATTATATTGATTCCAATTAGTGATGTATTGGAACCTAGCAGTTAGGGAGCAATTTTGAAATATATCTTGGGTCCAACTGCTCATATATGACTAAGAGCACATTGATAAATTACACTTGCAGTTCTATTTTTTCCATATGCTATTATTTCATATATGTTCCATTGTTCCATATGTTGTTATTTCCATATGTGAGTTTTACCTTGACGTCTCTTCCTTTGGATAGAATTGATTGCGTGCACATGATTATGAATGCTTTTTTTTATGAAATTTTACTATTCTTATTTATGTTCATTCTTGATAGTATACATGAAATTTTATTCTTGTTTATCTGTTGTTATATATTCTTGTTTATATATATGCATATAAATAACAAGTTCATGATGACTAAAACTAAATTTGTTAGAAAATCCTAAAAGTAAACCCAATTCGCGTAACCTACGTCTCCCATTCGAGAGTGTTTGATTATAAATATGACTTAGCAACTCATCATATTTATAAGAAGATGCTCCTGAATTTTTCACAAACTTTAGACAGTTCGATGATATGTGGCCTGAGTAGTAGTTTTTTGTGCTCTTGTATGGTTCTAGAGAGAATTTCAATGGCATCTCCCTGTTGTTCTCTAGATACACCTCCTCTTGACTCGTTGTCCAGATGTATATTCGGAGAACAGTAGGAAGATGCTGCCGAAATTTTCTCTAGAACCATACAAGAGTATAGAAATCTACTTAGGCCACATATCCTTGAATGGGATTATGACCTATCTTTGCGTATGTAGAAATTAGCTAGGATTCTTCGCCCTAGATAAGAAATATATCATATTTTTATAGAAAAATCCTAAACATGAATATAGTTACTAATACTAACACAATTGTATCTACATATTCGTATCTATTAGATGTCTGCCAACAAGTCTTCATCGGGATCCTCTGACGAAGCACAAGCTCCCAGTCAGACGTCTGCACAACTAGGTTCCAGTGGAGAAATAGTACGAAGGCCAAGGATACAAGCAAAGTGGCCGACGAACAAGATTACCATCACAAAAATCGATGATGATGGCATGCCTACGGAGAAGAAGGCCTTGCAAAGGTTGCGGAAGCTCACATGCCTTAATGCTTGGGAGAGGGTGCCATTAACCCTTCCGAAGTTCGATGACCTCACTGTGGCTCAAAAGAATCTCTTGTTCAATGATGGCGTCAATACGTTTCTGGAGTTCCTAGAGAACATGAAGGCAAAGAGTTTATGGGGCTGCTATGAAAATGATAGCCAAACTTTGAGGAAGTCACAAGAGCAAGTTTGTGAACGAGTATATGGTAAAAGGGTTGGAACCCTTCATCAAGTACCCGTATAAGAAAATGGAGGATTATGAAGCTTTTGTGGCATTGAAGAGCTCAGAGGCATTCCAAAATGAGAGTTCACCAAAGAAGCAGCTTCGGGCAAAGAACAAGCATAACCACAACTGGGTACGTAGGGAAATGGGATAAATGATAGGTAGAGGATGAAAAGTTAGCTAACAAAGGCCGCGAGAATCCTTAGTTACAATTCATGAGACGATTGCAATTGTATTTGCGAGCGATGGGTAAGCTGTTAGATAGTGGAGGAATCACCTTCAAATCCAGCAATACCGAGTTAGTCGCTGAAAAGATGAAAGAAGTAGCAACCCAATCCTCCGAAATTTCATTCACTAGGGTTAGGGAACATGATGAGTTCTCCACTACGCTGGGAAACCCTAAACACCCAGGTCACGTTCGAGGCATGTCCAGTACCAGGGTTGGAAGTTAGGCTTCCCCGAACACGCCAGGATGTATAAGAAGAGGAAGAGGTCGGGTGCAATCGATGTGCTAGCATTGACCCATTCAATCATGAAGAATGTTTATCAAGACATTCTGGCAAGGTTTGTGGTACAGGGAGTCGTAATTCCTAGTGCACCAGTTGGTGATAGCCCCATTGTTGGACTCAAGAGTAGTCAAGCCTCTAGGAACGTCGAACAACCTGTCTTCTCTCCATCCATGGAGCCAGATACTATAGAACTTCTCGATGGGCCCACATCATGCTCGGTGGTCATAAGACATGGTGGCTACCAAATTGAGGTTGCAAAGGGCCAAGTGCATCCAAAGGTCTAAGTGCAACATATGATCCCGATACGTCCTAGCTATACTGTTGTCTTCATGGATTTTGTACATGGCAATGCCGTAGACACATATTTGCCCCTCCCTCTAATGATGATATCCAAAAACTAGGTAAAGCTCATCTTCAAAGGATTCAATGGAAGAGGGGGGCCATCTTGGTGCATACAAAACCATCTAGGAGTAATCCTCCTAGACGTTCAAGTGCACGGAGTTCCCTACCCCAACCTTAGCCTTGAGATGAGCTAGCTGCATCGCCTTTTCCCACTCCGCTATCTGCAGCTAGGCAACTTAAGGGCAGCCTAGAGAAGAAGAAGAAGTCGAAGCCAGGGTCCAAGAAACAGCTGCCAAAGAAGTCCAAGTCCTCTAGTAAGGACTCAATCGCCAAGAAGCGTGAGAGAGGAGCAGCTTGGACTAAGGCTAACCCAAAATTCCATTTTGGGAAGCCCTTGCTGCCGGCAGATCCAGTTCGGAGGGTGAGAAAACATTGTGCTGAGTTGCATAATTATTGCCTATAAGGTTGTAGAGTGAAGAAGACTTCTGTTTTCATCCAATACTAAAATCATCACTTCTTTAATGAGGATGGGTACTTCATTGTGGGCTTCAACGACTTATACGACCTCTTCCACCTTGATGACCTTTTCAAACTTACACCAAATGTTGACTATTAGATCCCCCTTCGCATGTAAGGTTTTTGACAGGTATAGACACTGTGATCCAAAGTATGATCCAAAGGAGCCCCACACTCTGACACATAAGACTGCCTGTACGGTAAGTGTTAGGTTACAACCACCGTACTACTACCTTTTTCTCTTTCAAACTGATGGTTTTTCTCTCTCTAATGATACCAACAACCACCGAGCAATGTTTGTGGCTTCTACGTTTCGTGACACATGGTGCTAACCATGACACCAAATGATATGAAATCCCCAGATGTAAGATAATTGTATAGTCTTTTCATAACTTCTTTCATTCATTACTAATATCTGATGCTAAAATGATTTTGCTCATGTTAATTGCATACTTATTCCATAACTACTTTCATTCAACAAGAATTCGACTTACTGGATGGCAACATCAAGGAGTCTGCACTCTTCAACATTTGAGGACTGATCATTTCGTTCATAATGAGTGAAGTCGTCTCTTTGAAAGGCGAGTTCCATTGTAGGTAGATAACGTACTGACTTATGTATTTTGTGGTTCTATTTTTGACTTATGTAATTTCTAGTTATATTGATGTGGACTTGCGTCGTTGTACGCTTTGATTATGTATATGTGGATATCTCACGACTTTGGTCCCCTACAATGTGGATATCTTGAAATGCATGATGATTATGGCATGGATATTATGAGTGATCTTGATGTGGATATGTGTATGTGTACTATCTTGTTTGCTGGAGAAGACGGCTGTCAAATCCTGACATTGCTTCAGGATGGAGCTAGGAAATAGGTAAAGCCCTTAGGGCGATGAGTACATTAGTGACGGGTGAAAACGTCATGCATCACTAAAGAATGCCATCAGTGATGGCTTGTAACCTCGCGCGTCACTGATAACTCAGTCATTAGTGACGGGTGCATTTACAAGCCATAACTCATGACCTAGTCCCAGTGACAAGGTTTGGTTACCACCCGTCACTAATGACTGAGTCCCAATGACGGGGTGAAAAGCTACCCATCACTAATGACTGAGTCATCACTAACAGGAGGAAAGCTACCCGTCACTAGTGATGAACAATATACTTCCACAGGCCATAGGAGATGCACGTTAGTGACGAGTCTCAACTGTGACCCATTAAGAAAGCTACTTGTTACTAATGGCGGTCACTAGTGAAGGACAACAAACCTCCATAGGCCATTGGAGACGCATGTTAGTGACGGGTTTCAACTGTGAATCGTCACTAATAATCGTCAGTAGTGATGGGTCGGCCCCCATCACTAATGTTGACTGTTCGGAGTGACGAGTATGAGACCCATCACTGATGGCGGTTATCACCCATCACTAATATGCTGTTCTGACGTAGTGGGCATCTCTTAGGTTTATAGTTATGCGTCCTGTTTATCTTGTATTGATCTCTGAGACTGTTTACAAGGAGGTTACTGGCTAGCCTAGATAGATTTAAACCTAGTCGAATGGCTACTTGTGTGTGTAGTTGTGGAGAATAACTGATGTAGACCTAAAGTGCAGGAGGCTTGAAGGTTCAAAACTTGTGTAGGCTTGAATGACTTGTATGGACTTCAATTGATTTATCCTTCTGAGGGTCCCTAACTTCGTGTATATAGGGGATCGTCATACAACCTCTGGTGTCCTTTCTTATCATTCTTAGAGATAAACTTCCTAATTTATAAGATATTCTGAGCATCTGCGAGCAATTTTCATACCACCAGAGATTCCCTTTCCAGGGATAAAAATATGCTCTGAAAATATAGAAATTCCTAAGATCTAGATACGGTAGTTTAATACTACCTATCGTCAAGAACTAAGGAGTATCTAATCTTGGTTATATTTTCCGTGAAAGTTAGTAAAAAGCGCAGGGAAAATATCTAGACCACTCCATCCATCATTTACACACCATTGGTAATTAGATAGGATGAGCTTTCTAACTGACGCAGCTTCAACCATCCCAACGGCGGCGGTCTCCCAACTTGCTCCAGGGGTATGCTTCATCTCTTAGACAAGTTGCAAACTACTCACATCCCTCTTATACTACGAGAGTCTAGCTAGGATTTGTCATGTTTGGTCTATTATAACCATCTAGTTTGTTGGGAGTCATTTCTAAAAAAAAAAAAAAAAACTCTGTAGGCATACACATAAATACCTCTTTTGCGTACCTAATTGTCAATGATGTGAACAGATGGAAAAGGAAATTATTATACTAAGTGTGTTCGCTCGTAGGCATATATATACTCGAATAATTTTTTTGAATCGCCCAATTAAACGATTCGGGTAGTTTAATATTGTGCACCCATGTCACGCAAGCCTTGTTTTGATGTTCCCCCTTTCGCTGGTATCACCGCCACAAGCATGCACCGCGTGCTGGAACAGTGCCACTAGTATACATAAGAGGAAATTTTCAGAGAACTAAGCTTATGTGATCTTTGTTTCTTTGTCGTATGATTTGGCTTGGCTGACGCGCGGTTCGTCTACATTATAGAAAGAGATGATCTTAACATGCGTCGCAAAATATATGCATGCGTCTAAAAGACGTAGGAAATGAATAAAAAAATTCCACGGAACATCAAATTAACCTATGTTATATTGCTCGATCGTGATCAAAATGTATTATACAGTGCATTATTGCCCTTCTTCATTTTTCTAGAGATCGATCAGCGAGAATTGCAACTGGATTAGGTTCATTGAGATCAAAGACACCATCTCACTCAATTGGATACAAATTATTCTCAGATTGGGTGATATCAGCTAGCAGCTACTAGCTCCCAGCAAGGCTCGTCTAGTTTAGGGCTTAATTGAACACATAAAAACTGCTCCGATAATACATTTCTAAATATTTTAAGGGAAAAGTCTACCACGCATATACATTCTGCTGACACACCATTACTATATTTGGTATATGCTTGCAACGACGAAAACAACAGGGCAGGGAGTACCTGAGGCATGAGCGTGCTGAACAGGTACTTCTGAGTACGTTAGCTAGCAAAATGCATGCAGGCATGCATGGATCCTACACAGGGTACAACTTACAAACAAGAATCTGACCATATACATAAAATATATATCTTAAAGAAATGCACAAAATTAACGCGACCTTAAAATCTCAATAATTTAAGCACCTTTTATTCCAGTTAAAAACTTTGTTAACTCTGCCTCCGCGGATCGAGGCACCACGAAAAAACAAATCCAGGATACAGTGTAAGTTGTCAATGACGATATAAAAAAAAAAAGTGGTTGCGTGTGGCACAACACAATTAGGATGAAACATATTATTTAGTTTATGCAACTAAAAGAACTTCAATTTTCAACCTCGCCATTACTTTTCACGACTTCTCATTTTTGGTGCTATATTAATTATCACTCTAAAAATACCATTTCCGACCCATTTGCACCGGTCAAGAGATTTTGACTTCTAAGCATGGTTCACAAATTCGATGGTTACCTTTCAAAAATTGTGATAACCGATCTTATCGCTCGGTTATGTAAAAAAATCCATAAAAAACTAGAAGCAATTTTAAGACTATCTGTGAAAAGAAATTTAAAAAAATATTGTTTGCATCACAAAATATGTGCTCAGAGTTTGAAAAAGGCCAAAAAAAAAAAAGAAAAGGCCAAAACGGGCTGAATGCACAGTGCAAACGGCTTGTTTTAGCTCACCTCAATGGGATAAGGGCGAAGGAGGTCTCCTCCTCCATGCTCAGGTCCCCTACTTCGTTCCACAACAAAACCTCCACTATCCTCACCCGGCCGTCCAGATCCACCGCGCTGTCGTGCAAATCCGACTGAGACAGCGCAAATCTCGGTCGAGAAGGAGTGGTTACCGAGTGATAAAGAGCGGTTACCGACAGAGGAAGAGCCGTCACCGATTGCAGAGGCAGCGCTAGCACCGAGCAATTTTTCGCTCGATTTGATCGGTCACCGTTAAAACTCTATCAATTTTTCGCTCGATTCAGTCGATATGCATGCTCAGAAGGTCGTCAGTTTGGTGAACGATCGATTCGGTCGTTCTCGGTTAATATGTTGTAGTGGGCTAATGGCAAGGGCAGTTAATTTTGATGAAGTTAATTGTTTCTTGAGACATGTATGCATGATTAGCAACATATACAAACTAGTTAGTGTTAGTTAGGGTTCATTTTTAGGTTGTTAGGGTTGGTTAGTATCCATTGAAATTTTTGGAGTGCTAATAGGATGATATATGTTGTTTTGCAGTAATCGATGGTGGATAGATATGTGGTGTGGCAGCATGAGGATAATTTAGCCTCGGAGTTTAGGTGCAATTACTGCAATAAGGAAAAGAAAGATGATGGTACCACAAGGTTGAAAGAATATTTGGCAGGGCGCAAATCGAATGTTATACAGTGTGATAGGGTGCCTCTAGATGTGCGTGATTGGTTCAGGCGTGCACTGGATAGGGCAAGAGATAAGAGGAGGGGAAGGTCTGAGGAGAGGCTCCGGAGGCAAGAGTCAGCAAGAGTTCAGGTAGATTTGATAAGTGATAATGAGAAGACTGAAGAGGAACAGGTGCAGCGTGGTATGGCTAAGTCAAGGAAGGAGGAAGAGTTCAGGAGGAGGGCAGGTGAGTCCTACAAGCATGAATGTGGTAGTGGAAGTGTCAGAGGAGGCAATGTGTTAAAGATGATGCTTATGAGGGTATCTTCAATCAGGGAGCCACCACCAAGTGTCAGGGATTACAATGTTGCTGTAGCAAAAGCTCCTGTGCACAGAGGATTGACACTAAGTTATAGAGTGCGAAGGGAAAGAATGCAAAGACAGCTATTGGTTTAGCATGGTCCAATTTTTTTCACACTTTAACTATTCCTGGTAGAAGGACAGACAAAGCATTCTTTGTCGCTGCAGTGAAAGAAACATAGAAATGGGGTGAGCGATATGTTTGTAATACATTTTATTGTTGTCATATTTCTTTCTTTTGACTTATGACCATCTGTTCTATAACAGGAGATGGTGTCCTATCTTCAACTGGCCGGGATATAGATGGTAAATACTTGGATGAGAACAAGAGTGCATTTAAAAAGATATTTGACAAGTGCAAGCTAGAATGGCCAGAGTATGGTGTGATCATCATGTGTAATTCGTGGACTAGACCAACGCACATGAGTATTTTTAATTTTCTTTTATATTGCAATGGTCGTATGTTTTTTTACAAGTTCATAGATGCGACTGGCTACAGCCAAGATGCCAAGTATTTGAACAAGGTATATTATTTTCTTGAGTTGGTAACTTAGCATTGCAATTGTTACATATTTATTTGATTGATTTGTTTATGCAGGAGATAAGATCAGTGGTCAATGATGTGGAGCCACAAAATATTGTGCAGATCATAACTGATAACAGGTCCAACTATAAGAAGGCATATCAGATTCTCAGAAATGAGTATCCTGCTATCGTGTGGTAACTGATAAATTTAATGTTGAAATCAATTAATGAATTTAGAGAGCATAACATTGTCATTCAAAGTGCAAGGTCCATATCGCGATGACTTTACAATCATTCCAAACTACTTGCAGTGCAATGGTGGTCTATGTTGGGTTTGTCTACACCTACACTAATGATGCTTACCAGGCGTATAGTGTCTCAGTTCGTTTTATCTAGGGGGTGTGAGAGGAATTGGAGTGCATTTGTGTTTATCCATATGAAAGTTTGCGGTTAAGTTAGAAGAAGCTCTATAAGTTGGTATATGTAAACTATAACTTGAGAATACAGAATGATTTGGATACAGAGCCTCCTATTCAGTGAGTCTATGAATGGCAATTTTGAGTTTTATGTCATATTGTAAGGATAATGGTCAACCACTTCTACATGGATAAGGCAAACTTGGACAAAATTTAAGGCTGAGTTACTATCTACACGACGGATAATGCTCATATCCACCGAAGAGTAAAATATAGTCGAATTTAATCGCCCCCCCCCCCCCCCCCGGTTAGAAGCTGGTGGTACTGAAGGTGATGATAATTTACATACTATGGTATTGTACTAATTTTTTCCATCTCGTAGGTTGCACATGGCATGGATACTATATATGCAAAGTACATTTTAAGCATTGATTATCAATTTGGTAAGTATTGATAGATGCCATGTGATTGTGTTTCTATCTTTTGTATGGATAATTTGATATATTTATTAATTTTTCCTAATTAAACAAAACATAGCAAATCTCATGCCATATATTTTCCTATCTTTTATGATTTTTTTTATTTTTTATGATTTTGGTGTGATTTTCCTTTAACTTCATCCAAATTCGAACAATGCGGTCGGTTACCGCTGTAATGCGGTCGATTTTCGACCAATTCATTCGAACTTTTGTCAGTTCGGTAATCATTAAAATCAATCAATAAATCGTCAAATGCGGTCAATAACCGGTGCAAACCGAACGGTTACGATTCATTGATTCAGCCCAAACTCTCGCAGAATTTACAAATTTGACTAAATAAATTTGTCCGAATTCTCGCCGAATTTCGCTTGGTTTTCACGATAACCGCAATTTTTCGGTAACCGCCGGTGGCCAGTTTTCAACACCAAACACATTTGTGAACCTTGCTTCTAAGTATGTCCTTGAAAAACAAACAGAAAAATGGTGAACATCCTATAAGAGCATTTTCTATCGTGTGACTCCTATGGATGAAGGAGAAACCGGGCTAAACGGCACCTACGTTGCTGCGAGGAGCATGGATGTGATCTAGAATTGGCTTTACATGCATATAGAACCTCTGAATGCATCATGCATATGTAGACAACTTGTCACTTGTGCATGGAATTATTTGCTTGGCTGTACGTGATTATTAGCCATTCGTACGTTCTCAATTACGTGTAAAAATTAGGCGCCTCTCGGTTTCTGGACGCTTGAGTAGTATCAACGTTTACAAAACCATTGGAGCATGAAAATCGAGATCCGACGGTAGCTGAAAAATCACGGTTATCGTGATAATCGCTCAAAATTTGGTGAGAATTCGTTCAAAATTTATTCGGTTAAATTTGAAATTCGACGAGAATTCAGATCGAATCGACCGAACGGTTTGCACTGATTACCGTGCGGTTTTGCCGATTTATCGAGCGCATTTTTTGAATTTTCTGCATTGTCGGTAACCGCTCGATTTTATCGGTAACCGTTCAGTTTTAGCGATTTTCTCGAATTTCAGTGATGTTAAAAAAACCAAAAAAATATCTCAACCTTGTAAAATTAATAACTAATTCATCTGAGCTTCAAATTAAGTAAAACAAATTTGGTTGGTTTCCTTGTAATATGATCTACATGATAAAAATATTTATACTCATAAAAAGTTGAATATTTTCTGTGAGAAAATGTATTTGCTAAACCAGGTTAAATGCATAGTTTACTCTTTGCTAATCCAAAAATCATGAAACCAATTTTGTTAGTCTTCTTACATGGTGTTATGTCTTTTCAAAATACATGAACTTATGAAATATGTTGCAACTAGATTAATTCATAACTAACCCATCACACCTCCAAAATTAGTGAAGCCACTTTTATTAGTTTACTTATACTATATTTTATGTAAAAAATAATAGTAGATATGAAAAGTTAATTACAATACTGTTTCTTAACATATTCACTTTATACTTCTGAACTTTGTAAAAATTATGGAAATTAATAAAACTCTAACTGAAGTGAAATCAATTTTAAAGATCCTCTTAAGATACACCCTACACAAGAAAAATATGTATTTGCATATTAAAATTTTCCTTAATATGAGTTAATAAATGAGCTGCACGCTTCAAGTTTTTTTGTCTTTTTTAAAACTTCCTCCCTATAGAATATGACGCAAATGACATTATTTTTGAAAAAAATTTCACATAAGTTCTTAGAATTGTCTCTAGTTTTTTAGGATTTTGTCTGATTTTTTATTTTGATTTTATTTTTTTGAATTTTTTGAATTCAAATTTGGTAATCAATTGGTTTATATTATCGAACCGGAGCGGTAAGGTCGGTTACTGCGAGTTTCGAGTGGTAACCGATGAATTTGTTAACCCTGGTAGCCATTCACGATCCTACGGACTATGGTCTCCAATAAAGGCACATTGTTATTGCAGCGAATAGCATGTTACTACAGAAACCCCAATATACAATTGGCTATCAATTCTAGTTTGGCTAGAATCGGTAGTAATAAAATTGATCTGCTGGTTTATAACCTCTAACGGCCAATAAATTTTCTGCTTCATGCCACGAATCAGTAGTGATACGGGACATATTTCTAGAGAGGATGTGTTGTCCAATCTTGAAAGTGTAAAATAAGACACTAAACATGAAAATGCAAAATTTTGACTCAGGTAACTACTAAATAAGTCCTGAATCCACTAAGAAATAAGTTCATAATTACACTAAATAAGGTCATGATTATAAAATAAGATCCTGATATAAAAGAAGCTCTAGATTACACAAAGCACCCATCCGGATTGCAAAAGATTGAAACTAAGCCTATGCTAGCTAGTTTATGCCTTTTCAATAGCGGGCCATCTAGTGTGCGAGCTGATGAAGGTTATGGTGGCACCTCTATCGTCGTCATTATCCTACGATGCCCATCAATCGCCTTCATGAGCTCCTCCCATTAAATGTTGTCACCAACGTCATCATCGTCGATGTTGATGACGATGGGTCATCAGGACCTTCTCCTGTAGTGGCTCTTCCTTCTCCTTCTCCTCATTCTCCTCATCGGTCAAGTCCTAAAGGTAGATCCATTCCTCCTCCTTCTCATCCTCGTCATCCTCAGAGGAGGATGAGTCCTTGGTGCTGGCGTTGTCCTCCTCATCATCCAAGCTCGCCGATGCGCATGGTGGTGGAGTACCCACCTAGAAGTGCTCCTAGTTGTCCTCGCGCTAGGAGGAGGAGAGGTCATCGGAGATTGCGATGTTAGAGGAGTCCTCCATTGCCTCCTCCAATGATGATGGTGCTGGTGGTGAAGGAGGAGAGGCCATGATGAATGGTGTGGTGGAGGAGTGACGGGTGGATGGAGAGCAGAGGCCAGGGATGGCGAGCAATTTTAATGGTAATTCGAGAAAGATGAAGTGGTGCATTTGAAAGATGAAGGGGCAAACGAAAGTTTTGTAGGGGCAGTTATAATATCATTGCTAGTTCTCGTGACCAACTGACAATGATAGACTATAACTGCTGATTGATCACTAGAACCAATAGTGATAGTAGCACTACCAATTAGTCACTATAACCGGCAGTGATAGTATCACTGCCCTATATAACTTTCATTATCTGCCCTTTTTCAACACTTAGCTGCTCCCGAGCCACCACACCAATTCCTTCACTCTCGCCCCACGTCGCCGCTAGTCTCCTCCACATCGATGTCGCCGTGCCCTCCCTAGCCTTGTCCACCCCAACACTGTCACCCCTACCCCAACCTCCTCCACCATGAGCAATCGTGGCCTCCTCCACCCCATGACCTCCTCCACCCCTTGGAGCCGATGTCGTCCCCTCATCAACCTATACCCTAGGTGACACAACAACACTAACCTCCTCCTCCATCCCGATGCCCTGAGGTGTCAATGGACGGATGATGGAAATGTTAGTAGATGCATGAATGGATGAATTGATGCTAGATAATTTTAGGTGAGTTTTAGAGGATTGTACGTGTATTATAAATGATTTAGGTGAACTTTAGATGATTTTAGGCCAATTATAGATTAACTTTAGGTGAATTTTAGAATTCTAGTGGATTAGATTTTTTTTACAGAAATTTAGTTGAATTGTTGCCATTCTTCAGCATAATTTTAGTTAGTTGAGAATAGACAGGTTAGAGTTGGGACAAGAAGAGGAGTTAAGTTAAATAATAATAGACATAACTTAGAGTTGAAATAAGAAGAGGAGTTAAGTTAAATAATAATAAACATAGTTTGCTCTCATTTTTTTTATGACTAAAGTGCAATATAGCTCTCATGGACCTATGATGATTATGCACTTATATGGTTGATGATAGTAACATGAGTGTAACAGTTATGCATCTTCTTATTTAATCTCTCTCATATTCTATAAGGTGTGGAACGAGAAAGTGTGTAATTATGATAGTCCATGTGTTGCTGCTTTTTTGACTTGTTCCCCTGAGCTAAGGCCCTTTTTACGCTAGCTAATGTGGACAACAACTGTCAATGATAATAGTTGGTGTCCGATGAAGTTTCCAGTGACATATTCCTCTTTTATATTTCTAAGTTTATGAGAATAATGATGTTTTGAAGTTTGATTTGCTGGCCACCATTGAGATATCATATAAGGGCAAATTTTACCTGGGCAAGAGGAGAGAAAGGTTCATTCGGTTTTCTAGGGTGCTCATCCTAGGATATTGGAGCCACCATACTTTTTCCGTTGTCTAGGTGAAATTTCTGCCATAAATATATAGGATTCGCCACAAAACTTTGAGAGATCATAGCATGGCATATTTCACCATGGTAGGGAAGGTAATTAGGTTTTCTAGGGCGCTCATCTTGGGACTATCGGAGCCACCTTCCTCCCACTCTTTCTCTGTAAAATTTCTTCTATGATAAATAGGATTAGCCACTAAAATATTTTTAGAGATGGCTCATTTCACCAACCCGCACGTATTTTGCAATGATGGAGATAGAGTCCTCCACTACTACAAAAAATATTTGTATAGACGGTTCGGAATCCCCATGCGGGATGCTTTTTCGGACCGTCTGTGGAAAAGAGTTTGTATGAATTGGACTTGTACAGATGGGTTTTAAACCGTTTGTAC
Source organism: Phragmites australis (assembly GCF_958298935.1). Taxonomy (NCBI): domain Eukaryota; kingdom Viridiplantae; phylum Streptophyta; class Magnoliopsida; order Poales; family Poaceae; genus Phragmites; species Phragmites australis. The sequence continues at coordinate 16,533,452 of NC_084941.1, read as the reverse complement.
AAAAAATTTGGTCATCTATAGCTTGTAACTGGAGTCATCTATACTAGGGGATATCACAGACGACTCGTAACTTCGATTCGTTTGTGAATTAGGAAGAGTACAGATAGCTCGTAGTTTAGAACCGCCTGCACTAACTCAAAAAAAAACAAAAAATAAAATCAGCGCCTGCTGCAGCTACTTGCTACGCCGACGGGTGCTCATTAGCTAGGCTTTTCCCTAGAAGAATGCTTAGAATAACCAACCTCAAGGATTGACAGGTTAGATCAATCAGGGGCATTTAAAGTTGAACACACAGAGCATGAACAGAAAGATTTATATATAATTTTACCACTGATAAATATCACAGCTAAACTGACATATACAAACTTCGTAAGACTTCTTACATATGACCTTTGTCTGACAAGTATATCACATAACTTTGTTCATAACTCACTCACCTAAGAACACATGACCAAAAAACAAAAAAAACACACCCACATAGTACATTGGATTATTGCAATGATCGCCAAACATGTGAACCTAACCACCACCTGTTGCTCATTCCCCAACTCTTCCTCTGAAAAAAATACCAGAAGAGGTTGATCGAAACGGTTACCGGGAGATCTGATTTGGAGAAGCTTTCGATTAGATCCAACCGCCTATCAGGTGCAAACCAGCCATGGACCAATCTTTGCATCCATCCATCCATTAGTATGGAACCAACTTAGACAAGGGAGATGAGAAGAGACGAAGCATAAGGGTGCTTTAGAGGAACAGATGCTATCTCGGCGTTGGCCCATGAGGGGGCCGTCAAGCGAGCTCATTGATGTGAAGCAGGCACCGTAGGCCATAGGTGGTCTTGGTCTCCGCGCACCAGAGGATGAACATCAGAAAGGGGAGGGAGCTCGGCTCGGGCACTGCGGCAGAGAACGCCAAGCCCACATAACCACCGGCGGCCATGATCTTCGTCAGCACCATGGTGGGCTCCTGCGGTCCGATTCGGCTAGTGGAGCAGAGCTCGCTCGTAGGAGATCACCTATTCTGGAGGAGGGAGGGAGGCGGTTGGCGGTCTGCGGATCTGGCCATCGGAAGGGAGGCAGAAGAAGAGGAGAAGGGAGGTAGAGGAGGCGGTGGCTAGGGTTCTGTGGATGGTACTCAGTTGAGGGTGTACTAATAGGCGATGGATTAGTACAGACGGGTTGAAACGCATGGGGGCTTTGTTTGTCGTCAAGTTTAGGTGTAAAGTGGGACGCTTAGTTGGTCCAAACTGTTCCTTTTTGGAGTTGTTTGTGATATTTATTTTACTACAGACGGCTCTAAATATGAGCTGTCTGTATTAATAATACAGATGGTTCCAAATAAGAATCGTCTGTACTAAAAGCGTCCCATCACTTCTGAGCGCGTCTCGACATCATTACAGACGGTTATTTTTTGGAGCCGTCTGTGAAAATATTTTCACAGATGGCTCTATAGAACCGTCTGAATGGGGGCGTCCCATTAAATCATTTCTGTAGTAGTGCTCCTAAATGATAGTGAGGTATGTAATCTTACATATTAATACCTCCTTTTTAATTTCAACAGAAATGAATAATAAATTGTATGCTCGCTGCCTAATGAGCATAGTATAATAAAATAGCCTAATAAATCACAAGTTTGATATATATGAAGTATTTGATTACGACAGCAGGCCTAAACATGGACGTAATATGCATGCGAATATAAAATTTAGCAGAGACCTAAAACTAAAGTTTCTTGAGCAAAATAATTGGTTAGTTTGAGTAAAAATATTTTTGATTAGCCCATCTTTAATAGATATTTAAAAATTCATGCACTATAACACTATTACAGTATCTCCTGACATTATTATAGTATTTCCTATTTTTTCATCATTAGCAACTACTTATATTATCAAACTTCTATTATTCTGTTTTCACTCCAGACCTACTGGTATCCTCTCGCTACAGTGTTACCGCAAACGTCTCCGCTGGAGCATATTTGCGGGCTGCCCGATCGGAAAAAGATGGTACAGTGGTGTGGGTGTCCATTTGCGGTAGGTGATGGAGCAGTCCTTACAATCAAAATTCAGATATGCCACAACAAGAAACGTATTTATGCATTGGTTAGTAGTATATGTATGTAAATGATTTTTCCCTTGTTTTATTAGAGCACGAAACGACATGAAACAGTATAACACAATATATTACATGAAACAGTATAGCACCCACAAGAATATGGAAAAATAATAATATTCTAGCGGAACATTCACTACGTAAGAAACCATCAAAATAGACACGTCAATAGTGACGGCTCCTTAGTAGCCATCACTAGTATACTATTAGTGACGGGTCCAGTACCAACCTGTCACTAATGTGTGGCCCGGTCGGGACCCGACCACCACTCGTCACTAATGAGGGTTCATTAGTAACGGCGAACGAACGGCTCATCACTAAAGATATTAGTGATGGGTCATATTAATGTTTATCACGAATAATTCTGTCATTAGTGACGCACGTTAGTAAATTTAGCCTTCTCATTAGTAACAGGTCGTTATGAGACCTGTCACTAATATTAAATAATTAGTGACGGGTTGTAGTTGTTACTGTCACTAATGACTGACTCATTAGTGGCAGGTGTCCTTATAACCCGTCACTAATTCTGCCACTCCTATCTGCTCGACCACTCTTATCTACCCATTTCTCTCTCTCTCGACCACTCTCATTTCCGCTCATGTCCACTCGCCTCCTCCTGCCGCTGCCTCCGCCGTTCGTGCCTCGTAACCGACACTGTCGCTATCCTCCCCCCCATAGCCTGACGTACTACGCCGCCCCCCTCTACCCGCTAGGGTTGGGGCGATGGATCAAGGTAGTGGCGAGGGCCGTTGTCATCGTCGTGGTGGACTATATGGATCCCGACAACTCCTCCAGTGGCTCACGCACCAGGCATACACTACCCTCTAGGTGTTCCCCCACCGGCCACGATCGAGACCGATTATAGTAACCTCTTTTCTTTTTCTCCATCATTGTTAGTCTCATAGTAACACTTATTAGGACACAACAATTTAATTGACTTTATAGTACATTAGGCTCAATTCATATCATCCTATCATGTAGGTGTTGAAACTGATCCTATGGCTTAAAGAGGTAATCCCTGTCATAGGTGGTACTGTACTTTCGGTGCAATCCACTGTAGATTTAAGGAATTTTGTGAAGCTATCTATCTTGACATACGTTCAATGGGAGAAAGTAGTGGGGATGTCACTATTAGGGCTTATGGCAAGGCATCACCGATTTCATTGCATTTCGAAAAAACCGCTGTTGAAGGGTGCCTACAAGTGCTTGAGGGGCATAGGTTCTTTTTGCCTAACTACAACTATTTTCGAATAAAAGTGCTTGAGGAGCGAAGAGGATTAGGCTTCGATCAGTGAGAGGCTTGCTCAGTTCGATGAATATGATATGGTACAGTAATATGTAATCCGGTTGTTTTGATATACATGACTGTTAGCTTGTATTATTTATATATATATATATATATATATATATTTTGCTTGTAGGATAATTTTGATGACATCTTTGCGGCAATTAGCTTTCATGCTATCTTAGATCAAGCCATGGAGCATCTTGGGTTAAGATTTTATGACCCCGGAGTGGACTTCACTGATGAAGGTAACTTCCAGGCTAATATAAGGTTTCATTTATGCCGAAATGAATCAGCTAATAAGACCTTGTTTACTGTCTATGGTAAAGCATCGGGTCGTCCATGCCAAGCGAAAGAGAGTGCACTAATTCATGCACTAATGTATATTGATGAAGTACTAGAATACAATATTGTAGATTTCAACTATGTTAAATATCATAGGTTATATACTCCTGCAAATGCTCAAGTGTAATGATGTATGGATATTTGCATAAGTAGTATGCATAACTATATTGTATGACTAACTTGAGTTAAATTGCAGTTTCTGGATGTATATCTGTGTTCTTGAATGTGAAGACGGCTGCCAAATCCTGATATTGCTTTAGGATGTCGTCCATCAAAGTTCAGTTATGTTCTGTTGAATGGGATGTTGAAGTAATCTCTGTTTGCATGCATGTACTTCTCTTGTTTATAGAAGTCGATCCCTGCATGTGTCATTAGTGATAGGTATCCTTATCACCCATCGTTAATGTTAAATAATTAGTGGCAGATATCCTTATAACCTGTGACTAATATTAAGTCATTAGTGGCGGGTGTCTTTATAACCCGTCACTAAATATAGCCTTGGCGGCTCCCTGCCGGGGCCACTCATTAGTGACGGGTTGTTATGAGACCAGTGACTAATAACTCACTCATTAGTGATGGGTCCTTATAACTAGTCACTAATGAGTGATGTTTTACTATTATTTTATTCACCGAGTAGGACGACTAGACAGTGTCTGTTTGCCACGGGTGCTCGGCAAAGGGGTGATTTTTTTGGCAATTGTGTTGAGGCCAAATCAAATCTCGGAGATTTGAAGTTTGAGTTTGTTCCTAGCCTTTGAAGGTTTGCCTCATCCCTCTCCTCCTCCTCTTGCTCATATATGCATGGTGGATTCTAGGGTTTGAGTTAGAATTAACAATTTTGCTCTTTCTCCTAGAACTTAATATATGTGGATTGTCCCCCCTTCATTAGTGTACATACATAACATACGTCTCCTATTCGGGAGTATTTGATTATAAATATGACTTGATAATTCATCATATTTATAAGAAGATGCTCCTAAATTGTCCATGTACTTTGGACAATTCGAGGATATGTGATCCGAGTAGTAGGTTCTTGTGCTCTTGTCTGGTTCTAGAGAGAATTCCGATGGCGTTTCCCTGTTGTTCTCCGGATACAAATCCTCTCAGCTCATTGTCGAGACGTGTATTCAGAGAAAAGCGGGATAGTGCTGCCAAAATTTTCTTCAGAACTGTACAAGATCATGAAAACCTACTCGGGCCACATATCCTCGAATGGGATTAGGACCTATCTTTTCCTTGTAGAAATTAGCTAGAATCCTTCACCATAGATAACATGTATCATATTTGGATGTTAATTGTTCTCTTGAATATCATTAGAACACACGTAGACACTTAATTTAGTTAAATTGAGTTAGAATTTTTATACTTATTCTATCTTCTCTGTCGTTTCTGTTTAGAATTAATATTTTTTTGAATTTTTAGATGGTGGACCGACGTTGGATGTACCTTGATTGCCGTTGTTGTAATGAGTACATATGTGTGGTGAAGTCTTCCTTGACTGTCACAGTGATGGATATGAAAGGTCAGGGTAAAACGGCAATTTGGTGTCCATACTGTGATTGCAAGAATGAGAAGAAGTTCTCAAAACCTGACAATGTGTATGATCACTTGTTAAGGCATGGATTCAAAGAGAGATATCATGTTTGGAACAAACACGGTGAGGAAGGCCTTAACGAAGGGGAAATGGATCAGGTCCTCCTGGACGGCAGTACGGATCAAGGACTCCTGCCAGCCGATGATATGGATGATTATCACAGGGACGCAGACATATTAGGATTCAATGATGACTATGTGGATTTCGTGGAGAATGTTGACTAAATGGTGCGTGATGCTGAGGGGCATGATGAGTATAGTGATGGTGAGTTTGCTAAATTACAGGAACTGGTGCGAGACTCGAAGACACCATTTTATCTTGGCTGTAAGGAGAAATACACATTGTTGTTTGTGGTGCTTACGCTTCTACAATTGAAGGCAACCCATCGTTGGTCCAATAGGAGTTTCAAAGCATTGTTTCATCTACTAAAGGACATGCTACCAGAGGAGAACAAGGTGCCTAAGACCGTCTATGGCACGAAGAAGATAGTTTGTCCTTTGGAATTGGAGGTAGAAAAAAACATGCATGTAAGGAGGATTGTGTCCTGTTTCGTGGACAGTATGCAGACCTGGATCAATGTCCTATTTGTGAAACCCATCGATACAAGCATAGAAATGACGTTGGCGATGTGGAGGAAGGCAATCAGAGAAAAGGGCCTCCTCGAAAGGTGATGTGGTATTTCTCTGTAATTCCCCGTTTCAAGCGTTCATTCCAGAACAAAAAGGAGTCCCAATTGCTGCGGTGGCACAAGGAGGGTCATAAGCACGACGCAATGATACGACACCACGTAGATTCAGCTCAGTGGCGAACTTGATTCCACATTTGGGTGGTTTGCTGAAGAATTAAGAAATATTAGGTTTGCTATGAGCTCAGATGGCATTAATCCATTCGGTAACAGGAGCACCTCATATAGCACTTGGCCTATTGTACTGTCTATCTACAACCTTCCACTTTGGCTTTTTAAAAAGCAACAATAAATTATATTGTCGACCTTTATTCCTGGTCTGAGGCAACCTAACAATGACATTGATGTGTACCTCAGGCCTTTGGTAGATGATCTTAAAGCACTCTGGTCTGAAGGCATTGAGGTTTGGGATCAGTACAAGAGAGAATATTTCACCTACATGTCATGTTGTTTGTCACCATCAATGATCTGCCAACACTTCATAACATGTCAGGATAGAGTAAAAGAAAAGGTGAAGCTTGCCCCCAATACTTTGATGACACTGGGACTATGTGGTTAAACGAGTCAAAGAAAATAGTGTACATGAAGCATCAACGTTTCCTTCCAAAGAACCACCGGTACCGAAAAATGAAGTCTCGAGTTTGATGGCACAAGGGAGAAAGCGTCACCTCCAAGGCATTTCAGTGGACACGATGTCTATGATAAGGTTAAGGATCTCAATGTTGTCCTTGGTAAGCAAAAATGATCCTCCACGAGTAATGAAAATAGAATATGGAACAAGAAATCAATTCTCTGGGAGCTTGATTATTGGAAATACGTAGACATTTGTCACTGTATTGACCTCATGCACATAGAAAAGAATATATGTGATAGTCTCCTCGGCACAATGCTCAACATGAAGGTGGAAACAAAAGATCATGAAAACACAAGAGTTGACCTTGAAGAAATGGGCTTAAGGCCAAAACTTCATGTCAAGGATACGGATAAAGGGAAATTCCTACCCCCATCTTGCATCACCCTATCCAATAAGGGGAAAAAAGAATTTTGCGAGTTCTTGCATGGTGTGAAAGTTCACTCTGGTTACTCATCCAACATTAGAAGACTTGTTTCAGTGAAAAAGCTGAAAATGGTTGCCGGCATGAAAACTCATGAGTACCATGTGATGTTGACGCAGATGATTGGAGTTAGAATTAGAAATATGTTGCCAATTGGTGTTCGAGAGTCTATCATGAGCCTATGCTTTTTTCAATGCAATTGGTCAGAAGGTACTCGATCCGGAAGCGCTAGGAGAGCTAGAAAAAAGACACTTCAAGACTCTATTTCTTCTCAAGATGTATTTTATACCATCCTCTTTCAATATCATGGTCCATCTCACAGCTCACCTTGTGAAGGAGATTTATTTTCTTGGCCCTGTGTTCCTGCATCAAATGTATCCATATGAGCGATTCACGGTCATTCTCAAGTCATACGTAAGGAATCGAGCTTTTCCTGAGAGGTACATTGTGCAGGGTTACTCTACAGAGGAGGTAGTGGAGTGGTGAGTTAATTACACGGACCCATATAGTCCAATTGGTGTGCCTCATTCTCACCATGAGGGTATGCTCGCAGCAGAAGGAAATCTGGGGAAACATGCAATTACTCCTGAGCCGAAGGCATAGGACCAAGCTCATTTCCTCGTGTTGCAACAAATGAGCGAAGTGTCCCCATATATCGACGAGCACAAGCAGTTGCTTCTTCAGGAGAATCCGGGGCAGACCAAAGCTTGACTTGCGAAGCAACATTTGCAAAGGTTCAACACTTGGTTTTGAGATTGAATCAATCAATCGAGTACTCGTACAAGTGATTTGATCAGGAAACTAGCAGCATGACCTATATGCACAATTACAACATATCGAGGGTACGGTATAAACTGTTACACATTTTACATGGTTGTCCAAGATCAGAAAAGCACATACTAGAACATCTGTGTCTGTATAGATGCTTATGTTAAGAACATGCATAGGAGCACATACTACGGTCAGATAGAGGACATCTGGGAACTGGATTACTTGGGATTCAAGGTATCGCTACTTCGGTGCCGTTGGGTACACGGGACAAAGGGCGTTACGAAAGATAAGTACGAATTCACTAGCGTTAATCTCAAACTTGTCAGCTATAATGCTGAACCTTTTGTACTCGCTAAACAAGTTGCCCAAGTGTTTCATGGGACTGACACGATAGATAAGAAACTTCATGTGATTCTCGCCATGAAAAGATGGATCGTCGGAATTGAAAACGTGGTTGATAAGGACGAGTACAATCAATTTGATGAAATCCCCCATTTTACTACTACAATCATGCCACAAGTTGCATAGAACGAGAAGACTCTATACCTATATTCTGACCATAATGAAGGGATCCATGTGAAGAAAGCACAAAAACGGCTACAACATGACAAATGATACATTAATCGATGTAACCCCAAATTTATAATATTCAGTTAAGTCTAAATTTCAATATAACCTCAAATTTGTAATATTCAGTTAAGTCTGAATTTCAATGTAACCTCAAATTTCTAATATTCAGTCAAGTATGAATTTCAATGTAACCTCAAATTTATGATATGTTTCCAGGAGAAGACGGCTGCCAAATCCTGACTTTGCTTTAGGATGCAGCGCGTATACAGGTAAATCCATTAGAGGGATGAGCACATTAGTGAAGGGTGAGAACTTCACGCGTCAGTAAAGATATAGATAGTGACGATTTAATTTATGACCCGTCACTAATGATCGAATCCCAGGACGGAGAGACCCGGTCATTAGTGACGGGTCGTATATATACCCATCACTAATTATATGTTTTATAAATAATAGGTCCGGGAACCCTAGCCACCAATTTACACATCCTAAGCTTCCTCTCGCCGCCACACCCACCGCCCTGCTCCTCTAATCCAGTGCCGTCTATGGCCGCCAACGACAAGGACATGACGTTGTCGTCCTCAGTTCTAGCCCCTGATGATGAATACATCAATTGGGACCTCTTGAAGGTGGTGGTGGAGGAGGAGTATGAGAAGAAGAAAGCAATTTCCAATGATGAGGTGATCGCTCGTGCCATCCATGAGGTGAAACTCATCAGCGAAGTCGAGGGAGCAGCGCAGGCCATCGTTAGTGACAAGGCATCGCACACCTCTTGGCGGAGGAGGTGGAAAGGGGCAGCGACTCTGACACCAACGACAGCGAGGAGGAGGAGGAGATGGGCGGCGACTCTGACACGATGACGATGACGAGGAGGAGGAGGAGATGGGTAGCATCTCTGACATGACAGACGATGTGGAGGAAGAGGAGGATGAGCAGATGGATGAATCATAGTCCATTACTTACCTAGGTTTATGGTGGTAATCCAAATTTAGCAATTTAGATTTAGCACCCTAATTCTATAGTCCGGATGGGTATTTTATTGTGTAATCCAAACCTTCTTTTATAGTGATGAACTTACTTATCCTAAATTAATGAAAATGTCAGTTAATTGGAAAAGTGTGTTAAATTGAGAATGCAAGTGAGACGACTAATTGAGTACATTTTTCTCATCATCGGATTGTCCTGCTGCCAAATCCTGACTTTGCTTCAGGATGCAACCAGTATACATATAAATAGAGGGATGATCACATTAGTGACGGGTGATAACGTCACGTGTCACTAAAGAGGTCATTAGTGGGATGAATTTACCACCTGTCACTAATTACCAAGTTCCAGTGACGGGGTGGTAAATCCACCCATCACTGTGACCCGATCATTAGTGACGGGTTGTAAATTCACCTGTCACTGATGATATATTTATAAATAACGGGCGCGGGAACCCTAGCCTCCGATTTTCCTAAGTCTCGCCGCACCCACCGCCAATTCCTCCTTGCCTCCTTCTATCGGTCATCCTCGAGGCCGCTACCGTCTCCCTGCCATCCCCATCCCCCTCCCTGACGCCATCTTCCCCTGTGTCTTCATCCCCAACTACCCCGACGACGTGGACCCCACACCATCGTCGCCTCCTCCCCGACGAGCACCCCAAAGCAGAGGAGCCAGCGCCACCGTTCTCTACGCTGCCATCATCCTCATCCATCGAGGTAGGCCTCCCACCGTCCCCCCTCACCGACGCCTACCGCCATCGTCCATCTGCCATTGTGAGTTACTTCTGTGCATTCTGTCATACTATGTGTGCCGGGGGTGAATGCAAATGGTATTTTGGATTATATTACCCGTTGATGACAACGGCTAAGTGAGGTTATGTATGACAGCGTAGCCTACTTACGTGCGACAATATGAACTTAGCAGTTTAGCACAGATGAATTAGGTGCGCTGTTATCTTACCCATTTAACACTTACTACTGAATACTTAAACTCTACATGTTCCTAATGTTGACCCTTGAGTTGTTATTTCTATGTATTATTTACGGTAATATAGGAGATAGAGGGTATGTGAATCAATGGTTAGCAGTTTAGCACAACTATGTTGAATTTTTGCTTTTCAATATGCATAAATATGGAGGCTACAGTGCATGCTATTCTTGGGAATGATATGAGAATTAAGAGTGCGCTATCACACATACCGATTATATGAGATAGCCAATTTGGCATTTGGATGGCGACATCAGTCGTAACCCGCTTTCTGAGAGTAAAACTTGATAACATAAACATGTTCTTGATGTTTATATGCTTGTCATATGCAATTTCCAAGTTTAGCTATTTTTATTCTTGCTTATGTTCGGTCCTGACAGCACACATTAATTCTTATTCTTGTTTATCTACTGTTGTATATTCTTGTCACTAATGTATGCATATTGCACAACAAGTTCATGATGGTTAAAATTAAATTTGTAAGAAAATCCCAAAAATGAATTTAGCTTGAGTAACCTATTATGTTCTATCTCATTCGGGAGTGTTTGATTATAAATATGACTTGGCAACTTGTCATATTTATAATCAAACAAGGATATGTGGCTCGAGAAGTAGGTTTTTGTGCTCTTGTATGGTTCTAGAGAAAATTTTGGTGATGTCTCCTAGTTGTTCTCTGGATACACACCCTCTCGGCTCGTTGTCGAGATGTGTATTTGGAGAACAGTAGGGAGGTGTTACCGAAATTTTCTCCAGAATCGTACAAGAGCATGAAAACCTACTCGGGCCACATATCCTCCAATGGGATTATGACTTATCTTTTCCTATTAGAAATTAGGTAGGATCCTTCACTTTAGATAAGAAATACATCATATTTTCATAAATTCATATAAAAGTGAATATAGTTACTAAGTTTATACAATTGTATCTGCATATTCGGATCTACTAGATGTCTACCAACGAGTCCTCGGGATCATCTGACAAAGCACAAGCTCCCAGTCAAATGTCTATGCAACTAGGTCCTAGTGGAGCAACAGTATGAAAGGCAAGGGAAAAAGAAAAGTGGTCGACTCAAAAGATTACGGTCATGGAATCGATGATGACAGCGTGCCTACGGAGAAGAAGGCCCTGCAGATATTGCGAAAGCTCTCAGGCCTTAATGCTTGGGAGAGGGTGCCATTGACCGTTCAGAAGTTCAATGACCTCATTGTGGATCAAAAGAACGCCTTGTTCAATGATGGTGTCAATACGTTTCTGGAGTTCCCGGAAAACATGAAGGCGAAGACTTGCAGGGCTGCTATGAAAATGATCGCCAAACTTTGGAGAAGCCACAAGAGCAAGCTTGTGAACGAGTACATGGCAAAAGAGTTGGAGCCCTTCAGCAAGTACCCATATATTAAAAGAGAGGATTGGGAAACTTTTGTGTCGTTGAAGAGCTATAAGACGTTCCAAACGGAGAGTTCAGCAAAGAAGCAGCTTCGGGCAAAGAACAGGCATATGGCATGCGGGCACATGGGGAAAAGGGATAAATGGTAGGCGGAGGATACAAATTTAGTCAACGAAGGCCACAAGAATCCTTGGTTGTAATTCCTGGGATGATCGCAATCCTATTTGCGCGCGAGGGGTACACCTGTTAGATTGTGGAGAAATCACCTTCAAATCTAGCAAAACCAAGGTAGTTGCTCAAAAGGGGAAAGAAATAGGAACTCCTCTGAAGGTTCATTCACCAAGGTCAGGGAACATGACATGCCCTCCACTACGCTGGGAAACCTTGAGCACCTAGGTCACGTTCGAGCCATGTCCAGCTCCTAGGGCTAGAAGTTAGGTTTCCCCGAACACGTCGGGATGTATAAGAAAAGGAAGAGGTCGGTCCCAATAGATGTGGAAGTATTAACCCAGTCAATTAGGGAGATCGTTCACCAAGACGTCATGCAAAGATTTGCAGCACAAGGAGTCGTAATTTCTAGTGCACCAGTGAGTGGTAGCCCCATTGTTGGACATAATAGTAGTCAAGCCTCCAGAGAGGTTAAACAACCTGTCTTCTCTCCATCTGTGGAGCACGATACCATAGACCTTCTCGATGGGCTCACGCCGTGCTCGTTGGTCATAAGACCTGGAGGCTACTACATTGAGGTTGCAAAGGGCCAGGCGCATCCAAATGTCCAGGTGTTACATACAGTCTCGATACGTCTTGGCTATGCCGTGGTCTTCATGGATTTTGTACATGCCAATGTTGTGGACATAGATTTGCCCATCCCCCCCCCCCCCCAATGAAGAGATCAAAAAACTGATTCAAGCCTGTCTTCAAAGGATCCAATGGAAGAGGGGGGACATCGTGGTGCACACGGTATCTAGGAGCGATCCACCTGGACGTTCAAGTTCCCTACCCCAACCTCAGCCTCGAGCACTAGTTGTGTTGCCTTTGCCCACTCTGCTATCTATAGTTAAGCAACCTGAGGAGCAGCCCAGAGAAGAAGAAGCCTTTTCCCACTCCACCATCTACAAGTAAGGAACCTGAGGATAGCCCAGAGAAGAAAAAGAAGTCCAAGCCAGGGTCCAAGAAGTAGCTGTCGAAGAAATCCAAGTCCTCTGGTAAAGACTCAATCGCTGAGAATAGGGGAAGTTTGGACTAAGGAAAACCAAAAATTGAAGTTTGGGAAGCCATTACTATTGGTAGATCCACTTTGGTGGGCGGAAAACCTTGTGTTGAGTTGCATAATTACTACCTGCAAGGTTGTAGAGAGAAGAAGGTTTTCATTGTCTTATATTAGCAAAATCGTCACTTCTTGACTGTGGACAGCTACTTCCTCGTGGGCTTCAATGACTTATACGACCTCTTCAACTTCGATGGCTTGAACATGGGGTTATTACGATGCTTTACATTGTAAGCCCTTTCAAACTTGACGTTTATTAATTATTACCATTAAATTATCCAATCTAACTAATTTCTTATCTATAGACATTTGATACAAGAAACGAGGAAGAAGGAACCCTTCAGATTCCTTGACCCCCCAAATTTGATGATTTCTTTGATGGGAAAAATAAAGGGAATTCGTTGTGGAATATGTGGCTAGGGTAATGAGCCACTTTTCGAAGAGGGACTACGTGATGGCCGCCCAAAGCACAGGTGGACATTGAATCTTACTATTCATTACCCCCAAGTGGAACTTGGTCTGGTACCTCGATTCATCAAGATCAGTGGTGGGACCTAATGGCGAATTGGGACAATGTGACTATACTTTTGTCAAATAAATCCTCGACGAGTAAGCTCTTCATGAATTAGGTTACATATTTAACTTTTCAAACTTACATCAAATATTGACTATTGGTTCCCTCTTCGCATGTAGGGCTTTTGACATTTATTTGAGCTGTGATCCAAAGTACGATCCGAAGGAGCCCCACACACTAACACCTAAGACTGTCTTCATAGTAAGTGCCAGCAGACATATTTGCAAATACTCTACTACTATATTTTTTCCTTTTGAACTGGCTATTTTCCCTCTCCAGTGTCACTAACAACCACCGGGCAATTCCTGTGGATTCTACGTTGCGTGTCACATGCTGCTATTCATGGCAGCAAAGGATATAAAATCCCCAGATGTAAGATAATTGCATAGTCTTTCCATAGCTGCTTTTATTCATTACAAATATCCAATGATAAAATTATTTTGCTCAAGCTAAATGTATACTTTTTTCATAACTACTTTCATTCAGCAGAAATTCAGCTTACTGGATGGCAACATCGAGGATTATGCACTCTCTAACATTTGAGCATGGATCATCTCGTTCTTAATGACCGAAGTCGTCTCTTCCAAAGGTGAGTTCTATTGTAGGGAGGCAGGGCTCTGACTTATGTAATTTTTTGTTGCACTTTCAACTTATGTAATTTGTAACTATCTTGATGTAATTTGAGGTTGCACTTTTGACTTATGTAACTCGAGCTCTTGATGTGGACTTGCGCCATTGTACGTTTCAAGGACTTCTGATTATGTAATGTGTGGTTGCATATCTCGTGACTATGGCATGAATGTATATGGATGTGTCTTATTTGCAGGAGAAGACGGCTACCAAATCCGGACATTTATTTAGGATGCAGCCAGGAAAAAGGTAAATCCCTTCGGGGGATGAGACTATAAGTGATGGGTGGTAAATTCACCCGTCACTGATGACCGAGTCCTAGTGATGAGTAACTTTCCAACCTGTCTCTGGAACTCAGTCATTAGAGATGGGTTGAAAACATACCTGCTGACTCGGTCACCAGTGATGGGTTGTAGCTACCCGTCACTGGTTCTAGATAATTAGTGACGGGTGGTAAATACACCCGTCACTAATGACCGTGTCCCAGAGACGGGTTGGAAATCTACCCATCACTAATGACTCAATAACCAATGATGGGTGGTAAGAAATTGTTACTGATGACTTGGTCAGTAGTGATGGTTTGTAGTTAACACCCATCACTAATGATCAAGTCTGAGAGATGAGTTGAAAATCTACTCATCACTGGGGATCGATAATTAGTGACGGGTGGTATATACACTCATCACTAATGACAGTCATAAGGACGGGCAGCAGGTTTGTTTAGGGCATAGGAGACGTATTTTAGTAACGGGTCTCAATTATGACCCGTCATTGGTGATTGTCATTAGTGACAGGTCCCAATCTGTCACTAATTTTTTATCATTAGTAACGTAATAAGAGTGCTAGGTGCTATAACGTCACTAATGACGGTTATCACCCGTTGCTAATGTGCTGTTCTGGTGTAGTGATATAAGAGTTATGGTTTTTTTTACTATGAGTTGTGGTTATTCGGGAAAGATAAGTGCACTAAAAAAATGACAGATTAATTGAAAATTTATTCAATAACCAAATAAATTTTGATGCTCTTAGATATCATTTTGTCCGTCTCGAATATAAGGTGCGGTCTTTACTAAACTTTGACCATTAACTTATCTTATACTATATATAGTGCATGACGACAAAATCATGATCACGAGAAACTGCTTTCAAATATAAATCTAATTGGTACCATCTTTTAAATCCAGATATTTTCATATTAATTATTGGTCAAGAAGTATAATTTTTAAAATTCGAATACATGCACAGCTTATATAAAAAGAAATACAGGGAGTACTCCCCATGGTCCAGCAACTTTGGATGATTTTATTTTATTTTTCTTGTGAGCAACTGCAATATTATTTCTTTTGAGTGGAGCCAATTGGCTAGCTAGATATCAGCGGTTCATCCTGGACATCGTATAATGGAAATTGCACACAAATATAGACTTTGCCTGTGGTTATTGGCGAATCAAGCTCTGGTCCTTTCCAAAAAAACAAAAACAAAACTAGCTGACTGGAACTACACTGGGCTATGCGTTGATTATCAATTCCAGTTGTAATATTTCAAAAAAAAACAAAAAATAGCAAATATGTAGAAGGTATGAATTAGCAAATGACCTCTTGTTTATGGCATCATTTTCACTTTTTCACCAATTTTTCATGTTTCGATCTGGGCAAAATTATTTTTGCCAATTATTTTCCCAAAGTACCATTTCAGTGGAAATGAAAAGATAGCTAGGACGATGGATATTAATTAAGAATGTGCCGTGCTTTTAAAGATCCGACCTTGGTTTGATAACTTGTTTGGCTGTATTGATGTCTTGTTTTATTATCTATCAGCTCGATATGTACGGGTCATCGATCTCACGTCCAATATGCATGTGTAGTGTGTGATGTACAGACTTGTTTTGGTCTGCCACATGAAACTATGAATACTAGTTTCGGTTCCCGTTTGTTTCTGAAAGTGTTTCTTTTAGTGAATCAAAATTACTTTAAGCAATCGTTTGACTAGTTAGAGAAATACTAATTCTAGAGAGAAAATGACAATAGTGAATGAGAAGAAATAATTCATAAATAGGAGAAACCTATTTTGTGTTTCTCCTCACATGGTAACAAAGAGAAATGTTTCTCTCAACTGTGGCACGTGCTTACAAACATCAATGGCTCGAGATACCAAAGAGCCAGCTAGCATCATATTATATATATATATATATATATATATATATATATATATATATATATATATATATATATATATATATATATATATATATATATAGGAAAACTAGTATGTACTCCTTGGTGTATGTACTCCCACCTCTCATATACCACTTTTACACGTGTGTTATACTTCTTTATCACTTTAAATATACTTCATTAGTAATTATAAGATACTACAATGCAAATCCCACGAAATTTTTTATGAAATTCCATGATTTTTTATCATAATTTGCGTATATACTTCTTTTATGTATAAAAAAGAGTATATAGCAAAAATGAAAGGCTAACATTGAATTTTTTTTTAATACAACTCATATTGGAGTATCTTAGAATTAGTATTAGAGTATACTAAAAATGATAAAAGAGTATAAAATGTTTGTTTAGGTGGTATATTGTATGTGGGAGTACATACTCCTAAGAGTATAGAATAGGTGTCCTATATATATATATATATATATATGAAGCATTTTCTGTATCCTTGGATGTGCATACTCTCTAATGAATATTCAGAAAAAAAATATGTACATCTTAAAAACTAATATATATATCTCAGAAAAATATTTCACTTATAAAAAAGTATATACATATCATAAATAGTATATGAATCTCATAAAATAGTATATACTTTTGTATAGTTGAAAACACTCACGCCTATGGTTCCTTTCTCCTAGCACGGTGTCAACCCTGATGGCAACAAAGTTGCGTGTCGCCCTGTCATTGTCGGAGGAAGAAGAGGAGGCGGAGAATGAGAGACCGAAGGATTCCTCAACTTCCTACTCTCCTCTTTCTTCCTCGAGGAGGGCCTAATTAATCTCCTCCAGCAATGAGTCCTGGATCCCAAGATCAGAGAGCTCATTCAGCCACATGAACTTCACTTCCACGTCTTCTTTGACATCCCCCGGCGCTTCATCCACCTCTTACTCATTAGAAGAGATGGCGATGACCTCCAGCTCGATTGTTAGAGGAATCAGAGATGGCAGAGGGGCATTGAGTGGAGGAGCCGGCGATAAAGGGATAGGACCCTTCGGCAAAGGGGGACGAGACCCCAGGAGAATGAACCTCAACTCTTTGGATGAAGAAGATGAGGAGGAATTTATCGCTAAGATGTTGAAGCAGCAGGAGAAGGGGTTTTGGCTCGAGTTTTAGCTAAGTGTGAATGTGAGTTCATGAAACAAAACCTAGGGGTTTCTGGATTATAAACGTGTAGTGTCTCGCGACTATTCGGCTAGCAAGCGGGGGTGGCACCGTCTGGCATTAATGGTATGTGCATCCTTTCGAGATCCAATGATATACGGTGGAAATTAAGGAACTAATGATTTCCATCCTCTGAGATGATGAGGTAGAGTTCTAATCATATCAACTCGCTTTAGAAGTCACGTATATTTAATGGGACATTGAGGATGAAGAAAAAGATGGTGGCGATCTTTGGATATTCCTAGTTGAAGTAATTTCTCGACTCGAATGTCTTAGGATTTGGTCAAAGCTTTCTTTTACATGGACTCGGCTTGTGTAGTTGAATGATTCCTCGACTAAGAAAAGCATGGTCATGTAAAGAAAACTTACCGACTAGGAAACGTTTCTTGACAAAGATCGAATTTTTGGAGAATTACGGCTACCCTCTTCTAAGCAGAGTTGGTGCTAGCTCACAAGATAATTATTTATAATTATTTTATAAATACGTGTATCTGCAAGTATACCTACTATGCACGTGCCTACTACTCATTCCATCTTGGTTCATAACTGCCATAGAGTATCTAAGGCATGTAGATAAACAATGGATAGGCAATCATACCCAACAAGGAAGTTATTTTCATATTTGACAGGTTTCTCCTAGTTATCTGGAGAATCTATGCTAAGAAAACTCATTATCCGACTAGGGCTTAGAACCAAGAACACGATGCAACTTGCCTAGACTCTTAGGACTAGACATATACATCCCATACTATTTGTAACATTTGTTTCTAAGATAATCAAGGCAAAATAGGATATAGAGCTGTTATCCTCTAAAACGCTTGAACCAATATAAATCTGTATCTCCCGCGGGATACTCTTTCTATGATAAATAGGTATCCCTATTTTTACCTTCAAATATATCTGCAGATATTTACAGATCATTGACAACGGGTTCCATAAAGGCTCTACCATAGAAACAGATCAGGCCTGAACTCTTGTTTGATTGGGCCTTAGCTAGGCTCTCGCGAAGGGAAAGAAAAGAGAGAGACAGAGAGTTGGGTTGGGCTGGTGAGATAGATTTGGGTTCGGCTTAGTTTGGGCTTCGGTTGAGATAGGAGATAGGTTTAAATTTTAGGTTTGATATTTATTTAAGCACATATTTGAATTATGAACTCATTAGTTCAAATTCAAATCCAAACAAAATTCAAATAAAAGCCAGTTAAAACCAAATTAAAACCAAACATGCGTATGAACATGATGTGCAAGAATTTGACTTTAGGAAATCAAATTTAAGCAATATTTGATCTGTTTGCCTAACTTTTAACTATAATTCATAATTGGACAAATTTATTCCAAATTTTGATCTTAGTGAATTTCAATGCACACAGTGTTACGCTCTCCTTTTTTGTTTTTTTCCGGCACGTGGCCTCTCAGGGCTACATGTGTAAACTATTTTCTTTATCAATGAAACAGGTACAATCTTGTGCTTGTTCGTTAAAAGAAAAAGAAAATCTTGTCGTTCCGTTTTTTTCTTTGTGCATTACCTAATCTCATAAAAATAAAAAATAAGTAAAATGAACATTCTACTACTTTGTAGTCACCCCTTGCCCACCATATTCGCTATAGCCTCTACGCATCGAGGTGCAAAAGTTATTAATAAATGTTAGGTCAGATCAACCGCAACCACATGAATGGAATTTCAGTCGTCGTCGATCCACCTGGCCGGCGCACGCGCACGAGAGGACGAACGCGGCTATACAACCGGCCAGTGTACGGCGTGTAAGGAACTATAGCGACGTCCGTCCATCCGAGTGGACCAGGACGGCGACGGCCATCTGCGCGCATGATGCACTCCTGGGCCCACCTGTCACTGTCCTACAGGTACGCCGCCGCTGACCCCACTTCCTGGCAGGGGCGGGCCTCCCTTGATTCAAGGCCATTCAGCTGAGTGCCTAAATTTTTGTCAAATAATTAAATATATATATATATATGTGTGTATTTGATATATGTATAGATATGTAATCAATTTGTTACGTATAATCAAATCATTTGCTTCAATTTGTTTGGTTTTATCTATGAACTTTTCAAGTAAGTATTTGACCCCTCTTAGTTACACATTTAGACTATTTATTTATGATATGTGTATAGATAAAAGGTCTAGAAATGTAAAAACTTTGGAGCTTTCGGTCATGCTTGTTAATTAAAAGAGATAAGGGTCTTATGAATTCTATTGTTTATAAGCTTTTTAAGTTGATGTTAGAAGTTTCTCAAGTTGATGTTAGTTTTCACGTGGCAATTGCTAACGTTGAGAGAGTACTTTCAGCAATGAATTATACAAAGAATAAGTAAGAAATAGAATATGTGACTAATTATTGAGTGTTAGTTTTTCAATCAAGTTATAGATGAGGTCCTGATATTACGCATCCAATCCGTGAAGAAGTACTTAGTTAAATCATATTATTTATTTTGTAATTTGTGTAACTACTTGTGTTTGTCTCTACTATAAATAATTTATATTATATTATGAAGTTTAATATTAAAATATTTTCATTTTTATTAAATACTTTATGCTATCGTGGAAGTTTAAATACCCAACAGAATGGTCGACCACTGCTTCCTGGCTGTATCCACGTGTACTTGCTCATGCTCGTTTGGTACAAATCGTCCAGATCACCTACTAGCAGCCACGCTTTATTTCGTTCCTAAATGATTTTGTCACGCTAGTAAAAAAAACTTAAAAGTGATAAGTTATAATTACTATAGGTGATAGGTTCTGTACTCGTCACTCTAAACGTGTTACTGATAATTAGTCATAAACGACAGGTAAAAATCCGTCGTCATAAGATTATAAGTGACGGATCAAAACTTAACCCATCGCTTATAAAGGTCATAAATAACAGATTATAACTATAACCTATCATATATTATAAGTTATAAGTGATAGGTCATAGTGACTCGTTACATATGACTGGATGAATTTTTTTTCACAATTTTAAAAACGAAAATAGTCTCAAAAAATATTTTTTTACCCGACCCGAGCTAGCACGAGCCCATCGCATGTGCCTCACAAGCCACGCTCTTTTTCAAAGTACTTTCAATACTTGTGTTCCGCAGGAATCGAACCCGCCACCTCTCTCGCACGCAAACCCCTCACGAACTCAGTTATTACGTTATTGTGATATAATGCGGATGTTTTATCCTTTTAAGCTTCATTGCCGAATGTTATAGATGACAGTCATAACTGTGATCCGTCACCTAATAAGTCATAGGTGACAGGTCATAACCGTGACTTGTCACCTAAGTTATAGGTGACGGGTCACGGTTATGACTCGTCACCTATATCTATGTTACCAATTTGAATTATAAGTTGCTACAGAGCTTAACCGCAAAGGGAATAAAAACATTTTTAGTGGTTCGATTCAAAGTTTTGGAATCAGAGAGTGGGATTAAAGTTCAATTGAACTGTTCACTTCGACCAAAAGTAGTTGCATAATTGAAATAAGCAATATAACTAATGTTTCAAATAAGTCACTCAAAGCGCCATCGGTAAAACGAGCCTAACTTTTTCATACAGACTCCAAATTCACCGTTCTTTTACTCTACAGATATCTATAGAAGAAGTTACATCCATTCCCCCCCTCCCACTTTGTCGGGTTCGGTGAATTTTTCAAGGCTAAAAACAGCTTGAAAGATTGAGTTCTCACCCTCGAAAGTTTATGTACCATTTTCGAAACGCGTGTTTGTGTCAATAGCCACCACCCCTTACATCAAACTTGGACAGATATATACATATTTACTATATAAGTAAATTTTTGAATGTACATTATTTCTTATACTACACATTTTATGGTCTGTAAATAAATGCATCAAACTGGTCATTAGTGACGATCACTAATAACTCTCTAGGATAATCCGTAACTGATGAGTTAGTCATTGGTGACAGGTCATAACTTAATCTGTCACTTATGTTAAATTATGACCCGTTACTTATGTCTAGCCTAGGAAGATCCGTCACAGATGACGAGTGACAAGTCATATTACGATCCGTTATTTTTAGCATAAGTGACAAATCATATTACGACCCGTCACTAATTTCTATCTCAATTGTTTATTTTTCATGTAATGTCATTTTTCTTTTTAGAGGCTAACATGTTTTAAGAAATCTCATCGGTAGATTGATTGCTGCAAAAATGTTGCTGTCAAATCTCAATCGAGCGCTGGTTGATCGATGAGAATAACTTTTCTGTTGAGAGGTAGAGAGGAGTGGTGCAGGTCCCACATACAGCAACGCAAGGAGTATACGATGAGATTGGAATGAGGTTGCTGCAATCGCCTCATAATTGCTGGGTGCAATTTAGAGAAAATCCTATTTTTTATAATAGCCAGTCTGTGGTTGTTGTGTTGTGCTTATGTTAGAAGTTATGATCCTTATTTAAAGCAGTGGTGTAAATTCTGGTAGTTTGTTTGGAAAATCAAATAAGTTTGGATAAATTTTGTTATGTAATTGTTGTTTCTCACACACTGCCTAGGTAATTTGAAACACATTAAAATATCGATCAATAGTTAGCGAAACACCATATTTTTAAAAAGAAAATCCCATCAAATGAGATTAGCGTAGATAGACAACTCCATGTCTTCTTGTCTCTAGTATCCGTATTTAAGGTTTCTTCGGATGAATAAGATTTCGCTAAATTTCCTAGATTTGGAGGAAATTAAAAAAGAAAATATTGTCTTATCAATATGGCTCGAATAGCGGACGAGGATGTAGCTTGGTGGCAACGCTCTGGATAAAGCTGAGCCAACGAGGGTTTGAGCCCATCACGTACTCCTAGATCTCCAATGAAAACAACGCTGTGGGGCGCCGTTAAAAAAAATGGCTCGAATAAACCCATCATCTAAACAAGATCTTACTATAGAAGTGAACTAGCTTGTCGCTATAAGACAGATATGTTTCTCCATCCAAGACAACACATGTTATCCCATGCAACCAAATTACTTGCGTCAAAAATTCATAATCCTATGTCTCGAGAGGTAATTTGTAGATATACTTCATAACGATGACACATAGTAAAAATAAACTGTAGTCGCACAACAAATCCTATAAACACTTTAGGTGACGAGAGACGAGACATGGTAAGACGAGAACTTAACCATTATCTTAGAATGGGTTATGATAGAAGGTTGTTAAACCATATCAGATGAATTTTATTTCTGTGTGTAAAAGTATCTATATTTTTGCGCTTATCATAAACGGATATTACTCTGTCTATAATATAGTTACATACAAATAGATCTGACTAATAACTACGTCTGTAATATGACTACACAACTATCAAGTTCAAAAGTATCACAGACGAACTTACGGTAGTAAGTGTCTGCGTGTATATACTATCATAGATGAGTTTTTTTTATAACCGTCTGTGTCTCTCAGATGGTTTCAGACAAGGACTGTAAAAACTGTTTGTGCCTTTAAGATGGTTTCAGATAGGGATTGTAGAAATCGTCTATGCTGGCTTATGGTTTGAGACAAAGTTCGTAAGCAACCGTTTGTGTTATATGACACGGACTGCCTTTCAAGTAAAATTTTACAGACATGTTATTTTAAGAACCATCTGCATGTAAATATTTCAGATGTCACTACTATAAAACCATATATCACTGTCGGTTGTAAAAGGCCTTTCAATGCCACACTACAACAAATTTGACATTATATGACCAACCATAATCGCCACAAAAAGTTATTTTTTGTCATAGATGATTATTTGTGATTAAAATTCACCGTCACACCTATCATCACAAATAGTGCATCATATAATGTATTTTATGACAAAAATTTGACGAAATGTCATAAAGTTGGGAGAGGGTTACCCAGCCGGGCAGCATGCATTCTATGATGAAACACAATCGTCATGCATAAACTTATTTATGACGAAAAAATTTTCCATGCATTTTGACCTTTTTTTTGTCATAGTTGAGTTATATACATGTGCATGAAATGAAATTTGTGATGAAAAATAATAGACACTGATATTGTTGTCACGAAAAGTATACCTCATGCCAACTCATTATTCCATTTACATCAATGAAGCAATTTAATTACATTTATACCACCATTCACAAAAATGTTCATACATATACTCCCTCTGCACATCTGTTATATAAAATGAAATAATCTACAACTATACAGGTCCACCGCGTACGCCACCTCCAGCCCGTACCCAGCCCTTATCTTGGCCGCATCATCGTGGACCCTGACGCCCACGAAGGTGAACCACCGTCGATGAGGAAGTCAAACATCGACTCTGGGACATAGTCTACATACATGATCTGGAAGACGAGGCAACGTTGGTCAATGCAGATCTGGAGGAGATAAGGCAGAGTGAGAGCCAAGGAAAATATCTATGGAGCTGGATGTGAGAGCGAGCCAAAACTAGAATCCATCAAAATTTCGGATCCAGATGAAATATCAGTGGCGATTCATGGCTAGAACCAGCACTGATAGTCGGTATCAGTGCTGTTTTGTAACCCAGCACAGATAGTAGCTCCAACATGGTTCAGATGCGAGAGGTTAAGAACTAGCAGTAATACATTTTCACTGCCGGTTCTTGCACAATCAATAGTGATGAATCGCCATCTATGATCGGTTCTGTAGTAGTGCGTATTCAAAAAATCGTCTATGTCTCCCTAAACCCTTCTAGCATTGTAGCATGTATAACTAATCAGTATTGTGTTTGCCTTCATACATAACTAACCCCTAAAGTGGTTGTACTCTTTTTAGCCTTGCATTCTAGCATTCTGACTAAATAATGTTGACTAAAAAAATTAAACATTTAGAAGTTAGACATACATAACTCTACTTCAATGTGAACTAGAGGTCATGCAAGAATTATGTATACATAACTAATCCTAGAGAACAAATGCAAAAAAAAAAAAAAATCCTACATTTTAAACCAAACTCTAATATTATACAAATGACTTGAGTAGCCAGCATTCAATACCAGGTAACAAGTAATAACAAACGCAAGAATAGTTTCAATTACCAAACACTAGAACTGTAGTGGGGAGGAGGAGGGCCCGAGCAATACCTAAAAAGTGTCGAAGGGAGACCTGAGCGCCGACTAAGGGGACGAGGAGGAGGACGAGCGCTGTGGTAGTGGAGAGGATGACGACGAGGACGAATTCCTAAGCACTACCGCAATGGAGAGGAGAAGGGCCTGACCACTGCCGCAGTGGAGAGGACGAGGAAGGAGTGCCTGAGCACCACCGCAGTTGAGAGGGGGAGGAGGACTACCCGAGCACCGCTGCCGTGGAGAGGTGGAGAATACGAAGCGTGCGCAAGATTTGTTTGTGTGAATGAACAATAGAATATGTGGCTAGGTTAAAATACATAGCACAAATGATTTTTCTTAATATCCGTCTGTATCTTACCACATCACAGACTATGTTAATTATTGTCTGTCTGTGACCTATCTTGTGCCTTATGGACCCGCACTACTATTCACAGATAGTTTTCTCTTAATGTCCATCTATGCCGTATTCCGTGCCTTGTTGGGTTGCCCTGTATGTCATAGATGGTTTCCTCTTAATATATGTCTGTGACCAAGGACACAGACTACTAAGGAGAGCCAATACTAATAGACAATAATTTCTTGATGTCTGTCGGTGTCATATGAATACTAACAGTTTGTTGCTCGATGTCCATCTGTGTCCTCTTACTATCATATGTGTCTCCAGAATTACCATACGTTATCAAACATCATATAAATTTGAACACAGACATTATATAAATTTGAACATAGACATTTCAACACGGGAATTTCAACAGCAACATGATACAAATTAATTTCAACACAGACAATATTTTAGAATTAACACATATTCACATCACTTCATCAGTATATGATCTGCAATTTACAAAAATAGTGTAATATCAGCAAAAGGGGGAGCTTCATCAAATTTATTGTACTCCTCGTCAACGACATTTTCAACTCCGACGATCCATCTTTTCCCATTGAGAACTACATGTCAGTTCTTTTGTGATGTATCACGTATATAAAACACTTGGGTAACATGCTTAGCAAGAACGAATGGTTCTTCCTTATATCTAGCACGTTGTAGGTCAACATTAGTGATCCCATACTTATCCACCTTCATGCCCTTTGCACTTTGAATCCAACGATATCGAAACAGGGCTATCTTGAAACCTATATAGTCCAGCTCTCATATTTCCTTTATCTACCCATAGTAGGCACTCTTGTGCATATTATTATTATAAGCATCTATGTGCATACCACTGCTCTGATTTGTACATTTCTCATCCTGTTTAGCCATGTAAAATATGTACCCATTAATATCGTATCCTTGCCATGTCACAATTGTAAAGGTCATACCTTTTGCCAATTTCTTAAGTACCTGACTTGTATAAGAACTCGATTGCATTCTATCTCGGAACCAAGTGTTGAATCTTTTGTTATGCTCTCTAATTATCCATAGATCGGTGCTTTTCGGATTTTCTCAAATGAGTAATGTCTTGTGCTCCTCAATATATTTTGACACTTCATCCATTTGTTGCAACACGAGGAAGTGAGCATGAGCATAAGATTTCTGATAAGAAGTTATTGCCTTTTTTTTTCCGATGATCCCTTTACCTACCAGCCAGCCCTCATGCTGAGATATGCACATACCGATAGAACCTGATAAATCAATGAAGTTGACACACCACTCGACAACCTCCTGAGATGTATATCCTTCAATTATGCAGCCCTCTAGATGAGATCGATTCCTTATATATGATTTTAGAATACCCATGTATTTCTCTTAAGGATACATCTAATGTAGAAATACTAGACCAAGATACTTTATCTCATTTACAAGGTTCACAATGACATGGACCATAATATCAAAGAAATAAGGTGGGAATACATCTCAAGCCGATATAAAGTCTTCACCATGTTTTTTTCTATGCATCTATTGTTGTTGGATCGATGACCTTTTGGGCAATTATATTAAAGAAAAAATGCAGGCTTATGATTGACTCTCTGACTGTGATTGCCAAAATATTCCTAATTGCAATAGGAAGCATTTGTGTCAATATCATGTCTTTTGCTCATGTTACCAAAAGAATTCATTTCATCCGTACTCAAAGCAAACCTAATGTTCCTCAGTTCTATGGCAAACTCCCCAAATTTTATATCAATGTTTTGCCACAGCACACAATTAGCAGGGTGCCGTAGGTTTGAATCATTCTTACGGACCTCCTTTTTGTGGGCAACCTTTATAGGAGGTCCATTGTTGCTATCAGCATCCCCTCATTGTTATGCCTCTTGTATCAAGAGGTTTCACATACTGGGCAATAATGCAAGTCTTCATACTCTTCACGATAAATAATACAGTCTTGCTTGCAAGTATGGATTCTTTCCACTTCCAATCCTAAGGGGTAAATTATCTTCTTTGCTTTATATGTGGATGTGAATAGCAGATTCCTGTTTGAAAGCAATGCTGCTAATAGCCATAACAAGACAATAAAACTCTTATGAGATCACCCATTACTTGCCTTCAATTTCAAATGTACAAGTACCACATGCAAAAACGTGTATTTCTCAAGTATAAAGGTTCATTCGACTACCGCACAAATTCTTAAAATATATCAAACTATCTATCATTGTATTCATTATTGCCCTCGTCATTGCGGACCATCAACTCTAAATTTTCAAGAATATCACCTCAGAACATAAAGTTATCAATAATCTATTTGATGCCCCTATCTGGAATAACTTTATACACATGACACGCAAGCTCTCATGCTTTATGCATATCGCCTTTAGACTCATTCACACATTCTTCTTCATGTTTGGTCCAACATGTATAGTTCAGTATGAATCCACAAATATGCATGTATATTCTGTGCCTTTAGAAATTTTCTCTCATTTCTGCAATCAATGCAAAGACAAGACATAAATTTCTCATTCTTTTTCAAAATATCTACCTCGGCAATACGTATGAACTCGGATATGTCATTAAGGAACTCATCACAAATACAATTATCTAGGTACGTCCAACTTCAATCGGCCATCTATATTTTTCAAAAGTAATTGTTATTGAATTTTCAAACTAAAGAATGGTTTTAAGTGCAAATTTTAGAGGTAATATAATAGTCCTAAACTAGAAAAAGAAAATAGATGTATTTTTAACAGAAGTTTGAACACAAGCTCAAATATTTTTAAGCTATAGGTCTATTAATCTACCCATTTAGAGCTAAAGAAAGTAAATTCTAATCTCTACAAATTTCAACAGAGGAAGCTCGCGTTGCAGAGGAAGCTCGCGCTATATAGTTGAACATAAACTCAAATATTTGGACGCAATGGTTCTATTCCAATAGAGGAAGCTCGTGCCAAAGGGTTAAACCCAATAATTCAGGAACACAGATGGTTATTATAATGAACTATCTATATGTTCACTATCGTGAAGACAATCGTTAAGTCCAGACGGTTTATTATTTTCAACTGTCTGTGAGTACCACAAAGACACAGATAAGTTTTAAAAGAAAATGTCTGTGACAAAAGTAAAACATGTCTGTATTTATAGGAGAGGCACAGACGGATTTTTAAAATCCGTCTGTGGAGGTTGGTAGACCCAAATGGTGGGGATGTTATAAACTCGTATGTCTTAGCAATCATATGTGGCTATTTTATTATTAACTTGTTCTAATAAATTATTTGTGACACTCACTGCTTTAACTGTTTTTTGGTAGTGAAGAAACCATCCATAAAACCTAACATCTGCCGAAATTCCTGGCCAAACAAGACCAATCAATAAACAAGACAATTTTAGCAAACCACACCTCACATCCCTCTATCTCGAAACCACAATTTTGTGCAACTCCGATCCGATCTTTTCCAAGACGACGGCCAACACTACTCATCAGTGAACTCAACATATATCGCCATCAGCGAATGAAAGAATGAATGAATGGCAAAATTGGTTTGGTGCTCCATTCGTTTCACAGAAAGGAGCTACCGGATTGGGACGCGTACGTGTTGTCCGGTTCCCAACCAGCCATGTGTACGGCTTTCTTTGTGTGCATCTTCGTTGGCTCATCGTCGTTCTGTGCAGTACGGAATTTGACGCCGCCCCCTCTCCTTTGTGTCGTATCTGCACTGATTTCTTGCTTGCTCGATTAGGACTTATGGTTACAGTGTCTATCTTCTTCTTTCTTGGAACCATTATTCTATTTGCAAATTCTTTTATCTATTGTTGTTGTTTTATTATTTATTTGTTTGAAATGCCTTATTCCTATTTTAGATATACCGTTCTTTCTGAAAAAAATACATGTTAGTCAGTAATTAAGCAGGCTTGTAAAATCAAGTCTTGTCAAATTAGAAAAATAAAAAGTGGTGACAGTGCTATAAGATGTTTGTATCTGCAGTGATTTCTTGCTTGCTTGCTCGATAAGGACTGATGGTTACAGTGTCTAGCTTCTTTTTTGGAGCAAGTATTCTCCAAATTCTTTTATCTCTTGTCTTTCTTGTATTTATTTATTTAATGAAATGTCTTATTATTATTTTAGATATAGCGCTCTTTCTGGAAAAATACATGGTAGCCAGCAATTAAGCAGCCTTGTAAAATCAAGTCTTGTCAAATTAGAAAAATAAAAAGTCATGACAGTGCTACAAGATTTTTTGTATCTCAATAGAAATAAATAATGCCACAACTTTGTTGCACTTTTGTGATAATAGAGTACCGGATAATTTCACTTTCTTTTTCGAATTCCTTCTGTGCATTTTCAGCTTCCACTACTACAGAATACCCATTCAGTGCTGGTTCAAAATGGCCTTTAGTGTCGGTTGTGCAACTGGTAGTGAATGGTTGGCATTGAAAAGGTCCGGACGAATCACTGCTGGTTGCACAACCGGCACTGAAGACCCATTCCCAAATCCAAAAGAATTAAAATGAGTCGGTTCGATTCTAAGCCAGCTCGGTTGCCGCTCTCGTCACCACTCGATGTGGTGCTCCTGCTACCGCTACCCTGACAGTTCTGCCGACCCCATCCTCGCCCCGATGTCGTAGACAAGGTCGCGGTTCCCACCACTGTCATGGATGAGCTCCCAGATCTAGAGATCGCTGTGGATGACCACCATGCCCGCGAGCCCCCATGGAAGGCCATGGCGGCATTCTTCTTAGCCTGCTTCTTGGTCCTAGCAGGGTCGCCCGCGAAGCTCAACCCAGCAAGCTCAATGGTGGAGGCAAACACCGGCAAGTGGCCTAGGTCTGACCGCACCACAGGCTTTTATTCGAAGCGATTATGTCCACCTCTTTCTAGTAAAGGTAAATAAAATTAAAAAAATTGACAGATTAAGCGCACACTATATTGTGGATCGGGGCTTAACTAGAATGAAGTTCAGCAGATAAAATCTATCAAGAAAGGCAAGTTCAATTACATCAAGAAAATGAAAGCAAGCAAGCAAGAAGGAGGAAAGGATAGGAGGAGCAAACCTACTTGTCAATGCGGACAACGATGTAGAGGTCATTGGACTAGAGATCCTAGACGGCTTCAGCAGCCCAATGAGATGGTCCAGCATGGTGCTACCCCTCTTCCACTCCCTCCTCTCCTCTCCAAGTTATGTTCCCTGCCGATCTTCTCTGTGATTTCTAGGTAGTAGAGATGGGGCTTGAGGAGGGGCTATAGTGGGGAGAGAGGAGATGAGAGGAGAGTTCGAGAGAAGGAGGAGACAAAGGGGATTAGAATGAAAAAGAGGATGAAGAGAGAGGGGCGTAGAGGAGAAAGAGGCACAGTTAGTTGTGAGCCGGATGTGAGGCTTGCGTTCCCATAGATTAATGAAGTGAAATTTCATATCCGGACATCGTATCAATGACAGTTCAAATTAAAACTCGTCAGAGATGTCTAGGATCGTATTATGCCTGTTACTGAACCTACGAATGAAATGTCGAAGGGATTCTTCCTTACCCTAATTCAGATAATGAAGATCGTCTTCTATCCTCGGGCGCTCGAACGTACCCTGGAAGTTTGTGATGAACTGAGCCTTCAGCTCGCTCCATGATCGAATTGAGTTAGGCGGCACGTTAGAAAAAAGGACCTCGCAGGTCCATCAAGGGCAGTTAATAGATAATTGGTCATCACTCAGTTGTCACCGTCAGCTGCTCGAATAACAATGGTATAGATATGCAACCACTCGTTAGGTTTTAGCTTCCCGTCGTACTTCTGAATCGAACCCGATTTGAATTTCTCGAGCCATCGTATCGACTGAAGCTCATGTACGAAAGCTTCACAGTCTCCGTTGAATTCCTTAGGAGGAGATGGTGGAGAACTATCACGCATGTTCCTTCGACCAGGGGAGCCACGTCGACCATCTCATCTCAGAGATCTCTTGCCGTTGTACCAACGATCATCCTCACAGTGTTCCACATGACGATTGTCTATCACACTCCATAGATCATGCTGATCGTGAGGAATGTGGTTCCTTAAGTCTTCATAATTTCCGCGCCTATGGATAGGGTAGTTACAATTCAGCCCATAGGGCTAAGCTCGGTTCAACCACCTGAGCTTCCCATCTACGATCCCTCGACTCTGGGATATCCACATATGTTCCTCCTTGAGCTGGCACCTTGCCGACTGGGGTGCTAGAGCCACTGGGGTTATTTGCTTGAGCCACCTGGACTTGAGCCGTATCGAGTAGGGTCTTAAGTTGGTTGACCATCGGGGTCAGCGGATTCACCAAATCCAACTCGGGGAAAGATCTTAGAATCATGTGGGTGTCCTAGACATTGGCCTCTAGGGTACTGAAAACACTGCTGCCAAGGATCTTCTACGGTCGGGCCGATGTCACCCCGTGATTACTATTCTGAGGGAGTTCATCCCTTGATCTCTGGGGCGCTGCTGGTGGAGGTGTATCCATAGCAAGTCAACATTGAAGACCAGGATGAACTTGACCTACGGTCCATCAATGAAGAGTTGTATCAGGAACAACGCTCGGCGGTGGCACCTCCGTGGCGCCGGTTCCTGTAGAAGAGGCCACCGCCGCTGGGTCTTCTGGGATTTCTGCATCATCGTTCATCATAGTATCCTGATCTCCAACGTTCTGCCCGACGGGTGTTTCGATGGCTCTGGCCATAAACATGAAACGATTTGTTCGACTGCTCTAATTGTCGATGGAGCCATTGTTGTCACTTCCTGACTTTCGTCGTTGCTATCAGTGTCCATGAACTAGAGAACGTTAGGCTCCTTGGGATTCCAATCGAGGTGCCCCACCTCACGGTATGCGTCCAATGGGTTGGACTCGAGAATACCGTTGTGGATCAGTCCACCCTGATTATCCTAGCGGTAAACCATAGTTTCAAAGATGATTTTAGAGCTGGTGGAAGGTGATTCGAAGATGACTGCCCCCGACTCAAGGTGATCATAGAAACCGGTGTCAGAGAATCCAACGTAGATGCCCATTTGAGACATGATCGATCCTGAAAACAGAAGAAGGCCGCTACCTGGCACACCAACTGTCAAAGATTTGTTCCTGACAATGTGTCAGGAATTAGACTGGGGTACCTTCAAGATCATGGATCGAGCACAAAATAAGACATACAATGTAGACAGGTTTAGGCCACCAGCTGAAGTGATACCCTACCTCCTGTATGGAGGTTGATGTATGTGTATTCTCTTGAGTACAAATAAGGTGGCTACACCTAATATTAGGAGTAGATCAGATCTAAACTAAACTAGAGTTGAAGTCGCTGAGTATCTCTTATGGAATTTGTGTTTGCATTGAGTTGAGTTGCGTTGAACTGCTCTGGGTTATCAAAGTTATGGGGTTTGTAGAAGTTGAAGTTGTAGTTCTAGTTGCCCTTTCAAGGGTCTAGGTCATGCCTTATATATATCCTGACACTACCCTAAATCCTACCGTAATCGATGAGGAGTCCTCTTTCTAGTCAATCAAGGCAAGACAACCGAATCCAGCTTGGATACTAGTCATACTCGAGTCAGTTAACCCAATCAAGTCATTTCTAGTATGGGCTTTCATGATCTCTGAATATACCAGGTCTCATGGATTCGGATCTCACTAGTAGAAAAATGATTTGTACAGACAGTTCGAAAATCCTGTGCGGGACACTTTTTTGTACCGTCTGTAGAAAAGAGTTTGTACAAATCAGATTTGTATAGACAGTTTTTGAACCATCTGTAAATTTTTTTTGTACAAACGGTTCCAATAACGAGCCATCTGTACAGATGTTTTGTACAAAAGATTTGTACAGACAGTTCTAGTAACGAGCCATCTGTACAGATGTTTTGTACAGAAGGCTTGTTATTGGAACCTTCTGGACAAATGATTTGTAAACAAGGCTCGTTATTTCAACTATCTGTACTAAGTTTTCTAGAGCTAAAAAAATATTTTTATCTACCCACACTAGCCCCCTATATTATTGTGTAGGAGGTGTCGTAAGTTACACAATTTTTCACACGAAATACCACGAGTGTGTTTTCTAGGAGTCGAACCCGCAACCTCTAACCTCGTGCGAATCTTTCTTACCATCTCACCTGTCGCTTATTGCTGACCATTGTATGAAAATAATCTATATACGATATACGCTCAAAACAAGTGGGATACTTTAGTACAGATGGATGTAATTTGTGAACATCTGTACTGTAGCGTTACGCTTTGTTGCAACTGCTCGTTACTATTTTCTCATACGGTTCTAATTTGGAGCTGCCTGTGGTACCTTCTGTATAGACGGCTCTATAAATCAGTCTGTACAGAAACGTCCCACTAAATAGATTAGGTAGTAGTATCTGTAATATCCGGAGTCGTTAAAAATATGAACAATGTATCTTATCCATATATGATATAATTCTTATACGTATATACTCTATAGTTAGATATTCGACAACATGTAAGTCCTATTTTATATACCTTCCACACTGCATCTCGGACCATACCTTGATTTTGTCTACTGCAGTCTTAGTTTCAAAATTCTTAAATTGATCAATATGTTCAAAGACAATACAATTTAGGTTTGTAGCGACCATCATTTATTTTCTATTCAGATATAGGCGCAGGCAAAACATAGAGTTAACATCCACATACACATCTTAGGTGGATTTCACGGACATATGACACCATCCCATTTGTATTGTACAATTCAAGTTCAATTAATATCCAGGTCTTCATCTTTCAGCAAAAATACTAAAACTAGGTACTAGTGCCTTGTTTATGTTCTTGTTTAAAATTTTGGAATTTCACATAATTCGCAATAACTTCAACGGATTAATTCTAAAACTAGGTGCATAAGGTACTAACGCATTGTTTATGTTCTTGTTCATCAGTAACCAGACTCAGAAGTTCAATTATGCAGGCGTTATGCTGAGAATTAATTCTGAGAAGGACGGTTTTTTTTCCCGTTTTGATCTTTCTTGAAACTATTTTGGAAAATAGATTGGCGACAAAACTATTTTCATTTTGACCCCCGGCTCCGCGCCAGAGGCTCTAGCGCGGATATTAGTGCCCGTGTGGCACGCTACGAGGAGTGATGCTAACGGGGATCTAATGTGGCCCACGCTCCGCGCCACGAGCTCTGGTGCGGACCCCCCGACAAATAAAGCCCCGTGCAGGCCCATCCTCCTTCTCTATTCTCCAGTCTTCTTCCAACCGAGCCATGCACAGGACCGGCACCCGAAAGCTCCTCCACCACCCCCTCCTAAAATCCAAGATTTTTGGGTGATTTGACTGTGGATTTGCTTGGAGATTAGGTCTTCAAGGTAATCTCATATAATCCCCTGTTGTTTGTCTCGATTTGTGGTGATTTAGGGCGATTTTGGTGTGAACCCTAGAGGTAGAAATCCATGAAAAACGCTTGCTTTTGGGCTTCATTTGTTTTTGGATTCATATATGGGGCAATGTAGGTAGCATATAGGTTGTATATGTAATTTGGTTCAATTTTGTTTAAATTTCTGCTTTTTGGTAATTTAGGGTTGTATATCATGGCAATTTTATTCAATTTGGGATGAAATTTATATGTATGTGCATGATAAATGTAGATTAGTTTTGTGATTGTGTTAGTTCATTTGAAAAGTGAGGGTTTATTGTTATGCATTGATAATTTATGATATTGTGTCTTCATTTGATCCTATGTAGTGTGTACATGTTGTTCAACACATCATAAATGTTGTGTTTTATTTTTGCCAAATAACTTATATGCTGTGTTTCGATGTCCTGCTATAGATGGAATGAATAGTCCACGTGCACTATGATGGTGAAATTTTGCAAAATGATGATGGAAGTGCTAAGTTTAGCAGTAGTATGAGATTGAAGGTTGTAGTTTTCAAGAATCATCCCAAGTTTATTGAGTTGGTAGAACGAGTGAAGGAGGCGGTGGGGTGGAATGAACCGGATATAGTTATTGAATTGCAAGGAAGGTATGACATGGGTCATGGCCATAGTCACAAATTAATGCTTGAGTTGGAGGGTGACATAGAGTGGGAAGCATATATGGACACGGTGAAGGAATCTCAGTGAAAAACTCTTGAGGTGGTTGTGGCA
Source organism: Phragmites australis (assembly GCF_958298935.1). Classification (NCBI taxonomy): domain Eukaryota; kingdom Viridiplantae; phylum Streptophyta; class Magnoliopsida; order Poales; family Poaceae; genus Phragmites; species Phragmites australis. The sequence goes on along the minus strand of NC_084941.1, from coordinate 16,498,299 downwards.
AGGAAGGTGGTTCAGACGCAATGTGTTGGGCTAACGAACGATTAGATACTAAGGTTGAAGTAGGTGCAAGCCAGCCTTTGCCCTGGGATGGTGGTTCCCAACCTGCAATTGAAGATGCTTGTGAAGAGGAGGTATTGAAGAGTGATTTAGTGCGTTTGGCACAAGAGGTTGGTACGATCAATGCATCAACAGTTGGTGGTAGGGAACAAGCTGATTTAGAGGAAGCATGTCGTGCAGCCAAGAGGGAGTTGGTACGGCATGACTTTGATCTAGCAAGGGTATCCGATGAATTGGACCCTCGTGTATTTGGCGACATGACAGCGAACGATGTCCCTTATGAGACTGAATACGAGGAGGACTCCGATGATGATGGTCCCGTTGGTGACATGAGGGAGGAGGATTGCCATGCTTTCGAGTCGGTCATTGGCCACCATCCTCGTGTCTTTGAATTTAGGGACCTTAGTGGAATCGAAGGCGTTGTAGTAGATGGAGGTCGTACTACGGCCTTGGTACCTGCCATTTCTCGAAGACCAGTTGTGTAGAAAGGTAATGAATTCCCCACAATGCTATTCTTGAAGATGTGGCTCCAAGAGTCAGTGAAGCACAACCGACCATATAAAGTAGCTCACTCTAATTGTAATGTGCGGTACACTGTGCAATATGAGAGAATTGGATGTGTGTGGATGGTCTGGGCCCGCAAGACAAACCGCAACACATGGAGAGTCACTAGTGTTGTGGAGCCCCACACATGTGCTGATGACGAATGTTCGGACAAGCATTTGCAGTTGAATGCCAGATTCATTGCATATCGGCTATGTAGCACTGTGAAAGCAGAGCCTAACATTACTCCTAGAGCTTTGATTAAGATCGTGGAGGAGAAATTTGACTACAAGATCAGCTATGGGAAGGCTTGGAAGGCTAGGGAGATGGCAAGGACGATGATTTATGGTGATTGGAGTGAAGCATATGCACATCTTCCTATCTTGTTCAAAGCAATTAAGGAGTGGAACCTGAGCACGGTGTACCACATAGAGCCGCATCAGGAGAAGTTCATAATGGTTGATAATGTTCAAAAGCCTGTTTTCGATCATGCATTCTGGTGCTTCGGGTAGTGTGTGGATGCACTGTTATTGTAGGTCGGTCCTCTTGGTTGATGCCACATTCTTGATGGGGAAATACAAGGTAACTTTGATGACCGCAATAGGTGTAGATGGGGAGGATCATTTGCTTCCTCTTGCTTTTGCTCTAGTGGAAAAGCAGGACAATAGGAATTGGGCATGGTTCCTGTACTTAGTTAGGATTAATGTAATCGGGCCACATTGTGAACTTTGTATCATATCCGACAGGCGCAAAGGTATTCTGAATGCTGTAGAGATGGACATACTTGGTCATTGCAATGTGCACCATAGGTGGTGCATGTGGCACTTTGCAGCCAACTTCCATCGGCATGGCACTACAAAGGGTCAGACGGAGGATCTCAGACGTATTTGCATGCTTGAGGAGAAGAAGTTGTTCTTTGAGGAGTTGAAGAAGTTCATTGTGTTGCTTGATGAAGGTCCTCGTAAGTGGTCGGAAGATCATATGGCTAAGAAGTATAAGTGGGCTAGGGCATTTGATAGGGAAGGACGCCGATATGGTATGATAACTAGCAACATGGCTGAGGTTTTCAACAAAGTGCTTAAGAGAATTAGGTCTTTGCCCATTACAGCAATCGTGGCCTACACCTTTGAGAAGCTGAATGAGTACTTTGTTGATAGGCTAAGCAAAGCTGAGAAGTTGAAAAATATGGACAAGCAAAAGTGGGGAAAAGTGGTTCTGAAGAAGTTAACCCAACAAAAGACTAAAGTGGTGCATCAATATGCGGTGTGCTTTGAGAAGAAGTCACAGAAGTATGAGGTAAATGAGCGTGGTGGCACAAGTGTGGGTGGTGAGCAATATGGCGGTCGGGCATTCGTGGCCGTTCTCTCTACAAATCAGCGTAGTTGCCAACGACCCCAAATATATCACCTTCCATGTTCCTATTTGATAACACTTTGTCGTATCCATAAGTTGGACTATCAGTCGCCTTTACGTGTGCCATTCGAGTTCTCCTTAGATGCTGCCATTGAAACACGGTCACCTCGCTTTGAACCGTACCTTGATCCTACACAGTGGCCCCAATACGAAGGTTGCACATGCGTGGCCGATGATACTCTCTTGGTCAGCACTAAGGGAAGACGGAAAACTAAGCGGCTATGGAACGACATGGATAGGATGGGGTCATCACGGAGACAAAACAACATGGATTACTTTTTGTACCATGGCACCCACGAGTAATGCTCACATTGCTATAAGAAAGGGCATAAAAACCAACATGCCCTAAACGTGAGAAGTCTAAGAGGGGAAGAGGGGGTAGTAGGCATAGGCCACGCCGCAACAGGACGTCTAGACAATCTTTGTGTTTCTCATCTACCGTAAGAGTTAGAATTTGTAAAATGTCCTGCAATTATGTTTCTTTCTTATGAACTATGGACTTGAATCTGTATGAAGTTAGTATGAAATCTGTTAAAACAATGAGTTGTGTAACTATGCAATGTATTGTCTTGAGAAACTATGTCTGTGACTTTACTGCTGCTGCTAGGATTCTGTGTGACAAGTGCCCGGAATGTGCCTTTGCCACGAATGCAAACTGGTAAGAATTTGCCTGGAATACAGGAATTCCACGCCAAAGAAATTGGTGTGGCCCTGCGGATGCTCTGCGCCAAATACTCTGGAGTAGACATATCAACCAGGCTACCCCCCACCAATCTCTCTATATCATTGCGCTAGACTGTAAATACTCCGCGCCAAAGAATTTGGCGCAGAAGTGCTACTGTACCCAGGCGTGTGCATGAGCAGTCCAGCGCCAAAGGTATTGGCGCAGGCTATGAGCAGTCCAGCGCCAACGATAGAGAGAGTTTGGTGGGGGCTGGGCGGGCGACCTATCCGCGCCAAAGTATTTGGCGCGGGCTATGAGTAGTCCAGTGCCAACGATACAGAGAGTTTGGTGTGGGTGACCTATCTGCGACAAGGTATTTGGCGCGGGCAATGACCAGTCCAGCGCCAACGTTACAAAGAGTTTGGTGGGTGACAGGGCGGGGGACCTCTCTGCGCCAAAGTTCTTGGCGCGGAGATTCCATTGTTCTATGCCAAAGTTTTTGGCACAGAGATCTTGTTGTTCCGCGCCAAGGCGATTGGCGTGGAGGAACCAACTGAACCAGGTCAGCAGGCGCCAACCCCACAACCACAGGATACAAGGAGTTCATAGGCTGGTGATTACTCAAGGGAGCAGAAGTAGTGGCCGATGCATAGCAGGGAGTGCATAGGAACTGTTCCAGGAATCTACCAAATTAGCCAAATCAACCAATCAAACTCGACATACAAATAGGGGATAACATATTAAGCTCACAAATCGTCGATGATATGGTTCACATAGTACAATCATCGACGATTACACATTAAGCTCACAAAATAGTTCACAACATTACACCGAACAAATAATAGATAGGCCCAACACAACCGCATACCCAGCCAACTAACCCATAATACTAATTGTCCGCCCCATTATAGATCAATTCATCATCAGTGTCATCAACATCATCGTCCGGGATAAGCACAAGTAAATTAGCAATAAGTGCCTTCATTGTCTCCATTTGCACCGCCTTAGTCATTGCCTCTTGACCCTCCATAGCTCTCCTTGGAGGACATGGTTCTATCACCCTTTTGCCTTTCCCTTTATTCTCTTCCTCCTCCATACATTCACCATCGGGACCGTACAACAAATCTTGAAAGTTACAAGTAGCACCATGGCGCTACATTCAAATTCATGATACAAGGTACATGACATCTAATTATATCTCATTCAAATTATAAACAAGCAACCATGCCCAGTTTTTACCTTCGTTATCCCTTCACAACGGAAGTAAGGAGATCCCCCTAAAGGTTCGCAAAGCACGCTTTGCTTCCCTCAGTTGCATAACGGAGGATCCGCTACACATTTTTCCCCTCAAATCCGATTTCTCTTTATAGGTCAGTTTTGGTGGATTTGGCGGGGGAGGAACCCAACGAATAAACTTGTCATATGGCTTCGAATACTAGGTAAATTGTTTCACCTTTAAAATTCTCAGGTCATACATCTCAGGCCCATCAATCCATCAAAAGAAGTAGCACATCTCCCACTCCTGTAAATTATTAAAATATAATGTCAGCAAAAGTAATATCATATGCTTCTACCCTAACCCAAAACAAATATATACTCACATGATAATCCTAGCACATGTAGTACGCGCGGCCAGCAGTATCTTTATGTAGGGTCTGAAGGACCACAATAGGCTTACCACAGTCACAAGTCAGGACGGGAAGAGCGGGAGGAACGGGGGCATCCTTACAACTAACATCGGGATACTCCTTGCCAATGTGTGCCCACTTTTGCTTATGCCACAAATGGTTCATCGTATCATACAACTGCATAAACACCAATCCATTACGAATTTAACATGCACCAAATATTTTTACATTCAACTCTACCATATCCTACATAATAAACTTAGTTACCATCTTCTAAAAAATCATTGCACACAACTTCAACCCATCACAACATATTATACGGGCATTTAAAAATAGTATCAATTTTGTTCTAGAACAAATATTCAATCATATGCAACCTACATTGCATTTCTAACCATTCCAAACCATAATTCATCAACTAGAATGGCCAATTTTGTACCACAAACTACATCTAGGGTTTCCACTCAAACTCACGTGAATATGGTAGAATCGGAGGAGAAATTAAGGGAAGATCGACAAGTTTACCTTTACAATCCGATTCCGATGACAAACCACGGTTAAAACCAACAAAAATACAGATTTGAGAGGGGTGGTTAAGAGGGAGGGAGAGGGGCAGCTGTCCTATGTGCGGCTTGGTTGGAAGAAGACTGGAGAATAAAGAAGGAGGACGGGCCCGCGCGGGGCTTTATGTGTCGGGGGTCCGCGCCAGAGCTCGTGGCACGGGATACGAAAGGACCGTGCCGGAGTTCTTGGCGCGGAGTATGGACCACGTTGGATCCCTGTCAACATCGCTCCTCGCAGCGTGCCACGCTGGCACCAATATCCGCACATTACTACTGGTGCGGACATAGTTAACATCCGCGCCAGAGCCTCTGGCGCGGAGCCGGAGGGTCAAAACTGAAAATAGTTTTGCCGCCAGTCCATTTTCCAAAATAGTTTCCAAAACGGGTCAAAACGGAAAAAAATACTCTGAGAAGCTATTTAATCCTTTGCTTAATTTGCAAGCTAGTAATTACCTCGACCATTATAGGCAGTATCTACGAAATTAATCCCAGATTATGAGTGTGTGGCTCAGAAGGAGGCGGTAGGCCCACCACCCACATGAGATGGTGAGTTGAGATCTCATTCCCCCACGTTAGTGGGAGAACCTGAAGTACACTCCGTGAATTGCCAACCCAAAATCAGTTGGTATTTTGGCCTCTGTCTGTCCCCAAATCTGGATTCTCCTTTTTGGCCTCTGATCTCAGATTTTAGGTACTCATTTAAGCTTCACCAGACATGCATGAGAACATAGGGGGCACTCTTTTTTTAATATCTTCACAGTTGTCTTCATATCTTAAAAAAGGAAAAGGAAATTGATGGAGGTTGTATATGAATGCTGCCTATTCATGACTCGTATGATTTGTTACAGAAAAATTTGCTCCAAAGAAATTCGCGTGTCAATAATGCTTGATCTGAATCGACAGAGCTGGACCACTTACCAGTGATGAAGTTTGTTAGGGCAGCAGGCAGCATCGATCTGAAGGTTGCATACGACATTTTGTTATTGGGTATATATGGGTTAATTAGTGGGTTTAGTCTTTTGAGTACATGCATTAGAGTACCACTCCTCTAGATGTATACTATTATAAATTAATGGTTAGTTAACTATATTGCACATGCAGGCACGATTTGCTAATGCTAAAGCTCAATAGAAAAATAATTGTATTGACTATATCATCATGCATGGATGATGCATGTACTTTGACTTGGTAGTTTTTTTGTTGTAAGAAGTGTCTCTATCGATGTATATACTGGTTATTTTTTAAAAATGTTGCTTTTATTGGTAGGTTTTGTTGTGAGAAGTGTCTCCATCGGCGTATATACTGGTCAATGACAAACACATGATGAATTGCTAAAGGCGACTCATCTTCTTCATTCACTAGCTTTCTCTCCCTCTTCCTCTTCCTCTCTTTTTTATTTTCCCTCTTATCTCTCGTTCCTCTCCATAAAGCACCATAAGGTAGGGGGTTTGATACTACTACAGAATTAGTCATAAGTATCACTTCATTAGTGCCGGTTTAGTCAAAACTGGCACTGATAGAGTATCACTGTCGGTTGGTAGCAAAATCAAACATCCACACGTCTATTCAGGCAAAAACCAACACTGATAATTAGTATTAGTGCTGGTTCATATTAAGAACCGGCACTGATAAAGCGATCGGATCCGAATTTTGTATTCAATCGGTTTCACTCTCGCCACCTCGCGTCCATCGGCTCGAGTGTGCTCGATCTTATCCTCTCATGCCTCCACAGTCTCCTCTCTTCTCTTTCTCATCCGTCTCTCTCCCGTGTCTCGGTCTCCTCTCTTAGTATCCTCTCTCTCTCTCTCTCTCTCTCTGTCTCTCGGTCTCCTGCCTCCACCCACCACTTCGTCGACCGGTTCGCGTGGCACGAGCGGCCGGGGGAGCGGTGCCGATGCCATGCAGCGTGCAGGAGGCGACAAATCTGGGCTTGGCAGGGGCGACGACGCCGACGGTGAGCGTGGAGGAGGTGGTTGATGTGGAGGGCTCGGTGCGGAGCGTCGCGGCGGCTGCCCGTTGGCCCGCTCCCCATCTATGACGTGCCACCCGGTTCCTGCCAAGCGACCCGCTGCTCATCGAGTTCCCGCACCGCGGCATAGATTTGATTTGTTCTTGTATGGATTTGATCTGTTCTTGTATGGATTTGATTGTGAGTTCATATGGATGATATATTTGATATGTTCTTGTATGGATTTGATTTTGAGTTTATATGGATTTGATTGTGAGTTCGTATGGATGAGATGCAGCGATGGCCGAGCGGTGCTTGTGCCTGTGCTGTGCTTGTGCTTGTGCTTGTGCTGTGGTAGTGACCTTCGAGCCACCGCGTTTGCAGGTGTGCCCGGCAGTGCGGCCTTTCCAAGTGTGCCCAACAATGTGGCGTTTGCGGTGGTGGAGCTTGACGGGAGCGTCGGCGGGAGCAGCATCCAAGCCAGCTCAAAAACAAGCCGGCTCGGATGCCACTCCTATTGCCGTCAATTTTTTTTTATTATCTGGAAATAGCAATTGTGTCGGGTGGGCAACCGGCACTGATAGTAACCTACTATCAATAATGAGTGAAGAGTGCCGATTAAAAAACAGATATTAAAACCATTTTTTAACCCGCCTCCTTGAAGATCCTCCCCTGATTCTACTTACTTTTAAAAATGTCATCCTACGACAAGGCTTTGGTTCATTACGATCAGTTCACTGCTGATAATTTGACATGGGCTTTGGTACGTAGGTATTCCAATAAGTTCTACTTAAGTATTTAGGTTGAACTAGTATGCTGTAACAAAATATTAATACAAAAGTTAAAAGACAAAGTAGTACGATCATGTCATTGTCCGCAGCAACATACATAGTAGATCATGTCAATGTCCTCAACAACATAATCTGCTACCGGCGGTAGTAATTTTATTGCATATTGAAGCGCGAGGGCGGCGCCAGGAATATGAGACAGGGTAGAAGCAAAACAAAATTCTTTCAAACATAAGAAACCTGCAACGCGCTAGTTTCCAACAAGAGAAACGCGATCACCCTGCCAGTACCCCACCACCTCTCCTTTTGACACGGGAAATATATAGTTTTATGCCAAAAAAATGCCCAAAATGTAGGAAAATATTCAATATAATATTCAACATCAAAATCGATTGAGAATTTCCCAAATATATGAAAAGGATAATCTCGACATTTTAATTTACCTACCATTAGTCAATTCCTAAATCCAAGAGAAGTCATTCTTTCTGTCAGGAGCTAGAAAGCGTGAACCACTAAAGGCGTAAATATTAGTAACAAGTACTTTTTCATACTTTCTCATTTATATTTCTTCGGAGTTAATTCACTACGAACATCCAGTAGAAACCATCGTGAACAAATTAACTGAAATTTCACCTCCACACAAATAATGCATAAACCACCGAAAGTGGCTACTAGAGGGGGTGAATATACGTAGCAATAATTTCTTATGAAATAGCTGGACTTCTCCTATTTTTAATCACTCAACACACCTGAAATCTTGAGTGGAAGCAAAATACTCAGAGAGACAAAGTAGGATGAAAATTTTCAAGGTAATATGGCTCCACGGATAGAATATAAACCATACGTTCTATTAAAAAATATTTCATGTCTTTGTGCCCAAAAGCTCGCAATTTAAAAGATAGACAAAACAGAGACAAGAACACCGGACAAGTAAACTCTCTAAGATGATAGTGTAGAGGCAATGGAATTTAAGACTCTATTATATATGCATTTGTATGTGAATTCTATGCCTCTAACATCAAGAAAAACAACATCCCAAGGTGTTAAAATTTCAGCTCAAAAAGAAAAACGAAAATCAACAACAAAACGTCAAGAACTTGCAAACTTGTACATGAATCAATAGAAGGAAACTAGAAGGAGGAGAATTCAAGCATATACAAAAACTTAAACTTCATTACTCAAAGAGGTCAACTCTATTTTGGACGGATTACAAAGATTTATCTCTCAAAACTGTCACCTATTACATAAGCTAAGCACTCCTCTCCTTCTCCTCTAAAACCCTAGCGTAAGACTCTTATATGGATGGCTCAAGTGCGGGGCTTCCCAACTAGCCATACCAATCTATTTATAGCCTAGAAAACTTGACCCCTAATTTTTCTTGACTGTTTCCAAAATACCCCTATCTTGTAGTACACTCTTACCTACCACCAGGGATATTTTGGTCTATTTTCTTGACACCTTCACGACTTAGCTTGCCTTGACATAACCTTCATGATGATACCACGTGGACCTCCAGTCCTCCCACTGTTTTAAAGCCAAACATCGAAACCCTAGCATGCTTCTCAAAGCATGACTAACCGTCACTTGCTTCCACCTGAAGCAAGCGCTCTAATGATGACACGTGTCCTCTGTCTTATGATCTTGACCGCCAGCAAGTCTCTCTCGATCTCGGTCCCTCGGGATGCCTTGTTACTTGCACCGGCATCCCTTTTACTTGACTTTGTCAACATACCGCCTTCATTTACCTTCATCTCTTACCTTGTTTGACCTCCACATGCACCGCTAGATTCATCCTTGACTCCGCCCAGCATCCTTAATCATCCGGTACCAAGCACCCCGTTTAGCCCCGATCACCTGTCATCGACCGCCAAGTTGTATGCATCACCTGCACACCATAAGACTAGCATACATGCATCTCCAGAACCATATAACATCATCACATGTTAGTCCAAATCGAAATCAAGTTTGAAAAAGATCGGACATAGAAAAATGTGAACACCGGATGGTACGACGTTCATACCAGTGCAACACCGGACCATACGGTGAATACAACTATACTGGAACCCAGTTTTGCATTCCTCTCTGGAAAAATTAGTCCGGTGATCATAAAATCCCAACACCGGATAATCCAGTGAACGCCTCAACATTTGCCTCAGAACTTAAATGCTCTGGTGATACTCTCCGGTGTTCACACGCCCATCACGAACCATACGGTGAGTACATCATCACTGGAACTTAGTTTTTCAACCTATCTGGAAATCTTTTTCCGATGAAGCCTTTGGCGATCACCCGTGCACACACCGCACCATCCGATGAGGCTACCGCACCAGACTTTCATATTTGCACCCTTCTCTGGAATTAGTCCGGTGCTCACTCTCACCCACAGCGGACCTTTCCGTTAATGAATTTTTCTCTGCCTCTACGATGAAAAGCTCCAGTACTCACATCTAACACACACCGAACTATCTAGTGAGGTAAAAAACCCTCACACCGGACTATCTGATGAGTATAAGCTTCCTACACCGAGATAACGATATAAACTCCAATTCTTTTCAACTTTGGTTAGACAAAATCAACATTGCAGTATATAACTATACATATGCTAACCAACAAAAGCCACACAAACATCAATCACTCATCACACAAGATAAACCAATGCTCATCTCAACTTGGTTTCTCAATCTCCCCTGGATGAGTGCATTGACAATATTACAAGAACAAAGGAAGGTTTGAAGATCGCACAAGAAGCTCATCCAAGTGAAAAAAAACTCGAGAAATAGCAAGAACATGTCACTAGGTATAAGAAGATTGCAAAGGCTTGAACAGAAGAAGAGACTAGCCAAAAAACAATAAAAATGCAAAAGATAATCTCCCTATGCTCCCCCTTGATGAATGCACATGTTATATTTTTCCCCCCTTTTGAGACTTGCTTTCATGATTTCTCCCCCTTTGGTAATGCAAACATCAAGGATAAAATATTATAAAATGCATTATAAAATCAAATTCTACTATGACCCAAACTTGGTTTCTCTCAAAATTTTCTAACTCTTTATACATGGCATTGACCCAATTTGAATCAGATAAAGCATTTTCAACATCATGTGGCTCGAAAGAAGTAACAAATGAAGAATCAGTAAAGTGAGTATGATGGGTAGATTTGGAATGAGTTACCCTCTCACTGAGATCACCAATAATTTGGTGTGGTGGATGACGCCGCTGAATGTGTTGAGGGGCCTCACCCTGTGAGAGGATCTCTCCCTCAAACATTGTTGATGCAGGCTCGAAAGCAGCTGAAATGGAAGTAGACGCTGCAAGACCCTCTGCCGGAGTAGAAGAAGCAGGTACCAGATCTGAAGCAGGCATGGTCGAGGGGAGTAGTGGATCATCCTCGTCCTCACTGAGAGCTGGAAGGTCGCCATCTATAAAGATGCTCTCACTCATCTCTAGATCACCTGCACACTCAAAGGTAGGGTTAGCACAAGGGGTTGATTCATCAAAGGTTCACATCACAGGACTCCATTATGGTGTTAGTGTCAAGATTAAAAACCCTCTAAGAATGACCATAAAGAGAATACCCCAAGAAAATGCTATTGGAAGAGTGCGACTTGAACTTGTCAAGATTGTCACGCTTTAGGATGAAACATCGACAACCAAAGACTCTCAAGGGTGAGACCTTCAGCTACCTCTCAAAGCGCAACTCATAAGAAGTAAAATTTAAAATCAAGCGCAAGGAAACCCGATTGGAGATGTAGCACGCTGTGCTAATGGCCTCATCCCAAAACTTCCTATGAGTCCTATGCTCGTCGAGCATCGTTCCAGCCATCTCCACCAAAGTGCGATTTTTCCTCTCAACCATGCCATTCTACTGAGAAATGTGTAGGGCAAAAAATTGATGCTCAATGTCATGCTCAAGATAGAAAGCATCAAAGAGGTAGTTCTTGAACTTGGTGCCATTATCACTGTGAATTGCTTTCAATGCACTAGGAAGTTCCTTGAATAATCTCAAAGACAAGCTCCGAAAGTGTGAGAACACTTCATCCTTGCTCACAAGAAAGTAGACCCAAGAGTAGCGAGTGAAATCATCAATAATGAAAAGTACATACCACTTTCCACCCACCAAACGAACCTGGGAAGGACCAACAATATCCATACGAAGAAGTTCTCTCGGTCATTCAGTCATCATTAGATTGACTGGTGGGTGGGAGGTATCAACCATCTTTCATGCCGACATGGAGCACAAACAGGATTGTTCTCAAACTTGAGCTTGAGCAATCCTCAGATCAAGCCTAGGGCACTCAAACGTGTAAGCAAATCAAAGCTCATATGCTCTAGTCTCTTGTGCCACATCCAAAGCTTAGAAGAAGGTTCAGTATTCAAACAATGAGAAGAACTAAGAGACTCAGAAAAATTAGCTCCAAAAACTCTCCCAACTCTGAAAATCTTGCAAATCAAAATACCAGAAGAATCAAGAACTCGAGAAGTATCTCATTTGAAATGCACTTCCATGTCCTCATCTAGCAACTGAGATACAGAGAGAAGATTGTATCCTAAATACTCCACCAAAGCCACATACTTGAGAGTAAAACTATCATTCACTCTCACCATACCTTTGGCTTTCACCCTTCCTTTCCGATCATCCCCGAAAGTGATGTACTTGTGCCGCTTCATCGGGGTGAGGCTGGAGAACCATGATACATCTCCGGTCATATGGCGTGAACAACCAGAGTCAATGAGCCACTTGTTCTTCAGGCCTCCGCCTGCCACCTACATGCGAGAAGAGTAGTAGGTTGATGGCTTAGTACTTGGGTTAGTCATAAACTTTTTGAGAATCCAGTACTGGGTCATCCGTCCTGAGGTAGTAAAAGTATGTGCATACAAATCAATCCTAGCACTAGCACACTGGGGGCAAGTACCACGTTGAGGTCTTGAGGAGAGTGTGGTTCGCCAAAGTGCTACGACTCAAAGCATCTTACATGTGAACCTAAACCATATGAGTCATGGTAGGATCCACGCCGGGTAACACATCTCGGAAGAGACTGAAAAGCGTTAGGGACTCATGACTGGAAGCGAGGAAAATGCTCATGTATACCAACAGAGGGGCGGTACATGTCCCGGGTGCTCCACCCACTCACACTGCTCATTTCTCCTACGGCAAAAGCAAAACTCAACCAAGTGACTCTCTCTCTAGCAGTAAGTGTAGTGGTAGCGTCTCTTGGGAACTCGACTGTTGGTCACTCAGGGTTCTCTCACAGGATCTCTTATCTTGGGCTGTGGAGCTCTCTTGGTATGTGATGCGGGTCTCTTCTTTGTGGGTTGTGGAATGGGTGTTTTGATAGTTTGTGGTATGATATTGATTTTGGACTTCTCAACTTCTAGGTTAGTAGGTGTAGTGAACACAATCATACTCTCCCCATTGTAAGCCACCCTCTCAAAACCCAACCCAAGAGCTAAACCCGCCTTATCGGGACACATCTTGGTCTTGGCAAAGATCAACTTCATTTTGCCATTGCCCTCTGAGCATTTCTCCACTAGAGAAAGGAGATACTTATTCTCAACCAAAAACTTCTCAACTTGCCCTCTAACCCAGTTGAACTTGTCCTGAAAGATGGTGCAGGTGGAACAATTTTGCTGCACATCCTTCAAACTCGCAGCACTCTCTAATCTAGATTCCAACTCCTTAATGTGCTTGGCTTTTAGCTCAACATCCTTTGAGGGCAAAGGGCAATTCTTGCAAGCACCTAAGAGAGTGGACCTAGACTCCTTCTCAAGAGATTTCTTCTCAATAGTCTCAAGTCGACTGGCAACTTGAGCATGCAAAGCCTAAAACTCGGCAAGTTTTGTCATAACCACCAAACAACTCTCACACTCCTCATCATCACTTCTAGACCTAAGCAATGCAAGCTCAGAAGAAACAGACTCATACTTAGTCCTAAGTTCCTTCAACTCACGCACAACTTTCTTAAGTAACCTATCCTAGCTAACGAGAGCATCATTTAATGTATCAACTTAGATGGAAAGCTGGTCGTAGGAAGGTAATACATCGGAGGGATCAAGCTCAGAGTTGTTGTCATTGTTGTCGTCCGCCATGAAGCAGAGTCCGGTGAGGTGCTTGGCTTTTTTTTCTTTCTATTCATTCGCTGTTCATCCTCCTCTAAGCACTCCTTCTTACATAAAGAGGTGTCGATGTCGCTGAGAGCTGCCACAAATGCCCTAGAAGCCGCCTTGTCCACCTTCTTGGCCATCTTGTCATGGTTCTTCTTAAAGAAGGGCTTCTTATTTTTCTTCTTGTGCTTTGTCATAATTGTGGTCGCAGTCTTACTTATTCTTGAGCTTAGGGCAGTCTTCCTTGAAGTGAGTGGTGTCACCACACTCAAAGCAGGTACAAGAACTTCCCCTCCTCTGGTCTCGATAGTTGTTGTAGAAGTAGGGGAATTTCTTCATGATCAGTGCAAGATCCTCATCATCAAGCACATGCACCTGCTCCTCTGTGATAGAGACTAAGGAAAATAAAGTAAAACCACCAGATAAAGTGTTAGTACAAGAAACACCAACTTCAGACTGGTTGCCACCGCTAGGTCCAGAAACCAACGTCATGTTCTGAGATAGGGGGTTTCTGAGACCAATCAGAGCTGCATTGACTATCTCGGTGGACTTGAGCTTGCTAAAGAGTTCATCACAAGTTAACATGTCATAACTTGATGACTCTTCAATGTTCGAGATCTTCACTTTCCATATGCTATAATCCAGAGCATAGAGAAGCTTGATCGCTCTCTTGTGGTCAGAATAGGGCAAAACACTACTTGATCGAAGTTTGCTAACAATTCCATCAAAGCGAGCAAACATGACGTCCAAAGACTCTCTGAGGCCTTGCACAAATATTTGATATTCTTGGTTATATGTGCTTTGGCATCTGGCCTTAATCTGATTAGTGCCTTGATGAAAGATACTTAGAGTAGTCCAGATCTCCGAGGCAGTATGAAGGTGCTGAACTCTATCAAACTTATTCCAACTCAGGCTTGCGAATAAAATATTTCTGGCCTTGTTGTTGGCCTCATACTGTTCGATTTGAACATGAATCGTGCGAGCAGCAGGGATCTCATAGTTGTAATCAACTACCTCCCAAATTACACTTCCTTAGCTTAAGAGATAAGCCTCCGTACCCACCTTCCAGTACGAAAAATCACGGCCATCAAACAGCAGAATCTTACCACTTCTCTCTATGTTACCTACGGATCAGAAAGCCAGTTAAGGTCAACAAGTGATCAAACCAGCTTTGATATCAATTGTAGGACCGAAAGTTTTGATATAAATTGTAGGACCAAAAGTGACGACTAAAGGGGGTGAATAGGCACCTCAACAATTTCTTGCGAAATCGATGGCCTTCTCCAATTTTTAATCACCCAACGCACCTCAAACCTTGAGCATGAGCAAAATACTCAGAGAGACAAATAAAGATAGAAAGTTTCAAGGCCATATGACTCCACAAATGGAATATGAACTATATGTTTCATTCAAAACCATTTCATGTGTCTTGTGCCTAAAAGCTCGCAACTTTGAAGACGGACGAAACATAGACAAGATCACCAGGCAAGTAAACTCTCCAAGATGATGGTCTAGAGGCAAGGGAATTTAAGACCTCATCACATATACATGTGCATATTAATTCTATGCCTTTAGCATCAAGAAAAACAACTTTCCAAGATGTTAAAATTTCAGCTCAAAAAGAAAAATAAAAATCAACAACAAAACACCAAGAACTTGTAAACTTGAAAGGGAATCAATAGAAGGAAACTAGAATAAGGGGAATTTAAGTATATGCAGAAACTTAAATTTCATTATTCAAAGAGGTTAGCCCTATTTTCGATGGATTATAAAGATTTATATATTAAAATTCTCACCTATTATATAGGCTAAGCATAAGGCTCTCATATGGATGGCTCTAGTGAGGGGCTTCCCAACCAGCCATACCCCTCTATTTATAGCCTAAAAAACTTGAGACCTAAATTTCCTTTACTATTCCTAAAATACTCCTTTTGTAGTACACTCCTACGCAAGCTTCATAATGATGCCACATGGACCTCCAGTACTCCCATGGTTTTGAGGCCAAACCGCGGAACTCTAGCACTCTTCTCAAAGCGTGACTAGCTACTACTTGCTTCCACCTGAAGCAAGCGCTCCGATGATAACACGTATCCTCCGTCTTCCGATCTTTACCGCCGGCAAGTCTCTCCCACTCCCGATCCCTCATGCCGCCTTGTCACTAGCACCATCATCGCCTTCACTTGACTCTATCAACACACCGTCTTTATCAACCTTCATCTCTTATCTTGTTTGACCTCCACGTGTACCGCTAGGATCATCATTGACTCCACCCAGCCTCCTTGATCGTCTGACACTAAGCATCCCTTTTAGCCCTGTTCACTCGCTGTCGACTGCCAAGTTGCATCCATCACCTGCACACCAGGAGACCAACAAATATACATCTTCAGAACCATATAACATCATCATATGTTAGTCCAAATCGAAATCAAGTTTAAAAAATATAAGACGTGACAAAAATGTGAACATCACATGGTCCGGCATTCACACCAGTGCAACACCGGACCATACAGTGAGTACAACTCTATTAGAACCCTGTTTGCATCCCTTTCTAAAAAAATTAGTCCGGTGATCATAAAATCCCAACACCGGACAATCCAGTGAACACCTCAATATTTGTCTCAGAACTGAAAGGCTCCGGTGATACTCTCCGGTGTTCACACGCCTATCATCAGACCATCCGGTGAGTACATCATCACTGGAATTTAGTTTTTCAACCTATCTGAAAATCTTTGTCCGGTGAAACCTCCGGTGATCACCCATGCACACACCGCACCATCCAATGAGGCTACCGCACTAGACTTCTACATTTACACCATTCTCTAGAAAAATTAATCCGGTGCTCACTCTCACCCACACCGGACCTTCCAATGAATGAATTTTTCTCTGCCTCTGCACTGAAAAGCTCCAGTGCTCACATCTAACATACACCGAACTATCCAGTGAGATCAAAAATTCTCATACCGGACTATCCAGTGAGTGTAAGCTTTCTGCACCGAGATAATAATACAAACTCCAATTTTTTTCATCTTTAATTAAACAAAATCAACATTGCAGTATATAACCATACATATACTAACCAACAAAAACTATACAAACACCAATCATTCATCACACAAGATAAACTAATATATATCTTAACTTAATTTCTCAAAGTAGCTCTGCACAAATCGGCCAAAACTGCACTGTGCATGTAACCCACCCATCCTAAAACACCAAATCTATTCCCAAACAATAAAAAACAATTCGAAAAAAAGAGAGAAAACAACGGTGGCGGTATTCTATAAGGAAGCACAAGCTCCCGTGAGTTCTCGCCGGTCTCAAGTGGGAGTGACGTCGATCTACCTACCGTGTGCCCACCGCGTGGTCTGCTCCCCTCCCCTGATCCCCTCCACCACCGTGGCGCTCAGCATCCATCGATTTATCCTTCTCACTCTACTTCTACCACCTCGTCTCGTTTCCCCCCACACCACTCCTCTCTCTCTCTATAACTACGAAAACTATTCAAAACTCCGTAACTGACCAGCTAACCAACAGCAGGGCAGCAACGGCACGCCAGGGAGGAGCCACCTCTATCTTCTTGCTGTTCTCCGGCCGTTAATCGATCAACCGTGTTGCTGCTGCTGCTCAGCAAGAGAGGAAGGTAGGCCTTGCTGTTTGCAACTCATTCCCTGTCTTTCCTTCTTGGACGCCCTGCCCTTAGTGTTTATCTCTGTTTGGTGGTCTTCTTTGTGCCTGTGGTCTGTGTAATTGCCATTGGGGAATGTTTGGAGAGGGGGCTTGCAATTCAAATCCTTCAGATTTAGTTCAAGTTTGAACTGAATTCTGAAAATTCCTAAAGCAATCCTCCTCATCCAAGCGGGCCTTGATAGTGTTCTTGGCCATCCTCCCTTTTTCTCCTTGGATTTTGTAGCTCTTCTTTTTTTCTTTTCTTTTTGAATATTTAGCTCTTCTTTTTGAGGAAGAAAAGGGTTCAAATCAAACCTTGCAATTGCCTGTTGCCTTGCCTCTGTCTCTTCTTGATGCTTCTCTGTCTGTCCCTTTCCGTGTGATTGCGAATTCAGCAGCTGCTAATTAACTGTAGTTGAAACCAAGATCAGTTTCTCCTTGTCTGTACGGTAATCTCCTGCTCCAGTTGGACACCGGCACGGTTACATAACTTAAATAAACCAGTCTGGTTTAATCCCTCCCTCGTTTCCTTCACAATTGGGAAAAATGAGAGTCAGAGCACTGCAACAAGCCAAGAACATGTTAAATATTTTCCTTGGAGTTTTACCCTGGTAATCAATCAGAAGGCAGAGTGAAGTATTTGTTCTGCCCTTGTTGTTCTTGAAGCTGTATGGCTGCCATTGCATCTCCTTTTTTCTTTTGGAGGTTTTTGCATCTCCTTTTCACAAGACTGACAGTTGGAGAAGAGCCCCATTCCGTTCCTTCATTTTTTTTGGATTTCCCCCACCAGCTCGATTTGCCGTGTTTTTCTTTTCTGATATTTTTTCGGATTTCCAAATTGGCCGTATTTATTGGCAGCGAACGAAAGATCCTATCTTCTTTGAATTTGTCATGCGCGTAAGGTAGGAGATCGCATCGCACGGCAACCAACCGACCAAGAAACAGAGGCTTCACGTCTCCTCCTTTCTGCCCCTGCTTGCCTTGCATCTCGGATCGGATCAAGATCAACTAATCGCGGCCATTGCCGATGATCACTGTGTGTCTCTGCAGCTGCAGTTCTTGGAAATCTTTTCCGTTGAAGAATTCTAGAGGGGTTCTTGATGAGTTGGTTTATTGGTGCAGGGCTAACTGCCAAGACGGCTCCGCTCCGGCTTCTCGAAGCTCCGGCTCCCTTCCGGACACTCTGGCCCTCTCCGTGGCGCCGCAGCTTTGCACCTTGAGCGAGGAGCATGCGAGATTGCTCTCCTCCGTCGTCGTCACTCTCACGATCGCAGCGTCGCTGCTGCCGAGGGCGTCTCCCGTAGACAACGGCTAATGGCTGCACCTGCGTCTAGCTACTAATTTGGAGGGTCGGAAAGAAGTGCGCAAGAAGTGATGGCTAAGATGAGCTGCTTCCCCACTCTGTTCGCCGGCAGGAGGAAGAAGCATGGCAACGTCGCCGACGCCAAGAAGGTCAGCGGCAACGACTGCCCCAAGGTGAAGCCGGTGGAGTTCATCAACACGCCGGTTGCCGCCGGCGTCGGCGAATGCGGGGAGAAGGTCGCGCCGCACGATGTCAAGGTCGCCGCCGCGGACGACGATACGGTCCCCGTGGCGGCGCGCAAAGGAGGTGACTTATTCGGTGACAAGGCGTCGGTGAAGGGGGACGATCTGTCGGATTTCGAGTTCGACTTCCACGCGGGCAAGAAAAGGATGTCCTTGGGATCCGACGGCGACGGCGCGGAGAAGGGTGACGCTGGCACGGCACCGGGCGCGGCGGTGGACGCGGGCGACGCGGTGGTGGACGCGTCGCCGAAGCTGAAGCGGTCCTGCTCAAACATCGAGACGAAGCGGCCCGGCCCGCGTGACGCGCCGGAGATGCCGGCTCGGTCGCGCTCCTATGGCGATCTGAGGGACCTCCACGGCGGCCTCGCCCTGGAGACCAGAACCCCGCGCGACGAGCCGGAGGCGAGCCCGGCGTCGTTTAAGACGTCGCGCACGGCCGACCGCGTGATGCTGAAGAAGCGGTCGTCGAGCCAGGTGCTGCCCTCGCGCAGCCGCAAGCTGTGGTGGCGGCTCTTCTTATGGAGCCACCGCAACCTACACAGACCGTGGTCGGCGCGCCCAGCAGCCGGGTCCTCGCACAATCGGCACGGCGGTTACACCTCGGACACGTTCGAGGAGGGCCCGGCCACTGCAGCCAACCGCAAGAACAAGAAAGTGATGGTGGACGACTCGCCGCCGCCGCAGATCCCCAACCAGTGGGTTTCCTTCTCCGCTGAGAACTCCCTCGTCGACCGCGTCAGCTCGTGGGTCAGCAGCATCGAGAACGAGTCGTTCCGCATCACCGAGGACGAGTTCGAGGACGACCGCAGCGACGAAATTGAAGACGGCGATGAGCACGGTGAGTGCGCGGCGCGTCCACGTCCCCTCGAGCTCGGGGAATCGTCGTCAGGGAAGGGCCACGGCAAGTCCAAGCGATGCACGGCGGCCGACGAGGTCGTCCAGGCCAACAGCATCGTACAGTCCCTGAATGCCTTCTCGTCGGTGGCGCACATATCCGGGATGGGCCTCAAGGTCGTGCCCATGATCGCGCCATTCTCGAGCCTCCGGGCCGTCAACCTCTCCAGCAATTTCATCGGTGAGCAAAACATATCTAGACAACAGTGACAAATGTTACTGCAGTGGTAGTTTCAGTAACTAGGCAGCTTCTGTTGTCGGACAAAAGCTGAATTCAGTTGCTCCTGCAGTTCATATCTCCCCGGGATCGCTACCGAAGGGACTGCACTCGCTCGATCTGTCGAGGAACAAGATCCCAACCATTGAGGGGCTCCGGGAGCTGACGAAACTGCGTGTGCTCAACCTCAGCTACAACCGGATTTCGCGCATCGGGCACGGTAAGCACGTTTGTTCTGAATTTTCACAGCAGAATCTCAATTTGTCAGAGTCTGCTATCCGCTGCATAGTAGCATGCATGATTGCTCCTTCATATAGCCGACAAGTCTGTTTGGATCAGAATGATTGAGCAAGACATGTCACATTCTAGCATCTGTTTCATATCTTGGCTGTCAGTGGCCACAATCGTTGGAACTTGGAAGCTGGAACCATTACAGTAGAAATGGCCTTATCGAAGTAAAGCCCTGACGTTTACTCACTCCTGAATCTAGATATCTATATATGCATTTGCATTTTTGAGGTGGTCCAATCGCACGATTTCATCGATCAATCAATCAATCAATTAGGAGTGGTCATGTGAATGATTTTGCTAAAATTGCAGATGTCTCGTGCAGGTCATAGGTGGGTTACCGTTTACATGATAGTACCTGAGCCCGGTAGCACGTGAGGCTCATCTTTTTATTTTAGTTAGTTATTTGGAAAGATTAGATAGCATTTAGAGATAAGATTAGATCAGATTTAGTAGGAGTCATTTACAAAGTAAGATTAGATTTTTTATCAATTAGATATATGATTTTATTTGGTTTGTTAGAGTAATGGAACAGTTAACACATCATTTGAATCAAGCAAGAAAAAAATTAATCTAAATCTTCTCAATCTAGTCTTATCCTTCCTCTAGCAGTCGACGTAGTTTAGCTATCCTTCCGACATGTATTTATCCCATAACAGCAAAACAAGGTTCAGTTAAAAAAAAAACTCTACATTTCAACTTGTAAGGAGCATATGTGATTGTGAATTCCTGGTTTGCTAATCTTGGAGTAATTAGTTTCTAAACATCATGTTCAGAAGTTTACTTAGTACATTTTGCTGATGAGTTTCTTTGTGTGATGGGGTCAGGTCTGTCGAACTGCACGGCGATCAGGGAGCTCTACCTCACCGGCAACAAGATCAGCGACGTGGAGGGGCTGCACCGGCTGCTGAAGCTGGCGGTGCTGGACCTGGGCTTCAACAAGATCACCACGGCCAAGGCGCTGGGCCAGGTCGTGGCCAACTACCACTCCCTCCTGGCGCTCAACCTCGTGGGCAACCCGGTCCAGGCCAACGTCGGCGACGACGCGCTGCGCAGGGCGGTGACGGGGCTCCTCCCGAACCTGGCGTACCTCAATAAGCAGCCCGTCAAGCCGCAGCGCAGCACTCGGGAGGTAGCCACGGACAGCGTTGCGCGCGCCGCGCTCGGCGGAGGCGGCTCCGGTGGCGGCAGGAGCCAGCGCAGGCGGGCGTCGAGGCGGCTGGCCCAGAGCCCCAGCTCTTCGTCGTCGGTGAGGGGCGGCGGCGGGGACGGGAGCGTTAGGAGCAGGTCCAAGGGCAGGCACCATGGCTCATGCTCGACAAGGAAGTGAAATTGTTTGGAGGGAATCGCCATGCATTAGAGCATTTGAAATTGTTTGGAGGTAATTGCGATGGAACAATAATGTACATACTTGTTTTTGTGTGTGTGTGAGAGAGCGAGCTGCACTTTAAATGGGGCAAGCATGCTAGATCTCTGTGATTCTTTTGGTTACTTTATATATATTCCGGGGCAAAAACGAAGCCCGATTTGAAGTTTTTGCCAATTTGGTCAGCACGTCACACGCTGAAATCAAATGCTCGAATTGAGCATGAACTGTTGTAAATGCATAGGAACAGTAAGAAATGTAAAAAGAGAAAATAAAAATAAAAATCATGCAACAATGTGGCTGAACATTATAAGTAGACATCCTGTAACAATGCATCGCACAAGCTGCAGTTGCTTCAATGTTGGCTCAGCAATCAATGGGCTTGGAAGACATTCTCTAGAAAGATAGGTCAGCCCATGGTCACATTTTTCTTAGGAATCAGCTTTGCCGCTCTTCCAGTCCGATCAGAGCCTACTTAAAACAAAATTGGAAAACACCAAATTTGCACCACGAAGCAAAGAAGCGATTCGCTATCAAGTATCAATACATGCAGGTACAATAACAATACCGATCTAGTATATATGCAGGTCATGCGTGCATACGTGCTCAGACATATAGACTAGCATGCCTCCCAAGCAACTCCAACTCAGAGATTGTATGCAGCCTATGCACGCACAGATGCACGCCGAGTATCATTCCATGCATGCATGCCTTGCTTCCCCGCTCATGCAAGCAACAAGGATACTAAGCACATCACATCACCCATATATATCTACGAACTTACTAGCTGCATCGTCACAATCTCTGAAGCTTAATCTCAACTGCATTTCGTCACATGGCGTGCGGCTCTGCGACCATGAAGAAGCTAAGGCAATGCGCCGGCTGCGGTCTTCTCCTCGCGCTGCTGGTCAGCTTCGCGCGCCCGTGCCACTCCCTCTACCACCCCACGCCACCCGTCGTGGCCTACCACCACGGCGCGGTGCTGGACGGCGCCGTTCCAGTCTCCGTCCTCTACTACGGCACCTTCTCGCCGCACCAGAAGGCGATTGTGGCCGACTTCTTGCTCTCCCTCTCCCCGCGTGGCAGCCGTCAAAACCGCTTCGGCGTGCCGGGGCCGGCGCCGCCGCCATCGGTGGCGCAGTGGTGGGAGACGGTAGACCGGTACGTTCGCAAGGCCGGCAGGGAGCCGCCGCGGGTGCTGCTGGCCAGCCAGGTGAGCGACGAGGCGTGCTCGCTGGGTAAGTACCTCTCGCGGGCCCAGGTCGAGCACCTGGCGGCGCGGCTCGGCGTGGCGCCCGGAGGCGTGGCCGTCGTGCTCACAGCCGCCGACGTCGCCGTGGAGGGGTTCTGCAGCAGCGCGTGCGGGGCGCACGGCGCGTCCGCTCCGGGGGCCGCCGGGCACGTGTGGGTTGGCAACGCGGCCGTGCAGTGCCCGGGGCGGTGCGCGTGGCCGTTCCACACCGCGGAGGGCTTCGCCTACGGCCCAGGGCAACGGCGCGGGCGCGACGAGACGCTACGCGCGCCGAACGGCGACTTCAGCGTGGACGGCATGGTGATCAACCTGGCGGAGCTGCTGGCCGGCGCGGTGACAAACCCGTACGGGCACGGGTACTTCCAGGGCGACCCCAGCGCGCCGGTGGAGGTGGCGGCTGCGTGCCCGGGAGTCTACGGCCGCGGCGCGTACCCGGGGTACCCCGGCGCGGTGAGGCTGGACACGGCCACCGGCGCGGGGTACAACGTAGTGGGCAGGAACGGGAGGAAGTACCTCGTGCCGGCGCTGGTCGACCCCGACAACTACTCCTGCATCATCATGGCGTAACCGCGCGAGTCGTCCATCAGCTGAGGCTCGTTTGATTTGTACGCGCTTGCGACATGCGTGAATTAGGAGTTGGGGCTTCAAATGCTTGCTTGCTGCTAGCGCTTTATTGCTGGTATATATACGATCTGGTGCTGAATGTAATTTGATCACCACTGATTTTATAAGGACTTGTATGTATTTACCATGAATAAAATTGTGCACCTAAATGACTCTGAAAGGAATGTTCTTTGGCGTGTAGGCATCAATCACAACGGTTGTCGCGTGTGTGTTGTGCCATATACGTAACATAGTATAGTCGGGAGTAACTAGTGTTCGCATGCCCGTTAGAAAGTTCCCCAGATTAATAGGCTCTTGCACAACACTATTGAACAACACACGCAACACTTGAAATCAACATGTGCAACGAGAAAATTCCTTACATGTCACTGAAACTTATATTTTTTTCCAGTATACCATTCTAAAAATATAAAAAAACCACCATTAGTTTAGTTGGTCTTGCCCTTCTATACTATTTCTGACTAAGGATGCAAGCGAGGCGGATTGCGGCTGCCCACCCCATTTCCGCATTAGCTACCGACGTCACGCGGGCACAAGCGGCAACCCACATGCCACGATGGAGTTTTTGCAGGCTTCTATATATATGTGGATGCTAGGAGAGGAAAGAAAGATATGGACCATTTCAGTAGCATGACATCGAGGATTAATTCTTTCATACCCAATGCTATGAACACTTCAAGATTGGAATATTCAAAAAATTATTTTAAACTTACAATAATGGATTACAAGGGTAACTCCATTACAACCAATTTTTCATAAACTTAAACAGCAGAATAAGAATATAAAAGGATCAAAGGAAAGGAAAAGGAACCACAGCTCTCGACAGTCCTTCCAGGCTATGTTTCAATTGCACATCACCAAAATTCAGTTCTCAAGGACTTAATTGCTTTGTCTGCACATATTTCAGACTATTCTGCACATGAGATTCAAGTATTCAAAAGTTGATGAGTTACAAAATAGCAACCAACAACAACTAGTCCACGGATACATATTTTGAGATCCCATAGAACAAGTAAATATATTGGAACAATATCTCTGGTACCACTTCCAGAGTTATATATTGGGCAATTATATAACACTTAGAGGAATCAGACTATCTTGATTATCAGAGAAACTAATATTCTAGGCTACTTATACCACTTCATTCCACATCTCAACTAGTCTATTAGCACTTCATCAGAGAAACCTCTAGATTCTAAAATTTCTTCTAAACAAATCCTAATTTACCCTATCATACAATGTTGAATTTGACTCAAGTAGTAAACATGTTGGACTGGACATTGAAGTACTCTTTTCTCCTCAAAATCCCACAAATAAATGTAAACGGAAGGAGAAGACTAACAAAATTACTGAGGATTGCAGCACCAAAAAGTCAAATTTATCCCAAAAATATAATAGTAAGAGGCTAAAATCTTCCAAGGCAACTTCTGATAAAGAATCAAGCATCAAGAAATTCATGAGCAAATACGCCACCACGTCATTCTTGAATGACTCAGCTAAGAGAAAATCACCAGGTTTTCTTTCAGACTAAACATGGATGGAGGAATACTAGTGAATAAAAACAGTCCATCACGGCGCCACGGCGGAAGCAGCAGGAGTAACCAGGGACAGGGATAACACTGGAAATCAAGATCAACAATAGACTAACCAGGGATGGGGAGACTGTCGAGGCAGAGGCAACAGGAGGAGGACCAGAATGGCAGAGGAGCCCGCAATCATGCACGAGATCGGAGGGCGCGCTGATGATGCGAGTGCCAACAGATGTAGATAAAGCCGCTGACGAGCAGCAACCATGAAGCGTGAGTTGACGAGGGGGTTTGCAGTGGAGGGAGCGTGGATGATGAGGGTGGGGGTGGACGCGCCAGCAACAGATCATCATCTTAGTTGCGGGCTTTGCGGTGCAGCTAGGTCACACGGGTTGACCGCGTAGAGCCGCTCTAGTTTTATGGGCCGATTTGTGACACTATGCGGGCTTGCAGTGCAGGCCAGCCCAGCAGGTTCTCAGCACAACCCGCCCCACTTGCAGGCCTATTTCTGACCGAAAACCATTTACTGAGATGTGTAAAAACCATTATGCCTTTGCTCCTTTCTTCTTCTTGCGAGGAGTTGAAGGGGGTGGAAGAGGCGGCGGCGAACAACGCGTAGGTCCTTGCCTCCTCCGATTTTGGGAACACGCTGCAGCTGACGGGAGAAGGGCTTGAGCGGGCACTACCGGCCATAGCTCTGGTGCTGGGGCTACGGGAAGGTGGCTTTGCGTGGGTGGCTCCCACAAGGACGAATCGGCACCGAACTCTATCCACGGTGGCGAGCTTGCAACCCGGTCGGCGGAGTATCCGCGCGTGCTTGTCGCAGAGGCTTGTTTACCGCGATGTGGCCATCGCGGTTGATGGGTGAGGTGCCCGGTTGCGCAGTGGACGAAGCAGGTCAGCTGCGGCAGCTCGCAGTGACAGAGGAAACAAGATTTGAGTTGTGGATATGTTCTCCATCGATTTGATTTGTGTCCAAGCTGATGTGATGCGTGCTTTATATGTGATTCGTGCGTGATTGTGGGTTGTTGTCCGTGCTTTGTGGCATTAATTTGTGTTCAAGATGGTTCTTGCTCAAACAGCGTCCAGAGCATTGCGATTTGGCTAGCTAAGCTGATGCACTCATGCACTTCATGGCCGACGTGTGGTACCAGAGGCAGAGGATGGATCATGCTGAAACATGATCCATATCGGAAGGGCAAAATAGCCATTACAATGAAAACTTGATAACATGTGCAAAAGAGACATTAAAATAAAAGTTTCAGTGGCATATAAGAAATTTTCTCCATGTGCAATATAATCCTGAGCGGCTGAGCCAATAAAAAAATCAAACGCCTCAACCATCGAGGGGTCTCAAATACATGATGGGTTTTAGTTGTTTCATTTAGCTCAATGCAAAACGTAAAGGAGCAGATTTTAACTACTGTTGGCGTAATAACATATTTTGTGCCAACAAGTACGGTGAGAGTACACTCACAGAAGTGTACTCAAGGTTGGAGAAAAAGTGAAGAGAGGAACACCAGATATATGATGGTCAAGAAGGATTAGTTCCTTAGTTTGATGTCCAAGGGTCTGTATTTATTAGTGTCATACAGGGGTAAATATACAAATATATTATAGAGATAACGATACAAACCATCACTATCCCATAGGGACCTATGATTAGTCGAATCACTTGGCATGGGTCTAGGTAGGATGTATTTTATTCATAACCAGAAGATATTATCTATCGTGTTAATACAGTAGTGCAAGTGGTCCTAGAGACGTGGTGCCCAGCCCCCTGCCTATTGTGGTGCCGCACTGTCCACAGTTCGGCCATCATTTGCACTTGGGATGTCAGGACGACTCTCACATGCATCGCACTGAATGCCAGTCACTTCCTTACTGTAGGAGGATAGCTGGTGGGTCCCCTATGGTTGATCTTTCTCCAAGATCAGATGGCCCCTCTGAAAGGACAATGATGTCGCCTAGAGGGGGGTGAATAGGCATTTTACAAAAATTCATTCCCTTTTACCGTTGGCCTAAACTTGCAGCGGAATATAAATTAACGGATTTTTCACAAATGAAAAACCTAAATATGCTAGGCTCAACTAGTGCACAATCACACTAAATAAGTATGGAAATTACAATCATAAGGTGACAAAAATTACTCTAATCTAGCGAGAGATATGCAATAAAACTTAAATTGAAAAAGGCTAAAAAACACTGTTCATATGACTGAAATTACTGTTTATCCGGATACTCCGGTGAAGACCGGAGTCTCTGGGTTGTACAGGTCCGGAATCTCCGGTAAAGTCCGGATTCTCCGGATTCTGTACAGAACTGGGCCCGAAACTGAATATAAAGGATCGGTAGAGAGTTCTAGCTCAAACCAAGTGATATCGTGTGTTCCCGGAGATGATTCTAAGTAGATCCATGGAGAACCTACACTCAAATACACACAAACAAGTAGATCGAGCAATATGTACAAAGATTTGAACAAGAACTCAAAAATAAAGAAACAAGGGAGGAGACACAAGATTTGTTTCCCGAAGTTCGGATTCACCACCGTGAATCCTACGTCTCCATTGAGGAAGCTCCAATGAGCCGGGTCTCTTTCAACCGCTTTCCTCGATCCACTCTTGATTTCTTCCCTTGCGGAGGCGAAATCAAGCCCTTCACAAACTTCTGCGGCAACCCACAACCTTGGGTGCTCATCGGCGACGCCTAGTCACCTAGGAGGCTTCACCTTCAAGAGTAACAAACATGACGACAAACTTCTTGCCGAGAACTCAAGTGCTCAAGATTGGATTTTAGCTCACTTGCACTCAATCTTCCAATCTCTCAACCCAACTCACTTTTTTTCTCAAATCACACATTAGATTGGAGTGGGAAGAAGTTCTTTTAGCTCTAGAGGATGTTCTTTTCATGCCCTTGCAGCAGCCCCAAAGGATGGGGTGAGTGGGGTATAAATAGCCCACTTCAAAGAACTAGTCGTTACTGTTCTGACACACCTACCCCGGAGTATCCGGTGAACACCAGAGTATCCGGTCTCAATTCCAAAATGGCGTCAGAACTGTCACAGAACTGTGTCAGAACTAGCCGTTATGCTCTTTTCTGGACTTTACCGGAGTATCCAGCCTACACCGGAGTCTCCGATCGGCACTTAACACAGAAAATAGCCCCGGAGACTTTCCGGAGTCTCCGACCACTCCAGGTATCGGAGTATCCGGACTTCACCGGAGTCTCCGGCCACTCCAGGTATCGGAGTATCCTGACTTCACCGGAGTCTCCGAGAACAGCACAGCTGACCTCCGAAAAACGACGATAACTTTTGATCTCGGAGTCCGATTTCGACGATTTTGGACTCTATGGAAAGCTTATTCAGAGAGCTACACATCCCAACTGAATTAATGACCTAAAACACATAGGATCAAACTATGAACACTCCAAAACCCATTTTGAACACTTCCACACTTTCTGCTTCGGACTCTTAACAAGAAACTCTCACTTTGGGTTTGATTGGGAACTCTTGAGCACGAGACGCGACAATTAGCTCATGTTGCATCCCTCTTAATAGTGCGGCATACCTAGACTCAATTTCAAAGATAAAACACATTTGAACCAATTTGAGCCTTTTGAATACTTTCAAGTACCGCTTCTTACTTTCAAACCTTTGAGGGCTGTCAACTTCCATAAAATCTTCACTCCATCTATTCTTGATTCCTCATGTGATTGATGCGAATCACTCATAGCTTCTCATGGCCTTGCACGGTCCATTGGCGCAAAGCTTCACTCGCTCTTCACCATCGCCTTGGTCCTTCGGCGCCAAGCCATTTGCTTGCCCTTCACCACCGGATGTTCCATCGCAGCCGAGTCTTTCTTGCCCTTCACCGTCTTGCCATAGAAAATCATTTTGTATTCGACATCTTCAGAGAATTCACTTTTTCATATATGGAGTCCACTTTTGTTCTTCACTCTTGGCATATGTGATTTCAATTCAACTTATGCCTTCTTATAGATCCTAACCCCAACCATTCTTAAATACATAGCACACGAGTTAGTCCATAAAACTCTATTAACAAGTCACACCTTTAGTTACTTGATCTCCACAAGTAACTTAGCCTTCAAGCTTATTGCTAATCTTATTGAGCTTCTTCTTCTTCTTATGAGCATCACTAAAATCTCAATGACTTTTGATGCAATTCTTTGAACTCATGGCATTTCTCAAAGAATCCATGCTTCATCATTTATGCATCTCCTATGGAATAACCTAATAGCAATTCTCAATATGATTGTTAGTCCATAGGCATTGTCATCACTTACCCGAGCTTCACCTAGAGCTCATTCATCTTGATGCATTTTCAATCTCCCCATTTGCCTAGAGCTCATGCATATCTCTCATCCATGTATCACCTATGGAACAACCTACTAAAAAACTCAACACCATCGTTAGTCCATAGGTATTGTCATTAATTACCAAAACCACACATAGGGGCTAGATGCACTTTCACCCTCCCTCCAGGTTCCAGAGAGCCTACCCAGGCTTTGGGAAACAAGAGCTTTGGAAGGTCGTGGCTTCAGGGGCGTCGAGGGCTCCGAGAGCCTGGGCTCCGGGAGGATGCGACTTTGGGGGCATCAAGGGCTCTGGGAGCCTAGGGCTTCAGGAGGCTGTGGCTTTGGGGGCATCGAGGTCTCGAGGAGACTAGGGCTCCAAGAGGTTGTGGCTTCGGGGGCATCGAGGGCTCTGAGAGCCTGTGGCTCTCGAGGCATTGAGGGGTCCGGGAGATAAGGGCTCCAGGAGGCTGTGTCTTCGAGGGTGTTGAGGGTCCCTAGAGATGGTCCCTGCCCTCCCTTAGATGACGGCTTCTTCTCCCATCTTGGGGATAGCTTCTGGAGGGACCGACGACCTTCAAAAGCCAGGCTTTCTTCTGTGGAGTTGAAACCCAAGGGTTCCAACGGAGCTCCTAGTGGTGATCTTTTAGTGATATCTACGGGCAGGGGTATTTCCCTCTAACAGTACCCCTTCATTTGCTGACCCGAGGTAAGGAGAGGGTGAGCGGATGTAGAAGGAACTAGCTCTAGCCCGACCCCGTAGTCTGGATATCTCACGTCGTAGCCTCTATCCATATTGGAGTCTTTTGGTGATAACCATGAGCGACGATGTTGGAGCCGGATGGGGACGACGAGGCTCGATGGTGTAGGTGGCACCGAGGCCAAAGGCTGTTGTGATGCTGGTAGAGGCACCATGTTTTTGAGTCCATGCGGAGGCTGGAATGAGCCCTTCAGCTTTTCTAATGGTAGGTCTTCTTGTCACTTGAGCCGTTGTAGCATGGGTCATGCGTAGAGGCAAGATTTTTTCTTTGTCCTCGATGTAAGTACTAATGGCGTGTGAAAATAGCAGTGTGTCTGACTGGGTTATGCATAGTCTCTCTTGGGGCCTTGCGCCCATGACTCTTGCATGTGCCGAAAGGGGCTTGACTCATGAATGTGATGAGACGTGTGCGTGGAAACCCAGAGTGCCACCGTAGGGTGTCGCCATGTGGACATGGGTCAACTGGGGTATGGTCACAAGCCCTTCAGGAGAGTAATTGGAATTACCATGAATCGATGCCCCTGGCGATTCCATTTCCTTTCCCATGCGCGTGCAACTAGCTAGCCCAACTATAAAGTCAGGGTTTGCTCTGTTGATTCATCACCATTTATGTAGGTGAGCGGTTCTCCTTGAGTTAGCATGGAATCTTCTTCCTACTCATCGTTGGAGATGCCGATGTTCTTGACGGTGAGGTCACCCTTAGTTCCGGTGCCGGTGTTTGCAGGATTAGAGCCGGTATCCATTGTACTCCCCTCCTTGCAGAGGGGGCTACCGCCCATTGCTCTGTGTCGGTCTCCGATCCAAGCGGTTGCTCCAGCTGAGACCATCGACATCTCCGATGACGAATAGGAAGTCGACTGGAATTCTCTCGAGAGGAAGATTGATGAGCAGGAGAAGGCAGAGGGAAAGAAGGAGGCGGTCAAGGTGGAGAAGGAAAAGGTTGAGGAGGAGGGAAAGAGAGCAACGGGGGAGCTTGTTCCGTCCTCCTCCTCCTCTGGTGATTCAGGGATCGGCTACTGTATTAGCTTCCATAGTGGTAGGCCGCAGATGAAGTGCATCAGCTGCGACATGTGCCATTGATAGGGCTTGTAGTATCCTTGATCATCACCTTGTACTTTTTCTCCCCCTGGATTGCTCTATTAAGGATTTGTTTTTCGTTCGTCAATGCCCCCTTTGTAAACGTCCTTTGGATGTGCAAATTATTATTTGAGGGTCCTTGGGAACTACTTGATGTCTTTTCGCAGATCGAAATGTGGGCGATCCCCCGAATAGGTGGTCAGATATGAGTTTTATGTGCCTTCAATCCCGAACTACGGTACCTTCTCTGGCCTCTTCGCATGCCGTAGTTGTTTGGCGGCCGGATCAGCGAGCCCTCTTTTTTATCCGAAGCTGGTGCAAACTCTCACTCTAAATTTGTTCCAGATTTCCAACTCACGGCAATCTATCTGGAGCCCTGCAACGGTCACGGGAGGTGAAGCCGATGACTTGAGTGACTGTGTGATGGGCCATAGAGGATTCCATATTAGCCTCTGTGTTACGCAAAGTGGACTTTCACTTAATATTAGTATGTCTTCTCTCGTATTGGTTGGTTTATGCAGCCATGTAGATTGGCTGTTATGCGATACCTTCGATGGATGCCGGAGGTGAAGCTGATGAGTGGAACAAGGGAGGTTGCCCATGACTGCCTCAGCCCTTAGCCATTGTGAGGCTCCAGAGGCAGAGCCATCTGGAGCTTGATGATGATTTGCCGGAGGCAAAGTTGACGAGTGGGCCAAGGGAGGTAGCCTACGACCCCCTCAGCCCTTAGCCACCGTGAGGCTCCAGAGGCAGAGCCATTCGGAGACTGGTGACGATTTGCCGGAGGTAAAGCTGATGAGTAGGCCAAGGGAGGCAAGCTACAACCCCCTATGCCCTTAGCCACCATGAGGCCCCAGAGGTAGAGCCATCTAAAGCATAGCGATGGTTTGCAGGAGGCGAAGCCTACGAGTGGGTTGAGGGAGGCAGCCTACGACCCCCTCGGCCCCTAGCCATTGTGAGGCTCCAAAGGCAGAGCAATTCGGAGGCTGGCGACTGTTTGCCAGAGGTGAAGCCAACTAGTGGGCCGAGGGAGGTAGGCTGTGACCCCCTCGGCCCTTAGTCACCGTGACGCTCTGGAGGTAGAGCCATCCAGAGCATGGCGACAGTTTTCCAGATGCGAAGCCTACGAGTGGGCTGAAGGAGGCAGCCTGCGACTCCCTTGGCCTTTAGCTGCCGTGGGGCCCCAGAGGCATGGCCATCTAGAACATTACAACGGTTTGCTGGAGGCAAAGCCAACGAGTGGGTCGAGGGAGGCAGCCCGCAACCCCCTCGGCCCTTAGCCGCTGCGAGGCTCTGGAGGTAGAGCCATCCGGAGTATGACGATGTTTTTCTAGAAGCGAAGCCAATGAGTGGGTCAAGGGAGGCAGCCTACGACCCCCTCGACCCTTAGCCGCTACAAGGCTCCAGAAGTAGAGCCATCTAGGTTTTACTATCTACTAGTTTCACCTGGCAGTTATCGACTGTAAGGGCTTTCAACATCTAGGCTTGCTACCTTCTATGTGCGCTGATCTTACTGTATGAAAGATTAGTCAGCTAGGCAAGCTATTACTAGGGGGTTATAGGTGTAACTTTGCCAAAATAAGGTCTCCTTGGCGGAGTCAGAGGCCCGGAGACCCTCATAGCTTGTAGCGGAGGAAGGGCTGATCCTTCCGGCCTATGAAGCCTCCGGAGCCCATTAGGCTCCGGAGGCCTAGGTTAGCCCCTAGAGGATTTTGGCTTGCAGACCTCCAGAGGGCCCCAGACCCTCCTGCCAGGGCCCAGCATCCTTTTACCATGACTGACTCTACCCTCGCTGACCCTAACATTGGAAGGATCATTGAGGGCTCTGATCAGCTGGAGTTTAGGCTGCCCTCCCCCCCATGTGGGAGACCAGTTGGGCTCCACTGAGGTTAGGCTGTTGGTGTGTCTCAGTCCTCATTGCTGGGGTATGGTATCGACGGTGGAGCCAGAGGTGGCATAGCTGGCTGAGGGGGGCTCAAGGAGGCCCGAAGACCTAACTTGTAGCTTGCTCTAGTTTCATGACCCTTGGGTCACCCGTTATCGGCTTTTCCCACTGTCAAGTGTCCTGCCTGTCTCTCGAGGTATTCCTCTTGGAAAAAAGTGAGGGTTCGGCAACCATTTGTGTTGTGGCCATGTCTGACTCCATGTAAAATAAATTGGTACCCCTCTGGTGGTGCCAGAGCCTATGGTTGGCATCGTGGGTGCTAGCAGGGGCTGCGTGTACCAGAGCTCGTGGTGCCCCCGGGTCCCTTTTCCACTAGGGGAGGCTGATGCGACTGCCAGGCGACCAAGCCCCTGGAGCCGGAGTGGTCTTGGCTATGTCTTCAAGATCGTTCGCGGAGGCTATGCCTTCAAGATGGCAGAGGGTTTTTTAAGACATGTTTTTAAGACATCTTCGTGTGCGAGGGTTTTAATACATGTTTTTAAAACATCTTCGTGTACGGAGGTTTTAACACATGTTTTTAAGAGCTCTTTGCTACTGAGGCTATGCCTTCAGGCGCAGAGGTTTTTAAGATATATCCATGTGCGGAGGTTTTTGATTGCTTTGCGCAATTTGAGTAAAGGTGTGACTTAAGTTTTACTGTCTATTGTTTGAACAGAGATATAACTTAAGTTTAATAGTCTACATTTGTCAGCGAATAGCTAGTTGCAACATAAGTTATGACTAGGTCGAACGGCTATTCTTAGCACATGCCAAACTTAGGTATAACTTAATTATTGTTGTTTTAATGTTGTCTGCGAACAGATAGTTTCCAGTAGAATGCCATGTAAAGGTCAAATGTAAATAGTGAGTACGATCTTCATGACTACTCGTTGAAAGCCATATATGCTGAGAGCTTAGTCTGGCTTTTAGCATATTTAAAAAGGGGCTGCATGGATACGTGTAGAGGCCGTAGAAATGGTCTGAAGCCATAGTGGTTTGTGGTTGGCGGCAGGCCGAGGCCTGGCTCGGAGCCATAGAGGCTAGGCTTTGCGACCTCTATGGAGGTAGCCCGCGGGCCTCACACCCATGGTGGCTAGCACCCCATGATGAGCACCAGCCACGAGTTGTTGGTGGCACACCATAGGCGCGCACCACCCATCAGGATCCGAATGTTCCTGGACAGCCGATAGGGTCATTGTATACATAGGGAGTGTACCATGACATCACCTCCTCCTTTCCTGGAAGTACCATGCCTCAAGCCCCAATATCACCGCCAACGTGGCGGATAGCCTGGCGAACCCGGGAAGGTCAGTGAAGGCGGTCCACGTGAACTTGGTCCACATGTGCCTGTACGTTGGGCTCCTTACGATGTAAGTGCATTGGGCAGCGACCAAGATCCACTATGCCAGGCTAAGCATGAATGTCGCCCCGAGCAGGAGGAGGAGCGGCCTCGAGAAGGCATGCATGACGACGAGCGGCATGTTGGTAGCCATGAGCAGCACCGTGGAGCACTGCAAGAATATGCCCAGCACCTCGTACTTATCTGTGCCGTACGCCTGTCCACACAATGTTTCCACCACGCTGCTCATCTGCAGCATGAGGCAGTAGGCGAAGACCAGCATGTTGTTGCTGCCAAGGGAGGCAGTGACGAGCTGGATGTTCTGAGTTGGCCACGAAAAATCTGTGCTGCTGATGGCATGACAATGATGCGCATGTACACCACCACGACCGGCGCACGCCATCAACCAAAGCTCCAGCACCGCCACCAACACCGTGTATCATGGCCACAGCTCCTCCGAGCAGTTGCCGAAGAGCGGTGCCTCTAGCTGCCTGTTAGCCATGCCGGTGCAGGTGTGGTCAGCTGATCTTTTGTCCTACCCCAGCGCACTGTATGGTGGGCTAGAAGGGGCTTCCGGCTCAGGGGAGGCCTGAGGAAATGGAGGTGAGCCGGAGGAGCTCTGGCTGAGGAGTGGGGAGGCTCTGGTGCAGAGGTACTTTCGTCGTAGATGGGCTCCAGCGTTAGTGTGCTTCGGAGCAGAGGGGCTCTAGCGCAGAGGTTCTCCGGCAGTCGAGGTCTCTGGCATGAACATGCTTCGCTATAGATGGGCTCCGGCAGCAGAGGTACTTTGGTGCGGAGGCTCTCTGGTAGTGGAGGGCTTTGGCATGGACATGCTTCACTGCAGATGGCTCTGGTGGCCAAGGTACTTTGGCTGTAAATGGGCTCTGGTGCGGATGTGCTTCAGTGCGGAGGGTCTCTAGTAGTGGAGGGCTCTGGCATGGATGTGCCTCACTGTAGATGGGCTCTAGCGGAGGAGGTACTTCGGTCATAGATGGGCTCCGTCGTGGGTGTGCCTCAGCACGGAGGCTCTCCGATAGTGGAGGGCTCCAGTGTGGAGGCTCTCCGACAGTGGAGGGCTTCGGCGTGGATGGAGGGGCACGCGGCAGGAGGCCTTGGAGATCGAAGCAGGCGGACTAGAGAGGCGAACAACCAGAGGCCATGGAGAATGGAGGCCACCTCAATCAGAGGGGCATGCGCGGCGAAGGCCATGGAGACCTGAGGCCACTTTGGAAGGAGGGGCATGCATGCAAGAGGTCATGGAGACCATAGGGCACTCCGAAAGGAGGGGCGTGCACGTTGGAGATCATGGAGACTGGAGGAGTCTTGGCTGAAGGCTCAAAAGAGTGTGGAGGCACAGCGAGAGGTCTGGCCATGGAGCACGGCAGGATTGGAGGGTCCGGCCCAGTGAGGCTTCGTTCGTGGAGACACGGAGAGAGAACGGAGGCCTCTCTTTGCACATAATCTAGGGGGTTAGAGTGGTGGCACGCCATATGGTTGGAAGGTTGCCTCCGAAGCGGAGGTGGTCTGAACATGCGATGAATCAAAGTGTCGGCATGGAGCCACACTGGAAGGGGCCTCGACTGCGAATTATAGATGTAGCAAAAGCTTGCCTCCGCTTGTGGTGCTTGAACCACTGTATGCACATCCAAACAGTAGGTGTCTATATGGGTTAGTCTAGAAAAGATATACCAGAGTAGAATAATCTATAGGACATTTGCAGGTTGGATGACTTCATGTGTATGTCAGCAAAGGTTATCCTTATTGGTGCATATTTAGGACATATACAGTCGATAAAGGAGTCGTGAGCGGCTCCACTAGGGAGTAGCACACCATAATAAATGTGGCACCTTTTTTGACCGACATCCTATATCTATCTACTCCCTTCACTTATTTAATCTTTTTTACTAGCTACTTGCTCTACCTCTGCTACTACCTGCATGGTAGTAGCTATAGCCTTATTATCTAAATGGGTCTGCTTCCTTTTTGTCATTTTTCCATCCTGGGTGTAGCCCTTTGTGCTAATAAACAAATTCTGACGCCCCAAGGATAATAGTAACTAGGTGTAGTGAACACCTGCCCAAAGATAAGCATGTTAGTAGACAGACATGTGGGTTCCACCAAAGTCAAGAGCTATTCTCTAGAGCCATCCACATGCACCTTCTGACATAGACCATAAACTATGGGCACTTTGTACGTGCACGGTGAGTAAATATATTACTATCTCCCACACCACGAGAACAAATATCCCTAGGTCATGGTGTGAACACGAAAGCTTTAGTCAAGTGTTGCGGTGCCATGCCCTGATGTGGACTTTGCATGTGTTGGGAGCCCACGCCGAGTGGATAGGGCCTGCCCCCTAACATGCTAGTGATTTACACTCATCCGTGGAAAAGCAACTAGCTCTACTCTATTTGTCCATTTATTGCTTCTGAGGTTCATGCACACTCACCTTCGCATGAAGGTACGCACGCGCGTATATACGAGATAATGGTCAGCCTCCTCAATCTGTAAGCTTACGTGCTACTAATCAATGAGCCGCGTGACCAAAGTTGCCTCCACATAGTGTACGAAAAACAATAGGGGATGCCCAGTGAGGGGCCTCCCCAACCTACCACAGATGGTGAAGGGTCCAATGGGAGACGACACACTGGTACGCGTAGACCCGTGATATTGCGGCCTCCCTATACTCGCTGCCGAGGCCGTGAAGGGCGGCGGGATTGCTCGTGCAGAACCAAACGACCACTGCCCTTCGTGTGTGCAATCTAGCACACCAAGCTATGCAGTATTCAATTCTGAGCATGAGTATTTCAAGGGTGTTAGATTTTCCAATCGTGCTTGCTTATCATGCTCTTAACTTCTCTCCTCTCATGGCTTCTTGTGTCGTTCCCCACAGACAGTGTGTTGTTGGAGCAAGAAAGTGTGCCCCAAACAGGTACGGCGAGAGCCTTGCTCATAAGAGGACGCTCAAGCTTGGAGCTGAACAGTGAGTCGAGAGGATAAAATGAGAGAGAAATGAAGCTAGTGTTATGGGGAAAACATCTGGCTCTCCCTCTCTAGCTCTTTAAGGGCTTATTTATAGAGAGAAGAGGCAGGGGAAATTACCAGCCTACCCCTAAGATATTATGTTACAATCTTGTACATAGAGGGGTATTTTGAGTATTTTACCTCTTTACATACCACGTGGTGGTTCTGATACTACGATATCTATGGTAATACCACAGTGCATCGTCTAAATATCTCTAGGCTAAGGTGTTCCCCCATCATGTGCCGAAAGAGATCAATACCGATGCGAAGAAGCAAGATCACTTTATGGACGGTCTCTCCTCCAAAATGCAAGACCGTCTATCGGCTCATGAGTTTGCCGACTTCAACAAGTTAGTGAGCACCTCCCTAATAGTCAAACACAAGATGAAGATCCACCAGGAGGAAAAGAAACACAAGAGAGTCCTGATACCTTATGTAGGTGGGAACTCTCAATGTCCGTGTATGGAGAATCATCGTCCTCCACCTAATGTTTCGATTTTGGCTATTCCACAGCCAATGTGGGTGATGCGATATCCGCACCCCTCATAACAAGGACAAAATTCAAGACTTACCAGATCCCAAGGGAGTGTGATTGGTGGCCTCGGAGGCCCATGCTTCAACTGTGGGCGTATCAGACACTTCACGCGGGATTGTCATTTCCTGAAGCCATGAGTTGTTGTGACTACTTCAAGAATGTCATTACCTGTGCAACCCCCTCATTAAGTCCCTAAGGTTATGCAAGTTCCCAAGCATGGTCATGTCAACTACACCACCGTCGAAGAAGCTCATGAGGTTGCCGATGTATTAATGGGTATGCCACTTGTAAATTCTCATCCCACCATCGTTCTTTTTATTCTAGAGCTTCTCATTCCTTCATAATGAGGAGTTATACTCGGAATCACAAGCTAAAGGTTAGCACTACCCCTGCACCCTATCTCACAGAAGCACCCAGAGCCAACATCCTTACCGATCAATTTATATCCAAGGCATTGATTACTATCAATGAGTTATCCTTTCTAGCAAACCTGCTGGTAATCCATGCTAAGGGGATAGATGTCATTTTGGGAATGAATTTGTTCACTAAAAATAAGGCCATCATTGATTGTGCTCAAAGGACCATCACACTTGATGATATATCTGGCATACAAGTCCATCTAAAGCTTAAGGAAGGTGGTCCTTGTCTTTATGCACTAAGAGGCACCGCAACAATGGATCTCCTAGATATTCCTGTGGTATGCGAGTATCCGAATGTTTTTTTCTAGAAGAATTGTTGAGAATGTCACCCGACCAGGATATTGAATTCATCATTGAGCTCATGCCTGGAACATCTCTGATATCTAAATGACCTTATCGGATGCCTCTCAATGAGTTAGTAGAATTGAAGAAGCAGTTGAAGGAATTGCCGGATAAAGGATTTATCAGCCTGAGCTCCTCACCCTGGGGATTCCCAGTTCTCTTTATCAAGAAGAAGAATGGCACTCTACGGATGTGCGTTGACTATCATCAACTCAATGTTGTCATAGTTAAGAACAAGTATTCTCTTCCTCGAACCGACATATTGTTTGACCAACTGATTGGTGCCTGTTTCTTCTCCAAGATCGACTTGAGGTTAGGCTACCATCAAATCAAGATCCAATTGGAGGACATTCCTAAGATGGATTTCTCTACTTGTTATGGGCTATACGATTATACTGTTATGTCATTTAGTTTAACCAACACACCAGCCCACTTCTTGCACCAGATGAACAAGGTTTTCATGGAAGAGCTGGATTCCTTTGTTGTAATCTTCATCGATGGTATTCTCATCTATTCCAAGACCGAAGAAGAACATGCTAAGCATCTTTGAATTGTTCTTGGACGACTTCGAGATCACCGTCTCTATACCAAGTTTAGCAAATGTGAGTTTTGACTCAAAGAAGTTGCTTTCCTAGGTCATGTCCTATCTGAAAATGGAGTTGTCATTGACTCTAGCAAAGTATGAGATTTCCTCAATTGGGTTCAACCCAAGAGTGTCACCGATATTCGAAGTTTTCTTAGACTTACGAGTTACTACCACCGGTTCATTGAGAACTTCTCCAAAATTTCCAAACCCATGACTGAACTATTAAAGAAGGGAAATAAATTTGATTGGTCAAGAGGATGTGAGGCAGCTTTCCAAACCTTGAAGAATTTACTCATGACCGCTCCCTTTCTTGCTCAACCTGAAATATACAAGGGTTTTGATATCTATTGTGATGCTTCCTGCATAGGCTTTGGATGTGTCCTCATGCAAGAAGGACAAGTTGTTTCCTACGCTTCAAGCCAATTGAAGCGATATGAAGAGAATTATCCAACTCATGGCTTGGAGGTTGTGGCAGTTGTGCACACTCTAAAACTTTGGCGCCACTATATACTAGGCAATCTTTGCCATATCTACACTAATCATAAGAGTCTCAAATACATCTTCACACAAGCTGATCTGAATAAAAGGCAAAGAAGATGGCTTAAACCAATCAAGGATTACGAGTTGGAAGTTCATTATCATCCCGGCAAGGCGAATGTTGTCGCAATGCACTAAGTCGAAAGGCTCAATGCAATTGTCTCTCGCTCCAGCCTGGAGTTACCACGCTTTGTGATGATTTCATAAGGTTGGGGCTCAAGATGGTTCTGGAGGGATTTCTTTTCAATCTGGAAATAAAATCCACCCTCCTCGAACAAGTCAAGGAAGCAAAGGGAAGACACCGGCATGAGAAGAATTCATGATAGGATCAAGGAGGGGGCAAGCTAGATGCTTTAACGTGGATGATTAAAGTACTTGAGCTGAGAAAGAAATTATTAGATGAAGCTCATGAATCATTGTTATCCATCCATCCCAGAAGCATAAAGATGTATCAAGATCTCAAGCAAAGATTCTGGTAGACTCACATGAAATGGGAAATTGCCCGATATGTGTCAGAATGTGATGTCTGTCAACGGGTAAAGATTGAGCATCTCAAACCGGCTGGTATGCTGCAACCATTGCCTGTTCCTTCATGGAAATTGGAGGAAATTGGCATGAATTTTGTCGTTGGTTTACCCAAGACCCCTCAAGGCTATGACCCCATTTGGGTCATAGTGGATCATTTCAAAAAAAATCTGCACATTTGTATCCCTGTGAAGACTCGATATAGTGCAAAGGACTACGTTGAGTTATATCTCTCATGAATTGTTTGTCTTCATGGAATTACGAAGAAGATCATTTTTGATCGAGATACTCAGTTCACCTCTCACTTTTAGAGAAGCCTCCACAAAGCTATGGGAACCAAACTATTCCATAGTACAACCTTCCATCCACAAACTGAAGGCCAAACTGAGAGAGTCAAATCCTTGAAGATATGTTAAGGGCTTGTGCGCTCACATATGAAAAAAGGTGGGAAATTTTCTTGCCATTTGCGGAGTTTTCATATAACAAAAGGTATCAATCCAGTATCCAAATATCTTCATTTGAAGCTCTCTATGGAAGAATATGTCGAACGCCTTTGAATTGGTCTGAGTCTGGCAAAAGAGTTTTCTTGGGCCTGGATTTGGTCAAAGAAGTAGAAGAACATGTCAAGACTGTTCGCAAATGTCTTCTCTCAATCTCAACAAAAGAGCTATGCAGATCGTTGTTAACAAGAGCTAGTGTTTGCTGTTGGAGATTTTGTCTACCTCAAGGTGTCTCTTCTCAAGGGGACGCACTGTTTTCAGGTCAAAGGAAAGATAGAACCTCACTATCTAGGTCCTTTCCAAATCATTGCTTGGCGAGAAGAGGTGGCCTATCAGTTGAATTTAACACTATCCCTCTATGCCATTCATAATGTGTTCCATGTCTTGCATTTGAAGAAATAACTTCGAGTACCAACCGAGGTCATTGAAGTTGCAAACCAAGACTTACAACCTGATCTATCTTATTGTGAGCGACCAACATGGATTTTGGATGAAGCAGAGCGCAAGACTCGATGCCACTCCATCAAATGCGTCAAAGTGCAGTGGAGTAACCACACGAAGGATGAAGCTACTTGAGAGCATGGGGATCGAAACCGCTCTGAATTCCCCAATCTATTTGAAACTTGTGAGTATCATTCCAATTTTGCAATTGTCGGGCATCTAACATGTTTATAGTTCACCATTTTACTAGTTGGAATTTTCTTCCCTAAGGAACACGCTTAGAAACCTCTATAACCAGGAAAAGACCCTCCTGGCGGTCCAACTACGCCCTGTCGGTCTGGCTGCTAGAAGTGCCCAGTACCAATTTTGGTCTCTGTCCCCAAACAGTCTGACCGTCCTGACTCACGGTTTGACTGTGAGAATCCTTCAGAGCCAAAAACTCTTTGTTCGACTGGCGATCTAACCGCCACGATTGCGGTCCAAACGCCATAGTGTCATGGTCTGACCAGGCTTAGCCACAGTCTAACTGCCAGAGCATAGAGGTCCGATGAACATTCTTCCATGTGCGAAATAATTTTCCCACTTTGTATCCATCCTTGTTTGTGACAATGCATCACCATCACCTTCTCTCTGAAGCAGCCCAATCTTGGGACAATATTCTCTTTAAAGGAGGGAGGGTTGTCACACCTCAAAACCCTAATCTAGTCATTAAGCATGCATAATCATCATGACATCATATTCATGTCATTCGTGTCAATTTGAGTATAAAAAACATGTTTCAAAATTATTTGCTATGGATCGCCACGTGTTTCCACCATACATGTATTTATATTTATGAGTGGAAATCATTTAGAGATAATTAGGAAGACCCCAAAGTCTTTCGAGAAGGAGAAGAAAAAGAAATGGAACAGATGTGGAAAAAACATTTCCCACGATCTGACTAGGAATCCCCATGTTCTGACCGTCAGAGCACATAGGCTTTTCACTTAAAGCCACCGGCCAATGTTCATTCGTCTCTCTCATTCTTTTCACTCCTCTTCATCCACAAACTAATGGAGAGAAGGAGAGAATCACCTCGATGACCTTATTGGTCGGAGATTGATGGAAAGGACTTCCCCGAGTTCCCTGAGCTCTTCCCCATCATCTTCCTTGCTAGAGATGTTTCCATGTGAGATCTTCCACTTCGAGGACAATAACCACCCGGAGCCCAATCTTTTGATCGGAGCTTTCCTGGAGTTGGCTAATCTAATAGAAAGCTTCCCCATGCCAATGTGAGTCTTCCCCTACCTTTTTCCTGTTGTTTCCGAGCTCTAATCGGTCTCCATTTCATTTAGACCCGAGCTCTAC
This sequence comes from Phragmites australis, assembly GCF_958298935.1. NCBI lineage: Eukaryota > Viridiplantae > Streptophyta > Magnoliopsida > Poales > Poaceae > Phragmites > Phragmites australis. The sequence continues at coordinate 16,455,545 of NC_084941.1, read as the reverse complement.
CCTAGCTATGTGCATATCGTCCAAACAACCCAAGAAATAATCCCCTAGTCTCGTAGAGTGTTTTGGTACCCTTCTTGATCGAAGGCATCACGAATGACCTCACCAAGTTGGCGTCGACAAGGCCCAATGACTTGACCGTTGATAAGGCCGGTCTGACTGCCAGTTGAGGCTTGGTGGCTCAAACCCTAAGTCATACTCCATAGTCAGGAGTCAGATCGTCAATAAGGTCGATTTGACCACCAGCCGCGGTTTAACCACCATGGGTCTAGTCTGACCGCCACCTCCCATGGTCTCATCGCCAATTACTCAGTACTATGTGCACTTAGGTTGTCTTATATGAGGTTTAAACCTTTTCTTGCCCAATCATTTAGTGTTCTTTTGCAAATACTTTCGAAAACATGATGCCTTTCTCGTCATTCACGGCCATGCATCATAGGCAAACATTGTGGTCATTTGTTTGTTTATTCCATGCATTCTTATTGTGTCTAGAGAGTGATGCATTGACGATTCAAGCAGTCGAGGCCGATGCTGAACCGGATTTGTACGAGAAAGAAGCACCAGAGCAACAAGGCAAGCATCTAAATATATTTCACCTTATAGTTTAGATCGTGTGAAGTCTAATTTGATAAATTATCGCTTTATGTATGTTCTGCTTGTGACTTGGTCAATGTCGGATTATGTGGGTAGAACCTATGTTGATGCATTATTTTCTACATTGAATTATTGATGAATTCTATCCTTGTGACCTAGGTATACCAATGTTGTTGTCCAACTTAAAAGTTAATCTGAGATGCTTAGTCATGCATAGGACTTCGGTAGAACTCGAGTGGTAGAAGTTCTATCGTTCATGAGCTATAAGACTTAATTATTTTCACAATGATAATGTTTGTGAGAAGTTTGTGAGAATGAGATGAGATGTGGGTGGTGCTAGGGGTAGATCGGGAGAGGAACCCAGATGCCACAGACCGCTTGCATCATTTAAGCACCAATTGTTGGTGTCGTTGGCTTAAGCACTTGTTCGTACTTTCCACATATCCGACTATGGTAAAGATAAGCTGAATACCTCTTGAGGATACTTTGGGAGTAGACCTAAGTGGCCTCTGCACTGAGAGGCGGATGATCCTAATGGTCGGGGCTTAATTAGGAAAGGTTGTCATGGCTACCCCCTTGTGTAGCTGACAGGTTGCACAAGCCGAATGGTCTCATGTCGTGTGGGTAAAGAAGTATCCCTCCGGGTGTAAGATCAATTCGAATTGCTATGCTCTCAGTCATAAGCACGCTTATATCCATCCACATAAGTCGTAGAGTTTCGAATATGGTTGTAGTTGGTATGTTGGGAAATGGCTAATGTTGGTTGTGTTGGACAAAAGGATGATTAGGTGATCATTATGTTTATGGTCATGATCTTATGTAGATGTACAAGTGGTTAGTAGTAGATTCTCACACATATGAGTGGAAAATGCTTTTGCATGTAAACTCATTTAACCTTTTTGGCTAATTCCTTACTACGCATCCTCAAACGCATAATCCTTGGAGTCCGGTTATTATATGGACCCATTATGGATTAATCTCTGTCAGTACCTTCGTAGCCATGTTGCTGTTGATGAGTTTTGCAGGTGTGGAAAAAGTAGTATATGGTTACTTCATACCTGCTAAGGTTGGTGACAGGAGAGAGTCGTGCGAGCTGCTCATGTTGTGTTGTTTTAGGGTGGTGTTTCAAGGTAAATGACACTACATATCTTTTGTTGTTTATAGACTTTATTTTCCTATGCGTACTAATTCTAACCGGTTAGGAGATGAAGTTGTTCTCTTGTCCTCCTAGCGTATGTAGTTTTGTAAATTGCCAAAAACTATATTATCTTAAGAACTTGTAATATATTTATTTTACTCGCTCTTTATTATGCCTTGATGTGATGAAGCATGTTGGAAAGGCGTGTGTTCTGATCTTAGGCATAAAACACATGTCAGAACCACCGAGATTGGATTCTGGTTAATTATTGTGATCATGATTATATAAATGATCATCTTGATGATTAATTAGAATATAATTTGGATGATTCCTCACATCCTTCTTGATGGGTGGCGAATTTCAGCTATCAATAAGATACCCACCAAAGGATGAAGGATCATGGTTAATGGTGTCTTGAGAAGGATGATGCGTTATTCTCAGCTATCAATAAGATACCCACCAAAGGATGAAGGATCATGGTTAATGGTGTCTTGAGAAGGATGATGCATTATTGTGCATGAGTCCAGTAATCTCTCCTACTTAAAAAGTACGTAACGAGTCCCGCACTCAGGTGGGACCTTCACACAGTTAACGAGTCCTGCGCACCTATGCAGATCTGTCTCGGCTCTAGCTCACTCATCGATCTCACATCCAACCTAAATCCCACCCCCATCTGAGTCTCGCACTCACGTGAGTCCCGCACTTTGGTAGCCCTCCTCTGATTCTCACACATCGATCTCCTGCGTCCTCCCTCACCCGCATCGATCAATGTCCTGCGTCTTCCTCTACCCATTATACTACATGGAATTGCCATCGCTGCCCTCACTCTAGCCCACCAAGATGCCACTCCCCTTCCCTCGTCCTCGGCTTCATGACAGTACGCCGCCATTCTTCCTCCATGCCTTCGGCTCCACCTTAGATGCCGCACCAAGTAGCATCTAGAGGTAGACCAGTCATGGCGTCGGCAGCAGATGGAGCCCCTTAATCGGCCTCGCAATGATGGAGAGCACAAAAGCCGCCAGATCTGGTACATAGATGAGCGCTGAACATGTGGCACTGCCGTGCGCAAGTGAGAAGGTGCATTCCAAAGGAATCGATGGAGTCGCTGCGTCGGACCAGTTCACCGATGCCAAGTATAGCCTTCCTTCATGCCTCCGTTATCGATTCCAGTGAAAGGATAGGTGACATCCTAAGAGGGAGGTGAATTAGAACACTTATAAGACTAAACCAAATTCGCTCCAAAAACTTCACAAGATAAATCTATATCAATTTATATCTAAATGTGCTCTAGATCTATCTAGTGTGTCTATTCTACCACTCCAAAGATTTGCGACATGTAGCCAATCCTAGCAAACTACTATAGGAAAGTAAATGCACAAAGGTATATTGCAAGAATGTAAATGCAGAACCGTAAAGACTGTAGAGAAAACACATTTGGCTCAAGAGATTTTTATCTCATGGTATCAATGGTATAAATATAACCCCTAGTCCACGTTAGTGCTCCACCATGGATATGCACCTAGTCGCCTAGACTCTTCCGATCATGACACTTGAGTCATCAAGTCACAAAGACAAGGTCTCAACCTAGATGAGCCACCAAGCCGCAAAGGCACGGTCTCACCACTAGCCTCTTTCCCAGTCACTTGTCGCCATCTTCACTTCAAAGCTTGAGCCACCAAGACAAAGATCTCTGCGTCCTCATACATGTGTCTTGCCACCACTCCACACCAAGTCAGAGGGTCAATAAACTTGAGCAACTCTGGCTCAAGGTGCTGGCGAGTCACCAAGACTCAAGGCACCGGTGTATTACCCGGTATAAGTTAGGATCACTCCTTGATCCACTCTCTAGGCAGCAATCACCTAGCAACACTCTCTCTAGGCCTATAAGCACTAATCACTCACTAATATTATGCTTAATTGCCTTAAATGATCACTTAAACACTTTGGTAGCTTGAATGTCTTCTCAAGTCTCTATGTTTCTCTGGACTCCAGCAGCATGCCACACCTTCAAGTGACTGAATGGAGGGGTATTTATAGTCTTAAAACTACCAACTAGTTGTTTTCCCAATAGCTCAGAAAGAAAAGATGTTAACACTAGATGATCCGATGATAACAGTAGTACTAACACCGGATCATCCGGTGAGTACAACCTCAGAAACTAGCCGTTGGAAGTCCACTCAAAGCATCTGTGAACACCGAACTATCTGATGTAACATTCAAACCATCATCGGACTATCTGGTGAGTTATCTTGAGCCAACCGAGCCACTTCATTCTTCTCTGCACAAAATACTCTAGTGTGATCCTCTAGTGTACACACATATATCACTAGACCATCCAATGAGTTGATCTTCAATCTTCAACATTTGAATCTTTCTCTGCAAGAAATATTCTGGTGCAATACTTCAGTGAGTACATCTTCAATCACCGGTCCTTTCGGTGTGTTGATCTTCAACTGCCTTCTTTTGAAAATGCTCTGGTGTGTACTGCTTCATTGATTACCGGATCATCTGGTGAAGCTATCCACATCCCCTATTAGAAATGCTCCGGTGTGTTCACTAATTTATCACCGGACCTTCTGGTGAGTGTAAATTCCTTGAACTCTAGTGACAGAAATACTCTGTTGTGTTTAGGCCTAGCATCGGACTATCTGGTGAGGCTAACAGCCTCTGGACATAATACTCTGGTGAGTGCAAACCCTCCGCACTGGACCATCCGGTGAAGCAAATCTTCCTAGGACTTTTTCAATTTAACCAAACCTTGTCCTGACTACCGTGGCTTCTTTATGTATTTCATCCATGAGATCTACTAAATTATATACTTGACAAATATGTTAGTCTTATTGACTATATTGTCATTAATCACCAAAATCACAATCATAACCTAATAGGGTAATTTTCGCTACAGCCAGCATCCAGATCTAGGTGAATTTGGTCGCCCTTTCCCCCTGCACGAAGTCACGGTATGTGTCGCCATCTTGCTGCTTGTGTCTCCATCACCGCGGATGTCTCTTCCGTCTTCGTTGGAGAACAAGGTCACGTTGCCAGGGCCGCGGGGGACAGAGGACGGAGGATGTGGCATCGCCACACACCATTGGAGAACAAATAGCATGTGGCGTCAACATAACTGGGGTACAATTTCGGGATCCAGATCCGGTTGCCAACGTTGCTTCCGGAGGCGTAGCACCCACGGCGAGGTGAACATGGAGGCTGTGCATGGGCTACGATGATGAAACTAACAGGCAGCAAAAGCAGTGTGGCGGCTCTCCCTTTTGCACAACGCCCGTCGTCCCCCATCTCTTTGGTCATTCCACACCCCGCTCCCTCGCGATGCCAGCACGGGCGTGAGTGCAAGGTCCAGGGCCGCGGCGAGCATCATAGGATTGTGTCGAGGCCACATCCTAGTCGAGGCCAATGTGGGAGCCTGAGGGGGCAATGCGGGCACACAAGGGAAGAAGAAGCGATGGCGATGGGGAAGGCAGATGGAGAGGTCAACGACGGCCCTCACGAAGGGGAAAACATGCTTTTGCCACCCAAGAGGGATGCAACAGGTTGAGTTCATCGCCACCCCTTCCTTTCTCGATCACCTCGTCCATTCCTCTGCTGCACATTTTCTAATCCCACTCATCTCTTTTGCTCCATCCCCTAGGCAGATGGCGACCACAAAGTGGTCTCTGACGAGGTTATCCACTGGGTGGACATCGCCATCCTCCTCCTTGGGGAGCAGAGGGTAGAGGCAGCCATCACTAGCAGGGGAATTGGCCTAGATTTCGCCTGTGAGGGGCGTCAGCCTAGATTTCTCCTGCGAGGGTGAGAGTGGCCGGGTGGGGAAGGCACCCTGTTCTCTGATGCCCCTATCCGTTGCTGACACTACCATCCTTCGCCGTCTAGATGAGCGTGGCAACTTCCTTTCATGACCTCCTCCTTTTCTTCTCTCCAGATTCACACACACTATTTTTTCTGTTCCTTTTATGTGTGGAAAAAAGAAGACCTTGGTGATTTTGAGAAAGACAACGGACTGAGGAAGAGATGGGCAGGTCAACAGTAGATGGTGATTGTGGCGTCGTCAAAGACTGGTATGAGCAGCAACATAGCATGGCTGGAATCTCTTTTTCTCTGTATGGTTTTTGTATTGCTACTGGTAGCCAATTAGGATGATATGTTTGTAGTGTTACTGCATTCATCAGATAGCTTCATATTTAAATGGAAATGATTTGTTTGTCCATCTTCTAGCTATACCTTTTGACTTTGTATATCCTGGAATGCAGTGTTTGATGAGGGAGCTGGTAATTCCTGATGTGTGAAATGTTATTATGCAGTTGATATGATTTAGCATATGAAGTTTTGCATATGAATATAATTTAATATGCATCGGTTTACTTTTACCATTATTATGTAGTATTTTCATGGTTTTCCATAAAAGATAAACTCTAATCTTCCATTTTAGAGGATTCTTGGTTTGTGAACTTTGTGATAATGTGAGGGTGCATTTTTGTTTTCCAGGTCTGTGAGGAGAGGCTACGGTGGTTGTGTGGCTCTTAAAGAATCTAAGATGATAAATGGTTCCGTCCCTCACTTTACGTCTCCCCTTAAGCATTTATAATCTGATCCAAAATTGTCGTTCTATGCTGATGTTGTGCAGAGTTTGAATGCAGAGTTTGAATAGAGTTCACTTTGATGATCATCTTCCAGTTTGCATTTGGCTTCTATCAAGCTCATGTGGCTGCTTAGTCTATAATTTCCAAGGCAGGCCTCTCTTCAATAGGTGATAAAAAAATGTAATAACATTCTTCTTTTTTATGTGCTCATATAAAATTGTGAAATACTGGCATGATGTTTATCTGTGTTTAGTTATGTACCATTTACCTCTGAAGAGGTTGTTTGTGAGTCATTATTATGGTACTAAAAAATTGATTGAGATCGCCTAAAATGAGCAGGCATATTAGTGAGGCATCAGGTCTTCTTTATGAAACTATTCGCAAATCACAATTTCTGAAACAATCTTATGCTCTTTTTACTTGACTTTCAGATGCTCAGATCTTTGTCCTCCAGAAGGACGAGGAGTAAATTAGTGTCTTTGTAGTTCTATCCTCAAAACATATGAATGCAAAACCGGAGAAACATATACTGAGATACAAAAGAAAACGAATGCTGATTTTTAGTGCCTATCATGTGATTTCGCCTATTTTGTCCTTACAATTTTTCCTTCTTTTTACTCGCTTCTTTATACTCTTTAATTATTTACATGGCTTCCTTTCTAGGACATCTTTGCCATTCCAAGTTTCTAATCCAAGTCTTCAGGGTTTGATTTCTTCATGAAGAACTGGCCAACCAGACCGTCCAACTAGAGAGAAAGCAGGTGAAGAATAATTTGATTCATATAAAAAATAGTTGAAAATGCATATATTTATGTCTTTAAAACGAGAATCAAGTATTGTTTCTGAAGCCGCATCTCATGATTATGCAACTTTGTGTGTAAAAATCTACCAATTCTCACTATATGCTTGTTTTCCATCTGTTTTAAACGATAGCCGCTTTACATTAATTATATTTGGCATTGTTGATCAGATTAGGAGGATGTGAAAGGATCTTTCAAGTGAGGTATGTTTTGTCGTGAATACTTATACTAAGGTGAGACATTAGCTCTACTTTGATGAGCTTGCCACCGACAATAGTGATTAATCATTTGATTGGCAGCTTTTTATCACTTTCATGGTTTTTGAATTCCTCTGGGCAGTGATAAGCCGAGACAAATTTGGTGTTCTAGCGCCCGGTGGCAATTGCTGGGCTCAAATGGTTAGCGTGGTTCCTCTTCCATATGCTACACTATGTCTGAATCTGAATGTTTTAGAATCCCTTCGTATTAGTTCCCTGTTTTACTTTCAATTGTTTCCCGGTGTCCCCTACTCCTATGTCTCACACAATCATGGTTGGAAAAATTAAAAATAAATATATTTGGTTGCTATTGTGAAAAGTTAATCGGAATGGAACAAATAGACTCCGAGTGGGATAGTATTATGGATTGTCTCGATTTGTGACGCCACATGATGAACTCATGCTGTGTGGAACCGACCTAATTAAGTCGATGGTGACACATGCTATATCATGAAAATATTCAGTTATGTTACAACGTACAAACATATAACTAGTCTAAATGGCGAAGTGGTTAAGGTGTTCGATTACTTCTCGCGCCTTGGACAATTTTTTAGCATTGACATACACAATTATTCATAGTGACCTTGTAAGACTAAATCAGGACTTATAATACCAATCGATATGGATTTGGCAAGGATGTATAAGAACACCATCCAAAGGAAAGATAAAATAATACACCATAGTGATCCTTGGAAGCTATACATTTTAAAAATATAGTGAGCTATGGCTGACATTTTTGAATTTGTGGTTCCAATCGATCAACATGTTCGAGTAGCTCAACGTAACCTATAGCTAAGACAATAAATATTACAAAGGTTATCATTTTTTTATTTCTACTTCTACTCAGATGTGAAAATTTCATTTCCATTAAAATTTCATAAGTTGTATGCCTCGTTAATACACCATGAAGTCCTGCCTTTTTTATCGTATTAATTTCAAAGGATTCTTATAGAGGGTTTCAGCCATACGATTTTTCACGTGAAACATGTTTAAAACCTACGATTGAGTTATATAAAATTTCTATGTAATGGTTTCCTATGCCCCGTAGGAAATAAAATTAGCTCAAACTTTATATTATTTTTTCTTTGAGAAGCTCAATGCACATTCTCTCTTTACTCTCTTTTGTTCCCAAAATCTGTGTTTGTTTTTGTGTGAATAATCTAAAAGCAACGTCTCTCGTGTTTCCTAAGTTGCCAAATCCTGACCGTGTACGTTATGTGCCAATACTGGTACGTTTTCCAAATTTTTAGGGAAACACATTGAAAATGAGGGTCTTTTGACATGGTTGTAGATTCTTTTAAAATGTTCCGATGCTAGTTTCTTCCTTCAAACGTTTATCTACTGAATTAAAATTATTTTATGCGATCGCTTTACTAGCTAGACGAATTTTGATTTTTGAAAGAAGATGATAGTTGTAAATGAGAAAAAATGATCGAGAAACAAAAGAAACTATATTTTACCTATTTCTTTCTCGTAGTGTAAAAAAGAAAAAAATATTTCTCCCGTTATGAATTCAAATTACTTATCAAAAGTATATTTACTAAGTATTCCACTAATAATTCTAAGCAGAATCCGAAAATTTTTAGTAGCAAACGCACCCATAATGCACTAGCTTCGCATCGAAGTCAGAAGCCCCAGAACAAATCGACGGCCACGATTGGATCGTTGGTCCAGAAACAATCAATCATAGTCGCCCAGCTAACTACAGGTGGTTCCTGTTCCATTTTTTCTCCCCTCCTCTCACCCTCCACCTCCAGATCCGATCCGAGTCCGATCCACGCCGGCGATCACCTGAGCACCGCCATGGCGCTCAGCCTCCGCCAAAAGCAGCTTGGTAAGCCCGAATCCTCCCCCCATTACCCCCTTTTCTTTCTTCCTCTGCCTGTGTGTGTCCATGGCTGCTCTAACCACGCTCTCTGCCTCGGATCCAGATGTGATCGTGCGGATGCTGCACCTGAACCAGCAGCAGCAGCAGCCGTCGCCGGACGGCGGCGAGGGGCAAGGGGAGGACGAGGCGTACAAGATCCTGGTGATGGACGCCCCTTGCGTCTCCCTCCTCTCCCCCGTGCTCCGCGTTGGCGACCTCCGCCGCCACGGTGTCACCCTCACCCTCGGCATCGACCGTGCTCGGCAGGCGGTGCCCGACGCTCCCGCGGTCTACCTCGTCCGCCCCACGCCCGCCAACGCCGACCGCATCGCCGCCGACGCCGCCGCAGGCCTCTACGCCTCGTTCCACATCAACTTCTCAACCTCAGTCCCGCGGCCCGTGCTCGAGCGCCTCGCCGCCGCCTGCGCCGCGTCTCCCGGGGCCGCGCGCCGCGTGGCCCGTGTAGCCGACCAGTACCTCGACTTCGTCTGCCTTGAGGATGGGCTCTTCTCCCTCGCCCAGCCGCGCGCGTACGTCGCGCTCAACGACCCCGCCGCCGCCGACGCCGACATCACCACGCTCGTCGAAGCCGTCGCGCTGGGCCTCTTCTGCGTCGCCGCCACGCTTGGCGCCGTACCCGTCATCAGGTGCGCGCGCGGAGGCCCCGCGGAGATGGTCGCTGCCGCTCTCGAAGCCCGCCTCCGCGACCACCTCCACGCCAAGCCCAACCTCTTCACAGAGACCGCGTCCGCCGCGTCATTCCAGCGCCCTGTCCTGTGCCTGTTCGACAGGAATTTCGAGCTGTCGGTTGGGGTACAGCACGACTGGAGCTACCGGCCATTGGTCCACGATGTGCTCGGCTTGAAGCTGAATAAACTGAAGTTGCCGGCGGAGAAGTACGAACTGGAAGACTCCGACAAATTCTGGGTGGCAAACAGTTGGTTGCCATTCCCCAAAGTTGCTGAGGAAATTGAGGCGCAGCTTGCCAAGTACAAGCAGGATGTGGATGAGGTGAACCAGCGCACTGGTGGTGGCAAGGTTGGGGTTGAATTCGATGGCACTGATCTGATTGGCAACACCAAGCATCTCATGAATGCGGTGAATTCGCTCCCAGAGCTGACAGAACGGAAGAAGATGATTGATAAGCACACTAATATCGCAACAGCATTGCTTGGGCATATCAAGGAGAGGTCTTTGGATGGATACTGCGACTGCGAGAATGATATGCTCGTGAATGGCACTGTGGATCGGAACACGCTGCTGAGTCTCCTTAGAGGTAAGGGTACCAAGGAAGATAAGCTCCGGCTAGCTGTAACGTACCTATTGTCCTTTGAGACACCACCATCATCTGAACTGGAGCAGGTTGAGGCTGCGCTGTGGGAGTCGGAAGTCGACATGTCTGCATTTCAGTATGTGAAGAGGATAAAGGCATTGAATACCCAATTTGCTGCTGCTTCAGGCACAGCAACAAAGAGCAACATTGTCGATTGGGCAGAGAAGCTTTATGGGCAGTCCCTTAGTGCAGTGACTGCAGGTGTGAAGAATCTCTTGTCAGATGGGAGGCAGCTGGCCTTGACAAGGACAGTTGAAGCTCTGATGGAAGGGAAACCAAACCCAGAGGTGGACGACTACCTCTTGTTCGATCCACGGGCCCCTAGGTCAGGAACTGGTGGGCAGTTTAAAGGACCCTTCAGAGAAGCTATTGTTTTCATGATTGGTGGTGGAAACTACATCGAGTACAGGAGCTTGATGGAACTAGGACAACGCTCACAGCCTTCCAAGCATGTTATATATGGTGCAACAGAAATTCTTAGTGGTGTGGAGTTTATTCACCAACTTGCGGAATTGGGACAGAAAGCAGGATTGGGTGGTGGAAGCAGCAACCCACCACCTGGTCCAGCACAGTAGGTAGAAGCTTTTACCAGACCTTTTGATGTTAAGGAGTGATTCAAGCTTCAGAGATTACAGTAAATATGCTCATACCACACGTTTTTATTGTAAGGAGTGATCCAGGTTGCATAGATTGTGGTATCAAATTTCCTGAACTCAGGTTTTTGACCCTGCATTGAATGAGTTGTCAATACATAACTTTGTTGTTATTTCAATTTGGGAGTCTAATGTGGTAGATGTCCATGTATGCCCATTTTAATTTGCTGTATTGTGTTTCCTCTTGCACCCTTTTTGTTTACTGAGAAATTGTTGGTGGAATCTTGTTTGCACAATCCCAGAAATCAGTTCATGAGTACTTATAATAGAACACCAATTCTGATGTTTGGATAAATTGATTTTGGTTGACATTTTGGTCTTCCAGGCGGTTATATATTTTCTTGCTGCCCTTCTGCTGAGCATATGTTAGTTTCTGGGACTGCAAATACGTGATTCACCATGTTGGTAATATGTGTTTCTTCCTGCCCTTCAACATTTGCCGATTGAGAATAAGTATGTTACTCGAAGAATATAGCAACTTCATAGTTGGATGCTTGGATTTGGGGAATGCATCGTAGCGATTTGAAGTTGAAGGCAGTATTAACTGTATGACATTTTTTTTATAGTAGCACAACTGGGTGAATTGTGCTGTTTCCAGTATGTATGTATTCTTTCTGTAAAATTAGGGGATTATTATATAGGGGTACACATTTAATGAGAAACTGTGAATCTAACAAAGAGTCTTCAACCCTAATTCTGTTCATCTTCAGCCACCTCAAGCTGAGGTTGCATTCTATTTCACGTTCACGATCAAATCCCTAATAGGCTACTTTAAAAAAATAAAAAAAATCCATAATAGGCTTTGCTCCAGCCATAATTGTTGTATAAATTTTCTTCACACCCTTACTTTCACTCTGATTTTGCATCTGAGTCCCAAATCTTCTGCACTGTTGTCAGTTGTGTCCTTCCGGTCAAGTGATTGTTAGAATTCCAACCATGTTAATGTTTTTTTGGTTTCTCCATGAACAAGTTGTATTCCTGCACATAGTCAAATTACATAATATGATGTATTTGCTGGCACACCAGAAAATCCCCTGAAGTTGTATACTACCATATTATTGTTTTTCAGTTGCAATGCATATTCCCTATTCATTTATTACTTTTATCTCCATGGTACAACTGGATGTTTCTTCTGCTTCCTGCAACAAACTGTATCACTATGCCTGATCTTCATGGATCCTTGTTTTTTGTCAGATTGATCTTCATGGCACAACTGGTTGAATGGCAGCAATGTCTTGCTGAACCTTAGTGATGTTGATCCTGCATTGGCCATCCAATTTTATCCTGATATTCATCTCAGAAAGAACTGTGTTTTCTGTGTGCGGCAGCGAAAACTGGTAATCAGGAGCTGAGCCAGTAAGTTCTCTTTCCGTCTGCTAATACAGCCTCTGCAGGTGGCACGTGAGGCGGCACATGTCGTCGATGATCTCACGTTCTAAATCCCCCTCTATATCTGCTTCCAAATCATCATGGATTCATAGCTCCTCAGTTGAAACTGTGTTCTCTGAAACGGCACCCTGCTCATTAAAAAGAAATGGTGAGATAGTTCGTGCTAAGAAATCTCAACTTTGCTTTTGCTCTTGTGTTATCTGTAAGTAAATTTTAATAGACGCTGATGTACTTTTGATGTTGTACCAGGAAAATAAGTTGTATGTGATCCATGATACTGCTTACCTCTCCGTATACCCTGAAGGAGCATAACTAGTGTGACAACAGCATGCAAGCTGAAGAACATGACAGTGGGAGAGGAAGGTAAAGATCAAAGTTACTGAAATAGCAATGCAACTATACCAGTAGAAGATAACCTGGCTGGGGTTGCCCATGAGCAGATGACGAAAATGTTCTTCGCCTTCTTATTTCTAGCCTGATGTTCTTATTTTGGCAAAGGTTTCTGCTCTGTTTCTGTTCTGACATTTTTCATTGGCCTTGTGGGCATTTATACACTGTGTATTATGCCGGACGAGACCCTTTTGTACACTTGCACTGGACATTATGAAGCCAAAAGATTAATTCGAAATTCCCTGATCACTTGCTAATGCTTGTTCTTGTTTGCTTGCAGGCAGTTATCACTTGGTTTTTGTTCAGTAAACCGGGAAGGTGGAACAAGAAGTTGTCAGTCTGGTTGCGCTTAAGCAAAGCTATCATACACAATTGCAAGCAAAAATCTTACAACTGGCATCAGATTGAAGGAGCACGGTGTGGTGCATCAACAGTGAAATTGGAATGGCCCCGGATGCATTTTAAAGGGTCTGCGCATGATGCAGTTTAGATGATCTGCACATTAAGGGTTGTTGAACAGATACAATGTATGTTTCTTCGTATGATTGGTTCATCAGAATTTCTCTTATGCTTGATCTACTATGGAAGTATTGTGATATTTGTTTCCTTGGCATCAGAATTTCTCATCCTTATACTTGATCTACTCCCTCTGTTCTTTTCTTTCTTTCTTAAACCAACTCCTCCCGTTCTTTGTTTGACATCCTCGAAATATTCGACTGCCAATACACTTAAATCTTTCTTTTTTAAACCAACTCCCTCCATTCTCCTTTATTTGATATCATCAAAATGTTCCACCACTAATATACTTAAAACTATATAGGTGAGCTAGTTAAGTAGAAAAAAAGAAGAAGATTAGGAAAGGAATAGCCTCCCTAATTTGTTAGGACGAAACTTGAAACATTCACTCTGCAAAGTAGTCTGTATAGCACACCCAAAAGCAGGGGAGACGCACTACTCATCAAACAATAGTCGAACAACTTCAAATCTTTGTTTCTACACGTTTCATAACAAATTAAGAATACTACTCTGGAGAATTACAGAACGCTGTATGCATCTTTCCAGTAATATTCGCAGGACAATATCTTTCAATATACCCAACAAATCTAATGATTCAACACTCTAGGAAAGGTTAAACAATGTTCTACAACTGTATTTAAATCTACGGAAAAATCTCAGCTTCACGATAGGCTCTGCAATGGCGACCCAAAGTGAGTCCTTGTACCTTCAACTTTTGTGGGCTTCTTAAAGATCTGAACATGTCTAAATGGTCAATATCGATAAGCTCCATGAGCTGTATACATCTACAGTATCAGATTTTGAATACAAGCTCTAGTGTTCAAATTTTGAATTCAATAGGAATGTAGGGTATTACAGAACACGTCATATACCTTTAAAGTACTTAGTAAGCGTGTAGCGAAAATGACTCTATTAGGTTATAATTATGATTTTGATGATTAATGGGAACATAGTCTCTGGACTAACATGTTTATCAAGAATATATATTAGTGGTCCTATGAATGCAGCATATAAAGAAGTCACCATAAACAGGACAAAGTTTTGTTGAATTAGAAGAAGTCGCAGAAAAATTGACTACACCGGAAGGTCCGGTGCTCAGAGGGCTATACACACCGGAGCATTCTTGTCAGAAGAAGCCAGAGAAGTTTCTATACATCGGAATGTCCTGCGCTTGGAGTTGAAGACATCAGAAGTTCACACCAGAGCATTTGTTGCAGAGAGGGTGCAATAGTGAAAGATCGAAGACCAACACATCGGAAGGTCCAACGATGAAAATATGTACACTGAGATTTCACCGGAGCATTTAACAGTGTGTGAAAATTCCCAAAATGATGCTTTTGTACAACCGAAAGGTCCGGCGATGAAGATTATGAACATTAGAGCTTTTGCATAGAGAAGAAATGACGTGGTCAGGCTCAGGTCGACACACGAGATAGTCCGGTGATGGAGGAAGGTTACACCAGAACATCCAGTGTTCAAAAGAGTTGATAAGTGGAGTTCTAATGCTTATTTTATGATGGTGTACACACCGGATGGTCCGGTGAGTACAAACTATCTACACCGGACTATTCGTTGTTCATAGTAAAGTTAAGCCATTTGAGCAACAACTAGTCCGCGAGGTTGAGTCTATAAATACCTCTCCACTCATTCATTTGAAGTTGTTGAAGTCTAGAGAACCTCATACATACCTGAGAAGACATCCAAGCCATCCAAGTGCTTAAAGTGTTCATCGAAGGCATTTAAGCAAACTATTAGAGAGTGATTAGTGTTTATAGGCTTAGAGAGAAGTGTTGCTAGGTGCTGCAACCTAGAGAGTTGATCAAGTAGTAATCCATTGAGCCTTGGTAGCTCAAGCTTGTTGACCCTCCGACTTGGTATGGAGCGACAGCAAAAAGCGTGTACGGGGACATAGAGGCCTTTGCCTTGGTGGCTAAAACTCCGAAGTGAAGACGACATACAAGTGACTGAAAGAGAGGTTAGGGGTGAGACCTTGCCTTGGTAGCTGGGTGGCTCATCGTGCTTGAGGTCTTGTCTTGGTGGCTTGGTAGCTCAAGAGCCATGACCAAAAGAGTCTTGGCGACCGAGAGCATATCCTTTGTGGAGCTCCAATATGAATTAGGTGTAGCTTGTGTGCCACCTATACCACGAAATAAAAATCTCTTATGCCGAGTTTGCTCTCTCTATCTTATTTACGTTTTCTCATTTACATACTTGCAATTTATCTTGCTATAGTAGGTTGCAATCCTCTTGAGCGGTACAATAGATATACTAGATAAATCTAGAGCATATTTAGATAGAAATTAAGATAGGTTTATCTTGTGAAGTTTTTGAAGCCATTAGTTTCTAAGTGTCTTAATTCAACCCCCCTCTTATGACATCATCGTTTCTCACAATTAGTATCAGAGCCTTGTACTCTTGATAAGATTTAACCACCTAGAGTTATGATATCTAGGGTTGGGATGGATATGCGCTCAATATTTCGACGACACTAATTTTTCCGATGGAAAATTCTAATGACTTGTTTTCTTCAAACCAAAGGGTTAGATGTTTGGAGGGTCATCGAGGTAGGGATGAGACAACGCCTCACAAAAAAAGAGAGACAATGCGATGCATTAGGGAAGAGTATCTTTTATCATCTTTATGTGTTGATGTATTTAATCGTGTTTATTCTCTCACCAATGTGCATGATATCTGCACTAGTCTCATTGAAATACATAAAGGCATAAAGGATGTGCGGAATGAGAAATATCATGTGCTATTCTCCAAGCTCAATAATATTAAAAATTTTCCTATAAAAGTGCTAATTACATGTACTCACATTTGAATATTCTTGTCAATGAGATTAATGGGCTAGCTTTGACGCAAATTGGAGATAAAAAAAATACTCCAAGCTCTTCTTCCAAAGTACAAGCTAATTGTCTCCATCATCTATGACAACCATAACATGAGCAAGATGACTCCAAGCCAAGTACTCAGCAAGATCACCGCCCATAAGATGACCTTGAACGCGGGGGTTGAAGCTTCTTCCTCATCCGGTGCCAAGACCTTTGCTCTTACAAGCAAACAAGCTCCGTACATCACATGAAGACAAAGATGAGTAGGAGAGAGTAAGAGTCAAGCTCAAGTGAAGATGATAGAGATGAAGATGAAGAGAGCGGTGAAGAGGATGAGCAAAGCACCTCAAGTGATGAAGTGATGGATCCCAAGGTCGCCAAGCTCATCTGACAATTAGAGAAGAACATGAAGAGGATCAAAGCTAAGATTGATCATCCAATCTTCATGAAAGACTTGGTCAACACAATTGATAATGTCAAGAAGGAAAAGAAGACCAAGAATAAGAGGGAGACAAGGAGAAGAACCAAAGCATTTGCAAGTATAAGAAGATGGGTGAGCGAAGATGAAGAGTCAAGCTCTAGCGATGAGAGCCTCAGTATCCACTCCTCCAAGAGAAGCTCTTCCTTAAGGTCATCACCACGTAAGTCGTCATCACACAAGCCATCATCTCATAAGTGCATTATGGCCAAAGGTATGGAAAGCGATGTAAGTGGTGATGAATCCGATGAGGATTCTCCCTCCCATGAAGAACTTCTTGATTTGATAAATGAGCAACAAAGGGCCTTAAAGAAACAATCTAAAAAACTTAAGAAATTCAATGCTCTCAAGGACATTCATATTACCTTTGTTTCTAATTAAGGCAAAATTTGAGTCCATTGAATATCAATCTAAGGTCCCTTTGAAGCAATCTACCTCTCTCTTTAATTCTAGTTCTAAGATAGATGCTTTCACTTCTTCTGATGATTTGATTGATTTATCTAGCTCACCTCTTTGTAATAAGGCATGTGTTAAGAATGTTGTTGTAGAAACATCTAATGAACTCATTGCACAAGAGAATGATGAACTTAAGCAAGAAGTAAATAAGCTCAAGGTACGATTAAAGGGCAAAGGACATATCTAACCTCCTCAAGATAATCGTAATAGCATGGTGAACAAGCTTGTGAAAGGGTCCATGGTGACATATGTCAAATGCCATAAAAAATGTCACAAGTCCTTCCAATGTAAGTAAGTCAAGAAGGAGACCAAAAAGAATAAGAAGGCGATGAATCTCTCCAACATGATCTCTAACCTCTACACCAAGTCCAACTACAAGATGAAGACCAAGAGCAATCACTATAAGCTCAAAAAGAAGGATAATGGCAAGGTGGTTGCACACATGATTGGAAAAAAGGACCGGATGTGGAACCAACCTATTTGGGTGTCCAAAGAAGTCATCACCAAAATGAAGGGATCCCAATCATTTTGGGTTTCAAAGAAGACTTAAAGTCTACGTAACTCGGGGATTTAGAGACTTGGCTCACAAGATGATGTGAATGTTCAAGCATAGAAGCCAAGTGTACAAGATTAGGTGTATTAATGAAGATCATGATCATCATATACCCAAATCCCTATCCAAATGTGAAAGGTACATGCTCTCAATTTGTACCTTTGCCTTGTCTAGGATTATATGCTCTCAATTTAATTTATTGCAATGCCTAGACTAGATTTTTCATATGATAGGTTGCTTGTGTTTTTCTATTTCTTATAAGCAACCTATATGGTTTATTAGTAGTAGGTTTTTTTCATGGCCTAGTTTTACATTTGATGTCATTTATGTGCTATGAACCAATTTATATGGTACTCTCCACATTGTTATCAATAACAAGTGCATATATCTCATAAGTATTCAAAACTTGTATGCACACATTTAGGGGGAGTATATCCTATGAGTTGTAATTTTGAGACTAACATGTATTTCAAACTCTCGAGGCTGTTAGAACCAAGCAAGGAACCATCAACGGAAGCCTGGACATCTCTCCAAATTTGCGGAATGTAAGCTAGACGGCAAGGTTCCATCCTGGGATGATTGAGAAATACAATATAAGTACAAACCCATTGAGTTTCTCTAGATCTATACCATGGCTATCCAAGCGGCTGGTGGGGATAAGGAGGTAATAGTGAATTACCTCCCTACCGCTCTCGAAAGGGCAGCCATGACATGGTTGACCAACCTATTAATAGGAACAATCTACTCATGGGAATAGCTATGCGATGTATTCCGAGCTAACTTCCAGGGTACATACGTTCACCCCGGCAAGAAAAACAATGTCTACCGTTGTGAATAGATGGAGAATGAAACCTTACGAGAGTTTGTGCGCCACTTCAGCAACATCCGGAACAACATCCCCAATGTCAGCGGCTACGATGTCATACAAGCATTGACCCGGGGGGTCAGGAGTAGGAGATGCGTTGAAGATATCACCATTCAGGAGCCTGAGGCGATCAAGTAGCTTATGAAGATCGTCGATGAGTCCGCTAAGGATGAAGACACACTTCTGTTCGTCAAGGAGAAGACTCAAGGTAACAAGCGAGCTCAACCCGGGCTAGAGGGCGACATGGCAAAGGCCAAGCGCAAGAAAAACGCTAAGGGAGGTAAGGACAAGAAAAATAATTCTGCAAAAGTTTTTGTAGATCTGCTTGACACCCGTCCCGACAAGCGTCCCAGTTCCTCCTAGGGCAAGAGCTCTACATAGGCTCCGGTGAATACGACAATAAGCCTTGGTTCAACCTCCACCAGACCTACAACCACAACTTCCATGGGTGCTACCTCTGGAAGAAGATGGTCAAAGCGAAGGTCAAGAAAGCGGCCAAAGGAAAGAAAACCCAGGTCATGGCCCAGAGTAGGGATTTCAGCCCCAGTGGTTGTGAGGATGACACGGATCCGATGTCTTTTTAGTCGGATGAGAGGACGATCGGCTACATGTTTAGTGGCTTTGCATCCTACGAGTCCAAAAGGTAGTACAAGACAGTGACCCGAGAAGTCTAAACTGCCATCCCCAAGGATCATCAGGCCGTTAAGTGATCAAACACTGAAATATCCTTCGGCCAAGAAGATTGCCCTCATAAATTCGTATAGCCTGGCCACTTCTCGATATTGGTCGAGCCTACGCTAAATAATTATAGGGTTACCTGAGTTCTTATCGATGGGGGAAGTTCTCTGAAGATCTTCTTCGCTAATGCAATCGAAGGGATGCAGATCTCCCTGTCTGCTATCAAGCTGGTTACTCAAACCTTCCACGGTATAGTACCCGGATCTTCCACCACTCCCATTGGATTGCTCCACATTACCTTCGGGAAGCATGGCAACTTTTGAACAAAAAAAATTATGTTTGACGTGATCGACTTTGAGACGGCATAGAATGCCATCTTAGGAAGACCTACTCTCACCAAATTTATGGCAACCACATATTACACTTATCAGTGCGTAAAGATCCCAAGATCGAAGGGGTCATTACCGTCTGGGGCTGTACAAAAGCAAGTGATCACTATGAAAAACAGAGTCTGGACATGGCCACACAACATCAACCTGACAAGGAGATGAAAAACTCGAGGCCTAAGGCCATTGTGATTTCCCACGGTGAAGTCAAAGTAGTTCCTCTGGACCCAACAGAGCCATCCAAGACTGTTTGGATAGGCTCCAACCTAGATCCCAAATGCCGACGTGTTCGTCTAGCAACCGTCAGACATGCCCAGGATCTCCAAAGTGGTGGATGAGCACAAACTAGCTATCTGGCACAGCGCAAAGCCAGTCAAGCAAAAACTCCGACGGTTCGCACCCAACTGGAAAGAAGCCATTAAAGAGAAAATTGAAAGGCTCACTAAGGCAGGTTTTATTCAGGAGGCGTATCATCCTGAGTGGCTCGCAAACCCCTTCATGGTAAAAAAAATCAAACGGCAAATGGCGAATTTATGTTGACTTCACTCATCTCAACAAAGCTTGCATGAAGGATGCTTTTCTTCTACTACGAACAGATTAGATAGTTGACTCCACCTCTGGTTGCGACTATTTAAGCTTTCTTGATGCCAGCTCCGATTATCACCAGATTAGCATGCATCCAGAGGATGAGTAGAAGACCTCCTTTATTACTCCATTCGGAGTCTATTGCTATATTAAGATGCCCTTTTGATTGAAGAATGCAGGTGCCACATACCAATGGGGAATGCACATAACACTCCATAATCAGATCCGCTATAATGTCGAGGCCTACATCGATGATCTAGTCATCAAAACAAAAAAAAAGATCTCATCTCTGACCTACAAGAAACGTTCAACACCTACGGAAGAATTGAGTCATGCTGAACCTAGAGAAGTGTACATTTGGTGTTGATGTGGGGAAACTACTCGGATACTTAGTGTACTATCGAGGAAATAGAAGTCGATCCCGAGAAGATCAAAGCTATTGAAGAGATGCAACCTCCTAAGTCAGTGTGAGAATTTTAGAGATTAACCAGATACATGGCGGTTCTTAGCCATTTTATTTTCCAGCTCAAAGATCAAGGACTTCCCTTCTTCAAGTTACTAGGACAACATGACAAGTTTGAATGGTCAAAATAAATAGATGAGCCATTCAAAAATTTGAAGTGGTATCTTTCTTCCCCCCCCCCTCCTATACTAATCACTCCCAACCCTAATGAAGATTTGCTTTTATACATCGCGGCCAGACCACATGCGCTAAGTGGGGTATTGGTGGTGGAAAGAGAAGCGTAAGACAAATGAGAGAAAAGCCAGTGATCGATGTATTATATCAGTGAAGTGCTTAACAGTTCTAAAGAATTCTAGCCGCAGGTGCAGAAGCTACTATATGTTGTACTAATGGCCTCTCGTAAGTTACGACATTACTTCCAGGCTCACAAGATTATCATACCATCAATATTCCCACTCGACGAGATCCTGCACAAGATGGAGGCAATTGGCTGAATTGCAAAGTGGTCCACTGAGCTCAGAGAATTTGATGTTTGTTTTGTGCTTCAAATAGCAATCAAGTCGCAAGTGCTCACCAACTTTGTGGCCAAATGAACAGAACAGATCAACCCTAGGATGGTTGCGACAACTTATCAGATGTATGTACTTTATTCTTTGATGGATCACTCACGCTTCAAGGCATGGGAGATGGGATTATACTGATCTCTCCAACAGGAGAAAGCCTTCAATACGCTTTGCAGATCGATTTTCCAGCCACGAATAACATAGCCGAATATGAGGGTCTGCTCGCTAGACTCCTAGTAGCTTCTGCTCTTGGCATCCACCGCTTACTTGCGAAAGGGAATTCAAAGTTGGTGGTAAAGCAAGTTAGCAATGAGCAACAAGTATCAAACCTCGGATAAGACCATGTCGGACTATCTCATGGGGGTGAGGAAGCTAGAAAATAAATTTATCGGACTCGAGGTCAAGTATATCCTAAGGAAGGACAACTTTCTCACTGATAGTCTTGCCCGCCTAGCATCCTCACAATCTCTAGGATAACCTAGGATTTTCATAGAGAAACTCTCGAAGCTGTCTATGAAATTATCAGGGGACACAACCAAAGGAGTGGTGGTCTATGAGACCTATAACCTGCTCAGGGGCTCACCAGCAGGGACTGACGCCCCAAAAGGAGTTTTGGGAGAACTCGTGGCTCAGCTCGAAAGAAAAGTTTCATAGATGGACCCAATCTAGAAGTACCTTCAAGGTCGAGTTGTGCCTGATGACGATTTACCAATTGAGAAAACTTCCCATCGATCCAAGATGTATACCTTGGCAGATGGCGTTCTCTATCAAAGAGGCGCTCATGGAGTACTCATGAAATGTATCTCTCAGAAGAAGGGTAGATAAATACTCATAGAAATACATGGAGGCGTGTGTGGAGCTCACGCTTCCTTCCTAAACTTGGTAAGAAAGGTATTTAGATAAGGTTCCTACTAGCCTACAACTCTCCATGATGCGAGCGAGTTAGTAAAAAAGTGTACGACCTGTCAATTTCATAGCTAACGAGTACATCAACCTGCTCAGGCCCTACAGACGATCCCCTTGTTGTGGTCATTTGCGACTTAGGGGCTGGATATTCTGGGGCCCTTCTCGGTAGCACTCAGGTTTTTAAGTTCCTATTCATCACAATTGATACCTTCACCAAGTGGATTGAAGCTGAACCTGTCAGAAAAATTACGATAGCAGCTGCCAAGAAGTTCATCATGAAAAGCGTCATGACAAGATTCAGCATCCCGAGTAGGATCATCACCGACAACGACACTATGTTCTCTAGTGCGGCGTTCATCGATTACTATGAGGAACTAGGCACTACAATTTCTTTCATGTTCGTGGCACATCCACTAAGTAATGGACAGGTTGAGTGGCCAAATGGTCTAGTACTTTAAGGAATCAAAATCCACGTCTTCAACCACTTAACCTCCTCTGCTAAAACCTGGGCTTCCGAGTTGCCTAACATACTGTAGGCACTTCGAATGATATCCTGCAAGGTGACGGTTGAAACGCCTTTCTTCCTAGTCTGTGGGGCCGAAGCAATGCTACCCTGTGAACTAAAAATCAAATCTAACTGAGTTGAATTGTGTGCCAACAACAATGAAATCCCGAGAAGGCATGATGACCTCAATGTTCTCGAAGAAATACGGACACAAGTGTTGATAAGATCAGAATGGTACCAAAAAGACCTCTGGCGCTACCATGACCAGAACATCTGCAAAAGATCTTTCAAACCCGAGGACCTGGTTCTATGACTCGTATAGAGCCAGAAAAACAGTAACAAGATATCTCTGAACTAAGGTCATATAGGTTAGCTATGGAGGATGGTCAAGTCCTTAAAAAATCTTGAAATATCAACCACCTTAGCAAGTTTTATGTGTAACTATTTAGGATATATTTTGTAAATATTAGTTGTCATATTATCAATGTATGTCTTTCACCTATTTCCAGACCATGCCTTAAAAAAACTGAGATAAGTTGCTATTCGAGTACTTACGCCCATACGCACACTCAGGATTTTAAGACTGCCAATCTAGGAATCCTTCCCTGATGACCAGTCAAGAGCTTCACGTACAATAGAACTACAAAACTTGTCACGCAGGCCATATTTCTGATGAGAAGGGAAAAATATATATCTTTAGGAACCATAGAAAACCTTATCGTGTCCCCAAAGTGTCTGAAAGCTAAAATATTTTGCATTCGGAGTCTAACCTAAGATGATCACAATGAACATTCCAATAAGGAACCCCGAAAGCTCCCTAACCTACTTGGAAAAAATAAATACCGAACCCATGCCTAAAATTTCCTTGTATTTAGGTGAAGATTCACAGTCATACACAAGTATTGTAGTAGAAATAGGAACCTTTTATTTAACAAGATTTTGAGCCCTTTTATAAATAAGCTAAGGGAAAGAGGATTCCAAGAAATCCTAAATGATCTACTCGATGAAGAGGAAGGAGAGACTATCTTGTTTCTCTCCAACCACCGATGTCGACAGAGAGGATAGGGTCGTTGTCACTCCAACCCCGTACTGAACTCACCGGTGTCACTACCCGATTATCGACGTCTCCGGTGATGATAGGGTTTGATATAGGAATTATCTCAACACCATCATTGTCAGTGTCACTGCTCTAGCTACTCCCTCTGGCCGTCCTCACTAGAATAACACGAGGATGGAGAGGATGAGGTGGCCGACGTCTTTCTATCTTTAATGGAGACATTGTCAACCACCTCCCTTTTCTCCGCCTCAAACCGCCACCTCTTCCTCCTCTATCTCCGCCTACAAGAGGTCCTAGTCCACCTCATCTTGGATTGGAGACGCCTGGGGCTTGCCATTTTAATATGGATGCTGTGAATTGTTGCCTTCTCTTCGGCCTCCTCGTCGGAGGATACGTCTAACCTCCAACACCGAACAAGATTCGGTGGGAGACAACTGGGGGGGGGGGGTAAGGTGTGAGTACTCGGGAGAGGATGGGGAATAGTCAGGAGATAAAGGAGTGTATTCAAATGAATGATGAGATTCCATGATCAGATTTGCGTTTGATGAAGACAAGTTGTGGCACTCGGGCATTTATATAGGCCAACAGGTCAAGAGACGCACCACTTCATCTTCCAAACATTAATTTCGGGCATAGCCAAATTATAAGGCATGGACGTCCAGGCAACATGTGGTCATTGAGGCTACATCTTTTCAGCTGGCTTGCACAAACAAAGAGGCGATCGCCAGCGCACCCGTTTATCCTCTTTATTTTTTAGTGCACGGGGTACAGTCGAAAAGACAGTACAACAACTCTTCCGTGCTCGTGATAGAGAATCATTTTCACCACTATGCAAAATTTCCACTCTCACAGTTCAACTTTTGGTCCTGGCTAGCACCGAGTCTTATCACCCTCGTACTTTGGCATGGACGAGATGATATTTACGGGTTGATAATTAAATCTACCCAAATAAAACACCTTATCGAGGACTCGCTTGAGAACTCAGAGGTGTTCAGAATCCTAAATAGGTAATCTGAGAGCCCGAAGAACCTTGTTAGGTGCTTCACCATAATCAGGAACCCGAGTCTCACTCGATGATTTAGTCGGACAAAAAACTTATCTTTGCTAACCATATGCTTGATCCATCAAAGCCTCATTTCATGTACTGATGTGGGGCTTGATAATGAATAAACGATAGTTACCATATCCCGGCAACCCCAGGTTTTCCACAATTCTCGGGGCATATCTCTATCTCCAAGAAGGGGATCCCTGGAAGAAGGAAAACTACCCATAGGTATCCAAGGCATCCTGTAAATGGGAAGGTTTATCTTCAAAAATAGGAAGGATGACTCCAGAGGACGTACGACACCTCCATATATATACAGACCTAGGGGGCCCTGCAGAGGACAAGCCAATAGAAGTCAAAGAAGTTTCTCGAACTTTTGACAAACCAAAAGACACCAGAAGACGAGCAAGTAAGTTGTCGATGAGATTTAGATCCTTCTAGGCTAGCCACATACCCCCTTGTAACAGGACGTAGGGTTATTATCCTCAGGGAGGTCTGAACCTATATAAAAAACCCCGTGTGTTCTCCTACAGTTAGTCTACTCAAAGCATCTCTTATTCAACAAGTTATTTAGATTGGCGGTTCACAAACCAACAATAGCTGGCGTTGTCTGTGGGGATCACGACAATAGACGTTGAAGGATCTACACAAAACATGTCGTCGATGTCACCAATGCCTGTTGGCTTTTTGAAATTTGAACCGTCACCGCAGCAAATTCGTGAGGTGGTGCAAAGAATATTTCTCTAGTAAAAGATCATGATGACATTTGGAAATTGTGCACATTCATCGGGGTAGTGCGCCGGCTCTCCTGCGATTTCATTCCAACTACTCCTGCAAGCGTCGATAAGAGATCCCAAACATAAAATGCGATGAGATACTGGCACAGAAGATTATAGCTCCGAGTAGTATTTAGAAGTACCGCGGTGGCTAGTTGGAGAATCGCCGAGTTGTAACACCCTGATTTTCAGAATACAACTTTTTAAAATTTTCTAAGATTATTGAATAGCTTCACAAGTAGTATAGGTTTAAAACCTATTTTCTTAATCAATCAATCAATATAGGTTATTATTTTGTGTGCATTGCATGCTGAGTTTTGCTAGGAGCCAGGTAAATGCATTAGAGTTCTTTTTCTTTTTTTTCTCTTTGGTGTTTTGAGTGAAAAAGATTTTGAAAAGTTTTTTACAAAACTCAATAGTGAATAAGTTAAGGATCTTAATGGTTGGAATTCAAAATCCTTGAATTTATTATCTATTTAATCCTTGATCATACCTGATCCTTCTCTAGCTCAATTCAAATCTTATCCAAATCCTTGTTTAAAGCCAATCTCTCCTCTTTCTCAAATTCTACCCAAATCTAAATTCAAATTCCTTATTCAGTCCTATTCTTGTTCAACCTCATTTTTGGTTTATCTTAAATTTACTCCAAGTTCAATTCAAATTCAAACCCTATTCAAATTTCTCTGCAAAATTTTCTTTTCTAAACCCTAGATATACCTAAAGTGTCTTTGGGCTCAATCTTGCTCAATTACAAACCCTTAGCCAAGTCTTTCTAGATGGTCCAATAAAGGATCCACGAAATCTGCAAATTTTCGTGGAGTCCTGGATAGCCTCATCTTCTCATGAAGTTTCGGAGTTCAAAACGGCCTCAAATGCAAATCTTGACAATAGCAAAGTTGTAGGTCTCGTCGAGTGCTTCGATTTGAACCTATAGAAGTCCCCTTGTGGATAATGGAATTAGGAGTTGTGGCCCCCGAAATCAGTGCTGCACTGATAAGTCTGAGTTCAAATAGTTAATCTTTTGGTGCATTTTTGGAAAACAAGATGTCGTTTTCAGAAGTTCCAATGAATAACAAAGTTGTAGATCTTTTCGAGTACTAAAAACGTCTAATTTGGAGTCTAGACGGTGGAGATATCATCATCTTAATAGAGAGCTACGAAAAAGGAAATCGTAACCGACTCGAACTCGAATCCGATTCGTGTTCGGCTTGAACTCCACCTCAACCAGCCGCCCCTAGCCCTATAAATATGAGTTGTATGCCCTTTTCTACCCCTATTCCATGCCCCCAAGTCCTCAAAGTTGCTGTTGCCCTGTCTGTGCGTCGCTGGAGCGCTGCCGTTCGCTGGAGCCGCCGCCGCCGCCACCCGTGATGCTCTACGTCGTCTTCTCCGCGAATCCTCCTTCCTCGACTATCAAAGTAAGATGAGGACCCCTTATTCTCCTCCCTTAATATTGTTTTAGCATCGTACTAAGTCCCTAGCTAAGCCCTAGCCTCGGCCAAAGCCCGATCTACGCCGCCACGGTCATCGCCCTCGCGAATAGCTGCGCTGTAGCCGATTGGCATCGATGTTCCTGACCGACCAGAGGTCAAATCACCAAGCCCAATCACCGGTGCATGTCCCATGATGTACCCCACGCCTTCACCAACCAGATCGGCCAGTAGAGTAGCCAAACCACCGTAATCAAGGTCGACATGCCCGTTATCCGGTTTCTGAACGCGTTCTGCGTGCGCACCAGATTTGCATTCGCGTTCCTTTCCAATCTGAAAGCCGTATGGATGCACCAACCACGTCATGGCGTGTCCCATCGAGTCTTCTACGTGACCCTAGGAGCCCGTCCCCGTTTGTGCAGCGACATGACCAGGATGCCATTGCCAACAACAGCATGTCACAACCGTCACCTATCTCATCTCCGTTGATCGTTCTTCCTCTCAGTGGACGATCTACCAAAACCCATGCTGTAGCATTGTGTTCCTAGGATATATGAACATCTCTATTCAAACGGTTTCTCAAATTTCATAGCCAAACTCTGGGAATGCGAGCATTTTCGTTGATGCATCTGTTCGCGGTCACCACCAAACCTAGCAGCAGTTATCGCCGTTTTGCCGCTACCTCGGATGACCCCTTCCAAAACCAACTATACCATTGAGTTAGTCTTTCCGTGTTCTACGTCATGCTTCCCTCGTTTCATTGAAACACCACTGAAGCCCGACATCGATGTCAGTGACCATGCGCCCGATCGCTGTCTTCGACGAAACCTAAACCACCACCACTACATAGAGTCACCGGTAGTGTCCTTAACCTAGAAGCGCAAACTTCAGCCTTTTTGATCCATCATAGGTGGTCGAGACTAGATCTCCGCGTATCCTGTTTTTAATCCAAGATAGTACTTGCATAGCATGCCAAGTCAGCGCCACATCATTCTCTTTAGTCTAGTCAGCGAAGTCTGGTCTGCCCTACACTTCTTGAATCTTGCGCAATAATGTTGTCAAGCCTAACACAGTGATTATGCAATAAAGCCTTTCCCATAGGAAGGTAGTTCCGGTAAATCAATATTTCTTTTTCAATCTAATCCATCTTCCGAAAGCTGTTCTCTTTTCATCTTAACTCCGATTTAGGCGATTCTTGCGTCTAAATATTTCTAAAATCATACATATCCAACCATAGTGTTTTTAAAGTATTTTAATGATGTTTGGTATGTTGTTCTTAGTGTTTACTTTATTTTATTTGTTGGTAGTTCTCGCGATTAGTTAATAACATTTCGGAACAGTTTGAAGGACTTCAAGACCAAGATTTCGACAACACTGAGCAGCATTGGGTAAAAGGCAAGTGTCCTTGATCATCTTGAATCTATGTTTTTAAATGTTTTGTTTTACAAAAATTACATGTAGTGTCTGTCAATATGATGGGTAGTCACCTATGTTAGGGATTTCCCTAGATTTTCCTTTATCATCCCTTGGAACCTAGATGGTTTATGATTAGGTATTTTTGTTTGGTAGATTGGTTAGCCATGCTTTTGGGATACTGGGAAGTGTCATAATCTTGACTAATGAACATGTGCAACAATGGTAGTTAATTTGTTAATGGTCTAGCAACATGGAATCTTAGGTATTGAGCAAAGTGGTTTTGATGGTTGTTATGGTTATGATGTTGATTTAGTGTTTGCTCATGTAACCTAAGTAAGGACCTGTTCGTGGAGAGATAATCCAAGAAGTAACGTACCAACCACGAGGTTGATATGGG
The DNA here is from genome assembly GCF_958298935.1 of Phragmites australis. NCBI lineage: Eukaryota > Viridiplantae > Streptophyta > Magnoliopsida > Poales > Poaceae > Phragmites > Phragmites australis. Next base: position 16,426,623 of record NC_084941.1, on the reverse strand, counting down.
TAAGGCGTGACATACTAGTTAGAGTCTATCTAGTGTGTGTTGTGTTGGCATAAAAGGGGGCTTCTGGGTAGGAGTTGAACTCGCATAAATCCTGACGGTGAAACCTAGTGGGCAGACGCATACTGGATTAGTCTCTGGATAGTGGATAATGTCATTTAGTGATTTCTTGGCGTCACACCACTGGCGTGTGTTAAGTGTCATGCAAACATGGCAACATGGAATTCACTGACTCGTGAAGAAAGCTGGACAACCTCTGCAGAGTGTAAAAATTGTTTTTACACTCTGCAGAGGTTATGAGAGACTTGGATCATCACATGATTGGTGGGTTGTGATTATGGGTTTGGTTGTGGTTTTGGTTGTAGTACAGGGAGTACTAGATGGTTATGAGAGACTTGGATCCTCACATGATTAGTGGGTTGTGATTATGGGTTTGGTTGTGGTTTTGTTTGTAGTATATAGAGTACTAGATGGTTATGGTGTGCAAGATGGGGAGCCTTGTATGGTAGGTATTGGACTGTATGAGTTACATTCACTTAATAATTGTTTAATGCTTTTTGAGTCCAAATATATTTTCATTACTCGCATTTACGCAAATATACCATGTGTAGCATATTCTTGACATAAGCCTGCATATCATTATCTTTCCCATATTTGCTAAGCGCATCATGTGCTCACACTTGCTATTTTCCCTATACCATGGGACGTGTGCTGCTGCTCAATGAGTGAAGATGTTGAAGACTATCAAGACGAGGTTGTGACATTCTAGACGCGTATCTCCTGGTCGGTTGCCTGCAGTGTTGTTGGGCACCAGTGCTTCTGTTCCACTGCAGATATCTTCATAGAAGACAATATATGTCAATTGCTGTAAGAGTTTAACGTTTATTCTATAAAAGTATTGCTTTTGTTACTTCACCTGTGACGTCCTTATATGTGTTGAACATCCTGAGCACACATAAGCCATATCTGATTTTGTCCGTCAAAACTGGGTGTGACACGAGTCTACATAGGCCTTCTTCTGTATCTTGTGCTTGGGAATAGAAAATTATTGAAGATGAATAAAGGATAGTTATTGACTTGCGCGAGGTCAACAACAACAACTGATGAAGGTGCTCGAGGGCTTCTGAAGAGGCTTCGTCTACCCCTCATCGATCTAATCAGGGAACATCCTGATATCAATCAAATCGGGATAGATCTTTGATCTCCATGGGAAAAATTCCCGTGGCTATTATAACCAAGCATGGCTCCATCAAAGGATGATTGGACTTCTCTCCAAATCTGCAGAACGTAAACTGGCCGGCAAGGTTCCGCCCCAAGAGGATTGAGAAATACAATAGAAGTACAAACCCGTTGAGTTTCTCTAGATCTATACCACGACCATCCAAGAGGCTGGTGGGGACAAGAAGGTAATGGCGAATTACCTCTCTACCTCCCTCGAAGGGGCAGCTAGAACATGGTTGACCAACCTATCACCAGGAACAATCTACTCGTGGGAACAGCTATGCGATGAATTTCGAGCCAACTACCAGGGTACATACATTCACCTCGGCATGAAAAACAATCTCTACCATTGTGAACATATGGAGCATGAAACCTTACGTGAGTTTGTACGCCGCTTTAGCAACATCCGAAACAATATCCCCAAGGTCAGTGATTACGACGTCATACAAGCATTCACCCGGGTGTCAGCAGTCGGAGATGCGTTGAAGATATCACCATTCAAGAGCCTGAGATGGTAAATGTGCTCATGAAGATAGTCGATGAGTCCACTAAGGCTGTAAACACACTTCTCTTCATCAAGGAGAAGACTCAGGGCAACAAGCGCCCTCAACCCGGGCTCGAGGGCGACATGGCAAAGTTACGACATTACTTCCGGACTCACAAGATTATCGTACCATCAATATTCTCACTCGGAGAGGTCCTGCACAAGATGGAGGCAATTGGTTGAATTGCAAAGTGGTGTCTGTTGAACTCAGAGAATTTGACATCCGTTTCGTACCTCGAATGGCAATCAAGTTGCAAGTAGTCGCCAACTTTGTGGCTGAATGAATAGAACCAAATCAACCATAGGATGATTGCAACAACTTATTAAATGTGTGGACTTTATTCTTCGATGGATCACTCACGCTTTAAGGTGCGGGAGCTAGGATTATACTAATCTCTCCAACAGGAGAAAACCTATATACACTTTGCACATTGATTTTCTGGCCATGAATAACGTAGCCGAATATGAGAATCTGCTCACTAGACTTGAGTAGCTTCTGCTCTTAGCATTTGCCGCTTACTTATGAAAGGAGATTCACAATTGGTGGTAAAACAAATTAGCAAGGAGTATCAAACCTTGGATAAGACCATGTCGGATTACCTTGTGGAGGTGAGGAAGTTAGAAAAGAAATTCATCAGAGTCAAGGTCAAGTATATCCCAAGGAAGGATAACTGCCTCGCCGATAGTCTTGCCCGCCTAGCATCCTCACGATCTCTAAGACAACCTGCGATTTTCATAGAGAAACTCTCGAAGCTATCTGTGAAATCATCAGAGGACACAACCGAAGGAGTGGTGGTTTATGAGACCTATAACCAGCTCGGCGGCTCTCCAGGGACTGACACCCCAAAAGGAGATATGGGAGAACTCATGGCTTAGCTCGAAAGCAAAGTTTGGTGGATGGACCCAATCTGGAACCTTCAAGATTTAGTTGTGCCCGATGACAATGTACTAACTGAGTAAATATTCCTTCGATCCAAGATATATACCTTGGTGGATGGCATTCTCTATCAAAGACGTGCTCACGGGATACTCTTGAAATGCATCTGTCAGAAAAGTTAGAGAACTACTTGAAGAAATCCATGGAGGGATGTGTGGAGCTCACGCTTCCTTCCGAACCCTGGTTAGAAAGGCATTTAGACAAGGTTTCTACTAGCCTACGACTCTCCATGATGCGAGCAATTAAGTAAAAAAGTGTACAAGCTATCAATTTTATAGCAGACGAGTACATCAATCAGCTTAGGCTCTACAGATGATCTCCTTGTCATGGCCATTCACGACATGGAGGCTGGATATTTTGGGGCCCTTCTCGATAGCGCCTAGGGGTTTAGAGTTCCTATTCATCGCAATTGATAGCTTCACCAAGTGGATTGAAGTTGAACTAGTCAGAAAAATCACATCGGCGGTCGCCAAGAAGTTTATCATGAAAAGCGTCATGACAAGATTCAGCATCCCGAGTAGGATCATCACCTATTATGACACTAAGTTCTCCAGTGTGGCATTCATCGATTACTACGAGGAACTAGGCACTACAGTCTGCTCTGTGTCTGTGGGACATCCACAAAGTAATGGACAGGTCGAGCGAGCAAACGATCTAGTACTTCAAGGATTCAAAACATGCGTCTTCAATCGCTTATCCACTTACGCTAAAGCCTAGGCTTCTGAGTTTCCTAACGTACTCTGGGCACTTTGAATGACATCCAATAGGGTCACGGGTGAAACGCTTTTCTTCTGAGTCTATGGGGCAGAAGCAATGCTGCCCTTCAAACTAAAAGTCAAATCTCCCATAGTCGAACTGTACGTTGACAACGATGAAATCTGGAGAAGACAGAATGACCTCAATGTTCTCGAAGAAAAATGGACACAAGTGTTGATAAGACCAGTGTGGTGCCAACAAGACCTCCGATGCTACCATCCAAAACATCCGCAAAAGATATTTCGAACCTAGGGATCTGGTTCTACGACTCATACAGAGCCAAAAAAAATAGTAACAAACTATCTTTGAAATGAGAAAATCCCTATAGGGTGGTTGAATCTAACCGACCAGAGTTGAGGTTAGCTGTGGAGGATGGTCTAAGTCTTCAAAAAAATCTTGAAGTATCGACAAGCTTCACAAGTTTTATCTGTAATTATTTTAGATATATTTTATAAATATTATTTATCATACTATCAATATATGTCTTTCACCTATTTTCAGACCATGCCTTAAAAAACTAAGATAAACCGCTAATTGGGTACTTACGTCCATACGCGCACTCAGGATTCTTAAGATTGCTGTTGATAGTCAAAGTTGGCACTTCATGGTTTGAAACATGCAAAATATGAGAGACTATAGTGCTTCGGCTTTAAATCATTGATAAGGCATTAGCCGATTGCAAGTAGCTTGATTCCGGCCTGTGGATAGCAAAAATGATAGGTGCGACAGTTTGGGCATGATTATGTTATTAAGAGCTTAATTGGCCACAATTAGCTAACAATTAGCTTGATGCTGGTTTTTATGTGGATAATTAGCATAATAAATATTGTGGTTCAATGCTTGATCTGGGGATTAGTCCATTGAATGGCCAATTAAGAGACTAGTCAAAATTAATTACGCAGAAGAGAGGAAAGAGAATTGATATGGCCGAGTAATGGAGATTTGAAGTGTTTTTTAGTTTGCCCAGCTACAGGTATTAGTTGAATATAACCACCGGTGGAATAATTTAGCTATGATTAATGGGATAACGAGTTGATAAACGCAGGGCTTAAAGAGAGACAATAACTGGAGCAGGAGAATACGCCGTGTCGCAGCAACCAGGGTGCCTGTGCAATCTCCTACTCCCATGCACCGGCACCTAGTAGTAGTTGCAGACCCTGGCACCGAGTCACCCCAGATCAAAGCCGCTCCGTGCGACGTCGCGTGCGTCGAGCTAGGACCGGATTCGACTCAGATCAGGTTGGTTGACCCCGATGCTGATTTGATGCCTACATCGTTTGTGCTTGCTTTGACCAAGAGCTCCATGCGAAGTATTGCTCCACGCCAAATCAAGGACCAGCTGAAAATATTATCTCCAAGAAATAATATTCAAACCAAGAGAAGATCCTTTCCCATTGGCTGGCCGATTTCCTTATTTCTTCACGTGCCAAATGCTACTCTGTTTTTCCTAGGAGACAAATCAGGAAAGCTCCTCGGTGGGGGCTTATCGCGGTGAACTACAACGAAACTAGAGTCAGGATCGGCCGTTGCTTCGAAAAGGAAAGGGTTCAAGGCACGATAGACAAAGTCCCGTCGTCCTATAAATACTATAGGGCTATGGTCAATTAAAATCAACCACAATCGATCAAACAAAAACGTATTTATTATTTTCTACGTTTCTTTTCTGTTCTTTCTAAAAGTAGATCTAAAAACAAAAACGCATCTACTATTTTCTTTGTTTCTTTTTTATTCTTTCTATAAGTAGATCTAGAGTAATTATGGTTTGCTAGTTTACTTGTAAACTTGTCGCGTGTTTCTGTGAGATTAGATTGGTTATTCTTTACTGTTCTCGTTGGTAAAACAGTCAGTTCTTCGTTAAAACATGGCAGCCACTTGCTGCGCGATTGGTGTCATCGCTGTATCTACCGCCGAGTCCGACAACAAATCAAAGCCGAGACGCTGCATCGAAGTTGGTCGGCTGCGCCGATCTAAAAAGGCTGCCTGACTTTGCGTAGCGGTCAAGGATATCGAAGCCGCTTCCTGCTGTGCTGCTTCCCGAGGCAGACCGGAGTTTAGTTCAATTTAATGACAGTGCTGTGCCTCTCTCCAGGTAAAAGAAAGAATTAGTACTGATCGCTGCTGCTGTCCCATGCAAAATTGGTATTTTCTCCAACACGCACACGCGGAGGTTACGAGGGGCTTTCATTATTCATTGCAAGTTTCACACAGAAACACCCAGGCTGCAGATTCTTTTTAATTTGTACTTAAGTTGGGGAATGAAACATTGTGTTTCGGTCATGTCTAGAGATGAAGCCGAAATCAACACTAGTGATATGACTACATTTGAAGATTTACCGGAGGAGTTTCGACAAGAATTGGAGTGGAAAAAGCACAAGGCCGAACGATTGCTACTGTCTTGTTTTCGGAAAACAAGGCAAGCCGTCTTCAAGATAAAAGAATGGAGATCCGTCTCCAACATACTAAAAGAGATACAATCTATAAGTACGTTATCTATTTTCCAGCATGATCCTGTAGTTACAGTAAAACAATCTATAGATGTTGCTATGTCTATATTTAATAAGTTTGATGTATCCGCTAGAAATTTATATCATACATTGGACAACTATTTTAGATCTTCCGTTTTCGAATTGCAAAGTGGTGATGCACAGCAGCCCATATCAAATAATGCTAACATTTCAATTTTTAATAATGTTAGCAACATGCAGCAAGAATTTATACGGCCTAATTCATCGGCATTATTTACAACACATAGTGTATCACAAACTAGTATACCGAAAAACAGTCATTATGACCAAATTGATATGATATGTTTGGCTAATTATTTTGAGCCATCATATGCTACATCAAATACTACTAGATCGGAGGCAATACCCTTTTCTTTTTCACCACTACATGCGACGTTTAGCCTATCTAATTCAGCTCCATATGTCACTAATAATTGTAGCCGAATAGATAAAAATTCATCAAGTATGTCAATGCCTCCATACCACACTATAGCATTAGCGCACCTCTCATACCACCTCAAGGTTCAGGTATTACACATAGTTTATTACCAAATAGTAATTTTAATAGTTCTTTACAACATATACCATATACAAAGCCGAACCAAGTGACACCAGATACTTATAATGTGCCACAACCCAATTCTATTGGGCCGCAACAATCAATTGATGTGACACCTAATCAGCCTACGGCCTAGCAACATATAGAGCCTAAAAATATTAGGGGAAAATTTGATAGGGAAAAAGAACAAAAACCGGCTCATGTTGAATGGTCGGATACAGTTAAGGCTTTTGTGTTACCACTTGAATTTCGCGCTAAAACCACTAACGATCAGTTTGAAGGAGAAAAGAAACGACCGATTATAGTTGGGGGTGTTGGTCCAAAAGGAACAATTGTTGGGCATCATACCGATGTTTGTGATAGTTCTAACATGCTAAGGGAAAGAGGATTACAAAAAAATTGAAAAGATCTACTCGACGAAGAGGAAGAAGAGACTTCCTTGTTTCTCTCCAACAACCGATGCCGACAAAGAGGATAGGGTCATCATCGCTCCAGCCCCTTGTTGAACTCACTGGTGTCACTGCCCGATTATCGACATCTCCTTGGACGATAGGGTTTGATATAGGAATTGTCTCGCCACCATCATTGTTAGTCTCGCTGCTCTGGCTACTCCCTCTGAACGTCCTTGCCGGAATAACACGAGGACAGAGAGGATGAAGCAGTCAGCGTCTTGCTATATTTAATGGAGACGCTATCGGCCACCTCCCTTTTCTCTGCCTCAACTGCCGTCTCTTCCTCCTCTATTTTGGACTTCGAGAGGTCCTAGTCAATCTCATCTTGGACTAGAGATGTCGAGGGCTTGCCATCTTTAATAGGGTGCTGTGAGTTGCCACCTTCTCTTCGGCCTCCACGTCGGAGGAGATGTCGATAACATCCACCACCGAACTAGATTCGGTGGGAGACGACCAGGGGGGTAAGGCGTGAGTACTCAGGGGAGGATGGGGAATAGTCAAGAGATGAAAGAGTGTATTCAAATGAAGGATGAGGTTCCATGATCGGATTCAGGTTTGATAAAGCCAAGCTGTGGCAAGAGATGCATCACTTCATTTTCCAAACATTAATTCTAGGCGCAGCCACATTATGAGCCATAGACGTCCAGGTGACGCACAGTCTTCAAGGCTACGTCTTTTCAACTTGCTCGCATGGACAAAGAGGCGATCGCTGGTGCACCTATTTATCCTCTTTATTTTTTAGTGCATGGGGTACAGTTGAAAAGACGGTACGATACTCTTCTGTACTCGTGACAGAGAACCTTTTTCACCACTACGCAAATTTTTTCTCTGACAGTTCAACTTCTGATCATGGCCAGCAATGAGTCTTATCACCCTCGTACCTTGGCAAGGACAAGATGATATTTACAGGTCGATTACAAAATCTACCTAGATAGAACACCTAATCGAGGACTCGCTTGAGAACTCGGAGGCATTTGGAATCCTAAGTAGGTGATCTGAGAGCCCAGAGAACCCAGTTAGGTGTTTCACCCTAATTGGGGACCCGAGTCTCATCCATCCTCTATTACTTAGAGACCCAGGACGACATTCCAAGGATTATTGAAGACTCATCCATCCTCTATTACTAATAGACCCAGGACAAGTAGACTTGACCATTGTGTAGAGACACTCCTACTTCGGAGATAGCTTGTTGCTATTACACTAGCTCTGAACAGGTCATAGAACCATGTTCTCGGCTTGGAGAGTTCGTTGTTGGACGTCTTGGTTATAGTAGCTTCTGAGGGATTTTATATTTAGCTGATCGTATCAGCATTTGAGTCCTTTCTTTTTAGAGATACCGTGTAAAGGAACTTGATGCCCCCGGACACTAATGTGAAGGGATTCCAAAATATCCAGACCCTAAGTCGTGAAAGGTTACGACAAGAGGATAGTTTGTAGAGCTTGAGTGTGTCAATGAACGCGTTTGTTGTGAAACTGGCACTTGACAAATCTTTTTATCATCTCACTCGCGTCATGGAGAGTCGTAGGCTAGTCGAAACCTTGTCTGAAAGCCTTTCTTACGAGCATTATAAAGGAATTGTGAGCTTCACACAACTATCCATGGATTTGTTCAAGTATTTTGCTCCCCTGCTTCCGAGAGATGCAAGTCATGAGCACTCCGTGAGCACCTTTTTGATAGAGGGCATCTTCGACCAAGGTATACATTTTGGCCCATGGGAAACCTGCTCAAATAGTGCCTTGTGCTCAGGTATGACTTAAACCTGAAGAAACTTGTGGATTAGATCTATCCTTGTATCTTTGTACTCGAGCCAAGCTACCAGTTCCCCCATGACTCCTTGTGGAGTGTCAATTCCTGGAGACGTCCAGAGCTGGTTATAGGTCTCTTAGACCACCATTCCTTCGGCCATGTCATCTTACAATGTCACGGACGGCTTCAAGAATCTTTCTTAAAAGATCTTGTTGTAGCAAGAGTTCGTCTTGCCTCAGCAAGTACGGCGATAGTTTCTTCTAAGGAGGAGACTCAAGCTTGGAGACGAAGTTTGAGAGAAAGGAACACCACCAATGTATTGATTGTAAAGATATAGACTAGGCTAAGGGGGAGTATCACAGGAAAGACTATGATTATACTCATCCGTGCTGTGTTGAGCGCGTCCTCTTTTTTCCTCCTTTTTCCAGGTCACCATGACCCCCTATTTATAGGCAGTACGTAGCTTAGTGTACAAGTTATCACAATGTACAAATATCTAGGACCTGGCTGAATTACTGGGCCTTACCCTGGATAACTACCTTTTAGCCTACATAGAAAATAAATATCTACCATGGTAACTATGTTGGTGCTTGCCCCCTGAGGGGTGAGCCGGCTGCCAATTACGGCCTGACGTCACTCTGTCGGGGGTGTCAAGACGACTTGTATCATGTTGAGGTGTCAGGATAAACACCACTTGCACCGACATTTATTACCCGTCATCTCGCGTCAGGTCGGTGACAGAGGGGAGGGGTGTCCTTTCTTCCCCGATATTATCTCCGGAGGCCAGTCGCGCCTTTAGGCTTCGGAAGGCCGCATGGGCACCAGAGGGGCGGCCCAAAGGGGTCCGCAGCCAATGGGGATAAGACCTCCTGTTGAGTTCAGAGGCCGAAGGCTCTGGGGGTACTTGCTGTAGTTTCGAGTCTTCGAAAGGCCACATATGAGCTGGAGAGGTGGTCCGAAGGGACCTGCAGCCTCTAGGGATGGGGCCTCCTACCGAGTCTGGAGGTCGAAGGCTCTGGAGGGACCTTTGATAGCGACCTCCAATTATTATCCTGAGGCTGGTCTATTTTTTCCGAACAGTACCCCCTCATTCTCTGGCCTCGACGTTTAGAGGGGTGAGAGGATGTAGAGGAAAACCCACTCCAGCTGGGTTTGTAACAAGAATGATCGAAGGCCATTCCCTGTCTCTGAAGAGTTTTTTGGTGGAAACTGCGGGCGTTGATGGTGAAGCTCAATGCTGACGGTGCATTGGTGATGGAGGCACACCCTGGGATTATGCTGAGGTTGGAGGTGCAGCCGGCGTCGAAGTTAGAGTGGAAGGCCGAAGACGTCCAGCAAAGGAGGTACGTTCCGAATCCTGTTGGAGTTGGAGTATACGGTATCGGGACTCAGGGTTGGAGAGGCGTAGGTGGAGGTGCTGTGCTCTGGGGTCCATGCCGAGGCCGATTTAGATTCTTTGGGCTATTTTGGTGATGGGTCTTCCTGCCATTTGAGTTTGTAAGTGTGGGGGATCACGCGTGTGGGATCAGGGAATCCCCACGTTTGCCCGTTTGAGGACGTTAGGATGAGATGTGTCACTGGTGCGTTTCTAACTGGATAATGCGTGAGTTCGTCTACGGTCTTGTGCCCATGCCCCTGCCAGGCACCGAAAGGGATCTAGATCATTAATGTGACAGGACATTCATGCGAGAAAATGAGGCGTTGCCGTGGGATGTTGCCATGTGTCGGTGTAGGATGACTGGGATATGGCCACGGGCCTCCAGAGATTAATGAGGGACGTTACTGAGCAACACCAAGTTGGTTCCGCTTCTCTTCCGGGGCAGACGTGGCCGCTAGACCCGGGTATAAAGCGGGGGTCCTCCGTCTGGATCTATCACCACCCCACGAGCGGACACTTAACTTGTCTTTGAATATGGCATCATCTTCCTCCACATCTTCTTTAGAAACATCGATGATCTCAACTGCTTCTCTTTGTCCCCTTCGTAAGCGATGGCTAGTTTTTTGGATGACCGACGTGCCGAGCCTTCGCATAGATCATCGCCGGTTTTGTTCCTTCCAGTGGATACGTGGCCTCAAGAATCTGGTGGTGGTAGATACGTAGGGTAACTAAGGAGGTCCAGGTGAAGCGGTGGCGACCTCATTATTTTTGGTTATCGCGTGCTCCTCAGGCTCAGTGCTGGTAGGGCCTTCTTCCAAATTTGTTCCAGATTTTTGACCTAGCGAAGCCCATCTAGAACCTATGGAGATAAGGTTCGGAGGTGGTCTTCGACCCTTTTAGCCGCCCGGCCCTTTGCCACGGCTCAGCTCGGCCCTTTGGTGCGGCCCGGCTCCGGAGATAATCCGCCCGGAGCCTGGTGACGACGTGTCAGAGGTGAAGCTGAAGGACAAATGGTAGAGGTGGTTCTCGACCCCCTCGATGCTTAGCAGTGGCCCAACTCCAGAGGTAATCCACCCGGAGCCTATTGACAGCGTGTTGGAGGCGAGTCGGGAGAGGTGGTCCTTGACCCCCTCGCCCCTTAGCCACGGCCCGGCTCTGGAGATAACCCGCCTAGAGCCTGGCGGCGACGTATCAGAGGTGAAACCGAAGGCCAGACAGGAGAGGTGGTACTCGATCCCCTCGACCCTTAGCCGTGGCCCGACTCTAGAGATAATCTGCACGGAGCCTAGCGACGCCATGTTGGAGGTGACAGCGAAGGCCAGTCAGGAGAGGTGGTCCTCGACCCCCTCGGCCCTTAGCCACAGCCCGGCTCCAGACATAATCCGCACAGAGCCTAGCAATGGCGTGTTGGAGGTGAAGCCGAAGGCCAGACAGGAGAGGTGGTCCTCAACCCCCTCAGCCCTTATCCGCGGCCCAGCTTCGAAGGTAATCCGCCCAGGGCCTGGCGACAGCATGTCGGAGGCAAAGTCGAAGGTCAGACGGGCAAGGTGGTCGTCACCCCCCTCAAGCCTTAGCCATGGCCTGGGTTCGGAGGTAATCCGCCCGCAGCCTGGTGATGGTGTGTCAGAGGCGACGCCAAAGGCCAGACGGGAGAGGTGGTCCTGGACCCCCTCAGCCTTTAGCCACGGCTGACCATCAAAGGTAATCCGTTCGGAGTGTGGCAACAGTGAAGGCCAGTCGGGAGAGGTGGTCCTCGACCCCCCTTAGCCCTTAGCTATGGCCCAGCTCTGGAGGTAATTCACCTGGAGCCTGGCAACAGCGTGTCAGAGGCGAAGCTGAAGGCCAAACGGGAGAGGTAGTCCTCAACCCCCTCGGCCCTTAGCCGTGGCCTGGCTGCGGAGGTAATCCACCCAGAGCCTAGCGACGACGTGTGGGAGGCAAAGTTGAAGGCCAGACAGGAGAGATGGTCCTCGACCCCCTCAGCCTTTAGCCGCAGCCCGGCTCCAGAGGTAATTGGCCTAGAGCCTAGCGACGGCGTGTCGGAGGCGAAGCCGAAGGCCAGATAGGAGAGGTGGTACTCGACCCCCTTGGCCCTTAACCGCGGCCCGACTCTGGAGGTAATCCGCCCGGAGCCTGGCGACGGCGTGTCAGAGGCGAAGCTGAAGGCCAGATGGGAGAGGTGGTCCTCGACCCTCTCGGCCCTTAGCCGCGGCCCGGCTCCGGAGGTAATCCACCCGGAGCCTGGCTACAGCATGTTGGAGGTGAAGGTCAGTCAAGAGAGGTGGTCCTTGACCCCCTCGGGCCTTAGATGTGGCCCGGCTACGGAGGTAATCCGCCTAGAACCTGGTGATGGTGTGTTGGAGGCGAAGCTGAAGGCTAGATGGGAGAGGTGGTTCTCGACTCTTAGTTGCATCCCAACTCCGGAGGTAATCCAGAGCCTGGCGACGGCGTGTCAGAGGCAAAGCCGAAGGCTAGACGAGAGAGGTGGTCCTCGATCCCCTCGGCCCTTAGTCGCGGCCCTTTTCTGGAGGTAATCCGCCCGGAGCCTGGCAACAACGTGTCGGAGACGAAGCCGAAGGCCAAACGGGAGAGGTGGTCCTCGACCCCCTAGGCCCTTAACGGTGGATATGGCGGCTAGCGTGTAGGAGGTTTTTCTGGTGGATTCCTACCTCTCTTAGCACTTCTGTGTTCGATATCTCCACGGTCGATGCCACTATTAGAGCAAGAGTTTGTCTTGCCCTAGCAACTACGGTGAGAGTTTCTTCTAAGGAGTAGACTCAAGCTTGGAGACGAAATTTGAGAGGAAGGAACACCACGAATATATTGATTGTAAAGATATAGACTGGGCTAAGGTGGAGTACAACAGGAAAGACTATGCGATTATGCTCCTCTGTGCTGTGTTGAGCGTGTCCTCTTTTTTTCTCCTTTTTCCAGGTGACCACAAGCCCCTATTTATAAGGCAGTACGTAGCTTAGTATACAAGTTATCACGATGTACAAATATCTAGAACCTGGCTGAATTACTAGGCCTTATCCTAGATAACTACCTTTTACCCTACATAGAAGATAAATATCTACCGTAGTAACTATGTTGGTGCTTGCCCCCTGAGGGGTGAGCCGGCTGCCAGTTACAGCCCGAAAGCTACTCTGTCGGGCGTGTCAGGACGACTTGCATCGTGTTGGGGTGTTAGGATAAGCACCACTTGCACCGATATTTATCACCCATCACCTCGCATCAGGTCGGCGGCAAAGAGGGGTGTCCTTTCTTCCCCGATATTATCTCCAGAGGTCGGTTGCACCTATAGGCTTTGGAAGGCCGCATGGGCAGCGAAGGGGGGCCTGAAGGGGTCCGCAGCCCCTGGGAATAAGGCCTCCTATTGAGTTCGGAGGCCGAAGGCTCCGCGGGTACTTGTTGTAGCTCCAAGTCTTTAGAAGGCCATGTATGAGCCGGAGAGGTGGTCCAAAGGGACCTACAACCTCCGGGGATGGGGCCTCCTGCCGAGTCTGGAGGGACCTTTGATAGCGATCGCCAACTATTATCCTCAGGCTGGTCTATTTTCCCCCAAAAAATCCTAAGATGTCATGATCATGTGGCAGTAAGTTGGGCAAGACTATCAACGAGGTAGTTGTCTTTTTTTAGTTCGATGAATTTCTTTTCTAGCTTTCTCACCTCTGCAAAGTAAGCTAACATGGTCTTATACAAGGTTTAATACTCCTTGCCAACTTGCTTCACCACCAGCGTTTGAATCTCAATTCATGAAGAGGTATGGATGCCGAGTGTAGGAGCTACTCAAAGACCGACAAGCAAGCATTTGAACACAGACGCGTTGTTCGAAACTAGAAAGTCAATCTGCAAAATATATAGAAGGCATTATCCTCTTGAGGAGAGAAGGGTTGCCCTAGCCCCCTAGCTTTTGAGCAATATCAATACATCCAAGCACAACTCCATACCTCGGGTACCTAGTCATGGCTGTTCTAGGGCTGCTTCCTTGAAGAATCACCATCGAGTTCAGCTTGACGGTGTCGTACGTCCCGCTCCCTTTCCTTGATGAAAAAGAGTTTCCTCGGCATCAACTGCGATTCTTGGGAAGTCCCCATGTAATAGATCACGGAGTTGCTCCCCCAAGTAGATCATCTTCGGCTCGTCGCTGGATTCATCACCAGGAAGGTCCTCTCCTAGATGTACCCGATTGATCATCGGATCCTTATCGAGCAAGAGGATAGAGTTATCATAGAACCCCTCATCCGAGAAACCAATTCTTGATATAGATGTGGGTGGATTTAGTGACATGTTGTGTGGCAAAGATTCAGCGTCGTTAGTCATGATCCTCGTGGACGATGCCAACTGTCGATGATTTTGATCCGCCAATCTTACAAAATATGCGACGTATAATAGCCTCATCGTATGCTAGAACATAGAGATTTATACAACTCTAGGCCTCCCGATGGATAATAGCCCTATGTCATGTGGTCTTACATTGATCTTCAAGACAGATTACAAAGGAGGGAGGGGTCTTAGCTAGCCTAGATGGGATCTAAACCTAGTCGAGGACTATTTATGTGTAGTCTCAACAAGATGTTGATGCAGATCGAGAGTATAGAAAGCTTGGGGCTCGCGGTGCGCTTGAGGCTTCTACAGGCTTGTTGTGGCTTGTCCTTCGCAGGGTCCCCTGACTCCATATATATATGGGGGTTGTTGTGTAGCATCTGGACTCTTTTTTGAGTAGGATTCTTTCATCCTTAAACTTACGGATAAACTTCCTCATTTAAGGGATATTCTGGAACCTACGGCCAATTTCCATATATCTAGGGACTCATTTCCCGGATACAATCGTATGCTCCAAGAATTTAGGAGAACCTAAGGGATTTGTATACATATAGGATAATAATATATGGCATTTTTATACAACTCCTCTTCACTGATGTAGCCTGTGTTAACTCTTGACAAGCCCCACTCAATTGATGGAATCGCATCCAACTTCAACCGCTAGCCGCATAGGTTCAATTCAAATTTGTGCAAAATTGGAAAGAGATCATCCTCGAGGATTAACCGAAAGAGTCCAAGAGTTCAACACAACATTTTGCCCAACATATCTCTAACTGAGCTCATTTGAGTCAGGAAATCGAGTTCGGGATGGATCCCGTCGCCGCAAAACCTAGTCTGATTTGGCCAGATCCCTCACATCCTCCCAAGTATATGTGACCCATGACCCTCCCAGAGCATCCAGAACCTTTTACCCAAGTCGCCAAGGCAAGAACACAACCGAAGCTTGTAGGATCAAATATGCATAAAATATCCAATCAGAGGGGGTTGAATGATTATGGAAGCCAAATTCAATTTTTAAATCACCATAATCAAATATCCAATTTAATAATGAAATTCAGTTTGGGACAAACAACTATCATGTCACTAAAACCAATGCCCAGAAAAACCCAACCGTTAGATTGCCCTCAAATTTGTACTATAGAAACTTGACAATCATGTGAATCTATTCCATTAAAAATCAAGTCAAACAGATCTCTGGATCTAAAGATATGAAATTCGCGAGCAGTTTGTGACAGATTGTGATGTAAATAGATTAAATGTAAATATCACAAGAATTATGAAAATTTGACCAACCAAAATTTTCACGGAGTTACCTTGATGCTTGATGATGATTTTGGATGGATCAAACCAATACAAATCACAATGATCAAATAATCCACTGAAAATCACCGCAAAGAGATGAAAGCAATGCACACATAGATAAACTTACAAAATATTGATCTTTATTGTATGATGGGTTCACAAGATGCATTACAAAGCATCCATTAAAATTTCATCATGAAACCCTAATTTTTCTCATCTATTATCCTCCTCCTAAAACCCCTCGGTACTGTTCTTGTCTCAGCTATTACCCGCATGACTATAGCATTATATATAGATACAGTACATGGATCCAAAACAAACTTCTGCAAGTTAGCCCACATGGGCCTCGTCGATTTCCTCTTGGCGTTAGCTGAATTTTTTTATATATTTTTTCAAAATTTGCAAAATTACACACTTGTTTAAAAAAATTGTAACAATAGGTTACCATCGCCCATTCATCGGGCAAGAGCAAGGTGTCGCCCCATGAATGGAAGACACCTTGTGGCCCCCACCGGTCAGAAGATTAAAAAATGCGGTGAGACCACGTGTCGCCTGTTCACCAGGTAACTCCTTTATGTTGCCCATTGAACGGGCGAGATCTTCATGTCACCCACTGAATGGGCGAGAGCAATGTGTCGCCCAATGAACTTGCGTCACCTTGCTGTAGCAATGCCGGAGGCTCGACAGGGTTGACACCTCTCCAACATGTAGCAATGTCAGAGGGTCGACACCCCTCCAGCATGTATCAATGTCGGAGCGTTGACAGGGTCGACACCTCTCTAGCATGTAGCAATGCCGGAGGGTCGACATCCCTCCGGCATGTAGCAATATTGGAGTGGTGACAGGGTTGACACCACTCTAGCATGTAGCAATGCCAAAGGGTCGACAACCCTCTGGCATGTAGCAATGTCGGAGGTCGACACTCCTCCAACATGTAGCAATGCTAGAGGGTCGACACCTCTTCGGCATGTAGCAATGCCGGAATGCCAGATGGTCAACACCCCTCTAGCATGTAGCAATGTCAGAGGGTCGACACCCCTCTGGCATGTATTAATGCCGTAGGGTCGATAGGGTCCCCACCTCTCCAGCATGTAGCAATACCGGTGGGTCGACACCCCTCCGGCATGTCGCAACGTCGGAGGGTCGACATCCCTCCGACATGTAGCAATGCTGGAGGGTTGACACCTCTCCAGCATGTAGCAATGCTGGAGGGTCGATAGGGTCTACACCGCTCCGGCATGTAGCAATGCTGGAGGATCGAGACCTCTCTGGCATGTAGCGATGCCTGAGGATCGACACCCCTTCGGCATGTAGCAATTCCGGAGGGTCGATAGGGTCGACACCTCTCTGACATGTAGCAATGCCAGAGGGTCGACACCTCTTTGGCATGTAGCAGTGCCGGATAGTCGACACTCCTCCGGCATGTAGCAATGACGGAGGGTCCACAGAGGGTTTGGACCTTGAAGGTACCAGGGCTATGCCTTTTCCTCGAAGGGTTTTTGAGTAGGGGTATAAGTTTAGGCTAAGTTTTGTACCATACTACAGAATAGTGATATAACTTTAGTCCTATTGTCTACTATTGAACAGAGATATAACTTAAGTTCTATTGTCTACTGTTGAACAAAGATATAGCTTAAGTTCTACTGTTTATTGTTGAACAAAGATATAACTTAAGTTCTATGGTATCATGTAGCTATTTGGTCACAGATGGGCGTACCTTTGCCAAAATGAGATCGCCACAGTGAAGTCGAAGGCCAGGAAGCCTTTGCATCCTAGAGGCAGTGGAAGGGTCGATGCCTCGAGCATGAGTTATCCGCTAAAGGGGCTAGGCTACACGGGCATTCGGGGTACCTGAAGCCTTATTGCCGGAGCCCCGCATCCCTTTGCCATGGCCAAATTCACCTAGCATCTAACCTGACATGGGAGGTACTCTGAAGGCCCCCACCGCTTTGGGGGCTCGGACGGGGCCCCGTACGTCAGGGGCCTGCTGGACTTCGTTATGGCTAAGGCGGTAGGTGCGACTCAGTCCTTATCGCTGGGGTATTACACTGTCGGTGGCGGAGTTGGAGGAGGCAGAGTGGGCTGAGGGGGTTCGGTAAGGTCCGAAGACCTACCGGGTGGTCCGCTCCAGTTTTTTGACCCTTGCATCGCCTATCATTGGCCCTTTCCTCTGCCAGCAGCCCTGCCTGCCTTCTGAGGTACTCCTCCCAAAAATTAACGAGGGTTCGACAACCATCTGTATTGTGGCCATGCCCGGCCCCATGCAAGATGCATTGATACCCTTCCTGTGACGCCGGAACCTACGGTCGGCGCCCTCAGCTCCAGCGGGGTTTACGTTCATGGAAGCCTCTGGTCTTCCTAGAACCCCCTCCCATTAGAAAGGCTGAGGAGGCTGCCCGGTGACTAGGCTCTCCGAGGACACTGACTCGAAGAAGTTGCTTTGGATGTCGTTACAAGAGGCGTCTAGAGATTGGGCCCAGGCACGTACCCAGAACCACTAGAGGGTGGTCTGTCTGGTTGCGACCTCGGTCGTAACCTCCTAGGGTGCGACGGAGTCCTCACCATGCCACTGCTGGAAGGCCTTCGCATTTGCTTGAACCTCCATGCCAACCCGAGCTAGTGGGTCAGCATTGGCTGGAGGGTCGTTGTTCCACCCAGCTGCGAAGCTGGTGGTGGCACATAGTGTGCTTGGTCATGCCTTCCATTCATACCACTACATGGGTGCGGCGATGGAAACAGCTGCTTGGGCTAGCACCTTGGTGGTCTTTGGTGGTGTCTTACCTCCCCTTATACTTCTATGTTCAGATCCCCACAGACGGTATGCTGTTGGAGGAAAAAATATCTTCCACAAACAAGTGCGGTGAGAGACTCTTCTAGAGAGGAGACTCAAGCTTGGAGAAACAAATGGAGAGGGAGGAATACCGAGTGTTGATAGTAAAAAAGATCGGTCCCTAGCCTGGTGACCATGGGTCTGTATTTATAGTGTCATTCAGGGTGTAAGTATATAAATATGCCCTTACAGAGATAGCGATGCAAGTTACCGCCATGCTACAGAGACTTAGGGTTAGTTGAATTACACAGTCTGGGTTCAGTCAGAATACATTTACCCCTAACTAGAAGATATTACTACTATAGCAAATACAGTGGTGTAAGTGACCTAGAGGGTGCGATACTCGGCTGGTCATCAATTGCGGAATGGTGTCACATTGTCCCGAATGTCAGGGTGACCTCCACCTACACTAGGATATCAGGATGGCCACTACTTGCACTGTCATTAAATACCAGACACTTCCTTATAGGTGGAGGATGGCTCATGGCCCCCCTCTAGCTAATTTTTCTTCAGTGCTTAATGACCCACTACCTAGGTTTCGGAGAGCTTGCCCAAGTTCCAGAGGACTAGGGCTCTAGGAGACTGGGGCTCTGGAGCTCAGAGCCCTAGAGCCTGGAGACCTGAGAGGTCTTCGAGGACTCGAGATTCACATGCGTAGGTTGATGAGGCCAGTAGCGTCAAGGGTCCTTAAAGACGGCCTCCAAAAATCCCTTCCGAAGACTAGTAACTTTCCCTGTCTCGAGAGGAAGTGGCTAGAGAGGTTCACGGTCTCCGAAAGTTGGACTTTCGGTTGAGGATCCGGAGATCTTGATGACGACCCTCTAGTAATGTCTGTAGGTTGAAGTATTTCTCCCAACAGTTTTCGAAGCTCGTGACACACAAAATTTGTCATTATTGTTGTTCTGTGACAAAATTTCAAGATACGGTGGCGATTATCAATCACCACAGACCATCAAATTTCTTATGTAGTGCCGGCAGTCAACTAATTGTACTCTATACTTTAGTGGCATACACATCAAAAAGTTTAACCGATGCCCATTTGGGCAATTTCTTCAACGCCTGGTGTTTTAACTAACTCCGACCCAATATCCTCCACTGTCTCTGGTCCAAAAGCAGAAATTAGTTATACTCTAATTCTAATATAGTAGTCGCGCTGAGTAAACTTTTGTTATCTTCCATTTGAACAAATTGCCACCACGCACTGGATCACTATAGAGTGTTGTTTTTACTTGCTTTCCTTTGTGCATGTTGTTGTGCCTGACTCACGTCTAACATCACTCTTCACTACTAGTAGAAATCCTTCTCAAGTCTCAATATTTATATACAGACAGCTGACCACTTGAATAGAAAATGGCCATTTGATCTTGGAGGAAAATAAATTATAATTTTGAAGCTTGTCACCACCAAGTTGCCACTCAGAACTCGGCAAATCTATATTTAGTATTTAGTATTTAGTATTTGGTGGTACCTATATGGCACTTCAGAAGTACACTGATAATCTCAATTATCACCAAAATTTTGCACTGAAGGCCGCAGCGATTGGTCGTGGATCTTAAATTTAGTATCCATAATCAGTCGTCAGAAGGCCGTACACCCCACTCGGGAACTCATTGAATTGGCTTTTTCCAGTACCGAAAGGTGTTTTCCTGACCAATCATTTCAGAAATGCAACTTAATTTGCATTGTTAATTTCCATAGCTTTTATCTACAAACTGGATTGAGTTCAAAAATCAAATTAAAGTCAAAATAGCACTGGAGAACTATCAGGAAACAAGTTGAAACATTCAAAATCAAATTAAATAACTTTCAAAATTAGGTGCAAGTTATCAAAACTGCAACATAGTACTTTTAAGAAAAGCAATTAATTAGAAAAAAATCTTTTAAATAGCCTTGAGTAACTTTCAATCGAACGGATTTTGAGAAGGAACACTAGAAAACGATCACCACCCTGCCACGATCCTCACCTGACGCTGCTCACAGGCACCGCTTCCATCAGGAAGGCGAAGTGTCGCAAGGGGATGGAGCCGTTGAGGTCGGGGCAGTGGTGGGGTGTTCGGGAGAGAGCAGTGCTCGGTGCAAGAGACAAAGAAAATGATGACTTGGTTTTCACTTAGTCCCCATGGCATGGCCCCTCCCTTCCCACGTGAAACGGCCCAACGCACAGGTGACCATTGAAACGAGAACCAGCAGGTACCTGCGGATTATTTCTTTTTATGGTTGGGTCAGGTGGCTGTATGCTTGGCTGTTGGTTACACTAATTCTAGAAGAGTAGTAGTCGTGCTGGGTGATCTTGTGACATTCCATTTCAACAAATTGCCACGCACTGGATCACCATTGAGTGTTATTTTACTTGCTTTACTTTGTGTGTGTCGTCATGTCTGATTCACACATCTAACATCACTCTTCACTAGTAGAAATCCTTCTGAAATCGAAAAACATTATATAGGGACACTTGGTTACTTGAATAGAAAATGGTCATTTGATCTTAGAAGAAAAAATTATATTATTGAACGCTATCACCACCAAATTACCACTCGGCACTCGGTAAAACTATATTTGGTATTTAGTATTTGGTGGTAACCAGGAGCGGATCCGGCATGAGGCAAGGAAAGCCATCGCCCCCTTTACCCAAGTGCGCATCTTGGCTATCCATAAATCTCTCGGCCTCGATTGTTGTATGATTGAAGGTTTCGTGATATGAGATAGAAGAAATAAGTGAGAATGGGCAGCTCTATTGATGCCTCATGTAGCACTTACAAATAAGCTCCCCATGATTTAATTCTTGAATCTGCCACCGGTGGTAGCTACGACACTTAGGCCATCTCTAGCAGAGGAAGCATTTTTAGATCCGGCTACTACAGTACTGCGGAGGGAGAAAATGGGCTGCAAATCTGCGGAGCTACTGTAGCACCCGCAACACTGTAGTAGTCCTGTAGCAACACTGTTTACAGGAAGAAAACACCGTCTGTTACTGTTGCGTTACTGTAGCACTACTTTAGCTGTGCTGTTTATAGAGGCTGACAGTAGTCCGGATTGAGAAAAAGGAGAGTAGAAGATAGAAATAGAGTAGCTGCTGGAGATGAAAAAATGAGGGATACTGTAACAGTGATAGAGAATGCTGTAATAGTATTTTTGAGAATGAAAATTTAAGATACCTGTTGGAGATGGCTTTACAACAATTTTGCACTAAAGGTTGAAGCGATTGGTCATGGAGCTTAAATTTAATATCCGTAGTCAGTCGTCAGAAGACCCTAGTCCCAGTTGACCAATCAGTGGAATAGCTTTTTTATTACCAATGGTGTTCTGCTGACCAATCATTACATAAACGTAATTTAATTTTCATTTTTTACTTTACAAAACTTTTATCTCTGAGTGGAAGACCTCATTTGCTAAAATTGCATTACTTTCAAAATCAAATTGAAGAACTTTTAAAAACCAAAATGAAGAATTTTTGGAACCAGCTGGTGCGAGCTTTCAAATGCAACCAGATCGAAAAGTATAAAAAATGAGTTCAGTACTATCAAAATCAAACAAAATAACATCCAAAATTACGTGTAAGTTATCAACATTGTAACACAGAACATTAAACAAATAAAGTAGAAAAAAAGCTTTTGAATAACCTTCAATAACTTCATGAAAACTATCATCGCCCTGACACAGTCCTCGCCGAACACTGTTACAAGCACCGAATTTTTTACTTATTTCGCATGGTGTAGCCCCTCCCCTCTGATATAAAACGGCCGCATGTACAGGTAACCTCTGAAACGAGAACCTGCATGTACCTAAGGGGTTACCTCCCATATGTTATAGACATGCAGAAATGCGGAACAATTCTACTTACCCGAGTTTATTTGTGCCACTTTTTCACGCCACCACATGTTAGGCTACTTCGCAAAAGTTGTATTGGCAAATTTAGGCACGCCCTTATGCTGCAGACCAAACATGTCCGTAATCTGGAGCAGCAGAATGACATAGAGAAGAACTACGATTTGGAGCGGTATTGTTATCTACTCTCTTCGGGTCACCAAATTTCTGACAATGGGCTGGTTGGCGTAAAGTATGAACAGCATATTTTTAATCTTTAAGGTGTCGTTGGGTATGGTGTCAGTGGTCTCTCTGCCAATCCTGTCGTGTTAGTCAATGCTACCACCCTCATTACCCGGCCAAATTTTGTCATTATGGTGACGCTTGTACTGCCAGGTGTACGCTTAATCAGTAGCCGGACACGTCATTTTGGACAATTGAACTATCAATATCATTTTAAATATTTATGCTGGGGACAACAAAGTCATATATGTCGATTTGTCTCAGAAAATTATTTCAAAATATTATAATTCTATCATGTTTAATAAGTATATTACAACAGAATTAGTGGTACATTTGTGCTTCTGGAGATCGTGATACAGTCCAAAGCTGTATCAATTTGTGACCGGAGGGAGAGAGTATATACGATAACAAAACAGAAATGCAAACATAGAACACCAAGCTTTATTCCCTTTCCAAACTGCATGACAGAAGGAAACATTCGTTTCACAAAGAGAAAGAAACTAAACGCACCCACAACACAAACGCAAGATCAAATTAAACTCCAATTCTCAACCCTTTTTTTGACACAAAGATGACCCCCGCACCGCCGACCTCATCGTCCAGCATTTGGTGGCGCCGCTGCCGCCATCCCGGCACATGGGTGCACCCTCCCGCTTCCACATGAGCCGCCACCAGCCTTGTTTATGTCTTCAACCGCGGGTGTCTTGTTACCCTCCTCTTCTCCAGCACCCATGGCCTCCTTGGTCTTCCTCTCTGTCTCTCGGAGATTCAGCTTGCACCGCTCTTGCCGCACGTGGATCTGCGCGTAGCTGAACCCCATGGATGTCATCTCTATCGGAAGCTGGAGAGAGATGTTGCAGGCCAGCTGCTGCCTTCAGTGTGCTGGACTTGGGTACAGGTTTCTGTGTGGATTTTCATGTGTATTTATAGGTGGGAGCTAGAATTATTGGTGTGGGCACCATCACCATTGACTCTGTGTGCTCTTGTTGATATCTCTACTCTATGGGCTTATCTCCTCTGGTGGCGGCCGGCTACGAGGCGTCACCACAGGGAGGTTTTGGAGGCCCCAAAAACTGTTATACCTGTGGGCAAGCCTACCATGTTTGTGGAGATCTGCGCCATCGCCCTCTTGGAAAAGCTATCATCCATCGGAGACGACAGTTCTGCCTACGGACGCAACTTATCAGAGCTGAAATTCCTTGCAATTTGAGCATCCATCCATCATATAAGGGCTGAAATTCAAGGTTGTTCCCTTTCTGCAAAATACAATGTCATACAGAATAATTATGCGATCTGTATATTTATAGGTGGGTGTCGATAATTGTGAACCATAGATCTAACAGATTTTTTTATACGTGGTTAGCCTAAATGAATCTAAATTTAGTCAATTACTTTCTTGCTTAGCTTTGTGTGTCTTCTGGATAGTTAAAAGATTTGAGCAACTTATTCGACTTCTATTGGCAATTGTTCAACTTATCCTCCACAAGACTTTTGGCTCTGTATATATATAGGGGCATCGTACGTCCTTTAGAGTCCTCCTTTCTATTTTTGGAGATAAACTTTTCTGCTTACAGGATGCATTGGATACCTACGAGTAGGGATCCTCTTCCTGGAGATAGAGATATGCTTCAAGAATTGCAAGAAACATAGAGTATCCGGATATGGTAACTATCATGTATTCATCGTCAAGCCCATCAATATATGAAATGAGGCTTCGACGGATCAAGTACATGGTCAGTAAATGAGTAAGACTTGGGTTCCTGATTAGGGTGAAACCTCTGATCTGGTTTTCTGATTTTCTACTCGGAATTTCGAACGCCTTCGAGTCCTCAAATGAGTCTTCAAGAAGTGTTCCATCAGAGTAGGTTTTCTGTTTGCTTCACCTTTTGGAGGAAAAAAGCCTGTCACTGGTTGATTTTGAAAGTTAGACTATCACAGCGGAGATTTTGAGTAGTGGTGAGAACCCTTCTCCACTGGAGTATCATGATTATGATAGCAGCGTGAGGAGCTAAACTCCTTGGGGTATGACGCTAATTGCTCCGCATGCACCAGACATTAAATGCGATGTGACGATAAAGCGGAGATCGTGGCCTCGAATCATGTCACGGGGATAGCCAAAGCACCATTTTCTGGGAGCCTTTGCTCTATATAAAGGCAAACATAGAGCCCACTTCAACGTTCATCCTACCATCATCAATTGCTTTTCGTCACACTCTTCATTCTCCAGGTATTTCCGATTTGCCATCTTTCACCATGCCACTCTAACATGCTACACTATAGAGCTCTCTGTTGCACGAGGAGGTGTGGCTCAGGATGAGGCCAAGATGTCGGCCACCCGCCAACAACTCGTCGTGGCCCTAAACGTCTTCCAGGAGGCACTTGTCGGGGTTGGGATACAGGCGGAGAGTAACAACGGTGATGACGCCGCCGGACTGGCCACCCGGGAGACTAGACTCGCCGAGGCATTCGAGGGACTCCGAGGGAAGGTGGCTGAGCATGTCTTGAGCTAGTCCTAGCAGAGTGCAGAGCAAGTGGTAGCCTTTTCCTTGGCTATCTCGAAGGCCCACTACCCAGAGATCAACACCGACGTTTTCCAGGAGGACTTTGGGGAGAAGTCGGAGGAGCACATGCACAGAGGGTGGAAGAGGCGATGAGGGCCGCCAAAGCCTTCATGGACGAGTTGGACTTCAGGGTCACACCCTCCCCATAGTCTTTCTCTTTTTCTTTACCTACATCTGTAAAAATACTTGGTAGCAATTGTTAGTTTAGTTGGAAACTTTGACATTTTTACGCTTGATTAGAGTATTTCATGCTGGAGTCTTTTGATAGCATATCATAGTCTTCTTATTGACTTGTTCCTTCGATTAGTTCTGGACGCGTTGATCACTAGTCGAAGTGATTATTATGAACAGCCTTCAGTCTGCTTGAGTGGAGGCGTCGTTGTCCCCAATCACTCGTGGAACGTGATAAGTAGCCTTTTCGCAACATCGAGTTTGCAACACAATGATCATTCTGTTATCATTAGAATCTGCTTTCAGAAGGTACACAATATGTTGTTTTCAGTTTTTAGTGTCAAGTACTTATTAAGCCCCCGACTATCTACTTGGAAAGAAGGATTCTGGGTAGGCAGTTTAAATAATAAAAATGAAATAATGAAGAGAGCTCATATTGCCATTTAGTCGAGAAAAACTTTTGTCGCCTCGAGTGTGCGTTGGGTATAAATGACCTGAGAAGCGACTTATCCCGTTTGTCGAGAGTGATGATGCACAAAAAAATGAGTAAGGAAGGAAAGGAATTCAAGAAACCTATAAGATAATATGATCTTTATTATTACAAGAAAGGTACTCTTAGCACTTACACTTGGGACTTACAGAGTTTATTATCGACCAACGGGCTATGTAGACCTATTATCTTAAACCTAAATGACACAAACTATATTAAGCCAATAAGCAATGACTCTTATTTCTTTGGGGGTAGCATAGGCGTTGTTTCGTGGGCTCCTAACTAGTCGTGGAGCCAAGCCCCTGAGTTTCTGGGTTTGCGTCTCAAGGCGTTGTGATTGTGGTCACCACTAAGGCTTCTTCCACCTTGATCCTTGAGCTCTTGGGTTCTTTTAATAGATGTTGAACTACCATGTTGAGACTCTGCTTGCCGCAACGTAGACCTGACTTGAGACAACCTCAGGTCTTGAAATCTTCATGCATTGATAAGCGTAATGCGTCGCTACCATGAATTTGGCAAGAGTAGGTCTTCCTAAGATGGCATGATAATTTTTTTAGTTCGTAAGTTATCATGCTTCCCGAAGGTAAGGGGGAGCGA
Organism: Phragmites australis; assembly: GCF_958298935.1. NCBI lineage: Eukaryota > Viridiplantae > Streptophyta > Magnoliopsida > Poales > Poaceae > Phragmites > Phragmites australis. The sequence goes on along the minus strand of NC_084941.1, from coordinate 16,400,204 downwards.
TATCTAGCCGATGGGGTGGCCAAAGATACGAGCACTATACCGTGAAAGGCTTGAGTAAGCGGCTTGATAGCAGACTGAGAGATCTATATCCCTTCGAGTGCATTAGTGAAGAGAATAGGGAACTCCTTCTATCGATAAGAACTTGGGTAATCCAACAGTTATTTATCTTAGGCTTGACCCCTATCGAGAATCGGCCTGGCCATATGAAGTTATCAGCGCAATCTTCTTAGCTGAAGGAGATTTCAATGTTTGACCACTTCACAGCCTGACGACCCTTGGGGATGGCAACTAAGACTTCTCGGGCAACCATCGTGTACTGTCTTTTGGACACATAAGATCCAGAACCACCAAACATATCGTCGATCGTCCTCTCGTCCGATTGAAAAGACATCGGATCCGTGTCGTCCTCACTGCCGCTAGAGCTGGAATCCCTACTCTTGGCCATCTAACATCCTGACTTTTAGCATATAGATTATAGCAAAAATCACTCTAATTTAAACAATTTGTAATTAATTAAACCACATAAAATCAAGGAGAGATATATATGATATATATACCTATATGTATATACTCATATATATTAAATTGGCTAAGTATTCCAAAATGCACTAAATTAAAATCTAAACTTCTCCATACATTAATTGATTCATGTGAGTTTGGTTTATTGCCTCTTGGTTATTTGAGTGGAGCCTTGAATTGAATGTCTCTCAATTTCAAATCTATTCTTAGTTTCATTTCAGCTCAAATCTAAATTAAATTAAAATCTGTTGGATTTAAATCATGTTCCAAATCTTAGAGCTTTGTTACCTTAGCATAAATCAAATATACCTATTTGAATTTAAGCCAAGTCCAAAATCGAATCCAAATTCAAAAACTCCATTTGAAAATAAACCCAAATCCTTTTCCTTTTTCCTTTTCCCTTTTTCTTCTAGCTCTAATCTCCTCTCCTTCTAGCAGAGTGGCCCAACCGGCCCAGCTTCTCTCCCCGCACTCACCAGCATAGCTAGCGCCGGCCTGTGCTCGTGCGATATCAAGTGGCCATCCATGCGTTGCCCATCCATCGGTTCCTTGCCACTGTGTTGTCTCCCTCCTCCAGCACGACGGCCTCGCACTATTCGTGCAGAGCCACCGTGACGGCCGGCGTAGTGAGTGTGCTGGCAACTTGCTCGTCACCTCGTGCACGCTCTTTCACTCCCCCCCCCCTCTCAACTCTCTCTCTCTTTCTCCCGCCGCCCAAGCATCTGATAACTGCGACTTCCACGACTGCGCACATGCCGACCGGCGCAAGCCTGCCGCCGCCGCACGAGGCCCGATGGTAGGTGCCGCCATTAAGCCGTGTCGCGCCTTCTCGCCCCTTCCGCCTTACTACTGTGGCCCTCCCTCTATAAATAACATGCCTAGCCCTCCATTTCTCTATTTCCCCACCTAGTCGCTACCACTGCCTTGTCGACGTGCCATTGCTCGCTGCCTCATTCTTGTCATCCCTGTTCTTCCCCCGTGAGCTACCAAGGGGAACAAGAAGCTCACCGCCATCCTTGTACCACCCTACCTCGCCTGGAAGCCCGACAGGAGCACGTCCGAGCCCAAGCTGAGCAATCGCCACCGCTGAATCTTCGCACCACCGACCGCCGCCTCTTCTTCAACTCTGGCCACCTCCTCAACCTTCCCAGCCTTGGTGAGCTTCCCCTCACCCTCCTCTTTCTATTGCATGCACCATTTTCCCCTTGGTCGACAATGATGCACCCCTCCACAACGATTGAGTGCCGCCGTACCTCACGGCACGCCACCAGCCGGGCCACTATCCGACAATCGACCCTTGAAACCCCTGGCCAAGCTCCCCACATCACGCCACATCCATAGCCACCTTTAGCCAACCAAACCCCCTCCCTTTCATCTTCTCCACTGACGACCAAGCCTCCAGCGCCTCGGCTTCGCTCCAGCTGCCGTCTATGCTGCTTCAGTCATGGCCTGCCGCCAATGAACCCCTAGATGGGTTCCCCATAATGCATAGGTGGCCGACATTTGCATCTCATCGTGGGACCCCAGCAGAAACCTGACTATGACGAGCCCTCTATCGTGGCTTCGCCGTGATTGCTCGCCACCGGCCTGATCCCCTTTGCCACTCCGCTCTGCCACATGCCCACGCGCACGTAGCTCAGCCAGCTCGCACACTGCGCACCCTGGCGGAGCAGGCCACGGCTTGGCCCACGCGTCGTCAGCCTATTAGGCCAGCTTAGCCGCCACAGGCCGTGCCTCAGTAAGCTAGCCCAGCTTCCATAGCCTGCAAACGCAGTCGGCCCAGTACACTAGGCTGACTACTATGCAGCCCAGCCCAATCTAAGCACATTTCGGCCCAAACCCGGCACTATGCAGTGGGTCCCACCAAATTACTGTTTAGTGGGCCCCGGGTTACTGTTTAGTGGTTCCCACCCACGGCCGCACCTATGAATAGTGTAATTTCATATTTTTCTAATCTAATTTTGTACTAAATATTCTGGGAGTCATAACTTCTCCGTTCTAGCTCCGATTTCGGCGATTCTTTCACTGAAATTCATCTAAATTTAAAATCTACCTATCTATCATAGTGTGATATCCATTAGGACTCATTTAGATTTCCATTTAGTGTTATTTGATTCTTCAGCAGTATAGTTCATTATTAATCGTAGTCGCATTTGCAGAACCAACAATGTTTTGTGAGTGCTGTGCAGGAAGCATCAGAAACGAGGAAGATCTTGATTACGACCAAAGCTTAGAGGAGAACGTCAGAGAAGGCAAGTCCTATCTACTTGATCATATTGAACCTATGCTTTCAAATAATCTACATGATCAACTTAAAACTAGACTTATTATCGCGTGTACTATGTATTGTGATTACAACTGCTTATAGTAGTTAATCCTATCAAACAATTAGCATGTCTTAAATATTGTCATCTAGAATACATATCACCCTAGGATTTACCTGTTGTTATCTATATTAACGTGGGATGACACCTTAATATCTAGCATGCTTAGGATTGAATACGTCTCCTCAGAGACGTTGCTTTCAAAATACGTCTCTTTGGAGACATCGCTTGATCATTATCATTGTTAACTCATATACCATGAATCCTAGATTGTTGTGAATTACATGATGGTGGTGAGATCCTTGATGTCATGTGGGATATGGCGGGTGGTGTGTAAAAATAGGTGAAAACTGTTGTGGCAGGGATAGGTAGAGTAGTACTCTGGATGATGATGCTCTTGGGGACTTGAGTTACCTTTGTGGTATTCATTTCCAGAAGATGACTACCCTGACCGCTTAAGGACCAAGTTATTTCATCGCCATGCTTAAGCCATCTCAGTGCAACCATACATCCTGTATAGACAGGACTTGACTTTTGTATCACTGGACTGGGTTGGGCATCATACTAGGAGGCTGAGAGCAACGACAAGTCAACTGACTATCTGCCCCTCTTTTTAAATGTGCAGAGATTGGCAAGTGCTTAAAAATGGAATTTGGCATTTAGTACAAGGCCTCTAGTACTTGGGTGTCTCATAGAAAAGCCCAACAGGAAAGGTGATTGAAGTATCTCGGTATGATTCGCTTCTCCGCTTGCAATGGCTGGAGGCTGAGCATATCGTGTGGGTACAGTGTACAACCTCTGCATAGTGTAACCTATTTGAATAGCCGTATCCACGGTCATGGACATACGCAGGCAGAACCTTTTTGACTAGACTCCGGGTGCGTGTATCTTGATGAGTGAGTATGTGGACTAGATGTTTGTGAGATGAGGTTGCTGGCTAAATCCGCCAGGATCTGTGTGGTACTAGAGGTACACCAAATGTGATGATAGGGACTACGGAGTGAGGTGTAGCCCCTCCTAGGACCGAAAAACCCCCTTGTTACCTAGTTTTGAACTATTTTAAACTATTTTAAAGTTAACAACACAGAATACAACTGAGTTCCCGCATAAACTATTTTGCACTTAAAACTAAACCATAAAGCTATATCCTTGAATTACCTGTATGCATCTATCAAACACTTAAAGTAGTATAGGGCTTGCTGAGTACCTTCCATACTCACTCTTGCTGTCATTCAGATGAGGAAATTAAAGCCGACTTCACTGGAGAAGAAGGCGAGGATGAAGAATAGACTTAGAAGTCGCGTTCGTACCAAAGCTGCTTGTGGCTTTGGGTCGTTGTCTTTCGCTGTGCTTTTGTTGGCCGTTAGGCCAGATTTGTAATATACAATATGGTTTGTAACCTTTTGTACTCTGTAACTGTAACATTCCAGTTTTCGACCAAAATTCGAATTCAAAATTATTTCAAAATCAAATCAAAACAATTTCAAAATCCAAACAAAAATGCTCAAATCTTTTCTCTGCCTCACTCTCTCCTTGGGGCCATTTCAACCCACTCTCTTCCAGCCCAGCCTATTCTTCTTTTCTCTTTCTCTCCCGTTGGCCTACTCTCTTTCCGTCTCCTTCCTTTCCTCTGGCGGCCTAGCTCACCCCGGCCCATCTTCCCTTTCTCTCTCACACGTCAGCCCAGCACCCTCCCTCTTTCTCCTTCCTCACACACTGTGCCACACCCGCCACTCTCGCCCGAGCCACTGCCATCGGAATCCGCCACCCACCCAACCGCCAACCACCAGCCACATCACTCCGCCACCGCCTCACCATACCACTCCCGAATCACCGGTTCACACCGCAATCCCGTGCAGAGCCTCTCTCACAGCCGCCGAGCACCGTGAACCCCAGCGGTCAAGTGCACACGCAAAGAAATCATGTGCCACCTCGACTGCCGAGCTGGACTTCTTCCTCTCCGCAGGCCATGCACGTCAAAACTTCTACACCATTGGTATTAACACCCCTTCGACGAATTGTCACGCCATACTGCACATGTGAGCTCTGCCGTAGACCCGGCTGCCGGCTTTGTCGTTCTTCTGTTACCTATAAAAGCCGACCAACCCCTCTCTCGCCTCTCACCGTCACTCGCCGAGCTCATCAAGGAAAGCATCACTTCCTTCCATCTCTCTCACCACTCTCTCTGCTCTCTCTCTCTCTCTCCTCTCTCTCTCCCCCCCCCCCACCAAGCTGAGCTTTCCCCATCTCCATCGATCTCCCTCATCGGTCCAAATCCACCACCACCACACCGCCTGGAGGAACCCAGCCACCTCCTCTGCCATCTACCTCACTTCTCTCCCTCTCCCTCGCCCCATACCGAGCTCTCCACGAGCTCGGTGGACTACAGTCGTGCTGACTTGCCGCTAGCTCCCTCTTGCCATCCCCTCGCTTAGGTTTCCCACAAAAACGAAATCCCCGTGCTCTCCTCTCTCTTGCCATGCATTCGTCATTGCGAATGGTGGTTAGGAGACCCGTTCCGGAGAGTTTCTGGTGAACCCGCCGCTGTGAGCCGGCTACCGAGTAGCAGCGTCCGTCGATGCCCATTCGACCAAGCTTCGTGCTCCCCTGGGCCAGGCTGGATCACCATGGCCAATGGCCAGCCAGTCCAAGAGTTCCACACAGCCCAATAGACCAGCCCAGCAAAGCCCGACAACCCATTCACATAATAAAAACCCAATTACACAGTAAACAACTTCCCCTTTTTTATTTTCTCGAATTAAACTCCCGACCAACTTCCTAAGCTTATAACCCGTCTGTTTCAACTCTGATTTTGATGATTCTTCCACAAATATTAACATAAATTCAAATCCTATCTATTAATACCACTTTCATATTTATTCCAAATTTATTTATATTTTATTTGTATATATTTGTGCGTTGTGCTGCTGTTTGTGTACCGCGCTTTAGTAACCGGAGAGCTCGAGGAGGAGGAGGAGGAGGAGCTGGGAATGCAAGGCTTTGAGCAGGATCCTCTCAAGGACTTTAGCAAGGGCAAGTCTCAATCTGTTTCCCTTTGATCATGTTGAACCTAGCTTTATATCCATCTCCCATAGCCACCATTTTCCACAAATTCAATTGCATAATTTATTACTTAAAGGCATAATTTAAACTATTGAAGTTAGTTATGTCCTATTATATATTAGCTGGCCTGCTTATGAATACCCTGAATACAATCTTGGTAACCCTAGGATTTTCATCTCGGCTATGGTAATTATGCTAAGACAATTACCTTATTACTAGTATGCTTAGGATGGTAATCACTACTGTTATTTGATGTCAAAACAAGTATAGTTTTGTGAACTGTGTAAAATTCGATGATTAGGTTGTGTGAGTTGTGGGATGAAATAACTTGTCAGATGATGATAACAAATGAGAACCGGTTAGAGCTGGGGCAAATCAGGGTTCCGTTGGGGACGCCTTGGGAGTTGAAGTGATGCCTGTGTGGCAGGCTTCATGAGGAGTGTTGCTTGTGTGGCAAGCTCCATGTGGAGATGTTTGCCCTGGTTCGCATAAGGACCGAGTTGATGTGATATCCTACCTAGTATTTACAGTACAACCACATGACCCTGTATGGGCAGAACTTAGCCTAAACCCTGCCAGCTAGTCTGCTGTCATCCGGAGGTAGGTGTGCAATGGGAAACCATAGAACAGGTGCAAGCGGTGTAGGCTTGGCAACCCGGTTGGAGGCCTAGTTAAAGGTCAAGAACCCCTGGTCAGCTCCCGTAAGTGGATAGTGAGATGATGATGTGGTGGGTAATGGCTTTGTTGCACTGCCACGACGGTGGTATGTTGCCAAACTCAGCTTGTGGGTAAAGTGTACAACTCTGCAGATGTTAAACTATTCAAATAGCCATGTCCGCGGTCATGGACAAACTATGGTTCAGTCACAGCAACTAGCATGGGTTGTGTATGTTTCCTTGGAAAATGAGTGAGCAAGGTATACCTATTTTTGGAAATAGGATTGGCAGTGTACCATGAGTTGTCGTGCACGGGGTGTCCGGCAACCCAAAAATTTGGGCCCTGGTGACCTTCCACCACGGCTGAAACCCCCTTTCATTTACTAATGATGATATGTTGTTTTCACAAACTTGCCTTATGAAAATGAACCGTTGCATGTGTATACTTGGCATTTTCCGCAAAGTTAACCTTATAGCTTATTCCTTGACAATACCATAGTCATGTATATTCCACCCCTGCCGTAGGGCAAGGGTTGAGACTTGCTAGTTACTTTTTACTCACCCTTGCTTATGCTTTCAGAGGACAATCTGGACTTCACCGAAGCAGACGGTGAGGCTGATGAATAGGTCTCGGTCACATCCGCACCCGAGTTGCCTGCGGAGTGGCGTGTCACCATGCTGTTCCTGTTGTGTTCTCTGGTAACGTGGATTTTGTTGATCGCTGGAATCCTTTATGTATTTCTGGGATGATGGGCCTTATTCACCACTCCCTGCATGTATTACTGAGATATCATCTGTTGTAAGACTCTTATTTACTAGCGACTGATCCAAGGACTAGTATAATAATGGTTTTAAGCACCGGGGATAACTCGGGGCGCCACAGTAACTTCAATACTCTATGTACAAAGTTTGACTGTGATACTACAATTGTTATACTATGTGTATCAGCTACTTGATCCAGAGAATGATACAGGAGACATAGGAGATCCTGGGAAAGGGGTCTCACAGGCCGCGACATGTGTCTTCATTTTGTTGGCCACTTCCTCCACATTCTTCCAGAGGAGGCACTCATGGAGGCTATGATTATCGGTTTGGTGGAGGTCACACCAAGGCTTATCGTTGTGTTTGCCAGAGCTTGGTGTAGAGCTCTTGGCCGGGAGCAATCAGGACGCTTGTTGGGACGAGTGTCAGGCAAATCTGTAAAAACTTCCTCATAATTATTTTTCTTGACCTTACCTCCCTTGGCATTCTTCTTGTGTTTGGCCTTTTCCTTGTTGCCCTCGAGCCTGGGTTGAGGGCGCTTGATGCCTTGAGTATTCTCCTTGATGAAGAGAAGTGTGTCTTTAGACTTAGCGAACTCATCGACGATCTTCATGAGCTCCTTGACCGTCTCAAGCTCCTGAATGGTGATATCATCAATGCATCTTTGGCTCCTAACCTCCGCTGGGATGTTGCTCTGGATATTTCTGAAGCGGAGTACGAACTCGTGCAAGGCTTTGTTCTGGGATGAACAAAAGTGCCCTGGAAGTTGGTTAGGAATATATTGCAAAGTTGTTCCCACAAGTAGCTTGTTCTCGGCGATAGGTTGGTCAACCATGTCCCTGGCTGCTCCTTCAAGTGTGGTAGGGAGGTAATTCGCCATTACCTTCTTCTCCTCACCAGCCGTTTGGATAGTTGTGGTATAGATCTTGAGAAACTCAATGAGGTTTGCACTTCCATTGTATTTCTCGATCGTTGTAAGGCAGAACCTTATGACCAGCTTACGTTTCACAGATCTGGAGAGAAGGCCAGGCATTCATTGATGGTGTCTTGTATGGTTCCAGCAGCCTCAGGAGTTTTTCCCACGGAGATCGGAGATTGGTCCCAATTTTGATCGACATTGGTACATCCCCTGATTAGATCATTGAGGATAGATGAAGCCCCTTTAGAATCCCTCAGGTGCCTTCGCTGGTCGTCGGTGACCTTGCGCCGGTCACTGATCGGATGACCTTTGATTGGTAAGGCTCGGTGGCGGTTATTCGCCCGATTGTCATCCCAGGAAGCTTTGTTGTAGGGGTTACGCCTCTCTGAGTCCGATACCTCTCACGACAGGGGATTGCATGGTCTGTCCTGGTTAGCACCATTTTTGGCCAGGGCCAGATGAGATTTCTCGGCCTAGATGATGACCTTCTTCATCCAATCGATCGTTGAGTTCTTCTAATCCTTACCAGCTAGGGTACCCAGATCTGTGGTTAGAGAGGGCATGAGGGCCTCTTGTAGAAGAAGGATCCTCTTAGCGGTTGCAGATTTTAAGTGTTTAACCCCCTGTTGATGGTCGGGAAACATTAAAACTGGTGCTCTGTTAAGGATCTGGGGAAGTGTGCTCATTTGGTGCTGACCATCGCCCGCACTTAGAGTTGAAGGACCCTATCTTTTTATAGGATCGTCATCATGATTACCTAGACTGGAACACCTATCTTCGATGGTGAAAGTTCTCAGGGGTAAGCTCCACTGGTGGAAGTGTCTAGACCCATCATGAATGTTTCATCGGATTGCTCCGGGTTGGTTTCTTGATAATCCATATTGTCAAAAGCTGCGGAGATTGATCCCGACTTGTTGTGAATCGAACATTTATAGTTGTCTTAGTAGCTGAGTAGTTCGAATTTGATGCCGTAATCTTTGGTGAATTGATCCATAAATTGACTTACCTCTTACCTCATTGCTTGAATCGTCACCGGCAAATTCATTATCAAAATTCACCCAGTCGTAACATTTTCTGATCTATTTGATAGTCGCCAATTAAACCTCATATTACTTCCAAGGCATACGATAGTTTGATTATCTGTGGATCACTGGCTCGCTAGGAAGAGGGCTAAAGTTGTCGTAGAACCCCTCATCCGAAAAACCAGATCTCGGCAAGGGCTTGGGTGATGCCGATAGCATATTCTATATAGATTCTTCCATGTCTATTGTCATGATCCCAACGAATGGCACCAGCTATCGACGAATAATTTACCGCTGATATAATGAACTTATTGAAGAGGTAGGGGGTGCTTTTACAGGAGAACACATAAGGGTTTTTAAATAGGTTCGGACCTCTATAAGGTTAATAATCATACGTTATATTTGTCTTGTATTGATCTAAGGCTGTTACAAGAGGGTATGTGACTAATATAGATGGATCTAAACCTAGTCAGGGACTTCCTTGCTCGGCTTCGGGTGTCTTCTGATTAGTCGAAAGGTTTGAGCGACTTCTTCAACTTCTATTTCCTCTTGTTTGATTTGACCTTTGTAGTGCCCTGGCTCCATATATATATGAAGGTGTCATATGTCCTCTTGAGTCATACTTCCTATTTTTGAAGATAAACTTTTCTATTTACTAGATGTCTTAGTACCTACAGATAGTTTCTTTTCATCTAAAGATCTCCTATCTAGAGATAGAGATATACTAAAAATTATGGATAACTTTAAGGTGCCGGTATATGATAAAAATAACAATCCTTTATTTATCCTCAGTGGGAGCTAGAATTATTGGTGTGGGCACCATAACCATTGACTCTGTGTGCTCTTGTTGATATCTCTATTATATGGGCTTATCTCCTCTGGTGGCGACCGGCTACGAGGTGTCACGACAGGGAGGCTTTGGAGGCTCCAATAACTGTTATACCTGTGGGCAAGCCTACCTTGTTTGTGGAAATCTGAGCCATCGCTCTCTCTTGGAAAAGTTATTATCCATTGGAGACGACAATTCTGCCGACGCACGCAACTTTTCAGGGCTGAAATTCAGAGCAATTTGAGCATCCACATCCATCATATAAGGGCTGAAATTCAAGGTTGTTCCCTTTCCGCAGAATACGATGCCTTATACAGAATAAGTCTGGGACTTGTTTAAGAGAGAATTTGCTGAAAATCAGTATTGTCGTACATGTTAATCAAATATCTTAATTCTTAATCATGGTGTGAGTATACATTTATCAGCTGACATTTCTTACCATGTTCACGGGTCCCGGACTGTATCTTTTGGTCCAACAGAGATATTGTCGTAGAATGCCAGAAGTACACATTTGAAATTCTGACTGTTACTATACATAAAAGTATTTGATTTTGGCATACGAAAATAATATTAATAGGGTCATCATCAGAAGTACTTTAATGTGATTGTAATTCTATTAACTTGTGACTGCTGCGTATAAGTAAATCAGAGAAAAGGTAGTTTTTTCCACTCCATTCCAGACATTCAGATATATTCATCCATCTTCTGATCGAACAGTCCCTTAGGCCCTTTATATGCTTGTGATGCAGACGTGTCATGCTACAACTGGGGAAGGAATATCATCTTTCTGTTGATAGTAAAAAATAGCATACCTAGACTTTTTATACACACCAGATAGTTCGGTGATTAAGGTCATATTATCACTGAATAATCCGGTGAGTAGAAGGGGGATTTTGTGTAAAAAAATACTCTCTTGCAAGAATTAATCCGGCGACAACTTTGGTGATAACGGTGGACCATCCGGTGCCTATATCTCAAAATCTCGTAGAACGTTTTGCTCTCTGCAAGATAAGGACAATTTCTTGTAGAGAAACATGCTCTAAAAAAAAAATCGCGTGAGGCCGTAAGGCCCCAAACTATCCAGTGAACATAAAGTTGAATTCGTGCAGAGAGTTTGCTCTTTGGAAATATTAGTCTGGTGCATGCCTCCAGTGAGTACATTCCACACGTCGGAACATCCGGTATAGATTAGAAAGAATCCAGGGTTCTAATCAATTGAACTCACTGGATGGTCCGGCATTATCATTTTTGTTCTCGCCGGACCATCCGGTGCTCAGTTCGAGTCTGAATCGAGTTGGATTCGTAGATCTGTTCAGACTCTTTTCGTGTTTTCGACCGAACTGGGCGTGTTTGCATAAGTTTTAGGGTTGAGAGTCCTATTTCCATAATAACAAAGTCCAAGCCGCCCTATACATAGTTGAGGGGTGGATGATGATTGCAACAAATCAGCCAATTGCAACAATTGCATCTATTTTTGTTCTCCTTTACTTTCCTGCACATTATGGTAGTTTTAGGGTAGTTCTTCACTGCTACTTTGAATCCTCGCAATTTGGGTGATGGTTCTTTGTCGATTTACACGTAAATTGTCCGAGCAGTGGTTGTTATGGTCACGGATCGAAATCCTTTGCTTATTTGCTCGTGAATAAGTCGTGTGTCACTGCAAAAAGCAATGGTTATCCAGGATGGATTCCTGTGTTGCACGAGATTGCCAAATTACGGCGCCGACACTTTCCATCTCTCTGAGTCCCTGAAGGCAAGAGAAGAGATGAAATTTTGCTTCTTCAAATGGCATAAACTATGCCAAGAATGGGATATACAGATATCATGTTCCGGGGGAGTATGAAGAATAAGTTACAGAGCCACAGAGGTAAATACCAGGCTCCAGTTGCACAAACAATATGAGTTTACAAATTATAAGGTTCTTTAGTTGATTGGTTTTCTTATTGAATAATTTCTACAATGTAGCTTTCATATGGTGTATATTTTGATATTACAGGTTCAGTTATTTCAAGGTTTTTATGATTCATCAGTTTCACCCATAAAAGCATGTTTTGTTTGAAATTTCTCTTCAAAATAATGAGTTATATCCTCTTCATGCTCTAAACTTGTGAAAAATCTCGCAAAATTAATGTCACCTTGGTATTTTAATATTGATTTTTACATTTCATCCTATTAATCGGCACCACTGTATAGTCTGGCCTCACCAAATAAGCGGTCCAAATATTATTTTCCCTTTTTCTAAGAAGCTTAAATCTTCATAGAAAACACGGAAGCTGCTTTTTTAAGATAATGAAATAAAATTATTCCAGCCTCTATATTATAAGATGGACGTAGCGGTTCATTATTAGGAGAAGCTGCTTTTGACATTATTATAACGACTTAGCAGATTTTAAAAGGAGTACATGTGTTCTATTATTTAAGTAAAAGGAGTTATTGTATTAAGCTAGATCTCCCGAATGTACTTTGAGTTCTACTATCAATACCTTCTAATTGTATGAACGGTACTTTATATTTTATGAGGTGGTACTGAAAATAACACTAATTAACATAGTACATTTAAGTACCTTCCGAAGGTCTGTAAAACATCTCATATAGATTCATTTGGGAAAAAAATATCGCCATTAATGATATCTTTAAAAATTGTTGTTTTTACTTGGGCGGACTAGAGATGATGGTGGAGGCTGTGATGCAACAAGCCTTGGCCCTTTGCAGGCATATCCCATCAGCCACCATCGCCTAGTCTTCTCCTTCATCCTCATCATTGCATATTCTTCTCTTAGCTACGGCAGCCCTATCAATACCTATTGGCCCTTTCCTCGATGCCCACAACGTTAATTGATCAACCCTAAGTGTGGCCATGTTTGGGGAACATGTAGGCTAAGTTAGCACCAAACAAAATTGTCTACCATATTCAATCAGATCATACAAGTAGGGAGTTACGGATAGTTACCAGTAGATGCACAGCGCAACAGAAGAAGAATTGGAGCATACTAGTCCAACATCGTACGTGTCAATGTAGAGGAAGTAGCCGAATTCAGCAAGGCGACCGTCCTTTCCACGCGATCTCCTCCTCGAGTAGATATATAGATGATTGACTTCCTAGTCAGGTGCACTCTAACTTCCTAGCCAGGCACATTTCGACTCGGAAACGAACAGAAGTCGAATCAGCAGGAGCTCCGAGTTCTAGTCGCTAAGCCCATCAATGTCGTAGTTGTAGGAACATCTCTACGGTATCCACATATTCTATGGTGGAACACCATGCACCGTTGTGCTAGCACCACATGCGCGACTAGGATTTTGCAAGGTTGGGTGAAGGGGGTGAGGCTAGGGTTTGGAATTGCTGAATCGTACACACCCTTACCCCACGCCTCCCCTTATATAGAGGCCAATAATGTGTTTCCACGTTGGTAGCCCCTTAGAAATCTAATCCCTCATGGATCACAATCCAATCAAACCAACTAGCGGATCCAATCCATATATATTGTTCCAATAAATTAAGTGTGTCACCCGTTAGGTTCACGTATAAACACACAACTCAGAAAACCTTTTTTCGAACCAAATCAACAGTGGTCCCTAGTAGCACATATTGACTCTCGAGTATACATAAAGATCATATCGGCTGAACCTTGATAAACACATGCACCAAATATTTTGCCTCACGATACTAGTCAAGCTCAAGGCGAGACACGTGGCATCCTTGTGATAGCTCGATAATTCACTCGATCTTGCAGTGGATTACTAAACTCATCATTAACTCTGTAATTACATTGGCATGTATATGCACTTTGTAATCTAACCACATTGAAGGGACTAGAGATATCTCTCCTGTTATTTAGGAGGTACAAATTCTATCTTGATTGCTCACACCCGATGACATTTCATGGCAAACCTGAAAACTATCTTTGTGACTATCCAGTTAACAAGTAGCGTTTGGCATCCCCAAAGTGTGTCAATACACATTCTAGGAATAAATGTTGATCTCAGATCTAAGGATCCTGCATGTACACCATTTGATATTACAACTTATGGCACAACATATAACAATACTAGTAGTATCTCTAAGTGGGTCTATCTAACACCATGTTCTTTAAAATGTGTCCACATTATTGTTTTGATATCTCTATATCTATGATGCGTGAAATATAATCATCAATCAATATATCTGTTGGTCTATAAATCATCATTGTCCCACATAATGATATGAGACCAATGATCATTTAGAATAACATCACAATATAAACAAAAAGATTCACAAACAAGTCACATACTTCTAATCAAAGTAAATGATAGTTATCTGTGAAATAGAATAATGCATTATTAAAAAAGATGTGAATATAGACGTGATACAATAGTCTCTATGATTGCCTCTAGGACATATCATCAACAAGCCACCGCCCTTAATCGGTCCCTCAAGATTGGCCATAGCCATCTTGTACTCCAGTTTTCTACCTTAGCTCCAGATTCACCTCCATTCTATAGTCATGTGACCAATTTCATCCTCGATCGACTCTAATTTCATCCTTCATCCTCAACTCTAGCCATCTATGTTGACTCCAGCATTAACTATCCTTGCAAGGTTGTTGACCGGATCCAGCCAACCTTTGTTTGTTTTGAAGCTGTACAGTAGGGGAAACCCTGACTGTGTTACTTTTTATTAATATAAGCAAAAGAATAACAAATAACAAAAAATTTCAATTAAGAGAAAAAACAACTAGTCCAACCGAAGGAGAAAAACTGAAACTAAGGGAGCGAATCAAGCCAAGAAGAAACAGCTAGGCTAAGGACATTGTTCATACTATACAAGTGTAAAAGAACAATATATCTGAAGCAAGCCTTCCAGGATTTCAATGATGTCATTTTTCCTTGAAAGATTTTCACATTTCTTTGCTTTCAGATTTCCCATGCCGCAATCATGAAAATTTCCATAAAGAAGGGGAGCTAAGGCTGTTCCCTAGCTTTTTGGATCATGGAAAAGAACGACCTTGAATGATCCCAAATGACTTGGAGGTGCTGCCAACACCTTGTGGTAAATGGGCAGGCGAAGAAATGATGATAAGTGGACTCTATCAATTATTGGTAATCGCTGATCTAACAAAATTGTTGAAGAATAGGAGGATGCTTTGAGTAGACGAATCACAAGGAAAACACACAGGGGGTTTTAGATAGGTTCGAGCCTCACAGAGGATAATAAACATACGTCTTGTTTGTCTTGTATTGATTTAAGCCTGTTATAAAATGGTATAGCTAGCCTAGATGGATCTAAACCTAGTCAGCAACTTCTTCCTTGGATTATGTTGGCTTGTATAGGCTTGTGGAACTCGTATTGCTTGTGACAACTTGTTCCCTCCCTCCTACAGGGCCCCTCGGTTCCGTATATATATGAGGGTGTCGTATGTTCTCCATACTCTTCATTTCTATTATTGGAGATAGACCTTCCCGGTTACAGGATGCCATGGGTACCTGTGAGTAGCTTCCCAGAGATAAATATATATCCTGAGAATTATAGAAAACCCTAGGGTGCCTGGATATGGTAACTATCCATTATTCATCATCGAGCCCCTATAAGTATGTGAAATGAGGCTTCAAAGGTTCAAGTATATAGCTAGGAAAGATAAGCTTTTTGTCCAACCATATCATCGAGTAAACTCGGTCTTCCAATTGGATAAAACATATAACCGGGTTTCTTGGGTCTTTAAGATCACCTACTTAGGCTTTCTAGCGCCTCCAAGTTCTCAAGAAAGTTCTCGAGAAGGTATTCTATCTGGGTAGATTTTTTTGCAAACCCATCCCTTTGGAAGAAAAAAGGTTTGTTACTGGTAAACTTTGAGTTTTGAAACGTCACAACAGAGATTTTGTGTAGTGAGAATCTTTCCCTTCCATAGTATCATGATTACGGTAGGTGTGCGAGGAGGTGAACTCCTAGGGTACGGTGCCAACTGCCCCACATGCGCCAATCATTAAATGCGATGTGGCAATAAAGCAGAAGATCATGGCCTCTGGTCGTGTTACATCGTCATCCAAACCATTATTTCCGAGAGCCTCCTCAATGTATAAAGGCAAAGGAAAGCCTGCTTCAACATACATTCCTCTATCATTTACTGCTTTCCATCGCCCTCATTGTTCTCCTTGCGCCTTTGCTCCAAGAATCCTCGAAAAACCCTCGTCTCCCAATCTCTCCGCCGCCATGGGCAAGAAGAGGATCAAGAAACAGAGCTTCTCCACTAATGAGATGACAAACGCAATCCTAGAGTGGTAGGAGTCAGAGATCATGGAGGAGGCCTTGGAGAAGACCAAGAGCGAGGAGGTGGTTCATCCCCAAGTTTTGATCCCCTACACGCTGGTGGTGGGGCAGATGATCCCAAGCTTGGACACCCACAACTTAGTGGTCTTCCTCGACTTCTTCCACTGCTGGTTCCATCCTGCTTCTTCCTCGAGGTGCTGGTCTTCTATGGCCTGGAGCTCATCCATTTGAACCCCAATTCCATCATCATGCTGAGTGTCTTCGTGCATCTGTGCGAGGCTAATCTCGGCTTCCATCCCTTCCTCAACCTCTTCCGGTATTTCTGTGTCCTGAAGAGGCTTCAAAACAAGGTCACTAGCGGTGCCGGATTCCAGCTTTGAGAAGGAAAGTCGGCAAAGTACATCGACTTTGTCACTAAGTCCTCTTGGTCAAGTTGGCACAAGAAGTGATTCTATTACGCACCTGGTTCAACGGGACTTCCTTTTCGGGGCCTCACACTACTATCAAGGGCTGCCTGTACAGAGGAACTAGTGATGACTACCCTTCACTGGAATCTTATCAAGAAGATCTTGCTTCTGAAGGAGAGGAATCTGATGGCGTACAATGTGGCCAAGGAATTCATCATGCACCGCTTTAGTCCTCTAGAATCGAGGATTATTGAGGCTTGGCTTTTTTCCAGTCAGATTGAATCCAACCTAAAATGGTGAGATAGGTACTTCCCAACCCAGAGTAGTTATAAGTAAGGGGTTTGTAAGATCTATCCTTATTGATTGTTGCATTTTCTTGCAGTGTACTCACCGGACATCGCCGATAAGAAGGTTAAGGTGCTTTTTGAAGCCATCCCTTCTTGCAGCCACAAGGACGTCCCGACTCCCATCGTAGATTTGGACCCCGAAGCTCAAGCAAGAATCTTGTTGGTAAGTGATTATGAGCTTCTCGATTTTTGCTCTAAGTAGTTGTACTCGGGGTAATGGCC
Organism: Phragmites australis; assembly: GCF_958298935.1. Taxonomy (NCBI): domain Eukaryota; kingdom Viridiplantae; phylum Streptophyta; class Magnoliopsida; order Poales; family Poaceae; genus Phragmites; species Phragmites australis. The sequence continues at coordinate 16,382,893 of NC_084941.1, read as the reverse complement.
GTCCTAGGCTTGACAGCTTCCCAAATGTGGAGGGCCTAATCCAAAGATCGAGAATGTAGGGGGCCATGCTACAGACTCGGATGATATTTTTATGATGGGTGGTACAGGCCCAAGCGGGGCTTGAGGTGACGACGCATCATCATGAGCCTAATGGTTTGAAGGTTACGCCGGATAGTCCGGAATTCACAGAGGTTTGAGTGGGGTTCCAATGGCTAGTTTCTGAGGTTGTAGTCACCGGATGATCTGATGTTGGTACCATTGTAATCACTGGATCATCCGGTGTTAATAGTAAAGTTGAGCCATTGGGGCAACGTCTAGTTAGTGCGTTTGAGACTATAAATACCCCTCAACTCGGTCATTTGATGATGTTGGAGTCTAGAGGAATCTCATACACAATTGAGAAGACATCCAAGCCACTAAAGTGCTTAAAATGATCATCCAAGATGATTAAGTACAAGATTAGTGAGTGGTTAGTACTTATAGGCCTAGAGAGAAGAGTCGCTAGGTGTTCATGCCTAGAGAGTGGATTAAGGAGTGATCCTACCTTGTATCAAGTGGTACGCCGATAGCTTGGAGTCTTAGTGACTCGCCTGTACCTTGAGCCAGAATTGCTCAAGCTTATTGACCCTCTGTCTTGGTGTGGAGTGGCAGCAAGATGTTTGAATAGGGATACGGAGACCCTTGCTTTGGTAGCTCAAGCTCCGAAGTGATGATGATAACAAGTGACTCGAAAAGAGGCTAGTGGTGAGACCTTGCCTTTGTGGCTTAGTGGTTCATCCGGGTTGAGACCTTATCTTTGTGACTTAGTGACTAAAGTGCCATGATCAGAAGAATCTTGGCGATCAGGAGCATATCCTTGGTGGAAACATGCCCTTAGAGAGATTGTTATAATTACTTAAGGGCGTGTATGTGATTTTGGTGATTAATGACAACATAGTCAATGGGACTAATATGTTTATCAAGTATATACTTTAGTAAATCTTATGGATGCAATACATGAAGAAGCCACCGAAGTCTGGACAAAGTTTGATTGAATTGGATAAGTTGTAGAAATATTTACCTCACTAAATGGTCCAGTGCAGAGGAATTTACACTCACCAGAGCATTATGTCCAGAGGTTGTTAGCCTCACCAGATAGTCCAGTGTTAGGCCCAAGTGCACACTAGAGTATTTCTTTAGTGGAGTTCAAGAAAGTTACACTCACCGGAAGATCCAGTGTTGAACCGGTGAACACGCTGAAGCATTTCTAACAGAGAGTGAGGATAGTCTCACCGGATGATCCGGTGCTCAATGAAGCAGTACACACCAGAGCATTTTGAGATGAAGGCAGTTGAAGATCAACACACCGGAATGTCCGGTGATTGGAGATGTATTGCGTCAGAGTATTTCTTGCAGAGAAGGATTCAAATATTGAAGACTAAAGATTAACTCACCGGATGGTCTGGTGATATGTGTGTATACAGGAGGATCACACAGGAGTATTTTGTGTAGAGAAGAATGAAGTGGCTCGGTTGGCTCAAGATAACTCACCGAATAGTCTGGTGATGGTTTGAAGGTTACATTGGATAGTCTGATGTTTACAGAGGTTTGAGTGGGATTTCAACGGCTAATTTTTGAGGTTGTACTCACCGAATGATCCGGTGTTAGTACCACTATTATCACCGGATCATCCAGTGTTTATAGTAAAGTTTAGCCATTAGGGCAATAGCTAGTTGGCGGGTTTGACGCTAGAAATACCCCTCCACTCGGTCATTTGAATGTGCTGGAGTCCAGAGGAAGCTCATACACACTTGAGAAGACATTCAAGCCACCAAAGTGCTTAAAGTGGTCATCCAAGGCGATTAAGCATGATATTAGTCAGTGATTAGTGGTTATATGGAAGAATTGCTAGGTGTTCCTGCCTAGAGAGTGGATCAAGGAGTGATCCTATCTAATACCAAGTGGTACGTCGACACCTTGGAGTCTTAGTGACTTGCTGACACATTGAGCCAGAGTTGCTCAAGTTTGTTGACCCTCCAACTTAGTGTGGAACAGCGGCAAGACTCTTGTGCGGGGAAGCAGGGGCCCTTATCTTGGTGGCTTAAGCTCCAAAGTAACAACGGCGACAAGTGACTCAGAGAGAGACTAGTGGTGAGACCTTGTCTTTGTGGCTTGCATCCGGATTGAGGCATTGTCTTTGTGACTTGGTGGCTTAAGAGCTATGACCGAAAGAGTCTTGGCGATTGAGAGCATATCCTTGGGAAGCTCCAATGTAGACTAGGGGAGTCATTCATGCCATCGTTACTATGGGATAAAAATTTCTTGTGCCGAGTTTGCTCTCTCTACCTTGTTTATGTTTTTTCCATTTACATTCTGGCGATTTTCTTTCCTAGATATGTTGCAATCTCTTTTGAACTATAGAGTAGACACACTAGATAAAATTAGAACATATTTAGATAGAAATTGATATAGATTTATCTTGTATAGTTTTTGGAGCTGGTTTAGTATTTAAATGTCCTAATTCAACCCCCCCCCCCTGTCTTAGGATGTCACCGATTCCTACAACGAAGCGCAGAGGCCGGGCTTTGACAAACGATGATCGGAGCAGGAGGACCGACGAGCGGGCCAATGCGTGATGGAAGCAAGAGATCTCCAATGACGGGCCAGAGACGACGGGCATCGCGTTGATGAACAGGCGCGGATCCGGCCTGTCGTGCTGCAGATTCGTCTTCTCGAACTCGGATTCCGGCCGTCGTTCGCCATTACGTCATGGAGGCTCGTTCGATGGGGGAGACAGCGTTGACGGCCGAAGGGCATTGGCGTCCCAGTCCGTGGTAGAGGACTCACCAGAATAGGCTTCCCGGTGACCATTGGCGACGGCAAGGGCACCAAGAGGATGCTAGCGACACGAGGAGCTCGTTTTGTGAGAGAGTAGGGTAGGGGAGGGGTGGAGGTATGGTGGCGGCGAGCCGCCATGGTTGTGGCCTCCCGAGCTCGTGGGGAGCTCGGTAAGGGGCGAGGGAGAGAGAGAGGGGTGCGGGAGTAGGTGGCAGGGGTGGCAAGGGGGCTCTGGGCGGTGCTATGGCAGCAGAGCTTGGCCGACGAGAGAGATCGGGAGGAGGGGGCGCTCGGTAGCGGGAAAGACAGAGTGCGAGAGAGAAGGGGGAGGGGTGGCCCGAGCGAGCAAGCGGACAGGCATGCGGACAATCGTGCGGGCGGTTGTGCGGGCGAGAGGGCATGTAGACGAAGGGCACGGGCGTCCGATCAGGCGAAAGCATGAGCGATCGGATGGATAGACGGACGATAGGTAGAGAAATCGGCAGAGAAATCTGACGGATAGAACATGGCTTACCTCTTTTTTAAGGAGAGATGGGCTTATCTCCTCTGGTGGCGGCCTGCTGCGGGGTGTCACGACAGGGAGGTTTTTGAGGCTCCAATAACTGTTATACCTGTGGGCAAGCCTACCTTGTTTCTGGAGATCTGAGCCATCGCCCTCTCGTGGAAAAGTTATTATCCATCGGGGACGACAATTCTGCCGACGGACGCAACTTATCAGGGCTGAAATTCAGAGCAATTTGAGCATCCATCCATCATAATAAGGGCTGAAATTCAAGGTTGTTCCCTTTCCGCAAAATACGATGCCTTATACAGAATAACTCTGCGACTTGTTTAAGAGGGAATTTGCTGAAAATCAGTATTATCGTACATGTTAATCAGATATCTTGATTCTTAACCATCGTGTGAGTATGCATTTATCAGCTGACATTTCTTACCTTGTTCACGGGTCCCAGACTGTATCTTTTGGTCCAACAGAGATAAGAATGCCTGAAGTACACATTTGAAATTCTGACTGTTACTGTACATAAAAGTATTTGATTTTGGCATACGAAAATAATATTAATAGGGTCATCATCAAAAGTACTTTAATGCGATTGTAATTCTATTAACTTGTGATTGCTGCGCATAAGTAAATCAGAGAAAAGGTAGTTTTTTCCACTCCATTCCACACATTGAGATATATCAATCCATCTTCTGATCGAACAGTGCCTTAGACCCCTTAAGTGCTTTTGATGCAGACGTGTCATGCTGCAACTGGGGAGGGAATACCATCTTTCCATCTCTCTGAGTCCCTGAAGGCAAGAAAAGAGATGAGATTTTGCTTCTTCAAATGGCATAAACTGTGCCAAGAATGGGACATACAGATATCGATCATGTTCCGGGAGTGTATGAAGAATAAGTTACAGAGACGCAGAGGTAAATACCATGCTCCAGTTACACAAATAATATGAGTTTACAAATTATAAGGTTCTTTAGTTAATTGGTTTTCTCATTGAATAATTTCTACAGTGTGCTTACATATGGTGTATATTTTGATATTACAGGTTCAGTTGCGTCAAGGTTTTTATGATTCATCAGTTTCACCCATAAATGCATGTTTTGTTTGAAATATCTCTTCAAAATAATGAGTTATATCTTCTTCATGCTCTAAACTTGTGGAAAATCGTCCTAAAAAAATTTGTGGAAAATATCACATAATTAATGTAACCATGGTACTTAATATTAATTTTGTACATTTCATCCTATTAATCGGCACCACTGTATAGTCTGGCCTCACCAAATAAGAGGTCTAAATATTCTTTTCCCTTTTCTGAGAACCTTAAATCTTCAAAGAACGTGGAAGCTGCTTTTTTTAAGATAACGGATAAAATTATCCTAGCCTTTGCATTATAAAATGGATGCAGCTGTTCATTATTAGTAGAAGCGGCTTTTGACACTATTACAATGACGTAACAGATTTTAAAAGAGGTACATGTGTTCTTTTGTGTTCTTTTAATTAAGTAAAAGGCATTATTGTGTTAAGCTATATCTCCCCAATGTACTTTGAGATACCTTCTAATTTTATGAACGATACTTCATATTTTATGAGGTGGTACTGAAAATAACACTAATTAACATAGTGCATTCAAGTACCTTCCGAAGGTCTGTAACACATCTCATATATATTCATTTGGGAAAAATATTAATGATATCGTTAAAAATTGTTATTTTTGGGATATTTTACTATTTACCACTGAATAACTTGCTATATTCCTTATATATCATGATAAACTTTGTTTCTACGAACAAATAGCTAACTTAATCTGATTTCATTCCCTAGAGTTGCAGAAAAGTTTAGCTAAAGGAAACTTGTAGTTGATTTTTTTTTGGCAATATGGCACAAGAGTTGATAGGTTGCTTTCCACTGCAGGTTCAGCTACATGAAAAGGTTCAAATGCCACAATTTGTACACTAGGAAGGAACGAATTTACTTGAAAAGCTTTCATGATCTAGTTTCATAGATAACATTATAATGACATGCGTCGTGTTCAATTTTTTCAAATTGTTTCAGAACTGTGACATCTGTAGTCCACTAATTATACTCTATGCTTAGTGGCGTACACATAAAAAAAAATTCCGCCGATGCTCATTTGGCCAGCTCCAACTCAGTCTGCGGTGGTTGCCGGTGCATGGAGGGGCAACTAGGGTAGGCCCGCAACTGTCACTGCATAAAAAAGCAGAGATTACTAATTATACTCTATTTCTAACATAGTAGTCGCACTGAGTGATCTTGTGACCTTCCATTTGAACAAATCGCCACCACGCACTGGATGACTAACATAGTGTTGTTTTTACCTATTTTCCTTAATGTATGTTGTTGTGTCTGACACTCACATCTAACATCACTCTTCACTAGTATCACATCTAATTGACCATTTGATCTTGGAGAAGAAATTTATATTCTTGAGGACAGCTAAATCTTGTTCATGACTCTTTTGACATCAAATTGACAGGTTAATTATTATTCCCTAATTAGTGGGCAATGAAGACCTAGTTACTCTAGGTAATTTCAAGCTTCTATTGTCCCCTGAAAAACAGTTTTTAACCTTTTATTATGGGCAACAAATTAGTAGCCCATAACTCGATTATTTAGTTGGTAATAAAGATTGGCAGTGCCATAAGGAACCAGCAGCACCAGCTTGCCTAGATTTGGTTGTAGGGATGGTACTTCGGAAGTACACTGGCAGTCTCAATTATTACCACAATTGTGCACTAAAGGCGGCAGCAATTGGTCGTGGATCTTAGATTTGATGTCCATAGTCAACCGTCAGAAAACCCTACTCCCCACTCGCTAAAGTCAGTGGATTGGCTTTTCCGGTAGAGAAAGGTGTTCGACTGACCAATCTTTCCAGACATGCAATTTTGCACGGTTAATTTCCATAGCTTTTATCTCTGAGTGTTGCACCGCCTCATGTTCGCCGCTCGTTTCAAATGGCAAAACAAAAAATGGTGGATGGCTTTCAAAAAATCACAAGAACCTTTAAAAAGCAAGATGAAGAACTTTCTACATTAGGTGCAAGCTTTCAAACGGCGCTAGAGAACTATCAGAAAACAAATTGTAAATTTTAAAAATAGAATGAAACAACGTTCAAAATTAGGTCCAAGCTATCAAAATTGTATCAGATAAATTTTACAAAACAGAGTAGAAAAAGAAAAGCTTTCAAGTTACCACTTAGTAACTTCACAAATGATATGGTTTTTGAGAAGCAGCACAAGCTCGATACGAAGCAAAATGTAGATGATCTCAACAAATGGGCGAGGTAGGAGGGTGTGGACGTGGTTGGATGTTATTTAACATGAGGCCTTGTGCAAAAGACCATGATCACGCTGGTCGCTCGACTCAGGCACCTCTTTCATGGGGAAGGCCGAGCAGCTCAAGGGGATGGAGCCGTTGGGTCAAGGAAGCAAAGCCACAAAGGGGGTTTGGGAGAGAGCAGTGTTTGGTGGAAAAACAAAACGATGAGCCTATTTTTTTTATTCTTTCACCACCTTTGCTACTTATTTAATTCCAAGATTATTAATTACTACAAATAAAAAATTTGACCTTCCCTCCAAGGTGAAATAACCGGATGCACTGGTGCCCACTACAACGGGAAGCAGTGGGTACTAGTGGATTAGCAATTCGATACACTAGTTATATATATTTGAAGCATGTTTGGTTCAGAGAAACGGGGACGATTCTGGTCAGAATCAAGCCAAGGCCAAACAAATGGGTCGGCGAGAAACATTTCCGGTGTGAAAGACCAGGAATCGATAAACGAGCGGTGAGGCATTTCTCAGGAGAAATGGGGGGCAACTTTCCAAGATGCCCCCAACACCACCACCCGAGCTCCGCTGCTCGCCGCCTGAGCTCCCCCCTGCGCCCTGGAGCCATGTGCCACCTCTCAGACACAAGAGGTGCGCGCTGAGCACAACACGGCGCATGAGTCGTCGAGATGGCACTTGACTTGTGTAGGCCTGGGTAAAAGAACATTGGAACCGATAAACCAAACCAAACCGTAACCGAACTACTGAAATTGTCATTTTTTTTTCAATGTTTGGTGGTCGGTTCGGTTGTTGTTTACATGTTATTCGGTGGTCGGTTTTAGGTTTGGTGGTGGAGTCTCAAAAACTGATATATCGAACACCATGTCTCAGGCATATGGCGCTCACCCTCCTGGCATGTCCCCCGCTCAATTACCCACCCACCCCCTGATGGCCCAGCCAGCCCATGCCGCATGTGGTCCACTCCCACCTCGCGCCCAGCCAAGCAGCTAGTGGTTCCCCTTCCCTCGTGACGGTACAACCGTAGATGCGTCCTCGTCCATGTCGGGCGCCGTGACCCCGCCACCATGCTCCTCTAGGCGCCATTGCGTGCGAGACGAGATGTCGCCCCGGTGCGCGAGCGCCATGTGCAGCGTGGCGTGGCCACTGCATGAGGGAGAAGTAGGACCGCGACATGGACGACGCGACGACGGATGGCGACCATGCCGAACAGCGTGGGGGAGGTGAGGAGAGACATGAGGCTCGCACGCGGCGGGGCAATCGGCGGGGCAATGTGAGACTTTGAGCGTGCACCATGCGGGGTCGTGTGGAGAGGCTGGAGCAAGGAGCGGCCGACGCCCAGCGAGGACTGCAACGGCGGTGACTCCAAGCTCAAAGCTCCAGCGCCTGTGGTTTCAAGAATTTCAGTCTGCATTCTCCAAAAACCAAAAATATTCATACACCAAAAAAACCGAACCGATGTAACCAAGAAAACCGAATGCTTAGGCCTAGACTTGAGAATGGGATTGTGATTGAGAATTGGGCTGGGCTACAATAGTCTAATGGGCTAGGCAGCAAATGGGCCCCATATGGTATATTACCAAACCGTGAATAATGGTTAACCAGCTGGAGCAAAGAGAACTCATTTAAGATATTGTTATTGCAAAACAAAAAATAATATCTTAAGACAAGGGTAAATTGGTCAATTGCACAACTATCATCTCTATTAAGAAATTGAATCGCCAGTTAGCCAAATAGTTTTCAAAGGTGACTATTATTCACCTGAGAAATATTTCCAAAAAATAATCCAGAATCAAAACATTTCTCAAAAAATCTAGACCCCTACCATACAGTCTTTTTTTACGTGTGGATCTTGGGAGGGGCTAGGTTGTATGATTAGCAGTTAGGGTTGCCTAGCTTTCTCTCGGTTGGTCCCACATGTCATAGTCGTGTGGAGTTGTGGCACAATTTCCCTTGCCAAGCTCTATTTGTGCTGCTTTTTTCTCTGCCACATGTTAGGATATTTAAGAAAAGCTGTTCAATTTGGCAAATCTAGCCAATCTAGGGCAGAGGACCGAAGAGCCCCGTACTATGGTGCAGAAGAATAACATAGATAAGGACTAAGATTTGAAGCAATATTGTCTACTCTTTCGGCCTTCAAATCTTTTACGATGTGTTGCTTGACGCAGAGCATAAACAATATATTGATCATTTTTAAGGTGCCGCCCCGGTATGATTTCTCTTGTTCTCCACCAATCATTTGGTCCGCAATACCATCTCCCTCGGTGGCCAGATCGTCATGTTTTGCCATGATGGTGACGCTAATGGCGCCAGGTGTGCACTACTCGTTAGTCGGACATGTCACTTTGGACACTTCAACTATCAATATCATTTTAGATTGGGAACAACAGTCATATGCGTAGATCTGTTCCAGGAAATATTTTCCTAATGTTATAGTTCAATCGATTTTTAAAAATATATTAGAGTAGAAATTAGTCATCAAAACTATGGTTTGGAGATCATGACATTGTTATATTTGTGACCAGAGCGTGGGAAGGAGTATGTACAATGACTAAACAGAAAAGGGCGATCCTAAAACACGAGATTTAATCATTCCCTTTACAGACAGCAGAGAAGAAAATCGAAGCCCAAAACACAATATCAAACCTCCCCAACCCTTGTTTACTCGACTATGGCACCGTGCGGCCACCGTTTTGCGCCGCCGTCCGGTCACAAGGGTACACCCTCCCGCCCAGCCATGAGGCGCCGCCAGCCTTCTTCTCCTCCGCCGCGGTTTTCCTACTGATCTCCTCTTCTTCGCCCACGGACTCCTTGGCCTTCTTCTCTTTCTCTTTAGCCGCCAGGCTATTCCTGCAACGCTCTCGCTGCACGTGGATCCGCGCATAGCTGAAGCCCATGGAGGCCATCTTGATCGGCAACCAGAGAGAGAGAGAGAAATGGAGAGATGGTGCCTTTTTGTTTTGGGTAGTGTTCTTGATAGAGGTGTCTGTATTTATAGAAGGTGGGAGTCGGGATTATTAGTATATTTCTGCTCATCTTGTTGATATCTATGGGCTTTCTCCAAGTGGAAGGTGAAAAAGCATCGCCAGGCACGCATGGTGGTGGTGGTGGTGCTGCTGCTGGTACGGCGGCAGGGTGGGCAGAGAACAGCCTCCACTGGAAGATATGATCAGGCACTCGTGTTGGGTGAGCGGTGACGTCAGATCAACTTGAACACCTTCTCGGTGTGGCTCCCTTGTGCAAGTGCACCAAGCTGAATGAACGATTGAACCCTGACATCTTGTTCGGTACTGCTAATCAGGATAATCCATCTGCGTGTCAGTTCCATGTGAGATTTCCTATTTGCCATTTATTATGCGAAGGACTTTATTGACCATGAAGATTTTCAAGACACCATTTGTTGTCCATGCAGATTTTCTAGACACCATTTGTTATCGTGAGAAACGGTAACATTTAATGAGAGATGAATTAGAATATTTAGAAATATAAATTAAATTAGTTTTGAAAATTGCACAAGATAAATTTATCTTAATTTTTATTTAAATATACTCTAATTTTATCTAATATATCTACTTACTACTTAAGAGAATTGCAACATATTCTAACAAAGTAAATTGTAAGTATGTAAATAAAAAAAAATAAGATAGAAAGATCAACTCGGCACAAGGGATTTTTATCTTGTGATATTGACTACATAAATACCACCGATAGTTCACATTGAAGCTCCACAAAGGATATGCTCCCAGTTGGCACGACTCTATCTGTCATTGCTCTTAAGCTACCAAGTCACCAAGACAAGATCTCAAGCACGATGAGCCATCAAACCATTAAGACAAGATCTCACCACTAGCCTCTCTTCCGGTCACTTGGTGTCATGATCACTTCGGAGCTTAAGCCACCAAGGTAAGAATCTCTGCGTCTCTGTACACGTGTGATGAGTCTATGGCTCCTTCGAATATGATCCATACTGCCAATAATCCTCAAATCATACAAGGTCCAATTACAAGATCACGTGCACGACAATTAGACCACCAAGTGAACTCGTTCTTTGCTGTTCATGCTTCCTTGGATGGATTACTATTAAATTCTTGTGATGTTTTATTGCTTAGGAACGTGGGAGAAGCACCACAACTTTACCCGGACGTCACCCCTCGAAGGCCAAGTCTATCCGAACTCGAGGCTGAGCTCTAGTCGTGGTCGGGGTCGTGATCGTGTCACAGGACAGCATGTTAGTAAAACGGACATAACTCTCTCATATGAAGTCTGTTTTAGGCAATCTTGGACATTCTGAAAAACTTACGATGAGCCATTTCCAATGGATATGAGCTCAACCAAATATTCCTTATAATTTAGTTAGAGTCAAATAAATAAGGTGTTGTGGCACTGTATCGAACCATGTTGGGTCTTGTAATCGAGTCAAGGTTGGAGTCCACATTGTGTACACCTCTTTACACGGCTACACAACCCTAGGTCGACCTCCTCACGTCTCTCCTATATATATACAGTAGCCATCGTAGTTTAATCTTGAATTTAGCTTAGATTATTCTGTTTTAGATAGTTTCATCGTTTATCGGTTTGTTAAACCCCAACTCGAGTACTTCATTGGTAATTAGCAATATTCATATTGCATCTACCTATTCTTGCTTGTGTTCTCGATTCGTTTGCAGGAAAAGCCTTCTTAGCGAGGTCAATCGCGTCTTGGCACGGTTGATAACTACGGAGTAGTGGTGTAGTGGTTGCGAGGGTTCTCGATCTGTTTTGTTCGGAGCGCTTTGGATCATCAATGTCGAAGCTCCATCAATCGACTTATCATATTACCTTTCGGAAAATCGGGCAAACGCACATCAAGTGGTATCAGAGTCTCGGTTGCCGTTAGGTAATTTCAGTTATCTTTTATTACCTTTATACTCCTGCTCTTCGAAAAAAAAAGTTTGTGGCGTACATACCTCACTGGTCTTAGAAAATGCAGTAGAAGAGTTTTTGAGTTTGTGTCACTTTCGCAAAAAAAACAAGCAAGAAGCAAAGAGTGCAAAAAAGAAAGAAAGAAGCAAAGTATGCAAAAAAAGAGAGAATCAATTTGCATTGCGAATTTTGTTTCTTTGTGCTTGTGTCTATTATAGTTTCCGGCTTGTTTGAGCTAGTTCTAGGAACGTGTTCAGGCTGGCAACTGTGACGAGTATTGTGGACTTTTATTCAGCTTTGCTAATCTGATTTCATTTATTGCCATTCTTTGCTACTAAATATTGTCTGTCCAAGCTACACCTTCTCTTGATCAGAACGGTTTCTCCCCCATTGCAGCTACCTCACTCGCACCTGATAAGGTATCACAAACCAGCCACCGGTTGTGTCAACTGCGGTGATTGGTAAGAACACTTGCAAGAGCATGAAAAGACGCTTGAGAGTGTGTGACTCCATCTCCACCACCTAGTAGTTGATAGGGATAATTTATTTTTCATTGTTTTCTATCTTCAACTAATCATGGCAGGAGAAGTATTAGATACGAAAGAGTGTGTTTTTGGGAAGAACTTACAATGTTGTTGGATGATCATCGACAATCTATTAATGACGACGTTGACAAGAAGCTTGCGGGAACCAATACCGCATTGCAACGACTCAATGAAAGCATTGCAATACTCAATACACGCTTTGATCGATTGATTAATCCGTCACCGAACAATGGTCGAGTGGATCTTCATGGTGTAACCTATGAACAAGAGGAGTCCGTCGTGAATGATGAAATTTTGAGACAAGAATGTGACGCCTTTGATGAACGACAAAGGAACTGATTGATCTTCAACCGTCAAGATATGAGAGGTAATAATTTTCAGCAACATAACTCACGTATTAATGATGATCCATTTGCTAAGGCTAAGTTTACTATACCATCTTTTGAGGGTGCTTATGATGCTGAAAGGTATTTAGATTGGGAGATAACGGTAGAATAGAAGTTTAATGCCCATTTAGTTCCTGAAGTGCATAGAGTTAGGTAAGCCACTAGTGAATTTAAAAATTTTGCAATCATTTGGTGGAATAGGGTATGCATCGACAGATTAGCTCCTACTACTTAGAATGCTTTAAAGATTGCTATGATTAACAGATTTGTTCCACACTCTTTTAAACGCGATTTGCGTAAGAGATTACAACGCTTAAACCAAGGTGATAGATCTGTAGAAAAATATTACCATGAGCTACAAATTAGTATTTTGCGTTGTGATATTATTGAGAATGAAGAGGCTATAATGACACGCTTTTATGGAGGGTTAAGGCGTGAAATTCAGGATATAGTTGATTACAAAGAATACAATAGCGTTCCTAGATTGTTCCAACTTGCATATCTGGCAGAAAAAGAATTGTAGAGAGCAATTTTGGAAGCACGACCACTTCAAAATCAACACCAGGACAAATCAAAATAGCCCCATGTTCAGCTAACCGGTCTGCTGCCTCCTTCTCGAGTAGGGCGCATTCAGCAGTACCTTCGACACCGTCGCACGTTCCCAAGGTAAGTAAATTCGTAAGTGTGCAGGGTCCAGCCAAGAGCTCTTCTTCAGTTGCTTCTACAGGCTAATCGACTAGGATTGTATGCCACCGATGCAAGAGAATGGGCCACGTCATGAAGGATTGCCCAAGTTAGCGAATATACATTGTAACAGAAGATGGTGGATATGTAAGTGCTAGTGACGTTGAGGATGAATATGCACTTGCAGCTAACCATGCAAGCGAGTGTTAAGTACTTAAATGGAGCAAGCGGAACAACTACAATGCCATAATTTATTTCAGATGTTCCTTATAGTCAAGGGTTATCGTGTTCGAGTCATTATTGATGGAGGAAGCTACAAAAACTTGGTAAGTTCAAATATGATCAAGAAGCTTACTTTGCCGATAAGAAACCATCATCACCCGTATCATATTCAATGATTCAACAACAGTGGTAAGTCGAAGGTAATGCAAACAGTTAGGGTGCATTTTTCTATTGGTTCATACCATGATTGTACTGATTTCAATGTAGTTCCCATGCAAGCATGCTCTCTTTTGCTAGGACGACTATGAGAGTTTGATACTGATGCAACACATCTTGGTAGAAGTAATAAGTATACCCTTATACATAAAGGAAAGAAAATAACTTTTCTACCTTTAACCCCTGCTGAAATTGTGAAATGTGAACAAGACATAGCTGAAAATAAGAGAAACGAGTTTGAGAATGAATCTGAAAATCAACAAGTAGCGAAAAAAGTTTTTTCACCCAATAAGGAGAAAGCAACAACAACATCTAAGTCCGATAGAATTAAACTAAAATGGTGTGTTATGCTTGCTACTAAATCTGATCTTGCTGAAATTTGTGATAATGGGCTGCCATGCTATACTTTGATATGCAAATATGCTTTAGTACAACATCTAAGTCCGATAGAATTAAACTAAAATGGTGTGTTATGCTTGCTACTAAATCTGATCTTGCTGAAATTTGTGATAATGGGCTGCCATGCTATACTTTGATATGCAAATATACTTTAGTTTCGCTTGAGAATATATCTAGTTCTTTGCCTCCTGCTGTTGCTAATCTTTTGCAGGAGTTTGTGGATGTATTTCTAGCTGAAGTAGCCCCGTAATTACCACCTATTCGAGGGATTGAACATCAAATTGATTTGATTCCGGGAACAACTTTGCCAAACCGTTTTGCGCATAGGATCAACCCAGAAGAGACTAAGCAAATTCAGCGACAAGTCCAAAGACAAGGTCTCAAGCATGATGAGCCACTAAGCCACAAAGGCAAGATCTCACCGCTAGCCTCTCTTCCTGTCACTTGGCGTCGTGATCACTTCAGAGCTTGAGCCACCAAGGCAAGGATCTCCGCATCCCCGTACACATGTCTTGTCGTCGCTCCATATTAAGTCAGAAGGTCAACAAGTTTGAGCTACTAAGGCCCAAGATACCAGCGAGTCACCAAAACTCTAAAGTGTCAAAGTACCACTTGGTACAAGTTAGGATCACTTATTGATCCCTTCTTCAAGCTGTAGCACCTAGCTACAACTCCCTCTAGCCTATAAGTGCTAAACACTCTCTAATATTGTGCTTAATCACCTTGGATAATCACTTTAAATATTTTGGTGGCTTGGATGTCTTCTCAAGTGTGTATGAGCTTCCTCTAGACTCCAGCAGTATACCACAAAATTAAATGACTGAGTAGAGGGGTATTTATAGGCTCATACCCATCAACTAGCCATTTTGCTAATGGCTCTGAAAAGCTGTTAACACCAGATGATCCGATGGGAATAGTAGTACTAACACCGGATGATCCGGTGAATACAAACTCAAAAACTAACCATTAGAACTCCACTCACTGCCTCTGTGAATATCGAACACTCTGGTGTGCCTTCAAATCCATCACCAGATCTTTCGGTAAGTTATCTTGAGCCATCCGAGCCTTTGCAACCTCACTATGAAAATGCTCCGTTGCATTCATCCGGTGTTCATTCCATTCACACCAGATCATCTCGTGAGTTAAACCTTCTCTTCTTTTCCCTGTTGCAACTGTCTCTATGATCACCGGACTATCCGGTGAGTTGATCTTTATTTTTCAACACTTGCAATCACTTCTACAAGAAATGCTCCGGTGCTATAATCCAGTGAGCATAAATTAAGCACCGGACCTTCCGGTAGGTTGATCTTCAGTCTTCAGCACTTACATTCTTCTCTGAAGAAATACTCCGGTGTTAGCCACTGCAGATCACCAGACTATCCGGTGAGGTACTCAGTCTTCTCCCCTTTAGTTAAAAATATTCCGGTGAGTTCAACACACAGAGCACTGGACTATCCGATGAGGCTATTAGCCTCTGTGCACAATACTCTGGTGAGTGCAAACTCCTCTGCACCGGATCTTCCGGTGAGATCAATTCTCCTAGGACTTCTCTAATTCAATCAAACTTTGTCTCGACCGTAGTGGCTTCTTGATGTGTTGCATCCATAAGACCTATTAACATATATTCTTGACAAACATATTAGTCCTAATAACTATGTTATCATTAATTATCAAAATCACAATCATAGTCTAATAGGACCATTTTCGCTACAATCTCTCATTTTTTATGATTGATGACAACACAACCAAAACAAGTGAGAAATAATAAATGATACTAATCGTAAAGAGCACAAAGCTTTACCATATTGCTTGGATGCATGTTCTTACCATTTAGTCTCCTTTGTTATGGCTCCTCCTTTCTCTATTGCCACTATCTCCCTTGATCGATCTATGCAACAACTTCTCTCCTTTATCGACCTAAGTGCCTCATGTTGCTTCTTTATCTTCTTCATCTCCTCCTTTGTCAACTTCGGCATTTCTAGCCATCTTGTATCTTATTTCTTATTTTGGTCATCAAACTTTTCCCTCTTTATTAACAATCTTAAAAAGAGCTACAAAATATATTGAACTCGAGGAAAAGTGTTAGAGCACATGGGAGAGGGTTTCATAAATCATAATCCAATGAAATAATACCAATTGTAAGGATATGAGACATTGATATCAATTGTGATAGACAAACAAGGATTAAAATTCATGAAACTCACATGATATAATCTAAACTCCCATTTTATGTGTTCATACATATAATGAGACCCACTTGTGAATACCACTTGTAAAAATGTATTAATATATGCACATCTAGATAATAAATAGAGGTAGAAAGTTTAACTCATATCATGCATGGAAGTAGCTTAAAAGTAGAAATGAATTTACAATGATACCAATTGAAGCATTTAAGCATTGCATACCTTCGAGGACGTATTAATTTTTCCATGAGACTATAAAAGATACATCTAATAACATATGTTAGTCTCAAAATCACAACCCATAGGATATCATCTCCCTAAATGTGTGCATACAAGTTTTAAAAACTTACGAGATATATACACTTATTATTAATAACAATGAGAATAATACCCTATAGATTGGTTCATAGAATATAAAAGATACCAATTATGAAACTAATATCATAAAAAGAACCTATAACTGTCAAACCATGTAAGTTGCTCATAAAAAAGAGACAAACACAAGTAACCTACTATATGAAAACCTATACTAGACATTGCAATAAATTGAAATATGCACATACAATCCTAGACAAACCAAATGAGTTACAAAAATTCAAAGATTTTATATCTAACTCCATTACATTTTTTTACCTTTGGATATATGATGACCAGGATCTTTATCAAAATATCCAATCTTATACACTTGACTTCTTTGCTTGAACTTTCACTTCATTTTGTGAGCCAAATTTCTAAATCCTATAGCCATCTTGAACTTCAAGTCTTCTTTGGAACCCAAACCGATTGAGACCCTTTAGGTCGGTGATGACTTTCTTGGACACCCAAATAGGCTGGTTCCACCATCAATTCTTTCTCCTAACCATATATATAACCACCTTGTCATTGTTCTTTTTCTTAAGCTTGTAGTGGTTGTTTTTGAGCTTAAATCTTCATCTTCACTCACTCATCTGTCTATGCTTACAAATGCTTTGGCTCTTCCATTTTGTCTTCCTCTTACTCTTGGTCTTCTTCTCCTTATTGATGTGATCAATTGTTTTGATCAAGTCTTCTAAGGAGATTGGATGATCAATCTTGGTGTTGATTCTCTTGATGTTCATCGCTTGATGTGTTTTGATCATCCTCTTCATAGCTCTCTTCATCTTTATTTTCATCTCCATCATCTTCGCTTAAGCTTGACTCTTGCTCTTGCCTTCTCATCTTCATCTTCATATGTAGGCATGGTGCTTACTTGCTTATAAGAGAAATGTTCTTGCCGTAGAATAAGGAAGAAGCTTCAACCCCTATGTTCATGGTTATCTTCTAGGCGGTGATCTTGCCGAACACTTGACTTGGAGTTATCTTCTTGATGTCATTGTTGTCGTAGATGATAAAGACTATCAACTTGTACTTTGGAAGAAGAGTTTGAAGCATTCTTCTTACCACTTGATCATCGTCAATTGACGTTAAACCTAACTCATTGATCTCATTGACAAGAATATTCAAACGTGAGTACATGTCATTACCACTTTCATGGATAAATTATTTGATGCTTAGTAACAAGCACATGATATTTCTCATTGCACACATTCTTTGTGCTTTCATATATTTCAATGAGACTATTCCAAATACCATGTGAATTGGTGAGAGAATAAACACGATTAAAAGCATTAATATTTAAAGATGATAAAATTATACTCTTCGTCAATGCATCTAATTTCCTCTCCTTATTGGTGATGCGAAATCTCATCCCTTTCTTGGTGACTTTCCAAACTTCTAAACATTTAGCTTGCAAATAACAAGATATTAGAATTTTCCAACGGACAAAATTTTTACCATAAAAAAATATAGCACTATGATTATCCATCCTAACCCCGAACATCACAACCCTAGAATGTTAAGCCTATCAAGAGCACGAGGCTCTTATATCAATTGTGAAGAACGGTAACGTCCTAAGAGGAGGTGAATTAGGACACCTAGAAACCTAAATCAAATTGGCTAAAAAACTTCACAAGATAAGCCTATCTCAATTTCTATCTAAATATACTTTAAGTTTATCTAGTGTATCTACTCTACCGTTCAAGAGTATTGCAACCTACTCTAGCAAAGTAAATTGCAAGTATGTAAATACGAAAACGTAAATAAGGTAGAGAGACAAACTCGACACAAGGATTTTTTATCTCGTAGTATCGATAGCATGAATGCCAGCCACCCCTAGTCTACGTTGAAGTTCCACAAAGGATATGCTCCCAGTCAGCATGACTCTTCCGGTCACGGCTCTTGAGCTACCAAGTTACCAAGACAAGATCTCAAACATGATGATCCAGCAAGCCACCAAAGCTAGATCTCACCACTAGCATCTCTTTCGGTTGCTTGCCGTCGTGATCACTTCAGAGCTTGAGCCACAAAGGCAGGATCTCCGCATCCTCGTACACGTCTTGCCACCGCTCCACACCAAGTCGGAGGGTCAATAAGCTTGAGCCACCGAGGCTCAAGATACTGACAAGTCACCAAGACTTTAAGACGCCAACGTACCACTCAGTATAGGCCAGGATCACTTCTTGATCCCTTCTTCAAGTTGCAGCACCTAGCTACAACTCACTCTAGGCCTATAAGCACTAAACACTCTCTAATCTTGTACTAAATTGCCTTGGATATTCACTTTAAGAACTTTGATGGCTTGGATATCTTATTAAGTGTGTATGAGCTTCCTCTAGACTCTAGTAGCATGGCACATCATTAAATGACTGAGTGGAGGGGTATTTATAGCCTCAAACCCGCCAACTAGCCGTTTTTCCAATGGCTCGAAAAAGCTATTAACACCGGATGACCCGATAAGAACAGTAGTGCCTTCAAATCCACTCCGGTTGGAACTCCACTCACTGCCTCTGTGAACACTGGACATTTCGATGTGACTTTAAATCTATCACCGGACTTTCCGGTGAGTTATCTTGAGCCATCTGAGCCTTTGCAGCCTCTCTGTGTAAAATACTCCGATGTATTCATCCGGTGTTCATTCCATTCACACCTTACCATCCGATGAGTTAAACCTTCTTTTCATTTCACCAAAAATACTCAGGTGCAACTATCTCTGTGACCACCGAACTATCCGATAAGTTGATCTTCATCCTTCAACACTTGTAGTCGTCTTTGCAAGAAATGCTCCGGTGCTATAATCCGTTGAGCATAAACCAAACACCAGACCTTCCGATGGATTAATCTTTAGTCTTCTGTACTTGCATTTTTCTCTGTAAGAAATACTCTAGTACTATCCAATGCAGATCACCAAACTATCCGGTGAGGTCCTCAATCTTCTCCCCTTTATCAGAAATACTCCGATGAGTTTAACACACAGAGCACCAAACTGTCCGATGAGACTATCAGCCTATATACATAATACTCCAGTGAATACAAACTCCTCTACACGAGACCTTCATGTGAGGTCAATTCTGTTGAGACTTCTCCAATTCAATCAAATTTTGTTCCGACTCTGATAACTTTTTGATATATTACATCTATGAAACCTACTAACATATATTTTTAACAAACATATTAATCGTAATGATTATGTTATTATTAATCACTAAAATCACAATCGTAGAATAATAGAACCATTTTTCTTACAGTTATGAAAAACAAAACATGTGCCATTCAGAGGATAAACAAGATTACTGGGCAGAAATAACAATTATGTAGTTATTGTCTCTTCACCAAGCTTGTTACAACCTTCAACAATAGTAGATACAAAATTCGGGCAACAAAACTAGATACAAGGCGTGGCAACAGCGCCATTACCATACTTGATCATGTTCATCACAGAAATACAGCAACATCGTTGATCAGAAAATACCGAATGCTAAAGGAGCACAGATAGACAACATATGGCGCTACCTCTTTTGGGGTACCCGATTAGCATATTCTAGTGCTTAGGCTTGAGCAACGTTTGGCAGAATGAACCTAGAGCGTCTGAAGCATCCAGAAGTGGAGGAAGAGTGAAAGGCGGGAGAACACCACCTTCTTGACGCTTGTTGGTCGGAGGGTTCCTGTCAAGTGTGAACGCCATTGCGGCCTGCTGCTTGTTGAGCCCGTCCATGATGCAGGAGAACGCTGCGAAGGTGACACAGCTGTGGAACATTGCTTGGGGTGCACCTGGTTTGGGAGAAGATTCAAGCGTATAAGAAGGACATCTTACAGTTCATGGTTCCAGAAAAGGATGTTTCCAAATTGATTTTCAGGTAGGTAAGTTGTAACAGCCTGGACATACGAGAACAAGACTGGGAATACACTTTTAATGCTAACTTATTATTTTGCAAGGGTGGATATGTTCGTCACATCCATTGTACTATAAGAACAAAAGCAACTGAAAAGACCAACTTGTTATATAATGTTACTATTTTAGTGCCAATGAAGATAATACTGCTATTTTAGTAATCACATTATGCTGATGAAATTGAAAATGAAATAACAGACTAGCTGAATCTAATAAGCCAAAAATTTGCCAAAGCTTCATTCCCCCTTCGTGCTCTTCTTTGTTTTCTCTTCAATTTTTGGCCTGACTGTTGGGTGTCCTACATAGCTTCGATCAATGTTTACATACTTGAACCAGGCTTTCCTTGGTTTTTTCAAGGAAAATCCATGCCTCAGTATGTTTCTTTCAGTTCAAAGAGCAGAGCTTAAGTTGAAGTCATGCAAATGGTACCAGTTTCTATTCAATAGAGTCTAATGTGCCAAATCTTAATTAGACTGTTACTCAACCACCTGCCATTTCCAACCATAAAATGAAATAATCATGTGACCTGAACATGCCAAATCCCAAAGCAAAAAACAGTTATATGGTTTGTCTTTCTTCAGATAACTAAAAGAGTGCTATAATAACTAAAGCCGAAATGTCTTTATGTATATTTAAAACATTTTAAATGATAATTGGATCTAGGACACTACAAAAGTGTGGCATTCGATGAGTAAACAATAAATTTGATTGTTTGTTGATGGACACTAGAAAAGCAAGATCATTTGCCGGAACAAATTGCCATTAAAGTAATACAAATTGAAAATTAGGAGACTAGGGCATGAAAATCCCGTCTGCCCTTCGATTCAAAACCAGTTTAGATGCCAAATCCAAACCCAAGGGCATCTTAAAAAGTTACAGGCCAAACAGCATCCAAACGAGTCCCAACTTCCAAGCCCATGGTTAATAAGTCTTTTTCATGCCTTCTCAAAATATTCTCAAATCCAAATTTAAAAAAAAATATTGAAGGGCACAGTATGTTCCCACAAATAGCCATGATTTCGTAGTGTACAATGGAGAATTACAGATTTTAGAGTCTACTCCAAGAATTGCCACACTTTAATGGTGTCCTAGAGCAAATTTTGTGAATTTTAATTATGTTAACAGCTGGTCAGATTTACAAATGAGGCCTTCATCAACCCCTGGGAGAGTAACTGAACAAAACCATGCATGCTCTGTTGTTTGCTCAGAGACACCCTCTACCAGAGAACAAGTCACTTTCCAGGTGACCAACTGGAAGGTGGATGAGCAAACTTCTTTGATTTTGGCCTAGAGTCATTTTTTGTAATTTCCTTTTGTAATGCATTATATTGAAGATCCCAGTGAGCATGATACAAGCACCACATAACGGCCTATATTCCTGTCGATGTATGAAAAGGAAGTGCATCTGAATGCACAGCATATTAATTATCAACATCATTTGCTACTAACGAATTGCTTAGCAGAGGTGAACTGCCCATATGGTAACTGTGCAAGCAAGCATTGCATTCTACATAAACAATTCAACATTATGAACAAACTACAGCACAAAAACCAAGCTAATATTACTACAGTAGCTATATCAACCACATAAAAACACTCATTTAAATGTTAAAGGTTCTCCATAAGAGCGAAATCAAGAACAACAACATCATAAATCAGGTTAGTCTGACACATAATTTATCATTGTATGCTTTAACCTTTAAGACTTTGTTGAAATAGAAGCAGGGTGCTTGGTACATACTTTAATTTAAAGTTTTGTATATGATGATTCAGCATGTAAAGAACAAGGGGATCCTGTATGGCAAGTTCATACCTATAGTCCCCAACCAGACAAGGAACTTATAGGGATACAAATTGCAAGCACTTGTATTTTGCAGACTTGTAACCTTCACAAGATTTCAATATAGCATTTTCACAATAATTTGACTCGACTTCGCAGGCTAAAAATAGGATTAGTTCTCTTCTAATTGATTCTACTACTTTCGTTACAATGCAAACTTCAAGCCAACAGAAAAGAACTTCAAAAGAGTCCCAAGAATGTCTAGAGTCAAAATAGCAAGAACAATACTGCAAAAATAATCTTCCAAGGATTTTCAGTTAACAAGGCTGCTATCAACAATCATATAGACATTCAATTTTCATACCTATAGGAACATACAGAGGAAGTTGACAGTAAACAGACAAAAGCATTTAATGAATATTCTAAGCACTATGCAGTTCTGTGGTTACTCATGGAACTAAAGTAGATATTTTAAAATATCCCCATCCATCCCACAGTAAAAAAAAGGTACAAAAATTCTTCTACAAACTAAGATAGACAGAAAAGCATGGATAGCAATAATATCTCAAAATTTTACTCAACGATAACTTGAATAGTAGATACTAGAAAAAATTAAGAGATTGAAGAAATACATCCAGCATCAATCGCAATATTTGTAATAAAAAACTGCAACAACCACCATGTAATTTTGCTAAAGATACTATTCTAAATAATACCAATGATGGTTCCACGTAGCTGTACCTGGAAAGCTCAAAGCAAGGCCTGTGCAACAACCAGCCATGCCAGCATTGATCACTGCAATGGATAGTATTTAGTTGATAATGGATATTTGCATCTTTATATGCTAACAGAGAAATGAAACTATAGTGAACTGCTGACCATCATCTTTCCCTCGCAGTCTTCTCAACAAGCACATGATGAAACTTTGAACACCAGCAAGAGCTGCAAAAGTCTAATACAAAGAAAAAGAGGTCATATGAGCAATCTTTCCTATGATAGGATAGTACAATTTCTATATCCAAAATATTTACATGAACATTATGATCAATTAACCTTGGCAGAAGATCCAGCATTGCTGAGTGAAGCCTTCATACCTTGGTTCGTGATCAAACCTTTTCCTGAAAAAGAAATCAAATAATGAAAATAAGTGAAACTTTAGAGAATAAAACTAAATGTTAAAGCACATGCCGACATACTAAGAAACCTTCGCCTGATTGCACTTTGTAAAGTAGATCATTAAATAGTGGAAGATTTAACACATATTAACTTAAAGTAAAATATAACAGAACACTTGATTGCTATCCATATTGGAAACCATAGAACAAACTAGACTAGTGGAACGACAAGAGGGTCACATGACATCATCCTATCTGTTTGTTTGGCCAGTTGCCGTGAAACCTTGGTAAATCTTGGCCGCATTTGTAGAACAGGAGGTGTAACATCAGAATTTGTCCAAGAATTGAATTACCCCCCTCCCACCATCTTTTTTTCTTTTAGGTAGGCCATGAGATTTGAATATTTCTATTTCTTTTGACACTAGATTTTCATAAAAAGAGACTTCTTGATGTTTATCGATACTTCCATACTCAGGTTGACAGTTGGACATTACTCCCCTTAGCCAACTAAGGAGTCCATTTCCATCGACCCATACAGGAGATGGAGGAGAGCTCCGGAATGGATGTGGAGTTTGAGGAGAGGCGAGGTGAACTCACCATTTTGGCCATGCCCTATTCCACCAAAGCTTTCTCCTCTGGTGAAATGTGTCTTCATCGATCTTGCCACGCTAACCTCACCAACAAGCTATCCTCTGCTGGAATGAGTTAACAACATACCAACGGTGTTTTTTCCTCAATCCCCTCCGAGTTACATGTCACCTTATCATGTTTTGGTTCCGAAAGGATTCTCCAGTGGTCAGAATAACAAATTGCAAGCATTCACTACTACCTAAAATAACCAAACAATCCCCCAGACGACAATGTGGTTGACGAATCAACCCCCGGAGTTCTATATGTACAGTTATTCAGATTGCCAATTCATCGATTGCAGAACAAATTCATAGCAATCGCATCACCCTCCCATCCTAACCTACCAGGCTACCACACAACTAACCCCATCCAGGACGATGATTCATGTTCTTCCCACAACTCCCCAAAAGAAGCCCGAATCATTCATAGGCGCGGGAGCTAACACGCCCGGAACTAACTAGTAGAGCATGACAATGAGCACACCCAAAATCAAGAATTAAAACGACCGGGGCGGGGGGGGGGGGGGGGGCGTGACAAGGAGAAGAAATGGGGAGACCGTATCCGACGAGCGAGCCGACGAAGGCACCGGCAGCGAGGTCCCCGGTGGAGCGCAGGAGGCAGACAACGGGCGCGGCGAGCGGCGTCGACGGCGGCGCGCCGAGCTCGTCCCCGTCCCAATCGCGCCCGCGCCTCGCCGACATCTCTCTTCTCTTGCTGCGCTCCCTTCTCTCTCTCGCTCCCTTCCGCTGGGCCTCAGTGTTATCTTGAGAGGGTTCATCGTTGTCGGGTGGTGGGACCGAGGGTACAGGTGGCACGTGAGGCTGTCAACTAGGCCCCACCTGACAGGAAGGTTTAGGCTCCAAGTCTGTTTGGGACAAGGAAAGCTCGATTCTTTTCCTTTGGAAAACGGAACATAACCTATGTTCATACAACTCTACTTACTCAATACTGGCTGCCCCTACATTCTACCAAAAATATAAATATTCGACATAATAGCATTAAATGCAAATACAAAGTATGAAAATATCGGTACAACATAGAAGCATCACTAAACAAATACGTCATGAGTGATGATGTAGTTTAATTTTAGACAGTATCTGAAAGAGGGCGATGAGATTATCCTCTAATTTTTCTCCTAATATCTTTATTTATTTTCATTGGTAAAACAAGTGTTATATATATAGCCGTAGCCGGAAACGAGGTAGGGAGGCTGGAGGATAAGCGTGAATGACAAAAGTGGATAAATTATTCGAATTTCGACCATAGAGCCCTAGAGCTCAAAGGTCAAGATGATTACTCACGTGATCATACGGCTAGTAGATCGAAAAACCCAACTATAATTGCGGCCTTAATTTTTGGTGGCCTTTGCCACTAAGTAGTCGCCAATATAGAGCATGAGATTTCGAGGATGAACCTCGCTTCTCGGAGTTCGATGCATCTACAAATGAAGAAGGCATACAAGACTACGGTGTCAATGTGCTCTCTACTGGTTAGCTACAGGACTCGATGTTGGTTACTTCTGGCCATGAGGACCCTGACACAAGTAATAGTGATGATAGGGCGTGATAAGAAGAGTCGAGTCCATCAAGACATCCCACACCAACATACATTCAAGATGAGCACCAACGTTGCGGGAATCGCCAGACGTTGCCTGGACGGATGATATTTTGGCTCATTGGGCTGAGAAGGTAACGAAGGTCAATTTATTTCTGGTACTAAGGCACAAAAATCCTACTCTCCAATTCAACTCAAGGGATGTTGAATACTCTAGAAGGGGAATGTTGGTTGGAGGACATTGTAAGGGTTATCATTGATGCACATCAACAGGCAGAAGCCTCTATCTTGGCAAGATCTACCACTCAGACGAGTAGCTCATGCCAAAATAGTTACGACTAAGATTCATTAGGTTAGTGGAGAGAGGCTAAACCATCCCATGAAAGGATGTGTGCCCGTGACCGGCAAGCATGCCGTACATTGCCTTCTCGATATCACTCTATGCGAGATCTATGATGCGACACAACAAATGTTGCAATAGGGTGGAACATCAAAATAGATCTCCCAGCAGGGCCAGGACAAGTTCTAGGAATCATGCTAATACAATTCCTAAAGGTTAGTGCTATGTTTCCAACTACTGGAGAAGCAAGGTGGTGGTTATTGGGTGTTAGGCATTTACACCTAACCTCCGAGCAATACACTGGAAGGAAATATTCTAATGCATCATGTCGAAAAAGTAATATGGAATTTCTAATTTGGTAGAATTCCTCGGATCTATACAACAGCTATCCAAGCTACTGGTGGGGATGAGAAATTTATGGCCAATTACCTCCCTACGACGCTTAAAGAGTCTGCCCAGTCATGATTGACCAATTTGCCTATAGAATCAGTTTACTTGTGGGAACACTTGTATGAACTTTTCTTGACTAACTTCCAAGAAACCTATTTGCGTCTTGAAAAGAAAGATGACTTGCATCACCTTTACCAAGAGAACGATGTGACTCTACGGTAGTTCATCAGGAGATTAGTAACATCAGGAATACAATTTCTGAAATTACTAACTCCTTAGTGATTTGAGCTTTCTGACGAGGAGTGTAGAACAAAAGGCTAACTGAAGATATGGCTGTGCATCTGCCTCAAATTTTCTAGGAGCTATTCAAGATGGATGATTATTGTGATGCAACTACAAAAGCGGTTGATTGGAGCCATTCCCTCAATAAGGAGGATAAGTTCCCTCAGCTTGGCCTAGAAGGTGAGACTTCCAAGTTAGCCAACAAGTGCAAGCATAAGAAGAAGGTTGATAAGGCTATGAAAAAGAAGAAGGTTGAGGCGCCAAACGTTATAGCCATAACCCATGACAATGACTTTAGGTCCCGTCATTTTCTCGATAAGGGTAAGAAACCCTCATCGGAGGAGGGCACGAGTAGTAGGCGGTGTCCTATTCACAAATCAAGTATATATAACTTGGCTACTTGTAAACATGTGGAAAAGAACTTGGGAAAAAATCCTCAAGTAGGCCTTCTAACTCTAAACCCTGACAACACGAAGAAGATGATGATATGTTGTTCCAGAGCAGTGAGCACAAAATTAGCCATATGTTTAGGGGATGTTCTACCTACAAGTCGAAGGACATTACAAGCGCATCGAATGGGAGGTTTGTGCTACAGCTCCTTTGGTGCCAAAGGTCCTCAAGTTGTCAAAAAAATGCATATTACATTCGACAAGAATGACTATCCTAACTCAATTAGTCACCCCAGTCATTATCCAATTGTGGTTCCATCAACAATTACAAGGTAAATCGAGTTCTTTGAATATCTTTTCCTTGGTGCTTTGGATGCAATGCAGGTACATAAAACAAAGATTGAACCTATGAAGCATGCCTTCCAAGCATAATCTCTAGTTCTTCTACTCCTGGTCACCTTTAGGATGCGAGAATTGCCAAATAGGAAAAAATATGTTTGGTGTGGTAGATTTCAAGATGGCATACAACGCTATTCTTGGTTAGCTAGTGCCCACTATGTGTACCAATGTGTGATGTTGTTATGGCGAAAAGGAGTCATTAAGATACATAGAGATAAGTGTATGGCTCTGAAGTGCGATAAGAAAAGCCTCGAGCTAGTTGAGCAATTGTTTTTGCATGATGTTCATTTTGTGCAGACTCAATCCAATCACTCTAGACTTAAGATAACTCCTAAGTCCAATGTTGATATCAAGACTATTCTTGATACAGATGGTGTCCCGATCTTCACGATATAGGATCACGAACAATATAACTAGCTTCAAAGAAGCCGGATAACTAGCTGCAAGCAGCTGGATTACAGTGCAACCTGGCAAATAAAACTTGAAGCTAACCACCGTCCTTAACCGGTAACCTGAATCGAGGATTCATCCAATCACACTCTCAAAGAGCCAACAAACACAGCATGGAATCAACGGACTAGGAGCACCAATTGGGAGCTAATGACGCGGCCGCTTCTGTAATCCCACGAGGAAACCACAAGAGCAAAGGGGTAGAGATCACTCTTTGAATTTGTTAGCACACAGCTGAACAAAGGGGTTTGTATTTCGATTATCAAAAGTCTGGTTACCATAGTGATACAAGGGGGTATTTATACTAGGAACAACCCTCCTAGCTAGGTGTGAAAGGTTGGTGGAGTTTCCTTGAAGATAAGCTAGCTGAAAGGTCTAAAGTCGAAGAGTCTCACGTGGTCTATTCAGCTTCTGGCAGTCTTTAGTAAATTAGCCATTACTCCTTATTGGGAAGTCAAAATGATGAACAGTTTATTGGGTGTGAAAGTAGACTTGATTATCTTTCCAACCATGTGTATTATGCATGCCGAATCATCACAGTCTTGGTCATATGACTCGTGGAAGTTGAAGCAGTTGTCACAAGACTGAGAGTACTGAAGGTTGTGGAGGCGGTCGAGGCCCCTCTTTGTGGTCGATGAGGTGGTCAATGAGATCGACCACTTCCTCTTCGTGGACGTTGTTTCTTCTTCGTGGTCGAGTATCTCGCTGCACTTCTCAGAACTGGTCGAGGATCACGCAGCGCTGCTCAGAGCTGGTCAAAGAGCACGCAATGCTACTCGGAACAACTCGAGGAGTATGCGACGCTGTTCGGAGCTAGTCGAGGATTACGTGGTGCTGCTTGTAGGCCTTTGTATTCAGAGCAATGTCCTTCTCTTCAAGTGTAAACCTTAGCAAAACAAATTTACAACATTTAGGTAGTATAAAATTCTCATCATTATTAAAGTTTAACTCAGTAAGAAGCGAGTTCACCTCTTCTTGTATCTTTTTGGCACGGCTTCGTGTAATTGGCCCTTGGACTAGGGGTTAAGAATCTTGGTTTACATGACTGGTTGGGATGTTCGCATCATCCTTCCCCTCTTGAAAAGGATTCGTCCTCGAATCTGACTCATCTTCAGCAATGAAGGGTGACAAATCAGTGATATTGAATGTTGTGCTTACACCATATTCTTCAGGAAGCGCAATCTTGTAAGCATTGTCATTGACTTTGGCCAAGACTTTGAATGGTCCATCTGCTTGAGGCATTAACTTGGATTTATGCTTGTCTGGAAAGCGTTCCTTGCGTAGATGTACCCAAACCAGATCACCCGGCTGAAAAGTCAGCTTCTAGCGATGCTTGTTGGCCTTCGCAACATAGCATTTTTTTTTCTTCTTAATTTATTTCTTAGTCTTTTCATGTATCTTCTTGACATATGCAGCACGCTTTGAGGCTTCCATGTTACTCCTTTTCTGCAATGGTAGAGGTAGCAAATCGATAGGAGCAATCGGTTTGAATCCATATACAATTTCAAATGGACACATGTTAGTGGTAGAGTGTACTGCCCTGTTATAAGCAAATTCCACATGTGGTAAGCATTCTTCCCAGTCTTTCAAGTTCTTCTTGATCACCGTTCGCAGAAGCATTCAAAGTGTTCTATTCACCACCTCAGTTTGCTCATCCGTTTGTGGGTGACATGTTGTGGAAAACAGCAACTTTGTTCCAAGTTTTGCCCACAACATCTTCCAAAAGTAGCTCAATAATTTCGTGTCGCGATCTGAAACAATTGTCTTTGGCATCCCATGTAATCTCACAATTTCCCTAAAAAATAGATTTGCTATATGGGAAGCATCGTCGCTTTTATGACACGGTATAAAATGAGCCATCTTTGAGAATCTATCAACAACAACAAAAATGAAATCCCTTCCCCTCTTAGTTCTAGGTAATCCCAACACAAAATTCATACTAATGTCCTCCCAAGGAACACTCAGAACAGGAGGTGGAATATATAAACCATGGGGTTTCAGTTTTGACTTAGCTTTGTGGAATGTGACGCAGCGCTGCACAAATCTCTCAACATCTCTTCTCATCTTTGGCCAATAGAAATGGTTGGCCAGTAACTCATAGGTCTTATCACATCCAAAGTGACCCATTAATCCACGTGCATGTGCTTCCTGAAACTCCCATCCTTTCCCATTTTTACATTGCGCATATGGTTCTGAAAATTCAGAGTCTCTACCATACAATCTTTCAAACTCTCTAGGCTAGGCACCTTCACCTCTAGCTGATTCAACAAGATATTTTTACAAGACAAAGCATCAGCCACAAGATTGTCCTTACCTTTCTTGTATCTCACAACATATGAGGAAGTTTCTATGAACTCAACCCACTTGGCATGTCTACGGTTCAGTTTAGCTTGGCCCTTCAAGTACTTTAAAGCCTCAAGATCTGAACGAATAACAAATTCTTTTGGCCACAAGTAGTGTTGCCAAGTTTCAAGTACTTGAACCAAAGCATACAACTCTTTATCATATATGGAATAATTCAATTGTGCACCTCCTAATTTTTCACTGAAGTATGCTACAGGTTTTCCTTCTTGCATGAGCACACCTCCTATACCAATTCCACTAGCATCACATTCAACTTCAAAAGTTTTAGTGAAATCAGGTAAAATCAATAAAGGTGCTTTGGTCAAACATTTCTTTAGTTCTTGAAAAGCATGTTCTTGTGATTCTCCCCATTCAAATGCAACACCTTTCTTTATCAATTCATTCAAGGGTGCAGCTAGGGTACTGAAATCTCTCACAAATCTCCTATAAAAACCAGCAAGATGATGAAAACTTCTTACCTGGCTTATATTCACAGGTGTTAGCCAATCCTTGATTGCCTTCACCTTTGATTCATCCACTTCAATCCCCTTTCCTGAAACAACAAAGCCAAAAAAACACAACCTATTTTATACAGAAGGTGCAGTTCTCAAGGTTAGCGAATAATCTTTCTTTTCTAAACACATCCAAGACTTGCCAAAGATGATCAACATGCTCCTTAAAAGACTTGTTGTAAATTAGGATATCATAAAAGTAAACCACAACAAATTTACCAATGAAAGATCTCAAAACATGGTTCATTAATCTCATGAAAGTGCTAGGAACATTAGTCAAACAAAGGAATAACTAACCATTCATACAGTCCAAACTTTGTTTTGAAAGCAGTTTTCCATTCATCGTCAATTTTCATTCTTATTTGATGGTAACCACTTCTCAAATAAATTTTAGTGAATATTATGGAACCACTCAACTCATCTAGCATATCATCTAGCCTAGGAATAGAGTGATGATAGCGAACAGTGATATTATTTATGGCTCTACAATCTACACACATCCTCCATGAACCATCTTTCTTTGGCACCAAGATCACATGAACATCACAAGGACTTAAACTTTCACGTACATAACCTTTATTTAAAAGTTCTTGCACTTGCCTTTGAATCTCCTTTGTTTCTTTGGGGTTGGTGCGGTATGGTGGTCGATTTGGTAGTCCAGCACCCGGAATGAGATCGATTTGATGTTCAATGCCACGCAAAGGAGGAAGTCCAGCTGGGGTTTCCTTTGGAAACACATCTTCATAGTCTTGCAAAAGATGAGACACAGCACTAGGAAGAGATGCTATATCGTTAGCTGAAAGCAATATATCTTTGTACACAAGTACAAAGAGTACTTGATCTGGGCGAGTCCTCACATTTCTTATTTCAGATTTGTTGGCTAACATGACTAGATTCTCTCCCTCTCTTTTCTTTTTATCTCTCACATTTGGTTTGTGGCTCTCACTCCCCGAATTGTGGGTGGCACTCAGATTATTCTTTTTTCCTTTTTCTCGCTCACTCTCCACTTTTACTTCCAAACTCTTTTGCAAATGTTTAGTCATGATTTGCTAAGGGGTCATGGGCTTAAATAACAAATGTTTGCTTTTCCACTTGAGAGTGTAGTGGTTGGCGCGTCCATAATGAAGGGATGAATGATCGTATTGCCAAGGCCTTCCCAACAGCAGATGGCACACTGTCATGGGCACAACATCACACTCTACAATATCAATATATTCACCAATCTTGAATGGAACTTCTACCCTATATGCAATCTTGATATCTCCTGAATCATTCAACCATTGCACATGGTATGGGTGTGGATGCCGCAACAGCTTCAAATCAAGCTTTTCGATCATCTCTTTACTTGCAAGATTATGGCAACTCCCGCCATCAATGATTACCTTGACAACCTTGCCCTCAACCTTGGCTCTTGTTTGAAACAAATTATGACGTTGTCCATTTTCAGCTTCCTTCAGCTGCACACTCAATATTTGAGCCACAACAAGAGCAACACCACTCTCATATTCACATGTTGTTGGATCCTCATTTTCAGGGGCATCATCATCTTCAACATCTTGCTCTTCTTCACTAGCTGATTCATACTCGCCATTCTCATTCACAAGTATGGTGCGGTTATTTGGACACTCTTTTATAACATGTCCACGTCCTCCATACTTGAAGCATTGAATTCCACTACTCTTAGTTGTATAACCCATGGAAGAAGTGGTGGATGTTGTAGGTTTACTGCTCTAACTTGCAGCAATGATTTCTTTTCCACGATGAGCATTGGAACATACACCATCACTCGAGCGTGTAACGGTTCCTCGAGTTGCAGTAAACCATGAGGCATTCTTGCTTGTATTGGCTGCAACTCTAGTGCTATAAGGGCTGACTTTGCTTGACTTCGCATCTTGCTGCAATTGACGCTCGGCCTTGCTTGCTTGATGCACTAGTTCGACCAAATTTTGATATGGCTGAACTTCAACAATACGTTGAATATTATGGTGTAAACCTGACTTAAACCGTGCCATAGATTGTTCTTCATGCTCATTTATATTAGCCCTGATAATAGCCTTCTCCATTTATTTGTAATATTCTTCAATGGAGAGATTACCTTGCTTCAAATTCTGCAGCTTATTAAAAAGATCACGCCGATAATTCCTCGGCACAAATCGACCTCTCATTTCTCTTTTTATTTCAATCCATGAGACAATAGCAGGTATCCCACATCCTCTCCATCACGGATAACTTGCTCCCACTAGATTAGAGCATAATAATCGAACTCGAGAGAAGCCATTGCCAACTTCTTTTCTTCTGAATAGTTATGCATGCGAAATACCTTATCAACTTTCAGCTCACATATGAGATAAGCTTCAGGATCAGATCCTCCATCAAATTTAGGCATGGTAAATTTCAATTTACCAAACCTCTCTTCCTGGGGTTGATTACGTGCTCGATTGCCTTGACGTCGATCTCTTCTTCTTCTTCATGATCATTGTTCACTCGACCATGACCTCTTCCCCTGCCATGCACATCATTGTTTCCATGTTCTGGACGTGGTGGTCGATGACCATGGAAAGCATCATGTTTTTGTTGTTGTCTTGCATGCTAGGCAATAGCTTCTGCATCGGTTTCATCAACTTCCTCAGATTGATTACTCTCACTATCAAAGGCTCGTTAATGACCACGAACAAGATTCATGAGGGCTTGAATGTCTTCTGAGCTCCTCTCTAGTTTCTCCTCCAAGCTTTGCTTCAACTCATTGAATTGAGCAAGAGACACACATTCCTCCGGATTAATCACCATCTTTTCTTCACAGTTAGTGATACTCGAGTAGAAAAATGTGTGGAATAGGAGTATGTGGAATCGCACAACCTCACCATCTCTTACCAACCCAAACTCTTATGTTCTCCCTGCAGATTACAGAAGTAAATGTGTGGTGGTACAAGTGATGGTTAAGCGAATACATGACCAGATTTTGGTTTACAGAGGCTTGTTTGTGGAGCTAGGTGGGGAGTTGATGCACAAGGAGCAATCTGAATTCTAGTTATTGTAAAGCTAAGTAACAATCCAAACTAGAGTTCAATGCCTACTGTTGATCACAAGATATGAATGAAATATATGGATCAACTCACACACAAAGAAAATTCAGATTTAATACAAACAAGGAGTATGCTCGGGATGCAAGTGTTGCGATCAAACCTAAGCAAAATTTTGCATCAAAGAAAAGATAGCAAACTGGTCGAGCACTTGAGGGACAGTTTTCACTCTGCACCTTTGACAAAAAGGATTACAACTATTTGCACAACTTGATTTGATGTTTTACGCACTTGTACAAACTGATCTTTCTCACTTCTTTTGCTAATTTTTCTTTTTTTAGTAACTTTCTTTTTTTTTTACACTTTAGTACCACAAGACCAGATATACGACTAGCACAAATTAGAAGATAAAATCCAACACAATCAGCAGCTAGAACTTGATGGGATCAAAGTTTTCACAAAGGATGAACTTGGTCTCTAACTTTTTACTTATGGATATGAAACAACGCAAAAATATAGAACACAAAAGACACATGAAGGATGGATGATCAGCAACTAAAACAAAGACTCTAATGGATAGAAACTTAACTAAACTCACCAAAATAACAGATACAAAAACAAAATGTTATTATTATTATTTTGTTGGCTTTTTAGTGGATAGAACGAACACAAAATATATATAGGTAGGGATAAACGATCCTACCGAGGCAACAGAGGCTCTCATACCAGATGAAACTGATGGTGTCCCGATCTTCACGATATAGGATCACGAACAATATAACTAGCTTCAAAGAAGCCAGATAACTAGCTGCAAGCAGCTGGATTACAGTGCAACCTGGCAAATAAAACTCGAAGCTAACCACCGTCCTTAACCGGTAACCTGAATCGAGGATTCATCCAATCACACTCTCAAAGAGCCAACAAACACAGCATGGAATCAACGGACTAGGAGCACCAATTGGGAGCTAATGACGCGGCCGCTTCTGTAATCCCACGAGGAAACCACAAGAGCAAAGGGGTAGAGATCACTATTTGAATTTGTTAGCACACAGCTGAACAAAGGGGTTTGTATTTCGATTATCAAAAGTCCGGTTACCATAGTGATACAAGGGGGTATTTATACTAGGAACAACCCTCCTATCTAGGTGTGAAAGGTTGGTGGAGTTTCCTTGAAGATAAGCTAGTTGAAAGGTCTAAAGTCGAAGAGTCTCACGTGGTCTATTCAGCTTCTGGCAGTCTTTAGTAAATTAGCCATTACTCCTTATTGGGAAGTCAAAATGATGAACAATTTATTGGGTGTGAAAGTAGACTTGATTATCTTTCCAACTATGTGTATTATGCATACCGAATCATCACAGGAATGGTCACATGACTCATGGAATTTGAAGCAGTTATCACAAGATTGAGAGTGTTGAAGGTTGTGGAGGCGGTCGAGGCCTCCTCTTTGTGGTCGATGAGGTGGTTGACGAGATTGACCACTTCCTCTTCGTGGTCACTGTTTCTTCTTCATGGTCGAGTATCTCGCTGTACTGCTCAGAACTAGTC
This sequence comes from Phragmites australis, assembly GCF_958298935.1. Classification (NCBI taxonomy): domain Eukaryota; kingdom Viridiplantae; phylum Streptophyta; class Magnoliopsida; order Poales; family Poaceae; genus Phragmites; species Phragmites australis. The sequence goes on along the minus strand of NC_084941.1, from coordinate 16,347,737 downwards.
GAGGATCACGCGGCGCTGCTCAGAGCTAGTCGAAGAGCACGCGACGCTACTCGGAACTGGTTGAGGATTACGTGGCGCTGCTCATAGGCCTTTGTATCTAGAGCAATGTCCTTCTATTCAGGTGTAAAACTTAGCAAAACAAATTTACAACATTTAGGTAGTATAAAATTCTCATCATTATTAAAGTTTAACTCAATAAGAAGCGAGTTCACCTCTTGTTGTATCTTTTTGGCACGGCTTCGTGTAATCGGCCCTTGGACTAGGGGTGAAGCATCTTGGTTTACATGACTGGTTGGGATGTCCGCATCAATTTCGTTGGTCCCAGTATATATATCCAAGTCTGTCTAGATAGGCTCTACTCTGGATCCTAGATAGAAACTCAAGCTCATCACCTTTCTTCAGGCAAATGCACATGTGTTCACATGGCTGCCATCTGACATGCACGAAATGCCCAGGGAGATGATTGGGCACATGCTAGCTATTTAGCCTGAATCAAAACCTATTTGGCAAAAACTCCATCATTTCTCTAGTGATTGTCGAGTGGCAATTCAATTGAAGGTCAAACTCCTCAAGTTCTACCAACCATTTAGCTATTATCCCAATTATAGAGAATGTCTCCCAGCAGAAAGGTAGATGCAACAGCAATCTTATGCGATTGAAAATAATGTCAATATCTTACAAGAAATCATAAGGACAACATAGAGAAGGTTTTTGTATCTAAGGATAGTGTACCTTGGATCCATAAAAAACTTTGCTTCCATAATATACCAACCTTTGAATGAGCTCCCGTTTCTCAACCATCTGCCGTTCAAGCACGAGTACTGCACTGATGGCTTGTGGCATGGCCCCGATGTATAGTAATAGCTCTTATCCTATATGAGGTGAGGTTAGCAAAGAGAAGAAAGATATCTATTGAGGTCATGGAATGCCGACATTGCTTGCTCGGTCCACTTGAAACCATCATGATTCCTTAGAAGCTTAAAGAAAGGCAGTCATTTTTCACCTAACCTGGATATAAAACAACTCAGCATAGCTATGCATCCTGTTAACCTTTAGACTTCCTTTGTTGTGCTTAGAGATCTCATATCCTTGATAGCTTTTATCTTCTTGGGGTTGACCTCGATGCCTCGACTGGACACTAAGAACCTAAGTAGCTTTCCTAAGGAAACTCTGAAAACACACTTCTTAGGATTCAACATCATCCAATGTTTTTTAAGGTGGTCAAAGGTTTCTCACAAATCAACGAGTAAATCCTCTTTGACCTTGCTCATAATAACTATATCATCAACATATGCCTCTAGATCCCTTCCGATTTGACTATCAAAAGTAATATAAACACAGTATTGGTAAGTTGCACCTGGACTCTTTAAAGAAAAAAAAACATCTTTACATAGCAATAAACTCCAAAAGGCATGCTAAAGGAGGTTTTCTCTTCATCTTCCTTACACATGCATTTACACTCTTTAATTCATAGGAGTTGAAAAGTAACCTTCGGGTAGGCCTTATTTAGGTTGGTGAAGTCCACACACATTCATCACTTGTTGTTGGCCTTCTTCACCATCATAGGATTGGCCAACCACTCGAGGTGAATGACTTCTAGTATAAAGCTTGCTAGTTGAGTTATCATCAGATTAACATGTGTAAAGAAGATGAGGAGAAAACCTCTTTCAGCATGCCTTTAGGAGTTTATTGTTATGTAAAGATGCATTTTGCTTTAAAGAGTGCAGATGCAACATACCAATAGTGTTTTTGGATTACTTTTGATAGTCAAATCAGAAAGAATCTAGAGGCATACATTGATGATATAGTTGTTAAGAGCAAGGTCAAAGAGGACCTATTCGCTGATTTGCGAGAAACCATTGACAACCTTAGAAAACATTGGATGATGTTGAATCCTAAGAAGTGTGTTTTCAGAGTTTCCTTAGGAAAGTTGCCAAGGTTCTTAGTGTCTAGTTGATGCATCAAGGTTAACCCCAAAAATATTAAAACTATCAAGGATATGAGCCTCCAAGCACAACAAAGGAAGTCCAAAGGATAACCGGATGCATGGTTGTGTTGAGTCATTTTATATCCCTATTAGGCGAAAAAGGATTACCTTTCTTTAAGCTTCTAAGAAATCATGAAGATTTAAAGTGGACTGAGCAAGTAGTGTTGACATTCCAGGACCTCAAGAGATATCTTTCTTCTCTTCTCATTTAACCTCACCTAATACAAGAGAAGAGCTATTACTATACATCGAGGCCATGCCACAAGCCATAAGTGTAGTACTCGTGGTTGAACGTCAGATGGTAATGAAGTGGGATCTCATTTAGAGGCCGGTGTATTATGTAAGAAATTTTTTGGACGGGCCTAAGGTATGTTATCCTTAGGTGTAAAAACTTCTCTATGTTGTGTCCTTATGATTTCCCATTAGCTTCGACATTATTTTCAATCGCATAAGATCACTGTTGCATCTACCTTCCTGCTAAGAGACATTCTCCGTAATCAGGAGAATAGCTAAGTGGTCTGCAGAACTTGGGGAGTTTGACCTTCATTTTATTCCCTGAACAGCTGTTAAATCCCAAGTGCTAATCAACTTTGATGTCGAAAGTTTAAACCTTATGCCTAATCATGAACACTAGCATGAAGTCTAGTTGCAGTGGACAAAGCATTTTGTTGGCTTGGCTGGGGTAATTTTGATATTGCCAACAAAGGAAACCTTGAGTATGCCCTTTAAATTGATTTTTCTACCATGAGAAACATGGCAGAATATGAAGGATGGCTGGCTAGTCTCTAAGTAGCTATTTCGCTCAGAATTCAATGACTTCTTGTGAAGGGAGATTCACAGCTAGAAGTGAATCAAGTCAAGAAGGAATATAAATGTTCCGACCCAACCATGGATGCATACCTTTCAGAGGTCAGGAAGCTTGAACAACATTTCATCATACTAGAAGTACAATACATTCTGAGAAGGGATAATTTCCTAGACGATGGGCTAACAGGCTAGCTTCCTCGCAATCCTGAGTACCTTTTAGAGTTTTTATGGAAAAACTTTTGATGTTGTCTATATTGCACAGCATCGAGATAGAGGAGGGAGTGTCTGTGCCTAATTAGGACATAACACTCAAGGTATGACAAAGCATTGATACTTCATCCGAGGTGTTGCAAAGAGATGTCACCTCATTCAAGGTAACACAAAGCATCATTGCGTTGCTCAAGTATGAAGAAACATGGATGAATGCCATACTCTATCTATGGCGCCCTCTACCGAAGAGAAGCTAGTGCAGTCTTGTGTAAGTGCATCTCTTAGACGCATGGTAAGAGATTACTTAATGAAATCCATGGAGGCATTTGTGGAGCTCATGCTTCCTTCTAAACTCTGGTTGGAAAGGCCTTTAGGAAAGGTTTCTATTAGCCTACATCCCTCCATGATGTGAACAAATTGTCAAAAAGTGTGAAAAATGTTGATTTTACAACCGATAGGTTCACCGACGTGCTCAGGCACTACAAACAATTCCTGTACCTTGACATTTCGCTACCTGGGGGTTAGACATTGTGGGACTGTTGCTCAGAGCCATGAGAGGTTTAAAATACCTATTTATAGGCATTGATACATTTACAAAGTGGATTGAGATAGAATAAGTAGATAATATTACCATGAATGTTGCCAAACAATTTATCTCGAGGAATGTGGTGACTCGATTTGGAGTTCCAAGTCGAATAATTACTGACAGCAAGACCCAGCTCGCCAGCAACACATTTCGAGGAACTGGGGATTAAAATTTGTTTTGCTTCTGTAGCTCATCTGTAAAGTAATGGCTAGGTTGAAAGAGCTAATGGCACCATACTACATGGAATGAAGACTCATGTCTTTGAATGACATTTGAGTTATTTGAGGGCTTGGGTTCAGGAACTTCCTTCAAAACTATGGGCCTGTCAAACCACTTCCTTCAAAACTCTTTTCTTTCTAGTTTATGGAGCAAAGGCAATGCTTCCATGTGAACTAAGGATATGATCTCCACGAGTAGAAGCATTTTCAGAACAAAGTAAGATTCTATGATGAGTGCACCACATCAACTTTCTTGAGGTATTGAGGGATTGGTCCTTGATAAGACCAGCCAAGTATCAATAGGCACTCTATCGCTATTACAATCGAACAATTCGAGGTTGAAGCCTTTGTTAGGTAACGGGCAGGCTACACTAGCCTAAAATAAAAAATTTCTACCGCATTCACCCAGAAAACCATGCAAGTAGGAGATCATAGATCATTACCGCTCGACGGGCAGTGCAGCGGAAGAAGAGTTGGAGTAGACCAATCCAATGTCGTGCGCGTCAAACTCCTCGAGCAGCTTCTCGATCATATCCATGACCAGCCCCGCACAGGTGGTCACGCTCCCGAACCAACTCCAAGCAGGTGGTCATGCTCCTCGACCAGTTCCTCGACCAGCTCCCGATCAGGTCTGTTGCGTCCTTGACCAGTTTTGAGTGGTCATGTCATGCTGTCCGACCAGACCTGAGTGGTCGAGTTGTGCTCCACGATCAGACAAGCAGGTACATCGACCAGTTTGTCACAACCGACGACCAGTCCCGAACACGTCGCGATCAACTTGCCAAGAAGATCAGTGCCGCAATAACAACAGCGCCTCTACGGTATCCACACGTACTGGGCAGAAACGCTGAGCGCCAATGTGCTAGCACCGCACGCGCGGCTAGGGTTTTAGGAGGTCGTGTAGAAGGCTACGGCTAGGGTTCTGGAGTGGCTCAACCTTAGCACGCCCTACCCACACCTCTCCTTATATAGAGCTTGCTAATGGGCTCCCACGTTGGAAGCCATTTAGGGCTTTAACTTCTCATGTATCACAATCCAATCAAAACCTATATACGAATCCAATTTGTATGTTTTGTTCTAACCCTTTAATTGTGTGACCCGTTAGGTTCATGTACAAACAGCTACGACTTGGAAACCCTTTTCAAACTAAAATCAATAGCGGTCCCTAGCAGGACATGTTGACTCCCGAGTATACACAAAAGATCATGTTGGCTGAACCTTGATATACACATGCATCGATCCCTTCGCCCCACAATGATTTTTTCTTATGAACTAAGCCTTCTTAGGAGTATAACCTCTAGGACTTCTCCCTATAAATTTAACTAGTGGCATCCTCAAACACTTTGATCCCTAGTATCTCCTCTTGATGAACTAAGCATAAGACTTTGCAAGGGGTACGATAAACCATAATGTTGGAACAAACCTCACTTAAGCACCAACAATCATAGTTTACTTTTAAGTGGTATTTCTTAACCCAAACTACATCGCTTAATTAATGGCTACTTGCATAAATTTCTAACATCATGCAATGGGTGATAAAGTTACCAAAAATTGGACTATGGGATCTTGGTCACCCTAGTATTTTAAGTAATTTGTATAGGAGGTTTTGGGTGATATGTTAAGGAGCAGGCTAATGCCCACATGTGCATCCTAAGTTGGTTCTGTCCGCACACCCCTAATTACGAAACTATACTTAATTAGTTGTTTTCCTCGTTAAGCAAACTACCTGATTAGGCATACACGATGCATTCATGTATGCATATTAGTCAACACCGGTATGCATTCAGGAATGCTTAACGTGCACACATTCTAGAGGAAAGCAAAATGCTTTGACTAGAAAAAACATAGGTATGCATTCAGATTTAGCATCCCAATGTTCATCTACACAAAGATATCACATAATAGAATGTGAACTAGAAAATTCAAACATGAGCAGAAATGAGCACACAGGTTCATAGATCACACACATCTAGATCATAGGATTCTGCACCATTTTCTTGATCCCACATGAGCAAATTATTCTTCTCATGAAATGTATCATACAACTGGCCATTTCAGTACCTGAATTGCAAATAAAGGGAAAAAAAAGATATGAGCAATTAACTTTGCAATCTACTTATTCATTTACTTTCTGCTATATATTTGGCCAAAAATTTGCTAATCAGATAAAAAAATATGCTTCTCCAAAAACGTTAACTATCTCATTGAATCACCGGATGTCTAACAGTGAATGCAAAAAAAACAAAAGGTGTAAAAGAAGTTAAGTTTGCCTGACACTTCTTTCACCTAGAATGTTTGATGTTCAAACATGTTTGTATTGTACTTATTCATTTATATTCTGCTACACATTTAGGAAAAGCAAATTTCTTTCGACTTATAAGCATATATGTAAGAACCAAAAAGAAAATTTATTTAAATTTACAAATAAAACCATGAGATTTTAGAGGATAAATTTGGTTCAATTTACATGCAAAAATCCATGCTAACTCAGAGAGGAAGTTCATAGGCAAAAATTCATACAAAGGTAAAAGCAAACTGGCACATCAAAGAAGAGAGCAAAAGATTTTGAGGTTGTGGCAAAAGGCAATTTGATGAATCGGCTAGGCAAATTCAAAGCATCATATAGGGAAATTCTTACAAATTCCAAAGAAAATTGGCACAACCATGGTGATTCTGCAGTGTCCTCCTTTCCCGTTCCTAATTAATCATGTACACATCAGTACTTATATTTGCTTATCAATATGAAATAATTTATTTATCATTATAGAATAATGTGCTTGTACATAAGCAATAATTTGCTTAGCAATATAACAAGAAATTTTTTTTGCCTCTAATGAGCTACAAAGTTTGCTTGTCAATATGGACAAACTGCTTAGCAATATAGAAGGTACATAAAATTGTTTCTGGAGAGCTAAAAAATGTTTGATGGAAGCAAAACAATACTTCAAGTTAACATAGAAAGAGCAAACTTGTTTAAATTCACACACATATGTTTTGAACTTAGAAAGGCAAGTTATTTTAATTTAGAAAGCAAATCCATACAATACAAAGAGCATATTTGTTTAAATTCACAACTATATGTTTGAACTCGGGTGCTATTAGAAAGCAACAAATTTGTCTCTGCTCACAAAGTTAATCCATACAATATCAAAAATCCACATACCCTCCCCACTTCTGATTCTTGATTCTGTTGTATCAAAGCACCAACATAAGAAGCTCAAGTCAAAATAGATTAGGGAGAGGGGAACTAAACCGAATGCAAACCAAATGGATGCACCCACCTTCTTGATGACCCTCCCCACGCTTCCAGATCCACTTCCACTGGATCAAATACCAAAACAAAACCATAGTCAATCAATTAGGGATCGACCGCCTTGCTGTGAACATGCTCTCCCATCGACTTGTTTGCAGGGGCTTGCTTTCCCCATTCCCCAAAGTAGCTCCTCCATAGACCCTTTAGCTTGGAAGAGTCCAAACACGCCTGAAGGAAGGAGCAGAGAGAATAAGGTAGGAATGTAGAAAAAAACCAATGGATCAAACACATATAGCAGGTTTATGCTTGTTAGTTTTTAAATATTTGCTTCTCTGAATAGTTAAGAAGCCTAATTGAATCACTAGATTTGCCTGACGGTGAGTGTAGTAAGGATTGGGACACTAGAATCACCTTAGTACCGGTTGTTACATTGCATGAAACACAAGCATGGTACTACAAAAAAGAAATTAGCATGTAGCATTCAACATTTTTGTAGCACGAGTTCATAGAAAATGCAAAATGTTATAAAATTGCTTAATTCAAAAATATTAAATAGCAAATATGTGAGTATGCAAACGTTGTACAAAGTCATTCAGATATGCATTTTTTGTTCTGTTTTCTTGTAGGAATAAAAAATCAGACATGGATATAAACAAGCAACCACATGAAGTTAACTTTGATATCATCTTTGGAGATAATGAACATACAAATACAAACAGTCCAAATTTTTGGACCCGGTCTACACCTATTGATCTAGATGTTCCTAGCACTTATAAGTTAGACAATCTGGAAGAAATACAATTAAAAACACAATTACACATATATGCATTTCATCACCACACATGCATCTACCACTGACACGAGGAAAAGGTAAAACAATAATGAAAAACTGGATGAAAAATCTAACAATTTCACGTCATCATATTAACTGGAAGGGAAAAAACATCAGTTCATCATCAAAACTAAGCATGCATAGCAATACGCAGTCACCTATACACACATCTAAAAAATGAAGAGATGCAGCTATTCACATGATAGAAAAGACATATTGTAATATAATGATGTTAACTTATTTTATTTTCAGTTGAACAGGGAGAACATTTATTGAATCAGGTGTTGTATGCAATTTAATTCAAATTTAAATATCAGTTTTCTTTTATGATTTGAAAAATATGCTTTAACGTACTATTAAATTTGCCTTTAGGACATCAGATAAATGCCTTGAAAAACAAAGCAAAAACAGTTTCTTCATAGTTAATGAATTATTGCTTATTGTTCATTAAAAAATTGTTTACGCTAACACTTAAAAATTGAACGAAAGAAAATTCAACACTAGTATAAACTAGGCTATATGTAGCTCGTACCTGTAAATAATACTATTTAATTTTACTGCAAGGTATCATTAACATGCTTACACAATATCATTAACATGGAATCAATGTCGTTGGGAACTTCATTTATTTGTGAGATCCCAGATAAGCTGACTTTAAGTCTTTAATCTTTAGCAAAATGATCAGTATTGAGTTCCGCAACAGATGTATCACGAATCTAGATCCACAAATGACAATGCAAACTTACCTCAAATATGTTCGCATCTTAAGTGCCCCAACGACATTTGATCTTAAAATCTACCTATGTTGTTAACTAAAGTGTTAACACTCTCCACTACATTCAAGAACACCTACGAAAACATAGATTTGGTAGTTTATCAAGTATTATCATAAAATTGTCTACACTAAATGAGGGAGCAAATAGTATATCAACTTACTTCATTCTTCTTGTACCGAATCCCCTCACTCCTCCATGACACAACATTTGTCACAGCCATTGGTGGCCTCTGCGAGACCTCCATCTTGTATGCGTCTGTCTTGATGAACTCGCTCAAGATCTTCGCCTCCATATATTGTGGGTACCCAAAATCCATCATCTCATCAAGCAACTCATACTACATGCACAAAATGGGCACCCCCTTGAGTCATATACCAGCAAATGCACAGCAAACAACAATATAGATAAAATTTGCTTACCACGAAGACAAAATTATCCCTGATGGACTCTTCCTCCAACTCCTCGAAGTAGTTCTTGAACACCTGCACTCATGCACAAACAGCATGAACAAATTGGATGCTAAAAATGACATTTCCATCTCTCTACAAACAAAGGAGACGCGGGCATGTACATCAATGATGCATGGAGGAAGAGGAGGATGCTGGCGGCATTGTAGTTTTGGCGGGAGGCAATGAGGTGGAACACGTTGTTGTGCTGGATGAACATGTAGGTGATGTCGGCATCATCGTAGACCACCAACAAGTGTGCCTCCGCGTCATCCTACCCATTCCATAGCAACTCAGCACTAGGGTCACAAAGATCTTAGAACACAGATAACATGTGAGGCGCGAGGTTTGGGTGGCTACTTACCTCCTTGTGAAGAAGCGCTTGGCCTGGAGCATGGAGACGTCACCACGGTAGTCACACTAGATGAGGACGCGAGCCTTGATGTACAGTAGGAACAACGCTGACACCGCGCCTACCAGATTTGGATCTGCACGCCCTCTCTACCTGCAGTCTGCAGCGGCCATGCAGGGGTGGGGAGGAGGGTGCACTACTAAAGAACTGAGCTTATATGTCGGCCCATCCCTGCCGTTCCTTACAGGACGGTAGTGATAGGTCATCACTACCAGTTCATAGGCCGTGCGGGAAGAACCAACCATCATGGCTAATGAACTGACAGTGATAAGGGGAATCACTGTCATACAATGGCTTAGATCGGCAGTGATGCCTAGCCGCCTCATCACTGCCGGCATAAGATGGTTGGACATCACTGCCGGCTAGCGGTATGAGCCGGTAGTGATGTATACAGTATAAAACAGTGGTCCTCCCCCAAGCCCGAGCACAACACCGTCCCCGACGACCTTCGTCATCCTCATGGACGCATCATCGCTTCTGAGCCCTCTCCATCCAATTCCATTGCTCGGCGAGCTTCGCAGTGCCATACCCAATTTTTGCATGTGCTAATTCGATCGTAGCCCGTTATAGGCCCAGTGCTCTGCCGGTCGCCACCACAAGCTCGCCCACCTCACCGAAGAATTCTGGGCCCTGAGTCGCCTCTGCCCGAGCCAAACGCACGATGAGCTTCACCATGGTCTAGGGAACCTCGGCGCTCCCTTCCACTCCCTCCCTTTGCAGTGCGCCACCACCATCAGTCTAGCTCCGTTTCTCACCATGGTCGTCGTCAGCCGTGCATGCCACCGTACAAGCCGTTGTCGACCCCTCAACAAGTTCGCCACAGTGCATTGAGCATTTTGGCACACCTCCCTGGCCAAGCTCTATTGCCATTTGCCACCGCAACTGGTCAAAGTCAGAAAATCCAGAAAATGCCGAAAGGAATATTAGTTCTATTGATAAATTAGCTTAAATAATCTATAATTTGTAGAAAAATAGCTAGAGCTCAGAAAAATATGAAATCAAGTTTGTTAGTTTAGTTTTGTCATGATCTACATGATAAAAATACATGCATGCATGAAATGTCCACTGAAATACCTCTATTTCATTAAATATGTTGTAACTTGTTAATCCAAATTAAATCTTGAAATATCCAAAATTGGTCAATTGAACTTTGTTAATCTTGTATTGTCATGCTCTGTATAGGAAAAATATATTTCAAGCATGAAATGCTTGTTTAGCACTAATTCTTTGTTAATCTTGATTAAACCTTTTAAACTTGATTAATTTCTACATAAATTAATAAAAATCATAAAATGTGAAACTAATTTTTTTTATGTCTTCTCTATGTATACCATACACAGTAAAAATACCTTTTTCCATGTTGAGTACTTCCCTCACGTGAGTTTGTTTGAACTACCTCATATAATTTTGGATTTAAAAATAGCAAGCATGTAATTTGGTTAATTAAGTGGGCAAATGAACTCCAATCCATGTGATTCTTCCGCTACTGCATTCGTAACCTCATGCACTACATTACATCTCTACCAAATTTCGTGTTGTTTGGATCACATCTCATGACATTTCATTCATTCTCATTTCGATGCACTTTATCGCTCTTTAGAGAACACTGTCACGGAGTGTTATGAGGTTGATCCCGCGTGGGAATGTGCTGTTTAATTTGGATAAGTTCTCACTATAATCATGCATGTAAGGTTTGAATAATAAAGAAAATTTCTAGGGATGGCACCAACAAAAACCCATCGGACCCAACTAACAAGGAGGAGCGCCACGAGGTTCTTCAAGGAAAAAGAAAGACTGTCGAAGTGCAAAATGTCATTGATGAGAAGACTACAATCAATTTGACGTGCTATCTCCTTTTGGAGAGGACGTCGCCCTAGGTCCCATGGAAGACACCGATGAACCTCCATATATACGTCGTGATCATAATGAAGGGCGAATCCTTAAGACAAAGTAGCTAAATTATATTAATTACTATGTATGAATTTGTTTAGCAATTATACCTCACTTATGTTATGAAAGCTTCAATTTGTAGTTTATGGTCAAAGATGTCTTTATTATTGAGCATATTGTTTTTTAATAAATTGTATTAATTACTATGTATGAAAATTAAACCATGAAGTTTAGGTATATACAAAACTTAATTTTGGTATATAGAAAGTACAAATGTAAATAAATATATATTAGGATTTTAGGTCAACTGAATGTTAATAAACATAGATAGTAAAAACTCATTCGAAAACACTTGAGTAGTGTAACGGTTTAATTGTTCGATCTTACTTGGAGCAGGTCCTGGGTTCGAGTCTCGACGGGCATTCGCGCAGCTAAAATAAATTTTTTGCACCTCGGACCTGTAGTGAAAGGGGTTTCACTATCGGTGAACATATTAGAGTGAAAGTTGTTTCATTGTCAGTGGACTTCTTCGGCCGTAGTGAAACATGTTTCATTGTCGGTTGTCCTATTAAGCCGGCAGTGGAGATCCCCTTTCACTGCCGGTCTTCATCTTGAGCTGACAGTGAAAGTCCTCCCCTATAAAAGTACTCAATGCCTACACCCTCTGACACATAGAAAATTTCTCCTTCCTAGCATGTGCCCTTTGCGGACGCTGAGGAGCCCGTGCTGCCATGCCCTGTGCTATCGTCTACTGTCGCCGTCACTAAGGACCACCACCCCGATGCCGAGGAGCTTGCTGCCTCATCCCTAACATCGAGGAGCTCATGCCACCATGCACGGTGCCCTCGTCCACCGCCATCGTCCCTGAGGACCACCACCCTGCACTGAGGAGCCCGCTACCTCCACCTCGATGAGCACCCCGGCACCAAGGAGTCTGCACTGTCATGCCCTGCGCCCTCGTCCACCACTGCCGTCACCATGGACAATCACCCTGACATCGAGGTAGGCCTCCCGACTCCCTGAAATGAACGAGATGTCGCCTAGAGAGGGGGGGGGTGAATAGGCGATTTCTGAAATTAAAAACTTTACAACAGATTACTGAATCCGGATAGTCCGGGTGAATTCGGAGACTCCGGATTATACAAAACCCGGATACTTCGACCTTATCGGGATAGTCCGGATTATACAGGAAATCAAAACTAATGAACTTTTGAGTAAATCTAGGTGGTTCTATAAGTTTTCACAGGTTCTAAAAGAGATCAAATTACCTTGTCACCAACAACCTGCAGTCACACATACACAAACAAGTAGATCGGGAAAATCCCCAAATATTAACTAAAACAAGTAAATGTGCGACAAAGTAATGGAGACAAGGATTTGTTCCCGAAGTTCGGCCACTTCACAAAGAGGTGCATATGTCTCCATTGAGGAGCTCACAAAGAGTTGGGTCTTTTTTAACCCTTTCATCTCCCAAGCGACCACAAAGATCAAGCGAGGATTCTTACTCTAATCAAAGAGGGTAATACAAACTTCCCGGGGCACTCCACAAAATAGGGTGCTCTCTGGGTGACACCTTGCCATCTAGGAGCTCAAAGCTCCAAGAAAAAGAATACGAATCGAAAGCTTGTCGATGAACTCAAGTGCTCAAAAGTAGATTTTTGCTTTCTAGCACTCAATCTCACTTCCCAAAACCTAATCTCCAAATCTTGCATAAATTTAAAGCTCTAGAGGAGTTATGAGGGCTATTGAAACTTTTTTCCGGTGTCCCTGAGTGATTGTGTCTCTCAATTTTTAGTTCTAAAAGGATATTTTGAGCACTGAGATACCTTCAAGATTATCAACATGCATCCCTCTTGATAGTACGGCTATCCTTAACTCAAATTCAAAATAAAATGGATTAAAGCCTATTGAGCAACTACATGCCGCTTCTCTTTTCTTTTTGAGGGACGCCGACATCTCTTAACTTAACCAATGGGACTTAAAACATGTTTATAACTTCAGCAAACCCATTAGTCCCTTAATCTTTTGTCATCAATAAGCTAAAACCCACATAGGGGACCTAGATGCACTTTCACTCCCCTCCATCTCCTTCTCCCCTCCGATTCCTAGGGTTTCAGCGCAAGTTCGTACTGATTCACGGATGACTGCTTGTGTGTTCAAATGATAAGAACATATGCTTGTGTGCTGGTCCTTTTGTGTGTTAAAATGATAAGAACAGATGTTGCTTGTGGTCCTTTTGTGTGTTCAAATGATAAGAATAGATATACTACCTCGGTCCTTTTGTGTGTTCAAATAACAAGAATAGATGTTACTTGAGGTCCTTTTGTGTGTTTAAATGATAAGAACAGACATGTTGCCTTGGTCCTTTTATGTGTTCATATGATAAGAGCAGATGCTGTCTCGGTCCTTTTATATGTTCAAAATGATGCTTGTGAGTATTTTCCCTCTTTCGTTCTGGATAGTACTGGTACATATTCCCTTTTCTCGATGATGAATTGATACACTAAGACTAGGTAATTTACTGAGTACAATAGTTTAGACGTGTGGTTCCCTAGTTGTCTGGTATTTGTTGTAGCCCCTGGTGAGACTTGTTGATGGTTCTTGCTGGTCTGTACTTGTATACTGAGACATATTTATTGTGTTGTCTCTGGAGTGGGCTACCTATTATAATTTGATCCCTGAATAATGTGCTGCTGTAAGTTTAGAGATTGATTAGAATATCAAATTCTGGATAAGGAAGTTGATTCATCCTTTTTTTTGTCATTACTTGTTTGAATCATGCTGTTTAGTCTCTAGTTTTGTCTCGGTAGAAAATTGCTTGTCCTTTTCAGAATCTGTCTCTGATTTGGTACATCAGCACTGGTCATGATGATATTATGTGATTTTTGATAATTCTATCCAGGTTCTAATAACTGGATGAGAACTTAGTAACTGTCCAGTCGTTGATGTACTCGATAGAACAATTAGGGGGAATTACCTTGATTATCCTGGGGCCAATTATTATTCATTTCCTGAGAGCACTTTTATACACCTACTGTCCAGTTCTTGCTGTACACTAAAGTCATATTCCTTTTTTACTCCTATTATGTGTTGTATTAAAAAAAATTATTGTTTTCATACTTGTTTTTTCTTTTTGCAAATGATGAAATTGGAGATCATACATATGAATGCAAAGCTCAACTGGGATGGTTATTACACAAGTCCAAATAGAAAGCTATTGCGGCATATAATAGTCAAGATATCCAGGCCGAGCTAAAATTGGCTACCTTTGAAAATAATGAAAAATTTGATTTTACGTGTAAAGATATCGTAATCCTAGTTCTTGTTGTAATCATTATTTTGCTATGTAAGATTATGTGACTTGTAAGATCAATTTATCACTTCTCGAGAGGGGGGGGGGGGCTAATATGTGAGAACTATTATATATATGTGTGTGTGTTTTTGTCGATGCCCAGCATCATTATTGTATGATATGATTTACTATGTATTAATGAATGTACATTTATTATTAATTAACATTAAATATATGTCCCATTGTATGCATATATTGAGAGGGAGAGAGATGGAGAGATCGAGGAGAGAGGGGGAGGATAGAGAGAGGGAGCATATGGAGGAGAGGGGAGGGATGCTGGAGAGGTAAAACACTACCGGTTGAAGGCTCCAGCTGGTAGTGGTGCTTTAGGAATCACTGTCGGCTGAAATCACCAGCCGACAGTGATTCCTAGGTATCACTGCCAACTGGAGCCTTCAGCTGGCAGTGAAAACACTTTCACTATTAGTCCTCCATGCCGGTAGTGATAGTCCCCGACTATCACTGCATGTTACCCATTGTCGGCTCTAAAACCGACAGTGAAGGGAGTTTTAGAGCCGACAATGATATGGTGTTCTACAGTAGCGGTGTTCTCGGATCTCGCCTGTTGCACTGGCTTATGAATTGCTCACGGCGGTGCGGTGTTTGGGTGGAGCGGAGCCGGGATGCGGGGATCGGAATTTGGAAGTGGAGAGACTGAGGATGAGAGAGACGACGTGGAGTGGATAGGAATGAAGGGGAAAGTGAATGAGGGGAGTGGATAAGTACGATGAGAGAGGCTCAGTGTAGTGAGCGTGCTGCGGGCATCCAAGCGCATGCCAATGGATTTGAATCGAGCGACTGTCTCTGTGTGCGTGTGGGACGATAAACGGTCGCACGGTCAAAAACAAGTCTTTGCCATATATTATATGCGAATGAAATTAATTCATGTTAACATCAATTTGAGTATTCTAGAGAAACTTAAATAGTCCTTATATAACATATGACATTAAATATGCATGTACATCATGAGCGTTGTCTATGTTTATTTTGAAGCAATTGTTTGCATCCAAATGATTTATTTTGATTTTAATTAGAAATTGATTAAATTAATGAAACGAGAGCCCGTTTTAAGCAACTTGAAATTTTACCATATAACTTAGGTTTGTAATTAACTTTAGAAATTAGTTCACGAGTTAAGAAAAATATAGTGAATTTTTCTAGATTTTTGAGAATTAAATTAGGGCCCTTAAAATTCAAAGAATATTTAAAACATGTCAAATTGCTTGAATTTCTGAAGACACATGGTAGGTAGTAAAATCAGAAAAAATGGATCATATGTTATAGTATTTTGTGTGTTTTTACAGAATTTTAGATAAATCTTGGGCCACAAAAAAAATCGAGAATAAAATGAAGAAAATAAACACACATACACACAACACAGCACAGCACAGCACAGCAAACACCTCGCACGCGCGCAGAAGCTAGAAGAAGCTAGCTTTCTTCCTCCTCCAGACCACACGCGAATACGCTATGCGCCACGCGGCCGAGCTCGCGTGCCCTTGTTTTGATGCCTTCAGCCAGCTCCTCCTTGCCCTCTCAGCTCCTGGATAACGCGTCAACCACGCTCGACCTTATACTTCCGCTCCCTACTGCTCCCTCAGACTCTCTCTCGATCACTCGGGTGAGCTCAACCGGAGCAGCAGCTTTCCCCCCATTCTCTCTCTCACGCCCACGTTCTTGCCCAAGCAGCAGAACAGCTCCTCCGAGTAGACGCAAGACAGCACGCGCAGCCAAGGCTATCGCCGTCTTCCCCGAGCCGGCGCCGCAGCGAGGCTCCGCCGCGGAAGAGATCGATGCCGCTGGATCAGCTCTGCCGGCCAGCTCTACCCTTATCTGAATCGGCCGAATCCATTGGAAGCTTTCCGCACCAAGGTGACTCCTTCCCGGTGATGGAATTAATTTTGTCTTTTGGAAATCTTAGTCACATACGGAAAGCACTAGTGTTAGCAAAGCTAAGTATTAGCGTAAAGAGGTAGTATTAGTTTGGAATGGATGGGACCAGGCATTAGATTCCACGTTTAAGTTATTTGCGTGAGTATGTATGGCATGCATGGGCATGTTTTTAATAGGAGCAGAAGATGAGTTCGACTTGCATGCAGGTCTTAGTCGAGTCTGTATACTACTTCTTCGATTGTAAACATAGGTCATTTTAAACTTATGCACAAGGATTAAGAAAGTAGATCAAATAACTCGTGTTGCTCTTCATTTATTTTGTATTGGAAAAGATAACTTATTTATTTGTGAGAGTAGTAGTATTTATTAAACAAGGATAAGACAGGAGCAAAAGAGAAAAAAAATACATAGAAATTCGAGAATAACTTATATTTAGAGAATAGTTGAGAAGGCTAAAACGACCTATATTTGTAACCAGAGAGAGTAGTGCTTAGCTTATATAACCAATGCATGGGATCGTGAGATGTGAGTCGAGTTCAAACGAAAGGAAAAACTAGCGCTAAGCTTTTGCGGCGCCGGGCAAATAGTGTGTGTTTTCTTCAATTATTTCCTCTCCAACCTCGTCTGTATGTCCAGATATGTTCCACATATGTTCTTTTGACAGTTATGTCCATAAGTTCTCTTGGGCAAGATTGCAGATAGCATGACGGGATAGAAGGCCGGATTGATGACGAAGGCTGGCTGCGCCATTCTGGTTGGTGTAGTCCTCACTACGATGCCCATTCATCATCTTATCGCTTTGGATTACCCCAAATGGGCCATCAAGGCCATAGATAAGATGCGGCACAATTTCCTATGGAAAGGTCGCAAATAAGCCAATGGATGAAACTGCGCAGTTACATGAAAAAAGGTGTGTCACCCATTGGAACTTGGCAGGCTGGGTATACATAACCTATAGGTGCTTGGCTGAGCCTTGCATATGCGCTAGCTATTGCAGCGGAAGATGGAACTGACTCGACCTTGAGCAGGGCTTGATCTGCCGGTGCACACCAATTTAGTGGCCTTGTTCGAAATTTTAGTTGTCTCAATGGTTGGTGATGGCACATCGACCTCATTCTAGACTGATAGATGGATACACAGTAAATCGCTCCGTGAGTTGGCGCCTGCACTTATGGAGTATGTGCCAAGGCGCGCAAAGTCCCAAAGGATGGTAAGCGAGGTACTACAAGATGGTCGCTGGGTGCGTAACATTAAGGGAGGCTTCTCAATAGCGGCTCCTGTATAGTACCTTCAAGTTTTGGATGTGCTCCAGACCATTGTTCTCAATCCTGCAGAGAGGGACCAGCATGTATGGCAAACAATCACCCTCAGGTCAGTTCTCAACCAAGTCAGCCTACCTCGCATTCTTCACTGGTAGCATCAGATTTGAGCCATGGAAAAGACTGTGGAAGACATGGGCACCGAGGTGTTGCAAGTTCTTTGTTTGGTTGGCAATCCTCAATCATTCTTGGACCGCAGATCGACTGCAGTGATGCGGACTACCTCATCCGGCAAGGTGCCCGCTATGTGATCAAGAAGATGGGACGATTCAGCACATCCTTTGCTCCTGTGTCTTCACGTGAGAAGCATGGTTCATTCTTCTCAACCGGGTCGGCCTCTAGCAGCTTGTTCCAACTACCATCGACGACGTGTTCTCGGTGTGGTGGCGTCGGGCCCAACGATGGACTGTTAAGGAGCAGTGAAAAGGACTCAATTCATTGATCATCCTCAGTGCTTGGTGGCTATGGAAATATGTAACAATTGTGTGTTTAACGATGCATCGCCCCAAGTTGACATGGTCCTACAAGAGATCTTGGATGAAGCACTGCTGTGGATTTTTGCTAGAGCACTAGGGCTAGGCACCCTTTGGAATGACTAGGATTCACTAGGCTTGGTCATAAATCATGTGGCACGCCTAGTCGATGTTTAACTCTTTCCTCCTCTACCCTTTCTTCTTTTTTCCTTTTTCTTCGCTTTGAGGCTAAGCCCTTAAGGCACTATAAGCGGACCGACTTTTTTTTTCTATCTTAATACAATAATGCGTAGCTCTCCTGCATATTCGAGAAAAAAATCATGAGCCGTAGCTCTCCTGCATATTCGAGAAAAAAATCATGAGCCTGATCCAACAATTGGTATTAGAGCCTTGTGTACGATCATAAGATAGCAAAGGTAGCAAAATCAACATCGACATGAAGATGTTAGGATCATCAATGAAGGAGAGTTCCCTAGTGTCGCTGCACTACCCGATGCTCAAGAGGAGCAACTACACAACCTGGGCGATTAAGATGAAGAGGATCATGCATGTGCAAAGCATTTGGGATGTTGTCGAGCACAACGACCTGAAGGAAAAGGTAGACATGAAGAAGGATCAGATGGCGCTTGCCTCCATCTATGAAGACATCCCAAAGGAGACGCTGCAGGCGGTATCCGAGAAGGAAAATTCCAAGGAGGCATGGGAGTGCATCAAGGCGATGTACCAAGGTGCCAAATGCGTTAAGGCTTCTCACATTCAAACCCTCAGAGAAGAGCTCGATGGCTTACTGTGAGGAACAGTGATGTCCTAAGAGGGGGGTTAATTATGACACTTAGAAACTATTTGACTCCAAAAACTTCACAAGATAAAATCTATCTAAATGTGCTCTAGGTTTATCTAGTGTGTCTACTCTACCACTTAAGAGGATTACAACCTACTCTAGCAAGGTAAATTGCAAGTATGTAAATGCGGAAATGTAAATAAGGTAGAGAGATAAACTCGGTACAACGGATTTTTATCCTATGATATTGATAGCATGAATACCACCCCTAGTCCATGTTAGAGCTCCACAAAGTATATGTTCCCGGTCGCCAAGTTTCTTCTAGTTATGGCTCTTGAGCTACCAAGTCACCAGACAAGGTCTCAAGCACGATAAACCACCAAGCCACCAAGTCAAGATCTCACCACTAGCCTTCCTTCCGGGCACTTACCGTCGTGATCACTTTAGAGCTTGAGCCACCTAGGCAAGGGTCTCCGCATCTTTGTACACGTGTCTTGTCGCCGCTTCACACCAAGTCGAAGGGTCAACAAGCTTGAGCCACCAAGACCCAAGATGCCAGCGAGTCACTAAAACTCCAAGGTGCTGGTGTATCTCTTGGTACAAGTTAGGATCACTCTTTGATCCCCTCTCAAAGTTGCAAGACTTAGCTACAACTCTTTGTAGGCCTATAAGCACTAATCACTCTCTAATCTTGTGTTTAATCGTCTTGGATGATCACTTTAAACACTTTTTGATGGTATGGATGTCTTCTCAATTGTCGATGAGGTTCCCTAGACTTCAGCAGCATGCCACAACATCAAATAACTGAGTGGAGGGGTATTTATAGCCTCAAACCTGCCAACTAGCCATTTTTTCAAGGGCTCAGAAAAGCTATTAACACCGGATGATTCGGTAAAAACATTAGTACTAACATCGAATCAGTCGGTGAGTACAAACTCAGAAACTAGATATTAGAACTTCACTCGAAGCCTCTGTGGACACCGAACATTATGATGTGTCTTCAAATTCATCACCAGACCTTTCGATGAGTTATCTTGAGCCAAAATGTGCCACTTCTTCTCTATGTAAAATGCTATGATGCATTGATCTTCAGAGCACCGGACCTTTCAATGGGTTGTTCTTTATTTTTCAATATTTGAAGTCACCTTTGGAATAAATACTCCAGTGCTATAATCCGGTGAGCATAAACTAAGCACCAGACCTTTCAATGGGTTGATCTTCATTCTTTGTACTTGCATTCTTCTTTGCAAGAAATGCTCTAGTGTTATCCAATATAGATCACCAGACTATCCGAAGAGATCCTCAACCTTCTCCCCTTTGTCAAAAATACTCCGATGAGTTCAACACACAGAGTATCGGACTTTACGATGAGACTAACAATCTCTGAATACAAAGCTCTGGTGAGTGCAAACTTCTTTGCACCAAACTATCTAGTGAGGTTAATTCTCCTAAGACTTCTCCAAATCAACCAAACTTTGTCTTGGCTGCAGTGCTTCTTGATGTATTACATCCATGAGATCTACTAACATATATTCTTGATAGACATGTTAGTCCCAATGACTATGGTGTCATTAATCACCAAAATCACAATCATAGCCTAATATGGTCATTTTCACTGCAATCTCCCCCTTTTTAGTGATTGATGACAACACAACCAAAGCAAGTGACAAATAGCAAATAATAAATGATACCAATTATAAAGAGCACACATCCTTACTATATTGCTTGGATGCATGTTCTTACCATTTAGGCTCTTTTTGTTGTGGCTTTTCCTTTCTCTATTGCCACTATCTCTCTTGATTGATCCATGCAAAAGCATCTCCCTCTTTGTCAACCTAGGTGCCTCATATTGCTTCTTATATCTTCTTCTTCTCCCCCTTTATCAACTTCGGTATTCCTAAATATCTTGTATCGTTGCTTCTTGCTTTGGTCATGAAACCTCTCTCCCTTTATCAACAATCTCAAAAAGGGCTACAAACATATGTTGAACTCGAGAAAAAGTGCTAGAGCACATGGGAGATAGCTTCATAAATCATGATCCAATGAATGATACCAATTGAAAAGATATACCAATTGTAAGGATATGAGATATTGATATCAATTGAAAAAGACAAACAGAGATCATAATTCATGAAACTCACATGATATAATCTAAACTCCCCCTTTATATGTGCATACATATGATGAGATCCACTTGTGAATACCACTTATAGGAATGTAGCAATATATACATATCTAGACAATAAGTAGATGTAGGAATTTAAGTCATATCATGCATGGAGGTAGCTTAAATGTAGAAATAAATTGATAATGATACCAATTGAAGCTTTTAAGCATTGCATACATCCGGGGAAGTATTGATTTCTTCATGAGACTATAAAAGATATATCTATCAACACATGTTAGTCTCAAAATCACAACCCATAGGATATACTCCCCCTAAATGTGTGCATACAAGTTTGAATACTTGCAAAACAAATGCACTTGTTATTAATAGCAATGGGAAGGGTACCCTATAGATTGATTCATGACATATAAAATATACCAATCATGAAATTAATGTCAAGAAAAGACCCTACAACTAATAAACTATGTAGGTTTCTCATAAATTAGAGACAAGCACAAGGAACATACCATATGAAAACTAGACATTGCATCAAATTGAAATATACACATGCAATCCTAGACAAAACAATGGTTCAAAAAATGAACAAAAGTCTAGCTACCATTACCTCATTACCTTTGGATGAGAATTTGGGTATATGATCATCATGATCTTCATTAAAGCGCCTAATCTTATGTACTTGGCTTCTTCGATTGAACATTCACTTTATCTTGTGAGCCAAGTCTCCCTCATGTTGGTTATGACTTCCTTGGGCACCCAAATGGGCTGATTCCACCTCGGTCCTTTCTCCTAACTATTTGTGCAACCACCTTGCCATTGTTCTTCTTCCTAAGCTTGGAGTGGTTGCTCTTGGTCTTGATTTTGTAGTTAAGCTTGGTGTAGAAGTTAGAGGTCTTGTTGGAGAGATTCATTGCTTTCTTCTTCTTCTTGCTCTCCTTCTTAACTTGCTTGCATTGGAAGGACTTGTGACCTTCTTGATGACATTTGAAGCATGTCACGGTGAGCCTTTCTGCAAGCTTCTTCGCTATGGTTGCATGGTTATCTTGAGGAGGTTAGATATTGTTCTTGCCCTTTAATCTTGCTAAGTCCTTCTTGAGTTTTTCCACTTCTTGGTTAAGCTCATCATTTTCTTATGCAATGAGTTCATTAGATGGTTCTACAAGAATATTCTTAACACATATATCTTTGCAAAAGGGTGAGCATGATATATCAATTAAATCATCACAAGAAGTACAAGCATCTATCTTAGGATTAAAATTAAATAGTGAGGTAGATTACTCCAAAGGAGCCTTAGATTGAGATTCAATGCGCTCAAATTTTGCCTTAAGCTCATCATGCTTCTTATTTAGCAAATTGAACTTACTTAATAATTATTTATAATTAGAAATAAAGGTAGCATGAATGTCATTAAGTGCATTAAATTTCTTAAGATCTTTTGATTGTTTCTTCAGGGCCCTTTGTTGCTCATTGATCAAATGAAGGAGTTCATCATAGGAGGGACAATTTTAATCAGATTCATCATCATTTACATTGCTATCCATATCTTTGACTATAAGGCACTTGTTAGATGGTTTGCGTCTCGACTTGCATGATGATGACCTTGAGAAAGAGTTTCTCTTGGAGGAATGGGCGGCGAAGCTCTCATCACTTGAGCTTGAATCTTCATCTTTACTCACTTATCTTACCATGCTTGCAAATGCTTTGGCTCTTCCTCTTGTCTCCCTCTTATTCTTGGTTTTCTTCTCCTTCTTGATATGATAAATTGTGTTGACCAAATCTTCAATGGAGATAGGATGATCAATCTTGACATTGATCTTCTTCATATTCTTCTCTATCTTTGAAAAGAGCTTGGCCATCTTGGGATCAATTTCTTCATCGTT
The DNA here is from genome assembly GCF_958298935.1 of Phragmites australis. Taxonomy (NCBI): domain Eukaryota; kingdom Viridiplantae; phylum Streptophyta; class Magnoliopsida; order Poales; family Poaceae; genus Phragmites; species Phragmites australis. The sequence goes on along the minus strand of NC_084941.1, from coordinate 16,324,497 downwards.
TGATGTGCTTTAATCTTTCTCTTCATAGCTCTCTTCATCTTCATCTTCATTTTCATCATCTTCTCCTTCATGTATGGGCATGGTGCTTGCTTGCTTATGAGAGCAACGTTTTTGGCGTCAGATAAGGTAGAAGCTTCAACCCCCATGTTCATGGTCATCTCATGGGCAATGATCTTTTCGAGCACTTGACTTGGAGTCATCTTCTTGATGTTGTTGTTGTCATAGATGATAAAGACTATCAACTTGTACTTTGGAAGAAGAGCTTGAAGTATTCTTCTCGCCACTTGATCATCGTCAATTTGTGTCAAACCTAAGCCATTGATCTCATTGGCAAGAATATTCAAATGTGAGTACATGTCATTAGCACTTTCATGGGGTAGTTGCTTGATGCCATTGAGTTTAGTCACAAGCACATGAAATTTCTCATTGCTCACATCCTTTATGCCTTCATATGTCTTCATGTATTTTAATGAGATTAGTTCAAATATCATGTGCATTGGTGAGAGAATAAACATGATTAAATACATCAATATTTAAAGATGATAAAAGTATACTCTTCGCTAATGCATCTAGTTGCCTCTCCTTGTTGATGATGCGAGGTCTCATCCCTACCTCGGTGACTCTCCAAACATTTAGACCCTTGGCTTCCAAATAACAAGACATTACAATTTTTCAACGAAAGAAATTTGTGTCATCGAAATGTGAAGCGCTATGGGTATCCATCCCAACCCAGGACGTCACAACTCTAAGATGTTAAGCCTATCAAGAGCACGAAGCTCTAATATCAATTGTGAGGAACTGTGAGTCCTAAGAGGGGGTCAATTAGGAACTTAGAAACTATTCAGCTCCAAAAACATCGCAAGATAATCCTATCTTAATTTCTATCTAAATGTGATCTAGATTTATCTAGTATGTCTACTCTACCGTTTCAGAGGATTGCAACCTACTCTAGCAAGGTAAATTGCAAGTATATAAATGTGAAAATATAAATAAAGTACAGAGACAAACCTAGCATAAGGGATTTTTATCCTGTGGTATCGATGGCATGAATATTACTCCTAGTCAACATTGGAGCTCCACAAAGGATATGCTTCCGGTCGCCAAGTATCTTCCGGTTACAGCTCTTGAGCTACCAAGTCATCAAGACAAGGTCTCAAGCATGATTAGCCACCAAACCACCAAGGAAAGGTCTCTCCACTAGCCTCTTTTCCGGTCACTTGCTGACGTGATCACTTCGGAGCTTAAGCCACCAACGCAAGGGTCTCCGTGTTTCTGTACACGTGTCTTGTCGCCACTCCACACCAAGTCAGAGGGTCAACAAGCTTGAGCCACCAAGGCCTAAGATGCCGGCGAGTCACCAAGACTCCAATGTGCTGATGTACCCCTTGGTACAAGTTAGGATCACTCCTTGATCCCCTCTCAAAGTTGCAGCACTTAGCTACAACTCTCTGTAGGCCTATAAGCACTAATCACTCTCTAATCTTGTGCTTAATCATTTTGGATGATCACTTTAAACACTTTGGTGGCTTAGATATTTTCTTAATTGTCTATGAGATTTCCTGGACTCCAGCAGCATGCCACAGCATCAAATGACTAGGTAGAGGGGTATTTATAGCCTTAAACCCGTCAACTAACTGTTTTTCCAACGGCTCAGAAAAGCTATTAACACCGGATGATCCGGTGAGAATAGTAGTATTAGCATCAGATCATCCGGTGAGTACAAATTCAGAAACTAGCCGTTGGAACTCTACTCAAAGCCTATGTGGACACCGGACATTCCAATGTGCCTTCAAATCCATCACCGGACCTTTCAGTGAGTTATCTTGAGCCAGACTGCTCCACTTCTTCTCTATGTAAAATGCTCCCGTGCATTGATCTTCCGAGCACCAGACATTCTGGTGGGTTTTTCTTCATTTTTCAACATTTGCAGTCGCCTATGCAAGAAATGCTCTAGTGTTATAATCTGGTGAGCATAAACTAAGCATCGCACCTTCGAGTGGGTTGATCTTTAGTCTTTGCACTTACATTCTTCTCGGCAAAAAAATGCTCCGGTGCTATCCAGTGTAGATCACCAGACTATCCGGTGAAGTCCTTAGCCTTCTCCCCTTTGTCAAAAATACTTTGGTGAGTTCAACACACATAGCACCAGACTTTTTGATGAGGCTAACAATCTCTGAACACAAAGCTCCGGTGAGTGCAAACTTCTCTACACCGGACTATCCGGTGAGGTCAATTCTCATGGGACTTCTCCAATTCAATCAAACTTTATCCCATCTGCGGTGGCAACTTGATGTATTGTATCCATGAGACCTACTAATATATATTCTTGACAAACATGTTAGTCTTAATGACTATGTTGTCATTAATCATCAAAATCACAATCATAGCCTAATAGGGCTATTTTCGCTACATTTGCGGATGAAGAGCTTAGAGTCAGTCGACGACTTTGTGATGAAGATGAATTCCATTGTCAGCATGATTCGTGGGCTCAGAAATAAGATGGAGGACTCGTATACGGTAAGGAAGATCCTCAGAGCCACAGCAAACAAGTTATTACAGATATGTCGCTTCAATCGAGCAATTTGGTGACCTCGTGACATTGACAGTTGAGGTGGTCTTTGGCAAGCTCCGGGCATACGAAGAAAGGTTTTGTGGCTGCAATGATGATGACAATGTTGAGCATATGTTGCTCACCAAAGCTCAATGGAGAGCTAAGGAGAAGGATGAAGATGAGCATTTGTTGCTCACTTGAGAACAATGGAGGGCTAAGGAGCTGTTCTCTTGCCATCTGACTTCATGTGAAAAAGTTATGATTTTTTTAAGATAAGCTGTGAGAGTAGTAATCATTAGTGTCGGTTCATGCCTAGAACCGACACTGGAACTTACTATCAGTGTTGGTTTGTGGCTAGAACTGGCACCGATACTGATTTATCAGTGTCGGTTCGTGACTAGAACCGGCACTGATGTATCAGTGCCGGTTTCAGTCATGAACCAGCACTCATTGTTCGCGCATAGAAACTTAAGAACCGACACTGATATATCTTCAATTCTGGTTCTAATACAACCGGCATTGATATACCGCTACTTTTGAATCATTCTGTAGTACTGAATGAGTCCAAGTATCCCAAAGAAAAGTGTTCTCGACCTCTCAATCATGACCCAAACACTATGCCTTGCAATTCTTGCCCTCTCATGACACATAACAGCAGCCACATAAGGAGCTAAGTCCACAAAAAGAACTCAGTACACAATGCCTCTCCCCCACTAGTTCCAACTCCACCCTATAAATATAGATATATATGCTCAAAAAACCTATACCAATAAACTTACAGAAGTTCCCTACACCTTTCTTGTTTCCACAACAAGTATGGTTTCCCATGGGTTGGTATATACATGGTATCACCTGATGCAATATCATATCAGAAGAATTGAAGAAGAAGAAAAAACGAAGAAGTTGATGGCTGAAAAGAAGGAGAAGAAGGCCAGGAGGACCACGGGTGAAGAAGAGAAGAAGATGAAGAACAACAAAGAAGAAAAGAATAAGAAGTTAATAGTTGAAGAGGAGAAGAAGGGGAAGGAGAACAAAGAGAAAGAGGGCCATGGGAGGGTGCATGCCTGTGCGTCTCCTTTTGCAACACAATAGTAAAGATAATGGTGCTGGTGCAACGGGTGGGCAGTGAAGTTGGCCGTGGAGCATATAGCAATGCAAGAGTCATCTTTAGGTCATGAGAGTGATGAATTGGTTTGGTTTATCTTTAATTTCCTTCCTTTGTCTTCTCTATAGGAACGAGATTGATGAATAGAGAGGGTAAATAGGCGTCTCAATAAATTTCTTACAAATTGATGATCTTCTCCTATTTGGATCACCCAACGCACCTCAAAACTCAAACAGAATCAAAAATTAAAAGAAGTTTTAACAAGAGAAAATCGAGGCAATACGACTCCACAAATGGTATATGAACCATAGGTTTCATTTAAGATCAATCCATGTATGTCAGCACTCGAAAGATCACAACTAACAAAGAAACAAGAAAAGATGAATACCAAGCAACGAAACTCTTCAAGTTAATTATCTAGAGATAAGAGAATTCAAGACCCCATCACATAAGCATGTATATGCGAAGTTTATGCCTCTAGCAACAAGAAAAACGACCTCACAATATGCTGAAATTTTAGCCCAAAAACAAAATCAAAAATCAAAAGTGAAAATGAAAAACTTGCACACAAGGCAAGGGAACCAAGAGAGAAACTAGAATGAGAGGAATTCAAGCATATGAAACAAAATAAACTTCATTACTCAAAGATATCAGCCCTATTTTAGGCGGATTACAAAGATTTACCTCTCAAAACTCTCACCAATTACATAGGCTAAGCACTCATCCTGCTCTCCACTAAAATCCTAGTACAATACTCTCATATGGGTGGCACAAGTGGCTCAAAAATGACTGGTTCACCCTATCGCATAGCTCTACCCCTCTATTTATAGGCCTAGGAAACTTGATCCCTAAGTTTTCTAGCTTTTTCCTAAAATACTCCTCTCTTGTAGTACACTTCTACCTACCACCGATTACATTTTAGTCTATTTTCTTCTCCATTCATCGGAAGGCCGTAGCGCCTTTATGACTTAGCTTTGCCTCGACACAAGCTTCGCGATGGTGTCATATACTCCTCCCACGGTTTTGAGGCCAAACTGTAAAACTCTAGCATGCTTCTCAAAGCGTGACTAGACGCTACTTGCTTCCACCTGAAGTAAGCGCTCCGATGATGACGCGTGTCCTCCATCCTGTGATCTTGACCGCGGTAAGTCTTTCCCGCTCCCGATCCTTCGGGCAATCTTGTCACTTGCACCGGCATTCCTTGCGCTTAACTTTGTCAATACGCCATCTTCATCCTTCGTTTCATACTTTTCTTGAGCTTCATGTGTATAGCTAGAATCACCCTTGACTCTGCTCGACCCTCCTTGATCGTCCAGCACCAAGCACCCGCTTAGCCCCGATCACCTGCCGTCGATCGCCAAGTTGCATCCGTCACTTGCACACCTTGAAACAAGCAAACACATTTCTTCACACTTCAAAACATCTTCAGGTTAGCACAAAATTAAAAACTTCAACTCAGAGAACATCCTGCAAAAAATGTGAACACTGGATGTTCTGGTGTGTTCTGCTCCTGAACACTGGACCATCCAGTGAGTATAACACTATCTATTTTAAAAAAACTTTGCTCTCAAGAAAAGTTCAAGTGAAAGATTATGTCCATCACTGAATAATCTGGTGTGTGCCAATCCACCGAACCACTCTTCTGTAACCTATCTGCAACAAAAGGTCCAGTGCATTCTCTAGTGTTCACAATCTCAGCACCGGACTGCCTGGCGTACATAATCAAACTTGACGCCAAAAATCTCCTCTGTGTAAAAATACTCTGGTGCTCTAAATGTCCATTGCTATACTATCCGGTGTTTGCTTTCATTTCTGATTCAATACTGAAAATACTCCGGTGATACCCTCCAATGTAGCCACCACATCCACCGGACCTTCCAGTGTATTAATCTCTAATTTCGTCCAAAAAATTGCTCTCTGCAAGAAATATTCCAGTGAGTATACACTCGTCCGTACCGGAACTTCCGATGTGTGTAATTTTTCTACGTACAGAGAAGAATTCGCTAATTCCAAACACTACCAACTCGAGTTAGACATGAAATGATTTTTCTCCCAAACCAAGTGCTTATGAAACTCGTTTGAATCGTGGCGTTATTTACAATTAATGCAACAAAAAGATTATTAAAATGTTTTAAATAATCTAAAAAATCAACAATTTGAATGTGCTATTTTATCTATTCAAATACATAGTTTCAAACAAAAGTTGTGTACCAAATGTTTACCATGTTATCGCAAATTTGTTGAAATAGATCTCACAATTGTTGAACATGACATTTAAATATGTTGGATTAGATCTTCACAATTGTTGGATTAGATTTCACATTTACAAATCTAAAATTACTAGGATTAAATTATATGCAAAATGAAAAGGTAAAAAAGAAAGGTAAACAAAAAAACAATTTTTTTCTTTGAATCATATGTTATTTAGTACTCCCTCTAGTCAAAAACACAATGTTTTGGACATGACACGGTCTCCAATATGTATCTTTGACTATTATTTTCTACTTGAATATATTTAGAAAATTCAATAAATTTATAAGATTATGAAAGTATTTTTCAAGATAAATCTAGATATATGATTGTCATGTTTGCAAACTAAGTGTTTTAAAAGTTATTGACAATTCGAATGTGACATTTTAACAACTAAAACACAATGTTTCAACACATCAAATATTTTTTAATATGTTATCGTGGATTGTTGAAGCAGATGTTACAATTGTTGAAAATACTTTTAAGATGTTAAATTAGGTTAAAATTATTAACTCTAGTCTTTTTAACTATGACTGCATATAAAAGAAACAAAACACTACAAATCTAAAGTTACTAGGATCAAATTACTTGTGAAATAAAAAATGAAAAAGAAAAAGAAAGAAAACAAAAGCAAAAAGGTTTGTGTGAATCATGTTGTTATTTACAATTCATGAAACAAAAAAGTATCTAATATGAACATATTTTAACTATTTAAAAAATCAACAATTTGAATGTTTTATTTTGACAAGTCCAATACACTTTTTCAACCAAATAACATACAAAATGTTGAAGATGTTATTGCGAGTTTTTGAAATATGTCTGTTGAACATGACTTTTAGAGATGCTGAATTAGTTCTTCATAATTGTCAGGTTAGGTTTCACAAATTATTAACTCAAATCTTTTAAATTGTGAATTCTTATAAAGAAAACAAATTACTGAGATTAAATTATATGTGAAATACTAATTCAAAAATAAAATGAAAACTGAAAGCAACAATGCACGAACTAGGCCAAAAGCAAAAATGAAACCCACGAAACGAAAACAATGATGTGGAGGGGAATCAACCCCAAAAATAAGAAACGAAAACAACATTTGGGCCAAAAGCAAAATCAAAGCTCATGAACAAAAACTATCTACTGCAGTGGAGGAAGATACAGCCCACCACCGCGAACACACATCCTGGCGCGGATCCGACATAATTCGACAAATTAGCAAACTACCGTATATGAATTGCGTAAAGATAAATCAAATGAGGTGCTCACAACGTTTCATTGATGACTGGGGTTGTTCAAGTGCGAATCCAGGTGGGTTTTGATCAAAACCCAACCCAACCCAACCCATGAAGGCCCAAGTTAGGGGGTTTAGCTCTAGTGTTTTTTTAGGGAAGGTTTAGTTTTAGTGGGTTCTGTTGGTTGGACTGTGTTGCTCTCCCGGTGGCAGAGCTTGGTTTAGGGAAGGTTTAGTTTTAGGCGGTTTAGTTTTAGGGTCCGAACTCCAAAGAATGTGACAGAACGAGCTCAAATTCAACTGGATACTACCCGCTGATTAGAAATTTTTTGTTGGGCTCCAATGATTGCCTCCATGGCTGCAAACTAGTAATCACTGGCTGCAATCTCTCCCTCTCTACTCCATGGACTCCTCCCACTAGTACGGATGGAGAGCTCCATTTGCTGTGTGGGTCGTTCTTCTGGTCCCTGCTTGTAGCGAAGTGCCGATTCCGGGCGTCTCTGCCCACGATGTGCCCAGATTCACCTCCGAGGTGGCAAATGGAAGAACTTTAACTGGATTAGGAAAGAGAATTAGAGAATTCCATGGTCGGAGGCGGCCGGGTTCGTCCATTCCATTTGCAAACCGACCCAAGCCATACATTAGCTGCAAGTACGGTTTATGGGCTAAAATAAAGTTGTTTATGCATCCATTTTTAGTGTAATTTTTTTTAAAAAAATATATAGTTTATCTAAACATCCTCAATATACTCCTAGCTCCAACTCCACAAATTTGTGGAACTAATGATATTGAGCTCTGAGAATTCTAGAAGCTAGAGCTCTACCGAACATGTCTTAAATCGTGTACATCACTCCTATACATGACAGCATGAGGTAAAAATACACCGTAGCTGAGAAAATGAGCCATGACCCACATTTGGTGCAACCTGAGCTCATATTTTTGCAATGTCCTTTTTCATTAAGAAGAAAAAACTTATAAATTCAAGTTGATGATCATTCAAGCCTAGATACGAGGGTGTACACTCATACCTTCCACAGGGTTCAAAAAACCGTCGGTAACCGCTCAAAAATCGCGGTTACCGACCTTCCCGGTCCGGTCCGATTTCAAAAACCGTTCGGTAACCGAAATTTGAATTCAAAAAATTCGAAAAAATAAAACAATTTAAAAAAAAATTCAAAAAAAATCTTAAAAAAAACTAGACACAATTCTAAGAACTTCTGTAAAAAAAAATTCAAAAATAATTTCGTTTGCATCATATTCTATAGGGAGAAAGTTTGAAAAAAATGAAAAAAATTGAAGCGTGCGGCTCAATTATTAACTCACGTTAAGGAAAAGTGTAACATGCAAACACATATTTTTTTTGTATAAAACGTATTTTAAGAGAACCTTTAAAATTGATTTCACTTTATTTAGAGTTTTATTAAATTCTCTATGATTTTTACAAAGTTCAGAAGCATAAAGTGAATATGTTAAGAAACATCACTGTAATTAATTTTTTCATGTCTACTATTATTTTTTCTACGTAAATCATAATATAAATAAGCTAATGAAAGTGGTTTCACTAATTTTTAAGGTGTGATGGGTCAGTTATGAATTAATCTAGTCGCAACACATTTACACAATCATGCATGTTACAATAACTAATTCATGAGTTTATATATTTTTAAAAGATATAGGATCATGTAAGAAGACTAACAAAATTAGTTTCATGATTTTTGGATTAGCAAAGAGTAAACTATGCATTTACCTTGGTTTAACAAATAAAATTTCTCACAGAAAATTTTGAACTTTTTTATGAGTATAAATACTTTTATCATGTAGATCATGTTACAAGGAAGCCAACAAAATTTGTTTCACTTGATTTGAAGCTCGGATGAATTAGTTATTGATTTTACAAGATTGAACCATTTTTTAGGTTTTTTGTTGAACTGCGCTGAAATTCGATAAAACCGCTCGATAAATCGAGAAAACCGAGCGGTTACCGAGCCAAACCGCTCGGTAACCGACCGAATCAAAAATGCGAGAAAATCGCTCGGTAACCGACCCAAACCGCTTGGTTACCGAGAGAGCAAAAACATGATTTTTTCGCAAAAATTTAAAATTTGCCGAATGAATTTTCTCCGAATTTTTTTGAATTTTTGACCGGTAATCGCGGTTACCGCGGTTTTTCGGTTACCGCCGGAGGTCGGTAACCGACCTCCGGTCGGTAACGTGAACCATGACCTTCCATTAAAGTAAGCTAGACATGCCCATTTATTGTCTTATGGGTTTGAATAGATTGTAACTATGTGATGTACTTGCAGCATGTGGTCCTACTATCCCGGGCTAATTGTGCCTCGTTTTCGCTCAATTAGTCATCTCCCAATTTGAGTAAAAATACAGTTTCACGTTATTATGTCATATACTTGCAGCAGGACCTCCTAGTATTCCTAATGGTGCCTTCTTCTCGCTCTATTGCCCACCTGAAAATCTGAGTAAGAAACGCAGATGCCCTTGGACTGACAGCAACAAAGTGCAACATCCGAAAAATTAAAGATTCATCAGTAAAGCTATTTTCGCCACTAAAAAAACATATCCATTTCTTTCTTTTCTCCAACCAAGATAGTAAGGAAAATGCTACTCTTAACTTGAGGTGCACTTAAAAGATTTTAGTATCGTCTTTTCGTAGTGTACTACTGCCGTAGACCCCAGTTCGTAAGTGGTCCTTACGGTGCCATTATGCATTTCAACATTGGTTGCCCAGGCAACCATTAGATTGGGATAGCTGTTGCTAACGTTGTACAATTTATAGTTCCCCTCCTTATCAAAAGGATATGAAACACCATCTTCAAAATAAACCTATTTGGGTATTTGACAATTTGTAATGGCTCCGATTTGGTTCTTGCATTTGGCAGATGATCCAGAGAAAAGAAAGACTGATGTAGACTAGGTAGCTTACTCCAGCTGAATATATAATACTAACTCAAGCTCACCCTGTTACAATGGCTGGGGACCCACATTCTTAAATTTTCTTTAAAGCTAATCTTATTTAGTTTGTTGGACTGCAATAGCGACGTGACATTGCTTCAATGGCACAAATGATGCTACTTGGCTGATTGGCTAGATGACAGTGACACGATGATGCTAGCTATTTCTTAACTCATGCTATCTTTCTAGTGTTTTGTGCAAATTTCCGCTTAGTTTATCTTTCACTAGTTATTGCAGGTTGTAAACTTTAGTAAAGACCATGTATCGACATCTATTTCTTGCTCTTCTGATTGTGGCACGACGTCATTACAGGATACATAGTTTTCAATGAAAAAGTTAAAGATGTGCACCACGGTTCATTCTCTCAAGGAATTGATGGAAGGGTTTATTTACGAGAGAATTTGTTGTATGTCACTGGATATTATACATTTCTCTTCTATGCCATCAAAGAAGTCGACTTCCCTTCCATGTTTTGTGCCACTTCTGTCACCTTCATTAGCTGCAATTGCCCCTAGAGCCTTAAATCTTGTCAGATTTTCTTGGTAACGGACATATTGCCCTGGAGTGGACCCACTAGCAACAATGGGTTCCTCGAGTGTTTTGCGAACGAGAAGCTTGCGTTAAAGTAATGTAGAACTTGAAAAATAGCAAATGCGGGCATGCCAGTATACTATCGTATACAAAGAACAGAAGAACGATGTAACAGAAACGTTGAGCTTTATTCATTCATTATTGAACTCATAAAGTACAAAGTTTCATTGATTATAGCGTGTTACTCCACACACATACGCACACGCTATATGACTAGATGATCTTCCGGCGATTGCGTCTTCTTGGTTCCCGTTGCCTCATGAAGTCTCTGGTTAACTACGCTCGTCTTCTCGGGCTACCTGTGATTAAGCTGTGCTGGTGGTCGTCTTCTCAAGGTCATCTCTGAGTTTGCAAGACTGTAGTCACAAACACAAAGACAAGCATCTATGATTATGAATAAAGGATGGTCACAACATTGCATCATCGACCGTTGGCAACCCGGGGCACCATCGGTCTCGTATCGTTAACCTCAGCATAACAAAAGGCAACGGAGGTGAGTTAGGAGCACGATACGACGTGTAGCTACAACTTGTGCAATAGTTGGGCTACGATCAGGAGCCTGGAGCCATGCTTAGCTCACTAACCTCCTCGGACCTCAATATATAAACTTCATTAGTCATCTGAAGGCAACAGGCAACCCTAGGGCTTCAGCGAACTTCATTGGCCCTGAATTTGAGGCATATAAAATAATCATCCACAATCGGCCATCAGCAAAACAGGCCAAGCAATATTACTGGCATCAGGCCACATTAAACAACTAAGCCTCAGCTCAACAATATTGAGATGACCAAACCGACAACAGAAGGTAGAAGGTGCCGGCAACAGGCATACATGCAAGCAGTATACAGGCGATAAGGTCATCCTCTAAGCCATCAGTCATCACCAAGAAAGAAAACACCAAACCGTCGATCACAATCATAAAGGAAAACCCACCAGCACAAGGTGCCAATCACCAACAGAACAACAACATGAGCATCATGGTGTCGATGATCAGTAAGCCATGGCTTCACCGCCAACAGCACCAGCCATCTGAAGAGATAACAGAGGGTCCTCTGGCCACATTAGAACAGGAGGAGAGCCATAACAAAACCGTGTGGAGGGGATAGCGCACCGGCCCAAAGGGTGAAGACGGCGGCAGGCATACAGGGCAGCATCCTAACAGTGGCAACAGAACCAAGTCACCAACAGAAATGGCGATGCCACAGTGGTAGGATGAGTACGCACAGTGTCAAAAAGAAAGGGAGGCACCACAGCATTAGGATGAGCACGCCGCGCCAGTGCTCTAAGCATGGCACTGCGGCCAACAGCTCTGGCGACAGAGGTAGATCAAAGATCAAACATTGCACGCAGAACAACATCAGATGACCAACACAACAACATGGTGGCAATGGAGCACACACCAGCATGGCGACGATGAAGCACACACCAGCAATGGCAACACGAAGCACGGCAACAAGTAGAGACACACTGGCTGGCACCAGATAACAACGAGCAAGGCGGCGACCATTCTTCCACTGGGGCACAAACCCACTGGATTGACGGCAATAGACCCTTGCCCGTCCCTTCCTCTACACAATGGGCAACACATCTCTAGATGTGGTGGAAGCCCGCCAGCCAGGACAGTAGCATCGACGTCGCAAATCATCATTCGTGTGCGGCGGCCAGGCCCCCAGACAATCTCGGGCGGTGACAGAGCTTCATATGCGCCCAGCCAATCCCCATGGGTGACGACCAGGGAGCGGTTGTGTGAATGTGGCAGCACAAGTCGACAGTTCGTTGGCATCCATTCCCTCGGGCCAGCGCCATGGAGAGCGGCACGACGGCAGCAACGACGTCCGACCCACAACACCTGAGAATCAAAAAGGGGGGTTTAGATGGACATGAATTAACACTCACCACTAAAAAGAGCTGGCGAAAGAGTTGACGTGTCAGCCATGGTGATGGTGTTCACAGAGGGTCCCGGGGGCTGATTGAAATGGTGACAGATTGAACCGGCGACAAGGACGACAACAAGGCTTCGGCTGTGCTTCACGTTAGCACTCATGCAGGATCATCAACCGGTTCTATTATTCTGTTGTAACCTCCGGCTCCAAGCATTGTTCGCTCCTGTAATCTATATATACATGTGATGTATCAATGAATAGATCAACAACTTCATTATACACTTATCTATGGTATCAACAACTAGGCCATCTCCATCTTCAACACAATGAGTGACAGCAGTTCGACTGCTCCCGGCCCCTCTACCTCCCTGGCTCTCTCCACCACCACCTCCATTGATGCCATTCCTATTTCTCACTTTATCCACATCTTGAATATCAAATCTCCGCTCTCCTTCAACATGGATATCCATGCCAACAATTACACCAAATGGTGCACTCTTTTTCTCATCATCCTTGGGCGCTTCAATATGCGCACCCATGTAGATGACAGTGAACCTCATCCAGATGACCCTGATTGGGTTCGCGAAAATCATACCTTCCTCATGTGGACTTATTCCACTATTTTTTGATGAGCTCCTCAACATGATTATGATCCCCAACACCACCGCCCACTGGGTCAGGACTCATCTCCACTCCATCTTCATTGGCAACAAACCTAGCTGGCCAAATTCCATAATTTGTCCCATGGCAATCTTTCAATCTCCACTTATTGTCATAAGCTTCAAACCTTGTCCAATGCCCTCACATATTGCGATCAGCTAGTCTCTGATCGTGCTCTCATCTACTAGCTCATCCATGGGCTTAATTACAAGTTCGGCACCCTCAAAACCATGCTACCAGCCCTTCCCAGCTTTCCCACCCTTCTGCAGGCCAGAGACATCCTCACCCTTGAGAAATGTCACAGGTGATTAATCGAAGCCTTCCACTAACTTTGCACACCTGTCCACTAACTCTGCACTCCTATCCAACAACTCTTAGCATGACTCTTGAGGACGATCCTCCAACAACTCTAACCATGGCTATGGTTGTGGCGACCATGGTCGCGGCGGTTGCCAATCCACCTCCAACGGTTGTGATGCTTCGCCTCAAGCCCAGCCACCCAAGTACCCTTACAACTTCTCGTGGGGAGCTCCGATCATAGGCCCTTGGCGTGCACCCTGGACTGCTGCTATAGGGGCTTGGTGTCCTCGGCATGCATCCTCCTTCCTCTGTTCCTGGTCATGCCTACCTCGCGCTGCATCAGCTGTCTATTACACCTATTCCACCTACTACTTCCTCATGGGACATCAACGGTAGGGGGTTAGCTATCTAGCCTCTGACAGAGATATGATGTGTATCCCACGACTGAAGGGCTAGACAGCAGCAACAGTGCTAAGACCATCCCAACCGATTCCCGTCAGGGTACAGAATCCCTTCAACGCTCTAACGGTTTCCCTTCACGGTTCCGTCACGAAGGGATTCCTAAGGTCATTCCCTTCGGGACGGGATTCTCTCTTTCTCTTCACGAATCCCTTCGAAGGAAAGCTGTTGGAGATGAGAGAAAATAAAGGGAATGAGAACAGAGAGGGGAATCGGAAAGGAAACGAAATGAATGGAATATGGTTAGGGATGATCTAAGGGGCATCGAACCGACAAGTGCAAATCATCGCGCCTGCGCAGAAGGAGCAGCCGCTCTAGATGGGAAATGGGTGGTCCCCCTGAGGCCCCATTGCTCAAAGTAAAATTTTGTCAATCATCTCTCTCCCTCTCTATGTGATTTGGGAGGAAGAAAAAAGATCCGGGAGGAAAAAGAAAGAATCAAGGGTACAATGATCTTTCCGCGTCTCAGTGGCCGTTAGACGGAAATGGCACAGAAGGGATATAAAATTTCAACCAATGACATGGAAGAGAAGTCGATTTTTTCAATGGCACAAAAGGAAAAAATATTATATCCGGTGGCATACAATAGATTCTCTATTTGTTTATTATACCTCATATGTAAAAATTGAGTATTGGGAACCTTATCCACAAGTATTGTTGATATAAATTGGATGAACCTTTAAACAGAAGTGTAAAAAAACAAAGTTATAAGAGAAGATGTTTATGTATTGTCATCAGCAATTAGAAGCCTGGAATCTCGATTATCTTGAATGGAGACAAACGCTTTTCTCGACATGTCACCCCTATCAACATTTCTAGGTTTCCACGTCTATATTCTATTTTTTTGCGATTATCCATGTATATATCTTGTTTCTGAAACAAATCGTACTACATTTGTACTAAATGACCATCTGCTGCACTATATTAATTACCTAGGGCCCGATATAGTATAATAATAATTGTGTGGGAGATCAAGTACAAGAGTGCTCCATTTCGTATTTTTATTCTCAATGATGCAAGGTGTCTTGTACGCTATTGACAATTTGGTTCATTTCTTTGAAATCGGTTGTTGAAGTTATTTAATTAATGCTGGTAACTGAAAGTTCAAGATCCTTCGGTTGAAGCACTAGAGTGTGACTGTGACATCTAACAAAGTGCATTTTTGTATGAAATCACTATTCAGGGCTATAATTGATTGACATTTAATAGTTCATTGTGTGGTTATACCATATTGTCATGTGGCATGTTGCAATCTGACATTATCCAACATGTACAGAGAGAGGTTCCTTAAAAAAATAGAGAGAGTAAGAAGGAAAAAGAGAGAGGGAGGAAAGTGAAACCATATAGTTTAAAGCATAAAATGAGTTACCAATGGTGGATTTCACTATAAGAAAGTTTGATTTTTTTAGCACAATTGTTTGGCTCCAAGCGTTTGCGTCTCTCAAAAGATCTCTAACCAGGAACATTGCTTTTAGCTCAGAATTCAAAGGATCCAAGAAAACTTCCATCAAGATTTTTTTTCCAAAGAACCTTCGAAAAGAACAGGAGTTCTTACAATTCACTAGAGAAGAAAGGAGTTTATCTAGTTTATAAGAGAAATCGGACCTGAAAATCATACAACCACACGGTTTATTAGAAGGAGAAACCGGTAAAAACCTAACGATATTTATGATTGATATCATTTATTATTTGTCACTTACTTTAGTTATGTTGTCATCAATCAACAAAAAATGAGAGATTGTAGCGAAAATAACTCTATTAGGCTATGATTATAATTTTAATGATTAATGATAACATAGTCATTAGGACTTACATATTTTTCAATAATATATGTTAGTATGTCTCATGGATACAATACGTGAAAAAGCCACCGCAGTCAGAACAAAGTTTGATTGAATTAAAAAAGTCCTAGGAGAATTGACCTCACCGGAAGGTCCAGTGCAGAAGAGTTTGCACTCATCGGAGCATTGTGCATAGAGGTTGATAGCCTCATCGAATAGTCTGGTGCTCAGTGTGTTGAACTCACCTGAGTATTTCTGACAAAGGAGGAAAAGGTTGTGAACCTCACAAGATAGTCCGATAATCTACACAGGGTAACACCGGAGTATTTCTTATAGAGAAGAATGCAAGTGTAGAAGACTGAATATCAACCCACCGGATGGTCCAGTGCTTGGTTTGTGCACACCGGAGTATAGCACCAGAGTATTTCTTGCAGAGATGACTGCAATTGTCAAAAAATGAAGAACAACCCGCTGGAAGGTCCGGTGCACTGAAGATCAATGCACCAGAGCATTTCTTACAGAGAATACATGGTGTAGTCTGGCTCAAGATAACTTACCGGAAGGTCCGATAATGGATTTGAAGGCACATTGAAATATCAGGTGTCCATAGAGGCTTTGAGTGGAGTTTCAACAGCTAGTTTCTGAGTTTGTACTCATCGAATAATTCGGTGTTAGTACTACTATTCTTACCGAATCATCTGGTACTAACAGCTTTTCTAGGCTATTGGAAAAACGGCTAGTTGGCGGGTTTGAAGCTATAAATACCCCTCCACTCAGTTATTTGTCGTGTGGCATGCTGTTGGGGTCTAAAGGAAGCTCATATACATTTGAGAAGATATCCAAGCTACCAAAATACTTAAAGTGATTATCCAAGATGATTAAGTACAAGATTAGAGAGTGTTTAGTGTTTATAGATCTAGAGTGAGTTGTAGCTAGGTGCTGCAGCTTGAAGAAGGGATCAAGGAGTGATCCTAGCTTGTACCGAGCAGTATGTCGGTGCTTTGGAGTTTTGGTGACTCGTCGGCATCTTGGGCTTTGGTAGCTTAAGCTTGTTGACCCTTCAATTTGGTGTGAAGCAACGGCAAGATACGTGTACAATGACGTGAAGACCCTTGCTTTGGTGGCTCAAGCTCCGAAGTGATCACAACGGCAAGTGACCGATAGATAGGCTAGTGGTGAGACCTTGCCTTGGTGGCTTATCGTGCTTGAGATCTTGTCTTGGTGACTTGGTAGCTCAAAGTCGTGACCAGAAGAGACTTGGCGACCAGAAGTATATCCTTTGTAGAGCTTTAACGTGGATTAGAGGTGTTATTCATGTCATCGATACCACAGGATAAACATCCATTGTACCGAGTTTACCTCTCTATTTTATTTACGTTTTCGAATTTACATACTTGCATTTTATCTTACTAGAATATGTTACAATTCTCTTAAACGATAGAGTAGACACACTAGATAAATCTAGAATATATTTAGATAGAAATTAAGATAGGTTTATAATGTGAAGTTTTTAGAGATAATTTGATTTAGATTCCTACATATCCTAATTCACTCCTCTTAAAACATCACCGTTACTCTCACCGCCCCAACTCCGGCTCGCGAGGGATGTTGCCTCGCTACCGCCTTTCTTGTAGCTGCACAAACTTCCAACAGTCTGCTCAGGCAGCGGCGAGGCGGATGGAAGGAGAAAGAGGGGTAGGAAGGTTGCCCGAGTCGCCCTAGCAGCGACACGGGCCGAGCGCTGCTCCCTCCAGCTCCCATCGAGCTTGACTTGATATAATGATGATGATATTCTGAATCGTGTTAATTCATTGAAGTAACCTTCATCACCCAACTTCAGCTGTCCAGCACTTGTCCATCAATCACTACGCAATCACCGCTAACAAACCGGAGCTCCTGCGTAATGCTATAATAATTGTACACGAGAATTCAATTATATGAACAAGAGAAATGGCATACGTCAAAACTTATCCTTAACACACATAAAACAACGCGTACTACAAAAATAATTTCGTTCGCCGAACAGAACCAGAGATCCTATCGTATTGTTATTTTTTTCTGTAACCAACAAATTATTATAGAGATAGATATTGACGGTATAAAAGTAAACTGGTATTCACAGGTCACTATATTTTTTTGAGACAGATCACTGTACTTTTCTACATATAGATCATCAGGAGCCCAGGAACGTACAAACTTCTCTTTATCTCAGTGGAAATTAAATCGCTTCTCATAAAATTCATATGAATTTTTTGTGTTTCAAAGAGTTCCTCTATTTTCTCCGAAATGCACAGCCGAGGTGTTTAACAAGGGTAGGTGAAGCGGACAGGTTGCTAAACAGAGATAAACACATTTTACCCTGAAAGGAGAAAAAAAATGGTACTATCTCCGATAGTACAAATATAAGTCTATTTAGGATTATTGATGGTCAATCCGTTTAGTTTTGATCGTCATATTAAAAAGTCACATAGATTGGCAACGTTAGATTGATCTTAATAGATTCATCAAGAAAATATTTCTTAATATATTGACAATGGTGTGTACGAAAAATCTTTATTTAGGTTCTTAATTAATTGATGTTTACTAATTCATTGTGTGGTTATATATTCAAACGTGTGGCATGTTGCAATGTCACATTTTCTAATTACTATAGAAAGGAGAAAAATGAAGGAGATAAAATATAAGTATTTTAAAGGACAAACCGAGTTACTAGTTTTTTTTTAAAAAAAGAGAAGTTTTATTAACTCTCAAGGTTATATTGAGGTGATACAACTATATAGAAGTTTTCTCTCGATCTCTACATGACTAAAATGCACACAGCCAAAACAAGATTAAATAAAGTACCAAAAACCATTTAGGAATCCAACAAGGCAGAACAAAAACTCTTAAGCACGATTATTGTGATTGGCTTCCATGCATATCCTAGACTACTATCTAAATTGGTTGAAGAGCTCCTAGACACTCGCTCCAAACATGCCTCTAGCGTAGTAACCAGTTCGCGATACTCATGTTGGTGCAACATATACTATGAGCGGAACTAGTACGTACATATAAAAATAATTTACAATAGAAAAACAAATTTCTTCTCATTAAAAACACAAATTTCTTCTCATTAAAGACAATTATCGTTTCTGCACAACTATACGAGCCAACAAAAGGTGACGGTTGCTACCACCAATATATTAACCTTCAATTTTTTACTAATATCCTGAACCTAATTCACATATGAACCGAGTTACTAGTACTAGTCGATTTTACCATTAAAAAAAGTTGGATTTGTTTAGCACAATATTTAGCCCTAAGCATTTGCTCCTCTCAAAAGATCTCTCGACATAAACATGCCTTTAAGATTAGAATTCAAAGGATCCAAGAAACGTCCATTGAGCTTGACTTGATATAACGATGACGAGATGATATTCTCAATTGTGTAAAATTGAAATAACTTTATCATCAGATTTGGTGAAATGAGCCCCCAGTACGACAAGGCCTGAGCCTATTTAGGCACGATCTAGTTGATCCAGCTAACTAACCGAGTCGTGCTGACCCGTGTTTATGCATGGGCTCATTTAGGTGTGTCGTGGACGGGGCAGCGGGGGTGCGACAGAGCATGGCGACGGTGGGAGAAGATCTGGCCTAGCTATCTCTCGAGCCGTGCCTATAACAAGTCTTGGGCCAACCTAGTAAGCATGATTTAGTTGGCTAGCACTATTCATCACCCACCTTTAGCTATCCAGCACCACTACCAAATCGGAACTCCTGCATAATGCTACAATTGTACACGGAAATGTATTTATATATGAACAAGAGAAATGGCCTACGCCAACACTTATGCATAAAATAGATAAAATCATATGTATTGTAACAAAAAAACTTCTTTCACACAATAAAAACATAATTTCTAATGTATGGTTCCTTTCTTTGTTTCCAACATATTATTATATAAATATAATTAATGGTATAAGATCATATTATTGCAGTGGAAATTTCTTGAAAGTACAGCTATGAAGTAACGGATGAGAATATACCACTTTACTCCTTTTTCTTATGCGTCGATCATGGTACTTTACTCCCTTTTCTTGTCTATTTGTATGGAAATCAAATTGCTTCGGGCAGAATGCCATAATTCATATGAATTTTGCGTGTTCCAAAGAGCCTTTAATCTCACTAAAAAAATTCCTACAAGCATGACTCCGGTGCCTTTTCCGTGAGCCCCAAGTGTTTGTTATGTCGGCAAAAGCTATGATGTGACAAAATAGCAGTATAGTAGTGTAGCAGCTGATGTGAGATCAGTACATTTATACTCTTACACTTGTACTTACTGACAAGGAGGGGCGAATAGAATAGCTAGCGTAACTGCGAGTTCTTGATTAATAATGCGATAATCAAGCAAGCGACCCGACACCATGATTATGCTGCTGCCGGGTGCCCGTGTCGTTCCCTGGATCTCTTCCCTGCCTCTGCGGCTCTGCCTGCCCCGGTAAGCACGCAAGCAAGCTACGTCTGCTTAGATCGGTTTGTTTTTGCTAAAAATTATAAAAAATAATTTATAGATTGTAACTGTAAAAATTGAATTATAATTGTAAAAATAATTTAAAGGTGGAATCTAAAATCTAGATAGTAAAAATCTAATTTTTACTATTTCAATTTTTAAATTTTAATCACAATCTAACATTTACAATCCGAAACAAACAATCTTCACCTGTCTCTCTCTCTCCGTGCTACTAACACCAACTCCCCCAACCAATCCCAGCTAGATCAGTACCACGGCTGCTCCAGTAACCCCCCTCTCTCTCTCCCTCGTCTCAAATCTCAACTACTCTTTAAACCTGAGCTACCAGGTGCGGCGCCGCGGCACCGCTGGGGCAGCTGCCGGGCGGCGGAGGCGACTGCGTTCACGCCGCTGGCGTGGTCCAACAAGGGGGGAGGAGGAGGAGCAGCCGTTTCCTCGCGTGCTGTATTGCGTCCAAGAAAGGGTAGGAGAGAAAGAAAGACGAGGTTTGCACGAATGCTCTGCTCTTCCCTCTCATTTGCTTCCTTATTCCCTTGTGAGATCGGCGGTGAGCTCGCGATCCCGAAACAGGGGCGATGAAGTGCAATGCCTGGGCTAGATTTGTCTCGGTTCTTGGTGGATCCGTCGAGATTTCCGCACAAATCTTGCTACTTCCCTGCTAAATGCTCCGTCTTTCGGAGGTCGGCGTCCCCTCCGGCGAGTTCCGGTGGGTCTCCGTTTGTGCTTCTCTGGATTCTTCAGAGGAAAAATTGGGGCTTTTGACCCTTTTGTGGTTACCATTGCCTCTTAAGTGGATCTGAATGCACTGCAATCCAGTTATTTACTGAAATCTCGGAGCATTTGCGAGTGGGGAGTAAATGTTGTTCGCGATGTACAGGTAAGTTGTCGGGAGCTGTTCACCGCAAAGGGTGCGGGCTTTTCTGCCCAATCCCACGATGTTTTGGGCTGGTTCTGTTAGGGGGCTTGGTTGGTAGATGTTAGATTCGACGCTTTAGCTGGTTCCGTGTTTGGAAATGCTATTGGAGATCCTTGTGTACCCAATGGTCTATCTTTAGAGCAAAGGCGTGAAGATCGCTGGTAGTTGTTGTTGGTGATGGATGCCACCACTCTGATCATATGCATTGAGCTTTATGGTGAAATTTTGCCAATGCTGGCGAAATTTTCTTGTGCCAAAGCTGCCTTTGCGTGTGTGGCGCATCTTCAGTAAACAACGAGCTTTCGTTGGGTTAGAGAATTTCGTTTTGGTGTGCATGTGCTACATAGTGTAGTGTTGAATCTTGTTCTTGGTGCACGAGATTCAGGTGTTGTATCTGCTGTAAATTGCAAAACTATTGTGGCTTTTGGAGGGTTTGGTGGATTTGAGTTGGCTCCCTTTACTTCTTGATTAACTTTCAGAGCTTTTGCAGTTAGATTGATATGCTTTTGGTTGGTTGGTTGTACAATGTTGATGGTCTTTATTTTTTCTGGGTCCCTTGAATATGTACTAAACTCAAGTTTATCTTCACCCGAAAGATAAGACCTTTCAGAGGCAACCCTAAGTTTTCGATATTCTCCTTATGATTCAGTGGATCTTAGTTGGTTGGATGTGCTGCTTTAATGGGTTAGTCTAGCATAATATTTGTCTAAAGTACAACTTTTGTGGAATTCTTCGTCGTTGCATTTGGACTCTTTCCGGATAGTGTTGGATTCTGTTTTCTGGAGAGTATGAGCTTTGCAGGTAATGACGGGAACTTAGTTCTGCGTGGTGTGTCAACTGCTTCTGGTTGGGATCTGAGCCAGCTTTATTAAATTTTTAGAGCTTTCTGCCTGTATCAGTGCTTTTTCTCGTGTTCCTACCTCCTAAATGTGGTCTCTTGCATTAGTACTGGTCCTTCAGTTTTTCAACTGTATACATCTGTCTTTCTTCGTGAAAAATGCTAGCTTGCGTGTGAGGGATTGAGGGTGTTGTTTTATTTAGTTTGAATCCTCTTTGGTGGTGTTATAGGTGGTGCCTTGAGGACATCTCACTTTTGTGGTAATGTCAGTTCTGCTAGTAGCTGTTCTGATGATACAGAACCTTATTTCATTTTTTTAGTGTTTAGTTCATTGGATAGATTGGATGAGATGGCCAGGATGAGAGAATATTCTCTCAAATCCTAGATGAGCCGATCCAGCCGAAATCGGCTGGACCGAGCCATCCAGTCCGTGCTTGATTGATCGTATATGTGCGTTGTGATTTTTCTTTTAACTCTCAATTTTATTTAAAAGTATAAATGTGGTCTAAAAATTCTAAATGTTTTCATGAGCAAACTAGAGATCACTAGTAATTCGTTTTAATTTGTTTGATCCAAAAAACATTAGCCAATATTTAATTAAAATTCTCCAAAGAAGCTTATTTTTGTAACTTCTAATAATTTTTAATGCCTCAAATTAATTCCCAAAAATCTTGAAAAAATCACTAATATTCTTCTCATGTGATGTACTAATTTGTAAAAATATTCTAACCCTAGTTTATTCGTGAAAAAGTGAGTTTCTTTGTAATGCTCTATTTGTATGCATTTTTATCATTTCATGTGATATTATCTTTTTAATTCAATTTGAATTTATACAAATTCAAATATGCACAAATTCATCCAATAGAGTGCATATAAATATGAATGAATTATCCTATCCACTCTAATCGCACAAACCAAACAGGAAACTGACTCATCATATCCATCCCAACCAAACAAAAAATTAGATCATCATATTCAGAAAAACATGGATGACCCTATCTCATCCAACCTCGTCCTCCAACCAAACACATCCTACCTAAGTCAGTCTATGTGGTCTTAGCTTCTGGTGGCTTTCATGCTCTACCCTCTAAGCTCTTATATCATTATATTGTATCTATGAGCTTAGCTTACATACTCTGAATTTATTTGACCTGTAGACAACGTGTAGGCGATTTATAAAATTAGAAAGGCATGGAGGATATTTGAGTACACTGCTGCTTTATAAACTAAACGAGAATTAAGTGAAGATACTGTGATGCCTCAGCCTAGTTTGTTGCATGGATTTAAACCCACATGGCAAATATAAGACAATGTGGCATACCACAAATAGACTCGTCTAACATTACTCAAATTGGGATATTTAGAAGACATGGGTGTCATACCAGTTGTACTAGCCACACAGTAGCAGCAGTTAGTATGTTCTCAATGTTGCGGCTTTACAATTACACGGATCTAGGTTTTCCATGAATTGGTTCTTCTATTGATTATTTTTCAATTTTTCATCATGCCTTACATTTCAATGGACAAGCTGCACTGCTGATAAACAGGTGTTTTTTAGAAATAATGTGCGCCTTTCTTGGCCAAATGATAGAAGTGCTTCGTGATATGAAGTTGGAAAGGGTTTAAAACAGTCTCAACATAATCACTATATTTCTTTTGTGACTGCTATTAGGGAAGTGTACCAACCATTTGTGTTTTTTTGGCTTTTGTTAGTGAATATCAGATAGTCAGATTAGCTGCTTATACCGGGAACTTTCTACTTGGTGTTGCCATTTCGTCTTTTCATGTTTTTCTTCATCATTAGAGTATTGTCCATGTTTGATTGTTTGTTGTGCGATTTTTCATCATTTTTTTAGTATTTGAGGAGGTGAATTACATTCATTTGAGGAGGTTGATGTAAGGAAGTTGTAAGGAACCGTCCAAACAGTATTTTAATTAATTATTAAGTCGATTATTTACTTAATCACGACTTCAACGATTAATCAGAATACTATTCCGGTAGTCCCGACACGTGTTTTATGCCTAAGATCGAAACACATGTTTTTCCAATATTTAACATCACAGCACAGCTTAATAAAGTGTGAGTAATTAACATTAGATTACAAATTCTTAAGTATTTACCAAGTTATTACAATTTATAGCAAAAGAGAGTTAGGAGGAGATAAAAACTGACTCAACTCCTAACTAACAAAAGAAACCGCGGAAGACTAAAGACTGCAAAGATGAGTGAAACCATATGGCCTTAGGCTTCACCCCAAAAGCGCGACCTCCTAGTAGTTGCTTACTCGTGGTTGCCACCACCCTCGGCGGGCTTGAAGTAGCCAAAGACCAACTCCTTCTCGTCGGTAGCACCTAAAAAAACAGCGTGAGTATGAAGGTACTCGTAAGACTTAATCTATAATGGGTATTTATAAATAGCCTGACTCTAAGGATTATGCATCTGTATGTTAGCAAGAAAAGACCATATGGTTAAGTAAACTTCATATGCGAAGCAAATTTGACATAAACATGTGTGAACATCTATACTTGACTAACACGACTATCTAACACATAAGCCTCAACTAAACATATATGTAAACGGAACCATAAGAATAATATCTGTAAATCACCATCTCAATCCATCAACCACATCAATCCGCACTCGTAACTTTACGACTGCTGCAAATGGACAAAAGCATGCTTATGACCGAAAGCGCGATATTTCGAAATATTTTTACACCCTGCAGGGGTACTCCTTTACCTATATGACTTGAGGACCATACGGCTTGCATGACCACACAGGTTCATACAAAGGGTACTCATGTCAACCTTTTTCAATAAGCCCCGACCGTTTGATCATGCACCGATAAGTGCGGGGTACCCAGAACAACTCCCGAAGCAAACTGGATACCCCAACCGGCCTCATGCCCGACACCATCGACCTGCACGCCAAAAAGCCACAGCTACAAATGTAATCAGCTTATTGTTCCCATATGCGACATATAGCAAGCACGGAAAGCGCTATAGTCAACTGCAACAATGATCGGTGCTTAAACGATGCAAGCGGTCTACGGTATCTAGGTCCCTCTCCCGACCAAACTAGGGGAACTTCACATCCGGGCAGCACAAATACCTCTAACGCCGTTCACATCTCGTCTCATCCTCATCACTCATCTAACCAACACCATCAATCTATCATTATGATCATTGTGCAAGTAATTAAAACCTATACCAAGTTATTACAATTTACAGCAAAACACACATTCGTGCCATGAGAGCGTAGGAGACTCACCTAAGGTACTTTGTTGTGTTTTGGGACCGTCGGTTGAAGCGGGAAAATCTCGGGAAGAGGAAGAGCTCCGATGCTTCTTGTGCTTCAACCATGAACACCGAAAGACATCAAAATCAGCTTGAATCTTTTGGGAAAACGAAAATGATTTGGAGGGATGGGAAGCTCATGAGCTAGGGAACGCGTGGATAGCACATGCATATCTCAGCTTCGATTCTTGAGGGAGGAGAGAGAGAGCTTGAGAGGGAGGGAGAGCTCTTGCTCTCCTTGGCTTGTCCGGTTGAGGAGGGAGCACGGGAGTGGAGTGAGGCAGAGAGAGAGGGAGCAGGTGGGTGCTGCCCAAGTGAAGGGAGAGGTGGTGGGGCCGGCCAGGTGGGCCCACGTGCTCGAGAGATAAGCTCGTTTTACTGCGAAGTCGATTCTTTTCCCTCTCGAATTTCTTTGTCATCCGATTGACTCAAATCGAAGTGCTCTAATGTGCCGAAATAAATTGCCCCGAAATTAATCATGACCCTAATGACGTATAATTAGACTTAATTACATGATTTTGGTTTCAGGACGTGACAGAAGTTTGTGCTATCTTTGCTTTCAGACAAAAGAATGTTGATCCTTCGACAAGTGAGAGACGTTTAAACCGGAAAGATTGACTTTTCTGGGTGTTGCCTTTATACTGTCACAATGTCAAGGGTACCGAAATGGAAGATCGAAAAGACCAAAGTTAAGGTTGTATTCCGGCTACAATTCCATGCAACGAATGTAAGTTCTGATGCAATTAATTTCATTCTATTATTTTTTCTTCTCCCGGTTGTTCACATGAAAAAGAAATGGCAAACCATGTTGCTTGCGCAATATGTGTAAAATAACTCGAAAGTTTTTATTGCAGATTCCATCAACAGGATGGGACAAACTATCTTTGTCCTTCATCTCTGCAGATACAGGAAAAGTAACTGCAAAAACAAATAAATCAAATGTGAGGAATGGAAGCTGCAAATGGCCGGATCCTATCTATGAAGCAACACGGCTTCTTCAGGATCCTCGGACTAAGACATATGATGACAAACTCTATAAGCTTGTTGTGGCCATGGTGTGTTTTAGAAATTGGTCACTGTTGTTCTGTATCTTCCTCTGTCTCTTCCTATGTTCTTGTAAATTAAGGCATTTTTGTATGTTGAAAGAAATGCTGGAAGAATTTACTAATAAGTGATTTTTGCTGTCTCTCCCCAAATTCTTGCAAAAATTAAAAAAACAGGGGACTTCACGGTCTAGTATTCTCGGGGAGGTTGATGTGAATCTTGCTGAATTCGCAGAAGCACTAAAGCCTGTCTCAATCACACTTCCTCTACGTGGTTGCGACTTTGGGACACTATTACATGTATGAATTTTAGAAAACATTTTGTTTACTATATTAGTAGTCATAAGAAGCTAGTGTCATGCTGTGGTAAGAAGTAGTTCAACAATTTTATTTGCTGTTTTGCAGGGATTATGTTTATTCTTTCTAACTTTATTCTTTGATAAAACGATTTCAGGTCACAGCACAACTTCTCACTACTAAAACTGGTTTCAGGTTTGCTCACCATGCAACAATAATTTTTTTAGAAAAGAAACTATTGGTTCAAAACCTTATGAATTCTTGCTTCCTACAGGGAATTTGAGCAGCAAAGAGAAACTGGTACTAGAAGTTCTCAGCAGTTATTGAACCAAAGAAGTCATGATCCTGCTGAAGTTGCTGCGGTCTCATCCGACGTGGGCACCAATAAGGTTGGTGAATCATATGAATGATTTTTATATCTGCACATTTGATGATAGACTTTCCTGGCTCGTGCTTACTATACTTATCTTTACCATTCAAAATAGGTTAATGCAAGGATTAAGCTAAAAGAAACTTCTCTGGGGTTCCCTTTGGTGGAAGATTCTGCAGGGTCCACTGAGGACTATGAAAACTCGTCACATACTTCAGATGGCATTTTTGCAGAGAACAATGACCCATATGGTGGGCATGAAATCAGTAGCCTTAGGAGCACAATCTCTGGTGATCTACCACTTTGTCCTACCAGTCAAAGTCCTACGCCAGAGAAAGGAGCATGTTGGGGTAAACGCCTTTCACCACAAGGGAGCAATGATTGGACTCATGGCTGGAGTCCTGAGTACTCTGCTGGTAAAGATCTAGCTGCTGCTCATGAGGAGAATAACCGACTCAGAACCAGATTGGAGGTGGCTGAGTCAGCTTTTTCTCAGCTTCAGACAGAAGCAACATCTCTTGAGCATGTTACCAACAAGTTAGGCACTGAGACACAGGGCTTAGCCCAACAGCTTGCTGTTGAACTGATGTCACGGAATCAGCTTACTACTGAAGTATCCTTGCTAAGAACAGAATGTTCTAATCTGAAAAGAGAGCTGGAAGAAATAAAATCTTCTGAACTCAAGTGGCAAAAATCTAATGCAGAAGTGAATACTCTGAGTAAGTTTGGAAATTATGTTCTTGCTACAGATTCAGTTCATGATCTCCAAACTGAATGGCTGCAAGGTTTGCTGCTTCTTGAAAGTAAACTGCAGCAGACCAGAAACAATGCACTCCATGGACTACAAGCGAGTGATCTTGATTTTCTTCTTGCTGATCTGGGGGCACTTCAGCGTGTCATTGAGAACCTTAAGCAAGGTGTTCAGCCAGGACAAATGAAAGAAAATCACTATTTAGACCATTTGGTTCCACCTTCAAATGCTGCTCATCTATCAAGTTCGGGATGTGATCATGATGCCCTTAAGAAAAGTTCTGGTAGTAGTACAGGCACAATGGAGGAGAAAATGTGTGAGCTCTTGCAGAAGTTGGAGGACTCAAAAACTGAGAAGGAGAATCTCCGGGAGAAGATGAGCCAAATGGAGCGTTACTATGAATCCTTTATCCATAAGCTTGAGGAGAGCCAGAAGCAGATGTCAATAGAATTGGAAAATCTCAGGAAAGAACATAACTCTTGCTTCTACACAGTTTCTGTCCTCCAAGCTCAGAAGCAAAAAATGCATGAGGAAATGAATGATCAGTTAATGAGGTTTGTTGAGGACAGAACAGCTTTAGAAGCTCAAAATAAGGAGCTTGAGAGGAGGGCTGTTGCAACAGAAACTGCACTCAAGAGGGTTCGGTTCAATTATTCAGCAGCTGTGGAACGTCTACAGAAAGACCTTGAATTACTGTCCTTTCAGGTTCTCTCTATGTATGAGTCCAATGAAACTCTTGCGAAGCAATCTTTTCTAGAAGATTATGATAGTTTGCCTGAAGAACATTCTGCTGTAGCAGACTTATGTGGCAATAAAGAACATGAACAATACAGGCCTGATGCCAAACAAATCGGACCTGAATGTCTACATGCGGAGGCGGAACCTCAAATGTTTTTAGCAGAAAATGGTACTCCAGATAAAATGAATGGCCAGAAAAATCTTCTTTGGGCACTCAAGATTGAAGAGCTCCGTGCGAGATCAGAATT
The DNA here is from genome assembly GCF_958298935.1 of Phragmites australis. Classification (NCBI taxonomy): domain Eukaryota; kingdom Viridiplantae; phylum Streptophyta; class Magnoliopsida; order Poales; family Poaceae; genus Phragmites; species Phragmites australis. The sequence goes on along the minus strand of NC_084941.1, from coordinate 16,295,714 downwards.
TCAAATACTTGGTAATGCTGATTCACAAGGGAACCATTCAAACATAGAAGGACCAAAATGGGCCTCATCCACGAAGGAATCAGAGCTTTTAGAAATGTTTATTGCCAACATCGAGTGGCAGATATTTTCTGATGTGCTACGTGAATCTCACTATACTGCATTGGATATAATTAAGTGCATGCATGGAAGATTGCACATGCTAGAAAAGCAGCTTCATGACTCTAATGATGCTAGGCAATCTCTAGTGTTCAAGTTGAACTCTGCATTGGACCAAGCCAAAAGTGTCAAAGAAAGTGAAGCTGGATACATTTTGAAATGTGATGATTTGACAGTGAAGAACCAAATATTAGAAGCGAAACTCCACGATATTACAGTTGAAAATGCTTTGTTTATGGAAAAGCTCATGCAGTCTGAAAGAGTTGTTCAGGAACATGGAGCTTGTGAAAGCAAGTACAAGGCCTGTGCTGAAGAAAGGAAGAGATTTGAGAACTGTTTAATGAAAGAAAGTCTACAAACAGATCAGCTTAAGGATGAGCTCAGATCAGTAAGGGAAGATTTTGAGGCCATGAAAGATGAGTTAGATAAGCAATCCTCCTTAAACAATGATATGCAAATTGTTTCTACATCCCTTCACAAACTACTGGGTGACCTATGCTCTAAAACTATGTCATTTAACAAGGAAGTCAACATTTCAGGTTTAGATGAGGCATGCTTGCTACATGAACTCCAGAGCAAGAATTACTCTGCAGTGATGGCAAGCTTGGAATACTTCCAGCAGCAAACATGTAAGAAGGTGCTTCATCTTCATCAGGAGAAGGAGGTAGTGGAAGAAATGTGTGATGCTCTCCGGAGAAGTTCAGAGAAGGTTGAATCAGAATTATATGATATGAAGCGGAAGGTTGAATGTGATTTGGATGTCACTAAACAGAAGCTAAACTTTTCTGAGGAACTTGTCGAGAAGCTTCAGCAAGAACTGCAGGACATGGCTCACAAACTTAAGATTAGCTCTGAATCTCAAGAAAAGTATTCCATTACCAATAGTGACTTAACATCAAAGTTGTCACAAATGGAAGTTGAGCTACAGCATGTAGCTAGTGAGAATGAGGCTCTTGTTCAAAATTTGAAAGAAATTGTTGCCACTGTAGAGGAACTAGAGAGGGCCAAATTAAGTCTCGCAGTACATGAGGAGGATACCCGAACCTTGACCCAGTCTTTACAGTCTAAAGATGAGTCGATAGTGCATATGGAAAGTGAAATCAGATGTTTGCAAGATGATCTGAGATTTGCTGATGAAAATTTGCTAAGAGAAAAGAGACTTAAGGAAGAACTTGAATCTGCCCTTGCAAGTCTTACATCACAGCTTGGTGAGAAGGATCAGGTTCTACTTTCTTTTGATGAGCACAAAACAGAGTTAGTTCAACTAAGGGACCAAATTTTGGACATGGAAAAGGCAAACAGTTTAATGCAAAATGCGCTATCGCAGAGTGAGCAAACACAAAGGGACCTCAGCCATGAGAATTGCTCTCTCCACTCCCAGCTTTCAAATGTGGAAAACCAGTTAGGAACAGTTCTTGAGGCCATGCTTTCCAGTGAAATTGAAGCTAGTTATATGAGAAGTGAGGTAAGAGCGGCTGTTGTGCAACTTAATTTGTTAAGAAATGACCTTGAGAAACTTCAACTCAAGAACAATGATGCTGATGACTTATTAAGGGCACACATGTCTACTGAAGCAGAATTAGCTGACAGAAATGCTACACTTCAAGCAGCTGTTGATTCTCTTCAAATTGACCTTTGCAGTGCTATTCAAGAGAAGGAAGGAGTTGAGGAGCTTGTGAAACGAAATCAGGAAGTAGTAACTCAAGATAGTAATAACAAGTCTCGGGATATAGCAGTATCAATTGATAACAGTGAGAGAGTATTGAAGTATCAAGATGGGATTTCACAACTTAGAGTCTTGGTGACAGATCTTGAAGAGCAGGTTGATGATATGAGCTCTACAAAAGATGAGATTGAAATTTTAAACATGATTCTTAGGTCAAAATTGGAGGAACAACACACTGTGATGGCATTGTTGCTTCGGAATCATGGCGACGAGTTGACAAATTTAAAAGAACAGAACAAGGACCTCACTCAAAAACTTGCTGAACAAAGTCTGAAGGCAGAAGAGTTCAGGAATCTGTCTATCCATTTGAGAGAGCTAAAAGAAAAGGCCGAAGCTGGAAGGAAGGAGAAAGAGGGATCACTATTTGCCATGCAAGATTCCCTAAGAATTGCATTTATTAAGGAGCAGTATGAATCGAAGGTTCAAGAGCTGAAAGGTCAAGTTTTTGTCTCTAAAAAGTATGCTGAAGAGATGCTGCTGAAGCTTCAAAGTGCTTTGGATGAAGTTGAAACTGGGAGGAAAAATGAGATTGCTCTTGCTAAGAGGATTGAAGAGTTATCGATGAAAGTTTCTGAAATGGAGGTGGAGATGCAGGATTTATCAGCTGATAAAAGAGAGTTGTCCAATGCATATGACAGCATGATGACAGAGCTGGAATGCACAAAATTAAACTTAGATTGCTGCAGCGAAGAAAAACAGAAGATTGAAGTCGATCTTCAGGAGTGCAGTGAGGAACGCAACAGAATAAGGGTGGAACTTGACTTGGTTAAGAAGTTGTTGGAGAATATTGTATTAACTGACAATAACACACCACATAATAATTCTGGATCATGCACTCTTGGCACCACATCTATCGGGCATATTTTGGGAGATGGAAAGTCTGAGTCTGCATCAAAGGCTACACCGAATACAACACAAATTGATTCAGGATTACAGGAAGGTGAAATTCAGGGGGCAAGTTTATCATCAAATTTGTCTCAAGGAGCAGAGGACATCGGGAAGTTTGGTGAGCATGAATGTATCAACTCTACGGCACGCAATAACTTGGAGGTAATCACTCTACAAATTATTTGCCTTTTGATTAACTGTACTTTCTGTCAAGCTTATGGCAGAACACTGAAAAGAGCAGCATAATTTTTTTTGCTAGATTTGTTGTATGAACTATGTAACGCATTACAACTCTTGTTATATGATCCAAATATATGAATGTAGTGGGCTTTGGTTATTAGAGGGAGGAGAGGAGGATGGCGACCATGGAGGTGGGCGGTGGCTATGGTGGGCGGCAGCTAGGGTTTGGGCGCAAGGAGGCGGCGACGTGAGAGAGAGAATGCAAGGCTCGGATAGGCGCCAGGTGCCTGGACGGCAAGAAGAAGAGTTTCACTTCTAATTCTTGCTTATCTCTTTGTTGATAGTTTGTCTCTCTTTATATAGAGAGGCTAACTTGGCCCCTAAGTAATCTATTACAATTTTGAAAGTAGTGGAAAACCCTAATCTATTTAATGGCTAAGAAACGGCGTATGCCCGGCTGATGCTACAGTACACATGGTATTTGTTCACGCTTATGGACAGTACCCGCAAGCGGGCTCTTGGGCCAGCCGGTCCTAATGGCCATGGATTGGGCCATGACCCACGACAATGAAGTATTAGAATGAGTCCCATTCCTTGCCATAAAATAGATAATTATTTAGTGAGTAAATTTCATAAAACTACAACTATTTGCATCTAATTATAAAAGAACTATGACTTCTAGGACCAGTTTCACAGAACAATAACTATTTTGTGCTCTTAGTAACACAAAACTACTACTTTGTATGGTGATAAACAAAGCAAAATAGTTGTAGTTTTGTGTTACTACAACTATAAATGTTTATTTTTTTTAATTCTGATTATAGTTAGTATAGAATTGTGTTATAGACCTCACATTGTGCTTTTACCTTCTTGCCTACTGACAAGGAAATATTTTAAAGATATTTTCATCTGGCCAGTGTACATTTTCAACACCAACTCCTTACTTTTGGTTCCGTGTGTTTTGTCCCACAATGAGTAACAATTAAGGTGGTGACTGCTTCCTCAGCTTACATTATTTTGTTGTTTTCACAGAATTGTGATAGGGAGTGTGAATTGTCAGTAGGGAATCATTTGAATGGGCACAACAGCTTCAAAGATATTTCCAAAGAGCAGAAGAAATTAGCAACTGATTTGAACCTTTTCCAGGAGGAGGTATGATGAACTTCTCTTTGCATTATTTCTTTTGTGCTGTAACACATACTATGTTCATGAAAAAAGTAAATGTCATCTGGAGAAAATATGTTCCTACAATTTTTGGGATCATCATATCTATCATTCCTTCCCCAGGTTCCTACTGGGAGAGAAAAAGATACTGATGCTAGAACATTTATAGTGTTAGAACTTATATTCAGGGTGCTGAGATATTGTCATATATGCATTACAAAAATGAAGTGATGTAATGTAGGATGCTTGCTTTCATGTGTTCACGATGAACAAAGCACTCACACATTGAATTACATGAACTAAACATCATAGTATCACACGGATGATCACATAGATGAGTCTTTGGTACTATTTAACTCAGTATATGAAATCATGAAGGTTTGTAACTACAGTTGCCAATTTAGAAAACTTTATTTTTGTACATGTCAGTAACTGCTTAATGCGTGGCATAATGTGGAAGGCAGCTGATTCATTGGGAGTTGTTTCTATATGCAGCTGGAAAGATTGAAAAATGAGAATTTGTCCCCCCTTCTTCCCCTGGACATTAATCTAATTGATCCATCACTCAGTGGTTTGGAAAGGACATTATCACAACTTGATATGGTATGCTTCCAGTTCTATATAATAAACGTGAACATGTACTCCCATATATCTTGCTCTCATTTTTCATGTGTTATTACTTTAGGCAAATGAGCATTTGCGAAGTATTTTTCCTTCATTTAAAGAGCTTCCTGGATCTGGCAATGCCTTGGAAAGAGTACTCGCTTTGGAACTCGAGCTTGCAGAAGCACTACAAGCAAAGAAGAAAACAGACATCCTTTTCCAGAGGTAACTAGTACATCAGGAAACACTATTGTTTTTACTTCCATGCCTGCTGATCTAATTAGACAGACTCCTGTTCCTACCATATCTTTCTTTCTAAACAATGGAATAAAACCTCACTTAGAAAATTATTTTTGCCCTACAAAGTTTGGAAACTGTGCTTGTTGATTTATCTTTCTGAACCTTTTCTCGTTTGACAAGGTACTAGTGTTTCTTCAGAAATTAAACTTACTAGAGAAAAGGTAACACCCACAATTTTTAGCTTCTTTAAATAACAGGCAACAGCCGTACTTTTATGGGAAGCTTATAAACAAGTCCGGCCCGCCAAATCAAGACCAGCTGTTACGTCAATGAAACCACCAAATGCAGCAGATTTTTTTTTCTCTAACCGGCAGGAGAGCTGACCATCATTATATTAAGAAGGAATAAAAGCATGGTCCATACAGCGCCAAAAAGGCGCAACCAACAAAACGAAAAGAAAAAACACACGAAACCCAGAAGTACCAAGAGGTCCAGCTAACTTAGGGTTTAGATTCAAACTACAATTTTCAACACAATACAACAATTTGTCACCTTTAGTAAAACAAGTCAATTAAATTCGACTAAACACTAAATCTCTTGATTATTTCCCCCCCTTGTTAGTTCATTCTTGAAGCAGCACAACGATGAAGCAGCAGTCTTCCAAAGCTTCAGGGACATCAATGAACTGATACAAGATACTATTGAGTTGAAGAGAAGGCAGGTAGCAGTAGAAAACGAGCTAAAAGATATGCAGGGCAGGTACTCAGAGCTTAGTGTGCAGTTCGCTGAGGTGGAGGGAGAAAGGCAGATGCTTGAAATGAATCTGAAGAACCGAACACCCAAGTAATCATACGAACCAAAGAGAAAACTAAAGAAAAAAAAGTCAGCCAGTTGCAGACTCTGTAAACAATCTTCTGCGATGGCGATGGAATACTTTTTGTATTGTAAATATCAGTAGAATCTCAGCATCTGTATCAATTGTAGTTTGTAGAGTTGTATGTGTAAATGTAATATCTTGTACAAGTCCCTCCAGCTCAGAAACAATCTTGTTAACTAATATTTTTTGTGCCAACAACCAGCAGCCTTTCAGGAGTGTATCCACATCTGTTGACTGCATTTGCGGTTTTTATAGGGTCTATAACGTTGACAGGAACCACTCCTTGTTTTGATGTGGTTACTGGCTAATAGAAGGAAGCTTCTGCTATTCATGTTCTTCAATGTTCTGATGTGAAAACAAAAGATCCCTATGTAATACTGGCATGTTTTCGACATGTGTATCAATTTTTTATGCATGATTTTGCATCTAAACACTTAAACCAGCCGCCATGCAAATGATGCTTCTTTCCATCGTGTAAGATGGAATGGAATAATTAGACTGGTTTTTATAAAGATTTGGATCTTATGGCCACCAGACAGATCATCAAGGTTTTGACTTTGTTCATAAATGATTTCAACTGTTTTTATATGGTGAATACTGTGATTTTTCCTCGATTAAACGTGCATGACTAGATGAGCAGCTTATGAAGTTGCTTGGATAAATTTGAAAATACAGGTAGGTTTGAAAATTCCTACTTGTTGAATTTTTACATATTTAGATGAGATGCGAATATTGCTGATTGCTACCATCACAATCTTGAGATGCTTTTCCACAAATTTTCTGTTCACAGTTATTGTTGACAATTGTTATTGTTGACAATTGACAGATAGCAACAATGCAAAAGTGACAGCATGAGTCAAAAAAAAAAAAAAACCCGCACCTTTTAGTCTGCAGATTACAACGGTTGTCCTCGAGAGCTTCACATTTTTGACCGCAAGGGTTTCTAGTTTAGCCGGCGACAGAAGCAAATGTGTGTAAAGCATCAAGTCAGCATGGATCCGATTCATACTCCTAAGATGCCATAACATATTATCCAGAGATCATACCTGATCTTCATACATCTGATAAATATTCTGATGCATAAACTATTATGCGCCACGATTGTTGAACAAAAGAAAGAACAAGCAAGTAAACAAGAATTTATATAGATCCAAGACTGACAGCAAGTCAAGAACAGAGATGCACTAAGAAAAAGGCAAGCCATTCCTCGTGTCATGCATGAGGCAAACTGGCATCAAGTACGTTATTGACTTCAGATGCAAGAGAAGAACATACGCAAAGCAGCAACATCATCTGATCAAAGCAAAGCATGTTTGTGTTTTTTTTGTCTGGTAAGGAAAGGAAAGCAGAGCATTTTCAGGTTCTGGGATGTGCCACTGGATAAAGGAGAAAAAGAAATCCAGATAATCGTCTGATAAGGGCATCATCACAACCGAAACGTCTCATAAGTACGAACCGTCTAGTTGGCATTTCTTGCATATCTTTTCCAATAAGAAACCAGAAAAAAGTGCTGAATATTACAATTTACAGCAGGATCAACAATGAACAGGGTTCAGATGGCACTGGTGATTGGCTCAGCACTGTTGTGTTGTTTTTGGAATTGGACAAAGCAACAAGACCCTCTCCAATATTATGTGATGTTTATATACATATACAGAGTCGAAGAAAACGCTTCCACAATTGAATTACACATATTGCACATACATATGTACATTGCCGGCAGAAAATACTTTCTGGAGTTCACTAATCGTGTACCTAAATTACGATGTGGATCAACTGTTCTTTAAGGTTGAAGCCCCAACAAGTATCTGGCATCAGATGTGCGGTAGAAACATACCTACTCCACAACTGGATAAAATGATCCACACAGTAAAGCAGAACAGCACGATTTTACAAACTCATATGCTGAGCACCTGGCAACTGACAAGTTCAGCAGCCGCAAAATTCTTCGACGCAATGGCTTTCCATATATCTGTTTCCTGCTCCAAGGAGACATCTGGGTTTTGGCACGTCGTGCCAGCTGAAGGGGCTGGTTGCTTCAGAGAGTCCGTTTGCAAAATGTTGATCGTGTTATCCACATCCTTGATGATCAAATGGAGCTTTCCGAGAAATCCTGCGAGTAAGTATGGACTTTCCGACTCGGCAAAGTCCCCAACAGGTACCTGGCTTATGGCAACCTTCCAAGTATCCTCTTCAGGATCATAAATCTTTATCTTACCTCTATCAGAAGAAGTTGATGGCTCCAAAGCAAACAAGTCCCCATCTACAACAGCACTTAATTTTGTCCCAGCCTGCCTTGAAGGCCAACCCTCGCCCATTCCCGCAGGCATCTCTACCCATGAATTCGTCTCGGGATCAAAGATCTCCCCACCAACATCAACAAAGAATGGCCAAGAATAAAGGCTCTGAGGAACATACAACTTCCCTTTGTATGAGGTCATTCCTATAGCAATTGGCTTCAGCAGCTCAGCCAAGAAAGCGGTCGGTAGAGCTTGCACTTTGGAGAATGTCATGTTTGGCACATCTGCCCAAACCCCTGTTGCTGGGTCAAATACTTCTGCAGATTGTAGCGGGGTTAAGCCGTTCTTGCCCTTGCTGACACCACCAACAACATACAACTTGTTGTTCAGCAGGCTGGTCTTGCAGAAGGCACGCCCAGTGCTCATCGAGCTCACCTCCAGCCATGAATTAACAAAGGGGTCATACCTCCACACACATTTCATCGCAGATGCTCTAGAGAGTCCACCCAGGACATAGAGGCAGCCATCTGCCATGCCAATGGCGCAACCGCAGAACGGGATCCTGTCTATCAGATCCTTCTGACCAAGCCAGCCTCTGATAACATTAGAGATCCTGGTTCCGGCACTCACCAAATCGCCTAACAGCAACCCGGGGACACCTCTCTTGCACTCTCCTCCATGACTGATCCCAGGCATGAGTGGCAGCCTCTGCCATTGGCTGCTAACTGGATCGAAAGCGTGCCAAACCAGCTTCTGATCATCTTCCTTTTTCATCAGTATGTACAGCCATTCTTCGTCCACGCCGAGATCCTTCCTCAGCCGGTACAGCTCCGCGCCGGTTATCGCCACCTTCCAGCTCAGGGAGACCATCTTGGCCTTCAAGTACCCCATCCTCGGCATCCTCGCGAGGATCTGCAGCGAGATCTCGTCCGGCAGCCCGGGGATCAGCCTCGGGTGGTCGAAGCCACATGGAGCAATCGACGACAGCCGCTGCTTCTTGGAGGAATCTGGTCTCAGAGCTTCCCCGTGCTCCCATGGCTGGTTCTTGCTGTTGGGGGAGCTCAAGAACGCCCCCATTTAAACTCTTTCTTCTTTCCAACTTCTATCTGCAAAATCAAATAGCGAAACCCACAACCAAACCAGTTAGCAAAGCCAGAAATTGAGCGGAAAAAACAGAGAAAAAGATGACACTTTCATGCCCAAAAAGGGAGAGAAAGATGGCACTTGTATGCCTATCAGCTCTAACACATACGGAAAGGCCGAAGAATCAAGATAAAAATCGCATATTTGCAAATCGCCCAAGAATCAAAGAACATGACAAGAAAACCTCACATCAAAATATAATCTTTCAGACTCCTAAGGTTCCAAATTGCGAAATCCAAAGGCACAGTTCACCGGAACTCAAAAGCATCCACAAATCCCCAAGAATCACACACCAAATAGCTGCGATCTTTGGCCCAGAAAGCTCACCGACAGAAGCTCACCGCATTGGCCGCATTACCAACCAAGTGACCCAGAGCTTGCGATTTTACCGTGCTATTTAGCATAGGTGCAGGAGGGGAGGAGGAGCTGGAGCGGCGACGCCTCTGGTGGTGCGCGGACACCCGCGCCAGAGTGGGATAAGGAGAGAGGTCAAGGAACCGTATTTATTTTGGTGTCCATTTACCTGTATCTTTCAAGATTTTTTTTCCTTTTGTTTATAAGTTTGCGTGCAGTGGCCGGCCTTTTCTTGTTCTCTTCGCCTTTTGTATTTTCTTCTCTCTCCTTTGGAAGAGTACATGATAAGCAGCCTCTGATTTTTTTGCTACTGCGCAGGCATCGTAGATAAGTTTGTGAGGTGACATTTTAATTCCCATATGAATCGAAAAATGGGTATCAAACGGGCCTAAGCGTTTGATTTCTCTTGTCGTTTTGAACGTCACTTTCATCTATAATAATTGGTTGAATTGATTAAGATTGCAATACGTTGTCGGCCCAATCGTTAATTCTCTCTTGTATTCATGGTTTGCTGCAACTTCTTAGGCTATCTTTGGAATGTGAGGATTTTTGGAGAAGCCTACAAGAATTGTGCTGTTTCATGTTAAATTCTCACAAAATTTATGTGATATTTATATATTGTAAATATCTCATTTGTAATTTTCATAATTCTTACAAGAATTAAACAGTTTTCTACAAAATTCTTATGAAATCTCGAAGATTTGTCAAAGGTGAACATAGCGGACCAGTGGATCTGGTAGTTGACAATTGTTCGGACTTGTTAAAAATTGTCACGGCACTTGTAGCAGGACAGAGGACTTATTCAAAATGCTGTCGCGGATCAAATTCCAGACAATCCAGTTGTGTTGAAACCTTTCACGGCACTACATTTTTCCAACACTTCTTCGTCCTACTTTACTTTGTCAAACCGTGCAGGTGCCAATTAAACAAGCATATGGCATCTCATTCTCATCTTTTTCTGGTAGCAGACACAATAGCTCTATTTGGAACACGGGGATTTCACAGCAAATAGTTCACTTTTGAGAAGCGGATTCTACGACTAATGACGTACTGCTTATAAAATTAATGGGTTATCAGCATGGGTTAAAGAAATCTAGCGTGCTCCCAAATAGCAGTTCAGAAAGAAAAAGGAGATGAGTAGGAAGTCAAGGGCAAAACTTTGGAACTAAGGAGTCTGTCTTCTTCGCCAATAATACATGATTACCTGGATTCTAGAAAGTCAAGTGACAGGTGCATACGTAGCGATGCATAAATATGTACATCGTCATCCTAGTGACATAAGCCACGAACGAGACGCTCGAGTAACCATAACTTGCAAGCATACCTTAAGCTTGACTAAATTTAATTAGTTCTCTGGCATCGTTTGTGTTTGTTTGAATTTTGATGGACGATTTAGGTTCCATTTCATGCTGCGGTGTTTTTTCACAAGCACTTCATTTTCTTATTGTAATTGAAAAGATTCTCAAACCAAACTAAAATTTTGTAGCGGAGTGCAGCAACCAGAAATTAGTACCAAACTCACTAACTGGTGTGAGCCTAAATCGTCTAGCCCCTAATCATCTAGCGTGTGAATCAACTGTGTACTCGCCTCCGCTATTGCCGTGGGGCAGAGCATCAATGGTGGAAGCTATGTTTCGCATTTGAAATGCTCAGTTTTCGATGACTCCTTGTCTCTACAATATGTGTGCACTACTAATTGATATGGTCTTGAACTGCTGTAGGTGATCGGTTAATTAAAGTGGATGATTAGCTTGTTTAGCTGATGTATTGTTCAATGTGTGCCAATGATTGGCATGCCATACTGCTGAAAATGATGATTAGCTAGTTGTTCTATATGTGAGATAATTAATTGTGGTGCCCAAATTTGATTTGGAAAAGAGTGATTGGAAGATTTTGTGTAGTTAAAAATGGAGTGGCTGCAATATCATAATGCACTATGTAAGTTCTTTTGAAACGGATTGTCTTACAAGGATCAACAGTTGTGTTTCTTAGCTTTGATCGCTTTCCTAAAGTTCTGACAAATGGTTTACAACATTCTATAGTTTCTTTTGGCTTGCAATACTTGAAAACTGAAATTACTCCAATATGATTGCTTTTCATTGGCTTTACTCACGTGTTTCTTAGCTTATGTTTATCCTTGACCTCACCTGTTGATTCAGATTGTTTTGAAAATAGAAATCTGTAAATATTTTGTGGGTCTTATCAATGTCCGGACTTGATCATTTTGTCTGGTAAACATTTTGTTATGAGATGCAGTAGGGATACAGATAACTAAAGAACCACGTTTCAAAGTGCTGAACAAGAAAGAATTAGCAGTCAACCTGTTTTGTGATAGGTTCCTTGTAAAAATATTCATAGCTGTCTAGCTCAGTTGGTTAATCAAGAAAACAATAGGAAGTGTTTTTCTCAGCCTACTAGATAATATGGATTCAGTTAAAAGGGACATAATCAACAAAGTTTTAGTTATGCTATAGCATTTGTTTTCATAATATGACTGTCATATGATCTAAGTATTTGGTATTGATATATTCATAGTATTGATGTCGTATCTTCTACATGAGTTCTTTTATGAATAAACATGTTGGCATGCTTGCCTAATGTATTATGTAAACTGATTTTACTCATGTACATTGTATCTACTTTGTAGATTGTCCCTACACTAGTTAGAGTTGGAGAAAACCAACCCCCACTGTCCTAGGACCCTGTACCCTCTCCAAGTGGTACTTGATCTGTTCTATTTCCTTTTCTTGAAGTTGTTTATCTATATTGTTAGACCTGCATTAGTATCTATATTGTTTATCGCTAAAATGAAGTTATATTTCCTTTTCTTTTTAGTTTTGCAATGAATATGAGAATAAGGGATCGCATTAGAAAGAGGAGGGATGATGAGGACGATGATATGATGTTGTTTATTTTCCCTGCACTACATGGGTTTAGTGGAGGAAGGGAAAAGAAGCGGCGGCATACATTGGCCCTAACAGGCAAGGAACGTGTTTGAAAGTTGCTTGAAGGGCATGTCAAGAACTGTCGGGTAGCATTCAGGATGGAACCTGAAATATTCAGATCCTTGGCCAATTACCTTAGAAGGGAAAGGTTGGTCTGTGATACTAGGCTTAAGGTTGAGGAGAAGTTAGGGTTCTTATACATGCTTAGTCATAATGCTTCATATGAGGATCTCCAAGAAAAATTTGGGTATATTAGTGATACCTATCATTGTCACATGAAGCATTTTTTCGACAAGGTTGTCCCTACCATCTCTAAGTGATTTCTAAAGCCTCCCAATCCTAATCAAGTACATTTGAAAATAGAAAAAGATCCTAGATTTTATCCTTACTTCAAGGTGCTTACTTTAACACTTCTATCCTGATCAATATCTGTTTTTTCAAATTTTAGAAAATCACATGTAGTTTTTTTAGTGCAGAATTGCATCGATGCAATTGATGGCACTCATATACCCATATCCATTTCATCTAACAAAGCTGCTCCATTTAGAAACATGAAGGGCACTCTTAGCCAAAATGTGATGATAGCTTGTGATTTTGATCTGAATATCACATTCATATCTATTGGATGAGAGGGGTTAGCTATGAACGCTAGAGTTCTTAGATCTACAATGAAAGTGGTTTCCAAGTACCTCTTGGGAAGTTTTATTTGGTTGACGGTGGGTATGCCAACACCCCTTCTTTCCTTGCACCATATCGTGGAGTCAGATAATCTAAAGGAGTACGGGGCAGGTCACTGTAGACCTTAGAACTACAAAGAGTTATTTAACCATCGTTGTGCGGTATTGAGGAATCATATTAAAAGGGCTTTAGGGGTTCAAAAGAAGCGCTTCCCCATCCTCAAAGTTGCCACATTTCACAAAATAAAGAATTAAGTGAAGATACCTGCAGTTGCTACTTTGTTGCACAATATTATTTGATCACTCAAGGGAGATGAGCAATGGTTAGATGACCAACCAGATAATATTGATCCACAAAATTTTATCAATCTACCAGAAGGTGATCAAGGCAATGATCAAGGCAACGATCAAGGCAATAATCTGAGAGACATGATAGCACAACAAATGTGAAATGATTATGAACAACATAGAAATTAGTGGGTTGTAATAAGTGCTACATTTGAATAAGTTTTGATGTTTTGTGGGTTGTAATAACTTGAACATGTTATGAATATTGTGTTATGAACAAGTTATGTTGGTTGCATCTTACATACATCTGCTCCAATGCTTCTGTTATGAATATTGTGTTATACATATTTTCACAGTTAATATGTTTGGAAGAGGTTTTTCAAGGTTGACCATGCTCTTATCTAAAGCTGCACAAAAGAAAAATTCTCCTAAAGGCTGTCCTACAAAGAAGCATGGAGGTTCTCCAAGAGGTATGCAGCTAGAGAACATAGTACTTGTTGTATCTTTTAGTTGTTTCCAAATTTCCATGTTCCTACTCTTATTGGCTCAATTGAACCAAAATATTCTTCAATTAATACTTGACAAATTATCTCATTCGTTGATGTATATAGGTTGCAATATATTTGTTTAGCTAAGTTAATATTGGGATCTTTGAACACAAATACAGCTTGCAGTGAATCTTCTTTATCATCTTTTAGCTCTTCTAACCACCTCTTGACTAGCCCATGCAAAAATTGAGTCTCTGCGTATGTAAACATATATAGTGTTAGGTTACCTTACATGGCAGAAGTATTGAAGGTTAACCTATGACTGTAAAGAACTCCTAATGTGGCAGTGATAACATGTGGGATCCCATTGTCAAGATATAGGAAATAGCAGAGTAAAGGAAGCAGTAATAACCTGTGGGATCTATTGCTAAAAAGGTTTGTTAGTGATACATCTGCACACAAAAAACATCAAGTGTGGAGAGCCTCATCTGTATTTTCACTATTAGTCAGTAGTAAAATGTAGGTATGAGTAAAGACTGATCTACTGAGATGTTTACAACTCTGAAATTCTACAGTTGATGTTTGATCCTTATTTTATGTAGAAAAATCAAGGGATTCTTGGAATCCAGTCCTAGAGAAGACTCTTGTTGAGTTGCTACATGAGCACAACACCCTTGATTATAGGGGTCAAAATGGATGGCCATCAAAAGCTTGGAACAATATCTTGAAGGAATTACATGATAGAGATAAGTATGTGACTTTCACAAAGGCCCAAATCTAAGAGAAGAAAAATGAATTGAAAAGAGAATATAGGATGCTGAAAGAGGCCTGGAAGCAAAGTGGAGCTTCATGGAACTATCAGAGGTGTATGATTGAGGCTAAACCAGCTATATGGAACAATATAATCATTGTGAGTAGCTTTAGGTAGCTATCTCTCTTAAGCTGAATTTTCATAGGTCCATGGGTTCTGATTGGGAGTTTTAGTATACCTAGGAGCCTTTTATTTGGTGAGAAGTGCTCCTAATCATAGTTCTTAATCTGTTTCCTATAATTTATTGTGCAATCATTTCCTAAAGCTAAGAAGTTTCACAGCAAATATTTTCCTCTATTTGATGTCTTGGGAGAACTTTATGATGGTTAGTTTTACCACAAGTCATAATCCTTGTTATCAATATCCATGCTTTGCGAGAATTGTACGTTGATTACTCTTTATTGTACTATAACTTCCTTATGTAGGTCATACTGCTGAAGGAACCTATAATTTCACCTCTACTCAGCCACCACAGTATCCAGTTTTTACACAAGTTGAGAGTGCAGATGAGCTCGATAACACTGAGGTTATGTTTCCAAACTTTGAAGAGACTTTGGCTTATCATGGACAAGATGATGCAGATGCAAGAGTGCAAACAATTGAAGATGAAGATGCAAGTGTTGAAAAGAATGAACAGAGGCCGCAAAGAAGGGTTGTTGCTGTAACAAGAAACAAAGGAGAAAAAGAACCAAAGAGGCAGAAGAAGAGTGGTAACATAGAAGGACTAATGGAGAGATACCTTGATATGAGAACCAAACAGGCTGAGGATGAAGCTGCACAACTAGCAAGAAAAAAAAGAGGTTGCTTAATGTAATGATTTTTCAATAAAGAGGTGCATATCTGTTCTTAACTCAATGAAAGTGACAAAGGAGGAAAATACCAAAAGCATATGGTGTCTTCAAGAATCCAGATAATAGAGAATTTTTTCTGAGTGCTTGTGATGAGGATCTAAAATCTGTCTTGATTTAGTTAAGAAATGAAATAATTTCTTAACCAAATTCTATTCAGAAAAAGGCAAAAGGTACTCTACTGGTCCCATTTTTCCTCTGTGTTAATTGTAGACCTCCATGAAGTGAACATTGCAATACCATATTATAGGTTGGAAGGTCCATGATGCATTTACACTATAATGGCAGGAAGGTCCATGATGCATTTACACTATAATGGCAGGAAGGGTGGGGTGTTCTGATTCACAGCGGTCTTGTCTCAAGCAATCTGAACTTGATGATTAGAAGAGAAGGTACTTTAGCTTAATCTCTCAGAAAACTTTAGCTTTATCATTTTGTGGTTCTACATTCCTATAGCGGTGAACTGGATGTTTCGGACTTTCAATCGGGCAAGGTCTTATGTTGCCTGTTTGGTAGTAGTACTTTTTGTAGCCTCTCAGGCATAGTAGCTGAAGTTTCTGACTTAGGTTCCTACCGAAGGAGAAGAGAGAGTTACGCTATGTTTCTCTTCACTACAATTTCACATCATTAGAATAGTGATCAGTTCAATGATCATTATGTTGGTACTGCTTGTCTTCCTATATGTTAGTGCTACTTCTCTTTAGTATTTTTCTTTGTTATCATCATTTTTATCTGCTATCACCAGCTGCATCGCTCTTATTACTTATCCACCAGTACTTGATGCTCATGTCATCTAGCAATTATGTATGTCTGTTGTCACCAAATTGCACTTTAATCACCCTGTCGTTGCTGGATTGTTCTTTTTCATGAACAAAATAATTGGATGAGTGTTGAAATCAAAATGGTCCATGATGCATTTACACTATATTTGATATTGTTCTAGTGGAGGAAGGGATTAGGGAACGCATCCCAGTCAAAACCGAACATATTCTTCAAGAGAGGGATTAGGGGAAGCAAGGGATTTATTCCCTACAGGGTTTGAGTGACATGGGAGGGTGTCGGTGTATTCGGAACCAGGGGTCCCTAAGTCCCGAGACCAGGCCGTCCATCCGCCACATGTCACCACCCTGCAAGGTAAGAAGAAGCTAAGTCCCGGGAGAAGGTGCTCGGGGCCACCGCCTCTGGTCCTCGAGCACCCCAGTTCCCCGATGATCCGCAGAGCCCAAATATCGGGAAAGAAGTGCTCGGGAGAGAGTGCTCGGGGCTGCACGTGGCAACCCCCGAAGACTCGGTTCCCCGAAGGTCTCACCCAAGTGCTCGGGAGAGAGTGCTCGGGGCTGCACGTGGCAGCCCCCGAAGACTCGGTTCCCCGAAGGTCTCACCCACGTGCTCGGGAGAGAGTGCTCGGGGCTGCACGTGGCAGCCCCCGAGGACTCGGTTCCCCGAAGGTCTCACCCAAGTGCTCGGGAGAGAGTGCTCGGGGCTGCACGTGGCAGCCCCCGAGGACTCGGTTCCCCGAAGGTCTCTCCGAAGTGCTCGGGAGAGAGTGCTCGGGGCTGCACGTGGCAGCCCCCGAGGACTCGGTTCCCCGAAGGTCCCACCGAAGTGCTCGGAAGAGAGTGCTCGGGGCTGCAGGTGGCAGCCCCTGAGGACTCGGTTCCCCGGAGGTCTCACCGAAGTCCTCGGGAGAGAGTGCTCGGGGCTGCGCGTGGCGGCCCCCGAGGACCCGGTTCCCCGAAGGTTCGCGCAAGATCATTCGACGACCCGAAGGGTCCCATCGTCGGGGTGTCAGCCAGTCAAAGGCCCAATGCCACATTTAATAGGCACGCGCGGCCTGATATCCTGACATCCTGACATTCTCAGCTGCCCACGCCCCAGTGTCAGACCCTGCCATGCCAAGCAGGGGGGCGTGGGTCCATTAAATGCACGGGTCCCGTCCCGTTTCATCCGAGTGCCTCGGGATAACGTTGCCAGAATCGAAGCGCTCCGCCCGCCACCCTGCCCTGGCAGAAAGACAAGATAGGGTGGGCGCACCGGGCACCTCTGAGGCTGCCCGGTGGGCCCCCTTTATGGCGCCCGAGGGCTTCCACAGTGGCGGGTGGTCGGATGCGTGCCGCATTTCTCCACCGCCCCTGTCACTTCGCCAAGACGAAATGATTACGCCTTTCTCCGTGACACCTTGGCATTCGCATCCCCTCTTTCCCATTCAGGATATGTTGAGGTCGGCGCGCCTATAAAAGGAAAGGATGGAGAACACGTAAAAGGTGTGTGAAGAAGAGGACGCAGACGCTCAAACCAGCTCAAGCCAAGTTAGAACACGAGAGCCTCAAGCTCTCAGTAAGTGGCTCTCTCTTGTAACCAGATACATCCTTGAAGAATTCCCTTCAAGGGCAGATATAACACTCACACAGGAGTAGGGTGTTACACCCCTGTGCGGCCCGAACCTGTCTAAACCCCGGTGCACCCATCTTTCTCGCACTAGGACGATCATCTCCCACCAGCCACTGCATTTATTTCCGTTTCCCGCTTATTTCCCAAAACAAGCTCGTTCAGGATCATCCCCCCGGCCGAATCTCTAAAAGGGGGTCTCTCGGGATCCCTGCGACAGGAGTTCACCCTCCGACAGCTGGCGCGCCAGGTAGGGGGGAATATCCCTGGATTTGTTTGTTTCGCTTTTTCCCACAGGAAAAGATGGCCAGTGGGCATCGCCTCCAGCGTTCCGGCTCCACTTCCAGTGACGGGGCGCTGCCCGACGCCAGAGGAGGCCCAGTCGCTGCTGCGTACCAGCAACAGCCACCATCCACGTGCGCGTTTTTTCCCACTCAAGGGGATCAAGGCGTTGGGCCCATCAGGGTCGCCGCCGTCGCTGCCGACGCACTTTCCGACCCCCAGCAGGTGGTCGGGACCCCGGCCGCCCGGTCCGCCTCTGGACCGCGCCGGGTGCCACCACGACACGGGCTCGCTTTTAGCGAGGCTAGCCCAGGGAGCGCGCTGCTTGCAGCACATGCTCTCCTTAGGCACCCGCCCGTTCAAGCCACGCCGAACACTCCGGAAGGCCGGTGGATACAAGATGTCGTCGCTTTGGTCGGCACTGCTCGTCGCCAGGTGCAGGCCGGGAGTCCTCGCACCACTTCCCGGCATGGTGCTGCCAGAGCCGGCTCCTCAACGGGCAACACCCGCACGGGCCGAGGGGTCTCCAGGCGGAGTGCCGTCCCCCTGGTCGCATCTGAAGCCCAGGACCTTCGTTTGCACCTTGACGAGCGGAGGGGCCACGAGGATGCCCGAGTTACTCTCGAACGTCAGCGGGAGACCCGGCAGGGGGTCGGGGCAGAGGACCAGGCTTCCTCTCTCCCGGCCCACGGCCACCGGGGATCCCCGGCTCGCCGCTACTCGCCACCGAGGACCCCCGCTCGCGCTGCGGGGTATGGCACCGGTTACCGTGCTTTCACCGCCGAGCTCCGCCGGGTCAGGTGGCCTTCCAAGTTCCGCCCCGAGCTGCCGGAGAAGTACGACGGGTCCATCGACCCCATCGAGTTCCTCCAGATCTACACAACAGCCGTCCAAGCGGCCGGAGGCAGCGAAAAGGTGATGGCAAACTACTTTCATGTTACCCTGAGGGGCTCCGCCCACTCTTGGCTTATGAACTTACCCCCAGGGTCTATCGGCTCCTGGGATGACCTGTGCCACCAGTTCGTGGCCAACTTTCAGGGCACGTTTACGCGTCCCGGTTTGGAGTGCGACCTCCACGCCGTCCAACAGCAGGAAGGGGAGACGCTACGGCGCTTTATACAGCGTTTCAGCCAGGTTCGCAACACCATTCCGCGAGTGGCCCCCCACGCTGTTATTGTTGCTTTCCGGCAGGGCGTCCGCGATGAGCGGATGCTCGAAAAGCTAGGTACGCACGAGATCGAGACCACTGCGGAACTCTTCGCACTGGCCGATAAGTGCGCCATGGCTGCGGAGGCCAGGGCGTGGCATGCTCCTCGCCCCGCCTCCGACCAGCCGAGTTCTTCCCGCTCCGACAAGCGGGAAAAGAAGAAGAGAAGGAAGCGCGAGGCCGCTCCCGTTGAGCCAACCCAGGTCCCCGTTCACAGGGTGCCGCAAGAGCCCGTTCACCGGCAAGAGCGTCGGCCGGGTGTCGATCGACGCCCCGTCAGGGCCCCTGCTCGGGCTCCTCCTCGGGCCTCCATGCCTACGAGGGCCCCGGCTCCAGCAAGGGCGCCAGCTCCAGCGAGAGCCCCGGCCCCTGGCCGAGCTCCCATTCCAGCGAGGGCCCCCGCTCCCGCGGGGCCCGAGCCAGGTAAATGGTGTCCCATACACCTGACCAGATGGCACGACCTCACGGAGTGTCGTACGGTCAAAGGACTCGTGGAGCAGCGCCAGAGGGAGCGTGACGAGTTCCGTGGAGGAGGCGATACTGAGGTCGCCCCCAACAACGCCGAGCTCGGCTTCCAGGAGCCCGAGCACACCGTCGCCTTCATCGACGGGGGCGCGTATACGCCTTCCTCGCGCCGTGGCATCAAGGTCATGCGACGCGAGGTGTGCTCGGCAACCCCAAGCGAGGAGGCCACAAGGCCCCTAAGGTGGTCGGATACTTCGATCACATTCAGCATGGCTGATCACCCCGCCAGTACTGCAGCCGTGGGCGACTACCTTTGGTAGTGTCCCCCACTGTCTGCAATGTTAAGGTCGGCAGGGTGCTGATCGACGGTGGTGCTGGCCTCAACCTCCTTTCTAAGGAGGCTTTTGAGAAGCTACAAGTGTCTTCCCGACGCCTAAAGCCGTCGCTCCCTTTCTGTGGAGTGACCCCTGGGCACTCCCTGCCCCTCGGGCAGGTTGAGTTGCCTGTCACGTTCGGGAGCCGGGACAACTTCCGCACGGAGTGCGTCCTCTTCGATGTCGCAGAGCTCCCTCTCCCCTACAACGCCATCCTCGGGCGTCCGACGCTTGCCAAGTTTATGATGGCCGTGCATTATGTATACCTTACGGTTAAGATGCCCGGCCCCGCAGGCTCTATCTCTGTGATGGCCGACTCTGGCGGCGTCGTTTCCTGCGCTGAACAATCATACATGGCTCTGGTCTCAGCACAGGCCGAGGTCGATGGTTCTACAGGGGGCCCGGGACCCTCTTCATCCAGACCCCGACTCGCCGCCGACACCTCTGTTCCAACGAAGGAGGTCGTGGTGGGCGAAAACGCTACCCAGGTTGTCCGTATCGGCGGCGACCTGGGCAGCAAATAGGAAAGCGCGCTCGTCACCTTCCTCCGAGCTAATGTAGACGTGTTTGCCTGGCAACCGTCTGACATGCCCGGGATCCCTAGGGAGGTGATCGAGCATCACTTGGCCGTGCGTCCGGACGCCCGCCCGGTGAAGCAGAAGGTCCGGCGGAAGGCACCAGAGCGCCAGGAGTTCATCCGCGAGCAGGTTAGCAAGCTCCTCAACGCCGGATTCATCCGAGAAGTCCTCCACCCCGACTGGCTAGCAAACCCAGTCATCGTCCCGAAGGCCAACGGCAAGCTCCGCATGTGCGTGGACTACACCGATCTTAACAAGGCTTGCCCTAAAGATCCCTTCCCCTTACCTCGCATTGATCAAATTATAGATTCTACTGCGGGATGTGATCTTTTATGCTTCCTAGATGCAAACTCTGGGTATCACCAGATTCGCATGGCCATAGGGGACGAGGAAAAAACTGCTTTTACCACCCCGGTGGGGACTTATTGCTACATGTCAATGCCTTTCGGCCTGCGCAACGCTGGATCCTCTTTCTAGCGCGCTATTCGTATCACTCTTAACTCGCAGGTTGGCCGCAACGTCGAGGCTTACATCGACGATCTCGTGGTCAAAACCCGAGACCGCGCCACCCTGCTCGAGGACCTTGCCGAGACTTTCAACAGTCTCCGCTCTACCCGCCTCAGGCTCAACCCGGAGAAATGTGTCTTCGGGGTGCCGGCGGGCAAGCTCCTTGGTTTCTTGGTCTCTGGCCGAGGGATCGAGGTCAATCCAGAGAAGATCCGGGCTATTGAGCAGATGCGACCCCCGGTTCGACTCAAGGAGGTCCAGCGCCTCGCCGGCTGCATGGCAGCCCTCGGGCGCTTCATCTCCAAGCTCGGGGAGCGAGGGCTCCCCCTCTTCAAGCTTTTGAAGAAATCCGGTTGTTTTGACTGGACACCGGAGGCCGAGGAGGCCTTCCGCGACTTAAAGAAATACCTTACTTTGCCACCAGTGTTGGTGGCTCCCTCTCAAGGTGAGCCCCTGCTACTTTATGTGTCGGCCACTCCTCAGGTCGTGAGCATAGTGCTGGTGGTGGAGCGCGACGAGTGTTCGGGGCCGGGTGCTGGGTCCCAGCTCCCAGAGGCCCCCGATCACTCACTTGTCCTCGCGGCTCCCCCTGGGCAAGGGGTCGAGCCCGAGCACACTGCTCTTCCCAGCCAAGGAGTCGAGCCCGAGTGCCCGGCCAGCCCCGACCGTGCCGCCAAGCCTGGGGGCTGCGGTAGCCCCCCGGGTGGAGCCGCCGTCCGGGCTCGCCGGGTGCAGCGACCGGTGTACTTCGTCAGCGAAGTCCTCCGGGAAGCCAAGACAAGATATCCCCAGGCGCAAAAGCTACTCTATGCCGTACTCGTCGCCTCCCGGAAGCTGCGCCACTACTTCCAGGCGCACAAGGTCTCGGTGGTTACCACTTATCCACTGGGACCCATTCTCCGGAACCGGGAAGGCACCGGGCGCGTTGTCAAATGGGCAGTAGAGCTGGCGGAGTTCGACCTACACTTCGTCTGTCGCCAGGCAATCAAAAGCCAGGCGCTCTCTGACTTCTTGGCAGAGTGGACGCCCGTCCCCTGCGTCGTCCCAGAAGAGGTCTCTGCCTATCCCGGGCACGACGCGCCCGGGTACTGGGTTATGCACTTAGATGGCTCCCTCTCGCTGAAAGGCGCAGGGGCCAGAGTGGTTCTCACCTCCCCAACGGGTGAAGAGCTCCGATACGTCGTACAGTTGCAGTTCCGCGCATCCAACAACATGGCGGAGTATGAAGGTCTCATCGCCGGCCTCCGGGCTGCGGTGGGGCTCAGGATTCGTCGCCTCCTGGTCAAAGGGGACTCCCAACTGGTCGTCAACCAGGTATCCAAGGAGTACCAGTGCACGGATCCTCAAATGGCGACGTACGTGGCTGCAGTCAGGAAGCTCGAGAGACGCTTCGACGGCCTCGAATTGCGGCATATCCCTCGCCGCGACAATGCTCCGGCCGACGAGCTCTCTCGCCTGGCCTCCTCACATGCGCGCGTCCCTGTCGGAGTCTTTGAAGAAAGACTCGCACGGCCTTCCGTCCTGCCTGCCGAACAGGATGAAGGGGAAACCTCGAACTCAATTCAGGGGACCCGGGCGGTGCCCTCAGTGGGAAGCCCCGTCAGGGCGCCGCCGTCCGGCGAGTGCGCTGTGCTCGCCGAATGTTCTCAAGATGCCTCGTGGATGTCTGACATCCGAGGGTACTTGAAAGAAAAGTTCCTACCCGAGGATGAGGCGTCTGCCGAAAGAGTTGCTCGGCAGTCCAGGCGCTATGCCATAGTAGATGGGGATCTCTACCGGCGTAGCGCAGGAGGTGTCCTCCTGAAATGCATCTCTCGGGCAGAAGGCGGCGATCTTCTCGCTGAGGTCCACGAGGGCGAGTGCGGTGGCCATTCATCGTTCCGCACGCTGGTCGGGAAGGTCTTCCGGCAAGGTTTCTACTGGCCTACAGCTCTCCAGGATGCTTCCGAGCTGGTTCGCCGCTGCAGGGCGTGCCAGTTCCATGCAAAGCAGATTCACCAGCCAGCTCAGGCTCTCCATACCATTCCCCTGTCATGGCCTTTCGCGGTCTGGGGTTTGGACATTCTGGGTCCATTCCCCCGAGCAGTCGGGGGCTATGCATACCTATATGTCGCTATCGACAAATTCACCAAGTGGCCGGAGGCGGTCCCAGTCATCAAGGTGACCAAAAACACGGCGCTCCAGTTTATCCGCGGCATCACCAGCCGCTTTGGCGTCCCGAACCGGATCATCACCGACAACGGCACCCAGTTCACGAGTGCCTTGTTCGGGGATTATTGCGAAGATCTCGGCATCAAGCTTTGCTTCGCTTCCGTCGCTCATCCTCGGAGTAACGGGCAGGTCGAGCGCGCCAACGCAGAGATACTAAAGGGCCTTAAAACCCGGATCTATAACGTGCTCGCTAAGCACGGGAAGGGATGGGTGGATGAGCTGCCAGCCGTGCTGTGGGCCAATCGGACTACGCCAAGCCGCGCCACCGGGGAGACTCCGTTCTTCCTCGTCTATGGCGCCGAAGCAGTCCTCCCCTCCGAGCTCACTCTGGGCTCCCCTCGAGTGCATGCATACTCTGAGGGTGAGCAGGAACAGCAAAGGCGCGACGACGTGGACTACCTGGAAGAGCGCCGGCGGTGTGCCGCTGTCCGGGCGGCTCGGTATCAGCAGAGTCTACGGCGGTATCATCTGCGTCATGTCCGGGCCTGGTCTCTCGAGGTGGGGGACATAGTTCTCCGACGCATCCAGTCGCGCGAAGGAATGAATAAGCTATCCCCTGTGTGGGAAGGTCCTTTCACCGTGATCGCGGTCCCGCGGGCAGGTTCTTTCAGGTTGGCGACGGAGGAAGGACAGCCACTCCCGAATCCGTGGAACATCGAGCATCTCCGACGCTTCTACCCGTAGATGGTCGTGCTCGCGGCTCAGGTCAGCAAGGCCGGGGGCTTCTCCCCGCCCAAGCAGTCCGAGGGCTTCGCCCCTTGGGTAAGTCGCTGTCGCCCAACCTTGTAAATATTGCACATTCAGTATTTCGATAAGCAATCACTATGTCAACATATTTTTTCTGGATTCCGTATGTTTAATCTGTCTGGTGAGGTGCTCGGTTGTGCGAGAAAAAGTTCGCTCTCTCATTTTCCCCGCTGATAAAAGAATCCCAATCGGTATGCATGCGAGCAGTCGCCACTGACTTACGTCCGGCATGGTAGGCTGTGGAGTTCGGTGTCGTGGTAGGCTCCCGGGCACTACCAAGTTTCGGGGTGCTCTGGGTAATCCCATCGCTCGAGCCGCTCGAGTAGTCCGGAGCTCGGGCCCCCGGAGCGGGCTGTTGGTGCTCGGTCTGGTCTGTCATGCCCGGGCGCCATCGAACCATAGGACCTCTGAGTTATGTTTCTGCTCGCTCTTGTCCGCCGGTTTGGGTCTTCGAGAGGTCTTGGGTCAAAAACAAGAGCAGTCTATAGCAAGTACCGCACTAGCAGAGCGCACCAGACAAAGAAATCCTATTTTCTCTCTTAAGTCACAGGCTGGCGATCATGAGCAGCTCGGCCGCGAGGGCTTCAATGCCCCGGTCTCTGGTCGGCCCCGAGGGTCCTCGGGTGGTCGAGATCACCCGACCCCAGGAGCCTCGTATGCCTTTGGGCAATCAGGCGCTCCGTTGAAAGAATCAAGTCCCCGGGCTCCCGAGCTCGGAAGCACACCCCTCCTGGATTGGTTGGCCGGAAGGCCGACAGCTGTCCGGTGAGTGGTTATATTCAGACAAGTCTGCTTTAAGTAAATTTATGTCCTCGAGTCACTCTCGGGGGCTCTCGCGGTTTAATCTGTTCGGCGAGGTGGTCTCCTCGCACGCAAAAACCCTGCCGCGTGACTACTTTTTCCCAGAACGACAGAACGGTTTGCAGAAAAGAGTAGCGTGCTTGCGATAATGTCTGACCGAAGCCCTTCGTGGTGGTCGTGGTGTTCGGTCCGCTTTTAAGGACCCCGAGCACTACCGAGTCCTCGGGTACCCTGGGTAATCCTATCGCTCGAGCTACTCGGGTAGTCCGGAGCTCAGGCCTCGGGGGCGGGCTGTCAGTGCTCGGTCCGGCCCGTTTTAAGCCCGGGCACCACCGGACCACGAGGACTGTTGGTCACATTCTCGCCCACACGTGTCTCCCTTCTGCTAACTGGGTGGTCGCAAAGTGAAAAAGTGTTCACTAGGTATGGCGTGTTCCGAGCGGGATCGATCTATCTCCCGGGCAAGGGAGTCCGTGTCTTTGTTTCTTAACTTAGGCAAATACGGACTCGCGAGAGCTCGAAGGCCGACTGCGCCAGCAACAGCGATCAGGACCACTTTACCCTCGGGGACGGGAAGGTCGGGAACGGCCCGACTGAGTACTCCCCGGGACTTCCGGGCAAAACACCAGAAGAAGCATCATACACTCAGAGAAACTGGAGTTGCGAGCTCAAGGAAAAATTGCCATTAATATTCACAGGATAGATACAAGGCATTTTCTAAGAGTTCACTCCTACATCTACATTTATCAAGATAACAGAAGAAAAAAGACTACAAAAGATCTAGTCGGCAGCAGAGGCGTCGGCTGAATCCTCTGAGTCGTCCCCGGGGGCTGGCGGCGGCGGCACCTCTCGCCTAAAGCCGGCCGCCACCATGGCGGCGGTACTCCGGACCGCTACCCGGGCGGCATCTCCCTCAGCCTCGACCACTCCCTCCCGCGCCGGCTCTAGCGGGAAGTTCGGGTCCCTGCTTCGGTAGCAGGCCAGGACGTGCTCGGCCACTGCATGTGCCAAGCCACGTCCCTCCCGGGCGGCAAGTTCTTGGACTGCCCAAGGCAGGGCCTCGAGGCGCTCACAGACCTGCTGCAGCCCCAACACTTGTCGTGCGGGGCCGTCGCCCTTCTCGCCTCCAACAAGCCGTCCGAGACCACCCTTCTCTACGGCTCGCCGCATCCGCCAGAGTACGTCTTCCAGCATATGCTCGAGGTTGACCCGCGAGACAAAGCCAGTCTCGAGCTTCTCCTTGGCGGCCCGCAGCTGTGCCTCAAGTCCCTGGTCCCCAACCGGACCGGAAGAACCGCCAACTGCTGCGGGGGCGGCAGCCTGCTTCGCCTTGGCCACCGTCTCAGATAAAGCACGTTCACGGGCGGTCAGTTCCGCCTCGTGCTTCGCGATCTGCTCCACCTTGATCGCCATGGCCGCCGCCGCCGCGTCAGCCTCGCCTTCTCGGCGACTCAGCTCGCCCTCCCGCCGGGCCAGCGCGTCCTCCTTCTGGGCCACCGAAGTCTCCCGGGCGTCGAGATCCGACGCCAACAACTCATTGTCCACCTCCCACAAGGAAACGACCTCCTCCCAATGGTGGATCTCCTCCCTGATCTTCCGAAGGTCGTCTTCCCTGCGTTGGAGGTCAGCACCCGTCTTCTCGGCCGCGCCCTCCCGGCGGGTCAGCTCGGCTTGCCGCTCCTCCGCAGCCTGCTCCCGGGCTGCGATTGCCACCTCCCTCTCCTGCGCCTGCCCCATCTTGGCAAGGGCATCGGCAGCTTGCTGCCTCGACGCCTCAGCCAGGCGGGCGGCGTCTTCTCGCTCCCGTGTGGCTTCTGCCCGCGCGGTCTTCAAAACTTCCTGTTCCCGCGCGACTTCCGCGCGGATATCTTCTAGGAGCTTCTGCTCCCGCGCGGCTGCCGCACGGGCCTCCTCCTGAGCGCCCGCCAGCTGCGCCTTCTCCAACGCCAGGCGGGCACGCTCGGCCTCGAGCTCCCCCTCCTTAGCATCCACCGCTGCGCCCAGCCGCCCGACTGCTACTTTGACGCCTTCAATGGCGGCCAGGAAAGGGTCGCCGGGCTGGCCGGGCGCCAGTGGGGCCCAGGCTTCTCCGCAGAGTGCCTCCAGGGGGGCCGAGCTCTCTGCAGGGCCCTGCGCTGCCATCCGCCCCGGGCTCTGCCTGCCCGAGGTAGGCTCCACCGGCGTCGAAGACTCGGACGGCGGCCGCATTTCAGCATCGGCCGCCCTGTCCGCCGGCCCCGGCAAAGCGTCCTCCTCCACCATCATCCGCCCCGGGCTTTCCGCGCCCGGGGTAGGTTCCGTCGACGCCAAGGATCCGGACGTTTGCTCCGTCCTCCTCTCGGCCGCCGCCTCCGTCTCTCTCCCGCTGGCCGCCACGACGATTGGCGCCTCCGCCGTTCCGGTGTCCGCCTCCGTCGGAGCTGCAGGCGGGCTCGTTTCTGGTCTCGGCGCCCGCTCTTTCTCCGTCGCAGTAGCACCTGCGGCCGGCCTACAGGAGACAGATGAAAAATAACGAAGCTTAGTTCGGGACAGAAATGCCCATAGAAAAGCAAGAAAGGAAACTCACCGATATCACCATTTGGCCGCTGGGAGCCTGATGTCCGGGTCCGGCGCCGTCGGTCCGGACTCCTCCCGCCGCCTCTTCCACTGGGGGCTCGGCTGAACCGCTGCACGGGCCTCGGGCGCCGTCGTGCGGGCCTCGGGTGCCACCGCACGAGTCTCGGTTTCCGCCCTGCGGGTCGCAGGCGCTGGTGCAGGCCCCATCCGCACCAGGCGCGGCTCCAGCACCGGAAATGCCGCCGCTGCCGTCGGCGACGGCGGAGAGTCCGGCACCAGGATCAGGGCCCGGGGATGTTTTCCCCGATCTCCCGGCGCCACCTCCTCGACGACTTCAGTCGCGACCTCCTCCTCGGCACGGCGGCTGCTGCCTGCGGCGACCCCTTCACCAGCCCGTGCCGAGCTGCCAGCGACCTCCTCGCCAAGTAGCTCTTCCAGCCCGGGGAGTTCGGAGGCCTCGGGACTCCGGCTTCGTGGCCGGTCCATAGGCCCCTGGGCGTCGAACTCCGGCAGCCCCGCCATAATGGCCACCCGTTTGGGGTTGGCGCAGAGCGCCATCTCCGGCCACGGGAGCTCCGTCCGACTCATGTCCTCCGTTCCGGTGATCACCCGTGTCATCCCCCGCAGCTCCGCCTGCCCCAGATCCCAGCTCGCACCGATCTGGGTCCTGGTGATGTCCTCCGGCCCGGTGTAGAACCAACTCGGCCGGGCCCGCTCTCGCAAAGGCGCCAGCCGACGGCGCAGGAAGTCCACAACCACCATGACTGAGGTCAGCCCGCACTCGCGCAGCTCCAGGATGCGCTCCAGCACCGGCTTCAGTCTCGCATCTTCTGGTGGCGGCGCCTCCCACGTCGATCGCCGAGGTTCCGCCGCCGCCTCCGGCAGCTCGAGGCGCTCATGGGGGTCGACATCGACGAAGAACCAGTCCCGTCGCCACTCCTCCCACTTGCTGCGCAGCACCTGGGGAATGTAATGATCCCCCAGGCTGTCCCGGAGCCGGAGGTTGCAGCACCCCGCGACGTCCGCCGTGGAGTACCCCCTCTTCTTCTCCACCGGCCGAAGGACGAAGAAATGACGAAGCAGCGTCGCCGACGGCATCACCCCCATGAACATTTCGCAGAGATGCGCGAAGACCGCCAACACCACCACAGAGTTGGGGCTTAGGTGCACCAGTTGAATGCCGTACGTCTCCAGCACTTGCAGGAAGAAGGTGGAGAACGGCGGCACCAACCCCGCCACCACAAAAGAAGTGAAGAGGATGATCCTCCCAGGTACGGTCGTCGCCGGCGTCAGAGTCGCCGGCCTCACCACCACAGCACCTTCCTGCCCCTCCGGCACCAGCAGCTTCCTAATCTTGTCCGCCGCCTCCTCGTTCCTCAGACGAGACTCCGGCAAGATGCTATCCGAAGTCTTGTCCCGGCGTCCTCCTCCAATCCTCGTCATCTCGACAAGATGGAAGGTGTTTTGGTGGTGGAGAGAGAGAGAAGGAAGAACGCCCCGGTCGCCTGAGAATTTCCTAAGGGCTTCGGAGCACAAAGAAGGCAGGAGCACAAGTGCGAGAGAGCGTAAAGAGAGGAACGGACCGATCCGTTCCCCCTTTTATATCTCAAAGTTCAAAAACTGCCGCCCAAACGGTTCGTTCGGTGAAGCGTCGCCTCGATCGACGCAACTGCCAGGCAAATCTCCCGCCGATCGCGCGATGTCAGCGGCTGCCAGGCGTATTTTCCTCGATCTGCGCGGCGACCGCGCGTGCCGCCCGTATGGTCATTATACCCTTCGGAAGTTGTGTGGACACGCGTCCACTCATTTTCCCGTTGGGGCGTACTTGAGGTTCGGGTCCGCAAGGGCCACCTCTCGAAAGCTTGCCACATGGCGTCTGCACCAGCCTCGGCCTCGGCCGCGACGAAGGGCCCATTCGCAGTCTCCGTCCCGTCACCTACCAATGGGCCCGGGGGCTACTGTCGGTGTATTCGGAACCAGGGGTCCCTAAGTCCCGAGACCAGGCCGTCCATCCGCCACATGTCACCACCCTGCAAGGTAAGAAGAAGCTAAGTCCCGGGAGAAGGTGCTCGGGGCCGCCGCCTCTGGTCCCCGAGCACCCCAGTTCCCCGATGATCCGCAGAGCCCAAATATCAGGAAAGAAGTGCTCGGGAGAGAGTGCTCGGGGCTGCACGTGGCAGCCCCCGAAGACTCGGTTCCCCGAAGGTCTCACCCAAGTGCTCGGGAGAGAGTGCTCGGGGCTGCACGTGGCAGCCCCCGAAGACTCGGTTCCCCGAAGGTCTCACCCAAGTGCTCGGGGCTGCACGTGGCAGCCCCCGAAGACTCGGTTCCCCGAAGGTCTCACCCACGTGCTCGGGAGAGAGTGCTCGGGGCTGCACGTGGCAGCCCCCGAGGACTCGGTTCCCCGAAGGTCTCACCCAAGTGCTCGGGAGAGAGTGCTCGGGGCTGCACGTGGCAGCCCCCGAGGACTCGGTTCCCCGAAGGTCTCACCGAAGTGCTCGGGAGAGAGTGCTCGGGGCTGCACGTGGCAGCCCCCGAGGACTCGGTTCCCCGAAGGTCCCACCGAAGTGCTCGGGAGAGAGTGCTCGGGGCTGCACGTGGCAGCCCCCGAGGACTCGGTTCCCCGGAGGTCTCACCGAAGTCCTCGGGAGAGAGTGCTCGGGGCTGCGCGTGGCGGCCCCCGAGGACCCGGTTCCCCGAAGGTTCGCGCAAGATCATTCGACGACCCGAAGGGTCCCATCGTCGGGGTGTCAGCCAGTCAAAGGCCCAATGCCACATTTAATAGGCACGCGCGGCCTGATATCCTGACATCCTGACATTCTCAGCTGCCCACGCCCCAGTGTCAGACCCTGCCATGCCAAGCAGGGGGGCGTGGGTCCATTAAATGCACGGGTCCCGTCCCGTTTCATCCGAGTGCCTCGGGATAACGTTGCCAGAATCGAAGCGCTCCGCCCGCCACCCTGCCCTGGCAGAAAGACAAGATAGGGTGGGCGCACCGGGCACCTCTGAGGCTGCCCGGTGGGCCCCCTTTATGGCGCCCGAGGGCTTCCACAGTGGCGGGTGGTCGGATGCGTGCCGCATTTCTCCACCGCCCCTGTCACTTCGCCAAGACGAAATGATTACGCCTTTCTCCGTGACACCTTGGCATTCGCATCCCCTCTTTCCCATTCAGGATATGTTGAGGTCGGCGCGCCTATAAAAGGAAAGGATGGAGAACACGTAAAAGGTGTGTGAAGAAGAGGACGCAGACGCTCAAACCAGCTCAAGCCAAGTTAGAACACGAGAGCCTCAAGCTCTCAGTAAGTGGCTCTCTCTTGTAACCAGATACATCCTTGAAGAATTCCCTTCAAGGGCAGATATAACACTCACACAGGAGTAGGGTGTTACGCCCCTGTGCGGCCCGAACCTGTCTAAACCCCGGTGCACCCATCTTTCTCGCACTAGGACGATCATCTCCCACCAGCCACTGCATTTATTTCCGTTTCCCGCTTATTTCCCAAAACAAGCTCGTTCAGGATCATCCCCCCGGCCGAATCTCTAAAAGGGGGTCTCTCGGGATCCCTGCGACAGGAGTTCACCCTCCGACAGAGGGATTCACTCAATCCCCCTAGATAGGTTCCTGTTGGGGATTAAATCCCAAAGAAACGAACAAGCCCTAACTGGTGTGAGCCTAAATCGTCTAGACCCTAATCATATAGCATGAGCCACTGGCTTTCCCACCGCCACTACGTGTTCCTCGGTGAATCGACAGTGTACTCGCCTCCGCAATCGCCGTGGGGCATAGCAACAATGGTGGAAGCTACTGTAGACACCACATATGGGCCCGTAAACTAAGGATGACGAGCTAGCGGTCGGCTGAGGACGAGGCTGATGGGGGTGACGTTGCTTAGCGAGACGATGCCCTGGAAGCACTTGGGTGACACGACTTTGAGGAGAGTGGACAAGACGGGCTAGATCTGGGCATCGTAGACTTCTTTAGGGCTGCCGCTGTCGTGTCTGAGAGCTAGGGCGGCGTCGGGCGAGTGCGGAGGAGGGACCACAGGCAAGCTTGTTAGGAGCACGACTGGTCTGAGGGAGCCACGCGCAAAACTCTAATCACTTGTCGCATGTCTCCTCTCTGGCACGGTGGGTGGATGACAAGTCGAGAGAACAACCCTTGGGAGTCAGGATATGGATGGGTTACGAGGGGTAAGTGACTGGAAAAAGTTGGTGAATAGCCTTTAAATTTAGTAGTAGTCTGCTATTTTGAACCCGCAAAATGCACAACTTCTCCAGCAAGCGAGTGTTGCATCGATTATGCTTCTACATGTAAACGATGTGTTCCCCGTAAGCGAATCTACGAGAAGCAGTTGAGAAGTGTGATGTTTGAGAGAGAAATCAGCTTATTTTTTCTCCGAAGCTAGTGAGAAGCTGTTCCAAAGAGGGTCTCAATGAAACCATTTGATTCTCTACCATTTGCTTCAAAAAATAAAAAAACTAATGACTTATCTCTAGTTCGAAATGCATTATATCTATCCTCAAGACAAGCCACTTCGACAAAAAAAATGTTCTTACGGATTGTCTTCTTCTAAATAGTTTTTTTTACAGATTTTGCACCTGAGTACAGTGAAATATAATTATATCATCAACCAGTGTTACACACTATGCCATATGGCTAACGGCTGCAGTTTGAATCTCACAAAATACATGTTTGAATATTACATTATTTTTCGATTTACCAGAATTATTTTCCTTTATAAAATAATACCAAAAGCTCTGTCTTTCATTTACGAATTGAAAGAAGTGGGCATCCGTTTTTGAGCCTGAGGCGGGTCAGGTACTATATGAAACCAACTGCACCAAAAGGAAATTGCATCTACACGCAAAAAAAGGGAAAATGTATTGTACCCAGTTAGAAAGCTACTAACAAAAAGAACAATGGTCTGCAAAATCAAGTAAATTTGTAGGAACAAGACACAAAGCTGCATAGCTCCGACGAGAATCCTTTGAAATTCCCGTGTTCGAAACAATTCTCTTCTTGCAAAGTGAGCACAACCTTAGCCCACTTGATGCATGACCTAACTCTTTGATATGCTGCTCTCACATGTCCTTGTCGAGCAACTGACCAAGCTGGTATCCCAAGTAGCACTCCGTTGATCCTAGCAAGTCCGATCCTAGTCCACTTTGTGAGTAATGGCATGGAAGAACGGTACCAACGGATGATGTCGACGTTGTGCGATGGAGATCTCTTGCTAGAAGAATATTTCATTTTTCGTTTGTTAACAATCTAGCCCGAAACGTACGTTCATCGAGATCAGGCTTCACTTGGTTTTTTTTTTTGGGGGGGGGGGGGGGGGAGGTAAGGATAACAATGTTAGCTAATCTGTCAATAAAAGTAGTTAACCTACTTATTTTTTGGCCAACAGGTGTATTAATGGTTATTAGTTCATTCCTTTCTTCGCGGTTTGACTTATTCGTACTTAGGGCTTGTTTGGGCAAGGACCATTATTGCTCTGTATATTTTGAGATTTAATTCAACTTGTAGTAAAGCCTAAGGATCTGAATATTAATCCCCTCCGGACCGCTGGACCTAAGGATCTGTTTGGCATTGCGGTGGCATTTTAAAAGGACTAGCTTTTTTTCATCTAGATATGGATGTGCGAGTTTGTTGGAAACATCTTTTTTCAGTCCAAAATAGAAAAAATCTTACCGGAATTTAGTAAAGATTTAAGTAGCAGACTAAATTCCACGGCATGGCAACTACGTACAAACAGACCCTACATAGAAAATGGAACAACCAACTCACCATCAGATAACCCGTATGCAACCCGTCAAGACTTGACTCGTCGAATCTGTACTCTAGCCAACGCCTGAGCAGTTCTTCTAGACACTGGTTTTCATTGTATGTCGTTTACTTGATCACGTATGTTCAGTCGAAACTTAAACATTCCTGAAGATGTAGACACCCTTCCAACAAATCATGGAGGAGATAGGTCATGAGATTCTAGAACGAGAGTGACAAGTTGATGAGGCATTGTTTGTCGGGCTGTGTTTAGTTCGGGTTAACAATCTTCTGGTCCCAACCATACGTACAATAAGAGCAGCTCCAATGTATGGGAAAAACGAACCGTGGCTCGCGGAAAACGAACCAAACACATTGGAGCAGTCGAACTGTGGGTGTCAGAAAGCAAAATCGGACTCCAAATATGGTTCGACTCTTGCCGAATAAAAAAATATTTTTTGCACATGGCTTGTAGGACCGGACGGACGGAAGTAACAGGTGGAGTCTTCAGCGTAGCCGCGCGAAGGAGGAAAGAGAGAGAAGAAAATATTTTTTATTTGCCTGTAGGACCCGCTCACACTGGAAGAAACAAACCGTGTAAAAGCGAACCGAACGTTACCCCTTCGATTCGACGATACACTGGAGCTGCTCTAAGATCAGGCTGGGTTTGGTTCAGGGTTAGGATAGCCAAGTCTTGATCTTCTGGATTAGCTATGCCAGATACTTTGCTTGTCAATTAAACTAGTTTATTTGTTTGTTGTCTTTTTGGGTAAAATTAGATGTGTGTTAGTTAGGTTAGCAATAAGAATGGTTATGGGTTAGCATAACCCTAGTTATGGCCTATTTGAACGGTTATAATTATTCCAGGAATTTGCAGGACTTTTTTCAGGATTAAGTTCAAATTTCTACAGCTAGGATTTGCATTTCAAGTCAACCATATCCAGAAGAGACCTTAGCGGGATAAAAGATTTTAAACAAGTTAAGTTGAGACTCCCTGACACGCCCATGGTGTTAGGGAGAATTTTCCAGCCCCATGGTGTTTGGAGGGTTAATCCCTAACACGCCTCTTAACCACGGAGCAAACACAAGCACGGGAAGGCCATCAAACCTAAAATGAAAAGGAAACAATATATCTATCTATTATCTTAGTAATTGGTAAAAAAAAAATGAGCCTCCGCGTTTAACCTTAGAAGGCTAGATATTACCACGTTAATAAAGAAAAAAAGATCTACACCATCTAACATGGTGAATCCAGATTATAAAGTTTAAATGTCATCTAAGCATGATATAGAACACATCTATATTACGAGATTCTCTATCTATTAAGTAGTAGGAAAAGTAGTGCACGCTCATGACGAGGCTCCCTCGGTCTTTGTCATGTCCCAATATTTTTTTTAATCACATTTTTAAGCATAAGCATGTCATTAGTATCATAATCATCATGTTTAATTGTTAAGCATTATGGTTTTTGTTTGTTCTCGTTGGTAGTTTGGCTATTTGCTGTGAGTTTTAAAAATAACCGACATAAGAATTTTCTTTAGTTTGAGTCTTGCTTAGAAATTTTAATTGCTACACTTATTTTTAGTTCGCAGCTGAAATTAGCTTCTCTCTTGCGAGTGAGACCCACCCACCTAGCCGGTCCCACCCCTCCTCTCTTTTCTCCCTTGGGCGCCCAGCACCCTCCACCTCAGCTCACACTCCCCCTCAGTCACCCAACCGAGCAGCAAGAGTAGAGCTGATGCTCTGCTCTCCCCTCTCTCAACACTCTCTCCATTTTCCCCCAAAATCCCACTCAAGGCGCAAGAATCAAGATTTGCATGTTATACCACCGAATTCCCATGTTCTTAGCTTTCTATACACCTAAAAATCTCTCACATGCATGAAGGTTTGGAGGTTTTGCAATCCAAATGTGTCACCTCTCTTTTCTCCAACTTCAGCAGCTAGTTTATCTCTCCTCCGAGCTTCTTCCTTCGATTTCTTCTTCACCGACGGTCACCAAATTGGGAAAGGGACTTGGGGTAAGTCTCCTAGGTTTTTCCTTATGAGAATGCACGAATTAGTTGGAATTTGGATAGGTTTTGGAGCTGTGTATGTGTGGTTGCGAAGTACCTCTTGTTCTTAATGAAATGGAGATGGATGAGATGTTTGCATGAGCAAGAGCTAGTGATTCATGTTCGTAGAGTGAGCAAGATAGGTTTAGAACCTTATCATTAGTGTTTTTGAATGATTGGGTGGTTTATTTTTCAACATGCAAGTCGAAGCAATCGAAGAATCGATGAAAATGTGAGTTCTGCAGGAACCCGATACTCTGGGTTAAACCCAAAGATTCTGGGTGAGCCATTTCAAATCTACCCGAGTTTTCGTGTTGTTTAGCATGTAATTTGATTTTGGAATCCTCACATTAGTGCTTATACGTGTTCAAGTGGAATGGTTAGTTACATGCACGTTGAATCGACCGAGAAAAATCGACATGTAATTCAAGTATGCTAGAATTCAATGTATCTGGGTCCACTGGAGACTCCGGGTAATTTGGTTTAAAATTAACCAAGCACCTCGCTCGGAGTAAAACCCGGACAATCTGGCCAACCCAGAGTGTCCAGCCTAGCCTGGATAATTCAGATTATTTAGAGTTAGGAGTTAACCGAGAACCCAAACCGGAGATCGACCCGGAGGTTCTGGCCAAACCAGGAGGTTCTAGGTGACCCCCTTGTGTGGACCTATGTGATCATGTAAGTCGTATGTTCCTCAAGTCGTGTGATTAATGGAGTACCCCTACAGGTGGAAAACAATTTGAATTGTCGCGCTTTCGGCTATGAGCACGCTCCTGTCTATTTGCATCAATCGTAGAGTTCTGGTTGTGGTTGTGATGGTATGTTGGGAAATGTATGGTGATGTTGTTGAAGTTTTAATACGGTTCAAATTATAATTATGGTATGGTAATGATCTTATGATATAAAGTTGTTTATAGTTAGGTGTAGATGCTTACATTTGAGTCGAAATTGTTATATTTGCTTAAGAACTTACTTAACCTTGAGGTCGAGTTCTTGCTAATTATCCAAATTGCATTCTCCTTAGAGTCGGGCTATTTATAAGTGGTCACTATGGATTAAGCCTTATGAGTACCTTCGTACTCACATGTTTTGTTTGCTTTTCAGGTGAGGAAGCATTAATTTTTGGCTACTTTATGCCCATCGACGTTGGCGATGGGCAGGAGTAGTGCCTACTACTCGTATACGGATATTTTAGGGTGACGTCTTAGGGTAAACGGTGCTACCCACTTTTTGTAGTTATATACTTTCCGCTGCATAGTACTCTATCGTTATTTGGATCATATATTTTGTTGTAAAGTTTAATTTGCTTAAAGACTTGTAACTTATTTTTAATTGCTTGCTCTTTATTATATCTTTTGATGATTGCTTATTGTAAAGACGTGTGTTCTAATTCTAAAAGAAAAACACATGTTAAGATTACCGAGGTGATATTTCGGTTAGTCATGAGAGTTATGATTATACAAATAATAAACTTAATGATTAATTGAAATATTATTTGGACGGTTGCTAGACCATGAGGGCAATGTGACGAGGGTAATGAAGCAATAGGCAATGTAAGCAAGGCGTCGGGTAGAGTTGTGTAACAGCCATCGCGGGCACAACTGAGTTGAGGGCGACCATGACCGCGAGTCGTGTGGATTCCAAGATGACAGTGACAAGCCCTCTAGAAAAACAATGCTAGTTCCTTCCAACAAGGGAATGCTAGCTGAGGGCATGCAGGTTGACTTACTAGATTTACACAGTCCAATGAAACAGGCCATTTGATAAACCTCCCAACAACCTGTTGGAATACACACAGCCCATAAGCATTTTCATAAGTTAAAAGTGATGCACAGTACCATAAGACAGCCTCCACAAGGTGAAGAGTTTACTTGTCAGTTAGCTCAAACAGGCCTAACATAATTCAGTTGCTGAAGCTACGACCAACAAAGCCCTTCCATTAAATACTGCATATGAGAAACATATTTGCACACAACCGGATTCAAGTACCTGTAAAATCCAACAGAAGTACTAGTCGCAAACTCAGGATAATCGTACGGTGGACTGTAGTCATCATGCTTACCCTCGAAGTACCAACGTTGTGGCTGCAACATGTATGCGATGGGAGCATCTGGCATGGAATGTGAAATCCTGAAATTTGATCGGTTTTGGAAACCATTGTTGGTCAGCAACACCAATCCTTCCGCAGTAGTACTCTCCACCTGCTATTTGGATATCTTGTTGGCTGTTGCAACCATAATTGTAGGTAGCTGTCCAATTGTCATGGTGAAATTATTCGAGATGGTTGGTGCTAGGAAATTCTGATCTGTCGGAGACACTATCTAAATCAGGGAACAGATTGGCTATCCTCACCTCGCGATTGACTTGCATTTTTTCTCCGACCGGTTTAGCTGCCCTTAGAGATGCCACAGCTTGCTTTGTTCAGAATCCAACAACAAGCGGTACGGCAATAGCCATCCGTACGATGTTCAGGGAGGGTGAGATCCATTTTGGTGCTGGTTTGGAGTCCCCTCACAAGGACTTCTCGCTGTTGGTCCTTTCTATGATTAGGAGGAGGTTCTCCCTCCTCTTGATCAGAGACGCTTATGTTCGGTGCCGGCAGCTTGCCGCGAGTCTTTCCAGCAGGTTTTTTGGAAATGATAAATGGTTTGATTCGGCACGTATTCACCTCCTCCCCAGTCTGTGGCTAGTCGGATGTCATCTACGCTCAACAGCTGAGCAATGGTCATGAACAAGAAATGTTGGAACATCCTCAACTGGAACATTAGGGGGGTTAACAGTGAAGATAAATGAAGAGCGGTTAGAGCTAATGTTGATGAATGCGCTTGCTCAATCTTTTGCCTAGAAGAAACAAAGAAAAATTCTTTTGACTGCTCATCCATCAGGAAGTTAGCCCCTAGAAGATTTAACAAGTTTGTTTTTGCTCCCTCCAATGGGGCCTCGGGAGGGATTCTTGTGGCTTGGGTGGGTGCTCTCTTCTTGGGCCATAATGAGTTCATTTCCAGATTTGCGATCACCATCAGTCTCACTTCCAATTTCGATGCCACTGAGTGGAAGTTAACCTCTGTGTATTGGCCTTGTCATGGTGAGCCCAAGGCTATCTTCATTAGCTGGCTAAGAAATCTAGAAATACAAGATGAAGAATATTGAATATTGATGGGTGACTTTAATCTATACAGAAGCACCAATCATAGAAATAAGATTGGTGGTAATCACAATGACATGCTTTTGTTCAATGATATAATCAGTCACCTTGGGCTCTTAGAGATACCTTTGAAGGGCAGGAATTACACTTGGAGCAATATGCAAGAAGACCCTTTAATAGAGTAGCTATACTGGTGTTTTACATCAGTAAATTGGACAACTAGCTACCCTAACACTCTTCTCTAGCCAATGCCAAAGGCCATTTCAGATCACATCCCTTTCTATGTGCAAATAAGCACCAATATTTCAAAGACTAGGATCTTCAGATTTGAAATTTTTTGGGTTGATCAGCCAGACTTCCTAGAAATGGTTCAAAATTGTTGGAATGCAAACATTAATGCTTTAAGGAAGTTATGCAAATCAATATCTCATTTGAATCGGTTAAAAAAACTCATTTGAATATAATTCTCAAAGAAAGCAATGGGTCTCTAGCTGTTCTGGACAGAATTGAAGAAATAAGAGCCATATTTGTTCAGGAAAAAAATTCACGCATTTTGAAGAAGCATATCATGAGGCTGCTCAAGTCTAAGAATGACTATTGGAGGAAAAGATACACAATAAGATGGGTCAAGTTGGGAGATGAAGACACTAAGTTTTTTCATGCGGAGATACAAAATTAACACAATAACAAGTCTTGAAAGTTTGAAGAAGGAAGAACAATCACTGACCATAATGAGAAAGTGCAATCCTTTGGCATGTTTACAAAAGTAGAATGGGTATGACAGGTGAAACAACTATTTTCTTTGATCTTGATCATCATCTCCTTCAAGAGAGAACCTTGAGCTTCTTCCAAAACCCTTTTCCAAGAAGGAGATAGATGAGATGATCAAAGATATCCCTTTTGATAAATCTCCTGGCCCAGATGGTTTTAATGAGTTATTCATTAAAAAGTGCTGGCACATTATCAATGACTTCTATGTTCTGATTAAGGACTTTGAGGGCAAGATTTATTTACGTCCTCTGAACACTTCATACATCACATTCATCCCCAAGGTGAACAACCTGGTGAAAGCAAGTGATTACAAGCCTATTTCCCTCTAAAACTCAGCTCTCAAGTTTATCACCAAGTTCCTTACCAATAGATTATAGGCCGGAATTCTTGACTTGGTCCACAAGAACCACTATGGCTTCATCAAAGGAAGAGGCATAAAAGATTGCCTTAGATGTGCCTTTGAATATATTTGATAAGGACATCACTCCTTCGGATACGTACAACACTAATACTCCTCGCGACATACAAGGACCAATTACAAGGGCATGTGTGAGACAATTAAACCAGCAGGTGAACTCGTTCCTCGTTATTCATACTTTCTTGGTAAAAAATGGGATGCTACTAAATTCTTGTGACGTTTGGTTGCCTAGGAATATAAGAGAAGCACCACAACATCATCTGAACGTGACTCCTCAAAGGTCTAGTTTACTTGGACTCAAAGTCGTTCTTAAGTCGGACTCCAAATTTAGTTCAAAGTCTGCGAACAACATGTCAATAAAACAGGTATAACTTTTGCGTACGGGGTCCAATTGAGGTGTTCTTGGACTTGTTGAAGAGATTACGATGAGCTCTTTTCAACGGATATGGTTTCATATTTAGATTCATTAGAAATCAATCAAAGTTGATGAAATAAGGTTCTACGCCACCGTTTTAGGCCATGTCAGACCTTGTAAGTGTGTCGGGGCTCAAGTCCAGGATATGTACACACTTCCCCACGGCTACACAACCCTAGATTGACCTCCTCATAACTCTTATATATATATATGTATATGTATATATGTATATATGTATATATGTATATATATGTATATATATATATATAGACAATAGCCGTTATAGTTTAGACTCAGATTTTACTTAGATTATTTTGTTTTAGAAAGTTTTGTCAAATATCGGTTTGTGGAACTCCAATTCATGAGCTTCATTTAAACTTGCAATAGAATTTCAGATGGCATCTTTTATTCCTTTGCTTGTGTTCTCGATTCACTTGTAGGGAAAGCTTTCTTTGACGAGGTCAACCGTATTCGACATAGTTGATAATTACAGAGTAGTGGCATAGTGGTTGCGAGGGTTCTCGATCTATTCTAGTCAAAGCCTTTGATTATCAACATCAAAACTCCACCAAATCGACAATTCAAATTGTCTTTCAGAAGATAGGACCTTACTTCCATCAACATTCACCAATATCACCAATAAAAAAAGAGATTATGGCCAACCGGTGAGAATGGCCTCTCCCAGTGCTACCTCCCTCCACCCCAGCCCCACAACGGGGCCTGATTCGGGCCCGTCGACCACCTTCCCCTGCGTGGCTCTTTGAAGCCCGTTCCCCTACAGCCCAAGGCGCCAGGCTCCCCCTTGTCCCTGGTAGCACGGTCGTTACGCCCGGTTGGTCATTCAAAGATGGTACACTGGCAAGACGCTAGCCCTTCCTCCGTTGCATCCAACAACCAGTGCTTCGGAGATGCCCCGACTCCAGCCTCATACCATGATGTCGTGGTGGCCACGACCTCGTCTGCTAAGGTGTCGGTTGGCCTGGTCGTCCCAGCTCCGGTCAGGAAGGCAGCTGTGGCTGCGACGTCTGGGTGTCGGATGACTTCTCGGTGGGTGCCACGCCAGCCTGGGGTCCGTGGCTGTCTGCCCTTTGAGAAACCAAGTTGAAATATATCTTTGTTTACTTATGATGAGTGATTGACATTGGTATTTATTTGACTTGATGATCTTCGGTTTTGCATGAGCTTTGATGTGATTTGAATTGATTTGGGATTTCAATTGAGCATATTGATTATGGACTAACTATAATTGGAGTTGAAGATATGTGTTTGCTTGTCTCATGGTGTGCAGGTGATGGATGCAACTTGGAGGTCGACGGCGGGATGATCAGGGTCAAGCGAAGTACTTGGTGTTAGGCGATCAAGGAGGCCGGACAGAGTCAAGGTTGATTCTAGCTGAACACGTGGAGGTCAAGCAAAGCATAGAAGGTGGATAGAGACGGCGTGTTGACAAAGTCAAACGAAAGGGATGCCGCTGCAAGTGACAAGGCGGCCCGAGGGATCGGGAGCGAGA
This sequence comes from Phragmites australis, assembly GCF_958298935.1. NCBI lineage: Eukaryota > Viridiplantae > Streptophyta > Magnoliopsida > Poales > Poaceae > Phragmites > Phragmites australis. Next base: position 16,253,899 of record NC_084941.1, on the reverse strand, counting down.
GCGGGAAAGACTTGATGGCGGTCAGGGTAGCATGACGGAGTACATGCTTCAACATCGAAGCGCTTGCTTAAGGTGTAAGTAAGGCGATGAATTACGCTTTGAGAAGCGTGTAGGCAGTTTCACGGTTTGGCCTCAAAACCGTAGGAGGACTGGAGGAGTATGTGGTACCATCGTGAAGCTTACGTCGAGGCAAAGCTAAGTCATGAAGGTGCCACAGCCGTCCGATGAATGGAGAAGAAAATTAGCTAAAATGTTCCGGTGGTAGGTAGGAGTGTACTACAAGAGATGGGTATTTTGGGAAAAAAACTAGAAAACTTATGGGTCAAGTTTCCTAGGCTTATAAATAGAAGGGTAGGGCTATGAGAGACTTTGAACCAGCCCCCTTGTGCCACCCATTTGAGAGCTTAGAGCTAGGATTTTAAAGGAGAGAAGGATGAGTGCTTAGCCTATATAATATGTGAGAGTTTTGAGAGATAAATCTTTGTAACCCGCCTAAAATAGGGCTGACCTCTTTCAGTAATGAAGTTTATATTTTTGCATATGCTTGAATTCCCCTTCTTCTAGTTTCTCTCTATTGCTTCCCTTGCAAGTTTGCAAGTTTTCGGTTTTCAGTTTTGTTTTTTGTTTTGGTTTTTGGATTGAAATTTCAGCACCTTGTGAGGTTATTCTTCTTGTTGCTAGAGGCATAAAATTTACATACACACGCTTGTGTGATAGGATATTGAATTCTCTTGCCTCTAGACAATCAACATGGAGAGTTTCGTTGCTCGGTGTTCATCTTTTTTTGTTTATGCAAGTTGTGATCTTTCGAGTGCTAAGATATATGGATTGATCTTAAATGGAACCTATGGTTCATATACCATCCGTGGAGTCGTGTTGCCTCGATTTTCTATTGTTAAAACTTCTCTCTATTTTTTCTTTCACTTGAGTTTTGAGGTGCGTTAGGTGATCCACATAGGAGAAGGTCATCTATTTCGCAAGAAATTTGTTGAGGCACTTATTCACCCCCTCTCTAGTCGTCAATCTCATTCCTACAATTGGCATTAGAGCCGGTTTAATCACTTGTTGACCTTAACCGGGTTTGTATCCATAGGCGATATGGAGAGAAGTAGAAAGATTCCACTGTTTGATGGTCGTGATTTCTCGTACTGGAAGGTGCGCATGGAGGCTTATCTCTTAAACCAAGGAAGTGTTATTTGGGAGGTAGTTAATTCAACTATGAGATCCCTGCTGCTCGCACGACTCAGATTCAAATCGAACAGTATGAGGCCAACAACAAGGCCAGCAATATTTTGTTCACATGCTTGAGTCAGAATGAGTTTGACAAGGTTTAGCACCTCCAAACTGCCCGGGAGATCTGGATTACTCTGAGTATCTTTCATGAAGGTACTAATCAGATTAAGGCCAGATGCCAAAGCACATACAACCAAGAATATTAAATATTTGTGCAAGGCCTCGGAGAGTCTTTGGATGCCATATTTGCTCGGTTTGATGGAATTGTTAGCAATCTTCGATCAAGTGGTGTTTTGCCCTATTCTGATCACGAGAGAGCGATCAAGTTTCTCTATGCTCTGGATTGGTTGTATGTGCTTTAGCATCTGGCCTTAATCTGATTAGTGCATTTATGAAAAACACTTAGAGTAGTCCATATCTTATGGGCAGTATGGAGGTAATGAACCCTATCAAACTTATTTCAACTTAAGCTCATGAACAAAATATTTCTGGGCTTGTTGTTAGTCTCATACTGTTCGATTTGAACATGAGTCGTACGAGCAGCAGGGATCTCGTAGTTGGAATCAACTACCTTCCAAATTTGGGAGGTAGTTGATTCCAACTACGAGATCCCTGCTGCTCGTACGACTCATGTTCAAATCGTTGGAAGGTAGTTGATTCCAACTACGAGATTCCTGCTGCTCGTATGACTCAAGTTCAAATCAAACAGTATGAGGCTAACAAGAATGCCAGAAATATTTTGTTCACAAGCCTGAGTTGGAATGAGTTTGACAGGGTTCAGCACCTCCGTACTGCCCGAGAGATCTGGACTACTCTGAGTGTCTTTCATGAAGGCACTAATCAGACTAAGGCCAGACGCCAAAGCACATATAATCAAGAATATCAAATGTTTGTGCAAGGCTCCGGAGAGTCTTTGGATGCCATGTTTGCTCGCTTTGATGGAATTGTTAGCAATCTTCGATCAACTGGTGTTTTTCCCTATTCTAACCATGAGAGAGCGATCAAGCTTCTCTATGCTCTGGATCGTAGCGTATGGGAAGTGAAGATCTCGAGCATTAAAAAGTCATCAAGTTATGGCACATTAACTTGTGACGAACTTTTCAGCAAGCTCAAGTCCACCGAGATAGCTAAGGCGGCTCGAATTGGTTTCGAAAACCCCCTGTCTCAGAACATGGCGTTGGTTTCCAGGCCTAGTGGTGGCAACCAGTCTGGAATTGGTGTTTCTTGTGCTAACACTTTATCTGGTGGATTTGCTTTATCTTCCTTGGTCTCTATCAAAGAGGAGTAGGTGGATGTGCTTGATGATGAGGATCTTGTACTGATCGTGAAGAAATTCACCCGCTTCTACAACAACCGTCGAGACCAGAGGAGGGGCGTACCTGTGCCTGCTTTGAGTGTGGTGACACCACCCACTTCAAGGCAGACTGCCCCAAGCTCAAGAAGAAGGAAGACGGCGACCACGACTACGACAAGTACAAGAAGAAGAACAAGAAGCCCTTCTTCAAGAAGAACCGCGACAAGATGGCCAAGAAGATGGCCAAGGCGGCTTCTAGGGTGTTCATGGCAGCTCTCAGCGACATTGACACCTCTTCAAGCGAGGAAGAGAGCTCAGAGGAGGATGAACCGCAAGTAAAGAGCAAGAAGAATGCCAAGGACCTCACCGGCCTATGCTTCATGGCGGACGACAACAACGACAACGACCCTGAGCTTGATCCCTCTGAGGTATTACCTTCCTACGACCAGCTTTCCATCCAAATCGATACCTTGAATGATGCTCTCGTTAGCCAGGATAGGTTACTTAAGAAAGTTGTGCATGAGTTGAAGGACCTTAGGTCTAAGTATGAGTTTGTTTCTTTTAATCTTGCATTGCTTAGGTCTAGGCGTGATGATGAGGAGTGTGAGAGTTGTTTGATGGTTATGACAGAACTTGCCGAGCTTCAGGCTTTGCATGCTCAAATTGCCGGTCGACTTGAGACTGCTGAGAAAAAGCTCTCTTAGGAGGAGTCTAGATCCACTCGCTTAGGCGCCTGCATTAATTGGCCTTTGTTTGCAAAGGATGTTGAACTGAAAGCAGTGTGCATCAAGAAGTTGCAATCTAGATTGGAGAGTGTTGTGAGTTCGAAGGATGTGCAACCAAATTGTCCCACCTACGTCATCTTTCAGGACAAACTCAGCTAGGTTAGAGGGTTGTTGAGAAGCTTTTAGCCAAGAATGAGTATCTCCTTTCTCTAGTGGAGAAATGCTCAGAAGGCAAGGGCAAAATGATTTTGAGCATGGCCAAGACCAAGATGTTGGGTTTGGCTCTAAGTTGGGTTTTGAGAGGGTGGCTTACAATGGGAAGAGTAAGACTCTTTTCACCACATCTACTACCCTAGAAGCTGAGAAATCTAAAATTAATACCACATTACAACTCAACAAGAAAAAACCCACAGCACAGCCTGCCAAGAAGAAGCCCGCACCACAACCCAAGAGAGCTTCACAGTCTCAAATGAGAACCCCTGTGAGAGCCTAGAGTGACCGATAGTCGAGTTCCCGAGAGACTCCACCACTGCACCTACTGCTAGAGAGAGGGGTCACTTGGTTGGGTTTTGCTTTCGCCGTAGGAGGGATGAGCGACGTGAGTGGGAGTGGAGTACCCGGGACACATACCACCCGTTTATTGGTGTATATCAGCCTTCTCCTCACTCCTACCCATGAGTCTCTAACGCTTTTCAGTTTCTTCCTAGAGGTGTTGCCCGACGTGGATTTTACCTTAACTCATATGGTTTTGATCCATGTATAAGAGGCTTTGAGTTCCAACGCTTTGCTGGACCATATTTTTCTCTTTGTGGTTCTCACCACCAGCATACTAGTATTGATTTGCATACACCTGCTTTTACTGCTTCAGGGTGGATGACCCAGTACTGGATTCCAAAGAAGTTTATGACTAACCCTAGCTTCAGAAAGTTTTGTATGGGCTTGAGGCACCTAGGGCTTTGTATGATAGCTTAGGTCTTTCGTGATAGGGCATGGGTATGTGATGGGGTCAGCTAATAAAACTTTGTTCACTCTTAAGTATTGCAATGATTTCTTACTTGTTCAGATTTACATGGATGATATCATTTTTGGTGGCTCTTCTCATGCACTTGTGGCTAAGTTTGTAGAAACTATGAGCAGGGAGTTCGAGATGTCGATGATGGGCGAGCTCAACTTCTTCCTTGGACTACAAATCAAGCAATACAAGCAAGGTACATTCGTCCACTAAACAATGTACACCAAGGATTTGCTGAAGAAGTTCGACATGAGCGATGCAAAGCCATTAGCGACACCAATAGCTACCTTGACTGTGCTTGATCCGAATGAAGATGACGAGGAGGTGGACCAGTGGGAGTACAGAAGTATGATCGGCCCCCTCCTGTACCTGACGGCGACAAGACCCGACATCCGCTTCACCGTCTTCTTGTGTGCTCGCTTCCAGGCTTCACTGAGGACGTCTCACTGCCAAGCGGTGAAACGCATTCTGAGGTATCTCAAGCACACTCTCGAGTATGCCCTTTGGTTTTCTACATCCTCTTCGCTTTCTCTTCATAGCTTTTCAGATGCAGATCTTGCTGGGTGTAGAATTGACAGGAAGAGTATTTCTAGTACTTGATATTTCTTGGGTACTTCTCTTATGTGTTGGTCTTCTCGCAAGCAGTCTAGCGTTGCGCAATCTACTACTGAAGCTGAATATGTAGCTGCTGCTAGCTGTTGCTCACAGATTCTGTGGATGGTTGCTACCTTGTGGGATTTTGGGTTAGATTTCAAGAGTGTATCATTTTTGTATGACAACACCAGTGCTATAAGCTTAGCCAATAACCCAGTTCAGTACTCTAGAACCAAACACATAGATGTGAGATTCCACTTCCTAAGAGACCATAATGAGAAGGGGGATATTGAGTTGAGCTACATAGATATCTAACACCAACTAGCCGACATCTTTAACAAGCCTCTAGTTGCAACAAGGTTTGCCTTTCTGAGGGGAGAGCTTGGTGTGTGTCATCCATATGGCATTGTGTGAGGGAGAGTTGCCTTTGTACACACTCTATCTTACTTTTGTTGCATTTGCATTGCATAGCATTGTAAAATAATCATATTAGCAGGCTTCGCTTATATGTTCTTTGCACTTTCTTGTACTAGTTGTGAATTTGTACTAAGTGTAGTGGATGTATAACAATTTGTGCAAACTTAAGCTCTTATTGAAACATGGCATAGAATATGTTGAGCAAGCTTGTATTTTCTAAGAAAGAACTTAAAATGTGAACATAATCTCTTGTCACCATTGAATGTTTGTTTTAGCTTGATCAATGCTTAAATTAGGGTTAGCTCTGTGAAAAGCTTGTGCTAGGCCGCTTTGTTCAGTTTAGCGAATTGGATCTTTGACCTTTGTCTATATAAATGTTTAGTCCATAATTAACCCTTGGAAGAACATGTGCTCTTTTTTGTCACAAAGGCACAACTTGTTTTGGCTTTGTGAAAAATAACATATCTTGAATCCTATACTGAGTCAATAAAATGAATGATCAAGTTTTGAGCTAAAATTGAATCTAATACGGTGGCTTAAGCCTTCATGTGGTTTGCCAAAGAAGTGAACCTATGGTTGCTTAAAACTCACTTGAGGATAGTTAAATGATCAAATGAGAAATTTAACTTGTGCTTTTTAATGTGCTAAGAATGTTATTTTTCATGTTGTTAAACTAAGGCTTGGATTGATATGTGGGTGTTTGCATAGCCCGTCGGGTTGAACTTGGTTGCCTAGTTTGAACTTGACATAGCACTAGTTTCTCTAATCTTTGCACTAATCATGAAACTGTAGATGCTTTTGTGGTGACATCTTTGGGATAATTGAATAACATGATCAAAACTTGCTTCACTCCCGCTGCTTGTGACATGAACTCACTTCAAGACTTTGTGCACTTTTGAGTTATATTGTTTTCCTCCTAGTGCTTTGACATCTCTAGTCCCTGTAAGTGCTTTGTGATCTATATGTGAAGCTTTCTAGACTTGCATTTCATTTGCACATCTTTTTCATAGTCTTGTATCCTTGATGTTTGCATTACCAAAGGGGGATAAAATATGCCTAAAGATATTATGCACAAATATTCAACAAAGGGGGAGAAAATTGATTTATCTAGAAATGAAAAAAATGGAATATGTGCAATCATCAAAGAGGAGCATGTGTTCATGAGTTTTTTAGTTTTTTTTTGGTTCTTTTGAGGCTTTTGGCTCGTCTTTGCCTCTCTTAGGGCTTTTGTAACCTTTCTTATGCCAAGTGACATATTTTGCTTTTTCTCGAGTTTTTGTCACTTGGATGAGCTTATCTTAATTTCTTCAAATCAAAATCTCTGCACTTTGAGGGTTGTCAATGCACTCATCAAGGGGGAGATTGAGAAACCAAGTTGAAATGTATTGTGGTTTATTTGTGATGAGTGATTGACATTGATATTTATTTGGCTTGATGATCTTCGGTTTTGCATGAGATTTGAATTGATTTTGGATTTTATTTTAGCATATTGATTATGGACTAACTGTAACTGGAGTTGGAGATATGTGTTTGCTTTTCTCATGGTGTGCAGGTGATGGAGAGATGATCGTGGCCAAGCGGAGTGCTTGATGCCGGGCGATCAAGGAGGCTAGACGAAGTCAAGGGTGATTTTAACTGAACACGTGGATGGAGACGACGTGTTGACAAAGTCAAGCGAAGGGTATACCGATACAAATGACAAGGCAGCCCGATGGATCGGGAGAGACTTGCTGACGGTCAGGATCGCATGATGGAGTACACGCGTCAACATCGAAACGCTTGCTTAAGGTGTAAGCAAGACCGCGAGTCACACTTTGAGAAGTGTGTAGGCGGTTTCGTGGTTTGGCCTCAAAACTATGGAAGGATTGGAGGAGTACGTGGTACCATCGTGAAGCTTGTGTCGAAGCAAAGTCTGAAGGCGCCGCAGCCGTCCGATGAATTGAGAAGAAAATTGACCAAAATACCATCGGTGGTAGATATGAGTGTATTACAAGAGAAAGGTATTTTGGGAAAAAACTAGAAAACTTAGGGTCAAATTTTCTAGGCCTATAAATAGAAGAGTAGGGCTCTTAACCGGCCACTTGAGCCTCCTTTGCCACACATTTAAGAGCTTAGAGCTACAGTTTTAGAGGAGAGAATGATGAGTGCTTAGTCTATGCAATATGTGAGAGTTTTGAGAGATAAATCTTTGTAATCCGCTTAAAATAGGGCTGACCTATTTTATTAATGAAGTTTATGTTTTTGCATATGCTTGAATTCCCCTCCTTCTAATTTCTCTCTATTGGTTCCCTTGCAAGTTTTTCAGTTTTCGATTTTGATTTTCGTTTTAGTTTTTTGGCTAAAATTTCAGCATCTTGTGAGGTCATTCTTCTTGTTGCTAGAGGCGTAAAATTCACATACACACGCTTGTGTGATAGGGTTTTGAATTCTCTTGCCTCTAGACAATCAATTTGGAGAGTTTCGTTGCTCGGTGTTCATCTTTTCTTGTTCATTTGCATGTTGTGATCTTTCGAGTGCTAAGACACATTGATTGATATTAAATAGAACCTATGGTTCATATACCATCTGTGGAGTCATGTTGCCTTGATTTTCTCTGGTTAAAACTTCTCTCTATTTTTTCTTTCGCTTGAGTTTTGAGGTGTGTTGGGTGATCCAAATAGGAGAATGCCATCAATTTCGCAAGAAATTTGTTGAGACGCCTATTCACCCTCCCTCTAGTCGTCAATCCCGTTCCTACACCCTCCGATGCCTACCGTGGCAGTTCCTGTGGGCACCCTCGATGAAGAAGGGTGGCAACGTGCTGAAGGTCAATGTGCCCATAGGAAGCGACTCCGGCCTTCGTGTCATCCTTGTGGAGATGTTCCTGATGATCTCCATGGGAAATGCTTCAATTGTTTTTCCCCGAACCATTTGGCTGCTCACTACCGACGAAGTTCACGTTGCTTTCACTGTCAGTCGCTTGGTCACCAATCCTACGAATGCCATCTTGCTCCGACGGCCAGAGGTTCCAGTCTTCTGCTACAGAGGTCTAGCAAGTTTGATTCGAGACACTTGTCTTTGCCGGCTTCTTCGATCCAGTGGGTCTTGTTCCTGTGCAGTCTGCAGTGTCCATCAATGACTACAGCCATCAATGGCGTGCATGGGGCTAGCTACTCCGAGACAAGTGGAGTTGTTGAAGATCATGAAGGACGTCCGCGTCGCAGGCCTAGGAGGCGGCGGGCCACTTCGAACGCTGGCGCTCACCATCCTCCACCGCCTCCTCCACCCTGTGTTGGTCGTGCTTCACGGGAGCGAGAGTCAGTTCGGCCGGCGGTGACTTCTACCGCGGTGCTCTCTGGACCTAGCTCTCGCTGTCCTCGCTGCGTTCTGGATCGCTTAGAGAGCATTATACGGGCGGAAGATGACCTGCGACGCACGGTATTCGTGACGGTGGTGGGCACCAGACTGTCGGTCTCTCCTCAGCAGGCGTGGTGGGGCTTGCTCGCAGGTTTAATCTCGACGCCGACACCATGCGCATTCACCGGTCCTCACCGGTCCTCACCGGAGGATTTTCTCCTCTTGCTGCCGGATGAGATGGCAGCGTCCTTGGTCCTCAACAGCGGCCAACCAGTCTGCACCCCTTTCTTCATAGTGATGATAAAGCGATCGTCAAAACAAGCCCATTCAATTGGAGGTTCTCTGCCATTCCAGGTTGAGTTGGCCCTTCATGGAGTCCCTGCTCACGCTTAGGAATTTGCAACGCCAGAGCACCTGCTTAATCAGTATTGTTGGATACAGTGTCTACACCCGGCTACCGCTGATCGTTCGGAATCTTCCGGCTCATCACCTGGACGTTCCACTCGCAATTATTTCCTCCGTGCATGGAGTTGATCATCGTGGAGCCACCAAAGTTTGATTTGGTGATGGGCGTGCTGGAGAAGAAGGCTCTTATGTATCCCATCGATACTTCTGTGTCAACGGTTCTCGCCGGTGATTTTGGTTCGCCGCTGACCTCCGGCGGGAATGATGATGGCCAAAGGCAATGTCGGCGTACGAATTCCGGCGGCGAAGATGGGCCCTCATCGGCTGGTAATCCTCCCACTGCCGGCGTTCATGGCACTGGCGGCGGGGGCAGGATCCTGGTGTACTCTTGACTAGGGCCAACTAACGTGTAGAGGAGCCACGTGGCAGTATCCCATCCTCCGTTAGAGGGGCGCTTGGATTTTGATGCCCTTAGGGCGTCCCGTTCATGGCAGTATTGGCAGCAGCCCCACCCATCTGGACGTCTCGTCTTCCCAAGGGGCCTGTCTGTTTGCAAGAAACCATAGTGGCTGCCTTTACTCCCCGCCTCCTACTTGCTGTGTCAGAGTTTGATCAACATGTCGCCTTGCTGGTTGATGGTACACAGGGGGCGGTATTCTCATCGCATGGAAGAGTACTGTCTGCCAACTGCTGGGGTCCAGAGTGGATAATTTTTTGGTTTTAGTTCATTTCGCTGAACTAGAAGGAAACAATTGGTGGTTCACCAGGGTATATGGACCAAGGTCGATGCCAATAAATTGCTTTTTCTGCTAGAGCTGCGTGATATCTGTGCTGTATGCGCTGGACCATGGCTGCTCACGGGAGATTTTAACTTAATTTACCAAGCCGAAGACAAAAACAATGCAAATTTGAATAGAGCGATGATGGGTTGTTTTTGTCACTCATGGAAATATGTCTTCTTGGCCGGAAATACACATGGTCGAATGAACGGGATTCTCCGACTTTGGTCAAGTTGGATCGAGCTTTCTATACAATCGATTGGGAAAACATCTTTCCAAATTCTATCCTCCAAAGCTTAGCATTTGCGTCATCTGACCACTGCCCTCTCATTTTGGGTCTCAAAACCAATACACGTGGCAAGCGACGGTTTCATTTCGGGACTTTCTAGCCAACCCTACAAGGATTTCAGAAGGCAGTGCAAACAAAATTGGGCTACATCGGTTTCGGCTAATTGCCCCGTCGAGCGGCTTTATATCAAGATGAGACAGCTGAGTAGGGGCCTCCAAAGTTGGAGTCAACAGAAAGTTGGGCATGTTAAAACGCTGCTAGCCATGGATAAAGAAATACTACACCGTCTCGAGATTGCTCATGACTCTCATCCACTTTCTTGGGAAGAGGAACTGCTTCGGAAAAAGCTGAAATTGCACTGTCTTACTATTTCTCGGCAATGATCTCGCATACTTTATCTCTGTGAGGGCGACACCAACACATCTTTTTCCATCAGCATGCCAGGTAAAGGAAACGAAAAAACTTTATTATGGAATTCCAAGTGGGAGATCATATTGTTGCAAGCCAAGAAGACAAGCAAACCGCTATTTTTTATTTTTACTCAGGTCTGTTCGGGACAACTGAATAGAGGGATATGACCCTTGATCTGAATATGTTCCACCACCACCAGCATGATTTGGAGAGCTTGGATATTTTTTTCACTGAGGATAAGGTAGGGCGAACTATTTTAGATATTGCTCCAAGATAAAGCTCCAGGCCCGGATGGCTTTACGGGGAGCTTTTATAGAGTGTGTTGGCCGATTATCAAGGTGGATATTATAGAAGCTCTGCTGGCCGTACAGCTTGGACGTGGAAATAAATTGCATCTCTTGAACACTGCTTATATCACGCTTTTGCCCAAGAAGGTGAATGCTATTCAAGTAAAAGATTACTGGCCTATAAGTTTGATTCACAGTTTTGCAAAGCTGGTCACTAAACTCATGGCCAACAGATTAGCGACGAAGTTATCCTCAATGGTTTCTGTCAACCAAAGTGTATTTGTCAGAGGCTGATGTATACATAACAATTTCCTCCTTGTCCAACAAACAGCCAAGAGTTTGCACATATCCAAGGATCCACACATTCTTCTAAAGTTGGATATCTCCAAAACCTTCGATTTAGTTTCATGGCCTTTCTTATTGGAAGTGCTGCAGCAATTGGGTTTTGGTCGTTGTTGGTGTGACATGTTATGCATTCTTTTGGCTTTGTCTTCCACCAGAGTGTTGTTGAATGGTGAACCAGGTGATGAAATTGTGCACCACCGAGGTCTTAGACAAGGGGATCCTCTCTCCCCCATGCTCTTCATACTCGTCATGGATGTCTTGAATTCGCTTATTACTCGAGCATGTCAAGGTGGATTCTTACAACCACTTGCTGCCCGAGGTATCCCACATCAGGTATCCTTGTATGCGGATGATGCTGTCCTTTTTCTTTGGCCAAGGAAGGAGGACCTTGAACTGATTACACGTATACTCTGGGTATTTGGTGCAGCCTTTGGACTCAAAACAAACATCCTAAAGTGCTCAGTAACACCTTTTTCAGTGCCAGGATGAGCACCTGGTGGTAGTTCATTGGGTGATGTCTTGTGAAGTAAGAAAAATTCCTTGCACTTATCTTGGCTTGCCTCTATCAATTAGAAAACCCACTAAAGCAGAACTCCAACCTCTTGTGGATAAAGTGGCCGATTGTCTCCTAGGATGGAAAGCATCCTTGATGAACAGGGCTGACAGACTCATCATGGTCAAAGCAATGCTCACGTCCATTCCTATTTATCTCATGATTGCTTTTGATCTTCCTAAATGGGTTATCACGGCGGCAATTGACAAGCGGAGACAAGGTTTTCTTTGGTAGGGGCAGGAGCAAGCTAATGGCGGCAATTGCCTAGTGGCTTGGTGGAGAGTTTTCCTCCCAATTGAGTATGGGGGCCTGGGTATCCATAATCTGACCTCTCTTGGTTGTGCTCTACATATGAGGTGGCTTTGGTTGTAAAAAACTGATCCTACCAGACCTTGGTCAGGTATGCAAGTGCAGGTCCATCCATGTGCTCAAGCAATGTTTTTGGTTGGTAATGGAATGGACACCAAGTTTTGGTCAACTGGTGGTTGCATGGTCGAACTCTAGCCGAGTTAGCGCCTAATCTTATTGCTTTGGTCCCTGAGCGAGCTATAAATCAATGGATAGTTGCTCAGGGACTTGATAACTAGTGTTAGGTCTCTGATATAAAAGGTGCTCTGACAGTGCAAGCCATTGAGGAGTATTTGATGGTGTGGGATTTGATGGAAGATATTATTCTACAGCATGAGGTGCAGGATCAGCACTCTTGGAAATTATCTAGCTCGGGGACATATTCTTGCAAGTCAGCCTTTAAAGCTTTCTTTGTGGGCACCATCAGGTTTGCACCGTGGAAGAGGATTTGGAAATCATGGGCTCCGCTACACTGCAAATTTTTCATATGGCTGGCCCTACTCAATGTTGTTGGACAACTGACAGATTAGCGAACCGAGGTCTTCCTCATCCTCCTTGCTACCCTCTTTGTGATCAATCTGATGAGACAATGCAGTACCTCCTTATCTCCTGTGTGGTTTCATAGCAAGTTTGGTTCTTTGTCTTCCAGCGGGTTGGTCTTGAAATGCTAGCGCCACCTCCTAATGTTGATGGCTTTTCAGCTTGGTGGAGTTGATCAATTAGGCAGGTAGACAAGCAGCAAAGGAAAGGGCTTAACTCCTTGATTATTCTAGTTGCTTGGGAACTTTGGAAACATCGAAATGATTGTGTTTTCAATGCTACCTCTCCTGATACAAATAAAGTTGTGCGGGCAGTGGAAGCAGAGGGCACTTTGTGGTGTGCAGCCAGGGCTAAGGAGCTCCAAGGGTTAGTCTAGAGGGCTAGCTAGGTGTTGCTGTTTTTTAGGCTGGGTCATTCTTTATTTGTGTCAGTGGCACGTGTGTTTTTTAAGTGGGTGGGATTGGTGTTGATCTTGTTCTCTTTGTTCTTTAATAAAATAATACGCGGCTCTCTTGCATATTCGAGAGAAAAGAAGAAGAGATTGTCATTCTCAAGCTAGATTTCGAAAAAGCCTTTGACATGGTGGTCTATGGACTAATCCTTCAAGTGATGAAGAAGTTGGGCTTCAGTCAAAAATGAATCAACTGGATTGATTCCATTCTTGGATCAAGCTCCTCTTTTATCCTCCTTAATAGGGTTCCTAGCAAGACATTTCTTGTAAAAGAGGAGTCAGTCAAGGAGATCCTCTTTTCCCTCTTCTGTATCATTGCAGCAGAACTTCTTCAATGCATCATCTCAGACTTCCCTATCATTCAGTATGCAGACGACACTATCATTATTCTCAAAGCTCTTCTGTCTTAAAGTTATTCTTCACACCTACACGCAATCGTCTGGACTCAATTTTGCCAAATCCTATCTTGTTCCCATTAACCTGTAAGTGAGAAAGACAAATATTTTGGCTGGAGTCTTCGGATGCATAGTGGGCTCTATGCCCTTCACTTATCTTGCCTTCCTTTGGGTATCACTAGACCAAGATTTGAGGATATGACTCCCATCATGAACAAGATTGAGAGAAGAATCATAGCCACCTTGTCGTTGTTGGGCCTTGCAGGAAGGCTCACTTTGATTAATTCAATGCTTTCTTCCCTGTCAACATATAATATGTGCACCTTCAAACTCCCAAAGAAAGTTATTAAGGTTATTGACAAAGCTAGGAGAAATTGTTTATGGAGAAGACCTAACAGCTCTTCAAGAGGAAAATCTCTAATAGCTTGGAAGCAGGTTTTGTATTCCAAAAACAAAGGGGGTTTAAGGGTCATCAATCTGACAATGCAGAATGAAGCTCTTCTAGGTAAGAGCCTGCACAAATTCTACAATAGTCCGGATGTCCTTTAAGTTCAATTAATTTGGAATACTCACTATCATAATGGCCGTATACCCCATACCTTCAAAGCCAAAAGCTTTTTATGGTGTTGGAACATTATGAGTTTTATTGACTATTTTAGAGGTACTGCTTCGAGGCGTCCAGGTGTTGGTTCCACTATTCTACTCTGGCATGATGTTTGGAATGGCAATTATCTCAAGAATCTTCCTCATCTTTACTTCTTTGCCAAAAATAAAAACTTGTCCATTGCAACATGTAGGGAAAGCAGTTCCCCCCTCATGAACTTTCACACTCCACTTTCCACTGAGGCATTCCAAGAACTGCAGATTTTGCACCAGAAAATGGACAACATTCAGAATCAGAGCACTCAAAAGGATACTTGGATCAAGTAAATACTATGAGCTGCCACATAAATCCATTACACCACCAGTACCCTTGCTTCGGATTTGGAAATCAAAGTGCTAAAAAAATCAAGGTTTTTATCTGGCTTCTATTTAAAGATAGAATCAACACTCGTAATCTGCTCAAGAGGAAAAGACAAAGAATCCAAGACAATAACCTCCATCTCTTCTTTGCATGCTCCTTCATCGTCAGGTGTTGGTCCTCTCTTGGAATTACTTGGAACCTATCTGCTGACTTCTTTGATATGGTACATGAAGCAGCACAAGCTTTTCACCATTAGTTCTTCATGGAAGTCTTTGCCATTGCAGCCTGGGAAATCTGGAAACAAAAGAACTCAAAGATCTTTCAATGGGCTAATCCTTCATTTCGTAATTGGCGCTCAAACTTTATGGACACTGTGCGCTTGCAGCTGTACAGATTTAATAACTCTCTTCACTCCTCGTTATCCCAATGGCTTAACTGTTTTAGCTAGTGTCTAGCCTTGCTCTCTGTTCGATTATGTCTAGCCTTCTCTTAGACTCTGTACAGATGTGTTTGTTTTATCTATGAGCTTCTTAATAAAGCTTTTCCATCAATTGGGGATTCCCCTACTGGAGTTCTTAAAAAAAAGCATCTAGCACTTCAGCAGTTACAAGTTTGTGAGTTCGTTATTAAAGACTGGAAATTTGTATAAAAGCAGTAAATTATTTATCTGCAGTACCTTGGACATGCCACATTATGCTTGTGAATCATTTAGGAACTTGTGATTTTGAAAAAAAAAAACTGCTAACCTTAGAAGACATTTTTGTACAATTATGCTGTAAGAATGGACCAAAAGATGAAATAAATTTGTCCTCACCTTTCTCATTTGACAAATGCAGCTATCCATGCTACAATAGTGTGTATCTGCTTCCAATATATGCGCCTGAAACATGAAATGTAGACTTGAACATGTGAAGTTACAAACTTTTTATGCCCTAAGCTGAAAGCTACTAAATTTTCATTGAACAAATCTCTACAACAAGTTCACTACCATTTTAGGGCAAACTAAGCAGAATTTGTTTCGTATACACATGAAAGTGTGCAAAACTAAAACTTTCGAGATGTACATCAATAATATAAGTGCAACTTGTTTCAGTGTATATCAAATGAAAGAGTGCATTATGAAAGATAAGGATGGATAGAGATGTTGTGTCTGCCTCTCTCAAAAGAAAAGTGTGCATATGCCGAACATGTAAACAATTACTGACAGTACAATTCATAAAAGTTTTAAAGAGCTACTCCCGCCATTTCAAAATATAGGGCGTGGTTTGACTTGGCACAATCTCCAAAACTGAAATTTGACTATTAATTTCTCTTATTGTATATTGTTGATAGAAATAAAATCATACTCTTAGGAAAGTACCTTTAAATATGAATCCAACGGTACCATATTTGCATCTCAAAATCTCCATATTGTTATACTAATTGTTGGTAAAATATTGTGAAGTTTGAATCTTGAAATGTTAGCACGCCTTATAAAAGAAATGGTGGGAGTATAACATAATAGGGAGAACATAGCTGTCGTTGCAGAAAAGTGCAAGGACATCAACCCCCAATATGGAAGATCTTGTTTCTTCTGTTACACCTCTTCTTTGCACTGTACTCAGTACACCAGTTTCCTGCCGCAGCCAAACTTTTGTTAGACTATCCTTCCACAGCATTCGGCAATCGGCAATTGACGACATACTAGCTATGACATTTGTTAGTCCACCATGCATGTTAACATTTGGTTTTCTCTTCATCTTTATTCCTATAATCACCAGTATAATGGACATCAGGAATAGATCTTTCACCATTAGCCGCTGAACGGAGGTCCTCTGCCAGGTGAAGTTTTTTAGCTTCAGAGAGGCCTTCAAATAATTCATGCAGCAAAGCCTTGTCAGGAGCCATGCACCTCCCGAGCATGTCCTTCATAACATCCACTGCTCCTTCGAAATCCTTGTTCTCACGGAAAGTGGATACAACGATCTTATAGGTGTCGTAGTTCGGATGAAACCCGCTTTTCTTCATTATATTCAATAGATCTAGCGCTCGCTCTGAGTTCTGCTTCTTGCACTGCCAAACAATTAGCGCCGAGAAAGTTGATGCATTCGGTACAAGTTTGGCCGTGCAAAGCTCCTGAACCAAACGCCCAGCCTTCTTCATCTTCCCTTCATTGCAAAGTCCAAGGATGAGAGCGTTGTATGTCACTATATTGACCCCCACTCCGGCCTTCAGCATCTCATGAATCCTTGACACCGCCTCATTATCATCGTGTGTCACATACCCATAAATCAGCGTGTTGTAGGTGACTGTGTTCTGCGTCACCCCCTTCACCCTCATCTCACTCACCACTCAGTTCACCTGCCGCATCCTGCCCTCCTTGCATAGCCCATGCACCATCGTGTTATATGTTACCTCGTTCGGCATGAGCCCCTCACGATCCATCCTCTTCTTCAGCCACAGCGCAGGCTCCATGCCACCACTGTCCCTGCAGTAGGCAGCAATAAGTGTGTTGAAGCTGGCTGCCGTCCTCCCAACTCCCCAGTCAGACATTTTGTCGAGCACCTGGGTCGCGTCCACAAGCCGGCCCAGGGCACAGAACGCCAGCATCACCATGTTGGCCGTGTACACGTTGGGCGAGATCCCGCACCGGCGCATCTCCCGGAAGAAGGGGATGGTGATCTCAGGGCGCCGCAGCCGGAGCGCGGCGGAGACGAGAACGTTCCAGGACTCGACGCTCGGGAGCAGGCCGTGCGCGCGCATGGCGCGGAATGTGAGAGTGGCCCAGGAGAGCTTCTGGCCGCGCGCACATGCTGAGAAGAGAACGTGGAGGGCCGGGACGGCAACTGCAGCGGAGGCGGCGGGGAGCCGCGGCCCGGTGGCGAGGCGGGCCGTGAGTAGGACGTGGTGGAGGAGGTCCAGGAAGGCGTGCGGCGAGATGGAGGGAGCACGGATGCGAGGAGCTCGGCGCAGCGCCGCAGCGGCGCGGCGGGAGGGAGTGGAGCAGGACGGCGAGCGGGAGCGGGGGAGGCGGCGACGGGAGTAGCGCAGCGAGGAAGCCGTGCGGGAAGCCCTGAGAAAGCGCCGGGCCGGCGAGGAGGAGGAGGAGGTGGGTGAGGCGGAGCGGGGTGAGGCCAGGGAGGAAGCGGGAGAGCGAGGCGGCGAGGCGGAGAGGTGGGAGCGGAGTGCGGGCACAGAGAGGTGGTCCTGGCCGGCGAGGGGAGGAAGGGTGAAGCGCGGCAGTGGCAGCGCACGCCGCGGCGGCGGCGGCGGCGGCGGCGGCATTAGTAGCGGTTCATGGGGTCGCTCGCGGCTTCGCCGGAGACGGCGCGAGTCGACAGCCTGCGGCCGGCGGCCGCCGAGGACAGGGGCTATGCATTGGAGTAATCTTCCATATCACCAACCATTTACAGCCGTTGGATGTGGGCATAGCGCTTAGAGCTTATGGTTAGCCGTAGGATGCGAAAACGTACTACCATTGCCTTGGGCTTGGGCTAGTTGAGCTGAACATGGGCTAAGGCCCATCCCAGCCCAGCCCAGCTTAAACCAAAAACCGGGCTAGTGCACATCTTAAGGCAAAATCCCAAAGTATTTCCACTACGTTTCGATTTCTATTCACTCATTGTCATGGTCAAACTATTTCAGTTACGATCTGCCATCTTTACATATCTAAAGCCCATCGGGTTCTCTGTGCTCCGATTGGCTGGTTAATACGAACCGTCTGATCGCAAGAAAACAGTGCGATGATGGGGTAGTAGACCAGCTAGGCATCGCGAAGCTTCACAAGTCAAGCTCGCCGAGAACCAAAGAAAACCACCGCCGCCTGCTTCCTCCCCTGCTCGTACCCTTAGGGTGTGTTTGGTTCACGGTATGAGGGTGGATGGGATCGCCCCGTTCATGTTTTTTTGCTGATTCCGGTGTTTGGTTGCTGGATCGGTACCCGGCGAGGTCATCCCACTAAAGCGAATATTCGTTGAGATGCCGGATGAGCGCAACCCCCAAAAAATGCCGGATGAGGCCGTCCACTTCGCTCCACAGCCTCCACTCATCTCGTGACTCACGTTCCTATCACCTCCGAATCCCTGGCCGCCTCTCCTCCGAAGGACAGGCCCCGCCGCCGCCCCCTCCCTCCTCCGAAGAACGAGTGTCGCCGCCTGCCCCCTCCCTCCCCCGAACTTCCCTCGCCGCGGCCGGTCCCCTCCCTCCTCCGAAGATCTGGTGTCGCCGCTTGGGCGCTGTCGTCGGCCCCCTCCCTCCTCCAACGGACGGGCGCCTCCACCGGCTCCCTCCCTCCCCCGAACAACCGTCACCGTCGCCGGCCCTCTCCGTCCTCCGAAGGCCCCGTTGCCATCGTCGGCCCGCTCCATCTGCAGCCGGGCCTCTCCTTCCTTCGAAGATCCATCGCCACCGTCAGCCCACTCCTTCTGTTGAAGCTCCCTCCATCCTCCGAAGATCCTTCGCCGGCGCTAGCCCGCTCCGTCCTCTGGATATCCGTCGCTGCCGTCGGCTCCCTCCCTCCTTCGTCTTCTTCAAGCACCGGTACGTGCATGCCGCTATTGCAGATCTATGTGTATGTGTTGTTTTGAAGCACTGAAGAATCGAAGAATTGAAGTACTATTTTCGTGTGATAATTGAATAGATATACATAGGAATATATTTTGAGAGTTCTTCTTTTTGAAGAATGAGAAGAGAAGTTGATATGTTTCTGCTTGATCTGTTTAATTCAAGATGTGGAATAGAATGGAGGGTTGCAAGTTGCGCGTTAGTGTTTATTCCGTCGTCGGGTTAGAAATGTGAAGA
This sequence comes from Phragmites australis, assembly GCF_958298935.1. Classification (NCBI taxonomy): domain Eukaryota; kingdom Viridiplantae; phylum Streptophyta; class Magnoliopsida; order Poales; family Poaceae; genus Phragmites; species Phragmites australis. The sequence goes on along the minus strand of NC_084941.1, from coordinate 16,234,742 downwards.
AATCTGATTTTGTAGCTACCATTTCATTTAATTATCAGTTAGTGTAAGTAAAAGGTTTTGTACTGATGTTTTTGGACTGCAATTACCGGTGCAAGGTACATTACATTATCAACTTCACTAATTGATGCTTTTGGATTGTAATTGTCTGCATTAAATTTAACTGATGCTCTTCCAAACTAGAAAACTCTGGAATATGTTAATCTCAACCAAATTGTTTCACTACTTAAATGATGCCTTGAATGATGCAATGCTGTGATATATACATATCTTTAGTTTAGCTTGGATGTCAGTACAAATACGATGCTATCTCACTGTATGTTACAATCTTGCATTGTAGATGGACAAGAGGAGGAAAATGTTAATTTTTGGCGCTACGGCATATATTACTATTTCTATCATGGCCTTAGTTGTTGAGTTGAGAAAAAGGAAAAGGAGAGCATGTATTACATATGGGCCAATAGAAGAAAGGGATAGGATAAGAATGGACTATCTAAACAATAAAATATGGAAGAATGATACAACTTGTGTGAGCATGCTTAGGCTTGGTAGAGCACCTTTCTTCCGGTTTTGTAAACTCTTGAGGGACCGTGCCTTGCTTAAAGACACTATACATATGTGTGTTGAGTAACAAGTAGCGATGTTTTTGAACACTATTGGACACAACCTTAGGAATAGGTTAGTTGGCACAAATTTTGGTAGGTCCGGTGAAACCGTTAGCCGTTATTTCAAATTAGTTCTTCACGCCATTGGTGAGCTACGAAATGAACTTATTAGGCCACCTTCATTGGAGACCCCAACTAAAATCGAAGGAAACCCAAGGTGGGATCCATACTTTAAGGTATGTGATTGAGGCAAAATAAACATTTTTTTTCAGTTTTTAGGCATAAATTTGTATGGTTCGTAATGATTTTGGGTTTAATTGTTCACCAAATAGGATTGTGTTGGAGCTATTGATGGTACACATGTAAGAGCATCCGTTTCTAAGGATATGGAGCCTTCCTTTCGTGGTAGGAAGTCATATGCTTCTCAAAATGTGATGGCGGCTGTAGATTTTGATCTTCGGTTCACTTATGTCTTGGCCGGTTGGGAGGGGACAGCGCACGATGCTCTAGTATTACGTGATGCTTTAGAACGTGAAAATGGCCTACATGTCCCACAAGGTAATAGATTAACTATGTAGCTCCATTTGTAAATTTCATTTCTTTCTATATAGCAATGTCACCTATTTGTGCCTCATATGTTAGGAAAATTCTACCTAGTTGATGCTGGATATGGAGCCAAACCTGGATTCTTGCCTCCTTTTCGTGGTGTGAGATACCACTTGAATGAGTGGGGGAACAATCCCGTGCAAGATGAGAAGGAATTGTTCAATCTTAGGCACTCATCTCTGCGTGTGACCGTAGAGCGTGCATTTGGGTCACTAAAGAGGAGGTTCAAAATCCTTGATGATGCCACTCCATTCTTCCCTTTCCTACTCAAGTAGACATTGTTGTAGCTTCCTGTATTATTCATAATTGGGTTATAGATGACGGGATTGATGAACTAATCATACCGGACACCGATTGGCCATGTAATCCCAACCTCAGTTCATCGTCAAGTGGTCAAGCAAGTGAACATGCATATATGGTTAATTTCAGGCAGCAAATTGCCAATCAAATGTGGGAAGACCGGCAAAACTACCATGGAAATTAATATGTACTATTGTATTTGTATTGCTCTGAAGAACTATTGTATTTGTATTGCTCTCAAGAACTATTGTATTTGTATTGCTCTCAAGAACTATTTTATTTGTATTGCTCTCAAGAACTATTGTATTTATCATATCTCAAGAACTAATTTATTTGTATTGCTCTCAAGAACTATTGTATTTGTATTGCTCTCAAGAACTATTTTATTTGTATTGCTCTCAAGAACTATTGTATTTATCATATCTCAAGAACTATTTTATTTGTATTGCTCTCAAGAACTATTGTATTTATCATATCTGTGCATGTGTTTTGCTGCTATGCTATTAAACATCGCAATATGTGTTTCAATGAATGTAGGAGATGGATCTTGAGCTAAATGGGGAAAACATGGGGGGACAACCTTTGGGGAGTGGCCATGTTACATGGACATCGTCCATGTCTTCCTATATGCTTAGCAACTTAGCTAATGTCGTGGCTAATGGAACTAGAACCTCTTCAGGTTTCAAGAAAGTTCATCTCAACGCTTGTGCTAGAGCATTGAATGAGCATTTCAAGCTTAACTTGACTGCAGACCAGATTGGGAATCACATTAGAACATGGAGGAGGAAGTTTGGAAAGATTACTAGACTTCGGAATTTGAGCCTTACTTTGGGATGAAGACAGTTGTATTATTAGACTTGATCATGAGCATTATGCAAATCATATTAAGGTATTTTTTCTGCTAACAAGAATTTGGGTGGCTGCCTATATTGTGTCTAACATGTTGTGTATTGGATGCTAGGACCACAAAGGAGATGCTGAATATCTAAACAAACCTCTTGAGCACTACCGTGAGATGGCTACAATTTTTGGTAATAGTTTGGCTACGGGGGAGTATGCAAAAGGATCAAGTGACCCTCTAGCAACAGAAGCGACTGAAATTGAAGATGATGAAACCGGGAATGATGGAGTTGGAGCAACAAAAGATGATGGTGAGTCATCGGCTCCCAAACCAAAGAGATCCAAGTCAGTTGCAAGTGAAGATGACAGCTTACAAACAACACTTCGAGCTGTCGGTGAAAGGCTTGCCACCGCTATAGAGAATGCTGGTAGCACCGACAATGATTTGCCCGAGGGTCTTTGGGACAACTTGAAAAACCTTCCAGGTTTTGATGAGACACATCTTTCTCATTACTATACCTATTTGGTTGAGAATGTTCAGATTGCAAGGGCATTCAACACATTGAACTTCAGCAACAAGTTGGTTTGGGTTTCTAGGTATATTAGCACCCACTTCCCGGGATGAAGGATTGTGTGAACTTGTCTTTACTTGTGATTTTGTTGCCAACCAAAAACAGTAAACTATGGGTTGTATGAATTTAATTTTTGTGGACTTGTGCTATCCAGTATGGGCTTTGTATGATCTTTTGTTACTATGCTGTTGTCTAGTCAGTGACTGTGAGCATTAATATGAAGTATGTAATAGTTATATCTATGTTGTCAAATATGAGCCCATGTTTTATATTTGCTATTGACATGTATGGTGTGAATTTGACTATCTCTGTTTCATTTTACTGAATACACTCATCTCTTCTGAAAGAACTGATACGATCATTGCTGGTTCTCTCCCGCAAGTATGTTTGTAGTGTGGTTGTTTCATTTGAACTAAATACACACAAGTGCATTGCTGTCTCATTGTAGTACTATAGCAGCTCATTGAACTGAATACCCGTAGGTGTAGTAGGATAGCAGCTCATTGCAGTGTGCGTATTCAGGTGGATGGAGAAACAATCCATTTGGTGCCAGAAATTCAATTTATGGAGTTACCTTCAGAATTAAAGGGTAAGTTCACCAAAAGGTCATCACAACCAACTCAGGTCATCCTATCCAACCAACCAAACAAAAAATTATCTCATCCTATCCACTTTAATCACACCAACCAAACAGAAAACTGGCTCGTCCCATCCATCTAACCAAACAGAAAATTGAATCATCCCATCCTGAAAAACAGGGATGATCCTATCCCATCCATCTTTACCCTCCAACCAAACGCACCCTTATTTGTCCAGCGTCGAGAACCAAAGGAAACCACTGCCGCTTGCTTCCTCCCCCCTCCCACCCTTCTCTATCCAGCACGACTCCAGCGACAGGCAAATCGCCGTTGGTCCACACCTCCACCTGCATCAAGGCAGTGCCGCCACATCATGCCTTCCCCGCCCTCAAATCCCCCACCTCCGCCATCACAGTACGCCTCCGAATGGAGTGCTACCGTGGTCGGTATCGCTGCTAGAAATCGATGCTCGGAGCTGCTCCTTGCCTAAATCGATTTCTCTGGGACTTGATTTGATTCTTCAATCCGGGTCGCGTTTTCTCAAGGGGACAATGCACCGATTTGTGACGGCGGCGGCCCGACGAAGGAAGCGCGGACTGGCTCGTGGCGGCAGCTCACGGGGGTTTGACAAAAGTGGGCTGCGGCATGTGGGAGCGCGAGCTCATACTGCCGCTTTCCCTTCTCCTTGAGCCCGTGCGCACCCCTTGGTACCGGTGGCGCTGCCATGGTGCAGGTGGAAGGCGGTGGCGGTTTGCACGGGGAAGTTGGTTTGTAACTCTGTACAAATGTGTCCTATCATGATTCCAAACAATAGCTTTGGTTTTCATTTATCTGGTTCATCCATCATACATCTAAGTAGTGTTCTTCACTGAGGGTAGCTATTTTCTTGCAGATCAACTATAGTCTTATTATAGAACATTCCTCTATATTAGTTTTCTTATGCTGTTACAATGGCTCTTGTCTCGCTTTGGGACATCTAATTTTCCGAATCGACAGAGTTACATGAGTGTAGTTCAACTCCTTTTTTTTTTCAGAGTAGCGGGGCCACAAACCACATGGCGGCCTAGGACGCGCCGCACAGGGGTCGCGCCCCAGCATGCGCACGCTCGGGTTCGAGCCCGGACGGGTCCGGCTCCTCATCGGGAGTCGTAACTAGCCGAGCTACGCTTGACTTGCTAGTGTAGTTCAACTCTCCACAGGAGTCGCATGCAATTTTTACTTGAATATCGTGTGTGCTGTATTGGTACTGTGAACTTTAGCATTCGACAACATAGCTTTTAATCTCTTGTGCGGCCATTTTGTGATATAAATGCAGTCCCTTGCATATATGGTAATGTTCATTTTCTGCTGATTTTTCACATGTTGCCACCTATTTTATTTCAGAGTTTAACTGAATTGACAAGCACAATTGCACAATCTTTTGCAGGGGTCCTCTTCCATCAAAGAACATATTGGGGACATCTATCTTTCGGTATTGGTCTCCTGGCCGAATAGGAAGTAATGCCAAAGGTTGCCTTGTCCCTGAAACAAAACCAGACTCCCTCATTGATGTCAAATTGACAAAGTAGATGCTCATCCATTAGTTATTGTGGTATGAAGTTTGAGCTCCACATGAGCTGCTACTTTAGAATATTCCTCTTTTTGTAGAATCTCACTGGGGAATACTTGCTAGCAGCTCTCATAGAAATCATAAACTTATTTTCCCACTGAATTTTAAAGGAGTTTTAACAGCATATCACTATTATTCCTCCTATTTCTCCAAGAGGTTTTAATATAAACCATAGATTATAATTATTGTTCTCTAGTTCACCAAAATGATTTTTTTCTATTTAGATTTCTCATATGAGCTTACAATGAGGTAATAACCAATATATACCATGTCATTTTCTCCTTATATTTTCCCATTAAGTTTTAAAAAGAGTTTTAATGGCATATCAACATACTATTTTCTCCTCATATTTTACCATAGGGTTTTAAAGGAGTTTTCAACAAGAAGTTTACAACTGGAATAATTGAGCAAGGGGAAGTGTGGAGAATAAACACCATATGGTCAATTACTAATAGTCATGTTCTTTCATTATGTCCATTTAACTTGTATAAATATGTAAACACTCTATGAATCAATACAAGGGAGTTCATTACTTTCATTCTCTACTTCTTTGTCTCTCGACAATTATTTGCAATATACACAATAAAATCAATATAGCAAGATCCGCATTGAATATATTGCCTCTTAGGAAAAAAAATCAACAATACAAGTTCCACCATTCATATGTTAATTGTCTCAACAAATCACATATAAAAGGTTGGACATGTGTTTTCAAATTGTTGCATTAGGTTTTTTGAATGGATTTTAGAAAAATTGAATAAGGCATTTATAACTGTTGAATAAGGTTTTGAAAATTGTTGATGGAGCCTTTTGTTTATTTACTGCATATGGATGGAAAAAACATACAGATCTAAATTAGAGGGACTAAATTGTAAATTTTAGCCATTTTAGGATATGTGTTGGTCAAACATTTTAAATTTGGACCATCAATACATAAATATAGATTGAGAACATAAATTGATATTACTATATTCGTGTATAATTATTTCAAAAATAATATAATTTTGTATAAATCACTAGTCAAAGTTTTGTATTACAGACCTTGTCACTATCGACTTATATTTGCAACTAGAGCGAATAGAAATCGGATAAAACGAAAAAAATGAAAACAAATAGGTGCATTAGAAAAAAATTAAGAAAAAGAACTCATGAATAACACTCATAAACAAGTAGATTTTTTTTAAAATAGTAAAAATACCCCAAAAAAACAATTCAAGGATCAGTTTTGAGAAAAAAAAACTGCAGCTCACAAAAAATACATTACAGAATTTTTTTTAACAATGTTGTAGCTGTCCAACCATCCATGAAGTTCTCCCATGGTTTAGCCCCTTAGTTTAGAGTAATTATATTCCAAAAGCGTCAGTTTGTTTTGAACAAATCCCGTTAGTGTACACAAGAATTCTTGACAATATTTTTCGAAAAGAAAAGATCTTAACAATGTCGGGAAAGTATCAATCGAGTTTCCATCAACTTTCACATGGGAGCCATTACATTTTGAACCCAAGGTAGCTGGGGCGTGCAGCAGAGCAAGGAATATTTTTAAAATAATATTAATTAATAGGAAATTGAAAAATAATATATTTTTAAGAAAATTGCCAAAATAGTACCCTGTCGGCAGGTGAAATGCCGATAAGGGACCTATCATGTCACGTCTAAAACTGTAATCACGTAATTAAGTCTAACTATGCATCATTAGGGTCATGATTAATTTCGGGCAATTTATTTTGACACATCAGAGCACTTCAATTTGAGTCAATCGGATGAGAGAAAAGAATAGAATTCACAATTAAAATAGACTCTTTCTCTAACACGTGGGCCCCACTAGAGTGGGCTAACCACTCTCCTCTCCACTTGGGCAGCACCCTCTCTCTCCCTCACTCCACTCCCGTGCTCCCTCTCTCCCTCAACCGGCCAAGACAAAGAGAGGAGCTCCCCCTCTCACTCCCCACTCAAGCACTCTCCTCTCTCTTGGATTTCACCCTCAAGAATCAAAGCTGAGGTATGTATGTGCTACCCACGCGTTCCCTAGCTCATGAGCTTCCCATCCATCCAATTCATTTTTATTTTCCTGAAGGATTCAAGCCAATTTTGATGTCTTTTGGTGTTCTTGGTTGAAGAACAAGAACCATTGGAGTTCTTCCTCTTCTCGAGCTTTCCCCCTTCAACCAACGGTCCCAAAGCTTGACAAAGTACCTTGGGTGAGTCTCTTATGCTCCCATATCACGAATGCGTGTTTTGGTTGGTCGAAATCCGAGTTTTGGAGCTTTGTTGCAAAATGCCCGAGTTCTTGCTATTTTTGGAGCAATTATGAGATTTTGGTGAATTTGAACTAGAGAATCGAGTTGATAGGTTAGTAAGTAAGTTCTAGACCCCATGAGCCATTACAAAACCTTGCTCTTTGGTTTGAAATCGAATCAACCAAAGTTTTCCCTCAAAATTGCTCTCTGTGCAATATCTGGAGACTATGGACAAATGTCCGAACAGTTCGGACTTTCTAGAAAAGGGTCGTTGAATTGTATTAAAAAATCATTAGGGTTTAGGGTGCAAGTGGGGTCTAGAACCCTTTGTATAGTGTATATGCATATCTATGTAGCATAGATTCGTCATGCGAGTTGAATCGATCGATGAAACGGTGAATGCATTTTCCACTAGAAGTCCGTAGTGTCCGATGAATTTTTTGGAGGCTTCGCAGCCCGGAGAGTCTGAAAAATTTCCTAGAGAGTCCAGATAAATCCGAAGAGTCCGGAGATTTTCCCGGAGTCTCCAGCCTCATGTTGGTTTTCCGATGTACTTTAGATCGTATAGTTGTTATTCTTTCGCATGTCTTACACTTTTAGTGTATTGTTATGCATATTGTAGCATGCTTTGTTGCACTTCATTCATGCTCATCATTGCATGTGTTCTTCTCTAGTGAGCGAAGGACTAGTGCGTGACCCGACCGTGGTTGAAGGTGACGCCGATCTACCAGAATTATGCGAGTGTTGCGTGGGTGGCATTAGGCGGTCACCCGAGCAGCAAGACAAGTATCTAAGCATACTTCTCCTATTAATTTAGATCATATGCGTTATATGTGATAAATTACGCTTTATGTAAGTTATGCATAAGTTCGAGTCGATGTCGGGTTTATGATGGGTAGAACCTATGTTGATACACTAATTCTCTTGTCATTAATAATTGTTGATCCGTATCCTTATAGTCTGGATTTAATATAATATTGTCTAACTTAAAATATTATTCGTGATGCTTAGTAAGTACTTAGGTCCTCGGTAGAAGTCACCGATGGGTTGATATTATAGTCTGGGTAGAAGTCACCGATGCTTAGCAAGTACTTAAAATATTACTTACACAATGATCACAATGATGGGTTGATAGTGTTGGTTGGATGAGTGGTGAGAATAAGATGAGATGTGGGCGGTGTTAGGGTTTTTGTCCTACCCAAAGGTGGAGTTCCCTTGGGTAGATCGGGAGAGAGACCCAGACACCGTAGACTGCTTGCACCGTTTAAGCACTGATCGTTGTTGCAGTTGGCTTTAGCATTTTTCGTGCTTACTACATGTCGCATATGAGAACGATAAGCCGATTACCTTTGTAGCTGTGGCTTTTTGGCATGTAGGTTGATGGTGTTAGGTATGAGACCGGTTGGGGTATCCATTTGCTCCGGGAGTAGTTCCGAATGACGCCCGCACCTGTCGGTGCATGATCAAACAGTCGGGGTTTATTGGAAAAGATTAACATGAATACCCCCTTGTATGGACCTGTGTGATCATGCAAGTCGTATGGTCCTCAAGTCTTGTAGGTAAAGTCGTACCCCCCTGCAGGGTGTAAAATATTTAGAAATATCGTGCTCTCGGTCTTGAGTATGCTTCTATCCATTTGCAACAGTCGTAGAGTTATGAATGTAGATTGAGGTGGTTAATGGGTTGAGATGGTGCTTTACATATTTTATTTCTTGGTTCCTTTTACATTATGTTCAGTTGATATTTATGGGCTAGTATGTTACTTTGGTCAAGTATAGATGCTCACACATATGTATGTCAAATTTGCTTTTGCATATGAAATTTATTTAACCATGTGGCCTTTTCTTGCTAATATCTAAATACATAATCCTTGGAGTCAGGCTATTTATAAGTGCCTATTATAGATAAAGTCTTGTGAGTACTTTTGTACTCACCCTGCTTTTTTAGGTGGTACCAGTGAGAAAGTAGTTGATCTTTGGCTACTTCACGCCAGCTAAGGGTGATGGCAGGTATAAGTAGGCAACTACTCGAAGGCCGCGCTTTTAGGGTGAAGCCTAAGGGCATATGACTTCACTCATCTTTGCAGTCTTTAGTCTTCCGCTGGATAGTTTCTTTTGTTAGTTATGAGTTGAGTTGATTTTTATCTCCTCCTATCTCTATTTTACTGTAAATTGTAATAACTTAGTAAATGCTTAAGAAATTATAATTTAATGTTAATTACTCGCTCTTTATTAAGTTGTGTTGTGATTTTAAATGTTAGAAAGGCATGTGTTCCGATCGTGGGCATAAAACACGTGCCGAGACTGCCGGAATAGTATTCTAATTAATCGTTGAAGTCATGATTAAGTAAATGATCGATTTAATAATTAATTAGAATACTGTTTGGACGGTTCCTTACAGCGTTGTATCAGATCTTGGTTTAATTAAGTAGCCTAAACAACGTCCTAAGCATTATTTAGTAAGTGTGTCAAACCCACTAAAGCAACATACTAAAGTTTCTTTTGCATCTCATCGTGCTAATATATATACCAACTTGCTATATTATGCCCCTAAGTGTAATGCATGCTTGGTTTGTTTGTTTATGCAATTGTGGTTTTTCTCATTATGTTGCATCTAAGTATTATGCCCCTAAGTATAACGAATGTTTGAGTGATGCACATTTGCTTGTTTGCTTATACATTGTGTCTTTTTCTTTTATGCATTGGATAATTATGTTGCATTGACGCATCCCGATAGCGGTCAGTGTCGGGGGCCCAACTGGTGCGAGGTAGGGGCCCGGTGTGTTCTGTACAGCAATGGTACGGAAAGTGAATACGTTAGAAATAACATATGGACATCCACTATATGATAGTAGTTATGGTCATCTACCCATGTGGCGATCACATAGGATGTCCCGTAAGGCGAAGGTACGAGAAGTGAATACGTGGGCAACCACGTATGAAACGTCGCTTGTGCGGTGAGTTGCACAAGCGCCATTCATGCGAATACTTATTGTCTTCGTGCGAAAGGTGATATATGTGTTTGTGATGATTGTTTGGGAAGAGATGCATTCGGGAAAGAAACATGAAGATAAGGATCGAGCATGCTTCCATGTTTCGTTGTTTATTTCATGCCATATTCTTGAGCATGCATTTTCCCTTATCAAGATCTAATATGTATTTATGTCCAACTGCGGAGAGTCCGCAAAAATGTGTTGGCACTCCGTAAATTCTTGCGTACTCTCTACACCTGACAGAGTCAAAAATTAATGTATCACTTAAAATTGTTATCTGACTAATACTATGTTTGATATGTCAGAATTATCGTCACCATAGGATGAGAACCCATGGCACTTCAGGAGATCTTCCCGAGGGTTCAAATGAGAACAACCCTCCATCGCCTCCACCGCCGAGTATGGCGGATGTCCTGATGCAAATAGAGCAAAACCGTCAAGCTCAAATTGCTCTCCTCGAGGCCCTCATGCGCAACACGACCTCTCAAGGAGGAGGTTTGGCCGAACGCCATGATGACTTCGTAGATTTCCTTCGAACTCACTCGCCCACCTTCATACGGGCTGAGGATCCTTTGGATGCCGACCACTTGCTCTGGACGATCGAGTAGAAGCTCGCTCTCCTTCGATGCGAGGACCATGATAAGGCGCTCTTCGCCGCTCATTAACTTTAGGGTGTGGGGTGGGCGCGTGGTGGTCCAATTTTCTAGCCATGCACCCCGCCAATCACCGAGTGTCTTGGGCGGAGTTCCGCCTGGCATTTCGTAACTTTCATATTCCTAAGGGCCTTATGGAGATCAAGAGGTAGGAGTTTATGGACCTCAAGCAAGGAGGAGGATTGGTGATAGAGTATATACATGCGTTCAACCACCTTGCACAGTATGCTCAGCATGAGGTAAAAACCGATGAGCAGAAACAATACCGCTTTGTGAACGGCCTCAACTCTAAGATGCAACACCGACTATCGGCGCATGAGTTCATAGATTTCAACAAGTTAGTGAGCACCTCTCTCACGGTGGAGTTCAAGTTGAAGAACCACCAGGAGGAGAAGAAGCGCAAGCGGGTCATGTTGCCTTCCATGGGCGAAGGGTCCCAACGTGCCCGTACGGAGAGTCAGCCTCCTCCATCTCACATGTCGGCTTCGACTGCTCCAAGGACTATGTGGATGGTGTGGCATCCATTTTTCTCCACTCCGCAAGGACAACCTCCATGACCCACGAGGTCTCAAGTGGGTGTGACGGGTGGCCCTGGCGACCCGTGTTATAAATGTGGGCACGTTGGACACTTCGCTCGTGATTGCCCTTACCCAAAGCCAAGAGCCGTGGTGACTGCTCCAAATCCACTACCTACTCAACCCACTCCATAGTCATCCGGGGCTACACACGTCCCCAAGAATGCCCAAGTGCAGTACACCACCGCCGAGGGTGCTCGAGAGGACAACGACGTGCTTGTTAATACGCTATTTATGAACTCTCATATCGTAGTTGTTCTTTTCGATTCGGGGGCATCTCACTGTTTCATTAGGGATAGTTATGTTTTGAGTCATAAGTTGGTTGTCGCGACATTGCCTTTTGCCTATATCATTAATGGACCCAAAACTAAGTTAAGGACCGACCGGGTTGTTTCGAAGGTCAAAGTTCTTATTAAGGAAGTTTAGTTTCCTGTAAACCTGATCCTCCTTAACACTAGAGGAGTAGATGTTATATTAGAGATGAATTGGCTAATCAAATATGGTGCTCAGCTTGATTGTGCCAAGAGAGTCATTTCTCTCAAAGGTCCCAAGGGCGATCGGGTTTCTCTCCACCTTAGAGAGGGTGGTCTCCACTTGTGTGCTCTTAAAGCGATCACAGCCACTGATCTCCTGGATATTCTAATCATCTATGAATTTCCAGATGTCTTCCTAGAAGAATTTCTAGGAATGCCACACGACTGAACCGTGGAGTTCTTCATTGAGTTATTGCCCGGTACGACCCCGATTTCAAAGAGGTCTTATTAGATGCCGCCAAATGAGTAATTGCTTGCGAAGTGTTTCATTCGTCCAAGCTCCTCCCCTTGGGGATGTCCGGTGCTCTTTGTCAAGAAGAAGGATGATACTCTATGGATGTGTGTTGATTACTGTCCGTTGAATATCGTTACGATCAAGAACAAGTATCCGCTCCCTCGGATTGATATACCGTTCGATCAATTGATCGATGTCTGGGTTTTCTCTAAGATTTACTTGAGGCTAGGTTACAACCAAATCAAGATCCGACCGGAGGATATTCCAAAGATGGCTTTCTCGACCTGTTATGGGCTTTATGAGTTCACCGTCATGTCTTTTAGCTTGACAAATGCACCGACATTATTTATGTATTTGATGAATGCATTCTTCATCGAGGAACTTGATAAGTTCATCGTGGTGTTCATCGATGATATTCTCATCTACTCCAAGACTAAAGAAGAGCATTCTGAGCACCTCCACGTTGTTCTTGGTCACCTTCCAGACCACAAACTCTATGCCAAGTTCAGAAAGTGTGAGTTCTGGCTCAAGGAGGTTGCTTTTTTGGGTAATATCTTATTAGAGAATGATGTCATCGTTGACCCGAGCAAGGTACAAGATATGCTCAATTGGGTGCATCCTAGAAGTGTCACTAACATCCGGAGTTTTCTCAGACTTGTGAGTTATTACCGCCGGTTCATAGAGAACTTCTCCAAGATCGCCAAGCCCATGAATGAATTGTTGAAGAAAAATGTCAAGTTCGAATGGTCTGAGAAGTGTGAAGCGGCTTTCCAGACTTCGAAGTCTCATCTCACCACAGTGCCAGTTCTAGCATAACCGAACGTTCATAAGGGCTTTGGACTCGATTGTGTTCTCATGAAAGAAGGACATGTGGTTTTCGATGCCTCATGCCAATTAAAGCCACATGAGGAAAATTATTCCACACATGATCTAGATCTTGCAGTAGTAGTACATGCCCTGAAGATTCAGCGTCACTATCTCCTCGGAAATGTGTGCAACATTTATACTGACCACAAGAGCATCAAGTATATTTTGACCCAAGCCGACCTCAACATGAGGCAAAGGAGGTGGCTCGAGTTGATCAAGGACTATGAGTTGGAAGTCCACTATCACCCGGGCAAGATGAATGTTGTCGCTGATGCCTTGAGCCGAAAGGCTCAGTGCAATTATCTTAAGGTTTCACCCAGAACTGCCACACTTTGTGTCAATTTCAGAAGGCTTAGGCTTGAGATGTGTCAAGAGCGATTTATCACAAATTTGGAGATCAAATCCACCCTCCTGGATGAAATCAAGGAAGCTCAGAAGCAAGACAAAGGCATGGAGAAGATACGTGATAATATCAAGGAGGGACAAGCCACTTCACCTTGGATGATGAAGGTGTCGTGTGGTTCGAGAAGAGGCTAGTGGTCCCTAAAGTCCCAGAGCTGAGGAAGAAGATTCTAGATGAAGCTCGTGATTTCTTGTTATCCATTCATCTTAGGAGTACAAAAATGTACTAAGACCTCAAGCCTAGGTTCTGGTGGACTCGCATTAAGCGAGAAATCGCTCGACATGTTGTTGAGTGTGATGTCTACCAAAGGGTAAAGGCCGAGCACCTTAAGCCGGTCGGTACACTCCAGCCTTTACCTATTCCCTCCTGGAATTTGGAGGAAATCGGTATGGATTTCATTACTGGATTGTCGAAGACTTCTAAAGCCTATGGCTTGATTTGGGTCATTGTGGATCGATTGACAAAGTCCAGTCATTTCCTTCTTATTAAGACCACGTATTTGGTCAAGCAATATGCGGAGTTGTACCTCACTAGGATTGTTTTTCTCCATGGAATTCTAAAGAAAATCATCTCTGATCGAGGTACTCAGTTCACTTCTCATTTATAGAGGAGCCTTCATGAGACAATGGGAACCGAGCTCTTCCACAACACCGCATACCACCCTCAGACTGATGACCAAACCAAGAGCATGAATCAGATCTTAGAAGATATGTTATGGGCTTGTTTTCTCACGTATGACAAGAAATGGGAAATTTGCTTGTCATTTGCGGAATTCTCCTACAACAACAGTTATCAAGCAAGCATTGAAATATCACCGTTTGAAGTTCTATATGGTCGAAGATGTCAAACGCTATTGAATTGGTCTAAGTCCAGCAAAAGAGCTTTTCTAGGTTCGGATTTGATCAAAGAGGCAGAAGAACATGTTCTGGATATTTGCAAGTGTCTCCTCATGGCTCAATCCCGATAGAAGAGCTATGCGGATCGCTATTGGAGAGAACTTGTGTTCAAGATTGGAGATTTTATGTATCTCAAGGTGTCCCCAGTCAAAGGTGTCTGACGCTTTCAAGTCAGAGGAAAGCTAGCACCTCGTTATGTGGGATCATTTCAAATTGTTGTCTGGTATGGAGGGGTGGCTTATCAGTTGGACTTGCCTATGTCCCTATCTGTCATTCATAATGTATTCCACGTCTCACAGTTAAAGAAATATCCGAGTTCCAATAGAAGTTATCGAAGATGCAAACCAAGAGTCGCAGCGGGATCTTTTTTATTGCGAGCATCCAATCTGCATTCTTGGTGAAACAGAGCGGAAGACGAGGTGCAAATCTATTAAGTTCCTCAAGGTTCAATGGAGTAAGCACTCCGAAGATGAAGTGATGTGGGAGTGTGAAGATCGGCTTTGTGCCAATTATCCTGATTTCTTCTCCCACCTGTGAGTGTTACTTTAGTATTATTCCTCACTGTATGGCATATTTGATATTGTCCGCATCTTTCCGTTACTGTGCAAACCATGAGGTTCTGAGTCACCGCACTCTTCCTCGACTCGTACCGAATCTCGGGATGAGATTCTTTTAAGGGGGGGAGGTTTGCCACATCCCAAAACCGTAATCACGTAATTAAGCCTAATTATGCGTCATTAGGATCATGATTAAATTTTGGGGTAATTTATTATGGCACATCAGAGCACTTCGATTTGAGTCAATCGAATGAGACAAAATAATAGAATTCGCAGTTAAAATAGACTCTTTCTCTAGCATGTGGGCCCCACCGAAGTGGGCCAACCACTCTCTCCTCTCCACTTGGGCAGCAGCCCACTCCCTCTCGCTCTCCCTCACTCTACTCCCGTACTCCCTCTCTCCCTCAACCGGCCAAGACAAGGAGAGGAGCTCCCCCTCTCACTCCCCTCTCAAGCTCTCTCTTCTCCCTCAGATTTCTCCCTCAAGAATCAAAGTCGAGGTATGCATGTGCTATCTACATGTTCCCTAGCTCATGAGCTTCCCGAAGGATTCGAGGCGATTTTGATATCTTTTGGTGTTCTTGGTTGAAGCATAAGAACCATCAGAGTTCTTCCTCTTCCCGAGCTTTTCCCCTTCAACTGACGGTCCCAAAGCTTGACAAAGTACCTTGGGTGAGTATCCTACGCTCCCATGGCACGAATGCTTGTTTTGGTTGGTCGAAATCTAGTTTTGGAGATACGTTGCAAAAAGCCTAAGTTCTTGATGTTGTTGGAGCAATTATGATATTTTGATGAATTTAACTAGGGAATCGAGTTGATAGATTAGTAAGTAAGTTCTAGACCCCATGAGCCATTGCAAAACCTTGCTCTTTGGTTTGGAATCAAATTAGCCAAAGTTTCCCCTCGAAATTGCTCTCTGTGCAATGTCCAGGGGCTCCGGACAAATGTCTAGACAGTCCAGACTTTCTAGAAAAGGGCCATTGAATTGTACTAAAAAATTGTTAGGGTTTAGAGTGCAAGTGGGGTCTAGAACCCTTTGTAGAGTATATATGCATGTCTATGTAGCATAGATTGTCATGCGAGTCGAATCAATCAATGAAATGGCGAACGTGTTTTCCACTATAAGTCCAAAGTGTCTGGTGAATTTTCTAGAGGCTTCGCAGCCCGGAGAGTCCGGATAAATCCAAAGAGTCCAGAGATTTTCCCTGAGTCTCTGGCCTCCTGTTGGTTTTCGAATGTACTTTAGATTGCGTAGTTATTATTCTTTCATATATCTTACACTTTTAGCGTGTTGTTATGCATATTGTAGCATGTTTTGTTGCACTTAATTCATGCTCATAATTGCATGTGTTCTTCTCTAGTGAGCGAAGAACTAGCATGTGACCCGACCGTGGTTGAAGACGACGTTGATCTACCAAAATTCTGTGAATGTTGCGTGGGTAGTATTAGGTGATCACCCGAGCAGCAAGGCAAGCATATAAGCATACTTCTCCCATTAATTTGGATCATATGCGTCATACGTGATAAATTGCACATGATGGATAGAACCTATGTTGATGCACTAATTCTTCTGTCATGAATAATTGTTGATCCGTATCCTTGTAGTCTGGGTTTAATATGATGTTGTCTAACTTAAAATGTTATTCGTGATGCTTAGCAAGTGCTTAGGTCCTCGGTAGAAGTCGAGCGGTAAAATGTTTCATCGCTCGTGAGCATAGGCTCTAATTATTTGCACAATGATCACAATGATGGGTTGATGATGTTGGTTGGATGAGTGGTGAGGATGAGATGAGATGTGGGTGGTGTTCAGAGTGTTTGTGCTACCCGGATGTGGAGTTCCCCTGGGTAGGTTAGAAGAGGGACCTAAACACCATAGATCGCTTTCATCGTTTAAGCATCGATCATTGTTGCAGTTACCTTTATCACTTTCCGTGCTTACTACATGTCGCATATGGGAACGATAAGCTAATTACCTTTGTAGCTATGGCTTTTTGGCATACGGGTCGATGGTGTCGGGCATGAGGCTAGTTGGGGTATCCATTTTGCTCTGGGAGTAGTTCTGGATGACCCCCGCACCTATCGGTGCATGATCAAATGGTCGGGACTTATTGGAAAAGGTTGATGAGTACCCCCTTGTAACATATGTGGTCATGCAAGCTGTATGGTCCTTAAGTCATGTATGTAAAGGAGTACCCCCTGTAGGGTGTGAAAATATTTCGAAATACTACGCTCTTTGTTATGAGCATGCTTCTATCCATTTGTGGCAGTCGTAGAGCTATGAATATGGATTGAGGTGGTTGATGGGTTGAGATGGTGCTTTACAGATTTTATTACTTTGGTTCCTTTTACATTATATTCAGTTGATGTTTATGGTCTAGTATGTTACTTAGGTCAAGTATAGACATCTATGTCAAATTTTCTTTTGCATATGAAATTTATTTAACCATGTGGCCTTTTATTGCTAATATCCAAATGCATAAGCCTTGGAGTTGGGCTATTTATAAGTGTCCATTATGGATTAAGTCTTGCGAGTACTTTCATACTCACGCTACATTTTTCAGGTGTTACCGGCAAGGAGGAGTTGGTCTTTGGCTACTTCACGCCTGCTAATGGTGGTGGCGGGCATGAGTATGCATCTACTCGGAGGTCGCGCTTTTGTGGTGAAGCTTAAGGGCATATGACTTTACCCATCTTTACAGTCTTTAGTGTTCCGATGCATAGTTTTTTTGTTAGTTAGGAGTTAAGTTGGTTTTTATTTTCTCCTAGATCTCTTTTATTGTAAATTGTAATAACTTGGTAAATGCTTAAGAACTTGTAATTTAATGTTAATTACTCGCTCTTTATTAAGTTGTGTTGTGATGTTAAATGTTGGAAAGGAATGTGTTCCAGTCTTGGGAACAAAACACGTGCCGGGACTGCCGGAATTGTATTATGGTTAATTGTTGAAGTCATAATTATGTAAATGATTGACTTAATAATTAATTTAGATACTGATTGGTGGATTCGTTACATGTCGGCAGGCCAGATGCCAATAGTTACATATCGTGTTGTGGACCTCCGATTGGTGTCAATAGGTACCCTGTATAATAGGCGCAACGCCAGCTATGGGGGGGGGGGTTGGCCCCATTCGATCTTTTCAGTTCCAGTGAGTAGAGCTGTGCACGCATGAGAGAAGAGAGGAGAGGATAAGAGGAGGAGGAGAGCATCATGGATTCCTAGAGGAACCACCCCATGAGAGTGCCACACTGGCATGAACATCCGTTTTGCAAGTGTGGCAATCGAGCTCGGATGTTGATGTCTTTTGATGTGGAGACTTTTGGTAGTTGGTTCTTGATGTGTCTGGACCTTGATGCTGATTTTATGGTGTGTTCCTCTTTTCCACTTTGTCCCCACCTCCTAGCTCTATGTTGCAAACAACACTCCTAACGCTTCAATGAATGGATTGATGTGTTGAGACTGCCTTACAATAGGGTATATATCAAAGAGGATAAAACCAATTGTGAGTATGAGATCAGTATGAAGGAAGCACGCTAGTGGTAGGAGGCACGTCAAGAGTGCCAACAGAAATGTCAGCAGTGAGAATAGGAATGCAAGCGATAGGTCGAGGAACTTCAAAACCACGAAGAGGGACATTGTCGAGAGGAATTTTAAGGAGATAGGAGGCCAAAATTCAGAGGTGTGGGGAACTACTACATAGGCGTGAAAGCTCTCCTACGTCACCAGGAAGAAGCAGAGTGTGAAGTGGCACATGAAAGAAGGGGAAAATATCCCTGATCCACACAATAGAATCTATTTTCAATCCCAGGCATTGTAATATTACCATGAACTTTGTGTTAATCGTAGACATCCAACTTTGCTTATAAAATTGCATTACTTCAATCCCTTGTACTACTACGTGGTAGTTCAATTCCTTGTACTACTATGTTACCTCATGGGATGAACATTTAGTGCAATTGGAAAAACACAGTACAAGGAATTAAAGCAAAAGGCTAAGGCAACACATCAGGGAATAGTGGTTCTAGTCATACTAACTTGGAGTGAATTGCGAGGATGATCCTAACTCCTAGTAGGCGGCATGACCATATTGTGCTAGTGGAGGAGGAGGAGCAGGCGTTTTGTGGCATGGGTAAGGGCACCAGGGATCGAGACATACGGTAAGATCATTGATGTGTATGACCAGCTCGTCCTTCTTAGGAGGAGTTGGAATAGCATCAACCTCCCATTGCAAGTCGAAGATATGGTCTTGAAGGTGATAGATGTAATCTTGGATATTCTGTAGAATAGGAGGATCGACATATCTCGTGTAGCGGCAGTTGTCGTGGTCGTCGAAATCCTACAAATATGTAGAGGTTTGTTACTAATTGGTATGAAAATAAGATCTTGAAGTTGTTATAGTTCTCACGCTCCCAAGACGACATTAGAAGAATTGATGCCCTCCATTAATGCTTCCATCATGCATCTGGACAACGTAGTTGTCACGTCCCAAATCCTTAATTATGCAATTAAGTATAATCACGCTTATTAAGCATTATGTTTAATTTTGTGTAATTTTATTTTGGAATGCTTATTCGATTGATCTAAAGTCAATTGGATGAGATAAATGAATTCAAAAGAGAAAATAATAAAATTCGCAGTTAAAACATACCCTTTCTTTAACATGTGAGCCCCACATATGGGCCTACCACCCTAACCACCTAGAGGGGTAGAAACCACCGGCTCCCTCTCTCTCTCCCTCACTCCCCCATGCCTCCTCCTCCCTCTCCAGCTAGCCAAAGCAAGGGAGGAGCTCTCCCTCTCACTCTCTCTCAAGCATTCTCTCCCTCTCCCCAAAATCCGACCTCAAGAGAAGGATTTGAGGTATGCATGTGTTATCCACATGATCACAAGATCATAAGCTACTCATCTATCCAATTCATTTTCGTTTTCATGGAGGAATCGAGTTGTCCTTGAGTTCTTTTGATGTTCTTGAGTTTTTGAAGAAAAATGTAGTTTTGGATGAATTTGAGCTATGAAGTCATGTTGCTAGGTTGATGAGTGAGTTCCAGACTCCTTGAACTATCCCTAGCATATTTCACTTAGGCTTGGAGCGGCTCGCAAATCAAATCGATCCCAAAATCCCCTCGAAAATGGCTATTCTGGACAGCCCGGATACTCCGGGTTCAACAGGAGAAAGTCCATTGAATTGTATTAAAAAATCGTTAGGGTTTAGGGTGCAAGTTGGGTCTAGAATCCCTTGGATTGGGCATATACATGTTTATATAGCATAGATCTGTCATGCGAGTTGAATCGCCCGAGGGAAATTTTTGAGGATGTCTAAGTCTGCCCCACCCGGATAATCCGGGTAAGCCCGGAGGTTCCGGGTTAAACTGGCTAGTTATGTTGCATTGACACATCCTGATAGCGGTCAGTATCAGGGGCTCAACCGGCGTGAGGTAGGGGCCCGGTGTGTCCCGTGTGGTGATGGTACGAGAAGTGAATACGTGGGCAACCACGTATGAAATGTCGCTTGTGTGGCGAGTGGCACAAGCACCGTTCGCACGAATGCATTTTCTTTTCGCGTGAAGGGTGATGATTGATGATTTTTATGTATGCATGCTTGTGATAATTATGGGGAGAGATGCATCCAGGAAAGAAATGTGAAGATAAGGGTCAAGCATACTTTCATGTTCCATTGTTGTCTTGCACCATATCCTTGAGCATTCAGTTTTCCCTATGAAGGTCCAAGTCTAAGTTTTTGCCCAAATTCTTACAGACTCTCCGAACCTGACAGGGGTCTAGAGTTAATGCATCACTTGCTATTGTTATCCGACTAATACTACTTCGATATGTCGGACATTGACTTTTACCTTTGGGTCTTATCGTCACCATAGGGCGAGAACCCACGGCACTTTGGGAGAACTTCCCAAGGCCTCGAATGAGAGTAACCCTCCGTCACCTCTACTACTGAGTATGGCAGATGTGCTCATGCAGATTGAGCATAACCTCCAGGCCCAAACTGCGCTCCTCAAGGCCTTCGTGTGCAACACGGCCCCTCATGAAGGAGGTGGGGCTGGACGCCACAACAACTTCGCGGATTTCCTTCAAACTCAGCCGCCCACCTTCACGCGGGCTGAGGATCCCCTCGACGCAAATCACTGGCTGAGGACAATCGAGCAGAAGCTCGCCCTTCTTCGATGCGAGGACCATGAGAAGGCACTCTTCGCTGTCCATCAACTCCAAGGCGCAGGGGGCGCGTGGTGGTTCAACCTCTTGGCCATGCATCCCGCCAATCACCGGGTGTCTTGGGCAGAGTTCCGCTAGGCATTCTGTGACTTCCATATCCCTAAGTACCTCATGGAGATCAAGAGGCATGAGTTCATGAACCTCAAGAAAGGAAGTAGATCGGTGATGGAGTATGTGCAGGTGTTCAACTACCTTGCATAGTATGCTCAAGATGAGGTTAACACCGATGAGCAGAAGCAATACTGCTTTGTGAACGGCCTCAACTCCAAGATGCAAGACCGACTATCGGTGCATGAGTTCACCAACTTCAATAAGCTAGTGAGCACCTCCCTCACGGTGGAGTTCAAGTTGAAGAATCACCAAGAGGAGAAGAAGCGCAAGAGGGTTCCGTCGCCTTCTGTGGGCGGGAGTTCTCAACGCGCTCGCACGAAGAGTCAATCTCCACCATCTCACATGTCGGCCTCGACATCTCCACGGACGATGTGGGTGGTGCGGTGCCCGCCTTTCTCCGCCCCTCAAGGGTAGCCTACAAGGCCCCCAGTCTCGTAGGGGAGTGTGACCGGTGGCCCTGGTGGCCCATGCTACAACTGTGGTTGTGTCGGCCACTATGCACGTGATTGCCTGTACCCAAAGCCCGGAGCCACGGTGACTACTCCAAGGCCTCCACCGTCCACTCAACCCACTCCACAAGCCTCCTACGCTTTGCATGTCCCCAAGCATGGCCGAGCACGCCACACCACCGCTGATGAAGTTCACAAGGGTGACAACGTGCTTATGGGTATGTTGAGTACGAGTTTTAATTATGTCATCATTCCCGCAGTTGTTCTTTTTGATTTTGAGGCTTCGCACTCTTTCATAGCGACAAGTTATACTTGGCGATACGGGTTGAAAGTTAGTGCCACCCTTACACCTTATCTCATAGATGCCCTTGGAGCTAAGGTTCTTGTTAATCACTGTGTGCCCAGAGCGTCAGTTATTATCAAAGAGATGTTCTTCGGTGCAAATTTATTGGTAATGGACTCAAACGGGATACACATCATTTTGGGAATGAATTGGATCACCAAGAATGAGGCAGTCCTAGATTGTGCACAGTGGACTATCACCCTTAATGGTCTGTCAGACGCCCGAGTTCGATTGGAGCTTAAGGGCATTGATCCTTGTGTTTATGCCTTGAAGGTCATCACCACCACGTATCTCATGAATATCCCAGTGGTGTGTGAATTTTTTGATATCTTCCCAGAAGAATTGCTAGGAATGTCGCAAGATTGAGCAGTGGAATTCTCAATTGATCTTTTGCCCGGAATGACCCCAATTTCTAAGAGGTCCTACAAGATGTCACCTAATGAATTGGCAGAACTGAAGAAGCAGTTGAAGGAGTTGCTAGAGAAGGGGTTTATATATCCAAGCTCCTCACCTTGGGGATGCTTGGCACTCTTCATGAACACGAAGGATGGTACCCTGCGGATGTGTGTGGATTACCACCCGTTGAATGAGGTCACGGTCAAGAATAAGTATCCACTTCCTAGGATCTATATTCTATTTGATCAGTTGACCGATGCCTGAGTTTTCTCAAAAATTGACTTGAGACTGGGTTACCATCAAATCAAGGTCCAACCGGAGTATATTCCAAAGACAGCTTTTTCGACCCGTTATGGGATGTATAAGTTCACTGTCATGTCATTCAGCCTGACTAATGCTCTGGCTTTCTTCATGTACTTAATGAACATTGTGTTCATGGATGAACTTGACAAGTTTGTCGTGGTCTTCATCGACGACATTCTTATATACTCCAAGACTAAGGAAGAACATGCAGAGCACCTCCGTGTTGTTCTTGGTCGCATTTGAGATCACCAACTCTATGCCAAGTTCAGCAAATGTGAGTTCTGGCTCAAGGAAGTCGCTTTTGTGTTTGAGTGGTCAAGTGACTGTGAGTTAGCTTTCCAAACCTTGAAGAAACTAATCAAGACTGCTCCCGTTCTTGCTCAGCCTGATGTGGGCAAGAGCTTCGACGTCTATTGCGATGCTTCCCGCATAGGTCTCGGATGTGTCCTTATGCAAGAGGGCAGAGTTGTGTCTTACGCCTCATGTCAGTTGAAGCACCATGAAGAGAACTATCCAACTTATAACTTAGAGCTTGCGACAGTTGTGCATGCTCTGAAGATCTGGCGCCATTATTTGTTTGGCAATTTGTGCCATATTTATACAAATCACAAAAGTCTTAAGTACATTTTCACTCAAGATAGAGGAGGTGGATTGAGTTGATCAAAGACTATGAAGTGAAGTGCATTATCATCCCGACAAGGCGAATGTGGTCGCTAATGCACTGAGTCGAAGGGCTCGATGCAATTGTCTTAAGGTCGAGCCCGGGAATACCACACTTTGTGATGATTTCTGACGGCTTGGACTTGAGATGGTTCCGGAGGGAATTATTGCAAGTTTGGAGATCAAATCCACCCTCCTGGATGAAATCAAGGCAGCTTAGAAGAATGACAAGGGCATAGCCTGAATCCGAGACAAGATGAAAGGAGGCAAGACCATGTATTTTTCTGAAGATGACCATAGTATTCTATGGGTTGGGAACCGGCTAGTGGTTCCGAAGGTTGAGGTATTGAGAAAGAAAATTCTAGATGAAGCTCATGATTCATTGCTATCCATCCATCCCGGAAGCACGAAGATGTACCAAGACCTCAAGCCTAGATTTTGGTGGACTCGCATGAAACGAGAAATTGCTCGATATGTTGCTGAGTGTGATGTCCGCCAAAGGGTCAAGCCCGAGCATCTCAAGCCAGCTGGTACGCTCCAAACTTTGCCCATCCCCTCCTGGAAGTGGGAGGAAATCGGGATGGATTTCATTACCGGGTTGCTGAGGACTTCGCAAGGCTATGACTCAACTTGGGTCATTGTGGACTGATTGTCAAAGTCTGCTCATTTTCTTCCTGTCAAGATCGTGTATTCGGTCAAGAAATATACGGAGCTTTACCTCACTAGAATTGTTTGTTTTCATGGAATTCCGAAGAAGATCATTTCTGATCGAGGCACTCAGTTCACCTCTTATTTCTAGAGGAGCCTTCATGAGGCTATGGGAACCGAGCTCTTCCATAGCACCGCATATCATCCTCAGACAGATGGCTAAACTGAGAGGGTGAATCAGATCCTATAAGATATGCTCCGAGCTTGTGTGCTCACATATGGAAAGAAGTGAAAAATTTGCTTACCATTTATGGAATTCTCATACAATAACAGTTATCAATCAAGCATTAAGATGTCGCCAGTTGAAGCTCTCTATGGCCGTAGATGCCGAACGCCGTTGAATTGGTCCGAATTCGGCGAACGGGCTTTTCTAGGCCCGGATTTGGTCAAAGAGGTAGAAGAGCATGTTCTGACTATTCGAAAGTGTCTCCTCATGGCACAATCGCGACAGAAGAGCTATGCGGATCGCCGCTGGCGAGAGCTTGAGTTCGAGATGGGAGATTTTGTGTATCTCAAGGAGTCTCCTCTCAGAGAGGTCCGGCACTTTCAAGTTAGGGGGAAGCTAGCACCTCGTTATGTGGGACCATTCCAAATTGTTGCTCGGCATGGGAAGGATGCATATCAATTGAACTTGCCTCTGTCCTTTTCTGTCATTCACAACATCTTCCATGTCTCACAATTGAAGAAATGTCTTCGAATCCCGATAGAAATCATTGAGGTGGTCAATCAAGAATTGCAACCGGATCTTTCTTATCGTGAGTATCCAGCATGGGTGGTTGTTTGGTTGAGCACCAATTATTGGCTCGCCCAGGCCAGTGTTGGGTTGCGTAATTCATTTTTGTGCCCATGCCCTGGTGAACCGGGGATGGAGAAATCTCTCACCAATCTTGGGAGTGCCAGCGTTTTGGGAAGGGCACAATGCAAATGTGCTCTAAGTAACTAGTGCATACGATCATAAGGTTGGAAACTTTAAACCGAATTCATGCAGTTGCTCTTAATGGCTCCCTTACTCTAGTAGAGGTTCTGGTTATTTTTGGTGAGTTGAAAACAATATAAACAAATCAAATTGTGTTATTCACTATGTAACACTCTGTGTTTAGCATATTGTATAATTACAGAATTAGCTCCAAATTAAAACTTTTTGAGGATAACTAAGTAAGCTAGTACATGTACAGGGATGTGTATGTATGCCAGTACATACACCTTCACACATGTTGGAGGTATGGAGTTGACTAGTTGTTCCAAAGTTTACCAGTGCAAATTTTAGTATGATCACTGCATTAGGTTGACTGTCATGCATTGTTGGATTTTTTTTTGATTCTTTGTGTGCAGGTTTGAATTGAATGTCTCTCAATTCATTCAATTCAAACCTACTCTTAGACTCTGATCAGTTTAAATCAAATTATCTCCAAGCTCAGAGATCCAGATTAAATCAACTCCAAATAAATAGTTGAAGTTGATCTTAATCCAAGGTCAAGTTCCAAATTCAAATTTCCAAATTAAATTATTCCAAAGATATGTTTGATTCTCCTTCTCTTTTTCTCTCTTTCTTTTTCTCCTCCAAATTCTCGGTGGGCCGGTTTCCTTTTTTTTCCCCTCTCTTTTTATCCGGCCCAACTGCCAGCCCGTTCGGCCGCTTACTTCCCCGCGTGGGCCGCCATCGCCTTCCCGGCCCACTCGGCCGCACGCCAGCGCGCCAGGCGCGCCCGCGCGTGCGTTCGCTCCGGGCCGTCCACCGATGCCGCGTGTCACCCATCCACCCGCGCCACACCCTTCTTCCCTCTTCCCCCCTCCCTTCTCTCCCCGCCAGCGCTGCAGGCCACGTCGCCGGCTGCCGCTCTTCGCGGGACAGCTCCGCCCCGAGCCCATGCCTCTCCCTTCTCTCTGCCCATGCCCCAGCCACTGCCCTGGTGCCGCAGTACGCGTGCTTGCGGTAGCCTGCCGCGCGTCGGCCGGCCACAGGCCACCGCCGCCGCGTCGCACGCCTCGCTGCGCTCCACCTCGCCTCCGTCGACCCGCGGTGGACATCCGCGCCCGCTCGCGTGTCCGTCGCCCTCGTCTTAGTGCCGCCTCCCCTCCCAGCTATAAATAGCAGGCCGGCACTCCCTCCTTACCCATTTCACCACTTCCGCCACCGCCGCCCCGTTTCTCGCCTCACCATTGCTCGCCGTCGACCATACGCCACCACCGACGAGCTGCCGAGGAGGACCTTAAGCCGACGCTGCCCACGTGCCACCGTCCGTTGGCCCGAAAAGCTCGACGGGAGCTACCTTCGCGCGAAGCCCGAGCCGCCGTCATTCGTCGTCCCCACCGCCGACCACAGACGCCGCTTGCCGCCGTCCGACCTCACTGGTGAGCCCCCTAGCCTCCCTAGAATCCCTAGGCTAGCTAAGTAGGCCACCCCATGCGCCAAATTGGCTGTTAGCTGTACGCCGATGCGTTTGTGGTTCGGCCACCGCGTCTGGTCGCCGCCGGCACGTGC
Organism: Phragmites australis; assembly: GCF_958298935.1. Classification (NCBI taxonomy): domain Eukaryota; kingdom Viridiplantae; phylum Streptophyta; class Magnoliopsida; order Poales; family Poaceae; genus Phragmites; species Phragmites australis. The sequence continues at coordinate 16,208,013 of NC_084941.1, read as the reverse complement.
CTGTGTCGTGTATGTGTTCACCGGCCATCGTGCCGAGTTCTTCGGGACCGTGAGCCCCGTTTTCTTGCAGGAAGAACGCCTCCCCATGTAGGGGAGGTGCTGCCCATTTCTCTCCGCTCCTTGTTCCCCCTCCGGCGATGAACTGGCATCGTTTCCGCCACCGGCTGCCGTCGAGGTGCCCCCTGCCGAGTCCGCCAGTTCTCAAGGTTGGCCGGCGTGCCTTCGTCGTCGTGAAGCTTTGGCCGAAACACTTTTCCGGCGAGCTCTCTGGTGCGCACCGCCGCAAGATTGCTCACCGCCGGCCGAATTCCTCCCTCTCCGCCGTTCGCTCGTGTAAGCGCGCCCGCGCACCCGCGCGCACGCCGAACTGACAACGGGCCGTGGCCTGGCTTGGCCAGACCGGCCTCGGCTCGGCCCAACGGCCGTCTCGGCCCGTGCACCGCTAGCTCGGCCCAAGCAGCCAACCGCCAGTGGGCCAGGCCTCAGCAGGCCGGCCCAGCTCCTGTAGCCCATTCAGCAGCCAGCCCGAATACTGTGTGGGCTGCATTGTGTAGCCCACTACTGTAGACCCAAGCCCAGCCTGGCCCATTTAGGCCCGGACCCGGCCCACCTAAAGCCCAAGTGGGCCCCACCTGGTCCCTGTTCATATGGGCCCTTTCACTGTTCAGTGGGCCCCACCGGTGAATAGTGTCTTTTCATAATTTCCTAAATTAAATCTTCCAGGAGCCGTAACTTCTCCGTTCTGGCTCCGATTTCGGCGTTTCTTTCGCCGAAATTCCTTAAAAATCAAGATTTACTCATTGGCCAACTTGTGTTGTCTATTAGGGCTTGTTTGGATTTTCAATTGGTGTTAATCGATTCTTCTTTAGATTAGCCGTATTGATCGTAATTGTGAATTACAGAGGAGCAAGAGCAGGAACAAGGACATTTGTTTTGCGAGATCTGTGCTGGGATTATTCGGGCTGAGGAGGATCCTGACTTTGACCAAAATCAAGAGGAGAACTCCGGAGAAGGCAAGTCCTATTTTCCTTGATCATATTGAACCTATGTTTTCCGATAATCTACATGCTCAACTAAAACTGGGAATACTACTGCATGTGCTATGTATTACGCTTTTGCAATTGTTGTAGTAGTTAATCCTATCAACACTTGTCATGCCATAACTAACTTCACCTAGAATACATATCACCCTAGGATTACCTATTGTTATTTATATTAACGATGGAAGACGTCTTGATATCTAGCATGCTTAGGATTGAATACGTCTCCTCACAGGCGTTGCTTTTAAAACTGCATCTCCTCGGGGATGATAAATTATTATTATCCAATGACAAGTCATATACCATGAATCCTTGATGGATATGAATTTCGTGATGGATCCTTGTCGGTCTGTGGGATATGGTGGGTGGTGTGTAAAAATTAGTGAAAACTGTTTTGGCGGGGGCAGGTAGAGTAGTCCTCTGTGGGAAGGGATGCTCTTGGGGGCATGTGGTATTGTGGGAATACTCGTGCTGGGAGATGCCCACCCCGGCCGCTTAAGGACCGAGTCATTGCGGCCCGTCTAGCCTAGCCACTACGTACAACCATGCGTCCTGTATGGGCAGGACTTGACTTTCCTTTCACTGGACTGGGTCGGACATCATACCAGGAGGCTGAGAGCAACGAGCAGGCAAGTACTATCCTGTCCCGCGTGCTTGGAGGTTTCTAGTACCGGCCAAGGCTTAAAAAGGGATGCTGGCCTTCGGAAGCATGCAGCTCTGGTACTTGGGCGTGTCTCATGGAAAAGCCCGGCAGGAAAGGTGTTATGGAGAGTCTCGGTATGATTCGCTCCCCTGCATGCAACAGTGGGAGGCTGAGCATATCGCGTGGGTAAAGTTGTACAACCTCTGCAGAGTGTAAAACTATTCGAATAGCCGTGTCCACGGTTATGGACATGCGAAAGCAGCAATCGCGTTGACTAGACTCAGGGTGAGTGTGTCTTGATGAGTGAGTGGGTGGACTAGATGTCCGTATGTTAATGTTCCTGGCTCGATCCGCCAGAAGCTGTGTGGTACTAGAGGTACACCAGTTGTGATAAAAGGGACTGCGGAGTGAGGTATAGCCCCTCCCAGGACCGAAAACTCCCAGATAAAACTTGTTACTGGTTTTGAACTATTAAAACGGTTTTAAAGTTAATCATTGATGATACAACTGAATACCTGCATAAATTGCTTTACGCTAAAACTATTCCGTAAAGCCTTATCCTTGAAATACTTCATTATGCATCTATCAAACCCTTGAAAGTAGTATAGGGCTTGCTGAGTACCTTTTGTACTCACTCTTGTTGTCATTCAGATGAAGAAGATAATGCCGACTTTGCCGGGGGCGAAGCCGGAGACGAAGAGTAGTCTAAGTGTCGTGTTCGCACCCTCGCTGCTTGTGGCTTGGATCCTTTTCCGCTGTGCTTTTCATGAAGGCCGCTAGGCCATGTTTGTAAAAGACAATATGGGTTGTAACTTAAAGTACACTGTACGTTAATGTATTGTACGAAGTTTGACTGTGATACTACAACTGTTGTACTGTGCGTATCAGCTATGTAATCCAGGGACTGATACAGGAGGCACAGGAGATCCCGGCAACGCGGGTCTTACAGGAGTGGTATCAGAGCCACGCTTGGCTGTAGGACGTGACCTTAGGATAGTCTTGCCGTGTCGGTGTGCTTGTCAAAAACTATGTTATAAAACTTCCTTCTCCGATACTTTCTGGCTGTTTAGTTGGAGTTGTTATTCTGGTTCTGATCTGCCCTTTTTCCTGGCAGATGGAGGACGAGGACTGGACGACAGTCCGTTGTGAGCAGGTGCCGTACTTTCCCAAGATATTGTGGGAAGCCTGCATGTGCTTGGGGTACACCAAACGCCCCGAGTACGCTGGGCGCGAGTACGAGGAGTGTGGCTCCCAGATGTGTGAGGTGTACCTACAGGTGTTCGACTGCTCGAGAGACGTTAGTTTGCAGCCGTGGCGCATCCACACCGTAGGCGCCCGGTTCACTGACACCTACCAGTTGGCAGCCAGACAGGCCCTTCAGCACCTTTGTGGGATTCACGTGCGGGAGGTGACTCGCGGACCTATGAGGCACCTTCCGGCGAGTGCTGGCCAGTACGCCGCCTGGTGCGCGCGTATGTCAGCGATGGAGGACTCCGGACGTGGAGACGTTGAGGACGACACCACTGCAGTAGTTACAGCCCAGTACGTCCACGCTCAGGAGCACCTGTACGACAACTACTACCGGCTGTTTGAGGGTGCCCGTCAGAGAGCAGTGGAGTCGGAGATACGGGAGCGAGCTCTCCGTGTCTTGCTGAACGAGGCCAGAGTCCAGGCAGCAGATGCGGAGGACCGTGTAAGGAGGTACAGTGAGGGTTGGCAGAGAGCAGTGAGGGCCCACACACGGGACCTCAACAGAGGGCACGCCATGAGTGGCTCTCGGACCAGGACTACCGCAAGGAAGAGTACCTACCATCTACCGGTGAGTCGAACTCAGGACGTCTTCATCGCAGGTGTTCCCCTCTTACCGGCTCGCATAGCAGAGGCCATAGCAGATGGCCGGGTCGGACCCTTCCCAGTCCCAGCAGCCACTGGAGGTTTAGCGCCTGCGGAACCAATCCAGGACGGTGACATAGAGTTACGAGCCGACGGCTCCGAGGAGGAGGACCCCAGTGAGCGTGAGCTCGTTGACGACGACAACGACTTCGACATAAACGGGGGCACCGGCCTCGCCATCACCTCGACACCAGCCAGGACTTACTCGCCTACTGAGTCAGCCGTCGGCAGTACCGCTGACAGGTCCCCAAGCGACACTTGAGGACATCGCATAACGTGTAGCTAGCAGTAGGAATAGGCCCTGATATAGCTTTTGTTGTAGATAACCATGTAGTCAGATGCTCTGCGAAGCACGCTTTTGCCGTTGTAGATCGAGAGCTTTTGTACTAGTGACCTAGTTGAGATAGTCCTAGGTTTGTTTAGAACATGTTGCTTGTATATGATATATGGTGTTGCTTCTTGTTGTATCTTTGATTGTGTGATTAGCAAGGATGTCCTTGCTTCTACCTTACTTGCCCCTGCCTTATAGCTGTATCTCAGCTTTTACTCCCTCTCTTATCACAGAAACAGATGAACTCGTCTGAGGGATCTGCCCGTCATCGTGCGGAGCGCCAGATAATACCTGTTGGTGAAGTCCATAGGAGAGGATCTCGCTCGGGTAGTACTGATGGATCCCGAGGAAGGAATTCAGGAGAACAGTACAGAAGGAGAGATAGGAGTGCTGGTCCACAGCCCAGTCATGAAGTTCTCCAGAGCCACCACAGCAGTCAGAGAACCCAGCTGCCCCCACCACCGGAGAATGATCTGGTGGCAGTAATGGCAAATCAGACCCGTCTGATGGAGGCAATCGCGCAAGCGGGATTCAATAACAGAGGTTATGGACCTCAGAGTAAGATAGGAGAATTCATGAGAGTTAGACCTACAAGCTTCGATAGTACGGATGATCCCCTTGAGGCTGATGATTGGCTCAGGGCAATCACTAGGAAGCTGCAGGTTATCAATTGTGAAGGCCAGGACAGAGTGAAGCTTGCCGCTCACCAACTCACTGGGTCAGCAGCAGAATGGTGGGAAAATTACTGCGAGGCATCAGCAGATGCCGAGGCCATCACTTGGGAGGAATTCTGTGAGGAGTTCAAGAGGTATCATGTGCCAACTGGGATTATGGAGATGAAGGCTGACGAGTTCCGTGAGCTGAAACAAGGGCCAATGACTGTCAATCAGTATATTCGGAAGTTCATCCGCCTTTCCCGATATGCGCCGGAGGAGATATCGACTGATAAGAAGAAACAAGATCGGTTCAAAAAGGGGTTGCGGCACAGCCTGTATGTACAGCTTTTGCCAGTGTTCTATACTGACTTTAATGCATTAATGAACAAAGCTCTCCTATTAGAGGAGGCTTGCGCACCTCTTGAGGCAGAAAAGAAGAGAAAGTTCGCTGACCGGAGACAACAGGGCAATAAGTCCCAAGGAACCAAATTTGGCCAGAGGCAGAGAGTCCAGTATCAACAACAGCCGACCATGCAGTATCCAGCTTCGGGATCCATATCCCGTACAGCAGCATCAGGTTCTCGCAGCTCCAATACAGGAAGGTCTCAACAGAGCAGTGCTCAGACGCCAGTGGCTACGCAGAGGACTTGTTTCATTTGCCACCAGCCAGGGCACTATATGAAGGACTGCCCCCAGGCTAACCCGAACAATGCACCAGCCCGTTCAGCCCCAGCAGTAGGAGCAGGACGAGGAGGAAATCGATCAGCGGGTCAATCCAGGAATGTTGGACAAGGCCGCGTCAATCACATTGACGCTGGAGAAGCTCAGGAAGCACCGGAAGTTGTACTCGGTGAGTTTCCCATTAACTCAACCCTTGCAACGGTTTTGTTTGATTCTGGGGCTTCTCATTCGTTTGTCTCTTCAAAGTTTGCTACACTGCATAAGTTGCCTACTGTGGTTCTTAAGAACCCTAAGATGGTTCAATCCCCTGCGGGAAATATGCTGTGTCGTTTAGGATGCCCCCGGGTTAAACTCCAGTTAAGTGGGGTAGAGTTTCTAGCAAACCTGGTAATTCTAGATTCAAATGGAATAGATGTCATTATGGGAATGAATTGGTTGACCAAGCACCAGGGCAATATAGCCTGTGCAAGCAGAAAGGTTACACTGGTCAATCACAAAGGGGTCAAAGTAGAGTTTGAGCCCAAGAATCCCCGGACTAAACCAATGGCATACAGTATGGCCGAGCAGTTAATTGAAGATGTGCCAGTAATATGCGAGTATCTAGATGTGTTTCCTGATGAATTACCTGGTATGCCACCGGATCGAGAGGTGGAGTTTGTGATTGATCTCTTACCAGGGACAGCCCCAATTGCCAAAAGACCTTATAGGATGCCAGTTAATGAACTGGAGTTGCTGAAGGAACAGATTAGAGAGTTGCTAGCAATTGGCTTCATCAGACCAAGTTCTTCACCTTGGGGTTCGCCAGTTCTTTTCGTAGAAAAGAAGGATGGGAGTCAACGGATGTGCGTGGATTATCGCTCCCTGAATGAAGTAACCATCAAGAATAAATATCCACTGCCAAGAATTGATGATCTATTTGATCAGCTCCGAGGAGCTATATATTTCTCGAACATAGATTTGAGATCTGGGTACTATCAAATGAAGATCAGGAAAAGTGATATCCAGAAAACCGCCTTTGTGACGAGGTATGGATTATATGAGTTTACAGTTATGTCGTTTGGACTAACCAATGCCCCGGCATATTTCATGAATCTGATGAATAAAGTATTCATGGATGAATTGGATAACTTCGTAATAGTATTCATTGATGATATTCTGGTCTATTCAAGGAGTGCAGAGGAGCACAAACAACATTTGAGAGTAGTTATGGAAAGGCTAAGAGCACACCAGCTTTATGCCAAATCCAGTAAATGTAAGTTCTGGCTTCAAGAAGTGGCATTTCTCGGACATGTTTTGACGGCTCAAGGAGTCTCAGTGGATCCTTCCAAGGTTGAGACAGTAGTTGACTGGATTCAACCAATCAATGTCTCGAAAATTAGAAGCTTTCTAGGAATGGCAGGTTATTACCGCAAGTTCATTGAGGGATTCTCGAAGATAGCCAAACCAATGACGAAGCTTCTCCAGAAAGACGCCACATTTGAGTGGGATGAAGCCTGTGAAGAAAGTTTCCAAGAGCTCAAGATGAGGCTGACTACAGCCCCAGTATTGAAGTTACCGGATATCCAGAGGGATTTTGTGGTCTATTGTGATGCCTCACGCCAAGGCCTGGGTTGTGTGCTGATGCAAGACGGCAAGGTTGTGGCTTATGCCTCTAGACAGCTAAAGACGCATGAAGAAAATTACCCAACTCATGACTTGGAATTGGCAGCAGTAGTACATGCACTTAAGATATGGAGACATTACCTTCTCGGAAATAAGTGCGAGATCTATACAGATCACAAAAGCCTGAAGTACATTTTCACTCAGTCAGAGTTGAATCTGAGGCAACGGAGGTGGTTGGAGTTGATAAAGGATTACGATCTAAGTATCCAATATCATCCAGGCAAGGCTAATGTTGTGGCTGACGCATTGAGTAGGAAAGTCTATAGTCATGGCCTACAAATGCAGGAGATAAGGCCAGAGCTTTTTGCGGAAATTCAGCATTTGGATCTACATATAGTACAAGGGCAAGCCCACACTCTAGTGGTGCGTCCAACATTAGAGGAAAAGATTCGTGAAGCTCAAATAGGAGATAGTGAAATTATGAAGGTCAAGAAGAATCTTGGGTTGAATAAAGCACCTGGTTTCAGAATAGATCGACAAGGTACTGTTTGGTACAAAGATAGGATATGTGTGCCAGATAAAGATGATCTTAGGGAGTTGATTATGGATGAAGCCCACAACTCTCCCTATTCCATTCATCCCGGATGCACCAAGATGTTCACAGATTTGAGAGTCAAGTATTGGTGGACAGGGATGAAGTTTGATATAGCAGGGTTCGTTGCTCGGTGTGACACCTGTCAAAGGGTCAAGGCAGAACACCAAAGGCCAGCAGGATTACTGCAACCACTACAGATTCCGACATGGAAATGGGATGAAATCGGCATGGATTTCATAGTCGGGTTACCCCGAACTCAGAAGGGTAACGATTCTATATGGGTTATTGTGGATCGTCTAACTAAAGTGGCCCACTTTATACCCGTCAAGACCACCTATAGTGGAGACAAGTTGGCACATTTGTATATTGATAATATTTTGAGGCTACATGGGATACCAAGCAGGATCGTTTCTGATAGGGGTCCCCAATTTACATCAAGATTCTGGAAGAGTCTGCATACTGCCTTGGGAACTAAATTGGACTTTAGTTCTGCCTACCACCCACAGACTGATGGTCAGACAGAAAGAGTAAACCAAATCTTGGAAGATCTTCTGAGAGCTTGTGTAATCACCTATGGCAAGGACTGGGAGAAAAGCCTGTCCTATGCAGAGTTCTCCCACAATAACAGTTATCAAGCCAGTTTGAAGATGTCACCCTTTGAGGCATTATATGGGAGGAAGTGCAGAACACCCCTTCTGTGGTCAGAAGTAGGAGAGCGTTCACTCTTTGGACCTTCATTAATCAAGGATGCTGAAGAACAGGTGGCCAAGGTCAGGGAGAATCTTAAGATGGCTCAAAACAGACAGAAAGGTTATGCAGACAACCGAAGGAGGGATCTGACCTTCGAAGTAGGAGACTACGTTTACCTCAAGGTGTCCCCAATAAGAGGTACTCGGAGGTTCCAAGTTCATGGTAAACTGGCACCGCGGTATGTGGGACCCTATAAGATATTGAGTAGGGTTGGTACAGTGGCTTACAAGTTGGCGCTTCCTGCAGAAATGTCAGATATACATGACATATTTCATGTTTCACAATTAAGGAAATGCTTGAGAGTACCAGAAGAACAAATTCCCTTGGAAGTTGAGGGTCTACAGCAAGATCTCCAATATAAGGAAAGACCCATCCGAATCTTGGATGTGACAACCCGTCAAACCAGAAGGACAGCTGTCAGGTTCTGTAGAGTACAATGGAGTAATCATACAGAAGCTGAGGCAACTTGGGAACGTGAAGATGAACTGAAGAAGGAGTTCCCGGATTTATTTAAGGGACTTTCTGAATCTCGGGGTCGAGATTCCGTTTAAGTGGGGTAGATCTGTAACACTCTGTGTTTAGCATATTGTATAATTACAGAATTAGCTCCAAATTAAAACTTTTTGAGGATAACTAAGTAAGCTAGTACATGTACAGGGATGTGTATGTATGCCAGTACATACACCTTCACACATGTTCGAGGTATGGAGTTGACTAGTTGTTCCAAAGTTTACCAGTGCAAATTTTAGTATGATCACTGCATTAGGTTGACTGTCATGCATTGTTGGATTTTTTTTTGATTCTTTGTGTGCAGGTTTGAATTGAATGTCTCTCAATTCAAACCTACTCTTAGACTCTGATCAGTTTAAATCAAATTATCTCCAAGCTCAGAGATCCAGATTAAATCAACTCCAAATAAATAGTTGAAGTTGATCTTAATCCAAGGTCAAGTTCCAAATTCAAATTTCCAAATTAAATTATTCCAAAGATATGTTTGATTCTCCTTCTCTTTTTCTCTCTTTCTTTTTCTCCTCCAAATTCTCGGTGGGCCGGTTTCCTTTTTTTTTCCCCTCTCTTTTTATCCGGCCCAACTGCCAGCCCGTTCGGCGGCTTACTTCCCCGCGTGGGCCGCCATCGCCTTCCCGGCCCACTCGGCCGCACGCCAGCGCGCCAGGCGCGCCCGCGCGTGCGTTCGCTCCGGGCCGTCCACCGATGCCGCGTGTCACCCATCCACCCGCGCCACACCCTTCTTCCCTCTTCCCCCCTCCCTTCTCTCCCCGCCAGCGCTGCAGGCCACGTCGCCGGCTGCCGCTCTTCGCGGGACAGCTCCGCCCCGAGCCCATGCCTCTCCCTTCTCTCTGCCCATGCCCCAGCCACTGCCCTGGTGCCGCAGTACGCGTGCTTGTGGTAGCCTGCCGCGCGTCGGCCGGCCACAGGCCACCGCCGCCGCGTCGCACGCCTCGCTGCGCTCCACCTCGCCTCCGTCGACCCGCGGTGGACATCCGCGCCCGCTCGCGTGTCCGTCGCCCTCGTCTTAGTGCCGCCTCCCCTCCCAGCTATAAATAGCAGGCCGGCACTCCCTCCTTACCCATTTCACCACTTCCGCCACCGCCGCCCCGTTTCTCGCCTCACCATTGCTCGCCGTCGACCATACGCCACCACCGACGAGCTGCCGAGGAGGACCTTAAGCCGACGCTGCCCACGTGCCACCGTCCGTTGGCCCGAAAAGCTCGACGGGAGCTACCTTCGCGCGAAGCCCGAGCCGCCGTCATTCGTCGTCCCCACCGCCGACCACAGACGCTGCTTGCCGCCGTCCGACCTCACTGGTGAGCCCCCTAGCCTCCCTAGAATCCCTAGGCTAGCTAAGTAGGCCACCCCATGCGCCAAATTGGCTGTTAGCTGTACGCCGATGCGTTTGTGGTTCGGCCACCGCGTCTGGTCGCCGCCGGCACGTGCCTGTGTCGTGTATGTGTTCACCGGCCATCGTGCCGAGTTCTTCGGGACCGTGAGCCCCGTTTTCTTGCAGGAAGAACGCCTCCCCGTGTAGGGGAGGTGCTGCCCATTTCTCTCCGCTCCTTGTTCCCCCTCCGGCGACGAACTGGCATCGTTTCCGCCACCGGCTGCCGTCGAGGTGCCCCCTGCCGAGTCCGCCAGTTCTCAAGGTTGGCCGGCGTGCCTTCGTCGTCGTGAAGCTTTGGCCGAAACACTTTTCCGGCGAGCTCTCTGGTGCGCACCGCCGCAAGATTGCTCACCGCCGGCCGAATTCCTCCCTCTCCGTCGTTCGCTCGTGTAAGCGCGCCCGCGCACCCGCGCGCACGCCGAACCGACAACGGGCCGTGGCCTGGCTTGGCCAGACCGGCCTCGGCTCGGCCCAACGGCCGTCTCGGCCCGTGCACCGCTAGCTCGGCCCAAGCAGCCAACCGCCAGTGGGCCAGGCCTCAGCAGGCCGGCCCAGCTCCTGTAGCCCATTCAGCAGCCAGCCCGAATACTGTGTGGGCTGCACTGTGTAGCCCACTACTGTAGACCCAAGCCCAGCCTGGCCCATTTAGGCCCGGACCCGGCCCACCTAAAGCCCAAGTGGGCCCCACCTGGTCCCTGTTCATATGGGCCCTTTCACTGTTCAGTGGGCCCCACCGGTGAATAGTGTCTTTTCATAATTTCCTAAATTAAATCTTCCAGGAGCCGTAACTTCTCCGTTCTGGCTCCGATTTTGGCGTTTCTTTCGCCGAAATTCCTTAAAAATCAAGATCTACTCATTGGCCAACTTGTGTTGTCTATTAGGGCTTGTTTGGCTTTTCAATTGGTGTTAATCGATTCTTCTTTAGATTAGCCGTATTGATCGTAATTGTGAATTACAGAGGAGCAAGAGCAGGAACAAGGACATTTGTTTTGCGAGATCTGTGCTGGGATTATTCGGGCTGAGGAGGATCCTGACTTTGACCAAAATCAAGAGGAGAACTCCGGAGAAGGCAAGTCCTATTTTCCTTGATCATATTGAACCTATGTTTTCCGATAATCTACATGCTCAACTAAAACTGGGAATACTACTGCATGTGCTATGTATTACGCTTTTGCAATTGTTGTAGTAGTTAATCCTATCAACACTTGTCATGCCATAACTAACTTCACCTAGAATACATATCACCCTAGGATTACCTATTGTTATTTATATTAACGATGGAAGACGTCTTGATATCTAGCATGCTTAGGATTGAATACGTCTCCTCACAGGCGTTGCTTTTAAAACTGCATCTCCTCGGGGATGATAAATTATCATTATCCAATGACAAGTCATATACCATGAATCCTTGATGGATATGAATTTCGTGATGGATCCTTGTCGGTCTGTGGGATATGGTGGGTGGTGTGTAAAAATTAGTGAAAACTGTTTTGGCGGGGGCAGGTAGAGTAGTCCTCTGTGGGAAGGGATGCTCTTGGGGGCATGTGGTATTGTGGGAATACTCGTGCTGGGAGATGCCCACCCCGGCCGCTTAAGGACCGAGTCATTGCGGCCCGTCTAGCCTAGCCACTACGTACAACCATGCGTCCTGTATGGGCAGGACTTGACTTTCCTTTCACTGGACTGGGTCGGACATCATACCAGGAGGCTGAGAGCAACGAGCAGGCAAGTACTATCCTGTCCCGCGTGCTTGGAGGTTTCTAGTACCGGCCAAGGCTTAAAAAGGGATGCTGGCCTTCGGAAGCATGCAGCTCTGGTACTTGGGCGTGTCTCGTGGAAAAGCCCGGCAGGAAAGGTGTTATGGAGAGTCTCGGTATGATTCGCTCCCCTGCATGCAACAGTGGGAGGCTGAGCATATCGCGTGGGTAAAGTTGTACAACCTCTGCAGAGTGTAAAACTATTCGAATAGCCGTGTCCACGGTTATGGACATGCGAAAGCAGCAATCGCGTTGACTAGACTCAGGGTGCGTGTGTCTTGATGAGTGAGTGGGTGGACTAGATGTCCATATGTTAATGTTCCTGGCTCGATCCGCCAGAAGCTGTGTGGTACTAGAGGTACACCAGTTGTGATAAAAGGGACTGCGGAGTGAGGTATAGCCCCTCCCAGGACCGAAAACTCCCAGATAAAACTTGTTACTGGTTTTGAACTATTAAAACGGTTTTAAAGTTAATCATTGATGATACAACTGAATACCTGCATAAATTGCTTTACGCTAAAACTATTCCGTAAAGCCTTATCCTTGAAATACTTCATTATGCATCTATCAAACCCTTGAAAGTAGTATAGGGCTTGCTGAGTACCTTTTGTACTCACTCTTGTTGTCATTCAGATGAAGAAGATAATGCCGACTTTGCCGGGGGCGAAGCCGGAGACGAAGAGTAGTCTAAGTGTCGTGTTCGCACCCTCGCTGCTTGTGGCTTGGATCCTTTTCCGCTGTGCTTTTCATGAAGGCCGCTAGGCCATGTTTGTAAAAGACAATATGGGTTGTAACTTAAAGTACACTGTACGTTAATGTATTGTACGAAGTTTGACTGTGATACTACAACTGTTGTACTGTGCGTATCAGCTACGTAATCCAGGGACTGATACAGGAGGCACAGGAGATCCCGGCAACGCGGGTCTTACACACTATCTAACATTTCATTAATTTCTGAAAAAGATTCCATGAACACATGCTTATGCCAACCTCCCCCTCTACCTTCCATCAAGAGGAAATGGATATTGCTCGAAGTCATGGCTAACATGAACATATGCTTATGCCATGAAAGGTAGCAAGGTGGAGGTTGAGAATGAGTCGTCAAAAGCATAAAAAATCAAGCATTCTATCTCATTCAAGTGCCAAGGTCTGTTCTAGATGAGAGTAGTTTGCCCTACTTCATTCAAGTTCATAGAAAGTAAAAAGACTAGAAATGCATTGGAGTTGTTTGAGCAAATATCTTGCTACTAGAACTGTGTAAGAGTTGTTTGTGCATGTTCATCATGATCATCATACTAGCATTTTGGATCTGGTCATGTTTAATCAGTCACTAAACATGTGAGCATGTTTAATTAGATTAAGGACAACATCACCATAGGGATTAGACACTAGTTGCATAGCAAATTAACAACTTTTGCAACTAGATAGCATGCTCAGAATCGGTTTATCATCACAACAAATTTAACAAAGTTGGCTCTCAGCTAATTTTAGGTATAATCACATAGAGATCATATTGTTTAACCACTAATTATCAAGCATCATACCATCATGACATCAACTAGCACAACATTAGCATCACGGAGAAAGATTAGACACTAGAATCATGCATCATATAGCAATTCAATGCAGATTAAGCTAATTTGTGGGGATTAGCATAGTGAATAGGGCCAGTTGGAGAGAGAGAGGAGGGAAATCTATAGAGAGCCAAGCTACAAGCGCCATGGTGACTAGAGTAGTAGAGGGTCAAGCCCACTGCCATCTCATGCTCACCAAGAGGCCAATGCGCAGCCACTAGTAGTGGCAGCTACCACAAGGCACAACAACAGTTGGGCCCTAATGCCAAACCCCACCCCAAGCCCAGGGAAGGAGTAGAAGTAGCCAAAGTAGAGGAATCTAACATCGGAGAAGATGAGGAGAAGCCAGCGTGATGATGATGCCATCGAGGACTACCATGACCGGTGAATGGACCGAGCTAGGGTTCAAACCCTAGCTCCCCAATTGGTCGATCCACGATGAAGAGAAGGAAAGAGAAGATGTCGGAGGAGCCAAAGCATGTTACCGCTAAAACATCTAGGTCCCTAATTTGTGTTGAAGTAATTAATAACAACTTGTATTTGTGGACTAACGTGTTTAATTGAGGAATGTGAAAGGTTACTCCCGGAGATGATGAAAGAGCTAGAAGAAGCATATATGGTTGACATATGAAAATGGCTAGCTCGAGTCAAAGGTATAAAATATGATATTTTCTTTTGCCAGTCAAATGGTGATTAAAAAAGAGAATGATCAGATTGTTAAGAATAGATGTCGTACTTGAGGTATCTATATATGCCACTTCGCTCAAACTTTCATTCATACTAAACAAAAGACTAGTTTAAGAGAGTGTATAAAACTTGGCCCTAGAAAAGATTAAGTGCTGAGTGTTTGGCGGTCTAACCGCCATGGGTGATGGTCTGACCATCACCTACGCAGAAAGGGCAAAATCTTTGGAAGATCTAGTGGAGTGACCGCCAGGGTGGTGGTCTGACTCTTGATAGTTGAAAAGTTCTGACGGTCTGACCACGAGAGCACACAGAGAGCAAAATCTCTCTGGAATGGCTTGCTACCTGATCGTGCGGGTCTCATAGTCTAACCACTAGAGTATGTGAAAGTCAAAATTAGCCGTTAGATTAGAGGGACTACCATGTGCACTGCAATCTGACCATCAAAGACTCAAATTCGTGAATTCCTCTAATGGCTATAATTTGATGTGCGGCCTATAAATAGTCCTCAAACCCTAGCTCCCCGATCAGCCAAGGCAGCCACGAGATGGAGGCATGACCGAGAGGAATAGGTCAAGGAGCCCGAGACACTAGAGTCGAACCCGTAGTGGAGAAGGTGATGGGATGGCCTGCAGCGAGGCCAAGGAGGCCATCGGGCGGAGGAGCCAAGAGGAGCGAGGAGGAAGGAAAAAAAGGGTAGAAGAAATCAAGCGTGGCCAAGGCACCTGCACCTTTGGGACCTGATTGGGCCAAGCTAGGGTTGGGCTAGATCAGGTCCATGCTTATTTGGGTTTTGGGCTGTTCTTGAGCCCATGTTCCTTTTGACCTAGTTTTCCTAGAATATCCCTATTCTGAAAATTAAGCAAACTGATTAACAATTTATTGAACCAATCTGATTTATTCATATTGTTTTTAACTCGCCAAAAATATCCAGAACCTCTACCACAGTAAGGAGCCGTTAAGAGCAACCAACGACTTTCAAAATTTTGTTTTCTAAATATGGTTACGAAGGCATTGTTGTATCTGTATGACATCGCCATGAGACAGGACACACACTTACAATTACAAGGTTAAAACAGCTAAATACATGACTAGAATAGAACTCGTCGATTCCGTGCCGGCCTGAGCTCGATCGCAGGTTGCAATCTTCACTCTGCTCTTGAAAGAACTCAAATCAAACATCTAGCAAAGCAGACGCATAATATAGGCTTGTTTGTGTATGGAATTGAGATGCCATCTCAGAGTGCTTATGTGCAAAAAAAAAAAAAAAATTCAAGTGCGCTTCTGTGTGGTATACCCAAGACATTATTCGGTTGGGATGCGAAAACGCCCTCGATCAATCAAGAAGCTGCCTGAGGCCATCAATGATCTGCTCCCTCTTGGAAGGATCCATCTGTACCAGAATTCAGGAATCAGCATATCAGGGACATAATCATATAAACAGAAAAAAAAGTCAAAACTGGGATAAGTTAGAAGAAAGATTACCTTGTTGAGGAGGAGCGAGAGGCCGTTCGGTAAGGCCTTCACATCTGAACTTTCGGCGAGATACGAGAACCATTGGGATACTCTTTTGGCCTTCAACTCCTCGAGATAGTTCTCATAGTTCTTGGGATCATCCTTCCAAGTGAAGAAAGATTCATCGTCGTTCCACTTTTCACCATCTCCTTCGGTTCCCTTGGACACCAGATACCATCTCTTGATGGACTCCAATGCGGATTTGTGGGACAGCTGCTCACCAGCAGCTTCTCTAACTTCCTTGGCAAGTGCATCCTCGGAAACCCTCCTTCGCAACCTCCTATAGAAGAAGGCCCGAGACTCCTGCCAATCAACAACCTTACCGATCACACCTTTAGCAGCCATTCTGGCAGAGGTGTCATGCAATTCTGCAAACCGCGTAGCAACCTGAGTATATATAGGCATTAGCTGCTTCATCCGAACAGTCATACTCCTCCGAACGGTGTCCATTTCTGAGATGCTAGCATTTTCTTTCTTCATTTCTTTCAGCCTAGCATTCAGGCCAATCAATTTTGGATCAAGCCTTAGCATGCAATCTTCCAGTTCCCTGAATTTGATCTCAACCAATCCTTCTGGTTCAAGGACATTCCCTTTTGCAGTCCTCTCGGCATACATCTCAATGTGCTCTGGATTGATCTTGCTGTCCACCACAACCCAGGCTCCTCCCCGTAGCTCTCCACCCATTGGGATATACACAAAAGCTGGCTGATTATATGTCCTCAGATTCTCTACAATTGTAGAACCAGCCTGAAGGATCCCTTCAAACAGATCCCTTTGCCCACCAGAGAAGCCTCTCCAGTTAGCAAGGATGAACAGTGGAAGCTCTTCACGGTTGAAATCCAGCAATGCCTGAGCTGTTTTGGTGGCAGAGTCTGGGAACCACACCTGTCCTGCTTGAGGGACTACACGCTCGGCAGAATCAAGCTGACCTGGATCAGCAGGGATGACTTGCATCACTGTCTGGGTTTCCACAGCTATGACACCGATAGGTATTCCACCAAGCTTTGCTCTTCCGGTAATAACAGTTTTTGCCCAACCTTCCAATGTTTCCACGAAGCTTTCTCTGTCAAACATGCCACCCAACCACTTGCCTTCACCGTCCTGAATGCCACAGATGGCTGCACGAGCATCACAAGCATTCTCGGGGAAATATGCTACAGGTCTATCTGGTGGGTCCAGTGGTTTCATAATAGGAAGAGGACCACCAACATAGGGAGGAACATAGCTGAGCCATTTCAGGATAGCAGAAACACCTTCAAGATCATCTGACACAGTCTGATGGACAACCCCATTTGTAGCCATGATTTTGGGGCCACCCAATTGCATATGAGAACTGTATACCTCCCGTCCCAGAAGCTTGTTCAGTGCAGAAAACCCGGTTAAAATAATTGGTTGATCAAGACGCTGTATACACCTCATACCTAAACGAGCCAGATATGCCCCAATGCCAACAGTTCGTCCAGTCACAAATGTCAGAGTAAAGGTCTCCTTATATGCCTTAGAATAGGCACTGGCAATCGCACCACTTCCATGTACATTCTCACAGCCAAGTCCATCCTCTTTTCCGACAATGGTATCAACCACCCATCTGGTTTCTCCATTTTCTAGTTTCAGCTCGTGAGCTATAACTGAAGAGCTTAGACATGAATAATCTTGTTCATTGAGGTAAATGTAGTGAAAACCACGTTCAGGGTTCTCATCATCAAACCACCCAACATGGAAGCATGCCTTTATTTCCTCTGCTACACCGAGCCTGGCACCAGCAGTTGCTGCCAGGTAGATAAGAGGAAGTTTCCTGTCACAAGCAAGATTGGTAACAGCATCGAAGAATGCATCTTCTCTCGGACCAAAGGACCCAACTTTAAATGTCACATCATTTGCAACAACTATAATCTCCCGGCCACTTGGGAATTCTGGTGTGGACAGCTTCATGCTCCAAGCAACAATGCCAATATCATTGACACCCGGAGGACGCACAACTGAAACCAATGGAGTACCCCATGATCCCACTGAATCAGCAAATATAAGCTCTGTCACTTCAGCATAGCGTTGATTATGCTCATTAGCTTCTGCAGCACCATAGTTACTTGATTTCCATGACCTCTTAAGCACTGTTTCAAATGCCTGCAATATTACTGATCTCAGTTGATCTGCTTAAGCGTGCATAACCAATATTAGGGGGCGGGGGAGCAAGGAGCTGCAAGCAACTCACCAATGGGAAATCATAGCAGTACGTAGTTTCATTTTTCCTAGCAGAGTAACGTTTGAGGTCAATAGCATCCAAAGGCTTGTACGGTTCATTCAATGCAACACCATGCAAAGGACCAGCTGTGGGTGTGGCAGAGTGGTAGATAAGCTGATGTGTACTAGAGTTCTCCACTTCTTGGTAAATCTGGGAGCAAAAAGAAATTGAGCATAAGGGCATTAAAGTGCAAATGATATTTAAAGCAAATGATATTTAAAAGTTCTCCCTAAAAATTAATGATAATAAATAAATAGCAGATGGAGCATTTGTTATTCACTAATCACATAAGTTTTTTTTTTTTTAAAAAAACATGTATGGTGGTCACTGAGGTTGTGATGGATGTTAACCTATACACATATCGTATGGTCTTTGCACAAGTTAGCGCTCTTTACAGTAGTTACTGGATTATTACTATGATTGCTGGTATAGTAGCAAATTGTCAAAGAACATACATCAACAGTGCAGGTGTGGCCAGTAACATTGGTAACAACAACTCTCCAAGCAACACTAGCTTTCCCATCACAATCCAACCAGAGCTTCACTTCCCACTGGCACACAGAAAGACGATGCATCCTGACCCCAACATGTTCATATATATTCAAAACCATATGCTTCAAAAGTGTGCATGCAGTTGCTTCGTCCTGATCAACTTCATCCATCATCCTAACATAGTGAAATAGCATGAAAGAAGTGAACATCTATAAGGAAATTCAAAATGACATATTCTTATCTGCATAAATAAACTAGGTGTATTGACTGACCTTGAAAATGGAATTAGATCAAGCAACTGTTGTTCTCTCAGTATGCACAGATACATGTGTGAGTGGCCAGATCTCACACTCTCACTATGAGCATGTAGCTCTATTTCTTCTAATGCTGCAATCAATGATCTGAGAATGCTGTTTGATGTGAACGATGATGAAGCTTGAGTGCAGCCTACTTCATTGTCAATACTTCCTGACAGAAACCCATTTGTTGCACTTGGTTGTCTGATTATGGTACGAAGGAACATCCTCTGGTCGTTTAATCTCTGATCTTTCTTGTTCTTGATAAGTGTGTAAATATGCCACTGACGATCACGTGATGGGGTGTATTTTACTTCATTGTAACCTTCCAAATTTACTTTGTCCTGTATTCACAGATAAATTGTTAAGAGGTATGGGTACAGTCGAAGATAAGATTAAAAGAATTTGAAAAGGATGAATATAGCTACATACCAGCTCAAGGAATGTGGACAGTGGAGGTTCCACATGGCGGAGCATTGGATCCTCCTCATAATAAAGCTTGTCAACAGACCATTGGAAGGAGTGGCGCATTGGCGGACGCCCTTCATCTCTTTGGATAATGCAGCTGACAACCTTAACACCAGCACCACTAAGATGTGATGTAATAGTATTATCCTTCAAAATCTTGGATAGTTTGTTGATCCTTTCTTGTGCTTGGTCCTCGTCACCACTACAAAGAGAATAAAAATGGAAGAGGTAACATAAGAAATCGCTGACATCTGATAATTGTTCATGGAATCACTCTCACAGATTTTCATTAAAACAAATAGCCACATAAGGATACGGAGAGTAAACAAACCTGTCTTGAAGAGTACCCATCTGATTGTTGATACCAGCCAAAGCAATATGCAGCATATTGCTTTGGTTAGAATTTACATGGTTACCATTAGAGACACTTCTAACACCTGCTCTGTATTGTGAAGTCTCCTTCAATGCAGCATCAATTGCAGTTGATAGAAACTGGAGAGACTTGATTACAATCATGACACCCCATCTCTTCTCAATGGGATTCTCTACTTGCTGCTTTAGAGGCGCATCTTGCCCATTTCTTTGCTCAAGATGCTCTTCAGAGAACTCCCATAGAGCAATTAGGCCAGACCTATGCCATTGCATCCGGATACTTCCCTTTACAAGATAAGGCTGTAAGATAATTTTGGGTTAGTTGACATAAATTTGGTTAACATTCAAGTTGTATCAAGACAAGTGAAGTAATGGACAAATAAGATGATACCTGATACAATCTACGTATATATGTCTCAACCACTCTCCGCTGAAGGGTAGGATCGCTGTGATCAAATAAAGCTACAAGAGCATCTTCAACTGCCAGTGGAGCACATACTAAATCTTCCATCCTCTCATTGATGGCCATCTTTCTCCTAGGTGTTGAAACCCGCTCTCCTTCCTCAGTAAACATCTCCAGCTCTGAAAGGCTTCTTGCTATACTTGTGCGGAGTTCACTCAATTTAGTGTGCTCGAGAAGTTGGCTTGCTTTAAGTGCCAGCTACGTGAATAACAATATAATATAATATTTCTAGACTATCACATGACCAAAATAAATAGAATTTAGATCTTTCAAACTTCTCAAGTTTACCTCAGAATATGATGTATGGTTCAAGGCAGAGAAGCGAATCAACTGGTCCCTGTAAGGAGATGGGTTTGGATATACCAATGCTTCCATAAGCCGCAGTATTAATTTATTTTTGTTTCTCACACCCTTCAAACAGAAATAAATTGTCAGCCAAAAACGCCCTTGGATATCAATATGTAGCAAAATAAAGAAAAAACACACTTTACAGACATTACCTGGTGGGAGAATACAATGTATACGACCTTTTCAAGGTCTTTTGCATGTTGAAGTCGTAGACGCTCTATAACATCAGACTGAAAATATAAAAACAGAAAACACAAAGATGGTTAGCACATTTTGGTGAGCAAATGAGCATTGAGCAACCCGTACCTTAAATACTCGATCACCTGAATGTTATCATTGAAGAGCTCTTCAACAGACAGATACTCCTCAAATAGAGACTTGACAACAACACGAGCATGGCTTTCTCTTCCACCCTCATATGACTTGATCAGGCTCATAAGAGGTTCCACAAGCCTCTCATTAGTAACCTTATCTTTCTCAGAACAGTAATCAAGATTTGCCTACAGTAGCACTTTTGTAAGGAAACAATATAAAATACCCAAACAGAAATCAATGCCAAATAACAGTCTCAAACTGACCTTAATAATCCCCTTCAGCAACTTTGCAGGGAAATCCTTGCTCTTGCGGAAGTCAGGATTTAAATCATACTCCTTGTACTTACCATCCAACTGAGTAGTACATGCAAACTAGTTAAGACATCTGATATGCACCCAGAATAAAAGAGAAGAAATAAACAAGATGGCAGTTGATCTAAAAAAAACTAGTAAACAACTAATCACCTCATTCCTAAGATCTTTCGGAAGCCGAGTTGCCAAAACAGACATAAGTTCTTG
This sequence comes from Phragmites australis, assembly GCF_958298935.1. Classification (NCBI taxonomy): domain Eukaryota; kingdom Viridiplantae; phylum Streptophyta; class Magnoliopsida; order Poales; family Poaceae; genus Phragmites; species Phragmites australis. The sequence continues at coordinate 16,186,878 of NC_084941.1, read as the reverse complement.
CCATTGTAGAAAAGGGAGCTCAGGGCTGTCTAGGCAGTTTAGCAAATCTTGTACAACCTGAAAAAGCAAGTATAGTCAAACAGATATTGATTAAATGTTACATAAAGACTAAATTATTTTCCAAGAAAATGGGATAGTGTGTGCCATAAACTATGAAGTTGAGTTGTCTTTGTAGATGAGGATAATGGCAGGGGAGAGAAACTGGAAAGAAAAAATGAATCAAAAACTATTTCTGAAAGTTAATGTCTTACTTCATTGGTATTATGTTCATATCCTGCAAGGATCATGTGTGCAGAATTCACACTTGTAGCAAATTTTTGATGAACTTTGCCAGAAACAGCAGTAGGAGGTCCTAGTTTTGGAAAGGTGCCATGAAATGGTTCAGCTCTCCTCACAGAAGAAGGGTCATCAAGGTCCAATCTTGCTATCAGGTCATTCGCCTGTAAAAGAAAACAGGCATTTAAGTTCGTTGTAAAATGAAGCAAGCATACTAATTGCATGTAAGTAAATGTACCCAGAATATGCACAGTGCTGTGTGTTGACAAAGAGAGAGAGAGAGAGAGAGAGAGATGTGCGAGCAGAGGGGGAGGGAGATGGAGAGGAATAAAACCTGCATGGCCTGACCCTCAGGCATGATGAAGTGAATGACACCAGAAGCAGGCAGTAACAGTGGCATGCACATCTTCATGACCTCCACCTCAGCATATGGTGTATCAGCATCCACATGAGAGCCATCCGCAACCAAGAACCGAAGAAGTTTGCAAGGTGTATCAGCCAACAACTTTGAAGGATCGTGTTCTTTCTGTAAAGTATCATAAGAGAAAAATATAAATTTTTGTATTTCCATACGATGTGAGAATATAGTTAAGAGCCGAAACAGTCCAAAATTACTTACTCCTTCCAGTCAAATTTGACATAGTGAGGATTTTTTAATAAAATCTTAGGCAACCAGGATATCTTTTGTCTTTGTAAAAATGAGGATACTAACAGCTGCTAACATTAGAGGTTTTGACACATGAAACCCTACAGTTATGGAAAATGCCAAGCAGAGAACTTGCAGAGGAAAGAAATCTACATTCAAGATACTACAAACAAGTAAATATAATTCAGGTGTACCCTGTATCATGTCTTCCTAACTTGTATTTCCTACACTCGATGTATGTAGTAGATATTCTTATCTCATCCTTCTGAGTGGATTGCTACTGAAAACGGAGAGAAGTCTGTAATCTTTATGACCTTTATATGATCGCAAGATTCACAAAAATTGGCCAGATCCAGTAACTTCAGTTATATCTGAGGTTGAAATGGATGAGGTGATGCCTGGAAACATTGATTGTGACCTTATGGCTAGCTCTCGAAAATCCAAATCGCTCTCCTCATAGAAAAAAGGATTAATTGCCAATTATAATAGTGAACACCGGATGGATTTTATGGGCCTGCTAGATGCAGGGAAGAATATCGTCGATGCAAGGCTCCTGACTCGTCTCTCTGGCGGTCAGGACTTCCAATGACACTACCATCCTCCGCAGGGCCAATCGGGAGGCATCCTCGTCGGAATTAATGTAGCTATCTTGGATGTCGAGCTTATTTATGATGGGGATTTCTTTGTCAGAATTCATCTTCGGAATAAAATCGACTCTTTCCAATGGAGCTTAGTTGCAGTGCACAGGCCAGCTAAAGACAACCTAAAGGCTAGCTTTTTGGAAGAGCTTATCAATACCTATCGAGATAACCCATACCCTATGTTGGTTGGTGGGGACTTCAATATCCCTCGGTTCCGAAGTGAGAAGAACAATAACATATTTCAACCCAGGTGGCATTTCCTATCCAACGTTCAACGCGGTCATTGATAGCTTGGATTTAAGGGAAATTGAGCTATCTTGGTTGGCAATTTACATGGGCAAACAACCTCCAAATCCCCACTTTTGAAAAACTCAACCGTGTGCTTATTGACTCCAACAGGCGCATAGGTGTGCCAAAGAGAGGTACCCATTGGTCATAGCTTGTGCACTAGACGGACGAAGGTGTCCGACCATGTTCCTATCCTTATTGACTCTAGTAACCTAATCGTAGAGGGAGGGAGCACAAACCCTTCAAATTTGAATTGGGATGGTTACACTGAGAGGATTTTGTCGAACGGGTGAAAGAAATTTGGAGCCATCCAGTAGCAGGTCGGAACTCCATGCGGAGATGGACAAAAAAATCAGATTGCTGAGACGACACCTGAGGGGCTGGGCAACAAACATTGTAGGAACGTATAAACAAAAAAAGAAAGAATTTCTAGAGATCATAGATAACCACGACCAAATTTCTGAATTACAGGGTTTATCAGATCCTGAGATAAACTTAAATAATAAGGCTAATGAAAACGTAGTCAAACTCCGGCATGAAGAGGAGCTAAAGTGGTATCAAAGGGCTAAGGTTAACCATGTCTTGCATGGTGATAACAATATGAAATACTTCCACATGATTGCAAATGGCAAACACATGAGAAGTCCTATCTTTTCCTTAGATCAGGAAGAAGGCAAAATAGAAGGTGACTCACAAATAAAGGAATACATTACAAAGTTCTACAAAAATCTTTTTGGTTCGCCGGGGATAAGTCACTTCTCGTTGCTCGAATTGCAGCGGGATGACATTCCTCGGGTTTCAGACCTTGAAAACAAACTCCTTAAGGCCTCGTTCATAGAAAAAGAAGTATGGAATGCAGTGTTCCAGATGAAAGACAACAAAGCACTCGAGCCAGAGGAATTTCCGGCAGTGTTCTACCAGACTTACTGAGATGTCTAGGATGTCATAAAAAATGACCTGATGATGCTATTTCAGGAGTTTCATGTAGGAACATTGCCAATCCATAGAATAAACTTCGGTATAATCACTCTACTACCTAAAATCAAGGCCATTTGCTTGCTATTCAAGACTTTTACAAAGGTAGCCACCAATCGCATAAATGGGGTAGCAGATCAGCTAATCCGACCCACTTAGACTGCGTTTATGTGAGGTAGAAATATCCTTGAGGGGGTCATAATACTGCATGAAATGATCCATGAATTGCATCGTAAAAAGATGAGTGGAGTTTTGCTACAATTAGACTTTGAAAAGGCGTACGATAAAGTCAAGTGGTCTTTCTTACTACAGTCGTTCAGAATGAAAGGTTTCTTACCAAAATGGTGTTCTTGGATACAACTTTCGTTTCGGAAGAAAGTGTAGCAGTCAAGGTCAATGATGACATCGGGAAATTTTTCCAAACAAAAAAAGACATACACCAAGGAGACCCTCTCTCTCCGATATTGTTTAACATAGTTGCTGATATGTTGGCGGTTCTTATCGGAAGAGCCAAGAGAGAGGGGCATATTGGCAGTTTAGTTCCACACCTCATGGATAATAGTTTATCTATCCTACAATATGCTGATGACACCATTCTTTTCTTGGACCACGACTTGGAAAAGACCAGGAACTTGATGACCTTGCTCTGTGCTTTCGATCAGTTATCTTGTCTGAAGATCAATTTCTACAAAAGCGAATTGTTCTGCTTCGACCAGGCCCAGAAAAATGCGACCTAGTATGCTGAGCTTTTCGGGTGTGCTATGGGGGAGTTACCCATGCGCTACTTGGGAATTCCAATTCACTACCGTAAGTTGAAGAACTCATATTGGTTTGGTGTCGTGGAACACTTTGAGAAAAGACTAAGTAGTTGGTTGAGCAAGTACCTGTCCTCAGGAGGACGGCTCGTTCTTCTCAACTCAGACCTCATCAATTTACCTACTTACATTATGTCCTTCCTTATCCCACAGGGGGTGCTAAATGACTTGACTACTACCGCTCCAGATTCTTCTGGCAAGGTCATAAAAAAAGTATCATCTAGCGAAGTGGAGTGTCATGTGCAAACCCAAAGACCGGGGTGGCTTAGGGATTAGAGACCTCGATGCTCACAACTTGGCCATGTTATGTAAATGGCTTTATAAATTAGAGACTGAAGATGGGACTTGGCAAGAATTATTGTGGAACAAATACCTAGGATCCAAACCTATGCCTCGGGTTACTTGGAAACCAGGTGACTCCAATTTTTGGACTGGGCTGATGAAGGTCAAGCATATCCTTTTCCGCTTTGGTTCCTTCACCATCAAAGTTGGTTCCCAAATCAAATTTTGGGAGGATCAATGGTTCGGAAATGCCTCACTCAGTGAGAAGTACCCTTGCCTGTATAATATTGTGCTAAACAAGGAGGACACGGTTGCCGTCGTGCTACACTCAAATCTACAAAATATCTCTTTCCGGAGGAGCCTTTTTGGTTTAAAATTGCTCGCTTGGAACAAGCTGATCCAACACCTTAGATATATTTCCTTATCTCAAGGGCGTGACGAGTTCCGGTGGAATCTCTCGCAAGATGGAATTTTCGGTGTAAACTCCTTATATCGCGCTCTAATACACCACAATGCGCCAATATTGAATAGGCAGTTATGAAAATTGAAGGTTCCACTAAAAATTAAAGTTTTTCTTTGGTACTTGCGCAAAGGAGTTCTTTTAACAAAGGATAACCTTTATAAAAGACAATGGCAAGGTAGCCAAAAGTGTTGCTTTTATCACAAGAATGAGACGATTAAGCACCTCTTTTTTTATTGTCGTTTTGCCCGATCAGCATAGCTCATAGTCCAAGTGGCATCTAATATTTACCCATCACGTAGCACAACTAATATGTTTGGTAATTGGCTCCGTGGTCTAAGTAAACAGTGGAAAGCCGATCTAATGGTGGTTGTGACCACCTTTTGTTGGTCTATATGGCTACGCAAAAATAATATTGTCTTTAATAAAAAGAAGTGTTCCTCTCCTTTGCAACTTATCTTCTCTTGTACGAGGTGGCTCCGTACATGGTCTATTCTGCAGTGACAGAAACGGCGACATTCAGTGGCTACGGCGTGTCCGCACTTGTAACGGGTGGTTAGGGTGATGTTTACCCATTTTGTGTGGCAGTCCAGACTTCGTATAGCCGATTCACCATCTTAGACCTACTTCGATGTGTTTCCCTTTCAGAGTCATGTGGTTTGTCCTGGTTTCTATATTTTTTTCCTTTTTAGCTATGTGCATCTTTGTTATGCAGAGACTGGAAGCACTCTCTTTTGCTGTTGTATGATCTTGATATAAAGCTTCCATTATCGAAAAGGAACTCTGTTTTAGTACAAACATGAAAGAGATAAGAACATAGCCATCTTTACCTGTAATAAGCATGTTCTACCATTGATGAGAAGGCGTGTACCAGCAGCCTCTGTCTCTGCATAAATTACATGACTGTTTCCATCCAACTGAAGAATTTACAATGAAAGATGGATCAGAACCTTTCCAAATAGAAAAAGAAAGGAGGCCATAGGGTGGGACATATTTACCTGCATTAAAAGTCCACCATCTCGCAGCGAATGTATCTCTGCTTCAATCTCTGATCCATTCATTCTTAATTTGTAGCTGCGAGGTCCACCTCTTACTGTCTCGATCTACAGTAAAGTTTAATCAATTTAACTTTGCTTAAAAAAATTGAGTGTTAGGCTACAAAAATGTAAAGAGAAAAAAATATAGATGAGTACCGTGTATTTGCTCCCCTCTATATTTAGAGTAACAGTCAAATTGACGAGCGAGATGTGCTGCAAAACAGAAAGGAGTTGCACAGTTACCAAGCTGTTTAAGTCAAATAGCAACAAGCATATCTGCAATAAGGACATATCAGCATATTGTATAATACCTTTGGTGGTATTTGACCTTTGCTGAGATAACCAACATAATCGGTAACAACGCTTGAGCTCCTGCTTGATGCTTCCTGTGAAATAGGAGATACAATATTTGATGTTAACAATGACATCTGACTTACAAGCTCACAACCAGGTAAGAAATCATAGCTTTGTAGTCAAACAGATTGTACATATAGAGCTCCTCCAACAACTGAGAGGTACCATGGGGGCCTCTCTGCTCTAACACGCATAGCTATTCTGCTGTCAAGCCAACCAGTATGGATCTTATTTTCTCGGTATTCTGCGGCCTGTACAAATGGAAAATTGAAAAATAAATTACACAAGGAGATGTCATCTAAATAAGATCATTTACTATAGGGGTCATCATACATTCAAGAGATCCACTGTGTAATCAACATTTGTGTGTATCTCTCCACGGATTTGGATCTCTTTCAGCCCAAGTATCATATTGGCTATGGCCAAAGATCTAGATTCCCCAAATGCAAAAACATGACCTGCAACAAAACAACACTGAAATTTACCAAAAGCATCGAGAGATACCAAGAACACACAGAAAATTATGTTGTGTTACTTACCAAACTGTGAATCAGAAAATTCATGAATTGCTCCTCCCGACTGAAAATTAAGAAAAGGGAAATAATATTTGGGTTAGTTTGTCATACCAAGATACATATTTTGCAAGAAAAATAATTGAAACAAAGAAACATAAATACTCAAGAGTAATAATTTGCAGGTGTGGTGATGTGTGATACAAAAGAACCATTTTGGATGGACATATACTTGCCTTAACAGAGAAATAGGCCCAAGCATTTGGTTTGCTTTTAAAGTTTAACTCCTGGCCAAAAGAAAACAAAATGCCAGTTAATATATGGGGTAAGCACAGCTGGTGGATTGCCAAAAAAACACAATCAAGGAAAACCAACCTCCAGTCTTCCACTTGTAGGCTTAAACCCATCATCTGGATCCTCACTAGTAACTCTGACTGCAACACAATGGCCCTTTGGCCTTACAGACTGTGCTTTATCCAAATCAAATTTAGTTGCAACAGCTGATATTTTCCTCCAAGCATGATAGCCACCCCCATGATTCATTCCATAGAAGCGCCTAATCTCTGTAAGAATCCATTTATTCATTAGAACTAAGGGAACAAGAAAATCTCATCAATCATCAAGTTCGAAAGTTGAAACACCTGGAATGTTATAGAGGGGTATGCCCATTCCTACTGCAACTTGGGCTGCTGGCAAGTTTATTTCAGCTATCCATTCGGTCACAGGGTGTTCTACCTGAAAGGAAGAAAGTCAAAAACTCAAATGCTAGAACCATAAAAGAATGCCACTGCAAGCCAAAAAAAAAAACCCTTACACTAGAAGTTTAGAACAGAGTCAACAGACCTGCAATCGTGGATTAAGCTCCAGGAAATAGTATTCGCCCGTTTCCATGCTGTACAGATATTCTACAGTAGCAGCACCGACATATCGCACACACTTAGCAAGCCGCCTTGCTGCCTGCTCAAGCTCTTTAACTGTCTCTGGGGGGGCAACTGTGATTGGCCCCTCCTCAATAATCTGTTGCAGAGGTAAATGTTGAAAAGTATTTCTTCGTAAGAATGCAAATATAGAAAAAAAATCTTGTATTGCACTAGTTCCAATGAAATTTATTCAAGAAAATTATAAAACTTTTACCGTGCTCTAAGATATGAGACCAATTCCAAGAACTCACAATGGAAAACAAAGCTTTAACAATTCTAAGAGCTAACCTTTTGGTGCCTTCTTTGAACACTACAATCTCGACTGTGCAGTGCTGCCACATTGCCATGTTTGTCACAGAGCAACTGAACCTCCAGATGTCGGCTCTACAAAGAAAGAACAAAATGAAAGCTTTCAGAAACAAATATAATCACACAGAAGCACTCAGGATACAGAGAATAATAAATGGTGTTTATCATCATTTCATATGCCTTACCCAACTAGCATATACATGGATAGAATTTTAAGCAACAAAGACAATGTCAAAGCAAACAAAAAAAAAGCGAAATCTTTGAATCAATTCTCACCTGAGATGCCACTTTCATAATAAATATAGGTGAGCCAGGGACTTCTCCTTGCACTTGCTTGAACAGTGCTCTCACCTCATCATCGTTATGTACCTACAAATCCATGCAGATGACATCAAAATTAGTGTTAATTAATCTATTTTTTTGCCTGAAAATTTAACTTCATGTTTTTTTTAATACTGGACATTTCCCTTTTTTCCAGAGTACAATTGAAAAGAAAACCAACCTTCCTTATTCCTTTACCACCACCACCCCATGATGCCTTGATCATGGCAGGATACCCAACCACCTGACAACTAGCCACTGCTTCCTCTGTAGTGGAAACGCAAGCATCCTTATATATCTCCTCGGGGATTGAATGGCAGTTTTCTGGTGGAACTTTCACCTACAGAACATTTGATTTGATTCTAAGTAAACACTAAACTAGTGGAGGAAAAATAGGAGCAAACCTATACAGAAATAAGAGAAGACATACATGTGATCCACTCCATGGAAGAGTTGGAACTCCTGCTGCTTGCGCAATAAGAGAAGAACCAATCTTATCGCCTAGTGCAGCCATTGCAGCTGATGGTGGTCCAAGAAAAATTATTCCTTTTTCATTCAGAGCATCTGGAAGTTCTGGGTTCTCAGATGCGTGACCCCAGCCAGGCCAAACGGCAGAGACACGAGTTCTCTCTGCTATCTGTGACAGGTGAATTCACAGTATCAGCTAACGAACTGTACAAAGTGAAAAGTATGATGAAACTAATCCACAAGTAGGTGAAAAGGACCAGGATGATGAATTGTGCTAACCTCCACGATAAGTTGTACATTTGCGTAGTTGTTATTATTTGTTCCGCCGGGAACTTCTATGAATTGGTCAGCGATTCTTATGTGCTCTGCGTTTATCTTCAAGTCCTCCGGAGTCGCCATAGCAACCAAAAGAATAGCCTTCTCAGTCCCAAAGGTCTCCAAAGCCCATGTGCGAATGCTGCGCATGAACTTGACCGCGGCCATCCCATTGTTGGCAACTAGCACACTGTGTATTGGTGATTCGCCACCAAGCGCTCTACAGAATTCATCAACCTCTGATGGAGAAGATGGATGCCTCAAATTAGGCATCCCGTTCAGTATGCCGTTCATTTGGTAGGGTTCCGCCATTATTTCACCCTTTGACCTTCAGACTTCCTGGTAAATGCAAAAGAAACAGATTATCACGGCATCGTTTCTGACAAGCCAAACACAAATACATGAACATCCATAAATCATTACCACAATACTATTACTGCTATTCATCATCAGACGTATTTGGCATGTGCATAGGCAACTGTTAGTTTCTGAAATACAGTCCGGGAATTATAGTAACCAAGGTGTCGCTATTTAACCCGATCAAATTCCACGGCAGCAAGCGGAATAAGAAGAGCAAGAACACAGTGAGATTTTTTTCTAGGCAAGTGAATAGGTTGACTACGTATGTGACCACAGAAAAGTCCAGGGTAGAGGTGAGTCCAAAATTGCAAGCATAGAGGTGAAAACAGACCAAGCAAACGGGACCCCAATCCCGGCACGCCAGAAAACAAAACAACAAAGCTTCCAAAACCAAACTGAGAAAAGAAAGACGCGGCCTTCGCTTGACAAATTCCGCTCGGCAGCAGGCAGGATCACCCCCGACCCACCCAAGTGGCGCGCCGGCGACCCGCTCGACGGAATGCCGAGACGAGCTCGAGGCGCGGCTAAGAAGAAGGAAACGATCTAGGACCAGCACAGCGGCACTAAGCGGGAACGACGCAACATCGCATTTTTGGAGATAGATTTGGGTGGGAATGGCCGCCGGCGCACGGACCGCTGCAGAATTCGAAGACGCGTGCAGGGCCGAGCTACCAGCAGAGGAACGGAACAGAGCAAAACAGAACCGAGAGAAAGAGAGCGTACTTCCGTCCGTACTTATAGAGGCGCCTGCCCGGCGCCCGTTCGACGGGACGTCCGCGGCCGGCGCCCGCCGCCGCCGCCGCCGTCGAGGAGGAGGACGACGAGACCCCGCGACCCGATCAAGATCGAAGCGGCGCCTTAAATGCGCGCCAAGAAGCTACAGCGTGTGCTCCCGTGGGGAAGAGAGAGAGAGAGACGGGGGTGGCGACAGGGCGAGGTGGTGGTGCGTCCCGGCCCGCGACGCGGCTGCTGCTGCGGCGGTCGCGCCCGCGCGCGCTTTTTGTAACTGCCCGCTGCCGTGGCCGCGGCAGTGCGGCCCCACGCGGCACGGCCGGGCCCAGGGGACCAGAGCAGCCGGGTAGAGAGAGAAGGCGGAAGGTGTGATGAGAGAGGAGAGAGAATTTGTGTTGGCATTTTGACTGGGCGATGGGAGGGAGGGGGGCATGGGGAGGATGGTTGGAGGTTGGATCAACTACCCAACCCCCAGCCCCAGCCTGCTTCATCACGACGACATTCTCGTGCTCTCTCTCTCACCCCATGTGAAACTCGAACAAGATCTTCTGGTTTTAAGGAGAACGTCACAGGGTACTCTGACTTTGAGCGATTCTCAGATATGCCATCTGAAACGGGAGGTCCCATCAAAAGCAATATGAAATTGCGCAGTACAACTTCTACTGTAATTTTTGCTACAGTTCACAATACGATACAATTTGTACCATTTGCACACTGCGGGTACGTTTGGATCACTTCTCACAATAGCCCCGCCAAAACATTGGCTCGCCCACACGCTTTGGTTGGCGATTGTGAACTGATTTTAGATTTTGCACACACATTCATGTATTGATGTATTCGGGTATTTACACATGTACAATAGTAGCTCAGCTGCTAACAGAATCCTATCTAGGTACAAGTGATGGACCAGGCAGTAGTTGGGCGAAGCGATTCTGAAGGACTATAGCGCCGTCCGACAATACCGCTAACCGAAAACAGCTTGCTAACACCCCCCTCCCTGATCCCCGCTGCGTTGGTGCCAATGCAGAGATTGGTTCAAAATTTGTTGAACGTTGACGTAGGAAGCCCTTTTGTCATAACATCCACGAGCTACTAGCTGGTAGGAACGTGTACAACACGAACATCGTTGAGTGCCACCTTCTCATGGATGAAGTGTATGTCAAGCTCAATATGTGTGTGTCTGATGATGATGAATCGGATTGGACGTCATGTAGACGGAGGACACGTTGTCGTAGTAGACTACAGTGGCCTTGTCCATAGGGAACTGCAGTTCATCAAGGAGCTGACAAAGCTAGATGCATTCAGCCATTGCATTTGCCATGGTGCGATATTTAGCTTCGGCACATGATCGAGAAACTGTGGCTTGACGCTTAGACAACCAGGAGACCAAGGAGGAGCTAAGGAAGATGCAATAAGCCAAAGTGGAACGTCGTGTATCCGGACAACCTACTCACTTTGCGTCTGAATACGCGGTGATGGACATGGGCATAGAGGCAGAGATAGTGAGCCTCGAGAGACATTGTGCCCTTGATGTACCACAAAATGCATTTGACAAGGGTCATGTGAAGGTCTTTGGGATCATTCATATGGAGGCAAGTCTACTGGACAGCGTATGTGAGATCAGTTCAGGTCCTGGTTAGGTATTGCAATGCGTCGGTCAAGCTACGATAGTGTGAAGCATTAGGAAGTGGAGAACCACTAGAGCTGGACAGCTTTGGCTTTGTGTCAATCGGGGTGGAGATAGGCTTGCAATTGGACATGACAACACGAGTAAGAAGATCATTTGTATATTTGCTTTGAGACAAGAAGAAACTTGAGGAAGTCCGAGCAACCTGAATCTCGAGCAAATAATGTAGAGCCCCCATGTCTTTCACCTTGAATTCTACTTGGAGTTGGCGAATGATGTGCTAAAGAAGGTGATCGGAGGAAGCCGTAAGGATCATATCATTGACATACAGTAGAAGGTATGCCATGTCACCACCGTGCTGAGAAACGAACAAAGAGGAATCTAAATGTGTTGGATCAAACCCAATCGATGAGATGGATGTCTTGAACTGCATGTACTAGGCTCTAGGAGCCTATTTAAGGCCATATAGTGATTTCGACAAGAGGCAAACATCGTGAGACCGCTAAGCATTGATGAACCTTGTCAGCTGTTGACAGAAGATTTGTTCATTGAGGTTGTCGTGGAGGAAAGCATTGGACACATACAATTCATGCACGACCCAGCGTCGAGATGCAATGATGGACAAAATGGTCCCGATGGTTGCCAGCTTGACCACCGGGCTACAGGTGTCACCAAAGTTGATTCTGGGTCGTTGCCAGAAGTCACAAACGACCTAGCGTGCCTTGTACCATTCTAGCATGTCGTTGTGCCAAAGTTTATGCCAGAAAACCCATTTCCTGGAGACGACGATGGCATGGAGCGGTCGAGGCACCAGCTACCAAGTTCGATTGGATAGCAGCGCGTCGAATTCAGCTTGCATGGCATTGAGCTAGTTTGTGTCATGAAGCGTAGATCGAACCAATGTTGGAATCAGCAAGATCATGGTTGAGGCAGTGGCTATGTTGGCATACCGTTGGTTGGGCTTTAGGATGTCGCGCGTGATCACGTGTGATCATATGATGTGGAGGTACATTTGGTGCACGGACAAGAGGCATTGGAGAGCGACCGATTTGCGCAGATAATGATTGTGCCAACGGAGCATCGTGCATGGGAGCCAGAGCATCAAGAACCAAAAGAACGCACTTGAGTGAAGGTCGGTGGTGACCGTGCCAAACGTGGCATGCTTGGTGATGAAATAGGTCCCGAGAAGATGCATCTATGGTGCACTATGGTCTCGAGGCAAGACGATCCATCTGTTGTCGTGATGAGGGTGGGACCACAAAGGACGCTAGAGGATGGACGTCCAGTGGTGGAACAACCTCACCAAGCGCCGGTGCTGATGAAGAGGACGCCAGAGGGGGTGTCGATGGACACCCATGCTTGAACGGAAAATGTGGACTCATCGAACTGTATGTGGCGCGAAACAATTACGCGTCTCATTGTAGGATTGTAGCAATGATAGCTACAATGGTTTGTTAGGTAGCCGAGGAACACATAGGCAGTAGAGCATGATGAAAGCTTGTGTGGAGCTATCGATGCAATGTTAGGATAACATAGGCATCCAAATACATGTAGGTGAGCATAGGTTGGTGGATACCTAAAGACAATTTCAAAAGGAGTGAGCGATCCGGTGGTAGTGCAGGGTCTCCGATTGAGAAGGTAGGTGGCGGTGGCGAGTGCTTCTACCCAGAAAGAGACTGGCAGGCATGAGTGAAAAAGGAGAGTGCGTACACATTCATTCAATGTGCAAAGCATACGCTCGGCCTTCCCTTCAGTTGGGATGTGTATGGACATGACAGCCGCAAATACGATGCCTTGATCCAAGAAGAATCGGTGCATCACGTGATTGTTGAATTCGCGACCTTTGTCAGTTTGAAGGGCAAGAACAGGGCATTGAAATTGCATTTGAACATAAGTGTGGAAAGCGAGAAAAAACAAGAAGCACTTTGGATTTGAATCGTAATGGGAAAGTCTAGACAAAATGAGAGTAATCATTGATAATAACCAAATAGAATTGAAATCCGGAGTAGCTAATAACCGGAGATGTCCACAAATCAGGATGAATGAGCTAGAAAGGAAATGAACTAACTGTAGTGGAAGGTGAAAAAGGAAGTCGCACGTGCTTGCCTAACTAACAAGCATGAAAAATGTGCTTTGCAGATTTATTACATGAGAAAAACAAAGAGAATCCAATGAGTTTTTGATGGTTGCGCGACCAGGATGAGCGAGCCTTTGATGCCAGATGTTGCTAGAGGTGGTGAGGGCGGAGAGACTGACTAGAGTTGGCAATCCAGATGGGATAGAGATCACCGACACTGTTACATCGGAGGATCATTGTTCGCGTGCAATTGTCCTTGATAGAGAAACCAAGAGAATCAAATTTGGCTGACACATTGTTGTCACGTGTAAGGGCACGAACGGAGAGAAGATTTTTTATTAAATGTGGCAAAACAAGAACATTGTGAAGAGCTAATGGACCAGAAGAAGTAGAGATGTGTGTTGTGCTAGTGTGTGTAACTGGAAGAACATGTCCATTGCCAACAATGATTTGAGAAGAAGTAGAAATGTGCGTGGTGTTAGTGTGTGCAACTAGAAGAACATGTCCATTGTGAGAAGAAATAGAGATATGCGTGGTGCCAGTGTGTGTAACTTAAAGAACATGTCCATTGCCAACAATGATTTTAGAAGAATGAGAAGAGGGGTGGGGAGAAGGTAGAATACCGGAATTGGTAGCTAGATGCGAGGAAGCGCCGGTGTCCAGAAACAATTCCAATGAGCCACCAGAAGGAGCAGTGGAGGCACCAACATTGTTGAGGGTGTGGATCAAAGCCGACTGATCCCATGTCGATTGCGTCGGTGGAGCAGTGTGAGACGATGTGAGTGCCTACTGGGTAGGAGGCAAGCCTGGACATTTACCAAGGATGAATGTGCTAGGTGGACACCATGGCATAGACCATGCATGCACCATGCCCACCCACAATGAAGGAGTAGCAGAGGACGACCGAGCAACATCCCCAGGAATGTTGGACCCACTGCTGGTGGAGCCATTATTGTTGGAGGAGCCAGAATTCCAGGGAGACCGTTTCTTCTTCTTATTGGATCCAGATCTGTTGTTGCCTGAGTTACCGTCACCGGGAGGTGTAGAGTGACCGACGCACATAGCCTGGGCGGCCATCTATTTCTCAAACTCAACAGCCTGAATTTCCTCAAGAAGAATGGTGGACAACAAAGACGACAATAGGTCTTTGGCAGTGATGACATAAATAACATGGCAAAATTTGGGGTTGAGACCAGAAGGAGATTAAGGACTTTATTGTCTTCATGAACTGGTTGCCCGACATCGTGAAGAGCATCCACCATGGTTTTCAGGCGAAAGTAGTATTGCATGATGGAGAGATCACCTTGGCAAAAGCTCTAGAACTTAGCTTCGATGTATATGGGGACAAGTGAGCCTATTGTCGCAAAAGAGGCTCTTGATGGCATGCTAGACATCATAGGCGCTGGAGCCTGGCTTCATCACAAGATTGAGGACCTTGTTAGAGATTGCAATGTATAACCAATTGACAACGGTAGAATTGGCCATCACCCATTCAAGGTCAATAGAAGCTTGTGATGGTGGGGTGTTGATGTGAGCACCAATAGCGAATTTGCCGAAGAGGGTATCAAAGAATTTGTGCCATCAGGAGTAATTGGAATCGAAGAGATCAAGAACAATGGGGACAAGGACTTGATGCTGACCATTTGGATCGCATAAGAGTTCGATTGGGGAGCATGGTCATCGCCGGTGATGCGTTTGTAGCAAAAATAGCCCTATTTGATCATGATTGTGATTTTGGTGATTAATGACAACATAGTCATTGGGACTAATATGTTTATCAAGTATATACTTTAGTAGGTCTCATGTATGCAATACATGAAGAAACCACTGAAGCTGGGACAAAGTCTGATTGAATTGGAAAAGTCCTAATAAGATTTGTCTCACCGCATGGTCCGGTGTAGAGGAGTTTGCACTCACTAGAGCATTATATCTAGAGGCTATTAGCTTCACCAGATAGTCCGGTGTTATGACCGATTGCACAGCGGAGTATTTCTATCAGTAGAGTTAAAGGAAGTTCAACACACCTGAAGGTCTGGTGATTGAAAATGTACTCATCGGAGTATTGCGTCGGAGCATTTGTTGCAGAGAATGTTGCAACTGTTGAAGACAGAAGATTAAGGCACCAGATGGTCCGGCGATGAAGCAAATATGCAAATCAGAGCATTTAATAGAGTGTATGAGAATTCTCAGAAGATGGTATTGTACACACCAGATGGTCTGATGATGAAGGAATGACAACATCAAAGTATTTCCCAGAAGTAAAGAGATTGATTCGATTAGGCTCAAGTCCACACACATGATAGTTCGGTGATGAAAGTGAAGGATACACCAGACAATCTGGTGTTCAGAATATTTTTGAGTGGGGTTCTGACGGCTAGTTGCTGATGTTGTACTCACCGGATGCGGTGCTTATACTACTGTTGTCACCGGATCATTCGGTGTTCACAGTAAAGTTAAACCATTGGAGCAACAACTAGTTGGCGGGTTTGAGGTTATAAATACCCACCTACTCAGTCACTTGAAGGTGCTGAAATTCGGAGAAGCCCATATACACTTGAAAAGATATCCAAGCTATCAAAGTGCTAAAAGTGTTTATCCAAGACAATTAGCACATCATTAGAGAGTGATTAGTGCTTAGAGGCCTAGAGATAAGTGCTGCTAGGTTCTGCAACATAAAGAGTGGATCAAGGAGTGATTAACCGTGTACCGAGAGGTATGCCAACGTTTTGGAGTCTTGATGACTCGCCGGTAACTTATTGACCCTCTGTCTTGGTGTGCAGCGATGGCAAGAAGAATGTGCGGGGACATGGAGTCCTTATCTTTGTGATTAAAATTTCGAAGTGAAGATGATGTATAAGTGACCGGAAGAGAGGTTAGTGGTGAGACCTCATCTTGGTGGCTCATCGTGCTTGAGGCCTTATCTTGGTGACTTGGTAGCTCAAGAGCTGTGATCGAAAGAGATTTGACGATCAGGAGCATATCTTTTGTGGAGCTCTAACGTGGACTAAGGATGGCTTATGTGCCACCAATACCACAGGATAAAAATCCCTTATGCCGAGTTTGTCTCTCTACCTTATTTATATTTCCGTATTTAAATACTTGCAATTTACCTTGCTAGAATAGATTGCAATTCTCCTGAGCGGTAGAGTAGACACACTAGATAAATTTAAAACATATTTAGATAGAAATTAAGATAGATTTATCTTGTGAAGTTTTTGGAGCTACTAATTTCTAAGTATCCTAATTTACCCCCTCTTAGAACATCACTGTTTCTCACAGCGTCCAAGAGAGGAGGGTGGGGAGGAAGAGGAATCACTGGCGTTGGAGGCCATGGCAGTGAAAGATTGGTGCGCGAGAAGGCTATCAATTACGGTTTGAACCTGCTCTGACACCATGAACTGGTTTTAGGTTCTGCATACATATTCATGTATTGATGTATTGGGGTATTTATATATGTACAAGAGCAACTCAGCTGCTAACAAAATCCTATCTAGGCACACGAGGGAGAGGAGGCGTGCGAATCCTACGGAGTGCCGGCAGAGTGATTTTGAAGGACTACAGTGCCATCCGACAATACCGCTGATTGAAAACAGCTCGGTAACAGTTTGAATGACCTTCGATAATTGGCTCGCTCAACCTCACGTTGGCGTCAGCAGGCTATTTTCTTGCCAACTCATGGGTGGACACGGGCACAAAAATCCTCCGCAAAAAAAAGTTGGCGAGCCAACGCTTTGGTGGGATTAACCGACGTAATCCAAACGTGCCCTACAACCTCTATAATTTGCTACTGCAAATCCCTGATCACATAGTCATAGATGACTATTCTTCTATCATTTCGCCCTTGCAAAATCGGAGGATCCAATATTTGTATCCGTGTCCTTTCACCTTAGAGTAATATCGATGTTGATGAGAAGGAGCTCGATGTGCAAGCCTGAGAGACCGACCCTCGCTGCTGGGTTCGACGGACTTCTGTCCCGGCGATAGGAAAAAGCAGCTTGCCGTTCCGAACTATCTGTACTTATGACGACGATGGATTGGACGCTCCGGCCCGGCCGTCGTCCTCGACAGTTAGCAGTTGGCCTCGACGGGAACCAAGGTGATGTCACTGCTACTAGTGCAACTAGAACAATTGACAGTTGGAATCAATGAGCAAGTCTTGTGTTTCCCTCAACATGATTGTGGAGTCGCGTTGTCGTAGTGAGAGAGGATCCTAATTGTCACAGTTTGAACTAGACCAATTTTTACTAACATTTGTTTGATTCGCCACGGTAGCAAACTTTGGGCAAACAACTTGTGAACCCCTTACCATGTTTGTTTCATTCTCCTCAAGCATCCAAATGGGAGTGCCTACGTCTCTGTGACGCCTCTCGAAGTGCTCAGAGTAGACACGATTTGCCTGTCATTTTTCTCGATTGCAAGGGTTTCGGACCGGAACTTTCTCTGGATTTTGACTTTTCTCTTATATCTCATTTTCGAGCATATAGCTAAGTAAGAAACGGGTAAAAACACCTCTCTCTCTGTGTTCTCTTTACATGCAATTTTCCCTTAAAAAGAAACTAGGATTTCCTTAAACTTGCTGCAAAATCAGGAACCGGGACTGATGAGTATACTGCCACAGCAGTTCGTGCATCACACGCGGCGGATCAGGACAAGCGGGGGCGGCAGGCATCTGGTTGATGGCACACCCGCACGTCTTAAACGCCCACGCGCTGGCCGCCGGCTTGTTGTCGCGCCTGCCTCGCCACGGCATTGATGGGGAGGGTTGGCGTGGCGTGGGTGGCCCCGTCGTGGCCTCCTCCCTCCCTCCCTCCTCTCCTCTGGCCCTGGGCCCCCGAGTTTAACTCGCCTTGGAGACGAGCAGTTAGGCTTCATGGCTCTAATTCAGAACACCTGGGCCACCTAGGAGCAAATGTTCCATCAACGCCTGCCTGCCTGCACTTGCAAATTGCAATGGCGTTAGAAGCGCCTCTCAGCCCTTCATCAATGGCGGCGGTTAGGGCTTAATGGACACAGGTGTTTGATTAACCATGGCTTGGTTGGTAATAGGTGCCGTCGAGCACCTTGCCTGCCCACTTGGGCTTTAATTTTGATGTTCGTCTCCTCATCTACGTGTTCTCTTTAGAATGCACATCTTGCCCTTCAATTTGTTTGTGTAACATTTACCCGATATTTCAGTTTATTGCTGTACGAGTTGAGTAATCCCAATTTCAGAATCAAAAGCTTGACTAGCCAACTGAAACTGAAACAATAAAAAGAAAGACAAAAGCCAACAGTTTTGGTTCACTGCTTCAGTTATTACTACCTAAGTAGTACTAATGCTCTTCACATATGCTCACGGGATACGCTGGAATAAGTCAACTACTGTACAAATCATGTCCACTTTAAATTGTCAGAACTTGATGGTCGAGGACAAATGTTTTCTTCAACACAAAACTACTGTCTTTATGACTGTGCGCGACACCGGCTAGGTTAGCTTGTTTGGTTCACAGCCACGTATAGGAGCACTCTGAGATAGACATGTTTGATCGACTTAAGCACTCGTTTAGTTGGCAGTTGCAGATATGGCACAACTCCTTTCTAGCTAACTGGGTCTCACACGTAAATGAGTATGGCAAGATTCTTTTTGCACATACCAAAATGTGGCGCCGATTTTGGTAATCTAACTTAATTGAGTTTTATGATAATGGAACCTTATTAGTAATCAACACGCCAGCCTTCAAACTTCAAAGAAATGTCCATCAAACCGTTTTTCAAGACACGAAGGAAGACTACCTAAAAACCCTGTGTGTGCAACTAACATTCAGAACCACAATAATCTGAAATTTTCGCTGTGTCAGTCACTCAGTCAGCCAGCCATATGATTCTCACGCAAGCAAGTGATGTTGTCCTTTCCCGGAGCCGGAGTTCAACCTGCAACTTTGCAAATAATGGATGTGATTGGACTGGAAGGGAAAGAAAGAAAAAAAACACAATACACAGGAGAACTAGAGCCTGAGCTGCAGACTGCAGTTCCGTTTGGAGGCCACCAGATTGGTGAGGTGTGTGGTGGAGGCTGTCAGCCGAGGGTAGGTTTCAGGTAGCTTGTTGTTTTCCTACAACTATTCACATAAAGAACTGGTTGGTTGCTGCCTGCTGGGTAGAGAGAGAGGGGGTTTCCAAAAAATCCTGATCACATAATTCAGCTGCTGCGTAGAACACAAAAGTAGGTTTGGATACTCGAAGAAATGCAAAGAGAACGACGGCATTTATTCTTTCGAGAACACAGGAGGGTTCCTGCAACCTGCAACTAGCAACTAGCAATTTACGAAACTAGAGTAGGGCCGAGGAACAGGGAGACATCAACGAAGAGGCAGCCGTAAATGGCGAGAATATTTCACTGAATGGGCCGGGATCTCCTTCTGTTGGGCCTTCCCACCCCCTGGGTTGCCTCCACAACAGGCTTCAGAACAACATTCTGTGCTGGTCGAGGGCCTTGTGGTCTACTCCCGATGTCGGACGCCTTCCAGGCTCGTGACCGATGCATCCCATCCCGGACCATCATCACCAGAGGCCCGAATGACTGCATCCCATGCCGACTTCCTCCCGAATCACTTCCCAGTCCAACAAATTCAAAAACAACGAAAGAAGTCCCTCCCGCCTGGGACCGCGCCACACCATAGAAGACGTATTGCGAGAATCAGAGTCGAATGCCCTGATCCTCCCCTACCGATGGTCCGACGGTCCCTGTTGCGTTCTCTGGGAGTCATTGATGAGCATGCGTGTGTCGATCTAGCAACACAAGATAGCTACACCAGGTTGTTCAGTCAACCTCTGTCCAGGGAGCACATTCACGCCTTGGTGGCTCTTTCTGTATGGACTCCCCCGGTGGTGGAGTTTGATTCCCCTGAGGTGATGGCCACCATGTCATGCTAGATTCGGGTGTTGTTTGATCATTTTTTCCGTATAAGAATCATGAATCCATACTATATTTTGGTATGGAATGTTTGCGGATTGAACTCGACTGCGCGACAGGACAATGTTCGTGTTTGTCACGTTCCAAATTCCATAATCACATAATTAAGCATAATTATACTTCTTAAGTATTATGTTTAATTTTGTGTAATTCGTTTTGTGACTCTAGAGCGATTCGTTTAAAGTTATTTAGATGAGAGAAAGAAATTCGGGAAAGAAAAGAATTAAAGTCGCGGTTAAAACAGACCTCTTTCTCTCTAACATGTGGGACCCACCGGACCCCACACCTTCTCCACTTCAAAAGGAGCAGCTCACCTGCTCCCTCTCTCTCCTCCCTCACTCCCACACGTGCAGCAGCAGCTGTAGCTTCCCCTCCCACTCAAGCTCTCACTCCCTCTCTCCATTTCTCTCTCAAATCCAAGCTCTAGAGAAGGATTGAAAGTATGCATATGGTACCATTGCATTCTTGAACTCATAAGCTACTCATCCATCCAATTCATTTTTGTTTTCTCGAAAGATTCGAGCCGGGTTTGATGTCTTTTGGTGTTCTTGGTTGAAGCACAAGGAACACCGGAGTTCTTCGATTTCCCTCTATTTCCTCCACTTTCCGACGGTCACCCAACTCCACAAGCATCTTGAGTAAGTCTCTTAGGCACCCCATGGCAAGAATTTGTGTTTTGGTTGATTGATTTCGAGTTTTTAGCAAAATTCATGAGTTTTAAAGGTTTTGGACCAAAATGAGGATTTAGATGAGATTAGTTAGGAATCGAGTTGCTAGGTTGATGAGTGAATTCAAGACTCCATAAACCATCTCAAACATTTTCCTCTTTAGTTTGGAAAAGATCGCAAATCGATTTTGCAAATTTTTCCCCAAATCAGAGAAGTTCTGGGCAGTGAGGAGTATCCGCATAAAAGTGCGGATAGTTCGCACAAGTGCGGAGGGTCTGCACTTTCTGGGAAAATGACAATTTGAATTGTATTCAAGATTTTCTTAGGGTTAAGTTACAAAGTTAGTTTAGAACCCTTGGTATGGTATATGCTCAGGAGTATGTAGCATAGAATCAAGTTTGGAGTTAAATCGGTCGACGAATCGTCGAAAACACATTTTTAGCCCAGGTCCGGAGTGTCCGGACAAAAGTTCGGAGGGTCCGCATATGTCCGGAGTATCTGGAGAAAAGTCCGGATAGTCTGGAGTTTGCCTGAGTTGCGCAATGTCCAAATGTTCCACATAATTTTGCGGATAGTCCGCATATGTCCGGAGGTTCCAGATAATTCTCCAGAGGTTCCGCACTTCAGCAACTTTTCAATTGGTTTGAGTCCCAATTTTTGTTCTAGCTTGCATGTTTGCACTTTTAACATATTTTGTGCATCTTATGGCATGCATTGTTGCATTTCATCCATACTCATGGCATTGCACACGTTATTCTTTTTAGAGATCGCCGAACCGACGATCCCGGTGAGCGAGGGCGATCTGGAGGCACCCCACCTTTGTGAGCCAGTGCATCAAGGCAAGCAACTAAGCATATTGATCCCTCTTGTGTAATTGGATAAGTCTAAAATTGATGAAATATGCTTATGTATGTATGCATGCTTAGTGAGTCAGTGTCGATTACCATTGGGTAGAACCTATGTCGATTGCATTTTTCTTCCATGAATACTTGTGTATTTACTTTCCTTGTAGCCTGGAGAGGTTGTCAATGTCTAGGTATGAGTTCGACTTATATGCTTAGCTATGCTTAGGTCATTCGGTAGAAGTCGAACGACGGCGCATTCCGTTGTTCATGAGCATAAGACCTCCTTATGGTTACATACACTTGTTGAGGTTGAGATGGTTGTATAAGTGGTGAGAATGAGACAAGGTGTGGGCGGTGCTAGGATGGTGTTTTGTCCTGCCCGGATGTGGAGTTCCCCTGGGTAGGTCGGTGTAGGAAAACCGGACACCGTAGGCCGCTTGCATCGTTTAAGGCCTATCATCGGGGTAGTTGGATTTAGCACTTGCCTTACTCACCACATGCCGATCTAATGGTAAGGCGAGTCTTCGCAGCTGTGACTTTGTGGGCGTGGACATCGACGGTGTGAGCGGGCAGGCTTGTAAGCGGTACTAGTTTGCTCCGGGAGTAATTCTAGTATCGCCGCGCCGAGTGATGCATGCCCCAGACGTTGGGGCTGGTTGGGAAAGGTTGTCACGAGTACCCCCTTGTGTGCACTTTAGCGGGTGACACAAGCCGTATGGTCCTCGTGTCGTGTGGGTCCAGGAGTATCCCCCTGCAGGGTGTATAAACAGTTCAAACTGCCGCGCTCTCAGCCATGAGCATGCTATTGTTTCATTTGCACCTGGTTGTAGAGTTTCGAGTATGGTTTGTGGTTCAGTATGTGGGAGATGGTGATGTGGGCACTTGCTACTTATTGACATACATGTTGTTACAGTTACACTTGTTTAGTTGTTAGATGCAGGGTAGTTTTCATATGTTTTGGTAAAGTTTCAGTCGCTCACACATGTCTAGGATGCTTAGTGCATATGTTTTACTTAACCTATGGTTCATCCTTGCTAATGATCAATGCATAATCCTTGGAGTTAAGCTATGTATATGTGCTCTATATGGTTTAAGTCTTATGAGTACCTTCGTACTCATACCTGCGCTTTCAGGTACTCCTGTTGCTGAGGGAGAGGCGGTGTTTGGCTACTTCGTGCCCGCAGATGCAGGTGGTGGAAAAGAGTAGTGCATCCTACTCTGGGTGGTCGTGCTTTTGTGATGGAGCCTAAGGGCATATGGCTCCACCCCCTTTTGTTGTATAGCTTTTAGTTTTCCACTGCTTAGTTCTTTTGCTGGTTAGGAGTTGAGCAGGTTTTAATCACCTCCTAGCTCTTTTTTGCTGTAATTGTGATAACTTGTGCATGCTTAAGAACTTGTAATATAATATTAATTAATCGCTCTTTCTTAAGCTTTGTTGTGATGTACATGTTGGAAGGGCATGTGTTCCGATGCTGGGCATAAAACATGTGCTGGGACTACTGGGATGATATTTTGATTAATCATCGAGGTTGTAATTATGAATAATGATCCTCCTGATGATTAATTAGAATATTATTTGGATGGTTCCTCACAGTGTTGCTGTGGACTCCTCGAGGGCTGACATAGTATGTTTCCAGGAGAGAAAAAATGGCTGATATTTCACAATGGCTGATGCTTTCAATGCTCGTCCCGGGTTTCAGCAACTTTGTGTTCTTGTCAGCCCAGAACACCCGTAGAGGAGCGTTGATTGC
This sequence comes from Phragmites australis, assembly GCF_958298935.1. Taxonomy (NCBI): domain Eukaryota; kingdom Viridiplantae; phylum Streptophyta; class Magnoliopsida; order Poales; family Poaceae; genus Phragmites; species Phragmites australis. The sequence continues at coordinate 16,163,247 of NC_084941.1, read as the reverse complement.
TTGGAGAGATGGGGTCTGCTAGGCCATTTCCTCATGTGTGGATGATTTTTCTACGTCGGTCCAGTTCATGGCAGCTGATGGACAGAGCTGGTGGGTTAACCAACGTGTACGGGCCTCAGGTAGATGCGAAGAAATTACTCTTCTTACAAGAGCTGTGGAGCATCCGTACCAAATGCACTGGTGCGTGGATTGTTGCGAGAGATTTCAATTTAATATACCGTGTGGAGGATAAAAACAACCTAAACATTGAACACGCCATGATAGGAAGGTTTCGCCATTTTCTAAATGATACCAAGCTCAAAGAGCTCCCCCTCCTCGACTGAAAATACACATGGTCGAATGAAAGAGACTCGCCAACCTTGGTCAAGCTGGATCATGTTCTGCTCCATGGATTGGGAGCAGATGTTTCCAAATTGTCTACTACAAAGTGCGACGATAGAGGCGTCTGATCATCGCCCTTTGCTACTCAGTCTACGGGATAATGTTATAGGCAAGCGACATTTCCATTTCAAGTCGTTTTGGCTGAAGATGGATGGATTTCTGGAGGAGACCTCTCAGGTTTAGGCTGAAATAGCAGCTCGACCATGCCCAATCGAGACACTCTTAGTTAAATTCAAAGCACTCACCAAGGCACTGCAAAGTTGGGGAGAGAAGAAAGTTTGTCATATTCAGTTGCAACTGCAATTGGCAAAGAAAATCATACACCAACTGGAGATTGCACAAGACTCTAGACAGCTGTTAGATGATGAACTTTGGCTTCATCGCAGTCTCAAGAAACACTGCCTCGAGTTAGCTTCCTTAGAGTGCATAATTGCTCAGCTCTGCTCACGGCTGGGATGGCTCAAAGAAGGTGATGCAAACATAGCCTATTTTCATCTCCATGCACAACATCGTAAACGGAAGAACTTCATTCCAAAGTTGATAAAGGGTGATCAAGTCCTCACTAGCCATGAAGATAAGGAGCAGGCTATTTCTGAGTTTTACTCCAATTTCCTGTGCTTGGGTGAGCAGCGAGAGCTAACCCTCAATCTTAGTGAATTGCAGCCCCATTCACCGAGGAAGAGGTGTGGTCAACCATCAAGCATATGCCATCAGGCAAAGCTCCCGAGTGGGATGGTTTCACGGGCAGATTCTACAAAGTTTGTTGGGGAATCATAAAAAAATGATATCATGGTGTCCTTGGTAGCAATGCAGCATGGAAACGTCAGGAATTTGTAGCTTTTACACGGTGCCTTCTTGACTCTCTTGCCAAAGAAAGAAGGCACCGTCCAAGTCAAAGACTATTAGTCTCATTCGCATTTTTGCCAAATTGGTTGCAAAACTTATGGAGAATCGGCCGGCAGGAAGGCTGAAACATATGTTGTCCCCAAATCAGAGTTCTTTTGTGAAAGGTCGATGTATTCATAACAATTTTTTGTTGGTACATTAGACTGCAAAATTCCTACAACGACAAAAAGAGCCTCGCATTCTTCTGATGCTTGACATCTTGAAGGCCTTTGATTCCGTTTCATGGTTGTTCTTATTGGAGGTTCTCCATTTCCTGGGATTCAGCCCTGTTTAATGCACTATGCTCTGTGGTTTGCTAGCTACATCAACCACCAAGGCATTTCTTAATGGCATTCCAGGAAAGGAGATGCAACATTAGCATGGATTGTGGTAGAGGGACCCTTTGTCCCCGATGCTATTCAGCCTCGTTATGGGCGTGCTCAATGCCTTGATCCATAAGGCCAGTGCTGAGGGCTTGCTACGACCCCTCTCCTCTAGAAATATTCAGCATCGAGTGTCCCTTTATGCTGACGATGTTGTCTTGTTCCTCCAGCCAGTCATTACGCATATCGACATGATCAAGGAGCTCCTACGGATTTTTGGCATTGCCTCCAGCCTTAAAACTAATATTCAGAAGAGCAGTGTCACGCCGATTTAGTGCACTAAAACTAAGCTAAACATAATCATGGATCACCTCCCGTGTGAGATCAAGGAATTTCTATGCAAATACCTTGGGTTGCCATTGTCTATCCGGAAACCAACAAAAGCACAATTGCAGCCAATCATTGATAAGATTGCAGATTAGTTACCTAGATGAAGGCCTCGCTTGTTAACCATGCTGGACGGTCCATCCTGGTCCAAGTGGTTATGATCTTCATGTTAGTCTACCATGCTATTACTTTGGACCTACTGGGTTGGACCATTAGAGCAATTGATAAGTTTCGATGAGCTTTTCTATGGAAAGGGAGAAAATAACCTAACAATAGTCACTGCTTGATAGCTTGGCCAAAAGTATGTTGACCACGAGAACTCGGCAGGCTTGGAATTCATGATCTACCTAGACTATGCTGGGCACTACGGATGTGTTGGTTACGGCTTAATAAACCCAACCAGAGAAGCCATGGGCGGACTTCACCGTACCGATCCACCTCAATTCCAAAGCTCTCTTTGCTATCTCGATGGTCACCATGGTTGGCAATGGTAGCAACACCCTCTTCTGGATGGATAGATGTATCCATGGGCAGGCTATTGCCAATCTCTCACCACACCTCTTTGCCTTGGTCCCTAAGCGTTTGACTGTTACGCACACGGTCCAAGAAGCTCTAGTGGACTGCCGGTGGATCCAGGACATTCGAGGGGCGTCTTCTGTTATGGCCATCTCGGAGTACCTCGACGCCTAGGATTTAGTTGCGAATATTATGCCCCAGCCTGATGTACCAGATCAACACCAATGGAGGTTTCCGAAATCAGGTCAGTACTCGGCAAGGTCAGTTTACGAGACCTTCTTTCATGGTGTCATCAGTTTTGAAACATGGAAGCATGTATGGAAATCTTGGGCACCTCGGTGCTCTCAATTTTTCTTTGGTTAGCCATACACCACCGGTGTTGGACAACAGATAGGCTATCTTGACGAGGGCTGTCACACCCGGGAAGTTGCCCATTATGTGACCAGGCTGTTGAGACTATCTAGCATGTCCTCACAACTTGCTTCTTCGCAAGGCACATATGGTTCTTCCTATTTTGGCGATTTGGTCTTCCGGGTGTCACGCCATAGCCTAATGATGAGGTGTTTAGTGATTGGTGGGTAAAGACAAGCAACATGCTCTCCAAACCTTTGAGGGCTGGTTTAAACTCTCTAGTGATACTCGGCGCTTGGCGAATCTAGAAGCATCACAATGATTGTGTTTTTAATAGTGCGACACCGTGTGTTCCGAAGGTGCACCAAGCTGGTGATGAGGCCCGGCTGTGGTGTGACGTTGGGGACAAAGGGCTTTCTCAGTTGGTCATAGGTCGTGCTTAGTGCATTTTTTTTCAGCCTATGTGGTCGTTGTCCTATAGGTCAGTTTGCATGTTTGAGTGATTGAAAAGGGGTGGTGTAGTGTTGTATGTGAACTTCTTCTTCTTAATGCAATGATACATATCTGTCTTGCGTGTTTGAGAAAAAAAAAGGAGGGTTGGGTCTCTTTGTATAGAATGATGGCATTTAGATTGACCAAAACCAGCGAGTCAATGGTGATTAAAAGGCAAAGAGAGAAAGTCGGACCTCTTCCCTATGCCTCTTCACTGCTACAAAACAGTTCAGTAAAGATGACTAAAAAGTACAAACAGACAATTTTTGTATGAACGGAAGTGTTGGAAATAAATAAGATATTGTAGATGGTTTGTCAATTGTCTACTATAACAAATCATTGCAGACGGCTACGACAAAATTTGTTTGCTTTGTGGATAATATTGCAGACGATTATTTGGTTAACCGTATGACATGTGGACAATATTAAGTTGAGTTGAATGTTGTCACCTGGGGTCCTCCTTATATGATTGAACCAACTGCTGTCACTTGAGGTCCTTCTATGATCGAACCGTCTTCTAATGAATCGACAATACTTGGTTCCATATTACAGACATCTCTTTTTGGGAACCGTCAACTGACTGTTCCATATTACAGACAGTTCTCCTTGGGAGCCAACAACAGTTTATTCCATATTACACATGGTTCTCCTTGGGAACTGACAACATTGGTTTTATATTACATACAATATACAGTAGGAGCAGTCTGGAATAACTCAACTAATTCCAGATGGCCCCTCCTTGTAACCGTTTAGAATAACCATGACACCAGCTATTCATATAATTGCATACCGACTGCTAGTCTCAGGTATGCTAGCCCTGCCACATGCATATATATATATATAAATATCACAGAACCAACACATATACATAGATCAACCATAATATCACAAGTACATACAAAACTATCACATCACAAGTCCATTCAGTGTTCAATCTTCATTTTGGATCAACTTGTAGCAAATCGTTACAATTATTAGATAAAGGAAAACAATGGTATTACTTTTACAATCAGTCTATGTGGATTTCCCTTTTCTACTACTAGAACCCTTGTTACTCGGGGAGAGATCAATTGAGTTGATAAAAAGTTGAGATGAACCCTTCCAAAGCATCCACATGATTTTGATACCTCCTGAAGCAAGCACCCAAGTAACAATGTACCGATTCATAGCATTCAGGCCAAGTTGAGTAAATCCCATGCTTTCGGTCATAAAACACAACATTCTACGCCATGGACCTTTACATAGTTACAATGTAAATGGAAATTCTAGAACTATTTAAATAAATAGGAATTGCCACACAATGAACCCTATAATTACACTAGGAGCTATCACATTTCATCTCACTAAGCCATTTTTATTAGGGAGCATTAAAAATCCTCCCATTAATCATGCAATCATACATAACTTATAACAAGTAGTAGATTGCGTAAAAAATTACCGTGAGAATGGTAGCAAGAATACTCACATCGCTTAGATTGTCTATGTTGTGGAGGACGTCGAGGGCACGACAACATGTGGTGGAGGAGGTCGACGCCGGTGTGGCGCGGTGGAGGACGTCAGGACTAAGGTGGTGCAGTGGAGGACATCATGGTTGGGGCGGCGCAGGGGAGAATGTCAGGCCGGGGAGACGTGGTGGGGGAGGTAGTGACCGAGCAGCATGGTGAAGGACATCAAGGTCACGACAACGCGCGATGGAGAACATCGGGGTCGGAGTGGAACAGTGAAGGATGTCAGGGCTGAGTGGTGTGGTAGAGGATGTTGGGCCGGCGCGATGCGGTGAGGAGGTTGTAGCCGAGCATTGTGGTGGAAGGCTTTAAGGCCACGATGATGCGTGGTAGAGAATTTAGGGCCAGGGCGGCGTGGTGAGGAGGTTGTGACTAAGCAGCATGGTGGAGGACATCAAAGTTGCGACAACACGGTGGATGATGTTGGGGCCGGGGGAGCGCAGTAAAGGATGTCAGGGCTTGGTGGTGCGGTGGAGGACATTGGGCTGGGGTGGTGTAGTGAGGAGGTTGTGGCTGAGCGTCGCAGTGGAGGGATTTGAGCTGTCACTCAGTTGTTGTTGGCCTCGTCCTCATGGTCGAAGGAAACAGTAAACAACAGCCAGCTGAACGACAACAAAGGTGGCGACTCTAGCAGGAATTGTGATGATGAGGATACCATGGTGAAGTGAGTGTAGTGAGTGAAATGTGACTGCGTGATAAAACCCTAACCGACTCCCACACAATTATATCACTCCCACCAAACATAATGCAGACAAGTATAATACAAAACCATATGCATTTACATGATGTTTCACCTTCCACACATATGGACTACGGTTCTGGATATAAGTCGACTGTAATATTTTGACATAATGTAGATGCATACTACTGAAGAATGTTTGCAATATGTTCTCGACAGTTGTAGCCCAGCCGCCTACTTTGTCTCCTCCATAGTAGATGGTTTGCTTCCTCAACCATCTATTGTATGTCACTGTTTGCAGACAGACTGTTGTAGAATGCATCTGCATTATGTTTCTAGTAGGTTATTCTGTTTGGCCCAATTTTAATTGGGTCATTTGCATATGGTCTTATGTAGAGCCATCTGCAATAAGCTTATTGAAGACGTGTTTTAGAAACCGTGTGCTATATCGGTTATGACACTTTCTATGATAGTTTATCTTCTTCTATCATCACATGTTTTTTCCTTATAAAATTGAATTAGTTTTTGTACTAAGTGGATAATTAGGTGGATTCTGGTGCGGTGTTGTTCTTGGAGCAGTAGGTAGATCATGCATGCCTACCTCATCCTCTCAACACCACATAATGAAATGGTGGAATCTAAAAGAATAGAAAAAAGAATAAGTAGAAAGGAGCACAGAATCTAAAAAAATAGAAAAAAAAATAAGTAGAAAGGAGCACAGAGGTACAAGAAACTATAACATTTGAAACCTATTTCAGTTGAAACCGGAGTTCATAAAGGCTTTAAACTTAAAGACATTGTGACTGAGGCGCACAAAGCGTACCGTTATACTTCTGTTCAATTGATTTTTGAAGCCCAATGTAGTTTGTTTCTGCTCCTTGGATATGATTGTCACAAATTTAAAACTAGAATACTTCCCTGCTGGAAGGATTAATAAAGTGAACATTCATCAATCAGAGAAATATATGAGTCAAACGTATTGTTGTAATTGCGCGATGACACTTTGCTTGCAGTATTCCATCTCATCTGGGGTCTCCACAAATGAGATGTATTTGATCGTGATAGGTATTAGGTGAATCTACTTAAATCGAAATATAAGCAAGTCGATCAAGAAAGAAAAATAAATGCAATTTTTGAAGGACAAAAAGAAGCTAAGGTATGGTAATGGATACAGCAAACACAATAAAAAGTAGAAGCTATGGTAACGGGTACAACAAACACAATAAAAAGGAGGAGCTAATACTACTATTTTGGTCTATCGATCAACTAGGTTGGATAAAATTTAGGTGTCAAACATATAAATGAAGCATTAAACCAGTTATCTTTTACAATATAATATTGTTCTATGCTCCATGTTCCCTACTTGGAGGTAGGTTAAACTAATTTTAACGTTTGAGAATAGGAAGATCCATTCAAATTATATAAAACCTAGGTACGAAGAACCCAAGCCAAAAGGACCAAGCAAAGTTGATAGGAGTACACCACAGGTAGTTACAGCTGACAAACATGTATCAGAGCTCGAACTCTCCATATAGCCTATTTGGGAACGCTGATATCATCGTCTAACCAATCTTAATATTTTGGACATACAACATATTACAATAGGTCATGACCTTACGGGTGGTACGCTGTAGCGAAAATGGTTATATTAGGTTATAATTGTGATTTTATGATTAATGATAATATAGTTACTGGAACTAACATCTTTATCAATAATATATGTTAGTAAGTCTCATGGATTATATACATGAAGAAGCCACCGAAGCTGGGACAACGTCTGGTTGAATTGGAAAAAGTGACTACACCGGATGGTCCGGTGCTCAGGGTATTTGTACTTACCGGAGCATCTCTATCAAAGGGGGACAGAGGTATGGAAGCCTCGTGGGATAGTTCGGTGATGAAGCAAGGCAATATCGGACAATGAACAGTACAAAGATGAAAAAACAGAAGATCCCGGCGGATAATCCGGTGATTGATTTAAACACACCAAAGGAATGCACCGGAGCATTGTTGACCAATGGGGAGAATGCAGTGACCTCATTGGAAGGTTCGGTATTCTGAAGATTTGTACACTGGAGCATATTTTCCAAAGAGGGTTGCACTAGCTCGGCTGGCTGAGATAACGCACCGGATGGTCCAGTGATGAAGTGATGTGCACCAGAGAATATACCGGAGCGACTTACACAGAGAAGATGTTGTTTCGGTTGGCTAAGGTATATTCACCGAAAAGTCTGGTGATGAAAGTGGAGTATACACCGAAGTATCCGGTGTTCACAGAGGTTTGAGTGGGGTTACAACGGCTAGTTTGTGAGAGTATACTCACTAGATGATCCGGTGTTAGTACTACTGTTCTCACCGGATCATCTGATGTTAATAGCTTTTTAGAACCGTTGGGTTAATAGTTAGCGCGCGAGTTTGAGACTATAAATACCCCTCCACTTAGTCATTTAAGTATGCTGGAGTCTAGAGAAGTTCATAATACACCTAAAAAGACATTCAAGCCACTAAAATGCTTAAAGTGATCATTTAAGGTGATTAAGCACAAGATTAGTGAGTGATTAGTGCTTATAGGCCTAGAGAGTGAGTTGCTAGGTGATTGCTTCCTAGAGAGTGGATCAAGGAGTGATCCAATAGGGCATATTAGAGTTTTGATAACTCGCTGGCAAACTTTTACCCTCCGACTTAGTGTGCAGCGGAGGCAAGGCGATTGTGCGGGGACGCGGAGACCTTTGCATTTGTGGCTTAAGCTCTGAAGTGATCACGACGGTTAGAACCTAGAAGAGCGGCTAGTAGTGAGACCTTGCCTTGGTGGTTTGGTGGCTCATCTGGGTGGAGGTCTTGTCTTTGTGACTCGGTGGCTCAAAGATCGTTACCGGGTGCTAGCTGAGAGTATATCTTTTGTGGAGCTCTAACGTGGATTAGAGGTGATATTCATACCATCAATACCACGAGAAAAAATCCTTATGCTACTTTACTCTCTCTACCTTATTTACGTTTCCGCATTTACTTACTTGCAATTACCTTCTTAAATAGGATACAAACGTTTTGATTAGTAGAGTTCACACACTAGACAAATCTATAACATATTTAGATAGAAATTAATATAAATTTATCTTATATTATTTTTAAATCAAAATAATTTTAAATATCTTAATTCACTCCCTCTTAAAACATAATTAATCCCTACCTATACAAATTCGCCAACATAGCAGTCAATAGCATATTCTCATGCATGCATGTCACGGCATCACCACCGGACACCTCTGCATTAATGACGATTAATAAAGAGAATTACTGTTTCTACAGTAATATGAGTCTGTTGTTACATCCCTCGTCGCTAGTGTACTGTGGATCACTGTAGCTACAGTATTTAATTCTACCATCTCGAAATCAACGGATCAGGTATTGTAGTGTCACTGTAGCAGTTGATCTCACCATCTCGAAATCAACGGATGTGTAGTGCTCCTAATGTACTCCACTGTTTTCTACAGTATATGAGTCTGCTGTTGCAGCCCTCGGCACTAATGTACTGTGGATCACTGTAGCCACAGGTTTGATTCTACTGTAGCACAGAGCTGTCCTGTAACATCAGGTATTGTAGTGTCACTGTAGCAATTGATCCAACCATCTCGAAATCAACAGCTGTGCAGTGCTCCTAATGTACTCCACTGTAGCTCTCTACAGTTGCCAGATCCCGATTGCAATGTATCCGTCCTTCAAGAAAATAAGTTATGTGACAGTTGCAGTAATATAATACATGTATAAACCATTGGTCTACATCGGACATATACAGATTCGCCAACATAGCAGTCAATCTCATATTCTCATGCATGCATGTCACGACATCACCAATCTATCCGTCCTTCAAGAAAATAAGTTATGTGACAGTTGCAGTAATATAATACACCGTTAGATACTCCACCGTATCTAATGTTCCTGATGGTTATCAGTTTGTCGCTGACAGTAATATATACCCTCTTCCCACTTTTCTTTTAAGCGACCTTTCTCGATTGTCACTTTGCCGGTGGTATATATTACTCTTTCCGTTAAAAAATGTAAGCCATATTTTATTTTAAAAAAGTCATCTAAAGTAAATTTTAACCGTTAAGTTTTTTTAAACATGTTGTTAATTAATATAAAATCTACATCATATTAAAATTACTTTAAAATATAAATCTATTAAAATAAATTTTATATACTAAATATGCATATAATTTGATTAATTGTCTGTCAAAACTTATAAAGTTTGATTTTTTGAAATAAAAACATGTCTTACATTGTTGAAGGGAGGGAAGGGAGTATGTGGCTACACCAGAAAAATACTAAAGGGTCAACGGTCTCCGCCGTTTACAGATAAATGTTAGGAATTACAAACTATATATATATATATATATATACCCAATATTGGTATATCTTTTCTGTGTGACTCATGACCTCACATATATAATCGCATCTTCATTTTTTATCCGCCCGACGAGACAACGCCCTTCATCAAAAGAGCTGATCAGATTAGCTATATCGGGACCCAAACTCATTAGATGGATGCATGGCATTACATTCGTGGGTTGCAGCGTTCCATCGATATCGTTAGCGTTGGTAGACTTACTCCACCAAACTGACATGCTTAAAAAATGCTTGTTCCTTGAGGCAGGCAAGATCTAGTACTTGTTCCCCAAAGAGAAATTAGAATAAAGCTTCAGTTAAGCAGCAAAGCTGATGACAGCAATCGACTGACTGATCGGTAAAGACGCTTAACATGACGCTTGTTAAGTTTGAGAAGATCGAATGACACTTGTTTGTTGCAAATTAGCTGGGGTAATCTCGATGGCTCAATATAAATTATGTGCTCTGGCCAATTCTTCTTGCATTCAGCCTCAGAGAAAAGAATAAAAAGGATGATGTTTAGAAATGAGTGTATCACCTGTAGGGTATGGTAGTATGGATCTCTGAATTAAATGGTAGGAAATAGGCCACCATATTGGGCCCTTAAATTGTTTTGTGGTCCATGGGCCCTTTCAAGTGTAGCGATGTCATGTACCCAGGGATCACAGCACATATTGATTTCACACACTAACACTCAAATCAACCCAATTCGAAAGTTCACAGCCAACACAAGCCCATTACATGGTCCGGGTACAAAATGGGAAGAAGAGGAAGCTTAGACTGGGATGAGCAAGGGACTAAGAAGAAGAGCACAATAGGGGTTGGGGATCGTAGAGGAGATAGCTGGGGAAGAAGAAGCCGAGAAGGAAGAGTGTTCTGTTGTCTTGTTCTTTGTTGGTTCTAGCCGCTTGGTGTTTCCTCCTTTTGTAACATCCTCCCTGAGTGTTGGGGCCCACCTGTCATTACTGGGTACATGACAAGTGAGTTGTACGGCGACGACATTGGAGCGGAGCGACCATGACGATGCCGCCCACCACGACGTTGTATCGATGCTTGCGCGGAGACATGAGGAGCTGCGGAGGACCGACATGTGCGTTGAGGAGGCCGAGGTGTCACGACGCGCGGCAAGATGATGCTCTCGGGGTGACTAAGGCCTCCCGTTGAACAGTTGGCGGGCGTTTGCCCGTAGAGGTCAATGTGGTTGTGGAAGACTAGCACCATAGTTGTGAAGTCGAATGCCATGGCCTGGCCACTCACCAGCTCCTACTGCTCGCCATCCAGGCTGGCCACCAGCTTCCCATCACCGTTCTCAGGAAGTGGCGAGACGGGCCACAACATTAGGGTCTCTGGTTGGAGGACCTGCTTCTACGCCACCACGTCCGTGACAATCAGCTCCGCCTGCGAGCACGTCTGTTGATGCTGAGCGTTACTAGGATGTTGGAGCATGATGCCATTGTGGCTGGCATCGTCCTCTCCATCACCCGATGTTTTGGTAAACACGGCTTGTCCCGTGCTGGTGTGGGAGTTGGGCTTGGTGAAGTGGATGTTGCTGGCGGAGGAAGTCGTGGTGCAGAGGATCTCGATGAATGCGGCATTCACATAGTTGAGGAGGGCTGAGTTGAGGTCGTGGTCCCCCGTGTGCATGTGGCCGCTACTGGTGAAGACGCATAGCGCGTTGCTAGTGAGGGAGTCAACGTAACTGTCAGTGTTGAAGATGAAGCATCCCAGGGGAACGATGTCGATGGCATCACCGGTGGGTGCGTCACGCTGGGCGAGGTGGTAGCCATGGAATAAGGACTTGGTGCGCCTTTGGTATTGGCGGATCTCACGTAGCGCCGTCGTTCTGGGCTTGTAGTGGTGGGGCTTCTTCACGCTGCCTGTTGGTCATGGATATATTGAAGTAGCCACGATTGGAGTGGATTCGGGTATGAATCATGGAGTGGTCCATACCAATAGGAACGATACTCACCCACGAGGAGGCAACACCATCTACATTGAATCCATCAAGCTTCTCAAGCATTAGGTGCAACATCACTTCCATCCTTGCCATGGAAGCCGAGAAATCAAAATCCTCATCCATGGCTTGTTCAACATCGGTAGAGAGCGGTGGCGAGGTGGATGCAGTGGTAGAGTCTCTGATACCAATTGTCATGTACCCAGTGGATCACAACACACTGATTTCACACATTAACACTCAAATCAACCCAATTCAGAAGTTCACAACCAACACAAGCTGATTACACGGTCTAGGTACAAAATGGGAAGAAGAGGAAGCTTAGACTGGGATGAGCAAGGGACTAGGAAGAAGAACACAATAGGGATTAGGGATCAGAGAGGAGATAGCTGGGGAAGAAGAAGCCAAGGAGGAAGAGAGTGTTTTGTTGTCTTGTTCTTTGTTGGTTCCAGCTGCTCGGTGTTTCCTCCTTTTGTAACATCCTCCCTGAGTCTTGGGGCCCACCTATCATTACCGGGTACATGACAAGTGAGTTGTATGAACCAAAATGATTAAGGATCAGTTTGTCTTGGATTACACTAGAATCACACCTTTAAACTTCAAAAGAAAAAAAAACTAGAAACACACTTCAGTTAAAGAGTTTACTGCCCCCGTTAAGAGTTGAGGGGAAAACCGTTGCAAAGGAAGTTCGATAAGCATCGTCTAACTCCTTAAGAACATGTGTTTGGTTTGCTGCCCTCATCAGATTCAAACCAGAAAAGTTAGTTTACTATCATATTGCACCACAAGGAACCCATGGAAATTCCGGTAAACTTGGGCTCCGATGCCCCCTTGCCACAAGAATTTTTTTGAAGACCTGGTAGCTATTGGAGCCTAGTTCGTCCAGGTCTAGCCCACAAAAAAGTTTGTCCATGAGAAGGGAAGGAAGAGGAACATAGGCCTACATGAACCTTCAACCACACAATCACGTCCACATCTCTTGGCCAGATCGGGGAAGGAAGGGGAACAAACCACTGGCCACGGCCATGACATGCCTCGTCCGACCGTCGCGATTCCCAAGCTTTGGCCGCTCCCTATCTACCTAGTCATGGCTCGCCGTCACCATCATCACTGACTGAGTAGGTTCATTTTATTCTTCTTCTTCTTCTTCTTCCTCTTCCACAACCCAAACCTCAATCCTCCAGAATTGACTCTTTAATCCGTAGGGTTATAGGTTAGGCATGTTGGAAAAATATCACTTTCAGGTTTAATTCAATTCAATTCCTGATATAACAAGAACAAGACAGATGCAGATAATCAATATTGACTAGGTTTCGACTAGCTCTGATGAGTCGTATAAAAATACCTGAAGAGATCGAGGCATGGCTTGACCCTAATGAAGTTCTCGCACCTGTGTGCGAAAATGCTCAACATGATAATGGAATTGGGATTGAGGTGGAGGTGGCAAATGCCATAGAAGGTGATGACGGTGATGAAGAATTTAGAAAAGGATGGCATGAGGCCGGCCAAAAAGAAAGAGGCCAACATCATGATCTCCCCCTTACGAGGAGTAGGCACTTTCTCCCACGGGCGGTACCTTGAAGAAAGGCGGCGAGGGAGTAGACAGTTGTCGTACATCTACTTTAGCTTTGCCGCAGTGCACTTGGACTTGGGAAAATCAGGCTCTTTGCCGGTGCGCGGTGCCATCTGGTGTGGCGGGGGTGGTTGTTGGGACACGGGTGGAGATGGGGACGAAGGAGTCTGGGCACTAGGTCCTGGAGGCCGTGAGAGATGGAGAAGAAGGGCTTTGAGAGCAAGGGCTTGGGGGCTTTGGGAGATGGCAAAAGGATTCATGGGCAAGCTTTGGCTTTCCAATTTATATGACCAGTAAGATATCACCAACCGATGCAGTAAGCCTGGCCATCTCAAAATTCAAAAAGCCACGCGTTGGGGCTGAAATTTCCCTTGGGTTCGGTGGAAATCAATGTCTCTCTCTCTCCCATGATGTCTCTCTCTTCCACGATTCTCCCTCTCTCTCTGGAAGCTTAAAACCTAGATAACTCATGTCTTCTTGAGCTCATACCATACGCAGCCCGCAAGCATTGTTCATGCGCCCCTTAACCGATACATCCCAGAATCATTATTAGTGATTAACCCTTGACACTTAGTCAAGGCTCTTTGGGGTTAGTCGAAATTTTGCTCGAGTATATAGTCGAGGCTCTTTGGGGTTAGTGAAAATCCTGCTCGGGTATCTAGTCGAGACTTGTCAAAGCTAGTCGAACCCTACTCGAGTGATAGTTGAATCTAGTTGAGACTCATCGAAGCTAGTCAAAACCTAGTCGATATTGATTATCTGCATTTGTTCTTGTTCATGTTACATCAAGAATTGAATTAAATTAAATCTGAAAGTGCTATTTTTACAGTTAATGAAGATGATAGATGTGTGTATTATCGCCATGATGGGGGTGAGGGAGTTATTCTGTGCTTGTATGTTGATGACATACTAATTTTTGGGATAAATCTTGATGTGATTAATGAGGTTAAGTCATTTTTGTCTCGAAATTTTGATATGAAAGATCTGGGAGAGGCTGATGTGATTTAAACATCAAGTTGATCAAAAGTGAGAATGGGATTACGCTTTCACAATCTCATTATGTGGAAAAGATCTTGAGCCGCTTTGGCTACATGGACAACAAGATCGCTTTAACACCTTATGATCCTAGCTTAATACTTCGAAAGAATAAAAGGATTGTTAGGGATCAACTGAGATACTCCCAGGTAACCGGATCACTCATGTATCTAGCTAGTGCTACAAGGACTGATATCTCATTTGCTGTGAGCAAATTATGCTGGTTTACTTATAATCCGGGTGATGAACATTGGCATGCACTTGATTGAGTAATGCGCTACTTGCTAGGCATTGTGAATTATGGACTTCACTATACTGGGTACCCATCAGTACGGAGGGTTATAGTGATTCAAATTGGATATTTGATATTGATGAGATCAAGGCCACAAGTGGATATGTATTCATTCTTGGAGGTGCTACTGTCTCATGGAGGTCTTACAAACATACCATATTGATGAGGTCAACCATGGAAGCAGAACTCACAGCGTTAGACATAGCCACTATTGAGGCAGAATAGTTGTGTGAGCTCTTGATGGATTTACAAGTGGTTGAAAAATCGATACTAGCTATCCTTATGAACTATGATAACCAAATAGTTATTGTCAAAGTAAACAGTTCTAAGGACAACATGAAATCCTCAATACATGTAAAGAGACGATTAAAATATGTCAGAAAACTGAGAAACTCCGGAGTGATACCGTTGGATTATATCCAAACAGCTAAGAATCTGGCAGATTAATTTACAAAGGGACTATCACATCATATGATAGATAATGCATCAAAGGAGATGAGTATGAGACCCATGTGAGTTATACTATAGTGGTAACCCAACCTATGTGATCGGAGATCCCATGAATTAGGACCTAGGAAGAATAAGCTATTGGTTAACCGAAGGAGAGTACCACACAAACCACTCGAGTGAAGATGCAATACTCTCAAAATCTGTAAGGCGGGTTGGATGTTGCCTTAATGTGTATGTTAGATTTAATTAGCGAAGATGCTAACCTACAGGGTATTCTTGAAAGAACACAGCTTTATGAGCATGACTGTTGGTCACAGTCTATGAGACTTGGGTGATCTCAAATAAACTCATGAAGAGACCATGGAGTACGACTTATATGCTCCACCCGCAAGGTAGCCTACTGGAAACTAAGTATCAGTTATAATTTTAAGTGAAACTTGTTTGCACAAAACTTGCAATTCAAGGTATAGTCCATTTTCCAAGTTGTGAATGAGTGTATCTTAATGTTCTAGGTGGATAACAGGTATCCATCGAAATACTAGTATATCAAACAGTATTGAGAAAAGGCAAATCTTCATGGGACTTTGAGGTCTGGTGGGGGATTGTTGGAACATATGGGCTTGACTCATTATATTTGTGTAATTCCAAATAAATCTCAAAGGCCCAACTATGTGTAGGTGGGGTGTAATCTTCAGTCCCACCTTACTAGTGGAGGTGGAGGACAACCAACTTAAAAGGGATTCTCTCCTTCACTCACTTAGCATGTGTGGAAGAGAGGACTAGGAGAACACATGCGTGCACTTGCTCGCCTTGCCTTGCCAGACTGTGGCTGAGGCCATGGTCATGGTGGTGGCGGAGGGCGCGGGCGCACGACACCTGTGTGAATGGTCCACCAAAATTGGGTCCAGTTGCTTACACAGGTGTGGCCTCCTTTTGTAGTTTTGTTCTTTTTTCTGCATAGGCAAATAGATAAATATATGGAAACCATGTCGGTTAAGAGCCCGATCGTCGTGCGTCTCAATCGCTCGATCCTCTTTCTCTCTATATATATCTGCTAGTCGTCACCACAAAGAAGAGACACATATACGCAATTAGGGTTTTTGCCAATTTCTCTCTGCTGAGCCATCACACGTAGTCTACTTCATACTGCTGTGCTGGTGTGCACCGACGAACGGGAGAATAGGTCTCCAGAACCCGTCGCTCTTGGAATCTTGCACCGGGTAGGGCGAATAAGGTTTTTGAGAAGCGCTCGTTGCAACTGCTCATGATCAGCTTCCTCTACATCACGGCGATCTACTTCGACTACTTCATCATCTTCATCATCGTTCACTACATCGACATCACCGGGGCCTCTGCATCTCATGTTGCCTCAGGTACGTACATTGCAATCTATATTAGATACTTAGTCGAGGCTCTTTGGGGTTAGTCGAAATCTTGCTTGAGTATCAAGTTGAGGCTCTTTGGGACTGGTCAAAATCCTGCTCGAGTATCTAGTCGAGACTCATCAGAGCTTGTCAAACCCTACTTGAATGATATTCGAATCTAGTCGAGACTTGTCACACACGATTTTAACGGACAAAACCAAGTGCGGCTTATGTGTGCCCAGGAAGTTTAACACACATAAGGACATCATAGGTGAAGTAGCAAAAGCAATACTTTTATTATATAAACATTCACTTCTTACAGAATAAAGACTTCACCTAAACAACCTAAAAAATTAAACTAAACGACAGCATCTAAATAACAGCAGCGGGATGAAAACATCGGCGACCAAGCACTCCACAGGCACCGACTGGAAGACACGCTCCTTAGAACACCAGGTCGTCTTCTTGGAAATCTTCAAAATCTTCCACTGAGCAGCATATGTTTTTGTAGAAGAAAGCAAGGGTGAGCACATAGAATACTCAGTAAGTGTGGGAAAGTAATGACATACAGGCTTATATCAAGAATAGGCTAACACATGGTATATTTGCATAAATGCGAGTAATGAAAACATATTTGGACTAAAAAACATTAAGCAATTATTAAATGAATGTAACCCAAACAGTTCAGCATCCAGCATACAAGGCTCCCCACCTTGCACACCATAACCGTCTAGTACTCCCTGTACTTTATCCAAAACCACCTAGTACTCCCTGTACCAAAACCATAACTATAACCATCACCCTCTAATCATGTGAGGATCCAAGTCGCTCATATCCGTGAGAACGACTGTTATAATAGTTTTACACTCTGCAGAGGTTGTTCATCTTTCCCCACGAGTCAGTGAATTCCATATTGCCGTGTTTGCAAGACACTTAACACACGCTAGTGGTGTGCCGCCAAGAATCACTGCATAACATTTGCTACCAACTAGAGACTAATCCAATATGTGTCTGCCCACTAAGTTTCATCACCAGGCTTTACGCAAGCTAAGCTCCTACCCAGAAGCCCCCTTTTGTGCTGACCCAACACACACTAGATAGACTCTAATCAGTATGTCACGTCTTACCCATATCAGCCTGGTTGGTACGTTACTTCTTGGGTTGTCACTCCACGAACCGGTCCTTACTTAGGTTACTTGAGCAAACACTAAACCAACATCATAACCATGATAGCCACCAAAACTATTTTGCTCAAGGCCTAAGGTTCCATGTTGCTAGACCATTAACAAATTAACCATCAATATTGTATATGTTCATTAGTCAAGATCATGACACTTCTTAACATCCCAAAAGCATGGCTAAGCAATCTACCCATAAAAGACACCTAACCATAAACCATCTAGGTTCCAAGGGATGATAGGGGAAAATCTAGAGAAAACCCTAACATACGTGACTACCCATCATATTGACAGACATTGCATGCAGTTTATTAAAACCAAAATATTTAGAAACATAGGTTCAATATGATCAAGCACAATAACCGGCAAATAAACAAACAAGATACACTAATAACAGAGCACAAAACAAAAGAACAACGAGATAAAATCTATCTAGAAAGAAAGAGCACTGAAAAACGAATCTATCAGCGCAAGAATCGCTTAAAATGGAGCTATGACGAAAAAGTTAGGGCTAAAACAAATCTAGGGTTTAATCTGAAAAAGAAAAGGGCTTATTTTGAATAAAATAGAAAGTTTAGGGACCTTTTTGTAAAAATAGGGGACCTAATTGTAGTTATGAAAAAGATCAGGGACTAATATGTAAAAAGGTAGGTGCTTTTTGCTAAAAACAGAGAAGTTCAGGGGTTTTCTTGCAAAATTACCAATTTCCAGGAATTATCAAATTTATTTCTATATTGAAAAACCTCTTTTATGACGTGGCTGTTGACTGGTTTGACACATTGGCAAAAGAGTTGAGATGGCAGCTGAGGTGGCAGGATGACGTAGCAAAGCGGCTGACTGGGTTCAAGTATAAACACATGGTGCTATGATATTGGTTGCCAAAGGGGTACGCTCGGATCTAATATCGGCCACACAAAACAGATCTGAGGACTCAGAGGAGTTCGGCTACCGGAGAAGAAGGTCACGGAGGCACCGAGGGGGTTCACGGCGGCGCACGGCCGGGAATCTCACCGGAATCGGCTCCAGCTCGCCGGCGGCGACGACGAGTGATGAAACAGAACCAGGAGAGCGCGGGGAATCCGTTTTGAAGCTTACCGCGAGCTTGGCGGCACGGGAAGGCGGTCGTCGATGACACCAGCGGCGATGCAGCACGGGTTCTCGTCGGCGAGGGGCTCCGGTGGTCAATTGGCGACGGCGAGGCCTGGGAAGGCTTTTGGGCAGCACGTGGCTTCGAAAGAGGGCTTCGGACAGCGCCAGACAACTCTGGAGCGGCAAGGCGGCGAGGACCGATGAGTGGCGGCGTTAATGGTGGCTGGAAGCTCGGGTTTCGCGGAGATGCGATGAAATTCGGCGAGATGGCTTGGGGGAAAAGGTGAGGAGGGGTAGGACTGCTTATATAGGCGGCTCGGGTCATCCAGGGGTATCGGCGTACTCGATTCGGTCTCTAGGGCAGCAGTGCAGCGTGTTCGGGTTGGTTTCGGTCGAGAGTCTGCAAGGAAGACGACAGGGACACGAGCCCACATGTCGGTGGCGCACGGTGAAGGCGACAGGAGCAAAGGCTCCTTCGGCGCGTTCTGCTGGGGTGCACGACGCTGGGTCGGACCGAGGCCCAGGCGGGGGAAGATCGAGGCCGGCCGGCTGGGCTGAGGCCGAAAGAAAGGTTTGGGTCGGGGGGGGGGGGGCGAAGAAAAAGGCAGCCCACGAAAGTTTATTCTTTTCTTGTTTTTCTAAATTCAATTTCAAATTCAAATTCAAAGCAAATCCACTTCAAATAAAATCTATCAAAAGCCAAATAAAAATCCTATATGCCTAATTCAGCATGAATGCATAATAATCAATTATATCCTATGTCAAATATATTTTTGTTTTATATAAAGTAGGATTTTACTCTTTTTAATTATTTAAACTCATATTAAATTCTAGCAAATTTTTAAGAAATTTCTAAAGGTGGAAAAATTAGGGTGTTACAAGACTCATCCGAGCTAGTTGAATCTAGTCGAGACTCATCTGCTCGAGTATTTTTATACGACCAGCCATTGGGAGCTATAGGTTTGGCCTCCACGACAGTATCGCGGGCTGCTACCTTGAGATGGGCCTCAAGTCATCATGGTCAGGCTGGAGGGAAGAATGGTTGTTCCTCAAGATAGAGGATTTGCTGGACAATATCTGTGTGCCAAACAGACCGGTAGAGGTCCTCGATAGCTGGGGGAGCTCGCCTATGACCACTCTGGAGCTGTTGAGCCTCGTGGCCTAGCTCAAGACCCTTGTGAATGCTGGGCTGACATGATCAGATGTCATTCGTGAGTTCATCAAGTGCCGCGTGTGCCACTTGAGGAAAAGAACACATCTGGAATATATGTATACCAGGAGTGACGACGTCACCAGGGAGATCTCTCTACGTAACATCGCAACCACTTCCATAGCGCTCTTTGTTCATTTGTGCAGTGTCTTAAGTATCCCTCCTATGCAGATCTCTCTGATGAGTCCATCGAGTCGTAGGTCAAATTCTTCATGGCGGTAGCCCCGAGGAAGGATAGCCCGCCGAAGATACTCCTGCATTGTGCGACCTCTCCCCATCGGAGAGGGTTCGGATCAGATTGGTATGTTTGGCCTTTCCTCAGAACTTCCATCTTAAAGCCTTCTCCTAGGTCCGGGTTTCATGGTTTATGTTGTTGCAGAGTCTCCCTGAGGTTGATGTTTTGCGTCCGATAATCGATGAGATCACAGGGACCGCCCGTGAAATTGATCTTACTGCAAGTGTGCCCTCTCAACGGTCCAGCACCACCCCGGTCGACCAGCCACCTAGCCGTGATGTTGGCCCAGCTAGTCGAGGAGGTGACTAGATTGCCTAGATTAGGGTAGCGATGATAGGCGGCGGTCCTACAAGTGGCGCCGGTCAGCAAAGGGTCGACCAGCATCAAACTCACCACGCCCAGACCCACTCTGACCAGGCATGCTCCGACCATCCTGGCTCTGACCAGGCACACCCCGACTAGTCTTGCTCTGACCAGCCCAGAAGCAGTCAGGCTACCACTTTGGCCAAGTGCCCACACTCAGGGGGAAGAGACTGGCAGAGTACCCGTCTACCGGGGAGACGTCCAAACGTGCTTGTGAGATGCCGAGTACCCGTGGCTCAACCGTCAGACTGTCCTCCCAAACCAGCCAACCCAGCATCTTTATGAGGTCTAGGCTTGTCCTCAAGGGCTCCTTCAGTGCCTTAAAAGCTTCTCAGAGAATGCTACGTGTGGTGCTCTCATCCTTCTTAAACTGGGCGAGGTTGGTGGCAAGCGTGGTTTTTTCTCGTTGGAGCTCACCACACTCCTGGTGTAGAGTGAGCCACTCCAACTACCTCTCTAGTGCGGCGCACCTGCTAGCAGGTGCTTCCTTTTCATCAATTAGCTTGCGGATAGAGGCCGGGAAATGTGTGGCTGGAGATCATCGAGCCGAAGGACCTACGCACAGCCCGGGCTTGGGACTATGCCACCAGGGTTCTCTCGAAAAAGTTTTCCAATTTCCCGGGTACCCTGGTGGAGAGGGGTGCCAAGGATGTGGCGTAGGAAGTGACGGATGTGGCAGGGTACATCCACTGGTGCTATCGTAGCCATGATCCCAACTTTAACCTCGACCTCATTCAGGAGAGGGTTGCAGTAGTCGGGCCTGTAGCTGGGGAGAAATTGCAGGAGGAGTGCCAAAGGGCGGTGGACTATGGGGATCCATCTTCCAGGTGGAGGCCATCGAGGAGTAAATATCAAGTTGTAACTTAGGTTCTGCATTATGTTTGGATGAAACTTTTTTATTTCTCTGATGAGTTTTGCTGTTGTCACCATGGACGTAGAAGTCCCGAAGTGTTCAATCCTCCCCCCGCTCTGAGCCCCCGACCGAAACTATCAACAATGCCCACGACCAGCACAGGATGGAAGTGGCACGATCAAAACTGGCTGCCCCCTGCTTGCATCGAACCCTTGATAATGCTCACCGAAGATTCCATTGACCGGCGTATTTGGGAAGCGGTTGCCGAGTGTGAGCTAGGATTTGCGGTTGAGTAAGAGAACCTATAGGGTGACCTTCGAGGTGTGTCGGTCCTACCATCACTTGGTCACATGTAGTCCTAGGCTAGCCAAGCAAGACTCACCAGCTGACCTCTGCGAGGTTCGTGACCTATTTTCTTGGTCAGCTTGTCAGGATGAGTTGCTCGTAGCACAGAGAGACCTGGAGCGGATGACCAGAGAGAGCGACCAGTGATGCGAATACTTCTACGGCTGCCTCAGTCGGGCCTTTACACCCTTTGACTCACTGCTGTGGTCCACCGTCGTTCAAGTTCGCCCCACTCCTGGAGACACTGTGACCCGTCACATCGATTGGTTTTATGCAGCCTCTGAGGAGGCCAACGATCTTGAGTGGAGCTTTGTGAGACCGTCGGTGACTACCTTTTCAAGGTCGAAGTCACCGACGCCTACCTTCCCCTTGTCTGCATCCGTGACCATATCCCCGACCTGGACCTTGCCTTGGTAGTCCCTGCCAGCTTTGGCAGGGTTCAAAGGACCACAGAGGAGTTCGGTGCTCTCCCAGACTTGTTTTTATATGCAGCTCGCTCCCTCCTTTGGACCGTTCAGTTCGACCTACTAAGGGGCATCTTTAGCACCTAGGGATACTATTTGTAAGAAACAGCCCCCAGGCAATACCCGAGCGGTTACTTGTAACACAAGGACTTGCTTTTATGTAAACCTTCCTTGTGTTCAATTGTCGAGTGGGTTCTGAGTGCTCCTTGGCGAGGTTCCTACCGCTTAGGATGGCCCTTAGCACGACAAGCCCTTCGGAGGTGACCAGCGCTCGACCCGATCCAGGGCTTACGACCTCATGTCTGTCATCCATCGGATGCCCATACCTTTGGACAGTAGAGGCGTCCCTCTACTCAAGAGCACTTGTGGTCTTGCCACGTGACCTTTTCTGCTGACACATCATCGTTAGGGGCTGCTCAATCATCCAGACTATACCTGAATCGAGCAGGGTGACCACATGATGGTCACTTGAGGTCGACAACATGGAAGGAGGCGTTGCCTCCAAAGTGTTGCCTCTTGTGCTTTGTTTATAAGCGGAGCATCCCTTCCACTTTGTTCTGAGACCGCGGTGGGTGGTCACGTGAATCTTTTTTGAAAGACTCCGACTGGGACATGTGTCCAAGAAGAGGCTAGTTAGGCCAGCCCATCGGCTAGGAAGTCATCCTTATGAGGGAGGTGCTTGACTTCAAAACCGATGAAGCGTCACTCTAGCTTTCTCACTTCGGAGAGGTATGTCGCCATCATCTGGCTTGAGCACAGGAAACCTTTCGCACTCGAATCACAGCCAGTAGTGAGTCCCTCATCGCTAGTGGGCGTTTTACCCCTTGTGCGAAGGCTGCTCATATTCCAGATAAGAGGCTCTCATACTCTGTAATATTGTTTGATGGCCTCAAAATTTAATTGAAATGTGTACCTGAAGGTGTCACTGGCCGGTGAGGTCGAGATCGCTGCAGCCCCCAGTCTAATCAATGTGAACGACCTACCAACAAGTGTGGTCCTGTGCCTATTCATCTCTGGTCGCAGAAAGCAACCACTGTTTGATGACCAGTAACACTTTCACGACCAATGGGGGTAGCTGAAAAATAGGGCAACAACTCCTTGTCTGGTTAAGGAGTGGTTAGTATAGGAGGAGAAAAAGGGTCACCTGTTGAGATCCTGGGAGGCTGCCCCATTCCTGGTATCAACCAAAAGTGATCATTCTTTCTATCACAACTTGAAGAGTGGAAGGCCCTATTTTCTATCCACAAGATGACCCTAAATAAGGAAAAAATGCATTCAGTCAATTTCTGAACATCCTTTAACCTGGTCGGGAATCTCATGTGGCCGATGGTTCTGGTTCACGTTGCGGAGGGCACTTTGGTGAAGAGGATCGCACAGGTTGGTGGGCAATTCGTCCTGACACGGTGGGCGCATCTCCAGGCAGTGCCATAGTTACTAGGCTAGCTTCCCCGGGGCATACGGCCTGGAGCTCGCTACAAGTACCTGGGACATCGGGGCCTATGCCGCTCTCTGTTGTATGGTACTTGTTGAATTTCGAAACCTTCGGATTTTGATCCGATGTCTAAACTCTGGAGTGCACCGAGCTCAGTCATATCCCATGATGAATTCCCCGCGTTGATCAGGGTCCTCGGAACGGTACTCTGCGGTTACCGTGGATCTAGCCATGAGTAGCCCAATCTATTTCCAACACTCACCAAAACGTAGAAATGTGCTCCCTACCTGGCACACCAACTGTTGAGGGTTAATCCCTGATAATGATTCCGGGATGTACCAGTCGAGGGGTGCGTGAACAACACTTGCGGGGTTCGTATGCTATGAATTCAAGAACACAGGAGTTATCCAGGTTTAGGCCTCTAGAAGGATAATAGCCCTACATCCTATGTACCTGGTTATCAGTGTTTTGGAACTGGTTACCCATGAGTTTTCTTGACTCCTCCCTCTCTTTATATACCAGAAAGAGGGTGAACATACAAGTGGACCCCTTTTGCTCTGATGATACTGACATGCCCGTCCCATCCATCAGACATCTTCATGCTCACCTGATCCTGATCAGTCGGCCTGCCCTGTCCCCTCACTGGTCTCACCCGCACGCATGCAAAGTGACCTGCCATGCCTGTAAGCCCGTCCCGTAGCATTTAACGCTACAGGACGAGGCATGGCACCTCTATACTGACCACGACCTGGCCGTCGGGGTGGAGTGCCTAGGGAAGGAAAGACACTTGAGTGAAAAATATTTAATGAGAATAGACTGGTTTGGTGAGTACATGCCCCGAGACCAGCGAAGCCTGGTTGCGGGATTTCCTTATGTGCTAAGGATCCTGGTTGCGAAGGCATAGAATGGTCGCGTGGTGGGACCCCGGTTTGGGAAAAATCTTCTGCGAACTGGAAATAGCTAGTGTGGGCCCACAGAATAGGGGACCTCTATTCTATACACCGACACTAAGTATCTAATACAGATTGCAATGTACATACTCAATGGTGATGTGAGATGTAGAGACCCCCATGATTTCGATGCAGTGGATGATGAAGTAGTCGAAGTCAATCACGATGATGTAGAGAAAGCTGATCGTGAGCAGTTGTGATGAGCGCTTCCTAAAAACCTTATTCGCCCTCTCCCGGTGCTGGATCCCAAGAGCGATGGGTTCCAGAGAGCCGCTCCCCCGTTCGTCGGTGCACGCCGGATGGAGTAGAGGGAGGATCGAGCCATGATCGGACTCAGTTATGTGCCACAATCGACGATCAAGCTCTTAGCCGATACGGTTTCTATATATTTATCTGTTTGCCCACACAGTAAAAAGAATAAAACTAGAAAAGGAGGTTGCACATGCGCAAGCAACTGAACCCAATTTAACAAACCATTCATGCTAGTGCCGTGTGCCCGCACCCTCCGCCACCACCTCGGTGAGGCAAGCGAGCGCGCACGTGTGTTCTTCTAGTTCTTTCTACCACACATGCTAAGTGGGTGAAGAAGAGAATCCCTTTTAATTTTTTTTTTCTTCACCTCCACTAGCAAGATGAGACTAAAAGATTACACATCCACCTCTACAAGGTTGGACCTTTAAGATTTATTTAGAATTACACAAATATAATAGGTCAGGCCCATATATATTCTAACAATGCATGCTAGGATCGAGTGGTTAAATGAATGGTAATATATAGTCAATCGAGATCAGTTGCTAATATTTTCTTGAGAATTTGGGACGCATTGCTAGCTTACCATTAATGACTAGTTTGTTTGTTTTTCTTTAGGTAGCAATGGTTCAAAAGAAAGCCATTGATTCATTTTTTAAAAGAAATAGAGATAAACCAGTTGTGGAGCAAGAGCAACCTTCGGTATGGTTTACTTGTAGTTTGGTAAGTGCTAGTCTGATTGTCTTCACGGTCACTTACAATTTGTGAATTGCGACCCAATTGTATATATAATGTCATCCTTAATGCTTTCCTCAAATTCTACTAAGACTTATAACTCTAGCACTTGTACTAGTTGATTAGCCTTTGCAACTTTGCCTAATTGCCTTTGCTTGTGGTCCATGGGCGTCCTATTCTTTTGATGATGGTAATTAGCAAGGTTTTGAATCTTGTGATTTCCGCGGCTTCGCGGCAATGTTCCATAAAAAGCTATAGCAGCTATCCTTTGTTGCGTGCTAGTATTAAAAAATAATTAAATGTCTAATATGGACATAATAAAATTCGTGTTCGGCTAAATTGTAAAGACGTGGTAAATACGAATACTTGAGTATTGAAATGGAGTAAGAAATGATCTTTCTCAAGGTTTTTCTCATAGTTCAGGTTTATAAGAAATGTCTTTGAGCTTCTAATAATTTTGGATTTCAAAATTAGCTTGCTAGTAACGAGCTACGGCAAATAGCGAAAGATTGGCTCATAGTTTCACGTTTAGGGTCCAAAACAGCTAGCTAGCTATTCAAAATGCTGGTAAATAGAATCAATTGAAACAGTGACACACGATTAGTCCAACTGGTAACCGATATGACATTGACAAGAATGGATCCATGAATGATGCATCGTGCACAAGTTGTAGCTAGTTAAGCACCCTGTGGAATTGAGATCCTCTGCAGTTAAGTGATAACCGCAGAGGATGAACAGTCCTCTGCAGCACGACCACTCACTTCTACACGATCAAAAGCAATGCTCCCAAACAACTGTTACAGTGTAGTTGCTATAGTATAGTTGTTACAGTATAGTGCTACAGTGACAAACCAAAGCACAGTGTATCCGGATACTGTTGATACAGTTTGGTGATTGATTTATGCATAGTAGGCTCGTTTCACTATTGAAACAATAATTCTTTTTATTAATCTTTCATTAATGCAGATGATTTGGGTCCCGACCTGTGGCCTATGTAGGGTGTAAACTCGACTATACATTCGATATGATGTGATGAGATTTAGATTTTGCTATCATTTTTGTCCTATTCATATTCAAAACTGAAAAAAATGGATGCAAACGTGGTGATGTGTTTGGGATATGAAATGTTGTTTCATCTTTTTCATATTCATATTCGAATTCAAATTCGATGCTTATATAGTATGTTATTGCAATATGACTAGCTGTTTGATCGAGTTATTAAATTTAAAGTGAAATCATGTTTGTTTAGGCGAAACAAATAAATAAGATTATTTTTTTAAGGCTAACAGGACATGGCATTGATGCTCCAGTTCCATTTATTGAATGAAACCGAGCCATAACCCATTCAGCTCAGAATACAAGTTTTAAGCCACCAAAATAGGCTTAAGGCCCTCTTCTAGACAGCTTAGTCTTGTGTATAAGGCAGCTTAAACTTAACTATCCACATAAACTCCTGTCTGAGGAAGCCTTGAGAAGCTCATGTACTGTTTTCTAAACGGTTTCAGAAATTTGAGTTTATTGTTTGTGTAGAATGGTGAAAAGTCTGTATTATTCCTATACTTGTTTTGTTTGTTGTTTAATTGATAATATCATTATTTTAGACTGTTTTTTACACATTTAAGCATTAGAATAAGAATATAAAATAGAAAAGATCTATGATAATTTGGGCTATGCATTGTCGTAGCTGTTGTCCACGATAATTATCCTAAAGGTGAAATGCATACATTGCTGGGGGCAATTCACAAAACCGTATGTATTGCTACCGAGTTCTGAACAAAAAGTTGTTTCCATCCACATAACCGAATTTCCATCCCCCAAGTTCCAGAGAAAATCGTTGATGCCTTTCTTATTCTCTTGTGACACTAACCAAATCGAAATTATATAGAGAAGACATTGTCCTATATACTTAGCCATTGTTCGACAAAGAATTCAGCTAGCCTGAAATATCATTTCTAGTTCACAGAGTCACACGCACTAACAGATGGAAGTCATTAAGGAAACAGGCAACAAATATTCAGAGCTAAGTAAAATCCAAGGCAAGGTTCTCATTGATATTATCATTATTGCCCATAGCAAACAAATGCAAGGTTAGGTTATCATTCCTTGCAACTGAAATTTTCACACCAACAAAATTCTAATTTTCCAACAGAGTTTGTCACCGCAAAAATGTCTTCAGATTTAGAAAATGGCAGATTCTGAAGCGAATATTGATCAAGCAGTCGAAAATTGCCAGGATAGAGAACACACCATATTGATCTGCCAATGCAATGAAACTCAGGTACCGTAAGAAAGTATCATAGCATCACATCACAGCATTTCTCATAGAACATATATATCAACAGACAACAGAGTCATCAGATTCGAAACACCAGTCGATCGAAATTGACAGGATTGCAGAGCATAGCACATTGAGTATTGACATGCCAATGCTACTCGCAAAGAAACTCAGCAGATATAACAAAGTACACCGCAATCAGAGCATTCCCACAGAATGTATTGGTTGTTTGCTCGATCTCACTGGAAGAACCACCCTGCAAGAGAGTACTCTGACGGCGGCAGTGTCAAAAATCATTTTGAATCAACCAAACTTTTTACATTTTCATCGTCAAACGAAAAAAAAAGAATATAAAGAACAAGCGTACACTTCACCTCTACAGAGACACTAGATCTACACAGAACAGAGCAATAAAACTACATTGCATTTATCCCCCGAGCTATTTTCCACATTTAATCGTATTGCACGCACCTGGAACCTGAAGCTTCTTCTTGAGTCTCACATCATCTCCATTTGGATCTCATGGAGCTCAGTCACCTCCTTGTTTGTGAAAGAACATCTGCAACTGTGATGTTCTTAGTGCGCTATGGCGTGGCCGTTATGGTGGAAGCTCTGCCTCTGCATGTCATAGAAAATTCAGGAACAATTTAAACAACATGACAGTATCAATACAAATGAATTAACCAAAAATAAAACTTTGAGCCAGCAAAGTCTGCTTCCGTCTGTCACAAGAAGATCAATTGAGATGGGGAAGGGAAAAATTGGGGACTGGGTTCAGAGGAATTGTAAGGTTCTGGGTTTAGGTATATCCATTGTTCATCCTCTCCTCTCCCTCAACACCAGTACAAATACCCTTCTCACACATGCCACTACCCCAACAACCACTCCACTGGCCATACATCAGATTGGGCCTTCTGGTCCTAAGCCCATGATGAGGTTGGCCGTTATCATGGTTCCTTGGCGCCCTTCTCTCCCCCGTAGAACAACCATCCATGGCGACATCCCTTCCTCCTTCAAACGCACCTTGTCCCCAAGCTGGCGCCAAAGGAAATCGATGCTTCAAGACTTGGAGATCCTCCTAGGTCGCCAGAGACTCGGGCAATCCCGACCAGCAGACCAGCACTTGCACTGCAGCGGATGATCCTTTCTTGTAGAGCCAGCGTTGAAGTATTTGTTCTGGTACTTGAGTCTCCTGTAGCTCATCCGGCATCACCGGCAAGGCCCCAGCGCTTGCACCGATGGAGGTAGCGCGTGCTTCAGTTGGGACACGTGCACCATCGGGTGAATCCGACAATCATCCAGAAGCTTCAACCTGTACGCTACAGGCCCCACCCTCTACAACACCTAAAAAGGTCCAAACTAACGGAATGCCAATTTATGGGTAGATTGGTGGGCAATTGAAGTCTGTATGTAAGGTTAGTGTTGAGGGAAAATAGACCAGCCTGAGGATAATGGTTGACAATCGCTATCAAAGGTCCCTCCAAAGCCTTCAGTCTCCGGACCCTCAGCGGGAGGCCCGGCTGTCGGATGCGGCAGACCCACTCGGGTGGGCCACCTCTCCAGCACATATGTGGCCTTCCGAAGACTCGAAGCTATAGCCAGTCCCTCTAGAGCCTTCGGCCTCCGGACTCAGCAGGAGGCCTTATCTCCAGAGGCTGCGAACCTCTTCGGGCCACCTCTCCGTCATGTACGTGACCTTTCGAAGACTCGAAGCTATAGCAAGTCCCTGTAGAGCCTTCGGCCTCCGGACTCAATAGGGGCCTTATTCCCGGAGGCTGCGGACCCCTTCGGGCCACCCCTCCGGTGCCCATGCGGCCTTCCGAAGCCTAAAGACACAGCCAGCCTCTGGAGATAATATCAGGGAAGAAAGGAGACCCCCCTGCAGCCGACCTGACACAAGGTGATGGACGATTAATACCAGTGCAAGTGGTGCTTATCCTGACACTCCAGCGTGATGCAAGTCATCCTGACACCCCCGGCAGAGCGGCGCCGGGCTGGAATGGCAACCGGCTCACCCCTTAGGGGGCAGGTATCACAATAATTACCATGGTAGATATTTATCTTCTATGTAAGGTAAAAAGTAGTTATACAGGATAAGGCCCAGTAATTCGGTCAGGTTCTAAATATTTGTACATCGTGATAACTTGTACACTAAGCTATGTACCACCCTATAAATAGGGGGTCATGGTCATCTGGGAGAGGGGGAGGTCACAAGGAGCACGCTCAACACAGCACGGAGAAGCACAATCACAAAGTCTACCTGTGGTACTCCCCCTAGCCCGATCCATATTTTTACTATCAATACATTTGTGGTGTTCCTTTCTCTCAAACTTCGTCTCCAAGCTCGAGTCTCCTCCTTAGAAAAACTCTCGTTGTACTTGCTGGGGTAAGACGATCTCTTGCTCCAACAGTTGGATCTTCAGGAACGCCCACTCTCCCACAGCAAATTCCCTGTTTGACCACTTCTTGTTGGCCTGGCTTTTC
Source organism: Phragmites australis (assembly GCF_958298935.1). Taxonomy (NCBI): domain Eukaryota; kingdom Viridiplantae; phylum Streptophyta; class Magnoliopsida; order Poales; family Poaceae; genus Phragmites; species Phragmites australis. Next base: position 16,132,815 of record NC_084941.1, on the reverse strand, counting down.
ATCCTCTGTTGCATTCTTGTAAGATGCTGCTTCAGAAGATTGTTTATGAGCTCCTGGTCTTACATCCACTCAGTCAGATCAGGAATCGAGCAAGCTAAAGTATCAACAATGCCAAATTGACACGGCTGATGACCATACAGGACCTCAAATGGAGTTTTGCCAAGTGTTGTATGATACGCCGTGTTGTACCAAAATTCAGCCAGCGATAGCTAAGAACTCCATCAGCGCGGGAAAAGCATGCACAAAGCAATGCAAATATGTCTTGAGACATTGATTTACCCGCTCAAATTGTCCATTGATCTTCCAATGATAGGCTGAGCTCATTCTCAATTGAGTTTGCACCATTCGGAACTGCTCCTGCCATAAGGCACTCGTGAAAATCCTGTCCTGATCAAAGACCAAGGATTGTGGGAGACCATGTAACTTGTAGACATGATCCATATACACTTTGTCCACTTGAAGAGCAGTGAATGGATGTGCTAAAGGAAGAAAATGTGCATATTTCGAGAATTTATCAACCACTACCATGATGCAATTGAATTGGCTAGATTGAGGAAAACCTTCGATGAAGTCCAATATTACATTTGCCATGCGTGATCCGGCACTGGAAGAGGTTGGAGCAGCCCTGGATACTTGGCAAGATATGGCTTAGCTTATTTGCAAACAACACATGCCCCATCATACCGTTTGATTGTCTCCTTCAGTCCCAGCCAGGCAAAAAGCTTCTTAGCATGCTGGAAGGTGGCTTCAATGCTGGAGTGCCTCCTACAACTCCATCATGTAGTGCTTTTAGCAAAAGATACTATACAGACTCATTGCTTCCAACCCAAATCCTTCCTTTATAGCTTATCACCCCCCTTTGCAGATTCAATGTTCCTTGTTGAGGTCCATTTGTCATTAGCTTAGACAATAGTTGCCTAGAATACTGGTCTTGTTGATATCCTTCTTTGACTTGCTCCAACCACACTGGTACAACAGAAGAGATTGCCATCAGCTGCTCACTCTCTTCATGCTTGCATCGGGACAGCGAGTCTGCACCCCGATTCTCCACTCCCTTTTTATATACCAACCGGTATTGCAATCCTAACATCTTGACCATTAACTTTTGCTACCAAGTAGTTCCAATTCTTTGCTGCTCAAGATGAACAATGCGTCTTTGCTCAGTCTTGATCATAAATTCATAATATTGAAGGTATAGTTTCCATTGCTCAACCACCATTAATATGGCCAAGGTCTCCTTTTCATAAGTAGACATGCCTTGTGTCCTCGGTCCAAGTGCTTTGCTAAGGAAAGTGATGGGATGTCCATATTGAATCAATACCGCGCCAATGCCCTTACCCGAGGCATCGATCTACACCACAAATTGTTTGTCAAAGTTGTAAAGCTAGCACAGGGGCTATGATTAGAGCTTGATATAAAGCTCTAAAGGACTCATCTGCCTTGGTGGTCCAAACAAAAACTTGATTCTTCTTCAAGAGATTGGTTAAAGGTCGAGTGATCTCCCCGAAGCCTTTGACAAACTTTCAGTGATAACCGTCTAGCCCAAGGAATCCCCTTACTTCTCTCACATTGGTGGATACCATCCATATTTTCACTACAGCTATGTTCTTTCCATCAGTTACAACCAACCCACCACCGATCACATGACCAAGTTAAGTCAATTGTTGCTGCACAAAAGAGCATTTGGAGGCCTTCACCTTGAGCTGATGCTCAGTCAGAATTTCTAGCACCTGTCTCAGAAGCCACTCATGATGTTCCAATTTGCTGCTATACACTAGAATATCATCAATAAATACAAAGATCCCTCTTCTCAATAGTGGCACAAGATTTCGGTTCATAGTACCTTGGAATGTCGCTGGAGCCCCTGTCAAGCTGTAAGGCATAACCTTGAACTCATAGTGTCCTTGATGTGTTTTAAAGGCGGTCTTGTGCTCATCCTCGGTTCTCATCTATATTTGATGATATCCGGCATTGAGATCCAAGCATGTGAACCAAATAGCTTGTGCTAATCATCCAACAGCTCATCCACAATTGGTAAATGGAAGTGATTCTTGACGGTAATGGCATTAAGGTGGCAATAATCCACGCAGAACCTCCAAGTTTTGTCCTTCTTTTGAACCAATAGCATAGGTGAGGCAAAATGGACTGGAACTCAATTGAATGACCCCCTCCCACAACATCTCTTCAACTTGGCGCTCAATTTCATCTTTTTGAGCTGGAATGTACCATAGGGACAAAGATTCACTGGACGAGCACCTGGCAGCAAAGGTATAAGCATGATCGAAGGTCCTAGGTGGAGGCAACCCTTTTAGTTCCTCAAACACACTCTGAAATTGATGCACCAGCTGCCTAATGTTGTCCAGAACCGTCTGCTCTTGGGACTGCTCAAGCAAAGCAAAGATCTGCACCACATGTGCAATAGCTCCTCTCATTCCAGCCCCTTCATTTGCATTCCATTCAGTTCTGTACATGCTGTTATATTAGGCTTAACTCCCTATAGAGTAATCCTTCTACCTTCATGTCTGAATGTCATTTGTTTCTTCAACCAGTGTACCTCCATAGGGCTGTGCTCCTCCAGCCAGTCAATTCCCAATATGACATTGTACCAGGCCAAAGGGAGCATTCTCAGAGTGGTGCGGAAGGTCTCTCCCCTAAACCTCTATTCACACTCTAGGATCTCCATGGTACAAGTCAGCACCCCCCATCGGCCACTCGCACTCTAGTTGGCTCTAGAATTTTTGCGACACCGCTCATTTGCTAGGCCGCTGCCTCACTGATAAAGCTTTTTGAGCTTCACGAGTCCACAAGAATTAAGACTTCTCAGCATCGAATCAACCATTGCAACCTCAAGGTTTTGGGGGTTTCTGCACCTGAGAGAGCCTCCTTGGAAATTTACATTAGATCCTCTGCCCCAGACTCCGCAATGCTCTTGGTATCATCTTTGTTTTCTGACTCTATTGATATCATGTTGAGCAGTTCCTCCATAATGTGCAATTGAACTATCTTTGAGCATCGATGATCGTGGCCAATCCACTTTTCTCCACAAGTGAAGCACTGCCCTTTGCCTTGCGGTATGCGCGCAAAGTAGCCATATGGTCCTCCATTCCTCCAGATGCTCTAGCTCTTTCTGTTCCACACCTATCTTCAGCAGGGGGTGAGCTCCAATCTCCAGACTTCACCGGTGGTGACGGTAGGGGTAGCTCTAGTGTGGAGCCCCTCGGGATGCAATGGTGAAGGGCTTAGACCGCTGCAACTCCTTCTTCCTTCCACTATCCAGCATCTCCTCCTGCAACAAAGCTAGAGATATGGTAGTATCGAGTTGTTGAGGCCTATGCAAAACTATTATAGATCTCACTTCATGCTTCAAACCATCAACAAATTGTGACACAAAAAACAATGGATCCCAGAGAGGATTATGTGCCATCAATGAGTACATCATGCCCTCAAAGTTCTCCACATAGTCTGCCATTGATCTAGTTTGCCGAAAACAGAAGAATTGTCTTAAGGTTTGGGGAAACTCCTCTCTGCCAAATTTCTCTGTCACTACCTCACAGAACTCGTCCCAGGTAAATGACTCTAACCAGGAATTGGTGTTCTCTACCCATCTCACCGCCCCTCCAGTGAAGTGCATTGTTGCCACATTCACCCAAGAATCTCTGCCCAAACCAAACACTCTAAAGTATGATTCACACCTTTTCATCCATAGCCTTGGCCGATCTAAACAAAATTGAGGAAAATCAAGCTTCGGTAGGGGCGTATGGTAATGTGAATGATGGCTCAGTTTCTCCCCCCAATTCTCTTCCTCACTCTGATGAAGAATAGGCTTGGCTCGAGGAATTTTACCCTTGCCCAGGGAAGGCAACTAGGTGGTGACCACCCTATTCCCAAATACCCGGTGTTCATGATGTGCACCGTGGGCCCGTGACCAGTGAGTCTGAGTTCTTGCTCCTCGTGCAACTCGCTCCCATCTGCCATGATTCCTCCATGGTGCTCCTTGCTCGGCAGAGGCAGAATCGAGGGCAGATTGATAGGTCCAATGTTGAGGATGGGGTTGCAAGCGATCTGGTTCACTTGCATCTTCAATTCTCCCACCTTTGCCCGGATTTGCTCCACTGACACCTCCATGTCGGGCTTCCACCTCATCAGTGACTCGAGCGACACTGATTGTGCCGCCACCATCTCTTAAGTCATCTGATTCTACTATTAGATCCGCACGAGCTATCGAAATAGATCTGCCATCTACTGATCACATTCCGCCATTTGTCGCTGCTTTCGCTACGATATCATGGAACCTGGAGATAATCCAGAATCTCTAGGATTGATAGGCTCCGGTACCAGATTTTTCACAAGAACGATCAATTGAGGCGGTGAAGGGAAGAATTGGGGACTAGGTTCAGAGGAATTGTAAGGTTCTCGGTTCAGGAATGTCCATTGTTCATCCTCTCCTCTCCCTCAACACCAATACAAATACCCTTCTCACAGTATTCTTAGAGGTGCCATATGACTTTCATCACAAAAGTGAAGCTAAAACAAGAGCACCGATGGAGCAAGAGAGCTAGAATTTGTGGTGGAGGAGGTGCTATGTGACAAGCTGGTGCAGGCGATGGCACGGTGCAGCATCGGAGAGTGGCGGTAAGCCACATCACTGCTCTCGTCAATCCCCACCACCAGCTAGGCACATCGCTTAGCTCCTCTCAGTCGTGCAACTGGCTACCTGCATGGTCCATCGCCACCACGCCGCTCTACTCCTACCACCAAAGTCCACCTCCACTTCACAGTGCTCCCATGCTGCTAGGTTGGACACCCTCTACCTGTTCTCCGTCAAGTGGGCCGATCAGCTCACCCACCCGAAGATGAAATTCCATCTGTTAACTGAAAATATCTTCTGTTATCTAAACTCGTTATAGTTAAGCCTCGTAAAACTAATTTCTGTTAGTTAAAAAAACTAGTTTTGCTGCATGCAAGCAATGACATGGTATATAAGCCATTAAGCCGAGTATAAGAAAGACATGTTGACAATTGCACAATTACTCCACTTTCAATGGAGGTGATGATAATATTGGTATGCTTCAACAGTATATGTTTTGGCTGTTCTCATACAGAACTTTTGATTCTTCTTCCATCACGATTGTACAATCTAGAGCAACATCTACAACACTATTCATCTGTATGTTGTGCGGGACCACCTATACTAGGTATCCTACACTTGCTTATGGGTAGTGCAGCCCACAATCAGTCCATCATCAAAAGTGGGCCTGCCCGCAAAACTAGGTTCTTTCTTCTTTTTTCCTTTTTTGGTAATCATAGCACAGTTCGCTAAATTTATGTTTTTTCTTATTATACTCATTCAACATTTTTAGATCCTTGGTTCAACATTTTGCGAAACCTAGTTCAATATTTGGGAAAACTGGTTCGATATTTTTCACATAAAATATTGAACTTGTGCATTCAAAATGTTGAACTAGTACATTCCAAATGATGAACTAGAACATTAAAAATGTTGAATTTAAAAAATCTAAAAAGGAAAAAAATACTTATATTGGATCTCATTTTATTGTATTAATTCTAAACAACACAGTGGTTCAAACATATTTTAAAATAAATAAAATGGTTTGAAAGAAAAAATTATTTCAAGTTTGAGATGCAAACCAAATTCCACCTGATAACAAGATGTGACACGTGTCCCTCCTCATTGTGCATGCCCAGTCGTCCGCGTGAATCATAACTGTTCGCTCTTCTTCCATACAAATCTTAAAGTGCACTACCCCAAGGCTAAGGGTAGCATGCCCTATATATAGGATTTCCAATTTTTACTACCTCTTCTTCCAGATCAAGCCATCAAAGGACCTAGGCTAGAGTATGCGGGCTAATAAGCTAGTTCAAATGTAATTGGTCCAGAATGGGTTAATCAGTGATGTTAGGAATGGAGAGGGTATGCTATATAGGATCTTAAAATATAATATTTTGCTGATTAGGAGGAGAGAAACAATCTAAAATGCCCTCAATGCCCTTGTCAGTTTGTGGGGGCCCATGCGTTAGCCTCTATGTCTTCCTTTCTTCCTTCTTCTCCCCTTTGCTTAGCCTGGGGTGAGTGGGCAGCGGTAGTAGCCTCAGGTGGATGGCGATAGCAAGCCTCCGTCCAAGGCAACAAGCTATTGTTCTAATCCGTTATCCTGGACACCATAGCCGAGATATGCCTACATTTAGCAAGCTATTATTCTCCTGGTACCTATTCAACCAAAATCTGCCTCCAGAATCGACCACTTTCTTTTCTTTGTGCGTCGAGAATGGACTGGAGAATCATCCATTGACTTTGCACTGATGAGCTTGTGGTGAAGATGCCGTAGTAGACGTCAAAAATGCGCAGGGTAGGAGGAGGGTAGGAGGGAGAACAGTCGATCTGGAGGCTTCTCTGTCCCCACAGTTAGAGGTAGTTTAGCGGCACTAGGTAGGAAGGTATGCATGCTAATTGCATTGATTGATTCATTGTGAATTCTATGGATTGTCCACCGTGCTTGTGCACAAGGCCGACCGACTATGAAGCTCCACCCTCTCTAGCACGGGCAAGGCCAAATCGATGCTCAGTTGGACAGATCCGACTAAGGACCGATGATTATGGACCTGGCGGCTTGAGCACTGGACGGGAAGCCGAACGTCTAGCCGCATACATGCACCAAGGGCTTGAAAATCCAATCCGTCGAGCATGAGCTCTTGCAATGCGGTGATGGAATTTGGGGGAGGAAAGGAGCTACAGAGAGGAGGAAGATAGATATGACGAGTGGGTCCAAGAACAAAATAGCCATTGCAAATGGAAGTCACGGAGATGGATCCAAATTTCCAATCCATCCAATTACCTGGCATTGGATATTTTACCGCTAAGGGTATTGATGATTTTGTTGGAATCGTCTGCTTTATGGCACGAGCAACAAGTATAGCACACATAACATAGAAACTAGGTGAGAGCATAACATATTTTGGTGATGCACTATTGACTTTGCAATGTTTTCTGATATTTTTTATAATGCAAGAAGTAACATGAAGACATGGGCCCTCAAGAACCAGTAATTCACAGCACCACACATGCTAATTACAGCTAATTAAAGACTGGTAACAACCAACATGCGACGAATTAAGCTCTTAACTCACTCAAATGCAAATGGTAACAACCATGCACATGCAATGAAATGGTAAATAAATGGCATGCATTATTAACTTACAACAAATTCCCCCTAATCCTAATGCTTATAATTGAAATCTGAAAGTGCCTAGAGGGGGGGGGGGGTGAATAGGCTTTTCTGAAAATTAAAACTACAACAGCGAATTAAATATGTCGGATACTCCGGTGAAGGTCGGATACTCCGGTCTGGTCCGGAGTATCCGGTCTAGTCCGGAGTCTCCGGTCTATACAGGAAATCTAGAATAACTACGAATTAAAGCAAGTAGCTAGAATCTATAGTTGAAGCTAGGTCTACTAGATATCACAGAGCTAAAATAACAATTAACACTAGCTAGATGATCACTAGAGCAATTTGTATGAAGAAACACAAATTCACACGATTAAGCAAATTGCACAAATAAGAACGCGAGAGATTATCCCGGAGTTCGGCCACCTCACAAAGAAGTGCCTACGTCTCCGTTGAGGAGCTCACAAAGAGCCGGGTCTTTTCCAACCCTATCCTCTTCTAGCGACCACAAAGATCAAGCTAGAATTTCTTACTCAATTCGAAGATGATTACAAACTTCCCGTGGCACTCCACAAAGTTTGGGTGCTCTACGGGCGATGCCTTGCCGTCTAGAAGCACGAAGCTTCAAGAGAAATTATCACAGCGAATGCTCGAGGAAGAACTCAATGCTCAAATGGCTTAAACCCTCTCCAAACACAAACTCACTAAATTTTGCAAACTTTGCACTAGAGGTGGTTGGAGGGACTTTGAATGCTCTTAAAGTGCTCAAAGAGTCTAGAGTTCACCAGCAACAGCAAGCCTTAAATGCCATAGGGTGTGGAAGTATTTATAGCCCTCTCTCAAAAACTAGCCGTTACTGTTCTGTCAGAACTGACCGGAGTATCCGGTGAACACCGGAGTATCCGGCCCCAAATCCAAAAACGGCGTCAGAACGGTCACAGAACATGTCAGAACTAGCCGTTACAATTCTGTTAAGTTACCGGAGTCTCCGGTGAACACCGGAGTCTCCGGTCCTGACAGGGCTTTCAAAAAGACTAAGTCCGGAGACTTGCCGGACCCTCCGGCCTCTTCAGGTACCGGAGTATCTGGTGAACACCGGAGACTCCGGTCTTTTTATCAAAAAGATTAAAAGCTAACCGAGACACCCCTGCCGGAGTCTCTCTCGGAGACTCCGGTTAAAACTTATCCTCTTACCGGAGTATCCGGTGAACACCGGAGACTCTGGTCTTTTTCAATTAAAATAAAGACTTAACCGAGACTCTCTAGCAGAGTCTCCCTCGGAGACTCCGTCCTCAAAACCCATAAACTACCGGAGTATCCGGTGAACACCGAAGACTCCAGTCTTTTTCCAATAAAAATAAGTCGGAACCGAGACTCTCTGCCGGAGTCTACCTCGGAGACTCCGGACTAAACACTGAGTACCGGAGTATCCGGTGAACATCGGAGTATCCGGACTCAGTGAACTTTTGCAGAACTAACTTGGTGTCTGTGGGTGAGTGTGTCTCTCAACTAGTTGGTTCTAAGGGATATTTTGAGCATTGAGACACTAACCAAGCAATCAAATGCAACCCTCTTAATAGAGCGGCTATCCTAGACTCAATTTCAAAAATAAAAGAATTTAAATCCTATTGATTACTCTTAGTTGCTTCTCCTTGTGTTTCGACGGGCGTCAAACGTCATACGTCTTCCCAACTAATACTTAAACCTGTTCATAACTTAGATAAACATATTAGTTCCTTAATCATTTTGTCATCAATAAGCCAAAACCCACTTAGGGGGCCTAGATGCACTTTCAAAATCGACGATGCTGATCTTCACGTGGAGCAACATGAACTTAACACGCCTAAGAGGCTTTGGAAGTATGTCTACTAGCTACTCCTCACCACTGGCAGACTCAATGTTGATTTTTCCTCCCTTGATGCGTTCCTGAATGAAATGATATTGGGTATCAATATCTTTGATCCTGTCATGGAATGTTGGGTTCTTGCACAAAGAGATGGTTGCATTCTTATCCACATTCAGCGCTGCTGCTTCGGGCTTATCACCACCAATGTTGCTCAGTAGACGGGCAAGCCAAATAGACTGCACGCTGTAGTGGAGGCAGCGATGTACTCGACCTCGCAGGAAGAGAGACTACCACTCTCTGCTTATTTTACTGCCAGCTGACTGGGCTCCGGTCGAGGAAGCAGATCACGCATGTGGTACTCTTGCAGTTATCGACGTCGTTGACCAAGTCACTATCGATGCGTCTTGATAGTCATGGCTGCTCTTCGAGCTTTCTTGCGTAGTGGCAGCCCATGTGCAGAGTATCAGCGATGTAGTGCAGGATACGTTTCACCGTGGTGAGGTGATATTCCCATGGAACCTCTATGAAATGGCTCATATACCCCACGATATAGGTGATGTTGGTCCAGGTGTGAACCAAGTGGTGGAGCCTGCTCCTGATGCTATGATATTTGATCGCATCAACAGGTTGACTTGTGTGCTGCTTGCTTAGCTTCATTCACATCTCCATGGGTGTTTGACATGGATTGTAGTCGGTCATGCCACTTCTCTCCAAGATCTTGCACGCGTAGACTGTCTAGCTGATGGTGATGCCACCAACATGTCGTTGGACCTTGATTCCAACGTAGTAGCTTAGAAGCCCAAGGTTGCTCATCTTGAACAACCTATGCATCTCCTCCTTGAACCTACGGATCACATGCTCACTGGTTCCGGTGATGATCAGGTCGTCAACGTACACGCCGACGATGAGATGGGATATGCCTTCACCACATCCATACAATACATGCTCTGAAGTGCTCCGCTGGAAACCAAGCTTGATCAGGCTTTCATCGTGCTTAGAGTTCCATGCCCTTGATACTTGGCACAGCTCGTACAAGGCCTTCTTCAGCTTGAGCACCTTGCATTTGGTGCCATCGAGGATGAAGCCTAGTTGTTCGACCACGTACACCTCCTTCATGAGCACGCCGTTGAGGAACTCACTCTTCATGTCCATGTGGTTGACATGCCATCCTTTATGCACTGCCACAGCTAGAAGAACTCGCATCGATTCCAAGTGTGCCATGAGGATGAACACTTTCTCAAAGTTGATCCTTTACTACAGTTATGGCAGATTGTATTCTTGCAGAGGGCTATAGCTGACTTGATGTGAACCTTCAAAGTCACTTTTCCAGCTCCTTCCCTATGAGATCACCAAGCAAGCGTTCAAGCCAAACTCCGCCGTGCTTACGGCAATATATTGTTCTTAACATGAAGAGAGTGCTACTACTCTCTGTTTTTGGGACCGCCAGCTGATGAGATTCTTGCCGAGAAAGAACAAAACTCCCGAGGTGCTCTTCCAATCATCCACATCTCCATCGAGATCACTATCATTGTAGCCCGATTAGCCTTGGCTTCCCAGTGCTTGCTCTTGCAAAATGGTACCCCAAAACGAATGGTTCATGCAATGTGTTAGTTTTGATCTTAGCTAGATGCAACAAACATGACCGAGTCGTAAGGGAACCCACATTCCAGGCCATGAAGGAGAGTGCTCAGATCCGATGGCATCGGCGTGCGATATGAAGACGGAGGTGGCACTGACATGGTGGAGCTAGAAGGGTGAAGGCAACAACATAGATCTGGCCTTTTATAGGCACCGGAGGGGGACGACGCGGGATGACGGCAGCGATGTGACGGTGGCAGGCAGCACGACGGTAGCGACACGATGGGAGTAGGTGAGCTACTCCACTGTGCGAGGATTGTTCTTCTTTTTTATTTCTTTTTTTCCTAGGTTGTTACAGTGCTAAGGTTGTGTTAGCGTAGTGAGGAGAGCACATAACATGCCCTTGGGCCCCAACGTGATTACAAGTCCCGGTTTGACCTAGCCAGTGACACATTACCTTTCTCAGATGATTGCGACACGCTCAGGAGGTGTTTGAGGGTGGGCCTGGATCCATTGGAAACCTCACAAGATAACCTTTCAGGCTATATTTAAAACCACCATCAGACTTTGGTTGCAAGAGTTATGATCTATTTAACGTGGTGATTCTCTGGTGGCCGAATTGTATTCCAAAACACGAGGGACTTGGGGCACGTTTGGATGGAAGCCCCCGGTCACCCTGCCAAAAGGTTTGCGTTGGCCATGTGCCGACGCAGCCGTTTGGATGGACGCCAAGTTTTGGCTTGCCCAGGGCAGCGTCTGCTCACGCGGTCGTGGGCGAAACGGTGGTGGAGAATTTGTCCAACAATTATTTGGCCAGCCAGCACTCTGGCGGGGTGGCTACGGGGGGCATCCAAACTAACGTTTGATCTCTAGCTTATATTGGTCCATCCGTGACGTTGTGATGTGGTCAGAACTAAACTCATGTGAACCCCAATCAACTTCGTGCATTCTCCATGCATCTTGATAATCGAACCTGAACAAATAATCAAAACACTCATTGTGTAGAATCCGATATATGCTCATGTAAGATATATAGAACGTGTATTAAGAATGCATGCACTTAGGTACAAACTTGGACAATGTGGCTGTATGCATGCAGATCATGGTCACATCACAAAAAGCTAGCTCCCAATATGTGCCTTATATGTGCATAGCGTGTAGTTAACATATCAACATCTCAATATTACATCCATACGACATTACATAAGCACACATTTGTTGTATATGACAAGTCGTACTAATAAGGGCTGACATCGGTCAAATAAGTTCACAAATGAGAAACCAAGTAAAAATGTATCTTAGTTTATTTATGATGAGCGATTGATATTAGTATTCATTTGGTTTGATAATTTTCGGTTTTGGTTAAGCTTTGGTGTGCTGATTCTAGTGAATCTGGAACTTCCGGCCTGAACCTAGAACTTTCGGGTGATTATCTGGCGTTCAGAGTTTTTGTATCGTCAGAGCTTCTGATGTTCAGTTTTGGTTGCATGAACCCGGAACTTCCGGCCTGGACCTGGAACTTCCAGTTTCACGGGAAAACCGAAACCAAGAGCCCCTGTCCGGATTGAACCCGGAACTTTTGAGTACCCAAACTTTCGGGTTTGGACCAGAACTTCCAAGTACCCTGGATGAAGTTCGTTTGTCCCATATTCACCTTTCTTCTTGGGAATTTGATTTCAACTAAGAATTTTGATTTTGAACTAACTGCAATTGGAGTTGAAAAAAATGTGTTTGCTTGTCTCATGATGTGTAGATAATGGATACAACTTGGTGGCCGATGGCGGAATGATCGGGGTCAAGCGGGGTGGTTGGTGCCGGACGATCGAGGAGACCGAGTAGAGTCAAGGGTGATCTTAGATATGCACGTGAAGGTCAAGCAAAGCATAGAAGATGGATGGAAACGGCGTGTTGACAAAGTCAAGTGAAATAAATACTGGTGTAAGTGACAAGACAGCATGAGAGATCGGGAGAGACTTGCCGACGGTCAAGATCGTGAGACAAAATACACATGTCAACATCGGGAGGCTTACTTGAGGTCAAATAAGTGGTAGTGAGTCATGCTCTGAGAAGCATGAAGGGGTTTCGCGGTTTGGCCTCAAAACCGTGGGAATGGTGGAAGTGCATGTAGCATTATCGTGATGGTTGCGTCAATGTGAAGCTAAGTCATGAAGGCGTCACAATCGTCTGATGGATGGAGGATAAAATGGAACAAGATGCCCTCGGTGGTAGGTAGAAGTGTACTACAAGAGAGAGGTATTTTGGAAATTAGAAAACTTGCCATCTAAGGAAGCTCTCAAAGCATATAAATAGAGGGATAGGGCTATGTAGGAGGGTGAACCAATCTCTTGAGCCATTCATATGAGAGCTTTGAGCTAGCGTTTTAGAGGAGGGGGAGATGAGTGCTTAGTCTATGTATTAGGTTACAGCTTTGTAAGGAAAAATCTTTGTAATCCGTCTAAAATAGGGCTGATCTCTGCAAACAGTGAGATTTATGTTTACTCTTGTGCTTGAATTCACCTCCTTCTAGTTTTCCTCTATTGGCTCCCTTGCGAGCTTGCAAGCTTTTCATCCTTTAGTTGTGAATTTTGTTTTTTGTGCTTAAGCTGAAATTTCCCGCCTTGCTGGAGTGGTTTTCTCGTTGCTAAAGGCATAAAATTCATATACAAATGTACACAATTGGGTATTGAATTTCATTACCTCTCTATCAATTTGGAGACTTTCTTCACCCGGTATTCATCTTTTTGATATTTGGGTGTTTCTTCTCAAGATCCAAGCCTTGTATGAGGATGAGTCATGGATTTGGGTGTTTAGATTTTAAATTTTCAAATCGCTATTCTGTTTTGGTCAAAACTTCCATTCCAATTTGGAACTTCCTGATTGTGGTTTTAAATCATGATAGAGAACCCTAAGCTAGAGTTCATCTGGAGCTTTCGGGTACCCGAAACATCCGGGTTGCACCCAGAACTTTCAGATGAACAGTATTTTCAATATTGAGTTTCCACTCTGTTCTTTGTGGAGTTTTGTTGAGATTCATTTTTGAGGTGCGTTGGATGAATATAGGAGAAGCCCATTAAAAAAATTTGTTAAGACGTCTATTCACCCCTCTCTAGTCACTATTCTCGGTCCTATAATTGGTATCAGAGCTGGTTTGATCATTTGTAGACCTTAACTGGCTTTGTGATCCATAGATAACAATGGAGAGTCATGGGAAGATCCCGCTCTTTGAAGGTAGAGATTTTTCATACTGGAAGGTACACATGGAGGCTTATCTCTTAAGCCAAGGAAGTGAGCACTAACCAAATCAAGGTTCGGTGCCATAGCACGTACAACTAAGAATATCACATGTTCGTGCAGGGCCCCAGAGAGTCTTTGGATGCTACGTTTGCTAGATTTGATGCAATTATGAGCAATCTTAGATCCACTAAAGTTTTGCCTTACTCTGATCATGAGAGGACGATCAACCTTCTCTATGCTCTTGATCATATCATATGAGAAGTGAAGATCTCGAGCATTAAAGAGTCATCTAGTTATGACATATTAACTTGTGATGAACTCTTCACCAAGCTCACATCCACTAAGATCTCCAAGGCGGCGAGGATAGGCTTAGGAAATGTAACACCTTGATTTTCAGATTTCTTAAATTTCTAAAAAATTTCAAGATTATTTAATAGCTTCACCAGTAGTATAGGATTAAAACCTATTTTCTTAATCAATCAATCAATATAGGTTATTATTTTGTATGCATTTCAAGCTGAGTTTTGCTAGGAGCCAAGTAAATGCATTAGAGTTTTTTTTTCTTTTCTTTCTCTTTGGTGTTTTGAGTGAAAAAAGATTTTCAAAAGGTTTTTACAAAACTCAGTAATGAATAATAAGGACCTTAATGGTTGGAATTCAAAATCTTTGAATTCATAATCTATTCAATCCTTGATCATACCTAATCCTTCTCTAGTTCAATCCAAATATTATCCAAATCCTTGTTTAAAGTCAATCTATCGTCTTTCTCAAATTCTACCCAAATCCAAATTCAAATTCCTTATCTACTCCTGTTCTTATTCAACCTCATTTTTCATTTCTCTTAAATTCACTCCAAACTCAATTCAAATTCAAACCCTATTCAAATTTCTCTACAAAAGTTTCTTTTCTAAACCCTATGTATACCTAAAGTGTCTTTGGCTCAATTTTGCTCAAGTCCAAAACCTTAGCCAAGTCTTCTAGATGGCCCAACAAAGGATCCGCGAAATCTATAAATTTTTGCGAAGTCCTAGACAGTCTCATCTTCCCATGAACTTTTAGAGTTCAGAATGGCCTCAAATACAAATATTGACATACCAAAGTTGTAGGTCTCGCCGAGAGCTTTGATTTGAACCTATGAAAGTCATCTTTTGGATAATGGAGCTAGGAGTTATGGCCCCCAAGATTAGTACTACGCAGATAAGTCCAAGTTCAAACAGTTTATCTTGTAGTGCATTTTTGGAAATTAATATGACATTTTCAGAAGTTACAATTTACCAAAGTTGTAGATCATTTAGAGTACTACAATTTAAAGTCAAGAAATGTCCAATTTGGAGTATGGACGATAGAGATATCATCCTCAGAATAGAGAGTTGCAAAAAAGGAAACCATAACCGACTCGAACTCGAATCCGATTCGTGTTCGGCTTGGACTCTACCTCAACCAGCCGCCCCTAGTCCTATAAATATGAGTTGCACGTTCTATACCCCTATTCCATGCCACCAAACCCTAGAATTCGCTACTGCCCTGTCCGTGCGCCGCCGTTCGCCAGAGCTGCTGTCGCCGTCGCCCGCGATGCGCTACCTTGTCGTCTTCTCCGCCAATCCTCTTTCCTCGACCACCAAAGCAAGGTGAGGACCCCTTCTTCTCCTCCCTTACTACTGTTTTAGAATCATACTAAGTCCCTAGCCAAAGCCCGATCTACGCCGCCATGGTTGTCGCCATTACGGACAACCATGGGATAGCCGCACTGTAGCCGATTGGCATCGACGTTCCCGACCGACCAGAGGTCAAATCACCAATTCCTTTCACCTATGCATGTCCCATGATATTCCCCACGCCCTCAGCAACGGCCAGTAGAGCAGTCAAAATACTGTAATCAAGGTCGACATACTTGCTGTCCGGTTTCTGAACACGTTCTATGTGCGCACCGGATTTGCATTCGCGTCCCCTGTCAATTCGAAAGCCGTATGGATGCACCAACTATGTCACGGTGTGTCCCATTGAGTCTTCTATGTGACCCTAGGAGCACATCCCCATTTGTGCAGTGACACAACCAGGACGTCATTGTCAACCACAACACGTCGCAGCTATCACCCATCTCATTTCCATTAATTGTTCTTCCTCTCAGTGGATGATCTACCCAAAACTATGCCGTAGCATTGTGTTCCTGGGATATATGAAAATCTCTGTTCAAACGGTTTCTCAGATTTCATAGCCAATCTCCTGGAACGCGAGCATCTTCGTTCCTGCATCTGTTCACGGTCACCACCAAACCTAGAAGTAGTCATCGCTGTTTTGCCGCTACCTCGGATGACCCCTCCAAAACCACCATACTGCTGAGTTAGTCTTTCCGCATTCTACGCTATGCTTCCCTCGTTTCACTGAAACATCACTGAAGCCCGACATCGATGTTAGTGGCCACGTGCCTGATCGCCATCTCCGACGAAACTCGAACCACCACCGCTACATAGAGTCACAAGTAGTATCCTTAACCTAGAAGCGCAACCTTTGGCCTTTTTGATCTATTGTAGGTGGTCAATAATAGATCTCAACGTATCCCTTCTTTAATTCAAGATGGTACTTGCATAGCATGCCAAGTCAGTGCCACATCATTCTCCTTACCTAGTCAGCAAAGTCTGGTCTGCCCTATACTTCTTGAATCTTGCGCAATAATGTTGTCAAGCCTGACGCAGTGATTGTGCAATAAAGCCTTTTTCCATAGGAAGATAGTTCTAGAAAATCAGCATTTCCATTTAAGTCTAATCCATCTCTCGAAAACTGTTCTCTTTTCATCTTAACTCCGATTTAGGCGATTCTTACGTCTAAATGTTTCTAAAATCATACCTATCCAACCATAGTATTTTTAAAGTGTTTTGATGATGTTTGGTATGTTGTTCTTAGTGTTTTCCTTTGTGCTGTTTGTCGGTAGTTCTCGCGATTAGTCGATAACGTTCCGGAGTAGTTCGAGGGACTTCAAGATCAAGATGTCGACAACACTGAGCAACATTGGGTAAAAGGCAAGTGTCCTTGATCATCTTGAACTTATGTTTTTAAATTTTTTGTTTTACAAAATTGCATGCAGGTGTGTCAATATGATGGGTAGTCATCTATGTTAGGGTTTTCCCTAGATTTTCCCTTATCATCCCTTGGAACCTATATGGTTTATGGTTAGGTATCTTTGGTGGGTAGATTGCTTAGCCATGCTTTTGGGATACTGGGAAGTGTCATAATCTTGATTAATGAAATTATGCAACAATGGTCGTTAATGTGTTGATGGTTTAGCAACATGGAACCTTAGGCCTTGAGCAAAGTAGTGTTGTTGATGTTGATGGTTATGTTGTTGGTTTAGTGTTTGCGTAAGCAACCTAAGTAAGGACCAGTTCATAGAGCGACAACCCAAGAAATATCGTACCAACCATGAGACCTGGTATGGGACAGGCCTGGTCTATTAATTAGTGGATTCCAGTTTTATGCGTGTGAAACGGAAGAGTGGATGTGTGGGGACGGCAAAGGCCAGAACCATTTGGTTAGTGGTATGAGATGTATAGTGGAAGGGAAGAGTGAAATTTTTCTGGAGCTACAAGGCGCAAAAGGGGGCTTCTGGGTGGTGTGAATGCCACTTTGACGGTAGTAAAACCTAGTGGGCATGCACATACTAGATGAAACTTTGTAACGGCTTTGAAGTGACTTTCCGGGAGACACACCACTGGCGTGTGTTAAGTGTCTAGCTAACACGGCAACATGGAATTCGCTGACTCGTGGGGAAAGCTGGATAACCTCTGCAGAGTGTTAAAACTATTATAACAGTTGTGCTCACGGTTATAAGAGACTTGGATCCTCACATGATTAGTTGGTTGTGGTTATGTGTTGTGGTTACGGGTTTGGTTGTAGTTATGGTTCTGGTACAAGGAGTAATAGATAGTTATGGTTTTGGTTATAGTACAGGGAGTACTAGATGGTTATGGTGTGCAAGGTGGGGAGCCTTGTATGCTGGGTTTTGAACTGTATGGGTTAGATTCACTTAATAATTGTTTAATATTTTTTTGAGTCCAAATATATTTTCATTACTCGCATTTACGCAAATATACCATGTGTTAGCCTATTCTTGATATAAGCCTGCATATCATTATCTTTCCCACACTTGTTGAGCGCGTCATGTGCTCACACTTGCTATTTTCCCTATACCATGCGACATGTGTGTTGTTGCTCAGTGAGTGAAGATGTTGAAGACTATCAAGACGATGTTGTGACGTTCTAGGCACGTGTCTTCCGATCAGTTGCCTGCGGTATTGTTGGGCACTAGTGCTTCTGTTCCGCTGCAGATATCTTCATAGAAGACAATGTATGTCAATTGCTGTAAGAGCTTAACGTTTATTCTATAAAAGTATTACTTTTGTTACTTCACCTGTGACATCCTTATGTGTGTTGAACATCCTGGGCACACATAAGCTACATCTGGTTTTGGCCGTTAAAACTGGGTGTGACAAGAAATCCCTTGTCTCAGAACATGGTGTTGGTTTCAGGGCATAGCGGTGTCAGTCAGTCTACGCCTGGTGTTTCTTGTGCTAACCCCTTAACTAACAGATTTGCATTGTCTTCCATAGTTTCTATCATAGATAAGAAAGTGGATATGCTTGATGATAAGGATCTTGCACTAATTGTGAAGAAGTTCACCCGCTTCTACAACAACCATCGAGACCGGAGAAGGGGTAGTTCTCGGGCCTACTTTGAGTGTGGTCACACTCAAGAAGAGGGAAGATTGCAACCACGACCACAATAAGCACAAGAAGTCCAAGAAGCTCTTCTTCAAGAACCGTGACAAAATGGCCAAGAAGGTGGCCAAGGCAGCTTTAAGTGTGTTTGTGGTAGCGCTCAGCAATGTCGACATTTCCTCATGTGAGGAAGAGAGCTTAGAGGAGGAGCAGCCCATAAAGAATAAGAAGAAGACCAAGGACTTCACCGGCCTTTGCTCCATTACGGATGACAATGACAGCGACCCCGAGCTTGGTTCTTCTGAGGTTTCACCCTCCTACGACCAGCTTTCTATGCAAGTTGATACCTTGAATGATGTACTTGTTAGCTATGATAGATTGCTTAAAAAAGTGTTTCGTGAGGTTAATGAACTCAAGTCTAGTCCATAGTGTTCATCTTTTGAGATAGAGTTTCTTAAGTCTAGGTCCAATGATGAGGAGTGTAATAGTTGTCTCGTGGTCATGAGTGAGCTTGTCGAGCTTTAGACTTTGCATGCTCAAGTCACTAGTCAACTTGAGACTATGAAGAAGAAGCTCCTTGAGGAGAAGTCTAGACCTACTTTCTTAGGCGCTTGCAAGAATTTTCCTTTGCTCTCAAAGGATGTTGATGTGAAAGCCTAGCATATAAATGAGTTAGAGTCTAGATTGGAAAGTGTTGAGAATTCTAAGGATGTGCAGTCAAACTGTTCCACCTACATCTACATGAAGGATATGCTTAGCTGAGTTAGAGGGAAAGTTGAGAAGATCATGGCT
This sequence comes from Phragmites australis, assembly GCF_958298935.1. Taxonomy (NCBI): domain Eukaryota; kingdom Viridiplantae; phylum Streptophyta; class Magnoliopsida; order Poales; family Poaceae; genus Phragmites; species Phragmites australis. The sequence continues at coordinate 16,113,469 of NC_084941.1, read as the reverse complement.
AAGAATGAGAACCTCCTTTCTCTTATGGAGAAGTTCTCAGAAGGCAAGGGCAAAATGGATTTGATCTTGGCCAAGACCAAGATGTGTGTCGATAAGGCAGGTTTAGCCTTAGGATTAGGTTTTGAGAGAGTGGCTTACAATGGGGTTGGTAAGACTGTTTTCACCTCACCTACTACCCTAGAAGCTGAGAAGTCTAAAATCAATGCCACACCACAACCCATCAAGAAACCCACTCCACAAATCACAAAGAGGAAAGCCGTACCACAACCCAAGAGAGCTCCACAGCCTAATATCAGAGCCCCTGTGAGAGAGTCTAGAGTGACCGATAATCGAGTTTCTGATAGATGCTACCATTGCACCTATTGCCAGAAAGAGGGTCACCTTGTTGGGTTTTGCTTTCGTCGTAGGAGGGATGAGCGGCGTGAGTGAGAATGGAGTACTTCAAACATGTATTGCCCCTCTTTTGGTGTACATGAGTCTTTTCCTTGTTCTTACTCACGAGTCTCGAGCGCTCCTCAGCTTCCTCCTAGGGGTGGTGCCCAGCGTGGATCTTACCATGATTCATATGGTTTTGGTTCATGTGTAAGAGGCTTTGAGTTGCAGTGCTTTGGCGGACCATATTTTCCCTATCATGGCACTCGCCCTCAGCGCACTAGTATTAAATTGCATGCACCTGCTTCTACTGCTCCAGGGCGGATGACCCATTACAAGATTTTTAAGAGGTTTTTGTCTAACCTCAGTATTGAGCCATCTACCTATTATTATTCTCATATGTAGGTGGCAGGCAGAGGCCTGGATATTCATCATGGTTCTCCAGCCTCACCCCGACAAATAGACATGAGTATATCAGTTTCGGGGATGATAGGAAAGGAAGGGTTAAAGCCAAAGGTATGGTAAAGGTGGATGAGAGTTTCACTCTCAAAGATATGGCTTTGGTGGAGCATCTGGGATATAATTTGCTTTTTGTATCTCAGTTGTTGGATGAGAACTTAGAAGTGTGTTTCAAACGCGATACTTCTCGAGTTCTTGATTCTTTAGGCACTTTAATTTGTTAGATTTCCAGAGTTGGGAGAGTTTTTGGAGCTAATTTTTTTGAGTATGTTGGTTCTTGTAGATGCTTAATTGCTCAACCTTCTTTTGAGCTTTAGATGTGGCATATGAGACTAGGGTACATGAGTTTTGATTTGCTTTCTCGTTTGAGTGCCGTAGGCTTGATCCGAGAATTGCCCAAGCTCAAGTTTGAGAAGAACCTTGTTTGTACTCCTTATCAGCATGGCAAGATAGTCGTTGCGTCTCACTCTCCAATCCATCTGGTGATGACTGAATGACCAGGAGAACTTCTCCATATGGACATTGTTGGTCCTTCATTGGTTTGTTCGGCGGGTAGGAAGTGGAATGCACTTATCATTGTTGATGATTACTCTTGCTACTCTTGGGTGTTCTTTCTTGTGAGCAAGGATGACACGTTCTCACACTTTCGAAGCTTGGCTTTGAGATTGTTCAAGGAACTCCCTAGTGCATTGAAAGCAATTTGTAGTGATAATGGCACTAAGTTCAAGAACTATCTCTTTGATGCTTTCTATCTTGAACCTGGCATTGAGCATCAATTTTCTGCCCTATATGTTCCTCAGCAGAATGACATGGTTGAGAGGAAGAATCACACTTTGGTAGAGATGACTAGGATGATGCTCGATGAGCATAGGGCTCCTAGAAATTTTTGGGCGAAGGCTATTAGCACAGCTTGCTATATCTCCAATTGGATTTTCTTGCGCTCAGTTTTGAATGTGACTTCTTATGAGTTGAGCTTTGGGAGGAAGCCGAAGGTTTCACATTTGAGAGTTTTTAGTCTTCGATTATTCATCTTAAAGTGTGGTAATCTTGATAAGTTCGAGTCGCATTCTTCCTATGGAATTTTCTTGGAGTATTCTATTCATGGTGATTCTTACTGGGTTTATAATCATGACACTAACACCATCATGGAGTCCTGTGATTTGACTTTTGATGAATCAAACCCTTGTGCTAGCTCTATTCTTGAGTGTGCAGGTGAATGAGAGATGAGCGAAAACATCTTTGTAGATGGTGACCTAGCTCTCGGGGATGATGAGGATGATCCACCACTTCCTTCTACCATACTCGCTCCTGAGCTATCCTACCTCTTCGACACCGGCAGAGGGTCCTGTAGCCTCTACTTCCACTTCAGCTGCTTTCGAGCCTACACCAGTGGTAGTTAAGGGGGAGGTCATCTCACAGTGCAAAGCCCATCAACACATTTAGTGGCAATACCCTCCACAGATGATGATCGGTGACCTCAATGATAGGGTAACAAGGTCCAAATCCGCTCAACGAAGTATACCAACGATTTGCTGAAGAAGTTCAACATAAGCGTTGCAAAGGCCTTAGCAACACCGATGGCTACCCCGATCGTGCTTGATCTAGATGGAGATGGTGAGAAGGTAGACCAGTGAGAGTACAGGAGCATAATTGGCTCCCTCTTGTACCTAATGGCGACAAGGCCCAATATCCACTTTGTTGTCTGCTTGTGTGCCCACTTCCAAGCGTCAACAAAGACATCTCACCGCCAAGCAGTGAAGCGCATATTGAGTTATCTCAAATACACCCTTGAGTATGGTCTTTAGTTTTCTGCATCTTCTTCTCTCTCTTCGTAGTTTTTTGGATGCGGTTTTTGTTGGTTGTAGAATTGATAGGAAAAGTACCTCTGGTACTTCTCATTTCTTGGGTACTTCTCTTATGTGTTGATCTTCTCGTAAATAGTCTAGTGTTGCGCAAACAACTGCTGAAGCTGAATATGTTATTACCGCTAGCTGTTGTTATCAAATTTTATGGATGGTTGCTACCTTGAGGGATTTTGTGTTAAACTTTTAAAGTGTGATGTTTTTGTGTGATAACACCAGTGTCATCAGCTTAGCCAATAACCCAGTTTGACACTCCAGAACCAAACACATAGATGTGAGATTCCACTTTTTGCGAAACCGCAATGAGAATAGAGATATTGACTTGAGATACATAGATACCCAACACTAGCTTGTCGATATCTTTACTAAGTCCCTAGATGCAACAAGATTTGACTAGCTGAGGGGAGAGCTTGGAGTTTACCATCCCTTTGGCATTGTGTGAGAGAGAGTTGCAACTGTACATACTCTATCTTACTTTTGTTGCATTTTCATTACATTTCATCTTATAAGATAATCATAGTAGTTAAGATTTGACCTGTATGTCTTTGGCATTTTCTGTTGCTAGACTTGTATTTGGACTAATTTAAGTAATTGTGCGGAGCAAGCTTTTAATTTTAGTCTCCTCTTGATGCTTTGACACAAAACAATTCAAGCAAGCTAGCTTTCCTAAAGATAACATTTGGCAATTTTATGAATCATGTAGACTATGAAATGCTACATTCTTGATCACCATGTTCATAATTGCTTTGGCTTAGCCAATTAAGGTTAGTTTGATGAATATCTTGCTCTAAGTCTCTTGGTTCAAGATAGTGGATTAGAGAATATTGCACTATATTTTCTATCTTTGTCAAATGTTTAGCTCATGATAGACCTTGGGGGAACATGTGTTACTTGTGTTGTAAAGACACTACTTGACTTGATCTTGTGAAAAACTTGGTAAATTGTGCAAATTGAATTTTGAGCGATCAAGTTTCTAGTGCTAAAATGTGATTCAATATGGTGGCATGATGCTTCATGTGGTTTGCCAAAGAAGTGAACTCGTGGTTGCTAAAAGTCTACTTGAGGTTCAAATGAAATACAAAGAAATGTGCTTAAATGATCAATTTTCTTTAAAGCACTTGATCTTACTAAGTCTTGGTTTCATATGTGAGTGTTTGCAAAGCCTATTATCATGAATGCTTGTTTGCCTAGTTTGAGATTGAAGTTAGCAAGTTCTTAATTCTTGTATTGCCTCGGTATGAGTGGATGCTTATGTGGTGGTCACTTTTAACATGATTCGGCTATGTGAGCTTAAATACGTCAATAATTCTTCAGTTTAGATTGTATAGCTTTACATTCTTGTAACACTATATCTTTTTAAGCCTTTTTGCACTTGTGAGCTCTACATTCTACTATACATAGCCCTTTGATGTTTCTAGCATTTGCAAATGTTTTGTGGTATACTTGATTGCATGTTCATGCCTTGCATGGTGTTTTATCCTTAATGTTTGCATGGCCAGAGAGGGAGAAAAATATGCACTAAGCTACAAAGAAGAATCTAGCATGATGAAAGGAGGAGAAAATATATGAAAAATGTGCATTCATCAAGGGGGAGTATTTGTGCTTTTATTGGGTTTTTGAGGACTTTGACTTGTTTCTGCCTCTCTTAGGGCTTTTGCAATCTTCCTTATGCCAAGTGGCATACTTTTGCTCTTTCTCGAGTTCTTGTCACTTGGATGAGCTTATTTTGTTGAATTTCTATAAATCAATATCTTTGTGCTTTGAGATTTGTCAATGCACTCATCAAGGAGGGAGATTGAGAAACCAAGTTGAAATGTGTATGGGTTTGTTTGTGATGAGTGATTGATATTGGTATTGATTTAATTTGATGATTTTAGTTTTGCTTAATCTTTGATGTGCTGATTCTATTGAACCTTGAACTTCCGGTCTGAACCTGGAACTTCCAGGTGATTATCAAGCATTCAGAGTGTTTGTATCACTAGAGCTTCTGTGTTCAGTTTCGGTTGCATTAACCCAGAACTTCCGGCCTAGACCTGGAACTTCCAGTTTCATGGGAAAACCAAAACCGAGAGCCCTTGTCCGGATTGAACCTGGAACTTTCGAGTACCAAAACTTCCAGGTTTGGACCAAAACTTTCGGATACCTAGGATGAAGTTCGTTTGTCCCGTGTTCACTATCCTTCTTGGGAATGTGATTTTAACTAAGATTTTTAATTTTGACCTAACTAGAGTTTGAGTTGGAAAAAATGTGTTTGCTTGTCTTATGATATGTAAGTAATGGATGCTGTAGCATCTAGGCCCCTAAGAAAAAGGTAAGAGTTTCGGTGATTAATGACAACCATATCATTGTGACTAACATTTCAGTCTTTAAGCAGCATAAAGGATAAAGAAAAACTTAATTGTCAATGATGCCTTTACACTCTTGCTCATTAAAAGACTTATATGATGATCAAAGGACCGGAACGTGAAGGATAAGGATCTACTAGATCTAAGTGTCACAAGGAGATGAAGGACACTTAGAGTAATATAGGTTCTTTTTCTACTTAGTCTTTTGACCGTACTATAAAGAGGGGTTAAGAGTTGTAGCTTGACTTAGGAGAGTCTAAACATAGTCGATGCACACTTGTGACTTTCCATTACTAGGCTAACCTCAAAAAATCATTGGTTCCGAATCTCGAAGGTAGAACTCAAAATTGTTTTGAAATAGATAAAATCAACGAAATTTCAGTTCACCGGATGATCCTCTGTATCAGAGTGAGTTCGTCGGAGTAAATTCCTAAGAGTTCTGACTTGAAAAATTGTTGAAGAGCACGCCGGATAGTCCGGCGTTTGATAGGTGAAATCACCGGATAAATAGAGAGCGATGAAGTCGAGAACTAATTCTACACACCGGATAGTCCGGCGTAGCAAAATATGATCACCGGATGAATTTATACAGAGAGGTTGTAAACTATCATCTGGCCCATTTCAATGCACCGGATGATCCGTTGTAAGACAGGATTAATCACCGGAGGTTTAACGGCTAATGGAACAGTTAACGGCTATTTTGTCAGAAGTATTAGCACCGGATATTCCGTTGTGAAGCGTGTTATTCACACCGGACCTTCCGGCGTTAAGAAAAAGTTCTAGATTGTTAGGCAACGGCTAATTTTCGATCCTTAGCCTATAAATACCCACTCATTTGGACCTCTCTTCATCTCTTGCGACCCTGTAGCAGCTCATACACTTGGTGTGTCATTTAGAAGCAAGAGATATAGCACTTGTGTCAATTCTAAGTTCTTAGTTGAGGATTAAGGACTTTCTTGAGTGCTTGAAGAGTAACAAGTGTGCATCTAGCTGTTGTCTAGGCTTGGTCTTTGTCAAGTGAAGCTTGAGGCTTGTTACTCTTGGTGGTTGGCAACACCTAGACGGTCTTGGTGATCGGAGGTTTTCTCGGTGAGCTCTTGGAGGACTTGTGGGAGCCCCGGGAAGAGATGATGTACTTGGTTTGATGCCCGCCAATCCGGAGATGGAGAAAGGGCAATCAAGAGGGAGCACTTGAGTCTTGGTGACTCAAGGGGGAGCTACATCCTTGGTGGATGCTCCAACGAGGACTAGGGGGAAGTGCCAACTTCTCGAAACCTCGGGAAAAAATAGGTGTTCTCTTCTCCAACTATTTACTTTCCCGCATTTTACTTTGAGTATCTTTGCTATTGCGAGTCCTTCTTTAAAATTCTCTCTCTTGGTTATTTTGCTTATTTAGTTACCTTGTCCTAGTTTAAATCACGTAATCGCATTCTCTCTTATCTAGGCTAAGGTTTTATTTGTTTAAGCGGTAGAAGTTTTAATTAGCACCCAATTCACCCCCCCTCTTGGGCCATTCTATCCTTTCAATTGGTATCAGAGCCACGTTCTCTTGATAGGCTTAAAATCCTAGAGAAATGGCTCCGGGGAGCGGAAGTAGCGTGCCAAGGTTCGAGGGAAAGAACTTTGCCTATTGGAAAGTTCGCATAGCGAGCTATCTTGAGGCTATTTCCCCCGAGTGTTGGCAAGCAACCTCTGTTGGGTTTGATCAACCTTTTACCGAACAAGAAGTTAGGTGGAATGCTAAGGCTAAGAATGCTATATTTGAGGGAATTAGTGAAGAAGTTTTCTCTAGAGTTAGAAGTAAGGAATTCGCTCATGACATTTGGGTCGCTCTTTGTGAAATTCATGAGGGATCTAGGAGAATTCGTGAAGAAATATATCATGTGCTTATGAATGCTCTAAATCAATTCAAGATGTTTCCAAATGAATTATGCAATGACATGTATTCTCGTATGAACATGCTTGTGGAAAAAATCAATTCTCTTGAACTCACTCAATTGTCCGATGGAGACATTATTCATAGGATCTTGATGGTACTTCCCAAGCCACAATACAATATTGTTATCTCTCTTCTTCATGAAAGGGACATCAATGACATGACCATCACCGATGCCGTGGGAAAGATATGTGCTCATGAAATGTTCTTGTTTGGAGATCATGAGTCTTCATCCAAGAAAAACCTTGCTCTCAAAGCAAAGATGGTCGACAACAAGAAGAAAAAGATCAAGCTTCCATCATCATCAAGTGAAAGTGATGAAGATGACGATAATGATGAAGATGATGATGATGACTCCGACACCGAGCTTGCTCTTCTCATGAGAAGAACCACAAGGATGATCTCTAAGTTTCAAAAGAAGGGCTACAACTATGATCCCAAGATAAACAAATTTCGTCCGAAGAAATTTGACAAGTTCGGTGGTGAAGACAAGAAGAAGTGCTACAATTGTGGTAATCTTGGTCACATATCATATGATTGGCCTCATCCTGACAAGAGAAACAAGAACAAGTCCAAGAAACTTGATGCAAGTGAGGATGAGGACAAGTACAAGAAGAAGGATCAAGACAAGAAGAAGAAGAAACTCTTTAACAAGACAGGTGGAGGACGTAAGGCCTACATTGTTGGTGAATGGGTCTCCGGTGAGAGCTCAAGTGATGACTCAAGTGATAATGATGACAACAACTTCGCGGGTCTCGCAATCGTCAATGATGATCCACCTCTACCTCCACCACCTATGTGCCTCATGGTAAAAGGTAACAACAAGGTGAGTAGTGAGGAAGATGATAGTAGTGATGATAATAGTCTTTCTCCTAATGATCTATCTAAGCTAATGAATGACTATGCTACCATTATCAAAAGGTAAAAGGCTAAAATCAAGTTGCTTGAAATGCTAATTCCATGCTTAGTTCTAAACATGATGAGTTGCTCACTAAACACAATAATTTGCTTGAAAAACATGATGAAGTAGTTGAATCTAACAAGTCTCTCAAAGCAAGTAACTATAAGCTAAAACTTGAGCATGATGGCCTAATATACAAACACCAAGAACTTGAGTATGCCTATGATGCCATTGATCGTAGCTTGGATGAATTGGTTGATAATGATGTAGTTAAGGTCAATGCATCTACCTCTTGTGATGATCTTCTTGATATATCATGTGATATTACATCATCATCTAAGACTAACCATGCAAGGGAGCAAGAGCTTGAAAGTGAGATTGCAAGTCTCAAATCTTGTGTGGCCCGGTTGACCAAGGGGGAGTACAAGCACAAGAAAATCCTCATGAAGAATGCTTTGTACTACAACAAGAAAGGACTTGGATGCTTCCCCAACCCAGTAAAAAGGGTCATAAAGACACCGGAGATCAAGAATTGTTTCATCAAGGAAGTTGGTTCATATTGCCAACATTGTCAAGTCACCGGACACCACACAAGGGAGTGTCCAATTCCTACTAAACCTCTCCCTATTTTGCCTTCTAAATACAAGTCCACATTTAATTATCATCATTTTCTATTGCATAAGCTTAAAAATGATAAAATCATGGCAAAATTCATTGAAACTCAAGCTAAGGGCAAACTTCCTAGGCAACTTTGGGTGCCTAAATCTCTTGTGTCTCACATGAAGGGTACCAAACTTGGTTGGGTACCTAAACAAAAAGCTTGATCACATGTGTGTAGGTGAACTACAAAGCCGGTGGAAAACATTGGGTGCTTGATAGCGGATGTACACAACATATGACCGGCAATGTAACGATGTTCACCTCTCTAGAAGATGAAGTGGGTAGTCATGATAAAGTTACTTTTGGAGATAACTCTAAGGCAAATGTGGTAGGTTTGGGTAAGGTGGCTATCTCAAAAGATCTCTCTATTTTCAATGTTCTTTTAGTAGAATCACTTAGCTTCAATCTACTCTCCGTAGCTCAACTATGTGATTTGGGTTTCACATGCTTTTTTAGTGGTGTTGATGTTATCATAACTAGTAAGAAGCATAATGACCTAATATTCAAAGGTTTTAGACATGGGTATATCTATCTTGTGGATTTTTCCTCTAATGAAGCTAGCTTGACTACATGCCTCTTCACCAAGACATCTATGGGTTGGCTTTGGCATTGTTGGCTTGCACACATTGGGATGAGCCAACTCAAGAAGGTATTCAAGAATGGGAAGGTGGTTGGTGTGAAGGATGTGGTTTTTGAGAAGGACAAGTTGTGTAGTGCGTGTTAAGCCGGAAAACAAGTTGCAACTCCTCATCCATACAAGTCCATGATGTCTACGTCAAGACCCTTGGAACTTCTACACATGGACCTCTTCGGACCAACTACCTACAAAAGTCTTGGTGGTAATTTGTATTGTCTTGTCATTGTTGATGATTATACAAGATATACTTAGACTTTCTTTTTAGATGACAAGGGCAAGACCGTTAAAATCTTCAAGAAGTTCGCAAAGAGGGCTCAAAATGAGTTTGAGTCCACACTTGTGAAGATCCGGAGTGACAATTGGACAGAGTTCAAGAACACTCAAATTGAAGATTTTTGTGAAGAAAGAGGCATCAAACATGAGTTTTCATCAACCTACACACCTCAGCAAAATAGCGTAGTGGAGAGGAAGAACAAGACCTTAATCACACTTGCAAGAGCAATGTTAGATGAGCATGGTACCCCTGAGAAGTTTTGGGCGAAAGCAATCAATACGGCGTGCCATGCATCTAACCGAGTCTACCTCCACCGACTATTGAAAAAGACGCCATACGAGCTTTTCATTAGGAGAAAACCCAATGTCTCCTACTTCCGGGTGTTCGGGTGTAAGTGTTTTATCTACAAGAAAAAGGAATGCCTAGGCAAGTTTGAAAAACGTTGTGATATTGGTTTTCTTGTTGGCTATGCATCAAACTCCAAAGCATATCGAGAATTCAACAATGCCACCGGATTTGTTGAAGAAACTTGTGATGTGGAGTTTGATGAATCTAATGGCTCCCAAGGAGAAGATATTTCTTGTGATGATGTAGGTGATGAACCCTTGAGAGATGCAATGAAGAATATGGCAATTGGGGATATCAAGCCTAAGGAGGATGATGAAGATGTACCCTCTACTTCAATACCGCACACCTCAATGGCACCCCAAGTTGATAAAGATGAAGACAAAGATGATCAACCACTTCCATCACATGATGTCCATATCTCTCAAGAGGAAGCTCAAGCTCAAGCTCAAGATGTTGGACCACCACAAAATACAACCTCAACAACCTCAACAACCACAAGGATCACCCGATTGACTTGATCATTGGGAGTCCATCTAGGGGAGTACAAACTCGCTCTCGTCAGTGTGCTTCATTTTGTGAACATTACTCATTTGTCTCTTGTTCAGAACCCACATATGTAGATGAGGCTCTCAAGGATCCGGATTGGGTGTTGGCAATGCAAGAAGAACTTAACAACTTCACCCGCAATGAGGTATGGATACTCGAAGAGAGGCCTCAAGACAAGAATGTGATTGGAACCAAGTGGGTCTTCCGTAACAAGCAAGATGAACATGGTGTGGTGGTACGCAACAAGGCAAGACTTGTCGCACAAAGTTTTGCACAAGTTGAAGGTTTGGATTTTGGCGAAACATTTGCTCCCGTGGCAAGGCTTGAAGCCATCCGTATCCTTCTTGCATTTGCTTCACATCATAACATAAAACTCTATCAAATGGATGTGAAAAGTGCATTGTTAAATGGCCTTATTAATGAACTCGTATATGTTGAACAACCCCCCGGTTTCGAGGATCCTAGATATCCTAATCATGTTTATAGGTTGGTCAAGGCGCTTTATGGACTCAAGCAAGCCCCACGAGCTTGGTATGAACGCCTACGTGACTTCCTCATCAACCAAGGATTCAAGATCGGAAGGGTGGACACCACATTGTTCACAAAAATCATCGACAATGAGCTCTTCTTGTGTCAAATTTATGTTGATGATATAATATTTGGTTCAACTAACAAAAAGTTTTGCAAGGAATTTGGTGACATGATATCTAGGGAGTTCGAGATGTCGATGATTGGCGAGCTAAATTACTTTCTTGGATTTCAAATCAAGCAATTGAAGGAAGGGACATTCATCCATCAAGAGAAGTACACAAGGGATATCCTCAAGAAGTTTAAGATGGAAGAGTGCAAGCCAATCAAGACCCCCATGCCTACAAATGGACATCTCGACTTGGATGAAACGGGTAAACCTATTGACCAAAAACTCTATCGCTCTATGATTGGGTCACTCCTTTACCTTACCGCATCTAGGCCTGATATCATGTTTAGTGTATGCATGTGCACTCATTTTCAAGCTAATCCTAAGGAATCTCATCTTGGTGTGGTAAAAAGAATCCTTATATACCTAAAGCATACACCTAGCATATGCTTGTGGTACCCAAAAGGCGTTAGTTTCGTACTTCTTGGATACTCAGATTCGGACTTTGCCGGATGCCGTGTGGATCGCAAGAGTACTTCGGGTGGGTGTCACTTGCTAGGGCGATCCCTAGTCTCTTGGAGCTCTAAAAAGCAAAACTCGGTAGCTTTGTCCACAGCGGAAGCAGAATACATTGCAGCCGGAGCATGTTGTGCTCAAATCCTCTATATGAAGCAAACCTTGTTAGATTTTGGTGTTCATCTAGAGAAAGTTCCACTCCTTTGTGATAATGAGAGTGCCATAAAAATTGCTAACAATCCCGTTCAACACTCCCGCACAAAGCACATTGATATCCGTCATCACTTTTTAAGAGACCATGTGGCTAACAATGATATCTCCCTTAGTAGTGTTTGATCGGAAGATCAATTGGCGGATATCTTCACTAAACCTCTAGATGAAGCCACTTTTAGTAGATTGCGAAATGAACTAAATGTGATCGATGCTTCTAATGTTATGTGATACCTTGTCATATAGATGCATTCATAATAGGACCTTGTCTAACCTTCTCAAGATAATAGTGAACATGGGTTTTGCTTGAGATGGTGGGTCACTAGTTCTTCTCAAGGCATGTTGTTGGGTTCACTATGAAGAAGCTTGAGAAGGGAAGTAATATGACAAGATAGATTAATTCTATGCTTCACATTCGCATGTCGTATAGTATGCACTCATGTTTACTTTCATGAATGACCCTTGCATTGGCGGTAGAGAGATCACAAAGGAGAATATCACTCTTTGAGATGGTTGTTCACTCTTGATGTGAGCATACAACTCTATAAGTGTGCTTAAATTGATATAAGTGCTTAATGCCAATTGAGTCATATCCTATCGAATTTAAAGTCTTAATCTTTAAGTTCGTAGGAAATATGGCTCAAACATTTCCATTTGAGTTCCATCTCTTGCTCTTTGGATCTTATTTGCCTACTTCAAAAATTATATATATAGTAAAGCCTTTTGGCGAATATTTGCAAAGGAGTGTTTGAGAGGGTAAAGATTTCACTCAAACCGGTCCAAATATGTGTTTTGTTGAGTGATTTGTTTAAAAATTTGGACTCGGTAAGAGATTTTAGTTCAGCGCAACATTCTATCACAAAATGATCCGACGTCTGCTCAGAGTCATCACCGGATTATCCGGTCAGTTCAATGAGAATGAAATCAAAAAGGACTTGCACCGGAAGGTCTGTTGTTCAGCACACGTCTCAGAGGAACATCCGGCGTGCAGAAGATACTGTTTTGAACAGATTAAAAGTGCTCTCTGGAAAATTTGTTCCGGTGTTTATCCGGTGTTCAATACATGACTCAGAGGACCATCCGGCGTACAGAAGATGTTTCTTCAGCAGTTTAAAAGCTCTCTGGAAAATTTGTTCCGGCGTATATCCGATGTTCGGTAGCCGAGTCACCGGACTATCCGGCGCTCTCAATCTAGGGCGAATATGTCTCTGGATTTTTGATCCAGTGTCTTTCCGGTGTTAAAAACCTATATCAACGGATCTTCCGGCGTTCAAAAATTTGAAAGGACCCCACCTGTCATATAAATCCTCTACCGAGCGCCTCTCTTTCTTTCTTCATCCTGTCGCCGCCGCCGAATCCGCCGAGTCTTCTCTGTCGCCGACCACCGCAGCTACTCGATGACGTCTCCGCGCCGGCGACCACCCTCCTCCACATCAGCAGCTCTCTTCTTCCTCTGCGCCGGTGACCTTTTCTCCTGAAGCGTCGCCGCCACCGCCGGTTTTCCTCCGCGCCGCCGAACTCCAACGCCGCCGGAGATTTCCTCATTGAGACCACCACCTCACCGCCATCTTCTTCAAATCCTAAAGCGTGGTGAGCTTCAAATCCAGTTCAAATCCTCAATCACTCAAACCCTAGCCAAATTAAATGAATTTCATGCAAAATTCCTCAAATTTCATCCAAATTTCTTCAAATAGTGTTGCTGTAGCTAATCTTTCATCAATGTGACATACATATTCATCGATCCATGAAGAATTTGGTTAAATTCATACAAATTCAAGCAAATTTAGTCGAATTCGATCAAATTTCATTCAAATTCCATCAAATCTTTAGCAAAATTTGCATCACTCCCTTAATCTTCAACTCATCAACAGCAACTACATATACATACATCGATTTGCGCTTCAATTGATCAAATTCATGTATTTTCATGCACGTTCAAGACAATTTGGTAAAAAATTCAAGCAAATTTCGTTCAAAATTCAAAATATTTAGTAACACTTGCCTCATTAGCTTTATTTTCAACTCATTCATCGATTCATGCTTCAATGATCAAAATTATGCATATTTAAACAAAATCTATTCAAATTCATGCAAATCCGAGTCAAAATCTTAAAAAATTATGTCAATTAACTTTCAATTATCAAAACCTGAATATATGTTCATCATTTTTAAGTTTCAGTTAATCAATTCATCAAAAACAATCCAATGTTCTCTTAGCTTCTTAATTTTGATCAAATTGATCTCAAATACTCTGCAAATTGATCCATCATCTTATATCGCAATCCAATTCTAGCATAATCATCTTTTTCATCCTTTACATGCTTAGGGTCTGTTTCAGATTCTCTCATTGCCAAAATCTCATACACTCTATGCGATCTCTCATCTCGGTATTATCTTTTATCTCTTCAGATGGGTCATAAGCGCACTGACAAAGGCAAGGGCAAGATGGTTAAGAAGGCCAAGAGAACTCCATCTGAGAAGGAGTGGGAGAGAGCTACTGCGGCCGTAGATGCCTATAACAAGCAGCAGCAGGGTCAGGGGATCCAGATCAGAGATTCTACCACCCCTGTTCGGCGGTCGACTCGCTCTCGCTCTGCCAGAGGAGCGAGCTCGACACCTTCCGGTCAGTCAGACAGCCGTAAGAGGGCTCGTCAGGAGCCAGAGCCTGAGGAGGAGGAGCAGCAGCAGCAGTCAGCAGAGCCACAGCCACAGGCCGAGAGGCGGTTGCGTGACTTGACTTCTTACAAGTCACCAAAAGTTAAGAAGCTGAGATTCGTGCCCATTGATGAGTGGTTCCCTAAGGAGAGAGAAGAGGGAACATATCCGAGATTCCATACCCTCTTGCAGGAGAGCTTCTATGTCTCATATCAGAAGCTGAAGGTTAGCTTGAGTATCCACAAGACACTTAACTGGAGATATATGAGGATAGCTGCAGGGGGAGCAGATGTGAGGCGTCACTTTGATTCTATCCTAGGACTCACTGACCTGCTGACAGATGTGGATCACTACATGGAGGATTGGGTGAGAGTATTCTATGCCACAGCCTGGATTGCAGAGGATCGGTCATTTGTACAGTTTATGTTCCAGGGAGACTTTTAGAGGCTATACTGGGCAGCCATTCTAGAGGCCTTGAGACTGCAGGAGTCTGACAGGAGCCTGCATGAGATCGTCTATCTAGGTGCCAGTGCTCCTCGCCGTGGTCTGACTGGAGGGATTTTCCCGACCGATGATCAGATCCGTCCGTTGTTCAGGCTGTCATTCCCTCTAGGATCTCGGAGACTGCCAGACATGCTGATCCCTGAGGTGCGCGTCATTCATAACGCGCTGAGGCACAGTCTACTACCGAGGATTGGGAACGCCGAGTCAATCACTAGCCTTCAGCAGTGGCTTATCCTCTCTATCTTCACTCACCAGCCATTCGATATTGTGGATTTCATTCTGTGTGAGATTGAGGATGTGATCACTGATGGGATGACGATGGTCAGGCAGCAGCCATATGCGCATATTATCTCTTTCTTGCTTGCTCAGACCACCAGACCACCGGAGTTCTTAGAGACATATGAGTCGTCTAGGTCCTTCAAGGTGTATGCTCCAGCTCCTCCTACAAATAGACGATGTGGTTAGAGAGCAATGGCTCACGCACAGGAGCATATCCCTCCTGAGGACAGAGAGAGAGAGCAGCTGCTGAGGATGAGGCTCTTGCAGAGGCCGAGGCTGATCTACCACAAGCTTACTTGGACATAGCGTCTGACAGTGACTCCGACTCTTCGGATCACGAGTTTTTGCCGCCTCTTCCTCGATGACATGATCACAAGGCAGGTGGGTCTGCTCAGGGTATGCAGCATTCAACCTCAGTTCCTTCAGCACCTGAGTCGACCCCCCCCCCCAGTGCCACCTCCTGCTGCATCCTCTTCAGAGTTCTCACAGTTTCTGCAGCAGATGCAGCAGCAGCAGCAGATGTTGGTACAACAGCAGCAGATGATCATTCAGTAGCAGGAAGCTCAGGAGGAGAGGTAGCTGAAGTATCAGGCTGATATCATTCGCCAGCAGGAGCAACAGACTTTGATTATTCAATCTCTCCAGCAGCAGCAGCAGGCCATGCTTGCAACACTTCCGCAGCAGTAGCAGGCTCTGTCAGCCGACAGAGAGACAAACACTCGGCTCTTCTCATACCTCCTCCAGCAGCCTGGTCAGCAGCTTCCAGTATCAGTTCCTAGCCCTCTCCCTGCCGGCACCACCAGTTTGCTCAGCACTCCGGAGTCCAGCTTTCCACTGTCTGCTCTTTTGGCATCCGGAGTTCTCCCAGAGCCTGTTAGCACATCTCAGAGGCCAGTGTTACCATCCCTGACTTCACCTTTGCCCACTGGTCCTCTACGCTTCGAGGATACTCCGCAGCCGACAGTCCCTGAGCAGCAGCAGCCCGTTGTGCATCCACCAGCTACTGAGCCTGCACCTGACGCACCAGATGCCACTCTTCAGTCAGTGCAGCATCAGATTGATGAGGCGACATCAACTGCGGGGCATAGTCCATCCAGTTATGATGATGGTGTTGGTAATATGCCCTAGAGGCGATCGAGTTTGCGGATTGGATCTGCTAATGGGCTTTAATGTTGATTAAAGGACCATTAGGGTTTAGAGTCATAATGGGCTTTAATGTTGATTAAAGGCCCATTAGCGTGCTCTATATAAGAATAGGCAGGGGCCAAGGCGCAGTGTGTTCTTTAGAAACCCTAGCCGCCTCCTATTCCCGAACTCCCTTCGAAACCCTAGCCGGGCGCGCGGTGCTAGCACACCGGCGCACGGCGATTCCATCGTTGTACGTGTGGATACCGTGGAGGCGCTGCTACTATTGTGGTGCTGATCTGCTCGGGAGTACTCGGGACGTACCCGCGAGTACTCGGAAGGTGCTCGGGACGTGCTCGGGACGAGGTTGACGATCGACTACTTGACGCGCACGACGTTGGATTGGTCTGCTCCAACTCTTCTTCCGCTGCACTGCTCGTCAAGTGGTAACGATTCATGATCCCTTACTCGCATGGCTTCCTGGTTGAATGCGGTAGAGAAAATTTATTTTGTGCTAGCGTAGCCTACCCGCAACCCTTCAGTGGTATCAGTTCGTCGTAGCCCCCTCTTCTACCACAGATCCTTAGTCTCCTACCGCTCCAGATTTTTAGTTGTGTCCTAGTTTCCTCTTTTTGGTGCTTCGATGCCAAAGGGGGACCGCCGTCGCGTACACGCATAGATTGTTGTAATAACATGATCCCATCACGACATTAGAATTCGATTCTACGCTTAACTCATTTTTGCAGAGAATGTTGTGACTGGTATGGCCTTGTGATATGTGATGCATGTGTGTAATTTTTCATGGCCTGCGTGTCATGGTTAATTGCAGCCCAAGGCTGTCATGTTATTGTATAACGGCCTGCGTGTCGACTTGTGATGCTTCTTCTCATGTAATTTATCTAGTGCTATTAGGTGTAATAGACTAGAACAAGATCATGGAGATTTGAAGCATGATGACCCGGAGGACAGGAACCGTGGCGATGAAGATCACCATGTGAAGGGGCCATACTATGTCACAGTTAATATGATTGCCTGTGATGTTTTTATGTTCCTGTCATACTATTCTTTCATGTTTTATATGTGGTGGATATGATTTTCATGATAGAGTAGTTTCCCTCAGAAAAATCAAGAGTAATTGATGCCCTTCCAATAGCTGCACCTACAAAGGTTTTGATCATTGTATGGTAGGTCTGCCAAAGCAGGGTGCCATCATTTATCTTAACCAGTTAGAGTGGATGTCGGACATCCACACGCATAGTATTGGTTTACTTGATAAAGCTATCAAAACGGTTTTGGGCTTTGGGGCATGGTGTTGGGCGCCGGGGCATTCGATGCCACCCAGCAAATAAGAGTCACATAGGGATGTGATTAGCAAGGCGTTGCTTACCTATGTCACTAAGTTTCTAGCAGTGATGCCAAAGCTCACTAGAACTTAGTTGAATATGGATCTTGATCATCTATATGTTGTTAGAGGGAAAACACATATAGTGGAGTATCTTTTGTTAAATTGTTTAATAGAAGATTCACATAGGCATAGTGCTGAACCTGCATTTTCTGTTGTAGATTATGGCACCGGCCGCTAGTAACACTTCCAGTTTTAATTTGCGATCGATTCTTGAAAAAGAGAAGCTTTCTGGAACAAACTTTATTGATTGGTATAGAAATCTGAGAATTGTTCTCAAACAAGAGAAAAAGGAATATGTTCTAGAGGTCCCCTATCCTGATGAACCAGCTGATAATGCTCCTGCCACGGATCGGAGGGCTTATGAGAAGCACACCAACGATTCACTGGATGTTAGCTGCCTCATGCTTGCCTGTATGTCCTCTGAGCTTCAGAAGCAATATGAGAACAGGGATGCCCATGATATGATTGTGGGACTCCGAGGCATGTTTGAGAACCAAGCTCGGGCCGAGAGGTACAACACCTCAAAGTCCTTGTTTGCGTGTAGGTTAACAGAAGGCAGTCCAGTCAGTCCTCATGTGATCAAAATGATTGGTTACATTGAGAGCCTGGAAAAACTTGGTTTTCCCCTTAGCCCTGAGTTGGCTACGGATGTAATTCTCCAGTCGCTCCCTGCGAGCTTCGAGCCGTTCATTTTGAACTTTCATATGAACAGCATGGAGAAAAGCATGGCTGAATTGCATGGGATGCTAAAAACTGCTGAGGAAAGTATTAAGAAGAGCTCTAGTCATGTGATGATGGTTCAAAAGGATAGCAAGAAGAGAAAGCGCAAGGGTAAGGCTAAAACTTCGGATGAGATCTCGAGTTCTAAGCCTAAACCTGTTGGAAAGCCCAAGGCTAGCCCTGCCGCTTCTAACACTTGCCACCACTGCCATAAGACTGGTCATTGGCGGAGGAACTGCAAATTGTACTTGGAAGAACTCAAAAAGAAGAAGGGAAGTAAGACTTCCTCTTCAGGTATAAATGTTATTGAAATTAATCTTGCTACTCGTCCTGATGATTCATGGGTATTTGATACCGGATCAATGATTCATACTTGCAAATCGTTGCAGGGACTGAAAAGGACTAGGAAGTGTGCAAGAGGCGAATTGGATGCTCGCGTCGGTAATGGTGCAAAAGTTGCTGCGTTGGCCGTTGGCGTTTACTCCTTATCGCTACCCTCAGGATTAGTTTTGGAATTAAATAATTGTTATTATATTCCTGCCTTGGGCAAAAACATTATCTCTTCTTCATGTTTGGAAGAAGATGGTTATGAATTCATAATAAAGAACAAGTGTTGTTCGATATTTTTGAATGGTATGCTCTATGGTAATTGTCCATTAGTAAATGGATTATATATATTGGATCTTGAGGATATAACTATCTATAACATTGATACAAAGAAGCCTCGGCTTAATGATTTGAATCCCACTTTTGTTTGGCATTGTCGATTAGGTCATATAAATGAGAAGCGTATGCAGAAGCTCCATAAAGATGGTCTTCTACATTCATTTGATTTCGAATCATTTGATACATGCGAGTCTTGTTTACTTGGCAAGATGACTAAGACGCCTTTCACTGGTCGAAGTGAGAGGACAAATGAATTATTGGCCCTAGTACATACAGATGTATGTGGACCGATGAGTTCTACAGCTAGAGGTGGTTTTCAGTATTTCATTACTTTCACCGATGACTTTAGTAGATATGGTTACATCTACCTAATGAGGCACAAGTCTGAATCCTTTGAAAAGTTCAAGGAGTTCCAGAATGAAGTACAAAATCATATAGGCAAGACAATTAAATTTCTGCGATCAGATCGTGGAGGTGAATATTTGAGCCATGAATTTGGTGATCATCTAAGGCAATGTGGAATCGTTCCACAATTGACTCCACCGGGTACGCCACAATGGAATGGGGTGTCCGAGCGGAGGAACCGAACTTTGTTAGACATGGTCCGGTCGATGATGAGCCAATCTGATCTTCCATTGTCCTTCTGGGGATACGCTCTAGAAACTGCTGCTTTCACGTTAAACAGGGTTCCATCTAAGGCTGTAGAGAGGACACCATATGAGATATGGACCGGGAAGCATCCCGGATTGTCTTTCCTTAAGATATGGGGTTGTGAGGCTTATGTAAAACGTTTGTCGTCTGATAAGCTCACTCCCAAATCTGATAAATGCTTCTTTGTGGGGTATCCTAGGGAAACCAAAGGATATTATTTCTATAACCGGGAAGAAGGCAAAGTGTTTGTCGCCCGGAATGGTGTCTTTCTTGAGAAAGAGTTTCTCGCGAAGAGAGTTAGTGGGAGCACGGTGCAACTCGAAGAAATTCGGGAACCACTTGAAAGTGTTTCAGCTCCTATTGAACCACAACTCGGTATGCAAGATGTTGCAGAACCTGTTGTCGAGACACCAGCCCCACGTCGGTCGGAAAGGTTCAGTCGTGCACCCGAGCGGTTTATGTTCCTAACCACGGGGCAGCGCGACATATTATTGTTGGACAATGATGAACCTAAGACTTACTCGGAAGCAATGGTGGGACAAGACTCCGAAAAATGGCTTGGAGCCATGAGATCCGAGTTAGAATCCATGCGAGAAAACCAAGTTTGGAACTTGGTCGATCCACCTGATGGTGTGAAAACTATCGAGTGTAAATGGGTTTTTAAGAAAAAGATAGACGTTGATGGAAATGTTCACATCTATAAGGCACGATTGGTGGCGAAAGGTTTCAGGCAAATTCAAGGTGTTGATTATGATGAAACGTTTTCGCCCGTCGCAATGCTAAAGTCTATTCGGATTCTCCTAGCAATTGCTGCATATTTCGACTACGAGATATGGCAAATGGATGTCAAAACGGCTTTCCTTAATGGAAACCTAAGTGAGGATGTGTACATGACACAGCCTGAAGGTTTTGTAAATCCGAAAAATGCTGGGAAGATTTGCAAGCTGCAAAAGTCCATCTATGGACTAAAGCAAGCTTCTCGGAGTTGGAATCTTCGTTTTGATGAAGTGATCAAAGGGTTTGGTTTCATCAAGAATGAAGAAGAGCCTTGTGTTTACAAAAGGACTAGTGGGAGCGCACTTGTGTTTCTGGTCTTATATGTGGATGACATATTATTGATCGGAAATAATATTCCAATGCTCGATGCTGTCAAATCTTCATTGCAAAAGAGTTTTTCAATGAAAGATTTAGGAGAGGCAGCATACATATTGGGCATAAAGATCTATAGAGATAGGTCGAAAAGACTACTCGGATTAAGCCAGAGCACGTACATTGACAAGGTATTGAATCGGTTCAATATGCAGGATTCCAAGAAAGGTTTCTTGCCAATGTCACATGGCATCACTCTCAGCAAGAATCAATGTCCTAAGACATCTGATGAGCTCGAGAGGATGAGTGCGATCCCGTATGCTTCTGCTATCGGGTCCATCATGTATGCTATGTTTTGTACACGCCCAGATGTCTCCTATGCTCTAAGTGTTACGAGCAGATATCAATCGAACCCAGGTGAATGTCACTGGGCTATTGTAAAGAGTATCCTCAAGTACATGAGAAGAACTAAGGATATGTTCCTAGTCTATGGAGGTGAGGAGGAGCTCGTTGTAAATGGTTACACCGATGCTAGCTTCCAAACCGACAAGGACGACTCGAGATCGCAGTCTGGTTTTGTGTTTTGCCTTAATGGAGGTGCGGTGAGTTGGAAGAGTTCCAAGCAAGAAACGGTTGCTGATTCCACGACGGAGGCTGAGTATATCGCAGCTTCGGAAGCTGCAAAAGAGGCTGTTTGGATCAGAAAATTTGTTTCTGAGTTGGGTGTGGTCCCTAGTGCGTCCAGTCCAATGGACCTCTATTGTGACAATAGTGGTGCCATTGCACAAGCCAAGGAGCCTAGGTCGCACCAGAAGTCCAAGCACATACTTCGGCGCTATCACCTCATTCGAGAGATTATTGATAGAGGTGATGTAAAAATATGCAAGGTGCACACGGATTTGAATATTGCTGATCCGTTGACGAAGCCTCTCTCACAGCCCAAGCATGAGGCACACTTGAGCTCTATGGGTATTAGATACTTGCGGGATAGACTCTAGTGCATGTGAGAGAATGTGTTCTGTCTATGCTAATGTACTTTTGGATAATTGTTATCTGGTTCCATGAATAATTATCATTTACATTGATCAGCAAGTATGTGACTTGTTTGTGAAACTCTTTGTTTTTATGATGTTATTCTAAATAGTCCCTAATCTCATATCATTGTGTGGGACAATAATGATTTATAGATTAGCACATTTGACTGAATGATGATCATGTTTCACGGATCATAGATATGGAAATATCAAATCAGTAATGTGGACACATGTTAGAGAACATGATGTTGGATAGACCCACCCTGAGATACTGCTGGGATTGTTATTTTTAATGTGCCATCAGTTGTTATCTCAAATGGTGTACCTACAGAATCCTTTGACCTGAGATCATCATTGATTCCAGAATGTGTAGTAACACACTTAGGAGCTTCCAAACGCTATTCCGTAACTGGGTAGTTATAAAGGTTGCTTTCGGGTATGTTATGAAACATGTCGTGGGATGTGAGTGATCAAGATGGAATTTACCCCTCCTAAATAACGGGAGAGATATCTCTGGGCCCCTCGAGGTAGTTGGATTGGAAAGTGCATGGCCATGCCAATGTGATTAAAGAGTTAATCATGGTGAATCCACTACTTGATCGAGTGAATGGTCGAGCTATCACAAGGGTGGCACGAATCTCGCCTTGAGCTTGACTGGTATCGTGTGGTAAAGGGATTGGTGCATGAGTATATCAAGGTTCAGCCGATATGATCTTTGTGTGCATTCGGGAGTCAACATGTCCTGCTAGGTACCGCTATTGACTTGCAATTCGGAAAAGGGTTTCCGGATAGCGGCCGTTTACACATGAACCTAACGGGTCACACACTTAAGGGGATGGAATATAAAACTTGTGCTAACTCTAGTGCAAGTGGGAGATTGTTGGTAATATGCCCTAGAGGCGATCGAGTTTGCGGATTGGATCTGCTAATGGGCTTTAATGTTGATTAAAGGACCATTAGGGTTTAGAGTTATAATGGGCTTTAATGTTGATTAAAGGCCCATTAGCGTGCTCTATATAAGAATAGGCAGGGGCCAAGGCGCAGTGTGTTCTTTAGAAACCCTAGCCGCCTCCTATTCCCGAACTCCCTTCGAAACCCTAGCCGGGCGCGCGGTGCTAGCACACCGGCGCACGGCGATTCCATCGTTGTACGTGTGGATACCGTGGAGGCGCTGCTACTATTGTGGTGCTGATCTGCTCGGGAGTACTCGGGACGTACCCGCGAGTACTCGGAAGGTGCTCGGGACGTGCTCGGGACGAGGTTGACGATCGACTACTTGACGCGCACGACGTTGGATTGGTCTGCTCCAACTCTTCTTCCGCTGCACTGCTCGTCAAGTGGTAACGATTCATGATCCCCTACTCGCATGGCTTCCTGGTTGAATGCGGTAGAGAAAATTTATTTTGTGCTAGCGTAGCCTACCCGCAACCCTTCAGATGGCTCCCAGTTCGTCGTAGCCCCCTCTTCTACCACAGATCCTTAGTCTCCTACCGCTCCAGATTTTTAGTTGTGTCCTAGTTTCCTCTTTTTGGTGCTTCGATGCCAAAGGGGGAGAGTCTAGTGATAGGGGGAGTGGGTAGTGAGAGAGTAGCTGCAGGTAGCTGTAGACTTTTGATTCAGGGGGAGAGAGCTTAGATCTTTGGGTAGTCTTTGTTTTGGTCTATTGGATCTTTTGATTTTTTGATGTAATGGTAGGCCATTTGGTTTTATATGGATGTGTTTTTGTCTGTCATTACATTATCTTTCTATGCGCTTAATTCCTATTTTTTTTGTATTACTTTTTCTTATTCAAATTGATATATGCCGATGATTGCATAGTTTTTGTAAATTGCACTTAAATTTCACATCTTTTTAATATATGTGTTGTCATCAATAACCAAAAAGGGGGAGATTGTAGCATCTAGGCCCCTAAGAAAAAGGTAAGAGTTTCGGTGATTAATGACAACCATATCATTGTGACTAACATTTCAGCCTTTAAGCAGCATAAAGGATAAAGAAAAACTTAATTGTCAATGATGCCTTTACACTCTTGCTCGTTAAAAGACTTATATGATGATCAAAGGACCGGAACGTGAAGGATAAGGATCTACTAGATCTAAGTATCACAAGGAGATGAAGGACACTTAGAGTAGTATAGGTTCTTTTTCTACTTAGTCTTTTGACCGTACTATAAAGAGAGGTTAAGAGTTGTAGCTTGACTTAGGAGAGTCTAGACATAGTCGATGCACACTTGTGACTTTCCATTACTAGGCTAACCTCAAAAAATCATTGGTTCCGAATCTCGAAGGTAGAACTCAAAATTGTTTTGAAATAGATAAAATCAACGAAATTTCAGTTCACCGGATGATCCTCTGTATCAGAGTGAGTTCGTCGGAGCAAATTCCTAAAAGTTCTGACTTGAAAAATTGTTGAAGAGCACGCCGGATAGTCCGGCGTTCGATAGGTGAAATCACCGGATAAATAGAGAGCGATGAAGTCGAGAACTAATTCTACACACCGGATAGTCCGGCGTAGCAAAATATGATCACCGGATGAATTTATACAGAGAGGTTGTAAACTATCATCTGGCCCATTTCAATGCGCCGGATGATCCGCTGTAAGACAGGATTAATCACCGGAGGTTTAACGGCTAATGGAACAGTTAACGGCTATTTTGTCAGAAGTATTAGCACCGGATATTCCGTTGTGAAGCGTGTTATTCACACCGGACCTTCCGGCGTTAAGAAAAAGTTCTGGATTGTTAGGCAATGGCTAATTTTTGATCCTTAGCCTATAAATACCCACTCATTTGGACCTCTCTCCATCTCTTGCGACCCTGTAGCAGCTCATACACTTGGTGTGTCATTTAGAAGCAAGAGATATAGCACTTGTGTCAATTCTAAGTTCTTAGTTGAGGATTAAGGACTTTCTTGAGTGCTTGAAGAGTAACAAGTGTGCATCTAGCTGTTGTCTAGGCTTGGTCTTTGTCAAGTGAAGCTTGAGGCTTGTTACTCTTGGTGGTTGGCAACACCTAGACGGTCTTGGTGATCGGAGGTTTTCTCGGTGAGCTCTTGGAGGACTTGTGGGAGCCCCGGGAAGAGATGATGTACTTGGTTTGGTGCCCGCCAATCCGGAGATGGAGAAGGGGCAATCAAGAGGGAGCACTTGAGTCTTGATGACTCAAGGGGGAGCTACATCCTTGGTGGATGCTCCAACAAGGACTAGGAGGAAGTGCCAACTTCTCGAAACCTCGGGAAAATATCGGTGTTCTCTTCTCCAACTATTTACTTTCCCGCATTTTACTTTGAGTATCTTTGCTATTGCGAGTCCTTCTTTAAAATTCTCTCTCTTGGTTATTTTGCTTATTTAGTTGCCTTGTCCTAGTTTAAATCACGTAATCGCATTCTCTCTTATCTAGGCTAAGATTTTATTTGTTTAAGCGGTAGAAGTTTTAATTAGCGCCCAATTCACCCCCCCCCCTCTTGGGCCATTCGATCCTTTCAGATGCAACTTAGCGGACGATTGTGGGATGATCGGGGCCAAGCGGGGTGTTTGGTGCCGGATGATCGAGGAGACCGAACGGATTGAAGGGTGATCCTAGCTGTACACATGGAGGTCAAGTATGGAAGATAGATGGAGATGGCATGTTGACAAAGTCAAGCGGAAGAGATACCGGTGCAAGTGACAAGGTGGCCCGAGGGATCGGGAGCAGGAAAGACTTGCCGGCGGTCAAGATCACAAGACAGGGTATATGTGTCGACATTGGGAGACTTGCTTGAAGTCAAGAAAGTGGTAATGATCCATGCTTTGAGAAGCATGCAAGGCGTTTCGTAGTTTAGCCTCAAAACTGTGGGAAGGATGAAAGTGCATGTGGCATTATCACGAAGCTTGCGTCAAGGCGAAGCTAAGTTATGAAGGCATCCGATTGATTGAGAAGAAAATGAACCAAGATGCCCTCGGTTGTAGGTAGGAGTGTACTACAGGAGAAGAATATTTTAGTAATAAAGAAATTTGGCATCCAAGAAAACTAACAAGATTTATAAATAGAGGGATATGGCTATGTGGGAGGGTGAACCAGCCTTTTGAGCAATTCATATGAGAGCTTTGTGCTAATTCTAGAGGAGAAGAAGAGAAGTGCTTAGCCTATATATTAGGTTAGAGCTTTATAAGGAAAAATCTTTGTAATTCGTCTAAAATATGGTTGACCTCTGCAAGCAATGAAATTTATGTTTACTCTTGTGCTTGAATGCACCTCCTTTTAGTTTCCCTCTATTGGTTCCCTTGCGAGTTTGCAAGTTTTTCGTCCTTCGGTTGCGATTTTTGTTTTCATGTTTAAGCTGGAATTTCTCACCTTGTTGGAGTGGTTTTTTTCATTGCTGGAGGCATAAAATTCACGTACAAATATACACAATTGAGTATTAAATTCTCTGGTCTCCTATCTATCAACGTGAAGATTTTCTTCACCCGGTGTTTATCTTTTTTATATTTGGGGGTTTTTTATCAAGATCCAATCCTTGTGTGGGGATGCGTCATTGATTGATATGCTGTGAAACCTAGTGTTCGATTCCAATCATGAGACCCATAATTGATTGGATTTTCAAGTTTGAATTTTAAATTTTTGAATCAATGTTCTATTTTGGTTGGAACTTGCAGTCCAATCCGGAACTTCCAGATTTTAGCTTTAAATCGTCACAGAGAACCCAAAGTCAGAGTTCATCCAGAGCTTCCAGATACCCAGAACTTCCATATTGCAGGACTTCTAGATAAACAGTATTTTCAGTATCGAGTTTTTGTTGTGTTCTTTGTTGAGTTTTGTTGAGATTCATAGTTCATTTGGAGCTTCTGGATACCCATAACTTTCAGATTGCACCGAAACTTTTGGATAAACAGTATTTTCAGCATTGAGTTTTGTTAAGATTCATTTTTTAGTGTATTGGGTGAATACAGGACCTCCAACAAAAGAGGGTACTCCAGCAGAAACATAGCATAAATAGCAAGGAACCTGACAAGATTAAGCCTTACAAAGGACATTCGCCCATCACCGAAACCCGTTTGAAAGGGCAGTAGAACGTTCATATTTAGCTTGAATTGAGATTTTGGGATGTTACAATGTTGGGCTTCGATGACCACCTGATCCTGCGCTTCCTCAGCCTCTGGCCGATGACGAAGGAGAGTTCCAGGGACTGGGACACGTTCAGCCTGGGGTCGCAGTGAGTGTAGTAACGGCTACTTAGGTCGTCAAATGAGATGTTGCATGATCCACCGATGCACTCAGTTACATGTTACCCAGTCATCTCAAGGTGAATGCCTCCTGGGTGGCTTCCTTCTTGCTCATGCACGTCAAAGAAGGCATGTACCTCAGCCTGGTTTGGACGAAAAGACCATGCTTAATTATATTAGTCTATTCATATAGCTCCAAGAATAGGTGACGAATATGCTACGAGAAACTGTATTTTGAGTTTTTAATGTGACCATAAACATCATTATTTCACGATACTTTTACGATTGAAGCATAGAATGAAGGTATTAGTACTGGTACCTAGTATCAAACTATATATGGCACATACCAAAATGGAGTCAAAGTGACGAATCTTCACGCCGCAAGGAGCCACGGTAGTGTTACCGTGCATGGGATCAGTGACCCAGGTGACGATCTGTCCTGCACGGCGAACAGAACGGATGAGATGAGGTAACTTGGCCCTTATGTTCTCCGCCCCCATCCTCGTGATGATGGTAATTCTCCCAGGCCTATTTGATGGGTTCAGTATCTCGATCAGTTTCACCAACTCGATGGGTTCCATTTGGTCACTCACCTACAATTAACCGCATATATATTGCAAATTAAATCATGTTTCGCATATATGAGCATCTATCCGCGTGTGTATTAGTGTCTGTTAAATTGGACGAGAAGAAACCAAATTGGCTTTAGTTAGAAGCTAGTTAGGTACTGAGTGACCTTGATGCCCAGAGGGTTGGAGACACCCCTGAGGAACTCGACATGAGCACCGTCGAGCTGGCGAGTGCGCTCACCAACCCAGAGCATGTGTGCAGAAGAATCGTAGAAGAGACCAGATGAGTCGTCCTGCCGGGTCAGGGCTTGTTCATATGGTAGGAGGAGGCATTCATGCGAGGTCCAGAACTCGGTGCGCTTCGATGACGACTGGTCCGCCGTTAGCTCAGCTGCAACCATGAAGCCGAGGGCTTCATCCACGCTCTGTGCCAATTCAAGGTACCTGCTGTCGCCCTGCTCACCGCGTTCTGCGAAATCCAGGTCCCACTGCGCAACGCGCTGCATGGAGGCGGCGCACCATCCGGCGGCGGCGAACGCCCGGAGCAGGTTCAGCGTCGCGGCCGACTGAGCGTAGGCGCGGACCATCCGCTGCGGGTCGGGGGTGCGGCTTTTCTCGTCGAAGGCATGGCCGTTGATAATGTCGCCGCGGTACTTGAGCAGCTTCACGCCGTCCCGCACCTCGAACACCTCCGACCTTGGCTTCCCGAACTGCCCGGCTATCCTGCCAACCTACGCACGCACCAATCCAACACATATCAATTGTTGCATTCATCCATTACATCTCTTCAGTGCTTTATGTAACAGTGTTGTGGAGGTGGCTGCATGCATGGTGGGTGGGTACCGTGACGACGGGCATCTGGGCACCGAACATGAGGACCACGGACATTTGGAGGAGCACGCGGAAGGTATCGTGGATGTTGTCGCCGCTGAACTCCTTGAAGCTCTCTGCGCAGTCGCCGCCCTGGAGGAGGAAGGCGCGGCCCATGGCGGCGGCCGCCAGGCGCTCCTCCAGCTGGCATGCCTCTCCGGCGAGCACGATAGGCGGGAAGCTCTCGATCGCCTTCAACACCGCTTCCGCCTCCGCCGCGTCGGGGTACTCCGGCTGCTGAAGCGCCTCCTTCGTCCTCCAGCTGTCGACCGCCCACTTCGCCGGCGGCGTCGTCCTAGGCGGAGTCTGAGGCAGGGCCGAGGGCACGGGCTTCCCCATTTCAGGATTCCAGGGCGATACAATTCGGATTCGCAACAAAATTAGGCTGGGCTTTATCGTAGGATCTGGAGATACTACTTTGCTCGATTGAGGAGGGTTATATATAAGGTTCTCTACCACAGTCGTGTTTTGGAATCATACTCCTCTAGTTGTAAATATAGGTCGTTTTAATATTCTTAACTATTCTTTAAATATAAATTATTATTAAATTTATATACATTTTTTTCTCTTTTGTTACTGTCTTTCTCTTATTTAATAAATGTTACTACTCTCATAAATGAATGAGTTATCTTTTCCAATACAGAGTAAATAAAAGGCAATAAGGTTATTTGATCTATTTTCTTAATCCTTATGCACAAGTCTAAAACGACCTACATTTGCAATTAGAGGAAGTAAGTGATATCCGTGAATTTTTTATATTTTGGCTATTTTAAAAAAATCTTTCCACATGGGAATACAATATTAAAAACAGACTATTTTTAGGGTGTCAGTGATTATGACATCACTGTTAAATAGCATGTCCTCGTAGCTGTTAGGGGTCGTTGTTAAGCACCTCCGACGGCTCCATGGTTCAGCTAGCCCATGCCTAAGGAGCCATGCCTCTTGAAGTCCTCATCTCCAGGAGCCATACCTCCTGAAGCCTCCATCTTCTAGAGCTATGCCTCCCGAAGCCTCTATCTCCCGGAGCCATGCCTCTCGAAGCCTCTATCTCCCGGGAATCGGGCAAGCTTCAGGAGGTATGGCTCCTGGAGATGAGGACTTCAAGAGGCATGCCTCTCGAAGCCTTTATCTCCCGGAGCCATGCCTCCCCCAGAGCCCCCATCTCTGGGGATCGGGCAGGCTTCACAAAGGCTATAGGGTGAGTCATCAAGCCTCGAGAAAGATCGGTCAGGAGGGGAACGTCAGTCATCCTTTGCCTGCAAAGAAGTAACTGGAATTAAATACCTAGGTTAGTGGACGCCACCCTAACACCCCAGTACAATGGAGGTTATCCTGACACCCCTAATAGCGCGACGCTAGGCCGCAATTGGGGACCGGCTCACCCCTCAGGGTACATGCACCATAATAGTTACTATGATAGATATTTATCCTCTATGCAGGGTAAAAAGTAGTTATTCGGGATAAAACCCAGTAATTCGGTCAGGTCATAGATATTTGTACATCATGATAACTTGTACACTAAGCTACATACCACTACATAAATAGGGGGTAGTGGTCATCTGGGAAAGAGAGATCAAAAGGAGAACGCTCAAGGCAACACATAGTACACAAAGGTGCCCAAGCGCTAAACCATGTTGTGATACTCCCCCCAGGCCGATCCATTTTTCTACTATCAATACATTTGTGGTGTTCCTTCCACTCAAACTTCGTCTTTAAGCTTGAGTCTACTCCTTAGAAGAAACTCTCGCCGTACTTGCTAGGGGAAGACGAACTCTTGCACCAACAGCGCGCCATCTGTGGAGACTCAAACACAGAAGTGCTAACAGAGGTAGGATGCCACCCAAGAAGAAGACAACCAAGGCCACAGCAATGGCGGTCGAACCCGCGGTCACACCCGTGTGACAGTCCAGGCAACTAAACATAGGTCATTCCAACGACGGCCCCCCAACCGGGGGAAACGAGGGCCTTACAGCCACCGCCGACCCAGCCATGACCATATCTGTGGCCGGCACTGAAGGGCCCTCTACTCCAGAGACCTAGCTGCAAGGCGAGGCACCCGTTGCGCCCCTAGGGGCAGTGGCTGGTGCCACCGCGGTAAACACCATTCCAACTGAGCGTCAAACACTCTTGGAGGTGCTCCTGACCCATGTGGAGGAACTGCAAATGGCCCTGCAGGTCGAGCAGCAAACTACCCGCATGACCGCCGCCGCCCCCGTGATGACTGGCGCTATTCCGACCCAAGCCCTACGGGCATATGAACTCTTTGACACCAGGACCCTGCCCGTTCGGCCTCTGGCAACACTATGACTCTCCCCTGCAGGCCAACCTATAGGCTACGCCCTTCCTGGAGGGCTTTCGAACCCCAAAGCTACATAAGTTCAAGGGTAATTCGGATCCTGATGAGTTCGTTCGTTCCTATGCCCTCACCATAGAGGCCAGCAGGGGCGGACCAGCCACCGTGGCTAGATGCTTCCCCCTCGCCTTAGAAGGGGTAGCCATATACTAGTTCTGGGAACTGGATCCTGGCGCCATTCACGCCTGGTCCCAACTCTGAGACCTCTTTCCCAGCAATTTCCAGGGCACCTTAGTCAAGCCAGTAACCTCCGGAAGCCTGTTCACTATCAAGCTGGAGCCGGATGAAACCCTCTGGGATTACTTCTGAAGGTTCTCCCAGACCAAGGCCCAGATTAGGGGTATATCAAACTCTTTGGTCATTAATACCGCAACTTAGGGCTTGGTTGAAGGTCCCTATACGATCGGCTGAACTGGCGTCCCATACACACGGTGGAATTCCTCATGAGCAAGTTCGAGGATTATGCGTGGGCAGAGAAGGAAAAACTCCACCAAAGGCACTCGCGAGCTAGCGAGACTTCCTGTGTCAACCCCGAGAAGTCACACTCACAGGCGGGATCATCACATGCCCCTCCCTACCAGCAAAAGGGGCTTCAATCAGGCTCATACCTCCGAGTCCCAACGGGGGCGACAGTGACAACGCCGAAACATCAACAACATCAGCCCAAGGCGTAGGGCTCCAAATGAAAACCACCCTAGAGGATGCGGCCGGGGACACCTAGGAGGCCTTCCAGAGCGAAGCCGCACTCTGAATCGATGTTCCAGGGAAGAATCCAGGTGCACTCTACACGGCGCATGATGAGGACATAACACCGACGACTTCCAAAACCTCACCACCTTCTGAGAAGAATACCTCGGGAGGTAGGCAGCCTCCGCCTCGACTGAGGAGGCCACCAAGGAATGATCCAAGAATCGCAGGCCACCGGCCAGCGAGCGGGTCGATCATCTGGCCTTGCAGAACCCTCCGCAGCTGGCCCTACCTTCTATGCCCTAATCATCTGCAGAGTGGTACAACGATGAAGGGACACGGAGCAGACAGATCGTAGTCGCTATAACTAGCGGAGGGAGCTCCGACTGCACTTCAAAATGGCAGCGGCGAGACTACGCACGCTGGGTGCACCACCTCGGAGCAACCAGCATCCATCAGCAGACCCCCGAATGGGCCGACGCCCCCGTGACATTCACCATCAATGATTCCAAAGGGGTAAAATTTCCCCACTCTGATGCCTTAGTCATCTCAACCAACATCACCAAAGTCAAGGTCCAGAGAATACTGAGCGATAGGGGCAGCTCAGCGGACTTCCTCATCATACATGCCTTCGACCAACTCTGAACCCCATGAAGCTAGCTTTCACCAGGCCATAGACCCCTCCAAGGATTCAATGGCCCCCCCCCTCAACACCCTAGGCCAGATAGAACTCCCGATCATCTTCGGCGAGGACCTTGCAGCACGGACCGAAGTAATCACCTTTGACGTTGTGTACGTACCTTACGCCTACAACACCATTCAGGGACGGGGAACTCTCAACAGATTTGGAGCTGTACCCCATCACAATTACCTCTGCTTGAAGATACCCGGACCCCAGGGATAATAACCATCCATGGCGACCAAGACATGGCTAGGCGCATCCAGTACGGGCAACCTGCTCTGCTCCTCGGCCGCCACATCCACGCTGTGACCCAGAAGGGCTCTGAGGACCCCACCATCGGTGCATCCCTAGCACTGCTGCTCTCCAAGGCCACAACTGGAGGGGGACATAAAGTGAGTTCCCGTGCATCTAGGCCAACCTGACCGAACCTTCCAAATAGGGGCGGACCTCACCTCCGAGCAGGAAGCCCAGCTTTTGACCGTCCTACAGGGTAGCCTCGACACCTTTGCATGGTCCCCGCAGGATCTCCTGGGAGTCAACCACTCCATTATCGAACACTCTCTTCAGGTCGACCCAAAGGCTAGGGCCGTACGCTAGGGGCTTGGCAAGCTGTCCCTACAGCAGGCAGAAGCCACAATAGAGGAGGTCCAGAAGCTACTAAGGGCCGGTGTCATCTGAGAGATCATCCACTCCAATTCGCTCTCCAACACCGTCCTGGTCAAGAAACACAGCGGAAAGTAGCGTATGTGCATTGATTTCACATAGCAGAACAAGGTATGCCCTCGGGATCCATACCCCCTTCCTCGCATCGACTAGCTAGTGAATTCCACCGCCGGCTGCAAGTTGCTAAGTTTCCTGGACGCCTACTCCGAGTACCACCATGTGTGGATGGTGATGAAAGATGAGAGCAAGACCAGCTTCGTTACCCCCTTCGGGGTATACTGCTATGTTTGGATTCCCTTCGGTCTTCGGAATGCCACGGCCACCTTCTCTCGCCTAGTGCACAAAGTACTACAGCAGCAACTGGGCCGCAACGTCGAAGCCTACATAGACAATATCGTGGTAAAAATCCAGCTCGAAACCAACCATGTTGCTGACCTACAAGAAACATTTGATAGCCTCCAGTGCGGCTGAACCCGGAGAAGTGCGTATTCGGCGCTCAGGCTTGAAAGATGTTGGGATATCTCCTCTCCCGAAGAGGTATCGAGGCTAATCCGGGCTAGATTCGTGCAATCACAGAAATGTCACCTCCCACCAATCAAAAGGAAGTACAGTGCTTGGCCGGCCACCTCACAACCTTCAGCCGCTTCCTCGGCAAATCTGTCGAGCACAACCTCCCCTTCTAAAAAATGTTGAGGGACTTCGAACCATTCAACTAGACTCTGGCATGCTAGGCGGCATTCGAGGCCCTCAAGGTCCACCTTTCCCACCTCGAAACACTCGCTATGCCCCTTCCTGGAGAAGGGTTGCTCCTATACTTGTCCATCTCTACCTCTGCTGTCAGCGCTGCCCTAGTAACGAAGAATAAAAGTGACAGTCGCTCTACCCAAAGGGTTGTATACTATGTCTCGGAGGCCTTAGCCGGAGCAAAGACGCGCTACACCGAGCTCGAAAAGATAGCATATGCCTTGCTAATGGCCTCACGCAAGCTCCAGCACTACTTCCTTGCCTACAACATCACTGTCCCAACCTCTTACCCACTCGGCGACACGTTTCGCAACCAAGAGGCGATGGGACGCATCGGCAAATGGGTAGAAGAACTAAGCCCCTTCGTGGTAATGTTTGTGGCCCGCACCGCCGTCAAATCCCAAATCTTGGCAAACTTAATCGCCGAATGGACTCCGGTGCCTGCCAAACCCGCTATTACCCCTCCCCAAGACATCTGGACTATCTACACCGATGGAGCATACGTCTCCATAGGAGCCGGAGTTGGTGCAGTCCTCATCTCCCCTACATACCAGCAAGTCCAATTCACTGCTCGCGTGGATTTCAAGATGACTAACAACATAGTCGAATACGAAGCCATCCTCTTAGGCCTCTTGAAGGCCAAATCCTTGGGGGCAACTAGAGTCATCATCCGGACCGATTCCCAGATCATCGCCAGTCACGTCAATCAGAGCTTCCAAGTTCGACATCTGGACATGACAAGATACCTCGAAGCCATCTGCAAGGTCGAAGCACACTTCCGCGGCATATCAATATGGAGCATACCGTGAACGAACAACAACTTGGCAGATGCCTTGGTAAAAGCTGCCTCCATGGGCAAAGACCCACCATTGTGTGCCTTCCTCGAAACTCTACACTAGCCAGCTGCTAAAACCCTTAACGAGACGACCGCCACCATCCTCCCCATCGAAACCACCAACTGGAGAGCTCCCCTCTTACCCTTCCTCACTGGAATAAAACAGCCAGAAGACCCGATCACGCTCCGCTGCATTCAGCATCGCGCCAGGGGCTACCGTCTCATAGAAGGTGCCCTTTACAAGACTGGTGACTATGCTCCCCTCCTTCGCTGCATTACCAAACAAGAAGGGGCTAACCTGCTCCGAGAGATACATGAAGGCCTTTACAGCAACCATTTAGCGCCTCGCGCCCTAGCCGGTAAGGAAATTCACCAGGGGCTCAATTGGCCTACAATCATATCCCATGCAGAAGACCTCATTTGCACCTGCCAAGGATGCCAGTGGCTGGGACACCAAAGCCACCAGCCCCCAGCTCCCCTAAAACCAATCTCTCTTGTCTAGCCCCTGGCTCATTGGGGCATGGACCTCATCGAACCATTCCCCCGTGCCGAAGGAAACCTTCAGTACGTGGTGATAGCATTGGAATACTTCTCCAAATGGGTTGAGGCCGAGCCCCTCACGGTGATCACATCGAAGAATGTCCAAAAATTCTTCTAAAAGAACATAATTTGCCACTTCGGTGTTCCATGACAGCTCAAGGTCGACAACAACACACAATTCAACTCCGGGCCTTTTAGAGAATTCTACGATGACCTCGGCATCGAATTATGCTTCACCACAGTTCGACATCCTTAGTCCAATAGGGTTGTCGAACGGGCCAACGACAACATCCTCTCCAGCTTAAATCGTCGACTCGTCGGCCTAGCTCGAGGCCTATGGGTCGAAGAGCTTCCTAAGGTTTTATGGTCCCACCGCACCACAATCACACGAGCCACCGGGTTCACCCCCTTCCGCCTCCTATATGGCGATGAGGCCATGACCCCCACCAAGATCAAGGGATGCTCACTCAGGGTGCAACTACCACAAACTACCAAAGAAAGAGCGCTCTCCCTTGATCTCACCGAAGGCACGTGGCTCCATGTCGTCCAGACTATTCATCACTACATCAAGAAAACCAAGGCCTGGTATGATTCTAAGGTCACACCACGGAGCTTCAAGCCTGACGACCTAGTACTTCGACGTGCCCTAGCTCCAGAAAAACTGCGCAACAAATGGGAGGGCCTATATCTGGTCCTCAGGTCTAACAGACCCAGCTCCTACCGCCTAGCCGATACAGAAGGGACCCCCCCTCGAACACAGTTGGAATGCGGAGACCCCGCAAATACTATGTGTAGACAACCCCAGCCTCAGTCCTCTCCAAAAATCCAAAACAATAAAAACCATAGGTTTACATAGCCACAAATAGCCACCTTCTGTAACACCCTAATTTTTTCCTTTTTGGATATAGTAAATAATTTTGTTGTTAGAATTAGAGATGTTAAGTTTAGTGTTGGAAAACTCTAGGAGAAAAGTTTAATTTCTAAATAAAATAAATTGGTATAGGTTATATTGTTTTGTTGCATTCATGCTCGAGTAGTTGCATTAGGGTTTTATCATGCGAAAAATATTTTTTGAAAACCCCGAAGCGCATCATTTAATTTTTGAAAGAATTTGAGCCCTCTTTTCCCGGCGGCCCATCTCTCTTTTCTATCTTCGGGTTGAGCCCGTTTCCTCTCCCCGCTGTCCGCCTGGGCCGTGCGCGTCTCAGCCCATTTTTGCTCCATCCACACCAGTCGAAGACCCCCCAGACCGAAGCCGCTTTCTCCCTTGCGAAATGCCCATGTGCGCCATCTCCTTCCTCGCTCTGCGCCCGCCGAGTCCGAGCTACACCTGATGCCGTGCGCTTCCTCTCCCGAGCCCGTATCCCAACCGAACCCCGTCCAAATCAGAACGCCCGACGCATTCTCCCGCCTATATAAGTGCATGCCCCCCTCCTCGTTTCATCTGTCTTCACAATCAAGCATTAAAACCCTAGAAATCGCGCCGCTGCCGCCCGCCATTGCCGCCAAAGCACCGAGCTTGCCGACTGCTGTGTCCACTGCCTCTCCGCCGCATCCGAGGGCATATTCGAGACCATGTGCTTGCGAGGAGCCGATATCATCACTCCCCATCGTGTCCCGACCACCGGAGCTTCGTCCCCAACGCGCTACCGTGCACCGCCACTGCCCCTCTCGCCGTCGACTACCTTCCCGGACTGCGCTGCGCAAGATAAGCCATCAAACGGAAAGCCCTCACTCTCCAGAGTCTTTTGCACCGCTCGCTGTCGTCATCCATGCACGGCAACAAGGTCTCCGCCTCTCTCCGCCGAGAGCGCCGCCGCACCCGAGCTCCCGCTGCCGTGCCCGCTTTGCTGCCGACCAGTTACTCCCGTCCCGCCTCTCAGCCGTCGGATCCGATCTCTACGGTTTAGATTAGAACCCGAATACCCCTTCGCTCGAGCCAATCGCATGTTGCCACGTGGCCTCCTTAATCCAGTCAGCAGCCCAGAGTCACATCATCGTCCACATCAGCCAACCATGTCATCCAAACCGCCGACGTGTCGGCCATGTCATCCAAACCACCGATGTGTTAGCCATGTCATCAAGCCCATTATCGAGTCATTATTCCTATTTGTTCTAATTCAGGAAAAAGGTCAATTTTGCAATAAAGCCCCTGGACTTTTCTGAATTTACCAAAAAGCCCATGTATTTTTACAGTTTAGACACTAACCTTTTCCAAAATTACTATTAGGTCCTTCTATTTTTACAAAAAGACCCCTAACCTTTCTGTTTTATTCAAAATAGGTCCTTTTCTTTTACAGAATAACCCTAAAACTTGTTATTAGCATATCTTTCTCGTTCTAGCTCCGATTTAGGCGATTTTCGCGCTCCCGCGTTCGTAGCAGCGTGTACTATTGTTTAGTGCTTTTTTCTCAGATGTTAGCTATTTTGTGTACTGTTCTTAGTTAGTTTTGTTGTGTGTTTTTCTGGTGTGTTTCGAGAGCAGATGAGGAGCAGTTCGAGAA
Source organism: Phragmites australis (assembly GCF_958298935.1). NCBI lineage: Eukaryota > Viridiplantae > Streptophyta > Magnoliopsida > Poales > Poaceae > Phragmites > Phragmites australis. The sequence continues at coordinate 16,075,992 of NC_084941.1, read as the reverse complement.
TCTCCAGGACCAAGTATTTGAAGAGTCTGAGCAGCAAGTTGTAAGAGGCAAGTGTCCTTGAACATTTTGATCCTAGTTTTCAAATGCATACTTTATTTCAAACATGCATGCTGTTAATTCTAAATCCTATTTACTTATGTACCCTGTTCCATATATTTCCTTATCACCTAGTTGTTAGCAATGGATATGATGGGTAGTTATGCTTAGCTTTGCAAAGGGGATGGAAGGGTTAATGGTTAAATATGACTAATGAACTATGCAACTATGAGTTGGGAATACTAGAGATGGTATAGCAACATGGAACCTTAGGCCTTGAGCAAAGTAGTGTTGTTGATGATGATGGTTATGATGTTGGCTTAGTGTTTTCTCAAGCAACCTAAGTAAGGACCGGTTCATGCAGCAACAATCCAAGAAATACCGTACCAACCACAAGACCTGATATGGGATAGGCCTGGCCTATTAATTAGTAGATTCCAGTTTTGTGCATGCCAAACGAAAGAGTGGTTGTGTGGGGACGGCAAAGGCCAAAGCCATTTGGTTAGTGGTATGAGATGGGTAGTGGAAGGAAAGGGAGAAAACTTTCTGGAGACTACAAGGCATAAAAGGGGGCTTCTGGGTGGTCTTAATGCTACTTTGACAGCGGTGAAACCTAGCGATCATGCACATACTGGATGAAACTTTGTAATGGATTTGTAGTGACTTTTCGGGGGACACACCACTAGCGTGTGTTAAGTGTTTCGCAGACACGGCAACAAGGAAATTCATGACTCGTGGGGAAAGCTGGACAAACTCTGCAGAGTGTAAAATCTGATATATCAGCCATGCTCACGGATATGAGATACTTGGATCCTCACATGATTGGATGGGTTTGGTTTGGTTCGGTTGATTTGGGAACCTGATGTGGGATTCAGGTGGTTGGGAAGCATGTTGAGATGTTTCTAGGAGTTGGAAGTCTAGAGATGATTCACCTAGTCAAATAGGATGCTTTTATAACTCTTCGTTAGCATAGTTGGCTTTTATGAAAATTTTAACTGTTACAGCTTGTTCCTTTATTTAAGCTTGCATGCCATTTATTTCCCACACTTGCAGAGTAAATATGTACTCATACTTGCTGTTTCCATCCGAATGTCCACCAAGCGCTGCTCAAACAATGAAGGAGATCTAGACTTCTACGTCAATGAGGATGAAGATTGCTAGGCTGGTAGTTCCCCAGGCTAATTGCCTGTGGAAGTTGGTGCTTCCCCGTGTTTAGTTTGTGTGCTTTTGTTTAAGACTTTGAGGTCTTCCTATTTCTGTTTTAGATAAACGTTGTAATAATGACACTGTGTGTGATACACTGATGAAGTCGCTGCATGTATGAAACTTGATCCTGGCATATATGTGGTTTACATCTGGTTTTGTCCCTTTATAAAACCGGGTGTGATAGAGGTGGTACAGAGTCGTGTTGACCATAGGACTCGAGCCTAGTTAGAAAGGTCGAGTTTTAAGGAATATTTTTGTTCAGAAAACTAATTTTGAAAACTGCGCCATGGTTTTTCTGTGCTTTCCTTAGCTTATTCTATTTAAACCCTATTACTGACTCTCCTTGCTCTTTTCAAAATGTTGTAGATGGCCGAACCCGTAAGACTGCACGCAAGAGTACTAATGGTCGCTTCACTGCTCGACCGTTGACCTCGACCCGTGCTATGGCCTTTGCAAGGCCGCAGCCACCCCGTACTCAGCGTTGGAGCCATGTCTACCACTCCGATGGATGCCGCGTCGGATGGTTCCCCACCAAGCTTTGGGAGATACTTCACAATCTGGGATCTGAGAAGGCACTAGAGTACGCAGGAGTGAAGACTGAGTACATCGATGCTCCTCCTGAGTGGAAAGTCGAAGTGGTGATCTTCGGTTCACTACCAGAGCATGGAGCCTACAAAGTGATGAGCATCCACTACGCCATCTCACCAAGAGCTACCTTCGAGGCTGGAATTCATGACGCCGCACGCCAAGCCCCTCTGGTCCTCTGCCACCGCCACAGCGATGACCTGATCTTCACTCAGTTCAACCATTACCCTCAACGTATCAGTGGCTTCACCAACATCACTGCTACACCCGTCATCGTAGAAGGTACTACTAGGCTTGGAGAGTAGACCGCCCTGGCCTTGGAGCTGAGTCAGGAGTTGGATCGTACCACCGAGGAGCTGCAGTATGTTAGAGGCAAGCTAGCTCAGGCACAGAGTGAGCTACGCAACAAGAAGCGTCACCACCCGGACTGCTGGGAATCTTCTTCATCTGACTCCGAGTCTAAGGAAGAGACTCCGTGTTCCCCGCACCATCTTCAGGCCCATCGTTGTCCAGCACAAGCACCCTGAGGTTTCGACAGAGTTATGAGTTCGTTTAGGAGGTTGTCCTATAGTTGTTATGAGTCGTTAGAATCGTGTGTTAGTGAGTGAGTTGATTTTGTGGTCTGCTATGTAACGATTTGGATCTTTGTTTGAGTGAGGGATGTATTGTGAAGAGCTTCTTCACGAATGCATCCTTATAATAGTAATATATTAGTTAGGTTGGGAGTCTATCTTTGTTTTGCTTCAATGTTCTTCATATTTCCCTTGTTTCCTCATGTTCTTGCACCTATCTCAGATGGTGAACCTAAGGAACCGCACCAAAGCTAATGGTAATGCTTATGATGGACAAGATAATGACAATCCCTCCCCACCACCGCAGCCATCCCTTGAGCAGCTTCTGGCAGTGCAAACTCAGATTCTACAAGGAGTGGCCTGATGAACCATGGCCCAAATGCAGCAGAATCCCCTCGCCGCCACCCCTGTACACCACAGCAATCCCGTGACAAGCTTGGAGAATTCCAAAGGACTAAGCCACCTACCTTCTCTTATGTTGTTGAACCTATGGACGCTGATGACTGGCTCAAGGTCATCGAGAAGAAACTCAGTTACTTAGTGCAACACCAAGGAAAAGGTTCTGTTCGCTTCACACCAACTGATGGGACTTGTTGTAGACTAGTGGGATGTCTATGTTGCTGCTCATGACGAACCTGACAGCATCAACTGGCAAGAGTTCAAGAATGCTTTCCGTGCTCATCATGTACCCCAAGGAGCTATCAAGATTAAGAGAAAGGAATTCCTATCACTCAAGCAAGGAGGAATGACTGTGAGTGAGTACGTCACTAGATTCACCCAGTTGTCCCAGTACGCACCAGAAGATGTAGATACCGATGAAAAGAAGCAAGACTGTTTCTTAGAAGGACCGAATGACAGACTGCGGTATTCTTTGGCTTCTAGTGATTTCAAGAACTTCCAGGTCCTTATAGATCATGCTCTTATCCTAGAGCACAAGAGAAACAATATTGAGCGCAAGCGCAAGATGGACCGTCCAGGTCAGTCAGGCAGCAACGTGAGGCCCTGTTATGACACCTCTCAGTATGGATCTACTAATCATTCTGGTCAACAGTACAATCAACTCAGGACCCAGTCTACAAATCAGAGGTCATCCAGGAATGCAGGACAGAACCAGGACTCCAACTTTCAAACTCCCCGTATTTCAAGTCAGATCCCTCAAAGGAATAACAACACTGGCAACAACACTCAAGCCTCCACCAAAGGAAAACATTGTTTCAATTGTGGAGTAGAGGAACAATTTTCTTTCCAATACCCTCATAAGCGTCCAAATCATCCACCCGCCCAAGGAGCAAACCAGCAGAACCGCAATGAGAATGAGCCCCAGAATCAAGCAAAGCAGAATGTTGCTAGAGGCCATGTGAATCATGTGGCAGTTGAGGAAATTCAAGATGCCTCAGATGTTGTGATCGGTATGTTCCTTATCAACTCCAACCCCGCTACCGTGTTATTTGATTATGGAGTATCGCATTCTTTTATATCCACCAAGTATGTGATAAGCTACAATTTACCTATATTTCTTATGAAGAATAGAATGATTGTTAGCTCTCCGGGTGGAGAAATGAAAGCCAGGCATGTATGCCCTAACCTTAGTATTAAGATAAGGGGGGTAGATTTTCCGGCAAACCTTATCGTTTTGGAATCTGAAGGGATAGATATCATAGTAGGAATGGATTAGTTAACCAAATTCAATGGAATTATCGACTGTGCAAAAAGAGCCGTTCATCTGTCTGCCGAAGAAGGAAAAGAAGTGGAATACGTTGCAAAAGTATCACCAATGGCTAGTGGAACAGTCAATCAAGTTGATGCAACCCCAATTGAGAGCATTCTAGTCATTCGCGAATACCCGGATGTTTTTCCAGAAGATTTGCCAGGTATGCCACCTGACCGTGACATCGAGTTTGTTATAGAACTAGTACTAGGTACAGCTCCTATATCTAAAAGGCCGTATAGAATGGCTGCTAACCAGCTAGCAGAACTTAAGGAACAATTGCAAGAGTTGTTAGACAAAGGTTATATCCAACCTAGTTCATCACCATGCGGTGCACCAGTAATTTTCGTACCCAAGAAGGATGGTACCCAAAGGATGTGTATAGATTATCGATCCTTGAATGAGCTGACCATCAAGAATAAATACCCTCTTCCCAGGATCAATGACTTATTTGATCAGCTTAGAGGTGTATGTGTGTTCTCCAAGATCGATCTTCGCTCAGGATATCATCAGTTGAAGATTCGAGCATCAGACATTTCTAAAACCGCTTTCATCACCCGTTATGGATTATATGAGTATACGGTTATATCTTTTGGATTGACCAACGCTCCTGCCTACTTCATGTATCTAATGAACAAGGTGTTCATGGAGTACTTGGATAAGTTTGTGGCAGTCTTTATTAATGACATCCTAGTTTTCTCAAGGAATAAAGAGGAACATGCAGAACACCTAAGATTGGTTCTACAGAAACTTAGGGATAATCAGTTGTATGCTAAGTTAAGCAAATATGAGTTCTGGCTAGATCAAGTTTCTTTTCTCGGTCATATCATCTCCACCGAAGGAATAGCAGTTGACCCAAGAAAGGTGGAAGACGTTTTGAATTGGAAGTCTCCCCAGAATGTCTCCGAGATCCATAGTTTCCTTGGATTGGCAAGTTACTACCACCGGTTCATAGAAGGTTTCTCCAAGATTGCAAAGCCCATCACAAAATTACTTCAGCAAGGTCAAACATTTAAATGGACCCATGCTTGTGAGGCAAGTTTTGGAGAGTTGAAGAAAAGACTAACAACTGCGCAAGTACTAGTCATGCCAGATACACAAAATCTGTTCTCCATTTATTGTGATGCCTCTCGTCAAGGATTAGAATGTGTGCTTATGCAAGAAGGCCATGTTGTAGCCTATGCATCAAGGAAATTGAGGAAGCATGAGGAACACTACCCAACCCATGATTTAGAGTTAGCCGACGTGGTACACGCACTGAAGATATGGAGACACTATTTGATTTGAACAAGGTGTGAGATATATTCGGATCATAAGAGTTTGAAGTATCTCTTTACTCAGCCAGATCTCAACCTCAGGCAGCGAAGATGTTTAGAGCTTATCAAGGATTATGATTTGGGAATTAACTATCATCCCGGAAAGGCGAATGTGGTTGCCGATGTTTTGATTAGAAAAACTTATCTCAGCATAATGACCATACAAGACAGACGACCCAAGCTATGCAAAGATTTTGAGAGACTTAATCTCGGTTTGGTAAACAACACAGAAGCTGTGGTAATGGAAGTCGATTCGACATTGGAATAAGAGATTCGTAAAGGACAACTCGAGGATGAGAAGATTATGGAAATCAGGCAACGTATTAAGGATGGTAAAGCCCTAGGTTTTACCAAGGATGAGAATGGAACGGTATGGTTTGGTAAACGAATCTGTGTTCCGAATATCGAATCTATCAAGGAAACTATACTTTAAGAAGCGTATGATTCTACGTATTCTATTCATCCCGGGAGCACCAAGATGTATCAAGATCTTAAGGATCGATATTGGTGGTACGAAATGAACAAAGAAATTACAGAATATGTGGCAATATGCGATCTATGTCAGAGAGTCAAAGCTGAACATCAGAGACCCGTTGGATTACTTCAACCTTTGAAGATACCAGAATGGAAATAGGAAGAAATTAGTATGGATTTTATCGTTGGATTGCCCCAAACTCAATCTGGATATGATTCTATTTGGGTTATAGTGGATCATTTGACAAAGGTTGTTCATTTCATCCCAATCAGGACCACCTACACAGGAGCTAGACTTGCTGAGCTATATATTGCCATAATTGTGTGTTTGCATGGAGTACCTAAGAGGATAGTGTCTGATAGAGGAAGTCAGTTCACCTCCTGGTTTTGGCAAAAACTACATGAGTCATTGGATACCCGGTTAAATTTCAGTTCAACATATCATCTGCAGAACGATGGTCAAACCGAGAGAGTAAATCAAATTTTGGAAGATATGTTAACAGCTTGTGTCTTGAAAAATAAGATTAGTTGGGATAAAAATCTTCCTTATGCAGAGTTCTCCTACAACAATAGTTATCAGACTAGTTTGAAGATGTCGCCGTTTGAAGCATTGTATGGAAGAAAATATAGGACACCATTATACTGGAATGAGATCGGCAAAAGTCAAATGTTTGGCCCAGAAATTCTGAGAGAGGCAGAAAGGCAAGTTCAGCAGCTCAAGGAAAATTTGAGAACAGCTTAGACATGACAGATAAGTTATGCTGATCATCGATGTCGTGAGTTGACTTTTGAAGCAGGTAATTTCGTATACCTTCAGGTTTCACCAATCAGAGGTTTTCACAGATTTAAAGTAAAAAGGAAAACTTGCATCCAGGTTCATCGGACCTTTTAAAGTGTTGGAAAAATATGGAGAAGTAGCGTATCAATTGGAACTACCACCTCAGTGGCAGATGTTCATGATGTTCTTCACGTATCTCAGCTAAAGAAATGCCTACAAGTGCCTAAAGAGCAAATGCCCCTAGAGGAAGTAGAAGTTGGAGAAGATCTCACCTACATGGAGTATCCTATCAAGATTCTAGAGACATCAGAGAGAATCACTAGGAACCGAAGGATCCATATGTGGAAGGTGCAGTGGAGACATCATTCCGAAGAAGAAGCAACCTGGGAAAGAGAATTAGACCTGGAAATCGAGTTTCTGTAGCTCTTCTCCGATCCTTCCGAATCTCGAGGGCGAGATTCATCTTAAAGGGGTAGGTTTGTAACACCCTATTTTTTTTCCATTTTGGAAATAGTAAATAATTTTGTTGTCAGAATTAGAGGTGTTAAGTTTAGTGTTGGAAAACTCTAGGAGAAAAGTTTAATTTCTAAATAAAATAAATCGATATAGGTTATAATGTTTTGTTGCATTCATGTTGGAGTAGTTGCATTAGGGTTTTATCGTGCAAAAATAATTTTTGAACACCTCGTGGCGCGTCATTAAATTTTTGAAAGAATTTGAAAAAAAAAAGATTTGCAAAAGAAAAACCAATTTCCCCTCCTGGGCCGAATCTCTCCTCCTTTTTTTCCCCTCTTTTCCCCGCGGCCCATCTCCCTTTTCTCTCTTCGGGCTGAGCCCGTTTCCTCTCCTCACCGTTCGCCTGGGCCACATGCATCTTAGCCCATTTTCACTCCATCCGCGCCAGCTGAAGACGCCCCAGGCTGAAGCCTCTTCCTCCCTTGCGAAACGCCCGTGTGCGCTATCTCCTTCCTCGCGCTGCGCCGACCGAGTCCGAGTTGAACCCAACGCCGTGCACCGCCTCTCCTGAGCCCGTATCCCAACCGAACCCCGCCCAAATCTGAATGCCCGACACGTTCTCCCTCCTATATAAGCTCATGCCCCCTCCCCATTTCATCTGTTTTCGCAACAGAACGCTAAAATCCTAGAAATCGTGTCACCGCCGCCCGTCATTGCTGCCGAAGCACCAAGCTCGTCGACCGCTGTGCCCGCCGCCTCTTTGTCGCATCCAAGCGCATCTTCGGGACCGTGTTCTTGCGAGGAGCTGATTCCACCGCTCCCCATCGCGTCCCGGCCATCGGAGCTTCGTCCCCCACGCGCAACCATGCACCGTCACTGCCCCTCTCACAGTCGATTGCCTTCCCGGACCGCATCGCGCTAGGTAAGCCATCAAACAGAAAGTCCTCACTCACCCGAGTCTTTTGCGCCACTCACTGTCATCATCCGTGCACAGCGATGAGGTCTCCGCCTCTCTCTGACAAGAGCGTCGCTGCACCCGAGCTCCCGCCGCCTTATCCGCTCCGCCGCCAGCCGGTTACTCCCGTCCCACCTCTCAGCCGTCAGATCTGATCTCTACGGTTTATATTAGAACCCAAATACCCCTTCGCCCGAGCCAATTGTGTGTTGCCATGTGGCCTCCTTAATCCAGTCAGCAGCCCAGAGCCACATCATCGTCCAGATCAGCCGGCCATGTCATCCAAACCGCCGACGTGTCAACCACGTCATCAAGCGCATTATCTAGTCATTATTCCTATTTCTTTTAATTCAGGAAAAAGGTAAATTTCACAATAAAGCCCCTAAACTTTTTTGAATGTACCAAAATCCCTATATTTTTATAGTTTATACCCTAAACTTTTCCAAAATTACTTTTAGGTCCCTCTGTTTTTACAAAATGACCCCTAACCTTTCTGTTTTATTCAAAATAGGTCATTTTCATGGAGTTTTGGACAACCTCGTCTTCCCATGAAGTCTTGGAGTTAAAAATGGCCTCAAATGAGCTACTCAGAACCCGACACCGAACACGGCAAATCACGACTCAAAATACTAACCAGTAGGGCCGTCGCTACCAGTTGCATCTCCAGTTCCCCCAAAGGACGCTGGGCCAACGATCGCTCAGCCCCTCCACTCCGGAGAAAGGAGGAAGCTGCAACGAAGGCCCTTGATGCCTCCGGGCGTAGCACGAAGTCATCCAAAATCAAAACCTCGAGGCCAGGGCCCCCCTCGGCCACCGCGAAAGGAGCCCCGGTGGAGGGCACAATGCCCCCAGCACCGGCCGCTAGGGCCAAGTCACCAGCCGGCTCGGGGCTCTATGGAAACGAGGCTGCGTCCCTCGAGGCAGCCTCTAGGGGCACATTCGGAGGAGTCCCCAACCCCTACCGAGGCTTCGAAGCCTCTGGGGGAGGAGTCGAAGACACATCCACCTCGATGGTCACTGCAAAATACCAAGAAACACAAATCAAGATCCTGGTGCACGACCAAAATAGGATATAGCTAACAAAGTAACAACGCCTCACCAAGTCCCTCAAAACCTCTCATAGAAGGGCTTGTAACGTCCTCAACATCTGAACCAGCAAACCCAAAATTGTATTCCATGGAGGCCACACCTCCTCTCCGGCTCCGACGATGGCCGGCAATATCCGGAGAGGCTAGGTCCTTCCCCCGGTCACCACCATCGAGCTGACCCTCACCTTCAAATGGATCGCCCACACTCCCGACCCACCTCAAGCGCTTCCTGCAGACCAGTAGCAGCTCGGACGACTTAGTCGTCGAGCTGGTATGGAACCTTTAGAGACAGAAGGTCGCCGGGCCCGAAGTGGCCTCGTGGTGATCGCGGGAGCAGCGCACGCTCATTTTCCACCAACCTTAGGCTTCGGTGTGGACTACAAGATAAAAATAAATGCGGTTGTACCGCTCCCAACCCTATGTCAGGGCCACCAGCCGCTCCCGTTCCGTGTGAGTAGGTGGGCCCAAGATCACCTTCGCGATCTCCGCCGCACGCTCTAGCAGAAGGCAGCTCTCTAAAAGAAAAAGGAGGCTCACATCCGTGGGTTGAAAACCACACAAACAAAGAGGACTCACCAGAGCTGACGGGGGCTAGAGTACACCTTCGGCCAATCTTCCGCACCATGCTCGAAGGCGCAGTCCCAGCCCATCTGAAGGGGCCGAATGCACAATATGGTGAACTCCTCCACGAGGTCACGTATGCAAACTGCTCAGCCACCCTCTGAAGAAGGGTCAGTCGTGAAGCAAACTAGTCGTCCATGATCCCCGTCTCTGGCTCTGCGACATATGCAATATCTCGGTTTGTGGAGCAAAGAGGGGATGTGAAGCCTACGTCATAGTAATACCATCGCTGCAACCAACCGGTATACCACTGACCATTAATAGCCTTCGTCAGGAAGGCATCACGGTACTACGGCCGTATCTAGAAGTTAAAACTACCGAAGCTGAGGGGCCTCTTCGTTCCATCACCCTTGATCATCTTTGGTTGGAAGCTGGCGAAGTGGAGGGCCACAAAAAAATCCGCCCTCCCTTCATACCCCTCCGCCCGCATGGCCCACTCGAAGGTGGCCAGGTAGGCGATAGTGTTGGCATGGAGCTATGGAAGCTTCACGTAGTAGTGGCGGAGCACCTCCTCGAGCAACGGCATCGACAAGAATCCCATGCCTGCTTCAAAGAAAACCTCGAACACCATGACCTCATGGGCCAAAGACTCTGGAACCTCCTCGTCCAACGGGGACTGAGAGATGGCCCTAGAGGGAATCTTCCCTTCCTTAACCATCCGGTCAAGCTCCTCATCATCGATGGCAGACATCCCCAGCATGGTGGTCTGCTGGGGATGACTTCTGCTGGCGCGGTGGAGCTCCACCCCTTACTGTGGCCCCATCGGTAATGGAGGAACCGGCACCACTTGATGGCCACTCACAGCGGCCGCACCGATGGCTTCGCTCGCTGCCTGAGTTCTAACTCTGCTCGGGATACTCAAGCTAGCCATACGGATCGCATGAGGATGACAAAGGGCACTAGACGGCAAGAAAGAAAGAAGAACAGCAACCAATAGACGCACGCGTAAAGCAAGAACAACTAGAGGCAAAGGGCAGACGAGAACGAAGCACAGGTGAAAAGGCCGCTCAAGGTAATCCCTCTCCTTATAAAGGTAAGGGAGAGATTACCTCCCATAAAAAAGTGAGCGCATGCCTTGTTCGTTTGCCTGCCAGGACATGATAATAGGGGAGCGAAACCGCCCCATGGGCCCCCCAACCACAAGACGCCACGCATCCCACGTCTACCTGACATGATGTAATCATGTCTTTCTTCACAAGGCGCATTCAATGCCCCTTATCACCAACATCATCAAACGGGCAGTCCAAATCAAGTGGATTGAATCCTCCAAGACAAGGCAAGCGATACTAGGGACCATGAGCCATCAACGGTAAAGTCAAGGACTGCCAAAGGCCTTGCTTTGAAAGAACCGCGGGTCCGACCGCTCCGCTGGCCGCCCTCGCGAGGGGATACTATTGGGGGTCATTGTTAAAGACCCCTGATAGCCCCATGGCTTAGCGAGCCCATGCCCAGGGAGCCATACCTCCCGAAATCCCCATCTCCCCTAGCCATGCCTCCCGAAGCCTCCATCTCCTGAAGCCATGCCTCCCGAAGCCTACATCTCCCAGGGCCATGCCTCCCGAAGCCTCCATCTCCCGAAGCCATACCGCCTGAAGCCTCCATCTCCTAGAGTCATGCCTCCCCCGGAGCCCCCATCTCTGGGGCTCGAGCAGGCTTCCCAAAGGCTACAGGGTGAGTCATCAAGTCTCAAGAAAGATCAGTCAGGAGGGGAACGTCGGTCATCATTTGCCTGCAAGGAAGTGACCGGCATTAAATACCTAGGTTAGTGGACGCCACCCTGACACCCTAGTACAATGGATGTTATCTTGACACCCCTGACAGCGTGGCACCGGATCGCAATTGGCGACCAGCTCACCCCTTAGGGTGCAAGCACCACAATAGTTACTATGGTATATATTTATCCTCTATGTAGGGTAAAAAGTAGTTATCTAGGATGAGATCTAGTAATTCGGTCAAGTCCTAGATATTTGTACATCGTGATAACCTGTACACTAAGCTACATACCACCATAAGTGTCAATTTTCTTAATTTTTTTTTTGAAAGAGCCTATTTATAGAATATGTTTTTCAAAAGAGTCAAAATGTAAAAATTCCACCATGATATTCCATCTGTGGCGTCATTTTGTAGTAGTGCCAAATGCTGAAAGGCTTAAAAATCCTCAATTATTGTACTTAGTATCAGAGAATATATCTACCGATATTAGTTCATTGTGCTACATGCACCCTGGTTGGTCTCGAGGCGTTGGACCTTGAGGCATCTTCTAGAGTTTGGGGCTTACTGTCTAGCTTGACCGGTGGACCGAGCTCCTACATCCGCGGCTGTTTCGATTGTGTCCCTGCAGTGGAGCGAGGCTTTCGACGGCGGTGCTCCACAAAGAAAGAAGAAGTCCCTGGTTGAATTCAAATGTATTTTCTTTTTCTCTAGGGTTTATTCTATAAAATAGGGATGTATTGGTCTTCTGCTTTAATATAAATCCAACCACTGCAAGGAAAAAAAGCATCAGAGAATGTGAATCATGATCCTTTCTGTTTTGTGGCCTTTGACAGTATTGTGTGATGTGATGTTGTGGCTTGGTAGGTTCAGACAAACCGCTCAAATGAAGACCATACATATAACAATCCAGTAGGTGCTTGTAATACCTGAAATAATTGTTGTCTTTGTTTTTTTTTTCCTTCAAGTCGCAGCGAAAGGAAGAAAGAAAGGAAGAAATCACAAAAGAAAGAAAAGAAGAAAAAAACAGTTTGGGGGCCATCTAGGCCGCCCATGGGCTGGCCCTAAAGCCTAGCCACCCCTCCCATGTACCCCATGAAACCCTAGGCAGCCCCTCCTCCCCAAACAGCCCCCTTCCCACCCTCTCTCCACCCTTGGCCGCCCCCCTTGCTGCAGGATGCCTGCTGGGCATCCCCCTCTCTCCACCTTGCTGCTGCAAAGAAACAAGAAAGAAGAAGATAGGGGAAAGAAAGAGAGGGATTTGACGCCGTGCTGCCCTAAGTTTTGGAGGAGATCAAGGTAAGATGGAATCTATATTTTCCCCTGTAAATAGATTATTTGTGATGGTTTTTATACTTGGGGAATAGAGGATTTATGAGGAGAAATCTTGTTGGATTATGATCCTCCGGTTTCAAAATTCCAGTTTTCTGCAGCTCTGTTCAGGTCTCGATTAGAGCATGTTCAAGACCGAAATAATTATCCAACTATAAGGTTTTTCGTAGGGTTCTTGCTGATTATCCACTATCAAAAGTTCAGAATTTTTGTCGAAGTAGTTTACCAGATATGAATTTTTGAATTTGGCTATTATATTCTGGCAAGATTCTAGACAGTAATAGATCTATTCAGTTTTTTACATCTTAGATGCCGAACCAGTTTGTCAGAATAACTAGGAAGTTTTAGAGGATTCATTAAGATTTCTAATGGTGTGTAGTATGAAATTTTTCGTTGGATATAACTCTAATTATGCTGTTTTGCAATCGAACATTGACAGATTTTAGTGTCGAATGTTCAGAGCTTGATTAGGCCATGATAATGATGTTATCTATAGATAAAATTTATACCAAATTTGAAGCTTGTGTTGTGATACACATGTCCACAAAGTTTTAGATTTTTTGGATCTTTTTTTGGCAGATATAAAAATGGGAAGCTTACTGCCTGAAATTTCAGACAGATTCTGAAGTCTATTTTTGGTTGCAGTTTAGGCCACTTAGTGGCAGAATAAAAATTATGTTTTCTATACAAAATTTATAGACCTCATTCTGTAGTTTCTAAATATGTATTTATTTTTTATCATATCTGTGGTAGAAAAATAGATACGAAAAGGTGAAGCAGCATCACTATAGTTAAGCGAATGTGATAAGTGTCAGTTTGTTCCTTGGATGGGTTGCGGGGTGTAGGACCATGTTCCTTGCTATTTGTATTTCATGTGATATGTTGTGGTACTAATATATAGGCGCTTGAGCAGGTGGTGTTGTGTCGATACGTGTATGTCTTGTCTTCATCGTCGGTAAAGGCAAGTGAGTGTGGCGGTTGTTGTCACAACTTTAACTTGTTATTTTTGCTACTTCCACTCATAATAATGTAGCGCACATGATTATACTTATGAATTTGGAAGATTATAGCTACTTACTGTGGATCTGCGAGTTTGGCTTAATCTTTTTCGTTAGAGTTGATGGAGTCGTATGCAATAGTGATAATGCCTTGTCGGTTTAGTCATTTCTAGCATAAGCTCACCTTATGTCTAATGGTTGGTTTACTTGAGGATAATGATGTCGGTTTTGTAGAAGCTTATAGTAGAGGATGTGCTTTGACTTGTAGTGGGTATTTAATTCTTTTGGAAGGCTATTTCATATGTATGTAACTAGTTAGAATATAACTCTTTTAAAACCCTTTGCATGTTAAATGATAAGCTAATAGAAGCTTAGTCGTTATCTTTTTGTGCCCTACATATAATTAAACTTGTAATATATGGTTATGAAATGAGGTAGGACTTGCTCTTTCAAAGTAAGTTTATTGTTGCTGTATATTTATGTTCATATCATCTGCACTTTTACACGAAGGAGAAATGGTGGATATATGTGGATGAAGGTGGCTTATATGAATTATCTAGAAAATACTTTTATGTTGATGTATGTTCACGGTTGTGAACTATGCTGTTTATATTTTGGTATTTGAAGTATATCATGTGCATTGTATTTCATATGCATTGAAAGTTATGTCGTAGAAATCACGACTGTACTGGTACACATCATATGTTGCCCGAGGAGGGGTGTGATGTAAAAGAAGGCATTCCATTGCATTCATATGTATTATTGTATGGAATGGATTATTGGATATGTTGAAGTTATATTGAAGGTTATTATGAGAAGCGACGCTTCTTCATGAAAATTCATTATGGAATGACATATTGATTTAAGAAGGTATTGAAGTCCTACGTGGAGTTGCATTGCATAGTATCCATATGCATCATATTGCGTTACAGTAATCTTCCATATACAATTTGGTTGCGATAAATGGTATGCAGATGTTTGAGTAATCTTACTAATTGCAGAAGGTATGTGGTTAAGAGTGAGTTATTTTTAAAGCTGTCATTTATTAATAATATAACTTGAACTCTATTTATGATGTCTTGGATGATGATTTTTTTTCTTACATGTCCTATTTAACTTTTAGAAGTTGAAGTCAATTATTGATGTTAAGATCATGTAATGTGGGATAGATAGTTTTTTATATCTTGCTTATGTTGTAGTTATGTTTACTATGAACATGTATTTATTGATCTTCTTTTAGAAGTAACTATTTAACTTGCTTAAAAATAAACATGATGAATAATATAATACCTTTTTATACCTATTTAAGTTTTAAATTGATATTTTAAATATTATGGTTTAAATAGCTTGTTAAAGTAGTTCGTTTGCTGAGATTAACCAATCTCACCCTTGCATTTTTCCTCCCCAAGTTGTCTTCTTAAAGCTAGCTTGGAGAAAGGGCTTAGCAGCATGTCTTATATGTTCATGACATCACATATACTATTCAAAGTGATTTTACAATAATAATATAATAGATGCTAGTGTCGTTGCTTGACTATCTTAAAATACCTGAGTTGTCAAACTTTTGTTCTTCTCTTTTACCAAAATATTGTTAGATGTTAGTGTGATATTATTTTATAATATATACTTCTATCTACTGTTGCATCCTATAGTGTTATAGTGCTGTCAAGGAGCCAAGCTCAAATGAGCCCAGCGGTCTAGGCTCGAGACCAATGCAAACTCGTGCCGAACTCAAGAGAGCTCAGGTTAAGCTACGAGCTCATGGTTAAGCTCGAGCTCAGCTCGATAGAGCTCGAGAACACCAACCATGGCAAGGTTCGTAGTGTTGACGGCGGCCCGAGAAAAACTTAAAGGCAATATTCACGCATCAATCAGCAGGAAACTTTAATTCATAGTCACGATCTGAAGATAAGTTATTTGAGGCAAAGAAATCAAATGAACACAAGAAGAAACGGCTGAGAAGAAGAGATGAGTCAGATCATTCTCCCATCGAATTAGGAATGGGATCGGGCAGAGGAGACACAGGGGGATGTGCCCTACCCAGCTGCTCGGTGGTCTTCTTGGTGGTCGGCGGTTTGTGCCGGCTAGGGTTGGCTTTGGCTAGCTCGAGCCTGTACAGTTAGGTAATATTTGTTTCAGTTTCTATTGGTATTTGCTATTTAGAAGAAAAAAGTTAAGTCAAAACAGTTTGTTTTGAAAATATCTTTCGTGAAGTAAAAGTTGGTAAAAATTATTATTATTACTGAAAGCCAAAAGCTAATTTGAATAGCTTTTGTAGTTTTTGAGGAATGATGTTTTAATAGTTATTACATATATTATATATTTTATTTGCATAAAAATCAATCTAAAAATAGTTTTCTATAAACAACTTTTCAACCTTTCAACCATAGCTTTTAAAAGTAGTGTTTAAAAAAGCTTCAGCTCAATCAAACACGCCCTTGGAATAGTTTGGCTTGGGCCTTTGTCTCATTCGTTACGCCTACACAATTATGGTTCGGCAAAAAAATTAAGACATATATAGATCTCATGGCTGACAGACACAAAAAAGCTCAAGCTTGATTTATTTGGAACTCGAACCAAGGTTGTATGGAACCTACTACAACATGCCAAACTTGAGTAGCTCGCAAGCGTGTCCAAATAACTGGCCGAGTGAGCAGCTGGCACCGTGTGGAGTGGCGCTTTTTGTCTGTGCCTGAGACATGATCTAGATCTAAATATTTGTTTTCTTATATCGAGCTGCATCTAGATAATTCCAGGGCCTCATCATATCCCATGTGCGACATGATGGACTGCAGTGTGCCCCAAAGAATATTAGCATGCTAGTTAATTAGCTTGACAAAAAGCCCGCCATATATCCATCCTTTCATTCCGGCCACCAGCCAATTGCATCATTGTGATCTTGCATCCTCACAAGGCTCTTCGTTCCGGCGAGAGACCACGCCGAAGAGGAGGAAGAGATGAGCAGCCGGAGCTCATCGTAGAGGAGACGATGACGCTACCTGACCTTCAACTCCATCCGATGGTTAGATATTCGCATGATTTGGGGGAAGAAAATCGTGCAAATGATATTCAGCAATTCCTTTTAAATTATGCGATTTTTTATTTGAGTGACAGAACGCAGGCACGGTGGCAGTTCCTTCTGTTTCGTCACGTGCTTTATCCGTTTGGTTGCATGTAGATTCGTGCTTTTGAGTTTTTTTAAAAAAAAATAATGGGACGAAAGATCTCGGTCTCGATTCTATGTCATACACATGTGCTGTAGATAAGCAATGATTAAAAAACGCCAACATAGTTTTGGAGGAGAGAATTTTTTTTGGCAAAAAACCCTGACAGTGGCTGTAACAGTGGCATGGGTTGGGTGCACCCCAGGTGGCAGGGATCTTGGCTGAACCGGGAATCGATCCGAGGGTCAGCACTGGTCGGACAAAGGCTAATAGCAACAAGAACTTCTCGACAAAATCAATTGCAGATCTGCACTTTCTCTCAATCAATGCCTATCACAAACAGTAGCCCAAAGGATCTCTCGACAGCACAGATTAAACAAAGTAGTTGATCGGCGATGATACAGCTGCAATTACAAATCACAAAAAAGAAGTCTCTCGGCCAAGCAGCAAAACACGAGTATAACCGCAGAAGCTCAACCCGTTGCCACCCAAAAATTCAGAGGCAAGTCAACATAGCAGTAAACGGAGACAATTCCTGCACAAGATAAACCAACAAGATGGAACAGCCAGATTTTAAACCTCCAATACGAAGTAGCAGTAGCAGACGGGATCAACGCTTACAAAATGACGAGCAGAAGCACCAAACACCAGAAACGCCCAGCCGAGCACCAAAATTGATCCACGGTTAGCAGGAAGAACCCCGAAGGATTCGGATCGTCCTCGGGTGAAGAATGGCATCACCATATTTAAGAGTGTGTTTGATTGGAGTGCAAAGTTGGATGAGATAGTGTAATTTTTTTTTTATAAAATGATCTAATTTTCTTTTTGCTTTGATAGATGAGATGAGTCAGTTTTAGTCAGTTTTCTGTTTGGTTGGATATTTTGGATGAGCTGAGTTGGTTATGATGATTTTTTTAGTTAATTTACCCCTGATTGTGTAACATTTGGATGAATTTAAATTTGTTTGAATTCAAATTGAATGTATATAAATGATGCATTACAAAGGAACATACTTTTTCACCAAATAACTAGGGCTGAAAATATATTTATAAATTAGTACATCACATGAGAAGAATATATGTAAATTTTTTTCTGATTTTTTAAAATTTATTTGAGGCATTAATAATTTCTAGATGTTATAAAAGTAGGCTTTTTTGAGATTTTTATTTTAAAATCTATAGGGATATTGAGGTGATTCCTTTTAAAATGGATTCATCATGAATTATAGAGCCTAAAAAATCTCGTTATTTTTGAAGCATGAAAACCTCACTGACCAAATAGAGAAAGAGAAGAAAAAATTTAGAAACGGACAGGTACTGTTTATCCAACTCCACTGGTAATCCTTGTGGAAGTGAGGACTCACGTATGAATAGACCCAAGCGGGCGAAGCTAGATGGCTAGATCCTACCAATTTTCTTGGATCACCGCGCCTAGCATCGAGGAAATATTTCTATTTCTCATCCATCCTCATTCATCCATCTATTTTTTTTAACACTGGGCCTTTTTCTGAAGCCTTTATTAGAGGCTTTCGACGGAGATGCCATACCAGGGATCAAATCCCGATGGGCATGACTCACACTTGGAGCTCATGCCACTGGGCTACTTGCCCGTTCGCTCATCCATCTATCTATCCAACCAAACACTTAAAAAATAGGATGACCATCTCATTTTTATCCTCATTCACTCAACCAAACACACCTTTAAATTCGTGGAAAAAACCTAACACAATTAGCTAAAATCTCCTCTGATTACAAAAGAGTGTTGGCCCTAACTTGACCCTAGAGAGAGGAATATATGGTTGGCGCGCAGGCCTGCCATCCACGACTCAAGTCGGACTTGGACCCTTTTTCTTTTGTTAAAAAAAAACAGGTCTGAGAGGATAAAAAAAAGAAGGGGATTAGAATTGCAAATATTGGTCAGATGTTCATGTTAAACTGTAAGCTTTTTCGTCAGGCGATTTGCTTATCAAAGTTTAAATCTTGCAATTGCAATAATTAGCTAAATACATTATGGCGTGCTTAATTTTTTTTAGGATTTCTTTTTCACATGTTATGCGGCTGAACCGTCTTCTTGCTACAGTTTCAGTTCCATTCCAATCAAGTAGTCAACACCCAGGTTTTGGTCGTTCTGTACAACATTCCTTGTGCTATTTGTGTGGTAAGATGTCATCCAGGTCCGGAAAAGTATTTCTCTGGATGCGACAAACGGGAAAAAACGAGCACATGAGTTTTATAGTATCAAAAGGAGTCGAGTACATTGGTAAAGAGATTCATGCTCACCGGAAAACATCTCTTTGTGCAGTGATCATAGAGGTGAGATGGTACAATTTTATTTATCAGAGTTTAAATTCTAATATCTATAATATATACGTACATAAATATTTTTAGTGATATTATATATATGAGTGCGATAGAGGTATATGAGTATATGAATATGTTGTGTATAGTATGTATATAAGAGAGGGGGGGGGGGGCAGAGGATGATGGCGGCATAGTCGGGGAAGCGAAGAGGATCGATCCCACGAAGGAGACGTTGACTCAATCGATGTTGCTGCGGCAGTTGGTCATGCTGCCATGTGCAATGTTGGACTTTTTATTTATATACTTTTTAGAAATTAGTAAAAATATATATTTATTTTAATTTACATAATATATATATGCCTATCGCCGGTTTGATGGACTATAGGTCTACATAGCATCTATACATTACTTTCGGTATGCGTCTAAAAAACTGTCCAACCGGCCTCAATGAACACATTTTTGCAAATTCTGGAAAATATATGCAATGTTGTGTGAACGTGGCCTGCTGATTTGCTAGCTTGCTTTTTTTTTTCCCGTTTGCTAGCTTGCTGGGCTTTGTACTTTTCCACGATAAGCAACTAAGAGTTTTTTTTATTTTTATATTTTTTTAGTTAAAATTTAAATAAATAGATTCTCGGTGAAAATATTTACAAAACTATGCGTCCGCAGTCCTAGCTGCCCTTTGAGAGGGCGGCTACGGGTGCTAACCGCCCCCTGAGAGGGCGGTAGGCCTAACCGCCCCCTCAGAGGGCGGCAAGAGGGGCTAACCGTCCTCTCAGGGGGTGGTTAGGCCCTGAGGGGGCGGTTAGCCCCTAGCCGCCGCCTCAGAGGGCGGTTAGGGGCATTTTTTCCTCTAAAATTATTATTTTTCCATTTTAT
The DNA here is from genome assembly GCF_958298935.1 of Phragmites australis. Lineage (NCBI taxonomy): Eukaryota > Viridiplantae > Streptophyta > Magnoliopsida > Poales > Poaceae > Phragmites > Phragmites australis. Next base: position 16,055,814 of record NC_084941.1, on the reverse strand, counting down.
CCTCTAAAAATGTATTATTTTTGTAATTAAAGAAATAAAAAAGAAAGGGGTGTAAGGAAATTAAGAAATTAAATTTGGAGTAGGTTATGTAATAACGGGAGAAAAAAAATTAGTAATTAGTAGTTGCAGCATTTTACGTGGGTATGGGATGCGAACGAGGACAAACATAGTATTAAACACAGGGTGAAAATATTACAATACACTGTAACCGCGACGACACGATGAGAAAACAAAGGTGGCATGTACGGTTCGCACTAAGACCTACTTATTAGTGCGCCGATCCTAATCATAACTTGTCTTAGGGATGGAAAGTATGTCGGGTTACATTAGGTACTCTCTACTGCGTGCATCTAGGATACTTTCCCTTTCGGAGGGCATCGGGACCTGCCGCCTTAGCACGGCGGGCTCTCTCCCGCTTCTTTTCCCTCTCAGCCTCTCGAGCCTGAACCACGGTACGGTCGTGCGCCACCTTCCTCATGCGCTCTTCTTCCTCCCGCTTGAGGCGAAGTTCCTCTTGCTGTTGCTCGTACTCCCGACGTGCGTACGCTTCCCTTCTCCACCTCATGTTCATGTCGACCCACAGCTTGTGTGAGTCATTTTGCTCATTGTCGAGCCATTGAATAAAATCACAGAGCGGTGGAGGGGACTGAACAAATGGAACAAGATGAGCGGTTAGTAAAAGAGGGTGCGTAAACGGAAGAGATGAGGCGGATATCTGTTACCGTACCGGTCGATAACCAGTTGTTGCATGGCGAGGCTTGTCATACTCGTAGTTGGCATACATGAAGAAGCGCAGTCCATAGGTGTATAAGATGTCCTGCGACTGGCGGAGCTTACAAAGGTCACCACAGAAGCACATTGGTGGTTCGAGGCCTTCAGGTATGGTAGTCCCCAATGTTTCTTTGGTGGGCTCGATGGAGCTGAGGAAGACATTGCACTTGAGAGATATGAGAAATGAGCGATGCTTCACCGTAAGGAGGTTCGGCTATTTATAGTTGGGGGAGGTAGGAGCATTGGATTCGTTCCTGAAGAAAGGAGTGAGGGCATGGACGTAGCTGGTGGGAGGAGCATCGGATTCCATCTTGAAGAATGGGAAAGTTTTGTCATTGCCCATGGTCAGAGATTCCACGTTTATTGGTACTCGTGTTGTCATTTACTGATTTGAAAAAGCTGGGTAGTGTTGTCACATCTTGTTTAAAGCCTGCGGCAGGAGGCATGTGTTGTCAAGTCATGGTTAAAGTTTAGTGCTGTGGTCACTTCTTCATTTAACGTGTCTGAATATGAAATGCATTTACGAAATGCTAAGTCGACCATACAAAGTAAACATGTCTTAATACATAAGAGTACATCACGAAGCTAATATGCATATGTTAGTTACATAAAATGTAAAATGCTACTCATGCCTCGTTGCCGTCGCCCGTGCGCCCCATCGTGGTCCCGATGCCGCTGGTTAACCCTCACGTGACCCCTGGAGTAGGTGAGGGGGTCGGGTGGGCCGACGTGTCTGGTAGGCCTAGTAGGGACCACCAGTGTCGAGGGCTCGTCGTGCATGGGCTGTGTCCGAAGCGGTGCACTGGAAACCTGGGACCGCTGAAGGACGTCGTAGTCAGGTGTGCCCCCGAAGAAGTCACGGATGATGTCGTATGCGGTGTTGGGGCCAGCCTCATCCTCCTGACTAGGGTAGGAGGACTGTGAAGGTTCGGCAGACGTCCATGTGTACTGGCTGGAGGGGCCTGTGAACAAATAATCACGTTAGATACGAACAATATGGTATTGAAAGTAGTAGTAAAAAATGTATAATTGTACCTGCGTGGTACAACGGTGCAGCAGAAGAAGGCCACGCTAACGTGCCGTAGTACGTTGCGGGGGGGGGGGGGTAGGGCGTGGGGCCACCGAAGACGAACCGGCCTCGTCACCGAAGTAACCTGAGCACAGTACTAACTTATTTTGCTGAAAGTATTAGAAATTAGGAAGAAGGGTTCCCGGAGTACCTGACTGTGGACGCACAGGGCTCGATCTGTGAGGCTGCGTCGAGACTTGTGCAGACGGACCTAATGAATGTTTAATAAAAATAAGTAAAGGATATTGGTCAATATTATTCAAAAGTATAATTCGTACTATGTTGCTCGGACCCTTCAAGACGTGATAGAAGGGGTCGTGTGGGTACCGACACTGAAGAACGTCGGTGCACGTCTGACGGCCGAGACGACTCGGCGTGTACACCACTCGTCCTGGGAGGCGGCCCTGCTACATCTGTGGTAGATCGGCAGGAGGTGAGCTTCAAAGCGCGCGTCGTCTTGTCGAAAACCCGTCTAATGAAGCTCGCAACATCCAACGCACTTAGGTGATGCCCTTGCCGGACACGGTCCATGGCAGCAGCTGCATCCCTATTTACGTCATAAATGATATCTGTCTACGGATACGAACAAAAGTGAACAATTAAAGTATACGGTTATGTTCATTCAATATGGAGTACGGACTTCAAAAAGTTACTTACTGCTAAAGCGGCGTCCTCGTCCCAATGCATCAGGTATGTCTCCGTTGTCGATGCGACGTGGGCCCGGACATCCTCAGGGGTGTAGGTGACACGGGTCCGCGTACGTGGTACATACCACCGTAGGTACTCCCTGAAGTTCCCCTCGGTGTGGGGACGCGCCTCATCAACGACGTCCTGTAGCGCTTGGGCCTATGTTGCCATGTAAGGGGCCAAGCGGTCCGCCCAGAGGTTGCCAGATGGCTGGCCTTTCTGCGTGTACCTGCATTCAAACCACGGTAAATGTAAGTCAAACTAAAATGAAGGTTGCTCAAAATATAATTTTGCAAATGTACTTGTGGACTTGCAAGGGGACGGTACGGATGGGGACGAGCGGGAATGCCTGGTGACGGCTAAACTGCCGCATGACGCGGTGCGGTGAGTACTCTTCGACGTAGATGTCGAAGACAAGGGGCGCCTTGGTGAGCCAGTACTCCTCGTCACAGGTGCACAAGGGTGACAAACCCAACCCTGCACGTGTATGCATGGACCGAATGCTGTATGGCTCCCATACCACATCGTTAGGACGTAGCCTGTCAAACTGGGTACAAAAATACTCGTACGCGCTGTGAGGCTGCTCGTGGGCCCAGTGTGGCTGAGTGACAAACATCAATACAAATATTCAGAGACTAACAAAGTACGAACGAAACTGTTAATGTAAAATACGTACCCGTCGACGACACCACAGCGAGGGCATTGTAGGCGCGTCCTCGTCCGTCTCGCCGTACCATTCCTCTGGGTACGGGGAGCAATCCACCACCGGCCTACCTATGGCGAAATGCTCGTACGACCATAGCTGAAGAAGAAGTGGACACCCGGCGAAAGTGGCTAGTGCCTCCTTCTTCGTGCATGCGTCGCAGAGCGCCCGATACGTCGCAGCAAGAACAGCGGATGCCCAGCTGAACTGCAGTACGTCCTCCGCATCAGCGTCCGCTATCGACCGGGCATACGGCACAAGTGTCCTCGTAACCAGATGGCCTTGGCCACTAGTGAACATCACCCACCTAAACAACCAAAGGAGGTAGGCCTCCAAATGTCTCGAGATGCGTTGGCGTGTGGGTGGATGTACGCCAGCTGCACATATGACTGGTGTCAGAAAGGATCATTATGACATACTTTGTTAGTATTCGATGGGTTGCATGTTACCGTACCTGGAACTGTAGGATCCACTTCTTCTTTGGGCCTCGTGTATCGGATAAGAACTCAGGCACGTAGGGGGGTGCGTCCGCCTTTCCCTCCATCGGCCCAAATCGCTGATGCATGTCGTTCATCCAGTCAGGCTGCATATCGATGACCCCAACCGCAGCTCCCGCGCAAGAAAGACCTAAGAGGTAGGAGACGTCCTACAGGGTCGGGGTCATCTCTCCGCACGGCAGGTGGAACGTATGTGTCTTCGGCCTCCAACGTTCAACCAGTGCTACTATCAGCGACCGATCGAAGTAGAAACGACGGGCCGCAACCTCGGGGTTCTCCGTGGATCGGGCCTCGACCAACCGACAAAGCGGTAGGAGTCCGGCCACTGCAAACCTATAAGTATTGCAGTATATCAATAATATGTAACAACAGCAGTGATATGACAATTACGTATCAAATTTTCTAAGTACCTGTGGCTCCATCGCTCGTCTACCATTAGCAGCTCTCCAGGGCCTTGTGGGTGAAACACTCCTAGCTCCGTCTGGTGCTCGGCGGATAAGAAGCTGCGATGCTTCTTGTCCACGGCAGGGTCCAAAAGCTCGGGGGTCGAAGGGTGAGCCATCTCTGCATTTGGAAGACATGTACATTAATACATTGATAAATAAATACAACAACAATATACTTTGAATGCAAATTAACTATATGCGAAATTAACAAATATTAAAATGGTACAAAACTAGCTAAACACACATGAAGCTCACCTAGACAACAGGTGCATCACCGCCTGCAGTTTTGGGACAATATTTATAAGTGTGACCTACTTCATTGCACTAACTACATCGCTTAATCCTAGGGCCAGCCTCAGATTCATCCATATCGTTGCGAATCCGACGAGTTTGTCTTCGGCCCGGTGCGTTCTTCATCTTTCCCAAATCAGGCACATATATTTTTGCAGGCCCTGGGTTACTTGTAAAAGTGTCAACAATGCCGTAACCATACAGCTCCTGGTTCCAAGTGTTCAGTACTTAATCTTTCATGAAATATTGTGACACATATTGCCTTGGAAGCATATGGTGCTCCGCGCACGCAGCTATGAGGTGTGTACAAGGTTTGTGGAGTAATTGTGGCTTCTGACAACTACATATGCATGTCCCACTCCTTAGCACACACTCTTGAACATGCCGCTCACGTCTACCCCCCTCCGACCCTTATCCCGACACAGGACACTGAACCTGTGCTCTGCAGTGCCCTCTTGATTTGCGCGATGCATGTGGGCCTTCCTATTTGCCTTCTCCTTGTACTCACATATCATCCGGCCGTAAAGCATACGATTGTCCTTCATTACAACCTTAGCAGCTGCATACCGATCAATGAAGTACTTGCAGGTCCCATGCAAAATGCCTTCTACAATTCCAACCAGTGGTAGGGACCTCATTCCTCGCATGACCCAGTTATAAACCTCTGCAAGGTTTGTAGTCATTACTCCATACCTGGCACCACCACTGTCGTACAGCAGAGCTCATTTTTCATTTTGCTCATTGCGTATCCACTATGAAAAGCTCCTAATAGATGAGCCCAATCTCCTTACAATCTGCGGAGTATCGGTTGGGAGAGGACCGAGAGCTATTGGTTCCTCACTGTTAGGTGCAGCCTCCGCAGTTTGTTTAAGAGTTAGTTCAACAAGTCTTGCCCATAATGCATTGAACTTACGTTGCTGGTTCTGACTGCACAACTTCTTGAAAAGCTTCATTAATTCTTTATTTTTAAATTGTCTGTAGAAGTTCGCACCCATATGGCGCATGCACCACCTGCTTTTGAGATCTGGCCATTGTACTGGTACACCCCATCGCACGCTACCATGTTGCATATCCAGCAAAGCCTGTAACAATCCTGCATATCTATCATGAATGAGACACACATCTGGTCGGTCAAGAACAATTGCATGCTTCACCCGCTCTAGGAACCAATACCAGCTATCCCCGTTCTCACTCTCCACGAACGCAAACCCTAGTGGCAGGACTTGGTTGTTACCGTCGACCCCTATTGCAGACAAAATCTGCCCTTTGTACTTCCCAGTCAGGAATGTTTCATCTAGGCATATGATGGGTCGGTAATATCTAAATGCTTTGATAGTTGCAGCGAATGCAAAGAAAGCACGCTGCAACACTCTTTTTTCGCTGTACTCCACATCAGTAGAGGGGTAATGCTTCATATCATAGTAGCTACCTGGATTTCTTGCACAAATTGTGGCTAATTGACGAGGTAGATTGTGATACGAATCTTCATATGTATCGAACCTCATCTCAATAGCCTTTTGTTTCGCCCTCCATGCCTTCGCATAGTTTATTGTGTACTGGAACCTTTGCTCAATAGCACGGATTATTGATCGTGGCTCATAACTTAGGTTGTCCACAATCTCTCCGTACATAACATTTGCAATGAAAGCAGAAGACAGATTCCGGTGGGCGAACTCTATTTCCTCAATGTGACAATTATGTTCCTTAACTATTGAGCATTGCCAGTAGTCTGCCCATTTCCCTCTGAATGCGTGCAGCCGCCAAGGGCACTGAGGAACCAAGCACTTCACATCATACTCTCTTTTACTTGATTTAACAATCTTGAATTGCCTATGAAGAGACAACTACCAGAATTTTACTGCATCAATAACTGCCTCTTTTGTAGGGTACATAGCACCCTATGACACCTTATTCTCATGGTACTGCCACGGTGTCTGGTCAGCCTCGCTAACCACCAACTTCGAAAATTCTTGATCCCGCCACTCTGCAGGAACTGGAGCATTACCCTCCTCATCAGAAGAATCCCCATCGGCAAGGCCTTCCTCCAACTCTTCATCCTCCAAATCCATATCTTCAATGATGCTAGGGATGTGCTCCCCTTCATCAGCTACACCCATCGGCTGCAGCTCTGGAACATCACCAACCTCCTCCCTGGACCCTACATTAGCCGTCTTTGACTCATCTTCCATTGCCTCACTTGGTTCTGCTACTGCTTCTGCAGAGCTCACCTCATTTTGATCTTTCAAGTACGCCTCAGCTAACAAAACAAGCGGCAGGCCACGTTCACAGCATATATCTACATACTGCCTCCAAGTTGATGTGGCTTCGATGAGAACAAGCTCACCAAAGTATCTATGACTAGCACAGCTCAGAACAGCTTTCAACTTCAGCTCATATTGCTGCGGATCCAGTTCGAAAAACCGCATGAACCATTTGCACACACCCACAATAGTCCTCTCATTAGCCTTACTAAGCCCCTTCATGACATGACAAAATCCAGAGAGATCTACACCGTTAGGACCGTACCTAATTTCACCCTCACCATAATATATCTGAAAAATTAATTTATCTGTCATCCCTGGAAACACCCGCAAACATAACCCATGTTAAGACAACAAACTATATTTTTGATTATCGAATAAAATAGTTTTTAAATGCTACCCTAGGTTCACAAATTATCATCTAATGTTGCCTCATACGTCCGCAGGTACAAATAATGTACTAAAAACTATATACTACAAATAACATACTGAAAATAATATACTAAAAATAATATACTACAGATAACATACTGAAAATAATATTCTATATTGAACTGCTATCGTACTATTTTCTAACTAAATTTGACAATTTTCTAAACCCTAGGTCATAAATGTCTAAAATCTATGTCATATACTACTACTGCATTAATTAACAACAATAAAAAGGAAAAAAATAATTTACCCGAAATTTTTCTTCAAATCCGCGGCCCAAATGCAGCAGGGCTTCGCCGACCTCTCTTCCTCCCCTCTCCTCTCCTCTCTTCTCCTCTCTCTTCTCAACTTTTCCTTTTTTCCGAATTTTATGGTTTTTTGCCCATTTTTTGGGCTTTTTATAGACTACAGGGCGCGGGCGGGCGGTGCGGCGCGGCGGGCGGGAGGAGCCCTTACCGCCCCCTGAGGGGGCCGGTAGAGCTCCTTACCGGTAAGGAGCTCTACCCACCCCCTCAGGGGGCGGTAAGACTGTGGGTCGGGCGAGAAGGCCCCACCCGCCCTCTGAGAGGGCGGTTAGGCCTACCGCCCTCTCAGGGGGCGGTTAGAACCCGTAACCGTGCAGCCTTCTGAGAGGGCTGTGGGCGTCTAGTTTTGCAAATATTTTCGCCGGGAATCTATTTATTTAAATTTTAACTGAAAAATATAAAAATATAAAATGGCCTAGTTATTGGTCCATCTGCTTTGTACCAGGTGACTGTTTGTAGTACAAAATTGGGCCTATTTTGGGCCGTGTCTTGTTACACTGGTGTACATACGAAAACAACTACTTCTGCACCTGTTATCAAACTTGGTACAGGATCATGGATATAAACTGCCGCGACTCCTTTTCTGAATCCAAGCATACAGGGATGACAGCCAGATCTATAGGTTTAAGTCCTCGTGGGTTCTATACTCGATAGGTGTGGGTTCAAGTTCTAACTCCCTTGCTCCATTCCCCGCCCGCCTCCTCTCTCTGTTCTGCGCTCTCACGTGCCCCTCTTCTGTGCCGCCGTGCCGCGCAGATCTCCTTCTCCTGCCTCCGTGCCTCTTCAAACTAGCCATTTAATTTTGTTGAATAAAGAATTCAGATACCAGCCTAGTTGTTAGGAACATGATGAGAGAATGGGATGATGTTCGTATTCTCTAATTTCTATTTTGCATACCATCTAGTCCACATCAACATACCATATTGCCGAGTATCTGCTCGGAACAAAGTGGTTCTTACAAGTGATGATTGGACAAATGTAAGTGGGTTCTTGACATACTAGATACCAAGTTAATCTGATTCTATCATGTTATTCATGTTCTCTGACTATTGGGCCACATTTCAGATGGCGATGGCTGAGATTCCTCCACAAAAGATTATATTTTTGAATATTTTGATAGTCACCAGGATGTTTCCTTCACTTGCTGATAACCAGTCATGAAGAGTGCATACAGAAGCGTCATGTTTTACATTGGACATCAAGCATACTGTTTAAGAACTCATGTTCCTTTTCCATTGTTTGACATCAAGCATACTGTTTAAGAACTCATGTTCCTTTTCCATTGTTTGACATCAAGCATACTGTTTAAGAACTCATGTTCCTTTTCCATTGTTTGACATCAAGCATACTGTTTAAGCATACTGTCTTCAATTTGTGTCATCAGATGATTTCCCTACTTTGTAACTACAATTGTTTGTCACTACCTGATGATTGGTAATAGCCAGGCATACGTGCATGCGGCTGGAACAGCAACATGCAACGTATCCAGGCGCACACACGCAAGCAAGCAAGGATTTAGCCCAGGAAATCAGCACCGCATCGCAGGAGATCAGCACGGCATCGTATCAGGGGCACGGTTAAAAAACCGACGGTAATCGCTCAAAAACCGCGATTACCGATCTTCTCAGTCCGGTCCGGTTTCAGAAACCGAGCGAAACCGAGCGGTAACCGAATTTGAATTCAAAAAATTCGAAAAAAAAAAATCTTAAGAAAAACTAGACATAATTCTAAGACCTTCTGTGAAAAAAAATTTCAAAACTAATGTCGTTTGCATCATATTCTATAGGGAGTAAGTTTAAAAAAATGAAAAAAATTGAAGCGTACGGCTCAGTTATTAACTCATGCTAAGGAAAAATTTAACATACAAACATATATTTTTCTTGTGTAAAACGTATTTTAAGATAATCTTTAAAATTGATTTCACTTTATTTAGAGTTTTATTGATTTCTCTATAATTTTTTTAAAGTTCACAAGCATAAAGTGAATATGTTAAGAAACAGCATTGTAATTAATTTTTTCATGTCTACAATTATTTTTCCTACATAAATCATAGTATAAATAAGCTAATGAAAATGGTTTTACTAATTTTTGAGGTGTGATGGATCAGTTATGAATTAATTTGGTCGTAACATATTTACACAATCATGCATGTTACAATAACTAATTCATGAGTTCATGTATTTTTAAAAGATATAGATCATGTAAGAAGACTAACAAAATTAGTTTCATGATTTTTGGATTAGCAAAGCGTAACTATGTATTTAACTTTGTTTAACAAATACAATTTCTCACAGAAAATTTTGAACTTTTTTATGAGTATAAATACTTTTATCATGTAGATCATGTTAAAAGGAAACCAACAAAATTTGTTTCACTTGATTTGAAGCTCAGATGAATTAGTTATTGATTTTACAAGATTGAGATAATTTTTGAGTTTTTTGAATTTCACAAAAAATTGAGAAAACCGCTCGATAAATCGAGAAAACTGAGCGGTTACCGAGAAAATCGAGCGGTTACTGACAATGTGGAAAATTCGAGAAAACCGCTCGATAAATCGCAAAAACCGCTCAGTAACCAGTCTAAATCGAACGGCTAAAATCGCGATTTTTTTTTCAAATTTCAAATTTTATCAAATGAATTTTCTCCGAATTTTTTTGAATTTTTGTCCGGTAACCTATCACGAATTTTCGGTTACCGCCGGAGCTCAGTAACCGAGCTCCGGTCGGTAACCTTAACCTTGATTAGGGGATAGTTTCCTTCTCGAGGAGATAGTTTCCTTTCTTTGCCTTGCTATCTTTTGGCATGTATCCTCGTCTACTCTATACGTATACCGGTGCCTCTAATACAATATCTATTTTGCGTGTTTGTCTCGCTTACTCCACACTTTCAATTGGAACTACAATTGTCATGTATTTGTAATTTGTTTGATAGAACTCAATCTGCAGAACCCATCTGTTTGTTAGACCCATCGGGTTTTGGGTTCTCACCGGGTTTGAACGGGGGCACTTTTCAACCCGTATAGTAGTTTGAGTGCGGGTTTGATTTAGATTTTCGGGTTTAGTAATGGATAGGTTTTGGTTGAATCCGTATCTAACCTAACCAGTTGCCATTCCTAAAACCATATGGATATTCTAAAGTTGTTATGGCGGCCATATTTCACAAGATCATTGCTGTCCCTGCTTATTACATAAATTTTTGTATGTATCGTGCTCATAAATGTGTACAGAAACAAGAGGAATTATACAGTGCCCCCTACAGCGCGTCGTACAGGAGAAATTATACGGTGCCACTACAAATCTGAAGAATCATCTGCTGCCAGACTGCCGCTACATGACCGAGCAAGCACGCACCCCATCTGACAGACCAACTAGCTGTTTCTTCACCACCGATTCGAATCCATTGTGCTGAATCGGGTAAATATGAATGTAAATACTTCCTCCGTTCGGTTTTACAGGGCGTCTTTTTATTTGAATAATGTTCAAATATACTAGGCACATACATGTTCCAATACATATTTGTACAAGAATACCCCTATTAACTCTTGTGGATGTGCAATTAAAATCTTTATGTTCGGCTTCCCAAACGACTAGTACCGTGTCCATGTTCGGCTGATGATCTTGTGTATTGAATGTTGGTTGCATGCATGCATATGTATTCGCATTGGTGGATGAGTTCAGTATGCAGAAAAAAGAAGACAAAATTAATAAGTACTTAAGAGAATAAGTGAGGGCAATTTAGTTCGTTTAACCAGCTCATTGGTTCAAGTGCCCAAACAAAACACGCCCTGTAAAACATGCAGAAAAAGAAGACAAAATTAATTAGTACTTAAGGGAATAAGTGATGTGCCCAAACAAAACACGCCCTGTAAACCCTGTAAAATCTCGCCTTATAGGTGTGATGTGGAATTTTTACTTTTTAGTCCTTTTCAAAAATAGTTTTTACAAATAGACCCTCCGAGAAAAGTTTTTCGGAAATAGACTTTTTTCACGGCGCCACTACTTATGACGCTGTAGTTATATTACATGGCGCTATGAACCTTTGTGCCAAGACGTACCACGCCGGATGTGTGTGATGGAATGATGGGATGACATGGGCAATAATGGCGCCATGTCCTGTGGCGCCATATCGGTGTCGGCAAGCTTCGCAGAGCTGTTGATATAGGAAAGCAAGCACAACCAACTCCCAGCTGTTGATATAGATTTATCTTGTGCAGCAGGTAGGGGAGGTACATCTAGGAGGCTGCGTCTCCAGTGGCGTTTGAAAAGAGCACGGCACCGAACATGTGCTGACCCATACCTATGCGTAGAAGTTGATGGTGGTGGTGTCCACGTCCAGAGGGCAAGTCCCTAACCGGTCTCGTAGCTAGCTAATGGGGACCCTGAAGCGATTGGTAATGTCGTAAGAGGGGGTGAATTAGGACACTTAGAATCTATTGGGCTCCAAAATCTACACAAGATAAATCTATATCAAATTCTATCTAGATGTGCTTTAGATTTATCTAGTATGTCTACTCTACCGATCAAAATGCTTGTAATCTATCTAAGAAGGTAAATTACAAGAATATAAATGCGAAAATGTAAATAAGGTAGATAGAGCAATCTCAGCATAAGGATGTTTATCCCGTGATATTGATGGCATTAATGGCATCTCTAGTCCATGTTAGAGCTCCACAAAGAATATGCTTCTGGTCGGCACCCAGTCACGACTCTTAAGCGACCAAACCACAAAGACAAGGCCTCCACCCAGATGAGCCACCAAGCCACTAAGGCAAGGTCTGACTACTAGCCTCTCTGTCGGTTCCTTGCCGTCATGATCACTTCGAAGCTTGAGTCACCAAGGTAAGGGTCTCTACGTCCCTGTACACGTTTCTCGTCGCCGCTCCACACTAAGTCGGAGGGTCAACAAGTTTGTCGACGAGTCACCAAAACTCCAAGGTGCCGTACCAAGAGGTACAAGCTTAGATCACTTCTTGATCCACTCTCTAAACAGTAATCACCTAGCAACACACTCTCTAGTCCTATAAGCACTAATCACTCTCTAATAGTGTGCTTAATCATCTTGGATGATCACTTTAAGCACTTTGGTGGCTTGGATATCTTTTCAGGGGTACATGAACTTCTCAAGACTCCAGCTACCTCAAATGACTGAGTGAAGAGGTATTTATAGCCTCAAACCCGTGCACTAGCTGTTAACCTAACGACTTAGAAAAGTTGTTAACACCAGATGACCCAGTGAGAACACTATCACAAACTAGCTTTTGGAACCCCACCACAAGCCTCTATGAACACCAAACACTCCGGTGTATACTTCACCTCCACCACCGGACTATCGAGTGAGTTATCTTGAGACATACTGTGTCTTTGCAGTTTCTTTATGTAAATTGCTCCAGTGTAAGCCTCCGGTGCACATCACTCCATGATTGGACTATCCAATGCCTTGAATTTCATTCTGCCTCTTTGCACTATTCATTGTCTGGTGTATTGTCTGGTGTAGCCTTGCTTCATCACCAGACCTTCTGGCATGTTGATCTTTGATCTTTTACGACTGCAATCTTCTCTGGTGCAAATGCTTCTATGTGTATCTTCTTCTGATCACCGGACTATCCGGTGAGGCTTAGCCTTTATTCTTCAGTATGACACCCTTCTCTGGAAGAATTGCTCCAGTGAGGCAAATCTTTCAGTGAGGTTTTCAGGCCTCTCTCACCCTTTATCAAATATGCTCCGGTGAGCTCAACATCCACAACACCTGACCATCTGATGAAGCAAATCTTCCTGAAACTTCTTCAATTAGACCAAACTTTGTCCCGATTGCAGTGGCTTTTTCATGTATTGCATCCATGAGACCTACTAATATATATTCTTGACAAACATATTAGTCACATTGATTATGTTATCATTAATCACTAAAATCACAATTATGGCCTAATATGGCTATTTTCGCTATAATCTCTCCCTTTTTTGTGATTGATGACAACACAACAAAAGCAAGTAGCAAAAAATAAATGATATCAAATGTAAAGATCATAAATAAGCATAAAATCTTACTACATTGCTTGGATGCATGTTCGTACCACTTAGTCTCCTTTTGTTGTGGCTCCCTTTTCTCCATCGTCACTATCTCCCTTGATTTACCCATGCAAGAGTTTCTTCTTCTCCTCCTCTTTTGTCAACTTTGGCATTCCTAGACACCTAGTTACTATAATCTCCTCCATATTGTTCATCTTCCAACTTGCATCTTACTTTGTTCATCAAAATTCTCCCTCTTTATCAATAATCTCTCAAAAATACTATATACATATGTTGAACTCAAAGAGAAAAAAAAATTAGAGCACATGAGCGAGAGCTTCATAAATCATGATCCAATTAAAAGGATACCAAATGTATGGATATCACTACAAACGAATGATACCAATTGTAGGCTATGAAATCACATGGATCATAATTTATGAAACTCACATAATATAGTCTAAACTCCATCTATATGTGTGCATACATATGATGTGAAAGAAACATATGTATAACTAGACAATATGTCAAGATAGGAAGTTTAAGCTATATTATGTATGAAGATAGATTAAATGAATAAAAGATTTGACTATGATACCAATTGAAGTATTTAAGCATTGCATATCTTCGGGAACTGTTGATTGTTCCATGAGATTATAAGAGATACAACTTGTAACACATGTTAGTCTCAAAATCATAACATATAGGATATACTCCCGCTAAAAGTATACATACAAGTGTTGAATATTTGTGAGATATATGCACTTGTTATTAATAACAATAGGGATTTATCCTATAGATTGGATCATGGCACATGAAAGATAACAATTGTAAAAACTAGTGCTATGAAATAAACCTACAACTAATAAACCATATATGTTGCTCATGGGTTAGAGATAAACACAAGTAATCTACCATATAAAAACCTACACTAGGTATTGCAATAAATTGAAATAAGCATGTGTAATCCTAGACAAAGCAAATAAGCTAGAAGAAAAAAAAACAAAATGCATGAACATAAGTCTAGCTACCATTTACCTCTTTTATCTTTGGATGGGGATTTGGGTATACGATGATCATAATTTTCATCAAAGCGCCCAAACTATAAACTTGACTTCTTTACTTGAACCTTCACTTCATCTTGTGAGCCAAGTCTCTAAATCCCTATAGCCGCTTCGGGATTCAAGTCTTCTTTGGAACCCAAACCAATCGAGACCCCTTTATGTTGGTGATGACTTTCTTACACACACAAATGGATTGGTCCACCTTCAATCCTTTTTCCTAACCATGTGTGTAACCACCTTGCTATTGTCTTTCTTCTTAAGCTTGTAGTGATTGCTCTTGATCTTGATCTTATAGTTGAGCTTGGTGTAGAGGTTCACCATCTTCTTTTTCTTCTTGGTCTTCTTTTTTACTTGTTTGCATTGAAAGGACTTGTGGCCTTCTTGATAGCATTTAAAGCATATCACGGTTGATCCCTCTGCAAGCTTCTTCACCATGAAAGCACAGTTATCTTAAGGAGGTTGGACATGTTCTTTTTACTTTAGTCTAGCCAAGTCGTTTATAAGGTTCTCCATGTCTTGCTTAAGCTCATCATCTCTTGTGCAATGAGGTTGTTAGATGATTCTACAACAACATTCTTAACATAAATCTCATTGCAAAAGGGTGAGCTAGATAAAACAATTAAATCATCACAAGAATTAGAATCATCTACATAAGATTGAAATTAAATAGAGAGATAAGATTGTTTCAAAGAGACCTTAGTTTGAGACTCAATGCACTCAAATTTAGCCTTAAACTCTTGATATTCCTTGTTTAGCAAAACGGATTTGCATAATAATTGTTCATAATTAGAAACAAAAGTAGCATGAATGCCATTAAGTGCATTGAATTTCTTAATCTCTTTTGATTGTTTCTTAAGGGCCCTTTGTTGCTCATTGATCAAATGAAGGAGTTCATCATAGGAAGAAGAATCCTCATCGGATTTATCATCACTTACATTGCTATCCATACCTTTGTCCATAAGACACTTGTGAGATGACTTGCGTAATGACGACTTGTGTGATGACGATCTTGAGGAAGAGCTTTTCTTAAAGGGGAGGATGATGAAGCTTTCATCACTTGAGCTTGACTCTTTATCGTTGTTCACTCACCTTCTTATGATTGAGCAAGTCTTCGCTCTTCCCCTTATCTTCTTCTTGTTCTTGGTCTTCTCCTCCTTCTTGATATGATCAATTGTGTTGACCAAATCTTCAATGGAGATAGGATGATTAAATTTGGCACTAATCCTCTTCATGTTCTTCTCTAACTTTGAGAAGAGTTTGACCATCTTAGAATCAATTTCTTCATCACTTGATGTGCTTTGATTATCCTCTTCATAGCTCTCTTCATCTTGATCACCATCATCTTCGCTTGAGCTTGACACTTACTCTTGTCTTCTCATCTTTGCCTTTATGTGTTGGCTTTGAGTTTGCTTGCTTGTGAGAGCAAGGTTCTCGGTGTTGGATAAGAAAGAAGGTTTCACTTCTATGTTCATTGTCATCTCATAGGCGGTGATCTTACTGAGCACTTGACTTAAAATCATCTTCTTGATATCATTATTATTGTAGATGATGGAGACTATCAACTTGTACTTAGGAAGAAGTGCTCGAAGTATTCTTGTCACCATTTAATCATCTTCAATTAGCTTCAAACCTAACACATTGATCTCACTAACAAGAATGTTAAAATGATAATACACATCATTAGCACTTTCATAGCATAATTTCTTAATGCCATTGAGCTTAGTAACAAACACATGCTATTTCTCATTGCGCATATCCTTTGTGCCTTCAGTATTTCAATGAGACTATTCTAAATATCATGTGGATTGGTGAGAGACTAAACATGATTAAATGCATCAATACATATAGATAATAAAAGGATACTATTAGCCAATGCATCTAATTATCTTTCCTTGTTGGTGATGTAAGGTTTCATTCCTTTCTTGGTGATTCTCTAATCATCCAACCCTTGAGCTTGCAAATAACAAAACATTAGAATTTTTTAACGTGAGAAATATTCTCTGGTGAGCTCAACCGGTAGTGATTTCACTGGTATCACTGCTGATCGAAACCACCTACCGACAGTGATACCAGGGAATCAAGCCTTAAGGTGATAGTGTTAACCTCTTTCACTACTGATGCCTATACCAATAGTGATAACCTTGACTATATATCAGTATTCGTTACCCGCTGCTAGCCTAAAATTAATATTGAAAAGAGTTTTAAGTTAGTAGTGATAGTTTTTTTTTAAATAGTGGGAACGGATAGGATCAAGATCGATCTACCGGAAAGCGAGAACGGAGAGATTCGCATTTAAAACAGATCCTCCGCGTTAGAAGGCGGCGTACAGGGGGATCAGCATTTTCTCTCGGACTCTCGGCGGCAGCGGCGGCGGCGGTGTTTGGCGTCCTGGCTGATTGATTAGCCGGCGGTGGTCGCTGCGTTGGTAAACAGGTGCGTCGACTCGAATCACGTTATTTTCTAGTGGCCTTGTTTTGATTTGATTTTTTTTCATGTCGATTTGTACGATCTCGATAGTGAAGCATGAGTCCTGCAGAATCTGATGAAATGGTTAATTGAAGCCAAAGTTAAGTACGAGATCAAGTCCCTCGCAAATAAAATAAATAATTATGAGATCAAGTCAGGAAATCATACGATTAGATGAAGAAAAAAAATTATGATAAAAACAGATCTATTTAGTTGCTAGAATGAGATAAATGGATGAAGGCTTCTCCTGCTGCTCCACTTTCGAAAAAATCTCCGTTCCAGTTGATTTGAGACATTTTGAGAATTTTTTGTCCGACAAACTATGGAGTCCCCAATATATAGTGCAAATCATTTTATAGAATTTTAGAGAGCATTTGTACACGCAGAGAGATCTTTCGAGAATTTCCATTCCAATGATAGTGATGTAATCCTAATGATGCATGGACAATGGGGTGCTAGAGGAGGCATTTGTAGAAAAAATCAGATTTTTTTTTCTCAACTCCACTTAGACAGGTGCTTAGATGGAGAGTAATGTGCTTACTTCAACACCATTATTTATATTAATGTTAACAAGATAGTTAACTATGTTTAAACACATGTAGTCTTTATTTATATTAAAAATTATAATTTTTATATAGATGTTTAACACTCTTCCCTTAAACAGCTAGTCATAAATACATAGTATTGTTCATACCATAGAAACAATGTCTTGGGCAATATAACCTTCCGCCTGCTGAAAAATGGCTTCCCGTACGAGCCGGTCCACCTCGTAGCACTCGAATCGAACTGACTCTGCGTGATCCCTCCCATGGAGACGCGGCGAGCTGAGCCACTATCTTGTTCTGCGCTGAGGTTCGTACGCGCATCTCAACGGCCGGGGAAGTGGACGGCAGAAGCAGCAACAACGTGATCGGTGACGGCCATGTTGCTCGTAGAGTCACCATCGTATCCGGTGACTCGCGTAGTGCACCGTGATCTTGAAAGAAGATTTGCCAATGAGTAATACCTCAACAGAGACCTCCACTAGTGTTGTCTAGATTCTTTTCTGGGCGATGTGTTCTCTTGAGAAGTTGAGATGGAACTCGCAAAATGCACCAAGACTCAACAAGTTCAAGTTGCTCACGGCCTGAACTGATCGCGACCAGCGAGTTGACGCACGCATCCTTGGTGTACACCATCAGAATAGTCACGAAGCTTTAATTTAGGGCTTGTCATTGATTGGATGAGATGACTAAATATCTCGATTCAATATATATGTATATATCAGGATATTTAGTCATTTCTACGTTTACTATGTGAAAAAAAACTCATTAGTGAAGGGTGGTAACTGTTTTTAGTGATAGGTCTCGCACTCGTCATCTTGAACGCGTCATTAATAAGAGATTATTAGTGATAAGTTATGAGATTACCTGTTACTTATGTGTATGTCATAAGTGACGGTTAATGATCTTCACCCGTCACTGATGTGTATCTGTCATGTGCTTGAGAGAAACACAGTGACAGGTGACAAGGATATTGGTGACTTATGTTTAGGTCTTCACCTCTCACTATTAACCTCACCCCACTGCATGTTTCTCAAGTTTTTTGGCTGCATCCTGGAGCATAACCAGGATTTCGCAGCTGTCTTCTTTCTGCAAACAACAACAATGCATTCATATCCATATCTACAAACCCATTTATATAAGAACTCATTTCATCATAGAATCACAAAGGTTACAAAGTTCTAATCAATTCATCACAGAATCACAAATTATAAAGTTATAATCACTTTATCTTACATAAGACCTCACGACCTAAGGTTTCTACAGTGAAACTCGCCGTGTCGATTGATGACTTCAGATATTATAAACTCAGCGATCCGTTATCGAATCCCAGGGAGTGCACCGTCGTCGAAAAAATAAGCATCATAATCATGCATAATTCGACGCGTAATCAACGTCATGTTATCATGGAATTAAACTAATTACTCAAATTATTTATGAATAATCTTGTATTGAATTTACATGGTGCATTTGATATCCTTTGCTCAGATCGGGAGTAGGAGCATGTTGTATGCAACATAGAATCCGCAGGTGTTGCAACATAGAATCCGTAGGTGTTGCCTGGTGGTTGTTGGTAGCACTGCGGAAAAGAAAATTACAGTTAGATAAAAAGGAAAAAAATAGGAACAGAGAGCATTTGGTAATCTGTTTGGTAGCATTTACGACGAACCCAATCTTGTGTGTTAATCTGCGATCGTTTTTTGTGTTGTAGTCAGAATCAAGTCGAAGGTATTTGTCAAAAAGCCCTGTATAAAGAGGACCTAGCAATAATTCAAACTTCAAATCAACAAGATATTAGAGAGTCTCTAGCGGAACTGAAGAAAATCTCCCGAAGCTGGCGCCAAGGTCACGCTCTGTAACTGTTGGGTGCGCAGTAGCTAGCCAGCTCTAATAACAAAGTTGAGTCATCAGTGACGGGTCATAATAGTATCGTCACTTATGACTTATCATTAGTGATGGATCCTAACATAACTCATCACTTATGACTACCTTAGAGATACTCATCACTAATGTCAGATCATAAGTGACGAGTCGTAACATGACCTATCACCGATAACTAGCTCAATAAAACCCATCACTAATATATTAAACAATAGTGATGGCTGTAGTTACAACGTATCACTAATGTCATTAGTGACGTTAACATCATAACCCGTCACTGATGACTGCCATCAGTGACAGGTCATGGTCCGATCCTAATCCAATACTATGTAAGTGATAGGTCGTAGAAGTACCCATCACTAAAGGTTCTCTTTTATCTATTTTTACATAGTAGTTTTCAAGTTTTTTCTTCCTATTTTTTTTTAATAATGGAAGTACAATATCCAATCTCCGTATCAACAAGATGTCCAGGATACACATAATTATTTCTTTTAAATAAACACTTAAATTCACCTTTAAAAAGACTCGAACTTAGATGATATAAATGTACATCCACATCCTTAAATATCTAAGCTAAGCTCCACACCCTCAACCAACTAAATTTCTGCTTTCTGTGCATTCATGTACTTGTTTTGCCTTAAAATTTGCTCGTGTGCTCCATATATATGCTACTGCTAGAATTGTCCCTCCAAGAGAGAGAAAAAAACAAGCACAAGAATCGAGAATTAATATTTTAAGCGCATCTTGCACACTACCGGTAAAATAACATACATACATACACATTATTGTCTAACCAATCTTCATATTATACCTACCCAATCTGGCCGAGCCCAGGTAGTTTATCTGGCTATCCTTTTGGGATCTTCTGGAGGAAGAACAAATGAAAAGGAAAACTGGCAAAGAACTATAACTTTTGACTTGGATCTCGGTGCGGATAACTACTCTAGCTACTATCTGCCAAAGAAGCATACAAAAGCTATCCGCGCATGCATGAGTTGTCAGTTTGTAACACTCGGTGGCAGCTTGGGGTGCAGCCAAAGTGCCAAACACGCCATGCATTCAATATGGCTGTCACTCTTCCTGCAATGGGAGAAGAATTTGATACAGTATGACTACTACTCTACTTGCTGGAGATGTATCATCCCTTTTCCGTAGTTGTTTGTCAATTTCGATTCCCAAACTAATCAGAGCAGGAGATATTTCGAGCCTTGTTCTACACAAGTGATTCGAGATGACCATAAAAAACCATTCATTATCTGTTTATAAAAAAGTTTCACTGCTAATTTTAGAGCCATCAGCAGACAACACGTACACTACTAGTCCGGGACCGATAGTGAAGAGGTTATCATTGCCGACTGAAGGTTTTAATCAGCAGTGATGAGTCGATATATAAGTCTATTTTCTATAAGTAGTGTAATTACTCATTTTGTAAGTAATAGCCGAATCGAAGCTCAAACAGTCGGTAACCTTTTCGATGAGGTGCTATCTAGTTTGTAATTGTTCTTGAATTCATCGACTAGCGACGTAACTTCGATGCAGTTGTAGTTCTAATACAACTCTAACTATCCCTTCTATGTATGTTTTTGCATATCCATTTCATTTGATTTCGTGGATTTCCGTATTGATCGATAATGGTGTGCCAGTGCCTACCACTCGGCAAAACTGAAGAAAGGAAGGAAAAATATATATATATAACAATTAAATATATCCATCGATAGTTGCAACCATTTGGTTCACTGCTCTTTTTTTTTTTTTGGCCCTAACTAGTCGTAGTGTACGTGTGTGATCTTTCCTTGGCAGGGAACCTGCAGGAGCGGCTATAAGAGGAGTGGTTTCCGCTTGACTTGCAGGACGCGGGAAGACAAGAAGATACCATGGGAGAAGACGAGCAAAGGAATGGACATGGTAGGAAGGAGGGGATGAAGAACAAGTACGCCGTAGCTTTCTCCATCATTGGCTCCATCATCTCCATCCTCATGGGCTACGGTAATTAACATCATATCATACATCTCTCTCTCTCTCATTTGTTTTCAATTTTTTGAAGATGTTCATATCAACCGGTTAATAACTAATTATTTAGGCCCTGCCCTTAAAAAAGTTATGACTGATGTTTAAATTCAGAGCAGATATCACTTTCGATTCATCTTGGTGAGCATAATTTAGATATAATCAGGTTCATGTGTTCAAAACAATATGAAAATTATCATTCTAATATTGTAAGAATGGCTTGAAATAAAAAAAAAATCATAAAACAGTTAATCCTTACTATATAAAACACGAGTTGGTTCCTATATCATCTTTTTCTTTACTTTCCTCTTATCTAATAAAAATCCATAAAATTCTAATCATTTACTTACTTTTATCATTCATCCTTATACTCCAGCCTCCATACCTAGATATGATACCCGTTTTACTAATATAAATAAATAAAAAATTAGAAGAAAAATAAACGAATAATATCTTTTTTTTAATCATATCTGAAATCAAATTACGGTATCGCTCTTGACATATTTGTTCGACGATACTATCATAACATATCTACATCTCTATAACTTGAGTTTGTAATTAAAGTTACCACGTACACTTAGCTAGTGGGAGTTGAGGAACTGTGTCTTATCATATTGTTCAGAGGACAACTGGTTAGCTATATTTGCATTATTTTCTTTGTCATGCAGCCAGGCTAGGTGCTTATTTTTATTCCTTTTTATCCTGTAATTTGTTTAGCAGTACATCTTTAAAGTTCAACCTGCCCAGCTAGCAACAGTTTCCAATTACGAAAATTAATATCTCAAAATACTCGTATAAATATGGCCGAAACATAAACTCTATTCCTCTTTCATGAATTGCTGGAGATTGTTATGCTGTCCATTTTCTAAAATGAAAAATAGTATGTGCTAGTAGGCAGTAGCGTTGTGTACATCTTGGGATGCAGGAGCCAAAGTATCCTTTAGCATTGTGTACAGTAATACATGTGCGAGTGACATAACGGTGGAGTGGTTTCCTGGGTGCATGCAGACACGGGTGTGATGAGCGGTGCCATGCTGTTCATCAAGGAGGACCTCAAGACCAACGACACGCAGGTGCAGGTCCTCGCCGGTATCCTCAACCTCTGCGCCCTCGTCGGCTCCCTCACCGCCGGCCGAGTCTCCGACTGGGTCGGCCGCCGCCGCACCATCTCGCTTGCGGCCCTCATCTTCCTCGCCGGCTCCGTGCTCATGGGCCTCGCGCCCAACTTCGCCACGCTCCTGGCGGGCCGCTGCGTTGCCGGCGTCGGCGTCGGCTACGCGCTCATGATCGCGCCCGTCTACGCGGCCGAGATCGCCTCTGCCGAGATCCGCGGCTCGCTCACCTCGCTCCCCGAGATCTGCATCAGCTTCGGCATCCTCATCGGCTACGTGGCAAACTACCTGCTCGCGAAGCTGCCGCTGGTCTACGGCTGGCGCACCATGCTGGGGCTCGGCGCGATCCCGAGCGTCGCCCTCGCCGTCGGCGTGCTCGCGATGCCTGAGTCTCCACGATGGCTCGTCATGCAGGGACGCGCTGAGGAGGCGCTCGCCGTGCTTCGGCACGTGTGCGATTCGGCTGGCGATGCCGACGCGCGACTCGCAGAGATCAAGACCGCGGCTGGGCTGACCGATGAAGCCGCCACTGCGGGCGTGCCCGCTCCGGGCAACGGCGGCAAGGGCGTCTGGAAGGAGCTGTTCCTGCACCCGACGCCGCCCGTCCAACGCATACTCGTCGCGGCCTTTGGCGTCCACTTCTTCCAGCACCTGACAGGTATCGAGGCCGTGGTGCTCTACAGCCCGCGCATCTTCAAAGCCGCCGGCATCGCTACCCGCAACGAGGTCCTCGCGGCGACCATCGGCGTGGGCGTGACCAAGACGGTGTTCATCATGACGGCCATCCTGCTCGTGGACCGCGTCGGCCGGCGGCCGCTCTACCTCTCCAGCCTTGCCGGCATCATCGCGTCCTTGGCCTGCCTCGGATTCGGCCTCACCGTCATCGAGCGCTCGGCGCAGCACCAAAGACCGACGTGGGCGGTGGCTCTGGCCATCGCCACGGTGTTCACCTTCATAGCGTCCTTCTCCGTGGGCGTGGGGCCCATCACCTGGGCGTACAGCTCGGAGGTGTACCCGCTCCGGCTGCGCGCGCAGAGCGCCAGCGTGGGCGTGGCCATCAACCGCGTGATGAACGCGGCCGTGTCCATGACGTTCGTGACCCTGTACAAGGCGGTGACCATCGGCGGCGCCTTCTTCCTGTTCGCGGGGCTGGCCGTGCTGGCGGCCGCGTTCTTCTACTTCCTCTGCCCTGAGACGCAGGGCCGGCCACTGGAGGAGATCGAGGAGGTGTTCAGCCGCGGGTGGCGCGCGCGCCGTCGGTCATCGGTGGAGCTGCCGGTGTCGAACGTCCAGGACTGCAACGGCAAGGCACGGCCTTGAAGCATGCCAAAGTCCATCATTGCTATCTTGCATACGATTGCATGAGAACATTGGTCACTTTGGAGGGACATAAAGAAGACATCGAGACGACTCACTGTTCACGGTTCAAACTATGATATCCATGTACAGAGAGACGTCGGACTATTAGTGTGGACGTATCGTGTGGTTGAGAAGTAAGGTGTCGAAATGACATCCGTTGATTTGCTTCTAGTGCTGAAGCACCTTGGAAAGTTTGAGTGTGGGCAGTTGCATGCGTGAATGGAGAAAGATTAACCACTCGGCAAATCAAAACTGTTCCAAACGAAGTCTTAACTGCCCATTTGGAGACAAAAGATCACTTTATTCCAAATTTTCTGTGACAACAGAATATTTCGTCACTACTTGAGTCCGCTTTATGACGATGTATCAACAATTCGTCATAGAGCACCCTAGGGCCATTTACTGTTAGTTGCCTTATTGTTAGTGAGAAAAAAGGATCAAATCCGTCACAAACATAATTGTCATAAACATTAACAAAATTATCATAAAACTATTTCATCCTTGCTAGCAAACATAACCAACGTGGAAGTTAGGCCCACATGTTTTTATAGGTCCCACAGCCTAGTTGTTCCCGTTGAATCATACAGGTTGACAGGTTGAACCCACAAGTAAGCGTGGGTTCTACATAATACCTGGTCCCATATATTAGTATTTGTTGTATATAGTATAAAAGATGGCAACAAAAATGGGTGAGCCAGAATTGAACTCACGACCAGTACAACATGGTGCTTCGGCCTTACCACCGCGCTATCGAAGTGAACGTGCCATTGCAGCTGTAGGACATTATCTTAACTGAATTTCTATCTGACGCCTTCAAAGCTTTAGCCCCGACCTGTTTCGGACTTGGGCAAAGGAATACTTTTGAAATACATGCACACCAGCGATGGATGCGCCTCCCGCTGTCGACGGCTAGGCATCCCACCGTTGAGGGCCATTCCTCCAAGGTGTGCAGCACGGCTTGTCTTCCTCTGCTATGGCACTTGCCCACACAGGCCATAGGACCCAGGACCCAGCACTCGGCTATGTCTTCCCCTCCTACGGAGGTCATCGGTTCAGGCTGCATCCGCAGCTCACTCTTCGTTGTCCGACCACTGCACCACTGTTGATGTTTCCAATCAAAGGTATAGCCTCCGGCTCCACCTACATTGCAATATTTTTTGTTAGATCCATGGGCCTAGGGTTAGCTTGGTTAGTGTTGCTAACGGTTGCTGGTTGTTGCTCTCCCTGTTGTGATTCAGTTGCAACATGGTCTAATTAGAGTAAATTCTACGCAATCTATATATACTGTGACACCATGTTTGTGAATCTTATGATATATGTTCATCCAATTTATATTGTATAGTAGCCGTGAGATGGATATTAAATGTATAGAAATGTTGATTAATTTACTGTATTGTAGTAAATTACTTAATTTTACTTAATTTATTATTGGACAGATGGATCGAAGCTAGATAAATTCTAGACAAGTTACAACTGAACATCTCAAAGGGGTGGCAGAGTTTATGAAGTTTATTCATGAAATATTTTATGAGGATGTTGAAATACTTTTCCCGTGTCGTAAATGTCTAAATCGGATTCATCGATGTCAAGGAAATTTTCTAAACAAATTAGAACTATTCAAAAGCAATATCATATCTAGCTTTTACATATTTTTCAATAAAAAAAGAGAACAATTTGTGAACAAACTATGATTTGTATACTTTCAGGAGCAAGTTTTGCCAAAATTCTAAAATTAGCAAGCAATTCGGTTGAATACCACAAGCAACTTGATGCATTATCATAAATAAAATCCATACAATCTGATAAGCAAATCCTTGTTGGGCCTAACAACCAGCTCCTGCCCCGCCACAGCCAAAGTAGGTGGAGAAGGCATTGACGCTATGGGAGCTGTCCCGCTCGTACCCTGCCTGAAATGTTCATGTTTAGATACTCTTTTACTAAAAATAGGTGTGCATGTCTTTTTTTCTCAAAAATGCTGGAGAGCTGCGTTTCTTTATATTATAGATAGAAGAAAGGTCAGGCCCCATTTATAATGCCCCTAGAGGTAGAGCAAGAGAAAGCAAGATGAAAAGGCGAAGGAGAAAATAAAATAAAAAAACAAAGCAAAAACAACAACACCAGGGAGCTAGGCCAACACAGGACTAATCCTGCCATAGGGCTCCAAGCCCTCTCACCCCCGCCAAAATCCATAGACTTGCCTCTATCGAGATCTCTCGCAAAACCACCTCAACTCTCGGCATAGTCCCATTGAACATGCAATCATTGCGGTGTTTCCATAGCCATCATTCTCCGAGGATGATCAGTGAATTGAGCCATTTCCTACAATCCTTGCTTGCACGTCGAAGTGTTC
The DNA here is from genome assembly GCF_958298935.1 of Phragmites australis. Lineage (NCBI taxonomy): Eukaryota > Viridiplantae > Streptophyta > Magnoliopsida > Poales > Poaceae > Phragmites > Phragmites australis. Next base: position 16,029,566 of record NC_084941.1, on the reverse strand, counting down.
ACACCACCAAACAACAAAGGTGTATTCGGTAGGAGAAGGCGAGAGCTGCTGCAAACCGACCTGGCTAAGAAGCCTAAACCACATCTCACATGCAAAAACACAAGAGCAAAGGATGTGCTGCACTATCTCATCTTCTTGGTCATAGAATGGGCAATTCCCAGGGCGAAACATGCCATGGCATGCCAAGAGATCCACTATCTAATAGCGATTGAGAATCGCTAACCAAAGGAAGAAGTTGCAATGACATGGCGCCCATGACTTCCATAGTCTCTTCCACAGCTCAAAACGAGTACTGCTGGTGAAGTAGGCGAGATAGGCCGACTTAGAGAAATGGCCTGATGCCACATGGTACCAGATATGCCGATCAGCCTCATCGAGGTTCAGCACAATATTTTGGATATTGTCCCATAACTGAAGGTATTGAATCAAGGTTGCCGTTTAGAGACCACCTTTTATGTCATGCGCCTAGCAACAGTCCTCCAAGGCCTTCTTGACTGTCCTCAATGATTGAACCTTCCAAGGTACTGAAGCTGTGAGGGCCAATGTTACATATTGGATGGACTTTCCACGTATCCACTGGCCAGTCAAAAAAAGAGTGGTGGCGCAATTGCCCACCAAGGAGGAAACCGAAATCACAAACATAGCTCTGGTGTTGGTGCTCACAGGGAGATCAAGTCGAGCCCATGGTCACTTCAGCTCAACCTTCCTAAACCAAAGCCACTGCATGCGTAATGCCTAGCCAAGAACATGTAAATCATGAATTCCCAGGCCGCCTAACTCCAGCAGGCAACAAACTTTCTGCCAAGCAACAACGCAATTACCTCCATTAGCCTGTTTCCTCCCTTTCCATAGAAACCAACGTCGTAATTTATCTATTGCTTTAATATCCCACTTCGGAAGACCCAGAGCAATGAGGTGATGGATGGGAATGGTGGTGAGCACCGCACTAAACAACGTTGCATGACCTACCTGTGTCATAAGATCGGCTTTGCACCTGGGTATACAATCCACATTTCTATCAAGCAAGGGAAGTTGCACAACAGCTGTAACTTCCTCCATATCTTGTTCTTGGCACTGGATGGGAAGAACTAAACACTTTTGAATGTTTGTACATAGACTAGAGGCTTCTCCAAATATATCAAGATTGCTCATCACATGGACAGCTTAGTCGCATCAGGTCTGAAAAACAAATGCCACATCGTCCGCATACAAGGACACCCGGTGGTTGAGAGACCTTGTTGCTAGAGGCTATTAATGACCTTCCTCACCTGCTTTTGTAAACATAACATTTAGGACATCCATGACAATGATAAAAATCATTGTAGACAATAGATCACCTTGCCTAAGTCCTCGGTGGTGCTCAATCACCTCTCCAGGCTCGCCATTGACAAGAACTCTAATGCTCGAAGTTGAGAGTAGAGCACATAATAGATTGCACCATTTGCGACCAAAGCCAAGGTGAAATAGCACTTCTAGAAGGAAAGGCCAAGAAACAGAGTTGCATGACATGAAAATATCCAACTTCATCATGATCCTTGGTGCCTTTATATTTGTAGTCTGCTGGACAAGCAAGAAGTTATCATGGATAGTGCGCTCCTGAAGAAATGCAATTTGTTTGGATGATACTATCATGCTGAGCCTTGGAGCTAGCCGATTCACCATCAATTTAGCCACAAGCATCGCAAAGCTGTGGATGTGGCTTATCGGCCAGAAGTCCTTCACTAGGATACCATCAGTTTTTTGTACCAATGTGAGGAGCACAGAGTTCAACAATCCAATTCTGCACGTGTCACCCCGCTGCAAGGTGCGTAAAGCCTCAAGAATATCAGCCTTGATGATTGGCCACCAAAACCAATAGAATCCACTAGTGTATCCATCAGGCCCCGGCGCCTTGTTTGGTGAAAGCTGTTGTATAGTTGCCCATACCTCATCCTCTAAAAATGGTTCAACCAACATCAAGAAATCCATGGTGGGCTAGTAGAAATCATCCAGATTTAGAGTATGTGAACAAGGTTCTGCAGTGCCAAGTAAGCCATCATAGTAATCATATAACGCATGATGTTTCTCCTCTTGGGAAGTGACAATCCAATCCCCGACCTGTAGCTTTGCAATAAAATTCTTTCGCTTGTGATAGCGAGAGTGAAGATGAAAAAGAGCAGTGTTGGCATCTCCCTCTTTTAGCCAACTAATACGCGACTGTGCACAAGCAATGGTGCATTCAAGAGACGCCAAAGCAAGACAGTGGAGCTTCAGCTTTTTTCGGAATCATGTCTTATCATCCGAGAGGATATGACCTTCTTAAGAAATGTCCAACCTATGAAGAACCTCTTTTGCAAGCTGCAGCTGTAGCTTGATATTACCCATTTTTTTGCCCCCAAGGTTGCAAAGCTTTCACGAGATGCTTCAACGTAATCGAGATTTGCTCCAATGGAGATCTAACACTAACTGGTTGCTCCCTGGAAATCGGCACCACTTCCTGGAAGCTATCCATCTTTGGCAAAAAATTCTCAAAGTGAAAATGGTGCTTCCTATGCACATTATCCTTGAGTCTGATCATCAACGGGCAATGGTCCGAGCCCGCCGATGCCAAACTATATAGCAGGTTGTCGGGGTATACAAGTTCCCAGTCCATCGTGCAGAATACACGGTCAAGACCAACCAAAGTAGGAGAGGCTCATTCGTTTGACCAAGTGTAACACCGATCGAGTAAGTTTAGCTCCTTGAGCTCCAAATTATTCAACAACCAATGAAACCGACCCATCATTGCTCTGTCTAGGTTGGAGTTGTTCTTATCCTTGGCTTGATAGATAAGGTTAAAGTCCCCTGTGACAGCCCAAGGCTCGGGGCATCAAGCACTCACATCTCTTAACTCTTGAAGGAAAACATTTTCCTCATTGTCTCAATAAGGCTCATCTTTAAGCCACAAATCTAGACTGCCATCAATAGCAAAAAGGACTGAGATTGAGTAAGTGTTGATCCTTATCGAGATCACCCTATAAAAACTTCCCCTCCAAGCCACTAGAATACCCCCCCCCCCCAGTGCTATTAGCCGGGAGGTAGACATGCTGGTTAAACTCTAAACCCAGCAAGGCTGCTAAAAGAAATGGAGAGACGAATGCCAATTTCATTTCTTGGAGACATACAATATCTAGCCTACAAGAATCCACCATCACCATAACCGAATCTCTTCTTGTTTTTTTTGTTGAGTCCCCTTGAATTCCAGATTAAAATATTAGACTCATCCATTTCAAATGATGATTAAAAAACCAAGAGTCGGGCTTAGAGCCCTGCTAGAACACTATCATGACAAACTCTACAGATGGAGCTCAGTCAACAAGCGACATGGACCAGCCGAAGAGCGCAACAAGGGCCTCCAAGTGCGCTCGACTAAGTGGGTTTGCAAAGAGCCACAGGTACTCCTCCAAGATGTCAGGCTTGGCTTGCTCTTGTTCATTGAGGAAGCCCAATGACCTTATGACACTAGTAGCAGCCGATGGTTAGCAGTGGGTGCAGCTGGCAGGCCGACAATTCTCCTACTCCGCCGAGGGACATAGTTTGGTGAGAGGGTTTTGGTTCTGCGCTTCTATATCATAGCAGTTGGATGGAGTGCATTGATGGGATTGACCATTTTGGAGGCAAAAGTCACCGGTATTGTGGGCTCGAACTCAAGTGTTGGAGATGATGTCACAGCTTGTCAACAGCCCTTTTCGCATGTAGCAGCGCGAGGTGTCCTTGGAGCTAAAGCGGGCTACAAGGCTCTGGTTCAGGGTTGCTCGAGCATCATGCACCAGCTCCTCTAGTCGCACAGGTCCAACGACCGTACTTGCCTTCTTCTGCTGGCCCCCCATCACCATGAGGGATGTGATCGCTTCCATCTCTCCCTTTGTTAGCAGTCTCTCCAAACACTTGTTAGACTGACAAGCAGTGTGATGGGGTGCTGCGACTTCAACACCTACAACTACATCCTGGTGCTCTTCCTTAGCTTCTTCTAACTGCTGTTATTGGTGTTCGGCTGGTTCAGGTTCCTGTTGCTGCGCCTAGCTGAGCGTGGCCTAGGTTACGGTGTACATCGATGAAGCCATCGATGGATTTTCTGGTAGCGACAAGGTCTCCCTCTCCTAGCCTATAGTGTCTGATGTAATTGTGGCTTTGGATTGCATAGGATCGAAGTGTTGGTATGTTAGTGGATTAGAATTCTCAATATGAAGTGTTGTAAACTGGATGTCGGCACTACTTTCTTTAAACATCTTCTTCTTGTTGCTCCATTGGTGAGGTTCTCCTTTCTTTGTTTTACTGCTTTGCCACTCCATAGCCATAGGAGAGGCAAACCTAACACATCGTGAACCCTTCAGAGCATGCTGTGTCACAGATGCCAACATCTCATTGGTGCGCCTGATCTTGGGGCTTATAGCTGGTGAAGGGCTGTTGTGGTAGGAGCCGCGATAGTAATCCCCAGTGCCATTTCGACCACGCTCACCATGTCCTTCGTTCGTGGATTCTCTGACATCATGACATGGGCACATGAGCCAGGACCTAAGCAATGTGCTCCGGTGGCATCTGGTGCCACGACTATCGGAGGGTTAACTCCAGTCGCAGGGATCCCGAGAGACCCCTTTTTAGAGATTCGGTCGGAGGGATGATCCTGAGTATATTCACCTGAGAAATAAATAGGAATGAATGCAACTGCCGGTGGTGGTGGAATGACCTAGTGCAAGAAGAAGTAAATGCACCGGAATTTAGACAGGCTCGGGCCGCACGGGGGCGTAACACCCTACTCCTGTATGGATACTATAAGTGCCCTGAGGAAGTCCCTCAAGGATGTTGCTGGTTACAAGAATTTTTGTCTATCATAGAGCCTGGGGCTCTAAGTTCTTCAATCTGTCTCGTGCTGCTCACTTCTCAGCTGTTGTTTATCTTGTGCTGTGTTTTTGTCTATGCTTGTGTGTCCTCTCTTTTTTCCATACCTATTCCGGGATTTCTTTTCTTCGATTTCGGATCCTTTTTCTCCTGATGTTTCCTTCTGTGCCGCCAGTTGCTTTAAATACCCGCCGGTAGCAACGTGCCCCAAACAGGAGGGGGGGCACGAGTTCCGAGACACCATAAATGGAAATGAAGTCATCATTTCCTCTGGGTGAGGTGACCGGGGGTGGAAAATGCGTCGCACGCCCGGTCATCCGTCACCATAAATGCCCTGGTAACGGGCGCCGTGGAGAGGGCCCACCGGGCAGCCGCAGAGCGGCCCGGCATGCCCGCCCTCTCTTCTAGAACGTGGTAGGAACTGACGCTGAGCGCGGTGGGAGCAGTTGGAGGTGACAGGCCACGCACGCTCTTTAAATGCGGCCTCGGGCCTTTGACTGGCTGACACCTCATCGGTGGGCCCCTCGGGAACAAGACAGGGCCGGATGGCACGGGACGGGACCCGTGCAATTAATAACCCCAGGCCTCTCTGCTAGAATGTGACAGAAACTGACGCTGAACGCGGTGGGAGCAGTTGGAGGTGACAGGCCACTCACGCTCTTTAAATGCGGCCTCGGGCCTTTGACTGGCTGACACCTTATCGGTGGGCCCCTCGGGGGCCTCTGCCGGGGGGCTTTCTGGGTCGTCGGGGTACCGAGTGCTCGGGGGTACTGTTCGCCTCCCCGAGCACTCTCTCCCGAGAATGCCCTTTCTTGTCCTCGAGGAACCGAGTGCTCGGGGGTACTGTTCACCTCCCCGAGCACTCTCTGCCGGAACTTCCTTCGGTGGGTCCTCGGGATACTTGGGTGCCCAGGGGCCACCGCTAGCGGCCCCGGGCACGTTTCTCTCGGTACTTAGCTCTCCTGGTCGTCGGAGGACTAGGGTGCTCGAGGGTCACCGTACACCTTCCCGAGCACTTTCTTCCCGGTACTTAGATTTCGTGGATCATTGGGGAACTAGGGTACTCGGGGGCCACCGACTGTGGCCCCGAGCGCCCTCTCCCAGGACTCGATCTTTCTCACCTTACGAGAGAGACTCCGCGGGATGGCGCCATGTGGCGGATGGCTGGCCTGGCCTCGGGATTCGGGGACCCCCGGTTCCTGATACACCGACAACGACGCATGTGCGAACTGTCATCATCCTCATGATCATGGCGTCTTGAGTTCTCTGGCCTATAGTTACGAGTCACAGGATCATAATCTACCTCGACCCCACCGTCTGGCTTGCCATAGCGCTAGTTCAGGTGCGTTCCCAGTGCCGGTTGGGTTACCTATGGGTTCCTCATGTTGTATCACCACCTAAGGGAGTGGAAATGCGTTGGAGGCAGCTCTGGATCTTCATCTGCAATGGAGAGCTAGATGATCATCGGAATCAGGGTTAGGTGGTTGCACCATGCCCATAGGTCGTAGGTACAGGTACACTCCCTCCTCCTTGTGTGTTCTTCCACGAAGTGGATGGCACACCTTTTGCTGATGACTTGGGCCACCACCTGCTCCCTCTAGGCATGGATCGGCATGCCCTCAATGCGAAGACGCACATGAAAGTCAAAGCATGTCGTCTTGGCATACCTTCACTCGATCCATTCTGAGAAACGGAAATATCTGCCCCGGTAGGGCAGGCGATGTTGCTGCAGGATAGCGTCGCAGTGGCACAGGTTGTTGAAGATGACAAAGAAGTCCTCCAGATGGTGCTTGATGATCTGACATTCTCCTTCCCTCACCCTAAGCTCTTCAGCGAGGGCATCCTATAGCTGGTGTGGTTTGGAGCGAGGTCAGTTCCCAGCCAACTAGCATATAGTAGCATGACTAAGCATGTAATCTCTCCTCTTGGCAATGTCGCCAGTTGTAGAGATCACCATGTAGTCCTCAAGTGGCCTGGCAGTCGGATCTCCAGGGAAGGCTTCCAATGTTTCTTTGGTGTGTGGAGTGGTGTGGGAATCGGAAGGCATGTGCCCTGGCTTTAGGTTATATTGGAGTGCCTGTAGGTTGGAGAGCTTGTTGCTTTGTTTGAGAGGGATGCTCTTGTGTGAATGTGGAGCAGCTCTGTGATGGTGAGGATGGCTTCTATTGTTTGAGCATCTAGCAGCTCTGTGTCCTGAGCCCCAACATTTCCAACATTTTGTTGGATCTCAGCAGGAGGATACTCTATGATCTAAAGCTAAGCAATTGAAACATTTGCCCCAAGTTTTTCTTAAATAGATGTCTCAGCTAGATTTGGAGCTGTTTGGTTGATGAGCATCCAATGTTTGAACTGAATGAGGTTTGCCTTTCCTCCACCAATATTTCGATTTTACAGTGTTCCATCCGTCTTCTCCATCACCCTGTACTCCTCTTGAGCCCTGTGTTCTGCTGCAGCTGAGGACGCAGCGAACAAGTAGGGAGTAGCGTGCCCCTTCACTGCTTTGGAGCTACTCTACGACCGGGTGTTGTGATTCTCATCCAGCATGCTCTATGGTGCCTGATGTCGTTGGATGGCCAGCAGAGAGACGATGATGTTGGATTTACCGGCCCATGATGAATGCTTCGATGAGCTTTGATGAACTTGGGGAGCTGGGTCGTGCCCATGTCCCATTGGAGAGGGATGCGCCCGATCCTTTCTCCGATTTGCTTGCTTGGGGGAGCCTGCAGCACTAGTACCGAGCTCTTTATATTCTGCACAGATTGAATGCAGAGGACCTTTCCCGACGGAACACTACAATCCATATGCTTGAGAGACCAGGGAGGAATAGCTGGTGATGTCTTCTTAACTCCTGTAGCTCCGGTCAAGCTATCTATAGCATTGAACTACTCGCTAGCCTATGGATGGAGCAGCACGGCCTTAAAATATTCCAGATCTTGGATTGAATGCGAAATAGCTTATGAGGAATCCAGGGTCTGCAGATTTGGCCACACCTTGGATGAAACTATCTTTGCCAAGCTTGAAACTCGTGGAGGAGAGGGAAAATGCGTGGGAAAAGGGGAAAACTGGCTTAGGGGTAAGAGGAGATGTGAAGGGGAAGTGGATTTTTCAGTGGATTTAGGTTAGATTTGGGGATTGAAGGTGGCGGCAGAGTCATAGGTTGGATCGCTAGAGCACCCTAACGGCTCCATGATTCTCCCTTCAGAACACCTATACTTTAGAGAAAAAAAGTAATAGGTGTGCATGTTAAGTCTAAAATATGTCCATGCAGTTATCATATTTTACCTTATTTTTAAGCCACTGTGGTGTGAGAGTTATCTCCTTTTAATATTAAATAGAGTCGGATTTCTATATCAGATTATGTGATGAGAGAATTTCAGAGTTAGATATTTTGTTTTTTTTTTGAGAATTTTTAGGCTATTTCTCTTTTTTTAAGCCACCCTGGTGTGAGGGTCATCTCCTTTTAAATTAAATAGAGTCGGATTTTATATTAGATTATGTGATGAGAGAATTAAGGGTCAGATGTTCTGCTTTTTTAGACTTTATAGGCTTTTTTTTTTTAAGCCACCGTGGTATGAGCGTCATCTCCTTTTAGTATTAAAAAGAATCGGTTTCTATATCAGATTATGTGATAGAGAATTAAGTGCTGGATATTTTGCTCTTTTTGAAGAACTTCTAGGCTATTTCAGGTCACCGTGGTGTGAGATCATCTCTTTTTAATATTAAACAGATTGCAAGCCTGCGTGGGCGCAGCCGAATCCGCCCCATACTTTCTTCACCTAACAAACCCCCTCGATAATCCACAGCTCAGTGAGTAAACAAGCCGTGGATGATTCAAAGGGCAGGTACAAGTTGTAATCGTGACGCATGGATGCTACATCGGTGTCAAGTCTCCGTGCACGAAGTATGGACGCAAGGCGAGACAGAGTTTAGACACGTCCCTTGGCTTTTAGCAGGGACAAGTCTGCATGATTGCACACCATGCACTTTGGTGGTCAAACACGGCTGAACAAGCGTACGTCGATCAGCTGGACAAAGAAAGCCAATCTCCAATTCTTTGAATACACTTACGTGTGTGTTGGTGTCCAGTCCTAATGATTTCTTTATCCTCAGCTCAGTGACTTGCAAGCCGTAGACTGGTCAATTCAAAGGGCAGCAGAACCAACTTACTTGGACTGGTCACGTCTCCTGTTCACGGGACCAGATTGCATGCACCATGAATAATGTAACCCGGTGGATGCAATCATATGGATCCAGCGTATCGAGAACCGTAAGTAATTAACGTGAGTGATTTATTTTTTCTTGTAAGAAATGTCAGCAATTTGTTTAAAATAACCGAAGACATCTCCTTGTGTTAGTTGTGAAGCTGGCTAGCAAGAATAGCCCAAGCTTGCAAGGTCACTTCTTTCACTATAATCCTAACGGGCACCATCAGGAACATTCCGTCAGGACCTGGGCATCGGGGAAAGGTGGGCTTCTCGTGTGACCGCTCAAAAATCGCGGTTACCGAACTTCTCGGTCCGGTCCGGTTTCAGAAACCGAACGGTAACCGAAATTTGAATTTAAAAAATTCGAAAAAATAAAAAACAAATTAAAAAAATTCAAAAAAAATCTTAAAAAAACTAGACACAATTCTAAGACCTTCTGTGAAATTTTTTTTCAAAAATAATGTCGTTTGCATCATATTCTATAGGGAGAAAGTTTGAAAAAAAATGAAAAAAAATTGAAACGTGCGGCTCAGTTATTAACTCAAGTTAAGGAAAAGTGTAACATGCAAACACAAATTTTTCTTGTATAAAACGTATTTTAAGAGAATCTTTAAAATTAATTTCACTTTATTTAGAGTTTTATTAAATTCTCTATGATTTTTACAAAGTTCACAAGTATAAAGTGAATATGTTAAGAAACAGCACTGTAATTAACTTTTTCATGTCTACTATTATTTTTTCTACATAAATCATAGTATAAATAAGCTAATGAAAGTGGTTTCACTAATTTTTGAGGTGTGATGGCTCAGTTATGAATTAATCTAGTCGCAACACATTTACACAATCATGCATGTTACAATAACTAATTTATGAGTTCATGTAATTTTAAAAGACATAGGATCATGTAAGAAAACTAACAAAATTAGTTTCATGATTTTTGGATTAGCAAAGAGTAAACTATGCATTTAACTTGGTTTAACAAATACAATTTCTCACAAAATTTTTTGAACTTTTTTATGAGTATAAATACTTTTATCATGTAGATAATGTTACAAGGAAGCCAAAAAATTTTGTTTCACTTGATTTGAAGCTCAGATGAATTAGTTATTGATTTTACAAGGTTGAGCCCTTTTTTGGATTTTTTGTTGAACTGCGCTGAAATTCGATAAAACCGCTCGATAAATCGAGAAAACCGAGCGGTTACCGACTCAAACCGCTCGGTAACCGACCAATTCAAAAATGCGAGAAAATCGCTCGGTAACCGACCCAAACCGCTCGGTAACCGACCAAAACCGAGCGGTTACCGAACAGCTAAAATCGCAATTTTTTTTCCAAAATTCAAATTTTGCCAAATGAATTTTCTCCGAATTTTTTTGAATTTTTGACCGATAACCGCGGTTATCGCGCATTTTCGGTTACCGCCGGAGCTCGGCGAACCTTGCTCGTGTCTGAAAGCTGTCGGGAATCATTTTCTCACGGCACCTCTTGAAGGAATGTGTGTGAACCGGTCAAAAGTGGTTTCTGGTGTGACTGACAGGAAATATGCACTGTCAGGAAGCATATTTGACACGAAAAAGCTTAAAACTATTAGGAAAAGAAATTTTAGTTTGGGCCCCTTATTCTGCATCCAGATCTAACATCACATCGCATATAAAACCAAAACTGACATTACATATCCTTCATGACATTGATATCTGCATACACACTTCGTCTTTATGTCCATTCATTGGTCTATCATGACCGATACATTTATATTTAAATATCCTTCACCGCATATTGTCACTAGCTATATCAAGAATCCAATTCTAAAAATTCCATGCATCTAAATGGTAGAAGTAGTTAGTAAGGTGTTCATAAAATTAGTATCAAAATTAAGTATGTAAGCTACTAGGCTGCAATACATGACAACTCCAATGTACAAAGGACGCGAGAGTGTCCTGTTCCACATGGGCAATATTAAATCCGAGAAAAAGACGGATCAGTTTCAGGGCAGGTGTCACAGGCCGGCACAAAATGCACATATGAACAATAGTCAAAACACGATATTGATGGCTTCCATGTCCTCACAAACTTTTTCTATGCACTGCTTACTGTGCTAAGATTGTGTTCTTTATTAGATAAGGATGTAACAACAATGCGAAAAGAAAAAAGGAGAGAGGAAGACCATAACACATAAAACCATCAGGCTGTGATGAACATGGACTTGCTGCACCAGGAATTAGATTATGTCCAACATTTTGCAGAGTACATTGTCACACAATATGTAATGCAAATATCAGTCTAAAGAGCAGTGTTTAAAAAACAAGACATATACTCGCCTCTGTAGCTTGACCTTATATCCCAACTCTTGCATCGAATTCACTGCAGGACTGCACAAGTACATGAAGAAATTGGTCATCAATTTGAACATTTGATAAGGATCATCCATTTCAACACATGTTAAAGGCCTATTTTGTATTCCCAGGAGGCTAGTTTTCCTATATAGGAGTTGGCATCCTTTTGTCAACTTTTAAGTGTCTAATTTGATCAGTCGGTCAGTAACACGCCCATGTAGTGAAAGCGTATACTGCATATTAGAAATTCTCGACTTTCCAGTGCCTAATTGCTTAAACTAGGAAGAAGCATGGTGGCTGCTTCATGCTTGCCAGCGAGAAGAACATATATCCAAGTGTCCAAACGTTGTAGGAAAACAGAAATTCTCGGATTTCAATAAAAAGAATTATACGAATTTGATTAAACTGGACAAGCAGAATCAAATAATAATGACACGAGCAGAATGATCACATTTACACATTCGCTGCGAGAGATCAAATTGAGCCTTCCCTGAAATACTACAATATCAGAGGCCATCTAGCAATGGCACAGCAGGTAAAAATATAAGCTATTTTGGATAAACTGAAAATGTGAAAAGAGAGAGGAAATTCTAGCATATGGAGCATTTATAGGAACTTAATCACGAGCCAAATGGCAGATACCTCTTCTCTAATAAATAGCAGGTACCCTTTTTCACCTGTATACTCTTTTCTTTCATACTTCACCAATTTTCCATTAGACATTAGACAGAAAGACCTTGGCGCTGCTTTATAGAAAGCTTACCAGAATTTTACTGGGTTTTTGCTGGGGTTACCAGATTACAAAACGAGTACATAAAGATCGACAACTGAGTGTCAAATCTGAACCGACCGTGCATTCTCCACAAGCTTCCCCGTCCCGCTTGCCTCCTCCCGTCTTTCCATTATTTTTGTTACCTATTAATCTTGTCATTAGCATTAGCATGTTTGTTTTGGTTATTTGTATGCATGTAGTCATGGACGTCTTTCCGAAGACGAGGAAAAGGTGCAATGGAAGCTATATACAGTGGAGGTAAAGGTTATGACGGCGATTACAAGAAAATAAGAAAAACTTTTGTATATACCTGTTGCGTTGTATTGTCACATCATTGATCTCATCTGCATCGAATCAAACAAGATTTGTTATTCACTGACCTTGACTTGCGAAACTTGCGTGTGTACGCAAGTGAAAGAATTGTTTTTTGGATAATTGAAAATAACTTTTCAGCCTTATCATGTGTGCATACAACCTGAAGTGAAAGACTTCCTACGCATGCATATACGCAACTGGAACTTAATTTATTTGCAAATGTATATATAGCAACAAAAAGGAAGGGATATACACCTTGCGAGAGAGAGAGAGAGAGAGAGAGAGAGAGAGAGAGAGAGAGAGAGAGAGAGAGAGATGAATTTATTATGGCAATCAGCTGACCGGTCGGAATACAGTGCTATACCCTAAAAAAAAGGAACTATTATACAGATCGTATGCTTGATGCATGGTTTTGTAGATCTTATTTTCCAGAGATATGTGTTGAACCAGATGATTCCTTTTTATTCCCTACAAAGTCCCAACCTCGTGTCAAAAAAAAGTCCGAACCTCCGCTTCATTTCTTTATCAAATTTTCAAAGGAACACACAAAAAAGGAATTTGAAAAAGAAATGTTGAGTTCACAATAAACATTGGAATGATTAGTTGACAATAGATCGACAACCTACTTCTCGCTGAACATTCATTAATCTTAAATTATGCACGATTGGAGTTCGGTACTCTTGGTCTTTTATCCGATTGTTCCATGACCAACTCATTAGTGACGGATCGTCCTAAGCTAGTTATTAGTGACGGATCATGTTACGATCCGTTATTTACTACTTGGTATCAGTGATGAGTCTCTCTAGGCCAGCCATAAGTAACATGTGATGTTACAACCTGTTACCGATGACGCAACTCTGTTATTAGAGCAGGCAAGATATTGTCTTTTCTTTCTTAATTTGCCTAACTAAAAATTAAAAATATTATGTAGATATGAAAAGATATTATGCAGAAAGGTTATAACCATGCTATAGCTGAACATTTACACATAAAAGCACTAATGTAGGCACTAAACTTATAACTGGTGTAAGGTACGTAAGGTACGATGGCGTAGCAGGCACAAATATTTTTTTATTTATCTTTTACTTTCCTCTTATTTTTTCTCACATCAGCAACACTATTATAGCATTATACATTTCTACTCAATTTTGATGGAAGAGGTGATGGCTATGGACACAAACATGTGTTTCGAAAACGGTTCATAAACTTTAGGGGGCGAGAACTCTATCTTCCAAGCTATTTTTAACCTCAAAAAAAATTCACTGAACCCACCAAAGCCGGAGGAAAATAGATGTAACTTTTTCTGTAGATGTCTGTAGAGTAAAAAAAACTTAAAATCGAAGTTCGTATACAAAAGTTATGCCTGTTCTACTAAAGGCACTCTGGGTCAACTATCAAATTATGATCGTTGACATGAGATATTATGAAATTCATAAAATATTTGTACAAATTTGGCATGAGATATTCTGAAATTCATAAAATTTTATAAGTAAATCAATAATTTACTAAATTTAGTATCAAACAATTCAGTAATCAATAATTAGGCAAAAACAGTCAGCAGTGACGGGTTACAGTTATGACTCATCATTGATGACCCTCGGCAAAAAGGTTAAAAGTATAAAATATCCAACTTCCTTTAGAATGCACATGAAAGTGAGGTGGTAAGGTGGGTATGCGAGCAAGGGTAGATCGCTGGTTTGACCCCTATGGAACGTAGAGTATAAAAATAGTGTGAAAAATAGCATGTAACATGTGGTGAGTAGTGATGGCCCCAGCGTGGGATGACACAGGTGAAAAAAAAATTTAAATTTTTTTCGTGTCCAAAGAATTCAAAAATCGTTCATCAGGGACAAGTTATAAGTAACGGGTCAAGATTACAACCCGTCACTTATCACCTCATTGGAGAAGAACCTATCACTTATGACTAGTCATTAATGATGTGTTCAGAATAATAAATGTAAGATCCATTACCTATGACGATTATTACCCGTCACTTATATCTTTTTTCACGTTTCCGAAACAAGCTAGCTTGTTGCTTTAATCGTATTGTACACACAAATTAAGCGTAATGTATTGATCGATAGGAAATTAATAGAACATATATTTCAGGGGACTTGTGTCACAAAGAAAAGTAAGATGCATTGTGCAAGATAAGCTCCGAGAATAATGTGGTCAAATTTGATTTTTTAAATAAAGAAAGTTTTTATGAGCTCTCATCGTTACATCAAGATAATACAACTGTACGAGAGTAAACTCCCGCCCTCTGCGTAACTAGGACGCACACAACCCATAGCACTAAAAACAAAACAGACCGGAAACAGAAGTCCAAACATTGGCTGAAACTGAAACTAAGAAAAGATTAAGGTGATGGGTTTAAATCCGAATTTTAAAACCCTATCCATATCGGGTAAACAGTGCCCGGACCACCCTCTCAAAACACGTACATGCCACTGTAACCATCTCTCAAGATTCCTGCTTCTAGAGCGTAGACCAAGTATGGAGCCAGCGTGTACATGTATAGATGATCTGCACAGGAGTAAATAGTTTCTTTTTGTCAAAATTTTTTGTTTCTGCATAGCCATACCAACCAACACAGGACCTCTACTGCAACCAATATATAAGCTTTTTTTTTTACTCAGGACACATAACCAGTTTTCTATCATATGAGTTACGCTACGGCGTGGGTAAAAGTTTGAAGCCATATGGATGATAAACCATGCGAAACGTGCAAAAGGGCAATCAAAGAAAAGATATTTAACCGTTTCATTTTAGTGATAGGAGCAATACTTCTGACTCTCTTGCCATTTTTTTTCTATATTATCTTTAGTTAAGAGGACTCCTTATTGGAGGTACCAAATATTTTTTTTTATTTTTGTGGGTAACAACAATTTCCACAATTGTTTGTTTATATTTGGGGTGTCCAAATGTTTTAATGCGCGATATAAGGAATTTACTGAGAATTTGCCATTTTAGGTCAAATTCTAGTTAAATCCATCATGCTCTTGTGTAATGGTGATGCTACTCATTCTCGTTATGAGATTGTTCCATTCAATCAACCTTGGGCCATTCAAATTCAAAAGAGATATCTGACAGATACTCTTGTAGTAATTGGGCAATAGTTTCCTATTTATGTCGTAGTATGATAAACTGTGATATTATTCTTTGAGTGGTGAATTTCCAAACCATGTGTCCTCCCAGAAGCTAGTTTGCTTGCCGTCTCTAATGTTGAATGTGCCAAAGAGGAGTAGATGTTGCTTTACATTCATCAAGCCGGCTCAAAAGTGTGAATCTCCTAATTTCCAGTGAACTCAAGATAATAGTTTTGACACCGAATATTTTTTTTCTTAATAAAGGTTGTCATACTCCATCTTCATTTAGAAGTTTGAATAACTATGTAAACAGTAGATATATATTCTAGGCATCTAGGTCTTGGATCCATAGTCTACCCTGTTCTTTGGGCAGATAGAGAATCTTCCATTTTGCCATTCGTTATTTCTTTTTATGATCATCACTTTGCCAGTACTGGATTGAAATTAGTCTAGTGTTTGAAGGACCCCTTGCGGAATTTAGAAGAGAGGTATCATATATGCCAGTAAGCTAGAAAGAACTGAGTTTAGGAGGACTAACCTATCACCCGATGATAGAGGGTTGCCTATCCAACTACTCAATCTCTTATCAAATCTTTCTTCTACTCATTTCCACTCTACATTTTTCAACTTGTGATAGTGGAGGACGCTGGGGATTGTGTGGCGGTAGCGTTGTGAAGGTCAATGATGACATGGGGTGGGAGGCCGAGGAGGCGTAGTGGCATTGGTTGGAGGCCGACTGTGGTGCAGGGCAAGAGTTCAAGTGTCGGTGTGGAGGAGGCTAGGGAGAGAGTGGTGACGGCAGTGTTGTGGAGGCCCACGGTAGCACAGGGTGGAAACCAAGGCTTAGAGATGGAGGAGGGTAGGGAGGGTGCGGCGACATCAGTGTCATGAGAGAAGGGTAGAGAAGCTAAGTGTTGAAGATGAGCAAAGAAGGATAGTTATATAGGGTAGTGACACTATCATTGCTGGATCAATTAACCAACTAGTAGTGATAAGCAACCACTGCCGGTTCATAACTACAATGGATTACGATAGTATAATTGCCAAGGGTGCAGTAACCAAGGCATCGGTGAACTTCTACCACTGTTGGTTGGTAACTGAAACCGACACTAATATTGTTAACATAAAATACAACTAAATATGTGAATTAGTAACGAGAACATATAAGAAGCAATATAAAAATTGCGAAGAAAAGTAGCTTAAAATTAAAAATTATGAATATAACTAACTAGAATGTAGGTGACTTAATATTAATAATATTAATACATAAAAAGTTTATTACAATGTAGTTTAAGAATGATCTGGAACAACCCTTTGAATGTAAAAACTATGCACATGATCCTTAGCCTCATCGTACAACCCCATGTGGATCACCTGCAGAAGAAGACACTGTCTTCATCAACAGTGTACACACAACGATGTGGATACCTTGCTACTTCGGTTCTAGAACAGAGAATGTTGAACTGGATGTTAAGAGGATCAAAGACAATCCATAAGGTTTTGTTGGTTCTAGGGCGAGCTTGAAAACAACAACTATCATCCACTGGCTTTAGGTTGCATGAAGCTGGTGTCTCATGATTAGGAGCAATTGTCCCTAAGGTCTTGGAACGAAATCTTGGTAATGAGCCGCCATCTGGCTGACCTTAACTCTCCTTCCAGAAGAGTAGATCTACAAAAAATAATACAAACATAAAATAGAGAATTGTAACTTAAGACAAGAAGAATAAATATCTATATAAGTAAGGAAGAATGAAGCACTAGATGATAAGAAAACAAAAAAAATTCAAATACCTCTCATGAGCAAAACAATGAAGAAAAAAGATCTAAGTCAGTAGAGCAAAGAATAACAAAGTTCAATGCTCTTGCTTGTGCCACAGTAAATACTCACTTGTGGAGTAGAGAAAATGATAGAGGTGGGAGGATTAAATAGATCTTTTTTTCAAAGTCAAATAATTATTATCTACCGTTATTCAGACTATGTAACAACCAAATTTTGTAACAATTCAAAATTTTATTTTATACAAAGAAAGCAAAAGAAAAGAATAAATAAAACCTAAATAGTATATATGCATATATGTGTGTATAAACATAAAAGGTTTTAATATTAATTGTAAATGTTATAATTATTCATTTTTTGAACATATATTGCTTGAAATATGTATGTCTTGATTCATAGTATATTTTCAATAATATGTATAGTATACATATACATGTTTGTATATGTATATGAGAAATACAGGGTAAGAGAAAAGGAGAAAGGGAATAGAAAAAGGAGAAAACTTACGTGGGTTGAACCCATCACTGTAGTAGTCCAACTCACTCTCCCTCCGTTCTATCTTCCTCTCTTTAGCTTGCGCTCGCCCAAGCTTCACTTGGGCCAATATGCCATTCCAGCCCAGCTTCCCTCACGAATTCCCTTCTCTCTCTGGGCCGAAGGTTGAGCCGATCGGCATACTGTGTTGGCGCAAGAATATGTCTTGTGCGAAAATGTGTAGTGAAAGTACACTCACAAGAGTGTACTCAAGCTTGGAGAAGAAGAGGAGAGCAAGGAACACCAGATATGTGATGGTCAAGAAGGATTGGTCAAGAAGGATTGGTCGAAAAGGATCACTGAAGGGCTCGTTCCATCTCCGTACAAACTCCAAAACATGGTGCCTCTACCAGCATCACAACGGCCTTCGGCCTCAACGCCACCTACACCACCGAGCCTCACCGTACTCATCAGGCTCCGACATCGTCACTCACGGTTATCATCGAAAGTCTCCTATACGGATAGCGGCTACAACATGAGATATCCAGACTACGGGGCCGGGCTGGAGTTAGTTCCTTCTACATCCGCTCACCTCTCCTTATCTCGGGCCAGCAAATGAGGGGGTATTGTTGGGGGGAAATACCTCAGCCCATAGATATCACTAAAAAGGTCACCACCAGGAGCTCCATTGGAGGGTGTGTAGGCTCCACTGCTTACCGAGGCTATGCAATACCTTCCAGGAGACCTAGGTATGATGCCTTCTAGGTGACCTAGGCATGTTATGCCTATCAGTGTGTGAGCGTATCTGCCACCCGAGGATGTCCCTCACGTGCGATGCATCTACACTACCGAAGATGTCCCTCTGGTGCATGGCATCCACACTACCGAGGCTATGCAATGCCTTCTAGGTGACCTAGGCATACTCTGCCTTCCAGGTGACCTAGGCATGCTGTGCCTACAGGTGTGTAGGATCCAGTGCCTACCGAGGCTATGCAATACCTTCCAGATGACCTAGGCTCGATGCCTTTCAAGTGACCTAGGCATGTTATGCCAATCGGTGCGTTGGTGTATCTGCCACTCGAGGATGTCCCTCGGGTGCGACGCATATCCGCTACCAAGGATGTCCCTCTGGCATGTGGCATCCACACTACAGAGGCTATGCAATACCTTCTAGGTGACCTAGGAATGTTGTGCCCAGAGGTGTGTAGGCTCCACTACGTACCGAGGCTATGCAATGCCTTTCAAGAAACCTAGGCTTGATGCCTTCCAGGTGACCTAGACATGCTATGCCTATGGGTACGTGGGCGTCTCTAGTGCTCCACAGCCTACCGAGCATATGCTATGCCTTCTAGGAAAGCTAGGCTCGATGCCTTCCAGGTGACCTAGGCATGTTATGCCTATGGGTACGTGTTGGTCTCTAGTGCTCCACTCACTACCTACAGAGGATATGCTATGCCTTCTAGGAAACCTAGGCTCGATGATTTCCAGGTGACCTAGATATGCTATGCCTATGGGTACGTGGGCATCTCTACTGCTCCACTGCCTACTGAGGATATGCTATACCTTCTAGGAAACCTAAGCTCAATGCCTTCCAGGTAACCTAGGCATGCTATGCCTATGGGTACGTGGGCGTCTCCAATTCTCCACTACCTACCGAGGATATGCTATGCCTTCTAGGAAACTTAGGCTCGATGCCTTCCAGGTGACCTAATCATGCTATTCCTATGGGTTTGTAGGCGTCTCCAGTGCTCCACTGCCTACCGAGGATATGTTATGCCTTCCAGGAAACCTAGGCTCGATGCCTTCCAAGTGACCTAGGCATGCTATGCCTATGGGTACGTGGGCATCTCCAGTATTGTGTACTATTTGAGCAAGGATGCAACTCTAGTTTGACAGTCTACTGTTGTCATTGAAAAGCTAGTTACAACATAAGTTATAGTTAGGTCGGATGACTATTCCTAGCCCATGCCAAACTAAGATATAACTTAAGTCTTGTTATCTATTGCTGATCAAGGATATATCTTTAAGTTAAGTTTATGTACATCTGGCATCGAGGCTTATGCCTTCGATTTGTCGGAGGGCCTTGTTGGCTGTGTGCTATATGTTGTTTGTGAGAAAGGGCACAATTCGAACCAAGTTTAATACACTACTGTTGAACTTTGATATAACTTAGGTTTTACTATCTATAGGTTTCACCTGACAGTTATCGGTTGTAAGGGCTTTCAACAACTAGGCTTGCTACCTTCTATGTGCGTTGATCTTACTGTATGAAAGATTAGTCAGCTAGACAAGCTATTACTAGGGAATTATAGGTGTACCTTTGCCAAAATGAGGCCTCCTTGGCGGAGTCAGAGTCCAGGAGGCTCTCATAGCCCGTAGAGAGGGAAGGGCTGATCCTTCTAGCCTATGAAACCTCAGGAGGCCTAGGTCGGCCCCTGGAGGATTTTGGCCTGCAGACCTCCAAAGCGCCCCAGACCCTCATGACAGGGCCTAGCATCCTTTTACCATGATCGACTCTGCCCTTGCCGACCATGACATGGGCATGCCGAGGGCTCCGATCATCTGTAGTTTTGGACAAGGCCCCTCATGTGGGAGACCTGTCGGGCTCCACTGATACTAGGCTATTTGTGTGACTCAGTCCTCATCGTTGGGGTGTTGTATTAATGGTGGCACCGGTGGTGGCATAGCTGGCTGAGGGGGGCTCAAGGAGGTCAAAAGACCTAACCTACGGCCTGCTCCAGTTTCACGACTACTGGGTCACCCGTTACTGGCTTTTTCCCTCAAAAAGTGTCTTGGCTTTCTCCCGAGGTATTCGTCTCGGAAAGCTATGGGAGATTGGCAACTATTTGTGTTGTGGCCACGTCCGGTCCGATGCAAAATGCACTAGTACCCCTCTAGTGGTATCGGAGCCTATGGTTGGCACCATGGGCGCTGGCGGGGCCTGCGCATACCAGAGCATGTGGTCCCCTCGGGTCCGTTTTCTACCAGAGTAGGACGATGTGGCTGCTGGGTGACCAAGCCCCCGTAGCTGGAGTGGTCCTGGCTATGCCTTCGAGACTATGGCGGATTCGGAGCCCCTTGTACGTTGTCAATGTTGCGACCATAGTTTTGACAGCGCAGGCGATGTTTGCACACCTCAGGATCTTGGACCTCCTTGGAGCCTGGTTCTGCCATACGGGGTCGAGGTGGTTGTCGGGCGGCCATACTCTTCGAAGTTGTTAGCTCGACAAAGGTGCTTTGGGCATCATCATAGGAGACGCCTTGGGGCTGGGCTCAGGTGTGGGTGCCCCTAGGCTCGAGCGCCTAGAACCATTTGAGGGCGGCCTACCTGGCTATGGCCTCGGGCGTACTCTCTTGGGGTGCAACGAGGTCCTCACTGTGACAATGTTGGAAGACCTCAGCGTTGCCCTAGAGATCCATACCAACCCAAGCTATTGGGTTGACGTTGTTCGGAGAGTCATTGTTTCGCCTAGCTTCGAAGCTGGTGGGGGCACATGGTATGCTTGATCGCAGCTACCATGTGTATTTTTGCATGGGTGAGGCGGTGAAGAACGGCCGCTATGGTTAGTGCCTTGGTGTTTTTTGGTGGTGTCCTACCTCCCCTGGTACTTCTATGTTCAGACTCCCCACGGACGGTGCGCTGTTGGTACAATAATATGTCTTGCACAAACAAGTACGGCAAGAGTACACTCACAGGAGTGTGCTCAATCTTGGAGAAGAAGTGAAGAGGGAGGAACACCAGATATGTGATGGTAAAGAAGGATTGGTCCAGAAGGATCGTCCCCTTGATCCGATGGGCAAGGATTTGTATTTATAGTGCCATGCTGGGTGTAAATGTAGAAATATACCCTTACAGAGATAGTACTACAAACCATTGCATTGAATGCCGATCACTTCCTTGCCAGAGGAGGGTAGCTGGTGGGGCCCCTCTAGTTGATCTTTCTCCATGGTCAGATGGCCCCTCCCTCCGGGTTTCGGGGGAGCCTACCTAGGCTCCATTAGATAGGGGATACGAGATGCTGTGGTTTTAGGGGCGTCGAGGGCTTCAGGAGACGGGGGCTCTAAGGGCGTTGAGGGATCCGGGAGACAGAGTCTCTAGGAGACTGGGGTTCCAAGAGGTTGTGGCTGCAGGGGCATCGACGGCTCTAGGAGATAAGGATCTGGGAGGCGGTGGCTCTGGGGGCTTCAAGGGCTCAGGGAGATATGGGCTCTGAGGGTCTGTGTCTTCGAGGGTGTCGAGGGTCCCTAGAGATGACCCTCACCCTCCCCTAGAGGACGACTTCTCTTGTCTTGGGGATAGCTTCCGGAGGTACCCATGGCCTCCGGAAGTTGAGCTTTCTTATGTGGAGTTGAAACCCAAGGGTTCCAATGGAGCTCCTGGTAGTGACCTTTTTAGTGATATCCACGAGTTGTGGTATTTCCTCCCAACAGACTATTACTTAGCGAGATGAGGCGTTATGGCCTGGTGTTGTTCATCGTATTTCTCTATTCGACTTTGTTCATGTCCGACATGGAGACCCATCATCGCATTGAACACTCGAGTCCATCCCAACCACTGCTCAAAGACCTTCCAAAAGATGGCATGAGGTTTATTTGTCTGTTTCCCCCTCTATCTCAAGCCGGTAGCATTTAAAAGAAGAGATCAAAATAAAGCCGCCACTGGACTCCTTCTGAAACCTTAGCGAACTCAATCTCCTCCCATCTCACCTCCCAACTATATATACAAGACCCTAGAGCCTCCCCAAAGCCTCCCAAGTATTTCCCCAAACATCTCAATGCAAAACCGCCACAGAACACCAATTCCGTCAATCACCAAATAACCTTGCTACCATAGCTCATCGTTAAGCTCCAGAGAAGGTTTTCATCAACAACAAATAGCTCAGGTGGGTTCGCCTTGGACTATCACTTCTATTATTCTGCTCACCATTGAAAACCAACTGTCGTAGCATGTTTGACCATAACTTGTCAACCGTAGCTCCGATTTGATCCGTTCTTTCGCAAAAATTTTAAAAGAAAAACTAATATTTTGAGTGACATTGTTTGTTATGTGATATTTGATTCTTTTTGGATCTTAGTATTTATTTGGTGCCTTTTCGCTTATGTTTGTGAGTAGACGCAATGTTCCAGAGGAGCTAGAAGGATGCAACCTCTGCATAGTGGGTAAAGTGTTGATCATGACTTGTGGGTAATGTGTACAACCTTTGTTGAGTGTAAAATTAGATATTTAGTCATGCTCACAGTCAAGAGAGCATGAGGAAAACCCCACATGATTAGAACTTAATGGTTTGGTTGGTTTGGTCAATCATGGTGGTGGGAACTGTGATTAAGGTGTTAGTTTTGTTTAACCTTGGTGGTGGACATTACTGTTGAGGTGTTGGAATGATGGTTAAGTCAAGATGGTTAGAATATTAAGATGGTTATTTATTTATTTATTATTAATTAAATAATTAATTTATTACTTGCTTTTCAATTGTTTTATAGTAAAGGTTGTTTTATGCAAAAGAGCCATAAATATCGTATTATTGTTCAAGCCTTCATATGTATTATTTTTCCTCACAACTTGCTGAGCACAACAATTTCTCACCCTTGCTATCACCAAATAAATTCAGTTAGAGAAGATGTTAGAGAGTTCATGGAATATGGATTGTTCTAAGATATTTTCTATGCCAGTTTGCCTATGGAGTCGTCATGAAGGATAAAGTCTACGTAGTTTCGCTGAAGTTTTATTTGGATGTTGACCCTTGAATGTCACTTTTGTAAAATGATTACATAAAATTAAGTTGGATATTGTAATGATTATCATCAATGAAGTCATTCTGTGTTGGGATTGATTCCTGGGCTCATCACATAGATGAGATTGGTCATTTTCTTGGACCTGTCTGGACAGACTAGAAGGGGGTTGGCAAATGTTCTAAAAAGAAATCGAGTAGTTGGAGACACTGCAAAAAAAAAGATTTTTTTCCTAATGGTTTACGCTTTTGTAGATGGGAATGCGATGACTGATGGGATAAACACTATTACCACCCACCCAACTTCCACCTCCAAACCCTAATGCCCAAGCCCCTTTCTCCCAACCCTTCTGTTGCTAGCCTCTATTATATTCCTATAGCACCACCCCACACTACCGGCCAGTCTACAACTCCTCCCAATCACGCCACCACCTCCTCCCAAGTGTGTGTCCCCATAGCTAGCCACAAGTAACACAAGAGGAGGCCAACCACCTCCATGACCTCAATGCCGCCAGCAACATGGACTATAGGTGTCGGTCATATTTGCACAGCTATGAGCATTTGCGGCCACCTACATCTATTCCATCTATCATGTGCTGTTTCCTAACTGCTATGTCAAAGTTACAATTCCATCTAATGTACTATTTTGAAAAACTAGAAAAAAAAATCAAATTTAGCCAAAAGTTAATTGTTCTATGATTGATTATTACTGAACAAATTATTGAAGAATTATATTACTGAAGTTATTCTTTCAAATCGTCAAATGCTGGAATATTAATTCTAGAGGTTCAAATCATATATGTAAACATTTGGTGGCAAGTTGTTAAAGCAACAGATTTGTTGTTGGATAGATCAATACATGTTTCTATTAAGGGTATAAGAGTCTTCTCCTAGTATAGGGTTTCCCCCATCCACCTATATATATAGTGCCCATTGGGTCTCAA
This sequence comes from Phragmites australis, assembly GCF_958298935.1. Classification (NCBI taxonomy): domain Eukaryota; kingdom Viridiplantae; phylum Streptophyta; class Magnoliopsida; order Poales; family Poaceae; genus Phragmites; species Phragmites australis. Next base: position 16,005,071 of record NC_084941.1, on the reverse strand, counting down.
TGTAATCATCCATCATTTGTAAATCTATAAAAAGTTAACATGGCATCAGATGCTAGTTAGGGTTAGGGTTAAGTCTAGTCTAATCCACTCACGATCCAAATCATCCTATTCTCCATCATATTGTTCACCATTGTCTTCATGTATGGATCCGGCCGCTGCCACCATCTTTGCGTCTAGATCCGAAGCCACTGTGTCTTGTCGATCATTACGACACAGTGTTACGGACTGCTATCACGACCCCCGTTCCTCGTTGTCACTCACCTGTCATTGCAGGCTACTCATCGTCAGCCCCATCATCAATTCGCCTGTTGCACCCGTCACGGACGTCTTCCATCCGTCACCCTTCTACGCCCGACGGTGTGCATCTGGTGGCCCCTTCTGGCTCGTTCCCACCCATCATGTCCACCTGTAGCAGATCCATCGAGAGAGTAGATCCGTCACCCCCTGTCGTCGTGTGCGGACTTGTCCTCTCATCATTATCCCGTAGTGGATCCGTCGGGAGTGTAGAGCCACCAACTCGTGCTCTCATGTGTGGCCCCTCCGATAGCCAAGTCATCCCAGGTTTCCTCTACACCTTGGTAGCCATCAATTGGGAAGAATAAGCTGGAAAGCATGTGTTGCTGCTGTTGGCTTCGTCTATAGCAGCTATCATCTACAACAGCCTATCATCACGTTGCAGATATAAGAGGTTTCTCTCTATTCTGCTGCTCGACTGGTGGATTTCCCTCTGTTCTGCTATTCAGTTGGTGGTTTTCTTGCTGTTGGGCTGCTGCTATTGTCATTGGGCTGATGATACTGTTGTTCGACTTTTGCTACTTGAGGAGTTCTACTACGGGTGATGGTGGTGCTGCTACAGGGAGCACATCCACTGCCTGATTGTCTGCTTGTCGTGGCCTCACATTGCACGCCCATCATGGTGGATCTGCAGCTCCGCCCTAGGCCGCCTCTTATCTATCGCCAAGCCATCATTGCGTGCCAATCGGCATTCCTCCCCGTCCTCATCACGCATGGATCAGATCTGCAGTCACCAGGTCTCCCATCATCTTCTACAACTCATCGCCATCTATCATCATTGCCTCTATTGTTGTGGCCTCCATCGTCATGGCCCTTCGCTGCCCATTAGGCCATCCTTCGTCGCAACCATTGCCACACCTCAAGGCCGACATTGCTTTCATTGTCATAAAGCCTCTTTTGCTGCTACTCAAGTTGTTTTTCTGTTGCATCCAAATCTGCTGTTAGTGGTTATCTCTCCGCTGCTAGTATCTCCAATATGTCGACCCATGTTTTTGTTGAATCACATTCCCAGTTTCTAGTTCAAATTCCATGCTTTCCACCATGTCTATTCATTCAAGTCCACACACATACTCTTCCAGTTTGTCTTAGCCGTGTGTGTCCACAAATTCTATTAGTCAGCCAATTGCTTCTTTTGTTTTGTGCTTAGCTGAGTCCTCACCCGACACCAAGAAATTTGCCCTCACAAGCAAGCAAGGTTATTGCCCACACATGAACGAAGATGAGGAGACAAGAGTAAGAGTTAAGCTCAAGTGATGATGATAGTGATGAAGATGAAAAGAGCAATGAAGAAGATGAGAAAAGCACCTCAAGTGATGAAGAGATGGATCCCAAGGTCGTCAATCTCATCTCACAAGTGGAGAAGAATCTCAATAGGATCAATGCCAAGATTGATCATCCAATCTCCATGAAAACTTGGTCAATACAATTGATCATATTAAGAAGGAGAAGAAGAACAAGATCAAGAAGAGGGAGACAGGGGGAAGAGGTAAAGTATTTACAAGCATAGGAAGATGGTGAGTGAAGATGAGGATTCAAGCTCAAGTGATGAGAGCACTACTATAAAAATGATTTAGTGGAATGCCCCTGTCGGTGACATAGGAACCAGGGGTCCCCGAGTCCCGAGGCCAGAACAGCAGAGTGCCACGTGGTGCCCTCTCTCGGGGGTTATCTCCCCGAGGTCCGAGAAGATCAAGTTCCGGGAGAGGGTGCTCGAGGCCATGAACAGTGGTCCCCGAGTACCCGAGTTCCCCGATGACCCGAGAAGGCCGAGTTCCGGGAGAGGGCGCTCGGGGTCATGAACAGTGGCTCCCGAGCACCCAAGTTCCCCGATGACAAGAAAAGTCAGTTCCGGGAGAGAGTGCTCGGGGCTGTGAATAGTGGTCCCCGAGTACTCGAGTTCCCTGAGGACCTGAGAAGTCAAGTTCCGGGAGAGAGTGCTCGGGGCCGTGAACAGTGGTCCCCGAGCATTCAAGTTCCCGAGGACCCGAGCAATCAAGTTCCGGGAGAGAGTGCTCGGGGCTGTGAACAGTGGCCCCCCGAGCACTCACAGTTCCCCGAGGGCCTAAGAAGTCCTTCGCCGGTGGTCCCCACAAGGGCTCAATGGTGAGGTGTCAATTGGTGAGAGGCCCGATGCTGCATTTAAGAGGGCGCGTGGCCTGTCACTTCCAACCACTCCCCCCACGCCTGCTGTCAGTCCCTACCACGGTTTGGCAGGGAGGCATGGGGACATTTAATGCACGGGTCCCATCGCACATCATCCGGAGCGCCTCAAGATAACGTCGTAGGGCTCGAGGCGCAACACCTGCCTCCCTACTATGTCAGGCTTGCTCTGACCGAGCGGGCATGCGGGGCTGCTCAGTGGCTGCCCGGTGGGCCCTCCCTGCAGCACTCGTCGAAAAGCAGAATGATGACGAACAAGACCAGACGGGGGCGCATTTTCAACCCTCCCCGTCACCTCGCGCAGCAGCCCATGATGGTTGCTTTCCATTTATGGCGCCTTGGAACTTACGCCATCCTTTCTGGGCACGCTACCGCCCCAACGGGTATATAAGCGGGGCGGGCTACCTGGAGAAGAGAGGATCGAGACTTAGAGAGGAAGACGAAGATCGAACAGAGCACATCAGACAAACTCTAGTCAGCAACGACGACAGGAGCACAAAGCTCTAGACTTAGACAAATATTCTTGTAACACAGCAGATCCTCAAAGAGACGTTCTCAAAGCATTTATAGCATACACACAGGAGTAGGGTGTTACACTCAATGCGGCCCAAACCTGTCTAAAAATCCCCTGAGCATTTACTTCCTCTTGCATCCAATAATTCCCCCTCCACCTGCATCTCATTTACTCCCATTTATTTCACGTACGAGGCAGGTTCAGAATCACCCCCCCGACCGAATCTCAAAGGGGGTCCCTTCGGATCCCCACTTGAGGAGTTCACTCTCCGACAGCTGGCGCGCTAGGTAGGGGGGTTGCATCCATGAATCCATTTTGTTTCCTGCAAAAAAGATATCAGGTGGACATCGTCTCCAACGCACCGGCTCCAGCTCCAGTGAAGAAGTGGAGCCCATCGCTTAGGAGGCCCCAGTCTCAGCTGCTCCTCAGCAGCAGCAGCCACGGTCCGCCCGTACGGCGCTCCCCTCTCATAGGGACAATGGCGTTGGGCCCAGAAGGGCCACCGCCGCCGTTGCAGGCGGGCCGCCTAACCCTCAGCAAGCGGCAGACACTCCTGCCGCGAGATCTACGTTCGAACAGCGCCAGGCACCATTATGGCGCAGGCTCGCCTTCGGCGACACCAGTCCTGGGAGTGCGCTGCTCGCGGTGCAAGCACTCCTCAGGCACCCGCCTGTCCAGGCGGCGGGGGAAACCCCAAAAGGCCATTGGCTTCAGGACGTGGCTTCCCTAGAGGGCATAGCTCACCGGCAGGTGCTGACCGAAAGCTGTCGTGCCACCTCCCACCGCGGCGCAACCAAGGCTGGTCCCTCCTCAGGTGGCGGCCGAACCGGCCGGGGGGTCTCAAGGCGGAGTGCCGCCCCCCTGGCCACAATCGGAGCTCAGGACCTCCGCTTGCACCTAAACGAGCGGAGGGCCGCCCAAGATGCGCGCGTCACCCTCGAGCGCCATCAGGAGTCCCGGCACGAGGCCGAGGCAGAGGACCAAGCTTCCTCTATACCGGCCAATGACCGCTGCGGTTCCCCGAGTCACCGGCGTTCACCACCCAAGGGCGCTGCTCGTGCAGCGGGATACGGCACCTTCACCCAAGGGCGCAGGGTGAAGGCTGCCGCGCCTTCACCAACGAGCTCCGTCGGGTCAACTGGCCCACGAAGTTTAGGCCAGAACTACCGGAGAAGTACGACGGGTGCATCGACCCCATTGAGTTCCTCCAGATCTACACCACCGCCGTCCAAGCGGCGGGTGGCAGTGAAAAGGTGATGGCCAATTATTTCCATGTAGCCTTGAGGGGCTCTACCCGTTCATGGCTTATGAACTTACCCCCAGGATCTATTAGTTCCTGGGATGATCTTTGCCACCAGTTCGTGGCCAACTTTCAAGGCACGTTCTCGCGTCCCGGCTTGGAGTGTGACCTCCACGTCGTGAAGCAACAGGAGGGGGAGACGCTACAGCGCTTCATACAGCGCTTCGGCCAGGTTCGCAACACCATCCCGCAGATAACCCCCCATGCCATTATCGTCGCATTTCGGCAGGGCGTTCGCGACGAGCGGATGCTCAAAAAGCTAGGTACGCATGAGGTCGCAACCACCACGGAGCTCTTCGCGTTGGCCGACAAGTGCGCGAAGGCGGCAGAGGCTCGGGCGTGGCATGTCCCGTGCCCTGAGCAACCCGCTGTTGACCAACCAGGTTCTTCCCGCTTTGATAGGTGGGAAAACAAAAAGAGACGAAGGCGCGATGCTGCCCCAGTTATACCAGCGGATGGCCCTGCCCGTAGGACGGCAGAGGGCCCTAACCGCAGGCCAGCGCGCTGGGCGGCTGCCGACAGAAGGCCCGTTCCCGTGAGGGCTCCGGCTCCCGTGAGGGCTCCTGCTCCCCTGAGGGCTCCTGCTCCAGCGAAGCCCGAGCCAGGAAAGTGGTGCGAGATCCACCAGACTGAGTGGCACGACCTCACAGAGTGCCAGTCGGTCAAAGGCCTCGTCGAGCGGTGCCAGAAGGAGCGCGAAGAGCGCCGCAAGGGCAGCGACGATAGAGCCACCCCCGAAAACTAAGAACTCGGGTTCCAGGAGCCCGAGCACACCGTCGCCTTCATCGACGGAGGCGCGTACGCGCCCTTCTCCCGCCGCTGCGTCAAAACTATGCAGCACGAGGTGTGCTCGGCGACCTTGAGCATTGAGGCCGCGAGGCCCCTGAAGTGGTCGGACACTCCGATCACGTTCAGCCTGGAGGACCACCCCGCGAGTACTGCAGGCGTGGGGTGACTACCCCTGGTAGTGTCCCCCATTATCTGCAATATAAAGGTCAGCAGAGTGCTGATCGATGGGGGTGCCGGCCTGAACCTCCTCTCCCAGGAGGCCTTCCAGAAGCTGCAGGTACCTTCCAGGTGCCTAAAGTCGTCGCTCCCCTTCTACGGGGTGACACCAGGGCACACTCTGCCCCTCAGGCAGGTCGAGCTGTCCGTAACATTCTGGAGCCAGGACAATTTTTGGACCGAGAACGTCATCTTCGATGTCGCGGAAGTCCCTCTCCCCTACAACGCCATACTCGGACGCCCGGCGCTCGCTCGATTCATGGTTGTCACGCACAATGCCTATCTCACGGTTAAGATGCCGGGCCCCGCAGGCCCCATCTCCGTGCCCGCTGAGACCGGCAGCGCCGTCTCCTGCACTGAACAGCTCTACTTGGCCTTGGTCTCTGCTCGGGCCGAGGTCAAACGTCATCCAGGGGGCCCGGGATCCTCTTCATCCAAACCCAGACTCACCGCCGACGCCTCCGTTCCCACGAAGGAGGTCGTGGTGGGCGAAGACTCATCCCAGGTAGTCCAGATCGGCGGTGACCTGGGTGGCAAATAGGAAAGCGCGCTCATCGCCTTCCTCCAGTCTAATATCGACGTGTTTGCATGGCAGCCGTCTGATATGCCCGGGATCCCTAGGGAGGTGATCGAGCACCACCTTGCTGTGCGGTTTGATGCACGACTGGTGAGGCAGAAGGTCCAGTGGTAGGCGCCTGAGCGCTAGGAATTCATCTGGGAGCAAGTCAGCAAGTTCCTTGATGCCGGCTTCATCCGAGAGGTCCTCCACCCAGAATGGCTGGCAAACCCAGTCATTGTCCCGAAGGCCAACGGCAAGCTTCGCATGTGTGTCGACTACACCGACTTAAACAAGGCTTGTCCAAAAGATCCTTTTCCTGTACCCCGCATAGATCAAATTGTAGATGCCACTGCGGGGTGCGATCTTTTGTGTTTCTTATATGCAAATTCGGGTTATCACCAAATCCGCATGGCCAAACAGGACAAGGAAAAAACTTCTTTTACTAATCCGGTGGGGACCTATTGTTATATCTCAATGCCTTTTGGTTTGCGCAACGCTGGGTCATATTTCCAGCGGGCCATGCGCATTACCCTTGACTCGCAGGTTGGCCGCAACGTCGAGGCTTACATCGATGATCTCGTGGTCCAATCCCGAGACCGCACCACCCTGCTAGAGGACTTAACCGAGACATTCAACAGTCTCCGCACTACCCGCCTGAAGCTTAACCCCGAGAAGTGCATCTTTGGGGTGCCCACGGGCAAGCTCATCGATTTCTTGGTCTCTAGCCGAGGAATTGAGGACAATCCGGAGAAGATCCGGGCCATCGAACAGATGCGTTCCCCGGCTCTACTCAAGGAATTCCAGTGTCTCGCTGGCTGCATGGAACCCTGGGGCGCTTTATCTCCAAGCTCGGGGAGCGAGGGCTCCCTCTCTTCAAACTCCTGAAGAAGGCTGGTCACTTTGACTAGACACCGGAGGCCGAGCAGGCCTTCCAAGACTTGAAGACATACCTTACCTCACCGCCCGTACTAGTGGCCCCCTCCGAGGGTGAACCTTTATTGCACTACGTCTCGGCGACTCCTCAGGTTGTGAGCATGGTGCTAGTGGTGAAGTGCGACGAGTGCTCGGGGCAAGGTGCTGGGTCCCAGCTCCCGGCCGCCCCCGAGCAGCCTTCAGTTCTCGGGGCTCCTCCCGACCAGGGAGTCGAGCCCGAGACCACGGTTCCTCCCGACCAGGGAGTTGAGCCTGAGAGCCCGGCCGGCCCTGACCACTACGCCAAGCTCAGGGGCTGTGACAAGCCCTCGGGCAAGGCCTCAGTCCGGGCCCGCCATGTACAGCGACTGGTGTACTTCGTCAGTGAAGTCCTCCGAGATGCTAAGACAAGGTATCCCTAAGCCCAGAAGATGCTCTATGCCGTGCTTGTCACTTCCCGGAAGCTGCTCCACTACTTCCTGGCGCACAAGGTCTCAGTGGTAACTACATATCCATTGGGGCCGATCCTCTGGAACCGAGAAGGCACCGGGCGTATTGTCAAGTGGCGGTGGAGCTGGCGGAGTTCGATCTACACTTCGTCAGCCGCCAGGCAATCAAAAGCCAGGCCCTGTCTGACTTTGTGGCGGAGTGGATGCTGGTCCTCGAGATCGACCATGAAGAAATTTCCGCATACCTCGGTCAAGATGGGCCCGGGTACTAGGTTATGCACTTTGACGGCTCCCTCACGCTGAAAGGCGCTGGGGCTGGAGTGGTTCTCACCTCCCCAACGGGTGAAGTACTCCGGTACGTCGTGCAGCTGCATTTTCGAGCAACCAACAACATGGCGGAGTATGAGGGCCTCATCGCTGGCCTCCGAGCAGTGGTGGGCCTCGGGATTTGTTGCCTGCTGGTCAAGGGAGACTCCCAGCTGGTGGTCAACCAAGTATCCAAGGAATACCAGTGCACGAATCCTCAGATGGCGGCGTACGTGGCGGAAGTCAGGAGGCTAGAGGGGCACTTCGACGGCCTGGAGCTGCGGTACATATCTCACCGCGACAACGCTCTGGCCGAAGACCTCTCTCGCCTGGCCCCTTCCCGGGTGCTCGTCCCTGCCAGAGCCTTTGAAGAAAGGCTCACACGGCCATCCGTCCTGGCTGCCAACCAGGATGAAGGGGAACCCTTGAGCCTAGTTGAGGGAACCTAGGCGGCGCCCTCAGTGGGAAGTCCTGTCAGGGTGCCGCCGCCCGGTGAGTGCGCTACGCTTGCCGGCGGTTCTCAAGATGCCTCGTGGATCGACGAGATCTGAGGGTACTTGAAAGAAAATATCCTTCCCGAGGATGATGCCTCTGCCGAGAGGATTGCACGGCAGTCCAAACGCTATGCCATAGTAAATGAGGACCTCTATCGGCGTGGCACGGATGATGTCCTCCTGAAATGCATCACCCGGGCAGAAGGCAGTGAGCTCCTCAGTGAGATCCACGAGGGCAAGTGCGATGGCCATGCATCGTTCCGCACGCTGGTCGGGAAGACCTTTCGGCAAGGTTTCTACTGGCCTACAGCCCTCCAGGACGCTTCCGAGTTGGTTCAGCGCTGCAGGGCGTGCCAATTCCATGCAAAGCAGATTCACCAGCCAGCTCAGGCTCTCCATACCATCCCCCTGTAATGGCCCTTCGCTGTCTGGGGGCTGGACATCCTGGGTCTATTCCCCCGAGCAATCGGGGGCTATGAGTACCTCTGCGTCGCCATCGACAAGTTCACCAAATGGCCAGAGGCAGTCCCAGTTATCAAGTTTACGAAGAACATGGCGTTTCAATTCATCCGCGGTATCACAAGTCACTTCGGCGTCCCGAACAGAATCATCACCGATAATGGCACCCAGTTCACAAGTGCCCTATTCGGGGACTACTGCGAGGACCTCGGCATCAAGCTCTGCTTTGCCTCTGTCGCTCATCCTCAGAGCAATGGGCAGGCCGAGTGTGCAAATGTAGAGTTACTGAAGGGGCTCAAAACCCGGACCTACAACGTGCTCGCAAAGCACGGGAAAGGGTGGATCGATGAGCTGCTTGCTGTGTTATGGGCCAACCGGACCACGCCAAGCCGCGCCACTGGAGAGACTTCGTTCTTCCTCGTGTATAGTGCTGAGACGGTCCTCCCCTCCGAGCTCACTCTTGGGTCCCCTCGGGTGAATGCCTACTCCGAAGGCGAACAGAAACAGTGAAGACGCGACGACGTCGACTACTTGGAGGAGCACCGGCGACGGGACGCCGTCCGAGCAGCCAGATACCAGCAGAGCCTACAGCACATCCGGGCCCGGTCACTCGAGGTTGGGGATCTAGTTCTCTGACATGCTCAATCGCGCGAAGGAAAGAATGGATGCCGAAGGTGTCCCCTATGTGGGAAGACCCCTTTACCGTGATCGGTGTCCTGCGACAAGGCTCGTTTCGACTGGCTTCGGAGGACGGGCAGCCGCTCCCAAACGCGTGGAACATCGAGCATCTGCGCAAATTCTATCCCTAGGCAGACATGTTTGTGCTCGGAGCAATCAGGCCAGGGGGTTGCCACCAACCTTGTACAAAATTGTCAATATACACTCTTATCTCGAGTTTTTTCTCTAGAATCCATATGTTTAATCTGTTTGGTGAGATGCTCGATTGTGCTTGAAAACAGGCCCTCTCATTTTTTCCCGTTGATAAAAATGAATCCCGGTCGGTATGCGCGCAGGCAGTAGCTGCTTACTTAAGTCTGTTGTGGTAGGCTGTGGTGTCCGGCTACGTGGCAGTGCCCCAAGCATCACCAAGCCTCTGGGGTTCTTGGGTAATCCTACCATTTGAGCAAAGAGTGGTCGGGACCGCCTAGACCCCAAGGGCGGGCTGTCCGTGCTCAGTCTAGCCAGTCCTACCCCGGGCGCCACCGGACCATTGGACCTCTTGGTTATGCCTCTGTCTGTACACTTCGCCGGTCCGGGTATTCGAGGTCTCGGGTCAAAAACGAGAGTAGTTTATAATGAATACCGCACCAACAGAGCGCACCAAACATAGAGTCTTTTCCTATTTTCTTAAGTTTACAGATCAATGATCAAGAACAAAGCAGCCCGACCGCAAGGGCCTCAGTGCCCAGGGCGCTGCTCGATCCTACGGGGTCCTCGGGTAATCCTACCACTCGGGCATGAGTGGTCGGGACTGCCTAGCCCCTGGCTCTCTCACCTGCTTTCTAGTGCTCGGACACTCTGTACGAGGGAACCAAGGTCCCGGGTACCCCAAGCTCGGGGCGCGTACCCCTCCTGGATTAGTCGGCCGAAAGGCTGACAGCTGTCCGGCGAGTGGCTAAAGTCATATCAATTTTCCTTTCGTACATACGCTGCACTCCCATGAACATCTCGCAGAAGTGGGCGAATATGGCCAGGATCACCACCGAGTTTGGACTCAGGTGGACGAGCTGGATGCCGAAGGTGTCCAGCACCTGGAGGAAGAAGGTGGAGAAGGGCGGCACCAGCCCGGTAGTGATGAAGGAGACGAAGATGACGATGCGCTCCGACCGGTCCGTGGAGGGCGGAAAGCTCGTCGGCGACACCACCGAAGCCTCCCGCTGGGCAGCAGGCACCATGAGCTTGCGGACTTTCTCTGCCCCTTCCTCATTCATGATGCATGACTCCGACAGCACACTGTCGCAGCCCAACTTGTCTCGGCGGCTGCTTCCTGCCCTCGGCATCTTCCGGGGGTGGGGAGTGTGCTGGAAGGAATGGGGGAGAGGATGCGCTGCGGGCCAAAAGAAGGGAGAAAGCTCCTGAGCACATGGAAGAAAAAAGCACAGGCAACGATCGCAAGAATGACGTAAGGGGCAACGGTTCGCTCCCCTCTCCTTTTTATGTCCTGGGGATTTCAAACGGTGCTTTTTGCGGCTCATTCGGCGAGGCACATTTCCTCGTTCGGCGCGGGTGCCAGGCGAATCTCCCTCGATCCGTGTGGGTCATAGAACTGATTGTATTCTTCCTCATCCTCCACACTCTCGACTCCAACAATTCTTTGTTTTCTGGCAACAACTATGTGCTTCTTTTCATTCGCAGGGTCAATTATATAGAAAACATGTGCGACGTGATCAGCGAGTATCCACGGGTCATCTTTGTGCGACCTTTTCCCCTGTTGTGTCATAGGCTTCTGTTTGAACGCCACTATTTTGGATCGTTCTCTTCTTGTCCTTTGCTTTGGTATAAAATGTGTACCCATTAGTGTCATACGCTTGCCATGACGTAACTAAACTTGATGGGCAACAAGCCAACATTTAAAAAAAATTATCTACAAATTCACCATCCAGAAGGTTTTGGTTCTTGAACCATGTGGTGAAGCGACGCTTGTGCTCTTTCAAGATCCAATCATACGAGCGCCCTTGATTTTTTGTCTGGTGCTCATCCAGGTGTTGCTCGACGTACGGCGTCACTAACTGGAGCTGCTGCAAGATGGTGAAATATGCTTCTTCCACTGCTTTGTAATCATGATCGATGAATCTTTTTTTTCCTTTGGTCCCTCTCCCAGACAACCTCCCCTCATGCCGAGATACATGTACACCAATCGGATTGGAATCTTTTATAGAATCGATATAACACTCAACGACTTCCTCGGTACTGTAGCCCTCAATCATGGAACCCTCTGGGTGAGCACGATTCCGTACATAACCCTTGAGAATGCCCATGTACCGCTCAAACGCATACATCTAATGCAAGAATAGAGGGTTGAGCGCAATTATCTCATTCACGATGTGAACCAAGAGGTGTACCATGATATCGAAAAAGGATGGAGGGAAGCACATCACAAGTTGGCACAGAGTCTCTACCAAGTAACTATGTAGAGCACCTAGTTTTTCAGCATCGATCACCTTCTGAGCAATTACGTTGAAGAAGTGACACAACCGTGTGATGACCACCTTTACGTATCTTGGCTTGATACCCCTAATTGCAATACTACCTCCATTTCGCAATGTTTGTCCACGCCCACCATTGCGTACAAACCAAGAAATACTGAAATCGAGTGAAAAAAATGCAGTGAGATGACCATGCTACCCCTAATTAATGCAATGATGAGAGCAAGTAACTCACCAGCGCTGGAGTAAATGCATGCATGCACTCAAGGGAATCGCAGTAAAATGGACTATAAAACATCCTTGGTTATCGCAATGGACAAACAATTTGAGACAGATACTCCCGATGCCATGGATAAACATTGCGAAATAGAGGGAGTAGGGAGCATCTGCGTCATCATCACATGACAATCGTGAGACTTCATGCCGATTAGCTTCAAATCTTTCATCGAGACTAGGTTCTTAATGTTGGATGAGTAGCCAGTCGGGACTCTCACCTCACTTAAGCACTTGCACAGTGCCTTTTTCTCCTCAGGTGTTAGAGAGTAGCTAGCTGAGGAAAAATAATGTTTTCCATTTGGTCTGTCTTCAGGGTGTAGCTCTGGCCTGATTTGAAAACGCACCAAGTCCTTACGTGACTTGATTCCATTCTTTGTCTTGCCCGGTATGTCCAGTAAGATACCAAGGATGCTATCATACACATTCTTCTCAACGTGCATGTCATCGATGCTGTGACGGACGTCCAAGTCCTCCAGTAGGGCAAATACTTAAAGAAAATTGACATCTTTTTTCATAGCATGCTGGTCGGCGTCTCACTTTTCTTCTTCTTTTTACCCTTCGGTGGCTTCCCAAAAACAACCTTGATGCTACTGACCATTTGAAACACTAGTGCCCCGCTGCGAGGTTTCGGGCTAGTATCTTCCTTAACCGTGTTGTCAAAATATTTCTTCATCTTGAGGTATCTGTGAGGTCTGAGTAAGAACCGTTAGTGTCGCATGTACACTACCTTCTATGAGTACGGAAGGTACACAGACACGGTTTCATCCAAACACACTGCACATCCTTGCTTCCCTTTTACCTGTCCCGATAAGGAAAAAAGAGCGGGATAATCATTGATGGTAACAAAAATTATGGCTTTCTGCGTGAAATACTTTTGTCGGAATTCATCCCACACCCGGACCCCCTCGTGCCACAGTTTTGCCATATCTTCCATCAATGGTTCCAAAAACACATCTATATCGTTGCCAGGTTGCTTCGGTCCTTGGATAAGAATGGACAACATAAGGTACTTCCGCTTCATGAATAGCCATGGAGGAAGGTTGTAGATGGCCAGGACCACTGGCCAAGTGCTATGTGAGGTGCTCATGTCACCGAAAGCATTCATTCCATCGGTACTCAATGCGAACCTTACATTCTTTGGTTCTTCAGAAAACTCTGGATACATGGCATCGAACTTTCTCCATTGGCTAGCATTAGCGGGGTGTCGAAGCTTAGTTCCATCCTTCTTGCGCTTATCGAAATGCCAACGCATCAGTTCAGAGTTCCTAGGTTCGAGTACAAACGCTGCAAGCGGGGGATCACTGGTAGGTACCACATTACCATCGCAGGACTTTTTCTCTTCTTCTCTGCGTTGGAAGAAGTGTCTTCTTCGTCACTACCAGCATTACTCTTCTTCTTCTTCGCGTTGGCGGAAGCATCTTCGTCCTCACAATCATCTTTCCTCTTGTACCGACTCGCATTGCACACTGAACATCTATCCAAGGTTTCGTACTCTTTACGGTAGAGGATACAGTGGTTCGGACATGTGTGTATTTTTTGCACATCCAATGACAACGGGCTGATAAGCTTCTTCGCCTGATAAATGATGGTGGGCAAGGAGTTAGGCTTCGGAAGCATGTTTGTCAAGAGACTCAACAGATCTGAGACCTTTGATGTATATTTCTCCATGTCTTGGCGCATCGTACATCCATGCTCTGTCCATTTTTAACTTTAACCACAAAATTAGATACGCCAATTAATTAATTTGAAAATCAAAATTAAAAAGATTTTTTTAAAATAAAAGAAAAATGGGCTTGTTATGATTATAATATGTCTACGCAATTGAATCTACATTGGAGCAAATTTATGGCTTAAAATAATATGAATTCATTACTCTCTCTACCTCTCCCTAGAGATCTATATCTAGATCTAGAGAAAAAATCCGCATTCACGATAAAACCTCCTAGATGCTAAAAAAACATCAAATTCTAGCTAGATTATTTTATATAATGTTAGAACCATGTGAACCTATACAATTGAATCAATATTGTCAACAAATTTTAGCTAATTCGAAGATCTAAATAGCAAGAACCATGAGCATCTCTAGATCACATTTAAACCCTAATTAAGCCTTAAATCTAAATCTAAACACCAAAAAAATGGTAGCTAGGGATGATATACCCTTACCTTATATGGCTCCTCTAAGGAATTAAAAAAAAACTCCCCCCCCCCCCCCACATTTTCCAAATCCGCCACCACCTAAAGCTCTACTGTTCGAACAGTAGAGCTCTCGATCTTACTAAACTCCACGATGGGGAAGACACTATTTATGAAGATATTTCCACAAGCACATACGGAATCACCTGTAAAAAATAATTTTCACAAGCGGTTCCTTACGTGAACCGCCTGTAGAAACATCTCCATTTTTCCAAGCAGTTTCTTTAAGGAACTATCTGTGAAAATGGAGTATTTCCACAGACGGTTACTTATATGAACCGTTTGGAAAAATGGAGATATTTCCACAGACGGTTCACTTTCCACAGGCGGTTCACATAAGGAACCACCTGTGGAAATTAGTTTTCACAGGCGGTCCACATCCGCACGGGATCGCAGCCACTTTCTCAGTCGGTTGGTCCTACGAACCATCTGTAGAAATGAAATCTAGCTATCTCGAAAAATAGCTTTTGTAGAAGTGACACTTGATATATTTATAAATACGGTAATATATTATCTATTTTAATAAATACGATATGATATGTTATCTATTTTTAAATTTTTGCCAACAACTAGCTTGTCTATATCCGGACCAAACCTGACGACACCATTTCTCCAGTGGCTAACCGTCAGAGTCTCCCGTCAAGAATAATCTTCTAACGGCAGAACGTCAGACAAATTAGCTTTCGCTGTGGTTCTGTCCCTGTATGCTGTTGTTTGACGGTTCACCGTCAGCAAATTATTCCTGACGGTTTGGTACTATTTCCATGACAGTCCTGTCAGTTTTTTCTTTTCCTGGTAGTGTTTAAAGGAATAACAAACAAGAGACATGAGTATCAAATCGCATTCACATGCTCCAAAGATGACCAAATGGGCCAATCGGATCGGCCTGGCACGGGCCCAGCTCGGCACGGCCTGATTGGACTATTTACTGTAACGGGCCGTGCCGTGCCGGCCCGCATGCCGAGTTAGCGGCCCACGTCACGGCCCAGCTGTTACCGTGCACGCGAGTTCTCGACGTCTTGATCCATGAATTGAAATATGAAATTAGTTTCTTGATGTGAAGTGGCTACTGGCTACTTGGCTAGCAACTAGGAAAAGAGAGATGGGTGGCCAATGAGAATACATGGAGTTTGAGATAGTATTTATAGGTCAAGATGAGAGGAGAGGTGGGTGGGGGTGGGGCCGTGGGGGTTATTTTAAAAAAATAAACAAAAAACATGAATAAAATAAAATACTTAAAAATAATAGGGGCACATGATTAATTCTAAAACTGAGCTTTATTGATAGGTTGCCTCATTAAAAACCTTTCTAGCAAAGGAAAAAAGAGTACAACCTAGCTCAGAAAATTTGAAATTACACGTTCTCATCAGCATCTAGATACAAATTTTGGAATGATTCTTCAAGCTCAGTGTTTTCTGCAGTGTGTTGCATTCGTGCTTCAGCTTGTTCCCAATCCTTTACTATGGTGAGTATTTCAACCATCTCACTTGACAGATTTATTCTTCTCTCTTCGATTATCCTTCCAGTAAGACTGAAGGTAGCCTCAGAAGAAACTGTAGATATAGGAACTGTTAACAAATCTCGCGCTAACAGTGAAAGCACTGGATAATTCATTTTATGCTCATGCCACCATTGCAGTATGTTGAAGTTTTCTTGTTCATGGTTGATAACGTCACTGCCGATGAAGTTAGTTAGCTCCCCTCCAGATGTTGGAATTCCGGTGCTCGTAGATGATTGTGACGAAGAGTCTGAACTTCTTGATGAAGAACCTGCACCAAATATTTTCCCCCACGTTGTCGTCTTCTTACTTGTTGTGGGTGCTAGTGGAGGTCGTTGCAGGCGAACTCCGCCATACTTTGTTTCATATTTACTATAAACTTTGAATAACTTAGAACGAATATTAGTATAATAATTAGAATAATCGTGGACAAGAGCATCACCTAGAATTGCGAGAACTCTACAGAAAGCTGTAATTTTAGCTCTAGGATCTAAAATAAAGGCAAAGACGTACAACAAAGGAATTTCTTTCCAATATTTTAAGAATTTAGATTTCATAGGAACTACACAATCTTTTAGAAGATTGTCATTTTCATAGTTGTTTAAATGAGTAGCAATTTCAATAATATTATGCACTACTAAACAAGATGTTGGATAATAAACTCCTGATAAACTCACAGTTGAATCATAAAAAAATTCAAGAAACTCCAGTATCCTTTCAGCAACATACCAATGCGCTTCCGTGAGTAAAGTTTGACCCCCATGCTGATGGTAATGTGTATGAATAAACACACCAAATGTGCTCTTATACAGTATAATATTTTTAAGCATCAAGAAAGTAGAGTTCTACCTCACCGGCATGTCCAGTGCAAACTTACGTGGACACACACCCATTGCAACACAATACTGTTTATATGCTGCAATTCGTTGGTTAGAGGAGTTCACAAAAGATATTGCAGTACGAAAATCGTCTAAGTATATTGCGACAACCTCTTCAAACCGGATTTTAATATAAGATTAATAATATGACAAGCACAACACTGATGTAACAAGAAAGATTCAGCATAGGTACTAAACAACGGAGTAAGAATATCCATTGCTCTAGAATTTGCACCGGCATTATCTAAAGTGATAGAAAATATTTTATTCGTGAGACCAAAGTCTGCAACTACTTGAGATATTTTTTCAGCAATATTTTCATGGTATGCGCATTGTCAATCAAACGAAAACCTATTATTTTCTTTTCTAATTCCCAATCATTATTAACAAAATGAGAAACCACACTAAGATAATCCTCTCTAACCCTACCTGCCCATATGTCCGAGGTCAAAGCAACTGAAAATATACATGTTTACAATATTTCTTTAAGCTTGTTATGACACGCATTGTAGTATTTTACCATATCCTTACTAGTTGTCTGTCTAGAAACATGTGTGAACTTAGGATTATGAGCTTGCTTAATGTAATCTTCAAATGCAGCAGACTCATCGATATTGAGTGGTAGATCCGCTCTTGCAATGAAGTGACATAGCTCTTTTCGAGCATTGGCAGAGTCGTACTCCCAATGACAAACAGAGCCGTCGGGGTTGTACTGCAACACCGTCTGCTTCATGGCTGCTCCACTCTTTCGCTTGCAACTTGTGGCGTGCCTCTTCAAGTGCCCCGTTCCACCCGAGGGCTTTGCAGATAATTCATGTTTGCAAATATAACACCTATCATACCTGACACTTACCCCATCTTCCTCTTTGTAGAACCTTTCAAAGTCTTGCCAAACTTTGAAAGTACCAGCTCTTGATCTTTTAGACCCGGTGCTTGCTAATATGTGCGCACTTGTAGAGCCTGACGATGGAACTGCTGCTGCATCACCTGCATATGAACTAACCGGAGGTTCACCGTCGGGTCCATCATCACCTGCAGCACTAGTATCAAAGGGGCCGTAGTCCTCTGTGAGTCCTTGGAGAAAAAAATCATGATCTATGGATGTATCATGGTCACCGGCATCCATGATCATTGTCAAATGACACTACAAAAATTGCAAATATTCAGAGTTAGAAATAGTCAAGTAATACTAATAATAAGATAAGACTCAACAATGATGCAAAAAAATCATCAAGATTTCTTCAACTTCAAGACAGCAGGTCAGCAGGATGACGGTTTTGGAATTGCTCAGATTTTTTTGCAACAATTCAAACTAATTTTGTCAAATTATCGCTAATTCTCAGGAACTTTGAGACAAGAATGAGATGAGAAAACAAGAGAGAAAATGGTATTGCTGGTGTGGAATGAAAGGGCAGGGTGCTCCTCTATTTATAGGTGAAAAATGGTGATTTTTGCAATTTTTTTCAAATTTTTTGGAGCTCAAACGGTCACAAAACGGCTATAAAATTAAAAAATATCGGGTTAACGGGTTAAACGGGCCGACCCGTTAACCCGCTTGCCCCAGCCAGCCCGCGCGCTGGGCCGTGCCATGCCGTGCCGACCCGACCGTGCCGTGGGCCGCCACGTGCTGAGCCGGCATGGTGGGCTGTGCCGTGCCGGGCTGGTCGTGCCGTGATGGGCCGGCCGTGCCGTGCTGGGCCGTCCGTGCCCGAGCCGTGCCGTGCCGTGCGGGCCGCCGCGTGCTCGAGCCATGCCATGCCGGCCCGACGCGACCGTGCCTCCTGGGCCGCCTCGTGCCTGAGCTAGACCGTGTCGACCTGGGCTGGGCCGTGCCCGTGCCGGCCCGACTCGGCCGGGCCGTGCCGTGCCGGCCCGCCGTGCCGCGCGCTCAGCCCAGGCACGACCCGTGACCTCGTGCCGTGCTGGCCCGACCCATCTCGGCTTGGGGCATGCCGTGCCTGGACCATGCCTACAGTGTCGTGCCTTGGATCGGTCCAGTAGACACGATCCATTTGGGCATCTTTAAACCCATGTTTGCAAACAAAGTGCATTTTCATTAGCACAGTTTAGGACCAGTTTAATAAGTTGTTACGATGGATTGGAACCCCAGATTGTCAAAGATTCCAATGGCAGCTGCTAGCTTGCGGCATTTGACTAGGATGACGTAAACATTGACTAAATATTGTCATCGACACAAAATGTATAGGACTGGATAGGTCCATATTGGCACATGCGTATACTATGCCTGTATGCGTGAGCCCGGCGGAATATCACTTGATTTCCTATCACTTTCGGTAAGCACCACTCTGATTGAGAAACGCCACTCGGATGACGAACTACTCGCCCTCAGGGTCAATGCAGATGGCCGGATTTTCGTTCGTATGCTGCGAAACGCCATCTTCCTCCTCCTCCTCCACGGCCCTTGGCTGGCGGCGGTTGAAGCCATGCCACTGCTCGCTTGCATTGCTGCACAATAACGCAGAGCCAGACCTTCTAGGATTCTTCGGTGCATCATCGCCTCCGCGGTCCGCGGGGAAGCGTGGATGGTCCACCGGGCAGCCAGTGAACTGGACGAGCACCTTCAAACCGAGCTCTCATGTCCTCCGCATGGTTCTGATTACAGATCGATCGATATGATCCAGCCTAGAAATTAAGGAATAAACAGACACATCGAGCTATCATGTTTTTAATATATATATATGCTTCGAGTCGATAGCCAGCACATGCAAAGTTGCTAAAATAGCTATTATTTAGGTATCTCCCCGAGGGGGGCGAATAGAAAAGAAACAGCAGGTATGAAAACCGATCGAGCTATCATGTTTGACTTTGCGAGTGGCGTTCTTCATTGCTCGGAGTGTAGCCTGCTTGCTGCCACCTGCAAGGAATAACCTGCCTGCTATAAGATGGCAGGAGAGATTGCTGATTGACTTATCGATTGAACTCTGTTGTGTGTGAGAGAGAGAGAGGCCATGGGAGAGGAGGAACAACGGAATGGCAATGGACGGAAGGAGGGGAGGAAGAGCAAGTATGCCGTAGCGTGCTCCATTGTTGGCTCCATCATCTCCATCCTCATGGGCTACGGTAATCTCTCTCTCTCCATGTTTATTACAAAACAAATTCTCAACATATCTAGTTCGTATTAGCCAGTGAATTAACCACCTCTCGGTCATGCCCTTCTAAAATTATTTATGGCTATGATATTAGTGGATTGAATTTGGAGCCGAAACCGCTTCCAGTTCATCTTGGTGGAGAATAAAACTATATGTTAAGAGAAAGTTTTCATGTAAATTGTTAACGAATTATATATAGGAAGTGTGGTGCTTGATTATTTTCATAAACTAAGTTACAACTTTAATGCGTGAAATTGAAATAAACCTAGACCGTCTAATGAGACTTGAAAGGTTCAAATACATCTTATTAGTTACTACCAACTGGTTCGCACAATATTCAATATTTTCTTAATCATGTAGTCAGTCGAAGTGCTGTTGAGTACTTGTTTTCCTTTTATTTTCAGTTGTGATAGCTTAGAGTGTCTGCGAAGTTCAACCAGCCAGCAAGTGTTTCCAATTTCACAAAGCAGCACCTCTAAATATTCATGCAAATACAGCAAGGGGTGAAGCGTATGGGAGGCAAAGGGGCCGCAGCCCACTTCTCCTACAGATTTCTTAACCAAATACTTATTATCATCACTAAGTACAGATACAAATATCAAAGCAAGGGATCTCGTAATGAGATAGTGGTTTCGTGAGAATATCAATTATGATCAAAATCCTAGTGTCCATAATACACACATCAGCGTTTTCTATGGTAAACTTTCTAAGACTGTGATACGGTGTTACAAATTTATCGGTAATAAAAATTTATCGGATGTTAGCAATAAACAGGATTATCGGATTTATCGGAAACCTATCGGCGATAAATAAAAAACTTTGGACCAAATTTAGAAACAAAGGCTCAATTTCTTTAGAAAATCACATAAATTATATTCAAATCATTTGATATAAAAAAATAACAGATAAATAAATTAGGATTGGAGGGGTGGTCTGGCGGGCTACGGCCTGTGGGTCGATGTTTTGTTGCTCAGGTGTTGGATCCGAGAATCAAAAGATGCTAAATTAAAAAATTACCAAAATTTTTAGCTGATAAGTGAATTTACCGGCCCCCGCTGATAAACAAGATTATCAGGTTTTTCAAAAAATTTCGACGATAAATTTTTCACTGTTACATTTCGAGACCAAGGAAATATCTAGTACACGTGAAAGTGAAGTAACAGCCGAGTCGATCGGTACATGCAGACACCGGTGTGATGAGCGGCGCCATGCTGTTCATCAAGGACGACCTCAAGACGAACGACACGCAGGTGCAGGTCCTCGCCGGCATCCTCAACGTATGCGCCCTCGTCGGCTCTCTCACCGCCGGCCGCGTCTCTGACTGGGTCGGCCGCCGCCGCACCATCTCGTTTGCAGCTTGGATCTTCTTCGCGGGCTCTGTCCTCATGGGCTTGGCGCCCAACTTTGCCACGCTCCTGGCCGGTCGCTGCGTCGCAGGCGTTGGCGTTGGCTACGCGCTCATGATCGCGCCCGTCTACGCGGCCGAGATTGCCTCCGCTGAGTCCCGCGGTGCGCTCAGCTCGCTCCCCGATATCTGCATCAGTTTCGGCATCCTCCTCGGCTACGTGGCCAACTACCTGCTCGCCAAGTTGCCTCTGGTCTACGGCTGGCGCGCCATGCTTGGGCTCGGCGCGCTCCCGAGTGCTGCGCTTGCTATCGGCGTGTTCGCGATGCCTGAGTCGCCTCGATGGCTCGTCATGCAGGGACGAGACGAGGAGTCGCTCGCCGTGCTCAGGCGCGAGTGCAACACGGCTGGTGAGGCTGAGGCACGGCTTGCGGAGATCAGGACCGCGGCCGGGCTCGCCGATGACTCCACCCCGGGCGAGCCCGCGCCGAACAGTAGCGGCAAGGGCGTCTGGAAGGAGCTGTTCCTGCACCCGACACCGCCCGTCCGGCGCATCGTCGTGGCAGCCCTCGGCGTGCACTTCTTCAATCACCTGACGGGCATTGAGGCCGTTTTGCTCTACAGCCCACGCATCTTCAAGGCCACCGGCATCGCCACCCGCAACGAGGTCCTCGCGGCGACCATCGGCGTGGGCGTGACCAAGACGGTGTTCATCCTGGTCGCCATCCTGCTGGTGGACCGCATCGGCCGGCGGCGGCTCTACCTTTCTAGCCTGGCGGGCATCATCGCCTCTCTGGCATTCCTCGGCCTCGGGCTCACGGTCGTCGAGCACTCGGCGCCCCACCACGCCGCGCAATGGGCGGTGGTGCTGGCCATCACCACGGTGTTCACCTTCGTGGCGTCTTTCTCCATCGGCGTGGGCCCCGTCACGTGGGCCTACAGCTCGGAGGTGTTCCCGCTCCGGCTGCGCGCGCAGGGCAGCAGCGTGGCCGTGGCCATCAACCGCCTGATAAACGCCGCCGTGTCCATGACGTTCGTGTCGCTTTACAAGGCGATGACCATCGGCGGCGCCTTCTTCGTGTTCGCGGGGCTGTCCGTGCTGGCCGCCGCGTTCTTCTACTTGTTCTGCCCCGAGACGCAGGGCCGGCCTCTGGAGGAGATTGAGGAGGTGTTCAGCCGTGGGTGGCGCGCGCGGTCATCGTCGGCCGAGGTGGAGTTGCCGGGGTCAACCGTCCCCGACGGCAACGGCAAGGCGGATGGCAATCAATCTACATAACTCGTATTATTCCCAAGGAACAGAAAGAAATCACTGTATAGTGACGACTACCATTGAGTGAGGATATCCAGCAAATCCTACTCAGTGCCTGCGTACCCTGCTGCCACAAAAACTCAAAGCTCAACCAACCTATGATGCGGTTCCCCTTTTTCTGTTTATATTTCAATTTCATATTTTTACGTTGCATATTTTTTCTGTTTATATAACTTTTGAGGTTGCATGCAAAAGCATGAAGACCGGTTTAAGGAATAAATCAATTTTATTCATGTGCTAAGCCCATAAATCAATACTAACACATAGTGATTTTCTTGGTAATGATTATTATAATATTCATACCTTAATCGAATAAAGCGTCTTATAAAAATGACGTTCGAGGATGAAAAACCAAATAACTCTAAATGAACTATAAATACTCTAATCATTTATGACTCTTGTGTATGTATGATCAGACGTAGAAAGTATCTTAGCGAACTTCTTAATACCTTCTCCGACTAAGTGTTTAGTAATAGCAAAAGTAAGTATTTGTAATACTCAGTAAGTTGTGAAGGAAATAATATGCATATGAAGGTTTTAATAAGGATATGACTATATGGTTCTTTTGCATAAATCCGTATTTACTTTAAAAGCATTCGAAAATCAATAGTATTTAAGTAAATAACTATAATTGATCAACCACCATAAGATTTTTACCATCCTGACTTAACCAACTTTCCAACACATCAATCAAGGTTCTCACCACCAAAGTTGAACACATCTCAATCATAGTTTCCACCACTATGATTGACAACACATCAACTATGATTCCCACCATCACAGTTGACTAAGCTAACCAAATCATCAAGTTCTAATCATGGTAGGTTTTTCATGTCACAAGTAACCATAAGTATGGCCGATTAACCAGTTTTACTCTCTGCAGAGATCACACACTTTACCCACAAGATGTTTTATCCCATTTGGTCGAGCATCTATTGGCCAACGGAAAACTCCTACATACTTTCAAGGTGTGCATTAGGAATCCACACCAAAGCCTTTACAATGCTCCTCTTAGCATGTGCATCCCCGCTAAGGTTTCATCACCGCATGAATACACCTCAACAATGGAAGGCCCCTCTTGTGCCAACGAAAGATACTGGAATTACACTTCTCTGTTCCACACCCAAATGGTCTACACCATGTTGAGTGTTTGCAAATTAATTACCTAGACTGTCCTATACCAGGCTTGTAGTTGCACTATTTACAAAGAAATATCACTCCATGAACCGGTCATAATCTCAACCATACATCTTGTACCGGTCTCATCATACTACATGGTCAAATCCCTATGCCATGTTGCTACAAAAATTATACTAACATCTTTTATCAGTATTGCATAGGACCATTATCAAATTTCGTAGAACAATTATCACGATCACCATCCCAAAGTAAGACTAAGCATCATCTACCCTTCCATAACCCAGACTATAACTATGGCCACATGAAGAACTAGGGTAAAACCTAACTCTTAGTATTCCAGATAAAATTATTAGCATGTATGTTTATAAAATAAAATATTTTGAAAACTAGGATAAATATGTTCAAGAACACAACTTGCCTTCACTGATCTCAATTGCGTCTTCGAAGTCTTGATCCTGCAACCCTTCTAGCTTCTTCAAAACGTTGATGTCTACTCACAACATACGTGAAAAGGCAACACATAAATGTCAAGATAAAAAAAGAACCAAATAACACTTATCAAACATCATCACACACAAGATCATGCTTTTCCAAACAATCAAGTGAAAGAATAAGTCAAAATGGAGCTACGGTTGACAAGTTATCTCTCCTACTTAAGAAAAACCTAATGTGTCCTATCATCCCGCATCATCCCATCGTCCGCCCCGCCCCACTTGTCAGCCTCTGCATCTTCGTCCTAGTCATTCTTTCGTCCACTTTGTCCGCTCCGCTTCGTCATTGGTGGGCCTGCACATCTTCCTCACCTTTGCAACACGCCCAGCGTGTCGCACCTCCGCTAATCCCCAATCTCACGACTCACGTTGTCCCCACCCTAATCGCCACTAATCCGATCCAGCGATCCACCGCCACCACGGCCTGCTCAGAGCACTGCCTCGCATCCACCATGGTGCGCCTCCCGAGCCGCTCAATGGTCTCTACGTCGCCTTCCCCGCGTCGCCGCTCCCTGTCACTGTCTCCCTCCCCACGCCGCCATCACCGCCGCGACCGCTCCCCAAGCCACTACCGCAACAACCACCGCCAGTGGTCGCCATACCGCCACGACCGAGGTCAGAACAGGGATCGGGTATGGGACCAAGACTTTGATCCACCCATCCGCGATGGTGGTGGCAGGGCGGGGCCTGGTTTGACTCCGACTATGACGATGACAAGGACCACAAGGGCCTCAGCTACTTTGAGTATCGCCGCCTCAAGCTCTTGAAGCTCTGCAATAGCATGAAGCGGTGCACCTGGGACATCACGTCCAACCCACCTCAGGTCGAGGGCAATGAGGAGTACTATGGTTACAAAGACGAGGAGGAGGAGAAGAAGGAATATACGGTGAGTCTATTCTGCACCTAGGCGTAACAGTGAACTACGTTGCGCCACCCTCAGTTGCTGCAGCCACCTTCGCACCACCCCAATTATGACTAACAAACTAGTCAGTTATGACGGCATATATAGGTGAGTTACGATCACATGATAAAAAGTGTATAATTACGACAAGCATTGTAGTTTACTGCTGCGCCACCCCAGTTACGACTAAGAAAATAGTCAGTTACGACAGCATAGATAGTTGAGTTACAATCACATGATAAAAAAAGTCAATTACAATAGCAACTATACTACTTTTTGGATCGTAATTGGGGTGTGCGCAGAGGTGACCCAGTTGCAATCACAGTTACGACTAAAAAATAGTCAGTTACGACAGCACACATAGTTGAGTTACGATCACATGATAAAAAAGTAAGTTACGATAGCAACTATACTACATTTTGGATCGTAACTGGGGGTGTGCATAGAGGTGACCCAGTTGCGATCACATGACAAAAAAGTGCATAATTACAACTAGATAAGGTACCCAGTTGCGACCATATATGTTTGTAGTAATTGACCTATCTTGTGAGTCGCAACTATACTTTTTTTTATCGCAACTGTAGGGTGGCGCAACAGTGAACTACAGTATGTCTAGGCACATAATATATATATATATATATATAGAGAGAGAGAGAGAGAGAGTACAGGGATGCTATTCTACAGCCCACGTCAGGCCAGCCATTTCTGCTGGCCCAGCCTGCCTAGCCATTTCTGCTGGCCCGCATGCCCTACATGTTAGGGGAACGGGTTGGCTATGCTAGTTAAAAAGAAAATTAAGCTACTGCATTCATCCAAGAAACCAAGCAAGTAGGAGATCATAGATCGTTACTACTTAACATGTAGTGCAGTGGAAGAAGAGTTAGAGTAGACCAATCCAACGTCATACGCATCAAACTCCTCGAGCAGCTTCTCGAATAGATCCGCGACCACCCCCGCGCAGGTGGTCACATTCCTCGACCAGCTCCGAGCAAGTGGTCGTGAATCTCGACCAGTTCCTTGAGCAAGTCTGTCGCGTCCTCGACCAGCTCCGAGTGGTCATGTCGTGCTCCACAACCAGGCGAGCAGGTATGTTGACCAAATGGATAGAAGCGGCACAATCTTCACGCCGAGGAGATCAGCGTCGCAATAGCAGTAGCGCATCTACAATATCTATACGTACTAGGCAGGTTCGCTGAGCGCCGATGTGCTAGCACCGCGTGCTCGGCTAGGGTTTTAGTAGATCGTGTGGAGGGTTAAAGCTAGGGTTTTATAGTGGCTCACATCTCTACATCTCTCCTTACATAGAGCTTGCTAATGGGCTCCCATATTAGAAGCCCTTGAGAACTCTAACACCTTATAAATCACAATTCAATCAAACTCATATACGAATCCAATTCATATTTTTTTGTTTCAATCCATTAAGTACGTGACCCATTAGATTCATGTACAAATGCCTACGACTCGGAAACCCTTTTCAAACCGAAATCAATAGCGGCTCCTAGCAGGACATGTTGACTCCCGAGTATACACAAAGATCATATCGGCTGAACCTTGATATATATATGCATCGATCCTTTCGTCTCACGATACCAGTCAAGCTCAAGACGAGATACGTGTCACCTTTGTGATAGCTCGACCATTCACTTGATCAAGTAGTGAATTCATCATTATTAACTCTTTAATCATATTGGTATGACCATGCACTTTCTCAATCCAACTACCTCGAGGAGTCAAGAGATATCTCTCCTGTTATCAAGGAGGGGCAAATTTCATCTTAATTGATTACACCCCACGACATGTTTATGACAAACCCAAAAACTACATTTATGACTATCCAGTTACAGAATCAATACACATAAAAATATTTTTGACAGTCCCAAAATATGTCACTACACATTTAGGAATCAAGAACGATCTCAGATCTAAGGATCCTACAGGTATACCATCTGAGATAATAACTGATGGCTCATCATAAATAACAATCACAGTAGTATCTCAAGGTGTATTTATCTAATATATTATGTTCTCTAACATAAATATCCATATTATTGACCTGATATCTCTATACCTATGATCGGTGAAACGTGATCATCAATCAACATATGTCCTAATCTTATGAATCATCACAATGATACATGACTAGAAATTAATTTAGAATAACATCGTGATACAAACAAAGAGTTCTACGAACAAGTCACATACTTACCGATCAATATAAATAACAATCATTCTTAGAATAACATATTATTTAAAAATACACATAAACATAAATGTAATACAATCATCTTTATAATTATTTTTAATATATCACCTTTACTGTGCGCACGTGCCCGTGCCCCGCGCCACGTGCAGCAGTTCCCTTGCCTAGCCCAGCACGTGCCCCGCGTCACGTGGTGGTGCCTGCCGTGCCAGCACATGGCCCCTGCGTCACGTGCCCGCCGGTGACACCGGATGAGTCCGCATGAGCTGGATTCATGTTAGCATTGGCAATTATATGTAAAAAGTGACTTCCTGCACAATACTGGAGCTTCATGGAACATTTGCGGCATCAGGTTTGCACCAAATATCACGTGTATAAATGGTTATGTTCTATTTCAGTAGTCATCTAATGAAGGAGACCAATTCGTTGGTAACTGCTGCTAGTTCACTACTGAAGCAAAAGGAAGAGAGTTACTCTACATGCTTTGTCTCAACATACTGATCATTAGATACAACTTAGTGAAACCTGGCAGGCTGCATCTCTTACACCTATTTTTGCTATGAGATAGACTACTGAAGCAGAACAGGATAAATTATTAAAGCATGAAATTTGGAAGAGGATCAAAAATTTACTACAGAACTAGGATATGATGATTACTGACACAATTTCATATGATTTTGGATGCTACAAAGAATAATAAAGTGTAAAATTTGCTATAGCTAGGAATCACTGAACTCTGAAAAATGCTAAAAATAACTACTGAAGGCTGAAGGATCAACTACTGAAAACATGAATGGATGAACTACTAACGCAATTTTCATATGTCTTGGAAGCCAAACAATTTAGGATGATTACTGACTTGGAAGTGACTACTGAATGGTTAAAAGAGCGACTATTGATACAAATTGCTATTACTCGGATCTACTGAACCATTGAAAGAACCAGTTAAAGTATTGAAATAATGCTATGTCTCAGAACTATTGAAAGGATAAACTATCGAACTATTAAAGGATGTACTACTGATACAATTTTCATATAACTTGGACGCTAGAAATTTGCTACATCTTGGACTACTGAGCCCTGAAAAAATGAACTACCGAATCATGAAAGGATGTTCTACCAAAGTAGGAAAGATAAACTACTAAACCATGAAGAATTAAGTACTTAAAAGATGAACTACTAAATCATGAAAAGCTGACTACTAACAGCCAATAGGTTACTTGTTTAGTCAAACCCTAGATTAGTGAAGGATAAATGATCAAACTACTTAAGCATGAAGGATAAACTACTTAAAAGATGGATAAACTTGTGAAGCATGATGGATTAACTACCGAACTATGAAGGATCAACTACTGAAAATAGGACAACTACTGAATCCAAATCATACAAAACTCCAACACTTTTCGAATCATAGTTAATGGAACTACTGAACAGCTCTTATTGATCATCTATTAACTAATTACTGAGTATCTACTAAAGGGCTACTGAACAGTTCCAAGTCATCTACTGACCAATTATTGAACATGTACTGAGTAATTACTGATCATCTACTGACTCATTACTAATCATCTACTAAAGGACTACTGAATCCATGTAATAGAAAATTCCAACACTTTATTGTTACAAATATATTTGATACACACAATAACAGCAAAGGTAAGGCAATTCTGACTGTTTGCTCATCAGTGACAGCTCTGTCAATAGTAGTACAGATTTCAGTTCCAAGACATTATTAATTCTGCAGCTCACTCAACAATGAGTAGTGTCTGGTGGCATGCTCACTTCAACATCCCAACTGAATATACCATAGCATGGAATTGACAACAATTTATTGTTTACAAATCAGAGCACGAACCAAAGTATATAATGATTCATGAACCCCAGTTTACAGACCATAATTTACAAGATAGATTTTCAACCATGATTTACTAAATCACAGTCCTCCACAATGAACTTTTAAGCAATAATTTTACAAACCTAAATCTTGCAAATAAAATCTCAGCTCACCGGTGGTCCAGCGAAGTGGCTACTCCTACATGGCCGGCGAAGAGCTCGAATCCTAGTTCAATACTTGGAAAATCGTTGTGGTGCTCCCTCAAAAACACTAGGAGGTCCCATGCGGTAGGCTGTGAGGAGATACGCTGCTTCGCCGCCGTCGGTCGACCACATATCCTCTACCGCAGTGGCACGCTCCGCCGTTTCCAGCCCTCCACCGCACCTGCGCACTCCTGGATCCCATTCCGCTGCCTGTTGATGGAGGCTGCGGACCCATCCTCGCCCGCTCCATGGGCCCCCGCTGCTGGACGTGTGGGGATGAGAAGATAGTTGCCAGAGGGGATGGAAAAAAGGTCTCAGGGCCATGGGACGGGAAGAGCCCACATTCGTTGTCGTTCGTCGAGTTTTTTATTTTTATATTTTTTTATTAAAAATTTAAATAAATAGATTCTCCGTAGGAGAAATTGCAAAACTAGGCTTCTACAGCCCTCTGAGAGGGCGGGTAGGCCACCTAACCGCCCCCTGAGAGGGCGGTAGGCCTAACCGCCCCCTCAGAGGGCGGCAAGGGGGCTAACGGCCCTCTCAGGGGGCGGGTAGGCCTAGAGAGGGCGGCTAACCCCCTTGCCGTCCACTGAGGGGGCGGTTAGGGCCTTTTTTCGGTAAAAATATCAATTTTTGTGTAATTCAAGAAATAAAAAAAGGGTTTTAAGAAAATTTAGAATTTATATTTGGAGTAAGTTATGTAATAGTCAGAGAATAAAAAATCAGTAATTAGCACTCGCAGCATATTACGTGGGTATGGGGTGCAAACGATGACAAACATAGTATTAAACATATGCTAAAAACATTACATAAGACTGTAACCGCGACGACACGACGAGGAAACAAAGGTGGCATGTACGGTTCGCACTAAGACCTACTTATTAGTGCGCCGATCCTAATCATAACATGCCTTAGGGAATGAAAGTATGTCGGGTTACATTAGATACTCTCTACTGAGTGCATCTAGGATACTTTCCCTTTCGGATGGCATCGGGACCTGCCGCCTTAGCATGGCGAGATCTCTCCCGCTTCCTTTCCCTCTCAGCCTCCCGAGCCTGAGCCATGGTACGGTCGTGCGCCGCCTTCCTCATGCGCTCTTCTTCCTCCCGCTTGAAGCGAAGTTCCTCTTGCTGTTGCTCGTACTCCCAACGTGCGTACGCTTCCCTTCTCTACCTCATGTTCATGTCGACCCACTGCTTTTGTGCGTCATTGTGCTCATTGTCGAGCCATTGAATAAAATCACAGAGTGGTGGAGGGGACTGAACAAATAGAACAAGATGAGCGGTTAGTAAAACAGGGTGCGAAATCGGAAGAGATGAGGTTGATATCTGTTGTCATACCGGTCGATAACTATTTGTTGTATGTTGAGGCTTGTCATACTCGTAGTTGGTACACATGAAGAAGCACAGCACATAGGTGTATGAGATGTCCTGCGACTCACGAAGCTTACAAAAGTCACCACAGAAGCACATTGGTGGTTCGAGACCTTCAGGTATGGTAGTCCTCCAATATTTTTTGGTGGGCTTGATGGAGCTGAGGAAGACATTGCACTTGAGAGATCTGAGAAATGAGTGGTGCATCAACGTAAGGAGGTTCGGCTATTTATGGTTGGGGGAGGCAGGAGCATTGGATTCGCTCTTGAAGAAAGGAGTGAGTGCAGGGGCGCAGCTGGTGGCAGGAGCATTGGATTCCATCTTGAAGAATGGGAAAGTTGTGTCATTGATGATGGTCAGAGATTCCACATTTATTGGTACCTGTGTTGTCATTTATTGTTTGAAAAAAGCTGGGTAGTGTTGTCACTTCTTGTCTAAAGCCTGCGCAAGGAGGCATGTGTTGCCATGTCATGGTTAAAGTCCAGTAATGTGGTCACTTCGTGATTAAAGTAACACTCACAACTGAGTAAGCGAGGTATCACTCGTTGCATAAGTTGTTTTGTAAGATATAATGACGACGACATAATGTAGCTTGTGGTCGTGTCGGATTAAGAAATGCAACTAGGATGCCATCGTTTTGGAATACGAAATGCAGTTACGACATGCTAAGTGGACCATAAAGAGTAAACGTGTCTGAATACGTAGGAGTACATCGCGAAGCGAATATGCATATGTAAGTTACATAAAATCTAAAATTCTACTGCTGCCTCCCTCGTTGCCGTCGCACGTGCGCCCCATCGTGGTCCCGATGCCGCTGGTTAACTCTCACGTGACCCCTGGAGTAGGTGAGGGGGTCGGGTGGACCAACCTGTCTGGTAGGCCTAGTAGGGGGCACCGGTGTCGAGGCCTCGTCCTGCGTGGGCTGTATCCGAAGGGGAGCACTGGGTACCTGGGACCGTTGGAGGACGTCGTAGTCAGGTGTGCCCCCGAAGAAGCCACGAACGAGGTCGTATGCGGCGTCCGGGCCAGCCTCATCCTCCTGACTAGGGTAGGAGGACTGTGAAGGCTCTCTTGACGTCCATGTGTACTGGCTGGAGGGGCCTATGAACAAATAATTATGTTAGATACAAACAATGTGGTATTGGAAGTAGTACTAAAAATTGTATAATTGTACCTGCGTGGTATGCCGGTGCAGCAGAAGAAGGCCATGCTGTCGTGCCGTAGTATGGCTCGAACGTTGCGGGTGGGGTCGGGCGTGGGGCCGCTGAAGACGGACCGGCCTCATCACCGAAGTAACCTGTCCACAATATTAACTTAATTTGCTGAAAGTATTAAAAACTGGGATGAAGGGAGCCGCCAGTACCTGAGGGTGGATGCACATGGCTCGATCTTAAGGTATGATAATTCTGGACATACATTCTGAGCATTCTGGAGCTTGTTATAGCTAAGATGCAAGTGCTGGAGCTGACCAAGGTTTCCTCAGTTGGAGCTACATTGAGGCTTGTGTAGGTGCACCTAATGAAAGTTTAATAATCAATGCAGTAGTAAGTAACAAATATTGTTGAATGTCGTTCAAAATTAAAATTCGTACCAATTTGCTCCGAGCCTCCATGACGTGGTAAAATGGGTCGTGTGGGTGCCGACACGAATGAACGACGGTGCACATCTGACCGCCGAGACAACTCGGCGTTGACACCACTAGACCTGGGAGGTGCCCTTGCTACATCTGTGGTGGATCGGCAGGAGGTAAGCTTTAAGGCGCGCACAGTCTTGTCGAAAACCCGCTTGATGAAGCTCGCAACATCCGATGCACTGAGGTGCTGCCCTTGCCGGAGGTGGTCCATGGCACCAGCTGCATCCTTATGTACATCATAAATGATATCTGCCTGTGGATACGAACAGGAAAAAATAATTACAATATACGGTTTTGTTCGTTGAGTATGGACTACTGACTTCAAAGAAAAACTTACCGCTAATGCAGCATACTTGTCCCAATGCACTGGGTATGCCTCCGTTGTCAACGCGATGTGGGGCCGGACACCCTCAGGGGTGTAGGTGACCCGTGTGTGAGCTCATGTTGCCACGTAAGAGGCCAAGCGATCTGCCCAGAGGTTGCCAGCTGGTTGGCCTTTGCGTGTGTACCTGCATTTGAACCATGGTAAATGTAAGTCATAGTAAAACGAAGGTTATGAAAAATTTAATTTTGCATATGTACCTAAGGACGTGCACGGGGATGGTACGAATGTGGACGAGAGGGAATGCCTGGTGACGGCCAAACTGCCGCATGACGCGGTGCGGTGAGTATTCTTCGACGTAGATGTCGAAGACAAGCATCTTCTTCGTGAGCCAGTAATCCTCGTCGCGGGTACACAACGGTGACAAACCCAATCCTGCACACCCTTGCACGACCAAGATGTTGTAAGGCTCCCATACCACGTCATCTGGACGTAGCCTGTCGAACTGGGTCCGAAAATGCTCATAAGCGCTGCGAGGCTGCTCATGCGCCCAGTGTGGCTGCGTGACAAACATCGTTACAAATCATTAGAGGGAACAAGCGTGCGAATGAAAGTGTTAATATAAAATACGTACCCGACGATGGCACCACATCGAGGCCATAGTAGGCGTGTCCTTGTTCAGATTGCCGTACCATTCCTCGGGGTACAGGGAGTGGTACACCACAAGCCTGCCTATGGCGAAACGCTCGTATGACCACAGCTGCAGAAGAAGTGGACACCCGACAAAAGTGGCTAGTGGCTCTTTCTTCGTGCATGCATCGCAGAGCGCCCGATACGTCGTAGCAAGGACAGTGGATGCCCAACTGAACTGCAGTACCTCCTTCCCATCAGCATCCGCTATCAACCTGGCGTACGGCACAAGCGTCCTCACAACCAGGTGGCCTTGCCCACTGGTGAACATAACCCACCCAAACAACCAAAGCAGAAAGGCCTCCAAATGCCTGAAGACCGCGTATGCGTTGGCATGGGGGTGTATGTACGCCGGCTGCAAATATGACTGGTGTCAACAACGATCATTACTACATACTAGAATAGTAAATGATAGGTTGTATTGTACCGAACCTGAAACTGTAGGATCCACTTCTTCGTTGGCCCTCGTGCATCGGACAAGAACTCAGGCACGTAGGGGGGGGGGGTGCGTCCGCCTTCCGCTCCACCGGGCCAAAGCGCTAATGCATGACGTTGATCCAGTCAGCATCCATATCGATGACCCCAACTGCAGCTCCCGCGCAAGGTAGGCCTAAGAGGTAGGCTACGTCCTGCAAGGTCGGGGTCATCTCGCTGCACGGGAGATGGAACGTATGTGTCTCTAACCTCCATCGGTCGACCAGGGCTGCTATCAGCGACCGATCAAAGTAGAAACGACCCGTCGCTGCCTCGGGGTTCTCCATCGATCGAGCCTCGACCAACCGGCAAAGCGGTAGGAATCCTGCTGCTGCCAACCTACAAGTATTGCAATGAATCTTCATATGTTCCAAACCTCATCTCAATAGCCTTTTGTTTCGCCCTTCATACCTTCGCATAGTTTATTGTGTACTGGAACCTTTGCTCAATAGCACGGATTATTGATCGTGGCTCATACCTTAGGTTGTCCACAATCTCCCCGTACATAACATTTGCAATGAAGGTAGATGACAGATTCCGGTGGGCGAACTCTATTTCCTCAATGTGACAATTATGTTCCTTAACTATTGAGCATTGCCAATAGTCTACCCATTTCCCTCTGAATGCGTGCACCCGCCAAGGACACTGCGGCACCAAACACTTCACATTGTACTCCCTTTTACTGGATTTAACAATCTTGAATTGCCTCCGAAGAGACAACGACCAGAATTTCACTGCATCAATAACTGCCTCCTTTGTAGGTTACATAGCACCCTGTGACACCTCGTTCTCATAGTACTGCCACGGTGTCCGGTCAGCCTCGCTAACCACCAGCTTCGAAAATTCATGATCCCTCCACTCTGCAGGAACTAAAGCATTACCCTCCTCGTCAGATGAATCCCCATCGGCAAGGCCTTCCTCCAACTCTTCATCCTCCAACTCTATATCTTCAATGATGCTAAGGATGTGCTCCCCTTCATCAGCTACACCCATCGGTTGCAGCTCTGGAATATCACCAACATCCTCCCTGGACCCGACATTAGCTGCATCTGATTTATCTTCCACTGCCTTACTTTGTCCTGCTACTGCTTTCGCAGAGTTCACCTCAGTTTGATCTTTCAGGTACGCCTCAGCTAACAAAACCAGCGGCAGGTCACGTTCACAACATATATCTATATACTGCCTCCAAGTTGATGTGGCTTCAATGGGAACAAGCTCACCAAAGTATCCATGACTAGCACGGCTGAGGACAGCTTTCAACTTCAACTCATGTTGATGCGGATCCAGTTGAAAAAACCGCATGAGCTATTTGCACACACCCGCAATGGTCCTCTCATTAGCTTTACTAAGACCCTTCATGACATGACGAAATCCAGACAGATCTACACCATTAGAACCGTACCTAATTTCACCCTCACCATAATATATCTGAAAAATTAATTTATCTGTCATCCCTGAAAACACCCACAAATATAACCAATGTTAAGACCAACAAACTATATTTCTAATTATCGGATAAAATAATTTACCGACACCGATTCATACATAACAATAGGTTTTCAATACTAGTCCTAACCAAACTAACCTATAAATATCACTCTATACAATCTATATTTACTACCTATTGTACCGTATGCAAATTAAACGCTACCATTTTCTAAATGCTACATCGTAGGTTCGCAAATTATCATATACTGCTACCTCCTATATCGCACATTACAACCCTACAATTATTATTCAATAAAATCTACATTTCCAAACCTAATATAGTAAAAATAATATTCTATATTTCACTGCTATCGTACAATTTTCTAAGTAAATTTGACAATTTTCTAAACCATAGATCATACATGTCTAAAATATATGTCATATACTACTACTGCACTAATTAACAACAATCAAAAGAAAAAAAAAAGACTTACCCGAAAATAATCTTCGAATCCGCGGCTCAAATGCAGCAGGACTTCACCAGGCTCTCTTCCTCCCCTCTCCTCTCCTCTCTTCTCCTCTCTCTTCTCAACGTTTTCTTTTTTCTGAATAAAATGAGATTTTGGGCTAATTTTAGCCCTTTTATAGAAGAGGCCGGAGAGGGGGGGGGGGGGGGAAGCCGAGCAGCGCAGGCGGGAAGTCCCTTACCGCCCCCGAAGAGGTAAGGACCCCTACCCGCCCCCTCAGGGGGCGGTAAGGTGGTTGGCATGGGCGAGCAGGCCGTACCCGCCCTCTGAGGGGGCGGTTAGGCCTCCCGCCCTCTCAGGGGGCGGTTAGGTGGTCTAACTGCCCTCTCAGAGGGCTGCAGCCCTTTCAGTGGGCTGCAGGCGCCTAGTTTTGCAATTTTTCTTACAGAGAATCTATTTATTTAAATTTTTAATAAAAAAAATATAAAAATAAAAAAACTCGTCGTTCGTCCACCGTTGCTCCTCACAGCTCGCCGCCGGCGCATCTCAACTGGCACGTGAAATGGGGATGCAAAGTCGGTAGGAAACGGGGCAGCCTTGCGGGTTGCTTGGTTAGATCGCTCGGGTCGGGCATGGGATGCGGGCTGGCGAAGGTTAGGGTAGCGCGCTGGCGCTTAGCTTACTGGTCTGGTTGGGTCGGTTTGGCTAGTTAGATTGGTTCGAGGCGTAGAATATTATACTACACCATAAAGATATAATAGCACTTATATATATACATATATATATATATATACATTTATATCTACACAATAGCACTTATATATATATATATAAATAAATATAATTTCATTCACAGTACTTCTCCGGTCTAACGGCCGAACAAACGTCATCTGGAGAAAGAGAAACCCGGCGTCTAATTATTGCAACATTATAATACTATTAATTTTTCCCAATGATTTGTTTATCTGCAGCTGAGTGATCTTGATTACATTCCGTAGACTAGTCAATTCAATTCAAAGTGTACTTGCGTACTCGGACGGACGTACGGTGGACACTGAGGTCAAGTCTCCGGTGGATGCAGGCACGGATCCAGCTATATAATCCATCGATAACGAAAAGCCCCGATGGACCAAAGTGGTGTAACGTCAGTAATTTTGTTTAAAAAACCAAACACATTACATTATTTTCCTTGTAGTCTTGCTATTCGTGGAGCTGGCTAAGTTGCTAGGAAGCTTCTGGCGGAGAAATTTCATAGAAGAGGAGCATATATATTCATTTGGCTTGCTTGGGTCCATGCATGCATGCATATTGAAAGTGTACATATGTTTTCAACCAGCTACAATTATGTTCTTAATCAAGAATACCCCGCAGGGAGCTTGCTTCTAGTATTTGTTTACTTGGTGTGAACTCAAGTACTATTCTTCAGCAAACTTGCACTATCTATGACATTATCTCCTAAAAGGAGGGGCATGTTGACCTAGAAAAACAGGATTACAGGAAGGCAGTCAGTCTATCTATCCAACTTGCACTATCTATGACATTATCCGTAGATCATGATACATATGCACATTTATCTTTTATTGGAATCAAATAGATAGATATATTGTTTCGAATTAATACATTTTGACCTACTATCAACAAATCAGTAGGCAGCATAATTATCGTCGTCGTGGAAGCATTGTATATGCACATTTTTAACAAACTAGTCTACGAAGAACATATTGATAAATGTCGTCATAGTTAAACTCTTTCTTTCTTTTTTGCTTTGGCTACGGCTTATTGAACAAGTGTTATTGTTGCTGCATAAAGCAACAAGCAACACAAACAAAGGACAAACAGATCCTTATCTAGACTCTAGAGCACACATCAGACATAGAT
The DNA here is from genome assembly GCF_958298935.1 of Phragmites australis. Lineage (NCBI taxonomy): Eukaryota > Viridiplantae > Streptophyta > Magnoliopsida > Poales > Poaceae > Phragmites > Phragmites australis. The sequence goes on along the minus strand of NC_084941.1, from coordinate 15,967,827 downwards.
ATTCGTCCGTCCCAGATCAGCTGTACAAACGAGCAGGAAGCAACGTGAAAATTCTGTGCCGGGCGATTCAACGCGATTGATGAGAAAGTAAAGTAGCGAGTGGCATGCTGCTGCTGCTGCATCTGCATGGGCACGTCGTGTGAACGCGCCCGTACGATCCTGTGGACACCGGTGCTTTTCTTTTCCGCACAAGCCAAAGGCGAAGCCAAAGCCGCCCCCCATCGAAGCTAGTCTCCACGACACGTGCGCCCCAGTAGATCATCACACAGCAGGAGCCGACGTGGACGCGAGTGACCTCAGCTGCCAGAGCAGCGCGGAGACGAAAGCCCGAGAGGATCACGCTGGGGGTAGGGTTACATATATCATCGATAATCGCTTATTTATTATGGTTATCGGACAAATCGGTTCGCACCGTTTTTATAAACCGAGCGGTTACCGATCAAACTTAAATTTAAAATTAAAAAAAATAAAAAATTTGATAAAATTCGACCGGTTTCTACCGAATTTCACCGAATTATTGTGTGTTTACCGTGATTACCGCCGTCAAGCGGTTTTTAAGGTAAAACGTATTTGTAAACCTTAGCTGGGGGTGTGGTGGAGCCGCTGATTGTGGGCGGGTTTACACGTTAACTATTACAAGTAACTGTAGAGAGATAAAAAATAAAGAAAATAAAAATTCTTATTATTGAGAATAAAAACTCTTGTTATTGAATCATGAGGTGTTTACGTATTTATATATGCTGAACAAATATGATAAAATGATATATCTATTGAGGAGACCCATTTGTAATGGACACAACTTTTGATAGTTGATAGTGTAATTGATTATATGGTTAAATACCTAGAAGTTATCTATAGGTGTTTATTCGTTACACTCTCCCTTGAGCAATTTAGTCATCCGTATACATCACGTAAAAACTCCTCCAAAAACCCTTTGAGAAAAGCTTAAGAAAAAATATAATATGGTGATATGCCATTGAAACTCCTTTGAAACCTAATGGAAAAAATAAGAAGAAAATGATACATCATATATTGATTATTATCTCATTGTAAACTCATTTGAGAAAATCTTGAAAGGAAAAAAGACATAAGAGAGTTTAGAGAACAATAGGTATGATCTGTAGATCAATATGCTTTGATAGCTGCTTTAAAAATTCCAGTAGGTAAAATAGGAGATATGACACACACATATATATAAAAATAGCCTCATTAAAACTTTTCCAAAAAACCTTTGTGAGTAAAACTCATAGATGGAAAAAGATTACAATATGATATATGAATATGTTATAATTCAGGAGGAGTCTCCTCTTGAATCTTGTAAATCCTAAAGTCATTGCACACCAATTTCATAAAGAAATTTTTGCAATGTAGAAGTTTGTAAGAACTTTGTGAATGAATATGCAAGGTTATAATATTTTAGTTTGCAAGATGTTTATCTCCTCACTTTATTGTAACTCATGAGGATAAAACCATTTTGAGGCAATATGTTTAGTGATATTGCTTTTTATGTAATGCGTTTGCATCTAAGCAACACAAGCAACATTATCTTTGTAGATAATAGTTGATGATTCAATGGAACCAATACCACTGTTGTATGTGGTTGATCATTCTACGAATTCATACATATATGATGTTTTAGAATGATAGGTAGAATTAGCCACTGGAATATATTTTGATAACTCCTATGAGAAGGCTATATCACTATAAAACCAGACTGTGATATGATGTATTAGGGATCATTTATATAGGCAGTGAATATCTCATTATGGTCATATCTTGATTTTTTTCTGATAGAATAAATTTAGATCTTTGGTGCCATAAAGATATATGCGGATATCCTTTTTTGACTCCCACCTAATAGTGTTGTTAGAGCACCGCTATTTGAGCTAGCAATTATCTACAAATAAAATACCATGCATATTGCGATTTGCAAGATATATGAGCACTTTGATGACACTAAGATATAGAACTTTAGGTTCAATATCTACTACTGTAGAAAGGGTCATCCGCATCAGCTTATCAGTACCTATTAGTTCAAAACTGACATTAATAGTGCATTAGTGTTGGTTCGTAGCACAGTCAGGTAAAAATCCTGAAGACGGATGCGACGGGAAGAAGTGGCATTTAGAAGTGTTGCTGACTTTACATTTAGGTTTCGTCCATTCGAGTAAAAATTGGGACTGATAAGTATTATCAGTACCGGTTTATAATAAACATCAGTACTGATAGTATCTGTGTCGGGCGTCTTTTATGAACCGGCATTGAAAGCGAGAGTCAGACCTGAATTTTTTATTATATTCATTTAATACTTCACAGCTTGTATTTGCTCTCACGGCTCTCTCACACACTCACGCGGCTCTCTCTCTCTCACTTATCTCTCGGTCTCTCTCTCTCTCTCTCTCTCTCTCTCTCTCTCTCTCTCCATACGCATCTCGGCCTCCTCGCCTCTTCCGCCCTCGCCCTCCTCGCCGACCTCACTGTCCTCACCCTACTCCCCATCCTGGCCTCACCGCCCTCGCCCTCCTCCCCATCCTGGCTTCCTCCTCCCTCACTGCCCTCCCTATCTCCTCTGGCTCGATCTTGTTCTTTCTCACTCCCTTATCTCTTCACTAGCCTCTCTCTCTCCCCTCACTGTCCTCCCTCTCTCCCCCCCTCACTGGCTTCCTCCCACCCTCCCCACCAGCAACTCTGCCCCTTACGAGATCCACGGTGGGCTCCGGCCATGGATCTCGCTAGGTCAGAGATCCACGCTGTGGGTGGGTATTCTTCTCCCTTGAAGCGATGCCAGGTATGCTCCAGCGTTTGTGTGTGTTATGCGTCGCCATTGAAGTGATTCGGGGCTCCAACACTTGCGTGATGCCAAGTATGCTCTGACATGTGCGTGTGTTATGTGCCGGCATGTGTTTTTCTGCTGTGCTTGCTGATGTGTGGGCTGCCGTTACGCTGGTGTGCATGCTCAACTAGCAGGTCGTTGCCATTCTGATAGTTGGCTGGCGTGTCTGGATGGCTAGCGTGGTGGTGCCATTGTTGTCCTGTGTGCGCTACTGTTGTTCTATCAACAGCTGAGGTGCTTGCTCACTTGTGATTTTGGCTCCCAGTTGATGTCATCATCCATATGTGCTCTGGTTGGTCGTATGTGTATCGACCGTCGTTGATATGATGCCATCGTCCATGATGTCGGTGGGCTCCGATGTGGGGCAGTGACGGGCTCTGGCTCAATGCATTGAGCCAACTCGTTTGCTGGCCCTTTTTCTTTTTTTAATTTCTAGAAAACCTCAATAGTATTGGTTGTTAAGCCAGCACTGATAGTTCTTGACTATCAGTTTACAGTGTCGATTGCAATACCAGGCACTAATAGCGATTTTCAACCAGCATTGTTGACCCTTTTTGTTGTAGTGATCTTTTCATTGTCAACCCAAGGTATGAATGGATCTTGATTCATATTTAAGGATCAAATTACTTTAAGTGTTTTGATGATATGATTGTCCAATATCATTTGGATATTGGTGGACTGATGGATAAATACTGTTGAAGGAATATGTTGAAGTTGTAGACTTAAGCGAAATTTGGTTTTACCCAAATCATTCATTCATCTTAAGATGATTACATATTTTGCCGTGTGTGGTTTGGAGATGATACAAAATTTTATTGGGATTTCATTATGAACACACATAAGCAATCATCGTGGTTGGAGTAACCCTTCTATTGAAGCGACTCATTTAGTCAGTTATACTACAATTAACTTAACTACTTGAAGTCATGAAACGACTTAAATTATACACAATATATATTGTGATTTGTATTTATACTCAGAATACGAAGTTCATTAGATATGCCAATGATATTGAATATGAGAATATAATTTTCACACATATCATAGGGTATATAGCATCGTAATTGATGTCAGATCTCTGTGTGAGCCCTTGTGCTTGTAGCCTCGCTATTTCACCACCAATTTTGCTTCCGTAGGAAAGACATTGTGTTGTTGAGTGAAAGCAAATCTCCTTAATTACCACATTTGGTTTGACCAATTTGAGTGCTGAAACACTCTACATAGGACTTTTGGTATGGATTCAGTTGAAGGTGTACAACAATTTTTAGGAGAAATATATGTCGATAATTTATAGTCTTTGTATTGATTGATTCTATGAATAAATATAGTTTGTGTAAGTATTATCCTATTTAACTCTGTGTATTACCCAAAACAATAGAGTTAGGGTGTTCTAATGACCCATCGTTTGAATTTGTGTATACATTTGTGCTGAGCATTTGGATGATAAACATCCATAGGTGTTACATAGTGAATATCCATAAGGTGTCTATCAATTGTATGTTGATTTACATTTATTGTCTTGGAGGATATTCTCCCTTGTTTTCGAGAATGCTTGCAAGAAGTTGTATCCTTTATGATCATAATTCTCCCCCTCATATTTTGATTTGGGAGTTGAGTGATTTTGTTTGGTATCTCCACTCTTTCTATCACATTAATAGCAGGAATCGAATTTGATGACACATTTCTGATGAGTAAACGCATATGGCAGATTATTTGTAATATGTCGTAAATACAAGATGTTATGACTAATAGTTCATATCTCTGGTACATGAATATAAGGACTAAATGTGAATATGTGTGATATTCTTTTCTGATTCTTGACATTCTTTGCAGTATTAATCTCCCCTTAATGGTGAGAATTATCCATAAAATGTTATGAGCATACGGGCAATGAATAAGTCACTTGTGAGGTACTTGAGGTATATAATTGACAAATAATTATACCTCATATGGATCCTCAATGCCCTTTGATGTATATTGTACAGTGGTGATATCGGTATGTACAGAACATAACCGATTCGCAGATTGGAAATATTTGGTTGAGGGCAAATTTTCACGTACTAACTACAATGGAGGGAGGCGTATGATTGTTGTTGGATGAATTTAGATTAAATTTGCGGTGTGTAAGGCCGCATGGAGCCAATATGATGTTGGCAAATTGCAATTCTATGGCTGATCATACAAATGATTTGATTCTCCTTATGAGAGATTCAGTTATACCATTATGAGTATGGACATAATATACTTAATGTTGTAGTGCCCAAAACTAAACTATTTTATGTAAATAGATTTAATCCTGCGTCTAGAATTATTTTCTCTAATTTTGATAATTAGGGCAATGAGTTTGGCATAAGTATGGTGCCTTATGTATAAGGGACACGTATGGAACTATTTTGGAGATGTATCAATCAACATTGTAGAGTATCTAGATAGTCCATAAAATTATTGAATAGAGCCACATATTTGTTCTTGAATGCATTCAAGAAATTAGATGACGCATTATGAATTTTAAAGTAAGAGGGATTTAAAATTAAATTCCCTGTGATACATGCGGTGCACACAGATATAAGAATTTTGGGAATTGATGATGTGACTAATAAAATTGTTAATAATTTTTCTCATCGTCTCTAAGGTAGAATGACAAAGGCAGATATGATTACATCTACCTATGTGGCACAAGTCTGAGTCCTTTGAAAAGTTCAAGGAGTTTCCGAATGAAGCACAAAATCAACTTAGCAAGACAATTAAATTTCTACGATCTGATCGTGAAGGTGAATATTTGAGCCATGAGTTTGGTGATCATCTAAAACAATGTGGAATTGTCCCACAGTTGACTCCACCAGGGACGTTTCAATGGAATGGAGTGTCTGAACGGAGGAACCGGACTTTGCTGAACATGGTTCGGTCCATGATGAGCCAATCTAATCTTCCATTATCCTTATGGGGATACGCTCTAGAAATAGCTGGGTTCACTTTAAATAGGGTTCCATCTAAAGCTGTAGAGAAGGTACCATATGAGATATGGACCGGGAAGCGTCTCGGGTTATCTTTCTTTAAGATCTGGGGTTGTGAGGCCTATGTAAAACGTTTGACATCAGATAAGCTCACTCCCAAATTAAATAAATGCTTCTTTGTGGGGTATCCTAGGAAAACCAAAGGATATTACTTTTATAATCGGGAAGAAGGCAAAGTGTTTGTCGCTCGGAATGGTGTTTTTCTTGAGAAAGAGTTTCTCTCAAGGAACATCAGTGGAAGCATGATGCAACTCGAAGAGATTCGGGAACCATCAGAAAGTGTTTTAGCTCCTACTGAACCACAATTGGATGTTGCAGAATATGTTGTCGAGACACCAGCCCCACGACGGTCGGAAAGGATCAGTCACGCACCTGAGAGGTTTATGTTCCTAACTACGGAGCAGCATGATATATTGTTGTTGGACAATGATGAACCTAAGACCTACTCAGATGGGACCGAACTCTGAGAGATCGCTTGGAGCCATGAGATCCGAGATAGAATCTATGCATGATAATCAAGTTTGAAACTTGGTTGATCCACCTGATGGTGTCAAAGTAGTTGAGTACAAATGGGTTTATAAGAAAAAGATAAAATGTTGATGGAAATGTTCACATCTATAAGGCATGATTGGTGGCAAAAGGTTTCAGGCAGATTCAAGGTGTTGATTATGATGAAATTTTTTTGCCCGTCCCAATGCTAAAGTCTATCCAGATCATCCTAGCAATTACCGCATATTATGACTATGAGACATGACAGATGGATGTCAAAATGCCCTTCCTTAATGGAAATCTAAGTGAGGATGTGTACATGACACAGCTTAAAGGTTTTGTCTATCCAAAAAATGCTAGGAAGATATCCAAGCTGCAAAAGTCCATCTATGGGCTGAAGCAAGCTTCTCGAAGTTGGAATCTTCATTTTGATGAGGTGGTCAAAGGGTTTGGTTTCATCAAGAAGAGCCTTGTGTTTACAAAAAAGCTAGTGGGAGCGCACTTGTGTTTCTAATCTTGTATGTAGATGACATATTATTAATCGGGAATGATATTAAGATGCTTGATGCTGTTAAATATTCATTGCAAAGGAGTTTTTCAATGAAAAATATAGGAGAGGCAGCATACATATTAGACATAAAGAACTATATAGATAGGTCAAGAAGGTTGATCGGATTAAGTGAAAGTGCATCTAGACCCCTTGTGGGTTTTAGATAATTGATGATAAACGATTAAGGGACTAATGGTTTTATCAAGTATATGAACAGGTTTTAGTCCCGTTGAAAAAGGATAAAAGAAGTCAATGACCCTCAAAAACAAAGAAGAGACATGAAGAAACTCTTAGAGTCCAACTTGTTTTAATTTGAATTTTAGTTTTAGAAATGTCGTACTATTAAGAGGGATGTTTTTTGTAGTTTTGGTAGTGTCTCAGTGATCAAAGTATTTTATGAAAACTAATTTTTAAGAGACACCATCACTCACGAACACCAGGAACATAGGCCAAATTTGTCTAGTTCCGGAGTCTCTTGGTTGGTCTGGAAACTCCAGACTCTGTAGGTGTTCCGGAGTCTCCGAGCGAGACTCCGTGAAGAGCTCTCGGTTTGGCTTTATTTCTATGCCCGGAGTCTCCAGGATAGCTCGGATACTATCGACAATGCAAATGTTTCGGAGCCTCCGAGTGAGTCTCCAAGAAGAGCTCTTGGTTTCGATTTAATTTTAAGCCCAAAGTTTCTGAGTTAGCTCGGATACTCCAGATGTTGTTAAGTCTCGGAGTCTCTGAGTGAGACTCTGAAATAGGCTCTCGGTTAGCTAAGATTTTTAGCCGGAGTCTCCGAGTTGGTCCGGAGTCTCCGAAGTCTGATGCTTCTGGTTCTTCCAGGAATCCTTCGAATTAGGGTTCTAGCCGGTTTTTCTCAAAGTGTTAACCGAAGACTCCAGGTGAACCCGGATACTCCGGGTCAGTGGAACGGCTAGTTCTGACAGGTCAGGTGCGTGGTTTTCTGTGCTAGCTGGAGACTCCGAGTGAACCCGGATACTTCGAGTATGTTTGAATTGCACAGTAACGGCTAGTTTTGGGGGGAAGAGTATAAATACCTCTTCACCCCCTCTCATTCAATGTTTGCTGAACCACCAGTGCATTCACTCTCTCTAGAGCATTCAATAGCCCTCCCAAACCCCTCTAGTGCCCAATCTTTGCTAAGACTTGTGAGTTTGATTTGGGGAGTGAGATTTGGAGCGAGAGAGCAAAAGAAATTCTTTGAGCATTTTGAGTTCTTGCCAAGCTGCGAATTGCAATCTTTTCTCTTAAAGCTTTGTACTTTTAGACTGCAAGAGGTCACCCGTAGAGCACCCAATCGTTGTGGAGTGCCACAGGGAGTTTGTATTACCCACATTTTGAGTAAGAACCCTAGCTGGACCATTGTGGTCGCTTGAGAGAGGATATGGTTGGAAAAAACCCGGCTCTTTGTGAGCTCCTCAACGGAGACGTTGGCACTTCTTTGTGAGGTGGTCGAACTTCGGATTTAAATCTTGTTTCTATCTAAATTCTTTCAAGTTATTCATTCAAATTGCTATCTAAGGATTTGCCTCAATATTATTGCTTGCGAGTATTTGAGTGTAGCTTTATTGTTAAGTAGAACATATCCATCTTAGAGATACTGTGATAGCTCATAGTCTCTAGTAGATTCTCTTAAGCTTACTTTGATTTCAAGTTCTTGTATAGTCTAGATAATCCTGGTGAACTCAGATACTCCAGAACCTGGAGTATCCGGATTGAGCCGGAGTCTCCGGACACTGTTTAATCTGCTGCTAAGTTTTAAATTTTAGAAATGACTATTCACCCCCTCTAGTCGATATCAAGGACTTTCAATTCGTATCAGAGCCTAATTCCTAGAAGGCTTAACCGCTTGGAGGAATTAGAGATGTCGGCATCCGGAGAGAAAAGCCCGAGAAGTCCCAAAGGTGAAACCTCGAGTGGTGGTTCTAGAAGACAAATGGATTCGGGAGATGCGTCAACAGCCGGTGGCTCCAAAGAAAGAAAGGGAGTTGAAATTAATTTCGATTATAGCAAGTTCAATTCCCCTTCTAACAACTTCATCTCTGTGCCGTCCGGGTGTGCACCATTTTTTGATGGTACTCACTACGCCGCTTGGAGGCGCAAAATGAAGATGCATTTAATATCGCTCCATCCGAGCATTTGAAAAATTGTGTGTGTAGGTATTGATTTTTCGGCTGAAGACATGGAGCTTACATCCGAACAAGAACAAGCCATACATAGAAATGCCCAAGCAACAAGTGTCCTACTTAGTGCCTTAAGCCCCGAAGAGTTCAACAAGGTGGATGGGCTTGAGGAGGCTAAATCAATTTGGGATACACTTCAAGTGTCACATGAAGGTACAACTAGTGTGAGGGAATCCAAGATTAAATTACTTGAAGGCAAATTGGGGACGTTTGTCATGGAGGCTGATGAGACTCCACAAGCCATGTATGATCAGATGATGGTGCTTGTGAACAAGATAAGAGGACTTGGGAGTGAAGAACTCGATGACTACAAGGTTGTGAGAGGTTACTTAGAGCCTTTGCTCCAAGAAATCCAACCTTGGTCACCTTCATCCGGGAAAGGAGAGATTACAAAAGGCTCACTCCAAGTGATGTTGTTGGGAGAATACTTGCGCATGAGCTAATGGAAGAAGAAGCAAATGAAGTGAAGAACTTGTCCAAGCAAAGCTCCACTTCCAAGAATAAAGAAATAGCTTTCAAGACAATTAAGAGCAACAAGTTGAAGAGTCTTGCTCAAGTGAAGATGAAAGCTCTGATGATGAAGAAATAGCTTTCTTTGTGAGGAAGTTAAAGAAACTCATGAGGAAGGGAGGATATAGTAAATATAAAAGAGACATGCCCAAAAGAAGAACTTCCACGAGGGCGTGCTATGAGTATGGCGAAGTTGGCCACTTCATAGCGGATTGTCCTAACAAGAAGAAGAGCAAAGACAAATAAGAAAAGAAGGGCAAGCCATTCAAGAAGGACAAGAGCAAGGCATACAAGAAGAAATATTCCGTTCATGCTCATATTGGCAAGGAGTGGGATTCAAACTCCGACTCCGACTCTGATGATGAAGGAGTCGCCACCATCTCCATTCGAGCCCCTACACCAACAAAATCATTATTTGGCGAAATGAGTGACGACGACACCCCCACATGCTTCATGGCAAAAGGGCGAAAGGTAAAATCACATCCTAAGCCTCAAGTTAGTGATAGTGATAGTGATAATGGTGATGAAAGCATGCTTAAAGATCTTAGTAAAAATGTCATGCTTAAATTGAAAGAACTTATGAAAACAATAGAGGGTCAAGAGGAGATCCTTGAGAACCAAGAAGATTTGCTCATCCTTGAAAAGGAGAGAAACCTTGCTAAAGAAAGGGAGAAAGTTGAGAAATTGACCAAAGAACTAAATTTGGCCAATAGCTCAATTGCTAGTTTTGAGAATGATAATTCTATGCTTCAAGAAAAATTGTCAAGTTTAGATGAGAATGGCCAATAGCTCAATTGCTAGTTTTGAGAATGATAATTCTATGCTTCAATAAAAATTGTCAAGTTTAGATGAGAATCATAAAACTCTTGAAGCACAAATTAATATTCTCAAAAATAGCTCAGCTAAATCTAATGATGCAACCTTGCTCTTTAATGTTTTCACAAGCAATGGTTGTTCTTGATGCTATAACATAGATATAAATGCTTATACTACTAACATTGAATCCTTGCAAGCTTTACAAAAAAAGAATAAGAGGCTAAATACCTTGGTCAAGTATGGCTGCAATAAAACCTATAAATCAAAGGATGCACTATACAAGACCATTCAGGCCAAAGACAACAAGCTAAGGAGAGGTCCCAGATTTGACACGCATACAAGCAAATCAGATGAGTGTGTTGTGATCAAGGGCAAGGAGTGCCTAAAATTCATCAAAGGAAGCAAGCAAGCCGATTACACCTCTCAAGTGTTGCAACAAAAAGCTTATGCGCCTCAATCCTCTTTTTATGCATCTTACATGCTCAAGAGGAACCATTGTGGTAAACTGGTTGCTCTATATGTTGGTACCCGTACAAATGATAGAATTGTGAAAAATAGTGTGTGGGTACCAAAAATTCTTGTGACTAACATGAAAGGACCCAAAAAAATTTGGGTACCTAAAGCGAAGGCTTAAAATTTGTTTTGTAGGCATACTCCTCCGGTGGATCAAGTTAGGTGATCGATAGTGGACGCATAAATTATATGACCAGAGAGAAGAGTATGTTCTCAACTTTTGAAGAAAATGGAGAATCACATGAAAACATCATTTTCGGTGATGATGGAAAATGTGAGGTAATGGGTTTAGGTAAAATTGCTATCTCAAATGATCATTCTATCTCTAATATTTTGTTAGTTAAATCACTTAGTTACAATTTGTTATCCGTGTCATAATTATGTGAGATGGGTTATAATTGTCTTTTTACCAATGAGTGTATGACCGTCTCTAGAAGGGAGGACACCTCAATAGCTTTCACCGGTAAGTTGAAGGGTAAACTTTATCTTGTTGATTTTTCAACGGATAAAATGAGGTCTAAAACTTGCTTGATTGCTAAGTCTAGTATGGGTTGGCTATGGCATCGCCGACTAGCCCATGTTGGCATGAGGAATTTGTCTAAACTCCTAAAAGGGAGCACATCCTAGGACTAACAAATGTTTTTTTTTTTTGAGAAAGATAGGATTTGCAATGCTTGTCAAGTGGGAAAACAAATTGGAGCTCCTCACCCCGCTAAAAATGTGATGACTACAACAAGGCCTTTGGAACTCCTTCACATGGATTTATTTGGATCAATTACCTATATAGGCATTGATTGTAACAAATATGGCTTAGTAATTGTTGATGATTATTCTCGTTTTACTTGGGTATTTTTATTGCATGACAAAAGTGAAATACAAGCCATATTAAAGAAGTTTGTGAGGAGAGCTCAAAATGAATTCGATGTGAAGATCAAGAGAGTGAGAAGCGACACTAGAAGCGAATTCAAGAACACTCAAATTAAATAATTTCTTGATGAAGAAGGAATAAAGTATGAGTTCTCGGCACCCTACTCCTCTCAACAAAATGGGGTTATCGAGAGGAAGAATAGGACTCTCATAGAGTCAGCAAGGACCATGCTTGATGAATATAAGATATCGAATCAATTTTTTGCGGAGGCTGTCAACACCGCTTGCCATGCAATCAATTGATTGTACCTCCACAAGATCTTGAAGAAGACCACCTACGAACTCCTAACCGGTAACAAACCAAATATTTCCTACTTTAGAGTTTTTGGTAGTAAATATTTTATTCTTAATAATAAGGCAATTAATTCTAAATTTTCTCCTAAAGTAGATGAAGATTTTATGCTTGGTTATGGATCAAATGCCTATGCCTGTCGTGTTTTCAACAAAACCTCCGGTTGTGTTGAAATTGCCCGGGACGTGACATTTGATGAATCTAACGGCTCCCAAGTAGAGCAAGTTGATCCTAATATTCTAGGTGATGAGAAATTCCAAGTGAAACAATTAAGAAGATGGCAATTGGAGAAATCAAGGCTCAAGAATCACAAGAGCAACATTTAGCAAATAATGACTCCAGTCAACCATCTTCATCAATTCAAGTAGAGCCATCGACATCAACTCCTATGCAAGATCAAAATCAAGAACAAGGTCAAGATAAAGCTCATGATAATTACAACAAGTTTCTTGATGACGAAGGAGAAGATATTCAACCCCAATCTCAAGTGCCACACCCAAAAGTTCATCTAAGCATCCAAAGAGATCACTTCATGGACAACATACTTGGTGATATACAAATGGGGTAACCACTCGTTCTAGAATTGCAAACTTTTGTGAATGTTACTCTTTTGTCTCCTCTTTGGAACCATTAAAAGTGGAAGACACACTTGGAGATCCGGATTAGGTGATGGCTATGCAAGAAGAGTTGAATAATTTCAAGAGGAATGAAGTTTGGACATTGGTGGAAAGACCAAACCAAAATGTGGTTAGCACTAAATGGGTATTCCGCAACAAACAAGATGAGAATGGGATCGTGACAAGAAACAAAGCAAGGTTGGTTGCTCAAGGCTTCACGCAAATAGAAAGTTTGGATTTTGGTGAGACTTATGCTCCTGTAGCTAGGCTTGAGTTGATTCATATATTACTTGCCTATGCTACTCACCATGATTTCAAGCTATATCAAATAGACGTGTAGAGCGCTTTCCTAAATGGACCAATATTCGAATTGGTATACGTAGAGCAACATCCTGGATTTGAAGCTCCCAAATGCCCTCATCATGTGTATAAACTTCATAAGGCGCTCTATGGGTTTAAGCAAGTACCTGGAGTATGGTATGAATGCCTTATGGATTTTCTCATTAAGAAAGGCTTTGAAATAGGCAAAGCCGATTCCACTATTTTTACTAAGAATATTAATAATGATTTATTTGTTTGCCAAATATATGTCGATGGTATTATATTTGGTTCTACTAACAAGATGTTTTGTGAAGAGTTTAGTAGGATTATGACCAAGAGGTTCGAGATGTCAATGATGGGTGAATTAAAATTCTTCCTAGGATTTCAAATCAAATAACTCAAAGAAGGAACTTTCATTTGTCAAATGAAGTATATCAAGGATATGCTTAAGAAGTTTGATATGGAGAATGCAAAGCCCATCAAGACTCCAATGCAATCAAATGGGCATCTCAACCTAAATAAAGAAGGCAAGACCGTGGATCAAAAGGTATATCGTTCTATGATTGGTTCTTTATTTTACCTTTGTGCATCTAAGCCCGATATTATACTTAGTATGTGCATGTGTGCAAGATTTTAAGCTGCTCCTAAGGAGTGCCATTTAATGGCCGTTAAGAGAATTCTTAGATATTTAGTTCATACTCCATACCATGGCTTATGGTACCCCAAAGGTTCATCCTACGAACTTATCGGCTATTCAGACTCCGACTATGCTGGTTGTAAAGTGGATAGGAAGAGTACATCTAGAACTTGCCAATTCTTGGGTTGGTCCTTGGTGTCTTGGTCATCCAAGAAACAAAATTTCGTAGCCCTATCCACCGCCAAAGTCGAGTATGTTGCAGTAGGCGCTTGTTGTGCTCAACTACTTTGGATGAGGCAAACATTGAGAGATTACGGCTATAACATGACCAAAGTCACACTTTTGTGTGACAATGAGAGTACCATCAAAATAGCCAATAATCCCGTACAACACTCAAGAACTATACACATAGATATACGTCACCACTAAACCCGGAGTCTCCGGGCCCACTCAGAGTATCCGAATTTTGTTACTCATCTGAAGGGTCCGGGTCACCCTCCGGGACGAGCGTTCGGTTCGGACTTCTAACTCCACCCGGAGTCTCCGGGCTAGGCTGGAGTCTCTGGGTAACCCAGTCTATACAGCAACCTCGCCGGTTTTTTCCTCTCCCTTCCATCCTTTCACATCTATTTCCTTCCCTTCTCCACAAAAAGAGGGCTCTGGCGATTTCAAGGTTCATCCAAGAATTTTTCGCATGGATCTTGGATTCTTAATCGTTTCTAGCTCGAAATCTCCGACCTTTCCTCCAGATTGAATCTCCGTGCTTCATCTAGCCCTAAAAGGTACTTTTCACCCGATCTCCAAATATCTTGGTCTAAAATCAAATCCCTTTGGTGAATATGTCCCTTATGGTTCATAGAATCAATCCCTAGAAGGGTTTTTGCAATGTGGAACAAGAATCACGAAATCCCCAAATTCATGCCCCGGAGTCAGGTCACCTGGAGTATCCGAGTTGGCTCGGATACTCTAGGTCTGTCAATTTTTCCAGCATTTCCTCAATTCAACATTCTTTCTCAACCAACCCTTGTGCCTTCTCTTATATATCTTTGATGTATATCTCAGGTCATTTGATATGGATCGAAAAAAGGGATTTTGGTATGAGAGGAGGAAGAAACAGGAAAGTGATTCTCATGCTCAAGGCCAAAGTGATGCCCCTCCTCAGAGAGTTGAATCAAGAGGAATTCAGATTGAGGAGCCGGCACAATCAGAAAATGTGCCTTGGGGATCAACTAAGTTACAAGCCATGAGAGGAAGGGTCACTTCTAGGCCAAGAGGAATGGCTCTTGTAACAGCTGGCCATGGTAAAAGAAAAGCAGTGGATGTTGGTTCTAGCATCCATGGGAAGGATGATAAAATAGAGGAAGAAAACATTGTGTTAACACCCCTAAAGCTACACCGGCCCTACAGAGCTCATCAATCACATGAAATTCCAAGGAGGATGGTTAATTACATGAAGAAAGCTGTTAAATGCAAGAAGGACAGATGTCGGAGGATGAACTCCTCAAGCGGGGATCCTAAGGGACCCCCTTTGAGATTCGGCCGGGGGGATGATTCTGAATCTACCTCGTACGTGAATTAAATGCGAGTATGTGGGATGCAGGCGGGACGGATGATCGGATGCTAGTGAGAGTAAATGCTCGGGGGATTTAGACAGGTTCGGGCCGCATGGAGCATAACACCCTACTCCTGTGTGTATGCTATTATTGCTCTAGAAATGCCTCTCTGTGGATCTCTTGTGTTACAAGGATTTCTGTCTAAGTCTAGAGCTTCGGTCCTGGTGAACCTCTGCTTGGCTTATCAGACTTGTGCTTGAGCTTCAGCTTCGGTCTTCTAAGACGTCCGTTGAACTTCAGCTTGCTCTCTTGTGTGTCCTGACTTGTTCTTCTCCGGGGTTTACCCCCCACCCCCTTTTATCCCATCGGGGAGGCTTGGCGTGCCCAGAAAGGAGGGCACGAGTCCTCATGAGCCATAAATGGAAAGCAACCATCATGGGGCTACATTTTGATGTTACGGGGGGTTGAAAATACGTCCCTGGCTGGTCCTGTCGCCCATCATGCCACCTTTTAGCGGGTGCAGCAGGAGGGGCCTGCCGGGCAGCCACCGTGCAACCCCGCGTGCCCGCCCGGATAGAGCAGGCCTGACACAGTAGGGCGGCAGGCGTTAAGCCTCGAGCCCAGCGACGACATCTCCCAGCCGCGTAGGGTGACGTGTGATGGGACCCGTTGCATTAAATGCCCCCACGCCTCCCTGCCAGGTGGTGGCAGGGACTGACGTACTCAGTCCGACAGGCGCGGTGTGGGGGAGTGGTTGGAAATGACAGGCCATTCTCCCTCTTTAAATGCGGCACCGGGCCTCTCGCCAATTGACACCTCACCGCTGAGCCCTTGTGGGGTCCACCGGCAAGGGGCTTCTCAGGTCCTCGGGGAACTCTCGGTGCTCAGGGACCATTGTTCATAGCCCCGAGTGCCCTGTCCTGGAACTGTGTCTTCTCGGGTCCTCGTGGAACTCAGGTACTCGAGGATCACTATTCATGGCCCCAAGCGCCCTCTCCCGGAACTGCCTTCTCGGGTACTCAGGGACCACTGTTCATGGCCCCGAGCGCCCTCTCCCGGAACTGCCTTCTCGGGTCCTCGGGGACCTGGGGTACTTGGGGACCACTCTTCACGGCCCCAAGCACCCCTCCCGGAACTTGGTCTTCTCGGGCCTCGAGGAAGTAGTCCCCAAGGGATGGCGCCACGTGGCATTCTGTTGTCCTAGCCTCGGGACTCGGGGACCCTTGGTTCCCATGTCACCGATAGTAGCCCCCGGGCCCATCGGCAGGCGATGGCCCAGAGACTGCGGATGGGGCCCTACTTCTTCGAGGCTGATCACAGCATCGGTGCCACGTGGCTTGTCGCCAGGTGCAAAAATCTTGCGGTCTTTTTGCCCAGGCTCTTGGTACGGCCCAGGTGGGAAACCGAAAGGACGCGCGTCCTTCCGACTTTCGAGGAGAGTAATAACGAGTTGGGAGGCGCGCGTGGCAACCACGCAAATTGAGGGTAGTGCGCCTGGCAACCACGCGGATCGAGGGAGATGTGCCTGGCAACCACGCCGATCGAGGGGAATGTGCCTCGCAGCCTGCACCGAGGAATGTGTCGTTTGAAATCCCCACGATATAAAAAGGAGAGGGGCAACGAACCGTTGCCCCCCATGCCACTCTTGCGATTGTCGTCTTCTGTCTTCTTCTTCCTCGCGCACTAGGAGCTCTCTCTTTAGCTTGCAGCGCACCTTTCTTCTCATATCCTCCAGCACACTCCCCACCCCCAAAGAATGCTGAGGGAAGTAAGCGGTCGCCGGAATGTGTCGAGCTCCAACAGCGTCCTACCGAAGTCCCGCCTCATGAATGAGGAGGGGGCAGAGAAGGTCCGCAAGTTGATGGTCCCCGTTGGTCAGCAGGAGGCGTCGGTGGTGATGCTGGCCAACTTTCTGCCCTCCACGCGCAGGCCGGAGTGGATCATAACCTTCGTGTCTTTTGTCACCGCCGGGCTGGTGCCGCCGTTCTTGACGTTCTTCCTGCAAGTGCTGGACACGTTCGGTGCCCAGCTGGCCCACCTAAGTCCGAACTCGGTGGTGATCGTGGCGATCTTCGCCCACTTCTGCAAGATGTTCGTGGGAGTGCCGCCGTCGGTCGCGCTGTTCTGGCACTTCTTCGTTCTCTGAGCGACCAGGAAGAGGAAGGGATCCGATGAGGTGGAGGTTGTCGGCTGCTGCAACTTTCGCCTACGGGAGGGACTCGGCGACGTCTACATCCCACAGGTGCTGCACGGCAAATGGGAGGACTGGCGCCGGGACTGGGTCTACGTCGACATCAACCCCCATGACCGCCTCACACTGCCCCAAACGCCGATGGAGCCCCACAGGCCGATCTGGGAGGCGGCCCCTGCAGAGGATGAGCGCATGCGCTCGGTGCTGAACTGTATTGATAACCTGTCCTGGGCGGGGCTGACTTCATTAATGGTGGTCGCTGATTACCTGCACCACTATTTGGCCCCTCTGTGGGAGCGTGTTCGCTTTGTCTGGATGTACACCGGTTCGGGCGACCTGACGAGGACCTGTATCGGTGAAGACGGGGACCTTGACGAGGGGGCCCTGGCGACCCTGCTGAAGGTGGTGACCGGTGTCGAAGACCTCACCCGGGCGGTCCTGCCATGTGAGGAGCTGGCGCTTTGCACGGACCCGGGTCGAGCGGCTCTGCAGGCGTCATTGCCAGCCTTCGACGCCCAGGGTCTCGTGGACCGTCTGGGGCGCCGGGACCCTGGGACCATACACATCCCCGGGGTGGATGACAACTGAGGGTGGGGCGTTACCGCCGAAGGTAGCAGGTCGGCGACCTGAGGCGACAAGGGGAAGCATCTCCGGGCGTGCGTCCCTCAGCCGTCTTCATCTTCGTCATCGTCACCTCCACGACAACGGCCGACGGCAGGCGGCGCGACGGAGGGCGGCCGAGGTGGCCAATCTTCGGGAGCGAACTTCGGGATGGAGGCTGGATCTAGGGCGTGGCAACCCGAAGGCCAGAGCCTGGCTGGCGGTGCAATGGCTGGTGGCCAGACCGACCAGCCTCCGGAGGCAGGCTCTGGGGCGGCCGCTGGGGCTGGCCCACAACGGCCCGAGGGCTAGAGCCCTCCCCTGAAAAGGAGGAGGGCAGAGCACGGGCCGAAGCTGCAGAGCCCCAATTTCCAGATCCCGGAGTCTTGATGGTGGTACCGCGGCCCCAAAATCACGTAAGCTCCCTTTGTCTCGAGCACGTTTGCCCGGATTTTTGTTTCAGGCCACCCAAGGACTCCGCAGGAGGCCAGAAGCAACCGGAGCAACCGAGGCCAGCCCCTGTCCCTGGGCTGAGCGCACCGGCGGACCCCGAGCCGAGGGCTCCAGCCAGCTCTGAGCCAAGGTCACCGGCCGGTCCTGAGCAGCAAGCGCCGACTGAACCTGCCCCAGAGCCCTCCGAGGAAGGAGCGAACGGACGCCGGGGAGGTGGTCGCGACAGGGGCTGTGCCGACGCAGCCGCCGTCGGGGTCCTCGAGCGCCTCTGTAGAGAGGGCTCGCAGGGGACCCAGCCCCCGGCCACCTTCTGCCCAGGCGAACTTGTCCCGCCAGAACGACGAGCTCGAGCGCGACTGCACCGACATCCTCCACGGGAGGAGCAGGTCGCGCTGTGTGAGACCGATGTCGAAATTGATGCCCAGGAGGAGTAGATCGTGCGGTGCGAGGCGGATGCCGACTTGGCATTATCAACACTCACTGCCCAGGAGGCGCTGGTCACCAACTGGGAGGCCGACCTGGCTGCCCGAGAGCAGGCCGTTAAGGCCCGGGCCGAGCAGCTAGAGTGAGCATAGAACGAGGCGGCCGCTCAACGCTAGGAGGTCCCGACCGTGAGGGGCATCCCTATCAGCACCGCTGACGGCACTAGCCTTGAGGCCCGGCTGAAGAACACCGAGGATGAGCTCTAGATCGTCCACTCTAGACAGACGAACGTGAAGCTAATGATGCGGGACATCCTTCAGCAGGCACGGGACTCCGTGGAGGCAACCGGGCTTGGGCGTGTGTTCGTGGGCAACCAGTTGCTGGATAAGGAGTCGATAGGCCATATCACCCTTGGGTTCATGGATATCTCCTGGCGCTTCGAGGCCCTTCCTGACACTGTGCAGGAGTTGGCAACCCGGGTGGGGCGTGCTCTGGCCCAAGAAGTGGCCGAGCACGTTCTCGCTTGCTATCACAGCCCGGTAGGGCATGATTGAGGCGGAGGAAGCTGTCGCCCGGGAAGCCGTCCGCGACGTTGCCACCGAGGTGGCAGCGTGCTTTGTGCAGGAGCCGGGCCCGAGCAACGACGGCAGCAGCAACGCGTCGTCTCCTCCATCTGAGCCTATAGATAGTTAGTGTTTTTTGTTTTTGGAATGTTGTAAATATGGGAGTGATCCCCACCTGAACGGTTCCTTTTAATATAATAGAAGCCACTCTTGGGATCGAAACTCCACTCTGTGTTTGTCCTTTATGTTGTTTGCTTTTTGCTTGATGTCCTGAGAGTTATTGGCCGGACCAAACCCAACAATCTTCCCCCGAGAAGTTAGGTTGCCCCGACCACTCATCGTTCGAGTAGTGGGACCACCCGAGCATTTAGCCCCCGAGCCCTCGTGAGTCCGTAGCTGCTAAGTCAAGAGACACAGACACGAACTTCCTTTCTCGGGAGACAAATCCACCTGGCACAGTACACGCCATGACCAGTGAACACTCTTCACCCTACGACCTCTTAAACAAATAGACCGGAGACACGTGTGGGCGGAAATGCAACCAAGAGTCCCCACGGTTTGGTGGTGTCCGGGGTAGGACTGACCAGGCCGAGCACCGACAACCCGCTCCTGAGGTCTAGACGGTCCCGACAACTCTTTGTTCAGGCGGTAGGATTACCCGAGAACCCGAGAGGCTCGGTAGTGCTTGGGGTATTGCCAACCTGGCCAGGCACCACAGCCACCATAAAGGACCTAGGTCAGCCATCGCCGCCTATACGGTACACCAACCACCGTCTGTTTTTGTCGTTCCGGGAAAGCGACCACATGTGCAGGGTTTTGCGCGCGAACAGACCATCTCGCCAAACATATTAGAATGCGAGGGTCGAGGATAACTCGGGAACAATAGTTTATTGCATTTATATGAAAGGAAATTCATGTAACTTTAGTTACTCACTGGACAACTGTCAGCCGTCTTGCCGATCAATCTAGGAAAGGGTAGATGCCCTGAGCTCAGGGTGCCCGAGAACGTTGGTTCCCTCATACAGAGCGCCTAAGCCCTCAGGACCACCTTTGAGCACCCGAGCATTGGAAACCCGGTAATAGAACCTGGGGCCTAGGCGGTCCTGACCACTCATGTCCGAGCGGTAGGAGTGCCCGAGGACCCCAAAGGCTCGAGCAGCGCCCCGGGCACTGAGGCCCTTGTAGTCGGGCTACTTGGTTCTTGATCATTGATCTGTAAGATTAAGAAATAGACAAAGATTCTTTGCTTGGTGTGCTCTGTTAGTGTGGTACTCATTATAGACTGCTCTCATTTTTTACCCAAGACCTCTCGAATACCGGACCGGCGAAGTGTACAGACAGAGGCATAACTAAGAGGTCCCATGGTTCGGTGGTGCCTAGGGTAGGACTGACCAGGCCAAGCACCAACAGCCTGCCCCTGGGGTCTAGGCGGTCCCGACCACTCTTTGCTCAAGCGGTAGGATCACCCGATAACCCCAGAGGCTCGGTAGTGCTCGGGGTACTGCCACGTAGCCGGACACCACAGCCTACCACAACAGACTTAGGTCAGCAGCTACTGTCTACGCGCATACTGACCAGGATCCGTTTTTATCAGTGGGAAAAATGAGATAGTGTGTTTTTCTCGCACAAATCAAGCATCTCACCAAGCAGATTAAACATATGGATTCCAGAGGAAAACCTCAGAATAGGAGCGTATATTGACAATTTGTATAGAAGTGCAAACTTACATGGTTGGTGGCAGCCCCCGGCCATCATGGGCAGGGGGGAGGCCCCTAGCCTGGTTGGCCCAAGCACAAACATGCCGACTTATGGATAAAATTTGCGCAGATGCTTGATGTTCCACGCGTTAGGGAGCGGCTGTCCGTCCTCTGTGGCCAGCCAAAACGAGCCTTGTCGCGGGGCACCGGTCACGATGAAGGGGCCTTCCCACATGGGGGAGAGTTTATTCTTTCCTTCGCGCATCTGGACGCGTCGAAGAACTAGATCCCCAACCTCGAGTGACCGGGCCCGAATGTGACGCTGATGATAGTGCCGCAGGCTCTGCTGGTATCTGGCTACTCGGACGGTGGCTTGTCGCCGACGCTCCTCCAAGTACTCGACGTCGTCGCATCTTCGTTGTTCCTGTTCACCTTCGGAGTAAGCATTCACCCTGGGGGAGCTGATGGTGAGCTCAGAGGGGAGGACCGCCTCGGCGCCGTAGATGAGGAAGAATGGCGTCTCCCCGGTGACGCGGCTTGGCGTGGTCCGGTTGGCCCATAACACAGCAGGCAGCTCGTCGATCCACCCTTTCCCATGCTTTGCCACTACGTCATAGGTTCGGGTTTTGAACCCCTTCAATATCTTGGTATTTGCACGCTCGACTTGCCCATTACTCCGAGGATGAGCGATAGAGGTGAAGCAAAGCTTGATTCCGAGGTCCTCGCAGTAGTCCCCAAACAGGGCACTTGTGAACTGGGTGCCATTGTCGGTGATGATCCTGTTCAGGACGCCGAAGCGACTTGTGATACCGCGGATGAATTGTATTGCCATGTTCTTGGTAACCTTGACAGCTACCCCCCTTAAAAAAATTGTTTTGTTATTTGAAGAAAACACCACTCAACGTTTACTATTGCGTTGTACACGATGATGAATTTTCACTCACTAATCAAAAAGGACACCTAAGTGAGTGGAGTATATTAATTGTTTACGAGAATCTTCAGTTTCAACATTTATCTTAAACGACGATCGTTCATCATCAGCGACGAACCTTCATCTTCAGCAACAGAGGTTCCAAATGTCCTTTCTAACTAGGGTCACGTTCCTACAGTCGACATATAGCTCTGATACCACTTGTCACGCCTGGTTTCAAAAGAACAACCAGGTGCATTCCACATGTATGCCAGGATCAGTTTCATCATTCATGTGGTGACATATCAGTGATATACAGTTCTATATCAATCAAAAACAACTTTATTGAAATAAGACAGCGGTGGAAGAACACAAGAGGACTCCTATGAATCTTCTAGGCACACCACAGGCAATCGACTGGGGGCAACGCGACCTAGAACACTCCATCTCCAAACAGTGGTCTTTAGCTTCCTTGATTTCCTTGTAGTCTTCTCCCACTTAGCAGCATTTATTATTCAAAATAGCAAGTGTGAGTACATTTCGTACTCCGCAAGTGTGGGAAAGCATGACATGGGGCCAATAACAAGAATGGCTTAACTCATAGGTGTATTTGCATAAAATGCCATTTTAGTAGTACAACAGTTATAAAAGCAATCTATTTACTATATAAAAGATTCTTTAAGGCTTGAGCCAAGGTTCCAACCACCTTGCTCCTCAACTGATGTTCCACCCAACTCAAACCAAAACCAAGGTCGAATCACAGTTCCCACCACTGCGAACCACCCGGTTCAACTAAAGACCATCCAAACCATCCGAAACCACCCGACTAATCATGTGAGGGTCCATGCCGCTCATGACCATGAGCACGGCTGAATATTCAGTTTGACACTCTGCAGAGTTTGTACACTTTACCCACGAGTCGTGATCTTCTCTTTTGCCGGTACCCATCGGTACCTTACACACTTCTGAGGTGTGCGCCAAGAGATCACTACGGGGCTTTTCCAAAGAGTCTCCCAGTATGCACTTGCCCACTGAGGTTTCACCGCCGTACATAAGTGGAGTAACCCTCCACCCCAGAAGCCCCCTCTTGTGCCGGGTAGAATCGGGAAGTAACCCTTCCTTATCTACACATCTAATTGGCTCATACAACACTGGGAGAACATCTAATTACTAGGCCAAGCCGTACCATATTGGTCTTGTGGTTGTACTGTTGCCATGGATGATTGCTCCATGAACCGGTCTTTAAAATGGTCTGGGCAAGACCGCCAATAACCCGATAAGGGTAGATTACCAAACATTTCCAATCAACCAACCATGCCGGGAAAAATAGCCCCATTCTTGCCCAAAACCTCAATTATCTTTGTTGTTAACTCCCTTAACAACATCAGTTTTCATGTCATACTTCCTATATCAACTTTTAGTTCATAACTCATGATTCATCACCTACATGCTACTTGTTCATCTAAAAGCATGGCTAAGCATAAACATGATGTTATTTTAAGGATAAAACATCTAAAACTAACACTAGTATTTTCTATACTGCCCATTTTGTAAAACAGCATGCATATTTGATAAAGACTATCTTTATGTAAAAACTGGGTTCGTAACATGGTCAAGACACTTGCCTGAATGCTGCTCAGTGATCTTCGTAAACTCGATTCTGGCATAGCTCGAAGTCTCAACCATGTAGCTTATCGAATCTCCAGAACATCATATTCTGCTCACCAAATCTACCGACAAAAGCACAAAACAACTAAGAAGCAATACACCAAACAGAGACAACACATCATAAAAATACTATGGTTGGATAGGATATGATTTTAGAAGAATTTGGGCACCAGAACAGCTCAAATCAGAGTTCAGACAGAGGAGAACAGACTCTTGGAAGATTAAATTAGGGTTAAAAGAAAAATGAGGTAGAATATTCCTTGGGAATATCCTCGATGAATTTATGACATTATTTGCCGAAGGAAAACCCCAACTATAGCGATGGCATGATATCGGCAGGGAAAGGAATAAAAGACTGGATACATGCGACGACGATCACTGATGTTGACGTTGGGTAGCAATGGTGTTTCATCAAATCAAGGAGAGCATGGTGTAGAACACGGGAAGACAAGCTTGATTTTATGGTTGGTTTTGGCAGAGGAGTTCTAAAGTAGCGGCAAAACAGTGACGAACGTTCCCAGGTTCAGTGGTGACCGCACATAGACACAGCAAAGAAGACGTGTGCATTCTCGGAGATTGGCTGTGATATTCAAGAAACAGTTTGAATAGAATTATTCATATTTTCTGGAACACGGTTCTGCAGAGATGGTTTGGAAAGGGCTTCACCTGAGAAGGAGATCGATCGGTTGGAACTTTGGTGAGATTGTGCAACGACGTTGGAAGTTAGGATCACGCTCCTGGTGGCGTCGCTGCAGATGTGGGGTAACCCTCAATTGGCCGCATATAAGATATGATGCAACACAACGTGACACGGTCGATGCATCAAAAGCACTACTAGATTGACCGGAACACAAATGAATTCTGGGTGCACGCATCGAACACACACAGGTAAGGGGGCAGTGGCGCAACGACCACGACATCGTTGGCGTCAATGCTCTTTTGGCTAAACCACTTTTAGGGATTGTTGAGGACAACCAGAGGCACATCTCAGTGAAATGGTTCAGTGATTGGAGCTCCGGTCCGCCGGGGAACGCGGCTGACGTTCTAGGTTCGCAGGACGTGTGTGGCACTAGGCAACAGGGATTGCAACATTGATAACGGGAGCTCTGTTGTAGATATGGACAAACCAATTTGGCAGGATATACACGACTAGTAGAGGCATGTCTCGGCCAAAGGACTCATGGATTGGAGTGCTAGATCGCCAGGGAACGCGATATGAACCCGCGTTGCACGTGCAGAACTCCAGACTGGGCAGCGGGCACGGCGATCGTGATCCCGGTGGCTTCAAGGCTCTAATGGCCAAACGGTTTGGTGAGTGTGTGTGGAACATCTAGGGGCACCTGGTCAAAGGGAAGGGTGATCTGAGCTCTGATTGGCCAGGGAACGCCGATGCCATCCGCGATGGCGCAGATGTCCGTGACGGCGACGACCGTGGCGGCGCAGATCGAGCTTTGTCCGAGCTCTGGGTTCGGTTAGGGATCACAAATGGCGTCCATACAGGGGAAAAGAGGAGGGGAAGGGACTGGTCCGGGTCCTCATCTTGCTGCGACAATCGGTGAAGAAGAATTCGCGGAGACGACGATAGCACCGGCGGCGACGACATGTGGCACCGGTGGCACGGCGGCCCTGTCCAGCGATCAGAGGTACAAAGAGGATCCTCGGCGGTGTTGATGACATGCTGTAGTGCAGAGACATCGTCGACAGTGGTGGGGCGACGGGGCAGCTCCTCCATGGGCGATGACTCGTCGGAATGGCGACGAACGGCGGTGGCGGCGATGCACGGGCAGGGAAGCAGCTGTGGCTATGATTTGGGGGGAAGGAGAAGGGGCAAGGGAGGTTGTGGAGCTCCTATAGATGGCCTGGGTGTGGCTGGCCACGAAATGGGGAGGGGGAAAGGCCGGAGGTGCAAGATGAAACGGACGACTCTGTTCAAGGACAATAACTTTGCCGTTACAACTCCAAATTGGATGTTTTTAGACTCTATCTTGTAGTAATCGAAAAGATCTACAACTTTGGTATTCATGGAAACTTCTGGAAACGCCATCTTGAGTTCCAAAACTTCATCACAAGATAAACTGTTTGAATTCAGCCCAATCTGTGTAGCACTGATTTCGGGGGCCATAACTCCTAGCTTCATTATCCAAATTGGGACTTCCATAGGTGCAAATCGAATCTCTCGACGATACCTACAACTTTGGTATTGTCAAGATTTCCATTTGAGGCCTTCTTGAACTCCGAATCTGGGTGAGAAGATGAGGCTCGAGACGAGGAGTAATTGGCAGCCGGCTTCAATTGCCATTATGGCCGTTAGAGACATTTAGAGCAGCAGTTTTTTTATCTTGAATTGAGGGGAATAAAGAGGGGATTGATGTGGGTGATTGAATGAAGAAATGATGAGGGAGAGAGGGGAGGGCAAGTCTCATGGAGATGGGCAACTGGGCGACCGTGGTTGTCAGGCGAATGGACGACGTCGTTTGGAGGTGGATGAAAACGATCAGGTACATGCACATGCAAGCGAGCTGGCTTGGGCTGGCTTTAGCACACATGTGGGCCATCCTGCTAGCAATCCAATGTGAGTCAAGGTTGATGGCATGTTGCTGGTTTGGAGCCACAGGCTAGAGAGAAAAACATTGAGAAAAGGCAGTGCACATTGGGTTGGATCAAAAATGACGTGAGATGACATTGTCTACGGAGAATTTTTAGATGATATGGGAAAAATGGAAGAAGGATTTATCCAACCTTGAAATTCCTTAACCTATTCTAATATTTTATAAATAAATTTTTCATCACACAAAATAAATTCTTTTTAAACTCTAAAAAAAATTCTTTGGAAAAGCTTTCAAATTCCAGGAAAAATGTTATTTTATTGTTTTAAAATGCTCACAAACCAAAATCGGAATTTTGGAGTGTGACAGCAAGCGCAGTGCACTCACCGAGTGGTGGCACCTTGACGGGACCTCCAACCGAGGGTGCTACCTGGGTTCCCTCAACTAGGCTTGAGGGTTCCCCTTCGTCCTGGTCGGCAGGCAGGACGGATGGCCGTGTGAGCCTTTCTTCAAAGGCTCTGGCTGGGACAAGCGCCCGGGCAGAAGCCAGGCGAGAGAGGTCATCGGCCAGAGCGTTGTCGCGGCAAGGTATGTGCCGCAGCTCCAGATCATCAAAGTGCCTCTCCAGCCTCCTGACTTCCACCATGTACGTCGCCATCTGAGGATCCGCGCACTGGTATTCCTTGAATACTTGGTTGACCACCAGTTGGGAGTCTCCCTTGACCAGCAGCCGTCGGATCCCGAGACCCACCGCTGCACGGAGGCCAGCGATAAGGCCCTCATATTCCGCCATGTTGTTGGTTGCTTGGAAATTTAGCTGCACGACGTACTGGAGTACTTCACCCGTTGGGGAGGTGAGCACCACTCTAGCCCCCGTGCCTTTCAGCGTGAGGGAGCCGTCAAAGTGCATGACCCAGTACCCGGGCCCATCTTGCCCGGGTACGCGGACAGCTCTTCATTGTCGATCTCGGAGACTAGCGTCCACTATGCCACAAAGTTGGACAGAGCCTGGCTCTTGATTGCCTGGCGGCTGACGAAGTGCAGATCGAATTCTGCGAGTTCGACTGCCCACTTGACGATACGCCCAGTGCCTTCTCGGTTCCAGAGGATCGGCCCAAGTGGGTATGTGGTTACCACCGAGACCTTGTACGCTTGAAAGTAGTGGCGCAGCTTCCTGGAAGCGACGAGCACGGCATAAAGCATCTTCTGGGCTTGAGGGTATCTTGTCTTGGCGTCTCGGAGGACTTCACTGATGAAGTACACTGGCCGCTGTATATGGCGGGCCCGAGCTGAGGCCTCGCCCGAGGACTTGTCGCAGCCCCCGAGCTCGGCGCATTGGTCGGGGCCGGCCGAGGTCTCGGGCTCGACTCTCTGGTCGGGGCCGGCCAAGGTCTCGAGCTCGACTCCCTGGTCGGGAGGAGCCCTGAGACCCAAAGGCTGCTCAGGGGAGGCTGGGAGCGCAGACCCAGCACCTTGCCCCAAGCACTCGTCACACTCCACCACCAGTACCATGCACACGACCTGAGGAGTGGCTGAGACGTAGAGCAATAAAGGCTCCACCAGTACGGTGGTGAGGTGAGATACTTCTTCAAGTCTTGGAAGGCCTGCTCGGCCTCCGGTGTCCAGTCAAAATGACCGGCCTTCTTCAGCAGTTTGAAGAGTGGGAGCCCTCGCTCCCCGAGCTTGGAGATGAAGCGCCCCAGGGCCGCCATGCAGCCAGCGAGATGCTAGACCTCTTTGAGACGGGCCGGGGGACGCATCTACTCGATGGCCCGGATCTTCTTCAGATTGGTCTCGATTCCTTAGCTAGAAACCAAGAAACCGAGGAGCTTGCCCACGGGTACCCCGAAGATGCACTTCTCAAGGTTGAGCTTCAGGCGAGTAGTGCGGAGACTATTGAAAGTCTCGGCTAAGTCTTCCAACAGGATGGCGTGGTCTCGGGACTTGACCACGAGGTCGTCGACGTAAGCTTCGACGTTGCGACCAACCTGCGTATCAAGGGTAATGCGCACGGCCCACTGGAATGACGATCCAGCGTTACGCAAACCAAAAGGTATTGACACATAGCAATAGGTCCCCACCGGGGTAGTAAAAGATTTTTTTTCTTCGTCCTGTTTGGCCATGCGGATTTGGTGATAACCCGAATTTGCATCTAGGAAACACAAAAGATCCCATCCCGCAGTGGAATCTACAATCTGATCTATGCGGGTAAAGGAAAGGGATCTTTTGAACAAGCCTTGTTTAGGTCAGTGTAGTTGACACACATCCACAGCTTGCTGTTGGCCTTCGAGACGACGACTGGGTTTGCCAGCCACTTTGGGTGGAGGATCTCTCAGATGAAGCTAGCGTCGAGGAGCTTGCTGACTTGCTCCCGGATGAACTCCTAGCGCTCGGGCGCCTGCCATCGGACCTTCTACCTCACCGGTCGTGCGTCTGGTCGCACAGCAAGGTGGTGCTCGATCACCTCCCTAGGGATCCCGGGTATATCGAACGGCTGCCATGCAAACACGTCGACGTTAGCCCGGAGGAAGGCGACGAGCACGCTTTCCTATTTGTCGCCCAGGTCACCATCAATCCGGATGACCTGGGACGAGTCTTCGCCCACCACGACCACCTTCGTGGGGAAGGAGGCGTCGGCAACGAGTCGGGGTTTGGATGAAGAGGGTCCCGGGCCCCCTAGGTGTCCTCCGACCTCGGCTCGAGCAGAGACCAAGGCTGAGTATAGCTGCTCGGCGTAGGAGACGGCGCAGCCGGTCTCAGCGGGCATGGAGATGGGGCCAGCAGGGCCTGGCATATTAACCGTGAGGTAGGCATAGTATGTCACCACCATGAACCGGGCGAGCGCCAGGCGCTCGAGGATAGCGTTGTAGGGCAGGGGGACCTCCGTGACGTCGAAAATGACGTTCTTCGTCCGGAAATTGTCCCGGCTCCCGAATGTGACGGGCAGCTCAACCTGCCTGAGGGGCAATGTATGCCCCGGTGTCACCCCGTAGAAGGGGAGTGACTGCTTTAGGCGCCTTGAAGGCACCTGCAGCTTCTTGAAGGCCTCCTGGGACAGGAGGTTTAGGCCCGCACCCCCATCGATTAGCACTCTGCTAACCTTCACATTGCAGATGGTGGGGGACACTACCAGAGGTAGTTGCCCCACCCCTGCAGTACTCACGGGGTGGTCCGCTAGACTAAAGGTGAACGGGGTCTCCGACCACTTCAAAGGCCTTGCGGCCGCAGCACCCGGGGTAGCCGAGCACACCTCGCACCGCATGGTTTTGACGTAGCGATGAGAAGAGGGCGTGTAGGCACCTACGTCGATAAGAGCGACGGTGTGCTCGGGCTCTTGGAACCCGAGCTCTTGGTTTTCGGGGGCGGCTTTGTCATCGCCACCCCTGCGGTGCTCCTCGTGCTCCTTCTGGCGCCGCTCGACGAGGCCCTTGATCGACCGGCACTCAGTGAGGTCGTGCCAGTCAGTTTGGTAGATCTTGCACCACTTTCTTGGTTCGGGCCTCGCGGAAGTAGGCTTCTTGTCGACAGCCGCCCGTCGTGCTGGCCTGTGGGCAGGGCCCTCCGCTGGCACGAGAGGGGCAGCGTCACGCTTCTTTCTCTTTTTCTTTTCCCACCTGTCAGAGTGGGAAGGACCTGCCTTGTCGACAGCGGGTTTCTCAGGGCGCGGGACATGCCATGCCCGAGCCTCCGCCGCCTTAGCGC
The DNA here is from genome assembly GCF_958298935.1 of Phragmites australis. Classification (NCBI taxonomy): domain Eukaryota; kingdom Viridiplantae; phylum Streptophyta; class Magnoliopsida; order Poales; family Poaceae; genus Phragmites; species Phragmites australis. The sequence continues at coordinate 15,937,813 of NC_084941.1, read as the reverse complement.
ACTTGTCAGCCAACGCGAAGAGCTTCGCGGTGGTTTTGACCTCATGCGTACCTAGCTTTTCAAGCATCCGCTCGTCACGGACACCCTGCCGGAATGAGACGATGATGGCATGGGGGGTAATCTACGGGATGGTGTTGCGGACCTGGCTAAAGCATTGTATGAAGCGCCTCAGCGTCTCCCCCTCTTGCTGCTTCACGGCATGGAGGTCGCACTCCAAGCCGGGGTGCGTGAAAGTTCCTTGAAAATTGGCCACGAATTGGTGGAACAGATCATCCCAGGAACTAATAGATCCTGGGGGTAAGTTCATAAGCCAGGAGCGGATAGAGCCCCTCAAGACTACGTGAAAGTAATTGGCCATAACCTTTTCACTGCCGCCCACCGCTTAGACGGCTGTGGTGTAGATCTGGAGGAACTCGACGGGGTCGATGGACCCGTCGTACTTCTCTAGAAGTTCTGGCTGGAACATCGTGGGCCAGTTGACCCGACGGAGCTCACTGGTGAATGAGCGACAGCCTGTGCCGTATCCCACGGTGCCAACAGCGCCCTTGGGGGGCGAACGCCGGCGCACCGGGGAACCTCGGCGGTCGCGGGCCGGCATAGAGGAAGTCTGGTCCTCTGCCTCGACCTCGCACCAGGACTCTCGATGGCGCTCGAGGGTGACGCGTGTATCCTCGATAGCCCTCCGCTCATTGAGGTGTAAGCGGAGGTCCTGAGCTCCTGTTGTGACTAGGGGGCCGGCACAACACCTGGAGCCCCCTCCCCCCCCCCCGGGGCCGGTTTTGCCGCCACCCGAAGATGGACCAGCTTTGGTTGCACCACGGTGGAAAGTGGCACAGGAGCTTTCGGCCAGCACCTGCTGGTGAGTTGTGCCCACCAGGGCAGCCACCTCCTGCAGCCAACGGCCTTCTGGGGTTTCCCCCGCTGCCTGGACAGGCGGGTGCCTGAGGAGTGCTTGCGTCGCAAGCAACGCACTCTCAGGGTTGGCGTCATCGAAGGCAAGTCTACGCCGTAATGGTGCCCGGTGCTGTCCGGACGTAGATCTTGCGGTAGGGGCGTCTGCCGCTTGCTAAGGGTCAGGCGGCCCACCTGTGACAGTGGCGGCGGCCCTGCTGGGCCCAGCGCCGTTGTCCCCAAGGGAGGCGAGTGTCGTACGGGCCAACCGCTGCTGCTGCTAAGGAACAGCAGAAACTGGGGCTTCCTGAGCGATGGGCTCCACTTCTTCGCTCGAGTTGGAGCCAATGCGTTGAAGACGATGTCCGCCTGCCATCTTTCTTGCAGAAAACAAGGTGGATTTAGGGATGCCTCCCCCCTACCTGGCGCGCTAGCTGTCAGAGGATGAACTCCTCAAGCGGGGATCCTAAGGGACCCCCTTTGAGATTCGGTCGGGGGGATGATTCTGAATCTACCTTGTACGTGAATTAAATGCGAGTATGTGGGATGTAGGCGGGACGGATGATCGGATGCTAGTGAGAGTAAATGCTCCGGGGATTTAGACAGGTTCGGGCCGTATGGAGCGTAACACCCTACTCCTGTGTGTATGCTATTATTGCTCTGGAAATGCCTCTCTGTGGATGTCTTATGTTACAAGGATTTCTATCTAAGTCTAGAGCTTCAATCCTGGTGAACCTCTGCTCGGCTTCTCAGACTTGTGCTTGAGCTTCAGCTTCGGTCTTCTAAGACGTCCGTTGAACTTTGGCTTCCTCTCTTGTGTGTCCTGACTTGTTCTTCTCCGGGGTGTACCCCCCTTTTATCCCGTCGGGGAGGCTTGGCGTGCCCAGAAAGGAGGGCACGAGTCCCCATGAGCCATAAATGAAAAGAAACCATCATGGGGCTGCAGTTTGATGTTATGGGGGGTTGAAAATGCGTCACCAGCTGGTCCTGTCGCCCATAATGCCACCTTTTAGTGGGTGCAGCAGGGGGGCCCCGCCGGACAGCCACCGAGGAACCCCGCGTGCCCGTCCGGACAGAGCAGGCCTGACACAGCAGGGCAGCAGGTGATAAGCCTCAAGCTCAGCGACGACATCTCCCAGCCGCGCAAGGTGACGTGCGATGGGACCCGTCGCATTAAATGCCCCCACGCCTCCCTGCCAGGCGGTGGCAGGGACTGACGTACTCAGTACGACAGACGCGGCGTGGGGGGAGTGGTTGGAAATGACAGGCCATGCTCCCTCTTTAAATGCAGTATCAGGCCTCTCGCCAATTGACACCTCACCGCTGAGCCCTTGTGGGGTCCACCGGCAAGGGGCTTCTCAGGTCCTCAGGGAACTCTGGGTGCTCGGGGACCACTGTTCATAGCCCCGAGCGCCCTCTCCTGGAACTGTTTCTTCTCGGGTACTCGGGGACCACTATTTATAGCTCCGAGCGCCCTCTCCCGAAACTGCCTTCTTGGGTCCTCGGGGAACTCGGGGACCACTGTTCATGGCCCAGAACGCCCTCTCCCAGAACTGCCTTCTCGGGTCCTCGGGGAACTCAGGTACTCAGGGACCACTGTTTATGGCCCCGAGCACCCCTCCCGGAACTTGGTCTTCTCGGGCCTCGGGGAGGTAGTCCCCTAGGGATGGCGCCACGTGGCATTCTGCTGTCTTGGCCTTGGGACTCGGGGACCCCTGGTTCCCATGTCACCAACAACAGAGGTGAAGATCCTTACGAATATGAGAAGAGAATGGCAGACTCCCGCTTTTGGTACGAGTTTCATGCTGACTTTTATCAAAGCATGATTCTCACCAAGAGGAACCATGTTACTCCAATGCAGTGGATCGATTCAGAGTATATGGAACAGAAGAATGATCAAACTTTCAATGCTGTCATCGCTGCATGTGAAGAGAAGAAGATTAAGAAGTTTATGAGTCTGAAATGTGATTGGAGCATAGAAGTGATTGCCCAGTTCTATGCTACTCTTTCTTATGATCATGAGGATAATTAGTCCATGTTCTGGATGATTGAAGGAGAAAAATATAGAATTTTATATCAAACATTTGCTCACATATTTGGTTTTGATGTTCGTGACTTTCACAATTCCAAGATACACAATGAGAATCAGTTATCACCTGATGATATAGATTTTATGTACTTGGATCGAGGAAGGGTGATACATGGCACAACTATAGGGATGAAGCCCTACTACAAATATTTGAACAGTCTATTTCGTCTCACTTTGAATCCAAAAGGAGGTGATGTAGCCAATGTCCAAGGAATCTCAAGAAACCTTCTAGCACGGATGTCCAATGGGGGCGAACCCTTCGGTGTGATTGACTTTGTTTGGGAGGAAATCTATGCGACCTCATATACTCCCAACAAGATTTGTGCATATGCGCCCTATATCATGTACATGATTGAAAGGGTGACAAAGAAAAATTTCTTCAAGGAGGTGAAGCGCGAACCTTATAGGGTGAGAATTGTGAGCTCTCGGTCATCTCCTCCACCCTCTCCTCCACCTGTAGCTCCCAGTGCACAATGAATGGCTCCTCAGCGTATTCCATCCTCTAGAGGCTCCCAGTCTTTTCTCAAGAGTGCACTCAAGGCAATATTTCGAGTCTGCACTCACAATGCCACTCAGATTCGAGAGACCAAGATTAGGATGAAGAAAATTGAAGCAAGGCAGAAGGAAATTCACACTCACCTTGGCATTCAGCCACCTTGCTCTCCAATCATTCATGAAGAAGAAGCGAGTGAGCCAGAGTTTGAAAACCCTTGGGCTTGGTATGATGAAGCCCAAAGAGCTGCTGAGGGTCCCTCTCATGCTCAAGATGATGAGGAGACCGGTGATGACGAGGAAATAGAAGAAGCCAAAGCAAGTTCTTCGGAAGATAGAAATGAAGATGGATCTGATGACAGTGTCGATGATGACTATGAGGAAGACAACGGCTAATTTCTCATTCTGCTTCTCTTTCTTTTTGGTGCTTGATGCCAAAGGGGGAGAGAAATCCGATGTGTCTTGTCTATCTTCTTTCTTAATCCCTTCATCTTTTCCTTGGGTTAATTGAGACATATGTAATAATTGTAATGAACTATGTGGTGTGCTTGTAGTAGACTTTTTAAATTTATAAGACTAAATTTGTGCTAGTGTGATGCAATTATTTGGTTGATGTAATGTTTGTTTCTCTCTTTCTTAGATTTTATGAAATATCATGTCATATGCATCACGTATATAAATGTTCACACACTTTGCACCCCACGAATTCTAAGATATAGGGAGAGCTCTCGCAAATTTTCTTTAAATATGTGTTTGCTCTTAAACTCTAATTTCAAGACAATGCACACATTTAGGGATAGCGTACCAAATATCTTAAAATTCAAAACCTTTAAATTCTATTATCTTTTAAAAGCTTTAATCGGGTGTCATCAATCACTAAAAAGGCGGAGATTGAAAGTGCATCTAGGCCCCTTGTGGGTTTTGGATAATTGATGATAAACAATTAAGGGACTAATGGTTTTATCAAGTATATGAACATATTTTAGTCCCGTTGAAAAAGGATAAAAGAAGTCAATGACCCTAAAAAAAAAGGAGAAGCGATATGAAGAAACTCTTAGAGTCCAACTTGTTTTAATTTGAATTTGAGTTTTAGGAATGTCGTACTATTAAGAGGGATGCTTTTTGTAGTTTTGGTAGTGTCTCAGTGCTCAAAGTATTTTATGAAAACTAATTTTTGAGAGACACCATCACTCACGAACATCAGAAACATAGGGTAGATTTGTCTGGTTTCGGAGTCTCCGGGTTGGTCCGGAAACTCCGGACTCTATAGGTGTTCCAGAGTCTCCGAGTGAGACTCCGTGAAGAGCTCTCGATTTGGCTTTATTTCTGTGCCCGGAGTCTCCGGGAAAGTCCGGATACTCCAGACAGTGCAAATGTTCTGGAGCCTCCGAGTGAGTCTCCAAGAAGAGCTCTCGGTTTCAATTTAATTTTAAGCCCGGAGTCTCTGAGTTAGTTCAGATACTCTAGATGTTGTTAAGTCCCAGAGTCTCCGAGAAAGACTCTCGGTTAGCTAAGATTTTTAGCAGGAGTCTCCGAGTTGGTTCGGAGTCTCCGAAGTCTGATGCTTCCGGATCTTCCGGGCATCCTCGAATTAGTGTTCTAGCCGGTTTTTCTCAAAGTGTTACTCGGAGACTCCAAGTGAACCCGGATACTCCTGGTCAGTGTAACGGCTAGTTCTGACAGGTTAGGTGCGTGGTTTTCTATGCTACCTGGAGACTCCGGGTGAACCTGGATACTTCGAGTCTGTTTGAATTACACAGTAACAGCTAGTTTTTGGGGGAAGAGTATAATTACATCTTCACCCCCTCTCATTCAATGCTTGCTGAACCACCAATGCATTCACTCTCTCTAGAGCATTCATTAGCCCTCCCAAAGCTCTCTAGTGCCCAATCTTTGCTAAGATTTGTGAGTTTGGTTTGGGGAGTGAGATTTGGAGAAAGAGAAATTCTTTGAGCATTTTGAGTTCTTGCCAAGCTGCAAATTGTAATCTTTTCACTTGAAGCTTTGTGCTTTTAGACGGCAAGAGGTCACCCGTAGAGCACCCAATCGTTGTGGAGTGCCACGGGGAGTTTGTATTACCCACAATTTGAGTAAGAACCTTAGCTCGATCTTTGTGGTCGCTTGGGAGAGGATAGGGTTGGAAAAGACCCGGCTCTTTGTGAGCTCCTCAACGGAGACGTAGACACTTCTTTGTGAGGTGGCCGAACTTTGGATTTGAATCTTGTCTCCATTTAAATTCTTGCAAGTTATTCATTCAAATTGCTATCTGAGGATTTGCCTCAATATTATTGCTTGCGAGTATTTGAGTGTGGCTTTATTGTTAAGTAGAACATATCCATATTAGAGATACTGTGATAGCTCATATTCTCTAGTAGATTCTCTTAAGCTTACTTTGATTTTGAGTTCCTGTATAGTCCGGATAATCCGGATGAACTCGGATACTCCGGAACCCGGAGTATCCGGATTGAGTCGGAGTCTCCGCACACTGTTGAATTCGCTGCCGAGTTTTAAATTTTAGAAATGACTATTCACCCCCCTCTAGTCGACATCAAGGACTTTCATTAAGTCAGAGTACATATATCGACAAGGTATTGAAAACGTTCAATATGCAGGATTCCAAAAGGGATTTCTTGCCAATGTCACATGGCATCACTCTCAGCAAGAGTCAGTGTCCTTTGACCACTGATGAGCTTGAGAAAATGAGTGCAATCCCATATGCTTCTGCTATTGGATCCATCATGTATGTCATACTTTGTACACACACAGATATCTCCTATGCTCTAAGTGTTACGAGTAGATACCAATTCAACCCGGGGGAAGCTCACTAGGTAACATTAAAGAATATCCTCAAGTACTTGAGAAGAACTATGGATATGTTCCTAGTCTATGGAGGTGAGGAGGAGCTCATTGTAAATGGTTACACTGATGCTAGCTTCCAAACCGACAAGGACGATTCGAGATCGTAATCTAGTTTTGTGTTTTGCCTCAATGGAGGAGCAATGAGTTGGAAGAGTTCCAAGCAAGAAACGATGGCCGATTCCATGATAGAGGCCGAGTATATCGCAGCTTCTGAAGCTGCAAAGGAGGCTGTTTGGATCAGAAAGTTTGTTTCTGAGTTGGTGTGGTACCTAGTGCTTCTAGTCCAATAGATCTCTATTGTGATAATAGTGGAGCCATTGCGCAAGACAAAGAACCTAGGTCACATCAAAAGTCTAAGCATATACTACGGCGCTATCACCTTATTCGAGAGATTTTAGATCGGGGTGACGTCAAGATATGCAAAGTGCACACAGATTTGAATATTTCTAATCTGTTGACAAAGCCAATCACAGGGCCAAAGTATGAGGTGCACATGAGAGCTATGGGTATTAGATATTTACATGATTGACTCTTGTGCAAGTGGGAGATTGAAGGTGATATGCCCCAGAGGCAATCATAAAGATGGTTATATCACACGTCTATATTAATGTACTTATTGAATAATATGTTATTCCAAGAATGACTACCTTTTATATTGATTGGCAAATATATGACTTGATCATGAAACTCTTTGTTTATATCATGATGTTATTCTTAGTCGATCTCTGGTCACATATCATTGTGATGATACATAAGACCAGCACATGTATTGATTGATAATCATATTTTATGGATCATAGGTATAGATATATCAAGTCAATAATATGGATATTTATGTTAGAGAACATGATGTTGGATAGACCCACCTTGAGATACTACTGGGATTGTTATTTATGATGTGCCATCAGTTGTTATCTCAAATGGTGTACCTATAGGATCATTAGACCTGATATCGTCATTGATTCCCAGAATGTGTAGTGGCATAATTTGAGGCTGCCAAACGCTATTCCGTAACTAGGTAGTCATAAAGGTAATTTTTAGGCTTGTCATGAAACATGTCGTGGAGTGTAAGCGATCAAGATAGAATTTGCCCCTTCTTGATAAAGGAAGAGTTATCTCTGGGCCCATCGTGGTAGTTGGATTGAGAAAGTGCATGGCCATGCTAATATGATTAAAGAGTTAGTCATGATGAATTCACTACTTGATCGAGTGAGTGGTCAAGCTATAACAAGGGTGGCACGTATCTCGTCTTGAGCTTGACTGGTATTATGAGGCGAAGGGATCAGTGCATGTGTATATCAAGGTTCAGCCAATATGATCTTTTGTGTATACTCAGGAGTCAATATATCCTGCTAGGGACCACTATTGATTTTAGTTTGGAAAGGTTTTCTGAGTCGTAGCCATTTGTACATGAACCTAACGGGTCACACACTTAATAGGTTGGAACAAAACATGTGAATTGGATTCATATATGGGTTTTGATTGGATTGTGATCCATAAGAAGTTAGAGTCCTAAAGGGCTTCCAACGTGGGAGCCCATTGGCGAGCTTTATATAAGGAGAGGCGTGGGTAGGGCGTGCTGAGGTTGAGCCACTCTGAAACCCTAGCCGCAGCCTTCTACACGATCTCCCAAAACCCTAGCCACGCGTGTGGTGCAAGCACATCGGCGCTCGGCGTTTCTACCCAGTATGTGTGGATACCATAGAGGCGCTGCTGCTATTGCGATGCTGATCTTCTTCTCAAGTTGATCGTGACGTGTTCGGGACTGGTCGCCGGCCGTGACAAACCGGTTGACGTACCTGCTTGTCTGATCATGAAGCATAACGTGACCACTCGGATATGGTCGGACAGCATGACATGACCACTCAAATCCGGTCGAGGACATGACGTACCTGATCGGGTGCTGGACGAGGAACTGGTCGAGGAGCACGACCACCTACTCGGAGTTGGTGGGGGAGCGTGACCACCTGCGCGGGGCTAGTCGCAGATTTGATCGAGAAGCTACTCGAGGAGTTTGACACGCACGATATTGGATTGGTCTACTCCAACTCTTCTTAGGCTGCACTGCGCATCGAGCGGTAACGATCTATGATCTCCTACTAGCATGGTTTCCTGGGTGAATACGGTAGAACAATTTTGTTTTAGGAGTAGCCTGCACGCTACCCAACAGGTAGACACCATGTCAGGAGAACATGGTGCAGACTCACAGTAGTGAACGAGTGACTCGTCTGCTATAGGCATAGTTTGGCATAGATGCAATAGATGCCCTAGTCTCCACTTTCTCGTGTTATCCCAATATTAAAGGATGTAATTACATTGAATAACTTTGCATTTAATTGTGTTGTTGATTCAAGAAAATAATGCTTAAATAATACATGAAGGTATAACATTTTGACATGCAATTAACTGTAATCATGAAATGAAATGTGTAACAAATTTGCACGTTTATAGAATATTGCACAACATTGGTATTACTAAGATAATATATGTTTGATTCCTATGACCTGATAGTCTGAAAATAAAAATGTATGTTATTAGGAATGCATGAAAACATACATATAGAACACAACATAATTAACCAAAAACCATAGGGTCTTGAATGTGAATTTATATGTGGTAGACTCAAGTTAGTGCAATAGTACATATCATGATGCAATTTCTGAGGACTTGTGGATCCGAAATTGTGCATCACAATTTATCTTAAATCCAAGGGATTAAATAATAAATGTATTGGATATGTAGCACTATTTAAATAGACGATGTTGTAATTATCAAAAAACTAGTTTTTTTTTTAAATGGTAACATGACCGTTCATTGCCCATGTTGTATAATTGGGACCGTAAGCGCAAGTTTATCAAACTATTTGTCGGCCATTGTGTCATATATGGATTTTGACCATATATTTGATTAATTTACCGCGGGTAAAATAAAAAATATTATGGTAATATTGTAATATAATACAAAATTTATAATGTCAAGATGAGTCTTGAATTACATAGTGTAGATCTCAATTATGTAGCTAATACGTTGGAGATAGTTACCAGAATTGGTGTAGCTCTCACAGTAGTAGGAGGCATAATCTGATATATTTCAGTGGATGCTTATGTTCCTATTACCTTATGTTATGCTAAGTAGAATATTTAGAAGAGCATATTGAATGTAGTCACCATGTCCATATAATATGATGTAGATCTCACAATAGTGGGAGCATAATATGCAAATATGCAGTAGATGTCTTGTTGCCACTACCTTGTGTTTCTCAAATATTAAATGAGGTAATCACTACGAATGATTTTGCTGGTAATTCTGCTTGAATTAAGCGCTTTGGGCGTGTAAGCTCATTGAGTTTAATTAAGGTAAATTTAGAATGCAAATTTTGCAAAAAAGAAACTCAATTGCAAAATTGAGAGGAGTGGTGGAGACGGGCATGGCTGCCGCTTTGGTTGAGGGTGCCTATTATGCGGTGGGTGTTGTGCCGCTTTCTTGACAGAGGAGGGCCGCTGGGATCAAGGGTGTCACGAGCGTGGGCCTGCAACGGTGAAGAAGACGTACACCGCATGCATGTCAACACTGGTATTGTTGTAGTGGCCGGTGTTGTGAGCACGGGCAATGCAAATGCGTCGTAGTCGCAGCCATGGTTGCCGGGAAGAAGAAAGATATCATATCCTCCAAAACGACCATGTGAATCTTTCTGTGTCAAGGCAATAAAGCCTCTGTTCTTCCTTGTGGTTGATTAACGGTATAAAAGATAGTGTATGATAACATATTACAAGTAATTGTAAAGAGATAAATAAGTAGAGGAAATAAAAAACTCTTGCTATTAATTCATGGGGTGTTTACACATTTATACATATTGAATGGATATGATAAAAGAACATGTTTATTGGAGAGATACTTCTTCACAGTAGATATAACTCTTAATAATTAATACTGTAATTGATATATGGTTAAACACTAAAAAAATATCTATTCACTAGAGATGTTTATTCGCAACATTAACCACGCGGTTCACGTCCCCGCGCAACCACCTGAGTTGCAGCATGTAGCCCGACTCAGCAGCCAGGTTCCTGGCGTGCATGGCGTGTGTCAACTTCCATGTCATCCTCAATCAATTTTTACATGTTTCACTTACATTTTCTTTGGTTTAGGCTCGCTCTTGCTCTCAAGTGAATGATCGTGTATTTGTCCATTTTGGCGTACTCTCCTCAGTCATAAATACTTGATGTTGTAGATCAACTTTTAATAAAACATATAGTTTAGAAACATGAAAATCATATGTGTATATTTATCTTGAAAAATATTTTTCTAATATTATAAATTTATTAGATTTTATAAATATATTATAGTAGAAAATAGTGGTAAAATATTTACAGTGAAGATCGTCTCATATCCAAAATGTCAAGAATTTTTATTGGAGGGAGTACTTGTTAGTCAAGTTTGTTTATTTGTCTATTATCTAGGGATACGACTCTATCCCACAGGGTTTAAGTGGCGGTACCCACAATTTAGACTTGGGTGCATGCTTTCTATGGTTTTATTTGCAGGCGTGATAGACGCACTCACGAGTTTGTGTGCACGTGCACGTGTCATCCTATAATCACATAAAAAGATCACCAACATATAACAAGACAAACAAAACCCTATATAAAGGACATCGTTAACTCGTTCCTATTATATATGCTTGTGAAAGCCATCCTAGACGCACTCACAAGTTTGTGTGCATGCGCGTGTTATCCTATAATCACACAAAAAAGACCACCAACATATAATAAGACAAACAAACCCTATATAGAGAACATTATCAACTTGTTCCTGTTATAGATACTTGTGAAAGCTATCCTAGACTATATGGTATGTCAACATTTCCCATCTTGGAATGAACCAATCCCAAACACTTAACATTCTAAACCTGGTCTTGAGCTTTGTTTCGCACACCCACACAATCATCGATGAGACCTTGAGGGCTCAATGGGCTGATGTTCTCTAATGTAGAGGGGCTCGTGGAGGTGGAGGCGAACCCTCTGATGGTTGAGGCAACAAGGAATTGCTCATGGAGGTGAAGTTGGAGGCTGAGCTCCTAAAGACCATGCAACTATGTACCTGATGGTTTAGTGGTAGGGTATCAGTTCGCAGTTCTCTTTAACCCTAATACGTGAATTCATTACGTGTTATAGATGATCAAAGGATCATTGACATTCCTAGTTCTAGATTTTGCATCACCAATAGTAATGACCGCTATAATTAGTACACCAAATAGTTACTAGTTCATCGATACGAGGACCATGCAAAAATCTGGTGAAAGCCAACATTTAGGTGTATTATCGATATGTCTGAGGTTGTATCATGTTGATATATCGAGTTAAAGGATAAACTAGAGTGTATGATAAACCACCTACGAGCCACGCATTTTATCATTTGGCAGCACTTCGTTCTTCTCCTTTTATGGAGAAATAGAAATTATGCAAAAATGGCCCAAACTTGGTACGAAGTGGTTAAAGTAGCGAATGGTACTGTATTATGCTGCATCAAGTGGCTAAAAGTAACGAAGATCCCTGTATCCTTGCCTTGTTTTTATATGACGATTGAACACAATCTCGGCCCACGCTTGTGCACGTTCCAAACGCTCCATCTCAAAACCGACACGTGGGGGCCGTGCTCCCGTCAGGAGCCGAAGGTCACCGCCGGAACGCTGGTGACCTCAGCGCGCCGGAGCGGAGCAGAGCACAAAAAGGCGCGCAGTGGCAGGCGGCTGCAAATAACGGCCAACCTTCAGGGGCAGAAAGGTCCAACCATGGTTCAGACGTTAATTGTGGGCTGGTTAACCGTGGTTCGCGGCGTACGCCCCCATCAAAAAACCAGCCCTCTCCTGGTATACAACTGGGACCCACCGTCCTCCCTGTCCCACCTATCAGTCCCCGCAGCGCGCAGCCACTTCTGGACCTTCTGGCAGGGCCCACCTGGCGCCCCCAGCCCGCCCACCCGCCACTGCGGTACCGACGCGTCGCAGGGGCCCCACGGGCTGACCCCACGCGGCAGTGGGCCAGCGGGCACGCTGGCTGGCTGGCAGCGACACTAGTCGAGGGAGCGCGCATAAAGGGCGCCCTCCACCACCCCGGCTGCTCTGGCTTGGCTCAGCAGCATCGCTCGCGCCGCGTCACTTGGTTCGCTCGCTGCACATCAACGCGGCGACGCACGCGCTGCTGCGGCTCCGACCCCGTGGTGCGCGAATCGTCCCAACCCACCCTCTTCTCTGCGACTCCTCTTTCCGGTTTGGGCGACGGGATTTTTGTCTGGGATCGCGATGACGATGATTTGGGGCGAGGGGATTCGGTTCTTGATTCGGCGAGATTCGGGGAGCGGAAGCGGATGCGGAATCCTGGGGATTTGGTTGGTTCTTTCTGTGGGTTTTGGGGGCGGTTTATGCAGAGACGGCCTCTTCTTTGATCCGCGCGTGTTCTTGGTTCTTGGGTGGCTTTCATTTTCTGTGGCGAGTTTCTACAGGGGTTTGGGCTTCCTGGCATTCTTTTGGAAGCTTTCCAAGGGCAATTTCAGTTTTTGCCACCGAGTGGCATGCTGTCAGTGACTGGCAAAACGTGCCACAACATGCCACTCAGTGTCAAAAGATGAAATTGCCCTTCTTCCAAGGATCGGGGGATTGATTCCGCTTCTTTTTGAGTTTCTTGGTTTGCTCAATCGAATGTTTCTTTGGTGTTCTACTCTTCTCGAGTTTAGTTACTGCATGTGTGCTTTATGCTTTAATCTCACTGTTTGCTATGTTTTGGTCTCTGTTCTTGCCAAATTGTATTGCTCCAGAGTTTTTGCCAAATTGGTCTCTGTTCTTGAGTTCATTTGGCACGTGTGCTGTAACATCTCAGTAGACGATCATGTGTGATTCTCTCTGTTTGTTCTGTTTCTGGTGACTGTCTGTTTCTATTTAAGGCCGACCTGCTAATTATTTAATTAGTGTTCCGTTCTTTGATGGCCACTTTCTTCTTTCTTTTGTTTGGTTAAAGATTTTGATGTATCTTGGGCTGTAAAACATTTTTCCCCTTCTTTCAATCCAAGAATATCTGAGGCAAAGAACTTTGCTAATAATGGTGGTGAGCTCTTTGTAAGCTCTTGCGTTCATCTGTTAATTGGGAATTATAAACTATGTATGCACAGCGCCCCAATTCTTGAATGAATTTTGCACCAATTATTTTACGTACAGGAACATAGTATTGTAGGTCCTTTAAATATGCAATTCCGCAAGTTAACTTAAAATGTCGTGTGTATCTTGTTCCAGGACAACGATGTTGCCCCCAATTCACGGGCCTTGTGAGAGGCTGGCAGCGCTTGACATCAGTATCAGAGATTCCTGGAGTGATGAGGAACTTGTGAGATTCTTGGCGGGGAGGAAAGCCGAGGACCCCCTTCCGCAAGACGTACTTGCGGGTTTGGACTTTTCTGTTGTTGATCCACGGGGTTTCACTGGTTAGTATCCAGTCTATGCCCAAGATACAAATTGCATTATGTTTTTGGTGCTGTAACTACATCTTCCATATTGAGCTGTTATTTTAGTGTACTGTACTGTCTGATTGCATAGTATAAAAATTGTGCCATATAAATATGCAATGGGCAAAGATTTTAATTCATAGCTGATCACTGGTGGGTGAAAGAGCTTAAGAATGCATAGAACGGATAGTTGCTTAGGTTAAATAGGGTAATTTCTTTTCGCAAACCTTTTGGAAAGAGTTCGTGCCTTTGAAGAAAGCACAAAGGGTTTGTGTATAATTCTTGTGCACAGCTTATTGTTGCAGATACTTCAGTGACATAGTACCTTAAGATTACGTTGGGATATTATGTGAAATCCTTTGCATTTATTGAAACTTTCTCAGGTTTCTTTGCAAGTTACACCAACTGCTTGCTTGCTTTCACTGGGAGAGTCCAATTACCACCTTTGTTTTTAAGCAACTGATTAATGCATTGTTATCTTGCTAAGCTGTAATTTTTAAATTCTTGCCATCCAAATTCCAAATGTCATAGTTTGTGTGTGAATCCTAATTTTTGTAGGTGTCTAGTCACTACACACGATTGCTAATAACCTGATCAATTTATGCTGTCATAATGATCTGATCAATTTATACTGTCATAATGATCTGTTCAATTTGTGCCGTCAGTTGCAATCAATCCCCTAAACTGTGGTTTAATACAATCATACCACATGTTAAGTTTGAGCATTTGAATTCATTTAAAACATTAGAATGTGCACCCTAGTTTTTGTTCTAAATCTATATTGTGCCGATATATAGCCAATTCACGCTAGAACATACTACCGGAACTTGGATGCATAGTACTGTAATAAGTCTGCTTTAATCATATTGGAATAGCTTTCTTGCATATTCTTAATCAGTACAGGGGTTCCATTAATTATCATATAGTTTAAGGGTTTTCTTGCAAATTTTTTTGATAGTGAGGAATTACACTTACGATTTTTTCTATTTGACTAAGAAGAATCTCATATGATATTTGCGAATTCTGCTATTCGATTTCTAGGAAATTTAATTACCTGACAAAGATAACTCATCTTGTAGCAGACATATGGTACTTGAACTGGTCAGATGATCAGCAGCCTTATGACAGTGCTGAAAACAGTATCAGAAAGGCAAAAAATGGATACTGGAAACCTTTGGATTCGTCCAGAATACCAACAAGTACAGCTATCATTGGTGTCAAAATTGTTTTAGAGTTTTATGAAGGTCAAGCACCATGTGGTAAGAGAACTGGGTGGGTGATGCATGAATATCAGGTAGAACAGAATGATGATGCTAATCTACCACAGGTGACCCATGGTTTCTCCTAGTTATTTCGTGCATAGCCTGTAAACTTCTCTCCAGGGTTGACGATTGATGCCTTTTTCATTTCTGGCAGGATTACAAGTCTTTGTGTAAAGTATTCCAGCAGTGTGACAAAAAGATAAATGTTGAAAGTGGACAAAATTCTCTGAATGCAGATGCTCCTAATGATAGCTTGGAATCTTACCTTCAATATCTTTCCAAAATAGAGGAGCCAAAGGTTGGCATATTTTCTTTCTTTAATTTTCTCATTTGTTGCACCACATTTTAGTGTAAGTTGTAATTGTGAAACCCTGAAACCTATGATGTCTGTCATTTTAAATTAGGAAATAGTACCCCAGGTTCCCGATATAGCTGTGTAGTCATTTACCTTTTATTTGTAGGATTATTCGTTTTTCCAGATGCTTGGACTCCTGTGAAAACCATTCAGAATAATTTAGTTTCTCAGTGCATGCTTATATCTGTTTGTCTTCCACTGCTTGCTAGTTTATCCTGCATTTTAAAGATTTATATTGTGACAAGATATCAGAGTTGTAATTATAATCTTGCCGCAGACTGTAGCTGCAAACGACCAGGATATATTTTCTAGCGAAGGACAGCATGAGCAAAAAGCTCAGAGTGCTGCAGATGATATTGATGTTCATGATGTTATTGCTACTGGGGACTACATAGAGCTGAATGACCTACTAAACTTTTCTAGCAAAGGACAGCATGAGCAAAAAACTCAGAGTGCTGCAGATGATATTGCTGTTCATGATGTTATTGCTACTGAGGACTACATAGAGCTGAATGACCTACTAATCTCTTCTAGCAAAGGACAACACGAGCAAAAGACTCAGAGGGCAGAAGATGATATTGATGTTCATGATGCTATTGCTACTGGGGACTACATAGAGTTGAATGACCTACTGAGCTCAGAGGCCTCTGCATCAACTTCAGAAAACTCAAGCAAGCGGTCTATGATCTCTGAAGAGTACTTCGATTCTGATGCATTCCTGAGGGAGATTTTGAATGGCAGTAACACAACTGATGAACAAGATCAAGACCGAAAGTTTAGCATAGCTGCACCTACTAAATCGGCTAATGTTGTTATCAGTCCGTCAGAACAAGGTAGCATAGCCCTTCTGTTCGTTGTTTCGAATTTAAGAGGTTGCTCAATATCCTTCCTTGGTTTGCTCTAAAAACTATGAGATATGGCATGTGAAGAATAACTTGGAAACTTTGGAACCATGAAACCTTGCAACTGAAGCCATTTAACAAGGCTATGAAACCTTGAACTCAACTAAACTATATTATTTAGTGTAACAGTATGGTTTAAATGCAGGATCATTTAGTCTAGTCTAGACAGTCACATGACAATTTCATTAGTTTGCTAATAGGCTTACATTTTTTCCGTTGTAGGGTTAGTTCAGATCCGTGATAACAATGCCACAGTGGCTGGAACTTCACCGCAAAAGCCAGTGCCAGGAGGTGACAGAGATCAACATTCAAGCAAGGGGTTTCAGGAGCACGGCCCTTCTCTATCTTCCTGTTTCCCAAGCAGTCATGTGAAACGAGGCCGTTCCAGTAGTTCTAGTAGCTCACAGAGCAGCATGTCTCAGAGAGAGCGATCTAGCAGTAAATTTGGAAAGATAGGAAAGAAGTACTGCTGCTTTGGATCATTCTAGTCCAGTGCATAGCGTTTGCTCTATTTTTTGTACAGGATGGAACATAGGGAGGTCAGTTTTCCTCTTCCACACTTTAGGCGTATGATACTACGCAATGTTATAGTAACACTGGCTTATTGACACGACAAATAGTTGCTGGATGTTGTGACAAACTGAGTCAAAGAAGCTGATATTTAGTATTAAATTACAGGGAACAGCACGTCACGTGCTGTGGAAAACTTTCCATCTTTTAATCATGTACTGAGTGTGGTGTTTAATTTGACAGATGATTTGAAAATATCATTTTTGGTCAATAGTTGTTTGATTGATTCTCATTTTAGTGCTGTGGAAAGAGATCAGTAGCATCTTTTTTTCTCTTTTGATGGAAATTAGTAATGGCTTCTCATTTGTAAATATCTCTAGTGCAATTTGTATGATACAATTTTACCTTGTAGTAACAGTAAGTGACATATTTTCTTATGTTTTTTGCTGATGAAAGTTACGTTATATGGTTCATGCTATGTAATTTGTGATGCAATTCTCCATGTAGCCTGTTCCATATTGAAGTGTGTATGTATCGCAAACTAAGCTGCAGAAATGTTGGCACTTGACTCTGAATCTGTTTCATCAGGACATGGATATTCGTATTCACCTAATTTCTGGGTTGTAGCAGCTAGCACCTGCTAAATTTGAATCGGTAGGTCTTTGAATATTACATCTGCTACTGCTTATCATGTGTGGTGCATTGACATGTCAGTGCATTGCTGCATTTCATATGCATCTTGTGACGGAGCGTTGTCCAATAATAAATTCTTTAGAAGTTTGGGTTGTTACTAGGCGTAAGTTTGACCTGTGCTGCTGTTTCCCAAATTTTTCTACTAATAAGGTGATCGAGTGCCATTTCACGGCTATATTTGTTAGCAACAGGATCGTGATTTTTCTACTAGTAAGGTGATTGAGTGGCAATGAGTTTTACTTCATAATATGATAGTAAAAAAGATATGGTCTGATGTCACAAGTCAGCCACTTACGAACATCTAGAAAATGAATTATGTGTTCCCTCACTTCGAATAACACTGTCATTTCTTCAAAACCAAAAATAAAATGATGCGAGAAACTTCTTTGATCAGGGTCCTATCAATATGGTTGTGTACATTTGCATCAGGAACACAACAATTCGAAGGATATTTTTAAGCATGTGTTGCCAAGAGCGCCTAGACGTGAAGACATAACCATGATGGAAATGTAAATATGAGAAGGAAAAGAGTATTTCTATGGGACGCTACTCTGTTATGCAGAACTGTGAATCATGTGTAGTTATTACAGTTTTTGTAAAATTGCCCCACTACTGGTTGGAATTTATATCAAAATATCTGAAAAATGACCAAAATATTGCTCAACTGTTCTTTTCACTTCCAATAAGTACTGTACTCTGAGTGACTTGATCACTGAATCATCAGATGATTGAAGTAAAGCCTAAAAAGAAGGCAGGTAATTGGAAGGATGAAATTGGGAGGAAAAAGTTGTGTTTTCTCTTTTAACATTTTAGGTCACACTTATAAATGATAGAGATCCGAGCGGAAACAATAATTTGCATTGCTGTTTTATCCCACAAACCGCTAAGTGTGCTTGCTTTCTGAAGACTCCCACTTTTGTCGGGTCATTCAACATTAATCAGTTCATGAAGACACAATAGAAAGCATGATAAGTGCTCACACCTATTTAACTAATATTCACAGATTTTTGACCATATATAATCGAATGCAAAAATGTCACACGCATAGAAAAGTATGTCAGTCTTTGTTACACTAACATGTCACCGGATTTTAATTTCATACAACTTGGAATCAAGGCTGCTCTGATTTTTTTTAGGCTGTGGTGGAGTGACCGTGCAGTCTAATTGTGAGAGCGGTTCAAATTGAATTCGAATTAATCAAATCAGCTAAGCATCTAATATGATGAAAGCTAGCACATGTCGTCTCTTGACGTGCCACGTGTGTCGAGGGTTAGTCTTTGGTAATGTATCAAGAGCATGCCGGACGACGAGTGCGTGATCAATGTTTCCAGTGGTTGTTGATGGGTGTGTGTGTCAAAAGAACTCAAAAACATCATGGTTTATCCAGGTTCAGATCTCCAATGGAATAACAGACCTATGTCATGTGTATTTTTGTATTTTCTTATGAGTTGGATGAACTTATCCAGAGCGTCCTCCTTTACAAGCCTAATCATTCCCTCTTTATATAGCAGGAGGCAAGGTGTACACACAAGCAGACCGTGCCAAATATGGTGGTTGCCCCATACCTGATGAAAACAACTACTCATAGGTCATCATTACAGGGAGTGGGCATGCCCAACCCACCCGAGTCGTCCTGCACGCCCTGTCCTATCCACCAAACTCCGTCACTCCTGCCTGCAAGCCCATCACGCTTGCCTGCCAGGCCATCCCGTAGCATTAAATGCTACGAGACGGGTCATTCCATCTCTACGTCGACCCACAACTTTGTCTGCTGAAATGGTGCCTGGGGAAGGAAAACGCATGAGTGGATGGCATTAAATGTGATTAGACTGGTTGGGTGTGTACCTACCTCGCAACTAGCAAGAGTTGGTCATGGGGTTTCCATCTGCGATTAGGATACTAGTCGCGTGAGCCCCGCCTAGTCGCACGGTGGCATCATGGTTTTGAAAATATCAAGTGACAGCTACCATCTGCCGGTGCGGACCTTCCTGATAGGGGACCCCTTTATTCTTTATATCAACAGTAGCCTCCAAGCTCTATCGCAGATAGGGTGGTTCATCACATGGTTCCAGGGTCGTTGGACACCATTTGGTCGTGGTCGGGCCTGATCAAATCACTTTGGTCCCATGTGAATATAAGTTTGCCCAGAGAGTGATTGTCGATGTGGCCCGCTTTTGTGGTCGACTCGGGAAACCTCATCTCGAGGAGAGGTTAACGTACAAACACACACACACACACACACACACACACACACACACAGAGATTGTGGGGTAGAGAAAAATGTGAATGGGAGATAATCGTGGGAGAGAGAAACATTAAATATCACTGGGCTTGAGGGAGTTTCAGTTCCCCACGCGTGGCCTTTCAAATTTTGAACCAGCTAGACTATGCGACAATTGGGATATCGTGTCAGCCTATAAATTGGAAAATCAAGGTTCCTCATGAATCCTTTCATCACCTCCCATAGCTTCCAAGCCTTTGCGCTCACAGCCTTTCTTCTCCATCACTATTCTTGAACTTGTAATAGTGTCACGCACCAGCAACAAGCCAGATTTCCCCAAATCCAAGTGCAATGCAACGAGGATGAAGCAATTGCATGATAACAACCAGCTCCCTCATTGCTTGTCCTTGGGGTACTACACCGACGAGAGTGTGCCGGCCCCCGTCAGGCGGGTACTTCACTGACAAGATTCTTTGAACAACATCCGCGTGCCGAGCAAACCGGCATAGGTCACCGAGAACTATGGGAATGCCCCCACGACAACTCTAGAGCTGATGAGCCTCACCAAACGAGTTAAGCAGTTTGGAGATGCCGGGCTGACGGGATCAAACATTGTCCGTTATTTCATCAAGCACCGATTGTGCCCCTTGTGGAGGAGAGCGCATCCAGCATATCAGTACACTGGAGCTGACGATGACACCCAAGAGAGTTCCATAGGTAACCCCGCCACCATTTCCTTTGTTCTTATTGTCGATCGTGTGACATCTTAAGTATCATTACTATCCATATCTTCCTCATGATGCCATTGACTCACGGGTCAAATTCCTAATTGCGGCAGCCCCCAGGAAAGATGGCCCTTCATGCTGTCCCCCTTTGCTATGTGAACTCCCTTCGTCGGAGAGGGCTTGGATCAGACTGGTATATTTAACATTTTCTCATAATTTTTACCTCCAAGCCTTCTCCTAGGTGAGGGTTTCATGGTTTCTGTCGCTGCAGGCTCTCCCTGAGGTCGACGTCCTGCGCCCAGTGATTGACAAGGTCATGGGGGTCATCCAGGAAATCAACTCGAACACCCGCTCGACCCCTCCATCACTCAATACTGCTCTGGTCGGCAATCAATCTGGTTGCGGTGATGATAGAGCTGCTCGGAGTCAGATATCGACCACTTGTGGAGGCCTTGCAAGCGGTGCTAATCAACAGAGGGTTGAACAACCTTGCCCCGACTAGAATCGCTTTGATCAGGCCCGCACCAATCAGATGTGCTCTAACTAGTCCCGCACCAACCAGACCCGCTCTGACCAGGTCCGCTCAGACCAAACTTTCCCCGACCAGCGTTACCTTGATCAAGCCGGGGGCGATCAGGCTGCTGCTAGCCAAGACTCGATGCCAGCGCGGAAGAGAGCGGTGGAGGATTTGGCTTCCACGGAAGCGTCCAAATGCGCCCATGGGACACCAGTCACCGGTGGCTTCACGAGGACGAGGCTTGTGCTCACCCCTCCGCCCACGGGGTAAGTTTCCTGGTTAGATGTAGATGCCTTGGAAGTTTTCTTTCTTTTTTGACTTCGTGATCTATTATCGTTGCAGGTCCTCAACCCCACCATAGGCCCCAGTCATAACTCCTCCGATGCCTCAGCAAGATGCTCCAACCCCCAGCCTTTAGTAGCTCTGATGCAGGGAGCATTAGCCAAGACTTCCATGTCTATGGAGCTAGTCGTGGAGCCCGCTTTGGCCTCTAACCTGCTTTCCTTGGTTCCTAGCCTTCCCACCTCCATCTGAAGACTGATCACCGAGAAGGAGGTGGCAGATTGCACGTGCACCGAGCTGGAGAGGCTCGTGGACGAAGAGAAGGAGGCGAGGCACCTACTTTAGTGGGAAAATGCCAAGTTTCAATAGGAAAATGCCACGCTCACTATTGAACGTTCTTAGCTCAAGGAGAATGAGCAAAAGACCCACGGTACTCTTGAGGAAGCCTTTAAGACAATCTAGCGACCCCCTATGGAGCAATGGACTGGACGCCGCTGAATCAAAGGATGAAATGGCAGCTTAGGGCTGGGCCTACACAATCCACATCCTGATAGAGAAGTTTTCCCAGCTCCCAGGCATCATGGCAGCGAGGACCTCGGAGGACATGATGACAGTGGTGACAGTTGCGATGACATACATTCTCAAGTGCTACCATTGTCACGATCCCAACCTCAACCTCAAGACCATCCAGGAAGGTGTCATGACCGCCAATCCCGTAGGCATGAAGAGGCTGGAGGCAGAGTGTCAAGGGTTGACGAATTTCGTAGAGACTATCTTCTTGGTGGAGACCATCGAGGAGATCGCAGAAAAAGGATAAACCTTGAACTGTAATTTAGAGTTGTATTATGCATGAATGAAGCTTTTAATTTCTTTGATAAGCTTTTGTCATTGCTATGGTCGTAGAGTCCTAGAATTGATCACCCTCCTGCTCTCTCCGAGCCCCCAACCACGCTTGTTGACAACACCAGTGACCAGCACAGTCTCGAAACACTGGCCGAGTGTGAGCTTAGGTTTGCAATCGAGAGAGAGATCCTGTAATGCGATATTCGAGGTGCATTGGCCCTACCACTATTAAGTCACATGTAGTCCTAGGCTAGCCAAGTGAGACTTGACCAGCTGACTCCTGCGTGGTTCGTGACCTGTTTTCGTGACCAGCTTGTCGGGAGGAGCTATTGGCGGTGAAGAGAGACTTGGAGCGAGTGATGAAGAAGGATGACCAGCGGTGGGTGCATTTCTACGACTACCTCAGTTAGGAGTTCACCCCCTTTGACTCACTACTCTGTGTCACCAGCATTCAGATCCACCCCACTCCTAGAAACACCGTAACTGGCCATGTCGACTAGTTCTTGGCGGCCTCTGAGGAGCCGGTGCGCTCGAGCACAGGCTGAGCAGGAACATTAGCAACCACTTGTTTGTGACCACAATCCATGGCACATGCCTTGCCTTCACTTATGTCAACACTTCCCCAACCTAAACCTTGTTCCAGCAATCTCTAAAGGTTTCGTCAGCGTTTGGAAGACCACAAAGCAGCTTCATGACCTTACGGGGTCATTTCTTTCTATGGCTCAGTCTCTGCTTTGGTCCGTCTGGTTTGACCCACAGAGGGGCATCTCCAGAGCCTAGGGATACTAAATAAATCTGTTAGAAACAGCCCCGGGCTTTACCCAAGTGGTTATTTTGTAATGTAAGGACCTGCTTTTATGTAAACTTTCCCTGTGTTCATGTGGAGAGTAGGTTCTGAGTGTTTGTTACATTTAGGGGGGACCTAGGCTTTCCATACTGCTCACTAGTTAGGCTCATGGTGTCTAGGACAACCCTCGGCATGACAAGCCCTTCGGTGGTGAACAACGCTCGACCTGAGTTAGGGCTTGTGGCTTCGTGGTCATTACCCCCCAGCCACCCACATCCTTGAAACTGCATGAGTGGAAATTTGAATCCTCACTCAAATGGTTTGGTACTCACCATATGAGCGAACACACAAAATAACTAGTAGCACGGAAAAATAGGAAAAAAGGACTATATAATCTAAACTGCTCTAGCCCCCGACCGCCTGGTAGACAAAAAAGCTATCGACAAGGCAGTCAAACCTTAGAATTGAAAAAACTTACAAGCCAGTGGGAGACTATTCCTTTCTGGGAAATCCTGAAAAACAAAGTCAGGTTTTGAATCAGAAAAACTTACAAGCCATGTTCAACGCTCATTTGGAAGATCCTACAAAATAGAGAAATATGCTCGTCTTTGAGTAGCCCTACACATAGAACTTGCTCAATTAGGCTATGTTCCAGGAGTTGTGCAATTCACGGCCGTCCTCTGTGCCTAACTTGACCGCACCAGGTTGGGTAGCATCGAGCACCATGTAGGGCCCCTCCCACTTAGAGCAGAGCTTATTCCAGCCTGCCTTATTTTGGATTTGCCTAAGGGCGAGGTCGCCTACGATTACTATCCACTCCTGCACCTTGCGGTTGTGATAACGTCTGAGGCTTTGCCGATATTGGGCCGCTCGAATTAAAGCACAATCACGAAACTCTTCGATAAGGTTTATGTCATCCTCTAGTCGCGTCACCTGGTTGTCATCTGAGTAGCTGGTCACTCGGGGATATGGAAGGGCGATTTCAGAGGGGAGCATTGGTTCTGCACCAAAGACTAGAAAAAAAGGAGTTTCGGCTGTAGCCCTACTAGAGGTTGTTCGCAGTGACCAGAGTACTATGAGGAGCTCATCCACCTAGCGTCTTGAATAGCTCTTAAGTCGATCGAAGACCTAGGTTTTGATCCCTTGCAGTATCATCCCATTTGCCCTTTTAACCTGCCCGTTGCTTTGGGGGTATGCCACCGATGTAAAGCAAACCTTGGTCCTGATCTCTTTGTAGTAGTATCGGAAAGCACTACTGGCGAACTGAGTCCTGTTGTCCATAATTATATAGTTTGGACTACCAAACCGCACTATTAGCCCCTATATGAACTTGATCACTACTGCAGTAGTGATCTTCCTGATGGGCTCGGCTTTGATCCACTTAGTGAATTTTATCGACTACCACAAATAAGAATTCAAAACTGCCTAGGGCTTTAGGGAATGGCCCCATGATATCGAGCCCTCAGACAGCGAAAGGCCAAGAGAGTGGTATGGTTTGCAGTGCTTCGGATAGTAAGTTGGTATGTCGGCCATGGTACTAAGATGACTTACACTGTTTCACCAGCTCACAAGCATCTTGGAGGGCAGTGGGCATCCTTGCCAGAACGTTTTTCGACCAGAGTGCGATATGAAGCATGCCTACCACATATGCCTCCATGGATATCAGAGAGCACTGTGCTCCCCTCTTTCTGAATGATGCATTTCAGTAAAAGGCTATTGCTCCCCTTGTGATAAAGGCATCCCTCTACCAGGGAGTATCTGTGGGATTACCACGTGACCTTTTCTGCTTACGCATTATCGTCAGGGACTGCTTGATTCTGAAGGTAGTCCAAGATTAGATCCATACAGGTCATACCCAAATCGAGCAGGGTGACCATATGATGGAGACCTGAGGTCGATTGTGCCAAAGGTGGTGTTGCCTCTGGTGCTCTGTTTCCAAGCAGAGCATCCCCTTCACCTTGGCCCGAGACCACGGTGGATGATCGTATGAGTCTTTCTTTAAAGACTCCGACCAGGACAGGTTCACGAGAAGAAGCTGGATGAGCCAACTCATCGGCTAGGAAGTTATCCTTTGAAGGTACATGCTTGACTTTGAAACTGATAAAGCGTCTCTCCTGCATTCTCACTTCAATGAGGTATGCTGCCATTATCGAGGTATGCAGTTTGTAAAAGCGCAATACATAACACATGTGATATAGGTCCAGTTTTAGTTGATCAGGTAGATTAGTTGAAAACATAGATTCAATATGATCAAGGAGATAGAACTTGCCTTCTCTGAGGTTTTCTTCAAAGTCTTGGTTGTAGTCAGGATCTTCCTTGCTTCCGACGCTTCCTGCGTAGCACATGTAGAATTCCGGCGGCTCTGTAATTGCGACTACGATTAGTAACGAGCTATGCTAGAGAAGAACAAAATTTAACACCAAATGGAAAGCCAAATGAGCCCTAATGGATATCACACTATGATAGATGGGTAGATCACGAATTTAGGTGAATTTTGATGAATGAATCATCAAAATCGTAGCTAGAACAGAGAAGTTATCATTGCCGGAAGATTTAATCAAAAAATAAATCAGTAAATTATGAAAATGACACTATTCATAGGTGGGACCCACAGGTCGGGCCCATTGAACAGTAGCCTGGGTCTACATGAACATTGACTGGTTGGGCTGAAATGGGCTTAGATTAGGCTAGGTCTAGGCCTATATGGGTTGGGAGCTTGGGATGCACATTACTGGACTACACAGTAATGGCCCACTTGGGTTGGGCTGGCCGGTTTTAACAGGCTAAGAAGCTGGGTCGGTCCACTAGGGCATGGCCTTTGGGCAACTAGGTCGGCCTGGCAGGCCAACCGCTACTGGGTTGAGCCAGTCCTACTCGGCCAAGCCAAGCGTCGTGCTGACGGTGGCCCGGCCATGCGCGCGGATGGGCACGTGGGCGTGCGACGCAGTTGAGCGGCCGAGAGAGGGGAAAATAGATGGCAATGAGGAATCCACATCGGTGTGCACTGGGAAGCTCGTCGGAGATGCGCCCCCGCCGGAGTTATTCGACGGGAAGTTCACTCCAGCAACCTAGGCACTACGGGGAACACGTCTAGGGGCTCATCGATGATGGCTGGAGCAGTGCCAGGCAACGGCCGAACAGGGTGGTGGTGGCAAGAAAGCTCGGTCAGCACCTCCCCACTACAATGAGCTTCCTCCCTACAAAGAAAAGGGGCCAAAGGCACCCTGAATATCATGGCATGAAGGCCTGCCTCACACACAACACGTACGCATGTTGGCAATGAGGGATTGCACGACGGTGGAAACAAGAGCATGACGGTTCATGGCTACGTGCTAAGAGGGAGAGCTTGGGCAGCTATACGCTACCTAGGCAGATGCGCGAGGGGAATGGGAGGCTCACCGAGTGCAAGAACTATGACGGGTGGGGTGGTGGCCAGTGACTCATTACAGAGGCGGTGACGATGCTGCTTGGCTACTCGCTCGAGCGGGCTCCCATCAGTCTTTCGACAAATGGACGGTGGCACAGGGACGGTGGCATAGGGACGACAGCGAGGGAATGATGCTCCTCTGTAGCACGTGGTTGGTGGATCAACAATGGTGAGCTATGGTGGTGTACAATGGTGGCAGCGGCAGTGGAATGGGGGAAAAGGTTGAAAAGAGATGCTAGGGCTGCGCTATTTATAGCCGGGTGGGAGCTACAAAGAGGCGGTGTGAGTGCGTGACGTCAGGCAGACGTCAGCGGGCCGCGTAACGACGAGGTGGCGGGACAGTGCCCACTGCTTTTCCCACAGCGTGGGCGCTCTACGCCGTCCATGCGCAGGTGGAGCGCGAAGGTTGTGCAGCATGGGCGTGCAAGCATGGGCGGAGAGAGGGCGAGAGAGCGGGAGAAGTGAAGGTCGGTCAGGGCAAGTGGGGATATTTCCCAGAGGAGGCAGTTGCCACCGTGGTGAGCGACGTGGTGTCGTGCTAGAGGAGGAAGGAGAAGGCGCAGCTCGCGCATGGGCGAGCGCGGGCGGGTAGGCCGGTGCGTGTGAGAGTGGGCCGGGAATGCGGGAGCTGGGCCACGCAAAGCTGTAGTGGCCTGCACGCGAGAGGTAAGGGGGAAAGGACACCGGGCTGACTGGTTGGGTTGCGTGAGGGAGAAGGGAGGAGAAGAAGAGACACCAGGCCCGGTTGGCACTTGGGCTAAAACTGAGAGGGAGAGAAGAATCTGGCCTGTGGAAGAAAAGAAAAAGAAAAGAAAATTGGTATTGGGGATTAAATTCAAATGGGAGATTTGAATTTGAGTTTGACTTTGGATTAGGATCATTTGAAATAAATATATTTGAACTATGATTTGAGCTTGGATCTCGAGCTTTTTGAAGATGATTTGAATCAAAGGATGTGAATTTGAATTGGGTTTGAGCTGAATGGAAACTAAGAATATTTTTGAAATTGAGAGACATTTAATTTCAAATCTCCACACAAAGAACCATAAAAACCATAAACCAACACATATGAACCAACTTAATGCGGGGATTATTTTGGAAACAATTTTAGCGCATTTTGGAATACCTGGTCAACTTAATACATTTAATATATATGAATATATACGTACTAGTATATATATACATTCATATACATAACTCCTTGATTTTAGTTAGCCTAATAAATCACAAAAAGTTTTAATTTGAAGCAAAATTCATAATTAGCTAATATTCTAAACTCAGGATGTTAGATTCACCGAGCATGATCTTTCTGCTCCTTGCCGACCCTCTAGACCTGGATCATGCTACAGTGGTCAAGTTGGCGAAGAGTGTCATGCAGGTTAGTAGGTTGGTTGTCCCGATGTAGCGGGGGTCTTCGAGTACTTCTTGTCACAGAGGGAGCACAAGATTTTCCTGTTGTTGGGGAATGGTCTCACGCGCCCCTTCGGATAGTGAGACAAAGTCCACTGGTGGCTATACAATGACGAATAATGCAGTTATGTTTCAGGAAGCGCAGACAAAGCCTCTGGCGGGCCCTCGAACAGAGACCGAAGGTGCTGCGGCGCAAAGTATCAACGCAGGCGAAGCCTCTGGCAAGCCTTCGGACGGAGACCGAAGTTGACCCGTGATGTCGAGTAATAGCGTAGGCGAAGTCCCTAGTGGGCTTTCGGATGGAGACCGAAGGGTGACTCAGGATGTAGTGTCAAGGTAGGTCGAAGGTGCCCTGAAGGCCTATTTGCGATTGGCCTTATTGTGGCTCGGGTGAAGGTGCGCGTTTGTCGAAGCCTATGTAGCGGTCTGGGATATAATTGTAAATATGAAAATGTACTTAATGGTATCAAAATACCCCAGAATATGCCGACAATGTGGCAATTAGGGGGGGTAATGCTGTAAATTATGGCGTGGAGTGGTTGAGTACATGCTATAAATAGGCCGACACTATAACTGATGAGACAGATGAATGAGACTACGCATGTCCCCATAAACACATGTCGCAGCTCGCCGCCTTCGGCTCTTTCTCTCTTTAGGCCGAAGACTTCCCCTGGTTTGGTGACTGGGCAACCAACACCTGCCGCATAGCCTACTGCGATTCTTAGCGACCACGACCTTCACCAGTTCTTTCAACGGATGTGGTGTTTGACACCATGGTTTGGCATCGGGCGGTCTCTACCAATAGGGCGACGTCACGTAGCCATGGTGCTACTGGTGAACCCTCCGGTACAGCAATTGGTGGGTGGCTGAGAAGCATTCACATAGTCTGCAGATTCTGCGCACGTATCATAGCCCCGTAGTTGAGCAGCTGAGCGTGGAGCGACGACATACCACGAAGAGGGGAGGCCCCATCGCTCGCATGGTGTGATAGCTTAGACGACAACATCACCAAGGATCATGCCCTATGTGGGGGGAGGGGGGCTTCGGGCTGCACTATAGTGGAGGGGGCTATATCAAAGTGCCTCCCTGTTCGGTACCAGGCTAGTTTCTCTCTGGGTGCAAGGCCTAAGCCTCACCGACGGTGTCTGGTACATGAGAGCCTCAGCTACCTCCTGTGTGTATGATGTGCTATTAATGCTCTTGGAATGCCTTTCTCTGGATCTCTGAGTTACAAGGTTTTTTTGTCTAAGTCTAGAGCTTCAGTCTTGCTTCTTGCTTCTGGCTTCGATTTCTTGAAAAACTCCTCCTCTACAGAGTGCACCCCCCCTTTATCCTATCGGGGGAGGTTCGGTATGCCCAGAATGGGGGCACAAGTTTCCATAAGCCATAAATAGAAAGCAACTATCATGGGGCTACAGTTTGATGTTACAGGGGGTTGAAAATGCGCCTTCAGCCGGTCCTGTCGCCCATTATGCCCAACTTTAGTAGATGCAGGGGGGCCCGCCGGGCAGCCACTGAACTGCCCCGCATGCCCTCTCGGTCAGAGCAAATTTGACACAGCAGGGGGGCAGGCGATATGCCTCGAGCCCAACGACGATATCTCCAAGCTGTTTCCCTTATGGGCCCCGCAGGGTGACGTGTGATGGGACCTGTCTAATTAAATGTCCTCACGCCTTCCTGCCAGGCGGTGGCAGGGACTGACGTAATCAGTACGATAGGCGTGGGAGAAGTGGTTGGAAGTGATAGGCCACGCTTCCTCTTAAATGCAGCATCGAGCCTCTCACCAATTGACGCCTCACCGTTGAGCCCTTGTGGGGTCCACCGGCAAGGAGCTTCTCAGGTCCTTAGGGAACTACGGGTACTCGGGGACCACTGTTCATGGCCCCGAGCACCCTTCCTGGAACTGGCTCTTCTTGGGTCCTCGGGGAACTACAGGTACTCGGGGGACCACTGTTCATGGCCCCGAGCATCCCTCCCGGAACTGGCTCTTCTCGGGTCCTCGGGGAACTATGGGTACTCGGGGACCACTGTTCATGGCCCCGAGCACCCCTCCCGGAACTGGCTCTTCTCGGGTCCTCGGAGAACTCTGGGTACTCGGGGACCACTGTTTATGGCCCCGAGCACCCCTCCCAGGACTGGCTCTTCTCGGCCCTCGGGGGGATGGTCTCCGAGGAAAGGTGCCACGTGGCATTCTGCTGTCGTAGCCTCGGGACTCGGGGACCCCTGGTTCCCATGTCACCGACATAAATAGAAACGACAGAGAAGATAGAATAAATATAAAAATTCTAACTCAATTTAACTAAATTAAGTGTCTACGTGTGTTCTAGTGATATTCAAGAGAACAATTTACATCCAAATATGATACATGTTATCTATGGCGAAGGATCCTACCTAATTTCTAATATGCAAAGTTAGGTCCTAATCCCATTCGAGGATATGTGGCCTAAGTAGGTTTCCATGCTCTTGTACGATTCTAGAGAAAATTTCAGCAGCACATCCCCGCTGTTCTCCAAATACATGTCTCGACAACGAGCCGAGAAGGTGTGTATCTAGAGAACAACAAGGAGACGCCACCGAAATTATCTCTAGAACCAAACATGAGCATAGGAACCTACTACTCGGACCACATATCCTCAAACTATCCAAAGTATGTGGATAATTCGGGAGCATCTTCTTATAAATATGATGAGTTATGAAGTCATATTTATAATCAAACACTCTCGAATGGGAGACGTAGGTTACGTATGTACACTAATTAAGGGGGACAATCCACATATATCAAGATCTGGGAGAAAGAGCAAAATTATTGATTCCAACTCAAACCCAAGAATCCACCATGCATATATGAGCAAGAGGAGGAGGAGAGGGAGGAGGCAAACCTTCAAAGGCTAGGGACAGACACCAACTTCATATCACCGAGATTTGATTTGGCCTCAATAGAGTTGACAAAAAAATCGCCCCTTTGCTGAGCAGCTGCGGTGGACAGACACTGCCTGGTTGTGCTGCACAGTAAATACAATAATAGTAAACATCACTCATTAGTGACGGGTTATAAGGATACCCATCACTAATGAGTGAGTCATTAGTGACTAGTCTCATATCAACCCGTCACTAATGAGTAGCCCCAGTAGGGAGCCACCAAGGCTACATTTAGTGACGGGTTATAAAGACACCTGCCACTAATGGCTTGATATTAGTGACAGATTATAAAGACATCTGTCACTAATTATTTAACATTAATCATAGGTGATAAAGATACCTGTTACTAATGACACATGCAGAGATCAACTTCTACAAACAAGAGAAGTACATGCATGCCTAGAGAGTACTTCAACATACCATTCAACAGAACAGAACTAAACTTCGATGGACGACATCCTAAAGCAATGTTAGGATTTGGCAGTCGACTTCACATTCAACAACACAGATATACATCCAGAAACTCGAATTTAACTCAAGTCAGTCATACAATATAGTTATGCATATTACTTGTGCAAATATACATACATCATTACACTTGAGCATTTGCCGAAGCACATAACCTCTGATATTTAACATAGTTGAAATCTACAATATTGTATCCTAGTACTTTATTGATATACATTAATGCATGAATTAGTGCACTCTCTTTCGCTTGGCATGGACTGCCCGATGCTTTACCATAGACAGTAAACAAGGTCTTATTAGTTGATTTATTTCCACTTAAATGGAACCTTATATCAGCCTGAAAGTTGCCTTTAGCAGTGAAGTCCACTCCGGGGCCATAAAAGCTTAACCCAAGATGCTCCATGGCTTGATATAAGATAGCATGAAAGCTAATTTCCGCAAAGGTGTCACAAAAAATATCTTACAAGTAAAGAAAATAAAATTATGAAAATAATACACACTAGCAGTCATGTATATCAAAACAACCGGATTACATATTTTTACTGTACCATATCATATTCATTGAACCGAGCAAGCCTCTCACTAATCGAAGCCAAATCCTCTCCGCCCTCGTCAAGCGCCTTTATTTGAAAATAGTTGTAGTCAGGCAAAAAAAAACCCATGCTCCTCAAGCACTTTCAGGCACCCTTTAACAGCAGTTTTTTCGGAATGCAATGAAATCAGTGATGCCTTGCCACAGGCCCTAATAGTGATATCCCCACTACTTTCTCCCCTTAAACGTATGTCAAAAGAGATAGATAGTTTCCAAAAGTTCCTTCCATCTAGAGTGGATTGCACCAAATATACAATACCACCTATCGCAGGGATTACCTCTTTAAGCTATATGATCGGTTTCAACACCTACATGATAGGATGATATGAAATGAGCCTAATGTACTATAAAGTCAATTAAATTATTGTGCCCTAATGAGTGTTACTATGAGCCTAACAATGAGGGAGAAAAAGAAAAGAGGTTACTATAATCGATCTCGATCATGGCCAGTGGGGGAACGCCTGGAGGGTAGTGTACGCCTAGTGCGTGAGCCGATAGAGGAGTTATCAGGATCCATCCAAATCCGCCACGGTGACGGAAACTGCCCCTGCCACTACCTTGATCCATCGTCCTAACCCCAGCGGGTAGAGGGGGCCGGCGACGTACGTCAAGCTGTGGTGGAGGAGGAGGATGGCAGCAACGTCGGCGGCGAGGTGCGAATGGTGGCAGCGGCGGGAGGAGGCAAGCGGACATGAGCGGGGATGAGAGTGGTCGAGAGAGAGAAATTGGCAGATAAGAGTGGTTGAGCAGATAGGAGTGACATAAATTAGTGATGGGTTATAAGGACACCTGTCACTAATGAGTCAGTCATTAGTGACGGTAACAACTACAACCCATCACTAATTACTTTAATATTATTGACGGGTCTCATAACAACCCATCACTAACGAGTAGACTACATTTAGTGATGTGTGCCCCATATACCCGCCACTAATGACTGAAATATTAGTGACGGACATTAATGTGATCCGTCACTAATATCTTTAGTGACAGACCGTTCGCTCGCCGTCACTAATGAGGGTTTATTAGTGACGGATCGTGGCTGGGTCCTAGCTCGACCCACACATTAGTGATGGGTCGTCACTAGACCCATCACTAATAGTTCATTAGTGACGGCTACTGAGAAGCCATCGCTAATGATGTGTCTTCTTTGATGATTTCACGTAGTGAATTGGGGATGCGTGTTGTGTTCTGTGGCGCTCGATAGAGAGAAGAATGATAGGGAGCGGGAGAGAGAGAAGGGAGTGGAGAGGAAACGAGAGGAGGGGATAAGTCCGTGTGGCACCAGTGCCCCGCCCACACAGCCAGCTATCGACGGCGGCGCAAGAACTCTAAAATAGAAAGCGCTGAGCTTCTATGCAACCAACGGGAGGGACGGTGCAAAGGATGACAAGTGGGCCTCATGAGAAACAGTGAACATAGGCTCTATTTACCTCTTCCCCTCTCTCTGCTCAAACAAAGATCAAAGAGGGCTGCTTTTAAAACTTCTAACACTCTTTAAGATCTTAAATAAATTTCTAAAAATCTAAAATATTCACTAATATTCCTTTCATAAGATATACTAATTTCTAAAATTATCTCCAATCCTAGGTTATATGGTGAAAAAATGAGTTCTTTTGTAATGCTCAATTTAATTGTATTTTTATCATTTCATGTGATTTTATCTTTTTAATTCAATTTTAATTCAAAATTCAAACATGTACAAAATTCATCCAAATACACATGAGTGCTCATGAAATACATGTTAATATGAATATGCATAAATTGGGATGTGACACTAACATATTGAGCTGAAGTAATTGCAGCCTTAAATTTTGATTTTGATCATTAGATAAGTAGCAAAAATGTGCTGAACAACTCCAAAATACCCATGGTCAGTGCAGTATCGAAGAATAGACCTCAATGCCACGTTGTTTTTGGAAACTTGCAAAATAGATAATGGTCAAATACCATGTTATAACATGGTTTAATGGACTTAATGTACTATTGCAGACAAATGCACTCAGCATCTGAAACGAGTTGTAGCAAATAGAGACGTAGTTTCAAGATAAAACTTAATAGACAGAATAACAAACATCCATTTAGTTATGAGGCTACCATTTTTCAGATAAGTTTATGCCAGGTTTATCTAAATGGTAACATAATTTTTTTTATTGCAAAACAGATGCTACCAAACTGGAGAATTAACTCTGAACTTTTTTTAGGGTAGCAATTCTACGAACATAAGAATCCGCTGATTGGAATCTCTGTATCTGGTAGCATTTAGTTAATGGTTGCTATCAGCCACAGAAGTCATCTGCTTCCCCCTAACCGCATTGACAAGACTTTTCAGAAACTCAGACATCGCAACTGCCGTATCAAAATAAACTGCTGGGTTTATGAAATTAGGCAAAAATCTAAAAATAAACAATCTTAAAATCTAAAAATAGACAATATACCCGACCGTAATTACAAAAGAAGATGTAACACCCTAAATCTCAATTTTTGCAATAATTTAATATTTGCTAGAATTAAATAGGAATTCTATTTTATTCAATTTAGATGGAAAATTAATTTCTAAATTTAATTGGCCATATGTTATAATTGTGCTTGTTGCATTCATGCCATCGTAGTTACAATAGATTTTTATGTGTGGAAAAAGTTTGCAAAAAATCGCTAGAAGTCGCTCGTTTAAACCCCTTATGAATTTGAAGCAAAAATATAAAAAGAAAAACATTTCAAAATTGGAAAAAGTTTCTCGGGCCGAATTCTTTCTCCCCCAGCCCACTTCCTCCATCCCCCTCTCCTTTTCTCTCTCCGCGTGGGCCGCCTCCCCCTCCACCCCTGTGCCAGCCCATTAGGCCGAGCCAGCCTCACAGCGCCCAAGACGGCCTATCCCCGCCTCCCCTCGCTGACAGGTGGGCCTGCCAGCTGAGCCGGTTTCCCCCGCTCAAGTCGCTCCCCCTCCCTGCCCAGATCTCTCTGCGTGCGGGCCCGGCCCAAGCCGCCCACCCGATCGGCTCCCCTTCCTTAACCTCCTACCGCCCGACTCAACTGGCCCCAAACATCGTCGCGCCCGATCAAATCCCGCCTCCCTACACCATAAATTGCTAATCAAACCCCACCACCATGATCGCAGCCCCCTATTTCGTCCTCCCCAGCCGTTTCCCCCCTTCTTTCTCCTCTCTTTCATTTGGAAACCGATGCTTTTAATGGAAGTCATGACGCCAGCCGAATCCTCTCAAATCCGGCTGTCCCTCTCCCTCTCTTAGTTATTTAAGCCTCTCATCATCTCCCTTGTGAGGTTCCGCACCCAAACCATCCTTTTTCCTTGTGATTTGCGCACGGAATAGAGCCTGCCACCGTCTCCACCATTGCCTCTAGTAAGTGCTTGCCGCCGCCCTAAATTCTCCCTTCCCGAACCTCTTGTGACCTCGTTTCTCCCTCCTACGGTGTCGCAGGACCTCGAGCTTCGCATCCTGATGCTTTTCGGGGCACCTTCCGCCGCCGGACGCCGTCCCCTCCGAGACCGTGCATCACCGCCCGTCGTTCTCCGTCGCAGGCCGCCTTCGGAGCTCCTCTGCCGCCGTGAGACCCGTTGTGAGAACCCCTATCCCCTCCTCTCTCTTTTGCGCCAAGCCCCATCAAGTTTCGTGGCCGGTGGAGCATTTTCATGCCACGCCGGTGAGGCTCCGGGCGCCCGCCGCCGTTGGCCGCCGCCTCTCTCGTCCCGCGCTGCCACCTGCCACTCCTGTTTAATTCCAGCTGCCCGATCTAAACCAACGGCTTGGATTAGACCGAGCTTACCCCTTTCAGCCTCGATCCACCGTGAACTGTGGACCGGCCATAAGGCCGTGGTCCACAAGGCCCATAAACCTATTCCATGGATTTTCCAGTAGCAAAATAATTCAGCAAATACTTTATTGCGTCAAAAATCAAATTTCCAGTATAAAATTAATTCGGGTTTTCTCTGAAAATCAACTAAAACTTGCAGTTTAGCCCCTAGAACTTCAAAAGCTTAATACTTTTTTGCTCGTAGCTCCGATTTGGGCGATTTTCACGCCCCGACGTTCGTAGCGACATGTAGAATCTTTTTATAGGGTTTTTATCTAGATTTAGCACTATTTGGTGTACTATCCTTAGAGTTTTGTTTTGTGTGCTTTTTCCGGTTTGTCGAATTAGGAGCTGAGCAGTCCGGTAATCTCCAAGACCAAGTTTTTGAGGAATTTGAGCAACACTCCGTCGAAGGCAAGTGTCCTTGAGCATCTTGCACCTATTCTTAGGATATTTATGTAGATGTGTTACATTTGATGAATGCTTATCTAAATATGAGATCCCGTGTTAGGGTTTATTAGTTTTGAATAAATATTCCTTGTTGCAGTTGTTTTATCATGTTATAAAATGAGTAGATATGCTAGTGCAGTCAGGGTTGGGAGAAATATTAACATTGACTAATGAACTATGCAACAATATTTGTGAAATGGTAATTTTGTAGCAACATGGTATAGGGATCCTAACAGAATGGCTGGTTTGAGGTGGTGCTGAACAACAGGCTTGTGTTTGTTTCTGTGTGGGGTCCTAAGGACTGGTTCTTGAAGCATGTAACCCAGCTAAATCGCATAACCACGAGGCCTATATGGGTACGGTCTGGCCAACTAATTAGCCACCCCTCTGGCTCTGTGGGCACCGTTGGACGGTTAAGTGGTACAAGAGGGGGCTTCTGCAGCGATAAAATCGTCTGTTAGCGGTGAAACCTCAGTGGGTGCCTGCAAGTTAGCGGGAGCTTTGTAAAGGTCTTGTAGTGAGACTCCGACTCCATACCCCGGAAGTGTGGAGCAACACGAGAATCATGACTCGTGGGAAAAACTGTGCAAACTCTGCAGAGTATCAAACTGATCGATCAGCCATGCTCACGGTCAAGAATAGGCTTGGACTTCTTCAAGATTAGTTGGGATCTGGGTTTGTATGGTTGGTCGGGTAGCCGAGTAATGGAATTACCTGGTGAGTCTTGGTAGTCGGATGGAATCCGATGAGTCGATCCTTTTTATATAGCAGTGTTCTCATACTTAGTAAATAGGATGCTTGATGTTGGAATCTTAGGATAAGTTACTTAGTGCAGTTATTCGTGTTTAGCCGTTCCTTGACTCAAGCCCCATATCATGTTTTCCCTCCACTTGCAGAGTACATCTTTGTACTCACACTTGTTGTCCCGTTCCTTCCATTCTTCCACTGTTCAGAAGCCGTCTATGAAGCTGCAACCTTCAACGAGGACGACTTCGACCCGGAGCTGCTGTTCTAGGTTGGTGTGCCCCCGGTTGATGCCTGTGAAAGATGGAAGCCCCGCTGACGCTGAAGACCTCTTTTTAAGTTCCTTTGTGTTTTCTTTTAGACCCTCGGGTCCTTTTGTAATAAGTTAAATAACGTTGTAATAATGGCACTGTGATGATACACTAATGATGTAAGCACATGTATGAAACTTGATCCTAGCACATGTATGAAACTTGTGTCCGATTTTGTTCGTTTAAAACTGGGTGTTACAAAAGATAACATGATACCGTATTTGCAAATGTAGCATGTGTATTCGGCACCTCATTTACCAAATATGGGTTTTCGGTACACCGTGCACCAGAAAATGGTGAGCTCGGATGTTTTCGCACCTCATGTGTCAATATGGAACTGTGCATCATATTCGTCACATGAGGTGCGAGATCCATAGTATTTGCCACATTAGGTGCCATATTCAGCACCTCATGTGCCGAATACAGCTAGACCTTACCGCGTGCTACTTTCGACGCCTCATGTCGTGTCTTGTCGCTACTTTCGGTATGGGTGTGACATGTGGGGGTTCCCATGCTGCTCCTTTTCTTCAAATGAAATGAGCTCGTTGGTTTCAGTGGAGAAGTAACAGCGCGAGAAGAGAAGACACCTAGTGGCGGGTCCAGGATTTCCAATTTAGTTGTACATAAAATGTTAGTATATTATATATACCTAATATTTTATAACCATAAATATTAAATAATGATAAGATCATCAATAAAAAATGGCATGAAATTTGGCATATCAAGCTGAGTCAAATTCACAATATCAAATATAATCATACTGCAGTTTAAAACTAATGCACAAAACGTTCATATTGGGATTGTTTCTTGCTGACTTTTTATATGCAGTGCAATTCAACATGGAGCCACTTAGATTTCAATTAGTATGGATACCTTATTAACAAAAGGTTAGATTTGGGCACTTGATTAATGGACAGGAACAACGCTGCACCAAGAACACAGCAAGTGCACAACGAGAACCACAAATGGAGGAGGTACTCATGCCGAAGACGACGCCAAACACCAACATGTACTGCACGAAGAAACCTAGGGCCTCCCGCGCCGCCACTACCGTCGCCCTCGCCCAGGATTAGCATGGAGCCACTGTCTATTGCAACTACTTTGAGATAGAAAGGTAGCACTCAAAAGCTGCTATATACACAACATTTATGTTAAAAAGAAAAACTGGTTAAGGAGTTCTTTTGACAAAATTGATGCATATCCTTTATCATGTAGCCAAATATGTTTGGAACGTGGCTTAGGGGAATATGAGCAAAATTGAAAAGACAAATTCTGGTGGGGGCTAGTGCCATTTGTTGGGCTATTTGGCTGAGCCGGAATGATGTGATTTTTGATAAAAAACAAATTCACTCCTCTATGAAGGTTATCTTTAGGGCAACATATTGGACAAGATTCTGGACTCTGTTGCAGCATGAGGAAGACAGGACAACAATGCGTATGGCTTGTCGTGTGTTGGAGACATCTATAATGGAGATCTTCGCCACGCATGGATGGAGATTTAATAATAGAATATGTCATTGATGATGAATGCTTGTCGTTTTTTTTAAACTTCTTTTGTAAGAGGGTGTGTTTTGGTTTTAATTGTAGGTCGCATACATCGTAAGGTGTAGAGACCGGAATACTTTCATTTGCTTGATGAAATAGAACTTCCTCTTTTTTTAAAAAAAAATGCAGCCCTGCTGCTGAGGCAAGTGTGGAAGACTGGGCAGCACAAGAGGAAAATCAGTTAGCAACAGTAAGTTATCCTATCCTTGCTCTACAATTTTTTTGAAGAAAAATAGCACTGTTCTTTAGTTACAGTTTTCACTACATAATCAGAAGCTGAATCCTCAAACTCTGCACTTCCTACAGAACTCAGAGATACTGGCAGCAGCCGATAAGCTCACCGAGTGCCAGGTGACGATCACAACTCTAAGTAAGCAGTTGCAGGCTCTAAAGATTCCAGCAGCTTCAGGTCCTCTGGACAGCCCAATCTGCAACCCCAGACCGAGCTCGGCGAAGTCCGACTACAAGCCCCAGTCACTCACAAGCATCCTCGCCTAAGAGTTCGCTAACGCAAGTCAGTACTCAGTGGCTCAATAGCTCATGGATCAAAAGGAGGCAGCCTAGTCCTAGATGCTAAACTAACCAAGATCTAATTAATGTGTCGAGCATGCATTCAGTATAAAGGCAACAATTGTTCTCTGCCACTGAATTGTAGATCCTCACTCCGGCCATATCCTTGCTCAGTGCAAATAATGAAACAAAGAACTCCTCAATTTTCACATTGCAATGTCAGTTCCAGTCATAAATTTCTGTTGGGATCAGTGATTCAATGAGGCATACATATGGTCTCACTTGTATCTAGTACACTAATAATAAAATCCTCTCCAAATCTGCTCTCCGAGAGGATTCGTACCGAGGGCGAGGGTTTTACTCGCATGAAATCTCAGCTCCTGGTGATGTGCAGGTCAAGAACACGATTCTGAACCATTCTTTGGCACCACAATTTAATTTGAACCAGTAGGAAACAAAAAAAAATCAACATGGGGTTTGTCAAGAACACAAAGCAAAGATGCAGGGTGAACAGGATATAAGTTAAATGTGAGCTCACCGGTGAGCCTCGCCACCTGCCTATCCGTGAGCACGGTGGCGAACCCGGAGAAGCTATGCCTATGGCCGTAGAGGATGGCGTCCTTGGCCACCTGATCACTCGCTCACGCCACGCTGCTGCCGCCATGCTCGGACTCGGCGTCGTCGCCCTCATCTCACCGTCTCGCGTGTGCTGCGTTGGGCCAAGTTGGGACCTTGGAAATTGCCTCTTGATGTTGCCTATTGGAGAGTTGGTGATGAGTCCATAGCTCCTTCAGATACAATCAATGCTACTCATATTCCTCAAATCATACAAGGTCCAATTATAAAAACATGTGCACGATAATTAGACCACCAGGTGAACTCGTTTCACGCTGTTCGTGCTTTCTTGATGGATTACTACTAAATTCTAGTGGGAATACATCCTTTCTCTAACATGTGGGCCCCACCATCCCAACCACCAAATGAGGCAACACCACCTGCTCCCTCTCTCTCCTCCCTCACTCTCCACGCCCTCATTTGAGTAGCACAGCTGCTGCAGCTCACTTAGCCCCCCTCTCTCAAGCTCTCTCTCACTCCTCCCTCGAATCCAAGGTATGAATGTGGTACTATTGTGTTCTCTAGCTCATGAGCTACTCATCTATCCAATCCATTTTTATTTTCATGGAAGAATCGAGTAGTTCTTGAAGTTCTTGACATTCTTGAGCTTTCGGAGCAAAAATAGAGTTTTTGGTCGAAAATGAGCTCTAGAGTCGTGTTGCTAGCTGATGAGTGAGTTCCAGGACCCTTGGACTATCCCTAACATGTCCCCTTTTGGCTTGGAAAAGATCACAACTCGAATCGACCAAAAATCCACTCGAGAACAGCTTTTTTGGGCTGACCTAGATATTCCGGCCTCACCCGGATACTCCAAGCTCAGCAGAAATTGTCCGACGAATTGTGTTCAAAATTGGTTAGGGTTTAGGGTGCAAGATTAGTTTAGAATCCTTTGGATGTGACATATGAATGTTTGTGTGGCACAGATTTGTAAAGTGAGTTGAATTACCCGAGGAAAAAGTTGTGGAGAACCCAAGTCTATGTCACCCAAATAATCCGGGTAAGCCCGGAGACTCCGGGTAATTACGTTATCGAATAACCGAGAGCCTCCTCCGGAGCCTCACTCGGAGTGTCCGACACATCCCAGATAGTCCGGACCAACCCGGAGGTTCCGGGTTAAGTTAAAATAGTGGCTAAACGAGAGCCATCAACGGAGGGTGACCCGGAGGCTTCAGAACTCAGATATTCCGGATTCACCCGAATACTCCAGGTCAGTCATGCAAAAAGGTAGTAACCGAGTGCGTCTTCCAGAGGTTCACCCGGAGGGTCCGAACCCGGATGCTCCGAACCAACCCGGATACTCCGGATGGCTGTTATTTTTCAGATTTCATTTAGATCGTTTAGAGTTGCATTGATTTACATGTCTTATACTTCTAGCATATTTTTGAGCATTGTGGCATACCTTGTTGCATTCATTCATGCTCATCATTGCACGTATTCTTGTTTAGTGAACAAGGAGTCAGAGCTTGGTGCGGTTGCAGTTGAAGATGACTCCAATCTTCTAGATTTCTGCGAGTGTTGTGTGGGTAATTATAGATAGCCACCTGAGCAGCAAGGCAAGCAACTAAGCATATTGCACCTTTGTTTAATTGAATGAAGTTTAAAATTGATAAATTATGCTTACATATATTGCATGATTAGCAAGTCGTGTCGGGTATAAATGGGTAGATCCTATCTTGATTGCCTTCGCTCTACCTTGAGATATTATTTACCCGCACCCTTGTAACCTTGAGAGCTTGTTGTCATCTAAGTACATTTTTGACTTATATGCTTAGCAATGCATAGGTCACCGGTAGAAGTCGAGCGGTGGAATGTTCCATCCTTCACGAGCGATAGGTTTAATTATTGACACAATGTTGGATATGGGTTGATGATGGTTGTATGAGTGGTGAGTATGAGACGAGACGTGAGCGGTGCTAGGAGGTGTTTATCCTACCCGAATGTGGAGTTCTCCTAGGTAGGTCAGGAGAGAAAATTGGACACCGTAGACCGTTTGCATCATTTAAGCACCGATCGTCGGTGTAGTCGACTTTAGCACTTACCGTACTCACCACATGCCAATCTAGTGGTAAGGCGAGCCGAATACCTTTGTAGCTGTGGTCATTTGGGGCCTGGACATCGATGGTGTGAGCGGACAGGCTTGTAGTGGTACTAGTTTGCTCCAGGAGTAGCTCTAGTACCGTCATGCTAAGCGATGCATGTTTCAAATGATCGGGGCTTATTGGGAAAGTTTGACATGAGTACCCCCTTGTATGGATCTGTGTGGTCATGCAAGCCGTGTGGTCCTCAAGTCGTGTGGGTCTAGGAGTATCCCCCCTGCAGGGCGTAAAAATATTTTGAAATACCGCGCTCTCGGTCATGAGCATGCTTCTGTCCATCTGCATCGGTCGTAGAGTTTTCACTTGTGGTTGATGGTTGGATATGTGGGAGATGGTTGAGTTGGTCTTTATTACATGTATGTTCATAATGGTTTTGTTTATTTATGTTCAGTTGGTTATGGCAGGTTAGAGTTATGTTGTTGGTGGTTAAGTTTGTTGCTCACACATATATGTCTAGGTTGCTTACCGCTTATGTTTAACTTAACCTTATGGTTTTTCCTTGCTAATGGCTCAATGCATAATCCTTGGAGTCGAGCTATGTATATGTGCTCTATATGGTTTAAGTCTTGCGAGTACCTTCGTACTCATGCCTGCATTTTCA
The DNA here is from genome assembly GCF_958298935.1 of Phragmites australis. Taxonomy (NCBI): domain Eukaryota; kingdom Viridiplantae; phylum Streptophyta; class Magnoliopsida; order Poales; family Poaceae; genus Phragmites; species Phragmites australis. The sequence goes on along the minus strand of NC_084941.1, from coordinate 15,895,390 downwards.
AGTGCTGCTGGTGAGGAAGAGCTGGTGTTTGGCTACTTCGTGCCTGCCGATTAGGGTGGTGGGCAAGAGTAGTGCATCCTACTCTCGAAGGTCGTGCTTTTGGGGTGGAGCCTAAGGGCATGTGGCTCCACTCTGTTTTGTTGTATAGGTTTATGTTTCCGCTGCGTAGTTGTTATTTCCTTTTGTTGTAAATTGTTGGAAATGGTTGCATGCTTAAGAACTTGTAATATAAATGTTAATTACTTGCTCTTTCTTAAGCTATGCTGTGATGCTAATTGTTGGAAGGCATGTGTTCCGATCTTGGGCACAAAACACATGCCGGGACTACCAGGATGATATTCTATTTAATCATCGAGGTTGTGATTATGAATAATGATCCTCTGGGTGATTAATTAGAATATTATTTGGATGGCTCCCCACAATTTCCAAGGAAACCGAGCAGACAAGATTACCTCCAGCAACCTCTTCGCACTGAAGGAACAACCCATGGAGACACTGCGGAGTTATTTGTGTCGCTTCATACACATTTGATGCCAAGCGAAAGGCTTGAGCGAAGACACCATCATTGATGCCACTATACATGGCATCAGAGGAGGGCTTCTGGCAGGAAAGCTTACACGAAAGAGGCTAGAGAGTGTACAAGAGCTCTTCAATGAGATGGAAGAGTACGCAAGGTTTGAGTTAGATCACCTTCAGAGGAAGAATGAGATGGTAGATTCAAAATCACTAAAGACAAATGCATTAGCCAAAGAAGGAAGCACTGGACACTCCAGAGACAGATCGAAGCATGTCAGAAAAGCCGAAACATTTGAGTACACATCGAAGCAAAAGAAGTCGAGATAGACTCCAGACCAGTCGAAGTTGCCCAGGTGATAAGCGAAGTGCAAGGTGGGGCTACTCGAGGAGGCTGGAGTGTCAGAGGCCGAGGCCGAGGAGGCTGAGGTGGACGGGCTCCGCAGCACCCGGCCACATTCTACTATGAGTTACATGGCGAAGGTGCTGGTCATAGGACTAAGCAGTACCCACATGTCATGTCCATGAAAGAAATCTTAGCAAAGCAATCCTTCGATCATGCAAGAATCGTGCATCATGCCACACATTTCAGCTATGGCGAAGCATGGGAAAACAATTAGACCCACAACCCAAGCACAATGTTCGCTAACCAGTGGCGACCAATGGTTGCGCCGACACACCAATATATTCTTGTAACTTCAGCCCAGCTAGACCAGACAATTGGCCAGTTGGCTTTCCAAGGAGAGCTACCTCCGCCTCCACCAAGACCAGCGATCGAAGCCCCCCTTGGATACCAGTAGATCAGTGAGCACAGTAAACCATGGATACAACATTGTGTTGGCAATATTTGTAGGATCCAATCATGAAACAGAATCGAAGAGGCAGCGAAAACAATATGTGTGAAGGGTTAACCACGTCGGTGTAGGGCCAACTTATGTTCATTCAAGATGGTTCAATGTGCCCATTACCTTCTCACAAGAGGATATGAGGGTTCTATATTACCCACACACGGACGCCTTCATGGTCACGGCAAATATTTCAGGAAACAGGAAATGAAGTGTACAAAATTATGATAGATGGCGAAAGCTCGGCAGATATCATCTTTGCTGATGCTTTTGACGGGATGGGTTCGTAGCAAAGTGACCTTCACCAGGCTGGGTCCCCACTACTAGGCTTCGGGGGAAAGGCAATCAATGATTTGGGGAAGATAGCAATCCCGGTGTCATTTGGTGAAGGGTCGAACTTTCGAACGGAGGACATCACCTTTGATGTTGTCGATATCAACTATCCCTATAATGCAATATTCGGACAAGGAGTCCTGAATACATTCGGAGGAATACCTCACCATGCATATCTATGTATTAAGATGCCTGGTCCCGGAGGTGTCATAACGGTGCTCAGAGATCAACAGGTGGCCCGTAGGATTGAAGTGGGAAATACTCCATACCGGCAAAACATCCACATAGTGGCTGGACCTTCGATGGATCATGGAGAGTGCGAAGAGCAACCGAAGGTACATAAAATGGCGAAGGTTGGACCAGAAGGGTAGACCAAGAAAGTGCCGCTGTGTCCAAATAGGCTGGACAAAAAAGTCATCATCGGGGCAGAAATCACAGAAGAAGATCAGCGAAGATTGATAATGTTCCTTCGCAACAACGAAGATATCTTCACTTAGTCTCCGAAGAATTTGCAAGGAGTCAGAAGAGAAATCATTCAACACACTTTAAATGTAGACCCAAATGCGAAGTCAAAAAAGCAAAAGCTTTAGAAGGCTTCAAAAGAGAGCGAAGAAGCAGCTAAGGCTGAAGTGAAGAAGTCGCTTGACGCTAGCATGGTGCGCGAAGTATGGCATTCAGAGTGGCTGGCAATCCCAGTGCTAGTCAAGAAAAGTAATGGCAAATGGAGAATGTGTGTAGATTTCATAGACCTAAATAGAGCTTGTTCGAAGGATGACTTCCCACTGCCACGAATTGATTAGCTGGTAGATTCTGCTATTGGCTGTGAGATGTTGAGTTTTTTGGATGCGTACTCTGGGTACCACCAGGTTTGGATGGCAAAGGAGGACAAAGAAAAAACAAGTTTTAGAACCTCCTTCGGTATATATTGCTTTGTAAGGATGGCCTTCAGCCTTCGGAATGTTGGCCCACCTTCGCTAGGTTGGTGCAAACAGTGCTGAATTCACAACTAGGTCAAAATGTCTTAGCATACGTCGACGACATAGTGGTCAAAAGCATAAAAAAGGACCACCACCTCGAAGACCTTCCGGAAACTTTCAAAAACCTACGAAATGCAGGCCTAAAGCTGAACCCCAAAAAATGTGCATTTGGGGTGCAGTCTGGAAGGTTGTTGGGCTTCTTAGTCTCAAAAAGGGGCATCGAGGTGTAACCCCAAAAAAAATTCATGCAATAATTGACATGAGACCTCCCTAGAACAGGAAACAAGCACAGCGCCTGGCAGGTAGGTTGGCAACGCTAAACCGGTTCATCGCAAAATCAGCAGAGCGAAGCCTACCTTTAAAATGCTAAAAGGCTCTAACCCCTTCAAATGGGGCACGAAGCAACAGGAAGCCTTCGACGAGTTGAAGAAATATCTAACGAAGCTCACAACCCTGTTCAGCCCCGATCCCGAGGCTAAGTTGTTGCTATACATAGCAGTATCCCCTTCAGTAGTAAATGTCGTACTCGTGCAAGAAAGGCAAGACAATAACAAGTTACAACAATTTCCAGTATACTACGTGTCGGAGGCTTTGGCTGGCCCGAAGGGGTTCTACACCAAAATGGAAAAGGTGGCCTACGCACTAGTAATGGCATCACGGAAGCTTTGCCATTACTTTATGGCTCACAAGATTACAGTGCCCACCTCCCTATCCCTTTGCGACATGTTTGAAAATCGTGAAGCTACAGGGAGGATTGCAAAATGGGTTGCAAAGATCGCACCATTCATGGTAGTTTTCATTGCAAGAACAACGATGAAGTCTCAGGTGTTAGCTGAGTTCGTGGAAAATTGGACGCCGCAGGCCGAAGCTCCGCAAGAAGTACCGTTAGACCCGGTCTGGATTGCATATTATGACGGATCCTGGGGGGCTTCGGGCGCTAGTGTGGCGGCAATACTGTCTTCGCCTTCGGGAGTGAAGTTGAGATACGCCGCTAGGCTCGAGTTTCGATCGACAAACAACGTTGTGGAGTATGAAGCCATACTCCTTTGCCTTCGCAAGGTGTGAGCTTTGGGCGCCCAAAGGGTATTGGTAAAGATGGACTCTAAAGTAATAGCAAGCCAAATTGACAAGATATTTCAGACAAAAGAGCCAGATCTTGTTAAATACATGGTAGCGGTTCGAAGCATGGAAAAGCACTTCCTGGGATTCACAGTCAAGAGCATATCAAGAAATGACAACTTTGAGACCGATGACCTTGCAAAGGCCGTGGCACAAAATCTGCCAATACCACCAGATGTGTTCTATTAGAAGTTGAAGATGCCAGCTATAGAGGTCTCTTCACAGAAGGCACACTCAGTCGCTATAATTGAGAGCGAAGATTGCTGCTCTCCCATAATGGCTTATCTTCGAGGCTACTATGAGCCCGAAGTTAATGCCGAGGCAAAGCGCATGGCCCAGAGAGCTAGAAACTATAAAATTATGGGGGATGACTTGTACAAGATGGGAGTTTGTGCATCAATGCTGCGATGTATATCCAAAGCAGAAGGGCAAAACTTGCTGAGAGAAATACATGGAGGATTGTGTGGCTCACACGTAGGCACTCGAGCCCTCGTCGGAAAAGCATTTAGGCAAAGATTTTTTTGGCCGAAGGCGGTCAACGATGCGGAGTATATAATCCAAAGTTGTACGCAGTGCCAGTACTTGGCGAAGGGATCAAACTGGCCTTTGACAAAGACATAGCTCATACCACCAATTTGGCCATTAACGCGGTGGGGAATTGACATTGTCGTCCAGTTACCAGCTCCCCGAAAACTTGTGTTATGCTATCGTCGCAGTAGAGTACTTCTCAAAGTGGGTGGAGGCAATGCCGCTGGTAAATATAACGTCAAGAAATATCCAAAAATTCTTGTGGCAGAACATCATCTGTCGCTTCGGAGTCCCACGTGAAGTGACCGTTGATAATGGCACGCAATTTGATAGTGAAGGGTTCAGGCAATTCTACGAAGATCTGGGAATCAAACTCCACTTCGCCTTTGTGTACCACCCGCAGTCAAATGGAGCTGTGGAAAGGGCAAACAACATCGTTTTTGCTGGTGTTGCAAGACGTCTACAAGGCCTGCTAAAAGGAAAGTGGGTGGAAGAGTTACCGAAGGTCTTATGGTCTATAAGAACAACGGTAACAAGACTGACTGGGTTCACACCATTTCGTTTGCTCTTCGGTGAAGAGGCAATGACTCCAGAGGAGTGTAAAAATAGATCATTTCGAGTCACAAATGAATCAGCACAAGCGAAGAGTTGACATCAAATGATGCGTTGGAGGAAATGAGAATACAGGCTGCTGAAAACTTGACCAAATACTAGAAGGTGGAGAGACAACAAAGTGTCCCCAAAGAACTTCGCCCCGGGGGATTTGGTACTGCGAAGACTCAACAATGCTTCAGCCATGGGCAAACTGCAAAGCAAGTGGGACGGCCCCTTTTTGGTGAAGAGGTTGTTAAGGCCCGGTTCTTATCACTTGGGTACTGTAGAGGGTAATGAGCTCCCGCATACCTGGATTGCGGACAACCTTCGCAAGTTCTATGTGTAGTAACCGAGGAAGTCTTCGCATCAATGGGAGAAGCACATGAACCAATGCAATATTTATGTAATTTTGTTCCTTTCATGTAATCAAAACAGTGTACGGGCGTTGTACTTTTTTCCTCACGGGGGGAGCCCTTCGTTAGGGCGTGAGGTTTTTAACGAGGCAGCGACCTTTGTAAACACTAATATATATGAAAATACCCCCAAGAAAGCGTGTACTTTTGTTGAGCATGCATAATTCATCGTTGAAAGTGTTGCACACCTTCAAAAAAAGGAAGCACACCAATCGACGAAAAAGCGCCAAGAACCCGCCATAAAACTCGAGGTGCGAAATGTCAAAGAAAGACACCTTACCCTTCGACCTCGGACGGGCATAAACCCGCGGAGAAACTTCGATCATGGGTTGTTTTGAAGTTTTCCACACTTTAAAGAATTTCTTTTTGTAGCATCCTCGCCTCTATGGCAAAGTAATTACGATTGAGTTATGAATGTCTATAATCCTAAAGAAAAAAAATGAAGTGTTGCTTGACCTAAAAGAAGGTGGTGCACCTCTCGGCTAACTCGAGGGCTAAGAGTGCTTGCCCCCGCACCGAAGAAGAAACAAACCTTTGGAAGAAAAAAAAAACCAAAGTGCTGCTCGACCTAAAAGAAGGTGGCGCACCTCTCGGCTAAGTTGGGGGCTAAGAGTGCCTGCCCCTGCACTGAAGGAGAAACAAACCTTCGGAAGAAAAAGAAAAGCTGGAGTGATCCTCTACCTAAAAGAAGATGACGCACCTCTCGGCTAAGTCGGGGGCTAAGAGTGCCTGCCCCCGCACCGAAGGAGAAACAAACCTTTGGAAGAAAAAATAGGCAAAGTGTTGCTCGACCTAAAAGAAGGTGGCGCACCTCTCGACTAAGTCGGGGACTAGGAGTGCCTACCCCCGCACCGAAAGAAAAACAAACCTTAGGAAAAAAAACCTGAAGTGTTGATCGACCTCGGAGAAGGTGTCGCACCTCTCGGTTAAGTCGGATGCTAAGAGTGCTTGCCCCTGCACCGAAGGAGAAACAAACATTCGGAAGAAAATGCAATTACAACGCGAAACCAAGTTATGCACTATCGGGCTATAAGAGCAAAGTCCCCACTACCGAAGGTCCCTATGGCTTCAAAGTCGGGGGAGGGGGGGGGGACGGTGTTTTCTGAATGATGCTTCGCATACGTTCCTGCCGAAGGTTCCTATGGCTTCAAACGTGGGGGAGGGGCGTTTTCTGAATGATTCTTCGCATATGTTGCTGCCGAAGGTCCCTACCGCTTCAAAGTCAGGGGGGGGGGGCATTTTCTGAATGATGCTTTGCATACGTTACTGCTGAAGGTCCCTGCGGCTTCAAAGTCAGGGGGCGGCGTTCTCCAAATGAGGCTTCACTTGCGTTGCTGCTGAAGGTCCCTACGGCTTCAAAGTCAGGGGGGACGGCGTTCTTCAAATGATGCTTCACTTGCGTTGCTGCCGAAGGTCCCTGCGGCTTCAAATTTGAGGGGGGGGGGGGGGGCGGTGTCGTCAAGATCACACTTCGCGCACAGTGCTACCGAAGATCCAACTCGATAAGCACAAGTATAATAATAAAACATAGTAATCGTCTCAACATCCTTTATTCCACAAAATCATCAGCATGAGGATGAACAAAATCCTTATACCACTGGCTAAAGCCAAATTGAAAGGCTATGCCTTGACTGGCATGAAAAGGCAACGTTGGATCCAATGGGGATCCAACGTAAGAAGATGAAGTGGTGGACAAAGATACATGCGGAGTGCTCCCGCCTTCGATATGTCGCACTATTTGTGTAGAATGCCCCCGACGGTAACAAAATTGAAACTGGCAGGGCAGGAACCCACTGTTATCGTCTTCCAGCCTGGGCTTCGGGTCGATGAGAATATGCGGAGGCTCAACGTCTCCGCGCGCAATCCGACGGGACTCACGCTCACCCCTATGGGTATCAAAAACCGAAGGGCTAAAAGACTTCCAAAACGCTTTGGATCTGGCATTCATCGCGTCATAAGCCCTACACTTCGCCCTCTAGTACCTCTCGAAATCGATAGCTAGATGCCGACGGTGGATGGAGTCCCAGCAAGACCAAGACATGAAAAAATTATCTCGCATCGTAGTGATGGGAACAGCGTCTTCAGCTACCTACGCGGTGTCCGAGGGGAGGACCTGCATAGGGAGTGAAGATAGTCAAAACAGTTAACAACAAAGAAAAATTGTATATATTATAGAATGTCTCAGTCAATAACAAAATGTTCAAAACCCAACATGACGCTTCACGCTTTTTTGTCACACCTTCCAGGATTCTTCAGCTGCCGCGGTCATTGCCTTAGCTGAAGGGTCCTCCTACACCTTCGCCTGCAACAAAAAGGTTCAATGAATGCACAGACGGCGAAAATCCTGACCCTCTAAAAAAAAGACAAAACATGTACTCGCTGGCGATTGATTTCCGCTTCCCAAAGAGCGAGCTTGCAGCCATGTTTACACCAATAATTAGTGGTGAATGACCGTGCAGTGGCCTTCGACGCCCTCGACATGGCCGATGTCGGCATATCCATTGGGTAGCGGAAGGTGTGTTTTTGAACGGCAATGTGATGGTCACAGCCGATCATTTCACTTGACTGCACTAAACTTCGGGCTGAGACCATGGCGCAGAAGTCGCCGTACAACTGGGCCGTAGGCAGAAGGCTTCCACTAGTTTTGCTGATCCATCCTATAAGTCTGCCCAGCTTGACAACATCAAGCGTTGGAGGCAGGGCTGAAGCACCGATCCTATAAGGTATTGCTAATGGCTTCGCAGGCTGCAACGGCCTTCGGCTCCAGCTCTCCAAACATAGTGAGGGCATCTTTGGATAGCGCCTTCTCCTTGCCCAGCTATTCACGCAGCTGCTGCGTCTTAGCTATTTAAGTGGTGCAGAGGGCTTGCAGCTCCGAAACTTGAGCTTCGGATGCCATTAGATTTTGCTGGAGGCATGTGACCTCTTCCTCAGCGCTCTGTTTGCCTAAGCGAAGGGAGCTCACTTCCTTTTCAAGCTGCTTCAGGCATAGCTTAGCCTCCCTCACTCGGCGTGCGAATTCACGTTTTTGGACTTTGGCCTTTTTCGCCCGGGCCTAAAACATGTCCCTCTGCGCCTCTGCATTACTTGAATGGGCTTTGAAATTATCCTCATGCTTGCACTGAGCGCGCGAGATAAGCATAGTCTGCAATAGCGCACGAGATGAGCATAGCCTGCGACAGCGCACGGGTATGAAAACGAGTAACTAAGGAAACAATGCAGCGCGATAATAAATAAATAAACACAATAAAATATATACAAATACCTTAGCAATGGCCATGTCGGAAGTGTCAATGAGTTCAGCAGCAGGCTTTCGTGTGAGGGAAATCTCAAGCTCGGGTAGAATGAAGGTGCTAAAAATCTTCTTCGCATCACTAACCTCCCCCAAGCTTGGCTCAAATAATGAAAGCTCAAATGATGAAATCTTGAAGGCTTCAGATTCAATATCCTTCACGTTGATTAAGCCGCCGTGACTCATAAGCCCCTTCCTGCCACGGCGGGGCATGGGTGGCAAAGACTCCTCTTCTGTCTCTGTGGCTCTGTGGCCACTGGATGACTTGTCGTCAGAGGAGGAACTCAAGGATGAAGAGAAGGACGACGAGTCATCTACCGCCTCAATATTCTTGGCCCCTTCGACCTCAGTTTCCCCTGCTGTTGGCTCAGCGGTTGTATGTGGATCCGAAGGCTCCTCCTCCTCGTCGCTAAGGATTAGTGTGGGAAGGTCCATGTGCATGCAAAAGGACAACTTCCGTGAAGAGGAGCGAGGGTCCTGTGTGCCCTCCAAGGGCTTCTGTCGAATGGGTACAACTCGGGGGCCCAGTGAGCCCTCGGGAGTCAATTCCTCGTGAAGGTCGTCGAAGGCCACTTCGCGAGGTCTCTTCCTTAGGGCGAGTGATTTCTTCTTTTTGCCCTCTTGCGGCGAGGTTCACTTCCTCTGGCTACCAGCGAAAGGTTCTCCATCGATATCGACAGCCAGAGAGCCCTCTCCTCTTTGACCCAGTAAGGGCGTGTTCACTTTCGGTTTGTCCTTGTAGGCAAGACCTCGAAATTCAAAAATACGGTTGAGCCATCGGCTCAGACCTTGCTCAGCGCATAGTTGGGCTTTGCCCTGGGTGAACTTCCTGAGCAGCATCATGGCCTTAGCCACAACTTCAGCTACCGTTAGATCTACCATGGAGCAAGAAATGTAAGCAAATGACAGCCAAGATGCACTTAGGAACGCGATAAAAGACAATACCTGTGAAACCTTGCAGAGCAGGGTGGGGACGGTAGAGCCCCCCTACCCTTTGTCTCCAAATTCCGGGATACTCCAGTCCCGGCCGAGGTGCCATACTCCGACTGCCACGAACTCTTCTACAAGACATGAGTTGACAGATACTTTGCACACCTGGTGAAGGCCTCAAGTGCCGGCCTTTGAGAGGCCTTCAACTACACATCGGGGGCATGGTTCCCTTTCACTTCTTCACATTTGGATACAAGAAAATCTTCCCGGTCCACTTTGTGGTAGAACCACCACTGCGTCTAGTCCTTCAGCCACTTGTTTTTGTATACCACAGCTGGCGTGATCAGACCACCAAGGTAACTAAAGTTTAAGCATCCATAATGGGCTTCACTCTGCACGCTTTGGGCAAAGACTAGCTTCGACTGATGGTGAAGCCGGTGGGCGGTGGCGAAGGCCCTAGCTGACGCCTTCGCTCCTTCAGAACGGGTCACCTAGGCGAATAGGCCAAGCCGTACAATAGCGTTTGGCATGAGCTGATGCAAGTAGAATTCAAACAATTTCAAAGCTTTCGAGACCATCTCATCGTATGGAAAGTGGAGACCCACACGGAAGTAGTCAACGACGACGATAGCTTCGTCATCTTTGGGCTCCGGTGTCTCATGGCTCCTCGGGAGCCTAACTTTCGAGACATCACTAATCAAGCCCTCCCTTACAAGCCCAACCAGTACCTCGTCATCCACCTTAGATTGTTCAATCCAGTAGGTCTTCGGGGGGTTTGCCTTGACTTTCGGAGCCATCGCACTGAGCTTCGGAAGCTAAGAGACCGTGAGAGACTTCGGAAGCTAAGAGACTGTGAGAGACTTCAGAAGCTAAGAGATTGCGAGAGACTTCGTACGAGAGCTACAGCTTCAGCAAGTTCAAGTGATAAAAATTAAACCACTGCGTGGAGCATATTTATAGCGGTACCCACAGGGGGTAACGGCGGTTAAAACGAGACATGTCGGAAGTTGAACCGTAGCCGTAAAAGACATTTTGGCATGCAGCGAAGACATTTAATGTCCTCAATCCGATGGTTGTGCAGGGGCAGGATGGTGATACGAACACAAAAAATACAAACAAAAAATAAAAATAACAATAGTCAAAATGAACAACATGAGGGGCGATCTACTAAAAAGTTAACCTAGCCCCCGGGGGCCTTCAACGGGCCGAAGGGGACAGCGTTAAGCTATATCATCCGATTTACAGGCTCGGCCCCTTGAAGATGAACCTTACCTGTAGGGGGCTACTATTGGGGGATGATCTCCCGTACCCCTTTGGATGGCAAGTCGAAGTCCGCTGGTGGTTGAGCACTGATAAATATTGCAGTTGTGTTTCAGGAAGCGTAGGCGAAAGTACTAGTGAGCCTTCGGTCGGAGGCCAAAGGTCGATCCGCGAGGCCATCTTCCAACATAGGCGAAGGCTCTTGTCACGTCCCAAATTCTTAATCACGCAATTAAGCATAATCATGCTTTTAAGCATTATGTTTAAATTTGCATAATTCTAATTCGGATTACTAATGCAATTCGTTTGAGATCATTTGGATGAGAGACAGAAATTTGGGAGAGAAAATAATTAAATTCGTAGTTAAAATATACCTCTTTCTCTCTAACATGTGGGACCCACCCGGCCCCACCATCCCTCCCTCCACTTGGGCAGCAGCCCCACCTGCTCCCTCACTCCCACCCACGTGCCTCTCTCCTCTCCCAACCAGCCAAAGCAAGGGAGCAAGAGCTCACTCTCCCTCTCACTTCCTCTCTCCTTTCTCCCTCAAATCCGTGCTCTATGAGCCAAATCAAGGTATGCATGTGGTACCATTGCGATCACAAGCTCACAAGCATTCCATTCCTCCAATTTGTTTGCTCATTCCCGAAGGATTTGAGCCGGATTTGGTGTCTTTTGGTGTTAGGGTTGAAATGTGAAGAACACCGGATTTCTTCATCTCCCAAGCTTTTCCCTTCGTTTCCTCCTTCAATTGACGGTCCACAACCTTGGTAAAGGACTTTGGGTGAGTCCCCTAAACTCCCATGGCAAGAATCCACCTTTTGGATGGTTGGATTTCGAATTTTGAGCTGCGGGTTTGAAGTTCATAAGTTCTTGATGAATTAGAAGCAATAGACGAGTTTTGGTCGATTTCGACATATGCATGTTGTCCTATGTGGTAGAGGAAGTCAATGTGATGCTCTAGGTCCAAGTCCTCACTCCAAATGTCACCAGAATCGTTGCCGGTGAGCTCCCCAAGTGCCCCCGGCGACTCCCAGCGATCTGACCGCCACCCCAGGCCGGTCAGACCGTCAAGGGCAAAAACTCTCTGTACTGGGGCATTCTGACCGCGTTTTTGGCAGTCTAACCTTGAGTCTTGGCGGTCTGACCGCTAGTGACCCTCGGTCTGACCGCTGTACACCCAGACAGCACATTTACTGCTTGCTGAAACTTGTAAAATTCATAATAAATTCTCTGTAGCTCCAAAAATTATGAAACAAATTTTGTTTGTTTCATAATAACCTACAATACCTATTAAAAATATCTCCAGCCATGAAATAATGAATTAAATTTCTGAGATTAATTAATTAGGTTAAAGCTTCATTAATTCACCGTTAATTCATCATAAGTCCAAAATTGATGAATCCAATTTTGCTAGTTTCCTTATGACTTGTTCTATCTATAAAAAATGTTTTCATCCATTATATGCATATTTTGGCATGTATTTTCACTTCATTCATACTCATTGCATTGCACACGTTGATCCTTTTTAGAGAACGTCGATCCGTCGATCCCGGAGGCCGAGGTCGATCCCGATGCGCCACACCTTTGTGAACCAGTGCATCAAGGCAAGCATCTATCATATTGCACCGTGTTAAGTTGAAAGTCTAAAGTGTTATCTATGCTTATGTATGTATGTATGTGTTGGGCACTTTTGGGTAGAACCTATGCCGTTGCATTCTTCTACCTTGGTCACGAGTTCATGTATGTTCCTTGAAGCCTAGAGATGATGTCGATGTCTAAAGGTCTTTGCTATGCTGAGCAATGCTTAGGTATTTTGGTAGAAGTCGAACGACGGTGTTCTCTGTTGTTCGCGAGGATAGGATCTACTACTGTTTACAATTACATGTTGATGGTGATGGTATGGTTGGTGAGTGGTGAGCATGAGGCGAGGTGTGAGCGGTGCTAGGAGGGTGTTTAGCCTGCCCGGATGTGGAGTTCCCCCGGGTAGGACGGTAGAGGAAAACCGGGCACCGTAGACCGTTTGCACCAGTTAAGCACCGATCGTCGGGGTTGTTGGCTTTAGCACTTACCTTACTCACCACATGCCGATCTAATGGTAAGGCGAAGCGAATACTTTCGCAGCTGTGGTTTTGTGGGCATGAACAACGACGGTGTGAGTAGGCGGGCTTGTAAGCGGTACTAGTTTGCTCAGGGAGTAGTTCTAGTACCGCCGCGCTTTGCGTTGCATGCCCCACACGGTTGGGGCTGGTTGGGAAAGGTTGTCACAAGTACCCCCTTGTGTGCACTTTGGCCGGTGGCACAAGCTGAATGGTCCTTGTGTCGTGTGGGTCCAGGAGTATCCCCCTGCAGGGTGTATAAACATTTTGAAATGCCGCGCTCTTGGTCATGAGCATGCTATTGTTCCATCTGCACCGGTCGTAGAGTTCTCGTTGTAGTTTGTAGATGATGGAATGATGTTGATGGGTGGGCATGTGATTTTGGTCTGGGTATGGTGGTTGGTGGTTCGAGTTGGCACTTGTTCACATTGATATACTTGTTGTTACTTTTATATATGCTCAGTTGTTGGTTATGGCAGGGTAGTTTCATATATGTTGGTTAAGCTAGTTGCTCACACATACATCCATGTTGCTTACCGCTTAATTAACTTAACCATGTTAATTCTTGCTACCAGTTTAATGCATGATCCTTGGAGTCGGGAATATATATACCCATACTGTGTAAGACTTGCGAGTACCTTCGTACTCAGGGTGCTGCCCTTAAGTTGATGTAGGTTCACAGGTTGGCGAGAAAGAGGCGGTGTTGGCCCACTTTGTGCCTGCCGATCAGGGTGGCGGGCAGGTGTAGCACATTCTACTCCGAACTCGGTGTTCTTGTTATGGAGCCTAAGGGCATGTGGCTCCATATCCTTTTGTTGTATATTTTATTTTCTTCCGCTATGTAGATCTTTTGTTGGTTAGGAGTTGAGGGTTTTGTCTCCTCCTAGCTCGCTTTTGTTGTAAATTGTTGAAATCAGTTGCATGCTTAATATTTGTAATATAAATGTTTATTACTTGCTCTTTATTAAGCTGTGTTGTGATGCACTATGTTGGAGGCATATGTTACAATCCTTGGGCACAAAACACGTGCCGGGATTACCGGAATGGTATTCGAGTTAATCTTCAAGGTTGGATTATGAATAATGATCCGCCTGATGATTAATTTGAATACTGTTTGGACGGGTCCTCACAGCTCTGGCGGGCCTTCAGTCAGAGGCCAAAGGTCAATCCGTGACGCCATCTGCCAGCATAGGTGAAGGCTCTGGCGTGCCTTCGGTCGGAGGCCGCAGGTCGACCCGTGGCGCCGATGGTCAGGATAGGTGAAGATCCTAGCGAACCTTCAGTGGAGACCGAAGGGTGACCTGCGGTGAAGCGTCGGGATTGGCTGAAGGTGCCTGGTGGGCGTCGAAGCTCGCATAGTCGCTCAGGGTATAGTTGTAATTATGTAGATGTGCTTGATGGTACCTGCCCCCGAATATGTCGGGAGTGTGGCAGTTGGGGGGTGAAACTGTAAATCCTAGCGTGGAGTGGTTGAGTACGGGCTATAAATAGGGTAGTACTGTAACTGAGATGACAGAGGAACTAAGATTATTTCACCCTCTAAACACGTGTCACACTCTGAAGCCTTCGACTTCTCCTCCAGGCAAAGGCCTTCCTTGTTTAGGGACTTAGGCGCCAACAACATCGTCGCACGCTCTCAAGGTAAGCAAAATCTGTAAGTGTGCAGGGTCCAGCGAAGAGCTCTTCTTTGGTTGCTTCTACAAGCCGATCGACCGGGATTGTATGCCATCGATGCAAGGGAATGGGCTACGTCATGAATGATTGGCCAAGTTAGCAAGCATACATTGTAATAGAAGACGGTGGATATGTAAGTACTAGTGATGTTGAGGATGAATATGCTTTTGCAGTTAACATGCAGGTGATGAGAATGGACATGAGATGGATATCGACCATGAGAAAGTGTTTGATGCCACTGCCAAAGAGGATTATCATACCCTCATTGTGCAGCGAGTGAATGGAGCAACCAAAGAAGAGCACGCCATAATTTGTTTCAGATGTTTCTCATAGTAAAGGATTATCGTGTTCAAGTCATTATTGATGGAGGAAGTTGCAACAACTTGGTAAGTTCAGATATGATCAAGAAGCTTGCATTGCCGACAAGAAACCACCTCACTCTTATCATATTCAATGGTTCAACAACAGTAATAAGGTGAAGGTAATGCAAACAAGTAGGGTGCATTTTTCTATTGGTTCATACCATGATTGTGCTGATTTTGATGTAGTACCCATGAAAGCATGTTCACTTTTGTTAGGACGACCATTGGAGTTTGATACTGATGCAACACATCATGGTAGAAGTAATAAGTACACCCTTATGCATAAAGGAAACAAAATATTTTTTCTACGTTTAACCTCTGCTGAAATTGTGAAATGCGAACAAGATATAGCTGAAAATAAGAGAAAAGAGTTTCAAAATTAATCTGAAAATGAGCAAGTAGCGGAAAAAGTTTTTCCACCCAAAAAGGAGAAAGCAACAACAACTTCTAAGTTCGATGGAATTAGACTAAAAGGGTGTGTTATGCTTGTTACTAAATCTGACCTTGCTTTAATTTATGATAATAAGCTGCCATGCTATGCTTTGATATGCAAAGATACTTTAGTTTCACTCAAAAATATATCTAGCTCTTTGCCTCCTACTGTTGCTAATCTTTTGCATGAGTTTGTGGATGTATTTCCAGCTAGGGTACCCCCGGGATTACCACCTATTCGAGGGATTGAACATCAAATTGATTTAATTCTGGTAGCAACTTTGTCAAACTGTGCTGCATATAGGATCAACCCGGAAGAGACTAAGGAAATTCAGTGACAAGTCCAAGACCTTTTGGACCGCGAGTATATCCGAGAAAGTCTTAGCCCTTGTGTTGTTCCTGTTTTTTTGGTTCCTAAGAAAGATGGTAG
Source organism: Phragmites australis (assembly GCF_958298935.1). NCBI lineage: Eukaryota > Viridiplantae > Streptophyta > Magnoliopsida > Poales > Poaceae > Phragmites > Phragmites australis. The sequence continues at coordinate 15,879,589 of NC_084941.1, read as the reverse complement.
TTGGCATGTATGTGTTAATTGTAGAGCCATCAATAATATTACTATAAGATATCTCACACTATCCCTAGGTTATATGATATGTTTGATGAGTTGAGTAGTTTTACAATTTTCACTAAAATTGACTTGCGAAGTGGATACCACCAAATTAGGATGAAACTTAGAGATGAATGGAAGACTGCATTTAAAACTAAGTTTGGTTTGTATGAGTGGTTAGAAATGCCTTTTGGGTTAACTAATGCACCTAGTACTTTCATACGCTAGATGAACGAAGTTTTACATACTTTCATTGGGAGATTTGTGGTGGTTTACTTTGATGACATCTTGATTTACAGCAAGTTATATGAACTACACTTTGATCACTTACGTGCTTTTATTAACGCTTTGAGAGATGCACATTTGTTTGGTAATCTCGAAAAGTGCGTGTTTTTCATGGATCGAGTTTCTTTTCTTGGCTATGTTGTTACTCCACAGGGAATAGAAGTGGATGAAGCAAAAATTGAAGCTATAAAGAGCTGACCAACCCCTAATATTGTTCCTCAAGTGAGAAGCTTTCATTGCTTTGTAGGTTTCTATCAGTGCTTTGTGCAGGATTTCAGCACCATTGCTACCCTATTGAATGAATTGATGAAGAAATGAGTGGTTTTCAAATGGGGACCTACATAAGAAAAAACATTCAAGTTGTTGACAGAGAAACTTGCCCATGCTCCTTTACTCCAACTCCTTGATTTTGGTAAGACCTTTGAGCTAGAGCGTGATGCTAGCAGGATTGAATTGGAGGTATGTTAATTCAAGAAGGTAAACCTGTTACTTATTTCAGCAAGAAATTAAATGGACCAAGTCTACATTATTCTACCTATGATAAAGAATTGTATGCTTTAGTTCGTGTGCTTGAAACTTGGCAATATTATCTATGAGCCAAAGAATTTGTTATACATTCTGATCATGAATCATTGAAATATATTAGGAGTCAAGCTAAATTGAATAAATGATATGCTAAATGGGACGAATTTATTGAGTTTTTTCCATATGTCATCAAACATAGGAAAGGAAATGACAATGTGATTGATGATGCGCTTTCTAGGCGTTATACTATGTTATCTCAACTTGATCATAATATTTTTGGTTTGGAGACCATTAAGAACTTATGTGCTACTAATTTGGATTTTAAAGAAGTGCTTGAACATTGTAAAGAAGGGAAAACATGGAATAAATATGTACTGAATGAAGGATTGCTCTATCGTTCTAACAAGCTATGCATTCCAGCTAGCTCCATTCGTCTTTTGTTGTTATAGGAGGCGCATGGAGGAGGATTGATGGCATACTTTGGAGCAAAGAAGACTAAAGATGTGCTAGCCATCCACCTCTTTTGGACAGAGATGAGACGAGATATTGAACACTATATGTCCCGATGCACCACTTGCAATTTAAAGCTAAGTCTCGCTTGAATCCACATGATCTTTACATGCCTCTTCCTTTTCCTAGTGCATCATGAGAGGATAATTCTATGTATTTATTTTAGGACTGCCTAGGGCAATGAGGGGAGCGATAGCATATTTGTAGTTGTGGATAGATTTTCTAAAATGGTACATTTTATACCTTGTCACAAGAGCGATGATGCTACAAACATAGCTAATTTGTTTTTCAGGGAAATCGTTCGACTACATAGAGTGCCTAATACTATCGTCTCGGATCGTGACACAAAGTTTTTGATTCACTATTGGAGATCACTTTGGAATAAATTGGAGATGAAGCTGCTATTTTCTACTACGTGTCATCCCCAGACCGACGGTCAAACAGAGGTTGTCAACCATACATTATCGACCATGTTACAGACTGTTCTAAAGAAAAATTTGAGGATGTGGGAAGAGTGTTACTGCATATTATATTTGCTTACAATAGGTCAGTACACTCCACCATCAAGGTAAGTCCATTCTAGGTAATGTATGGATTTAATCCCTGTGCTCCTATTGATTTACTACCTTTGCCTACTTTTGAAAGACTTAATTTAGATGCTAAGAAACGTGCTGAAACTATTCTTAAGTTGCATGAAACAACTAAAATCAGTGCCGTATTTTGCACTTCTTTAGCACATGAGGTGCCGAAAACACCTATGCCTGCCATTTTTCGATGCATAGTTTACCGAAAACCCATATTGGTAAATGAGGTGTTGAATACACATACTATATTAACAATATGTATAATTTTATCTATTTTTTAAATAGAATCTGATATGTTGTTGTTGATGGATGAACACCGCGAGTGGGGATCCTGAGGGACCCCCTTTGAGATTCGGCCAAGGCTGGTCCTGGAACTACCTCGTACGCGAGGTTAATGCGAGTGGGACTTAGGCGGGATGGATCGTCAGCTAGTAGAAATAAATGCACCAAGAATTTATACAGGTTCAGGCTGCACGGAGGTGTAATACCCTACTCCTATGTGTCTAGTATGTCTTTAATGCTCCTCTCCTTTCCTTTTTTCCTCTTTTCCTCTTTTCCTTCCTTTAAAAAGTGCCCCCCCCCTTTATCTACCGGGGGGGAGGCCCTCCAGGGAGTGCCCAGAACGAGGACACAAGTTCCCATAAATAATAAATGGAAAGTGACCATCATTGGTCTACAATTGATGTTACAGAGGGATGAAAATACATCCCTCGCACGGTTCCATTAGTCTTCGCGTTCCAGTTTTAGCAGGTGCAAGGGGGCCACTGGCCAGCTTCTAAGTACTCTCTCATGCCCGTTTGGTCAGAGTAAGTCTAACGCGGTCTGATGTAACAGGGCGGTAAGCGATAAGCCTCAAGCTCATCAAAGATATCTTCAAACCGTCTTTCTTCATGGGCCCCGCGAGGGGACATGCGATGGGACCCACCGTACTAATTGTGCCCACACCTTCCTGCCAGGCGGCGGCAGGGACTGCCTATTCAGTACGGTAGGCATGAGGGAGAGTGGTTGGATATGACCGTTCACGCTCCCCATTAAATACGGCATCGGGCCTCCCACCGACCGATACCTCATCGTGGAGTCCCTGCGGGGTTCACCGACATGGGGCTTGATGGGTGCTCGGGGCTCTCTGGGTGCTTGGGAACCAACTGTTCTTGGCCCCGAGCACCCACTCCCGGACCTTGCTTCCATCGGGTCCTTAGGGCTCTCTGGGTGCTCAGGGACCACCTGTTCTTAACCCCGAGCACCCACTCCCGGACCATGCTTCCATCGAGTCCTCGGGGAGGTGGTCCCCGAGGGAAGGCGCCATGTGGCATGGCGCTGTCCTGGCCTCGGGACTCGGGAACCCCCGGATCCCATATCGCCAATAGTTGTCTATTTTTAGATTTTTACCTCTAAAATTGACATCCACATAGAGTGTCGAAAAATTTCAATACTACTAAATTAATTGGTCTATCCTATTGCATTCCCAAAGTGACCATTGCTTGCCAAAATCGAATAGGCCTGAACTTGGCAAGACTGAAAAATAGAACCAGGAAGTGATGTCATGAACATAAAAAAAGCATGCCATGCTGATACCAAACCGCCAATCTCTCAACAGGATGAAAACAAAGATAACATGGATCTTGAATTGGCCAGGTACTTCACAATCAAGATACTTTGTTTGTAAACTGATTCAAAAAATAGAGTTACAATGGAAAAATAAAATATGTTAAATTTCATGATAACACCAAACATATTTATAGCCATAAATCAAATAACAGTTGTCAGTTTATATAAATTTCACTTGCTCCAAAGGACCAAAATCTCCACAGAGAGCATATATCACATCACAAATTCACAACAGAAATGACAACACAACTATGACTAAACACAAATATACCTTGCAATATTTCTTCCAAGATTCAGTTTGGTGGACGAATGATTCTCTCCAGCATGACGGTCCTTGCACGGGACCCGGTTCCTCCAAGTCATAGGGCAGTTGTCACTGACACTTGACCTCAGTCCACATGTGCATCACAACTGTCCTGTGACCTTACGTCAGACGAGCCTCGTGACCTTGCATGCAGGATGTCTCGGCTACACCGGTCATCCTGCTCCCAAGGCATCGACTCCCTTCATGAACACCTCCAGTTTCTTCTTGACCTTCTCAATGCCAAGCCTCACCGCCTCCTCGTCGTGCACCGTGAACTCTATGCAATCGACCGTGGAACTGATCTGAACCTCTAGCCGGTCGACGAGCACTCGGATGCTGTCCAAATCCTCGATGGCGATGAAGATTCTGACCTGCATTGCGCTCACCACCTCCTTGTGCTCGTGGAGCACGTCTTGGTACTGCTTCAGCAGCGAGTCAACCCACTTCCCCATGGAGCCCACCGGCAGGGAGGCTGCTGCTGCGACGGGCGACACGGTAATGGCCGCTGCCACCACCGAGCAGACGAGCAGCGCGGCGAACGTGGTCATGAACACGACGCTGGACACGCGGCGCCACGCGCGGACCGAACGGATCCCCCGTCAAGCTGGTGCTTACGCTGCTAGAGCTTGCCTAGCATGGCCAGTTGCTGCTGTACACAGCCTGAAACACGGTGAAGAACTCGACGGTGAATGGTCCGCATGCTGCCTTGAACCATCACAGCTCGGTGAGCGTGCACGTGTACCGGTCTGGCGCTGCGGCATCGGGTTCTTGAACACTACCGCCGGGGTCGTGTTGGTGAAGGCGCTGGACCGTGAGGTGAAGGGGGAGTTGGGAGTCGCGTGCCCGGTGGAGAGAGGCATTAAGCACGGCAAGGAAGTCGAGCGTGTGGAGGCTGTCATCGAAGTATTCCTCGACAAGGTCGAACAGGTCGGGGCTCCGCCTCACGTCGCATTTGCGGCATTGGTCCTCCTACCGACCGACACCTCATCGTGGAGTCCCTACGGGGTCCACCGGCATGGGGCTTACCGGGTGCTCGAGGCTCTCTGGGTGCTCGGGGACCAACTATTCTTGGCCCCGAGCACCCACTCCCGGACCTTGCTTCCCTCGGGTCCTCTGGGCTCTTTGGATGCTCGGGGACCACCTGTTCTTGACCCCGAGCACCCACTCCCGGACCATGCTTCCCTCGGGTCCTCGGGGAGGTGGTCCCCGAGGGAAGGTGCCATGTGGCACCGCGCTGTCTTGGCCTCAGGACTCGGGAACCCCTGGATCCCATATCGCTGACAGCAGCCCGCGGGCCCATCAGTAGGCGATGGACTACAGACTGAGGGTGGGACCCTATTTCTTCGAGGACGATCACAACATTGGTGCCACGTGGCTTTCTGTCGCTCGGTGCTGAAATTTTTGCGGGCACTGCAATTTTTACACTCAAGCTCTTGGTATAACCCAAGGAGGAGCTCAAAGGGCACGCACCTTTTCGACTTTTGAGGAAGGCGATGATGAGGTGGGAGATGCCTAGGCTTCCAGCAAACCGAGAAAAATGTGCCTCGCTTACTATGCCGAGGAATAAGGCATTTGAACTCCCAGCAATAAAAATGGGGAGAGGCAACGGACCGTTAGATTCCTTAATCGCCATTCTTGCCTTCGCCATTCTTGAGCACTGGGAGCCTCTCTTCAGCCTTCAGTGCACCTTGACTCCAGCCACTTCTAGCGCATTTCCCACCACTGAAAATGCCAAGGGCAGGAGGTGTAACACCCTAATTTTTCTCTAATTCCAAATTTTGTTCTTAATGGTTATTAAGGTTCAAATGAATTTAATTATTTTATTCTTAAAGAGAGAAAACCCTATTTTATAGGAAAGAAAAGGAAAATGACATAGGATATAAGTGAATATTGTGCATTCATGCTGAATTAGGCAAATAGTATTTTATTTGAATTCTTGATGAACTTATTTGAAGAGGTTTTGTCTGGATTTTTGAATTTGGAATTGGATTTGAATTCATAGGAAAAAAAAAAGAATAAAACTTCTTTCGGGCTGCCTTTCTCCTTTTCGGCCCAACTCCTCGGCCTCGGCCCAGCCGCCCCGGCTTTCCCCTCCCACCTGGGCCTCAAGCCAGCCTCGGCCAAGTCGCGCGCGCGCCAGCCCACGCGCCAAGCCGCCCGCACCGAGTCGTCGACAGACGGGTCCCACTCGTCAGACCTTTCTTCCTCCTCAGTCGGATTCCGACGCAGAGACGGGAACGCGCCAGCCGCCGATTTCCGTTCGAATCCGAGGCCAAACCAAAACCGAAAGCTTTTGTAGAGATGCCAAATCAAACCCCTGGGATCCCCTCTATCTCTAACCTACCATATCCCTAAGGACTCCGCGTTTAAACGGGGAAACCGAGCTCGGATTTGGTCCTCCGCCGCTGTGTCCGAGTCAAACGCGTTGCGCCGTCGCCCTGGACACCCCGAGCCTCCTATATAAGTAGAGCCTCCCTCCCCGAACACATCTCAACCGGAATTCGCCAAAACCCGAGCCTTAGACACCGAGTTCAGAGGTCGCTGCGCCGCCCTCGCCGCCGCTTCTGCCGAGCTCGCCGCCACGCCGTTCCAGAGCAACACAGAGCATCCCGAGCCCACCATCGCGAGTGCCTGCCACCACAGAAGCTTGTCCCATCGTCGATTTGATCTCTACGCCACCGGAGAGCCTTCTCCGACGAGTTCCCGAAGCCGCCGCCGCCCCCTTCCGTCGCCGACCCCCTTCCCGTGCCGCGCAGCCTTCGGTAAGCCCCAAAACGAGATCGTCGTTCCCTCCTGATGCTTTTCCGCCGCTTATCGTCGTGATCCGAGGCCGGCGACGAGGTTTGCGCTTGTCTCCGGTGAGTCGCCGCCGTGCCCGAGCTCGGCTCCGTCGAGAACCTCTCCGCCGACCATCCCCTTTGAGCTCAACCGTTGGATCTAACCTCATCGGCCCAGATTAGATCTAATCGTACCCCTTCGGTCAACCAATCAGTAGCCGCCACGTGTGGTCACTTAACACAGTCAGCGGTCATGCCATGTCACCCATCCACCTCAGCCGCCACCTCAGCCTTTCTGCTGATGTGTCACCCTTGTCACCATGCCACGTCAGCCTGAGCTACCCAGTCAGTAATTCAAACCTTTTTCTGTACAAAAATAAATCTGTTAATTCCTTTAATTGGTAAATTTGCATTTTAGCCCCTGAACTTTTCTGAAATAACAAAAAGAGCCCTGTCTTTTTACAGTTAGGTCCTTATACTTTTTCATATTTACATTTTGGTCCCTCTGTTTTTACAAAAAGGTCCCTGGACTTTCTGATAATTCAATTTAAGTCCTTTTTCTTTTTCCAGATTTAACCCTAGACTTGTCTTAGCCCTAACTTTTCCATCGTAACTCCGATTTAAGCGATTCTTGCGTCGATGGATTCGTTTTTCAGTGCTCTTTCTTGTTAGCAAGTTTTTATCTCGTTGTTCTTTTGTTTTATGCTTTGTTCTTAGTGTATCTTGTTTGCTTGTTTGCCGGTAATTGTGCGATTAGCCGACGACGTCCCGGATCAATTTGAAGAACATCAAGACCAGGAGCAAGAATACACTGAGCAGCAGCAAGGAGAAGGCAAGTGTCCTTGATCATATTGAACCTATGTTTTTAAATGTTTTGTTTTACAAAACTGCATGCAATGTCTGTGATTATGATGGGTAGTCACCTATGTTAGGGTTTTCCCTAGATATTCCCTTATCATCCCTTGGAACCTAGATGGTTTATGGTTAGGAGTCTTTTATGAGTAGATTGCTTAGCCATGCTTTTGGGATACTAGGAAGTGTCATAATTTTGACTAATGAACATATACAGTAATGATGATTAATATGATAATGTTTTAGCAACATGGAACCTTAGGCCTTGAGCAAAGTGATTTTGATGGTTGTCATGGTTATGACGTTGGTTTAGTGTTTGCTCAAGTAACCTAAGTAAGGACCGGTTCGTGGAGCGACAACCCAAGAAGTAACGTACCAACCACGAGGCTGATATGGGTAAAGTGTGACATACTGATTAGAGTCTGTCCAGTGTGCGTTGGGTCAGCACAAAAGGGGGCTTCTGGGTAGGAGCTGTTGCTTGCGTAAAGCCTGGCGGTGAAACCTAGTGGGCAGACATGCACTGGATTAGTCTCTGGTTAGTGGAAAGTGTCATACAGTGATTCTTGGCGACACACCACTGGCGTGTGTTAAGTGTCTTGCAAACACGGCAACATGGAATTCACTGACTCGTGGGTAAAGTTGGACAACCTCTGCAGAGTGTAAAACTGTTATAACAGCCGTGCTCACGGATATGAGAGACTTGGATCCTCACATGATTAGATGGTGGTTGGGTATTGACTCTGGTACAGGGAGTACTAGATGTTGTGGTCTTGGTCTTAGTGCGGGGAGCACAAGACGGATGTGATATGCAGGGTGGGGAGCCTTGTATGCTAGTTGATGGATTGTCGGGTTACATTCGTTTAATATATGTCTAATGCTTTTGAGTCCAAATGTGTTATTTTTCATTACTCGCATTTACGCAAATAATACCTTGTGTTAGCCTATTCTTGATATAAGCCTGCATGTCATTATTTTCCCACACTTGCTGAGTACATTATGTGCTCACCCTTGCTTTCTCCTACCAAAAACATATGCTGCTCAGTGGAAGACTTTGAGGATTTCCAAGACGACGACCTGGTGTTCTAAGGAGCGTATCTTCCAGTCGATGCCTGTGGAGTCTTGGTCGCCAATGCTTTCTTTCCGCTGCCGTCGTTTAGATGATGTCGTTTAGGTTAAATTTTGAGTTTTGTTTAGGTAAAGTCTTTTATTGTAAGAGGTGAACGTTTAAATAAATAAAGTATTGCTTTTGTTACTTCACCTATGATGTCCTTATGTGTGTTAAACTTCCTGGGCACACATAAGCCGCACTTGGTTTTGGCTGTTAAAACCGGGTGTGACAGAGGTGGTATCAGAGCCATACTGACTATAGGATCGCAAGCTTAGTTAGCATGGTCGTCCTAAGGAAATTCCTAGTCGTCTAAAACTATCCAATTTTCTCCATAGATCTCAAACTTGTCTCTTGCTGTCCATAAGACTATCTCTTATATCCCATCTCTTCCTTTTTAGATGGTTCGCCAACTACTTACTGCCCGCAAGTCAACCGGAGGACGTCCACCTATTCTACCACGTGTGCCAACTGAAGAAGAGATTGATGACCCCACCTTCCGGAATATGGATCCCGTTCCTGACGTTTATGAGAGTGATGGTCTTCATGCGGGACATCTTCCGCGCCTTCTTTGGGGAATACTTTCTGGACTTGGACACACTCAGAAGCCAGTCTACAGGGGAGTGAAGAAACTATACCCTGGATATGTGGAATGGAAGGTTGAAGTCACTATTTATGACTACGAGCGAAGTCAAGACGAGGGTATGGAAGTTCGAAGAGTGGTGGGCATTCACTCAGCTATGGTCCCGAGAGCAACCTTCACCGCTGGGGTTCGAGATGCGGCACGTCAAGCCATATCCCGAGTTCGTGATCAATACAACAACAAGATGGACAACTCTCCGTATGCTTACTGTCCCCGCAGAACCCGGGGAAGTGACGAGCTGTTCGTGAAGAGCACCTTTGGGGAAAACCCCAAGCTACGAGAACAAGTTGCCCTTACCATGGCTTTGGAGGACGAGCTCAACTGTGCTTTATGGGAGTTGGGGGAAGTTCGCCAGCACCTTGCCTTCGTCTCCGCTTCCCTTGAGGATGAACAAGATGCAAATCAAGGAGAATCTGAAGATGATGAAGAGGACTTATCTATCCACTCACCCCCACACAAGAGGATCTGCTTCAACACCCCCGCTGCCTCTGAGGATGGATCAGTTGATTCCTCCCGCTCAGGGTCCCGCACTAGAGAGGAGTCCCAGTAGTGTAGTCTTTCCATAGTAGTCTTTTCCTTATTAGAACCTAGCCGAAGGCCCCTGAGTTCCAAATCCCACAGTCTGGATGGCGGTACCGTGGGCCAAAAACCATGTAAGCCCCTTTTTTTCTTCGAGCTCGTTTTGCCCGGGTCTTGGCTGGGGGTTGATCTCTTCCCGTTCCAGGCCACCCAAGGGCTCTTCAGGAAGCCGAGAGTCTCCCGAGCAACCGAGGCCTACCCCGGCCCTGAATTGAGAGGCCAGGCTGGCTTTGCCCCGAGCACTCCGACTGGGGAGGAGCTACCAGCTTCAGGGGAGGCCGTCGTGACAAGGGTGGCGCTGGCACGGCCATCGTCGGGGTCCTCGAGCGCCTCTGCTGAAAAGGCGTGGAAGGAATCCAGCTCTCAGCCATCCCCTGGCCAGGCCTCGAAACCCTCCCCGAGGTGCTGGGGAGTGCTCGGGAGGTCATCGCGCGGCTTGAGGCAGCCATCGCGGTGAAGAGGGCCGAGCTCGAAGAGGAGCGCGACGCCCTTGTTGACGAAAGGGGCCAGCTGGAGGAGGCCCGCAAGCTCCTAGAGACCCGTGTGGCCATGGCCCGCACGGCTTACGAGAGGTCCCTACAGGAGCTGACCACAGAGCGGGAGGCCTTGGAGGAGGTGCGCGAGGAGGGTGTCGCTGCACAGAAGGAGGCCGAACGCTTGGGAGAGCTCGCGGCGAAGCGTGACCAGGCATCGAAGGAGCGCGCAGGTGAGCTAGCCACTGGTGAGGAGCAGCTTGCCTTGAGCGAGCAGGAGGTTGCCTCACGGGATGAGGCTGTCGACAAGAGGGAGGAAGCCTCGCTATCCGCTGAGACGGACCTTCGCCACCAAGCCCAAGATCTCGAATGCAGCCACACCGACGTTCTCCACTGGGAGGAGCAGGTTGCGCTGCATGAGATGGATGTCGACCTGGCGTCATCAACGCTCGCCGCCCAGGAGGAGAGCCTCGCCAACCAGGAGGCATGCGTGACTGCCCAAGAGCAAGCCATCAAGGCCCAGGCCGAGCAAATAGAGCAGGCCCGCACTGAGGTGGCTACCCAACTCCAGGAGGCACGGGCCACGAAGGATGTCCCCGCCAACAACACCTTGAAGCTCGGCTGAAGAAAGCCGAGGAGGATCTTAATGCCGTCCGCGAAGAGCGGACGCATGTTAAGGCGATGATGTAGGATGTCTTTCAGCAGGCACGGGGCTCCGTGGAGGCGGCTGGGCTTGGGTCTGTGACAGTGGGTTCCCAAGGGCTAGATACGCTAGGTCATCTTGCCCTTGGGTTCTCGGAGATCGCTCGGTGCCTCGAGGCTCTCCCCACCGCGGTCCAGGAACTAGCGACCCGGGAGGGGCGTGCGTTGGCCAAGGATGTGGCCAAACACATTCTCGCCTGCTACCGCAGCCGAGACCCCGCCTTCTTGCTGGAGCCAGCGCGACTGGTCATGGTTGAGGCCGAAGTGGCAGAATTTTTCATGCAGGAGCCGGGCCTAGGCAGCGACAGCAGTGATGACACGTGATCCCCTCCGTAGCCCGCAATAAGTTAGGGTTTCTCTTCTTTTTGAAAGTTGTAATTCTGGAAGTGATTCCCTATTAATTGACTCCCTTCAGTATAGCAGAAGTTGTCCTTGGAATCGTACTCCATTTTGTACTGATGCCTGGGGTGGCACTGACCAGGCCGAGTACCAGCAGTTTACCCCCGAGAACAAGGTTGCCCTGGCCACTCATGTTCAGTAGTGCTCGGGATACTCGGCTCCCGAGCATCCAGCCCCCGAGCCCGCGTGTAGGATCCTGTGCTCGGGGCGTACAGCCCCCGGGTGCTTGCGGGTACGCGGCTGCTGAGTCAAATAGACACAAACTCTTTTTCTCAGGAAGTGAGTCCACCAGGCACGGTACCCGCCGCAACTCGTGAATGCTTTTTGTCTCGCGACCTCTCAAACAAATAGACCGGAGACGCGCACAGGCGGAAATGCAACCAAGAGTCATCAAAGAAGGAGGTGTGGCCTTTATAAACCTATTTTACATCTACAAGGCACTAAAGCTTCAACTTTTCTGGTCATTGTACCATTCTGAGGGAAAAAAACCTTCGGGATGGATCGGGAAAAGTGACCTCCGGAAACCAGGAAAGACACTCACTCAATCATAAGATTTCCAAAATTTTCTCTTATCCTCGTTTGTTCCTTCCTTTAGATAAATACTCAAAAATCCCCATGGTTCGGTGGTGTCCGGGGTAGGAGTGACCAGGCCGAGCACCTGACAGCCCGATCCCGAGGACTAGGTGGTCCTGACCACTCATGCTCTAGCGGTAGGACTACCTGAGAACCCCAGAGTCTTGATAGTTCTCGGGGTACTGCCATGCCAGCCGGGCACCACAGTCTACCATAAAGGACTTAGGTCAGCGATCGCCGCCTGTGCGGTACACCGACTACCGTTTGTCTTTGTCGTTCCGGAAAAGCGAATACGAGGGCAGGGTTTTGCATGCGAGGAGATCACCTCGCTGAGCAGATTAGCACAAGAGGGTTCCGAGAATAACTCGGGAACAATAGTTATTACGTATGTATGAACGGAAATTCACATGACTTTTTTATGAAGATACCCCAAGTAGTAACTTACCGAGTTGGTGTCAATCTCCCGGCTGACCAGGCCAGGAAAGGGTGGATGCCCTGGTGCTCAGGGCACCCGGGAACGTGGATTCCTTTGTGCAGAGCACTTTAGCCTCCAGGTCGTCCTTTTAGCACCCGAGCACTTCCCGGGGGCTAGGTGGTCCCGACTACTCATGCCCGAGCGGTAGGATTACCCGAGGACCCTAGATGCTCGGCAGTGCCCTGGGTACTGATGTCCTGGTGCTCGGGTTGCTTAGTTCTCGAGCATTTCCCTGCAAGCCCAAATGGGCAAGGTTTCTTTGCTTGATGCGCTTTGTCGGTGCGGTACTCATTATAGCTTGCTCTCGTTTTTGACCTGTCACCTCTTGAATGCCTAGACAGGTGAAGTGCACAGACGGAGATACGACCAAGAGGTCCCATGGTTCGGTGGTGAACGGGGCGGGACTAACCAGGCCGAGCACTGACAGCCCGCCCCCGGGGACTAGGCGGTCCCGACCACTCATGCTCAAGTGGTAGAACCACCCGAGAACCCCAGAGGCTCGGTAGTGCTCGGGGTATTGCCACAGCAGCTGGGCACCACAGCCTACCACCACGGACTTAGGTCAGCGATCGCCGCCTGTGCCGCATACTAACTGGCATCCGTTTTTTGTCAGCGGGAAAACGAGAGAGAGCGTGTTTTTCGCGCACGAGTCGAGCATCTTATCAAGCAGATTAACACATGGATTCTAGAGGAAAACTCAGAATAAGAGCAATATAGGCGTATAGTAATGATTCATACAGATGTGATGAATTTAAATAGCAAGTGATAACTTACGTGGTTGGTATCAGCCCCCGACAAACTTGGGCACGGGAAAGACCCCTGGCCTAGTTGGCCCGAGCACAGACACGCTTACCTATGGATACAATTTGCGAAGATGCTCGATGTTCCATGCATTCAGGAGAGGTTGCTCGTCCTCTGTGGCCAATCAAAATGAGCCTTGCCGTGGGGTACTGACCACGACGAAGAGGCCTTGCCACATGGGGAAGAGCTTGTTCTTTCCTTCGCACGTCTGAGCACGTTGGAGAACCAAATCCCCAACCTCGAGCGACTGGGTCTGAACACGATGCTGATGGTAGCACCTCAGGCTCGGCTGATATCTGGCGGCTCGGATGGCAGCTGTGAGGAACCGTCCAAATAGTATGCTAATTAATCATCAGGAGGATCATTTTTCATAATCACAACCTCGACGATTAACCAGAATACCATTCCGGTAGTCCCGGCACGTGTTTTGTGCCCAGGATCGGAACACATGCCTTCCAACTCAAATATCACAACATAGTTTAATAGAGAGCAAATAATTAAACTGGATTACAATTATTAAACATGCAACTGCTTCCACAATTTACAACAAAAGAGGAACAACAACAACTATGCAGCGGAAGAAAAACCTATACAGCAAAAGAGTATGGAGCCGTATGCCCTTAGGCTCCATACCAAAAGCGCCGGAGTTCGGAGTAGAAGGTGCTACTCCTGCCCGCCACCCTGATCGGCAGGCACAAAGTAGCCGAACACTGCCTCTTCCTCTCCAACCTGCGAACCTGAAAGCAACTTAAGGGCAGCACCCCTTAGTACGAAGGTACTAGCAAGACTTACACAGTATGAGTATATATATTCTCGACTCCAAGGATCATGCATTTGAAGCTGTAGCAAGGATTAAGACATGTTTAAGTTCATTAAGCGGTAAGCAACCTAGACTCTAGGTGTAAGCAACTGACTTAACCAACCACCGACTCAAACCCTGCCAACCAACTGATCAGAACAGATATATGAACACCAAGTGTATAAAAGCAAACCATTCCCACCAAACCACCAACCACATATCGACCAAACCAACCCAATCCAACCATGCCACAACCCACATCGAAACTCTACGACCAAAACATGGTCGCTCGGTGGAGATAAGTGATAGCGATGCTCATGACCGAGAGCGCGGCAGTTCGAACTGATTATACACCCTGCAGGGGGATACTCCTGGACCCACACGACACAGGGGCCATACGGCTTGTTCCACCCGCTAAGATGCACACAAGGGGGTACCCGTGACAACCTTTCCCAACCATGTGGATCAACCATAGCTCGGCACGGCGGTATTAGAACTACTCCCCGAGCAAACTAATACCGCTAAAAGCCCGGACTCAAACCGGACTCACACCGTCTATGACGAGGCCCACATGACCACGTCTGCGAAGGTAATCAGCTCGCCTACCATTATATCAGCATGTGGTGAGTAAGGTAAGTGCTAAAGCCGACTACACCGACGGTCGGTGCTTAACCGGTGCAAGCGGTCTACGGTGTCCGGGTTCCCTCCCCGAACTGCCTGAGGACTCCTCGTGAGCAGATGACACCCCTAACACCGCCCACACCTCGTCTCAACTCATCACTCATCAAACCGACTCATCATCAATACAACCATAAGTGTGAACAAGTAATAAGCCCTAGGCTCGCGACAATGGTGGACGCCGTCGTCAACTTCTACCGGAAAGCCTAAGTACCACTAAGCATAGCAAACTAAAATTAGACCGTGACGACACCACTAGGCTCCTAGGAACAACACATGACACGTGACCGAAATGGGATAATGCATCGGCATAGGTTCTACCCAACTCGGTACCCGACACATGCAATGTATACATAAGCGTAGATAACATATTAAATTTTCAAGTAGACACGGTGCAATATGAACGATGCTTGCCTTGCTGCCCTGGATCAGAAAGGTGGGACGCCTCACGATCGCCAACGGCCTCCCGGATCGACGGATCGGCGTTCACTATAGAGAGCAACGCGTGCAATGTAATGAGCATGTATGAAATAAGACCATATAAGAAAAATATGCTCCACAATACATGAAAATATTTTTCCCAGATCACACTATGCAAAATAAGAGTTTTCCCAGTGGTCTCACGACTTTCGAACATGGCATTAACTATTTGTGCTTTTAACTAAGCTGAAACACATTTAATCAATAAATAAATTCACAGAACGTATTTAATGAGTTTCAACATTTTTAACATGTAGTTCATATTCCTACGAAGCCAACGCAACTGGTCTCATGAAGTTTGGAGTTCGTACGAATTAACTATGAATTTTACAAGCTACCAGCTTCCAGGAAAACCTGATAACCGCCCTGCGACCACTGCTACAGTGCTCGGGGGTACTTGGGTGATCAGTGCTCGGGGGTACCCGGAATGAACCGTGCTCGGGTGCTCGGGGTGAACAGTATCCGGGGGAGTGCTCGGGGTGAACAGTGCTCGGGTGCTCGGTGAACATTACCCGGAAGTGCTCGGGGCGAACAGTGCTCGGGTGCTCGGTGAACAGTACCCGGGAGTGCTGGGTGGCTGTGCTCGGGGTGAACAGTACCAGGGTGCTCGGGTGAACAGTACTCGGCGCTACAGTAAAATCAGACTCGTGCAGCTCCAGAACAGCAGCCATTACGAAGGGAAAAACTGGGCTAAACTAACCTGGGAGTCTCTCTAAATCAAAAATAAAAATGCCTAGAAGGATGTACAGGGTCTAGACTTTGCTCAACCGCCTAGCAACATGATTTCTAACTCAAATTCACATAAATCCTCATTTATTCCCAGACTGAAGAACTTTAAGAACTTTGCCACCCTAGTTCCAGATTCAAGATCTATCCAACCAAAAATGAGCATACTTGCCATGGGAGCCTAGCAGACTCACCCAAGGTCCTTTGCTGAGGTTGGTGACCGCCAGTTGAAAGAGGAAACGACGGAAAGTGGCTTGGAGAAGAGAGGAAAAACTGCTGCTTCCTTGCTTCTCCCAAAGAACACCAAACAAGTTCAGAACCAGCTCGAATTCCTTCGGGGAAACTGAAAACGAATTGGATGGACGAGTAATCCTTGAGCTGGTGGTCACGTGAGTACCACATACGTACCTTGATCTTGCTCCCAGAGGTAGGGATCCAAAGGGGAAAAAGGGAGCCTAAGAGAGAGAGTGAGAGACAGCCAACTCCAACTTGCTTCCTCAAAAAGCCTTACCTGGTGGAGTGGGTGAGTAGTACGTATGGGCAAGTTTTTAGAAGGGGAGAGAGAGTGTTGTTGCCCACCTATAGAGAGATATTTTCCACCCAAGTGGGCCCCATTTACCTAGAGGAAAGTCCAGACTTGCTTCTAGCTCCTTTATTTCTCTTAGTTTTTCCTTCTCCCACCTCATTGATTCAAAGTGAGGTGCTCCAGTGACCCAAACTGGAACATGAAGCTGAAATTGCATATTTTAGGATTAAAACACACAATTACGGATTTCAGGACGTGACAGCAGCTCATCGCCGACGCTCTTCCAAGTACTTGACGTTGTCGCATCTTCGCTGTTCTTGTTCACCCTACGAGTATGCATTTACCCGAGGCGAGTCGAGCGTAAGCTCGGAGGGGAGGACAGCCTCGGCGCCATAGATGAAGAAGAAAGGCATCTCCCCGATGGCTCGGCTTAGCGTGGTCCGGTTGGCCCATAACACAGTGGGTAGCTCATCGATCCACTCTTTCCCATGCTTTGCAAGCACGTCGTAGGCCCGGGACTTGAGCCCCTTCAGTATCTCGGCATTCGCGCCCTTCACTTGTCCATTGCTACGGGGATGAGCAACAGAGGCAAAGCAAAGCTTGATCCCGAGGTTCTCGCAGTATTCCACGAACTGGGCACTTGTGAACTGAGTGCTATTGTCGGTGATGATCCTGTTCAGGATGCCGAAGCAGCTTGTGATGCCGTGGATGAATTGGACCACCGTGTTTTTGTTGACCTTGATTACTGGGACTGCCTCCGGCCACTTGGTAAACTTGCGACGTACAGGTACTCATAGCCCCCGACTGCTCGGGGGAATGAACCCAAGATGTCCTACCCCCAGACCGCGAGGGGCCAAGACAAGGGGATGGTATGAAGAGCCTCAGCTGGCTGGTGAATCTGCTTTGTATGGAACTGGCACGCCCTGCAGCATCGAACCAGCTCGAAAGCGTCTAGGAGGGCTGTTGGCCAGTAGAAAGCTTGCTGAAAGGCCTTCCCGACCAGCGTGCGGAATGATGCATGGCCACCTTACTCGCCCTCGTGGATCTCAGTGAGGAGCTCACTGCCCTCTTCCCAGGTGATGCATTTCAGGAGGACACCGTCTGTGCCGCACCGGTAGAGATCCCCATCTACTAAGGCATAGCGTTTTGGACTGTCGTGCAATCCTCTCTTCAGAGGCATCGTCCTCGAGAAGGATGTTTTCTTTCAAGTACCCTCGGATCTCGTCGATCCATGAGGGTTCTTGAGGACTACCGGCAAGTGCAACGCACTCGCTGGGCGGCGGCACTTTGACGGGACCTCCCATTGAAGGTGCGGCCTGGGTCCCCTCGACTGAGCTCGAGGGTTCCCCTTCATCCTGGTCGACCGATAGGACGGTTGGCCGTGTGAGCCTTTCTTCAAAGGTTCCAGCCGGGACGAGCGCCCGGGCGAAAGCCAGGCGGGAGAGGTCATCAGCCATGGTGTTTTTGCGGTGAGGTATATGCCGCAGTTCCAGGCCGTCGAAGTGCTGCTCCAGCCTCCTGACTTCTGCCACATACGCCACCATCTACGGGTTCGCGCACTGGTATTCTTTTGATACTTGGTTGACTACCAGTTCCTTTGACAAGCAGCCGCCGGATCCCGAGACCCACCACTGCTCGGAGTCCAGCGATGAGGCCTTCGTATTCCGCCATGTTGTTTGTTGCTCGGAAATGCAGCTGCATGACATACTGGAGTACTTCACCTGTCGGGGAGGTGAGCACCACTCAGCATGAGGGAGCCGTCAAAGTGCATGACCTAGTACTCAGGTCCGTCTTGCCCGGGGTATGCGGACAATTCTTTGTTATCGATCTCAGGGACCGGCGTCCACTCCGCCACGAAGTTGGACAGCGCCTAGCTTTTGATCGTGTGGCGATTGATGAAGTGCAGATCAAATTCTGCGAGCTCGACCGCCCACTTGATGATACGCTCGGTACCTTCTCGGTTCCGCAGGATCGGTCCTAGTGGGTATGTGGTCACCACCGAGACTTTGTGCGCCTAGAAGTAGTGTCGCAGCTTCCTGGAAGCGATAAGCACTGCGTAGAGCATCTTCTGTGCTTGAGGGTATCTTGTCTTGGCATCCCGAAGGACTTCACTGATGAAATACACCGGTCGCTGTATCCGGCGGCCCTAGACCGCAGCCTCGCCTAAGGCCTTGCCACAGCCCCCGAGCTCAAACCCCTGGTCAGGACCGGTCCCGCGTCCTGGAGGCTGCTCGAGGGCGGTCGGGAGCTCGAACCTAGCACCTTGCCCCGGGCACTCATCACACTCCACCACCAGCACCATGCTCACGACCTGCGGAGTGGCCGATACGTAGAGCAATAGAGGTTCGCCCTCGCCGGGATCCACCAGTACGGGCGACGAGGTGAGGTACTTTTTTAAGTCTTGGAAGGCCCGCTCGGCCTCTAGTGGCCAGTCAAAACGACCGGTCTTCTTCAGCGATTTGAAGAGTCGGAGCCCCCGCTCCCCGAGCTTGGAGGTGAAGCGCCTCAAGGCTGCCATGCATCCAGCGAGACGCTGTACTTCTTTGAGCTGAGCTGGGGAACGCATCTGTTCAGTGGCCTGGATCTTCTCAGGATTGGCCTCGATTCCGTGACTGGAGACCAAGAAGCCAAGGAGTTTGCCCGCAGGTACCCCGAATAAGCACTTCTCAGGATTGAGCTACAGGCGCGTGCTGCGGAGACTGTTGAACGTCTCAGCCAAGTCTTCTAGCAGGATGGCCCGTTCCCGGGACTTGACCACGATGTCGTCGATATACGCTTCGACGTTGCGACCAACCTGCGTGTTAAGGGTAATACGAACGGCTCGCTAGAACGAAGATCCAGCGTTGTGCAATCCAAAGAGCATAGACACATAGCAATAAGTCCCCACATGGGAAATAAAAGAAGTTTTTTCTTCATCTTGCTTAGTCATGCAAATTTGGTGATAGCCCGAGTTTGCATCAAGAATGCTCAAAAGATCACACCCCGCAGTGGAGTCGACAATCTGGTCTATGCGAGGCAGAGGGAAAGGGTCTTTTGGGCATGCCTTATTAAGGTCGGTGTAGTCGACGCACATTCTCAGCCTATCGTTGGCCTTTGGGATGACGACGGGGTTTGCTAGCCACTCCAGGTGAAGGACTTCTCGGATGAAGCCGGCGTCAAGGAGCTTGTCGACTTGCTCCCGAATGAACTCCTGGCGCTCAGGTGCCTATCAGCGAAACCTTCTGCCTCACAGGCCATGCGTTTGGGCGCTCGACAAGGTGGTGCTCGATCACCTCCCTAGGGATCCCAGGCATATCCGACGGCTGCCATGCAAACATGTCAGTGTTAGCCCAGAGGAAGGCGACGAGCGCGCTTTCCTATTTGGTGTCTAGGTCACCACCAATTTTGGTGAACTTAAACGGGTTTTCACCCAGCGAGACCACCTTCGTGGGGACCGAGTTGTCGGCGACGAGTCGTGACTTGGACAAAGAGGGTCCTGGACCCCCCGGGTGTCCTTCGACCTTGACGCGGGTGGAGGCCAAGGTCGAGTACAGCTGCTCGGCGCAGGAGACAGTGCTGCTGGTTTTGGCAGGCACGGAGATGGGGCCGGCTGGGCCCGGCATCTTCACGGTGAGGTAGGCGTAGTGTGTTGCCACCATAAACCTGGCGAGCGCCGGGTGGCCAAGGATCGCATTGTAGGGGAGAGGGACCTCCGCAACATCGAAGACCATGTTCTCCATCTGGAAGTTGTCCCGGCTCCCAAAGATGACGGGCAACTCGACCTGCCCGACGGGGAGGGTGTACCCTGGCGTCACCCCATAGAAAGGGAGGGACGGCTTCAAACGCTTCAGAGGCACCTGCAGCTTTTTGAACGCCTCTTGGGACAAGAGGTTTAGGCCTACACCCCCGTCGATCAGCACTTGGCTGACCTTTACATTGCAGATGGTGGGGGATACCACCAGAGGCAGTCGCCCCACCCCTGCAGTACTCACGGGGTGGTCCGCCTGACTAAAGGTGATCGGGGTCTCCAACCACTTGAGGGGCCTTGTGGCCGCCACACTCGGGGTTGCCAAGCACACCTCACGCCGCATTGTTTTGACACAGCGGTGAGAGGAGGGTGTGTACGTGCCCCCATCGATGAAGGCAACGGTGTGTTTGGTCTCTTGAAATCCGAGCTCTTCATTTTCGGGGGCATCTTTGTCGTCGTCACCGTTGCGGTGCTCCTCGCGCTCCTTCTAGGGCCGCTCCGCAAGACACTTCACCGACCGGCACTCGGTGAGGTCATGCTAGTCGGTCTGGTGGATTTCACACCATTTCCCTGCCTCTGGCCTCGCGGGAGCGGGCTTTTTCTTGACAGCCGCTCGGCGTGCCGGCCTGCGTGCGGCGCCTTTCGCCGGCAGGACAAGGGCAGCGTTGTGTTTTTTCCTCTTCTTCTTTTCCCACTTATCGGAACGGGAAGGACCTATTTTGTCGGCTGTGGGTTGCTTAGGGCGCGGACCGTGCCACGCCCAAGCTTCCGCCGCCTTGGCGCACTTGACGGCTAGTGCGAAAAGCTCTGCGGTGGTCTCGACCTTGTGCGTGCCTAGCTTCTCGTGGTATGAACAAGGGTTCCCGATCTTCCGAAAGGTTCTGGTAACTCTCGATTTGGTGGAAACGAGACACAAGTCGATTCGGCTTCCGAACAACACGATCCAAAATCCCGCAATCGCAGCACCACGTCTCCTCTGGTTATCAACCGGCGTTGCACGGTTGACCTCGCCAAGAAGGCTAAAGTCCTTGCCTGCGAATCGAAGAACACAAGCAAGAACAAGGAAGAATACAACCAAATTGCAGATGAATGATTAATCTCACGAGTTGGGGTCTCACAAACCGACGAAACGGCAAAACTGTTCTTGATAGAATAATCTAAGCAAAAACCCGCCCTAACGAGAGCGGCGGCGGCTGATAATAAGGGTCTAAGGGTCGTCACACCCCCTGGTCATGCCCCCCTAATGGGCTCAACGACAATACACGGCCCAACGGACCAAAAATGGTGACGCAGCACCGGGACAGATTCTGGATGCTGACTTGTTTCGACGTTTTCCATTGACTCAGAAGGAATTTGGACCTCAAACCAACGCCATTGGTTTCCTTATGAAATTATCTTTCTAACCATATGTGAATCGTCGAAAACGGAGTCCGGATGCGTCCTGGGCGTCCGTTTTACTGCTCGCTGGTCCTGGAGGTCGAGGCTGATTCGGACTCGAGTTGGACTGGACCTCCTGCTGTTGTTGGACGTCCTAGTTGCTCCTCCACGCCTCCAAGCCTTCCTCTATGTGTCTCCTTGTCCTCTCCATGATTCCTAAGCAACACATAATCATTAGGTAGTAATCTATTCTCAAAATTATATAAAGAGTTGCTTAGGAACAAGCTCACCTCTAAATTTAATTGTCGTGCGCGAGCTCTTGTGATTGGACCTTGAAAGTTCAATGGAGGATCATTGTATGTATCCGAGGGAGTGATGTCCTCATCATCCTCCCCCTCTTGAATTGGAGTCGTCCTCGACTCAAGCTCATCATCGGCTCCCAAGTAAGGTTTCAAATCTGCAATGTTAAAAGAAGGACTAACCCCGAACTCGGGTGGCAACTCAAGTTTATATGCATTATCATTAATTTTCTCAATTATCTTATAAGGACCAGCAGCTCTTGGCATTAATTTAGACTTACGCAGCTCTGGAAACCTATCTTTTCTTAAATGTAACCACACTAAATCACCCGGTTCAAGTTTGACTTGTTTCCTACCTTCACTACCAGCAATTCTATACTTTTCATTCATCTTTGCGATATTTATTTTAGTTGTTTCATGCAACTTACGAATAAAATCAGCACGTGCACTAGCATCACTATGTGTTCTTTCAGTGGTAGGTAAAGGCAAAAGATCAATAGGAGCGCGAGGGTTAAAACCATACACTACCTGAAAAGGACTTACCTTGGTGGTAGAATGTGTTGCCCGATTATAAGCAAACTCCACGTGGAGCAAACATTCTTCCCACATCTTCAAATTTTTCTTCAAAATAGCTCTCAACATGGTACCCAAAGTGCGGTTCACTACCTCCGTTTGGCCATCAGTTTGTGGGTGGCAAGTAGTAGAAAACAATAGTTTTGTACCCAACTTATTCCATAGAGTGCGCCAAAAGTGACTCAAAAATTTAGCGTCGCGATCTGAAACAATAGTAGAAGGCATACCATGCAAGCGAACAATCTCTTTGAAAAAGAGGTCAGCAATATAAACGGCATCATCACTTTTATGACAAGGTATAAAATGTGCCATCTTAGAAAAACGATCCACAACAACAAAAATGCTATCCCTCCCCCTCTTAGTCCTAGGCAATCCCAAAACAAAGTCCATCGAAATATCTGCCCAAGGAATAGAAGGAACAGGAAGAGGCATATACAAACCATATGGATTCAAGCGAGACTTAGCCTTTTGACATGTGGTACAGCGTGCCACGAACCGCTCAACATCTCTCCTCATCTTTGGCCAAAAGAAATGTGTGGCCAACATATCCTCCGTCTTCTTAGCACCAAAATGTCCCATCAATCCTCCTCCATGTGCTTCCTGCAACAACAAAAGACGAACGGAACCAACTGGAATGCATAGACGGTTAGCTCTAAACACAAATCCATCATTGATCACAAACTTGTTCCATGTACGTCCCTCTTTACAGTTCAGCAATACATCTTTAAAATCAGGATCAAGCACATATTGTTCTTTTATTGAGTCAAGTCCAAAAATTCTATAATCAAGTTGGGACAACAAAGCATATCGTCTAGACAAAGCATCAGCAATTATATTATCCTTCCCTTTCTTGTGTTTGATAACATAAGGAAAAGATTCAATAAATTCAACCCACTTAGCATGTCTATGATTCAGATTATTTTGAGAACGAAGATACTTAAGCGATTCATGATCTGAATGTATAACAAATTCTTTAGGCCACAAATAATGACGCCACGTCTCTAAAGAACGTACAAGTGCATACAATTCCTTATCATACGTAGAGTAATTAAGAACAGGGCCATGCAATTTTTCGCTAAAGTATGCAACGGGCTTACCTTCTTGCATCAAAACACCTCCAATGCCAACTCCACTAGCATCACATTCTAGCTCAAAGGTCTTACCAAAATTTGGAAGTTGCAGCAATGGCGCGTGCGTAAGCTTGTCCTTCAAAGTGTCAAAGGACTCCTCTTGTGCCTTACCCCAATGGAACACCACACCTTTCTTTGTCAACTCGTGTAAGGGGGCAGCAATGGCGCTGAAATCCTTCACGAAACGACGATAAAAACCTGCAAGTCCAAGAAAACTTCTCACCTGTTTGATGGTTTGGGGCACCGGCCAACTCTTTATGGCTTCAATTTTCATCTCATCCACCTCAATTCCCTGTGGAGTAATAACATAGCCAAGAAAAGAGACTCGATCCGTGCAAAAGATGCACTTCTCAAGGTTACCAAATAAACGTGCATCACGTAAAGCATTAAAAACAGCACGTAAGTGATCCATATGTTCATCCAAAGACTTGCTATAAATCAATATATCATCAAAGTAAACCACCACAAATCGTCCAATAAAAGCTCTTAAAACCTCATTCATCAAACGCATGAAAGTGCTAGGTGCATTAGTTAAACCAAAAGGCATTACTAACCACTCATATAATCCGAATTTAGTTTTGAAAGCTGTTTTCCATTCATCTCCAAGTTTCATTCTAATTTGGTGGTAACCACTACGCAAGTCGATCTTTGTAAAAATTACAGAGCCACACAACTTATCAAGCATATCATCAAGTCTAGGAATAGGATGGCGATATCGAATAGTAATGTTATTGATGGCTCTACAATCAACACACATACGCCAAGTACCATCTTTCTTAGGAACCAAAATCACAGGAACAGCACAAGGACTAAGGCTCTCACGTACAAACCCGCGGTCCAAAAGCTCTTGGACTTGCCGCTGAATTTCCTTAGTCTCCTCGGGATTGGTTCGATACGCAGCACGATTTGGCAATGTTGCTCCCGGGATCAAATCGATTTGATGCTCTATCCCTCTCATAGGTGGCAGTCCCGGGGGTATCTCAGCTGGGAAAACATCCTCATACTCCTGCAAAAGGTTAGTGGCAGCAGGAGGTATCGAACTAATAACATCATCAAGCGAATACAAAACTCGTTTGCAAACCAAGGTGTAGCAAATATCATTATTAGAAATTTCAGCAAGGTCACTTTTTAGTGCAAGCATAACACCTCCCTTCAATTTTATGCCCTCTACCTTAGAACTAGGTGTAGACTTATCCTTTTTAGGTGGGTAAAGAGAATTAGCAACTTGCTGATTTTCAGATTTAGTATCACGCAAATTAGCAGCTCGTTCTTTATCAGCTTGTACAATTTCAGCAGGGGTCATAGGAACCAAAGTAATTTTCTTTCCTTTATGCATAAAAGTATATGTATTACTTCTACCATGGTGTATAGCATCATTATCAAATTCCCAAGGTCGACCCAATAAAAGTGAGCAAGCTTCCATAGGTACCACATCACAGTCAACATAATCAGCATAGGAACCAATGGAAAAAGAAACTCTGCAAGTTTGTGTTACCTTAGCTTTTCCAGCATCATTAAACCACTGAAGGTTATATGGATGGGGGTGTTGGCGTGTGGTCAAGCCAAGCTTCTTGACCAAATCTGAACTCACCAAATTATTACAACTACCTCCATCGATGATGACACGTGCTCGCCGATTTTGGATGACGAAGAAAATCTGGAACAAGTTATGGCATTGCAGCTTCTCTGGTTGTTGTACCTTTGTGCTGAGCGCCCGCTGCACAATGATGCTCCTATAGGTCGCTGTGTCATCACTGCCCAAGATTTCGTTGCTCTCCTCAACAACTGGTTCTTCTTCTTCTTCTTCCTCAATGTCAGAGGCGCTGATGTACCCATCTTTCATTGCAATGTATGCCCGCTGACTTGGGCAATCCTTCTGCACATGACCGAATCCATGGCAGCGACGGCACTGAATGCCAGAGGTGCGTCCCGTTGATGCAACAGAGGAAGCACTCTTGGAAGGTCCCTGCAAAACAGAATTTTTACCTGAGCCTGAAGGTCGTGTAGTGACCGGATTTGGTGCCGTAGCTGCTTGTTGCTTGCTCGCTGGTGAGGGAGCCCTGTAAGTGGATGGTTTGGACAGCCCCAAGGATGGTCCTGTGCGCGGCGTGTATGTGGTGCTGGCCTTGTACTTGCCCTGCTGCTCACGCCCCTGCAACTCCTTCTCTGCAAGCATAGCAAACTGAAACAACTGGTTGACATTGTTAAATTCTTTATAATCAATAATATCCTGGATTTCACGTCTCAAACCCGAATAAAATCGACAAATAGAATCTTCGTTTCCCTCTACTATGCCATAACGCATCAAGCCCTTTTGAAGCTCACCATAATAATCCTGCACAGATTTATCTCCCTGTTCTAAGCGCATCAATTTCTTACGCAGGTCTCTATGATAAGATGGGGGAACAAATCTATCACGCATAGCAACCTTAAGCTCTTCCCATGTACGACGTGTGGCACCATCTGCAGCTAAACCAGTCCACCAAATAATAGCAAAATCTTTAAACTCACTAGTGGCTTGTCTAACTCTATGTTGTTCAGGTACTTGGTGGGCACTAAATTTTTGCTCTACTGTCATCTCCCAATCAAGATATCCCTCAGCATCATAATGTCCCGAAAAAGAAGGTATAGTAAATTTAACCTTAGCATAAGGATCTTCAGGAGCTCGATTATACATACCTCGATGGTGGTGGTGATGTGGAACGCCACCCATACCTGTGGTGTTAGTGCGAAGACGACGCCGTAATCTATTTTGCAATGTCGCCGCTGGATCAACATTACCATCGTCATCATACAACTCATCACCGGTGTTGCTTCCATTCACATCTTCGTTGTGCACAGGACGGTTTTCCAAAGCATTTACCCTGTCGGTGAGCTCGGATAACCGTTTGTCCACCCGCTCAACCGCGTTTGCGAGTTTCATCTCAATTATCGCTTCAATGACAGCCTTGATGACTGTCTCCTTCATCTCCTTTTGAGCATTGTCTACAACAGCTTGTAGCTGCTCTTGGCTGACACACTCCTTGAAGTCCTTTGGAGTTTTATCTCCATCAACTGACATTGTGGAAACAAACACAACAACAAACAGTGAAGGTTATCCCTAATAATCGTACTACAAAGGTGGAGTGGTGCCTCTCAATCAAGATCAGCAAAGGTAGACACCTTACCAAGCTCTTACCAGGGTTCTTACCAGCAAAGCAAAGGATACCTGGAAGGCATGCGAGCGATTGCAGGGATGCAAACCAGTGCTGTCCAGAAGAATCTGTGGAGCTTGAAAGGCACACAAAGAGAACAAATATGTATATGTGGAACACAAATCAGAAACAGATAGTAATGCTGAATTATAGTCCCAAGTACTTGTTCTCGTTGCTGGCCTAAAGTGTTGCAAGTACCAAGTATGTGTGATAAACAAGGTGGAGAAACAAGTATGATGGATAGCAAGAGCAACAGAAACAAGGAACTAAACAGCACACGCTAACACAGCTCACTTTGCCCTTCTCTATGTGCTCCTCTAGATATTGTTCCTCTTTTGCCCCTCTCTTTTTTCTATTTTTTTGGGCTGTCGTTGTTTTTTTGGGAAAATTCGACTTTTTCTTTTTATTTTTTTGATATTGTTTTTTCACTTAGGAGCACACAAGAGGGAACCACAGAAAATTTGAGCTTAAACAAGTGAAAGACGTGGCCTGTAGAATTTTCTGAAGTTCAGCCGGAAAATGAGAAAAATATTTGGAAATTGAAAACTCAAACTTCGGAGGTGAATTTGGGAATTTTGATTTCGCCGAACCCGACAAGGCGGGGACGAACGGATCCGAAATGCCGTTTCAATGCGAAAAACTCTGTGACTTTTCTGAAAACGGAGTTCGTACGCGAAAGTTATGCCCGATTTGAGAAACGACTCCGAATTAGAGGACAAAACGGAAAGAAAGTGGGGAAAATATGCGACGGAGGCTAGGGTTTGATGGAAACGGTGGGGGAAAACACACGAACTGGACTCTAACACGACCTAACCAGCAACAAGACCTTGACCAGGACACAAACTCAACACGACGGATTCTGAAACTGAAATATGCAAAAGCTAAAAGTGCGGAAGGGTTGTAGGACAGGAAAAAAAAACGATATGGCAGTGGACTATGGAACGAAGGCGAAAACACTCGAAACTAAGGGTAGATATGAACCTGACGGTATACCTGAAGCTCTGAATACCACTTGGTATGAACAAGGGTTCCCGATCTTCCGAAAGGTTCTGGTAACTCTCGATTTGGTGGAAACGAGACACAAGTCAATCCGGCTTCCGAACAACACGATCCGAAACCCCGCAATCGTAGCACCACGTCTCCTCTGGTTATCAACCGGCGTTGCACGGTTGACCTCACCAAGAAGGCTAAAGTCCTTGCCTGCGAATCGAAAAACACAAGCAAGAACAAGGAAGAATGCAACCAAATTGCAGATGAATGATTAATCTCACGAGTTGGGGTCTCACAAACCGACGAAACGGCGAAACTGTTCTTGACAGAATAATCTAAGCAAAAACCCGCCCTAACGAGAGCGGCGGCGGCTGATAATAAGGGTCTAAGGGTCGTCACACCCCCTGGTCACGCCCCCCTAATGGGCTCAACGACGATACACGGCCCAACGGACCAAAAATGGTGACGCAGCACCGGGACAAATTCTGGATGCTGACTTGTTTCAACGTTTCCTGTTGACTCAGAAGGAATTTGGACCTCAAACCAATGCCATTGGTTTCCTTATGAAATTATCTTTCCAACCATATGTGAATCGTCGAAAACGGAGTCCGGATGCGTCCTAGGCGTCCGTTTTACTGCTCACTGGTCCTGGAGGTCGAGGCTGATTCGGACTCGAGTTGGACTGAACCTCCTGCTATTGTTGGACGTCCTAGCTGCTCCTCCACGCCTCCAAGCCTTCCTCTATGTGTCTCCTTGTCCTCTCCATGATTCCTAAGCAACACATAATCATTAGGTAGTAATCTATTCTCAAAATTATATAAAGAGTTGCTTAGGAACGAGCTCACCTCTAAATTTAATTGTCGTGCGCGAGCTCTTGTGATTGGACCTTGAAAGTTCAATGGAGGATCATTGTATGTATCCGAGGGAGTGATGTCCTCATCATCTCGAGCATCCGCTTGTCGCGGACGCCCTGCCAGAAGGTAATGATGATAGCGTGGGGGGTGATCCACGGGATGGTATTGCGGACCTGGCTCAAGTGCTGTATGAACCGCCTCAGCGTCTCTCCCTCCCGCTGCTTGACGACATGGAGGTCGCACTCCAGGCCGGGGCGCGCGAAGGTGCCCTGAAAGTTTGCCACAAACTGGTGGCAAGATCATCCCAGGAGCAAATAGAGCCTGGGGGTAAGTTCATGAGCCAAGAGCGGGCAAAGCCCCTCAGAGCCACGTGAAAGTAATTTACCATCACCTTTTCGTTCCGCTCGTCGCTTGGACGGCGGTGGTGTAGATCTAGATGAACTCGACGGAGTCGATGGAACCGTCGTACTTCTTCGGAAGTTCGGGCCGTAACTTTATGGGACAGTTGACCCGGTGGAGCTCGCCGATGAACGCTCAGCAGCCCGTGCCGTATACCTCGGTGCCGGCTGTGCCCCTGGGGGGTGAACGCTAGCGCGTCGGGGAACCCCGGCAGTCGCAGGCCGGCATAAAGGAGGCTTGGTCCTCCACCGCCTTAGCCTCGCGACGGGACTCCCGGCGGTGCTCGAGGGTGACACGTGCATCCTCGATAGCCCTCCGCTCATTAATGTGCAAGCGGAGGTCTTGAGCTCCCGTCGTGTTCAGGGGAGCGGTACTTCGTTTGGAGCCCCCCTGTCCGGCTCTACCGCCACCCGAAGATGCTTCAGCCTTAGTTGTACCGTAGAGGGAGGTAGTACGGGAACTCTGGGCAAGTACTCGTCGATGAGCCGTGCCCACCAAGTCAGCTACCTTCTGTAGCCAACAGCCCTCTGGCGTTTCTCCCGCTGCTGGACAGGCGGGTGCCTAAGGAGTGCTTGCGCCGCAAGCAGGGCACTCCCAGGGTTGGTGTCGCCAAAGTTGAGTTTGCGCCGTATCGGCGCTTGACGTTGTCCGGATGCCGATCTTGCGGTAGGGACGATCGTTGCTTACTGCGGGTTCGGTGGCCCGCCCGCGGCGGTCGCGGCCCTACTGGGCCCAGCGCCATTGTCCCTGGCGCAAGGAGGTGCCATATGAGCCAGCTATCGACGCCGCTGAGGACGAGCAGGAGCCAGGGCCCCCTGGGCCACATTTTACATCTCCTTATTCGAGTCCGAATCAGAGCGTTGACAACGATGTCCACCCTCCATTTTTTCTGCAAAAAACGAGGTGGATTCAGGGATACAACCCCCCTACCTAGCGCGAGCGAGGATCCTGAGGGACCCCCTTTGAGATTCGGCCAGGGGGCTGGTTCTGGGACTTAGGCGGGATTGATTGTCAGCTAGCAGAAGTGAATGCACCAAGAATTTAGACAGGTTCAGGCCGCATGGAGGCGTAATACCCTACTCCTGTGTGTCCAGTATGTCTTCAATGCTCTTCTACTTTCCTTTTTTCCTCTTTTCCTCTTTTCCTTCCTTTACAAAGTGCTCCCCCCCTTTATCTATCGGGGGGAGGCACTTCAGGGAGTGCCCAGAACGAGAGCACAAGTTTTCGTAAACAATAAATGAAAATTGACCATCATTGGTCTACAGTTGATGTTATAGAGGGTTGAAAATACATCCCTCAGATAGTTCCATCGGTCTTCGTGTTCCAGCTTTAGCAGGCGCAAGGGCATCCACCAGCCAGCTTCTGAGTACTCTCTCATGCCTGTTTGGTCAGAGTAAGTCTGACGCGATCTGATGTAACAGGGCGGTAAGCAATAAGCCTCAAGCCTATCAAAAATATCTTCAAGCCATCTTTCTTTATGGGTCCCGCGAGGGGACATGCGATGGGATCCGCCGTATTAATTGTGCCCACGCCTTCCTGCCAGACGGCGGCAGGGACTGGCGTATTCAGTACGGCAGGCATTGAGGAGAGTGGTTCGATGTGACTGTCCACGCTCCCCATTAAATGCGGCATCGAGCCTCCCACCGACCGACACCTCATCGTGGAGTCCCTGCGGGGTCCACTGGCATGGGGCTTGCAGGATGCTCAGGGCTCTCTGGGTGCTCGGGAACTAACTGTTCTCGGCCCCGAGCGCCCACTCCCGGACCTTGCTTCCCTCGGGTCCTCAGGGCTCTCTGGGTGCTCGAGAACCACCTGTTCTTGACCTTGAGCACCCACTCCTGAACCATACTTCCCTCGGGTCCTCGGGAAAGTGGTCCCTAAGGGAAGGCGCCATGTGGTACCACGCTGTCTTGGCCTCGAGACTCGGGAACTCCGGATCCCATATCGCCGACAGTTGTCTATTTTTAGATTTTTACCTCTAAAATTGACATCCGCATAGAGTGTCGAAAAATTTCAATACTACTAAGTTAATTGGTCTATCCTATTGCATTCCCAAAGTGACCATTGCTTGCCAAAATCGAATAGGCCTGAACTTGGCAAGACTGAAAAGTAGAACCAGGAAATGATGTCATGAACATAAAAAAGCATGCCATGCTGATACCAAACCGCCAATCTCTCAACAGGATGAAAACAAAGATAAGATGGATCTTGAATTGGCCAGGTACTTCACAATCAAGATACTTTGTTTGTAAACTGATTCGGAAAATAGAGTGACAATGGCAAAATAAAATATGTTAAATTTCATGATAACACCAAACATATTTATAGCCACAAATTAAATAACAGTTGTCAGTTTATATAAATTTCACTTGCTCCAAAAGACCAAAATCTCCACAAAGATCATACATCACATCACAAATTCACAACAGAAATGACATCACAACTATGACTGAACACAAATATACCTTGCAATATTTCATCCAAGATTCAGTTTGGTGGATGAATTATTCTCTGCAGCATGACGGTCCTTGCACGGGACCCGGTTCCTCCAAGTCATAGGGCAGTTGTCACTGAAACTTGACCTGAGTCCACATGTGCGTCACAACTGTCCTGTGACCTTACGTCAGACGAGCCTCGTGACCTTGCACGCAGGATGTCTCGGCTACACCGGTCATCCTGCTCCCAAGGCATCGACTCCCTTCATGAACACCTCCAGTTTCTTTTTGACCTCCTCAATGCCGAGCCTCACTGCCTCCTCGTCGTGCACCGCGAACTCTGTGCAATCGACCGTGGAACTGATCTGAACCTCCAGCCGGTCGACGAGCACTCGGATGCTGTCCAAATCCTCGATGGTGATGAAGATTCCGACCTGCATTGCGCTCACCACCTCCTTGTGCCCGTGGAGCGCGTCCTGGTACTGCTTCAGCAGCGAGTCGACCCACTTCCCCACGGAGCCCACCGGCAGGGAGGCTGCAGCTGCCAGCGCTGCCGCGACGGGCGGCGCGGCAATGGCCGCGGCCACCACCGAGCAGACGAGCAGCGCGGCGAACGTGGTCACGAACACGACGCCAGACACGCGGCGCCACGCGCGGACCGAACGGATCCGCCCGTCATGCCGGCGCTTACGCTGCCGGAGCTTGCCCATCATGGCCAGTTGCTGCTGTACACGGCCTGAAACGCGGCGAAGAACTCGGCGGTGAATGGTTCGCATGCCGCCTTGAACCGCCGCAGCTCGGCGAGCGCGCGCGCGTACCGGTCTGGCGCTGCGTCGCCGGGTTCTTGAACACTGCCGCCGGGGTCGTGTTGGTGAAGGCGCTGGAGCGCGAGGTGGAGGGGGAGCTGGGAGTCGCGTGCCCGGCGGAGAGAGGCATCGAGCGCGGCGAGGAAGTCGAGCGTGTGGAGGCTGCCGTCGAAGTATCCCTCGACGAGGTCGAACAGGTCGGGGCTCCGCCACACGTCGCATTTGCTGGCGAGCACGACGCGGACTACCTCCTGGTTCATGTCGAGGAAGCAACCGGTGACCTCGCGGAGGGAGCCCAGCGACAGCGACCGCACCTCCACCCCCGACGCCACCGCGGAGATGGCGCGGCTCGCGCGCCGCCGCAGCGCCGCGTCGAAGGTCCGCAGCTCCGGGTCCGCGGAGCACGCCGCCTCGTACGACCCGTCGACCCTGGCTCCTCCTTCTCTTTCTCCTGCTCCCCCTCCGCAGCCGCCACGTAGGCACTCCCCAGCCGCCGCGGCCTCGCAATGCCACCGCCGTGACGGTTCCCCATTTTTGCCGGATCCAAGAACCGAAAAGGCACAAACGCTGAATCCAGGAACGAACCAGGAGCCACAGCTTGGGGACAATTCAAAAACTTCTTGGAACAGTCGATTTCAGCAAGATGGAGGGGAGGGGAAGCAGACGC
This sequence comes from Phragmites australis, assembly GCF_958298935.1. Classification (NCBI taxonomy): domain Eukaryota; kingdom Viridiplantae; phylum Streptophyta; class Magnoliopsida; order Poales; family Poaceae; genus Phragmites; species Phragmites australis. The sequence continues at coordinate 15,846,701 of NC_084941.1, read as the reverse complement.
GGTTTTTGTAGGTTGGGGAGGTGCGCCACGGCAAGAAGGGGGAGGAGAGAGAGGCGGTGTTGTGGAGGCGAATGGCTTGCACGCATGAACAAGGTGAACTTCTCGAGGCTTGCTAGCTTGCTAGCTGTGGTGGTGGGCGGCAATGGCGACGCGGGGAAGCAACCTAAGGAATTGAAGCATGTTCCGCTGCTTGTCTTCCCTCCGTCTTGAAAGCCATGTGTGAAGTGAAACTGTGATCTGTGAAGTGTGAACGTGTGCGCGTGCTTGTTTCTCTCTCCTGCAGCAGGAAGGGATTTTTTTATTTTAGCCTTTTTAAAACTAATATTTTAATAATAGCCCGTCGAAACCTAAATTTTCATGAACTAGCCCCTTTTATCACGCCGAAGTGTCTTGAGCGGTTTTAATTGTTCGGCTAAAACATATTCTAAACTATCCATACAATAAATTTGGTATGATTTAGACCGCAAATGGCAATTCTTTTTGGCTCCACAAGTCACCTAAGTATTATTGTTATAGAATAAATTGTAACATATACCAACATTTGAAATTGAATAATTCAAATTCTACGACCCTATTGGATGTGTATGTTTGCAAATAGGACCTGTACATGTTGCATTAAGCGCTGGTAAAATTTTGAGGAAAATCGAACATAATTACTAATTATTTAGAGGTCGTTTACAAGGCTAAATAGTATGAAATGATAAAAATGCATATAAATGGAGCATTAAAAAGAAACTTACTTTTTCACCAAGTAACCTAGGATTGGAAATAATTTTAGAAATTATTACGCCACATGAGAGGAATATTAGTGAATTGTCTTAGATTTTTGGGAATTTATTTGAGGCCTTAAAAATTACTATAATTTCTAAAAGTAACTATTTTTGGAGTTTTTTTATTTTAAAACCTAGATGGGGTATTGAGGTGAATCCTTTTAAAATGGATTCATCATGAATTATAGTACATACAGAAAAAGTTTCATAAATTTTAGAGTACGGCAACCCCAGTACTTAAATAGAGAAAACGGAAAGAAAACAATTGAAATCGCTGAAAACACTGTTCATCCGCGAAAATACTATTCAGAGTCCCGCCAACCAATTTAGCGTGACTCAGGCTGCCACGTTGAACCCACGTGTAAAAGCGTCGGGGTTTCCGCCAGCGTGGCCACTTTGGTCACGCCAATGAATATGACGTGACTAAGTTGGGGAGTCACGCCAGACACTTTGGCGTGACAAAAAGGGCTAGTTCCTGAAAATTTAGGTTTCGGCGGGCTATTATTAAAATATTAGTTTTAAAAAGGCTAAAATAAAAAAAAATTCGTAGGAAAGAGAAGGGAGCACGGAGGGGGATGGGAGAGGGCTTGCCACTAGCAGAGGTGATTGAGATCCCTGACTTCACTCATATGCGAAGTCAAGTGGATCTGAGCCATGGATCACACATGAACAGTTTAAATTTAGTGTTACAATATTTAATAAACAGTAAAATTGTGCTATAGTATTGGTGCAAAACACTGTTCACCCCGACTCAGTTTACTGTATGCCTCTGACTTCATGTTGCTGAAGTTAGAGGATCTCGATCCTAGTAGAGGTTGTCAAGTCTCTGCTGCAAGCAATACAAGTTGTAGAGAAAGAAATGGAGCGCCAATCCAGGCTGGTCACGCATGACAGCTGTCCAGGGGTCATTTTTTTTAAATCTAAAATTAGACAACATATATGAGCGTATTTACCGAAATAAATAATATATAATTGTATTTATAAATTTAGTATCCATATTCAGTATACGGTGTACCAAAAATCCATTTTGGGTATATGGTATACCAAAAAAGCATTTTCGGTACACTGTGTGCCGAATACAGCATTGCTACTCGTATTCGACACACCATGTGCCGAAAATCACCTGTATTCAATGCACGGTATGTCAAATATGGGCAATAGTGCCGTATGCCATATTCAGCACACAGTGTGCCAAAAATTCCTTTTTCGTACATCGTCTCGTCTACTTTTGGCCGTCACATCACATCACGTCGCTTTATGCTTTATACTTTCGACTTTATTCGACTGGCCGGCTTTATTCCTTTGCCTTTATTCGTTCGGCCGGATGCTGCTGCTCGCTTTATTCGTTCGCGTTTGCATGTTGGCTCGCTTGCATGCAGCCTATAAATGGCTCGAGCAGAAGCGCAGCATCAGCTCAGCGAGGAGGAGTAGTGCAAGGAGAGGAGGAGTAGTAGCGTTCGGTATTTAGCAGCAGCGGAGCAGTGAGGAGGAGGAGTAGCAGCCAGGACGAGCAGCAGCGCGAGGAGAGGTCTGCCTTCCATAATAGTAAGTACATAGATTATATATGTAATTAATATTTAGATTAGTAAATGTAATTAGAGTAAGTAGAATGTTTATTCTGTTCGAATATATTGGTTAAATGGTATTAAGTTGATAAATTAGAGTACGTGAAGTATTTGCATAATTTTATTAATGAATTTGATTAGTCGGTGTAATGAATTTGATAAATTAGAGCACATAATTAGAGTATTTAGGTAATGTAATCAGAGCTATTAGAGTTGATTAATTGGATTAATTAGTTTAATTGAATTAATATGATTAATTAGCTTACTCACTAAGAGCACTCCAACAAACTAGCTAAATCTGACTCGACATATGCATGTAGACAGATGGTAGAGGAATATACAATGTGTGTGCTTGTGTGGTAATCGCAATTATGATCTCGTAACAGAAACTACCACAGTGTAACCACAATTATGATCCCGCTATAGGCATGATAACCAAAGTTACGATCTCGCCACAGGCATCGTAACCGGAGTTACGAACCCACCACAAAAGCAGTTACGATCCCGTCATAGGCATGATAACGGGAGTTACAATCCCGCCACAGGCATGAATTTATGAAAGAGGAGGGAAAAATGAAGCTTTGAAGCAAATTAACAGAACTAATTTGATTAATTAGCTTTATAACTTAGGTTAATGTATGGACCGTAATTAGCTATTTATCGTACAAACATCTAAGTAGTTATTTTTCCATTTACGTTTGTTTAGCAGAGACGCTATGACATCCATATTTATTATGGAAAATGTCCCGCTGTTTTGAATGGGAGTCTCATATCAATTTAGAACTGCCAGCACATAGAGAGTACGGTTTAGCTACCTATTGATCTAGATGGCTTAAAATCACATGTTATGAGCCTTTTGCGTGTGAACCAGCGGTCTTATAATGTTTTCCTAGAGGGTGTGTGGCCATGGCTTGTGCCAAACAGCTCGGTCATTGTCCATATGTTGTTCGATTTGAGAAGGAACAATGCATGGGTTTTGTACTCACGCAAGGCATTGGAGGAGAGCTTTGAAATAGGGGTGTACGTAAACATAGTATCGCGACTGGTGCAAGCTGAAGCGGTGACTAGCGTGGAAGGATCAGACCATCATGTGATGCATGATGAGGAGGGAGGGCATGTCGGGGAGGGCAATTCCAGTACAGAGGGACCTGGAGTGGATCCTGCTGAGGTAGATGCAGGATGCATGGATGATGAAGCCGCTGGTAGCGGGGATGAAGAAGGTGCTGACAACAATGACCCGGTGCCAACGATCTAGTACTTTCATGGAGCTGGGCTGCTAGATTGTATCATCATTGAGTATAACACCTTATCTAACTAGGGATACTAGAATAGCGAAATTCAGGTAGGACAACGGTTTCGGAACAAGGAGGAGGTCATCCACTTTATTATCAACTATATTGTAATCACAAGAAGGGACCACAAGTGCGCCTGGTCCAACCCTACGGATTATGAGGTCAAGTGTATCAAGCACCTGAATTGTCCTTACTTTGTACGAGCACATAAGCCAAAATACGAGAACTATTTTGTGCTGAGTAGACACACCCCACATACATGCAGCGAAGAGGCTGTTAGGAATGTAAGCCACGCCATTGATGCGAGGTTCATAGCTCAATTCCTCACCACCCTTGTTCGCACGTGTATGTTTGTCACCAAAATCCATTATGGAGGAGGTGCAGACTAAGACGGGTGTGCTGATTAGTTACCACACCGTGTGGCGAGCACAATAGAAAGTGTTGAAGATATTGTTTGGAAGTTTCGAAGAGTATTACAACTATTCCCTGAGGCTGCTGCAGAAGATTGCCATGACGAATCCAGGGACTCAGTGGGCCATGGCGGATGAGCCGATCAGGCTGGAGGATGGATCATACAGCAGCACTAACCGATACCTCATTAGGATTTTCTGGTCCTTTGCCTAATGCATTGAAGCTTTCAGACATTGCAAACTGGTTGTATGTGTGGATGCCACATTTCTTAGCGGCAAGTACCATGGTAACCTTATGACAACGATGGCGGCGAATGCAAACAATAAGATCATACCTTTTGCGTTTGCAATGGTTGAGAGTGAGAACAATGATAGTTAGCTATGGTTCCTCATCTTGGTGAGGACACGTGTCGTTGGCAATAGGGAACGAGTTTACATCATCTCAGACCGCAACAAGGGCCTCTTGCATGCGTTGGATCTGCTACATGACAGCAAAAACTACTCCATTGCATGGCTTGATGTGGAGAGAAGGTGGCGCATACGACACTTGAGTGCGAATTTGTACTCAAGGTACCACAACAAGGGTCTTGTAAAGAGGTTTAAAGGGTTGTGTCTTCAGAACCAGCAGACGAAGTTCAATGAGATATGGCAGGAGTTAAATGAGACCACTCGCAAGATGATGGCAGAGCAGGAAGCACAGGAAGACCATATGTGGACACAAATGGTAGGGGGCCAAACCATCATTAGCCGTTCACGTGCTACGTTTAGCCAATGGATAGTGGGAAAGCCGGTGGAGCATTGGCCCTAATCCATGACACTTACGGTGCCAGGTTAGAACATAGCGTTTCAATGATCGTATTTTACTCTTGGTTATGCAAATATCCCATCTAAAATTGTTGTCTCTCATGTTAGGTAAACAATCATGACTACGAACATAGCGAAGGCGTTCAACAATGTCCTAAACAGTGTACGCGGCCTCCTGTTGTGTGCCATCATTGATCTCACATTCTATAGAATGGCTGACTACTTTCGAGACCGTGGTATAGCTACAATGGAGTGCAGCACGCGGTTTGCACCTAAGGTGGAGGAAATCATATCCAAAAGGAGGAATAAAGCACACTTTCATTGGACTAGGATCTACGATTGGGCCAACAATGAATTCGAGGTCATGTGTCACTGCCAGTACACTTTAGGGTATAGCGTGGGAGACACCGTGCAACAATGTCAAATTGGTCCTCACGAGGTGAAGTGCACATGTAATAAGGTAAAACTGCACCATATCCCATGCTCCCATGTCTTCGCCACTTGTAGGAACATGGGCGGCAATGACGGATCATAATACAAATCACCCTACTTCACAATCGATGCATTGAGGAGCACATAGTTTCCAAAGATGCGTTCCTTCAACATCGGAAGCAGCTACAAAGCGATCGAGTGGCCTAAGTGGATACCTTATCCCAGAGCACAACGCACAGATCCTGGAAGGCCTAGAGCTACGAGGCTGCAAGGTGAAATGGATGCAGCAAATGCTGTTGATGGCCTACGTAAGTGCAAAATATGCAAACGATCTGGCCATGACAGGAGGACTTGGCCAACTTGGCGGTAAATTATCAGGCTATGAACGAACTGTATTGTATTAGGTTGTTGCAATTTAGTTTGTTTTATGAAGTTAATCGCTGACATGGTTTGTATTGTAAATTGTTATTCACCTATTAGTTGTTGTACCTATTTTGTAATAGCTGTTGTCTTACGTTTTATTGAACTATGAGGCTTGAAATCATTAGCATGGCTCATGTTCATCTTCCTGAGCTTCTTCAGCTATGGTACGACGAGAACCACATGGGAAGGATGATTTTCAAAGGGCAATAGGTACAATGATAATACGTGATTTTCAATTGCCCTGATAACTTGGTACTTACTCAATAAATGTATTGGATACCTTTGCAGTTGGTTCCATTGCGTTCCAGGAGTGTTCGCAAGATTAAGGAGTTAGACCCTCGATTCCATGAGCCACTTGCACGAGCAGGACTACTACCGTTCGCTCTCATGATGGTCGGAGCTCCCATGGAGGGTGGTGGCAGGACTCCCCTCCCGCCGATTGAGGTGTCATTGCTCATAGGTTTCGTCAACCACTGGTGTCCTGAAACGCACACGTTCCACTTTCCTTGTGGAGAGATGACCGTAACTTTGCGGGACGTGGCCATGCTGACCGAGCTGCTGATCAGGGGCACCCCATTAGTACTTTCACGAACAGCAAAGGAGCAGTGGAAGAGTTATATTCAGGCCAGGTAATTATTTGTTTTGTAATGCACTTCATATGTTCTAGTGTTATTCTTGCTTCATTGAGTCTCTGCATCTTGTAGGTTTGGTGTGCAATATGACATGAAGGATGTTGGGCTCTCCATGTCATGGATTCATGGGCTACCACAGTTCGGTCAATACCCACCAGATGTGGATGAGGCTACAATTATGTAGCATTACGAGGTGTACTTGTACATCATGCTGGGAGGTATCATGTTCTGCAACACGGCAGGCAATTATGTACTTTCTCATATTGTATGGTTAGCAGGTCAATTCACATTACGTCCTTATGAGCTGACATCTTACAATTGGGGATCTGCTGTGTTAGATGCTACGTACAAAGGATTGTGTGCCGTAACCCAGCGGTCAAAGAAGATGGGCTCTATTTCAAGCTGCCTACACCTTTTATAGCTTTGGAGCTAGGAGACCTCCCGGTTTGTCGACCATGTGTGAGCAAGAGCTACTATCCAGTCCTCATCTCTGATGGCGTTACAGATGACATGAGGCCTACGATGGGGTATCGGTGGATTCATGCCAGGCTGAGATGGACTCACCAGTAAGACCATGGTAACTACTCCCGGGTGATCAGTGACCTAGACGTCCTCAGCGCCGATCTTGTGGAGTGGAATCCATGACGTATGGAACGAGTGGCCGAAATTGCGACTAGAGGCCTCATCGCATCCTCTTGTTTTCATAACTCAGGCTTATGGATGACTAGATGCTTCTTTCTGTACATGAACAATATGGAAGTATATTCTCCTGATAGTGTATAGAGGCAGTTCGGTCACCGACAATTGGTGCTAGTACCTCCCCCACGAGACATTGGTCGGGCGCACGAGTAAGTGTGTTATTGTACATACCATTATTACGTTAGGTGATCCATGTTACGAAATTATAAATATTTATGTCACGTACAACAGGAGCGCACAGGGGAACGCAGGCATGCATGACTGATCTGAGATTAATGCGGAGCACATAAACAGGTGGACGATGTCAGCAGCAGTGGATGTCATTGTTCCTATGGGACAGTACGACGACGGCACGTATTGGGAGTACATTTTGTGGTACCGTTCTTGCACGCGTGCCACCTTACTCAGCGGACTAGTACTGCCGGCCCCCAGACCCTTCGTCGAGGATCATGCCCATCTTCTTCATGTGGTGGTAAGTGATGATGTACTTATAACGGTTTTCATTAGTTACACATCATTACTAGCATGACCCTCATCAAATACAGACCAAAGCGGGGTTAGAAATGCATATGCAGGCGGAGCAAGCATGTGGGGAAGCAAGTGGGTCATCAACGTGGAGGGATCGGAACCCTCTCCAGGACTACATGAGGACGAGAGGGTCTCGCTTGTTGTTCGTGTTACTTGGTCTAGGTGGTTGTGCCTAGCGTTCGAGGTGGTACGATGTACCAACTATGGACCTATACCGTGCCTCCCATAGCAGGCGCTCGCCCAGTGCCCGTGAGGCACAATCATGGGAGGCATTGGCCCATCATGTGCTACATTCTTGTGCTGAAGTCGAGAAGTTCCCAGCCCCCTCAATGGACACAATCTACTCAGACTATGCAGACACCTCCACCAGTAATATCAACTCATCACGAGGACGTCATTGACTGCACACAGTAGACACCAACCTGGAGCGGCACACAAGATTTTGACTGGGCTGCTACATTGCAGGCGAGCAGCTTCACCAAGCTACTAAGTGGCCAGTACCCCTAATATCCCGATGCACTTGGGGGTTCCCAGTGGTACCAGCATGATGAGACTTCGGCAATCCGAACTCCATCGGAGCACGTACTACTGGCATCCACACTTTCGCATGAGGATCCTACATCATGGTACATGCAAAGCCGAGTTGGCAGTTCTGGATACATGTTCGGTGGAGGTGCAACACCACACGGCGATGATGATGAGCAAGGGCACACGTGGCAGGGGCCAGCGCAGGCCGCTGGGATGAGGGCCATGCACCTGCCAGACGCTTACACTCCTTGGGATTGCATGCGGCGTCAGCGTCGTTAATGAGCCAGTGCAGTTGTTTGGTGCACTTGCACTTGTTAATGACACATGTGTTATTCACTATATTGTGTACTCATCTGTACTATGTCTTATGCACCATAGTGTTAAAGTAATTACATTTAATTTACATAATATTTGTCAAATAATTAGGACACATAACTTATTTATGAGTTACTTATTAAGCATTTGTACATATTAATTATGATATTTAATACATGTTTGATGTTTATTAAATAATCAGAGATTTGTGCATTGGTGCAGAGCAAGAACATTTCAGTCAAAGATCAATACATATATGGCGGGATATTCTAGTACAGGCTATCCATGGACACCTACAATGATCGATATAGCACTAAATGCCTCCTTGAAGGTTATGCATGGAGGGAAGGATGATCCCTTTAATGAGAGCAACCTAATCCAAGCTGTGTCTAAATTGTGTGCAAGACCGCCCTATTCTGCGTTGACTGCTCTGCTCCTACATGTAACAACCGACGACCTTAGGGCCCTCTTGCACGAGCGCCACCAAATATACCTCAGGGTATGCGAACTAGTCGACCATCCTTTTGTACTAGGTTTCTGTATGAGGTAAAGAAGGATGGCGATGTTGCCCAACCAGTATGCATCCCACATACAGGTTCGTCATTTTCTATTTGGTCACTTTACTTATCTTATTGTCATTGACTCGAATGCTCCTCTTCTACGTTAGGCGCTTCTAGAAGACGCAAAGTTGATCAACAAAGAAATCCCACACTTTTTAGTGATGCATATGCTCTTCAACGGGGGTGTGATACCTAGTTTGCATAGAAGACGACGAAGATCAGCGAACCTATGGGGTACAAGAGCATCGTCTACTATTCTACCTGAAAATGGCGAGGCCGATGAGGACGATGATTTCATGCCACCAATGCCTCAACGTTTCCAGCAGCCATACAGGAGAAGGTTCAACGAACACTACAAGAGGACGTTCACACACCACATTGACATGGTGTCCAACCAACAACAAAATAGGACGTGCTCCTACTATGATAGCTCAAGATGACGATGACGACGATTTCATGCCATCTTGACCCCTCCCTCCGAGGCCTCTATCTCCAGAGGACAGTGATGACCATAAAGATGATGTTGGATTTACTTGTACCCGTCCTCACAACTTCCAACCACCACCTCGGAGACGACAACCATCTTACCCTGATAGTCTTGACTGGCACAATTGGCATTCTTTTGCTAATTTACGTTGTCACTTTCCACCACCTTCTTGAGATGATCAATGATACAATGGTTAATGTTGTGCATGTTCAAACATACCTAAGTGTTAAGGTTGCCCACCGTCTTAGAGGCTACATGCTTTCTTTATCACGCATTTTGAAATGTGCAGCTAAATAGCAAATAATTTCAATTTTTGTTGAAAGTTGGCAATTACATGAAATGACAACACACCGGTAAATAATTTTAAATTTTGTTGAAATTTGTCAATTACATGAAGTGCCAACACACCGGCATCAAATGATAGTTAAATTAGCAAACAATTTCAAATTTAGTTGAAAGTTGCCAATTACATGAAATAACAACATGCCGGTATCAAATGATAGAATCAAATCGCAGCCGGCCATGACCATATTTGGCAATTACATAAAATAATAACACGCGCAAAAAAACAACAATTTTGTCAGGAAATAGGAATTTTCGGCACATCGTGTGAATACGGCACTGTTGCCCATATTCGGCACACCGTGTGCCGAATACAGGTGATTTTTGGCACACTGTGTGCCTAATACGGGTAACAGTGCCGAATTCGGCACATGGTTTGCCGAAAATGCCTTTTTTGGTACACGGTGTACCGAAAATAGATTTTTGGTACATCGTGTGCTGAATACGAATGCTAAATCTATAAATACGACTACATGTTGTCTATTTCGGTAAATACACTCATATATGTTGTCTAATTTTGGATTTTTGCCCTCCTTTTCCCCTTAGATACTGAGGAATAAATTATGTTGTGAAACTAAATTAATGTGTAAGTACTTATTGTGATTGGATGGAAGTTTGGGTTTAATATTTAGTGTAGGTAATTTGGTGGAGAGAGATATTCACCACGCATGTGAAATGTACATATTACCCTTCTTCGTCGGTTTATAAACAGAGACATGGAGAGGGACTAGGTGTGTCAGTTGAGTGCACCAGTGTCATAACCATGCTGCCTCCAACAATATAATTAATTATTATTTATAAGACTTATCGATGTTATAGATTGCACAATAGATAAGTCATTTTATATGACATTATCACATTATGCAAAATTAATATGGACCCATGAGTCATAGAGTATTATGGGTTACATCACTACCACAGAACTGGTCATCCGTACCGGGTCATTAGTGCCGGTTAGATTAAAACCAGCACTGATGCAATTATCACTGTCGGTTCGTAAGAAAATCAGTATCAATGTAGATTTTTAAAAACAACCAGCACTAATAAGTTATTATCAGTGCTGATTGAAATTAAAAACCAGTACTGATACTATTAGTGCCAGTTTTTTATTCCAACCAGCACTAATAATGGGATAGGACTCGAAATTTTAATTGAATCAGCTTCCGGGTCAACTCACGTCCGTCACTGGCTCACGGCTCGACCTTATCTCTTCCCCACACCATCGATCCCCTCTCTCCTCAGACCCTCACCTCTCTCTCTCTCTCTCTCTCTCTCTCTCTCTCTCTCTCTCTCTCTCTCTCTCTCTCTCTCCGTCCCCCCCCCCTCAGTCCTTAGACCCTCACCGGTAACTCCTCACGGCATCTCTTCCTCGCCACCGTCCTCCTCCTCTCTCTCTCGATCTCCTGCATCCACCAGCCTCTCTCCTCTCTTAGTCTCATCTCTCTCTCTCTCGGTCTCCTACCTCATTCGGCCTCTACTCTCTCTCTCTCTCTCTCTCTCTCTCTCTCTCTCTCTCTCTCTCTCTCTCTCTCTCTCTCTCTCTCTCTCTCTCTCTCGGTCTCCACCGGTGAGGAAGGCGATGGCAAGCTCGTGGCCGCCAAATCTGGTGACAGCAAGCTTGTGGTCTCCGGATTTGGTGGTAGTGGCTTTGAGGGGCTCTGTTAGATCTAACGATGGTGGCTTCGAGGGACTCCACTGGGGTCAGCCGAGCCGGAGGAGCTCCACGCGGGTTTGGCTGAGACGTGGCGGTCCTGCGGTTGAGGCTGGCGGGGAGCACCGAAGGGGAGCACCGGATGGAGCCAGAGCGCACCAGAAAACGGTTGCATGGAGTTGTGTCATGCCGCCGTGTACGGGCTGAAGGGCTTATGAGCTGCGCATGTGCTGTGTTGTGGTGGCAGCCTTCAAGCCTCCACGTTTATGATGTGCTATGGCGGCGGCCTTCGAGCCACCGCGTTTGCAGGTGTGCCCGGCAGTGCCCGATGACAGCGGCGATGGGAGCGAAATCCGAGCTGGCTCGGAATCAAGCTAGCTCAGATTCCGCTCCCGCTGCTGCTAATTTTCCTTTTTTTATTCTCTGGAAATGGCAATTGTGTCAGGTGCACAACCGGCACTGATACTAGTCAAGTATCAGTGTTAAGTAAAGAGTGCTGGTTGAAAAACCGGTAGTGAAGCCATTTTTCAACGGCACTGATGTGCCCTTTTGTAGTAATGCATGCATATTGGGACGATGAGTATATGGGTACTCCCTCCATCCAAAAATAGCCACGAGTCATATGTATTATGGGTTGCATGCATACTGGGATGCTGAGTAGATGGGTACTCCCTCCATCAAAAAATACAAATCTCATAATAGTCTTGTATTTTACCTTCCAATGCAAAACTGGTGTTCCCCATATGCCCCTAATAAATATCTACATTTTACTTTGCATGTACCCATTGAATATTATCCTTTAGAGAAAGTAATTAGGGATATTTTAGTCATTTTTATGTCGTATTGTCTATGTGCAAAGAGAAAATATGGCTTGCATTCTTGGACGGAGGGATTATTCAATTTTATCTCTCCAAGTGTTCTCTCTGGGCAATTTCTCCACTTCCATGGTTCTTGTTGTCATCATTGCGCCTGCTATCTCTCCAAGTTAGGTCCTTCCTCTGAAATTTATGTCGTATTGTCTATGTGCAAAGAGAAAATATGGCTTGCATTCTTGGATGGAGGGATTATTCAATTTTATCTCTCCGAGTGTTCTCTCTGGGCAATTTCTCCACTTCCATGGTTCTTGCTGTCATCATTGCGCCAGCTATCTCTCCAAGTTAGGTCCTTCCTCTGAAACCTCCAAGCAGCCACCGCTGCCCTATCGAGGCTGCCATCACCACCAGTTGAGGTGCTTGACAAGATCAACCTAACTTATTTTGCACGTCTATGCTCCTGCTGTACTTCTCCACTGCTATGAATACGGTCACCTTGCTCTTGGCTACCTTGGCAACAATAGGGCTATCATCCATTTGAGCAAACTCATCGACTTCCACTCTAGTCTGAGCATCCATGTTGCTCATGCTACAACTGTAGGGGATTTTAGAGTATATGGTAAGGACCCAAACGGACCCGACTATTATGGTAGCATAGGATTAATCTCTTCGATATGATTTCATCCTATCTCTAGGTCTGCTTAAGATCCAAGTCGCCATGTACTCTATCTAAACAGCCAACAATGCTCAATACAATACATCCATAATTATCATAGTATATTTATTCTTCTACATTGCATCATTGCCAGTACTTGAAGGCGACGTCAGCCATGACGTCTCTAAACCTTAACTCATACTCAACCTTCTTCGCAGTCTCAATGGTCGCTTCACCAACACTGTTGGCGACATCACCAATGCTATGCCCTTCCCTAACTTCACCAAGGTGCGCTACATGCTCACCCTGAAGGAGTGGAGAATGAGCACAAGGTGTCCTCCTACACTACTCTCATCGTGTCGGCCCCTATCACCACGTGTTCCCTTTAAGGTGCCACTCATCGATTCCCAGTGTGGCGTCTGGTTCCTCAATTGGTGGCGATGGATGCGACTCAAAGCATGGGAAGAACCATCATGACAAGAAGACCAATGGTGCCTCTCCTTCCTCATCGCATATGATGGTATGCATCCCCTACAGCTGCTCCATCACTTCACGATGTTGAGCAATTGTCCTCTCCAGTTCCTTGAGCGGGTGGGCCTAAATAATGTCCACTACGGCTGCTCTCTCACTTCTCGATGTTGAGCAACTATGATCTCCTACTCCCCAGCCAGGCACGCCTACCTCCTCTATGACTGGCACCACTCGGCACCTAGCGCTTATGTTTGTGCCAGTTAAGGAGCCCACAATGCAACCTCTCATGGCTAGCTCAACCCCCTTAGCGCCTACATCTATGGCTCCCATGGACTAGCTTGTGGTCCATAGATCTGCACACACCACAGCAAGACCTCATCCTGGCCCCTTGTCGCACCTGGTACCAGGTCCTGACCCAATGATCACCCACAACCTCTAGCAGAATTAAACTGGTCAACAACCTCAATTTATCTACTGCGCACTCTTCTATTTCCCCATCCCAGGTAATAATAGAAGTGCACTTGCGGACACCAATTAGTGAGCGACCATGGTCGAGGAGTTCCATGCTCTTGTTGACAACAAGACTATACACTGGTCCCAAGTCCTGTCGATGCCAACACTGTCATGGGCAAGTGAATTTACAAGAATAAGTTCCACTCCGACGGTACTCTTTCCTACCATAAGACACAAGTGGGCTGGCCACTACTATTCTCAATAGCACATCATCGACTACCATGAGACCTTCAGCCTAGTGCTCAAATTTTCCACAATCTGTGCGGTCCTTTACATCGCTACCTCTAGGGCCTAGCCCATCCATCAGCTTGACTTCAAGAATTCCCATCTTCATGGTTCCCACGATGAGATATTCTAATGCCAACAACCATCAAGCTCTGTTGATCCATCTCTACCAAACCACATCTGCCTTTTCTTGAAATCCTCATATGGCTTCAAGCAGGCTCCACACACCTGGTACTAGCATTTTGCCTCCTACATTTATCGCTTGGGATTTGTTGCCTCCATCTCGGACACCTCACTATTCGTTCTCCAAGACGAAGCCAACCTCACATACTTGCTTATCTATGTCAATGACATCATCTTGATAGTTTCATTGACTAACTTGTTGCACCGTATAACACATCTTCTCCACCAGGAGTTCTCCATGACAGACCTTGGCGCCCTACACTTCTTTCTTGACATCTTTGTCAAGCACTTTAACACAGGGCGCTTTCTCTCTCAGCACGCATATACTGTGGAGCTCCTTTAGCGCGTCGTCATGTTGGGATGCTACCCCAGTACGATGCTGGTGGACAAGCGTGCCAAGCTCTCGATGCTTGATGGCACTCCTGTCGCCAATCCCTCCGACTATAGGAGGTTTGATGCAATCCTCCAGTACTTGACTCTCACTCAACCTAATCTGGCAAACACGGTCTAGTAGACATACCTTTATTTGCATGATATAAGAGAACCTCACTTCGCATTGATAAAGCATATCCTGCAATACATCAAGTGCACCCTTGATGCCAATCTCTATATTAGCACATATCATGTGGCTTCCCTGATAGTCTACTCCAACACGGATTGGGTTGGCTGTCTTGACTCTCGCCATTTGACCTCTGGTTACTGTGTCTACCTCCGTGATAAACTCACCTTTTGTTCTTCCAAGAACCAAACTATAGTGTCCCATTCTAGTGCTGAAATGGATGACCATTGTGCACTTCAACAATGATAGCGCAGTGGTTTTCATAACCCACTAAGGATAGATGTACTAACACCTATTGTCTCCTACCACTATGACTTCGCAAACTCTAATGTCCTCGCGCAAATAGGAGGAGAAAAACAAGTGCACCTAAAGAAGCTCTCAAACATCCTTAGTCAACAAAACCTCCATGATGGCCGGCCAGTTGGTGGCCTTTAGAGCCGACTACCACCCTCGAATAGAGATGAGCAATGCGACCAGCTGAAACTTGATCGGGCCATCACTAAGCTTCAGAAGAGCCTCTTGATTTTAAGTGTGCTCCAATGAACTAGAGCCCCATTGCCAGTCGTGCTAAGGTTGAGAACCTCCCCGCACACCGAGTGTGACACTCTCTCTACACAATGTTGAATAACATAAATCTTTGAAAACTTGCTAAATGTCCTCTAAACAATCCATTTAGAGGTGGAAGACCTTCCCGCACAACAGTTGTAATGATTTTGTTGTGCAACATCTAGAAAAGGACAACAGAGTGCCCCAATTGTCCTACTAGACCTCGAGCCATGGAAGAAACAAGAATCGTGCGGACGTGGTACATGTTCCTGTGCATCGAAGGACTAGACCAAAACCTGGGGAATGGCCTTGGCCACTATGACAACAAGCACATGTTGTTGCCACCACCTTTAAAGGAGGAGGAGCATAACGACTTCAATCCTCTCAACAAGGAATGATAGCCACTGCGCATAGCACACTTCATGGCATCCCAAAGCCCACCTCACAAAGTGCCACGCATGGTACAATGGTGGCTATGGATGGAGCCAGTGGCAAGGCCTCACCGTGCCAAGCATATAGGTCAGTAACACCAGCGTAGATCGGCTAGCACAATGTAGATCATGGCCATGTTGGCACACATCTTCCCTCACCGTGTAGATCTCTGTAGCTGTCACACCCTGATTTTCAGATTTCTCAAATTTCTAAAATTTTCCAAGATTTGATTATAGGTTGAATAATTAGAATAGGAAAAAGCCTATTTTCTAAAATTCAAATTCAACTTTGAATTAAGGTTATTAATTGTTTGTATGCATTCATGCTGATTAATAAGGCATATAGGTTTCTACTGGATTTTATTTAAGCTCATTTGGATGTATTTGAATTTGTTTGTGTTAAAATGAATTCCAAATTTTTTTCATAAGCTCAAAATATTTTGTTTTGTTTTCAAAATGTTTTCTTGAGCTTGTTGAGATTTCCAAGATTTTTGGCTTTATTTGGTGTTTTATTGGATTTTATTTGCTTTCTTTCTTCTATAGAAATACCCCAAAACAAATAAACCTAATCTAGCCCGACCCCTTCCCTTCTCCCTCCCCACTCTCCAGCCCACTTTTTTTTCCAGGCCCAGCCCGGCTCCCTCCCTTCCCTTTCGGCTGGCCCAGTGCACCCCGCCGGCCCGCTCCTCCCTGCTCTCCCTCCGCCTGGGCCGCGCCCGACCGCCTCGGCCCAGCACGCGCGTGCCTCGGCCCAGAGCCGCGCTACCCACACCCATTGGTGCCCCGCGCCGCACTGTCGTCTTCCACCCGGACTCCACCGCCTAGTCCGAGACTGTTGCGTCGCTGCCCTCTTTCTTGGCGTGCGTACCACGGACTCCACAGTCCCGTCGCCTATATATTGCACCTGACGCACCTCCATCCCATCTCGCCAAAAGCCGCCGCCTCCCATGCCCTATTTTGCCGAATCGACGAGAGTCTGCCGCCGCCGCCATTAGAGCTGACCGAGCTCGCCAACTCGCCGATTCCATCGCATTTTGCCGCCGACTAGCCTCCCAGAAGCTCCTCCATCGACCTCCGAACGCGCCGGTGCCTTTGTATTCACTTCCCGGCTGTCGGAACCCCTCCACCGACGAGCACCCGTGCACCACTGCTTCCCTCACCGCCGCTGGACCTCTCCCGTCTCGCGCTGCCCGAGGTAGGGTCTCAAACGGATTACTCTCTCCCTCCTGAAGCTTATCCGCCGCTCGTCATCGAAGTCTGAGGCCGGCGACGACCTTTCTCCCTCTGCTCCGGTGACTCTCTGTCGCATCCCGAGCCAGCACCGCCGTCTTTGATCTGTGCCGCCATCGGTTTTTGTCCCCATCTCCTCAGCCATCCGATCCGATTACAAGGGTTCTGATTAGATCCAACTTACCTCTTCAGCCAACCAACCAGAAGCTACCACGTGTCCATATATAATCCAGTCAGCGAGGCTTGCCATCTCAGGTTGCCACGTCAGCATCTTTGCTGACATGTCAACTCAGTCACCTAGCCACATTAGCTGCCACCTAGCCCTCTCTGCTGATGTATCATGGCTAGTCAGAGTCCAGTCAGCTAACACGTAATAAAACATGTTTTCCAATACAAAAAAATTATTCCAGATAATTCTTTTAGTTGGTAGTTTTGCAGAAAGACCCCTAGACTTTTCTGTAATAATAAAAGAGCCTTGTCTTTTTACAGTTAAGTCCCTATACTTTTCCATAATTACAATTAGCTCCCTTATTTTTACAAAGGTCCCTGAACTTTCTGTTTTATTCAAAATAAGCTCTTTTCTTTTTCAGATTAAACCCTAGATTTGTTTTAGCCATATCTTCTTCGTTTTAGCTCCGATTTGAGTGATTCTTGCGCTCAAATTTTTCTAAAAATATGATCTATCTATCCATGCTAGTTTTAAGTATCAATTCTCATATCTTTATAGTAGTTTTTCCTTAGTAAAATTCAGATCTCTACAACCATATCTTTTTCCCTAGAAAGACTACAGTCAATCTTTTCTATCTTCCCATGTGAAACTTTAACCGTAGTTCCAACCCCTTAAACTTTCCTCGATAGTGGTCCAGTCAATTCTATTCTCCTTGTTCAGTCCAATCCAAGATCCCAGTTTATCGTTCTATTTCTTTTGGAGTTTATTTGGTGTTTATTCAATGGTGTTTTTGTTTGTCGATAGAATTCACGATTAGTCGACAACGCTTCAGATCTGTTCTAGGGATCTCAAGACTAAGATTTCGACAGCACTGAGTAGCATTGGGTAAAAGGCAAGTGTCCTTGATCATATTAAACCTATGTTTTTAAATATTTTGGTTTTAATAAACTGTATGCAATGTCTGTCAATATGATGGGTAGTCACCTATGTTAGGATTTTCCCTAGATTTTCCCTTATCATCCCTTGGAACCGAGATGGTTTATGGTTAGGTGTCTTTTATGGGTAGATTGCTTAGCCATGCTTTTGGGATGTTGAGAACTGTCATAATCTTGACTAATGAACCTATACAACAATGGTCGTTAATTTGTTAATGTTCTAGAAACATGGAACCTTAGGCCTTGAGCAAAGTGGTTTGGATGGTTATCATGGTTATGATGTTGGTTTAGTATTTGCTCAAGTGACCTAAGTAAGGATCGGTTCGTAGAGCGACAACCCGAGAAGTTCCGTACAAACACGAGACTGATATGGGTAGGCATAGCAAATTAATTAGGGTTCTTCCAGTGTTGTGTGGGCCAGATAGGAGGCATGGATGAGGGAAGCTAATTCTCAGAAACCACATGGCACAAGAGGGAGCTTCTAGGTGGCAGCACCTGGCAGTGAAACCTGGAGTGTTGGTGGCACATACTGGGAGGATTTTTTGTAAAGGCTTCATAGTGATCTCCTGGTAACACACCACTGGCATGTGTATAGTGCTTGGCCGGTATTGCAACATGAAGATTTTAGTCATCTGCTTACAGGTGATGAAATCATAACTCAGGAAAGTTATACAACCTTTGCAGAGTGTAAAATCCGATATATCAGCTGTGCCCTCGGTTATGGGAGACTTGGATTCTCACATGATTAGTTGTTTGTGGGTTGGTTATGGTATGGTGGTGGAATGAGAATGGTTATGGTCGTGGTTTTGGTTCTAGTACAGGGAGTACTAGATTGTTGCGGTTTTATAAGGTGGGGAGCCTTGTAAGGTAGTTGTTTAGTGGTTTGGGTTACATTCACTTAACAGCTTCTTAATGCTTTACAATTACTTTACTATTTTATTTACTCGCATTTATGCAAATATACCATGTGTCATCCTATTCTTGATATAAACCTGTATGTCATTACTTTACCACACTTGCTGAGTACTTCATGTGCTTACTCTTGCTATCTCTCACAATACATATGCAGCTTAGTGGAGGACTTTCAAGACGATGACCTGGTGTTCTAGGACTGTGTTCCCCAGTCAGTGCCTGTGGAGTGCTTGGTCGTTGATGCTTTCGTCCTGCTGTCGTTGTTTAGTTTACTATCGTTTAGCTAATATAGTTGTTTAGGTGAAGTTTTTTATGTAAGCGTTGAACATTTGTAAGTTAAAGTATTACTTTTGTTACTTCACCTATGATGTCCTTATGTGTGTTAAACTTACTGGGCACACATAAGCCGCACTTGGTTTTATCCATTAAAACCGGATGTGACATATCTCAAATGTCCAAAACTCATATGCCTGAAACTCCATGATCTAAAGTCCAAACCTAACATGTGAGTAGTCAAACAAAAAGGTTTCAAAAAGCTCTATGAATCCACGGTCTTTGATCATCCATTAGATCTATGGATCGAAAGGTTATTTTTTTGGCGATCCTACACTCTGGAGCCAACGCTTTATTTTTATTTAATTATTGGGCATTAATATCTTGGCCAAGCCAGCATAGATCAGCCACCACCACGTGGCATGACCCTGCTGACGTAGATTGGCCTCCACCATACCATTCTCTGCACCAACCATCGTCCTCTTCGATAAGCACCACTAGATCTAAGGGGGAGTGAGAAGAAGAAGAGAGAGGGAGCAATCATACAAGAAAAGCAATCTCAATCTATACGAAACCATCATCATAGTTGGTTTTCAAACCGGCTATACTCGTATGACTATGAAAATTGGCTATTATCATAGTCGGTTCTCATCCCAATTGTATAAATGATTATCACAATTGGTTTGTAACTAAAACCAACTTTTATATTGTGTCACCAAAAAACTATTTTTCGACACTAGAAAAATGAAAAAAAAAATTACATAGAACTATTTATCAAGCGAAATACGCGCTAATGCGTTTCCTAGATTAAAAGATTCTAACCTGCAACCTCTTGACTCTGTGTGAGCTCTCCTACCATCTCACCTAATAAAGATTACTACCGTGCATAGGATAGCTATTCCTTTTTACCCTTGTTGGTTAAACCTTTCACCAATTATTTGAGTATATAGATGACTGAAATGGAAAGGTTGTTAACTACAAAGTTTTATGTATCATCAAGAGCTATAACTTTCATACAAAGATTTTTTTTTCATCCAACTTTGTATGAATGAATTATGAACTTTCAAATATTTCACACACTAGTTTCTTGGCTACATCATTTCACTAGTCTCTTTACTATGATCAAAGTTACACAATCTCATTATTTCATTTAAAATATTTATGTGAAAATATTAGTATAATATCTTTAGTTTGTATCTATTAACTGTGAAAATATTTTTCATCAAAATGATACCTGCGATAATATTAGAATGGTATCTTTAGTTTTGGTTTTTAGTAGGATAAATATTCCTTTTGAGCATTCTTTTTCCTATATATTTATTGGAATCCTATTAGTTGTGAAAATATTTTCATCTACATTATTTTAAAATATTATTAATCAAAATTATTAATTATAAAATGTTATCATCGATGGTTTATTAGTAGAAATGATTGTAATAGGACATTATTAAAGTTGATTCACGGCCAGAACCGACTAGAATAATAATACATAACCGATTGGAGTAATGCATTATTACAGTCAGTTATTTAGCCTCTTGGCCATCTCAAGTGGTGAAGCTTATGAACCGACTTTAAAATAAGCATCTAAATAGTTTTTTGCAACCAACTGGGATTATGTTTTTTTAGTTGTGGAGAGAATGGCAGGGGAGGAGGAGGCTGCAATAGGAGAAAATTTGCTCTGCCGTCACTGCCGCTGGCCAACGGCGACCGCTAGGTCACCTATATTAATGTATAGTCAATCCTATATGATTAAGCTACCAAAAGGGGCATTTTTTTTAAAAAAAAATCTAGCATGTACTTCACACTAACATATTTATTAAATTGCACTTCTGTTGTGCTCTTGGAAATTAACAGTTCACTTTTAGAACTTTTGTTTATAAACACATAGTGCGAAGCTAAGCAAACCATCGTGCAATTGTATACTCTCTCTACCGAATATATGTCCATCCAGCCATTCTTACTATTTTGCAAATGTAGCTAATTCAATGTACAACTTCAAGGCACCTTTTTTGTTGTCATTTATTGTATTTACTCTATTAATTCAAATACACCTACATCGATAAAGTAAACATATTATTCACTTTAATTATGACGTTGATTAATAAGAATTCGTTAATTGTAGGACTCACCTTAGTTTATATGTACAAGTCAAAATAGGCTTATATTTAAACCAGAAAGAGAGTACACAAAGAGATTAAAAAAATACCTTTTAAAAGGCACACACAATTAGTTATTTATAAAGATTTTTTTAATCATACATTAAGATTTATTCAACTAAAATTTTACACAGGATCGAACATACGTAATCAATCTTGTGTCGTAGAGTCATAAGATATTTCTATTACAAACCGAATTAAGATCATTAAACACTATAGACTAAATCTATCGAAATTTTTCGTCTCAAACTAGGATTATCACCACGATTCTAAACCTCCTCGATCATGCCCAAGCTTACAAAGAAGCCCATACACTGCGTCCTACTAGAAACCAACGCGTTCCTCTCGTCCACCTCACCCGGCCCCGCACAAAAAACCCAACCCCGGTCCCGATCCAAATGCCCACGCCCCCTTCCTGCGGCATCTGACGGCCCAGAATACCCCGATCCCGCACCCCGACGGCTAGATCGACCCCGCGTGGCAGGAAAGCCGCGGGTGGGGCCGTCGGCGTGCAGATATTTCTGGTGCCGGGTGGGGACGACGCGGGGAGGAGCAGACGCTCCTGCCACCATCACGCGCGGCACGCGGACCCTTAGTGCAATGTGGGTGTTCGGTGTGGTGGGTCCAACTATGTCA
Organism: Phragmites australis; assembly: GCF_958298935.1. NCBI lineage: Eukaryota > Viridiplantae > Streptophyta > Magnoliopsida > Poales > Poaceae > Phragmites > Phragmites australis. The sequence goes on along the minus strand of NC_084941.1, from coordinate 15,824,557 downwards.
TTGACAGGGTAGGGAAAGCAAGAGCGTGGCGGGACTCCGGACCCGGATAAGACGGCCCCGTGTCAGTATGTAGTATTGACGACCGTGACGTCACGCTGACCCGCGGTGGGCGCGCCCGTCCGGTGAGGGCTGCACGCGGCGACGCTCACGGCGTTAGGACGTGACGGGCGGTGGAGTTTACGACCATGCCCCTGACAGCGTGCGGCCCGCCATTATTCTGGCTGCAGTTGAGGGAGTACTCGCAGTTGAGGTGCTCGTTTGTGGAGTTTTTTTAATTTTTATATTTTTTTAGTTAAAATTTAAATAAATAGATTTTCGACGAAGATATTTGTAAAATTAGATGCCTGCAGCCTCATAGGTCCTAACCGCCCCCTGAGAAGGCGGTAAGGTTCCGGGCCGGGCGGGAAGGCCCTACCCGCCCTCTGAGGGGGCGGTTAGATCTACCGCCCTCTCAGGGGGCGGTAAGGGGTCCTCCCCGTCCGCCGCGCCGCACTGCCCGCCTGGCGCCCTCTGCTATAAAAAGGTCGAAAATTGGCCAAAAAATCATAAAAATCCGAAAAAAAGAAAAGTTGAGAAGAGAGAGGAGAAGAGAGGAGAGGAAAGGGGAGGAAGAGAGGTCGGCGAAGCTCTGCTGCATTTGGGGCGCGGATTTGAAGGAAAATTTCGGGTAAATCTTTTTTTCTTTTTTATTGTTGTTAATTAGTGCAGTAGTAGTATATGACATAGATTTTAGATATTTATGACCTAGGGTTTAGAAAATTATCAAATTTAGTTAGAAAATGGTACGATAGTAGTTCAATATAGAATATTATTTTTAGTATATTATTTTCAGTATGTTATTTGTAGTATATTATTTTTAGTATATTATTTGTACCTGCGGACGTAGGAGGCAACAGTAGATGATAATTTGTGAACCTAGGGTAGCATTTAAAAATTATTTTATCCGATAATCAGAAATATAGTTTGTTGTCTTAACATGGGTTATGTTTGCGGGTGTTTCGAGGGATGGCAGATAAATTAATTTTTCAGATATATTATTGTGAGGGTGAAATTAGGTACAGTCCCAACGGTGTAGATCTGTCTGAATTTCGTCATGTCATGAAGGGGCTTAGTAAAGCTAATGAGAGGACTATTGTGGGTATGTGCAAATGGCTCATGCGGTTTTTCCAACTGGATCCGCAGCAATATGAGCTGAAGTTGAAAGCTGTCCTGAGCCGTGCTAGTCATGGATACTTTGGTGAGCTTGTTCCCATCGAAGCCACATTAACTTGGAGGCGGTATGTATATATGCTGTGAACGTGGCCTGCCGCTTGTTTTATTAGCTGAGGCGTACCTGAAAGATCAAAATGAGGTGAACACTACAGAAGCAGTAGCAGGACCAAGTGAGGCAGTGGAAGATGAGTCTGAGGCGGCTAATGTAGGGTCCAGGGAGGAGGTTGGTGATGTTCCAGAGCTGCAACTGATGAGTGTAGCTGATGAAGGGGAGCACATCCCTAGCATCATTGAAGATATGGATTTGTCGGATGAAGAGTTGGAGGAAGGCCTTGCCGATGGGGATTCTTCTGATGAGGAGGGTAATGCTCCAGTTCCTGCAGAGTGGCGGGATCATGAATTTTCAAAGTTGGTGGTTAGCGAGGCTGATCAGACACCGTGGCAGTACCATGAGAATGAGGTGTCACAGGGTGCTATGTACCCTACAAAAGAGGTAGTTATTGATGCAGTGAAATTCTGGTCGTTGTCTCTTCGTAGGCAAATCAAGGTTGTTAAATCAAGTAAAAGAGAGTATGATGTGAAATGCTTGGTGCCTCAGTGTCCTTGGCGAGTGCACGCATTCAGAGGGAAATGGGCAGACTACTAGCAATGCTCAATAGTTAAGGAACATAATTGTCATATTGAGGAAATAGAGTTCGCCCACCGGAACCTATCTTCTGCTTTCATTGCAAATGTTATGTACGGAGAGATTGTGGACAACCTAAGGTATGAGCCACGATCAATAATCCGTGCTATTGAGCAAAGGTTCCAGTACACAATAAACTATGCAAAGGCATGAAGGGCGAAACAAAAGGCTATTGAGATGAGGTTCGGTACATATGAAGATTCGTATCACAATCTACCTCGTCAATTAGCCACAATTTGTGCAAGAAATCCAGGCAGCTACTATGATATCAAGCATTACCCCTCTACTGATGTGGAGTACAGCGGAAAAAGAGTGTTGCAGCGTGCTTTCTTTGCATTCACTGCAACTATCAAAGCATTTAGATATTGCCGACCCATCATATGCCTAGATGGAACATTCCTGACTGGGAAGTACAAAGGGCAGATTTTGTCTGCAATAGGGGTCGACGGTAACAACCAAGTCCTGCCACTAGGGTTTGCGTTCGTGGAGAGTGAGAACAGGGACAGCTGGTATTGGTTCCTAGAGCGGGTTAAACATGCAATTGTTCTTGACCGACCAGATGTGTGTCTCATTCATGATAGACATGCAGGATTGTTGCAGGCTTTGCTGGATATGCAACATGGTAGCGTGCGACGGGGTGTACCAGTACAGTGGCCCGATCTCAAAAGCAGGTGGTGCATGCGCCATATGGGTGCGAACTTCTACAGACAGTTTAAAAACAAAGAGATAATGAAGCTCTTCAAAAAGTTGTGCAGTCAGAACCAGCAACGTAAGTTCAATGCATTATGGGCAAGACTTGATGAACTGACTCTAAAACAAACTGCGGAGGCTGCACCTAACGATGATGAACCAATAGCTCTCGGTCCTCTCCCAACCGATACTCCGCAGATTGTAAGGAGATCGGGCTCATCTATTAGGAGCTTCTCACAGTGGATACACAATGAGCCGAATGAAAAATGGGCTCTGTTGTACGACAGTGGTGGTGCAAGGTATGGAGTAATGAGTACAAACCTTGTAGAGGTTTATAACTGGGTCATGCGAGGAACGAGGTCCCTACCACTAGTTGGAATTGATCGGTATGCAGCTGCTAAGGTTGTAATGGAGGACAATCGTATGCCTTACGGGCGGATGCTATGTGAGTATATGGAGAAGGCAAATAAGAAGGCCCACATGCATCGCGCAAATCAAGAGGGCACTGCAGAGCACAGGTTCAGTGTCCTTTGTCGGGATAAGGGTCGGAGGGGGGTAGACGTGAGTGGCATGTTCAAGAGTGTGTGCTAAGGAGTGGGACATGCATATGTAGTTGTCAGAAGCCACAATTACTCCACAAACCTTGTACACACGTCATAGCTACGTGCGCGGAGCACCATATGCTTCCCATGCAATATGTGTCACAGTATTTTATGAAAGATCAAATACTCAACACCTGGAACCAGGAGCTGTATGGTTACGGTATTGTTGAAACTTTTACAAGTAACCCAGGGCCTGCAAGAATATATGTGCCTGATTTGGGAAAGATGAAGAACGCACCGGGCCGAAGACAAACTCGTCGGATTCGCAACAATATGGATGAATCCGAGGCTGGCCCTAGGATTAAGCGATGCAGTCAGTGCAATGAAGTAGGTCACACTTATAAATATTGTCCCAAAAATGTAGGCGGTGATGCACCTGTTGTCTAGGTGAGCTTTATGTGTGTTGTGCTAGTTTTGTACCATTTTAATATTCGTTAATTTCGCATATAGTTAATTTGCATTCAAAGTATATTGTTGTTGTATTTATTTATTAATGTATTAATGTACATGTTTTTCAAATGCAGAGATGGCTCACCCTCCGACCCTCGAGCTTTTGGACCCTGTCGTGGACAAGAAGCATCGCAGCTTCTTATCCGCCGAGCACCAGACGGAGCTAGGAGTGTTTTGCCCACGAGGCCCTGGAGAGTTGTTGACGATAGACGAGCGATGGAAGCACAGGTACTTAGAAAATTTGATACGAAATTGTCATATCACTGCTGTTGTTCCATATTATTGATATACTGCAACACTTATAGGTTGGCAGCGGCTGGACTCCTACCGCTTTGCCGGTTGGTCGAGGCTTGATCGACGGAGAACCCCGAGGTTGCGGCCCGTCGTTTCTACTTCGATCGGTCACTGATAGCAGCACTGGTCGACCGTTGGAGGCTGGAGACACATACGTTCCACCTCCCGTGCGGAGAGATGACCCCGACCCTGCAGGACGTCTCCTACCTCTTAGGCCTTCCTTGCGCGGGAGCTGCGGTTGGGGTCATCGATATGGAGGCTGACTGGATAAACGACATGCATCAGTGATTTGGCCCAGTGGAGCGAAAGGCGGACGCACCCCCCTACGTGCCTGAGTTCTTATCCGATGCACGAGGGCCAACGAAGAAGTGGATCCTACAGTTCCAGGTACGGTAACATACAACCTATCGAATACTAACAAAGTATGTCGTAATGATCCTTTCTGACACCAGTCATATGTGCAGCCGGCGTACATACACCCACACGCCAGCGCATACGCAGTCTCGAGACATTTGGAGGCCTTCCTGCTTTGGTTGTTTGGGTGGGTGATGTTCACTAGTGGTCAAGGCCACCTGGTTACCAGGATGCTTGTGCCGTACGCCTGGTCGATAGCGGATGCTGATGAGGAGGACGTACCGCAGTTCAGCTGGGCATCTGCTGTTCTTGCTGCGACGTATCGGGCGCTCTACGACGCATGCACGAAGAAGGAGGCACTAGCCACTTTCGCCGGGTGTCCACTTCTTCTTCAGCTATGGTCGTACGAGTATTTCGCCATAGGCAGGCCGGTGGTGGACTGCTCCCCATACCCAGAGGAATGGTACGGTGAGACAGACGAGGACGCGCCTACAATGGCCTCGATGTGGTGTCGTCGTCGGGTAAGTATTTTACATTAACAGTTTCCTTCGTATCGTGTTTGTCTCTAAATATTTGTATTGATGTTTGTCACTCAGCCACACTGGGCGCACGAGCAGCCTCGCAGCGCGTACGAGCATTTTCGTACCTAGTTTGACAGGCTACGTCCTAATGATGTGGTATGGGAGCCATATAGCGTTCCGTCCATGCAGGCGCGTGCAGGATTGGGTTTGTCACCCTTGTGCACCCGTGACGAGGAGTACTGGCTCATGAAGGCGCCCCTTGTCTTCGACATCTACGTCGAAGAGTACTCACCGCACCGCGTCATGCGGCAGTTTGGCCGTCACCAGGCATTCCTGCTCGTCCCCATCCGTAGCGTCCCCGTGCAAGTCCACAGGTACATTTGCAAAATTATAGTTTTAGCAACCATCGTTTCACTGTGACTTACATTTACCGTGGTTTCAATGCAGGTACACGCGGAAAGGCCAACCAGCTGGCAACCTCTGGGCGGAGCGCTTGGCCCCTTACGTGGCAACATGGGCCCAAGCGCTACAGGACATCATTGAGGAGGCTCGTCCCCACAGCGAGCGGAACTTCAGGGAGTACCTACGATGGTATGTACCACGTACGCAAACCCATGTCACCTACACCCCTGAGGATGTCCGGCCCCATATCGCGTCGACAACGAAGACATACCCGGTGCATTGGGACGAGGATGCCGCTTTAGCAGTAAGTAACTTTTTGAAGTCCGTACTCCATATTGAATGAACATAACCGTATACTTTAATTGTTCACTTCTGTTCGTATCCGTAGACAGATATCATTTATGACGTAAATAGGGATGCAGCTGCTGCCATGGACCGCGTCCGGCAAGGGCACCACCTAAGTGCGTCGGATGTTGCGAGCTTCATTAGACGGGTTTTCGACAAGACGACGCGCGCCTTGAAGCTCACCTCCTGCCGATCTACCACAGATGTAGCAGGGCCGCCTCCTAGGTCGAGTGGTGTACACGCCGAGTCGTCTCGACCGTCAGACGTGCACCGGCGTTCTTCAGAGTCGGCACCCACACGACCCCTTCTACCACGTCATGGAGGGTCGGAGCAACATGGTACGAATTATACTTTTGAATAATGTTGAACAATATCCTTTACTTATTATTATTAAACATTCATTAGGTTCGCCTGCACAAGTCTCGATGCAGCCTCATAGATCGAGCCCTGTGCGTCCACCCTCAGGTACTCCGGGAACCCTTCTTCCTAGTTTCTAATACTTTTAGCAAAATAAGTTAATATTGTGCTCAGGTTACTTCGGTGATGAGGCCGGTCCGTCTTCGGTGGCCCCACACCCTACCCCGCCCGCAACATACTACGACACATCAGCGTGGCCTTCTTCTGCTGCACCGTCGTACCACGTAGGTACAATTATACATTTTTTACTACTACTACTTTCAATACCATATTGTTCGTACCTAACGTGATTATTTGTTCATAGGCCCCTCCAGCCAGTACACATGGATGCCTGATGAGCCTTCACAATCCTCCTACCCTAGTCAGGAGGATGAGGCTGGCCTCGACACCGCATACGACATCGTCCGTGACTTCTTCGGGGGCACACCTGACTACGACATCCTTCAGCGGTCCCAGGTTTTCAGTGCTCCCTTTTGGACACAGCCCACGTAGGACGAGCCCTTGACACCGGTGGTCCCTACTAGGCCTATCAGACACGTCGGTCCACCCGACCCCCTCACTTACTCCAGGGGTCACGTGAGGGTTAACCAGCGACATCGGGACCACGATGGGGCGCACAGGCGACGGCAACGAGGGAGGCATGAGTAGCATTTTACATTTTATGTAACTAACATATGCATATTCGCTTTGTGATGTACTCCTATGTATTAAGACACATTTACTTTGTATGGTCGACTTAGCATTTCGTAAATGCATTTCATATTCAGACATGTTCAATGAAGAAGTGACCACAACACTAAACTTTAACCATGACTTGACAACACATGCCTCCTGCCGCAGGCTTTAAACAAGATGTGACAACACTACCCAGCTTTTTCCAATCAGTAAATGACAACACGGGTACCAACAAATGTAGAATCTCTGACCATGGGCAATGACACAACTTTCCCATTCTTCAAGATGGAATCCGATGCTCCTCCCACCAGCTACGCCCATGCCCTCACTCCTTTCTTCACGAGCGAATCCAATGCTCCTGCCTCCCCCAACTATAAATAGCCGAACCTCCTTATGTTGAAGCATCGCTCATTTCTCATATCTCTCAAGTGCAATGTCTTCCTCAGCTCCATTGAGCCCACCAAAGAAATATTGGGGGACTACCATACCTGAAGGTCTCGAACAACCAATGTGCTTCTGTGGTGACCTTTGTAAGCTTCGCGAGTCGCAAGACATCTCATACAGCTATGGGCTGCGCTTCTTCATGTGTGCCAACTATGAGTATGACAAGCCTCGCCATGCAACAACTGGTTATCGATCGGTACGGTAATAGATATCCGCCTCATCTCTTCCGATTTCGCACCCTCTTTTACTAACCGCTCATCTTGTTCCATTTGTTCAGTCCCCTCCACCGCTCTGTGATTTTATTCAGTGGCTCGACAATGAGCAAAATGACTCACAGAAGCTATGGGTTGACATGAACATGAGGTGGAGAAGGGAAGCGTACGCACGTCGGGAGTATGAGCAACAGCAAGAGGAACTTCGCCTCAAGCGGGAGGAAGAAGAGCGCATGAGGAAGGCGGCGCATGACTGTACTGTGGCTCAGGCTCGAGAGGCTGAGAGGGAAAGGAAGCGGGAGAGAGCCCGCCATGCTAAGGCGGCAGGTCCCGATGCCCTCCGAAAGGGAAAGTATCCTAGATGCACGCAGTAGAGAGTACCTAATGTAACCCGACATACTTTCCCTCCCTAAGGCATGTTATGATTAGGATCGGCGCACTAATAAGTAGGTCTTAGTGCGAACCGTACATGCCACCTTTGTTTCCTCATCGTGTCGTCGCGGTTACAGTGTATTGTAATGTTTTCACTTTATGTTTAATACTATATTTGTCCTCGTTCGCACCCCATAGCCACGTAAAATGTTGTGACTACTAATTACTGATTTTTTTCTCCCGCTATTACATAACCTACTCCAAATTTAAATTCTTAATTTCCTTACACCCCTTCCTTTTTATTTCTTTAATTAAAAAAATACATTTTTAGAGGACAAAATGGAAAAAAAACATTTTTAGAGGAAAAAAATGCCCCTAACCGCCCCGTGAGAGGGCGGCTAGGGGCTAACCGCCCTCTCAGGGAGGGGGCGATTAGCCCCTCTTGCCGCCCTCTGAGGGGGCAGTTAGGCCTACCGCCCTCTCAGGGGGCGGTTAGGAACTGTAACCGCCCTCTCAGAGGGCTGCAGCCCCCTGAGAGGGCTGCAGGTGCCTAGTTTTGCAAATACCTTCGCCGGGAATCTATTTATTTAAATTTTAACTCAAAAAAATGTAAAAATAAAAAAACCTCCTCGTTTGTGTTAGCTAGCAGCACGACTCGTGTAATAGGTGTACTCGTGGACTCGTGTTCAGATTTTGGTCGGGCCAGATTTCTGGCTGAGCTTTAAAAAGCCCGATATTGGTTTTTGTTGGGTTAGGCTTGAGTTTTCTTGAATTTTTTTTTGTTTTGAACTTATTTTTAAAGTCCGATCCCGACTTAAAAAGGAATTGTGGGCCTATTTTTTAAACCCAAGCTTAGTCGGTACATTGGTCGAGTTGGGCTTTTTGGACCAGGTCGGATCAGATATACCGGCCAGGCTACCGTTGTTTAGTAGCTATAGTTTAGTTAGTAGAGTTATTTAGGTGAAATTTTTGTGTAAGAGTTAAGTAGTTGTAAGTTAAAGTATGGTTTTTGTTACTTCACCTATGATGTCCTTTTGTGTGTTAAATTTTCTAGGCACACATAAGCCACACTTGAATTTTTCCATTAAAACTACGTGTGACACGATGTAATAGGTAAGAGGGTGTCTCATCTGGCGGGCACCACATTGCCAAATGTTAGCCGGTGGCAGATATCCTCAAGATCACGGTCTCACTGCACAACCAAGACGAAGCTCAGTCGACCAGCCCCTTGACAAAGGATAAGATCCTGTGACCAGCCCCTGCTAGTCGTAGGGTAGGTACTCAACTAACCAGTTAAATCACATTAAATGTCGTCCACTCAAGTTTTTTTCTTTCCTAGGCAACTCCTTTCGTCTTATAGCATTTAATGCTATGGAATAGCCTCATAGGAAAGTGCAATAGCGTTCGATGGATGAGAGATGGCCCGCAGGACGACCAGAGTAGATCGGGCGTGCCTACCCCCGTCATGATGAGGTAGGAGTAGGTCTGTTATAGGGTTTAGCCCTGTCCATTTGTACGCTCTCCTTTTCCCCGGTTATGTAAAGGGGGAGGACCCAACTTGTAAAGGGACTCAAGAAAAAACCAGTTCATCTAATCCATAAGAAAATACATAGGACCTAGCACTATTACCCCACGGGAGATCTAAACTTGGATAAAATCCCAAGTTCTTGCATCCGTTTGATCCATCTACAAGAAGCGCATATCAATGCGCCCATTATTTGGTACACCCTGGATTCATTGTTAGGGATCATCCTTCGATAGTTGGCGCGCTAGGCAGGGGCACATTTTTCACATTTCTTCAGGTTTTGAGACCATGGTTGGGCTACCCATGTTTGGATCTGTGATGGTTGCGAATTCCCATTTTGAGGAACCTGGCCATCGCGAGGTTTTCGTCACGGAGTACGACCCATACAAGCTCGGTGTGCTCCGAGTATGGGACACCGTGATGGCATCCAAAGATTCAGAGACTAAATGTGGAGTCTACATGATGGACCATGCAACGGGGGGTAGTAGAGACGCTTGTGTCTCGGAGACTGGAGGTGAGCCCTAGGCCATTGGCCAAGAGGGAAACCAGTCTGACACCAGGCATGGTGGCAGTCTTGTACTACCCTAGTGACTACAATGCCACTTGGACGAGTGCCCGCCTAAGGTTGAGCCCTTGGAGGCATCATCTTCAAGGTTGTCATGCCGCACCGCGATATCTCACCATGAGCATCGAGGCTCCCGCCTCATGATATCTGCCCCCTCGCTGTTAGCGGCTCGACTATGAGGCCATGACACCCGCACAGAACCTACAGACCGCGTGAGTGCTTCTTAGCCACCCACCTGTGGTAGTACCAGAGAGTTCACTAGTAGCACCACGGCTGTGCAACCTCACCCTCCTGGTAGAGGCCTCATGGTGTTAACCGTGGCGGTAGCCACCTCGTCCATCACAAGGAGTGGTCACGATCACCAGGGTTTGTAACAGACCCCACGGTAGGAGAGAATCTGTGCTCCCTTAGTAACAGGGAGTACATGGAGATCCCCACTATACCGAGACAGTCAACCCACTGACCTACGCAACTCTCTTTGCCACCATGACCTCCGTGATGTAATCCGGGGCCAAAGGGCAACCCGAAAATAGGAGGAACGTGCCCGGTGTGAGCAAGAAAAAGGCATGCGACCCTGCCACTCACCTTCTCCTCACAGGGGACGTCGGATTCCTCCACCCCATTGCTAGGGCCGTGAGACCATCGGCTCTCTTCCCGGTTGCATGAAGCTACCCATCGGTGAGTAGATCCCTGTTATGGGACGGGATGCAACACTTTCTCTGCCCGGCTGTGGGAGGTGCACTGGGATGACCAACCCAGAGGAGTTCCTGTAGATCTACACCACCATGGTGCAAGCTGCGGGTCATGACGGGATTGTCATGGTGAACTATTTCTCGACCACCCTGACTGGTCCACCTCGGTCCTAGCTTATGAACATCCATAGCGGGTCGGTTCATTTCTGGGAAGACTTATGCGACTAGTTCATCGCTAACTTCTAGGGAACCTACGCCCGACTAGGGGTCGAGGATGACCTGTACCAGGTTAGGCAGTGGCATGTAGTCACTGCAAGATTACATCTAGCATTTCACCGAATGCTGGAATACCGTTACGAAGATCACGCGCGAGTCCATGATCATCGCATTCCTAAAGGGGGGTCAAAGACAAGAATATGGTCGAAAAGATGGCTACCAAAGAGGTATGGAGCACCACTGAGCTCTTCGAGCTCACGAACAAGTGTGCGCAGGCCGCTAAGGCCCAAGAGCGCCAGATCGGTGCCAAGCAGCAGCCGACCTTTGACCAGCCCATCCTTTCCAAAGGGGCTAGAGAAGGAGAAAAAGAAAAACAAGCACAAGGCCGGACCGCCTAATATCATGGTGGTTGAGCAGGCTGGCCAACCGTGCCGATGCTTCGAGAACAAGGAAGACAAAAAGGGTAGAGGCTACTGTCCGATCCCATGATGAACAATATTCGAATGGGGTGTGTGCTGGTGAAGCATCTAGGCTCCTAATTCATGTTTTGGTAATTAATGAGAATATATCTTTTGTGGACTAACATGTTTGAATGAGTTATGAAAAAGGTTAGTCACAAAGATGTTGCGGAGCTAGAAGTTGCATGAGTGAAAAACATGAAGAATGGCTAGCTCTGCGGAGCTAGAAGTTGCATGAGTGGAAAACATGAAGAATGGCTAGCTCAAGGCAAAGGTATATTTGTAGGGCATTTTCTTTTACCGATCAACGGAGATTAGAGAAGAAAAAATGACCGGATTGATAGGATGTGTTGTACTATTAAGAGGGGTTGATGGGTGTTTACTTAAGGTTTCTGTGGTACCAAATTGCTCAAACATGCATTTGATATAGAGTTGAAAACTATAGTTTGAGAAAATTCGTCGAAAAGACTACATTTGGGTGCTCCTGTGTGATGGCGGTCTGACTGGGCTAGGCGGCGGTCTGACCGCTGTATAATGAACTAGGGCAGTCTTGCCCCTTGGAGAGTGGCAGTCTGACCGACCCTTCGGGTGGTTTGACCGCTGTATAAAATCTTCTCAAAACTCTGAGTAAATATAAGTCTCGGTCTGACCAAGGGCTGTGTTGGTCTGACTGAGAATCACATAGAGAGTTTTGGGTCCTACGGTTTGACCGCAGGGTCCGTCAGTCTGATCGCCAAGGTTCTGCCGGTCTGACCGAGAAGGATGGCGGTCTGACCGCTAGGCTGTGTCAGAATTAATTTTGACCATTGTCTATTTACCTTATCATTGAGTTATTTACTTTCATGCAACTTACTTCAAGTAATTTATCTTCCTAGATTATAAATTGTTGCACATCACCCTAGGTTTTCAAACCTCAACTTAGCTCTTAGTTGTTCTACTTATTGCTCTAGTGTTCCTTAGTTTGTTTTCGGAAGTTTTCTTGATCACTTAGCAATTACTTTTAAAACAGCCTATTCACCCCCTCTAGTCGGTATCCTTGATCCTACAATTGGTCAATGGAGGGAGTTCCATCAACCTCATCTTTGCCTACGCGCTAGATGCCCTGCAGATCAAAAGGAGTGCTTCAGAACCATCTCCTCCCTTCTTTAGGATCACCCCTGGCTCTTTGGTCAAGACATTGGGGTGGTTTGAGCTATTTGTCACTTTCCGTTCAGCGAGTAGCTTCAAGACCGAAAGGGTCCTATTTGACGTGGTGGACTTCAAGACCACATACAATAGGATCCTAGGATGACCAGCAATGGTCCAGTTCTTGGCCGTTGCCCACTATGCATACCAGGCGATCAAAATCCCTAGTCCCAAGGGATCCATCACCATTTTAGGCAATTAAAAGATGGCCCTGCACTGCGAAAAGAGGAGCCTCAACATGGTCGAGCCAATTCCCGAATCATGGCCCGAGGACACATGGTCGAGTGGCCACCTAGAGAATGTCCACATCTCCCGATGATCGGTTCAAGGTAGTAAAAAGGCATGGTCCTTATAGTGGATAGTACGAGTCAGGGGAAGACCATTCCCAGTAAAGATACTTTTTCAATCCACCTGACTGTGAGACCGACTGGTCGAACAGAGACGAAAGTCGGCCATAGTGATCCGGGAGTCCCGTGTGGGGACGTTGTTGACCCATTCACGACGGTATAGATCAAGGCTAGCCTGGACCCAAAATAGGAACTCATGCTAATCACTTTCCTCTAGGAAAACATGAACGTCTTTTCTTGGAGTCCATCTAATATGCCTGGGATCCTTAGGGAGGTGATTGAGCACAAGTTGTCAGTGCGATTTAATGCGCGACCAGTAAGGAAAAATGGGTGTTGGTTGGCACCCGACCAAAAGGAAGTGCTCTATGAGGAGATCGACAAGCTCCTAGAAGCAGGCTTCATCCAAGAAGTACATTACCCAGAATGGCTAGCTAACCCTGTCATGGTTCGAAAACCTAATGGTAAGTGAAGGATGTGTATCGACTTCATCAACCTCAACAAGGTATGACCAAAAGATCTCTTCCCTCTACCTCGTATCGATCAACTTATTGACTTGACTGCCAGTAGCGACCTGCTATGTGTGAGGAATGGTGACGTCCTAAGAGGGGGGAGTGTTGAATTAGGACACTTAGCAACCTAAACCAAATTGGCTCCAAAAACTTCACAAGATAAAACTATCTCAATTTCTATCTAAATGTGCTCTAGGTTTATCTAGTGTGTCTACTCTACCCCTCAAGAGGATTGCAACCTACTCTAGCAAGGTAAATTGCAAGTATGTAAATGTAGAAACGTAAATAAGGTAGAGAGACAAACTTAGCACAAGGGATTTTTATCCCGTGGTATCAATGGCATGAATGACACACCTAGTCCACGTTGGAGCTCCACAAAGGATATGCTCCCGGTCGCCTAGTCTCTTCCGGTCATCGCTCTTGAGCTACCAAGTCACTAAGACTAGGTCTCAAGCATGATGAGCCACCAAGCCACAAAGGCAAGGTGTGACCACCCGCATCTCTTCCGGTCACTTGCCACAGTGATCACTTCAGAGCTTGAGCAATCAAGGCAATGGTCTCTGTGTCCCCGTACACCTGCCTTGCCACCGCTCCACACCAAGTTGGAGGGTCAACAAGCTTGAGCCACCAAGGCCTAAGATTCCAGTGAGTCACCAAGACTCTAAGGTGTCAATGTACCACTTGGTACAAGCTAGGATCACTCCGTAATCCCTTTTTCAAGCTGCATCACCTAGCTACAACTCACTATAGGCCTATAAGCACTAAACACTCTCTAATCTTATGCTTAATCACCTTGGATGATCACTTTTAGCACTTTGGTGGCTTGGATGTATTCTCAAGTGTATATGAGCTTCCTCTAGACTCCAACAGCATACCATACATTCAAATGACTAAGTGGAGGGGATTTATAGCCTCAGACCTGCCAACTAGCCGTTTTCCCAATGGTCCAGAAAAACTGTTGACATTGGATGATCCGGTGAGAAAGTATTATTAACACCGTATCATCCCGTGAGTATAACCTCAGAAACTAGCCGTTGAACTTTCACTTAAAGCCTGTGTTAATACCAGACACTCTTGTGTACCTTCAAATCCATCAGTAGACCTTCTGGTGAGTTATCTTGAGCCAGACCACACCAATTTTTCTCTGCAAGAAATGCTATGGTGCATTGATCTTCAGAGCACCGGACCTTCTGGTGGGTTATTCTTCATTCTTCAATACCTGCAGTAATCTCTACAAGAAATGCTCCGGTGCACAAACCAAGAACCGGATCATCCGATGGGTTGATCTTTACTCTTCTGTACTTGCATTCTTCTCTGCAGTAAATACTCCAGTGTTACCCAGTGGAGATCAGCTGACTATCTGGTGAGGTCCTCAGTCTTATCATCGTTTGTCAGATATACTCTGGTGAGTTTATGTTCTATTCACCGGACTATGTGGTGAGGCTGTCAGCCTCTCGACATAATGCTTCAGTAAGTGCAAACTCCTGGGGCAAACCTTTCTGTGACTTTTCAAATTCAATCAAACTTTGTCCTGACTGCGGTTACTTCTTGATGTATTGCATCCATGAGACCTACTAACATATATTCTTGACAAACATGTTAGTCCCAATGACTATGTTATCATTAATCACCATCATAGCCTAATAGGGCTATTTTTGCTACGTTCTTCTCCTTTTTGGTGATTGATGACAACACAACCAAAGCAAATGGCAAATAATAGATGATACCAATCTTAAACAGTATAAAGCCTTACCACATTGCTTTGATGCATGTTATTACCATTTAGTCTCCCTTTGTTGTGGCTCCCCCTTTCTCTATTACCACTATCTCCCATGATCGATCCATGCAAGAACTTCTCCCCCTTTGTCAACCTAGGTGCCTCATGTTGTTTCTTGTATCTTCTTCTCCCTCTTTGTCAACTTCGACACTCCTAGACATCTTTTACCTTGCTTCTTGCTTTGGTCATTAAACTGCTCCCCCTTAGTCAACAATCTCAAAAAGGGCTACAAACATATATTGAACTCTAGGAAAAAAGTTAGAGCACATGGGAGAGAGCTTCCTAAATTATAATATAATGAAATGATACCAATTAAAAATATATACCAATTGTAAGGATATGATGCATTGATATCAATTGAAAAATAAAAACATGGATCATAATTCATGAAAATCACATGATATAATCCAAACTCCCTATTTATGTGTGCATACTGTCGGTGTATCAGGAACCGGGGGTCCCTGAGTCCCGAGGCCCGGCCAGCCATCCGCCATATGGCGCCATCCTGCGAGGTCCCTCCTGTGGGGTGAGAAAAGTTCAAGTCCCGGGAGTAGGTGCTCGGGGCCACAGTCACTGGTCCCCGAGCACCCCAGTTCCCCGATGATCCACAGAGTCTAAGTACCGGGAAGAAAGTGCTCGGGGAGGTGCCCGGTCACCCCAGAGCACCCTAGTTCCCTGACGATCAGAAGAGCTAAGTTCTGGGAGAGAGTGCTCGGGACTGCGTGTGGCAGCTCCCGAGCGCTCGGTTCCCCGAGGATCCGCGTAAGAGTTCTCGAAAGAGAGTGCTCGGGGCTGCACGTGGCAGCCCCCGAGCACTCGGTTCCCCGGAGGATCGAGCAAGAGTGCTCGGGAGAGAGTGCTCGGGGAGGTGAACAGTACCCCCGAGCACCCAGTACCCCGAGGACAATGATAGGCATTCTCGGGAGAGAGTGCTCGGGGAGGTGAACATTACCCCCCGAGCACTCGGTGCCCCGACGACCCAGAAAGGCCCCCGAGGGGCCTGCCGATGAGGTGTCAATCAGTCAGAGGTCCGAGGCCGCATTTAATGAGCGTGCGTGGCCAGACATCTCCAACTACTCCCGCTGCAGCGTCAGTTCCTGCCATGTTTTGGCAGAGAGGCGTGGGGTCATTAATTGCACGGGTCCCGTCCCGTATCATCCGGCTTGTCTCGGGATAACATCGCAAGGATCAAGGCGTTCCGTCTGCCGCCCTGCTGTGGCAGAGGAACAAGACAGGGCGGGCACGCCGGGTTGCTCTGCGGCTGCCGGGTGGGCCCTCTCCACGGCACCCGTTGCCAGGGCGTTTATGGTGACAGGTGACCGGGTGTGCGGCGTTTTTTCCATCCCCGGTCACTTCACCCAGAAGGAATGATGACGCCTTTCCCAGTCATGGTGTCTTGGAACTTGTGCCCCCCTCCTTCCCGTTCGGGGCATGTCTCGGCCGGCAGGTGCTTAAAAGAGCCGGCGGCACAGAAGAGAAGGGAGGCCAATCGACGGACAATCCAACAAGATATCGCAAGCACCCAAGCATCAAGAACCGAACCATAGACGAACACAAGGCACAAGGGACAGTCCCTGCCGAAGAACAAGGAGCCTCAAGCTCTTAGTTAGGCCAATATTCTTGTAACCAGCAACATCCTTGAGGGACTTCCTCACGACAGTTATCGCATCCATACAGGAGTAGGGTATTACGCCCCCGTGCGGTCCGAACCTGTCTAAATTCCGGTGCATTTACTTCTTTTTGCACTAGGTCATCCTCCCCCACCACCGGCCGTTGCATTTACTCTCATTCATTTCCCCAACGAACTTATTCAGGATCATCCCCCTGGCAGAATCTCTAAAAAGGGGTCTCTCGGGATCCCTGCGACAGGAGTTAATTCTCTGACAGCTGGCGCACCAGGTAGGGGGGAACATCCCTGAATCTATTTGTTTGTCTTCTTCCACAGAAAAAATGGCCGATGGACACCGCCTCCAGCATTTCGGCTCCAGTTCCAGCGAGGAAATGCAGCCCCTCGAACAGGAGGCCCTAGCCGCTGCTGCATCCCAGCAGCAGCCGCAATCTGCACGCACGGTGTTCCCTTGCCAAGGGGACCAAGGCGCTGGGCCCAGCAGGGCCGCCGCCGCCGCCGGTGCACCTTCTGACCCCCAGCTGATGGTTGAAACTCCGGCCGCGAGGTCCGCCTCAGGACAGCGCAGGGTGCCTCTCCGGCGTAGGCTCGCCTTCAGCGAAGCCGGCCCCGGGAGCGCGCTGCTTGCGGCGCACGCTCTCCTCAGGCATCCGCCTGTTCAGGTGACGCCGGAAACCCCGGAGGGCCTCTGGATCCAAGAAGTCGCTGCCCTGGTCGGCACTGCTCGCCGCCAGGTGCTGGCCGAGAGTTCTCGTGCCACCACCCAGCGCGGCGCCGCCAGAACCGGCCCATCAACAGGCAACGTTCGCACAGGCCGGGGGGCCTCCAGGCAGAGCGCCACCCCCTGGCCACGTCCAAAGCCCAAGACCTCCGCTTGCGTCTCAACGAGTGGAGGGGCCACGAAGATGCGCGAGTCACTCTCGAGCGCCAGCGGGAGACCCGACAGGAGGCCGAGGCTGAGGACCAGGCTTCCTCTTTTCCGGCCCACGATCGCCAGGATTCCTCGGCCCACCGGCGTTCACCGCCAAGGAACGCCACCCGCGCCACGGGGTACGGCACCAGCTGCCGTGCCTTCTCTAGTGAGCTCCGACGGGTCAAATGGCCCTCCAAGTTCCGCCCTGAGCTACCGGAGAAGTACGACGGGTCCATCGACCCCGTTGAGTTCCTCCAAATATACACTACAGCTGTCCAGGTGACCGGTGGCAGTGAAAAGGTGATGGCAAATTATTTCCATGTTGCCTTGAGGGGCTCTGCCCGTTCTTGGCTCATGAACTTACCCCCAGGATCTATTAGCTCCTGGGATGACCTCTGCCACTAGTTTTTGGCTAATTTTCAAGGCACGTTCACGCGCCCCGGCTTGGAGTGCGACCTCCACGCTGTCAAGCAACAGAAGGGGGAGACGCTGCGGTGCTTCATTCGGCGCTTCAGCCAGGTCCGCAACACCATCCCGCGGATAGCCCCCAACGCTGTCATCGTCGCCTTCCGGCAGGGCGTCCACGACGAGCGGATGCTTGAAAAGCTAGGTACGCATGAAATCGAAACCACTGCGAAACTCTTCGCACTGGCCGACAAGTGCGCCAAGGCGGCAGAGGCCCGGGCGTGGCATGCTCCGCGCCCCGCCGCCGACCAACCAAGTTCTTCCCGCTCCGACAGGCAGGAAAAGAAAAAGAGAAGAAAGCGCGAAGCCGCTCCTGTCGAACTGGCCTAGGGCCCCACCCATAGGCCGGCCCAAGAGCCCGACCGCCGGAAAGAACACTGGGTGGCCGCCGACAGACGGCCCGTGCCCGCGAGAGCCCCGGCCAGGTCCCCTCCTAGGGCTCCGGCTCCCGCGAGGGCCCCGACGCCTGCAAGGGTGCCAGCACCCGCAAGAGCCCCGGCACCCACCCGGGCTCCTGCTCCAGCGAGGGCCCCCGCTCCCGCGGAGCTCGAGCCAGGCAAATGGTGCCCCATCCACCAGACCAGATGGCACGATCTCACAGAGTGTCGTATGGTCAAAGGCCTCGTCGAGCAGCGCCAGCGGGAGCGCGATGAGTCCCGCGGGAGAGACGATGCTGAGGCCGCCCCCGGCGACGCTGAGCTCGGCTTCCAGGAACCCGAGCATATCGTCGTCTTCATCGACGGAGGCGCTTACACGCCTTCCTTGCGGCGTGGCATCAAGACCATGCGACGCGAGGTGTGCTCGGTAACCCCGAGCGAAGAGGCCGCCAGGCCCCTGAGGTGGTCGGACGCTCCGATCACGTTCAGTATAGCCGACCATCCCTCCAGTACCGCAGGCGTGGGGCGAATACCTTTGGTAGTGTCCCCCACCATCTGCAATGTCAAGGTCGGCAGAGTGCTGATCGATGGGGGCACAGGTCTCAACCTCCTCTCCAAGGAGGCCTTCGAAAAGCTGCAGGTGCCCTCCAGGTGCCTAAAGCCGTCGCTTTCATTCTGCGGAGTGACACCCGGGCACTCCCTGCCCCTCGGGCAGGTCGAGCTACCCGTAACCTTCAGGAGTCGAGACAACTTCCACACGGAAAACGTCCTCTTCGACGTCGCGGAGCTCCCCCTCCCCTACAACACCATCCTCCGGCGTCCAGCGCTCGCCAAATTCATGGTGGCTGCGCACTACGCGTTTCTCACGGTCAAAGATGCTGGGCCCAGCAGGCCCTATCTCCGTGACTGCCGACTCCGGCGGTGCCATTTCCTGCGCCGAGTAGTCGTACATGGCTTTGGTCTCAGCCCAGGCCGAGGTCGAAGGCTGCACAGGGGGCCCGGGACCCTCTTCATCCAAACCCCGACTCACCGCCGACGCCTCTGTTCCTACGAAGGAGGTCGTGGTGGGCGAAGGCGCCTCCCAGGTCGTCCGCATCGGTGGCGACCTGGACGGCAAATAGGAAAGCGCGCTCGTCACCTTCCTCCGGGCTAACGCCGACGTGTTTGCATGGCAACCGTCCGACATGCCCGGGATCCCTAGGGAGGTGATTGAGCACCACTTGGCTGTGCGCCCGGACGCACGCCCGGTGAAGCAGAAGGTCCGGCGGCAGGCGCCTGAGCGCCAGGAGTTCATTCGGGAGCAGGTCAGCAAGCTCCTTGATGCCGAATTTATCCGAGAAGTCCTCCACCCCGAGTGGCTGGCGAATCCAGTTATCGTCCCGAAGGCCAACGGCAAGCTCCGCATGTGCGTAGACTACACCGACCTAAATAAGGCTTGCCCTAAAGATCCTTTTCCCTTGCCCCTCATAGATCAGATTGTAGACGCAACCGTGGGGTGTGATCTTTGTGTTTTTTAGATGCAAACTCTGGGTATCACCAGATTCGCATGGCCGTAGAGGATGAAGAAAAAACTGTTTTTACCACCCCGGTGGGGACTTATTGTTATATGTCAATGCCTTTTGGTTTGCGCAATGCTGGGTCTTCTTTCCAGTGTGCCATTCGCATCACCCTTGATTCGCAGGTTGGCCGCAACGTCGAAGCCTACATCGACGATCTCATGGTCAAGTCCCGAGATCGCGCCACCCTGCTCGACGACCTTGCCGAGACTTTCCACAGTCTCCGCACTACCCGCCTAAAGCTCAACCCCGAGAAGTGTGTCTTCGGGGTACCCACGGGCAAGCTCCTCAGTTTTTTGGTTTCCAGTCGAGGAATCGAGGCCAATCCGGAGAAGATCCGGGCCATCGAGTAGATGTGACCCCCAGCTCGACTCAAGGAGGTCCAGCGTCTCACTGGCTGCATGGTGGCCCTCCAGCGCTTCATCTCAAAACTTGGGGAGTGGGGGCTCCCCCTCTTCAAGCTTCTGAAGAAGACCGGTCGCTTTGACTGGACGCCGGAGGCCGAGCAGGCCCTCTGCGATCTGAAGAAGTACCTCACCTCACCGCCCGTGCTGGTGGCTCCATCCGAAGATGAGCCACTACTACTCTACGTATCGGCCACTCTTCAGGTCGTAAGCATGGTGCTGGTGGTGGAGCACGACGAGCTCGCGGGGCCAGGTGCTGGGTCCCAGCTCCCGGCCACCCCCGAGCACTCCATCGTCCTCGCGGCTCCCCTCGAACAGGGGGTCGAGCCCGAGCTCTTGGCTCCCCCCGAGCAGGGGGTCGAGCCCGAGCACTCGGTTCCTCTCGACCAGGGAGTAGAGCCCGAGCACCCGGTCAGCCCCGACCACGCCGCTGAGCCTGGGGGCCGCCGAGACTAGAGGTCAAATCACCAAGCCCTTTCATTGGTACATGTCCCATGATGTTCATCACACCCTCACCAACCAAGTCAACCAGTAGAGCAGCCAAACCACCGTAATCAAGGTTGACATACCCGCTGTCCAGTTTCTGGACACATTCTGCGCGCACCGGATTTGCATTCGTGTTGCCAGTCAATCCAAAAGCCGTACAGATGCACCAACTATGTCACGGCGTGTCCCATCGAGTCTTCTACGTGACCCTAGGAGCCCATCCCCGTTTGTGCAGCGACACGACCAGGACGCCATTGCCAACCACAGCACATCGCAGCCATCACCCATCTCATCTCTGTTGATCGTTCTTCCTGTCAGTGGATGATCTTTATCACGTGAGGTAAATACTGAAACATAAATAAGGTAGAGAGAAAAACTCGGCACAAGGGATTTTTATCCTGTGGTATCGATGGTATGAATGTCACCCCTAGTCCATGTTGGAACTCCACAAAGAATATGCTCCTAGTCACCAAGTCTATTCCGGTCACAACTCTTGAGTTACCAAGTCACCAAGGCAAGGTCTCAAGCAAGATGAGCCACCAAGCCACCAATGCAAGGTCTCACCACTAGCCTCCCTTCCAATCACTTGCCATTGTGATCACTTTGGAGCTTGAGCTACCAAAGCAAGGGTCTCCACATCCCCATACATGTGCCTTGCCGCCGCTTCACACCAAGTCAAAGGGTCAACAAGATTGAGCCACCAAGACCCAAGATGCTGGCGAGTCACCAAGACTCTAAGGCGCTAGAATATCACTTGGTACAAGCTAGGATCACTCCTTGATCCCTTCTTCAAGCTGCAGCACATAGCTACAACTCACTCTAGGACTATAAACACTAAACACTCTAATCTTATGCTTAATCACCTTGGATGATCATTTTAATCACTTTGGTGGCTTGGATGTCTTCTCGAGTGTATATGAGCTTCCTATAAACTTCAGAAGCATGCGACGCCTTGAAATGACTGAGTGGAGGGATATTTATATCCTCAAACCTGCCAACTAGCCATTTTCCCAACAGCTTAGAAAAGTTGTTAACACCGGATGATCTAGTGAGAACAGTACTAACACCATATCATCTGGCAAGTACAACCTCAGAAACTAGCAGTTGGACTTCCACTCAAAGCCTTGTGAACATCGGACACTCTAGTGTACCTTCAAATCCATCACCAGACCTTCCGGTGAGTTATCTTGAACTAGACCGTGCCACTTCTTCTCTACAAGAAATGCTCCAGCGCATTGATCTTTAGAGCACTGAACCTTCTGGTGGGTTGTTCTTCATTCTTCAATACTTGTAGTTGCCTCTGCAAGAAATGCTCTAGTGCTATACTCCGATGTGCACAAACCAAACACCAGACCATTCGGTGGGTTGATTTTTAGTCTTCTGCACTTACATTCTTCTCTCTAGGAAATACTCCGGTGTTACCCAGTGCATGTCACCGGACTATCCGATGAGGTCCTTAGCCTTCTCACCCTTTGTCAGAAATACTCCGGTGAGTTCATGTCCTATTCACTGGGCTATCCGGTGAGGCTATCAGCCTCTGAACACAATGCTCTAGTGAGTGCAAACTCCTCTACATCGGACCTTCCGGTGAGGTAAATCTTCCTAGGACTTTTCAAATCAATCAAACTTGGTCTCGGCTGTAGTGGCTTCTTGATGTATTACATCTATGAGACCTACTAACATATATTCTTGTCAAACATGTTAGTCCCAATGACTATGTTGTCATTAGTCACAAAAATCATAATCATGGCCTAATAGGGCCATTTTCGCTACACTATGCTTCTTAAATGTCCATTCAGGGTACCATCAGATTAGCATGTAGGGGGTAGATGATGAGAAAACTACTTTTGTAATGCCTTTTGGTTTGAAAAGTGTTGGTGCCACTTAGCAACGATGCATTCAGCTCGTCCTTTGACCACAGCTTGGTAGAAATGTCGAGGCGTATGTTGATAACATAGTCGTAAAAAGCAAGACCAAGGATGATTTGATCAGGGATGTCCAAGAGATGTTTCACAACCTTTGAAAGTATCACATGAAGCTGAACCTGGAGAAGTGCACATTCAGAGTCCCATCAGGGAAGTTGCTTGGTTTCCTTGTTTCTATCCGGGGAATAAAAGCAAACCCTGAAAAGATCAAAGCCAGTGACCAGATGAGGTCCCCGAGCAGGTTTAAGGAAGTCCAGAAGCTGATGAGGTGCATGGCAGCACTGAACAAGTTCTTCTCGAGGATAAGAGAGAAGGGGCTAACACTTTCTGAGCTCCTGAAGAAAAGTGATCGCTTCCTGTGGATGCCAGAAGCAGAGGTAGCTTTTTGAGATCGCAAAGGATACCTATCTTCCCCTCCTATACTGACCGCTTCTCGACCAGATGAGGAGCTCTTGCTCTATATTATAGCTACCTCACGGGTCACGAGCGTGGTCTTGGTTGTCAAGCGTAAAGGTTTTCAGTGACCAGTCAACTACATCAGTGAGGTCCTACACAGCATGAAGACTCAGTACCAGTAGGCACAGAAGCTACTGTACGCCACGCTGATGACCTCTCGTAAGCTCAGATACTACTTTTAGGCCCACAAAATCAAGGTAGTCTCCTCGCTCTTGATCGGGGAAATCCTCCACAACAAGGATGCAATAGGGAGAATAGTAAAGTGGGCAGTGGAGCTCAAGGAGTTTGATATTTAGTTCATCCCCTGGATGACTATCAAGTCCCAAGAGCTAGTCGATTTTATGGCTGAATGGTCATCCTTAGAGCCCGAGCAGGAACAACAGCCAGAGGCGAAAGAGAACTGGACCATGCACTTCGACGGGTCGTTCACGCTGAGGGGATGGTCCTAACCTTGCCAACCGGTTACACCCACAGGTATGTAGTTCAATTATGTTTTCCTGCCATTAACAATGCTGCAAAATATGGGGGTCTCTTATCTGAAATGAGAGCAGCCTCTACACTTAACATATAATGCCTGTTAGTGAAAGGGGACTCACTACTGGTCGTAAAACAAGTGCAAAAGGATTTTTAGTGCTCGGACGAGACAATGGTGGCGTACCTCATCGAAGTGAGAAACTGGAGCGACGTTTTATAAGTTTCAAGGTTAAGCATGTCCTGCGCAGGGACAACTTCCTTGCTGATGAACTGGCCCATTGAGCTTCTTCTCGCGCATCTTACATAACTATCCACCATGGCTCCAGGCCAAGGTGAAGAGGATGCTCCACTCAGAAATGGAGCACTCGAGGTAACACCTTTGGAGGCAACACCTCCTTTGGTGAAGCCCTCAGGTGACCATGCTATGGTTGCCTAGCTTGATTCGGGTACGACCTGAATGAATCAGATCTTGGCATACCTTCAGAATCAAGTGATCCCTAATGATGACGTGTCAGCAGAAAAAGTCACGCGACAAGCTAGCAAATACTCCCTGGTAGAGGGACGCCTCTACCGTAGGGGGAGCAACGACCTTTTACTGAAATGTATTACTTAAGAAGATGGGAGCACCTTGCTCTCTGATATCCATGGAGGCATATGAGGTAGCCACACTTCATACCACACTCTGGTCGGAAAAGCATTCCAACAAGGATTCTATTTGCCCATGGCCCTTTAGGATGCTTGCGAGTTGGGGAAATGGTGTGAGCCGTGTTAGTACAATGGCCGACAGACCAACCTACTAGCCCAAGCACTGCAAACCATACCACTCTCTTGTCCTTTCGCTGCTTGGGGGATCAATATTGTGGGACCATTCCCGAAGGCCCTTGACGGTTTCAAATTTCAGTTCGTGGCAGTCGACAAATTCACTAAGTGGATTGAGGCCGAGCCGATCAGAAAGATCACCTCCGCGGTAGCAACCAAGTTCATACAGGGGTTGGTGGTGCGGTTTGGCATTCCAGATCGCATAATTATGGACAACAAGACTCAGTTCATCAGTAGCGCTTTTAAAGACTACTATGAAGATATTGGGACCAAAGTATGCTACACGTCTTTGGCACACCCCAGAGCAATGGATAGGTCAAAAGGGCAAACATGATGACACTACAAGGGGTCAAAACCCGAGTATTTGATCGGCTTTAGAGCTATGAGAAATTTTGGGTGGACGAACTACCAATAGTACTCTAGTCGTTGCAAACGACTCTTACCAGAGTCACAACCGAAACTCCATTCTTCCTGATCTTTGGCACAGAAGCAATGCTCCCCTCCAAGATCAGCCTCCAGTCTCCTCGAGTAGTTGGCTACTCGAACGACGACTAGGTGGCTCGGCGGGAGGATGACATAAACTTGATCGAAGAGTTCCGCGATGGCGCTCTAATTTGAGCAGCCCGATACTAGCAAAGCCTCAGGAGTTACCATGACCGTAGGGTATAGGAGCAAACCCTAGTTGTAGGTGACGTCCTCCTAAGGAAAATCCAGAATAAGGCAGGCCAGAACAAGCTCTCCCCCAAGTGGAAAGGACCCTACACAGTGGTCGAGGTTACATGACCTAGTACGGTCAAACTAGCCATTGAGGACGACCTTGCATTACACAATTCATGGAACATAGACCACTTACGTAAGTTCTATGTGTAAGGTTGCTCGAGCGTGAGCCCATTTTCTCTATTTTGCAAGATCTCCCAAACAAGAGTGAAATGCTCTCGGCTTGAAAGTTTTTTCGATTCAATGGTTAGACCTCCTAGTTGTCAGCCCTTCTACCGACTAGATGGTCAGGGCAAAAGTAATATTGGTTTTATGTTATTTTTTATGCCCCTAGATTATTTTGCATGTTCGCGCATATTGTGATTTCCAAGTCACTTAGGGTTGAGCGGGCACGGTGAAATCTTATTTAGAAGCAAATCCTTATGTTAAAAAGTGACCACTCAGGTAACTCCTGGGAGCTGGTTCTAAAAATCTGTTTAGTGTCCCCAGATTCGAAGATGCTTCTTAGCGGTTCAAATCGGACGGTCCAAAGAAGGGAGCGAACTGCGAACAGAAATGAGTCTGCAAGGTCATGAAGCTTCTCCATGGTCTTCTGAGCACCATTGAAGCCTTCAGAGACTACCAGGAAAGGTTGAGGTTGGGGAAATACTCGCTGACATAGGCAAAGGCAAGGCCGGTGTTGTAGACTCTGACCTCAAATAGGTGGTTGCTAACGGTCTCGCGAAGCCTCTGCTCGAGTACTCCTACCTCCTCAGAGGCTGCTAAGAGCCAATCGATATGACCAGTCATGGTGCCCCTGACAGTCGAGCTATGAGCAACCGTCCAAATAGTATTCTAATTAATCATCAGGAGGATCATTATTCATAATCACAACCTCGACGATTAACCAGAATACCATTCCGGTAGTCCCGGCACGTGTTTTATGCCCAGAGTCGGAACACATGCCTTCCAACACAGATATCACAACACAGTTTAATAGAGAGCAAATAATTAAACTGGATTACAATTATTAAACATGCAACTACTTCCACAATTTACAACAAAAGAGGAACAATAACAACTATGCAGTGGAAGAAAAACCTATACAACAAAAGAGTATGGAGCCGTATGCCCTTAGGCTCCATACCAAAAGCGCCGGAGTTCGGAGTAGAAGGTGCTACTCCTGCCCGCTACCCTGATCGGCAGGCACAAAGTAGCCGAACACTGCCTCTTCCTCGCCAACCTGTGAACCTGAAAGCAACTTAAGGGCAGCACCCCTTAGTATGAAGGTACTAGCAAGTCTTACACAGTATGAGTATATATATTCTCTACTCCAAGGATCATGCATTTAAAGCTGTAGCAAGGATTAAGACATGTTTAAGTTCATTAAGCGGTAAGCAACCTAGACTCTAGGTGTAAGCAACTGACTTAACCAACCACCCACTCAAACCCTGCCAACCAACTGATCAGAACAGATATATAGACAACAAGTGTATAAAAGTAAACCATTACCACCAAACCACCGACCACATACCAGCCAAACCACCCAAACCAACCATGCCACAACCCACATCGAAACTCTACGACCAAAACATGGTCGCTCGATGGAGATAAGCGATAGCAATGCTCATGACCGAGAGTGCAGCAGTTCGAACTGATTATACACCCTGCAGGGGGATACTCCTGGACCCACACGATACAGGGACCATACGGCTTGTGCCACCTGCTAAGATGCACACAAGGGGGTACCTGTGACAACCTTTCCCAACCAGGCCCAACCATGTGGATCAACCATAGCTCGGCGAGGCGGTATTAGAACTACTCCCCGAGCAAACTAATACCGCTAAAAGCCCGGACTCACACCGTCTATGACGAGGCCCACATGACCACGTCTGCAAAGGTAATCAGCTCACCTACCATTATATCAGCATGTGGTGAGTAAGGTAAGTGCTAAAGCCGACTACACCGACGGTCGGTGCTTAATCGGTACAAGCGGTCTATGGTATCCAGGTTCCCTCCCCGAACTGCCTGAGGACTCCTCGTGAGCAGATGACACCCCTAACACCGCCCACACCTCGTCTCAACTCACCACTCACCAAACCGACTCATCATCAACACAACCATAAGTGTGAACAAGTAATAAGCCCTAGGCTCGCGACAACGGTGGACGCCATCGTCGACTTCTACCAGAAAGCCTAAGTACCACTAAGCATAGCGAACTATAATTAGACCTCGACGACACCACTAGGCTCCTAGGAACAACACATGACACGTGACCGAAATGGGATAATGCATCGGCATAGGTTCTACCCAACTCGGTACCCGACACATGCAATGTATACATAAGCGTAGATAACATATTAAATTTTCAAGTAGACACGGTGCAATATGAACGATGCTTGCCTTGCTGCCCTGACTGCTGCCCGACACTACCCGAGTCACGATCACCACTGCGGGAACCTCCGGGGACAGCCTCGTTCACCGGGTCGAAGTTCCCTAAAAGAATAACGCATGCAATGTAATGAATATGAATGTTATGAAATAAAGGATGCTCCATAGAATGCGATAACAGTGCAAATCATCAGGGCACGAGTTCTAAAGCATCGAAGATTTTCCTAAAAAGGGATTACTGTTAACGTTTGAACACTTCTAGGATTAACTAAGCTTAACCCTATATAGAAATGTAACAACATCTAACATGTGGGTGATTATTTTTGTTGAATAGGGGGTATTAAAACAAAAATAACACAATTAGATTCATCAATTTTGGAAATACCAAACTTTAACTATGAATTATCAAAGCCTAGACATATTTCATTAATTCAATAATTCACAGCACACATTTCATGGCCACTGGTATTTTTAATGGATAGATCATGTTATAACAAAACCAACAAAATTGGTTTCATGAATTTTGGAGCTCTACATAATTTCCTATGCATTTTTCAAGATTTCAGCCGATTTATCAACTCAACAGATATTTTCTTCGCAATTTCCGATTTTCTCTAATATTCAAATGGGCCCACGCCTTTTTCTACTGGCACCGGCCTAGCCCAAGCCACTGACCGGTGGGGCCGGCATATTTTGACCCGAGTCAAAATTGACTCGCGCCAGAACATAGCGCAGCGCGACCGGCCGGGGCTCGGGTTGTGCCCGCTGGCGGCGAGCGGCGCAGTCCAAGCGGCCGGGAAGGGCAGCTGCGGCTCCAGCACATGCGCGTGGATCCATTTGAGGCATACGTGGTCACCGGCGACGGCCGGAGAATGGCCAGCGGCGGCGGACGGCGGAAACTACACGACGGCAGCTCGGTTTTGACACGCCGATGACGAACGGCGGCGTAATAAGCCTGGCCGAGCACACCAATACGTTCTACGTGAGCGCGTAGACCTAACGGCGTGCTTCCCGACCGACGAGCTCGATGGCGGCACGACCGGCGTCATGCGCGGGGAGGCGGCGGCGGTTCAACCACCGCGGAACACCGCGCCGGCGACGGAACAGAGAGAAGACGACGCGCGCATAAGGTGTACAGGAGCATGGGGAAGCTCACCGTGCAGCGGGTTAGGCCGGTGAGGCTGTAGAATAGCGGGGCGACGGAGGACGGCGGAGCTCGGTTGCCGCCGTTGGGGAAGAAGGCACGGGTGGCTCCAATCCGTGCGGGAAATGACCGGGGAAGGAGGGGAAACGGCGGGGAAAAGCTTCGGCGACCCTCCCCTATGCTTCTCCTGGTTCAGGCCCGGTGGAGGCCGTCGGTAGCGCGGCGATTCTTGCCGGTGGCCGGTGCTTGTGTGCGGGTGTTCTGCGCCGGCTGTGCGAGAGGAGGAGCAGAGAGGGAGAGAGAGAGAGAGAGAGAGAGAGAGAGAGAGAGAGAGAGCAGGGGGCAGGGGAGGGGATAAGGCCACGGCGCTGATCTTTTGGCCGGCAACTGTGGCTTGGCCACCGAAGTCAAGGACGGCGGCTGCCACTTGCTCGCTGAGAGAGCGGGAGAAGGGGGAGTGGAGCTGTGAGTGTGCAACGGGGATGACAGGTGGGGCCGATGAACAGCAACCGCCAGGCAAAATATCTCCACTACTTTGGCCATCCATTTGAGTGCCTTCCCAAAGTCCAAAATTTGCAAAACAAATTTTGTTTGAAACTAAAATTCACAAGGAACTCATTTGAACTTGTTTGACCCAGAATGCTTGAGCCAATTTTGAATAAAAATTGTTCAAAGATGCTATCTTTTCCAACTTGTGATAATTTTTATGCCTTCTAAACATTTCCGAAAAATTTGGGAAAATTCATTTATATTCTTCTCCTGGCATCTACTAATTTCTAAAATTATCACCATCCCCATGTCCCATAGAATTTTTAGGAGATGCTTCACAACGCATCAGTTAAACCTGGTTCAACTAATTTTGGTTTAATCCACACCGCAAGTCTATACTGCTCAAAACAAAAACAAATGATGCTCATTAGCACTTAATTACGTGTTTAGAAACTCTGGGCCGTGACACGAGCGAACTTGAACACCGGTGGACCGAAGTAGTGAATCAAAGGGAGAAAACATATGACTAAGGAAGTCGTAGAAATACGCTAGCCATTGGTCGAGTTACCTTGTCATCCACTCTACATCCTTTTGCACCACTAGCAGCTTCTCCTGACAAGCTGGTCAAAGAAATAGGTCATAAAAGATGCATGAGTTAGTTGGTCGGGTCTTACTTGGTTAGCGCAAGACTACACGTGGCTTAGCCTGTGCAAGACTGGCACACCTTGAAGATCGCTTTGCAGGTTCTCTCACTCAATCGTGAACCTAAGTTCACACTCAGCCACCGCTTCCCGACTGCTCTGATCGAGCGAGTCGTCGATGAGGGTGGTCGTGGGCGTGGAGCGAACACGAAGGCCAGTTGATACAGAAGCTCTACGACCACACTAGCGACACAAGTCCATCAAAAAAAATGAAAAACTTCATTCAAATATGCTACAAGCCTAAGGTACAATGTTGTGTATACTCTTCGGTGGTCTCCACTTAGAAGAGAGAACCTACATACTCCACCGACCTTGGGCACTCCACCTGCAACCTCACCTCGGCTTCAGGACTAGCGGTCATGACCCTCTCTTGAACAAGCTCAAGGTTGAAGTTTGGGTCACGACAACAGTAGCACTGTAGAATGTACTTCGCCTCGCTTTTAGCACCTTTGCCACATCCTCCACGATCTTCACTGCTAGAATGCTTGGGAGCTGGGTGAACTTCTGTACCAAGACGCTGATGGTGTAGGCCTAGCCCTACGTGAACTCTTTCTTTGGCCTCGTAACTTCTAGACTGATGCTCCTCAGGGCCCCCCGCATTGATAGGAAGGCATCCCTCAAAAAACCACGGGTTGTTCACTCTGCTCCCAACTACTTAGCACTTCGGGCAACGAGCGCAACCTTCTCCTACTGAAGTGCACACCTCGTCTCCTTCTCACTGTAACACCCTAATTTTTCTCTACTTCCAAATTTTGTTCTTAATGGTTATTAAGGTTCAAATGAATTTAATTATTTTATTCTTAAAGAGAGAAAACCCTATTTTAAAGGAAAGAAAAGGAAAATGACATAGGATATAAGTGAATATTGTGCATTCATGCTGAATTAGGCAAATAGTATTTTATTTGAATTCTTGATGAACTTATTTGAAGAGGTTTTGTCTGGATTTTTGAATTTGGAATTGGATTTGAATTCATAGGAAAAAAAAAAGAATAAAACTTCTTTCGGGCTGCCTTTCTCCTTTTCGGCCCAACTCCTCGGCCTCGGCCCAGCCGCCCCGGCTTTCCCCTCCCACCTGGGCCTCAAGCCAGCCTCGGCCCAGTCGCGCGCGCGCCAGCCCACGCGCCAAGCCGCCCGCACCGAGTCGTCGACAGACGGGTCCCACTCGTCAGACCTTTCTTCCTCCTCAGTCGGATTCCGACGCAGAGACGGGAACGCGCCAGCCGCCGATTTCCGTTCGAATCCGAGGCCAAACCAAAACCGAAAGCTTTTGTAGAGATGCCAAAT
Source organism: Phragmites australis (assembly GCF_958298935.1). NCBI lineage: Eukaryota > Viridiplantae > Streptophyta > Magnoliopsida > Poales > Poaceae > Phragmites > Phragmites australis. The sequence goes on along the minus strand of NC_084941.1, from coordinate 15,793,401 downwards.
CAAACCCCTGGGATCCCCTCTATCTCTAACCTACCATATCCCTAAGGACTCCGCGTTTAAACGGGGAAACCGAGCTCGGATTTGGTCCTCCGCCGCTGTGTCCGAGTCAAACGCGTTGCGCCGTCGCCCTGGACACCCCGAGCCTCCTATATAAGTAGAGCCTCCCTCCCCGAACACATCTCAACCGGAATTCGCCAAAACCCGAGCCTTAGACACCGAGTTCAGAGGTCGCTGCGCCGCCCTCGCCGCCGCTTCTGCCGAGCTCGCCGCCACGCCGTTCCAGAGCAACACAGAGCATCCCGAGCCCACCATCGCGAGTGCCTGCCACCACAGAAGCTTGTCCCATCGTCGATTTGATCTCTACGCCACCGGAGAGCCTTCTCCGACGAGTTCCCGAAGCCGCCGCCGCCCCCTTCCGTCGCCGACCCCCTTCCCGTGCCGCGCAGCCTTCGGTAAGCCCCAAAACGAGATCGTCGTTCCCTCCTGATGCTTTTCCGCCGCTTATCGTCGTGATCCGAGGCCGGCGACGAGGTTTGCGCTTGTCTCCGGTGAGTCGCCGCCGTGCCCGAGCTCGGCTCCGTCGAGAACCTCTCCGCCGACCATCCCCTTTGAGCTCAACCGTTGGATCTAACCTCATCGGCCCAGATTAGATCTAATCGTACCCCTTCGGTCAACCAATCAGTAGCCGCCACGTGTGGTCACTTAACACAGTCAGCGGTCATGCCATGTCACCCATCCACCTCAGCCGCCACCTCAGCCTTTCTGCTGATGTGTCACCCTTGTCACCATGCCACGTCAGCCTGAGCTACCCAGTCAGTAATTCAAACCTTTTTCTGTATAAAAATAAATCTGTTAATTCCTTTAATTGGTAAATTTGCATTTTAGCCCCTGAACTTTTCTGAAATAACAAAAAGAGCCCTGTCTTTTTACAGTTAGGTCCTTATACTTTTTCATATTTACATTTTGGTCCCTCTGTTTTTACAAAAAGGTCCCTGGACTTTCTGATAATTCAATTTAAGTCCTTTTTCTTTTTCCAGATTTAACCCTAGACTTGTCTTAGCCCTAACTTTTCCATCGTAACTCCGATTTAAGCGATTCTTGCGTCGATGGATTCGTTTTTCAGTGCTCTTTCTTGTTAGCAAGTTTTTATCTCGTTGTTCTTTTGTTTTATGCTTTGTTCTTAGTGTATCTTGTTTGCTTGTTTGCCGGTAATTGTGCGATTAGCCGACGACGTCCCGGATCAATTTGAAGAACATCAAGACCAGGAGCAAGAATACACTGAGCAGCAGCAAGGAGAAGGCAAGTGTCCTTGATCATATTGAACCTATGTTTTTAAATGTTTTGTTTTACAAAACTGCATGCAATGTCTGTGATTATGATGGGTAGTCACCTATGTTAGGGTTTTCCCTAGATATTCCCTTATCATCCCTTGGAACCTAGATGGTTTATGGTTAGGAGTCTTTTATGAGTAGATTGCTTAGCCATGCTTTTGGGATACTAGGAAGTGTCATAATTTTGACTAATGAACATATACAGTAATGATGATTAATATGATAATGTTTTAGCAACATGGAACCTTAGGCCTTGAGCAAAGTGATTTTGATGGTTGTCATGGTTATGATGTTGGTTTAGTGTTTGCTCAAGTAACCTAAGTAAGGACCGGTTCGTGGAGCGACAACCCAAGAAGTAGCGTACCAACCACGAGGCTGATATGGGTAAAGTGTGACATACTGATTAGAGTCTGTCCAGTGTGCGTTGGGTCAGCACAAAAGGGGGCTTCTGGGTAGGAGCTGTTGCTTGCGTAAAGCCTGGCGGTGAAACCTAGTGGGCAGACATGCACTGGATTAGTCTCTGGTTAGTGGAAAGTGTCATACAGTGATTCTTGGCGACACACCACTGGCGTGTGTTAAGTGTCTTGCAAACACGGCAACATGGAATTCACTGACTCGTGGGTAAAGTTGGACAACCTCTGCAGAGTGTAAAACTGTTATAACAGCCGTGCTCACGGATATGAGAGACTTGGATCCTCACATGATTAGATGGTGGTTGGGTATTGACTCTGGTACAGGGAGTACTAGATGTTGTGGTCTTGGTCTTAGTGCGGGGAGCACAAGACGGATGTGATATGCAGGGTGGGGAGCCTTGTATGCTAGTTGATGGATTGTCGGGTTACATTCGTTTAATATATGTCTAATGCTTTTGAGTCCAAATGTGTTATTTTTCATTACTCGCATTTACGCAAATAATACCTTGTGTTAGCCTATTCTTGATATAAGCCTGCATGTCATTATTTTCCCACACTTGCTGAGTACATTATGTGCTCACCCTTGCTTTCTCCTACCAAAAACATATGCTGCTCAGTGGAAGACTTTGAGGATTTCCAAGACGACGACCTGGTGTTCTAAGGAGCGTATCTTCCAGTCGATGCCTGTGGAGTCTTGGTCGCCAATGCTTTCTTTCCGCTGCCGTCGTTTAGATGATGTCGTTTAGGTTAAATTTTGAGTTTTGTTTAGGTAAAGTCTTTTATTGTAAGAGGTGAACGTTTAAATAAATAAAGTATTGCTTTTGTTACTTCACCTATGATGTCCTTATTTGTGTTAAACTTCCTGGGCACACATAAGCCGCACTTGGTTTTGGCCGTTAAAACCGGGTGTGACAGAGGTGGTATCAGAGCCATACTGACTATAGGATCGCAAGCTTAGTTAGCATGGTCGTCCTAAGGAAATTCCTAGTCGTCTAAAACTATCCAATTTTCTCCATAGATCTCAAACTTGTCTCTTGCTGTCCATAAGACTATCTCTTATATCCCATCTCTTCCTTTTTAGATGGTTCACCAACTACTTACTGCCCGCAAGTCAACCGGAGGACGTCCACCTATTCTACCACGTGTGCCAACTGAAGAAGAGATTGATGACCCCACCTTCCGGAATATGGATCCCGTTCCTGACGTTTATGAGAGTGATGGTCTTCATGCGGGACATCTTCCGCGCCTTCTTTGGGGAATACTTTCTGGACTTGGACACACTCAAAAGCCAGTCTACAGGGGAGTGAAGAAACTATACCCTGGATATGTGGAATGGAAGGTTGAAGTCACTATTTATGACTACGAGCGAAGTCAAGACGAGGGTATGGAAGTTCGAAGAGTGGTGGGCATTCACTCAGCTATGGTCCCGAGAGCAACCTTCACCGCTGGGGTTCGAGATGCGGCACGTCAAGCCATATCCCGAGTTCGTGATCAATACAACAACAAGATGGACAACTCTCCGTATGCTTACTGTCCCCGCAGAACCCGGGGAAGTGACGAGCTGTTCGTGAAGAGCACCTTTGGGGAAAACCCCAAGCTACGAGAACAAGTTGCCCTTACCATGGCTTTGGAGGACGAGCTCAACTGTGCTTTATAGGAGTTGGGGGAAGTTCGCCAGCACCTTGCCTTCGTCTCCGCTTCCCTTGAGGATGAACAAGATGCAAATCAAGGAGAATCTGAAGATGATGAAGAGGACTTATCTATCCACTCACCCCCGCACAAGAGGATCTGCTTCAACACCCCCGCTGCCTCTGAGGATGGATCAGTTGATTCCTCCCCCTCAGGGTCCCGCACTAGAGAGGAGTCCCAGTAGTGTAGTCTTTCCATAGTAGTCTTTTCCTTATTAGAACCTAGCGTCGATGTAATCGTTAAGGGTAATATTAATGTTAGTGTGAGCTTTGTTATGGTGCTAAGTGTGCTATTTGGAGTTTTGCTTGAGTGCTGATGCGAGCTGTGGGATGCTTTGGCACTTTGTCCACAGACGCATCTTTATTTCTATATAATATAGATGGGTTCCTTTAGTTAAACTTCTTCAGACTTGCTCATCTGCTTCTGTTCTTTTCTTCAACCCTAACCAGATGGTTAACACAAGGAGGAGCATTAACACTCAAGAGGAGAACAACAACAACAACCAGAATCCACCCCCGCCCCCTCCATCAACCTTAGAGCAGCAGATGGCTATGCAAACTCAAATCTTGCAAGCTTTAGCTCAAACAATGGTGCATATGCAACAACAACAACCAAATCATGTTCCTCAATCACATCAACCATCAAGGCTTGGAGAATTCAAACGAACTCAACCCCCAGTCTTCAGTCATGCAGTAGAACCAATGGATGCAGATGATTGGCTGAAGGATATAGATAGGAAGCTACACGTTGCACAGTGTAATGATAGGGAGATGGTTCTCTACGCCTCACATCAACTCACTGGTCAAGCCCTAGATTGGTGGGAAGCCTACTGCGCAGCACATGAAAACCCTGCAGCTATCACATGGATGGAGTTTAAAGCTAGTTTCCGCACCCATCATCTTTCTTCTGGGGATGTACGTCTGAAGAAGAAGGAGTTCATGAGTTTGAAGCAAGGACCCATGACCGTAAGGGAGTATCTGACCAAGTTCACTCAGTTATCCAGATACGCACCAAATGAAGTGGACACGGAGGAGAAGAAACAGGAACGTTTCTTGGAAGGCTTGAATGACGCCATAGAGTATGCTTTGCTACCCCAGGAGTTTCCCAATTTCCAAGCTTTGGTAAACAAAGCCTTAATGGTTGAGCACAAGCGCCGCCAGCTGGAAGAGAAGAAGAGGAAGATGTCATTCCAAGGACAAGGAAGCAACACACGATCCCGTGGAGCTACACAGATGTCTCCACAAGGCCCCATGTTTCGTTCCAACGTTCAGTATCGGGCTCAGACACAAAACTCCGTTCAGCGCTCCAACTACCAGACGCCCCGATCAACCCCACCGGCCACGCCCCAAAACAAGAACAGCCCAGCAACTCCAGGCTCGAACAAAGGATGTTTTTATTGTGGAGAAGAAGGGCACTATGTGAATAAATGCCCTAAGAAGACGCAAGATCTAGCCCGAACCAACAACACACCAAGGACAACTCCAACCCCAGGCCAGTCACGCAATGGAAGTCAGAACCCCAACCAGAATAATCATGGACAACAGAACTATGTGCATGGAAAGGTCAACCATGTCACAGCAGAAGAGGCTATTGGTGCTCAAGATGTGGTGTACGGTATGTTCCTCGTTAACTCCCGACCTGCATCTGTTTTGTTTGATTCTGGAGCTTCGCATTCTTTTATCACCATTCAGTATGTCGCAAAGCATGGATTGCCTATGGTTATGATGAAGAATAATATGTTTATTAGCTCGCCTGGGGGGAAAATGAAGGCAAAATATATATGTCTTAGGATGAGGCTTAGCATAAGGGAGGTAGAATTCCCCGCAAACCGTATAGTTCTGGAAACCAATGGTATAGACGTAATCCTTGGAATGGATTGGTTGGCCAAGTTTAATGGAGTTATAGAATGTGCCAGAAGAGCGGTTCACCTAACCAATGGAGAGGGTACCAAGGTGGAGTTCGTAACCATGGAACCAGCAACAGAGGATCAGTCTCTATATTCACTTGAAGTAACAACCCTTGAGCAGATCAAGATAGTTTGTGAGTTTCCCGATGTCTTCCCCGATGAATTACCAGGTATGCCACCTGATCGAGAAGTCGAGTTTGTCATTGAGTTGGTACCTGGTACGGCCCCTATAGCAAAAAGGCCATATAGGATGTCGGCCAACGACCTAGTCGAATTAAAGAAGCAAATTCAAGAACAGTTAAGCAAAGGCTTTATTAGACCCAGTGCATCACCTTGGGGAGCCCCAGTTCTCTTCGTAGATAAGAAGGATGGTAGCCGAAGGATGTGTGTAGATTACAGGGCACTTAATGAGGTAACCATTAAGAACAAGTATCCGTTGCCCCGGATTGAGGATTTGTTTGATCAGATGAGAGGAGCCCAGGTGTTCTCCAAGATTGATCTAAGATCAGGATACTATCAGTTGAAGATTCGACCGTCGGATGTACCAAAGACGGCTTTCAGTACTCGATATGGGCTATACGAGTATACAGTTATGTCATTCGGACTAACTAATGCCCCAGCCTACTTCATGAATCTCATGAACAAGGTATTCATGGATTATTTGGACAAGTTTGTGGTGGTGTTCATTGACGATATTTTAATCTTCTCCAGAAGCAAAGAAGAGCACGAGGGACACTTGAGAATTGTGCTACAGACACTCAGAGAACATCAGCTGTATGCCAAGCTTAGCAAGTGTGATTTTTGGTTAGACCAGGTCGCGTTCCTTGGCCATATTTTAACCGCCGGAGGTGTAGCAGTAGACCCTGGTAAAGTGAAGGATGTACTGAATTGGTTACCACCAACCACAGTATCAGAAATCAGAAGCTTCCTTGGATTAGCAGGGTACTATCGCCGTTTCATAGAAGGGTTCTCTAGGATAGCCCGACCCCTTACCTCTTTGCTTCAGAAGAATGTGGCGTTTAAATGGAGTCCTGCTTGCCAGGCAAGTTTTGAGGAGTTGAAGAAGAGATTGACTACGGCCCCAGTGCTAGTACTACCTGATATTAGCAAGAACTTTGACATCTATTGTGATGCTTCGCGACAAGGACTTGGATGTGTTCTCATGCAAGAAGGTCGAGTCGTGGCCTATGCGTCAAGACAATTAAGGAAGCATGAAGAACACTACCCCACACATGATTTAGAACTAGCAGCTGTGGTTCATGCCCTGAAGATTTGGAGGCATTACCTCATTGGAAAACGATGTGAAATATACACGGATCATAAGAGCTTGAAATATATTTTCACTCAACCGGATCTAAACCTTCGTCAGCGCAGATGGTTGGAGTTAATTAAAGATTACGATGTGGGAATACACTATCACCCAGGAAAAGCAAATGTTGTGGCTGACGCTTTGAGCCGGAAAGGTTACTGCAATTCTATGATGGTTCAAGATAATCAACCGAGGTTGTGGGAAGAGTTTGAAAAGCTCAACCTTGGATTTGTGGCAGACATGGAAACATCCACCATGGAGTTAGATTGTACCCTTGAACAAGAAATTAGGAAAGGTCAACTAGAGGACGAGAAACTCAAGGGAATTAGACAGCTTATTAAGGAGGATAAAGCTCCAGGTTTCACGGAAGATAGTCAAGGTACAATATGGTTCAACAAGAGAATTTGCGTACCTAACCGGGAAGATATTAAAAAAACGATTCTGAGAGAAGCTCACGAGTCAGCTTATTCCATTCACCCTGGGAGTACCAAGATGTATCATGATCTTAAGGATCGTTATTGGTGGTATGGAATGAAAAGAGAAGTTGCAGAGTATGTAGCTCTGTGTGATACTTGTCAAAAGGTCAAAGCAGAGCACCAGAGACCAGCAGGTTTACTGCAACCCTTGAAGATACCTGAGTGGAAGTGGGAAGAAATTGGAATGGACTTTATCGTTGGATTGCCCCGTACCCAGAGTGGATATGACTCTATTTGGGTGGTAATTGATCGCTTGACAAAGGTCGCCCATTTCATCCCAGTAAAAACCACGTATAGTGGAGCTAAACTAGCAGAGCTGTATATGTCAAGAATAGTATGTCTGCATGGAGTACCAAAGAAGATTGTCTCGGATAGAGGAACTCAGTTTACCTCTAAGTTTTGGCAAAAGCTACATGAGTCTATGGATACGAAGTTGAATTTTAGTTCTGCCTATCACCCTCAAACAGATGGACAAACAGAAAGGGTAAATCAAATATTGGAAGATATGCTGAGAGCATGTGCTCTTAAGTATGGAAAGAGTTGGGATAAAAGTTTACCTTATGCCGAGTTCTCGTATAACAACAGCTACCAGACAAGCCTCCAAATGTCTCCCTTTGAAGCCTTGTATGGGAGAAAATGTAGAACACCACTGTTTTGGAATGAGACAGGAGAGAGTCAGGTTTTCGGACCAGAGGTTCTACGAGATGCAGAAAAACAAGTTCAGGTGATTCGGGAAAATCTGAGGATTGCACAATCCAGACAGAAAAGCTATGCAGATAATAGACGAAGAGAATTGGTTTTCGAAATTGGGGATTTTGTCTATCTTAAGGTCTCGCCAATGAGGGGTCTCCGAAGATTTAAGATTAAAGGAAAGTTATCACCAAGATTCATCGGACCTTTCAAGATATTGGATAAAAGGGGAGAAGTGGCTTATCAGTTAGAATTACCACCTCAGCTGTCAGATGTGCATGATGTTTTTCATGTCTCCCAGTTGAAGAAGTGTCTTCGAGTACCGGAAGAGCAATTACCTATGGAAGAATTAGACGTTCAGGAAGATCTCTCCTATATAGAATACCCTGAGAAGATTCTTGAAAGATCGGAAAGAGTAACCAGAACCAAAGTAATCCCAATGTGCAAAGTACAATGGAGTCACCACTCGGAAGACGAAGCAACTTGGGAAAGGGAAGAAGATCTGAAAGCGGAGTTTCCTCACCTCTTCTCTGTTCCAGGTGAATCTCGAGGGCGAGATTCATTCCAAGGGGGGTAGGTTTGTAACACCCTAATTTTTCTCTAATTCCAAATTTTGTTCTTAATGGTTATTAAGGTTCAAATGAATTTAATTATTTTATTCTTAAAGAGAGAAAACCCTATTTTATAGGAAAGAAAAGGAAAATGACATAGGATATAAGTGAATATTGTGCATTCATGCTGAATTAGGCAAATAGTATTTTATTTGAATTCTTGATGAACTTATTTGAAGAGGTTTTGTTTGGATTTTTGAATTTGGAATTGGATTTGAATTCATAGGAAAAAAAAAGAATAAAACTTCTTTCGGGCTGCCTTTCTCCTTTTCGGCCCAACTCCTCGGCCTCGGCCCAGCCGCCCCTGCTTTCCCCTCCCACCTGGGCCTCAAGCCAGCCTCGGCCCAGTCGCGCGCGCGCCAGCCCACGCGCCAAGCCGCCCGCACCGAGTCGTCGACAGACGGGTCCCACTCGTCAGACCTTTCTTCCTCCTCAGTCGGATTCCGACGCAGAGACGGGAACGCGCCAGCCGCCGATTTCCGTTCGAATCCGAGGCCAAACCAAAACCGAAAGCTTTTGTAGAGATGCCAAATCAAAGCCCTGGGATCCCCTCTATCTCTAACCTACCATATCCCTAAGGACTCCGTGTTTAAACGGGGAAACCGAGCTCGGATTTGGTCCTCCGCCGCTGTGTCCGAGTCAAACGCGTTGCGCCGTCGCCCTGGACACCCCGAGCCTCCTATATAAGTAGAGCCTCCCTCCCCGAACACATCTCAACCGGAATTCGCCAAAACCCGAGCCTTAGACACCGAGTTCAGAGGTCGCTGCGCCGCCCTCGCCGCCGCTTCTGCCGAGCTCGCCGCCACGCCGTTCCAGAGCAACACAGAGCATCCCGAGCCCACCATCGCGAGTGCCTGCCACCACAGAAGCTTGTCCCATCGTCGATTTGATCTCTACGCCACTGGAGAGCCTTCTCCGACGAGTTCCCGAAGCCGCCGCCGCCCCCTTCCGTCGCCGACACCCTTCCCGTGCCGCGCAGCCTTCGGTAAGCCCCAAAACGAGATCGTCGTTCCCTCCTGATGCTTTTTCGCCGCTTATCGTCGTGATCCGAGGCCGGCGACGAGGTTTGCGCTTGTCTCCGGTGAGTCGCCGCCGTGCCCGAGCTCAGCTCCGTCGAGAACCTCTCCGCCGACCATCCCCTTTGAGCTCAACCGTTGGATCTAACCTCATCGGCCCAGATTAGATCTAATCGTACCCCTTCGGTCAACCAATCAGTAGCCGCCACGTGTGGTCACTTAACACAGTCAGCGGTCATGCCATGTCACCCATCCACCTCAGCCGCCACCTCAGCCTTTCTGCTGATGTGTCACCCTTGTCACCATGCCACGTCAGCCTGAGCTACCCAGTCAGTAATTCAAACCTTTTTCTGTATAAAAATAAATCTGTTAATTCCTTTAATTGGTAAATTTGCATTTTAGCCCCTGAACTTTTCTGAAATAACAAAAAGAGCCCTGTCTTTTTACAGTTAGGTCCTTATACTTTTTCATATTTACATTTTGGTCCCTCTGTTTTTACAAAAAGGTCCCTGGACTTTCTGATAATTCAATTTAAGTCCTTTTTCTTTTTCCAGATTTAACCCTAGACTTGTCTTAGCCCTAACTTTTCCATCGTAACTCCGATTTAAGCGATTCTTGCGTCGATGGATTCGTTTTTCAGTGCTCTTTCTTGTTAGCAAGTTTTTATCTCGTTGTTCTTTTGTTTTATGCTTTGTTCTTAGTGTATCTTGTTTGCTTGTTTGCCGGTAATTGTGCGATTAGCCGACGACGTCCCGGATCAATTTGAAGAACATCAAGACCAGGAGCAAGAATACACTGAGCAGCAGCAAGGAGAAGGCAAGTGTCCTTGATCATATTGAACCTATGTTTTTAAATGTTTTGTTTTACAAAACTGCATGCAATGTCTGTGATTATGATGGGTAGTCACCTATGTTAGGGTTTTCCCTAGATATTCCCTTATCATCCCTTGGAACCTAGATGGTTTATGGTTAGGAGTCTTTTATGAGTAGATTGCTTAGCCATGCTTTTGGGATACTAGGAAGTGTCATAATTTTGACTAATGAACATATACAGTAATGATGATTAATATGATAATGTTTTAGCAACATGGAACCTTAGGCCTTGAGCAAAGTGATTTTGATGGTTGTCATGGTTATGATGTTGGTTTAGTGTTTGCTCAAGTAACCTAAGTAAGGACCGGTTCGTGGAGCGACAACCCAAGAAGTAGCGTACCAACCACGAGGCTGATATGGGTAAAGTGTGACATACTGATTAGAGTCTGTCCAGTGTGCGTTGGGTCAGCACAAAAGGGGGCTTCTGGGTAGGAGCTGTTGCTTGCGTAAAGCCTGGCGGTGAAACCTAGTGGGCAGACATGCACTGGATTAGTCTCTGGTTAGTGGAAAGTGTCATACAGTGATTCTTGGCGACACACCACTGGCGTGTGTTAAGTGTCTTGCAAACACGGCAACATGGAATTCACTGACTCGTGGGTAAAGTTGGACAACCTCTGCAGAGTGTAAAACTGTTATAACAGCCGTGCTCACGGATATGAGAGACTTGGATCCTCACATGATTAGATGGTGGTTGGGTATTGACTCTGGTACAGGGAGTACTAGATGTTGTGGTCTTGGTCTTAGTGCGGGGAGCACAAGACGGATGTGATATGCAGGGTGGGGAGCCTTGTATGCTAGTTGATGGATTGTCGGGTTACATTCGTTTAATATATGTCTAATGCTTTTGAGTCCAAATGTGTTATTTTTCATTACTCGCATTTACGCAAATAATACCTTGTGTTAGCCTATTCTTGATATAAGCCTGCATGTCATTATTTTCCCACACTTGCTGAGTACATTATGTGCTCACCCTTGCTTTCTCCTACCAAAAACATATGCTGCTCAGTGGAAGACTTTGAGGATTTCCAAGACGACGACCTGGTGTTCTAAGGAGCGTATCTTCCAGTCGATGCCTGTGGAGTCTTGGTCGCCAATGCTTTCTTTCCGCTGCCGTCGTTTAGATGATGTCGTTTAGGTTAAATTTTGAGTTTTGTTTAGGTAAAGTCTTTTATTGTAAGAGGTGAACGTTTAAATAAATAAAGTATTGCTTTTGTTACTTCACCTATGATGTCCTTATGTGTGTTAAACTTCCTGGGCACACATAAGCCGCACTTGGTTTTGGCCGTTAAAACCGGGTGTGACAGAGGTTCAAAAAGACGCTGATGGTGTAGGCCTAGCCCTACGTGAACTCTTTCTTTGGCCTCGTAACTTCTAGACTGATGCTCCTCAGGGCCCCCCGCATTGATAGGAAGGCATCCCTCAAAAAACCACGGGTTGTTCACTCTGCTCCCAACTACTTAGCACTTCGGGCAACGAGCGCAACCTTCTCCTACTGAAGTGCACACCTCGTCTCCTTCTCACCGGCCACCAGCTTCTCTAGCCTGGCACATCTATGGTCTATCACCTCTTTCTTTGTGATCAGTTTGCGGATGGAGGCAAAGAGGCTAGTGACCAGGGAGAGCGGGTCAGGTGCTAGAGCAGGTGCTACGAGAAATGCCACAGATGGCTCTGCAGCTATGGAGGCCACTGCAGGTGACCCCGGTGTTGGGGTCGTAGGTGTCCCAAGGGCTGAGGCGTCTAGCTGGGGTGGCAGAGGAGGAGTTGCAGTCAGAGTTGTTGAGGGGGTCAAGGACCTACGACAATAGCAAATTGTGGAATCAAGGAAAGAACACGAAGTGTCTGCGCCTAACCGAAGAGCTTGCCACATGGTCGGAGTGGTGAGCACAACGCTGATCCTTGCAAAGCTACTAAGAATAGGCGAAGGGGAGGTCGTAGCTTCTAGAGAGCTACTAGTGGTCGGCATCTCACGGACGTGTTTGGATGTTTTTGTGGACACCGGATCCATCACCGACCACTTACCCCCTTGCCAAGAGGCTTGATGAGTAGCAACCAGAGTGCCCTCGACTAGTTCGATGGAAGGTTGGGCGCTCCTCTGCTTGCCAACACTGCTTTCAAGACCTCCACTTGTGGTCGGTACCGCGACCAGGTTGGTTGTCAGCTGTCACACCCAAAAATTTCAATTTTGGGATGTGAATAATTTAAAACAATATAATAGCATTTTATTATTTATTGAAAAATCTTTCCTAACTTTTGGCATTGTAAAAATATTTTATTTTCGGTGAAAAAATATTTTATTTGGGTTCAAAGCTTGTCAAAATGCCTCTCTGAAATTTTCCTGGATTTATTTGAGTGTAATTGCTATTTATTTGGATTTTATTTTTGCTTTTGTTATTTTCTCTGAAAATAATTTAATTCCTAAAACCTTAAAATCCTCTTGAACCGAATCTAACCAAACCCAGGCCCAAATTCTAAGCTAAGCCCAGCCCATAACCTATCTAACCCAACCCAACACTCACTCTTCACCCCCTTTTTTTCTTCTGCCTAGGTCGAAGCCCATTCCTTCGTTCTTCGGCTGAGCTGGCCGAAGCCCAGCCCAGTCTCCCTCTCTCCTCTCTCTGTCGTGCTAGGCCCAAGAATTAGTTTCTTCCTCCTGCTCCCGCTCTCTCCCCCAACCGCCATCACCGCACATTCTCCACCACGCGCCCCTCTCCACAACCTCCCTCTCCTGCCTATAAAACCCCTACTTAGCTCCCTTGTTTGGTTCCGCACCCCATCTGCCACCTTTTTCCCTCACCCCCGCATCCAGTTGCCACCGTTGCCTTCTTCTTCTTCATCTCCAGCAACTGAGCGCCGTCATAGCCGTTTGCTATCATCAAGCTGCCTTCATCTACCCCGACCTCCTCCTCGGCACTGCAAGCCATTGAGTAACCTCCCTGACGGCTCCTTGTCGATGATCCGCGCTGAGAGCACCCCCTTCGATGAGCATCTTTGCCGGCGACTACATCTCGTCATCGTCCTGCCTCTCCACGCCACATCTGTCGAAGCCAAGCCCATATACGGCTTCCTCAAGTTCGTGCGGTGCCAAGGCGCTTTTTCCCCTACCAACCCTGACCACCACAACCCTGCTGCCATCAGCCGTAGTGTGTCACCACCGCCATCCTCGTCGGCACGACCATCTCCAAGCGCCACCACATCGGTCTCCCCCTCGGTGAGCTCTCCATCTTCTCCTCTCTATTTTGCGCTATTCCCCATCAAGGTTGGTGCCCTATAGTGCTTGCGTTCGTTACTCTGGTGAGACCCAAGGCGATGCCACCGTTTCCATCGCCGTCGGCCGCCAACACCCACCAATCACTCCAGCCTTTAGATCTCACACGGACAGCCCTGATTAGATTGGGGCGTACCCCTTCTTTTGGTCCTAGCTAGCACATCATAATCTGACATGGCGCACCCAGTCAGTGCCACGTGCCTACCACCTTAGTAGCCTAGTTAGCCCTTTTGCATAGTCAACATTACCTTTTATTCTAATTCCTTTCTCTTTATTGTGTTAGCTTGACCTCATCATTGTGTAATAAATCCCTTTTCTAATAATTCCAATAATTCTTGAAATTAGGTCTTTTTATAGTTTAGCCCCTAGATTCTCCTATTTTTAACAAAATACCCTTCTCAGTACTGTTGTTTATAAATAGTCCTACCTTTTTACAGAAAGACCCCTATAACTTTAAATATTTATAACATTTTTATGTGAGCTCTATTTTAAACGATTCTTACGCTCTCGCGATCGTAGTAATGAGTACTTTCTGTTAATAGACTTTTTATAGTACTTTGCTACTATTTGGTATACTGTTCTTAGTGTTTACTATTGTTGTTTGTCGATAGTCCCCGCGATTAGTTGATAACGTTCCGGAATAGTTCGAGGAACTTCAAGATCAAGATTTTGAGGATCACTGAGCAGCATCCAGGCAAGTGTCCTTGAGCACATTGATCCTATTATAGGAAAGTGTATCTTTTACATTCTAGATGCATGCTTGTCAATATGAATCCCATGTCTAGGATTTATTAGTACTTTCCATGATTATCCTTGTCTCTTGTGTTGCAGTCTTTGTGTTAGGGGTAGCAATGCTTAGTCATGCTGTCGAGTTGGGTGGGTTAAGTGTTAATCTGATTAATGGACTATGCAACATGAACCGGGTTGGGTAATCTTTTGTAGCAACATGGATTATAGGGATCAAGGTAGGTAGGTTGGTTTGGTTTGTATGGTTGCTGTGTTCGCATTGGGAATTTGCGAGTACTTGCTTTAGATTCTAAGGATCAGTTCTTGAAGCCTTTAACCTGGTTGAACAACACAACCATGAAGCTTATATGGGTACGGCCTAACTAATTAATTAGATGTCCTTCTTATTCTGTACACACAAGTGGACGGTTGAGTGGCACAAGAGGGGGCCTCTGCAGTGGACGGAATGCCTGTTAGCGCTGAAACCTTAGTTGGTGCATATGGATTTGGATGTGCTTTATAAAGGCCTTGTAGTGAGACTCCAGCTCTACACCCTAGAAGTGTGAAGAAAAATAGAAATCATGACTCATGGGTAAAGTGTGCAACCTTTGTAGAGTATACAACTAATCGATCAGCCGTGCTCATGGTCAAGAGCGGGCTTGGACTTCTTCATGATTAGTGGGGATCTTGGATCGTTGGTTCTGGTAGTCGGATGAAATCCTATGAGCTACTTCTGTTAATGTTGGTGTTATCACACATAGTAAATAGGACTGCTATGTCTTTTGAGTCCTAGATTAGGATGGCAAGATGCAGTAAACCTGAGTCAAGCCTTTCTTTTCTTAAGCCTTCGTGTCATGCTTTGCCACACATGCAGAGTATGATATGTACTCACACTTGCAATTTCCAATAATAAATACTGCTCAGTTGAAGAAGACTACGAGGAGATCAAGGAAGTTGAACACTACAATGAAGACAAAGCATCCTAGGTCGCGTTGCCCCTAGTCGATTTCTTATGGTGTGCCCTGAAGCTTTCATTGGAGTTTTCTCTTATTCTTCTGCTATTGTTTAAAACTCCAGTATTTGTTTCAATAAAGCTATTTTTATTCGATATAGTATTGTTTATCACTGATGACGTCACTATATTTATGATGAAACTGATTCTGGCATACATGTAGTTTACATCCGATTTGGGTCTTGTAAAATCGGGTGTGACAGAAGTGGTCTCTGAGCTATATGTTAGCTGTAGTAGCATGACCATAGTTAGTAAGGACGTTTAGTAGACTTCTTGATAATCCCACTAGAGAAGACAAAGATCTGCTTTGGAAGACTGCCCTTAACGATTAAGATATTCCACTCACTTATGTGACCTTTTTGTTTAGTGAGTGAAAGCCAATCCTTTTATGCAAGGAGTTAGTAAACGTTGCAGGGTGTTTTCTTAACAAACATTTTTTAAGGGGGTAGCTGATCGCAAGACAAACCCTAAGGCGACATGCTCTTTCTTCTAACCTCTCTAGACCACCTAAATCTCGGGGCAAGATTTCTTTTAAGCGGGTAGGTTTGTCACATCCCAAACTTTCAATTTTGGGATGTGAATAGTTTAGAAAGAGTTTATTTCCAGTGATAAAATATTTTATTTGGGTTCAAAGCTTTTCAAACAGCCTCTTTGAAATTTTCCTAGATTTATTTGAGTGTAATTGCTATTTATTTGGATTTTTTTTTTGCTTTTATTGTTCTTTGTAAATGAATTTCTAAAACCTTAAAATCCTCTTGGACCAAATATTAACCAAACCCAAGCCCAAATCCTAAGTTAACCCTAGCCCACAACCTATCTAACCCAACCCAACACTCACTCCTCACCCCCTCTCTTTCTTCCGCCTGGGCCGAAGCCCATTCCTTCATTCTTGGGTTGAGCTGGTCGAAGCCCAGCCCGCTCTCCCTCTCTCCTCTCTCTGTTGTGCTGGGACCGCGCATCAGATTCTTCCTCCTCCTCCCACTCTCTCTCCCCAACCGTTGCCACTGCACATTCTCCACCTCGCGCCCCTCTCTGTAACCTTCCTTTCCCGCCTATAAAACCCCCACTCGGCTCCCTTGTTTGGTTCCGCATCCCATCCACCGCCTTTTGCCCTCACCCTCGCATTCAGTCGCCACCATCACCTTCTTCTTCATCACCTCTGGCAGCCGAGCCCCATCGTAGCCGTTTGCTGTCACCGAGACACCTCCATCTGCCCTGACCCCCTCCTCGGCATAGCAAGCCATCGAGCAACCTACCTGATGGGACCTCGTCGATGATCCGCACTGGGAGCACCCCCTTCGACGAGCATCTTCACCGACGACCACATCTCCTCATCATCCTACCACTCCACGCCACATCTATCCAAGGGGAGCCTGTCTACAGCTTCCTCAAGTCAGTGTGGTGCTAAGGCACTTCTTCCCCGTCAACCCCGACCACCGCAACCCCACTGCCATCAGCTGCAGTGCACCGCCACCCACCATCCTCGTCGACACGACCATCTCTGAGCGCCACCACATTGATCTCCCCCTCGGTGAGCTCTCCATCTTCTCCTCTCTATTTTGTGTCGTTCCCCGTCAAGGTTGATGCCTTGTAGAGCTTGCGCGCATTACTCCGGCCTTACTCTGACGTGACCTGAGGCGACACCACTGTTTCTATCGCCACCGGCTGCCAACACCCCCCTAACCACTCCAGCCTCTAGATCTCACACGGATGACCCTGATTAGATTGGGGTGTACCCCTTCTTTTGATCCCAGTCGGCACTTCATAATTCGACATGGTGTGCCCAGTCAGCGCCACATGTCTGCCACCTCAGCAGCCCAGTTAGCCCTTTTGCACAGTCAGCATTACCTTTTATTCTAATTACTTTCTCTTTATTGCGTTAGCCTGACCTCATCATTGCGCAATAAATCCCTTTTCTAGTAGAGAAATAATTCCAATAATTCCTGAAATTAGGTATTTTTATAGTTTAGCCTCTAGATTCTCCTATTTTTAACAAAATACCCTTCTTAGTACTGTTGTTTACAAATAACCCTGCCTCTTTACAGAAAGACCCCCATAACTTAAATTTATAATTTTTTCATGTGTGCTCCATTTTAAACGATTCTTACGCTCACGCGATCGTAGTAATAAGCACTTTCTGTTAGTAGGCTTTTTATAGCGCTTTGCTACTGTTTTGTATATTGTTCTTAGTGTTTTCTTTTTGTTGTTTGTTGGTAGACCCCACAATTAGTCAATAACGTTTCGGAACAATTCGCGAGATTTCGAGATCAAGATTTTGAAGATCATTGAGCAGCATCTAGGCAAGTGTCTTTGATCACATTGATCCTATTATAGGAAAGTGTATCTTTTACTTTCTAGATGCATGGTTGTCAATATGAATCACATGTCTAGGACTTATTAGTACTTTCTATGATTATACTTGTCGCTTGTGTTGTAGTCTATGTGTCAGGGGTATCAATACTTAGTCATGCTATCGAGTTGGGTTGGTTAAGTGTTAATCCGATTAATTGTCTATGCAACATGAACCGGGTTGGGTAATCTTTTGTAGCAACATGGATCATAGGGATCTAAGCAGGTTGGTTTTGTTGGTATGGCTGCTATGTGTGCATTGGGAATGTGCGAGTACCTGCTTTAGATCCTAAGGACCGGTTCTTGAAGCCTGTAACCCGGCTGAACAGCGCAACCACATGGCTTATATGTGTACGGTCTGGCCAATTAATTAAATGTCCTCCTTATTCTGTACGCACCAGTGGACGCTTGAGTGGCACAAGAGGGGGCCTCTGTAGTGGATGGAATCCCTGTTAGCGATGAAACCTTAGTGGGTGCATATGGATTTGGAGGCGCTTTATAAAGGCCTTGTAGTGAGACCCTGGCTCTACACCCCAGAAGTGTGAAGAAAAACGGGAATCATGACTCGTGGGTAAAGTGTGCAACCTTTGCAGAGGATAAAATTAATCGATCAGACATGCTCACGGTCAAGAGCAAGCTTGGACTGCTTCATGATTAGTGGGGATATTGGATGGTTAGTTCTGGTAGTCGGGTGGTGGTAACCCGATGAGTTGGTAGCCGGATATGGAATATCTAGTGGGTCTGGTAGTCAGACGGATTCCGATGACTTGCTTCTCTTAATGTTGGTGTCGTCACACATTGTAAATAGGATTGCTATGTCTTTTGAGTCCTAGAATAGGATGGCATAGATGCAATAAACCTGAGTCAAGTCTTTCTTGTCTTAAGTCTTCATATCATGCTTTCCTACACTTACAGAGTATGATATGTACTCACACTTGCTATTTCCAATAAGAAATGCTGCTCGGTTGAAGTAGACTACGAGGAGATCAAGGAAGCTGAAGACTATAATGAAGACAGAGCATCCTAAGTCGCGTTGCCCCCAGTTGATTGCCTGTGGTGTACCCTAAAGCTTCTGTTGGAGTTTTCTCTTGTTCTTTCACTGCTGTTTAAACTCTAGTATTTGTTTTGATAAAGCTATTTTTATTCGATATAGTATTGTTTATCATTGATGATATCACTACATGTATGATGAAACTGATGCTGGAATACATGTAGTTTACATTTGATTTGTTCTTGTAGAATTGGGTGTGACATCGGCGAGCCAGTACTAGGCGAGGCAGAGATTGGTTGGGCACTAGGATGGGTGTCTCAGCAAGCCTCTCTCCCTGAGGCAGCCTCGGGGACCTTCATGACCTCGTCGATTATCGGGTGCAGGACATCGACCTTAGGAAGACCCTGTAGCGGCACAAACCGTGAAACCTAAACCTAGGAGAAGGCATAGGGGTAGAAATTTTGGGAAATACCAAACTTACCCTCCTGAGCTGTGCTCTTTCCGATGAGGGAAGATCGTGCAGCGGAGGGGTTCCACCAGAGGACCGTCTTTCCTCAGGGTAGTTGATACTAGGTTTCAGACCTGCGAATTGATGGCTCCATCTGTAAGATCTAGATAAAAGGGGAGATGCGAGAGGTCACACACCTAACAAAAAACACCAGGGAAATGGTTGCGATATTACCTTAGGGGCTCTCCCAGGTGATGTCTCCTGGCCTGGCGTACTGGAATGCTAGATGTGCTCACCTCTCCAATGGGCATGACCGGCGCTTGATGAAGGCGCAGATGGCATCTCCCCGCATCAGCCCAGCCTCTTGGAGCTGGCCGATTCATTTGGTGAGGATCAGCAGCTTTGGAGTTGTCGTGGGGGCGCTCCCCTAGTTGTCGATGACCAGCACCGGCATGCTCGGCATGCAGAGGTTGTCCAAGGAGTTGTCTGTTGCAAGGTAGGACCACTCTTCCTTTAAACTTGTTCATGATGACTTGAGGCCCACCTCAATATAGGAGTCTGTGGCACCATTGTGGAGGCAGAACCTACAGCTTCTAGTGGCTGGCCCAGTCACTGACCGACATGTATAAAAGAACCAGAAGAGATACATGGATGGTTCAACCCCAACGAAGTTCTCAAACAGATGAGCAAAGATGCTCAGCATGATAATGGAATTATGGTTGAGATGGAGGTGGCAGATGTTGTGGAAGGAGATGATGGTGGTAAAAAACTCGGAGAAGGGAGGCATGGGGCCAACCAAGAAGAAGGAGACAAACATCATAATCCCCCCTAGCGGGGACCAGGCGTGCTCTCCTCGGAGCCATATCCTGAAGACAGGCAGCGGGTGAGTTGGTTGGCATCGTGCATTTGCTTCGGCCTCACCGCATCACACTTAGATTTGGGAAGATGGGCTCACTGCTGGTGCGTGCCATCGGGAGACTGAGGGGGGCTGCATTGGTGGCAAGAACAGAGGTGGAGATGAAGAGCTCTGGGCATGGAAGCTTGGAGACAGAGGGAGGTAACAGAGAGGCTCAGGAGGAACCTCAGCGCTCCAATTTAAAGGGCGCCATGTTACCTCAACCATCGCAAGGTTCTTTCCTCTCGAAATTTGAAAGGCCGCACTTGGGAAAATGAAATTCCCTTGGGTCCAGTGGCATTCATTTCTCCATACCACATTCTCTTCCTCCATCCCTCCCTCTCTCTCTCTCTCTCTCTCTCTCTAGATGTTTATCCTCTCATCAGGGTGTGGTTTCCTGAGTTGACCACAAAAGTGTGCCGCATCGACGCCCACTCCCTAGGCAAACATGTGCTCACCTAGGTCCCAAGTGGTGCGCCTGGACGCGAATATGACCACAAGACACTTAGCGACTACAAGCCGCTACGATAAACCACTCAGTCCACCACATCCGTGATGGAGCTTGGGGGCTACTGTCAGTGTAATAGGTAAAGGGGTGCCCCACTTGGAGGGCACCACACTGCCAAATGTCAACTAGTGGATGATATCCTCAAGACCATGGCCTCACCGCACAACCAAGATGGAGCTCAGTTGACCAGCCCCCTAGCGAAGGATAAGGCCTTGCGACTAGCCCCTGCTGATCGCAAAAGGCAGGTACTCACCTAACCAGTAAAATCACAATAAATGATGTCCACTCAACCTTTTTCCTTCCCCATGCACCTCGTTTCGGCAAGCATGGTCGTGGGAAGACGTAAAGTTAGAGTGACTTGTCCCAGGCATTTAATATTATTGAATGGCCTTGCAGGCAAATGTGACAACATTTGGTGGACATGACAAGGCCTGCAGGATGACTAGAGTAGGTTGGGCGTGCCTACCCCCTGTCATGATGAGCTAGGAGTAGGTTTGCTATAGGGTTTTGGCCCTGTCCATTTGTACACTCTCCTTTCCCCTATTATGTAAAGGGGAGGGCCCGACTTGCAAAGGGACTCAAGAAAAAACTAGTTCATCCGATCCATAAGAAAATACATAGGACGTAGAGTTATTATCCAACAGGAGGTCTGAACCTAGATAACTCCTAGCGTCCATTTGATCCCTCCACAAGAAACATAGATCAACACACCTATTGTTTGGTACACCCAAGATTCATTGCAGCATTCCTTGACAAGTGGGATGACAGGGAACCTTGGGATTAGGATCAATGTAGATCACCTGAGTTCCAAATTCACGCTCAAGTATGTGGATGAGGGCTCACTTTAGGGCCACCGCCAAGCCCTTCTTTGCCCACATAGCATCATAGGAGGATATTGGCGACGCCTATGGGGATGAGGTGGTCGAGGAGAGCTTTTTCCTTTTTTTTCTTCTGAGGAGAGTGAAGAAAAAGGAGACAAAGGCCTATTTCACATTTTTTTTAGTAAAGAACTGACAAGATTCTATGGACAAACATCGAGTTCAAAATGGTTTTTTCCCATTTTGAATTATATTAGTTTATTGGAAAATTACAAAAATATAATTCACAATGGGAAAATTACAAATATAGGTGCCAATCGGCATTTGAAGTGCCGACATCCCATTTGGCAGACAAGTGGAGGTGAGACAAGCGGCGCCGACAAGCCTTGTCATCACACCAACCTTCGACAGGTCCCTCTCATCCTAGCTCTGCATGCAAACAGGGTGGTTAGCAGGTAGCTACCTAGCCAACACACCCATTGGTTGTTGCAAAGCCGAGAGGTTTGTTGGCACATGGATTGCAACCACGTTTATTTTTCGGAGTTTTTTTTTGCAACAATGCAAAATTTTATTTGGCAACAATACAACATGGATAAATAATAGAGGATCATGATTCATTTATTGTGAAACCCAACAAAGGGTTTACTGAGTCGAGCGGGGATATTTTCTTCTTCTAGCACGCTATGCTTCAAGCTCAACCTCTTCTTAGCGATGAAGGGTAGTTTGGTGCTTCTGTAGCAGTTCTTCTCGCCTTTGCAGTTCATCATCGTGCCTCTTAAGTTTAGCCTCACGGTGCTATCATTCTATGTCCTGCATGAGAAGTTCCTCCTCTTATCGCTTGCATTCTTATTCATGTCGATGATGTTCCTCACGCCTTGCACTACGTGCTTACTGCCTCTGGCATGCTTCCTCCATTCTCAAGACTTATTCCTCTTTCGTTTTGGCCTCTGTGATGCCATCACCATCTTTCTGGGGGCTCACAATGTTGATCCATTGCATGAAGTAGCAAGACTATAGTTGATAGAAGTGTCGTTGGTAGCATGAATTCTGATGTTTGGAAATAAGGTAAATATGAAACTTACCATGAAATCGAGGTCTAAGTCCAGGCACATGAAGTATCTCCTACCGTAGGTGGCCACTTTGATGGATGTCGCAATCTTAGCTCGGTGATCATAGGAGCATATTGAACGTTCATGCCACTACGGAACTCTGCGGGGGTTGATCCTCCAGGAAGCCATGTGAATGAGGTAAGTTTTGTTTCCTGGAATGGTTTGGTTGAAGTGAGGGCGACTCCTTTTGTAGAGTACATGTGTATTGTATGTGCACTACTGTATGGAAATAGTCACATAATAAAGTTGGCATGATAATTATGACAAGTACTGAGTCCAACAGTGTGTTGTTGTTTCATATGTTATTTTATGTGCTTCCGTGTGGTGTCATTTCGTTCTGAAAAGCATAGCAATGTGGCGCAACAGATAACAATGTGATGGACCCAAGGAATCCAATGTGCTCCTCTAGTGATAATATGTGATTAATTTGTAGCACAACACTGATATTGATACATTGGGGAAATACATCACTTGTAGGGAATGATCTATTCACTACATAAGAAACTATCAAAGGAGACACGTCATTAGTGACGGTTCCTCAGTACCCTTCACTAGTGCACTATTAGAGATGGGTCCAGTGCCGACCCGTCACTAATGTGTGGCCAGGGCCGGGACCATCACTAATGAGGGTTCATTAATGATGGTGAGGAAACGGCCCGTCACTAAAGATATTAGTGACGGGTCACATTAATGTCTGTCACTAATAATTCAGTCATTAATGGCAGGTATATGGGGCACACGTCATTAAATGTAGCCATTAGTGATGGGTCGTTATGTGACCCATCAGTAATATTAAAGTAATTAGTGATGGGTTGTAGTTATTACCGTTACTAATAATTGACTCATTAGTGATGGGTGTCCTTATAACCCGTCACTAATTTATGTCACTGCTATCTGCTCGACCACTCTTATTCGCCCTTTTCTCTCTGTCGACCACTCTCATCTCCGCTCATGTCCGCTTGCGTCCTCCTCCCACCGTCGCTGTCGTTCGCACCTTGCCGCCAACGCTGCTGCGATCCTCCCCCATCAACCACAACCCGATGTACGCTGCCGCCCCCTCTACCCACTAGGGTTAGGGCGATGAATCAAGGTAGTGGCGGGGGGCCGTTGCCGTCACCGTGGAGGACTTAGATGGATCCCGACAACTCCTCCATCGACTCATGCATCAGGAGTACACTACTCTCCAGGCATTCCCCCACTGGCGTTCCCCCACTAGCCACGATCGAGACTGATCATAGTAACCTCTTTTCTTTTTCTCCCTCATTGTTAGGCTCATAGTAACACTCATTATGACACAACAATTTAATTGAGTTTATAGTACATTAGGCTCAATTCATATCATCCTATCATGTAGGTGTTGAAACCGATCCTATGGCTTAAAGAGGTAATCCCTGCGATAGGTGGTACTGTACCTTTGGTGCAATCCATCCTAGATGGAAGGAATTTTGTGAAGCTATCTATCTATTTTGACATACGTTCAAGGGGAGAAAGTAATGGGGATATCACTCTTAGGGTCTGTGGCAAGGCACCATCGTCTGAAAGAAACACCATTGAAGGGTGCCTGAAAGTGCTTAAGGAGCATAGGTTCTTTTTGCCTGACTACAACTATTTTCGAATAAAAGCGCTTAGATCCTACCATGGAGCATCTTTGGTTAAGCTTTTATGGCCCCGGAGTGGACTTCACTGTTGAAGGCAACTTCCAGGATGATATAAGGTTTCATTTAAGTGGAAATAAATCAGCTAATAAAACCTTGTTTACTGTCTATGGTAAAGCATCGGGTCATCCATGCCAAGAGAAAGAGAGTGCACTAATTCATGAGCTAATGTATATCGATGAAGTACTAGGATACATATCACACCCGGTTTTAACGGACAAAACTAAGTGCGGCTTATGTGTGCCCAGGAAGTTAACACACAAAAGGACGTCATAGGTGAAGTAGCAAAAGAAATACTTTTATTAAATAAATGTTCACTTCTTACAGAATAAAGACTTCACCTAAACAACCTCAAACATTAAACTAAACGACAACATCTAAACGACGGCAGCGGGACGAAAAGCATCGGCGACCAAGCACTCCACAGGCACCGACTGGAAGACATGCTCATAGAACACCAGGTCGTCGTCTTGGAAATCTTCAAAATCTTCCATTGAGCAGCATATGTTTTTGTTGGAGAGAGCAAGGGTGAGCACATAGAGTACTCAGCAAGTGTGGAAAAATAATGATATGCAGGCTTAAATCAAGAATAGGCTAACACATGGTATATTTGCGTAAATGCAAGTAATGAAAACACATTTGGACTCAAAAACATTAAGCAGTTATTAAATGAATGTAATCCAAACAGTCCAGCTTCCACCATACAAGGCTCCCCACCTTGCACACCACTCCCTGTACCAGGACCATAACCAACTAGTACTCCCTGTACCAGAACCACAACCAACACCTTCTAATCATGTGAGGATCCAAGTCTCTCATATCTATGAGCACGGCTGTTATATCAGTTTTACACTCTACAGAGGTTGTCCATCTTTTCCCACGAGTCAGTGAATTCCATGTTGCCATGTTTGCAAGACACTTAACACACGCTAGTGGTGTGCCGTCAAGAATCACTGTATGACACTTTCCACTAACCAGAGACTAACCCAGTATGTGTTTTCCCACTAGGTTTCACCGCCAGGCTTTACGCGAGTTCAACTCCTACCCAGAAGCCCCCTTTTGCGCTGACCCAACACACACTGGATAGACTTTAATCAGTATGTCACGCCTTACCCATATCAGCCTTGTGGTTGGTACGTTGCTTCTTGGGTTGTCGCTCCACGAACCGGTCCTTACTTAGGTTACTTGAGCAAATACTAAACCAACATCATAACCATGATAACCATCAAAATCACTTTGCTCAAGGCCTAAGGTTCCATGTTGCTAGACCATTAACTCATTAACTACCATTGTTGCATATGTTCATTAGTCAAGATTATGACACTTCTCAACATCCCAAAAGCATGGCTAAGTAATCTACCCATAAAAAGACACCTAACCATAAACCATCTAGGTTCCAAGGGATGATAAGGGAAAATCTAGGGAACACCCTAACATAGGTGACTACCCATCATATTGACACTACATGCAATTTTGTAAAACAAAACATTTAAAAACATAGGTTCAAGATGATCAAGGACACTTACCTTCTCCTTACTGCTGCTCAGTGTATTCTTGCTCCTGGTCTTGATGTTCCTCAAATTGATCTAGGGCGTTTTCGGCTAATCGCACAATAACCGGCAAATAAGCAAACAAGATACACTAAGAACATAGCACAAAACAAAAGAACAACAAGATAAAATCTGACTAGAAAGAAAGAGCAGTGAAAAATGAATCTATCGGTGCAAGAATCGCTTAAAACGGAGCTACGACGAAAATGTTCGGGCTAATACAAATCTACGGTTTAATCTGAAAAAATGGGCTTATTTTGAATAAAACAGAAAGTTTAGGGACCTTTTTGTATAGATAAGGGACCTAATTGTAATTATGAAAAGATCAGGGACTAATATGTAAAAAGGTAGGTGCTTTTTGCTAAAAACAGAGAAGTTCAGGGGCTTTCTTACAAAATTACCAATTAAAAGGATTATCTGAAATTATTTTTAGATTGAAAAACCTCTTTTATGGCGTGGCTGCTGACTGGTTTGACACATAGGCAAGAGGGTTGAGATGGCAGTTGAGGTGGCAAGATGACGTGGCAAAACGGCTGACTGGGTTCAAGCATAAACACGTGGCGACACTCTATTGGTTGCTGAAGGGGTACGTTCGGATCTAATCTCAGCCGCACAAAACAGATCCGGCGACTCAGATGAGCTCGGCTATCGGGGAAAGAAGTCACGGCGGCGCCGAGGGGTTTTGCGGCGGCGCACGGCTGGTGAAATCCGAAGAGGGAAGCACGTCGGATCTGTTTTAGGGTTTACCTTGGGCAGGGCGGCACTGGATGGGCTCGGCGACGGAAGGGGTGGCGGAGGACCTTGGAATCTCGTTGGGAAGGGGTCTCCAATGGCTCAGGAGCCAAGGCGACAGCGGGGAGAGCTTTGGTGGATGGCCACGGTTCTGCTAGGCTGCTCGGGTGATGCTCAACGGCGCTAGGGCTGAGGGGCCGCGACAATGCCGGTGGTGGGGCTCGAGATTGGCAAAATCGGCTCGGGACTCGGTGGGTTTGGGATGAGATGAGATCGGGAGAGGGGTTCTGGTTATATAGGCAGGTTCTCGCATGAAAAAAGGGGAAGACGGCAGCTCGTACTCCACTCGGACTCGGTTGACGGCGCGGCGGGCAGACTCTGGGTCGGAGATGACGGCGACGGCAAAGGCAGCTTCTGCATGGGCGTCTTCGGCATGTTCTGCTGGTGGGCGCGTGACGCTGGGCCGGACCGAGGCCTAGGTGGTGGAAGACCGAGGTCGGCGGGCTGGGCTGAGGCTGAAAGAAAAGAGAGAGAGGTTTGGGCCAGAGGGGGGAGGAAGTAGCCCGAGAAGGTTTATTCTTTTCTCTCTTTTTTCTAAATTCAAATTCAAATTCAAATTCAAAGCAAATCCACTTCAAACAAAATCCATCAAAAGCCAAATAAAAATCCTATTTGCCTAATTCAGCATGAATGCATAATAATCAATTATATCCTATGTCAAATATACTTTTCTTTTATGTAAAATAGGATTTTACCCTTTTTAATTATTTAAACTCATATTAAATTCTAGCAAATTTTAAGTAATTTCTAAAGATGAATCTCGCCCTCGAGAGTCACATGAAGCAGAGAAGAGATGAGGAAATTCCGCCTTCAGATCTTCTTCTCTTTCCCAAGTTGCTTTATCTTCCGAGTGGTGACTCTATTGCACTTTGCACATTGGTATTACCTTGGTTCTGGTTACTCTTTCTGATCTCTCAAGAATCCTCTCAGGATACTCTGTATAGGAGAGATCTTCCTGAACATCCAGTTCCTTCATTGGTAATTGTTCCTCCAGCACTCGAAGACACTTCTTCAACTAGGAAACATGGAAGATATCGTGCACATCTGACAGTTGAGGTGGTAATTCCAACTGATAAGCTACTTCTCCTCTCTTATCCAATATCTTGAAGGGTCCAATTAATCTTGGTGAAAACTTTCCTTTAACCTTAAACCTACGAAGATCTCTTATAGGCGAAACCTTAAGATAGACGAAATCTCCAATTTCGAAAACCAATTCTCTTCACCTGTTATCAGCATAACTTTTTTGTCTGGATTGTGCAATCCTCAATTTTTCTCAAATTATCTGAACTTGCTTTTCTGCATTTCGTAGAACTTCTGGACCAAAAACCTGACTTTCTCCTATCTCATTCCAGAACAGCGGTGTTCTACTTTCCTTCCATACAAGGCTTCAAATGGGGACATTTGGAGGCTTGTCTGATAACTGTTGTTATACGAGAACTCTGCATATGGCAGACTTTTGTCCCAACTCTTACCATACTTCAGAGCACACGCTCTTAGCATATCCTCGAGTATCTGATTTACCCATTCTGTCTGACCATCTATTTGAGGGTGATAGGCAGAACTAAAATTCAACTTTGTGTCCATAAACTCATGTAGATTTTACCAAAACTTAGAGGTAAACTGAGTTCCTCTATCTGAAACAATCTTCTTTGGTACTCCATGCAAACATACTATTCTTGACATATACAACTCTGCTAGTCTAGCTCCACTATATGTAGTCTTAACCGGAATAAAATGGGCGACCTTAGTTTAATGATCAATTACAACCCATATAGAATCATATCCATTCTGGGTACGGGGCAATCCGACAATGAAATCCATACCAATCTCCTCCCATTTCCATTCAGGTATCTTCAAAGGTTGCAGCAACCCTGCTAGTATCTGATGTTCTGCTTTGACTTTCTGGCAAGTATCACACAGGGCTACGTATTCTGCAACTTCTCTTTTCATTCCATACCACCAATAACAATTCTTAAGATCATGATACATCTTTGTACTTCCAGGGTGAATAGAATATGCTGATTCATGAGCTTCTCTCAGAATCATCCTTTTAATATCCTCCCGATTAGGTACGCAAATTCTCTTTTTGAACCATACAGTACCTTGACTGTCTTCCGTAAAACCTGGAGCTTTATCCTTCTTAATAAGCTATCTAATTTCTTTGAGCTTCTCGTCTTCCAGTTGACTTTTCCGAATTTCTTGTTCAAGAGTGCAATCTATTTCCATGGTGATTGTTTCCATATCTGCTACAAAATCAAAGGTTGACCTTCTCAAACTCTTTCCATAACTCAGGTTGACTATCTTGAACCATCACCGAATTACTGTAACCCTTCCGTCTCAAAGCATCGGCTACAACATTTGCTTTTCCTAGATGATAGTGAATCCCCACATCATAGTCCTTGATTAACTCCAACCATCTGCGCTGACAAAGGTTTAGATCGGGTTGAGTAAAAATATACTTTAAACTCTTATGATCCGTGTATATTTCACATCGTTTTCCGATGAGATAATGCCTCCAAATCTTCAATGCATGAACCACAGCTGCTAATTCTAAATCATGTGTAGGGTAGTGCTCTTCATGCTTCCTTAACTGTCTTGACGTATAGGCCACGGCTCGACCTTCTTGCATGAGAACACATCCAAGTCCTTGTCGCGAAGTATCACAGTAGATATCAAAATTCTTGCTAATGTCTGGTAGAACTAGCACTGGGGCCGTAGTCAATATCTTCTTCAATTCTTCAAAACTTGCTTGACAAGTAGGGCTCCACTTAAAAACCATATTTTTCTGAAGCAAAGAGGTAAGAGGTCGGGCTATCCTAGAGAACCCTTCTATAAAACGGCGATAGTATCCTGCTAGTCCAAGAAAACTCCTGATCTCTGACACGTTGGTAGGTGGTAACCAATTCAATACATCCTTTAATTTACTGGGATCTACTGCTACACCTCCAGCGGTTAAGATATGGCCAAGAAATGCGACTTGATCTAACCAAAAATCGCACTTGCTAAGCTTGGCATACAGCTGATGTTCTCTAAGTGTCTGCAGCACAATTCTCAAATGTTCTTCATGTTCTTCCTCACTTCTAGAGAAAATTAGAATATCATCAATGAACACCACTACAAACTTTTCCAGATAATCCATAAATACCTTGTTCATGAGATTCATGAAGTAGGCTGGGGTATTGATTAATCCGAATGACATAACAGTATACTCATATAGCCCATATCGGGTACTGAAGGCAGTCTTTGGTACATCTGACGGTCGAATCTCCAGCTGATAGTATCCAGACCTTAGATCAATCTTGGAGAACACTCAGGCCCCTCTCATCTGATCAAACAAATCCTCAATCCGGGGCAACAGATACTTGTTCTTAATGGTTACCTCATTGAGTGCTCTGTAATCTACACACATCCTTCGGCTACCATCCTTCTTATCCACGAAAAGAACTGGGGCTCCCTAAGGTGGGGCACTTGGTCTAATGAAACCTTTGCTTAACTGTTCTTAGATTTGCTTCTTTAACTCAACTAGGTCGTTAGCCGACATCCTATATGGCCTTTTTGCTATAGGGGCTGTACCAGGTACCAACTCAATGACAAACTCAACTTCTCGATCAGGTGGCATACCTGGCAATTCATCGGGGAAGACATCAGGAAACTCAAAAACTACCTTGATCTGATCAATGGTTGTTCCTTCAAGTGAATTGAGAGATCGATCCTCTGCTGCTGGTATAGTAGCCACGAACTCAACTTTGATACCTTCTCCATTGGTTAGGTGAACTGCCATTCTGGCACATTCTATAATTCCGTTCAACTTGACTAACCAATCCATTCCAAGGATGACATATATGCCCTTGGTTTCCAAGACTATGAGATTCGCTGGGAAGTCTACCCCCCTTATGCTAAGTCTTATCCTAAGACATATATATTTTACCTTCAATTTCCCTCCAGGAGAGCTAATAAACATATTATTCTTCATCATAACCATAGGCAACCCATGTTTTGCAATATATTGAATGGTTATAATGGAATGCAAAGCTCCAGAATCAAACAAAACAAATGCAGGTCAGGAGTTAACGAGGAACATACCGTACACCACATCCTGAGCATCAATAGCTTCCTCTGTTGTGACATGGTTGACTTTCTCATGAACATAATTCTGTTGTCCACGATTGTTTTGACCGGGGTTCTGACTCCCACTGCGTGACTGGACTGAGGTTGGAGTTGACCTTGGTGTGTTGTTGGTTCTGGCTAGATCCTGCACCTTTTTAGGGCATTTATTCACATAGTGCCCTTCCTCTCCATAATAAAAACATCCTTTGTTTGGGCCAGAAGTTGCTGGACTGTTCTTGGCTTGAGGAGTAGCTGGTGGGGTTGATCGGGGCGTGTGATAGTTGGAGCGCTGAATAGGGATTTGCGACTGAGTCCAATACTGAATGTTAGAATGAAACATAGGGCCTTGCGGAGACATCTGTGTTGCTCCACGGGATCGTGTGTTGCTTCCTTGTCCTTGGAAAGACATCTTCCTCTTCTTCTCATCCAGCTGACGGCGCTTGTGCTCAACCATCAGAGCTTTGTTTACCATTGCTTGGAAATTGGGAAACTCTTGTGGACGTAGAGCATATTCTATAGCATCATTCAGACCTTCCAGAAAATGTTCCTGCTTCTTTTCCTCTGTGTCCACTTCGTTGGGAGCATACCTGGACATCTGAGTCAACTTGGTCATGTACTCCCTTACAATCATTGGTCCTTGTTTCAGGCTCATGAACTCCTTCTTCTTCAGACGGACATCTCCAGATGACAGGTGATAGTGCGGAAACTAGATTTAAACTCCATCCATGTGATAGCTACTGGATTTTTATGTGCAGTGCAGTATGCTTCCCACCAGTCTAGGGCTTGACCCGCGAGTTGATGTGAGGCTTAGAGAACCATCTCCCTATCATTGCATTGAGCGACATGTATTTTCCTTTCTATATCCTTCAGCCAATCATCTGCATCCATAGGTTCCACTGCATGACTGAAGACTGGGGGTTGAGTTCTTTTGAATTCTCCAAGTCTTGATGGTTGATGCGGTTGAGGAACATGATTTGGCTATTGCTGCTGCATATGCACCATGTTTTGAGCTAGAGCTTGCAAGATCTGAGTTTGCATAGCCATCTGTTGTTCCAAGGTTGTTGGAGGGGGTGGGGGTGGATTCTAGTTGTTGTTCTCTTCTTGAGTATTAATACTACTCCTTGTGTTAACCATCCGATTAGGGTTGAAGAAGGGAACAGGAGTAGATAAGCAAGTCTGGAAAAAAATAATTTAACTAAAGAAACCCGTCTATATTATATTATATAGGAATAAAGATGCGTCTGTGGACAAGGTGCCAAAGCATTCCACAGCTCACATCAGCACTCAAACAAAAACTCCAACTTGCACACTTAGCACCATAACAAAGCTCACACTAACAATATTATTATCCTTAACGATTACATCGACGCTTGGTTCTAACAAGGATAAGACTACCTATAGAAAGACCATACTATTGGGACTTCTCTCTAGTACGGGACCCTAAGGGGGAGGAATCAACTGATCCATCCTCAAATGTGGCGGGGGTGTTGAGGCAGATCCTCTTGCGCGGGGGTGAGTGGATAGACAAGTCTTCTTCGTCATCTTCAGATCCTTCTTGGTTGGCATCTTGTTCATCCTTAAGAAATGCGGAGACGAAGGCAAGGCGTTGGTGAAATTCTCCCAACTCCCATAGAGCGCAGTCAAGTTCATCTTCCAAGGACACAGTGAGGGCAACTTATTCCCGTAGCTCTGGGTTTTCTCCAAAGGGGCTCTTCACGAACGGTTTATTACTTCCACGAGTTCTACGGGAACAATATGTATAAGGAGAGTTGTCCATCTTGCTGTTATATTGATCATGAACACGGGATATGGCTTGACGAGCTGCATCTCGAACACCAGCGATGAAGGTTGGTCTTGGGACCATTGCTGAGTGAATGCCCACCACTCTTCGAACTTCCAAACCTTCATCTTGAATTCGCTCGTAATCATAGATAGTGACTTCAACCTTCCATTTCACATATCCAGAGAGTTGTTTCTTAACTCCCCTGTAGACTGGGACTGGCTTCTGCGTATGTCCAAGTCCAGAAAGTAGCCCCCATAGTAGGCGGGGAAGGTGTTCAGCATGAAGGCCATCACTTTCATAGACGTCGGGAATGGGTTCCAAACTCCGAAAAGTGGGGTCATCAATCTCCTCTTCAGTTGAAACATGTTGAAGAATGGGTTGACGTCCTCCGGTTGACTTGCGGGCAGTAAGTAGCTGGCGAACCATCTAAAAAGGAAGAGATGGGATATAAGAAATAAACTTAGGGATAGCAAGAGGCAAGTATGAGAACAATGGAAAGGCTCTGATGGGTTTAGATGAACTAGGTAATTCCTTAGGACGAACATTCTATCTAGGCTTGCGATCCTACAGTCAGTATGGCTCTGATACCACCTCTATCATACCCAGTTTTAACGGACAAAACCAAGTGCGGCTTATGTGTGCTTGGGAAGTTAACACACATAAGGACGTCATAGGTGAAGTAGCAAAAGCAATACTTTTATTAAATAAACGTTCACTTCTTACAGAATAAAGACTTCACCTAAACAACCTCAAACATTAAACTAAACGACAACATCTAAACAACAGCAGTGGGACGAAAAGCATCGGCGACCAAGCACTCCACAGGCACCGACTAGAAGACACGCTCCTAGAACACCACTGAGCAGCATATGTTTTTAT
This sequence comes from Phragmites australis, assembly GCF_958298935.1. NCBI lineage: Eukaryota > Viridiplantae > Streptophyta > Magnoliopsida > Poales > Poaceae > Phragmites > Phragmites australis. Next base: position 15,760,201 of record NC_084941.1, on the reverse strand, counting down.
AGGAGAGAGCAAGGGTGAGCACGTAGAGTACTCAGCAAGTGTGGAAAATAATGATATGCAGGCTTAAATCAAGAATAGACTAACACATGGTATATTTGCATAAATGCGAGTAATAAAAACACATTTGGACTCAAAAATATTAAGCAATTATTAAATGAATGTAATCCAAACAGTCCAGCTTCCACCATACAAGGCTCCCCACCTTGCACACCATAACCGTCTAGTACTCCCTATACCAGGACTATAACCAACTAGTACTCCCTGTACCAGAACCATAACCAACACCCTCTAATCATGTGAGGATCCAAGTCTCTCATATCCATGAGCACGGCTGTTATAACAATTTTACACTCTGCAGAGGTTGTCCATCTTTCCCCACGAGTCAGTGAATTCCATGTTGCCGTGTTTGCAAGACACTTAACACACGCCAGTGGTGTGCTGCCAAGAATCACTGTATGACACTTTTCACTAACCAGAGACTAACCCAGTATGTGTCTGCCCACTAGGTTTCACTGCCAGGCTTTACGCGAGTTCAACCCTACCCAGAAATCCCCTTTTGCGCTGACCCAACACACACTGGATAGACTCTAATCAGTATGTCACGTCTTACCCATATCAGCCTCGTGGTTGGTACGTTACTTCTTGGGTTGTCACTCCACGAACCGGTCCTTACTTAGGTTACTTGAAGCAAAGACAAAACCAACATCATAACCATGATAACCATCAAAATCACTTTTCTCAAGGTCTAAGGTTCCATGTTGCTAGACCATTAACACATTAACGACTATTGTTGCATATGTTCATTAGTCAAGATTATGACACTTCTCAACATCCCAAAAGCATGGCTAAGCAATCTACCCATAAAAGATACCTAATCATAAACCATCTTCGTTCCAAGGGATGATAAGGGAAAATCTAGGGAAAACCCTAACATAGGTGACTACCCATCATATTGACACTGCATGCAATTTTGTAAAACCAAACATTTAAAAACATAGGTTCAAGATGATCAAGGACACTTACCTTCTCCTTGCTGCTGCTCAGTGTATTCTTGCTCCTGGTCTTGATGTTCCTCAAATTGATCCGGGGCGTTGTCAGCTAATCGCACAATAACTGGCAAACAAACAAACAAGATACACTAAGAACAGAGCACAAAACAAAAGAACAACGAGATAAAATCTGGCTAGAAAGAAAGAGCAGTGAAAAACGAATCTATTGGTGCAAGAATCACTTAAAATGGAGCTACGAAGAAAAAGTTAGGGCTAAAACAAATCTAGGGTTTAATATGAAAAAGGGCTTATTTTGAATAAAATAGAAAGTTTAGGGACCTTTTTGTAAAAATAGGGGACCTAATTGTAATTATGAAAAGATTAGGGACTAATATGTAAAAAGGCAGGTGCTTTTTGCTAAAAACAGAGAAGTTCAGGGGCTTTCTTACAAAATTACCAATTAAAAGGATCATCTGAAATAATGTTTAGATTGAAAAACCTCTTTTATGATGTGGCTGCTGACTGGTTTGACACATAGGCAAGAGGGTTGAGATGGCAGTTCAGGTGGCAAGATGACGTGGCAAAACGGCTGACTGGGTTCAAGCATAAACACGTGGCGACACTCTATTGGTTGCTGAAGGGGCACGTTCGGATCTAATCTCAGCCGCACAAAACAGATCCGGCGACTAAGATGAGCTCGGCTATCGGGGAAAGAAGTCACGGCGGCGCCGAGGGGTTTTGCGGCAGCGCACGGCTAGGAAACTCGCTGGAATCGGCTCCAGCTCGTCGACAGTGATGACGAGCGGCAAAATCCGAAGAGGGAAGCACAGCAGATCCAGTTTAGGGTTTACCTTGGACAGGGCGGCACTGGATGGGCTCGGTGACGGAAGGGGCGGCGGAGGACCTCGGGATCTCGTTGGGAAGGGGTCTCCAACGGCGCAGGAGCCAAGGCGACGACGGGGAGAGCTTCGGTTGATGGCCACGATTTTACTAGGCTGCTTGGGTGAAGCTCAACGGCACTAGGACTGCTCGACGGCGTGCTCAACCGAGGGGCAGCGACAATGCCAGCGGTGGGGCTCGAGATCGGCAAAATCGGCTCGGGACTCGGCTGGTATGGGACGAGATGAGATTGGGAGAGGGGTTCTGGTTATATAAGCGGGGTGTTGCACGGAAAAAGAGGAAGGCGGCAGCTCCTACTCCACTCGAACTCGATCGACGGCGCGGTGAGCAGACTCCGGGTCGGAGACGACGGTGACGGCGAAGGCGGCTTCTGCGTGGGCGTCTTCGGCGCGTTTTGCTGGTGGGCGCGCGACGCTGGGTCAGACCGAGGCCTAGGCGGAGGAAGACCAAGGCCGGCCGGCTGGGTTGAGGCTGAAAGAAAAGAGAGGGAAGTTTGGGCCGGAGGGGGGGGGGGGGCGAAGCAGCCGAGAAGGTTTATTCTTTTCTCTTTATTTTTCTAAATTCAAATTCAAATTCAAAGCAAATCCACTTCAAACAAAATCCACAAAAGCCAAATAAAAATCCTATTTGCCTAATTCAGCATGAATGCATAATAATCAATTATATCCTATGTCAAATATATTTTTCTTTTATATAAAATAGGATTTTACCCTTTTTAATTATTTAAACTCATATTAAATTCTAGAAAATTTTAAGTAATTTCTAAAGATGGAAAAATTAGGGTGTTAAAATACAATATTGTAGATTTCAACTATGTTAAATATCAGAGGTTATGTGCTCCAGCAAATTCTCAAGTGTAATGATGTAAGGATATTTGCATAAGTACGTAATGTATGCATAACTATATAGTATGATTGACTTGAATTAAATTCAAGTTCTTGGATGTATATCTATGTTTTTGAATGTGAAGATGGTTGCCAAATCCTGACATCGCTTTAGGATGTTGTCCATCGAAGTTCAGTTCAGTTCTATTGAATGGGATGTGAAGTCATTAGTGACCGGTCTTAGTTTCCACCCGTCACTAATGTGTCATTAGTGATGGGTATCCTTATCACCCGTCATTAATGTTAAATAATTAGTGAAGAATGTCCTTATAACCCGTCACTAATATTAATTCATTAGTGATGTGTGTCTTTATAACCCGTCACTAAATGTAGCCTTGGCGGCTCCCTACTGGGGCCACTCATTAGTGACGGGTTGTTATGAGACTAGTCACTAATGGCTCACTCATTAGTGACTCGTGTCCTTATAACCTGTTACTAATGAGTAATGTTTACTATTATTTTATTTTCACCGAGCAGCATGACCAGACAATGTCTATCCGCCATTGGCGATTCTGTTGAGGCCAAATCAAATCTCGGTGATTTGAAGTTGGTGTTTGTCCCTAGCCTTTGAAGGTTTGCCTCCTTCCTCTCCTCATCCTCTTGCTCATATATGCATGGTGGATTTTAGGGTTTGAGTTGGAATCAACAATTTTGCTCGTCTCCCAGATGTTGATATATGTGGATTGTCCCCTTTAATTAGTGTACATGCGTAACCTACGTCTCCCATTCGGGAGTATTTGATTATAAATATGACTTGGCAACTCGTCATATTTATAAGAAGATGCTTCCGAATTCTCCACATACTTTGGATAGTTCGAGGATATGTGGCCCGAGTAGTAGGTTTGTATGCTTTTATCTGGTTGTAGAGAGAACTTTGGCGGCGTCTCCCTGTTGTTCTCCAGATACACACCCTCTCGGCTCGTTGTCGAGACGTGTATTTGAAGAACAGCGGGGAGGTGCTACGAAAATTTTCTTCAGAATCGTACAAGAGCATGGAAACCTACTCGGGCCACATATCCTTGAATGGGATTAGGACCTATCTTTGCATGTTAGAAATTAGCTAGGATCTTTCGCCATAGATAACATATATCATATTTGGATGTTAATTGTTCTCTTGAATATCACTAGAACACACATAACACACTTAATTTAGTTAAATTGAGTTAGAATTTTTATACTTATTCTATCTTCTCTGTCATTTCTATTTAGAATTAATATTTTTTGAATTTGTAGATTGTGGACAGAAGTTGGATGTACCTTGATTGCCGTACTTGTAATGAGTACATAAGCAGGGTGAAGTCTTTCTTGACTGTCACGGTGGCAGATATGGAAGGTCGGGGTAAAATGGTAATTTGGTGTCCATGTTGTGATTGCAAGAATGAGAAGAAGTTCCCAAAACCTGACAATGTGTACAATCACTTGTTAAGGCGTGGATTCAAAGAGAGATATCATGTTTGGAACAAACACGGTGAGGAATGCCTTAACGAAGGGGAAATGGATCAGGTCCTCCCGGACAGCAGTATGGATCAAGGACTCCTGCCAGCCGGCGATATGGATGATTATTTCAGGGACACGGACATATTAGGATTCAATGATGACTACGTGGATTTTTTGGAGAATGTGGACCAAATGGTGTGTGATGCTGAGGGGCATGATGAGTATAGTGATGGTGAGTTTGCCAAATTCCAAGAACTGGTGCGAGACTCGAAGACACCATTTTATCCTGGTTGTAAGGAGAAATACACACTGCTATTTGCTGTGCTTATGCTTCTGCATTTGAAGGAAACCAATCGTTGGTCTGATAGAAGTTTCAAAGCATTGTTGCATCTGCTAAAGGACATGCTACCAGAGAGGAACAAGGTGCCCAAGACCATCTACAGCACAAAGAAGATAGTCCTTTGGGATTGGAGGTAGAAAAAATACATGCATGTAAGGAGGATTGTGTCCTGTTTCGTGGAGATTATGCAGACCTGGATCAATGTCCTATTTTTGAAACCCATCAATACAAGTATAGAAATGATGGTGGTGATGTGGAGGAAGGCAACAAGAGAAAAGGGCCTCCTAGAAAGGTGATGTGGTATTTCTCTATAATTCCCTGTTTGAAGCATTTTTTACAGAACAAAAAAGTGTCCCAATTGTTGTGGCGGCACAAGGAGGGTCGTAAGAACGACGCAATGATATGGCGCCCCACAGATTCAGCTCAGTGGCGAACCATTGTTTCCACATTTGGGTCGTTCGCTGAAGAATTAAGAAATATTAGGTTTGCTATGAGCATAGATGGCCTGAATCCATTTGGAAACATGAGTACCTCACAAGCACTTGGCCTATTGTACAGTCTAACTACAACCTTCCACCTTGGCTTTGTAAAAAGCAAAAAATACATTATATTGTCGCCCTTAATTCCTGGTCCGAGGCAACCTAGCAATGACATTGATGTGTACCTTAGGCCTTTGGTGATGATCTTAAAGCACTCTGGTCTAAAGACATTGAGGTTTAGGATCAGTACAAGCAAGAATACTTCACCCTACATGCCATGTTGTTCATCACCATCAATGATCTACCAGTACTTCGTAACTTGTGGTTACCTCCAATGCTTAGATGACACTAAGAAAAGAAAAGGTGAAGCTTGCCCCCAATGCTTATATGACACTGAGAGTATGTGGTTGAACGAGTCAAAGAAAACAATGTACATGCGGCAAAATGAAGTCTCAGTTTGACGGCACAAGGGAGAAAGCGTTACCTCAAAGGTATTTCAGCGGGCAAGATGTCTATGATAAGGTTAAGGATATCAATGTTGTCCTTGGCAAGCGAAAACAATCCTCCACGAGTGATGAAAATGGAATATGGAATAAGAAATCAATTCTCTGGGAGCTTGATTATTGAAAATACTTAGACGTTCATCATTGTATTGACCTTGTGCACGTAGAGAAGAATATCTGCGATAGTCTCCTTAGTACAATGCTTAACATGAAGGGGAAAACAAAAGATGATGAAAACACAAGAGCTGACCTTGAAGAAATGAGCTTAAGACTGGAGCTTCATATCAAGGATACGGATAAAGGGAAATTCCTACCCCCATCTTGCATCACCCTATCCAAGAAGGAAAAAAAAGGAATTTTGCGAGTTCTTGCATGGTGTGAAAGTTCCCTCCGGTTACTCGTCCAACATTAGAAGACTTGTTTCGATAAAAGAGCTGAAAATGGTTGCCTACATGAAAATTCATATTGCCATGTGATGTTGACGCAAATGATTGTGGTTGGAATTAGAAACATGTTGCCAATTGGTGTTCGAGAGGCTATAATGAGCTTGTGCTTTTTTTTCAGTGCAACTGGTCAGATGGTACTCGATCCGAAAGCACTAGGCAAGCTAGAAAAAGACACTTTGAGACTCTATGTCTTCTCGAGAAGTTTTTTGTACCATCTTTTTTCGATATCATGGTCCATCTCACAGCTCACCTTGTGAAGGAGATTTATTTTCTTGGTCCTGTGTTCCTGCATCAGATGTATCCATATGAGCGATTCATGGGCATTCTCAAGTTGTACGTAAGGAATCAAGCTTTTCCTGAGGGGTGCATCACACAGCGTTGCTCTACCGAGGAGGTAGTGGAGTGGTGCGTTAATTACACGGACCCAGATAATCCAATTAGTGTGCCTCATTCTCGTCACGAGGGTAGGCTCACAGGGCAAGGAATTCTGGGGAAACATGCAATTAAACCTGAGACAAAGGCATACGACCAAGCTCATTTCCTCATGTTGCAACAAATGAGCAAAGTGTCCCCATATATCGACGAGCACAAGCAATTGCTTCTTCAGGAGAATACAAGGCGGACCAAAGCTTGGCTTGCAAAGCAACATATGCGAAGGTTCAACACATGGTTTCGAGATCGAATCAATCAATCAAGTAGTCCTACAATTGATTTGATCAGGAAACTAGCAGCAAGCCCTATATACACAATTACAACATATCAAGGGTACGATATAAACGTTTACCTATTTTACACGGTTGCCCAAGATCAGAAAAGCACATACCAGCACAACAGTGTCCGTATAGATGCTTATGATAACAACATACACAGGAGCACATACTACGATCATGTAGAGGACATCTGGAAACTGGATTACTTGGGATTCAAGGTACCCCTGGTTCAATGTCGTTCGGTACACGACACAAAGGGTGTTACGAAAGATAAGTACGGATTCAATAGCGTTAATCTCAAACTTATCGGATATAAGGATGAACCTTTCGTACTCGCTAAACAAGTTACCCATGTGTTTTATGTGACTGACATGTTAGATAAGAAACTTCATGTGGTTCTTGTCGGGAAAAGCCGGATCGTTGGAGTTGAAAACATGGTTGATGAGGACGAGTACAATCAATTTGATGAAATCCCCCCTTTTGCTACTGCAATATGCCACAAGTTGCATAGAACGAAAAGACTCCATACCTACGTTCTGACCATAATGAAGGGATCCATGTCAAGAAATCACGAAAATGGCTTCCACATGCCAAATGATACATGAATTAATGTAACCTCAAATTTGTAATATATGTAATATTCAGTTAAGTTTGAATTTCAATGTAACCTCAAATTTGTGATATGTTTGTAGGAGAAGACGACTGCCAAATCCTTACTTTGCTTCAGATGCAGCCAGTATACAGGTAAATCCCTTCGAGGGATGAGCACATTAGTGATGGGTGCGAACTTCACGCGTCAGTAAAGATATCGGTAGTGACGGGTTAATTTATGACCTGTCACTAATGATCGAATCCCAGGACGGAGAGACTGGTAATTAGTGACGGGTCGTATCTATAACCCATCACTAATTATATGTTTTATAAATAACAGGCCCAGGAACCCTAACCTCCGATTTACACATCATAAGCTTCCTCCTCGCCGCTGCACCCACCGCCCTGCTCCTCTAATATAGTGCCGTCTATGGCCACCAACGATAAGGACCTGTCGTTGTCGTCCTCAGTGCCAACCCCCAACGACGAATACATCGATTGGGACCTCTTGAAGGTGGAGACAGAGGAGGAGTATGAGAAGGAGAAAGCGATTGCCAACGATGAGGTGATCACTCGCACCGTCCATGAGGCGAAACTCATCAGGGAAGCTGAGGGAACAGCAGAGGCCATCATCAGTGACAAGGCCATCGCACACCTCTTGGCGGAGGAGGTGGAGATGGGCGGCAACTCCGGCACCAACGAGGAGGAGAAGGAGGAGGAGGATATGGGTGAATCATAGTCCATTACTAGGTTTATGGTGATAATCCGAATTTAGCAATTTAGATTTAAGTCCTGTTTGTTTGGGCTTCTGCTTCTGGCTTCTTTGAAAAGTTGTACTTTTGGCTTTTCTGAAAAGTTGCTTTTGGATTTTAGCTGTTGGATTTACAACAATTTTTTGGCTTCTCAGCACACTACTTCTCAGAAAAGCTACTCTCAGCTAGCTTTTCAGCTTCTAGATCATTTCCTCAATAGTAGGTTTCTGGTTTCTCTAGAAGCCACTTTTCAGCAAACCAGTTTGTTTAGGCTTCTAGCTTCTGGGCTTCTGACAGAAGCAAAAGCCAGAAGTAGCCTGAAACAAACATGCCCTCAATCATCAGTAACAAGTTATAGCTATCACCCCATCACTAATGACTTTCACATTATCTCGACCAGTCTAAAGAGGTAATGAGTGGTCAGAAGAAGTAATGACTGGTCTGTGGATAACTGGTCGAAAGAAGTAATGACTGGTCTGAGGATAACTGGTCAGAAGAAGTAATGACTAGTTTGAGGTCACCTACTGATCCAAAGGTTGATGCCTAGAGCAAAAGGTTAATTTTGTTTGTTCAAACCATCCTTACCATACCACCACAAAGGTACTAGTGATGACAATATGATATGCTTTCTTTTTTATTTTTGTTTCCTGAAACTTTGTTATGATTATTTGGTCATTTAAATTTTTCAACTAAAAATTGTAGATCTCATAGAGGGCTATAATTTTAATATAAATCCAACTTCGCATGAAAAAGTTACTAATTATTTAAGATAAAATGTAATCCATTATCACTACTGGTTCGAACCGGCAGCGATACTTGATAAACTTTCACTGCTAGTTCATTGCTAGAACTGGTGATGATAATCAAGTTTCACTGCCAATTCATAAAAAGGATCAACAGTGATAGTATCACTGCAGTTCATGACTAGAACTGGCAGTAAAGGTCAATTATCACTGCCGATTCTTTTCGAATGGACTTTTAATGCCTGTCCTTGATACGAACTGGAAGTGATGAGGCGGCATATATAGGAGTTTATGTAGTAGTGAATATACATGTTTTTGAAGGAAATATTTGTTTTAGACAGGATCTGACTAACCCAAAATTGGTCGCATGGAATGAATTGATGACACACCTCTCCAAGATCACTTTGTCAAGGGACCGAGATGAGTTTAATTAGAGCTTCAACCAAATTGGAAGGTTCACAATTAGCTCTCTGTATAGGGCCCTGGTGCAAGGGATGAACCAATACAAAAAGTCAAATGTGGAAATTAAAACTACCATTAAAAAGTAAAATCTTCATTTGGTGTTTACATAAGGGTGTTCTACTAACAAAAGATAACCTAAGTAAAAGACAATGGCTCGATGATCAAAAGCGTTGCTTTTGCCACTAACTTGAGACAATTAAGCACTCTTCTTTGATTATCATTTCGCACATTCTGCATGGCTAATGGTCCAGGTAGTATTGAATCTTTACCAAGCACGAAGTGTTCAAAACATGCTGAGATTTTGGCTTCAGGGTCTTAGTAAAAACATGAGGAATTATAGCTACATAGGAACGATATTTTCTCTAACAGGAGAAATTATGTTTCTCCTTTAGAGGTTAATTTTACTTGTACACACTGTCTCCGCTCGTGGTCTGTACTATATCGGTAGGAGCATCATGTGATGGTTATTATGGCATGTACGTGACTTGAGCAGACAGCCAGGGAGCACTTTACTCGGTTTGGATGACAGTCTAGACTCCGCATCCAAGTCTAAGTAGAATATCCTCAACATAGGAGAGGTGGTTCCACCTTGTTAGACCTTTCCTTTTCATGCCTTATGTATCATGTTGCTGTTTCTTAGTGGTTGTGTGTATCTTAGTTATGGAAGGGCTGAGGTTATACTCTTGTGCAGTTGATAGGGGGCTGCCCGATCTTCTCGGAAAGAGCCGATGATAAAAGATGTGAAGTAGACGATGTTGCTAGCTAAACACTCGCACCAATGTACGAACCCTCAACTCTTTAGAATACGCCCAACACACACCTATAGATGATTGTCGCGAGACCACAAGTGACGATCACCAAGTCCCCAATTCTCAGTGGAACGACAACTTGACCTTGGATTGCAGAACGATAAACAATGATTGCCTAATTCTCTCACAGCTGTCCTCGCATGAACGTTGGTATGAAAGAACAAGCAATAACTATGTTTCAATCTTATGCATAAAGTGGTCTACCCTCTATGGGTCATGGACTCTACTATATATAGTACTTAGGACTATGGAAACGGAATTGGACTCGTTACAACATAAAAAAGGAAACCTAAGCTAAGTCTGACATATTATTTTGATGATTGACACTGACTCGATACGAATTTGGCAATGGGGCTGGATCCCTTGGAAAGGTTATCAAATAAGCACCCTTCTTCTGTAGTCAGAATGGGTATTTTTTGTGTAATCCGAACCTTCTTTTGTAGTGATGAACTTACTTATCCTAAATTAATGAAAAGGTCAGTTAATTGGAAAAGTGTGTTAAATTGAGAATGCAAGTGAGATAGCTAATTGAGTACATTTTTCTCATCATCGGATTATCCTGCTACCAAATCCTGACTTTGCTTCAAGATGCAGCCAATATACATGTAAATAGAGGGATGATCACATTAGTGATGGGTGATAACGTCACGCGTCACTCAAGAGGTCATTAGTGATAGGTGAATTTACCACCCATCACTAATTACCAAGTCCCAGTGATGGGGTGGTAAATCCACCCATCACTGTGACCCGATCATTAGTGACGGGTTGTAAATTCACTTGTCACTAATGATATATTTATAAATAATGTGCACAGGAATCATAGCCTGTGATTTTCCTAAGTCCTGCAACGCCCGCAGCCCATTCCTCCTCGCCTCTTTCTCCCGGTCATCCCCGAGGCCGCCGTTGTCTCCCTACCGTCCCCATCCCCCTTCCCGTCGCCATCTCCCCCTGCGCCTTCATCCCCGACTACCCTGACGACGAGGAGCCCACACTGTCGTTGCCTCCTCCTTGATGAGCACCCCGACACCGAGGAGCCCGCATCACCGTGCTCTACGCCACCATCATCCTCATCCATTGAGGTAGGCCTCCCGCCGTCCCCTCCTCGCTGACGCCTACCGCCATCGTCCTCATCCACCATTGTGAGTTACTTCTGTGCATTCTGCCATACTTTGTGTGCTGGAGGTGAATGTAAATGGTATGTCAGATTATATTACTCGATGATGACAGCGGCTAAGTGAGGTTGTGTGTGATAGCGTAGTCCAATTAGGTGTGATAGTATGAACTTAGCAGTTTAGCACTGATGAATTAGGTGTGTTGTTATGTTACCCATTTAACACTAACTATTGAATATTTAAACTGCTAATGTTCGGGCACTAATGAATTAGGTGCGCTGTTATCTTACCCATTCCACTTACGTGTTCCTAATGTTGACCTTTGAGTTGCGATTTCTATGTAGTATTTACAGTAATATAGGAGATAGAGGGTATGTGAATCAATGGTTAGCAGTTTAGCACAACCATGTTGAATTTTTTATTTTCAATATGCATAAATATGGGGGCTACAGTGCATGCTATTCTTGGGAATGATCTGAGAATTAAGAGTGCGCTATCACACATACCTATGATATGAGATAGCCAATTTGGCGTTTGGATGGCAACATCTATCGTAACCCACTTTCTAAGAGTAAAACTTGATAACATAAATATGTTCTTGATGTTTATATGCTTGGCATATGCAATTTCCATGTTTACCTATTTTTATTCTTACTTATGTTCAGTCCTGGCAACACACATTAATTCATATTCTTGTTTATCTGCTGCTGTATATTTTTGTCACTAATGTATGCATATTGCACAACAAGTTCATGATGGTTAAAATTAAATTTGTAATAAAATCCCAAAAATGAATTTAGGTTGCATAACCTATTACGTCATCTCCCGTTCGGGAGTGTTTGATTATAAATATGACTTGGCAACTCATCATATTTATAAGAAGATGCTCCCGAATTGTCCATGTACTTTGGACAGTTTGAGGATATGTGGCCCGAGTAGTAGGTTTCTGTGCTCTTGTGTGGTTCTAGAGAGAATTTAAGTGGCGTCTTCGTGTTGTTCACTGGATACACACCCTCTCGGATCTTTGTCGAGACGTGTATTTGGAGAACAACGGGGAGGTGCTGCCGAAATTTTCTCCAGAACCGTACAAGAGCATGGAAACCTACTCGGGCCATATATCCTCGAATGGGATTAGGACCTATCTTTGCCTATTAAAAATTAGGTAGGATCCTTCCCTTTAGATAAGAAATACATCATATTTTCATAATTCATATAAAAGTGAATATAGTTATTAACTTATACGATTATATCTGCATATTCAAATCTACTAGATGTCTGCCAATGAGTCATCGGGATCCTCTGACAAAGCACAAGCTCCCAATGGAGCAACAGTACGAAAGGTAGAGGCACAAGCAAATTCGCCAACTAAAAAGATTACCCTCATAGAAATCGATGATGACGGTGTGCCTATGGAGAAGAAGGCCCTACAGATGTTGCGGAAGCTCGTAGGACTTAATGCTCTAGAGAGGGTGCCATTGACCCTTCGGAAGTTCAATGACCTCACTGTGGTTCAAAAGAACACCTTGTTCAATGATGGTGTCAATACATTTCTGGAGTTCCTGGAGAACATGAAGGCGAAGGCTTGCAAGGCTGCTATGAAAATGATCACCAAACTTTGGAGAAGCCACAAGAGCAACATGTGAACAAGTATATGGCAAAAGAGTTGGAGCCCTTCAGCAAGTACCCATATATTAAAAGAGAGAATTGTGAAGCTTTTGTGGCATTGAAGAGCTCTGAGACGTTCCAAATGGAGAGTTCAGTAAAGAAGTAGCTTAGGGCAAAGAACAAACAGAATCACAACCTAGGCACAGTTGGGTATGTGGGAGAAGGGATAAATGGCAGGCGGACGATGTAATGTTAGCCAACAAAGGCCGCGAGAATCCTTCGTTGCAGTTCCTGGGATGATCACAATCGTATTTGTGCATGAGGGGTATGCTGTCAGATAGTGGAGAAATCACAGGGAAACATAATTCCTAGTGCACAAATGGGTGGTGGCCCCATTGCTAGACACAAGAGTAGTCAAGCCTCCAGGGAGGTTGAACAACCTATCTTCTCTCCATCTGTGGAACCTGATACCATAGACCTTCTCGATGGGCCCACACCGTGCTAGCTGGTCATAAGATCTGGAGGCTACTATATTGGGGTTGCAAAGGGCCAAGTGCATCCAAATGTCCAGGTGTTACATACGGTCCCTATACGTCCTGACTATGCCATGGTCTTCGTGGATTTTGTACATGCCAAAGCTGTGGACACAGATTTGCCCGTCCCCCCCAATGATGAGATCAAAAAACTAAGTCAAGCTCGTCTTCAAAGGATCTAATAGAAGAGGGGGGACATCGTGGTGCACATGGTATCTAGGAGCGATCTGCCTGGACGTTCAAGTTCCATACCCCAACCTTAGCCTCGAGATGTGCTAGTTGTGCCACCTTTGCCCACTCCACCATCTACAGTTAAGCAACCTGAGGGCAGCCCAGAGAAAAGAAGAAGAAGCCTTTTCCCACTCCACCATCTACAAGCAACCTAAGGGTAGCCCAGAGAAGAAGAAAAAATCCAAGTCAGGGTCCAAGAAGCAGCTGTCGAAGAAATCCAAATCCTCTGGTAAGGACTCAATCACCAAGAAGCGTTAGATAGAGTGGAAGCTTGGACTAAGGAAAACCCAAAAATCAAGCTTGGGAAGCCCGTGCTGCCGGCAGATCCACTTCTGCGGGTGGGACAACGTTGTGTTGAGTTGCATAATTACTACCTGCAAGGTTGTAGAGAGAAGAAGGTTTCCACTGTCTTATATTACCAAAATCGTCACTTCTTGACTTTGGACGGCTACTTCCTCATGGGTTTCAACGACTTATATGACCTCTTCAACCTCGATGGCCTGGACGTGAGGTTATTGCGATACTTTATATTGTAAGCCCTTTCAAACTAGACAGTCATTAATTATTACCACTAAATTTTCCAATCTAACTAATTTGTTATTTATAGACACTTGATATAATAAACAATGAAGGAGCCTTTCGAATTACTTGACCCCCAAAATTTGATGATTTCTTTGATGGAACAACGAAGGAAATCCGTTGTAGAATATGTGGTTAGGGCAATGAGCCACTTTTCGAAGATGGACTACCTGATGGCTGCCCACAACACGGGTGTCCATTGGATCTTACTGGTCATTGCCCCCAAGTGGAACTTGGACTGGTACCTCGATTCATCAAGACTAGTGGTGGGACCTAACGGCGAACGGGGACAATATGACTATACTTCCATCAAACAAATCCTTGACGAGTAAGCTCTTCATGACTTAGGTTACATATTAAACTTTTCAAACTTACACCAAATGTTGACTATTGGATCCCTCTTCGCATGTAGGGCTTTTGACATGTATATGCGCTATGATCCAAAGTACGATCCGAAGGAGAACCACACACTAACACATAAGACCATCTTATGTAATTTGAGCTCTTGACTTTATGTAATTTGAGGTTGCACTTTTGACTTATGTAATTCGAGCTCTTGATGTGGACTTGCGCCGTTGTATGTTTCGAGGACTTTTGATTATGTAATTTGTGGTTGCATATCTCGTGACTTGGTCCCTACAGTGTGGGTATATATCTTGAAATGAATGGTGATTATGGCATGAATGTATTTGGATGTGTAGACAACTGCTAAATCCTAACATTACTTCAGGATGTAGCCAGGAAAAAGGTAAATCCCTTCGGGGGATGAGACTATTAGTGACAGATGGTAAATTCACCTGTCACTGATGACCGAGTCCCAGTGATGGGTAGCTTTTCAACCCGTCTCTAGAACCACATTCATTCCAGGATATATACCCACAAGATAATCACCATTCATGACTCATAACACCAGTGACTGGTTGTAGCTACACGTCACTGGTTCTAGATAATTAGGGATGGGTGGTAAATACACCTGTCACTAATGACTCGGTCACTAGTGACGGATTGTTGTTATCACCTATCACTATTGATCGAGTCCCAGAGATGGGTTGGAAATCTACCCATCACTGATGACTCGGTAACCAATGACAGGTGGTAATAACCCGTCACTGATGACTCGGTCAGTAGTGATGGTTTGTAGTTAACACTCGTCACTAATGACCGAGTCCCAGAGAAGGGTTGGAAAGCTACCCGTCACTGGGGATCGATAATTAGTGACAGGTGGTAGATACACCCTTCACTAATGATGGTCACAGTGATGGGCAACAGGCCTGCTCAGGTCATAGGAGACGCATTTTAGTGACAGGTCTCAATTATGACCCATCAATGGTGATTGTCATTAATGACGGGTCCCAACCCGTCACTAATATTTTATCATTAGTGACACAATAAGAATAATGGGTGCCATAACCGTCACTAATGACAGTTATCACCCGTCACTAATGTGTTGTTCTAGCTTAGTGATTGTGCATGCACTGACCACGTAACCTAACCCTAAACAAGCTAACACAAATTGCAATGGCATGTACGATACACATAATGAGTGACCTAATCATGTACCGGAGTGTCACACCTAGTTTTAATAGACAAAACCAAGTGCGGCTTATGTGTGTCCAGAAAGTTTATCACACATAAGGACATCATAGGTGAAGTAACAAAAGCAATACTTTAACTTACAATCGTTCAAAACTTACATTAAAGACTTCACCTAAATAACTCTATTAGCTAAACGACAATAAACTAAATGACGGCAGCGTGGTGAAAGCATTGACGACCAAGCGCTCCACAGGCACCAACCGGAAGACACGCTCTTAGAACACCAGGTCATAGTCTTGAAAGTCTTCCACTGAGCAGCATATATATTGTGGGAGATAGCAAGGGTGAGTGCATGGAGTACTCAGCAAGTGTGGGAAAATAATGATATGTAGTCTTTCAACAAGAATAGGCTAACACCTGGTTTATTTGCGTAAATGAAAGTAAAGAAAATAATAATGTAACTGAAAAGCATTAAGTAGTTATTATGTGAAAGTAGCCCATATGACCCAACAACTAACATCTGAGGCTAACCATCTTGTAACCCATAACCATCCAACCATCACCCATATCAGCAACCTACATCCATAATCATAACCATAACCATAACCATAACCAACTAATCATGTGAGGATCAAAGTCTCTCATGATCGTGAGCACGGCTGATATATCAGATTTTACACTCTGCAGAGGCTATCCATCTTTTATCCACGAGTTGTGATTTCATCACCTGTAATGATGCGAGCACGCCTGATCTTCCAAAAGGTAATATGATTAGTTGATTGGTGGAGTTTCGACATTGATGATCCAAAGGCTCCGATCAGAACAGATCGAGAACCCTCGCAACCACACCACTACTATGTGGTTATCAACCGTACCGAGACATGGTTGACCCCGCCAAGAAGGCTTTTCCTGCAAGTGAATTGAGAACACAAGCAAGAATAGGTAGATGCAATCTGAATATTTATAATTACTAATGAAGTGCTCGAGTTTGGGGTTCAACAAAATGATAAAACGGCGAAACTGTATTAAATAGAATAATCTAAGCTAAACCCAACCCTAAACTACAACGGCTACTGCGTATATATAGGGGGGCATGAGTAGGTCAACCTAGGGTTGTGCAACCATGGAGAGAGGCATGCACAACCTGGACTCCGACTCTGACACGATTACAAAACCCGGTAGGGTTCAAAACAGTGATGCAGCACCTTATGCCTTTGACTCTGACTAAACTATAAGGAATATTTGGTCGATCTCAGATCCCTTGGAAAGCACTCGTCATAAGCTTTCTAGAATGTCTAAGGTTGCCTAAAACGAACTTCGTATGAGAGAGTTATGCCTGTTTTACTGACGTGCTGTCTTGGAACTCGACTTCGACCATGATCACGACCATGACTAGGGCTCAGCCTTGAGTCCGAGTAGACTTGGCCTTCGAGTGATGATGTCCAGAAGGGGTATTGATTCTTCTCCCATATTCCTAAAAAATAACACAAAACTTTGTAGTACTCTATTCTTTTACGAAGAAAATATAAACAATAAGGGGCGAATTCACCTTGTGTGTATCCGAGGGAGCCGTGCCCTTATCAACCTCCTTTTCTTTACAACAAACCATCCTCGATTTGCATATAGCATTATCTTGCCCATAAATTTCTACACAAAGTAAAATATGCAAGAAACTCTTGTTATGCAATATCATATGTTCTTTA
The DNA here is from genome assembly GCF_958298935.1 of Phragmites australis. NCBI lineage: Eukaryota > Viridiplantae > Streptophyta > Magnoliopsida > Poales > Poaceae > Phragmites > Phragmites australis. Next base: position 15,742,857 of record NC_084941.1, on the reverse strand, counting down.
TCAAACAATTCTAATTCTCTTTGAAATGATTGTACCTGATCATCATTGGCTATAGTAAACATTATTGGTACAATGTAGGCATGTACCACTTCTTTCTCCCTTTCTTTAAAAGAAGTGATATTTTCTTGCTCCCCTTCTTTAGAAGAAGTCTCATGGCATGGTAACCTAGTAACAATTTGTATCTTCTGTACAAAGAAAGGTGAAGCAATGGTTGTGGTGCATGGTAGCATCCAACAACACTCCCATTCCTGTGAACTACTTAGTGGATTGCAAATAGAACTAGAAAACCTTGACATGACATTAATATTGCAATTGCAGTCCTTTAAATGTTCACTTTGTGGCATAATAATAGGAGGTTTCATATTTGAACAAATATAAATTCGATGCACCATATACTCTAATTTGTCATTGTACTTGCCAATAACATGAAAAGTATTTTGTGACAAGCATGGCAAGTTAGAATTAAGTTTTAATTGCTCCTCTAAACTATTCAGATCACAAAGAACATCAAATTCAATATAACCTAAGGTATTTAGGGAAGATAGCAATTTCAGCTCTTCTTGCTCACTAGCAATGAATTGAACATGTTTAATTTCGAAACAAGTACTCATTTGTAAAACAGAATTAACATGTTCATGCACAAGTTGTGGTTGTGATATAAGTAAAAAAAAATTACTACACAACTCTTCTTTATCACAAGGAACAATAAGCAAATCATCATGTGACAAAGGTAAATCAGCAATAGGATCCACTAATGATTGCTCTACAATAGCATGGGTAGTGGGCAATTTCAGCACATCAAAATATTCCTCACCTAGTTGTTCATTACCTTTGTTCTCTATCTTAGCTGATATAGGTGCATTAGCATCTGTACCTTGTTGTAACAAGCATGGTGCGGCAACTTTCTCTTCTTTCTCCTTGCTCTTTTTCTCATTTTTCTTATCTGGTGTGTTCGCATTTTCTGTCGGAGGAGATGTAGTAGTGGTGGTGTGGCTCTCAAGCAACTTCTTCTCTTCATTTATTGCTTGGTTGATTTTCTTATTTTGCAAAAGGTTAGTTGACAGCAGAAGCCAAAGAGCTAGATATATCCTCAATTGAAACTAATGCATATGTGCACTTCAAGTCATCGTATGGCAGCTCATTATCATAAATTTCAGAAAGATTAGATTTAGTGGTAAGCATAACACATCCTTGCTGATTTTTCAGTCGGGCAAACAGAATTAAATAATGACGTGATGGTCATGCCCTTCTCTCCCCCTTGAAGCAAAGCCATTGTCTTTGAAAAAGTATGATGCACTTCTTTTCTCCTGTTTTGTTGTCCTTGTTCTCCTGACAATTTTCATCTACAGATCTATTGTCTTGGTTTAAGTGCTGCACTTTCTTATACAAGTCATGTTTAAAAGAGGGTGGAACAAATCTTTTACGCATAGCAACCTTTAAAGCATCTCATATAGTAGGTTCAAATTCATCAATGCATACTCTATTCCACTAAATGATGGCGAAACCTTTGAATTCACTAGTGGCATGCCTAACCCTTTGCACTTCAGGAACTAAATGTTCATTAAATTTCTGTTCCACCGTCATCTCCTAATTTAGATATTTTTCAGCATCATAAGCACCCGCAAAAGATGGTATGGTAAACTTGACTTTAGCAAATGGATCTTCATTAACATGTGCATTAAGTTGCTCAAAATTATTACCTCTCAGGCCTTGACGGTTGAAGTTCAATTGGTTCCTTCGTCGTGCATCAAATATTTCATGGTTGCGCATCTCATTATCATCGACAACCTTATGTTCATGGGCCGCAACTCGAGGATACACATGCCCTTTGTTCGGTAGGTTGACCAACCGATCAAAGTGTGTATTGAGCATTGCAATACTATCATTTAGTCGTTGCAACATAGCATTTGTTTCCACAAGCTTCATATCGATGGAGTCATTAATAGTTTGCCGATGATCATCCAACACCATTGTGAGTTCTTCCTTCAAAACACACTCTTTTGCATCCGATATTTCTCCTACCATGGTTAGTAGCAAACAAGAGACAACAAAAACTTATTATCCCTATCGACTACTAGGTGGTGGAGTTTGAAGTGGAATCACTCACTCTCAAGCATCTTACCATGCTCTTGCAAGTGTTCTTACCAATCACAATAGGTGGCACAACCGATGGTTGGTTCGTGAGACCTTATCGGGTGCAAGTGAGGTAGTTGCAAGGGGAGAAATTGTTATGATCGAGAGAAGGTATAGCTTGGACAGGCAATATTTAGTAGCAAGGAATAGCAATAATTGAAATCAGATTAGTAAAGCTGAATAAAAGTCCACAGTACTCGTCACAGTTGCTGGCCCGAACACGTTCCTAGGACTAGCTCAAACAAGCCGGAAACTATAATAGACACCAGCAAAATGGAACAAAATTTGCAATGCAAACTGATTCCTTTTTTTTTGAATTCTCTCTCTCCTTTCTTTTTTTTTTGCACTCTTTGCTTTTTTTTGGCACTCTTTGCTTCTTGCTTTTTTTTGTGAATGTGACACAAGCTCAAAAACTCTTCTACTTCTTTTTCTAAGACTAGTGAGGTATGTGAGTCACAAACTTTTTCCGAAGAGGAGGGGTACAAACTTTCTCTGTCTCTCCCTGAACATTGGCTACCTTTGTTTGGGCTATGGTGGTTGGATCTGAAGGTGGGTGACTCTGACTAAGTGGTCGGATCCAAGAAGGTGGGAAGAGTGACTAGTTGGACAATGAGTGGATGGTCAGAGTGACTGGTCGAACCCGAGTGGTTGGTCGAGTGACTAGTCAGACCCCTGGTGGGTGGTCAGAGTGACTGGTGGGTGGCCAGAGTGAGTGGTCGAGACCCCGAGTGAGTGGTCGGAATGAGTGGTTGGGACCCGAGGGGTGGTCGGAGTGACTGGTTGGAGTGAGTGGTCGGGACCCGAGGGGTGGTCGGAGTGACTGGTCGGGACCCCGAGTGGGATACAAACTTGGCTATAGCAGACTAGGCAAGCCGAGTAACTCGACAACTAAATTAGCAAAGGCTCAACGCTAAAAACTAGAACATGATGACTCGACAAACAACAAGACACCGACGATGGACTCAAACTCAACAACGCAAAACTAAAAACAAAATTGTGGAAGGCACAAAGTGGTTTGGACAGCGAAGAACTAAGATCTAAATCCCTTTTTTTGTGGGGTAATTTTCTGGACTCTGGGCAACTGAGGCTCTGATACCAGATGGTGCGAGCACGCCTGATCTTCCAAAAGGTAATATGATAAGTCGATTGGTAGAGTTTCAATGTTGATGATCCAAAGGCTCCGATCAGAACAGATCGAGAACCCTTGCAACCACTACACCACTACTCTGTGGTTATCAACCATGCCAAGGTGCAGTTGTCCTTGCCAAGAAGGCTGGTGAGGGAGAGAGGGTTGGACTGGGTAGAATTAGGTTTCCTCTTCTTCTCCTTTTTGATTTCTTTTTCTAATCTATTTCTATTCTAAAAAAAATAAAACAAATAAAGAAAAATAAACTCCAAACAAAAAACCAAATAATCCCTACATGCCTATTTCCAGCATGATGCATTCAAACAAAAAATAACCTAATTCAAATTGGAATTTTTATTTAGAAAATAGGCTTTTTCCTATTCTAATTAATCAACCTATATTCTAATCTTGGAAAAATTTAGAAATTTGAGAAATATGGAAATCAAGGTGTGACAAGGAGGTAGACTAACATGCCTTAGTGAAAGTAAATTGCTGAGGATAGAAGGTATAAGCTCTACTGAGTGCAATAGGGATACTTTCCCTTCCTCAGAGTAGCCGGTTTAGCTTCCCTCGAGCAATGGCTAGCTATGCCATGTGCGGCGTATAGTGTCCCGTTAGCACAACTGGGACATGCCACCTGGCGCATGGCTGGCTATGTCATGTGTGGCATACGGTTTCCACTGCACCTGATCCTAGAGAAGCTGGTCGAACATGGCGACAAACATCAGGTACACGCCTCATGCCATCGTCGACATCCACCATGATTGCAATAAAATAGGGGTCAACCATTACAAAAAAGGATGCACATGCAACAAATAGAAATGTATTAAATTATAGTACTTACATCGCGCTTGCACCAAAGGGAACCCATCACGGGACCGTCCAGTGAATTTGGAAGTCTGAAGTCATCCAGTCCATACATCGATGCCTTGTACGGGTCATACAAGTTAAGCTATGGTCGTCCTATATTGAAACGCTCATACAACCAAAGTATGAGGAACAATGGGAAACCAATTATAGAATCCACCGAAGTCTTCCGTGAGCACGTGGCACACAATCCTGTGTATGCTGAAGCAAGGACAGTCAAAACCCAACTGTAATGAGGTATCTGGTCAACAGGGGCATCTGCTATCTGCTAAGCAAACTAGATCAGGTGCTTGTCAATGCTGTCGTGGTGTGCACTAGTAAACATGGCCCACCCAAAGAGCCAAAGAAGATAGGACTCAAGGTGCCATCTGACTCTCCAATCCTCCAAGTTAGGTGTCAAGTGCTCGGCCTGGAACTACTCAAGCCAGCCCTTCATTGAGCCGTACTACGAAGTGAAAACCATCGACGGAGGCTTCGCACCCTTAGGGAGGACACCCTCGAACCCCTGTAACATCCCAAGCCTCCATCCATCGTGCACGTTTGGTAGGTACACAGCACCCCTAGCTATGGGCAAGCCTAGGAGCATGGAGATGTCCTCAAGGTGGAATGTGTGGGTCTCTGGCCTCCAGCGGTCCGCCAAAGCTGTCAGAAGTGTATGATCTAGCAGAATACGAGGGGACCACTGCCTAGTTAGATCCCTCGATTGTGCCAAAGGAAGTAGATCTGAGGCCCTCAACCTATCACAAGAACACAATAAGAGTCAATTGCTGACAGATTTAAATGATCAAAAGAATAATTGACGATCCTATTACCTTCAGACCCAACATAGGTCCAACCTCCAGTAGTGGTTCGGGGTCTATAGTCACAACATGGGGTGAAGTTGAGAAGTGCTATGTGCACGCCTTCAGTCTACGTACACCAACGTGACCTCTTGCCTCACCCCTTATTGGCACATCGGATGCCGATAGGTTATCTGGTTGCCAACAAGGGACTAGTCGGCACTCGAATTACCGATAACACCCTTATTGGTAATTGGAGTGCTGACTATCACCTATATCTACAATTTCCCATTTTGATTTTTTTCCAATTTTTCTATAAAAATAATATTATTTTAAGAAAATCGCTAACTGAACACTAAAGAAACTCCCTAACACCTTTCTTCCCCGCCCCTTTGCCTAGGAGTGTTGGGACATCATCTGCGCAGCAAGACCACAAGATGTGGAAGTATATGATGCAATTTTTTAATTAAGAAGGAAGCTCAATAACCCATGCTCTATGGAAATCATCATTGTAGCAGCATGTATCATATGGAACTTTGGTGTTCAACTAAATTCTAGTCACCATTGAATAGTGGGAAATAACTTTTAGGAAGTAATTTGCCCTGGTTATCTAGTGAGAAAAGTCTAGTTTAGCAGTTGAAGCACAATCATGGATGGACAATAATGTGTAATGTTTCCTTTTTTCTGCTTGTACATACATTCTCTTTTTTTATCGAAACTATAAAGGCACGAATGCATTTGATATGAGCATCCCATCTAACCATTTCAAATCGAATCCAACAGTGTCGGTGTATTGGGTAAAGGGGTTCTCTAGCAAACGGGTCCCGCGAGGGATATAATGGCTAGAGGCGTATATTTCCTATTGGTCGGTCGCGTGACCAGGGTATGGTTCCCATGACCAGTACAAGGCATACGCGATCAGTGTCTCTGCACCATCACATAAATCTGCGACCGACCTCACTGGTCGTAGGGCCGGATCTGACACAACCTATCCAATCTCATTTATTGACATCCACTCAAGTGTTTTCCTTCCCTAGTTACGAACTCCAGTGGACAAAGTCATGGACGACGTAGAGGGGCCTTGTATCATCTCATAATATTAAATGCTACGAAATGGGACTTTTGCAGGTCGATGCGGCACAGTGCGATAGACGGGACATTATCAACAGGTCAATCAAGCAAGTGGTCGGGGATGGTCCTCCGTAATGATGGCTTGGGTTAGATGTTAGGATGAGCAAGGTCTTCTATTTGGACCCACATGTAACTTATCCTCCGTACTATATAAAGGGATGAGGATCCTGTTTGTAGAAAAGGGAAGATCAAGTCTGGGAGCCAGTTAGAACTACCTCTGCAACCAATTAAAATCCTCCATAAAACAACACACATGATGTAGGGCTATTATCCTCCAAGAGGCCGGAACCTGTATAACTCTCTGTGTCCCTGAGTCCATTCTATGTGCGCACATCGATTCTTGAAACACCGTTCACGCATCCTCTATCCAACATACCCCAAAATCATTGTCAGGGACTAACCCTTGACATTTTTCCTTCCAGGTAGCGGGCGCATTTCCATCGTTTCATCAAGTTTGAAAAGCTTGATCAGGTTACCCATGGCCGGATCCACGGCAACTGCTGAGTCCCGTTCTGAGGATCCCGGCCACCGCGAGGTAATCGTCATGGCGTACCACCCAGATGAACCCAGTGTGCTCCAGGCATGGGACACCAAGATAGAGTCTGGGAGCTCCTAGACTTAATGTGAGGTCTGCATGGCGGACCATGCAATAGGGGCACTGGAGGCCCTCATGTCCCAAGCGTCGATGGTGAACCCATGGCTATATGCCCAAAGGGAAACTAGTCCAACGCCGGACATGCAGGTGCTTTGAGACGGCCCTCATATCCCCAGTGCCGTCCTGAGGAGCCCCTGTACAGGGTACAGTCTACGGTGGCATCATCGCCTAGGCCATCATGCCTCCCAAGCACCGGGGGCTCCCCCTCGTGACTTATCACCGCTAACGCTGACGCAGAACCTACAGACCTTGCGATTGCTCCTTAGCCACCCACGGATACTTATACCGGAGGACTCGCCTGTGGCATTGTGGCTGTGTGATCTCGCCCTCCTGTTCGAGACCGCCCGATGCCAGACCGCGTCAACATGCACCGCACCCATTGCAAAGGTCGATGAGGGTCATGATTGCCAAGGGTCATGACAGGGCCTGTGGTGGAATAAGTTCCATGCTCCCTCAACCACAGGGGCTATTCGTGGACCACTGCCACATTGGGACAGTATACTGTAACACCCAAAAATTCAATATTTGCAATAATTTAAAATTTTGCTAGAAATTTAATCTAGTGTTGCAACTTAGTTCAATAGGAAATTAATTTCTAAATTTAACCTGGCCTAAGAAAAATTGTTTGATTGCATTCATGACGTTATAGATGCAATAAGGTTTTATTGGGTGGAAAGAGTTTGCAAAATTTCGCTAGGATTCGCCACTTTAAAACCTCTTTCGAAATTTGTTGAAAATTCAAATTGGAAAAAATTTTGGAAATTAAGAAAATGCTCTCGGGCCGAAATCTCCTTTTTCTCGGCCCAAACCCCCTCCTCCCCTCTTCTTTCCCTCCCGCGTGGGCCGCTGGCCTCCCTTTCCCCGTGCCGGCCGGTAGGCCGAACCGGCCTGCTGGAGTTTCTGAGCCGTCGCCCTGCTCTCGCTGCCGCGTGGGACCCGCCGAGCCCCGAGCCCAAGCCAGCCGTCGAGGCGCGCACCGAATCGAGCCGACGGCTCTCCTTCTTCTTCCTCCGTCCGCCCGCCTCCCTGCTTAACGCCACAGCTGCCGTTTTCAATTACGGCCTCCCCGTTCATCTCCCCGCCTCGAATAGCCTCTGCCGCATGCACGTGCCCCTCCCCCTTCTTTTCCCCTTCATTTAAAGCCGTTTTGGTGCTCGACTCAGTGTAAAAACCGCCGGCCGTTAAGGCCATGGCCGCCGTCCCTTTCCCCTTCAAATTCCGGCCACTCCGGCCACCATCTCCTCTATTTAAGCCGCCCTCTACCATCCCGGCAAGATTCCGCACACCGCACGCCGCTCAAACCTCGTGTTTCCGCTTGGAACGCCTCTGCCGCCCATCTTCTTCTTCGGCTCCGGTGAAGCGCGCCACAACCGTCTCTCTTCGCATGTGCGCCATCTCCGGCCGAACTAATCCCCTCCTCATCTTCGCAGGACCATCCAGAGCTGATTTCACGGTCCGCCGTTGTCGTTCGAGCGCCGGAGCTTCCTTTCCGCCGCTACACCGACCGCCGCCACCGTCCTCATCGTCGTCTGGTCACCCCGATGCCCTTCCGGCCATCCTTTAGCTCGAGGTGAGTTCGCCGGACTCCCCTCACTCCCTTCCGCCGCTCGTCGGAGCAGCCCGGCAGCCGGAGCCCCGATCCGGCCAACTCCGGCCGCACTCCGGCTACCCCGCCGTTGTCGACGGCCATTCGCGCCACTGTACCGAACCCAGAACAACCTCGGCCGTTGATCTCCCTTCTACGGCCAGGATTAAAACCTCTTCATTTTTTGAAGTTCGGTCCACCGTGGACTCATGGACCGGCCATCCGGCCCTGGTCCATGGGCTCATGAACCCATTCCACATTCTTTTCTAATAGAAGAATAAACCAATAATGTTTATGACGTCAAATCCAATTTTTCAGTGTAAAAACAATTCGGATTTTCTCTGATAATAAGAAAAATTGCAGAAACACCCCTGGAACTTCAAACGCTCACAACTTTTTACTCGTAGCTCCGATTTAGATGATCTTTGCGCTCATATTCTCGTAGCGACGTGTAGATTCTGTTTATAGGGTTTTCCCTAGTTTTATGTCTGTTTGGTGTACTATTCTTATGAATGATTGTGTGCTCGTGTAGACGATTCAGTCCAGGAGTTCAGAAACTTACATGAAGAAGATTTTGAAGGACCTGTGCATCACTTCGACGAAGGCAAGTGTCTGACCATGTTGTGAACCCAGTTTTTACATAAAGATAGTCTTTATCAAATATTCATGTTGTGTTACAAAATGGGTAGTATAGCAAATACTAGTATTAGTTGTATGTGTTTTATCCTTAGAATAACATCATGTTTATGCTTAGCCATGCTTTTAGATGAACATGTAGCGTGGAGGTGATGAATCATGAGTTGAACTAAAAATTGATATAGGAAGTATGTCATGAAGACTGATGTTGTTAAGGGAGTTAACAACAAAGATAATTGGGGTTTTGGGCAAGAAAGTGCTACTTTTCCCAGCATGGTTGGTTGTTTGGGAATGTTTGGTAATCTACCCTTATGGGGTTATTGGTGGTCTTGCCCAGACCATTTTAAGGACCGGTTCGTGAAGCGACCATCCATGGCAAACAGAACAACCACGAGACCAATATGGTACGGCTTGGCCAAGTAATTAGATGTTCTCCCAGTGTTGTATGAGCCAATTGGATGTGTAGATAAGGAAGGGTTACTTCCCGATTTTACCCGGCACAAGAGGGGGCTTCTGGGGTGGAGGGTTACTCCACTTATGTACAGCGGTGAAACCTCAGTGGGCAAGTGCATACTGGGAGACTCTTTGGAAAAGCCTCGTAGTGATCTCTTGGCGCACACCCCGGAAGTGTGTAAGGTACCGGCAGGTACCGGCAACAGAGAAGATCACGACTCGTGCGTAAAGTGTACAAACTTTGTAGAGTGTCAAACTGAATATTCAGCCGTGCTCACGGTTATGAGCAGCATGGACCCTCACATGATTAGTCGGGTGGTTGTTTTTCTTGGATTGGGAATTGGGTTGAATTCTCGGAGGTTAAAGAAAATCTTTGGTACATCTTTTCCCATTTAAAATAAAATTTGTTTTCCATAGTTCAGGGATAAAAATCAACTTTTATGCAAATGAAACCCTAGAGAATAGGAAACCTTGATTCAAGCCACCATATCAAATTCATTTTTCCCCCACTTGTTGAGTATTGGAAATACTCACGCTTGCTGTTTCAGAAGGTGAAACTTTTGAAGAATTTCCTGAGGACGACTTCCCTGAAGATGATGCCGAGTTCTAGGCTTGTGGAACTCCCGGTCGGTTGCCTGTTGGCTTGGAGCTGCGCCGTTCTTTTTTTTTCCGCTGTGGTGTTTCTTTTCTTTAGACCCGTGTGTAGTCATTTTGTAATAATTAGCGTTGTAATAAGAAGCACTGTGTTTGCTACACTAATGAAGTCGCTATATGTATGAATAAACTGATCTTGGCATACACATAGTTTACATCTGGTTTTGGTCTTAAAACCGGGTGTGACACATACCTTCTGACCTATGAGACTCTCAACACTGATGTGACCTCCATGGTGTGGTCCAAAGCCAGGTGGCCACTAAAGAGCAGGAGGATCGGGCTGGGTGGGAGTAGGAAGGGGGCAACTAGACCTACCACGCGCCTCCACTTGTAGGGAGGCATTGGATGGTTCCACCCCATTGCTGGGACCCCGAGACCATTGTCTCTCTCCCCAGGTGTGTACCACCGCCCAACAACAAGTGGTTCCCCATTACAGGACATGGTGCAACGTCCTATCTGTCCAGTTACAGTAGGTGCGTTGGCCGGACAAGTTTCGGCCAATCCTAGCTGAGAAGTATGATGGCTCGACCACCATGGTGCAGGCTACGGGGAGCCATGAGAAGGACATAGCCAACTATTTCCCTACTGTCTTGACTGATTACCCCCGGTCCTGGCTGATGAACCTCCCCCATGGGTCGGTTCACTACTGGGAGGACCCGTGCGACCAGTTCATCGCCAACTTCTAGGGACCTACGTTCAACCAGGAGTCGAGGACGACCTATATCAAGTTCGGCAGTGACAAGGACAGTCGCTACAAGACTTCATATGGCGTTTCACTGAACATTTGAGCACCATTCCAAGGATCACGAGAGAGTCTGTGATCATAGCATTCAAGCGGGGGCTTAAAGACAAGAAAATTGTCGAGAAGCTGTCCACTCGAGTAATCCAAAGCACAACCAAGCTCTTTGAGCTCACAGACAAGTGCGCACAGGCCACCGAGGCCTGAGAGCAGCAGATCAACACCAGGTCATGACCTGCTTCTAACCAGCCTGCCTCTTCAAAAGGGGTGTGCCGAAAGGACAAGAAGAGCAAGCGCAAGGCTGAACCTCTCAAGGTCTTAGCGGTTGAGAAAACAGGCCTAACATGCCAGCGCATTGAGAAGAAAGACGGGAAAAGGGCTGAGGCTACTGCTCGATCCACCGTATACACACTCACGACCTAACCGAGTGCAAGGTCGTTCGAGGCATCATCGACGAGGAGCTTGGGGAGCGCAAGCACAAGAACGACAAGGATGATGAGGACGAGGCTGCTCTTGACCAGTCGGCACTGGGATACCAGCAGGCCAATTAAATGGTCCACCACATCTTCGGAGGCACCGCGATATATTCCTCTAACAGGGAATACAAGTTGGTGGTATATGAGGTGTGGGCAACCTCATCGGACCCAAGCCCGCGCCTAAAGTAGTCGGAGGTCTTGCTCACTTTTAGCCAGGCCGACCACCCCACGTATGTCAGATGCTCTGGTCGCTACCCCATCATGGTAGAACCCATGGTGCAGAAAATTTGGCTGGGCTGAGTACTCATCAACTGGGGGATCTCGATCAACCTCCTCTTCACCGACGCACTAGATGCCCTACAAATTTTAAGGAGCACGTTGAGGATATCTCCACCCTTCTTTGGGATCACCTTGGGCTCCTCGACTAAGCCTCTAGGGCAAATCAAGTTGTCTGTTACCTTCGGCTCGCCAGACAACTTTAGAACCAAAAGGGTCCTGTTCAACATGGCCAACTTCGGGACCACATATAAAGTAATCCTCAAACGACCAGCGATGGCCAGTTCATGGCCATTGCTCACTACACATACCAAGCGATTAAAATCCCTGGGCCAATAGGGACCATCACCATTGTGGTAATGCCAAAACAGCCCTACATTGTGATAAGAGGAGCCTCAACATGGTCGAGCTAACTCTCAGATCACAATCCATGACAGCTGAACCCAATGCGCGACCGATAAAGATCCATGTCATCGCCAACCCAGACGATCGGCTCAAGGCAGTGGAGCCTGGATGACACCGACCCGACCAAATTGGTCTATATAGGGGCCACACTAGACCCCCAAATAGGAGCTCACGCTCATCACCTTCCTCCGAGCAAGCACGGACATGTTTTCATGGAGTCTATCTGACATGCCCATAGTCCCTAGGGATGTGATCGAGCATAAGTTGTCTGTGCGACTAGACATGTGACCAGTAAAAAAAAAGCATGTCGATTCATAGCCAACCGAAAGGAAGTGCTTTGTTAGAAGATCGACAACCTCTTGGAAGCAGGCTTCATTCGGGAGGTGCAGTACCCAGAATGGCTAGCTAACCTAGTCCTGGTCCAAAAGCACAATGGCAAGTAGAGAATGTGCGTCGACTTCACCGACCTTAACAATACGTGCCAAAAGGACCTTTTCCCTCTTCCTCGAATCGACCAGCTTGTTGACTCAATGACTGGCGGTGATCTGTTCTATTTCTTAGATGCTCAATCGGGGTACCATCAGATTAGTATGTTTAGGGAAGATGAGGAAAAGACGACTTTTGTTACACCCTTTGTGGTCTTTTGCTATGTAAAAATGCCTTTTGGCTTAAAAAGCACTGATGCCACTTACTAATGATGTATTCAACTCATTCTCCAACCACAGCTCGAAAGAAACATCAAGGAATACGTGAATGATGTGGTCCTCAAAAGTAGGACCAAGACAAACCTGGTCGTAGAACTTTAAGAAACGTTCGATAATCTCTACAAGTACCGCATGAAGTTGAACCCAAAAAAGTGTACATTCGGGGTTCCATCAGAGAAGTTTCTTGGATTCCTCATGTCTCATCGAGGGATAGAGGTGAATCCTAACAAGATTAGGGCCATCGACCAGATGAGAACCCCATCCAGGTTAAAGAAGGTTCAGAAATCAAAAGGATGCATTGCTGCTCTGAGCAGGTTCATCTCAAGGCTAGGGCAGAAGGGACTACCGCTCTCCAAACTCCTAAAGAAAAATGACCACTTCTCATGAAATTTTGGAGTTCAAAACGGCCTCAAATGCAAATCTTGACAATACCAAAGTTGTAGGTCTCGTCTAGAGCTTCGATTTGAATCTATGGAAGTTCCCTTTTGGATAATGGAGCTAGGAGTTATGACCCCCGAAATCAGTGCTGCGCAGATAAGTCTGAGTTCAAATAGTTTATCTTGTGGTGCACTTTTGGAAATCAAGAAGACGTTTTCAGAAGTTCCAATAAATACCTAAGTTGTATATCTTTTCAAGTATACAATTTAGAGTCCAGAAAAGTCCAATTTGGAATCCGGACGATGGAGATATCATACTCGAAATAGAGAGCTTTCCAAAAAGGAAACCATAACCAACTCGAACTCGAATCCGATTCGTGTTTGGCTTGGACTCCACCTCAACCAGCCGTCCTTAGCCCCATAAATAAGAGTTGTACATCCTATCATATCCATATTCCACATCCCTAAGACCTAAACATCGCTGCTGCCCTGTCCATGCGCCGCCATTCGTCGGAGCTGCCGTCGCTGCCCGTTATGCGCTATCTCGTCATCTTCTCCGTGAATCCTCCTTCCTCGACCATCAAAGCAAGGTGATGACCCCTTTTCTCCTCCCTTATTACTATTTTACTTTCATACTAAGTCCCTAGCAGAGCCCTAGCCCCGGCCAAAGCTCGATCTATGCCGCCACGGATAGCCGCGCTGTAACCGCTTGGCATCGACAATCCTAACCAACTAGTGCACCATTCACCATGCCCTTTCACCAGCGCATGTCCCATGATGTTACCCATGCCCTCACCAACTAGTTCGGCCAGTAGAGTAGCCAAACCAACGAAATCAAGGTTGACATACCCGCTGTCCGGTTTCTGGACGCGTTCTGCGTGCGCGCCAGACTTGCATTCGTATTCCCCATCAATCCGAAAGCCGTATGGATGCACCAACTGCGTCACAGTGTGCCCCTTCGTTAATCCAAGATGGTACTTGCATAGCATGCCAAATCAGCACCACATCATTCTCCTAGCCTAGTCAGCGAAGTCTGGTCTACCCTACACTTCGTGAATCCTGTGCAATGATGTTGTCAAGCCTGACACAGTGATTGTGCAATAAAGCCTTTTCCTATAGAAAGATAACTCCAGTAAACTAGTCTTTCCTTTCTGTCCAAATAATTACAAATTCGTTAAACTCACTAGTGGCTTGCGTAACTCTATGCATTTTAGGAACTAAATGAGCATTAAACTTTTGTTCAACTGTCATCTCCCAAACTAAATACTTTTCAGCATCATAGGCACCCACAAAAGATGGTTTGGTAAACTGAACCTTAGCAAATGGATCATCATAAACACACTTCTATGCATCCGATGCTTCTCCTGCCATGATTAGTCGAAGATAGAAAACAACGAAAGATATCCCTATCAACTACTAGGTGGTGGAGGTGGAGTCACACTCTCAAGCGTCTTACCACGCTCTTGCAAGTGTTCTTACCAATCACCGTAGTTGGCACAACCGGTGGCTGGTTCATGATACCTTAACAGGTGCGAGTGAGGTAGTCGCAAGGAGAAACCGTTATGATCGAGAGAAGGTGTAGCTTGGATAGGCAATATTTAGTAGCAAGGAATAGCAATAATTGAAATGAGATTAGCAAAGCTGAATAAAAGTCCACAGTACTCGTCACAGTTGCTGGCCTGAACATGTTCCTAGAACTAGCTCAAGCAAGCCGAAAACTATAACAGACATAAGCACAATAGAACAAAATTCGCAATACAAACTGATTCTCTTTTTTTTTAGTTCTCTTGGTTTTTTGCACTTTTTGCTTCTTCTTTTTTTGCACTCTTTGCTTGTTTCTTGCTTTTTTTTGGAAGTGTGACACAAACTCAAAAACTCTTTTACTTCCTTTTCTAAGACCAATGAGGTACGTGGATCACAAACTTTTTTTGGAGAGCAGGGGTATAAAGGTAATAACTTTGGCTAACTCTGTTTTGGCTATGGATTGCTACTCAAACTTTGTCGGACAATGCTCGATATGAAGGGTGTATGAAGGTGTATGAGAGCAGCCAGAAACAGATATACTCAACTGGAATGTGGAGGCAAAATCGAACGAATAGTCGAATCCGAAAGGATGGTCGAATCCAACAGTTTCTAAATATTGCCTATCCAAGCTACACCTTCTCTGGATCATAATGGTTTCTCTCCTTGCGACTACCTCACTCGCACCTGTTAAGGTATCATGAACCAGCCACCGGTTGTGCCAACTACGGTGATTGGTAAGAACACTTGCAAGAGCGTGGTAAGACGCTTGAGAGTGTGACTCCACCTCCACCACCTAGTAGTCGATAGGGATATCTTTCGTTGTTTTCTATCTTCGACTAATCATGGCAGGAGAAGCATCGGATGCATAGAAGTGTGTTTATGATGATCCATTTGCTAAGGTTCAGTTTACCAAACCATCTTTTGTGGGTGCCTATGATGCTGAAAAGTATTTAGTTTGAGAGATGACAGTTGAATTAAAGTTTAATGCTCATTTAGTTCCTAAAATGCATAGAGTTACGCAAGCTACTAGTGAGTTTAACGAATTTGTAATTATTTGGTGGATTAGAGTATGCATCGATGGATTAGCTCTGACCACATAGAATGCTTTAAAGGTTGCTCTGCGTAACTGATTTATTCCACCCTCTTTTAAATGTGATTTGCGTAAGAAATTACAGTGCTTAAACCAAGGTGATAGATCCATAGAGGAATATTATCAGGAGCTACAAATTAGTATGTTGTGTTGTGATATTATTGAGGATGAAGAGGCTGTAATGGTATGCTTTTATGGAGGGTTAAGGCGTGAAATTCAGGACATAGTTGATTACAAAGAATACAATAGTGTTCCCAGATTGTTTCAACTTGCATGTCTGGCAGAAAAAGAATTGCAGGGACAACAACAGAGGCGAAGGAACAATTTTGGATGCACAACCACTTCAAAATCAACATCGAAACAAGTCAAAATAGCCCCACGTTCAGCTACAAGGTCTGCTACCCCCTTCTCGAGTAGGGCATGTTCAGCAGTACTTTCGACATCGTCGCACGCTGCCGAGGTAAGCAAATCCGTAAGTGTGGAGGTTCCAGCCAAGAGCTTCTATAGGCCGGTCGACCAAGATTATATGCCACCGATGCGAGGGAATGGGCCACGTCATGAAGGATTGTCCAAGTCAGCGAGCATACATTGTAACAGAAGACGGTGGATATGTAAGGGCTAGTGATGTTAGGGATGAATATGCTCTTGTAGCTAACCATGCGGGTGATGAGGATGGTTGTGAGACGGATATCGACCATGAGGAAGTGTTCAATGACACTACCACAGAGGATTATCGGACCCTCATTGTGCAGCGAGTATTGAGCACTCAAATGGAGCAAGCAGAATAGCTACAAGGCCACAATTTATTTCAGATGTTCCTCATAGTCAAGGATTATTGTGTTCGAGTCATTATTGATGGAGGAAGCTGCAACAACTTGGTACGTTTAGATATGATGAAGAAGCTTTCCTTGCCAACAAGAAACCATCCTCACCCTTATCATATTCAATGGTTCAAAAATAGTGGTAAGGTGAAGGTAATACACATAGGTAGGGTGTATTTTTCTATTGGTTCATACAATGATTGTGCTGATTTCGATGTAGTACCCATGCTAGCATGTTCACTTTTGTTAGGACGGCTATGGGAGTTTGATACTGATGCAACAGATCATGGTAGAAGTAATAAGTACATCCTTATGCATAAAGGAAAAAAGTAGCTTTCTACCTTTAACCCCTGCTGAAATTGTGAAAAGTGAACAAGAGATAGCTGAAAATAAGAGAAAAGAGTTTGAGAATGAATCTGAAAATCAGCAAGTAGTGAAAAAAGTTTTTCCACCCAAAAAGGAGAAAGCAACAACAACTTCTAAGTCCTATGGAATTAGACTAAAAGTGCGTGCTATGCTTGCTAGTAAATCTGACCTTGCTGAAATTTGTGATAATGAGCTGCCATACTATGCTTTGATATGCAAAGATGCTTTAGTTTCACTTGAGGATATATCTAGCTCTTTGTCTCCTGCTATTGCTAACCTTTTGTAAGAGTTTGTGGATGTATTTCCAGCTGAGGTACCCCCAGGATTACCACCTATTCGAGGGATTGAACATCAAATTCATTTGATTCCGGGAGCAACTTTACCAAACCGCGCTGCACATAGGACCAAACTAGAAGAGACTAAGGAAATTCAGCGACAAGTCCAATACCTTTTGGACCAAGTGTATGTATGAGAAAGTCTTAGCCCTTATGTTGTTCCCGTTCTTTTGGTTCCTAAGAAAGACGATAGTTGACGTATGTGTGTTGATTGTAGAGCTATCAATAATATTACTATAAGATATCATCACTCTATCCCTAGGTTAGATAATATGCTTGATGAGTTGAGTGGTTCTATAATTTTCACTAGAAGACTATATTTAAAACTAAGTTTGTTTGTATGAGTGGTTAGCAATGTCTTTTGGGTTAACTAATGCACCTAGTACTTTCATGCGATTGATGAACAAAGTTTTGCGTGCTTTCATTGGGAGATTTGTGGTTGTTTACTTTGATGACATCTTGATTTACAACAAGTCATATTAACTACACTTTGATCACTTACGTGTTGTTTTTAACGCTTTGAGAGATGCACGTTTGTTTGGTAACCTCGAAAGTGCACCTTTTGCATGGATCGAGTCTCTTTTCTTGGCTATGTTGTTACTCCACAGAGAATAGAGGTGGATGAAACAAAAATCAAAGCCATAAAGAGTTCTCCAACTCCTGAGACTGTTACACAAGTGAGAAGTTTTCATGGTCTTGCGGGTTTCTATCGGTGATTTGTGCGGGATTTCAACACCATTGCTGCTCCATTAAACGAGTTGATAAAGAAATGAGTAGTTTTCAAATGGGGACCTAGACAAGAACAAGCATTCAAGTTGTAGAAAGAGAAGCTCACCCATGCTCCATTGCTCTAACTCCCTGATTTTTGTAAGACCTTTGAACTGGAATGTGATGCTAGTGGGATTGTAATTGGAGGTATGCTAATTCAAGAAACTTTTGAAAACCCCGAGCGCGCTGTTCAAATTTTGGAAAAGTTTGAAAAAGATTTTATAAAAGAAAAATAAATTTATTCTCCTTTGGGCCAGCTCCCTCCCTTTCCCTTTTCTTTTTCCCCTTTTCTAACCTGCTTCCTTTCTCCTCCCAGGCCGAGTCCATCTCCCCTCCCCCTCTCCTTTCCCGCCTGGGCCGACCGAAGGCCAGGCCCAGCACTCGTTCGAGCCGTCCACCTCTACGGTTGGCGCCCGTGCCGAAGCCGCCTCCACCCTGGGTCGCCGCCTGGTGGGCCCTGTGCCATCTCCTTCTTCCTTGCGCCGTGCCTACCGAGTCTGTGTTGGATGCGAGTGTCGCCGCCTCTCTTGTGCCTGAATCCCAACCAACCTCAGGTTTATCTGCAAGCGAGCGATCCCTGCCTATATAAAGGTCTGACCCCCTCTCTTTTTCCCATCTATTTTTGCAACCCTAGCTTCCACCGACCACCACCGAGCTCACCGCCAACCGAAACCCACCTCCTTTTGCCGTAGCCGAGCCGCCCACAAGCTTCTCTATTGCCTCCTGCATGCACCGGTGTCGTTCTCTTCGATTTTCAACTATCAGAGCCCCTTCTCCGATGCACTCTCATGTCTCACCGCCAACCGCCGTCCCATGCTCTATCGCTGAAGGTATACTATCAGACGGAATCCCCGTGTCCCCTCCTTCCTCCTCTGCTGCTCGCCATCGCTTCCCATGCCCAAAAACATGTTCTTCACCGTGCGTAGGCGAGTTCGCCGCCACCAATCCCCGTGCGCTGCCATGGCCAAGCTATTCCACCGTCAGCCTCTCTCTATCCGGCCGCCCCTCTCTCTAGTGGCCGTCAGATTCGAGATGGATAGCCCAGATTAGAACCCAGATACCCCTTCGCCCGAGCCAATCATGTGTTGACACATGGTCTCATAATCCTAGTTAGCATGTTTTGCCTCGTCATCATGCCATGTCAACCGGCCACCTCAGCACCTAAGCCCATGTGTCAAGCCCAGTCACTGCCACATCATCCAAGCCTTTACCGAGCCATTTTTCTTTTTTACTTTAATTCAGGAATAATGGCAAATTTGCAATTAAGCCCTTTAACTTTTCTAAAATTACCAAAAGCCTTGTCTTTTTACATCTTAGACCCTAAAATTTTTGATAATTGCTTTAGGTCCCTCTGATTTTACAAAAAGTCCCTTAAACTTTCTGTTTAGTTCAAAATAGGTCCTTTTGTTTTTTAGATTAATCCAAAACTTGTTTTTAGCATAACTTTCTCGTCTTAGCTCCGTTTTAGGCAATTTTTGTGCTCCCACGTTTGTAGCAGTGTGTACTATCTTTTAGTAGCCATTTTATAGATGTTAGCTATTGTTTGGTGTACTGTTATAAGCTAGTTTTGTGTGTGCTTTTTCGGTGTGTTCCGAGAGCAGACGAAGAGCAGTTCGAGAATCTCTAGAACCAAGCCTTTGAAGAGTCTGAGCAGCAAGTTGGAAGAGGCAAGTGTCCTTGAACATTTTGATCCAGTTTTTGAATGCATTCTTTATTGCAAACATGCATGCTAATAATTTGAATCTCACTTACTTATAGTATCATGTTCCATATATTCCTTGTCGCCTAGCTGTCAGTAGTGGTTATGGGTAGTTTATGCTTAGCTTTGCACAAGGGTATGGATGGGTTGTCATTTAAACATGATTAATGAACTATGCAACTAAGATTTGGGAATTATAGTAACTTGTGTGGCAACATGGAACTTAGGGATGTCGAGCAAAAGGTTGGGTTATGATGGTGCGTGAGGCACAAGTGTGTGAAACACTTTGGTGGGTGGTAGTATTTGCTCGATGTCCTAAGGACTAGTTTGTGGAGTGATAACCCAAGAATTCTCATCCATCCACGAGGCTTATATGGGTATGGTCTGGCTTAGTAATTAGCAGATCCTCAGCATAGAATGAGCCACTTGTGGTGTAGTGGAAGGGAAGAGTGATTCTTTCCGGAGCTACAAGGCGCATGAGGGGGCTTCTGGGTGGTGTGACTCTAGTTTGATGGTGGTGGAACCTTAGCAAGCTTATTATTGTTGGGAGGATACTTTGTAACAGCCTTGTAGTGATCTCTGGACGACACATCACTGGCGTGTGTTAAGTGATTGGTCGGCACGGCAACAAGGAAATCACGACTCGTAGGGAAAACTGGGCAACATCTACAAAGTGTACAATCTGATATATCAGATGTGCTCATGGTCATGAGAAGCTTGGATCCTCACATGATTAGTGTCACGTCCTGAAATCCGTAATTGTGTGTTTTAATCCTAAAACATGCAATTTCAGTTTCATGTTCCAGTTTGAGTCACTGGAGCATCTCACTTTGAATCAATGAGGTGGGAGAAGGAAACTAAGAGAAATAAAGGAGCTAGAAGCAAGTCTGGACTTTTCCTCTAGGTAAATGGGGCTCACTTGGGTGGAAAATATCTCTCTATAGGTGGGCAACAACACTCTCTCTCCCCCTCAAACTTGCCCATACGTACTACTCACCCACTCCACCAGATAAGGCTTTTTGAGGAAGCAAGTTGGAGTTGGCTGTCTCTCACTCTCTCTCTTAGGCTCCCTTTTTTCCCTTTGGATCCCTACCTCTGGGAGCAAGATCAAGGTACGTATGTGGTACTCACGTGACCACCAGCTCAAGGACTACTCGTCCATCCAATTCATTTTCAGTTTCCCCGAAGGAATTCGAGCTGGTTCTAAACTTGTTTGGTGTTCTTTGGGAGAAGTAAGGAAGCAGCAGTTTTTCCTCTCTTCTCCAAGCCATTTTCCATCGTTTCCTCCTTCAACTGGCGGTCACCAACCTCAGCAAAGGACATTGGGTGAGTCTGCTAGGCTCCCATGGCAAGTATGCTCATTTTCGTTAGATAGATCTTGAATCTGGAACTAGGGTTGCAAAGTTCTTAAAGTTCTTCAGTCTGGGAACAAATGAGGATTTATGTGGATTTGAGTTAGGAATCATGTTCACCGAGCACCGAGCACTGTTCACCCGAGCAATCCGGATACTGTTCACCCCGAGCACGGGGGGGGGGGGTACTGTTCACCAAGCACTGTTTGCCCGAGCACTCTGGGTACTGTTTATCCCGAGCACCCGAGCACGGTTCATCCCTAGCACTCTCGGGCACTGTTCATCCCAAGTACTCCCGGTACTGTTCACCCCGAGCACCCGAGCACAGTTCATCCCGAGTACTCCCGGGTACTGTTCATCTCGAGTGCCCGAGAATTTTCATCCCGGGTGCCCCCGAGTATTGTTCATCCCGGGTACCCCGAGCACTGATCACCCCGGTACCCCTGAGCACTGTAGCAGTGGTCGCAGGACGGTTATTAGGCTTTCCTGGAAGCTGGTAGCTTGTAAAATTCATAGCTAATTCGTACGAACTCCAAACTTCATGAGACCAGTTGCGTTGGCTTCGTATGAACATGAACTACATGTTAAAAATGTTGAAACTCATTAAATACATTCTGAGAATTTATTTATTGATTAAATGTATTCCAGCTTAGTTAAAGCACAAATAGTCAATGCCATATTCGAAAGTTGTGAGACCACTGGGAAAACTCTTGTTTTGCACAGTGCGATCTGGGAAAAATATTTTCATGTATTGTGGAGCATATTTTTTTTATATGGTCACATTTCATATATGCTCATTACATTGCACGCGTTGCTCTCTATAGTGAACGCCGATCCGTCGATCCCGGAGGCCGTGGGCGATCGTGAGGCGCCCCACCTTTCTGATCCAGGGCAGCAAGGCAAGCATCTATCATATTGCACCGTGTCAATTCAAAATCTAATATGTTATCTATGCTTATGTATACATTGCATGTGTCGGGTACCGAGTTGGGTAGAACCTATGCCGATGCATTCTCCCATTTCGGTCACGTGTCATGTGTTATTCCTTAGAGCCTAGTGGTGTCGTCGAGGTCTAATTATAGTTCTCTATGCTTAGTGGTACTTAGGCTTTCCGGTAGAAGTCGACGACGGCGTCCACCGTTGTCGCGAGCCTAGGGCTTATTACTTGTTCACACTTATGGTTGTGTTGATGATGAGTCGGTTTGGTGAGTGGTGAGTTGAGACGAGGTGTGGGCGGTGTTAGGGGTGTCATCTGCTCATGAGGAGTCCTCAGGCAGTTCGGGGAGGGAACCCGGATACCGTAGACCGCTTGTACCGGTTAAGCACCGACCGTCGGTGTAGTCGGCTTTAGCACTTACCTTACTCACCACATGCTGATATAATGGTAGGCGAGCTGATTACCTTCGCAGACGTGGTCATGTGGGCCTCATCATAGACGGTGTGAGTCCGGTTTGAGTCCGGGCTTTTAGCGGTATTAGTTTGCTCGGGGAGTAGTTCTAATATCGCCGTGCCGAGCTATGGTTGATCCACATGGTTGGGCCTGGTTGGGAAAGGTTGTCACGGGTACCCCCTTGTGTGCATCTTAGCGGGTGGCACAAGCCGTATGGTCCCTGTGTCGTGTGGGTCCAGGAGTATCCCCCTACAGGGTGTATAATCAGTTCGAACTGCCGCGCTCTCGGTCATGAGCATCGCTATCGCTTATCTCCACCGAGCGACCATGTTTTGGTCATAGAGTTTCGATGTGGGTTGTGGCATGGTTGGATTGGGGTGGTTTGGTCGGTATGTGGTTGGTGGTTTGGTGGGAATGGTTTGCTTTTATACACTTGTTGTTCATATATCTGTTCTGATCAGTTGGTTGGCAGGGTTTGAGTCGGTGGTTGGTTAAGTCAGTTGCTTACACCTAGAGTCTAGGTTGCTTACCGCTTAATGAACTTAAACATGTCTTAATCCTTGCTACAGCTTTAAATGCATGATCCTTGGAGTCGAGAATATATATACTCATACTGTGTAAGTCTTGCTAGTACCTTCGTACTAAGGGGTGCTGCCCTTAAGTTGCTTTCAGGTTCGCAGGTTGGCGAGGAAGAGGCAGTGTTCGGCTACTTTGTGCCTGCCGATCAGGGTGGCGGGCAGGAGTAGCACCTTCTACTCCGAACTCCGGCGCTTTTGGTATGGAGCCTAAGGGCATACAGCTCCATGCTCTTTTGTTGTCTAGGTTTATCTTCCGCTGCATAGTTGTTGTTGTTCCTCTTTTGTTGTAAATTGTGGAAGCAGTTGCATGTTTAAGTATTGTAATACAGCTTAATTACTTGCTCTCCATTAAACTGTGTTGTGATATTTGAGTTGGAAGGCATGTGTTCCGATCCTGGGCACAAAACACGTGCTGGGACTACCGGAATGGTATTCTGGTTAATCGTCGAGGTTGTGATTATGAATAATGATCCTCCTGATGATTAATTAGAATACTTTTTGGACGGTTCCTCACAATTAGTTGGTTTGGTTTAGTTGTTTTAGTTGGTTACCTGTGAAGGGTGAATGTCAGTTGATGGTTCTTGGTTACTTGTGATGGGTATCAAGTTGGTTGGTTTGGAAAACTGATGTGGAATTTAGGTAGTTGGTAATTATGTGGAGATATTCCTAGGAGTTGGAAGTCTAGTGATGAATCACATAGTTAAATAGGATGCTTTTATAACTCTTTTATGATAGCATAGTTGGCATTTATGCAAATTTACCTGTTATAGTCTATTTCTTTAATCAAGCTTGCATGTCATATATTTCTCACACTTGCGGAGTACGATATGTACTCACACTTGCTATTTCCATCCAAATGTGCATCAAACCGCTGCTCAGACAATGGAGACATTGAAGAAAAGCCATACTTCTACATCGATGAAGATGAAGATTGCTAGGCTGGTGGATCCCCCGGTCAATTGCCTGTGGAAGATAGGAGCTTTGCTGTGTTTAGTTTATGTGCTTTTAGTTAAAGACTTTGTGGTCTATATAATTTGTTTAAGTTAAATGTTGTAATAAGGGCACTGTGTGTGATACAGTGATGAAATCGCTGCATGTATGAAACTTGATCCTGACATACATGTGGTTTGCATCTGGTTTTGTCCCTTTATAAAACTGGGTGTGACAGTTTTGGTGGTTGAATGACAAAACAATTAAAGGACTAATGAGTTTGTTGAGCTTGAATAGGTTTTTACTTGCAAAAGACAAAGTCAAACTCATGTCATCTGAATTATGCAAAAGTAAAGAAATGACGAGCAAAGATTAAACAGGGCTAAAGAGGAAACGATGTAAGTGCAATTGTATGGTCCCATTGCTTGTTTGCTTGCATAATCAAAGGAAAATTGAAAGTGCATAAAAGATTGATCAAGATTGCAACACTAAGAAGAAAGGTGATCAAAGGCTTAGTATTTCAAGAGCTTTGCAAATCAAGGAAGATTTAGTTGAGAGCTTGATTGGTCACAAAATTGGTATCTTGATCAAGAAAGAAGACAAGTGATTAAAAGGCTTAGTTGATCAAGATAAGTTTATATGGAAGCTTGCTTGGTCACAACATCAATATGAAGAAATATATTGAAATGAAGAAATATAATACATGAGTGCATATTGATGATATTTGATCAAGAGAAATAGTGAATCAAAGGGAATTGCAATGATAGGTTGCTTGATCAGATGGATAGTATTCTTAATCAAGAAAGAAGAAAGTTGATCAAGGGCTTAGCAATTCAGGGAAAGTCAACATGGAAGCTTGTTTGATCACAAGATTGATATAAAAGCAAATATTCAAGCAAGGTTCATGTTGTTGTGGAAATGGAATTCAATGAATACATATTGTTGATGCGCAGCTATGTGTGACTCAAGATGGTAAGATAGTGAAGGTGTGTCAATAACTTGGCTACGAAGGACCATGCGAGTGGAGAAGGGCAAGCATAGGGCTTAGCACCGAGGAACCCATGCGATGGAGAAGGAGCAAGTATTGGCCCAACGCCGAATGATCGATCAAGGCCATAAGTAGTCATATGTTGTCAAAGCATCAAATCATTATTGAATTATAAGGTTTAAGGTGGCTTGAGGATATCAAGTTGATTCTTGACCATATGTGTTGAAGAATCCCAAGTCACAAGCTCAAGGACGATGTGCTCAAGAAGAAGAGACAAGAAAATGTTGCACCCTCATAAAGTGAAATTGAAAAGAAGTGGCAAGTTGAAGTTGACTAAGCTCAAGAAGTTGCAATAGATTTCATATTTTACCTTGAGTATAGGTATTCCACTCTATCAAGAGGGATGCGACATAGAATGGTCTGACAAGTCTCGGTGCTCAAACTAACTAAACCCAAGTGCTAACTTGAGAGAAACACATGTCATAACACTTGAACCTAGTGGACTTGGAGCTTGTTTTTGGTTGGGATGAATAGCCCTCCGAATAAGCTTTCCGTAGAGTCCAAGAACATCAAAATCGGAGTTTGTAGCAAAAAGTTATGACGTTTTCAATACGGTGACTTGAGTTGTTTTTGTAAACTGTGGATTGTCCGCAAATTTTTGTAGAGAGCCCGCATTTTTGTGGAGTGTCTGCATATTTTCGCGCGAAGAGTCTGCATTTTGTGGAAGGTCCGTAAATTCTAGGTCTAACAGCTAGTTTTTCGGAACTAACGACTAATTTTGCAAAAGTCCGCATTTTTCTGACTGTAACGGCTAGTTCGTGTGTAGGGGGTATTTATACCCCCTCCCTCTCATTTGGGGGGGGGGGCTGCTGGTGCTTCTCACATCCACAACCAAACCAAAGACAAATAGAGCTCTCCCCAATCCCTCTTTGTGAGGTGTGTGTGTGATTTGTGAGAAATCCTAAGAATTGGGTTGAGAGATTTGTGTTTGAGAGCACAAGAGAGAGAAATCCATCCTTGAGCACTTGTGGGCTTCGTCAACCAATTTGTGAATCATTTGTTACTCTTGGAGGTGAAACCTCCTAGATGGCTAGGCGTTGCCCGGCGAGCTCCTGTGCTTGTGGTGAGCCGCGGGAAAGTTTGTGAAGGTCGATCTCACCTCCGCAAGGGAAGAGATCAAGCTAGTGGATCGAGAAAAGTGGTTGAAAGAGACCTGGCTCTTTGGAGCTTCCTCAACGGAGACGTAGGATTCATGGTGGTGAATTCGAACTTCGGGAAACAAATCTTTATGTCTCCACTTCGGTTTGTTTACTTTTGAGTTCTTGCTTTGATTTATGCTTTCCACTAGATATACTTGGTTATGCGTACTCATTAGACGTAGTTTACATTCAAGTTTCCTCTGTTCTTGTGACACCCAATTTTAAAAGAACAAAACTGGATACAACACAGGTATGTTAGGATCAAGTTTCATACATGTGCTTACTTCATTAGTGTATCATCACAGTGCCAAGATTAGAACGATAATAAACTATTACAAAAGGACCCGAGGGTCTAGAAGAAAAGCATATGGAACTAAAAAGAGGTTTTCAGCGCCAGTGGGGCCTCCATTTTCCACAGGCGTCGACCGGGGGAACACCATCCTAGAAAAGTAGCTCTGGGTCGAAGTCGTCCTCATCGAAGGTAGTAGCTTCATTGCCGGCTTCTGAACAGCAGTAGAATGCAAGGGAGGGGACAACAAGTGTGAGTACAAAAATTGTACTCCGCGAGTGGAGGGAAACATGATATGGGGTTTAAGTCAAGGAAAGATTTAGACACAGGTTAACTGCACTAAGCAACCTGAACCTATGATTCCAACAACATGCATCATATTTACTAAGTGAAGACATAACTATGATAATAGGATTGACTCATTGGATTTCATCCGACTACCAGGACTAACCAGGTAATCCCATTACCCAGCTACCTAACCAACCAGACCAAACCCTGGTTCCAACTAATCCTGAAGAAGTCTAAGTTCGCTCTTGACCGTGAGCACAGCTGATCAATCAGTTTATACTCTGCAGAGTTTGCACAGCTTTCCCCACAAGTCGTGATTCCCGTGTTGCTTCACACTTCTGAGGTGTGGAGTCGGAGTTTCACTACAAGGCCTTTACAAATCTCCCACTAACCTATAGGCATCCACTGAGGTTTCACCGCTAATAGACGATTCCATCGCTGCAGAGGCCCCTTCTTGTGCCACATAACTGTCCAACGGTGCCCACAGAACCAGAGAGGTGGCTAATTAATTGGCCAGGTGGTACCCATTTAGGCCTCATAGTTGTGCAAATCTAACTTGGTTACATGTTCAAGAACCAGTCCTTAGGACCCTACACAGGAACAAACACAAGCCTGCCATAAGCGCCACCTCAAACCATCCATCCTGTTAGGATCCCTACATCATGTTGCTATAAAATCCCGATTCTTGTTCCATGATTAATTAGTCAAGATTAACATTTTTCCCAACCCTGACTGCACTAGCATATCTACCCATTCTATATTATGGATAAACAACGGCGACAAGGAATATTAATGGAAAACTAGTAAACCCTATCATGGGATTTCATATTTAGACAAGCATGCATAATGAAGGATAAAACTACACCTGCAAATCCTTAAACAGGGTAAAAATGCTCAAGGGCACTTGCCTTCGATGGGGTGCTGCTCAAAATCTTCGAACGCTTGGTCTTGGAGGATGCCAAACTGCTCAGCTCCTAATCGACAGATTGAAAAAAGGCACAAAAAACAAGACTCTAAGGACAGTACACCAAATAGTACTGAAACTAGACAAAAACCCTACAAAAAGATTCTACACATTGCTACGAACATTTGGGCACGAAAATCGCCCAAATCGGAGCTACGAGCAAAAAGAAATAAGCATTTGAAGTTGTAGGGCCTAATCTGCAATTTTTACTTGAATTTCAGAGAAATACCAACTTGTTTTTATACTAAAAATTGGATTTATGATTCTATAAACATTTCCTGAATTATTTCTCAAAAGTCCATGGAATAGGTGCATGGACCCCGTGGACCACAACCTTATGGCCGGTCCACGGGTCCACGGTGGACCGGGGCCGAAAGGGTATGGCCGGTCTAATCTGGGCCATCAGATTAGATCGAGCAACTGAGATTGAAACAAGGCGGCGGCAGGTGGCGCTGGATGGGCGGGCGGCAACGGAGCTCACTGGTGCACACAAAAAGGCGCCTCTGGCAACCAAACAGGACGGGATTTAGCGCATAAGAGAGAGGAGGGGATGGGGATTCTCTCGGTGGGCTCGACGGTGGTGGGAAGGGGCTCTGGAGATGGCTGGCGATGAGGAAGAACGGGCAACGGTGCTTGGAACACGGTGCAGCAGCCGACAACGATGGGAGGAGATCCAAAAAGCACTGGGGTGCGCTCCTTGAGGTCCTGTGACAACGTAGAAGCAAAGAAAAAAGTCAATTACGGTTCGATCGAGGCAAATTTGAGCGGCGGAGAGCATCACACCGGCGGCAATGGTGGCGACAGTGGCGAACTCAAATTCCGTGTGCAAACGAAGGGGGAAAAAGGGTGCTTCGGGTGGGGAACGGAGCAAGCAAGGAGAAGGTGAGCTTATATAGCCAAGAGAGAGGTAGGGGGACGGCCGGATTTGAGAAGAAATGGCCAGCAGCATGCAAGGGAATGAATGCGTCGGTTTGAGCAAGATAGAGGGCCAATCAAGGGGGAAAATGGCCGGGAGACTGATTGGGAAGGAGAGGATCGTGGAGGTGCGCATTGATTCACGAATTATGGTGCGGGAGGGCTCGGATTGGAAACGGCCATGGGGATTTTGGGGGCGATCGGGCGTCAGACGGCAGGAGGAAGAAGGTGAGTCGATGGCTCGGGCGGCTCGGCTGGCTGCTTGGCCAGGCCCACGCGTAGGGAGAGAGAGGGGGGAGGGGAGCGGCTCGGGAAAGGGTGAGCTAGCTCAGCTGGGCCCCACCTGGCAGCAGCAAGGGGCAGGAAGGGGGCCGACTTAGGCGGGCTAGGAGGCCAGCTGGCCTTGCGGGCCGGCGTGGAAGAGGAGGGGCGCTACCCAAGCGGGGGAGAAAGAGGAGGGGAAGGGTGGGGAAGAGTGGACCGGAAGAAAAGGATTTGGCCCAAGGCTATTTTCCAATTTAGAATTCTTTTTTCTTTTAGATTTTGAACCATTTTTCAAAAAGGGTTTGAACGACGATTTCTAGCGAGTTTTAGCAAACTTTTTCCACACAAAAAACCTTATTGCAACTACAACAGCATGAATGCAACAAACATTTAACCTAGGCGAAATTAAATTTAGAAATTAATTTTCCTATTGAACAAAATTGCAACCACCTAATTAATTTCTAGCAAAATTTTAAATTATTGCAAAAAATTGAAATTTAGGGTGTTACAATTCTTGAGAAAGGTCCATAAAAGTGCGGAGGCTCCGCAAAAGTGCAGAGGGTACGCACAAATCTACGAAGAGTCCACAAATTTGCTGAGACTCTGCTTTTAACTAATCTGCTGCAAGTTTGTTTGATTTTTAAGGAAATACCTATTTACCCCCCCCCCCCTAGGCGACATCTCGATCCTTTTAGACACCCCAACCAGTGTGGCCTTCAAACCGCTCGAAACCTGAGGGGGCGCATAGAAGGAACAAAGGGTCCTTCAGGTCTAGCAGCAATCAATACCTCTCTCTCTCTCTCTCTCTCTCTCTCATACCCTCCTTTTTCCCTCTCGAGACATTTAAACCTCCCCACATGACACTAAGTTCAGAGTTGCACTCTGAGGATTGATGACATCAATGACAACTCTCTAGGTAGACTATATCCACCCGGAGCTCAAGTGGTGTGACCAGGCCAGGCCATGGTCACGAGGAAGCTCGGGTGCTATTGTCAGTGTATTGAGCAAAGGGGTACCCTAGCAAATAGTCCCCATGAGGGATATAATGGCCAGAGGCATATATTTCCTAAAATTGGTCGATTACGCGACCAGAGTATGGTTCCTATGACCAGTACAAGGTTATTGCTATTGTCGTAATAACAGTATAACACTGAGCTCATTGCTGGATTATGTTGTGCTTCTCTCTTTATTCTTCTATGTTATCATTTGGTGTTTTGAGTTGTTTTGTTCTGCGTTATCATGGATTATGATTGCAAACAAATCATGCTCTACTTTAGTTCATGCTCAATTTTGTGTTCTGAGTTTTTTAGTTCATGCACAATTTTTTAGTTCTGCATTTGATATTTTTGACACATTTCATTTGGTAACATTTTAGGTTGCATTTTAGTTTTTTTCATATTTTTCTCCATGTAATACAAACATGTCAGATTGCATTGATTTCATAACATCGTATTATATTATGGAAAGTTTCATGTGTATGTTCTTTCGTACTATTTTGCACAATATTTCTGATGCCCTTCTTCTGAAATAAGAAAAGGAAATTGAAACTCATGTTTATTAGAAAATTGCTGAGTTGGTATTCAGTATGACAAAATTGTTGAGATGTACCCTTTTTGGCCCAAATCAACTATTCTATTACTTTTTCCTTCACTTCTCTATTTTGTTATCTGACAAATCACAAGGGAAGTGGTATGAATATAAGCATTTATCTTTTCTTCCACTTCACTATTTTGTACCTCAGATAGTGTCCATAAACTCAATTATTTGTTATCTAAATTATCATTTATTTTGTACCTCAGATAGTGTCCATAAACTCAATTATTTGTTTTTGCTTCCATTCAGATTAGTGTTGGCTTCTGAGCATCCACATGTGAAACCAATTGATCACCATTCACAATTTTCTACGAGGTTCAAGTATGTAATAGGTTTATCATTTTTGTTTTTTTAATACCAATTGGATTGTGAATTTTTTTATTCTTCCATCTGTTTTGTATATAAGAATAGATGACCCCTTATAACACGCTCTGTATGACACACTCTGTATATGTCAAATTAGTTTAATTTACTGATGCATATGAAAAGTTCAATTTTGTGAGCTGATCTTTTTGTGTAATGTTGCTTCTATTTAAGTAATTGTTGCTTTGTTTTGTTCCTAGCCTCATCATGCTTTCTTCAGAAATACTACATAGTGGCTAATTTGAGCTGAACTTTTGTGTTGTTCTATTTCTGATGCAAACCTCTGCTTGAGAAATACTACATAGTAACTAATTCTAGCATTTGCATATGAAAAATAAATGAATAATTATTGAACCTTTTAGTAAAAAAAAACTATTGAAACTATCAGAATGTGAGGAATATAGTAATGGAGTACAGGCTGAAGCCAAGATCTCAATACCTACTTATTTGATGTATCATTCATTTTAATTCTTAATTTGAGAGAAACCATATATTTTATTTGTTTTGAGAAAAATGAT
This sequence comes from Phragmites australis, assembly GCF_958298935.1. Lineage (NCBI taxonomy): Eukaryota > Viridiplantae > Streptophyta > Magnoliopsida > Poales > Poaceae > Phragmites > Phragmites australis. The sequence goes on along the minus strand of NC_084941.1, from coordinate 15,711,627 downwards.
ATATTACTTGTTGTATCGTTTATTGTAATTCTTGATGATGTCCTAAAACTATATCAGAAACTGTAGATATAAAAAACTTGCTCGTGACCCTTGTTATTGACACATATAGGCTAATTGAAAAAAAAATCAATTTCAATGTGTACAATGCACTGATCCTTGTTATTGACATGCAATGCATATACAGGACGGTTATCAACTGAGGAAGCAATTTTTGGTATAACGGTAACGAATATGAAGATAACATCCCCTCCCGTGAACGGAAAATTTCAAGTGCATTAGGCATGAGATGTTTTCAAAGATAAATTAGTTGTGATATTATATTTGTACGTAATTATCTATTTAACTATATATTATTTTTGTTTTGTCAAAAATATATATTACTTGTTGTACCATTCATTTTCTTTCTTGATGCTCTAAAATTATATCAGAAACCGTAGATATACGAAAATTGTGAGTGCATGTTGTACATGCATGGTTGCCAGTATAAAATGTGTTTCAATGGAGGGAACTCCACCAAAGTTTTTGATAAAAAAAAATTGCTAGCATCCGTAACATGGGAAGAAATTTCTCAATGTAATCGATTCAGACATTGACACAGTCCAAAAGTGCAACTTCAACTACTCATATTTTATAAAAACATATTTATTAAACATATCTAATTTAATGTTAAGAAATTGTTTTTAAAAAGCTAACAATTTCATTTTCAAATGCTTATTATAAAAAAAGTTGATGAGAAAAGATTAGATAATCTTCAGTTTTCAATTAGAGTAACACGTTTGTCGTCTTTTCATTTATCCAGTGGACTCGGTTCACGGCGAACAAGAGGAAAACAAAACCCGGTCCAACAAGACTCGGTCCAGTCGCCACGACCTGAACCTACCTCGCATCCCGGCTCCAAAATTCAAAACCATTCGAACCCACGGGCCGAATAAAATACAACCCCTGCGTACCCTCCCGAGGACTCTCCCGTCATTTCATGCGTCACCCCGCAGCGCCCAAACGGCGGACGTTAGCCACGCGTCACGCTCTCATTGGCCAGCGCCTGCGCCCCGGGATCCATAGCAGCGTAGTAGGGTACTAGCAGCAGGGCAAGGAAAACGAAAGCAAGAAAGTCACACCCACTCACCCGCATCCACACTCTGCTTCACACACCAGCGCGCGCTCTCCCAATTCCACGAGGACCACCCGTTTCTCGCTCCAATTCGCGCGAATTTGTGCTCGGTGACGCGTGATCTCCGAATTCAGGTAATGTTGTTGCCCGGATTGGTATTGCTTTGCTTGGGTTTTGCCTGCATTTTTCTTATCGAGAATTGGTGATCGTCTCGATGCAGGGGGAGCTTTCCTCTTCGAATTTCGTGGGAATCGCAGATCATGAGTGTTTGATCAAAGTGGATTTTCCGGATTGCCTTGGTTGCGGTGGCATTTTTTTTTTGGTGCTGTTCTGATCAAGATTCAGTTTATTTTAATGCCGGAAGTTCCAAATTCAGGGCAAATTGGAGCAAATCTTGACGTCCCGAAGCTCGATCTCGAGTCCCCCGGAAGTGCATTCGCGTGATTGGTGCGATCTCGGCGCGAATTTCGGGGATTTCCCCGCCACGTCGCCCTGCAAGAACAGGGGAATTGGGCAGCAATTGGGGAGGATTCGCAGCAGGGGGCACTGATCCGGTGGCCAGATGATTGCGGCGGTGAGCCGGGCGCCGGAGGGATGGGGCGAGGACGAGATGTCCGTGCTGCCGCGGCACACCAAGGTGGTGGTCACCGGCAACAACCGCACCAAGTCGGTGCTAGTGGGCTTGCATGGAGTCGTGAAGAAGGCTGTCGGCCTTGGAGGCTGGCATTGGCTGGTAATTCACTGCCCCAACCCGCAATTGCCGAGTTTTGTTCTCCAGATCTTGTTCTGCTGCAATGTGAATTGATTTCTGTTGGCTATTTTTTGTTCTAGAGTGCAGATTGAGTGCTTCTGTTTAGGTTCATCTTTGGAAATTTTAGCTCAATTTAGGTTGGATAGCTAATCTGGATTAGTTTATTGCAGTTTTGATTGATCTTGTTTTGTTTCTTTTTGTTTAATTTTAGGTTAGCTATTTCTATGCTCTTAGTTTTGGTCTGATAGCTTGATTGAGCATTGGACTATTCCTAATTGCTCTGGATCTTGTTCTCCATCTAGGTTGTAATCTTGGAATTAAAAGTATTGATTAGCCTAATCTCAGTTTTGTTGCATTGAAAAGTTTATCTTGATATTTTGAAGTATTCAGACGGAAATTTAGATCCTGCCTCCTCACTATCACTGCTTTGCTTGCGGTCCGGTTGCACTAGAGAGTTTTATTTTGTTTGGTCTGTGTTTGAATTGGGCTGTCAGCATCAATTGTGAAACTCGTGCACAACGATTGCTTGTTTGGTTGGATATCTTGAGTGCCTAGATTCGAGTCTGGTTGCAGTCAGTGCTGGATTTTTGGAGAATTCGAATTGAGCTGCATTCTTTAGGATTTCTTGGGACAGCTCTTAAATTATTTGTTTCTGTATGCATCTGGATTTGAGTCCAGTCCCACCACTTGGAACTCGGGAGGATATTCTAGGGAATATCTGCAATTTCTATGCTACGGCTGTAAATCTGTTGATGAAGTCATGTTTTGAGGATTTCCTGTGATATATTGAGTCTGGTTCGAAACTTTCAATGTAACAATAACAAGTAGAAATTTCTAACACACTAGGCATTGCTATCATATATTCATATACATTGGCCATTTAGGTGCTGCATTGATTTAGACTTCTCACATCATGTGATTTTTTTTAAAAAAACTACCTCGTGCGATATTTTGGTGCTATTTGACTATATGGATGGTCCCCCCCCCCCTATTATGGGTTTCAATCTGATTTCCTTTTCGTCTGGTATTCTTGACGCTAGGTCCTTTCTAATCTAGATATATACACAACTTGAAATGAGCTAAATATTGCTTTCGTATACTTGTCACAGAAAAGGGGCTAATTTGCTTCAGGTGACATTTTACCGTCCATTTGTTCTTGATTTCCAATAAAACGTGTCCCTGTCTGTTGTCAAATTCCAGGTTCTTACTAATGGCATAGAGGTAAAGCTGCAAAGGAATGCTTTAAGTGTGATTGAACCCCCAAACGGTAATGAGGACGACGATAAATTCGACTGCGAAAACATGCAGTGGAATAGTTTGGATATGGGTAAGAATTATGATTGTATTTTCATTTCACCACCATCACCCTGTTTCGACAAAAAATTTCCCTTCAGTTTCAAAGTGGCCATTACTCATTCTGACATGCTCGCCTTTTAACATGCTCACTTCAATTTAACTAAGCTTAGATATTTTTGGTTATACTCTGAAAGCTCTTCATTTCTTGAAGACTGGGATAATTAGATTAAAAGAAATCAAATTGTGTCCTACAAATAACAGAAAGAAGCTTCATTCTAGTGTACTCTATCTTCTACGCTTACTCTCCCTATGTTTTGAATTTGTACGATTCTGAAATGTATGTATTCCAAAGAATCTCTACTCAGACATATCCATGTAGGCTTCACAGACAAATAGTGCCCCTCCTAGATTAGTCGCATGCCGTTAGGGTCACGGACCTGTTTAGCTTGAATATAATTAAAAATATTCAAAGGCACAGTTCTCTTGTTACCTAACCTTGTCCTACAATTTGGCTACATGTGTCTGTAATTTTGCCTTCTTTAATCCTCATTCTTGCAGCATCGGATGACGCACAATCACCAAAGCCACATCGGTCAAGGAGCAAGCAGCATAGGGGGTTCCACAGCAAATCCCTCAGTCGCTCCATGTCATGTGATTCCCACTCCAAGGCATCTGTTTCGTCATCCTCAAGGGGTCACACGGTGCGACCTTTGCTTCCTTGGGTTGTGTGCTTGAGATCATCGGTTGGAATCCTCCAATTACTTTTCAGTAACCTATGCCAATGACTCAATGTAGTTTTGCTCTATGACACTGCTCAATCTAGTTGTGTTTGGATCAGATTCCTTAGGCAGCTTGTATCTTTGATTGTGACTGAAGTGTTAACTGTTAACTTTACAGAAAGTTGACCTGAGCAAGCTAGAACTGACTGCGCTGTGGAGATATTGGCGTCACTTCAATCTCGTAAGTACAGTTTTGCTTCCCAGATCAAGGCCCTGCAAACAAGTGCAAATACCCAATTGTGTCTTGTTCCAACTGACTATACTTAATGAACAGGATGCAAGTCCTAATCCATCCAGGGAGCAGTTAGTTGATGCTGTTCAAAGGCACTTCATGTCTCAGGTTGATAAACGAAATTTCAGTTGTAACTTCTGATACTTGTATCATTGTGGTGTGAGATCCTGACATGATCTGTTTTGCCTTGTGAATCCCAATTGCTTCTTGCCCATGATGAAGCAATTGGATGAGTTGCAGGTCATAGTCGGTTTTGTGCAGGCTGCAAAGAGGCTGAAGACGATGAAAGTGGCCTGACAGCTAGAGCTGATCTTTAACTAACATATTCAAGATAGGATGCAGCATGTTTAATAAATGTTGCTGTGCTATGTAATATATGTGCATGGAGTTGCTTAGATTCCAGTGGGTTAATGCACAACTAGACTATGTTAGTCTCATGTGATGTAGATATGCAGTATTAAGTCTAAAGATGTTTCAACCTCTAGCTCAGTTATTTCCTGCTGACTGGATTTGGATTGAAATGACAAGTTCAAAACAAGTTCTTTTATTATCGTTTGGATGTTCACAAGTTTTAGGACATGCTTGACCCAATATATGTTGGTAAATGTTGGTTTGGGTTTCCACATAACTTTGAAAATAAGCTAAACCAACACTGCTGATACCTCATCATTGCAATATAGGCATTTGGATCCTTAATGAAGTAAATTGCATGTAGAAAACTATTCAGCAGTGCAGAAGATAGCTAAAAGTGACTGAATTACCCTGTGGAAGCTTTAGTCTGGTTAAGCCCTTCTACAATAAGAGCCAAAAAGCATAAAGTGATCTTGTTGATGGGCTGCTGAGTAAAAGCTCGATAAAAGTGACAGCACCAGTCTTCATCATGGCACCTTTAGAAGTTGTCTGCATCAAGGACACCGGCGTACAAACATCATGCAATAGACAGTGGGCAATTTCTGAAGCAGCCTCGTGCTTAGGCCGATGCTACTTGAGTGCTTTTGAAAGGCGAACTTATGGTTTTTCCTCTGTGGATGCAGGTCAGCTTTGAGATTCAAATCAATTACCAAAGAAACTCACCTGAGAAATAACATTTACAAAATAACAGTCCAACATATAGATCCCCAAATTTCAATGGAGCAAAACCATATTGTCCTATGAGACAACAAATTTCATATTGTCCTATGAGACAACAAATTTCACATCGTTAAATTGGGATCATCCAAAAATGGGGCAATATTATACCATGCCACATTCATAAATTGCACTTGGTAGATGATCCGTAGTCCAAATGAGCAGTTAATGTCAAAGCATGCCAACTGGCCTCATGTTTGCAGAGTTATCATGACCACAGCAGAATTACTTGGGATAAGACTAGCCAATGCACTGGCCTTCTTAATCTCATGAAAGCAAAACTATCTATGCCGGGCCATCTTAAGTTGCTGGATGCACATGAATAATCCAGTAAAAAAAATATCCTTACTGTAGTCTAGCATGTAATGCGTAAAAGGAAAGAATGCCTCCATAAGTGATGTGCACACTGATGCTTAAAGATAAAGCCTACGCTGCATCCAATTAGCTCATATTTTTTCAAGAAACATAACTCTGACTGTTTCATATTTGGAGTAGCCATTGACACCATCCTGTATAACCCTTTTAATCTTAAAGTCCTCATAAATTTTACAGATTTTCTACAAGAGATACAATTTGGCTGTTGAGGGTCGTTGTTAAGGACCCCCAACTGCCATATGGCTCAGCTAGCCTATGCTCAGGGAGCCATGACTCCCGGAGCCATACTTCCCGAAGTCTCTATCTCCCGGAGCTATACCTTCCGAAGCCTCTATCTCCCGAAACCATGTCTCCCCGGAGCCCCCATCTCCGAGGCTTGAAGAAACTTCCCAAAGACTATCGGGTGAATCATCAAGCCTCAAGAAAGATCGGCTAGAAAAGGACGCCGGTCATCCTTTGCCTGCAAGGAAGTGACCGGCATTAAATACTTAGGTTAGTGGACGTCGTCCTGACACCCTAGTACAATAGAGGTTATCTTGGCACCCCTGACAGCGCGGCGCTGGGCCCCAATTGGAGACTGGCCCACCCCTCAGGGTGCAGGCACCACAATAGTTACTATAGTAAATATTTATCCTCTATGTAGGGTAAAAAGTAGTTATCCAGGATAAGATCTAGTAATTCGGTCAAATTCTAGATATTTGTATATCGTGATAACTTGTACACTAAGCTATGTACCACCCTATAAATAGGGGTCGTGGTCATCTAGGAGAAGGAGGTTACAAGGAGAATGCTCAAGGCAACACACAGTACACAAAGGTGCCCAAGCGCTAAACCACGCTGTGATACTCCCCCCAAGACCGATTTATTTTTCTACTATCAATACATTTGTGGTGTTCCTTCCTCTTAAACTTCGTCTCTAAGCTTGAGTCTCCTCCTTAGAAGAAACTCTCGTCGTACTTGTTGGGGCAAGATGAACTTTTGCTCCAACAGTGGCGCCGTCCGTGGAGACTCGAACACAGAAGTGCTAAGAGAGGTAGGATGCCACCCAAGAAGAAGACCACCAAGACCGCAGCAATGGCAGCCGACCCCCCGGTCACGCCTGTGCAACAATCCGAAAGACTAAACACTGGCCATGCCGACGACGGGCCCCCAACCGCGGGAAGCGAGGGTCTTACAGCCACCGCCGACCCAGCCATGGCCATAGCTGCATTGGGCACTGAAGGGCCCTCTACCCTAGAGACCCAAAAGGCCCCCAATGCGCCCCTAGGGGCTGCGTCTAGAGCCACCACCGCAAACATCATTCCAACCGAGCGTCAATCACGCTTAGGCGGCGCTCCTGACCCATATGAAGGAACTGCAAATGACCCTACGGGTCGAGCAGCAAGCTACCCACACGACCACCGTCACCCCCGTGACGACCGACGCTATTCCGACCAAGCCCTACGGGCAGATGAACTCTTCGACACCAGGACCCTACCAGTTCGACCTCAGGAGCCTCGGGGCCGGCGTTGCGAGGATCCTCTGCAAGACTACAGCTCTCCCCTGCAGGCTACGCCCTTCCCGGAGGGCTTTCAGACCCCAAAGTGTAATACTCTGATTTTCAGATTTCTCAAATTTCTATAATTTTCCAAGATTGTTGAATAGCTTCACCAGTAGTATAGGTTTAAAACCTATTTTCTTAATCAATCAATATAGGTTATTATTTTGTGTGCATTGCATATTGAGTTTTGTTAGGAGCCAGGTAAATGCATTAGAGTTCTTTTTCTTTTCTTTCTGTTTGGTGTTTTAAGTGAAAAAGATTTTAAAAAGGTTTTTACAAAACTCAGTAGTGAATAAGTTAAGAATCTTAATGGTTGAAATTCAAAATGTTTGAATTCATCATCTATTCAACCCTTGATCATATCTGATCCTTCTCCAATTCAATTCAAATATTATCCAAATCCTTGTTTAAAGCCAATCTCTTATCTTTCTCAAATTCTACCCAAAATCTAAATTCAAATTCCTTATCCAGTCCTATTCTTGATCAACCTCATATTTTTCGTTTCTCTAAATTCACTCTGAGCTCAATTCAAATTAAAATCCTATTCAAATTTCTATGCAAAAGTTTCTTTTCTAAACTCTAGATATGTCTAAAATATCTTTGGGCTCAATTTTGCTCAAGCCCAAACCCTTAGTCAAGTCTTTTAGATGGCCCAACAAAGAATCCACGAAATCTGTAAATTTTCGCAGAGTCCTGGACAGCCTTATCTTCTCATGATATTTTAGAGTTCAAAACGGCCTCAAATGCAAATATTTTCAATACCAAAGTTGTAGGTCTCGTTGAGAGCTTTGATTTGAACCTATGGAAGTCCTCTTTTGGATAATGGAGCTAGGAGTTATGGCCCCCGAAATCAGTACTGTGCAGAGAAGTCCGAGTTCAAACAGTTTATCATGTGGTGCATTTTTGGAAATAAATATGGTGTTTTTAGAAGTTCCAATGACTACCAAAGTTGTAAATCTTTTCGAGTACTACAATTTAAAATCAAGAAACGTCCAATTTGGAGTCCGGACGATGGAAATATCATCCTCGAAATAGAGAGCTGCGAAAAAGGAAATCGTAACCGACTCGAACTCGAATCCGATTCGTGTTCGGTTTGGACTCCACCTCAACCAGCCGCCCCTAGCCATATATATATGAGTTGCACACCCTCTCCTACCCCTATTCCATGCCTCCAAGCCCTAGAAGTCGCTGCTGCCCTGCCCGTGCGTCGCCGGAGCGTCGCCGTTTGCCGGAGCCGCCGCCGCCACCGCCCGTGATGCGCTACGTCGTCTTCTCCGTGAATCCTCCTTCGTCGACCATCAAAGCAAGGTGAGGATCCCTTATTCTCCTCTCTTACTACTGTTTTAGCATCATAATAAGTCTCTAGCCAAGCTCTAGCCCCGGTCAAAGCCGATCTACGCCGCCACGGTCGTTGCCGTCGCGGATAGCCGCAGGATAGCCTTGCTGTAGCCGATTGGCATCGACGTTCCTGACCGACCAGTGGTCAAATCACCAAGCCCTTTCGCCGGTGCATGTCCCATGATGTTCCCCACGCCCTCACCAATCAGCTCGGCCAGTAGAGCAGCCAAACTACCGCAATCAAGGTCGACATACCCACTGTCCGGTTTCTGGACGTGTTCTGCACGCGCACCGGATTTGTATTCGCGTTCCCCGTCAATCCGAAATCCGTATGGATGCACCAACCGCGTCACGGCATCTCCCATGGAGTCTTGTACATGACCCTAGGAGCCCATCCTCGTTTGTGCAGCAACACGACCAGGACGCAATTGCCAACCACAGCACGTCGCAGCCATCACCTATCTCATCTCCGTTGATCGTTCTTCCTCTCAGTGGATGATCTACCCAAAACTATGCCGTAGCATTATGTTCCCGGGATATATAAACATCTCTATTTGAATGGTTTCTCAAATTTCATAGCCAATCTCCTGAAATGCTAGCGTCTTCGTTCCTACATCTGTTCGCGGTGACCACCAAGCCTAGAAGCAGTTATCGCTGTTTTGCCACTACCTCGGATGACCCCTCCAAAACCAACCATACTGCTGAGTTAGTCTTTTCACGTTCTACGTCATGCTCCCCTCGTTTCACTGAAACACCACTGAAGCCGACATTGATATCTGTGGCCACACGCCCGATCGCTGTCTTCGACGAAACCCGAACCACCACCGCTACGTAGAGTCACCAGTAGTATCCTTAACCTAGAAGCGTAATCTTCGACCTTTTTGATCCATCATAGGTGCTCGATACTAGACCTCAGCATATCCCTCTTTAATCTAAGACGGTACTTGCATAGCATGCCAAGTCAGCGTCACATCATTCTCCTTAGCCTAGTCAGCGAAGTCTCGTATGCCCTACACTTCTTGAATCTTGAGCAATAATGTTGTCAAACCTGACACAGTGATTGTGCAATAAACTCTTTTCCTATAGGAAGATAACTACAGTAAACTAGTTTTTCTTTTCAGTCTAATCCATCTCCCGAAAGCTGTTCTCTTTTCATCTTAACTCCTATTTAGGCGATTCTTGTGTCTAAACGTTCCTAAAATCATCCCTATCCAACCATAGTATTTTTGAAGTATTTTGATGATATTTGGTATGTTGTTCTTAGTGTTTCCTTTGTATTATTTGTCGGTAGTTCTCGCGATTAGTCGATAACGTTCCGGAGCAATTCGAAGGACTTCAAGACCAAGATTCGACAGCGCTGAGCAGCATTGGGTAAAAGGCAAGTGTCCTTGATCATCTTGAACCTATGTTTTTAAATATTTTTTTTTACAAAATTGCATGCAGAGTCAATATGATAGGTAGTCACCTATGTTAGGGTTTTCTCTAGATTTTCCCTTATCATCCCTTGGAACCTAGATGGTTTATGGTTAGATATCTTTGGTGGATAGATTGCTTAGCCATGCTTTTAGGATATAGGGAAGTGTCACAATCTCGACTAATAAACATATGCAACAATGGTGGTTAATGTGTTAATGGTCTAGCAACATAGAACCTTAGGCCTTGAGCAAAGTAGTTTTGATGGTTGTCATGGTTATGATGTTGGTTTAGTGTTTGCTCAAGTAACCTAAGTAAGGACCGGCTCGTGGAGCGACAACCCAAGAAGTAACGTACCAACCACGAGGCTGATATGGGTAAGGCGTGACATACTGATTAGAGTCTATCCAGTGTGTGTTGGGTCAGTATAAAAGAGGGCTTCTGGGTAGGAGCTTAGCTTGCGTAAAGACTGACGGTGAAACCTAGTGGGCAGACACATACTGGATTAGTCTCTAGTTAGTGGGAAATGTCATGCAGTGATTCTTGGCGGCATACCACTGGCGTGTGTTAAGTGTTTCGCGAACACGGCAACATGGAATTCACTGACTCGTGGGGAAAGCTGAACAACCTCTGCAGAGTGTAAAACTGTTATAACAACCGTGCTCACGGATATGAGAGACTTGGATCATCACATGATTAGTGGGTTGTGGTTATGGTTCTGGTATAAGGAGTACTAGATGGTTGTGGTTTTGGTTATAGTAGAGGGAGTACTAGACGGTTATGGTATACAAGGTGGGGAGCCTTGTATGCTGGGTGTTAGACTATATGAGTTACATTCACTCAATAATTGCTTAATGTTTTGAGTCCAAATATGTTTTCATTACTCGCATTTACGCAAATATATCATATGTTAGCTTATTCTTGATATAAGTCTACATATCATTATTTTTCCCCCACTTGCTGAGTACTCTATGTGCTCACACTTGCTATTTTCTCTATACCATGCGATATGTATGCTGCTGCTTAGTGAGTGAAGATGTTAAAGACTATCAAGACGAGGTTGTGACGTTCTAGGCGCGTGTCTCCCGGTCGGTTGCCTGCGGTGTTGTTGGACACCAGTGCTTCTGTTCTGCTGCAGATATCTTCATAGAAGACAATATATGTCAATTGCTGTAAGAGTTTAATGTGTTACTTTATATAAGTATTGCTTTTGTTACTTCACCTGTGACGTCCTTATGTGTGTTGAACATCCTAGGCACACATAAGTCGCATATGGTTTTAGCCATGAAAACCGGGTCTGACACAAAGCTACCTAAGTTCAAGGGTGACTCGGACCCCGACGAGTTCATCTGTTCCTACGCCCTTGCCATAGAGGCTAGCGGGGGCGGATCGGCCACCATGGCTAAGTGTTTCCCTCTCGCCTTAGAAGGGGTGGCCATACGTTGGTTCTGGACACTGGACCCCGACGCCATTCACGTCTGGTCCCAACTCCGAGACCTCTTATGCAGTAATTTCCAGGGCACCTTCGTCGAGCCAGTAACCTTCGGAAGCCTGTTCACTATCAGGCAGGAGCCGAACGAAACCCTCTAGGATTATTTCCGAAGGTTCTCCTAGACCAAGGCACATATTAGGGGCATATCGGACTCTTCGGTCATCGATGCCCTAGGGCTTGGCCGAAGGCCCCCTATACGATCGGTTGAATTGGCGTCCCATACGCACGGTGGAAGTCCTCATGAGCAAGTCCTATACTATCAGGCAGGGACGCGCGCACGGGAGGAGGCCAGGCGGGAGAGCTCGTCGGCCAGAGTGTTGTCGCGGTGAGGGATGTGCCGCAACTCCAGGCCATCGAAACACCTCTCCAGCTTCCTGACCGCTGCCACGTATGCCGCCATTTGAGGATCCGTGCACTGGTACTCCTTGGATACCTGGTTGACCACCAGTTGGGAGTCCCCTTTGACCAGGAGGCGACGAATCCCGAGCCCCACCGCAGCCCGGAGGCCGGTGATGAGACCTTCATATTCCGCCATGTTGTTGGATGCGCGGAACTGCAACTGTACGATGTACCGGAGCTCTTCACCCGTTGGGCAGGTGAGAACCACTCCGGCCCCTGCGCCTTTCAGCGAGAGGGAGCCGTCGAAGTGCATGACCTAGTACCCGGGCGCGTCGTGCCCGGGATACGCAGAGATCTCTTCTGGGACGATCTCGGGGACGGGTGTCCACTCTACCACGAAGTCGGAGAATGCCTGGCTTTTGATCGCCTGGCGACTGACAAAGTGCAAGTCGAATTCCGCCAGCTCCACTGCCCACTTGACAACACGCCCGGTGCCTTCCCGGTTCTGGAGAATGGGTCCCAATGGATACGTGGTAACCACCGAGACCTTGTGCGCCAGAAAGTAATGGCGCAACTTCCGGGAAGCAATGAGCACGGCGTAGAGCAGCTTCTGAGCCTGGGGATACCTTATTTTAGCCTCCCGGAGGACTTCGCTGACGAAGTACACCGGTCGCTGTACCCGGTGGGCCCGGACGGCGGCTTTACCCGGGGGGCTGCTGCAGCCCCCAGGCTCAGTGGCATGGTCGGGGCTGGCCGGGTGCTCGGGCTCGACTCCCTGGTTGGGAGGAGCAGAGTGCTCGGGCTCGACCCTTTGCTCGGGGGGAGCCGCGAGGACGGATGAGTGCTCGGGGGCCACTGGAAGCTGGGACCCAGCACCTGGCCCCACGCACTCATCACGCTCCACCACCAGCACCATGCTCACGACCTGAGGAGTGGCCGAAACGTAGAGCAGTAGGGGCTCACCTTCGGAGGGAGCCACCAGCACAGGTGGCGAGGTGAGGTACTTCTTCAGATCGCGGAAGGCCTGCTCGGCCTCCGGCGTCCAGTCAAAACGACCGGTCTTCTTCAGAAGTTTGAAGAGGGGGAGCCCTCGCTCCCCGAGCTTGGAGATGAAGCGCCTGAGGGCCACCATGCAGCCGGTGAGGCGCTGGACCTCTTTGAGTCGAGCCGGGGGTCGCATCTGCTCAATGGCCTGGATCTTCTTTGGATTGGCCTCGATTCCTCGGCCAGAAACCAAGAAACCGAGGAGCTTGCCCGCCGGCACCACGAAGACGCACTTCTCGGGGTTGAGCTTGAGACGGGTGGTGCGGAGACTGTTGAAAGTCTCGGCAAGGTCCTCGAGCAGGGTGGCGCGGTCTCGGGTTTTGACCACGAGATCATCGATGTAAGCCTCGACGTTGCGGCCAACCTGTGAATCAAGGGTAATGCGAATGGCGCGCTGGAAAGAGGATCCAGTGTTGCGCAAACCAAAAGGCATTGACATATAACAGTAAGTCCCCACCGGAGTGGTAAAAGCAGTTTTTTCCTCGTCCCCTACGGCCATGCGGATCTGGTGATACCCAGAGTTTGCATCTAAAAAGAATAAAAGATCGCATCCCGCAGTTGCATCTACAATTTGATCAATGCGAGGTAAGGGAAAGGGATCTTTAGGGCAAGCCTTATTTAGGTCGGTGTAGTCCACACACATACGGAGCTTGCCGTTGGCCTTCGGGACGATGACTGGATTTTTCAGCCAGTCGGGGTGGAGGACCTCTCGGATAAATCCGGCGTCAAGGAGCTTGCTGACCTGCTCCCGGATAAACTCCTGGCGCTCAGGCGCCTGCCGCCGGACCTTCTGCTTCACCGGGCAGGCGTCTAGGCGCACCGCCAAGTGATGCTCGATCACCTCCCTAGGGATCCCGGGCATGTCGGATGGTTGCCAGGCAAACACGTCTGCGTTAGCCCGGAGGAAGGTGACGAGCGCGCTTTCCTATTTGCTGCCCAGATCACCGCCGATCCGGACGACCTGGGTAGCGCCTTCGCCCACCACGACCTCCTTCGTTGGAACAGAGGCGTCGACGGCGAGTCGGGGTTTGGATGAAGAGGGTCCCGGGCCACCTGTGCAGCCTTCGACCTCGGCCCGCGCTGAAACCAAAGCCATGTACGATTGCTCGGCGTAGGAGACGGCGCCGTCGGAGTCGGCGATCACGGAGATGGGGCCCGCTGGGCCCGGCATCTTAACCATGAGATACGCATAATGCACGGCCATCATGAACTTGGCGAGCGCCGGACGCCCGAGGATGGCGTTGTAGGGGAGGGGGAGCTCCGCGACATCGAAGAGGACGCTCTCCGTGCGGAAGTTGTCCCGACTCCCAAAGGTCACGGGTAGCTCGACCTGCCCGAGGGGCAGGGAGTGCCCGGGGGTCACTCCGCAGAAGGGGAGCGACGGCCTTAGGCGCCTGGAGGACACCTGTAGCTTTTCAAAAGCCTCCTTGGAGAGGAGGTTGAGGCCTGCACCACCGTCGATCAGCAGTCTGCCGACCTTGACATTGCAGACGGTGGGGGACACCACCAGGGGTAGTCGCCCCACGGCTGCAGTACTCGCGGGGTGATCGGCCATGCTGAACGTGATCGGAGCGTCCGACCACCTCAGGGGCCTAGAGGCCTCCTCGCTCGGGGTTGCCGAGCACACCTCGCGCCGCATGACCTTGATGCCACGGCACGAGGAAGGCGTGTAGGCGCCTCCGTCGATGAAGGCGATGGCATGCTCGGGCTCCTTAAAGCCGAGCTCGGCGTTGTCGGGGGCGGCCTCAGCGTCGCCTCCCCCGCGAGACTCGTCGCGCTCCCTCTGGCGCTGCTCGACGAGGCCTTTGACCGTACGACACTCCGTGAGATCGTGCCATCTGGTCTGGTGTATGGGGCACCATTTGCCTGGCTCGGGCCCGGCGGGCGCGGGGACCCTCGCTGGAGCAGGAGCCCGGCCGGGTGCCGGGGCTCTTGCGGGAGCCGGTGCCCTAGCTGGTGCCGGGGCCCTTGCGGGCGCCGGGGCCCTTGCGGGCGCCGGGGCCCGAGGAGGGGCCCTGGCAGGGGCCCTTGCGGGCGCGGGCCGTCTGTCGGTGGCCGCCCGGCGCTCTTGCCGGCGGTCAGGCTCTTGGGCCGGCCTATGGGTGGGGCCCTGGGCTGGCTCGACAGGAGCGGCCTCGCGCTTCCTTCTCTTCTTCTTTTCCCGCTTATCGGAACAGGAAGAACTTGGCTGGTCGGCGGTGGGGCGTGGAGCATGCCATGCCCGAGCCTCCGCAGCCTTGGCGCACTTATCGGCCAGTGCGAAGAGCTCCGCAGTGGTTTCGATCTCGTGCGTACCTAGCTTTTCGAGCATCCACTCATCGCGGACCCCCTGCTCGAAAGCGACGATAACAACGTGGGGGGCCACCCGCGGGATGGTGTTGCGGACCTGGCTGAAGCGCTGAATAAAGCGCCGCAGCGTCTCCCCCTCCTGTTGCTTGACGGCGTGGAGGTCGCACTCCAAACCGGGGCGAGTGAATGTGCCCTTAAAGTTGGCCACAAACTGGTGGCAGAGGTCATCCAAGGAGCTAATGGACCCTGAGGGTAAGTTCATGAGCCAAGAACGGGCAGAGCCCCTCAAGGCAACATGAAAATAATTTGCTATCACCTTTTCGCTGCCTACGGCCGCTTGAACGGCCGTAGTGTAGATCTGGAGGAACTCGACGGGGTCGATGGACCCGTCGTACTTCTCCGGCAGCTCGGGGCGGAAATTGGAGGGCCACTTGACCCGACGGAGCTCAGTGGTAAAGGCACGGCAGCCGATGCCGTACCCCGCGACGCGGGCGGGAGTCCTTGGTGGCGAATGCCGGCGAGCCAGGGATTCCCGGTGACCGTGGGCTGGGAAAGAGGAAGCCTGATCCTCTGCCTCGGCCTCCTGCCGGGTTTCCCGCTGGCTCTCGAGAGTGACGCGTGCATCCTCGTGGCCCCTCCGCTCGTTGAGACACAAGCGGAGGTCCTGGGCTTCGGACACGGCCAGGTGGGCGGCGCTCCGCCTGGAGGCCCCTTGGCCCGTGCGGACGTTTCCCATTGATGAGCCAGTTCTGGCAGCGCCACGCTGGGTGGTGGTGCGAGAACTCCCGGCCAGCACCTGGCGACGAGCAGTGCCGACCAGGGCAACGACATCTTGGATCCACTGGCCTTCCGGAGTATTCGGCGTTGCCTGGACTGGCAGGTGCCTGAGGAGAACATGCACCGCAAGTAGCGCGCTTCCTGGGCTGGCCTCGCTAAAGGCGAGTCTACGCCGAAGTGGCACCCGACGCTGTCCAGAGGTGGACCTGGCGGCCGGGGTTTCGACCACCTGCTGGGGGTCGGAGGGTGCATCAGCGGCAGCGGCGGCGGCCTTGCTGGGCCCAGCGCCTTGGTCCCCCTGGGAGGGAAAAACCGCGCGCGCAGATAGTGGCTGCTGCTGGAACGCAGTAGCGACTGGGGCCTCCTGGACGTCGGGCAGCACTCCGTCACTGGAAGTGGAGCCGGAACGCTGCAGACGGTGCCCACCGGCCATCTTTTCCTGTGAAGAAAACAAACGAACAGATTCAGGGATGTTCCCCCCTACCTGGCGCGCCAGCTGTCAGAGGATGAACTCCTGTCGCAGGGATCCCGAGAGACCCCTTTTTAGAGATTCGGCCGGGGGATGATCTTGAATGAGTTCGTCGACGAAATAAATGGAAGTGGAAATAAATGCAACGGCCAGTGGTGGGGGATGATCGACCTAGTGCAAAGAGAAATAAATGCACCGGAGTTTAGACAGGTTCGGGCCGCACGGGGGCGTAATACCCTACTCCTGTGTACATGGATTATCCTTCCCCGAAGGGGATCCCTCAGGGATACGTCTGGTCACAAGAATATATTGTCTAACTGAGAGCTTGAGGCTCCCTTGTTCTAGCTCTGCTCAAGCTTGCTTGCGGTGTTCTTCGGATGATGTCTTCGATCGTCTCGATCTGTCTTCGGATGTTTTCTCGTGTGTTCGGGTCGTCTTGATCTACCTTGGATGATTTTCTTCTTTCTGTCCGCCCATCCTTTTATGCGCTCGCCGACCACGACATACCCCAAACGGGAAAGAAGGGGCACATGTTCCAAGACGCCACGACTGAGAAAGGCGTCATCATTTCCTCTAGGCGAAGTGACAGGGGCGGTGGAAAAACACGGCGCGCGTCCGACCACCCATCACTGTGGACGCCCTGGCGCCGGGCGCCGTTGAGAGGGCCCACCGGGCAGCCACAGAGGCACCCGGCGCACCCACCCTGTCTTGTTCCTCTACCAGGGCAGGGTGGCAGGCGGGACGCTTTGATCCTGGCAAGGTTATCCCGAGATACACCGGATGATACGGGACGGGACCCGTGCAATTAATGGACCCACGCCCCTCTGCCAAAGCATGGCAGGGACTGACACTGCGGCGGGAGCAGCTGGGGATGTCAGGATGTCGGGCCGCGCATGCCCATTAAATGCAGCCTTGGACCTCTGACTGGTTGACACCTCGTCGGCGGGCCCCTCGGGGGCCCTTCTGGGTCGTCGGGGCATCGGGTGCCCTCGCGTGAACCTTCGGGAAACCGAGTGCTCGGGGGCTGCCACGTGCAACCCCGAGTAACCTCTCCCGAGCGCCTTTGCACGCATCTTCGGGGAACCGAGTGCTCGGGGGCTGCCACGTGCAGCCCCGAGCACTCTCTCCCGAGCACTTCTGTAGAATCTTCAGGGAACTGAGCGCTCGGGGGCTGTCACGTGCAGCCCTGAGCACTCTCTCCCGGTACTTAGCTCTTCTGCCCATCGGGGGACTAGGGTACCCAGGGGTGAGCGGGCACCTCTCCGAGCACTTTCTCCCCGGTACTTGGACTCTGTGGGTCATCGGGGAACTGGGGTGCTCGGGGACCAGAGGCTGTGGCCCCGAGCACCTTCTCCCAGAACTTAGATTTTCCTCATCCCGCAGGAGGGACCTCGCAGGATGGTGACGCGTGGCGGATGGCTGGCCTGGCCTCGGGACTCAGGGACCCCCGGTTCCTGATACACCGACAGCCACACCTCCTAGAAATACCGTAGGACCTGGAGAATTGACCCCAGTAACTACGCACAGGGGGTCGACGCGAATCCCCTAAACGGAGAGAACTGCTACCTAAAACGAAGCTCCCTTGGCCTTGGGAAGACGAAAGATTGGCTGGGAAGGGATACGAATCGAAGCCGAGAAATTCAGCTCTTCCCCCTGCTCCTCCGACGCAGACTCCGCAGCCTGTACCTCCTCCACCTTCACCTTGGCCAGAATAGGCTCAAGGATTTCTGAAGGCACCCTTCTATCAGAATCCCGGGGGAGAACAGGGCGTCGAAAGAAGCGCGAGCCAGCAACTTCCCGGCCTACACACTAGTTGTCTTTTGCAACAAAATAGACATCCAAAGCAGACGCAACGGGGCCCTCTGGTTCAATCTTGACCAAGACATCAGCGGCCACCTTTGGATCCACACGGCCCTCGGAATCGCGGGGCATAACAAAATGACTCTGCCGTCGGATGGGCGGAGTAGCCCTAGATGCTCCGAACACACTCGATCCCTCCCTGGAGGCACCATCCCAAACACGAGCAAGGCCCTCTCCTATATACACAGATCGGACTCTAGTTAGCCTTAAAGGAACGAACATTCCAAAACAACTAAGGCGAACCACAAGAAGACATACATGGTTATATTAGATAAGGAAAAGACCAAGTACATGAAGCAGAAGGGGGTAGTCAACGTACTAAGACTTTGACCCTCTTCGGAAAGAAAAGAAATAAAAAAACAGACAGCCTATGACAGAGCTACACCTCTGGCGCATCCACACGCGAAGACCGCTCCCGCGGAGCAACAAAGCGAAGTGAAGGGCCTTCAGAGGGCTGCAGTGCACCTATAGGCTCCGAATGAAGGACCAGATCTCCCAACCAAGAACCCGGGCGAAGACCCCTCGGGGCGTCTGGAGTCACCTGACCCGCCATATAGCGCAGCGTCATGCTCCGGCCATGCCTCGCCCATAAGTTATGGCGGAAGTTCTCCAGGGCCACGTGAATCTCCACCGAAGGTGCCTCTGGCCGAAAACCCTCGACCACGGAGTCTGGTACCTGCTGCTCCAGTACCTCAAAGGGACTAACCCCCGCTTGGTGCAGCAGGGCCAGCTGAAGCGCCGCAGCCACAAGTGCGCTAGACCTCACGTAGGTCTCCGCGGCCCTAACCATGACCTTCGCGGCAGACCGAAGCCAGAAGAGCGGCATAATGGATGCCTCTGAGTCGGAGGGTAGTGGCGGACACCTAGCCCCAAGGCCTCTCATAGCAACGTCTGATGCGAGAGCTACTAACCACTCCAAGCGCAGCACCACCTCGGACCTCGGATGCCCGAGCCTCCTTCAGCTCTCACCGCACCTCACCCATCACAGCCCGAAGGGTCTCAACATCACCTTCTGCTGACACATGGGCTATGTTGGCCGCATCGGCGACCTCCCTCGCCTCCCAGAGATCTTCATCAGTCTTCCGCGCCTCATCCTCCGGACGCTCCCGCTTCAAAGCCTCCTCCCGCCGGAGACCCTCCTCATGCTCGCGGAGCACCGTCTCTCCCTGAGTGGCCCTCCGAAGACTCCATCTGCTTTCGGGCCTCCTCCAAGGCCTAACGAAGGCCTTCAACCTCGTCACAAGCCGTCTCCAACGCCTGGCGCCCCCCATCTCCCAGTGCCCTCATCAAAATTACTTGCTACGAGGCACAACAAAAGAAGAAAAAGGACCAGATGAGCCACTTAGAACTCAACACCGGACTCAGCAGATCACGACTCAAACTACTGACTTGCAGGGCTGACACTACCAGACACGTCTCCACTTCCCCTAAAGGACGCTGGGTCAATGATCGCTTGACCCCTTCACTCCTGAGAAGGGACGAGGCCGCAACGAAGGCCCTTGACGCCTCCAGGCACAGCGCGAAGTCATCCAAAGTCAAGACCCTGAGGCCAGGGCCCCCCTCGACCGCCATGAAGGGAGCCCCGACGGATGGCACAGTGCCCCCAGCACCGGCCAGCAGGGCCAAGTCACCGGCCGGCTCGGGGCTCCGCGGAAATGAGGCCGCGTCCCCCGAGGTGACCTTCAAGGGCACATCCGGAGGATCCCTGACCCCTGCTGAGGCTCCGAAGCCTCTGAGGAGGAGTCGAAGACACATCCACCTCGATGGTCACTGCAAGATACCAAGTAACACAAATCAAGATCCCGGTGTATGACCAAAATAGGATATAGCTAACGAAGCAACAACGCCTCAGCAAGTCCCTCAAAACATCTCATAGAAGGCTCCATAATGTTCTCGACGTCCAAATTAGCAAACCCAAAATCGTTTTCCATGGAGGCCAAGTCCTTCCGCCGGTCACAACCATCGAGCTGACCCTCACCTCCGAACGGATCGCTCGTGCTCCCGACTCGCCTCTAACACTTCCTACAGACCAGCAGCACCTCGAACGACTCAGCCGTCAAGCCGGTAGGTGAACCTTCGGAGACAGAAGGCCACCGGGCCCAGAGTGGCCTCGTGCAGATCGCGGGAGTAGCGCACGCTTGTTTCCCAGCAGCATTAGGCTCCAACTGATCCCGCCACGCCAGAGCCTCCTCTCCAAGATAAAAGCAGACATAGTTGTACCGCTCTCAGCCCTGTGTCAGAGCCATCCGCCGCACCTGCTCCGCGTGAGTAGGTAGGCCCAAGATCACCTCCGCCATCTCCATCGCACGCTCTAGCGGAAGGTAGCTCTCTGAAAGAAAAAGGAGGCTCACATTCGCGGGTTGAAAACCAAACAAACAAAGAGGACTTACCAGAGCTAACTGGAGGGGGGGGGGGGGGGGGGCAGAGTACACCTTCGGCCACTCTTCTGCACCTTGCTCGAAGGTGCAGTCCCACCTCATCTAAAGGGGCCGAATGCGCAACATGGTGAACTCCTTCACGAGGTCACGCATGCTCATCTTCTCAGCTACCCTCTAAAGAAGGGCCAGTCGCGAAGCAAACTGGTCATCCGTGATCCCTGTCTCTGGCTCCGGCCCTGACAGTGGCCCCATCAGCAACGGAGGAACCGGCTTCACCTGAGGGCCCCCCACTGCGGCCGCACCGGCGGCTTCACTTGCCGCATGAGTTCCAGCTTCGCCCGGGACACTCAAGCTAGCCATACGGATCGCATGGGGATGGCAAAAGGCATTGGACGGCAAGAAAGAAAGAAGAATAGCAACCAATAGACGCACGCACAAAGCAAGAACAACTGGAGGAAAAGGGAAGACGAGAACGAGGCACAGGCGAAAAGGCTACTTAGGGTAATTCCTCTCCTTATAAAGGTAAGGGAGAGATTACCTCCCATAGAAAAGTGGGCGCATACCCTGTCCATTCGCCTGCCAGGCCACAATCATGGGAGAGCGGAACCGCCCCCCGCGACCCCCAACCACAAGACGCCATGTGTCCCACATCCGCCTAATAGGACGTAATCATGTCTTTCTTCACAAAGCGCATTCAATGCCACTTATCACCAACGTCATCAAACGGACAGTTCAGATCAAGTGGATTGAATCCTCCAAGACAAGCCAAGCGATACTAGGGACCATGAGCCATCAACGGCAAAGCAGGGACTGCCGGAGGCCCTACTCCGAAAGAACCGCGGGCCCGACTGCTCCGCTAGCCACCCTCGTGAGGAGTTACTATTGGCGGTTGTTGTTAAGGATACCTGATGGCCCCATGGCTCAGCTAGCCCATGCCTAGGGAGCCATGCCTCCCGAAGCTTCCATCTCCCGGAGCCATGCCTTCCCCAGAGCCCCCATCTCTAGGGCTCAAGCAGGCTTCCCAACGACAAGGTGCGTCATCAAGGCTCAAGAAAGATCGGCCAAAAGGGGAACACCGGCCATCCTTTGCCTGCAAGGAAGTGACCAGCATTAAATACCTAGGTTAGTGGACCCCCTCCTGACACCCTTGACAGCGCGGCGATGGACCGCAATTGACAACCGGCTCACCCCTTAGGGTGCAGGCATCACAATAGTTACTATGGTAGATATTTATCCTCTATGTAGGGTAAAAAGTAGTTATCCGGGATAAAGTTCAGTAATTCGGTCAGGTCCTATATATTTGTACATCTTGATAACTTGTACACTAAGCTACGTACCACCCAATAAATAGGAGGTCGTGGTCATCTGAGAGGAGGTCACAAGGAGAACGCTAAAGGCAATACACATTACACAAAGGTACCCAAGCGCTAAACCACGCTGTAATACTCCCTCAGACCGATCTATTTTTCTACTATCAATACATTTGTGGTGTTCCTTTCTCTCAAACTTTGTCTCCAAACTTAAGTCTTCTCCTTAGAAGAAACTCTCGCCGTACTTGCTGGGGCAAGACGAATTCTTGCTCCAACATTGGCGTATATGACAATAACAAGAATACAGGAATTTTATGCATCCATAATACAAAGCACCTCATATTATCAGTTCGCTAGACCGTGCAGTATGCTTCTCTACTTTATTAATTTGTATATTAAGAAGTTAAGAAGTTTATCAAATCTGGCATTTCTACTAGTACTTCAAAACAAAGTAGTCCCTGGACACTGGATGCTTTTCAAATATTCTTTGCAACCTTGGTGCTTTCTAGAAGTTACTGCAAATATTTAATTTGTCTTAGTCATCACCTGTTCCCATTCGACATTGTGACAGAAGCTTGCAACTACTTGAAGGCTGCACAAACCACAAGCAAAATTTGACCTTAATTTTTAGGATAATTCATGATAGATAATCCTACCTTATTTATCAAAGAAAGGTGGCCAGAAATAATTGTTAGAAGACAAGGAATAACAAGAAGCAGCTCATAGATGTGCATATTTTGAGCTCCAGGTTTTCTATTATATAATTTGAGGGACCTATTATTCAATTGCAGTAATTAAATGTGACTTGAACAAAAGATGTGGAAAGGAAAGTCGAAGAAAAAGATGGCAAGTACCACTCCACCGGCATCTTGTTTGCCACTTCTCTTGAAAAATGTGTTTCAAGCTTGTCTTAAACTTCAATCATTCATCCAATGTTTGGCTGTTTGCAGATTTCCAATTGCTTCCTTACCTCTAGCAAATCCAAAAATATGCTTTCAGGTTGAAAGCTTCAAATGATCTGCTCTAATGTATTTTCTCCCACGAAATCAGTAAGCTAACATCAAGAGTTCCAATTCTAGACTCTTGTAGTTTTGCTGTAACTTCCATGCAATTCCTTAATTTCACTATCACCAATCATTTGCATGTTGCAACGCCATGGAGCTCCAATTCTGCAGTTTACAGATTATCTATCATGAATTCCGCAGTAACTTCCATGTTGATTACTTGACTTCATAACAAAGCAAATATCAAGAGATGCATCTTACCTTCAAGTTGAGGCAGGACAAAGCTGAAACAATAAGCTGATGATTAGAACATAGCACAAATCATCTTCCAAAATCTAATTATGAAGGCCACAAAACAGATGGTTACATAAGCTATCTTCAGTTGAGCACTGATCACAATACTGAAGATGCCATTGCATATCCATTCTTTCTCGTCGATAATGTTCTGATTCCTGTTTCCACCCAGCCTTTTGTAGCCATGTATCAACACTTCATATGTACCCGAGCAAGCAGATATTCCAGTAGTTCTCATTTGTGTGAATAGCTCAAGAGCATTATCAACTTTGCCAGCTTGGAAACAGGCATTTATAAGGGCAGTGTAAGTAACAACATTCTTTTCTGCAGTGAACAATCTAAAAATATGAGCTGCGTATGCAGAATGCCCAGCATAGCCCAGTCTGAGTATTAATATAGATGATAGATATGTCCCAAGAATGCAACCAGATTTAATCAATCCTTCAACAATCTCTACGACCAAATCAAATGAACCATTTCTGATGTATTGACTAAGAAGAGAACTATATGCAGACCTATCAAGTTCACTGCCTACGCTTAGACTATAATGCATAACTGTGAGTCCACAAGATGGTCTACAGTTTGCACAGCTGGCCTCAATAACAGCAGACAGGATATGGGTTTCCATTTTGATATTCTTCGGGGCCATTTCGCTTTCCATTTCTTCTATAGCAGCCCAGTTTTTTGAAGTCAAAAGGTAGAGAATAGTACTTCTATTAATGCTTTCGTATGAAAGATGAGGGTTTACATCCCGAAGAAGTTCATCGCTATTGCCACTAGCTTTCAGAGCTTCTAGTGCTTCCAAAAAAATAGGTCGACGAAGAACAATAAAATGCTCCTTCATGTACTGAAGAATACGAGTCATAACTGATGTCTCACCAGCCCTGGAACAATTCTGGACTAGAATATTGCAGAGTGCTTTGTCTGGTTCTATGCCGGCTTCTTGCATCGTGTTCATAATCTCAAGAGTAGCTTCAAATTTTCCTGAGGTCAACTAGATTCAAGTTAATATATGATGGTACAAAGACTACACAGTGCAAGTAAACACGAAATGAGTCAATGATATATGTCAGTAAAAATGACACTTTGGATATTTGCACATAGTTTCACCAAGAACACAATAACATTTCAATTAGATTGAATGATATTGATCAGCAAGATTAATGCCTGAAACTGGGAAATGACACCAGATAAAGTACATTCATGAGAAAATCCGCAATATTCCACTGAATAATGTGTTCTACAATATGCCACTCAATATGAGGCTAACATGTGGATCCCCTTGCCCACGAGTCGGTGACACATCAGTGGCAAATTGTGAATATTTGAAGTTATTCAGTGGGTATATACTTCAGAATTGGCATTTTCATCAGAGAAATTGTCAGTACTTTTTCCAGACTTCAGAGTTATCAGTACTCTCTTACGATGTATTCAAGAATGCTAAAAAAAAGAACAGTTTTTTGCATTTTCATCAGAGAAATCGAGTTGTGCAAAGTCATATTTTGAACAATACATGGATCCGATTTAGATGGCTACTCAATTAAATGCAGGAAAACCAGACAGATGTTCAAGTACTGATTATGATTCTTCAAGAACTTGGGATGGCAGGGACACTCTCGAGGCTATAGAATTGGAATAGTCCCACTTTCTTCATTTCTAGTGAGACAATAAGGTCAAATATAAGTGAACTAAACATGAGGAAAAAACGAAAAGCAAGTTGGGACAAAAAGGAGCCAATACACACCTCTAACGAATAGGATTTTAGTGCAAAAACAAGACAATCAAACGGAGGGCTCCGGGAGGCACGGATCCCGCCAGCGCCTCTGATGCCGCCCTCGCAATGCCAACCGCGCGGAGGGAACTCCAAGCCTGCCTCGTTCGGGGAGGCATAGTCAGAACCACTTCGGCTCCGAAAACCGGTTCACCGAGCGGCCTCGATGGTCGCCCAAAGGATAAGGAAACCCTGGGGAAACCACAGGCTCTGGGGCACATCGCCTTTGGCAGCGACCCCAACGACAACTCCAAGCTCCAATGCCCCTGGAGGCATACAGGTGCGTCCTGCACAGACCAGGGCGTGGCTACAACACCAACGACTTTCGCAGTCGGGGTTTAGGGTAGCAGGACCCCGGCTCCGTAACTCGTAGCCTCGGTCGGTAATGGCGTGGGGCAGATTTCTTTGCCGCCCTATGGTGAAGGGAGAGATTAGGAAGAAGAAGGGATATTGGAGAGTGAATTGTTATTCCTTGATTCCAACCGAGTGCATTCCACTGGATTAAAAAGGCTCGCTAACAACTTGTAGATGGAAATCTCCTAAATTCTAGGCTTGATTGCAGCCTGGTTGAGATTGGAAACTTGCATGGCTGCTGACTGCATGCGCGGCGCGCTCCTGGCTGCGTCCTTTGCGCGGGTCCGACGTTGGTATTGCTTGCCCCACATGACATCTCTCCCCCCCTCGATGAGCAGCTTGTCCTCGAGCTGGAAAGATGGGTAGCGGTCGATGAAGCTATCGACGTCCTCCCAAGTTGCTGATGCCGCAGGTTCTCCCTTCCAATGGATGAGCACTTGGTGGACACCCCGGGCGAGACGGGCGCGTGTAGCACGCTCTGGTTCTGGCACAGCAGCGCCGTTGTGGGTAGCTGGCAGGGGCGGTGTTGCTGCCGGCGGGGTACCGACGAACTTCTTCAGGAGGCCCACATGGAAGACGTTGTGGAGGCGGGCGCGCGGTGGAAGGTCGAGGCGGTAGGCGGCGTCGTTGATGATCTCGGTGACACGGTACGACCCATAGAAGCGAGGCTTGAGCTTCCCCTTCGATGGTACCTGGAGGGAGGGTGGGGCGCGGTGGCGAAGGCGAAGCCACACCCAGTCGCCAACAGCATAGCAGACCTCGCGGTGGTTCTTGTCATAGTGGCGCTTGTAGATTGCCTGCGCTTGCTCGAGGCGGTATCGGACGTCGGCGAGGAGTTCATCCCTGTCCGCCATGCTTTTGGCCACCGCCGCCACGCGGGTCTCGCCGGGCTCATAGGAGCGGATGGAGGGGGGGTCACGGTCGTAGACGATCTTGAACGGTGTGTCTTTGAGGGTGGACTGGTAGGTGGTGTTGTAGATGTATTCCGCCCATGGCAGCCAGCGCAGCCACTGGCGAGGACGATCTCCGGTGAGGCAGCGGAGGTACAAGGCGATGACCTTGTTGGCGGCCTCCGTCTGGCCGTCTGATTGTGGATGGAAAGCCGATGTCATGTGCAGCTTTGCGCCTGTTAGGCGCATGAGTTCCCGCCAAAAAATGGAGGTGAACACCGGGTCCCTGTCCGAGACCATGGACTGGGGCACGCCATGGAGGCGCACAATCTCGGCGAAGAAGGCCTGCGCCACGGATTCCGCCGAATATGGGTGAGCTAGCGGAACGAAGTGGCAGTACTTACTGAACCGATCAACCACCGTGAGGATGACCGATTTTCCGCCCACGCGTGGCAAAGCTTCGATGAAATCGAGCCCGATGTCGGTCCACACCGACGTAGGCACGGGCAGTGGTATGAGTAGCCCTGCCGGGTGGAGGTGCTCCGACTTGTATTGCTGGCATGTTGCACAAGCGCGGATGTAGTCCTGGACCACCGTGCGAAGGTTCGGCGAGTGGAAGTCGCGGCGCAGTCGATGCAGAGTACGCTGCACCCCTTCATGGCCGTCATCATGAATGGCGGCGAGCAACTCGTGGAGTAGCGGCGAGGCCGTCGGAATGTAGAGGCGGCCGTCGAATGCCACCAAGCCGTCGATGAGGGACCACGGGGCCGTACGCTGGTTGGCCGCGAGCTCGTCCCGGAGGGCCACCAGCGCCGGCTCCGTGTCGTGGGCGAGTCGAAGACGGTCGATGAAGTCGAAGCGGGGTCCCGAGATGGCAAGTACCGAAGCCTCCTCCGTGTCGCGGCGGGACAAGGCATCGGCCACCGTGTTCGAGCTGCCTGCCTTGTACTCGACGGAGAAGTCGAAGCCGAGGAGCTTGCCCACCCAGTGGTGCTGGGGGATCGTGGCCAGACGCTGATCCAACAAAAATTTAAGGCTGAAATGATCAGTCCTTACCAGGAAGCGGCGTCCCCATAGGTATGGCCTCCAGTGGCGGATTGCGTGCACGAGCCCGATCAACTCCCGTTCATATGCCGCCAGGGAACGGTGGCGCGGAGCCACAGGACAGCTGAAGAAAGCGATGGGGTGCTGGCCCTGCAGCAGGACGGCCCCGAAACCGCAGGATGAGGCATCGCACTCGACGATGAACGGCTGGGTGAAGTTCGGCAGGGCGAGCACCGGCGCGGAAGTGATGGCCGTCTTCAGTGCTTGGAAAGCGCTCGTGGCCGCTTCAGTCCATGTGAAGCCGTCTTTGCGGAGGAGGGCCGACAGGGGCGCGGCGATCGTGCCGTAGTTCTTGACAAATTTGCGGTAGTACCCGGCCAGACCGAGAAACCCGCGGACCGCGCGTGCCGAGCGCGGTTGGGGCATGTCGGAGACGGCCTGAACTTTGGCCGGGTCCATGGCCACGCCAGCGGAGGATATAATGTGGCCGAGGTAGGCGATGGAAGCGACGCCGAACGCACACTTGGATCGCTTGACGAAGAGGCGGTGCTGCTGGAGGTCAGTGAGCACCGCGCGTACGTGGCGGAGATGATCAGCCCACGAGTCGCTGAAGATCAAGATGTCGTCGAAGAAGACGAGCACGAAGCGGCGAAGGAAAGGCCGCAGCACATCATTCATGAGCGCCTGGAAGGTGGCCGGGGCGTTGCACAACCCGAACGGCATGACCAGGAACTCGTAGAGGCCGTCATGTGTCCGGAACGCTGTCTTGGCCACGTCGGCGGGGTTCATGCGGACCTGGTGATAGCCCGAGCGCAGGTCCAACTTCGTGAAGAAGCGGGCGCCATGCAATTCATCGATGAGTTCGTCGACCACCGGAATGGGAAACGCGTCCTTGACGGTGATGGCGTTGAGGGCGCGGTAGTCGACGCAGAAGCGCCACGTGCCATCGTCCTTCTTGACCAGCAAGACCGGCGATGAGAAAGCCGAAGAGCTGCGCCGGATCAGCCCCTGAGACAGCATGGTGGAGCATTGGCGCTCCAGCTCATCTTTGTGGGAGGCGGGGTAGCGATAGGGCTGCACGGCCACCGGCGCCGACCCCGGAACCAGGTTGATGCAGTGGTCCCTGGAGCGGGCCGGTGGCATGCCGTGCGGTTCGGTGAAGACGGTGGCGAACTCGTCGAGCAGGGCTGTCATGAGCTCATCGCCAGCGCATGCATGTAGGGCTGGGCTGGCCCGACCTGCGATACCACACCAGCAGACCCTGTGATCCCGGCGCCAGAAGGACATGGTGAGGTTGCTAAAATTCCACAGGATGGGGCCGAGGGATGCCAGCTACTGCGTGCCAAGCACGACGTCGTAGCCCGCCAAAGGCAGGGCGCAGAAGTCCGCCTGGAAGTCTTCGTCCCCAATCATGAAGGAGGTGCCGCGGTATATGCCTGGGCACGGCACTCGCTCTCCGTTGGCCACCGTGACCAGCATCTTGCCTCAGGGACGGAGTTGGAGAGTGGTGCGGCCCGCTGCCTCCTCAGAGATGAAGTTGTGGGTGGAGCCCGAGTCGAGGAGTGCGAGGAGAGAGACGCCCCCCGTCTGCAGATGCACCTGCATTGTCTCGCTGGTGCGGACGCCGGCGATGGCGTGCAGGGAGATTTGTGGCTCGGTATCATCGGCCTCTACGGGCTCGGTGTCGTCATCGTCGTCGTCGACGGCCAAGTCCAGGAGGAAGATGCGTTAGCAGACTCGGTTGTGCCCGCGCCCAAATTTTTCGTTGCAGTTGAAGCAGAGGCCCAGGCGGCGATGTTCCTCCATTTCTGCCTGGGAGAGGCGTTTCACCGGCCACCCCTCCACAGAAACCATTACCGGTGTAGTGATCGCTGGGGGTGTCGGTGCAGGCGCCAGGCGAGCCGGGGGTGTCGGAAGAAGACCCCGGGTCTGGTGGCGCGGCGGCGCGGGAGCAGGGGCGACGGTGGCGGCACACTGGTCGCGCAGCTCCAGCTTGCGGGCGAGGCTCATGGCGACGGCGAGGGATTGCGGGTTGTGGATCTCAACGTCGAGGCTGAGGGGCGGCTGCAGGCCTGCTGTGAAAATCTGCACGCGCTGCGCCTCTGTAAGTGCACCCACCCGCGGAAGGAGGGCCTCAAAACGGTCCTGGTACTCGACGACGGAGCTGGTGCGCTTGCAGGCCATGAGTTCGCCTAGGGGGTTGGAGCGTAGGGGTGGTCCGAAACGGAGGTGGAGAAGCTCGGTGAATCGGCGCCACGGCGGTGTGCCCTCTTCTTGTTGGACCTGGATGAACCACATCTGGGCGCTACCCTCCAGGTTGTAGGAGGCCATCCATACTTTCTCCTCCTCCACGATCCGCTGCTGATGGAAGTAGGAGTCGCAGCGATTGATGAACGCGAGGGGATCGGATTTTCCGTCGAACTTGGGGAAGTCCATCTTCTGGAAACAGGGAGGCCGGTCGTTGTGGTGCTCGCTGGTGACCGGGCTCTTCGTTCCGGGCGCTGATGAGGCGGGGCGTTGAGCCTCCAGCAGCCGGATGGCGTTAGCATTGCCTTCGACCGTGGCCTGCAGGGATTGGATGGTCTCGGCCAACGACCGGATGAGGGCCTCGAGATCGGCTGGTTCAGAACTCGGCATGGTGGGCGGCACTGAGACAGCGGCCGACGTCGGTGTTTCGGTGGTGATTGGCGGTGGGGTGGGAGACGAGGATCGCCTGGAACGTGATACCAGGTTGTCAAGGGCGTCGGGGTTTAGGGTAGCAGGACCCCGGCTCCGTAACTCGTAGCCTCGGTCGGTAATGGCGTGGGGCAGATTTCTTTGCCGCCCTATGGTGAAGGGAGAGATTAGGAAGAAGAAGGGAGATTGGAGAGTGAATTGTTATTCCTTGATTCCAACCGAGTGCATTCCACTGGATTAAAAAGGCTCGCTAACAACTTGTAGATGGAAATCTCCTAAATTCTAGGCTTGATTGCAGCCTGGTTGAGATTGGAAACTTGCATGGCTGCTGACTGCATGCGCGGCGCGCTCCTGGCTGTGTCCTTTGCGCGGGTCCGACGTTGGTATTGCTTGCCCCACATGACATCGCACCCTCATTACCTTTCGAGAGGAATACCTCAGAAGGCAAGCCGAATACCTGGCCGCAGAAGGAGCCGGTGAAGGACGACGCAGAGCTCGGGGGCCTGGGGCAAACTCCCGGGCGAATCCACGGCCCTTCAACCTTGCACCATCACCACCAACTCTAATATCAACGGTACCATACCCAACAACGAGAATTGAGCTGGGGACACGCTGTTGCCAGGCTCCGGAAGAAGTACCTCCAGAGCCGGGCAACGGCTGAGGGTCGAGGCTGTCGAGGACCGCCTCTCTCGACTAGCCTTCGACCATGCCTCCCATGTGCCGCCGCTAGGCTCCGGACAGATTACCTCCGGAGCCGAGCAACAGCTAAAGTTGGAGGGGGTCAAGCTCCGCCTCTCCCAGCCTAGCCACAGGCTTCGAGGCCGCCAAGCCTCACAATAAATGCCTTATTGCTACAAGGTACGCTCACTGTTAACTACCTAGTAGTTCACCTAGTGCTCCGTCTTTCATGCGACAAGGTTATTGTCTGTTGGGGGCCTTCAACTATATTGCTTGTTGGGGGCCTCCAACTATATTGTTAGAAGTCTTTTTGCAATAGATAGCTACTAAGTAGATGCAGCAGAACTTAAGTTACATTCTCATTTAGCATGAACAGTTGTTTAACCTAGCTATGTTTCATGCTACAAATAGCTTCTTGTTGCCAACAGTAGACTGCAAAACTTAGCTAGTATAACCATGCAAATCCCTGTACTCCCGCAGACGCATCGTGCCTAGGTCGCCTGGGGGGCGGGTCTGCCCAGGTTTCCTGGAAGGCATTGTGTGGCCTCGGAAGTGTAGTTGCCACATATCAAGGGATTCCCTTGACAGACCGTGTTGCGGTGCCACCCGGAGGACATCTTCGGGTGGCGTGAAAAGCCCACGTATTGCTGATGTAGCATGCCTAGGTCAACTGGAAGGCAAGACTGCCTAGATTTTCTGAAAAACATTATATAGTCTCGATAGACAGTGAGGCCCACACCTGCAGGTGCCGTCCATGCCTAGATCACTTGCAAGGTAGATTATGCTCAGGGTGCCCTGGAAAGCATTTGCATAGCCTCGGGTATCGAAGCCACGCCCCGAGGGATGTTCTCAGTGGCGGAGTTGCAGTGCTCCGAGGAATGCTGTCGCAAGGAATCCTCGTTGCATGACATGCCTACATACCGTGGGCGTAGTATGCTTAGATCACCTGTAAGGCAAGACTGCCTAGGTTTCCTGGAAGGTATTGTGTAGCCTCGGTAGTGTGTAGATGTCGTTTATCAAGGGACTTCCTTGTAATGTAGTTGCGGCGCCCTCGGGGATTTCTCCAGAGGCATGACAAGCCCACGCACCAGTAAGCATCGCTTGCCTAAACCTAAGGTCACTTGAAAAGGTTTCCCGGAGTTTAGGCTTTGCCCTGGTCGAAAGTGGAGCCCACACACCGCGGACGTAGCATGCCTAGGTCACCTAGGGGGCAAGACTGCCCAGGTTTGTGGACGCTGCATATCAGGGGACTGCCCTGATGTGAGGATGCGGTGCTCTGAGGAATGCTGTCATAAGGAATCCTCTCTGCATGACATGCTTATATACCGTGGGCGCCGCTTATGCCTAGGTCACCTGCAAGACAAATTATGCCCAGGGTGCCCTGGAAGGTATTGCACAGCTCCGGTCATATAAATGCCACGCGCCAGGGTATATCCTTGGTGAACAGTGTTGCGGTGCACCCCGGGCGTTTCATTGGAAGCACGCCAAGCCTACACACTACGGGCGTAGCATGCCTAGGTCTCCTAGAAGGCAAGAGTGTCTAGGTTTCCTGGAAGATATTACGTAGTTCTGATAGTGTGTAGGGCCTTCGGCATTCATACATCAAGGAACCTTACAAAAACCTCCGGTAAAAAATGGAGAGCTTTATCAAACCTCTGATAAAAACGGAGAGTTTTACCAAACCTCTGATAAAAACGAAGAGCTTCACCAAAAACCTTCGATAAAAACTTAGAGCTTCACCAAAAACCTTTGTAAAAACAGAGAGCTTCACCAAAAACCTCCGGTAAAAACGGAAAACTTTACCAAACCTCCGATAAAATTGGAGAGCTTCACCAAAAACCTCCGGTAAAAACGGAGAGCTTCACTAAAAACCTCCGGTAAAAACGGAGAGCTTTAGCAAAACCTCCGATAAAAACGGAGAGCCTCAACAAAAACCTCCCGTAAAAACGGAGAGATTTACAATACCTCCGGTAAAAACGGAGAACCTTACTAAAACCTCTGGTAAAAATGGAGAGCTGTACCAAAACCTCTGGTAAAAATGGAGAGCTTCATCAAAACCTCCCGTAAAAATGGAGAGCTTTATAAAACCTCTGGTGAGAACGGAGAACCTTTCACAGGCCTGCAGCAAAAACAGAGAGTCTTTTCCAAACCTCCGCATGACGGAGAGCTTTCACAAAAATCTCCGCACCATAGCCCCGCGATGGAGATATTTCTTCGAAAACTCCGCCGGGGCAAAAGATTCTGAAAAGACCTAGCGGGAAAGCTACCCCGGCATCTTGAAGGCTAATGGCTTCGTGCCGAAGGGGTACAAAACCCAATAGCCTCTAAAAAGGCACAGCAGGCCAATGAAAGGAGTATAAAATCCCCCTCCCTACAGGGAAAGGTATGACCCGCGTGAGTCCAAACCACATATGATGAAAGGTAAAATCGTTACCCTACCATCTCCTTTTAAGACACATATCATACGTCATTTTTGTTAGACTAACATTTAATAAAAGCCTACGCTACGTGGCACGGGAAACATAGTGGAACCCCTGACTATCCATTGCAGGGACAACAAGGTCGGGCAGCGACTAAGCACCAAGAGGGTCGCGGACCCTCTCTCCCACCCGACTTCAGCTTCGTCTGGAGCCGGGCAGCGGCTAAGGGCCGAGGGGGTCGCGGACCCTCTCATCCGCTCGCCCTTCAGCTTCGCCTCCGATGCACCATCGCTAAGCTCCAGACGAAATACCTCCGGAGCCGGGCAGTGGCCAAGTGCTGAGGGTTTCGCAGACCCTCTCTTCCGCCCAGCCTTTGGCTCCACCTCCGACATGTCGTCGCCAAGCTCCAGACAGAATATCTACAAAGCTGGGCAGTGGCTAAGGGCCGACGGGGTCGCAAACCACCTCTTTCCTAAGCCTTTGGCTGCGCCTCTGACACATCATTGCCTTCAACCCGGGCAGTTGCTAAGGAACCTGAAGGTTCAAGGACCACCTCCAGAGCTCATCTCCAAAAGTTCCAGAGAGACTTCATTGAGTCGGAAATCTGGAACAAATTATGAAGGAGTACGGGGTAACCAGAGACAACGAGATCACCACTACTCCACCCGGTTCTCCTCAGTTAGCCTAAGTATCCACCGATCATCAGAAAAACTAGCCATCGCCTCCGGAAGCGACGAAGAAGTACGGTTTGGAGGCACGAAAGCATGCACGCATGCGGCCACCCCTTCGAAAGGTCCTCTCGCATTGCTATACGGAGGGAGACACGCCCATTCCCGAAGAGCCATGTTATATTATTAAACAACCAGTACATCTAGGGGATACAAACTAAAACAGCCGTACAGAAATTGCCACGAAGAAGATAGATCCCTACAGAGCAAAACAAGGGAGAAAGAGTACAAGGTGACTAAGCTTAGCCGTGACATGGGTATATCACGGCGTCACCAAGTACGCCATCCCGATGACTGCCTTCACCTCCTACGGATCCCGGCAGGGGCCACGCATAAGACTGCGTATGCGCTTCATCTGCGGCTTGCCGTTGCAGAAGCCGATACAGTAGCCGGCTCCAGAGCTGCCAGAGGACGCTGAGGAGTCTGAGGAGGTCACCGGTGAGGCCCTCTCCCTCGCCTTCCCGGCCTCTTCCTGCTTCACCGCCGGCCCCATTGACGCCGGCTCACTCTCCCTTAACAGGAGATCCCAGTCGATCTCCTCGTCGTTATCGGAGATATCGATGGTCGTGATAGGCACGCCCTTACTAGCCAAAGGTAGGGCCGGAGCAACGGACAACCGCCTCCCCTGCAGGGGAGGAAACTGTTTCTCCTCCGATGCCTCTACCGTTGGACCGAAATAGCCCGGCTCCCGAAGGATCTGTCGAGATCATCGATGTCTCCGAGGAGGATGAGGAGGGAGACAATGCCATACTCAAGTCAATAATAACTGCTTGCTCATGGGCTGTGGAGGCTCCAACCGGGTAACCCCTGCTTTATACCGGAGCCACGCAGCCACGTAGGTCCGGAAGATAAAGCTGGACGAACGTCGTCGTGTCCTCCCATTAAGACTCCTAGGGTAGGGGGCCATGGCCCTATCCGGTTTCCCTCCAACAACGCGGTAGCACTCCACGACGAAACACCTCGTTTTCTCGCGTGGACATCCCATTACATTAATGACCCAAACCTCTTTCAGCGCGTGATAGGATCGCGGGCACAAGACCCTAGGAACCCCTCACATTATTCAGTCAGAACGCAGTAGTGGCACGTCTTGTCCCGCCAGGCGAACGTACGGGATTCTCCAAACCTACACAAGACCTCTACTCTAGCGACTTCGAAGGACAGAGAATCACCATCAAGCATCCTCGATATGACACCAGGCTGGGGTTAATTTTTCGTCTGCATCCTCTCCCCCCTTCGAAACATCGGGACCCGAGAATGAGGGGGTACTGTTTGGGGGAAAATAAGCCAGTCTGAGGATAATGGTTGAAGATTACTATCCAGGTCCCCCGGAGCCTTGTTGTCCAGATCCTCAGCTAAAGGCTCGACCTCCGAAGTCATCAGGTCCCTTCAGGGTACCTCTTCGTACCTGCGAAGCCTTCCCTTGGCTTAATCGGCTTGGCCTCCCGAACGCTCAGCCTCCCGAAGCCTCGCCCCCGAAGCCTTTCCTTTGCTTAACAGGCTCAGCCTCCCGAAACCTCTGCCTCCCGAAGTCCCGATCTTTCGGAGTCTTGCTTCCCGAAGCGTTCACCTCCTGGATCCATGCTTCCCGAGGCCTCCGCCTCGGGATGACTGGGCTACCTTCCCGAAGGCAGCAGAGTGAGTCAGCAGTCCCTGGGATGATCTACCGAAAGGGGAGCACCGATCGTGCTTTGCGTGCCAAGAAGTGACTGGCATTAAAAGTCTAGGCTGATGGGCGCCACTTTGACACCCTGGCGTAATGGAGGCTATCCTGACACCCCTGACAGTGTGGCGATGGACCGCAATTGGCGAGCGGCTTGCCGCACTCCAGGGGTAGGTACCACGATATTTACCACGGTGGATATTTATCTCCCCGATAGGATAGAAAATAGTTATCCGGGATAAGGCCTAGTAATTCAGTTGGGTCCCAGATATTTGTACATTATGATAACTTGTACGCCAAGCTACGCATGACCTATAAATGGGGGCCATGGTCGTTTGGAGGGAAAGGAGGGACAGGCGAACAAAAACGGTGACGACAGACACAGAACACGCATCACAGCAAATCTGTGATTCTCCCCCCAAATTGATCCATTTTTCCTACCATCAGTATACTCGTGGTGTTCCTTACTCTCAAACTTCATCTCCAAGCTTGAATCTCCTCGTTAGAAGAAACTCTCATCGTATTTGCTGGGGCAAGACGAACTCTTACTCCAACAGATATTTTATCAAATATTCATCAACTTTGAGATATATAGTCAACTTTCCCCACCATGACAGAGCCACCCAGCTGATCCCTCATTTCAGGAAATTAGTAAACAGCAAGCCAGCAGCTCACAACGATATTGCAGTAACATCACAAGGCATTTGGTCGAACACCTCACCTGCATCGGTGAGATGCTCTATGAGCACCGTGTATGTCTTGCAGGTCGGCTGCAGTCCCTCGGCCACCATCTCCCCAAACACCCTCCATGCCTCCGCCGCCCTCCCGGAGTCGAACAGGATCTTCACGCACGCCGTGTAGCTGAACACGGTGGGTCAGCTCCGCGCCTTCATCTCCATCCACACCCGCATGGCGCCGTCCATGTCCGCAGCTCGCGTGAGCCAGTGCATGGCCGTGGTGAAGGTGGTGGCTTTGGGCATGCGGTCGGCCTCGCTGAGGAGGTGGTGCATGTAGGTGTAGGTGAAGTGGTCGTGGCAAAAGGTGGGGGACGCGGAGGCCACCAGGTGGAAGAAGAGGAAGGGCTTCTGGAGCAGTGGGTGGGTCTTGAGCACGCGCGCCACTGTGTAGGAATTCCAGGCGAGCCCCGGTAGGGAGAGGAGGAGCTGCCGCACCGTCGACTAGGAGTGGTCGCGGAGGATGGCGGTGGCACGGCAGACGACGTCGCGGGTCTAGGTCAGGGAGGGCAGGGGAGACGGCTCGGCGGGGGGTTTAGAGTGGTGGCGGCAGGGCAGTTTGGTAGGGAGGAACTGGCGGCCGCGACGGAACGTGGTGGCCAGCGAGTTGGCGACGAGGGCGGACGGATTTGCCATGGTGTACTGCACACGCTGTCTCACGACCAGCCCAGCCCAGCCTGATCAGTTTGCCTTCCGGCAAGCTGGTTGTGGGCCTCCTGGAAGCAGACCTGAGATCCTCGAACGAGCTTGATTGTACGGCCCCTTACACGCTTATTGTGTGGGCCTTTTTGGTACATGTTCTAGACTTGCAACAAACTGGCCTTTCAGACTTAGGACACATTTGGTTGTATAAGCCGCCGTTTGCCAAACTTTTTTTTGCCAAAGGGACAAATTAGACAAAGGTTGGAAAGAAACTGTGATTGTTTGGGACATGAAGATTTTCTAAAGCTGCTGGTCTAAGAATCTAGCTAGCGGGTTCTAGAAGTAGCAACTAGCCTGAGATCATTGGCAATCTTCTAGTCCGCAAACATGGAGCGAAACCGGATATCACAACCCCACGACCCCTCGGCACCCACACACACACCACTTATGACTCTCATCACCTATACCTTTGCCCAATTTTGCTTTGTTGCTTTGCCTAACCCATGTACTGTCTGAATAGGATTTTTTTTATATTTTTTTCAAAATTTCTAAAACTAGACGACTATTTGAAAAAATTGCACATCCATAGAAAAAGTGTCGCCCTTCCAATAGGTGAAAAGAGCGTATATGCGCACGACCAGGCCTACTGAAAAAGGTGTCACCCATTGGATAGGCAACACTGTTTCCTATATAAAGCGCCGTGTCACCCTGGACTTCACCCGACTCATTTGGCACTTGGCACTTAGTGAAGAGAGTGTGACACCCCCAAAATACTAAACAAATCATTAAGCATTCATGAGCGTCTTTAGCATCATAATTGAATTTTTGAGTAAGTATTTGAAGGCTTTAAATTTAAATAGGATTTGTCAAATAATAAGCGATGCATTATGAATGAACTCACAATTTTGCTATGCAACATAAGGTTGGAAATAATTTTAGAAATTAGACCATAACATATGAAGAATATTAGCGATTTTTCCTATATTTTTGGGAATTACATTCAGGATATACATACCAAACGAGAACGCAAACAAACTTTGGAGCCTTAAAAATCTGTGCAAGTAATAAAAGTTGACAACTTTGAAAAAAATTATTTTATTTTTTTTGGCTTTGGTTTTTTGGTCAAACAAATCAAAATAGGTTGAACATGTTTTATGGAATCCAATAAATTTTGTCCTAGGATTTTTGGACTTTGGGAAGACCTATTTTTGGATCAGAGAAGGGGAGATCTTTCTTCTCATGTCAGCCATTGTTCACTCGGGCTCGCTTGTCATCCTCTCCCTCTCTCTGCTCTGTGTCGGCCACTGCCATTGTTGACCTTTGCGGTTGGCCAATGAGCCACGTTGTCGGCCACCGAGACTCCTTCCAGCGATTTTGGTAGCCACCTTATCCCTTCCGCCCATATCTCTCTTCAACTCACTGCTCTCCTCAGCTGTGCGCAAGCACAGAGAGAGCAAATCACAACATGACACCATTGAGCAAAATCCACTACACCCTGACAAGGACTTTCGAGCCCAAGCCCGAGCCCGGAGAAGCGAGCAAGAAGGTCACCCATCATCCTGCTGTTGAATCCCACGCAAGCCCCTTTGGTTTCTCAACCGGATTTGGCACGCTGCCACTTCTTCCTCGGCGCCGGCCAACTTTTCCGCCCCTCTCCGTCGAGCCACCTCCCCATCCCCTCTTCATGTCGACTGACCACAAGATGTCACACCCGGTTTTAACAGACAAAACCAAGTGTGACTTATGTGTGCCCAGAAAATTTAACACACATAAGGACGTCATAGGTGAAGTAGCAAAAGCAATACTTTAATTAAATAAATGTTCATTTCCTTAAAAATAAAAGACTTCACCTAAACAACCTCAAAATTAACCTAAATGATAGCATCTAAATGACGGTAGCGGGATGAAAACATTGGCGACCAATACTTCACAGGCACCGACTGGAAGACACGCTCCTTAGAACACCAGATCGTCATCTTGGAAATCCTTAAAGTCTTCCACTGAGCAGCATATGTTTTTGTAGGAGAAAGCAAGGGTGAGCACATAAAGTACTTAGCAAGTGTGGGAAAATAATGACATGCAGGCTTATATCAAGAATAGGCTAACACACGGTAATATTTGCGTAAATACGAGTAATGAAAACACATTTGGACTCAAAAGCATTAATCAAGTATTAAATGAATGTAACACAAACAATCCATCATCTGGCATACAAGGTTCTCCACCCTGCATACCACAACCGTCTAGTACTCCCTGTACTATGACCAAAACCACACCATCTAGTACTCCCTGTACCAGAACCAAAACCATCCACCCTCTAATCATGTGAGGATCCAAGTCTCTCATATCCGTGAGCACGACTGTTATAACAGTTTTACACTCTGCAGAGGTTGTCCAACTTTCCCCACGAGTCAGTAAATTCCATGTTACCGTGTTTGCAAGACACTTAACACACGCCAGTGGTGTGCCGCTAAGAATCACTGTATGATACTTTCCACTAATCAGAGACTAATCCAGTATGTGTCTGCCCACTAGGTTTCACCGCCAGGCTTTACGCAAGCAAAGCTCCTACCCAGAAGCCCCCTTTTATGCTGACCCAATACACACTGGAAAAACTCTAATCAGTATGTCACGCCTTACCCATATCAGCCTTGTGGTTGGTACGTTACTTCTTGGGTTGTCGCTCCACGAATCGGTCCTTACTTAGGTTACTTGAGCAAACACTAATCCAACATCATAACCATGACAACCATCAACACCACTTTGCTCAAGGCCTAAGGTTCCATGTTGCTAGACCATTAACATATTAACCATCATTATTGCATATGTTCATTAGTCAAGATTATGACACTTTTCAACATCCCAAAAACATGGCTAAGCAATCTACCCATAAAAGACACCTAACCATAAACCATCTAGGTTCCAAGGGATGATAAAGGGAAAATCTAGGGAAAACCCTAACGTAGGTGACTACCCATCATATTGACAGACATTGCATGCAATTTTGTAAAATAAAACATTTAAAAACATAGGTTCAATATGATCAAGGACACTTGCCTTCTGCTTGCTGCTGCTCAGTGTATTCTTGCTCCTGGTCTTGATGTTCCTCAAATTGATCCGGGACGTTGTCGGCTAATCGCATAATAACCAGCAAACAAACAAACAAGATACACTAAGAATAGAGCACAAAACAAAAGAACAACAAGATAAAAACTGATTAGAA
This sequence comes from Phragmites australis, assembly GCF_958298935.1. NCBI lineage: Eukaryota > Viridiplantae > Streptophyta > Magnoliopsida > Poales > Poaceae > Phragmites > Phragmites australis. The sequence continues at coordinate 15,671,588 of NC_084941.1, read as the reverse complement.
AGAAAGAGCACTGAAAAATGAATCCATCGACCCAAGAATCGCTTAAATCGGAGCTACGATGAAAAAGTTAGGGCTAAAACAAGTCTAGGGTTAAATCTGGAAAAGAAAAGGGATTATTTTGAATGAAACAGAAAGTTCAGGAACCTTTTTGTAAAAATAGAGGGACCTAAATGTAATTATGAAAAAGTATAGGGACTTAACTGTAAAAAGACAGGGCTCTTTTTGTTATTTTAGAAAATTCTAGGGGCTAATTTGCAAAATTACCAATTTCCAGGAATTATCAGATTTATTTTTATACTGGAAAACACCTTTTATTGCGTGGCAGCTACTGGATCTGACTAGGCATGACACATGGGCTGAGCATTTGAGGTGTCGCACACGTGGAAGGGTGACGAGGCATGGGATGCTGACTGGTTTAAAGGTGACACGTGGTGAACTGCTACTGGCCAACGAAGGGGTACGAATAGATCTAATCTGGGCCAATGAGGATAGATCCAACGGCTGAGCTCAAAGGGGACGATCGGCGGAGGGGTTCTCGGCGGAGCCAAGCTCGGCACGGCAGCGACACGCCGGAGCAGGGGGAAAAAGGTCGTCGCCGGCCTCAAACTTTGATGATGAGCGGTGGATTAGCATCAGGAGGGAGAGAGCATCCCGTTTGAGGGCTTACCGAAAGCCGATCGACACTGGAGAAGCTTGGCGGCAACAAGGGGCGGCGGAAGGCTCGGGTCTTCGTCGGGGATGATGCTCCGGCGACCAAACAGCGAAGATAACGGCGGCTAGAGCTCCTGTGGGCAGCGGTGTAGCTCGGGGGTGGCTAGACTGGGGCTAATCGGCACAGGAGCGGCGTAGTGGCGAGGGCAGCCGAGCGGTGGCGCTAATGGCGGCGGCGGGGCTCGAAACCTGCGAACTCGGCTCTGGACTCGGCGAATTTGGGATGAGATGAGTTCAGGGAGAGGGGTTCTACTTATATAGGCGGCTCGGGACATCTAGGGCGTCGGCGTACTTGACTCGGTCTCCAGGGCGGCGGCGCAGCGCGTTTGACTCGGACACAGCTGTGGAGTCCGGGTTGAAGACGACAATGACGCGGCCCCACACGTCAGCGGCACACGAGAAAGCGGCACGGCGCAGGGCGTCTTCGGCTGGCGCGCGGGAGTGGGCTGAGGCAGGCGGGAGAGAAGGCCGAAGGCGGCTGTTGGGCTGAGGCTGAAGGAGATCTGGGTCGGGGAAAAAAAACAGCCCGAGAAAGGATTTATTCTTTTTCTTTTCTTTCTAAATTCAAATCCAAGTTTCAAACTCAAAATCAAAGCAAAATCTCTTCAAATAAATTCCATCAAAACCCAAATAAAAATCCTATTTGCCTAATTCAGCATGAATGCAAAATAATCAATTATATCCTATCTCAAATATATATTCTTTCATATAAAATAGGATTTTACTCTTTTAAATTTTTTAAACTCATTTTAAATTTTAGGAAATTTTAAGAAATTTCTAAAGGTGGAAAAATTAGGGTGTTACACAAGATGAGCTCCCTTGTCCCCTATTGAGTCTTGTGCGCACGCCTTTTTTTCCTTAGTCCGACACTAGCGCGGGTCTCCACATGAGCCACCTATCGCCACTGCCCTGTGCATCGCCGTCAGCTAAGCTGCAGCGTGTCCCTTGACCCTTAGATCCCTTCGCCAGATTCCTTGTGGTGCACTGAACCTATAGCCACCCCTTGCTGGCTGGGTTCCTTTCTCCTTCCTCTTCTCCATATGAGAGTTGCTACTGCTGTGCTACCGCCGCCATGCTCTGCCACTGGTCGCTTTCCAGACATCATCGTCACCCACGTGTACCACAGACAAGACCGCATGTGTGCGCTGATGATGCTACTGCCCTCCGTCGGTCAAGACTCACAGCCGCTCACTCCGGCTGGCTCGGCACTATGCTGCCTAGTCTCAAGGCCATTTTGACTTGGTCAGTATGGGCCCAACCCCACCATTAGACTCCGTGGCTAACTGAGCTCGGGTAGAAATAGGATTTAGGGATTTTTAATATTTGGTTAATTCAGAAAATGCAAAATAGAGTCTCGAGAGAGGAGATCCGAGTGCCATAGATCACTTGCATCATTTAAGCACCGTTCATAGTGTCATTTGGCTTAAGCACATTTTCGTACTAACCACATATCTGAATAAGGTAACGATAAGCCGAATACCTTTGTAGCTGTGACTTTTTGGATTGCAAGTCTATGATGTTATGGGCCACGAGCTTGTAGAGGTTTCTAGTTTACTCGAGGAGTAGTTCTAGCTACCTCCGTACCTATAGGTGCATACCCCAAATGGCTGGGGCTTATTTGGGAAAGGTTGTCATGGGTAACCCTAGTGTAGCTGATGGGTTGTACAAGCCGAATAGTCTCATGTTGTGTGGGTAAAGAAGTACTCTCCTGCAAGGTGTAAAATCCATTTGAATTTCCACGCTCTCGGTCATGGAGCACGCTTAATGTCTATTGGGCAACAAACGCTTTCAGTTTGGGAAACATGAATGAAATACACATGGGCTGATGAGAAGCATCTACTGATGCTTATTTGAGATAAGAAAGTATGCCTCTTCGTAGATTATAAATTTTTGGCTATTCTTTACTATCCATCCAAATACATTATCCTTGGAGTTAGGAATATTATATACTTGTACTGTGTAAGTCTTGCGAGTACCTTCTGATGAGGACATCACTCCTTCGTATACACACAAGGTGAATTCGTTCCTCACTATTCATACTTTCTTGGTAAAGAATATGATACTATTAAGTTTTTGTGTTGTTTTGCTGTTTAGGAACTTGGGAGAAGCACTACAACCTTATCTGGACGTACCACAACCTTATCTGGATGTCATCACTTAAAGGAAAAATCTACTTAGACTCCAAGTCGAGTCCAAGTTGAACTCCAAAGTTTACTCAAAGTCTAATCGGACTCGAGCTCGAGGTTGAGTCCTAGGACAACACGCCAATAAAACGGGCATAACATTCACATACGGAGTCTAATTAAGATTTTCTTAGACTTGTTGGAAAGCTTATGATGAGACCTTTCGAATGGATCTAGTCTCACCCTTAGATTCCTTATAGATTAATCATAGTTGATGAAATAAAGTGCTGCATCATCTTTGTGGTCCTTGCAAGGTCTTGTAAGCGTATCGAGGTTGGAGTCCATTTTGTATACACCTCTTCCCAGGGCCACACAACCTTAGGTCGACCTCCTCATGTCCCCTTATATATATAGAGTAGCCGTCGTAGTTTAGATTTAGGTTTTGCTTAGATTATTCTATTTAGACAGTTTCACCGCTTGTTCAGTTTGTGGAACCCCAACTCGAGTACTTCATTGGTAATTAGCGATATTTAGATTGCATCTACCTGTTCTTGGTTGTGTTCTCGATTTGCTTGTAGGAAAAGTCTTTTTAGCGAGGTCAATTGCGTCTTGGCATAGTTGATAACCATAGAGTAGTGGTGTAGTGGTTGTGAGGGTTCTCGATCTGTTCTGGTCGGAGCCTTTGAATCACCAACGTCGAATCTCCATCAATCAACTTATCATATTACCTTTAGAAGATCGGGCATACTCCCATCACCTTCGTACTCAAGGTGCTGGCCTTAAATTGTGCAAGTAACGATGAACTTGTTTATGGATATTTTTATCCTGCCAATGCTAGTGATGGGCAGGAGTAGAGGAGGAATATCTGAGCTAATCCCAGTGATGCCTTACGGGCAATGGTACCACTGGCTTTTTGTTTTATAAAAATATTTTTGCTACGTATGACAACTCTGCTACTAACTAGAACTGAACTTGTGAACAATGTATGTAATAAAAGTTAAACCTTTGCACTTTATTTATATCTTGTGATGAAACCATATTGTAAATAGTATATGCTGTGATCTTGGGCTTTGTTACGCATATATAGGGACAATCGGAATTACTCTTGTTTTAATCGACTAGTGTGTCAATTAAGCTGAGTGTGATTTGGACGGGTCTAACTAAGAGAGCAGGCAAGGGAGAGCAGAGAAGAGAAGAAGGAGGAGGGAGGAGATGAGAGGAGAGGGGAGGGGAGGGAGAAGGAAGCAGCGGAGCCCTGCCAAAACCGAAGGTAAAATCCTTTTTTCCTTTGTTTTTTTACAAATCACTTAGGGTAGCTACTAGATCTTGCTTTAGATATAATTTAGAACTTAGATCTAGGTTTAGATGTAGTGTTGTTAGAGCTATTTTTTTAGCAATGTAGAGTAAATGTTGGACCTATTTTTAAGGATTATTGCACTATTAGATGTAGGTTTGTAGAGTAGGTTTACATATGTGTTTTTTTTATGTTTTCTTTTTGTAAATGCAGCGAATATAGTTGTTAGTATCAGAAATAATAGCAGAGTTTTTCAATCATTCGTTGGCATGTATGTCAGATAAGTGGCAATTTATGATTTTTTTACGGGGACATTGAGATTTTTTATGGTCCGGAAGGGACAATGTTGTTATTGTTTGAGTCAATGGAGAAGGGTATCTCGAGACCAATGCATAAGAGTGTCGGATATTTGTACGACTAGTTAATGTGGGGATTCAAAATAGACCCTGAGATTTCAAAAGATGACTATTAGCATTGTGGACAACCATAGGACTGATGGTGTGTACTGGGAGGTGTACCAACTTAGGGAAAACTAGGTTTGGAGGAGGTACCTATAACATATAGTTCATAGAGGTTGGCCACCTATGTTATTTGTTCAATGGAAGAACAAGAAGGGAGTTGGGGAGACATAGGATGGAGGTTATGTGGAGGAGACGGGTGATGAGGTAGTGAAAGAAGTGGTTGGTGAACTGGATGTTGGGCATTCATCGACCGTTTCGATTGAACTCACTGGTGAGGCAGACGAGGGGGAACACATCCCTGTTTTAATTGAATAGATGGAGCATGATGATTGAGAGGTTGAGGAAGCTCTTGAATATGACATGTTGAATGTTGAGGATGGTACTCATATCCCTACGAACTAGAACAATCCAAATTTTAACAATCTAGTGGTGAATGATGCGAATCTGGTAGCATGAGAGTATAGTCAAAAGAGGTGACCTATGGGGCTAGGTACCCTACCAACCAGGCCGTGAAGGATGGTGTGATTTATTGGGCGACATCGTTTCGAAGGAAGTTTGTTGTTGTGAAGTCCAACAAGGAGTATGATATGAAGTGTGTCAAGGATAGTTGCCTATGGCGGGTTCACACTTTCAACGGGAAGTGGGTTGACTATTGGGAAGTATCAACTATGGTGGACCAAAATTGCAATCTTGATGAACTTCAGCCAAGCTACCAGAACCTGACATCAAGCTTTGTTGTGAATGTCATATATGCTCATATTGTGAACAACTTGAACTATGAACTAGGGTCCATAATGAACGTAATTGAGGAGTAGTACCAGGACACTATCAGCTACAAAGGCTTAGATGGTGAAGAAGAATGAAATTAAGATGAGGTTTGGAACCTACGAAGCATCATATGACAATTTGCCATGGTTGCTTTAGACCTTTGCTCGTAGGAACATTGAGACTTATTATGACATTGATATGTACCTATTGCTGGCTCAACCATGCAAGTTTGTCCTGAAGCGCACTTTCTTTTTCTTTGGAGCATGTATAAGCCCCGAGGACTCCAAGTTTGTACCTCTACATCGATGGGACTTTTCTTACTAGCATGTATAAGGTCAGATACTAATTGCTATTGGGGTTGATGGAAACAACCAAGTGTTACCGTTGGCCATTGCTTTTGTGAAGAGTGAGAACACCAACAATTGATATTAGTTCTTGTATTGATAAGGACATCACTACTACGAATACGTGCACAATAAGTAATCATCCAGAATCAGTTGTTGCTACGCCATTGCAAGGTCCTATGACACGAGCTCGTGCACATCAATGAAATCATGAGGTGAGCTTGTTTCTCTGTGCTCATAACCATACTTATGAGGATGGGATGCTAATAAATAATTCTTGTGATGTCTTGTTGCTCAGAAATATGGGAGAAGATAGATCGAATGGAACCCTTGTCGAGAATTGTTGGAGCTTGTTAGAATTCAAGTCGAGTTCCTACTCATGGGAAGGTCACAATCCCTAGTAGGAAAAAGCTAGTCGGGTTCCAAGGCAATTTCCTACTTAGACTCCAAATATGTCTCAGATTCAACAAACAACCGTGCAACAAAAGGACCCATACGGAGTCTAATGAAAGTGTTCAGACACAAGTTGGAAAGATTACGTCGTGATCTTTTCAACGGATCCAACCCCATCAACATATTTCTCATGAGCGACTTAGGAACCTCAAAATGAGTCGACATTGTAACAGATAGAGTTAGAGTTGGATTTTGTTTTCTAGTTTGTTTCCTAGCATTTAGGGGGGGGGGGGGGCTTGCACGCCCTTAAATAGTGGCCAGGTGCGATCAAAATAGTACGATTTTTATTTAAGCATTGTTTTTCTCATACGTCCAAACAACTTTATCTCTACGTGTTTCTTGCGACCAACTAGATTGACTATTTTGCAAAACTCCACCTTTATCAATATATCGTTCTTCATCTAAATCCACCATTCAGATTGCCTTCAATTATTCTTTCTTGTTCTTTGGTTGCTTGCAGGGATAAAAACTTCATGTTCAGGATGATCGTGCCTATGACAAGGTCAGTAACCTCCACCATTTAGATTGCCTTCAATTATTCTTGCTTCTTCTTCGGTTGCTTGCAGGGATAAGAACTTCGTGTTCAGGACGATCGTGCCTATGATAAGGTTAGTAACCTCTAGGAGTTGATTTAGTGATCGCCCAGGTGCTTCATCATCGTACGAGTGTAGCTGGATCATTAAAGTCGTCTCCACCAAACCGACGAGTGTTCTCTCATTGAAAGGTCGGGACACCCATCCCCATATTAGGGGCATATCATGTACCATGTTAGGATAATAATTTTGGGTGCTTAGCTGGACATATGCATTATACATGACCGACATGTAGCGATACTCAAGACAATTCAGGAACTGCATAATATTATAGAGGATAGAACCATGGGCCCTATGTGGCCAGATTTACAAAGTAGGTGGCGCCGCCTTAGTCCTTTGAAGTCTAGGATTACTGGCGCTTAGCAATTTCCAGCCGGATTGGATCTAACACTAGAAGGTGAGATAGGTACTTCCCGATCCTAAGTAGCTATGTTTAAGGGATTTGAAATATCGATTCTCATTCACTACTACAAAAACTATTTTTAGAGGTGGATCATAACCCATTTGCACAGGCATTTAGCCAACCCACCTGCGGCCTGTGGAAATGAACAATTTCCATAGGCGTAAAAGAGACCGCCTGTGGAAACCTATCAACATAGGCGGTTCACTTAAGAAACCACTTGTGATAATAGATTTACACACGCGGTTACTTAAGAGAACCACCTGTGTAAATAGCTTACCACAGGCGGTTCTCTTAAGTAATTGTCTGTGTAAATTGGTTATCACAGACGATTTCTTAAGTGAACCGCTTGTGGAAATAGCTTTTCACATGCGGTTCTCTTAAGTAACCACCTGTCGATAGGTATAATTCCACAGGCGGGCGACATAAGGACCCGCCTGTGATATGTATTTTATTCAAAAAATAATAAAAAGCATATATTTTATTCTCTCCAGATTTCAACACATTTTCAAGACAGATTCCAAATCACAGATTTCAACAGCATTTGAATCAACACAAGTCTAATATTTAACATAAATACAAAATTATTCACAAGTACAATATTTTTAAATCACAAGCCAAATATTCAACACAAGTATTCTTTCATCTCCCACTCACAAAGCCTCGGATGGCTAGCCAATTCGCCTCCGAGATCGAAGAATCTGCCACTCTTGTGGATGATTTCGTGCATGATGAACCGTCACATGTCACGTTGGACGTTTTGGATATCTTCGTTTTTGAGAGAGGTGTGGGTAGGTTCGATCATCTGTTTCTAAAATGAAAACACAACTTAAAGAGCTAAAACACTACTGACAACGGAAACAGAACCAAATAAGAATGTACAAGCGCAATGATGACATACATCCTTGGGGTTCGTTGTGTACCTCCCGTTTACCCTAAGAAACAGACAAACATAATATCCACAAAGAACAGTGTCAAAACCTTGCTTGTGGCACTTCAAATAAAAACACAACGTATTCGTTAGTTCAATAAAACTCTTCGTCATAAATAGTGAGATACACGCATTAGAGGTGTGTAATTACTAAAAAATGTGTACGAACCGCCATCGCATCCGGCTTGACCGCATCGTGTATCCCACCTTTTGTTACGTATCACTTGTAGACCCTATTCGAATGCCAATAAATAATTATCAATTCATAAATGATTTATAAGAATCTTATGTATGGAGATTTTCTTTACCTCTGTATAACGTCAATGAGATTTTGGTACGATTTTTGTAACACCTAGTTTTAAAAGAACAAAACTGGGTACAACACATGTATGACAGGATCAAGTTTCATACATGTGCCTACTTCATTAGTGTATCATCACAGTGCCAAGATTACAACGATAATAAACTATTACAAAAGGACCTGAGGGTCTAGAAGAAAAACACAGAGGAGCTAAAAAGATGTCTTCTGCTCCAGCAGGGTCTCCATCTTCCACAGGCGTCGACCAGAGCACACCAGCCTAGAAAAGTAGCTCTAGGTCAAAGTCATCCTCGTCGAAGGTAGCAACCTCATTGCTGGCTTCTGAACAACGGTAGAATGCAAGGGAGGGGGCAACAAGTGTGAGTACACAGATTGTACTCGACAAGTGGAGGGAAACATGATATGGGGTTTAAGTCAAGGAAAGGTTTAGACGCAGGTTAACTGTACTAAGCAACATGAACCTATGATTCCAACAACAAACATTCTATTTACTAAGTGGAGACATAATTATGACAATAGGATTGACTCATCGGATTTCATCAGACTACCAAGACTCACCAGGTAATCCCATTACCCGGCTACCCAACCAACTAGACCAAACCCTGATTCTAACTGATCCTGAAGATTTCCAAGTTCGCTCTTGACCATGAGCACGGCTGATCAATCAGTTTATACTCTGTAGAGTTTGCATAGCTTTCCCCACAAGTCATGATTCCTGTGCTGCTTCACACTTCCAGGGTGTGGAGTTGGGGTTTCACTACAAGGCCTTTACAAAGCTCCCACTAACATGTAGGCACCCACTGAGGTTTTACTATTAACAGATGATTCCATCGCTGCAGAGGCCCCCTCTTGTGTCACATAACCATCCAACGGGACCTTTTTTTCAAAATAGAAGGACCTATATGTAATTTTGGAAAAGTTTAGCAACCTAAGTGCAAAAAGACAGGGCTCTTTTTGTTAAAACATTAAAGTTCAATGGTTTAGTTGCAAAATTACCAATTAACAGAATAACTGGAATTGTTTTTAGATTGAAAAATCCCTTTTTAAAGCGCTGGCTGACACATCAGCAAAGCGATGAGGTGGTGTACACGTGGCGTGACATGTGGATGCTGACCGAACCTATGGTTTGACCGAGCGGTAACTGGATCTGGATCGTCGAACTTGAATTGGATGGCTCGGAAACTTGTACATCGGGTGCAGGGCGAACGGCGACGGGCAATGGACTTGGTTCATGGGTTCTCCGATGGACATGGTGGTGGAGTACACAGAGACGATGGCGCTCGGCTGGAATTACGCTGAATCGGCACTCTGGCTCGCTGGCTATGTCGGTGAGCGGCGGAAAATAGGGAGGAAGCAACGGCGAACTCACCTAGGGTTTCAGAAGAGGCGGCAGACCACTAGAGAAGCTTGGTGACGAGCAGTGGCGGCTATGGACAGCGGAGCTCCGGTGCAAAGGCTCTTCGGTGACTAAAATGACTCGGCGAGTTAGGGAAATAGATAGGTGAGCTTTGGGGAGGGCATAGGGAGATGGGGAGGCTTGGGAAGGCTGAATCAAGTTCAGTTGAGATTTATGGTGGCCGTGGCTGAAATCCAAGCTTGATCTCTTCGTTTAAATGCGGTTCGCTGGAGAGAGGGCCGGCAATCGGTCTTGCGGATCACGAAGACCATATCTCGCGAGCTTCTAGAAGATCCCCCATTCGGTTTGAGTTGATTTGATGGTCGGCGTGATGGAGCTCGGGATGCGCTCCGACTCAGGGAAGGAGATGGATCTGACCCGCGGGGTCCACATGTCGGTGGCTCAGGCGAAAGCGGCAAGGTGCATGGCATGGGAAGAAGGTGGCAAACGGCCAGGCGCAGGCGCTTCCAGTCCCACAGAGCTACAACTGGGCTAGAGTGGGAGAGGAGGATGCAGGTCGGCTGGCGGGCCTCGGAGAGAAGGTGAGCTAGGCCGGAACCAAGGCGCAGCGCACGCGGAAGAGAAGGGAAGGAGGAGAGAGAACGTCGGGCTGCTGGAGAGTTGTGCCGACGGAGAGGGAAGAGAGGGAGAAGGCGACCTGGGTGTGGTTTTGGGGTTTATCTTTTTCTTCTCTTTTTCTAAATCCTTTTCAACTTCTCATTTCTAATCATTTTGCTAATTCTATTCTAAAGCAAACAATTCAAACAAAGCCAAACAAAAACCCTAAATGCCTAACTCCAACATGAATGCATCCAACCAATAACAATCCTAATTCAAATTTGAATTTGAATTTAGAAAATAGGCTTTTTCCTATTCTAATTATTCAATCTAGCTTCTAATCTTGGAAAATTTTAGAAAATTGAGAAAAGTAAAAATTAGGGTGTGACAGTGTAGTAAGACGCTTGAGAGTGTGTGACTCCACCTTCACCACCTAGTAGTCGATAGGGATAATTTATTTTTCGTTGTTTTTTATCTTCGACTAACCATGGCAGGAGAACATCGGATGTGAAAGAGTGTATTTTTAGGGAAGAATTCACAATGTCATTGGATGATCATCGACAAACTATTAATGATGAATTGACAAGAAACTTGTGGGAACTAATACTGCATTACAACGACTCAGTGAAAGCATTGCAATGCTCAATACATGCTTTGATTGATTGGTTAATCCGTCACCGAACAATGGTTGAGTGGATCCTCATGGTGCAGCCTATGAACAAGAGGAGTTCGTCACGGATGATGAAATTTTGAGACTAGAACGTGATGCTTTTGATGAAAGACAAAGGAACTGATTGAACTTCAACCGTCAAGGTATGAGAGGTAATAATTTTCAGCAACATAACCCACGTATTAATGATGATCCATTTGCTAAGGTTAAGTTTACTATACCATCTTTTGAGGATGCTTATGATAATGAAAGGTATTTAGATTGAGAGATGACGTTAGAATAGAAATTTAATGCTCATTTAGTTCCTGAAGTGCATAAAGTTAGGCAAGCCACTAGTGAATTTAAAATTTTTGCAATCATCTGGTGGAATAAGGTATGCATCATAGATTAGCTCCTACTTGGAATGCTTTAAAGGTTGTGTCACACCCAGTTTTAACGGCCAAAACTAAATGCGGCTTATGTGTGCCCAGGATGTTCAACACACAAGGACGTCATAGGTGAACTAACAAGCAATACTTTTATTAAATAAACGTTAAACTATTACAACAATTGACATATATTGTCTTCTATGGGGATATCTACAGCGAAACAGAAGCACTGGTGCCCAACAACACCGCAGGCAACCGACCAGGAGACACGCACCTAGAACGTCACAACCTCGTCTTGATAGTCTTCAACATCTTCACTCACTGAGCAGCAGCACACATGTCGCATGGCATAGGGAAAATAGCAAGTGTGAGCACATGACGCACTCAGCAAGTGTGGGAAAGATAATGATATGCAGGCTTATATCAAAAATAGGCTAACACATGTATATTTGCATAAAAGCGAGTAATGAAAACATATTTGGACTCAAAAACATTAAGCAATTATTAAGTGAATGTAACGCAGATAGTCCAACATCCAGCATACAAGGCTCCCCTCCTTGCATACCATAACCGTCTAGTACTCCCTGTACAATAACCAAAACCACAACCAAATCCATTACCACAACCTATAATCACAACCCACTAATCATGGGAGGATCCAAGTCTCTCATAACCGTGAGCACGGCTGTTATAACAGTTTTTACACTCTGCAGAGGTTGTACAACTTTCCCACGAGTCGTGATTTCATCACCTGCAACTAGATGACTAAAGTCTCCATGTTGCAATGCCGACCAAGTGCTATACACATGCCAGTGGTGTGTTGCTAAGAGATCACTACGAAGCCTTTACAAAGAATCCTCCCAGTATGTGTCACCAACACTCCAGGTTTCACCGCTAGATGCTACCACCTAGAAGCCCCCTCTTGTGCCATGTGGTTTTTAAGAATTACCTTCCCTCATCCACGCCTCCCATTTGGCCCACACAATACTGGAAGAACCCTAATTAATCAGTTAAGCCTACCTATATCAGTTTTGTATTTGTACGGAACTTCTCGGGTTGTCGCTCCACGAACCGGTCCTTACTTAGGTTATTTGAGCAAACACTAAATCAACATCATAACTATGACCACTATCAAAGCCACTTTGCTCAAGGCCTAAGGTTCCATGTTGCTAGACCATTAACAATTTAACCACCATTATTGCATATGTCCATTAGTCAAGCTTATGACACTTGCCAGTATCCCAAAGCATGGCTAAGCAATCTACCTAACAAAAATATCTAACCATAAACCATCTAGGTTCCAAGGGATGATAAGGGAAAATCTAGGGAAAACCCTAACATAGGTGACTACCCATCATATTGATAGACACTGCATGCAATTTTGTAAAACAAAACATTTAAAAACATAGGTTCAAGATGATCAAGGACACTTGCCTTTTACCCAATGCAGCTCAGTGTTGTCGAAATCTTGGTCTTGAAGTCCCTCGAACTGCTCTGGAATGTTATCGACTAATCGTGAGAACCACCGACAAATAACACAAAGGAAAACACTAAGAACAGCATACCAAACATCATTATAACACTTTAAAAACACTATAGTTGGATAGGGATGATTTTAGAAACATTTATATACAAGAATCCCCTAAATCGGAATTAAGATGAAAAGAGAACAATTTTTGAGAGACGGATTAGACTGAAAAGGAAATGCTGATTTTCTGGAACTATCTTCATATGGGAAAGGATTTATTGCACAATCATTGTGTCAGGCTTGACAACATTATTGCGCAAGATTCAAGAAGTGTAGGGCAGACCAGACTTCGTGGACTAGGCTAAGGAGAATGATGTGGCGCTGACTTGGCATGATATGCAAGTACCATCTTGGATTAAAGAAGGGATACGTGGAGTTCTAGTCTCGACAACCTATGATGGATCAAAAAGGCTGAAGGTTGCGCTTCTAGGTTAAGGATACTACTGGTGACTCTATGTAGCGGTGGTGGTTCGGGTTTCATCGGAGATGGCGATCGAGCGCATGGCCATAGACATCGATGTCAAGCTTCAGTGGTGTTTCAGTGAAACAAGGGAAGCATAGCGTAGAACGCAGAAAGACTAACTTAGCGGTATGGTTGGTTTTGGAAGGGGTCATCCAAGGTAGCGGCAAAATAGCGATGACTGCTGCTAGGTTTGGTGATGACAGCAAACAGATGTAGCAACGAAGATGCTCGCGTTCCAGGAGATTGGATATGAAATTTGAGAAACCGTTTGAACAGAGATGTTCATATTTCCCAGGAACACAATGCTATATCATAGTTTTGGGTAGATCATACACTGAGAGGAAGAACGATCAGCAGAGATGAAACGGGTGATGGCTGCGACATGCTGTGGTTGGCAATGGCGTCCTGGTCGTGTCACTGCACAAACGGGGATGGGCTCCTATGTTCACGTAGAATACTCGATGGGATACGTCGTGACGTGGTTGGTGCATCCATACGACTTTTATATTGACGGAGAACGTGAATGCAAATCCGGTGCGTGTGCAGAACACGTCTAGAAACCGGACAGCAGGTATGTTGACCTTGATTATAGTGGTTTGGCTACTCTACTGGCTGACCTGGTTGGTGAGGGCATAGGGAACATCATGGGACATGCACCGGTGAACAGGCTTGGTAATTTTCCCTCTGGTCAGTCGGGAACGTCGATGCCAATCGGCTATAGCGCAGCTGTCCGCAATGGCGACGACCGTGGCAATGTAGATCGGGTTTTGACAGAGGCTAGGACTTGGCTAGGGACTTGGTATGATGCTAAAAAAGTAGTAAGAAAGGAGAAGAAGGGGTCCTCACCTTGCTTTGATGGTCGAGGAAGGAGGATTCGCGGAGAAGACAACAAGGTAGCGCATCACGGGCGGCGGCGATGGTAGCTCCGACGAACGGTGGCGCACGGACAGGGCAGCAGCAACATCTAGGGTTTTGTGGCGTGGAATAGGGGTAGGAAAGGGCATGCAACTCATATTTATAGGGCTAGGGGCTGCTGGTTGAGGTGGAGTCCAAGCCGAACATGAATCTGATTTGAGTTCGAGTCGGTTATGGTTTCCTTTTTCGCAGCTCTCTATTCCGAGGATGATATCTCTATCATCCGGACTCCATATTGGATGTTTCTTGACTCTAAATTGTAGTAATCGAAAGACCTATAACTTTGGTATCCATTGGAAATTCTGAAAACGCCATCTTGATTTCCAAAAATGCACCACAACAAAAACTGTTTGAACTCGGACTTATCTGCGCAGCACTAATTTCGGGGGTCATAACTCCTTGGTCCATTATCCAAAAGGCGACTTCTATAGGTTCAAATCGAAGCTCTCGACGAGACCTACAACATTGGTATTTTCAAGATTTGCATTTCAGGCCGTTTTGAAGTCCGAAACTTCATGGGAAGCTGAGGCTGCTTAGGACTCCGTGAAAATATACAGATTTCGTGAATCCTTTATTGGCAATCTAGAAGACTTAGCTAAGGGTTTGGACTTGAGCAAGATTGAGCAAAAAGACACTTTAGGTATATCTAGGGTTTAGAAAGAAACTTTTGTAGAGAAATTTGAATAGGGTTTGAATTTGAATTGAGTTTGGAGTGAATTTAAGATAAACGAAAAATGAGGTTGAACAAGAATAGGTGTAGATAAGGAATTTGAATTTGAATTTGGGTAGAATTTGAGAAAGAGGAGAGATTGACTTTAAACAAGGATTTGGATAATATTTGAATTGAACTGGAGAAGGATCAAGTATATTCAAGGATTGAATATATGATAAATTCAAGGATTTTGATTTCCAACATTAAGATCCTTAACCTTTTCAAAATATTTTTCACTCAAAACACCAAAGAGAAAGGAAAGGAAAAAGAACTCTAATGCATTTACTTGGCTCCTAACAAAACTCAGCATGCAATGCACACAAAATAATAACCTATATTGATTAATTGATTGATTAAGAAAATAGGTTTTAAACCTATAGTACTGTTGAAGCTATTCAATAATCTTGGAAAATTTTAAAAAATTGTAAATTCTAAAAATCTGGGTGTTACAGGTTGCAATGAGTAACAGATTTGTTCCACCCTCTTTTAGACGTGATTTGCGTAAGAAATTGAGCGCATAAACCAAGGTGATAGATCCAAAGAAGAATATTACCAGGAGCTACAAATTAGTATGTTGCGTTGTGATATTATTAAGGATGAAGAGGCTACAATGGCACACTTTTATGAAGGGTTAAGGCGTGAAATTCAGGACATAGTTGATTACAAAGAATACAATAGTGTTCTTAGATTATTCCAACTTGCATGTCTGGCAGAAAAAGAATTGCAGGGACGACAACAGAAGCCAAGGAGAAATTTTGGAAGCACGACTACATCAAAATCAACACCGGGACAAATCAAAATAGCCCCATGTTCAGCTACACGGTCTGCTGCCCCTTCTCGAGTAGGATGCGTTCATCAGTACTTTCAACACCGTCACACACTCTCAAGGTAAGCAGATCCGTAAGTGTGTAGGGTCCAGCCAAGAGCTCTTCTTCGGTTACTTCTACAGGCCGATTGACGGGATTGTATGCTACCGATGCAAGGGAATGGGTCACGTCATGAAGGATTGCCCAAGTTAGTGAGTTTACATTATAACAGAAGATGGTGGGTATGTAAGTGCTACTGATGTTGAGGAACATTATGCTTTTGCAACTAACCATGTAGGTGATGACGATGGTCATGAGTCGGATATCGACCATGAGGAAGTGTTCGATGCCACTGCCACAGAGGATTATCGGACCCTCATTGTGCAGCGAGTGTTAAGCACTCAAATGGAGCAAGTGGAACAGTTACGACGTCACAATTTGTTTCAGATGTTCCTCATAATCAAGGATTATCGTGTTCAAGTCATTATTGATGGAGGAAGCTGCAACAATTTGGTAAGTTCAGATATGATCAAGAAGCTTGCCTTGCTGATTAGAAACCATCCTCACCCTTATCATATTCAATGGTTCAACAACAGTGGTAAGGTAAAGGTAATGCAAACAGGTAGGGTGCATACCATACCGTGATTGTGTTGATTTCGGTGTAGTACCCATGCAAGCATGTTCACTTTTGTTAGGACGATCATGGGTGTTTGACACTGATGCAACATATCATGGTAGAAGTAATAAGTACACCCTTATGCATAAAGGAAAGAAAATAACTTTTCTACCTTTAACCCTTGATGAAATTGTGAAATGTGAACAAGAGATAGTTGAAAATAAGAGAAAAGAGTTTGAGAATGAATCTGAAAATCAGCAAGTACTGGAAAAAGCTTTTCCACCCAAAAAGGAGAAAGCAATAACAACTTCTAAGTCCGGTGGACTTAGACTAAAAGGGTGTGTTATGCTTGCTACTAAATCTGATCTTGCTGAAATTTGTAATAATGAGCTGCCATGCTATGCTTTGATACGCAAAGATGCTTTAGTTTCACTCGAGAATATATCTAGCTCTTTGCCTCCTGCTGTTGCTAACGTTTTGCAGGAGTTTGTGGATGTATTTCCAGCTGAAGTACCCCTAGGATTACCACCTATTCGAGGGATTGAACATCAAATTGATTTTATTCCAGGAGCAACTTTGCCAAACCGTGCTGCATATAGGACCAACCCGGAAGAGACTAAGGAAATTCAGTGATAAGTCCAAAACCTTTTTGGACTGCGGGTATGTATGAGAAAGTCTTTGCCCATGTGCTGTTCCGGTTCTTTTGGTTCCTAAGAAAGATGGTAGTTGGTGTATATGTGTTGATTGTAGAGCCATCAATAATATTACTATAAGGTATCATCACTCTATCCCTAGGTTAGATGATATGCTTGATAAGTTGAGTGGTTCTATAATTTTTCCTAAATTGACTTGCAAAGTGGATACCACCAGATTAGGTTGAAACTTGGAGATGAATGGAAGACTGTATTTAAAACTAAGTTTGATTTGTATGAGTGGTTAGTAATGCCTTTTGGGTTAACTAATGCACCTGGTACTTTCATGTGATTGATGAAGAAAGTTTTACGTGCTTTCATTGGGAGATTTGTGGTGGTTTACTTTGAAAGCATCTTGATTTATAGCAAGTCATATGAACTATACATTGATCACTTACGTGCTATTTTTAACGCTTTGAGAGATGCATGTTTGTTTGATAACCTCGAAAAGTGCATCTTTTGCATGGATCGAGTTTTTTTTGGCTATGTTGTTACTCCACAGGGAATAGAAGTGGATGAAGTAAAAATTGAAGCCATAAAGAGCTGGCCAACCCCTGAGACTGTTACTCAAGTGAGAAGCTTTGATGGTCTTGCGGGTTTCTATCAGCAATTTGTGCGGGATTTTAGCACCATTGCTGCTCCATTAAATGAGTTGATAAAGAAAGAAGTAGTTTTCAAATGGGGACCTGCACAAGAACAAGCCTTCAAGTTGTTGAAAGAGAAGCTCACCCATGCTCCATTGCTCCAACTCCCTAATTGTGTTAAGACTTTTGAACTAGAATATGATGCCAGTGGGATTGGAACTGGAGGTGTGCTAATTCAAGAAGGTAAATCTGCTGCTTATTATTCCACTTATGATAAAGAATTGTATACTTTAGTTTGTGTGCTTGAAACTTGGCAAAATTATCTATGGCCTAAAGAATTTGTTATACATTCTGATCATGAATCGCTGAAACAAATTAGAAGCCAAGCTAAACTAAATAAACAATATTCTAAATGGGTATAATTTGTTGAGTCATTTCCATATGTCATAAAACATAAGAAAGGAAAGTCAATGTGATTGCTGATGTGCTTTCTAGGCATTATATCGTGTTATTTCAACTTGATCATAAGATTTTTTGGTTTAGAGACCATTAAGTCTGTATGCTGCTTATTTAGACTTTAAAGAAGTGCTTCAACATTTAAAGAAGGGAAAACATGGAATAAATATGTGCTGAATGACATATTGCTCTATCGTGTTAACAAGCTATGCATTCCAGCTAGCTCCATTCGTCTTTTGTTATTGCAGGAGGGGCATGGAGGAGGATTGATGGCACATTTTGGAGCAAAGAAGACTGAAGATGTGCTGGCTGTCCACTTGTTTTGGCTAAAGATGAGATGTGACATCGAGCGCTACGTTTTACATTGTACCACTTGCACCAAGCTAAGTCTCGCTTAAATCCACATGGTCTTTACATGTCTCTTCCTGTTCCTAGTGCGCCTTGGGAGGATATTTCTATGGATTTTGTTTTAGGACTGCCTAGGATAATGAGGAAGAGGGATAGCATGTTTGTCGTTGTGGATCGATTCTCTAAAATAGCACATTTTATACCTTGTCACAAGAGCGATGACGCTACAAACATAGCTGATTGATTTTTCAGGGAAATCATTTGCCTACATGGAGTGTCTAATACTATCGTCTCAGATCATGACACACAGTTTCTAAGTCACTTTTGGAGATCACTTTGGAATAAATTGGGGGCAAAGCTGCTGTTTTTTACTACATGTCATCCCCAAACTGATGGTCGAATAGAGGTCGTCAACTGCATATTATTAACCATCTTACGGTAGTTCTAAAGAAGAATTTGAGGATGTGAGAAGAGTGTTTACCACTTATTGGATTTGCTTACAACAGGTTGGTACACTCCACCACCAAGGTAAGTTCGTTTCAAGTAGTGTATGGATTTAATCCCCATGCTCCTATTGATTTACTACATTTTCTTACTTTTAAAAGACTTAATTTAGATGCTAAGAAATGTGCTGAATTTATTCTTAAGTTGCATGAAACAACTAAAAAGAATATCAAGAGCATGACTGAAAAGTATAGGATTGCTGGAAGTAAAGGTAGGAAGGAAATAAAATTTGAACCGGGTGATTTAGTTTGGTTGCATTTGAGGAATGATAGGTTTCTAGAACTAAGAAAGTCAAAGTTGATGTCTAGAGCTGATGGACCATTTATGATAATTGAGAAAATAAATGACAACGCATGCAAATTGGACCTACCTGCAGATGTTAGGGTTAGTCCCACGTTTAACATTTCACATTTGAAGCCATATTTGGGAGAAGAAAATGAGCTTGAGTGGAGAATGACTTCAATTCTAGAGGGGGGGGGGGATGATGATCTCATGGCTCCTTCGGATATGATCAATATCATCAATAATCCTCAAATCATACAATGTCCAATTACAAGAGCACGTGCACGACAATTAGACCACTAGGTGAACTCGTTTCTCGCTATTCATGCTTCCTTGGATGGATTCCTACTAAATTCTTGTGATGTTTTATTTCTTAGGAATGTGGGAGAAGCACTGCAACCTTACCCGGACGTCAACCCTTGAAGCCATATCTACTAGGACTCGAGGCTGAGCTCTAGTCATGGTCGAAGTCGTGGTCGTGGTCGAGTCTCAAGACAACATATCAGTAAAACGTGCATAACTCTCTCATACGAAGTCCGTTTTAGGCAACCTTGGACATTCTGGAAAGCTTACGACTAGACCTTTCCAATGGAATTAATCTTGACCAAATATTCCTTTAAGTTTAGTCAGAGTCAAAGGAATAAGGTGTTGCACCATCGTATCGGTCCCTGTTGGGTCTTGTAATCGTGTCGGGGTCGGAGTCTAGGTTGTGTACATCTCTTTCTGCAGCTGCACAACCCTAGGTCGACCTCCTCACATCCCTCCTATATATACACAGTAGTCGTCATAGTTTAGGGTCGGGTTTAGCTTAGATTATTCTGTTTTATACAGTTTCGCCATTTATCAGTTTGTTGAACCCCAACTCGAGTACTTCATTGGTAATTAACAATATTTAGATTGAATCTACCTATTCTTTCTTGTGTTCTCGATTTGCTTGCAAGAAAAGCCTTTTTGGTGAGGTCAACTGTGTCTTGGCACGGTTGATAATCACGGAGTAGTGGTGTAGTGGTTGCGAGGGTTTTCGATCTATTCTGCTCGGAGCCTTTGGATCATCAACGTCGAAGCTCCACCAATCGACTTATCATATTACCTTTCAGAAGATCGGGCAAACGTGCATCATACTCATGCACCAATCCCTTTACATACACAATACTAGTCAAGCTCAAGGTGAGATTCATGCCACCTTTGTGATAGCTCGACCATTCACTCGATCAAGTAGTGGATTCATCATGATTAACTATTTGATCATATTGGCATGGCCATGCACTTTCTCAATCTAACTACCTCAAGGGGTGCAAAGATATCTCTCTCGTTATATAGGAGGGGCAAATTCCATCTTGATCACTCACATCCCACAACATGTTTCATAACATACCTGAAAGCAACCTTTATAACTACCCAGTTACGGAGTTACGTTTGGAAGCCCCTAAGTGTGTTACTACACATTCTGGAATCAATGATGATCTTAGGTCAAAGGTTCTGCAGGTACACCATTCGAGACCACAACTAATGGCACTTCATATAACTATCCCAGCAGTGTCTAGAGGTGGGTCTGTCCAACACCATGTTCGCTAACATGTGCGCACATTATTGATTTGATATCTCCATATCTATGATCCATTAAACATGATCATCAATCAATACATGTGCTGGTTTGTGAACCATCATTGTTCCGAAGCTCCGTCGCTACCATTGCTGCCGCCGCCGATCCGAGCTTCCCAATAGCTCCACCATTGACCACCAAAGCTGCTGCCGCTACTGTCTTCGCTTCCCAACCACCGAAGACCTCTCCCTGTCAAGCTCCCAAGCTGCTTCGCCACCCCTTTCGTTGCCGACCACCTTCTGGTACCGCTCCGCTCAAGGTGAGCCTTCAAATAGATTCGCTGACTCCCTCTCTTGCCTTTCCACCGCTCGTCGGTGATATCCAAAGCCAGCGATGAGTTTTTCGCTCAACTCCAGCATGTGCGTCACCGTAGCCAAGCCACTCTATCGTTCGTCTTCACCGTCGACTGCCTGGCCGTTCGCCATCTCCTCTTAGCCGTCGGATCCACCACTAATGCCTGAGGTTAGATCCAAAAATAACCTTTCACTTGCCAATTAGATGATGCCATGTGTCCACATAATCCTAGCCATCCAACCTTGCCACCTCATCCTTCTATGTCAGCATCCTTGATGATGTGTCAACCCACGTGTAAAACCACATTAGCTTTTTTGCCCAGTCATCATGTCTAGCCAATAATTCTCAATTTCTAGTAAAAAAAATAATTCAAGGAATTCCAATTGGCAATTTTGCAAATAGGACCTTGAGCTTTCCTATTTTCACCAAAAGACCCTATCCTTTTTACAAATCATTCCCTAAACTTTTCCATAATTTCAAATAGGTCTCTCTGTTTTTACAAAAGGGTCCCCAAACTTTATGTTTTATTTAAATTTATTCCTTTTCTTTTTCATATTAAACCTTAAAATTTGTTTTAGTTATAACTTTTTTGTTTTAACTTCGATTTGAGTGATTCTTGTACTCAAATTTTTCTAAAATCATGATCTATCCAACCATGCCAGTTTCAAGTATCAATTAACATATATTTGTAGTAGTTTTCCCTCATTAACATATAGATCCCTACAACATGAAGATACTATTTTAATTAGTAAATTTATGGTTGTCAGAATGACATATAGGTCCTGATAAAATCTACATGTCATTGTGTTACAAACATGAGTTTAATTTAAAATAATGTATTGATTTGTAGGTCACACATGTTAATGATTCAATCAATCGTTTCTATCATTTCATGTGAATCCTTTCTTATCATTTCATGTGAAACCTAAACCCTAGTTCTTTCATCTTCCTTCGAGAGGAGTCCAATCAATTTTGTTCTCCATGTCCAACACAATCAAAGATCCCAGTCTATCATTCTTCTCCTTTTATTTGCAATTTGGAGTTTATTTGGTGTTTATTCGATGATGTTTTTGTTTGTCAATAGAATTCACAATTAGTCGATAATGTTTCAAATCTGTTCGAGGGATTTCCAGACCAAGATTTTGACAACACTGAGCAGTATTGTTAAAAGGAAAGTGTCCATGATCATCTTGAACCTATGTTTTAAATGTTTTGTTTTACAAAATTGCATGCAATGTCTGTCAACTTGATGGGTTGTCACATATGTTAGGGTTTACCTAGTTCTTCCTTTACATTCCTTGAAGCCTAAGTGGTAGTTGATATGAGTCTCTTGGGTAGAATTTCTTAGCCATGCTATTGGGATGTTGGGAAGTGTCCTATACATGTTTAGTGGATTAGAATACTCAATCGCTCGTCGTCATCGTATGCAGGATTCCTAGGAAGTGATGGCATAACCAACCGCCAATCCAGTCCAGGTGCTAGAAGGAGATGTAGTGCCGTCGTCAAACATTGAAGAAGGTAGCCCGAGCCACTACCTCAACCTGGACCAAACAGACGCATGTGGAGGCAATGAGGTAATTCATAAGTAGATGAATGCATCTATTCTACATATTATTGTATAGGTTCCCAATAGTTTTTTCGCTTATGCACAGATACTTGATGCTTCGGAGGGTCACAACAATGAGCAATCCCAGAAATGGCATCTTGTCTGAGGTCCCTCGAAGATGCCTACAGGACGATTTGTGATCACGGAGATCACACCAGTAGGGGAGCTAACTGTACCAGAGAGAGTTCTAGGGCCATACAAGTCAGTCTGTGGGATTGCTGTTAAGGGTCACGTGCCCATCAGCTACAGATTGTGGACTGGTGAATGAGGTGATCCACACATGGTTCCTAACTCGATCAAGAACGACATCTTATGGCCCAAGATATTAGAGAAGTTTGACTTCCCTGAAGAGACATATATGGAAGTAGTTAAGCGTAAGACGCTAATGATCATGGGCCTTTCATTTAAGAACTAGAAGGGGACACTGAACATAATGTATTTGTAGAAAGGTATGACACTAGATTTTCGCAAATGGCTGCAATTGGAAGATCATTGGAAAGCCTTTACGGAGTACAAGTTATCGGAAGAAGCACAGAGATTGAGTGAGGTGAACAAAGCAAACTCGAAGAAGAACCTGTACCCCCACAAAGTCAGCAGTCATGAGTACGTGAGGAAAGAAAGGCAGTGGCAACAACAGCTAGATGAACTATGAGAGAGAGGTGTCACGCCTGAGACGGAGGGCTGGAGCGAACGATCGACACACTTCCTTCTTGGGAGGGGTGCTTCTCACTCGTCTGATGGAAGTTTATCCTTTACGACCTCCAAAGACCTGGAAGCGACGCAAGATCTTGCAAAAAAGCTTGCGGAAGCCCACAAGCAGTCTTCACAAGGATCATTCAAGGCATATAGGGATAGGGATGAGCTCACCTTGGCCCTGGGAAATAAGGAGCACGGTGGTCGCACATGAGTCATTGGAGTGATGGGTTGGAAATATGGATTCCCAGGCGATGTCGATAGTTACAAGAGTCGAAAGAGATCCTAAGCAGAGTGAGATGCAGAATGAGAGGCGAAAAATCTAGGATGATGGAAATGCTTGAACAAGCGCTAAAAAAAGGAGAGGAAACAACAGAAGAAAAAATAGCACAAGCAGTGTCCCAAGCCCTCATGCGTCAATAGGGTGCCATTGTGAGCGAACAGGAACGGCCGACAGCATCTCCTAATGGTACGCCTCCAACCCCAGTGGTTGTTGGAGTAGCTGTGCATCTACAGGAGTTCCGGGAGCTGACTCCATCACTTATCTTGTGGACCTCATCACAGCACGGACACCATATGAACTACACATTGATGCTAGGAACATTACCATTAAGGTGGCTTCTGGCATGGCTTATCCATGTGGCTCCCATGAACAATTACACGGACGTTCGATATCGGAGGGCTACGCTATCAGCGAAGTAGACGAGGCAGTTGACCAGTACTACCATGTTGATGTGGACTACCACACAGAGGAGAGGGCGAACACTATAGGAGAGAACGAGCACACATTCATCGCGTGGGAGAAGGCGTACATAGTGTTTCCACCAGGGACAGCTCTCGAGAACCTCTACTCTCCAGTACACCTCGGGCCATTATCGCCTCTTAGATCTCCCTCTTTGCACCCACTCCTAGAAGAAGTACACCTCCTCAGCCATCGCCTCAAAAAAGTCCACCGCTCAAGAAGCCAACACCATCAAGAACCCAGCCATTAGCTTGGAAAACGCGATCAGGTTCCGCAGCATTCAAGCAGACGACATCATCTACGAAGTCAGTGGCATCTAAAAAGTTGGTGGAACCCAAGGATGACTATTCACTCACTCCTGAGGAAACCAAAAATATTATGGATGCCAGTGTCACGACTCATTTCCATCCTCCACCACCTCCACCGAAGCGTGTTGTACCTGAAGATGCCGTGATTTTTTTCACGAAAATGGCCAAAGTTAAACAGATGGGGGCGGATTCAATAAAGCCGCTGACTGACTATGAACGCATCAACAAGAAGCAGGCCAAGAGCAAATCAGGCCCAATCATCAAGGATGCTCCAAGCATTGAGAACTTCCTGGCTGAATCAAGAATAACAACAGAGGAACTAGCACGGCTTAATGTGGGAGCGGATATCTAAAAGTTGGATGTTACATGGCCATTTGAGTTGACCAAACTTTTGATCAAATCAGATATAGAAAGAAACCTTACAACTCAAATACATTGATTACATCAGTGGTACTTGGAGCATTCTAGACAGGGTTTTTAGGCGTTCCCCGTAAGATATACATATGATTATTTCCTCAACGGGGATGGCTCCTTCTAGGTGTATTTCAAGGATTTGTATCAACTACATAAGGAAGATGCCCTCGACGTGGCTATAGTCAGAGTGTGGACTCTGTATCCGACTTATGCATATAATTCAAGTTATATGATCTTGTACCTTGAAATTGTATAGCTAACTTCTCTCTTTCGTAGAATGGAGATCCAAGCATGCGAACAAGACTTAGATAAGCAAGTAGGATTCATCTATCCTAGATTTATGAACTAGAAACTTATAAGGGAGAATCCAGACTTCACCGAGGACTACTTATCGAAGTGTCTTCTTCATCACCAATACAAGAAATTCATACTCTTACCCTACAATTATGAGTACGTGTTTGCATGCCAGGGCGTCCTCATTTTATGGGCAACTCGATTGTAACACCCAAAATTCAAATTTTTGCAATAATTTAAAAATTTTCCTAGAAATTAACTCAGGTGTTGCAACTTTGCTCAATAGGAAACTAATTTCTAAAATTAACTTGGCCTAGGATAATTGTTTGAGTGCATTCATGCCGTTGTAGATGCAATAAGGTTTTATTGGGTGGAAAAAGTTTGCAAAATTTTGCTAGAATTCGCCGCTTTAAAACCTCTTTTGAAATTTGATGGAAATTCTAATGGAAAAAGTTTTGAAAATTTAGAAAATACTCTCGGGCCGAAATCCCCCTTCTCCCTCAGCCCAAACCCCTTTTCCTTTCCCTCCCGTGTGGGCCGTCAACCTCCCTTTCCCCGTGTCGGCCCACAGGCTGAGCCAGCCTGCTGGAATCCTGAGCCGGTGCCCTGCTCTCGCTGCCGTGTGGACCCGCTGAGCCCGAGCCGAAGCCGCGCGCTGAGCCTCGAAGCCGACGGCTCTCCTTCTTCTTCCTCCGTCTGCCCGCCTCCCTGCTTAAATGCCGCCACCGCTGATTTCATTTACGGCCTCCCCGTTCATCTCCCCACCCCGAATCACCTCCGCCGCGTGCACGTTCCCCTCCCCCTTCCTTTCCCCTCCATTTAAAACCGTTTTAGTGCTCCACTCAGAGTAGAAACCGCCGGCCATCAAGGCCATGACCGCCGCTCCTTTCCCCTTCAAATTCCGGCCACTCCGGCCACCATCTACCCTAATTAAGCCACCCTCTACCTTCCCGGCAAGATTCCACACACCACACACTCGCTCACGCCTCGCTTTTCCGCTCAGAGCGCCGTCGCCGCCCTTTTCTTCTTCGGCTCCGGTGAGATGCGCCGCCGCCGTTGTTCTTCGCGTACGCACTGTCTCCAGCCGAGCTAACCGCTCCTTTGGACCCGCAGGTGCCTCTTGAGCCGATCCCGTGGGTCGTCATCGCCGTTTAGCCACCGGAGAGCCATCCCCGCTGCCGCACCGACCGTTGCCGCCACCCTCGTCGTCGCTCGGTCACCCCGACGCCCCTCCGGCCACCCTTTAGCTCGAGGTGAGTTCACCGGGCTCCCCTCTCTCCCTTCCGCCGCTCGTCGGGGCAGCCTGGTCGCTGGAACCCTGATCCGGCCAACTCCGGCCACCCGCTGGCTACCCCGCCGCCATTCGCGCCTCTGTACCGAACCCAGAACAACCTCGGCCGTCGATCTCCCTTCTACGGCCAGGATTAAAACCTCTTTGTTATTTGAACTTCGGTCCACCGTGGACTCATGGACCGGCCAACCGGCCCTGGTCCATGGGCTCATGAACCTATTCCATTTCCTTTCTAATACAAGAATAAACCAATATTGTTTATGACATCATAAATCCAATTTCCAGTATAAAAACAATTCGGATTTTCTCTGATAATAAGGAAATTTTGCAGAAACACCCATGGAACTTCAAATAATCATAACGTTTTGTTCGTAGCTCCGATTTAGGCGATTTTCACGCTCAAACGATCGTAGCGTCGCGTAGAATCTGTTTATAGGGTTTTCATCTAGTTTTAGGAATGTTTGGTGTATGTTTCTTATGTTAGATTGTGTGCTCGTGTAGACGGTTCAGTCCAGGAGTTCGGCAACTTTCAAGAGGAAGATTTTGAAGGAACTGTGCAACACTTCGACGAAGGCAAGTGTCTTGACCATGTTGCAAACCCAGTTTTTACATAAAGCTAGTCTTTGTCAAAATATGCATGCTGTTTTACAAAAATGGGTAGTATAGCAAATACTAGTGTTAGATATAGATGCTTTATCCATACAAGATCATCATGTTTATGCTTAGCCATGCTTTAGATGAACATGTAGCGTGTAGGTGATGAATCTTGAGTTATGAACTAAAAATTGATATAGGAAGAATATCATGGAAACTAATGTTGTTAAGGGAGTTAACAACAAAGATAATTGGGGTTTTGGGCAAGAAAGGGCTACTTTTCCCAGCATGATTGGTTGTTTAGTAGTATACCATTATGGGGTTATTGGATGTCTTGCCCATACCATTTTAAGGATCGGTTCGTGGAGCGAACATCCATAGCAAATAGAGCAACCACGAGACCAATATGGTACGGCTTGGCCTAGTAACTAGATGTTCTCCCAGTGTTGTATGAGCCAATCGGATGTGTAGATAAGGAAGGGTTACTTCCCGATTCTACCCGGCACAAGAGGGGGCTTCTGGGGTGGAGGGTTACTCCACTTATGTACGGCGGTGAAACCTCAGTGGGCAAGTGCGTAACTAGGAGACTCTTTGGAAAAGCCTCGTAGTGATCTCTTGGCGCACACCCCGGAAGTGTGTAAGGTACCTTCAGGTGCCGGCAACAGAGAAGATCACGACTCGTGGGTAAAGTGTGCAAACTCTGCAGAGTGTCAAACTGAATATTCAACCGTGCTCATGGTTATGAGCAGCATGGACCCTCACATGATTAGTCGGGTGGGTGTTTCTCTTGGTTTGGGAATTGGGTTGAATTCCCGGAGGTTAAAGAAGATCTTTGGAAATTGGGTTGAATTCCCAGAGGTTAAAGAAAATCTTTGGTACATCTTTTCCCGGTTAAAATAAAAATTTGTTTACCATAGTTCAGGGCTAAAAATCGGCTTTTATGCAAATGAAACCCTAGAGAATAGGAAGCCTTGTTTCAAGCCACCATATCAAATTAAATATTTTCCCCCACTTGTTGAGTATTGGAAATACTCACGCTTGTTGTTTCAGAAGGTGAAACCTTTGAAGAATTTCCTGAGGATGACTTCCCCGAGGATGATGCCGAGTTCTAGGCTTGTGGAACTCTCGGTCGGCTGCCTGTTGGCTTGGAGCTGCGCCATTCTTTTTTTTTCCGCTGTGGTGTTCTTTTCTTTAGACCCATGTGTGGTCATTTTGTAATAATTTAGCGTTGTAATAAGAAACACTGTGTCTGTTACACTAATGAAGTCGCTATATGTATGAATAACTGATCCTGGCATACATATAGTTTACATCTGGTTTTGGTCTTAAAACTGGGTGTGACATCGATTCTAGTACTAATTTCTATGGTGACATATTCTGCAGTTTTCATTGGATCCTCCATGTCATCCACCTAGACGTGAGCAAGATCATCGTCTTGGACTCACAAAAGAGAGATCAGACGACTTACCGACACCTCATCAACATGCTAAACAGGTTAACTCAATTATTTAATCTTCTCGACAATTGCATCTAAGTTTAATTGGTATTCATATTCATGTATAGGGCATACACAAGATATCGAAAAAAGAGTATCATCTACTTTCCATTCAGGAAATAATATGATGTAACAACCAACTTTTCGGTACGCAGGGAATATTCATATCTTGCATTTCCTACTGAATAAAAAGGTTCAATTCATTCCACTGACGAATCCTTTCCTCTTGAAGTGTATGAGGCAGCCAGCCGGCAACAATCTCTGCGCGTTTTATGTTGGTACTAACATGCACGCATTTAGTTCGAACGGAGACGCTGTTAGGTTCAATGATCTTGAGGTATGAAATAACATATTGATACCTTCTTTTCAACTTCTATACGTGTTCAAGGACTAATTCTTTCTATTCTTCAAGCACAAATGCGTTACAACCTACAGAAATTCATGCCCTTCATGAACTGATCGTGCCATCCACGTGTGATAGATCTCCAAATGACACCATTCCTTCTAGTAGAGAGTATGCGACAAGGAGGACACTACCAAGGGGCTTGACAACGTATTATATTTCGCCAAATGACACGATATTAATGTATGTCATTAATTACTATTTATTAATGAATGATATGAATTACTATGTATGATGCGAAGTTGGTATCGACGGGATGGCCTTTCAACGATGATGCGAAGGAGGAGCAAGAAGTAGCAGCCAGAAAGCGTGCCCAAGAAGGAGGACGAGAGGCTAGCCCGTCAGCTATGCACTACGGAGGAGCAAGAAGCTGCGTCCCGTAATCGTGTCAAGGAGGAGGACGAGAGGGTGGCTCGTCAGTGTGCTGCGTAGGAGGCCGAAGGCTCAAATCGTAGAGGCGTTCAGGTGTCAGACTTCGATGTCTTTGACACGCCGGTGAGCTTGAAGGTTAGGCAACACTACGGTCGATCAGGCATGGCCGGGTCCTCCACTCCACCACCATCAGCCCCCTGGTGTCCCCGAACGTACACACGCCAACAGTCAACAGTGCGGAAGCACGCAGGAGAGGTAGAGGTAGAGGTAGAGGGATACTGGACTAGCTGAACTTGACCGACTTTTCAGGGGATGACATGTGAGAACGATTATGTATATATGTATGTTTGTCGATGCCTATGACTTGAAATATGTGTTCATTACTGTGTATTAATGAAGATGCTTATATTATTGATTTACATTAAATATATGTATCATTGTATGCATGTATTGAGAGAGACGGTGAGATCGAGGAATGAGAGGGAGTACAGAGAGGACAGAGAGAGGGAGGAGTGGCAAAACACTGCCGGCTGAATCCTTGAGCTGGCAGTGATTTCAGGTTTATCATTGCCGGTTGAAGGATTTAGCCGGCAGTGATGTCTTAGGTATCACTGCCGGTTGAATCCTTGAGCCGGTAGTGATAAGGCCCTTCACTGCCGGTCTACCAAGCCGGCAGTGATAGTCCACGACTATTACTACCCGTTGCCCACTATCAGCTCCAAAACCGGCAATGAATGTGGTTTTGGAGCCGGCAGTGAAGGGGATTTCTGTAGTAGTGGTGATTTCTTTCACTTCCATTTTTGTTTTATCGCTCGGCTAGTACTACTTGAATTATTTTCACCTTTTCTTTGTTCCTTGCCATAACACTTTAATTTTATCAATATATTCTTATTTATAGTAGTTTCTTTTGATTCATAACCTGTTTTCATTTTCTTTATTTTGTTTTTCTATGTTTGATTTTTTTCTCTTACATTTTCATTACTTATTTTCCTTTGTCCTTGGTTTATTTCATTTTAGTTAATGATTTTTAATGAATATATTAATGAAAAGGATACAAAAGATTACTAGAACACATGAAGATAAACCAATGGAACACTTGTGCTAAACTAGTGGAACAACATAACATTAAAAAAAACTAGTTCTGAACTAATGGAACAATGCATAGAACCAGTGGAGCAATAGCTCATGAACTAATCGAACAATGCTAACCTACTAACCTAGTAACAGTAGCTCATGAACTAGTTAAGTAGTGGAACACTACTAATAAACTACTAACCTACTACGGCCTTTAATGTAAGAAAGTTGGATTAAAAACACAAAATATCCAATTCATTTTAATAAAGAATGCATGCCTGCAAAAGGCCCATGTGCAGATCAAATGGCCCATGTGGGCCTGTTTCTCATGGCTGGCTGCGAGTTGATCCGATTATAATAATAGCCCACGTGAACCTGTCGGCCACGAGTCCAAGAGCCTACCCGCGGGGGACGGGAGAGCCGTGGCTTCCTTCCGCACGTGGACCCCAACACTTCACAACCTAGCTTTTGGATTCCAGGTGGCATGAGCTAAAGCTAAATTATGAATTGTTTAAAATACCGTTTGGAGAAATGAAAGCCTGGTTATGTATTGAGTTCATGTCATTACTAATGTGAAGTACTCCCTCCGGTGATAATAGATGACGTTGGGGGCCTTTTAAAATAGTTCAATAATACTTACCATTTTATATGTCCAATCCATTTCTTCCACCTTTGCCCTTACCCCCGATGCCTCCGGTGATGGCAACGGTGGAGTTCACATACCTCTCAATAACGGCTCTCGTGGAGCTCCCGATGGCGGGTCGCGGAACTCGTAGATCTCCTATGTGCGGCTCTTATGGAGCTACATATGGAAGCAGAGCTCCCAACAGTAGTGGAGCTTTCGGATCTACCTGAAGGGAGCGTGCAGAGCCCGTGGTTATGGTTGAGCTCCTGGATCTCTCGGCATTGGCTTTGACAGAGCTCCTGATGATGGGTCATGGAGCTTGGGATCTCCCAACAATGAAGGCTCTAACTGCGCTCTCAACGACGGGTGGTGGAGCTCAAGGATCTCCCAACGATGGCTCAGCTCCCTATAGAGGAAGTGCTCCCTTGGTGGTGGAACTCGCGGAGCTCCCGATGATGGCGGAGCTTGAGGATCTCCCATCGAGCTTAGGGATCCGTCCAGGGGAACCTCCTCCGGCATCGGTGTCTCAACGTCACATCGTAGTGTGGGTTACAAATTGTCAATCACACAGATCTGCCACATAGCAAGGCTCAGGTGTGCACTCTGACTCACGACTGGCATAGGAGGGGCACGGTGGCTTAGGGGTCTCAATGCTGAGGCTAGGACTAGGGTCTGTGGGGTTGTGGGACTTGAGGTTGATGAGGCAGTGCGAGCTAAAAGTGCGTCTAGGACCTTCTTGTGAGTTTTGATGATTAATAATAAATGATTAAGGGACTAATATATTTAATGGGTATTTGAATAGATAAAAGTCTTATTGATGTAACCAACACAACATTGACACACCCAAAAATTGAAGAAAGAAGACGACGAATGGTTTTATTCTTTAAAGTACTTTTTTGTTTTTGAAATTGATATAATACCGTCATAATATTAAGAGGGGTGCAACATTGTGGTTTGGTCTTGAACTTAGTGCTAAAAAAGATTTACACTCAGTTTAGAAAGCGACACAAGTTAACAACACGAATACCAAGTCAAAGCATTCTTTGTGAAGTTGGATGTTCCGACATAAACATTGGATGTTCTGATGCAGTCAGATGGTCAAAATTTCATAACATAGAGTTCTCAAGTTGAAATTAATTTAAGCATTGGATGTTCTGATGTTTTTATCGGATGTTCTGATGTTTTTATCGGATGTTCCCATGTAGGTTAGATAATCTGACTTTCTCTACCTTGAAGGTCTCGATCTTAAGATAAAATCCAACATCGGATGTTCCGATGGTTAGATCGTATGTTTCGATCAGGGATGGAACATCTAGTTTTTATGAACATAGACCTTTCTATTTTGATTTAATTCTCCACATCGGATGTTCTGATGTTTTCATTAGATATTCCGATGTGTTGTTTTTACCAGGTCTGGGTTGGGTTTTGTTGAGGGTCGTGGTTAAGGACCCCCGATGGCCCCTTGCCTTAACCAGCCTGGTCTCCCGAAGGCTCAGCCTCCCAAAGGCTCGGTCTCCTGATGCCTCGGCCTCCCGAAGCCCTGGCCTTTTGGAGTCCTACCTCCCAAAGGCTCGGCCTCCCAAAGACTCGATCTCCCAAAGCCTCGGCCTCCTGAAGCCCTGACTTTCCAGAGTCCAGCATCCCGAAGCCCCAGCCTTCCGGAGTCCTACCTCCCAAAGGCTCGATCTCTCGAAGCCTCAGACTCCCGCTGCTCGGGCCTACTTCCCGGAGGCTACTGGGTGAGTCATCAAGCCTCAGGAAAGAACTGCCAGAGGGGGAGTACCGGTCGTACTTTGCCTATAAGGAGGTGACTGGCATTAAATACCTAGGCTAGTGGATGCCACTCTGACACCCCAGCATGATGGAGGCTATCCTGACACCCCAGACAGTGCGATGTCAGGCCGCAGTTAGTGACCGGCTCACCCCCTTCAGGGGGCAGGCACCACGATAATTACCACGGTAGATATTTATCTCACAGATAGGGTAGAAAGCAGTTATTCGGGATAAGGCCCAGTAAATCGATCAGATCCAACATATTTGTACATTATGATAACTTGTATGCCAAGCTACGTAAGGCCCTATAAATAGGGCCATAGTCGCCTGGGCTAACGGACAAGCAAGACAGCGAAAAAGACACAGAGGTGAAAACACACCAAGTCATGCTGTGATACTCCTCCCAGAGCGATCAATTTTTCTACCATCAATACATTTGTGGTGTTCCTTCCTCTTAAACTTCGTCTCCAAGCTTGAGTCTCCTCCTTAGAAACTCTCGCCGTACTTGCTGGGGCAAGATGAACTCTTGTTCCAATAGCGCGCAGTCCGTGGGGACTCGAACACAGAAGTGCTAAGAGAGGTAGGATACCACCCAAGAAGAAGACCACCAAGGCCGCGTCGACGGCGACCGACCCCCCAGTCACGCCTGCATGATAGTCTAGCCGGCTATGTGTAGGCGGCGCTGATGATGGCCCCCCGCTGGGGGGAACGGGAACCTTACGGCCACCGCCGACCCAACCATAACCACAGCTGCGGGTGGCACCGATGGGTTCTCTACCTCGGAGACCCAGCAGCAGTAAGGCGACGCCCCCGCTGCACCCCTAGGGGCTGCGGCCGGCGTTACCATCGAAAACACCATTTTGCCTGAGCGGCAATCACCCTTGGCGGCACTCCAGGCCCAGATGGAGGAACTAGGGATAGCCCTGCGGGCTAAACAGCAAGCTGCCCATGCCTTCGCCGCCGCTTCCAGGATGGCCGGCATGGTTCCGACGCAAGCTCCACGAACAGACGAACCGCTCGGCTCAAGGACATCCCCGTTCGGTCCTCGAAGCCTCGGAGCTGGTGTCGTGAGGACCCCCTGCAAGACCATGACTCTCCACTGCGGGCCGACCTGCAGGCCACGCCCTTCCCAGATGGTTTTTGGACCCCGAAGTTGCCCAAGTTTAAAGGCGATTCAGACCCTGATGAGTTCACCTGATCATACGCCCTAGCCATAGAGGTCAGCGGGGGCGAATCGGCCACCATGGCTAAATGCTTCCCCCTCGTCTTAGAAGGGATGGTCATACATTGGTTCTGGGCGCTGAACCCTAGCACCATTTACACCTGGTCCCAACTCCGAGACCCCTTTCGTAACAACTTCCAGGGTACCTTCATCGAACCAGTAACCTCCGGCAGCCTGTTCACTATCAGGCAGGAGCCAGACGAAACCCTCCGAGTCTACTTCCGAAGGTTCTCCCAGACTAGGGGCATATCGGACTCTTCGATCATCGACGTTGCGACCCAGGGCCTGGTCGAAGGCCTCCTATATGATCAGTTGAACCGACACTCAATACGCACAGTAGAAGTCCTCATGAGCAAATTCGAGGAATATGCACAGGCAGAGGAGAGCAAAACTCCGTCGGGGGCGCTCACAAGCTAGCGAGGCTTCCCGTGCCAATTCTGAAAAGCCGCACTCGCATGCCGGATTGTCACACACCCCCGCTCCCCCAGAAAAGAGGAGCTTTGAGGAGGCCCTTACCGCTGGGTTCTAAAGGGGGCAGCTGCGATAACGTCGAAACGTCAGAAATATCAGCCCAGGCAGCGGGGTTCCGAACCAAAGCCACTCCAGGGGATGCCGCCAAGGACGCTCCGGAGGCCTCCTGGAGCGAAACCATGCTCCAAATCAGTGTTTGTAGTTATGAATGGATAGTAATATCTTATCATTATCGGTATAGAAAAACTGGCACTTATAGACTGTCTCATGGTCATCAATTGGGTTTCTGCAAAGTTTAAAGGGTTATGTAGATTCCAAATATACTTAGCGGGTGCAAAAGAAACTTCTCCCTAAAAAAAAGTTCTTGGACAGTGGAGACTCCGCGTAGGTGTGATAAGGTAGCCCGGTTTGTGATGCAGATTCTTATGGCCCGGAGGATGTCTGATTTCAATGTTAACTTCTTACAAATTCGCAAATTCTTTGGACGCGTAGGATTTTGAAACCAAATTACGATGCCGGCGAACCTCCCTTCGAGTAGGAGTAGGTCTCACCGCTAAGCTACATACATATGGACAACAGATGCTATGCGTTGATTAGTTTCCGATCACGAAACACGGCCATACTGCCATAGTGACCTGCAGGTGCCCACGTATGATATGAGGTTCGACGGTCTCGTAACACGTGCCCCAAAATTTAAAGCTCCGTCGGCCGTCGCCGTCGACCTACCCCCATCCCCAAACAACTCTCTCTCGCGGTCTCGCCTATCTTCTTGTTAGCGATACTCTAATTCCTTCCATGTATAGATAGAAACTGAGCGCTGATGTCGTTTAACAAATCCTGCTGATTTGCTAGGTTGTGATCCCTTGTAACATGGTATCAGGCTATATAAAGCATATGCAGCCCCAGCCTTTCATGCCGTAAGGTGTTTCTTAATTCTTGTTCTCCACTTCTTTCGTGGTACAGTATCAGTTTTGTTACCACATCTCTTCCGCTGGTCGTTGCCCTCCAAATTTAAAGCTCCGTCGACCTTACCCCGTCCCCGCGCAAACAGCTCCCTATCGAGTCTCGCCTAGCTTCTCCTCAACCAAAGAAATTTACCAGCATCGAGCGAGCCATGGGCAACAGCCAGACGGCCGAGGTGGCGGCCGTGGTCATCCAGCACCCACCCGGCAGCGTCGTAGCCGCGTGCGGCGGCCGCGTTGAGCGCGCGCACGGCGCGATCTCAGCTGCCGCCGTTATGGCCGCTAACCCCGGCCACTACGTCGCCGCGGTCATCCCCGCCTCGGCCGCCGCGCAACAGCCAGAGACAGCGATGGCTGAGCAGCGGCTGAAGCTGATCCGGTCCGACGACACGCTCGCGCTCGGCGGCGTCTACCGCGTCGTCAGCTTGGAAGGTGCGCTACGTACGTACATGCTTAATTTTATCAAAAACTTAATTACGCATCAACGGTGACCCGTGCAGAGGTACTAAGGGAGTTCGTGTCCAAGCGGCACGGCGAGCTGAGCTGCGTTGTCGTCGCCGCCGACGATGATGCCCATCGGCGGGAGTCGGACTGCTCAGTTGCGAAGGTACGTGTATATGCCTCTTTCCATTACTAGAGATGGATGGATTGCACCTGCCGAACCAAACGCGATTTTTGTTGATTTGACCCTCAACTGCTTGACATTATCGATTAATGAAGTTTTTTTTACACGATTGTATAGAGAAACTAGATGTATGTTTAATTACTGGATAGCGAGAAACTAAGTATAGATTAACCCATATTAAAGTTATTGCAGGGAAACTATATTACTCCCTACTGTCATTAAATAGTGTCATTTTGGATACGGACACCAACTCACTACATTGAAAAAAAAAACCATTTTGGATATTAACAGTGTTGCCAACACATACTTTTGACCACTAATTATTAGTATAAAATATAAGCAAAATGTAGAAATTTATAATATTGTGAAACTATGTTTCAAGATAAATCTAGCTATACAATTTTCAAAAGTTCAATCTAAATATAAAAAAGATATTGATAATCAAATTTTAAACATGTTGACTGTATGTAACCCAAAACGACACACTTTTGTTACTCACTGCTATAAAAGGCATATCAATGCCACTAGAAAATGGCTTCACTGCCGATTTTTTAACCGACACTCTTTACTCGGTACTAATAGTCAGATAATATCGGTGCCAGTTCACCACCTGGCACTATTGCCATTTCTAGAGAAATGGCGGCGGCGGGAGCGTCATCCGAGTCGGCTCGAAATAGAGCCGGCCCGGATGCCGCTCTCGTTGCTGCTGCCACCATGCACTATGGGCACACCTGCAAAACACAATAGCATGGCAGCTTGAAGGTCGCCGCCACAACACATGCACAAGATAATATGATGGCTCGATCACTGCTCGGCCGTCACACGCGCTCGCCCTGGATCCCTCTGCCACCTCGTCTAGATCCATCCGCCTGGGAGGGAGAAGGGGCGAGAGGAGTTGGTCAGCGGGGCAAGGGAGAAGGGGATGGCTGGCTACAGTAGGGGTGGGAGAGGAGCAAGGCTAGGTATGGTGGGGAGAGCTAGAGAGAGAATGGAGAAAGAGTCGGCAAAGAGCGAAAGAGGGAATGAAGAGAGAGTCAGACACCAGTGCAAAGAGATAAGGGAGAGAACCGGCGGATACGAAGATTGTGAGCCAAAACAGCATTGAAATGAAACTTCGGGTCCAGGAGTAGTATCACTACCGATTCGTAATACGAACTGGTAGTGATACTAGTTATCAGTGCTGGTTTTTGTCTGAATGGATGGATGAATATCTGGTTTTACTATGAACTAATAGTGATACCTTATCAGTGTCGGTTTTGACTGAACTGACACTAATGATCCGACACTTAAACTAGTTTTGTAGTAATGACTGGAGGGAGTACATTCATCTGCAAAGAAACTGGTAGTGACTGGATGGAGTACATTCATCTGCAAACAAACTGGTAGTCCCATGGTGGGAAGGCCTTAGCCAGTGAACACCTTCATTAGATCGGCCACTATTCGTGGGTTAATGTCATTTTACAATGTGCCACAACACATGCCACACTACTACAAAATCTATTTTTCGAGACACCTAGGTTTCATTTCTACAGGCGGTTTTTCCTACGAACCGCCTGAGAAAGTGGTTGTGGCCCCATGCGACTGAGGACCGCCTGTAAAAAGTAATTTTCATAGGCGGTTCCTTATGTGAACCGCTTGTGAAAATGAATCCATTTGCATAGGCGGTCGACATAAGGAACCGCCTGTGGAAATGCCATTTCCACAGGCGATTCCTTATGTTGACCGCCTGTGAAAATGGATGTCATTTG
This sequence comes from Phragmites australis, assembly GCF_958298935.1. NCBI lineage: Eukaryota > Viridiplantae > Streptophyta > Magnoliopsida > Poales > Poaceae > Phragmites > Phragmites australis. The sequence continues at coordinate 15,633,684 of NC_084941.1, read as the reverse complement.
CACAGGCGGTGCATATTAGGAACCGCCTGTGTAAATTAGTTTCCACAGGTGGTTTCTTATGTCGACTGCCTGTGCAAATAGTCCATAAATACTCCTTCTTCCTGGCCAGCTCTATTCAGACAGACTTACTATTCGAAACAGTAAGTATTTACTGTGGCGGCCGATTTGGAAAATAGGTGGGGAAGGTTTTGTTTTTGATTTCCATGGATGAGCCAAATAAGGTATGTATATCTCATCCCTAGCTTGCATTTGTTTGAAGTTTAGATTTAGATTTAAGGCTAAATTAGAGTTTCAATGTGATCTAGAGATGCTCATGGTTCTTGCCATTTAGATCATCAAATTAGCTCAAATTTGTTGCAATATTGATTTAATTGTGTAGATTCACATGATTCTATTATTATATTTTAAAAATGTAGCTAGAATGTGATGTTTTTTTAGCCTTAGGAGGTTTCATCATGAATGGGGATTTTTTCTCTAGATCTAGATCTAGATCTAGGGAGAGGGAGAGGGAGAGGGAGAGGGAGTAATGAATTCACATTATTTTGAGTCATAAATTTACGTTAATGTAGATTCAATTGCGTAGACATATTATAATCATAACAAGCCCATATTTTCCTTTTTTAAAAACAATCTTTTTAATTCTGATTTTCAAATTAATTAATTAATGTATCTAATTTTGTGGTTGAAGTTAAAAGATGGACAGAGCATGGATGTATGATGTGCCAAGACATGGAGAAATATACATCAAAGGACTCTCTGTTTTTATTAAAGCTGCAGAGAAGGACGTTTTAACTAAGAAGACAAAGGAAATATACTGTCCATGTTCTGACTGCAAGAACTAGAAATTATGGGACAAATCAAGTATAATCAAATCACACTTGATCTTGAGAGGTTTTGTTGAGGATTACAAATGTTGGTCCAATCATGACGAACAACGTACAAGCAAACCAAACCAGGACATCGCTGCTGATCAAGTAGATGGTGATGATGAGGGAGCAATCGAAGGCGACACTGATGTTATGATGGATGATGATGCCGATTTTGATCTGGATGATGATGCTAACTTTGATCTGGAGGAAATGCTGCGCCACGCAGAACCGCATGTTTTAAGGGACACGAGAGGTTTAGATAATTTCGAGGCATTACAAAAGGCATCGAAGGAACTTTTGTATGAGGAATTGAAGGGCTGTGATAAGGAGTTTACGGTGTTGCATTCGGTGCTTGAACTTCTAAGGTTGAAGGCCAGCAATGGATGGTCCGACAAGAGTTTCTCGGATCTGTTGAGTCTCTTGGCAAACATGCTTCCGAAGCCTAACTCCTTGCCCACCACCACTTATCTAGCGAAGAAGCTTATCTGCCCGTTGTCATTGGATGTGCAAAAAATACACGCGTGTCCGAACCACTGTATCCTCTACCATAAAGAGTATGAAGCCTTGGATAGATATCTAGTGTGCAATGCGAGTCGGTACAAGAGGAATGATTATTGTGAGGACGAAGATGCTTCCGCCAACGCGAAGAAGAAGAAGAGTAATTTCGAGCTTGCTTTTACCGCTCTTACAGCTCTCTCTCTTCTTTTTTTTTTGTTTGGCCAGGAAAGAGAAAGAGGAATGTACCCATTTCTATTTATCCATTCTCATAGAAAGTACCCAAAATGTTTTTTAATGTATGGAGCAGGCGTATGAGTTGATATCTTCAAGAGTCAAATCCTTTTCTTGCCCACCCAGCCATAAAAAGAAAAAAATCGTTACGAGCGGTCTTAAACCCTCAATCTCCGCAGAGGAAAGCCGAACGAATGTCAGATGCAAAGCCCCGCACCTCATTAAGATCATATTGGCATACTCTCCCAAAAAAAGGTCCAACTCACAATTGAACATGATGCCCCAAATCAATCTTGGCCCAGGAGAACTAGTAGCGGAGCGAAGGAAAGACCTCACATTACGTACACCAAAAGAAGCTTGTGAACGCGATATAAAGTGAATACCGCCCATGGCCAGGAATTCCTGAACAAGGAAGGGGCGGCCAGACATTACATACGCTAGGAAAACCTGAAATACGAGCCAGCTTCGAGCAATGAAATGAATAATGAAAATTACGCAGACTTCATCGCCTTGCTCACGTCAGTATCAACATCAGATGAATGAGATCTTCTTTCAACGAGGCCCAAGCATAGGCGTAGGAGGCTAATTTTCACCGGGGTAACTTTCTTGTGTTACAATAATTCGAAGCAGGGATAACTTGTAAAAACCAGATAACAGGGCTTTTTGAATAACTACAATATCTTGTTCCGAAAGAACAAGCAAGGGATGAGCGCACGAGAGCGAAATCCCTTGCTAAAGCACATACGATTTCTTGCTGGCTCGGACTCTGCATGAACCATTTTTATACTTTTAGTATTAGATTTCAGCTTGCTTGGGTTCATTCAAGGCATCCTCATATCTATTAAAGAAAACAAAGAATAGTAGTGGTGCCTGCGCGCAAACAATCTTAGGGCGGGCACTGCAGTCCGGGGCACAAGGGTCCTGGTACTTATCTTAACCCCGCTTTCACGTGGCGAATCGGTATGAGGTTTCAGTGATCACTTTACGGTATTCTTTAAGCTTTCTTGGTCACCGGACAGAGTGAGAACTGCTCAGCTTGCTTTCTTTCGGAATAAGACACATACTCTGTCTAGATAGACGATTTCTTCTTTCATTTCAACTCAAATAAAAGCACTTTCTTTCAAGCTTATTTGCTTGTGCAGTAAAGAAAAGAGCAAAGCAATTCCAACATAAACCGACACTTTAGGATCCTCTAAGGATATCTATCCTATTTTATTATTTATTCTTTCTTTTTTTTTCTATAGTAATATACTTCAAACTTCTTCTTTTTTCTATAGTAATATACTTCAAACAAAATAGGAATTCGCAAAATGGAGAAAATCATTGCAGTCATTATAGGAAAGTGTGACCATTAGCTTAAAGGCCCAATGCTCTACCAACTGAGCTATACACCCGATTTTACAAGAAGGCTTGGTGCGGAAAAGAAAAGAGGGCGGCCCCGTGGAACCTACCACCTACCCCCCAAAGAGATGGGATAGAGCGAAAAAGCCCCGCTTACTTTGATGAAAAACATTTGACTGACGGGTGTAGTTGAAACATTAGGTCTTTGCTTCGATCGCCAAAATTCGTTCAACATGAAGAAGAAGAAGGCGCGCAGAGTTCGGGTGAAAACCCCTTGCTCCAAAAAAAACTCCGCGGAGAATAAGAATGGTTTTTTTCGATCGGTTTTCTTCTTTTAAAGAACTTTGTAATGATTTAAGAACACAGACAGAGAGATATTGACTTTTTTCACATCTGTAACTACATTCTCACATTTCTTTTTTGATCTTTTTATGCGATCGGAAATTGCTTTTTTCTGACTTTTTATGCGATCAGAAAAGATTCTTTCTTTCTCTTACATTCTTACGTTTCCATATTAAAGTGTAGTTTTCTTACTGAAATTTAATAATATTAATCTAATATGCCCATTGGTGTTCCAAAAGTACCTTACCGGATTCCCGGTGGCTACTGGATTTATGTTCTTAATTTCCTGGTGTGGATATTGGCAGGAATTAATTGAGACTTTAGCATGGGCTCATGAGCGCACACCTTTGGCTAATTTAATTCGCTGGAGAGATAAGCCCGTGGCTCTTTCCATTGTGCAAGCAAGATTGGTTGGATTAGCACACTTTTCCGTGGGTTATATATTCACTTATGCAGCTTTCTTGATTGCCTCAACATCCGGCAAGTTTGGTTAATTTAGTTTTTTTTTGTTTTGAAAACTTTCAAACCTTATCAGAGAGGGGCCACTAAGGCAGGATGTTGGCTGAAGCTGGTCATGACGAAGAAGACACTTCTTCCAACGCAGAGAAGAAGAGAAGAAGTCCTGCGATGGTGATGTGGTACCTACCAGTGATACCCTGTTTGCAGCGCCTGTACTCGAACCCTAGGGACTCTGAACTGATGCGTTGGCATTTCGATAAACGCAAGAAGGATGGAACTAAGCTTCGACACCCCGCTGATGCTAGGCAATGGAGAAAGTTCGATGCCATGTATCCAGAGTTTGCTGAAGAACCAAGGAATGTAAGGTTCGCGTTGAGTACCGACGGAATGAATCCTTTCGGTGACAAGAGCACCTCACATAGCACTTGGCCAGTAGTCCTGGCCATCTACAACCTTCCTCCATGGCTATGCATGAAGCGGAAGTACCTTATGCTATCCATTCTTATCCAAGGACCGAAACAATCGGGCAACGATATAGATGTGTTTCTGGAACCATTGATGGAAGATATGGCAAAACTGTGGAACGAGGGGGTCCGGGTGTGGGATGAGTTCCGATGACAATACTTTACGCTGAAAGCAATGATTTTCGTTACCATCAATGATTATCCCACCCTTTTTAACCTATCGGGACAGGTTAAAGGGAAGCAAGGATGTGCAGTGTGCTTGGATGAAACCGCGTCTGTGTACCTTCCGTACTCACAGAAGGTAGTGTACATGCGACACCGACGGTTCTTACTCAGAACTCACAGATACCGCAATATGAAGAAATATTTTGACAACACGGTTGAGGAAGATACTGGCCTGAAACCTCGCAGCGGGGCATGAGTGTTTCAAATGGTCAGTAGCATCAAGGTTGTTTTTGGGAAGCCGCCGAAGGGTAAAAAGAGGAAGAAAAGTGAGACACCGACCAGCACGCTGTGGAAGAAGATGCTAATTTTCTTTAAGTATTTGCCCTACTGGAAGGACTTGGACGTCCGTCACAGCATCGATGTCATGCATGTTGAGAAGAATGTGTGTGATAACATCCTTGGCCTCTTACTAGACATACCAGGCAAGACAAAGGATGGAATCAAGTCACGTAAGGACTTGGTGCATTTTGAAATTAGGCCAGAGCTACACCTTGAAGATAGACCAAATGGAAAGCATTATCTTCCGCCAGCTAGCTACTCTCTGACACTTGAGGAGAAAAAGGCACTGTGCAAGTGCTTACGTGGGGTGAGAGTCCCGACTGGCTACTCATCCAACATTAAGAACCTAGTCTCGATGAAAGATTTGAAACTAATCGGCATGAAGTCTCACGATTGTCATGTGATGATGATGCAGATGCTCCCTATTGCAATCAGGGGTATCAAGCCAAGATACATAAAGGTGTTCATCACACGGTTGTGTCACTTCTTCAACGCAATTGCTCAGAAGGTGATCGATGCTGAAAAACTGGGTGCTCTACATAGTTACTTGGTAGAGACTTTGTGCCAACTTGAGATGTGCTTCCCTCCATCCTTTTTTGATATCATGGTACACCTCTTGGTTCACATCGTGAATGACATAATTGTGCTGGGCCCTGTATTCTTACATCAGATGTATGCGTTTGAGCGGTACATGGGCATTCTCAAGGGCTATGTACAGAATCGTGCTCACCCAGAGGGTTCCATGATCGAGGGCTACAGTACCGGGGAAGTCGTTGAGTGTTGCATCGATTACATAAAAGATTCTAATCCGTTTGGTGTACCTGTATCTCGACATGAGGGGAGGTTGTCTGGGAGATGGACCAAAGGGAAGAAAAGATCCATCGATCATGATTACAAAGCAGTGGAAGAAGCACATTTCACCATCTTGCAGCAGATCCAGTTAGTGGCGTCGTACATCGAACAACACCTAAATGAGCTCCACACAAAAAATCAAGGCCGCTCGTATGATTGGATCTTGAAAGAGCACAAGCGTCGCTTCACCACATGGTTAAAGAACCAAAACCTTCCGGATGGTGAATCTGTAGATAAAAAAAATGAAAATGTTGGTTTGTGGCCCATCAAGTTTAGTTACGTCATGGCAAGCGTATGACATTAATGGGTACACGTTTTATACTAAAGCAAAAGACAAGAAGAGCACGACCCAAAACAGCGGTGTTCGAACAGAAGCCTATGACACAACAGGGGAAAAGGTCACCTACTATGGGTTCGTAGAAGAAATCTGGGAACTAGACTATGGAGTGAATCTGCAAATCCCCGTCTTTCGGTGCAAATGGGTCAAACACCCAAATAGCGTGGCGGTGGACAACTACGGCTTCACAATTGTCGACCTCAGTATTGTAGGCCACAAAGATGACCCGTGGGTACTCGCTGATCACGTCACACAAGTTTTCTATATAATCGACCCCGCAAATGAAAAGAAGTACGTAGTTGTTGCCGGAAAACAAAGAATTGTCGGAGTCAAGAATGTGGAGGATGAGGAAGAATACAATCAGTTCGACGACGTGCCGCCTTTTGGAGATCTAGAAAAGATCAAACTTGTAGAAGCAACCCTCAATAGATCTGTGATGCTGTACATGCGTCTGGATGGTGTAGGGAAAACAGTTCAAGGCAAATAGTGCCATGTTATGCGAATTATTTTCCAATGTGGCAGAACCTTGAAATTTGTATACAATTAGGATAAGCTTTAATTTGTATTAAGGACTTGTATGCATTTAAGATGCTTTAATATGTAATAGAATATTTAAGATGCTTTAATATGTAATATAATAGTATTTCCCAAACAAGCAAAAATCATTTCACAGGTTTCCACAGGCGGTTAACGTAAGAAACCGCCTGTGGAAATAATTTCCACAGGCGGTTCCTTAGGTGAACCGTCTGTAGAAATCGTTTCTATTTATATAACCGCGCGCGGCCCCGAAAACCCTAGTGCTTTCACAAACCATCGACCGCGCTGTCAGGCTGTCCATCCATCCGCCTCCCGCGCTCTCCCTTTCCGCTGCCACCCCCGACGAGGAGACCGGTCCGACGCCGAGGAGGAGCCACCGCCGCCGAGTTGGACCACACCAAGGAGGAGCCGCCGCCACCGAGTTGGACCGCGCCGAGGAGTAGCCGCTGCCGCCGAGTTCGACAGCGTCGTGGAGGAGCCGCCGACACCGAGTTGGACCGCGCCGAGGAGGAGCCACCGCCGTCGGTGAGTAGGTCCATATCCCCCTCCCGGCCGAGCGGTCGTACTCGGTTCTCCGGCCGGCCGTGTGATGCCCCCCTCTTCTTTGTGATGCCGGCCATCGTGCCGTGGTGCAGCGCCTGGTTCCTGTAGGGTTTTGACATTGCTCGCATGCATTCGGGTTAACGAAGATGGATGTAGTAACAATCATAGCATTTTCAATTAGAAAGCCCTTGAGCTTCATCTACATGTGAAATGGAATCCAGCAAGGTTAATTAAAATTTTGAGGAGAGTTGAGTTCAGAGTGGCACATAAATTCTTCATGCTCTACTGATTTAGTAACTGTGTCATGCATAGTGGTTGCATATATATTTATCCTGTGTAGTTCTAATAACTGCAATTTAATTTCTTGAGAACTTGAAAAATTACACAAGGATGAACCTATATATTAATTTTTTCCAACATGTTTTAGCTCGATCAGTGAGGCACTCCATAATTTGCTTGGTTGGGGACTATATTTAACTTAATTAAAACCAAGGTTAAGCATGAAGAACGATTTTATCTCACAATATCCATTCCTGTTTATGTCAGCAATTTAGTGAAGCAATGTCTTTTAAAAAGAGTATAGCATTTCTCTTTTTTTTTTTCACGAACACAGAACATAGTTCATCATCACGAAATCAGCAATTAACACAAAATGGAGGCATGGCAAAACATCCATTTTCTGTATCAAAGCCCAGAGCAATATTTGAATTCAAGGAAATACTATAATATAAAGAAAAGATACTAAAATCAGTATTAAAGGAAAAAATACTATTATATGGGCTTTGTCTGTGAGTACAGTCTGTGTTCCTGTCTGCAAAGTTTATACCGGTCGCTGTTTAGGATGCCTTCCTCACTGCCATATACATTTTGTGCTTTTTATGGTAGCAGATAGAAGACTACAAGTATAAGTTTTGTCCGGTTGCTGCAGGCTGCCTAAGCTTTGCCTGCTGCATCATTCGTTCATTTTAGAAGGGATAATTAAACTCCATTAGCAAAACTTATTTATTTCCCCTTGTATGTCCATCTGATATTCTGCTATATGTATGTACAAGGCGAAGTCAGATTTTCAAAGCAACCTCTAATCTCCTAAATAAATAAGTAGTTTAGCGATGGATGCCAGCATGCGCTGCTTACTTTATGAATTTTATTGTTCTTAAGAATATTGTGCCAGTACTCACTATTTAATAATTGGCTGCCATAGCATCCCATGACATGCTATATTGCAGGAACTAGTATTTTAATTGGCAACCCCCAGAAGATATGGACAAGTGTTATGCATGTTCCTTCCATTGGAATTGTAGATGCCCTTTTATTTTTCTGATGCCCTTTTATTATATTTTTATTCTTATTATTCTTTTTTGGATTTTGTGTGTGTTTTTATCAAGCTTTTCATAGGGATCCAATGGACCGGTGCAACAAGCAGAAATCAGGCCATGTTCAGGATAAAGTGTATATTCGATTTCATGAATCATGAGGGCATTCTGATGCCCCAAACCCAATCTCTGTACAAGACGCTTAGAAAATCTCTGTACAAATGACAAAACATTTAAATCTGTGCTGCACTTTCCAGATATATGTACCATGGCCTCAAGAAGGTCTAATGCAAAATGCAAAATTCACTAAAAAACCAAATCAACATTCTATCCCCCATAGTGTGAAGAATGTAATGAGATCTTACTGGCATGCCTCTCGGACAACCCAAAGTCCAACGCACATATCACTGCAAGAATTGCCTGTAACACCTTTACTCCCAGCTGTAGCTCTAGTGGTAGAAAAATGTTCCTCTGAAAAACTGCAGCTGAACATATAGTTCTTACATTCGTAAACAGTATGATCCTATAAGTTACTAAGTGTAGTTGTTTGTATATTTCAGTTCAAAACCATGCTGTGAACATCTTTCCACGCCGTTTAGGAACATGTAATTTTTATGTAGTTCTTGCCCAAAATGAATTGTTTCTGTGAAGTTCCAGAGTTCAAAATTAAACACACTTCCAGTGTTTAACTATTTATAATTTATGTATATAAATGGCAAAACCTCGACTAGAACTAGCAGAATGCCCTCTTTTTTCATACTAGCAGAATGCCCTCTTTTTTCATACTAGCATAATGCCCGTACGATGCCACGATTTCATTGATGTACCATTGCATACTTGTTAGTTTTTTCTAGGCAACAATAATTCATCGGTCGATTAAGTAACATGAGGCAGAAGAGGACAGTAACCCCTAAGAAACTAGAAGCAAGCAGGATGTCGGATGTTGCAATAGAGGTCTCCCCGGCATAGAGGACGCTCGCAATAGAGGCCTCCCCGGCGCAGAGGTCGCTTGCAGAAGAGGATGGAAGCAGGAGGTCAGATAGGGGCCCAAGCCCTCACCAGTCGTCCTCCTCCGATAACAGCAAAAGCTCGGGCTCGTATCACAGCCCGAGCCCTGTTCTGTGCGATTGGGAGATCCGATGTCGGGAAAGTGACAACGAGTACGATCCCACCGAAGAGGTATTTAGTTGAGTCAATGCATTTTATACTTCTTAAATGGAGGAATATATTCTATTCATGTCAACTCTCCTTTTTTTCTCTCTAAAGGGTGAGGGTGCAAAGATCTTCGCGTTGATCATCTGCGCCACAACATTCTGCGCCACAACCCACCGCTACATCTGTGCCCGAAACTTCGGATCCCTCTGGGCTGACGCTGAAACGAAGAAGGGGCCAGTGTAGCAGAAACAAGTTACCGTCCGGCATTTATACAATAACACAGGTCGGTGTTGAAGGGGAGCCTGTTGCACCTCGTAAGGCATGCGCCAAATTCCGTAACAGTTGCGGATTCCTTGTCAAGGAGTACGTCCCAATCACTGTAACTGATTGGTAGTTGGTGTCGGATGAGACGAAGGAGTCCTTGTGGGCAACATTGCATAGAACCATCCGATTCCCCTCGGAAACAGAGGAAGCAGCCAAACAGAATGCATTGAAAACTATGGGAAAAAGCTTCCGGGGCTGGAAGAGTGAACTCAATAAGGAATTCGTGAAGAAGAATCTGGTACCCTTTAATAAATACGGAAAGATTACGCCAGAGCAATGGGCAGAGTTTGTTAGGCAGAAGACCACACTTGATGCCATCAAACTGGGTGAATCGTTCAAGCACCTTGCGAAGAAGAACAAGCACCACCATCACCTGGGCACGTCTGGGTACGCCCCCAAAATTCCTGAGTGGAGGAGGTAAGAAGAAGAGGCTACCCGGGCTGGGAAACCCAACCCTTTAGAAAATTGTGACGAGTGAAGCAGGAACTAGGTCTACGCTTGGTCACAACGAACCGAGTCTGGGACTTAGCCTTCAATATCCCTGAGACTATGGAGGTGACCCAGACCATCCAAGGGCTTGCTAAGGAAGGGTCTCTAGAGCCCGACAGGGAGAATGACCTGGTTACCAAGGCCCTAGGGAACAAGGAACACCCGGGTCGCACTCGAGGCATCGGATCAAAAGTGGGCTGGAAGCATGGGTTCCCAGATGCTGCGAGCTAGTACAAGACCCGTAATAGATATAAGAAGACCCTAGAGGAACAGATACAAGAATAGGTTAAGGTTGAATTCATGAAGATGTGGAATGAAAAGGAGAAGGAAAGGGCGGCATTAATGCTGATAGAGCAACCAACCAGCCGAGGATTTCGAAGCAGCATCGGGTCCACACATTTCGATAGCCAGAGATATCCTGTGGATGAAATCACAGAGGCTACCCCTTGCATTCTTCATGTTCCGGTCAGCAAGGGAGACTTCACTGTCGAGGCTGCCATTGGCCAGGCTATTCCAGGCCGTGTGTTTCACAGTCAAGATATTCCAACCGGTTATACCAAGGTACAAGTGGACTCGGTGCAGCCGGTTTTCATGAAGTACAAGCTTGAAATCAGCACACCTGAGGGTATTGAGATTCTCGATGAGGCTGTTGAAAACTTCATTTTGTGGCCCAGATGGGATATCATATTCAGCTGTCAGAAGTCACAATCGTCAGCGTCATGCCTGTCCCAGCTCCCAGCATCTCTGCCTCAGGCACCTCTGCCCTAGAGCCAACCCACTCTGACTCCGGCACCTCTGCCCCAGAGCCAACCCACTCTGCCTCAGGCACCTCAGCCCCAGAGCCAACCCACTCTACCTCAGGCACCTCAGCCCCCGCGCCCGGTATCTCCGCCGCATGCAACTTCACATCGTGCTTCACCGTCTACAACTCAGGCACCTCCGCCTCCAGCGTCTCCGACTCTGGCATCTCCGCCTCCGGCACATCCATCACCTGAGCATCGGAGAGTTCCTACAATGATTACCCCATATGAGAAGATTGATCTACCTGATCCGATGAAGAGGTGGCTTCTGTCCTCGTCAAAACCAAAGGCATCATCTGCTCAGGAATCTCCAGCGAAGGGCGATCTCACGAAAGAGATCGTCAAAGCATTAAGTACCTCACAGATAGATTTCGTGCCTACACTGGATGTTCCCGAGAAATTTGAGCATGGCAAGCCATTTCTGCCATCGTTTCAACTCCAAGAAGGTCCGTGGGAGATGAGAAAATTCCACGAATGGTACATGAGGGCATGTCGCGCGGGGCTCTCCATAATAACTGCTTCTGTCCCCGCTATCGTTTATCTAAGCGGAGACAACTACCTCATGTTGGATTTTAAGGACATGCACGCTTTGTTCCACCTCGACAAACTTGACGTCAATCTCATAAGCGTGTGGTGCCTGTAAGTGCCAACAATCTACCCCTACGTTCATATATATACCAATATATGCTATAGAAGCTAATGACTATTGACTTGTTCTGTAGGATGCAATTTAACGATGCGGAAAAGTTGAAGAGGCCTGTCGGATTCATTGATCCGCAACGAATTTCCCAGCCCAACATGGTCGTGAACATAAGGACTGATGACCCTAGGATTAAGGGGAAGAGTAAAAAGGATAAAGCACGGGTCATAAAAGAAGCAACCAAAACAAAAAGGCTCGAAATGTCAACCTACATAGGAAGGGCTATGCTAGAAATACAGGACAAGGACTGCATCTTCGCTCCCTACAACTTTAAGTAAGTATGATACGTTATGAATCTAACATAAATGTTCAACTTAGTTGATCGATCAAGAATCTAATATAAGTATTCATGTAGCGATCACTATATTTGTATAATGCTGATGCCGAAGTCGAGCGGACTCGTGGTCCTTGACTCTGCCGATTTCCAACAAAAATCCTACCAAGATTTCATTGACGTTATAAAGAGGTAAAGGAAATCCCCCATACTTAAAATTCTTATACATTATTTATGAATTGATAATTACTTGTTGGCATTGGAATAGGGCCTACTAGTGGTACGTAACGAAAGGTGGGATACACGATACGGACAAGCCGGATGCAATGACGGTCCGTACACACTTTCCAGTAATAACACAACTTCTAATTCTTGTATCCCACTATTAATGACGAAGAGTTTTATTGAACTAACGAATACGTTGCGTTTTTATTTGTAGTGCCACAAGCAAGGTTTCAATACCGTTCTTTGTGGATACTATGTTTGCCAACTTCTTAGGATAAATGGGAGGTACACAACGAACCCTGAGGACGTAAGTCATCATTGCGCCTGCACATTCTTATTTGGTTATGTTTCCGTAGTCAGTAGTGTTTTAACTCTTTTAGTTGTGTTTTCAAACCAGGCAAGGATGATCCAATGTGCCAACCAAGCTCTCACTGACAAAGAAATCCAAAACGTCCAACGTGACATGTGCCGGTTTATTATGCACAAAGTCATCCACAAGAACGGTAGATTCTTTTATCGCGGAGGTGAATTAGCTAGCCATCCGAGACTTTGTGTGTGGGAGAGCGACTCTTAGCTATATAGGCTTGTGATGTTGTAAATATTATTGTACTTGTGTTAAACATTGAAATATGTGATGCTATTTATATTGTTATTGAAACTGTATGAAATCTGGATGGAATAAAATATATTCTAATTATTTTTTTGAAAGAAATACATACCACAGGCGGTTCTCATACGGAACCGCCTGTGGAAATCTTTATATCTAAGGTGGCAGCTAATGTGGACCACAGGTGGTTGACATAAATAACCGCCTCTGGAAAACTATTTCCACAGGCGGTTTATTAAGCCAACCACCTGTGGAAATTGATTTCAACAGGCGGTTGACATTAGGAACCGCTTGTGGAAATCGATTTCCACAGGCGGTCACTTTTGCGCCAGGCCTTCGGTCGCAGGCGGGTGCTCTAAATGTCTGTGAAAAGGCGTTTCCACCCACCTGTACAGTATCGTTTTGTAGTAGTGCCAGGTACCTATTGTGTCCATCCAAGAGAATTGCAATCCTGTATGCCCTTGAACACACATCATTATTCTTGTACGTCTATCTCCCACACCTAATATCCATCCATCAGTTGATCCTCTTACCAACTGTAACACCCAGTTTTAACGTACAAAACCAGATGCGGCTTATGTGTGCCCAGGATGTTCAGCACACATAAGGACGTCACAGGTGAAGTAAAAAAAGCAATACTTTTATTAAATAACATTAAACTCTTACAGCAATTGACATATATTGTCTTCTATGAAGATATCTGCAGCGGAACAGAAGCACTGGGGCCCAACAATATCGCAGGCAACTGACTGGGAGACACACGCCTAGAACGTCACAACCTCGTCTTGATAGTCTTCAACATCTTCACTCACTGAGCAGCAGCATACATGTCACATGGTATAGGGAAAATAGCAAGTGTGAGCACATGACGTGCTCAGCAAGTGGGGGAAAGTAATGATATGCAGGCTTATATCAAGAATAGGCTAACACATGGTAATTTTGCGTAAATGCGAGTAATGAAAACATATTTGGACTCAAAAGCATTAAGCAATTATTAAGTGAATGTAACCCAAACAGTTCAACACCCAGCATACAAGGCTCCCCACCTTGCACACCATAACCTTCTAGTACTCCCTATACTATAACCAAAACCATCTAGTACTCCCTGTACCAGAACTATAACCACAACCATTTAGTACTCCCTGTACCAGAACCATAACCACAACCATCTAGTACTCCCTGTACCAGACCCATAACCACAACCAAACTCATAACCACAACCAAACCCATAACCACAACCCACTAATCATGTGAGGATCCAAGTCTCTCATATCCGTGAGCACGGCTGTTATAACAGTTTTACACTCTGCAGAGGTTGTCTAGCTTTCCCCATGAGTCAGTGAATTCTAAGTTGCCATGTTCGCGAAACACTTAACACACGCCAGTGGTGTGCCGCTAAGAATCACTGTATGACACTTTTCACTAACCAGAGACTAATCCAGTATGTGTCTACCCACTAGGTTTCACCGCCAGGCTTTACGCAAGCTAAGCTCCTACCTAGAAGCCCCCTTTTGTGCTGACCCAATGCACACTGGACAGACTCTAATCAGTATGTCACGTCTTACCCATATTAGCCTCGTGGTTGGTACGTTACTTCTTGGGTTGTTGCTTCACGAACCGGTCCTTACTTAGGTTACTTGAGCAAACACTAGACCAACATCATAACCATCAAAACTACTTTGCTCAAGGCCTAAGGTTCCATGTTGCTAGACCATTAACACATTAACGACCATTGTTGCATACGTTTATTAGTCAAGATTATGACACTTCTCAACATCCCAAAAGCATGGCTAAGCAATCTACCCACAAAGACACCTAACCATAAACCATCCTTTCAAGGGATGATAAGGGAAAATCTAGGAAAAACCCTAACATAGGTGACTACCCATCATATTGACATTGCATGCAATTTTTGTAAAACAAAACATTTAAAACATAGATTCAATATGATCAAGGACACTTGCCTTTTTCCCAATGCTGCTCAGTGTTGTCGAAATCTTGGTCTTGAAGTCCCTCGAACTGCTTCGGAACGTTATCGACTAATCGCGAGAACTACCGATAAACAACACAAAGGAAAACACTAAGAACAACATATCAAACATCATTAAAATACTTTAAAAACACTATGGTTGGATAGGGATGATTTTAGAGATATTTAGACACAAGAATCGCCTAAATCGGAGTTAAGATGAAAAGAGAATAGCTTTCGGGAGATGGATTAGACTAAAAAGAAAATGCTGATTTTCCGGAACTATCTTCCTATGGGAAAGGCTTTATTGCACAATCACTATTTCAGGCTTGACAACATTATTATGCAAGATTAAAGAAGTGTAGGGCAGACTAGACTTCGTTGACTAGGCCAAGGAGAATGATGTGGCATTGACTTGGCATGCTATGCAAGTAACATCTTGGATTAAAGAAGGGATATGCTGAGATCTAGTATCAACCACCTATGATGGATCAAAAAAAGCTAAAGTTTGCGCTTCTAGGTTAAGGATACTACTGGTGACTCTATGTAGTGGGGGTGGTTCGGGTTTCGTCGGAGATGGCGATCGGGCATGTGGTCACAAACATCGATGTCGGCTTCAGTGGTGTTTCAGTTAAACGAGGCAAGCATGACGTAGAATGCGGAAAGACTAACTCAACGGTATGGTTGGTTTTGGAAGGGGTCATCCGAGGTAGTGGCAAAACAGCAATGACTTCTTCTAGGTTTTGTGGTGACCGCGAACAGATGTAGGATCGAAGACGCTCGTGTTCCAGGAGATTTGCTATGAAATTTGAGGAACCATTTGAATAGAGATGTTCATATATCCTGGGAACACAATGCTATGGCATGGGTTTTGGGTAGATCATCCACTGAGAGGAAGAACGATCAAGGGAGATGAGACGGGTGATGGCTGCGATGTGCTGTGGTTGGTAATGGCGTCCTGGTCGTGTCGCTGCACAAACGGGGATGGGCTCTTAGGGTAACGTAGAAGACTCCATGGGACATGCCGTGACATAGTTGGTGCATCCATATGGCTTTCGGATTGACGGGGAACGCGAATGCAAATCCGGTGCGCGTGCAGAACACGTCCAGAAACCAGACAGCGGGTATGTCGACCTTGATTTCGATAGTTTGGCTACTCTACTGGCCGAGCCGGTTGGTGAGGGCATGGGGAACATCATGGTACATGCACCGGTGAAAGGTCTTGGTGATTTGACCACTGGTCGGTCGGGAACGTCGATGCCAATCAGCTACAGCGCGTCTGTCTCGCGGTTGTCCGCGACGGCGACGACCATGGCGGCGTAGATCGGGCTTTGGCCGGGGCTAAGGTTTGGATAGGGACTTAGTATGATGCTAAAACAGTAGTAAGGGAGGAGAAGAAGAGGTCCTCACCTTGCTTTGGTGGTCGAGGAAGAAAGATTCGCGGAGAAGACGACGTAGCGCATCACGGGCGGCGGCGGCGGCGGCTTCGGTGAACGGCGGCGCTCCGGCGATGAACAGGCAGAGCAGCAGCGACTTCTAGAGCTTGGGGGCATGTAATAGGGGTAGGAAAGGGCGTGCAACTCATATATATAGGGCTAGGGACGGCTGGTTGAGGTGGAGTCCAAACCGAACACGATTCGGATTCGAGTTCGAGTCGGTTACGATTTCCTTTTTCGCAGCTTTGTATTCCGAGGATGATATCTCTGTTTTTCGGACTTCAAATTAGACGTTTCTTGATTCTAAATTGTAGTACTTGAAAAGATATACAACTTTCGTAGTCATTGGAACTTCTGAAAATGCCATCTTGATTTCCAAAAATACGCCACAAGATAAACTGTTTGAACTCGGACTTCTCTGCGCAACACTGATTTCCGGGGCCATAACTCCCAGCTCCATTATCCAAAAGGGGACTTACATAGGTTCAAATCAAAGCTCTCAACAAGACCTACAACTTTGGTATTGTCAAGATTTGCATTTGAGGCAGTTTTGAACTCCGAAACGTCATAGAAAGATGCGGCTGTCTAAGACTCCGCGAAAATTTACAGATTTCGTGGATCCTTTGTTGGGCCATCTAGAAGACTTGGCTAAGGATTTGGACTTGAGTAAGATTGAGCCCAAAGACACTTTAGATATATCTAGGGTTTAGACAAGAAACTTTTACAGAGAAATTTGAATAGGGTTTGAATTTGAATTGAGTTTGGAGAAGGATCAGGTATGATCAATGATTGAATAGATGATGAATTCAAAGATTTTGAATTCCAACCATTAAGATCCTTAACTTATTTCACTACTGAGTTTTGTAAAAACCTTTTTAAAATCTTTTTCACTCAAAACGCCAAAGAGAAAGAAAAGGAAAAAGAACTCTAATGCATTTACCTGGCTCCTAACAAAACTCAGCATACAATGCACAGAAAATAATAACCTATATTGATCGATTGATTAAGAAAATAGGTTTTAAACCTATTCTATTGGTGAAGCTATTCAATAATCTTGGAAAATTTTAGAAATTCGTGTGCAAAAACTAGTGGAATTTTCCTTTTGTCCCTCCAATGTGTTGGTGATATGCCCTAGAGGCAATCATATATCTAGATTGAATCTGCAAGTGGGATTTAATATGATTAAAGGTCTATTATGGTTTAGAGTTATGATGGGCTTTAATGTGATTAAAAACCCATTATCGTGCTATATATAAGAGGAGACAGGGGTCATGGGCGCATAAATTTGACCATCAAAACCCTAGCCGCCACGTCTTCCTGAACTCCCTACAATCCCTAGCAGGGCGTGGTGCTAGCACACCAGCGCACGGTGTTTTATCTTTGTATGTGTGGATACTGTGGAGGCGCTGTTGTCATTACTACGGTGCTGATCGGCGATAAGGACACTACGACAAGATTGACTATATCCTCTTCGTGGTCCATAAGGTGGTCGATGTGATCGACTACTTCCGCTTCGTGGTCGCGGAGCTGCTCGGAGCTAGTTGGAGAGCTGCCTCTTCTGCATTGACATGCACAACGTTAGATAGGTATACTCCAACTCTTCTTTTGCCACATTGTGCATATTATGTTAACAATCTATGATTCCAGACTCGTATGGTTTCTTAGTTGAACGTGGTAAAAAAAGTTAAATTTTTTGTTAGCATAGCCTACTCATCCCTAACACAATGATTAAGTTTCTAAGTTAAAAAGTTCTTTACATATGTTCCATACGTGTGACAAGAAGATCTCATGTTTAGATAAGGAGGATTGGTATAACTCAATCAAAGTACTGCTTTCTTGCTGATTAAATAGGGGAGACCTTCGTAGAAGGGGAGAGATCACTTTGAAAAAAAAAATTATTAGTGACGGATGATAATCTGTATTAGTGATGGATCCCATACTCATCACTCTTATCGCGTCATTAATGAAAGATCATTAGTTATAGGTGATGATCCATTACTATTGTGACCTCATTAGTGATGGGTTATTAGTGACGAGTCATAATCATAACTGTGACCTGTCACTATTGTTTAGTCATTAGTGACGGATCGTAACCGTAACCCGTCACTATTGATTGAACATTAGTGACGGATTGTAATTTGACCCGTCACTAATAATCGATGAACATTTTTCATATTTTTTAATATGGAAAAGGTCAAATATAATATATTTTTTCACTCGAGCCATCCTAACACAGGCACATCTCATATGCCTCACAAACTACACTTTTTTCATATTGTTTTTAAGTTTGCGTACTATGAGAATCCAACCCGTGACCTCCTTCGCATGTGTGTAGCCACCTTATCACCTCTACTATCACATAGTTGTGATAGAAACCGAATATTTTATCCTTTTAACCTTGTTTGCCGAAGGTCAGTAGTGATACATCATAACCATGACCTATCACTAATGACTAATTTTTCTAAATTTCGTCGAGGGTTATAATTTGATAGGTGACCCGTAGTGCATTCGGTAAAATAGGCATAACTTTTGCATACGAACTCTGATATCGACCATTTTGACTCTATGGACATCTAAAAAAAAGTTACAACCATTTCTCCCCCACTTCTTTGTGTTTAGAGAATTTTTCGAGGCCAAAACTGGCTTAGAAGATTGAGTTCTCGCTCTCGGAAGCTTCTGCATCATTTTTGGAATACGCGTTTGTGTCCTTAGCTGTCACACCTTACATCAAACTTGACCGCAAATGTATAATGGTTCATATTCTAATGCAGCTAAGATGAGAAAAATAAGAGAAAAATAAAATAAAAATAAAAATATTTGCAAATACTGTCATTAGTAATGGATTAAAAGTTGACCCGTCACTAATGACTGGCATAGGACGACCCATCACTAATGAGTGGATCATTAGTGATGGGTCAAGTTGTGACACATCACTAATGACTGGCCTGAATAACCCGTCACTAATGATCTTATCATTAGTGATAGGTTACAACTTGATCCGTCACTAATGACTAGCCTAGGACGATCCATCATTGATGGTCTTATCATTAGTGTTGGGCTACAACTTGACCCATCATTAATAACTGATCTAGGATGACCAATCTCTGATGACCTAGTCTTTAGTCATGAGTCAGAACATGACCTATCACTATTATCATCAATAACGTGTTATGTTACGACTTATCACTAATGAGTGAGACATTAGTAACACATCCTTATTGGATCTGTCACTAATATGACATTACTGACGCGTGTTGAGCGGCTATCAGTAATGTGATGTCTACTTTGCTAGTTTCTTACGTAGTGGATAGCGAAAGCCAAACGTCTTTTTCGAGTAGGTAGACACGCTATTCTTCATCGCCGACACAAATTGGAGATGGAGCAAACATAGGAGTTTGCATAGCATAGCAAACAACATAGGTTTGTTAGTGATTCACTCGTGAGACTTGAAAAGCATGCTAAATCATAACTCCGGTACAATAGATTGTCACTGCTAAGGAAAAAAAAATGGAAGAGCGGAGGCGGAAGTTGTGAAAATGTAAATATCAAATAATAAAATAAAGATCACATTAGAGAAACTTAGAAAACTCGAATATTAAGAACTTTTTTCTCTTATGGCCTATTTCACTACTGAAGTGCAGAGAGGCGTAGCTAGAGGTCCCAAGCAAAAAGATCTCCATGGTAGAATCAGTCACCATTACCGACAGAAAAATAAGAATCTGAAACAACTCAACATTCATCATGACAGTATTAATGCAGAGTTACATACCGAGGATCCGTCTATTTTTAATTTACTAACTTGCTATCATTTTCAGGCGGCGCCGCCCGACCTGTCCGATCCGACCACAGAGGACCACCGTCCGTCGGGTCCAGAACAAGACTTCGGCGTGGCCGCTATGATGCTCGGCGAGCGGTTCGGCCTCGCACGGCCCTACGGGCAGTGAAGGCCTGCGCTGCTGAGCATTGCAGAAGGTTGAGCCATGTGCTAAGGAATTTGCTAAATATTCACGGTGATCTCGTTCTATTTGTAAGGGCTCGTCTGCTCCTGGTGAGCTTTGTGTTTGGATGACTACTTGTATATTTGCATCTTAGGGCATGTTTGCAAAACCGGATTGCTCTGGAAATGTTGGAGATTCACTTCAATTTTAAACTAAATTATAAGGATTTGGAGCCTGTCTATTTAGATGTTAATTAAACTATTTAATTAATGCTTGAAATTAGACCCAGACGTTGAAAGTACTTGGCAAAATTTACATGCTTCCAAAAAAATTTACATACAAGCATGTGGGCACATAAAGAAGTGGGGGTACACGCTGTGTGCCGTACCAGTAGTCCACCGTGCCTGCAGAAATAGCGTGTAAGCGTAATTAATTAATATCATCAATACTATATTGGAAACCATTTAGCTGTATATAGTTACATCGTGCCAGCACCAAAGCAAACCCATCGTCGGACTGTCTGCTGCGTCAGGTGCCATACTGTGGGGTACAAGTCTGGTGTGTACGCTTGTATGACGATAGGGTGGGCCCGCCAATGTCGAACCGCTAAAACGATCACATCAGAATCACTACTACATAAACCCTTATATATACTGACCCATCATTGTCGGTTTCTAATAGGCCGACAGTCATGGGGAATCACTATCGATTCATAAGCCGTGCGGGAAATATACAGTCATCGTGGCTTACGAACTGACAGTGATAAGGGCATCACTATCGGCTGTTAGTTTGAGTCGGCAGTGATGCCCTGCTCCATCTTCACTGGAGGTTTAATCCATCGATCGGCAATGACAGCAGGACGTCACTGCCTTCTTGTTATATGAGCTGGCAGTGATGTCTCGACTATATAAAAGTCGCTCTCTCCTTCTTCAAGCCCGAGCACACAATAGAGAGGAGCTCTGTTTGCTCAGTGGTGGCCATGTTTAGTCAACAAGTTCTTAGTGACTTCAAAATTTTGAGGAATCCTCATGCCCTAGGTACTCCAAGGTATGTAACTTTATCTCCAATCCATTTTTAGTTAAATTTTATTTGCTAAATTGCTCTAGATTTTGAAAAGATAGAGATGCACTTACGGCCATGATGTTTTAAGACAATGTAGATGCAATTATATCTTATTTATTATACGGAAGCTTCAATTAGTAGCTTATGGTGGAAAGTGTCTTTATTATTGATTTATATTAGCTATAGGTTTGAGCATATTTATTTTTTAATTAATTTAGCAAGCTCCTATATAGAAACTTTAGGTACGAGCATATTTATTTTTTATTATAATGAATTAGAAAAATTAGCTATGATATTTAGGAATGTTGCAAGCTCCAATTATATTTTTATATTCTAATTAATTAGCATGCTCCTATATGAAAACTTTAGGTATCAATGTATATATTTTGATTTTTAACAAATTAGAAAATTTCTCCATAATATTTAGGTATGTAGCATAATCCAATTATATGTTTTATATTTTATTTAATTAGCAAGCTCCAATATATAAACTTTATGTATGAGCGTTTTAATTAGCAAGCTCCAATATATAAATTTTTAGGGCTGGCACCAACAAATACTCATTGGAAGCGTACGCAAAAGCATACAAAAGATGGCTCCTCTAACCCGTGCCAATTGGCGGTAGGAGATGACGAGGTAATTTATTTGTTAGTGATTGCAAATTTTCTAGATGTTATGAATTTGGATTTACAATAATGATATAATTGTAGATGGATAGAAGATGGATGTACGATTCGAGCCGTATGAGCATAGAGTACAAGAACGGCGTGGATTGTTTCTTGGTACAAGCCACGGCGCACAAGTTAAATACACAGTCTCAATACATGTGTTATCTATGCGTCGATTGCGAGAACAAGAAATAATTTTTCACCACCCAGCAGATACAATCCCACTTGATGCCAAGGGCTTTATGCCTAGCTATACTCATTGGACTGAGCACGGTGAAGCTGAGATCGTACAGGAAGGGCAATACATTGGCAGAGAAGACGAAAACTTGTGCTCAGATATGCCGGCTGACGAATACAATGATATGCCCCGTGCCGGAGATATGTTGGTCGATGATGATCTAGAGGAGATGTTGGCCGACGCCGACACTGATGATCTGGAGCAAATGTTGCACGATGGGGAGGGGAACTTCACCAATGAAAGAGAGTTTCAAAAGTTCCAACGTATGGTAGAGGACTCTAAAACACTGTTGTTCCCGGGCTGTGAGAGGGAGCACACAAAGTTGCGTACCATACTTTCACTGCTACAATTTAAGGCAAGCAACGGGTGGTTGATACAAGCTTCACAGAGTTGTTACTGTTCTTGCAGAAATTGCTTCCAAAGGGAAATGTGCTGCCAGAAAACACATACCAGGCCAAGCAGGTTGTGCGCCTATTGGGGTTGGAAGTGCAGAAAATATATGCATGCCCAAACGATTGCATGTTATATCACAGAGAGCATGCAGACTTTGGAGCGTGTCTCGTCTATGACGCATCACGGTACAAGCGTGACCGTGATGATATCGATGTTGAAGGAAAGAATAAAGGCCTCCCACCAAGGTGATGTGGTATTTTCCTATAGTCCCTCGTTTGGAGCATATGTTCGTGAACAAAAGGCATGCCGAACTATTGTGATGGCACGCCGAGGAGCGCAAGGGTGATGAAATGCTGAGACATCCAGCTGATTCTACGTAGTGGAGAAACATCGATAGGAAATACAAGGAGCCCTTTGCAGAAGATGTGAGGAATATAAGATTTGGGTTAAATACGGATGGGATGAATCCATTCGGCAACATGAGCAGTAGTCATAGCACTTGGCCTATGACTCTATGTATCTACAACCTTCCTCCTTGGTTGTGTATAAAGTGGAAGTACATTATAATATCGGTGCTGATACCAGGGCGAAGGCAACCTGGCAACGATATTGATGTATACCTAAAATCATTAATAGAAGATCTTGTAATACTGTGGAACGATGGTGTGCAGGTATGGGATGCATACAAACGAGAGAACTTCACCCTACACGCAATGCTGTTCGTAACAATTCAGGATTGGCCTGTGTCGGTGATATGGGAACCAGGGGTCCCCAAGTCCCGAGGCAAAGACAGCAGATGCCACGTGGTGCCTTCCCTTGGGGACTATCTCCCCGAGGTCCCAGAAGACCCAATTCTGGGAGGGGTGCTCGGGGCCATGAACAGTGGTCCCTGAGTACCCCAGTTCCCCGAGGACCCGAGAAGGCAGTTCCGGGAGAGGACGCTCGGGGCCATGAATAGTGGTCCTCGAGGACTCAAGAAGGTAGTTCCGGGAGAGGGCGCTCGGGGCCATGAACAGTAGTCCCCGAGTACCCGAGTTCCCTGAGGACCCGAGAAGACACAGTTCTCGGAGAGGAAGCTCGGGGCCATGAACAGTTGTCCCCGAGTACCCGAGTTCTCCGAGGACCTGAGAAGCCCCTTGCCAGTGGACCCGACAAGGGCTCAGCGGTGAGGTGTCAACTGGTGAGAGGCCCGATGCTGCATTTAAGAGGGAGCGTGGCCTGTCACTTCCAACCACTCCCCCCACGCCTGCTGTCAGCCCCTAGCACCACCTGGCAGGCAGGCGTGGGGAATTTATTGCGACGGGTCCCATCGCGCTTCATCCGGTGCGGCTTGGTGATATCGTCGTTGGGCTCGAGGCTTATCTCCTGCCCCCCTGCTGTGTCAGGCCCGCTCTGACCGAGCGGGCATGCGGGGTTGTTCGGCGGCTGCTCAGTGGGCCCCCATCCTACAAACGGCTAAAGCCGTGTGTAATGGGTGACAGGACCGGCCGGGGACGCACTTTTCAACCCCTGTAACGCCGAGCTGCAGCCCATGATGGTTGTTTTCCATTTATGGCTCATAGGGACTCGTGCCCTCCTTGCTAGGCACGCCAAACCTCCCCGACAGTATAAGAAGGGGGTGGACACCCGGGAGAAGAAGAGGTTGAGGTTGAAGATAGACGAAGACAAGTAGACAAGCTAACGAACACAGGACTCACAAAGCTCGAAGCCGAGCAGATGTTCTCCAAGACCGAAGCTCTAGACTTAGATAGAAATCCTTGTAACACAAGAGATCCATAGAGAGGTATTCCCAGAGCAATAATAGCATACACACAGGAGTAGGGTATTACGCTCCGTGCGGCCCGAACCTGTCTAAAAATCTCTCGAGCATTTACTCCCATTAGCAGTCGATCGTCCGTCCCGCCTACATCTTATATACTCGCATTTAATTCACATACGAGGTAGATTCAGAATCATCCCCCCGACCGAATCTCAAAGGGGGTCCCTCTGGATCCCTGCTTGAGGAGTTCATCCTCTGACAGCCTGCCCTTGGCAACCTATCGGGCCAGACTGTCAAAGGCTATTGTGCATGCGTGCATTGTTTCGATGAAATAAAGAGCTTGTGGCTGAAGAATAGCCGAAAAATGGTGTATCTAGGTCATCGTAAATTTCTTCGCAAGAATCACCCATACCGCAGCAACAGGAGAGCTTTTGATGGGAAAGTTGAGACTCGATCAGCTCTTAAGCATCGCACTAGGAGACAGGTATATGACATGGTAAAGGGACTTAGTGTTATCCTGAGAAAGGGACGCGGGAGTACACCCGTTCCAAAATCTAATCTTAGAGCTCCTATGTTTAAAAAGAAATCTATTTTTTATGACTTAGCTTATTGGCCGAATTTGGTGGTTCGACACGCAATTGATGTCTTGCACATTGAGAAGAATGTGTGTGATAGCTTGATTGGTACGTTACTAGACATACCTGGTAAAACAAAGGATACACTCCAAGCACGGAAGGACCTAAAATGTTTGAAACTCAAACAGGATCTACATCTCGAAGATATGGAAGAAGGCAACAAATATCTTAGTCCCACTGGCTACAGTGTGAGCAAGGCGGAGAAAATTGCAATGTGCAAGTGCTTGTGTGGAATAAAAGTTCCATCGGGTTACTTCGCCAACATAAAGAGGCTAGTAAACATGAAAGATTTGAAATTAACTAGCATGAAGTCTCATGATTTTCATGTGATGATGACACAGATGCTTCCAATTGCAATTAGAGGTATTCTGCCGTCGAAGGTCCAAAACCCAATCATAAAGCTGTGTCCTTCTTCAACGTGATATTACAGAAGGCCATTGATCCGGCCTAGCTAGATAAGCAGCAGGAAGACATGGTCGAGACTATATTCCAGCTTGAGGCGTTGTTCCCTCCATCGTTTTTTGATATCATGGTGCATCTCATTGTTCACATTGTGAAAGTGATACGAATTCTTGGCCCCATGTTTCTGCGTCAAATGTACCTTTTTGAGAGGTTCATGTGAGTTCTGAAGAAATATATTCGTAACCAAAATTGGCCAGAAGGCTGCATGGCCGAGTGCTGGGGAACCGAGAAAGTCATTGATTTCCACGTTGACTACATGAAATTCATTCCACACTAATGACCCCATTTCATTCATGCAAGCACATTTCGCAGTTCTGCAACAATGAGTTATAGTTGACCCATATGCCGAAGAAGACTAGAAGATGCTACGCACCATAAACCCAGGGAAGTCTGATGTTTGGATCGTGCGAGAACATCTAGATCATTTCAGTGCCTGGTTACGTAGACAGGTGATGTATAAGCAGGTAGAGTGTGCTCAGTTGACTGTGTTGGATCATGGACCATCAACTACAATCCTCACATTCCAAGGATATCACATAAATGACTATACATTTTATACGAGAGCTTAGGATAATAAGAGCACCAAGCAAAATAGCGGTGTCCGTATAGATGCCTACAACTGCAATGGAAATAGGGAGACGTACTATGGATTCGTAGAGGAGATCTAGGAGCTTGACTATAGAGTGTTAAAGGTTCCTCTTTTCTAGTGCCAATTGGTCAGACTCCCAGGGGGTGTGAAGATCGACAAGTATGGTATGACTACAATGGACCAAAAACTCGTTGGATACAGAGAAAAACCATTCGTACTTGCGAATGATGTTATGCAAGTCTTCTATATAAAGGAACTAGACCCGGCTAACAAGGAGGAGTGCCACGTGGTTCTTTAAGGAAAAAGAAGGATTGTTGGAGTGGAGAATATTGTTGACGAGGAAGACTACAATCAATTCGACGCACTACCTCCTTTTGGAGAGGACATCGACCTAGGTCCCATAGAAGACACCGACGAATGTCCCTATGTACGTTGTGATCATAATGAAGGGAAAATCGTTAAGACAAAGTAGCTAAATTATATTAATTACTATGTATGAATTTAGCTCAACCTAAAAGAAAACTCTTGAGGTCAATCTCAGATAGGGCGTCCAGGTCATCTTGAGATAAGCTACTCTCTGAACTAGAAGGACTGGCACATAAATGCTGATTTGAGATGAATGCTTTCTCTCCGAACAGGTAATCAGTACTGAAATCCTAATAAGACCATTTGTTAGAGCCACTATGCTGTAATGTAACATGAACACTATCTTTTGTTCACAGTAATTTTTTTTTGGTGTTAGTGTGGTTTGTAGTATATCATTTTTGCATATTCTCTAAAGGACTACTATGACATGGTATGTTGTTCATCGTGGTCGGCGAAGTGGAGTGTTCTCCAGTTGGGAGGAATGCCACGCACAAGTTAATGGATTCAAAGGAGCATGTTACAAAAGATACAAGTCCAAACATGAAGCTGGTGCGGCATACAATAGTCAAGTCATCCAAGCTGAGCTAAAATTGGCTAACTTCGAAAATAAGAAATGTGATTTCACGTGTAAAGATGTCATAATCCTAGTTCTGGTTGTAATCATCATTATTTTGCTATGTATGATGATGTGACTTGTAAGATCAATGTGTCAACTGTCAGTACCTTTATGCCTATTTTGCTTTGTAAGATGCGACTTTTTTTTGTTAAATGTGGTTGTAACCTATCGATTCCTTTATGCTTATCTCACTCTTTCGATAACCTCCCTCCCTCCCTCATCGGCTTTATTCTATCTTCCTCCTTCCTCTGCTCTTTATATGTAGAATACTCAACCGCTCGTTGTCATCGTATGCAGAACTCCCAGGAAGTGATGGCATCACCAATCGCCAATCCAGGCTAGGTGTTAGAAGTAGATGTAGTACCATCGTCAAACATTGAAGAAGGTAGCCCGAGCCACTACCTCAACCTGGACCAAACAGACGCATGTGGAGGCGATGAGGTAATTCATAAGTAGATGAATGCATCTGTTGTACATATTATCGTATATGTTCCTAATAGTTTTTTCGCTTATGCGTAGATGCTTGACGCTCCAGAGGGTCACGACAATGAGCAACCACAGGAGTAGCATCGTGTTCGAGGTCCCTCGAAGATGCCTACAGGACGATTTGTGATCACGGAGGTCTCATAAGCAGGGGAGCCAACTGCACCAGAGAAAGTTCTGGGGCCATACAAGTCAGTCTGTGGGATTGCTGTTAAGGATCACGTGCCCATCAGGTACAGATTGTGGACTGGTGAAAGAGGTGATCCGCACGTGGTTTCTGATTCGATCAAGAACGATATCTTGTGGCCCAAGATATTAGAGAAGTTTGACTTCCTTGAAGAGACAGATAAGGAAGTAGTTAAGCGTAAGACGCTAATGATTATGGGCCTTTCATTTAAGAACTGGAAGGGGACACTGAACAGAATGTATTTGCAGAAAGGTACAATGCTAGATTTCCGCAAATGGTCGCAACTGGAAGATCAATGGCAAGCCTTTACGGATTACAAGTTATTGGAAGAAGCACAGAGATTGAGTGAGGTGAACAAAGCAAACTCGAAGAAGAACCTGTACCCCTACAAAGTCGGCAGTCATGGGTACGTGAGGAAAGAAAGGCAGTGGCAACAACAGCTAGATGAACTGTGAAAGAGAGGTGTCACGCCTGAGATGGAGGGCTGGAGCGAACGATCAACAAACTTCCTTCTTGACAGGAGTGCTTCTTACTCGTCTGATGGAAGCTTATCCTTTACGACCTCCAAAGACCTGGAAGTGACGCAAGATCTTGTAAAAAAGCTTGCAAAAGCCCACAAGCAGTCTTCACAAGGCTCATTCAAGCCATATAGGGATAGGGACGAGCTCACCTTGGCCCTGGGAAATAAGGAGCACGGTGGTCGCACACAAGTCATTAGGGTGATGGGTTGTAAATATGGATTCTCAGGCGATGTCAATAGTTACAAGAGTCGAAAGAGATCCCAAGCAGAGCGAGATGCAAACGAGAGGCGAATAATCTAGGATGATGGAAATGCTTGAACAAGCGCTAAAAAAGGAGAGGGAACATACAGAAGAAAAAATATACAAACTGAGAGGAAGTAAATTGAGTAAAGTCATATGTGTTGGAAAAAAAGTGTTTGGTAGATTGTATCTGTATAAACAGGCTGAGCTAATTATTGGGGGGGGGGGGGAAATAAATCAGTCTGAGGATAATGGTTGAAGATTACTATCTAGACCCCTCCGGAGCCTTGATATCCGAACCCTCAGCTAAAGCCTCGACCCCTGAAGTCATCAGGTCCCTTCACGGTACCTCTTTGTACCTACGAAGCCTTCCCTTGGCTTAATCGGCTCGACCTCTAGAAGGCACAGTCTCCCAAAACCCGACCTCCCGAAGCCGGGCTCCTCCCGAGACCTCGGTCTTCCGGAGCCTTGGTCCCCCGAAGCCTCGGCCTCCTAAAGCCCCGGCCTTCCGGAGCCATGCCTCCTGAGGCCCCCATCTCTAGCTGCTTGAGCCGACTTCCCGGACGCTACAAGGTGAGTCAACAGGCCTTAGAAAAGATCTACCGGAAGGGGAGCACCAGTCAGGCTTTGCCTGCAAGGAAGTGACCAGCATTAAACACCTAGGCTGATGGACGCCGCTCTGACACTTCGGCGTAATGGAGGCTATCCTGACACCCTTGACAGTGCGGTGCCAGGCCGCAATTGAAGACCGGCTAGCTGCACTTCAGGGGGCAGGCACCACGATAGTTATCACGGTGGATATTTATCTCCCCGATAGGGTAGAAAGTAGTTATCCGAGATAAGGCCCAGTAATTCGGTCAGATCCCAGATATTTGTATATTATGATAAATTGTACACCAAACTACGCTTGACTCTATAAATAGGGGGCCATTGTTGCCTGGGAGAGGATGGATGGAAAAAGACGGGCAGAACGGGCAAGACAACAAAAAAGACACAAAGGTGAAAACACACCAAGTCACACTGTGATACTCCTCTCAGAGCGATCTATTTTTTCTACCATCAATATATTCGTGGTGTTCCTTACTCTTAAACTTCGTCTCCAAGATTGAGTCTCCTCCTTAGAAGAAACTATCGCCGTACTTGCTGGGGCAAGACGAACTCTTGCCCCAACAGCGCGCCGTCCATTGGGATTCGAACACAAAAGTGCTAAGAGAGGTAGGAACCCACCAGAAAAACCACCAAAGTGATAGCCAAAACTGTCATACCCACCGTTGCAAGCATGCAACCATTTGTATGGCTGTCTCAGCCATACGCACCATATGCATGCTCCAGCCCCGCTGCCGCATGGGATGGCGTTCCTCCAACCTAGGCCAACCCAGGACACTGGGTCAGTACAGAAACTCCAGACGGCGCGAAGGCGTTCTAGCCGCTGCACGACAAAGACCTCACTGCCTTAGGAGAGGACGTGACCGAAGCCATAGCCAAGCACCTTCCAATGGTTCTAAGCAGTCCAATCCAGAAGTGTTCCCACCCAGGCTTGGTCCCTAGGTATCCCCTTCGACCACACCTGTAATACCCCGAGTGAACCAACATCTTCGGAAAGTTTGTCCAACCAGCGCCCTCCTTGGGCCCCTGAGACTAAAGAGGGTACCAAGGAGAAAGAGGGCTCCGGGCTGTGCGGATCCCACCAGCGCCTCCGACGCCGCCCTTGCAATGCCAACCGCGCGAAGGGAACCCAAAGCCCACCTCGTCCGGGGAGGCATAGTCAGAACCACTTCGGCTCCAAAAGCCGGTTCACCGGCCAACCTCAATGGTCTCCCAAAGGGGAACGAGAACCTGGGGAAATCATAGGCTCCAGGACACACTGCCTTCGACAGTGACCCCAACAACAACACCAAGCTCCGGTGCCCCAGAGGCACACGGGTGCATCCTGCACGGACCATGGCGCGGCCACAACATCAACGACTACCACACCCTCATGACCTTCCGGGGAAATACCTCGGAAGGTAAGCAGAATATTTGGCTGCGGAAGGAGCCGGTGAAGGATGACACAGGGTTCGGAGGCCTGGGGCAAAGTCCCGGACAAACCACCAGCCCCTCAACCCTGCACCGTCACTACCGACCCTACTACCAATGGTACCATATCCAGCAACAAGAACTGAGTTGGGGACACGCCGTCGCCAGGCTCCGGACGGAGTACCTCCGGAGCCGAGCAGCAGCTAAGGGCCGAGGCGGTCGAGAACCACCTCTCCCAACTACGCCTCCAACATGCCGTCGCTAGGCCCCGAACGGATTACCTCCGGGGTTGGGCAACAGCTAAGAGCTGAGGGGGTCAAGCACCACCTTTCCCGGCCTAGCCACAGGCTTCGAGGCCTCCAAGACTCATAATAGAGGCCTTATTCCTATAAAGGTACGCCCACTGTTAACTATCAGTAGTTTACCTAGTGATCTATTTTTCATACGGCAAGGTTAAAGTATGTTGGAGGCCTCCAACCTTACTGCTAGAAGTCTTTTGCAATAGGTAGCCACAAGGTAGAAGCAGTAGAACTTAAGTTACATTCTAATTTAGTATGAACAGTTATATAACTTAGCTTTGTTTTATGCTACAACTAGCTTCTTATTGCCAACAGTAGACTGCAAAACTTAGCTAGTATAACCATGCAAAATCCCTACACTCCCGTAGATGCATCATGCCTAGGTCACCTAGGGGGTGGATCTGTCCAGGTTTCCTAGAAGGCATTGTGCACCCTTGGAAGTGTAATTGCCACATATCAGAGGATTTTCCTGATAGACTGTGTTGCGACGCCACCCGTAGGACATCTTCGGGTGGCGTGACAAGCTCATATACCGCGAACGTAGCATGCCTAGGTCACCTAGAAGGCAAGACAGTCTAGATTTCCTGGAAGGCATTGCGTAGTCTCGATAGATAGTGAGACCCACACACCGCGGGCGTCACTTATGCCTTGGTCACCTGGAAGGCAGATTATGCCCAAGGTGCCCTGGAAGGCATTTGCAAAGCCTAGGGTGTCGAACCCACGCCTTGAGGGATGTCCTCGGTGAAGGAGTTGCGGTGCTCCGAGTAATGCTATCGCAAGGAATCCTCGTTGCATGACATGCCTACAAACCGTGGGCGTAGCACACCTAGGTCACCTGGAAGGCAAGACTTCCTAGATTTCCTAGAAGGTATTGTGCAGCCTCGATAGTGTATAGATGCCGGTTATCAAGGGACTTGGTAATGTAGTTGCAGTGCCCCCGGGGGATTTCTCTGAAGGCGTGATAAGCCCACGCACCAGTAAGCATTGCTTGCCTAAACTGAAGGTCATCTGAAAAGGTTTCCCGAAGGGTAGGAAGTGGAACCCACACACCGCGGGCGTAGCATGCCTAGGTCACCTGGAAGGCAAGACTTCCTAGGTTTCCTGGAAGGTATTATGTAGCCTCGATAGTGTGTGGACGCCACATATCATGGGACTGCCCTGATGTGAGGATGCGGTGCTCTGAGGAATACTGTTGCAAGGAATCCTCTCTGCATGACATGCTTATATACTGCGGGTGCACCATACCTAGGTCACCGCTTAGGCATCAAGCCTATGTTTCCTGGAAGGTATTGCATAGCTTCAGTAGTATAAATACCACGCGCCAGGGCACACCCTTGGTGGACAGTGTTGCGGTGCACCCCAGGCATTTCCTCGGGAGCACGGCAAGCCTACACACCGTGGGCGTATCATGCCTACGTCACCTGGAATGCAAGACTGCCTAAGTTTCCTGGAAGGTATTGCGTAGCTCCGAAAGTGTGTAGTGTCTTCCGCATTAATACATGCTAAGGAACTTTACAAAACCTCCGACAAAAACGGAGAACTTTACAAAATCTCCGACAAAAATGGAGAACTTCACAAAAACCTCCGACAAAAACAGAGAACTTTACAAAACCTCCGACAAAAACAGAGAACTTCACAAAACCTCCGATAAAAATGGAGAACCTTACAAAACCTACAACAAAAATGGAGAACTTTACAAAACCTCTGGCAAAAATGGAGAACCTTGCAAAAACCTCTGACAAAAACGGAGAGTCTTACAAAACCTCCGGCAAAAACGGAGAACCTTAAGAAACCTCTGGCAAAAATAGAGAGCTAAACCAAACCTCCGCACAACGAAGAGTCTTACAAAACCTCTGCACAACAGAGAGCTTTACCAAACTTCCGACAAAAATGGGGAATCTTACAAAACCTTCACCAAAAATGGAGATTCTTACAAAACCTCCGCACAATAGAGAGTCCTACCAAACCTCCGACAAAAAAGGAGAGTTTTTACCAAACCTCCGCACAACGGGGAGTTTACCAAACCTCCACCAAAACAGAGAGACTTCCAAAAACCCCCGCAATGGGGATGTTTTCTGAAAACTCCACTGGACGAAAAGGTTCTGAAAAGACCTAACGGGAAGAGTACACCGACATCTTGAAGGCAAATGCCTCCGTGCCGAAGGGGTATAAAACCCGCTGGCCTCCAAAGGGCACATCACATAGATCAAAGGGGTATAAAAATCCCCCTCCCTACAGGGAAAGGTATGACCCACGTGACTCAAACACGTATGGTAAAAGGTAAAATAATTACCCTACCATCTTCTTTAAAAACACATTTCATACGTCATTTTATGAGTGTTATACTAACATTTAATAAAAGCTCACGCTGCATGGCACGAGAAACATAGTGGAACCCTCGACTGTCCATTGTAGAGGTTGCAAATTCGTTACAGCCTTCGGCTTCGCCTCCAACACACTGTCGCTAGGCTTCGGACAGAGTACCTCCGAAGCCGGCCAGCAGCTAAGGGCCGAGGGGGTCGCGGACCACCTCTCCCTCCTAGCCTTTGGCTTCGCCTCCGACACACCGTCGCTAGGCTCCAGACGGAGTACCTCCGAAACCGGCCAGCGGCTAAGGGCCGAGGGGGTCGTGGACCACCTCTCCCGCCTAGCCTTCGGCTTCGCCTCCGACACGTCGTCGCCAAGCTTCTGACGGAGTACCTCCGAAGCTGGGTAGCGGCTAAGGGCCGAGGGGGTCGCAGACCACCTCTCCCGCCTAGCCTTCGGCTTCACCTCCAACACGCCGTCGCCAGGCTCCGGACAGAGTACCTCAGGAGCCGGCAGCGGCGAAGGGCCGAGGGGGTTGCAGACCACCTCTTTCGCCTAGCCTTCAGCTTCGCCTCTGACACGCCGTCGCCAGGCTCCGGACGGAGTACCTCTGGAGCCAGGTAGCAGCTAAGGGCTGAGGGGGTCGTGGACCACCTCTCTCGCTTAGCCTTCGGCTTCGCCTCTGACACGTCATCGCTAGGCTCCGGACGGACAACCTCTAGAGCCGGGCAGCGGCTAAGGGTCGAGGGGGTCGCAAACCCCCTCTCCCGCCTAGCCTTTGATTTCGCCTTCGACACGTTGTTGCCAGGCTCCAGACAAAGTAACTCTGGAGCCGGGCAGCGGCTAAGGGCCGAGGGGGTCGCGGACCACCTCTCCCACCTAGCCTTCAGCTCCGCCTCTGACACGCCATCGCTAGGCTCCGGATGGAGTACCTCTGGAGCTGGGCAGCGGCTAAGGGCTGAGGGGGTCGCAAACCATTTGTCTCGCCTAGCCTTTGGCTTCGCCTCTGACACTCCGTCGCCAGGCTCCAGACGGACTACCTCCGGAGCCAAGCCGCAGCTAAGGGCCGAGGGGGTCGCGGACTACCTCTCCTGCCTAGCCTTCGGCTTCACTTCCGACACACCGTCGCCTTCAGCCCGAGCAGTCGCTAAGGAACCTGAAGGGTCAAGGACCACCTCCAGAGCTTGTCTCAAAAGGTTCCAGATGGATTTCACTGAGTCAAAAATCTGGAACAAATTGGGAAGAAGACCCTACCAGTGCCGAGCCAGAGGAGTACGCAATAACGGGGAACGACAAGGTCGCTATTGCTTCACCTGGCTCTCCTTAGTTACCCTACGTATCTACCACCAGATTCCTGAGGCCACCTCTCCCCCAGAAGGAATGAAACCGGCGATGATCTATGCGAAGGCTCGGTACATCGGTCATTAGAAAAACTAGCCATCGCCTATGAAGGGGACGAAGAAGCGCGGCTTGAAGGCACAAAGGCACACATACATGCGCTCACCCGTTCGAAAGATCCCCTTGCACTCCGATGCAGAAGGAGACACGACCGTCCCCAAAGGACCATATTATATTATTAAACAAATAGTACATCCAGAGGACACATACAAATGCGACAGTACAGAAATTGCCACAAAGAAGATAGACCCCGACGGAGCAAAACAGGGTGAGAAAAAGTACAAGGTGACTAAGTCAAGCCATGAGCCCACAGCAAGGCCATGGTCGACCGTGAGACATGGATACCTCACGACGTCACCAAGTACGCCATCCCGGTGACCGCCTTCACCTCCTACGGGTCCCGGTAGGGGCCACGTATGGGACGGCGTATGCGCCTCATCTACGGCATGCCGCTGCGAAAGCGATATAGTAGCCAGCTCCCGAGCTGTCGGAGGATGAAGAAGAGTCCGAGGAGGTCGCCAGCGGGGCCTTCTCCCTCGCCTTTCCGGCCTCCTCCTTCACCGCCGTCTCCATAGACGCCTCCTCGCTCTCCCCCCGCAGGAGATCCTAGTCGATCTCCTCATCGCCATCGGAGATATCGATGATCTCGACGGGTATGGCCTCACCAGCCAAAGGTCAGGCCGGAACGGCAGGCAGCCACCTCCCCTGCAGAGACGGAAGCGGCGTGGCCACCAGCGCCTCTACCGATGACCGAAATGGTCCGGCTCCCGAAGAAGCGGTTGAGATCATCGACATCTCTGAAGAGGATACGGAGGAAGACGACATCATACTCAAGACAAGGTTAACTGCTCGCTCGTAGGGCTGTGTAGAATCCAGCGGGGTAACTCTAGCTTTATACCCGGGCCAAGCAACCATGTAAGTCTGGAAGATGAAGCGGAGTAACTCTAGCTTTACACCACATCCATCGACGTCCCTCTGGCCTGGGGTCTCGACACCATGCATGACAGCTCCAACAAACTCCGGAGTAGATCGCCACCACCAGTACGCCATTAGCCTTGGGCTCGCCATCGACGCCCATGGTTTCTAAACAAAAAACTTCTTAAACAGATAGGGAATTGCCATCATGCATTCTTGATACTATACCAGGCTGGGGTTGATTTTCCTCTACATCCTCTTCCCCTCCGGAACATTAGGGCCCGAGAATGAGGGGGTACTATTGGGGGGAAAATAAACCAGCCTAAGGAAAATGGTTGAAGATTACTATCCAGGCCCCTCCGGAGCCTTTATCTCCGGACCCTCAGCTAAAGCCTCGACCTCCGAAGCCATCAAGTCCCTTCACGGTACCTCTTCGTACTTGCGAAGCCTTCCCTTGGCTTAACTGGCTCGACCTCTCGAAGGCTTAGCCTCCCAAAACCCGACCTCCCGAAGCCGGGCTCCCCCAGAGATCTCGGTCTCCCGAAGCCTCGGTCCACTGAAGCCTCGGCCTCCTGAAGCCCTGGCCTTCCGGAGTCATGCCTCCCGAGGCGCTCGTTCTCCAGCTGCTCGGGCCGACTTCCTGGAAGCTACAAGGTGAGTTAGCAGGCCTTAGGAAAGATCTGCCGGAAGGGGATCACCGGTCAGGCTTTGCCTACAAGAAAGTGACCGGCATTAAACGCCTAGGCAGATGGACGCCACTCTGACACTCCGGCGTAATGGAGACTATCCTGACACCCCTGACAGTGCGGCGTTGGGCCGCAATTGGCGACCGGCTCGCCGCACTTCAAGGGCTAGGCACCACAATAGTTACCACGGTGGATATTTATCTCCCCGATAGGGTAAAAGTAGTTATCTGAGATAAGACTAAGTAATTCATTCAGATCTTAGATATTTATATATTATGATAACTTGTATGCCAAGCTACGTATGACCCTATAAATAGAGAGCCATGATCGCCTGGAAGAGGACAGATGGAAAAAGACGAGCAGAATGGGCAAGACAGTGAAAAAGACACAGCAATGAAAACACACCAAGTCACGCCGTGATACTCCTCTCAGAGCGATCTATTTTTTCTACCATCAATACATTCGTGGTATTCCTTACTCTTAAACTTGGTCTCAAGCTTTAGTCTCTTTCTTAGAAAAACTTTTGCCGTACTTGCTGGGGCAAGACAAACTCTTGCCCCAACACTGATTTTCTATTTGGTTGATTGAATCTGAGGCTGTATGAGCGGATGTAAGAGTTGAAATTATAATTAATTTCTCGTATATAAATAATTTTGTGATATTAATAACTGAGCTCGCTTGTATGAGAGCTGGTATCTACTTAGCCAGGATGAAGAGTGAATCCTCAGTTAGAATAATGTTGTATATTTATATCTGCTCGTAGACAAAAATATTATATATATACAATTAAATACATTTCTTTTTACTATTATACGTAACCACCAAACCATATGAGAAAAAATGCGGTCTCACCCTCTTGTTTTCCCTGCCTGCTGCAACCTTCCCATCCCAAACCCACCCACCGAAACCCTAAATCGGCTGCTAACCTGTGCGATTCCGGCCTCCGCGCACCTCGCCGGCTGCAAGGAGCGCTTCTCACGTAGCCGTTGTCCCCGTCCACCACCACCGCTGCCTCTTCCTCCATTTCCCCTCAACCGGAGCGACGGGGGGCGGGGGGGGGGGGGGTGCAGAGATCCATCCGACTCGACTGATCTCCTCTTTTGTTGGTAAGGAACCCTAGCCTGGCTTGATGGATTAATTGTTCTAAGAATCATTCTTGTTCTAGGTGATCATTCTTTTCCTGCGAGCAATCGAATCCGAATATTCCTTTATTCTCCCTCGCTGTTTGATGCGGTGTGCTAATCGAATCCATCCATTTCGGTGCGATTGGGTGCCTTGTTTCTTCAGCTCACGCAAGATCGATCTCAGTAAACCCGATAGGATAGGGCCAATAGCAGATTATTTACTGGAATTTTTGTGGGTTCAACTGACTGGGATAAGCCCCCACCTTCTTAATTTCTTCTGACAAGAGGTTAGGATGTCTGGCTTGTTTAACGGCATCGAAACTGCACTTGGAACGGAAAATTTTAGGAAGAATCCTGCGGATTGTTTGAATGATGAGACGATGGAAGAGCACATCCTGTGTGTTTAGGTTATCTGCTACTGAATATTGCTGGAAATATAAGGGTGGATGACGGTAGTCGATACACCTTCGCAGCTTGCATTTGCCTGTGTGCTTGTTGTCTGGGTTCTTTAGGTATATGTTGGTTGTTCTCATGATATAGTTTAAGGTCTTCTAGAAGTGCATCATTTGCATCCTTGGTAACTGCATCATTTTCCCTAACTACATTCAGTTAGCACAAAGGCAGCCTCATTTCCTGCTGCAGTTAGTTTATGTCAGGGACAGTATTATTTTGACCATTTTTGCTATATCTCAGTGAGTGTAGCCTATTTCTTATGCTCCTTTGATTTAAAAGCATGAAACAGAAGTACACAATTACAGGTGATTATGACTTCTATAAAATTCTGAATAGTAATATATTGTCCATTAGATGGTAGCCAATATTCTTTTTTAGAGCAATGGTTGCGAATATTCTTGTTAAGCCTCAGTTCTGTTTCACCCATTTCCTCATTTCTT
The DNA here is from genome assembly GCF_958298935.1 of Phragmites australis. NCBI lineage: Eukaryota > Viridiplantae > Streptophyta > Magnoliopsida > Poales > Poaceae > Phragmites > Phragmites australis. Next base: position 15,595,620 of record NC_084941.1, on the reverse strand, counting down.
GGAGCAATATTTCTCTGTGATTGTAGCCGATACCTCCTGTGCTTGGATGCCTAGATTTGATTACTTCCTTGCATTAGAGGTACTTATTGATAATTTCTTGGGTGCGCAGCATGGACTGAAATGACTTCAATGTAGCCTTTTAGTTCCTTTTAACCCTTCATTTCTTTGTCATAGATAGCCTTAGGGCTAATACCTAATTTTACCAGGTTACATGCCTCTGATTCTTTCATGATAGTTTTCTTTTCTGACACATTGTATTTTGGACCACAATTTATTGCAAATAAGTGGTATTCCTTTATGGATGAAACTGGTAAAATTTATTGCTCGCATGCACTTTTCATTGTGGTCACTGCAAGAAATGCTTGTAAATTGCATCATTTTGATAGATATATGGGCCCGTTTAGTGTGTCTTATATTTTTTCTGTTGTTTCTCATAGCAACATGGATATCAATCCGCCAAATTCATCTTGGATTGTGTGGACAATATATGACCTTGTAAACCTTAAAAAATAGGCCCCGCTATATAAACCTCTAAAAACGTACAAATCCCTTACCTATGGACCTACGGCTTGCTTTATAACCTCCCATGTGGAGCTTCGCTTGAAGAGTGCCTTTTCTACCTGGTAACTAATGAGTTTTGTTCCTTGATGCTAACTCTTTTATCAATTGTATGCTCAGAAATTTAAGAAACACAAAGCTGTCAGATAGCTTAATAAACGAAGCCTATGCTGTCTCTTTCATGCTTGATGTACAAGCATGATATTTGGGATAAACTTTTCCTCTATCTGTTGGCATTATATCTGATTTGCAAATAAAATATAGTGATATGAACCAGATCATATTTTCGTGTAATACTTCTCACATAAATATTCGTAGTCATTTGTTTGCGGTAAAATCCTTGTTCTAAAGGATAGCAGCTTTGTGATGCGGTGCTCCTGCAGGGTCTTCTTTAGCCTCACTTAAGCAAATTTCTGTTAACTGTGCCTTTGATGTACTTGTTGCATCATTTAATTTTTTTATCCATTTTCAGTTTGAATTATATCCTTTAGATGGGTATCTGATTATTATTTATACTAAGCCTCCTTTGCTTCTTTTTCCTGTACAGTATATCTGAACTTTATGGTTTGATTATTTCTAGGCTTCATAATGATTGCCGCTTTATTGCTGTATTGTGAGATCATATGATTGACAGCACAATGGCATCAACTTTACTTGAGGGTCTCCCTAATGAAGTTGCTGTCCAGTGCCTTGCACGGGTCCCATTCTTATTACATCCCATGCTTCAGCTAGTTTGCCGCTCATGGAGAGCATCTGTTCACAGTGGTGAACTTCTCAAAGTTCGGAATCAGATTGGTGCGACAGAAGAACTGTTATGTGTGTTAGCATTTGAACCTGAAAACATGTGGCAGCTTTATGATCCTCTACGAGATAAGTGGATAACTCTCCCTGTCATGCCAACTCAGATTAGGAACATTGCTCGTTTTGGAGTGGCCTCAGTTGCTGGCAAGCTCTATGTTATTGGTGGTGGCAGTGATCGAGTTGATCCGCTTACTGGAGACCATGACAGGATCTTTGCAAGCACTGAGGTTTGGTCTTATGATTCTCTCAACCGTGTGTGGGCCCAGGGGGCTCCAATGCTTGTGGCTCGAGCTATGTTTGCCTGTTGTGCATTGGATGGGAAAATAATCGTTGCAGGGGGCTTCACAAATTGCCGCAAATCGATATCGAAGGCTGAGATTTATGACCCTGAAGCTGACATGTGGGAGCCTCTCCCTGACCTTTGTCAGGCTCATAGCTCTGCCTGTTCTGGACTTGTCATAAAGGGCAAGATGCATGTATTGCATAAAGGTCTACCAACGGCGCAGATTCTGGAAGATGGTGGCAGTTGTTGGGCTGTTGAGGACTTCTCCTGGCTGCAAGGTCCAATGGCTATGGTCGGCGGGGAGCTGTATGTGCTGAGCAACAGCTGTATCATGAAGCAGCGTGGGGAGAATTTCCCTGATAAGATGGTGTCTTGTGCATCTGAATTCCAGAGCAGGATTGGTTTTGGGATGATTGGTCTGGGAGACAGCATATATTTGGTTGGGGGAGTAATTGGACCTGGGCCGAGAAATCAGTGCATCAAGCCGCTGTCTGATGTTGATATCTTGAATGTCACAATTGAGAGACCAACCTGGCGACCTGGATCAGCAATGACACATTGTCAAGGGAGCATTTCTGGGTGTGCTTTGCTGAGGATTTAGCCTCATTCCAGTGCGTGATGCTAGTATCTTGCAGTTGCAGAATTGACTGCAGATGGCTTTTATCTGTCCTATATTTTGTTTTATTTTAAAAAAGGGCTATTAATTATTCTTTGATTTTGCATCGCCTGTTGTAGCATTGAGCACGTGTATTGGTCATGACTCAATGCCAGATTGTCAATCAGATAAATACTATATTTATCATGAATGTGGTAGCAAAAATATTACTTATATGTGCATTTGGAATTGATGTTCTCCCCTGCAGTGGCTGATGCTAGCTTGCTGGTTTGAATCTTTGTGCAGCGTGAACTTCTCCGTGCATTGCAGTTTGGCAACTGAGAATGCCCTATTAAGTTGGAATGGAGACTCAATGTGACTGAAAATAAGAAGAAATTATCACATCAGACGTCAAGGACTGTTCGCAATTTGGGAGGGATTGGTGGGAATCTGGGAAGGTTCAATTTCTTATAATTGTTGGCTATCTGCTAAAATGGCCGGTTGTATCTTTTTTGTTTCTCTAGCTTCAGGACTCAATTGATTGGGAAGGTTCAATTATATATAATTGTTGGCTATCAGCTAAAATAGCTGGCTGCATCTTTTTATAACTAGCATCAGGACCCACTTAGTTTGTAACGCCGGTGAACCAATCTAAAATTTGGTAATGTCAAAACCAAGGAAGGCCAAATCATGGGCAGAAAATGGTGTTTCGATTGAAGCCATACCAATTCGTGGGTAATACTAGAACCTAACGAGGGAAAATTGTTAGGGAACGGATAGAATACGCTAGCATAAATTAAAAAATTTCTACCGTATTCAACCGGGAAATCATGTGAGTAGGGGATCGTAGATCGTTACTACTAGACGCATGATGTAGTAGAAAAAGAGTTGAGTAGATATCAAACTTTGTGCGCGTTCTCGACCAACTCCTACCACAAACACCACATCCTCGATCATCTCCGACCATGAGCATTGTGTCCTCGACCAGTTTCGCGACCACGTAGAGGAAGTAGTCCATCCTCTTTGACCACGAACAAGAAGCCTCAACCACATCCTCGATCACGATGAGAAAGTAGTCAAACCCATCCTAATATCCTTGTCGCCGATCAGCACCTTCCATGGTATTCACACATACAGGGATGGAACATCATACACCAATGTGCTAGTACCACGCACTCGACTAGGGTTTCACAGGAAGTTCGGGATGAGGTGGTAGCCAGGGTTTTGGTGGCGCAATCACCTCATGTGCCCATGACTCCTGCCTCCTCTTATATAAAGTGCGCTAATGGGATTTTAATACACCCTAATGTACCTTTAATCATATTAAATCCCACTTACAGATCCAATCTGCATATGCGATCATCTCTAGAGAAAATCACCAACAATCTCTCACTTGCACTAGAGTTGATTCATGCAAGTTCTAAAGTTAATCCCTTTAAGTGTATGACCCGTTAGGTTCATGGGTAAACAGCCGGAAACCCTTTCAGAATCACAACTCAATACCTAGCAACACATATTGACACCCAAGCACACATAAAGATCATATCGGTTGAACTTTGATATGCACATACACCAATCTCTTTGCCATACGATACCAGTTATGCTCAAGGCGAGATATGTGCCACCCTTGTGATAGCTTGACCATTCACTCGATCAAGTATTGGATTCATCATGATTAACTCTTTAATCGTATTGGTATGATCATTCACTTTCTCAATCTAACTATCTCGAGGGGCTTAGAGATATCTCTCCTGTTATCTAAGAGGGGCAAATTTCATCTTGATCGTTCACATCCCATGACATATTTCATAACATACTTGAAAAGAACCTTTATAACTACCCAGTTACGGAGTAGCATTTGAAAGCCCCTAAGTGTGTTACTACATATTCTGGCATCAATGATGATCCAAGGTCAAAGGATTCTACAGGTACACCATTCAAGACCACAACTAAGGGCACTTCATATAACTGTCCTAGTAGTGTCTCGAGGTTGGTCTGTCTAACCCCATGTTCACTAACATGTACCCATATTATTGATTTGATATCTTCATATCAGTGATCCATGAAACATGATCATCAATCAATACATGTATTGGTTTGTGAACCATTATTGTTCCACGTGATGATATGAAACTAGGAACTATTTTAGAATGACATCAAACAAGGAGTCTCATGAGCAAGTTACATACATGCTGATTAATGTATATAATGATCATTCAAAGAACAGTGTAACAAATTACTCGAGACAACACAAACATAGAAGTGATACAATCATCCCCATGATCGCCTTGATGGCATATCACAAATACTTTTCTACTTGCACTAGAGCCAGTCACATAGGTATCCAATACCTATTACTCGATAGTGCACCTTCTTTCAGAATATAGGATAAGACAAGCTAACGGATCCTATCCGATAGGTATCCAATACCCATTGTATGTATTTACATCACTCCTCCATTCAATTCAAATTGATATATCCATGCCAAAGTGCATGCTCGAATTATGGTGGTACCAATGTTTCGAGTGCTCAAGCAATATGTCTACTATCGATAATAGAGATCCATTGGACTGAACACATTGCAAACCATACATAACTTAGAATCTAACTTTCTAATCCAAGTAATCTCCAATGCGACTTCAAAAGTGGTGGTGTACTTTGCAATAGTTGTAGAGTAGGCAATGATTCTTGCATGAAACATTTCTAGCTCACCGTTCCATCATCTACATAAAACCATATTCCACACCATGATTTCTTTGTTGGTTTGGAATCTAGCATCGATGTAACCATTTACAACGACCTTTTTCTTTCCTCCAAAAACCATGATCACATATTCGTTTTTATCCAGTACTAGAGGATGATATTTCCTGATGACTATGAATAGGACTTGTGATTGATATCAAGATTTTCCTGCTTATCAGGTGTCACAACACGCTGAGTCTTGCAAAGACTAATGCTACATGACATTAGCAAGAAACCTTACTTGGAATCCTGCGTATTGAACTATTTCAATAACTTGTCAATATGCATTCTTCGACTTAATCTCATTAGCCTTTTTTCGGGTATTTTATTCAGGATATCGTGCTCATCAGGTGTCGCCACACACTGATTCTCACAAGTGCCAACACTTTGGCCTCCTTTTATCTATCTCTATAGATCTTTATGCCTATTTATATTGTTTTTCCCATAACTTCATCTTGAAACCATTTCTCAATGAAGATTTGAGAAACTTAATGCATTGGATTGTCATCCTGATCAATAATATGTCATACATATTTATGAGATCAGAAACACAAATGTGCTCCCACTAGCCTTGTTGTAAATACAAGGTTCTAACTCACTCTCGATGGAGTCAAACTCTTTTAACCATCTCATCAAAGTGAAAAATCCAACTCCGAAATGCTCACCTCAATCCACAGATGGACTTTGAAGCTTGCATATAGCTTCTCATCATGTTTAGGATCATCAAAACCTTCAGGCTATATCACATACAAGCCCAACTTAGGTTTCCATTAAAGAAAGTCGTTTTTACATCATAATATACAACATCGCTAGGATGATCTCGATAGACATTAACATTGCGATGGGTAATATATTTCATCATAATCAACACTTTGAATTACCATGAAACTTGTCACCACCAATTGTGCTATAGAGACATGAACATTTCTATCAGCGTCTACCCATTTTTCTTAAAATCCAAGTACACTCAATAGTTTTTATACAATTGGGTGGATCGACCAAGTTCCAAACTTGATTTTCTCTCATGGATTATAATTTGGATCTCATGGCTCCAAGCCATCTCTTAGAGTATAATCCCACCATTGCTTCTGTATAGTCCTTGGGCTCATTATTCTCAAATAATATATCGCGCTGATCTGTGGTAAGGAACATAAACCTCTCAAGTGCACGACTGACCCATTCTGATTGACTTGGGGCTGGTGTCTCCACAATAGATTCTGCAGCATTTCGCATATCCAGCTGTGGTTCAGTAGGAGCTAAGATGCTTTCTGATGATTTCTGAATCTCTTCGAGTTGCACCGTGCTCCCACAAATTTTCTTTAAGAGAAATACTTTCTCCAGAAATACACCATTCCGAGCGACAAACACTTTGTCTTCTTCCCTATTATAGAAATAATATCCTTAGGCTACCCCATAAAGAAGCATTTATCTGATTTGGGAATGAGCTTGTCGAACGTCAAATGTTTAACATAAGTCTCACATTCCTAGAACTTAGGGAAAGGCAGTACGGGACACTTCCCTACCCATATCTCATATGACATCTCCTTCGTAGACTTAAATGGAACCCTATTTAATGTGAAAGCAATAATTTCTAGAGCATATCCCAGAAAGACAATAGAAGATCAAATTGGCTCATCATATACCGAACAATGTCCAACAAAGTATGGTTCATCCATTTAGACACCCATTTCACAGAGGCATGTCATGCGGAGTCAACTGTGAAATAATTCCACATTACTTTAGATGACCATCAAATCATGGCTCAAGTATTCATCTCCATGATTCAATCACTAGAATGTAATTATCTTGCCTATATGATTTTGTACCTCATTCTGAAACTCGTTGAATTTTTCGAAGGATTCAGATTTATACCAAGAACCACTTTTAGCTATAGAGCTCTTCAGCCCACATACATCTGTATGTAGAATACCTAATAACTCACTCGCCATTTCTTCTAGGCTGGTGAAAAGTAACTTAGTCATCTTGCCAAGTTAACAAGATTCGCACATGTCAAATGATTCAAAATCAAATGAATCTTGAAGACCATCTCTATGGAGCTTCTCCATGTGTCTCTTATTCATATGACATAAGCAATAATACCAAATAAAAGTGGGGTCAATCAATGTTATAGGCTCAAATATCCTCAAAATTCATTCACCAATGGATAATGACGGGACCATGTTGTTAGAAAGCTAAAAAACATTTGTCCACAATCCTCTACTTCTAAAGCAGGTTTTATGGTCATAGTCAAGTTAAGATCGGGAAAATAATTATTCTATTCAAAACTCCGAGGGTAATAATGAAGCTACAGTGCCAACCGGCCAACACAACAACCATTTTCTATATTGCCTATGCGTATATCAACTTCACATTTTCATATATCAACTTCACATTTTGCCAAAAAACTCCAATTTGATTCTAGTATTAACTACCCAAGAGTTACAAGAGAAAATAGCAAGATCCAAGTCTATATCAATGGTATCTAGGGCTAGAAGTCATAATTCCTTTCCTTTTCTCAAGAACTTCCAAGTATTCCTGGTTTCCCTTTGAACTATCATCGTATGATCATGGCTCTTTAAGTGCTATGCCCCACTTTTTGAACATGTACACAAGTGAGGCTTTCATGATCAAGTATCTTTTAGCCAAGTCTGGTTCTCCACAAAGCAATATGCCCTCCAATCATATTAAAGTCACATTTAATGTGAGTCAATGGACATAAAGTGAATAATCATGGTGTTTCTCATAAAGTATCTGAGTTACAAGAGAGCATCTTTAAGCTAGTTCATTAAGACAAAAACTTCTAGAACACATCCTTTGCATCATTGAGTGAGAATAATTCCCAATTCAATTTCATATCAATTGTCATAATTTAATCCGGAATTGTAAGGATAACTACTTCCAAAATCTAGAACAAAAATATATACAACACTTCAACACTATGTTTGTGTGTATCCTCCAATAAACAATTGAATTGGGTTTTCAATCCGTTTCCCTCCAACACCATACAATGGGACAAGATCCATTTTCATCTAGGTTCTAGTGAGCTTTGGCATCACTGCTAGAAATCTAGGTGACATACGTAAGAAACACATTGCTAATCATATCTCTGTGTGACTCTTGTTTGTTGGGTGGCATCGAATGCCTTAGCGCCCAACTCCATGTCCCAAAGCCCAAAACTATTTTGATAGCTTTGTTAAGTAAACCAATACTATGTGTGTAGATGTCCGACATTCACCCTATTTGGTTAAGATAAATGATAGCACCCTACTTTGGCAGACCTACCAAGCAATGATCAAAACCTATGTAGGTGCAGCTGTTGGAAGGGCATCAAATACTCTTAATTTTTCTGAGGGAAGCTACTCTATCATGATAATCATATCCACAGCATATAAAACATAAAAGAGTAGTATGATAGGAACAAAAAGCATCACACATAATCATATCGATTGTGACATAGTATGGCCCTTCACATGGTGATCTCCATCACCAAGGTCCTGTCCTTTGGGTCATCATGCTCGAAGTCTCCATGATAAGGTGCTAGTCTATTACACATAATAGCACTAGATGAATTAAATGAGAAAAGAAGCATAAGAAGTCAGCACGCAGACCATTATACAATAATATGACACCCTTTGGCTGTAATTAACCATGACATGTAAACCAAGAAATTACACAAATGCATCACATACATAATAAGGTCATACCAGTCACAAAATTCTCTGGAAAAATGAGTTAAGCGTAGAAACAAATTCTAATGTCACAACGTGAACATGTTATTATAATGATCTATGCGTGTACTAGGAAATACATAGATCATATATATGACATCGTTATGAAAATATCATCGAATTGATCATATCAAGTTGATTCTGAGTCATTTACAATGCCTCAATTTCCACTAGATCAATCATATTGATCATGTGTGAGATTTTTTAGAAATGATGACAACACACACAAACTTGATTTGTTGTCCTTCCAACCATGCAACAACGCGTGCTGTTAGCCCTGATGGTGATTCCAACCGGTAGGGGCAAGTCGCACGTGTGGTCAGGTGGGAGATCAAGCTAATGTTTTCGGTCATGTGATTCCATCAACTCACACCTTATTCTGATCCCAAATTTACCAAACGGTGCATCAACCGATCCATCGCATGAACCGATCACAAGAACAATAATAGATCCTATCTATTACTACCACATATCATCTATATGTGACCAATCTAGATCAAAAACTATGCATGTAGGCTCTGATACGACTATTGGGGAACGGGTAGGCTATGCTAGCACAAACCAAAATTTCTCTACTGCATTCAAGCAGGAAACCATACGAGTAGAGATCATAGATCGTTACCACTAAACGCATGGTGCAACAAAAGAAGAGTTAGAGAGACCAATCCAACTTCATGCACGTTCTCGACAAGCTCTAACCACGGGCACCACGTCCTCGACCAACTCTGACCACAGGCACTACATCCTCGACAAGCTTTGTGCCATGTAGAGGAAGTAGTCAATCATGTTGACTACCTCATTGACCACAAACAGGAAGCCTTGACCATGTCATAGATCGTGATGAGGAAATAGTCAAACCCGTCCTAGCATCCTTGTTACCGATCAGCACCGTAGAAATCGCAATAGTGCCTCTACGGTATGTACAAATACAGGGATGGAATGTCGTACGCCGGTGTGCTAGCACCACGCGCTCGACTAGGGTTTCATAGGGAGTTCGGGAGGAGGTGACAGCCAGGGTTTTGGTGGTGAAATTACCTCATGTGTCCACGGCTCCTGCCTCCTCTTATATAGGGTACACTAATAGACATTTAATCATATTAAAGTCTATCATGACTCTAAACCCTAATGCACCTTTAATCATATGAATCTCACTTGCAGATCCAATCTATACATACGATCGTCTCTAGGGCAAATCACCAACAAAAATGGTGTTTGGATTTTAGTCATACCTCACCAAAATTGTATGGCAACAAGTCATTGAATTTTTTTAGCAGGGGTTTGTACACATGCATTCTAAAAAAATTAAATTGATAGATTCAGAACATGTTCAAACATGTGCACTAAAAATGTTATAATGTTATATGACCATATGTGCAATATAAAGAATGACAAAACAAAGGAACTTAAACTACAAAACATCTGTACAATCTTTTCCATATTTTCTTCTTATTAGTGTACACATACAACCACATAATTTTCACAATTTTGTAAGTGCTCATGTGCTTATATATATACTACATCTATGAATTTGTTAGAATATTTTGAAGTACATAAGTGTACAAACTCACCAACATGCCCATATGCATCTATGTGGATTTTGACTTTTCCTTCTAATGTGTTGTACTCAAGTAATTGTTACTTTTTCTGGTATATATCCTACTAGGTGGGGAACCACATGCCATGGCGCGGGGTGGCCAAGCCCGGGCCTAAAGGGATGCGAGTTGTGCCGTGGGACGACAGGTGGGCTACAAAACATGCGCGCATGGCGTGGCGAAGTATAGAGCCCAAGGACTTGGCGAAGGGGTGAACCGAGGCGAACTGAAGACGGGTAACACCCCGTCTTTTCCATTTTTTCAACTGCTTCTTTCTTTCCCTTTCCATCCGAACAACAATTTACTGAGCATATTAGCATATGACATACGTGTGTATGAGAAGTCATAGAATCATTAACATGTATCCAGTTCACTTAAAAGTCGCGCCCTTGCTGCGCAGGCTCCTAGCGGCGCCATGTCGCCCTTTCTTTCCATTGCTTTCGTACCTGGTACGTGGTGACGTAAAAAAATATTAAGTCAATATTTTTAAAATATATTGATTCAAACTTCTTGTCTTGTGAGAAAAATGTTGAGTCAACATAGTACGAAAAAAAGTTGAACGAACATGTATAGTATCAAACATGTCATGTAAAAAGAAAAGTTAGATTAACATGTCTTGTATCAAACGTGTCATGTAAAAAAAAAGTTGAATAAACATGTATTATTGAAAATTTTGAATAAGAATAGTCTTCTAAAAATGTTTAATAAAAATATTTGTTGAATGTTAATAAAATCTCATAACAGTGTTGAATCAGGGCATATTACATAGATGATCTTGTAAATTATTGATATGCCAATGAAACGTAACAAAAATATTGAATAGAATTTTTCTGACAAATGCTGAACAAATAAGTTTTAAAAAATATTTAATAAATAAGCAATAGGAAGAAATGTTGAATGAACATGCCATTTGTAAGTTGGCCAAAGTAGTATTACATGTCAAGAAATTTTGCTAACAACGCAAATATAAATTAGTGGAGACAACCGGGCCACTCTAAAAACAAAAGTCTAAGCACCCTAGCTCAAAAAACAAACTCATGTTCGATTAACTCATTAGAGAAGAAAAAAGAGAAAAAAAGAAAAAAAACAGGACAAAGGGAAAAAAGACTGCCTAATTTCTTGGAGCGGGCTGGGCCACGTACCGTTAAACACAAGAAAAATATTTGTGGCAGCCAATAAGCTCGTGAACAAGAAGCGAGCTATGGCAAAAGCAAATTGATGAAGAAAAAAGACAGAAGCTAGTCCGGCCGACTGGGATAGGAGAACTAGGTCACGCGGAATGGTCCACTCTATTGCCGTTTGTTAGGAGGATGATAATAAGGTGTCACCTGTAAAGTGTTTTTGGAAGGGTGATAATAAGGTATCGTCAATCCAACAGATGACACCTTCATATCATCCAAAGGGTGGATGGACAACATCTTTGTTGGAGCACGAGTTCATCTTGCCCCAGCAAGTACGACGATAGTTTCTTCTAAGGAGGAGACTCAAGCTTAAGACGAATTTTAAGAAGAAGAAACACCACGGATGTATTAATGGTAGAAAAAATGGGTCAATCTGGGGGGAGTATCACAGCGTGACTTAGTATTCTTTCCACCTCTGTGTCTTTCTGCCGTCTTGCCCGTCCCCCGTTTAGCCCAGGCGACCATGGCTCCTATTTATAGGGCTGTGCGTAGCTTGACGTACAAGTTATCATAATGTACAAATATCATAATGTACAAATATCATAATGTACAAATATCTAGGATCTGACCGAATTACTGGGCCTTATCCCGGATAACTACTTTCTACCCTACCTGGGAGATAAATATCCACCGTAGTTACTATCGTGGTTCCTGCCCTCTGAAGGCGACGAGTTGGTCGTCAATTGCGGCCCAACGCTGCACTGTTAGGGGTGTCAGGATAGCCTCCATTGCGCTGGGGTGTCAGAGCGGCGTCCACCAGCCTAGGTGTTTAATGCCGGTCACTTTCTTGTAGGCAAAGCATGACTGGTGCTCCCCTTTCAGTAGATATTTCCTGAGGCCTGATGACTCACCCTGTAGCCGCCGGGAAGCTGGCCCGTGTAGCTGGAGACGGGGGCCTCGGGAGGCATGGCTCCGGGAGGTGAAGGCTTCAGGAGGTAGGACTCCGGATGGCTGGGGCTTCGGGAGGCTGAGGTTTCGGGAGACTGAGGTTTCAGGGGGCCAGGCTTCGGGAAGCCGGGCTGGTTAAGCTAAGGGAAGGCTTTGCAGGCATGAAGAGGTGGCGCGAAGGAGCTCGATGGCTTCGGAGGTCGAGCCTCTTGTTGAGGGTCCAGAGATTAAGGCTCTAGAGGGACCTGGATAGTAATCTTCAACCATTATCGTCAAGTTGGTTTATTTTTCCCCAATAGTATCCCCTCATTCTAGGGCCCCGATGTTTCTGAGGGGGGAGAGGATGTAGAGGAAAACCATCCCTAGCCTGTTATTGTATCAAGCATGCGCGATAGCAAACCGTGGGTGTCGATGGCGAGGCCCAAGGCTGATGGCGTACTGGCGGTGGCGATCTGCTCCGAAGTTTTGTTGGAGCTGGTGTGTGCGGTGTCGGGACCCCGGGCCAGAGGGGCGTCGATGGAGGTGGTGTACTCCGGGGTCCGTGCTGAGGCCGATACAAGCTATCCGGATTGCTTTAGTAATGGTTCTTCTTGCCTTTTGAGGTCGCCAGAGTAGAAATTACGTGTAGGATCGGGGGACCCTACGCGTTTGCCTGGTAGGATGAGATGTGCCACTGCCGTTTTCTGACTGGATAATGTGGGGGGTCGTTTAGGGTCTTGTGCCCACGCCCCTGTCACACGCCGCAAATAGTCTAGGTTATTAATGTGACGGGACGTCCATGCGAGAAATGAGGCATTTGTAGTGGAACGCTGCCATGTGCTAGCGGAACGACCAGGGTATGGCCACGGTCCCCTCAGGCATTCAATGGGGGACACCATTGCGTCGGTTCCGCTTCATCTCCCGAGCTTACGTGGCTGCTTGGCCTGGGTATAAAGCTGCGGTCACCGAGCTAGATTCTCCATAGCCCTAGGAGTGAGCAGTTAACCTTGACTTGAGTATGACATTGTCTTCCTCATCCTCTTTGGAGATGTCAATGATCTCAACAGCTTCTTCGGGAGTGGATCATTTCGATCGTCGGCAGAGGCACCGGTGGCCATGCTGCTTCCACCTCTGCATGGGAGGCGACTGCCTGCCGCTCCGGCCTGACCCTTGGCTTGGGAGGCCACGCCCGTCGGGATCATTAATATCTCCGACGACGATAAGGAGACCGACGGTGACTTTGACAGCGAAGGATGAGGCTGGGAAGCGAGAGAGATGGCCTTGCCGGTGACCTCCTCGGACTCTTCTTTGTCCTCTGACAGCTTGGGAGCCGGCTACTGTATCGGCCACCGCAGTGGTAGGCCGCAGATGAGGGGCATACACTGCCCCATGCGTGGCCCCTACTGGGACCCGTAGGAGGTGAAGGCTGTCTTCTGGGGGTAGCTCTTAGTGAAGTCACGAGACATTCGTGTCTCACGATCGTCTATGGCCTTGCTGCGGGCCCATGGCTTGACCTGGTCACCTTGTACTCTTTCTCCCCTTGGTTTGCTCTATCGAGGTCTACCTCCTTCATAGCAATCTCTGTACTGTCGCTTTTGTATGTGTCCTCCGGATGTACTAGTTGTTTGATAATATAATATGAACCTTCGGGGACAATCGTGTCTCTTTCTGTATCGGAGTGCAAGGGGATCTTTCAAACGGGTGACCATATGTATGTGTGTCTTTGTGCCTTCGAACCATACTTCTTTGTCCCCTTCATAGGCGATGGCTAGTTTTTCACATGACCGAGGTACCGAGCCTTCACATAGATCATCTCTGGTTTCGTCTCTTCTGGGGGAGAGGTGGCCTTGGGAAACTGGTGGTTGTAGATACGTAAGGTAACTAAGGAGGGCTAAGTGAAGCAGTGGCGACCTCGTTGTTCCCGGTTATTGTGTACTCCTCGGGCTCGGCACTGGTAGGGCCTTCTTCCAAATTTGTTCCAGATTTCTGACGCAGCGACCCCTTCGACCCTTAGCCGTTGCCTAGCCCTGGAGGTACTCTGTCCGGAGCCTAGCGACGACGTGTCAGAGGTGAAACTGAGGGCCCGGTGGGAGAGGTGGTTCGCGACACCCTCGGCCCTTTTTCGTTGCCCTGCTCCGGAGTTACTCCGTCCGGAGCCTGGCGACGGTGTGTCATAAGCGAAGCCGAGGGCCAGGCAGGAGAGGTGGTCCGTGACCCCCTTGGCCCTTAGCCGCTGCCTGGCTCTAGAGGTACTCCGTCCGGAGCCTGGCAACGGTGTGTCAGAGGCAAAGCCGAGGGCCAGGCGAGGGAAGTGGTTTGCGACCCCCTCAACCCTTAGTCATTGCCTGGCTCCAGAGGTACTCTATCCAGAACCAAGCGACGGTGTGTCAGAGGCAAAGCCGAGGGCCAAGCGGGGGAAGTGGTCTACGACCCCCACGACCCTTAGTCATTGCCCGACTCCAGAGGTACTCCGTCCGGAGCCTGGCGACAGTGTGTCAGAAGCGAAGCCGAGGGCCAGGCGTGAGAGGTGGTCGGCGACTCCCTCGGCCCTTAGCCACTACCCAGCTCCGGAGGTACTCCGTTCGGAGCCTGGTGATGGCGTGTCGGAGGCAAAGTCGAGGACCAAGCAAGGGAAGTGGTCCGCGACCCCCTCGGCCTTTAGTCGCTGCAATGAATTTGCGGCCTCTGCAATTGACAGTCGAGAGTTCCACTATGTTTCCCGTGCCACATAGAGTGGGATTTTATTAAATGTCAGTATAATTTTCACAAAATGATGTATGAAATGTGTCTTTTAAAGGAGGTGGTAGGGTAATGATTTTACCTTGGACCATACGTGTTTGAGTCACGCGGGTCATACCTTCCCTGTAGGGAGGGGGATTTTATACCCCTTTAATCTGTTTGTTGTGCCCTTTGGAGGCCAGCGGGTTTCATACCCCTTCGGCACGGAGGCATTTGCCTTCAAGATGCCAGGGTACTCTTCCTGTCAGGTCCTTGCAGAACCTTTCCACCCGGCGGAGTTTTCGAAAAACATCCCCATTTGCGGGGGCTTTTGAAAGTCTCTCCGTTTTGGTGGAGGTTTGGTAAACTCTCCATGGTGCGGAGTTTTGGTAAAGCTCTTCATTTTTGCTGGAGGTTTTGTAAAACTCTCCATTGTGCAGAGGTTTTTGGATGTCTCTCCATTTTGGCGGAGGTTTGGTAAAGCTCTCCGAGGTTTTGTAAAACTCTCCATTTTTGCCAGAGGTTTGGTAAAGCCCTCTATTGTGTAGAGGTTTGGTAAAGCTCTCCATTGTACGGAGGTTTGGTAAAGCTCTCAAGTGTGCGGAGGTTTGGTAAAGCTCTCCATTTTTGCTAGAGGTTTTGTAAGACTCTCCATTTTTGTCAGAGGTTTTGTAAGGCTCCCTGTTTTTGCTGGAGGTTTTGTAAGGATCTTTGTTTTTGTTGGAAGTTTTGTAAGACTCTCCGTTTTTGCTGGATTCGTAAGACTCTATTTTTTTTTGGAGTTTTTGTAAAACTCTCCGTTTTTGTCGAAGGTTTTGTAAGACTCCATTTTTTCCGGAGGTTTTGTGAGACCCTCCGTTTTTGATGGACGTTTTGTAAGGTTTTCCATTTTTGCCAGAGGTTTTGTAGGATTCTCCGTTTTTGTCGGAGGTTTTGTAAGACCCTCTATTTTTGCTAGAGGTTTTGTAGGGCCCTCCGTTTTTGCCAGAGGTTTTGTAAGGCTCCTTGGCATATATTAATGCCAAAGGCCCTACACACTATCGGAGCTATGCAATACCTTCCAGGAAACCTAGGTAGTCTTGCCTTCCAGGTGACCTAGGCATGCTACGCTCGCGGTGTGTAAGCTTGTCGTGCTCCCGAGGAAACGTCCGGGGTGCACCGCAACACTGTCCACCAATGATGTGCCCTGGCACATGGCATTTATACGATTGAAGCTATGTAATACCTTCCAGGAAACTTAGGCTTGATGCCTTGGTGGTGACCTAGGCATGCTGCGCCCATGGTATATAAGCATGTCGTGCAACAAGGATTCCATGCGACAACATTCCTCAGAGCACTGCATCCTCACATCAGGGCCATCCCCTGATATGCGACATCCACACACTATCGAGGCTACACAATACCTTCCAGGAAACCTAGGCAGTCTTGCCTTCCAGATGACCTAGGCATGCTACACCCACGGTGTGTGGGCTCCACTGCCTACCAGGGCAAAGCCTACCCTCCAGGAAACCTTTTCAGGTGACCTTGGGTTTAGGCAAGCAATGCTTACTAGTGCGTGGCCTTGTCACGCCTCCAAAGAAATCCTTCGGGGGTGCCACAACTACATTACCAAGGAAGTCCCTTGATAACCGGCATCTACACACTATCGAGGCTACACAATACCTTCTAGGAAGCCTAGGCAGTCTTGCCTTCCAGGTGACCTAGGCATGCTACACCCGTGGTGTGTAGGTGTGTCGTGCAACGAGGATTCCTTACGACAGCATTCCTCAGAGCACCGCATCTCCACCACCGAGGACATTCCCCGGGGCATGGCTTCGACACCCGAGGCTATGCAAATGCCTTCCAAGGCACCCTAGGCATAATCTGCCTTCCAGGTGACCTAGGCATAAGCAGCGCTCGCGATGTGTGGGCCTCACTATCTACCGAGACTACCCAATTTCTTTTAGGAAATCTAGGCAGTCTTACCTTCCAGGTGACCTAGGCATGCTATGTCTGTGGTACGTGGGCTTGTCACGCCACCTGAAGATGTCCCACAGGTGGCGTCACAACATGGTCTATCAAGGAAATCCCTTGATATGTGGCAACTACACTTCGGAGTCTGCACAATGCCTTCCAGGAAACCTGGGCAGACCCGCTCCCTAGTCGACCTAGGCACGATGCATCTGCGGGTGTGTAGGGATTTTGCATGGTTATACTAGCTAAGTTTTGTAGTCTACTGTTGGCAATAAGAAGCTGACTGTAGTATAAAACATAGCTAGGTTATATAACTATTCATGCTAAATGAGGATGTAACTTAAGTTCTACTGCTTCTACCTAGTGACTATCTATTGCAAAAGACTTCTAGCAGTAAGGTTGGAGGCCTCCAACATACTCTAACCTTGGTGTATGAAAGATAGATCATTAGGTAAACTGTTGATAGTTAACAGTGGGCGTACCTTTATAGGAATAAGGTCTCTATTGTGAGGCTTGGAGGCCTCGAAGCCTGTGGCTAGGCCGAGAGAGGTGGTGCTTGACCCTCTCAGCCCTTAGTCATTGCTCGACTCTAGAGGTAATCCGTCCGGAGCCTGGAGACAACATATTGGAGGTGTAGTCAAAAGCTAGTCGGGAGAGGTGGTCCTCGACCGCCTCGGCCCTTAGGTGTTGCCTGGCTCCGGAGGTAATCTATCCGGAGCCTGGCGATGGCATGTCCCTAACTTAGTTCTCATTGTTGGATACACTACCGTTAGTAGTAGGGTTGGTAGTGACGGTGCAGGGTTGAGGGGCCAGGGATTTGCCCGGGAGTTTGCCTCAGGCCTCTGAACCCTGCGTCATCCTTCGCTGGCTCCTTCTATGGCCAGGTATCCTGCTTGCCTTCCGAGGTATTCCTCCCGGAAGGTCATGAGGGTGCGGCAGTTGTTGGTGTTGTGGCCGCGCCCTGATCCGTGCAAGATGCACCCGTTTACTTCCGGCGGCACCAGAGCTTGGAGTTGTCATTGGGGTCACTGCCGAAGGTGGTGTGTCACGGAGCCTGTGGTTTCCCCAGGATCTCCTTCCCCATTGGGAGACTATCGAGGCTGCACGGTGAACCAGCAGCCAAAGTGGTTCTGACTATGCCTCCCCAGACGAGGTGGGCTTGGGGTTCCCTGCATGCAGTTGGTGTTGCGAGGGCGGTGTCGGAGGCGCTGCCAGGGTTTGCACACCCTAGAGCCCTGCGTCTCCTTGGAACCCTCTTTCGTCAGAGGGGGCCAAGGAAGACACTGGGGGGATAGACTTTCCGAAGATGTTGGCTCGCTCGGGGTATCCTAGGTGTTGTCGAAGGGGATACTTTGGGACCAAGCCCAAGAGGAACACTCCTTGGTTGGACCACCTAGAACCACTGGAAGGCGGCCTGCTTGGCTGTGGCTTCGGCGGCGTCCTCTCCTGAGGCGGCGAGGTCTTCGTCGTGTAGAGGCTGGAAGGCCTTCGCGCCGTCTGGAGTTCCTGTACCGACCCAGGGTTGTGGGTTGGCCAAGGTTAGAGGAACGCCGTCCCACAGGGCAGCGGGGCTAGAGCATGCATACGGTGTGCATGGCTAAGACAGCCATGCATATGGTTGCATGCTTGGAACGGTGGGTATGACGGTTTTGGCTAGCACTTTCGTGGTTTTCCTGGTGGATTCCTACCTCTTTTTAGCACTTCGTGTTCTTTCACCTCTGTGTCTTTCTGCCGTCTTCTCCATCCCCCATTTAGCCCAGGTGACCATGGCTCCTATTTATAGGGCCGTGCGTAGCTTGGTGTACAAGTTATCATAATGTACAAATATCTGGGATCTGACCGAATTATTGGGCCTTATCCCAGATAACTACTTTCTACCCTACCTGGGAGATAAATATCCACCGTAGTAACTATCGTGGTGCCTGCCCCCTGAAGGCGGTGACTCGGTCGCCAATTGCGGCCCAACGCCTCACTGTCAGGGGTTTTAGGATAGCCTCCATTGTGCCAGGGTGTCAGAGCGGCATCCACCGACCTAGGTGTTTAATGCAAGTCACTTCCTTGCAGGCAAAGCATGATCGGTGCTCCCCTACCGGTAGATCTTTTTTGAAGCCTGATGACACACCCTGTAGCTTCCGGGAAGCCGGCCCGAGCAGCTGGAGACGGGGGCCTTGGGAGGCATGGCTCCGGGAAAGTGAAGGCTTCGGAAGGTAGGACTTCGGAAGGCCGGGGCTTCGGGAGACTGAGGTTTTGGGGGTCCAGGCTTTGGGAGGCTGAGCCTTCGGGAGGCAGGGCTGGTTAGCCAAGGGAAGAGGTGGCGCGAAGGAGCCCGATGGCTTCGGAGGTCGAGCCTTTAGCTGAGGGTCCGGAGATCAAGGCTCCGTAGGGACCTGGATAGTAATCTTCAACCATTATCCTCAGGCTGGTTTATTTTCCCCCAAAAATCTTGGTGTCGTTCAATCAACAGGTGACATCTTCCTTGGGTTTGTTGTTTGCTAAGTTTGGGGTTTCGCTGTGTTCATTTTGGTTTGCGCCAAAGTTAGCGTTATCTACCAGTCAGCATCCGATGTTTTTGAGATATTTTGATATGTGGAATTGTTGTAAAAGGATAGTTGAACATGGTAATTTTAATCGGAGCAGCAACAGACACGATGGTATGTATTGTACTTAATCATTGTAACCTATTCATGTATCACTGAGTGCAACATTGGTATTTTCCCTTCCTTACAGATTCCGATCCTACCTCATGCACCCGACGTGCCCTCTCACGCTTCCTCTCCCTCTCTACCTCACGAGGCTCCTCCCTAATGCGGTTCTGCTCCTCCTTCATCTTCTGCTGCTCCTCTAGAATGCATTTGTGCTAAGCCTCCCTTCTCTCGTCAGCTTCTATTTCATGGGATTGTCTCCAAGCAGACTGATGCTGATTGTGTAGGAGGAACACATATGCTAGTGATTGCTCAATATTCAGCCACTATAGGAAAGTCATATAGTGGTGACGAAGACTACTACAAGACCAAAATGTTTAGTAGTAAATCACATTTTTATTTGAAGTAGTTTGGCCAGAAGTGTGTACCTGACGGCGGTAGCCACCATGGATGCTACTGATGAGGACATCACTCCTTCGGATACACACAAGGTAAACTCATTCCTTGCTATTCATACTTTCTAGGTAAATATGGGATGCTGTAACACCATGATTTTCAGAACTTACAACTTTTTAAAATTTTCCAACATTAGTAAATAGCTTCACCAGTAGAATAGGTTTAAAACCTATTTTCATAAACAATCAATCCATATAGGTTATTCTTTTGTGTGCATTGCATGTTGAGTTTTGCTATGTGTATTAGAATTCTTTTTCCTTTTCTTTCTCTTTGGCGTTTTGAGTGAAAAAGATTTTGAAAAGGTTTTTACAAAACTTAGTAGTAAATTAGTTAAGAATCTTAATGGTTGGAATTCAAAATATTTGAATTCATCATCTATTCAATCCTAGGTTATACCTGATTCTTCTCTAGTTTAATTCAAATCTAATCCAAATCCTTGTTAAAGGCCAATCTCTCCTCTTTCTAAAATTCTACCCAAATCCAAATTTAAATTCTTTATCTACTCCCATTCTTGTTCAACCTCATTTTTTGTTTCTCTCAAATTCCCTCAAAGCACAATTCAAATTCAAACCCTATTCAAATTTCTCTTTAAAAGTTTTTTTCTAAAAGCCTAGATATGCCTAAGGTATCAATGGACCCAATCCTGCCCAAGTCAAAGTTCTTGGCTGGCACACAAGTCATCTACATCACACAAATTATCTAGAAGGCTCAACACAAAGGATCCAAGAAATCTGTGGATATTCATGAAGTCCTGGACAGCCTCATCTTCCCATGCAGTTTTAAAGTTCAAGATGGCCAAAAATGCAAATCTTGACAATACCAAAGTTGTAGGTCTCATCAAGAGATTTGATTTGAACATATGGAAGTCCCCTTTTGGATACTAAAGATGTAGATCTTTTTTAGTACTACAATTTATAGTCTAGAAACTTCCAATTTGGAGTTCGGACGGTGGAGATATCGTCCTCGAAATAGAGAGTTGCGAAAAAGAAAATCCTAACTGACTCGAACTCGAACTTGGACACCACATCAGCTAGCCGCCCCTAGCCCAATAAATGGTGTTGCACATCCTCCCCTACCCCGTTTTCATGCCTCTAAGCCCTAGCCACCATAGCTGCCCTGTCTGTGCGTCGCCGCCGGTGCCGTCGTTGTCTTTGCGAATCCTCCTTCCCTGATCGTCAAAGAAAGGTGAGGACCCCTCCTTATCCTTCCTTAGCCCTATTTTACCATCATACCAAGTCTCTAGCCAAGCCTATCCACGGCCAAAGCCCGATTTACGCCTCCACGATCATCGCCATCACGGACAGCTGTGCCATCGCCGATTGGCATCGATGTTCCTGACTGACCAGAGGTGAAATCACCATCCCTATCACCAGCGCATGACCCATGTTGTTGACCATGCTGTCACCAACCGTTTTGTCCAGTGGAGCATCCAAACCACCGAGATCAAGGTCGACATGCCTGCTGTCTGATTTCTGGACATGTTATGTGCATGCACCGAGTTTTCTGTCATGTTTCCCGTCAATCTGGAAGTCGTATGTATGTTGCATCTATGTCACGACATGTCCCATGAAGTATTCTATGTGATCCTCAGCGACTTTCATTGGGTGTGCAGCAACTCGACTAGAACGTGATTGCCAACCGCAGCATTCACAACCACAACCCATTTCATCTCCACTTATCGTTCTTCCCCTTAGGGGATGATCTACCCAAAACCAAACTATAGCATTATGTTCCCAGTATATATGAATGTCTCTATTCAAACATTTTCTCTAATTTCAAAGACAATCTCTAGGAATGAGTGCATATTCATCGTTGCATCTAGACACTACCATGATCGAAGTTGTGAGCGTTTATCGCTGTTTTGCCGTTACCTTGGACGACCCCTTCCAAAACCAACCAAACCTTTTAGTTAGCCTTTCCATGTTCTATGTATGCTTCCCTATTTCACTGAAACACCACTAAATCCCAACATCGATGTCAGTGGCCATGTGCCCGATTACCGTCTACGACGAAACCCGAGCCACCACTGCTACGTAGAGTCACTGGTAGTATCCTTAGCCCAGAAGTGCAACCTCCGGCCTTTTTGATCTATCATAGGTGGTCGAGACTAGACCTCAACGCATCCATTCTTTAATCCAAGATGATGCTTGCATAAAATGCTAAGTTAGCACCACATCATCCTCCTTAGCAAGACAACGAAGTCTAGTCAACACTATATTTCTTGAACCTTCTGCAATAATGTTGTCAAGCCTGACACAATAATTGTGTGATAATGCCTATTCCCATAGGAAGATAACTCCAGTAAACCAACCTTTACTTTTCAACCTAATCTATCTCCCAAAAGTTTGTTCTCTTTCATTCTAACTCTAATTTAGGTGATTCTTGTGTCTATATTCTTCTAAAATCATATTTATCCAACCATAGTATTTTTAAAGTGTTTTGATGATATTTGGTGTATTGTTCTTAGTTTTGTTACGTTCTTTTCCGATGTGTTTCGAGAGCAGACAAAGTGCAGTTCAAGAATCACAAGGACCAAGTCTTTGAAGAGCCTGAGCAATAAGTTGGAAGAGGTCGGTGTCCTTAAACATTTTGATCCTAGTTTTTTAAATGTGTTCTTTATTTTAAACATGCATGCTATTAATTCTAAATCCTATTTATTTATATACATTCCTTGTCGCCTAGTTGACAGTAGTGGTTATGAAGGGTAGTTTATGCTTAGCTTTGCACAATGGTATGAATTGGTTGTTGCTTAAACAAGACAAATGAACTGTGCAACTATGAGTTGGGAAATTTTGGTAATGGTATAGCAATATGGAACCTTAGACCTTGAGAAAAGATGTGTTGGTGATGGTGTATAGAGTTATGTTGTTGGTTTGGCATCTACTCAAGTGACCTAAGTAAGGACTGGTTCGTGGACGACAACCCAAGGAATTTCATACCAACTACGAGACCTGGTATGGGACATGCCTGACCTATCAATTAGTGGATTCCAGTATTGTGCGTACCAAACTGTAAGTGTGGATGTGTGGAAACAAATAAGGCTAGAACCATTTGGTTAATGGTATAAGTTGTGTGGTGGAAGGGAATAGTGAAATCTTTCTGGAGCTACAACGCGTAAAAGGGAGCTTCTAGGTGGTGTAAAAGCCACTTTGACGGTGGTGAAACCTAGCAGGTGTGCACATACTGATGAAACTTTGTGACGGCCTTGTAGTAACTTTTCGTGCGACACACCATAGGCATGTGTTAACTGCTTGGCCGGCACGGCAACAAGGAAATCAGGACTCCTTGTGAAAGCTAGACAACCTATGCAAAGTGTAAAATCTGATATATCAGTCGTGCTCATGATCATGAGAGACTTGGATCCTCACATGATTAGTTGGTTTGGTTGGATGGTTCTTTGTTACCTGTGGAGGGTATCAAGTCGGATGCTTTGGGAATCTGAAGTGATTTTCATGAAGTTGAGAAACATACAAAGATGTTTCTAGGAATTGGAAGTTTGGTGATAAATCACATAATTAAATAGGATGCTTTTATAACTCTACATTAGCTTAGTTGGTATTTATGCAAATTTAACCTGTTATAGCATATTCCTTTATTTAAGCTGGCATGTCATTTACTTTCGACACTTGCAGAGTACGACATATACTCACACTTGCTATTTCCATCAAAATGTACATCAATCACTGCTTGTACAATGAGGAAGAACTAGACTACTTCGCCGACGAAGATGAAGATTGCTAGACTGGTGGACCCCCGGTTGATTGTCTGTGGAGGATGGGAGCTTCGCTATGTTTTGCTAGTGTGCTTTAGTTAAAGACTTTGAGGTCTTTCTATTTGTTTAAGTTAACGTTGTAATATTGGTACTGTTTGTGATGCACTAATGAAGTCACTGTATGTATGAAACTTGATCTTGGCATGCATGTGGTTTACATATGGTTTTGTCCATTTATAAAACCAGGTGTGATAGAGGTGGCATCAGAGCCGTATCGACCGTAGGATGCAAGCCTAGATAGAATGGTTGTGATATAAAGAATTATTATTTAGAACCTATTTTGAAAAGCTATCTCCTTGCTTTTCTAGTCTCTCTAGTTCTACTTTCTCTACATGGTTATTTCAATCCATTGAATAAAGTGAAATTCCAACGTTCTCTTTTTCAAAACTTTTAGTTGTTGAACCAATCCCAATTACTCTGATTGAGAAGGATGCTTATGAACATCTCACTTGACGCGTCTACCTTGAATGAAGATTCAGATGATTAAGTGAAGACCCTTCACTACAAGGAAGAATTATCTACCACAACACTGAAGACATGAGGATCTACCTCTGTGCCGCTCCTAGCTTTAGTTTTTCGAGTTATAGGAGGACTTTCCCTATTCCTCATAAATGTTAGAATGATGTGAGTAGTGAGTAGTGTGTTTGTGTGGTGTGCCATGAGTGATTTGGATTTTCTATTTGAGTGCTGGAGTGCGATGTGGGTTGCTTTAGCATCTGGTAATAGTGACATTTCTTATATATCTCTATAGTAATAGTATAGCTAGGTTTTCTCCATCTAGTCCTTTCTCTTCTTGCCCCAACCTTCCTCTTCAATCCTTACCAGATGGTGAGCACAAAGAAAGACCAGTATGGTGAGGACACAAACCCCAACAACATTGGCAACAACGAGCATACACCGCAATAGTTCAACAAGGAGCAAATTTTAGCAACAGAGACTCAGATCCTCCAAAATATGGCTCAAAATATGGAAAGATTGCTATAGATCACTAAAGCTCTGAGTGAAGAAGACAAACATAGTCAGCAGGACAATAGGAAAAAGAGGAAGATACCATTCCAATTAGGGAAGTAATGCATGTTCCCGTGTGTCAACTCAAACTCCTCAGTAAGGGCCTATGCTCCATCCCAACAATCAGTATAGGCCTGAACCCCAAGCACCTGTTCAACACTCCAATTATTAGACACCCTGTTCTACTCTGCTTGCCACTCCTCAAGCCAAGAATAGCCTAGATACTCTTCAAGCAAAGGATGTTTCTATTGTGGAGATGAAGAACACTATGTGAATAGGTGTCCTAAGAAGTCTCCAAATCAGGTCAACACCAACACTTTGAAGCCTACTCACTCTCAACCCAACCTTGTAATTGAAGTCAGATGCCCTCTCAGAACAATTGTGGGCAACAGAACATCAGGACGCAAAGCGGTCCTCAAGATCTTAGCATCAGCGATTGGATGATCACCTACAATGAATTTCAATGAACAGGGCCAAATGTTTCAAGAAGTGTGAAAACCAAGCTGGTTCAGTGCAACAAGGCAATCCCGTCAGTCAAGAAAAGAATAATACAATAGAAAAATCTCTCCTCCCATGCCCCAACATACAGGTTCCCCATTCTAGAAATCTGGACGGAAACAATCCCTATGATGCACCTGCAAGGAAGGCATGTTTTTGTTTTGGGAAAGAAAGATATTATGCCAACCAATGTACCTTGAGGATTCTTGTTCGTGATGCTAAGAAAGTGTGTTTACACTATGGAGATGAAGGACACTTCGTCAACAAGTGCTCCAAGAGGTACCATGCTTGGCACAACAAGAAAGTAGTGTGTTTCCACTCTGGAGGAGAAGGATGTTATGTCTACAGATACCCTAAGCAGCTTTCAGCCCAGAACCAGATCAACCCTCAACCCCAGATGAAAACCTTAGTTCAGCATTTAGGCCGTCACGACGTTCAAGAAAAAACCCAAGATAGTCAAGCTCAATAGGATATTGTTGAGACCAAAGAAGCTTAGAAGGCATAAGAACATCCCTTGTGATGCATTCTTTGATCAACTCTGTAATATAGTCTCCAAAATTGATTATATTTTCCTTCATAGACTCAAATTCTAATTTAAGTAACACCTTATCAATGTCAATGATAAAGTTTTCGGAAAGAAACAAGAGTAAGATGTGTATGCTTTAGTTCAAACCTTTTTAAGTGGGGTAGACTTTTGAGCCAATCTATTGGTTCTGGAATCTAAAGACCCAGATGTTATTCTTGGAAGAGGCTAGTTAGCAAGAGTAAAGAAGTAATAAGGTGTGCCAAAGCAAAGAGAGTACTCAGAAGCTACATTTCGATCCTAGAAGTGACTATCAAGAACAAGTACCCTTTCCTCGAGAATTAAGATAGTGTTGGGGGAAAATAGACTAGCCTTGGATAATGGTTGACGATCGCTATTAAAGGTCCCTCTGGAGCCTTCGGCCTCTGGACTCTCAGCAGGAGGCCTGGCCCTCAGAAGCTGTGGGCCCTTTCAGACCACCTCTCTGGCACATACGTGGCCTTCCAAAGACTCAGAACTATAGCAAGTCCCTCTAGAGCCTTCAGCCTCCAGACTCTCAGCAGGAGGCCTGGCCTTCAGAAGCTGCGGACCCCTTCGGACCACCTCTACGGCACATACGTGGCCTTCCGAAGACATGGAGCTACAACACGTCCCTCCAGAGCCTTCGGCCTCCGGACTCTCAACAGGAGGCATGGCCCTCATAAGCTATGGACCCCTTCGGACCACCTCTCTAGCACATACGTGCCCATCAGAAACCTAAAGATGCAGCCGGACTCTGGAGATAATATCAGGGAAGAAAAGCTCACCCTTGTGTAGCCAACCCGACGCGAGGTGACAGGCAATTAATGCAGTGCAAGTGGTGCTTATCCTGATACCCTAGCGCAATGAAAGTCATCCTGACAGCCCCGGTAGTGCGACGCTGGGCCGCAATTGGCAACCGGCTCACCCCTCAGGGGGCAGGCACCACAATAGTTACTATGATAGATATTTATCCTCTATGCAGGGTAAAAAGTAGTTATCCGGGATAAGGCCCAGTAATTCGGTCAGGTCCTAGATATTTATACATCATGATAACTTGCACACTAAGCTACGTACCACCCTATAAATAGGGGGTAGTGGTCATCTGGCAAGGGAGGTCAGAAGGAGAACGCTCAAGGCAACACATAGTACAGAAAGGTGCCCAAGAGCTAAACCACGCTGTGATATTCCCCCCAAACTGATCCTTTTTTCTACTATCAATACATTTGTGGTGTTCCTTCCTCTCAAACTTCATCTCAAACTTGAGTCTCCTCCTTAGAAGAAACTCTTGACGTACTTGTTGGGGCAAGACGAACTCTTGCACCAATAGCACGCCATCTGTTGGGATATCGAACAAAAGTGCTAAAGAGAGGTAGAAATCCACCAGAAAAAATACCAACGTGCTAGCTGCCATATACACCGTTGCAACCATGCAACCATATGCGTGGCTGTCTCAACCATGCACACCACGTGTACCCTCCAGCCCCGATACCGTATGGGACAGTGTTCCTCCGGCCTTGATTGACCCAGAACCTTGAGTCGGTACAGAAACTCCAGATTGCACAGAGCCCTTCCAGCCTCTGCACAGCGACATCCTCGTAGCACCAGGAGAGGTCGCAGTCGAGGTCGCAGCCAGGTAGGTCGCTTTCGAGTGGTTCTGGCCTGTCAAAACCAGCAATGTTCCTGCCAGGACTTGGTCCCAAGGTATCTCCTTTGATAGCACCTAGGAGAGCAAACATCTTCGAAGAATCTATCTACCCAACATCCTCCTCAAGCCCCTCTGGCGAAAGAGGGTTCCGAGGAGGCATAAGGCTCCGGAGTGCGCTGACCCCGGCAGCGCCCCCGACGCAGCCCTCATGACGCCAACTGCATGCAGGGAACCCCAAGTCCACCTCGTACAGGGAGGCATAGTCGGAGCCACTCCGACTCCGAAAACCAATTCACCAAAGAACCTCGACGGTCTCCCCAAAGGAAAGGAGACCCTAGGGAAACCACAGGCTCTGGGGCACGTGGCCCTCGACAGCAACCTCAACGTCAACCACAAGCTCCGGTACCCCCGAAGGCATACATGTGTATCCTGCATGGACCAGATCACGACCACAACACCAACGACTGCCGAACCCTTATGACCTTCCAGGAGGAGTACCTCGGAAGACAAGCAGGATACCTGGCAAAACAGGGAATAGGCGAAGGATGGCACAGGGGTCAGAAGCCTAGACAAACTCCCAGGAAAATCCCTAGCCCTCCGACCCCGCTTCATCACCACCAACGATGCAATATCCTAGCGACAAGGACTGTGCCAGAGAACGCTGTCGCTAGGCTCCGGACGAATTACTTCCAGAGCTGGGGAATGACTAAGGGCTGAGGGGGTCGAGGACCACCTTTCCCGATTAGCCTTCGGCTTTGCCTCTGACATACGCCATCGCCAGGCTCCGGATGGATTACCTCCGGAGCCAAGCAATGGCTAAGGGCCGAGGGGGTCGAGGACCACCTCTCCCGGCATAGCCGTAGCCTTCGAGGCCTTTAAGCCTTATAATAGAGGCCTTATTCTGGCAAAGGTATGCCCACTACTACCTATCAATAGTTTACCTAGCTGATCTACCTTTCGTACAATACGTTCAAAATATGTTGGAAGCCTCCAACCTTACTACTAGAAGTATTTACAACAGATAACCATTAGGCAGAAATGGTAGATCTAGATTACGTTCCTGTTTGGCTGTAAGGATTAGAACTTAAGTTAAATCTTCATTAGACATGAGTTTTGAATAGTCGTCTGACCTAGCTATGTCTTGCACTGCAATTAGCTGCTTATTGCCAACAGTAGACTGCAAAACTTAACTAGTACATAACCATGCAAAAACCCACGTGTGCAGTCGTGCCACATGCCTAGGTCACCCAAAGGGCAGAGTATGCCAAGGTGTCCTGAAAGGCATTGCATAGCCTTGGTAGTGTTGAAGCCAACCCCTGGGGGATCTCCTCGGAGGCAGAGATGCGGTGCTCTGAGAAATGCTGTCGCAAGGAATTCTCGTTGCATGACATGCCTACACACCGCGGGCACAACAAGTCTAGGTCACCGTGAAGGCATTGAGCCTAGGTTTTCTGGAAGGCGTTGCATAGCCTTGATAGTGTGTAAATGCCAGTTATGAAGGTACTTCCTTGGTAATGTACTTGCGGCACCCCCGAAGGATTTCTTCGGGAGGTGTGGCACGCTCACACACCTGTAAGCATTGCTTGCCTAAACCTAAAGTCACCTGAAAAGGTTTCCCGAAGGTTAGGCTTTGCCCTGGTAGGTAGTGGAGCCGACACACCTATAGCAGCACAACGTATCTAGGTCACCCAGAAGGCAGATTATGCCAGGGTGTCCTAGAAGGCATTGCGTAGCATCCGTAGTGTGGACGCCACATATCAAGGGATGACCTTGATGTGAGGATGCACTGCTCTGAGCAATGCTGTCGCAAGGAATCCTCATTGCATGACATGCTTATATACCGCGAGCACAGCAAGCCTAGGGCACTGCGAAGGCATCAAGCCTAGGTTTTCTAGAAGGTATTGCATAGCTTCGGTCGTATAAATGCAATGCGCCAAGGCACACCCTTAGTGGATAGTGTTGCGGTGCACTCGGGGCGTTTCCTCGGGAGCACGACAAGCCTACACACCACGGGCGTAGCTTGCCTAGGTCACCTGAAAGGCAAGACTGCCTAGGTTTCCTAGAAGGTATTGCATAGCTCCGATAGTTTGTAGAGCCTTCAGCATTAATACATGTCAAAGGGGACACAAAACCTCTTGTAAAAACGGAGAGACCTACTAAACCTCTGGCAAAAACGGAGAGACTTACAAAACCTCTAGTAAAAATGAAGAGACCTACCAAACCTTTGGAAAAAATGGAGAGACTTACAAAACCTCCGGCAAAAATAGAGAGACCTACCAAACATCCGGCAAAAATGGAGAGACTTACAAAACCTCTCAAAAAAACGGAGAGAACTAGAAAATCTCAGGCAAAAACGGAGACTCTTACAAAACCTTCAGCAAAAATGGAGATTCCTACAAAACCTCTAGCAAAAACAGAGAGTCTAACAAAACCTCCAGCAAAAATGGAGAATCTTACCAAACCTCCCAAAAAAACAAAGAGTCCTACAAAACCTCTGGCAAAAACGGAGAGTCCTATAAAACCTCCGACAAAAAATGGAGAGCCCTACAAAACCTCCGTCAAAGACGGAGAAACTTGCAAAACCTCTGGAAAAAACGGAGTGTCCTATAAAAGCTTTGGCAAAAACGGAGTCTTACAAAGTCTCCGGCAAAAATAGAGAGACTTTCAAAAACCTCTGTGAGATAGAGCGTCTTACGAAAACCTCCACCAAACGGAGAGCCTTACCAAACCTCCGCCAAAACAAAGGAAACTTCCAAAACCTCCGTAGGACGGAGAGCCTTGTAAAAACCTCTGCAAATGAAGAGTCTTCAAAAAACCCCCGCGAATGGGGATATCTTCCAAAAAACCTCCGCCAAATAGAGATGTTCTGAAAAGACCAATCAAGCAAAACCCCCCAGCATCTTAAAGGCAAACGCCTCTGTGCTAGAGAAGTATGAAACCCACTAGCCTCCGAGAGGCACAGCCAACAAATCAAAGGGGTATAGATCCCCCTCCCCGTATGAAGAGGTATGTCCCACGTAACTCAAACACCTATGATAAAAGGTAAAGTCATATAGATGCCCAAATAATCATCCAAACATTTGAGTAGAAAAGATCAAAAGAACAAATTTTGACATATTCATCAGGTAAAAGTATGAGATGAGATGGTACGGATGCTTCACGCGAGGGACAGGTCACCGGTTCGAATCCTAGAAAATGCACGGGCACATAATTTACACGGCTCGAGTGAGAGCGACCACAAGGGCCATGCGGTGCCGTCACAAGTTAGAAAAGCTGGGGGGGAGGGGTCGTTCGTCGAGTGCGAAAAAATTGATCCCAAAAGCGTAGGATCTAGGACAGATTATCACTATTAGTTCGTAACACCAACTGATAATGATAACTCTTTTACTGCCTATTCCCAAACCGGTAATGATAATACTGAATATCACTATCGCTTACTCACTACCGGTTTTTGCACCGGCAGTGATGCCATTTTTGAACTGACAGTAATAA
This sequence comes from Phragmites australis, assembly GCF_958298935.1. Taxonomy (NCBI): domain Eukaryota; kingdom Viridiplantae; phylum Streptophyta; class Magnoliopsida; order Poales; family Poaceae; genus Phragmites; species Phragmites australis. The sequence goes on along the minus strand of NC_084941.1, from coordinate 15,564,545 downwards.
CATTTTCTGCAGTAGTGATTGTTACTACAAAGTGGATCTTTCGCCACAAATTTCATCTTGATTTGTCTCTCCTGCTACAAAGCATGGCGGGTTTGTGAGGGGCTTCTCAAGCTGGGGTCGACTATGATGAGACGTTCAACCTCATCATCAGACCAGCTACACACACCATCTTGAGCATCTCCACATCCATGTCCTGGCCAATCCATGAGTTGAATGTGAAGAACGCTTTCCTCCACTGTAACCTATCCAATCCATGAGTTGGATGTGAAGAACGCTTTCCTCCACTGTAACCTATCCGAAACTGTCTATTGTCCATAGCCATCTGGTTTTGTTGATTCTTCCCATCTTTCCCATGTAAGCAAACTAAACAAGTCCCTATACGACTTGAAACAAGCCCCACGAACATGTTTCTTTATTTTGCTTCTTTTCTGAAATCTCTTGGCTTTACTTCATGCAAATCAGACTCATCACTGTTTATCTACAAGAAAAGTGACCATGTTGCCTATCTTTTACTTTATGTGGACCACATTATCCTAAGACTACCCCCAACGGATTCCCTTCACGGCCAGATTCCCGTCGTGAAGGGATTCCCGTTCCCTTCAGTGCTCCCAACAGTTTCCCTTCACGGTTCCCTTCACGACGGGATTCCCAGGGTCATTCCCTTCAGGACGGGATTCTCTCTCCTTTCCCTTCGCGATTCCCTTCGAAGGGAAGCTATTGGAGATGAGAGGAAATAAAGGGAATGAGAACAGGGAAGGGAATCGGGAAGGGAACGAAATGAAGGGAATATGGTTGGGGATAGTCTAACAGAAAATTCCTCTTACTTTCTTCAGCATCTAATCTCCAAATTCCGTGGAGAGTTCTCTATATATGTCTGATTTGGGACCGCTACATCATTTTCATGGCATAACTGTCCACAAAAATTCCAATGGCATATTTCTCTCCCAAGAACAATATGGTCCTGATCTTCTCAGTCGAGCCAACATCTCAAATTGCAATCCTTGCGTCACTCCTATTGACACCAAAAACAAAATTTCAGGTGTGGTAGGTGCTCCTATCACTTACTTGCAGGTGAACTCCAATATTTAACCATCACCAAGCCCGATATAAGTTATGTTGTCCAACAGGCATGTATCTTCATGCATGCTCCCAAAGAACCACATTTCCTTCTCTTGAAATGCATACTTCCGTACATCTGGCCTACAACTTTTCTGATCTTCATCGCAAGAAACTTGTAGCCTACTCAGACTCGGACTGGGCCGGCTGTCCAGATACAAGACAATCGACTTTCGGCTACTGTGTCTTCCTTGGTGCTAATCTTGCTTCTTGGTCATCCAAATGGCAAGTCACAATTTCCGGGTTGAGCATCGAAGCCAAGTATAGAGCGGTTGCAAATGCTGTTGTAGAGTGTTGTTAGCTAAGACGACTTCTTCAAGAGCTTCGACAACTTTTGTCTGGCACTACCATTGTCTATTGTGACAATGTTAGTACGACATACCTGTCCTCCAACCCCGTACAACACCAGAGAACAAAGCATATTGAGATCGATTTATACTTTGTTCGAGAAAAGGTTTCACTTAGGGAAGTTGAAGTGCTTCTTGTACCATCGGCTTCGCAGTTAGCAGAAATTTTTTCCAAGGGTATACCGACGGTGCTGTTCCATGACCTTAGATCTAGTCTGCAAGTTCTTCTCCCTGTTCAGACTAGGGGAGGGGGGAAACAAATTCTATAAGACTCTGTCCAGAAAGATCCTCATGAGACCTCATCTATACTATCTATCCCGTGATCTAGTGGTTGGGCTGAAGAGGAGACAGAGTGAGTGAACACGTGTCATTAAGGGGAAAGGGTTTTTCGTAGGATCAGTTCTTATAGAATTTACTTCTGAGGATGTTAGGGTGGCCGGTTCTGTTGCCACGCTACAACTACTCAAAACCGCAGAATCCTATTGAACTGTAACAACTCGGCACCTCAGCTTATCTCAACGAGGCAAGGCGCACAACTCCTCAACCGTCGTCATGCATCCCATGATCACACGATCTCCAACAACCTTATCGTTTTGTCAAGCGCTGAAGAGCTCTTGTAATAGCTTTATATAGCTGACACTTAACAATGCAAACAACACAATTCGATTCTTCGTTCTTTCATTTTCTACCAAAGCGTAACTTGAAAGACAAAAACAGGACAATGATATGAAAATAAAAGTGGGAAAGTTAGGACATATACTTTAGTAACACAACTAAGTACCACCAGTATAATTTGGAAAAGAGGAAATCTTGAAACAAAAACAAATGGCACAGCAGTAAGTTCCGCTATTAGTAGGTTCAAATACTCAAGTATAATGTATTACACGTCATACTAAAAAATAATGTTAGCAACGATATTACGTTGCAAGCAATATTATTATGATGAAAGTACTTCATCACTTTCATATGTTCAATTTAATAGGTTACGTTGTTAGCAACGATATTACGTTGCCGGAGCTTAACTTGGCGCGCGCGCCCACAGACAGCATTAATGACAATAAGCAGACGAAGGGGGCAAAATATCATGGACGTGACTACACTCGGACCATGCATGCGTTAGTCATCCAGCGCGCTCACCCAAATTAAGAAAAGCAATGACAATCAGCGCTCTCCACTTCCAACCTCCGCGTTTCGCCATGCACCCCTAGCACGCCTCACACGGTCACACTTGCTTCTTGTCTCTTCCTTTCTATATTCTTCTATGGTTTTCTTCATTGAAGTCAGATAATGCAAATCCTCAAAATAAACCCTTCCATTTGCAGGCCAAATTAACATTATGTGAAAAAGCAAAAATTGGTAGACATGAAAGCAAAGTAGACACATTTCGAAAGCAAACCAAAAGGTCCAAAAAATAATAAAACCAGACAATTCCGAAGCATACCATCACAAATTCAATAGAAAAAAACATTGCAAATTTTGGAGCCAAAATCTCGGTAACTGGGGTTAGGAATTTAAGATTGAAAATAATGAGGACATCCCTTCCATTGATGCAACCATGCCTATTGCACAGCAGGGACCAATGACTCGAACTCGAGCATGCCGAATCAATTATCAGGTAAAGTCGTTCATTGCTGTCCAAACAAGTTCCTCTCCGAATGGGGTACTACTAAAGCCTTGTGATGATTTTCTTACGCTTAGAAACTTGGGAGATGAATCAGCTGGACATAAGAGTAACCAAGGTGGATGCTAGTGTAAATAAGAAGATGATCAGACCAAATGTCCAGACTGCACGTTTGGACCTCCAGGCAACACTATTTTGATTTGTCCATAATTTTATGCTCCGGAAGGTGATTGGGGCCATTGAGTACTTGTTGGAAAGATCTCGTCATCTACTTTCATATGGATCTAACACCACCATCAGATTCCATCAGAGCTGCTCAGAATCAGCGAAAGAACATTCGAACCTCCAGCCATGGGCCTTGGTCCTTGTATCCTGTAGAGGCCACTAGGGGCCCATTCTAAGTTAGGGTTTCTTCCCCCCACGCCTCCTGGCTGCCTCCTATGTATAAATAGCACCAGAAGCCGCTAAGAACAAGGTTGGGTTTTGTTTAGATGCAAGATAGCTTCAGCTTCTTCCTTGTAAACGCATGTGTCGGCTAGACCACCTGTTTTACTCGATTCAAAACCCCAACTTTGTGTGTATCAGTTTTATCCTTGGCAAGGTCTGTGCATTGTTTGCTTGTCAACTTGTTCTTGCTTGTTCTTCGATTTGCTAGAAGGTTCAAGGTTGTTCTTGGCATGGCAAGCACAGCAACAAATCAGAGTCGGTGTAATTGTCGCTAAGGCACAACGCCCCTATTGGTCGTTGTAGTCGGGCAGCACAACGTCGAATCCACCCCAAATCGAGTTATCCCCTCTCATCGAAAGGTCAGGACTAGCCCTTGCCTTATCATGTGGTAATCAGAGCAAGGTTAATCGATGAGAGTTTTACCCATTCTTTACTTTAACTACAGTCCAAAAATCCCAAAAATAGGTTAGAACCGAAATCCCAAAAACAAATTTAAGCCTTTGCTATTCTGCTTAGTTCTTTCTTGTTGAGTTTTCGGTTCCACCGATTGGTTGAGTTGCTGGTTCTTATAATCCATTAGAGTTTCGAGTTCTGCTCACGTTTTGGTCACCATCGTTACCACCAGATCCACCTTCAACACCACCACCACCACCACCACCAGAACTGCCGCCATCTTTTCCCCCATATACACCTTCGCTGCCACCGCAAACACCTATTCGTTCTTAGTTTTTTAGATCAGTCCGAACAACCACCCAAATAGCAGATCCATTGGGCTACTCTTTTGGTTGTTCTAACTTGTGGACATGTCCAAACATACCAAGACACCAAACCAAACACTCCCTCTTTGTTCAGTGCTGAGTATTCTTACTTTCAAGTGAGAGAGAGAGAGGGAAAAAGTGTATGTATGTAATGACTTTCTAAAATACTTGTGAAAAGTTTTCAGATTTGAGCTAGTTGCACAAAAACAAAAGAAAAGAAAGAAAAAAAATCAGAAAAAAGAGAAAAGCAAAAGAAAAAGAGGAGAAAAGAAAGAAGGGGTTCTTGCTGCTATTTTCCTTGTACTCCTTGGTTAGTTTTATTTGTGACAACGCTTGTGTTCAGGCTCGTGTCTCTAGCACGGGTTAGCCTAGGACCAGCACGGTACCATCGTTGAACGTTTATTCAATTTGCATGGACTAACGTGGTTCCAGCTGTACCTTGAATTTTCTTGCAGCCACCTATAGCTCCACAAATTTATCTACAACGTCACAGATTTGTGCTTGCTGCCACCTTTTTGTTGTTGTTCTTGCCGACTGCCAAAACAATCTGCAAAAGCATGGTAAGAACATATAAGAACTTGGTTATACAAGTCTGAGGGAGAGATGGAGTGATGTCACCTAGTTCACAAGTTGGTAGGCTTAATTTCTTGTGAATTCTTTGCTGCATACTAACCATGTCAGGAGATGCGGATGATACATCTCAACATTCACCGCGTACGAGAGGCATCATACAACACTTTGAATGCCACCTTAATGAGGATGTTCGGGTCACCAATGAACGCCTTGGCCAATTGGAGACAGCTCAGATTGACACCAACACCAAGCTGGCCTCGTTGGAGAGCTCTCTTGGGGCTGTCAACATTTCTCTTGCAGGTATCATGAATCAATTGGAGAGGATGGACCAGAATGGTCACGATGGTTCGGGACCACGCAACAGCAACAACCACAACACCATAGGCAGCGTCGCGGGTGAGGATGACGTAAAATATTCTGCGGACACCAAGCTTGATGAAGAGGTAAATGGTAATCAACACAGGCAACAACGTCGCAACCGTCATGGTACAGGTGCTCACCCACCACGACGAGAGGTATGTGCTGATGGCTCTTTCAGCAAGATCAAGTTTACCATACCCTCTTTTGATGGAAATTATAATCCTGACACATACCTCACTTGGGAATTAGCTATTGATAAAAAATTTACTTGCCATGAATTTTCTGAGGAGAAACGTGTTAGGGCTACCACTAGTGAGTTTACTGATTTCGCTTCTATTTGGTGGAGTGAGTACCATCGTAAGAACCCAAATAATATTCCACAAACTTGGGAAGCCTTGAAACGAGTCATGCGGGCCAGATTTGTTCCTTCATATCATGTATGTGATTTATTACATAAATTGCAGCAACTAAGACAAGGCACTAAATCTGTAGAAGAGTATTATCAAGAGTTGCAAATGGGCATGCTTCGTTGTGGTTTAGAGGAGAATGAGGACACTGCTAAGGCCAGATTTATGGTTGGGCTAAATCGGGAGATTCAGGACATTTTAGCTTATAAAGAATATAATTCAGTCACTTGTTTGTTTCATCTTGCTTGCAACACTGAAAGAGAAGTGCAGGGACAATGAGCTAGCATGAGAACTAACATTCCTGCAGGTCGTGCTAGCTCTTGGACACCTTCCATCGCTGCTACAACATCGACCCGAGCAGCTGCACCATCCTCCTCGAGCAGCAAGCCGCGTCCCTCCGCATCAAATTCTGCACCATGTCCAACTGAACCAACAAGAGGGGCAACAACCACACCTGCTAAGAGTTCATCCTCAGTGGCATCATTGGGACGCACAAGGGACATTCAGTGCCTACGCTGCAAGGGCTATGGTCATGTGCGCAAGGACTGCCCAAGCACATGTGTTCTGGTGGTGCGAGTGGATGGTGGGTATTCCTCTGCTAGTGATTTAGATGAAGAAATATATGCTTTGCTTGCAGCTAACAATGCAGGGGAAGATGATGTGCACCACCAAGATGTAGAACACTTGGGGCCGAAGATGCAGAGCGCTATGAAAGCCTTGTAGTGCAGCGAGTGCAAAGCGCACAAATGGACAAGGCTGAACAAAATCAACGACAAACCTTGTTTCAGACCAAGTGTGTGATCCAGGAGCGTTCTTGCCGCATGATCATTGATGGAGGGAGTTGCAACAACTTGGGAATTGCTGAAATGGTGGAGAAGCTTGCATTGGACACACGGCCACACCCGCAGCCTTACTACATTCAGTGGCTCAACAGCAACGGCAAGGTGAAGGTAACACTGTTGGTAAGAGTTAGCTTTACCATTGTTTCTTATCATGATTATATTGACTGTGATATTGTGCCTATGCAAACATGCTCTATGTTGTTAGGTAGACCATGGCAACATGATAAAGATTCCTTGCATTTTGGCAAATCAAATCAGTACTCATTTGTGCATAATGGCAAGAAACTTGTGTTGCATCCTATGTCGCCTGAGGCCATTTTGAAAGATGAAATTACTAGAGCGAGCAACCTGATTAATCTTGAGCATGCTAAGAGTGAAAATCAGATTGTGGCAACTAAACTTGAGAAACATAAAAAGAAAAACACCAAATCTGTTCATGGTAATAAGAATGAGATTAAGCTGAAAAGATATTGTTTCATTGCTACTAAATCTGATTTGGAGGAAATTGATGCTAGCACTGTTGTTTGCTATGCTTTGGTGTGCAAAGAAACATTGTTTCCACTCGAAGATATCTCTACTTCTTTGTCACCTACTATAACTAACCTTTTGCAAGAGTACGCTGATGTTTTTCCAAAGTAGGTGCCACCAGGACTGCCACCAATTCGAGGGATTGAGCACCAGATTGACCTCATTCCCAGGGCCTCCTTGCCCAATTGTGCACCATATAGGACTAACCCATAAGAAACTAAAGAGATTCTGCTTCAAGTGCAAGAATTGCTTGACAAAGGTTATGTGCGTGAGTCTCTTAGCCCCTGTGTTGTTCCCGTGCTTTTAGTAACTAAGAAAGATGGATCATGGTGCATGTGTGTAGATTGCCGAGTGTTGGGGATCATCTCCCGCCACCCCTAACTCGAAGGGAACCGCGAAGTTTACTGGAGAAGCTACGTGATAGCTATCGTGCTGATTGCAGGAGTTCGTCCGTTAGTCGCGGAGATCAGGGAGCAAAGTTGGTCGAAGGGTGCGGACGTCCACGCACCTTCAGGTCCCCCAATCGGCGAAGGCGGAGGCTAATCGACTTCGACTGTCGAGCAAAGCCTCGGTTCGCATCCTGCATCTTTTGGAACGAGCAAAGGCACGACCTGGTCTTCGCCGGGGGGCGAAGGCTGCCCGTCATGCGGTCGGGCGAAGAGGGCTTCGACACCCTTCAAATGAATGGCCAGCTCGACAGTGGGCCCGACTACGGTTGTCCTGGGTACGGTTGTAATTATGGGATCATGCTCATTTGTACCATATTACCCCCGGATATTCCGGGAATGTAGCAGGTTAGGGGGTAAGATATGTAAACGGGACCCGTGATCGCCGGGTACGGGTTATAAATAGAGCCACAGTGTAACCGTAAGAGGTAATTGAAAACGGTTCCACTTCCAATACGTGTCACTCTAAGGGACCTTCGATACCTCCACTTTCGAAGGCCTGCCTTGTCTGGGACTTCGATCCCAATAGTTGGCGCCGTTCGGGGGATTGAACCCACGAAGGCATGCCACCCAAGAAGAAAGCGAAGCCATCCGGAGCAGCGGAGGCATTACTGGAACCCCCAGCCGCGGTCGGACCTTCGGCCGACAGAACCACTCTTGCCGTACCAGGATCAAGTAATGCTTCAGCCGAGGGGGCTTCGGCTGGACGAGAGCGGCATTGCGAAGTTGATACAGGGCCACAACAACCTACCGATGGCCAACATGACGACGCACTTCGGGTGGACACGGAGCAAATGCCGGTCATGGAACCAATGGATCGCACTCGCTTCGATCTTCCAGAAAAAGAAGTGAAAGGGGGCAGAACGAAGAATGGGAGGAACTCGGCGATTTCGCGGAGTTTGAACATGAGGAACAAACAAATAAAGAAAGAAATGTGAGGCTAGAAGCCGAGGAGTTGGAAAGGCAGCTTGCGCATAAGAAGCGCATGTTGGATGGCCTAGTAGCGAGCCGGAAAGACGCAGAGTACCGCAGGCAGGCAGACGAAGCAAGAAAAACATTGGAAAAGATCCAAGAGGAAATCGATATACTCCAAGCAGAGGGCATGTCTCGCCGGCCGACGCCACTGGGAGATTTGATACGAGCTTCGCAAGAAGTTCAGCGAAGACCTTCCACGGGAGATCCTGAGTCACCCCTAGCAATGGACCTACAAAATCATCCATGGCCGCTAGGATTCAAGATGCCTAGAGTGGTTATGTTTGATGGAGAATCAGATCCGAGAGAGTTTGTCATGAGTTTTGAGGCAGCTATAGAGTCAGCCGGTGGGGACGGTGTAACCTTGGCGAAGGCCTTCGTATTGGCGATAAAGGGAATAGCAAGGTCATGGTACTCCACCCTACCCCTAGGATCCATATATTCATGGGAACAGCTGTGCACTGTGCTGTACAGCAACTTCCAGGGGAACCGGGCAGACAACATCACCGCAACCGACCTCTTTGCGCTGAAGCAGCAACCAACAGAAACTTTATAGAGCTATATGCGCCGATTCGTACACATACGTTGTCAGGCGAAGGGGTTGAGTGAAGACACGATCATTAATGCCGCAATACAGGGCATTAGAGGGGGCCTGTTGGCAGGAAAGCTCACCAGAAAAAGACCCGCAAGCGTCCATGAGCTGCTCAACAAGATGGAAGAATACTCAAGGTCTGAGCTCGATCATCTCCGAAGGAAAAATGAATTAACAGCCTCCAAAGTAAAACATGCACCACCTAAAGAGGCAGGTGGTGGCAGTCACAGAGACAAACTTCACTGTCCAAGAAAACCCAAAGGTTCTGATTATCCAAGCCAAAAAGAAGTCAATCAGATCAACCCCGGCCCGCCCGAAGCAGTCCAAGGATCGTGCGAAGCCTACAATTTGTCCAATAGAGGAGGCCGAGCAGGCAAGGGAAGAGGCCATGGAGGTAGAAGAGGACGAGCTCCGCACGACCTAACAACCTTCTACTGCGAGCTGCATGGCGAAGGAGCCGGCCACCGGACTAAACATTGCCCATAGGTCGTGGCTATGAAAGAAAGTTTAGCGAAGCAGTCGGCCGATAACGGAAGGACAGTTCACCATGCAACAAGCTCAATTTCAGCACGTGGTGTTTCCAAACCAATGGTAGCAAATTCCAGCACGTGGTGTTTCGAAACCAATGGTAGCAAATTCCAGCACCACAGTATGCACCCGCACCTTCAGCTCAATTTGATCAAACTAGGCAAATGAACATTCGGGGCGACCTACCCCCGCCACCGCCAAGACCCGCAATCGAGGCACCACCAGAAAGTAGAAAATCACTTATGTCGGTGTATCAGGAACCGGGGGTCCCTGAGTCCCGAGGCCAGGCCAGCCGTCCGCCACGTTTCACCATCCCGCGAGGTCCCTCCTGCGGGATGAGAAGAGATCAAGTCACGAGAGAAGGTGCTTGGGGCCACAATCAGTGGTCCCTGAGCACCCCAGTTCCCCGATGATCCACGGAGTCTAAGTACCAGGAAGAAAGTGCTCGGGGAGGTGTCCGCTCACCCCCAAGCACCCTAGTCCCCCGACGATCAAAAGAGCCAAGTTCCGGGAGGGAGTGCTCGGGGCTGCGTGCGTCAGCTCCCGAGCGCTCGGTTCCCCGAAGATCCATACAAAAGTACTCGGGAGAGAATGCTCAGGGCTGCACGTGGCAGCCTCCGAGCACTCGGTTCCCTGAAGGTTCGTGCAAGAGTGCTCGGGAGAGAGTGCTCGGGAGAGAGTGCTTGGGAGAGAGTGCTCGGGAGAGAGTGCTCGGGGAGGCGAACAGTACCCCCTAGCACTCGGTGCTCCGACAACCCAGAAAGGCCCCCAAGGGGCCCACAGATGAAGTGTCCGCCCGTCAGAGGTCCGAGGCCGCATTAAATGAGCGCGCGTGGCCTGACATATCCAACTGCTCCTGCCGCGGCGTCAGTTCCTGCCATGCTCTGGCAGAGGGGCGTGGGGCTATTAATTGCACGGGTCCCGTCCCGTATTATTTGGTGTATCTCGGGATAACATTGCCAGTATCAAGGCGTTCCGCCTGCCGCCCTGCCGTGGCAGAGGAACAAGACAGGGCGGGCACGCCGGGTGGCTTTGTGGCTGCTCGGTGGGCCCTCTCAACGGCGCCCCTTGCCAGGGCGTCCACAGTGACAAATGACCAGACGCGCGCCACATTTTTCGACCGCCCCAGTCACTTTGCCCAGAGGAAATGATGACGCCTTTCTCAGTCATGACGTCTTGGAACTTGTGCCCCTAACTTCCCGTTCGGGGTATGTCGCGGCCGGCGAGTGCATAAAAGGGTCGGCGCACAGGAAGAAAAAGCAGAGACCAACAAGCCCAAGCAGTCGACCGTGCCGCAACAGACGAAGAAGACGAACCCCACAATGAACCAAGCCAACGGACGAAGACATTGTGAGCTAGCCTGAGTAGAGCTCCTGCCGAGAAACAAAGAGCATCAAGCTCTTAGTTAGACACAATATTCCTGTAACCAGATACATCCTCGGGGGACCTCCCTCAGGACAGTTATTTCATCCATACAGGAGTAGGGTATTACGCCCCTGTGCGGCCCGAACCTGTCTAAACTCCGGTGCATTTACTTCTCTTTGCACTAGGTCGATCATCCCCCACCACCGGCCGTTGCATTCACTTCCACTTCCATTTATTTCCCCGACGAACTTATTCAGGATCATCCCCTTGGCCGAATCTCTAAAAAGGGGTCTCTCGGGATCCCTGCGACAGGAGTTAATCCTCCGACAGCTGGCGCGCCAGGTAGGGGGGAACGTCCCTAAATCTATTCGTTTATTTTCTTCCGCAGGAAAAAATGGCCGGAGGACACCGTCTCCAGCGTTCCGGCTTCACTTCCAGTGAGGAAATGCTGCCCGACGTTTAGGAGGCCCCAGTCGCTGCTGCGTTCCAGCAGCAGCCACTATCTGCCCGCGCGGCTTTCCCCTCCCAAGGGGACCAGGGCATTGGGCCCAGCAGGGCCACCGCCGCCGTCACCGGTGCGCCGTACGACCCCCAGCAGGTGGTCAAAACCCCGGCTGCCAGGTCCGCCTCTGGACAGCGCCGGGTGCCTCTAAGGAGTAGGCTCGCCTTCGGCGAGGCTAGCCCCGGAAGTGCGCTACTTGCGGCGCACACTCTCCTCAGGCATCCGCCTATCCAGGCAACGCCAAACACTCCGGAAGACCGCTGGATCCAAGACGTCACCTCCCTGGTCAGCACTGCTCGCCGCCAGGTGCTGGCCGGGAGTTCTAGCGCCACCACCCAGCGTGGCGCTGCCAGAACTGGCTCATCAACGGGCAACGTTCGCACGGGCCGGGGGGCCTCCAGGCGAAACGCCACCCCCCTGGTCGCGTCCGAAGCCCAGGACCTCCGCTTGCGCCTCAACGAGCAGAGGGGCCACGAGGATGCATGTGTCACCCTCGAGCGCCAACGGGAAACTCGGCAGGAGGCCGAGGCAGAGGATCAGGCCTCCTCTTTCCCAGCTCACGATCGCCAGGAATCCCCGGCTCGCCGGCGTTCGCCGCCAAGGACTGCCACCCGCGCCATGGGGTACGACACCGGTTGCCGTGCCTTCACCACTGAGCTCCGTCGGGTCAAATGTTCCTCCAAGTTCCGCCCTAAGCTGCCGGAGAAGTACGACGGGTCCATCGACCCCGTCGAGTTCCTCCAGATCTACACTACGGCCGTCCAAGCGGCCGGGGGCAGTGAAAAGGTGATGGCGAATTATTTCTATGTTGCCTTGAGGGGCTCTACCCGTTCTTGGCTCATGAACTTACCCCTAGGATCTATTAGCTCCTGGGATGACCTCTGCCACCAGTTTCTGGCTAATTTTCAGGGCACATTCATGCGCCCCCGTTTGGAGTGCGACCTCCACGCCGTCAAGCAACAGGAGGGGGAGACGCTGCGGTGCTTTATTCAGCGCTTCAGCCAGGTCAACACCATCCCGCGGATAGCGCCCCACGCTGTCATCGTCGCCTTCCGGCAGGGCGTCCGCGATGAATGGATGCTCGAAAAGCTAGGTACGCACGAAATCGAAACCACTGCGGAGCTCTTCGCACTGGCCGATAAGTGCGCCAAGGCGGCGGAGGCCCGGGTGTGGCATGCCCCGCGCCCCACCGCCTACCAGCCAAGTTCTTCCCGTTCCGACAGGCAGGAAAAGAAGAAGAGAAGAAGGCGCGAGGCTGCTCCTGTCGAACCGGCCCAGGGCCCCGCCCATAGGCCGGCCCAAGAGCCCGACCGCCGGCAAGAACGCCGGGCGGCCGCCGACAGACGGCCCGCGCCCGCAAGGGCCCCGGCCAGGGCCCCTCCTCGGGCCCTGGCCCCCGCAAAGGCCCCGGTACCAGCTAGGGCACCGGCTCCCACAAGAGCCCTGGCACCCGGCCGGGCTCCTACTCCAGCGAGGGTCCCCGCTCCCGCGGGTCCCGAGGCAGGCAAATGGTGCCCCATACACCAGACCAGATGGCACAATCTCACAGAGTGTCGTACGATCAAAGGTCTCGTCGAGCAACGCTAGAGGGAGCGCGACGAGTCCCGCAGGAGAGGCAATGCAGAGGCTGCCCCCGGCAACACCGAGCTCGGCTTCCAGGAGCCCGAGCATACCGTCGCCTTCATCGACGGAGGCGCCTACACACCTTCCTCGCGCCGTGGCATCAAGGTCATGCGGCGCGAGGTGTGCTCGGCAACCCCGAGCGAGGAGGCCGCCAGGCCCCTGAGGTGGTCGGACGCCCCGATCACGTTCAGCATGGCCGATCACCCTGCGAGTACTGCAGCCGTGGGGCGACTACCCCTGGTAGTGTCCCCAACCATCTGCAATGTCAAGGTCGGCAGAGTGCTGATCGATGGGGGTGCAGGCCTCAACCTCCTATCCAAGGAGGCCTTCGAAAAGTTGCAGGTGCCCTCCCGGCGCCTAAAGCCGTCACTTCCATTCTGCGGAGTGACGCCCGGGCACTCCCTGCCCCTCAGGCAGGTCGAGCTACCTGTGACCTTCGGGAGTTGGGACAACTTCCGCACGGAAAACGTCCTCTTCGACGTCGCAGAGATCCCCCTCCCCTACAACGCCATCCTCGGGCACCCGGCGCTCGCCAAATTCATGATGGCCGCCCATTATGCATATCTCACGGTTAAGATGCCGGGCCCAGCAGGCTCCATCTCCGTGACTGCCGATTCTGGCAGCGCCATTTCCTGTGCCGAGCAGACGTACATGGCTTTGGTCTCAGCCCAGGCCGAAGTCGAAGGCTGCACAGGGGGCCCGGGACCCTCTTCATCCAAACCCCGACTCGCCGCCGACGCCTCTGTTCCTACGAAGGAGGTCGTGGTGGGCGAAGGTGCTACCCAGGTCGTCCGGATCGGCGGTGACCTGGGCAGCAAATAGGAAAGCACGCTCGTCGCCTTCCTCCGGGCTAACGCAGACGTGTTTGCATGGCAACCGTCCGACATGCCCGGGATCCCCAGGGAGGTGATCGAGCATCACTTGGCGGTGCGGCCGGACGCCCGCCCGGTGAAGCAAAAGGTCTGGCGGCAGGCGCCTGAGCGCCAGGAGTTCATCTGGGAGCAGGTCAGCAAGCTCCTTGACGCCAGATTTATCCGAGAGGTCCTCCACCCCAATTGGCTGGCAAATCCAGTCATCGTCCCGAAGGCCAACGGTAAGCTCCGCATGTGTGTGGACTACACCGACCTAAATAAGGCTTGCCTAAAGATCCTTTTCCCTTTCCTCGCATTGATCAAATTATAGATGCAACCGCAGGATGCGATCTTTTATGTTTTTTAGATGCAAACTCTGGGTATCACCAGATCCGCATGGCCGTTGAGGACGAAGAAAAAACTGCTTTTACCACACCGGTGGGGACTTACTGTTATACGTCAATGCCTTTTGGTTTGCGCAATGCTGGGTCTTCTTTCTAGCACGCCATCCGCATTACCCTTGATTCACAGGTTGGCCGCAACGTCGAGGCCTACATCGACGATCTCGTGGTCAAGTCCCGAGACCGCGCCACCCTGCTCGAGGACCTTGCTGAGACTTTCAATAGTCTCCGCACTACCCGCCTAAAGCTCAACCCCGAGAAGTGTGTCTTCGGGGTACCCACGGGCAAGCTCCTCGGTTTCTTGGTTTCCAGCCGAGGAATCGAGGCCAACCCAGAGAAGATCTGGGCCATCGAGCAGATGCGATCCCCGGCTCGACTCAAGGAGGTCCAGCGTCTTGCCGGCTGCATGGCGGCCCTCGGGCGCTTCATCTCCAAGCTCGGGGAGCGAGGGCTCCCCCTCTTCAAGCTTCTGAAGAAGACCGGTCGTTTCAACTGGACGCCGGAGGCCGGGCGGGCCTTCCGCGATCTGAAGAAGTAGCTCACCTCACCACCCGTGCTGGTGGCTCCCTCCGAAGGTGAGCCCCTACTGCTCTATATCTCGGCCACTCCTCAGGTCGTGAGCATGGTGCTGGTGGTGGAGCGTGATTAGTGCGCGGGGCCAGGTGCTGGGTCCCAGGTCCCGATGGCCCCCGAGCACTCACCCGTCCTCGCGGATCGCCCCGAGCAGGGGGTCGAGCCCGAGCACTTGGTTCCCCTCGAGCAAGGGGACGAGCCCGAGCACTTGGCTCCTCCCGACCAAGGAGTCGAGCCCGAGCACCAGGCCAGCCCCGACCACGCCGCCGAGCCTGGGGGCTGTGACAGCCCCTTGGGTGAGGCTGCGGTCCGGGCCCACCGAGTCCAGCGACCGGTGTACTTCGTCAGTGAAGTCCTCCGGGAGGCCAAGGCAAGGTATCCCCAGGCTCAGAAGCTGCTCTACGCCGTGCTCATCGCTTCCGGAAGCTGCGCCACTACTTTCAAGCGCACAAGGTCTCGGTGGTTACCACGTATCCACTAGGACCCATCCTCCGGAATCGAGAAGGCACCGGGCGAGTTGTCAAGTGGGCGGTGGAGCTGACAGAGTTCGACCTGCACTTTGTCAGTCGCCAGGCGATCAAAAGCTAGGCACTCTCTGACTTCGTGGCAGAGTGGACGCCCGTCCCCGAGGTCGCCCCAGAAGAGATCTCTGCATATCCCGGGCACGACGCGCCCGGATACTGGGTCTTGGACTTCGACAGTTCCCTCACGCTGAAAGGCGCGGGGGCCAGAGTGGTTCTCACCTCCCCAACGGGTGAAGAACTCCGGTACGTTGTGCAGCTGCAGTTCCGCGCATCCAACAACATGGCGGAATATGAAGGTCTCATCGCCGGCCTCCGAGCCGCGGTGGGCTTCGGGATTCGTCGCCTCCTGGTCCAGGGAGACTCCCAGCTGGTGGTCAACCAGGTGTCCAAAGAGTACCAGTGCACGGATCCTCAAATGGCGCCGTACGTGGCAGCAGTCAGGAAGCTGGAGAGGCGCTTCGATGGCCTTGAGTTGCGGTACATCCCTCACCATGACAATGCTCTGGCCGACGAGCTCTCCTGTTCTCAAGATGCCTCGTGGATGGACGACATCCGAGGGTACTTGAAGGAAAAGTCCCTTCCCGTGGATGAGGTGTCTGCCAAAAGAGTTGCTCCGCAGTCCAAACACTATGCCATGGTAGATGGGGATCTCTACCGGTGTAGCGCAGGAGGCGTCCTCCTGAGATGCATCTCCCGGGAAAAAGGCGGCGAGCTTCTCACTGAGATCCACGAGGGCGAGTGCGGTGGCCATTCATCGTTCCGCACGCTGGTCAGGAAGGCCTTCCGGCAAGGTTTCTACTGGTCTACGGCTCTCCAGGATGCTTCCGAGTTGGTTCGGCGCTACAGGGCGTGCCAGTTCCACGCAAAGCAGATTCACCAGCCAGCTCAGGCTCTGCACACCATCCCCCTGTCATGGCCTTTCGTGGTCTGGGGGTTGGACATTCTGGGTCCATTCCCCTGAGCAATCGGGGGCTATGAGTACCTCTACGTCGCCATCCACAAGTTCACCAAGTGGCCGGAGGCGGTCCCAGTCATCAAGGTGACCAAGAACACGGTGCTCTAGTTTATCCGCGGCATCACCAGTCGCTTTGGCGTCCCGAACCGGATCATCACCGACAATGGCACCCAGTTCATGAGTGTCCTGTTCGGAGACTACTGCGAAGACCTCGGCATCAAGCTCTGCTTTGCCTCCGTCGCTCACCCTCGGAGTAACGGGCCAGTCGAGCGTGCCAACGCAGAGATACTAAAGGGCCTCAAAACCCGGACCTATGACGTGCTCGCAAAGCACGGGAAGGGATGGGTGGATGAGCTGCCCGCCGTGCTATGGGCTAATCGGACCACGCCAAGCCGCGCTACCGGAGAGACTCCATTCTTCCTTGTATACGGCGCTGAGGCGGTCCTCCCCTCCGAGCTCAGTCTAGGCTCCCCTCGGGTGCATGCATACTCTGAGGGCGAGCAAGATCAGCAGAGACGCGACGACGTCGATTACCTGGAGGAGCGCCGGCGGCGTGCCGCTGTCCGAGTGGCTCGGTACCAGCAAAGTTTGCGGCTCTACCACCAACGCCACGTTCGGGCACGGTCCTTTGAGGTCGGGGATCTAGTTCTCCGACGCGTCCAGTCGCGCGAAGGAAGGAATAAGCTGTCCCCTATGTGGGAGGGTCCCTTCACCGTGATCGGGGTCCCGCGAGAAGGTTCTTTCAGGCTGGCGGCAGAAGATGTGCAGCCGCTCCCCAACCCGTGGAATATCAAGCACCTGCGCAAGTTCTACCCGTAGGTGCCCATGCTCGCGGCTCAGTTCAACTAGGCCGAGGGCTTCCCCCCCCCCCCCCGCCCCAGTTGACCGGGGGCTACCACTAGCTGGGTAAGTCACCCAACCTTATAAAATTTGTCAATTCAATGTAAATATTAATGTGCAATCGTATGTCAATTTCTTTTTTCTGGTTTCCAGATGTTTAACCTGTCTGGTGAGATGCTCGATTGTGCGAGAAAAGTTTGCTCTCTCATTTTCCCCGCTGATAAAAGAATCCCGATCGGTATGCGCGCGAGCAGCTGCCGTTGACTTACGTCCGACGTGGTAGACTGTGGTGTTCGGTATCATGGCTGATCTCCGGGCACTGCCGAGTCCCTGGGTGCTCTCGGTAATCCTATCGCTCGAGCCGCTCGAGTAGTCCGGAGCTCAGGCCCCAGGGGCGGGCTGTCGGTGCTCGGTCTAGTCCGTCATACCCGGGCGCCACCGAACCATAGGACCTCTGGGTTATGCCTCTGCCTGCTCTTGTCCGCCGGTCTGGGTATTCAAGAGGTCTCGGGTCGAAAACGAGAGCAGTCTATAACAAGCTCGGGTCGAAAACGAGAGCAGTCTATAACAAGTACCGCACTACCAGAGCGCACCAAGCAAAGAAATTCCCTATTCTCTCTTAAGTCACAGGTCGACAATCAAAGCAAAAGCAGCTCGACCGCGAGGGCCTCGATGCCCAGGTCGCTGCTCGACCCCAAGTGTCCTCGGGTGGTCCTACCGCTTGGGCATAAGTGGACGAAATCACCCAACCCCGGGCTCCTCGTGTGCCCCTTGATGCTCGGGCGCCCCGGCTGAAGGAACCAAGCCCCCGGGCACCCCAAGCTCGGAATGCACGTTCCTCCTGGATCGGCCGGCCGAAGGGCCGACGGCTGTCCGGTGAGTGATTAAATTCAGATGAATTTTTGTTCAATAGTATTTTGTTCCCGAGTCATCCTCGGGGGCCCTCGTATTCTAATCTGCCCGGTGAGATGATCTCCTCGCGCACAAAACCCTACCGCGTGTCTATTTTTTCCTAGAACGACAGAACGGTCCGTAGAAGGGTGCACCGTGCGTGCGGTAATGTCCGATCGAAGTCCTTTGTGGTGGTCGTGGTGTTTGGTCCGCTTTTAAGGGCCCCAAGCACTACCGAGTCCCAGGGTGCCCTGGGTAATCCTATCGCTCGAGCCACTCGAGTAGTCCAGAGCCTAGGGCTTAGGGGCGGGCTGTCGGTGCTCGGTTCGGTCTGTCTTAAGCCCGGGCACCACCGGACCATGGGGACTCTTGGTCGCATTCCCGCCCGTGCGTGTCTCCGGTCTGTTGACTGAGTGGTCACAAGGTGAAAAAGTATTCACCGGTCATGGCGTGTTCCGTGCTGGATCGATCCATCTCCCGAGCAAGGAAGCTCGTGTCTTTGTCTCTTGACTTAGCCAATACGGATTCGCGAGGGCTCGAGGGCTGAACACGCCGAGGAAGATAATCGGGACAACTTCGTTCCCGGGGACGGAAAGGTCGGGAACGGCCCGACTGAGCACTCCCCGGGGCTTCAAGGAAAAACATCAGAAGAAACGCTAAATACTCAAGAACACCGGAGCTGCGAGCCCAAAGAAAAGCTTCCATTATATTCACAAGGAAAATACAAGCATTTCTAAGGGATCGATCCCATATTTACATCCAGCCAAGACAAAAATAAAAGAAGAGGAAACTACTACAAAAGCCTAATCGGAGGCAGAGTCGGTGTCGGAGTCGTCTTGGCCATCCCCGGGGGCTGGCGGCGGCGGCACTTGCCACCTGAAGCCTGCCGCCACCTCGGCAGCGGTGCTCCGAACTGCTTCCCGGGCGGACTCTCCCTCGGCTTCGACCACTCCTTCCCGCGCTGGCTCCAGCGGGAAGTTTGAGTCTCTGCTCCGGTAGCAGGCCAGGACGTGCTCGGCCACCGCTTGGGCCAAGTCGCGTCCTTCCCGGGCGGCGAGCTCCTGGACGACCCAGGGCAGCGCCTCGAGGCGCTCGCAGACTTGTTGAAGCCCTAGGACTTGTCGTCCGGGGCCATCGCTCTTCTTGTCCGCGACGAGTCGGCCAAGGCCGGCCCTCTCCACGGCGTCCGCCGGAGTACGTCCTCCAACATCTGCTGCAAGTTGACCCTCGAGACAAAGGCCGCCTCGAGTCCCTGGCCCTCGGCCGCGCCAGAAGAGCCAGCGTCGGTTGCCGGGCCGGCGGCTTGCTTCGTCCGCGCCACCAGTTCGAACAAAGCGCGCTCACGAGCAGTCAGCTCCGCCTCGTGTTTAGCGTTCTCCTCCTCCCTGGCGGCAACGGCCGCTGCCGCCACGGCAGCCTCCCCCTCTCGGTGGGTCAGCGAGTCTTCCCGGGCGCCCAGCTCCGCTGCCGTAATCTCGTTGTTGACCTCCCGGATGGAGACGTCCTCCTCCCACCGTTGGACATCTCCGTCCGTTCTCTGGAGCTCATCCTTCCAACGTTGGAGGCTGGCGCGCATCCGATCGGCCTCACCCTCTCGACGGGTTAGCTCAGCCCTGAGGTCCTCCGCCGCCTTCTCGCGGCCGGCGACCGCCTCCTCCCGTTCCCGCGCCTGCGCCTCCCTGGCAAGGGCCTTGGCAGCCTGCTGCCGCGACGCCTCAGCCAGGCGGGCGGCGTCTTCTCACTCCCGCCGTATCGTCCAAAAGCTTCTGCTCTCGCGCAGCCGCCGCACGGGCCTCTTCCCGGGCGTTCGCAAGCTGCGCCCTCTCCAAGTCCAGCTGGGCGCGCTCCGCTTCAAGCTGCCCCTCCTTTGTGTCCACTGCCGCGCCCAGCCGCTCGACCGCCGCCTGGACGCTCTTGATCGCGGCCAGGAAGGGGTCGGCAGGCCGACCGGGCGCCGGTGGAGCGCTAGTTTCCCCGCGATCCGCCTCCGGGGGGTTCCGGGTCCCCAAGGGTCGCCAAACGATCATCCGCCCCGGGCTCGGCATGCCTGGGGTAGGTTCAACCGGCGCCGGGAGCTTGGGCGACGACCGCGTTCCCGCCTCAGCCGCCGCATCCGCCGGCCCCGGCAAGGCCGCTGCTTCCGCCATCATCCGCCCCGGGCTCTGCACGCCCGGGGTAGGTTCCACCGGCGCCGAGGGTTCGGGCGACGGCTCCGTCCTCCCCTCGGCCACCGCTTCCACCGTCCTCCCCTCGGCCGCCGCGTCCACTGACCCCCCGCCATCGCTGCGTCCGCCTTCCTCGGCTCGGCCGGTAGGCTTGGCTCGGGCGCTGGCGTTCCTTCGCCCTCGGCGGCGCCCGTGGGTGGCCTGCAGGAGATAGGTGAAGGTCAAAACCGAAGTCTAGTTCGGGCGAAAGGTGCCCAAGAAAAAGAGAAGAATGAAACTTACGCGGTCGTAGTTCCCCCGGTACTGCCATTTCGCCGCCGGGAGCCTGAACTCCGGGTCCGGCATTGCCGGCCCGGAATCCTCCCGTCTCCTCTTCCACCAGGGGCTCGGCGGGGCCATCACGCGGTCACTAGATGCCGAGTCAGGCCCCATCCTCACGAGGCGTGGCTCCAGGGCCGGGAACGCCGCCGCCGCTGATGGCGACGACGGGGACTCCGGCACGGGGATATAGATTCGGGGGCGTTTCCCCCGGTCTCCCGGCGCCGCCACCAATTCGCTATCGGTGGTGCCCTCTTCTCCGATGCGGCGGCTGCTGCCCGCAGCGGCTCCACCACCGGCCTACGGCCCGCTGCACGCGGCGCCCGGGCCACCGGCCCGCACCGGGCTGCTCGTGGTCTTCTCGCTGGCCACCTCATCCAACCCAGGGAGCTCGGGGACCTCGGGGCTTCGACTCCTCGGCCGGTCAACGAGCCCCTGGGCGTCGAACTCCAGCAACTTCGCCAAGATCGCCGCATGCTCGGGGTTAGCGCAGAGAGCCATTTCCGGCCACGGGAGCTCCGCCCGGCCCATGTCTTCCACGCCGGTCACCACTCGGGTCATGCCCCTCAGCTCCGCTGGGCCCAGGTCCCAGCTTGTGCCGATTTGGGTCCGGGTGATATCTTCGGACCCGGTGTAGAGCCAGCACGGCCAGGCCCGCTCCCGCTGGAGCGCCAGGCGACGACACAAGAAGTCCACCACCACCATTACCGAGGTCAGCCTGGAGTCGCGTAGGAATCTGATGCGCTCGAACACCGGCTCCAACCTCACGCCCTCTGGTGGCGGCACCTCCCACGTCGACTTTCGGGGCTCCACCGTCACTTCCGGTAGAGCGAGACGATCATGGGGGTCGACGTCGACGAAGAACCAATCCCGCCGCCACTCCTCCCATTTGTTGCGCAGCACCTGGGGGATGTACTGCTCCCCCAAGATGTCTCGCAGCCGAAGATTGCAGCACCCCGCGACGTCCGCCGTGGAGTACCCCCTCTTCTTCCCGGCCGGCTGCAGGATGAAGAAATGTCAGAGAAGCGTCACCGAAGGCGCCACCCCCACGAACATCTCGCAGAGGTGCGCGAACACTGCCAGCACCATGACGGAGTTGGGGCTCAAGTGCACCAGTTGGATGCCGTAGGTGTCGAGGACTTGGAGGAAGAACGTTGAAAACAGCGGCACCAGTCCCGCCGCCACGAAAGACGTGAACAAGACAATGCGCCCGGGAACGGTCGTCACCGGCGGGAAGTTCACCGGCATCACCACCGCGGCTCCCTGCTGGCCCTCGGGGACCAGCAGCTTCCTGATCCTATCAGCCGCCTCTTCATTCTTCAGGTGAGACTCCGGCAGCACACTGTCCGGAGTCCTGTCATGACGGCCTCCTCTGGCTCTCGGCATCTCGACGGGAGGGGAGGTTGTCTGGCGGTGGAGAGGAAGGAGGAGAAGTGCTCAGATCGCCTAGAGGAGTTCTAAGGGCTCCAGAGCATGAAGGAAACGAGAGCAAGATCGCAAGATATCGTAAAGAGGGGGGTGGATCGATCCCCTCCCCCTTTTATATCTCAGAGGATTCAAACGTTTCCTGCCAACGGTGCACTCGGTGGGACGATTTCCTCGGTCCACGCAACTGCCACCCGTACCGTTGTCATGCCCTTCGGCAGTCATGTGGACACGCGTCCTCTTGTCTCCCCACTGGGCCATACCAGAGGCCCGGGTCTAAAGGGCCACCTCTTGAAAGCCTGCCATGTGGCGTCCACGCCAGCCTCGGCCTCGTCCGCGACGAAGGGCCCATCCGTCGTCTCCTTGCCATCACCTGCCAATGGGCCCGGGGGCTACTGTCGGTGTATCAGTAACCGGGGGTCCCTGAGTCCCGAGGCCAGGCCAGCCGTCCGCCACGTGTCACCATCCCGCGAGGTCCCTCCTGCGGGATGAGAAGAGATCAAGTCACGGGAGAAGGTGCTTGGGGCCACAATCAGTGGTCCCCGAGCACCCCAGTTCCCCGATGATCCACGGAGTCTAAGTACCGGGAAGAAAGTGCTCGGGGAGGTGTCCGCTCACCCCCGAGCACCCTAGTCCCCCGACGATCAAAAGAGCTAAGTTCCGGGAGAGAGTGCTCGGGGCTGCATGCGTCAGCTCCCGAGCGCTTGGTTCCCCGAAGATCCGTACAAAAGTTCTCGGGAGAGAATGCTCGGGGCTACACGTGGCAGCCCCCAAGCACTCGGTTCCTCGAAGGTTCGTGCAAGAGTGCTCGGGAGAGAGTGCTCGGGGAGGCGAACAGTACCCCCGAGCACTCAGTGCCCCGACGACCCAGAAAGGCCCCCAAGGGGCCCACAGATGAAGTGTTCATCCGTCAGAGGTCCGAGGCCGCATTAAATGAGCGCGCGTGGCCTGACATATCCAACTGCTCCCGCCGCGGCGTCAGTTCCTGCCATGCTTTGGCAGAGGGGCGTGGGGCTATTAATTGCACGGGTCCCGTCCCGTATTATCCGGTGTATCTCGGGATAACATTGCCAGTATCAAGGCGTTCCGCTTGCCGCCCTGCCGTGGCAGAAGAACAAGACAGGGTGGGCACGCCGGGTGGCTCTGTGGCTGCTCGGTGGGCCCTCTCAACGGCGCCCGTTGCCAGGGCGTCCACAGTGACAAGTGACCAGACGTGCGCCGCGTTTTTCGACTGTCCAGTCACTTCGCCCAGAGGAAATGATGACGCCTTTCTCAGTCATGACGTCTTGGAACTTGTGCCCCTTCCTTCCAGTTCAGGGTATGTCGCGGCCGGCGAGTGCATAAAAGGGTCGGCGCACAGGAAGAAAAAGCAGAGACCAACAAGCCCAAGCAGTCGACCGTGCCGCAACAGACAAAGAAGACGAACCCCACAACAAACCAAGCCAACGGACGAAGACATTGTGAGCTAGCCTGAGCAGAGCTCCTGCCGAGAAACAAGGAGCATCAAGCTCTTAGTTAGACACAATATTCCTGTAACCAGATACATCCTCGGGGGACCTCCCTTAGGACAGTTATTTTATCCATACAGGAGTAGGGTATTACGCCCCCGTGCGGCCCGAACCTGTCTAAACTCCGGTGCATTTACTTCTCTTTGCACTAGGTCGATCATCCCCCCCACACCAGCCGTTGCATTCACTTCCACTTCCATTTATTTCTTCGACGAACTTATTCAGGATCATCCCCCCACCGAATCTCTAAAAAGGGGTCTCTCGGGATCCCTGCGATAGGAGTTAATCCTCCGACATGTTAATACTATAAACCATGGGTACAATGTGGTGCTGGCCATTTCAGGGGGGTCCAGCTAGCAAACAGAATCCAATAGACAACGAAAAGAATACGTGCGAAGGGTTAACCACGTCGGAGTGGGACCAACGTACATCAATTCAAGATGGTCCAGCATTCCCATTACATTCTCGCAAGAGGATATGAGGGTATTAGATTATCCGCACACAGATGCCTTTGTCATTACCGCGAACATCTCGGGAAATGAAGTACATAGGATATTGATCGATGGAGGAAGCTCCACGGACATTATCTTCGCTGATGCCTTCGACAAAATGGGGCTGCGAAGAAGTGACTTAAAGCAAGCTGGATCGCCGTTACTAGGCTTCGGCAGAAACACAATCAATGCTCTGGGAAAAATAACAATCCCAGTGTCGTTTGGCGAGCAGATGAATTTCCGCACAGAAGAAATTACCTTCGATGTGGTGAACATTAGCTACCTGTACAATGCGATATTTGGGAGGGGGTTCCTCAATACATTCGAAGCAATACCGCACCATACATATTTGTGCATGAAGATGCCTGGCCCGGAAGGAGTCATAAAGGTGTTGGGAGATCAGCGAGTGGCTAGGCGAATCGAAGTGGGAATAGCTCCAGGAAGAAGAAATGTCCACAACATCGCAGACCCTTCGACGGGTCGCGAAGCAGGCCACAACCAGCCAAATATAGGGAAATGTGTGATGGCTGCACCAGAAGGAGCTACCAGAATAGTACAACTAAATCATGAAAAAGAAGATAAAAAGATCACAATAGGAGCAGAGGCCCCAGCAGAGGATCAGCAGCAACTTGTAATGTTCCTTCACGACAACAACGATGTCTTCGTGTGGTCCCCCAGAGACCTGCAAGGAGTAAGTCGGAACATCATTTAGCACAAGCTAAATGTGGACCCCAAAGCGAAGCCAAGGAAGCAGAAGCTTAGAAAAGCTTCGGGAGAAAGAGACGAAGCAGCAAAGGGAGAAGTAGAAAAACTGCTCGATGCCGGAGTCATACGCGAAGTTATGCACTCGGAGTGGCTGACCAACCCTGTGTTAGTAAGGAAAAGCAATGGAAAGTGGAGAATATGCATTGACTTCACAGACTTAAATAAAGCTTGCCCCAAGGATGACTTTCCATTGCCTAGAATTGACCAGCTCGTAGACTCCGCAGCCGGCTGCGAGATGCTAAGCTTCCTAGATGCTTATGCAGGGTACCATCAAATATAGATGGTGAAGGAAGATGAAGACAAAACGAGTTTCAGAACCTCCTTTGGAATATACTGCTTCATAAGAATGCCTTTCAGACTCTGAAATGCTAGAGCAACCTTTACAAGGTTGGTATAGGCTGTATTAAAGCCACAGTCGGGACAAAATTTATTGGCCTATGTTGATGACATAGTAGTAAAAAGTACCAAGAGGAGCCAACACATCGAAGACCTCTGGGAAACCTTCGATAATCTGCGAAGGGCAGGTTTAAAATTAAACCCAGAAAAATGCGTCTCCGGAGTGCAATCCGGAAGACTACTAGGGTTTCTGGTGTCGAAAAAAGGCATCAAAGTGGATCCTCAGAAGACACAAGAAATTTTAGATATGAAACCACCGTAGAACAGAAAACAAGCCCAACGCTTGGCAGGAAGGCTAGCAGCATTGAACAGGTTCATTGCAAAGTCCGCCGAGCGAAGTCTACCATTCTTCAAGGTGTTAAAAAGTTCTGACCCTTTCAAATGGGGTGCCGAGCAGCAGGCATCCTTCGATGAGTTAAAAATCTACTTGACGAAGCTTACAGCCCTAACCAGCCCGGATCCAGGTGCAGATTTGCTCTTATACATAGCGGCATCCCCCTCAGCAGTCAGCGCTGTACTTGTACAGGAAAAACCCGAAGATAATAGGCTGCGCCAAGCACCGGTGTACTATGTATCTGAAGCACTAGCAGGCCCAAAAAAGTCATACACAAAGTTGGAAAAAGTAGCGTATGCACTAGTAATGGCATCCCGCAAGCTCCGCCACTATTTCACTTCTCACAAGATTACAGTGCCAACTTCCTTACCCCTTCGCGACATGTTCGAAAACAAAGAAGCCATCGGAAGAATAGCGAAGTGGGCAACAGAGATCGCTCCATTCATGATCGTTTTCATGGCACGAACATCATCAAAATCGTAGGCGCTGGCAGATTTCGTGGCGGAATGGACACCTTCATCCGAAGCCTCAGATGACGAAGCACCAGAACCTATCTGGACCGCGTATTGCGACGGAGCTTGGGGAGCTACAGGAGCAGGAGTTTTGGCAGTAATGTTTTCACCTTCGGGGACAAAGCTGCGATACGCCGCCAGGTTATAGTTCCGCTCCACAAAAAATACGGCGGAATACGAAGCTGTACTCCTGGTACTTCGCGGGTTTTAGAGATTTCTGTAATGGTCTGGGCATAAAAGTAATTTTTGCATCAGTATACCACCCACAATCTAATGGCGCAGTTGAGAGAGCAAATGGCATCATCTTCGTGGGGGTTGCGAAGCGTCTTCACGGATTGCCAAAAGGAAAGTGGGACGAAGAACTGCCCAAGGTACTATGGTCATTAAGAACAACGGTTGCAAGACCAACGGGATACACGCCATTTTGCCTCCTCTTCGGCGAAGAGGCCATGACTCCAGAGGAATGCAAAACAAAATCATTCAGGGTCGGAAATGAACTAGACCAATGCGAAGAACTATCATCGAAAGATGCCCTTGAAGAAGTAAGATTGCAAGCCGCAAAAAACCTGGCCAGTTATCAAAAAGAGACAAGAAAATGGAGAGATAGGAATGTATCCGAAAAGACCTTCGCCCCCGAAGACTTGGTGTTGCGAAGGTTCGGTACAACAGCATCGGTTGGAAAACTTCAGAGTAAATGGGATGGCCCTTTCATAGTTAAAAGATCTCTGAGACCTGGCTCATATCATTTAGCTAATATGGAAGGTGAGGAGCTTCCGCACACCTGGAACACAGACAATTTTCGCAAGTTCTACGCCTGAAGGTCGGCAACTAAAGTCCGAGATTCCAATGTAATTTTTAATTTCGTAGTATTTCTTGTAATCACATTGTAAGGGTACTGCACTCTTTTCCTCACAGGGGGGACCCCTTCACCAGGGTGTGAGGTTTTTAACGAGGCAGAAACCCATGTAAACAATGATAGTGCCAACCCCAAAAAAATGTTGCTTGTCTCGAGTACTAGTAGTTTTCATCGAAGTGCGCCAACCTAAAGATAGATTGGAGCACCAATCGATGACTAGAACGCGGTGCGAAGTGTAAGCAAACAAGTGTAAGAGTGCCTGCCCCCACACCGAAGGGATAAACATACCTTCGGGAGAAAAAATGAAGTGTCGGTGAACCAACGGAACGGCAGCGCACTTCGCCAGAAGTTAGGGGCTAAGAGTGCCTGCCCCTGCACCGAAGGAAAAAACATACCTCCGGGAGAAAAAACGAAGTGTCGCTGAACCAACGAAACGGCAGCGCACTTCGCCAGAAGTCGGGGGCTAAGAGTGCCTGCCCCCGCACCGAAGGGAAAAACATACCTTCGGGAGAAAAAATGAAGTGTCGCTGAACCAACGAAACGGCAGCGCACTTCGCCAGCAGTCGGGGGCTAAGAGTGCCTGCTCCCGCACCTTAGGGAAAAACATACCTTCGGGAGAAAAAACGAAGTGTCGCTGAACCAACAAAACGGAAGCGCACTTCACCAGAAGTCGGGGGCTAAGAGTGCTTGCCCCCCCACCGAAGGGAAAAACATACCTTCGAGAGAAAAAATGAAGTGTCGCTGAACCAACGAAACGGCAGCGCACTTCTCCAGAAGTCAGGGGCCAAGAGTGCTTGCCCCCCCCCCCCAGGCCGAAGTTACCTGCGACTAAAAGTCGGGGGGGGGGGTGGGGACGGCGTTTTTAAAAAATTATATATATATATATATATAAAAATAAAAATATTAGCCCCATGCAATCGCAGGAAATTGCAGTGAAATTCGGGGGGAGGGCTCCGCCAAATACGTCTGACCCGAAGATCCAACTAAGATTCAAAACACCTCGAATCGTAGAAAATGCTTCGGGCGCCATGCCACTAAAAGTATAACAAAAGAACAAATCATAATACAAAACTGATTTATTCCGCATCAGAATCAACATCTGGATCAACAAAATCCTTATACAAACGACTGAAAGAAAATTGATAAGCAATGCCTTTGTTGGCATGAAAACGCGACGTTGGGGCCAGATGGGCCCCAACTTGAGTACAATATGATGGTGACGTAGGGATATCATCGTCGCTACCACTGCGCCTCACTACCTGCGAAGAGGGACCACGCCGATAGCAAATTTGCGGTCTGTGCAAAACCGGCTCTTTGTCCTGAGGTTCAATCTTCGTCTCAAGGAGCACCGATGTGCCTTCAACGTCTCCTTTCGCTGCACGGTGCAGATTCCGTTCAGTTCGTCGACTAGCTAGCGTCGAAGGACTAACAGATTTCCAAAATGCTTTTTTCCTAGCGTTCATATCATCATACGACCTATACTTCGCATGCCAATACCGCTCGAGCTCGATATCGGCATGACGTCGGTGAAATGATTCCCAGCAGGACCAAGACACATAAAAATTGTCCCTCATTATGGTAAAAGGCACAGCTTCTTCGGCTACCTGCGCAGTGTCCGAAGGAAGGACCTACGCAGGGAGCGCAGAAATGTCAATAACACTTCGATATAAACATAAAATATATTACACAACCAATGTGTTACATCGTCAATTACAAAAGTGAAAGCATAAACAATATGACCCTTCGCGCCGATTCAGCCCACCTTCCCAGTATCTTCGGCTGTCGTGGTCGTCGGTTTCGATGAGGGGTCATCCCTCGCCTTGGCCTAACAAAAAATTAATAATAATAAATTCAGTATTACTACACATACCCCCTTTTATAATCTTCGGTTCATTTCGGCTTCTCGAAGAGCGAGCTCGTGGCCGTGCTTGCACCAATAATTGGTGGTGAATGATCGAGCAGTGCTCTTCGATGCCTTTGTAACGGGCGAAGTTGATAGATCCGAAGGGTACTGGAAGGAAGGGCTTTGGAGAGCAGTATGATGGTCGTAGCCCATCATCTCGACAGACTGCACAAGACTTCGGGCAGCAACCATTGCGCAGAAGTCGCCGTAAAGTTGTACGGCAGGAAGGAGGCTACCACTGGTCTCATTGATCCAACTAATAAGTCCACCCAGCCCTACGAGTTTGATTGATGGGGGAGTCGTCGAGGCGCCAATACCTTCGAAGGTTTGACTGATTGCTTCGCACGCGGCGACCGCCTTCGGCTCAAGCTCCCAATGACATTAAGAGCATCGTCGTTATAAGCCTTCACTTTGCTTAATTCAGCCTGCAGCCGCTCAGCTTTCTCTTTCTCCGACGCGCAAAGTGCTTGCAATTCGCACACTTGCGCCTCAAAGACAGCTTACTTCGTTGTCCGTAATCCCCTTCTCCGAGCAAAAGGTGCTAACCTCCCATTCAAGCTGCTCCAGTCGCAATTCTACATCCTTCGCTCACCGTGACATCTCGCGTTTCTGGCCCTCAGCTTTTTCCGCCTGTTTTTGCAACAAGTCAATCTGGGCCTGAGCGCTTCGGGCCTGGGCTTCTGATTTTTCAGCTTGCTTACGTTGAGCTCGTGAGAGGAGCAAAACCTGAAGTATCGAATACAAGTCAGCAAAATACCAAGTTTTTTAATGTAAGAAAATATACGATATACCTTCGCTATAGCCACATCGGATGCATCGATCAGCTCGCTTGTAGACTTCTGGGCAAGCGAAATCTCGAGTTCAGGAAGGACAAAGGTTCCAAACATCTTCTTCGCATCACTGACCTCCCCGATACTCGGTTCAAAAGTGGCGAGCCGCAACGCCTCAGACTCAATGGCCTTCGCGTCAAGCAGCCCACCGAGACCCATCAAACCCTTCCCTCTGCGGCGGGGCGCACTCAGCGTTGACTCTTCAGTCTCGGAAGATGAGCTCGAAGTCTCGGTTATTGCGCCCGCCTTTGTCAATTCCTCATCATCGCTCAGAATTAATGTTGGAAGATTGACGCGCAAGCAAAATAAGGACTTCGGCACCTGGACCTCCTGCGCGCCTTCAGAACTCTCCCGACGGGCCATGTCGCGCGAAGCAGCAGAGCCCTCCGGAGACGTTTCTGTGTGAAAAATCTCAGGCACGGCTTTGCGCGGTCTTTTCCGGAGGGCAACAGCTTTCTTGGTGCGGCCCACCTTCGGCGACTGCTCTGGGTGCTTCCTCTTTGTCGAAGGGCCAACAGCGGGCTCTTCACCAGCTTCCGCTGTTGGGGAGCCCCCCACGGTACTTTGTAGCATGGCGGCAATCTTCATTCATTCAGCATATGACAGACCTTGATACTCAGAGATTCTGTTTAGTCTTTGGGTAAGTCCCTGGTCGGCGCACAGCTGCGCTTCGCCAGGTGTAATCTTGCCAACTAACATTATAGCCTTCGCCTCCACCTCAGCGACTGACAAATCTGTAAAAAATCATAACCGTTAGGCTAGGAAATTTAAATTATATAAAAATGCGTGGACAAGAGAGCACCTGCGAAGCCGTCCAAAGTAGGATGGGGCCGGCAAAGCCCCTCGGGCCCCTTGTCCCCGAATTCCGAAATAACCCAGCCATGGCTAAGAGGCCAGACTCCGTCAGCCAAGAACTCCTCCACCAAATCACAGGTAGAAAGATGCTTCGCACACCTAGCGAAGGCTTCAAGGGCAGTTTGCTGCGATGATTTCAACCGCACATCTGGCGCGCGGTTTCCCTTCACTTCTTCGCATTTAGATACAAGGTATTCTTCGGCCTCCACCTTGTGGTAGAACCACCACTGAGTCCAATCACTAGGCCACTTATTCTTGTACACAACCGTGGACGTAGACAAGCCAGTGCGATAGGCGAAGTTCAGACACCCATAGTGGGCCTCGCTCTGCACTCCGCGGGTGAAGACCGGCTTAGGTTGGTGATGCAGTCGGTGCGCGGCGGAGAAGGCCCTGGCGGACGCCTTAACCCCCTCCGAGCGAGCGGCCCAGGTGAAGAGACTCGTTCTAACTATGGCGTTAGGGGTCAATTGATGCAAATAGACCTCGAAGAGTTTTAATACTTTGATCACCATCTCGTCACAAGGAAGCCGAAGGCCAGCCCAAAAATAGTGCACAAACACAATAGCCTCATCATCAGCGGGCTCCGGTATCTCTTGTTTATCGAGAAGCCGGACCTTCAAGACATCGCTAATCAAACCTTCTCTGACAAGGCCAGCCAGAACTTCACCGTCCACTTTGGATTGGCCAATCCAGTAGGTCTTCGGTCGGGAGGATCTAAGCTTCGGAGCCATCTAGTCCAAGAAATTCCTTCAACAGCGCGATGACAACCGGGGACTTCGTCTAAGGCGTCCGAAAAACTGTAACTGACTTCGTACGAGAGCGGCAGCTTTTAGCAAGGGTACAATGAAAATTTTTGACAGCAGCCTGGTATTAATAGGGCGAGACGGCCGCGGTTACAATTTCCAGCATTGAAAATTGTATCGGCACCGAAAACCATGCTCAAATATCCACCATGAACATTAAATTTAGGCAGTTATAGAGATCGTTGCGTTGCCGCTAAGGAGTATTAAAACAACACATACAACATCTAAAAATTAACAGCGTGCATTGAATCCAACAAACTTCGACAGGCTGAAGGGGGACGGTGTTTAGATATCTTGAAGGCTACAGGCTTGGCCTATCGAAGATAAACCTTGCCAGTAGGGGGCTACTGTTGGGGATCATCTCCCGCCAACCCCTGACTCGAAGGGAACCGCAAAGTTTACTGGAGATGCTACGTGATAGCTATCGTGCTGATTGCAGGAGTTCGTCCGTCAGTCGCGGAGATCAGGGAGCGAAGTTGGTCGAAGGGTGCAGACGTCCATGCACCTTCAGGTCCCCGAATTGGGAAAGGCGGAGGCTAATCGACTTTGACTGTCGAGCAAAGCCTCGGTTCGCATCTTGCATCTTTTGGAACGAGCGAAGGCACGACCTGGTCTTCGCCAGGGGGCGAAGGCTGCCCGTCATGCGGCCGAGCAAAGAGCGCTTCGACACCCTTCGAATGGATGGCCAGCTCGACAGTGGGCCTGACTACGGTTGTCCTGGGTACTGTTGTAATTATGGGATCATGCTCATTTGTACCATATTACCGATATGTAAATAGGACCCGTGATCGTTGGGTACGGGCTATAAATAGAGCCACCGTGTAACCATAAGAAGTAATTGAAAACTGTTCCACCTCCAGTACGTGTCACTCTAAGGGACCTTCGATACCTCCACTTCCAAAGGCCCGCCTTGTTTGGGACTTCGATCCCAACACCGAGCAATTAATAACATTACAATCAGATATCGTTACCCTATCCCTAGGCTAGATGATATGCTTAATGAAATAAGTGGCTCAATTGTGTTCTCTGAAATTGATTTGCGTAGTGGTTACCACCAGATTCGCATAAAGTTAGGAGATGAATGGAAAACAACATTTAAAACTAAATTCGTTCTATATGAGTGGTTAGTCATGCCTTTTGGTCTCACTAATGTACCCAGCACTTTCATGAGATTAATGAATGAAGTTTTACGTGCCTTCATTGGCAGATTTATGGTGATATATTTTGATGATATTCTCATATATAGCAGATCACTAGAGGAACATCTTGATCATTTGCATGCTGTTTTCGATGATCTACGTGATGCACGTTTATTTGGTAACCTTGAGAAGTGCACCTTTTGCACGGATCGAGTCTCTTTTCTTGGCTATGTTGTGACCCCGCAGGGAATTGAAGTTGATCAAGCCAAAGTTGAAGCCATACACAGCTGGCTGGTTCCCACAACGATCACACAAGTGAGAAGCTTTCTTGGACTTGCTGGATTTTACCGCTGCTTCATGAAGGATTTCAGCACCATTGCAGTCCCACTACACGAACTCACCAAGAAGGGTGTGCCTTTCACTTAGGCTGCAGCACATAAGAATGCCTTCAACACGTTGAAAGATAAGTTAACACATGCACCTTTGCTCAAACTTCCTAATTTCAATAAAACTTTTGAGAATGAATGTGATGCTAGTGGAATTAGTTTGGGAGGTGTGTTGTTACAACAGGGGAAACCTGTAGCATATTTCAGCGAGAAGTTGAGTGGGCCTAGTTTGAACTATTCTACTTATGATAAGAAATTGTTTGCTCTAGTTTGAACTTTGGAAACATGATAGCATTATTCATGGCCCAAAGAGTTTGTTATACATTTTGATCATGAGTCTTTGAAACACATCCGAAGTCAAGCAAAACTGAACCATAGACATGCAAAGTGGGTTAAATTTATTGAGTCTTTTCCCTATGTCAGCAAACAAAAAAAAGGGAAAGGGAAATGTCATTGCCGATGCTTTGTCTAGGCGTTACACCATGCTTTCACAACTTGACTTCAAAATATTTGGTTTGGAAACAATTAAAGAACAATATGCACATGATGACGATTTCAAAGATGTGTTGCTGAATTGCATGGAGGGTAAAACATGGAACAAATTCGTCCTCACTGACGGGTTTGTGTTTAGGGCTAACAAGCTCTGTATTTTGGCTAGCTCCGTACGTATGTTATTGTTGCAGGAAGCGCATGGAGGAGGGTTGATGGGACACTTTGGTGTGAAGAAAATAGACGACATCCTTGCTGATCATTTTTTTTTTTGCCAAAGATGAGGAGAGACGTGGAGAGGTTTGTTGCTCGCTGCACCACATGTCAAAAAGCTAAGTCACGCCTTGATCCTCACAGTTTGTATATGCCTCTACCTGTTCCTAGTGTACTATGGGAGGATATTTCTATGGACTTTGTTTTAGGACTGCCTAGAACAAAGAAAGGGAGGGATAGTGTCTTTGTTGTTGTGGACAGATTTTCTAAGATGGCACACTTCATACTATGTCATAAGAGTGATGATGCTACACATGTTGCTGATTTATTCTTTCGGGAGATTGTTCGTTTGCATGGTGTGCTAAATACCATTGTTTCTGATCATGATGCAAAATTTCTTAGTCATTTTTGGAGAACTTTGTGGGCTAAGTTGGGGACTAAGCTTTTATTTTCCATTACTTGTAATCCCCAAATTGATGGGCAAACCGAGGTAGTGAATAAAACTTTGTCTACCATGCTTAGGGCTGTTTTGAAAACGAATATAAAAATGTGGGAAGCTTGCCTCATGTTGAGTTTGCTTATAATAGTTCACAGCATTCTACTACTAAGAAATGCCCTTTTGAGATTGTTTATGGGTTTGTGCCTCGTGCTCCTATATATCTTTTGCCTCTTCCAACCTCGGTGAAGGTGAATTTTGATGCTAAACAACATGCTGAATTAATGATAAAACTGCATGAGACCTCTAAAAAGAACATAGAGTGCAAGAATGCTAAGTATAAACTTGCTAGTAGCAAAGGAAAGAAACATGTCACTTTTGAACCGGGTGATTTGGTTTGGTTGTATTTGAGAAAGGACAGGTTCCCTAATTTGAGAAAGTCTAAGTTGCTTCCTAGAGCTGATGAACATGCATACAAGCTTGAGCTGCCTACAGATTTTGGGGTTAGCCCCACCTTTAACATTGAAGATTTAAAGCCATACATGGGAGAAGAGGATGAACTTGAGTCGAGGATGACTCTAATGCAAGAAGGGGAGGATGATGAGGATATCCCTTCCATTGATGCAGCCATGCCTATTGCACAGCAGGGACTTATGACTCGAGCTCGAGCACGCCGAATCAATTATCAGGTAAAGTTGTTCATTGCTGTCCAAACAAGTTCCTCTCCGAACGGGGTACTACTAAAGCCTTGTGGTGATTTTCTTATGATTGGAAACTTGGGAGACGAACCAGCTGGACACAAGAATAATCAAGGTAACCATCAGGTGGATGCTAGTGTAAACAAGAAGATGATCGGACCAAACGTCCAGACTGCACGTTCGGACCTCCAGGCAACACCATTTTGATTTGTCCATAATTCTTTGCTCCAGAAGGTGATTGAGGCCCATGAGTACTTGTTGAAAAGATCTCGTTATCTACTTTCATATGGATCCAACATCAGCATTAGATTCTATCAGAGCTACACAGAATCGGTGAAAGAACATTCGGACCTCCAGCCATGGGCCTTGGTCCTTGTATCCCGTAGAGCCCACTAGGGGCCCATTCTAAGTTAGAGTTTTTTCCCCCACGTCTCCTGGCTTCCTCCTATGTATAAATAGCACCAGCAGCCACCAGGAACAAGATTGGGTTTTGCTTAGATGCAAAATAGCTTCAGCTTCTTCCTTGTAAATACATGTGTCGGCTAGACCACCTGTTTTACTCGATTCAGAATCCCAACTTTGTGTGTATCGGTTTTATCCTTGGCAAGATCTGTGTCTGTTTGCTTCTCAACTTGATCTTGCTTGTTCTTCGATTTGCTAGCATGTTCAAGGTTGTTCTTGGCACGGCAAGAACAGCAACAAATCGGAGTTGGTGTAACTGTCGCTAAGGCGCAGCGTCCCTGTTGGTCGTTGTAGTCGGGCAGCCAATGTCGAATCCACCCCAAATCGAGTTGTCCTCTCTCACCGAAAGGTCAGAACCAGCCCCTGCCTTATCAGAAAAGCAAGTCAACACAATAAAAAAAAAGCTAAAGAAGGAAAATCATTAAGAAAAAAGGATGATTTTGGGAGGCAAATAGGCTAACTCGAAAATGAAAGAAAAGGCAAAAAAGGAAATTTGTTGGCAAGAAGGACAATTCGGGAAAGCAAATTAATTAGGATAGCCCAGAAAACAAGTAAAGGCAATTTGAGACATTCGTTAGCCAAATTGTTACCAATCCATTAGCAAATTTCATCTCCACATTGATGCTCAGCACAAGGGCACCAGCAGGTGCTCAAGACTCAGATCAATCACCCCGCCTTGTGGCTCTCCTGGAGGCAGCAACCTCTTGCCTGCTTGGTTTGGCACATGGAAGGATGCCCCAAGCGACGTGGGATGTCGGTGTGATGCATCGCAGAGGGCGCGGTGGAGGAGCCACACAGCACACGAAAGCTGAACGTGGTGAAGCCGGCCGGATATCCGCGGTGTTGAGGGAGCAGACGTGGTTGAGGAGGACATGGCTGCATCCTCTACTCTACGACCTTTGCAGCGTCTCCTGCTGGTGCTCAGTCGTCCATGGGTTTGGCAGCCATGGCGGCATTTGCGGCTGCTTTTCCATCCTCTACTACTACAGAAATGATTTAATGGCATGTCTCTGTACAAATAGTTTTGTGGAGCCGTCTGTGCAAAGATTATCACAGACGGCTCTAAACAAGAACCGTCGGTGATAATGACAAGACCATTCCGAAAGTGGTGGGATGTTTTAGTACTTACGGTTTCTATTGGGAACTATCCGTATTAATATTATAGATAACTCTAATTACAAGTAATCTGTAATAAAATCAATATCACAGACGGTTCTAAATTAGAGCCGTCTGCAATATTAAAACAGACGGTTCGTATTTAGAGCCGTCTATAATAAAAAGGTTATCATGGTCGACTCCAAACAAGAATCGTCCGTATAATTAATACAGAAAGCTCGTATTTAGAGTCGTCTGAGAAAATAGCCGGGGGAGGTGAGACACTTCATTACAGACGGCTCCAAACATTAAGGCGTATGTACTATTAGAACAGTACATCAACCCCTACCTCCAAATCGAAGCAGAGCAGTGGTGCCGAACAACAGCACGCAGCTTTTGGAGGAGGGGGTGATTTTGACTAAAAAATTTGTTAGATTTCGGTGAAAGTTTGAAGATTTATTGGTATTTGTTTCTCCAAGGTCAGGATTATGTTCTATTTTAGTTTAGATGGTCTAGATTTTAGTTTGGAGAGTTAGCTAGATCTAGATTTAGATTTTTTCCATAATAACGTAGTTTTGTTCTATTTATTAAATAATGTAGATTTGTGTTCTAATTTAGTCTTAAGAGATCAAATATATCTACATCTAGACTTAGATTTTTTTCATGATGATCTAGAATATATTAGTTGTTCTAGGTATATATAAAGCTCAAAGTATAAATGAAGCTTTAATTATGTGATACGATAAATTAGTAGTTTTAATCTAGTGTTACAGATAAATTTTGGCAGCGGCAGGGCACCAACCTGTGTGGGTTCTGTATTGCCCAATATATATTGTAAATTATTGGCTCTAGTCCACCAGTATATCTATCGTTAGTGTAATTATAATATATTAAAATGTATTTTTCATCGTTGTGCCTATCTACTTAAATTTTCTGTTGTATAAATTTCCTACAGGTAATCTCGTGAAGACAGTCTAATGTATATTAAAAAATAGCTCATACATTTGTGACTTTGTGACCTTGTGACTTTGTAATGTTGCGAGGCTTTGTAATATTGACTTTGTGATATTGAATGAAGATGTTCCATTTACAATGTGTATGGAGTTTGAATGCAACTATCTGCTGTGTGTATGACATACTATTGTGTATATTTAATTATTGATATGTCAGTTATATTCAGTAATATATAGATTATGTATTGTATATATGACAGTACAGACAGTTTTAGGAATAAATTTGTTTATAAAATGATTTTTATAATGACCTCTGTTATATAGTACATACGCCTCGAAATTTGAATCGTCTGTACTGTTCCATAGTAAATACGGCTCCAATAACGAGCCATCTGTACTATTATTATATCACAGACAGCTCGAAACTTTGAGCCGTCTGTGATATTACATAGAACAGATGGCTCTTGTTTAGATCAGTCTGTACTATTACTATATCATAGACAGCTCATGATTTCAAGCCGTCTGTGATATTCTATAGTACAGATGGCTAGTGATTAGAGCCGTCTGTACAAAAATTTTATATAGATGGTTTAAAACTTATTTGTATAAATTTGATTTATATAGACCTCTTTCTATAGGTTTTTGAATTGTCTATACTGAATTTTTTTATAGTGGTCTATGGGTTTTATAGCAACAGCGACGGAGGAGTCCGTGGCTAGTACCTAGCGTACTTCGCCTTAGGATGGGATGTGGCTAGTCTGCCGCTTTGGCCTGGAGCTGGGGTGGCGATTATGCCTGAAAGACATCCAGGGCATCGCCGTCGTTGTAGCCTCGAAAGCTCCAGTAGTATCTCGGTGGATCTGAGGTGGTTGATGAGAGAGATAGAGAGAAGAGGAGAAAACTACCTATTGTGCTGCCGTGTGGACCACCTATGCGGAACGGCACTCTGCTGTCTGAACCTCCGATGCGAACCGATGGCCGATCTGAGCGTGTATATAGCAAAACAAAGGTATGCATGCTCGGAATTTAATTTGTAGGAAATATCATTGCTTACAAAACTTATATTGCTAGTTGCCACCCTGGTTTATTATTTCACCTTCTACCGGACACACTAAAAATGTCATTAATTCCAAAAACAACCAAACAATTACATTTGTATCATTGAGGTATGTAGCAAGAAGCAGCTGATGCAATGGTCATCCACACTGCCACACTGCATGTCGAAACGGTTAGAGCCCTTCCACCGTATCTCTTGTTAATTTGGCTTCCTCCACTCGGTTTATTTACATGAAAGGAAAACAAAACGTTAACTAAGGTCCTGATTGTTTTTTGCTATTGGCAGAAGCTAGAAGTCAGAAGTCAGAACAGAGTTTTAGAGAAGTGGCTTCTGGAGAAGTTAGAAGCCTACTTCTAAAGAAAATAAATTAAAGCTGAGAAACTCGCTGAGATACGTTTTTCTTAGAAGCTATGTGCTGAAAAACAAAAAATTTATTGTAGAAGTCAACAACCTATTTTCAAAAAAAAAAATTCAAACAAGCCAAAAGCACAGCTTTTCAGAAAAACCCAAAAGCAGAAGCTCAAACAAACAAGCCGTAAAGATCGAATTGCGCGTCACATTTCTCACGCCTTGACGCTGATGAGAGCGTATTGGAATCACGCAATAAATCGATTGATGAATCACAGGTGATACAAATAGCAAGCTCACGCATGCGCCTACCATATCTGTGGCCTGACTTATGGAAATAGGATCAGCCGAATATGGCAGGTGGTGCGGCAATGAAGTGCATGCCCATGCATGCCTAACAGATCATGCATGAGGGCGT
The DNA here is from genome assembly GCF_958298935.1 of Phragmites australis. Classification (NCBI taxonomy): domain Eukaryota; kingdom Viridiplantae; phylum Streptophyta; class Magnoliopsida; order Poales; family Poaceae; genus Phragmites; species Phragmites australis. The sequence continues at coordinate 15,525,628 of NC_084941.1, read as the reverse complement.
GATGCATGCCTGCTGGGCGGGTATGCTGGACGGGCTACAGGCCCGGTTCACCGGTAATCACAGGATGTAGTCTAACACATCCCCACAATCGGAACGGTTACCGGACGCACGTTCAGACTGGAGTGAAATTCGGTGAAGATGGAGGTTGGAAGCTCTTTGGTGAAAATGTCGGCATACTGGGATGTGGTTGGCACATGGAGAACGCGCACATCGCCCAAGCCAACGTGGTCACGCACGAAATGGAGATCAATCTCGACATGCTTCGTGCGTTGATGTTGAACCGGGTTGGTGGAGAGGTAGACGGTGTTGATGTTGTCGCAGTAGACCACCGTAGCACGCCGAAGAGGACTGTGGAGCTCAAGAAGGAGTTGGCACAGCCATGACGCCTCGGCCACAGCATTGGCAACAGCCCAATATTCGGCCTCAACACTAGAGCGCGAGACCGTATTCTGGTGCTTCGAAGACCAGGATATGAGACTGTCACCAAGGAAAACTGCATATTCGGAAGTAGATTTCCATGTGTCGGGACACCCGGCCCAGTCGGCGTCAGAATGGACAACAAGATCCCAGGATGCCGAGCGGTGTAAGGTGAGTCCATAGTCAAGTGTGCCACGGAGGTAGCGAAGAATCCGCTTCATGGCATTAAGGTGAGCTGTTCGTGGATCATGCATATGAAGACGCACTTGTTGTACCGTATAAGAGATGTCGGGGCGAGTGAAAGTCAGGTACTGAAGAGCCCCTGCTAGGCTACGGAAGTGGGTGGGGTCGTCCACGGGATCATCTGCTGAAGATGACAGCTTGGACTGGGTGTCGATAGGAGTATTGCAGGGCTTACAATCTGACATACCCGCATGATCCAGAATCTCCAAACTTTACTGCTGCGGTGAGAGAAAGAGACTAGCAGGGCAACGTGAGACACTGACACCAAAAAAATGATGGAGCTCCCCGAGATCCTTCATAGCAAATGCTAACTGTACAGATGAAATAGCCCACTGAAGCAACGCTGAGGAGGATGCTGTCTGGACGATGTCATCAACATAAAGTAGAAGGTAAATCATGTCGGTGCCTCGTTGAAATATGAACAGATAAGTGTTGGACTTAGCCTCAGTAAAACCAATAGACAAGAGATAGGAGCAAAGCGACTGTACCAAGCTCTAGGGCCTTGCTTGAGACTGTATAGGGACTTCTGCAAGCGGTAGACATGATTGGGTCGAGCAGGGTCGATGAACCCGGAGGGCAGACTGCAATAGACGGTCTCCTGGAGTGTGCCATGCAGAAAGCATTCTTCACATCTCACTGATGGATAGGCCAATCTCTGAAAGAGCTAGGCTGAGCACAGTCCAAACAGTAGCTGGCTTGACAACGGTACTGATGTCTCATCGAAGTCGATGCCCGACCGTTGGGTGAAGCCACGGAGGACCCAACGTAGCCTTGTATCGATCATGAGAGCTCATCAGAGTGGAATTGTGACAAAAAATCCACTTGTCGGTCAGTATGTTGGAACTTGGAGGCGAGGAACAAGTACCCAAGTGTCGTGGCGAGGAGGGCAGCATGTTCTTCTTCCATGGCTCCCCGCCAATGAGGATCGATGAGAGCAGCCCCAAAGGTCTTGGGCCACCAGGGAGAGGACCTTTGTATGAGGTTGAGGGGCTGCTTCGGTTGGCGAAAGCCGTGCTTCCCGCGTGTCACCATGCTATGGGAGTGGATGACCGGTTCGATTGGGCACCGCTGAGGCTGGTGTCATGGCCGGCAGTGTGGGCACGTTGGGCACCGTGGCCGGTGCGCTGGGCACCATCACCGTGGTCGGTGTGCTGGGTGGCACTGAGGCTGGCGCGCTGGGTGCTGTCGATGCTGCCGAGGCAGGTGAGGCGCCGGCAGCAGGCAAGTCTGCTGGAGGGTGGCTGGGTGTGGTACGCCCAAGCCACCCGAGACAGGGCGACTGTGACCGATGGGAAGCTGCACTGGTGTAGAGGCATCATCCAAAAAATCATGGTCAGTAGCACCTGTATCTCGAGAGTATAATTGGCAAATGGAAACAGTGCTCATCAAACACCACATGCTGGGATATAATTATCTGGTTGGACGCAAGATCAAGACACCGGTAACACTTATGCTCAGAGGGGTATCCTCAGAAGACACAAGAGAGGAACGAGGAGATAACTTATGTGCGGTGGTGGCTGCATAGGTTGGGGTAGCAGCGATAGTCGAAGACATGAAGGTGAGAGTAAGTGGGGTTGGATACCGAAAGAGCATAGAAAGGGGTCTGAAAATTAGAGTTTTGTGGGATGTCTATTGAGAAGGTAGGTGGCAGTCTGAAGAGCTTCGACCCAGTAGAAGGCAGGGAGGCTGGCTTGAAAAAGAAGGGAGCGAATGATGTTATTAGTGGAGCGAATGATGCGTTTGGACTTGCTGTTTTGTGGGGAGGTGTGTGGGCACGACATGCGTAGTGCGGCGCCATGTGTGAAAGGAAAGCGCGGGCGGTGCCGTTGTCAAATTCATGGTCGTTGTCACATTGGACGCTTTTGATTGTGATAGAAAACTACGTATGGATATAGGAAAAGAAATGTGAGAGAGTTGCAAAGGTGTCAAATTTTAAGCGAAGAGGAAAAGTCCATAAGTAGTGTGAGAACTCAGCTAAAATGACAAGATAGTACTTATAGCCTGACACACTAGCAATGGGAGAAGTCCACAAATCGCAGTGTATAAGATCAAATGTAGTGGTTGCTCTAGACATAGAGGAAGTAAAAGGCAATCTAACATGGTGTCCAAGCTGACAAGCATGACAAAGAGACTTAGAGTTATTTTATTGTAAGAAATACTGGAAGAGACAGCTAGACGTGATAAGGCCTCATGGCCAGGATGTCTGAGGTGACGATGCCATAGGGTATAGTCTGTGGTGGTGGTGGTGAGGGCAATAAGCGTGGTTAGCTGCAACGGAAAGGGGTAGAGCTGCCTGCGCTATTGGACCTGACGATCACGTTCCGGGTGCGAAGATCCTTCACAAACAAGCTGAAAGGGTCAAATTCAACAGAACATTTATTATCAGTGACAAATTGACGGACAGAGATAAGATTTTTGATGACATGAGGAGAAACAAGGACATTGAACAGAACAAAAATAGAGTGCATGTCGCCAATAGATGTGATGGGTATTAAAGAGCCATTACTGACAACAATATGAGAGGGGGGAGGGGCTAGGGGATGAGCAATCGAGAGAATACCAGTGTCCAACGTCATGTGCGATGTGGCACCCGTATCCATATACCATTCGTTAGTGGGAGGTGGTGGAGAAAGCATGACAGTGTTGAAGGCATTTGCGAGCGCCTGCTTGTCACAATGGATGGAGTTGGACATGGGTGTCCACGGTGCTACAACATCGGAGCCGCGGGCGCCCGGACCGGCGGTAGGGTAGGCGGGCCAGTGAAGACTCCAGCGGCTCCAGGGAAAGGAGCCGGAGCGTTGATGTAGTGGCCGGCGGGACCATGCAGGAGACTGGCTGCGCCGGCGAAAGGAGCAGGCGTGGCACCCGGGCGTGGTCCAAGTAGCCCCGGTGTCGACGGGTGATGCAGAGGCTCGGGCCACATTTGAATGGAGCTGGGCCATGGGTTTGAGAAGAAGGCCAAGGGGTGTTGGCAGCGTTTTTGCCACCATCGGAGCCCTTGCCGCCCCTGCCACCGTTGCTTGCACCGCCTTTGCGACCGTGGCGGCCGCCATTGCCACCACTGCCAGAGCTGCCACTACCATTGCCGCCCCCATTGCCGGCACTTGTTGCCACCAGTGCTCCCACTAGAGCTTCGAGTGGATCCGGAGGAGGCAGTGAAGAAGGCAAAGGTTGTTTGAGGCGAGCGGTGTGACCTATTCAGTTCTTCGAGGAGGAGCTAGGAGTGAGCCTCAAAGAACGTGGGGAACGGCTTCTGCATGGGAAGTAAGGTGAGCATGTGGGCATAAGATTCATTCAAACCACGCAGGCTGGTGAGCACGAGGGTGCGGTCGCAGACGGGCTCGCTGAGATCAGCAAGCATGTCAGCCATTCTCTTTAGTCATCGACAGTAGTCAGAGATGGAGAGGGAGCCTTGGGTGAACGAGCGGAATTCCTCCCTGAGATGAAGAGCCCTGCTCTTCATGTTCCCAAGGAACTGATGTTCCAGGTTGCGCCAGACAAGACGTGATGTGGCCGATGGAGACATGACCAGCTTGAGGAGTTTGGCGGAGATGCTCCTGTACAGCCACGAGAGCACCATGCAGTCCATCCGTGCCCACATTGGCCAAGCGAACAGGGCATCAGGAGGACATGCTCGGTGAGGGCGTATTTGCCGAGCGCGATTAGAAAAAGGCCCCACCACTTTGTGTAGTTCGAAGCAGTGAGGTCGAGAGTGATGGGAATGATCATCTTGACGTTGGGCACGCGATGGCTTGAGCAAGCACTGCAAGGTCGTCATCGGGCGAGGTCATGCCAGAGGAAGGTGGTGGCACGACAGCCAGAGAGAGGGGAACAGCGCCGGGTGTGGGAGATGCAGCACCCAGAGCGGCACGCACGGCGACAGCCGCCGCAGCCGCGGTAGCTTCGCGAGCATCGTCGTGGGTGCCGTCAGAGTTGGACGCGTCAGCAAGAGGAAACATCTCCCAGACAGCTGCGGCAGCAGCATCTGCTGTGGCGGAGATGGAGGCAGCCACCGCCGCGGTAGAGGTGCCGGCGCTTCGGTGGCCATGAGGGAGAAGTCACCTAGGGTTTGTGGAAGCGAGGGTGCAGGAGCAACCCTTCTGATACCATGAGAGCGTATTGGAATTACGCAATAAATCGATTGATGAATCACAGGTGATACAAATAGCAAGCTCACGCATGCACCTGCCGTATCTGTGGCCCAACTTATGGAAATAGGATCAGCCAAATATGACAGGTGGTGCGGCAATGAAGTGCATGCCTAACAGCCGAATATGATAGATCATGCATGAGGGTGTGATGCATGCCTGCTGGGCGGGTATGCTGGACGGGCTACAGGCTCGGTTCACCGGTAATCACAAGACGTAGTCTAACAGCTGATTGTGTGCTCCGAACCTGATGATGATGTGTCGATCGTCATGGTGTGGATGGCAGCGGCCTTCAGTGCCGGGTGGGTCACGGTGAACCTGTACTCGCTGTGGGGGAGGTCGAGCTCCACTGCCCCATTCTCGCCGATGGTCTTGGCCGCGCGGTGCGTCTTCCACTAGGCAATGAGCTTGTCGACGAGGTGGCCCACGGGGAGGTTCTTGAAGTTGTCCGTGAGGCACATCTCATGTAGCAGCCCTTGGTGTGCCACGCCGCCCACATAAAGATGCCATCGACGTTCAGGTGTCCGTACCCTTCCCTCAGCACCTGCTCCAGGTACCTCACCTGGTTGGGGCCCTTGACAACGTCCACCTCGGTCAGCCACATGGGCAGCTTAAGCTTGGCGAGCGTGTCCAGTGCGCCCCTCATGTAGGGAATGTTGGGCGTGGAGAAGTGGCTCTCGAGGCCGACTCCAAGTTTGAGCACGCCATTGCCAGGGTAGCTGCAGATCTGGTTCATCTTGGTGATGTACTTGCTTGTCATGGCGTTTGGGTCGTAGGGCTGCTCCAGCACGTTGAGCTCGTTCATGAACAAGATTGTGTTGCGATCGAGCTGCCCGACCTGCTGATAGATCTGGGGCGACGCACTGGGGCTGAGTTTGGTCTCGAAGAAGTTGAAGTGGAGGTTCTCGTTCACCACGTCCCAGTGGATCACCTTGCCGGCGTACCGCGACACGACGGACTTGAGCCGCTTCTGCATCGCCGCCTTGAGCTGGTCCAGCTTCATGGGCATCACCCACTTCATCTGCAAGTTCTGGTCGTCCCAGAAGACGTTGTGCCCGCGCACCTTGATGCCTTCTGGGCAGGGCCGGTCCGGAGGGGGGTCCAGCGGTGCGGCCGCTTTAGGCCCTCAAAATTCAAAGGTCCCATATGTATATGTATATTGTGTATATCGATTCAAAAACAAATTGAAAAAATTAGATCTGAATGATTTATATTTAATAATGAGATCTCATTTTTAATCTCTCCCTGGACCACCGAAATATCAGGACCGGGCCTACTTCTGGGCGAGCTTCAGCATGGCGTCCGGGACGTCGTAATTCTCCTGGTTCTGGCTCCACTCGGTGCTGTACCACTTCATCTCGTTCTCGAATGTGGCATAGGTGAACCGCGATGTGAACCACTTCTCATAGGCCGGGAGGTCGAGGATCTCCTTTGTCATCGTGCTATACCGAAGGGAAACCCGAGCCGGAGGAGTTCGATGCTCACGTTGGCGTTCGCCATCGGCTTGCTGTCCGCGCCCTTTTTGCGACCACTCTGACGGTGCTCCTCCGGGTCATGTTGGCGGAGCGGCGGGTGTGGGCATCCCACTCGTCGAAGGTGAAAGGCTGCATCGAGACGCTGTCCACCCAGATGTCCACTGGGGCGTCGCTCTGTTTGTCACAGACGCGTACGCGTAATTATAGAACGGACACTAACATGCACAGACATTAGCGTTGTGTTCGGCTGACATGCACATATATATACCTCGATGTAGATCTCTCCGGGTCCGGAAGCGTAGGCTGTCATGCCTCCTTGAGCATGCTCTAGCAGTCGGTCTGGACAGCGACGGCGCCGGCAATGATGCGCTTGCGGTTGGGTGCCTTGACGGTAGCCTTCACGAGGGCCGTGCCGGCCGATACCTGCAACCATGCTGCACACGGACGAGCCACGGATCAAGAAGATGAACACGCAGCATGCGTGCGTGTGAATCAATCGTATGTACTTCCTGCATGATGCACGGATGGTCTCTCCACACGTACCGGATAGCGAGTAGTGGGTGTCATTCTGCATCTGGACCCTCTGGTAGACGCTGTGGGACGGCACGACCTTGCCGCTGCTGGACAGGGAGCCTCCCGCGCCTTGCACTACGGCGAACTTGTTGCCTGACGTCGACCTGCTCACACCAGCCTCGATGTTCCGGTACGTTGACAACCCCACCAGGCCGCTGTTGAACTCACAGTTCTGGATGATGCCACCGTTGTACAGGGGCTTCATTGGGTCGCTAAGGCACTGCAGAGTGTGGGGGCAAAAATAAGAACACTATCTTTGCATCTTTGATGTGAAAATTTACAGCATATCACGTACTTATATTTTATCTGATGTCATGTTTTCCTGTTTGTATCTTCTGGAGCTTGAGAACGATAAAATCACTCGAGTGACAGATGGAAAGATCATTATTATTTAGCTCTATAAGACTTCAGGTCAAATATGTTTGCCCGATTAGACAATTTTGCTTTCATCTAGTAGATGTGTCTAACTAAACTATTGAGATGTCTAAAATTTAGTCAAGAGGAACTGGATTAAACCGGCTGAAAACAGAAATCTAAACGACCTGAAACTAAAATTGGATGGTTAACTGGCTTATGCTAAAAAATTAAACATGTAAATTACAAGAAAAAAATTCAATCTTAAATTATACAAGGATTCAGCTGAAAAATTCAAATACAATGTTTCTCAAATTTCTGATGCAGAAGTGATCTTCATGTAATTCTTAAAAATGCACATTGGTATATTTTGTTTGTAGATGTTATATAAAATTTTGCGACAAATTATTGGTTGGCATTCAAGGTATATGAGAAACCGGCGCTACGTATGAACAGGTAAGCTACTAAAACTTGGCTAGATATGGTTTCTATTGCCGGCGAGGGGCATTCATGAAAACTTAAGATTAAAATGCTCCGGATTGGAAATGAGGGAATGTCCCCTTTTATCAAGCAGTGGGAAGACTATAAGTATTCCTTTTTTAGTTGCCCATCGGCAATTTAGTTACATCTATACAACTCTTAAAGGGATTAACATGCAAAAAAAGACATTGGGGCTATCTTGACCCATAAAACCTTTTTTTTTTCCAAGAAACAACACTTGTCTCTATGCTTGCTGTGTGGTCATATTCTATGGAATGGACCATGCAACCTACATCAGAAAGACATACATCAGCAGGTTGCTCATGAAAATTTACACGTAATGAAAATAGGAGGGGAACACGAATTCTTCTGCCATTGGGAAACAATTCGCTCAGAACAGCAACCGACTTAAATAGACTAACCTTGAAACGGAGTGTCGAGGGTTAATCCTTGATATTGATTTCGGGGTGTATCGGACGACAGGTGTGTTATCTATGTTTTGGGGGATGTTCCTGTGCTAATCTAAGAATACCAGAGTTTATCTAGGTTCAAACCCCCCTTGGGGTAATAGCCCTACATCCTGTGTATTCTTCTCATTGAGTATGGTTTTTTCTTTGTATTTTCCACCCATTTCCCCAAGACGGACTCCATTCCCCTTATAGTCTAGGAGAAAAGGAGTCTTACACGTGGGCCTATCAAATACATCCATGCCTACCTAGATGATCTACATATGCTATCATTATAGGATACGTATGCGTTGTGCCTACTCTAGAGCACTGCAATGCTCGTCCCATCCATCGGACACGTCTTCGCTTGTCGTGCCCGGGTCATCCGGTCTGCACAGTCCCATCGCCGGTTTCCAGCGCGTGCTTGCAACTGCCTGGGGAACGAACGATGTGAGTAGCGACATTAAATGAGTTTTGATTGGCTTAGACAAGTACCTGCACCTTGACCAGTAAAGGCTGGTCACGAGAAATCGTGTGAAGGCCAGTGGCGTGGTCGCACTGGCACTGACTAGTCGCGATGGGCATGGGCTAGAGAACAAAAGTGGATTATGACAAAATCGGTCCTCGCGGGCCACCACGGTGGGGACCCCTATACTCTTTACATCGACGGTAGCCCCCAAGCTCCCTCACGGATATGGTGATCTGAGCTGCTTTTCATAATACGTGGTTAGACCTGGTCGTACCACTTGGGTCCCTAGTGAACAAGAGCTTTGTCTAGGGAGTGGTTGGCGACATGGTCCACCACCATCGCTAGCTTAGGAAATCGTATCCTAAGGGGAGGTTAACCATCCATAGAGAGGATCGTGGGAGAGAGAAACCTTGACAGCCATAGGACTTCGAGGGAATTTTGGTTCACCAAGCGGCCCTTGGAATTCGAGGTGGCAAAACCTAGTCAATCTTACAAATCGAAAGGCAGAACCCCCGGAAACCCCTTCGCACTCTAAAGCTCTTGCGCCAAAGCCCATTGCCCTCAATCTCCCCCCGTATTTCTTGTCAAAACCATGGTTGTGCTCCCATGGAGCCACGCACTGGAAAGGAGCCTAACTTCCCCAAGTCCATGTGCACCGCCGCGAATCTGAAGCAAATTTACAATAATTGCCTACGTCCGCGTGCATATCTTCGGGATATCACCCTGGGGGGAGGTCCCTACTCTACGCCAGGGAGAGATCGTAATCTTCACCTCGTTCTTTCTGGCGGATCTCGTCCCCTCCTTTTCTGAGTTCTTCTGCACTGTCATCTCATTCTAGGATATCTGCCACCTCCATCTCAACCCATCTCCATCATCATGTTGAGAAGCTCATATGTGTGAAAACTTCAATGGGATCGAGTCGTGCCTTGAGCTCTTCCAGTTTTTCTATACGGCTAGGGTGCAGTCCGGGCTGGCCATTGGGAGTTGTGGCTTTTGTCTCCATGATGGGGTTGCAAGCTCCTATCAACCTTGACCTTATCTAGGAGGGAGTCATGGTCACCAGACCTGAAGCTGAGGAGAGACTATAGCCGGAGTGTCAAGGGATGGTGGACCACATGACTTCTGCCTTCCGGGTGGAAGGCACTGGTGAGTTAAAACTTTGATCATATCTTTTGTTCTGTAATATATTTGAATCAAGCCCCCAGTCCCGCTTTTCGCTCTCTGATGAGTTTGTGTCATTTGTGGTCATAGAGTTCCTGGAGTGTCCGAACCATCCGCCTGTACCAATCCCCCATTTACGCCGACTAGCCCCCAAGCTCTTCGCGGACCCCCAACCATCCCCAAGGATGATCCCGCCGACCAGCGCATTTTAGGGGCGGCAACCGAATGTGAGCTGGGGATTGCGATCGAGAAAGCGAGTATGTCGAGCGATCTTCAAGGTGTGTTATTCCGACCACCTGAGCCACATGCTGGTCCCAAGTTACCCATGAAAGACTCGACCAACTAACTCCTGTGTGACTTATGACCTGTTTCTTGATGAGCCTACCAGGAGGAACTACTCGTGGCGCAGAAAGATCTAGTGCGGGTGACCAGGGAAAGCGTCTTGCAGAGAGGAATTCTACGACTGCCTTCGCCGTTGTTGGGAGGATTTGTTCGTGGCTCGGAAAGACCTAGAACAGATGACCAAGGAGAGTGACGAGCAGCGAGTGACATTCTATAACCAACTCAGCGGGGCCTTTACTCCCTTTGACTCATTGCTTCGGTCCATCGATGTTCAGGTTCGCCCGACACGTGGGAACATTGTGACCGGTCGTACTGATTGGTTTCTGTTAGCCTCCAAGGAGGCACGTGGCCTTGAGTAGAGAATTCGCAAGACCGTCGGTGACCACTTTTTTGAGGTTGGAGTTTTCAGCACCTGCCTTGCCCTTGCCTGCATTTGTGACCACTTCCCTGATGTGGACCTCTTACTGGTAGTCGATGCTGGTTTGGAAGGTACTCGGATGGCCACGGAGGAGCTCGACGCGTATGCCAACTTATTTTTGTATGCCGTTCATTTCTTCCTTTGGACTGTCTGGTTCGACCCTCTTATGGGTATTTTTGGGTACTAGGAGGAATGTCCTAAGGTCATTTGGAAATATCCCTCGGGCTTTATCTGGGTTTTTGCTTTGTAATGAAGGATGCTTATCTTTATGTGGATTTTTTCTATGATTGGGCGGCGAGTATCCTCAGAGTGCTCATAGTGCCCAGGGAGGATTGCGTCGGCCCGCTCGCTTAGCAAGGTTCCGAGCACTAAGGATGACCTCTAGTACCACAAGCCTTTCGATGGCGACCAGTGCTTGACCTGAGCTAGGGCCTGCGGAATCATGGTCATTAACCCTCGGGCATCTTTCCCCTGGCAGCATGCGAGCAGTCAATTTTGGATCACGTCCCATTCATATGAGCGAGTGAGCTAAACAGACCTTAAGCCTTACTGTAAGAAGACAAATCACATATCCTAATAGTTTTAGCCCCCCACTGTTTGGTCGGTGGAAGAAATGGCCGACCAGGCAGTCAAATTCTTGAAACGGAAACGCTTACAATTTGGAGCAATATCGTACTTGTCCATGAAGTCCTGCAACACAAAAAGCTTAGTTTTTTGGATTTGAAATACTTACAAATCATGTTTCACGCTCATCTAGAAGGTCATGAAAAATAGACAAACATGCTCATCACCGAGCAGCCTTATACATAGAGCTGGTTCTTTGTGAGTTATGTAATTTGTGGCTGACCACCCTGGCACAATCTGACCCTGTGAGGCTGGGAAACTGAGGGTCACCAACGACCCGCATTCAGCCTGGCGCTTGGTGGTCGCAACCATGCCTGAGGCCCTATTAGGACCTAGCTGCTCGAGCCACAGAGCACGCACACAAAACTCTTCGCTCGAGTTTTCATCATTGTCTTCGCCAGGCCATCTGGTCGGGCCCACTGGCTGGCCATCCGAGTTGACCAGTGTGCGACCACTGATTAGCTAATAGGGTTTCATTGTTTGTATTTGTGCCAAGCCACACTACCAGTGCTTGTATGGACTTTAATCGCTGCTATGACGGTGATCTCCCTAATGGGCTCGGTTTCGATCTACTTCATGAATTTTGTCGATTGCCATGCGTAGGACTTTAGAAATGCCTAGGGTTTTAGGGAACGGTCCCATGATGTCGAGCCCCCAGATAGCAAAAGGCCGAGAGAGTGGTATGGGTTGTAGTGCTTGGCCTGGTAGCTTGGTATTTCGGTCGTGGTACTGGCACGACTCGCACCGTTTCACCTGATCAAAAGCATCCTGGAGGATGTTGCGGAATGATGTACTCCCCCCATCCTGAGCGATGTATTTTAGTAAAGAGTCATTGCTTTCTTGGTCATAGAGGCATCCCTCTACCAAGGAGGATTCTCACGGTCTGCTCGCATGAATGATGAGCCCATGGCTCCCTCGGATACACACATGGTAAATTTGTTCCTTCTTGTTCATATTTTCTTCGTAGAGAATAAAATACTACTAAGTTTTGTGTTGTTTTGTTGCTTAGGAACATGGGAGAAACACCACAACCTTACCCAAACATCATCCTTTGAAGGCCAAGTCTACTCGGACTTGAGGCTGAGCTCTAGTTGTGGCTATGGTTGAGGTCACAGTCGTGGTTGTGATCGAGTCCCAGGACAACACGTCAGTAAAACAGGTATAAGTCTCTCATACGAAGTCTGTTTTAGGCAATCTTAAACATTCTAGAAAGCTTACAACGAGTTCTTTCCAATGGATAAGAACTCAACCAAATATTCCTTATAGTTTAGTCAAAATAAAACAAATAAGGTGATGCGCCACCATTTTGGACCTAGTTGGGTCTTGTAATCATGTCCAGGTCAGAGTCCAGGTTGTGCACGCCTCTTTTCATGGTTGCACAACCCTAGGTCGACTTCCTCATGTCCCTCTATATATACACAGTAGCCATCATAGTTTACGCTCGGGTTTGACTTAGATTATTCAGTTTTATACAGTTTCACCGCTTGTTCGGTTTGTGGAAACCCAACTCAAGCACTTTATTAGTAATTAGCAATATTCATATTGCATCTACCTGTTCTTTCTTGTTTTCTCGATTCGCTTGCAGGAAAAGCCTTCTTGTTGAGGTCAACTACGTCTTGACATGGTTGATAACCACGAAGTAGTGGTGTAGTGGTTGCGAGGGTTCTCGATCTATCCTAGTCAGAGCCTTTGGATCATCACGTCAAGACTCCACCAATCGACTTATAGTATTACCTTTGGAAGATCGGGAAAACGTGCATCTATGACCCTTTCTACTGACACATCATCGCCAGGGGTTACTTGATTCTGAAGTTAGTTAGAGATCTGATCAAACCAGGTCATACCTGAATCGAGCAGGGCGACCACATGATGGCCACCCGAGGTCAAAGACACCGAGGGAGGCGTTGCCTCCAAAGGTGTCACCTCTGGTATTCCGTTTCCATATGGAGCATCCCTTCCATGTTGGCTCGAGACCGTAGTGGGTGGTCGTGTGAATCTTTTTTCAAAGGCTTCGACCGGGGCGGGTTCACAAGAAGAGGCTAGATGGACCAGCCCATCGGCCAAGGAGGTAGTCCTTGCGAGGGACGTGCGTTACTTCCTGGTCAATGGTGCATCGCTCTAGCTTTCTCACTTCGTGGTTTGTCGCCATTGTCTAGTCTGAGCACTAAAAACCCCTTGGTATCAGGGATACACCTAGTAGCGAGTACCTCATCGCTAGTAAGCATTTTTTCCCCCACGCTGGTGATGCTCGAGTTCCAGTTAAGAGGCCCTCCTACTCTGCTATGCATTTAATAATTGGAAAAACAGAATTCAACCATGTACCTTACTATGCATGGTCCTGTGCTTGTTCATTCTTGGTCGAAGGAATCGTGCCTTGCTTAGCAACCAATACCGTTTTGAAATCCTGCAAGATAGGACAAGGATTCACTCTACCTATCGATGGGTGGTCTGTGCTGGGGAAGGAGAGGGTTATCTTTCTGAGATCCTTGTATCCAACGGGAAGTGGTTGTTACCCATGTAAGAAGTGCAAAGTGTGGACCCTTCTGTTCATCCTTGGATTGAACCTGCTCGAAGAAACAATACACCCGATTAGTTTCTGGGTACTCTTTTACCTGATCGGATCATACCTAGCCGATGGTTTCATTTTGCACCATAGGGATGGGTTGTTGGCCGTCCAACCACGATGAGAGCTCTTCCGGGTGGGGGTGTTGTTGATGAGGCCGGTTCCCCTAGGGTTTGTGGTCCATGAGCCCCTGTTGATGAAAGGAACATGGATGCCTCTCCTGCTCTTCGTCGAATCCCAAAGCCTTCGGATCCTGATCCAATTTCCTGAATCTGGAACATATCAGTTTTGTCTGGGTCGTATCCCATGAAGAATACCTCGTAGTGACTTGGATCCTCAGAGCGGGACTCGCTGGTCGTCCGGGATTCAAATATGGGTAGCCCAAAATAAATTAACATCACTTACCAGAACTTGAAAACGCGCTCCCCTACCTGGCGTGCCAAATGTCGAGGGTTAATCTCTGACAGTGATTCCGGGGACGACGAGTGCGTGATCTGTGTACTGGGGATGTGTTCTGTGCTAATCTAAGAACACTAGAGTTCATCAAGGTTCAGGCCTCCTTAGGGTAATAGCCCTACATCCTGTGTATTCATCTCATTGAGCATGATTTTTTCTTTGTCTTTTTCTGCACGTTTCCCCAAGGCGGACTCTCTTCCCCTTATGGCCTCGGAGGAAAGGAGTTTTACATGTGGGCCCATCAAATAGACCCATGCTACCTACAGGACCTACATAGGCCATCATTACAGGATACATATGCGTTGTGCCTGCCCTAGAGCACTGTAATACCCGTACCATCCATCGGACACGTCTTTGCTTGCTGCACCAGGGTCATCTGGCCTGCACAGTCACATCGCTAGTTTCCCACATGCGACTTCCACGCCCCCTGTTGCGTCTGCGAGCCCATCCTGTAACAATTAATGTTGTTGGATGGGACACGGTAGCCCTGCACCGACCATGCCGCCTCAGCCGGGGTGAACTACATGGAGAAGGAAAACGACATGAGTAGCAACATTAAATGAGGTTTGACTTACTTAGACGACTACTGCCCCACGACCAGTAAGAGCTGGTCACAGCAAATCCTACGAAGGCCAGTATCGTGGTTGCGCTGGCGCCGACTGGTCACGCGTTGGGCCTGGGCTAGAAAATGAAACCGGATAATGACAAAACTGTTCGTCGCAGACCATCCCGGTGGAGGGCCCTATACTCTTTACAACAACACAGAGCTACCCACAACAATGAGAGCATCAGCTTCTCCATGAAAACCTTCATTTTGTGTTTCTCCTGAATGGAGAGAAGCGAATATAGAGGCACAAGCACAGGCTCAGTGTTAGTCTGTGGGAAAGAGTGGTGTATCTGTTAATTTGAATCGGTAGTACTCAGCGAAAGAAGAGGTAAAACACAGACAGACAGTCGCCATATGTGTGGACGCAGCTGAGTCAGGTTATTTATAGGCTTCTTGAGTATGAAATCTTCATATAGCGAAAGGGGTGCATCCATGCATGCAACGAACGCTAAATTGAAAGAACAAATCTGATATCTCATATATATTTTTCTGGTAAAGGAAGTTTTTATTAACTTATATAGTACTAATTACTCGCAAATAGATTAAGAATTAAGTTGGTTAAACCATTGCTTCGTCTGATGTGTACAATACATCTAACTTATATAGTACTAATTATAGGTCTTAGACACAAAAAACAAAATAGACATATTCCTCAATAAACACAAAACTTCAATTCCAATCAAAACCTAAGAGACAGCAATGAGAATATAAGAAACAGTAATTAAAACTTAAGTTCCTATTATCTGGTTCTCTCGAAAGAAGCAAGAAATTTTTCACATGCCTTTTCAAGAGATAACAACCTTGATGTGTTGTTGGGTGATACATATAACCAATAGGTCGGCACTTTAGTTTATCTGACAATCTATTGCCCATATTGCTTTGTCTAGTTAGCCTTTCATGGCTACAAATTACTATGTTGGGTTGTGATATTATTGAGGATGAAGAGGCTGTTGTCGAAGATTAGTTCTTGACAATGTGTCCATAAATTGACTGGGTACCTTCGACTGTAGGGATTAATCATGAGACGGGACAATCGATGTATACAGGTTCGGGCCTCCGATTGGAGTAATACCCTACGTCCTGTTGTGGTGTTGCTGTCATATATTGATGATCTCGAGTACAAGCAATGGGGCTAGATCTATTACAGAGAGTATCTCAGATCTGATCTAACCTAAAGCTAAGGTCGTCGAGTGTCTTCTCTGCTAGGATCTGGATGCTTGCCTCGAGTTCCCTTTCTCTTTTGTGTTTTCCTTGTGTCCTGTTCTCTTCCCCCCTCCCCCCAAAGCCTTTTTGCCTTATATAGGGGTGAGGTACCAACTCCTATCTAGCCATGGTCGATACGGAGTTGTCTTCCTTGACGTCCAAGTAGATAAATCTATTTGGAGTACTAATCGTATCGAGTTAGGTAACTAATCGAAACCTTCTTAATACGTGTTGTACATACCTTGTCCCTATATGATATATTCCTTATGCGCATATACCCCATAGTTAGATATTTGATAGTAGCCCCCTAACTCTACTCAGGAGGAAAGGTTCCCATAAGTACTCACTCGAGTACCGCCAAGTTTAAGCTTGGTCGAGTAAAGTGAATCAGTCTCAAGATCGAAGAAATTGAGCATAGGTGGGTCCTTCCTCAAGTATCGAGTGGAAACTCAGTCGGGATGAGCGCTTTGCGGCTAACCGCACTCGAGACATGAAGGAAAAGACCAAATAACTCAACTGATCAACACTCGACTACGAGTAGAGTTAAAAAAACCTTTCGAAATTTGAAACGATGGGTGTAGGCGCATTTAATGCGGGCAGAAGGGCATGCAAAGATTCGCACATCATCATCATACCACTTTTCACACCACTCGAAGCATGGTAAAAAAGGGTGTTGTTGTCGAAGAGACGGTAAATCTTCCTTTTCTGAAGCCAAAACGTCTTCCATGTCATACCTTGAGGCAGGGCCTATTTATATAAGTAGAAAGCTCTATCGTCCTACTCTCGTGACATCCATTGCAACCCTACCCTTCGATGTCATCCACCATTGTTCACGTTCTACTCAGAGACCTTCATCTTTTCCGCCTTTGCCAAACCTTGTCTTTAGGTCTCCTCTCCAAAGTTTTTCGACATCATCCACTTTTGTTCAAGGATTTTTGTCGCCCTCCCTAAGTCTCATGGCCGAGAATCCTGATTGGGCTACTCTACCATTGGGAGTACTAGATATCGTCTCCAACAAGCTGCTGCATCCAGAAGATTTCGCTTTCTTCTACTGTGTCTGCACTTCTTTGTGTGAAGTGCACAGGGTGGCAAAGTTTGCACCATGGATCTTGAAAGGACCATTTGTGCACAATGATGGCTTGATCAGGGTGCATCATTTGGGGAGCGAAGCAATTTTCGATCTTCGTTTCCGTGGTTTAGTCGGTGACAGTTGGGAGATAGTCGGGGCCTCAAGCGGGCTCTTGATCATCATCGAGAGAGGGTGCCAGATCAAGGGTAGAGTAATTAACCTAGTGACAGGATGGTTCTCTGACCTTCCACCACTCTCTTGTAATGCGTTTTGCGTAAGCCTGGAGGGATGTGTGGTGCGGAAGGACGGGAAACTATTCGTCATCGTTTGCCCAAGGATGCCATGTTTTCATCTTCAGATGACAGAGGGTGTGCATGTGTTTCTTGTTGATGGTCCACTGTGCTCGTTCCAAATCTCTAGTAGAAAATTATGGTGGTGCATTACTGATTTCCTAGATGGGGTTGCTTCAGGGGATCCATCTGGAGTCATTGTAGCATTGGAATAGTCGATGCTGGAGTTCAAACTCTAGCAGCCTGGTCTGGGGGGCACTTGACTTATCTTGGACAAGACTCGCGTGTTTTTCTTGAAATCTTGGGGCAACCAAATTGATGATCTTGTTGAACACAATGCTCAGACGCCAGTTTCCATTCATGCTTTTAATGATGACATTTGGGAGCCTCTCGACTGGAAAGTTCTGTTGGGCTTGACTTCTGAGGTTGTCCCTCCAGTACCAGGGATTACAATCCCTAGTCAAACTCTAGGCTTCCGTCGGACAAGTCCAGCTTTCAACTGGGATGAATACTTGGTGCTCGAGGTTTTGCACCCCAACACTGTTGTCTGGATGGTCAAATCCCTTAAAGGGAATTTTAAGTGGTGTTCTTGTAGGTGGATATCTCCTAAGCTTTTCCCTTAAATATGTAATAGGTTTCTTCTTGTTTGATAATTGTACTAGAGGCATTGCTGATATTTTTCCTGTCTAGTATGCTACCACTACTACTTCCTTGTCTATGAAATAGTGTTTAGCATGAATAAATGCAAAACCGATCAGAACGTGCTATCGTTATTCTCGAGATCGATCAATGGTATATCTGTGATACCTAAAATCATAGCTAGAAAAGTCATTAGATGTGCGGCCCTCGAGTACTCGAGAAGACCGTAATAGTAAGGAAAAAGACTAATACAGAGCTTAGAGCATATCGGATTTTCTTTGAACTTTTATCAACTTGCGCATTCAATCAGCACATAAATATGAACTCGATAGATAGCACACGTGAGGCAGACTAGGATTCCAGAACCCTTTTGGCTGTTAGGCATGAGATGTCTGACAATCTCTTTGCCGTTATGCCTCCTGAGGTATAATTGTCCGTCATCGTCCCAACACATGTCTCTGTTGGTTCTATTTATTGTGATCGGTGCAGAGCCAGATAAAATTTTGCAAAAAACATGGTATTATGATGTAGCCCTTGACTCTTTGGTTGAGGAAGAAATTACTCGATTGGAGGGTAAAAAAGGACATACCTGTACTGTTGGTCAATAATGTAGTCGAACAAAGAGTAAAGTTCCAGCATCGAAGGTATGCAATGTAGCCCCCGACTCTCTGTTTGATGTGGCAATCAATACGGAGAGTAGAGCATATGCATCAACACACCATCCTCAACTGAATACTCGAGAGTGCAAGATCTCGAGCATTATTGTTTTAACCATGATGTGAATATCGAGTGAGCTTGAACCGCTGGGTAGGTTGGCATTAAAAACCCACTCACGTTTGTGCTCGTTTTCACCTCAATCTTGAATTGACGCGTCATAATGACCGTCCATCCCTCTTTGCAGAGATGAGACAAGCCATAATGACATCTTGACTTCATGAACGTGCTACGCGCCCGAGGTGATGCCATCGTTTCAGATCCTGACGATTGCGTTTATACAATAAGACCTGTTTCCCCTGCTATAAATAGAGGGACTCGAAGTTGTCTGTCTTTCATATTGCCCCCTTTGTTTTCTTTGCCCGTTGCCTTCTAGGATTTGTATAGCTTTGAAGCCATGGCCTCCACTCCATCTCCACCTCATGAACGAATCCCAGAAGTCCTTTCCCCTTGGCCTCTCGCCATGGTCCCTCCCAAAATCATCATCGTTTCCTTCGACGATGAGGACTCGAGTGGTAGGCCTAAGAAAGAGAGGGAAGAAGCGCCCACCGCAGATAATTGTTGTCCCCTCACTCAGCGTGTTCGCCATTACATCAAGACCTATGCTTCAAGCCAAACGGCATACACTCCACACGAGGAGGATTGAGGATGGTGGTGATCTTGATTGGACCATCGACCAAGCCGCCATCAAGGTCTTCAGCGGTGGGGCCTTCAGGTCATCACTAGCTAGGAAGGCACTGTCGTCTTCTCTGTTGACAACCACCAAATCGCCTTCGCATCATGCAGGAGACCACTCGGAATCACCAGCGTCGGCCAGTAGCTCTAGCAGGTCTTCACCTAGGCCACATTCCCTGGTCCTTATGCTGGTCAGCGGCCGGTCCCTGGAATGATCAACTGCCACTTGAGGGAGGAGTATAAAAGGTTCCTTGACTTGTTCAAGGGTGAATAAGGTTCTTTTGAAAGACCTAAGCTGATCCTTTGTGTCAATTTTGCACTAGCCACACAGATTAGCGTGAATGAGAAAAACTATGTAATCGAGTAGCCAACTGAATCGAATGCAATCAACTTACCTGTAACCTATCTTTTCTATGAATAAAACTTTCAGAGTTGGTCGATGTTCCATGAGTGCTTGAGTATCTTGCTGTTTGTAGTAGATAGCCTTATCGACCCAGGTCAAGTGACCTCGACTATTATGTATGGTCCTTCCCACTTAGGCGATAACTGGTGGCGCTGGGCCTATTTCTGCACTTTCTGTAAGACGAGGTCTCCAGCAGCGAGTTGCCTAGGTCGAATTCTCTAGCTTTGATATCTATGAAATGCCTACTGATACTTAGCCACTTGATTAGATGCTCGATCTCGGTACTCCTCGAGAAAATTTATGTCGTCCACTCGTAAGTGCTCCTGCCCTTCTTTAGAGTAACTTTCCACTCGAGGTGATTCAAACTATAACTCAGTCGGGAGCACCGCTTCCGCTCCATAAACCAAGAAGAAAGGAGTTTCACCTGTGGCCCTATTGGTCGACGTATGAACGGCCCATAGTACCAAGGGAAGCTCTTTTACCCAGCATTTCGAGTAAGCCTTTAGCCTATCGAAGACCCGCATTTTGATACCCTGCAAGACTATGCCATTAGCATTCTCAACTTGACCATTACTCTGCGGGTGAGCTACTGAGGCGAAACAAGTTTTAATGCTGAATTCTTCAAAGAATGCAATAAAGGTTCTGGTCCTGAACTATCTTTAGTTATCTGTAATTATCCAATGCGGAATGCCGAATTGAGTAATTACACTCCTCATGAATTTCTTGGCCTCTTCTGCGGTTATCTTTCCTACGAGTTCGGCCTCTATCCACTTTGTGAACGTGTCGATAGCCACGAATAGGAACTTGTAGCCACCTTAGGCCCTTGAGAATGGTCCTAGGATATCCAAGCCCAGACGGAGAAAGGCCAAGAAAGAGGGATTGTTTACCGAGTTTGGGCTGGTCGAGTGGTCTGCCTTCCAAAAAATTGGCAGGTTTCACACATTTTGACTAGCTCGGAAGCATCCTAGAGGGCAGGCAGCCAATAGAATCCCTGGTGGAAAATTTTTCCGACCAAGGTGCAAGAAGACGCATGATTACCACACGTGCCTCCATGGATATTGAGCAATATTTATTGCCCTCTTCCTGAGTGATGCACTTCATCAAGATTTTGTTACTCCCCTTTCAGTAGAGCTTGTCGTCTACCAAAATGTAGAGCTTAGTTTTACGAGCAATTTTCTCTACAAACGCATCATCATCACGGATGTCTGAACCCTCGAGATAGGCTTGGTACAGAGTCATCCAAGTTGGGTTGCATTCGAGTAGTGCAGCATCCGTGTCGATGGGTTTTGCCTCGTTGACTTGACCAAACTGCTGGTCGGGTTGGGCAACATCCATTTGTTGAACTATTGAGATAGATGGTTTAAGTAGTTTCTCAACAAAGACCCCAACGGGTACCAGTGCTCGAGAAAAAGCGAGTCTAGCAAGTTCATCCGCACCAGAGTTATCACTCCTTCTGATCTGCGTCACTTCTAACCCTTCGAACTTTTGCTCGAGCTTCCGTACCTCGAGTAAGTAAGTCGCCATGTTGTCGTCCAAGCACTAGTACTCCTTTTGAACTTGGTGTACGACTAGCTGTGAGTCTTCTTTCACAAGAAGTCATTTAATCCCGAGTGATGCAGCTATGCGAAGCCTGTTTACCAGTCCTTCATATTTTGTAACATTATTAGAGCCTTTAAAGTCTAACTGAACAACGTACCTGAGTTTGTCGCCCGTTGGAGATTTGAGCACAATACCAGCCCCCAAGCCCTGGAGCGTGAGCGATCTATCGAAAAAGAGCATCCAGTGATCTTCAACCATGTTTGACCTTTTTTCCTCAATGCTTGTCCATTCAGCGATGAAATCTACTAACACTCTAGATTTCATGCTTGTGCATGGTGCGTAGCGTATGTCGAACTCATTTAGTTCTACTGCCCATTGCACAATTCATCCAGTAGCTTCCCGATTATGTATTACATCCCTCAGCAGATACATTGTTAAGACCATGATCATGTGCGCTTGAAAGTAGTGCCGTAATTTCTGGGAAGACATCAAGATTCCATATATCAGCTTCTGTACTTGTGGGTATCGTAACTTAGCATCATGTAGAATCTCGCTACGTAATAAATAGGTTTTTGAACTTTGGCCTTTTTCTCGGGGCACCCCCATTCGACCGCCAGTATCGTGCTTACGACTTGAGGTGTAGCTGCAATATACAAAAAGACCTCTTTTTCGTTAGGCGGCGTAAGAATCAATGGGGAAGATAGGTACCTTTTTAAGTCCTGGAAGGCACGTTCCGCTTCCTCTATCCACTCGAATCGGTCTTGTTTCTTCAACAACCTGAAGAAAGGCATTCCTCGCTCGCCCATCCTAGAGATGAACCAACTAAGAGTAGCGATGCAACCTGTCAGTTTCTGAACCTCCTTCAGTATTTGAAGTGACCGCATTCGGTCGAGAGCCTCAATTTTGCGCGTGTTGGTCTCAATGCCTCGACTTGACACCAGGAAGCTGAGAAGCTTGCCGGATGGCACACTGAACGTGCACCTTTTGGGGTTGAGCATCATGCAATACTTCCTGAGGTTATTGAATGTTTCCGCGAGATCATTAACCAATGCGTTTCTGGTATGCTTCTACATTGCACCCGGTTTGGGGTTGTAGATAGTTTTGGATACTGTAACACCCTGATTTTCATATTTCTCAAATTTCTAAAATTTTCTAAGATTATTGAATAGCTTCAACAGTAGTATAGGTTTAAAACCTATTTTCTTAATCAATCAATCAATATAGGTTATTATTTTCTGTGCATTGCATGCTGAGTTTTGTTAGAAGCCAGGTAAATGCATTAGAGTTCTTATTCTTTTCTTTCTCCTTGGTGTTTTGAGTGAAAAAGATATTGAAAAGGTTTTTACAAAACTCAGTAGTGAATAAGTTAAGGATCTTAATGGTTGGAATTCAAAGTCTTTGAATTCATCATCTATTCAATCTTTGATCATTCCTGGTCCTTCTCTAGTTCAATTCAAATCTTATTGAAATCCTTGTTTAAAGTCAATCTCTCCTCTTTCTCAAATTCTACCCAAATCCAAATTCAAATTCCTTATCTACTCCTATTCTTGTTCAACCTTATCTTTTGGTTTCTCTCAAATTCACTCCAAACTCAATTCAAATTCAAACCTTATTGAAATTTCTGTGCAAAAGTTTCTTTTCTAAACCCTAGATATATCTAAAGTATCTTTGGGCTCAATCTTGCTCAAGTCCAAACCCTTAGCCAAGTCTTCTAGATGGCCCAACACAGGATCCACGAAATCTGTAAATTTTCGCGGAGTCCTGGACAGCCACATCTTCTCATGATGATTCGGATTTCAAAACGGCCTCAAATGCAAATCTTGAAAATACCAAAGTTGTAGTTCGCGTCGGGAGCTTCGATTTGAACCTATGGAAGTCCTCTTTTGGATAATAGAGCTAGGAGTTATGGCCCCCGAAATCAGTGCTGCGTAGAGAAGTCCGAGTTCAAACAGTTTATCTTGTGGTGTATTTTTGGAATTCAATATGGCATTTTCAGAAGTTCTAATGACTACCAAAGTTATATATCTTTTCGAGTACTACAATTTAGAATCAAGAAATGTCCAATTTGGTGTCCGGACAATGGAGATATCATCCTCGGAATAGAGAGCTGCGAAAAAAGAAACCGACTCGAACTCGAATCTGATTCGTGTTCGGTTTGGACTCCACCTCATCCAGCCGCCCCTAGCCCTATATATATGAGTTGCACGCCGTCTTCTACCCCTATTCCACGCCCCCAAGCCCTAGAAGTCGCTGCTGTCCTATCTGTGCATCGCCGGAGCACCACCGTTCGCTGGAGCCGCCGCCGCCGCCGCCCGTGATGTGCTACGTCGTCTTCTTCGCGAATCCTCCTTCTTCCACCATCAAAGCAAGGTGAGGACCCCTACTTCTCCTCCTATACTACTATTTTAGCATCATACTAAGTCCCTAACCAAGCCCTAGCCCCGATGATGAGGACATCACTCCCTCGGATACATACAATGATCCTCCATTGAACTTTCAAGGTCCAATCACAAGAGCTCGCGCACGACAATTAAATTTAGAGGTGAGCTCGTTCCTAAACAACTCTTTATATAATTTTGAGAATAGATTACTACCTAATGATTATGTGTTGCTTAGGAATCATGGAGAGGACAAGGAGACACATAGAGGAAGGCTTGGAGGCGTGGAGGAGCAGCTAGGACGTCTAACAACAGCAGGAGGTCCAGTCCAACTCGAGTCCGAATCAGTCTCGACCTCCAGGACCAGCGAGCAGTAAAACGGACGCCCAGGACGCATCCGGACTCCGTTTTCGACGATTCACATATGGTTGGAAAGATAATTTCATAAGGAAACCAATGGCATTGGTTTGAGGTCCAAATTGCTTTTGAGTCAACGGGAAACGTCGAAACAAGTCAGCATCCAGAATCTGTCCCGGTGCTGCGTCACCGTTTTTGGTCCGTTGGGCCGTGTATCGTCGTTGAGCCCATTTAATATGAACAAGGGTTCCCGATCTTCCGAAAGGTTTTGGTAACTCTCGATTTGGTGGAAACGAGACACAAGTCGATCCGGCTTCCGAACAACACGATCCGAAACCCCGCAATCGCAGCACCACGTCTCCTCTGGTTGTCAACCGGCGTTGCACGGTTGACCTCGCCAAGAAGGCTAAAATCCTTGTCTGCGAATCGAAGAACACAAGCAAGAACAAGGAAGAATGCAACCAAATTGCAGATGAATGATTAATCTCACGAGTTGGGGTCTCACAAACCGACGAAACGGCGAAACTGTTCTTGACAGAATAATCTAAGCAAAACCCAACCCTAATTAGGGCGGCGGCTACTGTATATAAAGGATTAGGGTCGGCCAAGGACCCCTAGACGCGTCCCTAATGGACTCCAACACGATACATGGCCCAACGGACCAAAAACGGTGACGCAGCACCGGGACAGATTCTGGACGCTGACTTGTTTCGACGTTTCCCGTTGACTCAGAAGGAATTTGGACCTCAAACCAACTCCATTGGTTTCCTTATGAAATTATCTTTCCAACCATATGTGAATCGTCGAAAACGGAGTCCGGATGCGTCCTGGACGTCCGTTTTATTGCTCGCTGGTCCTAGAGGCCGAGGCTGATTCGGACTCGAGTTGGACTGGACCTCCTGCTGTTGTTGGACGTCCTAGCTGCTCCTCCACGCCTCCAAGCCTTCCTCTATGTGTTTCCTTGTCCTCTCCATGATTCCTAAACAACACATAATCATTAGGTAGTAATCTATTCTCAAAATTATATAAAGAGTTGCTTAGGAACGAGCTCACCTCTAAATTTAATTGTCGTGTGCGAGCTCTTGTGATTGGACCTTGAAAGTTCAATGGAGGATCATTGTATGTATCCGAGGGAGTGATGTCCTCATCATCCTCCCCCACTTGAATTGGAGTCGTCCTCGACTCAAGCTCATCATCGGCTCCCAAGTAAGGTTTCAAATCTGCAATGTTAAAAGAAGGATTAACCCCGAACTCGGGTGGCAACTCAAGTTTATATGCATTATCATTTATTTTCTCAATTATCTTATAAGGACCAGCAGCTCTTGGCATTAATTTAGACTTACGCAGCTCTGGAAACCTATCTTTTCTTAAATGTAACCACACTAAATCACCCGGTTCAAATTTGACTTCTTTCCTACCTTCACTACCAGCAATTCTATACTTTTCATTCATCTTTTCGATATTTATTTTAGTTGTTTCATGCAACTTACGAATAAAATCAGCACGTGCACTAGCATCACTATGTGTTCTTTCAGTGGTAGGTAAAGGCAAAAGATCAATAGGAGCGCGAGGGGTAAAACCATACACTACCTGAAAAGGACTTACCTTGGTGGTAGAATGTGTTGCCCGATTATAAGCAAACTCCACGTGGGGCAAACATTCTTCCCACATCTTCAAATTTTTCTTCAAAATAGCTCTCAACATGGTACCCAAAGTGCGGTTCACTACCTCCGTTTGGCCATCAGTTTGTGGGTGGCAAGTAGTAGAAAACAATAGTTTTGTACCCAACTTATTCCATAGAGTGCGCCAAAAGTGACTCAAAAATTTAGCGTCGCGATCTGAAACAATAGTAGAAGGCATACCATGCAAGCGAACAATCTCTTTGAAAAAGAGGTCAGCAATATAAACGGCATCATCACTTTTATGACAAGGTATAAAATGTGCCATCTTAGAAAAACGATCCACAACAACAAAAATGCTATCCCTCCCCCTCTTAGTCCTAGGCAATCCCAAAACAAAGTCCATCGAAATATCTGCCCAAGGAATAGAAGGAACAGGAAGAGGCATATACAAACCATGTGGATTCAAGCGAGACTTAGCCTTTTGACATGTGGTACAGCGTGCCCCGAACCGCTCAACATCTCTCCTCATCTTTGGCCAAAAGAAATGTGTGGCCAACATATCCTCTGTCTTCTTAGCACCAAAATGTCCCATCAATCCTCCTCCATGTGCTTCCTGCAACAACAAAAGACGAACGGAACCAACTGGAATGCATAGACGGTTAGCTCTAAACACAAATCCATCATTGATCACAAACTTGTTTCATGTACGTCCCTCTTTACAGTTCAGCAATACATCTTTAAAATCAGGATCAAGCACATATTGTTCTTTTATTGAGTCAAGTCCAAAAATTCTATAATCAAGTTGGGACAACAAAGCATATCGTCTAGACAAAGCATCAGCAATTATATTATCCTTCCCTTTCTTGTGTTTGATAACATAAGGAAAAGATTCAATAAATTCAACCCACTTAGCATGTCTACGATTCAGATTATTTTGAGAACGAAGATACTTAAGCGATTCATGATCTGAATGTATAACAAATTCTTTAGGCCACAAATAATGACGCCACGTCTCTAAAGAACGTACAAGTGCATACAATTCCTTATCATACGTAGAGTAATTAAGAACAGGGCCATGCAATTTTTCGCTAAAGTATGCAACGGGCTTACCTTCTTGCATCAAAACACCTCCAATGCCAACTCCACTAGCATCACATTCTAGCTCAAAGGTCTTACCAAAATTTGGAAGTTGCAGCAATGGCGCGTGCGTAAGCTTGTCCTTCAAAGTGTCAAAGGACTCCTCTTGTGCCTTACCCCAATGGAACACCACACCTTTCTTTGTCAACTCGTGTAAGGGGGCAGCAATGGCGCTGAAATCCTTCACGAAACGACGATAAAAACCTGCAAGTCCAAGAAAACTTCTCACCTGTTTGATGTTTTGGGGCACCGGCCAACTATTTATGGCTTCAATTTTCATCTCATCCACCTCAATTCCCTGTGGAGTAATAACATAGCCAAGAAAAGAGACTCGATCCGTGCAAAAGATGCACTTCTCAAGGTTACCAAATAAACGTGCATCACGTAAAGCATTAAAAACAGCACGTAAGTGATCCATATGTTCATCCAAAGACTTGCTATAAATCAATATGTCATCAAAGTAAACCACCACAAATCGTCCAATAAAAGCTCTTAAAACCTCATTCATCAAACGCATGAAAGTGCTAGGTGCATTAGTTAAACCAAAAGGCATTACTAACCACTCATATAATCCGAATTTAGTTTTGAAAGCTGTTTTCCATTCATCTCCAAGTTTCATTCTAATTTGGTGGTAACCACTACGCAAGTCGATCTTTGTAAAAATTACAGAGCCACACAACTCATCAAGCATATCATCAAGTCTAGGAATAGGATGGCGATATCAAATAGTAATGTTATTAATGGCTCTACAATCAACACACATACGCCAAGTACCATCTTTCTTAGGAACCAAAATCACAGGAACAGCACAAGGACTAAGGCTCTCACGTACATACCCGCGGTCCAAAAGCTCTTGGACTTGCTGCTGAATTTCCTTAGTCTCCTCGGGATTGGTTCGATACGCAGCACGATTTGGCAATGTTGCTCCCGGGATCAAATCGATTTGATGCTCTATCCCTCTCATAGGTGGCAGTCCCGGGGGTATCTCAGCTGGAAAAACATCCTCATACTCCTGCAAAAGGTTAGTGGCAGTAGGAGGTATCGAACTAATAACATCATCAAGCGAATACAAAACTCGTTTGCAAACCAAGGTGTAGCAAATATCATTATTAGAAATTTCAGCAAGGTCACTTTTTAGTGCAAGCATAACACCACCCTTCAATTTTATGCCCTCTACCTTAGAACTAGGTGTAGACTTATCCTTTTTAGGTGGGTAAAGAGAATTAGCAACTTGCTGATTTTCAGATTTAGTATCACGCAAATTAGCAGCTCGTTCTTTATCAGCTTGTACAATTTCAGCAGGGGTCATAGGAACCAAAGTAATTTTCTTTCCTTTATGCATAAAAGTATATGTATTACTTCTACCATGGTGTATAGCATCATTATCAAATTCCCAAGGTCGACCCAATAAAAGTGAGCAAGCTTCCATAGGTACCACATCACAGTCAACATAATCAGCATAGGAACCAATGGAAAAAGAAACTCTGCAAGTTTGTGTTACCTTAGCTTTTCCAGCATCATTAAACCACTGAAGATTATATGGATGGGGGTGTTGGCGTGTGGTCAAGCCAAGCTTCTTGACCAAATCTGAACTCACCAAATTATTACAACTACCTCCATCGATGATGACACGTGCTCGCCGATTTTGGATGACGAAGAAAATCTGGAACAAGTTATGGCGTTGCAGCTTCTCTGGTTGTTGTACCTTTGTGCTGAGCGCCCGCTGCACAATGATGCTCCTATAGGTCGCTGTGTCATCACTGCCCAAGATTTCGTTGCTCTCCTCAACAACTGGTTCTTCTTCTTCTTCAATGTCAGAGGCGCTGATGTACCCATCTTCCGTTGCAATGTATGCCCGCTGACTTGGGCAATCCTTCTGCACATGACCGAATCCATGGCAGCGACGGCATTGAATGCCAGAGGTGCGTCCCGTTGATGCAACAGAGGAAGCACTCTTGGAAGGTCCCTGCAAAACAGAATTTTTACCTGAGCCTGAAGGTCGTGTAGTGACCGGATTTGGTGCCGTAGCTGCTTGTTGCTTGCTCGCTGGTGAGGGAGCCCTGTAAGTGGATGGTTTGGACAGCCCAAAGGATGGTCCTGTGCGCGGCGTGTATGTGGTGCTGGCCTTGTACTTGCCCTGCTGCTCACGCCCCTGCAACTCCTTCTCTGCAAGCATAGCAAACTGAAACAACTGGTTGACATTGTTAAATTCTTTATAATCAATAATATCCTGGATTTCACGTCTCAAACCCGAATAAAATCGACAAATAGAATCTTCGTTTCCCTCTACTATGCCACAACGCATCAAGCCCTTTTGAAGCTCACCATAATAATCTTGCACAGATTTATCTCCCTGTTCTAAGCGCATCAATTTCTTACGCAAGTCTCTATGATAAGATGGGGGAACAAATCTATCACGCATAGCAACCTTAAGCTCTTCCCATGTACGAGGTGTGGCACCATCTGCAGCTAAACCAGTCCACCAAATAATAGCAAAATCTTTAAACTCACTAGTGGCTTGTCTAACTCTATGTTGTTCAGTTACTTGATGGGCACTAAATTTTTGCTCTACTGTCATCTCCCAATCAAGATATCCCTCAGCATCATAATGTCCCGAAAAAGAAGGTATAGTAAATTTAACCTTAGCATAAGGATCTTCAGGAGCTCGATTATACATACCTCGATGGTGGTGGTGATGTGGAACGCCACCCATACCTGTGGTGTTAGTGCGAAGACGACGCCGTAATCTGTTTTGCAATGTCGCCGCTGGATCAACATTAACATCGTCATCATACAACTCATCACCGGTGTTGCTTCCATTCACATCTTCGTTGTGCACAGGACGGTTTTCCAAAGCATTTACCCTGTCGGTGAGCTCGGATAACCGTTTGTCCACCCGCTCAACCGCGTTTGCGAGTTTCATCTCAATTATCGCTTCAGTGACAGCCTTGATGACTGTCTCCCTCATCTCCTTCTGAGCATTGTCTACAACAGCTTGTAGCTGCTCTTGGCTGACACACTCCTTGAAGTCCTTTGGCGTTTTATCTCCTTCAACTGACATTGTGGAAACAAACACAACAACAAACAGTGAAGGTTATCCCTAATAATCGTACTACAAAGGTGGAGTGGTGCCTCTCAATCAAGATCAGCAAAGGTAGACACCTTACCAAGCTCTTACCAGGGTTCTTACTAGCAAAGCAAAGGATACCTGGAAGGCATGCGAGCGATTGCAGGGATGCAAACCAGTGCTGTCCAGAAGAATCTGTGGGGCTTGGAAGGCACACAAAAAGAACAAATATGTATATGTGGAACACAAATCAGAAACAGATAGTAATGCTGAATTATAGTCCCAAGTACTTGTTCTCGTTGCTGGCCTAAAGTGTTGCAAGTACCAAGTATGTGTGTGAAACAAGGTGGAGAAACAAGTATGATGGATAGCAAGAGCAACAGAAACAAAGAACTAAACAGCACACGCTAACACAGCTCACTTTGCCCTTCTCTATGTGCTCCTCTAGATATTGTTCCTCTTTTGCCCCTCTCTTTTTTCTATTTTTTTGGGCTGTCGTTGTTTTTTTGGGAAAATTCGACTTTTTCTTTTTATTTTTTTGATATTTTTTTTCACTTAGGAGCACACAAGAGGGAACCACAGAAAATTTGAGCTTAAACAAGCGAAAGACGTGGCCTGTAGAATTTTCTGAAGTTCAGCCGTAAAATGAGAAAAATATTTGGAAATTGAAAACTCAAACTTCGGAGGCGAATTTGGGAATTCTGATTTCGCCGAACCCGACAAGGCGGGGACGAACGGATCCGAAACGCTGTTTCGATGCGAAAAACTCTATGACTTTTCTGAAAACGGAGTTCGTATGCGAAAGTTATGCCCGATTTGAGAAACGATTCCGAATTAGAGGACAAAACGGGAAGAAAGTGGGGAAAATATGCGACGGAGACTAGGGTTTGATGGAAACGGTGGGGGAAAACACACGAACTGGACTATAACACGACCTAACCAGCAACAAGACCTTGACCAGGACACAAACTCAACACGACGAACTCTGAAACTGAAATATGCAAAAGCTAAAGGCGCGGAAGGGTTGTAGGACAGGAAAAAAAAACGATATGGCAGTGGACTATGGAACGAAGGCGAAAACACTCGAAACTAAGGGTAGATATGAACCTGACGGTATACCTGAAGCTCTGAATACCACTTAATATGAACAAGGGTTCCCGATCTTCCGAAAGGTTCTGGTAACTCTCGATTTGGTGGAAACGAGACACAAGTCAATCCGGCTTCCGAACAACACGATCCGAAACCCCGCAATCGCAGCACCACGTCTCCTGTGGTTATCAACCGGCGTTGCACGGTTGACCTCGCCAAGAAGGCTAAAATCCTTTCCTGCGAATCGAAGAACACAAGCAAGAACAAGGAAGAATGCAACCAAATTGCAGATGAATGATTAATCTCACGAGTTGGGGTCTCACAAACCGACGAAACGGCGAAACTGTTCTTGACAGAATAATCTAAGCAAAACCCAACCCTAATTAGGGCGGCGGCTACTGTATATAAAGGATTAGGGTCGGCCAAGGACCCCTAGACGCGTCCCTAATGGACTCCAACACGATACATGGCCCAACGGACCAAAAACGGTGACGCAGCACCGGGATAGATTCTGGACGCTGACTTGTTTCGACGTTTCCCATTGACTCAGAAGGAATTTGGATCTCAAACCAACGCCATTGGTTTCCTTATGAAATTATCTTTCCAACCATATGTGAATCGTCGAAAACGGAGTCCGGATGCGTCCTGGACGTCCGTTTTATTGCTCGCTGGTCCTGGAGGCCGAGGCTGATTCGGACTCGAGTTGGACTGGACCTCCTGCTGTTGTTGGACGTCCTAGCTGCTCCTCCACGCCTCCAAGCCTTCCTCTATGTGTTTCCTTGTCCTCTCCATGATTCCTAAACAACACATAATCATTAGGTAGTAATCTATTCTCAAAATTATATAAAGAGTTGCTTAGGAACGAGCTCACCTCTAAATTTAATTGTCGTGCGCGAGCTCTTGTGATTGGACCTTGAAAGTTCAATGGAGGATCATTGTATGTATCCGAGGGAGTGATGTCCTCATCACCATTAGGGGGGTGTGACCAGGGGGTGTGATGACCCTTAGACCCTTATTATCAGCCGCCGCCGCTCTCGTTAGGGCGGGTTTTTGCTTAGATTATTCTGTCAAGAACAGTTTCGCCGTTTCGTCGGTTTGTGAGACCCCAACTCGTGAGATTAATCATTCATCTGCAATTTGGTTGCATTCTTCCTTGTTCTTGCTTGTGTTCTTCGATTCGCAGGCAAGGACTTTAGCCTTCTTGGCGAGGTCAACCGTGCAACGCCGGTTGATAACCAGAGGAGACGTGGTGCTGCGATTGCGGGGTTTCGGATCGTGTTGTTCGGAAGCCGGATCGACTTGTGTCTCGTTTCCACCAAATCGAGAGTTACCAGAACCTTTCGGAAGATCGGGAACCCTTGTTCATACTACCCGATCAAAGCCCGATCTACGCTGCCACGGTCGTCACCGTCGCGACAGCCGCAAGACAGCCGTGCTGTAGCCAATTGGCATCGATGTTCCCAACCGATCAGAGGTCAAATAACCAAGAATTTTCACCGGTGCATGTCCCATGATGTTCCCAATGCCCTCACCAACCAGGTCGCCCAGTAGAGCAGCCAAACTATCGAAATCAAGGTCGACATACCCGCTGTCCGGTTTCTAGATGCGTTCTGCGCGCGCACCGGATTTGCATTCGCATTCCCCGTCAATCCGAAAGCTGTATGGATGCACCAACCATGTCACAACGTGTCCCATGGAGTCTTCTACGTTACCGTAGGAGCCCATCGCCGTTTGTGCAGCGACACAACCAGAACGCCATTGCCAACCACAGCATGTCGCAGTCATCACCCGTCTTAGCTCTGCTGATCGTTCTTCCTCTCAGTGGATGATCTACCAAAACCCATGCCATAGCATTGTGTTCCCGGGTTATATGAACATCCTTATTCAAACGGTTTCTCAAATTTCATAGCCAATCTTCTGGAACACGAGCGTCTTCGTTCCTGCATCTGTTCGCGGTCATCACCAAACCTAGAAGCAGTCATCGCTGTTTTGCCACTACCATGGATGACTCCTTCAAAACCAACCATACCACTGAGTTAGTCTTTCCGCGTTCTATGTCATGCTCCCATCATTTCACTGAAACACCACTAAAGTCAACATCGATGTCTGTGACCACATGCCCGATCGCCATCTTCGACGAAACCCGAACCACCACCGCTACATAGAGTGACTAGTAGTATCCTTAACTTAGAAGCTCAACCTTCAGCCTTTTTGATCCATCATAGGTGGTCGATACTAGAATTCTGCATATCCCTTCTTTAATCCAAGTGGTACTTGCATAGCATGCCAAGTCAGTGCCACATCACTCTCCTTAGTCTAGTAAGCGAAGTTGAGTCTGCTCTAAACTTCTTGAATATTGCATGATAGTGTTGTCAAGCCTGACACAGTGATTGCGCAATAATGCCTTTCCCATAGGAAGATAGTTCCGGTAAATCAGCATTTCCTTTTCAGTCTAATCCATCTCCCGAAAGCTCATTCTCTTTTCATCTTAACTCCGATTTAGGCGATTCTTACGTCTAAATATTTGTAAAATCATCCTTATCCAACCATAGTGTTTTTAAAGTGTTTTAATGATGTTCGGTATGTTGTTCTTAGTGTTTGCTTTGTGTTGTTTGTCGGTAGTTCTTGCGATTAGTTGATAACGTTCTGAAGCAGTTCGAGGGACTTCAAGACCAAGATTTCGACAACACTGAGCAGTATTGGGAAAAAGGCAAGTGTCCTTGATCATATTGAACCTATATTTTTAAATATTTTGTTTTACAAAATTGCATGCAATGTCAATATGATGGGTAGTCACCTATGTTAGGGTTTTCCCTAGATTTTTCCCTTATCATCCCTTGGAACCTAGGTGGTTTATGGTTAGGTTTGGTGGGTAGATTGCTTAGCCATGCTTTTGGGATGTTGAGAAGTGTCATAATCTTGACTAATGAACATATGCAACAATGGTCGTTAATGTGTTAATGGTCTAGCAACATGGAACCTTAGGCCTTGAGCAAGGTGGTTTTGATGGTTGTCATGGTTATGATGTTGGTTTAGTGTTTGCTCAAGTAACCTAAGTAAGGACCGGTTCGTGGAGCGACAACCCAAGAAGTAACGTATCAACCACGAGGCTGATATGGGTAAGGCGTGACATACTGATTAGAGTCTATCTAGTGTGTGTTGGGTCAGCACAAAAGGAGGCTTCTGGGTAGGAGCTTTGCTTGCGTAAAGCCTGGCGATGAAACCTAGTGGGCAGACATATACTGGATTAGTCTCTGATTAGTGGAAAGTGTCATACAGTGATTCTTGGCGGTACACCACTGGCGTGTGTTAAGTGTTTCGCGAACACAGCAACATGGAATTTACTGACTCATGGGGAAAGCTGGACAACCTCTGCAGAGTGTAAAATTGTTATAACAGCCGTGCTCACGGATATGAGAGACTTGGATCCTCACATGATTAGTGGGTTGTGGTTATGGATTTGGTTGTGGCTATGGTTCTGGTACAGGGAGTACTAGATGGTTGTGGTTTTGGTTATAGTACAGGAGGTACTAGACGGTTATGGTGTGCAAGGTGGGGAGCCTTGTATGCTGGGTGTTGGACTGTATGGGTTACATTCACTTAATAATTGCTTAATGCTTTTGAGTCCAAATATGTTTTCATTACTCGCATTTACGCAAAAATACCATTTGTTAGCCTATTCTTGGTATAAACCTGCATATCATTATTTTTCCCACACTTGCTGAGTACTCTATGTGCTCACACTTGCTATTTTCCCTACACCATGCGATATGTATGTTGCTGCTCAGTGAGTGAAGATGTTGAAGACTATCAAGATTAGGATGTGACGTTCTAGGCGTATGTCTCCCGGTCGGTTGCCTGCGGTGTTGTTGGGCACCAGTGCTTCTGTTCCGCTGCAGATATCTTCACAGAAGACAATATATGTCAATTACTGTAAGAGTTTAACGTTTATTTAATAGAAGTATTGCTTTTGTTACTTCACCTGTGACATCCTTATGTGTGTTCAACATCCTGGGCACACATAAGCCGCATCTGGTTTTGATCATTAAAACCGGGTGTGACAGATACACCTTTGATACGTAGCACCAATGTTTTTTAAACCGAAAGGCATCTTTACATAACAATATAAACCCAAGGGAGTAGTAAAAGTTGTTTTCTCCTCATCCTCTAACCCATGCTAATTTGGTGATACCCTGAATCGACATCTAGAAAACATTGCAATTCGCAGCCTGCCATTGAGGTCGGTGAAGTCAATGCACATTCTCCATCTGCCATTGGCCTTCTTGACGAGGACGGGGTTCGCGAGCCACGTAGGATGACACACTTCTCAAATGAAGCCTGCCTTTAGGAGTTTATCGACCTCCTCCTGGATGGCCCACTTCCTATCTTTCGCAAATCTTCGCTGCTTCTGCACTACAGGTTTGGCACCAGGTTTAACAGCTAGTCAATGCTCGACCACCTCCCTGGGGACCCTGGGCATATCGGACGGTTTCCATGCGAACACATCTTAGTTTGCCTGGAGGAAGGTGACGAGCTCGAGTTCCTATTTGGAGTCAAGATTGGCCCCGATCTTAACCGTCTTAGATGGTTTAGATGGGTCGAGGGGCACTGCGTTGACACAACCACCGGTCTTCTTATCGTTGATGCCATTGTTGATCTTGCCTTTGGCGCCGTCGGACTCAAAGGTGCTAGCAAGACTTACGAGCCTGGAGTTTTTGGGATTGATGACATCTTGGTGCCTTTGACGCTTAGAATTTGCATCCTTGAGGATGATAGCCACTCAACCGAAGTGTTTGACCATATCCAGGCTTTGCTTATCGCATTTGACCGCGCTGATCCCCTTTAACTATAATGGCCCCCTTACGACCTGGGATCTTGAGCATTTGGTAAGCATAGTGAACCACCGCCATGAACTTGCTCAGCATTGGGAGGCCTAGAATCATATTGTACGCTATCTCGAAGTCCGTGACATCAAAGGCCAGCTTTTCTGTGCAGAAATTGTCAGGCGTGCCAAACGTGACCGGCAGCTTGATCCGGTCGAGAGGCATGGTCAATGAGTTGGGAGTTATGCTGTGGAAAGGCTCGGCTCCTATTTTATGCTCTGATTTTCTGTGCAAAAATTGTCAGGCGTGCCAAACGTGACCGGCAACTTGATCCGGTCGAGAGGCATGGTCAATGAGTTGGGAGTTATGCTGTGGAAAGGCTCGGCTCCTATTTTACGCTCTGATTTTCTGTGCAGAAATTGTCAGGCGTGCCAAACGTGACCGGCAGCTTGACCCGATCGAGAGGCATGGTCAATGAGTTGGGAGTTATGCTGTGGAAAGGCTCGGCTCCTATTTTACGCTCTGATCTCTGAATTCCCATCATGTTCAAGGTTTTGGAGAAAATGAGGTTGAGTGAACTACCGCAATCGACCAGAGTTCTAGAAACTTTGACGTTGACTATGGTCGCTAAACCACGATCGGGTATCGACCAGGATGTGGTATCGCGATCGGATGATCGGTTTAACCAAAGGTGATCGACTATTCTGACCACCTGAGATATCGTGTGGGCCCAGTTAGGGCAAAGTTAACTTCTCGCTCGACCGTCTTCTACTGCCTTTTGGACTCGTACGTGGTGGATCCTCCGAAGATGAGAGCCAAGCTGTGGTCTGCCTCATGGAACTGGGGCTCGCTGCCCTCAATGTTCGACTTAGCCTGCGTATTGCTGTGCTCAGCATTTGCATTGATCTTTTTGTCAAGCTTTATCTTGAACGCAAAGCACTCGTTGAAGTCATGCTAGTTGCTCCAATGGATGGGACACCACTTCCTGCCACCTCGACTGAGGCCTTTGTTGTCCCCAGTGCTGCGCGATTTGTTCCTATCGATCGCAGCTATAGTCTTATCCGGTCCCTTGCGCTTGTCACTGTTTTTGGTTTTCTTTCCTCCACTCTTCGAGGACTCAGGTTTGTCCTTGCTAGATTGAAGGTTTTTAGCGCGCACCTGCGCTTCTGCTCGTTTGTGCACTTTTTGGCTAACTCAAAAAGCTATTTGACCGTACAGATATTCGAGTAGCCATGTTTCCACGTAAATCTGTGTCCTAAACACCTCTTTTGAAGGCGATGATTACCGACTCATCGGAGATGTCCGGGATTGTGTTATGCTTTCCGTTGAACCGGCGGATAAAATCTTGAAGTGATTCATTGTCGCCTTGGTGTAACTGGTGGAGATCGTTCTCTGTTCCTGTGTGCTCGAATATGCCTTGGAAATTGGCTATGA
This sequence comes from Phragmites australis, assembly GCF_958298935.1. Lineage (NCBI taxonomy): Eukaryota > Viridiplantae > Streptophyta > Magnoliopsida > Poales > Poaceae > Phragmites > Phragmites australis. Next base: position 15,488,413 of record NC_084941.1, on the reverse strand, counting down.
ACTGAGCCTTAAATTCCGCCCTTGAACTAATTGAGTTGGGCAGCAAGTTTAGCAACTAGGACCTTGTGGGTCCATCGAGGGTGGTTAACAGGTAATTGACCATTTTACTCGATTGTCACCACCGTCTGCTTGAATAACAGTGGTGTAGATCTGCAAGCACTCATTGGGATTGATTTTCTCATCATATTTCTGGATCGGGCCCGCTTTGAACTTCTCGGGCCACCGAATTGAATGAAGTTCATGTACAAAAGCCTCACAGCCTCTGTCGAACTCATCAGGAGGAGGTGGTGGGGGATTTTCACACCTACCTCTTCGAGCACGGGAGTCATGTCAACCATCCCGTCCTGTAGATATGGGGTCATAGTAGCGGCGATCATCTTCACGGCATTCTTCATGGTGGTTTTTGATCATCGTCCGTAGATCATGCCAATTGCGAGGAATACGATTCCTCAGGTCTTCCTGATTTCTGCGGATGGGGCAACTACAGTTTGGCCCACATTGTCGTGTTCGGGCTTGACCACCTGAGCTTCCCGTCTGAGATTCCCCTAGTCGAGAGTGTTCCTCCCATGGCTTCTTGAGCTGGGACCATACCGACTAGGGGGCCTGGAATTACTGGCATTATTTGCTCAAGCAACATGGACCTGCACTGCATCGAGTAGGGTCTTGACTTGATTGACCATAGGAGTTAGTGGATTCGCCAGATCTAACTCTAGAAGGGATCGAAGGATTAGATGCGCTCCTCGTATGTTAGCATCTGGAGTATTGAACACATCATTTCCAAGGCTTGGTGGCGGTCGAGCTGATGAGGCTTCATGGTGACTGTTCAGAGGGAGCTTCTCCCACAAGCAGTGAGTCGTCACAGGAAGAGGTACACCCACCGGAAGTCACCGGGAGAGGCTAGGAGGCATATGTTCTCTTGTGGTTAACCGGTGAAGGGTTGTGTCGAGTGCTTGCAAGGCTCCATCTACGGATGTTTTTGGTGGTAACTCGTCACCAATACCATTGGGGATGACAGCTATCGCCGGATCTTTGAGAATTTCCGTGCCGTGGTCGACTATGGCCTCTTGATCTATCGCCATTAGGTCAGCTAATGGGGGGTTGCCATATACATGAATCGATCTGTTCAGCTCCTCTGGCTAGTGTTAGAATCATCATCGCCACCCTCATCGCTGGCCATGTCATAAAAGATTGCCCAAGTCAATGAGTGTACATTGCAATTGAAGATGGTGGGTATGTAAGTGCTAGTGATGTTGAGCATGAATATGCACTTGCAGCTAACCATGCACGCGATGAGGATGGATGTGAGACGGATATCGATGATGAATAAGTGTTCAATGCCACTGCCACAGTGGATTATCAGACCCTCATTGTGCAGCAAGTGTTAAGCACTCAAATTAAGCAAGCGGAACAGCTACAACACCACAATTTGTTTCAGATGTTCCTCATAGTCAAGGATTATTATGTTCGAGTTATTATTGATGGAGGAAGCTACAACAACTTGGTAAGTTTGTATACGATCAAGAAGCTTGCTTTGCCGACAATAAACCATCCTTACCCTTATCATATTCAATGGTTCAACAATAGCGGTAAGGTGAAGCTAATGCAAACAGTTAGGTGTATTTTTCTTTGGTTCATAACATGATTGTGCTGATTTTGATGTAGTTCCAATGCAAGCATGCTCTCTTTTGCTAGGATGACTATGAGAGCTTGATATTGATGCAACACATCATGGTAGAAGTAATAACTACACCCTTATGCATAAAGAAAAGAAAATAACTTCTCTACCTTCAACCCCTTCTGAAATTGTGAAATGTGACAAGAAATAGCTGAAAATAAGAGAAAAGAGCTTGAGCAAGAATCTGAAAATCAGCAAGTCTGTGTTTTGTTTACCACTAAATTGTTGATAATGAGCGGCCATGCTATGCTTTGAAATGCGAAAAATCCTTAGTTCCAATGGAGGATATTTCTAGTTCTTTGTCTCCTGCTATCAGTAACCTTTTGCAGGATAGCAAAATCAACAAAGCAATGGTGAAGATAAGAAGTTGTTGCTTGAGAGCCCCGCCACCACTACTATATCTTATCCCACATGTCATAATATCCTTTTCTCACCTCCTTCTTATGATGGTTTTGGTGCCGAGGAGTACATTGATTGGGAAATAGCGATAGAAAAAATGTTTACCCAATGTCAAATGTGTGAAAAGAGGAAGATTAGGAACGCCAATTGGTGGAAGAATTTGTGTGTATCTAAAAAGGTTCAACGAACTTGGAAAGAGATGAAAATTCTTATGAGAGAAAGATTTATTACTCAATCTCATGCATCTATTTGAAAAGAAGAAGTGCATCTTTCAGAGGAGGAAACCCTTGTTGCCCCTCCACTTGTGACTAATATTTTGCAGGAAAAAGTGAATAAACAAGAAAAGTAAAATGAGAAGAAAAACAAAGAGAATGAGGAGACATTTGCCGCACCATGCATATTACAACAAGGTACAAATACCAACGCACCTTTATCAGCCGAGAAAGAGAACAAAGGTAATGAAATGGTGCTACACTCACACAAGGTGAGGATTATTTCGAAGTTATAAAATTCCCCACTACTCATGCTATTGTAGAGCAACCATTAGTAGACCATATTGCTGATTTACCTTTGTCACATGATGACTTGCTTGTTGTTCCTTGTGATAAAGAAGAGTTGTGTGGTAATGCGTCATTTATATCACAACCACAACTTGTGAATGAACGTGTTAATTCTGTTTTACAAATCAATATTTGTTCGGAAATTAAACATGTTCAATGCATTGCTAGTGAGCAAGAAGAGTTGAAATTGCTATCTTCTCTAAACACATTAGGTTATATTGAATTTGATGTTCTTTGTGATCTGAATAGCTTAGAGGAGAATTTAAAACTTAATTCTGATTTGTCATGCTTGTCACAAAATACTTTCCATGTTATCGGCAAATACAATGATAAATTAGAATATATGGTGCATCGAGTTTATATTTGTTCAAATATGAAATCTTCTACTACTGTACCTGAAAGTGAACATTTAGAGGACTGCAGTTACAATATTAATGTCATGTCAAGTTTTTCTAGTCCTATTTGCAACCATTGAGTAGTTTATAGGAATGGGAGTGTTGTTGGATGTTACCATGCACCACAACCATTGCTTCACCTTTCTTTGTACAGAAGATATAAATTGATACTAGGTTGCCATGCAATGGCACTTCTTTTAAACAAGGGGAGCAAGAAAATATCACTTCTTTTAAAGAAGGGGGGCAAAAAAATATCACTTCTTTTAAAGAAGGGAAGAAAGAAGTGATACATGCATACATTGTACCAATGATATTCACTATGGCCAATGATGATCAGGTACAATCGTTTCAAAGAGAATTACAATTATTTGATAAAGAACTTATGATATTGCATAATGATAGTCCCTTGCGCATTTTGCTTTGTGTAAATGTTTATGGATAAGACAATGCTATATGCAAACCAAGGATGGTTTGTTGCAAAGAAGGGAGTATGATGAGCCCATGGCTCCCTCGGATACACAAATGGTGAATTCGTTTCTTGTTGTTCATATTTTCTTCATAGAGAATAAAATACTACTAAGTTTTTGTGTTGTTTTGTTGCTTAGGAATATGTGAGAAGCACCATAACCTTACTCGGACGTCACCCCTTGAAGGCCAAGTCTACTCGGACTCGAGGCTGAGCTCTAGTCATGGTTGTGGTTAAGGTCATGGTCATGGTCGAGTCCCAGGATAGCACGTAAGTAAAGCGGGAATAACTCTCTCATACGAAGTTCATTTTAGGCAATCTTGGACATTTTGTAAAGCTTACGACAAGCCATTTCCAGTGGATAAGAGCTCGACCAAATATTACTTATAGTTTAGTCAGAGTCAAACAAATAAGGTGTTACGCCACCATTTTGGACCTAGTTGGGTCTTGTAATCCTTTCGGGGTCAGAGTCCAGGTTGTGCATGCATCTTTCCAAGTTTGCACAACTCTAGGTTGACTTCCTCGTGTCCCCCCTATATATACACAATAGCCATTGTAGTTTAGCTCGGGATTTTGCTTAGATTATTTTGTTTTACATAGTTTCACCGCTTGTTCGGTTTGTTGAACCCAACTCGAGCACTTCATTTGTAATTAGCAATATTTGGATTGCATCTACTTGTTCTTGCTTGTGTTCTCGATTCTCTTATAGAAAAAACCTTCTTGGCGAGGTCAACCGCTTATTGGTACGGTTGATAACCACGGTGTAGTGGTGTAGTGGGTGCGAGGGTTCTCAATCTGTCATGATCTGTAACACCCAAATTTTTTCTAATTCCAAATTTTTCTTAATATTTATTAAAGTTCAAATGAATTTAAATATTTTATTTTAAAAGAGAGAAAACCCTATTTTATATGAAAGAAAAAGAAAATGACATAGGATATAAGTGAACATTTTGCATTCATGCTGAATTAGGCAAATAGTATTTTATTTGAATTTTTGACGAATTTATTTGAAGAGATTTTGCCTGGATTTTTGAATTTGAATTTGGATTTGAATTCTTAAGAAAAGAAAAAAGGTTAAAACCTCTCTCGGGCAGCCTCTTGCATTTTCGGCCCAACACCTCAGCCCCGGCCCAGCTGCCCGGCCTTCCTTCCCGCCTGGGCCACGCCCCTGCTCCGGCCCAACGTCCCACGTCGCGCGCCCGAGCCCACCCGCGCCGTGCACCCGCGCGCCTGCCGAAGACGCCTGCGCAGACTCTGTCTTCACCTGTGCCACTGCCAGGTGGGACCCACCGGTCAGATCTATCGTCTCCGAGAAGGACTCCGCCGTGCCGCCGAATCTGAGCGAGAAACCGACACCGCCTTAGAGTCCTGCGGTGCCCTGTGACCTCCGAGCCGCCTATATATATGCCCGCCCCCTCCCTGATCTCATCTCATCCCAAACCCGCCCAATCCCGAGCCAAAATCGCCGATCCCGAACCCCACCGACGCCATTGTCGCCGCCCTTCGGATTGAGCACGCCGCCGAGCAATCCTAGCGCCGCTGAGCTTCACCCGAGCAGCATAGCGGAGCCGCGGCCGACCACTGAAGCTCTCCGCGCCGCCGCCTTGACCCCTGTGCCACCGGAGCACCATCCCCGAAGAAGACCCGAGCCTCCCGCCGCCCCTCGTCGACACCAAGCTTCCCCAGAGACGAACTACCCTTGGTAAGCCATCAAACGGGATGCCCTCGCCCCCCTAATGCTTTTCCGCCGCTCATCGTCGCCGCCGGCAAGCTCTAGCCGATTCCGGCGAGTTATCCGGCCGTGCGCCGCCGTGAACCCCTCGGCGTCGCCCTGTTCTTCCCCTCCGGCCACCCGATCTCATCTGAATCGTCAGATCTATTTTGTGCGGCCAAGATTAGATCCGAACGTACCCCTTCAGCAACCAATAGCGTAGCGCCACGTGTTTACACTTAAACCCAGTCAGCTGTTTTGCCACGTCACCCTGCCACCTCAGCTGCCATCTCAGCCCTCTTGCCTATGTGTCCAACCAGTCAGCAGCCACATCATAAAAGAGGTTTTTCAATCTAAAAATAATTCCTGATAAATCCTTTAATTGGTAATTTTGCAATTTAACCCCTGAACTTTTCCGAAATAACAAAAAGAGCCCTATCTTTTTACAGTTAGATCCCTATACTTTTTCATATTTACAATTTGGTCCTTCTGTTTGTTACAAAACGGTCCCTAGACTTTCTGATAATACAATTTAAGTCCTTTTCTTTTTCCAGATTTAACCCTAGACTTGTTTTAGCCCTAACTTTTCCATCGTAACTCCGATTTAAGCGATTCTTGCGTCGATGGATTCGTTTTCAGTGCTCTTTCTTTTTAGCAAGTTTTTATCCCGTTGTTATTTTGCTTTATGCTCTGTTCTTAGTGTATCTTGTTTGCTTGTTTGCCGGTAATTGTGTGATTAGCCGATAACGTCCCGGATCAATTTGAAGAACATCAAGACCAGGAGCAAGAATACACTGAGCAGCAGCAAGGAGAAGGCAAGTGTCCTTGATCATATTGAACCTATGTTTTTAAATGTTTTGTTTTACAAAACTGCATGCAATGTCTGTCAATATGATGGGTAGTCACCTATGTTAAGGTTTTCCCTAGATATTCCCTTATCATCCCTTGGAACCTAGTTGGGTTATGGTTATGAGTCTTTTATGGGTAGATTGCTTAGCCTTGCTTTTGGGATATTGGAAAGTGTCATAATTTTGATTAATGAACATATGCAGTAATGATGGTTAATATGATAATGTTTTAGCAACATGGAACCTTAGGTCTTGAGCATAGGGATGTTGGTGATGGTTGTCATGGTTATGATGTTGGTTTAGTGTTTGCTCAAGTGACCTAAGTAAGGACCGGTTCGTGGAGCGACAACCCAAGAAGTAACGTACCAACCACGAGGCTGATATGGGTAAAGTGTGACATACTGATTAGAGTCTGTCCAGTGTGCGTTGGGTCAGCACAAAAGGGGGCTTCTGGGTAGGAGCTGTTGCTTGCGTAAAGCCTGGCGGTGAAACCTAGTGGGCAGACATGCACTGGATTAGTCTCTGGTTAGTGAAAAGTGTCATACAGTGATTCTTGGCGGCACACCACTAGCGTGTGTTAAGTGTCTTGCAAACACGGCAACATGGAATTCACTAACTCGTGGGTAAAGTTGGACAACCTCTGCAGAGTGTAAAACTGTTATAACAGCCGTGCTCACGGATATGAGAGACTTGGATCCTCACATGATTAGGTGGTGGTTTGGTTTTGATTCTGGTACAGGGAGTACTAGATGTTGTGGTCTTGGTCTTAGTGCGGGGAGCACAAGACCGTTGTGGTATGCAGGGTAGGGAGCCTTGTATACTAGATGATGGATTGTTGGGTTACATTCATTTAATATATGTCTAATGCTTTTGAGTCCAAATGTGTTTTCATTACTCGCATTTACGCAAACAATACCTTGTGTCAGCCTACTCTTGATATAAGCCTGCATGTCATTATTTTCCCACACTTGCTGAGTACATTATGTGCTCACCCTTGCTTTCTCCTACCAAAAACATATGCTGCTCAGTGGAAGACTTTGAGGATTTCCAAGACGACGACCTGGTGTTCTAAGGAGCGTATCTTCCAGTCGGTGCCTGTGGAGTCTTGGTCGCCAATGCTTTCATTCCGGTGCCGTCGTTTAGATGATGTCGTTTAGGTTAAATTTTGAGTTTTGCTTAGGTAAAGTCTTTTATTGTAAGAGGTGAATGTTTAAATAAATAAAGTATTGCTTTTGTTACTTCACTTATGACGTCCTTATGTGTGTTAAACTTCCTGGGCACACATAAGCCGCACTTGGTTTTGGCCGTTAAAACTGGGCGTGACAGAGGTGGTATCAGAGCCATACTGACTATAGGATCGCAAGCCTAGTTAGCATGGTCGTCCTAAGGAAATTCCTAGTCGTCTAAAACCATCCAAGCCTTTCCATAGATCTCAAACTTGTCTCTTGCTGTCCATAAGACTATTTCTTATATCCCATCTCTTCCTTTTTAGATGGTTCGCCTGCTACTTACTGCCCGCAAGTCAACCGGAGGACGTCTACCTATTCTACCATGTGTGCCAACTGAAGAGGAGATTGATGACCCCACCTTCCGGAATATGGATCCCGTTCCTGATGTTTATGAGAGTGATGGTCTTCATGCTGGACATCTTCCGCGCCTTCTTTGGGGGATACTTTCTGGACTTGGACACACTCAGAAGCCAGTCTACAGGGGAGTGAAGAAACTATACCCTGGATATGAGGAATGGAAGGTTGAAGTCACTATTTATGACTACGAGCGAAGTCAAGACGAGGGTATGGAAGTTCGAAGAGTGGTGGGCATTCACTCAGCAATGGTCCCGAGAGCAACCTTCACCGCTGGAGTTCGAGATGCGGCTCGTCAAGCCATATCCCGTGTTCGTGATCAATACAACAACAAGATGGACAACTCTCCGTATGCTTACTGTCCCCGCAGAACTCGGGGAAGTGACGAGCTGTTCGTGAAGAGCACCTTTGGAGAAAACCCCAAGCTATGAGAACAAGTTGCCCTTACCATGGCCTTGGAGGACGAGCTCAACTGTGCTTTATGGGAGTTGGGAGAAGTTCGCCAGCACCTTGCCTTCGTCTCTGCTTCCCTTGAGGATGAACAAGATGCAAATCAAGAGGAATCTGAAGATGACGAAGAAGACTTGTCTATCCACTCACCCCCGTGCAAGAGGATCTGCTTCAACACCCCCGCTGCCTCTGAGGATGGATCAATTGATTCCTCCCCCTCAGGGTCCCGCACTAGAGAGGAGTCCCAGTAGTGTAGTCTTTCCATAGTAGTCTTTTCCTTATTAGAACCTAGCGTCGATGTAATCGTTAAGGGTAATATTAATGTTAGTGTGAGCTTTGTTATGGTGCTAAGTGTGCAAGTTGGAGTTTTGCTTGAGTGCTGATGCAAGCTGTGGGATGCTTTGGCACTTTGTCCACAGATGCATCTTTATTTCTATATAATATAGTATAGATGGGTTCCTTTAGTTAAACTTCTCCAGACTTGCTCATCTACTTCTGTTCTTTTCTTCAACCCTAACCAAATGGTTAACACAAGGAGGAGCATTAACACTCAAGAGGAGAACAACAACAACCAGAATCCACCCCCGCCCCCTCCATCAACCTTGGAGCAGCAGATGGCTATGCAAACTCAAATCTTGCAAGCTTTAGCTCAAACAATGGTGCATATGCAACAACAACAACCAAATCATGTTCCTCAACCACATCAACCATCAAGGCTTGGAGAATTCAAACGAACTCAACCCCCAGTCTTTAGTCATGCAGTAGAACCAATGGATGCAGATGATTGGCTGAAGGATATAGATAGGAAGCTACACGTTGCACAGTGTAATGATAGGGAGATGGTTCTCTACGCCTCACATCAACTCACTGGTCAAGCCCTAGATTGGTGGGAAGCCTACTGCGCAGCACATGAAAACCCTGCAGCTATCATATGGATGGAGTTTAAAGCTAGTTTCCGCACCCATCATCTTTCCTCTGGGGATGTACATCTGAAGAAGAAGGAGTTCATGAGTTTGAAGCAAGGACCCATGACCGTAAGGGAGTACCTGACCAAGTTTACTCAGTTATACAGATACGCACCAAATGAAGTGGACACGGAGGAGAAGAAACAGGAACGTTTCCTGGAAGGCCTGAATGACGCCATAGAATATGCTTTGCTACCCCAGGAGTTTCCCAATTTCCAAGCATTGGTAAACAAAGCCCTAATGGTTGAGCACAAGCGCCGCCAGCTGGAAGAGAAGAAGAGGAAGATGTCATTCCAAGGACAAGGAAGCAACACACGATCCCGTGGAGCTACACAGATGTCTCCACAAGGCCCCATGTTTCGTTCCAACATTCAGTATCGGACTCAGACACAAAACTCCGTTCAGCGCTCCAACTACCAGACGCCCCGATCAACCCCACCGGCCACACCTCAAAACAAGAACAGCCAAGCAACTCCAGACCCGAACAAAGGATGTTTCTATTGTGGAGAAGAAGGGCACTATGTGAATAAATGCCCTAAGAAGACACAAGATCTGGCCCGAACCAACAACACACCAAGGACAACTCCAACCCCAGCCCAGTCACGCAATGGAAGTCAGAACCCCAACCAGAATAATCGTGGACAACAGAACTATGTGCATGGAAAGGTCAACCATGTTACAGCAGAAGAGGCTATTGATGCTCATGATGTGGTGTACGGTATGTTCCTCGTTAACTCCCGACCTGCATCTGTTTTGTTTGATTCTGGAGCTTCGCATTCTTTTATCACCATTCAGTATGTTGCAAAGCATGGATTGCATATGGTTATGATGAAGAATAATATGTTTATTAGCTCGCCTGGGGGGAATTTGAAGGCAAAATATATATGTCTTAGGATGAGGCTTAGCATAAGGGGGGTAGAATTCCCCGCGAACCTTATAGTTCTGGAAACCAATGGTATAGACGTAATCCTTGGAATGGATTGGTTAGCCAAGTTCAATGGAGTTATAGAATGTGCCAGAAGAGCAGTTCACCTAACCAATGGAGAAGGTACCAAGGTGGAGTTCGTAGCCATGGAACCAGCAACAGAGGATCAGTCTCTCTATTCACTTGAAGGAACAACCCTTGAGCAGATCAAGATAGTTTGTGAGTTTCCCGATGTCTTCCCCGACGAATTGCCAGGTATGCCACCTGATCGAGAAGTCGAGTTTGTCATTGAGTTGGTACCTGGTACGGCCCCTATAGCAAAAAGGTCATATAGGATGTCGGCTAACGACCTAGTCGAATTAAAGAAGCAAATTCAAGAACAGTTAAGCAAAGGTTTTATTAGACCCAGTGCATCACCTTGGGGAGCCCCAGTTCTCTTCGTAGATAAGAAGGATGGTAGCCGAAGGATGTGTGTAGATTACAGGGCACTTAATGAGGTAACCATTAAGAACAAGTATTCGTTGCCCCGGATTGAGGATTTGTTTGATCAGATGAGAGGAGCCCAGGTGTTCTCCAAGATTGATCTAAGATCAGGATACTATCAGTTGAAGATTCGACCGTCGGATGTACCAAAGACGGCTTTCAGTACTCGATATGGGCTATACGAGTATACAGTTATGTCATTCGGATTAACTAATGCCCCAGCCTACTTCATGAATTTCATGAACAAGGTATTCATGGATTATTTGGACAAGTTTGTGGTGGTGTTCATTGACGATATTTTAATCTTCTCCAGAAGCAAAGAAGAACACGAAGGACATTTGAGAATTGTGCTACAGACACTTAGAGAACACCAGCTGTATGCCAAGCTTAGCAAGTGTGATTTTTGGTTAGACCAAGTCGCGTTCCTTGGCCATATCTTAACCGCCGGAGGTGTAGCGATAGACCCTGGTAAAGTGAAGGATGTACTGAATTGGTTACCACCAACCAACGTATCAGAAATCAGAAGCTTTCTTGGATTAGCAGGGTACTATCGCCGTTTCATAGAAGGGTTCTCTAGGATAGCCATACCTCTTACCTCTTTGCTTCAGAAGAATGTGGTGTTTAAATGGAGTCCTGCTTGTCAGGCAAGTTTTGAGGAGTTGAAGAAGAGATTGACTACGGCCCCAGTGTTAGTACTACCTGATATTAGCAAGAACTTTGACATCTACTGTGATGCTTCGCGACAAGGACTTGGATGTATTCTCATGCAAGAAGGTCGAGTCGTGGCCTATGCGTCAAGACAATTAAGGAAGCATGAAGAACACTACCCCACACATGATTTAGAACTAGCAGCTGTGGTTGATGATCTGAAGATTTGGAGGCATTACCTCATTGGAAAACGATGTGAAATATACATGGATCATAAGAGCTTGAAGTATATTTTCACTCAACCGGATCTAAACCTTCGTCAGCGCAGATGGTTGGAGTTAATTAAAGATTACGATGTGGGAATACACTATCACCCAGGAAAAGCAAATGTTGTGGCCGACGCCTTGAGCAGGAAAGGTTACTGCAATTCAATGATGGTTCAAGATAACCAACCTGGGTTGTGGAAAGAGTTTGAAAAGCTCAACCTTGGATTTGTGGCAGACATGGAAACAGCCACCATGGAGTTAGATTGTACCCTTGAACAAGAAATTAGGAAAGGTCAACTGGAGGACGAGAAGCTCAAGGGAATTAGACAGCTTATTAAGGAGGATAAAGCTCCAGGTTTCACGGAAGATAATCAAGGTACAATATGGTTCAAAAAGAGAATTTGCGTACCTAACCGGGAAGATATTAAAAAGACGATTCTGAGAGAAGCTCACGAATCAGCTTATTCCATTCACCCTGGGAGTACCAAGATGTATCATGATCTTAAGGATCGTTATTGGTGGTATGGAATGAAAAGAGAAGTTGCAGAGTATGTAGCTCTGTGTGACACTTGTCAAAAGGTCAAAGCAGAGCATCAGAGACCAGCAGGTTTACTGTAACCCTTGAAGATACCTGAGTGGAAGTGGGAGGAAATTGGAATGGACTTTATCGTTGGATTGCCCCGTACCCAGAGTGGATATGACTCTATTTGGGTGGTAATTGATCGCCTGACAAAGGTCGCCCATTTCATTCCAATAAAAACCACGTATAGTGGAGCTAAACTAGCAGAGCTGTATATGTCAAGAATAGTATGTCTGCATGGAATACCAAAGAAGATTGTTTCGGATAGAGGAACTCAGTTTACCTCTAAGTTTTGGCAGAAGCTACATGAGTCTATGGACACAAAGTTGAATTTTAGTTCTGCCTATCACCCTCAAATAGATGGTCAAACAGAAAGGGTAAATCAAATATTGGAAGATATGCTGAGAGCATGTGCTCTTAAGTATGGAAAAAGTTGGGACAAAAGTTTACCTTATGTCGAGTTCTCGTATAACAACAGCTATCAGACAAGCCTCCAAATGTCTCCCTTTGAAGCCTTGTATAGGAGAAAATGTAGAACACCGCTGTTTTGGAATGAGACGGGAGAGAGTCAGGTTTTTGGACCAGAAGTTCTACGAGATGCAGAAAAACAAGTTCAGGTGATTCGGGAAAATCTGAGGATTGCACAGTCCAAACAGAAAAGCTATGCAGATAATAGACGAAGAGAATTGGTTTTCGAAATTGGGGATTTCGTCTATCTTAAGGTCTCGCCAATGAGGGGTCTCCGTAGATTTAAGATTAAAGGAAAGTTATCACCAAGATTCATCGGACCTTTCAAGATATTGGATAAAAGGGGAGAAGTGGCTTATCAGTTAGAATTACCACCTCAGCTGTCAGATGTGCATGATGTTTTTCATGTCTCCCAGTTCAAGAAGTGTCTTCGAGTACCAGAAGAGCAATTACCTATGGAAGAATTAGACGTTCAGGAAGATCTCTCCTATATAGAATACCCTGAGAAGATTCTTGAAAGATCGGAAAGAGTAACCAGAACCAAGGTAATCCCAATGTGCAAAGTACAATGGAGTCACCACTTGGAAGACGAAGCAACTTGGGAAAGGGAAGAAGATCTGAAAGCGGAGTTTCCTCATCTCTTCTCTGTTCCAGGTGAATCTCGAGGGTGAGATTCATTCCAAGGGGGTAGGTTTGTAACACCCTAATTTTTTCTAATTCCAAATTTTTCTTAATATTTATTAAAGTTCAAATGAATTTAAATATTTTATTTTAAAAGAGAGAAAACCCTATTTTATATGAAAGAAAAAGAAAATGACATAGGACATAAGTAAACATTTTGCATTCATGCTGAATTAGGCAAATAGTATTTTATTTGAATTTTTGATGAATTTATTTGAAGAGATTTTGCCTGGATTTTTGAATTTGAATTTGGATTTGAATTCTTAAGAAAAGAAAAAAAGTTAAAACCTCTCTCGGGCTGTCTCTTGCATTTTCGGCCCAACACCTCAGCCCCGGCCCAGCTGCCCGGCCTTCCTTCCCGCCTGGGCCGCGCCCCTGCTCCGGCCCAGCGTCCCACGTCGCGTGCCCGAGCCCACCCGCACCGTGCACCCGTGCGCCAGCCGAAGACGCCTGCGTAGACTCCGTCTTCACCTGTGCCACCGCCAGGTGGGACCCGCCGGTCAGATCTATCGTCTCCGAGAAGGACTCCGCTGTGCCGCCGAATCCGAGCGAGAAACCGATGCCGCCTTAGAGTCCTGCGGTGCCCCGTGACCTCCGAGCTGCCTATATATATGCCCGCCCCCTCCCCGATCTCATCTCACCCCAAACCCGCCCAATCCCGAGCCAAAATCGCCGATCCCGAACCCCACTGACTCCATTGTCGCCGCCCTTCGGATTGAGCACACCGCCGAGCAATCCTAGCGCCGCTGAGCTTCACCCGAGCAGCCTAGCAGAGCCGCGGCCGACCACCGAAGCTCTCCGCACCGCCGCCTTGACCCCTGCGCCGCCGGAGCTCCATCCCCGAGCCTCCCGCCGCCCCTCTTCGACGCCAAGCTTCCCTAGAGACGAACTACCCTCGGTAAGCCGTCAAACGGGATGCCCTCGCCCCCCTAATGCTTTTCCGCCGCTCGTCGTCGCCGCCGGCGAGCCCTAGCCGATTCCGGCGAGTTATCCGGCCGTGCGCAGCCGTGAACCCCTCGGCGCCGCCCTGTTCTTCCCCTCCGGCCACCCGATCTCATCTGAGTCGTCAGATTTGTTTTGTGCGGCCAAGATTAGATCCGAACGTACCCTTTCAGCAACCAATAGCGTAGCGCCACGTGCTTACACTTAAACCCAGTCAGCTGTTTTGCCACGTCACCCTGCCACCTCAGCTGCCATCTCAGCCCTCTTGCCTATGTGTCCAACCAGTCAGTAGCCACGTCATTAAAGAGGTTTTTCAATCTAAAAATAATTCCTGATAAATCCTTTAATTGGTAATTTTGCAATTTAACCCCTAAACTTTTTTGAAATAACAAAAAGAGCCCTGTCTTTTACAGTTAGGTCCCTATACTTTTTCATATTTACAATTTGGTCCTTCTATTTGTTACAAAAAGGTCCCTAGACTTTCTGATAATACAATTTAAGTCCTTTTGTTTTTCCAGATTTAACCTTAGACTTGTTATAGCCCTAACTTTTCCATCGTAACTCCGATTTAAGCGATTCTTGCGTCGATGGATTCGTTTTTCAGTGCTCTTTCTTTTTAGTAATTTTTTATCCCGTTGTTATTTTGCTTTATGCTCTGTTCTTAGTGTATCTTGTTTGCTTGTTTGCCGGTAATTGTGCGATTAGCCGATAACGTCCCGAATCAATTTGAAGAATATCAAGACCAGGAGCAAGAATACACTGAGCAGCAACAAGGAGAAGGCAAGTGTCCTTGATCATATTGAACCTATGTTTTTAAATGTTTTTTTTTACAAAACTGCATGCAATGTCTGTCAATATGATGGGTAGTCACCTATGTTAAGGTTTTCCCTAGATATTCCCTTATCATCCCTTGGAACCTAGTTGGGTTATGGTTATGAGTCTTTTATGGCTAGATTGCTTAGCCTTGCTTTTGGGATATTGGGAAGTGTCATAATTTTGACTAATGAATATATGCAGTAATGATGGTTAATATGATAATGTTTTAGCAACATGGAACCTTAGGTCTTGAGCATAGGGATGTTGGTGATGGTTGTCATGGTTATGATGTTAGTTTAGTGTTTGCTCAAGTAACCTAAGTAAGGACCGGTTCGTGGAGCGACAACCCAAGAAGTAACGTACCAACCATGAGGCTGATATGGGTAAAGTGTGACATACTGATTAGAGTATGTCCAGTGTGCGTTGGGTCAGCACAAAAGGGGGCTTCTGGGTAGGAGCTGTTGCTTGCGTAAAGCCTGGTGGTGAAACCTAGTGGGCAGACATGCACTGGATTAGTCTCTGGTTAGTGAAAAGTGTCATACAGTGATTCTTGACGGCACACCACTGGCGTGTGTTAAGTGTCTTGCAAACACGGCAACATGGAATTCACTGACTCGTGGGTAAAGTTGGACAACCTCTGCAGAGTGTAAAACTGTTATAACAGCCGTGCTCACGGATATGAGAGACTTGGATCCTCACATGATTAGGTGGTGGTTTGGTTTTGATTCTGGTACAGGGAGTACTAGATGTTGTGGTCTTGGTCTTAGTGCGGGGAGCACAAGACAGTTGTGGTATGCAAGGTAGGGAGCCTTGTGTACTAGATGATGGATTGTTGGGTTACATTCATTTAATATATGTCTAATGCTTTTGAGTCCAAATGTGTTTTCATTACTCGCATTTACGCAAACAATACCTTGTGTCAGCCTACTCTTGATATAAGCCTGCATGTCATTATTTTCCCACACTTGCTGAGTACATTATGTGCTCACCCTTGCTTTCTCCTACCAAAAACATATGCTGCTCAGTGGAAGACTTTGAGGATTTCCAAGACGACGACCTGGTGTTCTAAGGAGCGTATCTTCCAGTCGGTGCCTGTGGAGTCTTGGTCGCCAATGCTTTCATTCCGCTGCCGTCGTTTAGATGATGTCGTTTAGGTTAAATTTTGAGTTTTGCTTAGGTAAAGTCTTTTTATTGTAAGAGGTGAACGTTTAAATAAATAAAGTATTGCTTTTGTTACTTCACCTATGACGTCCTTATGTGTGTTAAACTTCCTAGGCACACATAAGCCGCACTTGGTTTTGGCCGTTAAAACTGGGTGTGACATGATCAGAGCCTTTGGATCATCAACGTCGAAATTCCACCAATCAACTTATCATATTACTTTCGGAAGATCGGGCAAATGCATATCAGGTTAGATATTAATGATGGATGATCTATAGGTAATTTTCAAGGTAAAAAAAGGAAAAAGAATTATACAAGAGAATCTAGCCAATACTAATATAGGAAAAGTAATTGTGCACTATGGATAATCATGGCAAATTCAAGCTTGAACTTGTCTTTGTGCCCAATGAGGGAGGGCTGGATTTAATTGAAGATGAGTTGTTTCTCATGGAGAGAGCAGCGCAATGATCTCCATAACGAATGGGACAGTAAGTTCCCACTTGAAGTGCTGTAAGATATAGAGCACTTCTAGCGCCCGGACGTCCGATGCATCGGACACTCCAATGGTCCGTTGCAACATCAAAACATAACATCTACAACATCGGAATGATTATTTGCAACAACAAAAACCATGCATCAAAATAGCACATGGCATACATCTGATCTAGGAGAAAAATTCCCATCGTAACATTACGACTTGTTTCATGTAAATACCGCAACATTACAACTTGTTTCATGCAATATTTTTATGCAAAACCTATGTGATCACTTGACCTTGAGCTCGTCACATATGATCTTGAATGAGTTTCACTCTTTGACCAATCCTACTATAAAAATAGCATAGAAAAGGTCCTAGATCTTATAAAATCAAGTTTCCTAGCCCTAAATCACAACATCAGCCACACAAACAATTGCAAAATCCAACAATTGCTATTGCACCATCTCAAAACACATATTGCAACATCCCAAAAACTAGCAGCATTTAAAACTAGTTATGGAAACACTCAATAAAACAATTTTACAACAACTATAAGGCTGCAACGTTCAAAAAGCATAACTGCAATATTCTTGAAGTATGAATGCAACATCTAAATACTAGAATAGGAAAGTACAAAAGGCTGCAACAACCCGATAACAAGCTTGCAACAAATGAAGAGTGCAGTTGCAACAAATGGAGAGACCAGTTGTAACACCGCCTTGTTGGGTCTCCATCTAGTAAAATCTAGCAAGTCAAAAAATCGAGCCTGCTATGACCTCTTCATGCAAGTAACCATCACTCAAGTAACCATCACTCTCTTGAGTTCCCTACCGCACTGCAGCCTTCATCGGGTGTGCACAGGGGGAGTAAAGGGCCTGGACTAGAGCGCAAGAGCAAGCTGCACTCGACAGGAGATGATGGCCACGACACTACCTTGTCGAGGTCTCGATCTCACTAAATCAATTGAGCTCTAGCCACGATGATGCCAAATCGAGGGAGCTCTGGCCTCTTCACCGCAAGGTCTTGCGGCCCCACAACCTTCCTCGAGCATGTGCAGGTGGGAGAGAGAGAGAGAGAGAGAGAGAGAGAGAGAGAGAGAGAGAGAGAGAGGCGAGGTTGGGGGAGATAGGGAGGTGGAGGCCATGGCCATGGCATGTTGTGGTCTGGTGCTCTTGATGGAGAATTGGGACACAGAGTTGAGAGCAGGGTGGGACATAACTAATGAGGATGAGAACTACTAGTTGATGCCTGGACGGACGTGAGCTGTTTATTGTTTTTGGTTGCCAAAAACTTCGGGTCCGGTCTTAGAAAAGCATAGGAAACACGTGTGCACCGGGTCCAAAAATGAAGATTGCTGGGGCACTGGGGCCATCCGTTTCATCAAACTGCAGTAGATGGCAGATCATGTGTCCGAGAGCGAATAGCTCGTATCGGACATAAGAGTCTGAGCATTTCCGTAAGATATATAACCATATATGAATTATGTCATGGAACTACTTGACTAACAATTCCCCAGCAGGACTGAGCAAAGCTACATTGTAAGAAAATGTGCTCCATAGATTGTTCCACTTGAGATTGGCATAAGAGCCAATTAAACCCTTAGGTAGAATGATGCCGACGACACAGGTACCCCCGTGACAAGGATATGTATTACTTTAGGGCAATTGATTCTGACCTTGAAAGGGGCAGCTTGCTCGGCGGTGATCGGAACTCCAGAGGATCTTTGAAGGCCGGAATCTTGCAAATGCTGGTAGCATCACCCGGGGGATGTAGAATTGGTGTTTGCCCCTTTCGTTTACGCTTTGGTTAGCTCGGGTATTGTAGCGGTCGGAAGGTGGAACAGACTGCAATGCAAGGACGATGGGGTCCACGCTGGTATTTGTTGGAAGCTAATATTGAATTTAGGAAAGGGTTTGGTATGATTGGCTATTTGCCGTACATGGACTCGTGCATGCACGGAATGTCAAGTTTGTTTTGTAGTTGGACCCGTACGTGCATGTTTTGGTAGGATCGGAGTATGTGTTTCCATGCATGTGCGCGTCCCTGTTAGAGAAGTTGTAACGTCCAGGTTTCGGTTAGGTGTTTGTTTAGCCTATTTAAGCACATGTATCCATGAATTATTTAGTTCCAAGGGAATAGAGCAGAGGTTGCTCAAGAATTGTATCCTTGAGTTTGCGAGAAAAATAATTAAAAAAGGCTAAACAGTTGAAACCTCTCGGAAATTTATGTGTTCTTGTATTATGGTGTGTGCATGATTGTTTGATCCCGTGAATAGCCAACAGTGTTGCCATCAGGTTAAGACCCTATTTAGTTCAATTTCTGTTGACTTTTACTACTTAGAAGTAGAAAGCTAAACCAAATAGTCCGCTTCTGGAAATAGCTTCCGAGAAACAAAAGCTAGCAAAAGTTGACATTCTTGTTGATTCTTATTCCGAGCTTGATGTAAAATTGTTGTGAATGATATGTGAATTGTGTACGTATATGTGATTTGTGAATGAAATGTGTCGAGCGAGAAAGGTTTGTGATGAATTGTATATGTATATATGCTTGTGTATAAGTGCTATTTTCTTTATATGTGATGTGTGATGTTGTGGGCAATAGCTAGATTTGAGCAAGGGTGGAGATTATCACTGTCGGTTCAAAGCTTGAACTAGTAGTGATAATATAATTATCATTGTCAGGTATTACATGAACCAGCAGTGATACTTACTATCACCGCCGCTTCCTGAGTCAGTAGTGATAATCCATTATTATCACTGCAGATTAATCACTGCTGGTTCAAAAACTAGTAGTAAAGTAATTTTTGAACCAGAAGTGATGAGGGGTTTTGTAGTTGTAGGCCAATGTGATAGCATGGCGGTGTAACAAGTTGTAGTGGATCAAAGTAATTGAATACACTACATAAAGTACTTGCTATAACATGATTTTATTATTTATATGAACTATAGTAAGGAAAGAAGTATGTTAGTTGATTAATACAATTTCTTAAAGATTTAAGGAAAAATTCTGATTTACTCCAACATAGTTTTCCAGTTGTCTGGATAATCCCCAAAAGGTTATTTCGTCTTTCTTTATTTCTGAACTATTATATCTAGGTCATGTTACTCCCTCATGAAATTTGTATTTTCTTTACTCCATGTGCAAGTTGAGTTTTAATTCAATTTTTTGTCGTATGATTAATGTAATAATATCTATGATATAAATATTTTAAGAATTGTTTACGATATGTGCATAGCCATGAGCAACCTAAGGCCAGTTTTACTCCTGAGATATAAAAAAGGCATACAAATAGTATGATAGATGGAATTAATGAACAATTGATATTTAATCCAGAGATATGAAAACGCATACAAATAGTCCTGAGATATGAAAATGCACGTTAGGCCTATTTTACACCTGAGGTATGAAAATAAATACAAATAGTCATGAACAATTGATGAAAATAAATTTTAATTAACTTAAAATATAATTTTAAAGTAGCAACAAGGAAACAAATGCTAGCTATCTTTTTTGTGATTGAAAAAAGAAAAATGGTATTACCAAGTGATTGGTCTGTTTTAGTAGTTCGGGGTTAAGTGAGATGAAGAAAAATTTAAGGGTAATCTTGATAAGTGAAAAACTTTGTAGAAGTAAAATATTTTCCTAGTTTTAATAGAAATGGTAAATAAAAGGTATATATCTAGCATGTGAATATGCATGGGTTGACAAGTAAAAATGTAGATGTACAAAACCACAATGAGATGATTAATTTCAATTCGCATGTAGATCTGTTGCATCCATGCAGTCATTTTGCTATGAAATTGTCATAGATCTTAACATGCGTGGCCAATTTAACTCTTGAGACATGAAAATGCATAGAAACACATTATAAAATATATCTTAACAAAGAGCATTGTGCCTTTTGTCATCGCATAAAATTTTAACTTAAAACACTGCTTTAAAAAAAAGGAGAAACAAAAGGAACATGTTTTTTTTTTCGATATGAAAAAGACATGTTATTAAAGGATGAAGTGACCCATTTATTAGTACACACAGGTGAGGTGAAAATAGTTTTAAGGGTTATCCGGACAACTGAAAAACACGACTGAAGTTTTAATTGAAATGATAAACAATTATTATACTACAAAAGGTATATATCTAGCCCGTGCATATTCAATTGTTGGCAACTAGATGTAAAAAAATTTATGCAGAAAAGCATGACGGCAGATTTCAAATTGGAAGAATCTCTGTTGAAGCATGCATGGATTCAGTCAGTTTTCTACGAAGTTACATATAATACACAAGCCTATAAATAACCTCACTCAGCATAGCATCCACACATTTTGCGACTGTCTTTGTGTTTTACCTCTTCTTTCGCTAAGTAATACTACTGGTTCAAAGTAAAAGATACACCACTCTTTGCCCAAGTTGTACCCCTCAGTCTGTGCCTATATAATCGTGTCTCTCCATTAACTGGATCATCTCGTCACTAGTAGCTGAGAGAAACACAAAATGATGGTTCTCACGGAGAACCTGGTGCTATCTTTGATATGCATTGCTTTGTTCCAAGGTTTGCTGATCTAAGTCTGTTGTTATTGATCGATCTCTGTGTGGATTGTTTTCCAACGCAAGAATTGTGTTTTCCTCTTCTCTGGATTCTGTGTCACATTGCCACACCTTTTGTTGTTCTTTGGTAATATAATTTTCACAAGAAACATGCTAATATATGTCTTTTTGATGTAGGGTGCATGGTCCAGTCTGTAGAATATGATCATACATCAAGCATTGAGGCAAGCATTGTTATTTCATCTCTCTATATCAATCTCTTAAGAAAAGCTACAAATTATCAATGATATCTATTGGCAAAATTTAGAAGTCAACTTTTCTTAACCAAGAAAAGTATTGAGAATATTTTTTTTTCTTTGGAGTCACTGCCACAGTCCGTAAAGTGTAGCTTTGTCAAACATTTTCTCTTGGAATATATTTATAAAATAAAAGAAATTTACAATATTATGAAATAATTTTCAATACTAATGGATACATATGGTTTTTATATTTACTGTTTAGCCAAATTTGAATTCGCAGTGTACAACGCAAGTCTTCTTTAATTTTCAAGAATACATTTTAGAAAATATAAATCTGATCCAACCTATGTACCGTTTGATGCACACAACCATGTTCATTATTACATCAATTTCAGCCCTAAGCTAAAAGTTCAAAAGAGCAATAAATAAATAAATAAGATATCATCCAACACTAAGTCAATATTACTTTAGAACACATAAGAAAATTCAATCGTCGTATTATTTTGTTATTAACTTCTCTAAGAGTGCAAACGGTCTTAGCGGGCAACTGATTGATGTAACAGTCCGGTTGAAAAGGTCAAATGAACATATATTGTTCTTATTTGTCCCCACACTCTGCAGTGCCTTCGCGACCCAATGAAGCCCCTGTACAACGGTGGCATCATCCAGAACAGTGAGTTCAACAACGGTCTGATGGGATGGTCGACGTACCGGAACATAAAGGCGGGCGTAAGCAGCTCCCCGTCCGGCAACAAGTTTGCCGTGGTGCAAGGCCCTGGTGGCTCCCTATCCAGCAGCGGCAACGTCCTGCCGTCCCACAGCGTCTACCAGAGGGTCCAGATGCAGAGCGACACCCACTACTCGCTGTCCGGTACGTGCGATGAGACCAACCGAGCAGCACGCCTTCCTGTATGCATTCAGTGTTCATCTTCCTGATCCGTGCCTCCTGCTGCGTAGCATGGCTGCAAGTGTCGGCCGGCACGGCCCACGTGAAGGCTGTCGTCAAGGCCCCCAACGGCGAGCGCATCACCGCCGGTGCCGTCGCTGCCCAATCCGGCTGCTGGAGCATGATCAAGGGAGGCATGACCGGCTACTCTTCCGGACCCGGAGAGGTCTTCCTCGAGGTATAACGTACATTGCAATAACAGCTGAACACAACGCTCGCGCATGTTTGCCGTCGTTGTTTAAACTACACGTACGCCTCTGTGACGTGCAGAGCGATGCCCCTGTGGACATCTGGGTGGACAGCGTTTCGCTGCAGCCTTTCACCTTCGACGAATGGGACGCCCACACCCGTTTCTCCGCCAACAAGACCCGGAGGAGCACTGTCAAAATAGTCGCGAAGGGCCCCGACGGCCAGCCTATGGCGAACGCCAACGTGAGCATCGAGCTCCTCCGGGCCGGGTTCCCGTTCGGCAACACAATGACGAAGGAGATCCTCAACCTCCCGGCATACGAGAAGTGGTTCACGTCACGGTTCAGCTATGCAACCTTCGAGAACGAGATGAAGTGGTACAGCACAGAGTGGAGCCAAAACCAAGAAGACTACCGTGTCTCCGACGCAATGCTGAAGCTCGCGCAGAAGTACGGCATTAAGGTGCGCGGGCACAACGTGTTCTGGGATGACCAAAACTCGCAAATGAGGTGGGTAAGGCCGTTGAATCTGGACCAACTCAAGGCAGCAATGCAGAAGCGGCTTAAGTCCATCGTGTCACGCTACGCCGGCAAGGTGATCCACTGGGACGTCGTGAACGAGAACCTCCACTTCAACTTCTTCGAGAGCAAGCTCG
Source organism: Phragmites australis (assembly GCF_958298935.1). NCBI lineage: Eukaryota > Viridiplantae > Streptophyta > Magnoliopsida > Poales > Poaceae > Phragmites > Phragmites australis. Next base: position 15,465,339 of record NC_084941.1, on the reverse strand, counting down.
GCCCTAGCGCGTCGGCCCAAATCTACCAGCAAGTTGGACAGATCGACCACAACGCCATCCTTTTCATGAACGAGTTCAACGTGCTGGAGCAGCCCTACGACCCAAACGCCGTGCCAAGCAAGTACATCGCCAAGATGAACCAGATCCGCAGCTACCCCGGGAACGGTGGGCTCAAGCTCGGCGTCGGTCTCGAGAGCCACTTCTCCACGCCCAACATTCCCTACATGAGGGGAGCGCTGGACACGCTCGCCAAGCTTAAGCTGCCCATGTGGCTGACCGAGGTGGACGTCGTCAAGGGCCCCAACCAGGTGAAGTACCTGGAGCAGGTGCTGAGGGAAGGGTACGGCCACCCGGCTGTCAACGGCATGATCATGTGGGCGGCGTGGCACGCCAACGGCTGCTACGTGATGTGCCTCACGGACAACAACTTTAAGAACCTCCCCGTCGGCAGCCTCGTCGACAAGCTGATTGCCGAGTGGAAGATGCACCGCACGGTTGCCACCACCGATGAGAAGGGCGTGGTCGGGCTTGACCTGCCCCACGGTGAATACAACTTCACTCTGACTCACCGGTCTCTCAAGGCCGCCACCATCCACAACGTGAGGGTGGACGCCACGTCATCTGCCTCGGACCATGCAATCACCATCATGGCTTAACAAATTTGACGTCTGCGAGCTATTTAGTTTTTCTTTGTGAATAATTGGATGCGAAGAAACGCGATTGACCGGTGATATATGTGATAATGCCGATTTGTGAATAATTAATTACTATCACTGAACGTGTCATCTATCGGCACCTACCAAGTCTTTCACTATTTTCTACTGATACAATTGAAATTCCTAAATGTTTGCCATTGAACAATTGATGAGCATTTATATAATGCAACTATTTGAATTTTGGTTTGACATATTGTAAACAGTATTCCCAACAAAATCAACATGGTAGCAAATCCAGAAACCTGGACTGTCCATCCTCCTCCATTGGACGGTCCGGTGCTCCCGGATTCGTCCGTACCATATCGCCTTGAGCCCGAGCATTTGAGGGGAGCTGGGAACGTTCACGAAGCATCGTACCACTGTCTCCCATAGTGCGTCGAACATCTCCTCCGTCCCTACGGTAGTTCAGTCCCACCTGCCCCCTACGGTAGTTCGCAACCACCTGCCCCCTCACGTTGCTCCCATCTCCACTGGCGCCGCTCGCTGATAGAAAAGTATACTCATCTAAAACACATACACATTAGCCCTAACAACAGACACATCTAATTGCGGAAGCGTAAGAACTGACCATTTGTCGGTAATGCCATCGGATGAGGTTGAAAAGTGGGATCACATTGGTGTAGTTGAAGTAGGGGTGATGGCTGGCAGTGGCGTCGGTCTTCGCTCCGTTGGTAGCGCCCTAACAATCGTGTTAGAGTTTTTAGGTATTGGGGGAGAAGCAGACCCTTGCGTCCAAAAAACTTAATCACGTAGGTGCCGGCTCCCCCCTTTTTATTGTTGCGCTGCACGGAATAGGACCGAAACCAAAAGTTGGTTTCCGCCTCCGATCAAGGCGCGTGTATGTGGGCCTAGCCCCCTTAGAGTTCAGCATGTTTGTTAGCTGAGATCAACCAACATTCTCCCCCTTGATCGTAAAAGCTAACATCATAAGCCCACTCTCAATAAATTAGCATACTAAGGTAAACGATTACAATGGCTAATTAAATGCCACTGAAACCCATAAACCTATAGTACACTATTTCATCTTGAAATGGAAATTAATTATTCCTAATGGGAGTTGGTTTGCATTATGGTCTTCTTATCCAGAATCATAGGTTTTCCAATAACCCCATGCTGGCAATATGATCACGAAAAATATGGGTGGCAAGCCTTTAGTAAGAGGATTTGCAAGCATTGACTTAGTACTTATATGCTTAACACTTATTGTTTGATCCTAGATTCTATCTTTCACAACATGATACTTAATGTTGATGTGTTTGGCAGCACCACTCGACTTGTTGTTACTCGTATAGAAAACTGCGGGTTGATTGTCGCAGTATAACGTAAGTGGTTTTGAAATACTGTCGACCACTCTTAATCCTGGGATAAAGTTCTTTAGCCATACAGCCTGCCCGGTAGCCTCATAAATGCCACAAACTCAACTTGCATCATTGAAGATGCTATAAGTGTCTGTTTGGAGCTTTTCCACGAGATAGATCCTCCAGCGAGGGTGAAGATATAACCTGATGTGGATTTCTTAGTGTCTACACACCCCGCAAAGTCTGCATCCGAATAACCAACGACTTCAAGGTTATCAGGATTCTGTAAATATGAGCATGTAGTTTTTAGTGTCTTGCAAATAGCGAAGGACTTTCTTAACGGCTTTCCAGTGGTCCGGTCCTGGATTTGACTGATATCTGCCAAGCATCCTGGTCACGAAAGCTAAGTCAGGGTGTGTACATACTTGAGCATACATAATGCTTCTGACAACTGAAGCATAAGAAACCATCTTCATTTGATCAATTTCATATTGGTTCTTTGGACATTGATATGCCCCAAATTTATCGCCCTTAACAATAGGAGTAGGCATGGCAGAGCACTTATGCATATTGTATTTCTTTAGTACTCTGTCAATATATGCCTTTTGAGACAAACCTAATACTCCTTTGGACCGATTTCGGTGAGTTTCAATGCCAAGAACATAAGAGGCTTCACCAAGATCCTTCATATCGAAATTAGAGGAAAGAAATCTCTTGGTCTCAAATAGCATATCCTTATCATTGCTGGCCAATAAGATATCATCCACATAAAGAACTAAGATGGTGAATTTTCCCCCTTTAAACTTTATATAAATGCAGTTATCAATTTCATTTTCTTTAAAGCCAAAATTGCTAATGACTTTGTCAAACTTGAGATACCATTGCCTAGACGCTTGTTTTAGACCATAAATTGATTTCTTAAGGCGACATCCCAAATGTTCCTTGCCTTTCATGACAAAACATTTCGATTGAGCCATGTAAACATTTTCTTCCAAGTCACCATTAAGGAATGCCATTTTACATCCATCTAATGCAGTTCTAAATCATAATGCGCTATGATCGCCATAATTATTCTGAAAGAATCTTTACTTGATACAGGAGAGAAAGTTTCATTATAATCGATTCCTTCTCTTTGCGAGAAGCCTTTAGCTACAAGCCTTGCTTTGAACCTTTCAATGTTCCCATTAGAGTCATGTTTAGTTTTGTAGACCCATTTACAGCCTACTGTTTTGGCTCCGTCAGGGATTTCTACTAGGTCCCACATATCATTATCACTCATAGACTTTAATTCGTCATTCATGGCATTAAGCCACTCAGACGAATGCTCACTCATCATGACCTCTTTATATGAGTTGGGATCTTCTATCTTTCCTATGTCATTAACATCCTCATTCATATAAACGACATAATCGTTTGAGATGGCAGGTCTCCTCTCATGTTGTGATCTCCTAATCGGTTCATTATGCACTGCAGGACAAGGATTGGGTACTACAGGGGACTACTGAGGCTCATCGTTAGGTGTATCGTTAGGAATTTCAGAGACCTCAACAGGGGGTGCACTAACGTTAGTTTCTACTGAAGGTGCAACCACCTGAGGCACAGGAATGTATGACTCTTGGATCAACGGAGTAGGAACATAAACCCGTTTTTCTTCAAGATCAACTTCCCTCGGCTCCATATCCCCGTTCTCAAGAAATATAGCGTGTCTTGTTTCTACGAACTTAGTGATCCTATCTGGACAGTAAAAGCGATACCCCTTTAATCTTTCGGGATACCTGATAAAGTGACAACTAACTGTCTTAGGATCTAATTTTCCAATATGTGAATTAAAGACTTTAGCTTCAGCTGCACAACCCCACACACGTAAATACTTTAAAGAGGGTTTCCTTCCAGTCTATAATTCATAAGGTGTTTTTGGAACTGATTTACTGGGAACCCGATTAAGAATGTGTGCGGCTGTCTTAAGTGCCTCCATCCACAGTCCAACTGGTAAAATAGAATAGCTGAGCATACTTCGTACCATGTCCATAAGCGTGTAGTTGCGTCGCTCAGCTACCCCGTTTTGCTGAGGTTCACTAGGTGCAGAATATTGGGCTACTATACCATTTTCCTGAAGAAATCTGGCAAAAGGACTAGGGATTTGCCCATATGTGGCATGCCTCCCATAATATTCTCCCCTGCGATCCGATCTCATTACTTTAATCTTCAGGTTATGCTGATTTTCTACTTTAGCCTTAAATATCTTAAATTTGTTGAGAGACTCAGGTCGATCTTTAATGGGGTAGATATAGCTGTAACGGGAGAAATCATCAGTGAAGGTAATGAAAGAATCAAAACCGTCAACTGATGTCACAGGAAAAGGACCACATATGTCCGTGTGAATTAATTATAATAATCCCGTGCTCTGAGTGGCCCCTTTCTTTATTTGCTTAACGTATTTTCTTTTAATGCAATCTATGCAGTGTTTAGAGTCGGATTAGTCTAAGGGTTGGAGAATCTCTTCCTTAATGAGATGCTCCATTCTCCCCCTCGAAATGTGGCCTAGACGACAATGCTACAGTTTCGAAGAAGTCTCATTAAATGTACTTCTCTTTCTCTTATGGCTTACATTATAAACATTCATCGTCACAGCGGATTCATTAAGAGGAAGCATATATAGTAGGTCTTGTCGGCCGGCAAGACCAATAACATCTGAATTAAATTTAAGAATGCATTTATTGTCTCCAAAATTACAATGAAAACCATCATCATCTAACATCGAAACTGAAATGAGATTCCACCTCATGGAAGGAACATAAACTACATTATTCAGTCTAAGAGTCAAGCCGCTATCAAGAACTAATGGAAGGGATCCAACAGCTTGAACTTCAGGTTCCTTCCCATTGGCCACTCTAAGACTTCGCTCCCCCTTTCTTAATGTTTTCGCGGTAAGGAATCCCTGTAAGGAGTTGGTAACGTACACAGTGGCACCTGAGTCAATCCACCATGAATTAAGGGAAAAATAAGCATAAAGAGACTCATCAATGAATGTTATGAAATCATTACCCTTCTTTGCGAGCCACTTCAGGAAACCAACACAGTCCTTTTGGTAGTGGTCATTCTTGTGGCAGAAGTGGCATCCGTCATTCTTAGATTCTTGAGAGGCAGAAGCAGAAGGAGTAGGTGCCTTGGGCGCCCTCTGTGCTGCCTTGTCGTGTTTAGCGATGAAATGCAACTTCTTCTTAGACTTTAAATTCCCTTGGAATTTTCTTTTATTCTTGGGGCTGCTAACTTGATTCACAAAGTCTTTATTTTCAGCCCTTACCCTCTCTTCCTCTTGGACGCACATCGCGATCAAGTCGATCATGCTCTACTTCTCTTTCTGAGTGTTGCAATTTATCTTAAAAGGAGTAAACTTAAGAGGGAGAGAGGTCATAATGAAGTAGACAAGGAAACCCTCAGAGATTTCCATATCCATGCACTTGAGTTTGGCAGGCATGTCAGTCATCATCAAGATGTGTTCTCTTATGCCATCGGATCCATAATTATACTTAGTGTTGAGGAGCTTTTGAATCAGTGTGCTGGCGTAAACCTTGGAGGTGCCTTTGAATTGCTCCTCCACAGATGCCAAGTACGTCTTAGCTTTTTCTGAGTTTGGGATCGCTCCCCTTATAGCTTCCTCATTATCATAAGAGACATGCGGTTGGACCGCTCCCAATTCTCAGAAAGTGTATCATAAGTTTTCTTTAATTCATCATAATTTTCCACACTAATGGCGGGAGTAGTGGGAGCGTCAACCCTGAGTGCATAGTCCAGGTCCAAAATACCAAGGACAACAGTCACCTTAGCTTTCCAAGCAAGAAAATTATTGCTCGTAAGTTGCTCTATGCCGTCAATAGTGGCGACAATGGAGGAAGTGTTAAGAGCTGGAGAGAACAATAGGCCAGATTAATAAATTTATCACAAGGAAATAAAATTTGCACGAAAATAACCCTATGTTGGTCTGATTAAAATCATGTAAAAATAAAACTCCAATCCGCATCACCGTTGGGCAGAAAACGGAAAAGAATTTGAATAATCACATAAAATGGCACATAATTACAGTCAACTTTGGTCAGAAAGTAATTATGAACCCACATAAAATTGAGCGTAAATTCTCCGAAAAAATCTTACCGTTGGTTCCAATTTTGTCCAGAGAATTAATCATAATTTTGTGCACTAATCATTATTAATTTTGGGCCATAATCGAGTGCATAAAAGAATAAAAGTATTAAATAACCACTGGAAATTCTGAAAAAAGGAAAAGCCCAAAAGCTTAAAGGAAATTGGCCCAACCGGCCTGTTCAGCCCATTGTCCCACGCGTGCGCATCTGGCCCATACTGCGACGTAGGCCTAGCCCAGAGGAAGCGCCGGCCCATAGCACGATGCAGGCGCCGGCCCATAGCGCGATGCAGGCTCAGCCCAGAGGAAGCGCCGGCCCATAGCGCGACGCAGGCTCAGCCTAGAGGAAGCGCCAGCCCAGATCCCATGCGGTCGTGTCGGCGCGGCCAAGGGCGCAGCCTAGCATCGCGAGTGGCCCGACCGACGCCCACCGCTTCATCTCCATTCTCTGTGTTAATCCAGCGGCTCTCCGATGATTTCGCCCGGGATATAAAAGCCATCAGCAGAAAAACCTAACCCTAAAAATCACTTTTCCTCTCCCCCAAAAAACCCGCGTGAATGGAGGGAGAGCGAGATGGCGGCGGACCACGGCCGCCGGTCGCCCAAGAGAGCGAAGAGGGCACGGGCTCCACCGCAACTGACGGAGGCGTGCGCGTGTCCTGGGAAGGGGGGAAGGGGGGAGCGCATTGCGTGAAGGTGCCCCATCCCGCAGCGGAGGCGAGAAGGAGCCGGAGGGACCGCGCACGCATGAAGAAAAAAGATCCCGCTGGAGAAGAAGAACTCCGACAGGCATGAACAGCGACGCAAGGCGCCGGATCCATAAGACCTCCACCCCCTCTAACTTTATTGTTCTAGGGTTCGGGATTTTGGGAAAAAGGGGTTTATGGGGTTCGGATTTGGGGGGGGGGGGCTTGGGGATTTCTTAGGGCTTTTCTTAATTTCCTCGATTCCCCTCCTTCTAATTACTTCATGAGCACAATTTGTCAAAAACCGAGCCTGAATGACCCCATTCCGAGTAAGATCTCCCCAAAATGTGCCACACAAAACATATATATATGTATAAACGTGACTAAAACATGACCAATTGCCACACAAAACAATTTGCCGACAACCATTCCTACTGCCTGAGTGGGGATTCGAGGTGCATCGGCTTCGGTCGTCATCTGCGACGGTCAGGACGGGGGAGGAGGTTGTCTCCAGCGCATAAGCTTCCAGCGACCAGTACGTCTGCAGCGAACCTGCAGATGGCGAGTGCAAAGCATATCAACAACTGGTGCATCCAACGTGCTGCACACCAGTAGCCATTGCAGGATCGGCACCTGGCGGCTCACAGTTGGTGGCATCATCTCTTCTTCCTTTTCCAGTCCGTGCACACTAGGTGCTCGGCTAAATTTCCCAACCTGATTTCTCCATCATTTGGCTTTTCCCATTTTCGGTACCCTCATGCTAGACTGCTTACCCATTATTGCTTCCGCCCCGGTACTTGTAAATTTGATCTGCTTTTGTCTTCATTTTGGCTACGTGAGTTGAAGATGGACTTGGCATCTTACAGCGAAGAAGCAAGATTTTGATCTGACTGTAGGAAAGTTCTTGCTTCCTTGGTAGTATATATATTTAGAATGCCCATTTCAAAAGGAAACCTTTCGGTGGTTCTGAAAAACAAAGAACGGTATCATGCTTGTGCCTCAGGGAATATGTCTTTTGTTTAGTAACTAAAATGGTTCTTATAGTTGCAGATTCTGGTGGATCAAAATATCTAATTATCCTCCATCAAACTGCATGTGTTAAATTAACAAAATACTAAACTGTCACATCCAATTGACTTCTCCATCAATGTCGTTCTGCTTTCATGATAATGTAGGAACAGAAACAGACAATATATGCTGCAAGGCACTGAGAACATCAAGGTAGGCTTTGAATATATCATGTGGGTGCAAGTTGTTTGTATGCATATCATGAACACTTACAAAGTTCAAACCCAACAAAAGATGCACCTTTTGTCGTTGCTAACCTACATACTGTAACAACTAACCAGATGCAATTCCCTGGGTGTGGCCAAAGTAAAACTTTGATTACTCTTAGAGATAATTTTGTGAGAAAATTGGTGTGGCAGTGATTGTGGAGGAACTGACACAATATTTCCCATTCTCAATTTCAATCTGATTATAAATCATGTTGACTATTTACCATATTTCTCATTTGGAAGGTGACTCTGATAGGTATACTTTCTTATCTGTAATATTACAAGCTGTCTTTTCAGGATAGAAAAAGATAATTAACACTCTACTTCCTTTACGTCTAGACAACACATTATGTATCGTTTTTTATATTACAGATGGTCTAACATGCTACTATTATGAATTTGTAGATTGATGCCTAGGTTTTAGCTCATAATTATACTTTCTTATCTGTAATATTATGAGCTGTTTTTTCAATTTTGTATTATACATTTGTCACCTTAATAAGTATTATTCTATATTCCATACTTGGGTTTTGTTGCACATCAATTCCAAATAGTTTAGATCATCAACATTTGTAGTGTCACATTATTGTTTCATTGCCATCTAAGTAATATACAGATTGACATGTAAATCTGCTGCATTGCAATACTCTAACTAACATTGCTTGCTAGCATGTAAATTTAACAATTGTCACTAAAACTTCTAACAACTATCATTTTCTAATGCCTAACAAACAAAAACTGATAATTTCTCCATTGATCCATCCATCCATTCATCTATTCAAAGGAGATCACTGACCGATGACAGGTGCAGGGGTGTTGTTGGTATGGAAGAGCTGAGGCAAGGGTGTTATCGGCCTGGAGAAGTTGAGGCACCGGTAGGTGGGCACACCATCAGTGTTCCCATCATCATGGAAGGCTAGGTCAACGTCGTGGGAACCGGTGTCGATGATATGCTCTAAAGACAATCATAGACATGATTGTATCAAATCTATGATTATGTATTTTTGAATAATGTGTTATTTTATTCTATGGATAACTATCATTGATATTGATAGTGACTTGTTCGTGAAGCTGTTTGTCTGTATTGTTGTCACACCCTGATTTTCAAATTTTGCAATTCTCTAAAATTTTCCTAGATTTAATTTGAGTTTAAACAAATAGCATAGGATAAAACCTAATTTCTAAATTCAAATTCAAATTTGATTTAGGAGTATTATTTATTTGATTGTATTCATACTGGAGTTAGGCATTTAGGTTTTTGGTTGACTTATTTGAATTGTTTGCTTGAGAATAGATTTAGCAATGTTTAGAAAATAATAGAAAATAGTTTTGGAAAAAGAGAAAGAAATAAAAAGAAAAGAAAAGGTTAAAACTCCCTCCCGGGCCGCCCTTCCTCCTTCGGCCCACTCTTCCATGCCGGCCCATTCCTTCCCCGACTCACGCCGCTCCTCCTGGGCCGCGTCGCGCGCCCGAGCCGGCCCAGCCAGCCGCACACGCCCGCGCTCGCTTGTGAACGCGCCTTCCGCCGAGCCGCCATCACCGAGTCGCCGCCAAGTGGGGCCCGCACGTCGGAATCGTCTTCCACCCGAACTCCGCCACCATATCCGAGTCGATCCGCCGCCACCTTTGAGAGTCCTGACCCGTCCTGACCTCCTCTCGTCGTCTATATAACCTCGGGCGTCCCCCTTGGATCTCCCAGAGCCAAAACCGCCAAAACCCGAGCCCAAATCGCCGAATCACCGAGAGCCTACCGCCGCCGCCATTAGAGCCGACCGAGCTTGCCAACTCGCCGATTCCATCGCACTTTGCCGCCGACTAGCTGCCCAGCAGCTCCTCTGTCGACCTCCAAACGCGCTGGTGCCTTTGTCTTCGCTTCCCGGTCGCCGAAACCCCTCCGTCGACAAGCTCCTGTGCGCCACTGCCTCCCTCACCGCCGCTGGACCTCCCCCGTGTCGCGCCGCCCGAGGTGAGACCTTAATTGGAATCCCCTTACCCTCCTCAAGCTTATCCGCCGCTCGTCGTCGAAGTCCGAAGTTGGCGACGACATTTTTCCGTCCGCTCCGGCGAGCCTCCGCCGCGTCCCTAGCCGGCGCTGCCGTCTTAGATCTGTGCCGCCGCCGGTTCTATCCCCAACTGTCCTGAGCCATCCAATCTATAGCGTATGGTCCCGATTACATACTAGAATACCTCTTCAGCAGCCAGTAGCAAATTGCCACGTGTCGCCTCTTTAAACACAGTCAGCGCCTTAGCCACATCACCCTGCCACATCAGTGCCACATGTGCGCCACATCAACCATATGCCCAATCATCTACCCAGTCAGCAATTTAAGCTTTTCCGATACAAAGATAATTCCAAAAATTCTAGATAATTCCTTTAATTGGTAATTTGCAGAAGGACCCCTAAACTTTTCTGTAATTACCTAAAAGCCCCTATCTTTTTATAGTTTAGTCCCTAAACTTTTTCATAATTACAAATAGGTCCCTCTATTTTTACAAAAAGGTCCCTGTACTTTTCCATAATTACAATTTAGTCCTTTTCTTAATTAAAATAAACCCTAATCTTGTTTCTAACATATCTTTTTCGTCGTAACTCCGATTTAAGCGATTCTTGCGCCGATAGATTGGTTTCTCCGAGCTCTATCTTTCTAGATAGGTTTTGTCTTGTTGTTTCTCTGGTTGTGCTCTGTTCTTAGTATGTTTAGTTTGTGTGCTTTGCCGATATTATGCGATTAGTCGTCAACGCCCCAGATCAGTTTGAAGAATATCAAGACCAGGAGCAAGAATGCACTGAGCAGCAGCAAGGAGAAGGCAAGTGTCCTTGATCATATTGAACCTATGTTTTTAAATGTTTTGTTTTACAAAACTGAATGCAATGTTTGTCAATATGATGGATAGTCACCTATGTTAGGATTTTCCCTAGATTTTCCCTTATCATCCCTTGGAACCTAGATGGTTTTTGGTTAGGAGTCTTTTATGGGTAGATTGCTTAGCCATGCGTTTGGGATATTGGGGAGTGTCATATACTTGACTAATGAACATATGCAACAATAGTGGTTAACTGGTTAATGGTCTAGCAACATGGAACCTTAGGCCTTGAGCAAGGTAGTTCTGATGGTTGTCATGGTTATGACGTTGGTTTAGTATTTGCTCAAGTAACCTAAGTAAGGACCGGTTCGTGGAGCAACAACCTGAGAAGCTCCGTACAAACACGAGACTGGTATGGGAAGGCTTAGCTGATTAATTAGGGTTCTTCCAGTGTTGTGTGGGCCAAAGGGGAGGCGTGGATGAGAGAAGGAAATTCTCAGAAACCACGTGGCACAAGAGGGGGCTTCTAGGTGGTAGTACCTAGCGGTGAAACCTGGAGTGTTGGTGACGCATACTGGGAGGATTCTTTATAAAGGCTTCGTAGTGATCTCCTAGCAACACACCACTGGCGTGTGTATAGTGCTTAGCCGGCACTGCAACATGGAGACTTTAGTCATCTGCTTGCAGGTGATGAAATCACGACTCGTGGGAAAGTTGTACAACCTCTGCAGAGTGTAAAACTATTATAACAGTCGTGCTCACGGATATGAGAGATTTGGATCCTCACATGATTAGATGGTGGTTTGGTTTTGGTTCTGGTACAGGGAGTACTAGATGGTGGGTCTTGGTCTTAGTACAGGGAGTACTAGACGGTTGTGGTATGCAGGGTGGGGAACCTTGTATGCTAGATGATGGATTGTTGGGTTACATTCATTTAATACTGTCTAATGCTTTTGAGTCCAAATGTGTTTTCATTACCCGCATTTACGCAAATAATACCTTGTGTTAGCCTATCCTTGATATAAGCCTGCATGTCATTATTTTTCCATACTTGCTGAGTACATTATGTGCTCACCCTTGCTTTCTCCTACCAAAAACATATGCTACTGAGTGGAAGACATTCAAGATGACGACCTGGTGTTCTAGGAGCGTGTCTTCCAGTCGGTGCCTATGGAGTGCTTGATCGTCGATGCTTTCATTCTGCTGTCGTCGTTTAATAGTTATAGATTGGTTAGTAGAGTTGTTTAGGTGAAGACTCTGTGTAAGAGTTTGATGATTGTAAGTTAAAGTATTGCTTTTGTTACTTCACCTGTGACGTCGTTATGTGTGTTGAACATCCTGGGCACACATAAGCCGTATCTGGTTTTGCCCTTTAAAACCGGGTGTGACAGAGGTGGTATCAGAGCCATACTGACTGTAGGACCGCAAGCCTAGATAGAATGGTCGTGCCATAAGGTCATAGTTACCATCCCATGCTTTTCTAACCTCTCAGTTTCTCTCTCCCGGTTTCTCCGATCAAGAAGGATGCACTTAAAGATCTCACTAGAAGCTTCTACCTCGTATGAAGTTGAAGACTCTTCGCCACAAGGAAGAATCGTCTACCACAACGCTGAAGACTTGAAGATCTCCCCCCCCCGTGCTTGTGTTAGTTTTAGTTTTTCGAGTTATAGAAGGATTTTACCTTTTTCTCCAGAAACGTTAGAGTAGAACGTTTGATTCAATCGTTAAGGATAATAATGATAGTGTGAGAATTGTTATGGTGCTTAGTGTGTGATTTGGATCTTTTGTTTGAGTGTTGATGTGTGTTGTGGAATGCTTTGGCACCTTATCCACAGCTGTATTTTAATATCTATATAATATAATATAGTTGGGTTTCCCTTAACTAGAATCCTTTCCAGTCTCCCTTACCTATTCTTTTCTCTTTCCAACTCCGATCAGATGGTTAACACAAGAAGGAACATCAGTAACGGCTATGAGGACAACAACAACAACAACCAGAGTCCACCCCCACCACCTCCCATGACCTTGGAACAACAGATGGCTATACAAACTCAAATCTTGCAAGCCTTAGTTCAAACCATGGTGCAGATGCAGCAACAACAATCAACTCATGTTTCTCAATCACACCAACCATCAAGACTTGAAGAATTCAAGAGAACTCAGCCCCCAGTCTTCAATTATGCAGTGGAGCCTATGGATGCAGATGATTAGCTGAAGGATATAGAAAGGAAGCTACAAGTTGCACAATGCTCTGACAGAGAGATGGTACTCTATGCTTCACACCAACTCGCCGGTCAAGCCTTGGACTGGTGGGAAGCATACTACGCTTCACATGAAAATCCAGAATCTATCACCTGGATGGAGTTCAAATCCAGTTTCCGCACTCATCACCTGTCATCTGGAGATGTTTGTTTGAAGAAGAAGGAGTTTATGAGCTTGAAGCAAGGATCAATGACTGTAAGAGAATATGTGACCAAGTTTACTCAGTTGTCTAGGTATGCTCCAAATGAAGTGGATACAGATGAGAAGAAGCAGGAACGTTTTCTTGAAGGTCTGAATGATGCCATTGAGTATGCCCTACTTCCTCAGGAGTTTGCTAATTTCCAAGCTATGGTGAACAAAGCTTTAGTGGTTGAACACAAGCGCCGTCAGCTAAATGAGAAGAAGAGGAAGATGTCATTTCAAGGACAATTAAGCAACACACGTTCCCGTGTGACAAGTCAATCTCCTCCGCAAGGTCCTATATTTCTTTCCAACAACCAGAATAGGACTCAGTCTCAAGCCCCTATTCAACACTTCGATCCACCAGCCACTCCTCAAGTCAAGAACAGCCCAGCTACTCCCGCCTCAGGCAAGAGATGTTTCCATTGTGGAGAACAAGGGCATTATGTGAATATGTGTCCTAAGAAGTATCCAGGATTGGCCAACATTAATACTCCAAAGTCTACTCAGTTTCAATCCCAAGCACGTAATGGAAATCAAGCCCCCATTCAGAACAACCGTGGGCAGCAGAACTTCATCCGAGGGAAGGTCAACCATGTTACAGCAGAAAAAGCTCAAGATGCTCAGGATATAGAGTACGGTATGTCTCTTGACAACTCCCAGCCTGCATCAATTTGATTTGATTCCAGAGCTTCGCATTCTTTCGTAGCTACAAAGTATATGCATCATAGAATGAGTCTTAAAATAAGGGGGGTAGACTTTCCAACAAACTCCATAGTTTTAGAATCAAAGAATTGCTCATCCAAGACACAAAAGTTATGCGGATAACAGACTCAGAGAATTGACACTCAAGTTGGAGATTATCTCTATTTCAAGGTTACGCCCGTCAGAGGTCCTCGAAGATTTAGGGTCAAGAGAAAGTAACCACCCAGAGGAGAAAATAATTTGGAAAGCAAGAAGATAGTTTGAAGACTAGTTTCCCTTGTCTCTTTTCCGATCTACCCAAATCTCGAGGGCGAGATTCTTTTAAGGGGGGTAGATTTGTCACACCCGATTTTCAAATTTTGCAATTCTCTAAAATTTTCCTAGATTTAATTTGAGTTTAAACAAATAGCATAGGATAAAACCTAATTTCTAAATTCAAATTTGAATTAGGAGTATTATTTGTTTGATTGTATTCATGCTGGAGTTAGGCATTTAGGTTTTTGGTTAAGTTATTTGAATTGTTTGCTTGAGAATAGATTTTGCAATGTTTAGAAAACAATAGAAAATAGTTTTGGAAAAAGAGAAAGAAATAAAAAGAAAAGAAAAGATTAAAACTCCCTCCCGGGCCGCCCTTCCTCCTTCGGCCCACTCTTCCATGCCGGCCCAATCCTTCCTCGCCTCACGCCGCTCCTCCTGGGTCGCGTCACGCGCCCGAGCCGACCCACCCAGCCGCACACGCCCGCGCTCGCTTGTGAACGCGCCTTCTGTCGAGCCGCCTTCACCGAGTCGCCGCCAAGTGGGGCCCGCATGTCGGAATCGTCTTCCACCCGGACTCCGCCGCCATATCCGAGTCAATCCGCCGCCACCTTTGAGAGTCCTGACCCGTCCCGACCTCCTCTCGCCGTCTATATAACCCCGGCTGTCCCCCTTGGATCTCCCATAGCCAAAACCGCTGAAACCCGAGCCCAAATCGCCGAATCATCGAGAGCCTGCCGCCGCCGCCATTAGAGCCCACCGAGCTCACCAACTCGCCGATTCCATCGCACTTTACCGCCGACTAGCCGCCCAGCAGCTCCTTCGTCGACCTCCGAACGCGTTGGTGCCTTTGTCTTCGCTTCCCGGTCGCCGGAACCCCTCCGCCGACGAGCTCCTGTGCGCCACTGCCTCCCTCACCGCCGCTGGACCTCCCCCGTGTCACGCCGCCCGAGGTGAGACCTCAATCGGAATCCCCTTATCCTCCTGAAGCTTATCCGCTGCTCGTTGTCAAAGTCCGAAGTCGGCGACGACCTTTTTCCCTCCGCTCCGGCGAGCCTCCGCCGCGTCCTGAGCCGGCGTCGCCGTCTTTGATTTGTGCCGCTGCCGGTTCTATCCCCAAATGTCCTGAGCCGTCCAATCTATAGCGTATGGTCCCGATTACATACTAGAATACCTCTTCAGAAGCCAGTAGCAAGTTGCCATGTGTCGCCTCTTTAAACACAGTCAGCGCCTTAGCCACATCACCCTGCCACATCAGTGCCACAACAGCCATATGCCCAATCATCTACCCAGTCAGCAATTCAAGCTTTTCCAGTACAAAGATAATTCCAAAAATTCAAGATAATTCCTTTAATTGGTAATTTTGCAGAAGGCCCCTAGACTTTTTTGTAATTACCTAAAAGCCCCTATCTTTTTACAGTTTAGTCCCTGAACTTTTTCATAATTACAAATAGGTCCCTCTATTTTCATAAAATAGTCCCTATACTTTTCCATAATTACAATTTAGTCCTTTTCTTAATTAAAATAAACCCTAATCTATTTTCTAACATATCTTTTCCGTCGTAACTCCGATTTAAGCGATTCTTGCACCGATAGATTCGTTTCTCCGAGCTCTATCTTTCTAGATAGGTTTTGTCTTGTTGTTTCTCTGGTTGTGCTCTGTTCTTAGTATGTTTTATTTGTGTGCTTTGCCAGTTATTATGCAATTAGTCGTCAACGCCCCAGATCAGTTTGAAGAATATCAAGACCAGGAGCAAGAATGCACTGAGCAGCAGCAAGGAGAAGGCAAGTGTCCTTGATCATATTGAACCTATGTTTTTAAATGTTTTATTTTACAAAACTGAATGCAATGTCTGTCAATATGATGGGTAGTCACCTATGTTAGGATTTTCCCTAGATTTTCCCTTATCATCCCTTGGAACCTAGATGGTTTTTGGTTAGGAGTCTTTTATGGGTAGGTTGCTTAGCCATGCTTTTGGGATATTGGGGAGTGTCATATACTTAACAAATGAACATATGCAACAATAGTGGTTAACTGGTTAATGGTCTAGCAACATGGAACCTTAGGCCTTGAGCAAGGTAGTTCTGATGGTTGTCATGGTTATGACGTTGGTTTAGTATTTGCTCAAGTAACCTAAGTAAGGACCGGTTCGTGGAGCGACAACCCGAGAAGCTCCGTACAAACATGAGACTGATATGGGAAGGCTTAGCCGATTAATTAGGGTTCTTCCAGTGTTGTGTGGGCCAGAGGGGCGGCGTGGATGAGAGAAGGAAATCCTCCAAAACCACGTGGCACAAGAGGGGGCTTCTAGGTGGTAGTACCTAGCGGTGAAACCAGGAGTGTTGGTGACACATACTGGGAGGATTCTTTGTAAAGGCTTCGTAGTGATCTCCTGGCAACACACCACTAGCGTGTGTATAGTGCTTGGCCGGCACTGCAACATGGAGACTTTAGTCATCTGCTTGCAGGTGATGAAATCACGACTCGTGGGAAAGTTGTACAACCTCTGCAGAGTGTAAAACTGTTATAACAGCCGTGCTCACGGATATGAGAGACTTGGATCCTCACATGATTAGATGGTGGTTTGGTTTTGGTTCTGGTAGAGGGAGTACTAGATGGTGGGGTCTTGGTCTTAGTACAGGGAGTACTAGACGGTTGTGGTATGCAGGGTGGGGAACCTTGTATGCTAGATGATGGATTGTTGGGTTACATTCATTTAATATTGTCTAATGCTTTTGAGTCCAATTGTGTTTTCATTACCCGCATTTACGCAAATAATACCTTGTGTTAGCCTATCCTTGATATAAGCCTGCATGTCATTATTTTTCCACACTTGCTGAGTACATTATGTGCTCACCCTTGCTTTCTCCTACCAAAAACATATGCTACTGAGTGGAAGACATTCAAGATGATGACCTGGTGTTCTAGGAGCGTGTCTTCCAGTCGGTGCCTATGGAGTGCTTGATCGTCGATGCTTTCATTCTGCTGTCGTCGTTTAATAGTTATAGATTGGTTAGTAGAGTTGTTTAGGTGAAGACTCTGTGTAAGAGTTTGATGATTGTAAGTTAAAGTATTGCTTTTGTTACTTCACCTGTGACGTCCTTATGTTGTTGAACATCCTGGGCACAAATAAGCTGCATCTGGTTTTGGCCGTTAAAACCGGGTGTGACAATTATGATGTTATTCCGAATGATCACTTGTCTCGTCATTATGTGGTACAATGATGATTCATAGACAGACGTTTATTTTAATTGATGATCATGTTTTATGGATCATAGGTATAGAGTTATCAAATTAATAATGTGGACACATGTTAGAGGACGTGGTGTTGGATAGACCTACCTTGACATACTATTGGAATTGCTACATAATGTACCATCATTTGTAATCTCAAATGATGTACCTGTAGGATTTTTATATCTGAGATCATCATTGATTCCCAGAATGTGTAATGTCATACTTTGGATCTTGTTGGAGCAAGAGTTTGTCTTGCTCCAGCAAGTACGACGAGAGTTTCTTCTAAGGAGGAGACTCAAGCTTGAAGACGAAGTTTGAAAGGAAGGAACACCACGAATATATTGATGGTAGAAAAATGTATCACTCTGGAAGTTGTATCACAGCGTGACTTGGTGTGCTTTCACCTTTGTATCTTTTTTTTGCTGTGTTTCCCTAGGGGACCATGGCATCCTATTTATAGGGCCATGTGTAGTTTGGCGTATAAGTTATCATAATGCACAAATATCCGGGTTCTGACTGAATTACTGGGCTTTATCCCAGATAACTACCTTCTACCCTATCGGGGAGATAAATATCCACCATCGTAATTATTGTGGTGCTTGCCCCGTGAAGGGGGCGAGCCGGTCGCCAACTGCGGCTCGGCGCCACACTGTCAGGGGTGTCAGAGCAGGCACCATCATGCCAGAGCGTCAGAGCGGTGTCCACTAGCCTAAATATTTAATGCCAGTCACCTCGCAAGCAAAGTACGACTGGTGCTTCCCTTTTGCTAGATCTTTCTAGAGGCTTGATGACTCACCCAGTAACCTCCGGGAAGCCCGCCTGGGCAGCGGGAGGCCGAGGCCTCGGGAGGCTGATCCTCCAAGAGGTGGGACTTTGGAAGGTCGGGGCTTCGAGAGGCCGAGGCTTGGGGACCGAGCCTTCGGGAGGCTGAGCTCCGGAAGGCTGGGGCTTCGGAAGGCAGAGGCTTCGAAAGGCCGAGCCTTTTGGGAGGTAGGGCACTGGAAGGCCGGAGCTTCGGAAGGCAGAAGCACCGAGAGGCCGAGCCTTTGGGAGGCGGGGCTGAGCAATCCAAGGGGCCGTCAGGGTCCTTGATAACGACCCCTAACAGTAGCCCCTCGCGAGAGTGGCCAGCAAAGCGGTCGGTCCGGTGGTTCCTTCGGTATAAGGCCCCCGGCGGTCCCTGGCTTGTGGTTGATGGCTCGTGGTTCAAGAATTGCTTGGCTTGTCCGGGACGGTTTGACCCGGGTGACAGAATGACATGTTGGATGATGTTGGTGATAGGGGGCATTGAATGCGCCCTGGGGTGAGGTGCAATCCTACCCTGTTAGGCGGGGTCTGGGATGCGTGTCGTCTTGTCGTTGGGGGGTCACGAGAGTTGATTTCGCTCCCCCATGATTTTGGCCTGGCAGGTGAAAGGACAGCGTGTGCGCCAACCAGCTGGATGGGGCAACTTGCTCCCTATTTGTAGCAGGAGGAGGATTGCCCAAAGCGACCTTTTCGCCAACTCCTCATTCTCATCTGCCTTTGTCTTCGGTGCCTTTTGCTTTGTGTGAGTTGTCCTTTGATACCTACTCTTCTCTCTCTCGTAATCCAGCGCCTTTCGCCGTCCTCTTGCGGTTCGTATGGCTGGCTTGAGTACCCCGAGTGAACCCGAAACTTAGGCCGCGGGGGAGATGGTTGGAGTAGCTGTGGCGGGGGACCCTCAGGTGGTGCTGGCTTTCCCATCACTGATGGGGCCGTCACCAAGAGTGGAGCTCCAACGTGCCAGCAATAGCCACTCGCGGCAAACCACTGCGCTGGGGGTGTCTATCATTGGTGATGAGGAGCTCAACCAGATGGTTAGGGAGGGGAAGATTCCCTCCCGAGCTGTTGCTCAACCTTCGTTGGGTGAGGAGGTCCCGAAGCCCCTGGCCCATGAAGTCGTGGTGTTTGAGGCCTTCTTCGAGGAGGGCCTGGGTTTTCCCTTGGTGCCATTGCTTGAAGAGGTGCTCTGCCACTTCTACGTGGAGCTTCCACAGCTCCATGCCAACGCCATTGCCCGCCTGGCCACCTTTGAGTAGGCCATGCGGGCGGAGGGGTGTGAAGGAAGGGCAGATTTCTTCGCGGCCCTCCACTTTCCCTCCTGCCAACCAAAGTTGATCAAGGTCAAGGGAATGAAGAGGCCCCTTAGCTTCAGGAGTGTCAACTTCCAGATACGGCTGCAGTATTGCAATGCCTTCCCCACAAAGGCCATTAATGGCCGAGAGTATACCGGCTGGTTGCAATGGTGATTTTACTACAACATCGGCCTTGCATCGCCCCTTCGTTCCGCAAACTGGGATATCACGTATGTTTCAGAGCCGGAGATGGGGATTATGGACGACCTATTTGCCTCATGGCTGGCCCTTCTCCAGAGGGTGGCAAAAAAGATGAGCATGCGTGACCTCGTGGAGGAGTTCACCATGTTGCGTGTTTGGCCCTTTCAAACAGTGATGAGGACATACATGCTCAGGCCACCACAACTCCAGAAGTCATTCAAGGACCAGTTACTCGAGCCCGTGCACGTGAACTCAATTACGTTCTCCTGTTAAGTAACCAAGGTCCAGCTGAAGGGTGAAGGAGGGCTTCATCAAGGTGCTGCGCCACCTGCATTAGGGGCTGGCCCATGTCATGTTTTGCCAAGTTTGGGAGAGAATAAAGGGGGATTGTTTTCTTTCCATAGATGCTAGCGCCTGGATTAGGAAGGAATAGGAGCAGAGGCGCATGCCTTGCATGGCCCCTACACCTATTAAATCCAAGGCTGCGCCCCTCCCCTGGGTGGGTTTTCTTTTGTTTTGGTTTAGCCATTGTGCAAACACTGATCTGCAGTTGTGTCTAACGACCACCTGATAGACAGCAATTGTGAACCCCACATTCGAGCGATTTATTTATAGTCTGCCTACATCTCGTTCTTGCTTGTTTCTTTCGAATGCTTACAGGAATTGAACCTTGTGTTCAGGTTGATCTTGCCCAGCAAGGTCAATAACCATTTGGAGTTGGTTTAGCGATTGCTAAGGTGCCACGACCTATTCGTTCGTAGTCGGATCGCGAGAGTCACCTCCGTCCCAAATCGAATTTATCCCTCTCACCGAAAGATCGGGCACTCCAATTCTATCAAGTGGTATCAGATTTCAGGTTGCTCGGTGAGATCTACCCCCTCTCTTTGTAGTTCTGTTCCATTACCTATCGTCCACAACAAAAGCCAAAAAAAAACAGATAGATATTAGGTTAGAACCACTGTCCTCGAACCATTTGGCCATTGCATTTATCATTCAGTAATTTTGCTTTGTTGAATTTGTGTGTCATTAGCGCCTTGTTGCTGGTTGCATTATTTTCTTGTTCTTCCTCTTGTTCATCACCACAATCAGTCATTTCCCATCCGCACAAAGCAGAACCCCTTGTTTTGGAAGGTTTGCTGCGTTTGTGATTCCTACCATCCTTGCTCGGTTTTAGTAGGGACATCCTGGTGCGCATTTGTTCCCTCCTATTTTTGCGCCAAGGGAAACCTGTCAAAAAAAAAAAATGAAAGGGCACGGTGCAAAGTAAAATAGAGGAAAGGTGAAAAAAAAAAGAAACGAAAAGCCGCACCTTCGGCAGGACAGAAAGAAAGTTTGTACCACAAGGAGAGACATTATCTCACGTGTATATTGGTTTTCCTTTCAGCCTTTCTCTATACAAGGCAAGAGTCAATCTTTGGGCCATCAAATCAACCGCCAAGCAGCAGCCACATCTGTGCGCACAGCATTCCTTGTTTTGAGAGAGAGAGAGAGAGAGAGAGCGAGACAAAAACAAAAAAAAAATTTGTTCCTCTTTCTGTTCCCACGTTGTTACCAGCAGCATTGCAACGCACTTTGCACCCTTATTCAACTTTGCATTTGCTGAATGATTGTGCTAATCCTTGCTACAAAGTGAAGCCTTCCTATAGCTCCACCTATTTCTACAGCGTGCAGGTTTTGTGTCACCTGGCAATCGCTCCATCCAATCTTCATTGGTTGCACCACTGGTTGCAGGTCACCCCTGTTGGCTTGGTCAGAATTGGTAAGAACTTGATAACGGCTTTAGATTGAGTGACCTACTCAGAACCACATCCCATTAGGTGTAGGACATATACTTCTGATCTAACAATGACAGGATCTTCTGGGGACACCCCCGATTCCATGCAACATTCTCCTCGAACGAAGGGGATCATTCAGCATTTTGAGCGGCAAGTCCGGCTGCAAGTAGATGCGCTTGCAGAGGATGTTCAAGTCTCCAACGAGCACCTTGGCCAACTTGAAACCACTCAACTTGAAACCGGTGCGACACTCAGGGACATGCAGGCAGCCCAGGCCACCACCAACACCAATCTGGCCACCATCATGACTCGGCTTGAGGAGTTGTCCCAGCAGCTTGCAAATGTTCACCATAGCGAGTTGGACGAACAGGCAGAAACTGATTACAGTGGTGACAATGAACATCCAAATCCCAACTACAACAATGATCGGGACCATCGTCGCAGGCGTGCCAATCAGCAAGGTATGCATCACTACCACCATCGCCATGCAGTCCGTAATCAGGATGATTCATTTGCGAAGATTAAATTCACTATACCTACATTTAATGTCAAATATGATCCTGATGCTTATCTTGATTGGGAACTTGCTGTTGATCAAATATTTGCATGCCATGCCTTTTCTGCACATAATCGAGTTAGGGCTGCTACTAGTGAGTTCACAGATTTTGCTTCTATTTGGTGGCGCGAACATTGCAGCAAACATCCTAATAATATTCCCACCACTTGGGAAGCATTAAAAATGCTCATGCGACATAGATTTGTCCCCTCATACTATGCTCGTGATATGCTTAACAAATTGCAGCGATTGCGTCAAGGTACAAATTCCGTTGAAGAGTACTTTCAGGAGCTGCAAATTGGTATGCTTCGTTGTGGTCTAGTTGAAAACGATGATGCCACTATGGCACGATTTTTAGGTGGCTTGAACCGGGAAATTCAGGATGTGCTAGATTATAAGGAGTACAATAATATCACTCGTTTGTTCCATCTTGCTTGTAAGGCTGAACGTGAAGTGCAGGGACGCCACACGAGGACACGAGCTAAATCTTTTGCAGGTCGCAATACCACATTCAAATCAGCCACTACACCTGCTTCCGTTTCACAGCCGGCTGCACCACCTCCATCCAGCAGCATGCCACGAGCTGCGACACAACATCTGTCCACCTCGGCACCGGTTAAACCTCCACCCGGGGCTCCAGCACCAAGTGCATCAGTTGCTTCCACCGGACGGACAAAAGATATCCAATGCCATCGTTGCAAAGGCTATGGACATGTTATGCGTGACTGCCCAAACAAGCGTGTGCTGATTATACGTGATGAAGGTGAGTATTCTTCAGCTAGTGATTTCGATGAAGCCACATATGCTATGCTTGCCGCTGACGTTTCAGGACACGAAGAAGAACATGTTGCTGCTGATGCTGCCGACAAATATTTGAGCCTTGTCGTGCAGCGTGTACTCAGTACGCAGGTTGCACCACCCGAACAAAACCAGAGGCACAATCTGTTCCACACCAAAGGCATCGTTCAAGAGCGGTCCATTCGCATCATCGTTGATGGGGGGAGCTGCAACAACTTGGCAAGCACCGACCTGGTGGAGAAGCTTGCTCTTCAAACTCGCCCACATCCCCATCCCTACCACATCCAATGGCTCAACCAGGGTGGTAAGCTCAAGGTAACGCGCTCCGTACGTGTCCACTTTGCTATGGGTTCGTATCATGATTATGTTGATTATGATGTTGTCCCGATGCAAGCATGCTCTCTACTGCTAGGTAGACCTTGGCAATATGATACTGATTGTGTACATAATGGTCGAACCAACCAATACTCACTTTTCCATAAGGGCAAGAAAATTATTTTGCATCCAATGTCTCCTGAACAGATTGTGAAAGATGAGCTTGCTCGTGCAAATCGTGAACAAAAACAAAGTAAGACTCCTGCTTTACAAAATGAGATCAAACTGAAAGCTCCTGTTTTACTAGCTACACAAACTGATCTTGATGAGTGCGACACGAATGGTCTTCCTTGCTATGCTCTTGTGTGTACTCATGTGCTGTCCTCCCTTGATGATGCCCCGCCTTTTGTTATGCCCCCTGCTATCACCAAGCTTTTGCAGGACTACGCCGATGTCTTTCCAACGGATGTTCCAGCAGGCCTTCCTCCCCTCCGTGGAATTGAACACCAGATTGATCTCATACCGGGAGCATCATTGCCCAACCGTGCACCATATCGCACCAACCCCGACGAGACGAAAGAAATTCAGCGACAAGTACAAGACTTGCTTGATAAGGGTTACATTCGTGAGTCTCTTAGCCCATGCGCTGTTCCTGTTTTGCTAGTACCCAAGAAAGATGGCTCATGGCGCATGTGTGTTGATTGTCGTGCCATTAATAATATCACAATCCGCTATCGCCACCCTATACCTAGGTTGGATGATATGCTTGATGAGCTCAGTGGCGCTGTCGTGTTCTCTAAGGTTGATTTGCGTAGTGGGTACCATCAAATTCGCATGAAATTGGGGGATGAGTGGAAAACAGCATTCAAAACAAAGTTTGGTTTATATGAATGGTTAGTCATGCCTTTTGGATTGACTAATGCTCCAAGCACTTTCATGCGATTAATGAACGAAGTTTTGAGGGCTTTCATAGGCATATTTGTGGTTGTCTATTTTGATGATATACTGATTTACAGCAAATCTTTGGAGGACCATTTGGGTCATTTACGTGCTATTTTTGATGCTTTGAGAACTGCCCGTCTTTTCGGGAACTTGGATAAGTGTAGTTTTTGCACGGACCGTGTCTCTTTTCTTGGCTATGTTGTTACAGCACAGGGTATTGAGGTCGACAGTGCCAAGATTGAAGCAATACAAAGCTGGCCAACTCCTACCACGGTGACGCAGATTCGGAGTTTCCTCGGGCTTGCAGGCTTCTACCGCCGTTTTGTTCGCGATTTCAGCACAATTGCTTCCCCTTTGAATGAACTGACAAAGACAGGAGTTCCCTTCTCCTGGGGTCCAGCACAAGATGAGGCCTTCATGATTTTGAAAGATAAGCTAACACATGCACCTTTGCTTCAGCTACCTGATTTCACCAAAATGTTTGAACTCGAATGTGATGCTAGTGGAATTGGGTTAGGTGGTGTGTTGCTGCAAGAAGGTAAACCGGTGGCTTATTTCAGTGAGAAACTAAGTGGTGCTAGTTTGAATTACTCCACTTATGACAAAGAACTTTATGCTCTCGTTAGAATGTTTCAAACATGGCAGCATTATTTATGGCCTCGGGAATTCATTATTCATTCAGATCATGAATCATTGAAACACATTCGTAACCAATCAAATCTGAACCGTAGGCATGCTAAATGGGTCAAATTCATTGAGTCTTTCCCTTGTGTCATCAAATACAAGAAAGGGAAAGAGAATATAATTGCTGATGCTTTGTCTCGTCGTTATGCTATGCTCTCGCAACTTGATTTTCAGATTTTTGGGCTACAAACAGTGAAGGATCAGTATGTTCTTGACCCTGATTTCAAGGATGTACTGTTGCATTGCAAGGATGGTCGAACCTGGGGAAAGTTTTTCTTGGATGATGGGTTCTTGTTCCGTGCTAACAAGCTGTGCATTCCCGCTAGCTCGATTCGCCTTTTGTTGTTACAGGAAGCACATGGTGGCGGCCTCATGGGACATTTTGGGGTCAAGAAGACGGAGGACATCCTTGCAGCGCACTTCTACTGGCCCAAGCTGCGACGGGATGTGGAGCGCTTTGTCGCCCGCTGCACTACATGTCAGCAAGCTAAGTCCCGCCTTCATCCTCATGGTCTATACATGCCTCTCCCTGTTCCTAAGGCCCCTTGGGAGGATGTCTCGATGGATTTTGTCTTAGGATTGCCTAGAACAAAGAAGGGGAGGGATAGCATATTTGTGGTTGTTGATAGATTTTCCAAAATGGCTCATTTCATTCCCTGTCACAAGAGCAATGACGCCACTAATGTTTCTGCTCTATTCTTTCGTGAAGTGGTTCGCTTACATGGTGTGCCCAACACAATAGTTTCTGATCGTGACACAAAATTCCTTAGTCACTTTTGGCACACATTATGGAACAGATTGGGTACCAAATTACTTTTCAGTACTACGTGCCACCCCCAAACTGATGGTCAAACTGAGGTAGTAAATAGAACTTTATCTACCATGCTTCGGGCTATTTTGAAAACGAATTTAAAACTTTGGGAAGACTGCTTGCCTCATGTTGAGTTTGCTTACAACCGTTCTGTCCATTCAACCACAAAAATGTGCCCCTTTCAAATTGTGTATGGTTTCATTCCTCGGGCACCCATTGATTTGATCTCTGTTCCTTCCTCTGACCCTCCTCATTTTGATGCTGCTGCACGGGTTGATCAAATGCTCAACATTCATGAGCAAACACAGCAGAACATTGCACACACTAATGCTAAGAATCAGGTAGCGGGTAGTCGTGGGAGGAAGTTAATTACTTTTGAACCAGGTGATTTGGTGTGGTTACATCTGCGAAAAGAACGTTTTCCTGCTCTGCGCCGGTCTAAGCTGATGCCTCGTGCTCATGGACCCTTCAAGATTTTGCAAAAGATTAACGATAATGCTTACATACTTGACCTGCCTCCAGAATATGGTGTTTCCTCTAGTTTTAATGTTGCAGATTTGAGGCCTTATGTGGGTGAGGACGAGCAGATTCCGTCGAGGACGACTCCAATTCAAGAAGGGGAGGATGATGAGGACATACATGCTCAGGCCACCACAACTCCAGAAGTCATTCAAGGACCAGTTACTCGAGCCCGTGCACGTGAACTCAATTACGTTCTCCTGTTAAGTAACCAAGGTCCAGCTGAAGGGTGAAGAAGGAGGGCTTCATCAAGGTGCTGCGCCACCTGCATTAGGGGCTGGCCCATGTCATGTTTTGCCAAGTTTAGGAGAGAATAAAGGGGGATTGTTTTCTTTCCATAGATGCTAGCGCCTGGATTAGGAAGGAATAGGAGCAGAGGCGCATGCCTTGCATGGCCCCTACACCTATTAAATCCAAGGCTGCGCCCCTCCCCTGGGTGGGTTTTCTTTTGTTTTGGTTTAGCCATTGTGCAAACACTGATCTGCAGTTGTGTCTAACGACCACCTGATAGACAGCAATTGTGAACCCCACATTCGAGCGATTTATTTACAGTCTGCCTACATCTCGTTCTTGCTTGTTTCTTTCGAATGCTTACAGGAATTGAACCTCGTGTTCAGGTTGATCTTGCCCAGCAAGGTCAATAACCATTTGGAGTTGGTTTAGCGATTGCTAAGGCGCCACGACCTGTTCGTTCGTAGTCGGATCGCAAGAGTCACCTCCGTCCCAAATCGAATTTATCCCTCTCACCGAAAGATCGGGCACTCCAATTCTATCAAACAGGTTGGAACTACGTCTTTGAGCAAGGTGCGGAAGAGTGGCTGAAGGTGTATTTCGGCCCGCCTATCAGTGCTGGTGAGTTCCCTTTGTAGTTTGGTTTTTTATCTACCGATGTAAGCCATATTTTTTCTTCCAGAGAGCTGCCTCCCACTGGAGCGTGCGGCGGAGATTGCGGAGGTGATCTTGGGCCCCCTACTCTCGCGGAGCGGGAGCGGCGGGTGGCGTTGGCACGGAGCTGGGAGCGGTACAACCGTGTCTACTTTTACCTCGGTGTGGGGGCTTTGGCTTGGCAGGATCCTCTAGAGCCTAGGGCTGCTCGAAAACGAGCGCGTGCAGGTCCCCCCATTCGTGCGAGGACGCTTCAGGCCCAGTGGCCTTTGGCCTCTAGAGGCTCACATACTGGTTCGATGACTGAGTCGTTGGAGATGCCCCTGGTTCGCAAGAAGCACCTGAGGTAGGTTGGGAGCATGAGTGACCAGTCCAGAAAACACGGGCCAGGGTGGCGGTGATGACCGGGGGAAGGGCCAGGCCTCCCCGGATATTGCGGGTCACTGCCAGAGCCAATGGAGGGGCGTGGCCTCCGTGGACTATGACTTTTGTATTGTTGGCTCGGATGTTGAGGATGCTGCGGGCCCTCCTGTAAGAGGTTCAAAGGACTTTGTGCTGCGCCTGGAGGTGTCAAGTGGGAGGTCGAGTGATCCTTGGCCCAGCGTCCTCTGGAGGAGCTGGAGGCGCGGTTGGTAGCGGCAACCCTTCAGGTCAGTAGTATTGGTTATGATTGCGGGGTCCAATGTTGGGTCTTGAGTTGCCCACTCTGTCTTTTTCCATCTTTTGTGGTGCCTTGTAGCAAGTAATTTTGACAAGTGCGCTGAGAGGTGGAGGGCGCCAGGCTTTTGCTGCGGCTTGTGACGAAGTTGAGGGCCATCGCCAGGACTTTGAACAGGCCTGAAAGCGGGCAGAGTCTGCGGAGGGTCGTCTTCGCGAGGAGATGGCGCTTCACGAGCGTGCAAAGGCTGAGGTGCGGAAGGCTACCGAAGACCTCTTGGAGATGAGGGAGGTTGCCGATGCGGCCAACGCAGCCCGTGTGTCCGCCGAGAGTAATGTTGACACCCTTCGAGCAGCGGTGGTAAATATGTGGTGAGAGCTAGAGGTGGTTCGGATATCGGAGGGGGCACTGCGTTTGGAGTGCCAGTAGTTAACGATGCTTGCGTCAGAGGTGGCCTAGATTACCTCTGATTCCTTGAGCGTCCTAGGGGCTCGGTGCCCGCCATTGCCCTCCGACTCGGATGCGTCGGTCATGCCGCTCTTCTGGCTTCGGTCCACCACGAAGGTCATGGTTAGGGCCATAGAGGTCTATGTGAGTTCCAGTGCTCATGTGGCCACTACGCTTCAGCTGACCCTGCGGCACAAGGCGGGGGTTGGTGCCTTCGAAGCACTGGAGCAGCAGGTGCCGGACTCCGTGGTTGAGGCCGTCCAGCCAGAGGCACCTCGGGTGGAGATTTGCACAGCCCTAGAGAGCTTCCATCGTGACGTATGGGTGAAGCATGGCCAGAGCATGACGTTGCACTTCATGGCCGGTCAGGGGACTCCGGGTGCCTTAGGGGGTCTTCACCCGAGTTGTTCGTTGGGAGGTCCGATCCTCACCCAAAGGCTATGGGCGCTTTGCGGCCCTCTAAGGGAGCTTCGTCTAGCACTGTTGCTCTACCGGAGCCGAGCGTGGATGCCCCAGAGCTATAGCTCTGCCGCGGGTTGTCTTTGTGTTTTTTTCTTTCCCAGGGAGGGCGGGGTCGAGTTCTAGCATGTTGACTGCCTCCTTCTGCTTCATGTATATAATCTTTCCTTTATTTGATGGAACTGTGCCTGCCTTCCTCTGGTTTACCTTTGTTGTTTCTAGAATGTCTGTGCCTTTGAATTTTAACCGAAGTCCATTCTGCGTGTGTAGGTATGGCGGCCCGAGGTTGGAGGAGGCCTCATTCGTATCTTGGATAGTGCCTCTAGGGTGGGATCGAGTGCGTTCGGAGTGTCGGGGGCTACTCTGTTCGTTTGTCGACGAAGTCGTTTTGTTATGCCCCGTGATTCCGAGGGGAGTATTGATCCACAGGTGGCCGCCGATGTCTTGGTTAAGGTCGAGTCGGAGGATCCCCCGGTGTCCCCTTTAGATGTATGTTTTGCTGCAAGAGATGACTGGTGTGCGGTGTAAACGGCTCGGGAGGTTGCCGGTTCTTGCTTCTTACGATGCTTCGTCGTTCCCTAGGGTTCTGATGGAAGCGTGCCCTCGAAAATTCTCAAGTCTATCTTGGGCGAGGTGAAGCTCGAGGAGGTACAGGCTACGGAGGCCTCACCGGTGGGGATGAAGGAGGAAGGGCTGGACTTCTCAGCCTTCGACTCGTATCCTTTCCTAGCGGATCCTTCGTCTTCCCAAGGCCGAGTCTCTTTTTTGGGCAGTAGCCCTTCTTGCGAAGGGGGCTCACATTGGCCTCCCGTGCATAGTTGTCGGGGATGACTCTCCAGGCCCTGCGGTGTGTCCAGGAGGCATGGCGGTCGGGCACCCTCATCTTCCCGTAGTGGTACAAGGGGGCGTAGTAGGCTAGCCAGTTTGCTGGGCATAGATTCTATGTACAGCGGTTAACTGTATAGAAAATCTCTTTCTATGTTATGTGTGTACAACTTGTGTTGTGTTAGCTTATTGTTTTTGTTTCTTTTTCTCTCCCTTTTTTATGATTAATCATACCAATGCTTCACCTGTGCCCCATGTCCCAGCCCCTTCACATCCTGTGGTTGCTCAACGGCCATGGGGTGCGAGACTTTGAGGGGCATCGGAAGGGTCGGGTGATGGAGACTTTTAGTCGTGCTGGTGCCGGGGTGTTTCTCCCTTCACCATGTTAGGCCAGCCTAGCCTTAGAATTGACGGAGGGTGTTGTGCCTATGCGCACTACGTTCAAGATGCCGGAGTAGTCTTTGCCTATCCACCATTTTAGGTTTGCTAGGCCCAAAGGATGATGGACGGAGTGCCTGTTTAGCACAGAGACTTACGACTTCATGATGTTAGAACGGTCTTTGCCTATCTGCCATGTAGGTTAGCTAGACCTTAAAGATGGAAGACGGAATGCCTGTCCAGCACGGAGGATTATGCCTTCAAGATGCTGGAGGGGTGTTTACCTATCCGCCATGTAGGTTAGTGAGACCTTAAAGATGGCAGACAGAATGCCTGTCCAGCACGGAGACTTATGCTTTCAAGATGCTAGAGCGGTCTTTACCTATCTGCCACGTAAGTTGGCGAGACCTTAAAGATGGCGGATGGAATGCCCATCTAGCACAGAGGCTTGTGCCTTCAAGATGCTGGGGGGTCTTTTTTTTTTTGGTATCTTCGAAGAGGACTGAGCCTAGGGTTCTCTATACATAGTACTTGCAGAGGGTCTCCGCATTCCAACTGTGTTCGAGGGGATCACCTCTGTATCGGCCAGACGGTAGGAGCCGAGTCTGTTATACTTGAGGACCAGGTATGGGCCGTCCCATTTGTTGTGTAGCTTTCCTGGGGCTAGGGCGCGTCGAAGCACTAGTTTGTCAGGTTTGAAGTTTCGTGGCGCAACCATTGGATCGTACCAGGCCTTAGTTTTCTTAATGTAGTGATCTAGGTTTTGAATGGCATGGAGCCGCGTGCCTTCGGTAAGGTCGAGGGAGAGCTCCCTTTCTCTATTAGTTCGTAGAAGTTATACCCTGAGTGAGCAGCCCTTGACCTCGGTGGGGGTCATGACTTTGTCTTTGTACAGGAGGAGGAAGGGTGTGAACCTGGTGCCCCGCGTGATAGTGGTGCGGGGGGACCATAAAACCTCGGGAAGTTCATTGACCCACAGGCCTCTAGCTAAGCCGACAAGGCGGTGATTTAGGTCGGAGAGGATGTTGGCGTTCGCCCTTTCGACGGCTCCATTGAACTGAGGGTATCAAACTGCTGCGAAGCATAATTCGATGCCGAGGTCATCGTAAAACTGTCTAAAAGGCCCAGAGTCGAATCGTGAGCTATCGTGGGATGCCGAAGTGGCAGATTATGTTCTTCCTGAAGAATTTCTGGACATTTTTTGACATGATTGCAGTGAGGGGTTCGGCCTCAACCCAGTTGGAGAAGTAGTCCAATGCTACCACTGCTTACTGAAGGTTTCCTTTAGCGCAGGGAAATGTACCGATGAGGTCCATACCGCAACGAGGCAGGGGCCAGACTGGGGGGATTGGTAGCAAGGGAGTTGGAGGTCGGTGACTTTAGTGTCCCATCCATTGGCATCCTTGGTAGATGCAGACGGGTTGTTCTGCATCGGACATGATCGTAAGCCAATGGAGCCCCTAGCGAAGTGCCTTACCGGTTAGGGCACGAGGAGCCAGATGATTGCCGCAAAGGCCTTCATGTATTTCCCGGAGTAGGTCTGCTCCTTCTTGTTTAATAATGCATTGAAGGAGGGGAGCGCAGACACCTATCTTATAAAGGGTGCCATTTATGAGATGGTAGCCCCTGGCATGATGCTGGATGTGGCGGAGTCCAATTGGGTCATCCGGTCCTTTTGTTCCTCTCAGGAAGGATAGGAGGGGACCCTCCAATCCGCAGCTTCGATGGGGAAGATGGCGACAGTCATCTCGTCAAGAGCTCTGGCGGTTGTCTAGTGTAGGATCTCGAGGAAAGTGCCTATTTGTGGGTCTTTACCCGTGGCTGTGGCCTTTGCTAAGGTGTCTGCCTGACTATTGTCCGCCCGCGGTATGTTTCGTATGATATGCCACGGAAGTGTGCCTCGACCTTGTGAATGGCCTCGAGGTATGTTGTCATGTTTGGATGCCAGACTTGGAAGTCCTTGTTGACGTGACCGGCGATGATTTGAGAGTCGGTACGGATGATGACTCTGGCTGCTCCCAAGGCTCGGGCCTTTCGGAGGCCTAAGAGGACGACCTCGTATTCGGCTATGTTATTGGTTGTCTTGAAATCCAAGCAAGAAACGTATTGAACTTGTTGGCCTGTGGGAGAGATGAGGACCGCGCTAGCTCTGACACCCATGGAGCAGTATGCTCCATCATTGTAGATGGTCCAAATGTCTTGGACGGGTGTAGTGGTGGATTCGGTGGGTATCGAGGTCCATTTGGCGATGAAGTCTACCAAGATTTGGGATTTGACGGCGGTGTGGGCCACAAATCTTACCATGAAGGGGGCTAACTCTACCGCCCACTTGCCGATGCGTCCTGTTGCCTTCCCGTTGCGAAACATGTTGCCAAGCGGGTACGAGGTTGGGATAGTGATGCCGTAGGCAAGGAAGTATTACCGGAGCTTGCGTAGGCTATTTTTTTGAGCGCAGTGTAGCGTGTCTTAGCCCCGGCTAAGACCTCCGAGACGTAGTATGCAGCCCTTTGAGTGGGCAACTGTTACATTTTTCCTTCCGTACCAGGGCGGTGCTGACAGCGAACGCGGAGACGGATAGGTACAGGAGTAGTCCTTTGTCGGGGAGGGGCATCGCGAGTGTTTAGAGGTAGGAAAGGTGTGCCTTTAGGGCCTCGAATGCTGCCTGGCAGTCTG
Source organism: Phragmites australis (assembly GCF_958298935.1). Taxonomy (NCBI): domain Eukaryota; kingdom Viridiplantae; phylum Streptophyta; class Magnoliopsida; order Poales; family Poaceae; genus Phragmites; species Phragmites australis. The sequence continues at coordinate 15,432,754 of NC_084941.1, read as the reverse complement.
ACATCCAGCCAAATGGCTCAGAGCCCCTTAGTGTTTTAAAGAAAGGGAGGCTGTGCTCAGCAGATTTTGCGAGGAAGCGGCTGAGGGTCGCGAGGTGGCTGGCTAGGCATTGTACTTCTTTCGGATTAGTGGGAGGTAACATTTATGTGATAGCACGAATCTTGCCTCGATTGGCCTTGATGGCTCTTCGGGAGACAAGATATCCTAGCATTTTTCCACCCCTAGCACCAAATATGCAATTTTCTGGGTTCAGCTGTACGCCAGCAGCTCATAGGCTATTGAATATTTCTTGTAGGTTGGCAACATGGTTGGCTTCTAGTTGGCTTTTTACCACAATATCATCCACGTAGGCCTCAACGTTGCGGCCCAACTTCTACTGCAGTACCTTTTGTACTAGGCGAGAGAAGGTGGCCCCGGCGTTTCGAAGACCAAAGGGCATCCGGACGTAGCAGTATAATTCGAAGGGGATAATGAAGCTGGTCTTGTTCTTATCCTCCATTGCCTTCCACACCTGGTGGTACCCGGAGTAGGCATCGAGGAAGCTTAGCATTTTGTAGCAGGCTGTGGAATCCACTAGCTGGTCGATGTGGGGAAGGGGGTACCGATCTAGGGGGCATACTTTGTTTAATGACGTGAAATCAATGCACATATGCCATTTTTCGCTATGTTTCTTGACCAGGACGGTGTTGGAGAGCCAATTGGAGTGGGTGACCTCTCGGATAACACCGGCTTTCAGTAGCTTCTGGACTTCTTCTTTTGCGGCTTTTGCTCGCTCTAGAGAGAGCTTGCGAAGCCCTTGGCGTACGGGCCTTGCCTTCAGGTCGACCTAGAGCGTGTGCTCAATGATGCTACGGTCGACTCCTGGGAGGTCCTGTAGAGACCAGCGAAGATGTCGAGATTACTCCGCAAAATGGCTAGAAGTTGGGCTTCTTGCCTGGAGGTGAGGTTCATCCCTATTTGGAAGGTAGCAATTTTAGCTCTTCTTGCTCACTAGCAATGAATTGAACATGATTAATTTCAGAACAAGTACTCATTTGTAAAACAGAATTAACATGTTCATGCACAAGTTGTGGTTGTGATATAAGTAAAGCATTACTGCACAACTCTTCTTTATCACAAGGAACAACAAGCAAATCATCATGTGACAAAGGTAAATCAGCAATAGGATCCACTAGCGATTGCTCTACAATAGCATGGGTAGTGGGCAATTTAGACACATCAAAATAATCCTCACCTAGGGTGAGTGTAACACCTTTTTTATTACCTTTGTTCTCTATCTCAGCTGATATAGGAGCATTCGCATTTGTACCTTGTTGTAACAAGCATAGTGCGGCAACTTTCTCCTCTTTCTCCTTGCTCTTCTTCTCATTTTTCTTCTCTGGTTTGTTTGCATTTCCCATGGGAGGAGATGTAGCAGTGGTGGTGTGGCTCTCAAGCTCTTCTTCTTCTCTTCATCCATTGCTTGGTTGATTTTCTTATTCTGCAAAAGGTTAGTGACAACAGAAGGCAAAGAGCTAGATATATCCTCAATTGAAACTAATGCATCTGTACACTTCAAGTCATCGCATGGCAGCTCATTATCATAAATTTCAGCAAGATCAGACTTAGTGGTAAACATAACACATCCTTGCTGATTTTCAGTCGGGCAAACAGAATTAAATGATGACTTCATGGTCATGCCCTTCTCTCCCCCTTGAAGCAAAGTCATCCTCGGCTTTGGACAACTATGAAGCACTTCTTTCCTCCTGTTCACAACAATGGTTTTGTTGTCCTTGTTCTCCTAATCATTTTCATCTACAGATCTATTGTTTTGGTTTAAGTGCTGCAATTTCTTATGCAAGTCATGTTTAAAAGAGGGTGGAACAAATCTTTTACGCATAGCAACCTTTAAAGCATCCCATCTAGTAGGTTCTAATTCATCGATGCAAACTCTATTCCACCAGATGATGGCAAAACCTTTGAATTCACTAGTGGCATGCCTAACTCTATGCACTTCAGGAACTAAATGATCATTAAATTTCTGTTCCACCGTCATCTCCCAATTTAGATATTTTTCAGCATCATAAGCACCCTCAAAAGATGGTATAGTAAACTTAACCTTAGCAAATGGATCATCATTAACATGGGCATTAAGTTGCTCAATATTATTACCTTTTATACCTTGACGGTTGATGTTCAGTCGGTTCCTTGGCTGTGCATCAAATGCGTCGTGGTTGTGCATCTCATTATCATCGACAACCTTATGTTCATGAGCCGCAACTTGAGGATACACATGCCCTTTGTTCGGTGGGTTGACCAACCGATTAAAGTGTGTATTGAGCATTGCAATACTATCATTTAGTTATTGCAACATAGCATTTGTTTCCACAAGATTCCTGTCGATGGAGTCATTAATAGTTTGCCGATGATCATCCAACACCATTGTGAGTTCTTCCTTCAAAACATACTCTTTCGCATCCGATGTTTCTCCTTCCATGGTTAGTAGCAAACAAGAGACAACAAAAAATTATTATCCCTATCGACTACTAGGTGGTGGAGTTTGAAGTGGAATCACTCACTCTCAAGAGTCTTACGACGCTCTAGCAAGTGTTCTTACCAATCACAACAGGTGGCACAACCAGTGGTTGGTTCGTGATACCTTATCTGGTGCGAGTAAGTAGTGCAAGGGAAGATACCGTTCTGATCGAGAGAAGGTGTAGCTTGGACAGGCAATATTTAGTAGCAAGGAATAGCAATTACTGAAATCATATTAGCAAAGCTGAATAAAAGTCCATAGTACTCGTCACAGTTGCTGACCCGAACATGTTCCTAGAACTAGCTCAATCCAACCAAAAACTATAACAGACACAAGCACAATAGAACAAAATTCACAATGCAAAATGATTCTTCTTTCTTTTTTGAATTCTCTCTATCTTCATTCTCTTTTTTTTACACTCTTTGCTTTTTTTGGGGCACTTTTTGCTTCTTGCTTCCTTTTTTTTCTTTCTTTTTTGCGAATGTGACACAAGCTCAAAAACTCTTCTACTACCTTTTCTAAGACTAGTGAGGTATGTGGGTCACAAACTTTTTCCGAAGAGGAGGGCTATAGAGGAAATAAACTTTCTCTTTCTCTCTCTAAACTTTGGCTACCTCTGTTTCAGCTTTGGTGGCTGGATCTGAGAAGGTGGAGAACTCCAACTAAGTGGTTGGATCGAAAAAGGTGGGTGGAGTGACTGGTCAAACCCCGAGTGGGTGGTCAGACTGACTGGTTGGGACCCCGAGTGAGTGGTCGAAATGAGTGGTCAGGACCTGAGGGGTGGTCAGAGTGACTGGTCCGAGTGAGCGGCCAGGACCCAAAGGGTGGTCAGAGTGACTGGTTGGAATGAGTGGTCGGGACCCAAGGGGTGGTCAGAGTGACTGGTCGTTACCCTGTGTGGGACACAAACTCGGCTATAGCAGACTAGGCAAGCCGAGTAACTTGATGACTAAATTAGCAAAGACTCAACGCTGGAAACTAGAACACAATGACTCGACCAGCAACAAGACACCAACGATGAACTCAAACTCAGCAATGCGAAAACTGAAAACAAAATTGTGAAAGGCACAAAGTGGTTTGGACAACGGAAAACTAAGATCTAAATCCTATTTTTTGTGGGGTAATTTTCTGGACTCTGGGTATAGGAACTCGACGAAACAAAAGGGATAACTGAGATTACCTAACGGGAAATCGAGGCTCTAATACCAGATGATGCGAGCACGCCCGATCTTCCGAAGGTAATATGATAAGTCGATTAGTGGAGTTTTGACGTTGATAATCCAAAGGCTCCGATCAGAATAGATGAAGAACCCTCGCAGCCACTACACCACTACTCCGTGGTTATCAATCGTGCCAAGACGTGGTTGACCTCGCCAAGAAGGTTTTTCCTACAAGTGAATCAAGAACACAAGCAAGAACAGGTAGATGGAATCTGAATATTGCTAATTGCCAATGAAACACTCGAGTTTGGGGTTCAACAAACCGATAAACGGTGAAACTGTATTAAACAGAATAATCTAAGCTAAACCCAAGAGTAAACTATGATGGCTATTGTGTATATATACGGGGGTTCTGAGGAGGTCGACCTAGGGTTGTTTAACTGTGGAGAGAGGCGTGCACAACCTGGACTCCGACTCCGACACGATTACAAAACCTGTCAGGGTTCAAAATGGTGATGCAGCACCTTATTCCTTTGACTCTGACTAAACTATAAGGAATATTTGATCGAGCTCATATCCATTGGAACGGCTCGTCGTAAGCTTTCTAGAATGTCCAAGATTGCCTAAAACGGACTTCATATAGGAGGGATGCCCGTTTTACTGACATGCTATCCTGGAACTCGACTTCGACCACGATCATTACTATGACCATGACCACTACTAGAGCTCAACCTTGTGTACGAGTAGACTTGGCCTTCGAGGTGTGACATCCAGGAGGGGTTGTGATGCTTCTCCCATATTCCTAAAAATAACACAAAAACTTAGTTGTACTCTATTCTTTTTATGAAGAAAATATAAACAATAAGGGGCGAATTCACCTTGTGTGAATTCGAGGGAGTCATGCCCTTATCAGGATGTCCTTGAAAATGTTCATGGGAGGTGTGGAGATAAGCCACACCGAAAGACATCATGATGGTAATGTTCCTAGCACCAATGTATAGTTCACACGGTGTCTGTGCTATGATGAGGTCCACAGCATAAGTGATGGAGTCAGCTTCCGAAACTCCCATGGACGCACAAATACTCCAACAACCACTGGCCTTGGAGCGCATAACATTAGGAGACACTGTTGATCGTTCCTGTTCGCTCACAATGGCACACCGTTCATACATGAGGGCTTGACGTACTGCTTGTGCTATTTTTTCTTCTGTATGTTCCCTCTCTTTTTGAGCACTTGTTCAAACATTTCCATCATACAAGCCGGAACAAACAGCATACAAAAGTGAGTCGGCACAGGCACCGAGCTCATCTATGGTCATCGAAGTAGCTTTAAAATCGGCACCGACTACTGGCAAGAGGTCTAGGTCAGCGAAGAAGTCATAGACGCAGGCAAGGGCAAGGCAGTTGTTGGAAACTCCAACCTCAAAAAGGTGGTCATAGACAGCCTCACGAATCCTCTGCTCGAGGCCATCTGCCTCCTCGGAGGCTGCCAGAAACCATTCAATGTGATCGATCACAGTGTTCCCGAGTGTCGGGTGAACATGAACACCGGCGGATCGAAGCAATGAGTCAAAGGGGGTAAAGGCCCGGCTGAGATGGTCATAGAATATCACTCGATGCTCGTCACTCTCCTTGGTCATCTGCTCTAGGTCTTTCCGCATCGCGAACAAATCATCCTAACAACGGCGAAGGTGGTCATAGAATTCCTCTCTCTGCAGGATGCTTTCCTTGGTCACTCACTCAAGATTCCTCTGCACTGCGAGTAGCTCCTCCTGGCAGGCTGGTCAAGAAATAGGACGTAAGCCACACAGGAGTCAGCTAGTCGAGTCTTGCATCGGTAACCTAGGACCAGCACCTAGCTTAGGTGGTCGTAATAACACACCTTGAATATTTCTCGATGTACCTGCTTGCTCGACCGCAAACTCCAGTTCACATTCAGTTGCCACCTCCAAAATATACCACTCAGCGGGATCATCGGTAGGAATGGTCGGGGTTTGGCGAGAGCTTGGGGGATGGTCGGGATAGGTGGGGGCTCGGTACAGGCAGATGGTTCTAACACTCTAGGAACTCTACGACCACAACAACACAAACTCATCAGAGAACAAAAATCGGGGGGCTTCATTCAAATATATTACAGAATAGAAGTTACAATCAGATTCTTTACTCCATGGTGGCCTCTAGCCGAAAGAAAGACGTCACCGCTCCTTGACACTCCCACTGTAGTCTCTCCTCAACTTCAGTTCCGACGACCGCGGCTCCCTCCTGGATAAGTCTAGGTTGAAGTTGGGGTTACGACTACGGTAGCACCAGAAAATGTACTCTGCAGTTGACCTCATCGCCTTCGCCACGTCCTCTACACCCCTCAGCGCCAGGGTGGCTAGTAGCTTAGAAAAATTTCTGCCTAGACCTTGATGGCATAGGCCCAGGCCCAAGCCGAGTAGTTGTCCTTCGGCTTGGTGGCTCCCAGCCCGAGGCTCCCCAGGGGACCCTCCAGTGTGTTGAAGGTGTCTTGGAGAACGCTGAGCGTAGTGTGTTCTTCCTCCTTTAGCTAGGAGTGCTTGGAAGAAAGCATAGCATTCTCCCGCTGGTGCACCCCACACCTTTGCTGTAGCAAGCGCCTGACCTCCCTTTCTTGTGCCAACTGTTTCTCAAGCTCGGCAGACTTGCTGACCGCTGCTTCATTCTCCTCAACCAGTCTGCAAACAGAAGTAGCAATACAGCTGACCAGAGTGAGCAAGTCAAGGGTGGCACGGGCTCCTCGATTGGAGCCACAGGGACCAGAGCTGCCACTGATGCTCCAAGTGACAAAGCCAGAGCTTGTGGAGGGACCAGAAATCCTGTAGGGGCACCATCCGAGGGGTCATGATGGCAGCCGTGAGAGCTATCACGAGCCTGCATCATACAGCAGAGTTACAAAATTATGAAGGAAAGGAAATTCAAGGTATCTATATGTACCCAGAGAAACTTATCATGGTGGCGGGGAGCTAAGCACAAGTCTGGTCCTCACGAAGCTACCGGATGGACTAGTTGGGGAAGATAACCCTGTTATGGGGCCGCCAGTACTCGGGGTCCTGTGAGTGCGTTTGGATGCTTCCGTGGTAGAGAAGTCCTCCACCGACCTCTTCCCACACTACATAGATGCTTGCTCCACGACAGTCTGCTCGGAACACATCTGGTTGGTGCGGGCCTAGTCATGAGGCCTCTGGTCAAACCTGGCTTGGTCTAGGCATGTCTGGCCTGGTTGAGTCTGATCACGGGGTGCCAGGTCATGGCGAGTAAAGTTGGGGTGCTACGGGTTGGCCTCCTGTTGGTTGGCACCACTCGCAGGGCCGCTGCCAGTGATCACCACCTGACCCTGAGTAGACTAGCTGCCTCCCTGACCTGACGGGTAGGTGTCGTGACTAGGTCAGTGGGTGTTTGGGGCAGCTACAGGCGACGAAGAAGGATGGTGGCCCCCACATTTGATCTCCTAGAAGACCTCCTCGACCTTGTCAACTATTGGTCACAGGACATCTATCTTGGGAAGATGCTGAAAATAACTCGAACCATAAGACCGTGACCATGGAAAAAGGCTTAGAGTAGGAAATTCTTTAAGATACTAAACATACCAGTCTAACCCGTGCCCTCTTCGATGGGGAGGAGCTCACACAAGGGGACACATGGAGGGCCATCCTTCCTAGCGACCACCGTCGTTAGCGACCTGACACACAAGTTGATGACCTTGTCTGAAAGATCTAATTAAAAGGAATAAGACACTGCTTGAACAACATCTAGTGTTAGGGTGAAAAATGTGATGTTACCTACAGAGCTCTTCCAGGTGTCATCATCACTCCCAGTGTATAGGTATGTTGGGTGTGCTCTCCACAGTAGGGGACACAGCCGGCACTTGATCAAGTTGCGAATGACAACTGACCCCAACAGGCCACCTTCTGCGAGCATCTTAACCCGGCCAGCAAGGGACAACAGTTCTATGGTCGGTGTGGGAGAGTTTCCCTAGCTCTCCAGAAGGCACACTGGTGCATCCAGCACCCAGAGGTTGTCCAAGGAGTCGTCGTTCGTGAGGTAGAATCACTCTTCCCTCCAGCCCGACCACGTTGATTTGAGATTCATCCAAATAGGAGCTCACGACGCCATGACGAAGAAAAAAGCTACAACTCCTAGTGGTCAGCACGGGCTGCAACCTGGCCGTGTAGAAAAATTGAAAGAGATCAAGGCATGGCTCGATCCCAATGAAGTTTTTGCACATGTGAGTGAAGATGCTCAACATGATGCTGGAGTAAGGGTTGAGATGGAGGTGGCAGATGTCGTAGAATGAGATGATGGTGGTGAAGAACTCGGAGGAGGGGATGAGACCTGTCAGGAAGAACGAGGTGAAGGTCATGATCTCTCCCTGGCAGGGAGCAGGGACCTCCCCCCTAGGGTGATATCTTGAAGACAGGCGACGTGAAAGCTGGCGATTCCCATACTTCTGCTTCAGCTTCATGGTGGTGCACTTGGACTTGGGGAAGTCAAGCTCCTTTCTTATGCGTGGTGCCATGGGAGTACGACAGTGGTCTTGGCAAGAGAGACAAGAGGAGATGGTTGGCGATGGGCTTTGGCATAAGGGCTCGCAGTGGGAAGGGGTTTAAGGTGGCTTCTGTCCTTTGATTTATAGGATCGACTTGGTACCACTGCCTTAAATTCCAAGGGCCGTTTGGGGAACCAAAATTCCCTCGAAGTCCTATGGCCATCAAGGTTTCTCTCTCCCACGATTCTCTCCCTCGCGCACGGCCTCCTTTCTTCTCTCCCATGATCTCTCTCTAGGGTTGTTTAACCACCCCTCCGGATGCAGTTTCCTAAGCAGGCCATGATGGCTGACCGTGTCACTGACCACTCCATGGGCAATACTCTTGTTCACTCGGGGCCTAAGTGGTATGACCAGGTCCAACTACGTCCTCATGAAGAATGACTCAGTTCACCATATCGACGAATGACTCTAGTATTGGCAGTATTAGCTTTCTTTCTTTGGCTCGGGACCATAATGTGACCAGTCAGTGCTAGCGCCAGCACAACCATGACCCTGACCTTCGGGGGATTTCCTGTGACTAGCCTTTGCTGGTCGTAGGGTAGGTACTCATTAGCTAGTCAGTCCTTATTTAATGATGCTACTCATGCCATTTTTCCTTCGCCAAGCTGTTCACTCCGACTGAGGTGGCATGAGTGCTGCAGGGTTACCGTGTCCATCCCGCAAAATTAATTGTTGCGGGATGGGCTCGTAGATACAACAGGGGGCGTGGTTGGCATGCGTGGGAAACCGGCGGTGAGATAGGACAGGCTGGATGACCCGAGCGCGACAAGCGGGGAGGTGGCCAATGGATGGGATGGGCCTCACAGTGCTCCAGGGTAGGCACAACACATGCATATCCTATAATGATAGCCTATATTGATCATCTAGGCAGGCATGGATCCTTTTGTTGGGCCCACATGTAAGACTCCATGTAGGGCTATCTTTTGAAAGGCAGGGCAAACTCCTTAAGAGGAATACACAGGATGTAGAGCTATTACCCCATGGGGGGCCTGAACTTGGATATCTCTGGTGTTCTTGAGCAACATACACACACGCAAATTCTGTAGAGACACCCAGGACACAGATCACGCAGCCATCATCTGATACACCATAAAATCATTGTTAGGGATTAACCCTAGACAATGCAGCTTCTCTTAAGATGAGCTGGACGTACTTTCTCTCTGAATAGGTAATCAGTAATAAAGTCCTAGAAGTAATAAAGAAATAAGGCCTCGAGCCATATCATCATCGCCACTATTTTATTGTATTTCAAAAGAAATATTTGCTTCTCTGTAGAGAGCATTTACCTAAAAACGGTGTATAACAACTCAATATTAATGTAAAATCTAGAAACCTAGCAGTATTTGCATCAAATTAAGGAGATATTTATCTCCTTTCATCATTTGCTCATCTAACAATAAATAGCAGAAGGTAACAAAATCTATAGAATATGCTCTAATATTAGGATCATAATTGCCACTATACATGGCCCAATGTTCTCAGCTTGAATGGCATAAAAGTGCTATTACAAAGTAACCACTAGGACAAGAATATTCCTAGGTTTTCAACTTGCTAAACAAATAGGAATACAAACCCCCAATTAATGAGCCTGACTTCATCACTTTGTTGGATCATACTTGCAACAAATTATTCTGTTCATCTTGTGAGATTAGAATTCTAATTATATTATTATCAAATTATTAAGCATTAATGAAAACTATCATTAGATACATCAAAGATCTGTCTACACCATTAATGATTCATCAACACGTAAATTCATCTTGATACATATAGCTTGTCATATAAGCATGCAACTTTTCCACTTTTGCTTTCTTTACCATCACAAAATTTTGCAAATTATTGTGCATATTTTGAAACAAAGTTCACACTAATGCCAAAGGATATGCTAATTATAAGACAATACTTGTGTTGGGATCGAAGTCCCCGACAAGATGGTTCTTCGGGGGTAGAACTGGCGAAGGCTCTTTATGTGACGTGTACTGGAAGATGAACAATCTTGGAGTCTTGTTCATGTTTACACTGTGGCTCTATTTATAGCCCGTACCCAGCGATCACGGGCCCGGTTTACACTTATTACCCCCTAACCTGCTACATCCCCGGAATATTCGAGGGCAATATGGTACAATTAAGCATGGTCCCATAACCACAACAGTACCCATGACAGTTGGGCTCACTATCCAGCTATTTCTCAACCGAAGGGTGTCGAAGCCCTCTCCGCCCAGCCTTTTGAAGAGCTACCTTCACCGTCTCCGAGCGAAGCCCTGATCCTGTCTTCACCACCACCAGGCGAAGGACTGGTCCCATCTTCGCCACCTACAGACAAAGGCCTGGTCCTGCCTTCGCCGCCTCCAGACGAAGGCCTGGAACACGGACTGGAGCTTCGCTCGGCAGTCGGGGCAGACCAGTCTTCACCTTCGCCGGACCAGTCGTGGAAGATTCTGTCGACACGGCGGTTGCCTCGCAGCGACTCCAACTCCAACTAACTTCGCAGTTGCCCTTTGGTGCGGGGATGGCAGGGGATGATCCCCAACAGTAGCTCCCTACTGGCAAGGTTTATCTTCGATAGGCCGAGTCTGTAGAATTTGAGACATCTAAGCGCCGTCCCCCTTCGGCCTATCGAAGTTAGTTGGAGCCAATGCTTGCTTTTATTATTTATATTATTGTTATTATCATAAACAATTTTTTTTGGTTTTTTTTTAACGTTAGGGGTAAATCTTTGCATTTAATGTTCATGGTAGTTATCTAAGCGCGTTTTCCGGTGTTGGTTCAGCTTTCGATGCTGGTGGTGTTAACCGCGCTCGACTTCTCCTATAAATACAGAAGCAGTCAGAAATTTTTTTCACCGTGCCTTTGTTTAGAGTCGTTGCTCTCGTACGAAGTAAGTTCGAGTCCTTCGGATAGCTTAGACTTAGCCCGTTGTTGCCTTCGCACCGCTTGAAGGTCCTTTGAACTCGATGGTGCCGAAATACAGATCGTCGCGTCCGAAGACATATTGGATTGGACAGTCTAAGGTGGATAGCGAAGTATTAGCCGGCCTTGTCAGGGAGGGGCTGATTAATGATGTATCTAAAGTCCGGCTTCCCGAGAAGCAGGAGATCCCAGAACCCGCTGATGATGAAGCCATTGTTTTTGTGAATTACTTTAGCGCTGGCCTTCGACTTCCTTGCGACGAAATGGTAATTAAGGTGTCGAAGCTCTTTGAAGTGTACTTGCATCAGTTAACGCCCAATGCCATAGTCAGAATGAGTCTGTTCGCTTGGGCTGCTCGATCTAAGGGAGTTAAGGCTTCCGCGAGGGCATTCTCCGCTGCGCACCACTTGCACCATCAACCGAAAACCATTTTTGTTCACGGAGTGCAGAGCGAAGCGCACTATGGTTGCCTTAATTTCGCATATCGCGCCGGCCTGTCCACTCCCGTAGTTGTATACAAGAACAAGTGGCCGAGCGACTGGACCCAATGGTGGTTTTATCACAAGGTTGAAAGCGAAGAGTACCCTGTATCGAAGTGTGAAGGAGTAAAGGGAAATCGCGCCTCGGATGTTCGGTTGAAAGCATCGCAACAAACGGCGCTTGAAGCCTTCGCACGGTGCGTGAAACATCTGTCAACTCGTGACGTGGTCGAAGAGTTTCTAGCGGCAGGGATTTGGCCCCTCAGCCGTGGCTGGAGTATACTGGCCTTCGGAGAGAAAGGGCCTGAGGGGCTCTGCCGTCCTCATCCTGCTGTAGAGGGCTTCGCAGGTACCCTCTTGGACGTGCACTATGACTTGATTTAAATCTTGTTGCTTAATAGTTGTTTTAATGATAACTTTCTTTGTAGATTTGTCAGTGGCCGAAGTTGAGGCGAAGGTTGTGATGTTGGTTGGGAAGGTTACCCCTGGCGAAGCGCAGCTCTGCGCGGACCAGGGTCTCAACCATAGGTTAAACATGATCTTTGAGTACCTTGGATTGTCTTACGATGAGCAGCCGAAGATTTTGGCTGTTCTGCAGAGCAACGTGGGAGGCTTCCCACCAGTGGAAGTAAGCGAAGAGCCTATCGCTTGCCCTCCGGCGAAAAGAAAGGCTTCGAAACGATCGCCAAAAACTAGGCGTACCAAGAAAGCTGTCGCACTGCGCAAAAAACCACACGAAGCTACGTCGGAGCATCACGCGGAAACGTCACCGGAGGGCTCCGCTGCCTCGCGCGGCCTGACCCGTCGGGAGAGTTCGGAAGGAGTGCAAGAGGCCCAAGCGCCGATATCTATGTTTTGCACACGCGTCGATCTTCCGACATTAATCCTGAGCGACAACGAGGAATTGACGGGGGCGGGCGCGGCATCGGAGCCCGGTGCCCCAGAGGAGCCTGCTGATGAGGGTGGCGACGATGTTGAGGTGGCAGGGCATTCGTCGCCTTCCTCGTCGTCGACCTCATCTTCCGAAAGCGAAGATTCGACGCCAAGTGCGCCGCGTCGGAGAGGGAAGGGCCTTATGGGTCTTGGCGGGCTACTTGACGCAAAGGCCCTTGCTCCTGAGGCTTTGCGGCCCGCCTCTTTTGAGCCAAGTGTCAGGGAGGTAAGCGATACAAAGAGGATTTTTGGTTCGTTCATTCTCCCTGAGGTCGAGATCCCGCTTGGTCAGAAGTCTTCGAGCGAATTGATTGATGCTTCCGATGTGGCAATCGCGAAGGTATATTGTATATTTTCTTAGAATAAGAAGAAAGGAAATTTTGTATTTACTAAGTTGCAGTTGAAATTTCAGGTTTTACTTCTCTCCCGAGCTCAACGCAAACAAGCAAAAAAGTCCAAAGCCCACGCCCGAAGCGCTGAGGCCAAATTGAACTGCTACAAAAACGGGCGGAGAAAGCTGAGAGCCAGAAGCGCGAGTTGTCACGGCGGGCGAAGGATGCAGAATTGCGATCGGAGAGGCTTGAAGCGGAGCTTGAAGCCCTGCGAGCAGCGAAGGACTTTGCTGACAGCGAAGTGAATTGTCTTCGCCAGAATTTGCAATCCTCCGAAGCGCAAGTTTGCGGGTTGCAATCAGAGTGCGCATCGGAGAGAGAAAAGAGCGGAGCGGCTGCAGATTGAACTGAGCGAAGCGAAGGCTTATAATGAAGATGCCCTTAATGTCATTGGGGAGCTTGAGCCGAAGGCGGTAGCCGCCTGCGAAGCAATCAGCCATACATTTGAAGGTATAGGCACCTCGGCAACTCCTCCATCAGTTGAACTCATCGGACTGGGTGGACTTATTGGTTGGATCAACGAGACCAGCAGCAGCCTGCTTCCAGCTGCTCAGCTATACGGCGATTTCTGTGCCATGGTCGCCGCCCGGAGTCTCGTGCAGTCTTTGGAGATGACGGGTTACGACCATCATACTGCCCTTCAACGACCCTCCTTCTAATATCCTTCGGATCTGTCAACTTCGGCTGTTACCAAGTCGGCGAAGAGCACCGCCCGTTCATTCACCACTAATTATTGGTGTAAGTATGGACGCGAGCTAGCTCTTCGAGAGGCCGAAGTGAATCGTCAAAGGGTACAAATACCAAACTTGCGTTTTTTCTTATCGAAGGTGATGAAAGTGGTTATTATGTGGCAATAATGTGTTTATTGTTGAAATTTATAGGCCAAGGCGAGGGAGGACACTTCGTCGAAACCGACTAATGTGGCGGCCGAAGATACTGGGAAGGTCGGATGAATTGGCGCGGAGGGTCATTTTTATATTCTGGTTTTGTCATTAATGATGCGATACAGTGGCTATGTAATACATTATGTATTAATGTCAAAGTGATATTGACCTTTTTGCTCTCCCTGCGCAGGTCCTTGCTTCGGACACTGCGCAGGTAGCCGAAGAAGCTGTTCCTTTGACTATGATGAGGGATAATTTTTATGTTTCCTGGTCCTGCTGGGAATCATTTCACCGTCGCCATGCTAATATCGAGTTGGAACGTTATTGGCACGCGAAGTGTAGATCGTACGACGATATGAATGCTAGAACGAAGGCGTTTTGGAAATATGTTTGTCCTTCAACGATAGTTAATCGGCGAGTTGAACGAAATCTTCGCCGCGTGGCGAGAGGGGACATTGACGATGCATCGGTACTCATTGAACCAAAAATTGAACTGCAAGATGAGGAGCCATTTTCCCAGAGACCTCAATTGTGTTATCAGCGTGGTCCCTCTTCGCAAGTAGCTAGGCGAAGTGGTAGTAATGATAGATCTTCCACGCCGACGTGTTGTAATCAAGTTGGGGCCACTTCGGCCCCATCATCGTGTTTCCATGCCAGCGAAGGCATCGAGTATCAATTTTATTTTAGTCATTTGTATAAGGATTTTGTTGATCCAGAGGTTGATTTAGATGCGGAATAAACCTGGTCTGTGCTGTGGCTTGTTGTTTTTGTACACTCTCATCGCACATCGCACGGATTTTTTTTTCTCTCTCGGGTCGTAAGTTGAATTCTCCGGGGTGACTTTCTGGACGATAACCATCCCCCGATTTTCACCGCAGTTTCCTGCGATTCTATTGGGTTGGTAATCTTATCTTAATTAGTGTTATTCGTGCAAAGCGCCGTCCCCCCCCCCCCCCCCCCCGACTTTTACTCGCAGGTAACTTCGGCCTATTTTGGGTGGATCGGTGTCTGATTCTTAGCTTTCGAAGTTTTCCAGCTTCTACTGGTTTTCACCGTTGATATTTATGTATGCAGTGCTAGCCCCCTCTACTTGACAAAGTGCTATGTCTTTTGGTTGGATTAGGGTAAATTTCGTCGAAGGTTTGTTTATTCCTTCGGTGCGGGGGCAAGCACTCTTAGCCCCTGAGTTCCGTCGAAGTTCGCTTTCTATCGATCGCCTTGACGATACTTCGTTTGAGCGAAGGTTTGTTTTTTCCTTCGTTGCGGGGGCAGGCTCTCTTAGCCCCCGACTTTTGGCGAAGCTCGCTGCCTTTCATTTGGCTTGGCGATACTTCGTTTAAGAGAAGGTTTGTTTTTTCCTTCGTTGCGGGGGCAGGCACTCTTAGCCCCCAACTTTTGACGAAGCTCGCTGCCTTTCATTTGGCTTGGCGATACTTTGTTTAAGCGAAGGTTTGTTTTTTCCTTCGTTGCGGGGCAGGCACTCTTAGCCCCCGACTTTTGACGAAGCTCGCTGCCTTTCATTTGGCTTGGCGATACTTCGTTTAAGCAAAGGTTTGTTTTTTCCTTCGTTATGGGGGCAGGCACTCTTAGCCCCCGACTTTTATCGAAGTTTGGTAGCGATTTTTATAATCCCGCGAAGGTCGTAAGTGTATGCTTTCCTGCCTACACTTCGCACCTTGTTATGGTTGTCGATTGGTGGGACAATCTTCTAAGGTGACGCACTTCGATGAAAGGTAGTGCTACTCGAGACAAGCAATATTTTTGGGGGCTACTATCTTTGTTCATATGGGTTTCTGCCTCGTTAAAAACCTCACCCCCTAGCGAAGGGGTCCCCCTGTGAGGAAAAGAGTGCAGTACCCTTACATGATAATTACAAGGACTATTACGGAAATTAGAAAAAACAAAAAATAAAAATTACATTGGTGTCTCGGACTTATGCTGCCGATTCTCAAGCATAGAACTTGCGAAGGTTGTCTGCATTCCAGGTGTGTGGAAGCTCTTCACCTTCCATATTTGCCAGATGGTACGAACCGGGTCTCAAGGATCTTTTAACTATGAAGGGGCCATCCCATTTGCTATGAAGCTTGCCAAACGATGTTGCTGTACCAAATCTTCGCAATACCAAATTTCCTGGTGCGAAGGCATTTTCAGATACGTTCTTGTCTCTCAATTTTCTTGTCTCTTCTTAGTAGGTAGCCAGGTTTTTGGCGGCTTGCAATCTTACTTCTTCGAGGGCATCTTTTGACGAAAGTTCATCGCATTGTTCTGTATCAGTCCCGACCCTGAATGATTTAGCTTTGCACTCTTCGGGGGTCATGGCCTCTTCACCAAATAGTAGGCGGAACAGCGTGTAGCCTGTTGGTCTTGCAACCGTTTTTCTTAATGACCATAACACCTTGGGTAGTTCTTCAACCCACTTTCCTTTCGGCAATCCTTGAAGACGCTTCGCGACTCCTGCGAAGATGATACCATTTGCTCTCTCAACTGCGCCATTGGATTGCGGGTGGTAAACTGATGCAAACATTAACTTTATGCCCAGGCTATTACAGAATTCTCTAAATCCAGCGCTATCGAACTGAGTACCGTTGTCCACGGTTACTTCGCTCGGAACCCCGAAGCGGCACACGATGTTCTACCATAGGAATTTTTGTATATTTTTTGACGTTATGCTTACGAGTGGCATTGCTTCTACCCACTTTGAGAAGTACTCTACCGCCACCATGGCGTAGCACAAATTTCCTGGGGATGGCAGCAGTTGTCCAACAATATCGATTCCCCATCACCGTAATGGCCAGATTGGCGGAATGAGTTGTATCTTCGTTGTCGGTCTGTTTGATCCCTTCGCCCAAAATTGGCACTGTTGGCAACTTCGTACCAGTTGGTCTGCATCACTTAGAGCCGTTGGCCAATAGAAGCCCGGCCTGTATGCTTTTCCTATCAAAGCCCTTGTTCCGATATGTGAACCGCACAGCCCGCTGTGAATTTCTCTTAACAATTGTTGGCCTTCTTTCTACGATATGCATCGTAAAAATGGTGCGCAAACTCCTACTTTGTACAGATCTTCGTCTATAATTTTGTAATTTCTTACTCTTTGAGCCATGCGCTTTTCTTCGTTGTGATCTTCGATACTCCTTTGACCCTGCAGATATGCCATTATCGGTAAATGCCAGTCTTCGCTTTCAACCGATGCAACTAGTTGTATCTGGTTGGAATTGTCATCGCAGGCCGGTTTACTTAGTTTCTGATAGAAGACATCTGGAGGCATGGGCATGTTTTGCGAAGCTGCTTTCGCTATCTCATCTGCTTCGTTGTTATCATTTCTTGATACACTCTTCACCGTGAATCCGACGAAGTACTTTTCCATCTTTCGCACTGCTGACCTATACTTGACAAGTTCTGGTTCCTTTGCCTGGAATGTTTTTTCAATCTGGCTTGCTACAACCTTCGAGTCTATTTTGACAAGTATTCTTCGAACTCCCAAAGCCTTCGCCTTGCGAAGTGCCAGGAGTACAGCTTCGTATTCCGCCGTTTTATTTGTGGATCAGAACTCCAACCTTGCAGCGTATCGCAGCTTCACCCCCGACGGTGAAAATATTACCGCCGAGACTCCTGCTCCTGCCACTCCCCAAGCTCCATCACAGTATGCGGTCCAGATTGGTTCTGCTGTTTCGTCATCCGAAGCTTCAGTTGAAGGTGTCCATTCTGCCACAAAATCCGCCAATGCTTGTGATTTTAATGATGTTCGTGCTGCGAAGACAATCATGAAAGGAGCTATCTCTGTCGCCCACTTCGCTATTCTTCCGATGGCCTCTTTGTTTTCGAACATGTCTCGAAGGGGTAGGGAAGTTGGCATTGTGATCTTGTGAGAAGTAAAATAGTGGCGAAGCTTGCGGGATGCCATTACAAGTGCGTACGCCACTTTTTCCAGCTCGGTGTATGACTTTTTCGGTCCTGTTAGTACTTCGGACACGTAATACACTGGTGCTTGCAGCAGTCTGGTATCTTCGATTTTTTTCTGCACGAGAACAGCGCTGACTGCTGATGGCGAAGCTGCTATGTATAACAGCAAATCTGCGCCCGGATCGGGGCTGGTTAATGCTGTAAGCTTCATCAAGTATACTTTTAGTTCATCGAAAGAAGCCTGCTGTTCGGCACCCCATTGGAAAGGTTCAGAACTTCTTAACACCTTGAAAAGTGGTAGACTTCGCTCGGCAGACCTTGCGATGAACCTGTTCAATGCTGCTAGTCTTCCTGTCAAGCGTTGGGCTTGCTTTCTGTTATGTGGCGATTTCATGTCCAAGAGCGCCTGTATCTTCTGAGGATCCGCTTCGATTCGTCTCTTCGACACTAGAAATCCTAGAAGTCTTCCTGATTGCACGCCGAAGACGCATTTCTCTGGGTTTAATTTTAAACCTGCTCTTCACAGATTATCGAATGTTTCTCGGAGGTCTTCGATGTGTTTGCTTTTCCTGGTACTTTTTACTACTATGTCATCAACATAGGCCAATACATTTTGTCCCAGCTGCGGCTTTAACGTAGCTTGCACCAATCTTGTAAAGGTTGCTCCAGCATTGCGGAGTCCAAAAGGCATCCTCACGAAGCAGTATGTTCTGAAGGAGGTTCTGAAACTTGTTTTTTCTTCGTCTTCCCTTGCCATCCATATTTGATGGTAGCCAGCATAGGCATCGAGGAAGCTCAACATCTCGCACCCGGCTGCGGAGTCTATAAGCTGGTCAATTCTAGGTAACGGAAAGTCATCTTTTGGGCAAGCTTTGTTTAGATCTGTGAAATCGATGCATATTCTCCATTTTCCATTGCTTTTTCTTACTAATACTGGGTTGGCTAGCCATTCCGAGTGTATAACTTCGCGTATTACTCCGGCATCAAGCAATTTTTCTACTTCGACTTTGGCTGCTTCCTCTCTTTCTCCCGAAGCCTTTCTGAGCTTCTGTTTCCTTGGCTTCGCTCCGGGGTCCACATTTAACTTGTGCTGAATGATGTTTTGACTTACTCCTTGCAGGTCCCTAGGGGACCATGCGAATACGTCGCTGTTTGTGCGAAGGAACATGACAAGTTGTTGCTGATCTTCTTCCAGGGCCTCTGCCCCTATCGTAATCTTCTTCATGATTTAGCAGTACTACTCTGGTAGGTCCTTCTGGTGCAGCCTTCGTGCATTTCTCTACGATGTTCGTGTTTTGCCCTTCTTCGGCCCCCGTCGAAGGGTCTTCGATGTTGTGGACATTTCTTCTCCCTGGGGCTATGCCTACTTCGATCCGCCTAGCAACTCGCTGATCTCCGAGGACCTTTATGACTCCTTCTGGTCCAGGCATCTTCATGCACAAATAAGCGTGGTGTGGGATTGCTCCGAATTTATTGAGGAACCCTCTTCCAAATATCGCATTGTATGGGTAATTAATATCCACCACGTCGAAGGTGATTTCCTCTGTGCGGAAGTTTGTCTGTTCGCCGAATGATACTGGGATTGTTAATTTTCCCAAGGCATTGATTGTGCTTCCGCCGAAGCCCAGCAGCGGCGACCCAGCTTGTTTCAAGTCATCCCTTCGCAGCCCCATCTTATCGAAGGCATCGGCGAAGATAATGTCTGCAGAACTTCCTCCATCGATCAATATCTTGTATACTTCGCTCCCCGAAATGTTCGCAGTAATTACTAGGGCATCTGTGTGCGGATAATCTAATACCCTCATGTCCTCTTGCGAGAATGTAGTGGGGATGTTAGACCATCTTGAATTGATGTATGTTGGTCCTACTCCGACGTGGTTGACCCTTCCTACGTATTCTTTTCGCTGTCTTTCGGATTCCGTTTGCTGGTTGGACCCCCCTAAGATAGCCAGCACCACATTGTACCCATTGGTCAATGTGTTGACTGATTTACTACTTTCTGGTGGTGGTTCGATTGCTGGCCTTGGCGGAGGCGGGGGTAGATCACCCCGAATGTTCAATTGTCTGTTTTGATCAAATTGGATTGGTGGTGCGGGTGCAAATTGTGGTGCTGGAACTTGATGCCATTGGTTTGGAAACATCATACTTTGATTGTGGTTCTGCCAACCTTCGCTTCTTGCGAAGCCTGTAGTGTGGTGAACCGCTTGTTCATTTTCTGCTGTCTGCTTAGCTAAACCTTGCTTCATTGCCACGACTTGTGGACAATGTTTAGTACGGTGGCCTGCTCCTTCACCGTGCAGCTCGCAGTAAAAGTTTGCTGGGTCATGCGAAGGTCGACCTCCTCTACCTCCGCGACCTCTTCCCCTGCCCGTTCGGCCCCCTCTATTGGATGAACTGTAGGCTTCGCATGAACTTTGGACTGCTTCGGGCGGGCCAGGGTTGATCTGGTTGATTTCTTTTTGCTGTGGATAATTTGGACCTTTGGGTTTTCTTTGTCGCTAAGGTCTGTCTCTTGGATTGCCTGGAACTGTCTCCTTATTTGGTGCATGTTTTGCTCCTGAGGCAGTAAACTCGTTTTTCCTTCGTAGATGATCTAATTCAGATCTTGAGTATTCTTCCATCTTGTTCAATAGCTCTTGAACGCTTGCGGGTCTTTTTCTAGTGAGCTTCGCTGCCAAAAGGCCCCCTCTGATTCCCTGAATTGCAGCATCGATGATGGTATCTTCGCTCAATCCCTTCGCCTGACATCGTATGTGAACGAATCGGCGCATGTAGCTTTGCAAAGTTTCTGTCGGTTGTTGCTTCAGGGCGAAGAGGTCAGTTGCGGTAACATTGTCTGCTCGGTTTCCTTGGAAGTTGCTGTATAGGGCAGCCCGCAGCTGCTCCCAGGAATGTATAGACCCCGGGGGTAGGGCGGAGTACCACGACCTTGCTATTCCCCTGATTGCCAAAACAAAGGCCTTCGCCAAAGTTATACCGTCACCTCCAACTGACTCCATGGCTGCCTCGAAGCTCATGACAAATTCCTTCGGATCCGACTCTCCATCGAACATAACCACCCTGGGCATCTTGAATCCCACCGGCCATGGTTGATTTTGTAGGTCCATTGCGAGGGGTGATTCAGGGTCTCCTGTGGAAGATCTTCGCCGAACTTCTTGCGAAGCCCGCATGTAATCTCTTGGTGGTGTTGGTCGGCGAGACATGCCTTCTGTTTGTAGTATATCGATTTCCTCCTGGAGCCTTCCAACGTCTTTCTTGCTTCCTCCGCCCGACGGCGGTACTCCGCAGCTTTCCGGGATGCTGCTAGGCCGTCCAACATGCGCTTTTTGTGCGCAATCTATCTTTCCAATTCCTCAGCTTCTAACCTGGCATTTCGTTCTTCGTTTGTCTCTTCATCATGTTCCAAGTCGGCGAAGTCGCCCAGGTCCTCCCATTCTTCGCTTCGCTCTCTGTCGCCTTGTTTTTCCGGAACATCGAAGCGAATGCAGTCTATGGGCTCCATGATCGGCATTTGCTCCTCGTCCGCTCGTAGTGTGTCATCATGTCGGCCATCGGCAGTTTGTTGTTGCGCTGTGTCCACTTCGCAATTCTGGTGGTGTGCGGCCGAAGCCCTCCCGGTTGAGGAATTTCCTGATTCTGGTACCACCGGGGCTGTTCGATCGGCCGAAGGTCCGACTGTCGCTGGTAGTTCTAGCAGCTCCTCCGCTTCTCCAGGTGGCTTCGCTTTCTTTTTGGGTGGCATGCCTTCGTGGGTTCGATCCCGCGGACGGCGCCAACTGTTGGGATCGAAGTCCCCGACAAGATGGGCCTTCGGGGGTAGAACTGGCAAAGGCTCTTTATGTGACGTGTACTGGAAGATGAACAGTCTTGGAGTCCTGTTCATGTTTACACTGTGGCTCTATTTATAGCCTGTACTCGGCGATCACGGGCCCAGTTTACACTTATTACCCCCTAACCTGCTACATCCCCGGAATATTCGGGGGCAATATGGTACAATTAAGCATGGTCCCATAACCACAACAGTACCCATGACAGTTGGGCCCAATATCCAGCTATTTCTCAACCTAAGGGTGTCGAAGCCCTCTCCGCCCAGCCTTTTGAAGAGCTGCCTTCACCGTCTCCGAGCGAAGCCCTGATCCTGTCTTCGCCACCACCAGGCGAAGGACTGGTCCCGTCTTCGCCACCTCCAGACAAAGGCCTGGTCCTGCCTTCGCCGCCTCCAGACGAAGGCCTGGAACACGGACTGGAGCTTCGCCTGGCAATCGGGGCAGACCAGTCTTCGCCTTCGCCGGACCGGTCGTGGAAGATTCTGCCGACACGGCAGTTGCCTCGCAGCGACTCCAACTCCAACTAACTTCGTAGTTGCCCTTTGGTGCGGGGACGGCAGGGGATGATCCCCAACAATTTGCTACTTCTATCACTCATTTCTTCATCTACCTTTCACTAAAAGGATCATGATTTGTACATTTTATGCAAACCATCAAATTAAACTTTGCAACTTCATTCATATCTCTCACTGCAGTAAAAGAACAACCTCAAGTTCAATTACCTATCTAGTGTCATTCACTACTTTTCTAAAGAGTTGTAGCAATGAGATCCCTACATGACCATGCGAGATACAATCATCATATCTGTTAAGTGAGACGACCTTTTATTCAATTAGTTTCTTACATGCACCTTGGTCAACCCCAAAAAACACCTCCAGCCCTTTGCTGCAGCATGCTTCCCATATTCAAAAGATTGTACGATGGTGAACGGTTATGTAATGAGAAAAAGACCTTCACAAGCTTAGCAGCAGTGAACAATGCACCCATATTTACCCCACTTCAAGTGTACAATCCCAAGGCAAGCACCAATTTAACCTTGATAACAAGGCCAGCAAAAACATTTACAGACTTAATACTACTACTACATAACACAAATAAAATCTTTTTTAAAGAATTGATAAAAAAATTAATGCCTGAATTTCAACTAAGGATTATATGCCACTTGTCTCCATTACACTAGCTAGGAGACAAGGAGGTGAGGTAAGAAGGTTAGTATTTGATTTAGAGTGGCTGGTACCTGCAAGACGGCAAGGGTCTAGGTGGTGGGGTGCACGGGACCTAGGTCAACGTCCTCTCTAAAAGGAGGTAGTGTGTCGAATTGATTGTAGTCTTCCTCATCAACAACATTCTTCACTCCGTCAATCCTTCATTTTCCTTGAAGAACCACGTGGCGCTCCTCCTTGTTAGCCAGGTCCAGGTCCGTTACATAGAAGACTTGCATAACATCATTCGCAAGTATGAATGGTTCTTCTCTATATCCAATGAGTTTTAGTGTACTGTAGTCATGATGTACTTATCGATCTTCATGCCCCATGGGAGTGTGACCCATTGGCATCGGAAAAGAGGAACTCCAACACTTCATAGTCGAGCTCCAATATCTCCTCTACGAATCCGTAGTACGTATCCCTATTTCCATTGCAGTTGTAGGCATTGATACGAACACCGCTATTTTGGTTAGCGCTCTTATTATCTTAAGCTCTCATGTAAAATGTATAGCCATTTATGTCATATCCTTCTTATGCATCACTTGTCTACATATCCAGGCACCAAAATGATCTCGGTGCTCTCACGCTATCCAAGCATCGGACTTCCCTGGGTTTCTGATGCGTAGCATCTTTTGGTGTTCTTCGACATATGGGTCCACTACAATTGATTGTTGCATAACTAAGAAATGTGCTTGCGTGAATGAATCGGTGTTGTTAGTGCGGAATGAGTTTGCACCTATCGTCACTTTCACCTGTAGCTTCCCCTCATGGTGAGATACATGCACACAAATCAATTTGAGATTCATGTAGTCGACGATGACCTCCTTGGTTCCCTAGCCTTCAGCCATGCAGCCTTTTGGCCGATTTTGGTTACGAACATATTTCTTCAGAACTCTCGAATGGGTACACCTGATGTAGAAACACGGGCAAAGAATCCATATCTCTATCACAATGTGACCAATGAGATGCACCATGATATCAAAAAACGATGGAGGGAACAATGCCTCAAGCTGGGATAGAGTCTCGACCACATCTTCTTACAGGTTATCTAGCTTGATCGGATTGATGGCCTTCTGTGATATCGTGTTGAAGAATGAACATAGCTTTATGATTGGGTTCCAGACCTTCGGTGACAGAATATCTCTAATTGCAATTGGAAGCATCTGTGTCATCATCACATGACAATCATGAGACTTCATGCCACTTAATTTCAAATATTTCATGTTTACTAGTCTCTTTATATTGGTGGAGCAACCAGATGGAACTTTGATTCCAAGCAAGCACTTGCACATTGCAATTTTCTCTTCCTTGCTCACACTGTAGCTAGCGGGACCAAGATATTTGTGGCCTTCTTCCATATCTTCGGGATGTAGATCCTGTCTAAGTTTCAAACATTTTAGGTCCTTCCATGCTTGGAGTGTATCCTTTGTTTTGCCAGGTATGTCTAGTAATGTACCAATCAAGCTATGACACACATTCTTCTCAATGTGCGTGACATCAATTGCATGTCGAACCACCAAATCCGGCCAATAAGGTAAGTCATAAAAAACAGATTTCTTTTTGAACATAGGAGCTCTAAGATTAGATTTCGGAACCAGTGTACTCCCGTGTCCCTTTCCAAGGAAAACCCTAAGTCTCTTTACCATCTCATATACCTATCTCCCAGTGCGATGGTTAGGAGGTGATCGAGTCACAACTTTCCCATCAAAAGCTTTCTTGTTGCTGCGGTACAGGTGATCCTTGCAAAAAAATATACAATGACTAAGGTACAACATTTTTTGGCTATTCTTTAGCCACAAGCTCTCTATTTCTTCCAAACAATACACGCATGCACTTTAGCCTTTGACAGTCTAGCCCGATAGGTCTTCCAAACAATACACTCATGCACTTTAGCCTTTGACAGTCTGGTCCGATAGGTTTCCAAGGGCTGGCCAATCCTAGATTGTTATGAACAACATTGCTAAGTTCTCTCATTTGTATGCATCCAATACCTGCACATCATCATTCCAGAGTATTACAAGATCTTCCATTAATGATTTCAGTATACATCGATATCGTTACCAGGCTGCCTTGGCCATGGTATCAGCACTAGCATCATAATGTACTTCTACTTCATACACAACCAAGGAGGAAGGTTGTAGATACATAGAGTCACATGCCAAGTGCTATGACTACTACTCATGTTGCAAAATGGATTCATTCCATCCGTACTCAACACAAATTTTATATTCCTCACATCTTCTGCAAATGGCTCCTTGTATTTTCTATTGATTTTTCTCCACTGCATATAATCAGTAGGGTGTCTTAGCATTCCACCATCCTTGCACTCCTTGGCATGCCACCGCATCAATTCGGCATGCCTTTTGTCGCGAATAAATGCTCCAAACAAGGGATTATAGGAAAATACCACATGACCTTGACGTGAGGCTTTTTATTCTTTCCTTCACCATCAATATCATCATGGTTCCGCTTGAACCATGATGCACCACACACGGGACATGTTTCCAAATCTACATGCTCTCTGTGATACAACATGCAATCGTTTGGACATGCATGTATTTTCTGCACTTCCAACCCCAATGGGCACACAACCTTCTTGGCTTGGTATGTTTTTTTTGGCAGCATATTTACCTTTGGAAGCAGTTTCTACAAGAATAGTAACAACTCTGTGAAGCTTGTATCAGACCCCCTGTTGCTTGCCTTCAATTGTAGCAGTGAAAGAACGGTACGCAACTTTGTGTGCTCCTTCTCGCAGCCCGGGAACAATGGTGTTTTAGAGTCCTCTACCATATGCTGGAACTTTTGAAATTCTCTTCATTCGTGAAGCTCCTCTCCCCATCACGTAAATCTTCTCCAGATCATTGGCGTTGGTGTCGATGTTGGCCAACATCTCCTCTAGATCATCATCGACCAACGTATCTCCGGTAGGTGGCATATTGGTTTATTCATTAGGCGTCATATTGGTGCAGAAGTCTTCGTCTTATTTACCAATGTATTGCCCTTCCTGTACGATCTCAGTTTTACCGTGCTTGGTCCAATGAGTATAGCCAGGCATAAATCCCCTTTGACTCAAGTGGGAATGTACCATTTGGGTGGTGAAAAACTACTTCTTATTCTCACAATCGACACACATTCAATACATGTATTCAGACTCTATATTTGACTTGTGCACCGCAACTTATACTAGGAAACAATCCATGCCGTTCTTGTACTCTGCGCTCACACGGCACGCATCATACATCCGTCTTCTGTCCATCTAGAATTATATCATTATTGTAAATTCAAATTCATAATATCTAGAAGATTTTTGTGATCACCAACAAATAAATTACAACATCATCTCCTACCAACAATTGGCTTGGGTTGGAGGAGCCACCTTTTGCATGGTTTCCCATCTGCTTCCTGATGAGCCCATGGCTCCTTCAGATACGATCAATACCATTAATATTTCTCAAATCATACAAGGTCCAATTACAAGAGCACGTGCGTGATAGTTAAACCACCATGTGAACTTGTTCCTTGCTGTCCATGCTTCCTTGGATGTATTACTACTAAATTATTATGATGTTTTATTTCTTAGGAATGTGGGAGAAGCACGACAACCTTACCCGGACAGCAACCCTCGAGGGCCAAGTCTACTCGGACTCGAGGCTGAGCTCTAGTTATGGTCGAAGTCGTGGTCATGGTCGTGGTCGAGTCTTAGGACAACACATCAGTAAAACGGCCATAACTCTCTCATTCGAACTCCATTTTAGGTGATCTTGGACATTCTGGAAAGCCTACGATGATGCCTTTCCAATGCATATGAGCTCGAACAAATATTCCTTATAGTATAGTCAGGGTCAAATGAATAATGTGTTGCATCACCATTTCAGACCTTATCAGGTCTTATAATCGTGTCGGAGTTGGAGTCCAGGTTGTGCATGCCTCTCTTCCCATAGCTGCACAACCCTAGGTTTACCTCCTCATGTTCCCCTATATCTACACGGTAGCCATCATAGTTTAGGCCTAGGTTTAGCTTAGATTATTCTATTTTAGACAATTTTGTCGTTTATCAGTTTGTTGAACCCCAATTCGAGTGCTTCATTCGTAATCAGCAATATTCAGATTGCATCTACCTGTTCTTGCTTGTGTTCTTGATTTTCTTGCATGAAAAGCTTTCTTGGTGAGGCCAACCACGTCTTAGCATGGTTGATAACCATGGAGTATTGGTGTAGTGGTTGTGAGGGTTCTCGATCTGTCCTAGATGGAGCCTGAAGGTCTTCAACGTCGAAACTCCATCAATCGACTTATCATACTACCTTCGGAAGATCAGGCAAATGCACATCAAGTGGTTTCAGAGCCAGGTTTCCCATTAGGTAATTTCAGTTACCCCTTTTGTTTTGTCGAGTTCCATTACCTAGAGTCTAGAAAATTGCCCCATAAAAAAAGGATTTAGATCTTAGTTTTCCGCTGTCCAAACCACTTTCGGCCCTTGTTTTTAGTTTTCACGTTACTGTGTTTGAGTCAATCATCGGTGTCTTTATTCCTGGTCGAGTCATCGTGTTCTAGTTTCTAGCATCGAGTCTTTGGTAATTTAGTCATGGAGTTACTCAGCTTGCCCTAGTCTTCTATAGCGGAGTTTGTGCCCCTGCTCGAGGTCTCGACCAGTTGATCCGACCACCCACTCAGGGTCCTGATCAGTCACTCTGACCACCCACTTGAGGTCTCGACCAGTGACCTCGACCACCCACTCGGGGTCAACCAGCTAGTTGTTGGGACCACCTAGTTGGATTCACCCACATTCTCAGAACCGACCACCTAGTCAGAGTCACCCACCTTCTCGGATCCGACCACCATAGCCGAAATAGAGGTAGCCAAAGTTCAGAGAGAGAGTATCTTTTTATTATCTTTTTATTACCTTTTTATTACCTTTCATACTGTCAGGTATTGCGTAGCCTCAGTAGTGTAGTTGCCATGTATCAAGGACTTCTTCGGGAGTGTAACAACCTAAAATTCAATTTTTCCAATAATTTAAAATTTTGTTAGAAATTTAATAGGTGTTGCAATTTTGTTCTTTAGAAGAAATTAATTCTAAATTTAGATTGACATGGTTATATAAGGTTGTTGCATTCATGCCATCTTAATTGCAATAGGTTTTCATGCGTGAAAAAAGTTTGCAAAAATTCACTAGAAAGCGCTCGTTTAAATCCACTTTTGAAAATTGTTCAAAATCTAAAATGAAAAGCAATTCGAAATTGGAAAAATTCTGTTGGGCTGAGTCTCTCTCCGGCCCACTTCTAACCACCCCCACCTCTCTTTTCTTCTCCTCCTGAGCGGCCCGTGCCACTTTATCCGTGCCGGCCCATTAAGACCGAGCCAGCCTGCCTCTTGCCTGAGCTGGCTCCAACCCGCTTTCTTCCGCCGCCAGGTGAGCCCGGCCCGAGCCGCGGCTGCCCTTCCTCTTCCTCCCGCCGCTCGACCCCAGCGCTCATTTCAAATCTGAGCCTCCCTGTGCCTTAATTCTTCAATCAAGTCACATGGCCGTGATCCCCTCCCTCCCCTCTCTTGATTTCGGCCATTTCCCCCTTCATTCTCCTCTCTTAAGTATGGAAATCGACGCTTTATTACCAATTAGGGTACCGGCCATCTCTCCCAAATCCGACCCCTCCTCTCCCTCCCTCACGCATATAAGCTCCCCATCATCTCCATTGTGAGGTTCCCCACCCGTTCCACCCTTTGTCGCCAGTAAGGTGATCGCTGGCACCCAAATTCTCCATGGCCGAACCATTTTTGACCTCGTCTTGGCCTTTTCGGTCTCGCAGGACCTCAAGCATCGCATCTCGACCCTTCTCAGAGCTCCTCCCGCCGTCGAACGTCGCCGCACTGAGCTCCAAGTGCCGCCACCCCTTCTTCTCCGTTTTCGGCCACTTTCGGAGCTCCTCTGCCACCGTCGAGCCCTCAGTGATGATCCCCTTCCCCTCCTCTCTCGTTTGCGCCAAGTGCCATTGCAATCCGTGCTTGTTTGCGCCGATCCGGCGAAGCTTCGGCCACCCTGCCGTTCGTGCCAGCGCCGCTGGCTGAGCCGTCCACTGCCCCCTTTTAAATCTTGGCTACCGGTCTCTAATCTGACTGCTAGGATTAGAGGGCTGCATAAATCCCAGACTGCCGGACTGGGCCAGTTTAAATCCCGACAGTCTGATCCTCATCCAGCGGCCTAAAATAGATACCCCTTCATCTTTATGTTTTTGGTCCACCGTGGACCCGTGGACCTCCAGGCTGTGGTCCACAAGGTCCATGCACCTATTCCATGGAATTTTCAACAGCAAAATAAATCAGTAAATGTTTTATTGCATCATAAATGCACTTTTTCAGTATAAAAACAATTCAGTATTTCTGTGTAAATCAAGTAAAATTTGCAAAGTAGCCCCCATAACTTGAAAAGCTTATAACTTTTTACTCGTAGCTCCGATTTAGTTGATTTTCGCGCCCATATGTTTGTAGCGGCATGTAGAGTCTTTTTATAGGGTTTTTAATCTAGATTTAGCACTATTTGGTATACTGTTCTTAGGATTTCCTTTATGTGTGCTTTTTTCGTATGTCGATTAGGAGCTGAGCAGTTCGGCAATCTTCAAGACCAAGCTTTCGAAGATTTTGAGCAACACTCCATGAAGGCAAGTGTTCTCGAACATTTTGTCCCTGTTTTAGGATTTTCAGG
Source organism: Phragmites australis (assembly GCF_958298935.1). NCBI lineage: Eukaryota > Viridiplantae > Streptophyta > Magnoliopsida > Poales > Poaceae > Phragmites > Phragmites australis. The sequence goes on along the minus strand of NC_084941.1, from coordinate 15,403,285 downwards.
TGTAGTTTTTATCCTTCAATATGCATGCTTGCCTAAATAGGAAATCCCATGTTAGGGTTTATTAGTTTTGAATCAATATTCCTTGTCTCCGTTATTTCACCATGAGATAAAATGGGTAGTGTATGCTAGTGTAGTCATGGTTCGGAAAAATGTTAATCTTGACTAATGAATTATGGAACAAGAATCGAGAAAGGGTAATTGTGTAGCAACATGGTATAGGGATCCCATTAGAATGGTTGTCAATGTTGGTGCGGGAATGCACGTGTGCCAGTAGTGCACAGTTGGTTGTGCTTGTTCCTCTGTGGGGTAATAAGGACCGGTTCTTGAACATGTAACCAAGTTAGTTTCGCATAACCACTAGGCCTAAATAGGTACGGCCTGGCCAATTAATTAGCCACCCCTCTGGTTCTGTGGGCACTGTTGGACGGTTATGTGGCACAAGAGGGGGCCTCTGTAGCGATGGAATCGTCTATTAGCGGTGAAACCTCAGTGGGTGCCTGCAGGTTAGTCGGAGCTTTGTAAAGGCCTTGTAGTGAGACCTCGACTCCACACCCCAGAAGTGTGAAGCAACACGGGAATCACGACTTGTAGGGAAAGTTGTGCAAACTCTACCAAGTACAAACTGATTGATCAACCGTGCTCACGGTCAAGAGCGAACTTGGACTTCTTCAGGATTAGTTGGAATCAGGGTTTGGTCAAGTTGGTTGGGTAGCCGGGTAATGGAATTACCTGGTGAGTCTTGGTAGTTGGATGAAATCCGATTAGTCTAACATTGGGCCGTGTTTCAGTTGCGGCAATTTCAGGCATCTTGCCAACAAGTGCCCCAAGATGTAGCAAGGCCAAGCATCGACTTAGGGCAACAATCAGCCACAGCCTCGCCAAAACACGATGCATGGTCGAGTTAACCATGTTGCAGTGAAGGAAGCCCAGGATGCTCCTGATGTAGTGATGGGTATGTTTTCTGCAAACTCTCATCCTGCTACAGTATTGTTTGATTCTGGTGCTACGCATTCATTCATATCATGTCAGTTTGTGAACACATATAAATTGCCAAGAGCATTAATGAAAAATTGGGTGCTAGTTAGTTCTCCTAGAGAAGAAATGGAATCAAGGCATGTATGCCCTAAAATAAGTATATGCATAAGGGGGGTAGACTTTCTTGCCAACCTCATCATTCTGGAGTCCAAGGGTATTGATATCATTCTAGGAATGGACTGGTTGACCAAATACAAAGGAGTCATCGGATGCTACAAAGTCAGTACAGTTGACACATACAGATGGTACTAAGGTGCAGTTTCAAAGCACAACAAAGTTAGCTATCAACGCTAGTTTAAACAAAGCCAATACAGTGGAAGATAGCAGAGTGGTTAGTGAGTTTCCTGACGTCTTCCCGGAGGATTTGCCAGGTATGCCACCTGATCGTGAAATTGAATTCGTCATTGAATTAGTACCTGGAACGGCTCCTATATATAAGAGACCATATAGAATGGATGCCAATCAATTGGCTGAGCTTAAGGAGCAGATCTAAGAGCTACTAGTAGACAAAGGGTTTATCCACCCCAGTTCTTCGCCCTAGGGAGCCCCAGTTATCTTCGTCCCGAAGAAGGATGGTACACAAAGGATGTGTATCTAGCCCTGAATGAAGTAACTATCAAGAACAAGTACCCTCTACCCCGCATTGAAGATTTGAATGATTAGTTGAAAGTAGCATCTATGTTCTCCAAGATCGATCTTTGGTCTAGGTATCATCAACTGAAGATTCGTGCCTCAGATATTCCAAAGACAGCATTTATTACTCATTATGGTCTGTACGAGTACACAATAATGTCATTCAGGTTGACCAATGCTCCAGCCTACTTCATGTATCTGATGAACCAGGTCTTCATAAAGTATTTGGACAAGTTTGTTGTGGTATTTATTGACGACGTTTTGGTTTACTCCAAGAACGAGGAAGAGTACAAGGAACACCTAAGTATGGTATTGCAGAAGCTCAGAGAAAACAAGTTGTATGCTAAATTGAGCAAGTGTGAGTTCTGGTTGAAGAAAGTTCCCTTCCTTGGACACATTATATCAGCAGGAGGTGTGTCTGTAGACCCGTCCAAGGTAAGAGATGTTCTGAACTGGAAGCCACCGCCGAATGTGTCCAAGATCTTCAGTTTTTTGAGTCTAGCAGGATACTATCATCGATTTATAGAAGGTTTTGCCAAGATAGCGAAGCCAATGACAGAACTACTTGAAAAAGGAGCAGAGTTTAAGTGGATAGCTGCTCGAGAAGCTAGTTCAATGAATTGAAGAAAAGGTTGACCTCAGCACTAGTTTTGATCATGCCAGATACTTAGAAGCCATTTTTGGTGTATTGCGATGCGTCCAGACAAGGTTTGGGATGCGTGCTCATGCAAGAAGGTCATGTTGTAGCATATGGATCTCGGCCGTTTAGGAAGCATGAAGAGAATTATCCGACACATGACTTGGAGTTAGCCACAGTGGTTCATGCACTAAAAATTTGGAGGCATTATCTGATTTATCAGAGATGTGAGATCTATTCAGATCATAAGAGCTTGAAGTATATCTTCACTCAATCTAAACCTCAGACAAAGTAGATGGTTAGACCTCATCAAATATTACAATCTGGGAATCAACTATCACCCAGGAAAAGCAAATGTAGTGGTTGATGCCCTGAGCAGAAAATCTCAGTTCAATACCTCTTCAAGAGATGGTGTGTAACACCAAGATAGTTGCAATGGAAATAGACTCGACGCTTGAACAAGATATAAGGAAGGGTTAGCTTGAGGATGAAAAGATTTTGGAAATCAAGCAGCTGATCAAAGTTGGCAAAGCCCTAGATTTCATTGAAGATGAGCAAGGTATAGTTTGGTACAAACACAGGATATGTGTTCCCGACGTAAAAGCTATACGGGATATAATTTTAAAGGAAGCTCATGATTCAACATATTCCATTCACCCAGGGAGTACCAAGATGTACCAATATCTTAAAGATCAATATTTGTGGTACGAAATGAAACGTATAGTAGCAGAATATGTGTCTTTATGTGATATCTGTTAGCGAGTCAAAGCTGAGCATCATAGACTAGCAGGTCTACTACAACCATTGAAAATACCTGAATGGAAGTGGGAAGAAATTAGCATGGACTTCATAGTGGTTCTACCATGAACTCAGTCAAGATATGATTCCATATGGGTTGTGGTTGATCGGTTGACACGGGTAACTCACTTCATTCCAGTTAAAGAATCCTATTGAGGTCCGAAACTAGCTGAGTTGTATATGTCCAGAATTGTGTGTCTGCATGGAGTACCCAAGATAATTATATCAGATCATGGCAGTCAGTTTACCTCACGGTTCTGGTACTGGCTACATGAGTCCATGGACACAAGGTTGAATTTCAGCTCAGCGTATCACCCACAGATGGACGGGTAGACAGAAAGAGTAAATCAAATTCTGGAAGACATGTTGAGAGTATGTGCTTTGAAGAATGGTAATAGTTAGGACAAGAATCTACGGTATATGGAATTCTCGTACAACAATAGTAACCAAGCTAGTCTAAAGATATCTCCTTTTGAAGCCTTATATGGAAGGAAGTGTAGAACCCCGTTGTTCTGGAATCAGACTGGAGAAAGCCAAGTTTTTGGTCCAGAAGCTCTGAGAGAAGCAGAAAGACAAGTGCAAGAGATCAGAGATAATCTGAAAATAGCACAATCAAGGCAGAAGAGTTATGCAGATCATCGACACCGGGAACTTACTTTTGAAGTAGGAGATTTCGTGTATCTCAAAGTATCACCGATCAGAAGTCTATGCAGATTCAAGGTTAAAGGCAAGCTTTCACCTCGGTTTATTGGTCTATACAAGATATTGGGAAGATGTGGAGAAGTAGCTTAACAGCTTGAGTTACCACTTCAACTCTCGGGAGTACATGATGTGTTCCATGTGTCATAGTTAAAGAAGTGCTTAAGAGTTCCCGAAGAACAGTTGCCAGTAGAAGAACTAGAAGTGCAAGAGGATCTCTCATATTCTGAGTATCCGGTCAAGATTCTTGATATGTCAGAACAGGTCACCAGAAATAGGTGAGTCTGAATGTGCAAGGTGCAGTGGAAGCATCACTCAGAAGAAGAAGCAACCTGGGAAAGAGAAGATGATCTGAAGACCGAGTTTTCCCATCTCTTCTTCGATCCTTCCGAATCTCGAGGGCGAGATTCAGCCTAAGGGGGTAGGTTTGTAACATCCTAAATTTCAACTTTTGCAATAATTAAAATTTTGCAAGAACTTAATAGGTGGTTGCAATTTTGTACAATAGGGAAATTAATTTCTAAATTTAAATTGGCTTAGGTTAAATGTTTGTTGCATTCATGCTGTTATACATGCAATAGGGTTTTTATGCGTGGAAAAAGTTTGCAAAATTTTGCTACAAGTCGCCCGTTAAAATCCCTTTTGAAAATTTGTTTGAAATTTAAAAAGAAAAGGTTTTCAGTATTGGAAAAAAGCTCTTGGGCCGAAATCCTTTTCTCCCCAGCCCAATCCTTCTTCCCCTGCCTCTTCTTTTCTCTCCTGTGGGCCACGCCCCTTCTTTCCGTACCGGCCCAGGCCACCGAGCCGTCCCTCCCCACCCTCTCTCTCTGTCAAGCGGGCCTGGCCCAAGCCACCGAGTCGAGCCGCTTACCTACGGCTCGCATTCTTCCTCCTTCGGCCGATCCCCGAGTTGCCCTCAACTCCGCCCGCGCCCAATCGAATTTGAACCACCCCGCACATTTATTCTCCAATCAAAGCACACCACCATGATCCCCCTTCCCAGCCGTTTTCCCCTTTGATTGCATTCTAATTCATTGAAAACCGAAGCTATTATGGCATTTTGGGCCGCCGGCTATTTCTCTCAAATCCGCCCTCTCCTCTCCCTCCCTTGGCTATTTAAGCTCACCTTTGCCTTCATTGCGTCGTTCCCCACCCAAAGCACTCATTTTTCCCTCTCTCTTGCGCACGATTTCGAGCTTGCCGACGTCTCCGCCATAGCCGCTGGTGAGAAGGTCTCCGCCGCCTTATTTCGCCGTGGTGAGCCCCTACTTGACTTCGTGCTTTGCTTCTATGGTGTTGCAGGACCTCTAGGAGTGCAATCCGTCGCTTTTTGGGGCATTTCCCACCACCAGACGCCGTCCCTGCCGAGCTCCAAGTGCCACCACCCCTCCTTCTCCATCGTCGGCCGTCTCTGGAGCCTCTCCACCGCCGATGAGCTCGCTGTGAGAACCCCTTCCCCTCCTCTCTCTTTTACACCAAACCCCGTGGAGATCCAAGGTCGTATGCGCATTAATTAGCCACCCCTCTTATTATGTGGGAACCATTGGACGGTTATGTGCACAAGAGGGGGCCTTTGTAGCGATGGAATCATCTGTTAGTGGTGAAACCTCAGTGGGTGAATTCAGGTTAGTGGGAGCTTTGTAAAGGCCTTGTAATGAGACCTCGACTCCACAACCCATAAGTGTAAAGTCACATGGGAATCACGACTTCTAGGGAAAGCTTTTGTGTGTTTTCCCCGGTATTTTGTTTAGGAGCTAAGCAGTCCGGTAATCTCCAAGACCAAGCTTCTAAGGATTTTGAGCAACCCTGCATCGAAGGCAAGTGTCCTTCAACATTTTGCCCCTATTTTAGGATTCATGCGTAGATGTTTATTCTTCAAATGCATGGTTGTCTAATTTGAAATCCTATGTTAGGGTTTACTAGTTTTTGAATGACTATTCGTTGTCACCGTTGTTAAGTCATGATACAAAATGGGTAGAATATGCTAGTGCAGTTGTGGATGAAAACAAATGTTAATATTGACTAATGATTATGCAACAAGAATCGGGAAAGGTAATTTTGTAGCAACATGGTATAGGGATCCCAACAGAATATTTGTTTGATGATGGTGCGGGAATGCACGTGTGCCGGTAGTGCATAGTTGGTTGTGGTTGTTCCTATGTGGGGTCCTAAGGACCGGTTCATGAACATGTAACTAAGTTATTTCCGCACAATCACGAGACCTATATGGGTACGGCCTGGCTAACTAATTAGCCACCCCTCTGGTTCTATGGGCACCGTTTGCAGCAATGTAATCGTCTGTTAGCGGTGAAACCTTAGTGGGTGCCTGCAGGTTAGTGGGAGCTATGTAAAGGCCTTGTAATGAGACCTCGACTCCACTCCCCGAAAGTGTGAAGCATCACGGGAATCACGACTCGTGGGGAAACCTGTGCAAACTCTGCAGAGTATCAAATGGGTCGATCAGCCGTGCTCACGGTAAAAGCAAACTTGGACTTCTTCAAGATTAGTTGGGATCAGGGTTGGTATGTTGGTTAGGTAGCCGGGTGATGGAATTACTTGATGAGTCTTGGAAGTCGGAGGGAATCCGATAAGTCATTTCTTTTTGTTATAGTTGAGTCTTCACCTAGTAAATTGGATGCCTAATGTTGATGTCATAGGTCATAGTTGCTTAGTGCAGTTAACCTGTGTCTATCCTTTCCTTAACTTGAGCCCCATAGCATATTTTCTCTACACTTGCGGAGTACATTTTGTACTCACTCCCGTTGTCTCTCTTCTTGCATTCTACCACTATTCAGAAGTCGTCTTTGATGCTGCAAACTTCGACGAGGATGACTTCGACCCAGAGTTGCTGTTCTAGGCTGGTGTGCCCCTGGTCGAGGCTTGTGGAAGATGGTGGCCCCGCTAAAGCTGAAGACGTCTTTTTAGTTCCACTGTGTTTTATTTTAGACGCTCAGGTCCCTTTGTAATAAGTTATATATTGTTGTAATTTTGGCATTGTGATGATATACTGATGATGTAGCACATGTATGGAAACTTGATCCTGGCATACATGTGTTGTGCCCGGTTTTGTTCCTTTAAAACTGGGTGTCACAGAAGTGGTATCAGAGACATGTTGACCGTAGGATGCAGCCTAGATAGAAAGGGCGTACTAAGGACCTATGTTTGTACAAACTAATTTTGTAAAGTTGTTTCCCTTCAGTTTTTCCTCTCCTTGTCTATTGCTCTTTACAAAACTGTTACTAATTTTCTGTCTTCTTGAAAATTTTAGATGGCTCCTTGAAGATCACTCCACGTAAGCGCGTGTTGGTTCTTGAGGTGGAGATCCCTGTTGGTGCAATATGGAGGCACCAACACCCAGCTAAGTTCTACTCCGACGGACAGCTTGCTGGCTACTTCACCCGCACGCTGTGATACCTGCTCCAGGGACTTGCTCCCTTGATGCTCCACTCTTCAATGGAGTCAGAGTCCCACTTGGAGGCCGTGGTTACTCCTGGTCAGTGGAGGTGACCATGTTCAAGAAGCCCTCTGACGACGGTCTTCGCCGAGTTCACATCGCCACCGCCCTTAGAGCTACGTTTGAGGCAGGGATTGAGGACACTGCTCACCAGGCTCTGGCTGTTCTCTACAGGGAGAACAGACAGAACCTCTGCAACACCTAGTTCAGGTCCGCCTCACTGCCACCCTGTACACCGAGCTGGGCAGAGCACTCGACGAGCTGGAGGATATGCACCAGCGCCACGCCGAGCATGAGCAGATGATTCGCGAGCTGGAGATGCTATTGGAGGACCCCCGACAAGCTCCCTCACCCTGAGTAGGCTTCCCCAGCACCTGTGGCTACACCAGCCCGCTCCCCTCCGTGCAATAAGCTCCGTTAGGCAGATGCAGCAGGCCCTTCAGGCACAGCAGGCGAAGAGCAGAGTTGAGCTAGGAGGATGTCCCTAGCTGAATAAATCGTTTAGTCTCGTGTGTTGTTTGTGCTAGTGTGTGTTTGTGTTTGAGTCTGTAGTGTGAACCTTGTTATGAGTTGGATCTTTGAATGAGCATTGGTGTGATGTGGGGGTTTCCCCTCTATATTGCATCAGTTAATATTATAATAATAGTTGGGAGTCCTTTCTTTCTGTTCTTTTCTATTCTTGTCTTGTTTTTCCACCCTTGCTTTTCTCTTATGTTCCCTCACTCGTACCCTGGCGACCAATAGATGGTGAACACCACGTGCAATAACAATGTCAACAACGACACCAACAACAACGTCAACAACAACGACATTGACAATGTCAATGACAATGCCAATGACAACGCCACCAACCAGTGCAATCTTCCACCCCTGCCACCTCTGATGGATGCCAATCAAGTGATGACCATCCTCCAAGGTTTGGTTCAGGTTATCAATCAGCAACCCCAAGCTCAACAAGCACCACCACTGCAACCGCAGTCCAGGCTCAGGACTTTCTTGAGCACTCAGCCACCCACTTTCTCTCAGGCAGTGAAGCCCATGCAGGCAGATGACTGGCTAAAGACCATAGAAGGCAAGCTACAGATAGCTTAGTGTTAGGGAAGGGAGAAAGTTCTCTTCGCATCCCATCAACTGATTGGACGAGCTCAAGAGTGGTGGACAACTTACACTACCACTCATGGGAATCCCTAGGAAATCACTTGGGTAGAGTTCTAGGATAACTTCCGTGCACACCATGTCCCCAATGGTGAAGTAAAGCTAAAGTGGAGGGTGTTCCTTAGTCTGAAGCAAGGACCCATGGCAGTAAGGGAATACCTCACCAAGTTTACCCAACTCTCTCACTACACCCCCAATGACGTGGATACGAATGAAAAGAAACAAGATTGCTTCCTGGAGGGTCTCAACACTAGTTTATAGTATGCCCTCTCAGCCAATGAGTATCCCAATTTCCAGAAGCTGGTGGATAGAGTGTTCATCATTGAGAAGAAACGTCAGAACCTGGGAGAAGAGCGCAAGTGTAGTCTACAGGGTCAGTTTTCTGGCAGTAACACCGGCCCAGCTTTAACCCTCCTGCCACTGGCCCTATGTTCCACTATGGAGGGTAGAATCAGCAGCAGAGGCCACCATAGAAGATGCCAAATTAGGTTGCAGGATCATACAAGTCGCCTGTATAGTAGCAACAATAGCAGTAGTCTCGCCCCAACCTCCAGCAACAGCAGCGACCCAACACTAACAACCGACTCAACAGCAGAACCGCGTAGGTCAGGGGTCAAGCAACGTTGGCCCGTGTTTTAGTTGTGGCAACTTTGGGTACCATGCCAACAAATGCCCCAAGAAGTAGCAAGGCCAAGCACAGTCCCAGGGCAACAATCAGCAGCAGCAACCTTGGCAAAATGCGATGCATGGTCGTGTAAAACCATGTTGCGGTAGAGGAAGCTCAGGATGCTCCTGACGTAGTACTGGGTATGTTTTCTGCCAACTCTCACCTTGCTACAGTATTGTTTGATTCTGGTGCTACGCATTCTTTCATATCATCTCAGTTTGTGAATGCATATAAATTGCCAAAGGCCTTAATGAAAAATCAGGTGCTAGTTAGTTCTCCCGGAGGAGAAATGGAATCAAGGCATGTATGCCCTAAAATAAGTATATGCATAAGGGGGTAGACTTTCTTGCCAACCTCATCATTTTGGAATCCAAGGGAATTAATATCATACTAGGAATGGACTAGTTGACCATGTACAATAGAGTCATTGGGTGCGCTAAAAGTCAGTACAGTTGACACACACAGATGGTACCAAGGTGGAATTTCAAGCCACAACAGAGTCAGCTATCAACGCCAGTCTTAACAAATCCAATGCATTGGAAGATAGAAGAGTAGTCAGTGAATTTCTAGACGTCTTCCCGGAGGATTTGCCAGGTATGCCACCTTATCATAAAATTGAGTTCGTCATTGAATTAGTACCCGGAATGGCTCCTATATACAAGAGGCCATATAGAATGGATGCCAATCAGTTGGCAGAGCTCAAGGAGCAAATCCAAGAGCTACTAGACAAAGGGTTTATCCGCCCCAGTTCTTCGTGCTGGGGGAGCCCCAGTAATCTTCGTACCAAAGAAGAATGGAACCAAAAGGTTGTGTATAGATTATCGAGCCCTGAATGAAGTAACAATCAAGAACAAATATCCTCTACCCCGGATTGAAGATCTGTTTGATCAGTTGAAAGGAGCATGTGTGTTCTCCAAGGTCGATCTTCGGACTGGGTATCATGAATTGAAAATTCGCGCCTCGGATATTCCAAAGACAGCATTCGTTACGCGGTATGGTCTATACGAATACATGGTAATGTTGTTCGGTTTGACCAATGCCCCAGCTTATTTCACGTATCTGATGAACAAAGTCTTCATGGAGTACTTGGAGAAGTTTGTCATGGTGTTATTGATGATATCCTGATTTACTCCAAGGATGAGGAAGAGCACGAGTAACATCTAAGGATGGTATTGCAGAAGCTCAAAGAAAACCAACTGTATGCAAAACTGAGCAAATGTGAGTTTTGGTTGAAGGAAGTTCCCTTTCTTATTCACATTATTTCAGCAGGAGGTGTGTCGATGGATCCATCCAATGTAAAGGATGTTCTGAACTGGAAACCACCGCCGAATGTTTCGGAGATCCAAAGTTTTCTTGGTTTAGAAAGTTACTATTGCCGGTTTATAGAACATTTCTCCAAGATAGCGAAGTCAATGACAAAACTATTAGAAAAAGGAGCAGAGTTCAAGTGGACAGCCGCTCGAGAAGCCAGTTTCAAATAGTTGAAGCAAAGTTTAACCTCAGCTCTAGTTTTGATCATGCTAGATACTCAGAAGCCATTTTCTGTATATTACGATGCATCTCACCAAGGTTTGGGTTGTGTGCTCATGCAAGAGGGTCATGTAGTAGCATATGCATCCAGACAGTTAAGGAAGCATGAAGAGAATTACCCGACACGTGAACTTGGAGCTAGCTGCAGTGGTTCACGCACTCAATATGCGGAGGCATTATCTGATATGTCAAACATGTGAGATCTATTCAGATCATAAGAGCTTGAAGTATATCTTCACTCAACTAGATCTTAACCTCAGACAACGCAGATAGCTAGAGCTTATCAAAGACTATAATTTGGGAATCAATGATCACCGAGGAAAACAAAACGTAGTGGCTAATGCCCTAAGCAGAAAATCTCAGATCAATGCAATAACTCTTCAAGAGATGAGTCCCGAGCTATGCAAGGAGTTTGAGAGGATGAATCTGGGTATGGTGTGCAACACCGAGATAGTTGCGATGGAAATTGACTCAACGCTTGAACAAGATATAAGAAAGGGTCATCTTAAGGATGAAAATATTTTGTAAATCAAGCAGCTTATTAAAGTTTGCAAAGCCCCAGATTTCTCTAAAGATGAGCAAGGTATAGAGTGGTACAAGCACATGATTTGTGTTCCGGACATAAAAGCTATTTGGGATACAATTTTAAAGGAAGCTCATGATTTAGCATATTCTATTCACCCAGGGAGTACCAAAATGTATCAGGATCTTAAAGATCAGTATTGGTGGTACAAAATGAAACGGGCAGTAGCAGAATATGTGGCTTTGTGTGATATCTGTCAGCGAGTCAAAGCTGAGCATCAAAGACCAACAGGATTTCTACAGCCATTAAAAATACCTGAATGAAAGTGGGAAGAAATAAGCATGGACTTCATAGTGGGTCTAGCTGAGTTATATATGTCCAAAACTAGCTGAGTTACAAGAATTGTGTGTCTGCATGAAGTACCCAAGATAATTTTATCTACTTGAATCCATGGATACGAGGTTGAATTTCAGCTCAGCATATCACCTGCAAACTGACAGACAAACAGAAATAGTAAACCAAATCCTCAAAGACATGTTGAGAGCATGTGCATTGAAGAATGGTAATAGTTGGGACAAGAATCTGCCGTATACAGAAATTCTTATACAATAACAGTTATCAAGCTAGTCTCAAGATGTCTCCTTTTGAAGCCTTATATGGAAGAAAGTGTAAAACCCCGTTATTCTAGAACCAAACCGGGGAAAGCCAAGTTTTCGGTCTAGAAGTTCTGAGAGAACCAGAAAGACAAGTGTAAGAGATCAGAGATAATTTGAAGACTGCTCAATCAAGACAAAAGAGTTATGCAGATAATCGATGTAGGGAACTGACTTTTGAAGTAGGAGACTTTGTGTATCTCAAAGTATCATCAATCAGAGGTCTATGTGGATTCAAGGTCAAAGGCAAGCTTTCACCTCGGTTTATTGGTCCGTACATGATATTGGGAAGACGAGGAGAAGTAGCTTACCAGCTTGAGTTACCTCCTAAACTCTCAGGAGTGCACGATATTTTCCACATGTCGTAGTTGAAAAAGTGCCTGTGAGTTCCCAAAGAGCAGTTACCAGTAGAAGAACTGGATGTGAGAGAAGATCTCTCCTACTCAGAATATCCAGTCAAGATTCTTGATATGTCAGAACGGGTCACTAGAAACAGGCGAGTCCATATGTGCAAGGTATAATGGAAGCATCATTCAGAAGAGGAAGCGACTTGGGAAAGAGAAGATGATCTAAAGACCGAGTTTCCCCATCTCTTCTTTGATCCTTCCGAATCTCGAGGGTGAGATTCAACCTAAGAGGGCTAGGTTTGTAACAACCTAAAATTCAATTTTTGCAATAATTTAAAATTTTGTTAGAAATTAATAGGTGTTGCAATTTTGTTGTTTAGAAGAAATTAATTTCTAAATTTAAATTGACATAGGTATATAAGGTTGTTGCTCATGCCATCTTAGTTGCAATAGGTTTTTATGCGTGGAAAAAGTTTGCAAAAATTCACTAGAAAGCGCACATTTAAATCCTCTTTTGAAAATTGTTCAAAATCTAAAAACAAAATGCAATTCGAAATTGAAAAAATTCTGTTGGGCCGAATCTCTCTTCGGCCCACTTCTTATCGCCCCCCCCCCCCCACAACCTCTTTTTTTCTCCTCCTGAGCAGCCCGCGCCCCTTTCTCCGCTCCGGCCCGTTAAGGTCGAGCCGGCCTGCCTCTTGTCCGACCCAGCTCCCTCCCACTTTCTTCCACCTCCAAGTGGGCCCGGCCCGAGCTGAGTTGCTCCACCTGAGCCGTCCGCACCCGAGCCGTGGCTCCCCTTCCTCTTCCTCCCACCGCCCGACCCTGCGTCCCAAATCCCCGCGCCTATTTCAAATCCAAGCCTCCCCGCACCTTAAGTCTTCAATCAAGTCACATGGTTGTGATCCCCTCACTCCCCTCTCTGAATTTTGATTGTTTCCCCTCTCATTCTCCTCTCTTAAGTTTGGAAACTGACACTTTATTGCCAATTAGGCACCAGCCATCTCTCCCCAAATCTGACCCCTCCTCTCCCTCTCTCGTGCATATAAGCTCCCCATCATCTCCATTGTGAGGTTCCCCACCTATTCCACTCTTTTTTCCCTTTCTTTTACGCACGGAATCGAGCCCGCCGCCATCTCCGCCGTTGTCGCCGGTAAGGAGCTCGCCGCCGCCCAAATTCTCCATGGCCGAACCTTTTTTGACCTCGGTCTTGGCCTTTTCAGTGTCGTAGGACCTCAAGCATCGCATCCCGGTGCTTCTCGGAGCTCCTCCCGCCGCCGAATGTCGCTGCAACGAGCTCCAAGTGCTGCCACCCCTTCTTCCCCATTGTCGGCCGCTTCTAAAGCTCGCCCACCACTGCTCAGCCCTCAGTGATGATCCCATTCGCCTCCTCTCTCTTTTGCGCCAAGCGCCGTCGCAATCTGTGCTCGTTTGCGCCGATCCGGCGAAGCTCCGGCCGCCCCACCGCCGTTGGCTACCGCTAGTTGAGCCGTCCGACGTCCCCTTTTAAATCTCAACTACCAATCTCTAATCCGACATCTCAGATTAGAGGGGCACATACCCCTTTGCCTCGGTGCACCATGGACCCGTGGACCGGCCATTAGGCCGTGGTCCACGGGCTCGTAAATCTTTTTCACCGAATTTTCTATTGAAGAATAAATCCATAATTGTTTATGAAATCATAATCAAGGTTTTCCAGTATAAAATTAAATTGGGTTTTTCTATGAAAGTCAACTAAACTTGCAGTTTAGCCCCTAGAACTTCAAAAGCACAATACGTTTTGCTCGTAGCTCCGATTTAGGCGATTTTTAAGCCCAAATGTTCGTACCATCGTGTAGAATCTTTTTATAGGGTTTTTACCTAGTTTTAATACTGTTTGGTGTCTTTGAGTTTTCTTTTGTGTGTTTTTCCCGATATTTTGTTTAGGAGCTAAGCAATTCGGTAATCTCCAAGACCAAGCTTTTGAGGATTTTGAGCAACCCTGCATCAAAGGCAAGTGTCCTTGAACATTTTGCCCCTATTTTAGGATTCATGCATAGATGTTTATTATTCAAATGCATGCTTGTCTAATTTGAAATCCTATGCTAGGGTTTACTAGTTTTTGAATGACTATTCGTCGTCACCGTTGTTAAGTCATGACATAAAATGGGTAGAATATGCTAGTGCAGTTGTGGATGAAAAAAATGTTAATATTGACTAATGATTATGCAACAAGAATCAGGAAGGGTAATTTTGTAGCAACATGGTATAGGGATCCCAACAGAATGGTTGTTTGATGATGGTGCGGGAATGCACATGCACCGGTAGTGTACAGTTGGTTGTGGTTGTTCCTGTGTGGGGTCCTAAGGACCGGTTCTTGTACATGTAACTAAGTTATTTCTAGACAACCACGAGGCCTATATGGGTACGGCCTAGCCAACTAATTAGCCACCCCTCTGGTTCTGTGGGCACAGTTGGATAGTTAAGTGGCACAAGAGGGGGCTTCTACAGTGATGTAATCGTCTGTTAGCGGTGAAACCTAAGTGGGTGCCTGCAGGTTAGTGGGAGCTATGTAAGGGCCTTGTAGTGAGACCCTGACTCCACTCCACGGAAGTGTGAAGCAACATGGGAATCATGACTCATGGGGAAAGTTGTGCAAACTCTGCAGAGTATCAAACTGGTCAATCAACCATGCTCACGATCAAGAGCAAACTTGGACTTCTTCAATATTAGTTAGGATCAGGGTTGGTATGGTTGGTCGGGTAGCCAGGTGATGGAATTACCTGGTGAGTCTTGGTAGTTGGAGGGAATCCGATGAGTCATTCCTTTTTGTTATAGTTGAGTCTTCACCTAGTAAATAGGATGCCTGATGTTGATGTTATAGGTCATAGTTGCTTAGTGCAGTTAACCTGTGTCTATCCTTTCCTTAACTTGAGCCCCATAGCACATTTTCCCTAGACTTGCGGAGTACATTTTGTACTCACTCTCGTTGTCCCTCTTCTTGCATTCTACCGCTGTTCAGAAGCCGTCTTTGATGTTGCAAACTTCGACGAGGATGACTTCAACCCGGAGTTGGTGTTCTAGGCTGGTGTGCCCCCAGTCGACGCCTGTGGAAGACGGTGGCCCCGCTGGTGCTGAAGACCTCTTTTTAGTTCTACTGTGTTTTATTTTAGACCCTCGAGTCCCTTTGTAATAAGTTATATATTGTTGTAATTTTGGCATTGTGATGATACACTGATGATATAGCACATGTATGAAAACTTGATCCTTGTATACATGTGTTGTGCCTGGTTTTCTTCCTTTAAAACTGGGTGTTACAAGACCCCAAACGAACCTATGTATTATCCAGTCAAATTCACCAGCGACACATCCCGTCCTCGCATTCTTAAATAGGCAAACATGGGGGGCCCCCTGCTCCCACACGTAGTCTCCACTTTGAAAAATTCACGTGGCAAGAGGACTCATCAAACTCATCATCAAGAAGACCGAAGGATCTAAATCAGCCTTGGCACAGACTTCGGAGTGTGTCATCTCCACTGACACCTCTACGGCCTCTGGTCCTGATACCGTCTGTACCAACTCATTAGGCTCCAAAGCGTGTCTCCTCTGACAATACATCTTCGATCTTCGGCCTCGATGATGGCCACACCACCAACCTCTACATAATGCTCCCTCAGGACATTGGAGACTCCCTCCCTCAATGTCTCCTCTAAACATGTCTAATTATGCTATCAGCCTTGAGCTCCACCATCGACGCCCACATCTCTTGTTGAGGAACTCTTCAAAGGCAAGGGGTCATGTTCGAGCATCTATGTTACTATACCAGGTTGGAGTTGGTTTTCCTCTACATCCTGTCACCCCTACGAACATCGGGGCCAGTGGATGTGGGTGTACTGTTGGGGGACATAGACCAGCCTACGAATAATGGTTAAGGATCGCTATCAAAGGTCCCTCCAGAGCCTTCAGTCTCCGGACTCTCAGCAGGAGGCCTGGCCTCTGGAGGCTATGGACCCCTTTGGACCCACCCCTCCAATGGCTATGTGGCCTTCTCAAAGCTCAAAGATGCAGTAGGTCTCTAGAGATAATATCAGGGAAGAAAGGACACCCCCTACAACCGACCTAACACGAAGTGATGGGCAATTAATGCTGGTGCAAGTGGTGCTTATCCTGACACTCCAGTATAATGGAGATCATCCTGACACCTCTGGTAGTGCGGCGCCAGGCCACAATTGGTGACTGACTCACCCCTTAGGGTTCCTTGTACCACAATAGTTGCTATGGTAGATATTTGTCTTCTATGTCGGGTTAAAAGTGGTTATCCAGGATAAAGCCATGTAATTCGGCCAGATCCTAGATATTTGTACATGGTGATAACTTGTACTACAAGATATGTACAACCCTATAAAAGGAGGGCCATGGTCATCTAAGGGGAGGGAGAGAACAGATGGACACAAACACAAAGACATATAGTGATACTCCTCCTAGCCAAATCTTTTCTACTATCAATACATTTGCACAGCCCCTTCCTCTCAAACTTAGTCTCCAAGCCTGAGTCTCCTCATTAGAAGAAAATCTTGCCATACTTGTTAGCGCAAGATGATCTCTTGCTCCAACAGTGGAGGTGGAATCAAAGGGGGAGAAGGAATGAAGTGGGTGCTGCCATGTGATAGTTTGTGAGGGGTAGAGAAAATTCTGATCGAACTATCTATTAGCTCAAACTTGGAGAATGTGGGGAATGGGGCATCTCTGCTGGCTCATTTGATCAGCAGGAAGTGATGTTATGGTATCACTATCGGTTGGTGGATTAAGACGGCAGTGATGAGGGAGCAGGGCATAACTGCTGGCTCAATCCATCGATCGGTAGTGTTGACACTTATCACTACCGGTTCATAAGTTACGATGGCTGATTCTTCACGCGTATCTTACTAACCGGTAGTGATGCCACATCACTGCCGATCCATTAGGAACGACAGTGATGGAACGGCATATAAGCCTGGTTTTGTAGTAGTGGAGGCGTCGCTACAACTGTGGCATTGATTGGGTTGATGACTTGAACTCAAAGCTACTTTTTTTACTTCCATTTTGAGTCAGAAGTTGGAACGTACCTAATTAGGAAGTCAGAACGTACCCAACTCAAAGTTGATCATCTACATCTACTTGAGGAGCACATGAAAGGGATGATCACCCTTATGGCTTTGAGTACTTCCTCTACATCAACAAGAATGACATTAGATTGGTTTGCTCCAACTCTTCTTCTGCTTTGATATGCGTCTAGTGGTAATGGCCAATGGTCCCTTACTCACATGGTTTCCTGGTTGAACGAGGTAAATTTCTTTATTGTGAGCTAGCATAGCCTAGCCATTCCCAACAGGTGGGACAACATTGGCGTTGAGTCTAGGTCATTGGTGTGAAGGGGGGTGGGGTAAGTGCTAGTGTGGGTCAAGGAGGTGGCATTGATGACACGCACAATCCCTAGCAGCGAGGCAATAGGACAAAGGAGACTGGGTTGATGGTGAGAGTCCATGAGGTGGTGACAGCACAGTCAATGAGTAGTGGCAGAATAGGTCAACACAACAATGCGTGGTGTGGAGAAGGTCGGTAGAGCCAAGGATGGCCAACAGATCTTGAAGTTGGGGATGCCACTAGTCGACACAGAGGTGGGAGCGTAGGTTGAACGATGATGGTGGATGTTAGGGCGGTTGTGTGGATGTACCCAACTGTTGAAGATGGGTGGATACAACTAGTTATATTGGGATACCTTATCATTGTTGGTTCTGTGTAGCTCCTCTGGTGACATCCTTCGCCGTTAATTTGAACTCCATCACCTGACTATCCAAAGTGTAGATTTGAGTCGACCGAGCCACTTCTCCTTGTTCATTTGTCTAGTGTGTATAGTCCTCTGATCACCAGACCATTCACTGTGTACAATCACACCAGAGAAGCCATTGCAACCTCTCATGGAAAAAGCTCCGGTATGAGCAACTCCCCATCATCGAACCATCGAGCATGTACAACATTTTCACCTTCATGTGAGAATGTTTTGGCATTTGGTGTTCAAACTCCTACTACAGAGAAATAACTCCTAGAAAATGCTCCGACATGTTTATCACTTCGATGCCAGACCATCCGATGTGTTCTTCAATTTTTCTTCAGAGCCAAAAACATTTCGATGTGTACATTTTACTGAGCACAGGACCATCTGGTGAGTGCAATCTTTTTTAAACTCGTCCAATTCAAACTTTCTTGAGTTCTGCTGCGGTGGCTTCTTCATGTATTGCATCCATGAGATCTACTAAAGCATATACTTGACAAACATGTTACTCGCATTGACTATGTTGTCATTAATCACTAAAATCACAAAGATACCCTAAAAGTATCATCCTCGCTACACTACCCTATATAAACATCCTTCTCTGCCCTTCTTCAACACTTGGCCACTCCCGAGCCACCACACTAATGGCTTAGTTCTTGACCGCAGCCCAATCCCTCTCTAGCCTCCTCCACAACACGACCTCCTACAAATGTCAAAGTCGATGCCACTTCCTCTTCCACCTTGATATTGGCCTCCTCCATTCTGATGACTCGGTTCCTCATGTTGTGCCCTCCCTAGCCTCCACTCTAATCTAGAGTAGATCCATTCACACTTGCTTTTGGTGTAGACAGGTTGGTCAACATTAGCGATGACAACAAAGATGATCTGAATCAGATGTTGCATGATGGGGTGGGGGACTTCACTAGTGAAAAAACCTTTGAAGTGTTCCAACATATGGTTAAGGACTTTGAAACACCATTGTTCCTGATGGGAGTATGCCCAATATTCCAAAAGTAATATGATAAGTTGATTGGTGGAGTTTCTACATTCGTGATCCAAAGGCTCTGACTAGAACAGATCAAAAATCCTCGCAACCACTACACCATTACTATGTTGTTATCAATTGTGCCAATACACAATTGACCTCACCAAGAAGGCTTTTCCTACAAGCGAATCGAGAACACAATTAAGAATAGGTTGATGCAATCTGCATATTGCTAATTACCAATGAAGTACTTGAGTTGGGGTTCCACAAACCAAACAAGCGGTGAAACTATCTAAAATAGAATAATCTAAGAAAAACTTGAGCCTAAACTATGATGGCTATTGCATATATAAGGGGGACATGATGAGGTCAACCTAGGGATGTGCATCCATAGAAAGAGGCATACACAACCTGAACGCTAACCTCGTCACATTTACAGGACTTGACAAGGCCACAACGGTGATGTAGCACCTTATTTTAATGACTCTGATTAACTATAAGTAATCTAAGGATGGTACTAGATCCATTAGAAATGGCTCATCGTAAACTTTCCAACAAGTCCAAGAACACCTCAATTGAACTCTATATGCCAAAGTTATGCCTATTTTATTGACGCCTCAATCGAGCTCGAGTCTGACTAGACTTCGAGTAAACTTTGGAGTTCGATTAGGACTCAACTTGGAGTCTGAGTAGACTTGGCCTTTGAGTGATGATGTCCAGGATGATTCTCCCATATTCCTAAGAAACAAAACATCATAGTGAATTTAGTACTAACCCATCAAAGAAAGTATGAACAACAAGGAATGATTTCACCTGATGGTTTAATTGTTGCACATATGCTCTTGTAATTGGTCATTGTTTCACCTGAGGAGTAGTGTTGCACGTATCTGAAGGAGTGATGCCCTCATCAATTCCCAACCTACAAGAAGGACAACACAAAGTTGCATACCTTGCTTTTCACTGCTACAATTGAAGGCAAGCATCATTTGGTCCAATAAGAGCTTCATAGAGTTGTTACATCTCTTATGGGATGTGCTTTCATGAAGGAACTTGTTGCCTGAAACCACGTACCAAGCCAAGAAGGTTATGGTTGCCTGCTCATTGGGATTGGAAGTACAAAAAATCATACATGTCCCAATGGTCGCATCCAGTATCAAAAATAATATGCGGAGTTCGAGGTGTGTCTAGTGTGCAAAGCATCACGGTACAAGTGAAACAATGATTTTGGGGTGAAGCATAAGAAGAAAAGACCCCCCGCTGAGGTGGTGTGGTATTTTCATATAATCCCTCAGTTAGAGAATTTATTTACAAACAAAAGGCATGCCCAATTCACGCGATGACATATGAAGAGCGTAAGAATGATGGAACGCTAAGATACACAGCTGATGGGCCTTAGTGGAGTAACATCAATAGAAGATACAAAAAGTAATTTTCATATGATGTGAATAATATAAGGTTTTGGTTGAGTACAGATACGATAAATCTTTTTGTCAACATGAGAAATCATCATAGCACTTGACATTTAACTCTTTGTATGTACAACCTTCCTTCCTTCGAAGTTCAGTATAAAGTAGAAGTACATTTTCATGCCACTACTTAACCATGGTCCCATGCAACCTGGCAATGATATTGATGTGTATCTCAAACCATTAGTGGAAGATATTGTAACAATGCGGAACGATGGTGTACGAGTATGGGATGAGTACAAATGAGAGAACTTCATCCTATGCCAATGTTGTTCATAACCAATAATGATTACCCTGCCCTTGGTATCCTATCAGGACAGACTCTAAAAGGCAACAAATCCTATGCACAATACTTGGATGAAACAATGAGTATGTGCCTGGGGAACTCTCAAAATATGTACATGAGCCATCATATGTTTCTTCCCAAGAATTTCTAAAGTAGTAAGAGAGCTTTTGACAGGACAAAGGAGAATGGATTAGCTCCAAGGCATTGTAGTGGTAAGAGATATTTATTATGGAAAAGGGCCTTAGAGTTTTCAAAGGAACGAGACTGACATCTGCCCTGAATTCACCTGATGAGACACCCTTGCTGAAAATAGTGATCAGTGCTTTGTTACTTACCGTATTGGCATGACTTTGATGTTTGACACACAATTGACATCATGCACACAGAGAAGAATGTGTGTGATAGCTTAATCGACATCTTACTTGACATCATGCTTGATCAGTGCTTATCTCGCTATGAGGGAGTCTATAGTGGAACTACACTATAGGTGAGAAAGCAATCCTTCTTAATGAGCATGTTTCATTCACACAAGAAAATTTCTCAGTATCACCACAATCAGTTGTAGTGGGCCATATATCGACTTGCACATGAACATGTTGTGCACAAAAACCCAAGGAAGTTAAAGGTTTTGATCAAGAGATATCACATCTATATTAGTTTGATGATTGGTTACAGATGCACATGATGGGTACATAGATAACTATGATCAGTTGATGCAGTTTGGCTATGGTACCATCAAGTGCAATCCTGAGATTACAAGGATACAACATAAATGGCTACACATTTTATACGAGAACTCTGGATAGCAAGAGCAGCAACCAAAAAGAAGAGTCAGTATAGATACTATGACAACACTAGCAAGAAGGACACCTGCTATGGATTCATAGAGGAGATTTTGGAGCATGACTATGGACCTTTGAAGGTCCCTCTATTTTGGTGCCAATCGGCTAGACTTCCAAAAGCGTGAAGATCAACAAGTATGGTATGACTATCGAGGACCTCAACAAAGTTGAATGCAGAGGCAAACAATTCATACTTGCCATAGATGTAGCCAATTCTTCTACGTAATGGACCAGACTGATGAGTGCCACATGGTTCTTCATGGGAAAAGAAGGATCATCGAAGTTGAGAATGTCATAGATGAAGAAGAGTACAATCAATTGGATGAGCTGCCTCCCTTTGGAGATGATGTCGACATAAATCTAACCGAAGATAGTGGTGAAGATACCTACATCGCCGTGACCATTGGGCATGCTAATTGTGAAAAAAAGTAGCTCAATTTGTGAGAACAATGTACCAGAAGCCTTCTATGTAAATTAGATGAAACATGCAATTTAAATTAGATGAGGATATGCTTCAATGTAACATAAAAAATAAAACATTAATGCCAGTTCAAGGCTAGCAATTGGCAGTGATATTTGATACATTCACTACCGGTAGGAAATAGAAACCAACAATGATAGACATATCAGTACTAGTTGGTAAAGAGACCAAGCACTAATATTCCCCCTGTTATGTGGGCACCCCCTCCTTCTTGGTAAAGATACCTAGCTCCTCCTCATCACCATGTCACCAACTCTTCAAAGTGCCTCCTCATCACCATGCAACCATCTCCTCGACGCCAATGCTCGCCCAAAAGAGATGTTGTCTCCTCGACAATGATGCCCTCCCAAAAGCACCTCCTACTTACTGTACTGAAACCTCAACGATGCCAATGTCCTCACTGAAGCACCACCTCCTCACTGCACCACCACTACCCGACCCCCCCCCCCACCGAAGCACCTCCTCCTCAATGCACCCTCGAAGGTGAGTCCCATTTTTTCCAAGCCTCTGGATCTCTATCAAATATCTTACACTTCTTAATTGGAAAATGTTAGGGATGAGATGAACAACTTCTCATCTTCTGGTGAATCAGCAACATCCATAAGGCTCCTTTAGCCTAGGCCCAGTGCCGGATGAAGATGTGACCTCTAGCAAGAGTTGTAGCCCAAGAACCCAAGGAGCTACCTCGACATGAACCATCTTGAGAACTATGATCCTTCGGAGGGTTCAATGACCGATGAACAAAAGCGGTGGGTGTCTAACCAAGGACCAAACAAAAAGCCTAAGGGATGATTTGCCATCTAGAGCTCTTGCCAATCAGGGCTCCTCTTGCACCTCTAGGAGTCATGGCTAAGTACAAGACATGCTACAGGTGCATTGCTGTCAGGGTTCACCAATGCAAGGACACCGAACCCTGGAGACGAAGGTTGTGATATCTACTATGGGTATCTTGTTTAAGAATTGGAAGACCAAGCTGAAAAAAGTATGTGAAGAAGGGGCTAACATTAGACTTTGACAAGTTCTCAAAATTGCAACTATATTGGGATAACTTATAGCATCCAAGAAATTGGATGAAGCTCTAGAGTCAATAAGGTAAATAGCCCAACTAAAAGAACAACATTTACCCTTATAGACTTAGCATGGGTGGGTACATACCACTATGGAGAGGCAAGAAGAAGAACTCACTAGAAATGGTGTCACACCTATGATGGTCGGGTGGACCCAACAATTAAAGAATTAGCTTTTTGGGAAGGGGGCTCCTCTCTTGTCGAATTGCAGCTTACACTTAGCAAGCTACGCAGAAGAAGACTGTTCTAAAGGATTGCAAACCTTCATGTCTAGCCTTCCCAAGGCTCTTTCTAACCATAGAGGGACAGAGATGAACTAACCTTTTCCCTGGTAATGAAGGAGCACCCTAGTCATAGACAAGGTGTTGGTGTGGTTCCATGGAAAGCTAGATTCATGGAGAACACTAACTCTTATA
The DNA here is from genome assembly GCF_958298935.1 of Phragmites australis. Classification (NCBI taxonomy): domain Eukaryota; kingdom Viridiplantae; phylum Streptophyta; class Magnoliopsida; order Poales; family Poaceae; genus Phragmites; species Phragmites australis. The sequence continues at coordinate 15,379,820 of NC_084941.1, read as the reverse complement.
TGAGTCAAAAGAGAAGGAAGGCCGAAACAGAGGAAATGATAAGAGAAATGTATGCAAAACCCCCTAAGTGAGCAAGGTAGCAATGCTAACAATTATCATTAGTTAAATGCAACCTGATCATACTACTATAATCAACTACCATGGTGGTCATCAGTGTGGCTATGCGTCCATGGCACATCATAGAACAAACACCGAGCAAGCAACACATGCCCCATTTGAACATTTCTATCGAGGTGGATGTGGCCATGGCTTGGCCATGCGTGGAATGGAAGATTTTGCACACCATCCTGAGACCACTGGGCTACACTAGGGTTGAAGTGGACAATGTGCATCGCAAATACATGAGCATAGAGGTAGACATCCTTGGAGAGGAGGGTTTAAAGACTCTAGGAGCCACCATCCATAGTTTTGTGACATGGGGAACACATTACATAATCTTTGACAAGGAAGAGGGTACTAATGAGTCACATTGATAAGATGTCCGTTCAAGATGGGGAACACATTGGTGGACAAAAATTGGGTAGTCAACCTATCAGTTGAATTGCAGCGCTTACATGACTGATATATTCAGTGATCCAACTAGAACATACTACCAAAGATGCTCATTGGTAGATACAAAGAGGAACATTTTCACTTGGTGGATGACAAAATATGGCTGGAGTTTACTGAACTGTACCTCCAAGACACCATTGATGTTTCTATGCTTATATGCTGGATTTTGTAAGTTCCTTATGTTTAATTTATGGAATACATTCTTGCACAATTATATTGCATGTCTAAATTCTTTCTTATGCAGAATGGATATACGTAAATGTGGAGCATATGGGGTTCAACCAGTAGGATTCTTCAACCCGGGACATGTAATCAGACACTTGTCAAAGAAAGAACAAAAGACATTGAAAACTATGTATTCAACTCTATGCTAAAGCTACAATGCAATACCTTCATACTATTACCATATAACTTTGCGTATGTATTTTAGATACATGCTCGTTCTACTCATTATGCATAACATTATGTTATGATTAAGTGGCTATGGTTACATATATGTGCAGTTTTCACTGGATCCTCCTTGTCATCCAGCTGGACTCTAGCTAGATTGTTTACTTTGACTCACTAAGGAAACCACTAGAAAAATTCAAAGATGTACTAGACTTGCTAAATAGGTAAAGTCTATCATTTTGTTATTGCACTAGTAATCTTCCATTCGATTGCATTTAAGTTCAATTAATATTCATAATCGGGCACAGGGCATTGCATGATATTGTAAAAAGAGTACTCGATACATCCCATATAAGAAGATTTTCTGTGTCCAAACAAACTTCTTGTGTGTGAGGCAGGACCAAGGCCCTAATTTATGTGTGTACTATGCATGTGCATACATGTACATACTCTGTAGTGGTAGAAACAATGACGAGCTAAATGATATTGAGTTTGTAACTTTACATATATATTTTCAATTTATGTGTGTGCTTATCGTTTATAAATGAATTCACGGATTTTTTTTATCTATTTGCAACACTTGAAGCTAAGTTCAATTCGGATGCCATTGCATGAGATCACAATCATTGAAGAATAGCTCGTCAGATGTCGGGTTCATTAATAACCATGTCATTCCTCCAGAGGTTGAGTTTTATGACCCCCAAAGCATTGATTTAGAATTCAATAAACTACTTAACCACCTATCTCGTTGTTCAACACCTTCTTGTAAGTAGAAATTTTTATGGAACTTGAGCTATTTCTTAAACTTCTAGAAGTATAACTTATTGCAAAACTATGTTGTTTGAATGAATGATGAACTATGTGTCAACATGTTGTGAACCATCTGTGAATTACGAATTGTATTTGTCGATCATTGGTAAACCGCCGATCTTATAAACTTGTCAAAGAGATGTGGGATGCTTCGAGTAGATGAATCAAAAAAAGACACAGAGTGATTTTATACATGTTTAGCCAACCCTTAGGATAATAGCCCTATGCCATATTTATCTTGTTTTGATCTCTAAGACTGTTATAAGGGGGTGTGTGGCTAGTCTAGATGGATCTAACCTAGTCGTACGAGTTCCTTGTGGGTAGTTAGGGGGAGATGCAAACATATATCCAATTCTGGAAGGCTTAGAGGATGCAGAGCTTCCGCAAGATTCAATGGATTGTGTCGAATTGTCTTGACTTGTTCTTGATTGTGTTGAATGGGTTCCTAGACTTTGCATATAAACTTCCCTATTTATGAGATATCCTAAGGTATTTGTAGGAGGTTTCCATATGTTGAGGGATTCCCTTCCCGAAAGTAAAGAAATGCCCTAAGAATGATGAAAAACCTTGGGGTATCCAGATATGGTGTCACACCCGGTTTTAACGGCCAAAACCAGATGCGGCTTATGTGTAACCAGGATGTTCAACACACATAAGGACGTCACAGGTGAAGTAACAAAAGCAAAACTTCTATTAAATAAACGTTTAACTCTTACAGCAATTGACATATATGATCTTCTGTGAAGATATCTACAGCGGAACAGAAGCACTGGTGCCCAACAACACCGTAGGCAACCGACCGGGAGACACGCGCCTAGAACGTCACAACCTCGTTTTGATAGTCTTCAACATCTTCACTTACTGAGCAGCAGCATACATGTCGCATGGTGTAGGGAAAATAGCAAGTGTGAGCACATAGAGTACTCAGCAAGTGGGGGGAAAGTAATGATATGCAGGTTTATATCAATGATAGGCTAACACATGGTATATTTGCATAAATGCGAGTAATGAAAACATATTTGGACTCAAAAGCATTAAGCAATTATTAAGTGAATGTAACCCATACGGTCCAACACCCAGTATACAAGGCTCCCCACCTTGCATACCATAACCGTCTAGTACTCCCTGTACTATAACCAAAACCATCTAGTACTCCCTGTACCAGAACCATAACCACAACCATCTAGTACTCCTTGTACTAGAACCATAACCACAACCAAAATCACAACCACAACCACAACCACAACCCATAACCACAACCCACTAATTCTGTGAGGATCCAAGTCTCTCATATCCGTGAGCACGGCTGTTATAACAGTTTTACACTCTGCAGAGGTTGTCCAGCTTTCCCCACGAGTCAGTGAATTCCATGTTGCCGTGTTCGCAAAACACTTAACACACGCCAGTGGTGTGCCACCAAGAATCACTGTATGACACTTTCCACTAACCAGAGACTAATCCAGTATGTGTCTGCCCACTAGGTTTCACCGCCAGGCTTTACGCAAGCAAAGCTCCTACCCAGAAGCCCCCTTTTGTGCTGACCCAACGCACACTGGACAGACTCTAATCAGTATGTCATGCCTTACCCATATCAGCCTCGTGGTTGGTACGTTATTTCTTGGGTTGTCTCTTCACGAACCGGTCCTTACTTAGGTTACTTGAGCAAACACTAAACCAACATCATAACCATGACCACTATCAAAACCACTTTGCTCAAGGCCTAAGGTTCCATGTTGCTAGACCATTAACACATTACGACCATTGTTGTATATGTTCATTAGTCAAGATTTTGACACTTTCCTGTATCCCAAAAGCATGGCTAAGCAATCTACCTATAGAAGACACCTAACCATAAACCATCTAGGTTCCAAGGGATGACAAGGAAAAATCTAAGGAAAACCCTAACATAGGTGACTACCCATCATATTGACACTGCATGCAATTTTGTAAAACAAAACTGTTTAAAAACATAGGTTCAATATGATCAAGGACACTTGCCTTTTCCCAATGCTGCTCAGTGTTGTCAAAATCTTGGTCTTGATGTCCCTCGAACTGCTCCGGAACGTTATCGACCAATCGCGAGAACTACCGACAAACAACACAAAGAAAACACTAAGAACAACATATCAAACATCATTAAAACACTTTAAAAACACTATGGTTGGATAGGGATGATTTTAGAAACGTTTAGACGCAAGAATTGCCTAAATCAGAGTTAAGATGAAAAGAGAATAGCTTTCGAGAGATGGATTAGACTAAAAAGAAAGACTAATTTGCTGGAGTTATCTTCCTATGGGAAAAGAGTTTATTGCACAATCACTATGTCAGGCTTGACAATGTTATTGCGCAAGATTCAAGAAGTGTAGGGCAGACTAGACTTCACTGACTAGGCTAAGGAGAATGATGTGGCGCTGACTTGGCATGCTATGCAAGTACCATCTTGGATTAAAGAAAGGATACGCGGAGATATAGTCTCGACCACCTATGATGGATCAAAAACGCCGAAGGTTGCACTTCTAGGTTAAGGTTACTACTGGTGACTCTATGTAGCGGTGGTGGTTCAGGTTTCGTCGGAGATGGTGATCGGGCATGTGGCCACAAACATCGATGTCGGCTTCAGTGGTGTTTCAGTGAAATGAGGGGAGCATGGCGTAGAACATGGAAAGACTAACTCAGCGGTATGGTTGGTTTTGGAAGGGGTCATCCGAGGTAGCAGCAAAACAGTGATGACTGCTTCTAGGTTTGGTGGTGACCGCGAACAGATGCAGGAACGAAGACGCTCGCATTCCAGGAGATTGGCTATGAAATTTGAGAAACCGTTTGAACAGAAATGTTCATATATCCCGGAACACAATGCTATAGCATGGGTTTTGGTAGATCATCCATAGAGAGGAAGAACGATCAGCATAGATGAGACGGGTGATGGCTGCGACATATTGTGGTTGGCAATAGCGTCCTGGTCGTGTCGCTGCACAAACGGGGATGGGCTCCTAGGGTAACGTAGAAGACTCGGGACACGCCGTGACGTGGTTAGTGCATCCATACGGCTTTCGGATTGACGGGGAACGCGAATGCAAATCCGGTGCGCGCAGAACGCGTCCAGAAACCGGACAGCGGGTATGTCGACCTTGATTATGGTAGTTTGGCTAATCTACTGGCCGACCTGGTTGGTGAGGGTGTTGGGAACATCATGGGACATGCACCGGTGAAAGGGCTTGGTGATTTGACCACTGGTCGGTCGGGAACATCAATGCCAATCAGCTACAGCGCGGCTGTCTCACGGATGTCCGCGACGGTGACGACCGTGGCGGCGTAGATCGAGCTTTGGCCGGGGCTAGGGCTTGGCTAGGGACTTAGTATGATGCTAAAATAGTAGTAAGTGAGGAGAAGAATGGGTCCTCACCTTCCTCTGATGGTCGAGGAAGGAGGATTCGCGGAGAAGACGACGTAGCGCATCACGGGCGACGACGGCGGTGACTCCGGCGAACTCCCAGCTCCATTATCCAAAAGGGGACTTCCATAGGTTCAAATCGAAGCTCTCGATGATACCTACAACTTTGGTATTGTTAAGATTTGCATTTGAGGCAGTTTTGAACTCCGAAACATCATGAGAAGATGCGAAAATTTACAGATTTCGTGGATCCTTTGTTGGGCCATCTAGAAGACTTGGCTAAGGGTTTGGACTTGAGCAATATTGAGCCTAAAGATACTTTAGGTATATATAGAGTTTAGAAAAGAAACTTTTGTAGAGAAATTTGAATAGGATTTGAATTTGAATTGTGTTGGGACTGAATTTAAGAGAAACGAAAAAAGATGAGGTTGAACAAGAATAGGACTAGATAAGGAATTTGAATTTGGATTTTGGGTAGAATTTGAGAAAGTGGAGAGATTGACTTTAAACAAGAATTTGAATTGAACTGGAGAATGATCAGGTATGATTAAGGATTGAATAGATGATGAATTCAAAGATTTTGAATTCCAACCATTAAGATCCTTAACTTATCACTATTGAGTTCTGTAAAAATCTTTTCAAAATCTTTTTCACTCAAAACACCAAAGAGAAAAAAAAGAAAAAGAACTCTAATGCATTTACCTGGCTCCTAACAAAACTCAGCATGCAATGCACACAAAATAATAACCTATATTGATTGATTGATTGATTGATTGATTAAGAAAATAGGTTTTAAACCTATACTACTGTTGAAGCTATTCAATAATCTTGGAAAATTTTATAAATTTGAGAAATCTGAAAATTAGGGTGTTACATTTGGTAGTTCTATACTACTCATCGTCAAGCCCCCCAACCAGTACATGAAATGAGGCTTTAATGGATCAAAGACCTAGTCAGCGAAGATAAACATTTTGTTTGACCACATCATCGAGTTAAACTCGGGTTCCTGATTGGGATGGCATGTCCAACTTGGTTCTCGTGGTCTTTGGATCGTATATTTGGGATTCTAATGCCTTTGAGTTTTCAAGAAAGTCCTCAAGATGGTATTCCATTTGCTCGAAAAGTATCATCCTATCCTTGCGAACGAAAGGGAAGAAGAAACTTGTTGCTAGCCAGGTTTGAAAGTTGTATTGTCATAGCAGAGATTTTACATAGTGGTGGACATATTATCTGTCTAACATAAGGAACTCCATGAGTATGGTGAGGTAATGCTCCGTCCCCTCAATCGTCGAACATGATTCAAAAAATAGCTGGCAATTGAATGCACCAAGAGGGTGCCTCTTTGTCTGCGCTAGTGAATTGAAAAGATGTGAAACTGATGGCTAACAGTCGCTTGGTTGCCCATGAGTAATTATGTGAACACGCCCAGCATTTAAGCCCTAAGGACAGAGAGACATTGAGTCCCTAACACGTGAGCTTTTAAAAGCCCCCAAGCGACAAGGCTTCCCTGAACCAAACCAACACTTATTTATGGAGCCTCCACCTTTGCCAAAGTACTCTCCGTCTTCCCTAGAGTATTCCCCTATAACGCCACCACTACCCCCCCGCCGAATCTGGCTCGGTAATAGAAGTCGTTGTCGACATCTCCTCTGACGAGGAGGTTGAAGAGAAGGTGGCAACCAGCGGCACCCCTAAAGAGTCATCCCTAGTCCAAGATGCAGTGAACACGGAACTCTTGGAGGTAGAGATAAGGGAAGAAGATGCGGCGGTTGAGGTGGAGGAAGAGGCAGCGACCAACAGCCTCTTTGTTAAAGACGACAAGGTATCGGCTTCTTCTTCACCTTTGTCCTCAAGCAGCACCGCTGAGGATGTCCGAAGGGCGTAGCCAGGGCAATGACACCGATGATGTCGATGGGTAACCAGGGCCTCCTAACCATCCTTATCCTCCACGATGACGATGGTGACAACAACAGTCAGGGAAGAGAACAAGGAGGGAGATACTTCACTGACTTGTCGTTTTCTAACTCTATAGCTCGACGATGAGTTGATCTCAGGGATTCTTGTAATCCTCTTTCCCTTAGCTTATTTGTAAAAGAGCTTGAAATCTTGTTAAATGAAAATATCCTATTTCTACTGCAATGCCTACATATGACTTTGAATCTTCGTGAATACGAGGAACATTTAAACAAGTGTTTGGCCTTTGAATAGTGTCTTCCGAGTAGCTTAGGGAGTTTTGAAGCCACTTGTTAGAATGTTAATCATGATTACCTTAGGTTAGACTTTTAGCGAAAAGTGTCTTAGCTTTTCTTGGCACTTTTTGACTCGATAAGGTTCTCCGCAGTCCCTAAAGATGTTCTTCCCTTCACATTAGAAATTACTTTTATGGCGTGCATGACAAGTTTTTGTAGTCTGAGTACATGTGAATCCTCGACTGGTTATCAAGGAGGAGTTCCCAGAAGTACCCAGATATCAGCTTATCTTAATATTTTAAGGCATTGGATCTAAATAGGAAAAGACGATATATATATTGATATAGTTAATATGACAACTAATATTACAAAATATATCCTAAGTACTTACACGTAATACTTACAAAGCTAGTCGATATTCCAAGTGTTTTAAAGGACTTGACCATCTTCCATAGCTAACCTATATGACCCTGCTTAGTTAGACTTGACCACTCTTTAAGGACCCTCCCACTTCGAAGATAGCTTGTTGCTATTTTTCTGGCTCTGTACGAGTTGTAGAAGCATATCTCTGGGTTTGAATGATCTTTTCTAGATGTTGTGGTCATGGTAGTGCTAGAGAGCTTGCTAGTACTATGTTAATAATATTAGCACTTGCTTCCTTTTTTCTTTAAGAACATTGAGGTCATCATGTCTTCTCAGGTTTCATCCTCGTTGACGTATAGTTCAACATTGGGACATTTGATCTTTAGTTTACACGGTAGCATCGCTTCGGCCCCATCGAGTAGGACGCAAGGTGTTTCACCCATCGCCTTGCTGGATGTTGTTCGAAGTGCCCAAAGTATGTTAGGCAACTCGGAAGCCCAAGCTTTATAATGGGTGGATAGGTGGTTAAATATGTGGGTCTTGATTCCTTGGAATACAAGACCATTTACTCGCTCGACCTGTTTGTTGCTTTGTGTACAAACCACGGATACAAAACAGACCTTAATGCCATGTCCTTCGCAATAATAGATGAACGCTGCCCTAGAGAACTGAGTGCCATTGTTGGTGAAAATCCTACTTGGGACGCCGAACATTGTCAATAATTTCTTGGGCACCACTGAGGTGATCTTATTGACTAGCTCTGGTTCAATCCACTTGGGTATCAATTGCAACGCATAGGAACTTGAAGCACCAGGTCAACTTGCTCACATGATGAAGAGTTGTAGGCTAATAAAAACCTTGTCAAAATACTTTCCCGACTAGGGTTCGGAATGAAGCATGAGCTTCCCACACTTCACCATAGATTTCTTCGAGTAGTTCTCTACCCTCCTTCTGAGGGATGCACTTCATGAGTACTCCATGAGCGCCTCTTCGATAGAGGGTGCCATTCACCAGGGTATACATCCTAGATCGACGAGAATTTTCCTTAGATAGTGTGTCATCTTCAGGCACAACTCAATATTGAAGGTATTTATGGATTGGGTACACACAAGAAACTTCGCTTTTGAATTGAGCCACGAGTTCCCCCGCGACTCCTCTTGGGGTGTTGATCCCTAGCGAGTCCTTGAGCTGGTTATAGGTCTTGTAGACCGCCTCTCCTTTGGATATGGCCTCTAATGATTTCACATATGGCTTTGAGAGTTTCTCTATGAAAATGCCGATTTGTCCTAAAGATCATGAGGATGCTAGGTGGGCAAGACTATCGGCGAGGCAATTATCTTTCCTTGGGATATATTTGATTTTCAGTTTGATGAATTTCTTTTCTAGCTTTCTCACCTCTGCGAGGTAGACTATCATAGTCTTATCTGAGGTTTGATACTCCTTATTAATGTACTTCACCACCAACTGTAGATCCCCTTAACGAGAAGGCAATGGATACCAAGGGCAGAAGCTACTCACAGACTGGCGAGTAGACCCTCATATTCAGCTATGTTTTTCACATCTAGGACATCAATCTATAAAGAGTATTGTAGACTTTCTCCTATGGGAGAGATAAGTCCAGGTAAAAAGCGAACGTTGAATTTCCCAAGCTCGATAGCCCAATTATCGATGTGGCCGATTGCGCCTCTGTTGTGGAGGATTTCCCTGAGTTGGAATATTGATGGTATGGTAATTTTGTGAGCCCGAAAGTAGTGCCGTAACTCGTGAGAGGTCATCAATAGAATGTATAGTAGTTTCTGGACCTAAGGGTAGTGCTCTTAGGACCCTAGAGTACTTCGCTAACATATTACACCAGATGCTGGTTCTTGTCTTGCTTGTCGGGCACGTCTATTTCCACCACCAATACCTCACTCATGGTACGTGGTCCGACCGCTATGTATAACATAAGATCTTCATTTAGGTTGGGAGTAACTAGCACAGGGGGACGATAGATACCTTTTTAGTTTTTTGAATGCCTCGTCTACCTCTTCTGACCATTCAAACTTTTCGTGTTGGTGCATCAATTGAAGAAGGGAAGTCCTCGATCTCCGAGTCAGTATATAAAATGACTAAGGGCTGCCATGGACCCAGTTAATCTATGAACTTTCTCGTACTAACCCAGGGGGTTGCATCTTTTTGATTGCTTTGATCTTTTCGGGATTGACTTCGATCCCCCAGTATGATACCAGGTACCCAAGCAATTTTCCCACATCGACTGTGAACACACACTTCTTTCTCTATATTCAATATCACTTGGTTCTTGCGCTGGATATTGAAGGTTTCTTCCAAGTAAGAGATGAGATCTTCCTTCTTTTCTGTCTTGCCGACAAGATTGTCAATGTAGGCCTCGACATTTTGGCCAATTTGATCACAAAGGATTATCTACATACCTCGTTGGTATGTAGCACCAACATTATTCAATCCAAAAGGCATCTTGAATAGCAATATACTTCGAAGGGAGTGATAAAAGAGGTGTTCTATTCATTTTCTAGATGCATGCTAATCTGGTGGTAACCTGAATAAGCATCTAGAAGGCATAGATAGTCACACCTATAGGTGAAGTTAACTATCTGATCTATTCATGGCAGAGGGAAGGCACCCTTCAAACAGGCTTTGGTGAGGTTGGTGAAGTCCACACACACCATTTGCCGTTGGATTTTTTGACCATGACGGGGTTGGCAAGGAAATCAGGGTGATCCAACTCTTGGGTTAATCCTTCCTTGATGAGCCTTTTGATTTCCTGTTTAATGGCTTCCTTTCGTTCAGGCGTAAATTACTAGAGCTTTTGTTTGATCGGCTTTGCATTAGGCCGAATAGCTATTTTTGCTCAATCACCCTCCTGGAGATACTAGGCATGTCATAAAGATGCCATGCGAACACGTCGGCGTTTGTCTGGAGGAAGGTGACAAGCGTGAGTTCTTATTTACGATCCAGGTTAGAGCCGATCCGAATGGTCTTGGAGGGTTCTGTTGGGTCTCAGGCAACTATTTTTCCTTCACCATGGGACTTTACGACCGCCTTAGACCTTGTTACTACTATGTTGTCTATGCTCATCTCGTTACTTCTCGTTAGTGATTTGCAGTAGACTTTCCATATTCTGAGCTATTCTTTGAAGGATCTGAGTCTGTGTGACCAAAAGTTGTTCCTTGTTGAATTGAGGTGGCATCTGCTGGTTGTTGTTGTTGTTGTTGTTGGTACCTTGACCGGGCTGACCTTCTTTCGAGTTCACCATCTAATCAGAATTGAGGAGAAAGGTTGGGGCATGAAGAAAAAAGACTAGAAGGAGAAAACCCAACTATACTATCAGCTATATAGATATATAAGGAATGTCGTTGTTATCAGATGCTAAAGCATCCCTCAACGCATTCCAGCACTCAAACAGAAAAAGCCAAATCACACAAGGCACACAACACAAACACACGCTACTAACATCGCTCTAACGTCTCCGAAGATTAGGAAAAAATCCTCCTATAACTCGAAGAACTAAAACTGGTAGAGGCGCGAAGGTAGATCTTCATGTCTTCAGTGTTGTGGTAGATGAATCTTCCTTGTAGTGATGGATCTTCATCTTTATCTTCACATAATGCAGGAGTGCCAAGAGAGATCTTCAAGTGCATCCTCCAAATAGAGTAACTGGGATGGTTCAACAACTAATAGTTTGAAAAGAGGAGTGTTGTAAATTTATTTTTCTCAAAAGAGTGAAATAGGTAAGTAGAGAGAGAAACTGAGAGGTCAAAAAAGCACAGGGATGGGTTTTCAAAATAGGCTTTTAAAATATGACCTTATGGCACGACCATTCTATACAGGCTTGCGTCCTACGGTCAGTATGACTCTGATACCACCTCTGCCACACCCGGTTTTAACGGACAAAACCAGATGCGGCTTATGTGTGTCCAAGATGTTCAACACACATAAGGACGTCACAGGTGAAGTAGAAAAAGCAATACTTTTATTAAATAAATGTTAAACTCTTCCAACAATTGACATATATTGTCTTCTATGAAGATATCTGCAGCGGAACAGAAGCACTGGTGCCCAACAACACCGCAAGTAACCGACCAGGAGACACGCGCCTAGAACGTCACAACCTCGTCTTCATAGTCTTCAGCATCTTCACTCACTGAGCAGCAACATACATGTCACATGGTATAGGGAAAATAACAAGTGTGAGCACATAGAGTACTCAGCAAGTGGGGGAAAGTAATGATATGCAGGCTTATACCAAGAATAGGCTAACACATGGTATATTTGCGTAAATGCTAGTAATGAAAATACATTTGGACTCAAAAGCATTAAGCAATTATTAAGTGAATATAATCCAAACAGTCTAACACGCAGCATACAAGACTCCCCACCTTACACACCATAACCTTCTAGTACTCCCTGTACTATAACCAAAACCATCTAGTACTCCCTGTACCAGAACCATAACCACAACCATCTAGTACTCCCTGTACAAGAACCATAACCACAACCATCTAGTACTCCCTGTACCAGAACGATAACCACAACCATTTAGTACTCCCTCTACCAAAACCATAACCACAACCCACTAATCATGTGAGGATCCAAGTCTCTCATAACCGTGAGCACAGCTGTTATAACAGTTTTACACTCTGCAGAGGTTGTCTAGCTTTCCCCACGAGTCAGTAAATTCCATGTTGTTGTGTTTGCAAGACACTTAACACACGCCAGTGGTGTGCCGCCAAGAATCACTGTATGACACTTTCCACTAACCGGAGACTAATCCAGTATATGTCTGCCCACTAGGTTTCACCGTCAGGCTTTACGCAAGCTAAGTTCCTACCCAGAAGCCCCTTTTGTGCTGACCCAACACACACTGGACAGAATCTAATCAGTATGTCACCCCTTACCCATATCAGCCTCGTGGTTGGTACGTTACTTTTTGGGTTGTCGCTCCATGAACCGGTCCTTACTTAGGTTACTTGAGCAAACACTAAACCAACATCATAACCATGACAATCATCAACACCACTTTGCTCAAGGCTTAAGGTTCCATGTTGCTAGACCATTAACACATTAACCATCATTATTACATATGTTCATTAGTCAAGATTATGACACTTTTCAACATCCCAAAAGCATGGCTAAGCAATCTACCCATAAAAGACACCTAACCATAAACCATCTAAGTTTCAAGGGATGATAAGGGAAAATCTAGGGAAAACCCTAACATAGGTGACTACCCATCATATTGACAGACATTGCATGCAATTTTGTAAAACAAAACATTTAAAAACATAGGTTCAATATGATCAAGGACACTTGCCTTTTACCCAATGCTGCTCAGTGTTGCCGAAATCTTGGTCTTGAAGTCTCTCGAACTGCTCCGGAACGTTATCAACTAATCACGAGAATTACCGACTAACAACACAAAGAAAATACTAAAAACAACATACCAAACATCATCAAAATAGTTTAAAAACACTATGGTTGGATAGGGATGATTTTAGAAATATTTAGATGCAAGAATCGTCTTAATCGGAGTTTAGATGAAAAGAGAACAGCTTTCGAGAGATGGATTAGACTGAAAAGGAAATGCTGATTTTCCGGAACTATCTTCCTATGGGAAAGGCATTATTGCACAATCACTGTGTCAGGCTTGACAACATCCTTATGCAAAATTCAAGAAGTGTAGGGCAGACTAGACTTCGCTGACTAGGCTAAGGAGAATGATGGGGCGCTGACTTGGCATGCTATGCAAGTACCATCTTGGATTAAATAAGGGATACACTAAGGTCTAGTCTCAACCACCTATGATGGATCAAAAAGGGCAAAGGTTGCACCTTCTAGGTTAAGGATACTACTAGTCACTCTATGTAGCAGTGGTGGTTCGGGTTTCGTCGAAGATGGCGATCGGGTATGTGGCCAGAGACATTGATGTCAGCTTTAGTGGTGTTTCAGTGAAATGAGGGAAGCATGGCGTAGAACACGGAAAGACTAACTCAGTAGTATAGTTGGTTTTGGAAGGGGTCATCCGAGGTAGCTGCAAAACAGCGATGATTGCTTCTAGGTTTGGTGGTGACCGCGAACAAATGCAGGAACGAAGACGCTCACGTTCCAGAGATTGGCTATGAATTTTGAGGAACCGTTTGATCAAGGATGTTCATATAATCTGGAAACACAATGCTATGGCATGGGTTTTTGTAGATCATCCACTGAGAGGAAGAATGATCAGCATAGATGAGACGGGCGATGGCTGCGACATGCTGTGGTTGGCAATGGCGTCCTGGTCGTACCGCTGCACAAACGGAGATGGGCTAATAGGGTAACGTTGCAGACTCGATGGGACACACCGTGATGTAGTTGGTGCATCCATACGGCTTTTGGATTGACAGGGAACGCGAATGCAAAACCAGTGCGCGTGTAGAACACGTCTAGAAACTGGACAGCGGGTATGATGACCTTGATTTCGATAGTTTGGCTCATCTACTGGCCGACCTAGTTGGTGAGGGTGTTGGGAACATCATGGGACATGCACCAGTGAAAGGGCTTGGTGATTTGACCACTGGTCGGTCGGGAACGTCGATGCCAATCGGCTACAGCACGGCTGTTCGCGACGGCGACGACCGTAGCGGAGTAGATCGGGCTTTGGCCGGGGCTAGGGCTTGGCAAGGGACTTAGTATGATGCTAAAACAGTAGTAAGGGAGGAGAAGAAGGGGTCCTCACCTTGCTTTGATGGTCGAGGAAGGAGGATTCGAGGAGAAGACAACGTAGCGCATCACGGGCGACGGCGGCGGCAGCTCCGGCGAACGGCGGCGCTCCGGCAACGCACGGACATGGCAGCAGCGACTTCTAGGGCTTGGGGGCATGGAATAGATGTAGGAGATAGCGTGCAACTCATATATATAGGGCTAGGGGGGCTGGTTGAGGTGGAGTCCAAACCGAACATGAATCGGATTCGGGTTCGAGTCCGTTACGATTTCATTTTTCGCAGCTCTGTATTCCGAGGATGATATCTCTATTGTCTGGACTCCAAATTAGAAGTTTCTTGATTCTAAATTGTATTACTCAAAAAGATCTACAACTTTTGTAGTCATTGGAACTTCTGAAAACTTTTGCGCCACAAGATTAACTGTTTGAACTCGGACTTATCTTTGTAGTATTGATTTCGGGGGCCATAACTCCTAGCTCCATTATCTAAAAGAGGACTTCCATAGGTTCAAATCGAAGCTCTCGACACAACCTACAACTTTGGTATTGTCAAGATTTGCATTTGAGGCCGTTTTGAACTCCGAAACATCATGAGAAGATGAGGCTGTTCAGGACTCCGCGAAAATTACAGATTTTGTGGATCCTTTGTTGGGCCATCTAGAAGACTTGGCTAAGGGTTTGGACTTGAGCAAGATTGAGCCCAAATACACTTTAGGTATATCTAGGGTTTAGAAAAAAAACTTTTGCAGACAAATTTGAATAGGGTTTGAATTTGAATTGAGTTCGAAGTGAATTTAAGAGAAACAAAAAATGAGGTTGAACAAGAATAGGAGTAGATAAGGAATTTGAATTTGGATTTGGGTAGAATTTGAGAAAAAGAAGAGATTGACTTTAAGCAAGGATTTGGATAAGATTTGAATCGAACTGGAGAAGGATCAAGTATGATCAAGGATTGAATAGATGATGAATTCAAGAATTTTGAATTCCAACCATTAAGATCCTTAACTTATTCACTACTGAGTTTTGTAAAAACCTTTTCAAAATCTTTTTCACTCAAAACACCAAAGAGAAAGAAAAGGAAAAAGATCTCTAATGCATTTACCTGGCTCCTAACAAATCTCAACATGCAATGCACAGAAAATAATAACCTATATTAATTGATTGATAAAAAAAATAGGTTTTAAACCTATACTACTAGTGAAGCTATTCAATAATCTTGAAAAAAATTTGAAATTTTTGAAATTTGAAAATCAGGGTATTACATTGTCCTCTGCAGGGTCCCTTGGTTTCATATGTATATGGGGGTGTCATACATCTTCTAGACTCTTCCTTCCTATTCTTTGAGATAGACCTTCTCAATTACGATATGCCTTGGATTCCTACGAATAGTTTCCTTTTCTCCTAAGATCCCCTTCCCAGATATGCCCGAGAATTATGGGAGACCCTGGGGTACCCCGGATATGGTAACTGTCAGTGTATTAAGTAATGGGGTACCTTGACTGAATGGGCTCCATAGGGGACCAAACAACCAGAGTTGTATCCTCCCCAAAATCTGGTCGATCATGTGATCACAACGAGCAGCCTAAACACCCGTCCGACCAATCTCCCTATACCATCGCTTACACCCACGACAAGCCCCACTGGTCATAGGGCCAGATTTGATGTAACCTGTCTATAGTGCAATCGCTAATATCAACTCAAGTGCTTTCTTTCCCGAGGCACCAGAACCAGAGGACGAAGTCATGAACAGCGCAGTTGGGCATTGTCCCATCCTGTAGCATTAAATGCAGCAGCATACGGTAGATGGGACGTTGTCAGTAGCCCAACTAGGCAAGTGGATGGGGTTGGCACCGAATGGGCTTGTCCCGTCCCGTAGCATTAAATGCTATCCCATAGCATTAAATGCTATGAGATAGAACTTTGCAGGCTGGCATGATGGATGGGACGTTGTCAGCAGCGCGACCAGGCAAGTGGACGGGGTCGGCACTGTAGGGCCATGTCCTATCTCGTACCGTTAAATGCTACTTGATAGAACTTTGTAGGCCAGCACGACGGTGATGAGGACATCACTCTTTCGGATACACACACCAAATATTACTCCAACACTAGGTCCATTGACACGAGCTCGTGCACATCAACTAAATCATGAGGTGAGCTCGTTCCTTAGTGTTCCTTTATACTTTGATGAGGATGGGATGCTGCTGAATAATTGTGATGTATTGCTACTTAGGAACACGGGAGAAGAACAGCATGGGCGCCCAAGCCAAGGTGGAGGCCCAATCCAGTTCGAGTCCGTTTCGGAGTCCAGGACCAGTCCGCACTAAAATCGTCGCCCAGGACGCATACGGACTCCGTTTTTGACGTTCTACACATGGTTGGAAAGCTAAGGAGATAAGCTTTCCAACGGTACTATTCCCATGTCCAAATT
Source organism: Phragmites australis (assembly GCF_958298935.1). Lineage (NCBI taxonomy): Eukaryota > Viridiplantae > Streptophyta > Magnoliopsida > Poales > Poaceae > Phragmites > Phragmites australis. The sequence continues at coordinate 15,362,982 of NC_084941.1, read as the reverse complement.
CTTTCTGAGTCAACAGGAATCATCGAAACAAGTAGACATCTAGAATCTGTCAGGGTGCTGCGCCACCATCTTTTGGGCCGTTGGGCCGTGTAACGTGTTGGAGTCCATTAGAGACGCGTCCAGGGGTCCTTGGCCGACCCTAGTATTTTATATACAGTAGCCGCTGCCCTAATTAGGGTTGGGTTTTGCTTAGATATTGATCTACACACAGTTGTGAGATTTTTGCTCTTGTTCCGGACCAACTAGGCCGCCGCAAGTGTTTGTGCAACCCCGACTTCGAGTGCTTGAATTCTATTCGCAATATTTCAGATTGCATCTTCTACGTTCTTGCTTGTGTTCTCGGTACGCTTGCAGGGATTGAGCCTTCTTGGCGAGGTCAACCGCACGACATAGTTGATAACCAACGGAGCTGTGGTGTAGTGATTGCAAGGGAGACGATCTGTTCGGGTCGAAGCCTTTGGATCATCAACGTCGAGTTCTCCACCCACCGACTTATCACTACCTATCGGAAGATCATGCCAACATTACTCATCAGACGGCGCACAACGAATGGGACATTCCCAGTAGCCCGACCAAGCATGTGGACGGTGTCGGCACCGAACGGCCCTGACCCGTCCCATAGCATTAAATGTTGTAGGATAGAACTTTGCAGGACCAGCATGGTGGCGCACGGTGGATGGGAGGTCATCAGCAGCCCAACCAGGCAAGTGGATGAAGTCGGTACAGAAGGACCTTCTCCCGTCCTGTGTCATTAGACGCACGGCAACTAGACACATGGTGCCCTTGGAGCAAGTGGGCACGCCTGGTCCTCCGTAATGATGGTCTGGATTAGATATTAGGATGAGTAGAGGGTTTTCTGTTCGGACCCAGAAGTAAATACTCCTCCTCCCTACTATATAAAGGAATGAGGGCCTCATTCCAAATGAGGGGGAGGAAACTAGGAAAAAACATCATCTGTAATCCACTGAGATCCTTCATAACATAAGCAGGATGTAGGGCTTTTATTCTCTGGAGGCCCGAACCTATATAACTCCTTGTGTTCCTTAGTCCACCGAACACACACACACACACCCGTTTGCTAAAACACTGTCTACGCGGCCAGTTCAAGCATACCCCGAAATCACTATCAATTTACCCTCGACATTTGGCATGCCAGGTAGGGGGCGCATTTCGTCGTTTCAACATGTTTGAGAAAAAAACTTGACCAAGCAACCCATGGCCGAATCTACGGCAACCGCTGAGTTCCGTTACGAGGACCTCGGCTGTTGCGAGGTTTTCTTCATTGGGTATCACCCGAATGAACCCACAGTGCTCCAGGCATGGGACACCGAGCCATATTCCAAGAGCTCCGAGATAGAACACGAGGTTTACATGGCGGACCACATAGTGGGAGGCACTAAAGGCCCAAATGCCTCAAATGCCAGTGGCAAAGCCCTGGCTTTACGCCTAGAGGGATACCTGCCCGGCACTGGTCAGGCGGGTGCTTCAAGACAACCCCCACATCTGCAGCATCGTCTTGAGGAGTCCCTACATAGAGCATAGTCCATGATGGTATCGTCGCCTAGGCCATCGTACTTCCTAAACATTGGGGCTCCCCACCTCGCAATTTATCGCTGCTTTCCACCCAGCGTCTTGATTACGAGACCATGACGTCGGCGTAGAACCTACAGACCTTGCGAATCCTCCTCAGCCACCCACCGGTACATGTACCAAAGGGTTCACTTGTGGCACCATGGCTGCATGATCTTGCCCTCTTGGTCGAGACCGCCAAGCATGAGACCACGTCAATTTGCACCACGCCTATTGCAAGGGCCGGGGAGGGTCTCGGTCACTAGGGGTCATAACAAGGCCCACGATGGAATAGGTCCCATGCTCCCCCAGCCACAAGGAGTACTCAGGGACTACCTCCACGTCAGGATAGCCAACCCTCCGACCTGCGTAACTCTCTATGCCAATGTGACATTCAGGGAGTAATCAAAAGCCAGGTGGCCACTAGAGAGCAGGAGGACAGGGCTCGACACGAGAAGAAAAAGGGAAAACAGCCCTACTGCACACGTTCCCCCTTTAGGGAAGTCTCGGATGGCTCCACCCCTTCGCCAGGACCATGAGACCACCATCTGTCTCCCCTGGCACGCGTCGCCACCCAACAATGAGTTGATCCCCATTACGGGAGAGGATGTAATGCCCTGCTTCTCTGGTTATGTGAAGTGTTCTAGCCGGATAAGTTTTGGCCGGTCCTAGCCAAGAAGTATGATGGCTTGACCAACCCAAAAGAATTCTTGCAGATCTACACCACCATGGTGCAAGCTCCGCGAGGCCATGGGAAGGTCATGGACAACTACTTCCCTACTGCCCTGACCGGTTCTGCCTAGTCTAGGCTGATGAACCTCCCCCACGGTTCGGTTCACTCCTAGGAGGATCTATGTGACTAGTTCATCGTTAAATTCCAGGGGACCTACTCCTAACAGAGGGTCAAGGATGACCTATATCAGGTCCGATAGCGACAAGGAGAGTTGTTGCAAGACTTCATCTGGCATTTCACTGAATGCCGGAGTACCATTACAAGAATCACCGGAGAATCCGTGATCATAGCATTTAAACGGGGGGTCAAAGACCAGAAAATGGTCGAGAAGCTGGCCACCTGGGTAATCCAAAGCACAACCAAGCACTTCGAGCTCGTGGATAAGTGTGCACAGGCCGTCGAGGCCCTGGAGCGATAGATTGAAACCAAGTCATGACCTGCATCCGGACTGTCTACCCCTGCCAAAAAGGTCGACTGGAAGGACAAGAAGACCAAGCGCAAGGCCAGACCTCCTGAGGTCTTGGTGGTCGACCAAACTGGACTAACACACCGACACTTCAAAAAGAAAGACGGGAAAAAGGGTTAGGGCTATTGCCCGATCCACCGTACGGATGCCCACAACCTAACCGAATGCAAGGTCGTGGGAGGCATCATCGACCAGGAGCTAGGAGAGCGCAAATACAAACAAAGCGATGACGATAAGGACGGGGCCGCCCCCGACCAGTTGGCACTGGGGTACTAGCAAGCTAATCATATGGTCCATCACATCTTCAGAAGCACCGCAGCATATTCTTCTAATAGGAAATACAAGTTGGTGGTCCGGGAGGTGTGGGCGACCACATCAGACCCAAGCCCGCACCTGAAGTGGTCGAAGGTCCCGCTCACTTTTAGCCAGGCTGACCACCCTGTGTGCGTATGATGCCCTAGTCGCTACCCCATCATGGTCGAACCCACGGTGTAGAACTTCCACCTGGGCAGCGTGCTGATCGACGATAGAAACTCGATCAACCTCCTATTCGCCAACGCACTAGATGCCCTGCGGGTGAACACAGACGTCTTTTCATGGAGTCCGTCTGATATGCGCGGAGTCCCCAATGGTGTGATCAAGCACAAGCTATCCATGCGACCTAACTTGCGACCAATAAAGCAGAAAGTATGTTAGTTCACAGTTGGCCCAAAGGAAGCACTTCGTCAGGCGATCAACAAGTTCCTCGAAGCAGGCTTCATACGGGAGGCGCAATACCCACATTGGCTGGCTAACCCAGTCATGGTCGGAAAGCACAATGGTGGGTGGAGAATGTGTGTCGACTTCACCAACCTCAACAAGGCATGCCCGAAGGATCTTTTCCCACTTCCTCGAATGAATCAGCTGGTTGACTCAACTGCTGGCAGTGATCTATTATGTTCCTTAGATGCACAATCAGGGTACCATCAAATTAGTATGTATAGGGAAGATGATGAAAAAATAGCTTTTGGTACGCCCTTTGTGGTCTTTTCCTATGTAAAAATACCTTTCGGATTAAAAAGCGTCAGTGCCACTTACCAGCGGTGTGTTCAACTTGTCCTCCGACCCCAGCTTGGAAGAAATGTCGAAGCATACATAGACGATGTGGTCATCAAAAGCCACCAAGACAAACCTAATCGTAAATCTCCAAGAAACATTTGAAAATCTCTGAAAATACCGCATAAAGCTGAACCTGGAGAAGTGCACGTTCGGAGTTCCGCCAAGGAAGTTGCTTGGATTCCTCATATCCCAGCGGGGATAAAGGCAAACCTCGACAAGATCAGGGCATTCAACCAGATGCGATCCCTGACCAGGTTAAAAGATGTTCAGATGCTAACATGATGCATTGCTACTCTAAGCAGGTTCATCTCATGGCTAGGAGAAAGAGGATTGCCACTCTTCAAACTCCTGAAGAAAAATGACCTCTTCCTGTGGACGCTAGAAGCAGAAACGACATTCCAAGAACTCAAAAGGTACCTCTCCTCCCCTCTCATACTAACCGCGCCTCGGCCCGACGAGGAGCTCTTGCTCTATGTTGCCTCAACACCACAGGTTGCAAGAGTGGTCCTAGTCATCAAGAGTGACGTACTCCAGTGACCAGTATATTACGTTAGCGAGGTCCTGCACGACACAAAGGCCCGGTACCCACAGGCTAAGAAACTTCTATACGCCATCCTAATAGCCTCTCGCAAGCTCAGACACTACTTCCAGGCTCACAAAATCAAGGTGATTTCCTCGTTCCCAATTAGGGAAATTCTCCATAATAGAGATGCGACAGGAAGAACGGCAAAATGGGCAGTAGAGGTTGGGGGATTCGACCTCCAGTTCACTCCCTGAACCTCTATTAAGTCCCAGGTGCTAGCCAATTTGGTAGCCAAGTAGTCGTCCGTTGAGTTCGAGCAGGTACCGCAACTAGAGGTAGATGAGCACTGGACCATGCACTTTGACGGGTCATTCACACTAAAGGGAGTTAGAGCAGGCGTGGTTCTAACCTCACCCACCGGTGACATCCTCAAGTACGTAGTTCAATTATATTTTCCAGCAACTATTAACACTACGAATATAAATACCTCTTGCCCGGAATGCGAGTAGCCTCCACACTTGGGATTAAGCGATGTTGGCGATAGGGGACTCACTTCTAGTCGTAAACTAGGTACAAAAGGAGTTTCAATGCTCTGACTTGAAGATGGCGGCACACCTCGCCGAAGTGAGGAGACTAGAGTTGCTGTCGGTGACACAGGAACCAGGGGTCCCCGAGTCCCGAGGCCAGATCAGCAGTTTGCCACGTGGCGCCCTCCCGCAGGGATCATCTCTCCAAGGTACGAGAAGACTAAGTCCCGGGAGAGGGTGCTCGGGGCCATGAGCAGTGGTCCCTGAGTACCCGAGTTCCCCGATGATGCGAGAAGACCAAGTGCTGGGAAGAGAGTGCTCGTGGCCATGAACGTGGCCCCCGAGCACCCAAGTCCCCCGACGACCAGAAAAGCAGAGTACCGGAAAGGGTGTGCTCGGGGCTGCGAATAGTGGCCCCTGAGCACCCGAGTACCCCAAAAACCCAAGGAAGTTAGTTCCGGGAGAGAGTGCTCGGAGCCATTAACAGCAGCCTCCGAGCACTCGGTTCCCCGAGGACCTGAACAGTCAATTTCGGGAGCGAGTGCTCGGGACCGTGAACAGTGGTCCCTGGGCACTCGGTTCCCCGAGTACCAAGAAAGGGCATATCTAGGACAGAGTGCTCGGAGCTGTGAACAGTGATCCCCGAGCACTCGGTTCCCCGACAGCCTAAGAAGTCCTTTGCCGGTGGCCCCCACAGAGGTCCAGCTGTGAGGTATCAACCAGTGAAAGGCCCGATGCCGCATTTAAGAGGGCACGTGGCCTGTCACTTCCAACTGCTCCTGCCACGCTCGGTGTTAGTCCCTGCCACGGCCTGGCAGGGAGGCGTGGGGACATTTAATGCATGGGTCCCATCCCGTGTCATCCGGCGCGCCACGGGCACGTTAAAGAACGGCATCATGAGGAGCGAGACCGGACGGGGGTGAGTTTTCAACCCCCCCCCTCCCCGTCACTTTGCGCAGCAGCCCATGATGGTTGCTTTCCATTTATGGCGCCTTGGAACTCGTGTCCTCCCTTTCTGGGCACGCTACCACCGGCGAAGTATTTAAGGAAGGGCCGGTGGACACAGAAAGCGAGACTCGGATAAGGACGGAAGAAAGAACACTCTTGGGATTGAGTCTCGGACAAGGAGGAAGCCAAGGAAGAAGACAGAGGTCTACTACAAGCTCAGAAGCTGAGATCACTGAAGAACAAGGAGCCCAAAGCTCTAGGATAGACAAATATTCTTGTAACCAGCAACATCCCTGAGAGACATTCTCAGTGCATTTATAGCATCCAAACAGGAGTAGGGTATTACGCTTAGTGCGGCCCAAACGTGTCTAAAAAACCTCCAGTGCATTTACTGCATTTTGCATCCGATCATTCCATTCCACCTGCCATCGCATTTACGCCCATTTATTTCACCCGCCAAACAGATTCAGAATCATCCCCCCGGTCGAATCTCAAAGGGGGTCCCTCTAGATCCTTGCTTTAGGAGTTCACCCTCTGACAGCTGGCGCACTAGGAGGGGGGTTGCATCCCTGAATTTTTTTGTTTTCCCGCAAAAAAAATGGCAGGTGGCCATGGTCTCCGACGCACCGGCTCCAGCTCCAGTGAAGAAATGGAGCCCCTCACGCAGGAGGCCCCAGTCGCTGCTGCTCCTCAGCAGCAGCCACGGTCCGCCCGCACGGCGCTCCCCTCTCATGGGGACCATGGCGCCGGGCCAGCAGGGCCACTGCCGCCAATGCAAGCGCATCGCCTAACCCTCAGCAAGAGACAGAAACTCCTGCCGCAAGGTCCACGTCTGGACAATGCCGGGAGCAGTTGTGGCGTAGGCTCGCCTTCGACGATGCCAGTCCTGGGAGCGCGCTGCTTGCGGCGCAAGCTCTCCTCAGGCACCCGCCAGTCCAGGCGGTGGGGGAAACCCCAGAAGGCCGCTGGCTCTAGGAGGTGGCCGCCTTGGTGGGCACGGCTCATCGCCAAGTGTTGGCCAAAAGCTCCTGGGCTACCTCCCACCGCGGTGCAACCAAGACCGGCCCATCATCTGGTGGCGTTCGAACTGGTCGGGGGGCCTCCAAGCGGAGTGCCGCCCCCCTGGCCACTACCGGAGCTCAGGACCTCCGCTTGCACCTCAATGAGCAGAGGGCCGTCGAAGACGCGCGTGTTACCCTTGAGCGCCAACGGGAGTCCCGGCATGAGGCCAAAGCTGAGGACCAGGCCTCCTCCATGCCGGCCCATGACCGCTGGGGCTCCCCGGCTCGTCGGCGTTCACCACCCAAGGGCGCTGCTCGCGCAACAGGGTACGGCACAGGCTGTCGTGCCTTCACCAGCGAGCTCCGCCGGGTCAAAGGACCCACCAAGTTTCGGCCAGAACTACCAAAGAAGTACGACGGGTCCATCGACCCCGTCGAGTTCCTCCAAATCTACACCACCGCTGTCCAAGCGGTTGGCGGCAGTGAAAAGGTGATGGCCAATTATTTCCATGTAGCCTTGAGGGGCTCCACCCGTTCTTGGCTTATAAACATACCCCCAGGATCCATCGACTCCTGGGATGACCTCTGACACCAGTTTGTGGCAAACTTTCAGGGCACGTTCACGCGCCCCGGCCTGGAGTGCGACCTCCACACCATAAAACAGTAGGAGGGGGAGACGCTGCGACGCTTCAGCCAGGTCCGCAACACCATCCCGCGGATAACCCCCCATGCCATCATTGTCATGTTCCGGCAAGGTGTCCGCGATGAGCGGATGCTCGAGAAGCTAGGTACGCATGCAGTCGAAACCATCGCGGAACTCTTCGCGTTGGCCAACAAGTGCGCCAAGGCGGCGGAGGCTCGGGCGTGGCATGTTCCGTGCCCTGAGCATCCCACCGCCGATCAACTAGGTCCTTCCCGCTCTGACAGGCGGGAAAAAAAAAGAGAAGAAGGCGCGAGGTTGTCCCAGTCGTGCTGGCCCAGGCCCTGCCCATGGGCCAGCCCAAGAGTCTGACCGCCGGCCAGTGCGCCGGGCGGCTGCCAACAGAAGGCCCGCACCCGCAAGGGCTCCGGCCCCTCCGAGGGCTCCGGCTCTCGCGAGGGCTCTTGCTCCTGCAAGGGCCCCCGCTTCTGCATGGCCTGAGCCGGGGAAGTGGTGCCAGATCCACCAGACCGAGTGGCTTGACCTCACGGAGTGCCGTGCGGTCAAAGGTCTCATCGAGCGGTGCCAGAGGGACCGTGAAGAGCCCCGCAGTGGTGGCGATGATAGAGCCACCCCCGATAACTAAGAGCTCGGCTTCCAGGAGCCTGAGCACACCGTCGCTTTCATCGATGGAGGCGCATACACACCCTCCTCCCGCCGCAGCGTCAAGACCATGTGGCGCGAGGTGTGCTCAGCGACCCCAAGCATAGAGGCTGCAAGGCCCCTGAAATTGTCGGACTCCCTGATCACGTTCAGCCTGGCCAACCACCCCGCAAGTACTCCAGGCGTGGGGCGACTACCCCTAGTAGTGTCCCCCACCATCTGTAACGTAAAGATCAGTAGAGTGCTGATCGACGGGGGTGCAGGCCTGAACCTCCTTTCGTGGGAGGCCTTCGAGAAGCTGCAGGTGCCTTCGAGGAGCCTAAAGCCGTTGCTCCCCTTCTACGGGGTGACGCCCGGGCACTCCCTGCCCCTCGGGCAGGTCGAGCTGCCCGTGACATTCGGGAGCCGGGATAACTTCCGGACAAAGAACGTCATCTTCGATGTCGTGGAACTCCCCCACCCCTACAATGCCAACCTCGGGCGCCCGGCGCTCGCTCGGTTCATGGTGGTCACCCGCTACACATACCTCACGGTCAAGTTGCCGGGCCCTGCAGGCCCCATCTCCGTGCCCGCCGAGACTGGCAGCACCGTCTCTTGTGCCGAGCAGCTATACTCGGCCTTGGTCTCAGCTCGGGCTGAGGTCGAGGGTCATCCAGGGGGCCCGGGACCCTCTTCATCTAAACCCCAACTCGCTGCCGACACCTCCGTTCCTACGATGGAGGTCGTGGAGGGCGAAGACGCTTCCCAGGTCGTCCGAATCGGTAGTGACCTGGGCGGCAACTAGGAAAGCGTGCTCATCATCTTCCTCCAGGCTAACATCGATGTGTTTGCATGGTAGCCATCCGATATGCCCGGGATCCCGAGGGAGGTGATCGAGCACCACCTCGTTGTGCGCCCGGACGCACGGCCGGTGAGGCAGAAAGTCTGGTGGCAGGCGCCCGAGTGCCAAGAGTTCATCCGGGAGCAAGTAAGTAAGCTCCTTGATGCCGGCTTCATCCGAGAAGTCCTCCACCCCGAGTGGCTAGCAAACCCAGTCATCGTCCCGAAGGCCAATGGCAAGCTCCGCATATGCGTCGACTACACCGACTTAAACAAGTCTTGCCCAAAAGAACATTTTTCCCTTACCCCACATAGATCAGATTATAGATGCAACCGCGGGGTGCGATCTTTTATGTTTTTTAGATCCAAACTTTGGTTATCACCAAATTCGCATGGCTATACAGGATGAAGAAAAAACTTCTTTTACCACTCCGGTGGGGACTTATTATTATGTATCAATGCCATTTGGTTTGCGCAATGCTAGGTCATCTTTCCAGTGCGCTGTGCGCATTACCCTTGATTCGTAGGTTGGCCGCAACGTTGAGGCTTACATCGACAATCTTGTGGTCAAATCCCGCGACCGTGCCACCCTGCTTGAAGATCTGGACGAGACTTTCAACAGTCTCCACACTGCCCGCTTGAAGCTCAACCCTGAGAAGTGTGTTTTCGAGGTACCTGCGGGCAAGCTCTTCGGTTTCTTGGTCTCTAGCTGAGGAATCGAGGCCAACCCAGAAAAGATCCGGGCCATCGAGCAGATTTGACCCTCGGCTCGACTCAAGGAAGTTTAGCACCTCGCCGGCTGCATGGCGACCCTCGAGCACTTCATCTCCAAGCTCGGAGAGTGAGGACTCCCCCTCTTCAAACTCCTGAAGAAGACCGGTCACTTCGACTGGATGCCGGAGGCCGATCAGGCTTTCTGTGACTTGAAGAAATATCTCACCTCGTCGCCTGTACTGGTGGCCCCCTCCGAGGGAGAACCTCTACTGCTCTACATCTCGGCCACTCCTTAGGTCGTGAGCATGGTATTGGTAGTGGAGCGTGATGAGTGCTCGAGGAAAGGAGCTGGGTCCCAGCTCCCGGTCGCCACCGGGCAGTCTCCACTTCTCGCGGCTTCTCCCGAGTAGGGAGTCGAGCCCGAGAACCCGGCTCCTCCCGAGCAAGGAGTCGAGCCCGAGCACTTGGCTCCTCCTGACCAGGGAGTCTAGCCTGAGCACTTGGCCAACCATGGCCACGCCGCTGAGCTCGGGGGCTGTGATAAGCCCTCAGGTGAAGTCGCAGTCTGGGCCCGCCGTGTACAGCGACTGGTGTACTTCATCAGCGAAGTCTTCCGAGATGCCATGACCAGATATCCCAAAGCCCAGAAGTTGCTCTATGCCGTGCTCGTCGCTTCCCGGAAGCTGTGCCCCTACTTCCAGGTGCACAAGGTCTCGGTGGTTACTACATATCCACTGGGGCCAATCCTCCAGAACCGAGAAGGCACAGGGCGCATCGTCAAGTGGGCGGTGGAGCTGGCGGACTTTGATATGCACTTTGTCAGCCGACAAGTGATCAAAAGCCAGGCGCTCTTCGACTTTGTGGCAGAGTGGACGCCCATCCCCGAGATCGACCTAGAAGAGATTTCCGCATATCCCGGGCACAATACGCCCGGGTACTGGGTTATGCACTTCGACGGTTCCCTCACGCTGAAAGGCGCGGGGACTGGAGTGGTTCTCACCTCCCCAATGGGTGAAAAACTCTGGTATGTCGTGCAGCTGTAGTTCCGAGTAACCAATAACATGGCAGAATATGAGGGCCTCATCGCTGGCCTCCGGGCCGCGGTGGGCCTCGGGACTCGTCACCTCCAGGTCAAGGGAAACTCTCAGCTGGTGATCAACCAAGAGTCAAAAGAGTACCAGTGCACCGATCCTCAGATGACGGCGTACGTGGCAGAAGTCAGGAGGCTGGAGAGGCACTTCGACGGCCTGGAGCTGCGGTACATATCTCACCGCAGCAACGCTCTAGCCAATGACCTTTCTCACCTGGCCTCTTCTCGTGCGCGTGTCCCTATCGGAGCCTTTGAAGAAAGGCTCACACGACCTTCCGTCCTACCTGCCGACCAGGATGAAGGGGAACCCTTGAGCCTAGTTGAGGGGACCCAAGTGGCGCCCTCAGTGGGGAGCCCCGTCAGGGTGCCGTTGCCCGGTGAGTGCGCTGCGCTTGCCGACGGTTCTCAAGATGCCTCGTGGATGGACGAGATCCGAGGGTAATTGAAAGAAAGTTTCCTTCCCGGGGATGATGCCTCTGCCGAGAGGATTGCATGGCAGTCCAAACGCTATGCCATAGTAGACGGGGGTCTCTACCAGCGCGGCGCAGATGGTGTCCTCTCGCTGAACTGAGGAGACTAGAGTTGCTATCGGTGACACAGGAACCAGGGGTCCCCGAGTCCCGAGGCCAGATCAGCAGTTTGCCACATGGCGCCCTCTCGCGGGGATCATCTCCACAAGGTACGAGAAGACTAAGTCCCGGGAGAGGTTGCTCGGGGCCATGAGCAGTGTCCCCAAGTACCTGAGTTCCCCGATGATCCGAGAAGACCAAGTGCCGGGAAGAGAGTGCTCGGGGCCATGAATAGTGGCCCCCGAGCACCCAAGTCCCCCAACGACCAGAAAAGCCGAGTACCGAGAAGGGTGTGCTCGGGGCTGTGAATAGTTGCCCCCGAGCACCCGAGTACCCCGAGAACCTAAGGAAGTTAGTTGTGGGAGAGAGTGCTCGGGGCCGCGAACAGCGGCCCCTGAGCACTCGGTTCCCCAAGGTCCTGAACAGTCAATTCCGCGAGAGAGTGGTCGGGACCATGAACAGTGGCCCTTGAGCACTTGGTTCCCTGAGGACCAAGAAAGGGCATATCCGGGAGAGAGTGCTCGGGCCTCTGAACAGTGACCCCCGAGCACTCGGTTCCCCGACGGCCTAAGAAGTCCTTCGCCGGTGGCCCCCATAGAGGTCCAACGGTGAGGTATCAACCAGTGAAAGGCCCGATGCCGTATTTAAGAGGGCGCGTGGCCTGTCACTTCCAACTGCTCCTGCCACGCTCGGTGTCAGTCCCTGCCATGGCCTGGCAGGGAGGCGTGGGGACATTTAATGCACGGGTCCCATCCCGCATCATCCGGCACTTTGGGATAACATCGCAAGGCCCAAGGTGCCCTGCCTGCCGCCCTGCTGTGTCAGGCGTACAAGACCGAGCGGGCACGCCAGGCCGTTCAGTGGCTACCTGTAGGGCCCTCTCCGCGGCGCCCGTTGCAGAACGGCATCATGACGAGCGAGACAGGATGGGGGCGCATTTTCAACCCCCCTATCACTTCGCGCAATAGCCCATGATGGTTGCCTTCCATTTATGATGCCTTGGAACTCGTGCCCTCCCTTTCTGGGCACGCTACCGCCAGCGAAGTATTTAAAGAAGGGTCGGTCGACACAGAAAGAGAGACTCAGAGAAGGACAGAAGAAAGAACACTCTTGGGATTGAGTCTCAGACAAGGAGGAAGCCGAGGAAGAAGATAGAGGTCTGGTACAAGCTCAGAAGCTAAGATCACTGAAGAACAAGGAGCTCAAAGCTCTAGGATAGACAAATATTCTTGTAACCAGCAACATCCCTAAGAGACATTCTCAGTGCATTTATAGCATCCACATAGGAGTAGGGTATTACTCTCAGTGCGGCCCGAACCTGTCTAAAAAACCTCCAGTGCATTTACTGCATTCTGCATCTGATCATTCTATTCCACCTGCTATCGCATTTATGCCCATTTATTTCACCCACAAAACAGATTCAGAATCATCCCCCCCGGCCAAATCTCAAAGGGGGTCCCTCTGGATCACTGCTTTAGGAGTTCACCCTTCGACAGACGCGTCATCGGCTTTGAGGTCAAACACATCCCTTGCAAGGACAACTTCCTAGCCGACGTGCTGGCCCATCTAGCTTCTTTCGACAAACTATCCCAGTCGGAGTCTTTCAAGAAAGACTCTCATGACCATCCACTATGGTCTCAGGCCAAAGTTAAGGGGATGGTTCGCTCAAAAACAGAGCACACGAGACAACACCTTAGAGGCAATGCCTCGCTCGGTGCCATCGACCTCGGGTAGCCATCATATGATCATCCTGCTCAATTCAGGTACAACCTGGATGGATCAGATCTCAGACTACCTTAAGAATCGAGTAGCCCCTAATGGGTCTCGTGGAAAGCCCGCAGATGCTCACTGGTAGAGGGACGCCTCTACCTCCAAGGGAGCAATGGCCTTTTACTAAAATGCATCACTCAGGAAGAGGGGAGCACAATGCTCTCTGATATCCATGGAGGCATATGTGGTAGCCATGCTTCATACCGTACCCTGGTCGGAAAAACGTTTTGACAAAGATTTTATTGGTCCACTGCACTCTAGGATGCCTGCGAGCTGGTAAAATGGTGTGAGTCGTGTGTGTGAGTACCATGGCTAAAATACCAACCTACAAGCCCAGGCACTACAAACCATACCACTCTCTTGGCCTTTTGCTGTCTAGGGGCTCGATATCGTGGGATCATTCCCCAATGCCCTAGGCGGTTTTGAATTCTTGTTCGTGGCCATCCACAAATTCACTATGTGGATCGAGGCTGAACCTGTCTGGAAGATCACCACCACAGTAGCAATTAAGTTCATACGAGTATTAGTAGTGCGGTTTGGCAGTCCAAACCGCATAATCACAGACAATGGAACTTAGTTCACTAGTAGGGCTTTCCATGACTACTGCGATGAGATCGGGACCAAGGTTTGCTATGTGTCTGTGGCACAGCCCCAAAGCAACGAATAGGTTGAAAGAGCAAATGGGATGGTACTACAAGGGATCAAAATGTGGGTCTTTGATCGGCTTAAAAGCTATTTGGAGTGTTGAGAGGACGAACTCTACATAGTACTCTGGTCGCTGCGGACAAACCCCAGCAGTGCTACGGCCGAATCCCCTTTCTTCCTGGTTTTTGGTGTGGAGGCCATGCTCCCCTAAAAAATCACCCTCCAATCGCCTCGAGCCAGCAATTACTCAGACGATGACCAAGTGGCGCGACGAGAGGATGACATAAACCTGATCGAAGAGTTCCGCAATCGTGCTCTAATTGGAGCTGCCTGATATCAGCAGAGCCTGAGATGATACCACAACTGGAAGGTACGAGAACAAACACTGGCTATTGGTGACCTCATACTTAGGCAAATTCAAAATATGATAGGTCAGAATAAGCTCTCCCCCAAGTGGGAAGGGCCCTACAAGGTGGTCGATGTCACCAGCCTGGTACGGTCATGTTCTCCATGGAGGACGGTTTGGAATTACACAACTCTTGGAACATCACCCTATTGCACAAGTTCTATGTGTAGGGTCGCTTGAAAATGGGCCTATTTCTCTATTTTGTAGGGCCTTTCGGACGAGTGTGGAATACGACCTATAAGTTCTAAAATTCAAAAACCAGACTCCCTATTTTGCAAGACTTCCCAACCAGCAACGGGCTCTCGTAGGTTAAATCTTCGGCCATAGCATGCAACAACACTTAAAATGGCCATTACTGGATCTGCCAAACAAACAAAGCCACAAACCCTCATTCAGGCCTAGCGTTGGTCGCCACCGATGGGTTTTATCGAGCTATGATACGTCCTATGGCCCAAGAACCTGGCTAGCAAGCAAAAAGGGACAAGGACGGGCGTCATGAAACCTCAAACATTTTCCATTAATAAAAAGGATGGAGTACAAGCTAACTTGTTACATCCAATTGGGCCAACTATCCTAGCACAAGCATGCTTTATCCTCCCTGGATCAAGTAACTAAAGCAAAATTGACAGAAAGAGTCCATGGACTCTCATCTCTACCTACCTCTAAATGAGTCAAGAAACCTCTTATACTCCTCCCTGGGGCAGTGCGACCGAAGCTAGAGGAGGTTCGGGCATCGGAGGGGGCACTGCGTTCGGAGTGCCAGCAGTTAACGGTGCTTGCGTCGGAGGTGGCCCGAATTACCTCTGATGCCTTGAGTGGCCTAGGGGCTCGGTGCCCACCACTGCCCTTTGACTTGGAGGCATCGGTCATGCCGCTCTTCTGGCTTTGGTCCGCTGCGATGGTCATGGTTTGGGCTGCGCAGGTTTATGCAAGGTCTAGCACACATGTGGCCACTGTGCTTCAGCTAACCCTACTGCACCAAGCGAGGGTTGGTCCCTTCGAAGCACTGGAGCAGCAGGTGCCAGACTCCATGGTCGAGGCCTTCTAGCCAGAGGCACCTCCGGTAGAGATTTGCACCAGCCCTGGAGAGCTTCCATCGCGGCGTATGGGCGAAGTATGGCTGGAGTGTGACGTTGCGCTTCATGGCAGGTTAGGGGACTCCCAGTGCCTCGGGGGGCCTTCACCCGAGTTCTTCGTTGGGTGGTCCAGTCCTTCACCCAGAGTCTATGGGCGCTTCACAGCCCTCTAGGGGAGGTTCGTCTGGCGTTGTTACCCCACAGGAGCCGAGCGTGGATGCCCCAGAGGTGTAGCTCTGTCGTGGGCTGTCATTGTTTCCTTTTCTTTCTCGGGGAGGGGGGTCGAGTTCTAGCATGTTCACTTCCTCCTTCTACTTCATGTATATAATCTTTCCTTTATTTGATGGAAACCGCGCTTGTCTTCCTCTGGTTTACGTGTGTTGTTTCTGGAATGTTTGTGCCTTTGAATTTTAACCGAGTCCGATTTGCGTTTATAGGTATGGCAGCCCGAGGCCGGGGGAGGCCTCGTCCGTACCTTGGATAGTGCCTCTGGGGAGGGATCGAGTGCATCCGGAGCGTCGGGGGCTACTCCGTTCGTTCGTCAGTGGAGTTGTTTCTTTATGCCCCGTGATTCTGAGTGGCGTATTGATCCGCAAGTGGCCACCGACGTCTTGGTTAAGGTCGAGCCGGAGGATCCCCCGGTGTCTGCTTCGGATGTATGTTTTGCTCCAAGAGATGACTAGTGTGCGGCCCGAACAGCCCAGGAGGTTGCTAGCTCACGCTTCTTACAACGCTTCATCCTTCCCCAGGGTTCTGACTGAAGGGTGCCCTCGGAAATTATCGAGTCTATCTTGTGTGAGGTGAAGGTGCAGGGGGCTCACGTCGGCCTCCCGTGTGTAGTTGTCGAGGACGACTCCCCAGGTCTCGCGGTGTGTCTGGGAGGCGTGGCGGTCGAGCACCATCATCTTCCCGTAGTGGTAAAGGGCGGCGTAGTAGGTTAGCCAGTTTGCTGGGCATAGATTCGATGTACAGCGGTTAACTGTATAAAAAGGCTCTTTGTATGTCATGTGTGTACAACTTGCATTGTGTTAGCTTGTTGTTTTTGTTTCTTTTCCTCTCCCTCTTTTATGATTGATCGCATCGACGCTTCACATTTGCCTCGTGTCCCAACCACTTCGCATCCTATGGTTGCTCAGCGGCCACGGGGTGCGAGACATCGAGGGGCATCGGAAGGGTCGGGTGATAGAGACTTTTAGTCGTGCTGGTGCCAGGGTGTTTATACCTGCGCCATATTATGCCGCCTTGGCCTTAGAAATGATGGAGGGGGTTGAGCCTGTCCGGTATGAAGGCACTACCTTCAAGATGCCGGAGCGGTCTTTGCCTATCCACCATTTTATGTTTGCTAGGCCCAAAGGATGACAGACGGAATGCCTGTCCAGCACAGAGACTTACATCTTCAAGATGCTGAAGCGGTGTTTGCCTATCCGCCACGTAGGTTAGCTAGACCTTAAAGATGGCGGACGGAATGCTTGTCCAGCATGGAGGCTTATGCCTTCAAGATGCTGGAGCGGTGTTTGCCTATCCGCCACGTAGGTTAGCGAGACCTTAAAGATGACAGATGGAATGCCTGTCCAGCACGGAGGCTTATGCCTTCAAGATGCTGGAGCGGTCTTTGCCTATCTTCCACGTAGGTTGGTGAGACCTTAAAGATGGTAGACGGAATGCCCGTCCAGCATGGAGGCTTGTGCCTTCAAGATGCTGCGGTTTTTTTTAATCTTCAGAGAGGACTAAGCCTAGGGTTCTCTATACATAGTACTTGTGGAGGGTCTCCGCATTCCAACTGTGTTCAACCGGGTTGGAAGTTTCGTGGCGCAACCCTTGGATCGTACCAGGCCTTATTTTTCTTAATGTAGTGATCTAGGTTCTGAATGCCACAGAGCCGCGTGCCTTCGGTAAGGTCGAGGGAGCGCTCCCTTTCTCTGTAAGTTTGCGAAGTTGTACCCTGAGTGAGCAGGCACTGATCTCGGTGGGGGTCATGGCTTCATCTCTGTACAGGAGGCGGAAGGGTGTGAACCCGGTGGCCCTGCGTGACAGTGGTGCAAAGGGACCATAAAACCTTGGGAAGTTCATCAACCCACAGGCCTCGAGCTAAGGTGACAAGGCGGCGATTTAGGCTGGAGAGGATGTTGTCATTGGCCCTTTCGACAGATCCATTGGACTGAGGGTGTCGAACTGCTGCGAAGCATAATTTGATGCCGAGGTTGTCGCAGATCTGTCTAAGAGGCCCAGAGTTGAATTCTGTGCTATTGTCCAACGTGAGCTATCGTGGGACACCGAAGTGGCAGATTATGTTTTCCAAAAGAATTTTTGGACATTTTTAACGTGATTGCAGTGAGGGGTTCGGCCTTGACCCATTTGGAGAAGTACTCCAATGCTACCACTGCTACATAAGGTTTCCTTTGGCGCTGGGAAATGGACCGATGAGGTCCATTCCCCAATGAGCTAGGGGCCAGACAGGGCCAATTGGTTGCAATGGAGTTCGAGGTCGATGGCTTCGGTGTCCCATCCATTGGCATCCTTGGCAGGTGAGGACGAGTTCTTCCGCATCAGACATAATCGTAGGCCAATGGAGCCCCTGGCGAAGTGCCTTACCGGCTAGGGCACGAGCCGCCAGATGATTGCCGCAAAGGCCTTCGTGTATTTCCTGGAGGAGGTTGGCTCCTTGTTTAGTAATGCATAAAAGGAGGGGAGCGTAGACACCTATCTTGTCAAGGGTGCCATTTATGAGATGGTAGCCCCTGGCATGATGCTGGATGTGTCGGAGTGCAATTGGGTCATCCGTGGCTGCGACCTTTGCTAAGGCGTATGCTTGACTGTTGTCCACCCGCAGTATGCTTCGTATTGATATGCCGCAAAAGTGTGCCTCGGCCTTGCGAATGCCCTCGAGGTATGTTGTCATTTCTAGCCATCGGACTTGGAAGTCTTTGTTGACATGACTGGCAACGACCTGAGAGTCAATACGGATGATGACTCTGCTGCTCCTAAGGCTCGGGCCTTTCAGAGGCCTAAGAGGACGGCCTCATATTCAGCTATGTTGTTGGTCGTCTTGAAATCTAGGAAAACAACATATTGAACCTGTTGGCCTGTGGGAGAGATGAGGACCACGCCAGCTCCAGCGCCCATGGAGCACTATGCTCGGTCAGTGTAGATGGTACAGATGTCTTGGGTGGGTGTCATCACTTAGAGTCCGATTCCACCACCGCTTCTGAGTAGGTCTTAGGTTCATCATTGTCCAACAATAATATATCGTGCTGCTCTGTGGTTAGGAATATAAACCTCTTAGGTGCGCGACTGATCCTTTTCGACCGTCGTGGGGCTATTGTCTCCACAACATGTTCTGCAATATCAAATTGTGGTTAAATAGGAGCTGAAACACTTTCTGATGGTTCCCGAATCTCTTCGAGTAGCATCGTGCTCCCACTAATGTTCCTTGAGAGATACTCTTTCTCCAGAAAAGCATCGTTCCGGGTGACAAACACTTTGCCATCTTCCCAGTTAACTAACATCACAAAGAAGTAATATCCCTTGGTTTCCCTAGGATACCCCACAAAGAAGCATTTATCTGATTGGGAGTAAACTTGTTCGATGGGTGCCGGGGTCTATTCAGCGATAAAGTCTGCCAAGATTTGGGATTTGATGGTGGTGTGGGCCACAAACCTTATCACGAAAGGGGGCTAACTCTACCGCTCACTTGCCAATGCATCCTGTCACCTCCCGGTTGCGAAACATGTCACCAAGCGGATACGAGGTTGGGACAGTGATGTTGTAGGCAAGGAAGTAGTGCCGGAGCTTACATGAGGCCATCAGCAGGGCGTAGGCTATTTTTTTGAGCTTAGTGTAGCATGTCTTGGCCCCAGCTAAGGCCTCCAAGATGTAGTATACAGCCCTTTGAGTGGGGCGACCGTTACTTTTTTCCTCGCGTACCAAGGCGGCGCTAATGGTGGACGCAGAGACGAATAGGTACAGTTGTAGTCCTTCGCCGAGGAGGGGCATCGCGAGTGTTTCAAGGTGGGAAAGGTGTGCCTTTAGGGCCTAGAATGCCGCCTGATAGTCCGGTGTCCAGCTACGGAGCCCCTTAGCATTTTAAAGAAAAGGAGGTTGTGCTCACCAGATTTTGCGAGGAAGCGGCTGAGGGCCGCAAGGTGGCAAGCCAGGCGTTGTACTTCTTTCTTATTGGCGGGAGGCGACATTTCTATGATAGCACGAATCTTGCCTGGATTGGCCTTGATGCCTCTTTGGGAGACAAGATATCCTAACATTTTTCCACCCCTAGCACCAAATACACATTTTTCTGGGTTTAGCCGTACGCCAGCGGCTCAGAGGTTGTTGAATGTTTCTTGTAGATCGGCAACATGGGTGGCATCTAGTTGGCTTTTTACCATGATATCGTCCACGTAGGCCTCAATATTGCGGCCCAACTACTGTTGCAGCACCTTGTGTACTAGACGGGAGAAGGTGGCCCCGGTGTTTCGAAGACTGAAGGGCATCTGGACATAGTAGTATACTCCAAGGGGGTAATGAAGCTGGTCTTGTTCTCATGCTCTGTTGCCATCCACACCTGGTGGTACCCGGAGTAGGCGTTAAGGAAGCTTAGCATTTCACAGCCGGCTGTGGAATCCACCAGCTGATCAATGCGGAGAAGGACGTACGGATCTCGGGGGCATACTTTGTTTAATGACGTGGAATCGATGCACATACGCCATTTTCCGCTATGTTTCTTGACCAGGACGGTGTTGGAGAGCCAATCGGAGTGGATGACCTCTCGGATAACACCGGCTTTTAGTAGCTTCTGGACTTCTTCTTTTGCGGCTTCCACCCGCTCCGGAGAGAGCTTTCTCAGCCCCTGGTGTACGGGCCTTGTCTTCGAGTCGACCTGGAGCGAGTGCTCGATGATGTTGTGGTCGACTCGTGGGAGGTCATGCGGGGACCATGCCAAGATGTTGAGATTACTCCGTAAGATGGCCAGAAGTTTTTCCTCCGCCGCCCACGCATATTCCTCAAACTTGCTCATGAGGACTTCTACTGTGCATATTGGGCGTCAGTTTAGCCGATCATATAGGGGTACTTCGGCCTGGCCCTGGGTTTCAGCGTTGATGACCGAAGAGTCCAATATGCCCTTAATCTGGGCTTTGGTCTGGGAGAACCTTCGAAAGTAGTCCTGGAGGATTTCGTCTGGCCCTGCTTGATAGTGAACAGGCTACCGGAGGTTACTGGTTTGATGAAGGTGCCCTGGAATTTGCTATGGAAGAGGTCTCGGAGTTGGGAGCAGGCGTCATTGGTGTCGGGGTCCAGAACCCAGAACTAGCGTATGGCCACCCTGTCTAGGGCGAGGGGGAAGCATTTAGCCATGGTAGCTGGTCCGGCCCTGCTGGCCTCTGTGGCTAGGGTGTAGGATCGGGCGAACTCGTTGGGGTCCGAATCGCCTTTAAACTTGGGCAACTTTGGGGTCCAAAAACCCTCTACGAAGGGCATGGCTTGCAGGTCAGATCGCAGGGGAGAGTCGTGATCCTACAGGAGGTCCTCACGACCCTGTCCCTGGGGCTCCGGGGACCGAACGGGCTGGGTCCTTGCACCGAGGGGCTCGTCTGTTCATGGAGCTTGGGTCCAAAACACGTCGGCTTCCTGCTTGACCTGTAGGGCCATCCGTATCTCCTCCATCTATGCCAGGAGCGTCGCCAAGTGTGATTGCTGCTCAGGGGAACAGTGTTTTTTGTGGCAGCGCTGGCCACAGCCCCTAGGGGCACAGCGGGGGCCTCACCTTGCTGCTACTTGTTCTCCGGGGTAGAGAACCCTTCAGTGTCGCTCGCAGCTATAGTTATGGTTGGGTCGGTGGTGGCCGTAAGGTTCCCATTCCCCTTGGTTGGGGGGCCATTGTCGGTGTCGACTGTGTATAGCCGGTTGGATTACCGCGCAGGCATGACTGGGGGGTCGGCCACTACCGATGCGGCCTTGGTGGTCTTCTTCTTGGGTGGCATCCTACCTCTCTTAATACTTCTGTGTTTGAGTTCCCATGGACGGAGCGCTGTTGGAGCAAGAATTTGTCATGCCCTAGCAAGTACGGTGAGAGTTTCTTCTAAGGAGGAGACTCAAGCTTGAGACGAAGTTTGAAAGGAAGGAACACCACAAATATATTGATGATAGAAAAATGTATCACTCTGGAAGGAGCATCACAACATGACTTGGTGTGCTTTCACCTTTGTATCTTTTTTTTGCTGTGTTTTCCCCAAATGACCATGGCCTCCTATTTATAGAGATGTGCGTAGCTTGGAATACAAGTTACCATAATGTACGAATATCCGGGATTTGACCGAATTACTGGGCCTTATCATAGATAACTACCCTCTACCCTATCGGGGAGATAAATATCTTTCGTGGTAATTATCGTGGTGCCTGCCCCCTGAAGGAGGCGAGCCAATCGCCAACTGCGGCCTGGCACCGCACTATCTGGGATGTCAGGGTAGGCACCATCATGTCAGGGTGTCAGAGCGGCATCCACTAGCCTAGGTATTTAATGCCGGTCACCTCCTCGCAGGCAAAGTACGACCGATGACTTTCCTGAGGCCTGATGACTCACCCAGTAACCTTCAGGAAGTCGGCCCGGACAGCGGGAGGTTGAGGCCTCGGGAGGCCAAGCCTTTGGGAGGCTGAGCCTCCGGGAGGTGGGACTTCAGATGGCCGGGGCTTTGGGAGGCTGAGGCTTCAGAGACCGAGCCTTCGGTAGGCTGAGCTTTGGAAGGCTGGAGCTTGGGAAGGCGAAGGCTTTTGAGAGGCCGAGCCTTTGGAAGGCAGGGCTGGGACTTCGGAAGGTTGGGGCTTTGGGAGGCTGAGGCCAAGGAGACCGAGCCTTCGAGAGGCTGACCTCATTATTGACTTGGTATCTCTATACTACGATCCATGAAACGTGAACATCAATCAATACATGTGTTGATCTTATGTATCATCACAGTGATATGCATCCAGGGATCGACTAAGAATAACATCATGATATAAACAAACAGTTTTATGAGCAAGTCACATACTTGCCAATCAATGTAAAAGGTAGTCATTCTTTGAATAACATATTATTCAAAAGTACATTAATATAGACATGTGATCTAATCATCTTTATGATTGCCTTTGGGGCATATCACCTTCAATCTCCCACTTGCCCTAGAGTAAATCATGTAAGTATCTAATGCCCATAGCCCTCATGTGCACCTCGTGCTTTGGCTGTGGGAGTGGCTTTGTCAACGGATCAAAAATATCCAAATCTGTGTGCACCTTGCATATCTTCACATCATCCCGATATAAAATCTCTCGAATAAGGTAATAGCGCCGCAGTATGTGCTTGGACTTCTAATGCGACCTTGGTTTCTTGTCTTGTGCAATGGCTCCACTATTTTCACAAAAGAGATCTATTGGACTAGAAGCACTTAGCACCACACCTAACTCAAAAACAAACTTTCTGATCCAAACAACCTCCTTTGCAGCTTCAGAAGCTAGGATATACTCAGCCTCAGTCGTGGAATCGGACACCATTTCCTGCTTGGAACTCTTCCAAATCACTGCTCCTTCATTGAGGCAAAATACAAAACCATGTTGTGTTCTCAAATCATCCTTGTCGATTTGGAAGCTAGCATCGGTGTAACCATTTACAATAAGCTCCTCCTCACCTCCATAGATTAGGAACATATCCATAGTTCTTCTCAAGTATTTGAGGATATTCTTTACTGTTACCAGTCAACTTCACCTGGGTTTGATTGGTATTTACTCATAACATTTAGAGCATAGGAGACATCTGGGCATGTACAAAGCATAGCATACATGATGGATCTGAGAGTAGAAAGCATATGGGATTGCACTCATTTTTCAAGCTCATCAGTGGTCCAAGGATACTGACTCTTGCTAAGAGTGATGCCATGTGACATCGGCAAGAAACCCTTTTTGGAATCCTGCATATGGAACCTTTTCAATACCTTGTTGATGTATGTATTTTGGCTTAATCTGATCAGCCTTCTCGACCCATCTCTGTAGATGATGCGCGTTTGCCCGATCTTCCTAAAGGTAATATGATAAGTCGATTGGTGGAGCTTCGATGTTGATGATCCAAAGGCTCTGATCAGTACAGATCAAGAACCCTCGCAACCACTACACCACTACTCCGTGGTTATCAACCGTGCCAAGACGTGGTTGACCTCGCCAAGAAGACATTTCCTACAAGCAAATCGAGAACACAAGCAAGAACATTTAGATGCAATCTGAATATTGCTAATTACCAATGAAGCACTCAAGTTTACGGTTCAACAAATCGATAATTGAGGAAACTGTATTAAACAGAATAATCTAAGCTAAACCCAAGTCTAAACTATGATGGCTTCTGTGTATATATAGGGGGTGTGAGGAGGTCAACTTAGGGTTGTGCAACCGTGGAGAGAGGTGTGCACAACCTGGACATCGAATCCGACACGGTTACTAAACCCGGTAGGGTTCAAAACAGTGACATAGCACCTTATTACTTTGACTCTAACTAAACTATAAGGAATATCTAGTGGAGCTCATATCCATTAGAAAGGGCTCATCGTAAGCTTTCTAGAATGTCCAAGATTGCCTAAAAGGGACTTCGTATGAGAGAGTTATGCCCATTTTAGTGACATGTTGTCCTGGAACTCGACTTCGACCACGACCACGACTTCGACCACGACCACGACTTCGACCACGACCACGACTTTGACCACGACCATGACCATGACCACAGCAAGAGCTCAGTCTTGAGTCCAAGTAGGCTTAGCCTTTGAGGAGTGATGTCCGAGTAAGGTTCTGGTGCTTCTCCTATGTTCCTATGCAATAAAATATCACAAGAATTTAGTGGTAATCCATCCAAGGAAATATGAACAGCAAGGAACGAGTTCACCTGGTGGTCTAATTATCGTACACGTGCTCTTGTTATTGAACCTTGTATGATTTGAGGATTATTTGTGGTATTGATCATATCTGAAGGAGCCATGGGCTCATCATCCTCCCCCACTTGAATTGGAGTCGTCCTCGACTCAAGCTCGTCTTCTTCTCCCAAATATGGCTTTAAATCTAAAATGTTAAACGTAGGAATAACCTCAAAATCTGCAAGTAGGTCCAATTTGCATGCATTTTCATTGATTTTCTCAATTAGCTTAAATGGTCCATCGGCTCTAGACATCAACTTTGATTTTCTTAGTTCTGGAAACCTATCCTTCCTCAAGTGCAACCAAACTAAATCACCCAGTTTGAAGGGCTAGAAGTGGCGCATATCAGAAGGGGTGATAACTCTGGTGCGGATAAACTTGCTAGACTCGCTTCTTCTCGAGCACCAGTACCCATAGGGGTCTTCGTTGAGAAACTCCTTGAGCCACATGTCCCAATAGTTTGGCGAACAGATGCTACCCAAGACAACCAGTAGTCTGGTCAGGTCAGCGAAGTAGAACCCATGGACACGGATGCTACACTACTCGAATGCAACCTGACTTGGATGATTCCGTACGAAGCCTATCTTGAGGGTCGAGACATCCCTGGTGATGATGCGTCTGTAGGCTAAATTGCTTGTAAATCCAAGCCCTACGTTTTGGTAGACGGCAAGCTATACCGAAAGGGGAGTAACAGAATCTTGATGAAGTGCATCACTCAGGAAGAGGGCAATAAAATATTGCTCGATATCCATGGAGGCACATGTGGTAATCAGGCATCTTCTTGCACCTTGGTCGAAAAAAGTTTCCTCCATGGATTCTATTAGCCGACTGCCCTCCAGGATGCTTCCCAGCTGGTCAAAAAGTGAGAAAGCTACCAATTTTTGGAAGGCAGACCACTCGACCAACCCAAGCTGTGCAAACAATTCCTCTTTCTTGGCCTTCCTTCGTCTGGGGCTTGGATATCCTGGGACTGTTCTCATGGGCCCAAGGTGGTTACAAGTGCCTATTCGTGGCTATCGACACATTCACCAAGTGGATCGATGCCAAACCTGTATGAAAAATAACCGCAGAAGTGGCCAAGAAGTTCATGAGGAAAATAATTAATCGATTCAACATTCCATGTCGAATAATTATGGATAACGGAACCTTCATTGCATTCTATGAAGAATTCAGCATTAAGACTCGTTTCACCTCAGTAGCTTAGCCGCGGAGTAATGGTCAAGTTGAGCGTTCTAATGGTATAGTCTTGCAAGATATCAAAACTCGGGTTTTCGACAAGCTAAAACCCTACTCGAAATGCTGGGTAAAAGAGATTCCCTCAGTACTTTGGGTCATCCATACGTCGACTAATAGGGCCATTGGAGAAACTTTGTTCTTCTTGGTTTGTGGAGCGGAAGCGGTGCTCCCGACTGAGTTACAATTTGGATCATCTCGAGTGGAAAGTTACCCTGAAGGAAGGCAGGAGCACTTACGAGCGGATGACATAAATTTAGTCAAGAAGTACCAAGATCGAACATCTATTCGAGTGGCTAAGTATCAGTAGGCATTGCGTAGATATCAAAGCTAGAAAATTCAACCCAGGCAACTCACTGTTGGGGACCTCGTCCTACAGAAGGTGTAGAAATAGGCCCAGTGCCACAAGTTATCACCTAAGTGGGAAGGATCTTACATAGTAGTCGAGGTCACTCAACCTAGGTCGGTACAGTTATCTACTCCAAACAGTGGGAATATCGATCAACTCCGAAGGTTTTATTCATAGAAAAGGTAGGTTACACGTAAGTTGATTACATTCGATTCGGTTGGCTACTCCATTACATAGTTTTTTTTCACTCTAATCCATGTGGCTAGTGGAAAATTGACAGAAAGGATTAGCTTGGATCTTACAAAAAACCTCCAAGAGTTTGGAAGTGTATGGACCCTTATTCGCCCTTGAACGAGTCGAGGAACCTTTTATACTCCTCCCTCAGGTGATAGCTGACCATTCCAAGAACCGGCCACCGACCAGCATAGGGACCAGGGAAAGTGGCTGAGGTGAAGACCCTGCTGGAGTTGCTGGCTGGTGTCGGTGATGCCGAGTGGTCTTCTGTGTGTTGTGAAGGCGATCTGGTGGTTGTTGACAGAGAAGATGATCGCGCCTCCTTAGCTGGTGATGACCTAAAGGCTCCACCACCGAATACCTTGATGGCGGCTTGGTCGATGATCCGATCGAGATCACCACCATCCTCAATCTTCCCCCGTGCAGAGCGCTATGCCATCTGGCTTGAAGCATAGGTCTTGATGTAAGTGTGAACGCGTTGAATGAGAGGACGGTGATTATATACCGTGGGTGCTTCTTCCTTCTCTTTCTTAGGCCTACCACTTGAGTCCTCATCGTCGGAGGAAACGATAATGATTTCAGGAGGGACCATGGCGAGAGACCTAGGGGAGAGGACTTCTAGGATTAGTTCACGAGGTGGAGATGGACTGGAGGCCGAGGTGGAGATGGACTGGAGGCCATGGTTTCAAACTCTACAAGTTCTAGAAGGCAATGGGCAAAGGAAACAAAGTGGGCAATGTGAAGGATAGACGGCATTGAGTTCCCTCTATTTATAGCGGGGGGAACAGGTCGTATTGTATAAACGTAGTCATCAAGATCCGAAACGATGGCGTCACCTCGGATGCGTAGCGCGTTCGACAGATCAAGACGTCATGTTGGACATCAAGGAAGACAACTCCCTATCGACCACGGCTGGATAGGAGTCGGTATCTCACCCCTATATAAGGTGAAAATGCTAGGGGGAGAAAAGAGGAACTCGAGGCAAGCATCAAGACCCTAGCAGAGAAGATATTCGATGACTTTAGCTTTAGGTTAGATTAGATATGATATACTCTCAGTAATAATTTTAGCCACATTGCTTGTACTCAAGATCATCAATATACAGCAGAAACACCCCCACAGGACGTAGGGTATTACTTCAATCGGAGGTCCGAACCTGTATACATCTATTGTCTCATCTCGTGATTAATCCCTGCACTCGAAGGTACCCAGTCAATTCATGGACACATTTTCAGGAACTAATCTTTAACAGAAAGCCATTTGCACTCAACTGCTTTGACACCATCAGATGGATCAACCAAGTTCCAAACTTGATTATTGTGCATGGATTCTATCTCGGATCTCATGGCTCCAAGCCATCTCTTAGAGTCCGATTCCACCACCGCTTCTGAGTAGGTCTTAGGTTCATCATTGTCCAACAATAATATATCGTGCTGCTCTGTGGTTAGGAATATAAACCTCTCAGGTGCGCGACTGATCCTTTTCGACCGTCGTGGGGCTATTGTCTCCACAACATGTTCTGCAACATCAAATTGTGGTTAAATAGGAGCTAAAACACTTTCTGATGGTTCCCGAATCTCTTCGAGTAACATCGTGCTCCCACTGATGTTCCTTGAGAGATACTCTTTCTCCAGAAAAGCATCGTTCTGGGCGACAAACACTTTGCCATCTTCCCAGTTAACTAACATCACAAAGAAGTAATATCCCTTGGTTTCCCTAGGATACCCCACAAAGAAGCATTTATCTGATTGGGAGTAAACTTATCTGACGTAAAAATTTTACATAAACCACAGAACCCCAGATCTTAAGGAAAGATAAACTAGGACGCTTCCCGGTCCATATCTCGTATGGTGTCTTCTCTACAGCTTTAGATGGAACACTATTTAAAGTGAACGTAGCAGTTTCTAGAGCGTATCCCCAGAAGGATAATGGAATATTAGATTGGCTCATCATGGACCAGACCATGTCCAACAAAGTCCGGTTCCTCCGTTCGGACACTCCATTCCATTGAGGCGTCCCCGATGGAGTCAACTGTGGGACAATTTCACATTGCTTTAGATAATCACCAAACTCATGGCTCAAATATTCACCTCCACGATCAGATCATAGAAATTTAATTGTCTTGCCAAGTTGATTTTGTGCTTCATTCTGGAACTCCTTGAACTTTTCAAAGGACTCAGATTTGTGCCTCATTAGGTAGATGTAACCATATCTACTAAACTTATCGGTAAAAGTAATGAAGTACTGAAAACCACCTCTAGCAATAGAGCTCATTGGTCCACATACATCAGTATGTAGAAGGGCCAATAACTCACTCGACCTCTCTCCTTGACGGGTGAAAGGCGCCTTAGTCATCTTTCCATGTAAATAAAATTCGCATGTATCAAATGATTCAAAATCATATGAATCAAGAATACCATCTTTATGGAGCCTCTGCATGCGTTTCTCATTTATATGACCTAAGCGACAATGCCAAATAAAAGTGGGATTCAAATCATTAAGCCAAGGCATCTTTGTATTAATGTTATAGACAGGGACATCCTCAAGATCTAGAATAAATAATCCATTCACCAATGGACAATTACAATAGAGCATACCATTCAAATAAATCGAACAACACTTGTCCTTTATTTTGAAATCATATCCATCTTCTTCCAAACATGAAGAAGAGATAATTTTTTGCCCAAGGTAAGAATGTAATAACAATTATTTAATTCCAAAACTAATCCTGAGGGTAGCGATAAGGAATAAACACTGACGGCCAACGCAACAACTTTTGCACCATTGTCGACACGAGCATCCATCTCGCCTCTCGCATACTTCCTAGTCCTTTTTAGTCCCTGCAATGATTTGCAAGTATGAATCATTGATCTGGTATCATATACCCACGAATCATTAGGACGCGTAGCAAGATTAATTTCAATAACATTTATACCTGAAGTGGAAGTCTTACTTCCCTTCTTCTTGAGTTCTTCCAAGTATAGCTTGCAGTTCCTCCGCCAATAGCCAGGCTTATGGTAGTGGTGGCAAGCATCAAAAGCAGTAGGGCCAGCCTTGGACTTTCCAACAGGTCTAGGCTTTGAGATCAATATCTCATCTGCCGCTTTAGCTTTGGCCTTGCGCTTTATCTTCTTGCTATCCTTCTGAACCATCATCGTATTACTAGAGATTTTCTTAATGCTTTCCTCAGCAGTCTTAAGTATCCCATGCAATTCAGCCATGCTCTTCTCCATGATATTCATATGAATATTCAAAATGAATGGCTCGAAGCTCGCAGGGAGCGACTAGAGAATCACATCCGTAGCCAACTCAAGACTAAGTGGAAAACCAAGTTTTTCTAGGCTCACAATGTAACCAATCATCTTGATCACATGAGGACTAACTGGACTGCCTTCTATCAACCTGCATGCAAACAAGGACTTGTAGGTGTTGAACCTCTCAGCTCTAGCTTGGTTCTCAAACATGCCTCAAAGTCCCACAATCATATCATGAGCATCCGTGTTCTCATATCGCTTCTAAAGCTCAGAGGGCATAGTAGCAAGTATGAGATAGCTAACATCGAGTGAATCATTGGTATGCTTCTCGTAAACCCTCTGATTAGCGGTAGATGCAATATCAGTTGGTTCATTAGGATAGGGAACATCTAGAACATACTCCTTTTTCTCTCGTACCAGGGCGGCGCTAATGGTGGACGCGGAGACGGATAGGTACAGTAGTAGGCCTTTAGAGCCTTGAATGCCACTTGGCAGTCGGGTATCCAGCTACAGAGCCCCTTAGCATTTTAAAGAAAAGGAGGTTGTGCTCAGCAGATTTTGCGAGGAAGCGGCTGAGGGCCGCAAGGTGGCCGGCCAGGCATTGTACTTCTTTCGGATTGGCGGGAGGTGACATTTCTATGATAGCACGAATCTTGCCTGGATTGGCCTCGATGCCTCTTTGGGAGACAAGATATCCTAACATTTTTCCACCCCTAGCACCAAATACACATTTTTTTGGGTTCAGCCGTACGCCAACGGCTCGGAGGCTGTTGAATGTTTCTTGTAGGTCGGCAACATGGGTGGCTTCTAGTTGGCTTTTTACCATGATATCATCCATGTAGGCCTCGATATTGCAGCCCAACTGCTGCTGCAGCACCTTATGTACTAGGCTGGAGAAGGTGGCCCTGGTGTTTTGAAGATCGAAGGGCATCTAGACATAGTAGTATACTCCAAAGGGGGTAATGAAGCTGGTCTTGTTCTCATCCTCCGTTGCCATCCACACCTGGTGGTACCCGGATTAGGCATCGAGGAAGCTTAGCATTTCACAGCCGGCTATGGAATCCACCAGCTGGTCGATGCGGGGAAGGAGGTACGGATCCCGAGGGCATACTTTGTTTAATGATGTGGAATCGATGCACATATGCCATTTTCCGCTATGTTTCTTGACCAGGACGGTGTTGGAGAGCCAATCGGAGTCGATGACCTCTCGGATAACACCGACTTTCAGCAGCTTCTGGACTTCTTCTTTTGCAGCTTCTACCCGCTCTGGAGAGAGCTTTCAAAGCCCCTAGCGTACAGGCCTTGCCTTCGGGTCGACCTGGAGAGAGTGCTCGATGATGTTGCGGTCGACTCATGAAAGGTCCTGCGGGGACCATGCAAAGATGTCGAGATTACTCTGCAAGACAGCCAGAAGTGGGGCGTCTTGCCCGGAGGTGAGGTTCACCCCTATTCGGAAGGTCCGGTCGGGTTGGTCTTGGTGTATGGGGACCATCTTTATGTCCCCCTCCTATTGTGGCCTCAGGTCCTCCTGTGTCCTAGTGTGGATATGGCAACTGGGAATGGGACACGGTGCCCATACTCAATGCGCCTAGCCAGGTCTTGGTCTCAGTGGATAGTTATTAGCCCCTGGGGTCCGAGCATCTTCAGGCAGAGGTAATTGTGATGGGGTACAACACCGAATCTGTTCAGAGTTCCCCATCCCAGGATGGCACTGTAGGCGTATGATACGTCCACGACGTCAATGGTGATGACCTCGGATCGTGATGTAGAGCCCTCGCCGAAGATGATCGAGAGTTCTATCTATCCCAGAGCATTGAGGGGGGCCCATTGAATCCCTGGAGGGATCTACTGCTTGGTGAGAGCTAGCTTCGCGGGATTCGGAGCTGGTTGAAGGCATGCACAAATAGGAGGTCCGTCGAGCTGCGTTCGTTGACCAGTATTCTTCGGACCTTGACTTCGGTGATGTTGGCTAAGATGACCAAAGCATCGGAGTGGGGAAATTTTACCCCTTTGAAGTCATCAGTGGTGTACATTACGGGGGCGTCGGCCCAATTGGGAGCCTGTCGATGGAAGCTAGTTGCTCTGATGTGGTGTACCCCGCATGCGTAGTCTCACTGTTGTCGTTTTGAAGTGCCATCGGAGCTTCCTCCCCTGGTAATGGCGAGGACGATCTGTTTGCCTCGCGCTCCTTCGTCACTGTACCGCTTTATGGATGACTGGGGTAGTGAAGGTAGGGCCAGCTGCGGAGGATTCTGTAGGGCTAGATGGTCGACCCGTCGGTTAGCCGATGGCCTGCGATCTTTGAACCACCCCTTGGGGGCCTCATCAGTTGAGGCAAAGGCCGCCTACCTCCCGAGGTACTCCTCTCGGAAGGTGGTGAGGGTTCGGCTATTGTTGGTTTTATGCCCTCGCCCTGCACCATGTAGAGTGCACCAGGACTCTTCCTTGGAATGCTGGTTTGGGGTGTGGTTTCGCTCTGGGAGGCCTCCGGAGCATCCACGGCCGCGTACCCTGGGGTGGCTTTGGTTTGGAGCCCTGTGGCTTGGGCTGATATTGTTGATGTTTTAGCATTGTCGTTGCCGCACCCTTTGAGACCCGGCGGTAAGGGCCTCTTCGAAGCTTTTTTTTTTGCTGGGGGAGTAGGGGTGTGTGACGATCCGGCCTACAAGTGTTGTCTCTTGGAATTGGTACGGGAAGCCTCACTAGCTTCTGAGCGCCTCCGCCGGAGGTTTTCCTCCTCCGCACGCGCATATTCCTCAAACTTGCTCATGAGGACTTCTACTGTGCGTATTAGGCGTCAGTTTAGCTGATCATATAGGGGTCCTTCGGCCCGGCCCTGGGTTACAGCGTCGATGACCGAAGAGTCCAATATGCCCTTAATCTGGGCTTTAGTCTGGGAGAACCTTCAAAAGTAGTCCCGGAGGATTTCTTCTGGACCCTGCCTGATAGTGAACAGGCTGCCGAAGGTTACTGGTTTGATAAAAGTGCCTTGGAATTTGCTACGGAAGAGGTCTCAGAGTTGGGAGCAGGTGTGATTGGTGTCGGGGTCCAGCACCCAGAACCAGCGTATGGCCACCCCGTCTAGGGCGAGGGGGAAGCATTTAGCCATGGTAGCCGGTCCGGCCCTGCTGGCCTCTATGGCTAGGGCGTAGGATCAGGCGAACTCATTGGGGTCCGAATCGCCTTTAAACTTGGGCAACTTTGGGGTTCAAAAACCCTCTAGGAAGGGCATGACCTGGAGGTCAGACCGCAGGGGAGAGTCATGGTCCTACAGGGTGTCCTCACGACGCTGGCCTTGGGGCTCCGTGGACCAAACGCACTGGGTCCATGCGCCAAGGGGCTCGTTTGTTCATGGAGCTTGGGTCAAAAACACGTCGGCCATCCCGGGAGCAGCGGCGAATGTGTGGGAAGCTTCCTACTTGACCTGTAGGGCCGTCCGTATCTCCTCCATCTGTGCCAGGAGCATCACCAAGTGTGATTGCTGCTCAGGGGAACGATGTTTTCTGTGGCAGCGCTGGCCGCAGCCCCTAGGGGCACAGCGGGGGCCTCACCTTGCTGCTGCTCGGTCTCTAGTGCAGAGAACCCTTCGGGGTCGGTGGTGGCCGTAATGTTCTCATTCCCCCCGGCTGGGGGGCCGTTGTCGGTGTCGGCTGCGTATAGCCTGCTGGACTGGGGGGTCGGCCGATGCCGATGCGGCCTTGGTTATCTTCTTCTTGGGTGGCATCGTACCTCTCGTAGCACTTCTGTGTTCGAGTCCCCACGAACGGTGCGCTGTTGGAGCAAGAGTTTATCTTACCCTAGCAAGTACGGTGAGAGTTTCTTCTAAGAAGGAGACTCAAGCTTGAGACGAAGTTTGAAAGGAATGAACACCACAAATACATTGATGATAGAAAAATGTATCACTCTGGAAGGAACATCACAGCATGACTTGGTGTGCTTTCACCTTTGTATCTTTTTTTGCTGTGTTATCCCCAGAGGACCGTGGCCTCCTATTTATAGAGCTATGCGTAGCTTGGCGTACAAGTTACCATAATGTACAAATATCCGAGATTTGACCGAATTACTGGGCCTTATCCTGGATAACTACCCTCCACTCTATCGGGGAGATAAATATCCATCGCGGTAATTATCGTGGTGCCTGCTTGTCGGTGACATGCAAACTAAGGGTCCCGGAGTCCCAAGGCTAGGACAGCAAATGCCACGTGGTGCCTTCCCTCGGGGACCGTCTCCCCGTGGCCCGAGAAGACACAGTTCCAGGAGGGGTGCTCGGGGCCATGAACAGTAGTCCCCAAGGACCCGCAGTTCCTCGAGGACCCGAGAAAAGCCAGTTTCGGGGGGGGGGGGGTGCTCGGGGCCATAAACAGTGACCCCCAAGTACCCGGAGTTCCCCGAGGACCGAGAAGAGACATATCCGGGAGAGGGCGCTCGGGGCTATGAACAGTAGTCTCCGAGCACCCAGAGTTCCCCTAGGACCTCAGAAGCCCCTTGCCGGTGGACCCCACAAGGGCTCACCGGTGAGGTGTCAATTGGTGAGAGGCCCGATACTGCATTTAAGAGGGAGTGTAGCCTGTCACTTCCAACCACTCCCCCACGCCTGTCATACTGAGTACGTCAGTCCCTCCCACCGCCTTGCAGGAAAGCATGGAGACATTTAATGAGACGGGTCCCATCGCACGGCACCCTGCGCGGCTTGGAGATATCGTCGCTGGGCTCGAGGCATATCGCATGCCGCCTACTATGTCAGACCTGCTCTGACTGGGCGGGCATGCGGGGTTGCTCGGTGGCTGCCCGGTGGGCCCCCCTACTGCACCCGCTAAAAGGCAGCGTAATGGGCGACAAGACCGCCGAGGGCGCATTTTCATCCCTTGTAACGTCAAACTGCAGCCGCATGATGGTTGCTTTCCATTTATGGCTCATGGGAACTCGTGCCCTCCTTTCTGGGCAGGCCAAGCCTCCCCCGACGGGATAAAAGGGGGGGTGCACCTCTGAGAAGAACAGGTTGGATAAGCTGAACACACCTGAACAAGTTTCGGACGAACACAGCACACAAGTTTGAGAAGCAGAGCAGAGGTTCATCAAGCTCGAAGCAAGACCGAAGCTCTAGACTTAGACAAAAAAACCTTGTAATACAGAGATCCAGAGAGAGGCATTCCCAGGGCATTAATAGCATACACACAGGAGTAGGGTATTACGCTCCGTGCTGCCCGAACCTGTCTAAAATCCCTCGATCATTTAGTCCCACTAGCAGACGATCATCCGTCCCGCCTACATCTCACATACTCGCATTTATTCTATGTACGAGTTAGATTCAGAATCATCCCCCTGGCCGAATCTCAAAGGGGGTCCCTCAGGATCCCCGCTTGAGGAGTTCATCCTCCAATAGCTGGCGCGCTAGGTAGGGGGGTTGCATCCCTAAATCTGCCTTGTTTTCTACCGGAAAAATGGCGGGCGGACATCGTCTTCAACGCACCGGCTCAAACTCAATGAAGAAGTGGAGCCCATGGCCCAGGAGGCCCCAGTTTCTGCTGTTCCAAAGTAGCAGCAGCAACAGTGGGCCGTACGGCGCCCCCTCCCTTGGGGACAATGGCGCTGGGCCCAGCAGGGCCGCCGTCACCGCAGGCGGGCCTCCCAACCCTCAGCAAGCAGCAAACACCGCAAGATCGACGTCCGGACAGCATCGGGCACCGTTACGGTGTAGGCTCGCCTTCAGTGACGCCAGCCCTGTGAGTGTTTTGTTTGTGGCGCAAGCACTCCTCAGGCACCGGCCTGTCCAGGTAGCAGGGGAAACCCCAGAAGGCCATTGGTTGCAGGAGGTGGCCGCCCTGGTGGGCACGGCTCACCGGCAGGTGCTGGCTGAAAGTTCTTGTGCCACCACCTACCGCGGTGCAACAAAAGCTGGACCATCTTCGGGTGGCAGCAGAACCGGCCAGGGGGGCTCCAGGAGGAGTGCCGCCCCCTGGCTACAACAGGAGCTCAGGACCTTCGCTTACACCTCAATGAGCGGAGGGCTCTCGATGATGCACGCGTCACCCTCGAGCACCACCGGGAGTCCCGGTGCAAGGCCGAGGTAGAGGACCAGGCATCCTCTATGCCGGCCCGCGACCGCCGGAGTTCCCCAGCGCGCTGGAGTGCGCCCTCCAAGGGCGCTGCTGGCGCCGTGGGATACGACACAGGCTGCAACGTATTCACCAGTGAGCTCCGTCGGGTCAACTGGCCTACGAAGTTCTGGACAGAACTACCAGAGAAGTACGACGGGTCCATCGACCCCGTCGAGTTCCTCCAGATCTACGCCACCACCGTCCAAGCGATGGGCGGAAATGAAAAGGTTATGGCCAACTAGTTTCACGTAGCCTTGAGGAGCTCTGCCCGCTCTTCGCTTATGAACTTACCCCCAGGATCTATTAGCTCCTGGGATGATCTGTGCCACCAATTTGTGGCTAATTTTTAGGGCACGTTCACACACCCCTGCTTGGAGTGCGACCTCCATGCTGTGAAGCAGCAAGAGGGGGAGATGCTGAGGCGCTTCATACAGCATTTCAGCCAGGTCCGCAACACCATCCCGTGGATCACCCCCAATGCCATCATTATCGCATTCCTGCAGGGCCTCCTCGATGAGCGGATGCTTGGAAAGCTAGGTACGCATGAGTTCGAGACCACCGCGGAGCTCTTCGTGTTGGCCGACAAGTGTGCCAAGGCAGCAGAGGCTCGGGCGTGGCATGTCCCGCGGCCTGAGCAACCCACTGCTGACAAGGCAGGTCCTTCCTGCTCTGACAAGTGGGAAAAGAAAAAGATAAAGAAGCGTGACGCTGCCTCGGTTGTGCTAGCGGAGGGCCCTGCTCGCAGGCCGGCACGCCGGGCGGCTATTGAAAAGAAGCCCACTCCCGCGAGGCCCGAACTGGGAAAATAGTGCGAGATCCACCAAACTGAGTGGCACGACCTCACTGAGTGCCGTTCAGTAAAGAGCCTCATCAAGTGGCGCCAGAAGGAGCACGAGGAGCACCGCAGGGGTGGAGACGACAAGGCCACCCCCGAAAATCAAGAGCTTGGGTTCCAAGAGCCCGAGCACACCGTTGCTTTCATCGACGGAGGCGCGTACACGCCCTCCTCTCATCGTGCATCAAGACAATGCGGCGTGAGGTGTGCTCGGTAACCCCGGGCGCTGTGGCCGCAAGGCCTCTGAAGTGGTCGGAGACCTTGATCACCTTCAGTCTGGCGGACCACCCCGCGAGTACTGCAGGGGTGGGGCGACTGCCTCTGGTAGTATCCCCCATCATTTTCAATGTGAAGGTCAGCCGAGTGCTGATCGACGGGGGTGCAGGCCTAAACCTCCTATCCCAGGAGGTGTTCAAGAAGCTGTAGGTACCTTCGAGGCGCCTAAAGCCATCCCTCCCCTTCTACGGGGTGACGCCGGGGTATACACTACCCCTCGGGCAGGTCGAACTGCTCGTCATATTCGGGAGCCGGGAAAAATTCCAGACGGAGAACATCATCTTCGACGTCGCGGAGGTCCCTCTACCCTACAACGCAATCCGCGGGCGCCCAACGCTCGCCCGATTCATGGTGGTGAAGATGCTGGGCCCTGCGCCTACCTCACAGTCAAGATGCTGGGCCCTGCGGGCCCTATCTCCGTGCCCAACCGGCAGTGCCGTCTCCTGCGTTGCGCAGCTATACTCGGCCTTGGTCTCTGTTCGGGCCGAGGTCGAAGGACACTCAGGGGGCCCGGGACCCTCTTCATCCAAACCCCGACTCACCGCCGACGCCTCCGTCCCCACGAAGGAGGTCGTGGTGGGCGCAGACTCGTCCCAGGTCATCCGAATTGGTGGTGACCTAGGCGACAAATAGGAAAGCACGCTCGTTGCCGTCCTCTAGGCTAACGTCGACGTGTTTGCATGGCAGCCGTCCGATATGCCCGGGATCCCTAGGGAGGTGATCGAGCACCACCCTTCTGTGCGACCAGACGCACGGCCGGTGAGGCAGAAGATGCAGCGGCAGGTGCCTGAGCGCCAGGAGTTCATCTGGGAGCAAGTTAGCAAGCTCCTCGATGCCAGCTTCATCTGAGAGGTCCTCCAGCCGGAGTGGCTGGCGAACCCAATCATCGTCCTGAAGGTCAATGGCAAGCTGCGGATGTGTGTCGACTACACCGACCTTAACAAGGCTTGTCCAAACGATCCTTTTCCTTTACCCCGCATAGACCGGATAGTAGATTCCACTACGGGATGCGATCTTTTGTGTTTTTTAGATGCAAATTCGGGTTATCACCAAATCCGCATAGTCAAACAGGATGAAGAAAAAACATCTTTTATTTCCCCTATGGGGACCTATTGCTATGTGTCAATGCCTTTTGGTTTGCGCAACGCTGGATCTTCATTCCAGTGGGCCGTGCGCATTACCCTTAATATGCAGGTTGGTCGCAACATCGAAGCTTATGTCGACGACCTCGTGGTCAAGACCCAAGACTTTCAATAGTCTCCGCACCACCCGCCTGATGCTCAACCCCGAGAAGTGCATTTTCGGGGTACCCGCGGGCGAGCTCCTCGGTTTCTTGGTTTCCAGCCGAGGAATCGAGGCCAATCCGAAGAAGATCCGGGGTATCGAGAAGATGCATCCCCCGGCCCGACTGAAAGAGGACCAGCATCTCGCTAGCTGCATGGCGGCCTTGGGGCGTTTCATCTCCAAGCTCGGGGAGCGAGGTCTCCCGCTCTTCAAATTGCTGATGAAGACCAGTCATTTTGACTGGACACCGGAGGCCGAGGAGGCATTCCAGGACTTGAAGAAATATCTCAGCTCACCGCCCGTACTGGTGGCCCCCTCCGAGGGTGAGCCTTTATTGCTCTACGTCTTGGCCACTCCTCAAGTTGTGAGCATGGTACTGGTGGTGGAGCGTGATGAGTGCTCAGGGCAAGATGCTGGGTCTGAGCTCCCAGCCGCCCCCTAGCAGCCTTCGGGTCCTGAGACCACGGCTCCTCCCGACAAGGGAGTCAAGCCCAAGACCTCGGTCGGCCCCGACCACTGCGCCGAGTACGGGGGCTGTAACAAGTCCTCGGGTGAGCCTACAGTCTGGGCCTACCACATAAAGCGACCGGTGTACTTCGTCAGTGAAGTCCTCCGAGATGCTAAGACAAGATTCCCCCAAACCCAGAAGATGCTTTATGCAGTGCTCATCGCTTCCAGGAAGCTGCGCTACTACTTCTAGGCGCACAAGGTCTCGGTGGTAACCACATACCCACTGAGGACGATCCTCCAGAACCAAGAAGGCACTGGGCGTATCGTCAAGTGGGCTGTCGAGCTCGCAGAATTCGATCTGCACTTCATCAGCCACCAAGCAATCAGAAGCCAGGCTCTTTCCGACTTCGTGGCAGAGTGGACGCCGGTCCTCGAGGTCGACAATGAAGAATCGTCCGCATACCCCGGGCAAGATGGGCCCAGGTACTGGGTCATGCACTTTGACGGCTCCCGCTCGCTGAAAGGCGCGGGGGCTGGAGTGGTGCACACCTCCCCAACGGGTGAAGTACTCCAATACATCGTGCAGCTGCATTTCCGAGAGACCAACAGTATGGAGGAATACGAGGGCCTCATCACTGGCCTCCGTGCAGAGGTGGGTCTCGGGATCTGGCGGCTGCTGGTGAAGGGAGACTCCGAACTGGTGCTCAACCAAGTATCCAAGGAATATCAGTGCGTAGACCCACAGATGGCAGCATATGTGGCGGAAGTTAGGAGGCTGGAGCGGCACTTCGACGGTCTAGAGCTGCGACACATACCTCACCGCGATAATACTCAGGCTGATGACCTCTCCCGCCTGGCCTCTGCCCAGGCGGTCATCCCAGCCGGAGCCTTTGAAGAAAGGCTCACACGGCCATCCTTCCTGCCTGCCGACCAGGATGAAGGGGAACCCTCGAGCCTAGTTTGGGGAACCCAGGAAGCACCCTCTGTGGGAGATCCCGTTAGAGTGCCACCGCCCAGTGAGTGCGCTACGCTTGCCGGTGGTTCTCAAGATGCCTTGTGGATTGACGAGATCCGAGGGTACTTAAAAGAAAACATCCTTCCCGGGGATGATGCCTCTGTGGAGAGGATTGCACGGCAGTCCAAAGGCTATGCAATAGTAGATGGAGATCTCTACCGGCGCGGCACGGACGGTGTCCTCCTGAAATGCATCACCTGGGTAGAAGGCAGTGACCTCCTCACTGAGATCCACGAGGGCGAGTGCGGTGGCCATGCATCGTTCCGCACGCTGGTTGGGAAGGCCTTTCAGCAAGGCTTCTACTAGCCTACAGCCCTCCAGGGCACTTTCGAGCTGGTTCGGCGCTGCAAGGCATACCAGTTCCATGCAAAGTAGATTCACCAGCCAGCTCAGGGTCTTCATACCATCCCCCAGTCTTGGCCC
The DNA here is from genome assembly GCF_958298935.1 of Phragmites australis. Classification (NCBI taxonomy): domain Eukaryota; kingdom Viridiplantae; phylum Streptophyta; class Magnoliopsida; order Poales; family Poaceae; genus Phragmites; species Phragmites australis. Next base: position 15,323,356 of record NC_084941.1, on the reverse strand, counting down.
TTCGCGGTCTGAGGGCTGGACATCTTGGGTCCATTCCCCCGAGCAATCGGGGGCTATGAGTACCTCTACGTCGCCATCGACAAATTTACCAAGTGGCCAGAGGCGGTCCCAGTTGTCAAGGTTACCAAGAACACGGCAATCCAATTCATCTGTGGTATCACAAGTCGCTTCGGCATCCCGAACAAAATCATCACTGATAATGGTACCCAGTTCACAAGTGCCCTGTTCGGGGAATACTGCGAGGACCTCGGAATCAAGCTTTGCTTCATCTCTGTCGCTCATCCTCGGAGCAATGGGCAAGTCGAGTGTGCAAATGCCGAGATACTGAAGGGGCTCAAAACCCGGACCTACGACGTGCTGGCAAAGCATGGGAAAGGGTGGATCGACGAGCTGCCTGCTGTGTTATGGGCCAACCGGACCATGCCAAGCCGGGCCACCAGGGAGACGCCGTTCTTCCTCGTATTTGGTGCCGAGGCGGTCCTCCCCTCCGACCTCACAACCGGCTCCCCTCTGGTGAATGCTTATTTAGAAGGCGAATAGGAACAACAAAGACGCGACGACGTCGATCACTTGGAGAAGCGTCGGCGACGAGCCACCGTCCGAACCGCCAGATACCAGCAGAGCCTGCGACGCTACCATCAACGCCACATCTGGGTCCAGTCACTCGAGGTTGGGGATCTAGTTCTCCGACGCGCCCAGACGCGCGAAGGAAAGAATAAACTCCCCCCTATGTGGGAAGGCCCCTTCATCGTGACCGGCACCCCGCAGCAGGGCTCGTTTCGGCTGGCCACAGAGGACGGGCAGCCCCTCCCAAACGCATGCAACATCGAGCATTTGCGTAAGTTTTATGCATAAGTCGGCATGTTTGTGCTCAGGTGTCATACCTGGTTTTAATGGCCAAAACCAGATGCGGCTTATGTGCACCCAGGACGTCACAGGTGAAGTAACAAAAGCAATACTTTTATTAAAGAAAGGTTAAACTCTTACAACAATTGACATATATTGTCTTCTATAAAGATATCTGCAGCAGAACAGAAGTACTGGTGCCCAACAACAACGCAGGCAACTGACCGGGAGATACGCGCTTAGAACGTCACAACCTCGTCTTGATAGTCTTCAACATCTTCACTCACTAAGCAGCAGCATACATGTCACATGGTGTAGGGAAACTGGCAAGTGTGAGCACATAGAGTACTCAGTAAGTGGGGGAAAGTAATGATATGCAGGCTTATATCAAGAATAGGCTAACACATGGTATATTTGCGTAAATGCGAGTAATGAAAACATATTTGGACTCAAAAGCATTAAGCAATTATTAAGTGAATGTAACCCATACGATCCAACACCCAGCATACAAGGCTCCCCACCTTGCATACCATAACCGTTTAGTACTCCCTATACTATAACCAAAACCATCTAGTACTCCCTGTACCAGAACCATAACCATAACCATCTAGTACTCCTTGTACCAGAACCATAACCAAACTCATAACCACAACCCACTAATCATGTGAGGATCCAAGTCTCTCATATCCGTGAGCACGGCTGTTATAACAGTTTTACACTTTGCAGAGGTTGTCCAGCTTTCCCCACGAGTCAGTGAATTCCATGTTGCCGTGTTCACGAAACACTTAACACACACCAGTGGTGTGCCACCAAAAATCACTGTATGACACTTTCCACTAACCAGAGACTAATCCAGTATGTGTCTACCCACTAGGTTTCACCGCCAGGCTTTACGAAAGCTAAGCTCCTACCCAGAAGCCCCCTTTTGTGCTAACCCAACACACACTGGATAGACTCTAATCAGTATGTCATGCCTTACCCATATCAGCCTCGTGGTTGGTACATTACTTCTTGGGTTGTCGCTCCACGAACCGGTCCTTACTTAGGTTACTTGAGCAAACACTAAACCAACATCATAACCATGACAACCATCAAAACTACTTTGCTCAAGGCCTAAGGTTCCATGTTGCTAGACCATTAACAAATTAACGACCATTGTTGCATATGTTCACTAGTCAATATTATGACACTTCCCAATATCCCAAAAGCTTGGCTAAGCAATCTACCCATAAAAGACACATAACCATAATCCATCTAGGTTCCAAGGGATGATAAGGGAAAATCTAGGGAAAAACCCTAACATAGGTGAGTACCCATCATATTGACACTGCATACAATTTTGTAAAACAAAACATTTAAAAACATAGGTTCAATATGATCAAGGACACTTGCCTTTTTCCCAATGCTGCTCAGTGTTGTCGAAATCTTGGTCTTGAAGACCCTCGAACTGCTCCAGAACGTTGTCGACTAATCGCGAAAACTACCGACAAACAACACAAAGCAAACACTAAGAACAACATACCAAACATCATTAAAACACTTTAAAAACACTATAGTTGGATAGGAATGATTTTTAGAAATGTTTAGACGCACGAATCGCCTAAATCGGAGTTAAGATGAAAAGAGAACAACCTTCGGGAGATGGATTAGACTGAAAAGGAAATGCTGATTTTCCGGAACTATCTTCTTATGGGAAAGGCTTTATTGCACAATCACTGTGTCAGGCTTAGACAACATTATTGCGCAAGATTCAAGAAGTGTAGGGCAAACCAGACTTCACTGACTAGGCTAAGGGGAATGATGTGGCGTTGACTTGGCATGCTATGCAAGTAACATCTTGGATTAAAGAAGGGATACACTGAGATCTAGTATCAACCACCTATGATGGATCAAAAAGGGCAAAGGTTGCGCTTCTAGGTTAAGGATACTACTAGTCACTCTATGTAGCGGTGATGGTTCGGGTTTCATCGAAGATGACGATTGGGCTTGTGGCCACAGACATCGATATCGGCTTCAGTGATGTTTCAGTGAAACGAGGGAAGCATGGCGTAGAACGCGGAAAGACTAACTCAGCGGTATGGTTGGTTTTGGAAGGGATCATCCAAGGTAGCGGCAAAACAACGATGACTGCTTCTAGGTTGGGTGGTGACCACGAACAAATGCAGGAACAAAGATGCTCGCATTCCAGGAGATTGGCTATGACATTTATGAAACCGTTTGAACAAATATGTTCATATATCCCGGGAACACAATGCTATGGCATGGTTTTTGGTAGATCATCCACTGAGAGGAAGAACGATCAGCATAGATCAAACGGGTGATGGCTGCGACGTGCTGTGGTTGGCAATGGCGTCCTGGTTGTGTCGCTGCACAAACGGGGATGAGCTCCTAGGGTAACGTAGAAGACTCCATGGGACACGTCGTGACACAGTTGGTGCATCCATACAGCTTTTGGATTGACGGGGAACGCGAATGCAAATCCGGTGCATGCGCAGAACACGTCCAGAAATTGGATAGTGGGTATGTCGAACCAGTTGGTGAGGGAGTGGGGAACATCATGGGACATGCACTGGTGAAAGAGCTTGGTGATTTGACCTTTGGTCGGTCGGGAACATCGATGCCAATCAGCTACAGCGCGGCTGTCCTTGATGGTGACGACCGTGGCAGCGTAGATCGGGCTTTGGCCGGGGCTAGGGCTTGGCTAGGGACTTAGTATGATGCTAAAACAGTAGTAAGGGAGGAGAAGAAGGGGTCCTCACCTTTCTTTGATGGTCGAGGAAAGAGGATTCGCGGAGAAGACGACGTAGCGCATCTCTGGCGGCGGCGGCGGCGGCTCCAGCGAGGGCGATGCACGGACAGAGCAACAGAGACTTCTAGGCCTTGGGGGTGTGGAATAGAGGTAGGAGAGGGTGTGCAACTCATATTTATAGGGCTAGGGATGGCTGGTTGAGGTGGAGTCCAAACCAAACACGAATTGGATTCGAGTTCGAGTCGGTTACGATTTACTTTTTCACAGCTCTGTATTCCGAGGATGATATCGCCGTGGTCCGGACTCCAAATTGGACGTTTCTTGATTCTAAATTGTAGTACTCGAAAAGATTTATAACTTTGGTAGTCATTGAAACTTCTGAAAACGTCATCTTGATTTCCAAAAATACATAACAAGATAAACTGTTTGAACTCGGACTTCTCTGCGCAGCACTGATTTCGGGGGCCATAACTGCTAGCTAAATTATCCAAAAGATGACTTCCATTGGTTCAAATAGAAGCTCTCGACGAGACCTACAACTTTAGTATTGTCAAGATTTGCATTTGAGGCAGTTTTGAACTTCAAAACGTCATGGAAAGATGAGGTTGTCCAGGACTCCGCGAAAATTTGCAGATTTCGTGGATCCTTTGTGTTGGGCCTTCTAGATGACTTGGCTAAGGGTTTGGACTTGAGCAAGATTGAGCCCAAAGACACTTTAGGTATATCTAGGGTTTAGAAAAGAAACTTTTGCAGAGAAATTTGAATAGGATTTGAATTTGAATTGAGTTTGGAGTGAATTTGAGAGAAACGAAAAATGAGGTTGAACAAGAATAGGAGTAGATAAGTAATTTGGATTTGGATTTAGGTAGAATCTGAGAAAGAGGAGAGATTAACTTGAAATAAGGATTTGGATAAGATTTGAATTGACCTAGAGAAGGATCAGGTATAATCAAGGATTGAATAGATGATGAATTCAATGACTTTGAATTCCAACCATTAAGATCCTTAACTTATTCACTACTGAGTTTTGTAAAAACCTTTTCAAAATCTTTTTCATTCAAAACACCAAAGAGAAAGAAAAAAAAGAACTCTAATGCATTTACCTGGCTCCTAACAAAACTCAGCATGCAATGCATACAAAATAATAGCATATATTAATTGATTGATTAAGAAAATAGGTTTTAAACCTATTCTACTGGTGAAGCTATTCAATAATCTTGGAAAATTTTAGAAATTTGAGAAATCTGATAATCAAGGTGTTACATCAGGCCAACCAGGACAGGGGCCTTCCCCCTGCACAAGTTGTCTAGGGGCTGCCACCAACCATGTAAGTTAGCACTTCTGTACAAATTGTCAATATACGCTCATATTATTCATATTCCGAGTTCTTCCTCTAGAATCCATATGTTTAATCTGTTTGGTAAGATGCTCGATTTGTGCGAGACAAACACGCTCTCTCATTTTTCCCGCTAATAAAAATGGATCCTTGTCGGTATGCACGCAGGTAGTAGCTGCTAACTTAAGTCTGTTGTGGTAGCCTATACCCCAGGGGCGGGCTGTCGGTGCTCGGCCTGGTCAGTCCTTCCTTGGGCACCACTGAACTATTGGACCTCTTGGTTATGGCTCTGTCTGTACACTTCGCCGGTCTGGGTATTCGAGAGGTCTCGGGTAAAAAACAAGAGAAGTCTATAATGAGTACCGCACTAACAGAGTGCACCAAGTAAAGAATCTTTGTCTATTTTTCAAGCTTATAGATCAATGCTCGAGAACCAAGTAGCCTGACTGCAAGGGCCTCAGTGCCCAGGGCGCCGCTCGAGCCTTTGGGGTCCTCGGGCGATCCTACCACTTGGGCATAAGTGGTCGGGATGGCCTAGGCCCCAGATTCTATTACTGGGTTTGCAGTGCTCGGCTGCTAAAAGGATGACCTAGGGGCTTAAGCACTCTGCATGAGGGAACCCAAGTTCCCGATCGCCCCGAGCTCAGGACATCTACCATTCCCTGGCCCGGTCGCCCGGAAGGCAGACACCTACCCAGTGAGTTACTAAAGTTATATGAATTTCCTTTCATACATACGCAGTAAACTATTGTTCCCGAGTTATCCTCGGGACCCTCGCATACTAATCTGCTCGGCAAGATAGTCTCCTCGCGTGCAAAACCCCGCCCACGTGCTCGCTTTTCCAGAACGACAAAAACAGACAGTAGTCGGTGTACCGTACAGGCGGCGATGGCTAACCTAGGTCCTTTATGGTGGCCGTGGTGCCCAGCCGGCTTGGCAGTACCCCGAGCACTACCGATCCTCTGGGGTTCTCGGGTAATCCTACCACTCGAACATGAGTGGTTGGGACCGCCTAGATCTCAGGGGTGGGCTGTCGGTGCTTGGCCTGGTCAGTCCTACCCTGGACGCCACTAAACCGTGGGGACTCTAGGTCATATTTCCGCCCACACGCGTCTCCGGTCTATTTGTTTGAGAGGTCGCAGGTTGAAAAGTGTTCACTGGTCATGGCTTGTACCGTGCCAGGTGGATTTGTCTCCCGAGCAAAGAAGTTTGTGTCTGTGTCTCTTTGACTCAGTAGCTGCGCACTCGCGAGGGCTCGGCGGCTGGACGCTCAGGTGGTCCCACTACTCGAACGATGAGTGGTCGGGGCAACCTAACTTCCCGGGGCAAGATTGCCGGTCTTGACCCGGCCAAGCACCTCTCGGGACATCAAGCAAAAGCAAACAACATAAAGAACAAGTACAGTAGCGAAGTTTCGATCCCAAGAGTGGCTTCTATTATATTAAAAGGAACAGTTCAGGAGGGGATCACTCCCATATTTACAACATTCCAAAAAAAAACACTAACTATCTACAGGCTCAGATGGAGGAGAGGACACGTCGCTGCTGCTATAGCTGCTCCGGCCCAGCTCCAGCACAAAACACGCTGCCACCTCGGTGGCGACGTCGTGGACAGCTTCCGAGGTGGCGGCTTCCTCCGCCTCAACCACGCCCTGCCGGGCTGGCTCCAGTGGGTAGGTGGAGGTGAGAATGTGCTCGGCCACTCCTTGGGCCAGTGCATGCCCCTCCCGGGTCGCCAGCTCCTGGACAACGGTAGGAAGGGCCTTGAGGCACTGGGAGATCACTGCGAACCCGAGGGCGATGTGGCCTATCGAATCCTTATCCAGCGACTGGTCACCCACGAACACGTGCCCAAGCCCGGCTGCCTCCACGGAGTCCCGTGCTTGCTAAAGGATGTCCCGCATCATCAGCTTCACGTTCGTCCGCTCTAAGAGGACGATCTCGAGCTCGTTCTCGGCGTTCTTCAGCCAGACCACAAGGCTGGTGCCCTCAGCGGCGCTGATAAGGATGCCTGTCACGGTCGGGACCTCCCGAATTTGGGAGGCCGCCTCGGTCTGGGCTCGCTCCAACTGCTCGGCCCGGGCCTTGACGGCCAGCTCTTGGGCAGCCAGGTCGGCCTCCCGCTTGGCGACCAGCTCAAACCGGGTGGTGAGCGCTAATGATGCCAAGTCGGCATCCGCCTCCTGCCGCGCGATCTGCTACTCCCGGGCGTCAAGCGCTAGCGATGTTATGTCGATGTCGGTCTCACACAGCGTGACCTGCTCCTCCCGGCGGAGGACGGCCTTGTCCCGTTTGCTGACTGCCTCCTCCCGAGAAACCACCTGCCGCTCGCGAGTGAGCAGCTTTGCGGCGTGCCTCCTCGATGCCTGGTCGCGCTCCGCCGCAAGCCGCTCCAAGTGGCTGGCCTTCTCCTGCTTGGCTGCAGCCTCGTTGCGGGCCCCCTCCAGTGCCTCCTGCTCCTCAACCACCTCGCGCATGGACTTCTTTTAGGACGCGCGGGCTGAGGCAATGCGGGTCTCCAGCAGCTTTCGGGCCTCCTCCAGCTGGCCCGTCTCATCGACTAGGGCGGCGTGCTCTTGTTCCAGCCTCCCGATGACCTCCCGGGCGCTTCCCAGCACCTCGGGGAGGGGTTCCGGGGCCTAGCCAGAAGATGGCTGGGGGTGGTGGGTCCCCTGTGAGCCGTCTCTGCAGAGGCGCTCGGAGACCCCGACGGCGGCCGCGCTGGCACCGCCCTTGTCGCGACCACCTCCTCGGCAGCCATTTGCTCCTTCCTTGGAGGGCTCAGGGTAGGTTCGGCCGGGGCGCCCTGCTCGGTGCCGGTCGGGGCTCTTGGCTCAGAGCTGGCCGGTGCCCTCATTTCGGGGTCCATCGGTGCGCTCGGCCTAGGGACAAGGGCTGGCCTCGGTTGCTCTGGGGGCTTCTGGCCTCCTGCGGAGTCCTTGTGTGGCCTGAAACGAAAATAGGTTAGTAACTAGCCAAAATCCGGGCAAAATGTGCTCAAAACAGAAAGGGAGCTTATGTGGTTTTGGGCCCGCGGTACCGCCATCGGGACTACGGGATACGGAAATCTGGGCTCTGCGGCTTCGGCTCAGGCCCGGGCTCTGCCCTCCTTTTTTTTGGGTGAGGGATCTGGCCCTCGGGCCGTCGTGGGCCGTCCCAAGCGGCCGCCTCAGACCCTGCCTCTGAAGGCTGGTCGGTCCGGTCGCCAGCCGTCGCACCGCCAGCCGGGCTCTGGCCTCCGGGTTGCTGCGCCCTAGATCTAGCCTCCGTCCCGGAGTCCACTCCTAAAGACTAGCTGCCTCGGCCGCCCTCCGTCGCGCCGCTTGCCGTTGGCCATTGTCGCATCGTGGAGGTGACGGCGACGAGGATGAGGACTGCTGAGGGATGTATGCTTGGGGATGTTTCCCCTTGTTGCCTCGGGTCACCGGCCTGCTGCCTTCGGCGGCAGCGCTCTGCCCTCCGTTGTCATCCACCCCAGGGATGTGTATGGTCCCGGGGTCCCGGCGCCCCGGACGGTCCACCAGCCCCTGGGCGTCGAAGGCCGGCATTGACGCCTGCAGAGCCGCCCAGCCCGGGTCTGCGCAAAGCGCCAACTCCTCGCGTGGCAGGACAGCCCGGCGAGGTCGTCGATGCCGGTCACCACCTTTAGCAGGATCGCTAAGGCCCCCTCATCAAGGTCCCCCTCTTCACCGATGCAGGTCCTTGTCAAGTCGCCCGGACCGGTGTACATCCAGGCGAAGCGGGCGCGCTCCCGCAGAGGGGCCAGACGGAGGCGCAGGTAATCCTCCGCAGGGGTTGCCTCCCAGATCAGCCTGTGGGACTCCATCGGTGTTTGGGGCAGCGAAGAGGCGGTCATGGGGACTGATGTCAACATAGACCCAGTCCCGGCACCAGTCCTCCCATTTGCCACACAACACCTGCGAGATGTAGACGTCGCCGAGTCCCTCCCGCAGGCGGAAGTTGCAGCAGCCGACAACCTCCACCTCGTCAGATCCCTTCCTCTTCTCGGCAGCTCGAAGGATGAAGAAGTGCCGGAAGAGCATGACCGATGGCGGCACTCCCACGAACATCTCACAGAAGTGAGCAAAGATTGCCAGGATCACCACCGAGTTCGGGCTCAGGTGGGCCAGCTGGATGCCGAACGTGTCCAGCACTTGCAGGTGGAATGTCGAGAACGGCGGCACCAGCCTAGCAGCGATGAAAGACATGAAGATTACGATCCGCCCTTGTCTGCGCATGGAGGGCGGAAAGTTGACCGGCGTCACCACCGACGCCTCCCGCTGACCAGCGGGGACCATCAACTTGCAGACCTTCTCTGCCCCTCCTCATTCATGAGGCGGAACTTTGGCAGGACGTTGTTTGAGCTTGACGCGTCCCGGCGGCCACTTCTTGCCCTCGGTATTTTTTGGGGATGGGGAGGGTGCTGGAAGAGGCTAGAAGCAAGGTGCACCATGGGCTGAAGAGAGAGCTCTCAGAGCACAAGAAGAAGGCAGAAGAAGGCAACCGCAAGAATGGCGTGGGGAGTAACAGTTCGTTGCCCCTCTCCTTTTTATATCGTGAGGATTTCAAACGGCACATTCCTTGGCACAATTTGCAAGGTGCATCTCCCTCGATCCACGTGGTTACCAGGCGCACCACCCTCGATCTGCACGGTTGCCACACGCGCCTCCTGCCTCGTTATCACTCCCCTCGGAAGTCGGAAGGGCACGCGTCCTTTCGGTTTCCCGCCTGGGCCATACCAAGAGCCTAGGCCAAGAAGACTGCAAAGACCGCAAGAGTTTGGCGCCTGATGACGAGCCACGTGGCACTGATGCTGTGATCGGCCTCGAAGAAATAGGGCCCCATCCGCAATCTCTGGGCCATCGCCTACCAATGGGCCCGGGGGCTGCTATTAGTGACATGGGAACCAGGGGTCCCCAAGTCCCGAGGACAGGACAACAAATGCCACGTGGCGCCTTCCCTCGGGGACTGTCTCCCCAAGGCCCGAGAAGACACAATTCCGGGAGGGGTGCTCAGGGCCATGAACAGTTGTCCCTAAGTACCCGTAGTCTCCTCGAGGCCCGAGAAGACACAGTTCCGGGAGGGGTGCTCGGGGCCATGAACAGTGGTCCCTGAGTACCCGTAGTTCCCCGAGGACCTGAGAAGACATAGTTCCGGGAGGGGTGCTCGGGGCCATGAACAGTGGTTCCCGAGTACCTGTAGTTCCCCGAGGACCTAAGAAGACACAGTTCCGAGAGGGGTGCTTGGGGCCATGAACAATGGTCCCCAAGTACCCGTAGTTCCCTGAGGACCCCAGAAGAGCCAGTTCCAGGAGGGGTGCTCGGGGAAATGAACAGTGGCCCCCGAGTACCCGAAGTTCCCCGAGGATCGAGAAGAGACATATCCAGGAGAGGGTGCTCGGGGCTATTAACAGTAGTCCCCGAGCACCCAGAGTTCCCCGAGGACCTGAGAAGCCCCTTGCCGGTGAACCCCACAAGGGCTCAGCGGTGAGGTGTTAATTGGTGAGAGGCCCGATGCTGCATTTAAGAGGGGGCGTGGCCTATCACTTCCAACCACTCCCCCACACCTGTCGTACTGAGTACGCCAATCCCTGCCACCGCCTGGCAGGAAGGCATGGGGACTTTTAATGAAATGGGTCCCATAGCACGTCACATGGTCTGACCGGGCGGGCATGCGGGGTTGCTCGGTGGCTGCCCGGTGTGCCCCCCTGCTGCACCTGCTAAAAGGCGGTGTAATGGGTGACAAGACCGGCCGAGGGCGCATTTTCAAACCCTGTAATGTCAAACTGCAGCCCCATGATGGTTGCTTTCCTTTTATAGCTCATGGGAACTCATGCCCTCCTTTCTGGGCACGCCAAGCCTCCCCCAACAGGATAAAAGGGGGGGTGCACCTCGGAGAAGAACAGGTTGGATAAGATGAACACGCCTAAACAAGTTTCGGACGAACACAACGCACAAGTCTAAGAAGCAAAGCAGAGGTTCATGAAGCTCGAAGCAAGACCGAAGCTCTAGAATTAGACAAAAAACCTTGTAATACAGAGATCGAGAGAGAGGCATTCCCAGGGCATTAATAGCATACACACAGGATTAGGGTATTACGCTCCGTGCAGCCCGAACCTGTCTAAAAACCCTCGAGCATTTACTCCCACTAGTAGACGATCATCCGTCCCAACTACATCTCACATACTCGCATTTAATCCACATACAAGATAGATTCAGAATCTTCCCCCCGGCCGAATCTAAAAGGGGTCCCTTAGGATCCCTGCTTGAGGAGTTCATCCTCCGACACTGCCCCCTAAAGGAGGCCAGCCGATCGCCAACTGCGGCCTGGAACCGCACTGTTAGGGATGTCAGGGTAGGCACCATCATGTCGGGGTGTCAGAGCAGCATCCACTAGCCTAGGTATTTAACGTCAGTCACCTCCTCACGGGCAAAGTACGACCGGTGCTTCCCTTTTGGCAGACTTTCCTGAGGCCTGATGACTCACCAAGTAACCTCCAGGAAGTCGGCCCGAACAGCGGGAGGTCGAGGCCTCGAGAGGCCGAGCCTTTGGGAGGCTGAGCCTCTGGGAGGTGGGAATTCAGAAGGCCAGGGCCGATACTTCAGAGATCGAGCCTTCGGGAGGCTGAGCTCCGGAAGGCCGGGGCTTGGGAAGGCGGAGGCTTTGAGAGGCCGAGCCTTTGGGAGGTAGGGCTGCGACTTCGGAAGGCTGGGGCTTTGGGAGGCCGAGGCCAAGGAGACCGAGCCTTCGTGAGGCTGACCTCATTATTGACTTGGTATCTCTATACTACGACCCATGAAACATGATCATCAATCCATACATGTGTTGGTCTGATGTATTATCACAATGATATGCAACCAGGGATCGACTAAGAATAACATCATGATATAAACAAAACAGTTTTATGAACAAGTCACATACTTTTCCAATCAATGTAAAAGGTAGTCATTCTTGGAATAACATATTATTCAAAAGTACATTAATATAGATATGTGATCTAATCATCTTTATGATTGCCTTTGGGGCATATCACCTTCAATCTCCCACTTGCACTAGAGTAAATCTTGTAAGTATCTAATGCCCATAGCCCTCATGTGCGCCTCGTGCTTTGGCCACGGGAGTGGCTTTGTCAACGGATCAGAAATATCCAAATCTGTGTGCACCTTGCATATCTTCACATCATCCCGATATAAAATCTCTCGAATAAGGTAATAGTGCCGCAGTATGTGCATGGACTTCTGATGCGCCCTTGGTTCCTTGTCTTGTGCAATGGCTCCACTGTTATCACAAAAGAGATCTATTGGACTAGAAGCACTAGGCACCACACTTTCTGATCCAAACAACCTCCTTTGCAGCTTCAGAAGCTGCGATATACTCAACCTCAGTTGTGAAATCGGACACCATTTCCTACTTGGAACATTTCCAACTCATTGCTCCTTCATTGAGGCAAAATACAAAACCATATTGCGTTCTCGAATCGTCCTTGTCAGTTTGGAAGCTAGCATCGGTGTAACCATTTACAATGAGCTCCTCCTCACCTCCATAGATTAGGAACATATCCATAGTTCTTCTCAAGTATTTGAGGATATTCTTTACAGTTACCAGTCAGCTTCACCGAGTTTGATTGGTATTTACTCATAACATTTAGAGCATAGGAGACATCTGGGCATGTACAAAGCATGGCATACATGATGGATCCGAGAGCATAAAGCATACGGGATTGCACTCATTTTCTCAAGCTCATTAGTGGTCCAAGGATACTGACTCTTGCTGAGAGTGATGCCATGTGACATCGGCAAGAAACCCTTCTTGGAATCCTGCATATGGAACCTTTTCAATACCTTGTTGATGTATGTACTCTGGCATAATCTGATCAGCCTTCTCGACCCATCTCTATAGATGGTGCGCGTTTGCCCGATCTTCCTAAAGGTAATATGATAAGTCGATTGGTGGAGCTTCGACGTTGATGATCCAACGGCTCTGATCAATATAGTTCAAGAACCCTCGCAACCACTACACCACTACTCCGTAGTTATCAACCGTGCCAAGACGTGGTTGACCTCGCCAAGAAGACATTTCTTGCAAGCAAATCGAGAACACAAGCAAGAACATGTAGATGCAATCTGAATATTGCTAATTACCAATGAAGCACTCGAGTTTGGGGTTCAACAAATCGATAAATAAGGAAACTGTATTAAATAGAATAATCTAAGCTAAACCCAAGTCTAAACTACAATGGCTTATGTGTAATTGCGAACGCGCTGAATGAGAGGACGACGATTATCTGCGGTGGGTGCTTCTTCCCTCTCTTTCTTAGGCCTACCACTCGAGTCCTCATCGTCAGAGGAAACGATGATGATTTCAGGAGGGACCAAAGCAAGAGACCTAGGGGAGAGGACTTCTGGGATTAGTTCACGAGGTGGAGATGGACTGGAGGCCATGGCTTCAAACTCTACAAGTTCTAGAAGGCAATGGGCAAAGGAAACAAAGCGGGCAATGTGAAGGATAGACGGCATTGAGTTCCCTCTATTTATAGCGGGGAGAACGGATCTTACTGTATAAATGTAGTCGTCAAGATCCAAAACAATGGCGTTGCCTTGGATGCGTAGCGCGTTCGACGGATCAAGTCATCCTGTTGGACATCAAGGAAGACAACTCCCTATTGACCATGGCTGGATAGGAGTCGGTACCTCACCCCTATATAAGATAAGGCTGGGGGAGAAAAGAGGAACTCGAGGCAAGCATCAAGACCCTAGCAGAGAAGATATTTGATGACTTTAGCTTTAGGTTAGATTAGATATGATATACTCTCTGTAATAATTATAGCCACATTGCTTGTACTCGAGATCATCAATGTACAGCAGAAACACCCCAAAGGACGTAGGGTATTACTTCAATCGGAGGCCCAAGCCTGTATAAATCTATTGTCTCATCTCATGATTAATCCCTGCACTCGAAGGTACCTAGTCAATTCATGGACACACTGTCGGGAACTAATCTTTAACAGAACGCATTTGCACTCAACTGCTTTGACACCATCAGATGGATCAACCAAGTTCCAAACTTGATTATTGTGCATGGATTCTATCTCAGATCTCATGGCTCCAAGCCATCTCTCAGAGTCCGATCCCACCACCGCTTCTGAGTAGGTCTTAGGTTCATCATTGTCCAACAATAATATATCGCGGTGCTCTGTGGTTAGGAATATAAACCACTCAGGTGCGCGACTGATCCTTTTCGACCGTCGTGGGGCTGATGTCTCCAGAACATGTTCTGCAACATCAAATTGTGGCTAAATAGGAGCTGAAACACTTCCTGATGGTTCCCGAATCTCTTCGAGTAGCATCGTGCTCCCACTGATGTTCCTTGAGAGAAACTCTTTCTCCAGAAAAGCATCGTTCCGGGTGACAAACACTTTGCCTTCTTCCCAGTTAACTAACATCACAAAGAAGTAATATCCTTTGGTTTCCCTAGGATACGTCACAAAGAAGCATTTATCTGATTGGGAGTGAGCTTATCTGACGCAAACATTTTACATAAACCTCACAACCCCAGATCTTAAGGAAAGATAAACTGGGACGCTTCCCGATCCATATCTCATATGGTGTCTTCTCTACAGCTTTAGATGGAACATTATTTAAAGTGAACGCAGTAGTTTCTAGAGCGTATCCCCAGAAGGATAATGGAATATTAGATTGGCTCATCATGGACCGGACCAAGTACATACAAAGTCTGGTTCCTCCGTTCGGACACTCCATTCAACTGTTGGACAATTCCACATTGCTTTAGATGATCACCAAACTCATGGCTCAAATATTCACCTCCACGATCAGATCGTAGAAATTTAATTGTCTTGCCAAGTTGATTTTGTGCTTCATTTTGAAACTCCTTGAACTTTTCAAAGGACTTATATTTGTGCCTCATTAGGTAGATGTAACCATATCTACTAAACTTATCGGTAAAAGTAATGAAGTACTGAAAATCACCTCTAGCGATAGAGCTCATTGGTCCACATACATCAGTATGTAGAAGGGCCAATAACTCACTCAACCTCTGTAACACCCCAAATTTCAATTTTTGCAATAATTTAAAATTTTGCTAGAAATTAAATAGGTGGTTGCAATTTTGTTCAATAGGAAAATTAATTTCTAAAATTAATTTGGCCTAGGATAATTGTTTGAATGCATTCATGCCGTTGTAGATGCAATAAGGTTTTATTGGGTGGAAAAAGTTTGCAAAATTTCTCTAGGTTTCGTCGGTTTAAAACCTCATTGGAAGATATGCTGAAATTCAATTGGAAAAAGGTTTTGAAAACAAAGAAATTCGTTTGGGCTGAATCCTAATGAAGTCGCTATATGTATGAATAACTGATCCTGGCATACATATAGTTTATATCTGGTTTTGGTCTTAAAACCGGGTGTGACAACCTCTCTCCTTGACGGGTGAAAGACGTCTTAGTCATCTTTCCAAGTAAACAAAATTCGCATGTATCAAATGATTCAAAATCATATGAATCAAGAAGACCATCTTTATGGAGCCTCTGCAT
This sequence comes from Phragmites australis, assembly GCF_958298935.1. NCBI lineage: Eukaryota > Viridiplantae > Streptophyta > Magnoliopsida > Poales > Poaceae > Phragmites > Phragmites australis. The sequence continues at coordinate 15,307,880 of NC_084941.1, read as the reverse complement.
GCGTTTCTCATTTATATGACCTAAGCGACAATGCCAAATAAAAGTGGGATTCAAATCATTAAGTCAAGGCATCTTCGTATTAGTGTTATAGACAGGGACATCCTCAAGATCTAGAATATATAATCCATTCACCAATAGACAATTACCATAGAGCATACCATTCAAATAAATCAAACAACACTTGTTCTTTATTATGAAATCATATCCATCTTCTTCCAAACATGAAGAAGAGATAATTTTTTTGATATTTAATTCCAAAACTAATCCTGAGGGTAGCGATAAGGAATAAACACTGACGACCAACACAACAACTTTTGCACCATTGCCGACATGAGCATCCATCTCGCCTCACGCATACTTCCTAGTCCTTTTTAGTACCTGCAATGATTTGCAAGTATGAATCATTGATCTGGTATCATATACTTATGAATCATTATGATGCATAGCAAGATTAATTTCAATAACATTTATACCTGAACTGAAAGTCTTACTTCCCTTCTTCTTGAGTTCTTCCAAGTATAGCTTGCAGTTCCTTCGCCACTAGCCAGGCTTATGGTAGTGGTGGCAAGCATCAAAAGCAGCAGGGCCAGCCTTGGACTTTCCAACAGGTCTAGGCTTTGAGATCGAGATATCATCTGCCGCTTTAGCTTTGGCCTTGCGCTTTCTCTTCTTGCTATCCTTCTGAACCATCATCGTATTACTAGAGCTTTTCTTAATGCTTTCCTCAGCAGTCTTAAATATCCCATGCAATTCGGCCATGCTATTCATATGAATATTCAAAATGAGTGGCTCGAAGCTCGCAGGGAGCGACTAGAGAATCACATCCGTAGCCAACTCAAGACTAAGTGAAAAACCAAGTTTTTCTAGGCTCTCAATGTAACCAATCATCTTGATCACATGAGGACTAACTGGACTACCTTCTATCAACCTGCATGCAAACAAGGACTTGTAGGTGTTGAACCTCTCAGCTCTAGCTTGGTTCTCAAACATGCCTCAGAGTCCCACAATCATATCATGAACATCCGCGTTCTCATATTGCTTCTAAATCTCAGAGGGTATAGTTGCAAGCACGAGACAGCTAACATCGAGTGAATCATTGGTATGCTTCTCGTAAACCCTCTCATTAGCGGTAGATGCAATATTAGCTAGTTCATCAGGATAGGGAACATCTAGAACATACTCCTTTTTCTCTTGTACCAGGGCGGCGCTAATGGTGGACACGGAGACGGATAGGTACAGTTGTAGTCCTTCGCCGAGTAGGGGCATCGCAAGTGTTTCAAGGTGGGAAAGGTGTGCCTTTAGAGCCTCAAATGCCACCTGGCAGTCCGGTGTCCAGCTACGGAGCCCCTTAGCATTTTAAAGAAAAGGAGGTTGTGCTCAACAGATTTTGCGAAGAAGCAGCTGAGGGCCGCAAGGTGGCTGGCCAGGCGTTGTACTTCTTTTGAATTGGTGGGAGGTGACATTTCTATGATAGCATGAATCTTGCCTGGATTGGCCTCGATGCCTCTTTGGGAGACAAGATATCCTAACATTTTTCCACCCCTAGCACCAAATACACATGTTTTTGGGTTCAGCCGTACGCCAGCGGCTCGGAGGCTGTTGAATGTTTCTTGTAGGTCGGCAACATGGGTGGCTTCTAGTTGGTTTTTTACCATGATATCGTCCACATAGGCCTTGATATTGCTGCCCAACTGCTGCAGCAGCACCTTGTGTAATAGGCGGGAGAAGGTGGCCCCGGTGTTTCGAAGACCGAAGGGCATCTGGACATAGTAGTATACTCCAAAGGGGGTAATGAAGCTGGTCTTGTTCTCATCCTCCGTTGCCATCCACACTTGGTGGTATCCGGAGTAGGCGTCGAGGAAGCTTAGCATTTAAAAGACAGCTGTGGAATCCACCAGCTGGTCGATGCGGGGAAGGAGGTAGGGATCCCAGGGGCATACTTTGTTTAATGACGTGGAATCGATGCACATACGCCATTTTCCGCTATGTTTCTTGACCAGGATGGTGTTGGAGAGCCAATCGGAGTGGATGACTCTCGGATAACACCGGCTTTCAGCAGCTTCTGGACTTCTTCTTTTGCAGCTTCTGCCCGCTCTGGAGAGAGCTTGCAAAGCCCCTGGCATATGGGCCTTGCCTTCGGGTCGACTTGGAGCGAGTGCTCGATGATGTTGCGGTCGACTCGTGCGAGGTCCTACGGGGACCATGCAAAGATGTCAAGATTACTCTGTAAGACGGCCAGAAGTTGGGCGTCTTGCCTAGAGGTGAGGTCCGCCCCTATTCGGAAGGTCCGGTCGGGTTGGTCTTGGTGTATGGGGACCATCTTTATGTCCACCTCCTGTTGTGGCCTCAGAGGGCAGCGGTGCCCGGGATGCGCCGACGGAGGGTCCTTCAAGTCCTCCTGTGTCATAGTGTGGATATGGCAACTGGGGAGTGGGGCACGGTGCCCATACTCGATGCGTCTAGCCAGGTCTTGGTCTCAGTGGACGGTTATTAGCCCCTGGGGTCTGAGCATCTTCAGGCAGAGGTAATTGTGATGTGTGTGGATGTTCGACATCCACCCTAACTGGTTAAGATAAAAGATGGCACCCTGCTTTGGTAGACCTACCAAACAATGATCAAAACCTAAATAGGTGCAGCTATTGGAAGGGCATCAATTATTCTTAATTTTTTTTAGGGAAGCTACTCTATCATGTAAACATCCATCTCATAGAAAACTTGAATAAAATAACATGACAGGAACATAGATAAACATTATAGGTAATCATATTCACAGTGACATAGTATGGCCCCTTCACATAGTGATCTCCATCGCCATGGTCCCTGTCCTCTGGGTGTCATCATGCTTCAAGTGTCCATGATCATGTATTATTCTACTACACCTAATAGCACTAGACAAATTACATGAGAAATAGAACCATCACAAGTCAGCACGCAGACAATTATACAATAACATGACAGCCTTTGGCTGCAATTAACCATGACACGAAGGCCATGAAAATTACAAACATGCAACATATACTCATAAAGGCCATAATATTCATATCATTTCCTGCAAAAACAAGTTAAGCGCAGAATCGAATTCTAACAGGATGATGAAAACATATTATCCCTAAAAGCCCTAGGCTCGGACAGCACGGCGGTCCCACTACCTGGTTAGCAGGTGGGGGTCAAGATGGAAGCCGCCCCCGCAAGTTTCAGGGTAGTGCCCTCAAAACCTCTCACAGAACATATCTATGAAAACGCTATGAAAATCTCCTCAGATTGATCATATCAAGCCGATTCTGAGTCATTCACAATGCCACAATTTTTATTAGATCAATCATATTGATCATCGTGTGAGATTTTCTAGAAACGATGACAACACGTACAACCTCGATCTGCTGTTCTCCTGACCACTAAGCGGTGCACGCGGTCAACCTTGATGTTGATTCTAGCCAGTAGGGGCAAGTCGCACGTGTGGCCAGGTGGGAGATCACACTAATCTTTTTGGTCGTATGGTTCCATCGACTCGCACCTCATTTGATTTGAATTACACCAAACCATGCAGCGACCGCTCCATCACATGAACCGATCACTAAAATAAGGGATCCAATCTATTACTACCACATATCACATATACGTGACCGATCCAGATAAAAAACTATGCAAGATGGCTCTAATAACACTGTTGGGTAACAGGCTGGCTACACTAGCCTAAACAAAAAATTTATTGCATTCACCCAGGAAACCATGCTAGTAGGAGATCATAGATTGTTACCACTCGATGCACAGTGCAGTAGAAAAAGAGTTGGAGTAGACCGATCCAACATCATGCGCGTCAAACACCTCGAGCAGCTTCTCGATCAGATCCACGACCAGCCCTGCAGAGGTGGTCATGCTCCACGAACAACTCTGAGTAGGCGATCGTGCTCCTCGACCATGTCCCAATTAGGCCTGTTGCATCCTCAACCAGTTTTGAGTGGTCGTGTCATACTGTCCAACTAGATTCAAGTGGTCGCGTTGTGCTCCGCGATCAGAAGATAGGTACGTCGATGAGTTCGTCAAAGCCGACGTCCAGTCCCGAACACGTTTCAATCAACTCGCCGAGAGGATCAGCGTCACAATAGATCAGCGCCTCTATGATATCCACATGTACTGGGCAGAAATGCCGAGCACTGATGTGCTAGAACCAAACGCGCGGCTAGGATTTTGGGAGATCGTGTAGAAGGCTGCGACTAGGGTTTCATAGTAGCTCAACCATAGCACACCCTACCCACACCTCTCCTTATATAGAGCTCGCCAATGGGTCCCATGTTGGAAGCCCTTTAAGACTCTAACTTCTTATGGATCACAATCCAATCAAAACCCATATACAAATCCAATTTGCATGTTTGGTTCCAACCCTTTAAGTGTGTGACCGGTTAGGTTCATGTACAAACAGTATGACTCAGAAACCCTTTCCAAATCGAAATCGATAACGGTCCCGAGCAGGACATGTTGACTCCCGAGTATACAAAAAAGATCATATTGACTGAACCTTGATATACACATGCACCGATCCCTTCGCCTCACGATACCAGTCAAGCTCAAGGCAAGATACGTTCCACCCTTGTGATAGCTCGACCATTCACTCGATCAAGTAGTGGATTCATTATGACTACCTATTTAATCATATTGGCATGGTCATGCACTTTCTCAATCCAACTACCTCGAGGAGCCTAGAGATATCTCTCGCGTTATCAAGGAGGGGAATGTTGGGTGAAAATAAACTAGCTTGAGGACAATGGTTGAAGATCGCTATTGAAGGTCCTTCCAAACCCTTCGGTCTCTAGACCGTCAACAGGAGGCCTAACTTCTGGAGGCTGCGAGCCCCTTCGGGTCACCTCTTCGGTACGTATGTGGCCTTCCCAAAACTAGGAGCGATAGCAAGCTCCTCTGGAGCCTTCGGTCTCTGGCCCCTCAGCAGGAGACTTGGCCCTCAGAGGTTGCGGACTCCTTCGGGCCACCCCTTCAGTGCTCGTGCAGCCTTCCAAAGATTAAAGATACAACCAATCTCTAGAGATAATATCAGGAAAGAAATGACACTCCCCTGCAGCTGACCTGACGTGAGGTGAGAGGCGATTAATGCTAGTGCAAGTGGTGCTTATCCTAACAACCTAGTGCGATGAAAGTCATCCTGACACCCCCGGCAGAGTAGCATCGGGCCGCAATTAGCGACCGGCTCATCTCTCAGAGGTAGGCATCACAATAGTTACCATGGTAGATATTTATCTTCTATGTAGGGTAAAGAGTAATTATCCAGGATAAGGCCTATTAATTCGGCCAGGTCCTATATATTTGTAAATCGTGAAAACTTGTACACCAAGCTACGTACCACCCTATAAATAGGGGGTCATAGTCATCTAGGGAAAAGCGGTCACAAGGACAATGCCCAATGCAACACACATGACACAGAGGTTCCCAAACACTAAATCACACTGTGATACTCCCCCCAGACCGATCCATTTTTGTACTATCAATATATTTGTGATGTTCCTTCCTCTCAAACTTTGTCTCCAAGCTTGAGTATCCTCCTTAGAAGAAACTCTCTCTGTACTGCAGGGTGTATAAACAATTTGAAATGCCGTGCTCTCGGACATGAGCATGCTACTGTTTCATCCATATCGGTCATAGAGTTCTCGCTTGTGGATTATGGTTGTGATATGTTGGGAGTGGATGTTGGGTCGAGGTGGTTATGATTTCGTTACAGTTATGCTTACTTACTTTTTAGATGTATATTGCAGGGTAGAAGTACTTATTGTTGGTTAAGTTCGGGTGCTCACACATATATGTCTAGGTTGCTTACCGCATATATGTTTCACTTAACCTTGTGACCTGATCTTGCTACCAGCTCAATGCATAATCCTTGGAGTCGGGATATTATACTACCCATATTGTGTAAGTCTTGCGAGTACCTTCGTACTCAAGTCTGACACAGTGATTGTGCAATAAAGCTTTTTTTCCATAGGAAGATAGTTTGGGTAAATCAGCATTTCCTTTTAGTCTAATCCATCCCCCGAAAGCTGTTCTCTTTTTATTTTGTAGTTCAAAGTTCTATTGAACTTTTTGATTCGACGTATGTGTTACTCGTCTTTAACTTGGGTGGTGCTTTAACTTCATTCATGCCGAGGTGTGCAGTTTCTACTTCTGGATTAGTGACACAATCTATTTTCCTTCAAAGTCGAGAGGTATGATGCCCTTGCTTTAAGGTCTAGCAATACTTCAGATTTTTCCTTTTTAATTCGAGAGGTGTGCTGCCTTTATTTTAAGGTCTTGCAACATTTTGGCTTTTTCCGTTTTAAGTCGCGAGGTATGCCGCCTTTGTTTTTAGGTCTAGCAACACTTCAACTTTTTCCTACGGGTGTGTACCCGTCTTTATGTCGAAGGCTAAGGTGTCAGGCACACTTTGACATTCCTTACCTCGACTTTTTCTGGCTAGCTTCGGCCTGCCTTATTTCGTTGATTGATGTGCATCCTTCAAGCGAACATTTGCGTTACTTTGATGGTGAATCATGCATGAATTCCATTGAAACACATGCTTTCTTGGGGGCAATTTCATATAATTATATGGGTTTACAAAGGTGGCTACCTCATTAAAAACCTCACGATCAGGGGTGCCCCTTGTGAGGAAAAGAGTACAACACCTATACATTGTTTGAATTGAAATGCTAAATTTAAAACTCATAAACGTAAATCTACTACGGGTGCTTCACTCATTACTATGAAGCCCCCTTTTGACGTCTTCAATTACACATAATACTTGCAAAGGTTGTCTGCATTCCAAGTGTGTGAAAGCTCTTCTCCTTCGAGAGTGGCCAAGTGATAAGACCCAGGCCTCTTTGAACTCTTCACCAGAAAAGGTACACCCATTTGTTGTGTAGCTTCCCCATAGTCGAAGCATTGGGAAACCTTCAAAGCACAAGGTCCCCTAGAGCGAACTCCTTCGGAGACACATTTTTGACCCTCCATCTTTTTGTTTCCTCTTGGTTCTTCGCCAGATTTTCAATGGCTTGCATTTTGATTTCTTCCAATGCATCTTTTGTTACTAGCTCTTTGTTCTGAGATACCACAGCAAAGACACAAAACAACTTGTTTTTACATTTCTCTTGAGTCATAGCCTCTTCGCCGAAGAGTAAGCACAACGGCATGTAACCTGTTGGTCTAGTTGCTATTGTTCTGAGTGACCACAGGACCTTTGGCAACTCCTCGACCTTTCGGGAGACCTTGCAAGTTGCAACCACCTTGCTACACCAGCTAAGACGTTGCCATTTGCCCTCTCCACATCTCCATTCGACTAGGGATGGTACACCGAAGCGAATCGAATTTTGATTCCTATGTCTTCGCAAAACTAATTAAAGCCTTTACTGTTAAACTGCATTCCATTGTTGACTATTACTGCATGTGGGACACTGAAATGACAAATGATGTTTTTCCACAAAATATTTTGAACATTTCTTGACGTGATCTTCACCAATGGGACTACCTCTACCAATTTGGAGAAGTACTCAACTGCCACTACAATATAGCGAAAGTTTCCTGGAGTGGATGGCAATTGTCCTATGATGTAAATCCCCCATCGAGTCAAGGGCCAAATTGGTGGGATCAGTTGTATCACTGACGAAGACCTGTGAAAACTATTGGCCATGTATTGGCATTTTGTTCACCTTTGGACTATGGCCATGTACTTTCTTGAATGCTTTTCGGATGAGTGCTCGAGTGCCAATGTGTGAGCCACACAACCCTTTACGTATTTCTTTAAGAAAAATTTGCCCTTCTTTCTAGGATATGCATCAAAGTATCAGTGAAAAATTCCCATCATGTACAAATTAGCTCCTACAATCTTACAGTTTCTAACTCTTTACACCATACTCTTTGCATCCATTTGGTCCTTGGGCTAATGGCCCCGAAGGTAGGCCATTATGGAACATCACCTATCTTCACTCTCAACTACGGTGACATGATGGGCCACCTGCTATGGGGCTTCAGTAGCTAATATCTTTAGATTTTGATAAAAAAAACATCTGGAGGCATCGATAGTTGTTGTGTTGTAGCTTTTGGAAGGTCATCTGCTTTGGAATTGTCATTTCTTGAGATGCTCTTCGTAGTGAAACCCAAGAAATCCTTTCCATGCTGCGCATGGCTACCATGTACTTAGCTTGCTCAGGCTCCTTCGCCTAGAAAGTTTTGTCAATTTTCCCAGCGACTACCTAGGAATTTATCTTGGCTAGCACCCTTCGGACACCAAGGGCACGAGCCTTACAAAGGCTGAGGAGGACTGCTTCATATTTTGCAACAATATTTGTTGATCAGAAATGGAGTCTGGCTATGTATCGTAGTTTTACACCTAAAGGAGAAGATACAACTGCTACGGCACCAACCCCCAAAGCCCCCAAAGCTCCGTCACAATATATGATTCACATTGTGTCCAATGGTACTTCTTCTTGACCTTCAGCCTACGGTGTCTAATCTGGCAAAAATTCTGCCAAGGCTTGAGATTTTATTGTTGTCTGCGTGATGAAGGACAATGTAAATGGTGCTATCTCGATGGCCCATTTTCCAATTCTTCATGTATACTTGGCAAGTTGTTGGTACTGTTATCTTGTGTGCTGTGAAATAAAGCTGAAGCTTTTGCAAGACCACCATTGCTGCATATGCCATTTTTTCCATCTCAGAATAGAACCTCTTCGGCCCCACCAATGGCTCTGAAACATAATTCACCAGAAACTATTTCAATTTTTCGTTGGCTTTCATTGCTTGCACAAGTACTGCACTTACTACCGAAGGGGAAACCGCAATGTATAGTAATAACTCAACCTTCGAATTTGGGCTAGTCAACGTTATGAGCTTCATCAAATATTCTTTCAACTCATGAAAAGAATTATGATGCTCTATGCTTCACCTGAACGGATCAGAGACTTTGATAGTTTTGAAGAAGGACAGGCTTCGCTCAGCTGACCTAGCAACGAATCGACTTAAAGATGCTAATCTTCGAGCCAATAGTTGTACCTCTTTCCTATTCTGCGAGACCTCATATCAAGTATTGCTTGTATCTTTTCTGGGTTTACATCGATACCCCTTTTTTACCTCAAGAATACTAACATCTCCTAGAGCACACACCGAATACACACTTTTCTTGATTCAACTTCAAACCCATGCTTCGGAGATTGCCGAAAGTCTCTCGAAGGTCATCCAAATGATCACCTTCTTTGGTGCTCTTAATGACTATGTCATCGACATATGCTGATACGTTCCTTCCCAACTGTGACTACAGTATAATCTAGACCAATCTGGCGAAGGTGGCCCTAGCATTCTGAAGGCTGAAGGCCATTCTTACAAAGCAGTATATTTCGAAAGAGGTTATGAAGCTTGTTTTTGCCTTGTCTTCCCTCGCCATCCAAACTTGATGGTATCCCGAGTATGCATACAAAAAGCTTAACATTTCATAGCCAGCTGTGGAGTCTACTAAATGCTCAATGTGTGGAAAAGGGAAGCCATCATTCAGACATGCTCTATTCAGGTCTGTGAAATCAACACGCATTCTCCACTTGCTAGTGCTTTTCCTGACTAACATCGGGTTGGCCAGCCATTAGCAGTGTAATGCTTCACGTATGACACCAACATTGAGCAATTTTTGCACCATAGCTTTCGTTGTGTTTTCTCTTTCTTTTGACATCTTTTGAAGCCTTTCCTTCTTTGGCTTTGCCTTCGGATCAATGTTCAGAGTATGTTCGATGATATCTCTATTGACCCCTTGCAAATCCTTCGACGACCAAGTGAAGACATCTTTGTTGTTGTGAAGGAATTCTATCATCCTTCGCTCAGCTTATTCTGTCATTTCAGCTCCTATGACCGCATCTCTTTTCGGTCTATCATGACACCGCAACACTTTCTTGGTTTGGCCTTTGGGTTTAGCCTTTGGAACTTGCTGTGTCTGGAGTAGGTCTTTGGCTTCTAAAGGTTTCGGCAAAGGTTATTTCATGACATGAACGTTGCACCAGCCTGGAGTATTTCCCACTTCAATTCAGCGTGCCATTTTTTAATCTCCCAACACAGAGATGACACCTTTGGGGCTGGGCATTTTCATGCATAAATAACTGTGGTGTGGTATTTCCCTAAAGTTGTTTAGCACCCCTCTTTTGAGGATGACATTATATGGGTAGGGTATGTCGATAACATCGAAGATAATACTTTCTGTCTGAAAGTTTGACCCTTCGCCAAAAGAGACTAGTATGTGAACCTTGCCTAAAGTGGTGATTGCTTTGCCATTGAAGCCTAGCAACGGAGATCTAGCCTGCTATAAGTTACTTTGCTGCAAACCCATCCTATCCAAGGCATTCATGAAGATGACATCTGCCAAACTGCCACCGTCTATCTAAGATCCAGTGGGCTTTGTTTCTTGAAATGTTAGCTGCGATGATTGAGGCATCTGTATGTAGGTATTCCAGGACCCTCATATCCGCCTACGAGAAGGTGGTGGGGACATGAGACCACTTCAAATGGACAAAGAAATGGCTTATGATGATGTGGTTAACCCTTCGGACATTCTTTTCGTTGCCTCTTGGACTTAGTTTCCTGATTAGAGGCACTAGCAATTGCCAACATCATGTTCAATCTGTGTGTTAGTGCGTTTACCGACCTGCTAGTTTCTAGGGGAGCTTCAATTGTAGGCCTTTGTGGAAGGGCTGGAAACAATGTTTCAAACGCCGTTGATTGGGTATAGGTCTGATCTAGTGAAGCTAAAGATGCTGGAACATATGGCTACATCAAATCCATTGGGCACCATTGAGAATGAAATGCCAAAGGGTTTGGCCCATGAGCCTAGCTCTGGTGTATTGCCCGGCCTATATGGCGTGGCATGATGCACTATTCCTGCAGGGTCAAAGGGATGATTCCATAGGCCTTCCTTCATGGCTACAACATGTGGACATTGTTTAGTAGTATGACCAGTACCTTCACCTTGGAGCTCACAATACATTGTGCTTGGGTCACGTGGTGCTCATCCTCCTCGCCCACCTGGACCTCCACGACTTCTACCGCATTGGTCACCGCGGCTTCTGCCACTTCAGCAGCCGCAACCTCCACCACCCTGGGCTTCAATGACCTCTTGCAAGACGTCTTCGGGCCTGGATTCTATATGGTAGATTTCATTATGCTTCAAAGTATACCTGAAGGCATCATTTTTCTTCGAATTCTTCAGCCTGTCTGTTGGTTGGCCACTACTTCCTTCATTGTAGAGGGAGGAGGCTTCGACATTTTTAACGCTGCCATTTCACTTATCCTTCACTGATGGTCTGCTTCGGATCTTACATTTTCCTCCATTTTGCTGAAGAGTTCCTAGACACTCTCCGGCCTCTTGCGTGTTAGCTTTGCTGCTAGCAGCCCTCCTCTGATGCCCTAGATAGCAGCATCAATGATTGTGTCCTCACTCACGCCCTTCGCTGGATAGCATACATGTACAAAATGTGCAAGTAGTTTTTGAGTGGATCCGTTGGCTGCTGCTTGACTATGAAGAGGTCACTGGTCGTGACTTTTTCTACATGATTGCCTGGGCAATTGCAGAAAATGGCATCATGTGCCTACTCCCAAGAATATATTGACCTCGGAGGTAAGGTAGAGTACTAAGATCTTGCTATTCCTTTTACCGCCAACAAGAAGGCCTTCTCTAGTGTTGTGTCATCTCCACCAGCAGATTCAACTATTGCCTCAAAGCTCATGCTGAACTCCCTTGGATTTGATTCTCCTCAAGCATCACCACTCTAGGCCAAGGCTGGTTTTGCAAGCCAGAGGACAGCGGGGAGTCCATATCTCCTGCGTGTGACATGGGTTGAAGATCTTGCACATCCTGTGTTGCCATTACTGACCGAGGGGTGATGGTGTATCATGTCTCATCACCCTCATGTTGCAGCATGCTAATTTAGCCTTGCAATTGTTCCAACATTCTTCTGGCTCCATTAGCTCATCGACTGTATTCAGCCGGCTGTCAAGCTCTCTAGTATATGCTTCTTTTGCGCTATTTGCCATTCTAGGTCTTTGGCTTCTAGCGATGCAGTTTTTTCTGCTTCAGTTTCTTCTTCATCATCATCTTCATATTCTATAAAATGATCAAAGTCTTCATGTTCTTCAAGAATAGTGGCATTTTCCTTCCCTGCTGCTAAAGCATCAAAATGACTGCGAAGCCTGGTGTCTACCCTTCACATCGAAGCATTTGCTTCTTCCTGATGAGTTAGCTCTTTGCGAACTCGACCGTCCTCATTGGTTAGCACAACCACAACATTTTGTTCTTCTTGGCCCTCTTCGACTGCCTCGGTTGAAGTGGTGATTAGCTCTGCCACAGGCGAAGGGGTGGTCGTGGTCATGTCCCCTCCCCCCCCCCCCCCCTCCAAAGCTGTTGTGTTTGCTATGTTGCTAATTTATAAATTCCCTTCAACTTCTTTTTTGGTGGCCTGGCATCGGAATGTGTCGATCCCCACGGATGGTGCCCACTATTGGGAACTAGCGTTAACAACAGAGTGATGGGCCCTTTGACCTCGGAGAGATCCAAAGGCTAGAGGGAAATGTACTATTACTGGAATCAATGTCACATGTACTGTCAATTACAATTACACCCTATTAATAGGACATCACCAACCATTCCTTGTTATAGTTTATGAGATTACCCCTCCAACTGCCACATTCTTAGTATATTCGCAGATAATATAGTACTATTCTAAGTACATCTAGATTATTTACAAAATGCTACTCTTCCCAAAGTAACGGTCCTCCCTTCACCTGTACTCCACAAGGTCTCTACTTGGCAAAACCTTTGACGTCTCTCAAGTTAACTCCCTCGTGGCATCTAGCGAAGTCCTTTGGTTGATCTCCAAAGGCCCAACAAAGGCTTCGCTCGTCCCATCTATTCGAATCGCTTCTGCGACATCGAGAATATATGTTAGTAGGTCTCATGGATGCAATACATCAAGAAGCCACCATAGCCAAAACAAAGTTTGATTGACTTTGAAAAAGTCCCAGAGAAATTGTTCTCACCGGATGGTCCAGCATAGGAAGAATTGCACTCACCGGAGCATTATGTCCAGAGACAGTTTGCCTCCCCGGATGATCCGGTGATAAAGAGTGTACTATAACACCCTAATTTTCATTTTTTGGCAATTCATAAAAATTTGCTAGATTGTACTTTGAGTTAAACTAATTTTTTTAAAAAAGGTTAAACCTATTTTTAGAAAAGAAACTCTAATTTGACATAGGAAATATTCGAATAATGTGTATCCATGCTGTCCTTAGGCATGTAGGGTTTTTCTTTGTGTGGTGTAGTCTTTATTTGAGTTGAATTTGCTTCAACTTTAAACTTCAAATGAATTTAGAAAATCAAATCAAAATGGAAAAAGATTAAACCTTCCCTCGGGTCGCCTCCTCCTCTTTCCGGCCCATCTCCAGCACTAGCCCGCTCGCCCCCACTTCCCTGGGCCGCGCCGCGTGGGCCGCGCCGCGTGGGCCGCGCCGCGTGCCCGAGCCTGCTCGGCTGCTTGCCCGCGCTCCGCCAAAGACACCCGCCCGACCTCTGCTTTCACTGTCTGCCACTGACCAGTGGGGCTCGCTTGTCAGTATCTTTGTCTCCGAGTCGAAGAAGCCACCGCCGCATTCGAGTTCGAGTTCGCCGCCAATCTTCAGTCCCAACCCTTCCCGTGTCCTCCCGAACCGCTACAAATATAGGCCGCCTCTCCCCGAGGATATCCAATCCAAGAAGTCACCAAGATCGAGCCCAATTCGCCAGATTCGAGCTCGCCGCCGCTGCTAAACTCGCGGCCTCAATCGTGCTTGCTGTTCTGCCACTCCGGAGACGCCGAGCTTTGCACGAGCTACCTAATAGAACCGCTGCCACCCGCCAAAGCTCTTCCCATCATCGCCTTGGTTCCCCGGCTGCCGGAGATCCTTTCCCGATGAGATCCTGAGTCCACCGCCACCCCTTCCATCGTCGAGCCCCTTCTAGTGCCGCCTTGTTCAAGGTAAGCCCCAAATCGGACTCGCGTGATCCCCTCTTCGAGATCCACTGCTCACTGTCACTGCCGAAAAGCTAGAACGCCGTCCGGCGTTCTCTCTGGTCGTGCGCCGCCGTGTTTCCCCTAGGCGCCGCCAACTCATTCCCCTCCGGCTGCCTGATCTCCTCTAAGGCGTCGAATCCGAAACCAGTTGCCCAGATTAGATTAGAGGATACCCCTTCAATAGCCAATACCGAGTTGCCACATGTCTGCCTTAAACCAGTCAGCAGCCACGCCACCTCACCTAGCCACCTCAGCTGCCACCTAGCCCTCATCGCTGATGCGTCATGCCTAGTCAAGCCCAGTCAGCGCCTACACATTAACTCAAGGTTTTTCAGTATAAAAATAATTACAGAATTCCCAAAAATTGGTAACTTTGCAGTCTAGCCCCTGAACTTCTCTATAATTACAAAAGAGCCCTATCTTTTTACACTTAGGTCCCTAAACTTTTCTAAAATTACATATAGGTCCTTCTATTTTTGAAAAAGGTCCCTAGACTATCTTTTAATTACAATTAAGTCCTTTTCTTAATTAAAATAAGCCCTAATCTTGTTTTTAGCATATCTTTTTCGTCGTAGCTCCGTTTTAAGCGATTTTTGCGCCGTTAGATTTGTTTTTCAGTGCTCCTTCTTTCTAGATAGGTTTTATCTTGTTGTTCTTTTGTTTTGTGCTTTGTTCTTAGTGTATTTTGTTTGTGTGCTTTGCCGGTTATTGTGCGATTAGTCGACAACACCCCGGATCAATTTGAGGAACATCAAGACCAGGAGCAATAATACACTGAGCAGCAGCAAGGAGAAGGCAGGTGTCCTTGATCATCTTAAACCTATGTTTTAAATGCTTTTTTACAAATTGCATGAAGTATTTGTCAATATGATGGGTTGTCACCCATGTTAGGGTTTTCCCTAGATTTTCCCTTATCATCCCTTGGAACCTAGATGGTTTATGGTTAGGTGTCTTTGTGGAATAGATTGCTTAGCCATACTATTGGGATACTGGGAAGTGTCATAATCTTAGCTAATGAACATTTGCACCAATGGTGTTTAATTTGTTAATGGTGTAGCAACATGGAACCTTAGGCCTTGAGCAAAGTGGTTTTCATGGTGGTCATGGTTATGATGTTGGTTTAGTGTTTGCTCAAGTAACCTAAGTAAGGATCTATTTATGGAGCAACAACCCAAGAAGTATCGTACCAACCACGAGACTGATATGGGTAAGGCATGACATACTTGTTAGAGTCTATCCAGTGTGTGTTGTGTTAGCACAAAAGAAGGCTTCTGGGTAGTTGTTTAACTTGCGTAAATCCTGGAGGTGAAACCTAGTGGGCAGACGCATACTGGATTAGTCTCTGGTTAGTGGAAAATGTCATTTAGTGATTTCTTGGCACCACACCACTAGTGCATATTAAGTGTTTCACAAAAACGGCAACATGGAATTCACTGACTCGTGAGGAAAACTGGACAACCTCTACAGAGTGTAAAACTGTTATAACAGCCGTGCTCACGGTTATGACAAACTTGGATCCTCACATGATTAGTGGGTTCGGGTTACGGGTTTGGTCCTGGTTTTGGTTAGTACAGGGAGTACTAGACGGTTGTGGTATGCAAGGTAGGGAGCCTTGTATGTAGGGTGATGTGCTATTTGGGTTACATTTACTTAATAATTGTTTAATACTTTTATTTGAGTTCAAATATATTTTCATTACTCGCATTTATACAAATAAACCATTGTGTTAGCCGATTCTTGATATAAGCCTGCATATCATTACTTTCCCATACTTGCTGAGTACTCTATGTGCTCACCTTTGCTATCTTCTACAAAACATATGCTGCTAAGTGGAATACTTTGGAGATTTCCAAGACGATGGCAGTCTAGGAGCGTGTCTTCCGGTCGGTGCCTATGGAGTGCTTGGTCGCCGTTGCTTTCGTCCCGCTGCCGTTGTTTAGATGCTATCATTTAGCTTTTGAAGTTTTTTAGGTGAAGTCTTTATTGTAAGAAGTGAACGATTATAAGTTAAAGTATTGCTTTTGTTACTTAACTTATGATGTCCTTATGTGTGTTAAACTTCCTGGGCACACATAAGCCGCACTTGGTTTTGTCCGTTAAAACCGGGTGTGACAAAGGTGGTATAAGAGCTATATTGACTGTAGGGCCGCAAGCCTAGATAGAATGGTCATCCTAAGGTTTTTCCTAGTTCGTCTAAACCCACCAGAGCCTTTCCATTAGTTCTCATACTTGTCTCTTGCTATCCATAAGGTTATTTCTTATATCCCATCTCTTCCTTTTTAGATGGTTCGCCAGCTGTTTACTGCCCACAAGTCAACCTGAGGACGTCTACCCATTCTTCAACATGTTCCAACCGAAGAGGAGATTGATGACCCCACTTTCTAGAGTATGGACCCCGTTCCTGACATCTATGAAAGTGATGGTCTTCACGCTGGACACCTTCCTCGCTTGCTGTGGGGGATACTTTCTGGACTTGGACATACATAGAAGCCAGTCTATAGGGGAGTTAAGAAACAACATTCTGGATATGTAGAATGGAAGGTTGAAGTCACTATCTATGATTACGAGCGAAGCCAAGATGAAGGTTTGGAGGTTCGTCGAGTTGTGGGCATTCACTCAACAATGCCCCATGAGTAACCTTCACCGCCGGTGTTCGAGATGCAACTCGTCAAGCCATATCCTGTGTTCGAGATCAATATAACAGCAAGATGGTTGACTCTCCTTATGCATACTGTTCCCGAAGAACTCATGGAAGTAATGAACCATTTGTGAAGAGTCCCTTTGGAGAAAACCCCAAGCTACGTGAACAAGTTGCACTTATTGTGGCCTTGGAAGATGAACTAGACTGCGCTTTATGGGAGTTGGGAGAAGTTCACCAGTGCCTTTCATTCATCACTACACTTCTTGAGGATGAACATGATGCCAACCAAAAAGAATCTAAAGATGAAGAAGAAGACTGGTCTATCCACTCACCCCCACGCAAGAGGATCTGTCTCAACACCCAAGCCATAAATGGAGATGGATCAGTTGATTCCTCCCCCTTAGGGTCCTGTACTAGAGAGGAGTCCCAATAGTATGGTCTTTTTGTAGATGGTCTTAGCGTTGTTAGAGTCGAGTGTCAATTTAATTGTTAAGGATAATAATATTGCTAGTGTGAGATTTGTTATGGTGCTAAGTGTGTAATTTGGATCTTTTGTTTGAGTGCTGATGTGAGTTGTGGAATACTTTGGCACCTTGTCCACAGACATATCTTTATTACCTATATAATATAATATAGATGGGTTTCCTTAGTTAAATTATTTCCAGACTCGCTTATCTACTCATATCCCTCTTTCCAACCCTAATCAGATGGTTAACACAAGGAGGAGTATCAATACCCACGAGGAGAACAACAGCAACTAGAATCCACCCCCGCCCCCTCCAATGACCTTGGAACAACAGATGGCTATGCAGACTCAGATCTTGCAAACTTTAGGCCAAAACATGGTACAGATGCAGCAGCAACAACCAAATCATGTTCCTCAACTGCATCAATCATCAAGACTTGGAGAATTTAGAAGAACTCAACCCCCAGTCTTCAGTCATGTAGTGGAACCTATCGATGCAGATGATTGACTGAAGGATATAGAAAGGAAGCTATAGGTTGCTCAATGCTATGATAGAGAGATGGTTTTCTATGCCTCACATCAACTTGCTGGTCAAGTCCTAGACTGGTAGGAAGCATACTATGCCGCACATGAAAATCTAGCAGCTATCACTTAGATGGAGTTTAAATCCAGTTTCCGCACTCATCACCTATCGTCAGGAGATGTCTGTCTGAAGATGAAGGAATTCATAAGCCTGAAGCAAGGACCAATGATTGTAAGAGAGTATGTGACCAAGTTTACTCAGTTGTCCAGGTATGCTCCTAATGAAGTGGATACAGATGAGAAGAAGCAGGAACGTTTTATGGAAGGTCTGAATGATGCCATAGAGTATCCTCTACTTGCACAAGAGTTTCCCAATTTCCAAGCAATGGTAAACAAAGCTTTGATGGTTGAACACAAGGACCATCAGCTAGATTAGAAGAAGAGGAATATGTCTTTCCAAGGACAAGGAAGAACACACGTTCCCGTGGGGCAACTCAAATGTCTCTGCAAGGCCCTATGTTCCATTCCAACATTCAGTACCGGACTCAGTCGCAAGTCCATGTTCAGTGCTCCAACTATCAGACACCCCGTTCAACTCCACCAGCTACTCCTTAAGTAAAGAACAACACAGCTACTCCTGGCCCAAATAATGGATGTTTCTACTGTGGAGAGGAAGGGCACTATGTGAGCAAATGCCTTAAGAGGGTGCAGGATCAGGCCAAAACCAATAACACACCAAGGTCAACTCCAGCCCCAGCTTAGTCACGCAATGGGAGTTAGAACCCCAGTCAGAACAACCGTGGACAACAGAATTATGTTCATGGGAAAGTCAATCATGTCACAGTGGAAGAAGCTCGTGATGCTCAGGATGTGGTGTACGGTATGTTCCTCATCAACTCCTGACCTGCATCTGATTTGTTTGATTCTGGAGCTTCGCATTCTTTCATAACTACTTAGTATGTTGCAAAGCATAGTTTTCCTATGGTTATGATGAAGAATAATATGCTTATTAGCTCTCCTGGAGGAGCACTGAGGGCAAAGTATATGTGTCTTAGGATGAGATTTAAAATAAGGGGGGTAGACTTCCCAGCAAATCTTATAGTCTTGGAATCTAAGGGCATAGATGCTATTCTTGGAATGGATTGGTTAACCAAGTACGATGGAGTAATAGAGTGTGCCAGAAGGACAGTTTGTCTAACAAATGCAGATGGAACCGAAGTCGAGTTCATAGATACCATACCAGCAATAGAGGAATGTTCTCTCAACCTACTGGAAGATGCACCCATTGATCAAATCAAAGTGGTTTGTGAGTTTCTCGATGTTTTCCCTGATGAATTGATAGGTATGCCACCGGATCGAGATATTGAATTTGTTATAGAATTGGTACTCGGTATGGATCCTATAACCAAAAGGCCATATAGAATGTCCGCTAATGACCTAGTTGAGTTAAAGAAACAAATTCAAGAGCAGTTAGATAAAGGTTTTATCAGACCAAGTGCATCACCTTAGGGAGCTCTAGTTCTTTTTGTAGATAAGAAAGATGGTACCCGACAAATGTGTGTAGATTATAGAACACTCAATGATGTGACCATTAAGAACAAGTATCCGTTATCCCGGATTGAGAATTTGTTTGATCAGATGAGAGGAGCCCGAGTGTTCTCCAAGATCGATCTAAGGTCTGGATATTATCAATTAAACATTCGATCGTCAGATATGGGTTATATGAGTATACTGTCATGTCTTCTGGATTGACCAATGCACCAGCCTATTTCACGAACCTTATGAACAAAGTATATGGACTACTTGGATAAATTTGTGGTAGTATTTATTGATGCCATTTTGGTTTTCTCTAAGACTGAGGAAGAACATGAAGAGCATTTGAGAATGGTGTTACAGACACTCAGGGAGCATCAGTTGTATGCCAAGCTTATTAAGTGTGATTTTTGGTTAGATCAAGTTACCTTCCTCGGACATATCATAACAGCTGGAGGTGTAGCAATAGATCCAAGTAAAGTAAAAAATGTGTTGAATTGGTTACCACCTACCAATGTGTCAGAGATCAGAAGTTATCTTGGATTAGAAGGATATTATCGCTGCTTTATAGAAGGGTTCTCTAAGATAGCTCAACCTCTTACCTCTTTGCTTCTGAAAAACGTGGTTTTTAAGTGGAGCCCGGCTTATCAAGCAAGCTTTGAAGAGTTGAAGAATAGATTGACTACAGCCCCAGTGCTAGTTCTACTAGACATTAGCAAGAATTTCGATATCTATTGTCATGCTTCACGACAAGGACTTGGATGTGTTCTCATGCAAAAGGTCAAGTCATAGCCTATGTGTCAAGGCAGTTAAGGAAGCATGAGGAGCACTACCCTACGCATGACCTGGAATTAGCAGCTATGGTTCATGCATTGAAGATTTGGAGACAATATCTCGTTGGAAAACAGTGTGAGATATATACGGATCATAAGAGTTTAAAGTATATCTTCACCCAACCAGATCTAAACCTTCGTAAGCGCAGATGGTTAGAGTTAATCAAGGACTATGATGTGGGAATTCACTACCATCCAGGAAAAGCTAATGTAGTAGCCGATGCTTTGAGCCAGAAAAGTTACTGTAACTTGGTGACGGTTCAAGATAGTCAACCTGGGTTATGGAAAGAGTTTGAGAAGCTCAACCTTGGATTTGTAGCGATTATGGAAACAACCACCATGGAAGTAGATTGCACTCTTGAACAAGAAATTTGGAAGGGTCAACTGGAGGACGAGAAGCTCACGGAAATTAGGCAGCTTATTAAGGATGATAAAGCTCCAGACTTTACAGAAGATATTCAAGGTACTGTGTGGTTCAAAAAGAGAATTTGTGTGCCTAACTAGAAGGATATTAAAGGGATAATTCTGAGAGAAGCTCATGATTCAACATATTCTATTCAACCCGGAAATACAAAGATGTATCGAGATCTCAAGGATCGCTACTGGTGGTATGGAATGAAGAGAGATGTTGCAGAATGTGTAGCCATGTGTGATACTTGCTAGAAGGTCAAAGCAGAACATCAGAGACCAGCAGGATTACTGCAACCCTTGAAGATACCTGAATGGAAATGGGAGGAAATTGGTATGGATTTTATTGTCGGTTTACCCCGTACACAAGGAGGATATGATTCAATATGGGTCATAGTTGATCAATTGACTAAAGTTGCCCACTTTATCCCAGTTAAGACTACATACAGTGGAGCAAGACTAACAGAGTTGTATATGTCAAGAATAGTATGTTTGCATGGAGTGCCAAAGAAGATTGTATTAGATAGATGTACACAATTTACATCCAAGTTTTAGCAAAAGCTACATGAGTCTATGGATATGAAGCTGAACTTCAGTTTCGCCTATCACCCTCAAACAGATGGTCAAACTGAGAGAGTCGATCAGATACTAGAGGATATGTTAAGAGCTTGTGCTCTAAGGTACGGTAAAAGTTGGAATAAGAGCCAGTTTTAAAATGTCTCCGTTGAAGCACTGTATGGAAGAAAGTGTAGAACACTACTATTCTAGAATGAGACTGAGGAAAGTCAAGTCTTTGTCCTAGAGGTTCTACGAAATGCAAAGAAGCAAGTTCAGATAATTCGAGAGAATCTAAGGATTGCACAATCAAGGCAGAAAAGTTACGTTGATAACGGGCAAAGAGAATCGGTTTTTGAAATTTGAGACTTTGTCAATCTCATGGTTTCACCACTCAGAGGTCTTCGAAGATTCAAAGTCAAGGGAAAGTTGTCACCAAGATTAGTTGGACCTTTCCAAATAATAGAGAAAAGAGGGGAAGTAGCTTATCAGTTAGAGTTACCGCCTTAGATGGCAGATGTGCATGATGTCTTTCATGTGTCTTAGTTGAAGAAGTGTCCTCGAGTGCCTGAAGAACAGTTGCTAATGGAAGAGGTAGATGTTGAGGAAGATGTCTCCTATATAGAGTATCCCGTAAAGATTCTTGAGAGATCAGAAAGAGTGACCAGAACCAAAATAATAAAGTGCAATGGAATCACCACTCGAAAGATGAAGTGATGTGGGAAAGAGAAGCAGAACTGAAAATAGAGTTTCCTCATCTTTTCTCCAATCTATCTGAATCTCGAGGGCGAGATTCACTCCAAGGGGGGTAGGTTTGTAACACCCTAATTTTCATTTTTGGCAATTCATAAAAATTTGCTAGATTTTACTTTGAGTTAAACCAATTTTTTAAAAAGGTTAAACCTATTTTTCTAAAAAGAAACTCTAATTTGACATAAGAAATATTCGAAATAATGTGCATCCATGCTGTCCTTAGGCATGTAGGGTTTTTCTTTGTGTGGTGTAATCTTTGTTTGAGTTGAATTTTCTTCAAATTCAAACTTCAAATGAATTTAGAAAATAAAATCAAAAAGATTAAACCTTACCTCCTGCCACCTCTTCCTTTTTTCGGCCCATCTCCAGCACCAGCCCACTCGCCCCCGCTTCCCCGAGTAGGCCCAGTCGTGTGCTTGCGCTCCACTGAAGATGCCCACCCGGTCCTCGACTTCGTCGTCTTACACTGACCAGTGGGGCCTGCTTGTCAATATCTTCATCCCCGAATCGAAGAAGCCGCTGCCACCGCGTCAGAGTCCGAGTTCACCGCCAATCTTTAGTCCTAGGCCTTCCCGTGTCCTCCCGAACCCGTATAAATATAGGCCGCCTCTCCCTGAGGAGATCCAATCCAAGAAGTCACCAAGATCGAGCCCAATTCGCCGGATTCGAGCTCACCGCCGCCAACAAACTCGCCGCCTCGATCTTGCTTGCCATTCCGCCGCTCCAGAGCCACCGAGCTTCGCCCGAGCTGCCTAACAGAACCGCTGCCACCCGCCGAAGCTCCTCCAGTCGTTGCTTTGGTTCCCCAGCTGCCAGAGACCCCTTCCCGATGAGATCTCGAGTCCACCGCTGTAACACCCTGATTTTCATATTTCTCAAATTTTTAAAATTTTCCAAGAGTATTGAATAGCTTCACCAGTAGTATAGGTTTAAAACCTATTTTCTTAATCGATCAATCAATATAGGTTATTATTTTGCGTGCATTGCATGCTGAGTTTTGTTAGGAGCCAGGTAAATGCATTAGATTTCTTTTTTTCTTTCTCTTTGGTGTTTTGAGTAAAAAAAGATTTTGAAAAGGTTTTTACAAAACTCAGTAGTGAATAAGTTAAGGATCTTAATGGTTGGAATTCAAAGTCTTTGAATTCATCATCTGTTCAATCCTTGAACATACCTGATCCTTCTCAAGTTCAAATCAAATCTTATCCAAATTCTTGTTTAAAGTCAATCTCTTCTCTTTCTCAAATTCTACCCAAATCCAAATTCAAATTCCTTATCTAGTCCTATTCTTGTTCAACCTCAACTTTTTCGTTTCTTTAAATTCACTCCAAGCTCAGTTCAAAGTCAAACACTATTC
This sequence comes from Phragmites australis, assembly GCF_958298935.1. Taxonomy (NCBI): domain Eukaryota; kingdom Viridiplantae; phylum Streptophyta; class Magnoliopsida; order Poales; family Poaceae; genus Phragmites; species Phragmites australis. The sequence continues at coordinate 15,284,761 of NC_084941.1, read as the reverse complement.
AAATTTTTCTGTTAAAGTTTCTTTTCTAAATCCTAGATATACGTAAATTATCTTTGGGCTCAATTTTTCTCAAGTCCAAACTCTTAGCCAAGTCTTCTAGATGGCCCAACAAAAGATCCACGAAATCTGCAAATTTTCGCGGAGTCCTGGACAGCCTCATCTTCTCATGACGTTTTGGAGTTCGAAACGACCTCAAATGCAAATCTTGACAATACTAAAGTTGTAGGTCTCGTCAAGAGCTTCGATTTGAACCTATAGAAGTCCTCTTTTGGATAATGGAGCTAAGAGTTATGGCCCCCGAAATCAGTGCTACGCAGAGAAGTCCGAGTTCAAACAGTTTATCTTGTGGTGCATTTTTGGAAATCAAGATGATGGTTTCAGAAAATCAAATGACTACCAAAGTTGTAGATCCTTTCGATTACTACAATTTAGAATCAAGAAACGTCCAATTTGGAGTCTGGACGATGGAGATATCATTCTCGTAATACAGAGCTACGAAAAAGGAAATTGTAACCGACTCGAACTCGAATCCAATTCGTGTTCGGTTTGTACTCCACCTCAACCAGCCGCTCCTAGCCCTATATATATGAGTTGCACGCCCTCTGCAACTCAGTCCGTGTGTCGTCGGAGCACCGCCGTTTGCTGGAGCCGCCGCTGCCCGTGATACGCTACGTCGTCTTCTCCGTGAATCCTCCTTCTTCAACCATGAAAGGAAGGTGAGGACCCCTTCTTCTCCTCCCTTACTACTGTTTTAGCATCATACTAACTCCCTAGCCAAGCCCTAGCCCCGGCCAAAGCCCGATCTACGCCGTCACGGTCGTCACCGTTGCGGACAACCGCGAGACAGCCGTGTTGTAGCTGATTGGCATCGACATTCCCGACTGACCAGAGGTCAAATCACCAAGCCCTTTCACCGGTGCATGTACCATGATGTTCCCCACGCCATCACCAACCAGGTCGGCCAGTAGAGCAGCCAAACTACCGCAATCAAGGTTGACATACCCACTGTACGGATTCTAGACGTGTTCTGCGCACGCACCGGATTTGCATTCTCGTTTCCCGTCAATCCAAAAGCTGTATGGATGCACCAACCATGTCATGGAGTGTCCCATGACGTCTTCTATGTGACCCTAGGAGCCCATCATGGTTTGTGCAGCAACACGACCAGGACGCTCTTGCCAACCACAGCACGTCGCAGCCATCACCCGTCTCAGCTATGCTGATCATTCTTCCTCTCAATGGATGATCTATCAAAACCTATGCCATAGCATTGTGTTCCCAGGATATATGAACATCCTTGTTCAAACGGTTTCTCAAATTTCATAGCCAATCTCCTAGAACGCGAGCGTCTTCGTTCCTGCATCTGTTCACAGTCACCACCAAACCTAGAAGCAGTCATCATTGTTTTGCCGCTACCTCGGATGACCCATTCCAAAACCAACTATACCGGTGAGTTAGTCTTTTCGCGTTCTACGCCATGCTTCCCTCGTTTCACTGAAACACCACTGAAGCCGACATCGATGTCTGTGGCCACATGCCCGATCGTCATTTTCGACGAAACCCGAACCACCACCGCTACATAGAGTCACCAGTAGTATCATAAACCTAGAAGCGCAACCTTCGGCCTTTTTGATTCCATCATAGGTGATCGATACTAGACCTTAGCGTATCCCTTCTTTAATCTAAGATGATATTTGCATAGCATACCAAGTTAGCGCCCCATCATTCTCCTTAGCCTAGTCAGTGAAGTCTAGTATGTCCTACACTTCTTGAATCTTGCGCAATAATGTTGTCAAGCCTGACACAGTGATTGTGCAATAAAGCCTTTTCCCATAGGAAGATAGTTCCGGAAAATCAGCATTTCTTTTTCAGCCTAATCCATCTCTCGAAAGCTATTCTCTTTTTATCTTAACTCCGATTTAGACGATTCTTGCGTCCAAATGTTTCTAAAATCTTCCCTATCCAACCATAGTGTTTTTAAAGTGTTTTAATGATGTTTGGTATGTTGTTCTTAGTTCTCGCGATTAGTTGATAATGTTCCGGAGCAGTTCAAGGGACTTCCAGACCAAGATTTCGACAACACTGAGCAGCATTGGGAAAAAAGGCAAGTTTCCTTGATCATAATGAATCGATGTTTTTAAATATTTTATTTTACAAAATTGCATGCAGAGTCAATATGATGGGTAGTCACCTATGTTAGTGTTTTCCCTAGATTTTCCCTTATCATCCCTTGGAATCTAGATGGTTTATGGTTAGGTGTCCTTTGTGGGTAGATTGCTTAGCCATGCGTTTTTCCTAGATTTTCCCTTATCATCCCTTGGAATCTAGATGGTTTATGGTTAGGTGTCCTTTGTGGGTAGATTGCTTAGCCATGCTTTTGGGATATTGGGAAGTGTCATATACTTGACTAATGAACATATGCAACAATAGTGATTAACTGGTTAATGGTCTAGCAACATGGAACCTTAGGCCTTGAGCAAAGTGGTTTTGATGGTTGTCATGGTTATGATGTTGGTTTAGTATTTGCTCAAGTAATCTAAGTAAGAACCGGTTTATGGAGCGACGACCCAAGAAGTAATGTACCAACCACGAGGCTGATATGGGTAAGGCGTGACATATTGATTAGAGTCTATCCAGTATGTGTTGGGTCAGTACAAAAGGGGGCTTTTGGGTAGGAGCTTTGCTTGCGTAAAGCCTGGCGGTGAAACCTAGTGGGCAGACACATACTGGATTAGTCTCTGGTTAGTAGAAAGTGTCATACAGTGATTCTTGGCAGCACATCACTGGCGTGTGTTAAGTGTTTCGCAAACACGGCAACATGGAATTCACTGACTTGTGGGAAAAGCTGGACAACCTCTGCAGAGTGTAAAACTGTTATAACAGCCGTGCTCACAGATATGAGAGACTTGGATTCTCACATGATTAGTGGGTTGTGATTATTTGTTGTGGTTATGAGTTTGGTTGTGGTTATGGTTCTGGTACAGGGAGTACTAGATGGTTGTAGTTTTGGGTATATTACAGGGAGTACTAAACAGTTATGGTATGCAAGGTGGGGAGCCTTGTATGCTGCGTATTGGACTGTATGGGTTATATTCACTTAATAATTGCTTAATACTTTTGAGTTCAAATATGTTTTCATTACTCACATTTACACAAATATACCATTTGTTAGCCTATTCTTGATATAAGCTTGCATATCATTACTTTTCCCCCACTTGCTGAGTACTCCATGTGCTCACACTTGCTATTTTCTCTATACCATGCGACATGTATGCTGCTGCTCAGTAAGTGAAGATGTTGAAGACTATCAAGACGAGGTTGTGACGTTCTAGGCGTGTGTCTCCCGGTCGGTTGCCTGCGGTATTGTTGGGCACCAGTGCTTCTGTTTCGCTGCAAATATCTTCATAAGAGACAATATATGTCAATTGTTGTAAAAGTTTAACGCTTATTTAATAGAAGTATTGCTTTTGTTACTTCACCTGTGACGTCCTTATGTGTGTTGAACATCCTGAGCACACATAAGCCGCATCTGGTTTTGGTCGTTAAAATCGGGTGTGACAGAGGTGGTATCAGAGCCATATTGGCCGTAGGACGCAAGCCTAGATAGAATGGTCATGCCACAAGGTCATATTTTAAAAGCCTATTTTGAAAAACTCATCCCTGTGCTTTTCTGACCTCTCAGTTTCTCTCTCTACTTACCCATTTCAATCTATTGAGAAAAATGAATTTCCAACACTCCCCTGTTCAAACTATTAGTTGTTGAACCATCCCAGTTACTCTGCTCGAGGAGGATGCACTTGAAGATCTCTCTTGGCGCTCTTACCTTGAGTGAAGATTTATACGATAAAGAAGAAGATCCATCACGACTAGGAAGATTCATCTACCACAACACTGAAGATATGAAGATCTCGAGCCCACCGCCACCGCTTCCATCGTCGAGCCCCTTCCAGTGCCGCCCTGTTCAAGGTAAGCCCAAATTGCACTCGCCATGTTCCCCTCTTCGAGATCCGCCACTCACCTCATTGCCGACTAGCTGGAATTTTGTCCAGTGTGTTCTCCGGTCGTGCGTCGTCGTGTTTCCCTAGGCGCCACCAACTCGTTCCCCTCCAGCCGCCCGATCTCCTCTCAGCCGTCAAATCTGAAACCAGTGGCCCAGATTAGATTAGAGGATACCCCTTCAGCAGCCAATAGCGAGTTGCCACGTGTCTACCTTAAACCAGTCAACAGCCACGCAACCTCACCTAGCCACCTCAGTTGCCACCTAGCCATCATTGTTGATGTGTCATGCCTAGTCAAGCCTAGTCAGCGCCTACGCATTAACTCAAGGTTTTTTAGTATGAAAATAATTCCAGAATTCCCAAAAATTGGTAACTTTGTAGTCTAGCCCATGAACTTTTCTATAATGACAAAAAGAGCCTTGTCTTTTTATACTTAGGTCCCTGAACTTTTCTAAAATTACATATAGGTCCTTCTATTTCTTAAAAAGGTCCGTAGACTTTATATTAATTACAATTTAAGTCCTTTTCTTAATTAAAATAAGCCCTAATCTTGTTTTAGCATATCTTTTTCGTCGTAGCTCCATTTTAAGCGATTTTTACGTCGTTAGATTTGTTTTTCAGTGCTCTTTCTTTCTAGATAGGTTTTATCTTGTTGTTCTTTTTTTGTGCTCTATTCTTAGTGTATTTTGTTTGTATACTTTGCCGGTTATTGTGCGATTAGTCGACAACACCCCGAATCATTTTGAGGAACATCAAGACCAGGAGCAAGAATACACTATGCAGTAGCAAGGAGAAGGCAAGTATCCTTGATCATCTTACACCTATGTTTTAAATGCTTTGTTTTACAAATTGCATGCATTGTTTGTCAATATGATAGGTTGTCACCTATGTTAGGGTTTTCCCTAGATTTTCCCTTATCATCCCTTGGAACCTAGATGGTTTATGGTTAGATGTCTTTGTGGAGTAGATTGCTTAGCCATGCTATTGGAATATTGGGAAGTGTCATAATTTTGACTAATGAACATATGCACCAATGGTGGTTAATTTGTCAATGGTGTAGCAACATGGAACCTTAGGCCTTGAGCAAAGTGGTTTTGATAGTGGTCATGGTTATGATGTTGGTGGAGCGACAACCCAAGAAGTAACATATAAACCACGAGGCTGATATGGGTAAGGCGTGACATACTAGTTACAGTATGTCCAGTGTGTGTTGTGTTAGCACCAAAGAGGGCTTCTAGGTAGGAGTTTAACTCGCGTAAATCCTAGCGGTGAAACCTAATGGGCAGACATATACTGGATTAGTCTCTAGTTAGTGTAAAATGTCATTCAATGATTTCTTGGTGGCACACCACGGGAGTGTGATAAGTGTTTTGCGAACACGGCAACACGGAATTCACTGACTCGTGGGGAAAGCTGGACAACATCTGCAGAGTGTAAAACTGTTATAACTGTCGTGCTTACGGTTATGAGAGACTTGGATCCTCACATGATTAGTGGGTTGGGGTTACGGGTTTGGGCATGGTTTTGGTTAGTACAGGGAGTACTAGATGGTTGTGGTATGCAAGGTGGGAGCCTTGTATGCTGGGTGATGGGCTATTTGAGTTACATTTACTTAATAATTGTTTAATATTTTTATTTGAGTTCAAATATGTTTTTGTTACTCACAGTTATGCAAATAAACCATGACTTAGTCCATTCTTGATATAAGCCTGCATATCATTACTTTTTCATACTTGCTGAGTACTCTATGTGCTCACCCTTGCTATCTCCAACAAAAGATATGCTGCTTAGTGGAAGAGTTCGGAGATTTCCAAGACGACGACCTGACATTCTAGGAGCGTGTCTTCCAGTGCGTGCCTATGGAGTGCTTGGTCACCGATGCTTTCATCCCGCTGCCATTGTTTAGATGCTGCCATTTAGCTTTTGAAGTTATTTAGGTGAAGTCTTTATTGTAAGAAGTGACTGATTATAAGTTAAAGTATTGCTTTTGTTATTTCACTTATGATGTCCTTATGTGTGTTAAACTTCCTGGGCACAAATAAGCTGCACTTTGTTTTGTCCGTTAAAATCGGGTGACATGTACACACCGGAGCAGTTTGTCAGAAGGAGTCAGAGTAGATTGCACACACCGGAAGATCCGGTGATCAGAAGAGATGTACACCGGACTATTTAACAGAAGCTTGGTATTTTCAGAGGAAATGGATTAGAAGGCACCGGATGATCCGATGATGAGATGGATATCACACCGGAGAATTTTGTAACTTGTGTGACGGTGCAGAAGACTATAACTCACCGAATAGTCCGGTGATGAAGTGATGCACACTGGAGGCTTCACCGAAGCATTTAACACAAGGTGTGGAAAATCCAGAAAAGGAGAAGTTCAACACACCGGAATGTCCGGCGATGAAGGCAATGAATGCCGGTGCAATTTACATAGAGAGGCTGTCGAAGATGAGAAGGCTCAAGTGTACTCATCGGATAGTCCGGTGATGGGTTCAAGATTACACCAGACAATTCGGTCTTCATAAGAACTCAGAGTGGAGTTCCAACAGCTAGTTTCTGAGAATGTACACACCGGATGGTCCGATGCTTGTACCTTTGTTAACACCGGATCATCCGGTGTCCACAGAATATGTGAGCCATTGGGATAACGGCTAGTCCGCAGGGTTGAGGCTATAAATACCCCTCCACTCATTCATTCGAAGCTGCTGGAATCCAGAGAAACCCTTGTACACCTAAGAAGACATCGAAGCCATCCAAGAGCATAAAGTGTTCATCCAAGGCGATCAAAAACACCATTTGTGAGTGAATAGTGCTTACAGGCCTAGAGAGAAGAGTTGCTAGGTGCTGCAACCTAGTGTGTGGATCAAGGAGTGATCCAAAAGTGTACCGAGAGGTACGCCAACACCTTAGAGTCTTTGTGACTCACCAGTAACTTGTTGACCCTCCGACTTGGTGTGGAGTGGTGATAAGAGGATTGTGCAGGGACATGGAGGTCCTTGTCTCTGTGACTAAAACTTCGAAGTAAAGATGGCGTTCAAGTGACCGAAAGAGAGGTTAGTAGTGAGACCTTGCCTTGGCGGCTTGGTGGATCATCGTGCTTGAGGCCTTATCTTGGTAACTTGGTATCTCAAGAGCCGTAACCGGAAGAGACTTGGTGACCAGGAGCATATCCTTTGTGAAGCTTCAATGTGGACTAGGGGTGGCTTGTGTGTCACCGATACCACGGGATAAAAATCCCTCGTGTCGAGTTTGTCTCTCTACCTCATTTACGTTTCCGCATTTACTTATAATTTACCTTGGAATTCTCTTAAGCGGTAGAGTAGAAACACTAGATAAGCCTAGAGCACATTTAGATAAAAATTGATATAGACTTATCTTGTGAAAGTTTTGGAGCTAATAGTTTTTAAGTGTCCTAATTTACCCCCCCCCCCACCTCTTAGGACGTCATCGATACCCTTCAATTTGTATCAGAGCCTCATGCTCTTCAATTGGGCTTAACCGCCTAGAGTTGTGACGTCGGAGGTTAGGGATTGATATTAGTAGTGCTCCACACTTTGACGGCACTAATTTTTCCTAGTTGGAAAATTCTTATTTTATTTGGAAGCAAAAGGTCTAGATGTTTGGATGGTCACCGAAGAGGGGATGAAAGAATGCATCACCAAAGCGGAGAAACAATTTGATGCGTTAGCGAAGAGTATCCTTTTATCATCTTTATGTATTGATGCATTCTATAGAGTATATTCTCTCACCAATGCACATGATATTTGGACTAGTCTCATTGAAATACATGAAGGCACAGAGGATGTGCGTAATGAGAAATATCATGTTCTTGTGATTAAACTTAATAGCATTAAACAACTTGCCCATGAAAATGATAATGATATGTACTCATGTATGAATACTCTTGTCAATGAGATCAATGGGCTAGGTTTGATAAAGATTGAAGATTCTCAAGTGGTGAAAAGAATACTCCAAGCTCTTCTTCTAAAGTACAAGCTAATTGTCTCCATCATCTATGATAACCACGACATGAGCAAGATGACTCCAAGCCAAGTTTTAGGCAAGATCACTGCCTATGAGATGACCATGAACATGGAGGTGGAAGCTCCTACCTCATCCAGCACCAAGAACCTTGCTCTCGCAAGCAAGCAAGCTCAATATCAACACATGAAGGCAAGAATGAGGAGACAAGAACAAGAGTCTAGCTCAAGCGAAGATGATGAACAAGAGTCTCGCACATCCAGTTCTTCTACTAGTAGTTGCTCTTCGAGAACTCTCAAGCACTTTTTAACTATGACACATGGAAAACATCATGTACTCATGAGACTTGAGATGGTAACTCAAGCTGTGCCCGGTGTTCACCATCTTTTGGTAGCCAAGGTTCAAGTGGGGAACATAAGGGAAAAACAATGGCGGATAATAAGACAAGAACATAAAACAATAGATAGGAACAGATACAGCATGAAAGAAAGAAAGGGACTCCTAACTATTATTGTAATATTAATTGATGCAATGTAGAGAGGAAACCCCTCACATTACACCAACACTCATGTAAAGATCTAACTCGTTACAAGGTTCACACTACAGACAATAGCACAAGAACAAACTAGCATAACCAGAACACACGAGACTAAACGACTTATTTAGCTAGGGACATCCTCCTATCTTGACTCTACTCCTCGCCTACTGAGCCTGAAGGACCTGCTGCATCTGCTTGACGAAGCTTCTTGCGCGGAGGGGAACTGGTCGGGGTCCTCCAGTAGAATCTGTAGCTCGCGAATGCTCTGCTCCTACTCTGTGTGACGCTGATGCATATCCTCCAGCTCGTAGAGGGCTCTGTTGAGCTCGATGTACAGCGCGACGATGAGGCGGACCTGCTCTCTCAGACAGAGATTTAGCTCGTTGTTGACGAGCGTGAAGATGACCTCCATACTACCGAACGAGCGTTGCAGGAACTTCTCGAACTGAGTGAGGTAGAGGTCTTATCTATTCTCCCTGCAGAGAACAGCCATAGCCTGGTGGGCGGTATCCTCGATTCCAGCCTCGAAGGTAGCTCTGAGGGCGATGGTGGTGTGGACTCGACGAACTCGGTGAAGACCATCGTCGGTGGGCTTCACGAACATGGTCAGCTCCATGGCCTCCAAGTAGAACTCTGACTCCCTTGTAGAGTGGAACGTCATGGTAGCCTAGGCCCTGAAACAGGTACCACAACGTACGGGCGAAGTAGCCGGCAAGCTGTCTGACAAAGTAGAACTTAGTAGGAGGTTGGTGCGTCCACACAACACCAGCAGGGATCTCTAGCTTAGGAACCAGCACGCTCTTACGCATAGTGATCTTTGTGCGCGCCATCTAAAATTTTGAAGAAGAAAGAAAATTAGTAACAGTTTTGTAAAGAGCAATAGAAAGGGAGAGGAGAAATTGAAAGAAAAACAATTTTACAAAAGTAGTTTGTACAAACAAAGGTCCTTAGCGTGTCCTCTCTATCTAGGCTATGTCCTATGGTCAACCTAGCTCTGATACCACTTCTGTATCACTCAGTTTAAAGGAAACAAAACCGGGCACAACACATGTATGTCAGGATCAAGTTTCTATACATATGCTATATCATCAGTGTATCAACACAGTGCCAAGGGTCTAAAAGAAAACACAGCGGAATAAAAGAGATCTTTAGCGCCAGCGGGGCTTCCATCTTCCACAGGCGTCGACCGGGGGCACACCAGCCTAGAGCAGCAACTCTGGGTCGAAGTCATCCTTTTCGAAGGTAGCATCTTCATTGACAGCTTTTGATCAGTAAAGTGGATGCAAGGTAAGGGACAGAAGGTGTGAGTACAAAAATATACTCCGCAAGTGAAGGGAAATCATGCTATGGGGCTTAAGTCAAGGAAATCATGCTACCGACCATGAAATCTGATGAGGAGTGGCATAGTGCGAAGAGGAGGCGGAGGGGAATCTCATAGCAGGCTTCACCATGGCAGAGGAGGTCCGAAGGTGGCCGGCGATGAAGAAGAGTGAAGGGCGGGCTTAGAGCTCGATGCAGTGGGCACGAAGAAGGCGCCGGCACCGAGGATGATTCTGAGTGTGTGAAAAGGGGGAAATGGGGGGGGGGGGAAGGTGTGGACCGTCGCCACAGAGACAATGGGTGGCTTATAAGTGCGAGAGGGGAAATGAATTGGCCGAAAATGAAGAAAATGGCTGGTTGCCTCAATTTCTTTAAATGCGGCAATTTTTGTCATTAGAGAGGGATTAAGGAGGGGGAAACGATCGGGAAAGAGGGATTGAGGGGCGGGGATCTCAGCCATGGGGTTTAATTGGTGAATAAAGGCGTGGGGAGGCAGTGATTTGAAACGGGCGCGCGATTTGGGGGAATTCGAGCGGACGGCTGGAGTAGGAAGAAGCGGAGCCGCGGCTCGGGCGCAGGCGGATGCGGCTCGGTTTGGCTCCAGCTGGACCCACCTGGCGGCGAAAGAGGGTGGGGAGGAGGAGGCTTGGGTGGGTGCAGCAAGCCGGCTCGGCGCGGCCCAGCCCGGGAAGAGGGGGAAGCGGCCCACACAGGAGGGAAAGAAAGAGAAGGGGAGGGAGGAAGTGGGCCAGGGGAGAAAGGAATTCGGCCTGGGAGCACTTTATCAATTTCGAAATTGCTTTTCTTTTAAGATTTTAATCCAATTTCAAAAGGATTTTTAAACTAGCGACTTCTAGCGATCTTTTGCAAACCTTTTCCACGCATAAAAATCTATTGCAACTATGATGGCATGAATGCATCAAACTTATATAACCTATGTCAAATCTAAATTTAGAAATTAATTTCTTCTATTAAACAAAATTGCAACTCCTATTAACTTCTAACAAAATTTTAATCTATTGCAAAAATTGAAATTTAGGGTGTTACACTTGTATTGCTTGTAATGAAATGTGGTGGCTTTGTCCCTCTTGTCCTCCACAGGGACTCTTGGTTCTGTATACATATAGGGTTGTCATATGTCATCGAGACTGTTCCATTCTATTCTTGGAGATAGACCTTCCCAATTACGTGATGTCTTAGATTTCTGCGAGTAGTTTCCTTTATTTTCAGGAACCCCTTCCCAGAGGTAAAGATATACCTTGAGAATTATAAGAATTATAAGAGACCCTAGGGTATCTAGATATTGTAACCATCCTTTATTCATCATCAGGGTGAGTGGCTAGCCTAGATAGATCTAACCTAATCGAACGGCTTCCTTGTGTGTAGTGAGGAGGGGGGGATGCAAACACAAATCCAACTGCGAAATGCTTTGACGATGTAGAGCTTCCTGAGGCTTCAATGTCTTGGGTCAAATTGTCCTGACTTGTTCTCAATTGTCCTTTGCAGAGTCCCTAGTCTCCGCATATATAGGGGACGACGTACGACCTCTGGAGTCTTCCTTCCTATTCTTGGAGATAAACTTTCCTATTTATAAGATATTTGGGATATTTGTAGGCAGATTCCATGTGTCCAAAGATTCCCTTGCCAAAGCTAAAGATATGCCCTAAGAATGACAGAAAACCCTTAGGGTATCCGAATATGGTAGTTCTATACTACTCATCGTCAGCATGTGAACAATATGTAATGTGTTTTGTTTCAGAAGGTGTGGTTAGCTATACCTGAGGCAAGCCAAGAATATAAGTATAGCTTTTTGGGGTGTGGATTTAACACTGCAGGTTCGTGACTCAAGTAATGATATGTGCTGTATTTTTTTTGGGGTCTGCAATTATCCTTTCCGGTTTCTGCCATGCACATGTAGTGATAGCACCACTACCATTGCTGGTTAGATCCATGAATTGGATGTAATAATACCACCATCGCTACCGGTTTCAGCAACAAACTGTAAGTGATAACCAATTGTCACTACTCGTTCAACAACCGGCAGTTCTAATCCAAGAATATCACTACTGATTGCATAGTGCCAGTTTAAAAACCGGCACTGATCGTGATTCCGAACTGGCACTGAATGCGATTTCTGTAGTAGTGTGTGATACAACTCAACGATTTAGAGATATGAAAACGATAATTCCTTAGTGAAAACCCACAATCTCTCAAATAAAGTTAGTTTTCTCTTGAAATTTTGTAGATATTCAGAGCATGGCATCCCTCTAGTAAATTTTGTAAAATTTTCAGAACATCTACACTCGAATTTCTTATATTTGCAGTAGTTGTTCCAAACATCACCCTTCATGCATTATACTATTTTTCAAAAGATGCATGTGTTAACCTGGATAAAAATAACATCGCCCTTCATGTTTTTCTTCAGGGTAACAAAAAAACAACCATTAAAAAAGATCTGAAGGCGGTTCTACTAAGATTCATCCAATTAATTTGCAGCACAATGCCATGCTAAATCTTTAGATGGCATGCATCTATCCATTGATATCATATTAATTATGCAGCCCAGTGCTATCTCATCTAATTAATTGGATATTCTCCAAACAAAATATGGAAGAAACTGTCACAATCAGAGTGTGGCCAATCTTTTACTAAACATTTATTTATTTACCTGATACACTACGTGAGAAATAAGAAAGATATACTGAGATATTTTGAAATCGATAAAATTAATTGGGCACTTTTAATTTTGTAAATGCATGGATAAAATGTTTTCAAAAGATCCGGCTAGCAAATCAACTCTTTTTGGCATGTAAGAATGTAAAAATCTGATACTCCCTGCTATACTTACGTTTCGTATATATAGTAGTTCTAATAGAGCATATACACATTATAGCAAGCTCTTAAAACAATACGATTCAAATGCATCCACACATTTACAGCATTAACTCTCTGCTATACTTACGTTTCGTATATGTAGTAGTACCCATTAAAACAAAATAAGAAAGTAGCTATAGGTTACCAATTTCTCTTTCTCAAGTACCAATATATATTCACCTGTCTCCATCAAGTAGATCAACTCTTTAGTAGTACAAGTGACATACACGGTGAGAGTTATAGGCATGGGAAATTTGGTGATCTTGTTGCTCTGCATTTCCTTCCTTGAAGGTTAGTTTGTTCTTGTTGTTACGCTGTTCTATTGTTAGAAAAGTTTATTTTTTTCTCTTGCATGTTTTTCTTTGATATATGGCACTTTGTGGTTATCTTCATGTTTGCTATTTTGTAAGAACAAACAATGCTGATGTATGCATCTGTTCCTCGAATGTTTTTAGGAATGGCTAAATCAGTTCCCTACGACCATACAGCGAGCATTGTGGCAAGTAATTCAGTTTCTTCTTTTTTTTTTTGTGCGCAAGTTTGTTTCAACATTTGGAAGAAGTCCTTTTCATTTCATTTTTGTTTTCTCGGTACATCACTCACACATAATATCATCCGGCACAATAGACATTCTATATTCCTTAACTTTTTTTATATAGCATTTTTGAAAAAAAGAAGATAACAAAAGATAATGTTTAAAGAATAGAGATTATCATGGCTTACACAGAATATTTCTATTCGCATAAGGGACAACGCAAAGCAGAGATCCTTCCGCAGCGGGAAGTTAGATATTCATCTTAGCTGCTATTTTTGTTTTTTGCATGTATCCTCCTATTTATTTTTTGATAATGATGTATTCTCCCATTTAACTACCACTGATCAATAATAATACATAATATTGAGTAATTAATAATTAATACAGCTAAGAAGTTATTTTCCGTTCCTCTAGTAAGCAGTAAAGTATTAAATCGAAAATTTACGCCACAAACCTTCTAATTCTTAATTGAACAGTCAATTCTGTGTTCAGGTTTTGATTATTTGAGCCTGTGTACAGCCGTATACTTGGTGCGACGACCAAAATTCATACTAGATTAGTCCCAGAAATTCTGATTTGAATATTATTCTAAATAAATGATGTGAATATGCGCTGTTCGTCCTTTCTCCATTGTTCCCCAGTGCATGAGCAACCCAATGAAACCTCTCTACAGCGGCGGCATCATCCAGAACAGCGAATTCAACGGCGGCTTGATGGGCTGGTCGGTGCCCTGGGGCGCCAACGCCGCAATCAAATCCTCGCCGTCCGGCAACAAGTTCGCCGAAGCGTTCAGCAACGGCGCCCGGCCGTCGCGCACCGTCATCCAGAAGATCCATATGCAGACCAACACGCACTATGCCCTCTCAGGTACAGTTCTAAGGGCAATCTCAAATATAATTCTTAGCAGGCTGGGATAATTTTATTTCATTATCTAAACAATTACACCTACATAATCATACATCCATGCAGTTCTCATGGCCTAGTAATCCAACTCTGTGTGTGCGTCGATGTACGCAGCATGGTTGCAGGTGTCCAACAGCGGGGTGGACGTGAAGGCCGTTGTCAAGGATCCCAGCGGCTCCTTCATCCCCGCTGGCACCGTGGTCGCCAAGGCCGGCTGCTGGACCATGCTCAAGGGCGGCATGACTGCATACTCTTCGGGTCCAGCCGAGCTCTACTTCGAGGTAGTAGACATCTTCAGTCAAACATTGTTGCGAATTCAGTCAAATCTTTAGTAACTGCGCTTAACATAATTTGTGCATACAGGCCGATGCCGCCGTGGACTTCTTGGTGGACAGCGTCTCCCTGCAGCCCTTCTCCTTTGACGAATGGAACGCGCAGCGCAGCCTGTCCGCCAACAGGGCCCGCAAGAGCGCCGTCAGGGTTGTCGCCCAGGCTGCCAACGGGAAGCCACTGGCGAACGCCACCCTGAACGTCAAGGTCTCGAGAGCCGGCTTCCCGTTCGGCAACGCGATGACCAAGGAGATCCTCGACAACCCGGCATACGAGCAGTGGTTCACGTCGCGGTTCACCGTGGCCACCTTCGAGAACGAGATGAAGTGGTACAGCACCGAGAGGAGCCAGAACCAGGAGGACTACAGCGTCCCGGACGCCATGCTGCAGCTCGCGCAGAAGCACGGCATCAAGGTGCGCGGCCACAACGTGTTCTGGGACGACAAGAAGTCGCAGACGGGGTGGGTGAAGCCGTTGAACTCGACCCAACTGCTGGCGGCGATGCAGAAGCGGCTCAATTCCGTGGTGACGCGGTACGCCGGCAAGGTGATCGCGTGGGACGTGGTGAATGAGAACCTCCACTACAACTTCTTCGAGAGCATGCTGGGTGCGGAGGCGTCGCCGCAGATCTACCAGCAGGCGGGGCAGCTAGACAGCGCGGCAATGCTGTTCATGAACGAGTTCAACACGCTGGAGCAGCCCATCGATGCGAACGCGATGCCCACCAAGTACGCCGCCAAGATGAACCAGATACGCTCCTACGCCGGAAACGGCCGCCTCAAGCTCGCCGTCGGGCTCGAGGGCCATTTTTCAACGCCCAACATCCCCTACATGAGGGCGACGCTAGATACGCTCGCGCAGCTTGGGATCCCTATCTGGCTCACCGAGGTCGACGTCACCACAGGCGCTATGCAGGCGAGTTACCTGGAGGAGGTGCTGAGGGAAGGGTACGGACACCCGAACGTGCAGGGCATCGTGATGTGGGGGGCGTGGCATGTGTACGGCTGCTACGTGATGTGCCTGACGGACAGCAACTTCCGGAACCTTCCCGTCGGTGACGTCGTAGACAAGCTCATCGCCGAGTGGAAGACGCACCCCATAGCCGCCATGACCGACGCGGACGGCGTGGTCGAGCTCGACCTCGTCCACGGCGAGTACGACATCACGGTGACCCACCCGTCGTTGAAGGCGCCCGTTGTGCACGCCATGACGATTGATGCATCGTCGTCGGCGCTGCAGCACGCTATAGATTTGAAGGCGTAGGAAAAAGACATTGAGTTGGTAGTCACCAGACAAATTTTGTTGTGGCATGAAGTGATGCTAGATAGTTTTATAGGTTCTTCATTCGTGTCAACCCAATTCTCAATAGACATTTTTCTTCCTCACTTATCTGAAACATTTTTTATATAGCTCGTCTGGACAATTCTATACTCTTCCACACCTTATTTTCTGTGCGTTGTTTGCGAAGATCCATGTTGAGTGTTGGGCTGGGGGATGTTTGGATCTGTTAGGCAAGAATGTGAGCTAGTCCTATAGGTAGCAGGCCCTTAAAGAGCTTCCGGCACTACACCACAATGGATATTTATAAATGGATTTTAAATCCTATCATAGATGGTTGTAGGTTCTGTCTCTGCAGAAGTATTTATGATGTCGAGCTTTTTACATACAGCTTCTAAACCGCTTGCAATACACTTGCAGACAGATTTTCCAGATAACCGTCTAAGCATAGTAAGAGTGATACACGGTGTTTGTTTAAACTAGTCTATGATTATTAAGAGTCACATACGGGTTTTATTTGAACCAGTCTATGATGTTTAACTTTTGTGATAGATGCTTTATGATTCTCAAATTAAACATATTGACATATTATTCAGAACACAAAACATATGTATTTAGATATATATCACAAAAGTTAAGAATATCATACGGATGCAAATCATACATTGTTCAGAACACATAAACCTGACTTGCTATATATCATTGGTCGATTGACATCATATTCAAAAGGATGAAATGATTGATATCATGGCGACGCCATCTTCCAAAAAGATGAAAAGTGATCGACAAACTTGGGTCGATCGACGCCGTTTTTCAAAAAGATCTCAGTCTCATGTGTTTTAGCACACAATATCAAACCAAGAATCATCTTAAATTAGTATCTTGTGGTCATCTGGACTTGGCTACACCTTGATGATCTCACGCATCAGCCAAAACCAGACTGTGTTGCTGCTAAACTACTAGCCATGGTTCAGCAAGAAATGGGCATTCAAGTCTGTCTTGGAGTTAACGAAAATTTCTCGATTCTAATGAACAACAATAGAGAAATTTCCATCTGGTAGAACAGAATGGAGAACATTGGCATACATAGGGTTGACAGAAGGGGCCTTCATAGCAGCGAAGAAGACGAAGTCCATCAGGTTGAAGTCGACGCTAAGCATCCGCGTTGTTGAAGCTGCCATAGGGACAACCCTGTCCTACCACCTCCTAATTGTCGTAAATTGTTGCAGATCTATGATGGAAACAAGGTTGTGCCATCAATTGCACAGATGGAAGTAATGAAAACCACCATGAAGGAAACAATATGATACTCACATCGGTGCAGTGAAAGGGATTCAGCCCCTGCCGAGATATCGCTTCTCCGACGCTGATGGTGAGTGAGGACACAGAAGACTCCTCGCATCTCAGTGTAGTGGACACTTGGATATGGCGACTGAGGAAGAACACTCCTCACCACTTTATATGGAGGGGAGACGAAGGGTTGTGTGTGTGGGGAGCCAAAAGAGCCTTAGGAGATGAGTAGTTTATGTGTGTTGAAAGCCAAAAGAGCTAGGAAGATGGGCGGTCAAATTTGAAAATGTTTACGGTCTTTAAATATAGACGGGTGTTTATAAAATCCCTCTGTGTCTATGAATAGATACAGACAGATCTTACAAGAAACTTTCTGTGACAATATCATAGACATATTTTTTTAAATGTCTTATGTGTCTGTATAATAGAAATAGATGGATTTGTAAAAACCGTCTATGAGTTCATTCATACCTAGACTCCTATCTTGTTATAAACACGTCTGTCTTAGCAACCATCTGAGGATATTTTGTCTGTGACAGCTCCTAAAGAAACCGTTTGTGACATATTGTCTGCTTTCAATGACTCTGTGGTAGTGCGGATATAGCTTGGTGTTTGAGATTCTTGAGTGGCATGTAGATGGTTGCGATGTGGGCGTGGACTGGGTGATGGTGCATACATGTGGGTGTGAGTCAGAGTGGGAGGACAAGTGTCAACTCTAGGTTAGTTGAGGTGGGTGAGTAATTAATTTGGATCTCAAACATCAAATGTCTTTTTTTCTTAAATCATAAGTCTACTTTCGAATCCATTTAAATCATGGCGTTGATTAGAATCAATGCAACAAAATGAGATCCAATTGTTGTATCCTACCTTTGGTTCTCTTTGTGCAACTTGTATCAGTCCTTAGATCAGTAGCTAATACGTACAATTTCAACATAATGGACATCACAGACATACTTTGAATACTATACTTGAATTAGAGCCTTACAATGCAACAGAAACTTAACGGGTAGACCCAAGCCCTATAGGTAACTTAAGTGTGGATTAAACCTTAATCTTCTACCTTTCATTGCCATCAGCGTAGTCATTCTATAATCTTCATCTGAATTCAATAAAGTAAGAGCGAGTACATAAAGTACTTAGCAAGTCCTACCTCAAGGAGAAATAAGAAGATGCATAAGGGTAGAACAAGGACAATGCCCTAGGTTCTATAGGTTTTATAGAAAGCAAATTTTGTATGCAGAGGATTAGTTTGCAAAAACTTTTTTAAAGCAGTTGAGAAAAACAGAGTTGATAAGAATATAGGATTGTTGGCCCTAGGGGAGATATGATCCATCCCACCAGTTCTCACATTTTAGAGTTGGTGGACACCCTATTGTTGCCAACTCGAGGTTCAAAGCATGCACATTCAAAACACAGGCCCACGACCTAGTCACACATGCTTACACTATTGAGCTAATCATTAAGACCACTGTAACAGCATATGTGACCGCGGACACATCTATTTGAATAGATTTATACTCTCACTACTAGAGAAAATATTTGTACATATGGTTCAAAATCCCCGTGCGAGATGCTTTTTTGAACCATTTGTGGAGAAAAATCTATACAAATCAGAGTTGTATAAATGGATTTAACCATCTGTACAAAAGATTTCTACAGATGGCTCCAATAACGAGCCATCAGTACTATGAAATATCACAGAAGGCTCAAAGTTTTTAGCAGTTTGTGATATAATAACAGTAAGGATGTAAGGAATTCATTTGCTTCATTTTCTATATCATTAGCCATAATGGTATAATATGTCAATATACTGCAAGATGCAAGCATTTTCAATATATTGAAATGAAAATCTTCTATTGAGATTACAAACCTTTACTCCTAGAAGTTGTCATGATCATGAAATTTACCGCTCTCCTTTATGATCTCCGCATTCGCATGTATAAAATGTATGAGCCATTTTTTAATGTACATAAGACTGTCCTTCAAGATATTATTTGTAGGAAATTTATATATCTTTAGAAGAAAATTAAAATAGTTAGGCACAACGATGAAAAATGCATTTTAATATACTATAAACTAATCGACAGATATACTGGTGGACTAGAGGGAACAATTTGCAGCATATACTGGGTAACATAGAACCAACGGAGATTGGTGCCCTGCGGCTGCTTGTGACATTGCAAAAATTTGTGCATGATACATTTAGTTCTATGGAATGCATATTATAATGGTAAATTGATGTGCGATGGAGGAATTATTACCGGGAACAGTTGTTGGTAGATCACCGAGGGTTTATGTCTCTGTACGATCCTGTCCATCAAAACATACTTCGTGAATGCTGTCACACCCTAATTTTCAGATTTCTTAAATTTTTAAAATTTTCCAAGATTATTGAATAGCTTCACCAGTAGCATAGGTTTAAAACCTATTTTCCTAATCAATCAATCAATATAGGTTATTATTTTGCATGCATTGCATGCTGAGTTTTTTTAGGAGCCAGGTAAATGCATTAGAGTTCTTTTTATTTTTTCTTTCTCCTTGGTGTTTTGAGTGAAAAAGATTTTGAAAAAGTTTTTACAAAACTTAGTAGTGAATAAGTTAAGGATCTTAATGGTTGGAATTCAAAATCTTTGAATTCATCATCTATTCAATCCTTGATCATACCTGATCCTTCTTTAGTTCAATTCAAATCTTATCCAAATCTTTGTTTAAAGCCAATCTCTCCACTTTCTCAATTCTACCCAAATCCAAATTCAAATTCCTTATCTGCTCCTATTCTTGTTCAACCTCATTTTTCGTTTCTCTTAAATTCACTCCAAGCTCAATTCAAATTCAATCCTCATTCAAATTTCTCTGCAAAAGTTTGTTTTCTAAACCATAGATATACCTAAAGTGTCTTTGGGCTCAATCTTGCTAAGTCCAAACCCTTAGCCAAGTCTTCTAGATGGCCCAATAAAGGATCTACGAAATCTGTAAATTTTCACGGAGTTCTGGACAGCCTCATCTTCCCATGAAGTTTCGGAGTTCAAAACGACCTCAAATGCAAATCTTGACAATACCAAGGTCTCATCGAGAGCTTCGATTTGAACCTATGGAAGTCCCCTTTTGGACAATGGAGCTAGGAGTTATGGCCCCCGAAATCAGTGCTGCGCAGGTAAGTCTTAGTTCAACCAATGAATACCAAAGTTGTAGATATTTTTGGGTACTATAATTTAGAGTCTAGAAACATCCAATTTGAAGTCCATACGATGGAGATATCACCCTCGGAATAGAGAGCTACGAAAAAGAAAACTGTAACCGACTCGAACTCGAATCCGATTCATGTTCAGTTTTGGACTCCACCTCAACCAGCCGCCCTAGCCCTATAAATATGAGTTGCACGCCCTCTCCTATCCCTATTCCATGCCACTAAGCCCTAGAAGTCACTGCTGCCCTATCCAT
This sequence comes from Phragmites australis, assembly GCF_958298935.1. Taxonomy (NCBI): domain Eukaryota; kingdom Viridiplantae; phylum Streptophyta; class Magnoliopsida; order Poales; family Poaceae; genus Phragmites; species Phragmites australis. The sequence goes on along the minus strand of NC_084941.1, from coordinate 15,264,270 downwards.
GCGCCACCATTTGTCAGAGCCGCCGCTGCCGCCGCCCGTGTTGCGCTACCTCATTGTCTTCTTTGCGAATCCTCCTTCCTCGACCATCAAAGCAAGGTGAGGACCCCTTCTTCTCCTCACTTACTACTTTTTTAGCATCATACTAAGTCCCTAGCCAAGCCCTAGCCCCGGCCAAAGCCCGATCTTCGTCACCACAGTTGTCGCTGTCGCTGTCGTGAACAGCCGAGCTGTAGCCAATTGGCATCGACGTTCCCGACCAACTAGTGCACCGTTCACCACGTCCATTCACCAGCACATGTCCCATGATGTTTCTCACACCCTCACCAACCAGGTCAGCCAGTAGAGCAGCCAAACCACCAGAATCAAGGTCAACATACCTGCTATCCGGTTTCTGGACGCGTTCTGTGCGCGCACTGGATTTGCATTCGTTTTCCCCGTCAATCTGGAAGCCGTATGGATGCACCAACTACATTACAGCGTATCCCATCGAGTCTTCTACATGACCCTAGGAGACCATCCTGTTTGTGCAACGACATGACCAGGACGCCATTGCCAACCACAACACATCGCAGCCATCACCTGTCTCATCTCTGCTAATTGTTCTTCCTCTCAATGGATGATCTATCAAAACCCATGCCATAGCATTGTATTCCCAGGATATATGAACATCTCTTTTCAAACGGTTTCTCAAATTTCAAAGCCAATCTCTGGGAACGCGAGCATCTTCGTTCCTGCATCTGTTCGCGGTCACCACCAAACCTAGCAGTAGTCATCGCTGTTTTGTCGCTACCTCGGATGACCCCTTCCAAAACCAACCATACCGCTGAGTTAGTTTTTCCACATTCTACGCTATGCTTCCCGCGTTTTGCTGAAACACCATCGAAGCCCGACATCGATGTCAGTGGCCATGTGCCCGATCGCCATCTCCGACGAAACCCAAACCATCACCGCTACATAGAGTCACCGGTAGTATCCTTAACCTAGAAGCGCAACATTTGGCCTTTTTGATCCATCATAGGTGGTTGAGACTAGATCTCAGCGTATCCCATCTTTAATCTAAAATGGTACTTGCATAGCATGCCAAGTCAGTACCACATCATTCTCCTTAGCCTAGTCAGCGAAGTCTGGTCTGCCCTACACTTCTTGAATCTTACGTAATGATGTTGTCAATCCTGGCACAATGATTGTGCAATAAAGCCTTTTCCCATAGGAAGATAATTCCACTAAACTAGTCTTCCTTTTCAGTCTAATCCATCTCCCGAAAGCTGTTCTCTTTTCATCTTAACTCCAATTTAGGCGATTCTTGCATCTAAATATTTCTAAAATTATACCTATCCAACCATAGTATTTTTAAAGTATTTTAATGATATTTGGTATGTTGTTCTTAGTGTTTTCCTTTGTGTTGTTTGTCGGTAGTTCTCGCGATTAGTAAATAACGTTCCGGAGCAGTTCGAGAGACTTCAAGACCAAAATTTCGACAACACTAAGCAGCATTGGGTAAAAGGCAAGTGTCCTTGATCATATTTTACCTATCTTTTTAAATGTTTTGTTTTACAAATTGTTTGCAATGTCTGTCAATATGATGGGTAGTCACCTATGTTAGGATTTTTCCCTAGTTTTCCCTTATCATCCTTTGAAACCTAGATGGGTTATGGTTATGTGTCCTTTTCTGGTAGATTTGCTTAGCCATGCTTTTTGGATGTTGGGAAGTGTCATATACCTGATTTAATGGACTTATGCAATGGTGATAATGAACTTGAAATAGTAGCATGGAACCCTCGGACTTGGGCAAAGAGTTGATTTGATGATGGTGGTTTATGTGGTGGGCTTGTGGATATGTTCCAAGCAGAGATGTTAGGTTTTGTTTGTTATTTCCCTGTTCGATAGTCTTTGCCCAAGTATCACATATAAGGACCTATTCGTGGAGTGACAACCCAAGAAATACCTTACCAAACACGAGGCCGATATGGGTAACCTTAGCATATCAATTAGACACCTGGCTGGTATTCGTTGGAGTATGAGGACCTAATTGATGGACCATACTTCGTAGTGATCCTCCTGGCGGCACACCATTGGCGTGTGTTAAGTGTTCCGCGAACACGGCAACATGGAAATCACGACTCATGGCTAAAAGTTGGATAACCTCTGTAGAGTGTAAAAACTGTAATAACAGCCGTGCTCACGGTTATGAGAGACTTGGATCCTCACATGATTAGTGGGTTGTGGTTATGGGTTTGATTTTGGTTATGGCCCTGGTACAAGGAGTACTAGATGGTTGTGGTTTTAGTTATAGCACAGGGACTACTAGATGGTTATGTTATGTAAGGTAGGGAGCCTTGTATGCTGGGTGTTGGACTGTACGGGTTACATTCACTTAATAATTGTTTAATACTTTTTGAGTCTAAATATGTTTTCATTACTCAAATTTATGCAAATATATCATGTGTTAACCTATTCTTGATATAAGCCTGCATATCATTATCTTTCCCACACTTGCTGAGCGCGTCATGTGCTCACAATTGCTATTTTCCCTATACTATGCGACATGTGTGTTGCTGCTCAGTGAGTGAAGATGTTGAAGATTATAAAGATGAGGTTGTGACGTTCTAGGTGCGTGTCTCCTGGTCGGTTGCCAACAGTGTTGTTGGGCACCAGTGCTTCTATTCCGCTGTAGATATCTTCATAGAAGACAATATATGTCAATTGTTGTAAGAGTTTCATATTTATATAATAAAAGTATTGCTTTTGTTACTTCACCTGTGACGTCCTTATGTGTGTTGAACATCTTGGGTACACATAAGCCGCATCTGGTTTTGTCCGTTAAAATTGGGTGTGACAAATGCCTTTGTCAACAAGTCCGTCAGGACTAAATACCTTTCGGGGTCATAGTACATCAAGTCAAGGTATATGCAGTGTTGATTGTGTGTATAGATACCAAGTAGAATCCAATAGTCTCAGTAGTTGTACAGTAGAAGAATAAGGTCCTTCAACCCACAGAGAGCGGTCATGGCCTCCGCGATGTATTTCCCGACATGCCCTAGAGACCAAGCGATCGTTGACCCACATATGACCTGTGGGTCGAGGAATCCAATTCTCGGATTCTCTCTCCTGCCTTCTTGAATCTTAAGTCTACACATAAGAGTAATGTAGATGAGTGAGCGTATTGTTGGGGATGATCTCCCACCCTCCCCCTTCGTAGGATAGCTCGAAGTCTGCCGGAGGCTTTGAACTCTTGTCACTGCAGGTTTGTTTCAGGGAGTGCAGGAGAAGATCATGAAGTACTCTCGGTCGAAGGCTGTAGGCATGCCCGCAATCCCAGCTTTCCGTGTTGGTGAAGGCAGTGGTGAGCCTTCAGCTGGAAGCCGAAGGCTACACCAGCAGTTTTGTTGACTGGAATGGGCGAAGGTAGCAGTGTCTTTGACCTGGAGCCGAAGACCAGCTCGTGGCACCAAAGGGGAGAAGGCTTCGGCGGATTTCCAGGGACCGAAGACCATGACTGGATAGCGGGGCCCGCTTTAACTGCCCGCAGAGTTGTAATTATGTAAATATGCTTGATTGTACCATAATGCCCCCGAATATTCCAAGAATGTAGCAGGTAAGAGGGTAGAAACTGTAAACCCCGTGTGGAGTGGTTGAGTACGGGCTATAAATAGGGCCATCCTTTATCAAAGAGATGAATCGAAATAGTTCTCACCCAGGCACGTGTCACCCCAAGAACCCTTCGACATTCTCCATAAGTGAAGGTCCACCATGTTTGGAACTTCGGTTCCAAAAGTTGGCGCCATCCGTGGGGACATGAACGGATCGAAGCCATGCCACCTAAGAAGAAGAAGAAGCCAACTAGTACATTGGAGGCGTTACCGGAACCTTCGGCTGCGGCCAGGGCTTCGGTCGAAATACCCCCTTTGGCGCTGTCAGGGTCGAGCAATGCTTCGGTCGGAGGAGCTTCGGGTGGGCACGTTTCCTACAAATCTAAAATGTGATATTCTTTCTGTTTGGACAGGTTCATTTCCGTGCCAAAAGATATGGGAGCATTCAACTGCGGAGCTTTTGTTGCAGGAATTGTAAAGGTAGGAATCCCAACTCTAATGTCCAATCATTGACCTTATCATTTTATCTGAGCAATATTTCAACACTTTTTGTAGGGTGTATTAGATAATGCTGGCTTTCCTGCGGTAGTTACTGCACACTTTGTACCAATTGAAGGCCAGCAAAGGCCAAGGACGACAATCTTGATTATATTTGCTGAAGAGGTAGAACAAGTTGGTATGGTTTTACGTTGCTAGTTCTTTTGCACATTGATGAAGTGTGTGTGTGTGTGTATTACTGTTTTACTCAGAAAATATGAGTGCTTGACTAGCATGAAAATGCATGGTTGGTTCCAGCGGGGACCCAACATAAGTCGAAGCCGAGGGAGATGCGTGGAGGGCACCCTCGCCTTCGGTGTGTTCAACCAATTCCGAAGAGGGCCCACGGTGGTAGCAAAGCTGCGGTTGGCAAGGTTGGAGCTCGTCGTCTTCAGGCTCAATCTTCGGTTCAATGAGCATAGGAGAAGGCTCGACGTCTCCGCGCGCAATACGACGCAAGTTGTGCTCAGCTCTGCGGTTCACTAAAGCCGAAGGGCTAAAAGATTTCCAAAATGCTTTGGTCCTATTATTCATTGCATTGTATGCCTTACACTTCGCCTCCCAATACCGCTCGAAGTCAATATTTGGATGACGGCGGTGATAGGATTCCTAGCAAGACCAAGACACAAAAAAATTGTCCCTCATCATAGTAACGGGAACAGCCTCTTCGGCAACCTGCACAGTGTTCGAAGGGAGGACCTACGCAGGGAGCGCAAAAAGTCAAGAATATTTCGCAATAAATAAAATAGTATATATTACATCGTTAATGTACGCTACATTGCCCCAGGGTATAAGGAAATCTCAATAAACAAAATGACGCTTCGCACTGAGTCGTCACACCTTCCCGGTCTCTTCGGCCGCCATTGTTGTAGCTTTAGACGAAGGATCGTCACTTGCCTTCGCCTGCAAAAGAAATATTTCTTCAAAGCGTACACGACTAGAAAAACTAAACAAAACTTAGTATGAAGAAATGTACTCGCTGGCGGTTGATCTCTGCCTCTCGGAGGGCGAGCATGCAGCCGTGTCTGCACCAATAATTGGTAGTAAACGATCGAGCAGTGGCCTTAGACACCCTCGTTACGCCCGAAGTAGACATATCCGTGGGGTACCGGAAGGTGGACTTTTGGATCGCAGTATGATGGTCACAGCCCGTCATTTCAATCGACTGGACAAGGCTTCGGGCGGCAATCATTGCGCAGAAGTTGCCATATAATTGAGTGGCGGGGAGAAGGCTCCCGCTGGTTTCATTAATCCAACTTATAAGACCCTCAGCCCGATAATATTGAGTATTGGGGGGGGGTAGCCGAAGCACCAATCCCTTCGAAGGTGTTGCTGGTGGCTTCGCATGCAGCGACGGCCTTTCGCTCCAGTTTCCCAAGCGCGTTTAAGGCATCTTCGGACGGCGCCTTCTTTTTTCGGCCACTCCGTGGCGAGCGCTCGGGCTATTTTTGTTTCTTCAAGGCACCCATGGGAACCTCTTTGCGATGTCTTCTACCGGGGAGCCCTCTCCAGGACCCTACAGCAGCGTACTAGCCTTCGGCCTTTCTCGGTATGAAAGGCCCCGGTACTCCATGACTCGATTGAGCCTTCGGCCAAGACCCTGTTCGGCGCATAACTGGTCTTCACCTGACATAAACTTCCCAACAAGCATTGTAGCTCTTGCTTCAACTTCAGACACTGAAGGTCAGGAAGTGTAAGCAATGACAGCGAAGTTAAAATACAGAAAAATTAATAGCAAAAAATGAAAGTGTACATGTGTAGCCATGCACGGAAGGGTGAGGATGGCAGAGCCCCTCATGCCCTTTCTCCCCAAACTCCGGGATACTCTAGTCCTGGCAACACTCCAGTGGCTACAAACTCCTCTACGAGGCCGTGAGTGGATAAATACTTTGCACACCTGGCGAAGGCCTCGAGAGCTGTAAGCTGGGACGCTTTTAATCGCACGTCTGGAGCGCAGTTTCCCTTTACTTCCTCGCATTTTGAAACAAGAAATTCTTGTGGATCTACTTTGTGGTAGAACCACCACTGTGTCCAGTCGTTCAAGTATTTGTTTTTGTACACGACGACGGGCGTGGATAACCCAGTGCAATAAGCAAAGTTTAGGCAGCCATAATGCGCCTCGCTCTGGGCGCCCCGGGCGAACACTTGCTTCGGCTGGTGATGAAGCTGATGAGCAGCAGCGAAGGCCCTGGCCGACACCTTCGCTCCCTCAAACTGAGCAGCCCAGGAAAATAGCCCCATCCTTACAATGGCGTTGCGCGTGAGCTGGTGAAGGTAAACTTCGAATAATTTCAGCAACTTAACAACCATGCCATCGCATGGCAAGCGAAGGCCTACTCGAAAATAATGAGTGAATACAACCGCTTCGTTGTTAGAAGGCTCCGGTGTCTCCTGATTCCCGGTGAGCCTAACTTTTGATACGTCGTTGATCAATCCCTCTTTGACGATACTGACCAGCACTTCATCGTCCACCTTCGACTACCCAATCCAGTATGTCTTTGGGCGAGTAGACCTAGCTTTCGGTGCCATTGGGATGAACAGAGAAGCCTTGGACGGGGAGAGACTCCAAGGAGAGTGATGGGATTTGTACGAGAGCGACATCTTGAGCAGTGGCGTGTGGTAAAAACAAACAACCGTGGGCCGGTATTTATAGCAAAGAGGGCAGTGGTTAAAACGAGGTGCGCGAAAATTTGAATCGACGTGGGAAATGACGTCTAGGTATACATCGAAGGCATTAAAGGCATGTCAACAAAACAGTTACTCAGGGGCTGCATGGTACTAAAAAAATGGCAATTTCCCGAAGTGCATCCGCCCCAGCAAGCCTTCGATGAGCCGAAGGGGACGGCGTTCAGACGCATCTTGAAGACTACAGGTTCAGCCCATCGAAAATGAACCTTACCCGTAGAGGGCTACTGTTGGGGATAATCTCCCGCCCTCCCCCTACATAGGACAGCTCGAAGTCTGCCGGAGGCTTCGCACTCTTGTCACTGCAAGTTTGTTTTAGGGAGTGCAGGCGAAGATCATGAAGTACTCTCGGTCGAAGGCTGTAGGCATGCCCGCAATCCCAGCTTCCCACGTTGGCGAAGGTGGTGGCGAGCCTTCGGCCGGAAGCCGAAGGATACACCGACAGTTCTGTCGACTGGAATGGGCGAAGGTAGTAGTGTGTCTTCGACCTGGAACCGAAGACTAGCTCGTGGCTCCAAAGGGGAGAAGACTTCGGTGGATTTCCGAGGACAGAAGATCATGACTGGATAGCGGGGCCCGCTTTAACTGCCTGGGGCAGAGTTGTAATTATGTAAATATGCTTGATTGTACCATAATGCCCACGAATATTCCAAGAATGTAGCAGGTAAGGGGGTAGAAACTGTAAACCCCACGTGGAGTGGTTGAGTACGGGCTATAAATAAGGCCATACTGTATCAGAGAGATGAATCGAAACAGTTCTCACCCCAAGCACATGTCACCCCAAGAACCCTTCAACATTCTCCATAAGTGAAGGTCCACCTTGTCTGGAACTTTGGTTCCAACATGTATCAATGAGTTAGGCGATTAATAGAGGTTCTTCTTCTTCATCCTTGCTCTTGTCCTTTTGTTTGCTGGCTCTGCGCTTTCTGTGAGATGCCATTTTGGTGCACTATTGGCCAGTTTTGTTGGACAATTATTGTTGCTCATGTGGTACAGAAGGGGATTTGACCTTCGGTGGAGCACGACGAAAAGAGAAGTCGTTGCTAATGCGTACTAGAGACAGAGGCTACGAAGGCAATAGAGGAGCAACCAGTGTTATGATCTTCTTCGGCCACTGGATGAAGGAGTGGACGACCTCCCCAAGTGTGTTGATGTCATCCTCTGGGGTAATGGGAAGTGAGAGGGATGTGCCATTCCTGTATACCATCCACTGATACCCTAGCGTAACCAGGCTGTAGCGGGAGTCCGTGGATCATCTGTTCCCTGCTGCATGGGAATGCCAAGCCCGTGCCAACCTCAATGATGTTATGGAAGCCAACAGTGGTGGGCAGTAAGTTGGAGAACAGGTAGGTTACGCTAGCATAAAACAAAAAAAATCTACCGCAATCACCCAGGAAAATATGCTAGTAGGAGATCATATATCGTTACACTGGATGCACAATGCAACGGAAGAAGAATTGGAGTGAGTCGATTCAACATCATGCGTGTGAAACTCCTTGAACTACTTCTTGATCAGATCTGCGATAAGCCCCGCACTAGTGGTCATGCTCGACCAACTCCAAGCAAGTGGTCATGCTCCTCAACCAGCTCCTGATCAGGTCTATCGCAGCCTCGACTAGTTCTGAATGGTCATGCATCTCGGTCAGTGACTAGTCCCGAACACGTCACGATCATCTCGCTGAGAAGATAAATGCCACAATAGTAGAAACACCTCTACGTTAACGGGTAGAAACATCGAGCGCCGATTTGCTTGCACCTCACGCGTGGCTAGAGTTTTGGGAGATCGTGTGGAAAGCTGCGGCTAGGATTTTCGAGTGGCTGAACCTCACCATGCCCCACCTCACACCTCTCCTTATATAGAGCCCGCTAATGGGCTCCTATGTTGGAAGCCCTTTAGGACTCTAACACCTCATGGATCACAATCCAATCAAACCCATATATGAATCCAATTCACATATTTTGTTCTAACCCATTAAGTGTGTGGCCCGTTAGGTTCATGTACAAATGGCTACGACTCGAAAACCCTTTTCAAACCGAAATCAATAGCGGTCCCTAGCAAGACATATTGACTCTCGAGTATACACAAAAGATCATATCGACTGAACCTTGATATACACATGCATCGATCCCTTCGCCTCACAATACCAGTCAAGCTCAAAGTGAGATACGTGCCACCCTTGTGATAGCTCGACCATTCACTAGATCAAGTAGTGGATTCATCATGATTAACTCTTTAATCATATTGGGACGATCATGCACTTTCTCAATCCAACTACCTCGAGGGGCCTAGAGATATCTCTCCTATTATCATGTCCACTCAGAACTAGTCGAGGCCATGATAGATGTGATCGAGAGTTGGTCGAGGAACTGGTCGAGGTGCACAACCACCTGCTTGGAGTTGGTTGATCGTGACCACCTACACGGGGCTGGTCGTAGATCTGATCTAGAAGCTACTCAAGGAGTTTTACGTGCACGATGTTGGATCAGCTTACTCCAAGTCTTCTTCCACTGCATTGCGCGTCGAGTGGTAACGATCTATAACATCTTGCTAGCATGGTTTCCTAGGTGATTGCGGTAGAAAATTTTATTTTAGGCTAGCGTAGCCTACTCGTTCTTAACAAGCCAAGGTTAGTATGTCTTTTTCAGAAGATAGCTGGAATGATCCTTGAGTGGATTCTTCCGAAAGTTGCAAGATCCTCTGAGCCACTTGCTTGGTTTCTAGCTTCACAAAGGTGACGAAACCATCGACCAAGCATACAGCCCTTTGTTAGTACTAGTTCCGGGCCCACCTCTCTGGGATCTACGAAAATGTTATGGAGCGGTTCTCCCAAGCTGCCTGCTCATCCTCCTTGTCCTAGTCCAACTCTTTGCGCGCGTACCCACCGGTGCCGAGCCTGTGGGGGTGCGGGTTGTGTGACTGGCATGCCTTGTTAGCCAGACTCCGCTACCAAAATTCCTTAGAGTAGCACCACACCACATACTCTACCCATTGATCCACCAAGTACCCATAAGCAATATTATTAGAGATGAGATCCCGCTTCACATATGTATTATACAACTCGCTCTTGAAGGTCTCCCAGGCCTTGCCCATCTTGGCTATTGCCTATCTTTCAACGTCCTCCAAGGAGCATTCTGCAGGGATGTCAAATTGGGCTTTACTTGTTTCTCACAAGAAGTTTTTTTTGCTTTGAAGCACGGCCTTCCAGTTTGGGTAGGTTATCCTCACCCTTGTCCTTCAAAGTGTGGCGCATGCTCTACGGAATGCTGCCTGAGCTAGCTAATGCTATGTTGGCATGTCTGCCTCATTGACGTGAGCTATGGTGTAGTGACCCTTGGGCATTTGGTTTTTGCCTCAACCACCTTGATTTTGCTTCTGCGCCTGAGTTTCTTCTATTTGCTCTTGAGAAGTGGCCTTTGCATCTTGTTGAGCAGTGACCCCCTCTTGTTGTTCAGGAGAAGAGGCATGAAGCAGTTCAAGTTCATCTCTAGACGTCATCTTCAATATAGGAAAAGTCATAAGCTTATTAGGAACTTGTTATAATGGTAGAAGATTACTCAACTAAATAGAGAAAAGAAAAGGAATCAATATATAGACACAGTTATAGGCTTTTGTCTAAAATCTATATACTTGATCACGTTTTTACACACTATACAATACTACCTATATCCTTTTAGATACAGGTAAAGTTGTACGCACACTTTACTAGTACTTTAAGTTACATAGGAGTATAACAGTGCATACTATATATACTGAAACACAAAGTTATGTTATCATTGTAGGAACTTCCAAACTCTAGCTCAATAGGGGGATAGCTAGTTTCTTTGGACAGCTGGTTGAGGCCATGGGTTCAAATGCTCCCTATTCTCTTTCCCAAGATTACAGAGATGCACAGTTCCCCATGTACTCGTGATCATATTACTTTTCTAGTAGACTCGACAAAACACCCAGCAGTATCCTATGAAGCAAATGTGGACATACTAAATAATATCAAACTAATTCGGTGATAAGAACTATAAGAGAAGACAAAACCAAGATACAAGATAGTTGTAAATCCATCAGTTCATATGTCAAATACAAAACTCTAAGTATAGTAATCCCATTTTCACATTAGCAATAGAGCACACCTTAGAATTTTTTGGAATAATTTGTTTTCCTCTCTTTTTATATGTGTGCTCATGTTTGGGCATCACAGTACACCCATTTTCATGTTCAGTGATAACATGTGCTCGCACGTGAGATCGATAGCATAGGGCATGCATGTTTACACCAGAACTCTAGAAAATAGTACAGCAACATCTGCTCCATGTAAATGAAGCAAGCTCATGCAAAGTTCAATATGACCGAACAAATTAGCACATGAAAATTGAAACATGCAGGGAAACTAAACATTTTTTCCAGAACTAAACATACAAGGTAACATTTTTTCTTCTAGTGCACATTAACATGACAAGAATAGTTACTAACTAAACATCAGGTCTATCAAATGTACTGGACTGGCCTATTGGGCATGATGCAAATCATCAGGTATATAGCAGAGCATATATATGGGACATTAAGATTCAGATTCAGTGAATTTAAGTTACAAATCATCAGGCAATGGATATCTAGCAGGGGTAAACATGTAGGGGGCATTCAGATTCAGTTGCAGCTTTCTTGCTTCACTCATCATCAATTTCTATTTCAAACAACAGCAGCAAATGTTTGCTCGAATCAACAGACTTCCTTCACTCATCATCAATTTCTATTTCAAATAATTGCAGCAAATGTTCTATAAATGGAGCAGGAATTTAGGGATCTAAGATATAGATAGAGCAACACTAATCGAGCAGACACTACTGCAGAATAGGTGATCAGTACCGGTTCAAAAACGTGATCAGTGTCGGTTTCTGAACCGGCACTGATAGTCAGTGACTATCAGTGCCGGGTATGGAACCGGCACTGAAAATCACTATCAGTGCCATTTTTAAATTTTGGACGTTGCCGGAAATAGACACGCATACATATCAAGTTTCATCACAGCATATATACACAAGCACATAAAAATTTTATTTATAAAACATCAAGTCTCGTCACAATATATATATACACCGCATACTTATCAAGTTTCATTACAATAATCTTATGGAGTTTAAGATTTCTTGTGAACCGATGGATCCGAACTCTGCCCTTTTTTATGGGTTGAAGGTAACGAGAAAGACGATCCAATTTCATGGAACTCGCCGGTTGGATTGATGATTTCGTCATTGATAAACCCGACAAGTTGTTCTTGAAGTGCGTTGAATTCATGAGGCATGAGACGTTCTTTGGACAGCTTGAGGATCTGCAATTTCAAGAATTGAATAAATCAATACATATGATTTTGGCGTATCGAACCTGAAAATTAGTCATCAATGTGTATACCGCCTACCTCAGGATCTTCCATCAGGATCGAATCCTCTGTGTTGAAGCTGTGCATGAATTCCATTACATAAAAACCACATAAATTATTGCCCGAACCCTGCTTCCTACAAGGAAAGCCATGTCGGACTGTCCATTCTTTGGTGTATGGCCTGTATCTAACACTCTTCTTGGTGTATCGCGGGTACACTCTGTATGTGTGTGATTATTACCGTAAGTAGACTTAGATTCAATCAAATCAAATACTACAAGAGCAGTAACGAAGTGGTTAGTTTTTACCTTTGTAGCAAGTCAATGACGGGTTGGTAGGTTTCTTTCGGATTATTTTGTGAGTCGAAAATAAAGATGTTGCTAATATCTGACTGGATGACAAGGAGGATCCAGTGAAAACTGTACATAGGTCACTATAGGTTAGTTGGTCCTAATTTTGAACGATGTATTGCTCAAAAAGAGTAGAAACATGTACCCCCAGTGGTAGGGTAAAAGTATGTATTTCTTCAATTGTAGCTCCAGAAGACACTTCAGTACATAGTCCTTGGTTTTTTTTAGGTCGGTAGATTTCATCATTGTCAGGTTGACAAGATATGGGTCGATGAATCCCACATGCATGATGCACTCCTTCCTGCATCTTTGTACCTCCATTCTACACAAGGAATAAGTTAAGAGATTCAATACAATGGTACAGAAATGTATATTGTGAATTATACGTATACGACACTTACAGAGTCCAACAACTCAAGATAGATACGTCAAGGGCATCATGCTGGTACAGTCGATACATTTCCTCGAAGAATATAAAAATACTGCCATCCCCGTGGAGGAGATCTTGTTCCTTGACTCTGGCCTCGAAACTTTCCCTACCCTCCTTCAACTCATTCATGTACCACGCATGAAATTTTCGAAGTTGATATGTCAGTTTGGCCCACTCGTCCGGCGCGACCAACAGTTCACCCAGCTTAAATTGCCATCTCTCGGCTGCTTTGGGTGCCACGGACTCGTTAAAAAATTGCTCTCTTGTCATATTGGCATCCTTAAGGAATATTTCTAGTTGTTGTTCTTCCCGTATCTGGTCGATAGAAGCCTGCCTCAAGGATTTTTTTTCCTTTGATACGCTCGTAGTCTGATTGACGCTTAGCCACAGCAGGTTTGCTCAGCGTCAAGGGAAACTTTTTTGTTTCTGCAGTGAGTGGTTTTTTCTTCTCAGGCTCTCGCTTTTAAAAAAATTTCTCGACTTCGGCATTCACTATCGCTCTGTTTTCCTCTGCAGTTCTTTCATAAGGCAACTTCTCAGGTGCTGACACCTTCTTAGATTGAGAGCGTGTTGTCAACTTCGGAGGAGGAGTTGGCAATTTTGGTGGCACTGTTGTTGACTTCGGAGGAGGAGTTGGCTCTCTTGGAGGCACTGGTGCTGACTTCGGAGGGGGAGGTGTTGGCTCCCTTGGTGGCACTGTTGCTGACTTTGGAGGGGGAGGAGTTGACTCTCTTGTTTGCGACTTGTGTGGGGGAGGAGTCGGCTCTCTTCTCGGTGACGGTGGCAGTGGCGGCGATAGTGAAGGAGTTGGATCTCTTCCTGGTGACGGTGGCACTGGCGCCGACCGTGGAGGAGTTGGATCTCTTCTGTGTGCTGGGTCCGACTCCACATTAGACGACTCGTCTGTCTCATCTTCAAACAATATGTAGCGCTTGTGCCACAAAACGAAGCCACCCACGTTTGATCCGACCTCTTGGAACCCGTCTCTCCAGGGTAATCCATGTCAAGCTTACGGTATGGCTTTCACACGGAGTCCACGTGGACCTTAGCGTATACCCGTGGTATCGGGAGATCGTTCACGAGAGCCCATTCGACGCATTGGTCGTCCTGCCCCATAGCCACCGTGATGGTAATGTTCATGGTGGGAACGACAAGCTTGCACACCTTGCTTTCTGTGATGTCGTCCATGGGCAAACGGGCTAATTCTTGTTCTCCAAACCCCGCAGACGCACAGCTGCTCCGACGACCACTAGGGCTCACAACATTTTCTTCGCCTTGCTGCTGCCTGATTCCTTGCAGAAATGATTCTTTGATTTCTCTGATTTTGGCGTCTATCATCTGATGCTCTTGCACAAGTTCTTGTCGCACTACAGCCAGCAGGTCTTCCAGCTCTTCTCTCCGTCTCTTCCGACTCCTATAACTTTCGGTGGATTTTGGGAATCCCTCTTTCCAAGGCACCACACCCTAGCCTCTGGTGCGACTTGGGTGCTCCTTGGTTCCCAATGCAAAAGTACAACATATTGATTAGGTCCATAAGTACAACATACATCAGTTTCAGTTATGCAAGTGTTCATAGCCAGAGTACAGAACACATAATAATCAGGTCCACACAAGCATTATACATTCAAACTACTCATCGCTATCATCACTCGGCAACCACCAATACTCATCGCCCTCAATATGGCCAACATCACCGCCCTCAACGTAGTCATAAGGAACCACGTCGTTCGGGTCCACGCTAGAATCCACATCATCGCCCTCAAGATGGCCAACATCTTGATGGTCCAGCACCTCGGTCGATTGAATGGACAACTTCTGAAGCCTGCTCACTACCTCCTCAAGTTGGAGTACAAGCCGATTCGCATCCATAGAGCACTTGCACGAACAGGGATCGAAGCTTTCGTTAGCCATCTTCCTTAGGTCTACAACTATATCATCGATCTTTTCGATGGTCCACACCCAACCATTAGTCATTGTTCTACAACCATCCAAAATGGATAGGAAAACACATATGAGCTCAGTGTGAGGGATTGAAGATGCAATTTCAAAATGGAGCTAGATGTCTAGACGTATAGAATACTAAATCAATAATCACTCAAACTGTGGCAGAAATGTTTGGAGCAGATAGGAAAACAAAGAAAATCAAGAATCAACAACCAATGTGGCCCTACTTGTCATGGTATTCTGGTAGATCACCGAAGGTTTATGTGATCAGGTTCATTTATATTTGGGAAAAGTCCACTTTACTACCCTAAACAATTCACTTTGTCCACTTAACCCCTCATACAAAACTTTGGCTCACTTAACCCCCCTTATTATTTATACCAGTTTACTTAGCCCCCTAACCTGGATTTAGATGCCTGTTTTGACAGCATAGAGGTGGTTTTGACTCAGTTTAGCCACGTCGCCAGATGCATTTGTCCACGTCAGGTCCTCGGCTCAACATGCTTGGAAGCAGTCGAGCCCGGCCATTGATCGAGCCTTATTGAAGCTGTCGCGCTCGTGTCTTCCGGTCGCGCGCTGAGTCTCCTAATCGGCTCGAGTCTAGCTCTGGATCCGCTTCGACATCATCTCATGCTCGTAGATCGATGAGTCTCTTGGATCGTCCCGTCTCGGCCTGACGTATCCGGTGGCTGTGACACGGTTTCGACGTGCGATAGAACTCTGCCTCGTGGTTTCGGCGACTGCGCCGCCACCAAACTGATCACGGCGTGCGACACCGTCGGGCCTTGTGCAAATTTATCATGGCGTGCGACGGGTTCACCTGAGGTGAGGCATCCAAACCTTCAGTACTGGTTGAAGTTAGAATTTTAATGGCGATCATCTAGTGTTTGGTCTGGCCGCATAGTTAGGGCTTGCCTAGAGGGATCCTATGATGTTGGTTACGAACTGTGGACATCGTTCTCGTTGTAACTCCCGTTGATGATAAGAATGTAAGTAAATGCTTTAATTGTTCTTAGCATACTGACATGATCGGCCACATGACTAAATAAAAAAATGATTTAACTTGCATAGTATCATGCATGCGTGACTGGAAAGCCTTTGGAAGCAACATGCTTTGGAATAGCAAGAATTTAATGTAATGTGCATGCACGGATTTAATTGGGGGCATGCTTATACATCTGTGCATTGAAAAAAGACTGCAGCCTTATTATTGTTGAACGGCCGCACAAAAAGTCTATATATGCCTTGTATAGATAAAAGGAGGGAGTATATTTGTAGCATTTTCGCAGAGAGTTTGGTTTATTTGATATCCATTTTGTGCGTGCAGGTTGAATGGATAATCTTGATCAGCTGTCGGTCAAGTTTAATTTGGGAGGAGAGTTTCTACACTATGGGGATGATGTTAGTTATGTTGGCGGTGATGAAGCAATGTCCTATATTGAGAGAGATAAAGTGTCGCTTCCTGAGATTGTTGCGCACTTGAAGGATCACATGAACATTAGTGAAAGTGTTTCTCCATTGGTTGTTTCCTGGAAAGGAACTTAACAATGGTTTAAGAATGCTCACTGATGACCAAGTCTGTATTTATATGTCACAGTGCATTAAAGAGGGTGGTGTTGCGGAGGTGTATGCTGAGGTTATCCATGAAAGCTCAGACAAGAGTGATGATGAGAGCAACTATGAATATGAGTTAGAAGAAGAGGATTCAACAAAAGATACACAAAGGAGACATGATCCCATTGCTGAGAAATCAAAAGGAAAGAAGAAGGTTGATGAAACCGATAGTGCAGAGGAAGAAAGTGATGATAGTGATTCGTTTCCTAGAGATGAGGACAACTTAGAGGATGATGAGGAAGCCAAGGAGAACAGAAACCAAGCTAAGATGGTGAAGAAAGGTATGAGAATGAATGATGAAATTGCTATGGTGCCAATTGCATCTCAAGGAATACGATCAATAGTTGATGAAAATGTGGATGATGGCAATGATACACCATACTTTGATTCAAGTGAAGAAGCTTCATATGATGATGAAGAGGGCCCTGAGATCAGTGGTATAAGAAGGAAGAGTAGGTTTCCAAGGTTTGATAACAAGGCAACAATTCCTGTCTTCTCTCTTGGCATGACATTTAGGGGAAGAGAGGAGTTCAAAAAAGCTGTGGTTAAGTATGGACTTGCAATGAGAAGGCATATAGGTTTTCTCAAGGATGAGAAGAAGAGGATCAGAGCTAAGTGCTCCTGGCCTGGATGCCCTTGGCTGATCTATGCTGCTCACAGGACAAAAAATGATTGGTTCCAAGTACAAACTAACATTCCTCAGCATAGGTGTCCTCAAAGAAGAGACAATAAGCTTGTAACTGCGAAAAGGATCGCTGATAAGTATGAGCCCCTGATAAAGGCTAAACCTTCTTGGAAAATCCATGACTTGAAGGAGACTGTTTTGTTAGATATGTTTGCAGATGTTAGTGTTTCAAAGATCAAGAGAACAAAAGCTATTGTAATGAGGAGAGTGTATGAAGCCGCCAAAGAAGAATATTCCAAGATATTTGACTACCAACTTCAGATATTAAGAAGTAATCCTGGAAGTACCGTGGCTGTTTGCTTTGATTCAGATATTCTTGCACCTGTTTTCCAGAGGTTTTATGTCTGCTTTGATGCATGCGAGAAAGGATTTATTGCTGGGTGTAGAAAGGTAATAGGACTTGATGGATGCTTTTTAAAAGGAGCCTGCAATGGTGAGCTTTTGTGTGCACTAGGAAGGGATGCAAACAATCAAATGTATCTTGTTGCTTGGGCTGTAGTGGAGAAGGAAACATCTGAGACATGGTATTGGTTCATAGGGCTTCTGCTAAAGGATTTGAATGTTGCTATAAATGGAGAAGGTTGGGTAGTGATTTCTGATCAGCAAAAGGTATTTAGATGAAATTTATTCCATTTTCCATCCTTTGCATAATCAATCATATACAAGTTTTTGAACTAATAATTCATTTCATTGACTAGGGACTTCTAAATGCAATTGCACAGCTATTACCGCAAGCTGAACACAGGATGCGTGCAAGACACATTTATGCGAATTGGAGGAAAAAGTTTTGGGGTCAAAAATTCCAAAGGAAGTTTTGGAGGTGTGCAAAGGCTTCTAACAGAGAAATGTTCAACTTCTGCAAAGCACTACTAGCACAAGATACACCTGAGGGAGCAAAAGATATGATGACCACAAATCCCATGCATTGGAGTAGAGCATGGTTTAGGATCGGTAGCAACTGTGATAGTGTAGACAATAACATGTGTGAGAGCTTCAACAATTGGATTCTTGCAGTCAGAGCACATCCCATCATAAGTATGTTTGAAGGCATAAGGTGTAAGACCTTGGTTAGGATCCAGCAAAACAAGTTCAAGTCAGATAGGTGGCAGGGTAGGATTTGTCCAAACATATTGAAGAAGGTTCACAAGTACATTGAGGAATCTGGAAAATGCTTAACAATATGGAATGGAAAGGATGGTTTTGAGGTGAAACATGAAGATAAAGGTACAAGGTTCATGTAGACCAAAGAACATGCTCTTGTAGGTATTGGCAGCTATCTGGCATCCCTTGCTGCCATGCAGTTTCTGCCCTTTTCTATCTATCGAAAGACATTGAGGACTACATTTCTGAATGTTATACAATAGAGCAGTACAACAAGACTTATGAGCATTGCTTGTTGCCAATGGAGTGTATGTCAAGCTGGCCCATATCTGGTCATGCAAGACCATCCCCACCTGGTTATGTGAAGATGCCAGGAAGGCCGAGAAAAGAGAGAAGAAGAGATCCTTCTGAGGCACGCAAAGGTACAAAATTATCTAAGGTGGGCACAAAGATGAGATGCACACTTTGTAGAAGTCATGAGCACAACGCTAGGAAATGCTCAATGAATCCAGATAAAGGAAAGAAAAACATCAGGAGGAAAAGAAAAGAAATTGAAGCATCATCTGCTACAAATACCTCAAAGTCTAATGTAAGCATGTACTTTGCATAATTGTTCTCATTGTTTTATTTCCTTCCTATTATTTACTGACAACAATTGTGATGGAAGGTTCATAAAAGACCAAGAAAAGCTAGATCTCAATGGGTGCCTCCAAGTGATTTGCAGTTGACGGCTACTACAATATTTCATGTAAGTAAATTCAGAAAGTTCAGCTCAAAACGTTACTTGCACCTTGACTTATATTTGTACCTCTACTCTTTGCATGCCAGACTGGAACACAATCTCAGGACACAACCATCAACTGAAGGAAACAACTAAGGAGGCTAGTGGAAGTAATGTCAGCTCCTGTGAACGACCACTAGTTAATGTCATCTTTTTATTGTCCTTAGTGAACTAGTTTGCCAGAACTGCTGTTGCCTGCTAGTTAATGTCGAGTGTTCAAGTGGACCTTTTTTCATCTTTTTGGTATGCATGTGTACTGTCGAATGATCATGAGACTCATGTTATGTTCTCATGTAAACATTATCAGATTTTTGGGATTTTTGTTTGCCCTTTATTGTGTTGTAAACATGTCTCATGCTGTGTTGCAAATCTCTGATCAAAATTCTGATGCAATACGGTGAACTAAAACTGAGATCCTTTTGACAATTACAATCCCTTCATCTATTATAAATCATGCGCTAGAACTACTGCTCAAAATAACCAGCATATGTTCTGCCATCGGTCATTGGTGAGAGTAGCTGCTACCTCAAACGGGCCAGACCGTCCACTTGCGTCGTGTCAAGTCTTGCCGAGTTGCATCTATGGATGCATGCATGCAAGCACGATATCATGTCATGTCGAGTGAGAGGGTGACAAACGCATGGATCTGCGAGTGTGACAGGGTGTCGAAGCAGAGCCAGGGTGAGATTTGAAGCCGATCGGGAGACTTACGTGCGAAAGACTCAAGCCGATAGGGAGACACGAGCGCGAAAGCCTCAGTGAGGCTCGATCAATGGGCTGGGCTCGACCGCTTCCAGGCGTGCTGAGCTGAGGACCTGACGTGGACAAACGCATCTGGCGACGTGGCTAAACTGAGTCAAAACCACCTTCATGCTATCAAAACAGGCATCTAAATCCAGGTTAGGGGGTTGAGTAAACCGGTATGAATAGTAAGGGGGGTTAAGTGAGCCAAAGTTTTGTATGAGGGGTTAAGTGGACAAAGTGAATTGTTTAGGGTAGTAAAGTGAACTTTTTCCTTTATATTTCACTATCAGTTAAGTTAGGGACACAAACAAATACAAGTATCTTATGGCATCTTTGTGATGGAACAAATCCATGTTATAAGGACCCTTCTATAGGAAATTGGTACTGCAGAAAATGTCTTGTAAACAGTACTGAGCATAGAGTTTCACAAGCGGCCTGATGCGAACCTCTATTTCCACAGCATATGTTACTATTTTTTTAAAGCCACATAGTGGACAATTATATGAGCAAATATTTTACTAATTTTAGTGTACAGTTCACCAGTAAGTGCAGATCAGGGCCATTGTCATTTCAGACAAGACTCGTGGTCTGCTAACAGCCAAAAAATGGAACATAGCAAACTTTCGACGAAGGCTATGAAAGTATATACCCAAGGAAGTATAAAGTTGACAGCTTGATTTGTAGAACCCCGAGATTGGACCAATTAGCAGTTCAAACCTACTCCAAATTTGCTACAGTGTTGAGGTAAGGGGGAGTGTTACAAACCAAATTTTGGAAGAGGTCCTCCCCAACGGATATACACCAGTTCACATTGTATAAATATACATCAAGTATCAATGAAAGATCAAATGAGTTCATTCTCTACTATTGTCCACTGTACACAAGATTCCACAACAGTTACCAGCCCTGAGCAACTAAAATAAATGAAGACGCCCAGGAAAAACTAAAATAAATAAAGATCAGTTATCGAAATGCATCTATAGCTCAATCAAATTGTTTGTTGACCATCAGATTTACAATGGTTCAAAAAAGAAGTCAAGTTTAGTGGCAACGTAATCAACCAAATGAGCAATAAGTTTGAATCAAATGTTGTATTTAGCCTAAAAAGATCAATTTTTGTATTTATGTGCAAGTATGAATTATATACTAATTAATAATTCTGTACATTATTTATATTTATGCCTTAATACCTTCAATTTCCTCATTGTAATATAAAAGGTAAATGACATTCTGTGTTGTACATATATAAATTGTGTGCTATTCGCAACCTTGGTTATTGACATTAGTTCTCCCTATGGACTACGGTGATTTGGCGGCGAAATCCCCTTCTTGTGCTTACATAAAAATCCGGCCATCCCACATGCACACGCACGGTTTCCTGAATCAAGTCGATGACATTTCAGTAGTCCTTCGAAATGTCACCCAATTCTCACTAAATCAAGTCAGCCATGTTAACTGATCACTCAATTCTATAGCCTTACCGAGTCCCCTCCACACTAATTTTCGTCCTCTCACTAGCAACTCTAGGCTCCATATGTACTCCTCGCCGAGGGACGCGCGGCGAGGGCTAGGAGAGTTTGGTGGGAAGAGAAGACCGACCGTTGGGCTTGAAGGGGATGGAGGAGAGTAGGAGGGGTGGTCCTCGACGTCGGCGTCAGGGGCGGCAGCGGCTCCTCCTCCGTGGGGGTGATGGCGGTGAGGGCTCCGGGGACGAATCGGCGTCGGCAGGAGGCGGTGGCGCGTCGGGATGGCTTCCGGAGGAGGCGGTGTCAGGAGGAGGCGGTGGCGCGTCGGGGCGGCGCCGGGAGGAGGCGGTGGCGCGTCGGGGTGGCGTCGGGAGGAGGCGGCGGCGCGTCGGGGCGGTGCCGGGAGGAGGCGGCGGCACGTCGGGGTGGCGTCGGGAGGAGGCGGCGGCGCGTCGGGGCTCGGGTGACTGAAGCGAACGAGGAAGGCAGCGCTAGGGTGAATAGAGGAACAAGGATGCAGCTAAGTGTTGGAGATAAATATAGGAGACGTATCAGTGCCAGTTCTATTTTCTAACCGGCACTGATACTAGTATTAGTGCCGGTTCTAGTTAGTAACTGGTACTGATCCTAGTATCAGTGCCGGTTATATTTACAACCGGCACTAATAGTTGAAGTATCAGTACCGGTTACTACATAGAACTGGCACCGATACAAGTTTTCCCAGCAAATTAATTCTTATAATGTGCTTTGTTGGACAAAATAAATGCTTTAATGTGCTTTGTTGAATATAAAATTATTTTTAATTCTAGAAAATTGCAAATAAATTTTATAAAATCTTTTTAACTTGTTTAATGTTTAAAAATAATTCTAGAAAATTTCAATATGCACTCGATATAAATTAAAGCATATTATTTCACCACCCATACATGTCCTTGATACAAAATAAAGCTTAACCTAAATATTATACAAAGTTCACCAAATACATGAAAGCTGCTTTCACTAAATGAT
The DNA here is from genome assembly GCF_958298935.1 of Phragmites australis. Lineage (NCBI taxonomy): Eukaryota > Viridiplantae > Streptophyta > Magnoliopsida > Poales > Poaceae > Phragmites > Phragmites australis. The sequence continues at coordinate 15,241,966 of NC_084941.1, read as the reverse complement.
TAATGCTTCGTTATGGTAGCGGCATATGTAGGTAGCTTCCGCAATGTCATCAATGAGAGGCAGTTCGATATTCTCTCCAAAAGGAGACAAGTCTTCGAATTTGTCGCAGTCTTCGTCATCGACAACATTCTCAACACCGACGTTTTTTCTTTTTCCTTGAAGAACCACGTGACGCTCCTCCTTGTTAGCTGGGTCCGAGTCTTTTACATAGAAGACTTGTGCAACATCGTTGATAAGCATGAATGGTTGTTCTCTGTATCCGACGAGTTTGAGGTCCACGGTAGTCATACCGTACTTGTCGACCTTGACTCCCCCTGGGAGTCTGACCCATTGGCACCGAAACAGAGGGACCGTCAACTCGCCATATTCAAGTTCCCAAATCTGCCCTATGAATCCATAGTAGGTCTCCCTGTTGCTAGCGTGGTCACAGGCATCAGTATGGACACCGCTATTTTGGTTAGCGCTCTTGTTGTCTTGTGCTCGTGTATAAAATGTATAGCCGTTAATCTCATATGCTTGGAATGTGCAAATCGTAGTTGACGGGCCATTTACCAGCAGTTCCAACAGAGCATCGTCGGTATCCTTACCCATCATGAGTTAACGTAACCAATTACCGAAATTATCTCTGTGCTCTTTTGCGATCCAATCATCTGACTTCGTTGAATTTGTGGAGCGTAGCATGCTCACATGCATTTTGACATACGGGATCACTACAACTGCCTGTTGCAGAACTGCGAAGTGTGCTTGAGTGAATGAAGCATGATCTTTGATATGGATTGAAGTATGACCTATCATCTCTTTCCCCTTTAGCCTCCCCTCATAGCGAGATATAGGCATACCAATCGCGTTCAGTTTCATATAGTCGATACAAAACTCAATGACCTCCTCCGTACTCCACCCTTGTCAATGCAACCTTTCGGATGACCTCGGTTACGAACATATTTCTTCAGAACCCCCATGAACCTTTCGAAAGGATACATCTGATACAGAAACACGGGGCCAAGGCTCTTTATCTCACCCATAATGTGAACAATTAGATGGGGCATTATATCAAAAAAGGTCGGAGGGAAAATAGTCTCAAACTGAGATATAGTATGGACCACGTCTTCCTGCAGCTTTGCCAGTTTGTTCGGATCAATGACCTTCTATGAAATTGCATTGAAGAATGAACACAACTTAATGATTGAGTCTCGGACCTTATCCGGTAGAATAACTCGAATTGCAATTGGAAGCATTTGCGTCATCATCACGTGACAATCATGAGACTTCATGCCAACTAACTTCGTATCTTTCATGTTTACAAAGCTCCTGATATTGGAGGAGTAACCGGTCGGAACTTTGACATAAAGCAAGCAACCACACAGGCGGATCTTCTCTTCCTTTCTCATAGTGTAGCAAGTTGTGGGAAGTTTCTTTTTGCCGTTGTCTAATTGTATGTAGTGTAGGTCCTTCCTGAGGTTCATTTCTTCCAGGTCCAGCCGTGCATTTAGTGTATCTTTTGTTTTGCCGGGTATATCTAGTAAGGTACCAATCAAGCTATCAAACACATTCTTCTCCACGTGCATGATGTCGATTGCGTGTCGGACCATAAGATACTTCCAATAAGGCAGCAACCAAAATATTGACATCTTTTTCCACATGGGAGCATTTTGCCCAGCCTGCATTTTTGTACTGCCTGGCCCCTTTCCAAGTACAACTCTAAGTGTCTTAACCATCTTAAATACCTGTTCTCCACTGCGAATCATTGTCCCATCGAAAGCTCTTTTATTCTTGCGGTATGGGTGATCCGGACGGAGGAACCTACGGTGACCCATGAAGATTAATTTCCGGCTGTTTTTTAGCCACCACCCCTCCGTTTCCTTCAAGCACTGAACACATCCATTGTACCCTTTTACAGTCTACCCTGATAGGTTACCAAGAGCAGGCCAATCTGAAATCATCACGAACAGCATCGCGCGTAGGGTGAAATTCTCGCGTTTGTACTCATCCCATACCCGTACGCCATCTTTCCACAGTACAAGAAGATCTTCCAACAATGGTTTGAGGTACACATCGATATTGTTGCCTGGTTGATTCGGCCCACTAATCAGCAGAAGCATCATAAGGTACTTTCGCTTCATGCACATCCAAGGTGGAAGGTTGTAGATACAGAGAGTCACAGGCCAAGTGCTATGAGTACTTCTCATGTTGCTAAAAGGATTCATACCATCCGTGCTCAACCCAAACCTTATATTCCTCACTTCATCTCTGAAATCCTTGTATTTCGAATCGAATGTCCTCCATTGCATGCCATCAACAGGGTGTCTAAGCATTCCATCTTTCTTGCGCTGTTCGGCGTGCCATCGCATCAGCTCGGCATTCGCTCTGTTAGCAAACAATCGCTTCAAACAGGGGATTATAGGGAAATACCAAACCACCTTAACAGGGGGTCTTTTCTTCTTTCTCTTGACCCCCACGCCATCGTTCTCGATATCATCAACGTTGCTCTTGTACCGTGGTGCATTGCAAACGCGACACGCTTCCAAGTCTGCATCCTCGCCGCGGAACAACATGCAGTCATTTCCACATGCATGTATTTTCTATACTTCCAATCCCAACTGGCAGTCAACCTGCTTGGCATGGTACGTGTTTTCGGGCAACACGTTCCCCTCTGGAAGCAATTCCCTCAAGAATTCTAACAATTCATTGAAACCCTTATCGGCCCAACCATTGCTAGCTTTCATTTGCATTTGTGTCAGCACCACATGCAACTTGCTGTGCTCATCTTTACAGTTCGGGTAAACTGGTGTTTTAGATTCCTCTATCATGCGCTGGTACTTTTGATGTTGTCTTTCAACGGTGAAGTCCCCCTCCCCATCGCACAACATTTGTTCTATGCATTCTTCATTGTTGCCAACAAAAGTGTCCCAATCATCGTTCTCGACAAAAGTATCTTCACATGCCGACATATTGAAGTCTTCGTTAGCCGTCGGATCGTTGCCTCCGTCTCCTTCGACTGTTGGTTGCCCTTCACGCCCAACATCTGCAAGTTCACCATGCTCAGTCCAACGGGTGTAGCCAGCCTTGAAACCCCTGCGAATCAAGTGTGCACGGATCTGCTCTATGTTTGAAAACTGCTTCTTATTTTTGCAGTCGACACACGGACAGCATATATAGTGCTCGTCACACTTCCTTTTTGGCTTATTGTACGTCGCGGCAGCCCTCAAAAAAGCCTCGATGCCAACAATGAACTCTGGCCCTCGTTCCTTGTACATCGATGACCGGTCTATCTTCAAATCATTATAATTAAACACATTAGACTTATAATCATTAAACATTTCAAAATCTAGAACATATTCATCGAATTACCTCGCATCTTGATTGGTCCCTATTTGAGGGCCCATCTCCTTCCGGTACTTGGGCCGGGTCGGGGGACCCACCTTCCAAAGGCTACCGAGTACGATTGCGACTCGTGGGTGGACGTGCCATCCCTACAACACAGTATTTTATCAACTGTACATGTTAAATTCACTATGTTGATTAATTAACATAGGAAATCCACTAGATTATTACTAAAATTCATGACTTTAAAAATATACGCAATCCACATACTAAAAAATTAGAGCTAGATTTTAGGGACATTTTGCAAATACCGCCCTGATTTTTTATTCTTTGAATGCCACTCGAATGACAGTTCTAGCAGTATTTTTGCAATTTTTGAATGGCAATAATGGTTCAAAAAGTGGCAAATTTGCAATTGTCCCTAGATTTTAATGTAGGCACCCAACTCTATTTACATGTGACTTTTAATCTACTCGATAAATCATCTACAATGATAAAATTACGATCTTTGTCTAATTTATATGGATATTTGAGCTCTTACTCATTCCAAATTTCAACACCAACTCACAACCACCTAAATTCAAAACTAGAGCAATCTAGCAACTAAAATCCAACTAAGAATCAAATGTAGAACATCTCTATACATCCAACAGCGACGAAGTTGCAAACTTTACCTAAATTAGATCTCAACTACATCTCTAAATCCATAACCATGGAACAAGCACCATGCATCATCAACCCTAGAGCAATCTTCCAAGTAATCTATCAAAAATGAAATATAGATCATCTCACTAACCTTAAAATAGTTGACTCCTCAAAATTTTGAAGGCTCCCATGCAAAAAAAACCTTGAATCGCAAAAAAAATGGCAAGGAGGCACTGTAACACTGGGCTGCGGCGGCGGCGGCTCTGTTCTAGGTCGAGATGGGGAAGAAGATGGGCTAAATATACTGTAGGATGCTATCAGTGCCGGTTTAAAGAGGAACCGGCACTGAAACACGACTATCAGTGCCGGTTTATGGTTAGAACCGGCACTGATACATCAGTGCCGGTTCTTAACTCCAGGCCCTCGATCGCGGGCGGGAGTTTTAGAACCGGCACTGATACCACTTTCAGTACCGTGTTCCTTTGAACCGGCATTGAAGGTGGCGGCTATTTTGTGGGGTTCTGTTGTAGTGAGAACAACACCAAATGGAGCAATAGGTAACAAAATTCATTGGTAATTGAAGTTAGGTAATAAAAAATCATCACACGGGAGTATTTTAGGTAATAAACTCAAAGCTATTTAATGTGGTGTAGACACTTATATCTCCATTCAGATTCTAAATTATGTCTAGTGTGGTTTATACACTTCTATCTCCAGTCCAATTTGTAATCAGACAAACCTCAAGTTTAGAAAGATGTTATTTGAGTCAAGTACAAAATACAAACTATCTTCCTACCTCCCTTTCTCACTTCCTCCCTGATGAATACCTGTTCTTCGCAAGAAAATGGACTTGGATTGAAAATGGAGGGAGTAATTCAGATTCTATCTATCTAAAATATGGTTTAGACTCTTTTATCTCTGGTCCAATTTGTAAGCAGGCAAATCTCAAGTTAAGAAAGGTCCAGACTTGTGTCCTCTTCATCTCCCATCTGCAGCATTACCTCATGGACACAGTCACAAGACCCCATTTACCTATCTCTCTTAAGTCAATATCAATGTCAATGTAGTGCCAGTGGCCGGGGATCAAGCACACTGAACAATGATCCAGACTTGTTTGATGAAGGGCTTACCAGTGGCCGGGGATAGAGGAAAGGTGAACCTTGAGGGAGGTTTCTAGGAGGGGAGACGTCAGGAGGGGGCCGCCATGAGGGAAGTCACCGGGAGGGATGACGCTGGGAGGGAGGCCGCTGGGAGGGAGGATGCTAGGAGGGAGGACGTCGGGAGGGAGGTTGCTAGGAGAGAGGATGCCAGGAGGGAGGGGTCCACCAGGGAGGGAAGTCACCTTGAGGGGGTCCATCGGGGAGGAGCACGGTTGTCGGGGAGGTTGCCAGGAGAAGCGCGAGAGAAGGAGTCAACTAGGGTTTAGGAATAAACTGGGTGGCAGTGCGGGTTGAACGGAGTTTATACCCTCGTTTGTACAGATGGGTCATAAGGTAGAGCCATCTGTATTAACATTAGTATAGATGGCTATTTATAAAGAACTATATGTACTTAAATTATAGTTACAGACGGCTCATTGTACATAACCATCTATGCTGATATTAATACAGATGGTTCATTAGATATTGCAAAATATAGGTACATAACAATCGAGTTACATCATACAACTTTAACAATCAGCCCTTCTTGATGCCATCTCCAAGAGGGTACTTATCAAATTGATTGTACTCTTCTTTCTCCACAACATTATCAACTTCGATAATCCTTCTTTTTCCCTAAAGGACTATGTGAAGCTTTCGATTTGCTGGGTCCTGCACATAGAAGACCTGGACAAATTGCTTGGTGAGTACAAATGGTTTGTCTTTGTATGCGGCATGTTTGAGGTCGACAATAGTCATTTCATACTTGTCTACCTTAACACTTGAGAGTGCGACCCAATGGCACCGAAAAAGGGGGATCTTGAAACGTACTAGTCGAGTTCCTAAGTCTCCTCTATGTACCCATAGTATACACAGACCCCACATTTGTCCTGTAAGGCATCTATGCGCACAACATTGTTTTGTAACGTGCTCTGGTATAAAAGTTGTCATGACTATGTGACTTGGCCATTTTGCCAACTAGCCAATATTTTCCTCCGTTGAACTTTTATTATTGACTCATGCTGCCAACCAGTTGTTGAAGCTGCAGTTGTGCTGTTTTGTAATCCAAGAATCCATACAGCCTAGATTCTCTTTGGGTAGCACATCCTTATGCATGTCTATATATGGGGATCCTTCGGTCATATGTTGCAAGACCATGAAACGAGCTTTAGATAACGTGGCAAAGTCAGGAATGATTGATTTCCTACCTATGGTCCCCTTTCCATCCAATCTCCCCACATGGCCAGACATGGGCACACCTATTGGTTTGAGCTACTCCATGTAATCGATGTAGAACTTGAATACCTCTTTGGTTTTGTAACCTTGGACGATGCTGCACTCCGGAAAAGATCGATTCCATACATACTTCTTTAAAATTCCCATGTACATCTCAAATGGGTACATCTGACATAGGAATACTGGGCCGCATATCTTTATCTCTCTCACGAGGTGAATGATAACATGTACCATGATATCAAAAAACAATGGAGGAAAGTATATCCCAAGATAACGTAGTGTCTTCACCATATCGGCCTGTAAAACACAAAGTACTTCGGGATCGATGACCTTCTGAGTAATTGTGTTAAATAACTAACATAGCCTGGTGATTGTATCTTAGAGATAGGTCGGCTGGATATTTCGGATTGCAACAGGAAACATTTGTGTCATCAACACATGGCAATCATGGCAATTTATGCCAACTAGTTTCGAATCTTGCAGCGAAACAAGTTTGAAGATGTTGGCGGAGTAATCGGACAGAACTTTTACACCATGCAAGCACTTGCATAGTTCAGTTCTCTCAGCCTTTTTCAGATTATAGCAGGCAGGAGGAAGCCTCATTCTACCTTTTTTCGACGGCTCAGGCGCCAATTCAGGTTGACCTTCAAATCAACCAAGTCAAGCCTTGTGTTGAGGCTGTCCTTCGTCCTTCATGGAATATTAAGTAAAAGACCAACCAAGCTTTCATACACATTCTTCTCTACATGCATGACGTCGATGCAATGGCGAACTTCAAGGTGCTTCCAATACGGTAGCTCTCACAATAGTACCCTTAGATTTTTTTATTCCGCTTTCCAAAGACAACATCGAGATCTTCAACCACATTGTAACACCCTAATTTTCAAATTTTTGAAAATAGTAATAATTTATGTTTTCTTTAGAATTAGTGTGTTCTTTTTCTTCTCAAAATCCTAGGTGGAAAACTTATTTTCTAAATTAAATAATTAACTTAGGCTATATTAAACTTTTGATGCATGCATGATGGAGTAGATGCATTATAGTTTTATTGTGCGAAAAATGATTTTTGAAAACCTCGAGGTGTGTTGTTTGATTTTTGGAAGAATTTGAAAAGTTCTTGCATCAAAAAAATCAATTCCCTTCTCCTTGGGCCTAATCTTTTCCTCTCCTTTCTTTTTCTCCTTTTCCTACCAACCCATTATCCCTTTTTCCGTGTGACCTAGCCCATCCCCCCCTCCTTCTCCTCCCCGTCTGAGTTGCTGCTCGACAGCACAATCCCGCGCCTACCACCTGCCTGGGTGGGCCAAGGCCAGGCCAGGCAATTTTGCGCCCGCCGCTACGCAAAGGCGCTTGGCCAAATCTCACCTCTGCTTTGTCTCGTTTCACCGTCGTAGGAGGCTGCCAAGTAAGCCCTACGCTGTCTTCCTCCTCGCGTCCGAGCGAGACTCGCACCACACCCGACTCAGATATGACCGCTGCCTCCTTATCCAAGCCGTATCCCAACGAACCCACAACCGAATCTTCTCGCCCTACACGTGTACATCTGCCTATATAACTGCGAGCCCCCCCTCCTTCGATCTGCTTTTCCTCGAACCGAGCCTCCTCTAGCTCTAGTCGCCGCTGCCATTTTTTCCGTTGTGTCAAGCTCCACCATCCACCGCGCTCGCCCGCTGCTTCTCCTCCCTAACTGAGCACAACATCGGGACTGCGTGCTCATGAGGAGCCGATTCCGCCACTCCCCTACATGTCTCAGTCACCAGAGCTCCTTCCCCGATGCGTCCTGTGCACTGTTGCCTCCTCCACCGCCGTCGACTAACTTCCCGAACCGTGCCGTCCAAGGTAAGCTATCAAACGGGTTTGTCATCCACTCCTCTCTCCCCTCCGCCACTCGCCGTCGTCCCTTGTGCCCAGCGACGACATTTTCACCCTCACCGGTGAGTTTTCCACCGTAGTTCCCCTCCCACCACCGTACCCTATTTGCCACCGGCCGGTTAATCCCCTCCTTCCACTCTCCCTGCTCGATCTATAACTGATGGTCTAGATTAGATTCAGAATACCCCTTCGCCGAGCCACTCAAATATCGCCACATGTCACCTTCTTTAATCCAGTCAGCCACCATTGCCACCTCACTGCCCACGTAAGCCTGCCGCCTCAGCCTCAGAGCCCTTGTGTCATGCCACATCACCATAGCTTTACCGAGTCAGCTTTTTGAATTATTTTAAATCAGGAAAAGTGGCACTTTTGCACTTAGCCCCTAGACTTTCCTATATTTACCATAAAGCCCCTGTCTTTTTATAGTTTAGTCCTTAAACTTCCAATGTTTGCAAATAGGTCCCTCTATTTTTACAAAAAGGCCCCTATCCTCTCCTTTTAATTCAAAACAAGTCCTTTTAATTTCCAGATTTAGTCCAAAACTTTTTTTTAGCATAACATTCTCATTTTAGCTTCGTTTTAGGTGATTTTTGCGCTCTCACGTTCGTAGTAGAGTGTACTATCTTTTAGTACCCATTTCATAGATGTTAGCTATTGCTTGCTGTACTGTTCTTAGCTAGTTTTGTGTCTGCTTTTTTGGTGTGTTCCAAGAGCAGACGAAGAGCAGTTCATGAATCTCTAGGACCAAGCCTTTGAAAAGTCTGAGTAGCAAGTTGGAAGAGGATGGTTTCCTTCAACATTTTGATCCAAGTTTTCAAATGCCTTATTTATTTAAAACATGCATGCTATTAATTTTGAATCTCATTTACTTATAGTATCATGTCCCATATATTCCTTGTCGCCTAGCTATCGTAGTGGTTTAATGGTAGTTTATGCTTAGCTTTGCACAAGGGTATGGATGATTAATGAACTATGCAACTATGAGTTGGGAAATATGGTAACTTGTCTGGCAACATGGAACTTAGGGATGTCGAGTAGAAGGTTGGTTGATGATGGTGCGTGAGGCACAAGTGTGTGAAACACTTTGGTGGGTGCTAGTGTTTGCTCGGTGTCTTAAGGTCCGGTTCATGGAGTGACAACCCAAGAATTATCATCCATCCATGAGGCTTACATGGGTATGGCCTGGCTTAGTAATTAGTGGATCCTCAGTACAAAATGAGCCACTGGTGGTGTAGTGGAAGGGAAGAGTCATTCTTTTCGGAGCTAAAAGGCACATGAGGGGGCTTCTTGGTGGTGTGACTCCACTTTGATGGTGGTAAAACCTTAGCAGGCTTATTCTTGTTGGGAGGATGCTTTGTAACATCCTTGTAGTGATCTCCAGGCGACACACCACTGGCGTGTGTTAAGTGTTTGCGCAACACGGCAATAAGGAAATCACGACTGATGGGGAAAGCTGAACAACCTTTATAGAGTGTACAATCTGATATATCAGCCATGCTCACGGTCATGAGAGACTTGGATCCTCACACGATTAGTTGGTTTGCTTTAGTTGTATTGGTTGGTTACATGTGAAGGGTAAATGTCAGTGGATGGTTCTTGGTTACCTGTGATGGGTATCAAGTTGGTTGGTTTGGGAACCTAATGTGGAATTCAGGTAGTTGGGAAACTTGTGGAGATATTTCTAGGAGTTAGGAGTTTAGTGATGGTTCACATAGATAAATAGGTTGCTTTTATAACTCTTTTTTTACTATAGCATAGTTGGCATTTATGCAAAGTTACCTATTATACCCTATTCCTTTAATCAAGCTTGTATGTCATATAGTTCCCACACTTGTGGAGTACGATATGTACTAACACTTGCTATTTCCGTGCATCAAACCACTGCTTAGACAATGAAGACATTGAAGGAGAACCCGACTTCTACATCGATGAAGATGAAGATTGCTAGGCTGGTGGATCCCCCGGTCAATTGCCTATGGAAGATGGGAGCTTCGCTGTGTTTAGTTTGTGTGCTTTAGTTAAAGACTTCGAGGTCTATCTATTTTGTTTAAGTTAAATCTTGTAATAATGGCATTGTGTGTGATACACTGATGAAGTCGCTGCATGTATGAAACTTGATCCTGGCATACATATGGTTTGCATCTAGTTTTTTCCCTTAATAAAACTCGGTGTGACAGAGGTTGCATCAGAGCCGTGATGACCGTAGGTTATGAGCCTAATTAGAATGGTCAAGTCTTAAGGATTATTTTTGTTAAGAAAACTATTTTCGAAAAACTCTGCCTTGGCTTTTCTGTGCTTTTCTTGGCTTATTCTGTTTAAACCCTGTTATTGAGTCTCCATGTTCTTTCCAAAATGTTGTAGATGGCCCAGACCTATCTGATTGCACGCAGGAGCACTGGTGATCATCTCCCTGCTTGACCGTTGACCCTGACCTGTGCTATGGCTTTTGCACGGCCGCAACCGCCTCATGTTCAGCATTGCAACCGTGTCTACCACTCCAATGGACGCCACGAAGGATGGTTCCCCACCAAGCTTTGGGAGATACTTCACTATCTGGGATCTAAGAAGGCACCTGAGTATGCAGGAGTAAAGACTGAGTACGCTGATGCTCGTCATGAGCGGAAAGTCGAAGTGGTTGTTGGAGCAAGAGTTTGTCTTGCCCCAGTAAGTACAGCGAGAGTTTCTTCTAAGGAGGAGACTCAAACTTAGAGACGAAATTTAAGAGGAAGGAACACCACGAATGTATTAATGGTACAAAAAATGGGTCGATCTGGGGGAGTGTCACGGCGTGACTAGCTATTCTATCACCTCTGTGTCCTTTTTGTCGTTTAGCTCGTTTGTCTTGCCCAGATGACCAGGGCTCCTATTTATAGGGCCATACATAGCTTGGCGTACAAGTTTATCACAATGTATAAATATCTAGGATCTGACCGAATTACTAGGCCTTATTACGGATAACTACTTTCTACCCTATCTGGGAGATAAATATCCAATGTAGTAACTATCATGGTGCCTGCCCTCTGAAGGCAGCAAGCCGATCACCAATTGCGGCCCGGCGCCATACTGTCAGGGGTGTCATAGCCTCCATTACGCCGGGGTGTCAGAGCAGCGTCCACCATACTAGGCATTTAATGCCAGTCACTTCCTTGAAGACAAAGCATGACCACTGCTCCCCTTCTTGATGGAGCTGGAGTGCCCGATCTTTTGGTGAGAGGGATAACTTTGATTTGTGGAGGAGGTGATTCTCGCGATCCGACTACGAACAAACAGGTCGTGGCGCCTTAGCAATCACTGAACCAACTCCAAATGGTTATTGACCTTGCTGGTGGCAAGATCAACCTGAACACGAGGTTCTATTCCTGCAAGCAATCGAAGAACAAGCAAGAACAAGATGAAGGCAAAACTGAATATCAATCGCTCACGAATTGGGGTTCACAATGGCTGTCCACAGGTGGCCGCTGAGCACAACTGCAGCACAGGATGTTTGCACAATAGCTAAACTTATCAAAGAAAACCCAAGCAAAAGAGGGGGCGCAGCCCCTGGCTAAATAGGGGGAGGAGGCGTGAGGAAGGTAGGCGCCCAGCCTGCCCACAAGGCAGGGAATAGGCGCCCAAACAGCCACACGCCATCTCCTTGATCCCCTTTCCTGATTTAGGTGGCGCAGCACCTTCCTGGTTATTTCTTGACAAAACTAAAAACACATAGGTGGCCAGCACCTAGACATTATTCTGGGCAGGTTCATCATGAGCATAGATGGCGCATGCACTTAGGAAACTTCTGGTCCTTCATTCTTCAAAATCATCACGAAGTTTAATTCACGTGCACGAGCTCGAGTGAGTGGTCCTGGTGGCGCCTGTGCTGGTTCAGTTGGAGTAGCCATTCCCGTGTCGGGGTTGATGTCCTCATCATCCTCCCCTTCTTGAATCGAAGTCGTCCTCGACGGCAGCTCCTCATCCTCGCCCGCATATGGTTTCAAATCTGCAACATTAAAACTAGAGGAAACACCATATTCTGCAGGCAGGTCAAGTATATAAGCATTATCATTAATTTTCTTTAACACCTTGAAGGGACCAGCAGCACGTGGCATCAGCTTAGACCTGCGCAAAGTAGGAAAGCGATCCTTGCGCAAATGCAACCAAACCAAGTCACCAGGTTCAAAAGTAACAAGTTTACGTCCTTTACTACCAACAGCCTGATTTTTAGCTTTAGTGTGCGCAATGTTCTGCTGCGTTTGCTCATGGATGTCCAACATTTGTTTAACACGTGCAACATCATCTACATGTTGGGCGTCCAAAGGATCAAAGGACAGCAAGTCAATTGGCGCCCGTGGAATGTAACCATAGACAACCTGAAAAGGGCACATTTTTGTGGAGGAATGTGTAGCACGATTGTAAGCAAACTCGACATGGGGCAAGCAATCCTCCCAAAGTTTCAGATTCTTGTCTAACACAGCCCTAAGCATGGTAGATAAGGTTCTGTTCACAACCTCAGTTTGCCCATCTGTTTGTGGGTGACAAGTGGTGCTGAAAAGCAATTTAGTTCCTAGTTTATTCCAAAGAGATCTCCAAAAATGACTTAGGAACTTAGCATCGCGATCTGAGACTATTGTATTTGGAACACCATGTAAACGAATAATCTCACGAAAGAACAATTCAGCAACGCTGCTAGCATCATCAGTTTTATGACATGGTATGAAGTGAGCCATTTTAGAGAATCGATCAACAACCACAAAGATACTATCCCTCCCCTTCTTAGTTCGAGGTAAGCCCAAAACAAAATCCATAGAAATATCGAGCCAAGGAGAAGTAGGGACAGGTAACGGCATATACAAACCATGGTTGTTCAGGTGTGACTTAGCTTTCTGGCACGTGGTGCAGCGTGCAACAAAGCGCTCCACGTCGTGGCGCATCTGGGGCCAAAAGAAGTGTGCGGCCAGAATCTCCTGTGTCTTGTAAACGCCAAAGTGTCCCATGAGGCCGCCACCATGCGCTTCCTGCAACAGCAAAAGACGAACCGAGCTTGCTGGAATACATAGCTTGTTAGCGCGGAACAAGAACCCATCGTTTACATGGAATTTACCCCATGGTTTACCATCCTTGCAATGCATCATGATGGCCTTAAAATCAGGATCATCGGCGTATTGTTCTTTCACAGTTTGTAAGCCAAAAAATTTAAAGTCTAACTAGGACAGCATGGTGTATCTACGCGACAAAGCATCAGCAATAATGTTGTCTTTCCCGTTCTTGTGTTTGATGATGTAAGGAAAAGACTCTATGAATTCTACCCACTTAGCATGTCGACGGTTCAGATTGGTTTGGCTACGAATATGTTTTAAAGCCTCATGATCAGAATGAATAATAAACTCGCGAGGCCATAAATAATGCTGCCAAGTTTGTAGAGTGCGAACCAAAGCGAAAAGTTCTTTGTCATAAGTTGAATAATTCAGACTAGCACCGCTTAATTTTTCGCTAAAGTAAGCCACTGGTTTTCCCTCTTGAAGCAAAACACCGCCCAACCCAATACCACTAGCATCGCATTCAAGTTCAAACATCTTATTGAAATCAGGAAGCTGTAGTAAGGGGGCATGTGTCAATTTATCTTTTAGGATGGTGAATGCCTCTTCTTGTGCCGTACCCCAGGAGAAAGGAATGCCCTTTTTGGTGAGCTCATGCAACGGGGCGGCAATGGAGCTGAAATCACGCACAAACCGTCGGTAGAATCCTGCAAGCCCAAGAAAACTCCGAATCTGCGTAACTGTCGTCGGCGTGGGCCAGCTCTGGATGGCGTCAATCTTGCTGCTGTCCACCTCAATGCCCTGTGGAGTAACAACATAGCCAAGAAACGACACACGTTGTGTGCAGAAGTTGCACTTTTCCAAGTTACCAAATAAACGGGCAGCGCGCAAAGCATCAAAAACAGCACGCAAATGTTCCAAATGCTCTTCCATATACTTGCTGTAAATCAGAATATCGTCAAAATAAACAACCACAAACAGTCCTATGAACGGCCTCAAAACTTCATTCATTAAGCGCATAAATGTGCTGGGAGCATTAGTCAATCCAAACGGCATAACTAACCATTCATATAAGCCAAATTTTGTTTTAAATGCCGTTTTCCATTCATCCCCAAGTTTCATTCTAATCTGGTGGTACCCGCTACGCAAATCGACCTTGGAGAATATAACAGCACCGCTAAGCTTATCAAGCATATCATCAAGGCGAGGTGTAGGATAGCGATAACGAATCGTGATATTGTTAATCGCGCGACAATCTACGCACATGCGCTAGGTACCATCCTTCTTTGGAACAAGTAAAACAGGAACAGAGCAAGGGCTAAGAGACTCACGAATGTAGCCCTTATCAAGTAACGCTTGGACTTGGCGCTGAATCTCCTTTGTTTCAGCGGGATTGGTACGGTACGGGGCGCGGTTGGGAAGCTGGGCGCCTGGGATGAGGTCGATCTGGTGCTCAATGCCGCAAATGGGAGGAAGACCTGGTGGTAACTCCTTCGGAAACACATCGGCATAGTCCTGCAAAAGCGAGCGTGTTACCTTGAGTTTGCCGCCCTGGTTTAGCCATTGAATATGGTAGGGGTGTGGGTGTGGGCGCGTTGAGAGAAACAACTTCTCCACCAGATCCGTGCTTGCCAAGTTGTTGCAGCTGCCGCCGTCAATAATGATGCGAACAGATCGTTCTTGCACAACGCCTTTGGTGTGGAACAAGGTGTGGCGCTGGTTCTGCTCTGGTTGTGCAACCTGCGTGCTGAGAACGCGCTGCACAACAAGACTCTCATACTTGTCGGCGTCAGTGGCAGCCACATGTTCTTCTTCGGTTCCTGCAACGTCAGTGGCAAGCATAGCATATATGGTTTCTTCGGAATCACTAGCTGAAGAATACTCACCATTGTCACGTATAATCAGCGTGCGCTTGTTGGGGCAGTCCCGTATCACGTGACCAAAACCTTTGCAGCGATGGCATTGAATGTCCTTGGTGCGTCCAGAGGAAGAGGCGCCCTTTGTTGCTTGATGTGGCGCTGGAGTTTTTGCTGCTGCCTTGTCACTCGGAGTGCCGCTAGGTGGAGATGGCGCTGCTGGGTGTGACACGGCCACAGGCTTAGGGGCTGAGTGGAACGACGTGGTGCGACCTGCAAAAGAGTTAGCATGTGTCCTCGTGTGTCGTCCCTGCACTTCACGTTCAGCTTTGCAAGCAAGATGGAACAAACGAGTAATATTATTGTACTCCTTATAATCAAGCACATCCTGAATTTCACGGTTTAAACCACCCAAAAAATGTGCCATAGCAGCATCATTGTTCTCAACTAAACCACAACGAAGCATACCAGTTTGCAGCTCCTGATAGTACTCTTCAACAGAGTTTGTACCTTGCCTTAAACGCTGTAGTTTATTAAGCATATCGCGAGCATAATATGAGGGAACAAATCTGTGGCGCATGAGAACTTTTAAAGCATCCCAAGTGGTAGGAATTTCAGTGGGATGTTTGCTGCCATGTTCGCGCCACCAAATAGAAGCAAAATGGGTAAACTCACTAGTAGCAGCTCTAACTTGATGTTGTGCAGGAAAAGCATGACATGCAAATTTTTGATCAACAGCAAGTTCCCACTCAAGATAAGCATCAGGATCATATTTACCATTGAATTCAGGTATAGTGAGTTTAATTTTAGAGAAAGAATCATCCTGGTTACGTACCACATGACGAGGTCCTCGCCGGCGACGACGGTCCTGAGCGTCATGCTCGGTGTCGCCACCATAATCAGTGTCGCCCTGTACCTCACCAAGCTGCTGGGACAACTCCTCAAGCCGTGTCATGATGGTGTCGAGGCTGGTGTTGGTGGTGGCTTGGGCGGTTTTTAATTCCTGGAGCGCCGAACCGGCTTCAATTTGTGCTGTTTCAAGCTGACCAAGGCGCTCGTTGGTGACGTGAATGTCTTCAGCGAGGCCATCAACTTGGAGGCGCATTTGTCGCTCAAAATGCTGTATGATGCGCTTGGTACGAGGGGACTGTGGCATGGCGATCGCATCAGCTTGATCCCCCGAGGATCCTGCCATTGTTAGTGCAAAGAACAAGAGAACAAGGAACAAAATAGTATGTCCTACAGCTAGTGGAATGGGTTGCTGAACAGGGCGCTCAAACTAAAACCGTTATCAAGTTCTTACCCGTTCTTACCAAGCCAGCAGGGGTGACCTGCAACCAGCGGTGCAACCGATGAAGCTTGGATAGAGCGATTGCCAGAGGACACAACCTGCACGCTGTAGGGATTTGTGGAGCTATAGGAAAGTTTTACGTGGGAGCAAGGATTAGCACAATCAATCAGCAAATGCAAAGTTGAATAAGAGTGCAAACACGTAGCAAATGCTGCTGGAACCAAGTGAAAAACTGAACAGAATAGAGGCAAAGGAGGCGCGCAAAGGTGGAGAGGGCGCACCAAATCCCTGAACTAGGAAGGGGGCGCACAAGCTAGGATGTTGCTGCCTTCCAAAATTGAAGAGCCTGAATTAGAAAGCTAGGGCGCACCAAATATGGAGGTTCTGCTTGCCAAAAACAAAGATGCTGGATGAAGATATGGGGCGCACCAAATCGATTGCACTTCTTACACTTTCCCTTTTTTTTTTGATTCTGCACCGTGCCTTTTCTTCTGTCCTTTTTTTTTTTTTTGATAACCAGATCAGGCGCCCCAAAATTTCCAAGCAGAAATGATCAAAACTTGCCAAAACGAAACCAGCAGGGGGGCGCACAAGATATGCTTTCCAAAACGAACCAAGCACAAATGGCAGGAAACCAACAGCAGCAATTAACTTCCAAAACAAGGAGGGGGGGGGGGGGAAACGCACCAGATTTGGTGGGATGGTTCTGATCTGGGCGGAACAGGGGGAGGGAAGAACGTGGTATGGATGAATGAAAGAAGAACGGCGGTGAACAGTGGAGACACGGAGCGACCAGCAACAAGTGACGCAAATGCACGCAAATTCAACAACACAAGATTACTGAATGAAAGTGCAAGGCCAAATGGTTCGGGGACAAGGTTCTAACCTGAATTTTTTTTTTTGTAGCTTTTCTGGTGGACGATAGGACGATGAACAACTCTCAAACTAAAGGGATAAAACTCGATAAAACTCACCGATCAACCTGTAATCTGATACCACTTGATGGAGCTGGAGTGCCCGATCTTTCGGTGAGAGGGATAACTTCGATTTGTGGAGGAGGTGACTCTCGCGATCCAACTACGAACGAACAGGTCGTGGCGCCTTAGCAATCGCTGAACCAACTCCAAATGGTTATTGACCTTGCTGGTGGCAAGATCAACCTGAACACGGGGTTCTATTCCTGCAAGCAATCGAAGAACAAGCAAGAACAAGATGAAGGCAAAACTGAATATCAATCGCTCACGAATTGGGGTTCACAATGGCTGTCCACAGGTGGCCGCTGAGCACAACTGCAGCACGGGACGTTTGCACGATGGCTAAACTTATCAAAGAAAACCCAAGCAAAAGAGGGGGCGCAGCCCCTGGCTAAATAGGGGGAGGAGGCGTGAGGAAGGTAGGCGCCCAGCCTGCCCACAAGGCAGGGAATAGGCGCCCAAACAGCCACACGCCATCTCCTTGATCCCCTTTCCTGATTTAGGTGGCGCAGCACCTTCCTGGTTATTTCTTGACAAAACTAAAAACACATAGGTGGCCAGCACCTAGACATTATTCTGGGCAGGTTCATCATGAGCATAGATGGCGCATGCACTTAGGAAACTTCTGGTCCTTCATTCTTCAAAATCATCACGAAGTTTAATTCACGTGCACGAGCTCGAGTGAGTGGTCCTGGTGGCGCCTATGCTGGTTCAGTTGGAGTAGCCATTCCCGTGTCGGGGTTGATGTCCTCATCACTTCTGGCATATCTTTCCTTAGGCCTGATGACTCACCCTGTAGCCTCTGGGAAGTCAACCCGAGCAATTGTAGACGGGGGCCTCGGGAGGCATTGCTCTGGGAGGTGAAGGCTTCGAGAGGCAGAACTCCAGAAGGCCAGGGCTTCGGGAGGCCGAGGCTTCAGCGGACCAAGGCTTCGGGAGACTGAGGTTTCGCAGGGCCAGGCTTCGGGAGGCTGAGCCTTCGGGAGGCCAGGCTGGTTAAGCGAAGGGAAGGCTTCACAGGTACGAAGAGGTACCGCGAAGGAGCCGGATGGCTTCAGAGGTCAAGCCTTTAGCTGAGGGTCCAAAGATCAAGGCTTCGGAGGGACCTGGATAGTAATCTTCAACCATTATACTCAAGCTGGTTTATTTTCCCCCATGTACCCCCTTGAGGCAAGGCCCAAGGCTGATGGCGTACTGGTAGTGGCGATCTGCTCCGGAGTTTATTGGAGCTGGCATGCGCGGTGTGGGACCTTGGGCCAGAGGGGTGTCAATGGATGTGGTGTACTCCGGGGTCCATGCTGAGGCTGATACAGGCTATTTGGATTCCTTCGGTAGTGGTTCTTCTTGCCTTTTGAGGTCACCAGAGTAGAGATTACATGTAGGATCGGGAGACCCTACGCGTTTGCCTGGTAGGATGAAATGTGCCACTACCACGTTCTGACTGGACAATGCGGGGGGTTCGTTTAGGGTCTTGTGCCCATGCCCTTGTCACAGGCCAAAAGGAGTCTTGATTATTAATGTGACGGGACGTCCGTGCGAGAAAACGAGGCATTCGTCATGGAGCACTGCCACGTGCTGGCAGAACGATCGGGGTATGTCCACGATCCCCTCAGGCATTCAATGGGGGACACCGATGCATTGGTTCCGCTTCATCTCCCAAGCTTACGTGGCTGCTTGGCCCAGGTATAATGCTGGGGTCACCCGGCTGGATTCTTGATAGCCCTACAAGTGAGCAGTTAACCTTGACTTGAGTATGGCGTTGTCTTCCTCCTTATCCTCTTCGGAGATGTCGATGATCTCGACGTCTTTTTCGGGAGCCGGACCATTTCAGTCGTCGATGGAGGCGCCGGTGGAAACGCTGCTTCCATCTTCGTGGGGGAGGCGGCTGCCTACCGCTCTGGCCCGACCCTTGGATTGGGAGGCTACGCCCATCAAGATCATCGATATCTCTGACAACAATGAGGAGACTGACTGAGATCCCCGGCGGGGGGAGAGCGATGAGGAGAAGCAGGCGTCTACGGAGATAACGGTGACTTTGACGGTGAAGGAGGCTGAGAAGGCGAGAGAGAAGGCCCCGCTGGTGACCTCCTTAGACTTTCTTCGTCCTCTGATAGCTCGGGAGCCGGCTACTATATCGGATTCCGCAGCGGTAGGCCGTAGATGAGGCGCATACGCTGCCCCATGGGTGGCCCCTACCAGGACCCGTAGGAGGTGAAGGTAATCTTTGGAGGGATTCATTGGTCAAGTCGTGAGGCATTCATGTCTCACGGTCGACCATGGCCTTGCTGTGGGCCCATGGCTTGACTTAGTTACCTTGTACTCTTTCTCACCCTGGTTTGCTCTGTCGGGGTCTATCTTCTTTGTAGGAATCTCTATATTGTTGCTTTTGTACGTGTCCTCTGGATGTACTAGTTGTTTAATAATATAATATGGACCTTTAGGGATGGTTGTGTCTCTTTCTGTATCGGTGTGCAAGGGGATCTTTCGAACGTGTAACCGTATGTGTGTGTGCCTTCGTGCCTTCGAGCCATGCTTCTTTGTCCCCTTCGTAGGCGATGGCTAGCTTTTCGGATGACCGAGGTACCGAGCCTTCGCATAGACCATCGCCAGTTTTGTTCCTTCTAGGGGAGAGGTGGCCTCAGGAATCTGGTGGTGGTAGATACGTAGGGTAACTAAGGAGGTCCGGGTGAAGCAGTGGCGACCTCGTTGTTCCCAGTTATTGCGTACTTCTCGGGCTCAGCACTGGTAGGGCCGTCTTCCAAATTTGTTCGAGATTTTCGACCCAGCGAAGTCCATCTGGGACCTTTGGAGACAATCTCTGGAGGTGGTCCTCGACCCTTTGTGTCCTTAGCCACTCTCCGGATTCGGAGGCGATTTGTTTAAAGCATGGCGACAATGTTGTTGGAGGTGAAGCAGAAGGCTAGATAGGAGATATGGTTTGTGACCCACTCGGCCCTTAGCCGCTGTCCGGCTCCGGAGGTACTGCATCGGGAGCCTGGCGATGGCGTGCCATAGATGAATCCAAGGGCCAGGTGGGAGAGGTCGTCCGCGGCCCCCTCGGCCCTTAGCCGCGGCCTGGCTCTAAAGGTACTCCGTCCGGAGCCTAGCGATGGCGTGTCAGAGGTGAAGCCAAGGGCAAGGCGGGAAAGGTGGTCCATGAACCCCTTGGCCCTTAGCTGTTGCCCTACTCCAGCGGTACTCCGTTCAGAGCGTGGCGACGACGTGTTGGAGGTGAAGCTGAGGGCTAGGAAGGACAGGTGGTCGGTGACCCCCTCAGCCCTTAGCCGCTACCTGGCTCCAGAGGTACTCCATCTGGAGCATAGCAATAGTGTGCTGTACGCGAAGCCGAGGGCTAGGTGGGAGAGGTGGTCCGCGACCCCCTCGACCCTTAGCTGTTGCCTGGCTCTGGAGGTACTCCGTCTGGAGCTTCGCGATGACGTATCGGAGGTCAACCCAAAGGCTAGTCGGGAGAGGCGGTCCTCGACCCCTCAGCCCTCAGCCGCTGCCCGGCTCCAGAGGTACTCCGTCCGGAGCCTGGCGATGGCGTGTCGAAGTCGAAGGTGAGGCCTAGGCGGAAGAGGTGGTCCGTGACCCCCTCAACCCTTAGCCGCCGCCTGGCTCTGGAGGTACTTCTTCTGGAGCCTGGCAACAGCGTGTTAGAGGTGAAGCCAAGGGCTAGGCGGGAGAGGTGGTCCGCGACCCCCTCGGCCCTTAGCCGCTGCCTAGCTCCGGAGGTACTCCACCCAGAGCCTGATGATGGTCTGTCAGAGGCGAAGCCAAGGGCTAGGCAGGAGAGGTGGTCCGTGACCCCCTCGGCCCTTAGCCGCTTCACGGCTCCAGAGGTACACTATTTGGAGCCTGGCGATGGCATGCCAGAGGCGAAGCCTAATGCTAGGCGGGAGAGGTGGTCCGCGACCCCCTCGGCCCTTAGCCGCTACCTAGCTCTGGAGGTACTCTGTCCGGAGCCTGGTGATGCCGTGCCGTAGGCCAAGATGAGTGCTAGGCAGTAGAGGTGGTTCACGACCCCCTCAGCCCTTAGCTGCTGCCTAACTTCGGAGGTACTCCATCCGGAGCGTGGCGACGGCGTGTCAGAGGCAAAGCCGAAGGCTAGTCAGGAAAGGGGGTCCTCAACCCCCTCTATCCTTAGCCGCTAATCGGCTCCGAATGTACTCCGTCCAGAGCCTCACAATGGCGTGTCAGAGGCAAAGCTGAAGGCTAAGCAGAAGAAGTGATCCATGACCTCCTCGGCCCTTAGCCGCTGCCCGGCTCCGGAGGTACTCCATCCAATGCCTGGCGACGGTGTGTCGGAGGCAAAGCCAAGGGCTAGACAGGATAGGTGGTAAGCGACCCCCTCAGCCCTTAGCCGCTTCCCAGCTCCGGAGGTACTCGGTTCGGAGCCTGGCGACAGTGTGTCGAAGGCGAAGCCGAGAGCTAGGCAGGAGAGGTGGTCTGCGACACCCTCAGCCCTCAGCTGCTGCCCAGCTCTAGATGTACTCCGTACGGAGCCCAGTTTTGTTTGGAGCCTGGTGATGGCGTGTCGGAGGCGAAGCCGCGGGCTAGGCGGGAGAGGTGGTCTGTGACCCTCGGCCCTTGGCCACTGTAATGAATTTGCGGCCTCTACAATGGACAGTCGAGGGTTTCACTATGTTTCCCATGCCACACAACGTGGGCTTTTATTAAATGTCAGTATAATTTTCACAAAATGACGTATGAAATGTGTCTTTAAAGGAGATGGTAGGGTAATGATTTTACCTTTTACCATACATGTTTGAGTCATGCGGGTCATACCTTTCCCTGCAGGGAAGGGGATTTTTTTTACCCCTTTGATTTGTTTGCGGTGCCCTTTGGAGGCAAGTGGGTTTCGTACCCTTTCGACACGGAGGCATTTGCCTTCAAGATGCCGGGGTACTCTTCCCATCAGGACCTTTCAAAACCTTTCCGCCTGACAGAATTTCCGGAAAACATCCCCATTTGCGGGGGTTTTTGGAAGTCTCTCCATTTGGCAGAGGTTTGGTTACTCTCCATTTTTGCTGGAGGTTTTGTAAAACACTCCGTTTTGCAGAGGTTTGGTAAAGCGCTTTGATTTTGCTGGAGATTTTGTAAAACACTCCGTTGTGCGTAGGTTTGGTAAAGCTCTCCATTTTTGCCGGAGGTTTTGTAAAACACTCCATTGTGTGGAGGTTTGGTAAATCTCTCTATTTTTGCGGGAGGTGTTGTAAAACACTCCGTTGTGCGGAGGTTTGCTAAAGCTCTCCATTTTTGCCGGAGGTTTGCTAAAGCTCTCTGTTTTTGTTAGAGGTTTTGTAAAATACTCCGTTGTGCGGAGGTTTGGTAAAGCTCTCTGTTTTTGCTAGAGGTTTTGTAAAACACTCCATTGTGCAGAGGTTTGGTAAAGCTCTCCATTTTTGCTGGAGGCTTTGTAAATAACTTCGTTGTGCGGAGGTTTGGTAAAGCTCTCCGTTTCTGCCGGAGTTTTGTAAGACTCTCCATTTTTGTCGGAGGTTTTGTATGACTCTCCGTTTTTGCCGGAGGTTTGGTAAAGCTCTCTGTTTTTGCCGGAGGTTTTGTAGGACTCTCCATTGTGTTGGAGGTTTTGTAGGACTCTCCATTTTGTCAGAGGTTTTGTAAGACTCTTTGTTTTTTCGGAGGTTTGGTAAAGCACCTTGGCATGTATTAATGCCGGAGGCCCTACACACTATCGGAGCTACGCAATACCTTCCAGGAAACCTAGGCAGTCTTGCCTTCCAGGTGACCTAGGCATGCTACGCCCGTGGTATGTAGGCTTGTCGTGCTCCAGAGGAAACGCCCGAGATGCACCGTAACACTATCCATCAAGGATGTGCCCTGGCGCGTGGCATTTATATTATCGAAGCTATGCAATACCTTCCAGGAAACCTAGGCTTGATGCCTTAGCGGTGACCTAGGCATGCTGCGACCGCAATATATAAGCATTCCTCAGAGCATCGCTTCCTCACATCAGGGCCATCCCTTCAGATGCGACATCCACACACTATCGAGGCTACACAATACCTTCGAGGAAACCTAGGCAGTCTTGCCTTCCAGGTGACCTCGGCATGCTACGCCCGTGGTGTGTGGGCTCCACTGCCTACCAGGGCAAAGCCTACCCTCCAGGAAAACTTTTCAGGTGACCTTGGGTTTAGGCAAGAAATGCTTACTAGTGTGTGGCCCTATCACGCCTCCGAAGAAATCCCTTGGTGGTGCTGCAACTACATTACCAAGGAAGTCCCTTGATAATTGGCATCTACACACTATCGGGGCTACACAATACCTTCTAGGAAACCTAGGCAGTCTTGCCTTCCAGGTGACCTAGGCATGCTACGCTCACGGTGTGTAGGCATGTCGTGCAACGAGGATTCCTTGGGATAGCATTCCTCAGAGCACACCGGCTTCGACACCCGAGGCTATGCAAATGCCTTCCAGGGCACCCTGGGCATAATCTGCCTTCCAAGTGATCCAGGCATAAGTGGTGCCCGTGGTGTGTGGGCCTCACTGTCAACCGAGACTATGCAATGCCTTCCAGAAAATCTAGGCAGCCTTACCTTCTAGGTGATCTAGGCATAAGCGGTGCTCGCGGTGTGTGGGCCTCACTGTCTACCGAGACTACGCAATGCCTTCTAGAAAATCTAGGCATCCTTACCTTCCAGGTGACCTAGGAATAAGTGGCGCCCGTGGTCCGCGGTATGTGGGCTTGTCACGCCACCTGAAGATATCCCACGGGTGGCACCGTAACACGGTCTATCAAGAAAATCCCTTGATACATGGCAACTACACTTTCGAGGCCACACAATGCTTTCCAGGAAACCTGGGCAGACCCGCCCCCAGGTGACCTAGGCATGATGCGTCTGCGGGAGTGTAGGGATTTTGCATGGTTATACTAGCTAATTTTTGTAGTCTACTGTTGGCAATAAGAAGATGATTGTAATAAAACATAGCTATATTATATAACTATTCATGCTAAATGAGGATGTAACTTAGGTTCTACTGCTTCTACCTAGTGGCTATCTATTGCAAAAGACTTCTAGTAGTAAGGTTGGAGGCCTCCAACATACTCTAACCTTGCTGTATGAAAGATACATCACTAGGTAAACTACTGATAGTTAACAGTGGGCATACCTTTGTAGGAATAAGGCCTCTATTGTGAGTCCTGGAGGCCTCAAAGCCTATGGCTAGGCTGGGAGAGGTGGTGCTTGACCCTCTCAGCCCTTAGCCGTTGCTCAGCTGTGGAGGTAATCCGTCAGGAGCTTGGCGACGGCATGTTGGAGGCGTAGTTGAAGGCTAGTCGAGAGAGGTGGTCCTCGACTGCCTCGGGCCTTAACCTTTTCCTGGCTCCGGAGGTAATCCGTCTGGAGCCAAGCGATGGTGTGTCCCCGACTCAGCTCTTGTTGCTGGATATAGTGCCATTGGTAGTAGGGTTGCTAGTGACGGTGTAGGGTTGAGGGGCCGGGGATTTGCTGGGAGTTTACCCCAGGCCTCCAAACCCTGCGTCGTCCTTCACTGGCTCCTTCTACAGCTAGGTATTCCTCCCTGAAGGTCATGAGGGTGCGGTAGTCGTTGGTGTTGTGGTCGCGACCTGGTCCGTGCAGGATGCACTCGTGTGCCTCCAGGGGCACCAGAACTTGGAGTTGTCGTTGGGGTCACTGCCGAAGGTGATGTGTCCTGGAGCATGTGGTTTCCCCAGGGTCTCCTTCCCCTTTCGGAGACCGTCGAGTCTGTCCGGTGAACCGACTTTTGGAGTCGATGTGGTTCTGACTATGCCTCCCCGGACGAGGTGGGCTTGGGGTTCCCTGCGCGCGGTTAGTGTTGCGAGGATGGCGTCGGAGGTGCTGGCGGGGTTCGTGCACTCCAGAGTCCTACGTCTCCTTGGAAATCTCTTTCGCCTAAGGGGCCCAAGGAGGACGCTAGGTGGACAGACTTTTTGAAGATGTTGGCTCGCTCGGGGTATCCCAGGTGTTGTCAAAGGGGATACTTTGGGACCAAGCCTAGGTGGGAACACTCCTGGGTTGGACCACCCAGAACCACTGGAAGGTGGCCTGCTTGGCTATGGCTTCGACCATGTTTTCTGGTGAGGCGGCGAGGTCTTCGTCGTGCAGAGGCTGGAAGGCCTTCGCGCCGTCTGGAGTTCCTGTACCGACCTAGGGTTCTAGGTTGGCCAAGGTCGGAGGAACACCATCCCACACGGCAGCGGGGCTGGAGCATGCATACGTTGTGCATGGCTGAGACAGCAATTCATATGGTTGCATGCTTGCAATGGTGGGTATGGAGGTTTTGGCTAGCACTTTGGTGGTTTTCCTGGTGGATTCCTACCTCTTACCACTTCTGTGTTCGAGTCCCCACGGACGGCGCGCTGTTGGAGTAAGAGTTCGTCTTGCCCCAGCAAGTACGTCAAGAGTTTGTTCTAAGGAGGAGACTCAAGCTTGGAGACGAAGTTCAAGAGGAAGGAACACTACGAATGTATTAATGGTAGAAAAAATGGGTCGATCTGGGGGAGTGTCATGGCGTGACTTGGTGTTCTATCACCTCTGTGTCCTTTTTGCTGTCTAGCTCGCCTGTCTTGCCCAGGCGACCAGGGCTCCTATTTATAGGGTTGTGCGTAGCTTGGCGTACAAGTTTATCACAATGTACAAATATCTAGGATCTGACCGAATTACTAAGCCTTATCCTGGATAACTACTTTCTACCCGATCTGGGAGATAAATATCCATCGTAGTAACTATCATGGTGCCTGCCCCCTGAAGGCAGCGAGCCGGTCGCCAATTGTGGCACAGCGCTGTCCTGTCAGGGGTGTCAGGATAGCCTCCATTATGCTAGGGTGTCAGAGCGGTGTCCACCATCCTAGGCATTTAATGCTAGTCACTTCCTTGCAGGCAAAGCATGTCTGGTGCTCCCCTTCTAGCAGATCTTTCCTGAGGCCTGATGACTCACCCTGTAGCCCCCAGAAAGCTGGCCCAAGCAACTGGAGACAGGGGCCTCAGGAGGCATGGCTCTGAGAGTTGAAGGCTTCAGGAGGCAAGACTCTAGAAGGCCAGGGCTTCAGGAGGCTGAGGCTTTGGGGGACTGAGGCTTTGGGAGACTGAGGTTTCGGGGGGTCAGGCTTCAGGAAGGTGGGCTTTGGGAGGCTAAGCATTTGGGAGGCCGGGCTGGTTAAGCCAAGGGAAAGCTTCGCAGGTTCGAAGAGGTGGCACAAAGGAGCCCGATGGCTTTGGAGGTCGAGCCTTTAGCTAAGGGTCTGGAGATTAAGGCTCCGGAGAGACCTAGATAGAAATCTTCAACCATTATCCTCACGCTGGTTTATTTTCCCCCAACAGTGGTGATCTACAGTTTGCTACCAGAGTGTGGAGCCTACGATGTGATGAGCATCCACTATGCCATCTCACTGAGAGCTACCTTTGAGGATGGAATTCATGACGCCACACGGCAAGCCCTTCTCGTCCTTTACCACTGTCACAGCGACAACCTGATCTTCACTAGTTCAACCATTACCCTTAGCATATTAGTGGCTACACCAAAATCACCGCTACACGCATCATCGCAAAAGACTCTAGCAGGCTTGGAGAGCAGACTGCCCTGGCTTTGGAGCTGAGTCATGAGTTCGATCGTATTGCCAAGGAGTTGCAGTATGTAAGAGGCAAGCTAGCTCAAGCGCAAAGTGAGCTACACAACAAGAAGTGTAATTGCCATGATTGTTTGGAATCTTCTTCTTCTAACTCCGAGTCTGAGGAAGAGACTCTGCGCTCCCCACACCATCTTCAGGCCATCATCGTCAAGCACCAGCACCCTGAGGTTTCGGTAGAGTTATGAGTTCATTTAGGAGGTTATCCCTTTATATGTTTTGAGTCGTTAGAATAGTGTATTAGTTAGTGAGTTGAGTTGGTGGTGTGCTATGTAATGATTTGGATCTTTGTTTATGTGAGTGATGCATTGTGAAGAGCTTCTTCACGCATGCATCCTTATAATAATATATTAGTTAGTTTCGGAGTTTATCTCTGTCTTTTTTGTGTGTTCTTGCTTCTGTTGTTCTATCTATTTCCCTTTTTCGTCATCTTCCTGCACCTATGTCAGATGGTGAAGCTAAAGAGTTGCGCCAATGCTAATGGCAATGCTTGTGATGGACAAGGCAATGACAATTCTCCACCGTTGTAGCCTTCCCTCGAGCAGTTTCTGGCAGTGCAAACTCAGATTCTTCAAGGAGTGGCCCACACAATGGCCCAAATGCAGCAGAATCACCTCGCTGCTGCCCCTGCACCGCCATAGCAACCCCATGACAAGCTCGGAGAGTTCAAAAGGACTAAGACACCTACGTTCTCCTATGCTATTGAACCAATGGACGCTAATGATTGGCTCAAGTCGTTGAGAAGAAACTTTCAGTCGCTCAGTGACACACCAGGGAGAAGGTTTTGTTCGCTTCACACCTGCTGATGGGACCTGTCGCAGACCGGTGGGATGCCTATGTCACTGCTCATGAAGAACCTAACAACATCAACTGGTAGGAGTTCAAGATTGCTTTCCGTGCTCATCATGTTCCCCAAGGAGCAATCAAAATCAAAAGAAAGGAATTCCTATCATTCAAGCAAGAAGGAATGACTGTGAGTATGTCACTAAATTCATTCAGTTATCCCAGTATGCTCCAGAAGACATGGATACTAATGAGAAGAAGCAAGACTGTTTCTTAGAAGGTCTAAATGATGGACTGCAGTATTCTCTGGCTTCTCATGATTTCAAGAATTTCAAGCCCTTGTAGATCGTGCTATCATCTTGGAGCATAAGAGAAACAGGATCGAGCGCAAGCGTAAGATGGACCGCCTAGGTTAGTCAAGCAGCAACACTAGACCCCATTATGACTCGGCTCAGTCTGGATCTATGAATCATTCTGGTTAGCAGTACAACCATCCTAGAATATGGTCTACACATCAATACTCATCCAAGAATGCAGCACAGTACCCGCGCTCCAATTTTCAGGTGCTCCGCCCTTCAAATCAGAACTATCAAAGGAACAACAACGCCGATAACAACACTCAAGTTTCAACAAAGGCAAACCTTGTTTCCATTGTTGAGTATAAGGACACTTTGCCTATCAGTGTCCTTAGAAGCATCAAAGTCAACAACCCACCCAAGGTTCAAACCAGCAGTAGAACCGCAATGGGAATCAACCCTAGAATCATGCGAAGCAGAATGTTGCTGGAAGCCATGTGAACCAGGTGGCAGTTGATAAGCTCAGGATGCAACTGATGTCATGATCGGTATGTTTCTCATCAACTCCAACCCCATTACAATATTATTTGATTCTGGAGCATCACATTCATTTATATCAACCAAGTATGTGGCAAGATACACTCTATGTATATCTCTTATGAATCATAGAATGGTTGTTAGCTCCCCGGGTGGATAAATGAAATCAAGGCATGGATGCCCTAACCTTAGTATAACAATAAGGGGGGTAGAACTTCTAGCAAACCTTATCGTTTTGGAATCAGAAGGAATGGATGTCATTCTAGGAATGGATTGGGTAGGAAAATTCAATGGAATCATTGACTGTGTGAGAAAAGTTGATCGTGTGACTTCTAAAGATGGAAATGTAATGGAACACATTGCAGAAGTACCACCAGCAATCAGAGGAACAATAATCAAGTTGATGGAACCCCAATCGAGAGCATTCGAGTTATTTGAGAATATCAGGTTGTTTTTCCAAAAGATTAGCCAGGTATGCCACCTAACCGTGACATCGAGTTTTTTTATAGAACAAGTACCTGGTATGGCTCCTATATCTAAAAGGTCATATAGAATGGCTGCTAATCAGCTAACGGAACTTAAGGAATAATTGCAAGAGTTGCTAGACCCAAGAAGGATGGTACCCAAAGGAGAAGGTTATATCCGACCTAGTTCATCACCATGGGGTGCACCAGTAATATTTGTACCCAAGAAGGATGGTACCCAAAGGATGTGTATAGATTATCGAGCCTTGAATGAGGTGACCATCAAGAACAAATACCCCCTTCTCAAGATTGGTGACTTGTTTGATCAGCTTAGAGGTGCATGTGTATTCTCCAAGATCGATCTTCGCTCAGGTTATTGTTGGGACCGAAATCCCAGACAAGGTGGGCCTTCGGATACGGGGATATCGAAGGGCCCTCAGAGTGACACGTGTTAGAGGTAGAACAGTCTTTCGATGCCCTTTTTGGGTACAGTGTGACCCCATTTATAGCCCGTACCCGGCCACCACAGGTACGGTTTACAAATCCTACCCCCTCACCTGCTACATTCTTGGAATTTCCGGGGGCATTATGGTACAAATCAGCATAATTACATAAATACAACCCTACTCCGAACGACCGAAAATGGGCCCACTGTCCCACAGCGATCTCTGCCTCCAAAGATGTATCGAAGCCTTCTCCACTCAGATGTCTGTCAGATGGCCTTCGTCCCTCGAGCGAAGGTCAGCTCGTATCTTCGCCCGCCGTGATCGCTCAAGACCGCGGGCATGGACTTTGCCCACCGGTAGAAGATCACCCTCGTCTTTGTCGGTACGGGAGATCGAAGATGCGGGCGCGCCTACACCCTTCGATCGATGGCGCTTCGTGATCTTCGCCGCTTGCAGATGAAGTCCTTGAAACAAAGCTGCAATGTAAAGCATGTAATACTTCCAGTAGACTTTGTGGTACCCTTTGAAGAGGGTGGGGGGGGGGGGCGGGAGATCATCCCCAACAATAGCCCCCTACTGGTAAGGTTTATCTTCGATAGGCCGACCCTGTAGTCTGCAAGATGTCTCAACGCCGTCCCCTTTAGCCTGTTGAAGTCTAATGGAGCAAATGCATGTCGTTGAAAATTATTATTATTATTGTGTTTTTTTATCATAGGTTACCAAACTGCTCCTTGGTAACTGCCAAAAGGTTCCTTAGTAACTGCCTGCATTTAATGCTCTTGTTGTACACCGAAGCATAGTTTTTCCCACGGGTTCAATTTTCGACGCGAGTAGTTTTAACCGCCATCGCCCTACACTATAAATATCACACCGCTGTCAATATTTTTTACTGCACCTTTGCTGAACCTGTTGCTCTCATACGAAGCCTCCTGAGTTTTTTCGAGGCTCTCGGAGGAAGCCCCGGATTTTAGCTCTTCACGTAATTTGCCATTCGAGTCACCCTCTTTGAGCCAAATGGCCCCGAACGTCCGATCTTCTCACCCGAAGATGTACTGGATCGGGTAATCCAAGGTGGATAGCGAAGTGCTAGCCAGCCTTGTGAAGGAAGGATTGATTAGTGATGTTTCGAAGCTTCGTCTTCCCAGTCGACAGGAGACATCGGAGCCTGCCGATGACGAAGCGGCTGTGTTTGTCCATTACTTCTGAGTGGGTCTTCGCCTACCATGCGATGACATGGTAATTAAAGTACTGAAGTTATTCAAAGTCTATCTCCACCAGCTGACGCCCAACGCAATAGTGAGGATGGGGCTCTTTGCCTGGGCCGCTGCACACTGGTTTCATCATCAACCCAAACCGGTTTTTTCCTGCGGAGTTCAGAGCGAGGCTCACTACGGCTGCTTGAATTTTTCATACCGCGCTAGGTTAACTACGCTCGTTGTCGTGTACAAGAATAAATGGCCTAGTGACTAGACTCAATGGTTGTTCTACCACAAGGTGGACACCGAAGAATTTCTCGTATCGAAATGTGAAGAGGTTAAGGGAAACCGCGCGCCAGACATGCGATTGAAAGCGTCCCAACAGACAACCCTCGAGGCCTTCGCTAGGTGCACGAAATATCTATCTACTCGCGACCTGGTGGAGGAGTTCATAGCTGCTGGGGTTTGGCCCCTCAGCCGGGATTGGACTAGCCCAGAATTTGGGGAAAAAGGGCCCGAGGGGCTCTACCGGCATCACCCTCCTGTTCACTGCTTCAAGGGTACTCGTTTGCTTGTAAAATATTCATATATATTTTATGTCTTCGGCCTTATTTGCTTACTGGTTTTGATATTTTCCAGATTTGTCGGTGGCCGAAAAGGAGGCCAGAGCTATGATGCTTGTTGGCAAGTTTCCACCGGGCAAAGCACAGTTGTACGCCAAACAAGGCCTCATTTGAAGACTCAATTGAGTCTTTGAATACCGAGGCCTTTCTTATCTTGAAAGGCCGAAGGTCTCCACCGTGCTACAGGGTGGTAGGGAAGGGTCTCCGGCAGCAGATGTAGGCGAAGAGGCTTCCAGTGGTCCTTCAACAAAAAGGAAACATCCTGAGCGATCGCCGAAGGGAGGTCGAACGAAGAAGGCCCTTGCCCTCCGGAAGAGGCCATGCGAAGCTGCCCCCGAAGTTGCCCATGTAGAAACGTCTCCAGAGGGTTCCGCCGCATCGCATGATGTGCCCAGGCGGGAAACTCCCGAAGGCACCCAGGAGGGCCGGGCTTCAAAGTCATTGTTTTGTTCATGTGTGGAACTTCCAACGCTAATCCTACGTGATGACGAGGAGATGATAGAGATGGGGACAGTCCCTGAGGCTACCACTCGAGAAATCGAAGTTGAGGGAACTGATAATGTTGAAGTGGTAGCATATTCTTCGCCGTCTTCACCCTCGAGTTTGTCTTTAGGGACTGAGCCGTCGACCCTGATAGCGCCTTGCCGCGGAGGAAAGGGATTGATGGGCCTTGGTGGGCTGCTTGACGCGAAGGCCATAGCGCCTGAGGCGTTCAAGCCTTTGTCTTTTGAACCAAGCGCCAGGGAGGTTGATGACGCGAAGAAGATTTTCAGCACCTTTGTCCTCCTGAAGCTTGAAATCCCGCTCGGCCAGAAACCCGACAACGAGCTCCTCGACGCTTCTGACGTGGCGATTGCGAAGGTATACCGGTATTTTCTGATATTATTGTACTTAGTATTTTTCTCACATGTGTGCGACATTCTAGGCTTTGCTTTTATCGCGGGCTCAGCGCAAGAAAGCGGAGAAATCCGAAGCCCGTGCTCGGAGCGCACATGCGCAAATTGATATGTTGCAAAAGCGCGCCGAAAAAGCAAAAGGCCAGAAGCGTGAGTTATCGTGACGAGCGAGGGATACTGAATCGCGCTTGGAACAACTTGAAAAGGAACTCAGCACCCTTCGCTCGGAGAAGCAAGTCGCTGAAGACGAAGTGAGCTGCCTGCGCCAAAACCTGCAATCTTCCGAGGCGCAAGTATGCAACCTGCAGGCGCTTTGTGCATCGGAGAGAGCTAAGGCACAGCAGCTGCAAGTCAAATTGAGCGAGGTGAAGGCTTTCTCTGAGGATGTTCTTAACGTGATTGGGGAGCTCGAGCTGAAGGCAGTCACCGCATGCGAAGCCATCAGCCATACCTTCGAAGGTATTGGTACCTCGGTGACTCCCCCAACAATTGATCTTGTCGGGCTGGGAGGACTTATAGGTTGGATCAGTGAAACCAGCAGAAGCCTTCTCCCTACTGCTCAGCTTTACAGCGACTTCTGTGCGATGGTCGCTGCCTGAAGTCTTGTGCAATCGATTGAGATGACGGGCTGTGACCATCATACTACTCTTCAGAAACCTACCTTCCAGTATCCGATGGACTTGTCAACTTCAGCCGTTACGAGGGCATCAAAGAGCACCGCTCGATCATTTACCACCAACTACTGGTGCAAACATGGTCGCGAGCTCGCTCTTCGAGAAGCGGAGATGAACCGGCAGTGGGTACGCTGCTTTATATTGTTCTCTTATTTGGATGTAGCACATAAATATTTTTTTGAAATGACATATCTCTTTTGCCGGCCAAGGCGAGGGATGATCCCTCATCTAAAGCAACAACTGTGACGGCCGAAGATACTAGAAAGGTGGGATGATTCAGCGTGAAGCGTCATTTCATTTTTAGTTTTCCTTTTGTGATCGGGCAATGTAATGGACATTGGTGACATAATATATTTTACATTTGTTACAAAGTGTTTTTGACTTGTTGCGCTCCCTGCGCAGGTCCTCCCTTCGGACACTATGCAGGTAGCCAAAGAGGCTATCCCCTTGACCATGATGAGGGACAATTTTTATGTGTCTTGGTTTTGCTGGGAGTCTTTTTGCCACCGTCATGCCAATGTCGAGCTCGAGCGGTATTGGCATGCGAAGTGTAGAGCATATGATGCTATGAATGCTAGGATGAAGGCATTTTGGAAATATCTTAGCCCTTCAACGCTAGTTAATCACCAAGCTGAGCGCGACATGCGGCGTACCGCGAGGGGAGACGTCGAAGGTTCGTCTATCCTCCTTGAGCTGAAGGTTGAGCCTCAAGACGACGAGCCCCTCCTGCACTGGCCGCAACTTTGCTATCATCGCGGCCCTTCTTCACAAGTAATAGAACACGACGGCGGCAAAGATGGTCTTCGAGGACCTCCCTCGTATTCAACTCATGTTGGGGCCCCACTGGCCCCAACCATGCGTTTTCATGCAAGCGAAGGCATTGCTTTTCAATTGCTTTCAGTCGGTGGTATAAGGATTTTGTTGATCCTGATGTTGACCACTATGCGGAATAAATTTTGTATTTACATTATCACTTGTTTTCTTTTGGGGCACTTCGGCGGCACTGCGCTCGAAGCAGCGTTTGCGATTTAAGATGTTTCTAGGTCTTAGGAGGGCCTCATCAATTATTCGCGCAGTGTTATCTTTGGCGAATGGCATTCTCGATTGTTCATATGGGGCGTCGCGTTAGCCACGAAGTACTGAACAACGTCGTCCCCCTAATTTTTTTGCCGCAAGTACCTACGATTGCACAGGAATAGTTTCTCAAACGCCCCCGCCCCCCCCCCCCCCATTTTTGGTCGCAGGTAACTTTTGGCTGATAGAAATTTATGTTGTTGATCGGACGCTTTTGCGTTAGTCGTTTGTTTGTAATTTTCTCTTTTTTTATTTGCGTCACCTTTTCTTAGGTTGGTCGACTCTTCGACTTATCTTCCGAAGGTTTGTTTATCCTTCAGTGCGGGGGCAGGCACTCTTAGCCCCCAAGTTGTGCTCGAAGTGCGTCGCCTTTTCTTAGGTCGGACGACACTTCGGCTTGTCTTCCGAAGGTTTTTTTTCCTTCGGTGCGGGGGCAAGCACTCTTAGCCCCCGACCTCTGCCCGAAGTGCGTTGACTTTTCTTAGGTCGGACGACACTTCGGCTTGTCTTGTGAAGGTTTGTTTTTCCTTCGATGAGGGGGCAGGCACTCTTAGCCCCCGACTTCTGCCTAAAGTGCGTCGCCTTTTCTTAGGGTGGACGATACTTCGGCTTGTCTTCCGAAGGTTTGTTTTTCCTTCGGTGTGGGGGTAGGCACTCTTAGCCACCGACTTCTACCCGAAGTGTGTCGTCTTTTCTTAGGTCGAACGACACTTCGGCTTGTCTTTCGAAGGTTTGTTTTTCCTTTGGTGCGGGGTTAGGCACTCTTACCCCCCCGACTTCTGCCCAAAGTGCGTCGCCTTTTCTTTGGTCGAATGACACTTTGGTTTATCTACCGAGGGTTTGTTTTTCCTTCGGTGCGGGGGCAGGCACTCTAAGCCCTCGGATGTTTTTTCTCTTTTTTTTAGAGGTCAAAAGTTTACGTCTTTTTTCGTTGACACTTTGCACCTCATTTCGCGCCGCCCACGTGTAGCCCTCCAGTCGTCGATTGGTGCGCCAATCCACGCTTAGGTTGGCGCACTTTGACGATAAATTACTAGTACTCGAAATAAGCAGTATTTTCTAGGGATACTACTATATCAGTATGTTTACATGGGTTCCTGCCTCGTTAAAAACGTCACCCCCTAACGAAGGGGTCCCCCTGTGAGGAAAAGAGTGCAGTTCCCTTACAATTTGATTACATGAAAAGATTGCATAAAGAAAAATTACATAGAAGTCTTCGTCTTGGCCGCCGACTTTCAGGCGTAGAACTTGTGGAGATTGTCTGCATTCTAGGTGTGTGGAAGCTCCTCACCTTCTATATTAGCTAGATGATATGAGTTGGGTCTTAACGACCTTTTGACTAAGAAAGGACCATCACATTTACTCTGAAGTTTTCCCACCGATGTTGTTGTACCGAATCTTCGCAGCACCAGATCTCCGGGGGTGAAGGTTTTTCTCGGATATATTCCTATCTCTCAATTTTCTTGTCTCCTGTTGATACCTGCCCAGATTTTCGGTGGCTTGCAATCTTACTTCCTCGAGGGCATCTGTAACACCCAAATTTCAATATTTGCTATAATTTAAAATTTTCCTAGAAATTAACTCAGGTGTTGCAACTTAGCTCAATAGGAAATTAATTTCTAAAATTAATTTGGCCTAGGATAATTCTTTGAATGCATTCATGCCGTTGTAGATGCAATAAGGTTTTATTGGGTGGAAAAAGTTTGCAAAATTTTGCTAGATTTAGCCGCTTTAAAACCTCATTTGAAATTAGGTTGAAAATTCTAATGGAAAAAGTTTTGGAAATTAAGAAATTGCGCTTGGGCTGATTTCTTTCTTCCGGCCCATTTTACCTTCCTCCCCTCCCTCCTTTCCACTCCCGCGTGGGCCAGAATCCCTCTCAGCGCCGGCCCAAGCCAACGCCGAGCCGACCCGCCTCCCACTCCAGCCGGCCCTGTCGCCCGCTCTCGCTGATGTGTGGACCCGCCGAGCCCGAGCCGAAGCCAACGCCGAGCCTCGAAGCCGTCGGCTCGCCTTCTTCTTCCTCCCGACGCCCGACGCCGAGCTCTCTTTTGCCGCCGTCGTTTCAAATCGAA
Source organism: Phragmites australis (assembly GCF_958298935.1). NCBI lineage: Eukaryota > Viridiplantae > Streptophyta > Magnoliopsida > Poales > Poaceae > Phragmites > Phragmites australis. The sequence continues at coordinate 15,205,922 of NC_084941.1, read as the reverse complement.
GCCGCCCCGCGCATTGAATCGCGAAATCAATCACATGGCCGTGATCCTTCCCCTCCCCACTCTTGATTCCAACCGTTTCCCCTTCGTTTCCCCTTCCCCTTGCATGGAAACCGTAGTTGGAATAAAATTTGGGGCCGCCGGCCAATCCTCTCGAATCCGACCACCTCCCTTCCCCTTTCGGCTATTTAAGCCCTCCATCGGCATCGTTGCATCATTCCCCACCTGAACCATCATTTTTCCCCTCGGTTTGCGCTCGGGTTTAAGCCCTCCGCTGAGACCACCATTGTTGACGATAAGAAGCTCGGCCACCGCCTGTTTCCTCCATGGCCGAGCCTCATTTAACCTTGTTCTTCGCTCAAACGGTTCCGTAGGGTCTAGGTCTTCGTCCACCATTTAACCTTGGTATGACAACTTGGTTGAGCCGGAGAATGCTGTCCACCATTGTTTCCCCATCAGGCAGCCATCGCAGACTTGGTCCACTTGGTCCAGCACTGGTAACCCATGAACCATCGACCTCAGTGTGAGCTTGCGTAAGGCCTAGATATTTAGGTGGCCATAGTGGGCATTCCACCGCCATGACGTCTCTGAGCAGTGCAGAGTGAGATAGACTGACTGACCGATATCTAGGTTGTGTAGAGGCGGCTAGGGGAGTGGCTCATCCGGGCCAGTAGACGGCATTGGGGATCCTATATATGTAACACCCTATGATGGATTAATGCCTTGCTCCCAAATTCATCCAGCTAACCAAGACTGATGATCTTTGTTGTGAGCCGTGGGATGAAGTATACTCCAGTGAGCGCTCAATGCTCATCGGATCAGCACTTGAAGAGGATAGTGGCACACCCCTCGATTCCAATGACCGAGCCATCGTCGAACCTCATTGACTCGATCATGTGGTTGGTGGCGCTATTATCCAGGACCCATCTTCAGTGGTCGCAGTCTCCCTCGTCGTCTAACTGGGCAAGCACCTCGGCCTCAACCACCACGATGCTCTTGGTCACAGGCAGTGACTCCAACGAAGTTGGTGGAGTAGATGATGGCGGTGGAGGAGTGGGGTTGAGATCAAGCATCGCTCTGGCCATAAGGAGCGTGGGCTCATCATCTTCCTCCTGGGCCACGTGGGCTTGCTGTTGCTTGGGCTTTCTACGGCAATCTTTGGCCCAGTGGCCTTTCTTACCGCAGTTGTGGCAGTTCCCAGGATTCCGGCTCGTCTTGTTTGACGGCTTGGACTCGACGTTCATAGGCGACCCCGCATCCTTCTTCCTACGACCCCGTTCACAGCGGCCGCCACCGCCACCAGAAGAGGAGTTCCCGCCTTGGCTGCCTTCTTGGATATTGGTCTTGCAGAATTTGGCCAACCACTCCTCCTCTGTAAGTGGCAACCGCTCGCTAGCGTCGACGCGACTTGCACCAGTGTCTGATTTTCACTGCTTGCGCTACTCGACAGTGCGCAGCCGCACGGTCACTTCCTCGAGAGATAGCTCGTTGACATCGAGCAGCATCTCGATCGAGATAGCAACTTGTGAGAAATGCTCAGGAGCAACATGCAATAGTTTGTTTACAACCTCAGCTTCCATTATAGGATCTTCTAGGGTGCGGAGATTGTTTGTGAGTTCACTGGTCTGCATCGAGAAGTCATCAACCGGCTCCCCTTCCTTGAACGCGATTTCTCCAAATTCACGCTGTAGCTACTAGGCGTTAGCCTCACGAACATGCTGCATGCCGATGCATCGGGTCTTGATGTCCTTCCACGCCTCCTGCATTGTCTCCTTCACAGCGAGAGATGCGAGCGCCTGTCGATCCATGCGGTAGTCGACGATGTCGTCTTTCTCGTGCTCCATAGCCGCCCAAAGGCCTTGCGCCTGTAGGTTCACCCGCATTACTAAAGCCCAATCTTGGTAATTGGTGTGGGTGAGCGTCGGGTCTACAACGCTACTCATCGTCGCCTCCCTCACGACGCGCTCAATGACGACTTGGTGTCGTCCATCAGAGCGACCTCGGTGTGGAGACGGAGAGCGGCCGCGATGGCGCCGCAGAGTGCGCGACGCACGATGCCCTGATGCTGATATAGCTATCCCTGGTCCACTAACGTGGCTCTGATACCAGTTGATAGAAATAGCTAGAATTTAAGGATACAACACACAAATTTTTGCGCTACGAACTGGCCTTTATTCTGACTCTTTGACGGAGCTATATATAGGTGAACTGAATACAAAAAGATTGAATACGAAACGAACCGAAACTGGTGGACGCATGATCTCCTGCATGCACAACCATGCCGCCATGGACTTAACGACACTAGTGGATGCATGATCTCCTGCATGCACACCATGCCGCCATGCACTTAATGTAAACAGAAACAGAAAAACCAAACTTAGACCATGAGCAGCTGAAGTTAAGCTTTCATCTTCTTCCTCGCACGAACAGAAACAATCGGCCACGCGGCCATCGAGCTGCTGAGCTTGGAGCCCTCTCTCCCCTCCTCCCCACAAACACATCCAGCTTCTTGGATGAAGCCTCAAGCCTTATCTCCTGACTCACCTCCCTGCCCTTCCTCTCGGCTACAAGCAGCAGTAGCTCCCTCTGCTCTCTCTCGCTCTCTGCCATTTTCCCTCTTTGTCTGAGCACAGCAATAGTAGAAGCAGCTCTCTCCCCATCCTCTCCTTCACGGCCAAGCCACCAAAAGCAGCAGAGCTGCTTCTCTCCTCCTCCTCGCCGCTCTGCCTTAGAGAGCCACCGAGAGAATCTTGCCGGATCCTCTCTCTGCTTCCAGGAGCCCTGGGGCCTCTCACTCCTGAAATCTCTCCTCATTCTCCCTGGCTGAGCACACCACGCATAGAACAAAGAAGAGCAGCACGCCGCTGACCACAGTCCAGTCTCGCTCTACCGTGGGCCCGCCACCCAGATCGACGATCCCGTCGACGAACTCACACGCACACTCCCACGGCCGAGCTCGCTCGCCGCCGCCTTCCTCTGAGTCTGTTCGTCTTCACCGAGCGCCGCCGAGCTGCCGCTGGATCCGACATGCCCGAGCACAGATCCATCGAGCCCAAGCGAAGAGACGCCGTCGTCGCTTTCTTCTCTGCGTCGGGTACACGCCGCCGAACACTGTGACGCCGTTACCGTTTTCTTTACTGAGCTTAGCTAGCCGGCCGCCGAGACAACTAGTTGCCAGAGCCGAACCACATCGGGATCCACCACCTCCAATCGGGAATCCTCAGATCCGAACCCCCATGGCGAGGTAAATCTCGCCGCCGTCCTTTTTCCCCTCCTCCTGGCCAGCCTTGCGCCGTCGCACAGCGTGCCTCCCCACTGAGTTCACCGCCGGCCAAGCTCCGGCGACCGCCGTGGCTGCATGTGCCTCTAACGAGTTCCCTATCATGCACTGGCTCCTCTGCTGCCCTCCCCTGTCGTCGCTGTGCCGCTCCATTGCTTTCCTATGTGCAGCCATGGCCGTTGGCCAGGTTGACCTGGGTCAACATGGCACCCACCGTCGGTTTGTCCTGCTAGTTCGCTTTGACGGAGGGAAATTGGGTTCTTTGAAAGACTTTTTCATAGTATAAGAGCTGTCCTTTTTATTCTCTTTTTTAACATGACAATCTGTTATATCAGAAAAAAGACGATATAAATTACGATTTTATGAAATTTTTATATGAATAGTGCTCTAGAATTTCCTTCTAGGTCAAACCTGGTGTGAAAGGTTTAGCATATTTAGTTAACTTGGTTAATACAGAAAAATGCAAGATATATTTATTATTTCACTTGTAAATCAGCTGCAACATCGTAAAATACGTAGTAAATTAAATATTGATCCTAAAAATCCTTTTATTAGCTTTATTTCGTCAAGAACTAAAGTATTAAAATGCAAGTGCTTGTGCAAATTGCAAATTAAGTTTTGTACCGAGTTAAATGTGCTCAATCTTGACCATTTAATCATGGAATGTCTAAAATTTGTGAATCTAATTCTAACAATCTTTATAAATAGAGTACTTTATAGGAAAAATGTTGGCCAACATGTTAGATGAGTTTAGCCATTGTTTGGTACATGGTTTGGTCTCATATTGTTAACTTCTAAAAAAATGCACAGATATTAATAAAAATAATTTAGAGGTGGAGCCACTTCTCAAAATCTGTGTTGGTAAAACCTTACACAAGAAAATTAATGGTTGGCATGTTAGGTCATCCCTGAATATAAGTTTTGTGTTAGCGTATCCTCTTTTAGTTAAATTGGTAATTAGAACAGCACCTCACTTTTTTTGTTTATACCACGAGCTTATGATCATTGCTTCACATAATTCTTGTTCTATCATGTTTCTTACTTAGTGCACTACATGCATGTGCATTTCATATCATTCGGATTACATTGCATTGCATTTTACTCATGCTAGTCACATTGCACACGCTCTTTCTTTATAGAACCAAGAGCCGAAGAGCAATGTGGGTGTGGTCGAGGGTGATCTAGAGATTGTTGCTATGGATTGTGAAGTTGTGAATCAAGAAAAAAATCTAAGCATATTGCACCCCTACTTTGGATCATATATTATTTTAATTTGATAAATTATACTATATGTATGTTATGCTTGATAGCTCGACATTATGGAGATGGGCCAACTGGGCAGCATTGGTTGAGAAAAATGTTGTCACGGGGGCCAAGAGGACGGACTCGTGTCGTGTGGGTAAAGTTGTACTCCCCTGTAGGATATAAAATCAATTTGAATTACTATGCTTTTGGTAATGAGCAAGCTTAATGTACATCTGCATCAATCATAGAGTTTCCAATGTGTTGGATATATGTGGTTGTAAGTGGTATGTTGAGAGATGGTTTGTGTAAGTCTATGTTGAGATGAACTTGTTCACTTGTTGACTATGTTTATGTACATGTTTTCATATGAGGATAATTTATGATGTTGATTATGTTAGATGCTCACACCATGTGTCTTTTACAATGCTTTTCACTTAAATTCAACTTAACCTTGTGGCTTACTCTTTGCTACTCATACTAAATTGCATAATCTTTGAAGTCGGGTTATTATATGTACCCATAATGAGTGAGATTTGCGAGTACCTTCGTACTCATGATACTATCGTTGAAATTTTACTGGTGAGGATGATTTAGTATATGGCTGTTTCGTGCCCACCGATGACGATGATGGGTAAGAGTAGCAATGTACTACTTGAGGTGTTCGGTGGCATCATAGAAAAAATGGTGCCACTTTGTTTGCTTTTAGATGATATATCGACTGCATAGTAATGATCATGTGCTAGGTTATGAACTTGATGTATTTAGCTTAGACTAGCAGTTAATTGTTGTATGTTGAGAGCCTGAACTTGTTAATTAGCTCCCATCTTTTAAATTTCAGCAAGTAGTTATCACACCCGGTTTTAACGGAAGAAATGAAGTACAGTTTATGTGCACCTAGGAAATATAACACACATAAGGACATCATAGGTGAAGTAATAAAAGCAATAATTTAACTTAGAACCGTTTAACTCTTACACAAAGACTTCACCTAAACAACTCTACTAACCAAACTATAGCTTCTAAACGACGGCATCGGAATGAATGCATCGCCAACCATAGCAACTCCACATGCACCGGCTGAGGAACACACTCCTAGTACTCGAGGTCATCGTCTTAAAAGTCTTGAAAGGCTTCAACTACACAATATATGTATTGAGGGAGATAGCAAGGGTGAGCGCATGTAGTACTTAGCAAGTGGAGGAAAGAAAATAATAATATGCAGGCTTATAACAAAAGTAGGCTGACACAAGCTATATTAAATGCGAATAAAGAAAACAGTAATGTGATTGAAAAGCTTTAAGCAGTTATTAAGTGATTATGCCCATATGACCCAAACCATTATTATCCGAGAAAACCCACCTTGAAAACCATAACCAACTGAACAACACCAAACCATACCCATAACCAACTAATCATGTGAGGATCCAAGCCTCCCATAACCGTGGGCATGCCTATTATAATAGTTTTACACTGTGCAGAGGTTCTCCAACTTTTAGTCATGAGTCGTGACATCCATGTTGTCGTGTTTGCAAGACACTTAACACACATCAGTGGTGTGCCACCAAGAGATCACTATGAAGCACGGTCCATCAATTAGGTCCTGGAACCCTTACGAATGCAAGCCAAGTGTCTAACTAATATGCTAAGCCTTACCCCTATCTGCTATGTGTTTGAATGATATTTTCTTGGGTTGTCGCTCCATGAACTGGTCTTTAATCGGGTTATACATGTTTCACTTATTTACACTTGGGCAAAGACTATCCACTGGGAATAACCATAAAATGTGAAAGGACATCCAGAACCTATACAAATGTTAACGGACATCCAAAACCATAGCAAATGTTAAAGGACATTCAAAACCTATCACTATGCTTGGAACGTTCTACAAGCCCACCAACATTAACGAAACCATCTCTTTGCCCAAGTCCTAAGTTCCATTTTCCTATGTCATGTTTATCATCATAGTTGCATATGTACATTAATCAGTTATATGACACCTCCCAATATCCCGACAGCATGGCTAAGCAATTTTACCCGAAAGACCCATATTAACTACCACTTAGGTTTCAAGGAATGCAAAGGAAGAACTAGGTAAACCCTAACATAGACGACTACCCATCAAGTTGATAGACATCACAAGCAATTTTATAAAACAAAAATATTTAAAAACATAGGTTCAAGATGATTAAGGACACTTGCCTTCTCCTTATTATTGCTCAATGAACTCTAGCTTTTGATCTTGATGCTCCTCAAGATGATCTAGGGTGTTAACGTCTAATCACATAATTACCAGAAAAGCACAAAAAAATACTAAGAACAGAGCATGAAACAAAAGAACAACAAGACGAGATCTAACTAGAAAGATAGACCTCTAAAAAAACAAATCTAACAACACAAGAATCACTTGAAATGAAGCTACGATGAAAAAGTTATGATGGTTTTACTAAACAAGGGCTTTTCTATAAAATTACCAATTATTATGATTATTTGGAATTATTTTTACATTGGAAAACCTTATTTACCGTGTTGGCTGTTGACTGGGCTGACATGAAAGCAAAGAGGGTGAGGTGGCAGCTGATGTGGCAGCTGACTGTCACAAAAGGTTGACTGGGATTATGTGTTCCACGTGGCGACTTTCTACTGGTTGGTGACGGGGTATGCAGGGTTCTAATCGTGGCCGCATGTGATAGATCTCACGTCTCATGGTGAAGGGGCGATCGAAGAGAGGGAGCACGGTGGCACCAAGGGGAAGGTGGCAATGGACTCACCGAAAACCCACCGGAATCGGGTTTCGACTCACCGGCGGCGACAGCGAGCGGCGGCATAGATGAAGATGCTCATGAGGAGTAGGTTTTAGGGCTTACCGAGGGTGGAGCAGCACTGGAAGGGACTCGGCGACTGCTTAGTCAGTGGAGGAGCTCAGGGGCATGATAGGAGGCGGTTCTGACGACCGTGGAGGCAAGGCGAGGGCGGCTAGAGCTTTAGCTGGTAGCGGCGAGGCTCAGAGATGGCTTGGTGGAGACAAGATGGCTTGGCAGCGGTGCTAGACGATGGGCGGCGGCAATGGCGGAGAGAGCTCAAACTCGTCGAGAAGGGCTTGAGATCTCGGTGGGTTTGGGTTGGAAATTGAACGAGGAGGGGGCGGAGGTATATATGGGCGGGCTCAGGGCTCTGAAGGCAGTCCGGGAGTCTAGAGGTGGCAGTGGTCTCAAGTCCCACTCGGACTCGATGGTGAAGGTGGCGTCCGAGTTGAAGAAGACGGGTGTAGACGTGGAGTGAAAACGGTTTTCGACCTGGGTGCATCCTGGTACAGGGAGGCAGCAGCTTGAGCTGGCATGAGGTGTGGCGCGGGCTGGCTGGGGCGGAGGCGTGGGGCACGGTCCAGATGGGAAGGGAAGGGAGGAGTGGGAGGGATAGGGGAGGAGGCCAGGCTGGCTCGGGCTGAGCAGGCCAAGGGGAGAGGTGAGCGGGCTAGGGAAAAAGATGGAAAAAGCTAAGCGAGGTTAAAGGAAAGGGTTTGGGCTGTCTTTAGGATTTCTGTTTCCTTTCCTATTTCTATTCCAAGCTATTTCTATATCTATTCTAAAGCAAACACCAAACAAACAAAGCCAGACAAATACCCTAAATGCCTAACTCCAGCATGAATGTATTCGAACAAAACATATCCAAAGTCAAATTTTGAATTTGGTTTTAGAAATTAGGTTTTGTCCTGTAACACCCCAAATTTCAATTTTTGCAATAATTTAAAATTTTGCTAGAAATTAAATAGGTGGTTGCAATTTTGTTCAATAGGAAAATTAATTTCTAAATTTAAATTGTCCTAGGATAATGTTTGATGCACTCATGCTGTTATAGATGCATTAAGGTTTTTATTGTGCGGAAAAGTTTGAAAAATTCGCTAGAAATCGCTCGTTTAAAACTCCCCTTTTGAAAATTGTTGAAAATCTAAATAGAAAAGGAATTCTAATTGAAAATTTGCCTTTGGAACATTTCTTCTCTCCCCCGGCCCAATCCCTCTCCCCCTGCCTTCTTGTCTCTTCTAAGCGGGCCGCCCCTTCTCTCCCCGTGCTGGGCCGCGTCCCGAGCTGGCCCTCTTGTGCGCTGAGCCGCCCCCTCCCCCCTCTATTCCGCTGCCAAGCAGGCCCACCCGAGTCGAGCCGAGCCGCGCCAATCCGCCCGAGCCGAGCCGTGCCAACCCGCCCGGCTCCGCTTCTTCAAACTTCGGCGCGCCCGATCCCCTCCGCCAGCTCGCCACTAAATCAGCGCCTCCCCGTGCCCCCTCCCCTTCCAAAATTGGCCGGATTCAATCCCATAACTCCCCATCGAGTGATTCCGCCCGTTTCCCCCTTCTCTACCTCTCTCTATTGCCCAATCAAAGCAAGAAAACCGACACCATTGAAGGCCATGGCCACCGGCCGCTTCTCTTCAAATTCCGGTCGATGCTCTCCCTATCTCACGTATTTAAGTCATCCATCATCTCCCTTGCGACGCTCCGCGCATTTTGCACCCGTTTCCCCCTTCTTTTCTGCTCGAATTCTTCACCGACGTCAGTCTTCTTCCCCATCGCCAGTAAGAGCTCGCCGCTGCTCAAATTCTCCTCGGCCGAACCCTTATTGATCTCAACTCTTGCATTGTCGGTGTCGCCGGACCTCAAGGAGTGCATCCCAACGGTTCCTGGAGCTCTTCTCGACGCCGAACGCCATCCTCGTTGCCTCACCGTCGTCCGCCGCCTCCTTCGCCGTCGCCGGCCGCCTCTGGACCCTCTCCACCGCCATCGAGTCCGTGGTGAGACTTCCCTCCCTCCCCACTCTCTCCTCCGCCGCTCGCCGTCGTCTCCCGTACCCGGTGACGAGGCCCCCGGCCTTCTCCGGTGAGAGCGCCGCCGCCACCGAGCTCCCGCCGCATCCTCTCTGTAGCCAGCTGGCCAAACACCGCCCCCCTACTCTCCACCGTCCGATCCAATTTGGAGGGCCATGATTAGAAGCTAGAATACCTCTTTGGTTGGGCCAACCATGTGGAGACATGTGTCCACTTATTCCAAGTCACCAAATCAGCCACCTCAACGCCACATAAGCAAGCCACCTCATCCAATTTGCCTACGTGGTAGTGCCACATCAGCAAACCTTTACCCAGTAATATTCCTATTTGTTTTAATTCAGGAATAATGGCAAATTTGCAAAACAAACCCCTCTACTTTCCTAAATTTAACCAAGAGCCCATGTCTTTTTGCAACTAGTCCCTAAACTTCTCCATATTTACAATTAGGTCCCTCTATTTTGCAAAAAGGCCCCTAACCTCTCTATTTTTATTTAAAATAAGTCCTTTTCTTTTATAAACGTAACCCTAATCTTGTTTATCGCATAACTTTTAGCTCGTAGCTCCGATTTGGGCGTTTTTTGCGCCCAAATTTTCGTAGCGACCTGTAGAATCTTTTTATACAGTTTTTGCTTAGATTCTGTATCGTCTGGTGTACTTCTCTTAGAAGTTTGTTTTGTGTGTGCTTTTCCGGTCTGTCGTTTAGGAGCTGAGCAGTTCGGCAATCTCGAAGATCAAGCTTTTGAGGACGTTGAGCAGCACCCTGTCGAAGGCAAGTGTCCTTGAGCATATTTATCCTGTTTTCGAATTTGCAGGTGTAGTTTTTAACCTTCAAAATGCATGCTTGTATAAACATGAATCCTATGTTAGGGTTTACTAGTTTTGAATCAATATTTCCTTGTCGCCGTTGTTCATGATGTTATGAAAATGGGTAGTTTATGCTAGCGCAGTCTTGGTTGGGAAATCTTAATATTGATTAATGAACTATGCAACAATGTTGGGAGATGGTAATTCTTTTTGTAGCAACATGGTATAGGTTGTCCCCAACATAATGGATGGTTTGAGGTGGAGCCTATGGCATGTTTGTGTTTGTATCTGTGTGGGGTCCTAAGGATCGGTTCTTGGGCATGTAACCAAGTTTTATTCGCACAACTACGAGGCCTATATGGGTACGGTCTGACCAACTAATTAGTCACCTTGTAGCTTAGTGGGCACCATAGGTCGGTATAAGTGACACAAGAGGGGGATTCTGCAGCAATGTAATTGCCTGTTTGCGGTGAAACCTCAATGGGTGCCTGCAAGTTAGAGGGAGCTTTGTAAAGGCCTTGTAGTGAGACCCCAACTCCACACCCCGGAAGTTTGGAGCAACAAGGGAATCACGACTCGTGGGGAAAGCAGTGCAAACTCTGCAGAGTGTCAATCTGGTCGATCAGCCATGCTCACGGATAAGAGCGAGCTTGGACTTCTTCAGGATTAGTTGGGGTCAGGGTTTGGTATGGTGGGTTGGGGTAGCCAGGTAATGGAATTATCTGGTGAGTCTTGGTAGTCAGATGGAGTCCGACGAGTCAAACCTTTGGATACAGTCGTGTCTTTTCACTTAGTAAATAGGATGCCTGATGTTGGAGTCATAGGCAGATCGTAGTTGCTTAGTGCTATTAGCCAGTGTCAAAGCCGTTCCTTGACTTAAGCCGCATATCATGTTCTCCCTACGCTTGCGGAGTACAATCTTTGTACTCACACTTGTTGTCCCCTACCCTGTATTCTACCGCTGTTCAGAAGCTGGCAATGAAGCTGGAGCTTTCGACGATGACTTCGACCCGAAGCTGCTGTTCGAGGCTGTGTTGCCCCTGGTCGACGCCTGTGGAAGATGGAGCCGTTGGCACTAAAGACATTTTAGTTTCCCCGCTGTGTTTTCTTTAAACCCTCGGGTCCTTTTGTATTAAGTTAAATACGATGTTGTAATAAAGGCACTGTGATGATATTACTAATGATGTAAGCACATGTATGAAACTTGTTCCTGGCATACATGTGATGTGCCCAGTTTTGTTCGTTTAAAACTGGGTGTTACAGAAGTGGTATCAGAGCCGTGTTAACCGTAGAACGCAGCCTAGATAGACTGGACGTGCTATGGACTTATGTTTGTACAAACTACTTTTGCAAAATTGTTTTTCTTCCAATTTTTCCTTTCTCTGTCTTTTGTTCTTTATAAAATGGTTACTAATTTCTATCTTCTTCAAAATTTTAGATGGCTCGAACAAAGATCACGCCGCGCAAGCACGTGCTGGTCCCAGACTTGGAGGTTCCTGCTGGTGCAGTCTGGAGGCACCAACCCCCAGCTGAGTTCTACTCCGACGGACAGCTGGCCGGGTACTTCGCCCGTACGCTGTGCTACCCGCTGCAGGGTCTCGGCTACCACGACGCTCCCCTTTTTAGAGGCGTCAGAGTTCCGCTTGGAGGACGTGGTTACTCCTGGTCAGTGGAGGTGACCATGTTCAAGAAGCCCTCCGACGACAATCTTCGCCGAGTTCGCCGAGTCCACACCGCCACGGCCCTCGGAGCTACGTTCGAGGCAGGGATCGAGGACGCTGCTCGCCAGGCTCTGGCTGTTCTCTGCCGGGAGAACAGATAGGACCTCTGCTTCACTCAGTTCGGGAAGTTCCCGCAGCGCCCGTCAGGCAGTCTGGAGGTCATCTTCGCACCCGTCAACAGCGAGCCGGATCTCCGTCTGCGAGAGCAGGTCCGCCTCACCGCCGCCCTCTACACCGAGCTGGACAGAGCACTCGACGAGTTGGAGGATCTTCACCAGTGCCACGCCGAGCATGAGCAGATGATCTACGAGCTGGAGGTGATGCCGCAGGATCCTGATCAGCACCCTGACGAGGTTCCCCCAGCACTGTTTTCTATCCCTGCACCGCCTCGCTCTCCTTCGCGCAAGAGGCTCTGTCATGCAGATGTTGCAGGCCCTTCAAGCACCACGGGTCAGGAGTAGAGTCGAGCTAGGAAGTTGTCCCTAGCAGAATAAATCGTTTAGATTCATGTTGTTTGTCCTTGTGTGTGCTTGTGTCTGTTTAGCGTGAGCCTTGTAATGAGTTGGATCTTTGCATGTGTGTTGGTGTGATGTAGGGGTTTCCCCTGTACATTTTCATCAGTTAATAAATTATAGTTGGGAGTCATTTCTATCTATTTCCTTCAGGTCCTATCTATTCTTAGCTTGTCTTTCAGCCCTTGCCTCTCTCTTATGCTTTCCATACCTTGGCAACAACAGATGTTGAACACTAGGCGCAACAACAACGCTGCCAACAACAACGACAACATCAACAACAACGCTGTCAACAACAACGACAACAACGCTACCAACAACAACGACCTTCCTCCCCCGCCACCCCTCATGGACGCCAACCAAGTCCTGACTCTTCCTCAAGGTTTGGTCCAAGCCATCAATCAGCAACCTCAAGCTCAGCAAGCACCACCACTGTAGCCGCAGTCCAGGCTCATGACTTTCTTGAGCACTCAACCACCCACTTTTTCTCAGGTAGTGGAGCCTATGGAGGCCGATGACTGGTTGAGGACAATAGAGAGCAAGCTTCAGATAGCTCCGTGCAATGCAAGGGAAAAAGTTCTCTTTGCATCCCACCAGCTGGGCAGGCCAGCTCAGGAATGGTGGACTGCTTACACCGCGGCTCACGAGGATCCCCAGGAGATTACCTGGGCAGAATTCAAGAACAATTTCTGTGCCCATCATGTTCCCGCCGGAGAATTAAAACTAAAGAGGAAGGAATTCCTCAGTCTCAAGCAATGGCCCATGTCTGTGACGGAGTACCTCACCAAGTTCACTAAACTGTCTCGCTACGCTGCCAATGACGTTGACACGGATGAGAAGAAGCAAGATTGTTTTCTTGAATGTCTTAACCCTGGTCTACAGTATGCCCTCTTCGCCAATGAGTACCCCAGTTTCCAGAAGCTGGTAGATAGGGCCTTCATCATGGAGAAGATGCGCCTGAATCTGGGTGAAGAGCGTAAGCGCCATCTGCAGGGTCAGCCTTTTGGCAGTAACACCCGCCCCCGCTTCAACGCCCCTGCCACTGGATCGATGTTCCGCCATGGAGGGCAGAACCAGCAGCAGCAGAATCAGCCGCAAAGGCTGCAGCAGAAAATGCAGAATCAGGGTACACGGTCGTTCAAGCCACCAGTGCAACCGCCGCAGCAGCAGTCTCATCCCAGCTTCCCGCAGCAGTAGCAGCGACCCAACAACAACCAGCCACAGCAGCAGAACCGCAACGGCCAAGGGTCAAGCAACATTGGTCCATGCTTCAGTTGCGGCAACTTTGGGCATCTCGCTAACAAGTGTCCCAAGAAGCAGCAAGGCCAGGCCCAGGGCAACAATCAGCAGCAGCAGCCTCGCTAGAATGCAATGTATGGTCGTGTCAACCATGTTGCAGTGGAGGAAGCCCAGGAAGCTCTTGACGTGGTTCTAGGTATGTTTTCTGCCAACTCTCATCCTGCAACAGTGTTATTTGATTCCGGTGCTATGCATTCATTCATATCATATCAGTTCGTGAATACATATAAATTGCTAAGAGCATTAATGAAAAATCGAGTTCTAGTAAGTTCTCCTGGAGGAGAAATGGAATCAAGGCATGTATGCCCTAAAATAGGTATATGCATAAGGGGGTAGACTTTTTGGCCAACCTCATCAGTCTAGAGTCCAAGGGTATTGATATCATTCTGGGAATGGATTGGCTAACCAAGTACAAAGGGGTCATCAGATGTGCTACAAAGACGGTTCAGTTGACCCATACAGACGGAACCAAGGTGGAGTTTCAGGCCACGACAGAGTCAGCTATCAACGCCAATTTAAACAAAGCCAACGTAGTGGAAGATAGCAGGGTGGTCAGTGAATTTCCGGACGTCTTCCCGGAGGATTTGCCAGGTATGCCCCCTGATCGAGAAATTGAATTCATCATTGAATTGGTACCTGAAACGGCTCCTATATACAAGAGGCCATATAGAATGGATGCCAATCAGTTGGCTGAGCTCAAGGAACAAATCCAAGAGCTCCTAGACAAAGGGTTTATCTGCCCCAGTTCTTCACCCTGGGGAGCCCCAGTAATCTTCGTTCCAAAGAAAGATGGTACACAAAGGATGTGCATAGACTATCGAGCTCTAAATGAAGTAACAATCAAGAACAAGTACCCTCTGCCCCGCATTGAAGATCTATTTGATATGCATATAGGCCCATATGTGTTTTCTAAGGTTGATCTTCGATCTAGATACCATCAATTGAAAATTCGTGCTTCGAATATCCCCAAGACAGCATTTGTTACTCAGTACGGTCTGTACGAATACACAGTGATGTCTTTCGGACTGACCAATGCCCCATCATACTTTATGTATTTGATGAACAAGGTCTTCATGGAATATTTGGACAAGTTTGTTGTGGTATTCATTGATGACATCTTGGTCTACTCCAAGAACAAAGAAGAACACGAGGAACACCTAAGGATGGTTTTACAGAAGCTTAGGGAAAACCAGTTGTACGCTAAACTGAGCAAATGTGAGTTCTGGCTGAAAGAAGTTCCTTTCCTTGGTCATATCATATCAGCAGGTGCTGTGTCTGTAGATCTGTCCAAGGTAAGTGATGTTCTGGATTGGAAGCCACTGCAAAATGTATCCGAAATCCGCAGTTTTCTGGGTCTAGCAGGATACTATCGTCGTTTTATAAAAGGTTTCTCCAAAATAGCGAAGCCGATGACAGAACTGCTAGAAAAAGGAGCAGAGTTCAAGTGGACAACAGCTCGAGAAGCTAGTTTCAATGAATTAAAGAAGAGGTTGACCTCAGCACCAGTTTTGATTCTACCGGATATTCAGAAGCCATTTTCGGTGTATTGTGATGCATCCCGTCAAGGCTTGGGATGTGTGCTCATGCAAGAAGGTCATGTCATTGCATATGCGTCCCGACAGTTAAGGAAACATGAAGAAAATTATCCAACGCATGACTTGGAACTAGCCGCAGTGGTTCATGCACTAAAGATCTGGAGGCATTATCTGATTGGTCAGAGATGTGAGATCTATTCTGATCATAAAAGCTTGAAGTATATTTTTATTCAACCGGATCTTAACCTCAGGCAGCGCAGATGGTTAGAGCTTATCAAAGACTATAATCTGGGAATCAACTATCACCCAGGAAAGGCAAATGTAGTAGCTGATGCCTTGAGCAAAAAGTCTCAAATTAATGCAATGACTCTTCAAGAAATGAGTCTTGAGCTATGCAAGGAGTTCGAGAAAATGAATCTAGGTATGGTGTGTAACACCGAGGTAGTTGCAATGGAAATCGATTCAATACTTTAACAAGATATAAGAAAGTGTCAGCTTGAAGATGAAAAGATTTTGGAAATCAAGCAGTTGATCAAAGTCGACAAAGCCCCAGATTTCTCTGAGGATGAGCAAGGAACAATTTGGTACAAGCACAGGATTTGTGTTCCGGACATAAAGTCTATTCGGGACACCATCTTAAAAGAAGCCCACGATTCAGCGTATTCTATCCACCCTGGAAGTACGTATCAAGATTTCAAAGATCAGTATTGGTGGTACGGAATGAAACGTGCAGTAGTAGAACATGTAGCTTTGTGTGATATCTGTCATCGAGTCAAAGACGAACACCAAAGACCTGCAGGACTGCTATAGCCATTGAAAATACCTGAATGGGAGTGGGAAGAAATCAGCATGGACTTCGTAGTGGGTCTACCACGAACGCAATCAAGATATGATTCTATATGGGTCATTGTTGACCGTCTGACAAAAGTAGCTCACTTCATTCCAGTCAAAGAATCCTATCGAGGGCCGAAGTTAGCTGAATTGTATATGCCCAGAATTGTGTATCTACATGGAGTACCCAAGATAATTGTATCTGATCGTGGCAGCCAGTTTACCTCAATGTTCTGGCAACGATTGCATGAATCTATGGATACAAGATTGAATTTCAGCTCAGCATACCACCCGCAAACTGACGGACAGACAGAAAGGGTAAATCAAATTTTTGAAGACATCTTGAGAGCATGTGCTCTAAAGAATGGTAACAGTTGGGACAAGAATCTACCGTATGCAGAATTCTCGTACAACAACAGTTATCAATTTAGTCTCAAGATGTCCCCTTTTGAAGCCCTATACGGACGGAAATGTACAACCCCGCTGTTCCGGAATCAGACCGGGGAAAGTCAAGTTTTCGGTCCTGAAGTCCTAAGAGAAGCAGAAAGACAAGTGCAAGAGATTAGAGATAATTTGAAAACAGCACAGTCAAGACAGAAGAGCTACGCAGATCATCGACACCGGGAACTAACTTTCGAAGTAGGAGACTTCGTATGTCTCAAAGTATCACCAATCAGAGGTCTACACAGATTCAAGGTTAAAGGCAAGCTTTCACCTCGGTTTATTGGTCCGTACAAGATTTTAGAAAGACGAGGAGAAGTAGCTTACCAGCTTAAGTTACCACCTCAACTCTTAGGAGTACACGATGTTTTCCATGTGTCACAGTTAAAGAAGTGTCTAAGAGTTCCCGAAGAACAGATGCCAGTGGAAGAACTGGATATACAAGAAGATCTCTCATATTTTGACTATCCGGTTAAGATTCTTGAGATATCAGAACGGGTTACCAGAAACAGGCAAGTCCAGATGTGCAAAGTACAGTGGAAGCATCACTCAGAAGAAAAAGCAACCTGGGAAAGAGAAGATGATCTGAAGACGGAGTTTCCCCATCTCTTCTCCGATCCTTCTGAATCTCGAGGGCGAGATTCATCCTAAGGGGGGTAGGTTTGTAACACCCCAAATTTCAATTTTTGCAATAATTTAAAATTTTGCTAGAAATTAAATAGGTGGTTGCAATTTTGTTCAATAGGAAAATTAATTTCTAAATTTAAATTGTCCTAGGATAATGTTTGATGCACTCATGCCGTTATAGATGCATTAAGGTTTTTATTGTGTGGCCGATGCTCTCCCAATCTCGCGTATTTAAGCCATCCATCATCTCCCTTGCGACGGTCCGCGCATTTTGCACCCATTTCCCCCTTCTTTTCCGCTCGGATTCTTCCCCGACAACAGTCTTCTTCCCCGTCGCCAATAAGAGCTCGCCACTGCTCAAATTCTCCTCGGCCAAACCCTTATTAATCTCAACTCTTGCTTTGTTGGTGTCGCCGGACCTCAAGGAGTGCATCCCGATGGTTCCCGGAGCTCTTGTCGCTGCCTCCTTCACCGTCGCTGCCTCTGAACCCCCTCCGCTGCCGTCGAGTCTGCGGTGAGACTTCCCTCCCTCCCCTCTCTCTCCTCCTCCACTCGCCGTCATCTCCCGTACCCGGCAACGAGGCCCCCGGCCTTCTCTGGTGAGAGCGCCGTTGCCACCGAGCTCCCGCCGCCTCCTCTCTGTAGCCAGCCGGCCAAACACCGCCCCCCAGCTCTCCACCGTCCGATCCAATTTGGAGGGACACGATTATAAGCTAGAATACAATCTTTGTACTCACACTTGTTGTCCCCTACCCTGCATTCTACCGCTGTTCAAAAGCTGGCAATGAAGTTGGAGCTTTCGACGACGACTTCGACCCGGAGCTGCTATTCTAGGCTGTGTTGCCCCCGGTCGACGCCTGTGGAAGATGGAGCCGCTAGCGCTGAAGACCCTTAGTTTCCCCGCTGTGTTTTCTTTAGACCCTCGGGTCCTTTTATATTAAGTTAAATACGATGTTGTAATAAAGGCACTGTGATGATATTACTAATGATGTAAGCACACGTATAAAACTTGTTCCTAGCATACATGTGTTGTGTCCGGTTTTGTTCGTTTAAACCTAAGTGTTACATGTCCTATTCAGTTTGTTTGGACCTTAATTAATTATAGGAAAATTTTAAGAATTTGAGAAATTGAAAATTAGGGTATTACAAACCTACCCCCCTTGGAATAAATGTTTCCCTCGAGATTCAGACGGATCCGAGAAAAGATGAGGTAACTCTGACTTCATATCTTCTTCTCTTTCCCATGTTGCTTTATCCTATGAGTGGTGACTCCACTGCACTTTGCACATTAGTATCACTTTGGTTCTAGTAACCCTTTCTGATCTTTCAATGATCTTTATTGGATACTCTATATAGGAGAGATCTTCTTGAACATACAAGTCTTCCATTGGCAACAGTTCTTCAGACACTCGAGGACACTTCTTCAACTGAGACATATGAAAGACATCATGCACATCTGCTAGCTGAGGTGGTAACTACAACTGATAAGCTACTTCTCCTCTTTTATCCATACCACCAGTAGTGATCCTTTACATCTTGATATATCTTCGTGCTTCTAGGGTGAATGGAATACGCTAAATCATGAGCTTCCCTTAGAATAAACGCTTTAATGGCCTTCTGATTTGGTACATAGATTCTCTTCTTGCACCATACAGTTCTTTGACTATCCTCTGTAAACCCTAGTGCTTTATCTTCCTTGATAAGCTGGTTGATTTCTTTGATCTTTTCATCTTCAAGTTGACCCTTATGAATGTCTTGTTCAAGTGTACAATCAACTTCCATGGTAATTGCTTTCAAATCTGCCACAAATCCAAGGTTGAGCTTCTCACACTGTTTCCATAACTCAGGTTGTTCTTCTTTAACCATCATTGAGTTGCAATAACTCTTTCGACTCAAGGCACACAATTTTCCAATGAGGTAGTAATGAATTCCAACGTCATAATCCTTGATTAACTCTAGCCATCGGCACTGACAAGGGTTATATATGGTTGGGTAAATATATATTTCAAACTCTTACGATCCGTATATATCTCACACCATTTTCCAATGAGGTAGTGTCTCCAAATCTTTAATGTATGAACCACAATTGCTAATTCCAGATCATGCGTAGAATAATGCTCCTCATGCTTCCTTAATTGCCTTGACGCAAAGGCTACAACTTGACCTCCTTGTATAAGAACACATCCAAGTGCTTGTCGCGAAGCATCATAGTAGATATCAAAGTCCTTACTTATGTCTGGTAGAACTAGAACTAGGGATGTAGTCAATCTCCTCTATAATTCTTCAAAACTTGCTTGACAAGCTGGGCTCCAAATAAAAACCACATTTTTCTGTAGCAAAGAGGTAAGAGGTTGAGCTATCTTAGAAAATCCTTCTATGAAGCAGCAATAATATCCTTCTAAACCAAGGAAACTTTGGATCTCTGACACATTGGTAGGCGGTAACTAGTTCAACACCTCCTTCACTTTGCTTGGATCTACTACCACACCTCTAGCTATTATGATATCGCTGAGAAAAGCGACTTTATCTAACCAAAAATCACACTTGCTAAGCTTGGCATACAGCTGATGCTCTCTGAGTGTCTATAGCACAATTCTCAAATGTTCTTCTTCAATCATAGAGAAAATTAGAATATCATCAATGAACACCACTACAAACGTATCTAGATAATTCATAAATACCTTATTCATGAGAATCATAAAATAAGCTGGGGCATTGGTCAATACAAAAGACAAAAAATATACTTATATAGTCCATATTGAATATTGAAGGTGGTCTTGGGTACATCTGACAATCAAATCTTCAACTAATCATATCTAGACCTTAGATCAATCTTGGAGAACACGTAGGCTCCTCTCATCTGATCAAACAGATCCTCAATCTCGGGTAATGGGTACTTGTTCTTTAATGATCACATCATTGAGTGCTCTGTAGTCTACACACATTCTTCGAGTACCATCCTTCTTATCCACGAAAAGAACTGGGCTCCCCATGGTGACACACTTGGTCTAATAAAACATTTATAGCTATTCTTGGATTTGCTTCTTTAAGTCAACTAGGTCATTACCAGACATTCTATATGGCTTTTTAGCTATAGGGGCCATACCGGGTACCAATTCAATGACAAACTTAATTTCTCGATCTGGTGGCATACCTGGCAATTCATCGGGGAAAACATCAGAAAACTGAAAGTGCCTAGAAGGGGGGGGGGTGAATAGGCTTTTCTGAAAATTAAAACTAAACATCAGATTAAAAGCTACCGGATACTTCGGTGAAGGTCGGATACTCTGGTCAGTTCGGAGTATCCGGTCTAGTTTGGAGTCTCCGGTCTATACAGGAAATTAAAAATAACTAAGAATTAAAGCGAGCAGTTAGAATCTAAAGGTGATACTAAGTCTACTAGATATCACAAAGCTTAAACAACAATAAATACTAGCAAGATGATCACTAAGACAATTTATATGTAAATTCTCAAATCCACACGATTAAGTAAATTGCACAAATAAGAACACAAGGGATTATCTCGGAGTTCAGCCACCTCACAAAGAAGTGCCTACGTCTCCGTTGAAGAGCTCACAAAGAGCCAGGTCTTTTCCAACCCTATCCTCTTCTAGCGACCACAAAGATCAAGCTAGAATTTCCTTACTCAATTTGAAGTCGATTACAAAATTCCCGTGGCACTCCACAAAGGTTGGGTGCTCTACGGGCGACGCCTTGCCGTCTAGAAGCACAAAGCTTCAAGAGAAAAGATCACAGCCAATGCTCCGGTCTTTTTCAATAAAAATAAATACCTAACCGATCGACCTCTGGCAGAGTCTCCCTCGGAGACTCCGGCCTAAAAACTCACCAACTACCAGAGTATCCGGTGAACACCGGAGACTCCGGTCTTTTTCAACAAAAATAAAGCGGAGCCGAGCACCCTCTGCCAGAGTCTATCTCGGAGACTTCGGACTAAATACTGAGTACTGGAGTATCCGAGGGAGACTCCCGCTTGACAAGCACTACAAATTCTATTTTTCTCAAAAGAAACATTTGTTAGTCCTAGGATGTGTTCGCCTTTTTTAAGTTTAGACAAATTTCTCATGCCAACATGAGCTAGTCGGCGGTGCCAAAGCCAACCCATGCTAGACTTAGCCATCAAGCAAGTTTTAGGCTTCACTTCATCCGTTGAAAAATCAACAAGATAAAGTTTACCCTTCAACTTACCGGTGAAAACTATTGAGGCGTCTTTCCTTCTAGAGACAATCACACCCTCATTAGTAAAAAGACAATTATAACCTATCTCACATAATTGAGATACGGATAACAAATTATAATTAAGAGATTTGACTAATAAGACATTTGAAATAGAATGATCATTGGAGATGATGATTTTACCTAGGACTATTATCTCTCCTTTTCCATTATCACCAAAGATGATGTTTTCATGAGGTCCTTCATTTTCTTCAAAAGAGGAAAACATACTCTTTTCTCCGGTCATGTGATTTATACATCCACTATCAATGACCCAACTTGATCCTCCGGAGGAGTATGCCTACAAAACAAAGTTATGCCTTTATTTTAGGTACCCAAATTTGTTTGGGTCCTTTAGCGTTAGTCACAAGCACTTTTGGTACCCACACATTCCTTTTAACAATTCTATCTCTTGTGTAGGGACCAACATAGAGAGCAACTAGTTTACCACGGTGGTCTCTCTTGAGCATTGAGGAGTATGAGCCTTTGGTTGCTTTGTTTGAGTCGTGTGATCAACTTGCTTGCCTCCTTTGACAAACTTGAGGCATTCCACTCCATTCAATAGCACACGACCATTTGATTTGCTCGTGTATTGGTCAAATCTAAGACCTCTCTTTAGCTTGTTATCCTTGGCTTGGATGGTCTTGTAAAGTGCATCTTTTGATTTATAGGTTTTGATGCATCCATATTTGACCAAGACATTTAGCCTCTCATCCTCCTTTTGTAACGCTTGCAAGGATTCAATATTAGTCGTACAAGCATTTATATCAAAATTGAAACAATGAGAGCATCCATTGCTAGTAGATGCACTATATAGTAAGTTAGCTTCATTAGAGTTGGATGAGCCTTTCTTAAGGGTATCAATTTGCATTTCAAGAGTTTTATAATTTTTATCCAAGCAAGATAATTTCTCTTGAAGCAAGAAATTGTTACTCTTAAGGTCGGCAATTGAGGAATTGGCTAAATCATAGTCATTTGACAATTTCTCAACTTTCTCCTTCTCCTTAGTAAAGAGCTCCTCGAGTTCAAGGTTTCTCTCCTTTTCAAGGATGAGCAAGTCCTCTTGTCTCTCAAGGGTCTCCTCATGACTATCTATTGTATCAATTAGCTCCTTTATTTTAGTCATGACATTTTTATTCAAACCTTTAAATAAGTTATCACAATCACTATCATATTCACTATCGCTATCTAGGAGCTTAGATTGAGATTTTACCTTGCGGCTTTTAGCCATGAAGCACTTTGGGGAGTCATCATCATCATCACTCATTAAAAGTGATTTTCTTGGTGTTGGCTCCTGGATGGCAATGGTGGTGACTCCTTCATCATCAGAGTCGGAGTCGGAATTTGAATCCCACTCTTCTCCAATGTGTGCTTGACCCGAATACTTCTTCTTGTATATCTTGTTTTTGTCCTTCTTATATGGCTTGATCTTATTGTCTTCTTTGTCCTTTCCTTAATTCTTGTTCGGACAATCGGCTATGAAGTGACCAACTTCGCCACATTCATAGCATGCTCTTCTTGATGTTCTCTTCTTGGGCATGTCCCTCTTGTATTTTGAGTAGCCTCCCTTTCTCATGAACTTCTTGAATCTTTTCACAAAGAAGGCCATTTCTTCATCTTCGGAGCTTTCCTCTTCACTTGTACTTGATTATTGAGTTTGCTTGCTTTTGCTTGCCTTGAATGCAACCTCCTTGTTCTTGGAGGTTGAGCTTTGTTTGGTATGAATCTTCACTTCATTTGCTTCTTCTTGCATGAGCTCATGTGCAAGTATCCTTCCAAGCACATCGCTTGGTGTGAGCCTTTTGTAGTCTTTTCTCTCTCGGAGGAGTGTCACCAAAGTGGGGTTTCTAGGAGCAAATGCTCTAAGCAATCTCTTCACCACTTTTTGATCATCAATGTCCTCACTCCCGAGTCCTCTTAACTTGTTCACAAGCACCATCATTCGATCATACATAACTTGAGGAGTTTCATGATCTTCCATCACAAATCTTCCTAGCTTGCCCTCAAGTAGTTCTATCTTGGATTCTCTCACGCTTGTTGGTCCCTTCATGAGCAACTTGGCGAGTATCCCAAATTTGCTTGGCTTGTTCAAGTCCATCAATTTTATTGAATTCTTCCAGACTCAAGGCACTAAGTAATACGTTTGTGGCTTGAGCATTGCGGTGCATATTTTGTTCTTCACTTGACGTGAGCTCTTGATCTTCATCCAGCAAGTCAAAGCCAGTGCAAACAATCTTCCAAATACTAGGATGAAGAGAGATTAAATGCATTTTCATTTTGTACCTCCAAGCGGCATAATGTGTACCATCGAAGAATGGTGCACGCCCGGAAGGCACGGAGCTATAATTACTTGAAGAATTTAAACGATCATAATTGAAAGGAACTTCACTTCCCTTTCCTTTACCATTACCGTCACCATTCCTCGATGGATCATCTTTTAAACCCCTCGGACTTCTGGATGTCGACATTATGATTTCCTCCAAGCGGTGAAGCCTTGTAGGAGGTTAGGCTCTGATACCAATTGAAAGTGCCTAGAGGGGGATGAATAGGCTTTTCTGAAAATTAAAACTAAACAGCGGATTAAAAGTTGCCGGATACTTCGGTGAAGGTCGGATACTCCGGTCTGTCCGGAGTATCTAGTATAGTCCGGAGTCTCCGGTCTATACAGGAAATTAAGAATAATTAAGAATTAAAGCAAGCAGCTAGAATCTAAAGGTGATACTAAGTCTACTACACACCACAAAGCTTAAACAACAATAAATACTAGCAAGATGATCACTAAGACAATTTATATGTAAATTCTCAAATCCACACGATTAAGTAAATTGCACAAATAAGAACAAAAGGGATTATCCCGGAGTTTGGCCTACATCTCCGTTGAGGAGCTCAAAAAGAGCCGGGTCTTTTCCAACCCTATCATCTTCTTGTGACCACAAAGATCAAGCTAGAATTTTCTTACTCAATTTGAAGTCGATTACAAACTTCCCGTGACACTCCACAAAGGTTGGGTGCTCTACGGGTGACGCCTTGCCGTCTAGAAGCACAAAGCTTCAAGAGAAAAGATCACAGCGAATGCTCAATGAAGAACTCAATGCTTAAGTGCCTTGATCTCACTCCAAACCCAAACTCACTAAATTTTTGCAAAACTTAGCAGTAGAGGTGGTTGGAGGGATTTTGAATGGTCTTGGAATGCTCGAAGAGTCTAGAGTTCAGTAGCAACAATAAGCCTTTAATGCCATGGGGTGTGAAAGTACATATAGCCCTCTCTCAAAAACTAGTCATTACTGTTCTAACAGACCTAACCTGGAGTATCCGGTGAACATCGGAGTATCCGGTCTCAATTCCAAAAACGGCGTCAGAACGGTCACAGAATATGTCAGAATTAGCCGTTACAATTCTGTTAAGTTACCGAAGTCTCCAATGAACACCGGAGTCTCCGGTCCTGACAGGGCTATCACTCAGACTAAGTCCGGAGACTTGCTGGACCCTCCGGCTTCTCCAGGTACCGGAGTATCCGGTGAACACCGGAGACTCCAGTCCTTTTATCAAAAGAATAAATATTAACCGAGCCATCCCTACCAGAGTCTCCGGTAAAAACATTTTCTCCTACCGGAGTATCCGGTAAACACCGGAGACTCCGGTCTTTTTCAATAAAAATAAATGCCTAACCGATCGACCTCTGGCAGAGTTTCCCTCGGAGACTCCGGCCTTAAAACTCACCAACTACCAGAGTATCCGGTGAACACCGGAGACTTCGGTCTTTTTCAACAAAAATAAATCGGAGCCGAGCACCCTCTGCCAGAGTCTATCTAGGAGACTTCGGACTAAATACTGAGTACCGAAGTATCCGGTGAACACCAAGGACTTCGGACTCAGTGAACTTTTGCTAAACAACCCGGTGTCTGTGGGTGAGTGTGTCTCTCAACTTATTGGTTCTAAAGGATATCTTGAGTATTGAGACACTAATCAAGCAATCAAATGCAACCCTCTTAATAGAGCGGCTATCCTAGACTCAATTTCAAAAATAAAAGAATTTAAATCCTATTGAGTACTCGTAGTTGCTTCTCCTTTCTTTTCGAAGGGCGTCAAACGTCATATGTCTTCTCAATTTGGACTTAGACCTGTTCATGACTTAGATAAACATATTAGATCCTTAATCGTTTTGTCATCAATAAGCCAAAACCCACTTAGGGGGCCTAGATGCACTTTCAAAAACTCACAAACAACTCTGCTCTGCTCAATTGATGTACCTTCAAGTGAGTTGAGGGAAAATTCTTCTACTGCTGGGACAATGGCTACGAACTCAACTTTAGTTCCATTTCCATTGGTTAAGTGGACTGCCCTTCTAGCACACTCTATAACTTCATCAAACTTGGCTAACCAATCCATTCCAAGGATCACATCTATGCCTTTAGATTCCATGACTATAAGATTTGCTAGAAAGTCTACCCCCCTCATTTTAAGACTCATCTACAACACATATATTGTGCCTTCAAATCTCCTCCAGGAGAATTAATAAGCATAGGATGTTTCATCACAACCATAGGCAAACCATGCTTTACAACATACTGAGCAGCTAAGAAGGAATGCAAAGCTCTAGAATGAAATAAAACTGATGCAGACTGATAGTTGACAAAGAACATACCGTATACCACATCCTGGGCATCTTGAGCTTCTTCTGCAGTGACATGATTGATCTTCCCATGGACGAAGTTCTGCTATCCACGGTTATTCTGAGCGAGGGTCTGATTTCCCATGGACCAAGTTGCATGCTTAGGATTAAAACTGAGTAGGCTTTGGAGTGTTGGTGTTGACCTGATTTGGAAACTTCTTGGGACATCTATTCACAAAGTGTCCTTCTTCTCCATAGTGGAAACATGCTTTGCTTGAGCGGGAGTAGTTGGGCTATTCTTGATTTGAGGAGTGCCTGTTGGAGCAGGATGGGGTGTTTGAAAGTTGGAGCGCTCGACAGGTGATTGAGACTATGTCCTATACCGATTGTTGGAAATGAACATGGGACCATGTTGAGGTGCTTGATTTTTCACACGAGGACATGCGTTGCTTCCTTGCCCTTGGAATGATATCTTCCTTTTCTTTTCATCCAGCTGGTGACACTAGTGTTCAACCACTAAAGCTTTGTTCACCAGAACTTCAAAATTGGCAAACTCTTGAGGTAGAAGGGCATATTCAATAACATCATTCAGACCTTCCAGAAAGTGTTCCTGCTTCTTCTCATCCGTGTCCACTTCACTTGGTGCATACCTAGACTGTTGAGTGAACATGGTCACATACTCTCTTACAGACATTGGTCCTTACATCAATCTCATGAATTCCTTCTTCAGATGAACATCCCCTAATGACACATGGTGAGGAGAAACTGGCTTTGAATTCCATCCAGGTGATAGTTGAAGGGTTGTCATACGTGGCACAGTATGCTTCCCACCAGTCCAAGGCTTGACCGGGGAGTTGATGCCAGGCACAAAGAACCATCTCTTTGTCAGTGCATTGTGCAACTTGTAGCTTCCTTTCTATGTCCTTCACCCAATCATCTGCATCCATAGGCTCTACTACATGACTGAAGACTGGGGGATGAGTTCTCTTGAATTCTCTAAGTCTTGATTGTTGATGGGGTTGAGGAACATGATTTGGCTGTTGTTGCTGCATATGCACCATCGTTTGGGCTAAAGCTTACAAGATTTGGGTCTGCAAAGCCATTTGTTGTTCCATAGTTATTGGAGGAGGTGGGGGTGGATTCTGGTTGTTGATATCATCCTCATTGTTACCACTGAGACTCCTTCTTGGGTTAACCATCTGATCGGGGTTGGAAAGAAAGATAGGAGAAGATAAGCAAGATAAGAAAAGATTTAACTAATGGAACCTAACTATATTATATTATATGATATATTAAAGATGCGACTGTGGACAAGGTGCCAAAGCATTCACAGCTCACACCGACACACAAACAAAATATCTAAATCACACACTTAGCACCATTACACTTCTCACACTAGCATTATTATCATTAACGATTACATCGACGCTTGACTCTAACGACATTAAGATGATCTACTAAAAGACTATACTATTGGGACTCCTCTCTAGTGCGGGATCCTAAGAAAGACTCGCTTGATCCTTCTTCTTCTTTGGCAGGGGTGTTGAGGTTGATCCTCTTGCGTGGAGGTGAGTGGATAGACTTGGTTTCTTCTTCATCTTCTTCAAGTTCTTCTTGATTGGTACGTTGTTCATCCTTGAGAAGTGAAGTGACAAAAGCGAGGTGATGACGAATACCAACCAGCTCCCATAGGGCACAATCTAGCTCATCTTCCAAGGCCATAGTCAGTGCCACTTGTTCACATAGCTTGGGTTTTCTCCAAAGGTGTGCTTCACGAACGGCTCATCACTTCCATGAGTCCTTCGAGGGCAGTAGGCATAGGGAGAGTCAACCATCTTGCTATTGTATTGATCATGGACGCGGGATATGGCTTGACATGCTGCATCTCAAACTCTAGCAGTGAAGGTTGCTCTTGGGGACATTGCAAAGTGAATGCCCACGACTAGATGAACATCCATTCCTTCATCTTCTCTTCACTTATAGTCATAGATGGTGACTTCTACCTTTCATTCCACATATCCAGTTCGCTGCTTCTTGACTCCTCGGTAGATTGGCTTCCTTGAATGTCCAAGTCCAGAAAGTATTCCCCATAACAAGCGAGGAAGGTGTCCAGCATGAAGACCATCACTCTCATAGACATCGGGAACGGGATCCATATTGAGGAAAGTGGGATCATCAATCTCCTCTTCGGTTGGACATCATTGAATAATGGGTGGAAGTCCTCCAGTTGACTTCCGAGCAGTGAGTAGTTGGCGAACCATCTATAAAGGAGAAGAAAAGATATAAGAATTAGCCTTAAAAGATTGCAAGAGGCAAGTAAGAGAACTAAGAAAAACTTCTATGCGATTAGACAAACTAGGGATAACCTTAAAACGACCATTCTAGCTAGGCTTGCAGTCCTACAATCAGTATAGCTCTAATACCACCTCTGTCACACCCGATTTTAACGGATAAAACCAAGCGCGGCTTATGTGTGTCCACGAAGTTTAACACATATAAGGATATAATAGGTGAAGTATCAAAAGTAATACTTTAACTTACAACCATTTAACTCTTACATAAAGACTTCACATAAACAACTCTACTAACCCAACTATAGCTTCTAAACTACGGCAGTGGAACGAAAGCATCGGCGACCACAGCAACTCTACAAGCACTGACTGGGGGGGAACACACTCCTAGTATTCCAGGTCATAATCTTGAAAGTCTTTCACTGAGAAATATATGTATTGGGGAGATAGCAAGGGTGAGCACATGGAGTAGTCAACAAGTGGGAGAAAGAAAATAATGATATGCAGGCTTATAACAAAAGTAGACTGACAAAAGGTATATTTGCATAAATACGAGTAAAGAAAATAGTAATGTGATTGAAAAGCTTTAAACAATTACTAAGTGATTATGCCCATATGACCCACACCATTATTATCCGAGAACGACCACCTTGCAAACCATAACCAACTAACCAACACCAAACCATACCAATAACCAACTAATCATGTGAGGATCCAAGCCTCCCATAACCGCGGGCACGTCTATTATAATAGTTTTATACTCTACAGAGGTTGTCCAACTTTTAGCCATGAGTTGTGACATTCATGTTGCCGTGTTTGCAAGACACTTAACACACGTCAGTGGTGTGCCACCAAGAGATCACTGCGAAGCACAATCCATCAATTAGGTCTTAGTACCCCAACGAATGTGAGCTAGATGTCTAACTGATATGCTAAGCCTTACCCATATCGGCCTCGTGTTTGAACGATATTTTCTTGGGTTGTTGCTCCACGAACCAGTCCTTAATCAGGTTACACATGTTTCACTTCTTTACACTTGGGAAAATACTATCCAACCGGGTAATAACCATCAAATGTTAAAGGACATCTAGAATCTATACAAATGTTAACGGACATCTAGAACCGTAGCAAATGTTAATGGACATCCGAAACCTATGATTATACTTGGAACATATCCACAAGCCCACCAACATTAACAAAACCATCTCTTTGCACAAGTCCTAAGTTCCATGTTGGTATGTCATGTTTATCATCATAGTTGCATATGTCCATTAATCAGTTATATGACACTTCCCAATATCCCAACAACATGGCTAAGCAATTTTACCCAAAAGACCCATATTAACTATCACTTAGGGTTCAAGGAATGTAAAGGAAGAACTAGATAGACCCTAACATAGGTGACTACCCATCAAGTTGATAGACATCGCATGCAATTTTATCAAACAAAAACATTTAAAAACATAGGTTGAAGATGATCAAGGACACTTGCCTTCTCCTTGTTGTTGCTAAGTGAACCCTAGCTCTTGATCTTGATGCTCCTCAAGATGATCCGGGGTGTTGATGTCTAATTGTACAATTATTAGCAAAGAACACAAACAAAACATACTAAGAACAGAGCACAAAAAAAGAACAACAATACAAAATTTGACTACACAGATAGACCTCTAAAAAATGAATCTAACAGCACAAGAATCGCTTAAAATGGAGCTACGATGAAAAAGTTATGATTGTCTTACTACACGAGGGCTTTTCTAGAAAATTACCAATTATCAGGATTATTTAGAATTATTTTTACATTGCAAAACCTTATTTACCACGTTGGCTGCTGACTGGGCTGACACATAAGCAAAGAGGGTGCGGTGGCAGCTGATGTGGCAACTAACGTGGCACAAAAGGCTTACTAGGATTATGTGTACCACGTGGCTACTTTCTACTAGCCCGTGAAGGGGTTCTAATCATTGCCGCACGTGATAGATCTAACGGCTCAGGGTGAAGGGGGCGACTAGAGAGAGGGAGCATGGTGGCGCCGAGGGGAAGGCAGCAACGGACTCATTAGAAACCCACCGGAATTGGGTTCCAGCTTGGCAGCGGCGATGGTGAGTGGTGGCACAGATGAAGATGCTCACGGGGAGTCAGTTTTGGGGCTTACCGAGGGCGGAGAGGCACCAGAAGGGGCTTGACGACGGTGTAGATGGCGGAGGAGCTCAAGGGCGCAACGGGAGGTGGCTCCGACAATCGTGGAGGCAAGGTAAGGGCGGCTCTAGCTTCAACTGGCAGTGGCGAGGCTCAGAGATACCTCGGCAGAGGCAAGACGGCACGAGGATGGCTCGACAGTGCGGCTAGACAACGGGCGGCTGCAATGGCGAAGAGAGCTCAAACTCGGTGAGAATGGCTCGAGATCTCGGTGGGTTGGAGATTGAATGGGAAAGGGAGGGGGTATATATGGGTGGGCTCGGGGTTCTCAGGGCAGTTCGAGACTCTAGAGGCAGTGGCGATCTCGAGTCTCACTTGGACTCAGCGGCGAAGGCAGCGTCCGAGTCGAAGAAGGCGGGCGCAGGTGCGGGGTGAAAATGGGTTTTGCTCGGGCTGCGTCCTAGAGCGGGAAGGTAGCAGCTGAGGATGGCGCAGGCGCAGCACGGTTTAGCTGGGCTAGAGGCATAGGGCGCGACCTAGGCGGGATGGGAAGGGAGTAGCGGGAGGGAGAGGGAAGGAGGATGGGCTGGCTCAGGCCGAGCATGCCGAGGGGAGAGATGAGCAGGCCAGGGAAAAAGATGGAAAAATCTGGGCCAGGTTAGAGGAAAGAGTTTGGGTTGGCTTTAGGATTTCTAGTTCCTTAACTATTTCTGTTCCAAGCTATTTCTATTTCTAATCTAAAGCAAACACAAAACAAACAAACTCAAACAAAAACCCTAAATGCCTAACCCCAGCATAAATGCATTCAAACAAAATATATCCTAAGTCAAATTTTGAATTTGGTTTTAGAAATTAGGTTTTATCCTTTTCTATTTGTTTGGACCTTAATTAATTCTAGGAAAATTTTAAGAATTGGAGAAATTGAAAATTAGGGCATTACAGTAGTACATTAAATTATGGAACTTGTAATAACTTTAAAGAAATTAAAAACCCGAGGATGGCTTTGTTTCAAGAGGGAGAGAATGATGTACCCGTTACTCCTCAAATTATTTCAGCTAGTGACTCCCAACAAAAGGGCAATGATTTGATTATTTTATAAAGTATTGCACCAAAAATTGCTCCTATTCAGATCGGTACTTCCTCATTTGTTTTAGCACATCACAAGAGTATGGTTGCCATGCCGAGCCACTTATTTATTGAAACTAATCTATATGAGAGGAGAAGGAAGCAACTCGTTCAATGCCATCCATGGATATCAATCCTAGTTGAAGAAGGATTTGGCGAATCCTAATTGGAGAAGGATTTCAATTGGTGTATTTTATTAGGGTGAGTTAATTGTCATGATCAATGAGTGCATCTTGCTTTATTTTCAGTTAGGGAGTCAGGTTGATTGAGGCCTATGCCATATCTAGTCCGAAATAGTCAAATATGGTCAAGAGAAGTTAGGTTTGGTTTGAGTTCATTTCGGACTCTGCTAGACATGTCGGCTTGAAAACATCATAGAAGTCGCATACGGAATCCGTTTGGGGTGTGTGAGAACTAATTAGAAAGTTTATTTTGAGTACTTTTGAATGGATTTGGTCCCATCTTAAAATTCATTACGTACGCGTCAGAATGACTGAAATAATGACGCGTCCAAGTCTGTGTCTAGTTTAGGTCGAGTTGGAGTTGAACTTTTGGCTGGCCTACATGCCATATAGCCTAGGTCCGGTGCCCTTGTAAGGGGACTTGATGATTTCTTCATGATTTCTATCGAGGGTGTTCCTCCATGAACAAGAAGAGGTGATCCCCTTTTCCATCTATATTTTGTCGAGTGTTGCGAGTAAATCTTCCAGAGTTTATTCCGTTGCTGCGTCAGTTCTTGATTGTTGGAGTTGTCGAGCTGATTCTTCATGAATCAAACCTACTGGTTCATTCCCGTCTATGGCATGGGTTAGGTGAGTTTCTGCTGCTGCGAATTGCATCTAATTGAATTGTTTTTGTGAAATATCACTTGGTAATTTTGCACAAGTGCCGGTCTTTATTCCTGATGCTAGCTTGATCTAGATGGTAGGAATTGCAGCATTGCTATTCTTGTTGTTTCATCTATCAATTGGAGATATCTATCGGTTGCTGCCTGCTTGTACCATGAAAGAGAGGGCCAAATCAAGGCATCGTCTTCGG
The DNA here is from genome assembly GCF_958298935.1 of Phragmites australis. Classification (NCBI taxonomy): domain Eukaryota; kingdom Viridiplantae; phylum Streptophyta; class Magnoliopsida; order Poales; family Poaceae; genus Phragmites; species Phragmites australis. Next base: position 15,173,377 of record NC_084941.1, on the reverse strand, counting down.
TGCTCATCATAATGACAATAAAGAATTGTGGACTAACATGTTTATATTGAAGTGTGAAAAAGGTTAGTTCCAAGAATGTTACAAAGCTAGAAGAAGCATGTGTAGAAGATATGTAAATGGCTAGCTCAAGGCAAAAGTATAAAATGTAGGGCATTTTCTTTTGCCGGTCAATGGTAAATGGCTAGCTCAAGGCAAAGGTATTAAGAGGGGTTGATGTGCGTTTATTTGAGATATAAAATTGTCACAATTTCTCAAACTTGCATTTTATCTAGAATGAGGAATTTACTTTGAGGAAAACTAGAAAAACTACCTTTTGAGTGTTTTGAGTCATGGTGGTCTGACTGCTAGCAGTGGCCGGTCTGATTGCTGTATAAACAAGGCCGAAGTTTCCCAAGTTCTTAAGTCACTGTCTGATCGTAAGGTGTCCCGATCTGATTGCCAAGGAATAGAGTTTTAGACTCTTTGCTGTGGCTAGCGGTTTGACCACCAAAGAATAGAGAGTTTTGGTACTCTGTTCGAGACTCATGGTGTGACCAAGAACAGTGGCGGTCTGACTGCTAGCCTATTTATTCACCGATGTCAGTGTCATCATTACACTTTTTGTTGATTCTGGATTAGCGGTGGTCTGAGACCGCCAAATGAGCTACGGTCTAACCCCCAAATGCATAGAGTATTCAAAGTTTAGGCAACGGCCACATTTCGAGCTATAAATAGACCCCTTGCTGGTTCAAAGTGAGAGTCTAGCACTTCATTTAAATACTCTTGAACACATGAGATCCTCCTCTCCCTCTGTTGGTTTAGCGGTTGCATATTTGAGAGTGTGAGAGCATCTAGTGCATAGCTTTGAAGATGTTGAGTTTTGTGGCACTAATGATTCTTGAAGCAAGCGTCATCGACTTATTACTCTTGGAGGTTGCCGCCTCCTAGACGGCTTGGAGGTGGTTGCATCATAGAGTTCTCCAAAAAAGCTTGTGAATGAGCCATGGTAGTGATTATTAGAGGTCTTGAGCACGCCTCACCGTAACAGTAAAGTGCTACTCTAGTGGAGTCGAGGTTTTGAGTATTTTATTGTTCTATTTCGGCTTAAGATCAAGTTGCTTGGTGTGAGCCATTTCTCGTTGTGAGAATTGCATACTTGATAGAGAAGTGGTTAGAAGTTTGAACTTACCTTAACGTGGATTAGGGGTGATCAACAAATTACTGATACCACAGCATAAAATTTGGGTGTTATCTTTTGTGCTATTTATATTCATGCAATTTATTTTCTTAGAATATAAATTGTTGTATATTACCCTAGGATTGTAAACCTTGACATAGTTCTAAGTTGCTAAATATTACACTAGTAATCTCTAGTTAAATTCCATAAGTTTTATTGATCGCTAAGCAATTAGTTTTAGAACTGACTATTCAACCCCTCTAGTTGGTATCCTAGATCCTACAACATCTACCCCAAGAGGGGCGGGCACCTCTTCATTGATGGCCTAGAATAAATTGAGCTCAATCAACCAGAGCTTTGCCCTAGCCTGCCAGTGCTTAAAGCCAGCCCCATCAAAAACCTTTGCCTTAATTGTGTCTGAGAACGATGAAGCCATTGAAACACAAATTGGATTTCTGGAATGTTGTATACAACGAGATATTAACATGAGCAAGTATTTCTGACAAATTCCATTTAATACAAAACTGATAAAACAATCCATTGCATAAAAAATTAACATATACATAAAGATCTCAAGCATATTACAGAATGTAGAGCCCTTCAAACAAGCTTGTGAAGGAGCCATGGTGGTGATTATGAGAGGTCTTGAGCATGCCTCACAGGAACAGTAAAGTGATACTCTAGTGGAGTCGAGATTTTGAGTATTTTATTGTTCTATTTCGGCTTAAGATCAAGTTGCTCGGTATGAGCCATTTCTCATGGTGAGAATTGCATACTTGATAGAGAAGTGGTTAAAAGTTTGAACTCACCTTAATGTGGATTAGGAGTGATCAACAAATTACCGATACCACGGGATAAAATTCGGGTGTCATCTCTTGTTGTCGGTGACATAGGAACTAGGGGTCCCCGAGTCCCAAGGCCAGGACAACAGAATGTCACGTGGCGCCTTCCCTCGGGGACTATTTCCCCGAGGACCCGAGAAGGCGGTTCCAGGAGAGAGCGCTCGGGGCCATGAATAGTGGTCCCCGAGTACCCAAGTTCCCCGAGGACCCGAGAAGGCAGTTCCGGGAGAGTGCGCTCGGGGCCATGAACAGTGGTCCCCGAGTACCCGAGTTCCCTGAGGACCCGAGAAGGTAGTTCCGCGAGAGGGCGGTTGGGGCCATGAACAGTGGTCCCCGAGTACCCGAGTTCCCCGAGGACCCGAGAAGACACAGTTCTGGGAGAGGGCGCTCGGGGCCATAAACAGTGGTCCCCGAGATCCCCGAGGACCGAGAATAGACATATCCGGGAAAGGGCACTCGGGGCTATGAACAGTAGTCCCCGAGGACCTGAGAAGCCCCTTGCCGGTGGACACCATAAGGGCTCAGCGGTGAGGTGTCAATTGGTGAGAGGCCCGATGCTGCATTTAAGAGGGAGTGTGGCCTGTCACTTCCAACCACTCCCCACGTGCCTGTTGTCAGTCCCTGCCACCGCCCGTCATGGAGGAGTAGGGGCATTTAATGCGACGGGTCCCATTGGACGTCATCCTGCACGGCTTAGGGATATCGTTGCTGGGCTCGAGGCTTATCGATCTGCTCCTCCTGGGCGTCTAGTGCCAGCGTCGTTATTTCAATGTCGGTCTCGCGCAGTGCGACCAGCTCCTCCCGACGGAGGATGTCGGCGCGGCCGCGCTCGAGCTCGTCGTTCTGGCGAGCCAAGTCCACCTGGGCAGACCGCACGACCTCCTCCCTTTTGCTGGCCGCCTCCTCCCGAGAGACCACCTGGCGCTCGTGAGCGAGCAGCTCTACGGCGCGCCTCCTGGACGCCTGGTCGCGCTCGGTCGCGAGCCGCTCTATGCGGCTGGCCTTCTCCTGCGCGGCGACGGCCTCGTTGCGGGTCTCCTTCAGCACCTCCCGCTCTTCAGCCACCTCGCGCATGGATTTTTTGAAAGACGCGTGAGCCGAGGCGGTGCGGGTCTCCAAAAGCTTTCGGGCCTCCTCCAGCCGATCCCTCTCATCAACTAGGACGGCGCGCTCTTGTTCGAGCTCGGACCGCTCCGCTGCCACGGCCGCTTCGAGCCTCCCAATGACCTCCCGGGCGCTTCCCAGCACCTCGGGGAGGGGTTCTGGGGCCTGGTTGGAAGGTGGCCGGGGGCTGGGTCCCCTACGAGCCCTCTCTGTAGAGGCGCTCGGGGACCCCAACGGCTATTGCGCCGGCACCGCCCTTGTCGCGACCACCTCCCCGGCGGCCGTTCGCTCCTTCCTCGGATGGCTTGGGGCAGGTTCGGTCGGCGCTTGCTGCTCGGGACCAGCCGGGGTCCTCAGCTCAGAGCTGGCAGGAGCCCTCCGCTCGGGGTCCACCGGCGTGCTCGGCCTAGGGACAGGGGCTGGCCTCGGCTGCTCAGGTTGCTTCTGGCCTCCTACGGAGTCCTTGGGTGGCCTGAAAATGAAAACAGGTTAATGACAAGCCAAAATCGGGGCCCGCGGTACCACCACCGAGACTCCGGGATCCGGAAATCGGGGCTTTGCGGCTTCGACCCGGGCTCTGCCTTCCTCCTTTTCAAGGGAGGGTTCTGGCCGTTGGGCCATTGTGGGCTGACCCCAAAGGCCGCCCCGGAGCCTATCTCCGGCGGTTGGTCGGTCCAGCCGCCAGCCGTCGCGCCGCCTGACAGGCTCTGGCCCTCTGGTTGCTGCGCCCTAGATCCGGCCTCCATCCTGGAGTCCGCTCCCGAAGATTGGCCGCCTCGGCCGCCCTCTATCGCGCCGCCTGCCGTCAGCCGTTGTCGCGGTGGTGACAGCGACGAAGATGAATATGGCTGAGGGACGTACGCCCGAGGATGCTTCCCCTCGTCTCCTCGAGCCGCCGGTCTGCTGCTTTCGGCGGCGGCGCCCCACCCTCCGTTGTCATCCACCCCGGGGATGTGTATGGTCCCGGGGTTCCGGCGCCCTGGACGGTCCACCAGCCCCTGGCATTGACGCTTACAGTGCCGCCCGGCCCGGGTCGGCCTAAAGCGCCAGCTTCTCTCGGGGCAGGACCGCCCGGGCGAGGTCGTCGACACCGGTCACCACCTTCAGTAGGGTCGTGAGCGCCCCCTCGTCGAGGCCCCCGTACGGGCCGATGCAGGTCCTCGTCAGGTCGCCCGAGCCGGTGTACATCCAGGCGAAGCAGGCGCGCTCCCGCAGAAGGGCCAGACGGTGATGCAAGTAATCAGCAACCACCATCAGTGAAGTCAGCCCCGCCCGGTGCAGGTCGTCGATGCAGTTCGGCACCAGGCGCATGCGCTCGTCCTCCGTGGGGGCCGCTCCCAGATTGGCCTATGGGGCTTCGCCAGCGTTTGGGGCAGCGTGAGGCGATCATGGGGGCTGACGTCGACGTAGACCCAGTCCCGGTGCTAGTCCTCCCATTTGCCGTGCAACACTTGCGGGATGTAGAGGTCGCCAAGCCCCTCCCGCAGGCGGAAGTTGCAGCAGCCGACCACCTCCACCTCATTGGATCCTTTCCTCTTCCGACCGCTCAGAGGACGAAGAAGTGCCAGAACAGCGTGAACGACAGCGGCATTCCCACGAACATCTCGCATAAGTGCATGAAGATCGCCAGGATCACCACCGAGTTCGGACTCAGGTGGGCCAGCTGGACGCCGAACGTGTCCAGCACTTGGAGGAAGAACGTCGAGAATGGTGGCACCTGTCCGGCTGCGATGAAGGACATGAAGATCACGATCCGCTCCAGCCTGCGCGTGGAGGGCGAAAAGTTCACCGGCGTCACCACCGACACCTCCCGCTGGCCTGCAGGCACCATCAGCTTGCGGACCTTCTCAGCCCCCCTCCTCGTTCATGAGGCGGGACTTCGGCAGGACGCTGTTGGAGCTCGACGCGTCCTGGCACCGCTTCCTGCCCTCGGCATTCTTTGGGGGTGGGGAGTGTGCTGGAGGAGTTGAGAAGAAAGGTGCACTGCAGGCTAAAGACAGAGCTCCCGGTGCGCAAGGAAGAAGAAGACGGAAGATGGCGATCGCGAGAATGGTGTGGGGGGGCAACAGCTTGTTCCCCCTCTCCTTTTTACATCCTGGGGATTCAAACGACACATTCCACGATGCAATCTGCGAGGCGCATTCCCCTCGATCGGCGCGGTTGCCAGGCTCATCTCCCTCGTTCCGTGCGGTTGCCAGGTGCACTACCCTCAATCCGCGCGGTTGCCACGCGCACCTCCCTCCTCGTTATCACTCCCCTCGAAAGTCGGAAGGACGCCCGTCCTTTCGGTTTCCCACCTGGACCGTACCAAAAGCCTGGGCCAGAAAGACTGCAAAGACAGCAAGATTCTAGCGCCTGAGGACAAGCCACGTGGCCCGATGCTGTGGTCGGTCTCGAAGAAATAAAGGTCTCATCCGCAGTCACTGGGTCATCGCCTGCCGATGGGCCCAGGGGCTGCTGTCGGTGACCTAGGAACCAGGGGTACCCGAGTCCCGAGGCCAGGATAGCAGAATGCCACGTGGCGCCTTCCCTCAGAGACTATTTCCCTGAGGACCCGAGAAGGCAGTTCCGGGAGAGAGTGCTCGGGGCAATGAACAGTGGTCCCTGAGTACCCGAGTTCCCCGAGGACCCGAGAAGGCAGTTCCAGGAGAGGGTGCTCGGGGCTATGAACAGTGGTCCCCGAGTACCCGAGTTCCCCGAGGACCCGAGAAGGCAGTTCCGGGAGAGGGCGCTTAGGGCCATGAATAGTGGTCCCCGAGTACCCGAGTTCCAGGAGGACCCGAGAAGACACAGTTCCGGGAGAAGGTGCTCGGGGCCATGAACAGTGGTCCCCGAGTATCCGAGTTCCCCGAGGACCGAGAAAAGACATATCCAGGAGAGAGCGCTCAGGGCTATGAACAGTAGTCTCCGAGCACCCAGAGTTCCCCGAGGACCTAAGAAGCCCCTTGCCGGTGGACCCCACAAGGGCTCAGCAGTGAGGTGTCAATTGCTGAGAGGCCCAATGCTGCATTTAAGAGGGAGCGTGGCCTGTCACTTCCAACCACTCCCCCCACGCCTGTTGTCAGTCCCTGCCACCGCCCGTCAGGGAGGAGTTGGGGCATTTAATGCGATGGGTCCCATCGGACGTTATCCTGTGTGGCTTGGGGATATCGTCGTTGGGCTCGAAGCTTATCGCCTGCCCCCCTGCTGTGTCAGGCCCGCTATGACCGAGCAGGCATGCGGGTTGATTCGGCGGCTGCCCGGTGGGCCCCCCTCCTACAAACGGCTAAAGCCGAGCGTAATAGGCGACAAGACCTGCTGTGGATGCACTTTTCAGCCCCCCGTAACATCAAACTGCAGCCCCATGATGACTGTTTTCCATTTATGGCTTATGGGGACTCGTGCCCTCCTTTCTGGGCACGCCAAGCCGCCTCGACGGGATATAAAAAGGGGAGCGCACCACGGAGAAGGAGAGGAACCCGGATGACAGACAAGCTAACGAGGTTAGGATACACAAAGCTCGAAGAAAGACCGAAGCTCCAGACTTAGACAAAAAACTTGTAACACAAGAGATCCACAGAGAGGCATTCCCAAAGTATTGATAGCATACACACAGGAGTAGGGTCTTACGCTCCATACGGCCCGAACCTGTCTAAAAATTCCTCAAGTATTTACTCCCACTAGCATCCGATCATCCGTCCCGCCTGCATCTCCCATATACTCTCATTTAATTCACGTATGAGGTAGATTCAGAATCATCCCCCGGCCGAATCTCAAAGGGGGTCCCTCAGGATCCCCGCTTGAGGAGTTCATCCTCCGACACTTGTGCTATTTATATTCATGCAATTTATTTTCCTAGAATATAAATTGTTTTATATCACCCTAGGATTACCAGAGCTTCGCCCTAGCCTGCCAGCGCTTAAATCCAGCCCCATCAAAAACCTTTGGCTTAATCATGTCTGAGAATGATGAAGCCATTGAAACACAAATTGGATTTTTGGAATGTTGTATACAATGCGATATTAACAGGAGCAAGTATTTCCGACAAATCCCATGTAATACAAAACTGATAAAACAATCCATTGCATAAAAAATTAACATATACATAAGGATCTCAAGCATATTAAAGAATGTAGATGCCGTGTCCAGGTTGCAAAGAACTGATTCAACAGGTATAAAGGATACAACTAAGACCAGCAGCATAATGCTCAAGTTGATATTAGTCATTTCTACCTCAACAACACTAGGACTGGAATAAATCACAAGTTGAAATTGACAATATCTAAGCAAATGAGGCCTTGAATCCTAACCTTCCTAAATCTTGCTTATAAGTATCAAAAATTAAATTTACTGCTCGAAGAAAATTGCTAAACTCTGTTCTGCATGTATGAACTGTTAAGGAAAAGAGGCTTCAGAACTTGCAGTACTACACAACTCTATTAGAAATGCTAATAGTATGTGTCAAAGAGCTAAAACAAGGAGTTCTGGACAGAAAGACTTGTTCAGCAAGTTCTAACCAGAAATTAACCCTTAATATTTTCCAGTATAACTGAAAAAAGCTAGTGATCAGGTTGCTAGTTCAAAGACCAAATTTGCGACTATAATTGTTTAATTTAATTTCAATAGACCCATGTTCATCATTGAGCTTACAAAACAAGCATAAAAAATGAGGAACTCACCCAGAATACCCATGTACGAACAAGCACAAGTTGTTCAGAAGACAGAGCAAGGCACGGCGTAGTTGCCACTGTCCTAGAAATCCAAATGCCGCTGCTTGTGCCGTGGTCTCACCGGCCAGGGCTTGCACTTGATGATGATGCTCACGTTGGTTCGCCGCAGAAGCGAGGGAACCTGCTTAGGGAAATGAAACAGATCGAATTTGTTGTGTACCTCCTTTGAGAAGAGCTCGTGGGAGAAAAAATATATGGGAGAGGAAGGAGTCAACAGCCACGAAAATCGGGCGCATGGCGCAACGGCCGGTAGCGCCGCAGCCACTCCCAATGATGAGAACGAGAGGAACAAGTCCTATATTCTCACCCTCATCCCTATCAGCCAAGCCCTACCGGACCTCCTAAGGCCCATTTGTAATTCTCAAGCCCAATTAATTTTGCAAATCAAAATTTCAGAAAAAATCAATTTTCCACAACAGTATTTACGCTCAAACAGGTACACTATCCTCCACTTCCCATAACTTTGGCAACTTCCTTGACCCACCTTGTTTCTCTTAGGTTCCCTGCTCCCTGCACCCTCCTCTAGCCTGCCACCTAACATTCAGTCAGTGGTAGACATAGATTTGATAGGTAGAGGTTCTCTTCCTCCTCAACCTCTGCTTCTTTTTCTTCTTGTTCCTCCTCACTCCTCCTCTATATTTAATTTTTAATGAAGTTCCAACCAATAGAGGGCTGATCCCCCGAACCCCTTAGATCCACAGGTGCACTCAGCCTTCACTATCCAAATTTGGCAGTGGGGGAGTGCTAGGCACAGTCCAACGTGGCTCGGCCACGGTCATCGGTGGCTAAGAAGTAACAGCAGCGGCCGGGCCACACAACCGGCAGCGCATAGACAACCATGTCATCATCCGTGCCCTTCTCCTGCCACTGCAGCCACCGCCAGAGCCGAGTCACCCCTTATCCTCACCCCTCTTAACTTCTCCTAAAAGTGCTCTATGGTCTATGCGCTTCGTGAATAGACACTAGGATGTACTCACAGTGATAATTCGCAGGCCACTATGCGGCCTCCAACTGACACATTCTTGTTTACTCACCGTTTGTTTGACACACCAACACCAGATGGTTTCATTTATGTAGCACCATATTTCTTTTTTTATTTGCGAAGAGGCCAGTTATATTATGTGTTATTGTTGCTGCATTCCCCAAACTTACACAGAAGATCCTGAGAGTAAAACAAATTACAATGAAGAACAAGCAGGTCTTCTTCTCCACATTACCACATATCTTCATCGCTCTTAATGGTGTTTCCAGGCAGGGGAGGGATGGGAAAAAGGAAGCACTGGATCTGCACGAACCAGCTGAAGCAACCCCAAAGCTTGGAAGCGCCACAAGACGTGGACTCTCTAAAGGTACATCGGCCGACCAATTCATCGATCCACCTCATCAGCGTCGCCAGCAAAGCCAGACAAAAATCAAATTTCCCAACTGCCGGGTGCAACTACGACATTGGATAAACCAACCCTAACCACGGGGATTAGAGCACATCCAGCCATGTCGCTGGTAGGGAATAGTTAGCATACCTCCTAAAACACATCGCCGGAGCAAACGCCGTCGTCAGAGATGTAGAGCATGGAGCAAAAGGCCCACCTTCGCTGCTCCTTGCCGAGGAACACGCAGGGTTGGCCGTTATTGAAGAAGAACCAAAAGGAACCAAAAAAAAATCACATATAGTCGAACACCACTAGTACCCTAAACCTAACTAGCATAATGACTAATTAGTAGTTAATTGACAAGAGATCCGTCATCGACAGCTGGAGAGGATGCCGGAGGAGCAGGGGCCAGCCAAATCAGCTATTAAGGATTTGTTTGTTTGAGTTTTTATTTTTAGTTTATTTGAAAAGCTGTGTTTTTTTTTGTCTAAAAAACTATTTTTCAAATACTTTATTGGCTTCTACTATAAATTTTTAGCATGTTAGAAAAATGTCTCTCAACAAGCTTCTTAGCATTAATTCTTTTTCCTCAGAAACAGACATCTAGCTTTTCCACAAGTCACTTTTTATAGAACCCCGTTTGTTCAGATTTCTGGCAGTAGCAGAAGCAAAACTAGAACCAGAAAACAAACAAGTCCTAAGGGTATGTTTGAATAGATGGATGAACCTACATGGGAGATGACCATCCAATTTTTCATAGTTTTTGGTTTGATGTATTACCTAGATGAGGTGGCCACCACTGTAGAACATTCTCTGATATGTTGGATGAGCCGGTCTTGCAAAAAATGCCAGACGGGGCCATCCATAAATGCTAATGCTATCAAGTGAGAGGCATAAAGGGTTGTGGTCACCTTTTTCTTTCAACAGAAGGCAAAAATCTCCCCCAATCTCACCCACCGATTTCTCCTCCCTCTCACGACAGCTACCTTCTTCCGCCAAGCATGTAGGGAGCTAGGGACTCAACGGGCTTCTTCCACCATGTGCGTAGAACCATGGTAGAGTGCTTCCTCCTTCAGGGTGCACTAGGCCCAAGTGCACTAGCTCCTGCATCCAGGTGGGTCCTCCTCTCCCTCCCCTCCACCCATGGCTGCTTATCGCATCCTTCTCCATGCCACCGCCCTAGACCTCGTTCGTAAGGCGCATCCTCATGGACTCCACCCCAAGGGTTCCAAGCCACTGTGCTCAGTACCGACCTACTCTCCAGTGCGCACCCCAGTGATGTCCACACCCACATCGAGCACAATCTCGCACTAACCGACGCTGAGGGCATCATGGGGGACCCAGCCACAGCTATCAACCTCTGCCTCCTCCTCATGCTCCTCGCCACGCACGACGGGTGTACTGATGAGGCCTTGCAGCTCTACGAGGAGGCTGCCCATGACCTCTCCTCGTCAGGTGCCTGGATGAGGTCGTGTGGTGGAGTGCCGCCTACCGTTGCCTCATCCTGGGGATCGATGGCTCCACCCCCTTGGGATTCAAGTACCATGACATGAGGGAGCTCATCCGCGAGCTTACAGTCGCGGAGACATTGGATGGAGTGTTCCTCATTCCCATAGCATGTGACACGAATACAGGCCCAACAACATGGAGCCATAGAGCCAAATGTCGTAAGTTCACCCCGCAGCATGGAGCCAAAGAGCCAAATATGGTAAGTTTATCACTCATTAATAAAGAGGTCATCACAACCAACTCATCATATTTCATCCCTCCAACTAAACAGAAAATTAGCTCATTCTATCCACTCTTATTCCTTTAACCAAATAGAAAATTTGTTTATTCCACTCAACCAACCAAACAGAAAATTTATTCATTCCACTCAGCCAACCAAACAGAAAATTTAATTATCTTATTAAAAAACAAGAATAACCATATCTCATCTAACCTTAGTCTGCAACCAAACACACCCAAGACCTCTTACCACTCACCTATGTTTTACTGTAGCAAAGAGAGAGAGTCATGTAGCACCATATTTTAAGCCTTGCAAAGAAACTAAAAGTAAAGGCTCAAAAGTAAACTATACCAAACGTAACGCATGAGGTGGATGCATCTAGGTGATCTCTATACAGAAAGTTATGGACATTGAGAAAGGTCCAACACCTGGTGTTCTCTAATTAAATGGATTACATGCAGTAGATGTTGACATAGCTTACCTACCCGGCCACCCTTTTCACTCTTTCTCCGGCATACATATGCACCGCCATCTCTCTCCTCCTCTCTCTACCAAGTGAAACTGGGTTGCTTTGCTGGTCATCACCTCCTACAGAAAGTCAGCCGAGGCGGTCTCACCTGGCAGCCATCGTTTGCTGCATTAGTTAGGAGGGAATATCAACTCGTTGTGAACATAGTAATTACATGTAGAAAGAAAAACACCTCACGCATTGACGGTAGAACTGAGATTACTCCATCCAATCATAAATGTACGTGATTTTAGTCTCTTTCACTCTTTACTAAATATAAGTCATTATAGAACACTATCCTTCTCATGAATAAATGATTTCTTTCCTAATATACTATAAACAAAAGGCAATAATAAGATCTTTTAAGCTATTTTCTTAATAATTATGCACATATCTAAAAGAATATAAATTTGTGATTGGAAGGGGTAGCATTTAATCACTTGCGCATCTGCATTACTGGAAAGAACCTGATGACACCATTCGACGACTTATGCATCCACGCACCTGTAACGTACAGTCACCAACTAGAAAAAAATAACGTGCACACATAGCTAGCCTTTGGTCCCGAACGAGCGAGAGATCTTTCTTTCCCAATAGTAACGACTAGTAATGATTAGTAAAACACGCATGATTAGCGTCTGAGCAAGGGAAATGATTTACATTAGTAGTGAGAATGATCAGTGTCGGATCCTATCCAAGCATCACTAAGATCATCTCTAATAGATATTTTAAAATTTCATCCCCTATAATACTATTAAATCATTCATTAACACTATTACAGCATCTTCTATTTTTTCATCACCAACGGTTACCCTATTTCCTATCTTATATTACTTCCATCTCTTCTCAGATCCATAGTCATCTGTTGTACACAGTAATACGACATCCTCTCTCCTCTAGTAAAAATACGGTACCTCTCTCCTCTCCCGCTTCCCTGTAGGAGTCGAAAAGGTGCTACTAAAGATGGATACAGCTCTGCTGGATCGGCAAAGGACAGCAATACAGTGATATAAATCGGCAAAGCGTCGATCCTGCTGGAGACGCCCTAATTAAGGGAAAAATGCAAAAACCCTTCCAAAGTCACTTGGATTTTGATTTTTCTCCTAAAAGTTGCTTTGTTGCAAAAAAATCCCCTAAATATTTGTTTTTGTTACAAAAACACCCCCAAATATTAAAAAAAATTAAACAAATCACAAAAAATTCTAAAAAAAAAACTAGAGACAATTCTAAGACCTATTGTGAAATTTTTTTTCAAAAATAATATCCTTTGCATCATATTTCATGGAGAGTAAGTTTGAAAAAAAAACGCGCATGTCATTTAAGTTAAATGCATAGTTAATTATTTACTAATCCAAAAATCATGAAACAAATTTTTTTAGTCTTCTTACATGATCCTCTATCTTCTAAAAATACATGAAATTTTGAAATAGTTATTGTAACATGCAGGATTGAGTAAATGTGTTGCAGATAGATTAATTCATAACTAATCCATAACACTTCCAAAATTAGTGAAACTATTTTTATTAGTTTACTTAAACAATTATTTGTGTAGGAAAAATAACATGACAAAGTTAAAATAACATGAGTTAATAAATTATATGCACATTTTATTTTTTTTCAAACTTACTCTTCATGAAATATGATGCAGAGGATATTATTTTTGAAAACAAATTTCACAAAAGGTTTTAGAATTGTCTCTAGTTTTTTTAGAATTTTTTTATGATGTTTTTATTTTTTTAATTTTGGAGGTTTTTTCAACAAAATCAAACTTTTGGGGGGTTTTTTTAACAAAAACAATTTTTAGGGGTAAAATCAAAATCCAGATGACTTTTGGGGATTTTGCATTTTTTCCAAAATTAATTAACTGGAGCTGTCATTATTCGCAACGATATCCGGGTTCAGACCACTTAATGCATCCGGCGTGGCAGTGGGCCCGACTGAATGAAGACAAATCGATGAGGCTCAGCACGCGCCGATGCTAGCTGATCATTCTTATTCTTGGGTCATTTTGTCTCGAATTATAAAAACTCTATTGTAGTCATAGTCTATAAATTAAAATAAACAGTTTGCAAAAATTAAATTATGATCATAATTTATAAATTAAAACAAATAGCTAAATTATAAAAGTTAAATTATAAAAGATGAATTGTAACAATCCAGCAATCCGTCCTCTATCAGCTTTTATGATCCACAATTCAAATGTTATAATTCAGTTTTTACAATATAACTTTTTACAATTTACAATCTACAAGTTAATTTTCACAATCTTCAACTGAAACAAATATATCCTTAATAAATTAAAAATATCCTTAATAAATTGGTCACACCCACCACTAATCACCGGATCCCTAGTGACAAATAACATTGTTTGCTCATCAATTTTTTAATATTTAAATTAAACTTTTAGAAATTATATAGCTATATTTATCTTGTAAATTAGTTTCATAATATTACAGTTTTGCTATAGTTTGCATATATTTTATACTAGTACTAGTGGCTAAAGCAATGTGCTGGTGATTATATCAATGTTAAAATGACATTATTGTGTAACTGCACGAGTACATTCCGTACCCACAGGAAGCCTAGCGGTACAAATCGAAAAATTAATGCTTCTGCTAGCTTTAATCTAATTTGGATTATGCAGAAAATCGATAAGAATTCGGAAGCCAAGTAGTACGTGTGCCTATAGATTTCGGTGAATTACATATCTTACAATTTGGATTATGCCCAACAATTTGCAAATCAAGTATTATGCAGAAATTTGACTGAAGTCGTCGCAAATTTCCTATTAGCCTTGGATAAAGGAAAATTTGCAACTGAAGTCGCAAATTTCTGTTGCAACCCGGAAAAGGGATGCCACGTGTGAGAGAGACGTTGCTATCCACCCTTCGTCTGCAATTTTTGAATATTACTTTTTATGTGGTAATTTCAAAAATATTGCATAAATTCAAAAATTATAAAAATAACCTATTTTCGCGAGATGTTTCAGCGAAATCTAGTTTTAGATCTTCAAATCCGTGAAAAAAATGAATTTTCGCTCATTGAATTATAGGAAATATTTTCTATGATTGAAACTGCGAAAATTAAAATTTTTGTAGTTTGAATCTGCAAAAATTCCATTTTCGCAGATTGATTGTGCGAAAATATTTTCGCAGATTGAAAATAGAAAAATAAAAATTTTCGCTGATTGGTGATAAAAAATATGTTTATTTTTGTGATTTTTGACTTATTTGTAGTACCAAAATATGAAAGTTAGTTAAAAAAATTTATGCTTGAAAAAATTATTTGTAGTGACTAGTTCAACCAAAAATATTTGTTATGCAATAGTTGTCCAAACGGTATCACGAAGTGGTTCATTTTTTTCCTTAATTTTTTGCTTGATTTAATTTTGTTGACATTTCATTATTTATTTGTGTAAAATTGTGTGAGTTTTTATTGAGTGAAGTAACCTTGGAATGATACAAAATATAATTTTTTGAATCATAGTAGTTTTAAAGCAGAATTATTATAGAATGATACAAAATATAATTTTTTGAATCATAGTAGTTTTAAAGCAGAATTATTATAGAACCCGAATGTTACATATGCTGATGAATATTATATAGGACCTAGGGTTTTCATCGTAGCGTGAATGGACCCTAACAATAAAAAGATGATGACAACAAACGTTTGCATGTATTATATGCCTAAAGATTAACCTAATAACGTGTCGTTACTAGACCAAACATGCCTTAAGTAATAAAAATAGCCCAGGTTATAATAAATGCTTTATTTAGTACACCTAGAATATTTGCTCTTCCTTTGGGCATCAGGGCCTGCCGCCTTAGCGCGATGGGCCCTCTCTCGCTTCATTTCCCTCTCAACTTTGTGTGCTTTAGCTGCAGTGTGCTCATTTGCTGCCTTCCTTATGCGCTCCTCCTCCTGCCACTTCAGTCGTTGTTCCCCTGCTGTTGCTCGTACTTATAGTGTTCGTAAGCTTGCCTCCTCCACTACATGTTCATGTTGACCCACCGCTTATGGTATTTATTTTGCTCCATGTCCAACCATCCCATGAAGTGATAGATAGGTGGAGGAGATTAGAGAAATGAAACAAGAGAGAAGATTAGTAAGATGGTGCATGAAATTGTATGAAAAGTACCACATGAGTGATCTATATCGCTATACCGGTTGATAGTCATACAGTCCATGTTGAGGTGGGTCATACGGGTAGTTGGCACACATGAAGAAGCATCTGTCATAGGTGTAGAAGATTTCTTGGGACTCGTAAAACATACAAGGGTCTCCATAAAAGCATATCGACGGTTCGACCCCCTAGGGGATGGAAGTCCCATAATGTTTCTCAGGTGAGTTTGGTGGAGGTGAGGAACACATTTCAGTTGAGAGGTGAGGAAGGAGTGGTCTAACTATGGTTTAGGGTGGGGTTATTTATGGTGGCTAAAGGATAATGCATGGACTGAGTGCATAGGCATGGCTGGGGGCTGGTCCATGGGAGTATTATGTATAAGGACAAATGACTAGGGATTCCCTATGAAAGCTGGAAAAGCTGTGTAATTGATGCTTGGAAGAAATTCCCTGAGAAAATTGTTGCTTAGTGTGGTCATCTCATTCTGCAGAAGTTCAACAATGAGTTATTTTTGCCTATGCATGGAAGATAGCAAATCTTATGAAAGCATTGGGCTTAGAAAAGTCGTATTGATAGAGTGATAAATCCTGATCATTTTGTTGATGAAAGTAAAGTACATCACATATAAGCACTACTACAAAAATAGTCATCAGTGCTGACTCAAAAATACCACCAATGGCGATTTTTGAATCGGCACTGATTACTTAGCACTAATAGTCTATGGCTGATAATGAGTATCCGTGCTAGCTCATGAAAAAAACCAGCACTGATACTAAGACTATCTGTGTTGATTCATAACAAGAAACTGACACTGATACTCAAGTATTAGTGCCGGTTTTTTATATAAGCCGGCATAGATAGCCTCCATATCTGTGCCGATTTTTTTTCATGAGTCAGCATAGATGGCCCCTCCCCCTGTACAAAATCTACACTACTATAAAATCTATTTAGTGGGACTCCCCTGTACAGACGGATCTACCGCTTGTACAGATAGTACTACAGATAGCTCCAAAGTAGAACTGTCTAAGAAAATGGTAACGAGCAGCTGCAACAAATCGGGATGCTAAAGTACAGATAGTTACAAACTGCAACCGTCTGTACTAATAATACAGACGAATAGTCTATAAAAAGGGAAAAGTATGAATGGTTCTAAACTAGAATCGTCTGTACTATTGGCAGTAATAGTATAGATGATTCTAATTTGAAATCGTTTGTACAAAATTGAAAATTACAAACGGTTCTAAACTAGAACCATTTGTACTATTGGCGCTAATAATACATACGGATTCAAATTAGAATTGTCTATAAAAAAGGAATAGTACAAATGGTTCTAAACTTAGAACTGTCTGTACTAATAGTATCCTATTCATTTTGAGCATATATCTTATATAGATTATTTTCATATAATGGTTAGTAATGAACAGTAGGTGAGACGGTAATGAATGTTCGTGTGAGGTTAGAGGTTGAAGATTTGACTCTAGAAAAAATGTACTCGTGGTATTTTGCGTGAAAAATTATGTAACTTGTCATCACACCTACATAATAATATAGGGGGCTGGTGTTGATAAGAAAAATATATTTTTAGATTTTTTAGCTATAGAAACTTAGTATAGACGGTTTTGATAACGAACCGTCTGTACAAATCATTTGTACAAATGGTTAAAAAAACCGTCTATACAAATCATTTGTACAGACTCTTTTCCACAAACAATTCAAAAAGGTGTCCTGCACGAGAGTTTCAAACCGTCTGTACAAATTAATTTTCTACTTGTGCTAGAGGTTGCCAACAACTGCACAAATAATGTCGCATACAGTACATATAACAAGATAAACATGCATTGAAGTTTCACATGCACATATAATTATCTCAACACATATAATATCACACACATACACAATTCATTCACATCTCATCTCATTCATGGATATGTAACAATGTTATTTCATATGTCATTGATTAGAGATCATAACTAATATAAATTTGTAATAAAAGTTCATAATTAACAGAAGTATGCAACAAAAGGGTAAGAAGCGATGCCATTCAATTGTTCTTGTTGACCGAAGACCCTGAACTATGCTTTTTGCCTTTTGAAGAATCAGGTAACGAACTCCATGGGTTATGTGAAGGGACGACGTCCGAATAGCACCATTTGAAAACATGGTACCACTCTGACTTTGGAATGACTTGGTCATTGATGAACCCATAGAGTTGTTTCTAAATTGCGTTGATTCTCTGCGGCATGAGGATACCTGTTTCCAGCTCGAGGTCCTGCACTTACCATAATTGAAGAAATCAAACTATTTGAATACCAGGCCACCAACTAATCATTCAGTAACTCACATTGATTGCGCTAGTAGAATTTACGAAAACAAAGAGCAAAGTGCACAGAACAATGAAGTTATAAGATTAACATTTTCTCACATGAATAACTCGTCTCAATTTACATCATTTCATAGAATTGTGTGAAACTGCCGCTAAAGTTACTAAAATACGAGGGAGAATCAAACTATGCAATGCTGGAAAACCCAAGTACACACTAAAGGTCAACAATATGTGAACACTCGCAAGAATAGTTGTCTGATTGAACATAAAAAGAACTACACTCAAGATCTCATCTACGTAGCAATGATACATAAGACAATCATATGTTCCAAACACATTTCTGAGTAGCTGAGTCTCATCTATAGAGGAAGAAGCTACCATGCAACTGTCAGGGCTCTGTAAAATCACTAAAAGATATGGCAACTATTCTCTAGAAATATTTATGATTCTCAAGGAAAAAATTATTAGTTATTGGAATTGAATATTGAACACTGAGAACTATTTCTTAAAGTTTTATTAATTCAACAATGTTAAGGTATCTATGATATATATATGGATTAAACATTCCTTAATTTCAATCCAAAGGAACTCAGTAACATGCAGCCAGCAGGCGTCATCACATACATATCAAAAGTATGGGTTAGGCAGGAGAAGCTATCTTGCAAAATGGAGATAATATGTAATCCATTGCAGCAACAACCACTAATCACTCTAGTGGAACATGCTACCTCAGAAAAACTCATTTTACAATGTTAGACCTAATGATTGTACTCTTGTCTTCTCAATCTGAATATGAATGCTAGATAAACCATTTAGAATTTGGGCACATGGTGAGTTGTAGAATAATGATCCATATAATTAAACCAGCAGAGTGTGACTTATCCATAAAATCAACTCAAAGCATATATCCAAATGTTGTTAATATATAAGCCAAATGATAAATATCCTAGTGTTGGCAGCTTTCATCACAGTATTTTGAAACTACATGTACTATATTATCAAGTGATTAACATGGAAAGGGACATTGGACTATAATGTTTTAAAGAGCGTACTTTCAAATCTAAAGTTATCATAAGGACGAGTCTTGTATCAAGTCAAGTATTTTTCCTATAAACTACAACTGGAATGATGAATTTTGGTTTTGGATTCACTTCATTTGGAGTTATACTTAATTCTATGCAAAAATGACAAATTTCATTAAGGTTTTTGACATAACAGTACCAAAATGAATTGAATAGGGGTTCTAGGCACATGACATTGGGTTCAACATTTTTCACAAGATCTACATGGCATAGCAAAACTTCTGTCCAAATTTGAGAATTTTTGGAGCCATATATAATTTACTATGCATTATTGAAGCTATACACTTAAACTTGCTCACAGAAAATGCGTAGATATTTCATGGTTGAAAAAAATTGTAACATGAATAGTACAATATATGTAAACCAACAAAACTGGTTTCATTCCATTTGGAGCATTCTACATTTTTCTATGTGTTTACAAAATTTACTGCTGTTATGCATATATAGAATTTCAGAAAATCTACATTTTCAAAGTAACCCTTTTGTACTCAGGTGGAGTTAGCCTCTAATGCTGACTGGTGGGGCCCGTGGAGTTGACTTGGTCAAAACCCAAATGAAGAAGGAGAAGGGGGTAGAGCCTCTAGCGGCCGGCTCTAGGTCTCAGGCTGTTGGTGACCCTCGGTCGTGGCCCTAACCAAGGAGGGGTGGAGCGGGCCCGAAGCATGGGGGTGGGGGCATTTTGGACTTGGCAGCAGCACAGGCTGTGGGAATCTGACAATGGCTACGTCGTTTGGTTGCACGGGCCATGGCAGCAGGCTGCGCAACACAACCTGATGAGAGGATTAGGCCCGATCTTCCGTTAGGTAATGGTAAGTCGATTGGTGGAGACTCGACGTTGACGATCCAAGGCTTCCGATCAAGACAGAACGCAACCCTTGCAATCGCTACACCATTGCTCCATTGTTATCAACTGCGCGCGGCACGATTGACCTCGCCAAGAAGCCTAATTCCTGCAAGCGAATCGAGAGCACAAGCAAGAACACGGAAGAACACAATCTGAAATTGCAAATATGATTAAGCTCACGAGTTGGGGTTTCATAAACTGAACGACGGCGAAATTGTTCAATGACAGATTAATCTAAGCAAAACCCAAAAAGTTTATGACGATTGCTTCTAGATATATGAAGAGGGGTGTGCTAGGTTTTGGGCGACCAGGAGGGCGTCCACAACTTGGTCTTAGACCTGAACACGTTCACAAGGCCCGATATGGCCCAAAATTATGACATAGCACATTGTTTTGATGACACAAAATAATCCACCATGAATCTAGAGCTGGGACCAGTACCAAAACAAATCTATCTTCCTTAGCTTTCCAACGCATCAAAGAACACCTTATTTGGACTCCATATGAAGTAGTTATGACCGTCTTAGTGTGGCGTTGTCTGCTGAATCCGAACTGAGTTCCGACTCTGACTTGAAGTTAGCTTGAGCCCCGTCCGACTTGGCTGTTCCATAGGTGCTTCTCCCATATTCCTAAGCATAAAAAATTCACAAAAAATGAGTAGCATCCTATCCTTATAATTAGTAGTATAGATAGTGAGTAACGAATTCACCTCATGAGTTAAACGACGTGCACGAGCTCGTGTAATCGGTCCTTGTAATGGATCAATCACCGGACGATCACTTGTAGCGCATGTACCTAAATAAGTGATGTCCTCATCATCCTCCCCCTCTTGAATTGGAGTCGTCCTCGACGCATCCTCATCTTCCTCTCCAAAATATGGTTTTAAATCTGAAATGTTAAATGTGGGACTAACCCCAAAATCTGCAGGCATCTCAAGCTTTTATGCATTATCATTAATCTTCTCAAGAACTTTAAAAGGACCATTAGCTCGAGGCATCAATTTAGATTTTCTCAACTCAGGAAATCGATCTTTACGCAAGTGTAACCAAACAAAATCACCAGGTTCAAAAGTTAAATGTTTTCTACCCTGGCTACCATAAGCTCCATATTTCTCATTTATTTTTTTAATATTTTCTTTAGTTGTTTCATGCATCTTTAGAATAAATTCAGCATGTTGTGTAGCATCCAAATTCAGAGTTTCAGAAGGAGGTAAAGGTAGTAAATCAATAGGAGCTCGGGGATTGAAACCATACACTACCTGAAACGGGCTTACCTTGGTGGTGGAGTGGACGGATCTGTTGTAAGCGAACTCAATATGAGGCAAACACTCTTCCCACATCTTCAAATTCTTCTTTAAAATAGCCCGCAACATAGTAGATAATGTGCGATTAACAACCTCCGTTTGTCCATCAGTTTGTGGATGACATGTAATAGAGAACAGCAGCTTCGTCCCCAATTTATTCCATAATGTCCTCCAAAAATTACTCAAAAACTTCGCATCACGATCAGAGACAATGGTATTTGGCACCCCATGTAAGTGTATAATCTCCCTGAAAAATAAATCAGCTATGTGTGTAGCATCATCACTCTTGTGACAAGGTATATAAAGACCATGTGGATTCAAGTGAGACTTAGCTTTATTGCAAGTAGTGCAGCATGACACGTAGCGTTAGACATCGCATCTCATCTTTGGCCAAAAGAAATGAGTGGCCAGCACATCTTTAGTGTCCTAGTGTCCCATCAAACCTCCTCCATGCGCCACCTGTAAAAACAAAAGATGAATGGAGCTAGCTGGAACGCATAGCTTATTAGCGCGATAAAGAAGTCCATCATTCAGCACATACTTATTCCAAGTTCTCCCTTCTTTACAATTTTGAAAAGCATCTTTAAAATCCGAATCAGTTGCATACAACCCTTTTATTGTTTCTAAACCAAAGATTTTGTGATCTAGTTGGAACAACATGGTGTAACGTCTAGATAATGCATCTGCAATGACATTGTCTTTACCTTTCTTGTGTTTAATTATGTATGAAAAATATTCTATGAACTCAACCCATTTAGCATGTCGTTTATTCAGTTTAGCTTGACATCTAATGTGCTTCAAACATTCATGATCAGAATGAGTAATAAACTCCTTAGGGCAAAGATAGTGTTGCCATGTTTCTAAAACTCAAACTAAAGCATATAACTCCTTATCATAAGTCGAATAATTCAGAGATAGACTATTTAATTTATCACTAAAGTAAGCAAGGGGTTTACCTTCTTGAAGTCACACTCCTCCAATTCCAATTCCACTAGCATCACATTCTAACTCAAAAGTCTTACCAATATCCGGAAGTTGGAGTAGAGGTGCATGTGTAAGCTTCTCTTTCAGTGTGTTAAAAGCTTCTTCTTGTGCTGGACCCCAATGGAATGGAACACCCTTTTTTGTCAACTCATTAAGGGGCGCAGCAATGGTGCTGAAATCTCTCACAAAACGCCGATAAAACCCTGCAAGACCATAAAAACTTCTCACCTGTATAATAGTCTCCGGGTCGGCCAGCTCTTGATGGCTTCAATTTTTGATTCATCCACTTCAATTCCCTGTAGAGTAACAACATAGCCAAGAAAACTAACTCGATCGGTGCAAAAGGTGCACTTCTCAAGATTAGCAAACAAACGTGCCTCTCACAAAGCATCAAAAACAGCATGTAGATGATCAATATGTTGTGTATGTGCTTGCTATAGATCAAGATATCATCGAAATAAACCACCACAAATTTACCAATGAAAGCATGTAGAACCTCATTCATCAATATCATAAACGTGATAGGTGCATTAGTTAAACCAAAATGCATCACTAACCACTCATATAAACTAAACTTTGCTTTAAAAGTAGTTTTCCATTCATCTCCCAATTTCATTCTTATTTGGTGGTAACCACTACGCAAGTCAATCTTTGTGAACATAATAGAACCACTTAACTCATCAAGCATGTTATCTAGCCTAGGGATAGGATGACGATATCTTATGGTAATATTATTAATGGCTCTATAATCAATACACATGCGCCAACTACCGTCTTTTTTTGGAACCAAAAGAACAGGAACAGTACAAGGACTAAGGCTTTCTCATACATACCCACGGTCCACAAGGTCTTGGACTTGCCGCTGAATTTCCTTAGTCTCCTCCAGATTGGTCCTATATGCTGCACGGTTCGGCAAAGTTGCTCCCAGGATCAAATCAATTTGGTGCTCGATTCCTCTCAAAGGTGGCAGTCCCAGGGGTATCTCGGTTGGAAACACATCCTTATACTCCTGCAAAAGGTTAGTGACAGCAGAAGGCAAAAAGGAAGGTATATCATCAAGTGAAAATAAAGCCTCTTTGCATACCAAAGCGTAGCAAGGATCATCATTGTTAACAATTTCAGCAAGGTCTGATTTTGTAACAAGCATAACACCACCTTTTAATTTAATACCTGTGGAACTAGAAGAAGGTGTTGGTTGCTCTTTCTTTGGTGGAAAAACATGTTTAGCTACTTGCTGATTTTCAGATTGTAAATCTTGCTCTCTCTTCGCATTTTCAGCTATCGCTTTATCACATTGCACAATCTCACTCGGTGTTAAAGGAAGCAAGGTTATTTTCTTTCCTTTGTGCATAAGTGTGTGTTTATTACTTCTATCATGGTGGGTAGCATTAGTATCAAACTCCCAAGAACGGCCTAACAAAAGGGAACATGCTTGCATAGGCATGACATCACAATCTGCATAATCATTGTAGGAACCAATGGAAAAATGAACACGAACAGTGTGTGTTACCTTCGCCTTACCACTGTTGTTGAGCCATTGAATGTGATATGGACAAGGGTGTGCGCGAGTGGCCAAGCCAAGCTTCTTGACAAAATCTGAACTCACCAAGTTATTGCAACTTCCACCATCAATTGTAACTCGAACACGTCAGTCCTTGACAATGAGAAACATCTTAAACAAATTATGGCGTTGAAGCTACTCCGCTTGCTCCATTTGAGCACTCAAAACCCGTTGTACAATAAATGTTCTATTTTTGTAGTCCTCAGTGGCAGCGGCACCTAAAATCTCAGCACCATCGCTATCGGTCTCATGATTAGCTTGAAGCACAAATTCATCCTCAACATCACTAGTACTGATGTACCCACCGTCATCGGTTGCAATGTAAGCGCGTTGACTGGGGCAATCCTTCATGACATGACCCAAGCCCTTGCAACGGCGACACACAATACTCGTTGAACTACTCATGGAGTTAGTTGAAGGAGTGGTCTTTGTCGCTAGTTGCTCCACAGAAACAGATTTGCTCACCTCAGTTGTATGTGGTGCTGGTGGTGACGGTGCTTTTATACGTGCCCTATTATCGGAGGAGGTAGCAGACCGTGCTGGAGCGAACGAGGCTGATTTGGCTTTGCCCTATTGCGATCTGGAGGAAAACGAACTCCCAATGTTCCACGACTTTGGCTCACGTCCCTGCAATTCTTTCTCTGCCAACATAGCAAGATGGAACAACCTATCCATGGTATTATAATCTCTATAATCAACCAAGTCCTGAATTTCACGTCGTAACCCTGAATAAAAATGAATCATTGTATCCTCATCATTTTCTTGTATACCACAGCGAAGGACAGCAATGTGTAGTACATTATAGTATTCATTAACAGATCGACTACCTTGATTGAAGCGCTGCAATTTCTTTTTTAAATCTTGTTTGTACTCAGGGGTATAAATCTACTATGCATGGAATGCTTTAATCTCTCCTAAGTAGTAGGTTCTAATCCAGCATTTACCAACCCATTCCACCAAATAATTGCATAATTAGTGAACTCACTAGTGGCTTGTCTAACTCTATGTATGTTAGGAACCATGTGAGAATTAAACTTCTGCTCAACCGTCATTTCCCAATTTAAATAAGCATCAGCATCATATGAACAATCAAAAGAGGGTATCTTAAACTTGACCTTAGCGTAGTGATCATCATTACCTCGAACATTACCTCCCATGCGGTGGTTACGGTTGTTGTTATTGTTGTTCAGCCGGCGCTGAAGTTGTAACCTCCAATCTTGTCCCACAAAAACACCAGCATCATCATCTTCATGTCCAGCATTGGGATCATCATTGTTAGAAGCATCTTCTTCCTGTGGATCCCGTAGCTCAATGTTGTTCACCCATGTGACTAGATTAGCAATACTTGCTCTCATGTCATTCATCCTTGTGACAATGTCGTTCAATGTTTGATGCTGTCTTTCCATCATGTCGTTCAACGCTTGATTCTGTTGCTGAACGAGGGTGTTAAGTTCTCTCTTGGAGACACAGTCCTTGCAATCCGTCAAATCATCTGCCATGGTAAGTAGAAAGCAAATGACAAAACAAAATTATCCCTATCACTATTAGCCAGTGGAATCACACAAACTCAAGCGTCTTACCACGCTCTTACAAGTGTTCTTACCAACACAGCAAGTGGAACAATCGGCGGCTGCTTCTTGATAACTTGTCGAGCGAGGGTACGATTGCAAGAGAGGACCTGTTCTGATCAAGAGAACGTGTAGCTTGGCACAGAACAATATGGTAGCAAAGAGTAGAAAAAATCGTAATCAGATTAGCAAAGCTAAATAAATGTCCAAAGTAGTTATCATTGCTGGTCCCTAGCGTGTCCCTAGACCTAGCACAGCAAGTTGAAAGAAAGGACCAAGCACAAAGAACACAGTGTGCTACCACAATCTGATTGCCTTTAATATTTCTGATGTTTACCACAATATTTTTTCTCTATTTTTTTTGCACACATTCTTTTCCAGATGTTGTAGCACATACTTATAAAGGGTCTAAAAAGGATAGGCACAAAATTTGGAAGCAAGCAAAGCCAAAACAGATCAGCAAGATGTGGAAAACGGGTGCTAAAACTTTCAGGCCCTGAAAGAGGGTCTAAACAGTCGAATTTGGGGGTCAAACAGGGCAATAGGTCAAAGATGAGTTGCTTTTTTCACGTCGGGCTCAAAATTAGCTTTCCAATGGTATATAGAATGTCCAAATCCGAGTTCGTAGGCAAAAGTTATGCCCGATTTAGTGAACATTGCTCAAACTAGGATTTCTACGCACTTATTTTCTTCTGTCAGTTTAGGGCAATGCTTCCCTATCAACTGAACACAAGACACGGCTAAGTAACTCTGCTTAGCGATGTAAACACAGCTAGGGCAAAGCTTACCTGGGCTATGGATGATAACAGCAGCGGAAAATTAGGATAAAGCTTCCCTACTCAATCGGTAAGCCCACGAAATTAGGGCAAGCAAGCAATGGGATCACTAGATGAAAAGGAGGGCTGCGGTGGCAGGGCGAGTGATACAAGATGGCTTGCGACCTATCTAGGGCTAGCGTGGCAAGAATTAACACAAGGCGGTTCGTGAGGGCAAATCGAGTGATGTAGGGGCTCGACTTGTTGGTGGGGGTGGGGGTGGTGGGAGAGCAGCGCGACAAATAGCATGGGCGTTGAACTAAGACCAAGAACACTACTCTAGACTAGCAACAAGACTCGACCACGATGGACACAAACTCAACAACGTGACACCAAAAACGAAACTGCAAGGCCCAAAGGGTTGTAGGACAGCGGACAAGGGAAATATTTTTGACTTTTTGTAGACTCTAGGTGATGAAAACAGAACTAATCTAAGGGAAAAACAAAATTACCTAGCGGGCAACCTGAAAATCTGATACCAGTTGATGAGAGGATTAGGCCTGATCTTCCGTTAGGTAATGGTAAGTCGATTAGTGGAGACTTGATGTTGACGATCCAAGGCTTCCGATCAGGATAGAACACAACCCTTGCAATCGCTACACCACTGCTCCGTTGGTTATCAACCACGCATGGCACGATTGACCTCGCCAAGAAAGCTAATTCCTGCAAGAGAATCAAGAACACAAGCAAGAACATGGAAGAACACAATCTGAAATTGCAAATATGATTAAGCTCACGAGTTGGGGTTTCACAAACCGAACGACGGCGAAACTATTCAATGACAGATTAATCTAAGCAAAACCCAAAAAGTCTATGACGACGGCTACTAGATATATGAATAGGGGTGTGCTAGGGTTTTGGGCGACCAAGAGGGCGTCCACAACTTGGTTTTAGACCCGAACATGTTCACAAGGCCCGATATGACCCAAAATTGTGACACATCACATTATTTTGACGACACAAAATAATCCACCATGAATCTGGATCTAGGACCAGTACCAAAACAAAGCTATCATCCTTAGCTTTGCAACGCATCAAAGAACACCTTATTTGGACTCCATATGAAGAAGTTATGGCCGTTTTAGTGCGGCACTGTCTGCTGAATCCGAACTGAGTTCTGACTCCGACTTGAAGTTGGCTTGAGCCCCGTCCGACTTAGCTGTTCCATAGGTGCTTCTCCCATATTCCTAAGCATAAAAAATTCATAAAAAATGAGTAGCATCCCATCCTTATAATTAGTAGTATGGACAGCGAGTAATGAACTCACCTCATGAATTAAACGACGTGCACGAGCCCGTGTAATCGGTCCTTGTAATGGAACAATCATCGGAGGATCACTTGTAGCGCGTGTATCTAAATGAGTGATGTCCTCATCACAACCATGGCGTGGTAGCGCAGCTACAGTTGCGAGCGTGTCGGCCAAGCGGAGAGCGGTAACGCACACGGAGGGAGAAAAGAACAACAACACTCACAGTCGTACGGAGGGCTGATGGACAGCAATGGGGATGAGGATGACTGGGCTCTAGGGACAGCGACGGAGATGGTGGGGAGGCGGCGCTGGCAATGGGGTTGAGGATGGGGATGGGGATGGCAGGGCTCAGGGGATGGTGACAGGGATGAGGACGGTGGGGCTCTTGGGACTATGACGTTGGAGACAACGAGGCTCCGAGGATGGAGACATCGAGTAGGCAGTGGAATTAGCATGTGCATAAGGGATTGAGATGCTATGACTAAGTGCTCATGTATATAGGGATTGAGTATCAATGCCGCCTGTGGTATACAACCGGAAATGATACTAGCATTAGTGTCGGCTGCATAATCTAGCCAGCACTGATGCATGACTATCAGTGCCGGTTGTAAAAAGAAGTCGGCAGTGATACTTGAAGAATCAATGCCAGTTATAAAACCCAGCCGGCACTGATACTTGTAATCTCAAATACTTTTCTCCATTATTTTGAAAATATAATTAACCTCAAATACTTTTCGTACTCAAGTATATCTAGCCTCTCTCTGTTTTGTGGGTCATAGGCCCATGATTACGGTCGACCTACAGTAGAGGTGGAGGGGATTGGCTTTGACCCGATTTTGATCTGCCGCCTGTGATGAACGGTGGTGAGGTTTGGCCAGGGATTGGTACCAGGAGGACCAATGTGAGAAGAGCAACACATTTGAGGGGTCAATGGTGACATGCACACCGGAGAAAGGGCTCATCGACAGCAATGGCGCCGGCGGCATTCTGAGAGGATGGTAGCGACTTGATCCGATAACGAAGATAGAGAAGGGAGGAGCGCATGAGCTTCCTGGGAAGGAGGGGGATCTCACCACAGGTTCAACCTGGTTGGAGAGTGGCCAGAAGAGGCTGTCATAATCGAGGTGGAGGAGGAGCTCGATGTGCCCAGTTGGAGAAGAAGGAGAGGGCATGGGCGAGCTCCTCATCAGGCTTCCGCCTGAAGGAGGGGTCAAGGGCGAGGTCCAGGCGCAGCTCCTCATTAGTTTTCCCCCAAATTTTGAAGTCTCCAAGCGCAAGGTCCTCTATGTTCTGTTCGTGTTAGGGGAAGAAGAAGGCGCCTTTTATAGGCTATAGACTTATTATTTTTGGCCCGTAATACAAATCAGCACTGATACTAAGTATCAGTATCGGCTCATGGTTACCAGCCAGCACTGAAGTATCAGCGTCAGTTTGTTTCAAGAGTAGGCACTGATACTGAATCAGTATCTGTTCAACCGTCTCAATCGTTGATCGAGCGTGGGAAGTTAGGAACCGGCACTGATACTTCATCAGTGCCGGTTCTATCCTAGCTGGCACTAATGACCCAGCTCATATGACTGTTTCTGTTGTAGTGAAGGTTCATCATAAGCATTCATTGTTTTTTTATGGCTACATTACATAAGGCAACATGCACCGACTCACACCCTATTCCTGGACAATCTACGACAAGTTACAATGGTATGTAGTACGCCATTGCTAAATGAAAGATGCCTTATGGAAAGACAGATTCCCGACTGCAAAAAAACATCTACTAGGTTGGTGGAAAAGATGGAGGCTTCTCATCCAGATATTCCTTGTGGGTCTCTTGAAAGTTGCATCCATTAGGGTCTGGCTTGCTGCACATGTAGCCTTGTGCCAGTCCACGAGCCACAGGCCCTAACATAGCCGGTAGGCTGCACCACATTGTAGAGGAAACTATATGTTACCGCTTATAGTGAGGTACTTATCCCACCACTCTTCATTGAGCTTCTGTAGCCTCAACATCTGTGCGCCTCATTGCCTCAGCCTCCTCGTAGACATAGTTGATGTTCGCGTACTTTTGTTCATTCACGTACCATTCATACTTGTACCTAGTGTGGGGGAACCATCCAAATAATATTCTAGTTAATCACCAAGTTGATCATTTAAATAATCACGACTTCAACGATTCACCAGAATATCATCTTGGTAGTCCTGGCACGTGTTTTGAGCCTAAGATCGGAACACTTGCCTTTCCAACATAAGCAATCATAACCAAGCTTAATAACGAGTGAGTAATTAAATCATATTACAAGTTCTTAACCATTTAAAAGTTTAATAATTTACAATAAAAGGGATCTAGGAGGATATTAAAACTGATCAACTCCTAGCCACAAGAGAAACTATGTAGCGAAAACAAGAGCTAAAGACAGCAAAATATGGGAGAAGCCATATTCTCTTAGGCTTCACCCCAAAAGCGCGACCTTCGAGTAGTTGCCTACTCATTCCCGCCGCTAGCATCAGCGGGCGTGAAGTAGCCACACACTGTCTCTTCCTCACCTGCAAAACCTGTAGAGTAGCTGAGTACGAAGGTACTCGCAAGACTTAATCCATATAGGATACATATAAATAACCCGACTCTAAGGATTATGTATTGTGCCATTAGCAAGGAAAAAGGTGACAGGGTTGATTAAAACATATGCGCCCACAACCTAGACATATATGTGTGAGCATCTAAACATAACCAACATACCCTTCCAAACCTGTAACTACCAACCTGCACATAAATATAAATGGAACCATAGTAATACATCAATACCCATCCATCAACATTACCCAACATACCATCCGTACCACCATCCCACATTCGTAACTCTATCACCGATGCAAATGGACAGAAGCATGCTTATGATCAAGAGGGCGGCAATTCAAATTATTTTTACATCCTGCAGGGGGTAGTCCTTTACCTACACGACTTGAGGACCATATGGCTCATGTGTCAACACAGGC
Organism: Phragmites australis; assembly: GCF_958298935.1. Classification (NCBI taxonomy): domain Eukaryota; kingdom Viridiplantae; phylum Streptophyta; class Magnoliopsida; order Poales; family Poaceae; genus Phragmites; species Phragmites australis. Next base: position 15,143,119 of record NC_084941.1, on the reverse strand, counting down.
CCATGCGAGGGGGTACTCGTGTCAACCCTTCCCAATATGCCCCAACCGTTTGATCAAACTCCGATAGGTGCGAGGATCATTCAGAACTACTCTCGGAGCAAACTCGATACCCCTACAAGCCCGCCCTTTGACACCATCTGTCGGAGGGTGAACTCCTCAAGCGGGGATCCGGAGGGACCCCCTTTGAGATTCGGCCGGGGGATGATTCTGAACCCGCTTTGTAGGTGAAATAAATGGGAGTAAATGAGATGCAGGTGGGATGAAATGATCGGATGCAGGAGGAAGTAAATGCTCAGGGGATTTTTAGACAGGTTCGGGCCGTTCTGAGCGTAACACCCTACTCCTGTGTGTATGCTATAAATGCTTTGAGAATGTCTCTCTGAGGATCTGCTGCATTACAAGAATATTTGTCTAAGTCTAGACCTTCGTGCTCCTGTCGTCGTTGATCGGAGTTCGTCCGATGTGCTCTAGGTCTTCCGTCTTCTCTGTCTTGTGTGTTCTCCGAGACTCGTGGCTTGTGTGTTCCATGTTCTGAGACCCATTTCTCCGGGGAGCCCGCCCTGTTTATATACTCATCGAAGCGGTAGCGTGCCCAGAAAGGATGGCGCAAGTTCCCAAGCACCATAAATGGAAAGCAACCATCATAGGCTGCTGCGCGAGGTGACGGGGAGGGTTGAAAACGCACCCCCGTCTAGTCTTGTTCGTCATCATTCTGCTTTTCGGCGAATAATGCGGGGAGGGTCCACCGAGCAGCCCTGCGTGCTCGCCCGGTCAGAGCAGGACTGACATAGCAGGGTGGCAGGTGGTGTGCCTCGAGTCCTGCGATGTTATCCTGAGGCATGCAGGATGACTTGCAATGGGACCCGTGCATTAAATGTCCCCACGCCTCCCTTCCAGGCTGTGGCAGGGACTGACAGCAAGCGTGGGGGAGTGGTTGGAAGTGACAGGCCACGCGCCCTCTTAAATGCAGCATCGGGCCTCTCACCAGTTGACACCTCACCGCTGAGCCTCTGTGGGGACCACCGATGAAGGACTTCTCAGGCCCTCGGGGAACTGTGAGTGCTCAGGGACTACTGTTCATAGCCCCGAGCACTCTCTCCCAGAACTTGATAGCTCGGGTCCTCGCGAGTGCTCGGGGGCCACTGTTCATGGCCCCGAGCACTCTCTCCCGGAACTGACTTTTCTTGTCATCGGGGAACTCGGGTGCCCAGGGGCCACTGTTCATGACCCCGAGCACCCTCTCCTAGAACTCGGCCTTCTTGGGTCATTGGGGAACTCAGGTAGTCGGGGACCACTGTTCGTGGCCCTGAGCACCCTCTTCCCGGTACTTGGTCTTCTCGGGTTATCGGGGACTCGGGGACCACTGTTCATGGCCCCGAGCACCCTCTCCCGGAACTTGGTCTTCTCGGACCTCGGGGAGATAACCCCCGAGGAAGGGCGCCACGTGGCACTCTGCTGTTCTGACCTCGGGACTCGGGGACCCTCGGTTCTTGTGTCACCGACACCATCGACTCGCACGCCAAAATGCCACAGCTACAAAGGTATTTGGCTTAGCGTTCCCATATGCAACATGTAGTAAGTATGGAAAGTGCTAATGCCAACTGCACCGATGGACGGTGCTTAACTGATGCAAAGTGGTCTATGGTTCCTGGGATCCTCTCCCGAACTACCTTGAGGAACTCCTCTAGGTAGAAAACACTCCTAACACCGCCCACATCTTGTCTCATCCTCACGTCTCATCCAACCATAAACATCATAATCAATATTCATGAACAATAAGTAAGCCCTAAGCTCGTGAATAATGGTTGCACCATCGCTCGACTTCTACCGAGGACCTATGCATTTCTATGATTTTTGAATAACTTTGAAGTTAGACACTAACAATGCTATCAAGGCTACAAGGATATGGATCATCAAGTAACCAAGGTAGGACAATGCATCACATAGGTTCTACCCATATAAGCCCTAAATTGACTCATGAACATGCAAACTTATATAAAGCATAATTTATTAATTTTAGATTCCACAAATCAAATTGAAAGGTGCAATATGCTTAGATGCTTGCCTTGCTGCTTTGGGGTTTGCCTGATACTTCCTGCACAACACTCGCAATACTCTGGAAGGTTGGTGTTGCCTTCACTCGCTTGGACCTGTGGTGCAACGCCCTCTAAATCAATCAAAATGCAATGCATAAACAAATGAATGATAGAAAAACATGGAAATGATGCATGCTTGAAGTATAATAGAGCGCTGAGCTTCAAAAACATTTGCAAAAAACCGCTAAATGATTCGGGTTTCAAAGTTTGAAACCCCAGACAAGGTAACGTAAGTATACCTAGCTTTAACAGGTTGGCACTCTGCTATTCTGGCCTCGGGACTCGGGGACCCCCGGTTCCTGTGTCACCGACAGTAGCCCCCGGGCCCATCGGTAGGCGATGGCCCACAGACTGCAGATGGGGCCCTCATTTTCATCGAGGCCGATCCCAGCACCAATGCCACATGGCCTGTTCTCCGGCGCTGGTCTTTCTGGCCCAGGCTTTTGGTACGGCCCAGCGGGGAACCGAATGGACGCGTGTCCTTCCGACTTCCGAGGTGCGTGATAACGAGGTGAGCGGCGCGCGAGGCAACTGCGCGGATCGAGGATAGTGCGCCTGGCAACCGCACGGATCGAGGGAGATATGCCTGGTGCCTACGCTAATCGAGGGAATGTGCCTCGCTGAATGCACCACAGAAAGCGCCGTTTGAAATCCCCAGGATATAAAAAGGAGTGGGGAGCGAACCGTTGCCCCCTTATGCCATTCTTGCGATCATTGCCTTTGCTTTCTTCTTCCTTGCACTCAGGAGCTCTCGCCCCTCTTTCGGCCCGTAGCGCATTCTCTCCCCCACCCCTTCCAGCACACTCCCCACCCCCGAAAGATGCCGAGGGCAGGAAGCAGCCGCTGAGACAAGGGCTCCGACAGCGTGCTGCCGGAGTCGCGCATCGTTAATGAGGAGGGGGCAGAGAAAGTCTGCAAGTTCATGGTGCCTGACAGCTAGTAGGAGGCATCGCTAGTGTCGCCGGTGAGCTTTCCGCCTTCCACGGACCGGCCGGGGTGGATCATCATCTTCGTTTCCTTCGTCGCCGTCGGGATGGTGCCGCCCTTCTCCACCTTATTCCTCCAGGTGCTGGACACATTCGGCATCCAGCTCGTCCACCTGAGTCCGAACTCGGTGGTAATCTTGGCCATCTTCGCACACTTCTGCAAAATATTCGTGGGAGTGCCGCCGTCTGTGGCCTTATTCTGGCATTTCTTCATCCTACGACCAGTCGGGAAGAAGAGAGGATCCTCCGGCGTCGATGTCGCCAATTGCTGCAACTTCCGGTTGCGGGACGGGCTCGGCGAGCTGTACATTCCACAAGTGCTACGGAGCAAATGGGAGGACTGGCGCCGAGACTGGGTCTACATCGATGGTAGCACCCATGACCACCTCACGCTGCCCGAGACGGTGGTGAAGCCCCACAGGCCGACCTGGGAGGTGGCCCCGGTGGAGGACGAGCGCATGCGCCCGATGCTGAACCGCATCAACGATCTGCGCCGGGCGGGGCTGACCTCGGTGATGATGGTGGCCGACTACCTGCGCCGCTGTCTGGCGCCCCTGCGGGAGCGGGCCCGCTCCGCCTGGATGTACACGGGTCTTAACGACATCACGAGGATCCACATCGACGCGGAAGGGGACCTGGAGGAGGGAGCGCTGGCGACCCTGCTAAGGGTGGTGACCGACGTCGAGGACCTCACCCGGGCGGTCTTGCCTCGAGAGGAGCTGGCGCTCTGCGCGAACTCGGGCCGGGTGGCACTGCAAGCGACGCTGCCGGAGTTCAATGCCCAAGGCCTGGTAGACCGTCCGGGGTGCCGGAACCCCGGGATGATACAAATCCTCGGGGTGGACGAAGAGGTGAGTGGCGCACAGCAGATCAGCGGCAGGGACGCTGCGGGCGGCAAGCCGCAGGCCGGCGGTAGGGATGCCACGGGCGGCAGGCCGCAGACAAGCAGCAGGGACGCCGCGGGCGACAGGCAGCAGGCCGGCCGTAGAGACGCCGCAGGTAGCAGCCATCAGGCCAGCGGCAGGGACACCGCAGGCAGCGGAGCGGAGGCCCCAGGGGACAAGGGGAAGTGCCCTCGATCGTACAGGCCCCACCACGACAACGGCCAGCGACGGGCGTTGCAAGGAGGGTGGCTGGGGCAGCCAATCATCGGGCGCGGAGTCTAGGACAGAGGCCAGGTCTAGGGCGCAGGAGCCCGAGGACCAGGGCCCGGTCGGCGGCCCAACAGCTGGCGCCTGAACCGACCCGCCGCTGGAGGCAGGCTCCAAGGCGGCCCCTCAACGGCCCGAGGGCCAGAGTCCTCCGTCGAAGAGGAGGAAGGCGGATCCCGTGCCGAAGCCGCAGGGCCCCGACTTCAGAATCCCCGAGTCCCGGTGGCAGTACCGCGGACCGAAGTCTACAGAAGTTCCCTTTTTGTTCGGAGCATGTCTGCCTGGATGCTGGTCTAGGCACTAACCTTTTTGTTTTTAGGCCGCCCAAGGACCCCGTCGGAGGCTAGAGGCAGCTAGAGGAGCCGAGGCCGGCTCCCGCTCCTGGGCCAAGGGCGCCCACCCAAGAGTCGAGCGCGCCGGTGGACCCGGAGCCGCGGGCGCCGCCCTGCCCTGAGCCAAGGTCAGCGGCCGCTCTCGAGCAGCCAGCGCCGTCTAAGCCTGCCCCGAGCACTCCGAGGGTGAAGCAAGTGACCGCGGTGGAGGTGGTTGCAGCGAGGGCGGTGCCGGTGCGGCAGTCATCCGGGACCCCGAGCGCCTCTGCAGAGAGGGCTCACAGGGGACCCATCACCCAGCCATCGTCAAGCCAGGCCCCGGAACCCCTCCTGAATGTGCTCGGAAGCGCCCGGGAGGTTATCGAGCGGCTTGAAGTGGCCGTGGCGGCGGAGCGAGCCAAGCTCGAGAAGGACCGCGCCGCCATCGTCGAAGAGAGGGGGTGGCTGGAAGAGGTCGGCAGGCTCCTGGAGGCCCGTATTGCCTCAGCCCACGCAACCCATGAGAGTTCGATGTGCGCGGTGGCCGAGGAATGGGAGGTGTTGGAGGAGGCGCGCGATGAGGCTGTCACCGCGCAGGAGAAGGCCAGCCGCATGGAGCGGCAGGCGACCGAGTGCGACCAAGCATCCTAGAGGCGGGCCGCGGAGCTGCTCGCTCGGGAGCGGCTGCTCCTGGCTCGGGAAGAGGCGGTCGGCAAGTTGAGAAGTCCGTGCAGTCTGCCCAGGCGGACTTAGCCCACCGGAGCGACGAGTTCGAGCGTGGACGCACCGAAGTCCTTCATCGGGAGGAGGAGGTCGCGATCCGCGAGACTGACGTTGAGATCACGGCAACGGCTCAGGATGCCCGGGAGGAGTAGATTGCACGGTGCGAGGTGGAGGCCGCCTTGGCATTATCAGCCCTCACTACCCGGGAGGAGCAGGTCGCCAAGTGGGAGGCCGAACTGGTCGCCCGAGAGCAGGCCATCGCAGCCTTGGCCGAGCAGTTGAAGCGGGCACAAGCCGAGGCCCCGGCCACCAGGGGTGTCCCGGCCAGCGCAGCCAAGGGTATCAGCCTTGAGGAACGGCTGCAGATCGTGAAGGATGAGCTTGAGACCGTCGTGGCCGAGCAGACCAACGTGAAGCTGATGATACGAGACATCCTTCAGCAGGCACGTAAGTCCGTGAGGGTAGTCAGGCTCGGGCGCGTCCATGTGGGCGAGCAGGGGCTGGATAAAGAGACAATCGGCCACCTCGCCCTCGGCTTCGAAGAGATCACCCGGCGCCTCAAGGCTCTCCCGAAGGCTGTGTAGGAGTTGGCGTCCTGGGAGGGGCGTGCTCTGGCCTAGGCTGTGGCCGAGCACGTTCTCGCCAAGACCCTGCCTTCTCGAAGGAGCCGATCCAGCAAGGAGTGGTGAAGGCCGAGGAAGCGGTCGCCCGGGAAGCCGGGAAGCTGTTCGGGACGTCGCCGCCGAGGTGGCGGGGTGCTTTACGTGGGAGCCGCCACCGGAACCGAGCAGTGGCAGCAGCAACAACGCGTCCTCGCCCCCGTCGGAGCCTGCAGATTAGCTTAGATTTTTTGTTTTTTGAATGTTGTAAATATGGGAGTGATCCCCTCCAGAATGGTTCTTTTTGAAATATAATAGAAATCCTTTCTTTGGGATCGAAACTCCACTGTGCTTGTCTTGATGCTTTTTGCTTTTCGCTTGATGTCCCGAGAAGTACTTAGCCGGACCAAGCCCGACCTTCCTTCCCCGAGAGTGAAGTTGCCCCGACCACTCATCGTCCGAGTAGTGGGACCACCTGGGCGTTCAGCCCCGAGTCCTCGCGAGTCCGCAGCTGCTAAGTCAAGAGACAAAGGCACGAACTTCCTTGCTCGGGAGATAAGTCCAACCAGCACGGAGCACGCCACGACCGGTGAACACTTTTCCACTCTGCGACCTCTCAAACAAGTAGACCGGAGACACGTGCGGGCGGAAATGCGACCAAGAGTCCCCAAGGTTTGGTGGTGTCCGGGGTAGGACTAACCAGACCGAGCACCGACAGCCCGCCCCTGGGGTCTTTGCAGTCCCGACCACTATGTGCTCAAGCGGTAGGATTACCTGAGAACCCCAGAGACTTGGTAGTGCCCGGGATACTGCAAAACCGGCCGAACACCATGGCCACCCTAAAGGACTTCAGTCAGCCATCGCCGTCTGTACGGTACACCTGACTACTGTCTATTTCTGTCATTCCGGAAAAAGCGAGCACGTAGGCAGGGTTTTGTGCGTGAGGAGACCATCTCGCCGAACAGATTAGAATGCGAGGGTCCCGAGGATAGCTCATGAATGATAGTTTATTGCGTATTGTATGAAAGGAAAATTCATAAAACTTTGGTTACTCACCGGACAGTTGTCAGCCTTCCGGCCGACTAATCCAGAAGGGGTACGTGCCCCTAGCTCGGGGTACCCGGGAACTTGGTTCCCTCGTACGGAGCATCCGAGCACTGCAAAGTAGGTGAGAGCACTAGGGGCTAGGTGGTCCCGACGACTAATGCCTGAGTGGTATAAATTACATGAGGACCCCGTAGGCTCGAGCAACGCCCTGGGCACTGAGGCCCTCGCTGTTGGGCTGCTTTGTTCTTTATCATTGATCTGTTTAAGCTGAAGAAAATAGGAAAAGACTCTTTGTTTGGTGCGCTCAATTAGTGCGGTACTTATTATAGACTGCTCAGTTTTTTACCTGAGACCTCTCAAATACCCGGACCGGCGAAGTGTACTCACATAGGCATAACCAAGATTCAATGGTTCGATGGCGCCCGGGGTAGGACTAGCCTGCCCCTGGGGTCTAGGCGGTCCCGACCACTCTTTGCTCAAGCGGTAGGATTACCCAAGAACCCCAGAGGCTCGGTGATGCTCGGGGCACTGCCGTGCAACCAGACACCACAGCCTACCACAACAGACTTAAATCAGCAGCAACTAGCTGCGCGCATACCGACCGGGATTCATTTTTATCCACGAGAAAAATGAGAGAGCGTGTTTTTCTCGCACAATCGAGCATCTCACCAAACAGATTAAACATATGGATTCCGGAGAGAAAAAACTCGTAATAAGAGAGTATATTGACAATTTAGTACAGAAGTGGTAACTGACATGGTTGGTGGCAGCCCCCGGCCAACTTGGGCGGGGGGGACCCCTGACCTGGTTGGCCCGAGCACAAACATGTTTGCCTAGGGATAGAATTTGCGCAGATGCTCGATGTTCCACGCGTTTGGGAGCGGCTGCCCATCCTCTATAGCCAGCCGAAATGAGTCTTGTCGCGGGACACTGATCACGGTAAAGGGACCTTCTCACATAGGGGACAGTTTATTCTTTCCTTCGCGCAATTGAGCGCGTCAGAGAACTAGATCCCCAACCTCGAGTGATCGGGCCCGGATGTGACGCTGATGATAACACCGCAAGCTCTGCTAGTACCTGGCTGCTCGGACGGCGGCTCGGCGCCAGCGCTCCTCCATGTAGTCGATGTCAACGCGTCTTCGCTGTTCCTGTTCACCTTCTGAGTAGGCATTCACTCGAGGGGAGCCAAGAGTGAGCTCGGAGGGGAGGACCGCCTCAGCGTCGTACATGAGGAAGAAAAGAGTCGCCCTGTTGGTGCGGCTTAACGTGGTCTGGTTGGCCCATAACACAGCAGGCAGCTCATCGTTCCACCCTTTCCCGTGCTTTGCGAGCACGTCATAGTTCCGGGTTTTGAGCCCCTTCAGTATCTCAGCATTTGCACACTCAACCTGCCTATTGCTCCGAGGATGAGCGATAGAGGTGAAGCAGAGCTTGATGCCGAGGTCCTCGCAGTAGTCCCCGAACAGGGCACTTGTGAACTGGGTGCCATTGTCGGTAATGATCCTGTTTGGGACGCCAAAGCGACTTGTGAAACCGCAGAAGAATTGAAGCACTGTGTTCTTGGTAACCTTGATAACTGGGACCACCTCTGGCCATTTGGTGAACTTGTCGATGGCGACGTAGAGGTACTCATAGCCCCCGATTGCTCGGGGGAATGGACCCAGGAGGTCCAGCCCCAAGACAGCGAAGGGCCATGATAGTGGGATGGTATGGAGAGCCTGAGTTGGTTGGTGAATCTGCTTTGCGTGGAACTGGCACGCCCTGCAGCGCTGAACCAACTCGAAAGCATCTTGGAGAGCTGTAGGCCAGTAGAAACCTTGCCAAAAGGCCTTCCCGACCAGCGTACGGAATGATGCATGGTCACCGCACTCGCTCTCGTGGATCTCAGTGAGAAGCTCACTGCCTTCTGCCTGGGTGATGCATTTCAAGAGGACACCGTCCGTGCCACACCGATAGAGATCCCCATCTACTATGGAATAGCGTTTGGACTGCCGTGCAATCCTCTCGGCAGAGGCCTCATCCCCGGGAAGGTTATTTTCTTTCAAGTACCCTCGGATCTCGTCGATCCACGAGGCATCTTGAGAACTTCTGGCAAGCGCTGCACACTCACCGGGTGGCGACACCCTGACGGGACTTCCCACTGAGGGCGCCACCTAGGTTCCCTCAATTAGGCTCGAGGGTTCCCCTTCGTCCTGGTCGGCAGGTAGGACGAAAGGCTGTGTGAGCCTTTCTTCAAAGGCTCCGATAGGGACAAGCGTCCGGGAAGAGGCCAGGCAAGAGAGGTCATCGGCCTTGTCACGGCGAGATATGTACCGCAGCTCCAGGCCGTCGAAGTGCCTCTCTAGCCTCCTGACTTCTGCCACGTACGGCGCCATTTGAGGATCCATGCACTGGTATTCTTTAGATACCTGGTTGACCACCAGCTGGGAGTCTCCCTTGACCAGCAGGCAATGAATCCCGAGGCCCACCGCGGCTCGGAGGCCAGCTTTGAGGCCCTCATACTCCGCCATGTTGTTGGTTATTCAGAAATACAGCTGCACGATGTACCGGAGTACTTCACCCGTTGGTAGGTGAGAACCACTCTAGCCCCCGCGCCTTTCAGCGTGAGGGAGCCATTGAAGTAAATGACCCAGTACCCGGGCGCATCGTGCCCGAGGTATGCGGAAATTTCTTCATAGTCGATCTCGGGGACGGGCGTCTACTCGGCCATGAAGTCAGACAGGGCCTGGCTTTTGATCCCCTGGCGGCTGACAAAGTGCAGATCGAACTCCGCCAGCTCCACTGCCCACTTGACGATGCGCCCAGTGCCTTCTCGGTTCCGGAGGATCGGCCCCAATGGATATGTTGTCACCACCGGGACCTTGTGCGCCTGAAAGTAATGGCGCTGCTTCCTGGAGGCGATGAGCACGTCATAGAGCATCTTCTGGGCTTCGGGATACCTTGTCTTGGCATCTCGGAGGACTTCATTGATGAAGTACACCGGTTGCTGTATACGGCGGGCTCGGACTAGGGCTTCGCCCGAGGGCTTGTCACAACCCTCGAGCTCGGCGCAGGAGACGGGGCCGTCTGAGATGCTCGGGCTCGACTCCCTAGTCAAGAGGAGACGTGGTCTCGGGTTGGACTCCCTGGTCGGGAGGAGCCCCGAGAACTGAAGGCTGCTCGGGGGCAACCGGGAGCTGGGACCCAGCACCTTGCCCCGAGCACTCATCACGCTCCACCACCAGTACCATGCTCACGACCTGAGGAGTGGACGAGACGTAGAGCAATAAAGGCTCGCCCTCGGAGGGGGCCACCAGTACGGGTGGTGAGGTGAGATACTTCTTCAAGTTGTGGAAGGCCTGCTTGACCTCCGGCGTCCAGTCGAAGTGACCGGCCTTCTTCAGGAGTTTGAAGAGAGGGAGCCCTCGCTACCCGAGCTTGGAGATAAAGCGCCCCAGGGTAGCCATGCAGCCGGCGAGATGCTGGACTTCCTTGAGTCGAGCCGGGGGACGTATCTGTTCGATGGCCCGGATCTTCTCTAGATTGGCCTCGATTCTTCGGCTAGAAACCAAGAAATCGAGGAGCTTGCCCGTGGGCACCTCAAAGGCGCACTTCTCGAGGTTGAGATTCAAGCGGGTAGTGTGGAGACTGCTGAAAGTCTCGGCTAAGTCCTCCAGTAAGGTAGCACGTTCTCGGGACTTGACCACAAGATCGTCGATGTAAGCCTCGACGTTGTGGCCAACCTGCGGATCAAGGGTAATGCGCACGGCCCCCTGGAAAGATGACCCAGCGTTGCGCAAACCAAAAGGCATTGAGACATAACAATAGGTCCCCGCCGGGGTAGTAAAAGAAGTTTTTTCCTCATCCTGTATGGCCATGCGGATTTGGTGATAACCCGAATTTGCATCTAAAAAACATAAAAGATCGCACCCTGTGGTGGCATCTACAATTTGATCTATGCGGGGTAAAGGAAACAGGATCTTTCGGACAAGCCTTGTTTAAGTCGGTGTAGTCGACGCACATGCGAAGCTTGCCATTGGCCTTCGGGACAATGACTGGGTTTACCAGCCACTCTGGGTGGAGGATCTCTCGGATGAAGCCGGTGTTAAAGAGCTTGTTGACTTGCTCCTGGATGAACTCTTGGCTCTCGGGAGCCTGTCACCGGACCTTCTACCTCACCGGCCGTACGTCGGGGCGCACAGCAAGGTGGTGCTCGATCACCTCCCTAGGGATCCCGGGCATATCGGATGGTTGCCATGCAAACACGTCAACGTTGGCCCGGAGGAAAGTGACGTGCGTGCTTTCCTATTTGCCACCTAGGTCACCGCCGATCTGGATGACCTGGGAGGAGTCTTTGCCCACCACAACCTCCTTCGTAGGAACGGAGGCGTCGGCGGTGAGTCGGGGTTTGGATGAAGAGGGTCTCGGGACCCCTGGGTGACCTTTGACCTTGGCCCGAGTAGAGACCAAGGCCGAGTAGAGCTGCTCGGTGCAGGAGACGGCACTGCCGGTCTCGGCGGGCACGGAGATGGGGCCTGCGGGGCCCAACATCTTAATCGTGAGGTAGGCATAGTGCGTGACCACCATGAACCGAGCAAGCGTCGGGTGCCCGAGGATGGCGTTGTAGGGGAGGGGGACTTCCGCGACATCGAAGATGACATTCTCCGTCCGAAAATTGTCCTGACTCCTGAATGTTACGGGCAGCTCGACCTGCCCGAGGGGCAGAGTATGCCCTGGTGTCACCCAGTAGAAGGGGAGCGATAGCTTTAGGCGCTTGGACGGCACCTGCAGCTTCTCGAAGGCCTCCTGGGAGAGGAGGTTTAGGCCGTCACCCCCATCGATTAGCACTCTGCTGACCTTTACATTACAGATGGTGGGGGAGTCGCCCCACGCCTACAGTACTTGCGGAGTGGTCCGCCAGACTGAACGTGATCAGAGTGTCCGACCACTTCAGGGGCCTCACGGCCTCAGTGCTCGGGGTCGCCGAGCATACCTCACCCCGCATGGTTTTGACGCAATGGCGGGAGGAGGGCGTGTACATGCGTCCATCGATGAAGGCGATGGTGTGCTCGGGCTCCTGGAACCAGAGCTCTTGGTTCTCGGGGGCGGCTCTATTGTCGCCGCCCCTGCGGCGCTCTTCGCGCTCCTTCTGGTGCTGCTCGACGAGGCCCTTGACCGAACGACACTCTGTGAGGTCATGCCACTCAGTCTGGTGGATCTCGCACCACTTTCCCGGCTCGGGCTTCGCGGGAGCAGGAGCCCTCGGGGGAGCAGGAGCCCTCACGGGAGCCGGAGCCCTTGCGGGAGCAGGCCTTCTGTTGGCAGCCGCCAGGCGTGCCGACCTGCGTTTAGGGCCCTCTGCCGGCCTACGGACGGGGCCCTCTGCCGGTATGACAGGGGCAGCGTCGCGCCTTCTTCTCTTTTTCTTTTCCCGCCTATCGAAGTGGGAAGAACCTGGTTGGTCAGTGGCGGGTTGCTCAAGGCACGGGACATGCCACGCCCGAGCCTCCGCCGCCTTTGCGCACTTGTCAGCCAACGCGAAGAGCTCTGTGGTGGTTTCGACCTCATGTGTACCTAGCTTATCAAGCATCCGCTCATCGCGGACGCCCTGCCGGAATGCCACGATGATGGCATGGGGGGTTATCTGCGGGATGATGTTGCGGACCTGGCTGAAGCACTGTATGAAGCACCGTAGCGTCTCCCCCTCCTATTTCTTTACGGTGTGAAGGTCGCACTCTAGGCCGGGGCGCGTGAACGTGCCCTGAATGTTGGCCACGAACTGGTGGCAAAGATCATCCCAGGAGCCGATGGATCCTGGGGGTAAGTTCATAAGCCATGAACGGGCAGAGCCCCTCAAGGCTACATGGAAATAATTGGCCATCACCTTTTCACTACCGCCCGCCACTTGGACGGCGGTGGTGTAGATCTGGAGGAACTCAACGGGGTCGATGGACCCGTCGTACTTCTCCGGTAGATCTGGCCTGAACTTCGTGGGCCAGTTGACCTGACGAAGCTCGGTGGTGAAGGCGCGACAGCCTATGCCGTATCCCGTAAAGCATGCAGCACCCTTGGGGGGTGAACGCCGGTGAGCCAGGGAACCCTGACGGTCATGGGCCGGCATAGAGGAAGCCTGGTCCTCTGCCTCGGCCTCATGCCAGGATTCCCGATGGCGCTCGAGGGTGACGCGTGCATATTCGGTGGCCCTCCGCTCATTGAGATGTAAGCAAAGGTCCTGAGCTCCAGTTGTGGCCAGGGGGGCGGCACTCCCCCTGGAGGCCCCCTGACCGGTTCTGCCGCCACCTCAAGATGGACCGGCCTTGGTTGCGCCGCGGTGGGAGGTGGCACGGGAGCTTTCGGCTAGCACCTGCCGGTGAGTTGTGCCCACCAGGGCGGCCACCTCCTGAAGCTAGCGGCCTTCAGGTGTTTCCCCCGCTGCTTGGACAGACGGGTGCCTGAGGAGTGCTTGCGCAGCAAGCAACGCACTCCCAGGACTGGAGTCACCGAAGGTGAGCCTGCGCCATAACGGCGTCCGGCGCTGTCCGGATGTAGATTTCGCGGCAGGAGTGTCTGCCACTTGCTGAGGGTTAGGCAGCCCGCCTGCAACGGCGGCAGTGGCCCTACTGGGCCCAGCGCCATTGTCCCCATGAGAGGGGAGATACGGGCGGACCGTTGCTGCTGCTGCTGAGGAGCAGCAGAAACTGGGGCCTCCTGATCGATGGGCTCCACTTCTTCACTGGAGCTGGAGCCGGTGCGTTGGAGACGATGTCCACCTGCCATCTTTTCTGTAGGAAACAAAACAGATTCAGGGATGCTCCCCCCTACCTGGTGCGCCATCTGTCGGAGGGTGAACTCCTTAAGCGGGGATCCGGAGGGACCCCCTTTGAGATTCGGCTGGGGGGATGATTCTGAACCCGCTTCGTAGGTGAAATAAATGGGAGTAAATGAGATACAGGTGGGATGGAATGATCGGATGCAGGTGGAAGTAAATACTTAGGGTATTTTTAGATAGGTTCGTGCCGCTCTGAGCGTAACACCCTACTTCTGTGTGTATGCTATAAATGCTCTGAGAATGTCTCTCTGAGGATCTGCTGCGTTACAAGAATATTTGTCTAAGTTTAGAGCTTCGTGCTCCCATCGTCGTTGATCAGAGTTCGTCCGATGTGCTCTAGGTCTTCCGTCTTCTCTATCTTGTGTGTTCTCCGAGACTCGTGGCTTGTGTGTTCCGTGTTCTGAGACCCGTTTCTCTGGGGTGCTCACCCCGTTTATATACCCGTCGGGGCGGTAGCGTGCCCAGAAAGGATGGCGCAAGTTCCCAGGCACCATAAATGGAAAGCAACTATCATGGGCTGCTACGCGAGGTGACGGGGAGAGTTGAAAATGCTCCCCCGTTCGGTCTGGCTCGTCATCATTCTGCTTTTTGGCGAGTGCTGCGGGGAGGGCCCACCGGGCAGCCACCGAGCAGCCCCGCGTGCCCGCCTGGTCAGAGCAGGCCTGACATAGCAGGGTGGCAGGCGATGTGCCTCGAGTCCTGTGATGTTATCCCGAGGCGCGCCGGATGACACGCGATGGGACCCGTGCATTAAATGTCCCCACGCCTCCCTGCCAGGGTGTGGCAGGGACTGACAGCAAGCGTGGGGGGAGTGGTTGGAAGTGACAGGCCACGCGCCCTCTTAAATGCAGCATCGGGCCTCTCACCAGTTGACACCTCACCGCTGAGCCTCTGTGGAGACCACCGACAAAGGACTTCTCAGGCCTGTTCACAGCACCGAGCACTCTCTCCCGGATATGCCCTCTCTTGGTCCTCGGGGAACCGAGTGCTCGGGGGCTACTGTTCATAGCCCCGAGCACTCTCTCCCAGAACTTGACAGCTCGGGTCCTCGGGGAACTCAAGTGCTCGGGGGCCACTGTTCATAGTCCCGAGCACTCTCTCCCGGAACTGACATGCTACTATTTCATTTGCACCCGGTTGTAGAGTTCTTGTGGTTGGTTCGGTTGTATGGTTCGAATATGTGGTTTGTGGTTCGAATATGTGGGAGGTGGTCGAGATGGTACTTGTTATATATTGATACTAATGTGGTTTCAGTTTCATATGATCAGTTGTTAGTTGCAGGGTAATTTCATATATGTTGGTTAAGTTAGTTGCTCACACATATGTCTAGGTTACTTACCGC
Source organism: Phragmites australis (assembly GCF_958298935.1). Classification (NCBI taxonomy): domain Eukaryota; kingdom Viridiplantae; phylum Streptophyta; class Magnoliopsida; order Poales; family Poaceae; genus Phragmites; species Phragmites australis. Next base: position 15,128,056 of record NC_084941.1, on the reverse strand, counting down.
ATATATTTTACTTAACTTTGTGGCATACTCTTGCTAACAGCTCAATGCATAATCCTTGGAGTCGGGATATTATATACCCATATTGTGTAAGACTTGAGAGTACCTTCGTACTCAGGGTGCTACCCTTATGTTGATGCAGGTTCATAGGTCGGCGAGGAGGGGGCGGTGTTTGGCTACTTTGTGCCTGCCGATCAGGGTGGCGGGCAGGAGTAGCACACTCTACTCCGAACTCAGTATTTTGGTATGGAGCCTAAGGGTATGTGGCTCCATATCCTTTTGTTGTATAGCTTTTAGTCTTCCACTGCTTAGTTCTTTTGTTGGTTAGGAGTTGAGCAGGTTTTAGTCTCCTCCTAGCTCTCTTTTGCTGTAAATTGCGATAACTTGTTGCACGTTTAAGAACGTGTAATATAATGTTAATTACTCGCTCTTTCTTAAGCTTTGTTGTGATGTACATGTTGGATAGGCATCTGTTTCGATCTTGGGCCAAAACACGTGCTAGGACCATCGGGATGATATTCTGGTTAATCATCGAGGTTGTGATTATGAATAATGATCCTCCTGATGATTAATTAGAATATTATCTGGACAGTTACTCACACAACCGAACCAACCACGAGAACTCTACGACCGGATGCAAATGAAACAATAGCATGCTCATGACCGAGAGCGTGACAGTTCGAACTATTTATACACCCTGCAGGGGGAAACTCCTGGACCCACACGACACGAGGACCATACAGCTTCTACCACTAGCCAAATTGCACACAAGGGGGTACTCGTGACAACCTTTCCCAACCAGTCCCAACCGTGTGGGGCATACATCGTTCGGCGCAGCGATACTAGAACTACTCTCGGAGCAAACTAGTACCGCTTACAAGCCCGCCCGCTCACACTGTCAATGTCCACGCCCACAAAGCCACAGCTGTGAAGGTATTTGGCTTGCCTTACCATTACATCGGCATGTGGTTAGTAAGGTAAGTGTTAAAGCAAACTACCCCGACAATCAGCCTTAAATGATGCAAGCGACCTACGGTGTCCAGGTTCCCTTCCCGAACTAGCCCTGGACTTTCCTTGAGGGCAGATGACACCCCTAACACCGCCAACATCTCGTCTCATACTCACCACTTGACTAACCAACACCAACAACCCAACACGGGAACCATTGTGAAAGTAATTTAACCTATAGCTCTCGAACGATGGGACGCTTCCACCGCTCGACTTCTATTGAGGACCTATGCATTGCTAAGCATCTCACATCACTTTTAAGTTAGACCTTATCATGAATAAACCCAGGCTACAAGGATATAGATCAACAATATTTCAAGATAGAGACAATGCGATCAACATAGGTTCTACCCATAAAAGCCCGACATGGACTTTCTATACATGCAAACCTATACATAAGCATAATTTATCAATATTTAGACTTTATTCAATTCAACTGACAGGGTTCAATATGATAGATGCTTGCCTTGCTATTCAGCTGGCCACCCAAAATTTCCCTCACTCTCCTGGATCACCGACTCGACGTTCCCTAAAAAGAATAACGCGTGCAATGCCATAAGTATGGATGAAATACAATAATATTCCACAATATGCATATAATGGATGAAAACATTTTTTCCTAGATAGAACAAGTCATATAGAAACTAGCAAAATTGGATTCATCAATTTTGGACTTATGATGAATTAACGGTGAATTAATGAAGCTTTAACCTAATTAATTAATCTCAGAAATTTAACTCATTATTTCATGGCTGAGAATATTTGTAATATGTAGAGTAGGTTATTGTGAAACTGACAAATTTGTTTCATAATTTTTGGAGCTACAGAGAATTTATTATGAATTTTACAAGTTTTAATAAGCAGTAACTGTGCTGTCTGGGTATACAGTGGTCAGACCGCAGGTATACTGGCGGTCAGACCGCCAAGAGTTGCGGTCGAACCGCCGAAAATGTGGTCAGACCACCCCCGTGCAGAGGGTTATGGCCCCTGGAGGTCTGACCGACCATGGGGTGGCGGTCAGACCGCTGGGTGTCACCGGGGGCACTTTGAGAGCTCACTAGCGATGATTTCAGCGACATTTGGAGTGGGGACTTGGACCTAGAGCATCACATTGACTTCCTCTACCGCGTAGGACAACATGTATATGCCGAAATCGACTAAAACTCAACTATTGCTTCTAATTCATCAAGAACTCATGAACTTCAAACCCCTAGCTCAAGATTCGAAATCCAACCATCCAAAAGGTGGATTCTTGCCATGGGATTTTAGGGGACTCACCCAATGGCCTTTACCGAGATTGTGGACCGCTGATTGAAGGAGGAAACGGAGGGAAAAGCTCAGGAGGTGAAGAAATCTGGTGTTCTTCACATTTCAACCCTAAACACCAAAAGACACCAAATTCGGCTCAAATCCTCCGGGAAAATGAAAAGGAATTGGAGAGATTGATAGCTCATGAGCTTGTGATCGCAATGGTACCACATACTCACCTCAAATCCCTTCCTTGAGCTCAGATTCTGGAAGAAAAGAGAGGGGGAGTGAGAGGGAGAGTGAGAGGGGAGGGGAGCACGGTGGGGTGGTGTGGGGGAGTGAGGGAGGAGAGAGAGAGGGCTGCCACTCTAGAGGGAGAGAGTGGGGTGGTTGGCCCACTCCGATGGGGCCTACGTGTTAGAGAAAGAGCCCATTTTAACTGCGAATTTCATTCTTTTCTCTCCTGGATTTATTCCTCTCATCCAATTGACTTGAAATGAATTGCTCTAGAGTTACAAAACAAATTACACAAAATTAAACATAATGCTTAAGAAGCATAATTATGCTTAAATATGTGATTAAGGATTTGGGACGTGATAGAAATCTCGCCCTGAGATTCGGTACGAGTCGGGGAAGAGCACGATGAGTCTAGGAACCACGCGGTGAGAGATAGAATCCAATGCAAATTTCCATTTAACAAGGCGATGAACACATACATGTGAAATGTTCCAACTGTGCAAAATTTACAACGACTTCTCCAAGCCCTCAAGGAGCTCGGGATACTCGGAGCGGATCTTATCCTCACGCTCCCAAGTTGCCTCGTCTTCTGAGTGGTTTCTCCATTAGACTTTGATGAATTTGATGGAACTTCACCGCGTCTTACGCTCGGCTTCACCCAAAATCCTTATCGGCCGTTCGCAATACGACAATCCGGCTGCAACTCCTAAGGTGCAACATCAATGACCTCGGTTGGAACTCGGAGGCATTTCTTCAGTTGCGACACGTGAAAGACGTTATGCACGGTGGAGAGAGATGGAGGCAAGTCCAGTTGATATTCCAACTCTCCACGTCGAGCAACAATCTGAAATGGCCCCACGTATCAAGGCGCTAACTTGCCTCGAACCTGGAATCGGTGAACACCCTTGAGAGGCAAAACCTTGAGGTATATATGATCTCCAATTGTGAACTCGAGGTCTCGGCGGCGACAATCCGCATAGCTCTTTTGCCGGGATTGAGCTATGAGAAGACTCTTGCGGATATTCAGACATGATCTTCTGCCTCCTTGACCAAATCTAGACCTAGAAAAGCCCGTTCACCGGATTCGGACAAATTTAGCGGCATTCGGCATCTTCGGCCATAGAGAGCTTCAAACGGCGACATCTCGATATTCGCTTGGAAGCTGTTGTTGTAGGAGAACTCTACGAACGGCAAGCATATGTCCCACCTCTTTCCATAAGTGAGAACACATGCTCAGTTTGACCGTCTGTCTGAGGATGATATGCCGTGCTGTGAAAAAGCTCGGTTTCCATAGCCTCTTGGAAACTCCTCCAGAAATGAGAAGTAAATTGTGTGCCTCGATAAAAAATGATCTTCTTTGGGATACCATGAAGGCAAACTATCCTGGTGAGGTACAACTCTGCATATTGCTTGGCCGAAAATGTGGTCTTGACGGGCAAAAAATGAGTGGACTTCGTCAATCGGTCCACAATTACCCATATAGAGTCGTACCCATTTGAGGTCTTCGGCAAGCTGGTAATGAAATCCATTTCAATTTCCTCCCACTTCCAGGAAGGAATGGGCAAAGGCTGAAGTATACCGGCTGGCTTGAGATTCTCAGCCTTCACTCTTTGGCAGACATTACACTCAGCTACATATCGAGCGATCTCTCGCTTCATGCGAGTCCACCAGAACCTCGACTTGAGGTCTTGATACATTTTTGTGCTTCCCGGATGAATAGAGAGCAATGAATCATGAGCCTCATTGAGAATCTTCTTCCTCAAAGCCTCAACCTTCGGAACCATGAGACGGTTCCCAAACCACAGAATGCCCTGCTCATCCTGAGAAAAGCATAAGGCCTGATCGATCTTCATCTTCTCTCGGATTCAGGCCGTGCCTTTGTCATCCTTCTGAGCTGCCTTGATCTCATCCAGAAGAGTAGATTTGATCTTCAGGTTGGCAATGAATCCATCGGTGACCATCTCGATCCCAAGCCAGCGGAACCATCACAAAGTATGGAATTTCCGGGCTCGACCCTAAGACGATGGCAATGAGCTTTCCGGCTCAAGGCATCGGCGACCACATTTGCCTTGCCGGGGTGATAATACACTTCCAGCTCGTAGTCCTTAATCAACTCGAGCCATCTTCGCTGCCTCATATTCAAATCTGCTTGAGTGAAGATGTACTTCAAACTCTTGTGATCCGTATAGATACGGCACAAGTTCCCCATCAAATAATGACGCCAAATCTTCAGAGCGTGCACGACTACAGCCAGCTCTAAGTCATGTGTCAGATAATTATCCTTGTGGCGCTTTAACTATCGTGATGCATAAGCGACAACCCTACCTTCTTGAATAAGGACACATCCGAGGCTCATGCGAGAAGCATCACAATAGACATCAAAACCCTTGCTCATATCTGGCTGAGCGAGAACTGGAGCGGTCGTGAGCAACTTCTTCAAGGTCTGAAAGGGAGACTCACACTCACTTGACTACTCGAACTGGTTGCCTTACTTCAACAAATTCGGTCATTGGCTTGGCAATTTTGGAGAAGTTCTCAATGAACTGGCGGTAATAGCCCACAAGTCCGAGAAAACTCTGGATGCCAGTGACATTCTTGGGCTGCACCCAATTGAGCACATCCTGCACCTTGCTCGGGTCAACTGCAACACCGTTCTCTAACAGAACATGACCCAGAAAAGCTACCTCCTTGAGCCAGAACTCACACTTGCTGAACTTGGCATAAAGGTGATGATCTTTGAGTCGGCCAACGACAATATGGAGGTGCTCAAACTTGTTCTGCATCAGTCTTGGAGTATATAAGAATGTTGTCAATGAAAACTACGACAAACTGATCCAATTCCTCCATGAATACCGTGTTCATCAAGTACATGAAGAATGCTGGCGCATTCGTCAATCCGAAGGACATGACGGTAAATTCATATAGCCCGTAGCGGGTCGAGAAAGCCGTCTTTGGGATATCCTCCGGTAGGACCTTGATTTGATGATAGCCCAGTCTCAAGTCGTTCTTCGAGAAGACTTGGGCTCCAGTCAGTTAATCAAACAGAATATCAATCCTAGGGAGAGGATATTTGTTCTTGATAGTGACCTCATTCAACGGATGGTAATCAACACACATCCGTAGGGTACCATCCTTCTTCTTCACAAAGAGTGCCGAACATCCCCAGGGTGAGGAGCTCAGATGAATGAATCCCTTGGATAACAATTCCTGAAGTTGTTTCTTCAGCTCAACTAATGACTTTTGTAAGATTTCTTGGAAATTGGAGCCGCTCCAAGCATGAGATCAATTGAGAACTCAACTGCTCGGTCGAGCGGCATTCCTGGCAATTCATCCGGAAAAACATCCGGGAATTCCCACACCACAGAAATACTCATCTTGTCTACAGTGGGGATAGCCTTCAAAGCGAGGAGACAAGATTTGTCACCCTCAAGCTTCAATTGAATACAGGTGCCAGACGGAACATTTAGACTAACTGTCCACTGAGCACAATCTAAAACCGCCTCATTCTTGGTGAGCCAGTTCATCCCCAATATAATATCTATTCCCTTTGAGTTCATCACTAGCAAATTTGCCGCGAAAGATATCTCATTGATGATTACCGAGGCGTTGTACACGCATTGCTTAATAAGGACCTTGGCTCCAGGTGCATCTATAAGATAGGGCACAGAGGTGGTGCTGACTGTCAACCCATGATGCCAAACATAACTTGCCGCTATGAAGCAATGAGAAGTTCCAGAATTGAAAACAACAACTACAGGTGTGACGACAGAGTTAGAACGCATATGCAATGTACCCATCAGGATGGTGTCACCCTCCTGAACACCCTCGGCGGTGGTGTGGCGTGCTCGGTCACACTTGGGAACAAGGGTCGCCTGGGAGGACTATGACACAGACTGAGCCGGTGGTGGCCTTGGAGCGGTCACCACGGCTCCCGGCCTTGGATACAGACAATCCCGCGCGTAGTGGCCGACACAGCCGTAGTTGTAACAAGGGCCTCCGGGGCCACTGGTCACACTGCTCTGCGAACCAGCCGGTCGTGGAGGTTGTCCCTGTGGAGCGGAGAAAGTCGGCCGTTGCACGAGCCACATCGGACGCGGAGCCAGTGATTGGCATCCAAAGAATCCTCGGCCCGCTAGAAAATTAGCGGCTGAGTCCTTAGGAAATCCGAGAAATCATCTCGGCGCCCGGCTCCACCCCCTCCATTAGGAGCTGTGTTGTGCACGAGAGCCTCCAGAAGTGCCTGATTAGTCTGGCAGTTTTGCTCAATCTACATGAACACCTCCGCCATAGTCGACGGTGGAGGAGGGTTGTTCTCAATTGACCCCTCCGGATCATTCACAATGCGACGAGTCCTAACCATTCTGTAGCGACAAAACAAAGGGGAAACATCAAATTCCGACTTAGCAGAACGCGCTCATTGGATATAATGTTAGAATCCCGTAATACATGTATATAGATCATGAAAACATGAATGCAGTATGAGAATGACGGTATGCTCGATCCTAGCTACCATTTCTTTCTTGTGCACTTCTCTCCGCAACAAACATCGAAACTCACAAGCAGTTATACTTAGGGGCATAATATAGCAGATCCATACATATTGACCGGGAAAAGCATAAGTGAACTTTAGTTGGTTGCTTAGTGGGTTTGACACACTTACTAAACAACGTTCTCATTGTGTTTAGGATACTTAATTAAACCAAGCTCTGATATAACGCTATGAGGAACTGTCCAACTAATATTCGAATTAATAACCAGGGGGATCATTATTCATAATCACAACCTTGATGATTAACCAAAATATTATCCCAGTAGTCCCGGCACGTGTTTTGTACCCAAGATCGGAGCACATGTGTAACACCCTAATTTTTCTAATTCTAAATCTTTCTCAATATTTGTTAAAAGTTCAAATGAATTTAAATATTTTATTTAAGAAGAGAGAAAACCCTATTTTATATGAAAGAAAAAGAAAATGACATAGGATATAAGTGAATATTTTGCATTCATGCTGAATTAGGCAAGTAGTATTTTATTTGAATTTTTGATGAATTTATTTGAAGAGGTTTTTCCTGGATTTTTGAATTTGAATTTGGATTTGAATTCATAGGAAAAAGAAAAAGAATAAAACTTCTTCTGGGCTGCCTTTCTCCTTTTCGGCCCAACTCCTCAGTTTCGGCCCAACCGCCACCGATCTCCTCTCCCACCCGGGCCTCAACCCAGCCTCGGCCCAGTCGTGCGCGCGCCAGCCCACGCGCCGAAGACGCCGCGCCAAGCCGCCCACACCGAGTCGCCGATAGACGGGTCCCGCTCGTCAGACCTTTCTTCTTCCTTCAGTCGGATTCCGACTCGAACTCAAACACGCGCCGGCCGCCGCCTTCCGATCCGAATCCGAGCCGTCCCGAGCCTTAAAGCTTCTAGATTTTTGCCAAATCAAAGCCCGGGATCTCCTCTATCTCTAACCTACCATATCTGTAAGGGTTCCGCGTTTAAACGGGGAAACCGAGCTCGGATTTGGCCCTCCGCCGCTGTGTCTGAGTCAAACGCGTTGCGCCGTCGCCCTGGACATCCCGAGCTGCCTATATAGGTAGAGCCTCCCTCCCCGAACGCATCTCAACCAGAATTCGCCAAAACCCGAGCCTTAGACATCGAGTTCAGAGCTGGCCGTGCCGCCCACACCGCCGCTTCCGCCGAGCTTGCCGCCACGCCATTCCAGAGCAACACAGAGCATCCCGAGCCCACCATCGCGAGTGCCTGTCACCACAGAAGCTTTTCCCGTCGTCGATTTGATCTCTGCGCCGCCGGAGAGCCTTCTGCGACGAGCTCCCGAAGCAGCCGCCGCCCCCTTCCGTCGCCGACCACCTTCCCGTGACGCGCCACCTTCGGTAAGCCCCAAAACGAGATCGCCATTTCCTCCTGATGCTTTTCCGCAGCTTGTCGTCGTGAACTGAGGCCGGCGATGAGGTTTGCGCTTGTCTCCGGCGAGTCACCGCCGTGCCTGAGCTCGGCTCCGTCGAAGAACACCCTGCCGACCGCCCAAACCTTCCCCAGCCGTCGGATCCGAAGCCCTCGGCCCAGATTAGATCTGTTCTTACCCCTTCGGTCAACCAATCAGAAGCTGCCACGTGTTGCCACTTAACCCAATCAGCAGCCATGCCACGTCACCCATCCACCTCAGCCGCCACCTCAGCCTTTCTGCTGATGTGTCACCCCTGTCACCATGCCACGTCAGCCTGAGCTACCCAGTCAGTAATTCAAACCTTTTTCAGTATAAAAATAAATCTGATAATTCCTTTAATTGGTAATTTTGCAATTTAGCCCCTAAACTTTTCTAAAATAACAAAAATAGCCCTATCTTTTTACAGTTAGGTCCCTATCTTTTTACAGTTAGGTCCCTATCCTTTTTCATAATTACAGTTTGGTCCCTCTATTTTTACAAAAAGGTCCCTGGACTTTCTGTTAATTCAATTTAAGTCCTTTTCTTTTTCCAGATTTAACCCTAGACTTGTTTTAGCCCTAACTTTTCCATCGTAACTCCGATTTAAGCGATTCTTACGCCGATGGATTTGTTTTTCAGTGCTCTTTCTTTTTAGCCAATTTTTATCTCGTTGTTCTTTTGTTTTGTACTCTGTTCTTAGTGTATCTTGTTTGTTTGTTTGTCGGTAATTATGCGATTAGCCGATAACGTCCCGGATCAATTTGAAGAACATCAAGACCAGGAGCAAGAATACATTGAGTAGCAGCAAGGAGAAGGCAAGTGTCCTTGATCATATTGAACCTACATTTTTAAATGTTTTGTTTTACAAAACTGCATGTAATGTCTGTCAATATGATGGGTAGTCACCTATGTTAGGGTTTTTCCTTAGATATTCCCTTATCATCCCTTGGAACCTAGATGGTTTATGGTTAGGGGTCTTTTATGGGTAGATTGCTTAGCCTTGCTTTTGGGATGTTGGGAAGTGTCATAATTTTGATTAATGAACATATGCAGTAATGATGGTTAATATGATGATGTTTTAGCAACATGGAACCTTAGGTCTTGAGCATAGGGATGTTGGTGATAGTTGTCATGGTTATGACGTTGGTTTAGTATTTGCTCAAGTAACCTAAGTAAGGACTGGTTCGTGGAGAGACAACCCAAGAAGTAACGTACCAACCACAAGGCTGATATGGGTAAGGTATGACATACTGATTAGAGTCTGTCTAGTGTGCGTTGGGTCAGCACAAAAGGGGGCTTCTGGGTAGGAGCTTTGCTTGCGTAAAGCCTGGCGGTGAAACCTAGTGGGCAGACATGCACTGGATTAGTCTCTAGTTAGTGGGAAGTGTCATACAGTGATTCTTGGCGGCACACCACTGGTGTGTGTTAAGTGTCTTGCAAACACGGTAACATGGAATTCACTAACTCGTGGGTAAAGTTGGACAACCTATGCAGAGTGTAAAACTGTTATAACAGCTGTGCTCACGGATATGAGAGACTTGGATCCTCACATGATTAGATGGTGGTTTTGTTTTGGTTCTGGTACAGAGAGTACTAGATGTTTGGGGTCTTGGTCTTAGTACGGGGAGTACTAGACGGTTGTGGTATGCAGGGTGGGGAACCTTGTATACTAGATGATGGATTATTGGGTTACATTCATTTAATACATGTCTAATGCTTTTGAGTCCAAATGTGTTTTCATTACTCGCATTTACGCAAATAATACCTTGTGTCAGCCTATCCTTGATATAAGCCTGTTCTCATTATTTTCCCACACTTGTTGAGTACATTATGTGCTCACCCTTACTTTCTCCTACCAAAAACATATGCTGCTCAGTGGAGGACTTTGAGGATTTTCAAGACGACGACCTGGTGTTCTAAGGAGCGTATCTTTTAGTCGGTGCCTGTGGAGTTTTGGTCGCCAACGCTTTCGTTCCGCTGCCGTTGTTTAGATGATGTCGTTTAGGTTAATTTTGAAGTTGCTTAGGTGAAGTCTTTTATTGTAAGAGGTGAACATTTAATTGAATAAAGTATTGCTTTTGTTACTTCACCTATGACGTCCTTATGTGTGTTAAACTTCCTGGGCACACATAAGCCGCACTTGATTTTGGCCGTTAAAACCGGGTGTGACAACATGCCTTCCCAATATGTACATCACAACAAAGCTTAAGAAAGAGTAGGTAATTAACATTATATTACAAGTTCTTAAGCATGCAACAAGTTACACAATTTAGAGCAAAAGAGAGCTAGGAGGAGACTAAAACCTGCTCAACTCCTAACCAGCAAAAGAACTAAGCAGCGAAAGACTAAAAGCTATACAACAAAAGGATATGGAGCCACATGCCCTTAGGCTCCATACCAGAACACTAAGTTTGGAGTAGAGTGTGCTACTCCTGCCCGCCACCCTGATCGGCAGGCACAAAGTAGCCAAACACCGCCCCCTCCACGCCGACCTATGAACCTGCATCAACTTAAGGGCAGCACCCTGAGTACGAAGGTACTCGCAACTCTTACATAATATGGGTATATAATATCACGACTCCAAGGATTATGCATTGAGCTGTTAGCAAGAGTAGGCCACAAGGTTAAGTAAAATATATGCGATAAGCAACCTAGACATATGTGTGAGCAACTAACTTAACCAACATATATGAAATTACCCTGCAACTACCAACTGATCATATGAAACTGAAGCCACATTAATATCAATGTATAACAAGTGCCATCTCGACCACCTCCCACATATCCGAACCACAAACCACATATCCGAACCATACAACCGAACTAACCACGAGAACTCTATTACCGGGTGCAAATGAAACAATAGCATGCTCATGACCGAGAGCACGACAGTTGAACTATTTATACACCCTGCAGGGGGATACTCCTGAACCCACACGACACGAGGACCATACAACTTGTGCCACCGACCAAAGTGCACACAAGGGGGTACTCATGACAACCTTTCCCAACTAGCCCCAACCGTGTGGGGGCATGCATCACTCGGCGCGGTGATACTAGAACTACTCTCGGAGCAAACTATTACCGCTTACAAGCCCGCCCGCTCACACCGTCGATGTCCACGCTCACAAAGCCACAGCTGCGAAGGTATTCGGCTCGCCTTACCATTAGATCAGCATATGGTTAGTAAGGTAAGTACTAAATCCAACTACCCCGACGATCGGTCTTAAACGATGCAAGCGGCCTACGGTGTCCGGGCTCCCTCCCCGAACTACCCCTGGACTTTCCTTGAGGGTAGATGACACCCCTAACACCACCACATCTCGTCTCATACTCACCACTCGACCAACCAACACCAACAACCTAACACGGTAACCATTGTGAAAGTAGTTTAACGTATTGCTCGCGAACGATGGGATGTTTCCACCGCTCGACTTCTACCGAGGACCTATGCATTGCTAAGCATCTCGCATTACTTTTAAGTTAGACCTTATCATGAATAAACCCAGGCAACAAGGATATAGATAAACAATAATTCAAGGTAGAGACAATGCGATCAACATAGGTTCTACCCATAAAAGCCCGACATCGACTTCCTATACATGCAAACCTATACATAAGCATAATTTATCAATATTTAGACTTTATTCAATTCAGCTGACAGGGTTCAATATGATAAATGCTTGCCTTGCTGTTCAAGTGGCTGCCCAAAATTTCCCTCGCTCTCCTGGATCACCAGCTCGACGTTCTCTAAAAAGAATAACGCGTGCAATGCCATGAGTATGGATGAAATACAATAGTATGCCACAATATTCATATAATGGATGAAAACATTTTTCCTAGATAGAAAAAGTCATAAGGAAACTAGGAAAATTGGATTCATCAATTTTGGACTTATGATGAATTAACGGTGAATTAATAAAACTTTAACCTAATTAATTAAACTCATAAATTAAATTCATTATTTCATGGCTGGCAATATTTGTAATAGGTAGAGTAGGTTATTATGAAATCAAAAAAAAGATTCAAATTTTTGGAGCTACAGAAAATTTATTATGAATTTTACAATTTTCAACAAGTAGTAACTGTGCTGTCTGGGTATACAACGGTCAGACCGCCAAGAGTCGTGGTCAGACCACCAGAAATGTGGTCAAACCGCCCCGTGCAGAGGGTTTTGGCCCCTGGCAGTCTGGCCGACCTTGGGGTGGCAGTCAGATCGCTGGGAGTCGTCGGGGGCACTTTGGGAGCTCACCGGCGACGATTTCGGCGATATTTGGAGTGGGTACTTGGACCTAGAGCATCACATTGACTTCCTCTACCACGTAGGACAACATGTATATGCCAAAATCGACCAAAACTCGGTTATTGCTTCTAATTCGTCAAGAACTCATGAACTTCAAACCCCTAGCTCAAGATTCAAAATCCAACCATCCAAAAGGCGGATTCTTGCCATGGGAGTTTAGAGGACTCACCCAATGGCCTTTACCGAGATTGTGGACTGCCGATTGAAGGAGAAAATAGAGGGAAAAGCTCGGGAGGCGAAGAAATCCGGTGTTCTTCACATTTCAACCCTACACACCAAAAGACACCAAATCTGGCTCAAATCCTCCGGGACGAAAATGAATTGGAGGGATGGATAGCTCATGAGCTAGTGATCGCAATGGTACCACATACTCACCTCAAATCCCTCTATTGAGCTCGGATTTTGGAAGAAAAGAGAGGGGGAGTGAGAGGGAGAGTGAGAGGGGAGGGGAGCACGGTGGGGTGGCGTGGGGGAGTGAGGGAGGAGAGAGAGAGGGCTGCCACTCTAGAGGGAGAGAGTGGGGTGGTTGGCCCACTCTGGTGGGACCCACGTGTTAGAGAAAGAGCCCGTTTAACTGCGAATTTCATTCTTTTCTCTCCTGGATTTCTTCCTCTCATCCAATTGACTTGAAATGAATTGCTCTAGAGTTACAAAACAAATTACATAAAATTAAACATAATGCTTAAGAAGCATAATTATGCTTAAATATGTGATTAAGGATTTGGGACGTGACACAAAGGCCGGCACTTGAGGCCTTCGCGAGGTGTGCGAAGTATCTGTCAATGCGCTATCTCATAGAAGAGTTCATGGCATACGGAGTATGGCCCCTCAGCCAGGACTGTACCATCCCAGAATTTGGTGACAAAGGGCTGGAGGGGCTCTGCCACCCTCATCCTGTTCTCCGAGGTTTCACAGGTATTATCTTTTATCACGTTCCTAAATACACCTTGCCTGTCATTTGCTTACACTTCTCGCTTTGTGGTAGACCTAACGGTAGCTGAAGTGGAGGCTAAGGCCATGATGCTGCTCGGAAAGTTCACCCAGGGCGAAGCCCAGCTATGCACTAACCAAGGTCTCAGCCGGTGGCTCAACCGGATTTTTGAGTTTCAAGGTCTTACCTATAAGGACAGACTGAAAGTGAACACGCCCTTACCGGGTCAAAGCGGAGAGGGCTCCCCGACCACCGATATTGGTGGAGAACATGCCGCTGGTAGCTAGAGGAAGCAGAGAAATGCAAACCCTTCGCCGCAAGGGGGAAAAACGAGGAAAGCACTTGCCCTAAGGAAGAGACCTCACTAAGTGGCCTTCGACGACCTTTGCGAGGAATTAACTCCTGAGGGCTCACTGGCCCTTCGAGCTGTACCCATTCGATAGGAGCCCCCGAAGGGCACACAAGATCCTCGCTCCTCTTCACCGAGGTCATCCTTTTGTGCACGTGTGGACCTTCCCATGCTAATTCTTAGTGATGAAGAAGAGGAGCCTTCGGATCCGCACATGACCGCTGAGCCAGCGATAGGGTAAACTGAGGCCGAACGAGCCGAGAATGTTGAGGCGGTAGCTGACTCATCGTCTTCCTCTTCGTCTTCGAGTTCCTCCTCTAACGACAAGTCGTCTGGTGGCCACAGAGCAACAGAGATCGAAGAGGAGACTTCTTCGCCACCCATGCTCCGCCGTGGCGGAAAGGGGCTTATGAATCACAGTGGCTTACTCAACGCGAAGGCTATTAATGCTGAAGCCTTCAAGATTTCATCGTTTGAGCCAAGCTTGGGGGAGGTCAATGATGCGAAGAAGATTTTTAGCACCTTTGTTCTAGCCGAGCTTGAGATTTCTCTCGCGCGAAAGCCCGCTACTGAGCTCATCGACGCTTTTGACGTGGCCATTACGAAGGTATTTGTATATATTTTATTATGTTTATTTATTTATTACAGTCCTACATCGTTTCCTTGGTTATTCGTTCTCATACCCGTGAGCTATCGCAAGCTATGCTTATCTTGCACGCTCAGCGCAAGTAGGTAGAGAATTTTAAGGCCCGCATAAGAAATGCAAAGGCGCAAAGGGATATGTTTCAAGTCCAGGCAGAGAAGGCCAAAGCCCAAAAATGGGAGTTCGCGCGATGAGTGAGGGAGGCTGATCTGCACTTGCAGTAGCTTGAAAAAGAAGTGAGAGCCCTTCGCTCAGGCAAACAGAGAGTAGATGAAGAGGTCACATGCCTTCGGCAGAATCTAATGGCATCTGAAGCTCAAGTTTTAGAGCTTCAAGTGCTCTGCACCACCGAAAAAGCTAAAACGCAGCAGCTGTGTGAAGAGCTGGACGAGGTGAAGGTGCTATCCGAGGATGCCCTCACTGTGCTTGGAGAACTGGAGTCGAAGGCCATTGCAGCCTGCGAAGCCATTAGCAATACCTTTGATGGAATCGGTGCTTCGGCCCTGCCTCCAACGCTTGACCTTGTTGGGCTGGGTGGACTTATTGAATGGATCAGTGTAACCAGTGGTAGTCTTTTGCCTGTGGCCCAGTTGTATGACGACTTCTGCGCCATGGTCTCAGCCAGGAGTTTAGTCCAGTCAATTGAGATGACTGGCTGTGACCATCACATTGTGTTTCAAAAACCCACCTTCTGCTACCCATTGGATATGTCAAATTCGGCCGTGTTGAGGGCATCCAAGGCCACTGCGCGGTCATTCACTACTAATTTTTGGTGTAAACACGGCTGCGAGCTCACCCTCCGGGAGGCGGAAATCAATCACCAGCGAGTACGTGTTTTTGCTGTGTTTTTTTAGAGGGTCGGCATTTTCGCTATCTGCGCATTCATTGAACCTTTTTGCTATAGGCGAAAGTGAAGGAGGACCCTTCGACTAAGGCGATGACCACGGCGGCCGAAGAACCCGAGAAGGTGTGAAGAAAAAGCGCGAAGCGTCATGTTGGGTTTTGAACATTTTATCATCGACTGAAGCATTCTGTAATATATACAATTTTGTATGTTATTAAATGTTTTGACTATCTTCGCTCCCTGCGCAGGTCCTCCCCTTGGACACTACGCAGGTAGCTGAAGATGCTGTTCCCATCACTATGATGCTAGGACAATTTTTTCATGTCTTGGTCTTGCTGGGACTGCATTCACCACCACCACCCAGCTATCGATTTCGAGAGGTATTGAAGGATGAAGTGTAGGGCTTATGACGTGATGAATGCCAAATCCAAAGCGTTTTTTAAGTCTTTTAGCCCTTCAGTTTTAGAGACCCGTAGGGCTCAGCGTGAGTCTCATCGGATTGCGCACGGAGACGTTGAGCCTCCACATATTCTCGTCGACCCGAAGCCCGAGCCGGAAGACAATAACTGTGGGTTCCTGCCCCGCCAGTTTCAATTTTGTTACCATCAAAGGCCTTCTACGCAAATTGTGCGACATATCGAAGGTGGGAGCACTTCTCCTGCATCTTCGTCTACCACTTCTTCATCTTCTTACATTGGATCCCCATTCGATCCAGCGTTGCCTTTTCATGCCAGTCAAGACATAGCCTTTCAATTTGGATTTAGCCGATGGTATAAGGATTTTGCTGATCCTGATGTTGATGATTTTGCAGAATAAAGAATGTTGAGATGATTATTATGTTTTGTTATTATATATTGTGTTTATTGAGTCGGTCCTTATCGATTTGGACCTTCAGTAGAACCACGTGCGAAGTATGATCTTGACAACGCCGTCCCCCCTCCTGACTTTGAAGCTGTAGGGACCTTTGGCAGGAACGTACGCGAAGCATCACTCGGAGAACGTTGTCCCCCCCGACCTTGAAGTTGTAGGGACCTTTGGCAGTAACGCAAGCAAGGCATCAATTTTTGACTTTGCTCTTAATAGCACGGTAATCCGTATCTTGGTTTCACATTGTAATTGCTATTGATCATAAACGCTATTGCGAATTTCATAGCAATGGTTATCCAGGTTTCGACTTTTATTTCGACAAATTTTCATTTTTCCCTATAGACTTCCCATATTTTGGGATTAATGTCGTGCTTCTTCGTTCGATTTCCCTTTTTGCTGTTTTTGTTTTTTGTTTCCGAAGGTATGTTGTGCCTTTGGCATGGTGTAGGCGCCCGCAGCCCCATTTTTTGTTTTTGGTGCAGGAGCAGGCACTCTTAGCCCCTGACTTTTAGCCGAGAGGTGCGCCGCCTTCTGAGGTTGAGTAGCACTTCAGCTTTTTTTCTTCCGAAGGTATGTTTCTCCTTCGATGCAGGGGCAGGCACCCTTAGCCCCCAACTTTGCCAAGAGGTACACCACCTTCTTTGAGGTTGAGTAGCACTTCGGCTTTTTTCTTTCGAAGGTTTATTTCTCCTTTAGTGTGAGGGCAGGCACTCTTAGCCCCCGACTTAGCCGAGAGGTGCGCCGCCTTCTTTGAGGTCGAGCAGCACTTCGGCCTTTTCTTTCGAAGGTTTGTTTCTCCTTCAGTGTGGGGGTAGGCATTCTTAGCCCCCAAATTAGTCGAGAGGTGCGTCGCCTTCTTTGAGGTCGAGCAGCACTTTAACTTTTTTCTTCTGAAGGTTTGTTTCTCCTCCGGTGCGGGGGCAGGTACTCTTAGCCCCCAACTTAGCCGAGAGGTGCGCCACCTTCCTTGAGGTCAAGCAGCACTTTGGCTTTTTTCTTCTGAAGGTTTGTTTCTCCTTCAGTGTTGGGGTAGGCACTCTTAGCCCCCGACTTAGCCAAGAGGTGCGCCGCCTTCTGAGGTCAAGCAGCACTTCGCCTTTTTTCTTCCGAATGTTTGTTTCTCCTTTGGTGTCAGGGTAGGCACTCTTAGCCCTCGACATAGCTGAGAGGTGCGCCACCTTCTTTGAGGTCGAGCAGCACTTTAGCTTTTTTCTTTCGTTTCCCCTTTTTTTAAGCATTACAGACATTCATGTGTAACTCGATCATAATTACTTTTCCATAGAGGCGAGGATGCTGCAGAAAGAAATTCTTTAAAATATGGACAACTTCGAAGCAACCCATGATCGAGGTTTTGCCGCAGGTTTGCGCTCGTCCAAAGTCGAAGGGTAAGATGTCTTTGACATTTCGTACCTTGACTTTTATGGCGAGTTCTCGGCGCACTTCTTGTCGATTGGTGTGCTTCCTTTTTTTCAAAGGCCTGCAACACTTCGATGATGAATTATGTATACTCAACAAAAGTACATGCTTTATTAGGTGTATTTCCATATATATTTGAGGGTTTACAAAGGTCTCTACCTCGTTAAAAACCTCACGCCCCAACGAAGGGTTCCCCCTGTGAGGAAAACAGTACAGTGCCCGTACACTGTTTTGATAAAATGAAAGGAAAACAAAATTACATAAATGTTGCATTGGTTCGTGTGCTTCGCCCATTGATGCGAAGACTTCCTCGGTTACTACACATAGAACTTGTGAAGGTTGTTGGCATTCCAAGTGTGTGGGAGCTCATCACCTTCGACAATAGCCAAGTTGTAAGATTTGGGCCTTAACGACCTCTTCACCAAGAAAGGGGCGTCCCACTTGCTTTGCAATTTTCCCATGGCGGAAGCATTGTTGAGTCTTTGCAGTACTAAATCACCAGGGGAGAAGTCCTTTGGGGACACTTTCTTGTCTCTCCATCTTCTAGTCTCCTCCTGATATCTAGTCAAGTTTTCGATAGCCTGTATTCTCATTTCCTCCAACGCATCTTTTGATGTCAATTCTTCACTTTGTGTTGATTCATTCGTGACTCGAAATGATCTATTTTTACATTCCTCCGGAGTCATTGCCTCTTCGCCAAAGAGCAGACAAAATGTTGTGAACGCAATCAGTCTTGTTACCATTATTCTTACGGACCATAAGACCTTCGGCAACTCTTCCACCCACTTCCCTTTTGGTAGGCTTTGCAGACGTCTTGTGACACCAGCAAAAACAATGTTGTTTGCCCTTTCCACAACTCCATTTGACTGTGGGTGATACAGTGATGCGAAGTGCACTTTGATTCCCAGGTCTTCGCAGAATTGCATGAACCCTTCGCTATCAAATTGCGTGCCGTTATCAACGATCACTTCGCATGGAACTCCAAAGCAGCAGATGATGTTCTGGCACAAGAATTTTTGGATATTTCTTGAAGCTATATTCACCAACGACATTGCCTCCACCCACTTGGAAAAGTATTCTACTATGACGATAGTGTAACGCAAGTTTCTCGGGGAAGCTGGTAACTGTCCAACAATGTCAATTTCCCACCGTGTTAACGGATAAATCAGTGGTATGAGCTGTGTCTTTGTTGAAGGCATGTTTGAACCCTTCACCAAGTATTGGCACTGCGTACAACTTTAGACTATATACTATGCATCATAGACGCCTTCGGCAAAAAAAAAGAATCCTTGTCTCAATGCTTTTTCGACGAGAGCTCGAGTGCCTACGTGCGAGCCACACAGTCCTCCATGTATTTCTCTTAGCAAGTTCTGCCCCTCTGCATGGGATATACATCACAGTATCGATGCACAGACTCCCATCTTGTACAAGTTGTCCCCCACAATTTTGTAGTTTCTGGCTCTCTGGGCCATGCGCTTCGCCTCAACATTATCTTCAGGCTCATAGTAGCCATGAAGATAAGCCATTATGGGCAAGCACCAATTTTCACTCTCAATTATAGCGACTGAGCATGCCTTCTGCGAAGAGGCCTCTACAGATGTTACCTTCAATTTTTGATAAAAACACATCTGACAGTATCGGCAGATTTTGCGCCGCGGCCTTTGCGAGGTCATCGGCCTCGAAGTTGTCATTTCTTGATATGCTCTTGACTGTGAATCCCAGGAAGTGTTTTTCCATGCGTCGAACCACTGCTATGTATTTGACTAGTTCTAGCTCCTTCATCTGAAATGTCTAGTCAATTTAGCTTGCTATCACTTTAGAGTCCGTCTTTACCAATACCCTTCGGGCGCCCAAAGCTCGCACCTAGTGAAGGCCAAGGAGAACTGCTTCATACTCTGCAATGTTGTTTATCGATCGAAACTCGAGCCTGGCGGCATATCTCAACTTCACTCCCGAAGGTGAAGACAACAGTGCCGCCACACCAGCGCCCAAAGCCCCCCAGGCTCCATCACAATATGCAATCCAGACCGGGTCTAACAATACTTCTTCCAGAGCTTCGGCCTACAGCGTCCAATCTGCCACGAACTCCGCTAATGCCTGAGACTTCATCACTATTCTTGTAATGAAAAATATCATGAATGGTGCGATCTCTGTAGCCCATTTTGCAATCCTCCCTGTTGCTTCACGATTTTCAAACATGTCACGAAGGGGTAGGGAGGTGGGCACTGCAATCTTGTGTGCCGTAAAGTAATGGCGAAGCTTCCGCGATGCCATTACTAGCACATAGGCCACCTTTTCCATTTCGGAGTAGAACCTCTTCGGGCTCGCCAAAGCCTCCGACACATAGTATACCGGAAATTGTTGCAACTTGTTATTTTCTTGCCTTTCTTGCACGAGTACGGCACTTACTGCCGAAGGGGATGCTGCTATTTATAGCAACAACTTAGCCTCGGGATCGGGGTTTTACAGGGTCGTGAGCTTCGTTAGATATTTCTTCAACTCGTCAAAGGTTTCCTGTTGCTCCACGCCCCATTTGAAGGGGTCAGAGCCTTTTAGCTTTTTGAATAAAGGTAGGCTTCGCTCGGCTGATTTTGCGATGAACCGGTTTAGCACTCCAACCTGCCTACCAGGCGCTGTGCTTGTTTCCTGCTCTGTGGGGGTCTCATGTCAATTATTGCTTGAATTTTTTGGGGTTCCACCTCGATGCCCCTTTTCAAGACCAAGAAGCCCAGCAACCTTCCAGACTGCACCCCAAACGCGCATTTTTCAGGGTTCAACTTTAGGCCTGCACTTCATAGGTTTTCAAAAGTTTCTCAAAGGTCTTCGAGGTGGTGGTCCTTTCTAATGCTTTTGACCACTATGTCATTGATGTATGCCAAGACATTTCACCCTAGTTGTGCATTCAGCACTGTCTGTACCAACCTAGTGAAGGTGGCGCCAGCATTCCAAAGGCCAAAGGCCATCCTTACAAAGCAATATATACCGAAGGAGGTTCTGAAACTTATTTTTTCCTCGTCCTCCTTTACCATCTAAACTGGGTGGTACCCAGAGTATGCATCTAGAAAACTCAACATCTCACAGCCAGCAGCAGAGTCCACTAGCTAATCAAATCGTGGTAGTGGAA
This sequence comes from Phragmites australis, assembly GCF_958298935.1. Classification (NCBI taxonomy): domain Eukaryota; kingdom Viridiplantae; phylum Streptophyta; class Magnoliopsida; order Poales; family Poaceae; genus Phragmites; species Phragmites australis. The sequence continues at coordinate 15,107,154 of NC_084941.1, read as the reverse complement.
AGTCATCCTTTGAACAAGCTCTATTTAGGTCTGTGAAATCTACACACATTCTCCACTTGCCATTACTTTTCTCGACTAGCACCGGGTTTTCCAACCACTCTAAATGCTATACTTCGCGCACCACGTCGGCGTCAAGCAACTTCTGCACTTCATCCTTAGCTGCCTCTTCCCTCTCTTTTGAAGCCTTCCGAAGCTTTTGCTTCTAGAGCTTCGCATTTGGGTCTACATTTAAAGTGTGTTGAATGATTTCTCTGCTGACTCCTTGCAAATCCTTTAGAGACCAGGCGAAGATATCTTCGTTATTGTGACGAAACATTATCAACCTTCGCTGAGCTTCTTCTGCGATTTTTGCCCCGATGGTGACTTTTTTGTCTGGCTTGTCTGGACACAGCGACACTTTCTTCATGATCCATCGAAGGTCCAGCCACTACGTGGACATTTCGTTGGCCTGGAGTATTTCCCACTTCAATCCTATGGGCCACATGTTGATCTCCGAGCACCGTTATGACACCTCCAGGACTAGGCATCTTCCTGCACAGATATGCATGGTGCGGTATTGCTCCGAATTTATTCAGGACTCCACGTCCGAATATTGCATTATAGGGATACTTGATATCAACCACATCGAAGGTGATATCCTCTGTTCGAAAGTTTGACCCTTCGCCAAATGACACCAGGATTGTTATCTTCCCCAAAGCATTGATTGCTTTTCCCCCGAAGCCTAGTAGCGGGGACCCAACCTGGTGAAGGTCACTTCCCTGCAAACCCATCCTGTCGGAAGTATCGGTGAAGATGATATCTGCCAAGCTTCCGCCATCTATCAAAATTCTTTGCACTTTACTTCTTGAAATGTTTGCCGTAACCACGAAGGCGTCCATATGTGGGTAATCTAGAACCCTCATGTCCTCCTGTGAGAAGGTAATGGGCACATCGGACCACCTTGAATGGACATAAGTTGGCCCTACACCAACGTGGTTAACCCTTCGCACATAATCTTTTTGCTGCCTTTTCGATTTTATTTCCTGATTGGATCCTCCATTGATTTCCAACACAATGTTGTATCCACGGTTTATTGTGTTCACCAATCTGCTGGTCTCCAGGGGGGCTTCAATCGCTGGTCTTGGTGGAGGCGAAGGTAGTTCTCCTTGGAAAGCTAACTGGCCAGTCGTTTGGTCTTGGGGGGGGGGGGCGAAGGTAAAGGAACATATTGGTATGTCAGCGCAACCATTGGTCGCCACTAGTTGGCAAACGTTGTGCTTGGGTTGCAGCTCTGATTGTTTTCCCACGCTTCGCCCTGTTTGAAATGTGTGGCATGATGCATGATTCTTGCATGATCGAAGGATTGTTTTGCTAAGCTTTCTTTCATGGTCATGACCTGTGGGCACTGTTTAGTCCTATGACCAGCACCTTCGCCATGTAACTCACAGTACAATGTAGCCGGGTCCTACGGAGCCCGTCTTCCTCAGCCTCCTCGGCCTCGACCTCTAACACTCCGGCATCCTCGAGTAGCCCTACCTTGTGCTTCGCTTATCGCCTGGGCGACTTCGACTGGTCTGGAGCCTATCTGATTGACTTCTTTTTTGCTTCGATGTGTACTCAAATGCTTCGGATTTTTTGACATGCTTCGATCTGTCTCTAGAGTGTCTAGTGCTTGCCTCTCTGGCTGATACATTTGTATTTAGCGTTTTTGAAGCTGCCATCTCACTCTTCCTCCGAAGGTGATCCAACTCAAACCTTGCGTACTCTTCCATCTTATTAAAGAGCTCATGTACACTCTCTAGTCTCTTTCATGTAAGCTTTCCTGCCAAAAGGCCTTCTCTCATGCCCTGTATAGCGGCATCAATGATGGTGTCTTCGCTCAAGCCCTTCGCTTGGCAGCGAATGTGTACGAAGTGAATCATATAGCTCTGCAGTGTCTCCATGGGCTGTTGCTTCAGTGCGAAGAGGTCACTGGCAGTAACCTTGTCTGCTCGATTTCCTTGGTAATTACTATATAGGGCATTGTGCAATTGCTCCCATGAATAAATGGATCCTGGAGGCAACACGGAGTACCAGGACCTTGCTATCCCTTTAACTGCCAATACAAAGGCCTTCACCATTGTCGCATCATCTCCTCCAGCGGATTCGACTGCCACCTCGAAACTCATTACAAACTCTCTCAGATCTCATTCTCTATCAAACATTACCACCCTAGGCATATTGAAGCCCGAAGGCCACGGCTGGTTCTGCAAGCCAACGGAGAACGGTGACTCTGGATCACTCGCGCATGACCGTCGTTGAAGGTCCTGTGCCGATCATGTTATGACTTCTGATGGAGTCATGTGGTGAGCCGTTTTATCTACGCGATGCAGCATGTCAATCTCTTCTTGCATTTTCTCGAGTGTTCTTCTAGCTTCCTCTTCTCACTGACGATATTCCGTGGCCTTCCGACTTGCTGCCAAGCTATCCAGCGTGCGCTTTTCCTGCGCAATCTGCCTCTTCAATTCTTCAGCTTCTAGCCTGGCTATTCTTTTCTCTTATGTCTCATCTTCGTCTTCATATTCTTCGAAGTTACCCAGGTCATCTCACTCTTTAGCAACATGCACCTTTCTTCTTTCTTCTGCCGAAGCCTCGAAGTGGGCGCGAACATTAGCTTCTATGCCTCGCACTGCTCCTACTGCATCTTCCTGGATGGCTGCTTCATGGCTGTCTCCGTTATCGCCGGGGGGCGCCACATCTACACCATCGTGTTCTTGCAGGTTGCCACCGGCTCCACCGGTCAAAGCGTTGCCCGGATCCCGCACTGTCGAAGGGAGTGTTTCGGCCGAAGAATTGTACATGCATTGTATCGTAACATAACAAATGTCAGGTGAACCACATTACCATTTTCTTCATTCTTGTACCATCAGGGTTTCGGTGCACAAGGATGGTAAGAGGAAAATTGCTCAAATCAATATCAGATGCACTGTTACAGATTTGACCATTTCGATAGAAAACTTTAAGACTTATAGGGTTTGACATAAGTGCAACATAAAAAATTATGTCAAAATAAATTATCAACTTATTTTCCCATTAATTACAAATAAAATTATTCAAAATCCTAATTTATATACCATAATTAAATATTAGTAACCTAACATGTAATCTACAATTAATCTTTCGAATGCGTAATCTTACATACATAATGAACCACCATAACCTAAATTCTGTTTTTTCTAATCTCTAATTAAAGACATAGATGTATAATAAGGTACTACTAAAATTACCTAAATCTAAAATTATTAAAAAAACAAATAAATTTACTTAAAAAATGTTTACTCTAAGGCTTATAGGGTTTCATAGATCTACATATGACATAATTTACAATGAACTATAAAAATATTCTTACACTAAATCATAAATTATATCGACTAATATTATATCAGTACAAATATTAGGAAAAGACATAATTCAATATGTATAACGTAGAACAAATATCGCAAATTAAAATGTACATCTACATGATAACGGAATTGAATCTATAATTTCTTTCCCTTCTCATTTATTCTAAAGTAAATATTACATCCTACATAGATCTAAATTATTTTAATATAAATTATTTCTACATACATCTAAAACTAACATATATTTCTACATACATGTAACATAATTTCTACATACATCTAAATCTAACATATATTCTTTCATAGATCTATACATCTAAATTTGTTCCCCTACTCATTTACCGTAATATAAATTTTCCTATATACATATAAAACTAGCAAATATTTCTACATACATCTAAAACTAACAAATATCTCATTAAAATTACATAACCTAAAAAAACAAAACTAACAAAAACAAACTAATTTTGTTTACCTCCCTCCTTCATCCTTCTCGCTCGTTACTTCTCTCTCTTTCCTTATCCTTCGTCTCTTCCTCTTTCTTCCATCTCTTCCTCTTCCCTTTTATTTCCTCTTCTTCCTCTTCTCTCCCAAACGACATACTAAGACAAATACGCACTGAGAGTGGGCAGGTGTGACAAACAGGCAAAGTAGACGAGGTGTACGCACAGAGCAAAACTGTGAGGTTTTCACACAACCTTGTGTGAAAATTGCAATTTTCACAACATAGTCCAACGAAAATTGGCAATTTTCGCACAACGGTCCAACAAAAATATTTCTGTGCAACCAATCTGCGAAAATTGAATTTTGGTGAGATCAAACTACGAAAACTTTAATTTTCGTAGTTTCAATCCTAGAAAATAATTTTTATAGTTCAATGAGCGAAAATTTATTTTTCTAGATCCCGAGAGAGAAAACTAGATTTCGCCGAATCATCTCACGACAATAAGTTATTTTTTAATTTTCGAATTTATATAATTTTTTTAAAATTACCGTATAAAAAATAATATTAAAAAAATCTTCTACCTCAGTCCTTCCTTATTCCTCCCCTCACTCCACCGCTTTTCTTCTTCCACTCTCACTCTCTCTCTCTCTCTCTCTCTCTCGCTCAACGATGCCTCTACTCATCACGCTCGCGTCGGTTCTCCTCCTCCTCCTCCCGGCAGCCGCCGCCGGCGAAGCCCGGCGGGCGCTGCACGAGCCGCTCTTCCCCATCGAATGGACCCCGCCGCCGTCCACGACAACGCCACCTGCCCCGGGCTTCGCTTCCGACCCTTCCACGCCGGCCCAGCCCGTCGACGGGGGGCCCGCGCTGCTCCCTCCGCCGCCGGGCCCCACCACTGTCGCTGCGGACGCCTCGTCCTCCCGCACCGGCCCGACCCCGCGCCTCCACGGCGCCGGTGGCTGGGGGACGCCCAAGGCCGCCATCGTCGTCGCCTCCGCTGCTGCGGCGGCCGTCCTCGCGCTTCTTGCCTTCGCCGCCGCGTTCCTCCTCACCGGCCGCCTCGCCCGCCACCCCGCCCATCCACACAAGCCCGCGGCCGCCGCCACGCACCCTGGCCCTGCCGCCGTCGCGGTGCACGCGGACGCGGTGGGCGCCTCTGTGGCGGGATCGTCGTTGGGCACTCCGTACCGGAAGGTTCGCACGGAGCGCGCGCGGCGGGGCATGTGCCGTGACGTCGACACGGTCCCGAGCCCTGAGCTCCGGCCGCTCCCGCCGCTGCGGCGCGCGGGGTCGTCCGACGAGGATGCCGCGTACTACACGCCGGGGCAGCGCTCGGTGGAGTCCGGTGGCGGTGAGGGAGGCGGGACGTGGAGCGAGGCGAGCGCATCCAGCCCCCGCACCACCACCCCCTCCCGCCGCAGTCTCCCCAGCCTTACCAGCGACTTCTTCCCCTCGATGCCGGCCACCGCCGCTGCCGCCGTGGCGCAGCTGGCGCCCCTTCCGCCCGCTCCAAGCTCCCGCCGGACGCTGCCACGCACTCGTTTCTCCGCCGGCTCCGCCTCGGACATGATCAAACAAATGGTCTCGCCACCGTCCAATCCACCAGCCCCACCCCCGCCTCCTCCTCCACCACCACCACCACCAGCGCCAAGAAGCAACAACGCAATTCCAAAACCTCCACCTCCGCCACCAGAGCCATCTGCTGGACCATTATCAGCGCGTCGTCTGCTCAAGCCAGCACCAACAGAGGGCCCGAGCGTTGCCGTGCCGAGAGCGCCCGTCTCAGCAGTCAAGAGGGACAATGAGAACACTACCAGCACGTCAATGCGGACGCTGGATGATGCTGCCGGTGATGAAGCCTGGCCGAAACTGAAGCCGCTGCACTGGGACAAGGTCCGGGCATGCTCCGACCGCGACATGGTCTGGGACCAGCTCAAATCCAACTCATTCCAGTTAAGATAGATTTTCAGAACAGATGCAGAAACTGTTGATTGCTTGTTACTTTCAAAGTTATTTGATGTTGACATGAGTGTCTTGTAGGCTGGATGAGGACATGATCGAGGTGCTTTTCATGAACAATGCGGCAAATGTGCCTCCTAGTAGGGATACTCCAAAGAAAGTTGGTGTGCCACAGTGCAGACAAGAGGAGAAGGTCCTTGATCCCAAGAAGGCACAAAATGTTGCCATCCTGCTGCGTGCGCTGAATGTCACACTGGAGGAGGTCTCCGATGCACTGGTAGATGGTGAGCAATTCTTTGGTCATCGATTCATCGATGTGATTATTTATGATTCCAAAATATCTAAGAGCATGTAGTAGTTTTTGGATTCTGTTGTGACCTCAGCTGATATCTAATAGGTTGACTGACCTTTATATACTAGGTTGTTGTCTTGTTGATGGGATATCTCTTAACTAATTTTGATTTGGACACTTCTAGGATTGCAGGGTAATCCAGTATATGATAACTTCCAAATTTATAGTGACTTGTCTTTAGCTTCCATTGGCACTCTTTCAATTGGAAGATAACAGCGACAATGATGTAAACAATGCAGCACTAAAAAATTTATTCCTGTCATATCTCAACAATACAATTTACTGAAATGGCTTACTCACAAGAAGACATTTACCAACCATTTCTGATAGTGAAGCTGTGAATATTCTGATGTGACACTCTCACATACGTGTAGCCTTTGAAAGAGTTTCTTGGCTATAATGTGAGACAAACTTATAAAAGTCGAAAAACATATTCTCTTGTTAGATTTCAGTACAGAGAAAATTTTCACTACACCTTGAATAATGAATATACTCTGAACAAGCTTATTCACATTGTACACATTAGGCACCTCACTTCATAACAAGCATCATTTGCATTTTCCATATCATAGCAGCAGTAGTACAAAGATGTTCAATTTCAGACTTTGCACTACTGTAGTTTTGACTCTCACTTACATTTTTCTAGACTAAATATGTGTGAAAACTTGCCTCTCTTATATTGAATGAATATTAAGGCCAATTGTGCATGCTGTTCTATCTGGTACATTACGTATTACAAACTACTTTGTCTAATGCACTCACCACAAGTTATTGCTACTTTCACTTTAAATAGGAAATGCTGAATGTTTGGGAGCTGGACTTTTGGAAACCTTAGTAAAGATGGCTCCTACGAAGGAGGAAGAACTAAAGCTTCGGAACTTCACTGGGGACTTATCAAAGCTTGGTTCGGCAGAGCGTTTTCTTAAGGCAGTGCTTGATATACCTTTTTCCTTCAAAAGAGTTGACGCTATGCTATATCGAGCAAATTTTGAGAGTGAAATAAATTACCTCAGAAAGTCTTTTGAAACACTAGAGGTACACCATTTCATCTGAATACTTATTTCTATGATGAGTGGCTTCAATTTAACTTGTATTTTGTCATTTACTATCGTCTGCCCGGGGCCAATTTGGGATACTTCTGATTCAATTATGAGACTGCATAATTGCATAGGTGTATAACACAGCAACTGCTTCGCAGCTATCACTCCTTGAGCTTAAATGTCTTCATAAACAGGGGTAGGTTTGAAAAAAACTCGGCCAACCTAGGAGGAACTAGGTGGCATTGCATATGAGAAGAAATATGCACTCAAATTCGAGTTGAAGAGGACTTGAACCTAGCTGATGGACCTTCCGTCAACTGAGATAGGCTCAGTTCCTTAAACAGGGGTCGCTTTAAAGAGTACTAATCCTGCACCTTTGCCGCGAGTTTTGGTAAATACAACAGATTTTGAATTTTAGACATTATAAACAGAAGATGGTCAAAATGCTAGCACCATTTTAATCACCACATTTTCTGGTCAGTGACTGTTGTTGTTAGTATACTAGCTGTTTACAGCCTTGCAAACAACCATCAGCTTGTATATCGCTGCTCGCTAGTGCCTGACAACATGCCCAGCTGCTCAGTTCTTGCTTAGCTTCTTATTACCTTCTCCTTGCAGCATATCTGTGACTAGGCTGCAGCTATGTCACTTGTGTGCGATCTACTGTGGCATCCATGCAACAACTTCTTGTATAATAGTATGTCCAGTAACCAGCAAAGATATAAGCCTGTCGTTTACTAAAAATGTCATTTCTTAGCCTATCAATGTTTATTGATATATCATATCTGAGCACCACTGAACGTAGTAGAATCAGTTTTTAGAACTACACAATTTTGGAAAGGGACATTCCAAGTTTTTCTTATGATTTTTTGGAATACTGCATTTTAGCACTATATGAACTCTTGAGCCGTACAACGGTATGTGTGAGTAGCTGACTTTCTTTACTTGGTTCCTCAGGCAGCTTGCGATGATATAAAAGGCAGTAGATTGTTCCTAAAGCTGCTTGAAGCTGTCCTGAGAACTGGGAACCGAATGAATGTTGGCACAAACCGGGGCCAGGCAAAAGCCTTCAAGTTGGACACCCTCCTAAAGCTTGCAGATGTCAAAGGCATCGATGGCAAAACCACCCTTCTACACTTTGTTGTTCAAGAAATTGTCCGATCTGAAGATGCAAAATCTGAGAAAGCTGCAGAAAACCAAATCAGAAATATCATGAAAGACGAACAGTTCCGCAAGCAAGGCCTGAAAGTTGTGTCTGGGCTGAGCAACGAGCTAGGTAACGTCAAGAAAGCAGCTAGCATGGACTTCGATGTGCTGCATGGGTATGTATCCAAGCTGGAAGCTGGTCTTGGGAAGATCAAGTTGGTCATCCAGCTGGAGAAGCAGTGCACCCATGGCCAGAAGTTCTTTGCCATGATGCATGACTTTCTCAAGGAAGCTGAGCTGGAGATCGAACAAGTCAGGTGTGAGGAGAAGAGGGCTCTGGGAAGAGTGAAAGAGATCACTGAGTACTTCCACGGCGATGCCGTGAAGGAGGAAGCACACCCTCTGAGGATATTCATGGTGGTGAGGGACTTCCTCTCCATGTTGGACCATGTCTGCAGGGAAGTCGGCCAGCAGGACAGAACAGTTGTTGGGTCTGCAAGGTCCTTCCGTATGTCAGCGACTGCTGCAATGCCGGTCCTGAATATGCGCAGCCACCATGGAAGAGAGAGCAACTCCGATGAAGATAGTTGGTCGCTGTAGGAGATGGACATCAGGGAGGAAGCACACTGAATTTTTAAAACCAACAGAACCACTAGAATCAAATATAGATGAATACTGTTACCATTTTACCATAGCAAATCAAGCACATATGTAAGTTTTGATAAGTACGAAGATAGGTTCAAGTCATGTTGTATAATTATGGATGGTTCGAATTCTTTTTTGTACAAAATAAATAAATATATTATTTAGTATTATGATTGGGACAGAGAGCAAGATTAGTTTTCAGTCAGATCAAGTGAACAACCAGTAAATAGAAAAACTTATATTTGATCCTTGTAAGATTGTCAAGTTTTGGATCTGTTGACAATTGTGAACCGTTAATGTACCAAACTTATAAATGAAGTAGGAGATATTTCTTGTAGTCGAATCATACGTCATACGTAAAGATTTATACAGGTTTAGATTTTTTTAGGATAATAGTCCTACGCTTTTACATCATGTGTATCTTATATTGTTGTATGAGACTGTTTACAAATGGGGTTCCTGACTAGTTTAGATAGATCTAAACCAATCGAGGGGCTCATTGTTCGTAGTCATAGAGGATTGCTGATGTAGATTAGGAATGCAGAAGGCTTAGGGCTTAAGGCTTCTGTAGGCTCAAATAACTTAAATAGACTTGTCTTTCGTAGGGTCTTTTGGTTATGTATACATAGAGGTCATCATGCGATTTTTGGACTCCTTCCATATCATTCTTAGAGATAAACTTTCGTGTTTACGAGATATTCCTGGTATCTACGGGTAGTTTTCATACGTGTAGAGATTCTCTTCCTATGCACATAGATATGCCCTGGAATATAGGAAACCTTAAGGGATCCGGGTACGATAATTTTATGCTACCCATCATCAAGCCCTCTATCAGTATGTGAAATGAAGCTTTGATGGATCAAGAGCTTAATCAGCAAAGATAAACATTTTGACTGACTGCATCTTTGAGTTGTAACTTGGGTCCCTGGATAGGATGGTACATCTAACCAAGATCTTGGAGTTCTTGGGTCATCTGGTCGGGATTTTGAATACCTCTAAGTACTCATGAGAGCCCCCGAGAAGATATTCCATCCGAATAGGAACCTCAAGTCATCCGAGAAATATCGTCCTGACTTTTTGAAAGGATACAGAGAAAAGACTAATGGTTGACCGGGTTTGAAATTTGAACGGTCGCAGCCACCACTACAAAAACTATTTTTAGAGGCAGGTGGTAACTCGTTTTCACAAGCGTTTAGCGCACCCGCATGTGATCGAAAGCCTATAGAAATGAGCAATTTTCACAAGCGCAAAAGAACCGCCTGTGGAAATCTATTACCACAGACGGTTCACTTAAGAAACCGCCTGTGAAAATAGGTTTCCACAGGCGGTTCCTTAAGCAGACCGCCTCTGAAAAATTTATTTCTACAAACGGTTCCATAAGCGGGGCATGTGATAATCGGTCCCTGAATTGATAGTTTTTAACTTGAAAAAAGCATTTTTTTACTGACCAGGCACCCCCGCGGTCGCGAAGTCACAAGTCACAAGTCATGCGTTTTTTCGTGCGAAATACGCGCGCTACACGGTTTTTGGCACTCGAACTTAAAACCCCTCAGCTCGCGCGAACCCTTCTCACCATCCCACCACAGAACTACTACCGACCAAATTAGCATATGTAATTCTTTTAATATCTTATATCCAAAATTTCAAATGATTATTTGGGCATCTAAATGACTACAAATAAAAAATGTTTCAACTACAAAGTTGTAGATCTCGTCGAGGGCTACAATTTTCATATAAAGTTTGCCCTCATCTGACTTTGTATGAAAAAGTTATGAATATTTTAAGATAAACTGTCACATATTTCTATAGACGGTCTATCTAATTAACCGTCTGTAGAAATAACCATCAATTATTACAGACGGTTCAAATAAAGAACCGTCTGTAGAAATAGATGATAGTTTATCTTAAAAAATTCCTAACTTTTTCATACAAAGTCTGATGAGGACAAACACTATATGAAAATTATAGCCCTCGACGAGATCTACAACCTTGTAGTTGAAATTTTTTTCATTTGAAGTCATTTAGATGTCTAAATAATTATTTGAAGTTTCAAACAATTATTTGGACATCTAAATGACTTCAAGTAAAAAAAATGTCAACTACAAGGTTGTAGATCTCGTCGAGGGCTACAATTTTCATATAGAGTTTTTCCTCATCCGACTTAATATGAAAAAGTTATGAATTTTTTAATGGATGGTCATTTCTAGAAGCAGTTCACATAAGAAACTGCTCGTGGAAATGACTATTTTCACAGCATCCATTATCACAGGTGGTTCACATAAGGAATCGCCTGTGAAAATTTATTTCCACAGGCGATCCGTAACCACAGGAGGCCCTCTTTATTACTATGAATGTACTCTTAGTAGTTACATATGGGACTTACAGAGCTAATCAACGTTACATGAATTATTAAGAATCCTATCACCTTACACCGTTAACCTATATGGCACAGAGTAGACTTAATCAATATATAAGAATCCTCTTTGGGGGATCATGAGATTTGCATCGTATCGAGTGCGCCTAAGAAAAGGATGATCAAAAGCTTCCTCCATCGATAAGCACTCAAGAGACCTTGCAGTTGTTAATTGTAGGCTTGACCACTATCAGGAAGCGGCCTGGCCATACGAAGTTTTTTGGGCAGTCATTCTAGCCGAAAGAGATTTCGACATTCGACCACTTGATGGCTTGGCGACTCTTGGGGATAGCTGCTAAAACTTCTCGAGCCACCGTCTTGTACTGCCATTTGGACTCGTAGGACCGAACATGTGGTCCACGGTCCTCACCCCCGATTGGTAGGACATTGGGTCAAATTCATCATCGCCGCTGCTGAAGCTGGAGTCCCTACTCTGGGTTATGACCTAGGCCTTCTTCCCTTTGGCCCTGTCGACCTTGGCCTTGACCAGCTTTAGGTAGATGTGGCATTGATGGATGTCATGACTGTCGGTCTGGTGAAAGTCACACCAGGGCTTGCAGCCACGTTCACTAGTGTCTTGCTAGTGACCCTTGCCCCTGGATGAGCCGGGATGCTTGTCATGACGTGTATCGAGAAGATTTGCCAAAATTTCATCAGTTTTAGTTTTCTTGCCCTTACCTCGTTTTGTGTTCTTCTTGCACTTGCTCATTGTCGAGTCATCATCTGGTCAAGGCTAGGGGTGCTTGATGTTGTGGTCTCTTTCCTTGATGAACATGAGTGCCTCTTCGATGTTGGACACCTTGTCGATGATCTTCCTGAGCTCTTTGACCATCTTGGGCTCCTTCTTGGTGATGTCCTCAATGCATCGTCAGCTCCTTACCCCTTGGGTAAACGCTTGGATGATGTTATAGTTGTTTATCTTTGGGATGGTGTTTCAAGTGTTGCTAAAGCAGTGGACGGAGCAAGGTTTCCTTCTCCGTTTGCAAGACACAAAAAATGTCATTTTTCTAGTTGGGCTGAATGTACATACCTTGGAAGGTTGCTAGGAGAAAGTCGTAGAGCTACTTCCATGAGTAGATCGTCCCTAACAGTAGATTGGTTAGCCAAGTCCTAGTCGACCCATCAAGGGTTGTGGGGAGGTAATTGGCCATAGCCTTTTCTTTCCTCACCCCCCTCGTCCGGTTGGATGGCTATAGTGTAAATCTGGAGGAACTCAACAAGATTGGTGGTCCCGTTCTACTTCTTGATCGACCTGGGTTGGAACCGGGCCAGCCAGTTCATCCTCCCTAGGCCTGGAGAGAAAGCCTCGCAGCCGTTGATGGCATCCTCGTTGATTTGAGGAGCCATGAGGGTTCTGTCCACCGGGGTTAGAGACCGGCTATGACTTCTACACAAATGGTGTCAGGATGACCTCTGGTTAGGCCACTGAGGAGAAGTCGAGTATTCCTCATGGGTCTCTGAGCGTCTTTGTTGCTCGATGACTTTGCGCATATGGTTTATGAGATGGTTCCTGACCGGTGAGGTCCTGCAGTGGCTAGGCGCTCATTTGTCTTCCTAGATTGTCTTGTTTAAGGGATTACATCTTTTGGGATATGAGTTATCATGGGAACGATTATTGTGAGACTTTCCCTGATTAGAGATATCCGCAGCTACAGCTTGATAAGAATCCTCGGCCTGGAGTATAGCTTCTTTTGCCATGTTGGCCATCAAGTTGATCTGATCCTTGTTGCCAGGGGTAGTCAAATATGTAGTGGTGTGGTTGTCTGAGGACCTCCTGTAGAAGGAGGAGCCTTTGAGCTGCTGCAGATCTGAAGCGCTGAGTTCCCTGTTGATAATCAGGGGACACGAGATCCCGAATGCCGTTGGCATTTTGGATCGGAGGAGTTATCATCAGTTGAGGCTGGTAGGCATTTCTCGCATTCAGAGCAGTAGGGACCCATGTGCTTGCAGGATCATAGTCATCATGATTGGATGGACCAGCGTCCCCATCTCTAATGGAGAAGACTTCTCGGGGGTAATCTATAGTGGTGGAGGAGTCCAGGTCCATCATAGATCTTTCATTGGAGGAAATCTTTGGATAGGTACTTCGATAATCCATGTTGTCGAAAGCCACTTGGGAGGATCCCGACTTACAACAAATGTCGCTTGAGCAATCGTCTTAGCCATCGAGCGGTTCAAACTCGATGCCATAATCTTTAGCACGCTGATCCATAAAACAACTTACCTCATCGTTGGAGTTGTCACCAATAAGGTCATCATCGAGATCTACCTTGTCGACCATCAGTACCTTGTTGATTGAGAGGGCAAAGTTGTTGTATAAGCCCTTGTCCGAGAAGGCGGTATTCGGTGAAGACTTAGGTGAAGTCGACAGAATGTTGTGTATCGAAGATTCGATGTCTTTGGACATATTCGCCATAGACGACGTCAACTATCGATGATTTGTGAATTGCCGATCTTACAAACTTGTGAATGAAGTCGAATGACATGTCACACATAGTGATTTATACAGGTTGAGGCATCCCTTTGTATAATAGCCATATGTCATATTTTCTTGTATTGATATTCGAGACTATTTACAACGGGCTTCTTGGCTATTCTAGATAGAACTAAACCTAGTCGAGGGGCTCCTTGTACGTAGTCGCGGAGGATTGCTGATGTAGATTGGGGGATGCAGAAGGCTTGAGAGCTCAAGGCTATTGTAGGCTCGAATGACTTGAATGGACATATCCTCCGCAAGATCCCCTTAGCTCCGTATATATATAGAGATCATTATGTGATCTTTGGACTCCTTTCTTATTATTCTTATAGATATTTTTTTTTTTACTTATGAGATATCTCAAGTACCTGCGGATAGTTTCCATGCATTTAGGGATTCTCTTTCCCAGACAAAGAGATATGCTCCAAGAATATAGAAAACTCTATAGGATCTGAATACGATAGTTTTATACTACCCATCTTCAGTATCGACGTTTTCTATTTCCACGCCAGTGAGAAAATTGACAGACTTGATCAACTTTATATACGTGTACCCTGTGAGTGCTTTACATGAAAAGGAAGGGCGTGAAAGGGAAGAAAAGGTATCAACCGGTGATCTATGCTAAAGAGCAGCAAACTCAGAAGGGATGATAAGAAACGAAGAATAACTCCCAGCGAAGCAACCATCATCGTCCCCTGGTCCTTCGTGCTGGCCTTAATCATTCGCGCCTTCTCTTTATCTGCACAAGCGATCTCTGTTACCCATCTTTGCGTAGAGATAAAGAAATCAAAATTCAAATCATGATTACAGGCAGGGTATTCATACATCGCATGGTTTTTTTTTCTGCAGAAGACTTCATTGCGTACGTAGCTTTTAATCCGTTGTATTGCATAGAGCCATGCTTAGCAACGGGATGAACTTGATTCGTCCGAGCACAAAATAGTAGTTTTAGAATTGGAACATATAAATTACAATTGGAGAAAACTTTATATAACTCATCACATTTTTGTCATATTAAATCACGAACTAACTACTTTTTTTTCTATTTCACAAACCTATCACTATTATTGGCTCCCTTCTCACGAAACTAGCATTCCTATGCGCTCCCCGTTCCCGACCAGATAGGCTACTTGCCAGTATCACGCAAATGAAAACGAGCTAGTTTCTCGCACCATGTCATTGTGGGCCCATGCCACGCAACCGAATTGACATGCTGACCACATTCGCAAGCAGCCCAATGCAGCCAACCCATGTTCTGGTCGCCACGCTTGCGTAGAGTGGGCCCATGATGGCCGCTAGAATAGGATCCATTTTCTATTATATGACACTGACAATTAACTCTCATAAGGTTGGAAACAGGGAGTGCAATAGAATGATAGTTTTGTGAGACTGAACCTTAGTGGTGATTTGTGAAATGGAAAAAAAGAAAGATGGGTTTGTGACTATTAGAACAATAATGTGATGGGTTTGTGAATGTTACTCTTAAAATTTTGATCAGAAAAATGTGAATGTATAACGTGCAATTGGGAAGGGATGCACTTGAATGAATTGATGCCAAATTATCCCGTTTCACCCTGAACTTTGAAGTCTAAAAACAAAGCACTATAACATCTAATATTCAACAAGAAAATAACAATACACAGCAAAGGAATATATGCATTTTGGGCTTTTACACAATGCAACTGAGTGTTGATATCTTAATTTACTGCTTCAAAAGATGGAGTTGGTGTTGGTGTGGTGTTACCCTTGTTCAACGGCCACATGATACCATTCCTTGTCACAGTGCCCCTCCACATGGGAAGGTAAGGGATTCCAAAGCTTTCTTCGAATTAAATGCTCTCTCTTATAAGGACAGGTGACGTCATAAGAGGAGAGGAATTAGGGATTTTAAAACTAATCGACTCAAGTCAATACGATAAACCTAAACTCATTTATATCTAAATGGATTTTAGATTTATCTAGTGTGACTACTTTATCGTAATAAAGTTTTGCACTCTAGTTTCCAATTCTGTCAACTACACATATAATTCTAGGAAAGATAAAGACGGAAGATAAAATAATATAATATAAAGTACGGAATGTAAATAAGATAGAGAGCACAAACTCGGAATGATGACTTTTTCACATGGTATCGGCGAGTTGCCTCTTACCACCTGTCCATGTTGGAGCCCCTCCTAAGGATCAAGCCACCTGGTCGGATAACTCGGTGGTCCTTGCTGTTAGAGTTCCCCACATACCAGTGGGTCTCCACCACCATCTTCACTAAGGTAGTGCTTCGTCACTCTAATATTGGCCACTCCTCCTGCTCAAAAAGCTTGTCGCCATTCCACAAACTTGATTGGAGGGTCTTGCAAAACTCATCGCCGCTAAACCATCCAGGTGTAGGAAAACACTTAGAGTAACAAGTGTAGATTACTATACCTAAACTAGTACTAATCAAGTCATTAATCTTGTGCAAATTGACTTAATTTTCAATATCATCATTGCGGTGGGAAGAGCTCTAAAATATGTGTAGCACATTGGACTAATCACCTAGCTAGATACACACTAGGCATAAACTTGCACTAATTAAATGTTTAATATTATGTTAATTGAATTAACCTTCAATATCTTCACTGTGGTGGTAAGATCTCTAAAATATGTGTAGCAACACTCCCTCTAGCTCCAACACACTTCAAATGGCTGGGTGAGGGATGGAATGTTTATATGGCCAACTCCAAAAACTATATGTTGAAGGAATCTGCCCAAAAACTGGATACACTATATCATACTGTAGCCCCACCATATGATATGGTGATATCACTTATGATATGGTGACCATCTGTTCAATGGTTAGAAATTTGACCATTGGACCCTTCTCTACACTCACCGTACGGTACGGTGACCCACCATATGATATGGTGACTTGATCTTCAAGGGGATCCGGTTGACAAATCCTCTGTCTCATGGTACGGTGCCCACCATATGATACAATGACCCTACCGTACGATAGGGACACCCTATCGTATGGTATAGTGAATTTTGAAAACTTGTATGTGTACATCAATGCTCATTTTTTAATTTATTAATTTGAGTCCGGTTATATAGTATTACATGAGAAATACATATCTTAAACTACCGCTAATACATGCCAAATCTGTTACAGCCCATGCCAAATCTGTTACAGCCCAATATAGAAGTATCCACCTAAACCGCTGATACATGCCAAATCTGTTACAACTAAATGTATAAGTATCCGCGGTGATTGGAAGATCTGTATGTGCTTGATTGTAGCTAAACCGGAGTCCATGCAGTGCATGGCAAAATAGAGTGCAGGAGTGTGGTGGAGACATGTCATCTAACATCCCCCCTAGTCGGAGCGGGAGCATCATGGACGCTCATGCTAGAGTGAAACTCGATGAAGGTAGTCACTGGCAAGCCTTTGGTGAAGATGTCGGTGAACTGTTGCATCGTCAGCACATGGAGCACTGAAACCTCACCAAGGTATACACGTTCACGCACAAAGTGGAGATCAATCTCAATATGCTTAGTGCGTTGGTGCTGAACCAGATTGTTGGAGAGGTACATGGTGGAGGCATTGTTGCAGTAGACCATGGTGACATGGCATAGAGAGTGATGGAGATCATGTAGTAGTTGTTGAAGCCAGCAAGTCTCGGCGATGGCATTGGCCACAACATGATATTCATCCTCGAAGCTGGAGCGAGAGATGGTGTGTTGACATTTCGACGACCACGAGACAAGACTATCACCAAGGAACACTGCATAGCTAGAGGTGGAATTGCGAGTGTAGCTGGCCCAATCAACATCCAAGTAGACAACAAGAGCAGTAGGATCGGTGCAGCGCAAGCACAACCTGAAAGACATGGTACCTTTGAGATACTGAAGAATGCACTTGACAAGGTTTAGATGCATCTTGCGAGGGTCATGCATACGGAGGCACACCTGTTGGACATCATAAGTGATGTCTGGTCGAGTGGAAGTTAGGTACTGCAAGGCACCGGTGATGCTACGATACTGGACAAGATTATCAACTTGAGGACTAGATGATAATGGACAAGATTATCAACTTGAGGACTAGATGCTGAGAGTTTGGCACGAGTATCCACTGGAGTGGTGCATGGGTTGCAGGAAGTCATTCTCGTGATCAAGAATTTCTGTAACATAGTGGCATTGAGAAAAAAAACATGCTCTCGGCATCACGAATGACATTCACTCCTAGAAAAAAATGGAGATCACCCATGTCAGTCACAGTGAACTCTTGCTGGAGAGAGAGGAGATGGCCCAGTGAAGAAGAGTATCTGTGGATGTGGTGAGGATGATGTCATCAACATAAAGCAAAAGATAGGCAACATCAGAGCTTTTAAATAAACAGCGAGGTGTTCACCTTTGAACCAACAAGGATGAGAGAGAGCAAGTATGAGGCAAAGCGACTGAACCTTCTTAAGTCCATATAGAGAGCGGTTGAGGCGGCACACATAGTCTAGATGGGCCAGATCCATGAAGCTAGAGGACTATTGGGAGTAGACAGTTTCAGCTAGAAAGCCATGGAGGAAGGCATTTTTGATGTCAAGTTGATTAACCGGCCAAGCACTACAGAGTGCTAAGGTGTGAACAGTGTGAATAGTAGTCGGTTTGACAATGGAATTGAATGTCTTAGCAAAGTCAAGGCATTATTGTTTGGTGAAACCTCAGAGGACCCAACGTGCCTTATAGCGATCCAAGGAATAGTCCGGTTTGAGTTTGTGCTAGAATATGCCACTCACGACATATTCTGCTTGCATGGTGCCCTTCCAATTGGTGTGGTAAAAAGGTTCATGCAGTAGAGAGGCTGGCAGAATCTGCTCTTACCACGGGTGCGCATGGCGTGGTCATTAGATATAGGCAGAATGGGCATAGCACCCAGAGGAAGTGGTTTTGCCAGCTGAACAAGAGGGGTGGCAGGCTATGGTGCGAGTGTGGCCTGTGGATTGATGGACTCGGCGGGCTACAGGGTTGGCAGAGCCTGCTGTGGTGCGACTACATTGGCAGAGGGCATAATGTTTTACTTTGGGAGAGGATTGACCAGAGGAGTCACCATCATGGGTATACGAGTCAAAGGAATCAGTATAGTGGAAGATTATGTGGACTAGAGAATGTCAAGCTCATGAGCATGAGGGTGTTGGCGCAAGAGATCATCTTGCGCTAACAAGTACAGTGATAGGTTCTTCTAAGGAGGAGACTCAGGCTTGGAGACGAAGTTTGAGAGGAATGGGCAGTGCAAATGTATTGATAGTAGAAAATATTGGGCTAGGGAGAGTATCACTATATGTCTTTGTGTTTGTGTCTATTTGTTCTCTCTCTCCCCCAGATGACCTTTGGCTCCCCCTTTTATAGGACTGTACATAGCTTGGTGTACAAGTTATTACCATCTACAAATATCTAGAACATGGAAGAATTACATAGCCTTATCCTAGATAAATACTTTAACCATATATAGAAGACAAATATCTACCATATCTACTATTGTGGTACAAGCAACCCTGAGGGGTGAGCCGGTCAACAATTGCGGCATGGCGCTGCATTGCCAGGGGTGTCAGGATGACCTTCATTGTACTGGAGTGTCAGGATAAGCACTACTTGCACCGCATTAATTGCCTATCACTTCGTGTCAGGTCGGTTGCAGGGGCTGTCCTTTCTTCCCGATATTATCTCAAGAGACCCGCTGCATCTTTGAGGTTTGAGAAGGCCATATAGACATCGGCGGGGTGGTTCCGAAGGGGTCCACAACTTCTGGAGGCTAGGCCTCCTACTGAGAGTCCGGAGACCGAAGGTTCCGGAGGGACTTTTGATAACGATCCTTAACCATTGTTCGCAGGTTGGTTTATTTCCACCAACAGTACCCCTTCATCCATTGTTCCCGACGTTCAGAGGGGTGAGAGAATGTAGAGAAAAACCAACTCCAGCCTGGTATAGTAACACGGATGCCCGAACATGATTCCTTGCCTTTGAGGAGTTTATTAGCAGGAGCTGTGGGTGTCGATGGTGAAGCTCGAGGCTGATAGCGTAATCCGAAGATATAGGCATGTTTAGATGAGACATTGAGGGAGGGAGTCTCCAACGTCCTCAGTGGCTTGTCATGATGATATCAGAGGTATACTTGTTTGTTGAAGCCAAAGCCCGTCCAAGTGCCAACCTCGATACTATGCTCAGGTTGGAGGTGTGGCCGTCATCAAGGCGTAGTCTTCAGATATGATGTATGAATATGTCTAGATGAGACTGCAGGGTAATGTTACCCTAAGGGGAGGGTTTATAGCCTTTCGGCTTGTGGACTGTGCCTTTCAGATGCTAGTGGGTTTCACCCCTCTAGCACGGAGGCATCGGTTTGAGATGCCAAAGGATTTATCAGATAGGTTTTTTGAATATCTCTGCAGATGGAGTTTTTCAAAACATCCCCTTGCGTAGAGGTTTTCAAGATGTTTTTGCCTCATGGCTGGTTTTTCAAGATCTCCAATTTGGCGGAGGTTTTGGAAGACATCCCCATTTTACGGAGGTTTTGGGAGATGTTTCTGTTTTTTAGAGGTTTTTCAAGACATCTCCCTTTAGGGAGGTTTTGGAAGACTCTCCGTTTTGCGGAGGTTTTCAAGACATTTCTATTTTTTACGGAGGCTTTTGGAAGACATCCCCATTTTGTGGGGGGTTTGGGAGACTCTCCATCTTGCAGAGGTTTTTGGAAGACATCCCCGTTTTGCAGGGGTCTTGGAAGACTTTTCGTTTTACGGAGGTTTTTGGAAGACATTCCCATTTTGCGGGGGTTTTGGAAGACTTTCCACTTTATAGAGGTTTTGCACCCCCTTCGATATGTATTAATGCCAAAGGCCCTACACACTATCGAAGCTATGCAATACCTTCCAGAAAATCTAGCTAGTCTTGCCTTCTAGGTGATCTAGGCATGCTGGGCCTGCGGTATGTAGGCATGTTATTCTCCCAAGGATACTCCCCAGGTGCAGCACAACTACGCTGCCGAGGGTGTGCCTCGGTGCGTGGTATTTATACGATCGAAGCTATGCAATACCTTCCAAGAAACCTAAGCTTAATCTGCTTTCTAGGAAAAGATTAATCTCAGCTCCAGTACTGATCATGCCTGACACCCAAAAGCTGTTCTCAGTGTATTATGATGCGTCTCGTCAAGGTTTGGGTTTTGTGCTCATGCAAGAGGGTCATGTGGTACCATATGCATCTAGGCAGTTAAGGAAACATGAAGAGAACTACCCGAAACATGACTTGGAATTAGCCGTTGTGGTTTATGCACTCAAGATTTGGAGACACTATCTGATAGGTCAAAGGTTTGAGATCTATTCAGACCATAAGATCTTGAAGTATATCTTCACTCAATAAGATCTTAATCTAAGACAACGCAGATGGTTAGAGCTCATCAAAGATTACAATCTGGGAATCAACTATCACCCAAGAAAGGCAAATATAGTGGCTGATGCCTTTTGTAGAAAATCTCATGTCAACACTATAACTCTCCAAGAGATGAGTCCCGAGTTATGCAGGGAATTTAAGAAGTTAAATTTGAAAATGGTGTGTAACACTGAGATAGTTGCAATAGAAATAGACTCAATGCTTGAACAAGATATAAAGAAGGGTCAGCTGGAGGATGAAAAGATCTTGGAAATCAAGCAGCTTATCAAAGTTGGCAGAGCCCCATATTTCACTGAAGGTGAGCAAGGCATAGTGTGGTATCAGCACAAAATATGTGTTCTGGATGTGAAAGATATTCGGGATACAATTTTAAGGGAAGCCCATGATTCAGCATATTCCATTCACCCAAGGAGTACCAAGATGTACTAAGATCTTAAAGATCAGTATTAGTGGTACGGAATGAAACGCGCAGTGGCAGAACATGTTGTTTTGTGTGATATTTGTTAGCGAGTGAAAACTGAGTATCAGAGACTAGCAGAGCTGCTACAACCATTGAAAGTATTTGAGTGGAATTGGGAAGAAAGTAGCATAGATTTCATAGTGGGTCTACCTTAAACACAGTCAGGATATGATTCCATATGGGTCATAGTCGATCGGTTGACAAAAGTAGCTCATTTGATTCTAGTCAAGGAAACCTATAAAGGTTCGAGACTTGCTGAGTTGTATATGCCAAGGGTTGTGTGTTTGCATGGAGTACCCAAGATAATTGTATATGATCATGTTAGTTTACTTTACGGTTCTAGTAACACTTACATGAGTCTGTGGATACAAGGTTGAATTTTAGCTCAGCATATCATCTGTAAACTGACGGATAGATAGAAAGAGTAAATCAAATCCTTGAAGACATGTTAAGGGCATGTGCCTTGAAGAATGCTAACAGTTGGGACAAGAATTTGTCGTATGCAGAGTTGTTGTACAATAACAGTTATGAAGTTAGTCTCCTTTTGAAGCCTTATATGGAAGAAAGTGTAGAACCCCATTATTCTAGAACCAAACCGGGGAAAGCCAAGTTTTCAGCCCAGAAGTTCTAAGAAAAGCAGAAAGACAAGTACAAGAGATCAAAGATAATTTGAAAACTGCTCAATCTAGACAAAAGAGCTAACTTTTGCAGCAGGAGACTTCGTATATCTTAAGGTGTCACCTAAAGAGGTCTAAGCAGATTCAAGGTCAAAGTCAAGCTTTCACCTCGGTTTATTGGCCCGTACAAAATACTGGAGAGACGAGGCGAAGTAGCTTACCAGCTGGAGTTACCACCTCAACTCTCAGGAGTACATGATAGTTTTCATGTGTCGCAGTTAAAAAAGTGTTTGAGAGTTCTCGAAGGGCAGCTACCGGTAGAAGAACTAGATGTGCAAGAAGATCTCTTTTACTCAGAGTATCCAGTCAAGAATCTTGAGATGTCAGAATGGGTTACCCGAAACAGGCGAGTCCATATGTGCAAAGTACAGTAGAAGCATCACTCAGAAGAGGAAGCCACTTGAGAAAGAGAGGATGATCTGAAGATAGAGTTTTCCCATCTCTTCTGTGATCCTTACGAATCTCGAGGGCGAGAATCAACCTAAGGGGTATATGTTTGTAACACCCTAAATTTTCAATTTTTGTAATAGTTTAAAATTTTGCTAGAATTAAATAGGAGTTGTAATTTTTGTTCAAATAGAAGGAAATTAATTTCTAAATTTAAATTCCCATAGGTTATATTATGTTTGATGCATTTATGATGTCGTAGTTGCAATAGGTTTTATGTGTGGAAAAGGTTTGCAAAATTTCGCTAGATGGCGCTTGTTTAAAACCCTTTGCCAAAATTGGCTTAAAATAAAAAGAAAAGCAATTTCAAAATTCCCTAATCTCTCCCGGGCCAAAACCTCCTCAAAACCCGACCTGAAAAAAAACATCCCTCTCTCCCCTTCTGAGATACCCTTTCCCTCCCTCTCCCGCTTGGGCCTGACCCAGCAACTTCCCCGCACCCCCTCTTCCACGCTTTGGGCCGAGCTGCCCAGTCGAGCCAGCCTGCCCCGCGCCTGAGCCACCTTCCTCTTGCCCCTCTCTATCGCATGGGCCCGGCTAGAGCCGCGCCGCCATCCCGAGCCGTCGGCTCCCTTTCTTCCTCCTCTATCCATCATTTCTACCCCCAAATTCCACCGACCGGTTCAAAATCTAGCACCTCTCCAAGCCATTTTTTTACTGATTAAAGCACCGTGCCCATGATCCTCGCCTCCCCATCAAGTGCTCCCGCCCGTTTCCCCCTTCTTTATCCCCCTCTATTGCTCAATCAAAGCGGAAATCACCACCTCTATGGCTGTTGGAGCCACTGACCATTTCTTTGAGCCCTAGCCGATTCGCTCTCCCTCTCGCATATATAAGCTACCCTTCACCTTCTTGGTGAGGTTCCGCACACTTTGCACCTGTTCTCACTCATTTTCCCAGTCGAATTCGTCATCGGCGCCACTTTCTTCCCTAACTCCAGTGAGTTGCTCTGCCGCTTCAATTTGCCGCCGTTGAGCTATCATTGACCAATCCGATCCCTTCATCATGTGCACAAGTGCTCATGGATTCCTTTGTGCGGCATCAGCCTCTCTCCACCGTGGGAAGCCGCCCGCGTCGTGCCCGAGCTCCTCCGGCTGCACCTCTCTGTCGCATGGCCGTCCCGACTGCTCTCCGACACCATTTTCACTCAGGGTGAGATCACTGTCGCCTCCTCTCCATTTTCTACCACTCACCAGCCACCATGCTGAAGCTGTCGCCGTGCTCGAGCCGCAGGTGCCCTCGGTCCATGGTGGACCAGTGGACCGAGACCTCGCAAAGCTGTGGACCCGGTCCACTTTCCTTTTTCCTCTTTTTCTATACAAAAGTAATTCTCTTCTCGCTTTATGTCATCAGCATGCGCAATAATCAAGATTCTTAGTATAAAAATTAATCAGTTTATTCCAAGAAATTAAGTAAATTTTGCAGAAAAGCCCCTATAACTTCAAAAGCTTATAACTTTTTGCTCGTACCTCCGATTTGCGCAATTTTCACGCTCAAATTCTTGTAGCAATGTGTATAATCTTTTTTGTAGGGTTTTTACATAGTTTTAGTACTGTTTGGTGTACTGTTCTTTGTAGTTTTTCTTGTATGCTTTTCTGGTGTGTTGATTCGGAGGTGAGCAGTTCATGAACCCGCAAGATCAAGCTTTTGAAGACTTTGAGCAACCCTCAACTGAAGGAAAGTATCCTTAAACATCTTGCTCCTATTTTAGGATTTATATGTAGTTATTTACCCTTCATTGCAGGCTTGTCTAAATTGGAATCCCATGTTAGGGTTTACTAGATTATGTTTGATTATCCTTATCGCCATTGATTGAGTCATGGGATATGAAGGGTAGCTATGCTAGTTGCTGTCATGGTTGGGGTAAATGTTAAACTTGACTAATGTTTATGCAACAAAAACTGAGTCCGTTAATTTTTGTAGCAACATGGTATAGGGATCCTAACAGGATGGTTGTGCGATGATGGTGTGAGAATCCACGTGTGCGGGGAATGCACTGTTGGTTTGTGGTTGTTCCTATGAGGAATCCTAAGGACCGGTTCTTGAAGCCTGTAACCAAGTTAAACCTCACAACAATGAGGCTTATATAGGTATAGCCTGGCCAATTAATTAGCCACCCTTATGATCCTGTGGGCACCAGTGGACGATTGAGTGGCACAAGAGGGGCTTCTGCAGTGATAGAATCACTGTTAGTGGTGAAACCTAAATGGGTGCCTACAAGTCGGTAGAAGCTTTGTAAAGGCCTTGTAGTGAGACCCCGACTTCACACCCTAGAAGTGTGAAGCAACACAAGAATCATGACTCGTGAGGAAAGCTGCGCAAACTCTGTAGAGTATCAAACTGATCGATCAGCCGTGCATGGTCAAGAGCAGCTTGGACTTCTGCTTGATTAGTTGGGATCATGGTTTTAATATTGTTAGTCAGATAGCCAGGTAATGGAATTATCTAGTGATTCTTGGTAGTCGGATGAAATCCGATGAGTCATTTCTTCTTGTTATAGTTGTGTCTTCACACTTAGTAAATAGGATGCCTGTTGATGGAGTTATAGGTCATAGTTGCTGAGTGCAATAAACTAGTGTCTAACCTTTCCTTGACTTAATCCCCAAAGCATGTTCTCCCTGCACTTACGGAGTACAATATGTACTCATACTCGTTGCTCCATTGCTTGCATCCTTTTGCTGTTCAGAAGCCATCAATGAAGCTGCATCCTTCGATGAAGATGACTTCGACCAAGAGCTCCTTTTCTAGGTTGGTGTGCCCTCGGTTGACGCCTGTGGAAGATGGAAGCCCCCCTGGCACTGGAGTTTTCTTTTCTGCCTTGTTTTTCTTCTAGACACTCAAGTCCTTTTGTAATAACTTATGTTGTTATTGTAATAATGGCGGTGTGATGATACACTGATGATGTAACGCATGTATGAAAACTTGAGCCTAGCATATATGTGTTGTACCTAGTTTTGTTCCTTTAAAACCAAGCGTTACAATGGTGCTTTTACCAAGTTCCTATGTAACAAAAGAACACAAAAACTTAGTAGTATGTTGTTCAATACGAAGAAAACATGAACAATGATGAATGAATTCACCTTGTGTGTATCCAAGGGAGCCATGCCCTTATCAATTCTCTCCCCTTCACTCTCTGGAAAATACACAGCTGCTGTGCCTGAAATAGAAAGGGCGGCAGAGCAAGGTGAAACCCTGACGAAATTGAGGCCCATGAGAGAGAGAGAGAGAGAAGAAAGGGAACTAAGCTTAGATGGTGTTGTTGTGGCCCTTCTAACCGGTGTGCGCATGCTCCCGAACTCGCACGCACCTCCATCGAGTGGATCCACGGTGGTGCCTATATGGTGACAATTGCATGGTAGAGGGAGGATATGCGATGGCGTGCCAACAGGAAGAAGACGACCAAAAGTGGCGCATCCGTATCTTTAGAAGATCCATGCAGGACTTGTGTGATGCGATGGCTCAGAAGAACTGAGAGGAGAAGATCGTCCTAAGTGCGTAACAAGGCGGATCCCACAACCACTACAAGGACAACATCAGTGTGCATAAGGTAAGTGTTAGCGACTTCTGTAATCGAACAAAATGGAGGGCCTTCAGCTCACTGGAGGGATCCAAAGGCTTGGTGGGAAGCACCCACAATTTAGGGGACTGTGAATTGATGTCACCTGTCTTTTTAGTTATAGTGCTACCCTATTTATAGGCTGTACCCGACCACTCTCTATTATACTTTTCTAAATTACTCATCTAACTATCTAACTGCCACATTCTTGGCATATTTATGGGTAATTCAGTACTATCCTTAGTACAACTGGATTGTTTACAATCGTTCCCTTCATCATCCTTGATTTCTAATCCTAGTCCTTCCTTCACTTGAGCTCCTGGATGTCTGCATCCTGAACCATCGGTGGACAAACTCCCATTTTGTACAAGTCTGTTCCTATAATCTTGTAGTTTCTTCATCTTTGCACCATACACTTCACCTCCATTTGATCTTCGGGGTCGTAATGACCCCGAAGGTAGGCCATTATAGGAGATCACCAATCTTCAATCTCAATCACAATATCTTAGCTCTCAATCACAGTGAGAACATGTGCCACTTGTTGAGAGGCTTCAATTGCTGGTATTTTCAAACTCTGATAAAAAACGTCTAAATGAAACGACAGATGTTGTGTCATAGCTTTGGTGAGGTCATCAGCCTCAGAATTGTTATTTCTTGATATACTCTTGTTGGTGAACCCCAAGAACATGCTTCACACGGTTGCCATATACTTGGTCAGGTCTGGCTCCTTCGCCTAGAATGTTTTGTCAATCTGTCATGTGATCACCTGGGTGTCTGTCTTGACTAGCACCATTTGGGCACCGATGGATCATGCCTTACGAAGGCTGAGGAGAACTACCTCATATTCTACAACATTGTTTGTCGAGTGAAAATTCAGTCTAGCCACTTATCGTAGCTTCATGACCAAAGGTGAAGGTACCACTGCCATTGCACCAGCTCACGAAGCCCGCAAGCTCTATCACAATATATGATCCACACTGGGTCTAATTGTATTTCTTCTCGACCTTCGGCATGCGGTGCCCATTCTGCCAAAATAACTCCGCAAGGCTTGAGATTTTATCGTCACTCGCGTGATGAAGGACAATGTGAATGGTGCTATTTCCATGGCCCATTTTCCAATTCTTCCCGTGGCTTCGCGGTTTTGAAATATGTCGAGAAGGGGAGTAGAGGTCAGCACCATTATCTTGTGTGCCATGAAGTAATGCCAAAAGTTTTGTGAGGCCATCTCCACTGCATATGCCATTTTTCCCATTTCAGAATAGAACCTTTTCAGCCTTGCCAAAGCCTCCAACACATAATACACTAGAAATGATTGCAACATTTCATTGACTTGCTTTTCCTGCACAAGCAATGCGCTTACTGCTGAATGGAAGGTGCTATATACAGCAATAACCCAGCCTTCGGACTTGGGCTAGTTAGAGCTGTGAGCTTTGTTAATTCGTCAAAGGCTTTTTGCTTCTCTCTACTCCACCTGAACAGGTTAGGGCCTTTGAGAGTCTTGAAAAAAAGAAAGAGTTCACTTGGCTGACTTGGCAATGAATCGGCTTAGAGTTGCCAATTTTCCTTCTAGGTGTTGCGCATCTCTTCTATTCTGTGAAGGCCTCATGTCAAGTATTGCTTTAATTTTTTCAGGGTTTACTTAGATGCCTCTCTTCGACACCAAGAATCCCAACAACCTTCCAGAGTGCACACCAAATGCACACTTCTCTGGATTCAATTTTAATCCAACACTTCACAGATTGCCGAAGGTCTCTAGAAGGTCATCCAAGTGATCATCTTCTTTGGTGCTCTTGACAAATATGTCATTGACATATGCGGATACATTTCTTCCTAGCTACGACTTCAATATGACTTGGACCAACATAACAAAGTGGCCCTAGCATTCTGAAGGCTGAAGAACATCCTGACAAAATAGTATATCTCAAAGGAGGTTCTGAAGCTTGTTTTTGCGTCATCCTCCTTCTCCATATAAACTTGATGGTATGCGGAATGCATCTAGGAAGCATAACATTTCACAACCAGTTGCAGAGTCCACCAACTTGTCAATGTGTGGCAAGGGAAAATCATCCTTTGGACAGGCTCTATTCAGGTATGTGAAATCAATACATATTCTCCATTTTTCATTGCTTTTCTTGACCAACACTGGGTTGGCCAACCACTTAGAGTTTAGTGATTCGCATATGACCCTGGCGATGAGCAACTATTGCACCTCAGCCTTAATTGTGTCTTCTTTTTATGTTGAAGCCTTCCGAAGCCTTTGTTTCTTTAGCTTCGCATTCAGATCAACATTCAGAGTATGTTCGATCATATCTCTATTGACCCCTTGCAAATCCTTCAGCGACCATGCAAAAACATCATCATTATTGCGAAGGAATTCCATCATCCTTCGCTCAGCTTCTTCTATCATTTCAGCTCCTATGACCACTGCGTTGTCTGGCCTATCCTGACACAATGACACTTTCTTGGTTTGGCCTTCGGGCTTAGCCTTTAGTACTTGATGCATTTTTAGCAGGTCTTCACCTTCTTGGGGTTTCGATAAAGGTTCTGTTAGGACATGAATATTGCAATGGCCTGGAGTGTATCCCACTTCAATTCTACGGGCCATTTGTTGATCTCCTAACATCGATATAACTCCTCCGGGACCAAGCATTTTCATGCACAAATAACCATGGTGTGGTACCGCTTCAAATTTGTTTGGAACCCCTCTTCCAAAGATGGAATTCTATAGATAGTTTATATCGACAGCATCAAAGATAATATCTTCTGTTTGAAAATTTGACCCTTCTTCGAAAGAGACCGCGATCTCTATGTTGCCCAAATCATTGATTGTCTTTCCACCAAAGTCCAGCAACGGAGTTCCAGCTAGCTATAAGTGCTGCAAAACCATTCTATCAAAGGCGCTGACAAAGATGATATCTGCTGAGCTGCCACCATCTCTCAAGATCATGTGGACTTCACTTCCTGAAATATTGGCAGCGGTGACAAAGGCATCAATGTGTGGGTAATCCAAGACTCGCATGTCCTCCTGCGAGAAGATGATGGGGGCATGAGACCACTTTGATGGATGTATGGAGGGTTTACACCGACATGGTTAACCCTTCGCACATATTCTTTTCAATATCTCTTGGACTCAATTTCCTAATTAGAACCACCAGTGATTGCTAATACCACATTAAATCCATGTGTTACTGTGTTAAACGATTTGATGACTTCTGGAGTAGCTTCGATTGTGGTCCTTGGTGGAGGAGGTGGAAGCACTGCTTGAAAGCTACTATCTGACCATATGTCTGGTCTGGTGGAGCCGAAGGTGCTAGAACATATGGCTGTGCCGAAGCCTTTGAGAACCGAATGCCAAAGTGTTCGGCCCATGAGCCTGACCTGGGTCTGCTGAAACTGCCACGTGATGCCTGGCTTGTATGGCACTGTGTGATGCACTACCCACGTAGGATCGAAGGGTGGCTTCCCTAGGCTTTTCTTCATGGCTACAATGTGTGGATATTGCTTAGTTGTATGACCAACACCTTCGCCATGTAACTCACAATACAACGTTCTTGGGTCACACAAAGCTTGTCCTCCTTGGCCACCTAGACCTCTGCAGCCTCTATCGTTTTGATCACTGTGGGCTTCACCACTTTAGGCTTTCACGATCCCTTGCAAGACATCATCGGATCCAGACTCTATCCAGTTGACTTGTTTTTGCTTTGAGGTATACCCGGAGGCCTCGTTTTTCTTCATGTGCATTGGCTGGCCAGTGTTTGCATCCTTGTTTGATGTATAAGGTTTCGGTATTTTTGACGCTGCCATTTCGCTTTCTTTGATGATAATCTACTTCGGATGTTGCATATTCCTCGATTTTGTTGAAGAGTTCATGAACACTCTACAGCCTCTTGTGTGTCAGCTTTCCTGCCAACAGCCCTCCTCTGATTCCCTGGATATGGGCATCGATGATTGTGTCCTCGGTCAAGCCCTTTGCCTGACAATGCACATGCATGAAGCGATGCATGTAGTCCTTTAATGGCTCTACCAGCTGCTGTTTTACTGCTAAGAGGTCATCGGTTGTGATCTTCTTAGCCTGATTGCCCTGGAAAAGGCAGAAAAGGGAATCACGCAACTACTCCCATGAGTAAATGGACCCCGAAGGTAAGGCGGAGTACCAAGAACTTTCTATCCCTTTTATCACCAACACAAAGGCCTTCGCCAACATTGTGTCATCTCCACCAGCAGATTCAACTGCTGCCTAAAATCTCATGATGAATTCCCTCGGGTCTGATTCTTCATCAAACATTATCACCCTCAGCATTTTAAAACCCGAAGGTCAGGGCTGGCTTTGCAAACTAGTGGAGAGTGGTGATTCTAGATTGTTTGCACATGACTTATGAAGGGTTGATCATGTTTCAAGTCTCTTCACCCTCTCATTGCAGTATGCTAATTTTTTCTTGCATTTGCCCCAGAGTTCTCCAGGCTTTGTAAGCTTGTCGGCAATATTGAGCCACCATCTGACTTGCTTCCAAGCTCTCTAGCGTATGCTTTTTTTGTACGATTTTCCTCTCTAGGTCTTTGGCTTCTAGCCGCATAGCTCTTTCTACCTTGATTTCTTCATCTTTGTCTTCGTATTCTTTGAACTGATCAAAGTCCTTATGGTCATCCACATGAGGTGCCTTTCCCTTCACTGTTGTTGAAGCTTCGAAACGAGAGTGAAGCTCAGTTTCGATCCTTTGCATCGAAGCACTAACATTCTCTTGGTGAGTTGGCTCTTCGCGAACTTGACCATCCCCATCAGCCAACATGGACACATCACTTTATTCTTCTTGAAATTCTTTGAGTGCCTTAGACGATGTGATGTTTGGATTCACTGTGGCTGAAGGGGTAGCCATGACCCCCCTCTAGAAGCTATGTCTGTTGTGCCACTGATGCATTAGTGGCCTTTGGCTTCTTTTTGGGTGGAATGGTTTCGTAATGTTTCAATCCCCATGGACGACGCTAACTATTGGTGACTTGCATAACCAAACAAAGTAGAGGGCCTTTGGCTCACTGGAGGGATCCAAAGGCATGGTGGGAAGGACCCACAATTTAGGGGATTGTGCACTGCTATTAATGTCACCCATCTTTTGGTTACAATGTCGCCCTATTTATAGGTTGTACCCAACCGCTCTCTATTACAATTTACTAGATTACTCCTCTAACTACCACATTCTTGGCATATTCGTGGGTAATTCGATACTATCCTAAGTACAACTGGCTTGTTTACAATCACACCCTTAGTCATCCTGAATTTCTTATCCTAGTCCTTCTTCACTAGAGCTCCCCGATGTCTGCATCCTGAGGCACCTTCAGCATCCCCTTCAGCTGGCTCCTTTGTGATATCGATCGAAGGCCTTCACTTGGATTCTGAAGACCCAATGAAAGCTTTTTCTGCGCTGACATCTTTAGTGTTCCTTTGGCTGACTCCTTCATGTTGTCAATCGAAGGCCTTCAGTTAGCCTCTGAAGGCTTGACATAGGCTTTGCCCATCTCAGCTACAAGAAACGCACCCATAGCATCGAGCGACCAAAGGGTACCTTCGGGTTGTCAAAGGATTCCTACATCATGATAGATGCACAACAATTGTTTGTTTTGTCAGTAAATAGTGGCTGCAGAGATCTTCGACCCTGCATCCGAAGCGGACCTGTCAGACCATTCTCCAATAGTAAGCACCATCACTCATCTTAATTTTGGGGATTTTTCAATTAGGGTTTTGGATTTTGGGGCAAAAGGTAATTAGGGTTTGGGGATTTAAGGGTTTCAGGATTTGGGAATTCCTAGGTTTAGACTTAGGGTTCGTCAACGTTCTTTGATTCCCCTCCTTCTCTATGTTGTCTGATGAGGATACCACTCCTTTGGATATGTGCAATACTAATACTCCTCCTAAGATCGTTCCAATGGATCTAATCTCACCCTTAAGTTCTTTAAAAATCAATCAGAGTCGATGAAATAAGGTGTTGTATCACTATTTTGAGCCATGTTAGGACTTGTAAGTGTGTCGGGGTCCAAGTCCAGGTTGTGCGCGCCCCTTTCCATGGCCGCACAACCCTAGGTCGATCCTAAACCCTAAGCTCTAAATAGAGTATATATATTATATATACAGTAGCCATCCTAGTTTAGTCTCATGTTTTCTTAGATTATTCCGTTTTAGATTATTCGGTTTGTGGAATCCCAACTCAAGTTCTTCATTGGTAATTAGCGATATTCAGACTTCATCTACTATCTTCTTGCTTGTGTTCTCGATTCACTTGTAGGGAAAGCTTTCTTGGCAAGGTCAACCGCGTTCGGCACGGTTGATAACCACAAAGTAGTTGTGTAGTGGTTGCGAGGGTTCTCGATCTATTCTATAATTTTCACTAAAATTGACTTGCAAAGTAGATACCACCGGATTAGAATGAATCTTGGCAATGCATGAAATATTGCATTTAAAACAAAGTTTGGTTTGTATGAGTGGTTAGTGATACCTTTTGGGTTAACTATTGCACCTAGTACTTTCATGAGATTGATGAATGAAGTTTTACATGCTTTCATTGGAAAATATATGGTGGTTTATTTTGATGATATTTTGATTTATAGCAAGTTACATGAACTATACTTTGATTATTTACGTGCTTGTTGGGGGTCGTTGTTAAGGACCCTCGATGGCCCCATGGCTCAGCTAGCCCATGCCCAGGGAGCCATGCCTCCCGAAGCCTCCATATCCCGTAGCCATGCCTCCCGAAGCCTCCATCTCCTAGAATCATGCCTCCCGAAGCCTCCATCTTATTAAGCCATGCCTCTCGAAGCCTGCATCTCCCAGAGCTATGCCTCCCATAGCCTCCATCTCCCGTAGCTATCCCTCTCGAAGCCTCCATCTCCCAGAGCCATGCCTCCCCCAGAGCCCCCATCTCCGGGGCTTGAGCAGGCTTCCCAAAGGCTACAGGGTGAGTCATCAAGCCTCAAGAAAGATCGGCCATAAGGGGAACACCGGTCATCCTTTGCCTGCAAGGAAGTGACCAGAATTAAATACCCAGGTTAGTGGACACTGCCCTGACACTCCAGTACAAGGAGGTTATCCTGACACCCCTAAGAGCGTGGTACCGGGTCGCAATTGGCGACCGGCTCACCCCTCAAGGTGCAGGCACCACAATAGTCACTATGGTAGATATTTATCCTCTATGCAGGGTAAAAAGTAGTTATCTGGGATAAGACCTAATAATTCGGTCAGGTCCTAGATATTTGTACATGGTGACAACTTGTACACTAAGCTACTTACCATCCTATAAATAGGGGGTCGTGGTCATCTGGGAAGGAGAGGTCATAAGGAGAATTCTCAAGGCAACACACAGTATACAAAGGTGCCCAAGCGCTAAACCACACTATGGTACTCCCCCAGACTGATTCATTTTTCTACTATCAATACATTTGTGGTGTTCCTTCCTCTCAAACTTTGTCTCCAAGCTTGAGCCTCCTCCTTAGAAGAAACTCTCACCGTATTTGCTGGGGCAAGACAAACTCTTGCTCCAACAGTAGCGCTATCCGTGGGGACTCCAACACAGCAGTGCTAAGAGAGGTAGGATGCCACCTAAGAAGAAGACCACCAAGGCTGCAGTAATGGCACTGGTCCCTCGGTCACGCTTGTGCGACAGTCCGGGCGACAGAATATAGGTCGTGCCTACAGCGGCCCCCCAACCCGGGATACGAGGGCCTTACAGCCACCACCGACCCAGCCATGACCATAGAGGCGGCCGGCACTGAAGGGGTCTCTACCCTCGAGACCCAACAGGAAGACAAGGCCCTAGCTGCGCCCCTAGGGGCTGTGGCCAGCGCCACCGCCATAAACACCATTCCAACTCAGTGTCAATCACGCTTGGCGGCGCTCCTGACCCATATGAAGGAATTGCAAATGGCCCTGCGGGTCGAGCAGCAAGCTACCCTCCCAAACACCGTCACCCCTGTGATGATCGACACTATTCTAACCCAAGCCCTATGGGTCGATGAACTCCTCGACACCAGAACCCTGCTCATTAGGCCTCTGAAGCCTCGGTGCCGGCATCACGATGATCCCTTGCAAGACTACGAATCTCCCTTATAGGCCGACCTGTAGGCTACACCCTTCCTGGGGAGCTTTCGAACCCCAAAGCTATCTAAGTTCAAGGGCGATTCGAACCCCACTGAGTTTGTCTGTTCCTATGCTCTCGCTATAGAGGCCAGCGGTGGAGGACTGGCCACCATGGCTAAATTCTTCCCTCTCACCTTAGAAGGGGTAGCCATACGCTGGTTCTACGCACTGGACCCTGGCGCCATTCACACCTGGTCCCAACTCCAAGACCTCTTTCGTAGCAATTTTTAGGGCACCTTCGTCGAGCCAGTAACCTCCGGAAGCCTGTTCACTATAAGGCAGGAGCTAGACGAAACCCTCCGGGATTACTTCCAAAGGTTCTCCCAAACCAAGGCCCAGATTAGGGGCATATCAGACTCTTCAGTCATCGATGCCGCAACCCAGGGCCTGGCAGAAGGCCCCCGGTACGATCGGCTAAACCGGCATCCCATACGAACGGTAGAAGTCCTCATAAGCAAGATGGAGGAATATGTGTGGGCAGAGGAGGAAAAACTCTGCCGAAGGTGCTCACAAGTTACCGAGACTTCCCATGTCAACCCCGAGAAGTCACACTCATAGGCGGGATCGTCACACACCCCCTCCCTACTAGCGAAAAGGGGCTTCGAGGAGGCTCATACCTTTGGGTCCCAAAGGGGGCTGCGGCGACAATGACAAAACATCAACAACATCATCGTAAGTCACGGGGCTCCAAACCAAAACCACTCTAGGGGACATGGCCGGGGGTGCCCTGGAGGCCTCCAAGAGCAAAGCCGCGCTCTAAATCGGTGTTCCGAGGAGGAATCCTAGTGCACTCTACACGGTGCAGGAGGAGGGCATACCACCAATGACTGCCGAACCTCACCACCATTCGAGAAGAGTACCTCAGGAGGCAGCCAGCCTTCACCTCAATTGAGGGGGCCACCAAGGAATGATCTGAGAATCACAGGCCACCGGCCAGCCGACAGGTCGATCATCTGGCCTTGCAGAACCCTCCGCAGCTGGCCCTACCTTTTCCGCCCCAGTCATCCACATAGTGGTACAATGACGAAGGGACGTGGAGTAGACAGATCATCCTTGATGTAACCGGTGGAGGGAGCTCTAGCTGCACTTTGAAATGGCAGTGGTGAGACTACGCACAAGGGGTGCACCACATCGGAGCAACCAGCATCATCAGCAGGCCCCCGAATGGGTCGATGCCCCTGTGACATTCACCATCGACGATTCCAACAGGGTAAAATTTCCCTACTCCGATGCCCTTGTCATCTCATCCAACATCGCCGAAGTCGAGGTTCGAAGAATACTAATCGACGGGGGTAGCTCGGTGGACCTCCTCTTCATACATGCCTTTGACCAACTCTGAATCCCATAAAGCCAGCTTTCACCAGGCCACAGACCTGTCCAAGGATTCAATGGGGCCCCCTCGATGCCCTAGGCCAGATAGAACTCCCGATCATCTTCAGCAAGGGTCCTACAGCACAAACCAAAGTAATCACCTTCAATGTTGTGGACGTACCTTAAGCCTACAATGCCATTCTGGGACGAGGAACTCTGAACATATTTGAAACTGTATCTCATCACAATTACCTCTGCTTGAAGATGCCCGGACCCCAGGGGCTAATAACCATCCATGGCACCCTGCTCTGCTCCCCAGCCACCACATCCATGCCGTTACCTAGCAGGGCTCCGAGGACCCCCTGTCGGTGTATCCCGGGCACCGCTGCCCTCTAAGGCCACAACCGGAGGGGTACATAAAGTGTGTGCCCATGCATCTAGACCAACCCGACCGGACCTTCCAAATAGGGGTGGACCTCACCTCCGGGCAGGAAGCCCAGCTTTTGACCATCCTATAGGGTAACCTCGACACCTTCGCATGGTCCCCGCAGGATCTCCTAGGAGTCAATCGCTCCATTATCGAAAACTCTCTTCAGGTTGACCCGAAGGCTAGGCCCGTACGCTAGGGGTATCACAAGCTGTCCCTAGAGCGGGCAGAAGCCGCAAAAGATGAGGTCCAGTAACTACTAAGGGCCGGTGTTATCCGAGAGGTCATCCACTCCGATTGGCTCTCAACACCATCCTGGTCAAGAAACACAGCGGAAAGTGGCATATGTGCATCGATTTCACATCGCTAAACAAAGTATGCCTTCGGGATTTGTAGCCCCTTCCTCGCATCAACCAGCTAGTTGATTCCACTACCGGCTGCGAGTGGCTATGTTTCCTGGACGCGTACTCCGGGTACCACTAGGTGTGGATGGCGATGGAGGATGAGAGCAAGACTAGCTTCATTACCCCCTTCGGGGTATACTGCTACGTCCAAATGCCTTTCATTCTTCGGAATGCTGGGGCCACCTTCTCTCACCTAGTGCACAAGGTACAACAGCAGCAACTGGGCCGCAACATCAAAGCCGACGTAGACAATATTGCAGTAAAAAGCTAGCTCGAAGCCAACCACGTTGCCGACCTACAAGAAACATTTGATAGCCTTCGGGCTACAGGCATGTGGCTGAACCTGAAGAAGTGCATATTCGGCACTAAGGCTGGAAAGATGTTCGGACATCTTGTCTCCCGAAGAGGCATCAAAGCCAATCCGAACAAGATTTGTGCCATACAGCAATGTCACCTCCCACCAATACAAAGGAAGTACAACACTTGGCCGGCCGCCTCGTAGCCCTCATCCGCTTCCTCACCAAATCTACCGAGCATAGCCTCCCTTTCGTCAAAACGCTGAGGGGCTCTGAACCATTCAACTGGACTCGAGGCCCTCAAGGCTCACCTTTCCCACCTCAAAACACTCGCGATGCCCCTCCCCGGTGAAGGGCTACGCCTATACTTGTCTGTCGGTGCCTCTGCTCTTAGCGCTGCCCTAGTAAGGGAGGAGAAAAGTTACAGTCGCTCTACCCAAAGGGCTGTATACTATGTCTCAGAGGCCTTAGCCAGAGCCAAGGCATGCTACATCGAGCTCGAAAAGATTGCATACACCCTATTGATGGCCTCATGCAAGCTCCGACACTACTTCCTCGCCTACGACATCACTGTCCCAACCTCTTACCCACTTGGCGACATGTTTCGCAACCAGAAGGCGACGGTATGCATCGGCAAATGGGCAGTAGAACTAGCCCCCTTCGTTGTAAGGTTTGTGGCCCATACCGCCATCAAATCCCAAATGGACTCTGACGCCTACCGAACCCGCCGTTACCCCTCCCCAAGACATCTGGACTATCTACACTGACGGAGCATACGGCTCCATGGGAGCCGGAGCCGGTGCGGTCCTCATCTCCCCAATAGGCCAGCAAGTCCAATTCGCTCGCCTGGATTTCAAGACGACCAACAACATAGCCGAATAAGAAGCTGTCCTCTTAGGCCTCTGGAAGGCCCAAGCCTTGGGGGCAGTTAGATTCATAATCCGTAATAACTCCCAGATTGTCACCGGCCACATTGACAAGAGCTTCCAAGTTCGACATTCGGACATGAAAAGATACCTCGAAGCCATCCGCAAGGCCAAAGCACACTTCCGCGGCATATCTACGGAGCATACCACGAACGGACAACAGCTAGGCAGATGCACTGGCAAAAGCTGCCACCATGGGCAAAGACCCACCATTGGGCGCCTTACTCAAAAATCTACACCAGCCAACTGCTAAAACCCTTAACGAGACGGCCGCCACCACCCTCCCCATTGAAACCACTGACTGGAGAGCTCCCCTCTTATCCTTCCTCACTGAAATAGAAGAGCCGGAAGACCCAATCACGCTCCGCCACATTCAGCATCGTACTAGGGGCAACCGTCTCATAGAAGGCACCCTTTAGAAGACTGGTGCCTGCGCTCCCCTCCTTCACTGCATTACCAGACAAGAAGGGGCCAACCTCCTCCTGGAGATACATGAAGGCCTTTGCGGCAACCATTTAGCGCCTCACGCCCTAGCCGGCAAGGCAATTCACCAGGGGCTCCATTGGCCTATAATCATGTCCGATGCAGAAGACCTCATCCACACCTGCCAAGGATGCTAGTGGATGGGACGCTGAAGCCACCGGCCCCTGCTCTCCTACAACCAATCGCTCCCGTCCTGCCCCTGGCTCGTTGGGGCATGGTCCTCATTGGACCATTCCCCCGTGCCAAAGGCAACCTTCGATACGTGGTGGTAGCATTGGAATACTTCTCCAAATGGGTCAAGGCCGAGCCCCTCACGGCGATCACATTGAAGAATGTTTAGAAATTCTTCTGGAAGAACATAATTTGCCACTTCGGTGTTCCACAATAGCTCACGGTCGACAACAGCATGCAATTTGACTCTGGGCCTTTCAGACAATTCTACGACGATCTCGGCATCGAATTATGCTTCACCGCAATTCGACATCCTTAGTCCAACAGGGCTATCGAACGGGCCAATGGCAACATCCTCTCTGGCTTAAAATGTCGACTCATTGGCCTAGCTCGAGGCCTATGGGTCGAAGAGCTTCCTAAGGTTTTATGGTCCCTCTGCACCACTATCACACGAGCCACCGGGTTCACCCCCTTCCGCCTCCTATATGGTGACGAGGCCATGACCCCCACCGAGATCAAGAGATGCTCACTCATGGTGCAACTTCCACAAACTACCAGAGAAAGAGAGCTCTCCCTCGATCTCACCGAAGGCACGTGGCTCTATGTCGTCCAGAATCTCGATCACTACATAAAATAAAACAAAGGCCGGGTATGATCCTAAGGTCACGCCACGGAGCTTCAAGCCCGGTGACCTAGTACTTCGATGTGCCCTACCTCTGGAAAAATAGCGCAACAAATGGGAGAGCCCATACCTAGTCCTCAGGTCTAATAGAAGGGACGCCCCTTGAACACAATTGGAATGTGGAGACCCTCCACAAATACTATGTATAGACAACCCCAGCTTTAGTCCTCTCCAGAAATCCAGAACAATATAAAACCATAGGTTTACACACCCACAAATAGCCACCAAACTTAGAGGTGTTACCATAAAAAAAAGCCCTTACCCCACCAAACAACCTCACACAAAACCTATGAAGACCCTCTGGCATCTTCAAGGCATTGCCTCCGTGCCGGAGAGGTAAAAACCTCCGGCATCTTGAAGGCAGTGCCTCCTGCTGGAGAAGTATATCCCTTCGCCATCTTTAAGGCATGGCTCACCTACGTGGCGGAGAGGGAAAGACCCTCCAGCATCTTGAAAGCTTAGCCTCTATGCTAGATAGGCATATATCCCTCTGCCATCTTAGTCTAGCTAACCTACGTGGCGGAGAGGCAAAGACCGCTCTGGCATCTTGAAGGTAGTGCCTCCGTGCCGAACAGGCATAAAACCCTCCATCATCTTTAAGGCCTAGCTGACCTACATGGTGAAGGGATAACCTCTCCAGCATCATGAAGGCCTAGCCTCCATGCCTAAAAGGATTCATACAAAGTAAGGATCCTCCGGCACCTTGAAGACTAAAAGCCTCCGTGCCAAAATCATCTAATCTCTCCAGTATCTTGAAGGCCTAGCCTCCGTATTACAAGGCGTTGCACATCGAAACATTATTAAACAATATGTTCTTCCCAAGTCACACCCAACGCAACGGACTACCCCTCGGATCTCGCACCCCACGGCCACTAAGAGCCACAGAATACGAAGGAGCTGGGATAGAGGGCACATGCAAAGCATTGATATGATAATTAAGCGTCGATATGATAAATTATAAACACCAAAAAACAAAGCCAATACAAATGCAAGTTTATTCATAAATGGCATACAAAGTTTTTGCATTCAGCTAACCACTGTACATCAAATCTATGCCTAGCAAACTTGCTAGCCTGTTACGTCTCCCTGAAGTACTATGGGAGGAGGAGGGCACTTCAGCGCCACGCCTCCTAGAAATACCGTGGTACCGGGAGAAATGACCCCGGTAACTGCGCACAGGGGGTCAACGCAAATCCCCTCAACGGAGGGAGCTGCTGCCTAAAATGAAGCCCCCTCAGCCTCGGGAAGATGAAGGATCTGCTGGGAAGGGATACGAATCGAAGACCGAGAAATCCAGCTCTTCCCCCTGCTCCTCTAGCGGGGATTTCATATCATGTACCTCCTAAACCTTCACCTCGGCCAGAATAGGCTCAAGGATTTTCGAAGGCACCCTTCCATCAGAACCCCGAGGGAGGACAAGGCGTCAAAAGAAGCATGAGCCAGCAACCACCCAGGGTGCTTGGGCTGCACACCAGTTGTCCTTTGCAACAAAATAGGCATCAAGAGCAGACGCAAGGGGGCCCTCTGGCTCGATCTTGACCAAGGCATCGGTGGCCACCTACGGATCCACACGCCCCTCGGAATCGTGGGGCATAACAAAATGACTCCACCGTCGGATGGACGGAGTAGCCCCAGACGCTCCAGATGCAGTCAATCCCTTCCCGAAGGCACCGTCCCAGATATGAGCAAGGCCCCCTCCGGCTTCGGGCCGCCACACCTATATACACAGATTGGACTCCAGTTAGCCTCAAAGGAACAAACATTCTGGTACAACACAGGCGAACCACAAGAAGACAGACATGGTTCTATTAGAAAAGGTAAAGACTAAGTACATGAAGCAGAAGGTGTTAGTCAACATACTATGACTTTGACCCTCTTCAGAAAGAAAAGAAAGCAAAAAATAGACAGTCTACGATAGAGCTACACCTCCAGCGCATGCACACGTGAAGACTGCTCTCGCGGAGTAACGACGCAAAGCAAAGGGCCTTCAAAGGGCTAGGGTGCGCCTGCAGTCTCTGGATGAAGGACTGCACCTCCCGACACAGAACTCGGGCGAAGACCCTCTGTGGCGGTTGAAGTCACCTGACCTGCCATATAGCGTAGCGTCATGCTCCGGCCATGCCTCACCCACAAGTTATGGCAGAAGTTCTCTAGAGCCACACGAATCTCCGCTGGAGGTGCCTCTGGCCGAAAACCCTTGACCACGGAGTCTGGTACTTGCTGCTCCAGCACCTCGAAGGGACCAACCCCCGCTTGGTGTAGCAGGGTCAGCTAGAGCACCGCAGCCACACGTGCGTTGGACCTCGCGTAGGTCTCCGCG
This sequence comes from Phragmites australis, assembly GCF_958298935.1. NCBI lineage: Eukaryota > Viridiplantae > Streptophyta > Magnoliopsida > Poales > Poaceae > Phragmites > Phragmites australis. The sequence goes on along the minus strand of NC_084941.1, from coordinate 15,065,630 downwards.
GCCCTAACCATGACCTTCACGGCAGACCAAAGCCAGAAGAGTGGCATAACAGACTCCTCTGAGTCGGAGGGTAGTGGCAGACACCTAGCCCCAAGGCCGCTCATAGCATCGGAGGTGATCCGAGCAATGTCCGATGCAAGAACAGCTAATTGGTGGCACTCCGAGCACAGTGCCACCTTCGATGCCCGAGCCTCCTTTAGCTCTTGCCGCACCTCACCCACCATAGCCTAAAGGGTCTCAACATCACCTTCGGTGGACACACGGACTGCATTGGCCGCATCAGTGAACTTACTCGCCTCCTCGAGATCTTCAGCAGCCTTCTGCACCTCAGCCTCTGCGCACTTCTGCTACAAAGCCTTCTCCCACCGGAGACCCTTCTCACATTCGCGGAGCGCCATCTCCCCCTAAAGGAAACCCTCCGAAGACTCCACCTACTTCCGGGTCTCCTCCAAGGCCTGACAAAGGTCTTCAACCTCGTCACGAGCCATGGCCAAAGCCTGGCACCCCCATCTCTATGTGGCCTCGTCAAAATTACTTGCTACGAGGCACAATAGAAGAAGAAAAAGGACTAGATGAGCTACTTAGAACCTGATACCAGACTCGGCAAATCATGACTCAAACTACTGATCTGCAGGGCCACTGCTACCAGACGTGTCTCCACTTCCCCCAAAGGATGCTAGGCCAACAATCGCTCGACCCCTCTATTCCGGAGAAGAGAGGAGGCCGCAACGAAGGCCCTTGATGCCTCTGGGCGCAGCGTGAAGTCATCCAAAGTTAAGATCCTGATGCTAGGGCCCCCCCAGCCACTGCAAAGGGAGCCCCGGTGGAGGGCACAGTGCCCCCAGCACTGGCCGCCAGGGCCAAGTCACCAGCCAGCTCGAGGCTATGCAGAAACGAGGCCACATCTCTCGAGGAGGCCTTCAGGGGCACATCCAGAGGAGTCCCTAACCCCTACCAAGGCTCCCAAGCCTCTTGGGAGAAGTCGAAGACACATCCGCCTCGATGGTCGTTGTAAGGTAGCAAGAAACACAAATCAAGATCCCGGTGCACGACCAAAACAGGATATAGCTAACGAAGCAACAACGCCTCACCAAGTCCCTCAAATCCTCTCATAGAAGGGTTCGTAACGTCCTCGACATTCGAACCAGCAAACCCAAAATCTTATTCCACGGTCATGGTCAGCAATATCTGAAGAGGCCAGGTCCTTCCCATGGTCACCACCACCGAGCTGACCCTCACCTCCAGACAGATCACCCGCGTTCTTGACTCGCCTCTGATGCTTCCTATAGACTAGCGGCACCTCGGAAGACTTAGCCGTCGAGCCGGTATGCGAACCTTCAGAGACACAAGGCCACCCGGCCCAGAGTGGTATTGCGTGGATTGCGGGAGCAGCGCGTGCTCATTTCCCAGCAGGCTTAGGCTCCAGCAGATCCTGCCACGTCAAAGCTTGCACTCCAAGATAAAAGTAGACGCAGTTGTACAACTCCCAGCCTTGTGTCAGAGCCACCCGCCGCTCCAGCTCTGTGCGAGTAGGTGGGACTAGGATCACCTCTGCGATCTCCACCACACGCTCCAGCGGAAGCCAGCACTCTGAAAGGAAAAGGAGGCTCACTTTCGCGGGTTGAAAACCAGACAAACAAAGAGGACTCACTAGAGCTAATGGGGGGCATAGTACACCTTCGGTCACTCTTCCGCACCTTGCTCGAAGGCATAGTCCCTGCCTATCTGAAGGGGCCGAATGCGCAACATGGTGAACTCCTCCATGAGGTCACACATGCTCATCTTCTCAGCCACCCTCCGAAGAAGGGCCAGTCGCAAAGAAAACTAGTCATCCATGATCCCCGTCTTTAGCTTTGGGACATATGCGATATCCCAGTTTGTGGAGTGAAGGGGGATGCGAAGCCTATGTCATAGTAAAACCATCGCTGCAACCAGCCGATATACCACCGACCATTAATAGCCTTCGTCAGGAAGGCATCGCGGTAAAATGGCCGTATCCAGAAGTTAACACTGCCAAAGCTGAGGAGCCTCTTCGCTCCATCGCCCTTGATCATCTTCGGCTGGCAGCTGGTGAAGTGGAGGGCCAAAAAGAAATATGCCCACCCTTCACACCCCTCCACTCGCATGGCCTACTCGAAGGTGGCTAGGCGGGTGATGGCATTGGCATGGAGATATGGAAGCTCCACATAGTAGTGGCAGAGCACCTCCTCAAGCAGTGGCATCGACGAGAATCCCAGGCCCGCATCAAAAAAAGCCTGGAACACCACAACCTCATGGCCTAAAGGCTCCGGAACTTCCTCGTCCAGTGGGGACCGAGTTGTGGCCCTAGTGGGAATCTTCGCTTCCTTAACCATCTGGTCCAGCTCCTCATCGTCGATGGTAGACATCCCCAGCACGGTGGTCTACTGGGGATGACCTCTACTGGTGCGGCGGAGCTTCACCCCTGACGGTGGCCCCATCAGCAATGGAGGAACTGGTGTCACATAAGGGCCCCCCGCCACGGCTGCACCGATGGCTTCACTAGCCACCTGAGTTCCAGCTCCTCCTGGGAAACTCAAGCTAGCCATACAGCTCCTCCTCCTCTGGTGCTAGACAACAAGAAAGAAAGAAGAACAGCAACAAATAGATGCACGTGCAAAGCAATAACAACTGGAGGCAAAGGGAAGACGAGAACGAGGCGCAGATGAAAAGGCCGCTCAAGGTAAGGGAGATATTACCTCCCATAGGAAAGTGGGCGCATGCTGTTGCAGCAAGAGTTCGTCTTGCCCCACCAAGTACGGCGAGAGTTTCTTTTAAGGAGGAGACTCAAGCTTGGAGACGAAGTTTAAGAGGAAGGAACACCACGAATGTATTGATGGTAGAAAAAATGGATCGCTCTAGAAGGAGCATCACAGTGTGACTTGGTGTGTTTTCACCTGTATGTCTTTTTTGCTGTCTAGCTCGTCTCCTACCCAGAGGACCATGGCCTCCTATTTATAGGGCCGTGCATAGTTTGGTGTACAAGTTATTATAATGTACAAATATCTGGGATCTGACCAAATTACTAGACTTTATCTAGGATCTGACCGAATTACTAGGCCTTATCCTGGATAACTACCTTCTACTCTATCGGGGAGATAAATATCCACCATGGTAATTATCGTGGTACCTGCCCCCTAAAGGGGGCAAACCAGTCACCAACTGCGGCCCGACGTTGCACTATCAGGCGTGTCAGGACAGCCTCCATCCTGCCGGGGTGTCAGAGCAGCGTCCACTAGCCTAGGTATTTAATGCTGGTCACCTCCTTGCAGGTAAAGTACGACTGGTGCTTTCCTTTTGGAAGAGCTTTCCTGAAGCCTGATTACTCACCCAGGAGCCTCCGGGAAGCTGGCCCGGGCAGCGGGAGGCTGAGGCTGAGCCTCCGGGAGGCAGGACTCTGGAAGGCTGGGGCTTCTGGAGGCTGAGGCCTTGGGAGACCGAGCCTTTGGGAGGTTGAGCCTTTGGGAGGTGGGACTTCGGAAGGCTAGGGCTTCAGGAGGCTGAGACTTTCAGAGACTGAGCCTTTGGGAGGCTGAGCCTTCGGGATTCAGGACTCCGAAAGGATGGAGCTTCGAGAGGCCGAGCCTTTGGGACGCTGAGCCTTCGGGAGGCCACGCTGGTTAAGCCAAGGGGCCATCGGGGGTCCTTAATAATGACCCCCAACAGTAGCCCCTCGCGAGGTTGGCCAGCAGAGTGGTCGGGCCTGTCGTTCCTTCAGAGCAGGGCCTCCGGCAGTCCCTCGCTTATGGTTGATGGCTCGTGGTCCAAGTATTGCTTGGCTTGTCTAGGACGGTTTGACACGAGTGATTGAATGATATGCTTGAAGACGTCGGCGACAGGGGGCATTGAATATGCCCTGGGGAAAGGCGCTGTCCTGCCCTGTCAGGCTGTCGTCTTATTGTTAGGGGGGTCAAGGGGGTCGGTTTCGCTCCCCCATGATTTTGGCCTGGGAGGCGAAAGGACTGTTCATGCTCCTGCCACCTAGGGGGGCAAGTTGCTCCCTATTTGTAGCAGGGGGGATTGCCTAGAGCGACCTTTTCACCAACTCCTCATTGTCATCTGCCTTTGTCTTTAGTGTCTTTTGCTTTGCAAGAGTCATCATTTGATCCCTACTCTTCTCTCTCTTATAATCCAGCGCCTTTCGCCATCCTCCTGTGGTTCGTATGGCTTGCTTGAGTACCCCGAGTGAAGCTAGAACTCGGGTGGCGAGAGAGATTGCCGGAGTAGTCGCGACGGGGGACCCTCATGTGGTGCTGGCTTTCCCATCGTTGATGGGGCCACCAGGAGTGGAGCTCTGGCGTGCCAGCAAAAGTCACTCCCAGCAAACCACCGTGCTGGGGGCGTTTGTCATCGATGATGAGGATCTTGATCGGATGGTTAGGGAGGGGAAGATTCCCTCCAAAGCTATCGCTCGGCCTCTGTTGGGCGAGGAGGTCCCGAAGCCTCTTGCCCATGAGGTCGTGGTGTTTGAGGCCTTCTTCGAGGTGGGCCTAGGTTTTCCCTTGGTGCCGCTGCTCGAGGAGGTGCTCCGCCACTTCTACATGGAGCTTCCGTAGCTCCACGCCAATGCCATTGCCCGCCTGGCCACCTTTGAGTGGGCCATGTGAGCGGAGGGGTTTGAAGGGAGGGCAGATTTCTTTGCAGCCCTCCACTTTGCCAGCTTCCAGTCGAAGCTGATCAAAGTCGAGGATGAAGAGGCCCCTTAGCTTCGAGAGTGTCAACATCCCGATACGGCCGCAGTATCGTGATGCCTTCCCAGCGAAGGCCATTAGTGGTCGGTGGTATACCAGCTGGTTGTAGCGGTGGTTCTACTACAACGTTGGCCCTACATCACCCCTTCGCTCCATGAACCAAGATATTGCATATGTTTCAGAGCTAGAGATGGGGATTACGGATGACCAGTTTGCCTCACGGCTAGCCCTTCTCCGGAGGGTGGCCAAAAATATGACCATGCGTGACCTCATGGAGGTGTTCACCAAGTTACGTGTTCGGCCCCTTCAAACAGGCTGGAACTGCGTCTTTGAGAAAGGTGCGGAAGAGTGGCTAAAGATGTACTCCAGAATGCCCGTCAGTGCTGGTGAGTTCCCCCTATAGTTTGGTTTTTGATCTGCCAATGTGAGCCCTCTTTTTTCTTCCCGAGAGCTGCCTCCCACTGGAGCACGCGATGGAGATCGCAGAGGTGATCTTGGGCCCCCCTACTCTCGCAGAGTGGGAGCGGCGGGTGGCCCTAGCACGGAGCTAGGAGGGGTACAACCATGTCTACTTTTACCCTGGCGTGGGGGTTCCCACATCGTGGAATCCTCCAAAGCCTAGGGCTGCTAGAAAATGAGTGCGTGCAGCCCTCCAATCCATGTGAGGATGCTCCAGGCCCGACGGCCTTCCGCCTCCGGAGGCTCGCATACCGATTGAATGGTCGAGTCGTCGGAGGTGCCCCTGGTTCCCAAGAAGCACCTGAGGTGGGTTGGGAGCGTGAGCGACCAGTCCGGAGGTGAGAGCCAGGGTTGCGGCGATGACCGGGGGAAGGGCCGAGCCTCCCCGGATATTGTGGGTCATGGCCAGAGCCAACGAACAGGTGTGGCCTCCATGGACTATGACTTCGGTATCGTCGGCTCGACGTTGAAGACGTTACGGGCCCTCCTATAAGAGGTTTGGAGGAACTTTGTGTGGTTTGCTTCGTTAGCCATATCCTATTTTGGTTGTGCACCGGGATATTGATTTGTGTTTCTTTTTTTTTGTAGCGACCCTCGAGGTGGATGCGTCCTTGACTCCACCCAATGAGGCCCCGGAGGCCCAGCAGTTATTGGGGGCTCTTCCGGAGGGGTCTCCGAAGGTCGTCCCCAGGGGACATGGCTTCGTTTCTGCGGGGCCCAGAGCCAGCTGGTGACCTGCCCTTTGTGGCTGGTGCTAGAGGCACCGTGCTCTCCACCGAGGGTCCCTTTGGAGCGGTTGAGGGGAGCCCTAGCCTCGGGGTCTTGACCCCAGACAACTTCGTGTTGCGCCCGTGAGAGTCTAGGGCCTTAGCTGTGGCCTCCTCTCTTCTTTGGAGTGGAGAGGTCGAGCAATCGGTTGCCCAGCGTCCTCTGGAGGAACTGGATGTGCTGTTGGTACTGGCGGCCCTTCAGGTCGGTAGCATTGGTTATGATTTGCCGGGTCTGGTGTTGGGTCCTAAGTAGCTCATTCTGTCTTCTTCCTCTTCGGTAGTGCTTTGTAGCAAGTAATTTTGACAAGACCACTGGGAGGTGGGGGGTGCCAGGCTTATGCTGCAGCCCGTGACGAGGTTGAGGGCCATCGCCAGGCCTTGGAAGAGGCCCGAAGGCGGGCGGAGGCGGAGTCTGCGGAGGGTCATCTTTGGGAGGAGATGGCGCTTCACGAGCGTGTGGAGGCTGAGGTGTGGAAGGCTACCGAAGACTTCCGGGAGGTGAGGGAGATTGCCAATGCGGCCAACGCAGCCCGTGTGTCCGTCAAGGGTGACGTTGACACCCTTTGGGCGGCAGTGGTAAATATGCAGTGAGAGTTGGAGGAGGCTCGGGCATCAGAGGGGGCACTACGTTTGGAGTGCAAGCAGTTAACGATACTTGCATCGGAGGTGGCCCAGATTACCTCCGATGCCTTGAGCGGCCTTGGGGCTCGGTGCCCGCCACTGCCCTCTGACTCGGAGGTGTCGATTTTGCCGCTCTTCTGGCTTCGGTCCGCCGCGAAGGTCATGGTTGGGGCCGCAGAGGTCTATGCAAGGTCTAGCGCTCATGTGGCCGCTGCGCTTCACCTGACCCAGCTGTACTAGGCGGGGGTTGGTCCCCTCGAAGCACTGGAGCAGCAAGTGTCAGACTCTGTGGTTGAGGCCTTCCGGCCTGAGGCACCTCCTGCGGAGATTTGTGCAACCCTGGAGAGCTTCCGCCATGATGTATGGGCAAATCATGGCCGGAGCATAACGTTGCGCTACATGGCCGGTCAAGGGACTCTGGGTTCCTCGGGGGACCTTCATCCGAGTCCTTCATTGGGAGGTCCGGTCCCTCACACGTAGTCTATAGGCACTTTGCGGCCCTCTGGAGGTTCTTCGTGTGGCGCTGTTGCCCCGCCGGAGCTGTGCGTGGATGCCCTGGAGGTGTTGCTCTATCGCGGGCTATCTTTTGTTTTCTTTTCTTTCCGAGGGGGGGGGGTCAAGTTTTAGCATGTTGACTACCCCCTTCTACTTCATGTATATAATCGTTTGTTTATTTCATGGAACTGCGCCTATCTTCCTGTGGTTTGCCTCTGTTGTTTCTGGAATGCTTGTGCCTTTGAGTTTTAACTAGAGTTTGATCTGCGTGTATAGGTATGGCGACCCAAGGCCGAAGGAGGCCTCGTCCGTACCTTGGATAGTGCCTCTGGGGAGGGATCGAGTGCATCCGGAGCGTCGGGGCTACTCCGTTCATTCGTCGGCGGAGTCATTTCGTTATGCCCCACGATTCCGAGGGGTGTATTGATCCGTAGGTGGCCGCCGATGTCTTGGTTAAGGTCGAGCTGGAGGATCCCCTAGTGTCCTCTTTGAATGTATATTTTGTTGCAAGGGATGACTGGTGTGTGGCCCGAACAGCCCAGGAGGTTTCTGGCTCACCCTTCTTACAATGCTTCATCCTTCCTTGGGGTTCTGACGGAAGAGTGCCCTCAGAAATTCTTGAGTCTATCTTGGGCGAGGTGAAGGTGGAGGTATGGGCCGCGGAGGCCTCGCTGGAGGGGAAGAGGAGGAAGAGTTGGACTTCTCGGCCTTTAACTCGTATCCCTTCCCGGTGGATCCTTCGTCTTCCCGAGGCTGAGTCTCCATTTTGGGCAATAGCTCTTGTCGTTGAGGGGCTCACATCGGCCTCCTATGTGCATTGTTCGGGGATGACTCTCTAGGTCCCGTGGTGTTTCCGGGAGGCGCGGCGGTCAGGCACCCTCATCTTCTCATAGTGGTACAGGGAGGAGTAACAGGCTAGCCAGTTTGCTGGGCATAGATTCGATGTACAACGGTTAGCTATATGAAAAAACTCTTTGTATGTTATGTATGTACAACTTGCATTGTGTTAGCTTGTTGTTTTGTTTCTTTTTCTCTCTCTTTTTATGATTGACCACATCGACGCTTCGCCTGTGCCCCTCATCCCAGCCCCTTCGCATCCTATGGCTGCCTAGAGGCCACGGGGTGCGAGATTTTGAGGGGCATTGCATTGCAGGAGGTGGGAGTGGGGAGCTCAGAGTTTTAGGTTTTCAGGATATCGGAAGGGTCAGGTGATTTTGGCATGGAGACTTTTAGTCGTGCTGGTGCCGGTGTGTTTATCCCTTCACCATGTAAGGTCAGCCAGGCCTTAGAAATGACGAAGGGTGTTGTGCCGGTCTGGTATGAAGGCACTACTTTAAGATGCCAGAGCGGTCTTTTCCTATCTTCCATTTTAGGTTTGCTAGGCCTGAAGGATGACAGACGGAATGCCTGTCCAGCACGGAGACTTAGGCTTCAAGATGTTAGAGCGGTCTTTGCCTATCTACCACGTAGGTTAGCTAGACCTTAAAGATGGCGGACAGAATGCCTGTCCAGCACGGAGGCTTATGCATTCAAGATGCTGGAGCGGTCTTTGCCTATCCACCACATAGATCTGTGAGACCTTACAGATAGCGGACGGAATTCCCGTCCAGCATGGAGGCTCATGCCTTCAAGATGCTGGAAGGTCTCTTTTTTTCCCTCTTTTTTTGGGTACCTTCGGAGATGACTGAGCCTAGGGCTCTCTATACATAGTACTTGCAGAGGGTCTCCGCATTCCAACTGTGTTCGAGGGGTGTCCCTTCTGTATCGTCCAGGCGGTAGGAGCCGGGCTTGTTAGACTTGAGGACCAGGTATGGGCCTTCCCATTTGTTGCGTAGCTTTCCTGGGGCTAGGGCGCGTTGACGCACTAGTTTGTCGGGTTTGAAGTTTCGCGGCGCAACCCTTGGATCGTACCAGGCCTTAGTTTTCTTAATGTAGTGATCGAGGTTCTGAATGGCATGGAGCCGCTTGCCTTCGGTAAGGTCGAGGGAGAGCTCCCTTTCTCCGTCAGTTTGTGGAAGTTGTACCTTGAGTGAGCAGCCCTTGACCTCGGTGGGGGTCATGGCCTTGTCTCCATAAAGGAGGCGGAAGGGTGTGAACCCGGTGGCCCGCGTGACAGTGGTGCGGAGGGACCACAAAACCTTGGGAAGTTCCTCGACCCATAGGCCATGAGCTAAGTCGATTTAGACTAGAGAGGATGTTGCCATTGGCCCTTTCGACGGCCCCATTGGACTAAGGGTGTCAAACTGCTGCGAAGCATAATTCGATGTTGAGGTCATCGCAGAACTATCTGAAAAGGCCCGAAGTTGAATTGTGTGCCATTGTCCACCGTGAGCTGTCGTGGGATGCCGAAGTGGCAGATTATGTTCTTCCAGAAGAATTTCTAGAAATTTTTTGATGTGATTTCAGTGAGGGGTTTGGCCTCGACCCATTTGGAGAAGTACTCAATGCTACCACTGCGTACCGAAGGTTGCCTTTGGCACGGGGAAATGGACCGATGAGGTCGATACCCCAGCAAGCCAGGGGCCAGACGGGGGCGATTGGTTGCAGGGGAGTTGGAGGTCGGTGGCTTCGGTGTCCCATCCATTGGCATCCTTGGCAGGTGCGGACATGGTCGTCCGCAAAGGCCTTCGTGTATTTCTCGAAGGAGGTCGGCTCCTTCTTGTTTAGTAATGCAACAAAAGGAGAGGAGCGTAGATCCCTGTCTTGTAAAGGGAGCCATTCATGAGAAGGTAGCCCCTGGCGCGATGCTGGATTTGGCGGAGTGCAATTGGGTCGTCCGGTTCTTCTGTTCCTCTCAGGAGGAGGGGGGCCCTCCAGTCCATAACTTTGAAGGAGACGATGGTGGCAGCCGTCTCATCAAGAGCTCTGGCGGTCAGCTGGTGTAGGGTCGGGCCTTTCAAAGGCCTAAGATGACAGCCTCGTATTCGGCTATATTGTTGGTCATCTTGAAATCTAGGCTCGCCGTGTATTGGACTTGCTAGCTTGTGGGAGAGATGAGGACCGCACCGGCTCTGGCGCCCATAGAGAAGTATGCTCCATTAGTGTAGATGGTCCAGATGTCTTGGGTGCGTGTAAGGGTTCGGTGGGTGCCGGGGTCCATTCGGCAATGAAGTCTGCCAAGATTTGGGATTTGACGGTGGTGCGAGCCACAAACCTTACCACGAAGGGGGCTAACTCTACCACCCACTTGCCGATGCGGCCCGTCGCCTCCCGGTTACGAAACATGTCACCAAGAAGGTACGAGGTTGGGACAGGGATGTCGTAGGCATGGAAGTTGTGTTGGGGCTCGTGTAAGGCCATCAGCAGGGCGTAGGCTATTTTTTCGAGATCAATGTAGTGTGTCTTGGCCATGGCCAAGGCCTCCGAGACGTAGTATGCTGCCCTTTGAGTGGAGCGAACGTTACTCTTTTCCTCCCATACCAAGGCGGCGCTGACGGCGGACGTAGAGACGGATAGGTATAGGAGCAGTCCTTCACTAGGGAGGGGCATCGCAAGTGTTTCGAGGTGGGAAAGGTGTGCCTTTAGGGCCTCGAATGCCGCCTGGCAGTCCGGCATCCAGCTAAATGGCTCAAAGCCCCTCGGCATTTTGAAGAAAGGGAGGCTGTGCTCGGCAGATTTTGTGAGGAAGTGGCTGAGGGCCGCGAGGCGACCGGCCAGACGTTGTACTTCTTTTGGATTGGTGGGAGATGATATTTCTGCAATGGCATGAATCTTCCCCGGATTGGCCTCGATGCCTCTTCAGGAGACGAGACATCTTAGCATCTTTCCACCCCTAGTGCCAAATACGCATTTTTCTAGGTTCAGCCGCACGCCAGCGGCCCAGAGGCTGTTGAATGTTTCTTGCAGGTCGGCAACATGGTTGGCTTCTAGTTGGCTTTTTACCATGATATCATCCACGTAGGCCTCGACATTGTGGCCCAACTGCTGTTGCAGCACCTTGTGTACTAAGCGAGAGAATGCGGCCTAAGCATTCCAAAGACCGAAGGGCATCCGAACGTAGCAGTACACTCGGAAGGGGGTAAAGAAGTTGGTCTTGCTCTCATCCTTTGTTGCCATCCACACATGGTGGTACCCAGAGTAGGCATCGAGGAAGCTCAGCATTCTGCAACTGGCGGTGAAATCCACTAGCTGGTCGATGCGAGGAAGGGGGTATAGATCCTAGGGCCATACTTTGTTTAATGATGTGAAATCAATGCACGTACACCATTTTCCTCTGTGTTTCTTGACCAGGATGATGTTAGAGAGCCAATCGGAGTGGATGACCTCTCGGATAACACCGGCTTTTAGTAGCTTCTGGACTTCTTCCTTTGCAGCTTCTGCCCGCTCCGGAGAGAGTTTGCGAAGCCCCTCGCGTATGGGCCTTGCCTTCGGGTCGACCAGAAGTGAGTGCTCGATGATGCTGCGGTCGACTCCTGAGAGGTCTTGCGGGGACCATGCGAAGGTGTCGAGATTACCCCGCAAGACGGCCAGAAGCTGGGCTTCTTGCCTGGAGGTGAGGTTCACCCCTATTCAGAAGGTCTGTTTAGGTTGGTCTTGGTGTATGGGGACCAGCTTTATGTCCCCCTCCGGTTGTGGCCTCAGAGGGCAGCGGTGCCCGAGATGCACCGGCGGAGGGTCCTTCGAGTCCTCTTGTGTCATAGCAGGATATGGCGACTAGGGAGTGGAGTAGGGTGCCCATACTCGATGCGTCTAGCCAGGTCTTGGTCGCCGTGGACGGTTATTAGCCCTTGGGGTTCGGGCATCTTCAGGCAGAGGTAATTGTGATGGGGTACAGCTCCAAATCTGTTCAGAGTTCCCTTTCCTAGGATGGCATTGTAGGCGTATGGTACGTCCACAACATCGAAGGTGATGACCTCGGATCGTGATGCAGAGCCTTCGCCGAAGATGATCAAGAGTTCGATCTGTCCTAGGGTGTTGAGGGGGCCCCATCGAATCCCTAGAGGGGTCTGCTGCTTGGTGAGAGCCGGCTTCGTGGAATTCAGAGCTGGTCGAAGGCATGCATGAATAGGAGGTCTGTCGAGCTGCCTCCATCGACCAGTATTCTTCGGACCTCGACTTCGGTGATGATGGCTGAGATGACCAGGGCATCGGAGTGGGAAAATTTTACCCCCTCAGAGTCATTGACGGTGAACATCACAGGGGCGTTGGCCCTGTCAGGGGCCTGTCGATGGATGCTAGTTGCTCCAATGTGGTGTACCCCACATGCGTAGTCTCACCACTGTCATTTCGAAGTGCAATTGGAGCTTCCTCCGCCGGTAATGGCGAGGATGATCTATTTGCCCGGCACCCCTTCGTTAGTGTACTGGTAGCTGCGGAGGATTTTGCAGGGCCAGATGGTCGATCCGTCGGTCTTCGGACCGCCCCCTGGGGGCCCCATCATTTGAGGGGAAGGCTGCCTGCCTCCCGAGGTACTCCTCTTGGGTGAGGGTTTGACAGTTGTCGGTATTATGTCCTCGTCTTGTGCCGTGTAGAGTGCACTAGGATTCTTCCTTGGAATGCTATTTTGGAGTGTAGCTTCGCTTTGGGAGGCCTCTGGAGCGCCCCCGGCCGCGTCTCCTGGGGTGGCTTTGGTTAGGAGCCCCGTGGCTTGGGCTAATATTGCTGACATTTCAGCGTTGTTGCTGCCGCTCCGTTTGGGACCCAGCGGTAAGGGCCTCCTTGAAGCTCCTCTTCTATGGGGCAGCGGGGGCGTGTGATGATCTAGCCTGCGAGTGCGGCCTCTCATAATTGCATGGGAAGCCTCGCTAGCTTGTGAGCGCCTCTGGTGGAGTTTTTCCTCCTCCACCTGCTCATATTCCTCGAACTTGCTCATGACGACTTCTACCATGCGTATTGGGCATCGGTTCAACTGAACGTATAGGGGGCCTTCGGCTAGGCCCTGGGTTACGGTGACGATTACCGAAGAGTGCGATATGCTGCAAATTTGGGCTTTGGTTTAGGAGAACCTAGAAGTAGTCCCGAAGGGTTTCATCTGGCTCCTACCTGATAGTGAACAGGCTGCTAGAGGTTAGTGGTTGGATGAAGGTGCCCTGGAAGTTGCAACGGAAGAGGTCTCGGAGTTTGGGACAGGTGTGAATGGTGCCAGGGTCCAGCGCCCAGAACCAGTGTATGGCCACCCCTTCTAGGGCGAGGGGGAAGCATTTAGCCATGGTGGCCGGTCAGCCCACGCTGGCCTCTATGGCTATGGCGTAGGATTGGGCGAACTCGTCGGGGTCCGAATCACCTTTAAACTTGGGCAACTTTGGGTTCCGAAAACCCTCTGGGAAGGGCATGGCCTGCAGGTTGGCCCACAGGGGAGAGTCATGGTCTTGCAAGGGGTCCTCACGACGCCGGCCCCGAGGCTCCGGGGACCGAACGGGCTGGGTCCTTGCACCGAAGGGTTCATCTGTTCGTGGATCTTGGGTCGGAGCAGCGGCGAAGGTGTGGGCAGCTTGTTGTTCGGCCCGCAGGGCTGTCCGTAGTTCCTCCATCTGGGACAGGAGTGCTGCCAAGCGTGATTGCCGCTCAGGCAGAATGGTGTTTTCGGCTGTAGCACCGGCCGCAGCCCCTAGGGGCACAGCGGGGGCCTCGCCTTGCTGCTGCTAGGTCTCTGGGGTAGAGAACCCTTCGGTGTTGCCTGCAGCTGTGGATATGGTTGGGTCAGTGGTGGCTGTAAGGCTCCCATTCCACCCTGGTGGGGGGCCATTGTCGGGGCCGCGTGCGTATAGCCGGCTGGACTACCATGCAGGCATGACTGGGGAGTCAGCCGCCGTCGACGTGGCCTTGGTGGTCTTCTTCTTGGGTGACTTGCTACCTCTCTTAGCATTTCTGTGTTCGAGTCCCCATAGACGGCGCATTATTGGAGCAAGAGTTCGTCTTGCCCCAGCAAGTACGATGTGAGTTTCTTCTAAGGAGGAGACTCAAGCTTAGAGACGAAGTTTAAGAGGAAGGAACACCACGAATGTATTGATGGTAGAAGAAATGGATCGCTCTGGGAGGAGTATCATAGCGTGACTTGGTGTGTTTTCACCATTGAGACTTTTTGTTGTCTAGCTCGTCTCCTGCCTGGAGGATCATGGCCTCCTATTTATCGGACCGTGTGTAGCTTGGCGTACAAGTTATCATACTGTACAAATATCTAGGATCTGATCGAATTATTAGACCTTATCCCAGATAAGAGAAAATCTACGATTTGCCATCGAATAACTACTGATTCTACAATCCGCCATCGAATAAATTATGTTTACTTCTATACCATCGAATAAATGTTTCAGTTCCTTATATGCCATCGGCTTCCGATACTACCCTCCGTTATACTGTTCATGAACAGTACCCGAGAATAAAAAAAGTCCCCAAAAAAATTTCAATTTTTGTGCACGCTCTATAATTCATAATCAACCCATTTTAACTGTATTCACCTAAAAATACTGTGTAAAATTCAAACTAAAATTTCTCAAAATGAACTACTTTTGTAATACTGTGCATTACAAAGAACTAATTTTTTTCACCGCGGGAGATAATTTTATAAATTATTACATCACATTAGAGGAATATTAGTAAATTTTCTCAGATTTTTTGTAAATTTGTATGAGGCTTAAAAATTGCAAGAAGTTACAAAAGTAGTACATTTTGAAGAATTTTAGTTTGAATTCTATACAATATTTTTAGATGAATACAGTTAAAACGGGTTGATTATGAATTATAGAGCATGCACAAAAATCGACATATTTTTTGTGACTTTTTTTATTCTCGGGCATTGTTCATACTGTTCATGAACAGTACAGCGGAGGGTAGTATCGGAAGCCGATGGCATATAAGGAACTGAAACATTTATTCGATGGTATAGAAGTAACAGAATTTATTCGATGGCGGATTGTAGAATCAGTAATTATTCGATGGCAAGTCGTAGATTTGCCCCCCAGATAACTACCTTCTACCCTATCGGGGAGATAAATATCCACCATGGTAATTATCGTGGTACCTGCCCCTGAAGGGGGTGAGCCGGTCGCCATTTGCAGCCCAGTGTCGCACTGTCAGGGGTGTCAGGACAGCCTCCATCATGCCGCGGTGTCAGAGTGGTGTTCACTAGCCTAGGTATTTAATAACGGTCACTTCCGTGTAGGCAAAGTACGACCGGTGCTTCTCTTTTTGTAGATCTTTCCTGAGGTCTGATGACTCACCCAGTAGCCTCCGAGAAGCCAGCCTGGGCAGTGGGAGGCTGAGGCTTCAGGAGACTGAGCCTTTGGGAAGCTGAGCCTCCAAGAGGTAGGACTCTGGAAGGCTGGGGCTTCTGGAGGCCGATGCCTCGGGAGACCGAGCCTTTGGGAGGCTGAGCCTTCGAGAGGCAGGACTCCGGAAGGCTTGGGCTTCGGGAGGCCGAGGCTTCAGGAGACCAAGCCTTTGGGAGGCTGAGCCTTCGAGAGGCTGAGCCTTTGGGAGGCAGGACTCTGGAAGGCTGGGGCTTCGGGAGGCTGAGGTTTCGAGAGGCCAAGCCTTTGGGAGGCTGAGGCTTCGGGAGGCCGGGCTAGTTAAGCCAAGGGGCCGTCGGGGGTCCTTAATAACAACCCCCAACACATGCCATGTCCGTTCGCTACCAGGCCATGATCATGGGGGAGCGGAACTGCCCCCCCCCCCCCCCCCGCGACCCCCCAACTACAAGACGCCACGCGTCCCACATCTGCCTAATAGGGCATAATCATGTCTTTCTTCACAAGGCGTATTCAATTCCCCTTATCACAAACGTCATCAAACGAATAGTCTAGATCAAGTGGATCGAATCCTCCAAGACAAGCCAAGCGATACTTGGGACTATGAGCCAGCAACGACAAAGCCAGGGACCGCTGGAGGCCCTGCTCTGAAAGAACCGTGGACCTGACCACTCGGTTGGCAACCCTCGTGAGGGGCTACTTTTGGGGGTCATTGTTAAGGACCCCTGACGACCCCATGGCTCAGCTAGCCCATGCCCAGGGAGCCATGCCTCCTGAAGCCTCCATCTCCTGGAGCCATGCCTCCTGAAGCCTCCATCTCCTGGAGCCATGCCTCCTGAAGCCTCCATCTCCCAGAGCCATGCCTTCCGAAGCCTCCATCTCTCGGAGCTATGTCTCCCGAAGCCCCCATCTTTAGGGCTCGGGCAGGCTTCCCAAAGACTACAGGGTGAGTCATCAAGCCTAAAGAAAGATTGGCTGGAAGGGGAACGCCGGTCATCCTTAAGCCCCCATCTTTAGGGCTCGGGCAGGCTTCCCAAAGACTACAGGGTGAGTCATCAAGCCTAAAGAAAGATTGGCTGGAAGGGGAACGCCGGTCATCCTTTTCCTGCAAGGAAGTGACCGCATTAAATACCTAGGTTAGTGGATGCCTCCCTAACACCCTAGTACAATGGAGGTTATCCTGACACCCCTGACAGCGCGGCACTAGGCCGCAACTGGTGACCGGCTCACCTCTCAGGGTGAAGGCACCATAATAGTTACTATGGTAGATATTTATCCTCTATGCAGGGTAAAAAGTAGTTATTCGGGATAAGGCCCAGTAATTCGGTTAGGTCCTAGATATTTTTATATCATGATAACTTGTATACTAAGCTACATCCCACCCTATAAATAGGGGGTTGTGGTCATCTGGGAAGGAGATGTCACAAGGACTACACTCAAGGCAATACATAGTACATAAAGGTGCCTGTCGGTGACATGGGAACCAGGGGTCCCTGAGTCCTCAAGCCAAGGCAGCAGAATGCCATATGGTGCCTTCCCTCGGGGACCATCTCCCCAGGGGCCGAGAAGAGGCAGTTCCAGGAGGGGTGCTCGGGGCCATGAACAGTGGTCCTCGAGTACCCGTAGTTCCCCGAGGACCCGAGAAGATCCAGTTCCGGGAGGGGTGCTTGAGGCCATGAACAGTGGTCCCCGAGTACCCGTAGTTCCCTGAGGACCCGAGAAGAGCCAGTTTCAGGAGGGGTGCTTGGGGCCATGAACAGTGGTCCCCGAGTACCCGTAGTTCCCCAAGGACCCAAGAAGAGAATTATCCGGGAGAGGGCGCTTGGGGCCATGAACAGTGGTCCCTGAGGACCTGAGAAGCCCTTTGCCAGTGGACCCTACAAGAGCTCAACGATGAGGTGTCAATCGGTGGGAGGCCCGATGCTGCATTTAAAGAGAGAGCATGGCCAGTCACTTCTAATCACTCCCCCTACTCCTGTCGTACTGAGTACGTCAGTTCCTGCCACCGCCTGGCAGGAAGGTGTGGGGACATTTAATGCGACGGGTCCCATCACACGTCACCCTGCGCGGCCCATAAGGGAAACGGCTTGGAGATATCGTTGCTGGGCTTGAGGCATATCGCTGTCCCCCTACTGTGTCAGATCTGCTCTGACCGAGAGGGCATGCGAGGCAGTTCGGCGGTTGCCCGGTGGGCCCCCTGCATCTGCTAAAGATAGGCATAATGGGTGACGGGACTGGCTGAAGGCGCATTTTCAACCCCCTGTAACATCAAACTACAGGCCCATGACGGTTGCTTTCCATTTATGACTCATTGGAACTCGTGCCCCCGTTCTGGGCACGCCGAGCCTCCCCCGACAGGATAAAAGGGGGGTGCGCTTCATAGAAAGGCAAGCTTTGAAGAACAAGCTCTAGCACATAGCTGAAAGTCGGAGAAATCCAAGCCAAGTAGAAGCTCAGAGAGATCGGCACTCGAAGACCGAAGCTCTAGACTTAGACAAAATCCCTTGTAACATAAGAGATCCAGAGAAAGGCATTCCCAAAGCATTTAATAGCATATCATACACACAGGAGTAGAGTATTACGCTCTGTGCGGTCCGAACCTGTCTAAAATCCCTTGAGCATTTACTCTCACTAGCCGACGATCATCCGTCCCGCCTAGATCTCATATATTCGCATTAAATCCACGTACGAGGTAGATCCAGAATCAGCCCCCCGGCCGAATCTCAAAGGGGGTCCCTTAGGATCCCCGCTTGCGGTGTTCACCCATCGACAGTGCCCAAGTGCTAAACCACGTTGTGATACTTCCCCCCTAGACTGATCTATTTTTCTACTATCAATACATTTGTGGTGTTCCTTCCTCTCAAATTTCGTCTCCATGCTTGAATCTCCTCCTTAGAAGAAACTCACGTTGTACTTGATGGGGCAAGACGAACTCTTGCTCCAATAGTGCTGTTTTTAAGGCTTTAAGAAATGCACATTTGTTTGGTAACCTCAAAAAGTGCACCTTTTGTACAGATCGGGTCTCTTTTCTTGGCTATGTTGTTACTCCATAGGGTATAGAGATGGATGAAGCAAAAAAATGAAGCCATAAAGAGTTCGCTGACCCCTCAGACTGTCACATAGGTAAGAAGCTTTCATTGTCTTGTAGGATTCTACCGATGCTTTCTGTGGGATTTCAGCACTATTGCTGCCCCATTAAACGATTGAAAAAAAAGGAATGGCTTTCAAATGGGGTCCTACACAAGAAAAGGCATTCAAGTTGCTGAAAGAGAAGCTCACCCACGCAACATTGCTCCAACTCCCGGATTTCGGTAAGACTTTTGAGCTAGAATGTGATGCTAGTAGAATTGAAATTGATGGAAGTATGGCCCTATCTTCTGAAAGGTTTAAGATACTTCGACTGGTGGAGTTTCAATTTTGGTGATCCAAAGGGTCCAACAAGGGAAAATCAAGAACCCTCGCAACCATTACACCAATACTCCATGGTTATCAACTGTGCCAAATGCGGTTGACCTTGCCAAGAAGGTTTTCCCTGCAAGTGAGTTGAGAACAAAAGCAAGAACACGGTATATGCAATCTAAATATTGCTAATTACCAATGAAGAACTCGAGTTAGGGTTCCACAAAGCAAACAAGCTGCGAAAATGTCTAAAATAGAATAATCTAAGCAAAATCTGAGATTAAACTATGATGGCTACTTATATATAAGAGAAATGTGAGGAGGTCGACCTAGGGTTATGCGGCCATGGGAAGGGGTGCACACAACCAAGATTTGGACTCGGACACGCTTACAAGGCCTGACATAGCCCAAAACAGTGACATAGCAAATTATTTTCACTAACTCTAACTAATTTCTAAGGAATCCAATTATGAGACTAGATTCATTAGAAAGGGCTCATCGTAAGTTTTCCAGCAAGTCCAAGTGCAACTCAATTGGACTCCTTATGTAAAAGTTATGCTCATTTTATTGACGTGCTATCCACAGAATCCGAACTGAATTTAGAGTATGACTTGAGGATGACTTGAAGTCCAATTAAACTTGGCTTTCGAGGGGTGATGTCTAGATGATGTTATGGTGCTTCTCTCATATTTCTAAGCAATAAAACATCACAAGAAGTTCGTAGCATCCCATCTTTTACTAAGAATGCATGAACAATGAGGAACGATTTCACCTTGTACTTTAATTGTTCTGTACGTGCTCTTGTAGTTGGCCTTTGCATGTCTTGAGGAGTATTCGTGTTGCACGTATCTGATAGAGTTATGTCCTCATCACTTTATATACCCTAATTGACTTGATCCAAGCCCAAAAATTCCCCAAAACCCAAGCCTTATTCATCATCAACATCCACATAAATAGATAAACATCTAATTCATGAGCAATTAACATTAATTCTAAACTAATTAGTCCCAAGCACTCATACCTGAAAGCATAAAATACATCAAAACATGAGTATAGGGCCTAATTGTTCAGAGCTGAAGCTAAAACCATCTAAACATGAACATAATCAGCTAATAGAGACTAATCACCATCGATCCAAAACCAAATAAGGCTAATCGCCAATAATGAACTCTAAAACATGAACTAATTTAGGCATAAAGTCATTAATCGACACTAATCATGAACAAAATAAGCATAATTAGACATTAACTAACTCTAATTGGTTCAGATTAAAACTAATTGGACTATGCCAAGGGCAATTAAGACATAAAAAGATCCAAAACTCGAGTGCATGCACATATCAGTGACCTAATTGCATTAACCTGAGCCTAATTGATCTTAAAAACACATAATTGACAACTAATTCAACTAAGCCAATCACAATTAGGACTAAATGATTATTAATTAGCATCATCCAGTCATAAACTAACATAATTAAACTTATTTGGTTTTGATTAAGGCTAGCACGGCTCTGATGCCAAATGTTAGACTTAATTCTTCAATGAAACATCATCAACACTAGCCCTAAGATCAAAACCCCTAAAATGGAAGTGTAATTGACTTACTAGAGCCCAGAGATGCCATTAGCTCATGACATGATCGGAATGGAGATGCTGGCAAAAGTGTTCTGTTAATGGGGATAGTTGCCAGCTTGCTCAGAGTAGATGTATAGGCATAGAAGTCATTGCCGGTGTGCTGATGTAGCTGACGTCGCCGTCGATGGCAGTGGTAGCCTTAACCCCATTAACAGTATGCTTGAGGATCGGTTTAGGATTTTAGATATGAGGCTGGGCGGCTTAAACTTGCATGAGTTGATCTGTACTCCACTGCTGGACTCCCCCTCGTCTGTTTTATAGTGTTGCACAGGGTGGGACCGCAGCCATTGTGTTAGTTGCGCTCCCAATCAGGGTGCATACGTCAAGGATGTCGTCCCCCTTAGGACTTGGTCTCTCATTGTCCATAATAGAGCCGAGATCAAACACCAACAGAAGTATCCCTGGTGATTGGAGGATCTGCATGTGCTTGATTGTAGCTACGCCTGACCCCACGCGGTGCATGACAAAATGGAACTCTAAAGCGTGGCCAAGACATGTCATCTAACAATTTTGGAAAACTTTGCTGCCTCGTGCACACACAATGTAGCCATCTCCGTCGCTGTCAAATCTGTGCGACAACCATACACCTGCTACTCCAGCTCAATCACGTCTCCAAGCCCCCGAGCTGACCAAAACCAGGTGTTTCTTCCACACCTTAGGCTAAACACGTGGGTTTTCCATTATAGAGGATGTGCCGGTGCCTGAATCATCGCTGCCGCCACTGGCTGTAGAGGAGTAGACCTTTCTGGTGGCCTGGCTCAAGAGGGTCGAGCGGGAGGTAGAGGAGAGGTGTCGGGATCATGACTATTGGGCAAGAGCCTTGCAAGTATGTGCATACCTCAGCTTCCCAATGGCCTAGCTAATAAGTTCTGTTACTAATCTGTTGCTCGATACATTCGTGTTGTGCAACTGCTGTAGTCCACCGCTGAGAAGCTTAACGTCCTGTTGCCTCCGTCGCAAGCTGATGCCATCTCCGTCGATTTGTTTCTACTAGTAAGTCGATTCTTTCTTTTCCATTCAAGATTTCTCACCATGGGCGGACCCAGTTAGTAGTCCAAGTAGGCTTAGTACTACATGGACTCTTGGCCACAAATTTTTAGGCCCATCATCATGTTGCCATGTAGTGTGTACGACAGCTGGAACGCCCGAACGTTCAAACCCGAGTAACCGATTAGCCCTAAGCATGCGGCTGTGGTGGGCGGACGAGAAAGCTACGTCACACTAGGCGGCGGGCAGGTGCACGGCGGGGGCAGGCTGCAGGTGACATTGTGGCAGGGAGCCGAAGAGGGTAGCCACAGGGCACACCGCTGCACCGGCGTCGTCACCATATGGCAGTCTCCAGTCGGGCTCGAGTAGTGTGGCAGCCAGCAAAGGTTTGGCCTCATTCTTCAATTTGTGTTCAGAGAAAAACTTGCTGCAGTAAGTTTTATGACATGCGTCAATTGTCATTTGTGTGCTTTGAATTGATGTACAAATTACAATTGCATAATGCATATGGTTTAGACTTGTTGTTGATTACAAATTTGTGAAATTGTTGTAGAATTGTTAAGACATGAAAAAGAACAGAGATATTGCGTCGCTTTTTTGGAAACATGAAGCAAAGACAAAAAAGATTGCAGCTGAAGTGCAAACTCAAGAACAAGAACTATCTTTTGTTCCGGTTGTGGCTCAAGGGCAAACTCAAGAACAAGAACCACCTTTGGTTCCGATTGTGGCTCAAGGACAAACAAAAGAAAAAGAACCATCTATGCTTCCGGTTGTGGCTCAAGGGACAACTTAAGAACAAGAACCACCTCTAGTTTATGATGTTAATCATCTCGAACATGATCCAAGCTTAAGGGTGTCTATTCCAAGCTATGATATCAATGGTCAAGATGCAGTTCAAAGAGTATATATTCTAAAAGATCCATGCCAACCTTATGCTCATGAGTACAAAACCAGAAAAATATACGGTAAAGATTGCCGCTTGCGATCCCCTGCTCGAAGGATCCCCTTACACTTCAACCCAAAAAAAGATACATTCGCCCCCAAAGGTCCAAATTATATTATTAAATAAATCGTGCATCTGGAAGATGCGTACAAAGAAGCAAAATAGTACAAAGGCTGCTACAGAGGACACAAACCCTGAAAGAGCAAACTTGGGGGAGAAAGAGTACAAGGTGGCAAAAGACAACTATAGCCCGCGGTAGGGCCATAGTCGAACGGCAAAACAGGGATGTCCACAAAGCACCCCCGAAGGCTACCTTCGCCTCCTACGGATCCCGGCAGGGGACGCACATGGAGCGGCGTATGCACTTCATCCGAGGCCTACCGTCACGGAAGCTGATGCCATAATCGGCCCCTGAGCTGTCGTAAGACGAAGAAGAAACCGAAGGAGTCACCATTGGGGCCTCCTCCCGCTTCTTCCCGCCCCCTCCCCCGCCACTGAAGCCTTCTCCTCCTCATCACTATCCCTCCGTAGGAGATCCCAGTCGATCTCCTCATCGTCATCAGAAATATCGATGATCTCGACTGGCATAGTCTCCTAAACTAGGGGTTGGGCAGGGGCGACAGGCAGCTGTCCACCCCACAGGGACAGAAGCTAGACAGCCTCCAGCATCACCACTAGTGGCCGAGACAGCCCAGCCCTAGTAGAAGCAGATGAAGATCATCGATATTTCCGAAGAGGATGGGGAGGAACATGGTGCCATATTCAAAGTCAAGTTGAGTGCTCACTCGTGGGGCGATGGTAAATCCAACCATATGACTCCAGCTTTATATTCGGGCTGAGTAGCCATGTACGCCCAGGAGGAGAAGTGGAACCAACGCGGCATCACTCCATGGTGTCCCTCATTAATCTCTGAGGGCCCGTGGCCATATCCCAATCATTCCACCGACATATGGCAACATCCCACAACAACACCTCATTTTCTTTCACAAATGTCCTGTCACGTTAATGACCTAGACTCCTTTTGGCACATGCCTGGGGTGTGGGCACAAGATCCTAAATGAATCCAAGCATTATCTAGTCAGAAACACGCCAGTGACACATCCCATTCCACCATCCTCAAACTGGCGAACATGGGGATTCCCTGTAACACCCAGTTTTGAAGGAACAAAATCGGGCACAACACATGTATGCCAGGATCAAGTTTCCATACATGTGCTACATCATTAGTGTATCATCATAGTGCCATCATTGCAATGGTATTTAACTTATTACAAAAGGACCCGAGGGCCTAAACGAAAACACAGTGGAACAAAAGAGATCTTCAACACCAGCGGGGCTTCCATCTTCCACAGGCGTCGACCAGGGGCACACCAACCTAGAACAACAACTCTGAGTCGAAATCGTCCTCTTTGAAGGTAGCAGCTTCATCGACGGCTTCTGATCAGCAAAGAGGATGCAAAAGAAGGGAAACAGTGTGCGTACAAAAACGTACTACGCAAGTGGAGGGAAAACATGCTATGGGGCTCAAGTCAAGGAAAGGATAGACACAGGATTAACTGCAATAAGCAACTATGACCTATGACTTCAACAACCGGCAACCTATTTCCTAGGCGTGAAGACCCAACTGAAACAAAAGAATTCACTCATCGGATTCCATCCGACAACCAAGACTCACCAGGTAATTCCATTAGTCGGCTACCTGACCAACCATACCAAACTCTGATCCCATCTAATCCTGAAGAAGTCCAAGTTCGCTCTTGTTTGTGAGCACGGGTGATCAACCAGATTGATACTCTGCAGAGTCTGCACAGCTTTCCCCACGAGTCGTGATTCCCGTGTTGCTTCACACTTCCAGGATGTGGAGTCAGGGTCTCACTACAAGGCCTTTACAAAGCTCCCACCAACTTGCAGGCATCCACTAAAGTTTCACCGCTAACAGACGATTACATTGTTGCAGAATCCCCCTCTTGTGCCACTTAACCTTCCAACGGTGCCCACAAAGTTACAGGGGTGGCTAATTACTTGGCTAGGCCATACCCATATAGGCCTTGTGGTTGTGCAGATTCACTTGGTTACATGTTCAAGAATCGGTCCTTATGATCCCACACAGGAACAATCACAAACTTGCTATAAAAGCACCACCTCAAACCAACCATCCTTTAGGATCCCTATACCAAGTTGCTACAAGATTACCACTACCCGATTTCTTGTTGCATAGTTCATTAGTCAATATTAACAGTTCCCCAACTTATGACTGCACTAGCAAAAATTACCCATTTTACCCCATGATCCATCAACGGCGACAAGGAATTGTCATACAAAACTAGTAAACCCTAAAGTGGGATTCCATTTAAACAAGCATGCAATTTAAGGATAAAACTACACATGAAATCCTAAAACAGGGGTAAAATGATCAAGGACACTTGCCTTCAACGGAGGGTTGCTTAAAGTCCACGAAAGCTTGCTCTTGAAGATTCCCGAACTGCACACCTCCTAAATGACAGACCAGAAAAGCACATAAAAGAAACCTCTAAGGACAGTACACCAAACAAAACAAAATCTAGGTAAAAACCCTTTCATAAAAAGATTCTACACATCGCTATAAACATTTGAGCATTAAAATCCCCCAAAATAGAGCTACAAACAAAAAGTATTGAGCTTTTGAAATTCCAGGGGCTTTTCTGCAAATTTTACTTTATTTTCGAGAATATCTTATTTATGACGCCATAAATCAAAATAGAATTATTTTTCTATTGAAAAACTCATGGAAAAGTCCACGGACCCATGGACCACAGCCTAAGGGCTGGTCCATGGTCCACGGTGGACTGATTACACAAAAACAAAGGGGTACGCGATCTCAACCCTACGATTCAGATCAGACGGTGCATATCTCACCTAGCTCAGCTTTGGCCTGGACAACGGCGATGGCAAGCTGGGCACGGTGGTGCACGGTCTGAGCAGCGGCAGTTCGGTGCGTGGGTGGTCGCGGAGCTCCGGTGAGTGGCGGAAATGTCAACCAAGAGACGGTGAAGTTGTGCAATGGGTCTCAGATTAGACGGTGCATATCTCACCTAGTACTGCAGAGCTTGTCCAACTTTACCCACGAGTCAGTGAATTCCATGTTGCCGTGTTTGCAAGACACTTAACACACGCCAGTGGTGTGCCGCCAAGAATCGCTGTATGACACTTTTCACTAACCAGAGACTAATCCAGTGCATGTCTGCCCACTAGGTTTCACCGCCAGGTTTTACGCAAGCAAAGCTCCTACCCAGAAGCCCCCTTTTGTGCTGACCCAACGCACACTGGACAGACTCTAATCAGTATGTCACACCTTACCCATATCAGCCTCGTGGTTGGTACGTTACTTCTTGGGTGGTCGCTCCACGAATCGGTCCTTACTTAGGTTACTTGAGCAAACACTAAACCAACGTCATAACCATGACAACTATCACTAACATCCCTATGCTTAAGACCTAAGGTTCCATGTTGCTAAAACATCATCATATTAACCATCATTACTGTATATGTTCATTAATCAAAATTATGACACTTCCCAATATCCCAAAAGCAAGGCTAAGCAATCTACCCATAAAAGACTCATAACCATAATCCATCTAGGTTCCATGGGATGATAAGGGAAAAATCTAGGGAAGAACCCTAACATAGGTGATTACCCATCATATTGACAGACATTGCATGCAGTTTTGTAAAACAAAACATTTAAAAATGTAGGTTCAATATGATCAAGGACACTTGCCTTCTCCTTGCTGCTGCTCAGTGTATTCTTGCTCCTAGTCTTGATGTTCTTCAAATTGATCCGGGACGTTATCGGCTAATCGCACAATTACCGGCAAACAAATAAGATACACTAAGAACAGAGCACAAAACAAAAGAACAACGAGATAAAAACTGGCTAAAAAGAACGAGCACTGAAAAACGAATCCATCGACGTAAAAATCGCTTAAATCGGAGTTACGATGGAAAAGTTAGGGCTAAAACAAGTCTACGGTTAAATCTGAAAAAAAAAGAAAAGGACTTAAATTAAATTATCAGAAAGTCCAGAGACCTTTTTGTAAAAATAGAGGGACCAAAATGTAATTATGAAAAAGTATAGGGACCTAACTGTAAAAAGACAGGACTCTTTTTGTTATTTCAGAAAAGTTCAGGGGCTAAATTAAAAAATTACCAATTAAAGGAATTATCAGATTTATTTTTATACTTGAAAATACCCTTTTCTTGCGTGGCAGCTGACTGGATCTGACTGGGCATGACACATGGGCTGAGCATTAGAGGTGTCGCACACGTGGAAGGGTGACGAGGCATGGGATGCTGACTGGTTTAAAGGTGACACGTGGCGAACTGCTACTGGCCAACGAAGGGTACGAATAGATCTAATCTGGGCCGATGAGGATAGATCCAACGGCTGAGCTCAAAGGGGGCTGTTGGCGGAGGGTTTCTCGGCGGAGCCAAGCTCGGCACGGCGGCGGCACGCCGGAGCAGGGGAAAAAGGTCGTCGCCGGCCTCGAGCTTTGACGACGAGCGGTGGAAAAGCATCAAGAGGGAGAGGGCATCCCGTTTGAGGGCTTACCGAGAGCAGATCAACTCTGGAGGAGCTTGGCGGCGACAAGGGGCGGCGGGAGGCTCGGGTCTTCATCGGGGATGGCGCTCCGGCGACCAAACAGCGAAGATAACGGCGGCTGATCATTGAACAAAGTGTATGTCAAAAGAAAGTCCATATCCAGAACCATTGCATTCTAGGTTGTATGATACAGAAAGACCTAAATTGGAATGTGTTCTTTTACAAAACTGTCCGTTGCAATAAGAATCAAAGTTCTGCTTCTGCCTTTCAACTATGGGATATCCATACCAATACTTCACAAACGGAATAACGATCTGAAAGGGATTATAAAAGAGTAAATTATAGAGCTGAACTCCGAATGCAGCATGGATCATGACCTGAACATTGTTAATAGATTGTAGGCAGTTTCAAGAGGTGCGATTCAGTGAAAACAAGCAAAAAATAGAAGTCGGATACTATTGCAAGCCCATCTTTGTGATCTCAATTGTAAATTCTCACGTGGGCTGTTGGATCATATTCATGTAAGGTGGCTCTATGACAAGAATAAACTCTTTTTTCAATATAATATGTGTGGGTGGGACTGAGGGAGAAATGACCTCAGTTAGAGAGCAAGCAACGGCTCATCAAACCGCAAGAAATAAATGAATTCCAAAGATCTTGGGCAAATCCAAAGAAGGTTTTCCCTTGAATTTGCTTGGAGAAACAGTAGGCCGAATTTTTTTACGAATGAGAGATCCTATAAAATGAAGTCTGTAAAATCATAGAATTCTGCTATGTACCAATCAGTGACCACTCATTTCCAATTCCAGAAGGACGTCTGCTAAAAGTTACAATACTTAACAATAAAGTCATGAAACAAGAGCCTTACTTTGTCCATTTCAGGGGCTCCACTGAGGGCAATCAGCATATGTGGATGAGTCCTCTCCAATCTTTTACGGTATTCCATCTCCCTCTTAAGAGCTTCCTCAAATGTGATAGTAGGACAGGCCCATGCGTTAGATCTTTGCATGCTTGAAGGCAACCAGCCACACCCACTTGTGAGAGCCAGTTGTTCCTCCCCTAGCAAAGGATCCCCTCCCATGATTGGACGATCAAATGAAGAATTGTCGTGACTCTAAGAATCTAGAACCACCGGTGCTCGCCGAATTCGAAGGAGCGCTACAAGGCGGACCTAAAACGGTGCATCGGGTATCAGTTCAATCCTCAAAGATTTGAGAAATATGCTGTAGAACAAAACGAGCGAATGGATCGGAGAAAGCTAAGGTCTCCTCTATCAGATCAGCATTCTTCAGAAGTTTCAGAAAATTCAGAAGAAGACGTGCGGGAGCTCTTTTGAACGGCGTCAGGCAAAGTAGTCATCCATCTTACAGCTTCGTCGACTGTCATCTAAGCCAGCGAAGCTGCGTTGTGAGGCATAGATCTTGCATAGGGCGGCTCTTGTCAAAATACATTTTATTTACCGCATTAATTTGTGTTTAAGCCTTTAATGCATGTTTAAGACAGTGATTTGGAGCGCTAAGTGCTGATTTGTGTTAATCTGAGATGTAATGAACTCGGATGAGTATATAAGCCCTGTGATCGGGAATGAAGACAAGAATTTTCCATGGTAATCTTAGTATATTCCTTAGGCATATTAGGGTTCCAACACTTTTTCTCCAATTTCCTCCTCGATGTTCTTGCCGGCGATCCACAGATTCATATCAAAATTCCTTTTTTGAGACCCGGATCACAAGGGATCTGACAAAAAGGTATCAGATCTTGTAGTTCCTCGGAGAAATTGATGAATTAATCGGGGATATCACTCAGGTTGCATAGCAGAGTCTGAGCGTGAAATCCCGAGGTGAAGAACCGATCAATTCGTGGAGGCGATGGCGAAGATCTGGACTCAGACGTGGTTGCACAACTTGTTCGTGTGTAAAATCCCTTAGCCGATCTTTACTTCTAGGCGGTGGTAGATCCTGAGAGGCATCTGGTGAGGGTATTGACCGGCCGTCCTCTCAGGCTTGAGTGTGTCGGGCAAGCTACAACGAGTGGAATGACGAACTGATGGTGTGCATAATTTGGTTCAACTGTATTTTGGATGTTGAACTGGAAATTTTGGTTCATTTTGAGAAATTTTGTGGTTCCCTTGGGTCCCAACTGAAGCTTTATGGGGAAAAGCCTATTGTGTGATTCAAATTGAGTTTCCTGGTAAACCAAAATTTATCATGGAATCGGCCGGATGAGATGACGAAGGCGTGAATGGGGGGCTGTAGAGGCCGGTGGCGTTGTGCTCTGGACAATGGGTGTGTGCACGAAGAGTTCCAATATGCTCAAATTCATCTGCATCGACTTGCTGCTCCCAATTACGGAGGTCAGCAACAAGGATTATGTCTCCGATGATAGTGGCTGGCGTCCAGGTACCAAAAGTACCGCCACCGCAAGGCACAAGAGAAGAAGACAGCAATTATTTCTTAGTTTTAATGCTGGACAACAATTAGCAGTAGTATTATTAGTTTGCCAATATTCGATGACAATTAGAGAAGCATATGCAAGCTTTTGAGAAATATTCCATATCTTAGGTTACTCATATTTGGAACTTGACCTTTTTCTTCCTTGCAGTTAACTACTGAATGTTGCTCCAAACATCAAGCAATGTCCACTTTTACTTGATTTCTTTTGATGGAAACTTGAAGATCCTTGAGTTAATAAGAAACATTTGGAACTGAAAGAGCTGCAACAGAGAAGGCTGACTTTACGGTAAAGTTGAAATTTATTTTGTTAATGTTTAATCAAGTAATCATTGCTGCGTGTATATACAGAGAATAAATGTTTAAAACAATATGTAGTATTAGTTCACAACTAAATCCTAAGGCTAATATATACTAATGATAATTCTGTCCCATTACTGATCCTTTTAGCTGATTTTTCTACACTCTTGAGACTATGCACTTGATAATAGCTTTGTGAGGATTTAATTCAATGATATGCAGCTCTCTTGCGTATTGGAGAAAAAGATAATAGCTTTGTGAGTGGCAATTTAATATTTAGGAGTGAGGATATTTGTTTATTCAACTTACAGGACATTGACCTAATGGGTATGAACTCTCTAAGAATGATCACTTAATCAACTTCTCAAGGCTTATTGTAGCTTGAATGGATTTTGTGATTGTTAGCACCAAAAACAATAGAGTTTAACATGATGAAGGGGTCTCCTGCAATAGTAGATCTACTTCTTTATTTTACAGGCAATTATTTTGTAGTGGGCCTTCTAGATAGATTTTTCATGTTGCCGCGAATATGATTCCAACCAGTCACACATCCCTATATATCTGATACATTCTTTGGGAGCATGCCAGATTTACACTCACAACAAACTACTTACAGATTACCATTTCCCCCTTTCTAAAGCTTTTGGTCTGCACACTTTAATTAGGCCTGCAGTACCGTAGCATTTAGTTAAATGAATAAACAAGTGTGTGACTAGCAGGTCCACAACTAATATATTCGGGGTCTGAACTATGGTTTTAGGTGCTGCGAAAAACAGTGGACCAAGGCTTCGATGTTTGAGAAAAATCGACTCCGATGGAAAAGAATAAGCATCTACAAAAGCAGGTCTCCCAGCTGGTTCACGAGAATGGATACACATGGTAGCAGTTGCAGAATGTAAGTCCTGATTTTGCTCATGTCAATCCGTATTTTTTCAGAGCGTTTTTTCATGACTTCTCATTCATTGACGGGATAAACGTTGATAGTGCTGCCTATGAGGCCTGGTTAGTTAAGCATCATCAGTTTTGAGTTCCGAAACATGAAGTCGATGATACACCATTTTTTTAATACCTTACGCCCATTCCTGTTTTATTCACTTTATATGTTCATAGAGCAGATCTGAGACATCATTGTAAAACAATACGATAAGACTAAGTCATTTATAGTTCTTGACGAGCATTGTAATGAAAAAAGTTTGGTGCCACACCGAATTGAATAACGGTGTGCTGTTTTACTGCTTTGACATGCAGTTCTGAAAGGGGGAATCTCATCTAAGAAAGGTAGAATGGAATTGGTATTTCTCTTCCAAAGTAGATCAAGGCTGATTTCTCAAGCAATTGTGTGCTGTTAACTTTTGACGATATTAATGTGTACAGATTTGAAGTCCATTTATATTGTCAAAATAGTAAAGAGTACCCTGTTTTGCATATAGTCGTTCCCCATCCCCAATAGGTGTGATACAACGATCTGGAGTTGCTGCTGCTTCCATGTTGGGCCAGCCTGGAAATATTTAGACGTGCAGCGTGGTATTACGATAGCTGTCATAATATCTTAGCCACCACATGATACGTGAAGGGGTGAAATGACAAAAATATCTTTCTAGACATATGATTGTAACATAATATCTTAGAGGTAGATCGATAATTTCTCATGCCCTTTTTCTCTATAAATATGCCCTCCAAGAGCAGAAGAGAGGCCCTCCAGAGGTTTTTCCCCATTACACAAATCCCATCTCTCTCTGCTTTCTCATTCTAGGCTCACAGGTTCTTCTCCAAGCTTGAGTCTCCTCTCTAGAAGAGGCTCTCGTCGTACTTATTCGGGGAACACATTTCTCTTCACCCAACAGCACGCCATCCATAGGGATGCGAACAAAGAGCTTTATCGGAAGGAGAAAGCAAGAGAAGGCACCAAGCGCCGCAAGCAAGATGCTAGCATGCAGGCTATCTCCAGCTCGATGATGTGTCATCGCTATGTGAGTAGGCGCGGTTTGATGCATGCAGAGTGACCACGCCCTTTGTGCAAGCAGGTTGTGGCCAAAACTGCATGCATACGCTCACGCCAGCTCGTACTTGGTTAGACCTACAACTGCGAGCCGGAGTACGCCCTTGCCCACCCTTTGGAGGGAACATGAGGGCCTCTCAGGCCCCTCCGACTTGGCACCAAAAACACATCCAGGATAAAGGGGATGGAGCTGCGAGCGCAACTATGTTAGCACGGCCTCATTGGTGTCTCGTGGTGAAGAAGTTGTGGTTGCATCGGCCCAGGCGAGCGTGAACGACGATTGTGGCATGCTGCAAGCCGCTCCTAAGGCCGTCTAGAGGCAAAGCATGAATGTGGCTCCCCATACCCCTCGAGCCTCGAGCGAAGGCTAGCCCATCCGAGAGCAAAAGCAAAGGTAAAATCTGTGCAAACCTCCACGCATAACGTAAGAGCATGCACCCATTTATTGTGCAGCAGTTAGATATACCTTTGTTTATTACTAGTGTTAGCTGATAGTATGACGGACTTGCAAGAGGACTAGCAAGTACTCCTACTAGTACTTTCGTCATTACATGTTATTCTCTGGGCAAGCGTCCGCTGCACCTAGTCACTATCAGCTTTGCGGCATTGGAACCCTTCGTTTATTAACACCAAAGATCTGCGCCCAAGCTAGAAAGATAGTCAGTAAAAAATAGATTATCCCACCTGACACACCCACCATCCACGGTAGGGCATGCGCCACAAGGCATGACTAAAATCCCCGCGTTCGAACTAGGGTCAATATTTACTCTCGTGATACTGACGGATAGTTCCTGACCTTTGCGGGGGCCACCTGTTTTGTCCACTGATAAGCTCATCTCTTTGTCAGAAGTGGCAACCCAGTGTGCCTGTGTTGTGCAGGCATGTCTGGTTGTACCTTAAATATCTGAATACTTTGCCATGAGATGGTAGTAGCCTTTTGACTATGGGGGCCCTTATGGGAGCTATAGTAGAATGGCGTGGTTGTAGGTTTACTTTGCAGCTAGTTGATGATATGACATGTGACTGGTTACATTTATTACTGACCCATGGTGTGTGTAGTCTTTACTTTTTTACAACATAGGAACCTGTGTTAGCGTGTTACTGGTCAGTCACTGACCATGAGTGTTTATTGTCTAGAACTCATGCATTTGTTTGTCTCTGTTAGCATGCTTGCAGGCCAACGAGAAGCATGGAGGTCCTCTGAACTGCACGATGTGCTGGCTGCGAAGCTACCAAAAGTCCACAGCGCCGACTGGCACCACAGTCGTCGGAGACCACCCTTCGGACTCGACGCCTTCGCTCCTCAGCTCCATCAAGGATGGGAGGCACTACTCCTACTTTCGGAGATGCCCTATGCCAATGAGCTCCACCTCTCCGCCTCGGGCCGCCCAGCCCCACCATGACCCCTTTGGCTCACCCACGCTCTAGCCTCTCTACACCGGAGATCCTCTGCTCACCTCACCGAAGGCCACCCTGCACTCCAGCCTCTTCGCGTCGGAGGCCCTCTGCACATCTCGCCAGAGGCCATCCGCATGTTTAAATATTCTTGTAAATGAGGTCAATGAGTTAGGTTTGACGCTAATTGAAGATGATCAAGTGGTGAGAAGAATATTTCAAGCTTTTCTTCCAAAGTACAAGTTAATAGTTTCCATCATCTATGACAAAAATGACATTAAGAAGATGACTCCAAATCAAGTGCTCGGCAAGATCACCGCTTATAAGATGACAATGAACATAGGGGTGGAAGCTTCTTCCTCATCTGACACCAAGAACCTTGCTCTCACAAGCAAGCAAGCTCAATGCCAATATATGAAGGGAAGGATGAGGAGACAAGAGCAAGAGTCAAGCTCAAGCGAAGATGATGGTGATCAAGATGAAGAGAGTTATGAAGAGGATGATCAAAGCACATCAAGTGATGAAGATATTGATCCTAAGATGGCTAAGCTCTTCTCAAAGTTAGAGAAGAACATAAAGAGGATCAATGCCAAGGTTGATCATCCTATCTCCATTGAAAACTTGGTCAACACAATTGATCACATCAAGAAGGAGAAGAAGAAGACAAAGATCAAGAAGAGGGAGACAAGGGGAAGAGCCAAGACACTCGCAAGCATAGGGAGATGGGTGAGCGACGATGAAGAGACAAGCTCAAGTGATGAAAGCTTCACCATCCTTCCCTACAAGAAAAGCTCTTTCTCAAGGTCGTCATCACACAAGTCGCCGCGCAAGTCATCTCACAATTGCTTTATGGCCAAAGGTATGGATAGCGATGTAAGTGATCATGAATTCGATGAGGATTCTCCTTTCTATGATGAACTTCTTCATTTGATCAATGAGCAACAAAGGGCTTTTAAGAAACAATCTAAAGAGCTTAAGAACTTCAACGTACTTAATGATATTCATGCTATCTTTGTTTCAATTATGAACAATTATTGTGCAAATCTAATTTGCTAAACAAGAAGCATGAATAGCTTAAAGCTAAATTTGAGTGTATCGAATCTCAAACAAAGGTCCCTTTGAAGTAATCTACCTCTGTATTTAATTACAATCATAAGGTAGATGCTTCCACTTCTTGTGATAATTTATTTGCTTTATCTATCTCACCCTTTTTCAATGAGATTTGTGTTGACAATATTGTTGTAGAACCATCTAACAACCTCATTGCACAAGAGAATGATGAGCTTAAGCAAGAAGTGGACAAGCTCAACAAGGACTTGGCAAGACTAAAAGGCAACAATTATGTCCAACCTCAAGATAACCATGCAATCATGGTGAAGAAGCTTACGGAGGGGTCTACCATAACATGCTTTAAATGCCATTAAGAAGACCACAGGTCCTTCCAATGCAAGCTAGCAAAGAAGGAGACCAAGGAGAAGAAAAAGATGGCAAACCTCCCCAATAATACCTTCAACCTCTACACCAAACCCAACTACAAGATCAGGACTAAGAGCAATCACTACAAGCTCAAGAAGAAGGACAATGGCAAGGTGGTTGCACACATGGTTGCGAGAAAAGACCGGAGGTAGAACTAACCTATTTGGGTGCCTAAGGAAGTCATCACCAACATGAGGGGTCTCAGTTAGTTTGGGTTCCAAAGAAGACTTGAAGCACAAGTCGACTTGGGGATTTGGAGGCTTGGCTCACAAGATGAAGTGATGGTTCAAGCAAAGAAGCTAAGTATACAAGATGGACGTATTGATGAAGATCATGATCATCACATACCTAAATCTCCTTTTTAAAGTAAAAGAGGTAATAGAGCTAGATGCAAAATCTTTTAATTTTTATGGCTCATTTGCCTTGTCTAGGATTGCATATGCTTATTTCAATCTATTGCAATGCCTAGTGTAGATTTTTATTTGGTAGGTTGTTTGTGTTTATCTCTAACCCATGAGCAACCTACATGGTTTATTAGTTCTAGGTTCTTACATGGCGTTAGTTTTTTCATTTGGTATCTTTTATATGTCATGATCCAATTTATAGGATAAATCTCTATTGTTACCAATAACAAGTGCATATATATTTCTCACAAGTATTAAACACTTGTATGCACACCTTTAGAGGGAGTATATCCTATAGGTTGTGATTTTATGACTAACATGTGTTTCTAGTGACATCTTTTGTAGTGTCATGGAGCAACCAACATGTTCTCCGGGGATATGCAATGCTTAATTGCTTCAATTGGTATCATTGTCAAATCTTTTATTTATTTAAGCTACCTCTATGCATATGGCTTAGACTTCCTATCTTGATATATTGTCTAGTTATGCATATATTTCTTTCTCATCATATGTATGCACACATATATGGGGAGTTTAAATCATATTATATGAGTTTTATGAATTGTGATCCACGTGTTTTCATTTCAATTGATACTATATTCTTGAATGGTATCTCTAAAAGTGGATTTTCCTACAAGTAGTATCTTCTATTGGATCATGATTTGTGAAGCTCTCTCCTATGTGCTTTAACACTCTTACTTGAGTTCAACATGTGTTTATAGTCCTTTTTGAGATTGTTGATAAAGGGAGAGAATTATGGTGACCAAAGCAAGTTCAAGTTACAAGTGTTGACGAAGGGAAAGAT
This sequence comes from Phragmites australis, assembly GCF_958298935.1. Classification (NCBI taxonomy): domain Eukaryota; kingdom Viridiplantae; phylum Streptophyta; class Magnoliopsida; order Poales; family Poaceae; genus Phragmites; species Phragmites australis. The sequence goes on along the minus strand of NC_084941.1, from coordinate 15,030,019 downwards.
CTTTCAAGTTCAAGTTATAAAGGGGGAGCTATTGCATGGGTCGACCAATGGAGAAAGTGGCAATGGAGAAAGAAAGAGTCAAAAAAAAGGGGGGGGGACTAAGACCAGCAAGCATCCAAGCAAAGAGGTACGCCTTTGGCCATTTACAATTGGTGTTATTTTTTAATTTGCCTCTTGCTTTGGTTGTGTTGTCGTCAATCACCAAAAAGGTGGAAATTGTAGCGAACATGCCTTTGGGAAGATTGTAGAGAATCTTATGGCATGTATGTTATTTTGGTGATTAATGACAACATATTTAGTGGGACTAACATGTTTGTCAAGTATATGTTTTAGTAGGGCTCATGGATGCAACAAAAGAGAAGTCATTGAAGCTGAAACAAAGAGAGGAATGAATTTGATTTGTTCCATAAATTTTGATGTGATCAAATGGGATCAATTTGTTATAATAATGTATAGCTCTTTACAAGCTTTTTATAGAGCCCAAGATCATCAAAATCGAAGTTTGGAGCGAAAAGTTATGCTCAAAATACATAGCGTTGTTCTGCTAAAAATTACCTGACCGGATAATCCGGTGCTTATATCAAAATTAGTTTAGTGCTACACCAGATAATTTAGTGAGAACAATGAAAAATAGTCCGGTGTTCACAGAAAGTTTGGAGTGGAGTTTTTTTGCCTCACTAAATGATCTGTTGTTCATAAAATAAACACACCGGACTATTATTTCCAGAGAGCTTCAAAATGAACATATGCACATAGAATAATTCGGTGCATTTGTCCGGCGTTCAGTGAGTCATCACAGGATAATCCGGTGTTCACATATGGGTTTGAGTGGGTTCCAACGGCTAGTTTCTTCTATTGTACTCACTGGATGATCTGTCAAGCACCAGATCATCTGGTGTTCATAGTTTTTTTGAGCTATTGGGGCAATTGCTAATTGGCGGGTTTGAGGCTATAAATACCTCTTCACTCAGTTATTTGAAGGTGTGGTTGTCCAGAGAAGTTCATAGACACTTGAGAAGACATTCAAGCGACCATAGTGCTTAAAGTGATCATCAAAGGCAATTAAGTATAAGATTAGAGAGTGATTAGTACTTATATACCTAGAGAGAGTTGTAGCTAGGTGCTGCGATTTTGAGAGGGGATCAAGGAGTGATCCTAGCTGTGTACCGAGAGGTACGCCGGCGCCTTGGAGTCTTGGTGACTCGTCGGCATCTTGTTGACCCTCCGATTTGGTGTGGAGCGGCGGCAAGACACGTGTACGAGAACGCGGAGACCCTTGCCTTTGTGGTTCAAGCTCTGAAGTGATCATGGTGGCAAGTGACCGGAAGAGAGGCTTATGGTGAGGCCTTGCCTTGGTGGCTTGGTGGCTCATCTGGCTTGATGCCTTAGTGGCTCAAGGGCCGTGACCAGGTGCCGACCGGGAGCATATCCTTTGTGGAGCTCTAACATGGACTAGGGGTAGCATTCATACTGTTGATATCAGGGGATGAAAATCTCTTGTGTTGAGTTTGCTCCCTCTACCTTATTTATGGTTCCGCATTTACATTCTTTCAATTTATCTTCCTAAATAGGTCGCAATCTCTTGTGAACAGTAGAGTAGATACACTAGATAAACCTAGAGCATATTTAGAAAAACATTGATATAGGTTTATCTTGTGTAGTTTTTGGAGCTAGTTTAGTTTTTAAATGTCCTAATTTACCTCCTCTTAGGACGTCACCGATCCCTACACACGGCAAACTGCTAACCAACGTAGAATTCAGTTTTGCCTCCAACCAACGCAAGTAAACACCCCTAAAAAATTGCACCCTCCAGCCACTAGTGGCCGCAGAATGCGAGGGGACCGGGAAAGGGAAGGCAAACGAAGCGTTGGTACGACCAAAGTTAAAAGGCGAAAGGTGAATCCAACGACGTACAATTTTATTCATACATATTCATACATATATACACACATACATTCATATATCATACATACATACATACTTACATGTACACATACATACATACCTGCGTACACATACATATACATACATGTGGTATAACTGCCTTAGAAGCTTCATTGTCTTGGCTAAAGCCATGACAATAGTGCTAATAGAACGCGCCCTCCGCCCTCTTGTGGCCGAAAAGCGTGAGGGGGCCGGGGAGTCAGGGAGCTAAAAGTTTTGGTCAATCCTGCACAGGCTGTAGATTTTCACTAAATCCAAAAAGGCTTGATCGATTTTGCACAAGTTGTAGAATTTTGCTAACCCTATGAAAACACATTAGTTTCAAAGAAGTACAGGACCGAAGCAAGAATCGAGATCGACCCCATCTCCGGCTATTGCCACGGGATCTCCGGACGCTCCAGCCTCCGATGAGACCCGCCACGCTTACCGCTGAGGGGGTCGTGTACTGCCCCCTTAGCCTCTCCATCGACTCCGTGTTCAGCTACAGTCGCGGGGAGCTCCAGATTGTGCAGCCTCCAATGGGCCCCACCGCGCTTACTGCTGAGGGGTGGCGTACTATCCCCCTCAGCCTCGCCATCAACTCCGTCTTTGGTTATCACCGCGGGGGGCTCCGGACAGTGCAGCCTCTGACGAGCCCCGCCATGCTTACCGCTAAGGGGGTGGTGTATTGCCCCTTTAGCCTCGCCGTCGACTCCACCTCCAGCATCCACCGCTGTGGGGGTAGCGTGCTGCTTCAGCCTCACCGTCGACTCCACCTCCGGCATCCACCACTGAGGGGGTAGCAGGTCACCTCAGCCTCATCATTGACTCCACCTTCGGCTTTCGCTGCTGAGGGCTCCGAACGAATCTACCCCGTCACGCTCCTTAGCCTCACTGTCGACTCCACCTCTGACATCCACTGCTGAGAGAGTAGCGGGCTGCTTCAGCCTTGCCGATGACTCCACCTCCGGTCCATCGTTGAGAGGGTAGCGGGCTACCTCAGCCTTGCCGACGACTCCGCCTCTGGCTTTCACCGCTGAGGGGGTAGCGGGCTACCTTAGCCTCACCAACTACTTTGCCTCTAGCTTCTGCCGCTGAGGGCTCTGGACGGCTCTACCCTATCACACCCCTCAGCCTTGGCCGTTGACTCCACCTCCAGCATCTACCACTGAGGGGTAGCGGGCCGCCTCAGCCTCGTTGATGACTCCGCCTACGCCTTCCACCATTGAGGGGGTAGTGGGCTACCTCAACCTCGCCATCTACTTAGCCCTCGGCTTCCGCCACTAAGGGCTTCAGATAGCTCTGCCCCTGTCACACCCCTTAGCCTCGCCATTGACTCCACCTTTGACATCCACCGCTTAGGGGGTAGCGGGCTGCCTCAACCTCATCGTCGACTCTGCCTCTGGCTTCCACCGCTGATGGCTTCAGATGACTGTCTCCGTCACGCCCCTCAGCTCCGTCAACAACTTCGCCCCGGCTTCACTGTGATGCTTCGGCCGATCTAACCTCCGTCGAGCATCGTCATGGGCTCCGGACCATGTCACCTCCATCAAACCACAACGCCATTGCTTGCGACCATCGCCGAGAGGTTTTACAAGGACCGGAAGCTGTTCAGGGTATCCTAACACCTCGGTAGGACTAGAGCTAGTTCTTTGATCATTCACTCGCCCCTCGTAACCTCAGAGTCGTAGATGAGGGGTACTATTAGGGGAACACCTCAGTCTAGAGATATTTAGACGATGCACTGTGATATTACTATAGTTGTCATAGTATCTTAGCCACCATATGGTATGTAAAGGGGTGAAATGATAAAAGTATCCCTCTAGGTATATGATTGTAACATAATATCTCAGGAACAGATCTGCAATTTTTTCTACCCCTTATCTCTATAAATATGCCCTCCAAGGGCAGGAGGGAGGGTCCCAGAGGTTTTTTCCCATTACACAAATCCCGTCTCTATCTGCTCTCGCCTTCTGGCTCACAGATTCTTCTCCAAGCTTGACTCTCCTCTCTAGAAGAGGCTCTCCTCGTACATATTCGGGGAAGACATTTCTCTTCACCCAACATTCCACGGTCTAAGATACAACATATGAGCTGCTTGTGAATTTTCTATATGCATTGGTTGACAATTGTTCCTGATGCGCAATATATATTATGATCTTGATTAAATTGAAATACAATAGTGGATCACGAAACAAACATTTATAGTGTCGTGTGGTTTCACCCAACAATTCAATTTTCCTACTGTTTTTCATTTCTAATGTTCTCATCAGCATATTCATTCGCATATGTGCACCCATCCGATTTACTAGCTATGCATTACTGACTTGAGGGGGAATGCTCAGTTATGCCATATGAAAGTGGATGCACAACAAGTTGTTAGTTTTCTGTCAACACAAAATAAAAGAATTATACAAGTGTATAGAATTTGTTTCCCTAAATGAGCCACGGAAAAACTTCCAGTATTGGTGTTGTCATGGGTCAAACGCATATGGCCTGTTCTGCCCTCCCAATAGGGAGGCGGCGATGGCGACGGCGACAGCCAAAGCTAAGGCTATCGTCGACCTCCACCGCATGTAGAAAGCGGGAGCCGTAGGGCCAGTTGCGGCCTCCGCCCAGTCATCATCATCATGGAGTCAGGCACCCTAAAATGCGCTAATGCAAAGGCCTGTTTAGTCTGAGCAAATGAAAAGGCGAAGATTCCGTTTCCTAGTTATTCCCCATTCATCTTCTGCCCTGCCTTGGTCTTGCCTCGGTGCGTTGCGAGAGGAGAGGAAACAGTGGGTTAATGCAGTGATGGCGCCCGCTGCTACGATTTGCAGCGGCCAGATTTGCAGTCTCATGGATCAGGTGCAGCGGCTCATGAATTACCGTATCATTTTCTTTTCCCACCGTTGATATACTCGAGTCCCAAGAGACATGTGCACCATCGCCACGAGCGGCCGCGTGGACTTGCATTGCATTGCGATTGCGAAACAACACGCCAGGATAAAATGTGCTTTCACATTGTGCAGCCCTTTAGGTCACATGATATAAAGCCAAACGAGGAACAAAGGCCAGCAGCCCAACAACATATGAAAAGGGTGGAATGCACGCATTTGCTAAACAAAGGGATGCGCAGCTCTAGTTCCAGTGCTTATGACAAACCAAATACTGGCCCATCAGAACGCGTGTTCAGCGCGGCGGTTGTGCGCCCAGTGTGGCGCACGCCCGTGAGCGTTTGAGCCCCTGGCAGCGTCTCATGGGGGATTTTCCCCCAAGTGCTCGGGTGAGTCCGAGCTGTGTTAAGTACATACGTGTACGTGTACGTGTTTGATGGTACTATGTGTCTTTTTATTGGAGATCTCAAGTCTCCTAATCTCATTAGTATGTATAGATGCGCATACGTGTGATATACGTGCGTGGGTGTATGCTTGATGTACCCTTAAAAAATACTATCCCACCGTACTGTACTGAATCATCCAAATTCCAGAAGGGAATCTTAAAAAGAAACAAACAAAAAATTATATATATATATATATATGTATGTATTAGTATTTATAAGACTACACATCCGTTTCAAGAAATAACAGGAATAGACTATCGTCGTCCGTTCATCAGGCGAGAACAAGATATCACCCGATAAAAAAGCGAGATCATATGGGTCCCGGTGATCAATGCATTAAAAAATTAGAGAAAACAATATATCACCCGTTCACACACGAGATAAAATTATTGCTCTCTAAATAAGCACAAGTGTTATCTTTATTCGCCCTGTTAACAGCACAACCACAGCGTTGGTTTTGTGGGGAGTGCATGGTGTCAGGGTCATCTTCTGATTGGTCCAGTTGAGCTACTACACGAGCTCTCCATGGTCGCTTATTTCTGGACATTGCGCAGCAATCCTCATATTGGGTTTATCATACTTTGATACTCCCAAATCCACTTCAATATCCAACAGTTAGTCCTAAAAAAATATAACAGTCCAAGTTAAATATTGGGCCAACTTAAGATTTCCAATATCCAAGTTGGTCCAATAAGGTCCCAGCAAAGCCAGTCCCTATAGGACCATGGTACGCCAGGTCAAATTTCACCCTGAAGTATATGCAAAGATGGTATCTTTCATTTTGAACAATCTGATTTCTGGGAATACCCTCTGCTTGTAGTAAACAATAGTAACTCTTTGTCATTTTCTCTAAAATTGAATCAGCATCAAAAGACAATTAAAAGGTTAAGATTGTCCGTGATTATACTTGTCACCAATTTAGTAACTCATTTAGTTTATGATTCGTGCTTTGTTGAAGAGGAGCAAACTGGTCAGAATTTTCTGAATTGTGGTTTATGTGATGTACTAGATTTAACAGATCCATGCTACTTAATGCTTATATGGATGCATGCTTGTCTTTTTCCAGATCAATACATTTGTGACTGGTTATATAATGTAAATGTGCTGTTACTTTCCAGGTTCTTTAATTGCATGTTTTTCCCTATATAAGCTGCATGATAGAGAAATTATTTGGTATATTTCTTTTTCTTTGTGCAAGGTCAGATCCAAGTCACTGGTAATTATGATTGATTTCAAAGAGCTTCATGTACATCACTGGATGTTTTATCCACGTGAAGATACTGTTCAAGCCAATTCACGTTTTGTTAATGACTTGATGGGTTAATCTCACTAGTTACCTCTTTTTGGAAAAGCAATCGCAATAGCCAAAGATTGGTTTTTAATTTAGCCTTGGGCCGTCATGTTTATTGTCAAATCAAGTGTTTGCCCAGGATTGTTTCCTTTGGTTTAATTTTATGTTCGTTCAATAGTTCCTACCACTGTCAAAATGTAGACCACTTTACAAACTTGTTTCTTCGGTTCTGTTTGCTGCCATTCTTTTAATATAAAGATCACATATCTTAGTCTCTGCATCAAAAGATGCATATAGCCGTTCATTATTACACTGTCAAAAAACAAGATGTAGCAAAAATGATCATATTAGGTTATTGTTATGATTTTAGTGATTAATAACAACATAGTCATTAGGACTAACATATTTGTCAAGAATCTATATTAGTAGGTTTTATGGATACAATACATGAAGAAGCCACCGAAGCTGGAGCAAAATTTGATTAAATTGGAGAAGTTCCACGGAAAATGACTATACTGGATAGTCTAGTGATACCAAAGGTATACACACTAGAGCATTTTCCAGAACGGTGAAAAACTGAGATGAAATCAGTTTGTTCTCACCGGAAGGTTCGGTGCTTAGGAGTTTGCACACACCAGAGTGTTTTCACCCAGAGGAGGAAAGAAATGACTTTACTAGATAGTCTGGTCATCTGTGTGCTCTACACACCGGAGCATTTATTCCTGAGAAGACTGCAATTGTCGTAGGCTGAAGATCAATACACCGGAAGGTCCCGTGACTAGATGACAGTGCACACCACAGTGTTTTCCAGAGAGTTGCAAAGAGATAAAAATCAATACACCGGAAGGTCCGGTGATCATATGATGTGCACACCGAATAGTTGAACAGTGAAGAAGTTAGCTCGGTCAGGCTTAAGTATACACACCAAATATTCCAGTGATGGAGATGAAGTATACACCGGACAATCTAGTGTTCAAAAGAAGTTTGAGTGACGTTTCAACGACTAGTATCCACTAATGTACACACCTGATGGTCTAATGCTTGTACTACTGTTATCACCGGATCATTCGATATTCACAGTAAAGTTGAGCTGTTGGAGCAACTGCTAGTCCGTGTGGTTGAGGCTATATATACCCCCCTCCACTCATTCATTTGAAGGTGTTGGAGTCCAGAGAAATCAATATATACTTGAGAAGACATCCAAACAATCAAAGTGCTAAAAGTGTTCATTCAAGGCTAAAAATGCATCTAGGCCCTCTAAGTGGGTTTTGATGATTGACGGCAAACAATTAAGGGACTAATATGTTTAATGAGCTTTTGAATAGGTAAAAGTCACATTGATGAAAGCTAGATGACGTTGGCAATCCCAAAAATGAAGAAAGAATATAGCGCATGGTTATTCCTATAGCTATAGCAATTTATTTTGAATTGAGTATAGGAATGTCGTACTATTAAGAGGGATGCAGCGTTGAAGACTTTGTTATGAACTTAGTGCTCAAAGTTAACCCCTATATGAGAGACACATTTCACATTCACGTCACTTGGTTTTTTTAAAAAAAAAATTGTTGATATCGAAAGTTCCGATGGGTTATATCGGAAGTTCCGATACCAGCCAGAGTGTCCCGTGGTTTAAACATCTCAGCGCTCAGGATGGTTTTGACTTAATCAGAAGTTTCGATGTTGTTGGTTGGAAGTTCTAATGTGTGCCGGAGTGTCCAGTGTAGTTAAATTTCTAGTGCTCGGGAAGTTCTCGGCTTGGTCGGAAGTTCCGATGATTTTAATTGGAAGTTCCGATGTGAGTCGGTTTGTCCGATGTGTTTAAATCTCTAGAGCTCAAGAAGTTCTAGCTTGAATCGGAAGTTCTGATGTTTCAAATCGGAAGTTCCGATATGTGTATATCCCCAGTTCTTGATTTGAGTAGAGCTAATGAATGTTATTACTTTGCACTGATCGGAAGTTCCGATGTGGGCTGAAAAAGTGCATAATGGCTAGTTTTTAGGGGTACCCTATAAATACTCCCCCTCTCTCACATCTTCAGGTTGCTGGTGCTTTGACAAGTTATAACCTCTCTAGAGACCCAAAGTTCATCTCTTCACTCCCCTAGCTTTGTGCTACATCTTGTGAAAGGGTTTTGAGTGAGAGATCTAGTGAAAGTGGATTGATTTCATCTTTGAGCACTAGGATTCATCTCCAAGTATTCTTCATGTGCATTTGTTACTCTTGGAGATTGAGGTCTCCTAGATAGCTACGAGTGACTTACGAACCACCGAATCACCTGTGGTGCGTCGTGAGAGTTTGTGAAGGCTGGATTCTGCCTCCGAAAGGGAAGGAATACCAAGTAGAGCCGATGAGTGCTTTGTGCAACCTCATGACAAAAAGGGTTGAAAGAGACCTGAGTCAAGTGCGACTGAGCTGCTCAACGGAGATGTAGGATCCCCTCAAGGATCCGAACTTCGTGGCGTCTCCGCTCTTTGGTTTTTTCTCTCCTTTTATGTGTATGCAAGCAATTCGGTTAATATCTTGAGTTACACTTTGTGCTTGGTAGTTCTCCAAATTGAATAGTATATTATCCTGTTGCATCTTGAATAGTTTAACTCATTGTTGCTCATAGATTTAGCTTTGTTCTATATTCAAGAAAATTGGAAGTTCTGATATTGTATATCGGAAGTTCTGATGTAAGTTGGAACATCCGATCATCTGGATCGGAATATCCGATATTAATTTTTGTTGTGTTGTTCTATTTTAATTATTTGAAAAAGGGCCTATTCACCCCCATCTAGGCTGTATTTCGATCCTTTAATTGGTATCAAAGACTAATATCCCAATTAGGCTTAATCGCTTGGAGAATATCAAGATGACGGAGAAAGGGGAAGGAGCTCAAATTCCATTTGAGTATCCAAATGCATCTTCATATGTTTCAAGTCATTCCGATAGAGCACCTTACTTTGATGGTACTCATTATGCAGTATGGAAGCATAAAATAAAAATGCACTTGAAATCTATTAACCCTTCTATTTGGTATATAGTGTAAAATGACTATACAGTGCAGGATCCAAACAAGCCCAACCCCGAAGATGATCAAAATAAACACAACAATGCTCAAGCCGCAAATGCAATATTTAGCATATTGAGTAGAGATGAGTTCAACTGGGTAGAAGGTCTTGAGAGTGCCAAAGAAATTTGGGACACACTGCGTGATGTTCAGGAAGGCGCTTTAAGAGTTCGAGAGTCCAAGATCGAGCTATTGAGGAGCAAGTTGGATCATTTTGTCATGAGTCCAAGGTTAGTGATGAGATCTCGCCTTAGTGGCTCGGTAGCTCATTGTGCTTGAGGCCTTATCTTGGTGACTTAGTATCTACAGAGTCGTGATCGAAAGAGACTTGGCGATTGGGAGCATATCCTTTATGGAGCTCTAACGTGAACTAGGGGTGGCTTGGATAAAACTTTCTTGTGTTGAGTTTGTCTCTCTACTTTATTTACATTTCTGCATTTACATACTTACAATTTACCTTGCTAGAGTAGGTTGCAATCCTCTTGAACGGTAGAGTAGACACACTAGATAAACCTAAAGCATATTTAGATAGGTATTGAGAAAGGTTTATCTTGTAAAGTTTTTGAAACCATTAGTTTTTAAGTGTCCTAATTCACTCCTCCCTCTTAGGATATTACCGTTCCTCACATAAGACACTCCGACATAAAGGATACAAAAAGCCCTTAGGGGACACATAAGATGAGCTAAAGACTCAAGCACAAATTCTGTTGTTAAACTTTCACCCATGCTTGGCAAAAACTTCCATCACTGTAATCTCCAAAAGGTGAATACAACCTTCAAGTAGAGAGGTTCATCTCCCTTCTGCAAACCAGCCTAGAAAGGTGCCCCGTGCCCTGAAAATAACTTGCATAGGAGAAAGAAATGGTTTTTTTTGTCAAAAACTACATCATTTCTACTCAACCAAATGGTCCAACATATAGCACTTGCCCCAACAAGAATTTGTTTCTATAGGTTATGATTGATCCCTCCTAACCAAGTATCTAGCATATTCATAGTACTATTTGGAGGACTCAAACCACAAGATGTTTGAACAACCCTCCAAATAAATTTATCAAAGGGACAATCGAAAAATAAATGTTGTATGGATTCATTAGCAGAACAGAAACCACATTTTAGGCTACCCTTCCATTGTCTTCTTTCTAAATTATCTTTTGTTAAAATTTCTCCTTGTTGCAAGTACCAAAGAAAGATCTTAATCTTCAGAGATACCTTTAGCTTCCAAATAATATTCTTGTGGAGAACCACACCATTGTTGATTAAATCCTTATACATAGATTGCATTGAAAATGTACCATTCTGATGTAAAGACCACCTAAAGGAATCTTGCTGGTCATGTAGTTCCGCATTAACAATAGTTCTAACTAGATCATACCAAGCAACCAATTTGTCACCAAATAAGGGTCTACAAAACGAAATGTTTAGAGGCAGCGACTTCATCACATCTTACACAGTGGAACTTTTCCTGTAAACAATGTTGAGTAGAGCAAGATATTTATCTTTAAAGGCCGAATTTCCTATCCAAACATCCTCCCAGAATCTAATCTGCCTCCCATTATGCAAATTAAAAGAGCCCAAGCGTAAGAAGTCTTTTTTTCCTTCATTAGACCAAACCAAAAATGCGAGTCCCCTGAGTTCTTAGTGTTTTCCTTTGTGTCGTTTGTTAGTAGTTCTCACGATTAGTCGATAACATTCCGGAGCAGTTCGATGGACTTCAAGAGCAAGATTTCGACAACACTGAGTAGCATTGTGTAAAGGGCAAGTGTCCTTGATCATCTTGAACCTATGATTTAAACTGTTTTGTTTTACAAAATTTCTTGCAGTGTCTGTCAATATGATGAGTAGTCACCTATCTTAGGGTTTTCCCTAGATTTTCCTTTAACATCCATTGGAACCTATATCGTTTATGGTTAGGTATCTTTGGTGGGTAGATTTCTTAGCCATATTTTTGGGATGTTGAGAAGTGTCATATACTTGATTAATGAACTTATGCAACAATGGTCGTTAATGTATTAATGGTCTAGCAATATGGAACCTTACGCCTTGAGCAAAGTAGTGTTGTTGATGATGATGGTTATGTTGTTAGCTTAGTGTTTGCTCAAGTGACCTAAGTAAGGACGGGTTTTTGGAGCAACAACCGAAGAAATATCGTACCAACTACGAGACCTGGTATGGGACAGGCTTGGCCTATTAATTAGTGGATTCTAGTTTTTTTGCATGCCAAACAGAGAGTGGATGTGTGGTAATGGCTAAGGCCAGAACCATTTGGTTAGTGGTATGAGATGTGTAGTGGAAGGGAATGGTGAAACTTTCTAGAAACTACAAGGCGCAAAAGGGGGCCTCTTGGAGAGCAAAAACCACTTTTGACAGTGGTGAAACCTAGCGGGCATGCACATACTAGATGAAACTTTATAATGGCTTTGAAGTGACTTTCCGGGCAACACACCATTGGAGTGTGTTAAGTGTCTAGCTAACATGACAACATGGAAATCACGACTTGTGGGGAAAGCTAGACAACCTCTGCAGAGTGTAAAATCTGATATATCAGCCGTGCTCACGGTTACGAGTATCAGCCGACCTAGCTTACGAATTTATGCCAACTATCAAGGAATTCCTAAGGTTTTGGGCGGAATGGGAATTGCTATTCTTTCTACTTCTCAAGGTATAATGTAAAAAAAAATCCTGGATCCTTCCACTTAGATGAAAAGGAATTTTTCCAATAGAGCCGTGGAATCCCCGAGCGGTTGCACGGCGAGCCCATGCGAAGGGTTTGGTTAAGATATGCCAAATTCCGCCAAGTATACAAATGGGTTTTTGTCTCTAGCATGACCATTTGAGAAAATGTGGAGGAAAGTAGGGGAAATGGCCGATACTACTGGAAGAATTCCTCTTAGTTTCCACCGCCTGTCCAGGGTTGAGCCCTGGGATTAAACATCTTCTGGAACCTTTCTGGAACAAATCCACTTTTCTAGGAAGATGGAACATTTTGGGGTAATGTACCCAGGGTTTTTTCGGAAACAACTCAATTTACAGATCCAAAATGAAAAAAAAGAAAGCATTGCCTTCTTTCCTATATCTTGTATTTATCGTACTTTTACCCTGCTGCGGAATCTTCTACTGGTACATGGACAACTGTTTGGACTGATGGACTTACCAGTCTTGATCGTTACAAAGGATGATGCTATCACATCGAGCCCGTTCCTGGGGACGGCCCTATTGTTCCGATGGAGAGAAGAACCTATAATTAGCTTTTCGGGAAATTTCCAAACGAACAATTCAACTCGAAAAAGCTCGGCTTCGATTACAGAAAGTCGAACTAGAAGCAGATGAGTATCGAATGAATGGATACTCTGAGATAGAACGAGAAAAAGAAAATTTGATTAATGCTACTTCTATTAGTTTGGAACAATTAGAAAAGTCTAAAAACGAAACCCTTTATTTTGAAAAACAAAGGGCAATCGATCCAATCCCGTGGCTGATGAAGTATTGAACCTTTATTTTCTTTTTCTAATATCCATGCAATAGTCAGGAATTCTTGACGGTATCTAGCTGGAACAACCTGTTCTTCCTGAATACCCTGATTCAAGGACAAAGAATTTCCTGCTGCTATCATATAATATTCATCTCTATTTGGTGATAAATAAACCACCTGTCTCTCTTTTTTTTCTTTTTCTTTCTCAAATATTTCATAAAACGGACTCTCATAAAGGGCTTCGACAAGGGGTTTTATTCGTTCTTTGAGCAAAAAGATAAAGATCGGATAGATTCGAACCGCAATTGCAAAGGTAATAACTACTATGCCAGCCCAAATCATGATCTTCATTTCCATACTTCTGTCGCTCCATCCCCGTATGGGTGGAGAACCCGTCGCTGTCTCGGCTGTGCTACATTCAAGATGCCTTGGTGGTGAAATGGTAGACACGTACATGATTAGTGGGTTATGGTTATGGGTTGTGGTTATAGGTTTGGTTGCGGTATTGGATATAGTACAGGGAGTACTAGACAGTTATGGTATGCAAGATGGGGAGCCTTATATGCTGGGTATTAGACTTTATGGGTTACATTCACTTAATAATTGTTTAATGCTTTTGAGTTTAAATATGTTTTTATTACTCGCATTTACGCAAATATACCATGCATTAACCTATTCTTGATATAAGCCTGCATATCATTCTCTTTTCCACACTTGATGAGTGCGTCATGTGCTCACACTTACTATTTTCCCTATGCCATGTGACATGTGTGGTGCTGCTCAGTGAGTGAAGATGTTGAAGATTATCAAGACGAGATTGTGATTTTCTAGGCGTGTGTCTCCCGGTCGATTGCGTACGGTGTTGTTGGGCACAAGTGCTTCTGTTCCGCTATAGATATGATCATAGAAGACAATATATGTCAATTGTTGTAAGAGTTTAACGTTTATTTCATAAAAGTATTACTTTTGTTACTTCACCTGTGACATCCTTATGTGTGTTGAACATCCTGGGCACACATAAGCCGCATCTGGTTTTGTCCGTTAAAATCAGGTGCGACAAGTGAGGCTGGAGAACCATGATACATCTTCGGTCATATGGCATGAACAACCGGAATCAATAAGCCACTTGTCCTCCAAACCTCCGCCTACCAGGTACATGCGAGAAGAGTTGTAGGTGGATGGCTTAGTACTAAGGTTAGTCATAAACTTCTTGTGAATCCAGTACTAGGTCATCCGCCCTGAGGTAGTAAAAGCAGGTTTATGCAAATCAATCCTAGCACTAGCCTGCTAGGGGCGAGTACCACGTTGAGGAGTGCATGGTCCGCCAAAGCGCTATGAATCAAAGCCTCTTACCCGTGAACAAAAACCATATGAGTTATGGTAGGATCCATGCCAGGCACGACCTCTAGGAAGAGACTGAAAGGCGCTAGGGACTCATGAGTAGAAGCGAGAAAAAGGCTCGTGTATACCAACAAAGGGGCAGTATATGTCCTAGGTGCTCCACTCCCACTCACGTCGCTCATCTCTCCTACGACGAAAGTAGAACCCAACCAAGTGACCCCCTCTATGACAGTAGGTGCAGTGGTAGCATCTCTCGGGAACTCGACTACCAGTCACTCGGCACTCTCTCATAGGCTCTCATCTTAGGCTATAGAGTTCTCTTGGGTTGTGATGCGAGCTTCTTCTTTGTGGGTTGTGGAATGGGTTTCTTGATGGTTTGTGGTGTGGTATAGATTTTGGACTTCTCAGCTTCTAGGGTAGTAGGAGTGGTAAACACAGTTTTACTCTCCCTATTGTAAGCCACCCTCTCAAAACCCAACTCAAGAGTCAAACCCGCCTTGTCAGCATACATCTTGGTCTTAGCCAAGATCAAGTTCATTTTGCCTTTGCCCTCTGAGCATTTCTCCATTAGAAAAATTAGATACTCATTCTTGATCAAAAGCTTCTCAACTTGCCCGTAACCCAGCTACGTTTGTCCTGAAAGATGGTGTAGGTGGAACAATTTGGCTGCACATCTTTTGAACTCCCAGCACTCTCCAATTTAGATTCCAACTCCTTAATATGCTTGGCTTTCAGTTCAACATCCTTTGAAAGCAAAGGGTAATTCTTGCAACTACCTAAGAGAGTGGACCTAGACGCCACCTCAAGAGACTTCTTCTCAGCAGTCTCAAGTCGACTGGTAACTTGAGCAGGTAAAGCCTGAAGCTCAGCAAGTTCTGTCATAACCACTAAACAACTCTCACACTCCTCATCATCACTCCTAGACCTGCAATGCAAGCTTAGAAGAAACAAACTCATACTTAGACCTAAGTTCTTTCAACTCACGCACAACTTTCTCAAGTAACCTATCCTAGCTCATGAGAGCATTATTTAAGGTATCAACTTGGATGAAAGTTGATCGTAGGAAGGTAATACTTTGGAGGGATCAAGCTCGGAGTCACTGTCGTTGTTGTCATCCACCATGAAGCAATGGTCGGGGAGGTAGAGCTACCATGACGCTATAGAAGCCGTCTTGGCTGTCTTCTTGGCCATCTTGTCATGGTTCTTCTTAAAGAAGGGCTTCTTATTTTTCTTCTTGCTTGTCATAGTCATGGTCACGGTCTTCCTTCTTCTTAAGCTTGGGGTAGTCCGCCTTGAAGTGGGTAGTGTCATCATACTCAAAGCAGTCACTGGAACTATCCCTCCTTCGCTTTCAGCAATTGTTGTAGAAGCGCGTGAGTTTCTTCACGATCAGTGCAAGATCCTCATTATCAAGCACATCCACATACTCCTCTGTGATAGAGAGACCAAGGAAGACAAAGCAAAACCACCAGATAAAGTGTTACAACAAGAAACACCAACTCCAAGCTGGTTGCCACCGCTAGGTCTGGAAACCAACATCATGTTCTGAGATAGGGGTTTTCCGAGACCAATCCAAACCATCTTGGCTATCCCGGTGGACTTGAGCTTACTGAAGAGTTCATCACAAGTTAACGTGTCATAACTTGATGACTCTTCAATGCTTGAGATCTTCACTTCATATATGCTATGATCCAGAGCATAGTGAAGATTGATTGCTCTCTCATGGTCAGATCAGGACAAAACACAAGTTGATTGAAGATTGCTAACAATTCCGTCAAAGCGAGCAAACATGGCATCCAAAGACTCTCCGAGTCCTTACACAAATATTTGATATTCTTGGTTGTATGTGCTTTGGCGTCTGGCCTTAATCTGATTAGTGCCTTCATGAAAGACACTCAGAGTAGTCCAGATCTCCCAGGTAGTACGGAGGTGCTAAACCCTGTCAAACTCATTCTGACTCAGGCTTGTGAATAAAATATTTCTGGCCATATTGTTGGCCTCATACTGTTCAATTTGAACCTGAGTCTTGCGAGCAGCAGATATCTCGTAGTTGGAATCAACTACCTCCCAAATTGCACTTGGCTTAAAAGATAAGCCTCCATACGCACCTTCTAGTAAGAAAAATCATGGCCATCAGACAGCAGAATCTTCCCACTTCTCTCCATGTCGCCTACGAATCACAAAGCCAGTTAAAATTAACAAGTGATCAAACCGGCTCTAATATTAATTGTAGGATCAAGAGTGGCGACTAGAGAGGAGTGAATAGGCATCTCAATAATTTCTTGAGAAATAGATGGCCCTCTCCTATTTTTAATCACCCAACGCACCTCAAACCCTGAGCAAAAGAAAAATACTCAGTGAGACAAAGCAAGATGGAAAGTTTCAAGGCAATATGATTTCATAGATGGAATATGAGCCATAGATTCCATTTAAAATCATTCTATGTGCCTTTGTGCCTAAAAGCTCACAACTTTGAAGATGGACGAAACAGAGATAAGATCACCCGGCAAGTAAACTCTCCAAGTTGATAGTCTAAAGGCAAGAGAATTCAAGATCCTGTCACATATGCATGTGTATGTGAATTCTATGCCTCTAGCATCAGGGAAAACAACTCCTCAAGATGTTGAAATTTCAGCTCAAAAAAGAAAAATAAAAATCAACAAAAAAACACCAAGAACTTGCAAACTTGCAAGGGAACCAATAGAAAGAAACTAGGAGGAGTGGAGTTCAAGCATATGCAAAAACTTAAACTTCATTACTAAAAGAGGTCAGCCCTATTTTAGACAGATTACAAAGATTTATCTCTCAAAACTCTCACCTATTACATAGGCTAAGCACTCCTCTCCCCCACTCTAAAACCCTAGCACAAGGCTCTCATATGGATGTCTCGGGGGAGTCTTCCCAACTAGCCATACCCCTCTATTTATAACCTAGGAAAATTAACCCCTAAGTTTCTTTGACTGTTCCCAAAATACGTCTCTCTCGTAGTACACTCCTACCTACCATTGAGGGTATTTTGGTTCATTTTTTCCTCTATCCATCAGACGATCATGGTGCCTTCATGACTTAGCTTCGCCTCGACACAAGCTTCGTGATGATGCCACGTGGACCTCCAGTCCTCCCACGGTTTTGAGGCCAAACTGCAAAACCCTAGCACGCTACTCAAATTGTGACTAGCCGTCACTTGCTTCCACCTAAAACAAGTGCTTCGATGATGATGCATGTCCTCTGTAACACCCTGATTTTTAGATTTCTTAAATTTCTAAAATTTTCCAAAATTATTGAATAGCTTCAACAGTAGTATAGATTTAAAACCTATTTTCTTAATCAATCAATCAATATAGGTTATTATTTTGTGTGCATTGCATGCGTAGTATTGTTAGGAGCCAGGTAAATGCATTAGAGTTCTTTTTCTTTTTCCTTCTCTTTGGTGTTTTGAGTGAAAAATATTTTGAAATGATTTTTACAAAACTCAGTAGTGAATAAGTTAAGGATCTTAACGGTTGGAATTCAAAGTCTTTGAATTCATCATCTATTCAATCCTTGATCATGTGTGATCCTTCTCCAGGTCAATTCGAATTTTATCCAAATCCTTGTTTAAAGTCAATCTCTCCACTTTCAAAAAATTCTACCCAAATCCAAATCCAAATTCCTTATCTACTCCTATTCTTGTTCAACCTCATTTTTCGTTTCTCTTAAATTCACTCCAAACTCAATTCAAATTCAAACCCTACTCAAATTTCTCTGCAAAAGTTTCTTTTCTAAACCCTAGATATACCTAAAGTGTATTTGGGTTCCATCTTTCTCAAGTCAAAACCATTAGACAAGTCATCTAGAAGGCCCAACACAAAGGATCCATGAAATCTGCAAATTTTTGTGGAGTCCTGGATAGCCTCATCTTCTCATGAAGTTTCGTAGTTCAAAACGGCCTCAAATGCAAATCTTGACAATACCAAAGTTGTAGGTCTCGTAGAGAGCTTCGATTTGAATCTATGGAAGTCCCCTTTTAGATAATGGAACTAAGAGTTATGGCCCCCGAAATCAGTGCTGCGCAGATAAGTCCGAGTTCAAACAGTTTATCTTGTGGTGCCTTTTTGGAAATCAAGATGGCGTTTTCAGAAGTTCTAATGAGTACCAAAATTATATATCGTTTTGAGTACTATAATTTAGAGTCAAGAAACGTGCAATTTAGTGTCTGGATGATGGAGATATCATCTTCAGAATAGAGAGCTGTGAAAAAGGAAACCGTAACCGACTCGAACTCGAATCCGTTTCGTGTTCGGCTTGGACTCCACCTCAACCAGCCACCCCTAGCCCTACAAATATGAGTTGCATGCCCTCTCCTACCCCTATTCCATGACACCAAACTCTAGAAGTCACTGCTGCCCTGTCCGTGCACTGTCGTTCATCGGAGCCATCGTCACCGCCGCCCGTGATGCGCTACCTCGTTGTCTTCTCCGCGAATCCTCCTTCCTCGACCATCAAAGCATGGTGAGGACCCATTCTTCTCCTCCCTTACTACGGTTATGATGTGCAAGGTGGGGAGCCTTTATGCTGGGTGTTGGATTGTGTGGGTTCACTTAATAATTGTTTAATGCTTTTTGAGTCAAATATGTTTTCATTACTCGCATTTACGCAAATATACCATGTGTTAGCCTATTCTTGATATAAGCCTGCATATCATTAATCTTTCCCACATTTGCTGAGCGTGTCATGTGCTCACACTTGCTATTATCCCTATGCCATGCGACATGTGTGCTGCTGCTAAGTGAGTGAATATGTTGAAGACTATCAAGATGAGGATGTGACGTTCTAGGCGCGTGTCTCTCGGTCGGTTGTCTGCGGTGTTGTTGGTCACCAGTGCTTCCGTTCCGCTGCAGATATTTTCATAGAAGACAATATATGTCAATTGTTGTAAGAGTTTAACGTTTGTTTAATAAAAGTATTACTTTTGTTACTTCACCTGTGACGTCCTTATATGTTGAACATCTTGGGCACACATAAGATGCATCTGGTTTTGGCCGTTAAAATCGGGTGTGACATCCTCCGTCTTGCGATCTTGACTGCCGATAAGTCTCTCCCGCTCTTGATCCCTCGGCCCACCTTGTTACTTGCACATACATCCCCTTCACTTGACTTTTTCAATATACCGTCTTCATCAACCTTCATCCCTTGCCTTACTTGACCTCCATGTGTACCGCAAGGATCATCCTTGACTCCGTCTGGCCTCCTTGATCATCTGGCACTAAGCACCACGCTTAGCCCCGATCACCCGTCGTCGACCGCCAAGTTGCATCCACCACCTGCACACCATGAGAACCGCAAACATGTATATCCAGAACCATATAACATCATCATATATTAGTCTAAATCAAAATCAAGTTGAAAAAGATCAGACATAACAAAAATGTGAACACCGAATAGCTCGGCATTCACACCAGTGCAACACCGGACCATCCGGTCAGTAAAACTCCACTGGAACCTGGTTTGCATTCCTCTCTAGAAAAATTAGTCCGCTGATCACAAAATCCCAACACTGGACAATCCAGTGAACACCTCAACATTTGCCTTAGAACTAAAAAGCTCCGATGATACTCTCCGGTGTTCACACGCCCATCACTGGACCATCTAGAAAAATTAGTCCGCTGTTCACTCTCACCCACACCGGACCTTTTGGTGAACGAATTTTTCTCTGCTTCTATACTAAAAAGCTCCAGTGCTCACATCTGCCACACACCGGACTATCCGGTTTAGTCAAAAACCCTCACACAAGACTATCAGGTGAGTGTAAGCTTTCTGCACTGAGACAACGATACAAACTCCAATTCTTTTCAACTTTGGTTAGACAAAATCAATTTTGCAGTATATAACCATGCATATGCTAACCAACAAAAACCACACAACATCAATCACTCATCACACAAGATAAACCAAAGCACATCTCAACTTGATTTCTCACATAAGAAAGATGAGTTCTTCGAGAACATTGGAGTTGGATTAGGAAGAATTTCTTCATCAGAGAAATAAGTGAATTCATGGGAAACATGAGGTGGTTCCCATTCAGAACCTGAATTTTGCTCTGTTTGGACCGTTATTACTCAACACATCATTGTACGAGCTTGTGGTATTTCTTTTTCTGACTGTTTAGCTCTTCCTTCATCATTTATTGACCGATTGTGATCATCTTGCTTTGTAGGCACACCTTCTGATCATTCTGATCACCTGAAGGAGCCCCTGTTTCTAATGCAGATCCCTAAGGAGTCCCATGAAGGACCTGTTTAGGATATTCCACTCCAGCCTCTATTGGTTGGACCTTTCGAGGCTTAGGGGCCAAGCAGTCTATTAAGGAATTATATCTCTGATTTCTTGACAGGTTTAGAAAAACCTGAGGCATGGCACACTCATTGTCTGTGTAGATTTTTCCATTGGCTTTAACACAAACCTGCACATGACTTAACACAATATCTTGTAATTCCCGGTACAGTGCCCCGTGATTCCTTCTATGCCTTTGACGCTTCTGCTGGTTAATAGCTGCATAGCGACTTCTTGATGATGTGGGAGGAGCATTGCGCCTCGACATGGTGCCGTCGACATGCTATCATATCCCCTTGAAAATTGCCCAGTTTGCTGCTTCGGTGCATCATGTCCTCTATAAGAACCCCTAACATGCCATTGAGGTTTGTAGTCCCTCGTGGCAACAGAATGATAGGGACAAGACCGATAATTCCTCTGCGAAGGCATTGAGATGTGCCCCTGATAATTATCAGATGGCACCTGAAACTCACGTGGGGCATCCAGACTTGCCGTGGTCGTTGATTATGGAATCTTGACCTGCCCCTGTAGGAGGATGGACCCAGCATGTCCTGGTTTTGAAGTTGTCGCTCCATCCCACTAATCTGATTTTGTAATTGCTCTAGCTGGTGTTAAAGTTCACCAGCTCTAGGAGCCGGTGCCTCATTTGACAAGAAGCAAACCTGTTATTATTTTGGACATTAAAATTATCTCTCTCATAAATATGGAGGCAATTCCCCAATGTCTGGTGCTGCTGACAGTTGTCGATTTTGGGAATCAATTTCAGATTTACACTTTGCATTCTAATGGTTCGCTTCTAGAACTCATCCATGATCGTCCTCCTAACAAGTTCCTTTGCTTGTTGCCTCTGTGGAGCCCCTTCTTTGGAGAAATAACATAAGGCTCACTTATAGGATCTGTACGCTGAGATACACGATACCTATTGATGGGATTGGCATGCTGGGACACAGTGCGTTTAGTGATGGAGTCATCATGACACTGATTCATTTGCAATCTTTTGATGACATAATATTTTCATCAATACGAACTCTCAATTGTGCTTGGAGCTTCTTCACCTGTTGCATCTTTCTTCGATAGTTACGATGAGCATTTTTGTTTTTGGAGATTTGGGCTTGAGTAGCTTTTATCATTAAATGGCAGCTAATTTTCCCAAGTCCTTGCAGGAGTTTAACCTCCGTGCGACGGACAGATGATACGGAAATCTGTTCTTCAGGCGAGGAAGTGACCTGTAAAAGAAAGGTGGGCTGGACCTCACCATAAGCATTCTCAACTTTTTCCTGCACTTTCTGAATTTCAGAGCTCTTCAATGTGTTCCTAGCATCGCTCATGAGTGATTGGTACTCGTTTCTAGCTGCTGCAGTCCTGCGCTTAAGAATCTTCCTTGAAATCGGCTGCTGTGAAGAATTCTCCACCTGGTAAACGTATGTCTTGGACCCAATGCTTGACACCACCACAGGCGGCAATGAGCCAAACTGAAGTACGACGGGCTCCCTCTGGTTCAAAATATCACCCTGGGAGGTGTTGGCGAAGGTCTCCCCTGCACGAGAAGCAAAGTAGGTCCAGGACAAGAGACGAGTGCGACGATCGATGATGCGCAGCAAAGATGGGAGGAGACTCATGTCCCACTAGCCACTGGGTATGCCATTTGTTTTCTGTGAGAAATATTCAAACTCTATGTATGGCAGAATTGAGTGTGGACGTGCCAATATACTATTATATACAAATATATAAATGAAACATACATAAACACAAACCAAATAGGAAACTTGTATTCTATATTCATCCTTGAGAATTTACAAGTCTCCTCTTTTTACATATATATATCCCTATACAGCACCGGAACCTTAATACACAGACGATTCCATAGTTCTTGAGTCCTAGAACCTCATAAGAACTCTAGTTAATTATATTCACAAGTTAAGCTAACAGAATACCTCCAATTAAGCTATATCAAACGTCATCAACCTCAAGCCTCATTTCCTATACTCCATAGATGTATGTTGTGTTATATGAGATTAAAAAAAATGCTAGGCTCATCACTCTGGTGAGCAAAACTTGAGGGCCATATCCAATCATGCACAGATTTCAAGCTCAAAGCTCAAATTTGCTCGCCCACAAAGATCAAGATAGAGTAAGGTTTTCCGACTTCGTCGGTCTCGGAAGAAAATATGATTGGTTTGCTCAGCCTCTTTGGCCACGCACAACCGATGAGTAATTACATGTGATACTTTCAGCCAAATTTCCGGCATTACTGAATATGGCTTTACATCTGACTTGCTATGCTCTCACTTAATACAACTCAGTGAGGCTATATTTGGCACCAATTACACCAACAAGCCATTCTTTAATCAGGCATCTCATTTGGTTTCTTTCCTCATAGCAGCACATACGCGCAGAATCACATAGCAAGCTCTTTCAGATCAACATATGTTCCTTGAAACCTACGCCCGTTCTTATGGCGCTTCTTTGTACCGTGATCATCATGTCAAAATAGTTTATTAGTGACGGATAATAGTTTTTATTAATAATAAGTAAAATCTTTGTCACTCCAAACGCATTACTAATATGAATACATTAGTGACAGGTCTAGATCTAGTTGACGGATCTGGATTCAGACCCGTCACTAATGGCTATACATCAGTGATGCGTTTTAAAAACAAAAAATAAATCGCACTCGACGAACAAACCCTCGTAGTCACCGTGGCTCCTGTGGTTGCTCTCACTCGAATCGTGCAAATTACGCGCTCATGCATTTTTTGGAATTCGAACCAACGACCTTCCTCCTCGTACGAAGCGTACTTACCATCCCAACTCATAGTTTTACCTAATGAATATATCGAAATTTGTTCTTTTGACCTCTCCTGCTTAAATATTTGGACGATTATTTGGACATTTAGATGACTTTAAATGATAATGTTGTCAACTACAAAGTTGTACATCTCGTCGAGTTCTACAATGTTATAAAGTTTGTCTCCATCTGATTCCGTATGAAAAAGTTTGATTCAATTCGTGCAATGTTTAGTAAAACAGCCA
This sequence comes from Phragmites australis, assembly GCF_958298935.1. Lineage (NCBI taxonomy): Eukaryota > Viridiplantae > Streptophyta > Magnoliopsida > Poales > Poaceae > Phragmites > Phragmites australis. The sequence continues at coordinate 15,006,273 of NC_084941.1, read as the reverse complement.
TATCTTTTGCATATGGAGTCTGATTTCAATATTTGACCTCTACTTTCGAGGCTAAAGAGGAGGTGCATCCAAAAAAATACAAGTGTTTCCGCATGTACCTTTCTTGACCCCAAAGAAGGCTCAAAAGACCCTCGATAGGACCTCTGAAATTTTTAATCGAAAATTGACTTTCTCCAATTTACTTGAAATTTTTTAGAGATATAGTGCTACATCTGAAAGCTAGTGGTGCGTAGACGTTTTATCAATCCAAGTTACTAAACTCACAATGATTTTTTTTAATTTACAGTTTTCAACTTTGTGGCGCTATGTGTGGCTTTTTCAATGGTTTCCTTTTATAGTCTTTAGATATTTATTTTTGCATCTATATAGCTTAAAATAAAAAAAATTGATCAACTACAAAGTTGTAGATCTCATAAAGAGATATAGTTTTTATATAAAGTTTGTCTTCATCCGACCTTGTATGAAAATGTTATGAATTTCCAAAATTAGCCACATTCAATCATCAGTGATGGGTTATAGTTATGACTTTCACATTAGTGATGGGTTATATTTGTCACCCGTTATTAATGATTGGTTGGATCTCTAGCACTTCTATGAGGATAACTGGTTACAAGAAGTAATGACTAGTTTGAGGTTGCCTGCTGGTCGAGAGGTTATCTCGACCGGTCCAAGAATAGCACATTAGTGATGGGTCATACTAATGATCTTTCACATTGTGACGTTATAGCTATCATCAATCACTAATGATTTTCACATCTTGACCAGTCCAAAGAAGTAATGACTATTCAAAAGAAGTAATGGCCGGTCTAAGGATAACTGGTCGGGAGGCTAACATTAGTGACATGTTATAATTAGCATCCGTCACTAATGACTTTTAGAGGATTTTGGGATATTTTAAGAGGAATGTATTTATATCACTCATTAGTGACTGGTGATAAGGACACTCGTCACTAATGATAGAGCTATTAGATGGGTCTTTAATGAGTGGCCCCGGAAGTGAACCATCTGAGGCTACATTTAGTGATGTGTGTCCTGTCTACCGGTCACTAATGAGTACATTATTAGTAACGGGTTTTAAGGTAACCTGTCACTACTATCTTTAGTGATATTGGTAGGTTATTCCCTCATTGTTACTAATAACTCCTTATTAGTGATGGGTTTTGATCGGGTACCTACCTGAGCCACATATTAGTGATGGATCGTCATTGGACCCGTCACTAATAAAACATTAGTAACGGTTCGTGAGAAACCATCAATAACGTTGTATGTTATATGTTTATTTCTTATGTAGTGGACCTGTATTCTCAAAAGGGTATTACATGTAAAGCAAGCTCTCATATATGGCGCTAAATAATCCATCTCTAACCCCTGTGTTTGTTTTATGCCATGCGAGGAGCATCAAGGATACTTATACTGCAATGTATCTCCTGTTATTTGCTTTATACGAGTTGGCCCGTAGAGCATGCATGCTGCCGCTATGAAACTCGTAGGCACTTGCTAGCCCGTAATACTTGTGTGGGCTGTTGACAGGGCGTCATAACCCCTAGTTTTAGATTGTCTACACATGTAATGTGCGTGAGTGCAGTGTGTTTGTAGACCAGTCATAACTTGTAGTATGCAAAACGCATAAGTGCCGCTGTGACGCCATAGCCTTTCATGTATCACCCTGTACCTGTAGTGCGCATAGCGCTGCCATTAAAATGGCATAAATCTTCTAAGGAGGAGACTCAAGCTTGGAGATAAAGTTTAAGAGAAAGGAACACCATGAATGTATTGATGGTAGGAAAAATGGATCGATTTGGGGGGAAGTATCATAGGTTCGCTGTGATGCGTGTTCTGTGTGCGTCCAGCCCTCTTCCTGCCCAGAGGACCATGGTCTCCTATTTATAGGGCCATGCGTAGCTTGGCGTACAAGTTATCATAATGTACAAATATCCGGGATCCGACCAAATTATTAAGCCTTATCCCGAATGACTACCTTCTATCATGTCGGGAGATAAATATCCACCGTGGTAATTATCGTGGTGCCTGCCCCCTAAGAGTTCTCAGCCATCCAATTGCTGTACTAGTTGCCAGCTATCCAGTTTCATTTAGCGAGCCGGTTGCCAATTGTAGCTTGGTGCCGCACTGTCAGAGGTGTCAGGATAGCCCTCATCACGCTGAGATGTCAGAGTGGTGTCTATTCAGCCTGGGCCTTTAATGCCGGTCACTTCCTTGCAGGCAAAGCATGACCGGCGCTCCCCTCTCGGCAGATCTTCCCAGGGCCTGCTGACTCACCTCGCTACCTTCGGGAAGGTGGCCTGATCATCCCGAGGCAGGAGGCCTCGGGAGGCATAGAACAAGGAGGTGAAGATGTTGGGAAGCAGGACCCTGGAGGGCTAGGGCTTAGGGAGGCTGAAGCTTCAAAGGACCGAGGCTTCGGGAGGCCATCTTTCGGAAGGCTTCGGGAGGTCAAACCGGTGAAGCCAAGGGAGGGTTTCGTAGGTGCAAAGGGTACCGTGGAAGGATCTGATGATATTGGAGATAGAGCTTTTAATAGAGGGTTAGAAGATCAAGGCTCCGGAGGGACCTGGATGGTGATCGTCGACCGTTATCCTCAGGTTGGTTTATTTTCCCCCCAACAATCCACGATACCGAGGACAAGGCACCTTTTCCCTACGTTCAATCTGGAAGAGAAAGAGAGAGCAAACGGAGTAATCTCAACCTGGGTTAGCATCAAAGGTAGGAGCCATCGGGTTGATGATGGAGTGTTTGATGGCGATGACTCAATCGACGAGGCCGCCAACCGTTGAAGGAACTCTGGCCTGGATCAGCTAAGGATCACAGTGTTGCAAGCAGGAGGATGGAGACGGCTCATGTGTATGGCGGTAGGGTAGTGGCGGAGTAGTTGGATCTTGTTAGGATAGGTAATCATGTCAGTCATCAAGTCTATAATAATGTAGTAGCAAAGCTAAAACGGGTTTAGCAAAACTCGATCAGGCTTATGCTTGGTCAGTATAATAGGTCAGTCAGTTAGCAGGATTAGTTGAGGGCATACCACATCCTCTAGACGTGGGATGGCAAGGTCAGTGAGTGGCTAAATGGTCGGGCAACTACTCCTTGTATTTCTCATCACATTTCCTTATTTAATGGGTCACGAAAATGCTGGCAAAGGCATCAAAGCCGGCACCAAAAACAGACTCAGGTTCTTCAGATTTCTGAATTTACTGTAATTATCTGATACAAATCTGAGTTTGGTCAGAGAGATGTTGAGAGCTCATGGGTGCGAGCGATTGCAGCGCGAGCTGATCCTCGGCTACAAAAAAAATTGGCATCAGAGCCAGATACTACACTTAGTGTAGAGATCCGGCAATGTTGAGCTTGTTTTCCAATCCCGTGTCGACGCTCTTCATCATCATCGTGTCCTAGGCCCCACGAGGTGGGCGAAGGTGGCACTAGAGGTTGTGACCTAGTGATCCCTTAGGTGGTGAAGGAAGTGGGTGGATCGGTGGCCTATCCAACACTCGCGAAGACGAACTACAGCGACTGGTATATCGTGATGAAAGTTATGCTGCAAGAAAGGGGACTCTGGGACGTAGTGTCTCTTGGGGGCATGGACTATCAGGAGGATTGAATGGCTTTGGAAGCCATCCTCCGAGCTGTACTCCCCCTCATGCTAGCCTCTCTTGCCAACAAGGAGAGTGCCAAGGTTGCGTGGGACACGATCAAAACTTCACAGCTGGGCAACGATCGTATGTGCAAGGCGAAGGTGCATAGCCTGCGCAAAGAATTCGAGAACATCTCCTTCAATGATGGTGAGTCAATTGATGATTTCACAATGAGACTTACTAGTCTTGCCAACAATTTGAGAATTATGGGTGATGACCATGAAGAAGAAGAAGAGTGGTTCAAAAATTCCTTTGTGTGGTGCCCCCAAAGTTCTCACTGACCGCGCTCTCGCTTGAGACTCTTCTCGATCTCAAGATGTTGAATGTGGAGGAACTCACAGGAAGGTTCAAGGCGGAGGAGGAGCATCACAACCTCGGTGGTAGGGCAAGCATGGGCCAATCGACTAGCAAGCTCCTACTGACCGAAGTGGAGTGGCTGGCATGGCAGAAGCACCAATAGGTGGGTGAGTCATCCAAATTGGGTCGTGCTGCTTGTGGATGCGGGAAACCATGGCTACGCAGGAAGGGCGACAATGCAGCACACGATGGCAAAGCTGTTGCGCGCGATCTATTGCATGATAAGTTCCGCAATTGTGGCCAATACGACCACTAGGCACATGACTACAGGAAGCCACGCCGAGTGAACAAGGAGGCAGTCAACTTCACTGAAGCACATGAAGACCAACCCGCATTGCTCATGGTGGAGCATTGCAAACTTCCTCGTACCAAGATTGAAGAATAGCAGCGAGTCTTCCTCAACAAGTCTAGGGTAATCCCGGTTGATGCTAGTTGTGACACTGGTACCTTGACACAGGTGCAAGCAACCACATGAAAGGCAATCGGTCGATGCTGATGGGCCTCGACGAAAGAGTGAAGGGGACAGTGAAGTTTAGTGATAGCTCCAGCATGGAGATTGAAGGCAAGGGAGCCGTGTTGTTTCGGTGCAAGAAGGATGAACACAGCGCGCTCACAGAGGTGTATATATATACCTCGTCTACGCAATAACATCATGAGCCTAGGACAGCTCAACGAAAATGGTTGTAAGATCACTGTTGAAGATGGGGAGTTGTGCATCTGGCGAAGGTCACACGTTCGAGCAATCAGATGTACACCGTGGGGCTCAATGTCACCGAGCCACATTGTCTACTGGCAAATAATAGCGACATGGTGCGGCGCTGGCACATGTGCTATGTCCACCTTCATTTTTGGGCACTATGTGATATGGCCACGAAGAAACTCGATGATGGCGTGCCATAGATTGATCAGGTGGATCAGTTTTGTGATGGGTGTGCACTCATCAAGCAACACCGAGCATCCTTCCCACAAGCCTCGACGTACAGGGCGAAGCACAACTTGGAGCTTGTCCATGGAGACCTATGCGGCCCAATCAATCCGGTGACACCAAGCGGAAACAAATACTTTCTGTTGATCATCGACGACTATAGCTACATCATGTGGGTCAACATGCTCCACAAGAAGGGATGAGGCGTTAGGACACTTTTGCAAGATCAAGGCACTCGCCAAGAACGAGCGCTCCATCAAGTTCAAGGTGTTCTGATCGAACTTTGGTGGAGAATTCAACTCCATCCAACTCAAGGAATAGTGCGATGAATACGGAATCAAACAATACACGATGGCGTTGTACACACCATAGCAGAATGGAGTTGTCAAGTTGAGGAACCGCACCATCGTGGAAATGGCATGAAGTCTGCTCAAGAGCATGCGCATTCCAGCCATGTCCTGGGCGGAGGTGATGAAGACAATGGTGCACATCCTATATCATTCACTAACGAGGAGCCTATAAGGGAAAATGCCTTATGAGGCGTGGCACTTGCTGCAGCCCAACGTGGGGTACTTTCAAACCTTCGGATGTGTCGCTCATGTGAAGACTGCAGGCCTCGTTATCACCAAGCTCACGAATCAATCGACATCGATGATCTTCGTTGGCTACAAGGATGGACTGAAGGGCTATCAAGTCTACAATCATAGGACACACAGGATGCACATCTCACGTGACATTTTATTTGAAGAAGAGAATGTGTGGGACTAGAGCACGGACAAGGAAACGAGATGCGCGGCGCAGATGACTCGTTGGGCATGTTCATAATGGACTACTACGAAGTGATGGGTGCTGAACCTGAGCACCCAAATGATGGCACATGGGTGAACACAGAGAGCACTAAAATGGCTAATACCAACACCGTAGGTGTATCTTCTCGAGGCTCTGAAACATGCACAGCAACACTGGGCATGACAGCTCTGAATGGGTCACGCCGCCGACTAGTGGATCACGAGATACTAAGGGTGTGCCACTACGCTAATGCAGCATTGACAACATCTATGACACAACCGAGACTTGCACATTCGAGCTGAGTGGCTTGTGCATGCTAGCTATAGAGGAACTGGCTAGTGTGGCACAAGCACTCAAGGAATCCTGCTGGAAGAAGGTGATGGAGGAAGAAATGCAATCCATCATCAAGAACTCGACCCGGGAATACTCCACTCTCCCGGCTGGACAGCACACCATCGGGTTGAAATGGGTGTTCAAGGTCAAGTAGCAAATCGTCCAACAAAAAGCTCGTTTGGTTGCAAAAGGGTATGCTCAAAGGCATGGGTTGACTTCGATGAAGTGTTCACACCGGTCGTGTGAATGGAAACGGTGCGCACTACTGGTGTTGGTGGGATCATCACATGGATGTAAAATCCGCATTCCTCAATGGAGAGCTCGCCGAAGAAGTCTATGTTGTGCAACTTCCAATGTCACACCCAGTTTAACGGATAAAACTAAGTGTGGCTTATGTGTGCTCAGGAAGTTTAACGCACATAAGGATGTCATAGGTGAAGTAACAAAAGCAATATTTTAAATTACAATTGTTTACTTCTTACAAAAAAAAACTTCACCTAAACAACTTTAATAACCAAACGATACCATCTAAGCGATGGTAGCGGGACGAAAGCATCGGCGACCAAGCACTCCACAAGCACCAACTGGAAGACACGCTCCTAGAACGCCAGGTTGTCATCTTGAAAATCTTCAAAATCTTCCACTGAGCAACATATGCATTATGGGAGATAGCAAGGGTGAGCATATGGAGTACTCAGCAAGTGTGGCAGAATAATGATATGTAGGATTACGACAAGAATAAACTAACACATAGTATATTTGTGTAAATGTGAGTAATGAAAAGATATTTAGACTCAAAAACCATTAAACAATCATTAACTTAATGTAACCCATACAGTCCAACACCCAGCATACAAGGCTCCCCCACCTTGTATACCATAACGGTCTAGTACTCCCTATACTATTACGAAAACCATAACCAAACACATAACCACAACCCACTAATCATATGAGGATCCAAGTCTCCTATAACCGTGGGCACATTTGTTATAACAATTTTTACACTCTGCAGAGGTTGTCCAGCTTTCCCCACGAGTCAGTGAATTCCATGTTGTCGTGTTTGCAAGACACTTAACACACGCCAGTGGAGTATCACCAACAAATCACTAAATGACATTTTCCGCTAATAAGAAACTAATCCAGTATGCATCTGCCCACTAGATTTCACTGCCAGGATTTACGCGAGTCCAACTCCTATCCAGAAGCCCCCTTTTGTACTAACACAACACACACTGGATAGACTCTAACTAGTATGTCACGCCTTACCCATATCACCCTCATGGTTGGTACGTTACTTCTTGGGTTGTCGCTCCACAAGCAGATCCTTACTTAGGTTACTTGAGCAAACATTAAACCAACATCATAACCATGACAAGCACCAAATCCACTTTGCTCAAGGCCTATAGTTCCATGTTGCTAGACCATTAACAATTTAACCACCATTGTTGCATATGTTCATTAGTCAATATGATAATACTTCCCAGTATCCCAAAAGAATGGCTAAGCAATCTACCCATTAAAAATAACTAACCATAAACCATATAGGTTCCAAGGGATGATAAGGAAAAATCTTGAGAAAAATCCTAACATAGGTGACTACCCATCATATTTACAGACATTGCATGCAATATTGTAAAACAAAACAGTTTAAATCATAAGTTCAAGATGATCAAGGACACTTGCCTTCTCCTTGCTGCTGCTCAGTGCACTCTTGCTCTTGGTCTTGACGTTCCTCAAATTGATCCAGGGCGTTGTTGACTAATTGCACAATTACCGGCAAAGCACACAAACAAAATATACTAAGAACAGAATACAAAACAAAGAACAACAAGATAAAACCTATCTAGAAAGATAGAACTCAGAGAAACGAATCTAACGGCGTAAAAATCGCTTAAAACAGAGCTACAACGAAAAAGATACACTAAAAACAAGACTAGGGTTTATTTTATAAAAGAAAATGACTAATTTGTAATTAAAAAAAAGTCTAGGGACCTTTTTGTATAAATAGAGGGACCTATATGTAATTTTGGAAAAGCTTAGGGACCTAAGTGTATAATGATAGGGCTCTTTTATAATTACAGAAAAGTTCATGGGCTAAATTGCAAAATTATCAATTTTTGGGAATTATTAGATTTATTTTTGTATTGAAAATCCTTGGATTATTGTGTGGCGGCTAACTGTGCAACACATGGCTGACACGTGTGCTGGGTGGATGAGTTGGCAGGTTAACAGGGCAGGTGAGGTGGTCGGGGCTGACTGGGATTATGGGATGACGCGTGGCAGCACTGGATTGGACACCGAAGGGGTATATAGGGGATCTAATCTAGTCCGTTGGTTTCAGATCTAATTGTGCACAGAGATCGGGCAGTCGGGGAAGAAGGGAAGCGGCGGCGCTGAAGGTTTTACGGTGGCAAAGTCACTGGAGCAGAGCAAGAATCTCGTAGCCGGCGTCGGGTCTCGACGGCGAGCGGCAGAATAGAACCACACGGGAACGTGTGTTGCCTCCTTGTCCTTGGAAAGACATCTTCCTTTTCTTCTCATCCAGCTAACGGCGTTTGTGTTCAACCACCAAAGCTTTGTTCACCATTGCTTGGAAATTGGGGAACTCTTGAGGAAGTAGGGCATACTCTATGCACTGAGCAACTTGTAGCTTCCTTTCTATATCTTTCATCCAATCATCTGCATCCATAGGCTCCACTGCATGACTGAAGACTGGGGGTTGAGTTCTTTTGAATTCTTCAAGTCTTGATGGTTGATGCGGTTGAGGAACATGATTTGGTTGTTGCTGCTACATCTGCACCATGGTTTGGGCTAAAGCTTGCAAGATCAGAGTCTGTATAGCCATCTGTTGTTCGAAAGTAATTGGAGGGGGCGGGGGTGGATTCTGGTTGCTGTTGTTCTCCTCGTGGGTATTGATGCTCCTCCTTGTGTTAACCATCTGATTAGGGTTGGAAACAGGGACATGAGTAGATAAGCGAGAATGGAAATGATTTAACTTAGGAAACACAACTATATTATATTATATAGATAATAAAGATGCGTCTATGGACAAGATGACAAAGCATTCCACAGCTCACATCGACACTCAAACAAAAGATCCACATCACACACTTAGCACCATAACAATTCTCACACTAGCAATATTATTATCCTTAACGATTACATCAATGCTCGACTCTAATGACGCTAAGACGATCTACTAAAAGACTATACTATTAGGACTCCTCTCTAGTGCGGGATCCTGAGGTGGAGGAATCAACTGATCCATCTTCATCTATGGCAGGGACATTGTGACAGATCCTCTTGCGCAGGGGTGAGTGAATAGATAGGTCTTCTTCTTCATCTTTAGATTCTTTTTGGTTGGCATCATGTTCATCCTCAAAAAGTGTAGTAACAAAAGCAAGGCATTGGCGAACATCTCCCAACTCCCATAAGGCGCAGCCTAGTTCATCTTCCATGGCCATAGTGAGCGGAACTTGTTCACGTAGCTTGGGGTTTTCTCCAAAGGGACGCTTCACAAACGGTTCATTACTTCCACGAGTTCTCCGGGGACAATATGCATAAGGAGAGTTGACCATCTTGCTATTGTATTGATCTCAAACACGGGATATGGCTTGACGAGCTGCATCCCAAACACCGGCAGTGAAGGTTGCTCTTGGGGCCATTGCTGAGTGAATGCCCACAACTCGACGAACATCCAGACCTTCATCTTGGCTTCGCTCATAATCATAGATAGCGACTTCGACCTTCCATTCTACATATCCAGAGTGTTGCTTCTTAACTCCACTGTAGACTGACTTCTGTGTATGTCCAAGTCCAGAAAGTATTCTCTACAGTAAACGAGGAAGGTGTCCAGCATGAAGACCATCACTCTCATAGACGTCGGGAACGGGGTCCATACTACGGAAAGTGGGGTCATCAATCTCCTCTTCGGTTGGAACACGTTGAAGAATGGGTAGACGTCCTCTGGTTGACTTGCGGGCGGTGAGCAGCTAGCAAACCATCTAAAAAGTAAGAGATGGGATATAAGAAATAACCTTATGGATAGCAAGAGACAAGTATGAGAACTAAAGAAAAGGCTCTAATGTGTTTAGACAAACTAGGAAAAACCTTAGGATGACCATTCTATCTAGGCTTGCAGTCCTACAGTCAATATGGCTCTGATACCACCTCTGTCACACTCGGTTTTAACGAACAAAACCAAGTGCGGTTTATGTGTGCCCAGGAAGTTTAACACACATAAAGACGTCATAGGTGAAGTAACAAAAGGAATACTTTAACTTATAATCGTTTACTTCTTACAAAAAGACTTTACCTAAATAACTTTAATAACTAAGTGACAGCATCTAAATGACGGCAGCGGGACAAAAGCATCGGCAACCAAGCACTCTACATGCGAGTAATGAAAAGATATTTAGACTCAAAAAACATTTAACAATCATTAAGTGGATGTAATCCGTACAGTCCAACAACCAGCATACAAGACTCCCCACCTTGCATACCATAACCATCTAGTACTCCCTATACTATAATCAAAACCATAACTAAACACATAACCACAACCTACTAATCACAACCCACTAATCATGTGTGGATCCAAGTCTCCCGTAACCGTAGGCATGGCTGTTATAATAGTTTTTACACTCTGCAGAGGTTGTTTAGCTTTCCCAACGAGTCAGTGAATTCCATGTTACCGTGTTTGCAAAACACTTAACACACACCAGTGGTGTGCCACCAAGAAATCACTAAATGATATTTTCCACTAATCAGAAACTAATCTAGTATGCCTCTGCCCACTAGGTTTCACTGCCAGGATTTACGCGAGTCCAACTCCTATCCAGAAGCTCCCTTTTGTACTGACACAACACACACTGGATAGACTCTAACTACTATATCACACCTTACCCATATCAGCCTCATGGTTGGTACATTACTTCTTGGGTTATCGCTCCATGAACCGGTCCTTACTTAGGTTACTTGAGCAAACACTAAACCAACATCATAACCATGACAACCACCAAATCCACTTTGCTCGAAGCCTAAGGTTCCATGTTGCTAGACCATTAACAATTTAACCACCATTGTTGCATGTGTTCATTAGTCAAGATGATAATACTTCCCAATATCCCAAAAGCAAGGCTAAGCAATCTACCCACTAAAAATACCTAACCATAAACCATCTAGGTTCCAAGGGATGATAAGAGAAAATCTAGGGAAAAACCCTAACATAGATGACTACCCATCATATTGATAGACACTACATGCAATATTGTAAAACAAAATAGTTTAAATCATAGGTTCAATATGATCAAGGACACTTACCTTCTCCTTGCTACTGCTCAGTGCACTCTTGCTCTTGGTCTTGATGTTCCTCAAATTGATCCGTGGCATTGTCAACCAATTGCACAATTACCGGCAAAGCACACAAATAAAATATACTAAGAATAGAAAACAAAACAAAAAGAAGAATAAGACAAAACCTATCCAGGAAAATAGAGCTCACAGAAATGAATCTAACGGTGTAAAAATCGCTTAAAACAGAGCTATGACAAAAAAGATACACTAAACACAAATTATGGTTTATTTTATAAAAGAAAATTACTAATTTGTAATTAATAGAAAGTCTTGGGACCTTTTATAAAAATAGAGAGACCCATATGTAATTTTGGAAAAGTTCAGGGACCTAATTGTAGAAAGATAGGGCTCTTTTTGTAATTACAAAAAGTTCAGGGGCTAAATCAAAAAATTACCAATTTTCTGGGAATTATTAGATTTATTTTGTATTGAAAATCCTTGGATTATTGTGTGGCCGCTAACTGTGCAACACATGGCTGACACGTGTGCTGGGTGGCTGAGTTGGTAGGCTGATAGGGCAGGTGAGGTGGCCGGGCCTGACTGGGTTTATGGGGTGATGCGTGGCAGCACTGGATTGGACACCGAAGGGGTATATAGGGGATATAATCTGGTATGCCGGTTTCAGATCTAACGGAGCACAGAGATCGGGTGGCTGGGGAAGAAGGGAAGCGGCGGCGCCGAAGGTTTCACGGCGGCAAAGTCACCAGAGCAGAGCGGGAACCTCGTCGCTGGTGTCGGGTCTCGACGGCAAGCAGCGAAATAGAACCACACATACACGGGAAACATGATTAAGACCTTACCTAGGGCAGGGCAGCGCGAGAAGAGAGCTAGCGACGTTGAGGAGTAGCAGAGGGCACGGGAGCTCGTCGTAGAGGGGTCTCTAGCGACCAAACATCTTTGGCGAGCGGCGGAGAAGCTTCAGCGGCGGCAAGTGCTTCGAAAGGAGGCTACGACCGAGGCTCAGTGGTACCAGAACAGCGAGCACGACCGAGGTGGCGAGATTGGCGGTGGCGAATTGGGCGCTATCTTGGTAACTTCTTGGATGGGATTTGTCCGGGAGGGACAGGCTACCTATACAGGGGCTCGGGAGATCTCGGGGAAGCTTAGGACTCCCTTGTAGCGGCGAAATCGAACTCGGACGGCGCGACGGCGGTGGAGTCCTCTTCGGAGACGACGAGTCTAACTAGAGGGTCCCACCTGTCAGTGACTCCAGCGAAAGCATCAACCAGGCAGGCGTCTTCACAGGAGTGCGGGAGCGTCGTGCAGCTGATAGGTCGGCTCGGCACGAGGGTGCGGCCTAGCAGAGCGGTAGGGTGAGGAGAGCGGGCTGGCGTGGGATGACGGGCCGAAAGGGAGAGGAGGCGGCCCAAGAGGAGGTTTAACCTTTTTATTTTTTTGAGTTTCTAAATTCATTTGAAGTTTGAATTTGAAGCAAATTCAACTCAAACAAGGACTACACCACACAAAGAAAAACCCTACATGCCTAAGGACTGCATGGATGCACATATTCAAATATTTCCTATGTCCATTTGGATTTTCTTTTAGAAAATAGATTTAGCCTTTTGAAAATTAGTTTAACCTAAGTAAAATCTAGCAAACTTTAATGAATTGGCAAATAATGAAAATTAGGGTGTTACATCCAGGCTTCATCGACCATGACCGGGAGAATCTATTGTTGAAGTTGAACAAGGAACTGTACAGTCTGCGTCAGGCACCTCAAGCATGGAATGTGAAGCTCGATGAAACTCTACAGTCCCTCGGCTTTAAGCACAACGCTCTGGAACACACAGTGTACATAAGGGAGAAGGATGGAGAACTGCTGCTTGTGGGCGTGTATATGGATGATCTAGTCATCACCGGCTCTAGCAGTGCTGCTATTAGCGAGTTCAAGGAACAAATGAAGGCCATGCTCAGCATGAGTGATCTCGGGCTCTCGACTTAATATCTTGGTTAGGAGGTATGTCAAGGAGCTAACGGGATTTCGGTGTGCCAGAGGAGTTATGCAATGAAGATTGTTGAAATGGCCGGTTTGACCGGCTGTAATCCCTGCACAACACCGATAGAAAGCAGACTGAATCTGTCGAAGGTAGATGGAGGTGGCACGGTGGATTCCACATAGTATCAGGGTCTCATTGGGAGCATGCGTTATCTACTGAACACACAGCCACACATTGCATATGCGGTCGATGTGATATATATGGAGACACCATCACAGCAGCACATGGTGGTGGTGAAGCGTGTGTTGAGGTATGTGAGCGGCACAGCAAGCTATGGATGTCTATACAAGCATCAAGATGTCACTGAACTCAAGGTGCGGGGTTACTCAGACAGCAACTTTGCCGGTGACACTGATGACCGCAGGAGCACATTAGGCATGGTATTCTACATTGGTGATAGCCTGATTGCGTGGGGATCACAGAAGCAAAGGACTGTGACCTTGTCCTCGTGTGAAGCCAAATATGTTGCAGCAGCTTCAGCAGCTTGTCAGGCAATAGGACTTGGTAATTTAATCAGAGATTTGTTGGGTGAGGAACCAAGGAAGATTAAGCTGCTGATGGGTAACAAATCGACAATAGCACTAAGCAAGAACCCAGTTCATCATGCTCGTAGCAAGCACATTGATACCTGTTTTCATTACATTCGGGAATGTGTGGATAATGGAAGGATTGAACTGGATCATATTGAAACTGAAGACCAACTTGCAGACATTCTAACAAAATCCCTTGGGCGTCTGAAGTTCATAGAGCTGCGAGAAAGGATGGGCATGAAAGAAATCAAGAACCAGAGCCATGATTAGGGGGGTGATTTGTTTGGATAGGTAATCATGTCAGTCATCGAGTCTGTAATAATGTAGCAGCAAAGCTCAAACGGGTTTGGCAAAACTCGGTCAGGCTTGTGCTTGGTCAGTAGAATAGGTTAGTCAGTTAGCAGGATTAGTTGAGGGCATGCCGCATCCTCTAGACGTGGGATGGCACGGTCAGTGAGTGGCTAAATTGTTGCCAGTCGGGCAACTACTCCTTATATTTCTCATCGCATTTGCTTATTTAATGGATCATGAAACTGCTGGCAAAGGCATCAAAGCCGGCACCAAAAACAGCCTCAAGTTCTTCAGAGTTCTGAATTTACTGTAGTTGTCCGATACACATCTAGAGTTTCGGCAGAGAGAGGTTGAGAGCTCGTGGATGCGAGCGATCCTTGGCTGCAACAACAGATCCCCGCCCCCCCCCTCCTCCCGGCAGCAGGGAGACGTCGGGTTTTATATATCGAGGACTAGGGCCAGGGTGAAGTACGATTGGAAAACCAGCGCCGCCACAGCAGTCGTTGCGCCTACGACCCTGGGTGCCTGTTCCAAACAAGTCCGAAACGAGAAGCTGTTATCCCGGCGGGCCGACCGCGTATTCTTACCGCATATGTATTCACGTTGAACGACTACCATGAAAAGTTGACTGAGTAACAAGCCCTGTTGACATGTAGAATTGAAGCATGCTGTTGGAAGCTACCCCTTCTGCATTAAGGCTCACCACTACACAGCCTCCACGACGCCCAGCTACACGCCTACACCAAGTCCTTTCGCATGTTCTGTTATTCTGCTGCATACCTCAGTTGAGCTCTTGTATTATATAAATACCGTACGTACTCTGACTAATGTGAATCATTCAATTACTGGACCATATATCTCTTACACATACAAGCTAGCGCCAGCATACACGTGAACAAGGCACGATGAGCCCATTACATGAAAAACAAACAAAGGAAACACAATTTAGTTACAGGTCATTACACTACCCGTCACTTATGTCGTCTCTGATCGGGATCGGGTATATACCCGCCACTTATAACATGTAATAAGTGATGGGTAGTGAATAAACTCGTCACCTATAACCTAGTCATAAGTGACGGGTCTTCCCGCACTAGTCATAGGTGATAGGTCATGGTACCACCCGTCACTTATGACTTGGCATAGGTGACGGGTCTCCCTGGGCCAGTAATAAGTGACGGGTCTCCCTGGACCAGTAATAAGTGACAGGTCGTAACATGATTCGTCACTTATGAGATAATATGATCCGTCACTTATGAGAAGTAATAAGTGACAGGGGTAATATTATCACCTGTCACTTATTACTTAAATCTGTTATAAGAGCTGGCCAACCATTGTGCGGGTCGAACAGTTGTCAACAGTACTGCGGGCTTAGTTCTGGTGATTTTCTCTGGTTCCACTAGAGACTCTCTAGTATTTTGTTAATCTGAAGTTTGAATTGGTGCTAGGTCTTTGAAGGTTTTTATCTCCCCCTTTCCTTCTCCTCTAATCCCTATTTGGTAGATTTGTTGTGCTTTGAGTTGTAATCGGTCATTTTGCATCTTTATCCAAAATCTTAGTACAAGTGAGTTGTATTTATGTTAGATTTGGTACTAGATTTGTCCGATCTACCACGAGATTCCACAGATCTAGTGTATTTATTGAGAATTTATAATCGCGTGCTTAATCACGAAATTAAGGTTATTGTTAATGAAAAATTAATGTTTTTACATTAATTGTAGATGACGGACAGAAGTTGGATGTACCTCGAGACCTGGACTTGTCCAGAGTACCTGAGCGGGGTGAAGCATTTCATGAGTGCTGCCTTGGCAGATATGAAAGATCGTGGTATAACGGCAATGTATTGTCCATGTTGCGACTGCAGGAATGAAAAGAAGTTCCCGAAACTAAACAATATCCATGCACACTTAGTCATGCATTGATTTAAAGAGAATTATACATGTTGGAACAAACATGGTGAAGAAGGCCTTAACGAGGGAGAGATGGATCGGGCCCTCCATACCGACAGTGTGGATCAAGGACTTACACCCGATAAAATGGATCATGATCTCAGGGATGAGGACTTATTAGGTTTGACTGATAATGATCTCGAGGATTTTGTGGAGAATGTGGACCAGATGGTGCAGGATGTTGAGCGGCATGACAATTATAACAATGGTGAGTTTGCTAAATTCCATGAATTTGTGCGGGATTCCAAAACACCCCTTTATCCCAACTGTAAGGAGAAGTACACGCGGATCTTTGGGAACCTAAAGCTTCTACAGCTGAAGGCAACCCATGGTTGGACTGACAAGAGTTTCGAGGTATTACTAGATCTGCTAAGGGACATGCTACCGGAGGGGAACTTGGTGCCTGAGGGCGTCTACGACGTGAAGAAGATAATTTGTCCTTTACATGCATGTAAGAATGATTGTATCTTGTTTCATGGAGAGTATGCAGAGCTGGATAAATATAAGCATAGAAATGATAGTGGTGATGGGGACGAAGGCAAGAAAAGTAAAGGTGGTCCTAGGAAGGTGGTGTGGTATTTTCCTGTAATTCCCCGTCTGAAGCATTTGTTTGGCAACAGAAAGGAGGCCCAATTGGTGTGTTGGCATAAGGAGGGTCATAAGAAACGGCACAATGATATGACACCCGGCAGATTCCGCTCAGAGGCAAATCGTTGATTCCACATTTGGTTTGTTCACTGAAGAATTAAGAAATATTAGGTTTGCTATGAGCACATATGGCATGAATCCATTCGGTAACATGAATACCTCACATAGTACCTGGCCTGTTGTATTGTCCATCTACAACCTTCCACCCTAGCTTTGTAACAAGCAGAAATACATTATGTTATCGATCTTGATATCAGGACCGAAACAACCTGGCAACGATATAGATGTGTACCTCAGGCCTTTAGTCGATGATCTTAAGAAACTCTGGTCAGAAGGTGTCGAGGTTTAGGATCAGTACAAGCAATAGTACTTTACCTTGCACGCCATGTTGTTTGTCACCATCAATGATCTGCCAGCAATTCGTAACTTGTCATTTCAGAGTAAAAGAAAAGGTGAAGCATGCCCCCATTGATTAGATGACACATGCAGTTTGAGGTTGAACAACTCAAAGAAAACAGTATACATGCGGCATCGACGTTTCCTTCCCAGGAAACACCCGTACGGAAACATGGACAAGCAGTTCGATGACACAAGGGAGAAAGCGTTACCTCCGAGGCATTTTAGTGGGGAAGATGTCCACAATTAGGTTAAGAATATCAATTTTGTCCTTGGCAAGCGAAATCAATCCTCCAAGGATGATGAATGGTTAGGAATGTGGAACAAGAAATCAATGCTATTCGAGCTAGAGTATTGGGAAAAATTAGATATTTGTTACTCTACCGACAGCATGCATGTAAAGAAGAATATCTACGAGAGTCTGATCGGTACATTACTCCAAATGAAGGGAAAAGGAAAGGATCATGAGAATGCACGAGCTGACCTTGAAGAAATGGGCTTAAGGCCGGAGCTCCATGCACAAGATACGGACAAAGGAAAACACCTATCCCCAGCAGCTATCACTCTCTCCAGGAAGGAGAAAAAAGAATTATGTGAGTTCTTGCACAGTGTGAAAGTTCCCTCCGGTTACTCGTCCAACATCGCAAGACTTGTCTCGGTGAAAGAGCTAAAAATGAATTTCGCAATGATGAAGTCCCATGATTGCCATGTGATGATGATGTCACTGCTTGCGGTAGCAATTAGGAACATCCTCCCAATAAAGGTTCACGAGGCTATCCTGAGCCTGTGCTTCTTCTTCAATGCACTTGAACAAAAGGTGCTCGATCCATACTCGCTGGAGGAGCAAGAAAGAAGACACTCTGAGACTCTATGTATTCTTGAGGTGTATTTTCTACCGTCATTTTTCGATATCATGATACATCTCACTGCTCACCTTATGAAGGAGATACACTACCTTGGCCCCGTGTTCCTTCATCACATGTTTCCATACAAGAGATATATGGGCATTCTCAAGTCATACATAAGGAATCTAGCCTTTCCTAAGGGATGCATCATGCAGGGCTACGCAACAGAGGAGGCATTAGAGTGGTTTGTTAATTACATTGACCCAAATAACCCAATTGGCATGCCTAAGTCTCGCCATGAGGGGAGGCTCGCAGGTGTGAGAGTTCTGCGAAAGATGGCAATAACTCCTGATCCGAAGGCTTACGACCAAGCTTATTTTCTCGTGCTGCAAAAAATGAGCGAAGTGTTCTGATATGTCGATGAGCACAAGAAGATGCTGCTTGAAGAGAATCCCAGGCAGACTGAAGCTTGGGTTGCGAGGCAACATATGCAAAGGTTTACGACTTGGTTTCGAGATCGAATCAAACAATCGAGTACTCCTACAAGTGCTCTGATAAAAAAATTGGCATCGGTCCCTATATACGCATTATGACATATCAAGGGTACGATATAAACAGATACACATTTTACACGGTTGACCAAGATGAGAAGAACATATACTAGAATAGTGGTGTTCGTATAGATGCTTATGACAATGACATGCAGAGGGGCACATACTACGGTCAAATAGAGGAGATCTGGGAGCTGAACTACTTGGGATTCAAGGTGAGCTCGTAACTGCGCGCACCGAGAGCCTCCAAATGGGAATAGCCAGTAGCCCCCAAAGTAGCCAAGTGGACTTGATGGATACCCCAACGCAGAATTTGCCAAAAGTGCATGTGTGGGTCATAAAGAGAGAGGTGATGGGACCAATCCACTCGAAAACACCTCGGATGTTAGCTTTCGTTGGAAGGGGAGGGGTATCAACCAAGCCCAGCTCACGGAATAGCTGGGACACCACAATAGAAGTGGTGTAGGCATTCTTCATGAGATCGGCAAGCTCCTTCTCTAGGACCATCTTCTCCTACTCGAGGGTCACCTTTTTCCTGCTCGAAGGCAATGGTGGACTCCTCTCAGGCTACCTTCATGCGCTCGAGTGCCGCTTTCTCCCGCTCGAGGGTGGTGACGCAGGCAAGCACCTATTCTCACTCCTTTTTTTAGAGTAGCCTCCAAATCATTAGAAACACATTGTCGTTTCTTCTCCTCCTTGAGGACATGATATGATGTAAGTTCAAGCTTGTGCTCTTCCCTGAGGCTAGCCTAGAGGTCTTTAACCTCCGGCTCAGCTTGAAAATGCTTGGACATGGCGTCTTCAGGCTTGGACATGATAGCCATCTGGGCACCCCACGCCAAAACCAACCCCTTTTACAAAATAGATTAACGGGTTAATATTGACAACCATATTAAAGCAGAATACATAAATCTATACCTTCATCTGCACCATAAAAAGATGGTCCATGAGAACAATAGGGGTGTAATGTGTCACCATAGACTCGGCCAGGGTCTTCTGTAGCGACACGCCATGCACAAGAAGCACCTGCATGGAGGACGACCTAGAAAAGAGGTTGTTGTAGTTGAAACCTTCAGAGGTCGAGGTGTTGCCACTTGGATGGAGGATGCTAAGGGTCCCCATCATTGACTTCCCCTTCCCCAACCTGAGTTTTGGTGGAGGAGCATGGTGTGGAGAGGTGCTCTCTACTACGTAGCAAAGCGTAAGGTCAAGCATACAAAAATGATAAAATAAGACTAGAAGTGTCCTCTCCACCCACGTCCAAGTGAGCGTGGACATCGTGTTCAAGAGATCCTTCGGGATTTGCGGGAGAGCCTTCAGGGTACGCAACAGAGCCCTCGGGGTCCGCAATAGAGCCCTTAGGGGCTTCAATGGGGGATGAGTCTATGGCGGCATCCTCCTCATCGCCCTTCGAATCTGAATACAAATGGTATGAATGTCTCGAGCCACCTGGTCATGCTCACATGAGGGAGGTAGGGCAATGAGAGGCGCCACAATGATAAGAGTGTTACCTAAAGCCTTGGGGGAGAATGAGGTGGCCACCGTATCACCATCGTCGACTGGTTTTGAAGACACACCATTGCAATTGTCAACATGGCCTTCGATGATGGGGATAACTCACTGCTTCTTCAGTCTCGACTCATTGTGCGATCTGGAGCCACGACGAGGGGCCTTCGCAGTAGAGGCAAAAGTGGAGGCATCATCGGCGGTCACGTTCATCGTTTTCCACCTTCGGTAACCTCAGGAGGTGGAGAGCGAGGCCTGTAGTGCAAAGATAGGTTGTCCATGATGCGGTTGAGCCGTCCACCCTTCACCCTCGTAGTTAATTATTCATACGTACTCTTTTGTTTCGGGTAACTCGTTCTGATCTCTCAAGAATCTTGATCGGATATTCTAAGTAGGAGAGATCTTTGCACATCCAGTTTCTCTACCGGTAGCTATTCCTCGGGAACTCTCAGACACTTTTTCAACTGCGACACATGAGAAACATCATGCACTCCTGAGAGTTGGGGTGGTAAATCAAGCTAGTAAGCTACTCCTCCTCTTCTTTCCAGTATCTTGTATACACTAATAAACTGAGGTGAAAGCTTGTCCTTGACCTTGAATCTGGTTAGACCTCTTATTGGCAACGATTATCTTCATAGCTCTTTTGCCTTGACTAAGCAGTTTTTAGATTATCCCTGATCTCTTGTGCTTATCTTTCTGCTTCTCTTAGAACATATGGACCGAATACTTGACTTTCTCTTGTCTAGTTCTAGAACAACGAGGTTGTACACTTTCTTCCATATAAAGCTTCAAAAGGAGACATCTTGAGACTAGCTTGATAACTATTGTTATACAAAAACTCCACATACGGTAAATTCTTGTCCCAACTATTACCATTCTTCAAAGTACCCGTTCTCAGCATGTCTTCAAGGATTTGATTTACCCTTGCCATATGTCTATCAGTTTGCAGGTGATATGCTGAGCTGGAGTTCAACATTGTATCCATAGATTCATGTAAGTGTCGCTAGAACTAAAAATTAAACTTGCTACCACGGTCGGATATAATTATCTTGGGGTACTCCATGCAGACACATACTCCTGGACATATACAATTTACCTTGTTTCAGACCTCGATAGGATTCTTTGACTAGAATGAAGTGAGCTATTTTTGGTAACCGATCAACTATGACCCATTTAGAATCATATCCTGACTGAGTTCGAGGTAGGCCCACTATGAAATCAATGCTAATTTTTTCCCACTTCCATTCAGGTACATTCAATGGCTGTAGCAGCCCTGCTGGTCTCTGATGCTTGATTTTGACTCACTAATAGATATTACACAAAGCCATGTATTCTACCGCTGCACATTTCATTCCGTACCACCAATACTGATCTTTAAGATCTTGATACATCTTGGTACTTCCTGGGTGAATGGAATAGGCTGAGTCATGAGCTTCCCATAGAGTTGTATCCTGAATAGCATTCACATCTGGAGCACATATTTTGTGCTTGTACCACACTATGTAGGGATGAAAACGGACGGGAACGGTCGGGAAAACCCTCTAACCATTTTCGTTTTCACATTTTCTCAGCCGGACGAAAACGAAAACGGGATAGACGGGAACGGAAACGGTCGGGACATAATCGGATGGTCGAAAACGAACTAATCCGATAGGGAAAATGGCGGTATCGGTCGGGATTCGAAAAACACAACGAAAACAAAACCCATAAAACCATCAAGATGTGTCAACATGTATAAGTTTAACATGACTATAATAAATGCATCATCCATGCTTAGTGAGATAACATGTGATATGACATAACGATGACATGTATATATTTAACCACACAAACAATAAGTCTCAAACAGATATATAAGTGAATGATAGTACAAATATCCATACAACCACACAAAGTCTTAACATAATAACATCGAACCACTAGTCCACCACAACGTCAACATATGACAATAATAGTACAACAAAACATGAACATAAACATTCTTCAATCACTCTCGGCCTACAGCTGCTCATAATCATTCATCACATCTGGATCACTTGCTATTTCTTCTTCTTTCTCCTGTAATTTTACAATGCATGAAAAAGGACATGTTAGTCAGGCCGTACATGAAGAAACAAAAAAAAGAGCATAGCTAGAGAGCGAGTGTGTGATCAGCTTCGGACATCCATGCATCAAAATGACCAAGAGATTCTATGCACCTCCAGCATTGTACCATGAGAGGATAGTATAAGTATGGTAAGTACCTCATGCATCCGTTTATTAGAAATGGTCTCTAGAACCTCCAGATCATCCACAATGGAAGAAAATATCTTGGAATCTAAAAAATCAAACAAAGACACATACATCATATGCAATGACAAAGAAAATAACCAATTATTGCACAATTATAAATGGTAAACTATTTAAATTATCACCTTTTCTTCCTGCAGCTACCCAATCTTTGGTGCAAATTAATGCTTGTACCATCTCAGGATCAAGACGGCTGCGATAAGGATCAATGACACGGCCACCGGCACTAAAGGCAGACTCTGAAGCAACTGTTGACACTTGTATGGCCATCATATCACGGGCAATTCGTGAAAGAATAGGGTAATCTTCTGTATGGTTCTTCCAATATGCTAAAATATCAAATTGGCTCTGCTTCAAAAGTGGCTCTGCCATGTATTTGTCCAACTCACTTAGGCCATCTCTATCAGGGCCACAATCATCATATAAGAAGCTTTCTAGTTCATCATTTCTATTTCCCATGAGCTCATCTACTGGGTTTGTAGGTTCATTCACATTACTCTTTGCCTTTGAAGATATAGGTGCAGAACTAGCGTAAAATTGATACACCTTCTTTACAACACTAACAAACTCTTCAAGGTGAACTTGGTACAAACCACCATAGAACTTTCTCATGTAAAATTCTACAAGCTTTTTCTTGAACCTAGGATCAAGGAAGCATGCCACTGCAAGAGCAGTACTAGACTTATTCCAATATTTCTCAAACTTTGTATCCATAGCAGTTGCCATTTCACTAATAATGAAACTTTCACTAACTTTCCATTTACCAAGCAATTCTTTTATCTCACAGAAACCTTTATAAAACATATTTGCAGTTGGATATAAAGTACCAGAGAGAAGTTCAGTAAGATCATAGAATTTCATCAAGCACTGAAAAATAGTTATAGCCATATTCCATTCATCAGAAGATGGAGAAATTTTCTCGTACCTACGGCGATCCGAGGACTTAAGCCTCACAAAAGCAGGCTTGTAGTACAAGGCATCCCTCAGCATCAGATAGGTTGAATTCCACCTAGTTGAAACATCAAGTGAAAGACCCTTCGTTGTATCCAACCCACACTCAGTGGCACACTTTATGAGTTCCTCCCACTGCAACGGAGAGCCCTTTACAGCTAGTACAAGTGCTTTAATCTTCTCAATTGTTTTTGCAATAACACTTAGACCATCTCTAGCAACCAAATTGAGTATGTGACAGGCACATCTCACATGAAAAAATATACCATCACAAACTAAAGAAGCATGAACATCCTTCAGATCAGTAATTATGTCGTTAACTGCCACTTCATTTGCACTAGCATTGTCCAAAGTTAATGCAAACAATTTCTTCTCAATGTACCACTTGACCATAAGTTCAGAGAAGGTTTGTCCCAACTTCTTACCAGTATGTCGTCCTTCTACATGAAAGAAACCCGCAATTCTCTTCTGAATATGCCAATCATCATCTATCCAATGAATGGTGACACACATGTATGATTTATTTTGACATGATGTCCACATATCCATGGTTGCACTAAAGCGGCAATGAACATTTTTAAATTGTGCATACAATTTATCCTTTTCTTCCAAATATATGTCCATAATTTCCTTTCTAGCAGTAACACGAGACTTGATTGGAAAGTTAGGGCGCAATGATTTAATAAACTCAACAAAGTAATCATGCTCAACTATATTGAAAGGATACTCATGCATGATTATTGCCAAATACAATTTCTTGAGACTAGCTTCCTGATCATACCTGTAAGGCTCAACAAAAGTAATGTCTTTTCCATGATCCTTTTCCACTTTGAGTTGTTGCTGCCCTTTTACTATACTATGAGCTGACTTCAAATGGTTCCGAAATCCGGATGTTCCATGATAGCTCTCAGCCCTATATTTGGACTTGCAATTTGGAAAATTGCAATATCCCCAGCACTGCTCATACTTCTTCCCATTCACCTCTACTATATCTGTTTTCTTGGTAAAGTACTGCCAGACATCAGATGTGCACTTCTTCTGCCGCTTTGTAGTTGTCTGAGATTCTGCTCTATCATCAACAATAACAACATTAGGATTTGGAGCTACATCATCACCCTGCTCCTGTCTATGTGTGCCACTGCCATCGGTGCCAATAGAAACCCCCTCTACTGCAGGTGTTGTAGATGATGCTGACACACCAAGATGTACACTCGAGCTAACACTTTGAACTTCATTTGCCTTTCTCTTTGGTCCTGACAAGAATCAATATGACAAGAACCAATAATGAGCAATGTCTTATTCCCGTGCTAGATATTACAACAGATTCTTGAATAAAAACACAAATAAATGAACACATGACATTATATCATTGTCATGGGAAATTCGAATGAACACTTTCTAAAATCATCATTTTATTTTCATCACAGTGACTAGAACACTTCCTAATATTTTATTTTCTTCACAATGACAGTCAATATCGCAACATTTCATTTTCATCACAATGAAGAGATATATTGCTATGATTGATAGTCATCACAGATTTACCTGCAGTAGAGCTGTCGGTCTTAGCATCGACTGTAGGTGGCGGCGGCGCCTCTAGGAGCAAGCGACCTAAACCAAGATACTTCTCTGGTGGCCTCGAGCTAGAAGGGGCTTCTCCAGTTGGTAGCATCGCGCTGCCCCTCACTTCACAAAGCTCACTTGCTAGTTGCTGTGGACAAAGCACACTGCACACAGCAGCACAAAGCGCACACATCAATACAGGCGTACATCACAATTGCACAAAGCTCAGTATAGCACAATTGCACAAACTCACGTCTTTCACGCTGGATGGTTGCCTCAAGATAAAATTTTCAATCACCAAAGTATTGAACTTTTGCCCTGAAATATTGATTGTTGCCTACAGAAAAGCATGTGCATGTTAGGCCTTGTTCAGACCAAATGGCTGAAAACTTGTTTAGATAAATTGTTCATTGTACCTTATGCTTCAGTGCAAGTAACTTTTCGGAGTTTGAGGGCAAACCATGCTGCAAAATCCTCGGTTATTATGTTCACAACATAATTGAATTTTAGGGCAAACCATGCTGCAAAATCCCCTGTTATTATATTCACAACATAATAATTTGAGCATATAGATGAAAAATAGAAATACCACTGCAATTTTCTCAAAATCCCTTGGAAACCAGCGGTCCTGGCGTGCGGCGGGCCGACTGCTGGCGTGGACGCCGTTGAGCGCCGTCGGGCGGAATGGCGCGTGGCCTTCCTGCTGCTTCGGCTTGACTGGAGCACGCTGGCAGCTGGCTGGCGGGCCGCGGGCGTGCGTCTACTGCCTACTGGCTAGCGGGCTGCAGCTGGCTGGAGAGGGACTGCGGGAGCGCCGGTCGCCGGAGCGGGCGTCTACTGCCTACTGGCTAGCGGGAGCTGCGGCCTGCGGAGCTGCGGCCTGCGGAGCGGCAGCCGGCAGGAGCGCCGAGCGCGCTGGCTAGCAGCCTAGCGGGCGGCCGGGCGGGCGTGCCTCGTGCGTGCGCTGGAGGCTGGAGCTGCGGAGCGGGCGAGCGGCAGGAGCGCCGAGCGCGCTGGCTAGCGGCCGGCCGGGCGGGCGTGCGCTGGAGCAGTGGAGGCTGTGGAGTTGTCGGGCGGCGGCTGGCGGCTGGGAGGGCTGGGATGGCTCGAGTCGAGTGGATGAGGATGACACATGACCGGAACGGTGACAGTCTGACAGATGGAAAATGCTAGCAGGCCGGCAAACTACAGATGGGCCTTCGTGGGCTAGGGTTCATGTATTTAGGCCTTATCCCGCGAAGGAAAAACGGGACTAAAACGGAAATATCCCGAATAAAAACGGGAAAATTACAAAACGGACGAAAAAATATAAAACCGTTTCCGGTACCGTTTTCGCTCGAGCTATACCGTTTTCATCCCGTTTCCGAATAAGACCCGAAAAAACGAAAACGATCGGGAAAAATCGGGATACGGCACCGGGACGGTACGGGATTTTCCCGTTCCGTTTTCATCCCTAACACTATGCCTTGCTCATCTTCAATGAATTCTGGGGCTTTGCCAATTTTGATAAGCTGCTTTATTTCCAAGATCTTTTCATCCCCAAGCTGACCCTTCCTTATCTCTTGCTCAAGCATTGAGTCTATTTCCATTGCAACTATCTCGGTGTGTTACATACCATTCCCAAATTCAACTTCTCAAATTCCTTGCATAGCTCGGGACTCATCTCTTGGAAAGTTATAGCATTGACCTAAGATTTTCTGCTTAGAACATCAGCCACTACATTTGCCTTTCCTAGGTGGTAGTTGATTCCCAAATTGTAGTCCATGATAAGTTCTAACTATTTGCGTTGTTTGAGATTAAGATCTAGTTGAGTAAAGATATACTTAAAGCTCTTATGGTCTGAATGGATCTCACACCTTTGACCTATCAGGTAGTGTCTCCAGATCTTGAGTGCATGCACTGCTGTGGCTAGCTCCAAGTCATGTGCCGGGTAGTTCACCTCATATTTCCTTAACTGCCTGGATGCATATGCTACCACATGACCCTCTTGCATGAGCACACATCCTAACCGTTGACGAGACGCATCACAATACACAGAGAGTAGCTTCTGAGTATCTGGCATGATTAGTATCAGAGCTGAGGTTAATATTTTCTTCAACTCATTGAAACTAGGTTCTCGAGAGGCTTTCCACTTAAACTCTACTCCTTTCTCTAGCAGTTCTGTCATTGGCTTTGCTATCTTAGAGAAAACTTCTATGAAATGATAATAATATCCTACTAGACCTACAAAACTGCAAATCTCTGAAATATTCTGCAGTGGTTTCTAGTTCAGAACATCTCTCACTTTGGATGGGTCCACAGACACACCTCCTATTGATATAATGTGACCAAGGAAGGGAACTTTCTTCCACCAGAACTCACACTTACTCAACTTAGCATAAAACTGGTTCTCCCTGAGCTTCTGCAATACCAACCTTAGGTGTTCCTTGTGCTCTTCCTCACTCTTGGAGAAAACCAGTATGTCATCGATAAATACTACGACAAATTTGTCCAAATACTTCATGAAGATCTTATTCATCATATACATGAAGTAGGCTAGAGCATTTGTCAACCCGAAAGACATTAGTGTGTACCCATACAAACCATATCGAGTAACGAACGTGGTCTTTGGAATATTTGAGGTGCGAATCTTCAACTGATGATACCCAGACCGAAGGTTGATCTTGGAAAACACACATGCTCCTTTCAACTGGTCAAATAGATCTTCAATGCGAGGTAAGGGGTATTTGTTCTTGATAGTTACTTCATTAAGGGTTTGATAATCTATACACATTCTTTGTGTTCCATCCTTCTTTTGTACGAAGATAACTGGGCTCTCCAGGGTGAAGAACTAGGGCGAAGAAACTCTTTGCCTAGTAGCTTTTGGATTTTCTCCTTGAGCTCAATCAGCAGATTGACATCCATTCTATATGGTCTCTTATATATAAGAGCAGTTCTAGGTACTAACTCAATAACGAACTCAATTTCACGATCGGGTGGCTGTGACACCCAGAATATTAATTTTGATTTGGGTTCATTGGTTCGCTTCTGTTCTATGTCAGACCTTTGTTAAGTCGTTGTCGCAAATTAAAAGTAGAAAACAAATCCACTAATGTGCATATAAACCCTAAGGGGGGGCGTCCAGCACCCCCTGGTCGACCTCCCTGGTGGAGGCAGCCGCCGCTACCTCCCTGCAGCCCTCCAAGGTAGCCCCTCTGCAGTCCCTTGGCTGCCCTCCTCCTGGTGTCTCCTCCCTTGCTCCCTCTACTTCCTGGTGGCTGTGGATCCCCTCTCCACCTCCCCTACATGCTCCTCCCCCGCCCTGTGGTGCTACTGCAGCAAGAAGAAGAAAGGAGGAGAAGGGAAGGGGAGAAGAAGAAAGAGAATCAAGGGAAGAAGAAAAGGAGGAGCAGGAATTGGAGGAGAATGTGGTTTCCCCGGCGATTCCTTCATGTTTCCCCACTGTTTTCCCAAGGGAAACTGTCGGTGAATCAGGAACCAGGGATCCCTGAATCCCGAGGCCAGGGCAGCAAACCGCCACGTGGCGCCCTCCCGTGGGGATCATCTCCACGAGGTACGAAAAGACTAAGTCCTGAGAGAG
Organism: Phragmites australis; assembly: GCF_958298935.1. Classification (NCBI taxonomy): domain Eukaryota; kingdom Viridiplantae; phylum Streptophyta; class Magnoliopsida; order Poales; family Poaceae; genus Phragmites; species Phragmites australis. Next base: position 14,977,771 of record NC_084941.1, on the reverse strand, counting down.
GGTGCTCGGGGCCACGAATAGTGGTCCCCGAGTACCCGGGTTCCCCGATGATCTGTGAAGACCAAGTGACCAGGAAGAGAGTGCTCGGGGTCATGAACAGTGGCCCCCGAGCACCCAAGTCCCCCGATGACCAGAAAAGCCGAGTACCGGGAAGGGTGCGCTTGGGGCCGCGAACAGTGGCCCCCGAGTACCCCGAGGACCCAAGGAAGGTAGTTCCGGGAGAGAGTGCTCAAGGCTGCGAACAGCGGCCCCCGAGCACTCGGTTCCCCGAGGATCCGAACAGTCAATTCCGGGAGAGAGTGCTTGGGGCCGTGAACAGTCGCCCCCGAGCACTCGGTTCCCCGAGGACCAAGAGAGGGCATTTCCGGGAGAGAGTGCTTGGGGAGGTAAACAGTGACCCCCGAGCACTCGGTTCCCCGACGACCCAAGAAGTCCTTCGTCGGTGGCCCCCAGCAGGGGTCCAGCGATGAGGTGTCAACCTGTGAAAGGCCCGATGCCGCATTTAAGAGGGCGCGTGGCCTGTCACCTCCAATTGCTCCTGCCACGCTCGGTGTCAGTCCCTGCCACATTCTGGCAAAAGGGTGTGGGGGCATTTAATGCACGGGTCCCATCCCACATCATCCGGCGCGCCTCGGAATAGCATCGCGAGGCCTCATTGCCAGCGCCATCATGACGACCGAAGACAAGGCGGGGGGCGCGTTTTCAACCCCCCGTCACTTCGCGCTGGCGAGCCCATGATGACTGCCTTTCCATTTATGGTGCCTTGGAAATCGTGCCCTCCCTTTCGGGGCACGCTACCACTGGCGAGTATTTAAGGGAGCCGGCAGGCACAGACAAAGACAATTCTTTCAGAGGTTCGGGGAGAGCACAGACGCCAAGACTCGAAGAACACCTCAGTACAAGCACAAAAGCTGAGACCACCGAAGAACAAGGAGCCTAAAGCTCTAGGATAGACAAACATTCTTGTAACCAGCACATTCCTGAGAGACATTCTCAAAGCATTTATAGCATCCACACAGGAGTAGGGTATTACGCTAAGTGCGGCCCGAACCTGTCTAAAAATCCCTCCAGTGTATTTACTGCGTTCTGCATTCGATCCTTCCACCCCACCTACCATCGCATTTACACCCATTTATTTCTCCCACAAACATATTCAGAATCATCCCCCCGACCGAATCTCAAAAAGGGGTCCCTCAGGATCCCTGCGATAGGAGTTCACGCTCCGACAGAAACCTTAGGTAAAAATCATCCCCACTGTTATTCATGGTTTTGTGGATGTTTTAGAGCTGGTGGATCATGGGGTTGATAGGTTTTGTTGAGGGGAAACACGGATATATATGTGGATGTATTGTTCTGCATTGGCAGATTGAGCACTGTGATTGTTTTTTTTTTTTGGTTTTGGTCACTAAAATGATTTTTCCTGCAGAAGTTGTCAACTAGGAAGTTGTAGTTAATTCCACTTTCTAGTTGCTATCCAAATGTTAGAATTTTTACTCGCACGGCTTAGGAGATATGACTGTCTAAAGTCAGCAGTATGTTCTGTTTCAGTTCAGGAAATTCAGTTTGAGCAGTGCTGCTTCGGCAGTCAATTCAATGACCTTAGCTATGTTTCCTCAAAATTGTCGTAGCTAGAATGTTGTAGGGCTTGGAATTATCTTTCTATTCATGTAGAGTTCTCTGTCATAGCCTCTGTGGTTTGTGAGATATGCCCTGTTAAAATTTACTGCTGCAGTTTCAGCTTCAGTTAAACAGTCCCTGTTCCAGGGATGATTCAGAGGTTTTGTAGATCTCTGAGTTGTGACCCACCAAAATGTAAGTTGTAGATCATGGTGTTATATATTTCTTTGTTAAAATTTCATGTCATTTGGAGTTGTGGTTTGGCTGTGATAATTGTCTGAATGTTGCTGTCAGGACGCGGGAGACAGATTCAGTCATCTGTTTTCAAATGCATGCTAGGCATAGATAATTTCAGAATTTAAATATCATGTATTCATAGAAGTTGTAGCTATCATTATCTAGTTTTCAGAAATGTCATATTTTTATATGTTTTGTACAGTAAAAAGATACAAAATTGTGAAGCAGATTTGCTGCGGTATGTTTGAATTTTCAGTTTGTCGGTTTTGTCGTGTCATGGGGTTTTTGGTCATATGAGGCGAATGCATGATTTGTGTATGCTTTTGAGGTGTTGTTACATAATGAAAATGTATTTGCACAGGTGGTGCTACTTCAGGATGCAATTAGCATCGTCATCTTCGTCGGTGAAGGTAAGTGAGCGTAGTGGTTGTTGCCACAACTTTAAATTGGTATTTTTACTACTTCAGGTATAATAATGTAGCACACAAGATTATACTCATTAATTTAGAAGATTATACCTACTTTCTTTGGATCGGTGAATTTGGCTTAATCTTTTTGTTATAGTTGATGGAGTCTTATGCAATAGTGATGATGCCTTGTCAGTTTAGTCATTTCTAGCACAATCTCATCTATATCTACTGGTTAGTTTACTTGAGGATATGAGATCGGCTATGTAGAAGTTTATAGAAGAGGACATTCTTTGACTTATAGGTGGGCATTTAATTCTTTTTGGATGGCTGTATGTCTATAACTAGTTAGAATATAATCTTTTAAAACCCTATGCATGTTAAATGATAAGCTAGCAGAAACATAGTTATTATCTTTCTGTGCTCTACATAAAATAAAACTTGTAATATGTGGTTATAAAATAGGGTAAGCCTTGCTCTTTCAAAGCAAGTTTATTGTTGCTATAAGTTTATGTTCATGTTATTTGCACTTTAACATGAAGAAGGAATGGTGGATGTATGTGGATGAAAGTGGCTTATATTAATTATCTAGAAAATACTTTTATGTTGATGTATGTTCACGATTGTGGACTATGCAGTTTATATTTAGGCATTTGAAGTATATCATGTGCATTGTATTTCATATGCATTGGAAGTTATGTCTGATCTTAGGATCATGATCGTACCGGTACACATCATGTATTGCCCAAGGAGAGATGCGATGTAAAAGAAGACATGACATTGCATTTCATATGCATTGTAAGTTATGATGTGATCTTAGGGTCATGACCGTACCGGTACACATCGTATGTTGCCCAAGGAGGGTGCGATATAAAAGAAGACATGTCATTGCATCCATATGCATTACTGTATGGAATTGAATGTTTGGATACATTGAAAGGTGATATTAGAAGTGATGCTTCTCTGTTTATGTCCATTGTGGTATGCCTTGCGGATTTATGAAGATATTGAAGTCTTATATGGATTTGTATTGCAAAGTATTCATGTGCATCATATTGCATTGTAATAATATTCTATATACATTTGATTATGGTGAACTGTATGCAGATGTTTGAGTAATCTTATTAACTGCAGAAGGTATGTCGTTATGAGTGGGTCATTCTTGTAAAACTGTCATTTATTATTAATACGGTTTGAACTCTTTTCGTGATGACTTGGATATTGAAATTTCATTACAAGTCCTATTTAACTCTTAGAAGTTGAACAATTATGCTGTTAATATCTTGTCATATGGGATATATAGTTTCTTTATCTAGCTTATGTTACAGTTAAGTTCGCTATGAACATGTGTTTATTGAATTTTTTTTAGGAGTAGCTATTTAACTTGCTTAAAAAAAGAATATGTTTGATAATGTTAATATCTTTTATACATGTTAAAGTATTAATTGATGCTTTAAATATTATGGTTTAAATAGCTTGTTAAAATAGTCCACTCGCTGAGATTACCCAATCTCACCCTTTCTTTTTCCAGGTTGTCCTTTTGAAGCTAGCTTGGAGGGAAGGGCTTAGCAGCACGTCTTACATGTTCATGACATCACTTACACCATATAAAGTAGTGCTATAATAATAATGCAGTAGATGTTGGTGTTGTTGCTTGACTATCTTAGTAACGCTTTAGAGTGGTTAAGCTCTTGATATTTTCTTTTACTAGGATGTTGTTAAATGTTAGTGTGTTGTTATATATATATATATATATATATATATATATACCTCTATCTATTGTTGCTTCCATGTTGTCTCTCATTTCAAAGGAGGTGCTGCCGAATTTTCTTTATAGATCGGCATGCTTGTAGCATAGTTAAGTAGCATTCCAGGCTTTTGTGGGATCCTAGGGTGTTAAAATGGCATACCTGGTAAATCCTCCGGAAAGATGTCTGGAAATTCACTGACCACTATGTGTCTTCCACTGCATTACCCTTGTTAAGACTGGCGTTGATAGCTGACTCCATCGTGGCTTGGAACTCCACCTTGGTACCATCTATGTGTGTCAACTGTACTATCTTCGTGGCATATCCAATGATTCTATTGTACTTGGTGAATCATTCCATTCCCAATATGATATCAATACTCTTGGATTCTAGAATGATGAGATTTGCATGAAAGTCTACCCTTTATACATATACTTATTTTAGGGCATATATGCCTTGACTCTATTTCTTCTCTAGAGAACTAACTAGCACCCGATGTTTCATTAATGATTTTGGCAATTTATATGTATTCACAAACTGAGATGATATGAAAAAATGTGTAGCACCAAAATCAAACATAACTATAGCAAGGTGAAAGTTTGTAGAAAACATACCCAGCACCACGTCAGGAGCATCCTGAGCTTCTTCCACGGCAACATGATTGACTCGACCATGCATAGCATTCTGTTGGGGCTGCTGCTTGTTGTTGCCTAGAGCCTGTGCTTGACCTTGCTGCTTCTTGGGACACTTGTTTGCAAGGTGTCCAAAGTTACCATAGTTAAAGCACGGGCCAACATTGCGTGATCCTTGACCGGTGCAGTTTTGTTGCTAGGGCTAATTGTTGTTATTGGGTCGTTGTTGTTGGTAGTTAGGATGTGACTGCTGCTGTTGTTTATGATGCTACACTGGCGGCTTGTATGCACCTGCAACCTGATTGGGCATCTTCTACGGTGGCCACTACTGATGATTTGGTCATCCATGGCGGAACATAGGACCTATAGGTGGGGGTTGAAATGGGGAAGAGTGTTGCTACCAGAAGACTGACCTTGCAAGCTATGCTTATGTTCTTCTCCTAGATTTTGTCTCTTCTTCTCCATAATGAAAGCTCTGTCTACTAGCTTCTGGAAGTTAGGGTACTCATTGGCCGAGAGGGCATACTGTAGTCATGTGTTGAGACCCTTCAGGAAACAGGCTTACTTCTTCTCATCGGTATCACATCATTGGGGGTATAGCGAGAGAGCTGAGTGAACTTGGTGAGGTACTCTCTCACTATCATGGGTCCTTGCTTTAGAATGAGGAACCTTTTCCTCTTCAGCTTCACTTCTCCTGCAAGGACATGATGTGCACGGAAGCTATTCCGGGACTCTGCCCATGTGATCTCCTGGGGATCCTCATGAGCGGCAGTGTATGCTATCCACCATTCCTGTGTTGGCCCAATAAGCTGATGGGAAGCGAAAAGAACTCTTTCCCTTCCGGTACACTGGGCTATTTGCAGCTTGCTCTCAATGGTCTTTAACCAGTCATCAGCCTCCATGGGTTCAACTGCTTGTGCAAATGTGGGTGGCTGAGTACTCAGGAAAGTTCTGAACCTATACTTTGGCTATTATGGTGGTACTTGCTAGACTTGAGGTTTATGGTTATTTGTTATAGCTTGCATCAAACCTTGGAGTATTATCATCACTTGTTTGGCATCCATCAGAGGGGACGGGGATGGAAGATCATGCTCGTTGGCATTAGTGTTATTGTTGATGTTGTTGGTGTTGGTGTTGGTTTTGTTCTTACCAAGCTTAGTGTTCACCATCTATTGGTAGCCAAGATACGAGCAGGGGAGATAAGAGAAAAGCAAGGGAGGATAAACAAAACAAGACCAGATAAGAACAGATATAGCATAAAAGAAAGGACTCCCAACTAATATTATATTAATAACTAATGAAATGTAGAGGAAAAACCCCCATATTACACCAACACTCATCCAAAGATCTAACTCATGAGAAGGTTCACACTATAGACACATGCAACAACCACAGACTCAAAGAGACGACATAGAGCAACTGAAACACGCATGACTAAATGATTTATTTCTGACAAGGATATCCTTCTAGCTCGACACTACTCCTAATCTGCTAGACCTGCTGCACCTGCTAGACCTACTGGACCTGCTGGAGCCTCCAAGCAAAGCATCTTTCACGAAGGAGAACGGGGTGGTGCAGTCACGAGTCTCTTGGGAGCCTCCTCAGGGAACTGGTCAGGGTCCTCCAACAGAATCTGAAGCTCACTAATGCTCTACTCCTGCTCCGTGTGATGCTAATGCATATCCTAAAGCTTGTTAAGGGCTCTACTGAGCTCTATATATAGGGCGGTAGTAAGGCGGACCTACTCTCTCAGACAACCATCTGGTTCATTATTGACAGGAGCAAAAATAACCAGCCTAGCAAGCGGCGTCCTCAATCCCAGCCTCGAATATAGCTCTGGGGGCGATGGTGGAGTGAACACAGCGAACTCAGGGAAGAAAATCATCAGTAGCCTTCTCAAACATGGTAACCTCCACTGTCCAGGAGTAACCACGACCTCCAAGGGGAACCCTGACTCCCTTGTAGGCTGGGGCCTCATGGAAACCCAGACCCTGAAGCAGGTACAAAAGCGTGCAGGGGAAGTAGCTGGCGTGCTGTCCATTGGAGTGGAACTCGGCAGGGAGTTTGTGCGCCTAGACAACACTAGCGGGAACCTCCTGAGCAGGGACCATAATATGCTTGTACAAGGTGATCCTCGTGCGGGCCATCTAAAATTTTGAAGAAGATAAAAATTAGTAACAATATTATAGAGAACAACAAACAGAGTAAGGAAAAACTGAAAGGAAAATAATTTTACAAAAGTAGTTTGTACAAACATAAGTCCTTAGCATGTCCTTTTCTACCTAGGTTGCATCATACAGTCAACACGACTCTCATAGCACTTCTGTAACACTCGGTTTTAAAGGTACAACACAGGTATGCCAGGATCAAGTTTTTATACATGTGTTACATCATCAGTGTATCATCACATTGGCATTATTACAATAATGTTATAACTTATTACAAAAGGAAATGAGAGTCTAGAAGAAAAACACAGCGAAAAAGAAAATTCCAGTGCCAGGGGGTCTTCCATCTTCCACAGGCATCAATCGGTGGATCACCAGCCTAGAAAAGGAGCTTCGAGTTGATGTCATCTCCATCGAAGGGTGCAACCTCATTAACGGCTTTTGAACAACAGAAGAATGCAAGTAAGGGGGCAACGGGTGTGAGTATATAATATACCCCGCAAGTGTAGGGAAATCATGCTATGGGGCTTAAGTCAAGAAAAGGCTAGACATTTGTTTACTGCACTACGTAACATTGACCTATAACTCCAATAATAGACATTATGGTTACTAAGTGAGACACAACTATAACAAAAGGGACAACTCGTCAGATTTTATCCGACTACCAAGACTCACCAAGCAATCTCATTACCTAGCTACCCAACCCTCTAAACCAGAACCCTGATCCCAACTAATCAAGAAGATGTCCAAACCCGCTCTTGACCGTGAGCACGGCTAATCAATCAGTTTTATAATCTACAGAGTTTGCACAACTTTCTCCATGAGTCGTAATTCTCATGTTGCTTCACACTTCCAGGGTGTGGAGTCGAGGTCTCACTACAAGACCTTTAGAAACCTCCCGCCGACTTGTGGGCACCCACTAAGGTTTCACCGCTAACAATGATTCTATCACTACAGAAGCCCCATCCTGTGTCACTCAACCATCCACTAGTTCATAGAATCAAAGGGGTGGCTAATTAATTGGCCAGGCCATACCCATATAGGCCTCGTTGTTCTGCGGTTTAACTTGGTTACATGTTCAAGAGCCGATCCTTAGGATCCCACACAGGAACAACCACAAACTAGTTGTGGATTCCCCGCACACATGCATTTCCCACACCATCAGCACACAACCATTCTATTAGTATCCCTATACCATATTGCTAAAAAATTACCATACTCGGTTCTTGTTGCATAATCATTAGTCAAGTTTAATATTTACCCCAACCATAACAGCAACTAGCGTATCTACCCTTCATTTGCCATGACTCATAAACAGCAACAAGGATAATCATACAAAATCTAGTAAACCCTAATCATAGGCTTTCAAATTTAGGCAAGCATAAAATGAAGGATAAACAACTACATATAAAACCTAAAATAGGTGCAAGATATTCAAGGACACTTTCCTTTAGCTGAGGGTTGCACGAAATCTTCAAAAGCTTCGTCTTGCAGGCTCACAAACTACTCACCTCCTAAACAGCACACCAGAAAAACACATAAAATAACTACTAAGAAAAGTACATCAAATAGAGACAAAACTAGGTAAGACCCTATAAAAATATTCTACATGCCTCTACGAGAATTTGAGCATGAAAATTTCCCAAATTTGAGCTACGATCAAAAAGTTATGATGGTTTGAAGTTCTAGGGGCCTATTTGCAAAATTCCTAATTTCTGGAAATTTATAGATTTCTTTTGTTCCGAAAATCCATTTTGTTGTGCAAGCTGATGTCATAAAGAAAAACCAAAATATTTTTATATTAAAAAACCCATGGAAAAGTACATGGACCCATGGACCACGGCGTGAGGTCCAGTCCATGGTCCACGATGGACCGATTACATAAAACAACGGGGTAAGCGATCTGAGCTGCACGTTAAAGATCGGATGGCCAAAGATCAGCAAGGGTTTTTGAACTCAACCGGTAATGTTGCATAGGGACTGCGGCCAGCCAACGGTGGCGCACGACCGGAAACTCACCGGAGTCACGCGAAAACGCGCGTCCAGACTCCGTTGGCAACGGGAGAAAGCGCAAAAGGGAGAGGAGGACATGGGGAGTCTCACCGCGGGGTCCTCGATGGTGGAGAGGGGCTGTGGATGGTTGACGACAATGAGGATGGCGACGACGGTTGGTGCGGCATCGGGGACAGGCTCCGGCGGCCAAACGATGACGATGACCCATGGGTTTGGCTCCAAGGGAACCTACGGTGCCAGAGTGTGGGTCAAATCAGCCGAAGATGACACAACTACGAAGAAAGGCAGTGGTGACGCAAACTTACCAGAGATGAAGAAGATGATTCAGCGGATTTGAGGGGTGTGGAACCTCACCGTGGTGGTGAAGGGCAGTTTAAATAGGCACAAACGCGAGTGGGATAGCCGGGGCTCATAGAAATGGCCGACGACACTAATGGCCATTAAGCTGACGGTTTTGCGCCTTGATTGAGCACTAGAGAGAGGTTAAGGAGGGGGAAACAGGTGAGGTGCAGGTGGGCAGCTCGGCCAGGCAAATGGGCTAGGCCTAGCGGGAGCGCGGTATACGGCCAGGCTTCTGCCCATGCGAAAAGAAGGAGGGAAAGGCGGCCTGCGATTGGAGAGGGGAGGGAGAGATGGATGTTTGGGCCAGGTAAGAAAAGTTGTTCCTTTTTATTTTTGATTCATTTTCAAAAGAAATATTAAACGAGTGTCTTCTAGCGAATTTTACAAAAAATTTCCACACATAAAGAAAACTATTGCAACTACTGCGACGTGAATGCATCAAGCACAAATATAACCTATGGAAAATTAAATTTAGAAATTAATTTCCTTCTACATTGAATAAAATCTACAACCCATATTTAATTCTAGCAAAATTTTAAACTATTGAGAAAATTGAAAAATTAGGGTGTTACAAAAGAAGACAAGGCTAGAGGTAGAGGTAGATGAAGAGGACGAGGACGAGGGAAGATCAGTAAGTGCTGCTGCTACCAACGGATCCAAGGGGGAACAGTGGGGAAGAAAGAAGGAAGACGGAAGGGAAAAAGAGAAGGGTAGAAAAGAAAGAAGCGGAGGTGGAAAAATAGGGGAAAACAATAAATTTGTCTTCAAACTTGGTATCCACTGTGAAGGTATAATCTCTAATTAGTCCCTAGATGATGATGGTTGTGTTTGGATGTGAAGAAATCGCTGCAGGTTTCACGTTCGGTAATTCAATTGTTGATCAGGAAGTTTATTTTCATATATGTATTATCGGTACGAATTCATGCCATGGATATAAAACAGAAGTTTTAGGTTTCACCATTATCTCTCCAATAGCTCTTGTCTTGTCCAATTACGATAAGTGGTTTGGGAGAAATGGCCAAAACAATTGTCGCTATCCATTGGGTTTTAATCGGTGCAGCAACTTATTTAGCTCTTTTTATCAAATTAGACCAAGATTTGGTCCAAGATTCTAAAAGAAAAGTTGTAGGATAACTTTTCTAGATCTCCAAGATGGCTTTGTTTTCTGCAATTAGTTAAGCAGAGCAAAAGTTATGGTCAAAACAATGAGCAACTCAGAATTTTAGTCGAATTTTCGGATAACATGAGGATTGACGTTTTTAGGTTTTAGTTAAGAGTTTAATTTGAGTATTCATTATATAGACTTTTGGTCTAAATGTAGTTTTGCTGCACAGGTTTAGAGAAATTCGGTGTCAAGGGTGTGACGTTGGGATCTCGTCAAGGTTAAGGCAAGTGCATGATAAACTCGTGTGATGAAATGGTTTGCTTGTAGTTGGATGTGTTTTCTTGATACTTCTAATTATGTTTATTCAATATTCATATTTCCTCATGTTTATGTGATTCAAGTATTATGAATGTTTCTGTCAAAAGATTCAAGTTTTAACTTGTTGTTTTACGTATCATTAATGTTTCGGTGGTACCAGGTGTGCGATTTGGTTCTTATATTTATGTTCCTATGAGTAAGTATTAGCCCGATTGCTTGTTTTTACTGATAAATGCTAAGGATGTATTACATATTATCCATTTCATACAAAAATTACTGTTTCATTAATGGTTTCGAAGAAATTCAAGAATTGTCCGTTTCAGATGGATACTACCATTCATTGATGGTTTCAAAGAAAAGATTCCTTTTTATCATGCTTTATGAATTAAATATGTTATATATGTTCTTTCAGTTCTGGACTATACTCGTTGAGTTTTTTTACTCACTCTTGTATTTTATTTGATTTTTAGGTACGCCATGCATGGGATTAGGAATAGCACTTCGACTCGAGAACTTATATATCTAGTTGATCATATTAAATCATTTGAACTTAAATATTTGTTACACTTATTCAGTAGAGAAGTTATATTGGCTGAGAGATTCTTATTGTTAGATTTGGTCAGGATTACATGACTTTTGCTGGGTTGTGATGATTATTACTATTTATATGATATTCATGTGGTTATGCTACAACTTTCTCCCTCAAATTTCTGTTTTTTAATGAAGACTTTGCAAAAATTATTACTAATTCCTAGACTTAGTTGTTTTGTTAGATGATGTTTGGTGCCCTCTAGGTATATGGATACCTAGGGTGTTACAACTGTGCATATTGTTAAATGTATGAATGTTTCTTATGTGCAAATATATAATATAACTAAGACATGTCACATAAAAAATACTATATGATGCTTTGAATATATATAGTTTACATAAATTTAATTGGTATGAAACATCTTAATTGTGCAAATATATAATATAACATCTTAGTTTATATAGTTCAGTTGGGTTATTTGGCATGTGTGTCATCCGTTGGAATATTACCAAATTTATTTTGTACTCACTTGAATTTCACGTGCACGCTTACTAGTTGGAGATAGTATGTCACATGGAATTACGAATGGGTTGCCGAAAGAAAAGAACTTTGGAACTGGTAATTTTGTACTCATCCATTATGTCCATCAACAACTTATATGCACTTTTTTGCGTTATTCTTCATGTTTTGCTATGTTTAATGCAGCCTAGGCAATAGATTAACTCATACCACATTTTCCCATGTCCCAATGATTAAAGGGATAGTATAGTCATTTTACCTCTCATCTTAATTGATGTGGCAAAGCCTAAATGAACTTATATTTAGGATCGGATGGAGTAAGTCGTAAAAAAGTATGGTTTGATTTTCTTTCTAAAATCTAAACTTGATAGCACATGCACACAACAACAAAATGCATAGTGGTAAGCAAAAGTCCACAACCACGTTTAGATTCAAATTATGCATATCCAATGGGCCAACAATTGCCGCTAGTTGTCAATGGCACAGCACAGCAGTCAGCAAGTCTAGGCAGCAAGGTGTCCGTAACACCGGTCACTACACAACAAAGTGGGAAGCAGTTCATCTAAATCACCCTGTGACGTCATCACTAACGTTACAGAACTGCTTCCAGTGCAAGTCTCCTTCCGACATGTGCATAGGCATGACGTGCGTAGGGATGAAAATGGACGGAAACGATAAGGAAAACCCCCTAACCGTTTTTACTTTCATATTTTCTATACCGGACAGAAACGTAAATAGGAAAGCCAGAAACGAAAATGAACACAAGATTGCTGGTTATACGAAAATGAACCAATTCGAACAGAAATATGCTGGTATCGGATGGAAACTGGTGATAAAATCAGGAAGACCCACAATTTCCATGATTTGAAGAGAGTGCTTAAGATGATCCACAATTTTAGAAGTTATCACAACTTACCTGCGATCATGTTCATAAATAGAGGCACCTAATGTAAGTATTTTTTAATAGACCTAGGAAGCTGAAAAGCATGGAAGAACAATGGGGGACATTCAAATGAAGTGTCATTTTCTTGTTCTAGCATAGTGCATAATCAACTCTCAGACAAATCATTGCATCTTCTCACCAATTCCATGTTACTATTAACAACGGATTCATCCATCACCTGTGCAACTCGAATAGCATGTTTGCAATGTAAGATATAAAACACAATTCGAGGGTAGCACATTATTATTCTTTTTTGAAAAGGAAACTAAAACTCCACCTCTTCTTACTCAAATAGATCACTTCCTTCTTGAAATATCTGGTGAACGACACTGCAAGCATAGTCTGGGAACTTTACTACACCAAATTCTAGTAATAGAATGGATGAAAGATCTTGAGCACCATTAAGAAAAAAGAGGCTTTACCAGGTACAATTATGATAAAAAGATAGAAGTGTGCTAAGATTAAGAAGCTAATGCCGACGTGTGCAGCTTGTGTTATCCTAAAAAGAAAAATAGAAGAAATATCCAACGAGAAAACAAGGTAGAGAATGCAAAGAAACTGAAAGCAGATAGCACAAATCTATGTCTATACAGACAATTCTATCACAAAATGGCAAGTTATCAGATGAGCATGATATGATGCACCTAAAACACATAAAGAACAAGGTGCACGATATGATGCACAACCCAAAGTCACCAATATGCAATAGGCAACATGACAAGTTTAAGACTCCATGTCCACACTCAGAGTACATGGCATACCAAAGTGACCACAAGCAACAGTTTAAGTATTTGACCATACAGACAATCAAACATACAATGAATAAAGTTCTCAAAAGATAGGATAGCAAGATAATAATATAAGATAACAAGATGCCAAGACATTTATTTTTCCATCATTGTAAGCCTACAACTCCTCCAAATCGTTCATCTCATCGGGATCACTTTCAGTTTTAGCTTTTTTTTCCTTCTCCTCCTAAAATTTTGCATTTCATGGAAAGGAAACAATCATACTATCTTTTTAAAGAAAAAACTACACAAACCTCAAATAAGCTTGACATTCAGTTATATTTGGCTAAAATAAATGCTCATACCTCATACAACACCGTTTCAGAATAAGCCTCTACAACCTCAAGATCAGTCACAATTGAAACAACATTCTTAGAATCTGAAAAATCAAAGACAAATACATAAGAAGTAAATTCTTGCACAATTATAACTGACAAACTATTTAAATTTTCACCTTTTATTGCTACAGTTACCCTATCCTTCGTGAAGATCAATGCTTGTACCATCTCAGGATCAAGGCGGCTGTGATAAGGGTCAATGACACGACCACCAACACTAAAAGCAGACTGAAGCAACTATTCACACTTGTATGTCCATCATATCATGAGCAATTCGTGAAAGAATAGGATAACTTTCTATTTTGTTCTTCCAATATCCTAAAATATCAAACTGACTTTGCTTCAAAAGTGGCTCTTGAAGGTGATCTGCCCTAGAGGTAATCATAGAGATGATTGTATCATACGTCTATGTTCATGTACTTCTGAATAATGTGTTATTCCAAGAATGACTATCATTTACTTTGATTGTCAAGTATGTGACTTGTTCATAAAACTCTTTGTTTATATCATGATGTTATTCTTAGTCGATCCCTGGTCGCATATCATTGTGATGATACATAAGACCAGCATATATATTGATTGATGATCATATTTCATGGATCATAGGTATAGAAATACCAGATCAATAATGTGGACATTTATGTTGGAGAACGTAATATTGGATAGACCCACCTTAAGATTCTGCTGGTATTGTTATTATAATGTGCCATTAGTTGTTATCTCAAATGGTGTACCTACAGAAATTATACGTCCCTTGCTTAAATCATAACGACTTACTTCAATTTTGACCCTATTCCCCATCAGTATTCGGTAAAAGAATCGAGTCCTAGAATTCCTATTCGAGATATTTTTAGGCTCTTAGGCACCATACTGTATTCTCGTAAGATGTACACGCTAGCTAAAGATCTACCTGGTGCTATGTCAACCTTTTTGTAGGCGTTCTCGAATAGGCCCCGGGGATCGAATTGATTATAGAAATATGAGTAGGGTCCTTAGACCTAAGATCATATCATTGATTCCCAGAATGTGTAGTGACATACTTTGGAGGTGCCAAATGCTATTTCGTAACTGGATAGTCATAAAGGTAGTTTTCGTGTTTTTCATGAAACATGTCGTGGGGGTGTGAGCGATCAAGATGGAATTTGCCCTTCCTTGATAACAGGAGAGATATCTCTAGGCCCCTCGAGGTAGTTAGATTGAGAAAGTGCATGGTCATACCAATATGATTAAAGAGTTAATCATGATGAATTCGCTACTTGAATGAGTGAATGGTCGAGCTATCACAAGAGTGGCACGTATCTCACCTTGAGCTTCACTGGTATCGTGAGGTGAAGGAATCGGTGTATGTGTATATCAAGGTTCAGTTGATATGATCTTTTGTGGTCAACATGTCCTGCTAGGGACCACTATTGATTTCGGTTTGGAAAGGGTTTCTGAGTCGTAGCCATTTATACATGAACCTAACGAATCACACACTTAATGGGTTGAAACAAAACATGTGAATTGGATTCGTATATGGGTTTGATTGGATTGTGATCCATGAGGTGTTAGAGTCCTAAAGGGATTCCAACGTACGAGCCCATTAGTGAGCTCTATATAAGGAGCGGCGTGGGCTGGGGCGTGGTGAGGTTGAGCCACTCGAAAACCCTAGCCGCGCGCAAGGTGCTAGCATATCAGCGCTCAGCATTTCTGCCCGGTACACGTGGACACCATAGAGGTGCTATTGCCATTGTGGCGTTGATCTTCTCGGTGAGTTGATCACGACGTGTTCGAGACTGGTCGCTGGCCATGACGCAATGGTCGACAGACCTGCTCGTCTAGTCGTGAAGCATAATGCGACCACTAAGATCTAGTCGGATAGCACAGCACGACCACTCAGAACTGGTTGAGGCCGCGATAGACCTAATCGGGAGCTAGTCGAGGAACATGACCACCTGCTCAGAGTTGGTCGAGCGTGACTACCTGTGTGGGGCTAGTCGCGGATCTGATCGAGAAGGTGTTCAAGGAGTTTGACGCGCACGATGTTGGATCGATCTACTCCAACTCTTCTTCCACTGCACTGCGCATCGAGTGGTAAAGATATATGATGTTCTACTAGCATGGTTTCATGGGTGATTATGGTAGAAATTTTTTGTTTTAGGCTAGTGTAGCCTACCGGTTCTCCAACAGTGGTATTAGAGTCATCCTGTGTAATTTTTGATTTGGATCGGTCGCATATAGATGATATGTGGTAGTAAAAGATTGGATCTTACTTCTCCAACTCATTTGAATCATCATTATCAAGGCCAACGTGATCATATAAGAAGCTTTCAAGTTTAGCATCTTGATTTTCCATTAATGGATCTACTGTGGTACTATGTTCATTCACAATACTCTTTGTCTTTAAAGATGTAGGTGATGAACTAGCATAAAATTGATATAGCTTCTTTATAACACTAACAAATTCTTCAAGTTTAACTAGATAGTAATCACCATAGAACTTTTTCATGAAAAAATCTACAAGATTTTTCTTATACCTAGGATCAAGAAGCATGCCACAGTAAGAGAAGTATTGGACTTCTTCTAATATTTCTCAAATTTTTCACTCATAGCAGCTGCCATTGCACTAATATTGGAATTTTCACTAATAGACCATTTATCAAGCAATTCCTTTATCTTACAGTAACCTTAATAAAACAAGTTTGTACCAGAGAGAAGTTCAGTAAGATCATAGAATCTCTTCAAGCACTGAAAATTTGTATGGCCATGTCCCATTCATCTGAAGATGGAAAAATTTTCTCATACCGACGGTGATTTGAAGACTTAAGCATCACAAAAGCATATCTATAGTAAAAGGCATCACAAAAGCATATCTATAGTAAAAGGCATCATGCAGCATCATATAGGTTGAATTCCACCTAGTTGAAACATCAAGTGAGAGTCCCTTCTTTGTATCCAACCCACACTCAGTAGCTTGCATCATGAATTCCTCCCATTGCAATGGAGAGCCCTTGACAGCTAGTGCAAGTGCTTTAATCTTCTCAATTGTCTTTGAAATTACACTCAAACCATCGCTAGCAACCAAATTGAGTATGTGATAGGCACATCTAATATGAAAGAATAAACCTTCATAAACTAAAGAAGCACCACTATTCTCATTGAGATCTGAAATTATATCGTCGACTGCCACCTCATTTGCACTAGTATTGTCCAAAGTCAAGGCAAACAACTTCTTCTCAACAAACCATCTAACAATAACTTCATTAAAGGTTTGTGCTAGTTTTTCACCAGTATGTCGTCCTTCTACATGAAGAAACTGGCAATTCTCTTCTGAATATACCAGTCATCATCTATCTAATGTAGGGTGACACGCATATATGATTTGTTCTAACATGATGTCCACATGTCTATGGTTGCACTAAAGCGGCAATGAACACCTTTAAAATATGCATACAACTTCTCCTTTTCTTCAAAATATATATCCATTATTTCCTTTCTAACAGTGATACGAGACTTGATTGGAAAGCTAGGGCATAAGGATTTAACAAACTTGACAAAGTAATCATGCTCAACAATATTGAAAGGGTACTCATGCATGATTATTGACAAATACAACTTCTTGACACTAGCTTCTTGATCATACCTGTAGGGCTCAACAACACTAATGTCTTTTCCATGATCCTTTCTAGCTTTGAGTTGCAGTTGCCCTTTTACAGTTTTACTATACTATGTGCTGACTTCTGATGGTTTCGAAATCCAGTTGTTCCATAATTGCTCTCAGCTCTATATTTGGTCTTGTATTTCGGGAAGTTGCAATACCCCCACAACTGCTCATACTTCTTCCCATTCACCTCTACCATCTCGGTTTTCTTGATAAAGTATAGTCAGATATCAGATGCGCACTTCTTTTGCCTCTTAGCAGTAGTCTCAGTCTCCTCATCATCAATAGGAATAACATCACCTTGCCACCCTTGTGTACCACCTTCATCATCAATAGAAACCCTCTTAGCTATAGATATTGAAGATGATGCTGTCACACCGAGAGGTACACTCTGACTAGCATCGTCACTTGCCTTTCTCTTTGAGCCTGACAAGAATCAGCAATAGAAAAAAATTTGAAAGCTAGTTTTAGTTCACATACAGCCATAGCAGTGGATATAGAAAAATGATCAGAGCTAGTTTCAGTTCACATAAAACCATAGATAGTTTCAATTTCAGTTTTAGAATCAACAATAGATTACTTTCACCGAAAATAGATTACTTCCACCAAAAACAATAGTTTTAGTTTCAGTTCATGCTAACCATTGGAGTTAGCATGCTTTCAATAACCATTGAAGTTCAAGGTTTGCTTCCACCAAAATTACGAATCAGAAGCTATGATTGTGCAATGCCAAGGAAGACAATGTGCCATTGTGCAAACAAAATATACACACAGGTATGAAATGCATGTTCCTAGAGAGGTGTCTGCAATTGCACAAACCACAATACAAGTTGATGTGTATAGGCTTGTAGAATGCTTGATCTTTATTTTCCACTTGGCAATTAACAATTAGATGAACACAACCACTACATCGAATGTATTCACTTCTGATTACTAAGGGAACATGAAAGTTGCTCCCAAAAAACCTGAAATGCTAAGTAGCGCTGTAATACTAAATGTAGCTCCAACAATCATCTTAAACCTGTGCATTGTTATGGTTGGCTTGGCCCCGTGGCCTCATTGCATTAGTAAGATAATCAGTAGGAAAGAAGTGTGATCTAATCTAAGCTCTAGTAGGCGCTATCTAGAACTAGTGTATAGGATTTTAATTATTATGACATTGCATAGCCATTGCCATAGCAGAAGAAAAATGAACAACCAGTTCTAGATGTGAATAAAAAGAAGGTATTGATTTCCAAAATTTCAGCAAATTTTCTATGGTGTACCTGAAGTGGAACTATTGGCATTGACAGAAGAAGGTAGTGCCGACGGTGGTAGAAGCAAGCGACCCAAGCCTAAGTGCTTCTCTGGTGGCCTAGAGCTAGAACAGCCTTCTCCGGTAGACGACATCGACAGCTCGTCAATCGACAGGTCATCAGGCGTCAGTGGCTCTATGGCGCACGATGGTCAAACGAGCCGAGGAAGCGAGACAGAAAGGGCAAGCTGGCGACGTATGTGGCACGAAATTGTAGGGTGGATCAGCCTCGAGCTGATACAGACAAGCGATAGTGACTCGACGAGGGTGGGGAGTGTCGAGCTGGCGCTTGGCGACGCCGAGGAAGCGAGGGGTGGGGCATCGCCTGCTGAGGAGCTGAGGCTTGGGGTGGCGGCGGGTGGGCGGGTGGCATCTACATGATGCATTGAAGAATGCAGCACCGAGGAGCCGACTAGGGCTACATGTCTGGTCGTCTAGGTGTTGCTACGATGGGCGTGGGTGGTGGGCAAATAGGCTTACAGCGGTTATGTTGGCCTGGCCGCATGGGTGGACTATGGGCTAGGCTGCTTTGACAAATGTTGTCCACCTATTTTCAAAATGAGCCAAAAGTGGGTAAATCCCGAATAAAAACGGGATTTCGCAAAAACGGACAAGATGAGACCTCACCCATTTTTTATCCCATTTCGGCCCCATTTCCGTCTGTTCCCACATAAAAACCGAAAAAAAAACAAAGAAAGTCGGAATAAACTAAGAAATGATTTCAGGATAGGATGAGACACGCTTCTTCCCATCCCCTCCCCATGGGCGCGAGGAAAGGGACAGACGTTGGTCAATCAGATTAAAAAAACTGAATTGCAGCAACACACCGCCTGTTAGTGGCTTCATGGCATCCCGAGGGAAGCACTCGAGGCCCCACATACTCCAACTCCTCGGAGTAGTGCCTTCCCTCCAAAAGCAACACAACAAAATAGGCGCAGTGGCACAGGCAATGATGCAGCGGACACTTTTGTCGGATTCACTCCTACGTGAACCGGTATTTGCAGGAAAGAGCAAGATCTTTTATTTTATTTTTCTCCCTTGGAGAAACATAGTTTGGCTTATCTACACTTTATTATAAGTGGGTGTAGGTATAAAATATTCACTAAGTGGTTATGTTGCAATATTGGTTGGATGATCCTCAGTTACGAGAAAAAATGTTTTAGATAAGTAGGACCAGTTTATAACTTAGCAGAGGATATAACGAGAATATAAGGGGAGAATAAGAAAATAGTTCTATTTGAATATGGGATTTTAATCTAAAAATATTTAGAGTGTCATTCGATTTAAACTGAAGCAATTAAATGTCGTAGCCAACACCCAAGTATCTGAAGACTGAAGCGGCTCTGACAAAGTTCAGTTATTGTTTCCATCCGACAAAGGTTGTTGAGCATGCTGCGTGAGGTTTGGGCATGCATGTGTTGTATGTGTGCATGTTCCAACTGTTTGCCAGTATGTCTGGGACCCATTGGTCAAGCGGTGTGAGTGTGGGCCCACATGGTCAGCTGTGGTGTCGAACATAAACTTTGTACTGAATTGTTCTTTGTCATTGAAGAAAGAAATAGACCCCTCCCAATTCTGTCTCCTCTCTCATGAATCTCTCTGTCTCTTATCTCTGGCGATCCTAGCACCTCATCGGCATTACATTAGTATCAGAGCCCGCGTGTGTGTCTCTCGGATTCTCCCAGCCTGAGCGATAAAATCCCAAGGGGGAAAGTTGTTGCGATTGAGTCACAGTTGTAAATTCATTACCCCGGTCGCTCAGTTTGAAGGAGAGACAATGACAACGCCCACCAAGCACAGAGTTCAAGTTCGGCAAGTCATGGAAGACTTCGAGAAGCGGCTGATGGAGTGGCTACAACAGAAGCTAGACCGGATCGAGCTCAAGACAGACCGCATCGAGCAAATGAAAGAGAATCTAGAGCACCTCGGCCAGTTGCAAGCAAAAGTGGATTTGTCAATGGTTTCAATCGGCAAAATTCAATAGGAACTAGAGGTGGTGGTGGCCACATGATTGCTGAGATGGGCTACATCATCGCCCTCGCTAGTGATTCCACCCAAGGGCGGCATCATAGGTGAGTATCCCTTTGCTAGAACTGTTCCACCGCCACAACCACCACCACCACCACCATCCCCAACCATGCGTGATGCTCACAATACCACTGCTTACCCACCTCACACATCTAGCCAATCATGGATGCCCAAAATGTAATTTCCCAAATTCGATGGTTCGAATGTTAGGATTTTGCTTGATAAGTGTGAGGCCTTCTTTGACCTCTATTAGATTCCTTCAGGTTATCATGTTACAACAGCTACAATGTATATGTGTGGTAGTGCTGCTCATTGGTACCAATCCTTCAAGTTGGATAATGTTTGCATCTTGTGGGATAGACTGAAGTACGAGTTTTTGCGGGAATTTGAGACTCATACCCATCAGGACAAAGTGACAGAGTTGATGTTGCAGAAACATCATAGCTCAATGGAGGAATATAAGAAGCAATTTGAAGCCCAAGTGTATCATATCAAACTGTATGACAGATCACTCAGTGAAACTATTGTAGTGTCTCAATTCATACTTGGACTGAAGAGGAATTACGCCCTGCTATGGAATCTATCAGTCATGCTGCCCAATTTGCATCTATTCAGGAAGTTGTGTTGGATTGCCATAAAAAGGGTACAACAAAGCAATCCCATAACAAGAGTTTGACTGTTCAACATTCTAAAGCTGATTCCAAACAATCATGGAACTCTGGTGAATTGTGGAAGGCCAAGCAATTGAAGGAGTATTGTAGATCTGATAGCATATATTATCGTTGTGGTGAGAAATATACCCCATCTCACAAGTGCTCTATCCCAGCTGAGAGCCAAATTCATGCCATTGAGGTCAATTTTCATGATGGAGGTCCACTCTTATCTGAAGAGGTTCTGGAGACATTGGATCTCCAAGATCTTGAGTGTGAGCCTTCTGACGCTTTTCTTCCATTGAATGCCATCTCAGGTAGTGACCATCCTAAATCTATTCAGTTGAGAGCCTTTGTGGGGAATTCAGGTGCTGCTAATTCTAGTGCTTTCTGGAAGTAGTCATACCTTCCTCAATTCTCATCTGTTATGCAGCATCAATCAGTCTCTACTGCTATCCAATCTCTGAAAGTGAAATTTGCAAATGGAACAATACTGTCATGTGATACTGAGGTTTCTGAATTCCATTTGTGGATCTAGGTTCACACCTTACTCATACTGCAAAGTTACTTCCGTTGGGAGGATATGATATTATTGTTGGGATGGACTGGTTAGAAATATTGAGACCCATGACTTGTGATTAGCTATGTAAGTGGATTGAATTTGAGTATCATAACAAGCAGGTCATATTACAAGGTGTTCTTCCTGAAAGTGCCTAGAGGGGGGTGAATAGGCTTTTCTGAAAATTAAAACTAAACAGCGGATTAAAAGTTGCCGGATACTCCAGTGAAGGTCGGATACTCCGGTCAGTCTGGAGTATCCGGTCTAGTCCGGAGTCTCCGGTCTATACAGGATTTCGAGAATAACTAGGTATTAACGCGAGCAGCTAGAATCTAAAGGTGATACTGAGTCTACTAGATATCACAAAGCTTAAACAACAATAAATACTAGTAAGATGATCACTAGGACAAATTATATAGAAAATCTCAAAGCTACTCAATTAAGTAAATTGCACAAATGAGAACACAAGGGATTATCCCGGAGTTCGGCCACCTCACAAAGAAATGCCTACGTCTCCGTTGAGGAGCTCACAAAGAGCTGGGTCTTTTCCAACCCTATCCTCTTCTAGCGACCACAAAGATCAAGCTAGAATTTTCTTACTCAATTTGAAGTCGATTACAAACTTCTCGAGGCACTACATAAAGATTGGGTGCTCTATGGGAGACGCCTTGCCGTCTAAAAGCACAAGGCTCCAAGAGAAATGATCACAGCGAATGCTCGATGAAGAACTCAATGCTCAAG
Organism: Phragmites australis; assembly: GCF_958298935.1. Taxonomy (NCBI): domain Eukaryota; kingdom Viridiplantae; phylum Streptophyta; class Magnoliopsida; order Poales; family Poaceae; genus Phragmites; species Phragmites australis. The sequence goes on along the minus strand of NC_084941.1, from coordinate 14,955,155 downwards.
TGCCTTAATCTCACTCCAAACCCACACTCACTAAATTTGCGCAAAACTTAGCACTAGAGATGGTTGGAGGGACTTTGAATGCTCTTGGAATGCTCTAGGAGTGTAGAGTTCAGCAGCAACAACAAGCCTTTAATGCCATGGGGTGTGGAAGTATATATAGCCGTCTCTCAAAAACTAGACGTTATTGTTCTGACAGACCTAACCCAGAGTATCCGGTGAACACCGGAGTATCCGGTCTCAATTCCAAAACGGCGTCAGAATGGTCACAGAACTGTGTCAGAACTAGCCGTTACGGTTCTATTAAGTTACCGGAGTCTCCAGTGAACACCGGACTCCGGTGAACACCGGAGTCTCCGGTCCTGACAGGGCTACCACTCAGACAAAGTCCGAAGACTTGCCGGACCCTCTGGCTTCTCCAGGTACTGGAGTATCCAGTGAACACCAGAGAGTCCGATCCTTTTTATCAAAAGAATAAATATTAACCGAGCCACCCTTGCCGGAGTCTCCAAGGGAGACTCCAGTAAAAACATTTTATCCTACCGGAGTATCCGGTGATCACCGGAGACTCCGGTCTTTTTTAACAAAAATAAATGCTTGACCGAGGCTCTCTGGTGGAGTCTCCCTCGGTAAAACTCACCAACTACCGGAGTATCCGGTGAACACCGGAGACTTTAGGTAAAAAGAAATTCGAAACCAAGTACCCTCTGCCGGAGTCTGTCTCGGAGACTCCGGTCTAAATACTAAGTACCGGAGTATCCGGTGAACACCGAAGAATCTAGACTCAGTGAACTTCTGTCTAACAACCCGGTGTCCATGGGTTAGTGTGTCTCTCAACTTATTGGTTCTAAAGGATATCTTGAGCATTGAGACACTAAACAAGCAATCAAATGCAACCCTCTTAATAGAGCGGCTATCCTAGACTCAATTTCAAAAATAGAGAAATTTAAATCCTATTAAGTACTCCTCGTTGCTTTTCTTTTCTTTTCGAAGGGCGTCAATCATCATATGTCTTCTCAATTTAGACTAAAACCTATTCATGACTTAGATAAACATATTAGATCCTTAATCGTTTTGTCATCAATAAGCCAAAACCCACTTATGGGGCCTAGATGCACTTTCAATCACCCCCTTTTTGGTGATTGATGACAACACGATTAAAGCTTACAAAAGATATTTGAAACAGGATTTTGAATCCTAGAAGATATGGTGAGCTCCCCCTAAATATGTGCATTGATTTAGAATTGAGTTACACTCAAATGCACATATTCAAGAGAAATTTTTTTGCAAGAGCTCCCCCTATATCCTAGGATCCGTGGGATGCAATATTAAGTATTCAAGATGCATATGACAAGATATGAATCACACTTAATTTAAGAAATACGACAAGCATCACACGAACATGAAGAGTCTTACAAATTTAAATAGAGCACATAGTTCATTACACACACAGGATAGTCCCAATGTCCAACCGCGACGAAATGAGAGTTCAAAGCTAGAAAAGAAAGAAACTAGGGAAACTAAGAATTAAGAATCTGATCTCTCTCTCCCCTTTTGGCATCAAGCACCAAAAAGAGAGAGAAACTATTCGCTGCTGTCTTCGTCGTCGTCGTCATCGTCGTCATCATCCTCACTTCGATCATTGTTGCCACCAGGAGAGGAGCTCGCTGCAGGAACAGCTTCGGAGGAGTCATCATGAGGTTGAGCTTGAGAACTCTCGGCAGCTGCTTGGGCTTCATCATACCAAGCCCATGGATTTTCAAATTCAATGGGTGCACTTTCTGCTTCATCCGAAGCGATAGGGGAGCAAGGTGGCTAAAGGTTCATGGAGGCATACATTGCCTTCTGACGTTTCTCCATTTTCTTCAGATGAACACTCTGCTCCTTGATCTGTGTCACATTATGAGTGCACACATTAAAGATAGCTTTGAGAGCGCTCTTTATAAAAGATGACCCTCGAGGAGGAGCAAGTCGGGGGAACATGAGGAGGAGATGGCGAGGGAGACGGAGCTTGGATGTTTAGAGGCCTCATATGATAAGGTTCATATTTTATCTCCTTCACAAAAGTCTTCTTGGATACACGCTCGATGATAGACATGATATATGGAGCGTATCCACAACTCTTGATGGGCGATTTTGATGTGAACACTATTTCTTCCTAAAGAAAATAAGCCACACTGAAAGGAGCATGATCGTTGGACATGGCAGCAAGGAGGTTCCTTGAGATGCTTTGCACTATTGTCGCATCCCCGCTCTTTGGTGCCAATGTGAGTCGAAATAAAGAGTTCAAGCATCTGTAGAATGGCCTCATTCTGGTGAGTTTTCCAAATTCGACTCTTCCGTGATTAAGATACATGAACCCGAGCTCTTCCAAGGTGAGTTGATGCTTGTTATGAATTTGATCCTTATGTGTATCACGAGTATCAAAACGAAAATGATGAGCAAAGCCTCTGAAGCTCACCTTGTACTGTACTCCCTCGGTCATCCAATGCATGAAGGGATTCTCCGATCCATCGAACCAAACTGTGGCATAGAATTGTGCGATGACTTCTTCACACAAATCGTATTTGAATGCCATTATATTCTTTACCTTCTTGCTCTCACATGCAGCTATGACTTCATTAAACACAGGGTCATTTTTCTGTGCCATGTAGTTCCAATCTATCCACTGCATGTGTGTGATCAGCTTTTTCTTTGATAGGATCACCGTCTCATAGAAGTCTGCTTGGAAATCATTCCAGAAGCGGTAATCCATGACATTCTTTTCATAGTCAAAAGGGTTGTTCATCCTCTCAGTGATCACCCTGGACACGTGCTTCATGTAATAAACTGTTTGCTTCGGAGTATCAAAGATTGAAGCTGTCCTTAGGGGTCTGTGAAGTTTCAGAGGTCCAATCACATCATCTGCCTCTTGTTCTTCCTCATCCTCTTGTTCAGCTGCATCGGATTCAGAACTATTTTCAATAGCAATGCCTTTCCCTCTCTCTTCTCGAGAAGGCATGCTACTTCTTCCCCTTCCTGCTGTTACTGGAGCTAAACCCTTTCCACGGCCACTCTCGTGGCCTCTCAGAGCTTGACACTTGGTCCTACAAAGAGTAACATCGGCTCTTTGTGATTCTCCAGCAAAGGTCTCTTCTTCGATGTGAATCCCCATTCCGGTGGCCACTTTGCGAACTCTTTCACCGCTCGCATGTCCACTCCCGCTATCCTCTGAATGAGCCGGTGCTCTAGGCTCTTGAGCATATGGATCGCTTTTCTGTTTCTTCTCCTGCTCGAAAGTGTGACCCTTCACAAAACAATCTCCGGCCATGATGAACTACCTGAGAGAGATGGAAGGAATTAGGAGGATGCGAAGATATGACGAAAGGGTGCTGCTGGAAATCTGGCAGATACCGGAGTATCCGGTGAGCACCGGATACTTCGGTCAGCCTGGGAAAATCCCAAAGACCTAAGGTTTTGGGAGATTTTGCCAACAAGAGTTGCATCTGGTATAGGAACAAGTTCTAAGAAGTATATGGAGCTATTCTACCAAGGGAAATCGATCCTAGAGGAGGGCATTGAGAGATCGGGAAATTTTTGGAAAAAATACCTTTTGGAGCAAAAATCACTCCGGAGATTTGATGAATAGAGATGTCCGAAGTTTCCAGCCTTGAATCCAAGTGAGAAACGATGAGAAACTTGAAACTCCTTGGTTGTTCTTCAAAAATCGCCGGAGAGACTAAGTTGGGGTGAGAGGAGTTGAGAATAGATGAGTTTGAGCAACTGCTCGGGTAGAGGGGTATATAAAAATCTGGAGACCCCGGAGACTCCAGTGAAGACTGGACTTTCCGGTAACTGGAACCTGGACAGGGATTAGCTGAAAAATGAATAGTGTGAAGTCCGGATACTCCGGTGAACACCGGACATTCCGGCACCTGGAACTGTTACAGAATAGAGTGAAAGCTGAAATTTGAGGAGGAATTTTTCGGGAGAAGGCCGTTGACATAAAAGATGAATTTGCTAATTGTGACCAGCCAACAAGCATCATTACATAACTATGATCACAAGTTGCAAACTATGATCAAAAGATCAAAGAACCAAATAATTTTGAAAAAGCACTAAAAAAAATACAGTTTTTGCAAATTCCTAGCTAAGAAAGCTACAACTCTACAACAAACAAATATATGCAACAGTTCAAGCCACGTTTCGAGAATCTAGGATATTTAATTCACTTCTCAACTCGCAAAACCTTTGCTCGTCTAGTGGCTTAGTGAGGATATCGGCTAGTTGTCTTTCGGTTCTCACATGGCGAATATCGATATCCCCTTTTGTTGCATGGTCTCTCAAGAAGTGATGTCTAATGTCTATGTGCTTGGTTCTTGAGTGTTGTACGGGATTGTTGGATATTTTGATGGCACTCTCATTATCACACAAAAGTGGAATTTTGGATGTGTTGTGGCCATAATCTCTTAGCGTTTGCCTCATCCATAGGAGTTGAGCACAACAAACTCCCGCGGCAACATACTCGGCTTCAGGGGTGGATAGGGCTACGGAGTTTTGTTTCTTGGACGACCAAGACACTAAGGACCTACCCAAGAATTGGCAAGTCCCCAAAGTGCTTTTTCTATCTACTTTGCAACTGGCATAGTCGGAATCCAAATAGCCGATGAGGTCGAAGGATGACCCTTTAGGATACCATAAGCCAAGGTAAGGTGTATGAACTAAATATCGAATAATCCTCTTAACGGCCATTAAATGGCACTCTTTTGGAGCGGCTTGAAACTTTGCACACATGCACACACTAAGCATGATATCGGGCCTAGATGCACAAAGATAAAGCAAAGAACCTATCATCGAGCGATATACCTTTTGATCCACATTTTTTCCTTCTCCATTGAGATCAAGATGACCATTGGTTTGCATGGGTGTCTTGATAGGTTTGGCATTCTCCATGTCAAACTTCTTGAGCATGTCTTTGATATACTTTGTTTGGCAAATAAAAGTTCCTTCCTTGAGTTGTTTGATTTGAAATCCGAGAAAGAACCTTAATTCTCCCATCATTGACATCTCAAATCTTCTTGTTATAATCCTACTAAAATCTTCACAAAATTATTGATTAGTAGAACCAAATATAATATCATCGACATATATTTGGCAAACAAATAAATCATTATCAATATTCTTAGTAAAAAGAGTAGCGTCAGCTTTGCCTATTTCAAAGCCCTTTTTGACATGAAAGTTCCTAAGGCATTCATATCATGCTCTTGGGGCTTGCTTTAGCCCATAGAGCGTCTTATAGAGTTTGTAAACATGTGAGGGGTGCTTGGGATCTTCAAAGCCGGGTAGTTGCTCCACATACACTAATTCAGAGATTGGTCCATTGAGCATTGCACTCTTAACGTCCATTTGATATAGCTTGAAATCATGGTGAGTAGCATAGGCTAATAATATACGAATTGACTCAAGCCTAGCTACGGGAGCATAAGTCTCACCAAAATCCAAAGCTTCAATTTGGGTGAACCCTTGAGCAACTAATCGTGTCTTGTTCCTTGTTACTATCCCATTTTCATCTTGTTTGTTGCGGAAGACCCATTTTGTGCCAATCACATTTTGTTTTGGTCTTTCCACCAAGGACCAAATTTCATTCCTTTTGAAGTTGTTCAATTCTTCTTGCATGGTCATCACCCAATCCGGATCATCAAGAGCTTCTTCTACCTTCAAAGGCTCCAAAAAGGAAACAAAGGAGTAAAATTCATAAAAATTTGCAATTCTTAAACGAGTAGTTACCCCCTTTTGTATATCACCAAGTATGTTGTCCACGGGGTGATTTCTTTGGATGTTTTGATGAACGCGTGGGTATGGTACTTGAGATTGATGTTGAATATCTCCCACTTCATCATCTAAAAAGTTATTTGGGTCTTCATAGACTTGATTTTGGTCTTGTGGTTATTTATCACCTTGATCTTGTGTTGACGTTGATGGTTCCACTTGCATTGATAAAGATGGTTGATCTTGATCATTTTGAGTTGCTTGTAGCTTTTGTTGCTCTAAAGGCTTGATTTCACCAATTGCCATCTTCTTGATTGCTTCGCTTGGTATTTCTTCATCACCTAGCACATTAGGATCAACTTGCTCCTCTTGGGAGCCATTAGATTCATCAAATGTCACGTCTCTCGCAATTTCAACGCAATCGGTGGTTTTGTTGAAAACACGTAGGCGTAGGCATTCGATCCATAACCAAGCATAAAACATTCATCTACTTTTGGAGCAAATTTAGAACTTCTTACCTTCTTATTTAAAATAAAGCATTTGCTACCAAAAACTTTAAAGTAGGAAACATTTGGTTTGTTACCGGTTAGAAGCTCATATGCGGTCTTGTTTAATATCTTGTGTAGATACAACCGGTTGATGGTATGGCATGCGGTGTTGATTGCTTCCGCCCAAAATTGATCCGACACATTGTATTCATTAAGCATTGTTCTTGCAGACTCAATTAGAGTCCTATTTTTCCTCTCGACCACTCCATTTTGTTGAGGGGAGTAAGGAGCCGAGAATTCATGCTTGATTCCTTCTTCATCAAGAAACTCTTCAACTTGTATATTCTTGAACTCGCTTCCGCTGTCGCTTCTCACTTTTTTTATCTTCACTTCGAACTCATTTTGGACTCTTCTTACAAACTTCTTGAAAATAGCTTGTGTTTCGCTTTTGTCATGCAAGAAGAATACCCAAGTGAAACGTGAAAAGTCATCAATAATAACTAAACCATATTTGTTACCTCCAATACTTATGTAGGCAATCGGCCCAAATAAGTCCATGTGGAGGAGTTCCAATGGTCTTGTAGTTGTCATCACATTTTTGATGGGATGAGATGCTCCAACTTGTTTTTTCGCTTGACAAGCACTACAAATTCTATTTTTCTCAAAAGGAACATTTGTTAGTCCTAGGATGTGTTCATCTTTTTGAAATTTAGATAAATTCCTCATGCCAACATGAGCTAGTCGGCAGTGCCAAAGCCAACCCATGCTAGACTTAACCATCAACCAAGTTTTAGACTTCACTTCATCCGTTGAAAAATCAATAAGATAAAGTTTATCCTTCAACTTACCGGTGAAAGCTATTGAGACATCTTCCCTTCTAGAGACAATCACACCCTCATTAATAAAAAGACAATTATAACCTATCTCACATAATTGAGACACGGATAACAAATTATAATTAAAAGATTTGACTAACAAGACATTTGAAGTAGAATGATCATTGAAGATGGCGATTTTACCTAGACCTATTACCTCTCCTTTTCCATTATCGTCAAAAATAATGTTTTCATGAGGACCTCCATTTTCTTCAAAAGAGGAAAACATACTCTTTTCTCCAGTTATGTGATTTGTATATCCACTATCAATGACCCAACTTGATCCTCCGGAGGAGTATGCCTACAAAACAAAGTTATGCCTTTATTTTAGGTACCCAAATTTGTTTGGGTCCTTTAGCGTTAGTCACAAGCACTTTTGGTACCCACACATTCCTTTTAACAAGTCTATCTCTTGTGTGGGGATCAACATAGAGAGTAACCACTTTATCACGGTGGTCTCTCTTGAGCATATATGAAGCATAGAATGAGCATCGAGGAGCATGAGTCTTTGGTTGCTTTGCTTTAACCATGTGATCAACTTGCTTGCCTCCTTTGACAAACTTGAGGCATTCCACTCCATTAAATATCACACGACCATTTGATTTGCTTGTGTATTGGTCAAATCCAAGACCACTCTTCAGCTTGTTATCCTTGGCTTGGATGGTCTTGTAGAGTGCATCTTTTGATTTATAGGTTTTGATGCATCCATATTTGACCAAGGCATTTAGCCTCTCATTCTCCTTTTGTAATGCTTGCAAGGAACAAGCATTTATATGAAAATTGAAACAACGAGAGCATCCATTGCTAGTAGATGCACTAGATAGTAAGTTAGCTTCATTAGAGTTGGATGATCCTTTCTCAAGGGTATCAATTTGCATTTCAAGAGTTTCATAATTTTTATCCAAGCAAGATAATTTCTCTTGAAGCAAGAAATTGTTACTTTTAAGGTCGGCTATTGAGGAATTGGCCAAATCATAGTCATTTGACAATTTCTCAACGTTTTCCTTCTCTTAAGCAAAGAGCTCCTCGAGTTCAAGGTTTCTCTCCTTTTCAAGGATGAGCAAGTCCTCTTGTCTCTCGAGGGTCTCCTCGTGACTATCTATTGTATCCATTAGCTCCTTTATTTTAGCCATGACATTTTTATTCAAACCTTTAAACAAGCTACCACAATCACTATCATATTCACTATCGCTATCTAGTAGCTTGGATTGAGATTTTACCTTGCGGCTTTTAGCCATGAAGCACTTTGGGGAGTCATCATCATCATCATCACTCATTAAGAGTGATTTTCTTGGTGTTGACTTGTGGATGGCAATGGTGGCGATTCCTTCATCATCGGAGTTGGAGTTGGAATTTGAATCCCACTCATCTCCAATATATGCTTGACCCAAATACTTCTTCTTGTTTATCTTGTTTTTGTCCTTCTTGTATGGCTTGATCTTATTGTCTTCCTTGTCCTTTCCTTTCTTCTTGTTCGGACAATCAGTTATGAATTGACCAACATTGCTACATTCATAGCATGCCCTTCTTGATGTTCTCTTCTTGGGCATGTCTCTCTTGTATTTAGAGTAGCCTCCTTTTCTCATGAATTTCTTGAATCTTTTCACAAAGAAATCCATTTCTTCATCTTCGGAGCTTTCCTCTTCACTTATACTTGATTCTTGAGTTTGCTTGCTTTTGCTTGCCTTGAATGCAACATCCTTGTTCTTGGAGGTTGAGCTTTGTTTGGCATGAATCTTCACTTCATTTGCTTCTTCTTCCATGAGCTCATGAGCAAGTATCCTTTCAAGCACATCGCTTGGTGTAAGCCTTTTTTAGTCTCTTCTCTCTCAGAGGAGTGTCACTAAAGTGGGGTTTCTAAGAGCAAATGCTCTATGCAATCTCTTCACCACTTTGTGATCATCAATGTCCTCACTCCCGAGTCCTCTTAACTTGTTCACAAGCAACATCATTCGATCATACATAGCTTGAGGAGTTTCATGATCTTCCATCATAAATCTTCCTAGCTTGCCCTCAAGTAGCTCTATCTTGGATTCTCTCATGCTTGTTGTCCCTTCATGAGCAACTTGGAGAGTATCCCAAATTTGCTTGGCTTCTTCGAGTCCATCCACTTTATTGAATTCTTCCGGACTCAAGGCACTAAGCAATACACTTGTGGCTTGAGCATTGCGGTGCATATTTTGTTCTTCACTTGACGTGAGCTCTTGATCTTCATCTGGCAAGTCAAAGCCTGTGCAAACAATCTTCCAAATACTTGGATGAAGAGAGATTAAATGCATTTTTATTTTGTGCCTCCAAGCGGTGTGTACCATCGAAGAATGGTGCACGCCCGGAAGGCATGGAGATATAGTTACTCGAAGAATTTAAACGATCATAATTGAAAAGAACTTCACTTCCCTTTCCTGTACCATTACCATCATCATACTTCAACGGATCATCTTTTAAACCCCTCGGGCTTCCGGATGTCGACATAATGATTTCCTCCAAGCGGTGAAGCCTTGTAGGAGGTTAGGCTCTGATACCAATTGAAAGTGCCTAGAGGGGGGGTGAAAAGGCTTTTTTGAAAATTAAAACTAAACAACGAATTAGAAGTTGCCAGATACTCCGGTGAAGATCGGATACCCCGGTCAGTCCGGAGTCTCCGGTCTATACAGGATTTCGAGAATAACTAAGTATTAACGCGAGCAACTAGAATCTAAAGGTGATACTAAGTCTACTAGATATCACAAAGCTTAAACAATAATAAATACTAGCAAGATGATCACTAGGACAAATTATATGGAAAATCTCAAAGCTACTCAATTAAGTAAATTGCACAAATGAGAACACAAGGGATTATTCTGGAGTTCGGCCACCTCGCAAAGAAGTGACTACGTCTCCGTTGAGGAGCTCACAAAGAGCCGGGTCTTTCCAACCCTATCCTCCTCTAGTGACCACAAAGATCAAGCTAGAATTTTCTTACTCAATTTGAAGTTGATTAAAAACTTCCTAAGGCACTACACAAAGATTGGGTGCTCTACGGGCGACGTCTTGCCGTCTAGAAGCACAAGGCTCTAAGAAAAATGATCACAGTGAATGCTCGATGAAGAACTCAATGCTCAAGTGTCTTAATCTCACTCCAAACCCAAACTCACTAAATTTGCGCAAAACATAGCACTAGAGATGGTTGGAGGGATTTTGAATGCTCTTGGAATGCTCTAGGAGTGTAGGGTTCAGCAGGAACAGCAAACCTTTAATGCCATAGGGTGTGGAAGATATATATCCCTCTCTCAAAAACTAGTCGTTACTGTTCTGACAGACCTAACCCGGAGTATCTGGTGAACACCAGAGTATCTGGTCTCAATTCCAAAACGGCGTCAGAACGGTCACAGAACTGTGTCAGAACTAGCCGTTACGGTTCTGTTAAGTTACCGGAGTCTCCGGTCCTGACAGGACTACCACTCAGATAAAGTCCGGAGACCTGCCAGACCCTCCGGCTTCTCCAGGTACCGGAGTATCCGGTGAACACCGGAGACTCCGGTCCTTTTTATCAAAAGAATAAATATTAATCGAGCCACCTTTGCTGGAGTCTCCCTCGGAGACTCCGGTAAAAACATTTTCTCCTACCGGAGTATCCGGTGATCACCGGAGACTCCGGTCTTTTTTAACAAAAATAAATGCTTAACCGAGGCCATCTGGCAGAGTCTCCCTCGGAGACTCCAGCCTTAAAACTCACCAACTACCGGAGTATCCGGTGAACACCGGAGACTCCAGGCAAAAAGAAATTCGGAACCGAGCACCCTCTGCCAGAGTTTGTCTCGGAGACTCCGGTCTAAATACTGAGTACCGGAGTATCCAGTGAACACCGGAGACTCCGAACTCAGTGAAGTTCTGTCTAACAACCCGATGTCCGTGGGTGAGTGTGTCTCTCAACTTATTGGTTCTAAAGGATATCTTGAGCATTGAGACACTAAACAAGCAATCAAATGCAACCCTCTTAATAGAGCGGCTATCCTAGACTCAATTTCAAAAATAGAGAAATTTAAATCCTATTGAGTACTCCTCGTTGCTTCTCTTTTCTTTTCGAAGGGCGTTAATCGTCATATGTCTTCTCAATTTAGACTAAGACCTGTTCATGACTTAGATAAACATATTAGATCCTTAGTCGTTTTGTCATCAATAAGCCAAAACCCACTTAGGGGGCCTAGATGCACTTTCACTTCCTGAGGCTTCTTCTCAATTGTTGGAAGTTCATTCTAAATAACTGACCAAATGGTACACTGGAAAATGATGTTTGGGTCACAGTGGTACTCAAACCTAAAGATTCATCACTTACTCCTGGTACACAACCTCTCCCACCTTCTATTCAGGCAGTACTCAACAAGTATCATTCCATCTTTCAGGAGCCAAAAGGATTAGCACCTAAGCGTGTGTATGATCATGCTATTTCTTTGATACCTGGATCCACTCCTGTTAACAATAGACCTTATAGATATACTCCATTACAAAAGGATGAGATTGAAAGGCAAGTGAATGCAATTCTCCAAGCTAGTATTATAACACATAGCCTTAGCTCTTTTGCCTCCTCTATTTTGTTAGTAAATAAGAAGGATGGCTCATGGAGGTTTTGTGTGTATTATAGGAAGCTTAATGCTTTCACCATCAAAAACACAAAATTCCAATGCCAATTGCACATGAACTCTTTGATGAGATTGCAGAGGCACACTATTTCACCAAGCTTGACTCGTATTCAGGATTTCATTAAATTAGAATGGTGGATGAGGATGAACCAAAAACTGCATTTAAGAACCATCATCGCCATTTTCAGTTTAAGGTAATGCCTTTTAGTCTTACAAATGCTCCTACAGTCTTTCAATGCCTTATGAACAATATCTTTACTGCATATTTGAGAAGTTTTATCTTGGTTACTATGGATGACATTCTAGTCTATAGCAAGACATTGGAAGATCATATACATCATTTAGACTTAGTCTTTCAGACTTCGCTGCAACATCAGTTGTTCGTAAAAAGCTAGCAAAATGCTCTTTTGCTCAAACCCAGTTAGAGTATTTAGGCCACATTGTCTCATATCAGGGAATTTCTACTGACCCTAACAAAACCACTTCTATGGTACATGGCTACCTCCCACAAACTTCATTGAACTTAGGGGATTCTTGGGATTAACTGCTTATTATAGAAAGTTTGTTAAGCATTATGCTATTATTGCCAAACCACTCAATGATTTGCTGAAGAGAAAAGCATTTGAATAGCCACTAGCAGCTCAAGCTGCATTTCAGCAACTCAAACAAGCAATGAGTTCTACACATATTTTGGTAGTACCAGACTTTCAAAAGCAATTTGAATTGGAGACAGATGCTTGTGATACTGGGACTAGGGCTGTGTTAACCCAAGGTGGTTAGCCTCCGGCTTACTTCAGTAAGGCTCTAGGTAGTAAAAATCAACTACCTACATATGAGAAGGACTTTATAGCTATTATGATGACTGTGGATAAATGTAGATCCTATCTGCTAAGAGGTCATTTCATTATTAAAACAGATCATAAAAGTTTATGCCATTTCAATGACCAACAACTCACTACTGACCTCCAAAAGAAAGCTATGACTAAGCTCATGGGTTTACAGTTTAGTTTTCAGTACAAAAAAGGAATGGAGAATGAGGCTGCTAATGCTTTGTCTAGAGTTGGTCATTTCTTTGAGCTGCAAGCCATTTTAGTTTGTAAACCCAAATGGATAGAAGAGCTGGCAAATTCTTACTACACTGATTCACATACTCTTCAATTGCTATCAGAGTTATCAATTGTTTCTCCTAACGACCAAGGATTTTCATTGGAGTCTGGTCTCATTAGGAAACATGGCAATATTTGTATAAGTGCCAATTGAGCTCTATAGACTAAGATTATTGCAGCCTTTCATGCTTCAGCCATTGAGGGTCACTCTGGCACACAAGCCACATACCAAAGAATTAAGGAATAGTTTATTTAGAATGGGCTCAAGTCTACAGTGGAAAACTTTGTGAAGCAGTGCAAGATATATCAACATGCTAAGCATGAACATTGCAAGACTCCAGAACTATTACAGCCCTTACCTGTGCCAGATAATTCATGAAAAGATTTATCTGTGGACTTTACTGAAGGGTTGCCAAAATCTGAAGGATATTATGTTATTCTTGTTGTGGTGGATATGTTTACAAATTATGCCCACTACTTGCCCTTACAACATCCTTTTACAACTCAACAAGTTGCAAAACATTTCTTGAATAATATAGGGCCTGTTTGGTATAGCTCCAGCTCCGAGATCTATATTGGATGTAGAATTTATATGATAAAATAAAATGGTTTAAACTCTTACTTTTAGCCCAAAACAGAACCTAATGGCTCAACTAAATACACTCAATCCACTCACAACTCCAGCTCTCAGATTTCTTGGAGCTAGATTTGACCATCTCAAAGAAATCTTGAATCTGGAGCTATACCAAATAGGACCATAGTTAATCTACATGAGGTTCCACACACTATTATGTCAGATCGAGACAAGATTTTTACAAGCAAATTTTGACAAGAACTCTTTATATTGTTGGATACTAAACTTCAGTTAAACACAACCTATCATCCTCAAACGGATGGCCAAACTAAACACATGTTAGAGTAGTTAATTTTTCATGCTCTGGTGTTAATAACGCTACACTACCACTCCTTTCCAGATGTGTCAAATGCCTGCTTCTAACAAGGTCCCTTGTATTTACAGGGCTATCTCCAGTGCCGCTTCAGTTGAAAAGTTGTACTAGGATATTCTCTTCTGGTCAGTATTCTCCTAATGAATAGTTATTCTGAAATATGCCTGATAATTCTTATGCTCCAAGGAGAATAAGTACTCAACATGTGCAAATGACTGCTTATCATTCTCTAGTTCTCATTCTTCACTAAAGTAGTCATAGAATATGTTTTGCAGCGACAAAGAAAAAAAGAAACATAAGCGGTAGTCAATAGAAGGCTTCTGGAAAGAACAATATTGATATAGCTTTTCATTGTGGAAAAGCCTTCTTACGTCTTTGAATGCTTGATTCCAAAGTTAGCACTATATCTATATCAATTATCAAAGTAGAAAAGTTAGTACTATCAGAAACATGTGATCAATCACAAAGGAATTAAACATTTTTTAGAGTTCGCACCTTTACAATTTCGAAGATACCAGATTTCATGAGCAAATAGTGCTCAATATGTATTTGTTGTTCTCCTGATATCATTTGCTTTCCCATGTCTTCCTTTTGTTCATTTTTGCCGCAATTTGTCAGCCAGCCAGATTCGGATCAGAAGTTTGGAACTTGAATACCAATATTTATGTCCAGTTTATTTGGAATTGGGTGTATTTGTTTGATAATGGGTTAACTTATTCTGAATTGATGAGAAAATTGGAGAAAAAAATGAGAGGAAAAAAGGGTGTAGGTTATCATAGCCACGTTTCGATCTGGGACCTGTAGGGGTTATGGTCTCACCATGCTTCTGCTGCGTCACTCTGATTTTGTTGAATTAAGAAATTATGATCAACTAAGTCCTTTGGTAGGCTTGCTTAAATAACAGAGATCTTATAGAAATAGCATGGAACAAGGTTTAACTCAACTCATAGAAATATCTCATTCTAAAAATTGAAACAATCTAGATTTTTGGGAGTTTGGCCTGCTACTAGCCTATGTGAAACACTTGAGGTCATTGTTGGGGGTTATTGTTAAGGACCTTCGACGGTTTCTTGGCTTAGTTGGCCCATGTCTATAGGCCCACGCCTCCCGAAGGCCACTTTGTGACTTCTAGGTTTCGGAGTAACCACCACCCGAATCCATGCCTCTCGAAGCCTCTATCTCCCGAAGTCATACCTCTGGAAGCCTCCGTCTCCCGGAGCCATACCTCCCCCGGAGCCCCTGTCTCCGGGGCTCAGGAGGCTTCCCGAAGGCTACAGGCTAGGCCATCGGGCCTCAAAAAAGATCTACTAGGAGAAGAACGCCGGTCATCCTTTGCCTGCAAGGAAGTGACCGGCGTTAATTACCTAGACTAGTGGACGCCGTCCTGACACCCCGGTACAATGGACGTTATCCTAACACCCCCTGACATCACGGCGCTAGGCCACAATTGGCGATCAGTTCACTCCTCTAGGTATAAGCACCCAAATAGTTATCATGGTAGATATTTATCTTCTATATAGGGTAAAAAATAGTTATCCAGGATAAGGCCATGTAACTCGGCCAGATCCTAGATATTTTGCACATAACGGTAAATTGTACGCTAAGTTATGCCCAACCCTATAAATAAGGGGCCATGGTCATCTGAACAGGAGAGCAGGCTCAAGACAGCACGGAAGAGCACAATCACAAGTCTTCCTGTGATACTCCCCCTAGTTCGGTCCATATTTTTACTATCAATATATCTCTAGTGTTCCTTCCTCAAACTTCATCTCCAAGCTTAAGTCTCCTCCTTAGAGGAAACTCTCGCCATGCTTACTAGGGCAAGACGATCTCTTGCTCCAATAGTGGCGTCGTCCGTGGGGACTCGAACATAGAAGTGCTAAGAGAGGTAGGATGCCACCCAAGAAGAAGACCACCAAGACCGCGGCGACGGCAACCGACCCCCGATCACACCTGTACGACAGTCCAGGTAACAAACGCAGGCCGCGTTGATGACGACCCCTAACCGGGGGGACGAGGGCCTTACATCCACCGTTGACCCAGCCATGACCATAGCTGCGGCAGGCACCAAGGGGCTCCCTACCCCGGAGACCCAGGAGCAACAGCAGCAACAGGGCGAGGTCCCTGCTGCACCCCTAGGGGCTGCAGCCAACGCCACCACCGAAAACACCATTCCATCCGAGCGTCAATCACGCCTGGTGGCACTCCTGACAAATGGCCCTGCGGGTCAAGCAGCAGGCTACCCACACGACCGCCGCCACCCACGTGACAGCCAGTGCCCCATACATTCGGCCTCCGGAGCCGATGTCACAAGGATCCCCTGCGAGACTATGAATCTCTTCTGCAGGCCGACCTGGAGAGAATGCCCTTCCCGATGGGCTTTCGGACCCCAAAGCTACTTAAGTTCAAGGGTGATTTAGAACCTAATGAGTTCGTCTAGTCCTACACCCTCGCCATAGAAGCTAACAGGGGCGAACCGGCCACCATGGCTAAATGCTTTCCTCTCGCCTCAAAAGGGGTGGCCATACGCTGGTTCTGGGCACTGGACCGTGGCGTTATTCACGCCTGGTCCCAACTCTGAGACCTATTCTGCAGCAACTTTTAAGGCACCTTCATTGAGCCAGTAACCTCCGAAAGCCTGTTCACTATCAGACAGGAGCCGGACAAAACCCTTCGGAATTACTTCCGAAGGTTCACCTAGACAAAGGCCCAGATTAGGGGCATATCGGACTCTTCGGTCATTGTTGCTGTGACCCAGAGCCTGGCCAAAGACCCCTATACGATCAGCTGAACTGACATCCCATATGCACAGTGGAGGCATTGCCTCCGTGCCAAGAGAATAAAATCCCTCCGGCATCTTGAAGGCACTGCCTCCGTGCCAAGAGAACAAAATCCCTCCGGCATCTTAAAGGTAGTGCCTCCGTGCCAGAGAAGTATATCCCTCTGCCATCTTTAAGGCCTGGCTGACCTACGTGGTGGAGAGGCAAAGACCGCTCTAGCATCTTGAAGGCTTAAGCCTCCGTACTAGACAGGCATATATCCCTCTACCATCTTTAAGGTCTAGCTAACCTACATGGCGGAGAGGCAGAGACCGCTTCGGCATCTTGAGGGCATTTCCTCCATACCGGACAGGCATAAGATCCTCCGTCATCTTTACGACTTGGCTGACCTACATGGCGAAGGGATAACCTCCCCAGCATCTTGAAGACCTAGCTTCCGTGCCAAAAAGGATTCATACAAAGTATTGATCCTCTGGCACCTTGAAGACTAAAAGTCTCCGTGCCAAAATTATCTCACCCCTACGGGATCTTCCCTGCTCACACCTAACGCTACACTGTACCCCTTGAATCTCGCACCCTGCAGCCACTAACAAGCCGCAAAATGTGAAGGGGCTGGGATAGGGGGCACATGCGAAATGTCGATACGATTACAAAGCATTGATGCGATAAATTATAAAAACAAAGCTAACACAACACAAGTTCATTCATACACGCCATACAAAGAGTCTGCACTCAGCTAGGCACTGTACATCGAATCTATACCTAGCAAACTTGCTAACCTATTACGCCTCCCTGGAACACTACAGTGGGACGAGGGTGCTCAACCGCCATACCTCCCAGAAACACCACGGGACCTGGAGGATTGAGCCCGGTAACTACGCATAGGGGGTTGACGCGAATCCCCTTCACGAAGAGAACCACTGCCTAAAGCAGAGCCCCCTTGGCCTCGGGAAGACGAAGGGCCCGCTGGGAAGGGATACGAGTCGAAGGCTGAGAAATCTAGCTCATCCTCCTCCTGCTCTTCCGGCGGGGTCTCCGTAGCTTGCACCTCCTCCACCTTCACCTTGGCTAGGTTAGGCTCAAGAATTTCCAAATGCACCCTTCCATCAGGATCCCGAGGGAGGACAAGGTGTTGGAAGAAACGTGAACTGGCAACCTCCCGGGTTATTCGAGCTTCACACCAGTCATCCTTTACAACAAAACATACATCCGGACTAGACACAAGGGTGTCCTCCGGCTGGACCTTGACCAAGACATTGGTGGCCACCTTCGGATCCACGCGCCACTCAGAAGCACAGGGCATAACAAAGAGACTTCACCGTCAAACAGACGGAGTGGCCCCGGATGCTCCGGACACATTTGATCCCTCCCCGGAGGCACCATCCCAGGTACGAGCGAGGCCCCCTCCAGCTTCGGGCCGCTGCACCTATATAGACAGATCGGACTCCACTTAGCCTCAAAAGCACGAACACTCCAGAACAACCACAAGAAGGCAAACATGACTCCATTTAGATAAGAAAAAAGCCCAAATACATAAAGTAGAAGGGGGTAGTCAACATACTAAGACTTTGACCCCCTTCAGAAAGAAAGAAAGCAAAAAAATAGACGGCCTACAACAGAGCTACACCTCTAGGGCATCCACACACGAAGACTGCTCCTGTGGGGCAACAGCGCGAAGCGAGGGGCCTCCAGAGGGCCACAGCGCGCCTGCAGGCTCCGGATGAGGGGCCAGACCTCCCAATGAAGAACCTGGACGAAGACGTCCCGGGGCACCTAGAGTCACATGACTTGCCATGTAGCGCAGCATCACGCCCTGATCGTGCCTTGCCCAATGGTTATGACGGAAGTTCTCCAGAGCCGTGTGGATCTCCACCGGAGGTGCCTCGAGCCGAAAACCCTCAATCACGGAGTCCAGCACTGGTTGCTCCAGTACTTCGAGAGGACCAATACCCGCTTGGTGCAGCAAGGTCAGCTGGAACACCATGGCCATGCGTGCGCCAGACCTCTCATATGCCTTTGCAGCCCAACCATGACCTTCGCGGCAGACCGAAGGCAGAAGAGTGGCATCACCAACGCCTCCGAGTTGGAAGGGAGTGACGGACACCTGGCCCCAAGGCTGCTCAAGGCATTGGAGGTGATATGGGCAACCTCCGATGCAAGTGCAGCTAACCGCTGGCACTCCGAGTGCAGCGCTCCCTCCTATGCCTAAGCCTCCTCCAGCTCTCGTTGCACCACACCTACTACGACCTGAAGGGTCTCAGCATCACCTTCGGCTGACACCCTGATAGCATTGGCCGCATTGGCGAACTCCCTAGCCTCCCAAAGGTCTTCGGTAACCTTCCACGCCTCATCCTCCACGCGCTCCTGCTTCAAAGCCTCCTCCCGCCGGAGACCCTCCTCACACTCATGGAGCGTCATCTCCTCCTGAAGACAACCCTCTGAAGACTCCACCTACTTCTGGGCCTCCTCCAAGGCTTGACGAAGGCTGTCAACCTCGTCACGGGCTGCAGCAAAGGCCTGGCACGCCCCATCTCCCAGTGCCCTTGTCAAAATTACTTGCTACAAGGCACAATATAAGAAGAAAAAGGACAAAATAAGCTACTTAGAATCAGACACTAGACCTGGTAAATCACGACTAAACCACTAACCTGCAGTGCCACCGCTACCAGACGTGCCTCCACTTCCTCCAAAGGGTGCTGGGCCAATGATCGCTCGACCTCTCCACTCCAGAGAAGAGAGGAGGCAACGAAGAAGGCCCTTGACACCTCCGGGTGTAGCGTGAAGTCATCTAAAGTCAATACCCAAAGGCCGGGGCCCCCCTCGGCCATCGCAAAGGGAGGCCTGGCGGAGGGCAAAGTGCCCCTAGCACCGGCCGCTCAGGCCAAGTCACTAGCCGACTCGGGGCTCCACGGAGACAAGGACACGTTGAAAGCATCTAGACCCCTAAATTGTGTTTTGGTAATTAATGACAATACATCTTTATGGACTAACTTGGTTAATTGAGTGGTGAAAAGGTTAGCCATGAAGATGTTGCGAAGCTAGGAAAATGCATGTGTGGAAAGCATAAAAAGGGTAGCTCAAGGCAAAGGTATTTTTATAGGGCATTTTATCTTTGCCGGTCAAAGGTGTCTAGAGAAGAAAATAACCGGATTGATAGGATAAATGTTGTACTATAAAGAGGGGTTGGTATATGTTTACTTGAGGTCTCTATAGTGCCAATTTGTTCAAACTTGCATTCATATAGAGATTGAATTTCTTAGCTTCTAAAGAACCCCAAGTTAGGCTGCTTCTGAGTTTTTTGTTCTTGGCAGTCTGACCGGCTTGAAGGCAGTCTGACCGCTGTATCTCTGTAGGGTGGTCTGACCGTGCCTTCGACCGGTCTGACCGCTATATAGAGTTGTCAGCCTCTCTTGTTTGTCGGTCTGACCGGTCGTGTAGCTCAGTCTGACCATCCTGGCGCAGAAGGTTTTGGCTGTGACAGTCTGACCGTAGTGGTCCGCGGTCCAACCGTGAAGGTCTGCGGTCCGCCCGCCACCCTGTGCCCGAAGTCAATATAACCGTTGGAAAGCCAGTAGTCTGACCGGGAGTTTGCCTGTGGTCTGACTGCCAAGGTTGCGTGTGTGTTAGAACGGCTGTAACGATCGAATTTAATGTGAAGGCTATATATATGAGGATGGCTGGTCCTTGTGAGCTCTCTCTTGCACTCTAGTCATTCAATACACACACTTGGAGCTCTTGACTTCCTCCTCTCCCTCTCTTGATTTAGTGTTGCATACTTGAGAGGTTTGAGAGCTTTTAGTGCATAATTTCAAGAGTTTGAGCATTTGGGCACTAGTGATTCTTCAAGCAAGCGACATCGGCTTTTTACTCTTGGAGGTTGTCGCCTCTTAGACGGCTTGGAGATTGTAACACCGTCGAGCTCTTCAAGAAGATTGTGAAGAAGCCACGGTGGTGGTTGTGAGAGGTTTGAGCATACCTTACCGAAGTGGCAAAGTGCATCCTTAGTGAAATCGAGGTTTGAGTAGTTCTTGTCAATTCTGGTTTAAGATCAAGTTGCTCGGTGTGAGCCCTTTCTCTTGAAGAATTGCAAACTTGATAGAGAAGTGGATTGTAGTTTGAACTCACCTTAACGTGGATTAGGGGTGATGGGCAAATCACCGGGACCACGAGAAATACTCTTTTGTGTACCTTTGAGCTATTTACTTTATTGTTGAGCTATTTACCTTTCATGCAATTTACTTCAAGCATTTTATCTTCTTAGACCTTGAATTGTTGTATGTCACCCTAGAATTGCAAAACCTTGATATAGCTCTAGATGTCTTTTATATTGCTTCAGTGATCATAAGTTTAATTCCACAAGTTTTCTTGATCGCTTTGCATTTATTTTTAAAACCGCCTATTCACCCCCCTCTAGCCGGTATTCTTGATCCTACACACATCCCCCAAGGCGGCCTTCGGGACACCTCTGGAGAAGTCACTGACCCATGCTGGAGCTCCCTAGGCTCCGAGGGGGAGTCGAAGACACATACACCTCGGTAGTCGCTGCGAAATACCATGAAACACAAGGTCAAGATCCTGGTGCACGACCCAAATAGGATATAGCTAACGAAGCAACGACACCTCACCAAGTCCCCCGAATCCTCTCATAGAAGGGCCCGTAATATCATCGACGTGAACCCAAAATCGTATTCCACGGAGGCCACGCCTCCTCTCCGGCTTTGGCCATGGCCGACAATGTCCGGAGAGGCCAGGCCCTTCCCCCGGTCACCTGCGCTCCTGGCCCACCTCGGATGCTTCCTACGGACCAGTGGCACCTCGGACAACTCAGTTGTCGAGCCACTATATGAACCTCGGGAGAGAGAAGGCCGCCGGGCCTGGAGCAGCTTCGCACGGATTGCGGGAGCGGCACGCACTCGTTTCTCGGCAGCCTTAGGCTCCGATGGATCCCGCCACACCGGAGCCCCCACTCTGAGATAAAAGTAAACACGGTTGTAGCACTCCCAACTCTGTGTTAGAGCCACCCGCCACTCCCGCTCCGCGTGAGTAGGTGGGCCCAAGATCATCTCAGTGATCTCTGCTGCGCGCTCCAGCGGAAGATGGCTCTCTGAAAGAAAAAAATAGCTCACATCTGCAAATCAAAAACCAAACAACAAAGAGGACTCACCAGAGCTGACGGGGGGGGGGGGGGGGCTGGAGTATACCCTCGGCCACTCTTCCGCACCTTGCTCGAAGGCGCAGTCCCCACCCATCTGAAGGGGCTGAATGTGCAACATGGTGAACTCCTCCACGAGATCACGCAAGCTCATCCTTTCAGCCACCCTCCGGAGAAGGACCAACCGCGAAGCGAACTGATCGTCCATGATTCCCGTCTCCGGCTCTAGAACATACGCGATATCTCGGTTTGTGGAGTGAAAGGGGGATGCGAGGCCAATGTTGTAGTAAAACCACCGCTGCAATCAGCTGGTATACAACCGACTGTTAATAGCCTTCATCGGGAAGGCATTGCGGTACTCCGGCCGTATCTGGAAATTAACGCTGCCGAAGCTAAGGGGCCTCTTCGCCCCCTCGCCCCTAATCATCTTCGGCTGACAGCTGGCGAAGTGGAGGGCCATAAAGAAGTTTGCCCTCCCTTCGCACCCCTCTGCCCGCATGGCCCACTCGTAGGTGGCCAGGCGGGCCATGGTGTTGGCATGGAGCTGCAAAAGCTCCATATATTAGTGGCGAAGCACCTCCTCGAGTAGCGACACCGATGGAAAGCCCAGGCCTGCTTTGAAGAAAGCCTCGAACACCACAACTTTGTGGGCTAGAGGCTCCGGGACCTCCTTGTCCAGCGGAGGCTGAACAACGGCTCTGGAGGGAATCTTCCCCTCCCTAACCATCCGATCAAGCTCCTTATCATCGATGGCAGACACCTCCAACATGGTGGTCTGCTGGGGATGACTCCTGCTGGTGCGGCGGAACTCCACCCTAGCGACCGCATCAACAACGGGTGAACCGGCGCCACCTGAGGGCCCCCCGCCACGGCCGCACCGGTGGTTTCCTTCGCTGCCTGAGTTCCTACTCCACCTAGTTCACTCGAGCCAGCCATACAGATCACAGGAAGACGACAAAAGACGCTGGATGGCGGAGAAGAAAGAAGAGCAGCAATCGACAGACACATGCGCACAGCAAGGACAACTGGAGGCAGATGACAGACGCGAACAAGGCGTGAGCGAAAAGGCCGCTTAGGGTAATCCCTCCCCTTATAGAGCTAAGGGAGAGATTACCCCCCCCCCCCACCTAGAAAAACAAGCGTATACCCTATCCCTTGGCCTGCCAAGCCATGATCATGGGGAAGCGGAACCGCCCCCCACGACCCCCTAACCACAGGACACCACGCGTCCCACATTCGATGGACAAGGTGTAGTTACGCCCTTCTCACAAGGGGCATTCAATGCCCCTTGTCACCAGCATCATTGAACGGACCATTCAGATCAACTGGGTTGAATCTTCCCACGAAAGCCAAGCGATATTAGGGACCATGAGCCATCAACAGCATGCTAGGGACTGCCAGAGGCCCTGCTCAGAAAGAACCATGGGCACGATCGCTCCGCTACTGTTGGGGGTCGTTGTTAGGGACCCCTGACGGCCCCTTGGCTTCGCTGGCCCATGCCCATGGGCCCACGCCTCCTGAAGGCCACTTTCTGACTTCCAGGCTTCGGAGTAACTACCTCCCAGAGCCATGACTCCCGAAGCCTCCATCTTCCAGAGCCATACCTCCTAAAACCTCCATCTCCTGTAGCCATGCCTCCCAAGCCTCTATCTCCCAGAGCCATGCCTCTCGAGGCCTTCGTCTCCCGGAGCCATGCCTCCCCCCAGAGCCCCCGTCTCTGGGGCTCGGGCAGGCTTCCCGAAGGCTGCGGGGTAGGCCATCAGGCCTAAAAAAGATCTACTAGGAGAGGAACGTCGGTCATCCTTTGCCTGCAGGGAAGTGACCGGCGTTAATTACCTAGGCTAGTGGACGCCGTCCTGACACCCCGGTACAATAGAGGTTATACTAACACCCCTGACATCACGGCACCGGGCTGCAATTGGCGACCGACTCACCCGTCTAGGTACATGCACCCCAATAGTTACCATAGTAGATATTTATCTTTTATGTAGGGTAAAAAATGGTTATCCAGAATAAGACTATGTAACTCGGCCAGATCCTGGATATTTTGCACTTAGAGGTAACTTGTACGCTAAGCTACATCCAACCCTATAAATAAAGGGCCATGATCATCTGAGCATGAGAGCACGCTGAAGACAACACAGAGGAGCACAATCACAAGTCTTCTTGTGATACTCCGTCTAGTTCGATCTATATTTTTACTATCAATACATCTGTGATATTCCTTTCTCTCAAACTTCATCTCTAAGCTTGAATCTTCTCCTTAGAGAAAACTGTCGCTGTACTTACTAGATCAAGATGATCTCTTGCTCCAACAGTCATATCACTATAGATATGTGAATATGAAATCACGTTATGTCTCTACTGGGGGCTTTGCACCTAGATTATACTTGTGAGATGTTCAATGAAAATATTCTATTGGTAGCGAGTGTTTGCAACTTAAAGTGGCTTGTAGAGGGTATTTGTATTTTTTAAAGAAGAAGAAAAAACTAGAAATATATGCTTGAAAAAAAATGTAGCAACTAGTAAAATATGTGCCACAATTCTTAGAGCTCGCCAATTTTTAGCTGATTGATTTGGATGCAGACCATACGAGGAGCCCTAAAGGCGCCCTCAAGTTTCAATGTTGAGGAATATCTACCTTAATTTTCAATTTCGTTGTGGCGCCATAGTACCCACTAGATACCGATTGGAGAACACGAATGCGGTTGTGCAAGACAAACGGGAGTCAAATGTTTTTCCGGCTACTTGTTGAGTTCCAAGTGAACTCTAGTTCCTAAACTTACACCACCGCAACATGGGGGCAGATCGAGCTAAGGTGCAAAATAAGGAGTGGTGGTATATCTACAAACCATCTACGACAGACACTATGAGCGGCTCACTAATTGGCGGTTAATCTACCAAATATAAATTTTACTCAACCAATTCAGCTCTTTTTTTAAACAAATTCAGCTTTGCTCAATCTACTTCTTATCAACATGCGTATACAGTGCATGCAAACAAAACTCTACGCTGCCAACTAGTCACACCCCGTGAGCCCAACTGCATCCATGGTCCAATACGCTGCGAGCACGCAAGCAAGTTCCACGCCCTCGCACGGGAAACACGGCAGCGAACCAAATGGGAAAACGAAACTGCAAATGACCCACGCACAAATCCCTGCGACTCGACGATCCAGCACCGCAAGTGGTGTACTGCGTTTTCCCCGCCCGCTGACCGGTGGGACGACAGAAAATATCCATCCCCACATGTTAGCAACCCCCCAGTGGGATACTCTCCGGCATCCGAAGCACTCTGCCTGCACCCGGTGCATAGATGTTACCTCCCAAACCCGTGATCGGGCTCCGCATGTCAGTGTAACACGCCACGAAAAACCTGGTCCACGGCATACGCACCACTCGCGCTGCTCCACCACGCGAGTTCACGAGCTAAGCGAGTAATGAGAGAGAAAGCACTGGGGGAATTAAAAAAAAAGGAAGAAAAAAAAAAGCGCTCCGCATCTCTTCCGTCGAGCTTCGCTTCGCTTCCGATCTAAACCCTCGCTCCGCGCCGCCGCCGGAGCACGCGCGCGATGGGGGATCTAGTAGGGTTTTGGCGGTTGCGGTTGCTTCCGCTGCCGCTGCTGTTGGTGGCGCTGCTCGCCGCGGCGGCGGTGGAGGCGCGGTTCGTGGTGGAGAAGAACAGCCTGATGGTGACGTCGCCGACGTCGCTGCGGGGGCGGCACGACAGCGCCATCGGTAACTTCGGCATCCCGCAGTACGGCGGGAGCATGGCGGGAGTCGTCGTCTACCCCAAGGACAACGCCGACGCCTGCGACGCCTTCGACGGCGGGAAGCATCCGTTCCGCGCCAAGCCCGGCGCTCTGCCCACCTTCCTCCTCGTCGATCGTGGGAGTGAGTGACGTCCCGGTCCCGATCTCTCTACATCTGTCTTTTGCGGTGGATTTGCGTTTTTGTCTCGTTGTTTATTCGTACTTGGAGAGGTGGGAGGGGGCGATTTAGCTGTAATTAATTACTTCTTTGTATCGGTATTGAATATTCCTCTGTTGGTTTTGTCGGTGGTGAGATGAAAGGTGGACAAAGAATAACTGTGTAGTGTGCTATAAATAGTACTGAATTTGGTTTTTATCGACACCTTTTCGTTGTCAAGTAAATTTTTGGGGGAGCTGCTGGGCAGAAGGAAAAGATTGGTAGTTTTTAGCTGTTTGGGTCAATTTGTATGGAGGTTTATGCCGTTATTGAATAAACATACATATAATGATTTAATGGATTTTGCTCTACCGTAAGCTTTAAGCTTTAGTGAATTCATTGGGTGAATGCGTATTCTAGCTACTTTTGGTTAATTTAGTGAAACGGAGAGTGAAGTAGATGTTTGCGATCCTTGTTTATAACAATGGGTAAGATATCTTAGATGGTTTTGACTTAAAACTTCACCCTTTTTGGGAACTGCATTGCATGTAATAATGGCTTCCTTAATCCGTGTCATTGATTTGGTCTGTACTGGTGCAATCAATTTTTTTACCACGCAAACTAAGTTCAGTGGCTCATTGTGCATTGAGCCAATTGGGAAAAATAGCTTATCAGGAAACTGTAGATTCTCTGACTTGTTTGTGGATTAGCTTGTCTTCGTGCGGAAAATTTACCAAGTTTGACTTTGATCTCATCTGTTTCTGCTGCATTAGCTGTTTTTTCCATCTTAGGAACTTATTAATTACATCCAGGGATTTTGTACTTTTGATTTTTTGATGTTTTTTTTAAGATCTTGGCTGGTTTGAATGTCTAGGGATATACTTTCTTTTCCAGATATTGTTCGGATGATGGCGATTTCTTCTTTGTTCTTTTTAAATGTATGTTGTGCACAACCTTGAGTTAGTTGAAGTGCCATGTTTGGCCGTTATTTTTTAGTGTTTGTCCTATCTCACTGTGCTGCTATCTCTTGCATTTATAAAACATTATCCTTCTGCACAAGTTTATAAACTTTTTGAAGTATTTTTGATAGAGGTACGTTTTCTGCCCTATCGGAGTATATTTTGTGAACTCAAGTGATGGTGGTAGTTGTGTACCAAGGTCTTCTTATCTCTCTTGAATCTTGTGGTTAATCAATTTTCATTTCAAGCAAGTAGCAACAATATAGTCCAAAATGGAAACCTTCAGAGTGCATCATTACTGTGTAACCTTCACCTATGTAAAAGTTGCTCAAGCATCTTGTAAATCTAATCACCGTCCTCCATATGTGGTTTCCAGATTGCCTATTTGCCAGGAAGGTTTGGAATGCTCAAAATGCTGGTGCCTCAGCGGTGCTTGTAGTTGATGACAAGGATGAGCCACTGATAACAATGGATTTGCCTCGGGAAGATGAGGAGGCTGCAAAGTATATACAAAACATAACTATTCCTTCTGCACTAATAGATAAAAAATTTGGTGAGCAGTTGAAGAAGGCTGTTAAAGACGGTGAAATGGTTGATGTTAATCTTGATTGGAGGGAGGCTGTCCCGCATCCAGATGATCGTGTTGAGTATGAGTTATGGACAAACAGCAACGATGAATGTGGGACTAAATGTGATATGTTGATGAATTTCCTCAAGGAATTTAAAGGAGCTGCCCAACTTCTTGAAAAAGGTGGCTATAGTCAATTCACACCCCATTATATTACTTGGTACTGCCCTCAAGCATTTGTGATCAGTAAACAATGCAAGTCCCAATGTATAAACCATGGGAGGTATTGTGCACCTGATCCAGAACAGGATTTTAGCACTGGCTACGAAGGAAAGGATGTGGTGGTAGAGAACCTCAGACAGTTGTGTGTGTTTAAAGTTGCAAGTGAAAGCAAAAAACCATGGACCTGGTGGGATTATGTGACTGATTTTCACATAAGGTGCCCGATGAAGGAGAAGAAATATAACAAAAAGTGTGCAGAAACTGTCATCAAATCACTAGGTTGGCTTTTTTATTTCATAAACCTTCCTTTACTGAACGATGCATGTAACATTTTTTACTCGATTGTATGTTAAAATGCTCAGCATCCTCTTGCTACTCCCTGTTTTTTACACAATTGTAATGTACTAATGTACATAGTCTATAGCATGATATGTCATCAGACATGCAACTTGCAGATATATTGGCATTGCTACTTCAATATACTTGTAACAGCTATAACATTTTTTTTTCACTTGTACAGGTCTTGATGTGGAGAAGGTGGATAAGTGCATGGGAGATCCAAATGCTGATTCGGACCACCCGTTGCTTAAAATGGAGCAGGATGCTCAGGTGAAGTGACCTATTGATACATAAGTTTGTTCTAGAGCTTTAATTAGTTAAAATAAAGCACTCCAGAGTTTTGGCCTTTTGGAATAGTCACTGCAGACTATTTTCATTGAACATTTGCCATCCTTAATCATTTTGTGGTTTAATTTGAGCTGTTATATTGTATAGATTGGGAAAGGTTCAAGAGGAGATGTTACCATATTGCCTACTGTTGTTGTGAACAATCGGCAATATCGAGGTATATGTTCCACGGGAACTCCTATTACAAACTTACATTCACTCTAGATGATTTTAACATGGAAAGAACATACAGGGAAGCTCGAGAGGAAAGCTGTCCTCAAAGCTATTTGTGCTGGTTTTGAGGAAACTACTGAACCGAATGTTTGTCTGAGTGATGGTAAGAACTAAGAAACTATTCCGCACCCAACCCTCACTGAGTAGGTATTTTGTTAATTGTGGGCTGCTAATGCTTGAGCTGTTTTGAAACAGATATAGAAACCAATGAGTGTCTGAACGACAATGGGGGCTGCTGGCAAGACAAAGCTGCTAATGTGACAGCCTGCAGGGTATGTGTGGATAAGTAGAGATTTTCGTTACTTCGCTACTCTTCAATTTTCTCACTTAGATGTCGTCGAACACTCTTATTCAGGACACATTCCGTGGCAGAGTGTGTGAATGCCCCACATTTAATGGTGTGCAGTTTAATGGCGATGGCTACAGCAATTGTGAACGTAATATCTTCTGTTCTCCAATACCTAACTTCAATTTGTTCAACAATATAACCTATGTCTAAGCTATATTCACAACTTGCATATAGGAATGTGCATTGATACAGAAAGCATCCAATGTGTAATTTATGTTAGCTTTGAACACCTACTTACATTGGTACGGGAGTAGTAATGAAACCATGATAGTGAACAATTTTTCAGTTAGTGAATTCTGAACTATCAATATGCAAGTGTGTCTGCATTCAGAGCATAGTTGTTACGGTGGCATGGCGAAACTCGGTGACCCATCACCTTCACAACTTTACAGCGCCTATGGCGCGCGGCGTGGCGACGCCATACACACATCGGCCTGGCGAATACACATATAGTCTAGAATATGATCATCCACAATGATCTCTTCATCTCCCTCTTCCTCATCCTCTTCAACTGAAGAATTAGTCCACAAAACATGCCCGCCAAGCCAGCCCACAAAATCATCCCACCAAGCCAGCCCACAAATCATTCTCTAACCCTAGCCCATCCAGCCCATGTTAGCCGCCCCTCCTCCACAGCTCCACTTACGCAAGGAGCACAACAGCAGCCGCCCCTACCCCCCCCCCTCCGCTCGCGCAGCACGTAGGCGGGCAGAGCGGCTGGCTGGAGATCCAAGGCGGGCAGAGCGGCTGGCTGGAGATCCAAGGCGGACACATAGGCCGGCCGGCCGGAGATCAAGGCGGCGGCGGCGGCTCTATTGCATCTGCCACAGCGTAAAACAGCACCACACGATGCCAAATAGGTGCCACGGGGATGCGGCGGCGCTATGGCGGACGCCATAGACACCGGAACCATGGCGTACCCGTGGAGAGACGCCGTTCTCCGCCATGTCGATATATCGACTATGATTCAGAGAGGCCATTTGCAGTGGACTAGTTGTGATTTGTTAGAAGGAACCTCCACAATAGCGAAGGCCGGCCAGCAGCCACTAGATGGATTGTTTTAGACAACACTGTAAATTTTCTGTGTGCTTCCTGGCTAGTTCCTGCTTCTCATAGCTATCTGGTGTAAGATTCGAAGTGGCACCAAATGCAGCTGAACCCACAGCTGCTACTGGAAATTCAACGTGTGATTATGAATGCTGCGCTGTCCTGCCCTTCTGGATTAATAATAACTGTTCAGAAACTGTTTTCTTTGGGATGGTAAACCATCGTCAAATGGGACATTTTAAATCTGCTAAGTAATGCTGAGATGTTGTTACACCTATCCTGTTAATCTGTTTCGAACCTTAGCTCATACTGGGGTAAGTACCATAGGGAGGAAGCTGGATGGCAGCGGTTGGGTCAGTAGATAAAAGAGGCTAGACCTGGGGAGAATTCTCTTCTGTTTAAATAGAGAACGCCTCCTAGCAATTCGATTAAAGAGATAGAGATAGCTAGGGAAGGTGTAAAGCTAGAAAACTTGGAAATATAAAATTCGTCAGCTAATCTAAGGGCTGAATCGGAGAGATTATTGTGCCAATCACCATAACATAGTCCTTCTGTTTGTATTTTTATACATATAAATATGTAAAGGAAGGTGATAAAATGAAAGAGTGAAGATAGCAAAACAAATAGCGTTGAGTGGTTCACACGACTTGCTACTTAAGCAACCTAAGAACTTGACCCGTAAGGGATTGAGATCTTGTAGAGACGTACTGAAATGGCATTATCTCTAATACTTGAAGTAAAAGATACTTGCCAGCAGTGTGGCATGGTGCGGCTGCACCTATGCTGGCTGCCCTTCCTCTGATGGCATGGACAGGGAGGCCGCAGCCCCCTCCGGGTTGGACTGGCCCATCTGGGCCATGGGGATTAGGCCCGTAACATCCCCCACCCCTTCGAATTCCAGTGTCCTCGCGCTAGGGCATGCTCCACCCTGGAATGTGTGCAGGAAGTGTTACCTTTGCTGCAGTTCGTCGCCAAATAGGAACATGGAATTTGTAAGCAAATTGTGACGAGTCCTGTCTAGGAAGAGCTGAAACTTGTAGCAGATGTCGTGGATGAAGCCTCGCATGATGAATTGCTGAGACGAAGGGCAAGTTGTATCCGGTTGGACAGCCAGAGTGCCTGGTGCAGCAACAAGAAGGTGCCGGATGCCCACATCCATAGCAAACGAAGTGACTAGGGGTGGTGAAGAGAAGAGGCGCAGCTGAAGATCCTCCTGAGGCAATAAGTACACTTCCAATGAGAAGAAGAATGTGTCCTTAGGCTTGGGGTGCTTGTCAGAGATGTTAAAGAATTTTTATTAGCTTACCACAAAAACTATATATTGATTCTTTTGTTCGCGGTTAGACAGTACCCGATTGTAAGGGTCGAGAAATACCACATGATAGAGCCAAGACTAGCAAGCCAATGCGTACTGTCTAACATGTGTAACCAACGATGGTTAAGAACTCCCGTTCGATGAGGAGGTAAGCCACGACAGATTCATGGCTCGCGGTTCATGATGCTCGTCTCGTTGCTAATGGTTCGCTCCAAACAAGTGCGCTTCTTAGGAAGGCCCAAGCGGCGCGTGAAGTGCTCGTCGATGATATTGTGGGTGGCGCCGGTGTCGATGAGGATGAGAGTGCCACTTTCAATCAACACTCCTAGCAAATGCATGGTGTGGCAGCTTGGTCGCCTGTGAGCACCATGAGAGAAGTGTCGTCGCCGTTGGTGTCGTTGAAGGCATTGTTGATTACCTCAATAGAGAAGAGGTGCTTGCACTTGTGCCTTATGGTAAACTGTTCATCATAGTTAAAACAGAGGTCCAAACGGCGCCTCTAAGCCATTTACTCAGCCATCAAGCGTCTGAACACACTTGTGGAATGGTATTCTCGGCCTTCGTAGCATCCCTAGATGGGGCACCTCCTCTAGTGGTAGCTGCCCTTGGCTCCCCTGGCAGTCGGGAATGACGACGAAGAACGGGGAGGCAAGTGAGGGGTAGTGTTGGTGGTGCCTCCCTAACAAGGCATCTTAGCTCCGACATTGGCATTGAGCTCGTAAGCGCATGCCAAGCTCATGGCCGACTCCATTTTTGTGGGGTTGAGCAACTCCACATCGGTCTTGAGAGGTTCCGGTGTAGATGTTTACCTGCTGAAGTTTCCCCAATTACCCTTCACGTGCCACCAGTGAGGAATTTTTTGGTGTAGTCGTTGACTGTAGTCGTCAGTTTGTCGAAGTAGGACCAACTCATGATGTGCTTCTCTGCAGCCAACCTCATGTATCACTGCTAGGTAGAGCCTGTCGTATGGTACAAAGCGTTGGCCAATAAAGAACTGCTCGCAGCTATTAATCTAGGGGAGCGGATCTTCCTTGCCATCATAATTCGGGAAGGCTTATGATATAGCAGGGAACCACAAAGTTGTCGACGTGTTGACCCGCCATGGCGGTGGCACTATCGAGCGCTAGGAACCTGTGAGTATTTGGCGAAGAAGTAGCGCTGAAGAATGGCGAGACAGCGATGTGAGCCACTTGGTCAATGATGGTAGGGATGGTGGATGAGCCGCTTGCTCCTCCCACTGGTGCGTCGAAGACGGTGGTGGCGGCCTTTGTTGCCTTACGTGGGGCACGGTCACGGCATGTTGCATTGGCTATGGTGCGGCAGCACTTGTCCTCATCCGCAGCGGCTGCTCAAGGCGACCATCTTGAAGGGGCATGCGATTGTTCATCGCTGTCATCTGCGTGACCAGTTCATTCAACCGGCTAGTGAGACTCCTGGAAGGTGGTGAAGCGCTGCCGAAACTCCAACAGATGGGGCACTTCGTCGTTGCCTGCCACATAAGCGTATGTGGCTTCAATCCGATACAAGTCTATTATTATCAATATTAGTGGGAGGGATCACACGGAGGGAGTAACCGCGGTGGGTAGTCGGGTGTGGAGGTGGAGGTGGAGGTGGAGGTGGAGGCGGAGGCCTTCGCCGGTGACCCATGGTCGCCAGCCGTGAGGAGGTTGGATGTGCTGGTTGAAGGTGAATCTCGACAATTAACTTTTTCCATTTATGATTCTCCTTTTTTCTTGCTTGATCGTAAAGGGGTACAACTCCTATCTTTATATAGAGAGGCTCACATGACCTGACCCTCAAGCAACCTAATAACTTGACCCGTAAGGGATTGATTTCTCGTAGACATGTTCCCATCCTTCCTAAATATGAAACAACATTATCTCTAATACTTAAAATAAAAGATACTCGCCAACTGAACCAGCTTGCAAAGGAGGGCAAGGTGCAGCTGCACCTATGCTCGCCGCCCCTCCTCTGGCGGTGTGGATAGGGAGGCGGCAGCCTTAACCCTAGCGGGTTGTTCTGGCCCATGGAGATTAGGCCCATAATAGTTTTCCTTTCTTTTAATTGTGCAATATGCATCCCTTTTTGCCATGAATTGAAACATGCACAAGTTTGTTCACTAGACAATATTTTATTGTAGCCATCTACATTATTTGCAGCTGCTGGGCCAGGAAAATGCTTGATAAATCATGGTGGATGTTGGCATGAAACTCGTAATGGAAAAACATTCTCTGCTTGTCAGGTAGGTTTAAGACTTGTTACATAATCTATGTGATATGCTAATTCTTAATATTGGTCGTTGTTAACTATATTTTTAATCTTCACAGGAATCTGGAGAAGGGAAATGCCAGTGCCCAGCTGGTTTCCGAGGGGATGGTGTTAAAAAATGTGATGGTACTGTGATATACCACTATAAGTTGCCTGCACCTAACTTTTGCCTCCCTTCGTTCTAAATGGGGAAGAATAATTTGTGTGGTGCTCAACTTATTTCATCATTGAAAGGTTTCTGTGATGTTCTCATAAAATTTGGAGAAGTGTTCTTTCAAAGATACATACTTATTGCACATAAAACTTGTTTTTTTTTTCAAAAATATTCTGCAACATTGTTTACTTGTTTAATCCCCTGCACATGGAACACGGAGCTAATACTTTTTTTTCTTGACATGTTACTCCTAGTGATTCTGAATTCATCTATCTAATACTATCGCCTTGAAAAACTTATCTGCACATAAAAATCAATGCAGAAGATACATGTCTTAAAAACCAGATCTTACTTTTTTATTCACCTTTGCAGACATTAATGAGTGCAAGGAGAAAAAAGCTTGTCAGTGTCATGAATGTAATTGCAGAGATACATGGGGTGGCTATGAATGCACTTGCAGTGGAGACCTTTTGTACATCAGAGAGCATGACATTTGCATAAGTAATTTCGAAACTCAACTGATATTTTTACAATATCTGCATATCAATTATACATAACTTGGATGGTTAATCTGTAGGCAAGACAGCAGTTCAGGCTAAAGCAGCATGGGCTGCAGTGTGGGGTATCTTGATAGTTTTGGTTGTTGTGGCAGCAGGAAGTTATATTGTATACAAGTACAGACTGAGGGTAAAGCTAGCTTAAACACTTACTGTTTTGGTTGGTAAACCTTGTTTAAAGATGATTCTGCTATCTCCAACAGTCTGTTCCTTGCTTAGGAGTAACTACATTTTTAGATAAATTTCTGTTCCTAATTACTTGCCCTTTTCTGTTGATGTATTATCCCTCTTATATTTAGTAGATGCCTGGATCTGTGTTGTCACATATAAACATATTCAACTAGTGTCTTGTTTAGATGCAAGCGAAGTACGTTTATGATCAATGATTCTATAAATCTATGCTATTCATTAATTATTATCACCAATATTTGATTAATGATGCATCTAAAACGGTAGTGATGGGAAAAACCGTACACGTAGGCGCAAAGCTGATGTCTCATGTTGATATTGTTTGTGTTATTCACTTGTACTTGTCCACAGCAATTTGAATGGCTTGTGCTTTACCATGTAGCATTTTACCTCTTAAAAGGTCATGTGACCCTCTCGCGTGTTATAGATGCGTATTTGCACGTGGCTGTGACAACTCATTTGAATTATGGTTTCCTGGAACTGAGCTCTACTAATTCAACATTTGTGTCTTGTGTGACACCAAGTCTCTTTTCCCTTTTTCCACCCATGTATTGCTGGCTAAATCTGGAAGATGGAGAGCTGGTTGAGTTCTCCGTTAGGATAAAACTGTCCAAAAAGGAAAAGAGCAAAAAAAAAAAAACACGTTAATTTATAAATGATATATCTTTGTAGATTTTTTACCTGGTTCCATGTAGCATGTTTCAGTGGTTCCGCCACACATTTCCAACCACTGTTAGGTTCTTATCATAATTGCAGCTTTTACAAAGGAGTGATCATATTTAACCTGCATATAAAATGTGGTAGCTTCAGTCCCAGATTTTGTGCCACCTAGTTTGCATTGCAACAAAAGGACCAGGAATACGTACTTTTTAGCTGTAAAACTTGTGTTTTACTTCGTACATTCACTCCACAAATTATTTTCCTACTGCTGATACAGGATATTGTAAATGTCTCAAATACATGTACTCTTTATTAGTTTTGTTCACTAATATCACTAATGGATTACTGATGAATTTTATGTTTTATTTCTTTCAGTCATACATGGACTCAGAGATCAGAGCTATCATGGCGCAATACATGCCACTTGACAGTCAAGGAGAGGTCCCAAATCACACACACGGAGAAGATCATTCATAGTCTGTTTTACATGCACACATCATCCAACGGCAGGCCCATATGGCCTGACTGACACCAAGGCATACATCTAATGTTTGAGCAATAATGAGGTATACAAAATGACAATGCAGGTGAATAGTGGTTTGATGCTATTCACCTGCTAATTTAGCCGGAGCAGTTTCAACGCACATATCACTGTAAGCTCCATTGTGCAAGTGTACATCTGTAGATTTTCAGTTGACCAGTCTTCATAGATTTTTAGCATATAAATGTGTTGTCGGCTTGTTGCTGGTCCATGTAATAGAGTTGCTGAATTTTCTACTCGATTGCCCACGGCAAGGCCCTTTGGACAAACATTGCTTGTAGGATGTAACACCTGCTCTATACATGAGTTCCCTTGGAACATGGAAATAAATAATAATGACCAACAATGTCTTGTGACCCGGAGAGAAATGTTACCATCCGGTTTGCTAGAACTCGTCGGTTCCTGGTGTCTTGATGTCTTCGCATCTTTTTTTCCCTTGTGTTGTGTCTATTAGATATATATATATATATTGTTCTGTGTAATATTTCTAGACTATTAAGAGGTTTATTGTATTTCTAGACTATTAAGAGGTTTCTTGTATATTGTCATCTGTATATGTCTATATATATTGGTTTAGAGTCTTAGGAAATACAAGTTACTATTTCTAACAGGTTCTCTGGATTATCCCTGTTCACATAATTGTAGTGTTTCACATAATTGTAGTGACACTACGAACATGGACTGAAAGCATCCAAGATTGGTGACACTACGAACATGAACTGAAAGCATCCAAGATTTATAATGGTTATGACCGGACCGTTAAGATATCGTTTTCCAAAACTTGTGTAGTTATTGCTGGAGCTTTTTTATTTGCTTTTCCTGTTAAAATTTGCTGAAATTTTGTATTGAACATGTGGAACTTATTTGAAAATTTACAAGACGAATGAAACTTGCTGAAACTCAGTTGAAACATGAATGGTACTAGCTTTAAATGTTCTGAAACGTTGCTGAAATATTGATACTGAAACTTGTGACACTTGAGTGTAACTTGAGAAACATTTTTGGATTTGTGAACATGAAAGTCAAACTTATGCGAGGTGCTACCTCGTCGAATTACCTAGTTGTTTGGAACAGTTCCTAGTTCTCCAGTATTGGCCGAGGTGGTTGCTGAAAATGCAAGTAATCCATTGTCTGTTGATTAACTGGTCCAACGCAGGTTCTAAATCCCCTTCCCAAAAGGGTGACCCCGAGTGACCTCACTTTTTCGGCCGATTCCAGCCCCTCCCCTCCTTCTCTGGCTTGCCGCTGGCGTCGAGTAGGACGAGGGTCCCACCCCTGTACAACCTACTAGTAGATCTATAGTTTTCCTTTAGTTTCCTGAAGCTCCCTCTTCGATGCTGGCAGCCTATCGTAGTCAATAGCGATTTGTTCATCATCGTCCCTAGCACGAGTATGCCTGCTTCTCTTATTTCCTATATGATCATACGCGGATGCCTTTTGATTCCGCTGCTAGATTCCTCCCCTACGTGTGTGGTTTCCCCCTCTTTCTTTGCTGTGGATTTCTTTGATATGCTGTTATGGAGTGTTGCTTCTACAAGCGGTGCTAGGTCTAGAGTCCACATGATCTATAATTCTTAGTGTTTGTGTTCCTTGCTGGGTAGCACACTGGTGCTTGTCGCCGTTGCTGGTACCCGGCGTTCTCTATAAACCTCTGCTCTTGATGAGCAAAGGAGGCCCTTCAGCATCTCCGGATCGGATTTGTTGTCGTCGACTGGAAAAGGAGTAGCTACGACTACTAGAGAAGCAGCGCCTTGGGCGGATTTGGCATTCCCGGAAGCAACCACCAAGTGGCAGCCTGTTCCCGAAAGCACCTTGGGCACACTAGTGTTTGTGCATTGGTGCATATGTGTTGCATATGTTGGTATATGCATGGTTGAGCATATGGGTGATATTGTTATGTATGGAGTTGCATGTTATGCTTATATGTGCATGCAGGTGTATGCATGAAAAGTGCATTTTAGGATAAAATGCAATGTTGTGAATGACGATGGTCTAGTTGATGAAAATGCATGGAGATGGTTATGTTGCTAACCTGAGTTCATGAAAGGTGATGTATGTTATATTTTTGAATTGTATATATGTGTTTTCTTGTCTCATAATGTGTAGGTCAATAGAGACAACATGGCGGTCAACAATGAGGAGGATCGGGACTAAGCAGGGATGCTTAGGGTTCGACGATTGGGATGCCGAATGAAGTCATGGGTGATTCACATAGTGCACAGGAGAGGTCAAGAAGCACCGGATGGTTGATCAAGACAGTGGGTTGACGAAGTTGAAGGTGACTGGGTTGGTGCAAGTGATGAGGTTGTTTGGGGGAGTGGAAGCAAGAGAGACTTGCCAATGTGGAGGATCACGGGATGAAGTGACACGCGTCAAGATCGAAAAGATTTGCTTTAGGTGGAAGAAAGTAGGAAGTCATGCTTTGAGAAGCATGCATGAGGGTATGGCGGTATGGACTCAAAACCACTAGTGATGGATGTTGATGCATGTGGCAACATCGTGAAGATTGCATCGAGGTGAAGCTATATTGTGAAGGTCATGACGGTGGTCGGGCAAAGGAAAAAGAGTTGGACAAAAACACCCTAATGAAAGGGTAGGTGTTTGTTGATATAAGGGCATTTTGCAGATTTCAAAATATCCAAGAGGATAAGATGATGGGTCTGGTTGTGCTGCCCCTAGGTGGTCTCCATTTGGTGTTATGGAGTTAGGGTTTTAGTGAGGTGAGGAAGGAGAGGAAGAGAGGAGATGGCTCTTGTTGTTTGAGCTTGTTGTCATCCTAGGCTTGTGTGATAATGAGTGGCTGTAATAAACATCTATCCAAGTACAATACATAGCTAAATTCGTCTATCCAATTACCTCCATGTATTGCTTGCTCATCTCTATGTGCATTAGTTGATTTCTTGCCTTTTTGACTCCCTCTTCTTATGGTTCTTTGATTTCTTGTGATTTTCTTAGTGTAGAGGTGGTATATCTTCTCTATTATCATAAACATCCATCTATCATCACAAGTTTAGATCTCGTTGAGAGATTTCCTAGGCTGCCTTGTTTTGCCTCTGTTGGTAGATTTCTAGGGATTCTTGGTCTTTGAGGTTTTTGGCA
Organism: Phragmites australis; assembly: GCF_958298935.1. Taxonomy (NCBI): domain Eukaryota; kingdom Viridiplantae; phylum Streptophyta; class Magnoliopsida; order Poales; family Poaceae; genus Phragmites; species Phragmites australis. The sequence goes on along the minus strand of NC_084941.1, from coordinate 14,916,707 downwards.
TGATCTTGTTGAGTTTTTGACTGATATGACATGTGAAGATCTATCCTTGAAGATCTATCTTTGAGGCTATCCTTGAAGATCTGGACATGACCCGTCTCACAAGCTCCTCAAAATCTCACCTTTTTAGTTTCTCCTATGAAACATCAATTTTGAAAAAAAAACACCCCTTCTTGATCTTTTTGTGTGCTTTCTATAGGATTAGGTTCTATATGTCAAGAGTAGCCTATAGTAAAAATTTCAAGTGAATTGGAGGTCATTTTCTTTGTTTTCTATCTTTTTGTTCTAGTTTTGGAGTTCAATTTTGGGTGTAAGACCGACTCATGCATAAAGTTTGACCGTGACCCCCCTTAGTTTGTGAGTTTTTGCTAAAACTTGACGTTTGAGGTTAGACCGACCCATGCATAAGGTTAAAATGTTACCCTCTTAATTTGGGAGTTTTGTTGAAACCTGATATTTAAGGTTAGACCATACTTGATGTATAAAGTTAGACCGCTACCCTTCAAAATCTCACCTTTTCAGTTTGTACCTAGGAAACATCAATTTTGAAAAATGCCTCTCTTTTCTTGATCTTTTTGTGTGCTTCATGTTGATTAGGTTCTATATGTAAAGATTAGGCAATGGTTAAAATTTTAAGTGAATTGGAGGTCATTTGGTTTCTTTCCATCTTTTTGTAGATGGTTGAAATTTGGTTTAGGTGTGAGCGGTGTACGCGAGATGAGTGATGTTTGTGCACTGATGCATATGTGTTGGATATGTTGGCATATGCATGGTTAAGCATATGGATGATGTTGTTATGTATGGAGTTGCATGTTATGCTTGTATGTACATGTAGGTGTATGAAAAGAACATTTTAGGATAAAATGCAATGTTGTGAATGACAATGGTTTAGTTAATGAAAATGCATGGAGACGGTTATGTTGCTGATTGGAGTTGATGAAAGGTATTGGATGCTATATTGTGGAATTGAAGAAATGTGTTTTGTTGTTTCATTATATATAAGCCAATGGAGTCAACATGATGATCAATGATGAAGAGGATCGAGACTAAGCGAGGATGCTTAGGGCCAGATGATCAGGATGCTAGGTGAAAGTCATGGGTTATCCACTGTCATACCCCGAAACCCTAATCTAATAATTAAGAATGCATACTCAACATGAGATCATGCTTCATGTTTTTGGTTTTGATTTATGTATTTAAACACGTTTAAAATGTTACATCGTTGATCTATGCGCGTTCCACAATATATTATGAGTGAAAATTGTTTAGATATTATTAGGAAGATCCAAAGCCATTTAGGAAGGAGAAGAAAAAGAAAAGGAAGAAATGGAGAAAAGAACAAAGATTTCAGCACGTGGGCCCTACCCGCGGTTTGCCCGTGCCCCCTGCGGTCTGACCGCCAGAACTCAGAGCTACATTTAAAGCCCACCGACCAATGCTCACCCTTACTCTCTTGCTCATTCTTTCACTTCCTCTTCACCAAATCGTGAGAGGGAGAGGAGACCACCTCGACGGACGAATATCACTGGAGCAGACTTCCTCGAGCTTCCCGAAGGCTTCCCCGAGCCCCTTCCCATCATCCTCTTCATCGGTGACATTCCACGTGAGTTCTTCCACCTCAAGGATAACCACCACTCTTGAGCCCGATCTGTGAATTGAAGCTTTGCCGGAGTTGTCCAACCCCTAGAAAGTTTCCCCACGCCGAGATGAGGATTCCCCAACCATTTCCCTATCATTACCGAGCTCCTACCGATTCCCCATTAGTTTAGATCCGAGCTTCACCCTAGCCATAGCCTTCATTAATGGGGTCCTCGAATTTGGCCCTGTGAATGTCGCCCAAACCACCCAAGAAACACTCTCCTAGTCTTGAAGAGAATTTTGGTACTGGCCGAAGGCATCACCAGAACCTTTGCCAGTGACCTCACCGAGGTGTCATCTGCTAGGCCCAGCGGTCTGACCACCACTAGGGCCGATCTGACTACCGGCTTGTGACTTGGCTGGTCAAACTTCTAGTCAAACTCCATAGTTAGGAGTCAGACATCAGTAGGGCTGGTCCGACCACCAGACCCATGGTCTAACCGCCATGGGTTCGGTCTGATCTCTAGGTCTACTCAGTGCTAATTTCTTCTCTATTCCATCCCCACGGTCTAACCACCACTTGGGCCGGTTTGACCACCAGCCACTCAGTACCCTATGACCTTAGGTTGTCTCATGCGAGATTTAAACCTTCTCTAACCCAATCGCTTAGGCGTTCATTTGCAAATGTTTTAATAACATGGCACATTGTATTTCGTTCAAAATCATGCATCATAAGCATACATCTTTGTTCGTTCGTTGTTCATTCGATGTGTTCTTTAATTGTTTAGAGAATGACATGTTGATGGTTCAAGCGGTCAAGGTCGATACCAAACCGGAGGTGTACGTGAGCGAAGCGTTGGAGCAACAAGGCAAATATCTAAGCATATTTCACCTTTTACTTTGGATCTTGTGGTGTCTAATTTAATAAATTATCGCTTTATGTATGTTATGCATGATAGTGAGACAATCTCAGGAATTGTGGGTAGCACCTATGTTGATGCATTGTTCCTAACTTAATTTTTGGTGATTTCATATCCTTGTAACTTGGGTATATCATTGTTAAGGTCTAACTTAGAAGTTATCCAAGATGCTTAACAATGCCTAAGTCCCTGGTAGAAGTCAAGCAGTGGAATGCCCATCGTTCGCGAGCTATAGGGCTTAATATTCTCATAATGAAAATGATGTTAGGATGAAGAGTTGTGAGAATGAGGCAAGATGTGGGTGGTGCTAGGGTTAGGTCGGGAGAGGAACCCGAATGTCATAGACCGTTTGCATTGATTAAGCATTGGCCGTTGTTTGCCGTTGGCTTAAGCACTTTTCGTACTTCCACATATTTAATAAATGTACGAATGAACCGATTACCATATGCTATGCTAATGCTTAACTTGCGGCCCTATGACGCATAAGAAAAATGATGAGGATAAGCAAGGTGGCAGGGAGCCGGAGGTGTTCGAAACACGCTCGCGGTAACCACGGTGCTATAGGGTCATGTGCAAGTGGGTAGTTATGGGTACGAGAAAGGTTAACTCGGGGGCCAAGAGGATAGACCCGAGTTGTGTGGATAAAGATGTACCCTCCTACAGAGTGTAAGATCAATTTGAATTGCTACGCTCTAGGTTATGAGTATGCTTATGTCCATCCACATCAATCGTAGAGTTCCAATGTTGGGAAGCATGTGGTATGTTGGCAAGTGGTTAGTGATGGTTTATGTCGAGAAGAGTTTGATCAAGTGATGGTTATTGCTATGTTAGTATTCCATGGTAGTACAAATTGTTAAGTTGTAGATGTTCACACTCTTGAGTTGGTAGTGCTTTTGTGTATAAATTTATTTAACCTCATGGTTGATTCCTTGCTATATATCTTCAAATGCATGATCCTTGGAGTTGGGTTATTGTATGTATGAATTATGGAATAAGTCTTGCGAGTAACTTCATACTCACCTTGTTTTCATTGAGTTTTGCAGGTGAGGAAGAAGTAGTGTATGGTTACTTCATGCCCACCGATGTTGGCGACGGGCAGGAGTAGTGGTGGGCTACTAGTGGTGATTCGTTGGTGCCTTAGGGCAAATGGCGCCACCTCTCTTTTGATGTTTATAGATGATAATTCCGCTACGTAATATATCTAACATGATGGGAGATGAACTTGCATGTTTTGTTCTCCTAGCGTTAGTGATCTTTAAAACGTTAAGCTTGTAACATATTTACATTACTCACTCTTTATTATGCCTTGATCTGATGAAGCTTGTTGTAAAGGCATGTGTTCCGATCTTGTGCATAAAATGTCAAGACTACCGAGATTGGATTTGGGTTAATCGTTGGTGGTTACAATTGTTGTGATGATATGTGGGTTAGAACATAGCATGTCTAGAGACAGGCGTGTGATAGCTCACATTTTATTAAATGATCATCCTAATGATTAATTCAAATACAATTTGGATGATTCCTCATAGCGTGACATCAGGGTAAGGTTTAATGAAGTAGCCTAAAATACTTAGGATATGGATTAATAAAACATGTCAACCACACTAATGCAACCCACTGAAGTTTATTTTCATATCCTAAGTGTGTGCTCTATTTTATTCCTTACCTTGTCATAGAGTTAATTTGTACCTCCATCTCAATGATAATATGCTTAATATTGACCTCTAACTCATATCGTTCTTAATGGGTTAAGGATGGTCACTCTTGCCATTGTGATGGCTACTCGTGCCGAGGGTGGGGAGGGCTTTCTAGCACTCCTCCGCGAGATGCTTTTGTGCGCGAACGTTATCTTTGTGCCCGAGTATATGATGTATGCTCGAGGAGTTGGACCTGACCTGGTGGACTACTTAGCAACTATGGACATTCGAGTGCATATCATTGAAGGTGGAGCGAACCCCCACTACTTTGAGGCAACTGGAACTTCAAAAGAAATGGCAATTCAAGTGGGGGCATACCATGCAATGGCTTCCCTTCGTGGCGAGTTACCCATATTGAGTGGGTGACCATTAATCCATTTTCACTTTCGAGGAGACAACTACATCAACAACTTTGAAGATGTTTCAGATGAAGCCCCATTAAGTGAGCACCACATGGTAGAGTTGTTGTAGGGATCAGTGATGTCCTAAGAGGGAGTAGGAGTGAATTAGGATACTTAAAACTAATCGGCTCCAAAAACTTCACAAGATAAATCTATATCAATTTATATCTAGATGTGCTCTAAGTTTATCTAGTGTCTACTCTACCATTCAAAAGGTTTGCAACCTATAACCAATCCTAGCAAACTACTTAGGAATGTAAATACACAAAGGTAAGTTGCAAGTATGTAAATACGGAAATATAAAGATGGTAAAGAGAGCAAACTCAGCACAAGGGATATTTATACCATTGTATCAATGACATAAACGCCACCCCTAGTCCACATTGGAGCAGCCACCAAGGCTATAGCTTGTGGACAGCACTCGGTCACAGCCCTTGAGCCACCTAGGCCTCAAGTAGGTTGAGCCACCAAGCCACCAAGGCAAGGTCTCATCACAAGCCTCTCTTCAGGTCACTTACTGCACTCTTCACTTCGGAGCTTGATCAACCAAGGCAAGGGTCTCTGGGTCCCCGTACAAGAGTCTTACCAGCGCTCCACACCAAGTCAGAGGGTCAACAAGCCTGAGCCACCAAGGTCCAAGGTTCCGGCGAGTCACCATTACTCCAAGGTGTTGGCGTACTACTTGGTACAAGCTAGAATCACTCCTTGATTCCCTGTCTAGGCAGCAACACTAAGCAACACTTCTCTCTAGGCCTAATAACACTAATCACTCCGTAATCTTGTGCTTAATTTCCCTTTGATGATCACTTTAAGCACTTTGGTGGCTTGGATGTCTTCTCAAGTGTCTATGATCTTCTTTGGACTCCAGCACACTTAAATGGATGAGTAGGGGGGTATTTATAGCCTCAAATTCATGATGAACACTGGATGATCTAGTGCAACAGCAGTACAAACACCGGACCATCCTGTGTGTACAAAAGTAGCAATTAGTCGTTAAAACTCCACTCAAAATCATTGTGAACACCGGATGCTCCGGTGTATTCTTAAACTCCATCACTAGACTATCCGATATGTAGACTTGAGCCGACCGAGCCACTTCATTGTCCATTTGTTTGATGTGTATAATCCTCTAATCACTAGATCATCCGGTGTATACAACTCCTTTATTCACTGAAAACTTTCTGGAAAATGCTTCAATGAAGCCTCAGGTGTACACTCCTCTTCATCGTCGGACCATCTAGTGTATACAACTACTCTGCTATGGAAATGTTCCTCCTGGAGAATGCTCCAGTGTGTACATCACCTCAACACCGGACCATCCGATGTGTTCTTCAACTTTTTTATTTTGTGTCAAAACACTCCAGTGTGAATACTTGTCTGATCACCAAACCATCCAATGTGTTATCTTTTTTGAGCACCGGACCATCCGGTGAGTACAATTTTCTCTGAACTCGTCCACTTCAAACTTTCTTGAGTTTAGCTTTGGTGGATTTTTCATGTATTGCATCCATGAGACCTGCTTAAGCATATACTTGACAAACATGTTAGTCTCATTGACTATGTTATCATTAATTACCAAAATCACATACATGCCCTAATAGGGCCATGTTTGCTACAACATCTCCTTTTTGTTGATTGATGACAACACAACCAACGTAAGTGACAAATAAATGATACCAAATGTAAAATGCATAAATAATGAATGATAACACTTGTGAAGTGCACAAAGCCTTACCATTTAGCTTGGATGCCTTGTTCTTACCTTCAATTTGTCCCTCTTTTTGTTGTGAGTGTCATTGATCCATCGTCACTATCTTTCTTGATTGACCCATGCAAGAACTCTTTGCTTTGCGCTCTTCTTGCCTTGATATCACTTGTGATCCTTCCATATGCGCTTCTTGTATCATGCTTCTCCCTTGCTCAATAATCTTCAACAATCTTGCATCATGCAACTTGAACTTGCTTTGGTCATCAAAATTCTTTCCCTTTGCCAACAATCTAAAAAATGCTACAAACACATGTTAAACTCAAGGGAAAATGTTAGAGCACACGGGAGAGATCTTTATGAACCATGATCCAATAGGATGATACCACTTGTGGGAATTCAATTGAAAGGTATGATACCAACTGTTAGGGTAAATGATACCAATCGTAGCTATGCACCGACTGTAGGAATGAAACCAAAATGAGCAATGTGAATACCATTTGAAATGAAAACTCATGGATCACAATTCATAAAAATCACATAATATAGTCTAAACTCCCCATATATGTGTGCATACATATGATGAGAGTGAAACGTATGCACAACAAGACAATATGTAGAGATATGAGTTTAAGCCATATTATGCATGGAGGTAACTTAAATGTAAGAATGAATTGGCACTTATACCAATTGATGAATAAGTATTGCACACATCTGGGGACTTGTAGATTACTCCATGAGACTACAAAAGATACCACTTGCAACACATGTTAGTCTCAAAATCACAACCCATAGGATATGCTCTCTGTAAATGTGTGCATACAAGTGTTGAATACTTGAGAGAGACATGCACTTGTCATTGATAACAATAGAAAATTTATCCTATAGATTAAACTCATGGAACATAAAGAAGAAACTACTTGAAGAAATATTCCATGTAAATAACCTATAACTAATAAACTATGTAGGTTGCTCATGGGTTAGAGAGAAACACAAACAACCTACCGTATGAAAAACCTACACTAGATATTGTAAGAAAATGAAATATGCACATGCAATCCTAGACAACACAAAGGTACTAGATGTAAGAAAAAATGCATAAACAAAAATCTAGCTACCATTACCTCTTTTAGCTTCGGACGAAGGATTTTGGTTATATGATGATGAAGGTTTTTATCAATGCGCCCAATCTTATATACTTGCCTTCTTTACTTGAATCTTCACTTCATCTTGTGAGCCAAGTCTCTAAAACCCCCGAGCCAACCTGTGGACTTTAAATCTTCTTTCGAACCCAAACCGATTGGGTCCCCTTCATATTAGTGATGATTTTCTTGGGCACCCAAATGGCTTTGTTCCACCCGGTCCTTTCTCTCAATAATGTGTGCAACCACTTTGCCATTGTCCTTGTTCTTGAGCTTACAATCGTTGCTCTTGGTCTTGATCTTATAGTTGGGTTTGGTGTAGAAGTTGGAGGTCTTGTTTGAGAAGTTTATCATCATCTTCTTCTCCTTGGTCTCCTTCTTGACTTGCTTGTATTGAAAGGACTTGTGACCTTCTTTGATGATACTCAAAACATGTCACGGTGAACCCATCCATAAGCTTGTTCATCATGTTGTCACAATTATCTTGAGGAGATTGGACACGATTCTTGCCCTTTAATCTTGCTAAGTCCTTCTTAAGCTTCTCCACTTCTTGCTTGAGTTCATCATTCTCTTGTGCAATGATATCATTATATGATTCTACAACAACATTCTCAACACATGTCTCATTGTAAAGGGGTGATCTAGATAGATCAATCAAATCATCATAAGAAGTGGAAATATCTACCTTAGAATTGAAATTAAGTAGAGAGGTAGAATGCTTCAAAGGAACCTTAGGTTGAGATTCAATGCCCTCAAGTTATTCCTTAAGCTCTCCATGGTCTTTCTTTAGCAATTCAAATTTGCTCAATAATTATTTATAATTAGAAACAAAAGAAGCATGAATGTCATTAATGGCATTGAATTTCTTAAATTCTTTAGCTTGTTTCTTTAAGGCCCTTTGTTACTCATTGATCAATTCAAGAAGTTCTTCTTGAGAGAGTGAATTCTCATCGGATTCATCATCACTTGCATCGCTTTCCATACCTTTAGCCATAAGAAACTTGTGTGATGATGATTTGTGTGATAACGACCTTCAGGAAGAGTTTCTTTTGGAGGAGTGCATGGTGAAGCTCTTATCACTTGAGCATAAATCCTCATCTTTACTCACCCATCTTCCTATTTTTGCGAATGCTTTAGCTCTTCCCTTTGTCTCTCTCTTATTCTTGGTTTTCTTATCCTTCTTGATATGTTTACCAAGTATTTCATGGAGATTGGCTGATTAATGTTGGCGTTGATCCTTTTGAGGTCCTTCTCCAATCTTGAGATGAGCTTAGTGATCTTGGGATCTATTTCTTCATCACTTGATGTGCTTTTCTCATCTTTTTTATCGCTCTCTTCATCTTCATCACCATCATCTTCGCTTGAGCTTGACTCTTGCTCTTGCCTCCTCATCTTCTCTTTCATGTGTGGGCAAGGAGCTTGTTTTCTTATGAGGACAAGTTTCTTGGTGTCAGATGAAGCTTCAACACCTATGTTCATGATCATCTCATGGGTGGTGATCTTGCCGAGTACTTAGCTTGGAGTCATCTTGCAAATGTCATTGTTGCCGTAGATGATGAAGATAATTAACTTGTACTTTGGAAGAAGAGATTAAAGTATTTTCTCACCATTTGATCTCATTAATAAGAATATTCAAATGTGAGTATATGTCATTAGCACTTTCATGAGAAATTTGTTTAATGCTATTGAGCTTAAAGACTAGCACATGATATTTCTCATTGTACACATCCTTTGTGCCTTCATGTATCTCGGTGAGGTTATTCTAAATATCATGAGCATTGGTGAGAGAATATACTCGATTAAATGCATCAATGCTTAGAGATGATAAAAGGACACTCTTCGATAAAGCATCGAATTACCTTTCCTTGTTTGTGAGATGTTGCTTTGTCCCCTCCTCGGTGACTCTCCAAATATCTAAACCTTTGGCTTGCAAATAACAAGTCATTAGAATTTTCCAATGAGTGAAGTGAGTGCTATCAAAACGTTACGTCACAAGTCACTAGGCTGTGAAGTCTAACCGATCAAAATGAGACCATGGGTCAAAATGCCACTATAATTGGTGTATCCTTGTGAAAGGTGTGAGCCCTGGCTCTGACAGCACATTTAGGGATCGGTGACATACTAAGAGGGGGAGGGGTGAATTAGGACACTTAAAACTAATTGGCTTCAAGAACTTCACAAAATAAATCTATATTAATTTCTATCTAGATGTGCTTTAGGTTTATCTAGTGTGTCTACTCTACCATTCAAAAGGTTTGCAACCTATAGCCAATCCTAGCAAACTACTATAGGAATGGAAATACAAAAAGGTAAGTTGCATGTATGTAAATGTGGAAACATAAAGATGGTAGAGAGAGCAAACTCGGCATAAGAGATTTGTATCCTATGGTATCAATGCCATAAACGCCATCCCTAGTCCACGTTGAAGCAGCCACCAAGGCTATAGCTCCTGGACAGCACCCGGTCACGACCTTTGAGCCACATGAGCCACCAAGTTGCCATCATCTTCATTTCGGAGCTTAAGCCAGCATGGCAAGGATCTCTGTGTCCCCGTCCGTACAAGAGTCTTACCATAGCTCCACATGAAGTCAGAGGATCAACAAGCTTGAGCCACCAAGGTCCAAGGTGTCGATGAGTCACCAAGACTCCAAGGCATTGGTGTACCACTTGGTACAAGCTAGGATCACTCCTTGATCCCCTCTCCAGGCAGTAACACCTAGCAACACTTCTCTCTAGTCTTAATAGGACTAATCACTCCCTAATCTTGTGCTTAATTTGACTTGGAAGATCACTTTTAAGCACTTTGGTGGCTTGGATGTCTTCTCAAGTGTCTATGAGCTTCTCTAGACTCCAGCACACTTAAATGGCTGAGTGGGGGGGGGGGGTATTTATAGTCTCAAACCTACGAACTAGCCATTGCTCTAATGGCTCAAAAAGATTATGAACACCGGATGATCCGATATCAACAGCAGTACAAACACCGGGCCATCTGGTGTGTACAGTAGTAGCAATTAGCTGTTGGAACCCCACTCAAAACCATTGTGAACACCGGATACTTCGGTGTATTCCTGAACTCCAACACCAGACTATCCAGTGTGTAGACTTGAGCTGACTGAGCCACTTCACTATACATTTGTCTAGTGTGTATAATCCTCTGATCATCGGGAGCATCTGGTGTGTACAACTCCTTTCTTCACAGAAAGTCACTGGACCATCCGATGTGTACAACTCCTCTCCTACGGAAATGCACCTCCTAGAAAATGCTTCGGTGTGTACATCATCTTAACACCGAACCATCTGATGTGTTTTTAACTTTTTCTTCTGTGTCAAAACACTCTAGCGTGAATACTTGTCTGAGAATTGGACCATCTGACGTGTTATCTTTTCTGAGCATCAGACCATCTGGTGAGTACAATTTTCTCTAAACTCGTCTAATTCAAACATTCTTGAGTTTGGCTTTGGTGGCTTCTTCATGTAGTGCATCCATGAGACCTACTAAAGCATATACTTAAAAAACATGTTAGTCCCATTGACTATGTTGTCATTAATCAGCAAAATCACATACATGCCCTAAAAGGGCCATGTTCGCTACAGTTGGTTCGCTCTTTGGATTCATCATACCATTGTGTGGTGGTTGAACCATGGGAGACACAAAGGTGTTACAACAAGCTGCAAAATGAGATGGAGTTGCAGGTGTGCCATGAATTGGTGAACCACGAGGTGTTGTATAGGGAGGACCATATGATGTCGTATGGGTGGGCACCTTAGTCTAATCACTTTCTGGTGGAGGTAGGCACATAGGTACCTCATCCCCATGGCTGAGGTGCGAGAGCATCTAATGGATTGCAGGTGCCCCAGTTTCATAATTCAAACATCAGGAGGGAAATGTTGTTAGGTGCTCCACAACATCTCACGCACCCCAGTGCTCCTGATGCCATAGGCTCCCCTCAACCTCATCTTCTAGATGAATTTCCATAAGACTTTGCTAGAGCTCTGTATTGAGATTGGTTCTAGGCTAGTGGAGCTAACAACTATGTAATAGGGCGCATCTTCTTTTTCATAAACTTTTGGATGATAAATTTGCTATATTATGCCCCTAAGTGTAATATATTCGTAAACTTATTAAGAGGATAATTGTTGGTTTGCTATTTATTTCATGGTTAGAAAATTTTGTTTTGTGTGGAATGTGGTGGAAAGGCTACTTCCCGGTGCTAGACCTTCCAGCGGTCTGACTACCATGGCAGACCATCGATACCAGCGATCTGACCATCGGTACCAGCGGTCTGACTGCCGATACCCGCAGTCTGGATGCCAATCTTGCGTTCTGACTATTGACACTTGCGCAAAATGTATTGCGAGCAGTGAGCTAGGCTACATGCATGCCCATGCTACACCTTATCTTTGAACATGCATTTTTCCCTTTTATTGGATGCTTCCGTGAGCATCACTTGCCTTGATCCAATCTATGTCGTTTTTGCTAAACTGAAGTTGATAGGTTATTCTTTCTTTCATCCTTGTCATCACCAACAGGATGCGGACCTGCAACAATTTTAGGGATGACCTCCCCGAGGGCTCAAATTGGTACAACTCATCGCCGCCCCCACCACTGACCATGGAGGAGGTATTGATGCAAATAGAACAAAATCGTCAAGCCCAAACCACACTTCTCAAACCTCTCGTGCGCAACATGACCCCTCAAGGAGGAGGTGGAGATAGACGCCACGTCGACTATCAAACTTCCTCTATACTCAGCCACCTACCCTCACACGTGCCGAGGATCCCTTCTTTGTACCATTGAGAAGAAGTTCATGCTTCTCAGGTGCGTGGACTATGAGCAGTCTCATTTTGTTGCCCATCAACTTCAAGGTACCGCTGTCGCATGGTGGATCAACTATCTCGCCATGCATGCTGCCGACCACCGTGTATCCTAAACAGAGTTCCAGAAGGCTTTTCATGAGTACCACATCCCCAAGGGTGTGATGAATACCAAGAAGCGGGAATTCCTGGACCTCAAGTAGAGGGGTAAGTCTATCATGGAGTATGTGCAAGAATTTGACCACGTAGTCCAATATACACCGGAAGAGATCAACACCAACGTGAAGAAACAAGACCGATTTCTGAATGGTCTTTCCTCCAAGATGAAAGACCGTCTATCAGCTTATGAGTTCGCCGACTTCAATAGGTTGGTGAACACCTCACTCACCATTGAGAGCAAGATGAAGATTCATCAGGAAGAGAAGAAGCGCAAAAGGTTTCCATTAGCTTTTCTGGGCAGGAGCTCCCAACATCCCCGCATGAAGGTTCCTCCTCCACCTAATGTTTCAACTTCGGCTACCCCATGGCCAATGTGGGTGGTGTGACATCCATACTCATCATCTCAAGGACTAGCTACAAGAACCACCAAAACCCAAGGGAGTCTGACTGGTGGCCCCAGGCCCATAATTCAACTATGGGTGCATCATACATTTCGCGCAGGATTGTTGTTTCCTGAAGCAAGGAGGTGTGGTGATTGCTCCAATACTACTACTAACCATGCAACCCCCTCATCAAGTCCCCAAGACTACTCAAGTTCCCAAGTGTGTCCGGGTGAACCACATCACCACCGAAGAAGCTCGAGAGGACGACATCGTACTCGTTGGTATCCTACTCATGAATTCTCATCCTATGATTGTATTTTTTGGTTCTGGAGCATCTCATTCGTTCATCAAGGAAGGTTATATCTTGCATCACGATATTGTCACCCAGCCACTTCCTTCTTCCTTTCACATTGATGCACCCAGTACCAAGCTACAAGCCAACCAAGTTGTTCCTATGGCCAAGATTCTCATTGATGGAGTCTCATTTTCCACAAATTGATTGTGCTAAAAGAGTCATCTCGCTCAAAAATTGAATTGTGTTCGAATCCCCCTTCACCATGGAATGGGTGGTCCTCATCATTATTTTTTGACCAGTGCTGCAACCACGGATCTCCTGGATATTCCTATGATATGCGAGTGCCCTAATGTTTTTCCGGAAGAATTGCTAGGAATGCCGCATGACTGGGATATCAAATTCATCATTGAGCTCATTCCCGAAACAGCCCCGATATCCAAACGACCTTATTGGATGCCCCCAAATGAGTTAGTGGAGTTGAAGGAGTTGTCATAGAAAGGATTCATCTGATCGAGCTCCTCACCTTGGGGACACCCGGTCCTCTTTGTCAAGAATAAGGTTGACACTGTGAGGATGTGCATTGATTATCGCCCACTCAACACTGTCACCATCAAGAACAAGTATCCTTTTCCTTGCATTGATATTTTGTTCGACCAATTGATCAGTGCATGTTTCTTCTCCAAGATCAATTTAAGGTTGGGCTATCATCAGATCAAAATCCAATCAGAGGACATTTCCAAGACAGCTTTCTCTATTTATTTTGGGCTACACGAGTACAACACCATATCTTTTGGTCTAACCAATGCACTGGTGTACTTCATGTACTTGATGAACACAGTCTTCGTGGAAGAGCTTGACTCATTTGTTGTCATCTTCATTGATGATATCCTCATTGATTCCAAGACTAAAGAAGAACATACAAAGCATCTTCCAATAGTTTTTGGACGACTTCAAGATCACTATTTCTATGCCAAATTTAGCAAGTGTGAATTTTGGCTTAAAGAAGTCGCTTTCCTTGGTCATGTCCTTTCTAAAAATGGAGTCGCCATTGGCCCTGAGCAAGGTGCGAGATGTTCTCAATTGGGTTCAACCCAAAAGTGTCAGTAGCGAACATGGCCCTTTTAGGACATATATGTGATTTTGGTGATTAATGACAACATAGTCAATTATACTAACATGTTTGTTAAGTATATGCTTTAGTAGGTCTCATGGATGTAATACATGAAGAAGCCACTGAAGCAGAACACAAGAAAGTTTGAATTGGGCAAGTTTGGAAAAGATTGCACTCACTGTATGGTTCGGTGCTCAGTAACATGAACACATCGGAATGTCTTTGGATTCGAACAGAAAATTGAAGACTACATTGGATGGTGTGGTGATCAATTAGGTATACATGCCAGAGCATTTTCCAGGAGATGTTGCAATGGCTTGTCTGGTGTGATTGCGGCAGTTGTGCACGCTTTAAAAAGTTAGTGCCATTATCTCCTAGGCAATCTTTGCGATGTCTACACTGATCACAAGAGTCTCAAATATATCTTCACCCAAGCCAATGTGAATATGAGGCAGAGAAGATGGCTTGAACTGATCAAAGACTATGAATTGGAAGCATTATCATTCTGGCGAGACGAATGTTGTCGCTGATGCCTTAAGTCGAAAAGCTCGATGCAGTTATCTCTCACTCAAGCCTAGAGTAACCACACTTTGTGATGATTTCTGAAGGCTTGGACTCGAGACGGTCCAAAAGGATATCTTTTCAACCTAGAGATAAAATCCGTCCTCCTGGACTAAATTAAGGAAGCCCAGAATGAAGACAATAGTATGGGCAGAATTTGTGAGAAAATGAAAGAGGAGAAAGCTATATGTTTTTCTATGGATGATCAGGGTACTTTGTGGTCGGAAAATGACTAGTAGTCCCTAAGGTTCCTGAGTTGAGAAAAAAATTTGGATGAAGCTCATGAATACCTTTTGTTAATTCACCTCAGAAGTACCAAAATGTATCAAGATGTCAAGCAAAGATTTTGGTGAACTTGTATGAAGTGGGAAATTGCTTGATATGTGTTGGAATGTGATGTCTGTTAATGAGTAAAATTTGATCATCTCAAATTGGTTGGTATGCTACAACCATTGCCTATTTCTTTATGGAAATATGAGGAGATTGACATGGATTTTGTTGTTAGTTTACCCAAGACTCCTCAAGGTTATGACTCTATTTGGGTCATCGTTGATCAATTTACTATGTCCGCACATTTTCTCCCTGTAAAGAGTTGATATAGTGCAAAGGACTCTACTGAGTTATATCTCGCACGAATTGTTTGCCTTCATGGAATTCGTAAGAAGATCGTCTCTAATTGAGGCACTCAATTCATCTCTCATTTTTGGAGAAGCCTCTACGAAGCTATGGGTACCAAATTGTTCCATAGTACTGCTTTTCATCCCCAAATCAGAGGCCAAACTAAGAGAGTTAATTAGATTCTTGAAGACATGTTGAGGGCTTGTGCACTCACATATGTGAAATGATAGGAGATTTGCTTACTATTTACAGAGTTTTCCTATAACAATAGTTATCAATCAAGCATCAAAATATCTCCCTTCGAAGCAATCTATGGATGAAGATGTCGAATGCTGCTAAATTGGTTCGAGATAGGAGAAAGATCTTTCTGGGGCCTAGACTTGGTCAAAGAGGTAGAAGAGCATGTCAAGACCGTTCACAAGTGTTTACTCATGGCACAATCCTGTAAAAAGAGCTATGCAGATTGTTCTCCATTGGAGATATTTTCTATCTCAATGTGTCTCCTCTCATGGGGACGCAACGCTTTAAAGCTAAAGGAAAATTGATGCCTCGCTATGTAGGCCCTTTCCAAATCATTGCTTGGCGAGGAGAGGTGGCCTATCAGATGGAATTACCATCATCCCTCTCTACCGTTCACAATGCGTTCAATGTCTCACAATTGAAGAAATGTCTTTGAGTCCCAGCCGAAGTCATTGAAATTACAAATAAAGACTTGCAACCTGACCTATCCTATTGCAAGCGACAAATTCAGATATTGAAAGAAGTAGAACACAGGACACAAAACCATTCCATTAAATTCGTCAATGTGCAATGGAGTAACCACATGGAGGACGAAGCTACTTGGGAGCATGAGGACCAAATCTGATCTGAATGCCTTGACATTTTGGCAAATTGTAATTATCGTTCCATTTCTGCATATTTTGGACATCTCACATGCTTATAGGTCATCATCTTGCGAGTCAAAACTTCTTCCCAGAGGAACACTTAGAAACCATTTCAGTTGGAAAAATACCCTTCTAGCAGCCCAACCGTGCCCCTATCGGTCTAACCGCCAGAGGCGTGTAGTACCAATTTTGATCTCTGTCCCCGAGTGGTCTGACTGCCTAGACTCATGGTCTAACCGAGAGAGTCTTCCAAATCCTAAAAACTCTGTCTGATTGGCAGTCTAACCGCCATGATCGCGGTCCAACCACCATTTTGCCACGGTCTAACCAGACTTAGCCACGGCCTGACTGCTAGAGCATAGGAAGGACTGATGACTTTTCTCTCATGATGTTCAAGAATTCTAACAAATTCTATTTTTCCATTTATGGAAAAATCTTCTCCACTTTGGATCAATCCTCGATTGTGACAATGAACCACCATCGCTCTCCCCCTAGGGTTTGCCAAATCTCAATATGAGATTCTTTTAAGGGGCAAAGATTGTCACACCCCAAAACCCTAATCTAACCATGCATAATCAACATGACATAATGCTTCATGTTTTTGCTTTTGATTTAAGTATTTATACATATTTAGAAAATGTTACGTTGTGGATCTATGTGCGTTCCACCATATAAATTTTGAGTGGAAATTTTTTAGAGATAATTAGGAAGACCCAAAACCATTTAGAAAGGAGAAGAAAAAGAAAAGGAAGAAATGGGGAAAAGAACAATGCTTTCAGTGCCCGTAGTCTTACCGCGCCTCCCTACGGTCTAACTCCAAGAACTCAAAGCTTCATTTAAAGCCCACCGACCGACGCTCACCCTCACTCTCTCGCTCATTCTTTCACTTCCTCTTCACCAAACCGTGAGAGAGAGACGAGAACACCTCAAGCACCTCGATGGATGGAGATTGACGGAGAAGACTTCCCCGAGCCCATTCCCACTGTCTTCTTCACTGGTGACATTCCACGCGAGTTCTTCCACCTCAAAGACAACCACCACCCTAGAGCTTAATCTCCGAATTGAAGTTTCCCCGGAGTTGGCCAACCCCCTAGGCTCCAGATAAGCAAGCATGAAAAAGGAATCTTCCAACAAATAGAGTCCAACACGTTGTTGGAGATAAACCGAATCATTTAAATAGCCTTGATGTTTGGCTTGGAGTTAAGAGTCAGCACGTTTTGCATTATCTCAATGAACGATGAGGCTGGCCTTTGCCTATAAAAGAGCACTAGCCTATTTGCGCGAGGGGCACGGACGCACAGATACGAACATACGCCGACACCGAGCTTGCTGCCTTCTCATCCACGCACATAGATGCATAGTTGCCGACATACCTTGTACTTGATCATGCAAGGAGCTTCGTCAAGCCGATCGTCAATATGTTGCTTCCTACAACCATTTCTCATGGTGAGTATGTTGCCCCAGCGCAATGATAATATTAAAGTAATAATCTCTTTTAAGGTGGTATTATGCTCGTGCACCGTCTCTGGAAAGCAATCTATTAGTTTTTTCCAATACGATGGGATGACTATGACCCGTAGAGGTGCAAATGATTATCCCTGTTGGTGTAAGATCAAGTGCTCCGTCGAATGCGATGGGACGGCTACGACCCATAGAGGTGCATGTTGGTGATATGCATTGTAGGCAATCATAGAGATGATTGTATAATGTCTATATTTATGTACTTTTGAATAATATGTTATTTGATTCCTTAGATAATTATTATTTACATTGATTAGCAAGTATGTGATCTGTTTGTGAAACTCTTTATTTTATTGTGATGTTATTCTAAATGATCCTTAGTGTTATATCATTATGTGGGACAATAATGATTCACAGAATATCACATCTATTAATTGATTATCATGTTCCATATATCATAGATATGGAGATATTAATTCAATAATGTGAACACATGTTAGAGAACATGGTGTTGGATAGACCCACCATGATATTTTGCTGAGATTGTTACATAATATGCCATCAATTGTAATCTCAAATGGTGTACCTGCATGATTCTTAGACCTGAGATCGTTATTCGTCACTAGAATATGTAATAGCATACTTAGAGGCTGCCAAACACTACTCCATAACTAGGTAGTTATAAAGGTAGCTTTCGGGTTTATCATAAAATATGTCATGTGGTGTGAGCGATCAAGATGGAATTTGCCTCTCCTATATAATGGGAGATATATTTCTGGGTCGCTCAATATAGTTGGATTAGAAAGTGCATGGCAATGCCAATATGATTAAAGAGTTAATCATTAGTTGATCAATCCACTACAAGAATGAGTGAATGGTCAAGCTATCACAAGAATGTCACATGTTTTGCCTTGAGCTTGACTGGTATCATGAGGCAAATGGATTGATGCATGTATATATCATGGTTTAGCCGATATGATTTTTATCTATATTCAGGAGTCAATAAGCTTTGATAGGGACTGCTATTGATTTAAGTTCAAAAAGGAGTTTTCAAGTTGTAGCTGTTTGTATATAAATCTAATGGGTCACACACTTAATAGGTTGGAACTGAACATAAACCTAATTGGTCACACACTTAATAGGTAAGAGGATTTGATCAGATCATGATCCATGAGGGACTAAAGTCTTGATGGGATACCTAAGTGGGAGCTCATAGTAGGATCTATATAAAGGGAGGCGTGGGGAGGGATGCGCGCGGCCGAGCCATTCCAAAACCCTAGCCACGCTCTCTCCACCTAACCTCTCGAAACCCTAGTTGTACGTGCGGTGCTAGCACATCAATGTTCGATGTTCCACCCTAGGATGTGTGGATACCATAGAAGCATTGTTGCTATTGCGGCGCAAATCGGATCGGCGATGACAAGTGTGAGAACCGTCCAAATTACATTCGAATTAATCAAGTCAATGATTCATCCACTAAGATAAGAGCTAGCATGTGCGCATCTATCAACATGTCATGTGTTAACCCACATGGGTACATATAATAAGTCGACTCCAAGGATTGTACAATTTGGAATGAGTAGCGAGGAGTAAGCCACAATGTTAAGTTGAATTGAAGCAAAAAGCATTTTAAAATACACATGGTGTGAGCATATAACACAAGTAACAACATAAGCTATCATCATGTGACCACATGTACATAAACATTGCTAACAAGTAAACAAGTTTCTCTCAACATAGACATACACAAGTACAATTCCCAACATACCACATACATCCACAATCACCCAATGTCACACCCGGTTTTAACGGCTAAAACCAGATACGGCTTATGTGTGTCCAGGATGTTCAACACACATAAATACGTCACAAGTGAAGTAACAAAAACAATACTTATATAGAATAAACGTTAAACTCTTACAGCAATTAACATATATTATCTCTATGAAGATATTTGCTGCAGAACAGAAACACTAGTGCCCAACAACACCGCAAGCAACCGATTAGGAGACACGCGCCTAGAACGTCACAACCTTGTCTTGATAGTCTTCAACATCTTCACTCACTGAGCAACAGCACACATGTCGCATGGTGTAGGGAAAATAGCAAGTGTGAGCACATAATGCGCTCAGCAAGTGTGGGAAAGATAATGATATGCATGCTTATATCAAGAATAGGCTAAGACATGGTATATTTGCGTAAATACGAGTAATGAGAACATATTTGGACTCAAAAGCATTAAGCAATGATTAAGTGAATGTAACTCATACAGTCCAACACCCAGCATATAAGACTCCCCACCTTGCACACCATAGCCGTCTAATACTCCCTGTACTTTAACCAAAACCATAACAATCTAGTACTCTCTATATCAAAACCATAATTACAACAATTTAGTACTCCCTGTGCCAGAACCATAACCACAACCATCTAGTATTCCCTGTACCAGAACCATAACCACAACCATCTAATACTCCATGTACCAAAACCATAACCACAACCAAACTCATAACCATAACCCACTAATCATATGAGGATTCAAGTCTCTCATAACCATGAGCACGGCTGTTATAACACTTTTTACACTCTGCAGAGGTTGTCCAGCTTTCCCCATGAGTCAGTAAATTCCATGTTGCTGTGTTCGCGAAACACTTAACACACGCCAGTGGTGTGCCACCAAGAATTATTGAATGATATTTTCCACTAACTAGAGACTAATCCAGTAGGTGTCTGCCCACTAGGTTTCACCGTCAGGCTTTACGCAAGCTAAACTCCTACTCAGAAGCCCCCTTTTGTGCTGACACAATACACACTGGATAGACTCTAATTAGTATGTCACGCCTTACCCATATCAGCCTCGTGGTTGGTACATTACTTCTTAGGTTGTCGCTCCATGAACCGGTCCTTACTTAGGTTACTTGAGCAAACACTAAACTAACATCATAACCATGATAACCATCAAAATCACTTTGCTCAAGGCCTAAGGTTCCATGTTGCTAGACCATAAACATATTAACCATCATTGTTGCATATGTTCATTAGTCAAGATTATGAAACTTCCCAATATCCCAAAAGCATGGCTAAGCAATCTACCCAATAAAAACACCTAACCATAAACCATCTAGGTTCCAAGGGATGATAAGGGAAAAACTAGGGAAAACCCTAACATAGGTGCTACCCATCATATTGACACACACTGCATGCAATTTTGTAAAACAAAACAGTTTAAATCATAGGTTCAATATAATCAAGGACACTTGCCTTTTACCCAATACTGCTCAATGTTGTCGAAATCTTGGTCTTGAAGTCCCTCGAACTACTTCGGAACATTATCGACTAATCGCGAGAACTACCGACAAACAACACAAAATAAACACTAAGAACAACATACCAAATATCATTAAAACACTTTAAAAACACTATGGTTGGATAGGGATAATTTTAGAAACATTTAGACGCAAGAATCGCCTAAATCGGAGTTAAGATGAAAAGAGAACAGCTTTCAAGAGATGGATTAGACTAAAAAGGAAAAACTAGTTTACTGGAGTTATCTTTCTATAGGAAAAGAGTTTATTGCACAATCACTGTGTCAGGCTTAACAATATTATTGCGCAAGACTCAAGAAATGTAGGGCATACCAGACTTCGCTGACTAGGCTAAGGAAAATGATGTGGTGTTGACTTGACAAGCTATGCAAGTACCATCTTGGATTAAATAAGGGATACGTGGAGATTTAGTCTCGACCACCTATGATGGATCAAAAAGGCCGAAGGTTGCGCTTCTAGGTTAAGGATACTACTGGTGACTCTATATAGCGATGATGGTTCGGGTTTCGTCAAAGATGGCAATCGGGCATGTGACCACAGACATCGATGTCAGCTTCAGTGGTGTTTCAGTGAAAAGAGGGAAGCATAGCGTAGAATGCAGAAATACTAACTCAGCAGTATGGTTGGTTTTGGAAGGGGTCATCCAAGGTAGCGGCAAAACAACAATGACTGCTTCTAGGTTTGGTGATGACCGCGAACAGATGCAGGAACGAAGACGCTCACGTTCTAGGAGATTGGCTATGAAATTTGAGAAACCGTTTGAGATGTTCATATATCTTGGGAACACAATGCTACAGCATAGTTTTGGGTAGATCATCCACTGAGAGAAAGAACGATCAATGGAGATTTTACAGGTGAAGGCTGCGACGTGCTGTGGTTGGCAATAGCGTCCTGGTCGTGTCGCTGCACAAACGTGGATGGGCTCCTAGGGTCACGTAGAAGACTCAATGGGACATGCTGTGGCATGGTTGGTGCATCCATACGGCTTTCGGATTGACGGAGAACGCGAATGCAAATCCGGTGCGCGCGGAGAATACGTCCAGAAACCGGACAGCGGGTATGTCGACTTTGATTGTGGTGGTTTGGCTGCTTTACTGGCCAACCTGGTTGGTGAGGGCATGGGGAACATCATGGGACATGCACTGGTGAAAGGGCTTGGCGATTTGACCTCTGGTCGGTCGGGAACATCGATGCTAATCGGCTACAGCACGGCTGTCCCGCGGCTATCCGCGACGACCGTGACAGCGTAGATCGGGCTTTGGCTGGGGCTAGAGCTTGGCTAGGGACTTAGTATGATGCTAAAATAGTAGTAAGGGAGGATAAGAAGGGGTCCACACCTTGCTTTGATGGTCGAGGAAGGAGGATTCACGGAGAAGACGACGTAGCGCATCACGGGCGGCAGCTCCGGCGAACGGCGGCATTCCGGCGACGCACGGACAGGGCAGCAGTGACTTCTTGGGCTTGGGAGTGTGGAATAGGGGTAGGAGAGAGCGTACAACTCATATTTATAGGGCTAGGGGTGGCTGGTTGAGGTGGAGTCTAAACCAAACACGAATCGGATTCGAGTTCGAGTCGGTTACAGTTTCCTTTTTCGCAGCTCTGTATTCTGAGGATGATATCTCCATCGTGCGAACTCTAAATTGGACGTTTCTTGATTCTAAATTGTAGTACTCGAAAATATCTGCAACTCTGGTAGTCATTGGAACTTCTGAAAATATCATCTTCATTTCCAAAAATGCACCACAAGATAAACTGTTTGAACTCGGACTTATTTGTGCAGTACTGATTTCGAGGGCCATAACTCCTAGCTCCATTATCCAAAAGAGGACTTCCATAGGTTCAAATCGAATCTCCCGACGAGACCTACAACTTTACTTTTGACAAGATTTGTATTTGAGGCTGTTTTAAACTCCAAAACTTCATGAGAAGATGAGGCTATCCTGGACTCCGCAAAAATTTGCATATTTCGTGGATCTTTTGTTGGACTATCTAAAAGACTTGGCTAAGGGTTTGGACTTGAGCAAGATTGAGCCCAAAGACACTTTAGGTATATCTAGGGTTTAGAAAAGAAACTTTTGCAAAGAAATTTGAATAGGATTTGAATTTGAATTGAGTTCGGAGTGAATTTTAAAGAAACAAAAAATTGAGGTTGAATAAGAATAGGAGTAGATAAGGAATTTGTATTTGGATTTAGGTAGAATTTGAGAAAGAGGAGATTGGCTTTAAACAAGAATTTGGATAAGATTTGAATTGAGCTAGAGACGGATCAGGTATGATCAAGGATTGAATAGATGATGAATTCAAAGACTTTGAATTCCAACCATTAAGATCCTTAACTTATTCACTACTGAGTTTTGTAAAAACCTTTTCAAAATATTTTTCACTCAAAACACCAAAGAGAAAGAAAAAAGAAAAAATAACTCTAATGCATTTACCTGGCTTCTAGCAAAACTCAACATACAATGCACACAAAATAATAGCCTATATTGATTGATTGTTTATGAAATAGGTTTTAAACCTATTCTACTGTTGAGCTATTCAATAATTTTGAAAAAATTTAGAATTTTGAGAAATCTGAAAATCAAGATGTTACACCCAAGTACTGGAAACTCTATGATTGATGTCCAATGGACATTAAGTATGTTCATGACCGAGAGCGCAGCAATTCGAATTGATTTTACACCATGCTGGAGGTACTTCTTTACCCACACAATATTAGACCATGCAGCTCAAGCAACCAATCAAATTGCAAGAGGGGGTACCCATGACAACATTTCCCAATTAAGCCTCGATCGTTGAGGTATGCGACTCTTGGTGCAGAGGCCACTTAGCTCCACTATCGA
This sequence comes from Phragmites australis, assembly GCF_958298935.1. NCBI lineage: Eukaryota > Viridiplantae > Streptophyta > Magnoliopsida > Poales > Poaceae > Phragmites > Phragmites australis. The sequence continues at coordinate 14,892,811 of NC_084941.1, read as the reverse complement.
GCCACCTCAAGTGCCTCTACAAGTCCTCCTGCTCACACCATAGACGTTCAAGCCAAAGGGTCATAGCTATAAAAGGTATTTAGCTCATCTTTACCATATTCGGATGTGGAAACTACAGACAAGTGCTTAAGTCAACGACACCAACAATCGGTGCTTAATTGACCTAGGTGAGATTATGACAATCGAAACTCTATTCCCAATCCATTTCTATCACCCGTCCAAATCTCGTCTCATTCTCATAACTCATTAACCCTTGAGGACTAACTTTGGTGAGACACAATAAACCCTAGAGCTCACAAACAATGGACGAACCACCACTCATCTTCTACTAGTGACCTAAGCCTTGCTAAGCATAACACGTTCATTTTAAGTTGCAAAATTATGTGATATCACCCTAGGTTATGTCACACCCTGATTTTCATATTTCTCAAATTTCTAAAAAATTTCGAGATAGATTATAGATTAAATAACTAGAATAGAAAAAACTCCTATTTTCTAAATTCTAATTCAATATTTGAATTAGGTTATAAATGTTTGTATGCATTCATGATGGATAATAGGCATTCAGGTTTTATTTTGAGTTGTTGGTTTTCTCTGGATTTTATTTGGGCCTATTTGGAGTTTACTTGATTTTATTTGTGCTAATTTAATTTCCAAAAGTATCAAAATATTTTCATGAGTTCAAAATATTTTATTTGGCTTCTAGAATGTTTTCAAAAGCTAGTTGGAAATTTCTATTATTTTATTTGGATTTTATTTGCTTTTCTTCTTTCCTAGAAATTCCTAAATAAAAGAAAATCCTAAATCTAATCCAACCCAGCTCAATCTCCCGGCCTAGGTCGGCCGAAGCCAGTACATTTCCCTGCCACCTCCTCCTTCCCACTCTGGGCCACATTCCGACCCAGTTGTAGCTCGCCTCTCTTTCGCCCAGGTTGCAAACCATCCTAGCCGCCCCGCCTGCTGTTTCTAGCTGCTGAAAGCACCTTCGCCTCCTTCCGCCTTCTCTACTCGTCTCTGACAACTGGGCCTGCTGGTCAGTGTCGTCCCCTTCCTCTAGTTGAGGCTCCTATGTGTCGTTCGACCCCAGTTCGGCAACACCCACGCTAATCCAACATTCCAGAAGCTTGGCTACACGATAAACCCAGTCTCCTCACCTGAATCCAGCTCTATCTCTAAGCCTCGCGTGTTTAAATGGGAGATTGAGATCTCGGCCGAGTTGGACCCGATGCACTGCCGTTCGAGTCCGACCTGAGCATGAGATGATGCCGCCCAAGCTTGTTTTCCAAGCCGAGTCACCCCTATATATAGAGGCTGACACACCCTATTGTCCTGCACCACAAAAACCTGTAGAACCCGAAACCCTATCTCCATCCATCCACCGCCATTAACAAGCTCATTGATATGCGCTTACCAACGTGCATTGTTGTTGCCGAGTCACCTAGGAGCATCGCACGAGGTCGATGAAGCTTCCTAGAGCCTCATCATCGTTGATCGTGCACCAGAGAGCTCTCCCCGTCGACACCCAAACTCCGCCACCGCTAAACAAGGTCCTCGACCATCTTCCAACAACCTTCAGCATCTCGCGAACACCTCAGTGAGTTTGCCATGCTGCCGTCTCTCTGCTCCACCGCTTGTCATTGTGACCCATGACCAGCGACGAGGTTTCCATCGAGCTCCAGCAAGATCGTCGTCATCCCATGTTTCGTCCGCATTCAGACTACCGTCATCGGCCGAAACCCATCGGGAGAAAACCCTAGCCATCCGATCCAAATCTGAGCGCTGAGATTTGACCATCAACTTACCCCTTCGGCCACCAATCAGATGCTACCATGTGTCCATCTTTATTCTAGTCAACACATGTGCTCTGTGAGTGGTCACATCATCATCCACGTTATCACCCTTGCTAACGTGTCAATCCATGTGTCTACCATGTCAGCCCAGTCACAACCAGTCAGTAATTCAATATATTCTAGTACAAAAACATTTCTAGAAATTCTAGGAAATTGGCAATTTTACACTTAAGTTCCTAAAGTTTCCTGTATTTACCAAAAAGCCCTATCTTTTTACAGTTTAGCCCCTAAAGTTTTCTATACTTATAAAAATATCCTTCTTTTTTTACAAGAAAGCCCATGGCCTTTCTGTTTTATTCAAAATAGGTCCTTTTTTTAGATTGAATCCAAAACTTGTTTTTAGCATATCTTCTTCGTTTTAGCTCCAATTTGAGTGATTCTTGCGCTCAAATCTTTGTAAGAACAATATCTACCCAACCATGATAGTTTCAAATAGTAATTCTAATATCTATACAATAGTTTTCCCTTATTATCATCTAGGTCCCTACAATTTAAAGATATTATTTTGATTAGTAACTTTATGGTTGTCACAATGGCATAGAGGTCATGAACTATATGTTACTATACCACAAACATGAGTAGCATTGGTAAAAGGCAAGTGTACTTTTTGATCATATTACTCCTATGTTTTAAGTTGTTTTGTTTTACAAAACTGCATGTAGTGTCAACTTGATGTGTAGTCACCTATGTTAGGGTTTACCTAGATATTCCCTTGTCATTCCTTGAAGTCTAAGTGGTTTATAGTTAGGTGTCTTTTATGATAGAATTGCTTAGCCATGCTATCGAGATGTTGGGAAGTGTCATTTACAGAATTAGTGAACATATGCAATGTTGATGGTGAATTTGATATAGCAGCATGGAACCCTAGAACTTGGGCAAAGAATTGGCTTTGAAAATATTCATTTAAGTGGTGGGCTTGTGGATATGTTCCAAGCAACAATATTCGGTTCTGTCGGTTATCACCCTGTTGGATAGTGTTTGCCCAAGTGTCACATATAAGGATCAGTTCGTGGAGTGACAACCCAAGAAATACCGTACCAACCACGAGGTCAATATGGGTAAGGCCTAGCATATTGGTTAGACACTTGGCTCGCATTCGTTAGGGTACAAGGATCTAATTGATAGACTATGCTTCATAGTGATCTTCTGGTGGCACATCACTGGCGTGTGTTAAGTGTCTTGCAAATACGGTAACATAGAAATCATGACTCATGGGTAAAGTTGAATAATCTCTACAAAGTGTAAAATTGTTATAACAGTCGTGCTCATTGTTATGAGAGATTTAGATCCTCACATGATTAGTTGGTTTGAGTTATGGTTATGGGTTATGATTTACAAGGTGGGTAGCCTTGAGTAATAATTACTGGGTTATTTGTGTTACATTCACTTAATACCTGCTTAATGCTTTTGAGTCTGAATATATTTTACTTAATTGCATTTACGTAAATATACCATATCAGCTTGTCCTTATTATTAGCCTGTATATCATTATTCTTCTGTACACTTGTTGAGCGCGACATGTGCTCACACTTACTATTTTTTCTATATCATGCGACATGTGTGATGCTACTCAGTGAGTGAAGATTTTAAAGACTAAGACGAGATTGTGACGTTTTATACACGTGTCTCCCGGTCGGTTACCTGCTATGTTGTTAGGCACTAGTGCTTCTGTTCCACTACTATTATCTACATAGAAGATAATATATGTTAATTGCTATAAGAGTTAACATTTATTCTATAAAAGTTTTGCTTTTGTTATTCCACCTGTGATATCCTTATATGTATTGAACATCCTGAACACACACAAGCCACATTTGATTTTATCTGTTAAAACTAGGTGCGACAGGTTACAATAGATCAAGAGATAAATAATGTTAAGGAATGGTAATGCAACAAATAGGATATACCCACAAAATCTGACATTGCCTCGCTAAACATGCCAGACATGCATATAATGATAAGTTATTAAATTAAACAACATATGATCTAAAATAAGGGTAAAATATGCATAGATGCTTATCTTGCTTCTTAACTTCACAATCAACAGTGAAAACCTCCGAACCACCCTCAATTCCACCTGTGTTGCTCTCCGACTCTCCATTCTTTAAAAAAGAGCACGTGCAATGCGATAAGTATGAATGAAATACAATGTAATCCAAATGATATGCAAATGCATATGAATGTAGTGCACTATGTAAAAAAACACGATAGAACATGATCTACGCAAAGAAAAGATCGTAAGCTCACGGTATAAACAAATAAGCGATGTGACCATCTGAATTAAAGAAAAGATACAATAAAACAACTTAGATTTAGGAAAGTCTTAACATGTCAACCATCATTTTTTCTGTGTAGGATTTTACCAAAAAATATTTTCAGAAGTGGTCCCAACCGTAAATTATTTTTATTAATTTCTGTACAAATTTTGAAGTTAAAAATGTGATACTAAAGATACGCTGAAACAATGGGACAAGTTACTCTAACATGCTGGCCACTATTTTTCCTAGAAGTTAATCTATTTAAAAAAATTAATGGTACTGCATTAACCCATTTTGGATGTAGCATGAATTAACAATACACAAGATTTAATACAGTTAAATCAATACAGAAATTAGATGACAATCTTCCTGACCACTATCATTTTCATGCTGTAGATTATGAACATACAGGGCTAACCATAGTTGTTTCACAATTTTTGGAGCAGTATTGAATTTGTTACGCAATTTAAAAGTTTCAGCCGATATCCTAGTTGACAAATAATAGATTTCTCATTTTTCTGATTAATAAGTATGCCGGGACTTATTCCACCGGGATGGACCTAGCGTCAACAACTGAAACATGGGGCCGGCTCGTTTGACCAGGTCAAAATTGACCTGTGGCCTATGGCGGCACAGTGCCGGCCCACGGCGGCGGCACTGCACGCCTACGCCGGCGGCAGAAGGCGGCGCCAATGAAGGGAACCACCAGCTCCAGATCAGCACGGGGAACTTGTTGGTGCAAACCTATATCCGTGAGCCCAACCGGAAGACTGTCAGCGACGAGAGAGGCGGCGCAGCGGAGCGCCGTGTAGGATTCGAGGTGTTCAGAAGTTTGGGTGGGGCTCAGTAAAGCTCACAGTGCAGTCGGTCTAGGTGGAGGAGCTGTGGCTCAGATGCTCGATGATGGGGTGGCGGTGCGGTTGGCCGAACTTAGGGAAGAAGGGCACAAAAGCTTAAATTGGATCGGAGACGGCGGGAAGACGGGGAAAATTGGTTGGGGAAGCCACAAGCGTCCTCCCTCCTTGCTTCTCTCGACGGGAGCTCATCAGATCCGGTGGTGGCAAGTCGAAAATGGGCGACGGCGTGCTGGATTTGGGGCGGTGGTGCGCTGCTGCTGCGGCTGTGCTTCAGCTCGGCTGGGAACGGAAACGGGAGGGAGAGAGTGCGAAGAAAGGAGCAGAGGGGAGGCCGGGGAGGGGGTGAGGCCGTGGGGCGCCAGGGCACCACCCATGTCGGGCAACCAGCGACGGCCACGCAGCGTCCGAGCTCTGTGCAAGCCGAGCGGAAGAGAGTCGGGTGACTGACGTGTGGGGCCGACTTCTTTTGCAATTTCCCTCCTATTTCCTTTCCCTCAATTCTCTTGCTTGAACAGAAGTACTAGGACCTCAAAAATCCATTTTAATAGGTTTTACCTCAATATTCCGTGTAGAATTCAAATTGAAATTCTCCAAAAAGGTTCACTTTTGAAACTTCTAGCAATTTTTAAGACCTCAATTAAATTCCCATAAATCTGGAAAAATTCATTAATATTGATATCACATGATAAAATAATTTCTAAATAATTTCTAGGCCTAGGTCGATAGGTGAAAAAGTGAGTTCCTATGTGAAGCCCCATTTAATTGCATTTTAATTCATATGATTTTCTCTTTTTAATTCAATTTGAATTCAAACCAATTCGAATTTACATAACATTCAAACAAATGCTCATGAATGCTTATGAGATGCATGCAAACATGAATATGTATGAATTTCAGGTGCAACAAGCCTCCCCTTAAAAGAATCTCGTCCCGAGATTCGGATGAACCAAGAGGAGAGTAAAAAAGCATATTCATGAATCTTATGAATAGATCAACAACAGTATCAAAGAGATGATATTATGTGGTCTAAAGTTATTATTCATCATGTAATCAAGAGTTGGAACTTGGTGCTGGGAACGAGAAAAATTTCCAGGCTCCTTTGATGCCATATTCACCTAGATATGCCAAAAACCTCAACAAAGGATCTATAAAAGAAAGAGCGGGGTTGATCGATTGTTAGCGAGGTTATCTTATTCTTTCTTCTCAGCTCATTAACATGATAGGGATAATTATCATTTCTCATGTTCAAGGAAAGAACATGGTGGTTGGGTAGATCCTTTGGTGATTTAATGGTGATTGTGTGCATATCTACAAACCTAAAAAATGTTTGATTTCTATCAAGAACATGATTACGGTGTAGGTGGTGATAGAAATACTACTCCCGTAGGTGATGCACATCACAATTATAGAGAAAAAGGCTTGTGTATAAAAATCACCAACATTACTCACATGGAGGAGAAGAATTTAGGAAACTCGATACGAAGTCGATCCTCTTGCTCCCATGTAGCTTCATCTTCAGAGTGGCTACTCCATTGGACCTTGAAGAATTTGATTGAACGATATCGTGTCTTGCGTTCGGCTTCTCCAAGAATGCGAATTGGATGCTCGCCATAAATAGGTCGGTTTGAAGGTATTGATCATCCAATGGCATGACCTCGGTTGGAACGCGGAGACACTTCTTCAATTGAGAAACATGGAAGACATTTTGCATGGCGGAGAGTGATGGAGGTATCTCCAATTGGTAGTCTAACTATCCTCACCAGGTTATAATTTGGAAAGGGCCAACATAACAAGGCACCAATTTTCCCTTAACTTGGAACTGTTGTGTCCCTTTTAGAAGAGCACCCTTGAGATAGACAAAATCTCCAATGGCAAACACGAGCAAAAAATCGACGATAATAGGCATAGCTCTTTTGGTGAGATTGGCGATATTGGGTCGCAAGCAAACCCTTGCAAATGGTCTTTATGTGCTCTTCCTCTTTCTTGACCAAGTCTTGACCAAAGAATGGTCTTTTGCCGGATTCGGACCAATTTAGAAGCGTTCGGCACCTTCTTCCATAAAGTGTTTCAAAAGGAGCCATCTTGATACTCGATTGATAGCTATTGTTATACGAGAACTCCGCAAATGGTAAGCAAATCTCTCATCTTTTTTCATATATGAGAGTATAAGCCCTCAACATGTATTCTAGAACTTGATTAACGCTCTTTGTTTGGCCTCTGGTTTGGGGATGGAAGGTGGTACTATGGAACAATTCGATATCCATAGCTTGGTGGTGGCTTCTCAAAAAATAAGAGGTGAATTGAGTGCCTCGGTCGGAGATGATCTTCTTAGGCATGCCATGAAGGCACACGATCTGAGAGAGATATAACTCCACATATTGCTTCACGTAGAATGTTGTCTTGATGAGAAGGAAATGTGTGAACTTTATGAACCAATCGATGATGAGCTAAATAGAATCATATCCTTGGGATGTCTTGGGTAAACCAACGATGAAATCCATGCTGATCTTCTCCCATTTTCATGAAGGTATAGGCAAGAGTTGGAGCATTTTGGCTGGTTTGAGGTGATCCACTTCCACCCTTTGACAAACATCACACTCGAAAACATAGCAAGCAATTTCCCGCTTCATGTGAGTCCACCAAAACCTTTGCTTGAGATCTTGATATATCTTGGTGCTTCTGGAATTAATGGACAATAGAGAATCATGAGCCTCACCTAATATCTTCTTTCTCAACTTATGGACCTTAGGTACCACAAGTCGTTTTTCGAACCATAGAGTACCTTGATCATCCACTAAGAAACAACTAGCCTTGCCCTCTTTCATCTTGTCATGAATTCAGGCCATGCCCTTATCATCCTTTTGGGCTTCTTTGATTTGGTTGCGGATGGTGGATTTGATTTCAATGATAGCAAGAAATCCCTCTGGAATCATCTCAAGTCCAAGCTTTTGAAAGTAATCACAAAGTGTGATAATCCTGGGCTTGAGCGAGAGACAATTGCAATGAGCCTTTTGGCTCAAGGCGTTGATGACAACATTTGCCTTGCCGGGATGATAGTGAATTTCCAATTCATAGTCTTTGATCAATTAAAGCCATCTTCTTTGTCTCACGTTGAGATCGTCTTGGGTGAAGATATATTTGAGGCTTTTGTGGTCGGTTAGATGTTACAATGATTCTCTATGAGATAATGGCGTCAATTTTTTAGAGCATACACAACGGCTGCAAGATCTAGATCATGACTTAGGTAGTTCTCTTCATGGCGCTTTAATTGACGGGACGCATAGGCGATGACTCAGTCCTCTTGCATGAGAACACAACCGAGATCTATGCGGAAAGCATCGCAATAGACATAAAAACTCTATTTACGGTTGAGCAAGAACAGGAGCAGTAGTGAGAAGTTTCTTTAAAGTTTGGAAAGCTTGCTCACAAGCATCAGATCACTCAAAAGCAACGCTCTTCTTTTAGAGTTTGGAGATGGGCTTGATGATTTTGGAGAAATTCTCAATAAACCGTTGGTAGTAACACGTGAGTCCAAGAAAGCTCCGGATATCGATGACACTTTGGGTTCAATCCAATTCAGCACATCTCGGATCAACTGCAACTCCATTTTAGGAAAGGATATGACCAAGAAAAGTGACTTCTTTGATCAAAAATTCACATTTGCTAAATTCATGGAGCCATTCAAGAATGATCCTAAGATGTTGGACATGCTCCTCCTCAATATTGGAATAGACGAGGATATCATCGATAAAGATCATGACGAAAGAATCAAGTTTTTCCATGAAAATGGTGTTCATCAAATACATGAAATAGGCCAATGCATTAGTTAGGATAAAAGACATGACGACGTACTCATAGAGACCATATCGAGTAGAGAAGGCCATCTTGGGAACGTCCTTCGATCGAATTTTGATTTGGTGGTAGCCCAACCTGATATCAATTTTTGAAAAGAAACGAGCAACAGTCAATTCATTGAACAAGATATCAATTCGAGGAAGAGGATATTTGTCCTTGATGGTGACCACATTTAGAGGACGATAATCGACGCAGATCCTCAAGGTGTCGTCCTTTTTCTTGACATGGAGAACCAGGCATCCCCAAGATGAGGAGCTAGGTCAGATGAAACCCTTCTCTAGAAACTCTCTAAGTTGAATCTTCAACTCCACCAACTCATTTGGAGGTATGCGATAGGGTCGTTTGGATACCAAGCTGTTCCAGGTAAGAGTTCAATGACAAATTAGATATCTCAGTCAGGCAGCATTACTAGCAATTCCTCCCAAAAGACATCTGTAATCACATACCATGGGAACATCCAAAAGATTCGTGGTCATGGCACCCTTCAAGGCATAAAGACAAGAATCACCTTCTTAAGGTTTAGAGGGACTTGGATACCAGAAAAATTGTTAAATGCGATTGTCCTTTGAGCGCAATCGATGATGGCATTATGTTTGGAAAACTAATTCATCCCTAAGATGATGCCTAACCCCTTTGGATCTATCACCAACAAGTTTGCAAAGAAAGTAACCCCATTGATAAGGATTGATACCATTCGTACAAATTGATCGGTAAGGATTTTGGCTCCGGGTGCAAAGAAAGTAACCCCTCCCTAAGGAATGAGAAGCTTCGGAATCAAAAAGAATGATGGTGGGATGAGAATTGATGAAGAGCATACCTATTAGCACATTAGCACCCTCTTGAGCTTCTTCGGCGGTGGTGTAGTTGACATGACCATGCTTGGGGGTGTAAGCATTCTTGGGGGCTTGGCGAGGTGGTTGCACGGGTGGCGGCACTGCACGCCTTGGAGCATTAACCACACCTCCTTGCTTGGGGAAACGACAATCGCGCATGAAATGTCTCCTGCACCCACATTTGAAGCATGGGCCCCATGGGCCACCGGTTGAATTCACTTGATTCCTGGTGGACCTTGGAGCTTTTCCTCGAGGAGAGGGATATGGTCGCCTCACCATCCATATTGGTCGTGGTGTAGCTGAGGCCGGTGCATGTAGGGAGTTACCGCCCACCAATGGCTGTGTGATCCTCTTGCGTTTCTTCTCTTCTTGGTGCATTTTCATCTTGTACTCCATCGTGATAGATGTGTTCACACCAACTTGTTGAAGTCAGTGAACTCAAGAGCTGATAAACAGTCTTGCATCTTGGCAGTGAGACCACCCATAAAGCTATCTTGCTTCTTGGAATCGGTGTCAATCTCTCCCGGTGCATATTAAGCTAAATGATTGAAGTGTTGCACATAGTCCATCATGGACTTCCCCCTTTGCTTCAAGTCAAGGAACTCCCGCCTCTTGATGTCCATCACGCCCTTAGAGATGTGGTAGTTGCGAAAGGCTTCAAAAAACTTTGCCCAAGTGACACGGTTATCAGCATCTTGCAAGGCAAGGTAAATTGTCCACCATGCGTCAGCCATGCCTTGAAGTTGATGGGCGCCAAAGAGAGTCTTCTCATGATCCTCGCACAGGAGAAGTGTGAGCTTTTGCTCAATGGAGCGGAGCCAATGATCTACGTTGAGAGGATCCTCAACACACTTGAAGGTGGGAGGGTGGGTGTGAAGGAAATCTGATGTCGACGATTTGTGAACCGCTGATCTAACAAACTTGTTAAAGAATTAGGGGATATTTTGAGTAGAAGAATCACAAGAGAAATACACAAGGAATTTTAGACAGGTTCAAGTCTTTCAAAGGATAATAGCCTTATGTCCTGCTTGTCTTGTATTGATCTGAGCCTGTTACAAGGGGGTGTAGCTATCCTAGATGGATCTAAACCTAGTCAATGATTTCTTTCTTGACTTCTATTGGCTTGTATGGGCATGTCTCGTCCTATCTCTCTTGTCTTCCGGAGGGTCCTTTGGCTCTGTATATATATGGGAGTGTCGTACGTCCTCTGGACTCCTCCTTCCTGTATTTGGAGATAACTTTCCTAGATATAGGACACCTTGGGTACCTACAGGTGGTTTCCTTTCTTCCATAGACCCCCCTTTCCGAAAATAAAGATATGACTCAAGAATTACAGAACACCTTGTGTATCCGGATATGATAACTATTTATTATTCATCATCAAGGCCCCCATCAGTATGTGAAATGAGGCTTCGACGGTTCAAATACATAGCCAACAAAGATAAGCTTTTTGTCTGATCATGTTATTGAGTAGGAATTGGGTTTTCGATTAGGGTAAAGCATCTAACCAAGTTTCCTTGGTTCTTAGGTCACTTACCTGAGTTTCCGAATTCCTCCAAGTTCTCAAGAGAGTATCGGATTTTTTTGTTTCGTCTGGGTAGGTTTTCTAGTCGACCCAAAAAATTATCTCATCCTCGCCAAGTACAAGGGACATAGGACTCGTCACTGGCTAGGCTCAGAAGTTGAACCGTGGCAGCAAAAAGTTTGCATGGTGGTGAAAGAGATTCTCTACCATGAATGCGAAAAGATCGTTGCTCCATCCTCTCAATTGTTCCCATGCACTAGAAAACCCAACAGGCAAATGACTGCATTGAAGTCCACCTCTTTGTCCGCGTCAGTCAGCTGAAAAGATGTAGCTTTGATCACCGAGCATCGCTTGGGCGCCCATGACTCATAATGAAACCAAGCCCAGAATTAAAAATCGGGAAGGTGAGGCGTCTTGCCTCCTAACCTGTTGGTCAATATAAACCTTTGAGCGCCGAATCTTAGCCGCACCAATCTTGAGTTCAGTTATGGATCCTCCTCCTTCTCCTGAGTACATGCCTTATTCCCCTGACTACTCACCTTCTTCTTTCGAGTACACACATCTCACCCCGCCATCATCTCCCACCGAATCTGGTTTGATGGTGGAGGTCATTGACGTCTCCTCCAATGAGGAGGTTGAGTGGAAAGTGGCGACTCGCAGTGTTCCCATTAAAGATGGTAAGCCCCCAGCATCTCCAGTTCAAGATGAGGTGGTCTGGGACCTCTTGGAGGTGGAAATAGAGCAAGAAGAAGCAGCGACCGAGGTGGAGAAAAATGTAACATCCAGTAGTGTCTCCATTAAAGATTGTAAGACAACTGCCACTTCATCCTCTCCGTCCTCATGTTATTCCAGCGAGGGCCAATAGAGGGAGTAGCTGACACCACGACACCGATGATGAGGGTGAAGAGCCAATGCCTCTTCCAAACCTTGGTCGTAGAGAAGCAATCTTGGTGATGGCGGTTGGGAGTGAATGCCTCTCCCAAAGTGTTGTCATTGCAGATGTTGATGGTCTCGAGCTGCAACACTAGCGAGTTCAGCCGGGAGTTGAGGCACCACTGACCTTAACCTCTCATTGGGTAGGAGAATTATTGCAGTGTCTCCTTCCTCTTTATAGGGTAGTCCTTTTAGGACTTTTCGTAATCATCTGTCCATTAGCTTATCTGTAAAAGAGCTAAAAAACACTTGTTAAATGCAATATTCCTATTTTTACTACAATGCCTATGTATGACTGTGAATATTTTCGTGAGTACAAGGAAATTTTTGGCCTTTGTTTCTTCCGAGTAGGTTTTGGAGCTTTCGGAAAGTTCATTGAGATCACCTAGGTCAGACTCCGAGTGGAGAACGTCTTAGTTCTCAGGTACTTGGGGACATGGTAAGGTTTTTTGCAAATTCTAAAGACATTTTTTTTTCTTCTCATCAGAAACATGGCATGCATGACAAATTTTGTAGTCCTAGTGTATATGAAGCCCCCAACTGGTTAATGGGGAAGAATTCCCGGAGTGGCAGTCTTAGAGTCCTGAGTGTGCGCATGGGCTAAGTGCCCAAGTAGCGGTTATCTCAGTTTTAAGGTATTATCTCAGAATAGGTAAAAGAAAAGATATATTGAATTGAAAATTAGATGTTTTTGCATTCGATAGGAGTACTCTGTGTTGAATGCTTTTGACAACATATCGTTGACTTCTTATTCCATCGACTAGTTTGGGATGCGTTGATTGCTAGTTGGTGCGCTTATTATGACCAGCCTTAGGTCCGCTTTAGTGGGAGGCATTGTAGCTCCAGTCACTCGTGGAACGTGATAAGGAGCCTTTTCGTAACCCCGCCTTCTCAACACAATGATCTGTAACACACTAAATTTTCAATTTTCGCAATAGTTTAAAATTTTGCTAGAATTAAATAGGAGTTGTAGATTTTGTTCAATTTGGAACGAAATTAATTTCTAAATTTAATTTGCCATAGGTTATATCTAGTTTGATGCATTCATGCTGTAGTAGTAACAATAGCTTTTATGTGTGAAAAATGTTTGCAAAAAAATTCGCTAGAAGGCGCTCGTTTTAAATCTCTTATGGAAATGGTTCAGAAATAAAATGAAAAGCATTTTCTAAATTCCTAAACCTAACGAGGCCAATTTCCTTCCCAAAGCCCGGCCCAAAATCCACCTCTCTCCCTCCCTCCCTCTCTCCCCTCCCAAGCCGCCCTTTTCCCTCCCTCTCCCGCTTGGGCCTGGCCTGGCCACTTCCCCCACCCCCCTCTTCCATGCTCTGGGTCAAGCGGGCTTGCCCAGTGTCCGAGCTGATCATCACACGTGCCGAGCCGCTTCCCTATCCCACCCCATCTCTCTGCCATGTGGGCCCAAGCCTAGCTGCATCGGAGCCGAGCCACTCCACCTGGCTCCCCTTCTTCCTCCTCTCTCTATTGATTCCGCTCTCAAATCCGATTGGGGATTCAAAATCCGATTGCCACCCTGAGCCGTTTCTCGCCAAATCAATGTCACACCCGTGATCCTCGCCTCTCCATTAAGTGCCGCATGAAACCGCTTGGGTCCCCCTCCCCTCTTTCCTTCTCTTTTACTCCGAATTATGCCATGTGGCTGCCGGTTTGGAAACAGTTCTGGTCATGCTTCACTTCCTCCATGAGCCCTCTCCTCCCTATATAAACCCATCCTAAGCACTGCACGTTTGTTTCCAACCCCGTCCGGTCGCTTTTCCCCTCTCTCCCTTGCTCTAGCACCGTTGCTGTGCCATTCTTCCTCGTCGCTGGTAAAAAGCTCCGCCATTGCTCATTTCTTCATGGATGAGCCATCTCTAACCCCCTTTTCTTCCCTCTACAGCATCGCAGGGTCACCGGTGGACTTCCCAGCTACTTCTCGATGTTGCCCAACCCCCAGAGCGCTACTGCACCGAGTTCGAGCTCCACCTAACCACCCCTCTCCATCGTCGGCCTCCCTCCGTTCCTCTCCGATGTCATGAAGCCCTCAGTAATGCTCCCCGTGTCCCCCTCTCTCATTTGTGCTTCTCATCGTGATCCGTGGCCAGAAGCACGATTTCTTGCATCTCCGGCGAGTGGTCACCCGCCACCATTGGCCGGCTGTCACCCATGTCTGCATCGCTCAGCCCATGTTCATCCACCATCTATCGAAGCCTGGCCATCTGATCTTGATCCATCGGCCGAGATCACGTACCCCCTTCAGTCTTGTGTAATTAGTCCACCATGGACCAATGGACCTGCCTCTAGGCCATGGTCCATGGGTCCATGGATCTATTCCACTTGTTTTTCAATTGAAAAATAATTCCATCTTGATTTACGACCTCAGAAATAAGATTTTCAGTATAAAAACAAATCGGTTTATCCTCGGAAATCAAGTAAAAATTGCAGAAAAGTCCCTGGAATTTTAAAAGCTTATAACTTTTCGCTCGTAGCTTCAATTTGGGTGATTTTCATGCTCAATGTTCGTAGCAACGTGTAGGATCTATTTATAGGGTTTTACCTAGTTTTAGTATCGTTTGGTGTACTGTTCTTAGTAGTTTCCTTGTATGCTTTTTCGGTGTGTCAATTAGGAGGTGATCAGTTTGGGAATATGCAAGATCAAGTTTTTGAAGACTTTGAGCAACCCTCAAATCAAGGCAAGTGTCCTTGAACATATTTATATAGCTGTTTATCCTTCATTGCATGCTTGTCTAAATTGGAATCCCATGTTAGAGTTTACTATATTATGTATGATTATCCTTGTCACCGTTGATGAATCATGGGTAATGATGAGTAGTTATGATAGTGCTATCATAGTTGGATAAATATTAATCTTGACTAATATCTATGCAACAAGAACCGAATATGGTAATTTTATAGCAACATAGTATAGGGATCCTAACAGGATGTTTGTGTGATGATGGTATGGGAATGCACATGTGTGGGTAATGCACGATTAGTTTGTGATTATTCCTGTGTGGGATCCTAAGAACCGGTTTTTGAAGTATGTAACGCGGCAAAACCGCACAACGACGAGGCTTATATGGGTACGGCCTAGCCAATTAATTAGCTACCCCTCTGATTATGTAGGCACCAGCGGACTGTTGTGTAGCACAAAAGGGGGCTTCTATAGTGATGGAATCACTGTTAGTGGTAAAACCTAAGTGGGTGCCTGCAAGTTGGTGGGAGCTTTGTAAAGGCCTTGTAGTGAGACATCGTCTCCACACCCCAGAAGTGTGAAGCAACAAGGGAATCAAGACTCGTGAGGAAAGCTATGCAAACTCTACAGAGTATAAAACTGATTGATCAGCCATGCTTACGGTCAAGAGCGGCTTGGACTTCTTCTTGATTAGTTAGGATTAGTGTTTTGATATGGTTGGGTAGCCGAGTAATGGAATTACCTGTTGAGTCTTGGTAGTCAGATGGAATCCGATGAGTCATTTTTTCTTGATATTGTTGTGTCTTCACACTTAGTAAATAGGATGCATGTTGTAAGAGTTATAGTTAATAGTTTCTTAATGCAGTTAACCAATGTCTAACCTTTCCTTGACTTAAGCTCCATAGCATGGTTTCCCTACACTTGCGGAGTACATTGTGTACTTACACCCATTGTCTCTTTTCTTGCATCTTTTTGCTATTCAAAAGCAGTTAATGAAGCTACATCCTTCGATGAGGACGACTTTGACCCAGAGCTCCTATTCTAGGCTGGCATGCCCCCGGTTGACGTCTGTGGAAGTTGGAAGACCCTCTGGCACTGGAGTTTTTTTTTTTTTTTTTGCTGTATTTTTCTTTTAGACCCTTGGGTCCTTTTGTAATAAGTTAGGATAATATTACAATCGTGGCACTGTGATGATACACTGTGATAATCTAGTTTTCCCCTCTCTACTTACCTATTACAATGTATTGAATAAAATGAAATTTCAACGCTCTCCCTTCCAAACTTTTAGTTGTTGAATCAATCCCATTTACTCTAATTGAGAAGGATGAACCTAAAGATCTCACTTGACATGTCTACCTCATATGAAGATTTTGATGATGAAATGAAGATTCTTCGCTACAAGGAACAATCATCTACCACAACACTGAAGGCATGAAGATCTACCTATTCACCACTCCCAGTTTTAGCCTTTTGAGTTGTTGGAGGTTTTATCCCCTATTCTTTGGAAATGCTAGAGTGACGTTGGTAGGTGTATTTGTGTGGTGTGCCTTGTGTGATTTGGATTTTCTGTCTGAGTGCGTGTGTGCGTTGTGGGATGCTTTAGCATCTAGTTCACAACACATTTTCTATAGGTTTATTGTCTCTATAGTTAATAGTATAGCTGAGTTTTCTTTTTCTGCTTCATTCTCTTCTTGCCCCAACCTTCCTTTTCGTCCCCGATCAGATGGTGAACTCGAAGGAAGGACAACATGGTAAAGGTAGAAACAACGAAAATGACAACCAGCCACTTCCAGAACACTGCCCGTCTCAATTCAATATGGAGCAACTCTTGGATATACAAATCCTTCAAACCATGGCTCAGTCCTTGAAAACCCTACAACAACTTAACCAAGCTTCAGATGTGGAACACAAGCGGTATAGGATGGAAGATAACAAGAAGATGGAGATGCCCTCCCCATATCAGCAATCAGAAAGCAATTCTTGTCTTGAGACTAAAACACCCTAGTAGTGTCACATTCAACCCAAATACTTTAATGATCAAGGACGAAACTCCATGGACCAATAGGACATCCAAGCACAAGGCGGACCCCAAGATCTCAACATCAGTGATTGGGTGATTACCTACAACAAATTTCAACCTAACAAGGCCAAACTTTTCAAGAGAAGCAGAAATCAAGTTGGATCAGTGCCACAAGGCAATCATATCAGTCAAGTTCCAAAGAAACCGAAGATGAGGAAGATGTCATTCCAAGGATAGGGAAGCAATAAACGCCCCTGTGTGTCAACTCAAGCACCTCAGAAAGGGCCTATACTATATCCCAACAATCAGTAAAGGCCTCAAGCACCTGTTCAACACTCCGATTATCAGACACCTTGTTCTACTCCGCTTGCCACTCCTCAAGCCAAGAATGTCCTAGCTACTTACGCCTTGGCAAAGGATGTTACCCTTGCGGAAAAGAAGGACACCTTGTGAGATATTGTCCTAAGAAGTACCCCAATTGGACCCAGATCCACCCTGAGCCCTAGATGGAGATCTCAGTTCAGCATTTAGAACGTCGTCACTTTCAAGCTGCAACTCAAGATAGTCAAGATCGACAGGGTGTAGGATCAAGGATAACGACTAGAGGGGGGTGAATAGGCGGTTTTAAAAACTAATTGCTAAGCGATCAAGAAAACTTGCAAAAACAATCTAAGGATCACTAGAGCAATAAATAGAACAACTAAGAGCTATGTTGAGGTTTGCAAACCTAGGGTGACATGCAACAAATTATAATCTAGGAAGATAAATTACTTGATGTAAATTGCATGAAAGTAAATAGCTCAACAATAAAGTAAATAGCTCAGAGGTGACATGAGAGATTTTTTCCTGTGGCATCGGTGATTTGCCAATCACCTCTATTCCACGTTGAGGCGAGTTCAAGCTTCAAACCGCTTCTCTATAAAGTATTCAATTCTCTCATGAGAAAGGGCTCATACCGAGCAATTTGACCTTAAGTCAGAATTGAACAAGAACTACTCAAAACCTCAATTCCACTAGCTAAGCACTTTATCACTCCAGCAAGGCGTGCTCAAACCTCTCACAATCACCGCTGCAGCTCCTTCACAATCTTACTTGAAGGGCTCAATGGTGCCACAACCTCCAAGCCGTCTAGGAGGCAGCAACCTCCAAGAATAATAAGCCAATGATGCTTACTTGAAGGATCACAAGTGCCTAATTGCTCAAACTCTTTGAAATTATGCACTAGTTGCTCTCAACCTCTCCATGATGCAATCACTAAGTCAATGGAGAGGGAGAGCAAGGGCAAGAGCTCAAGGTGTTGTATTTATGTGCTAGAGTCAAGAGAGGCATTCAATGAACCATCCATACCCTTATTTATACCCCTCTACACAAAAACTGACCGTTACTGCAGTTCTGATAGTTCTGCAAAAGTGGCTGTCAGACCGCATGACAATTGGTGGTCAAACTGCCCTCGTACAACGGCTATAGACAAAGGTCGAATTTAATTCTAACACAGGATGGCGGTCAGACCATCGCCCTTCTCGGTCAGACCGCCAACACAAAAACCTTCTATATGCGCATGGTCGGACCACTAAGAAACCGGTGGTCAGACTGTCACAATCTTGGCGATCAGACTGGCCGACACCTCGGTCAGACCGGGACTTGGTTCTACTCATCATTAGAGGAGATTTTATAAAACGGTCAGACCGGCCTTTCCGACGGTCAGACCGCGACTGGGTTTAGCTCAACATAGATGAGGCTTTATACAGCGGTCAGACCGGCCTCTCCGGCGGTCAGATCGCAAGTACACAGAAACACCCCAAAGATGAGTTTTTATGGGTTCTCTCAAACTAAATTTTTTACTCTAAATGAAATGCAAGTTTGAGCAATTATGGCACTATAGATACCTCAACTAGACACACATTAACCCCTCTTTATAGTACGGCACTTATCCTATCAATCCGGTCAATTTCTCTGCTCTAATCTTCGTTGACTGGTAAAAGAAAATACCCTACAATTATACCTTTGCCTTGAGCTAGCCATTCTTCATGTTTTCCACTCATGCAACTTCTTGCTCCACAACATCTTTGTGACTAACCTTTTCATAACTTATTCAAACATGTTAGTCCACAAAAGACATATTGTCATTAATTACCAAAACACGAATTAAGGGCCTAGATGCTTCAATCTCCCCCTTTTTGGTAATTGATGACAATAATAGTAAGAAATGATGTGATTTAAGTTTTGAGTCCACTTTTAGCCATTAGAAAAAAAAGACTCGAAGGTGAGTTTCTATAGCACGAATTTCAAGTATGTGAGATTGAAAAAGAGATAATTCACTATAAAAACTCAGGTCAAGGTAAGCTCCCCCTACACATTTGCTCATAAGATTTAAAGAGAAGATAAATGGCACAAGGTATAGATTTAAAAGAGAATTTTGAAGGAGTTTACCTTGTACATATGGATCCGAGGAAAGAGATATAATCAATAAGATATCCAAAAACCAATATGTCACTTAAGAGCATTTCCTCAAGACATCCAACAAGGTTAGAACATAGAGATGAGCAAATAAACATATTTCAACATATTACATTATTTAGATATATGGTTCATCACATAGTTCTTGACCAAAAAAAGAGTAAAGATGCAAACATAGTTCATTACAATGTTTAAACAATTATGCAAAGAAGATATGCAATGAAGAAAATTCTTCACTTCTTCCATTTCTTCCCCTTTGGCATCAAGCACCAAAAGGTCTAGTCATCCTAAGGAGGAGGAGGAGGACGAGGATATACATTGTAGAAGTGATCGGAGAAAGCAGTGAACCGATCATCAAGCCGTTGTTGTCCAAGTGAGAGATTGTGAAACATTTCATGCAATTCTTGGTTCTGAGCATAAAGTGCGGCCATGTCCTCACGAGACAGGGAGATGTACTGACGAGTCGATTGGAATTTTGACATTATAGGCTGATAAAAGTTTTGTTGAAAACTGGCCTGGAAAGTATCCAAACTCTGCTAAAATCCCTGTTGAATAGATGCCATGTAGGGATCAAAGAAACCAGCAGGAGGTGCCCGCTAAGAAGGAACTGGCTTTGGAGTTGGCTGAGCTTGAGGAGGAACATAATGCTGAGGTTCCTCATCCGGACCTCCCTATCCTCCCTGACCTCTATTCAGAATGCGAGGATTAACATTGAATGGCTTGTATCCCACATGCTTGATATCACAAGATGCGTATCGAAAGTTGGTCTTCATGAGAACAAGAGACATTATAAAAGGAGCAAAATAAAGGTTTGGAGTTACGCTCACTGTGATATCATCAATGGCCTTTAGAATGTATTTGATAACATTTATCTTCCTCCTGTTCATGATATGGTTAATAATGTTCCAATATCACAGTTTCCACTTTTTGGAGCAAAAGTGGTTCTCACAATCTTATTGATTGTTGCAGGTAATACCTTCAATCCAGTTACTGTCCCAAGTATGACTCAAGGAACAACTTCCTGTGGCTCATAGAAGGTACTCCACACATTTTCACCCAAGCATACTTCATCATTAACACCAGTGGTGCCATAAACAATATCATAGGAAGTTCTGATGGCATTTGCAAAATCTCTAAAAGGAGCTTCAAATTTTATTGTACCGATCATCCACTCAATTTTCTTAGATTCATGAGAAATCTCAACAGTCGCATAGAACTGCCGAATGACAGTAGCATTCCAATTACATTTAAAGCTCACTAACTCATATAAACCTAGCTCATAAAATATATCAGCTAGACCATCCATGCAAGGCTGACTCCTCACATATGCCCAATCTATCCATTTGTGTTCAAAAACTTTATTATTGAGAAGATGACCATGGAATGCATCTTGCTAGATCATGGTGTGAAAATGAGGTTGAGATGCATCATTGTCTAGAGCATATTTGTTGGGGGTCGTTGTTAAGGACCCCCAAAGGCCCCTTGGCTTAACCAGCCTGGCCTCCCAAAGGCTTAGCCTCCCAAAGGCTCGGTCTCCCGAAGTCTCAGCCTCCCGAAGCCCAGCCTTCCGGAGTCTTGCCTTCCGAAGGCTCAGCCTCCCAAAGGCTCAGTGTCCAGAAGCCTCGGCCTTCTGGAGTCCTGCCTCCAGAAGGCTCAGCCTCCCAAAGGCTCGGTCTCCCGAAGCCTCAGCCTCCCGCTGCTCGGGCCAGCTTCCCGGAGGCCACTGGGTGAGTCATCAAGCCTCAGGAAAGATCTGTTAGAGGGGGAGCACCGGTCGTAGTTTGCCTGCACGGAAATGACCGGCATTAAATGCCTAGGCTAGTGGACGCCGGTCTGACACCGCGGTATAATGGAGGCTATCTTGACACCCCTGACAGTGCGGCGCTGGGCCGCAGTTGGTGACCTGCTCACCCCCTTCAGGGGGCAGGAACCACGATAATTACCACGGTAGATATTTATCTATCAGATAGGGTAGAAAGCAGTTATCCGGGATAAGGCCCAGTAAATTGGTCAAATCCCATATATTTGTACATTATGATAACTTATACGCCAAACTACGCACGACCCTATAAATAGGAGCCATGGTCGCCTGAGCTGAGGGACGGGCAAAATAGCGAAAAAGACATAAAGGTGAAAACACACCAAGTCACACTGTGATACTTCTTCTAGAGTGATCTATTTTTTCTATCATCAATACATTCATGGTGTTCCTTCCTCTCAAACTTCATCTCCAAGCTTGAGTCTCCTCCTTAGAAGAAACTCTCGCTGTACTTGCTGGGGCAAGACGAACTCTTGCACGAACAACGCACCGTCCGTGGGGACTCGAACACAGAAGTGCTAAGAGAGGTAGGATGCCACCCAAGAAGAAGACCACCAAGGCCGCGTCCACGGCGGCCAACCCCCCAGTCATGCCTGCGTGGCAGTCCAGCCGGCTATACGCAGGTGGCACCGATAATGGTGCCCCAGCCGAGGGGAATGGGAACCTTACGGCCACCGCCGACCCAACAATAACCACAGCTGCCGGCGACACCAAAGGGTTCTCTAACCCGGAGACCCAGCAGCAGCAAGGTAAGACCCTTGCTACGCCCCTACGGGCTATGGCCGATGTTACCGCCGAAAACACCGTTCCACCCGAGTGGCAATCATGCTTGGCAGCACTCCTAGCCCATATGGAGGAACTACGAACAGCCTTATGGGCCGAACACCAAGCTGCCCACACCTTCGCCACCGCTCCCGGGACGACCGGCACGGTTTCGACCCAAGCTCCACGAACAGAAGAATGCCTCGGCGCAAGGACCCAGCTTGTTCGGTCCCCAGAGCCTTGGAGCTGGTGTTGTAAGGACCCCCTACAAGACCACGACTCTCCCCTGCGGGCCGAACTGCAGGCCACACCCTTCCCATAGGGTTTTCGGACCCCTAAGTTGCTCAAGTTTAAAGGCGATTGGGACCCTGACGAGTTCACCCGATCTTAGACCCTCGCCATAGAGGCCAGCATGGGCGGACCGGCCACCATGGCTAAATGCTTCCCCCTCGCCTTAGAAAGGGTGGCCATACACTGGTTCTGGGTGCTGGACCCTGGCACCATTCAGACCTGGTCCCAACTCTAAGACCTCTTCCGTAGCAACTTCCAGGGCACCTTCATCGAACCAGTAACCTCTGACAACTGCCGAACCCTCACCACCTTCTAAGAGGAGTACCTTGGGAGGCAGGCAGCCTTCGCCTCAACTGATGGGCCCCCCAAGGGGTGGTCCGAAGATCGCAGGCCATCGGCCAACCGACCGGTCAACCATTTGGCCTTGCAGAATCCTCCGCAGCTGGCCCTACCTTCGCCACTCCAGTCATCCCTAGAGCAGTACAGTGATGAAGGGGCGCAGGGCAAACAGATCATCCTCTCCATTACCAGCGGAGGGAGCTCCGGTTGCACTTTGAAACGACAACAGTGAGACTACGCACGCGGGTTACACCACATCAGAGCGACTAGCATCCATCGACAGGCCCCCGACTGGGCCGACGCCCCTGTGACGTTCACCATCGATGACTCCAGGGGGGTGAAATTTCCCCACTTTGATGCTTGGTCATCTCAGCCAACATCACCGAAGTCGAGGTCCAAAGAATACTGGTCGATGGAGGCAGCTCGGCAGACCTCCTATTCGTGCATGCCTTTGACCAGCTCTGAATTCCATGAAGCCGGCTCTCACCAAGCAGCAGACCCCTCCAGGGATTCAATGGGGCCCTCCTCAACGCCCTAGGCTAGATGGAACTCCCGATCATCATTGGCGAGGGCTGCGCATCACGATCCGAGATCATCACCTTCGATGTCATGGACGTACCATAGGCCTACAATGCCATCCTGGGATGCGGAACTCTGAATAGATTGGGAGCTGTACGCCATCACAATTACCTCTGCCTGAAGATGTCAAGGCCCCAGGGGCTAATAACCATCCATGACGACCAAGACCTGGCTAGGCGCATTGAGTATGGGCACCCTGCTCTGCTCCCCGTCGCCACATCCATGCTAGGACATAGGACTCGAAGGACCCTCTGTCGGTGCATCTCGGGCACCGCTACCCTCCGAGCACAACCGGAAGGGGACATAAAGCTGGACCCCGTACACCAAGACCAACCTGACTGGACCTTCCGAATAGGGGCGGACCTCACCTTCGGGCAAGAAGCCCAACTTCTAGCCGTCTTGCAGGGTAATCTCGACACCTTCGCATGGTCCCCGTAGGACCTCCCAGGAGTCGACCGTAGCATTATCGAGCACTCACTTCAGGTTGACCTGAAGGCAAGGCCCAAACGACAGGGGCTTCGCAAGCTCTCTCCGGAGCGGGCAGAAGCCACAAAGGAAGAAGTCCAGAAGCTACTAAAAGCTGGTGTTATCCGAGAGGTCATCCACTCTGGTTGGCTCTCCAACACCGTCCTGGTCAAGAAACACAGTGGACAATGACATATGTGCATCGATTTCACATCATTAAACAAAGTATGCCCCCAGGTCCGTACCCCCTTCCTCGCATTGTCCAGCTAGTGGATTCCACTGCTGGCTATGAACTGCTAAGCTTCCTCGAGGCCTACTCTGGGTACCACTAGGTGTGGATGGCAATGGAGGATGAGAGCAAGACCAGCTTCATTACCCCTTTCGGAGTGTACTGCTATGTCCGGATGCCCTTGGGTCTTCGGAATGCTGGGGCCACCTTCTCTCGCCTAGTACACGAGGTGCTACAGCAGCAGTTGGGTCACAACATTGAGGCCTACGTAGATGATATCGTGGTAAAAAGCCAACTAGAAGCCAACCATGTTGCCGACCTGCAAGAACCGTTCAATAGCCTTCGGGTCACTGGCGTGCGACTGAACCCAGAGAAATGCGTATTTGGCGCTAGGGGTGGGAAGATGCTAGGATATCTCGTCTCCCAAAGAGGCATCGAGGCCAATTCGGTTAAGATTCGTGCCATCACAGAAATGTCACCTCCTTTTAATCCGAAAGAAGTACAATGTCTGGCCGGTTGCCTCGCGGCCCTCAGCCGCTTCCTCGCGAAATCTACTGAGCACAGCCTCCCTTTCTTCAAAGTGCTGAGGGGTTCCAAACCATTTACCTGGACGCCAGAATGCTAGGTGGCATTTGAGGCCCTAAAGGCACACCTTTCCCACCTTGAAACACTTGCGATGACCCTCCCCGGTGAAGGAATACTCCTATACTTATTCGTTTCTGCATCTGCCGTTAGCGCCGCCCTGGTACGGGAGAAAAAGAGTAATGGTCACTGTATACTACATCTCAGAGGCCTTAGTTGGGGCCCAGACATGCTACACCGAGCTTGAAAAAATAGCCTACGCCCTGTTGATGGCCTCACGCAAACTCCGGCACTACTTCCTTGCCTACGACATCACTGTCCCAACCTCGTACCCACTCGGCGACATGTTTCACAACCGGAAGGTGACGGGATACATTGGCAAGTGGGCAGTAGAGTTAGCCCCCTTTGTGGTAAGGTTTGTGGCCTGCACCACCATCAAATCCCAAATCTTGACAGACTTAATCACCGAATGGACTCTGGCACCCACCGAACCCACCACTACACCCTCCCAAGACATCTGGACCATCTACGCTAATGGAGCATACTGCTCCATGGGCGTCGGAGCCGGCGCGGTCCTCATCTCTCCCACAGGCCAGCAGGTCCAATACAGTGCTCGCCTGGATTTCAAGACAACCAACAATATAGCTGAATACGAGGCTGTCCTCTTAGGCCTACAAAAGGGCTAAGCCTTGGGGGCAGCTAGAGTCATCATCCGTACTGTGATGAGGACATCACTCATTTAGATACACGTGCTACAAGTGATCCTCCGGTGACTGATCCATTATAAGGACCGATTACACAGGCTCGTGCACGTCGTTTAAATCATGAGCTGAATTCGTTACTCGCTATCCATACTACTAATTATAAGGATGGGATGCTACTCAATTTTTGTGAATTTTTTATGCTTAGGAATATGGGAGAAGCACCTATGGAACAGCCAAGTCGGACGGGGCTCAAGTCAACTTCAAGTCAGAGTCAGAACTCGGTTCGGATTCAGCAGATAGCGCCGCACTAAAACGACCATAACTTCATCATTTGAAGTCCAAATAAGGTGTTCTTTGATGTGTTGGAAAGCTAAGGACGATAGCTTTGTTTTGGTACTAGTCCCAGCTCAAGATGCATGGTGGATTATTTTGTGTCATCTAAACAATGTGCTGTGTCACAATTTTGGGCCATATCGGGCCTTGTAAACGTGTTCGGGTCTAAGCCCAAGTTGTGGATGCCCCCCTAGTCGTTCAAAACCCTAGCACGCCCCTCTTCATATATCTAGGAGCCGTTGTCATAGACTTTTTGGGTTTTGCTTAGATTAATCTGTTATCAAACAATTTCGCCGTCGTTCGGTTTGTGAAATCCCAACTCGTGAGTTTAATCATATTTGCAATTTCTGATTGTGTTCTTCTGTGTTCTTGCTTGCGTTCTCGATTCGCTTGCAGGAATTAGCCTTCTTGGTGAGGTCAATCGTGCCGTGCATGGTTGATAACCACCAGAGCAGTGGTGTAGTGATTGCAAGGGTTGTGTTCTGTCCTGATCGGAAGCCTTGGATCGTCAACGTTGAGTGTCCACCAATCAACTTACCATTACCTAACGGAAGATCAGGCCTAATCCTCTCATTAACTGGTATCAAATTTTTAGGTTGCCCGCTAGGTAATTTCGTTTTTCCCTTAGATTAGTTCTGTTTTCATCACCTAGAGTCTACAAAAAGCCAAAAATATTTCCCTTGTCCGCTGTTCTACAACCATTTGGGCCTTGCAGTTTCGTTTTTGGTGTCACATTATTGAGTTTATGTCCATCATGATCATTTCTTGTTGCTGGTCTAAAGTAGTGTTCTTGGTCTTAGTTCAACACCCGTGCTATTTGTTGCGCTGCTCTCCCACCACCCCACCCCCACCAACAAGTTGAGCCACTACATCACTCGATTTGCCCTTGCGAACCGCCTTGTGTTAATTCTCACCTTGCTAGCCCTAGATAGGTCGCAAGCCATCTTGTATCACTCGCCCTGCCACCACAGCCCTCCTTTTTCATCTGGCGATCCGATTGCTTGCTTGCCCTAATTTCGTGGGCTTACCGATTGAGTAGGGAAGCTTTGCCCTAATTTTCCGCTGCTGTTATCATCCATAGCCCAAGCAAGCTTAGCCCTAGGTGTGTTTACATCGCTAAGCAGAGTTACTTAGCCGTGTCCTATGTTCGGTTGATAGGGAAGCTTTGCCCTAAATCGACAGATGAAAATAAGTGCGCAGAAATCCTAGTTTGAGCAGAGTTCACTAAATCGGGAGTAACTTTTGCATACGAACTCAGATTTAGATGTTCTATACGCCGTTCGAAAGCTAATTTCGAGCCCGACGTGAAAAAGGAACTAATCTTAAACCTGTTGCCCTGTTTGACCCCCAAATTCAATTGTTTAGACCCTCTTTTGGGGCCCGGAAGTTTCAGCACCCGTTTTTCACATCCTGTTGTCTACCGCTTTGTGTTCTGTTTTGGCTTTGCTTGCTTCCAAATTTTGTGCCTATCTTTTTTAGACCCTTTATAAGTGTGTGCTACAGCATCTAGAAAAGAAAGTGTGCAAAAAAATAGAGAAAAAACATTGTGGTAAAAATCAGAAATATTAAAGGCAATCAGATTGTGGTAGCACACTGTGTTCTTTGTGCTTCATCCTTTCTTTCAGCTTGTTGTGCTAGGTCTAGGGACATGCTAGGGACCAGCAACGATAACTACTTTGGACATTTATTCAGCTTTGCTAATCTGATTATGATTTTGCTACTCCTTGCTACTGTATTGTTCTGTGCCAAGCTACACTTTCTCTTGATCAAAACAGGTCTTGCAATCATACCCTTGTTCGACAAGTTATCAAGAAGCAACCGCCGATTGTTTCGCCTGCTGCGTTGATAAGAACACTTGTAAGAGCGTAGTAAGACACTTGAGTGTGTGTGATTCCACTGCCTAATAGTGATAGGGATAATTTTGTTTTGTCTTTTGCTTTCTACTAACCATGGCAGATGATCCGACGCATTTCAAGGACTGTATCTCCAAGGGAGAACTTAACACCCTCATTTAGCAACAGAATCAAGCGTTGAACGACATGATGGCAAGACAGAATCAAACACTGAATGACATTGTCACAAGGATGAACGACATCGTAAGCAATGCTAATCTAGTCACATGGGTGAACGACATTGAGCTGCGGGATCCATAGGGAGAAGATGCTTCTGAAAATGATGATCCCAATGCTGGACATGAAGATGATGATGCTGGTGTTTTTGTGGGACAAGAATGGAGGGCACAACATCAGCGCCGGCCGAACAACAATAACAACAACTGTAACCACCGCATGGGAGGTAATGTTCGAGGTAATGATGATCACTACGCTAAGGTCAAGTTTAAGGTACCCTCTTTTGATGGTTCATATGATGCTGATGCTTATTTAGATTGGGAAATGACGGTTGAGCAGAAGTTTAATTCTCACATGGTTCCTGACATACATAGAGTTAGACAAGCCACTGGTGAGTTCACTAATTATGCAATTATTTGGTGGAATGGGTTGGTAAATGCTATATTAGAACCTACTACTTGGGAGAGATTAAAGCATGCCATGCGTAGTAGATTTATACCCCCTGAGTACAAACAAGATTTTAAAAAGAAATTGCAGCGCTTCAATCAAGGTAGTCGATCTGTTAATGAATACTATAATGAACTACACATTGCTATCCTTCGCTGTGGTATACAGGAAAATGATGAGGATATAATGATTCGTTTTTATTCGGGGTTAAGACGTAAAATTCAGGACTTGGTTGATTATAGAGATTATAATACCATGGATAGGTTGTTCCATCTTGCTATGTTGGCAGAGAAAGAATTGCAGGGACGTGAGCCAAAGTCGCGGAACATTGTGAGTTCGTTTTCCTCCAGATCGCAATCGAGCAAAGCCAAATCAGCTTCGTTCACTCCGTCACGGTCTGCTGCCCCCTCCAATAATAGGGCGCGTACAGCAGCACCGTCACCACCAGCACCACATACAACCGAGATGAGCAAATCTATTTCTGTGCAGCAACCAGCGACGAAGACCACTCCTTCAACTAGCTCCACGAGTAGTTCAACGAGTATTGTGTGCCACCGTTGCAAGGGCATGAGCTATGTCATAAAGGATTGCCCCAGTCAACGCGCTTACGTTGCAACCGATGACGGTGGGTACATCAGTACTAGTGATGTTGAGGATGAATTTGTGCTTCAAGCTAACCTTGTAGGTGATCATGAGACCGATAGCGATGGTGATGAGATTTTAGGTGCCACTGCCACTGAGGACTACAAAAATAGAATATTTGTTGTACAATGGGTTTTGAGTGCTCAAATGGAGCAAGCGGAGCAGCTTCAATGCCATAATTTGTTTCAGATGTTTCTCATTGTCAAGGACTGCTATGTTCGAGTTATAATTGATGGTGGGAGTTGCAATAACTTGGTGAGTTAAGATTTTGTCAAGAAGCTTGGCTTGGTCACTCGCACACACCCTCGTCCATATCACATTCAATGGCTCAACAACAGTGGTAAGGGCGAAGGTAACACACTGTTTGTGTTCATTTTTCCATTGGTTCCTACCATGATTATGCAAATTGTGATGTCATGCCTATGCAAGCATGTTCCCTTTTGTTAGGCTGTCATTGAGAGTTTGATACTAATGCTACACACCATGGTAGAGTAATAAATACACAATTATGCACAACGAAAAGAAAATAACTTTGCTTCCTTTAACACCGAGAGAGATTGTGCAATGTGATAAAGAGATAGCTGGAAATGCAAAGAGAGAGCAAGATTTACAATATGAAAATCAGCAAGTAGCTAAACATGTTTTTCCACCAAAGAAAGAGCAACCAACACCTTCTTCTAGTTCCACAGGCATTAAATTAAAAGGTGGTGTTATGCTTGTCACAAAATCAGACCTTGCTGAAATTGTTAACAATGATGTTTCTTGCTACACTTTGGTATGCAAAGAGGTTTTATTTTCACTTGATGATATACCTTCCTCTATGCCTTCTGCTGTCACTAACCTTTGCAGGAGTATAAGGATGTGTTTCCAACCGAGATACCCCTGGGGCTGCCACCTTTGAGAGGAATCGAGCACCAAATTGATTTGATCCCGGGAGCGA
This sequence comes from Phragmites australis, assembly GCF_958298935.1. Taxonomy (NCBI): domain Eukaryota; kingdom Viridiplantae; phylum Streptophyta; class Magnoliopsida; order Poales; family Poaceae; genus Phragmites; species Phragmites australis. The sequence continues at coordinate 14,863,333 of NC_084941.1, read as the reverse complement.
CTTTGCCAAACCGTGCAGCATATAGGACCAATCCGGAGGAGACTAAGGAAATTCAGCGGCAAGTCCAAGACCTTTTGGACCGTGGGTATGTAGGAGAAAGTCTTAGTCCTTGTGCTGTTCCTGTTCTTTTGGTTCCTAAAAAAGACGGTAGTTGGCGCATGTGTGTTGATTGTAGAGCCATTAATAACATTACCATAAGATATCGTCATCCTATCCCTAGGCTAGATGACATGCTTAATGAGTTAAGTGGTTCTATTGTGTTCACAAAGATTGACTTGCGTAGTGGTTACCACCAAATAAGAATGAAATTGGGAGATGAATGGAAAACTGCTTTTAAAACAAAGTTTGGTTTATATGAGTGATTCGTGATGCCTTTTGGTTTAACTAATGCACCTAGCACATTTATGAGATTGATGAATGAGGTTCTACGAGCTTTCATTGGTAAATTTGTGGTGGTTTATTTCGATGACATCTTGATTTATAGCAAGTCACATACACAACATATTGATCATCTACGTGCTGTTTTTAATGCTTTACGAGAGGCACGTTTGTTTGCTAATCTTGAGAAGTGCATCTTTTGCACTGATCGAGTTGGTTTTCTTGGCTATGTTGTTACTCCACAGGGAATTTAAGTGGATGAATCGAAAATTGAAGCCATCGAAAATTGACCCCGGATACTATTACACAGGTGAGAAGTTTTCATGGTCTTGCAGGGTTTTATCGGTGTTTTGTGAGAGATTTCAGCACCATTGTTGTGCCCCTTAATGAGTTGACAAAAAAGGGTGTTCCATTCCATTAGGTTCCAGCACAAGAAGAAGCTTTTAACATGCTGAAAGAGAAGCTTACACATGCACCTCTACTCTAACTTCCGGATTTTGGTAAGACTTTTGAGTTAGAATGTGATGCTAGCGGAATTAGAATTGGAGGAGTGTTACTTCAAGAAGGTAAACCCATTGCTTACTTTATGAGAAATTAAATGGGTCATCTCTGAATTATTTGACTTATGATAAGGAGTTGTATGCTTTAGTTTGAGTTTTAGAAACATGGAAACACTATCTTTGGCCTAAGGAGTTTATTTTTCATTCTGATCATGAATCTTTGAAGCATATTAGAACTAAACTGAATAAATGACATGCTAAATGGGTTGAGTTCATAGAATCTTTTCCATACATAATTAAACACAAGAAAGGTAAAGATAATGTCATTACGGATGCATTATCTAGACGTTACACCATATTGTCCCAACTAGATCACAAAATCTTTGGTTTAGAAACAATAAAAGGGTTGTATGCAACTGATTCGGACTTTAAAGATGCTTTTCAAAATTGTAAAGAAGGGAGAACTTGGAATAAGTATGTGCTGAATGATGGACTTCTTTATCACGCTAATAAGCTATGCATTCCAGCTAACTCCATTCGTCTTTTGTTTTTACAAGAGGCGCCTGGAGGAGGTTTGATGGGACATTTTGGAGTGAAGAAAACTGACGATGTGTTAGCCATTCATTTCTTTTCGTCAAAGATGTGATGCGATGTTGAGCGCTACATGCCACGCTGCACTACTTACAATAAAGCTAAGTCTCGCTTGAATCCATATGGTCTTTATATACCTCTTCCTATTCGTAGTGTACCTTGGGAGGATATTTCTATGGACTTTGTTTTAGGATTGCCTAGGACAAAGAGGGGGAGGGATAGTATATTTGTAGTGGTGGATCGTTTTTTTAAAATGGCACATTTTATATCTTGTCACAAGAGTGATGATGCTACACACATAGCTGATTTATTTTTTAGGGAGATTATACGCTTACATGGAGTGCCAAATACCATTGTCTTTGATCGTGATGCGAAGTTTTTGAGTCATTTTTGGAGAACATTATGGAATAAATTGGGGACGAAGCTGCTGTTCTCTACCACATGTCATCCCCAAACTGATTGACAAATAGAGGTTGTTAATCGCACATTATCTACTATGTTGTGGGCTATTTTAAAGAAGAATTTGAAGATATGGGAAGAGTGTTTGCCTCATATTGAGTTCGCTTACAACAGATCTGTCCACTCCACCACCAAGGTAAGTCAGTTTCAGGTAGTGTATGGTTTCAATCCCTATGCTCCTATTGATTTACTACCTTTACCTCCTTCTAAAACTCTGAATTTGGATGCTACACAACGTGCTGAATTTATTGTAAAGATGCATGAAATAACTAAAAAAAATATTAAAAAAATGAATGAGAAATATAGAGCTTATGGTAGTTAGGGTAGAAAACATTTAACTTTTGAACCTGGTGATCTTGTTTGGTTACACTTGCATAAAGATCGATTTCCTGAGTTGAGAAAATCTAAATTGATGCCTCGAGCTAATGGTCATTTTAAATTTCTTGAGAAGATTAATGATAATGCATAAAAGCTTGAGTTGCCTGCAGATTTTGTGGTTTGTCCCATATTTAACATTTTAGATTTAAAACCATATGTTGGAGAGGAAGATGACGTTGCATCGAGGATGACTCCAATTCAAGAGGGGGAGGATGATGAGGACATCACTCATTTAGATACATGCGCTACAAGTGATCCTCCAGTGATTGATCCATTACAAGGACCGATTACACGGGCTCGTTCACGTCGTTTAACTCATGAGGTGAATTCGTTACTCGCTGTCCATACTACTAATTATAAGGATGGGATGCTACTCAATTTTTGTGAATTTTTTATGCTTAGGAATATGGGAGGTGCACCTATGGAATAGCCAAGTCAGACGGGGCTCAAGCCAACTTCAAGTCGGAGTCAGAACTCGGTTCGGATTCAACAGACAGCGCCGCACTAAAACGGCCATAACTTCTTCATATGAAGTCCAAATAAGCTGTTCTTTAATGTGTTGTAAAGCTAAGGATGATAGCTTTGTTTTGGTACTGGTCCCAGCTCCAGATTCATGGTGGATTATTTTGTGTCATCAAAACAATGTGCTATATCACAATTTTGGGCCATATCAGGCCTTGTAAACATGTTCGGGTCTAAGCCCAAGTTGTGGACGCTCCCCTGGTCACCCAAAACCCTAGCATTCCCCTCTTCATATATCTAGCAGCTGTCGTCATAGACTTTTTGGGTTTTTCTTAGATTAATCTGTCATTGAATAGTTTCACCGTCGTTCGGTTTGTAAAACTGCAACTCGTGAGCCTAATCATATTTGCAATTTTAGATTGTGTTCTTCCGTGTTCTTGCTTGTGTTCTCGATTCGCTTGCAGTAATTAGCCTTCTTGGCGAGGTCAATCGTGCCGTGCGTGGGTTGATAGCCAACGGAGCAGTGGTGTAGCGATTGCAAGGGTTACGTTCTGTCCTGATCGGAAGCCTTGGATCGTCAACGTCGAGTCTCCACCAATCAACTTACCATTACCTAACGGAAGATCGGGCCTAATCCTCTCATCATATTGACTCTGAGATCGTCGCCGGTCACGTCAACAAGAACTTCCAAGTTCGGCATCCAGACATAACAACATACCTCGAGGCCATTTGCAAGGCTGAGGCACACTTCCGCGGCATATCAATACGAAGCATATCGCGGGCGGACAACAGTCAGGTAGACGCCCTGGCAAAGGCCGCAGCCATGGGTAAAGACCCACCGATAGGAACCTTCCTTGAGACCCTACACCAGCCGACTGCCAGAGCTCTTGACAAAATAGCAGCCGCCATCCTCTCCATCGAAGTAACGGACTGGAGGGCTCCCCTCCTATCCTACCTGAGAGGAACAAGGAACCGAATGACCCGATTGCACTCCACTACATCCAGCATCGCGCTAGGGGCTATCGTCTCATAAATGACACCCTTTACAAGATAGGTATATGTGCTCCCCTCCTTCGCTGCGTTACTAAACAAGAAGGAGCCAACCTCCTCTGGGAGATACACAAAGGCCTTTGCGGCAATCATCTGGCACCTCGTGCCCTAGCCAGTAAGGCACTCCGCTAGGGGCTTCATTGGCCTACGATCATGTCCGATGCAGAAGACCTCGTCTGCACCTGCCAAGGATGCCAATGGATGGGACGCCGAAGCCACCGACCTCCAACTTCCTTGCAACCAATTGCCCCGTCTGGCCCCTAGCTTGTTGGGGTATGGACCTCATCAGTCCATTTCCCGGTGCCAAAGGCAACCTTTGGTACGCAGTGGTAGCATTTGAGTACTTCCCTAAATGGGTCGAGGCCGAACCCCTCACTGCAATCATGTCAAAAATGTCCAGAAATTCTTCTGGAAGAACATAATCTGCCACTTTGGCGTCTTACAACAGCTCACAATGGACAACAGCACACAATTCGACTCCAGGCCTTTCAGACAATTCTGTGACGACCTCAGCATCGAATTATGCTTCGTAGCAGTTTGACACCCTCAGTCCACTAGGCTGTCGAAAGGTCCAATGGCAACATCCTCTCCGGTCTAAATCACCGCCTCGTCGGCTTAGCTCGAGGCCTATGGGTCGAGGAACTTCCCAAGGTTTTATGGTCCCTCCGCACCACTATCACGTGGGCCATCAGGTTCACACTCTTCTGCCTCCTGTATGGAGACAACGCCATGACCCGCACCGAGGTCAAGGGCTGCTCACTCAGGGTACAACTTCCACAAACTGATGGAGAAAGGGAGCTCTCCCTCGACCTTACCGAAGGCACACGGCTCCATGCCATTCAGAATCTCGATCACTACATCAAGAAAACTAAGGCCTGGTACAATCCAAGGGTTGCACCGTGAAACTTCAAACCCGGCGATCTGGTGCTTCGACATGCCCTAGCTCTAGGAAAGCTACACAACTAATGGGAAGGCCCATACCTGGTCCTCAAGTATAACAGGCCCGACTCCTACCGCCTAGCTGATACAGAAGGAACCCCCCTCGAACATAGTTGGAATGCGGAGACCCTCCGCAAGTACTATGTATAGGGAGCCCTAGGCTCAGTCCTCTTCGAAGGTAAAATAAAACCCACGAAGACCCTCCAACATCTTGAAGGCATAAGCCTCCGTGCTTGACAGACATTCCATTTGTTATCTTTATGGTCTCGCTAACCTACGTGATGGATAGGCAAAGACCACTCCAGCATCTTGAAGGCATAAGCCTCCGTGCTTGACAGGCATTCCGTCCGCCATCTTTAAGTTCTCACTAACCTTCGTGGAGGATAGGCAAAGACCGCTCCGGCATCTTGAAGGCATAAGCCTCCGTGCTGGAGAGGCATTCCGTCCACCATCTTTAAGGTCTCGCTAACATACGTGGCGGATAGGCAAAGACCGCTCTAGCATCTTGAAGGCATAAGCCTCCGTGCTGGACAGGCATTCCGTCCGCCATCTTTAAGGTCTAGCTAACTTACGTGGCGTATAGGCAAAGACCGCTCCAGCATCTTGAAGACCTAATTGTCTGTGCTGGACAGGCATTCCGTCTGTCATCTTTTGGGCCTAGCAAACCTAAAATGGCGGATAGGCAAAAACCGCTCCGGCATCTTGAAGGTAGTGCCTTCATACCGGACAGGCACAACACCCTCCGTCATTTCTAAGGCCTGGCTGACCCAACATGACGGAGGGATAACCCCCCGGCACCAGCACGACTAAAAGTATCCATGCCAAAATCAACTAACCCTTCCGATATCTTGAAAACTGAAAACTCCGAGCTCCCCACTCCCACCTACTGCAACGCAATGCCCCTCGAATCTCGTACCCCGTGGCCACTAAGCAGCCATAGGATGGGAAGGGGCTGGGATAAGGGGCACAGGCGAAGCATTGATATGATCAATCATAAAAGAGAGAGAGAGAGAGAGAGAGAGAGAGAGAGAGAGAGAAAGAAAGAAACCAAACAACAAGCTAACACAACGCAAGTTGTACATACATAACATACAAAGAGTCTTTGCACATAGCAAGCCACTGTACATCGAATCTATGCCCAACAAACTAGCCAGCCTGCTATGCCTCCCTGTACCACTACGGGAAGACGAGGGTGCCCGACCGTCATGCCTCCTAGGAAACACCATGGGACCTGGAGAGTCGTCCCCGACAACTGCGCACAGGAGGCCGACGTGAGCCCCCTCCGTGAGAAGAGCTACTGCCCAAAACAGAGACTCGGCCTCGGGAAGACGAAGGATCCGCCAGGAAAGGATACTAGTTGAAGGCTAAGAAGTCCAAATCTTCCTCCTCCTGCCCCTCCAGGGAGGCCTCCATAGCCTGTACCTCCTCCACCTTCACCTCGTCCAGGATACACTCAAGAATTTCCGAGGGCACTCTTCTGTCAGAACCCTGGGAAGGACAAAGCGTTGTAGGAAGCATGAACCGGCAACCTCCCAGGCTGTTCGGGCTGCACACTAGTCATCCCTTGCAATAAAATACACATCTGGAGCAGACACAAGTAGATCCTCCGGCTCGACCTTGACCAAGACATCGGCAGCCACCTGCGGATCAACATGCCCCTCGGAATCACGGGGCATAACAAAAAAACTCTGCCGTCAAACGGATGGGAGTAATCCCCGACGCTCCGAACGCACTTAATCCCTCCTCGAAGGCACTATCCAAGATACGGACGATGCCTCCTCCAGCCTCAGGCCGCCATACCTATACACGCAGATTGGACTCCAGTTAAACTCAAAGGCACAAACATTCCAGAAAAAACATAGGCAAACCACAGGAAGACAGGCATGATTCCATCAAATAAGGAAAAGATTATATACATGAAGCAGAAGGGGGTAGTCAACATGCTAAAACTTGACCCCCCCCCCTTGGGAAAGAAAAGAAAGCAAAAGACAGCCCGCGGTAGAGCTACACCTCCGGGGCATCCACACACGGCTTCGGCGGGGCAACAGCGCCAGACGAAGAATCTCCAGAGGCCCACGAAGTGCCCGTAGACTCTGGGTGAAGGACCGGACCTCCCAACGAAGAACCCGGGTGAAGGCCCCTGAGGCACCCAGAGTCCCCTGACCGGCCATGTAGCGCAATGTCACGCTCCGGCCATGCTTCGCCCATACACCACGGCGAAAGCTCTCTAGGGCTACGCGAATCTCCGCCAGAGGAGCCAGCTGCACTAGTGCTTCGAGGGGACCAACCCCTGCTTGGTGCAGCATGGTCAGCTGAAGCGCAGCGGCCACATGGGCGCTGGACCTTGCATAGACCTCCGCGGCCTTAACCACGACCTTCGCAGTAGACTGAAGCCATAAGAACAGCATCACCGACGCCTCCGAGTTGGAGGGCAGTGGCGGGCACCGAGCCCCAAGGCCGCTCAAAGCATCAGAGGTAATCCAGGCCACCTCCGATGCAAGTACCATTAACTGCTGGCACTCCAAATGCAGTTCCCCCTCGGATGCCCACGCCTCCTCTAGCTCTCGCAGCGTATTGCCCACCACCGCCCGAAGGGTGTCAGCGTCGCCTTCGGCGGACACACGGGCTGTGTTGGCCGCATCGGCAAACTCCCTCACCTCCTGGAGGTCTTCGGCAGCCTTCCGCGCCTCAGCCTCCGCACGCTTGCGAAGCGCCATCTCCTCCTGAAGATGACCCTCTGCAGACTCCGCCCACTTTCGGGCCTCTTCCAAGGCCTGGCGAAGGCCCTGAACCTCGTCACGAGCCACGGTAAAGGCCTGGCGCCCCCCACCTCCCAGTGCCCTCATCAAAATTACTTGCTACAAGGCACAATAGAAAAACGAAAAGGACCGAATGAGCTACTCAGAACGCAACATCAGATCCAGCAGATCGTAACCAATATTATCGACCTGAAGGGCCGCCGCTACCAACCACACCTCTAGTTCCTCCAAAGGATGCTGGGCCAATGACCACTAAACCTCTCCACTCCGGAGAAGAGAGGAGGCTGCAGCGAAGGCCCTTGATGCCTCTAGGCACAGCACGGAATCGTCCGGGGTCAAGACCCCGAGGCCAGAGCTCCCCTCGACTGCTCCAAATGGACCCTCGGTGGAGGGCATGGTGTCCCCAGCACTAGCCAGGTCACCAGCTGGCTCGGGGCTTCGTAGAAACGAAGCCACGTCCCCTGGGATGGCCTTCGGAGACCCCTCCGGAGGAATCCCCGATCCCTGCTGGGCCTCGGGGGCCTCGGGGGGTGGAGTCAACGACGCATCCACCTTGAGGATCGCTACAAAAAATCAAGGAAATACAAATCAAGATCTTGGTGCACAACGGAAACAGGATATGACTAACGAAGCAAACCACACCCCACCTAGTTCCTCCGAACGTCTTACAGGAGGGCCCGTAACGTCCTCGATGTCTGAATCGACGATACCAAAATCATAGTCCACGGAGGCCATGCCTCTCCGTTAGCTCTGGCCATGACTCACAATATCCGGGGAGGCCTGGCCCTTCCCCCAGTCATCACTGCCAAACTGGCCCTCGCCTCTGGACTGGTCGCTCATGCTCCCAACCCACCTCAGGCACTTCTTGCAAACCAGGGGCACCTCCGACGACTTGGCCGTTGAACCGGTGTGCGAGCCTCCGGATGCAGAAGGTCGCCGGGCCTGGAGTGTCCTCACACGGATTGGGGGAGCTGCAAGCGCTCGTTTTTCAGCGGCCTTAGGCTCTAGAGGATCCCGCCATGTTGGAACCCCACTCTAAGATAAAAGCAGACACGGTTGTACTGCTCCCAGCTCCATGCTAGGGCCACCCACCACTCCCGCTCCACAAGAGTCAGGGGGCCCAAGATCTCCTCCGCGATCTCCATCGTGCGCTTCAACGGGAGGCATCTCTCTGGAAGAAAAAGACGGCTCACATCGGTAGATCAAAAACCAAACTACAAGGGGAACTCACAGCACTGACGGGCGGTCTGGCGTACACCTTTGGCCACTCTTCCACACCTTGATCAAAAACGCAGTTCCAGCCCATCTAAAGGGGCTGAATGCGCAACATGGTGAACTCCTCCACGAGGTCACGCATGCTCATCTTTTCGGCCACCCTCTGAAGAAGGGCCAGCTGTGAGGCAAACTGGTCGTCCGTAATCCTTGTCTCCGGCTCCGGAACATACGCAATATCCCAGTTCATGGAGCGAAGGGGCGATGTAAGGCCGACGTTGTAGTAGAACCACTGCTGCAATTAGCCAGTATACCATCGACCATTAATGGCCTTTGCCAGGAAGGCATCGTGATACTACGGTCGTATTTGGAAGTTGACACTCCCGAAGCTAAGGGGCCTCTTCGTCCCCTTGACCTTGATCACCTCGGCTGGCAACTGGCAAAGTGGAGGGCCACGAAGATATCCGCCCTCCCTTCACACCCCTCTACCCACATGGCCCACTCGAAGGTGGCCAGGCGGCCAATGGCATTGGCGTGGAGCTGCAGAAGCTCCACGTAGAAGTGGCAGAGCACCTCCTTGAGCAGTGGCACAGAGGGAAAACCTAGGCCCACCTCGAAGAAGGCCTCACCGATGACAGACACCACCAGCGTGGTGCTTTGCTGGGGGTGACTTTTGCTGCCACACCGGAGCTCCACCCCTAGCGGCGGCCCCATCAACAATGGGAAAATTGGTACCGCCTAAAGGTCCCCCACCGCGGCTACTCTGGCAGTCTCCCTCGTTGCCCGAGTTCTGGCCCCGCTCTGGGTACTCGAGCCAACCATACGAACCATAGGAGGATGGCAAAAGGCGCTGGATTACAAGAGAGAGGAAGAACAGGGATCAAAGGATGACTCACGCAAAGAAAAAGACGTTGAAGACAAAGGCAGATGAGAATGAGGATTTGGTGAAAGGGTCGCTCAGGGAAATCCCCCTCCTTCTACAAATAAGGATCAACTTGCCCCCACCCTTAGGCGGCGGGTGCATGCCCAGTCCTTTCACCTGCCAGACCGAAATCATGGGGGAGCGGAACCGACGCCCATGACCCCCCAACAACAAGATGACACGCATCCCACGCCAGCTTAACAGGGCAGGATCATGCCTTTCCCTAGGGCGCATTCAATGCCCCCTGTCGTCGATGTCATCCAGCATACCGTTCCAGTCACCCAGGTCAAACCATCCCAGATAAGCCAAACAATACTTGGACCACGAGCCATCAACCACAAGCCAGGGACCGCTGGAGGCCTTGCTCCGAAGGAACTGTGGGCCCGACCACTCCGCTGGCTGCCTTTGCAAGGGGCTACTGTTGGGGGTCGTTGTTAAGGCCCCCGACGGCCCCTTGCCTTAACCAGCCTGGCCTCCCGAAGGCCCAGCCTCCCAAAGGTTGGGTCACCCGAAGCCTCAGCCTCCCGAAGCCCCAGCGTTCCGGAGTCCTGCCTCCCGAAGGCTCAGCCTCCCAAAGGCTCGGTCTCCCAAAGCCACGGCCTCCTGAAGCCCTGGCCTTCTGGAGTCCTGCCTCCCGAAGGTTCAGCCTCCCAAAGGCTCGGTCTCTCGAAGCCTTGGGCTCCCGCTGCTCGGGCTAGCTTCTCGGAGGCCACTGTGTGAGTCATCAGGCCTCAGGAAAGATCTGCCAGAGGGGCAGCACCGATCATAGTTTGCCTGCATGGAGGTGACCGGCATTAAATGCTTAGGGTAGTGGACGCCGCTCTGACACCCTGGCATAATTGAGGCTATCCTGACACCCCTGATAGTGCGGTGTCGGGCCGCAGTTGGCGACCGACTTGCCCCCTTCAGGGGGCAGGCACCACGATAATTACCACGGTAGATATTTATTTCCCAGATAGATAGAAAGCAGTTATCCAAGATAAGACCCAGTAAATCGGTTAGATCCCAGATATTTGTACATTATGATAACTTGTACGCCAAGCTATGCATAGCCCTATAAATAGGAGCCATGGTCGCCTTGGCTAACGGACGGGCAAGACAGCGAAAAAGACACAGAGGTGAAAACACACCAAGTCACGCTGTGATACTCCTCCCAGGGCGATCTATTTTTTTCTACCATCAATACATTCGTGGTGTTCCTTCCTCTTAAATTTGTCTCCAAGCTTGAGTCTCCTCCTTAGAAAAAACTCTCACCATACTTGCTGGGACAAGACGAACTCTTGCTCCAATAATATTGATAAATGTTTCTGGCTCTAGTGTATTCAGTTGAATTCCATGATTTTCTATATCCAACATATCCTTGATGATTAATCTCAAAGTCCTCATCACTTGCATCTTCCATATTATGATCCACATTACCAGCAAAAGATGAAGTTTCCTCACCAATGTCTTGAGATGGCATCCAATCAGAGTCCAAACGGTCATCCTCGGAATCAGATTCCACCATGCTTTCCTTACTCTTGCCCCTACCGATCACAAGCTTCTTTAGCTTCTTCCCAAGACCACTTGCACGTCCACTGATCATATGATGTCACAAGTGATTAAATAAAGGAAAAAGAATTGATATATGATAAACAGTGAAGAAATTAGCCTCTTCTACTGCTTGCAGTCAGATCGGCACATGCCGTGGTCTGACTGCGAGCACGCAGACCAATCTGATTTGATGGATTTTGAAGGAAATTGAAGTTTCAACCAATCAATCTTTGAGCATTCACTCTTATCTCATATCCTTGTCTCATAAGATGAATCCCCTCTTTCAAACCCTAGGCATGAAGAAAAACCTTAAAATCCATTTTAAAAGAGAGGGAATCGAGAAAATATCGAGAAGACATGGTAAAGTTATCCGCGGTTGGACCGGGAGCGATCACAGATTGACCGGGAATGGAAGATTTTGGACTTTCTTGTGTTTTCACTGAGGTTACGAGTTCGTGAGAGAGAAAGAAGAATGTGCTCGGTTGGACCGGGGGAGAAGGGAAAATGATTGGTATTGGACTTACCAGGAGCTGGCGGTTAGACCGATAGCCGTCATGGTCAGACCGCAGGAGATTAGAAGCTCGAGAAGTTCCTGTATAGCTGTGGTGGTCAGACCGAGGATAGGTGAGGTCAAACCGCAAGAGCATAGAGAGGAAAATTCTCTCTGCATAGATGTGGCGGTCAAACCGGAGAGAGAGCTATGGTCAGACCGCTGGAACATGAGCTTTTTGATCTTTTGGGGATTGAGCTTTAATGAGAGATGCGAGATAACATATGATCTTTTGAGATGGAAAAAGAGAAAGAAACATATGTAATAAGTCATAACTAAGATTATTGAAATATAAACTTGAATTTAAATATGCAACAAATTTACATATTCAAAAGAAATAAACATGAACAAAATAAGCATGTAAAGCATTTAGAAAAAATGCTAGATCATGAAAATGCATAAACATCATGTGTCTAATGTTTCAAGATAAAGCAAGCTACCTATCATAGATCTATAAAGCTTTAAATCTACCAGTTTACCTCCCTCATTTGTTCCCATAGGAGTCTTGATAGGCTTTTCATCTTCCATACCAAACTTTTTCAATAAATCTTTCAAATACTTTGATTGGCTAATAAAAGTTCCATCTTTGAGTTGTTTGATTTGAAGTCTGAAAAAGAAACTCAATTCACCGATCATAGACATTTCGAATTCCCTAGACATCATTTCTCCAAATTCCTTACAAAAATCCTTGTTAGTAGATCCAAAAATGATGTCATCAACGTAAACTTGACAAACAAAGAAATCATAGCCAATAGATTTAGTGAACAAAGTAGTATCAACTTTCCTAATTTTAAATCCCTTTGAAACAGGAAAATCTCTAAATCTCTCATACCACACACATGGGGCTTGTTTAAGGGCATAGAGAGCTTTAGAGAGTTTATACAAATGATTGGGCCTCTTACGATCTTCAAAACCGGGAGGTTGTTCAACAAAGACAAGTTCACTAATTCTACAATTTAAAAAGGCACTTTTCACATCCATTTGGTATAACTTGATATTATAAGATGAAACAAAAGCAACCAAGATTCTAATAGCCTCAAGTCTCGCTACGAGAGCATAAGTTTCACCAAAATCCAAACCTTTGAGTATATCCTTGTGCAACCAATCCTGCTTTGTGCCTTACAACAATTCCATCTTCATCTTGCTTATTTTGAAAAACCCATTTTGTGCCATTAACATTATGATCTCTTGGTCTTTCCACCAATTCCCATACATCATTGCGGGTGAAATTATTTAACTCTTCATACATTGAATTCACCCAATCCGGATCATTTAGTGCTTCTTCTACATTATTAGGCTCAATAGAAGATACAAAAGAATAGTGTTCACAAAATGAAGCAACACGAGAACGAGTTTCAACACCCTTACTAAGATCACCAACAATTTGATCGATAGGATGGTCCTTGGCAATAGTATGATGAACTCTTGGATGAGCTATCGGTTCTTGTGATGAATTTGATGAAGTGGTAGGTTTTTGTAATTGATCATCCATATCTTCCACATTTTGAGCTTGAGCTTGAGCTTGATCATTTGTACTGGAAGAAGATGGAATAACTTGAATAGAGATAGATGGATTATCCTTTAGCTCATCTTCCTCTTTTGGCTTGATGTCACCTATTAACATATTTTTGATAGCGCTCATCAAGCCTTCATTACCTACATCATCCAAATTTTTTTGCTCTTCTTGAGAGCCATTAGTCTCATCAAACTCAACATCATGTGTCTCTTCAACCAAACCAGAATTTTGGTTGTAGACACGATAAGCTTTACTATTAGAAGAATAACCAAGTAAGAAACCTTCATCACATTTTCTTTGGAATTTTGATAAACATGTACCTTTCTTGAGAATATAGTATTTGCATCCAAATACTCGTAAATATGAAATATTTGGCTTTCTTCCAATAAGAAGTTCATATGGAATCTTTTTCAATAGACGATGACAATATAATATATTTGATAAATGGCAAGCGGTATTAATAGCTTCGGCCCAAAAATTATCCGAAACATTATATTCCGAAAGCATTGATTGTTCCATATCAATAGGAGTTCGATTCTTCCTTTCTACAACTCTATTTTGCTTCGGAGTGTATTTGGCCGAGAATTCGTGTTTGATACCATTTGCATCACAAAAATCCTCAACCTTTGTATTCTTGAATTCGGAACCATTGTCACTTCTCACTTTCTTGACCTTGAACTCAAACTCATTTTTAACCCTTTTAGCAAAACTTTTGAAAGTATTAAATAGAATAGTCTTGTCATGCAAAAAGAATACCTAAGTGTGTCTAGAGAAATCATCTACAATGACAAGACAATAGCTATTACCTCCAATACTTACATATGAAGTGGGACCAAATAAATCCATGTGTAATAATTCCAATGGTCTTGAAGTTGACATAGAGCTTTTGTAGGGATGTGAGTTTCCCACTTGCTTTTCGGCTTGACAAGCACTACTTAGCTTGTCCTTCTCAAATTTTGCATCTTTCAATCCAACTATAAGATCATGCTTCAACAAATGATTTAGTTGATTCATACCAACATGATCAAGCCTTCTATGTCAAAGCCATCCTTTTGATGTCTTTGTGAACAAGCATATGCTAAGGCTTGCATCATTAGAAGAAAAAATCAACTAGATAAAGATTACCATTTCTAAAGCCTTTGAAAATAACACTATTGTCCTTCATGCTAGATATGATCGCGTCATTTGGAGAAAACGTGCATGTAAGATCAAGATCACATAATTGAGCAATGGATAACAAATTGAAATTTAAGGATTCAACTAGTAAGACATTTGAGATAGGCAAATCATTTGAGATAGCAATTTTACCTAACCCTTTTACCTTTCCTTTGCTATTATCTCCAAATGTTATTTTGTCATACTCCGATCCATTATTGCTCATATAGAGGAGATAATCATTTGATTTCCGGTCATGTATTGAGTGCATCCACTATCTAGCACCCAATGTCTTCCACCGAATTTGTAACTCACCTACAAAATAAAGTTAAGCTCTTTTAGGTACCCAAACTTGTTTGGGTCCTTGGATGTTAGTCACCAAGGCTTTAGGCATCCAAATGGCATTATTTTTAGCACCAGTTATAGGAGTGCTAACAAATCTAGCTTTAATAATGCCATTAGAACATCTCTTAAGAACATAGCATGAATCAAAAGAGGCATATGAATTATCCTTGATATTTTTGCAATCTTTCTCAACATGCCCAGTTTTCTTGCACTTCATGCAATAACCGCTACCTTTTACAAAAATAGTTTTGTGATGCATGAATGATTTATTACCCTTCTTGGTAACGTACCCAAGACCTTCCTTTTTGATGGAGAACCTTTGGCTATCCAAAACTTATCTTATTTTGGATTCTCCAATATAGCATCTTGCAACATCATTGGTTAGTTTTTCAAACTTTTCTTTCAACATGATATTTTCATCAATAATCAAGACATCATTGCAAGATGTAACTTTAGACGAAGTAAGCAAGTCATCATGCAAGACAGATGAATTCATACAAGGTGAAGTAGATACATCATCAAGAATATTGCAAGATATACTCATATCTACTTTTGATTTGTTGGTTTCATGAGCAATAATAGCGTCATGAGCTTCCTTAAGCATCTCATGAGTTTCTTTTAGATCCTCATGAGTCATCTTTAGCTCCTCATAGGAAACTTGAAGAGAAGTGTGTCTCCTTTTCAATTCCTTAAACTTTGCTCTTTTTTTCTCATGAAATCATCAAAGCCATTGATTAGCTAAACAAGATCATCATATGAATATTCATCTTTATCATTGAATACCTTAGAATCACCTTTTGCTATGAGGCAATGAGGTGTCAAGAAGAGTCAAGGTGCTTCCTTGATAGCTACACTGGCAAGACCCTTTTGTGATGGCTTCTCATCGTCGGAGTCAGAGCTTAGCTTGCATCCGAATCCCACTCAACATAGCATGCTTGGCCATCTTTCTTTTTCTTGTAGTACATCTTGAAAACTTTCTTATCATCACTCTCCTTCTTTTTTTTGGAATGTTTTTCTTCCTTGTTCTTGCAATTTGTGGCAATATGGCCCTTTTCACATCTTCTTTCTTCGAAGGGATTTCCTTTTCAGGATTGTCTCTTCTTACTATATCCACCTTGATATCTCTTCATCTTCATAAATTTCTTGAACTTTCTCACAAAGAGAGCCATCTCTTCATCATCATCATCACTCTCTTCATGATCATCTTTGCCTCTTGATGCTTGAGTCTTAAATGCGACATTCTTCTTCTTGGCATCAATAGCATCATCATGAAGATCCTCTTGTGACCTCTTGAAAATGTCATGAGTGAGAATTTCACTCAAGATTTGCATTGGAGTCGTCTCCTTCAAGTTGGACCTCACAAGCAAAGTCACAATAGTATCATATTTGTTAGGCAAAGCTCTAAGAAACTTATGAGAAAAATCAACATCGAAAACATCCATGCCAAGCCCCGTGAGTTCATTTATTATGTTGTTCAAACGATTGAACATTTCTTCAATGCTTTCATTTGGCAACATAGTAAATTTCTCAAGTTGCCCTTTGTAAACAAAAAGCTTGGCATCCTTAACCATGGTTGTACCCTCATGAATCGCTTTAAGCCTTTCCTAAATTTCATGAGCAGTCTCAAGCTTGCAAATGCGATTGAACTCATTAAGATCTAAAGCACTGTAAAGAACATTCATAGCTTGAGCATTAGCAAGAGAATTTTCCTTATCAACATCGGTAGGATTAGTGGGATGAAGAATTACATAATCCTTATCCACAATATCCCAAAGCTTACCGCCCATAGCCTTAAGATACACGGTCATTCTAGCCTTCCAATAGGTGTAGTTTGACCCATCAAAGAACGGAGTTTTCCCCACATTGACATGAGCATCACTAGCCATAATCCTACTCTGGAATGGTTAAATCCGCAATAAAAGGAGTACTAGGCTCTGATACCACTTGTAGGATCAAGTATACCGACTAGAGGAGGGGTAAATAGGCGGTTTTAAAAACTAATTGCTAAGCGATCAAAAAAACTTGCGAAAACAAACTAAGGATCACTAGAGCAATAAGTAGAACAACTAAGAACTATGTTGAGGTTTGCGTGACATGCAACAAATTATAATCTAGGAAGATAAATTAATTGATGTAAATTGCATGAAAGTAAATAGCTCAACAATAAAGTAAATAGCTCAAAGATGGCATAAGAGATGTTTTTCCCATGGTATCGGTGATTTGCCGATCACCCCTAACCCACGTTGAGGTGAGTTCAAGCTTCAAACCGTTTCTCTATCAAGTACTCAATTCTCTCACAAGAAGGGCTCATACTGAGCAACTTGATCCTAAGCCAGAATTGAACAAGAACTACTCAAAACCTCGATTCCACAAGCTAAGCACTTTACTACTTCGGAAGGCATGCTCAAACCTCTCACAATCACCACCGCGGCTCCTTCACAATCTTCCTTGAAGGGCTCGACGGTGCCATAACCTTCAAGCTCTCTAGGAGGCGGCAACCTTCAAGAGTAATAAGCCAATGATGCTTGCTTGAAGGATCACAAGTGCCTAATTGCTCAAACTCTTTGAAATTATGCACTAGTTGCTCTCAACCTCTCAAAGATGCAATCGCTAAGTCAATGGAGAGGGAGAGAAAGAGCAAGAGCTCAAGGTGTTGTATTTATGTGCTAGAGTCAAGACAGGCATTCAATGAACCAGCCATGCCCTTATTTATACCCCTCTACACAAAAACTTACCGTTACTGTAGTTCTGACAGTTCTGTGCAAGTGGCAGTCAGACCGCAGTACAATTGGCGGTCAGACTGCCCCTGTACAATGGCTACAGACAATAGTCGGATTTAATTCTGAAACAAGCTGGCGGTCAGACCGCCGCCCCTCTTGGTCAAACCACCAACACAAAAACCTTCTGTATGCGCGCGGTCGGACTAGCAAGAAACCGGCGGTCAGACCGTCACAATCTTGGCGGTTAGACCGGGACTTGGTTCTACTCATCATTAGAGGAGATTTTATACAGCGGTTAGACTGGCCTCTCCGACGGTCAGATCGCAACTGGATACAGCTCAGCATAGATGAGGCTTTATACAGCGGTTAGATCGGCCTCTCCGGCGGTCAGACCGCCAGTACACAGAAACACCCCAAAGATGAGTTTGTATGGGTTCTCTCAAACTAAATTTTTCACTCTATATGAAATGTAAGTTTGAGCAACTATAGCACTATAGATACCTCAAGTAGACACACATTAACCCCTCTTTATAGTACTTCACTTATCCTATCAATCCGGTCAATTTCTCTTCTCTAATCTCCGTTGACCGGTAAAAGAAAATTCCCTACAATTATACCTTTGCCTTGAGCTAGCCATTCTTCATATTTTCCACTGATGCAACTTCTTGCTCCGCAACATCTTTGTGACTAACCTTTTCATAACTCATTCAAACATGTTAGTCCACAAAAGATATATTGTCATTAATTACCAAAACACAAATTAGGGGCCTAGATGCTTCACAGGGTCCCGTCAAGCCCAAAGAAGCTCTGGGTGCAGAAGAAAGCTTAGATAGGACGGCAACAACAAGAAAAGGAAAAGATCCTTGGCATACCGACAAGAAAACAACAGTTCTCTACTACGTTCCACGCCAGAACAAGCACTTGGTTTTGTTAATTAGGAAGTCCCACTAGTCGAGAGCAAATCCTGGAGTATCCCTACAAGGAAGGTGTGTTTTTGTTGTGGAGAAGAAAGAATTATACTAACCGATGTCCCCTGAGGATTCTTGCGCCTGACACGAAGAAAGTGTTTTTACACTACTGAGATGAAGGACACTTTGTCAATGAGTGCTCTAAAATGTATCTATCTCCTCCCAACGAGAAAGCATGTTTTCACTATAGAGGACCCCTACATCGAATCTACGAGTGTCCAACAATGTATCCTACTTTGGATCAACCTGACCTCAATATTCCAAAAAAGTTCTCAACCTAGCCACAGGAAGTCTCAAACTCCTACTTAAGAAAGACCAGCTCAACCAAACCGTGATGAGTATCAGCTCAACAAAATCAAGACCAAAGAAGCTTAGCAGGCATAAGAACATCCCTTGTGATGTATTCCTTAATCAACTCTGTAATAAAGTTTCCAGAATGGATTATATTTTCCTTCATAGAATCAAATTCTATTGAAAGTTACACCTTATCAATGTCAATGATAAAGTTTTCAGAAATAAAGAGTAAGATGTGTATGTTTTAGTTCAAACCTTTTTAAGGGGGGTAGATTTTCTAGCCAATCTATTGGCTTTAGAATCTAAAGACCCAAATGTTGTTCTTGGTAAAGGCTTGTAAGCAAGAGTAATGGAGTAATACGGTGTGCCAAAGAAAGGACAGTAGTCAAAGGCTATACTCTGATCCCAGAAGTGACTATCAAGAATAAGTACCCATTTCCTAGGATCTATGACTTATTTAATCAGTTTAGAGGTTCATGTGTGATTTCCAATATCGATCTTCACCCAGGATATCATCAATTGAAGATTTGAGCATTAAATATCCCTAAAACAACTTTCATCACTCGTTATGGACTATATGAGTGTACGATCATGTCTTTCAGATTGACCAACGCCTTTGTCTACTTCATGTATTTTATGAACAAGGTATTCATGGATTACCTAGATGAGTTTGTAGTTTTTTATCGATGATATTTTAGTTTTCTCCAAAAATGTGGAAGAGCATAAGGAACACCTAAGGATGGTATTGCAGAAGCTAAGGGAGAACCAGTTGTATGCCATGTTAAGCAAGTGTGAGTTCTGGTTGAAGAAAGTTCTCTTCCTAGGACACATAATATCAGTAGGAGGTGTATCTATGGACCCATCCAAAGTGAGAGATGTTCTGAACTAGAAACCACCGTGGAATGTTTTAGAGATCCACGGTTCTTGTGTCTAGCAGGATTTTACTGTCGGTTCATAGAAGGTTTCTCCAAGATAGCGAAGCCAGTGACAAAACTGCTAGAGAAAAAAGAAGAGTTCAAGTGGACAGCTGCTCGAGAAGCTAGTTTCAGTGAGTTGAAGAAAAGATTAAACTCATCTTCGGTACTGATAATGCCTGACACCCAGAAGTCATATTGTGATGCGTCTCATCAGGGTTTAGGTTGCGTGCTCATGCAAGTAGATCATGTGGTAGCATATGCATCCAGGCAGTTAAGGAAACATGAGGAGAACTACTCGACACATGACTTAGAATTAGCCGTAGTAGTGCATGCACTCAAGATCTGTAGACACTACCTGATAGGTCAAAGGTATGAGATCTATTCAGATCATAAGAGCTTGAAATATATTTTCACTCAACCATATCTTAATTTGAGACAACCCAGATGGTTAGAGCTCAACAAAGATTACAATTTGGGAATCAACTACCACCTAGGAAAGGCAAATGTAGTCGCAGATTCTCTAAGTAGGAAATCTCAAGTCAATGCTATAACTCTCCAAGAGATGATTCCCGAGCTATGCAAGGAGTTTGAGAAGTTGAATTTGGGAAAGGTGTGTAACACCGAGATAGTTGTAATGGAAATAGACTCAATAGTTGAACAAGATATAAGGAAGGGTTAGCTTGAGGATGAAAAGATCTTAGAAATCAAGCAGCTTATTAAAATTGGCAAAGTCCTAGATTTCACCGAAGATGAGCAAGGAACAGTGTGATACAAGCACATAATATGTGTTCTTGATGTGAAGACTATTCGGGATACAATTCTATAGGAAGCTCGTGACTCAGCCTATTCCATTCACCCTGAAAGTACCAAGATGTATCAAGATCTTAAAAATCAGTATTGGTGGTATCGAATGAAACATATAGTGGAAGAATAGGTGGCTTTGTGTGACGTATGTTAGCAAGTCAAAGCCGAGCATCAGAGACCTACATGGCTGCTACAGCCATTTAAAGTACCTGAATGGAAGCAGGAAGAAATTAGCATAGATTTCATAGTGGGCCTACCTAGAACTCAGTCAGGATATGATTCTATTTGGGTTATATTCAATTGGTTGAAAAAAATAGCTCACTTCATTCCAGTCAAAGAATCATGTTGAGATCCAAAACTAGCTGAGTTGTATATGTCCAGGATTGCGTGTCTACATGGAGTACTTAAGATAATCGTATCTGACCATGGTAGATAGTTTACTTCATGATTCTGGCAACGCTTACATGAGTCTATAGATACAAGGTTGAATTTTAGCTCAGCATATCATCCTCAAACTGACAGACAAACAGAAGGGGTAAATCAAATCCTTAAAGACATGTTAAGAGCGTGTGCTTTGAAAAAACAGTAACAGTTGGGATAACAATTTACCGTATGTGGAGTTTTCGTACAACAATAATTATCAAGCTAGTCTCAAGATGTCTCTTTTTGAAGTTTTATATGGAGGAAAGTGTAGAACCCCGCTAATTATGGAACCAGACTTGGGAAAGTCAAGTATTCAAGTCTAGAAATTCTGAGAGAGGTAGAAAGATAAGTACAAGAGATCAGGGATAATCTGAAAGCTACTCAGTCATGACAAAAGAGCTATGTGGATCATCGACGCCGAGAATTCTTTTGAAGTAGGAGACTTTGTATATCTCAAAGTGTCACCTATAAGAGGTCTACGCAAATTCAAGGTCAAGGGCAAGCATTCACCTTGGTTTATTGTTTTGTATAAGATACTGGAATGACGGGGTGAAGTAGCTTTCCAACTTGAGTTACCATCTCAACTTTCAGGAGTACATGATGTTTTCCATGTGTCATAGCTAAAAAAGTGTCTAGGAGTTCCTTAGGAACAGCTACCTGTAGAGGAACTGGATATGTGAGAAGATCTCTCCTACTCAGAATACCCAGTCAAGATTCTTGAGATGTCAAAATAGGTTATCAGGGACAAAAGAGTGCATATATGTAAAGTGTAGTGGAGGCATCACTAAGAAGAGGAAGCCACCTAGGAAAGAGAAGATGATCTGAAGGCAGGGTTTCCCCATTTCTTCGATCCTTCCAAATCTCGAGGGCGAGATTCAACCTAAGTGGGGTAGGTTTGTAACATCCTAAATTTTCAATTTTCACAATAGTTTAAATTTTTTCTAGAATTAAATAGGAGTTGTAGATTTTGTTCAATTTAGATGGAAATTAATTTCTAAATTTAATTTGCCATAGTTTATATCTATGTTTGATACATTCATGTTGCATTAGTTGCAAAAGGCTTTTATGTGTGAAAAATGTTTGCAAAAAGTTCACTAGAAGGCGCTCATTTTAAATCTCTTATGAAAATGGTTTAGAAATAAAATGGAAAGCATTTCCTAAATTCCTAAACCTAACTGGGCCAATTTCCTCCCCAAAGCCCGGCCCAAAATCCACCTCTCTGCCCCCTCTCTCTCGTCCTAGGCCGCCCTTTCCCTCCCTCTCCCGCTTGGGCCCGGCCTGGCCACTTCCCCTGCCCCCCTCTTCCACGCTCTGCGTCGAGCCGGCCTGCCCTGCGTCCAAGCCGACCATAACTCGCGCTGAGCCGCTTCCCACTCCCACCCCGTCTCTCTGCCATGTGGGCCTAAGCCAAGCCGCATCGCAGGCGAGCCACTCCACCTGGCTCCCCTTCTTCCTCCTCTCTCTGTTGATTTCGCCCTCAAATTCTGTCGGGGATTCAAAAGCCGATCGCCTCCCCGAGCCTTTTCTCACCGAATCAATGTCGCGCCCGCTATCATTGCCTCTCCATTACGCACCACATGAAACCACCTGGGTCCACCTACCCTCTTTCCTTCTCTTTTACTACAAAATATGGCATGCAGCCGCCGGTTTGGAAATGACTCCAACCATGTTGCACTTCCTCCCTGAGCCCTCTCCTCCCTATATAAACGCATCCCAAGCACCGCACATTCATTTCCCACCCTGTCTGGCCACTTTTCCCCTCTCTCCCTCACTCTAGCGCCATCGCAGTGCCATTCTTCCTCATCATAGGTAAAAAGCTCAACCGCCGCCCATTTCTCCATGGCTGAGCCGTCTCTATCCCCCTTTTCTTCCCTCTACGGCATCGCAGGGTCACCGGTGGACTTCCCGACTGCTTCTCGGCGTCACCTGACCCCTGGAGTTCCGTCGCACCGAGTTCGAGGTCAAACTGACCACCCCTTTCCGTCACCAACCTCCCTCCGTCCCTCTTCGCCGTCGTGAAGACCTTTGTAATGCTCCCTGTGTCCCCTCTCTATTTTGCACCTCTTCTCATCACGATCCATGGCCAGAGGCGCGATTTCGCGCATCTTTGGTGAGGCTCCGGGCACCCGCTACCGTCGGCCGGTTGCCACCCGTGTCCACGTCACCCGACCTGAGTTCATCCACCCTCTATCAAATCCCGACCATCCGATCTTGATCCAACGACCAAGATCACGTACCCCCTTTGGTCTTGTGTAATCGGTCCAATATGGACCAATGTTCTGGCCTCCAGGCAATGGTCCATGGGTCCATGGACCTATTCCATGCGTTTTTCAATAGAAATTTTTTTTTGCTTTGATTTAACATCACAAATAAGATTTTTAGTAAAAAAAAATCAGTTTATTCTCAAAAATCAAGTAAAATTTGCAAAAAAGCCCCTGGAACTTTAAAAGCTTATAAAGTTTTAGTCGTAGCTCCGATTTGGGTGATTTTTGAGCTCAAATGTTCATAGCGACGTGTTTTACCTAGTTATAGTACTGTTTGGTGTACTGTTTCTTAGTAGTTTCCTTGTATCTTTTCTATAACACCCTGATTTTCAGAATTTATAAGTTTTTAAAAAAATTCAAGATTATTGAATAGCTTCACTAGTAGAATAGGTTTAAAACCTATTTTCATAAATAATAAATTAAAATAGGTTACTATCTTATGTGCATTGCATGCTGAGTTTTTTAGGAGCCAGGTAAATGCATTAGAGTTATTTTTCTGTTTCTTTCTCTTTGGTGTTTTGAGTGAAAAAGATTTTGAAAAGGTTTTACAAAACTTTGTAATAATTTGTTAAGAATCTTGATGGTTGGAATTCAAAATCCTTGAATTCATCATCTATTCTATCCTTGATCTTACCTGATCCTTCTCTAGTTCAATTCAAATCTTATCCAAATCCTTGTTTAAATCCAATGTCTCCTCTTTCTCAAATTCTACCCAAATCCAAATTCAAACTCCTTATCTACTCCTATTCTTCTTCAACCTCATTTTTCATTTCTCTTAAATTCACTCCAAGCTCAATTCAAATTCAAACCCTATTCAAATTTCTCTACAAAAGTTTCTTTTCTAAAACTCTATATATGCCTAAGGTGCCATTACACTCAATCCTACCCAAGCTCAAGCCCTTAGCCGGCACACAAGTCATCTAGAAGGCCCAACACAAAGAGTCCTGGATAACCTCATTATCCCATGAAGTTTTGGAATTTAAAACGGCCTCAAATACAAATTTTGACAATACCAAAGTTGTAGGTCTCGTCGAGAGCTTTGATTTGAATATATGGAAGTCACCTTTTGGATAATGGAACTAGGAGTTATGGCCCCCAAAATTAGTACTGTGTAGATAAGTCTGAGTTCAAATAGTTTATCTTGTGGTGTATTTTTGAAACTTTAGATGACATTTTCAGAAGTTCTAATGAATGCCAAAGTTGTACACGTTTTTGAGTACTACAATTTAGAGTCCAGAAACGTCTAATTTGGAGTATGGACAATAGATATATCATCCTCGGAATAGAGAGCCACGAAAAAGGAAATCCTAACCGACTCGAACTCGAACCCGATTCGTGTTCGGCTTGGACTCCACCTCAACTAGCCTCCCCTAGCCGTACAAATAGGAGTTGCATGCCCTCTCCTATCCCTATTACATGCCCCCAAACCCTAGACGCCACTGCTGCCCTGTCCATGCACCACCGTCTGCCGGATCCGCCGCCGCCACACGTGATGCGCTACCACGTAGTCTTCTCTGCAAATCCCCTTCCTCAACCAGCGAAGCAAGGTGAAGACCACTTCTTCTCCTCCCTCAGTAATATTTTATCATCATACTAAGTCCCTAGCCAAGCACTAGTCCTAGCCAAAGCCCGATCTACGCAGTCATGGTCGTCGCCATCGCGGACAACCGTGCCATCACCGATTGGCATCGATGTTTCCGGCTGATTAGAGGTCAAATTGTCATGCCCTCTCACCAACGTTAGACCCATGATCTCCCACGCCCTCACAAACCAGGTTAACTAGTAGAGTAGTTAAACCACCAGAATCAAGGTCGACATGCCCGTTGTTCGGTTTCTGGACACGTTCTAGGTGTGTACTAGATTTGCATTCGTGTTCCTCGTCAATCCAAAAGCCGTATGGATGCACCAACCATGCACGACATGTACTATCAAGTCTTCTACGTTACCCTAGGATACCATCCCCGTTTGTGCAGCGATATGACCGAAACGCAATTGCCAACAATAGCTTGTCACAACCACCATCCGTCTCATCTCTGCTGATCGTTCTTCCTCTAAGTTGATGATCTACCAAAACCCATGCTGTAGCATTGTGTTCCCAGGAAATATGAATGTCTCTGTTCGAATGGTTTCTCAAATTTCATAGCCAATCTCCTGGAACGCAATCATCTTTAATTCTGCTTCTGTTCGCGGGCACCACCAAACCTAGCAGCAGTCATCATTATTTTGCCGCAACCTCGGATGACCCCTTCCAAAACCAATCATACCACTGAGTTACTCTTTCCTTGTTCTACACCATGTTCCCTCATTTCACTGAAACACCATAAAAGCCCGACATCGATGTAAGTGGCTAAGTGCCCAATTACCATCTCCGACGAAACCCGAACCACCGCCACTACACAGAGTCACCGGTAGTATCCTTAACCTAGAAGCACAACCTCTGGCCATTTGATCCATCATGGGTGGTTGACTAGATCTCAACGTATCCCTTCTTTAATCCAAGTTGATGCTTACATAACATGCCAAGTTAGCACCACATCATTCTCCTTAGCCTAGTCAACGAAGTCTGGTCTGCCCTAAACTTCCTGAATCTTGTGCAATGATGTTGTTAAGCCTGATGAAGTGATTGTGCAATAAAGCCTTTTCCCATAGGAAAATAGTTCCAGTAAATTAGCATTTCCGTCTTAGTCTAATCCATCTCCCGAAAGTTCTTCTCTTTTGATCTTAACTCTGATTTAGGCGACTCTTGCATCTAATTGTTTCTAAAATATTACCTATCCAACCATAGTGTTAAAGTGTTTTGATGATGTCTGGTACGTTGTTCTTAGTGTTTTCCTTTGTATTGTTTGTCAGTAGTTCTCGCGATTAGTCGATAACGTTCTGGAGCAGTTCGAGGGACTTCAATGCCAAGATTTCGACAACACTAAGCAGCATTGGGTAGAAAGAAAGTGTCCTTGATCATCTAGAACAATTGTTTTAAAAAATTTTGTTTCACAAAATTACATGCAATGTCTATGAACTTGATGGGTAGTCACCTATGTTAGGGATTACCGAGTTCTTCCTTTACATTCCTTGAAGCTTAAGTGGTAGTTGATATGAGTCTCTTGGGTAGAATTGCTTAGCCATGCTTTTAGGATGTTGGGAAGTCTCATATACTTGATTAATGAACTTATGCACTATGAGTTGGGAATTATGGTAACTTGTGTGGCAATATGGAACTTAGGGATGTCGAGCAAAATGTTGGTTGATGGCACAAGTGTGTGAAACACTTTGGTGGGTGGTAGTGTTTGCTCAGTGTCCTAAGGACTGGTTCATGGAGTGACAACCCAAGAATTATTGTCCATCCACGAGGCTTATATGGGTACGAATTGGCTTAGTAATTAACGGATCCTCAGTATAGAAAGAGCCACTGGTGGTGTAATGGAAGGGAAGAGTGATTCTTTTTGGAGCTACAAGGCGCATGAGGGGGCTTCTGGGTGGTGTGACTCCACTTTGACGACGGTGAAACCTTAGCGTGCTTATTCTTGTTGGGAGGATGCTTTGTAACAGCCTTGTAGTGATCTCCAGGCGACACACCATTGTTTGTTCAACACGGCAACAAGGAAATCACGACTTATGGGGAAAGCTGGACAACCTCTGTAAAGTGTACAATCTGATATATCAGTCGTGCTTATGGTCATGAGAGACTTGGATCCTCACATGATTAGTTGGTTTGGTTTAGTTGTTTTGGTTGGTTACCTGTGTAGGGTGAATGTCTGAGGATGGTTCTTGGTGACCTGTGATCGGTATCAAGTTGGTTGGTTTGGGAACCTAATGTAGAATTCGGATAGTTGGAAAATATGTGGAGATATTCCTAGGAGTTGGGAGTTTAGTGATGGTTCACATAGATAAATAGGTTGCTTTTATAACGCTTTTAGATAGCATAGTTGGCATTTATGCAAATTTACGTGTTATAGCCTATTCCTTTAATCAAGCTTGCATGTCATATATTTCCCACATTTGTTGAGCGTGTCATGTGCTCACACTTGCTAATTTCCCTATGCCATGCGACATGTGTGGTGCTGCTTAGTGAGTGAAGATGTTGAAGATTATCAAGATGAGCTTGTGATGTTCTAGGCGCGTGTTTCCCGGTCGGTTGCCTGCTGTGTTGTTGGACACCAGTGCTTCTGTTCCGCTGCAGATATCTTCATAGAAGACAATATTTGTCAATTGCTATAAGAGTTTAACGTTTATTCTATAAAAGTATTGCTTTTGTTACTTCACCTTTGACGTCCTTATGTGTGTTGAACATCCTGGGCACACATAAGCGGCATCTGGTTTTGTCCGTTAAAACCATGTGTGACAGAGGTGGTACCATAGCCATATTAACCATAGGATGCAAGCCTAGATAGAATGATTGTGCCATAAGTTCATATTCTAAAAGCCTCTTTCTTAAATTCTACCCAAATCCAAATTCAAACTCCTTATCTACTCCGGTTCTTCTTTAACCTCATTTTTTGTTTCTCTTAAATTCACTCCAAGCTCAATTCAAATTCAAGCACTATTCAAATTTCTCAACAAAAGTTTCTTTTCTAAAACCCTAATGCCTAAGGTGCCATTTGACTCAATGCTACCCAAGCCCATGCCCTTGGCCGGCACACAAGTCATCTAGAAGGCTCAACACAAAGGATCCACGAAATGTGCAAATTTTCACGGAGTCCTGGACAGCCTCATTATCCCATCAAGTTTTGGAATTTAAAACGGCCTCAAATGCAAATCTTGATAGTACCAAAGTTGTAGGTCTCGTCGAGACCTTCAATTTGAAACTATGCAAGTCCCGTTTTGGATAATGGAGCTAGGAGTTATGGCCCCTAAAATCAGTGCTGCGCAGATAAGTTTGAGTTCAAATAGTTTATCTTGTGGTGTATTTTTGAAACTTAAGATGGTGTTTTCAGAAGTTCCAATGGATACCAAAGTTGTAGATTTTTTTTAGTACTATAATTTAAAGTCCAGAAATGTCCTAATTAGAGTACGAATGATAGAGATATCATCCTCGAAATAGAGAGCCGCGAAAAAGGAAATCCTAATCGACTCGAACTCGAATCAGATTCATGTTCGGCTTGGACTCCACCTCAATCAGCCTCCCCTAGCCCTACAAATAGGAGTTGCACACCCTCTCCTATCCCTGTTCCACGCCCCCCAAACCCTAGACGCCGCTGCTATCCTATCCGTACACCACCATTCGCCGGAGCTGCCACCCATGATGCGCTACCTCGTCGTCTTCTCCGCGGATCCCCCTTCCTCAACCATCGAAGCAAGGTGAAGACCACTTATTCTCCTCCCTCAGTACTATTTTAACATCATACTAAGTCCTTAGCCAAGCCCTAGCCCTAGCCAAAGCCCGATCTACGCAACCATGGTCGTCGCCATCGTGGATAGCCGCACCATCACCGATTGGCATCGACGTTCCTGGCTGACCAGAGGTCAAATTGCCATGCCCTTTCACCAGCGTATAGCCCATGATGTTTCCCACACCCTCACCAACCAGATAGGCCAGTAGAGCAACCAAACCACTAGAATCAAGGTCGACATGCCTGCTGTCTGGTTTCTGGACACGTTTTACACGTGCACCAGGTTTGCATTCGTGTTCCTTGTCAATCCAAAAGCTGTATGGATGCACCAATCACGTCACGGCGTGTACCATCGAGTCTTCTACGTGACCCTAGGAGCTCATCCCTATTTGTGCAGCGACACGATCTGTAACACCCTAAATCTCAATTTTTGCAATAATTTAAAATTTTGCTAGAAATTAATTAGGTGGTTGCAATTTTGTTCAAAAGGAAAATTAATTTCTAAATTTAATTTGTCCTAGGTTAATGTTTGTTGCATTCATGCCGTTGTAGTTGCAATAAGGTTTTATGTGTGGAAAAAGTTTGCCAAAACTCACTAGAAATCGCTCGTTCAAACCCTTTTTGAAAAATGGTTCAAAATTAAAAAAAAAGAAAAGGATTTCTAAATTGGAAAAATAGCCTTGGGCTGTTTCTCCCTTCTCTCGGCCCAACTCCCTTCTTTCTCTCCCATTTCCGCCTGTTTTTCCCTTTGATTGCTCGCTAATCTGTTGAAAACTGAAGCTTTTATGGCAATTGAGGCCGCCGGCCATTTCTCCCTAATCCAACCGTCCCTCTCCCTCCCTCGGCTATTTAACCCACCCTAGCCTTCCTTGCGTCGTTCCGCACCCGAAGAACCCGTTTCCCCTCTCTCTTGCGCACAGATTTGAGCTCACCGTCATTGCCGCCATTGTTGCTGATAAGAGCTCAACCGCTGACTTAAATTTGGCCATGCCGATCCATTGTTGACCTCTTTTCCTTTTCATTCGGTGTTGCAGAGGCTCGAGCATCGTCTCCCGCAGCTTCTCGGAGCTCCTCCCGTCGCCGTCGGCCGCCGCACCGAACTCCAAGTGCCGCCGCCCTTTCTTCTCCATCGCCGGCCGTCTCCGGAGCCCCTCCGCCGCTGCTGAACCCGCTGTGAGAAGCCCCTTCCCCTCCTCTCTCTTTTACGCCATACTCCATTGAGGTCCGAGGCCGGATGCCCATTCTAGTGCATCTTCGGTGAGGCGCCATCGTCTCCGCCGCCGCCGACCGTCACCCGGCCCTGTTCAGCACTGCCGGACTGAGCCAGTTTAAATCCCGGTCATCCAATCTTCATCCGGCGGCCTAAAATAGATACCACTTTCTCTTTATGTGTCAGTCCATCGTAGACCTGTGGACCGGCCCCCAGGCCGTGGTCCACGGGGTCCATGCTCATATTCCGTAGAATTTCCCTTTTAGAAATAATTCAGTAAATCTTTATTATGTCATAATTCTAATTTTCAGTATAAAATAAATTCGGTATTTCTCTAAAATTCAAGTAAAAATTGCAGGTTAGTCCCTGGAACTTCAAAAGCTCAATACTTTTTGCCTGTAGCTCCGATTTGGGCGATTTTCGTGTCCAAATGTTCGTAGCGACATATAGAATCTTTTTGTAGTGTTTGTGTCTAGTTTTAGTACTGTTTGGTATACTGTTCTTAGGCTTTCCTTTGTGTGTACTCTTTCCGGTTTGGCGATTAGGAGCTGAGCAGTTCAGCAATCTCCAAGACCAAGCATTTGAAGATTTTGAGCAGCACCCCATCGAAGGCAAGTGCCCTTGAGCATTTCTTTACCCTATTTTACGATTTTCATGTGTAGTTTTATCCTTCATTATGCATGCTTTTCTAAATATGAAACTCCATGATAGGGGTTACTAGTTTTCTTTTAATATTCCTTGTCGCTGTTGTTTATCCATAATATAGAATGGGTAGATATGCTAGTGTGGTCAGGGTTGGGAAAAATGTTAATCTTGACTAATGAATCATGGGGCAAGAATCTGGAAAGGTTAATTTTTATAGCAACATGGTATAGGGATCCTAGCAGGATGGATGGTTTGAGGTGGCGCCTATGGCAGGCTTGTGTTTGTTCCTGTGTGGGGTCCTAAGGACCGGCTCTTGAACATGTAACCAAGTTAGATTCGCACAACCACGAGGCCTAAATGGGTATGGCTTGGCCAATTAATTAGCCACCCCTCTGGTTCTGTGGGCACCATTGGATGATTTTGTGGCACAAGAGGGGGCCTATGCAGCGATAGAATCATTTGTTAGCGGTGAAACCTCAATGGGTACCTGCAGGTTAGCGGGAGCTTTGTAAAGACCTTGTAATGAAACCCCGACTCCACACCCCAAAAGTGTGAAGCAACACGGGAATCACGACTTGTGGGGAAAGCTTTGCAAACTCTACAGAGTATAAACTTATTAATCAGCCGTGCTCACGGTCAAGAGCGAACTTCAACTTCTTCAGGATTAGTTGGAATCAGGGTTTGGTCAGGTTGGTTGGGTAGCCGGGTAATGGGATTACCGGGTGAGTCTTGGTAGTCTGATGAAATCCAGTCAAACCTATTGTCATAGTTATGTCTTCACTTAGTAAATAGGATGCCTGTTGTTGGAATCATAGGTTCATGTTGCTTAGTGCAGTTAGCCTGCATCTAAACTTTTCCTTATCTTAAACCACATATCATGTTTCCGTACACTTACGGAGTACAATCTTTGTACTCACACTTGTTGCTCCCCTCCCTTGCATTCTACCGCTATTTAGAAACCGGCAATGAAGCTGCTACCTTCAACGAGGATGACTTCGACCCAAAGCTACTTTTCTAGGTTGGCGTGCCCCCGGTCAACGCCTGTGGAAGATGGAGTCCCTGCTGGCACTGAAGACTTCTTCTTAGTTCCGCTGTGTTTTTCTCCTAGACCCTCGGGTCCTTTTATAATAGTTTATTATCGTTGTAATCTTGACACTGTGATGATACACTAATGAAGTAAGCACATG
Source organism: Phragmites australis (assembly GCF_958298935.1). Taxonomy (NCBI): domain Eukaryota; kingdom Viridiplantae; phylum Streptophyta; class Magnoliopsida; order Poales; family Poaceae; genus Phragmites; species Phragmites australis. Next base: position 14,831,825 of record NC_084941.1, on the reverse strand, counting down.
TATGAAAGTTGATCTTGGTATACATGTGTTGTGCCCAGTTTTGTTCTTTTAAAACTGGGTGTTACACGACGGAATGTGATTGCCAACCATAGCACGTCACAACCATCACCCGTCTCATCTCTACTAATCGTTCTTCCTCTCAATGGATGATCTACCAAAACCCATGCCGTAGCATTGTGTTCCCAGGAAATATGAACATCTTTGTTCAAACAGTTTCTCAAATTTCATAGCTATTCTCTTGGAACGGGAGCATCTTCATTGCTGCGTCTATTCGCGGGCACCACCAAACCTAGCAGCAGTCATCGTTGTTTTGCCGCTACCTCGGATGACCCCTTCCAAAACCAACCATACCGCTGAGTTAGCCTTTCTGCGTTCTATGCCATGCTTCCCTCATTTCAACATTTTCGTTTCAATCTAATCCATCTCCCGAAAGTTTGTTCTCTTTTCATCTTAACTCTGATTTAGGCAATTTTGCGTCTAAATATTTCTAAAATCATACATATCCAACCATAGTGTTTTTAAAGTGTTTTGATGATGTTTGGTATGTTGCTCTTAGTGTTTTCCATTGTATTGTTTGTCGGTAGTTCTCGCGATTAGTCGATAATGTTCCGGAGCAGTTCGAAGAACTTCAAGACCAATATTTCGACAACACTGAGCAGTATTGGGTAAAAGGCAAGTGTCCTTGATCATCTTGAACCTATGTTTTAAAATATTTTATTTCACAAAATTGCATGCAATGTCTATCAACTTGATGGATAGTCACGTATGTTAGGGTTTACCTAGTTCTTCCTTTACATTCCTTGAAGCCTAAGTGGTAGTTGATATGATTCTCTTAGGTAGAATTGCTTAGCCATGCTTGTGGGATGTTGGAAAGTGTCATATACTTGATTAATGAACTTATGCAACTATGAGTTGGGAATTATGGTAACTTGTGTGGCAATATGGACTTAGGAATGTCGAGCATAAGGTTGGTTGATGATGGTCCATGAGGCACAAGTGTGTGAAACACTTTGGTGGGTGGTAGTGTTTGCTCAGTGTCCTAAGGACCGATTCATGGAGTGACAACCTAAGAATTATCGTCCATCCACAAGGTTTATATGGGTACGAACTGGCTTAGTAATTAGCGGATCCTCAGCATAGAATAAGCCACTGGTGGTGTAGTCGAAAGGAAGAGTGATTCTTTCCAGAGCTACAAGGCGCATGAGTGGGCTTCTGGGTGGTGTGACTCCACTTTGACAATGGTGAAACCTTAGTGGGCTTATTCTTGTTGAGAGGATGCTTTGTAACAGCCTTGTAATGATCTCCGGGCGACACAACACTGGTGTGTGTTAACTGTTTGCGCAACATGGCAACAAGGACATCACGACTCGAGGGGAAAGCTGGACAACCTCTGTAGAGTGTACAATCTGATATATCAACCGTACTAACGGTCATGAGAGATTTAGATCCTCACATGATTAGTTGGTTTGGTTCAGTTTTTTTAGTTGGTTACCTATGTAGGGTGAATGTCTGAGGATGGTTCTTGGTTACTTGTGATGGGTATCAAGTTGGTTGGTTTGGAAACCTGATGTGGAGTTCAGGTAGTTGGGAAATATGTGGAGATATTCCTTGGAGTTGGGAGTTTAGTAATGGTTCGCATAGATAAACTGGTTGCTTTTATAACTCTTTTTACGATAGCATAGTTGTCATTTATGAAAATTTACCTGTTATAGCCTATTCCTTTAATCAAGCTTGCATGTCATATATTTCCCACACTTGTTGAGCGCATCATGTGCTCACACATACTATTTTTTCTATGCCATGCGACATGTGTGGTGCTGCTCAGTGAGTGAAGATGTTGAAGATTATCTAAACGAGGTTATGACGTTCTAGGTGCTTGTCTCCTGGTCGGTCGTCTGCGGTGTTGTTGGGCACCAGTACTTCTGTTCCACTGTAGATATCTTCATAGAAGACAATATATGTCAATTGTTGTAAGATTTTAACGTTTATTCTATAAAAGTATTGCTTTTTTTACTTCACCTGTGACGTCCTTATGTGTGTTGACCATCCTGGGCACACATAAGCCGCATCTGGTTTTATCCGTTAAAACCGGGTGTGATATTTTTCCGATGTGTCAATTAGGAGGTGATCGGTTTGGGAATCTGCAAGATCAAGTTTTTGAAGACTTCGAGCAACCCTCAGCTGAAAGCAAGTGCCCTTAAACATCTTGCTCCTATTTTAGGATATTTATGTATTTGTCTATCCTTTATTGCATGCTTATCTAAATTGGAATCCTGTGTTAGGGTTTACTAGATTATGTATTGTTATCCTTGTCGCTGTTGATGAATCATGGGTAATGATGAGTAGTTATGCTAGTGATGTCATAGTTGGGTAAATGTTAATCTTGACTAATGTCTATGCAATAAGAACCGGGTATGGTAATTTTGTAGCAACATGGTATAGGGATCCTAACAGGATGTTTGTGTGATGATGGTGCGGGAATGCATGTGTGCGGGTAATGCACAGTTGGTTTGTTGTTGTTCCTGCTTGGGATCCTAAGGATAGGTTCTTGAAGGATGTAACCTAGCAAAACCTTACAACCACAAGGCTTATATGGGTGCAGCCTGGCCAATTAATTAGTCACCCCTCCGATTCTATGGCCACCAGTGGACGGTTGTGTGGCACAAGAGGAGGCTTCTGTAATGATGGAATCACTGTTAGCAGTGAAACCTCAGTGGGTGCCTGCAAGTTGGCATGAGCTTTGTAAAGGCCTTGTAGTGAGACCCCAACTCCACACCCCAGAAGTGTGAAGCAACACAGGAATGATGACTCATGGGGAACGCTGTGTAAACTCTACAGAGTATAAAACTGATCGATCAGCTGTGCTCATGGTCAAGAGCTGCTTGGACTTCTTCTTGATTAGTTGGGATCAGGGTTTTGGTATGGTTGGGTAGCCAGGTAATGAAATTACCTTGTAAGTCTTGGTAGTCGGATAGAATCTGATGAGTCATTCCTTCTTGATATTGTTGTGTCTTCACACTTAGTAAATAGGATGCCTATTGTAAGAGTTATAGTTCATAGTTGCTTAGTGCAGTTAACCAGTGTCTAACCTTTCCTTGACTTAAGCTCCATAGCATGTTTTCCCTACACTTGTGGAGTACATTGTGTACTCACACCTCTTGTCCTCTTTCTTGCATCCCTTTGTTATTCAGAAGTCGTCAATGAAGCTACATCCTTCGATAAGGATGACTTCGACCGGGAGCTCCTTTCTAGCCTGGTATGCCCCTAGTTGATACCTTTGGAAGATGGAAGACTCTCTAGTGCTGGAGTTTTTTTTCTTTTCTACTGTGTTTTTCTTCTAGACCATCGGTTCTTTTTGTAATAAGTTAGGATAATATTGTAATTGTGGTACTGTGATGATAAACTAATGATGTAGCACAGCATGAAACTTGATCCTAGCATACATGTGGTTGTATCAGGCTTTGTTCCTTTGAAACTGGGTGTTACACGATCCTTCTATGTTAGAATATGCTTTAAAAGCTACATAATACGTTCTTTTTGGGTTCCAGTGCCTATTACATATTAAGCCCCCAACTGTCTACTCGGAAATAAAAATTCTAGGTAGGAAGTCTAAAGAGTAAAAACATCTTTAAAGTAAAAGGAGACTCATATTGCCCTTTTGTCAAGATAAGCTTTTCACCATCCTAGGTGCACATTTGGGATGAAGGACTTGAGAAGTGACTTACCCTGTTTGTCAGAGCATGAGGATGCGAGGAAAGACATGTAAGGAAGAAAAAGAAAGTCGATCGACCTCATAGGCAATATGATCTTTATTATTACAAGAAAGTACACTTAGGACATACAATTAGAACTTACAGATTTTATTGACGACCAACGAGCTATGTAGACCTATTGTCTCAAATCTAAATGATACATACTAGATTAAGTCAATAAGCAGTGACCCTTATTGCCTCTAGGGTAGCATTGGCGTTTTTTCATGGGCTCAGAGCTAGTCGTGGAGTTAAGCCCCTAGGTTTCTTGGTTTTCATCTCGAGGCACTATGATTGTGGTTAAGACTATAGCCTTTTATGCACCTTGATCTTTGAGCTCTGGCTTCCTCGCTTGGTTGGTGTTGAACTGCTATGTTGAGACTCTAAGTGCCACAACGGAGACCAGCCTTGGGATAACCTTGAATAGTGATGACCCCCACGGGTCCTGGGATCTTCACTCACTAATAAGCATAATGCATGGTTGCCATGAATTTAGCAAGTGTAGGTCTTCCTAAGATGGCATTGTATGTCGTTTCAAAATTGACCATATTGAACATAATTTTTTTTGTCCAAAAGTTGTCAAGCTTCCTGAAGGTAACAGGTAGCGATATATGGACGATGGGAGTGGCCAAAGACCCAGGTACTATAGCATGGAAGGCTTGAGTAACCAACTTGATAGCAGATCGAGATATATGTATACCTTCAAGTCCGTTAGCGAAGAGGATGTTCAAGAAACTTCCTCCATCGATAAGGACTCGAGTAACCCTGCAATTATTTATTGTAGGCTCGACCACTATTGGGAAGCGGCCTGACCATATGAAGTTATCAAGGTAGTCGGCCCCGAGCACTCGGTTCCCCGAGGACCTGAGAAGTCCTTCGCCGGTGGTCCCCACAAGGGCTCAGCGGTGAGGTGTTAACTGGTGCGAGGCCCGATGCTGCATTTAAGAGGGCGCGTGGCCTGTCACTTCCAACCACTCCCCCCACGCCTGCTCTCAGTCCCTGCCACGGCCTGACAGGGAGGTGTGGGGACATTTAATACACGGGTCCCATCGCGCGTCATCCGGCACGCCTCGGGATAATGTCGCAGAGCTCGTGGCATCCCGCCTGCCGCCCTGCTGTGTCAGACATGCTCTGACCAGGCGGGCACACCGGTGCGGCGCCCGTTGAAAAGCGGCATGATGACGAACAAGATCGGACGGGGGCGCGTTTTCAACCCGCTCCGTCACCTCATGCAGCAGCCCATGATGGTTGCTTTCCATTTATGGCGCCTTGGAAATCGCACCATCCTTTCTGGACATGTTACCGCCCCGACGGGTATATAAGCGGGGCGAGCTCCCCGGAGAAAAACAGGTTGAGTTGAGTGGAAGTTGAGATCAAGACAACAGAGGACGAACCAGAAGACAAGTCTCGAAGAACAAGGAGCATGAAGCTCTAGACTTAGACAAATATTCTTGTAACCCAGCAGATACTTAGAGGGACATTCTCAGAGCATTTATAGCATACACACAGGAGTAGGGTCTTACGCTCAGTGCGGCCCGAACCTGTCTAAAAATCCCCCAAGCATTTACTCCTTCCTGCATCCGGTCATTTCACCTCCACCTGCATCTCATTTACTCCCATTTATTTCACCTGCAAAGCGGATTCAGAATCATCCCCCCGATTGAATCTCAAAGGGGGTCCCTCCGGATCCCCGCTTGAGGAATTCACCCTCCGACAGCTGGCATCTTCTGGCCGAAGGAGATTTCAGTGTCCGACCACTTCATGCCCTGACGACCCATAGGGATAGCAGCTAGGATTTCTCAGGCCACCATCTTGTATTGCCGTTTGGACTTGTATGATACGAAACCACCAAACATGTGGTCGATTGTCTTCTCGCCCGATTGGAAAGACATTGTATCTGTATCGTCTTCACTGCCATCCGAGTCGAAGTCTCTGCTTTGTACCACGACCTGGATCTTCTTTCCCATAGTCGCTTTTTCGAGCTCCGTTTTAACCAACTTTTTCCAGAGGCGACACTCATAGATGATGTGGTTGTCAGTTTGCTGGAAGTCACACCAAGGCTTTCCGTCTCATTCGTTGAAGCCTAGTGTAAAGCTTCTACTCCAGGAAGGGTCAGAGTGCTGGTTGAGGTGGACGTTGAGCAGGTCTACAAAAACTTCATTACATTTAGCTTTCTTGCCCTTACCTCCCTTGGTGTTCTTCTTGCGCTTGCTCTAGATCTTATCATCGCTGAGCCTGGGTTGAGGATGCTTGATGCCCTAAGTCTTTTCTTTAACATAGAGGAGCACATACTCAGCTCTAGCAGACTTATCGATGATCTTCATGAGCTTTTTAACTGTTTCAGAATCTTTTCTGGTGATGACTTCAACACAATGCCGACTCTTAACCCCTTGAGTGAACACCTGGATGACATCGTAGTCGTTAATCTTGGGTGGTGTTTCGGGTGTTGCTGAAGTGTCGCATGAACTCGCGTAAGGTTTCCTTTCCCATCTGCTAGCAATGGTGGACGTCATTTTTCATGACGGGGTGAATGTAGGTACCCTAGAAGTTAGCTTGAAACACATTGCAAAGTTGTTCTCACGAGTAGATTGTCCCTGGCAATAGATTCGTCAACAATGTCCTAGCTACCCCTTAAAGGGTTGTAGGGAAGTAATTTTCCATTACCTTCTCGTCCCCACCTGCCGCTTGGATGGTCGTGGTATAGATCTGGAGAAACTCAATGGGATTTGTGCTTTTGATGTTTTCTCAATTGTCCTGTGGCGGAATCTTGTCGGCTACTGATTTGGATTCAGACAGGCTGTCTCGACAATAAGAAATCGACATCATCATAACTTACATTTCATAGCTCTAGAGAGAAGGCTAGGCATCCATTGATGGCACCTTGCTTGGTTCCAGCACCCCCAAGATTCTTTTTCATGGCGATCAGTGATCATTCCTAATTTAATCGATGTTGGAACGTTTCCCGATTAGATCGATGAGGGGTAGAGGAAGTCTCCTTAGAAGCCCCAGGATTTCTTTGCCGGTTGTCAATGACCCGACACAAGTCATTGATCGGATGACCTTAGACCAGTGAGGTCCAATGGAAGTTATTTGCCCGATTGTCATCCCGGGAAGCCTTGTTCCTAGGGTTATGCCTCTCTGGGTCCCACGCATCTCAAGACGGGGGATTGTTTGGTTTGTCCCAATAAGCAATATTTTCGACCAGGGCCCCGAGAGTTCTCAACTTGGATGATGATCTCCTTTGTTAAGTCGACCGCTGAGTTCACACAATCCTTACCAGTTAGGGTAGCTAGATCCATGATTGGAGGGCCTTTTGTAGAAGGAGGATCCTCTTAGTAGTTGCGGATTTGAAGTGGTTAGCTCCTATTGATAATCAGGAGACTATATGACTAGGGCCCAATAAGGAGAGGAGATGGGGTGCCTGCCTGAGACTGACCATTACTTGCCACCAGGACCGTTTACAGGATCTTCATCACCCCTATCTTTGATAGCAAAAACTTCTCGGGGGTAATCTCTTCCAGAGGAGGTGTCCAGATCCATCATAGATGCTTCATAGGATTGTTCCTAATCCTATGAATTGCGGGGATAGATTTTGTCTTGCTGTGAATTGGACATTCACAGTTATCTTGGCTGCTGAGTGGTTCGAACTTGATACCGTAATATTTGGCACATTGATCCATGAATCGACATACCACATCACTTGAATCATCGCCAGAAAGTTCATCGCCGAAATCCACCCGATCGATCACCAGTTCGTCGGGAAGAGAGGTAAAGTTGTTGTAGAACCCCTCATCCAAAAAACTAGTTTTTAATGAAGCTTTGGGTGATGTTGATGGCATGTTTGTATAGACTCTTCAACACCATTTTTTCATGAGTATGGTGCCAGCTGTTGACGATTTATGAATCGCCGATCTGACGAACTTGTCAAAGAATTAGGGGATTCTTTGAGTAGATGAATCACAAGGGAAATACACAGGGGTTTTTAGATAGGTTCGGGTCTCCTGACGGATAATAGCCCTCTGTCTTATTTCTCTTGTATTGATCTGAGGCTGTTACAAGGGGTTTTAGCTATCCTAGATGGATCTAAACATAGTCGGTGACTTCTTCCTTGACTTATGTTTTCTTGTATGGGCTTGTCTCTTCCTACCTCGCTTGTCCTCCACAGGGTCCCTTGGCTCTGTATATCTATGGGGCGTCGTATGTTCTTTGGACTCATCCTTCCTATATTTGGAGATAACCTTCCCTGATACAGGATGCCTTGGGTATCTACGGGTGGTTTTCTTTCTTCCAGTAATCCCCCTCCTGAAGATAAAGATATGCCCCGACAATTACAGGACACCTGAAAGGACACTGATGTCGCCTAGAGGGGGTGGATAGGCGTTCCTACAAAATTAAAACTTCACAGTGGATTATACAGAATTTGAAACTTTCGGCCTTATTTGGAATTTCAAACTTTGAAGTGGATTATACAGAATTCAAAACTTCCGAGTTCAATCCAGAACTTCCTGATTTAGCTCAGAACTTCCTACTATACAAAGCAAAAAGAGATTTAGTTACACCTAATGAGTTTTAGCTCAAACCAAATGAAGTCGTGTGTTCCAAATGATAATACCAAGCAGATCCATGGAGCACCTACAGTCAATTTCACATGAGCATGTAGATTGAGCAAATAGGCACAAATAGAAAGCAAGAACTCAAGAACAATCAAACCAAGAGAGAAGACACACAATTTGTTTCCAGAAATTCGGACACTTGCATTTAAGGTTCCTACGTCTCCATTGAGGGGCTTAGTCACACTTGGGCCGAGTCTCTTTTAGCCCTTTTCCTCACCAAGCGACCACTGAGACCAAGCATTCACTCTTGATTTCTTCCTTGCGGAAGCGAAATTGATGCCTTCACAAACTTCCCGCAGCACACCACAAGCTTGAGTGTTCTCTGGCGATGCTTAGCTGTCTAGAGGATTGAATCCCCAAAGGTAACAAACACAATCGAATATTTGCTTGCTATGAACTCAAGTGCTCAAAGATGAAGTTTAACTCACTTGCACTCAATCTTTTAATCTCTCAATCCAACTCACTTCTCTTCTCAAAACTCACACTAAATTGGAGAGGGGAGAGCTCAAATGGCTTTGGTTTTGAGTATTTTCGTGGGGAGCACCAGCAGCAGCATTCTCAAAGGAGCGGGGTGAGGGGGTATTTCGCCAGCCCAGAAAACCTAGCCGTTAGAGCCAACAGTCAGTACTATCTAGAACTTCCGGATTTAACTAGAACTTTTGGATTACTCGAGTTAGACCCACCCAAGGACCTCTATCCGGATCAAGATCGAAACCCGCAAACTGACCACACAGAATTCGGAACTTTCGGGTTCAATCCAAAACTTTTGGATTGAAACTTCAAACCACGAAAGAGAACCCCAAACCGGAAGTTTACGACCAACCTGGAAATTCCTAGTTCACCCTGAACTTCCAGGTTGAAGCGTGCAACACCCTAAATTTCAAATTTTTGCAATAGTTTTAAATTTTGTTAGAAGTTAATAGGAGTTGCAATTTTGTTCAATAGAAGAAATTAATTTCTAAATTTAAATTTGACATAGGTTATATAAGTTTTATGCATTCATGCTGTCATAGTTGCAATAGGTTTTTATGAGTGGAAAAATGTTTGCAAAATGTCGCTAGCAAGCGCTCGTTTAAATCACTTTTGAAAATGGTTCAAAATCTTAAAAGAAAAGAAATTTTCTAATTCCTAAAGCCTTCCCGGGCCAAAACTCCCTCAAACCCGGCCCAAAAACCACCTTCTCTCCCTCCCCTTTTCCCTCGGACCAACCTTTTCTCCCGTTCTCCTCCCCCTTTCCGCTGGGCCTATCCCGTTTACCGGCCAGACAGCCTGTCCCACCCGCGCCCGAGCCGCCTCGTCCCGCCCCACTCTGTCCTGTGGGCCCGTCTCAAGCCCAACGGAGCTGCTGAGCCACCGGATCGAGCCGTCGGCTCCCCTTCTTCCTCCTCCAATCACGTCATTCCCCTCCGCCGTCTGCCGCCGATCTGTCGCCTCCCCGTGCTCCCTTTCCATCCAAAAAAGGCCAGATCCGAAGCTTTAACCCTCCATAAACCTTCCCCACCGTTTTCTCCTCTCAATTGCTCGATTCAATGAGGGAAACAGATGCCTTAATGGCCATTAGCGCTGGCCGTTATCTCTCCGTGCGCCCCAGCCGTTCCGATCGCCCTCGTGCCCATTTAAGCCATCATTCACCTCCACGGAGAGGTTCTGCATCTTTTCCACTCTCTCTCAACTCATCGCCAAGCCCATAGCACTATCGCCACCTGTGTCTTCTCCGGCTCCAATGAGGTTGCTCCACCGCTGCCGCCTTTCTTAGCATTTGCGCTATCTCCAACCGATTTAACTCCCTCTTTGGAACCATAGGTCCCTCCGGAGTCTACCCTGGGGCACGTCATCGTCTTTCGGCAACCAGAGCCCCCAATCCAATGCACTTCGACCGCCTCCACAATCCAACACACTTCTACCTGCTCAGGTCGCCCAGCCTCCTCGCCATTTCCTTCTCTCTCTCTCTCTCTCTCTCTCCCGCCGTTCATCGGTGAGAACCGTGGACCCTAGCGTCAGTTTGGTTCAACTCCGGCGACCTCCCGCTGTCAGCCATGGTGGCACCGCTCTGTCTCGAGTTGATGCCAGCCCCCTTCACCTCGCGTTGGATCTCAGCCGTAGGATCTGGCGCATGCGGCTGAGATTAGATCCCTCTCATACCCCTTCATTTTATGAGTTCGGTCCACCATGGACCAGTGGACCAGCCCTAAGGTCCACGGGTCCATGGGCATTTTCCACTGGTTTTCCAATACAAAATTAAATTGGTTTTAATTTATGATGTCATAATCAGATTTTTCTTAATGAAATCAATTTGGTTTATTCTAGAAAATCAAGTAAATTTGTAGTTTAGCCCCGGAAACTTCAAAAGCTCAATACTTTTCGCTCGTAGCTCTGTTTTGGGTGATTTTCACACTCAAATGTTTGTAGCGACGTGTATAATCTTTTTATTGGGTTTTTAACCTAGTTTTTGTACTGCATAGTGTACTGTTCTTAGTAGTTTCCTTTGTGTATTTTTTTTCGGTTTGTCGATTAGGAGGTGAGCAGTTCGGGAACCTTCAAGATCAAGCTTTTGAAGACTTTGAGAAACCCTCCGCTGAAGGCAGGTGCCCTTGAACATCTTGCTCCTGTTTTAGGATTCATGTGTAGTTATTTATCCATCTTAGCATGCTTGTCGAATTGGAATCCCATATTAGGGTTTACTAGTTTTTGTATGATTATTCCTTGTCATCGTTGTTCAGTCATGGTTAATAATGGGTAGATATGCTAGTGTTGTCATAGTTGAGGAAATATTAATCTTGACTAATAATTATGCAACAAGAATCAGGTATGTTAATTTTGTAGCAACATGGTATAGGGATCCTAATGGAATGTTTGTATGATGATGGCACGGGAATGCACGTGTGCAGGTAATGCACAGTTGGTTTATGGTTGTTCTTGTGTGGGATCCTAAGGACCGGTTCTTGAAGTATATAACCTGGCTAAACCGTACAACCACGAGGCTTATATGGGTATAGCCTGGCCAACGAATTAGCCACCCCTCCGGTTCTGTGGGCACCAATGGGCGGTTGAGTGGCACAAGAGGAGGCTTCTGCAACGATAGAATCGTCTGTTAGCGGTGAAACCTTAGTGGGTGCCAACGGATCGGCATGGGCTTTGTAAAGGCCTTGTAGTGAGACCCCGACTCCACACGCCAGAAGTGTAAAGCAACACAGGAATGATGACTCGTGGGGAAAGCTGTGCAAACTCTGCAGAGTATCAAACTGATCAGATCAGCCGTGGTCACTGTCAAGAGTGGCTTGGAATTCTTCATGATTAGATGGGATCAGGGCTTACTATGGTTCGTTGGGTAGCTGGGTAATGGAATTACCAGGTGAATTTTGGTAGTCGGATGAAATCCGAGGAGTCAATCCTTTTGTTATAGTGGTGTCTTCACACTTAGTAATTGACAATCTTATATCTTTAGTCACTTAATCTTTGCAAGTGACTTAGCCTTCACACTTAATGTTAATCTTTTTGATCTTCTCCTTCATCTCATGAGAATCACCTAGAGCTCATTGATCTTGATGCATCTTTCTTGATCTTCATTGCAATCCTCAATGAATCCATACTCTATCAATCATGCATACCTTATGGAACAACCCACCCCCACTACTTTATCAATCATGCATCACGAGTTCATAGGTATTATCATTAATTACCAAAACCACATTAAGGGGATGGATGCACTTTCAACATCCTCGGTACTGAGATATGGTAACTATCCATTATTCATCATCATCCGAGTAGTCGTCGTGATGCTCGGCCCCACCTCCTCCTCAACAAGCTGTGTTGCGCACAAGCGCTTTAAGAAGTTCTATTTGAGCTTGATAGTTTTTTTCAATACTCAAGAGAACTTCCACCATGGTTTGTAGTGGGGGTGGGTTAGGTCCACTTGAGCCTTCGTGAATGTCATCCCCGAGCTATTGTAGGTCCTCATCGTATCGTCAAAAACCATAGTTAGTGATGATAAGGCCTTCAAGAGATAGATAAAAACAAGGAGGAATATTTGGACAACAAGGAGGGGATAAAATTTTGACATGAATGCGGTTGGGCACTTGATACACCCTTGAAATGCACATGAATGCATTGGATGAATCATAGGAATGCATATGATCACTACCTATCTACACTTTGCTTCTCGGTTTCATTCACTTCCTAAATAAACATAGGGCATCCTCATTCATCATAGGCATCATATAATCATCAAATACATCACCCTTCATGCAAGAAAAATAAAAAACATTCGCACGAGCAATGCTCGCGTAACTCGACGCACAAGTGACGTTTTGTGGATATCTGGATGAAAGGAAACCACCTGTAGAAGCCCAAGGTATCTTATAAATAGGAAAGTTTATCTCCAAAAATGGAAGGAATACACCAAAAGACGTACAAAACCCCCATATTATAAGGAGCCTGGGCCCCTATGGAGGAAAGATCCATTAGAAGCGAATACAAGCCATTACAATCAGAGCAAGTCGAGTAAGGAAGTCATTGTCTAGGTTTAGATTCATCTAGGCTAGCCAAACACTGCCCTTGTAACAGGCTTTGTTCAATATAAGACAAACATGACATAGGGTTATTATCCTATGGGAGGCCCAGACCTATATAAAAACCCTTCTGTGTTTTCCTATGATTTGTCTACTCGAAGCATCCCTAATCTATTCTACAAATTTGTAAGATTGGTGTTTCACAAATCGTTGATAGCTTGTGCCATCTACAGGGATCATGACAATAGGTGTTGAAGATTCTACATAGAACATGCCACCGACATCGAAGGCTGGTTTTTTAGATGAGAGGTTCTACGACAACTTTACCCCTCCTACCGACGAGCAAGTGATCGATCAGGTGGACTTCGGAGAGGAACTCTCTAGCGATGACTCCAGCGATGAGGTAAGTCAATTTATTGATCAGTGCACCAAGGATTACGGCATCAAGTTCAATCCACTCGGCTGCCAAGATGATGGTGAATGCCATATTCACCAAAAGCCGAGATCCTCCCCCATATCAATCTAACGAGAAATCCATGATGAATTGGACACTTCCTATAGTGGAGGTTACCCCCGAGAAGTCTTCACTATCAGAGACAAGGCTGACGGTCTGGGCAATCATGATGAGAATCCTACAAATGGACAGGGTCCTTGGCTCCTGGTATGGGTGATGGTCAGCACTAGATGAGCACACATACCCAGATCCTTAACAGAGCACTGGTTTTACCATCTCCCCACCATTAGAAGGAGGCTAAATGCTTCAATTCTGTGACCACTGAAAGAGGCCCTCATGCATCTGCTGACTACAAATCTGGTAACCGTAGCCAGTAATGACTGGATGAACTCGGTGATAGACTTAACAAAAGAGGTCATCATCCAAGCTAAAAATTCTCACCATGCCCTAGCCAGAAATAGTGCTAATAGGGGCAGGTCACGTAATCCCCCATCACAAGACATATCAGACTTGAAGAGGTATAACCCTCGAAACAAGGCTTCCTAGGATGACAACCGGCCGAAGAACCACCTTCGAGCATCACCAATCAAAGATAATCCGATCAATAATTTATATGAGGTAATCAACGGCTGGCAGAGATGACCAAGGGCCTCCGTGGAGGCACCATTCACCCCTCGACAATCCAATTGGGAGACATGTCAATGCCAATGAAATCGAGACCGATCTCTGACCCCGTGGGTACAATGCCCAGGGTTGCTAGAACAAAGCAGGGAGCCATCCACGGATGTCTGTCCTTCTCTCTAGATTTATGGAATGTAAGCTGGCCAGTAAGGTTTTGTCCTAGGATAATAGGGAAATATAACAGAAGTATGAATGTCATTAAATTTCTCTAGATCTAAAGCACGACCATCCAAGCAGCTAGTGGGGACAAAAAGGTAATGGCGAATTACCTCCCAATAATGCATGAAGGGGCAACCAGAACATAGATGGCCATCTTACAGCCAGGAACTCTCTACTCGTGGGAGCAACTTTGCGACATATTCCAAGATAACTTCCATGGTACATACATTCAGCCTGGCATGAAGAAATAACTCTACCATTATGAGCAAACCGTGAATGAAACCTTGCGCGAGTTTAGTGCCACTTCAATAATATCCAGAACAACATCCCCAAGATCAGTGTGAGAAACCAAGTTGAAATGTGTCTTGGTTTATTTTGGATTGCATGAACATGTATATGTGATGTAATTGCGATCATGGCTAAGAAAAGTTACGGAGAGAAATGGAGTTGGCATTTTTATCTCTAAGTCTAGGAAAATTGCATATGCCGGATGGCCTGGCGCTGGGCAATTTGTACACTCCAGATCGTCCAGCGCTCAGGAAGACTTCGCGTTGGAGAATTTCAGCTCAGAAGAAAAAGTTGAAGTACATGTCAGATGATCCGATGATGAAGTGAAGAGAACACTGGACTATTTCTTGTGGAGATATTGCAAAATGGGTTCTGGAAAGAATGTACACGCCGAATGATTTGGCGATGGGAATATGTACATGCCAGAGTAGTTCATCCGAGAGGCAAAGATTAAAGTTTACACCGGATGGTCTGACGATGGAGTGATGTGAACGACGGAGCTTTTCTTGCAAAGAGGTTGCAAACTGGATCTGGTGGACTTGTACTCGCCAGATAGTTTGGCTTTCAAAGGGAAGGACCTTAAGTGGGAAGGACCTTACATAGTAAAGGACCAAGCACCTTAAGTGGGAAGGACCTTACAAGTTATCGCCTAAGTGGGAAGGACCTTACATAGTAGTTGAAGTCACTCAACCTGGATCAGCACGGCTATCTACTCCAAACTGCGAGATACTCGAGCACTTGTGGAACATCGACCAACTCCAAAAGTTCTATTCATAGAAAAGGTAGGTTATAGGTAAGTCGATTACATTCAATTCGATTAGCTACTTGATTACATAATCTTTCCCTTTCCTCTAATCCGTATGGCTAGTAAAAAATTAGCAGAAAGGATCCGCCTAGCTCTGGCAAATAGTGAAGATCCACCACCTCCAAAAGTTTGGAAGCGTATGGACCCTCATTTGCCCTTGAACGAGTCAATGAACCTTTTATACTCCTCCCTCGAGAGGTAGTTAATAACTCCAGGAATCAGCCGCTGACCAGCATAAGGGCTAGGAAAAGTGACCGAGGAAGACCCTGCTGGAGCTGCTAACCGGCGTGGGTGATGCCGAGTGGTCTTCTGCCTGGCGCGAAGGAGATCTAGCGGTTGTCAACGGAGAAGGCGATCATGCCTCCTTCACCGGCAATGACTCAGGGGCTCCACCGTCAAAGACCTCGATGGCGGCTTGGTCCATTTTCCGGTCAAGATCACCACCATCCTCATTCCTCTCTGGTGCAGAGCGCTGCTATCGGTGGATGAACACCGCAAGCGGGGATCCTGAGGGACCCCCTTTGAGATTCGGCCAGGGGGCTGATTCTAGATCTATCTCGTACGTGGGGTCAATGCGAATGTATGGGATCTAGGCATGACGAATGATCGTCAGCTAGTAGGAGTAAATGCACAAGCGATTCAGACAGGTTCGGGCCGCACGAATCGTAATACCCTACTCCTGTGTGTCTGATGTATTATTAATGCTCTTAGAATGCCTTTCTCTAGATCTCTATGTTACAAGGTTTTTTGTCTATGTATCAAGTCTTGAGCTTCGGTCTTCAAGTGTTGGTCTCTTGAAACTTGTTCAACCTAGCCTCGCTTCAACCTATCTTTCAACGATGTACTCCCCTCCCCCCCCCCCCCCTTTATCCTATCAGCGGGAGGCTCAGCATGCCCAGATCGGGGGCACAAGTTTCTGTAAGCTATAAATGGAAAGCAACCATTATGGGTCTACAGTTTGATGTTATAGGGGTTGAAAATGCGCCCTTCGGTCGGTCCCGTTGGTCATTACTCCCCAACTTTAGCAGGTGCAGGGGGCCAACCGATCAGCCACTGAATATCCCCGCATGCCCGACCAGTCAGAGTAGATCTGACACGGTCTAACGCAGTAGGGCGACAGGCAATACACCTTGAGCCCATCGACGATATCCTCAAGCCATCTTCCTTTATGGGCCCCGCAGGGTGACGTGCGATGGGACCCGTCGCATTAATTGTCTCCACGCTTTCCTACAAGGCGGTGGCAGGGATTGACGTACTCAGTACGACAGGCGTGGGGGGAAGTGGTTGGATGTAACCGGCCACGCTCCCCCTTAAATGCAGCATCGGGCTTCCCACCGATTGACACCTCACCGTGGAGCCCTTACGGCATCCACCGGTAAGGAGCTTCTCAGGTCCTCGGGGAACTCTGGATACTTGGGGAACAACTATTTTTGGCCCCGAGCACCCCCTTCCGGATCTGTCTCTTCTCGGGTCCTCGGGGAACTCTGGGTACTCGAGGACCAACTGTTCTTGGCTCCGAGCACCCCCTCCCGGACTTGGTTCTTCTCAGATCCTCGGGGAACTCTAGGTACTCGGGGACCAACTGTTCTTGGCCCCGAGCACCCCCTCCTGGGTCTGGCTTTTCTCGGGCCCTCGGGGAGATGGTCCCCGAGGGATGGCGCCTCGTGGAACTATGCTGTCCTGGCCTCGGAACTTGGGAACCCCCGGTTTCCATATCACCGACAGCTGCGCTGAAGCATAGGTCTTGATGCAATGGCATAGCGTTTGGACTGCCGTGCAATCCTCTCTGCAGAGGCATCGTCCCTGGGAAGGATGTTTTCTTTCAAGTACCCTCGGATCTCGTCGATCCACGAGGATTCTTGAGGACTACCGGTAAGCGCAGCGCACTTGCCAGGTGGCGGCACCCTGACGGGACCTCCCACTGAGGGTGCGGCCTGGGTCCTCCCGACTGAGCTCGAGGGTTCCCCTTCATCCTGGTCGGCAGGCAGGACGGATGGCCGTGTGAGCCTTTCTTCAAAGGTTCCGACCGGGACGAGCGCCTGGGCGGAGGCCAGGCGGGAGAGGTCATCGGCCAGAGCTTTGTCGTGGCAAGGTATATGCTGCAGCTCCAGGCCATCGAAGTGCCGCTCCAGCCTCCTGACTTCCGCCACGTACGCCGCCATCTACGGGTCCGCGCACTGGTATTCCTTTAATACTTGGTTGACCACCAGTTGGGAGTCACCCTTGACAAGCAGCCGCTGAATCCCGAGACTCACCGCTGCTCAGAGTCCAGCGATGAGGCCCTCGTATTCTGCCATATTTTTTGTTGCTCGGAAATGCAACTGCAAGACATACTGGAGTTCTTCACCTGTCAGGGAGGTGAGCACCACTCCAGCCCCCGCGCCTTTCAGCGTGATGGAGCCGTCAAAGTGCATGACCCAATACCTGGGTCTACTTGCCTGGGGTACGCGAACAACTCTTCATTGTCTATCTCAGGGACCGGCGTCCACTCCGCCACGAAGTCGGACATAGCCTGGCTTTTGATCGCGTGGCGGCGGACGAAGTGCAGATCGAATTCCGCAAGCTTGACCGCCCACTTGATGATACGCCCAGTACCTTCTCAGTTCTGCAGGATCGGTCCCAATGGGTATGTGGTTACCACCGAGACCTTGTGCGCTAGGAAGTAGTGGCGTAGCTTCCTGGAGGCGATCAGCACTGCATAGCGCATCTTCTGTGCTTGGGGGTATCTTGTCTTGCCGTCTCGGAGAACTTCACTGATGAAGTACACCGGTCGCTGTATCTGGCGGGCCCCAACTGCAGCCTCGCCGGAGGACTTGTCACAGCCCCTGAGCTCGACGCAATGGTCGGGGCCTGCCGAGGTCCCAGGCTCGACCCCGTGGTCGGGGCCGGTCCCGAGTCCTGGAGACTACTCAGGGGCGGCCGGGAGCTTGGACCCAACACCCTGACCCGAGCACTCATCACGCTCCACCACCAGTACCATGCTCATGACCTGAGGAGTGGCCGAGATGTAGACCAATAAAGGTTCGCCCTCGGCGGGGGCCACCAATATGGGTGGTGAGGTGAGATATTTCTTCAAGCCTTGGAAGGGCTGCTCGGCCTCCAGTGTCCAGTCGAAATGACCGGTCTTCTTCAGCAATTTGAAGAGCGGGAGCCCCTGCTCCCCGAGCTTGGAGATGAAACGCCCCAAGGCCGCCATGCACCCGGCGAGGCATTGTACCTCTTTGAGCCGAGCCGGGGGACGCATCTGCTCGATGGCCCAGATCTTCTGGGGATTGGCCTCGATTCCGCGATTGGAAACCAAGAAGCCGAGAAGCTTGCCCGCGCGTACCCCGAATACACACTTCTCGGGGTTGAGCTTTAGGCGTATGGTGCAGAGACTATTGAAGGTCTCAGCCAAGTCTTCCAACAAGGTGGTCCGTTCTCGGGACTTGACCACGATATCATCGACATAAGCTTTGATGTTGTGACCAACCTGCGTGTTAAGGGTAATGCGCACGGCCAGCTGAAATGAAGATCCAGTATTGTGCAAACCAAAAGGCATAGACACATAGCAATAAGTCCCCACTGGGGAAATAAAAGATGTTTTTTCTTCATCCTGCCTGGCCATGCAAATTTGGTGATAACCCGAATTTGCATTAAGAAAACTCAAAAGATCACACCCCGCAGTGGAATCGACTATCTGGTCTATGCGGGGTTAAGGTCAGTGTAGTCGACGCACATCCTGAGCTTTCCGTTGGCCATCAGGACGACGATGGGGTTTGCTAGCCACTTTGGGTGGAGGACTTCTCGGATGAAGCCGGCGTCAAGGAGCTTGTTGACTTGCTCCCGGATGAACTCCTGGCGCTCAAGCGCCTGCCGACGAATCTTCTGCCTCGCCGGCCATGCGTCTGGGCGCACAACAAGGTGGTGCTCAATCACCTCCCTAAGGATCCTAGGCATATCTGACTGCTGCCATGCAAACACGTCAGCATTAGCCTGGAGGAAGGTGACGAGCGCGCTTTCCTAGTTGTCGCCCAGGTCACCACCGATTCGGGTGACCTGAGACGGGTCTTCACCCACTGCAACCTACTTCGTGGGGATGGAGGCGTCGGCGGCTAGTTGGGGTTTGGATGAAGAGGGTCCCGGGCCCCCTGAGTGTCCTTCGACCTCGGCTTGAGCGGAGACCAAGGCCAAGTATAGCTGCTCGGCGTAGAAAATGGCGCTGCCGATTTCGGCTGGCACGGAGATGAGGCTGACAAGGCCTGGCATCTTGACCGTGAGGTAGGCGTAGTGCGTCGCCACCATGAACTTGGCGAGCGCCGGGCGCCCGAGGATCCTGTTGTAGGGGAGAGGGACCTCTGTGACGTCGAAAACGACGTTCTCCATCCGGAAGTTGTCCCAACTCCCGAAGGTGACGGGCAGCTCGACTTGCCCGAGGGGTAGTGTGTGTCCCGGCGTCACCCCATAAAAGGGGAGGGACGACTTTAGGCGCTTTGGAGGGACCTGCAGCTTCTTGAATGCCTCATGGGACAGGAGGTTCAGGCCTGCACCGCCATCAGTCAGCACTCGGCTTCACATTGCAGATGGTGGGGGACACTACCAGAGGCAGTCGCCCCACCCCTGCAGTACTCGTGGGATGGTCCGCCTGACTGAAGGTGATCGGGGTCTCCGACCACTTGAGAGGCCTTGCGGCCGTAGTGCCCGGGGTTACCGAGCACACCTCACGCCGCATTGTTTTGATGCAGCGGTGAGAGGAGGGCGTGTACGCACCTCCGTCGATGAAGGCGATGGTGTGCTCGGGCTCTTGAAACCCGAGCTCTTCATTTTCGGGGGCGCCTTTGTCGTCGCCACCCTTGCGGCGCTCCTCGCACTCCTTCTGGCTCCGCTCCACGAGACCCTTGACCAACCGATACTCAGTGAGGTCGTGCTAGTCGGTTTGGTGGATTTCACACCATTTCCCCGCCTCAGGCCTCTCGGGAGGGGGATTTTTGTCGACAGCCGCCCGGTGTGCCAGTCTGTGGGCAGCGCCTTCTGCCGGCAGGACGGGGGCAACGTCGTGCTTCTTCCTCTTTTTCTTTTCCCACTAATCGGAGCGGGAAGGACCTGCTTTGTCGGCTGTGGGTTGCTCGGGGCGCGGGACGTGCCACGCCCGAGCTTCTGCCGCCTTGGCGCACTTGTCCGTGCCTAGCTTTTTGAGCATCCACTCGTCGCGGACGCCCTGCTGGAAGGCGACAATGATGGCGTGGGGGGTGATCCGCGGGATGGTGTTGCGGACCTAGCTGAAATGCTGTATGAATCACCTCAGCGTCTCCCCCTCCCGCTGCTTAACAGCATGGAGGTCTCACTCCAGGCCAGGACGCGTGAAAGTGCCCTGAAAATTAGCCACAAACTAGTGGCACAGATCATCCTAGGAGCAAATAGATCCTGGGGGTAAGTTCATAAGCCAAGAAGGCCACGTGGAAGTAGTTGGCCATCACCTTTTCATCCCGCCCACGGCTTGAACAGCAGTGGTGTAGATTTGGAGGAACTCGATGGGGTCAATGGACCCGTCGTACTTCTCCGGTAGTTCTGGTCGGAACTTCATGGGCCAGTTGACCCGGCGGAGCTCGCTGGTGAACGCACGGCAGCCCATGCTGTATCCCACGGCACCGGCCGTGCCCTTGGGGGTGAACGCCGGGGAACCCCGGCAGTCACGGATCGTCATAGAGGAAGCCTGGTCCTCTACCTCAGCCTCGCGCCGGGACTCCCGGTGGCGCTCGAGGGTGATACGCGCATCTTCGACGGCCCTCTGCTCATTGAGGTGCAAGAGGAGGTCCCGAACTCCCGTCGTGACCTGAGAGGCGGCACTCCATCTGGAGCCCCCCCCGGCCGGTTCTACCGCCACCCGAAGATGGTCCGGCTCTTGTTGCACCGTGGTGGGAGGTGGCACGACCAAGCCAACCACCTCCCGCAGCCAACGGCCCTCCGGTGTTTCCCTCGCTGCCGGGACAGGCGGGTGCCTAAGGAGTGCTTGCGCCGCAAGCAAGGCGCTCCCAGGGCTGGCGTCACCGAAGGTGAGTTTACGCCGTAACAGCACCCGGCGCTATCCAGATGCCGACCTTGCGGCAGGGAGGATTACCGCTTGCTATGGGTTTGGTGGCCCGCCTGCGGCGGCGGCGGCCCTGCTGGGCCCAGCGCCGTTGTCCCTGATGTAGGGAGGCACCGTACCGGCCGACTGCTGACGCTGCTGAGGCTCAGCAGGAGCAGGGGCCTCCTGGGCCACGTTTTCCATTTCTTCGCTCGAGTTCGAGCCAGTGCGCTGAAGACGATGTCCGCCCTCTATTTTTCCTGCAAAAAATGAGGTGGATTCAAGGATGAAATCCCCCTACCTGGCGCGCCAGCTGTCGGTGGAGGAACACCGCAAGTGGGGATCCTGAGGGACACCCTTTGAGACTCGGCCGGGGGGCTGATTCTGGATCTACCTCATACGTGGAATCAATGCGAATGTATGGGATCTAGGCGGGACAAATGATCATCAGCTAGTAGGAGTATATGCACAAGGGATTTAGACAGGTTTGGGCCGCACGGAGCGTAATATCCTACTCTTGTGTGTCTGATGTATTATTAATGCTCTTAGAATACCTTTCTCTGGATCTCTGTGTTACAAGATTTTTTGGTCTATCTATCAAGTCTTGAGCTTTGGTCTTCAAGTGCCAATCTCTCTGAACTTGTTCAACCGAGCCTCGCTTCAACCTGTCTTTCTACGAAGTGCTCCCCCCTTTTATCCTATCGGGGGGGAGGCTCGGCATGCCTAGATCGGGGGCACAAGTTTTCGTAAGCCATAAATGGAAAGCAACCATTATGGGTCTACAGTTTGATGTTACAGGGGTTAAAAATACGCCCTTCGGTCAGTCCCGTTGGTCATTACGCCCCAACTTTAGCAGGTGCAAGGGGGCCCACCGGCCAACCGCTGAATATCCCCATATGCCTGTCCGGTCAGAGTAGATCTGACACGGTCTGACGTAGCAGAGCGACAGGCGATACGCCTCGAGCCCATCGACGATATCCTCAAGCCGTGTTCCTTTATGGGCCCCACAGGGCGACGTGCGATGGTACCCGTCGCATTAATTGTCCCCACGCTTTCCTGCCAGGTGGTGGCAGAGACTGATGTACTCAGTACGACAGGCGTGGGGGGGAGTGGTTGGATGTGACCGGCCATGCTCCCCCTTAAATGCAGCATTGGGCTTCCCACCGATTGACACCTCATCGTGGAGCCCTTGCGGCGTCCACCGGCAAGGGGCTTCTCAAGTCCTTGGGGAACTCTAGGTACTTGAGGACCAACTATTCTTGGCCCCGAGCACACCCTCCGGGATCTGTCTCTTCTTGGATCCTCGGGGAACTCTGGGTACTCGGGGACCAACTGTTCTTGGCCCCGAGCACCTCCTCTCGGACTTGGTTCTTCTCGGGTCCTCGGAGAACTCTGGGTACTCGGGGATCAACTATTCTTGGCCCCGAGCATCCCCTCCCGGATCTGGCTTTTCTCGGACCCTCGGGGAGACGGTCCCCGAGGGATGGCACCATGTGGCACTGTGTTGTCTTGGCCTCGGGACTCGAGAATCCCCGGTTTCCATATCACCGATAGCTGCGCTGAAGCATAGGTCTTGATGCAATGGCGAATGCGCTGAGTGAGACGACAACGACGATCTACGGTTGATGCTTCTTCCCTATCCTTCTTAGGCTCACTACTCGAGTCCTCGTCATCGGAGGATGTGATGATGATGACCTCAGGAAGTACCATAGCGAGAGGCCTAGGGGAGAGGACTTCTTGGATTGTCTCAAGAGGCAGAGATGGAGTGGAGGCCATGGCTTCAAGCTCTACAAGTCCTAGGAGGCAATGGCAAAGGAAACAAAGGAGACAATGGATAAATGGCTCTGAGTCCCCTCTATTTACAGCGGGGCAAATGGATCGTACTGTGTAAACGTAGCCATCAAGATCCAAAACGATGGCATCGCCTTGGGCGTGTAGCACGTTTGGTGGAAGTCATGATGGCGTTATGACTTGTCTCATCTCTACAAAGAAGGATGGGCAGCCATTATGACGGGTCAGATCTATATTGTGATGAAAATGAGTACAAATGGGAGTGGGGTCTTTTTAATGCCCACCTACCCGACAATTTGAGTTTACTCGATAACCACATTGAAGTTAAAACCATAACGCTCGGGGGCTTGCATTCTCAAGTATTCAGTCGAAACGAGCTTTACTCTTCGACCGACTCAGTCATCGAGTACATAGTAGAGATGAGCTTTACTCTTCGTCCGACTAAGTCATCGAGTACATGGTCGAGAATGAGCTTTACTCTTCGACCGACTCCGTTATCGAGTACATGGTTAAGAGCGAGCTTTACTCTTTGATCAATTATGTTATCGAGTGCATAGTCAAGAACAAGTTCTATTCTTCGTCCGACTCCGTTATCGAGTACATAGTTGAGAGCTATAACACTGCTCTCCTATGAGTAACATGTGTGTCCTTTTCTACTCTCCGATCGAGTAATTTCTTCCTCGACCATAGAGTCAGGGGCTATATCGTAATACCATATTTCTTTTATACATTTTTTGCAAAATTTTATCTGACTCTGCTTCAATCATGTTAAATAGAACCAACGGAGGCATGTGTTTGATCGATGATGGACAACTATGCCTCAGGAGGCATAACGGCACAGAGATCGTCAAACATCTCATGCCTAATGGCCAAAAGGGTTCTGAAGTCCTAGATTGCCTTGCGTGTGCTCTCTATCGAATTCATGTTTGTATGCTGATCAAATGCGCAAATTGACAAAAGTTCGCAAAAAATTCAATATGCTCTTTCTTTTCCTAGATTTGTATTAGTCTTTTCCTCACTATTACAATTCTAGAGTACTCGAGGGCCGCGCATCTAATGGTTGATCTAGTTAAGATTTTAGGTGTTGACAGATGCGTAATTATATGGTCTTGAGAACGATGACAACATATCAGTTATTGCATCTACTTGTGCGAATCCTATTTCATCGACACGGAAATAGCTGACAAAAGCATAATATACTTGCAAGATTTTGTCTTGTTGTGTGCATTCTCAGATCATAAAATGTGTCTTACAAGTGCCAAAATAGGATGGACCATCAGTCCGAGGGACTCCCCTCACTATCGTCACTAGGCAGACTAAGCCTCAATGACTCGACAAAGGCTGGAACTACCGGCTGGACGCTTTCTACAAGTTTTGCAGCCTCCTCGCTAGTACAATTAAACCTGACTATCACCAATGAGGTATTGAGCACGGGGTTATAACTCTTGACGATGCCTAGCAACGTGGCGGCGCTTGCAGAAGCTGCTTGGGACATAAGGTCGAGGGTCTGCTCCTTCATCTCTTTAAGAGCCAGGACAACAGCATCGTTCTGAGTGATGGCAGCATCTCTTTCAGACATCATCGCCTTCTTTTTAGCTCGCGTAGTGTTCACTTGATTCCTGAGTCTCTCCCAATACTTAACGTCATCATCAATCTTCTTCATTATCTCAGCAAGAAGTTTTTCCTTGTTGCTACAGGAGGACTAGCCTAAAAAAGGTAAACCGAAAAGTAATTTTTGTTAGTCACTCAATAATCGAATCATTCACTTGTGATCAGGGACAGACTTATGTTCAATTTTCTCCCTCTTGGCTTCGAGCGTCTTGTGGTGGTTGGCCTCAGCAGTAGCTACCTGAGCGCCTATAACCTGGAGAAGACTCTTTATCGCTGCCCTAGAGTCGTTGGATGGGATTGATATTAAAGTTTCATTTCCCTTGAGCTACGGGTCTTCTTTGGGCGTGCTCAAGGCAAGATCTCTAATTGGAGCTGAGGCTGAGTCAAACCAGGGAAGTTAGCCCTGGATGACTGGTCGAGACGCTAGCAGCCTTGGTTTATGCCTCAGTCAATAGTCTGCAATCTACAGAATAAGGGAAGAGGAAAAGAAAAGACTACTAGTCGACCAGTCGAGATTAGGATCCAGGACAAACCTCTTTGAAATCGGAAAGTGCGAAATGATGCTTGAATTCAGCCTTTTTGTGGTCACCTTCTTCGTTCTTGGTCTGGCAGGCAGATCCGGTAGAGGAGTTACACATGAACCAAGCAAAGCCAAGGCATCAGTAGCCTGCAAAGAATCAGATGATAAGAATTCATTATTGAATGAAAGTATGACCAACTAAAGAGCGATAATTCGACTAAAATTACCTCTCTAGTCGAGTCATCAGGCATGACGGTCCCTCAAGTTGGCGATTGCGAGGACGCGCCAGACATCCCCTAAAAAAGCCACCTATGCAAATTTGTCATTAGTAGAATGACCAAAAGAAATCGGTAACTCGAGAGAGTTACCTTTTCGGCCGGGTCATCGAGAGTGGCGGTTGCTCGAGGAGATGATTGGGCGGGTACATTCATCATTCCCTAACAAAAGGCCACTCATCCAAACCGAATGCATTCAAGTATCCACTTGATAATTTGAAAGGAAATAAGAAATTTGATCAGCATACCTGAGGGCTCATTCGCTTGCGCTCGAGAGGGCTCGGAATAGGCAGCAGGTGAGAACATGGGGACGATCTCTTCGATTGAAGAGACCCCTCGGCCTCCTCATTGGTTGATCCTTTCCCCTTGTTGACGGCATCGGCAGAAGAAGCACCGTCGAGATCAAAGACCTTGTTCAAAAGGATATGTTCTTGGCAGAAGACTAGAGCCTGTAGTCATACAGATAAGTCAAATCAAGTAGACAATAACTGGTCCTACTTTTCCATTAACATAATCCTTACTCTGGTCAAGGATTTGCTAAGGACTAAGGCAGAATGCCACACTCCGGTGTGCCAGAAGAGAAAAGCTTGTTCAACCAGGCAGTGACATCCTGTGTAGGCAGGGCTGAAAAAGAAAAGAAATGTTACTCGACAAAGCTTGAAGATCATAGCAAAAAGAAAAGGGCAAAGTGCTAACTAAGCCTTACATCTGGCTATATCCCTAGAAGCATCCTCATCCCCACTGTATTCTCAAGCCAGGCGCGTTTGCGCCTTCAAGGGACTCAGTCTCTTACTAATAAAGTCTCTGGCCACATGCCACCCAGTTAGGCCAAATTGCCTCAGCATGCCAATCCTATTGGGGATCTAGGTGGTGTGGTCGGACTCTCAGTGCTCTTGTGTCTAAGGAAGATTTTGGACGGGAAAAAGACCTCTGTACACTAAAGAAAAACCATTCAGGTCAGGATTGGAAACGTAAAACCAAAGCTTTTTCCAATCCTTTGACCAAGAGGAGGTTAGGGGAACCAAGATATAGGAGTTTTTCATTCCACTCCTCAACTGGAAACCACACCCCCCGACACATTTATTCTCAATAATCCTCTTCAGTTTATAAAAATAATGAAAAACATTCAAACTTGGCTCGATGCGTAGGGAAGCCTCACAAAGATGAACAAAAACATTCAACGTGGTAACGGAGTTTGGGTTCAGGTGGTGGAGTTCAATTTAATATTGATCGAGCACATTGAGAAGAAACTTGGAAGGAGGGATGTTGTCGAGGGTAAATCCCTGACAATGATTCCGGGGTATACTGGGCAGTAGGCGCGTGGACGGTGTTTCAGGAAACTGGTGTGTGTGTGTCCGGTAGACTGGGGGACATAAGGAGTTATAAAGGTTGGGTCTCCCAAAGGATAATAGCCCTATGTCCTGTGTGTTATGAAGGATCTCAGTTGATTATAGCTGATGTTTTTTGCTAGTTCCCTGCCCCTCCTCTAGGAACGAGGCCCTCGTCCCTTTATATAGTAGGAGGAGGAGCACTTACATGTGGGTCCAAACAGAAAGGCCTCTTCTCATCCTAATATCTAATCCAAACCATCATTACAGAGGACCTGGCGTGTCCACTTGCTCTGAGGGCACCATGCGTTTGGATGCAATGCGTTTTAATGCCACGCGACGGGGCAAGGTCCTTTTTGTGCTGACTCCATCCACTTGCCTGGTCGGGTTGCTGTTGACATCCCATCCGCCGTGCGCCACAGTTTGGGCCTACAAAGTTCTACCCCGCAGCAGTTAATGCTACGGGACGGGATAGTGCCTTTTTGCATCGACCCCGTCCACTTGCTTGTTCGGGCTACTGACAACGTCCTATCCGCCATGTGCCGCCGTGCCGACCTCCAAATTTCTATCCCGTAGCATTTAATGCTATGGGACGGGACAGTGCTCTTCAGCGCCAACGCCGTTCACTTGCCTGGTTAGGCTCCTGACAACGTCCCATCTACCATGTGCTGCCGCATGTAATGCTACAGGATGGGACAATGCCTAACTGCGCCGTCCATGACTTCGTCGTCTGGTGTTGGTGTCAGGGGAAAGAAAACACTTGAGTGGATATTAGTGACTGTGCTCTAGATAGGTTGCATCAAATCTGGCCCTGCGATAGCGGGGCTAGTCGTCGATGTAAGCGACCAATAGGGAGACTGGTCAGGCGGGTGTTAGATTGGTTGTTGTGGTCGCATGATCGACCAGACTTTGGGGCGTATACTGCTCCAGTTGTTAGGTCCCATGCGGAGCCTGTTAGTCAGGGTACCCCTTTACTTAATACACCGATAGTAGCCTCCAAGTCTCCCTATGACTGAGGTTTGACCTGGTTGTGCCACTTGGGTCCTGGGTAGACGTAGTCCACCCAGGGAGTGGTCATTTGATGTCATCAGTTCCTAAAGCTTGAGTCTGAATTTCAGGTCATGTGGGGTGGCTTAAGTGTCCTAAGAGAGAGAGAGAGAGAGAGAGAGAGAGAGAACAAGGGGGACGAGAGGAGAGACGTTGATTGTTTCTGGACCTGAAGGACTCTTGGCTCCATCAGTGCGCCCCCTCAGGTTTCGAGTGTTTTGAATGCCGCGTCGGTGTGGGTGCCGCTGTGGGTTTTTAAAGACAAGTGTTTGATGACCTTATAATGCATCCCCTTGCCTCACCTCCTCCCTTCAGGTCTTCCAGTGCCTAGAGCCCATCCTTTTCTATCTATGTCTTTCGCTCCGCTCCGTAGTGTAGGCAGACTCTCAGGCCATGGTGTACTCCCTTCCTTCATCGCCGGAGCGGTCGATGATCTTGGATGACTTGGCGGAGGTGGAGCTACCTCTGTGATGCAGGAGAGTTGCCCGATCTTCTCGTCGTAGAATCGTGGGGGATAACTTGACCCGTGCAACCTGACGAACCGATGGCACCAACCACTGCTTGAGCAGCAACCTATGACAAAAGAATTCGCCCAACCACACGATTCGGTCTTTGTCTACTTGACCACGGGAAGTAGACGCTGTTGCAGCTGCAAATCCAAAGGAATACACAAGAACAACAGATATAACTAGCAAATCTCTCAATCTCCAAGGGGGTGGCTGCTGCACACTCAAACCTTAGAGACAAGAAATGGCTGCTGCTAGTTCAAATTCGTGGTGCACCCTAGAAGGGAGGTTACAGGTGGGTATATATAGTGAGGGCAACCCCTGCCCTTAGTTCTACATGGGCTGGACTTGGCCCAACAATAAAAACAACAGCCCATGTGCAGTTTGCTTCATAAAAGGCTGAAAGACTCTAATTGTTTTCAAACATAACATACAAACCAACCAAAATGGTGTGGCCCAAAAGGAGTCATGTAGGACCATCTCGCCTTGCCTTGTCGGGTTCTAGAGTAGTCTTGGCTTGTCAGGTTCCCAAGTAGTCAAAGGCGAAGCCTGACTTGTCGATGAGCACACCAGCACTGGTCGGCATGACTGGTCGAGGAGGTCGTTGGACTGGTGGAGAATGGTCGAGAAGGTGGTCGGACTGGTCGAGGAGGTGGTCGTGTCCATGGTAGCGCTATGTCCTCATCAAATGCACAACCAAGCAGTTATGGACAGTAGCGTCACCACACATGTCCAGCTCATCCTTATTCTCCCATGTGACATGTGATTCAAACCTGAGAACAAGCAATGTATTCCCATTAGGTAGTAAACAATTCTCACTAAAAGTATGATTGCAATCATTAAGGAACAGATTCACCTCTTGTTGCATTTGTTTCAATCGAGCTCTTGTCATAGGACCTTTATTGGCATCAACAGTTTGTGAGGGACTTGTAGCGTCAACCAAGTCTGCCCCATGACCAAGAGAATGAGTGTTGTTGGGGATGTCCTCATCATCCTCCCCCTCTTCAAAAGGAGTTGTCCTCGACTCTGTTTCTTCCAAGCCAAAGAATGGTGATAAATCTGCGACGTTGAAGGTAGCACTCACTGCATAGTCATCGCCAGGGAGCTCAATCTTGTAAGCATTATCATTAATCTTCTCAAGAACGCGGAATGGGCCATCACCACGAGGCATTAGCTTGGACTTGCGCTTCTCAGGAAATCGGTCCTTTCTTAGATGCACCCATACTAAATCTCCTGGTTGGAAAAGTAACTTCTTGCGATGCCTATTTGCCTTTGAAGCATAGCACTTTACTTTCTTTTCAATCTCTTCTTTGGTCTTCATGTGAATTTTCTTCACATAATCAGCTCTTTTTGAGGCCTCCATGTTAGCTCGCTCTTGCAATGGTAGAGGCAGCAGATCAAGTGGGGTGATTGGTTTGAAACCATACACCACCTCAAAAGGACACATTTTGGTGGTGGAATGCACAGCTCTATTGTAGGCAAACTCCACATGAGGCAAACAATCTTCCCACTCCCTTAAGCTCTTCTTTATCATTGTGCGCAGCAACATGGAGAGGGTGCGATTAACAACCTCAGTTTGTCCATCAGTTTGTGGGTGACAAGTTGTGGAAAATAACAACTTTGTCCCAAGCTTGGCCCACAAGGTCTTCCAAAAATAACTCATGAACTTCACATCTCGGTCAGAAACAATCGTCATCGGCACGCCATGCAATCTCACAACTTCCCTGAAAAACAAATCAGCTACATGCGATGCATCGTCGCTCTTGTGACAGGGAATAAAGTGTGCCATTTTAGAAAACCTATCCACCACTACAAAAACTGAATCCCTCCCCCTCTTAGTTCTTGGCAGTCCTAACACAAAATCCATACTAATATCCTCCCAAGGTGCATTAGGAACAGGAAGCGGAGTATACAAACCATGGGGGTTCAGTTTTGATTTGGCCTTATGACATGTTGTACATCGCTGCACAAACCTCTCAACATCGCGTCTCATCTTGGGCCAATAGAAGTGGTCGCTGAGCAGCGAGTACGTCTTCTCTCGTCCAAAGTGACCCATCAATCCACCCATATGGGATTCCTGCAATAAAAGCAAACGAATGGACGAGTCTGGGACACACAACTTGTTAGCACGAAATAAGAATCCATCATGCACATGGAACTTTTCCCAACCCTTCCCATTTTTGCATTTTAGGTATGGTTCAGCAAAATCATGATCAGAAGGGTATAATGCTCGCAAATTTTCTAATCCAGGCACCTTTACATCCAGTTGGTTCAGTAAAATAACCTTACGAGATAAAGCATCAGCAACAACATTATCTTTCCCTTTCTTATATTTCACAAGGTATGGAAAAGATTCAATAAATTCTACCCATTTAGCATGCCTACGGTTCAGTTTGGCTTGGCCTTTCAAATACTTTAAAGCTTCATGATCAGAATGAATGATAAATTCTTTAGGCCAAAGATAATGTTGCCAAGTCTCAAGAACACGAACAAGAGCATACAATTCCTTATCATACACAGGGTAATTCAGTTGAGCTCCTCCCAACTTCTCACTAAAGTAAGCCACTGGTTTTCCTTCTTGCATCAGAACACCTCCAATGCCCAAACCACTAGCATCACATTCGACCTCAAATGATTTGTTAAAATCAGGCAGAACAAGCAAAGGTGCTTCAGTAAGACATTTCTTGAGTTCTTGAAAAGCACTTTCTTGTGACTTACCCCAGACAAATTCAATACCTTTCTTGGTGAGCTCGTTCAAAGGAGCAGCGATGGTGCTGAAATTCTTCACGAAACGCCGATAGAAACCAGCGAGACCATGAAAGCTTCTTACTTGGCTTACATTGACAGGCGTAGGCCAATTTTTGATAGCTTCAACTTTAGATTCATCAACTTCTACTCCCTGTGCAGAAACAACAAAGCCCAAAAACACAACCTTGTTTGTGCAAAACGTGCACTTCTCCATGTTAGCATACAATCTCTCAGATCTAAGTACTTGCAGCACTTGTTTAAGATGCTCTACATGCTCTTCCATTGTGCGGCTATATATTAGAATGTCATCAAAATAAACCACAACAAATTTCCCAATGAAAACTCTCAAAACATGATTCATTAAGCGCATGAATGTGCTAGGTGCATTAGTCAAACCAAAGGGCATTACTAACCATTCATATAAACCTGATTTTGTTTTAAAAGCTGTCTTCCATTCATCCCCTTCTTTCATCCTAATCTGATGGTACCCACTACGCAAATCAATTTTAGAGAATATAACAGCACCGCTAAGTTCATCCAGCATATCATCAAGTCTAGGGATGGGATGACGATACCGAATAGTGATGTTGTTAATTGCCCTACAATCAACGCACATTCTCCATGTACCATCTTTCTTAGGGACAAGGATAACAGGGACAGCACAAGGGCTAAGACTTTCTCGCACATACCCTTTTTCTAGCAGCACCTGCACCTGTCGCTGAATCTCCTTGGTTTGTTTGGGGTCAGTCCGGTACGGTGGTCGGTTAGGAAGGGAAACTCCTGGGATGAGGTCGATCTGATGTTCAATCCCACGAAGTGGAGGTAGACCCGCTGGTATCTCCTCCGGAAACACATCTTCAAAGTCCTGCAACAGACTACAAACAACACTAGGAAGAGGAGTTAAGTCATTAGTAGAAAGCATTGCACCCTTGTACAGCAGTACAAAATGCACCATTTTGGGGTTATCTCTCACTTCCTTCATCTCAGATTTAGTAGCTATCATAACTAACTTCTGCTTCTCACTCTTCCTCTTTCCATTCAAGCTTGCTTTGTGACCCTCACTCACTGACTTGTGGATGGCAGTCATCTTCTTCTTCTCAAGTTGATCCTCACTTATATTCTTTACTTCAATCTTCCTTTGCATGTTTGCTGCTATAATCTGATTTGGTGTCATGGGTAGCAGCTTGATGCCTTTACCTTGCCACTTCAAAGCATGGGTGTTGTCCCGGCC
Source organism: Phragmites australis (assembly GCF_958298935.1). Lineage (NCBI taxonomy): Eukaryota > Viridiplantae > Streptophyta > Magnoliopsida > Poales > Poaceae > Phragmites > Phragmites australis. The sequence continues at coordinate 14,799,465 of NC_084941.1, read as the reverse complement.
TTCATGTAGAACACTTCTATCAAATTGCCATGGCCGCCCCAATAGCAAGTGGCAAACAGTCATAGGCACAACATCGCAATCAACAGTATCGGTGTAATCATGTATTTTGAAAGTAACTCTCACCAAGTACTGCACCTTCACATCGCCACAATCGCTAAACCATTGCACATGGTAGGGGTGAGGATGCTTCATCAGGGTCAGCCCAAGCTTCTCACACATTCCCATGCTAGCAAGGTTGTGGCAGCTACCACCATCAATTATCAACTTAATCAGCTTATCATTCACTTTAGCTTGGGTCTGGAATAGGTTGAATCGTTGCGCCTGTTCTTCATCATTGATCTGAACACTCAGTGTTTTGGTGACCACAATGGTGTGACCAGCCTCAAAAGGATATGCCTTGTACTCCTCTGCATTCTCCTCTTCAGTGTCATCAAACTTTCCACTCTCAATTTCAGGCTGAATCTCATCTTCACTAGCTGATTCATACTGACCCTCCTCGGTGACAAGCATTGCACGATTATTTGGACATTCCTTGACAACATGGCCACGCCCTAAACACTTGAAACACTGGATAGAGCTACTCTTGGAGGTAGATCCCACGGACGAGGCAGCAGATGATACTGGTTTTGGCGTCTTATTCTCACTAGATGAGGGTGCTGATTTAGCAAAAGATCCAGAACGAGAAAAAGAACTGCTGCTCGGGCTGGGTGAATAGGTACCTCGTCCCAAACTGAATTTTGTGGTTTTTGAGGATCCTGGTGGCACCCTTAAACTGAATGTTGATGCTTTTGCTGGTCTAGCATCGTCTTGCAATTGCCTCTCTGCCTTTTGTGCTATGTGCACTAGCTGCACTACATTGTTGTAGGTCTGAAATTCCACAACACGCTTAATTGGCTTATTAAGGCCGAAAAGAAAACGTGACATGGATTGCTCTTCATCTTCATGAACACGTGCTCTAATCATTGCTTGCTCCATCTCCTTATAGTATTCTTCCACCGAACGGTTCCCTTGTCTCAAGTTCTGCAGCTTGTCAAAAAGGTCTCGTTTGTAATGCTTAGGAACAAACCGTGCCCTCATTTCTCTTTTCATTTCTTCCCATGATAACACTGGAAACTCCCCATTCTCCTCACGTTGATTCTGAACTTGTTCCCACCAGATTAGAGCATATCCATCAAACTCCAATGATGCCATGGCTAACTTCTTCTCTTCTGAATAGTTGTGCATGCGAAATATCTTGTCAACCTTTAACTCCCAGGTGAGATATACATCAGGGTCAGAAGTGCCTTCAAACTTGGGGATGCTGAACTTGAGTTTGCCAAATCTCTCCTCATTTGGCTGATTGTCGCCATTGCGACCACGACGAGGGTAGTAATCATTGCGTTGCAACACAAAAGGTTCAGGCTGAGCTACTCCATTTGCAGCAGCACCTCCACGTCCACGGCCTCTCCCTTGGCCATGAGCAGCACCGTTACCGCCTCCACCACGCACTGGCCCAGGTGGGCGAGCAGCATGGACAGCAGCTTGGTCACTCCTTTCTTGTGCTTCCCGTTGCACACGGGCAGCAGCTTCCTCATCAGTCTCATCAAGCTCTTCTCCTTGCACACTTGCATCACCTTGATTGACAGCGGCTCCTTCTACCCTCAATGCCTTGACAACATCTTCAACAATTTCGGTGCGGAGATTGTTCATATTCTCATTGAGCTGATTGTTGAATTCTTCTACCAATTGTTCAAGCTGAGTTTGTGTGACATAACTTGGTGTAACCTCTGGTTGGCCTGCCATGGTTAGTGAAGAAAATATCCAAATTTACAAAATCTTTTCAGGAAAGATGTAAAAGGCTTCTTGCTCTAGCTTACCAACTGAAGTCTTATGCATCCTTACAGAGTTGCAGCTGCACGCTCTCTCGTGGTAATAAACAAGGAATACATGATAGATCAAGCGAATTCAATGTCAAGATGCTGCTAAAACAGAGGCTTATTTGTGGAGCTCGGTGAGGTATTCTTGTCCTATATAATCTGAAGCACTAGTTATTGCAAGGCTAAGTAATAATCCAATGAATGCAAAGCCAAGTTGCTGATCCAGATATATATGAAATTTTGGGAACAACTCAACACGCAATGATAATGAGACTTGTGCAACCAAGGAAATGAGCCATTCACAAACTGAAAATTTATAGCAAAGCTCTTGTTGCACAAGTGCAAGGAGGGACGCTAGCTAAATGCTCAAAGTTTCAAGCAGGCTTGTTGATGTGCACAAAAGGATATAACTCAACTAGAGCAGGTGTGACAAACTGAAATTGCAATACTGATCACAACACCATTGTTTTATTTCTGCCTTTTTTTTTTTTGGCTCTTCTTTTCTTTTTTTTTTTTCTTTTTTTTTTCTTTTGCTACTGTGACCAGCACCCAGATGTAGATATGTATTTTTCGCTGCTCAAATTAACATAAGTGCAAGGCCCTGGAGCAAAAAACCTATAGCTAGTCCCAAATAGGTTCAAAGTTTTCACAAAGGAAGGAAAAGGGGTTCACTAGGGACTGCAAACAAGGATGAATACTTCTGAATGTTGCAGAATGCAGACCAGCAAATACTATATGGGATCTCCAGACTATGAACCTTGTCGGTGCTAAAGCTGAAAGAGGGGAGCTGAATTTGGAATTGAGCTTAAAAGATATTTTGTAGTATGTGTCACAAGCTTTCCAACAAGTATCTAAACGCTCAAATCCGACTTCGTTTACAAAGGTTGCACTGATTTCGGTCCTTGCTGCAGAAATCTGAGATCTGGACTCGAGCTAGACTCGAGAGGGAAATCCAACCCGACCAAGAACACATGAACCAAAGGGGGGAAACAGATATGGGGTGGAAAAGAGAAAGGGAAACACAAGGAAACTCTAAGATACAGCAACCAAACTTAAACTATTGGACTAAAACCTAACAAAGCTCACTATGCTCCAGATTTAGCTATGGTTTAGTAGCATTTTTTTTTGGGATTTTAGGGTATGGGACAGGAAAGTAAAACAAGTGACTAAGATAAATGATCCTACCGAGTGAACTTAAGCCCTGATACCAGATGATGCAGGAGAGTTGCCCGATCTTCTCGTCGTAGAATCGTGGGGGATAACTTGACCCGTGCAACCTGACGAACCGATGGCACCAACCACTGCTTGAGCAGCAACCTATGACAAAAGAATTCGCCCAACCACACGATTCGGTCTTTGTCTACTTGACCACGGGAAGTAGACGCTGTTGCAGCTGCAAATCCAAAGGAATACACAAGAACAACAGATATAACTAGCAAATCTCTCAATCTCCAAGGGGGTGGCTGCTGCACACTCAAACCTTAGAGACAAGAAATGGCTGCTGCTAGTTCAAATTCGTGGTGCACCCTAGAAGGGAGGTTACAGGTGGGTATATATAGTGAGGGCAACCCCTGCCCTTAGTTCTACATGGGCTGGACTTGGCCCAACAATAAAAACAACAGCCCATGTGCAGTTTGCTTCATAAAAGGCTGAAAGACTCTAATTGTTTTCAAACATAACATACAAACCAACCAAAATGGTGTGGCCCAAAAGGAGTCATGTAGGACCATCTCGCCTTGCCTTGTCGGGTTCTAGAGTAGTCTTGGCTTGTCAGGTTCCCAAGTAGTCAAAGGCGAAGCCTGACTTGTCGATGAGCACACCAGCACTGGTCGGCATGACTGGTCGAGGAGGTCGTTGGACTGGTGGAGAATGGTCGAGAAGGTGGTCGGACTGGTCGAGGAGGTGGTCGTGTCCATGGTAGCGCTATGTCCTCATCAAATGCACAACCAAGCAGTTATGGACAGTAGCGTCACCACACATGTCCAGCTCATCCTTATTCTCCCATGTGACATGTGATTCAAACCTGAGAACAAGCAATGTATTCCCATTAGGTAGTAAACAATTCTCACTAAAAGTATGATTGCAATCATTAAGGAACAGATTCACCTCTTGTTGCATTTGTTTCAATCGAGCTCTTGTCATAGGACCTTTATTGGCATCAACAGTTTGTGAGGGACTTGTAGCGTCAACCAAGTCTGCCCCATGACCAAGAGAATGAGTGTTGTTGGGGATGTCCTCATCACTCTGCCTCTAGATCCGCCTATCGAGGTGTCTCTGGAGGTGGCTTTTGTTGCGCATGCGCCTACATGGTTTGGGCCGGCACTTGCGAGACTGGAGCCGGCGACCATCACGCTTCTGCTCTTCCAAAGAAGGCCACCTTCTACTGGCCCTTCTTGTTCTCCCGCCTAGGTGGATCCCTCGATCGTGGTCATTGATATTTCTGGTGACGATGAGTGGATCCATTGGGACCTTCTGGATAAGGAGATCGATGAGGAGTAAGAGTTGGAGATGAAGAGGAAGAGAGGTCTTCAGGGAGCGCCGGGGTCGGTCATTAGCTCCAACAGGGTCTTTGCCTCGGCCTCCGTCCCTGGCCCATATGCAGGTTATCACCTAATCCCTGGAGCAGTGAACTGCCCCAGGAAGGAGTATGTAGGTAGAGATGAGAGTTCAGCGGACTCTTTCTGTCAACTTCGCGTTAGTTACTTGAGCCAGGGACGATAAGGCAAGCATGTGCCAGGATAGTTGGTCCGAATGGATGTTACCAGTCAGCTTGTAATCCTTCCCTTTTATGATGGAAAATGTTGAGGCTTCGTGACGCCTGTCTTTGTCCCCTCCCGCCTGCTAGTTAGGTTCTTGGGGCGTAAAATGGATCATAGCTCGACAAACCTGTCGGGGCGACCAGCACTCGACCCGAGTGAGGGTGTGTGGCCTTGTTTGTTTGGAAGATCCTGTAATAGCCATTAAGTGTGGTTGCATGTTGTGGTTAGAGAATTAACCTATCGAGAGGCCATTGCTGGTCGGGGAGTCCTGCAAAACAAGGAGTCTGGTTTTTTGAAATTTAGAACTTACAGGTCATATTCCACGCTCGTTTAGAAGGCCCTACAAAAATAGAGAAACATGCCCATTTTCGAGCGACCCTGCACATAGAACTTGCGCAACATGGCATATGTTCCAGGAGTTGTGTAATTCCCGGTCGTCCTCCATGACCAACCTGACTGCACCGGGTCGGGTGATATCAACCACCTTGTAGGGCCCTTCCCACTTGGTGGAGAGCTTGTTCTGACCTGCCTTATTCTGAATTTGCCTAAGGACGAGGTCACCTACAACCAGTGTTCATTCTCGTACCTTCTGGTCATGGTAGCATCTGAGGCTCTGCTGATATCAGGCAACTCGAATTAGAGCACGATCGCGAAACACTTCAATCAGGTTTATATCATCCTCTCGTCACGCCACTTGGTCGTCGTCCGAGTAATTGCTGACTCAAGGCGACTGGAGGGCGATTTTTGAGGTGAGCATGGCCTCCATGCCAAAGACCAAGAAGAAAGGGGTCTCGACAGTAGCCCAGCTGGTGGTTGTCCGCAGCGACTAGAGTACTGTGGGTTCGTCCGTCCAATGCCTTGAATAGCTTTTAAGCCAGTCAAAGACTTGGGTTTTGATCCCTTGTAGTACCATCCCGTTGGCCCTTTCGACCTGTCCGTTGCTTTGGGGTGTGCCACAAATGCATAGCAAACCTTGGTATCGATTTCATCGCAATAGTCTTGGAAAGCACTACTGGTGAACTGAGTTTCACTGTCCATGATTATGCGGTTTGTACTGTCAAACCGCAAATACCAGTCCTCGTATGAACTTAAGTGTTGCTGTGGTGGTGATCTTCCTGACGGGTTCGGCCTTGATCCACTTAGTGTATTTGTCGATATCCACAAATAGAAATTCAAAACTGTCTAGGGCTTTGGGGAATGGTCCCACGATATTGAGCCCACACACAGTGAAAGGCCAAGAGAGTGGTATGGTTTGCAGTGCATGGGCTAGTAGGTTGGTATTTCGGCCGTGGTATTGACACGACTCGCACCGTTTCACCAGCTCGCAGGCATCCTGGAGGGCAGTGGGCCAATAAAATCCTTGCTGAAACGCTTTTCTGACTAGGGTGTGGTACAAAGCGTGACTACCATATATGCTTCCATGGATATCAGAGAGCACTATGCTCCCCTCTTCCTAAGTGATGCATTTTAGTAAAAGGCCATTGCTCTCTCAGCGGTAGAGGCATCCCTCTACCAGGGAGTATTTGCATGCTTGCTGCAAGACCTTTTCTGAGGATGCATCATCGTCAGGGGCTACTCGATTCTAAAGGTAGTCTGAGATTTGATCCATCCAGGTCGTACCCGAATTGAGTAGGGTGACCACATGATGGTCGCCCGAGGCTGATGGCACCGAGGGAGGCGTTGCCTCTACAGGTGTTGCCTTGGGTGCTCCATTTTGGAGCGAAGAATCCCCTTCACCTTGGCCTGAGACCGCGGTGGATGGTCGTGAGAGTCTTTCTTCAAAGACTCCAACCGGAACATGTTGATGAGAAGAAGCTAGACGGGTCAGCTCATCGGCTAGAAAGTTGTCCTTGCGAGGGACATGCTTGACCTTAAAGTCGATGAAGCGTCCCTCTAGTCTTCTCACTTCGGCGAGGTATGCCACCATTGTTGGGTCAGAGCACTGAAAATCCTTTTGCACCTGGTTCACGACTAGAAGCGAGTCCCCTATCGCCAACAGTCATTTAATCCTATGTGTGGATGTTACTCGCATTCCGGACAAGAGGTCCTCATATTTAGCAGTGTTATTAGTTACTGGAAATATAATTGAACTACGTACCTGAGGATGTCATCAGTGGGTGAGGTTAGAACCACTCTTGCCCCGGCTCCCTTTAGTGTGAACAACCCATCAAAGTGCATAGTCCAGTGCTCGTCTGCCTCTGGTCGTGGTACCTGCTCGGACTCAACAGATGACCACTAGGCTACAAAAATCGGCCAACGCCTGAGACTTAATAGTAATTTGTGGGGTGAACTGGAGGTTGAATCCCCCAAGCTCTACTGCCCATTTTGCCGTTCTTCCTATCGCATCTCTACTATGGAGAACTTTCCTAATTGGGAACGAGAAAATCACCTTGATTTTGTGAGCCTGGAAGTAGTGTCTGACATTACGAGAGGCTATTAGGATGGCGTATATCAGTTTCTGATCCTGTGGGTACCGAGCCTTTGTGTCATGCCAGACCTCACTGATTTAATATACTAGTCGCTGGAGGTCGTCCCGCTCAACGACCAGAACAGCACTTGCGACCTGTGGTGTTGAGCCAATATAGAGCAAGAGCTCCTCGTTGGGCCAAGGCACGGTTAGTATGGGAGGATAGGAGAGGTACCTTTTGAGTTCTTGGAATGCTATTTCTGCCTCTAGCGTACACTAAAAGAGGTCATTTTTCTTTCGGAGTTTGAAGAGTAGTAGTCCCCTTTCTCCTAGCCTTGAGATGAACCTGCTTAGAGCAGCAATGCATCATGTTAGCTTCTAAACATCTTTTAACCTGGTCGGGGATCGCATCTGGTCGATTGCCCTAATCTTGTCAGGGTTTCCCTCTATCCCCCACTGGGATATGAGGAATCCGAGCAACTTCCCTGATGTAACTCTGAATGTACACTTCTTCAGGTTCAGCTTTATGTGGTACTTTCGGAGATTGTCAAATGTTTCTTGGAGATATGTGATTAGGTTTTTCTTGGTTTTGCTTTTGACGACCACATCATCTACGTATGCCTCAATGTTTCTTCTGAGCTAGGGTCGGAGAACAAGTTGAATACACCGCTGGTAAGTGGCACCGATGCTTTTTAAGCTGACAGGTATTTTTACATAGCAAAAGACCCCAAAGGGCGTAACAGAAGTTGTTTTTTTCCTCATCTTCCCTATACATACTAATTTTATGGTACCCCGATCATGCATCTAAGAAACATAATAGATCACTGTCGGCAGTTGAGTCAACCAGCTAATTTATTCGGGGAAGTGGGAAAAGATCCTTTGGGCATGCCTTGTTGAGGTCGGTGAAGTCGATGCACATTCTCCACCCACCATTGTGCTTCCGTACCATGACTAGATTAGCTAGCCATTCTGGGTATTGCACCTCTCGTATGAAGCCTGCTTCAAGGAACATGTCGATCTCCTAACAAAGTACTTCCTTTCGGTCGGCTGCAAACCGACGCACTTTCTGCTTTACTGGTTGTGCGTCTAGTCGCATAGACAGCTTGTGCTCGATCACACCCTTGGGGACTCCGAGCATATCATACAGACTCCATGAAAAGACGTCTGTGTTCACCCGGAGGAAGGTGATGAGTGTGATCCTATTTGGGCTCCAGAGCGGCCCCTATCTGGACCGACCTAGTTGGGTTGGTGTCGTCCAGACTCGCTGCTTTGAGCCGATCGTGGGGCTGGCGATGATATGGACTTTTTCCGGCTGCCCGCTGGATTCCATGGTCAAGGGATAGGACCTAGAAGTCAGTTCGACCATGTCGAGGCTCCTCTTGTCACGGTGCAAGGCTGTCTTGGTGCTGCCAGCAATGGTGATGGCCCCTGTTGGCCCAGGGATTTTGATCGCCTGGTACATGTAGTGGGTAATGGCCATAAACTAGGCCATCGCTAGTCGACCTAGGATCGTGTTATACGAGGTCCCGAAGTCGGCCACATCAAAAAGGACCCTTCGTTTCTGAAGTTGTTCGGTGAGCCGAAGGTGACGGGCAACTCGATTAGCCCTAGTGGCTTGGCCGAGGAGCCCGGAGTGATCTTGAAGAAAGGTAAGGACGGCCTCAACAAGCTTCTCGAAATCTGTAGGATGTCTAGTGCGTCGGTGAACAGGAGGTTGATCGAACTTCCGCTGTCGATGAGCACATGGCACAGGCGGATGTTCTGCACCGTGGGTTCGACCCCGATGGGGTAGCGACCAGGCATCGAACGCACGCAAGGTGGTCAGCCTGGCTGAAAGTGAGGGGGACCTTCAACCACTTCAGGCGTGATCTTGGGACTGATGTGGTTGCCCACACCTCCCGGACCATCGACTTTGTATTCCCTATAAGATTATTATGTTGTGGTGCCTCCGAAGATGTGATGGACCATATGATCGGCCTGCTGGTACCGCAATGCTGACTGATCGGGCGCGGCCCCGCCCTTATCATCATTGTCGTGCTTGGACTTGGGCTCTCTGAGCTCCTGGTCGATGATGCCTCACACGACCTTGTATTCAGTTAGGTCGCGGGTGTCGGTATGATGGATCGGGCAGTAGCCCTAACCCTTTTTTCCGTCTTTCTTTTTGAAGCGCCGGCGTGTTAGGCGGGTTTGCTCGACTGCCAAGACTTCAGGAGGTCCGGCCTTGTGCTTGCTCTTCTTGTCATTCCGGTCGACCCCTTTTGGCACAGGTGGGCCGTTAGGACGCAGGTCGTGGCCTGGTGTCGATCTGTCGCTCCCAGGCCTCGGCGGCCTGCGTGCATTTATCCATGAGCTCGAAGAGCTTGGTTGTGCTTCGAATTACCCGGGTGGCCAACTTCTCGACCATTTTTTGGTCTTCGACCCTTCGTTTAAATGCTATGATCACGGATTCTCCTATGATCCATGGAATGGTATTCCGACGTTTAGTGAAACGCCGGATGAAGTCTCGCAACGACTCTACTTGTCGCTGCCAGATTTGATATAGGTCGTCCTTGACCTGTGGTCGGGCGTAGGTCCCCTAGAAGTTAACGACGAATTGGTTGCACAGATCCTCCCAGGAGTGAACCGAACCGCAGGGGAGGTTCATTAGCAAAGACCGGGCGGAACCGGTCAGGGCAGTAGGGAAATAGTTGACCATTACCTTCCCATGGCCTCCCGCAGCTAGCACCGTGGTGGTGTGGATCTACAAGAATTATTCTGGGTTGGTCGAGCCGTCATATTTTTCGGTTAGGACCGGTCGAAACTTATCCGGCCAGCGCACTTCACATAACCTAACGGACAGGGTGTTACACCCTATCCTGTAACTGGGAGCCACTCATTGTTAGGCGGCGGCACGCGCACGGGGAGAGAGACGGCAGTCTCGTGGTTCCGGGGAAGGGGTGCAGTCGTCCGATGCCTCCCTCCAAGGGGAAGGTGTGCGGCAGGGCAGCTTGCCCTTTTCCTGTTTGTGCTGAGCCCTATCCTCCTGCTCTCTAGTGGCCACCTGGCCCCGGAGGTTATGTTAGCGCAATTACGTAGGTCAGAGGGTTGGCTGTCCTGACATGGAGGTGGTCTGCGAGTACTCCCCGTGGTTGAGGGAGCACGGGACATATTCCATCGTGGGTCCTGTTGTGACCCCTGGCGACCGAGACCCTCACCGGCCCTTGCGATAGGCACAGTGCATGCTGACGTGGTCTGGCGTCGGGCGGTCTCGACCAAGAGGGCAAGATCACGCAGCCATGGTGTCACAGGCGAGCCCTCCGGTACAGGTACCGGTGAGTGGCTGAGGAGGATCCACAGGGTCCGCAGGTTCTACGCCAGTGTCATGGTTTCGTAATCGAGACGTTGGGAGCGAAGCGGCGATAAGTCGCGAGGTGGGGAGCCCCCAGCATTTAGGCGGTACGATGGACTAGGACGACGCCATCGTGAACTTTTCTCTGTGTAGGAGCTCCTCGGGACGATGTTGGGGATGCAGGGGTTGTCTTGAAGCACTCGTCTGTTTAGGGCCGGGCTGGTTTCTCTCTGGCGTAAAGCCGGGGGTTCGCCACCGATGTTTGAGGCGTTTGGGCCTTCAGTGCCTCCCAGTGTATGGTCCGCCATGTAAACCTCACGTTGGGTCTCGGAGCTCTCGGACTCCGGCTCGGTGTCCAATGCCTGGAGCACTCCGGGTTCATCTGGGTGGTACCCCATGACGAACACCTCGCGGTGGCCAGGGTCCTCAGAACGGGACTCAGTAGTTGCCGTGGATTCGGCCATGGGTTGCCCCTGGTCAAGTTTTTTTTCAAACTGGTTGAAACGACAAAATGCGCACCCTACCTGGCGCGCCAAATTTCGAGGGTAAATCCCTAACAGTGATTTCAGGGTATGCTGGATAGTGGGCGCATGGACGGTGTTTCAGGAAACTGGTGTGTGTATCTGGTGGATTGGGGGACAGAAGGAGTTATACAGGTTCGAGCCTCATGCAGGATAATAGCCCTACATCATGTGTGTGTTATGAAGGATCTCAGTTGATTACAGATAATGTTTTTTGCTAGGTCCCTGCCCCTCCTCTAGGAACGATGCCCTCGTCCCTTTATATAGTAGGGAGGAGGAGCACTTACATATGGGTCCAAACAGAAAGGCCTCTACTCATCCTAATATCTAATCCAAACTATTATTATGGAGGATCGGGCATGCCCGCTTGCTCGGAGGGCACCATGCGTTTGGATGCCGTGCGTTTTAATGCCACGGGATGGGACAAGGTCCTTTGTGTCGACTCCATCCACTTGCCTGGTCGGGCTGCTGATGATGTCTCATCCGCCATGCGTCGTCGTGCTGGCCTATAAAGTTCTATCCTGCAACATTTAATGCTACGGGATGGGACAATGCCCTTCAGCGTCCACCTCGTCCACTTGCCTAGTTGGGCTGCTGACAACGTCCCATCCACCGTGTGCTATCGCATTTAATGCTACAGATGGGACAATGCCTAACTGCGTCATCCAAGACTTTGTCCTTTGGTGTTGGCGCCTGGGGAAAGAAAATATTTGAGTGGATATTAGCGACTGCGCTCTAGACAAGTTGCGTCAAATCTGGCCCTGCGACCAGTGGGGCTGGTCGCGGGTGTAAGTGATGGTATAGAGAGACTGGTCGGGCGGGCATTAGACTAGTCGCTGTGGTCGCACGATCGACCAGACTTCAGGGAGTATGCTGCTCCAGTTGTTAGATCCCCTGCAGAGCCCGTTAGTCAGTGTATCCCTTTACTTAATACACTGACAGATGTTAAAACCACAACGGAAGAAAAGACTCGAAAAGTACAAACTCGTGCTCGATCTTGCAAGAAGGGAATCTCTCACCGGATGTCGTCCTCCATTCAACCAGACTGTGCGGCGGCACCACTCCTTCCGCTTCGAGTTCCGCCAGCCGAGATTCTTGCATAGCCGAGGGTGTCCAGGCCTCGATCATGAACCTCACCTCATTGTACTGATCGGGCGAGGCGCTGGTGACTGCTGCATTCGACCACTTCTCTAGCAAGGAGGAAGTCAGGATCTTCGAGGAAGAGCTGGGATCCATAGATCTAAAATTCTTTCTAGCAGTGGTGTGTGCTGGGGCAGAGAAAGCTGAGAGGCTTGTGCAGGAAGACTGGTGGCAATGACAAGTAATGGCTGCTACAAGTCCGGGTCTTACAGTAAGTAACCAAAAAGTTACCGCCTCTTCAACCACTCCCACCTTTACAACGCTTCGACCAGCGCGAAAAGAAGAACGATGACGACAAGCAAATCTCTGCACGCCCTTCTGCCCGCATTAAATGCGCATATACTTGTCGTTTCAAATTTTGAAAGGTTTTTAAATTCTACTCGGAGTCGGGTGTCGATCAGTTGAATTCTTTAATCTTTTTGTTCAAGTCTCGAGTGCAGCTAGCGACAAGGTGCTCGACCCGACTGAGCTTCCACTCGATACTCGAGGAAGAATCCGTAAAACATATCTATCTACTTGTACGATACTAGTATTTAAAACATATCTATCTACTTGGACGTAAGGAAGACAACTTCATATCAACTACAGCTGGATAGTAGTCGGTATCTCACCCCTATATAAGGCAGAAAGGATGGGAGAGGGGGAGAAAGACAACTAATAGAACACGACGAAACAAACGAAAGAACAAGAGAGGGAAGCAAGTATCAAGACCCCAAAAGGAGTTACTCGATAATTTTAGCGTTGATAGATTAGATCCAATCAACTTCTTGTAAATAGTCTTAGCCACGTTGCTTGTACTCAATATCATCAATATACACCAGTAACACCCCCACATAACGTAAGGTATTACTTCAATTAGAGGTCCAAACCTGTATACATCATTTGTCTCGTCTCATGATTAATCCCTATATACTCGAAGATACCCAATTAATTTACGAACATATTATCCCTACACTCGATGGTACCCAGTCAATTAACGGATATATTGTCGAAACTAATATTCGATGTTTCTTAACCTATTTACTTTATACTTATGAACTTTATAAAAATCAAGAAGATATTAATAAAACTCTAAATAAAGTGAAACTAATTTTAAAAATTCTCTTAAAATACATCCTATAAAACATATATTTACATGTTAAACTTTTTATTAACATACGTTAATAAATAAATTACGCACTTTAATTTTTTTTCAAACTTCCTCCTTATAAAATATGATGCAAACGACATTATTTTTTTAAAAAAATTCACGTAAAGCCTAAAAATTATCTCTACTTTCTTTAAGGTTTTTTTTGAATTTTTTGAATTTTTTATTTTTTTTTAGTTCAAATTCGATTACCTAAATGTTTATATTATCGGTGCGAGGCAGTAAGCCCGATTACCGCAATTTTTGAGGAATAACCGACGCATTTGTGAACCCTGATTAAGTGTAGACAACACATAATATTGTATAGAATTATAATTACATAAACATAAGCATGAATCAAGATATGGAAACAGTCCACTATAACTCATATGTAACTAACAACTACTGCACCCTCAACCACCAAAAAGACCCACAAAAAGGGAAAAGAAAAAAAAATATACAGTGAGGGTAAACCCTTCGAATCAGCAGCAAAGCAGTACAAGAAAGACTGCAAGGTCGAACATCTCCATAGTGCTACTGAGGCTCATCCTCAACAAAGTTTTCAGAAAGACTGCGCTGTGACAACCGGTAATAGAGAATTCCCATCGTTGCTATACATGCCCTGCAATACCATTTTTTTCTGCATTAGTCCATATTCTTTCTCTAAGCAAGAGTAAGATATTATCCTCTTGAAATACTGAAAGATAAGAGAAACGTGAGCATATTAAACAAAAAATAATTTGTTGATTTGTACAATAGTCCAAATTCCTTCTCTCAATCAGAGTAAAGGGGTGCTTCGATGAGGGGTATTGTCTAGGATTTTTTAGAATTTAGTTCAAATTCGAAACTGATTAGAATTAAATCCTAATGATTTGGATAAAAAAATCCTAATCCAAACAGACCATAAGGAATTCTTATCTTTATAAACCATAAAACAGATGAGAAAAATATGAGCAGGGTTGATACATTTTCAAGTTTGCTAGCAAAATAACTACTTTGGATGATGGTCCGAGTAAAAGATAAAGGTAATGTGATCTAGTACCAAAGCATACTAGCTTCATAAGGTTAAAGAGTAAACTGCTAGAAGTTTTATTGTTTAATTGCAAACAGCAATTTAGATATTACAGTACAAGGCTATCAGAGTAAATGAACATGCTAAATATCAAATTTTATTTATACTCGAAATGTTATGTATCTATAAAAGATAAAAGTACAACACTTGAATATAATGCAAACATTGGTAATGTTAGGTGCTTCGACCAGAATGCAGCATCAGCAAGTGATGCCAATATAGCTATTGACTAGATGTTCAAATCAAATTTCAGTACCAGTTGGAACAGACAGTTTTTTTCTTTTTTTGAAGACTGGAATAGATAGTTTTCTTCCGATAACTGCTATTTATTCAAGAGGAAGCTACATAGTGGTATAATGCCTGCTCTGACGCATCATTTTGGATCAATGACTGTTCTTTATCTCTTATGATGCAAATTAAGTGTGGTACAAACATCAGGAAAGAATATGGGCTTGTATGGCTCATAGCCACAATGCCACACTTCGCCACTCAAGTTAGGTAGGTTATTAAATTTTTCTGGCAGCCATTAAGTTTGCTGCCACAACTGTGGCGTGCCACAATTTATTAGAAACCTGTCCCATATATCGTAGACAAAAGATTGCCACAGCTATGGCATTTTTTTTTTCCTAACTACAAAGTATGGCTATCGATCTAACATATCCAAAATACCAGTCAGCATCCCTAAGTCACTTGTACATCTCAGGCCATTGTCAAATGTACTATTTTACTGGGTAAATCAAAATACTTATCACCTTAGAGCATACAGGGAGGGAGGGAGGAAGGGAGGGAGGGAGGGAGGCAGAGAATAAGTAGAAAATGCGAATAACCAAAGCATGTTGGAGGACTTACATGATAGCCATTGCAAGTAAGATCTTTGTGGGATCCATTCTTGATGATTTCTGATGTCGTGAGCGGCCCTCTGGAGCATCACTCTCTTTTTTTGAAGGTGCTGTGACAGGTAATGTTGGCAGTGCACTAGACCAGAAAGGCAGCAGCATTCTTAGAAATCTGTGACGAAAAGTACCTGTAAACGGGACATAAGCATCAAATGTAACCAAGCTTTGAGATCGAGGTAACTTCGACCTAAATCTGACTAGGCAAACACGAGATTATTAGGCTACCCCAGAATCAATCTTCTCATTAATCCAGAGTTCATATATGCAAAAACGAGACTCATGTTAGATTCGGAATTTTCAAGCAAGTGTAGATTGTAAATTGCTTATTATGGTACTGAACAAAGTCAAGCTCAAGCATCAATTGAATCTAAATTTCAAATTTAGTAGATTTCATCCATACAACCCTGATTCACATATTCAATCGTATATGTCTGCCAGATATTCGATCATATATATCATAGTGGCACCGGTGCATAAAGAAATCCTAAGGCGTGCTGATAATGTAAGGAGAGATGGTATCCGGGCCAAACCTTACATGGGAGGAGGCAGTAAAGAGGAACTTGAAACATTAGATCTACCAAAAGAATTGACGGAGCAAGTGGGAATCAGCAACCACGTGCTCAAACCATGATCTAGTTATCGTTTAATATTTATCCTTGGATAGGAGCACATGGAAATCAGCAACCATGTGCACAAACCATGACCTAGTTATCAATTAATAACTAATTTACTTTTATATACTTGTTAGCGGCTCTTATTCAGTTTCATCTCTAACCTACCCCAACTTGCTCTGTTGAAGGATTTGTTGCTGTTGTATCTAAAGCACTCAATTGGCACTTTTTTTTTGTGATGCTGCTCAGAGTTAAGGTGTCGCAGATATCAGAGGTCATGTCTATCGGAGTTTTAGGTCGGTTGTAGCCCAACCTTGTCAACCCATCCAAAACTAGCCAACCTTAGAAGAACACTGAGACCAAGTCAGGATTTTCCCAAGCTAACTATTCTTGCTTATTTTTAGGGCTAGTGGGCAAAGGAAAATGCCTGTCAAATCAAATTTTTTGGGCCTAGATCTAGCTCAGGTAAAGCCATAAATGCTCAGAATGAGACATGACATACACAGATAGACATAACTAGAGAGAATAAAAAATAAAAATAAAAATCATGTTTGCAACACAGGAATTTCACGGGAAACAGTTTGGTTCCAGCAGAATCTGGGAAAATTCGAATGCCCCAAATGGGGCCTAAAAATATAATAAGTTCATGTAAGACCATACATGCTCAGAACAGGAAGACGACATACGTAAAAGAGAACATAACTAGCCAAAAAAAAGCCATGTTTTCAGCTCAGGAATTTGACAGGAAACAGTTTAATTCAAAAAGAATCTGGGAAAATTCCAACGTCCCAAATGGGGCCTAAAAATATGATCATACTTATTTGCAGGATAATTGGCGATAAGATGGTAAACGGTAACTAATTTGTGGAACAGCAGCATTCCAATTAAAAGTTTAATTTAATTCATCCTAAATCCTAGAATAACTCAAGAAATTTCAGACACAATATAAAGATGAAACAATAAAACAAATCATCCTGCAAATCACATGCTTACCCCTCTTAGTATACTTTTTGAGGTTTGCATCTTCATCATCAGCATAATAAGAAATGTCTGAATTTTGTCTATCAACATTGGTAGCACCTTTTCTTGTCATGGCACCAGGCTACACAATAAAGGATATCATTGCTGTGCTGTGAGTAAACAAAGCTAAAGAAGAAGACAAATATATAGTAACAACAAAGACAAAAAATGCAGGGACTTCTCGGGACTTACCCCATGTGGGCTTGGACTTCTGATGAAGTTGGACTCCTGTTCTGGGAATTGGATTATTACCGGATTAGGACCATCTATTTCAACAATTTCTGGTTCAACATTGATAGATGGCCCAGATCCTACACCAGCAGAAGAGTACATTCCAGAATGCAATGCTGACGGTAAAGCTGCATCTTTATCTGAGCTAATTGTGTTTGCACCATTAGATTCTCTATCATCAGAACTGGATAAATGTTTAAGAGGATCCGACGCAAAAGCCAGAGGGGTGCGAGTATCAGCTTTAGGTATTGTCACAAAATGATTTCCAAATACATTCTTCTCCAATCCAGTCTGCAACATATTAGAAAAGTTCACTTCAAGGTTTATGATACTCTGTAATCTAGACAAAACAATCTTGCAGTAAACATACACTAAAATCTAAATGTACTTGAATAAGCAGAACAAGCTTGTTTTAGAATGAAAAAGAATCTGGGCTTAGAACACTACTAGTCAAGATCAATTGTAAAATTATTAGGATTAATTAGAGATCTTCATTTTAAAGACAGGGGCAGCATCCCTTCAACTCTGAAAAGATCTGCATTTTAAATTCCATGATACAAAGTATTTCATAAATTTCCTTGTTCATAACAAACAAACGAGGAATAATTGAAACTGCACAGCACTGGCAATTGGAATGCTTATGTCAGATAATGATAGAAGAAATGCATGAAATGAATCTCTGATAAATACAGAAGAAGCAGGTTACGCTGCAATAGTATTACTTAGCCAATGCACACTATTGCACCAAGGAAGCAGGAATAAATTCTGTGGTATTAAAATTCTAACCTGGACTATTGCTTCCTTCAGTTTAGCGTGAAGGCGGGAGCCTGTATCTTTAATGCTTGAAGGTGGCCATATCTGTTAGGGAAATTATAGTTGAAGATCAAAGAATTGTGAGATTCCTAAGTTGCAGTAGCCGATGCACATGTGCGTGCACGCAGAGGGAGATTAAGTTCAACTTACAGGCATAGAACATGAGGGGCAGACATATCCAGCTGGTGCTGTTTGGGTTGGAAAATTTTGGATATGTGATATCAAGCATTTAGTGTGCATCACATCTATATGAAGTCAAGAAAATAATATCTAGTTATATGAAATAAAGACGGCTGCATGAAATGGATGGATTGAGGCATTCTATTGACAACATCACATACGCAAGCAACCCAAACGTAAAGTTTCTTCATTTCCAGCTTCCAGAACCGAATTGCAAGATGAACAGTGTTGTGGCCAGTCATAATCAGAGTTAACAACCCATTCAGCATAGTTTTTTACCTACAGAATAAGGAAAAATATTAGTTTCTAAAACTAATGCAACACTACATGCTTTTCTGGCCAAACTTGTAAAGATGCTAATTTGCAGAAAAGGCGTAGCTAGCACTGTCACATAAACTTCTGAACTGCTGTTCACACAAAATAAATAGAGTACGAAGGATATATGATCATATGATTGACCCATCTGATGTTGAAAATTAATACTACACGCTGAAACCTGAATCCAAAGTAAAATGCAAGCAGCACGCTGATCTTCTTATTTACCAAAGATGCTGGACATCTAGAAAACAGATAAATATGTCAGAAGCTCCGTATTCTATGTTTGTATTTCAAAAACCTATTACCTACATTATAGTCCGTCACGCTACATCCTGGGGAGATCAGCATTCTACCCAATGAATAGAAGCATGCATAGGATAAGCTCTATACAAAAGAAGATGTAAGCTTTGTAGGGAACAGATTCTCAAAATTAAAACCTGAGGCATTAGCATAGTAATTAAAAGGTGATGACGGTATTATGCATCCAAAGGAAAGGCAGATATTCTAGCAGAGGCATTAGATACATGAAAACCTCACCCCATCAGCTCCTTGCCGTGGAGCCCACATCAATCCATTAACAGCTATATTATTCCTAGAAAGTTTCATAACAAACTATGTGCTAACATCATTCCTACGGACACTGGGCCAGGAAGCTCAGCATCACATAGTGTAACCAAAATAATATCCAAATAGGCCAATGAGAGCCAAGATTGTGAATGACCACATCGAGGGAACAGGATATACAAAACAGTAAATAGTCTGCTAACATAATAGCTTAACTACAATTCTGAGTGAAACAGTTTTCAGTCTAAATGCTCTTTATCTGCACGCAATCAGAGTCATCGAAAAGTATATGATCATATGACAGTGCCAAAAGTCGAGAAGCTCACCACACAAAGCTGATGCTCCGGGAAGCATATGCACTCACCGCAGACTGGAACCTGGTGGACGAAGCAATAAATCCTGGTCGCCTGAAAAACCAAAGCAAGTATACAATCCCATCAGCACCAAACTCGATCAGCAATGGCGACATCAATCAACCCACTCCAAGTCCCAGTAGACAGCCAACAGATTCGGTAGAACTAACCAAACAATCCCAGCGTACACAAGAATACATCGCCTGACTTCAACAACCAAGCATAGGAGGTGTTCGACGAAATGCCCACCCATAAAACCGACCATTCATTCCAGGGGACGAGGCGAACCCCAATGCCTTGAACCCATACTACCCCAATACCGCGTCTTTCGCGTCGCCCGGTCGGATCCAGACCATGCCACCGGCGAATCCGCTCACCCTGCACCCCAGATCCCCAATCCGCTCGTGCCCGACCCGGGATAACACGCAAGAAACGGATGGATTCGGGGAAGGGATCACTGGATCGGAGGAGAGAGAGGGGGGTACCTTGCGGCATTTGCACACGACCATCGCCGGGCGAGCTCGAAGGCCGCGCTCGCTGGGTGGATCGGGACGGGGCGGGGCGGGGCGCGGGGAAGGGAGAGCGCGACGGGCAGATCTAGCGGAGATGGAACGGAGACAGTGTCCCTCTCTCACTCTGTCTCTCCCCTCGATCGGCGTTTGGTTTGGGACGGACCGTGTGCTGCTGGAGGCAGTCGGATGGGGATCCAACGGACCAGATTTTGAAGCTGACGTGTTGACATTCTTGTGATGGGAGGCAACGTGTGAGAGGAAGGGCCTTTTGGTTGTTCCCCTCGCCGGAGCTGCCTGGTTAGGCATCACGCTCAGGCGTCTGATTTCGAACGCACACTACTGCTTAGCGCCGAAGCTGTCTGGCAGGGCTGGAATCAAATACTTACGAACTCTTTTCGATTCCTTCGAGTTTTACTATAAAAAAATAGCAATAACAAACATAATATCATACACGGTTAGCTAAAAGCTATCACCGATAAATTATGCGTAGACGGTTGATAGAAAAAACTATTTATGATATTCTCAGTTGTCTATAAGAACAAGAACACATAGATGGTTTTACTAAAAGGTCATCTTTGTGTTAACAGTTCCTAGACATAAACAGTTTTATTGAAAAATCATATGTGTATTGTTGAACGACACAAACGGCTCTGTATGAAAAACTGTATATATCTAGTAGCCGTCTACACACAGACAGCCTTTTAGTAAAATTATTTGTGTGTTCTCACTCTTCTAGATACATATGTTTTTTTACAAATATACGTTTGTGTCTAGATAATCAACATAGACGGGTTTTATAAATAGTCATCTGTAGTATATATTTGAAAATTCATAAAGTATTCATACGACGTGAGACTTTTTATATGAAAACTGCAGTTCTCGATAAGATCAACAATTTTGTAGTTTATAATTTTTTATTTGAAGTTATTAGATACCCAAATAATTTTTAAAGTTTTGGATAACAAGGGTCAAATGAATAAAATATCCTATTACTATTAGTAATGGTATACATATGAGATGGTAAGAGAAGCTACACACGAGTCATCAGGTCATGAGTTCGACGGCTACAAACTGCACAAGCGTGGATTTCGCGCGAAAAAAATGCATGGGCTTGTGACTTGCAAAAACTATTAGGTGGCTCGGGTGCAAAAATTGGATGTTTTGACAGGTATCAGATGTTCCGATTGAAGGATTGGAGCTTTCGACTTAACTGAATTTAAACCTAATAGGAAAATCAAGCAAGATTAAACAATCCTATATGATGCTAGTTACAATGAGATATCAAAACTACTCAATTTTAGGTGGAACTAGCAACAACAAGGTATTACTCAAGATAAGGTATGAATTGCTTGAAATTGCATAAATAATAAGAAATAACCGAAAACAGAGACAAGTCAAGTTTGCTCCTAAAGCTCAAGTCCTTGAGGGGATTCATATGTCTTCGTTAAGAGGCTCGGTCACACTTGATTTGTTTCATTTTTAACCATTTTTCTTCTGAGGTTGCACAAAGCACTCCTCGACTTCCATTGGTATTTCTTCCGTTGCATAGGTAAATCTGGGCTTTACAAACTTCTCATGACACACCACAAGTGAAACCAGTGGTTTGTGAGTGACTACTAGCCATCTAGGAGACCTCAGTCTCCAAGAGTAACAAATGATCACGAAGAATACTTGGAAATGAACCTTAGTGCTCAAAGATTGCAAAGCTTATCACTAGCGTTCAATCCCTCTTCCTAAATCTCTCACACAAGATTGAATCACTTAGAAAGGAGATAGGAGAGGTGAAATATTGCTCTCGATATATTTTTCACGAAAGTAGGAGCAAGCAGCACCTTAACTTTGGGAGAGGAGGGGGTATATATGAAATCCAAAAATTAGCTTTTATGAGCACTTTTTTTCAGCCCACATCGTAACTTTTGATCCCCACAATCGGAACATCCGATGTTAGTAAAATAACAGCTTCGGACTCCTCTACCCAACCAAGATCTGGAAGATTTGACATATCGGAACTTCCGATTTCATAAATCAGAACTTCCGATCTAGAAAATAATTAAAAACCCGAGAACCTTATATTTAAGAAAATTGGACTTTCTAACTACCATTGAAACTTCCGATCCGTGGATTAGAACTTCTGATCTAGTTAAATCTAGGAACTCAAGAATCCTATGTTAGAGATGTTCATCGGAAGTTCCGACTCACTAATCGGAACTTCTAACCCAATTAAAGAAAAGAACTCGAGAACCCTATGTTTCCAAATATCGGGCATTCTGATCGACCGGAACTTCCGATATACCCATCAGAACTTTCGATATCTTTTAGAACTTTTTCAACTCTGTTTCCGCGTTGTGATTGGTGTCTCGCATTTTAATGGATAATTTTGAGTACTAAATTTATAGCAAAGCCTTCAACGTTGTATCCCTCTTAGTAGTATGACATTGCTATACTCAAAATAAAATGCTATAACCATAGGAATAACCAAACACTGTCTTCTCTCTTCATTTTTGGGGCTTGCCAACATCGTTTAGCTTTTATCATTGGGACTTTCACCTATTCAAATACTCATAAACACATTAGTCCCTTAATCACTTGTCATCAATCATCAAACCCATATAGGGGGCTTAGATACACTTTCAGATAGCAAAAAAGAAAACCTATTTAACCATCCCGCGGATAACTCAGATTAGAATGTATTACTCCAAGTGTTACAAACTCGTTGGTTTGTGTGTACTCGGAAAAGTTCTTAGCCTATCATGGAGTCCTTGCAATCTAGTCGATAAGATTCTCTTTTAAACTATGCACTAATTAGTAGCAAAGATTTATAATGTGGCATATTTCCTCTAGCCCCTGAGTGTTCGACTGATATGGCAAACATATCAGTCAGGTAGTTAAGAAGGACTAAGTAGTTGAGAAAGATCCACTTCTCCTTAGCCCCCGGCTATCCAATCAATAGTACTAACATATTAATCGAGCAGTCAAGGAAAAAACTTATTACGGGAGGAAAAATTGACTTCCCCTAGCCCTCGACTATTGGATTGAAGAAAATATTTTTGATCGGATAGTCAGAAACTTAGAGAAATCATGCAATTCATTCCCGTTGTGAAATATACTTAAAATGATAATGTTTCATCGGGCTGGTGAAGATCTACCAAACTCGGGAATCAGCTATTAAGTAACTTAGAAAAAATGAATCAAACACTATTTAGAGGAAACAATCTGACTTTATTTATTTTTTCAAAGTGGAAAAAATTACATTAGGTCTAATTTACTTATTAGACATAAAACTTACGTAGTCTATCAATATTCTATGAGTTATTATGGGCACACCTATCCTCCATTGCTAATTTCACAGAGCCAGGTCGAGTTATTTCAACCACCTTGAATGGGCCTTCCCATGCTGGGGAGAGTTTGGTGTGACCCTTCTATTTCTAAAAGACTAGATCACCTACCACAAAGGATCTGGCGTAAACTTTATGATCATATTATCACCAAAGCTCATGTTGATACCTCGTTGCCCTACATAATGCTCGGTCACGTGATTCTTCAAGAAGGTTATGTAATCTACTCATCAGAAACCATGTTCCTGTTCCGAGAGCGCCTCCACTCATGGGGAACATAACTATAATTCACAGGGGAGGACAACCTCAGCCCCGTAAACCAAGAAGAAGGGGGTATCCCCTGTAGCACAACTTTTAGTTGTTTGTATGCCCTATTAGCTCGCTCGACCTGGCCATTACTCTACGAATAGGCTACAGACGAATAATAGACATTGATCCTAAGTTCTTCACAATAATTCTAGAAGAGGTTGCTAGTAAACTAAGTACCATGATATGTTATTATCCAATTCGGTACTTCGAACCGGGTCACTACTCCATTCATGATAAATCATCTGGCTACATTGGCTGTGATTTTTCTCACTGGTTCAGCCTCAATCTATTTTGTGAAGATATCGATAGCAACGAAATCCTTGGGGAATAGATTTGACTTCTAGCCAGGAAAACTACTGTTCTAGCTTCGTGACCTTTGAAAGATATGCGACCATGGCTGAGTTGGAACATTGATTTTCATTGTTGACCTAATTCACTACTAGTTGTGAATCCTCTTTTACTAGTAGTCAATGTACTATGAGCGAAATAGCTACTCAGAGACCTGCCAACAATCCTTCGTATTTGGTCACATTGTTAATTGTGGGAAAATCGAATTGAAGGGCATATTTCAGGGTTTCCCCTGTTGGAAAAGTTATTATGACCCTAGCCCTCGAGCCTTGCAACGTCAAGGATCAATCAAATTTCATCATCCAACGTCCTGTGGGTTATTTGTTTTGGTATATCAGGCTCAGAGTTGGTCCATTCAACCAAGAAGTTAGCTAAGACATGAGACTTTATGGCTGTGTGGCGTACTAAATGAACATCAAACTTCCCGAGCTCCATAACCCACTTAACAATTCTTCTGACTACCTCTCTATTATGAACAACATCTCCCAAAGGAAATGTTGATACCACCGTAACTCTATGCACTTGGAAATAATGTCAGAGTTTGTGAGAAGGCTGCAATATTGCGTATAAGAGTTTTTGTACCTATGTGTAACGTACCTTGGGTCTGTGCATCACTTCACTGACATAGTACACCGGTCACTGGACGAGCTCTTTCTTATCCACCACTGACCATTCCATGACAACCACTGCATTCAGAGTCAGGGGGGAGCTGCAATGTACAAAACAATTCTTCATTTGACTCAGGCTAGGTTAGGATAGGGGTGTTGGAGAGGTACTTCTTATCCATACAAAATTTTCATGATTCTTCAACAACTTGAAAAATTGAAGCCCATATTCCCAAGTTGAGAGATAAACCGGCTGAGTGTAGCTATACATCCAGTTAGGCACTAGATCTCATTTTTATTCCCGGGAGAGCGCTTTTCTTCAATTGCCATAATCTTTTTGGGGTTTACCTCGATACCTTAGTTGGACACCAAGAAACTGAGTAGCTTTCCTGATTCTTCCCAAAAAAATGCACTTTTCTGGATTAAGCATCATCCAGTTTTTTCTAAGATTGTTGAAGGTCTCTTGGAAGTTTGAGAGGAGATCTTCTTTGAATCGGCTCTTCACCACCACATCATCTACATACACCTTCATATTCCTCCCGATATGACTATGGAGGGTAAGTTGCATGGTTCATTGGAAAGTGGTGCTGGCACTCTTCAGGCCGAAGGGCATCTTCACATAGCAGTAGATGATATAAAAGAGATTTTTCTTCATCCTCTTTGCTCATATTAATTTGATGATAACCTGAGTAGGCATCTAGGAAGTTAAGCATCTCGCAATCAGCAGTCAAGTCGATTAGCTAGTCGAATATAGGGAGTGGAAAGGGATCTTTTGGACATGCCTTATTAAGATCGGTGAAGCTGTTGCACATTTTTTTGCCATTATCCATTCAGACCATGACAGGGTTTGCTAACCATTTGGGGTACATGACTTCCCTTATGAAACCAGCTTTCATGAGCTCGTCTATTTCTTCCTGAATAGCTTCTTTGTGGTCATAATCAAATCATCAGAGTTTCTATTGAACCGGCCTAGTGTTGGGTCAGACTGCCAGTTTGTGCTCGATCACCTCCCTGGGGATCCCGAGCATGTCGAATAATTGCCATGCAAAAATGTCTGGATTAGCCCATAGGAAAGTGACGAGCACGAGTTCCAATTGGGGTCCAGCGCAATGCCAATCTAGATGCAATTAGATGACTCTGCTAGGTCCAAGAGAATAGTTTTAATCTCGTCACCCAAGTTGAGTGTGATCTTTAGCTTTGAAACCTTGGGATCCTCTCTTCATATGAGGGGATTTGCTCGATCCACTCAAAACTCCTCCTTCTGCACTTTAATGCCATATGTCAGTCACCCCGAATGTGGATGGCCTCCAAGAACCATCATCGCCCATACAAAAAACCTAAAGCTAGGTTTTCACGTGAGGAGCCTTCCTGAGTAGGAAGGTAGCACCACAACCCTGCCTCCAGGGAGGGTACAACACCCAAGGGTGTTACCGGCATTGGCACTAACAGGAAGTTGATCAGAGCTTTCTCCTGGTGCTAACAAACCCAAATGTGTAGAAGGGAGCCAAATGCAGCCGAACCACAAGCACATCGCAGCCGTAGGAAGTGAGCCATCTCCGATGTAGCCGTTGATCCCTTGAGCACTCGTACCCCATAGGGCCATCGCTAAGCCCCAGAGCTCCCCGCAGGCTAGGTTTGGGAAAGAGACAGATCTAGCAAAGGGAGAAGCCCAACAAGCGTCGAAGAGGCTAGGACGAGGACGAGCATCAAGAGAGAAGGACTGGTGTCATGTCGTCGTGTGAAGGTAGCCACCATTGAGTGAATCCGACCAATCGTCACGTGGAACCCACATGTCTAAGTTGCCATCACGTAGATCCCAGCGGTTGGGGGTGGTCGCACGACGACGAGCTCGTCGATGATGGCAACATCGTCGTCACCCAAAACAGCCACAACCTAGCTATCATCGACATCGCCAACTCCAAGAGCGACAAAGACACCAAGCGTTGTCTCACTAAGGTTGTGTCTCTTGCCCGTGGCTACCCCTTGTTGCAGTCTCTAGTGTGGACTACTATGGGTGGTGTGCCAACTGAGGCATTAGCCCACACGACCCTACCAATTTGATCAGTACCATCGTAGTCAAACGGATCCCGGTCTGGCATGCAAATCTAGCTGCCTCCAAGAGAGAGTCAGCCACCCATGTGCTAAAACAAGGGGTTGCATTGTGCCACCACACGACCACCATCATGCACGGATCCAGGCCACCAACCCGAGGGATCCCATAGGTCCAGGCCGTTGTGTGAATCCTGACCGGGCTTGAAGATCCTACCACAACTGAGAAGGAGTTGGATGCCCACGCGTTGAAACAAGATGATGTCGTGCCGCACCTGAACCAAGGCAAGGAAATAGGGAGGAAGGAAGGGAGAGGAAGGAGTCCGCAAAGGAGGCCACTTGGCTCTGCTGCAGGCCGCAGCCACCACTGAGAAGGAGTTGGCTGCCCACGCGTTGAAACAAGATGATGTCGTGTCGTTACCACCCGAACCAAGGTGAGGATATAGGGAGGAAGGAAGGGAGAGGGAGGAGTCCGCTATGAAGGCCACTTGGCTCTGCTACAGGCCACTGCTAGTCAGATGTCGAGGTTAGGGGGTGGGTGATGGTGAGGCTACATCATCCCGAGTCATCCTAGCAAGCAATGCGAGGGCCTCTATTGTAGAATGTAAGTGAAACATCTTCGCTATGATCAATAGATACGTGGATCACACAAGCAATCGGATGATTGAATAATTGATCCACTACAACACAATACACATATATATAACAAAAAAAGAGAGGAAAGGGGAAAGGAAAGCAGCCAGGACCCGTCCTTTTCTTGGCCCAGGCTGGCCAACACTTCTTCTCTTCCCTTCTCTCTATCTTATTTTGCTGGCCCATCAAGCCGCCCGAGCCAGCCCACAAGTCCGCGCTCCTCTCTTCTTCTTCTTCCGCAAATCACAATGATTTCGGTTGCAATCTCTTCACCCCAGGGCCCTATATGAGGAGGCCAAATTGATCTACAGAGGGGGGCGCAGATGGGGGATAGGCGGGTGGAGCCCTTGCTGCTCGGCCGCCCATGGAGGTGAGTGGACCGAAAGCCCTGCCGTCCTAGAGTCTTGCGACCATGAGGTTCTGCATCGGTGAGGAGCTTCTCAGTCCCGGTTGGTATGTGTTTTCACCACCAGTGTGTTCATTTGTCGTTGTCGAGTGTGTCGCGCTACCGTGCTAGCCATCTATGGCTGCCGTGCCCTACGCCGCTGACGTGTTGTTTTCCGGTGTATATGCGTGTGCCACCTTGTGCTGTCTTACGTGTCATCGTGATGGCTTTGAGCTCCTCTCTGTGTGTTCTCAATGGTAGGGGTCCTTTTCCTCTATGATCTCTGCTCTTTCTTGATCTCGGTCAGTTTATGCGGGCCGGCGTGGTGAGTTGGCTGTCGTTGTTCCATTACTGGGTCAGAGTGTTTGTTGATCTATGGTCTTGCGACTTTCCCGATATGCATTGAGCTAGAGAGCTCCGTTGATGTGAATGATGTGCAGTGATCTAACTGCCACCGCCGTGTTGGTCTTGGCGCTAGTGAGGGGTTCTGCTGTGTTTGTGCATGTGCTGGTGAAGTTTTTCCACCGTGCTTGTGTGAGCACCGCGCCGTTGTGGCTAGCTGTCTTCAGTTACCAGTGTGTTGCTATCTCTGTTCACCACTGATGCACGTGTGTCGTCAAGCTCCAGCTGTTTGGGCTTCTGTTGTCGTGTCTGTGCATTGAGCCACTAAGAAGTTCTGCTGTTGCCATGTTGATTTGTGTGAGTTGAGCCTGTGTTGAGCTCCTCTGTGATGCCGTCATGTGCGTGATCTGGACGTGCTGGCCGCGTTTGATGTGGACTCCGTCTGACTCTGATTCTTTTGCTATTGAGGTATTCTGGCTCGGCCCTATGCATCGTCGATGTTGAGATGCTCCGGCTTGGCCTTGTGCGTCGTCGCTATCAAGGTACTCCAGCCAATTTGCGTGCATGCTGCTTGTTGACAGCCTGAGGCTCATTGATGCCAATAATGTGGTTGCCCGATCCTGTTGCCGGTTGATCCTTTTCACCATTTGATCTGTTGTCGGATGCTTCCTCTTTGTCATTGTTGGTTCTTTTGGTTGCTCTGATTAATTGGCCAATGCTTGGCACTGATCCTACTATTGCAAGACATGCTGCCTTGTGTTGTCTTGCCGTGAGGGGTGATGATGACGCAGTTGCCCCCTTGCTGTGCTCATCCTGTGCTACTATGGGTGTGCATAGCTGCCTCCTCTGTTCCGGGTGCACCTATTGTCACCCTCCCTGTTCTCAAATGATGGGTGTCCGGCTTCATTCATCTGTTGCCACCCTTTTGCCCTTTTACTCGTATGGGGTGATGTGTGCTGGTATCTGTTGAGGATAGATTCTGGGTCTTTGCTTTATGGCTATGTGATTGCTAGACATATGTGCTTCTGGCTATATAACTAGCTGAAGCCCCACTGATGGATTCCTGTGCCTGATGATGGCATGTTCATCTTTTGCTAAACCCTGTCATAATTCTGTCATATTATTATTGCTGTAATGTTTTTGTCTCTTTTACAGCTATGCAGTGCTCAGGCGACTATCAGTAAAGCGACCATCAAACGCAACATAATAGGAGGTTGTCCGTGAAGATAGACGTAATTAACTGGAGGACTTTACAAAGCCCCGGGAACCAGAAGACACCGTCGTCATGATTAGTCAGATGTGTGTGTGGCGTATGTGATATGCAATGTAATTGGAAAACTTGCACTTTATGAATTCAAGTGAATGAATAAAGATCATTGTTTTCCTTTGCATTATTTTGTTTTTTACTGTATATGTTGTGTATACTAGCATGTCCGCGCTATACTCTTCTTTAAGCAAAACGCTGTCAAGGGCGCATTTCTCTCACGCGAAACAGATTGACATGCCTGATGGGACTTGGTTCTCCTCCCATCTTTGCTGCACTGTGATGGTCGTCATGATGGTCTCTAAAAGAACTCCGTAATATATTATGCGTTGAAGTTGTGGGTTGAGATAGATTAAAAGGTTTCCCCCTGCAGGTGGAGTCATCCCTGCTAGCAACTCTGCACCGATGTTGTTTCAGTTTCGAACTCTTCCACCCGTGGTAATTTTTTAGCATGAGGGTAAGGTTTACGCCCATACAACACTAGACTTGGTCAAAATTCAGGCTGAGGGGTCAAAGAGGGCTCCGAAGAGTGTTCGCCAAAATTAAGAACGAATGCCGGAGCCAGTTGGTTAAGGTCGCCAAGGTTTTGGAGAAGCTATTGTTCAAGAATTCTCGAGCCATCGATTAAGAAAGAGACTGGCTTTGTTTAGCTCGCGTATGATTAATGTGAGGCATTAGGTACACTACTTGCATACCAATAAGGTGTTTTACCCACCTTCTTCCAAGAACCAGTTTGTTGTACTGCCGAATGAAGTGTTGGTACCACGTTTTGATGAGTTGCAGTGGCAACTACAACAGTTGTGAGACCAAGTTAGTAGTCTTAAGAGACAGCTTGAGTGGTGTCAAGCACCTAAGAGTTCATAGTCTTGGGGCAACCCTCATGTTGCAAGACCCCAGCAAGGAAGTCAAGCTAGGGGCCCTCCTCAAAGAGGCCCTCATTCATCTTACCGGCTGGGATATGCCCAACTATCCGATAGTTGGTGCCCGTGGTTGCATCGTCCTGAAAGTTGGAGAGGCCAAGGATTTGTGCCGTAGAGGCATGACCAAAAGGATTTCACATGTGGTTGTTTCCGCTAGACGTGAGGCACTCGTGCCCCAAACACAGTAGCCAGTTCCTCTATCTTCATCAATACCACCTGAAAGGCCTCAAGCTGTGCATGCACTTAGTGCGAATCAGAAGAAGTGTGAGCAAAAGCTGAAGGTTTGTCTAGCCATGCACCATCATCTGCAAGATATAGTGCTCCAACATGTGCAAGTCTAAGTTTAGGCTTGTGGTCAAATAAACACTAATAATGGAAGGGTTAGTGTTCGGGTCACCCCAAGCCTTGAGCAAGACCTCAAGTATAACATCCTTCTCTAGCGCTTGGCTCTAAAGTCACGCTGAGTTAAGTCTGATGATGCAACGCCCAGGCCGGTTGAGCGACCCAAAGTCCCCTCTATTATTGTAATACCAGGGATGCTGATGAGTCCATGAGGAATGTGAAGTCGTCAGTGGCTCCTGCAAAGGTTGTGCAGCCTTCAGTTGGTAGTGCACCTCCATTGCCAATTGAGCCTGACTTGAGCTCTTCATCTAACTATGATATTACCTCCGAAGGATCGGAGAAGAAGTCTTGCAATGATGATGTGCGGGGGGATGATTGAGGTCAGTTTGGCCGAAGAATCAGACTCTAATTGGGAACCTCTCCCCGTTACTCAGGAGA
The DNA here is from genome assembly GCF_958298935.1 of Phragmites australis. Classification (NCBI taxonomy): domain Eukaryota; kingdom Viridiplantae; phylum Streptophyta; class Magnoliopsida; order Poales; family Poaceae; genus Phragmites; species Phragmites australis. The sequence continues at coordinate 14,768,788 of NC_084941.1, read as the reverse complement.
TGACATATTAATCAAAAGATGGGATTGTGCCGAACCCCAGGGATTGTTTTGGCAAGTCCTTGCAAGTTAGCGCACATTCACAAAGGGAGGCTACAATTGCCCCTTGTTTCCCCATAACGGGGAGGTCACATTCACTTGATGGACGGGCCACTTCATATGAGCCGCCAAGCCTTCACAGAAGTATTTCTTCACGTTTACCGCATGATTAAATAGAGGCGCGACGAGAAGATCGAAGACTATATCATTCTCTTTAGGAATAACTATGTGCGGCTCGCAAGAGAGATGCACCCTGAAGATGCTGTTAAGGTGTGCATGCAACAACATTGGTTGGCCAGTGTATCAAGACATGACCCAAAAATATTTAGCTCGCTTGGGGAGGTAGTTTTAGCCACTAAGCTTGAGTTGAGCGAGTGCCTCATATTATGGAGATGTACAAAAATTCTAGCTCCAATGATAATACCAAAAGGTTTGGCTCTTCAAGTAAGCCATCCGGGAGTGAGCCCCATGCATTACCTGAATCAAATACTACCAGCATTGTCCCTATCTTTGGCCCTGGACGCCCTAATATCAGGATGATGCCGAATAAGCAGTATATCTTCTGTTGAGATCTTATTAAGAATCTCTTCGAGCAGATGAATGAGTAGAAGCTCTTGACTTTGCCCAGTCCTCTTAGACCCAATCAAGTGGATATGAGGAACAATCCTCTTTATTGTCCCTACCACATGCATCTTGGTCATGTTATTGAGAACTGTATTGCTTTTAAGGAATGGTTGCAGAGAGCGATTAATGAAAAGAGATTGGCCTCAAGCCAGAGGTGATGAATCCTAGTTATCACACGGTGAATATAGTGACTGTACGGCTTGTAAATTCACTGCCAGATCATATTAATGAAGAAGAAGAAGAGTATTGGGTACCATTCATCCAAGTTGAAGAGCAATTTGATAAGCTTCGATTCACATTCGTGGACCATCCTATGAAGCCATGCACTTGGTAGTAGGTGCAGTTAAGGTGCCATCCAAGGAGTCATAAACTCATATATCAACCTCCCCATGTTCTGGGTACAAGGTATAACCCGAGTCGATGGTGCTTGCCTCCTCGATGTGTTCCTGAATCCGAGGATGATGAATCTTTCCCTTGAAGAGTTACTCCTCTTGCAACTCTGGGTCAATGCTTTCTTAAGACATGGGGCAATCTATGGAGCTTGATGGGAGATCTATGATTCCCATCTTTGCCCATCGTGTGTGAAGAGTGGTAGAGTCATGCAGAGTTGCTTGTAAACAAAAACCACCTCCCTTGAATAAGGTGTGGACTGGGGGCATGAATACCTCACTTCCATTGTTATATTGAGCTCGAACGCTGATGTGTTTTTAGTTGGCCATTATTCTATTAAGATTGGTCGTTGATGTGTTTTGAACTATCCGTTACTCTATTCATCGTTATCGCTGATGTCTTTCCGGCTGGCCATTAATTTTGGTTGTCGATGTGTTTCTGGCTGGCCTTTATGTTACTGATCTTGGCTGCCAATGTCTTTAGGGTCTTCCTACCCTTCATCGAGTTGTGACTTTAGGGTACGATTACTTGTGGACTCACCTCCAAAGATGTATGAAGTGCTTGTAGTAGTTTTAAGCTATGAAAAAGAACACACACTACACGGAAGGCATGTGCCCCCTGTTTACGTTTGGGTGTCGAGGTACTCATTTTGCATTCGAAGAAACCAACCCTTTGTCAAACATGTACTCCTTTACCCTCCAGTACAAATCCACCTAGGGACAACTATAGGAAAAGAGCAAGAGATGGTTACTTTCCAACATAAATTGTGCCTATGTGTGCAGCTTCTTACCACCCTGGTGTGATGTGAACAAGGACCTTTTGAAATAAATGTTACTCGCGAGGTTTAGTCACACTGAGTATGGACGGTGGGAGCTCTAAGGTGTTCGAGACCCAAGACCAAGTTCAAGTCCAAGCAAAGTCAAATACCCAATGAAGGTCAGTCAATGTGCAAAGACCCGATGAAGGTCAATCAATCTTCAAAGCACCCCAAATGAAGGTTTCATCAAATCAATGTCCTCCCAACATCAAGGTAGATGTGCTCAATAAATGTGCAAGTAAAACCACCATCAATAGATAATATGAAGACTACGAATGCTGGAGAGTGACCATCGTCGACCACCGTCGCAGAAAATGGAGGCAAAAATGCCATAGCCTATTTCCTATCCATATCAAATCCTTTTGCCCACATATATAGCCCCCTAGGGAGTATAGGGTTGTCAGCGTGCTCTAGCCGAAGAGGTAATTTGGGGAACCCCACTGTTTTCAAGGATACATTCAAACAGGTGTTCTCCACACACGTACACTCAAATATCATACATTTAAATGCAATTTTCGTGACTATTCATCATCTTTGGAGGGAAGTGTCTCTTGTGCCTGTACTTTGAGGCACCCTATAACTCGGTGATAAAAAGAAAGCCTACATTCCAACAACAAAATCCAATACACATGTGCTTATTCATTTACATATTCCTTATTGTTATCATGTAACCTTGTCTTGTGTAGCTACTACAGCTCATCAATGACGATTCTGAAGTAGAGGAGTGCATCCAGGTGGTAGGTGCGAATCTTCCACGTTACACCGGTTTCAGTACCTTTGTGGTCTCGGTGGAGTTTTCTTCAGCTCATAGACCACCTGTTTGGCACCGTCATGGTCCCAATGAAGCTTTGTCATTTTACAGCCCCACTGGTTGGCACCTTGTTAGGTCCTCGTGGAGTTGTCTCTTCATGGCCTCACTTGCTAGTACCGCAATAGGTCTCAGTGTGGCGCTTCTTCGTGTATAGTCTCACTTGCAGGTACCTTGATAGGTCGCAGTGTAGTGCTTCTTCATTTTTAGCCTCACTGGCTAGTACCTTTATAGGTCACGGTGTAGTGCTTCGTCATTTTATAGTCCCACTGGCTGGCACCTTCTTAGGTTGTAGTGGAGTTGTTTCTTCATTTAAGCGTTGAAGGTATGTTGTTGAACAGAATGTAAGGGGTAACTCAAGCATACGAGTCTTAACCAGATATATGAAATGAGGTTCTAACTCAGTTGCTATAGCTGGGGTTTAGATAAACAAGTAGTAATGCCAGATCAGATGAAAGCTGTAAACAGGATTCTAATATCACAACTCATCAACTACTGAATGCTGACTTTTCACTCGGTAGTCTCATGTCATGAGGGCGGCTAATCCAGTTCTTGCTTTTCACTTAATATAGAATAATGATTCGCACCACGTGTCTATACCTATGTAATATGAGAGTTTTGGTTCACTAGATCTAATCACCACGATTATATCCGATAAACTAATCAACTACGAGCTACCTAGAGGATTTAATAAGCATACTCATAATACACGAAAAACTGAGATACCAACAGACATCAATCATGTAATGAGAAGGCAAAGATGTACTTTACATAGTGTAATTGATATAATTCACCATCATAGGCATACCTTGACGGTTAGAGGATTTAACCTCGGTCAGCTCAGAATTGTGTGATCTGGCCTGGACTGACTAACTAACCTAAACTAGTCTAGACAGCTAAGCGGGGATTATGGTAGGGATTCACTGGGTTTTGCTCTTGACTCATAGAGTCTAGATGTGTGAAGGTGTCCTGGGGGTTGATATTTATAGGCCTGAGAGTCGGCGGCGTGCTGGCGGGTTTGGGCCCACTTGTGTCGCACGGCATAGGGGCTACCTGTGGGCCTCAACTCTAAGAGATGACACCCAAACATGGATTGTAGAGAAACAACCCCCTTGGGGTGTGTCAGGGTGGCAAGAATGTCTGTGTGTGTATGCGATCATCAAGCCCAATATTTTTGAATGCCCTGACAGATTACCAATAGTAAGTTAGATTCAATTAAATGGAAGATTACGAAAGCCAAAACAAAATTATTAGACTTACTTTTGTAGCAAGTCTATGATAGGTTGATACTGTTTCCTTTCAAGCATTTGAGGGTCCATGACCAATAGCTTGCTAATACTTTGGTGGATGACTAGGTGGATCTAGTGAAAACTGCACATATGCCACCACATCCAATTAGTACTTAGCAATGTCACTTGCATGAAGAATAGGAAGAACATGTATAGAAACACGTATCCTATATTGTAGGGTAAAGGTATGAATCTCTTGTGTTGCTGCTTGTACATAGTATCAAATAAATATTGCTCTACCTCTTCTAGCTTTTCCATGAAAGTATTCGCGTGCACCCAGTATGGGTTTATGAATCGTACATGGTCAATGCGCTCTATCCTGCACCTATGTATCTCCATTCCACATACAAAGTAAGTTAGAAAGGAAACTGCAATAGAGTAAGCACGTTATGCAGCTTTGTATGCTCCTCCTTGTAGCCCGTGCATAGTGGTGTCTCGGAGTAATGTAACATATGTTGAAACTTCTGAAACCCTCAGTCTTTGCTGAAGTCCCCCTCCCTATCGTGCAACATTTGATTTAAATCATCTTCGTCATTGTCATCGACTATTGACATATCGGTGTGTCGAGCATTCGGCACATCGATTTCAGTAGATCAACAAATAATCAACAAATAATCATAATATTATTATTCCAAATAATTATATATTTAAATTTACAATATAACCATATCAAGTAATGCTTAAAATTACAATATGACCCTAGGTAGTAATGTTTAAAATTACGAATGATCATACCTAGTAATGTTGAACAATCTTAAAAAAAATTCTTGAGCTCATCTACCATAAACATCAAATTCATGTAGCTCAAAACTATATATGGAACTACATTTTTATTTAAGCAATCTCAATACATCTACAAATCTACAAGGAGTAATGATTGCAATCTCCATACACCTATAAAACCAAGCGCATGAACATTCCACCAAATTTTGAACTACTCTAGCTCCCTGAAAGTTCATCATCATGGAACCACTTATTTCAAAAACCTAGAGCAATCAAGTAAGTATAACAAATAAGAAATGAAGTGTACATCATTTACTAACTCTATAACACCTCGAGCATGAAGATTTCACCGGCGGTTCATTAGACAAACCTCTAGTGATACTTTCATTGGCAAACCGGCAGTGATACGTTTGACTACTACTGCTGGATCTTTTTACGAACTGCTAGTGATACTTTCCCTCACAGATTGTATTATGACCGCCAGTGATAACTATTTTCACTAGCATTTCTTTTTTCCCCAATCATTGCTCGGCCGTTGGGTTGTGGAGGGGGGAAGAACTACCAGTGATAACTTATCACTGGCAGATCTAATGCAACCGCCAATGGTCAGGGATGAGCATTTCTATAGTAGTGAGTATACGTCTGGAGCCTCCCTTACATTTTGGTTAGTGAACTGATTCCTCCCTTTGTGGAAACTTTGATCCTAGTTGAGACTAGCTATAGATTGCTCTTTGGGCTTTGCAATTGTCAAATTGAGAATATTAGGAGCAGCATTTTCACATTACACATTTTATTTTCTTAACCATATTAGCAAAAGTTAAAAATGGAAACAAAGAGAAAGAAAAGGAAGCAAAACAAAAAAGTGCTACGGTTGGTTGCAAATTTCAGAATTGATACTTTGTTTGTCATAATATTTCCTTTGTGTAAATCTTGTAGCCCCATTTACAATTGAGCCTAGCTAGCATCTCTCTATCACTTATGCAACACGAGCTTGCAAATGTCAAATTATACCTCATTCCTTTGGTTGTATCAAGTGCCATTATCTTTGTGTGTGAGTTGCTTTGTTCTTTGCTTATACCCAAGATTAGCAACTAGGCAATTGAATTCTAGTTTGGATGTTTATTTAACTTGACAATATTCTAGAAGTTCAGATTGCTTCCTTGATTACCATACCAAGATCCACATGTATACTTGTGTTAGCACATTCAGAAGTGGTAGTCGCTAATTTAATCTCTCACTACCAAATCTACACATGAACTACCATGGCAAGTACATGCATCTCGTGAGGAAGGGTAACAACTGTGGAAGGTGAGGGTGTGTTTTGAGTGTTTTCCACATATACACATTATACCTTGTTATTTTCTGAGAAATCAAGTTAAAATGTGCTTTAGTTTACTTGTGAGGAGTGATTGATATTGGTATTTATTTGGTTTGATGATCTTCGGTTTTGCATGAGCTTTGATGTGATTTGAATTGATTTGGGATTTTATTTGAGCATATTGATTATGGACTAACTGGAATTAGAGTTGGAGATATGTGTTTGCTTGTCACATGGTGTGCAGGTGATAGATGCAACTTGACGGTACAGTGTGATGATTGGGGCCAAGCGGAATGCTTGGTGCCGGATGATTAAGGAGGCCGGGCAGAGTCAAGGGTGATCCTAACTGAACACGTGTAGGTCAAGCAAAACATTAAAGGTGGATGGAGATGGCGTGTTAACAAAGTCACACGAAGGGGGTGCCGGTGCAAGTGACAAGTTGGCTTGAGAGATCAGGAGTAGGAGAGACTTGCCAGCAGCAGGATCACAAGACAAAGTACATGCATCGACATCGGAGCACTTTCTTAAGGTGTAAGCAAGTGGGAAGTCATACTTTGAGAAGCGTGCTAGGGTTTTACGGTTTGGCCTCAAAACCGTGGAAGGACTGGAGGGGTACGTGGCACCATCATGAAGCTTGCGTCAAGGCGAAGCTAAATCATGCAAGCACTGCGGCCGTTCAATGAATCGAGAAAAAAATGGACTAAAATATCCTCGATGGTAGGTAGGAGTGTACTACAAGAGAGAGGTATTTTGGGAAAAAATTAGGAAACTTAGGGGTCAAGTTTTCTAGACTTATAAATAGAGGGGTACAAGGGTTATGAGAGAAGATGAACCAGCCATTTTAAGCTCCTTATGCCATCCATATAAGAGCCTTATTATGCTAGGGTTTTAGAGGAGAGGAAGATGAGTGCTTAGCCTATCTATTAGGTGAGAGCTTTATTAGAAAAAATCTTTGTAATCTGTCTAAAATAGGGTTGACCTCTGCTGAAATGAAGTTTATTTTTCTTCATGTTATTGTTCTAACCTCCTTCTAGTTGCTCTCTATTGGCTCCCCTGCAAGTTTGCAAGTTTTTTGGTTTCTAGATTTGATTTTCGTTTTGATTTTTAGGCTGAAATTTCAGCACTTTGTGACGTCATTCTTCTTATTGCTAGAGGCATAAAATTTGCATATACACGCTTATGTGATGGGGTCTCGAATTCTCTTACCTTTAGACAATCAATTTGGAGAGTTTTGTTGCTTGGTGTTCATTTTTTCTTGTTTCTTTGCAAGTTATGATCTTTCGAGTACTAAGACATATGGATTGATCTTAAATGGAACATATGGTTCATATACCATCTGTGGAGTCGTCTTGCCTCAATTTTCTCTTGTGAAAACTTCTCTATTTTTACTTCTGTTAGATTTTTGAGGTGTGTTGGGTGATCCAAATAAGAGAAGGCCATCGATTTCATAAGAAATTTGTTGAGGCACCTATTTACTCCCTTCTAGTCGCCAATCTTGTTTCTACAATTGGTACCAGAGCCGGTTTGATCAATTGTTGACCTTTACCGGCTTTGTGATTATTAGGTGACAATAGAGAGAAGTGGGAAGATTCCTTTGTTTGATGGTCAAGATTTTTTGCACTAGAAAGTGCGTATGGAGGCTTATCTTCTAAGCAAAGGAAGTGCAATTTGGGAAATAGTTGATTCTAACTATGTAATTTCTGCTGCTCGTATGACTCAGATTCAAAATCGTACAGTATAAGGCCAATATCAAGGCCAAAAATATTTTGTTCATAAGTCTAAGTCGGAATGAGTTTGACAGGGTCCAGTACCTCTGTACTGCCTGAGAGATCTAATCTACTCTAAGTATCTTTCACGAAAACACTAATTAGACTAAGGCTAGACGTCAAAGCACATACAACCAAGAATATCAAACGTTTGTGCAAGACCTCGGAGAGTCTTTGGATTCGATGTTTGCTTACTTTGATGCAATCTTTGATCCATTGGTGTTCTGCCCTATTCTGACCACGAGAGAGTGATCAACTTCTCTATGCTTTTGACTGTAGCACATGGGAAGTGAAGATCTCGAGCATTGAAGAGTCACCAAATTATGACACATTGACTTGTGATGAACTCTTCAGCAAGCTCAAGTCCATCGAGATAGCCAAGGCGGCTCAGATAGGTCTTGGAAACCCCCTGTCTTAGAACATGAGTTGGTTTCCAGATCGAATAGTGACAATTAGGCTGGAGATAGCTTCTCTTGTGCTAACACTTCATCGAGTAGTTTTGCTTTGTCTTCTTTAGTTTCTATCATAGAGAAGCAGGTAGACACTTTGGATGATGAGGATCTTGCTCTCATTGTAAAGAAGTTCACCCGCTTCTACAACAATCGTTGACACTAGAGGAGGGGTGGTTCCCGTGCCTGCTTTGAGTGTGGTGATACCACCCACTTCAAGGCGGATTGCCTGAAGCTGAAGAAGAGGGAAGACCATGACCACGACCATAACAAGCGCAAGATGAGGAAAAAGAAGCCCTTCTTCAAGAAGAACCGTGACAAGATGGCCAAAAGGCAGCCTAGGTGGCTTCTAGGATGTTCGTGGCTACTCTCAGTGACATCGACACCTCTTCTAGGAAAGAGGAGAGCTTGGAGGAGGAGGAGCTACCAGTGAAGGACAAGAAGAAGAAGAACAAGGACTTCATCAGCCTCTGCTTCATGGCGAATGACAAAAATGATAGAGACCCCGAGCTTGATCCCTCTGAGGTATTACCTTCCCACGACTAGCTTTCTATCCAAGTTGATACCTTAAATGATGCTCTCATTAGCCAGGATATGTTACTTAAGAAAGTTATGTGTGAGTTGAAGAAGGTTAGGCCTAAGTATGAGTCTGTTTCTTCTGAGCTTTCATTGATTAGGTCTAGGTCTGATAATGAGGAGTGTGAGAGTTGTTTATTAGTTATGTCTGAACTTGTCGAGCTTTAGAATGTGCATGCTCATCGCCAGTCAGCTTGAGAATGCTGAGAAGAAGCTCCTTGAGGAGGAGTCTAGGTCTACTCTCTTAGGTGCTTGCAAGAATTGCCCTTTGCTTGCAAAGGATGTTGAACTAAAAAACAATCACTTTAAAGAGCTAGAATCTAGATTGGCGAGTGTCAGGTGTTTGAAGGATGTGCAACCAAACTATTCCACTTGTATAGTCTTTCAGGATAAGCTCAGCTGGGTTAGAGGGCAAGTTCAAAAACTCTTGGATGAGAATGAGTATCTCCTTTCTCTAGTGGAGAAGTACTCAGAGGGCAAGTAAAAAATAAATTTGATCTTAGCCAAGATCAAGATGTGTGCTGACAAGGTGGGTTTGGCTCTTGGGTTGGAATTTGAGAGGGTTGCTTACAATAGGGATAGTAAGGCTGTTTTCCACACCTACTAGCCTAGAAGCTAAGACTTTCAAAATCAATATCACACCACAAGCTATCAAGAAGAAACCCACACCATAGTGTGCCAAGAAGAATCCAGCACCACAACCCAAGAAAGCTCCACAATCTAAGGTGAGAGTCCAGTGAGAGAGCTTAGAGTGACTAGTAGTCGAGTTCCTGAGAGACGCTACCACTGGACCTACTGCCAGAGAGAGGGTCACCTTGTTAGGTTTAGCTTTTGTCGTAGGAGAGATGAGCGGCGTGAGTGGGTGTGGAGTACCTGGGATATGTACCGCCACTCTGTTGGTGTACATGAGTCTTTTCCTCACTCTCGCCCATGAGTTTAAGACGCTCGCTAGTTTTTTCAAGGGGCTTTGCCCGGCGTGGATTTTACCATGACTCATATGGTTTTGGTCCATATGTAAGAGGCTTTGAGTCCTAGCGCTTTAGTGGATCATGTTTTCCTCGTCGTGGTTTTCACTCCCAGCGTGCTAGTGTTAATCTGTATTCACCTGTTTTCAGTGCTTCACGGCGGATGATCCAGTACTGGATTCCTAAGGTAATTTTGTCTAACTCTAGTACTAAGCCATCCACATACTATTCTTCTCTTATGTAGGTTTGGCACATCGAGGCCTAGAGAACAAGTGGCTCATCGACTCTGGTTGTACGTGCCATATGACCGGAGATGCATCATGGTTCTCCAGTCTCAACCTGATGAAGCGGAACGAGTACATCTCTTTCGAGGATGATCGGAAAGGTAGAGTGAAGGCCAAAGGAACGGTAAAGATAAATGAGAGTTTTACTCTCAAAGATGTGGCTTTGGTTGAGTATCTGGGATACAACCTGCTTTCTGTATCTTAGTTGCCAGATGAAGACTTGGAAGTGTGTTTTAAATGCGATACTTCTCGAGTTCTTGATTCTTCTGGCGCTTTGATTTGCTAAATTTTCAGAGTTGGGAGAGTTTTTGGAGTTGATTTTTTAAGTCTCTTGATTCTTCTCATTATTTGATTGCATAGACTTCTTCTGAGCTTTGGATGTGGCATAGGAGGCTAGGGCACACGATCTTTGATTTGCTTACTCTTTTGAGTGCCCTAGGTTTGACTCGAGGATTTTCTAAGCTCAAGTTTGAGAAGAACCTTGTTTGTGCTCCTTGTCGCCATGGCAAAATGGTTGCCGCTCCTCATCCACCAGTCAATCTGGTGATGACTGAATGACCAGGAGAATTTCTCCATATGGACAATGTTGGTCCTTCCCGGGTTCGTTTGGCAGGCGGGAAGTGATATGTTCTTGTCATTGTTAATAACTTCTCTCGCTACTCTGGGGTATTCTTTCTTGTGAGCAAGCATGAAGTGTTTTCACACTTTTGAAGCTTGGCTTTGAGATTATTCAAAGTACTCACTGGTGCATTGAAAGCTATTCACAATGATAATGGCACCGAGTTCAAGAAATATCTCTTTGATGCTTTCTATCTTGAGCATGGCATTGAGCATCAATTTTTTGCCCCATGGTTCCTTAGCAGAATGGTGTGGTTGAGAGGAAGAATTGCACTTTGGTGTAGATGGCTAGGACGATGCTCGATGAGCATAGGACTCCTATGAAGTTTTGGACTGAGGCCATCAGCACAGCATGCTACATCTCCAATCAATTTTTCTTACGCTTGATCTTGAATTTGACTTCTTATGAGTTGTGTTTTGGGAGGGAGCCTAAGGATTCACATTTGAGAGTTTTTGGGTGCCGATGCTTCATCTTAAAGCGCGACAATCTTGAAAAGTTTGAGTTACGTTCTACTGATGGTATTTTCTTGGGGTATTCTCTTCATGGTCATTCTCACCAGCTCGTTAATGTTGACACTAACACCATCATGGAGTCCTGTGATGTGACCTTTGATGAATCAACCCCTTGTGCTAGCCCTGTCTTTGAGCATGCATGTGACTAGGAGATGAGCAAAAGCATCTTTGTAGATGGCGACCTTATAGCTTTCGTAGATGACGAGGATGATCCACTACTTTCTACTACCACATTTTCTCCTGAGCTGGATCCTGCCTCTTCTACACCAGCAGAGAGTCATGTAGCCTCTACTTCCACTTCAGGTGCTTTCGAGCCTGCACCATTAGTGTTCGAGGGGGAGATCATCTCGCAATGCGAAGTACTCAGCAGCGACACCCTCCACAGATGATGATCGATGACATCACTGAAAGGGTAATGAGGTCCAAATCTGCTCATTATGCTTATTTCACTGATTCTGCATTTGTTGCTTCCTTGAGCCCTATGATGTTGGACATGCTTTATCTGATTCGAGTTGATTCAATGCCATTCATGATGAGCTAGAAAACTTTAAGAGAAACCAAGTTTGGGTCCTTGTAGAGCCACCCCAAATGTTCACACCATAGGCACCAAATGGGGTTTCAAAAACAAACAGGGGAGGATGGGTCTGTAGTAAGAAACAAGGCTAGACTGGTAACTCAGGGTTTCACTCAGGTAGAGGGGATATACTTTGGAGGGACCTTTGCACTAATAGCTTGGTTAGAAGCCATTACAATCCTCCTTGCATTTGCGGCATCCTAAGGTTTTAAGTTGTATCAAATGGATATCAAGAGTGCTTTTCTAAATGGTTTCGTAGAGGAATAGGTCTATGTCAAGCAACCCCTAGGCTTTGAGCATCCCAAATACCCTCATAGAGTATACAAGCTTTAGAGAGCTTTGTATGGGCTTAAGCATGCACCTAGGGATTAGTATGATAGGCTTATGTTTTTGTTACTAGGACATGAGTATGTGATGGGGTCAGCTGATAAAACTTTGTTCACTCTCAGGCATGGAAGTGATTTCTTATTTGTTCAGATTTACGTGGATCATATCATTTTTTTGTGGCTTTTCTCCTGCACTTGGGGCAAAGTTTGCAGAAACTACGAGCAGAGAGTTCGAGATGTCGATGATGGGTGAGCAGACTTCTTCCTTGGACTTCAAATCAAGTAGTGCAAGCAGGGCACATTCGTCCACCAGGCGAAGTACACCAAGAATCTGCTAATGAAGTTCGACATGAGCGATGCAAAGCCATTGGCGACACCAATGATTACCTCGACCATGCTTGATCCAAATGAAGATGGTGAGGATACACCAGCTAGAGTATAGGAGCATGATCGGCTCCCTCCTGTACCTGACAGTGACAAGACCTGACATCCACTTCGCTGTTTGCTTGTGTGCTCGCTTCTAGGCTTCACCGAGGACATCCCACCACCTAGCAGTGAAACACATTCTGAGGTATCTCAAGCACACTTTCGAGTATGGCTTTTGGTTTTCTACATCCTCTTCACTTTCTCTTCGTGGCTTTTTGGATGTGAATTTTGCTGATTGTAGAATTGATAGGGAGAGTACCTCTGGTACTTGTCATTTCTTGGATACTTCTGTTGTGTGTTGGTCTTGTCGAAAGCAGTCTAGTATTGCGTAGTCTAGTACTGAAGATGATTATGTAGCTGCTGCTAGCTGTTGCTCACATATTTTGTGGATGATTGCTACTTTGAGGGATTTTGGGTAAGATTTAAGGAGTGTGCCGCTTTTGTGCGAGAACACTAGTGCCATAAGCTTAGCCAATAACCAAATTTAACACTTCAGAACCAAACACATAGATGTAACATTCCACTTCCCGAGTGACCACAATGAGAAGGGAGATATTAAGTTGAGCTACATAGATACCCAACAACAGCTAGTCAAAATCTTTACCAAGCCTCTAGATGCAACAAGGTTTGCCTTTCTGAGAGGAGAGATTGGTATGTGCTATCCTTATGGCATTATGTGAGGGAGAGTTACCTTTGTATATACTGTATCTTACTTTTATTGCATTTTCATTGCATAACATTTTGTAAGATAATCTTGTTAGCAAGCTTCACTTATATGTTCTTTGCACTTTCTTTTACTAGTTGTAAATTTGTGCTAAGTATAGTAGATATATAACAATTCGTGCAAGCTGAGGCTCTTACTGAAACATGGTATAAAATTTGTTGAGGAAGCTTGTCTTCTCTAAGAATGAACTTGAAATGTGAGGAACCGTCCAAACAGTATTCCGATTAGTCATGAAGTCGATCATTTCCTTAATCACGGCTCCCATGACTAATCGGAATACTATGCCGGTAGTCCCAGCATGTGTTTTGTACCCAAGATCGTAACACATGCATGTCCAACATTTAACACTACACCATATAACTAATATCTGTAAAGCACAGCTCAAACCATCAACCCATCAACCCATCAATCCAGACACGTAACTCTACGACTGCTGCAAATGGACAAATACATGCTCATGACCGAGAGCGCGTCATTTCAAAATGTTTTACACCCTCCAGGGGGTACAACTTTACCCACCACAAGACTTGAGGACCATACGGTTTGCATGAGCACACAGGTCCATACTAGGGGTACTCATGTCAATCTTTCCCAATAAGCACCAACCATTTGAATGGTGCATCGCTCGGTGCAGAGCCCACTTTGGTTAACTCCCGAAGCAACCACAAGTGTCTCTATAAGCTTGCCTGCCCACACTGTCGATGTTCAAGCCCAAATGATCATAGCTACAGAGGTATTCAGCTTGTCTTACCATTAGATCAACATGTGGTAAGTACGGTAAGTGCTTTAGCCAACTGCAACAACGATCGATGCTTAAGCAACGCAAGCATTCTATGATGTCCGGGTTCCTCTCCCGGCCTATCCAGGGGAACTTCACATCCAGGCAAGAGAAACACCCCTAAGACCACCCACATCTCGTCTTATTCTCGCCACTCATCCAACTAACACCATCAACCCATCATAGTGATTATTGTGCAAGTAATTAGAGCCTATGCTCGCGAACGATGAAACATTTAACCGCTCGACTTCTACCGAGGACCTAAGCACTTGATAAGCAACACAAATAACATTTTAAGTTAGACAACATCATATTAAACCTAGGATACAAGGATATAGATCAACAATTATTCATAACAGGAGAATTAGTGCATCAACATAGGTTCTACCCATCATAAATCCGACATCGACTCAAACGCTTGCATAACGTATATAAAGCATATTTATCACATTAGACACATATGATCCAAATGAATGGGAGAAGTATGCTTAGATGCTTGCCTTCCTGCTCAGGTGACCACCTAATGTTACCTGCACAACACAAAAATAAAATACACCAAATTTAAGAAGCACGATTATGCTTAATTACGTGATTACCATTTTGGGATGTGACAAACCTCCCCCCCCCCCCCCTTAAAAGGATCTCGTCCTGAGATTCGGTACAAGTCAAGGAAGAGTACGATGAATCTAGGAACCTCATTATTTGCACAATAACAGAAAGATTCAGAGAATATCAATATGCCACACTATGAAGAATAATACTAAAGTAGCACTCATAGGTGGGAGAAGAACTCAGGACAATTGGCACGAAGCCAGTCTTCACGTTCCCACGTCGCTTCATCTTCAGAGTGATTACTGCATTGAATCTTGAGGAACTTAATAGCTTGACATCGCGTCTTCCGTTTGGCTTCATCAAGAATGCGAATTGGATACTCACAATAAGATAGATCTGATTGCAATTCTTGAATCACCACTATAATGATTTTGGTGGGGACTCGAAGGCATTTCTTCAATTGTGAGACATGGAAGATGTTATGTACGGTAGAGAGGGATGAAGGTAGCTCTAATTGATAAGCCACTTCACCACGCCAGCCAACAATCCAAAAAGGGCCCACATAATGGGGCGCTAATTTTCCCTTCATCTGGATGCGCTGCATTCCTCGGAGAGGAGAAACCTTATGATAGACAAAGTGTCTGATTTTGAACATAAGTTCACACCAACAGCGATCGGCATAGCTCTTCTAACGAGACTGAGCCGTGAGAAGGCACTTGCGGATAGATAGAACATGCTCTTCTGCCTCTTTGACTAAATCTGAGCCTAGAAGAGCTCTTTCACCGGATTCAGACTAATTCAACGGTGTTTGGCATCTTCGACTATGGAGAGCCTCAAATGGCGATATTCCAAGGCTTGCTTGATGGCTATTGTTGTACGAGAATTCCGCAAATGGCAAGCAAATCTTCCACTTTTTTCCATACGTGAGAACACAAGCTTGGAGCATGTCCTCTAGAATTTGATTCACCCTCTTAGTTTGACCGTCGGTCTGATGATGATATGCAGTGCTATGGAAGAGCTCAGTTCCCATGGCTTCATGAAGGCTCTTCCAAAAATGAGAGGTGAACTGAGTGCCTCTATTGGAGACAATCTTCTTCGGAATTCCATGAAGGCAAACAAACCGAGTGAGATACAACTCCGCATATTGCTTGACTGAGTATATGGTCTTGACAGGCAAGAAATGAGCTGACTTGGTCAATCGGTCCACAATGACCCAAATCGAGTCATGCTCGTGAGATGTTTTAGGCAATCCAGTACTGAAGTCCATACCGATCTCCTCCTACTTTTCAGGAGGGAATGGGTAAAAGCTAGAGCGTACCGACTAGCTTGAGGTGCTCGGCCTTCACCCTTCCGCAGATATCACACTCAGCAACATATCGAGCGATTTCTCACTTCATGCGAGTCCACCAGAACCAAGTTTTGAGGTCTTGGTGCATTTTTGTGCTCCTAGGATGAATGGATAGTAAGGAATCATGAGCTTCATCAAGAATCTTCTTTCTCAGCTCTGGGACTTTAGGGACCACTAGCCTCTTCTCGAACTACAAGACACCTTCATCGTCCAAGTGCAGCATCTAGCTTGTCCCTCCTTGATCTTACCACATATCTTCTCCATGCCTTTGTCTTGCTTCTGAGCTTCCTTGATTTCATCCAGGAGGGTGGATTTGATCTCCAAATTTGCAAGAAACCCCTTTGGACACATATGAAGCTTAAGCTTTCTGAAATCATCACAAAGTATGATAGTTTCGGACCAAACCTTAAGACAATTGCACTGAGCCTTCCGGCTCAAGGCATCAGCGACAATGTTTGCCTTGCCAGGCTGATAGTGGACCTCTAACTCATAGTCCTTGATCAACTTGAGCATCTCTTTTGCCTCATGTTGAGGTCGTCTTGGGTTAAATATACTCAAGGCTCTTGTGGTCAGTATAAATGTTTCACACATTTTCGAGGAGATAGTGATGCCAAATCTTCAGGGCGTGTACTACTGCTGCAAGTTTTAGATCATGTGTGGGATAATTTTCCTCATATAGCTTCAATTGGCATGAAGCATAGGCGACCACGCGTCCTTCTTTCATGAGAACACAACCAAGTCCAAAGTGAGAGGCACCACAATAGACATCGAAGCTCTTGTGAACATCCGGTTGTGCTAGAACTGGCGTTATGGTGAGACGTGTGGGGATCAAACCAAACAGTATTCAAACTAATCATCAGGCGGATCATTGACATAATCACAATCACGACAATTATTCAAAATACCGCTCCGGCAGTCCCGACACGTGTTTTGTGCCCAAGGATCGGAACACAGGCCTTCCAACATATTCATCACAATATAGTTTAATAAAGAGCAGGTAATTAAACATTTATATTACAAGTCTTTAAACATGCAGTTGTTTCCACAATTTACATCAAATGGAAACAACAACTACGCAGCGGAAGATAAACCTATACAACAAAAGCCGACGGCGCCATATGCCCTTAGGCACCGTCCCAAAAGTACCGAGTTCGGAGTAGAGTGTATTACTCCTGCCCGCTACCCTGATCGGCAGGCACAAAGTAGCCGAACACCGCATCTTCCTCACTGACCTGTGAACCTGCAACAACTTAAGCGCAGCACCTTGAGTACCTTCGTACTCGCAAGTCTTACATAGTATGGGTATATATATTCCCGACTCCAAGGATCATGCATTAAGCTAGTAGCAAGAATTAAACATGGTTAAGTTAATTAAGTGGTAAGCATCCTAAACATAGGTGTGAGCAACTAGCTTAACCAACTTTATATGAAACTACCCTGCCATAACCAACATCTGAGCATATGTAAATGTAACAACAAGTATATCAATGTGAACAAGTGCCAACTTGAACTACCAATCACTAACCACCATACCCAGACTATAATCACATGCCCAACCATCAACCTCATGCCATCATCCACAAACCACAACAAGAACTCTACGACCGGGTGTAGATAAGTGATAGACATGCTCATAACCGAGAGCGCGGTAGTTCGAACTATTTATGCACCCTGCAGGGGGATACTCCTGGACCCACACGACATGAGGACCATACGACTTGTGCCACCCACTAAAGTGCATACAAGGGGGTACCCATGACAACCTTTCCCAACCAGCACCAACCATGTGGGGCATTCATCGCTCGACGCAGAGATACTAGAACTACTCCCGGAGCAAACTAGTACCACTTACAAGCCCGCCCGCTCACACCGTCGATGTTCACGCCCACAAAGCCACAGCTGCGGAGGTATTCGGCTCGCCTTATCATTAGATCGGCATGTGGTGAGTAAGGTAAGTGCTAAAGCTGACTACCCTGATGATCGGCCTTAAACGATGCAAGCAGTCTATGGTACTCGGGTTTCCTCTCCCGACATGCCCACTGAACTTTCCATCGAGGCAGACGACACCCCTAACACCGCCCACATCTCGTCTCATACTCACCACTCACCAACCATACCATCATCAACAACATATAATTGTAAACAGTAGTAGATCCTATCCTCGCGAACAACGGAGAACACCGTCGTTCGACTGCTACCAAAATACCTAAGCATTGCTAAGCATAGCGAAGACCTTTAGACATCGACATCACCTCTAGACTTCAAGGAACATACATGAAATTGTGACCAAGGTAGAAGAATGCAACGGCATAGGTTCTACCCAAAGGTACCCGACACATGCATACATACATAAGCATAGATAACACTTTAGACTTTCAAGTTAACACGGTGCAATATGATAGATGCTTGCCTTGCTGCCCTGGATCAGAAAGATACAGCGCAACGGGATTGCCTTCAGCCTCCGGAATCGACGAATTGGCAGTCACTATAAGACATACACGCGTGCAATGCTATGAGTATGAATAAAGTGCAACAATACATGCCTCAATATGCACAAGATGAAATGCCATAAAAATATGCTTTACAATGCATGAAAATATTTTTTCTATCTAGAACAAGTCATAATAAAACTAGCAAAATTGGATTCATCCACTTTGGACTTGTGAAGAATTATCGGTGAATTAATGAAGCTTTAACCTAATTAATTAATCTCAGAAATTTAATTCAACATTTAATGGCTGGGCATATTTGTAATAGATAGAGTATTTTATTATAAAACCAAAAAAATTGGTTTCATAATTTTTGGAGTTACAGAGAATTTATTATGAATTTTACAAGTTTCAGCCAACAGAAAACTATGTTGAAACAGCTGACAGCGGTCAGACCGTAGGCATATGGGCGGCCAGACCGCCAAGAGTCGCGGTCAGACCGCCAGAAATGCGGTCATACCGCTCGCGTACAGAGAGTTTTGGCCCCTGATGGTCTGACCGGCCTGAGTTGGCGGTTAGACCACTATATACAGTTGGGGAAACTTGGCGAGCTCGCTGGCGATGATTCCGGCGAAAACTTCAAAAATGGTTTGGATTAAAATAACTCTAGGATGTATGTGAACGTTTCACACAGACATTTGGACGACATCTGTGGCCCAAACGTGTAGAACCCATAAAGTAGATCTATAACTGCAAAAGTGGGGTTTCGCGGCGAAAAACTAGATGCCGATCGATTCGACCGTCGAAAATATGGAAAGAGGGTATCGGGATGTTCACCTTGTCGTTGGCGAACTTTCTAGCCGATCACTTCTCCACTGGAAAGCTCCAAACTCCGGATCCGGCTTCCGGAAGGTGGGCGTGCCTAAGGGAAGAAAATGGTGAATACCGGCTCGAATCTTTCAAAACGGCAAAAACCAAATGGATGGATGAGTAGCTCTCGAGCGTGTGGTTGCGTGGGTACCACACACGTACCTCGGCTTCGCTTGTAGTGGCGGGAACCAAGGGTGAAAGGAAAGAGCTTGAGAGAGAGTGAGAGGGAGAGAGAGCACGTGTAGGGAGAGAGAGAGGGGCTTCTGCCCATTTGAGAGAGAGGGTGAGGGATATTTCTCTCATGTGGGCCCCACAAGTTAGAGAAAAAGTCCGATTTTGCTTCTAATTCAATTCTCTCTCCAATTTTCTTTTCTCCCACCTCATTAATCCAAATCGAGGTGCGGTAGAACTCCAAAAACTCCAAAAATTTTATGTCGTGATTTAAATCCTTAGGAGATCCTAATCGCGAATTCACAATGCAAATTTCAATCTGGTGATCAAAAGCGATCCAGATTCAAATATGAAGCAAATGATGCATGTTTAATACTAAACATGCAATTACAGATTTCAGGGCGTGACAGGAGGAGACTTCAAAGTCTGGAAAGCCGCTTCACACTCCTCGATCCATTTGAACTTGACATTCTTCTTCAACAATTCGGTCATGGGCTTTGAGATCTTGGAGAAGATCTCGATGAACTGGCAGTAATAACCTGCAAGTTTGAGACAAATCCGGATGTCAGTGACACTTCTGGGCAGCACCCAATTGAGCACATCCTACACCTTGGTCGGGTCAACTACAATACCGTTCTCGGATAAAACATGCCCCTGAAAAGTGAGTTCTTTGAGCCAGAACTCACACTTGCTGAACTTGGCGTAGATTTGGTGATCTCGAAGGCGGCTAAGAACAACACGAAGGTGCTTAGAATGCTATCCTTTGGTCTTGGAGTAGATGAGAATATTATCGATGAAAACCATGACAAACTTGTCAAGTTCCTCCATGAAGACCGTATTCATCAGATATATGAAGAATGTTGGCGCATTAGTCAAGCCGAAGGACATAACAGTGAACTCATAAAGCCCATAATGTGTAGAGAAAGCCATCTTTTGAAATATCCTCCTGTCGGACCTTTATTTGGTGAAAGCCTAATCTCAAGTCAATCTTGGAAAAGAACCAAGCACCGGTCAACTAATCAAACAGAATATCAATCAGAGGGAGTGAATACTAGTTCTTGATTGTGACTGCATTCAACGGACGGTAATCAACCGCAAAGTACCATCTTTCTTCTTGACAAAGAGCGCCAGGCATCCCCAAGGTGAGGAGCTCGGACGAATGAAACCCTTTGCAAGCAATTCCCAAATTTGCTTCTTCAATTCCGCTAACTCATTTGGTGGCATCCGATAAGACCTCTTTGAGATCGGAGCCGTACCGGGCATTAACTCAATAGAGAACTCTAATGTTCGGTCGGGTGGCATTCCTGGCAGTTCTTCTGGGAAGACATCAGAAAATTCACAGACGACTGGAATATCTAGAAGGTCCGTGGTTGTGACAACCTTCAAGGAATAAAGGCAAGGATCAACGTCCTTAAGCTTTAAATGAATCTGGGCGTTGGATGGACCAACAAGGGTGACGGTTCGTTAGAGAGCCAATTCATTCCCAAAATGACATCTATCCTTTTGGAGTCCATTACCAATAGATTTGCACTAAAGGGTATCTCATTAACAATAACCAATGCTTTTGGTCACACACTGATTAACAAGAATGTTGGCTCTGGGTGCGTCTATGAGATAAGGTGTAGAGGTGACGCTAACTTTTAGCTTGTGATGCTGAGTATAACTCGTCGTTATGAATGAGTGAGAAGCTTTAGAATAAAAAAGAACAACTACAAGAATGACGATAGAATTAAAATTCACAAGCATCGTACCCATCAACACATTCACACCCTCTTGAACTTCTTCGGCGGTAGTGTAGCGCACTTGGCCACGCTTGGGGACATGCGTAGCCTGGGAGGCTTATGGAGCGGGTTGGGCAGACCGTGAAGGCCTCAGAGCAGTCACCACGGCTTTTGGCTTCGGGTAAGGGCAACCCCACGCATAATGCCTGACACACCGACAGTTGTAGCATGTGCCACCAGGGCCACCAGTCACACTCGCTTGTGAATCAACGGGTCTTGGAGGTTGTCCTTGCAGAACGGAGAAGGATGGATGCCGCACTATTCACATTAGCGTGGAGTAGTCGAGGCCGACACGTGAGATGAAGGAGGTTGACTCTCCATCCGTGCACATTAAGAACTCCCACCCATGGAAGGAGATGGGACACTCTTGCGCTTCTTCTCCTCTTGGTGGTTCTTCAACTTGAATTTGATCGTGAGGGAGGTGCTCACTAGCCTGTTGAAGTTGGCGAACTCATGCGTTGAGAGGCAATCTTGCATCTTGGAGTTGAGGCCGTTGACAAAGCAGTTTTAGTTCCGCTCATCGGTGTTGACCTCATCCTGAGCATACTATGCAAGGTGGTTGAACATCTGTACATACTCCATCACCGATCTACCTCTTCACTTGAGGTCCATAAACTCCCGCCTCTTGATCTCTATAAGACCCTTAGGAATATGAAAGTCACGGAATGCTCGGTGAAACTCCGCCCAAGACACCCAGTAATTGGCGCAGTGTATGGCCAAAAAGTTAGACCACCACACGCCACACCCTGAAGCTGATGGGTGGCGAAGAGCGCCTTCTCATGGTCCTCGCATCAAAGGAAAGCGAGCTTCTACTCGATCATCCAAAACCAGTAGTCGGCATCTAGAGAATCCTTAGCCTGTGTGAAGGTGAGTGGCTGAGTTCGTAGGAAGTCTGAGAAGTCATCTCGGTGCTCGGCCCCACCTCCTCCTTGAGGGGTTGTGTTACGCCCTAGAGCTTCAAGGAGAGTCGTCTGCACTTGAAGGTTTTGCTCAATCTGCATGAGCACGTTCGCCATACTTGATGGTGCAAGCAACAGAGTGTTATTTTCATTAGAACCCTTGGGAAGATCACCTAGGCTTTGGCGGGTTCTCATATTGTTGCAGCAACAAGATGAAAAAGGCGCGAAAGGTCAACCTCCAATATAGCAAATTCGCACCAGTCGGATCCAAACATGTGATGCATCATATATCAAGGAATATGCATGTTCAGAGGTATGGTGCAAAACAACAACAGAATATGAAAGCATGCTCGACCCTAACCTACATGGTTCTTTCTCGAGTGCATCTCTCTCCACAAACATCCCATTCACATACATCACACTTCGCGTGAAAAGAATAAGCATTCATGCGAAAGGTGCTTGTGCAACTCACCAGACAAGCGACTTTTCATACGCGGTTGCCCACGTATTCACTTCTCGTACCATCGCCTTACAGAACACCCCATGTAATCGCCACATGGGTAGACAGCCATATCAACCATCGTATGATGGATGTTCATATATTATTGCTAACGTATTCACTTCCCATACTATCACTATACGTGACACACCGGGCCCCTACCTCTCACCGGTTGAGCCACCAATATTTGCTGCTATCGGGATGCATCAATGCGACATGATTAGCAAATGCATCATACTAGGAAATGACACAACGCATAAATAAACAATACAAGTGCATCAACCAAGCATATATTACACTTAGGGGCATAATATAACAAGTTCATATATATTAATCATGAGGAGTTATAAAGGAAACTTTAGTGGGTTGCTTAGTGGGTTTTACACTCTTGCTAACCTACATCTTAAGCATGCTAAGGCTACTTCATTAAATTAGGCTCTGATACTATGCTGTGAAGAACCGTCCAAATCGTATTCTAATTAGTTATTAAGTCGATCATTTCCTTAATTATGACTCTTATGACTAATCAGAATACCATCCTGGAAGTCCCGACACGTGTTTTGTACCCAAAATCGGAACACATTCATGTCCAACGTTTAACATCACAACACAACTTAATAAAGAGCGAGTAATTAACATTCTATTACAAGTTCTTAAGCATTTACCAAGTTATTACAATTTACAGCAAAAGAGATCTAGAAGGAGATACCGACTCAACTCCTAACCAACAAAAGAAACTACGCAGCAGAAGACTAAAGACTATACAACAAAACAAGGATAGAGCCATATACCCTTAGAATCTATCACAATAGCATGACCTCCGAGTAGTTGCCTACTCCTATCCGCCACCACCCTTGGCAGGCGTGAAGTAGCCAAAGACCAACTCCTCCTCGTCGGTCGCACCTGAAATAGCAGCATGAGTATGAAGGTACTCGCAAGACTTAATCCATAATGGACACTTATAAATAGCATGACTCAAAGGATTATGTATTAGGATGTAAACAAGGATGCGACCACATGGTTAAGTAAATTTCATATGCGGAAGTAAATTTGACATACACATATGTGAGCATCTATACTTGACATGAGTAACATACTAGCCCATAAACATCAACTGAACATAAGGTCAAAGGAACCATAGAACTAATATCTATAAAGCACATCTCAAACCATCAACCCCTTCAATCCACACTTGTAACTTTACGACTGCTGCAAATGGACAAAGGTATGCTAATGATTGAGAGCGTGACATTTCAAATTTGTTTACACCCTGTAGGGGGTACAACTTTATCCACAAGATTTGAAAACCATATGGCTTGCACGATCACATAGGTCCATACAAGGGGTATCATGTCAACCTTTCCCAATAAGACTCAACCATTTGAATGGTGCATCGCTCGGTGCGGAGCCCACTTTGGTTAACTCCCGGAGCAACCACAAGTGTCTATATAATCCCGCCCGCTCACATCGTCGATGTTCAAGCCCAAATGATCACAGCTACAGAGGTATTCGGCTTGTCTTACCATTAGATCAATATATGGTAAGTACGGTAAGTGCTAGAGCCAACTACAACCATTAGATCAATATGTGGTAAGTATGGTAAGTGCTAGAGCCAACTACAACAACGATCAATGCTTAAGCAACCCAAGCGATCTATGGTGTCTGGGTTCCTCTCCTAACGTACCTAGGGGAACTCCACATCCGGGCAGGAGAAAAGCCCCTAACACATCTCGTCTCATTCTCACCACTCATCCAACCAACACCATCAACCTATCATTGTGATCATTGTGCAAGTAATTAAAGCCTATGCTCATGAACGATAAAACATTTCACTATTCGACTTCTACCAAGGACCTAAGCACTTGCTAAGTATCATGAATAATATTTTAAGTTAGATAACATTATATTAAACCCAGGCTACAAGGATACGGATCAATAATTATTCATGACAAGAGAATTAGTGCATCAACATAGGTTCTACCCATCATAAATCCGACATCGACTCGAACGCATGCATAATGTATATAAAGTATATTTATCACATTAGACACATATGATCGAAACGAATGGGAGAAGTATTCTTAGATGCTTACCTTGCTACTCAGGTGACCGCCTAATGCTATCCGCACAACAGTCATAGAATTCGGGGAGATTGGTGTCGTCTTCAACCGCGCCCGCGTCATGCGCCGGTTCTTCGGTCACTAAAGAAAAACACATGCAATAATGAGCATGAATGAAGTGCAACAATGTATGCTGCAATATGCAGAAAAAACATGCTAAAAGTGTAAGACATGCGAAGAAGTAACAAACTTCGCGATCTAACAACGCCGAAAAAGTAAAGGAGGCTAGAGACTCTGGGCAATTCTTCGGACTCTCTGGGTTGCAAAGTCTTCGAATAATTCTCCGGACTCTCTGGGGTTCTGCAGAGAACGTGTTGTTCCAGAGTCTCCGGACTTTTATCCATACTCTCTGAATTTCTGTGGAGAATGTGTTCGTGTCGTTTCATCGATCAATGCAACTTGCATGTTGAATCTATGATACATAGACATGCATATACATTATACAAAGGGTTCTAGACTCAAATTGCACCATAAACCCTAACGATTTTCGAGTACAAAACAAGGGGGCTTTTCCCTGGGAAGTTTGGATTGTTTGGACTTTTATCCAGAGTATCCAAATTTTTGTAGAGAGCAACCCGAGGGGAAAAGTTGACCACTTTGATTTGTGAGCCTATCCAAGCCAAAGGGAAATTTGTTTGAGATAGTTTATAGAGTTTAGAATTCACTCACCAACCTAGCAACTCGATTTCTAACTCAAATCTCACCAAAATCCCTCTAATTCACTTGAAATCTCAAGAACACACCAACTTCACAACCTTAGCTCCAAATTCGGAATTCATCCAACCAAAATGTGCATCTATGCCATGGGAGCCTAGGAGACTCATCCAAGATGCTTTGCCAAGCTTTGGGACAGTTGGGGCAGGGTGGAAAAGGCTCGAGAAGATGAAGAATGCTGGTACTCCTTGTGCTTCACCAAGAACACCAAAACGAGTCAAGAACGGCTCGAATCCTTCAGAAAAAATGAAGATGAATTGGATGGATGAGAAGCTTGTGAGCTAGGGAACATGTGGATATCACATGCATACCTCGATTCCTTCTCTTGAGGTGGGGTTTTGGGGGAGAAGGAGAGAATGCTTGAGAGAGTGACAGAGGAGCTGCTGCTTGCCTTGGCCGGTTGGAGAGGGAGGAGCACGGGTGAGGGAGGGAGAGAGAGAAGGGGGGAGTGGGCTGCTGCCCAAGTGGAGAAGAGAAAGTGGTTGGCCCACTCTGGTGGGGTCCACGTGCTAGAGAAAGAAGTCTATTTTAACTATGAATTCTATTCTTTTCTCTCTCGGTTTTCTTTCTCTCATCCATTTGACTCAAAACGAAGTGCTCCAGCGTTAAAAAATGAAATTACATAAAATTAAGAATAATGTTTAAGAAGCATGATTATGCTTAATTACATGATTACGGTTTTGGGAAGTGACATGAAATGTGAACATAATCTCTTATCACCCTTGAGTATTTGCTTTAGCTTGATCAATGCTTAAATTAGGGTTAATTCTGTGAAAAGCTTGTGCTAGGCCGCTTTGTTCAGTTCAGCAAAACCTCTGTCTATGTAAATGTTTAGCCCATGATTAACCCTTTGGAGAGCATGTACTCTTTTGTGTCGCAAAGACACAACTTGTTTTGGCTTTGTGAAAAATTGCATACCTTGAATGCTATGTTGAGTTAATAAAATAAATAATCAAGTTTTGAGCTAAAATTGAATCCAATACAGTAGCTTAAGGCTTTAGGTGGTTTGCCAAAGAAGTAAACTCATGGTTGCTTAAAGCTCACTTGAGGATTGCTAAATGATCAAATGAGGAAGTTAACTTGTGCTTTTTAATCTACTAAGAATTATCTTTTTCATGTTGTTAAACTAAGGCTTGGATTGATATGTGGGTGTCTTAGAAACCCCCTGTCTCAAAATATGGCGTTGGTTTTCAGATTGAATAGTGGCAATTAGGTTGGAGCTAGCTTCTCTTGTGCTAATACTTTATCGAGTGGTTTTGCTTTGTCTTCTTCAGTTTCTATCACAGAGGAGTAGGTAGACACTTTGGATGATGAGGACCTTGCTCTTATTGTGAAGAAGTTCACCTGCTTCTATAACAATCACCGAGACTAGAGGAGTGGTGGTTCCCATGCCTGCTTTGAGTGTGATTATACCACGCACATCAAGGTGGACTGCCTCAAGCTCAAGAAGAGGGAAGAGCTCGACCACGACCACCACAAGTATAAGATGTGGAACAAGAAGCCCTTCTTGAAGAAGAACCACGTTCATGGCTTCTCTCAGCGATATCGACACCTCTTATAGCAAGGAGGAGAGCTCGAAGAAGGAGGAGCTGCCGGTGAAGGATAAGAAGAAGAAGAACAAGGACTTCAGCGGCCTCTGCTTCATGGCGGATGACAACAACGACAATGACCCTGAGTTTGATCCCTCTGAGGTATTACCTTCCTACGACCAACTTTCTGCCCAAATTGATACCTTGAATGATGCTCTCATTAGCCAAAATAGGTTAATTAAGAAAGCTGTGCGTGAGTTGAAGAAGCTTAGGCCTAAGTTTGAGTTTGTTTCTTTTGAGCTTGCATTGCTTAGGTCTAGGTCTGATGATGAGGAGTGTGAGAGTTGTTTGTTGGTTATGGCTGAACTTGCCAAACATCAGAATGTGCATACTCAAGTCACCAGTCAGCTTGAGAATACCGAGAAGAAGATCTTTGAGGAGGAGTCTAGGTCTACTCTCTTAGGTGCTTGCAAGAATTATCCTTTTGCTTGCAAAGGATGTTGAACTGAAAGACAAGCACCTTAAAGAGATAGAATCTAGATTGGTGAGTGTCAGGTGTTTGAAGGGTGTGCAACCAAACTGTTCCACATGTAAGTCTTTTAGGACAAGCTCAGCTGGGTTAGAGAGCAAGTTCAAAAACTCTTGGATGAGAATGAGTATCTCCTTTCTCTAGTGGAGAAGTACTCAAAGGGCAAGTAAAAAATATATTTGATCTTGGCCAAGACCAAGATGTGTGATGACAAGGTGGGTTTGGTTCTTGGATTGGAATTTGAGTGGGTTGCTTACAATGGGGATAGTAAGGCTGTTTTCTACACCTACTAGCCTAGAAGCTGAGACGTCCAAAATCAATATCATAGCACAACCCATCAAGAAGAAACCCACACCACAGTCTGCTAAGAAGAATCCATCACCACAACCCAAGATGAGGACTTGGAAGTGCGTTTCAAACGTCATACTTCTTGAGTTCTTGATTCTTCTAGCGCTTTGATTTGCCGAATTTCCAGAGTTGGGAGAGTTTTTGTAGCTGATTTTTCTGAGTCTCTTGGTTCTTCTCATTATTAGATTGCACAAGCTTCTACTGAGATTTGGATATGGCATAGGAGACTAGGGCACATGAGCTTTGATTTGTTTACTCATTTGAGTGCCCTAGGTTTGATCCGAGGATTGCCCAAGCTTAAGTTTGAGAAGAACCTTATTTGGGCTCCTTGTCGATATAGCAAAATAGTTGCCACTACTCACCCACCAGTCAATCTAGTGATGACTGTTGGTCATTTCCGGATTCGTTCGGTGGGCGGGTAGTGCTATGTTCTTATTATTGTTGATGGCTTCTCTCGCTACTCTTGGGTCTTCTTTCTTGTGAGCAAGGATGAAGTGTTTTCACAATTTCAGAGCATGGCTATGAGATTGTTCAAAGAACTCCCTAGTGCATTGAAAGCATTTCGTAGTGATAATGACATCGAGTTCAAGAACTATTTCTTTGATGCTTTCTGTCTTGAGCATGGCATTGAGCATCAATTTTCCACCTCACACGTTCCTCAACAGAATGGTGTGGTTGAGAGAAAGAATTGCACTTTGGTGAAGATGGCTAGAATGATGCTCGACAAGCATAGAACTCCTAGGAAGTTGTGTTGTGGCCATTAGTATGGTGTGCTACATCTCCAATCGAATTTTCTTACGCTCGATCTTGAATTTGACTTCTTATGAGTTGCGTTTTGGGAGGGAGCTGAAGGTTTTGCATTTGAGAGTTTTTGGGTGGCGGTGCTTCATCCTAAAGCATGGCAATCTTGACAAGTTCGAGTTATGTTCTTCTGATGGCATTTTCATGGGGTATTCACTTCATGATCATTCTTACCGGGTCTTTAATCTTGACACTAACACCATCATGGAGTCCTGTGATGCGACATTTAATGAATCAACCCCTTGTGCTAGCCCTGTCTTTGAGTGTGCAGGTAATCAAGAGATGAGCGAAAGCATCTTTGTAGATGGCTACCTACCAGCTTTTGGAGATGATGAGAATGATCCACTACTTCCTACTACCACACTTGCTCCTGAGCTAGTTCCTGCCTCTTCTACACTGGCAAAGGGTCCTGCAGCCTCTACTTCCACTTCAGTTACTTTCAAGTCTGCACCAGCAGTGTTTGAGGGTGAGATCATCTCGCAGTGCGAAGCCCCTCAACACATTCAGTGGTGACACCCTCCACAGATGATGATTGGCAACATCAATGAAGGGGTAACGAGATTCAAATATGCTCGTTCAGCTTATTTCACTGATTTTGCATTTGTTGCTTTCTTTGAGCCCCATGATGTTGGACATGTTTTATCTGATTCGAGTTAGGTCAATGCCAAGCATGAAGAGCTAGATCCGGATGGATGGCAAGAAGGTGGATCAGCGGGAAAACATGAGCATGATCGACTCCCTCTTGTACCTGATGGCGATAAGACTCGACATCCACTTTGCCGTATGCCTATGTGCTCACTTCCAGGCTTCATCGAGGTCATCTCATCGCCAAGTACTGAAACGCATTCTGAGGTATCTCAAGCACACTCTCGAGTATGGGTTTTGGTTTTCTACATCCTCTTTCCTTTCTCTTCGTAGCTTTTTGGATGCGGATTTTGCTAGTTGTAGAATTGACAGGAGGTACTTGTTATTTCTTGGGTACTTCTCTTTTGTGTTGGTCTTTTCGCAAGCAGTATAGCATTGCACAGTCTACTGCTGAAGCTGAATATGTAGCTGCTGCTAGCTATTGCTCATAGATTTTGTGAATGGTTGCTACTTTGAGGGATTTTGGGTTAGATTTCAGGAGTGTACCACTTTTATGTAACAACACTAGTGTCATAAGCTTAGCCAATAACCTAGTTTAACATACTGGAACCAAACATATTGATGTAAGATTACACTTCCTGAGAGACCATAATGAGAAGGGAGACATTGATTTGAGCTACATAGATACCCAACACCAGCTAGACGAAATCTTTTTCAAGCCTCTAGATGCAACAAGGTTTGCCTTTCTGAGAGAAGAGCTTAGTGTGTGCCATACCTATGGCATTGTGTGAGGGCGAGTTACATTTGGACATACTCTATCTTACGTTTATTGCATTTGCATTACATAGCATTTTGTAAGATAATCATATTAACTAGCTTCACTTATATGTTATTTGCACTTTCTTGTACTAGTTGTGAATTTGTGCTAAGTGTAGTGAATGTATAACAACTTGTGCAAGCTTAGGATCTTATTAAAATATGGTATAAAATCTGTTGAGAAATCTTGTCTTTTCAAGAATGAACTTGAAATGTGAACATAATCTCTTATCACCCTTGAGTATTTGCTTTAGCTTGATTAGTGCTTAAATTAGGGCTAGCTCTGTCAAAAGCTTGTGCTAGACCGCTTTATTCAGTTTAGCGGATTGATGGTCTTTGACCTTTATCTATGTAAATATTTAGCCTATGATTAACCCTTGAGAGAGAATGTGCTCTTTTGTGTCGCAAAGGCACAACTTGTTTTGGCTTTGTGAAAAATTGCATATCTTGAATCCTATGTTTAGTTAATAAAATGAATGATCAAGTTTTAAGCTAAAATTGAATCCAATACGGTGGCTTAAGGCTTCATGTGGTTTTCCAAAGAAGTGAACCCATGGTTGCTTAAAGCTCATTTGAGGATAGCTAAATGATGAAATGAGAAAGTTAACTTGTACTTTTTAATGTGCTAAGAATGTTCTTGAGCGCATCCTCCATGTGCCTTGGTTTACTTGTAATGAGTGATAGACATTAGTATTTATTTTGTTTTATGATCTTTAGTTTTGCATGAGCTTTGATGTGATTTGAATTGATTTGGAATTTTATTTGAGCATATTGATTATGGACTAATTGGAATTGGAGTTGGAGATATGTGTTTACTTGTCTCATGGTGTGCAGTGATGAATGCAACTTGGCTATCGACGGCTGGATGATCGGGGCCAAACGAAGTGCTTAGTGCCGGACGATCAAGGAGGCCGGATGGAGTCAATCCTAGCTGAACACCTGGAGATCAAGAAGAATGGAAGGTGGATATACACAGCGTGTTGACAAAGTCAAGTGAAGGGGATGCCAGTGCAAGTGAAAGGCGGCCCAAGAGATTGATGCCAGTGCAAGTGAAACGTGGCCCAAGAGATTGGGAGCGGGAGAGACTTATCAGTGGTCAGGATTACAAGATGAAGTACACGCGTCGACATCGGAGTGCTTGCTTAAGGTGTAAGCAAGTAGGAAGTCACGCTATGAGAAGTGTGCTAGGATTTCACGAATTGACCTCAAAACTGTGAGAGGACTGGAGGAGTACATGGCACCATCGTGAAGCTTGCATCGAGGAGAAGCTAAGTCGTGAAGGCGCCGTGACCATTCAATGAATCAAGAAAAAATTGACCAAAATACCATCAGTGGTAGGTATAAGTGTACTACAAGAGAGGGGTATTTTTTGGATAAAGTTAGGAAACTTAGAGGTCAAATTTCCTTGGCTTATAAATAGGGGGGTTGGGCTATGGGAGGAGACAAACCAGCCATTTTGAGTCCTTTGTGCCATCCATATGAGAGTCTTGTGCTAGGGTTTTAGAGGAGATGAACAAGAGTGCTTAGCCTATGTATTAGGTGAGAGCTTTATAAGGAAAAATCTTTGTAATTTGTCTAAAATAGGGCTAACCTCTACTGCAATGAAGTTTAGTTTTCTTCATGTTATTGTGCTCACCTCCTTCTAGTTTCCCTCTGTTGCTTCCCTTGCAAGTGATGAGCCCATGGTTCGTTCGGATATGATCAATACCGCCAATAATCCTCAAATCATACAAGGTCCAATTATAAGAGCACGTGCACGATAATTAGACCACCAGGTGAACTCGTTTCTCGCATTTCATATTTCCTTGAATGGATTACAACAACAACTTCTAAGTCCGATGGAATTAGATTGAAAGGGTGTGTTATGCTCGCTACTAAATTTGATCTTGCTGAAATATATGCTAATAAGCTGCCATGCTATGCTTTGATATGCAAGGAGGCCTTAGTTTCACTCGAGAATAGATCTAGCTCTTTGCCTCCTGCTGTTGCTAACCTTTTGCATGAGTTTTTGGATATATTTCCAACTGAAGTTCCCTCAGGATTACCACTAATTCGAGGGATAGAACATCAAATTGATTTGATTTCGGGAGCAACTTTGCCAAACCGTGCTGCATATAGGACCAACTTGGAAGAGACTAAGGAAATTCAGCGACAAGTCCAAGACCTTTTGGATCACGGGTACGTACGGGAAAGGATTAGTCCTTGTGTTGTTCCTGTTCTTTTGGTTCCTAAGAAAGAGGGTAGGTGGCGTATGTGTGTTGATTGTAGAGCCATTAATAATATTACTATAAGATATCGTCACCTTATCCCTAGATTAGATGATATGCTTGATGAGTTGAGTGGTTCAATAACTTTCACGAAAATTGACTTGCGAAGTGGATACCACCAAATTAGGATGAAACTTGGAGATGAATGGAAGACTGCTTTTAAAACTAAGTTTGGTTTGTATGAGTGGTTGGTAATACCTTTTGGATTAACTAATGCACCTAATATTTTCATGCTTTTGATGAACGAAGTTTTACGCGCTTTCATTGGGAGATTTGTAGTGGTTTACTTTGATGACATCTTAATTTACAACAAGTCATTTGAACTACACTTTGATCACTTACATGCTATTTTTAATGCTTTGAGAGATGCACGTTCGTTCGGTAACCTCGAAAAGTGCATCTTTTGTATGGATCGAGTCTCTTTTCTTGGCTATATTGTTACTTTACAAGGAATTGAAGTGAATGAAGCAAAAATTGAAGCTATAAAGAGTTGGCCAACTCCTAATACTGTTACTCAAGTGAGAAGCTTTCTTGGTCTTGCGGGTTTCTATCAGCGCTTTATGCGGGATTTCAGCACAATTACTGCCCCATTGAATAAATTGACGAAGAAATGAGTGGTTTTCAAATGCGGACCTACAAAAGAAAAAGCATTCAAGTTATTGAAAGAGAAACTTACCCATGCTCATAACTCTCTGATTTTGGTAAGACCTTTGAGCTAGAGTGTGATGCTAGCGGGATTAGAATTCGAGGTGTGTTAATTCAAGAAGGTAAACATGTTGCTTATTTCAGCGAGAAATTAACTGGGCTAAGTTTGAATTATTCTACCTATGATAAAGAATTGTATGCTTTAGTTCGTGTGCTTGAAACTTGGCAACATTATCTATGGACCAAAGAATTTGTTATACATTATGATCATGAATCAGTAAAATATATTAGGAGTGAAGCTAAATTGAATAAACGACATGCTAAATGGGTCAAATTTATTGAGTTTTTTTCCATATGTCATAAAACATAAGAAAGAAAAGGACACTATGATTGCTGATGCGCTTTCTAGGCGTTATACCAAGTTATCTCAACTTGATCATAAAATTTTTGGTTTAGAGACCATTATGGACTTATATGCTGCTGATTTAAACTTTAAAAAAGTGCTCGAACATTGTAAAGAAGGGAAATATGAAATAAATATGTACTGAATAAAGATTGCTCTATCGTGCTAACAAGCTATGCATTCCAGCTAGCTCTATTCATCTTTTGTTGTTACAGGAGGCTCATGGAGGAGGATTGATGACATATTTTGGAGCAAAGAAGACTAAAGATGTGCTGGCTACCCACTTCTTTTGGCCAAAGATGAGACGAGATATCAAACGCTATGTGTCCCGATACACCACATGCAATAAAGCTAAGTCTCATTTGAATCCACATAGTCTTTACATGCCTTTTTATGTTCTTAGTGCACCATAGGAGGATATTTCTATGAATTTTAATTTAGGACTGCCTAGGATAATAAGGGGGAGGGATAGCATATTTTTAGTTGTGGATAGATTTTCTAAAATGGCATATTTTATAACTTGTCACAAGAGCGATGATGCTACAAACATAGATGATTTATTTTTCAGAAAATCGTTTGACTACATGGAGTGCCTAATACTATCGTCTCGGATCATGACACAAAGTTTTTGAGTCACTTTTGGAGATCACTTTGGAATAGATTGGGGACGAAGCTGCTGTTTTCTACTGCATGTCATCCCCAGAACGACGGTCAAACAGAGGTTGTCAATCGTACATTATCGACCATGTTATGGGCTATTCTCAAGAAAAATTTGAGTATGTAGAAAGAGTGTTTACTGCATATTGAATTTACTTACAATAGGTCGATACACTCCACCACCAAGATAAGTCTGTTACAGGTAGTGTATGGATTTAATCCCCGTGCTCCTATTGATTTACTACCTTTGCCTACTTTTGAAAGACTTAATTTAGATGCTAAAAAACATGCTGAATTTATTCTTAAGTTGCATGAAACAACTAAAAAGAATATAGAGAGCATGACTGAAAAGTATAGGATTGCTGGAAGTAAATGTAGGAAGGAAATAAAATTTGAACCGAGTGATTTAGTTTGGTTGCATTTGAGGAAGGATAAGTTTCCAGAACTAAGAAAGTCAAAGTTGATGTCTAGAGCTAATGAACTATTTAAGATAATTGAGAAAATCAATAACAATACATATAAATTGAATCTACCTGCAGATTTTGGGGTTAGTCCCACGTTGAACATTTTATATTTTAAGCCATATTTGGGAGAAGAAAATGAGTTTGAGTCAAGGACGACTCCAATTTAAGAGGGAGAGGATGATGAGCCTATGGCTCCTTCGAATATGATCAATACCGCCAATAATCCTCAAATCATACAAGATCCAATTACAAGAGAACATGCACGATAATTAGACCACCAGGTGAACTCGTTTCTCGCTGGTCATGTTTCCTTGGATGGATTACTATTAAATTCTTGTGATATTTTATTGTTTAGAAACGTGAGAGAAGCACTACAACCTTACCCGGATGTCACCCCTCGAAGGTCAAGTCTACTCGGACTCGAGGCTGAGCACGTCAGTAAAATGGGCATAACCCTCTCATACGAAGTCCGTTTTAGGCGTTCTTGGACTTGCTGGAAAGCTTATGTCGAGCCCTTTCAATGGATCTATGTTCAACCAAATATTCCTTATAGTTTAGTGTGAGGACCCTTCCAAACAGTATTCGAACTAATCATCAGACGGATCATTAACATAATCACAACCTCAACGATTAATCAAAATACCGCTCCGGCAGTTCCGGCACGTGTTTTGTGCCCAAGGATCGGAACACATGTCTTCCAACATGCACATCACAACATAGCTTAATAAAGAGCGAGTAATAAACATTTATATCACAAGTAACTGATTTCAGCAGTTTACAACAAAAGCAAGCTAGGAGGAGACAAAACCCCTCAACTCCTAACCAACAAAAGATCTACGCAGCGGAAGAAAATAAACTATACAACGAAAGGATATGGAGCCACATGCCCTTAGGCTCCATACCAAGAGCACCAAGTTCGGAGTAGAATGTGCTACTCCTACTTGCCACCCTGATCGGCAGGCACAAAGTAGCCAAACAGCGCCTCTTCCTCACCAACCTGTGAACCTGCAACAACTTAAGGGTAGCACCCTGAGTACGAAGGTACTCGCAAGTCTTACACAGTATGGGTATATATATTCCCGACTCCAAGGATCATACATTAAGCTGGTAGCAAGAATTAACATGGTTAAGTTTAATTAAGCGGTAAGCAACCTATATGTAGGTGTGAGCAACTAGCTTAACCAACATATATGAAACAACCCCGCACCACCAACTGAACATATATAAACATAACCAACAAGTGTATCAAAGTATAACCGGTGCCAACTCGATCACCATGCCCAAACTACCACACTGGATCCGAACCACATCCACATACCCGAACCATAACCACACCAAACCATCTCATATCCGAACCAACAGCACTATCACTCCAACATAATTCCAACATAATCGATCCACAAACACGTAGCCGAACCATCGCCCACAACCGAGACTCTACGACCGATGCAAATAAGCGATAGACATGCTCATAACCGAGAGCGCGACAGTTTGAACTATTTTTACACCCTCCAGGGGGATACTCCTGGACCCACACGACACGAGGATCATTCGGCTTGTGCCACCGGCCAAAGTGCACACAAGGGGGTACTCGTGACAACCTTTCCCAACCAGCTCCAACCGTGTGGGGCATGCAACGCTCGGCGCAGCGGTACTAGAACTACTCCCTGAGTAAACTAGTACCGCTTACAAGCCCATTCACTCACACCGTCGTTATTCACGCCCACAAACCCACAGCTGTGAAGATATTCGGCTTGCCTACCATTATATCAACGTGTGGTGAGTAAGGTAAGTGCTAAAGCCAACTACACCGATGATCGGTACTTAACCGGTGCAAACGGTCTACGGTGCCCGGTTTTCATCTACCGTCCTACCCAGGGGAACTCCACATCCGGGCAGGCTAAACACCCTCCTAGCACCGCTCACACCTCGCCTCATACTCACCACTCACCAACTATACCATCACCATCAACATGTAATTGTAAACAGTAGTAGATCCTATCCTCGCGAACAACGGAGAACACCGTCATTCGACTTCTACCGAAATACCTAAGCATTGCTAAGCATAGCAAAGACCTTTAGACATCGACATCACCTCTAGGCTTCAAGGAACATACATGAACTCGTGACCAAGGTAGAAGAATGCAATCGGCATAGGTTCTACCCAAAGGTACCCGACACATGCATACATACATAAGCATAGATAACACTTTAGACTTTCAAGTTAACACGGTGCAATATCATAGATGCTTGCCTTGCTTCCCTGAATCAGAAAGATACGGTGCGACAGGATCACCTTCGGCTTCCGGGGTCGACGGATCAACGTTCTCTAAAAAGGATCAACACGTGCAATGCAATGAGTATGAATAAAGTGCAAATATATGCCACAATATGCATATAATAGATGAAAATACTTTTCCTAGATAGAAAAAGTCATAACGAAACTAGCAAAATTGGATTCATCAATTTTGGACTTAGGATGAATTAATGGTGAATTAATAAAGCTTTAACCTAATTAATTAATCTCATAAATTTAATTCATTATTTAATGTCTGGAGATATTTTTAATAGGTAGAGTAGGTTATTATGAAACCAACAAAATTTGTTTCATAATTTTTGAAGCTACAGAGAATTTACTATGAATTTTACAAGTTTCAGCAAGCAGTAACTGTGCTGTTTGGGTATACAGCGGTCAGACCGCAGGTATCTGGCGGTCAGACCGCCAAGATACCGTAGCTCAAAATTCTCCAAAAGGTGGATTCTTTCCATGGGAGTTTAGGGGACTCACCCAAAGGCTTTACCAAGGTTGTGGACCGTCGATTGAAGGAGGAAACGGAGGGAAAAGCTTGGGAGACGAAGAAATCCGGTGTTCTTCACATTTCAACCCTAACACCAAAAGACACCAAATCCGGCTCAAATCCTCCGGGAAAATGAAAATGAATTGGAGGGATAGATAGCTCATGAGCTTGTGATCGCAATGGTACCTCACACTCACCTTGATTCGGCTCCTAGAGCGCGGATTTGAGGGAGAAAGGTAGAGGGGCTTGAGAGAGTGAGAGAGTGAGGGGGCTCCCTGTGCTGCACGGTGAGAGGGAGCACGAGAGGGAGCAGGGAGAGAGAGTGAGGGGAGAGAGAGAGCAGGTGGGGGTGGCAGCCCACTTGAGAGAGGGAGTGGTGAGGTGTGGGGCCACACGTGGGGCCCACATGTTAAGGAAAAAGTCCGTTTTGACTGCGAAATTCATTCTTTTCTCTCCCAAATTTCTTTCTCTCATCCGATTGATTCAAAACGAATTGCTCTAATTTGCCAAAATAATTTACCTCGAAATTAATTATGACGCTAATGATGCATGATTAAGCTTAATCACGCGATTATGGAATTTGGGACGTGACATTTAGTCAGAGTCGAAGGAATAAGGTGTTACGTCACCGTTCTGGACCCTGTCGGGTTTTGTAATCGTGTTGA
This sequence comes from Phragmites australis, assembly GCF_958298935.1. NCBI lineage: Eukaryota > Viridiplantae > Streptophyta > Magnoliopsida > Poales > Poaceae > Phragmites > Phragmites australis. Next base: position 14,730,894 of record NC_084941.1, on the reverse strand, counting down.
GTCTGGAGTCCAGGTTGTCCATGCCTCTTTACACGGTTGCCCAACCCTAGGTTGACCCCCTCATGTCCCCCTATAAATATACGGTAGCCGTCATAGTTTAGGCTCGGGTTTAGCTTAGATTATTCTGTTTTAGACAGTTTTACCGTTTATCAGGTTGTTGAACCCCAAACTCAAGTATTTTATTAGTAATTAGCAATATTCAGATTGCATCTACCTGTTCTTGCTTGTATTCTCGATTCGTTTGCAGGAAAAACCTTCTTGGTGAGGTCAATTTTCTCTTGCTAAAACTTCTCTCTATTTTTTCTTCTACTTGAGTTTTGCGGTGCGTTGGGTTATCTAAATAGGAGAAGGCCACCGATTTCGTAAGAAATTTGTTGAGATGTCTATTCAGCCCCATCTAGTGGAGATGCCTACTGTGGCCACGTCTGGGCCCATGCAGGATACACTCATACACTTTCGGTGGTACCGGAGCTTGTGGTCGGCATCAAGGGCATTGCCGAGGGTTGTGAGCACCGGAGCCCATGGTTTCCCCAGAGCCCTTTTCCATCCGGGAATGCCGATGAGGCTGTTAGGCGAATCGGCTCTCAGAGTCGGAGTAGTCCTGACTACGCCTTTTCGACTGGGATGGACTCGGAGCCTCTTTCACACAGTTGAGGTCGCGATTGCTGTGTCGATGGCATTGGTGGGGTCTACGCACCACGAAGTCCTAGGCCCCCTTGGAATCCTCTTCCATTAGAGGGTGTCGAGGAGGATGCCAGGCAGCCAAATTCTTCGAAGATGTCGGTTCAGCAAGCGTGTCTCGGGTGTTGTCAGAAGAGATACCTCGAAGCTGGGCCCAGGCATGAATACCCTTGGGTTTGAGTACCCAGAACCATTGGAGAGCAGCCTGTGTGGCTACGGTCTCGGTCGTAACCTCCTGTTGTGTGGCGAGGTCTTCACCGCGCCACTGTTGGAAGGCCTCCGCACCATCCTGGACCTCCATGCCAACCCAAACTATTGGGTCATCATTGGCTAGAGGGTCGTCGTTCTACCTAGCTACGAAGCTAGCAGGGGCACATGGTGTGTTTGGTCGCAGTTGCCATGCATATTTCTTCATGGGTGTGGCGATGGTGATGATTGCTAAGGCAAGCGCCTTGGTGGTCTTTTCTGGTGTCCTACCTCTCTTTGTACTTCTATGTTCAGATCTCTATAGGCGGCGTGCTGTTGGTGTAAGAAAAATATCTTCCACGAACAAGTATGGTGAGAGCATACTCGCATGAATGGCTCAAGCTTGGAGAAGACGTGGAAAGAAAGGAACACCAAATGTATTGATCATCAAAAGATCTGTCCTCTGGTCTGGTGGCTAGGATTTTGTGTTTATAGTGCCATTCGGAGTGTATACGTATAAGTATGCCCTTGCGGAGATAGCGGTACAAGTTACCACTATACTGCATGAACCTAGGACCGGTCAAACTTACACAGGCTTTGGTAAAAATACTTTTACCCCTACCTAAAAGATATTATCTATTATGGTAAATACAGTGGTGCAAGCAACTGTAAGGGTGTGATGCTAAGCTGGTCGTCAATGCGGTACGACGCCGCACTATCCCGAGTGTCAAGATGGTCTCCACTTGCACTGGCATTAACTGCCGGTCACTTTATGTCAGATGACTGCAAGGGGTGTTCTTCCTTTGCTGATATTTCCTCTGGAGGCTAGCTACCTCCCCCGCCTGGAGAAGGCGCAGCCTAATGAGCTCTTATGGTCTCCGGTGGTAATAGTCTCTATGGGGAGCCTGGAGCCTTAGGGCTCCGAAGTAGCACTAGATAGCGACTCCCTGGTAATGCCTGTGGGCTGAGGCATTTCCCCCAACAGTACAGGGCCACGACTGATTCATGATATCCAGATTTGATCAAAAACTCATTTGGTAATGCCTTTTATTTTTGCATCTAGGTGTTCCTGTAGTTCTTCTTCCTACCTACTGCTGTCGTGCACAAGTCGAAACCAAGTCCAGAAGCCTGCGCCCTGCCTTGCTTCTGGTCTGGCTATGTGCGTGCGTCATTGAACTGTTGTGGAGTACCACGTCTAGCTCCGTCTAGGTGTACAACGGTTTACGTGCTGCTGCCCTTGTTTGCCAAGGTCAGCAGACACTGTACTAAATTCCATTGCGGTTCATCGAGGGATATACAAAGTCCAGAAGCTGCCCAAGACACCACCCTTTTGTTCTCCAGATGGACAGTGCAAGAAGATCAAGTGTTGGCCAAAATTTGTGCCAACACCGTGGTGCATCAGATATGACCTCATGGCATTCTAATCAGCGAGGTGCATCAAATGCTGCTGCAAAGTCGGCTCTTCTCCCCCAAGCCGGCTAGCGCACCCACTGCTTCCCGGGTGGCTCCAAAATTCGATGTAAAGCCCGCTGGTTTTACTAACACTCCTATTCCATTTTAAGGGAGAACTAGTAGAATTACTTGTTAGAAGTATCTGTTGATAGTTAAAATGGCTTATCACGGCACAGACTCATTAGGTTATTGAGCAATTCATTAGCCAATTTTTTTTGTTAATTAACTGGGCGATTAGCTGAATAAATAGAGTGTTTGCTTATCTATTAGCCAATGCGGTTGCCAAATGAATTGTTAGCCCAATAAATATGTTGAATACAATCGGCTGATGGTTAGTTAGGTTCAGCTGTGAATAAAGAAAAGGACAGAGAAGGCAGAGAGATACCTGTTTTAATCAGCGCCGGCTAGAGTATTGATGGATTATGATTGTAATCATTATTAGTTGCTGGCCGGATTCTTGTATGCTGGCAGCATTGCCCACTTCGGCGGATGATTGCGATGACAGCTTGAGCCAAGGAGTGCTTTTACTAGCCGATCAGTTTGGAATTATTTTCCTGATTTAGATGCTATTCGGTCAGGGAGGACAATATACATTTTTGTGTTTAATTATGGACCGAAATTAACAAATTTAGATGGATTACCTTAGTAACCGTTGGAAGAGAATGTGAAGCCGAATAATATATAGATTGTTCGGTTTTGGAATTTCTGTATATGGATACTACCATGATCGAGTCTACTTCGAAGTTGTTTGGTATCCAAGGGCAGGAGACCTGCCGCCCTATAAAAGATAGCGTCGCGGCCAATTGAACATCTGCGTGTCAACAGTATGGTGGTAAAGGCCACAAGATGAGTGTTCAAACTGTGATAGTAAATGATGTCAGAAAATATGAAATTGCTAGTGAAGAAGAAGATGTGAATCTAAACAGGAAGATGATGAGCAAGATGGTAATAGGGTTTATTGTGATGCTAAGAGAGGTGAAGCACTTCCTGTTCAGCGAGTGCACAAGGAGGATGAACATACCTTGGGTAAACACCAGTGACACTCCATCTTCCACATTCAAGGTAATGTCAATAGCAAGGTATGAACATTTATTATAGATGGCGGTAGTTTGCAAAACCTTGCTAGTCTTGACATGGTGAAAGAATTGGGATTGACAACTTCTCAGAAGCCTAAGTCATATCCGATTAATTGGTTGCATGATTGTGGCATTCTCAAAGTTACACATGCTGTTCGGGTACTGTTTGTTATTGGTGAATATAAGGATGAGGTGATATGTGACGTACATGATACCGATGAAGGCATGTCATGTATTGGTGGATGATCGTGGCAATGCATGAAGGGATGATAAATAAGTATACATGCAATCATCGGGGCAAAAAATATACTCTACTTCCTGTGTCTCAAGAGGATGTAAATGACATTTATACTTCTGAAAGTATAATGAAAATGAGAGAGAGCTACAAAAAGAAAAGAGTGAAAAAGAGAGGGAACCCCACAGCCAAATCTGTTGTAATAGTGAGCTTGCAGGAAGAGAGAGAAGTAGAAGATAGCTGTGAGGAAACTAACAATTTATCTGCTAGTTGTAGTGCTGTTTTTGATGATTTGCAGCTGTTGGGCGAAGGAGAGTTTGGATTGGACAGCAAGGAGAACACTGAACCAAAGCAAGATGAGCTGATTCAGAAGATGGTAGCACACGGCAAACTTTTCTTCTTCCATGTGTATAGCTGAGGTGCAAGATGTGCCATAAGAACTACCATTGCACTGGCATATGGAGAACCAAGAAAACTTGTTTGGAGTAATAGACCGATGTATAGGGCCTGTTAATTGGGTGCTGCACATCTCCAGGTTGGACCCGCCATAATGCTGCCACGTACAAGACCAGGAATACATCTCCTAATATTTGTTGGTTAACATGTTTAGTTGGTTATTAGTAGGGCCATGCATTAAGGTCCAACGTGGGTTACGAGTCCGAGTCCATGGGATTGTGTACGAGTCAAGTTTGGACTTTGGGTTAGCGTCGCTTATAAAGGATAGATTGTGCGCCCCTCTGTAATCAGACTATGATATTATTTTCTCAAATTGAATCTATTAGCCAGAGTGCTATTGCTAGGATTATAACTTGAGAGTTCTCTCCTGCCTTTATTCTTATAATTTCTCTGAGACTGCCGAGATTGACATGTCGTGATTGCCCATTTCGTAATTCTGCCTTCATGTCAGTCGTGTGGATTGGTTCTTCAGCGAGGATTGTGCTGTGATTGATACTGCTGTGGTCATGTGCTCGATGCAAGACCGCCTCAGTTTCGGATTGTGTTGCTGCCTTCTAGTTATCAGTGTTCATCATCGTTCGTTGTCATCGCAAGATTGGGCCGCCCTTGTATCAATAGATCTTCCACATTGGCCTATATTTGACTGTTGGACAGCTGCTGGCGCATATGCATATGCCAGTGCCAAACCACAATCAGTGTCTAGTCCAGCGTCACACAGTTGAAGATGTGCTGCACTTGATATGCAATTTTCATGCTATAGCACCACTTCAATTAGATTGAATTGAACCTAAGCGTAAGGAGTGAATTCAGAAATTTACCATAATCATTGGAAAGTGTGTCCGGGTAGATAATCCTTTCATCATCTTCCCATTTGCTTTCTTCAATTCCTGAATTCTCCTCTTCGTGTTGGATGCTTTGCTCATGTTCATTTTGTTCTTCCTCGTGCTTGTCACGTTGCAATTCTATGGATCAGCTTCCTTGACCTGTATAAGCTCATATCTAGATTGTTGAATACCGATGGGCACTGTTCTTGATATTTAACCCAAAATATATCGTCATAGTAATTATCACAGTAATCCAAGTACACCGAGTGAGCTTGCCCGCGAATCCTGTTTAGTGTATCATTTTTTTCTTGTTGCAACAAAAAATTTTCTATATAAATTAATTCTTCTAATCCTACACTAGTAATGAATATAAATGATTCTTCATTTGCAGGGCAGAGTTTACTATTGATATGATTTCCCATCTTAATTTCACAATTTAAGCTACTTTTGCAATAATAACAACTAGAGTCATAAAACTCACAGAATATTTGCTAACTTGCATAAATCTTGGTATAGTTCCATCACCTTTTTATCTTGCGGTGTTGATATCAGGGGCTCCTTATTGCAATAGATATGCTTCACTTTATCCCACTCTTCATTGCTATGACCAAACATTGCTAATTGATTTTCTTCTCTCTTGGCACATGTGGTGGACATCTCAACAAGCAAGTGATAGTTTTTTCTCTTTTTTTAATAAATGCAAAACTGAAAGTAAAACCTACAAACGACTCTAACACAAAACACCGAAGCTCCCCAGCAACGGCGCTAGAAAAAGCTGTTGATGACCGCATGAGGACGGATTGAAGACGAATGGAAAATCGTTCATACTATTTCCATTGATATGCATGGATATTATAGTATAGAGTGCAGCGGAAATACAAGCCAAAAACATGCTAGCTAAACATGGAAGGTCCAGTCCTTGATTTCCTCCGTGCGCATGGTTGGCTTTCCTTCGTACGCTAGTCTCCTTGCCTTGCTTGCCGCCTAGGCTTATTTCCTGCCTTGCTTGCAGCCTGAGATTCCTTCGGCTAGAAGGCATGCATGTTACTTGCATGTGTAACATACCTGCCTAACACCCCCTCGCGGTTGGAACGGGAGCAGGGCAGACGTTCAAACGGGAACAGAAGTCCTTGAAAAATGCGGTGAAGATGTCAGCATACTACGAGGTCATTAGGACATGGAGAATACGGATCTCGCCGTGCGTAACGTGCTCTCGAACGAAGCATAGATCGATCTCGACATGTTTCATCCGTTGATGTTGGACGGGGTTTGTCGAGAGATATACTGTGCTGATGTTATTGCAAAAGACGACGGTGGCGCTCTAGAGCGATCGGTGCAGCTTGGTGAGGAGTTGTCAGAGCCAGTAAGTCTCGGCAACGGCGTTGGCAATGCACGTTTGGTCCTGGAAGATATGAAGGTAAGGAAAATTATGCATCCTAAAATCCTAGCCAACGGGGCAAACAAACTTCCCACAACTTGCTACAACTTGAGCAAGGAAGAGAAGATCAGCCTGTGCAGTTGCTTGCATGGAATCAAAGTTTTGACAGGTTACTGATCCAACATAAATAGATTAGTGATCATGAAAACTTTAAGGTTATTTGGCATGAAGTCCCATGATTGTCACATGATGATGACATAGTTGCATGCTGCTGTAATTAGAGGTATTCTGCCGGATAAGGTTTGAGACCCAATCATAAAATTGTGTTCATTTTTCAATATGGAGAACAATTGAAGATCCCCATGTTTCGGTGCCAATGGATCAGACTTCCAGGTGGAGTGAATACTGACAAGTATGGTATAACTACCATCAACCTCAAACTCATCGAATACACAAAAAAATCATTCGTGCTTGCCAAAGATGCTACTTAAGTCTTCTATGTAAAGGACATGAACCCAGTTAACAAGGGGGGAACGCCATGTGGTTCTTCAAAGAAAAGGAAAGATTGTCAGTTTTGAAGATGTCATGGATGAGGAAGACTACAATCAATTCGATGACCTACCTCCTTTCGAAGAGAATGTCATCCTGCCTCTCATTGACGACATAGAGGAATCTACCTACATACGTTGTGATAACGAAGCTATAATCGTTCAATGAAAGAAGCTTTGATGTAATGATTAATTCCGAATTCGTTGTAATTTGTATCAAGGACATGCATTAAGTAAGAATATGCTTTGATTTTGTATTAATTAAAAAGTTTATAGCCATCATTTTTGCTTTAATTAGTACAAATGAATAAAAAGTTTATAGCCATCGTATTTACTAAGAATATACCTTATTTTCTATTAAGTAAAAATCTTGATTTTTTTATAAACATCTACATTACCTTAAGTAATGAAGATGTACTACACAAATTATAAACCTAATATAAAATAAATTACCTAGTATATAATAAATTACAAACCTAAATATACAATAAATAAGTTTCTAAAAAAATGATTAAGTACTACACAAATTATAGATCTAATATAAACCCTAATATACAATAAATTATAGGCCTAGATATACAACAAAATATTTTGTCACAAAAATAATACAATATCAGTGCCGGCTTGATTTTACAACCGGCACTGATAGTACAAATATTAGTACCGTCTGGTATAAACAACTGGCACTGATAGTCCAAGTATGAGTGTCGGCAGTGGTTTACAACCGGCACTGATACTCTATCCTTATATAAGCAGGACTTAGCCACGGCCTCTCCACTCCTCCTTTGCGCGCCCGTCGATTCCCACTGTCTCCCTAACACCGCCATCCCCGGAGCCCCGCCATTCTCATCTCTATCACCGTCACCGTCCCCATCCCTATCCCCATTATTGATGCCACCTCCCCACTGTCCCTGTCTCCGTCGCTGACGCCGCCTCACTATTGTCCCCATCCTGTCACTAACCCACTATCCCCATCCTTGGAGGCCCGCTGCCTCCCCAATGCCACCGTCCCTGGAGCTGCCCACGGAGCTGACGCCGTCCCTGGAGCCGACAGAGCCAACGCCATCCCCGGAGCCGACGCCGCCTCCCTGCCATCCTCGTCCTATCGTCATACCTGCAAAGTTTCAATAAAGTGATTCAATTCAAATGGCTTTGTCAATAAGATTTCTGAGGGTATCAAATATATTTGCGTTATATTGTTGATAACATACCTCGCTATGTACACCTTACAATGTGAGATTACACCAATGAAAGTTCAATTCAATAGCGATTGATGAGAGATGTTGAAGGTTCTGTACCATTGAATTTTATACGAAATTAAAATGCAGGAATTGTACAAAAGTGTTCTATGGATGGTTCACACTTGAATTTTCAAGGAAAATGCTTCTTGATCAGAGGCAAACTGCAGTGTGAAAATATTAATAAGTTGCCAATTGTGATTTGGAGTTTTCTTTTCACCAAAGTATCTCACATAAGATTGCCAATTGAGATCATAGAGTGGTGGCATGTATGGTTCATTTTCAGTTTACAAGCATATTTCACAAAATAACAATGGCCTTGATTAATCTGTCAGGAACCCAAATTTAGGCCAATAACTTATTAGCTGTTTATTGAGGATGTAGCCTTGCATTGGAATTTAGAAGGAAATTGACATGGTGAGCTAAAGAGTGCAAGACATTGTGTCAAACAGGTTGTGGGCAAGACTAATATAACTTTGTACTTTCACTTCAAAAAACGTAGTACGATTCAACCATTGAAATTCGATTCATCAATTATTCAGGCCATATTATCTAGCACATAGCAAGTCTTATTTAACTTGATTAACTGGGAAAAGTGCAAGAAAGAATGTTGATTAGTCACACATACATTTTAATAAAAACAAAATTAATCTAGAATATAGGTTGATCGAGTTGCTAAGACATAAACCAAGTACTATGCAGTAAACAACCATGCAAAGCATGATCAATGACGAGCACACCACGATTGCTGGGAAGTAACAAGTGAAATGTCACATAATGCATCAGTAAGTAAGATTATGCTTTTGCATACAATGAATGTCAAATAAAAAAGTGATAAATGAAGGCATACCTCATTTCTAAAAGCTTGTCTGATTTGAGCTGCCATTGTAATACTGCAGGTGCTTTTTATATAGTAATATTGGATTGGAGCTCCTTGGTAGCATCTTTCTATGGAAACTGATCTTGTAGCTATTGGTTGATCCCAGCTGTACTTTGGTTGCACCATGCTTCTGTACTAGCAATAAATATCACCAGTTTAATGAGTTTCACTAGAATTTTTTTTATTAACATTTTGCTCAGTACTTGGTTTGTATTGTGAGTTGATTGAGAATTGTGATCCTACTATCTGGAATCGGCACAAAAAATATGTGGCTGGTGATGACAGAACCTGGCCCAATAGGAGCATTGCTACCCTTTGCTGGTTAGGATTAGCTCTTTTAGTGAATAGTAATTTTTGGACATTTTTGTGTGATCTTAGATGATTAATTTGTAATGAATTAGCTTTACCTGTTCTTTGATCTACTCCATGCAGCTGGATCTTGGTTGAAGATTTCTAAAAATTCTTCCCTTTTCTATAAAACTGCCAGCAAGATAGTCGAAAGGCATTCACTTGCAAACTCGCCTTAAATCATTTTACAGTCTTCCATGGCGTCACTAATAGAAGTGCATCTGTGACGTATAATAATGCATGATCTAAAGAATATTAGTTGACGGCGTGGCGTCACTAATACAAGTGCTTCTCAAAGAAAAAGAAAACTAGGGGTTAGTAAATCTTTGGAGTCCTCCAAAAAGTGACAGGATGGAAGGATTTTGTAGGAATTTCTAAAGTCATTTCTACAGTTCAAATAGCTTCATAGTAAATATTCGTACATGACGATTCTGATGTTCCAAACAGGGCCTAAGGATCAGATCAGTTAGAAAATTAACACTGTTCTTGCGGGCTGTAGCTGGAGTCACACTCGTATCTTCTTTATGAGGAGACTTCTCATATGCAGGTTTTAATTAGCACTACAGGTGGAGCGTGCTTTGGCCTTTAGACAGGTGTCTCCATATTTTATCAATGTGATGGGTGCTATAGCGAACAAGGAAGTGCCATTGTCATTATAAAGATGCTGGCTTAATGGAATGGTCATTTGCATCCTAAGTAGTATGCTGAAATATCTATTTGATGCATTTAAGTATAATCTGTGTTAATCTAGTTGTTATTTCTTAATGTATTCGCTAGCTATCATATATGCTAATGTTGATTCTGCAAAAAAGTGAATAGGTGAAATTTTTATGTAGGAATGACACGTACAAAATCAAATTGCTACCCACGGATGTGCCACCCGATACAAAGCCCCTCCTTTGACTAGGATCCAGTCTCGGATGATGCTTCTGAGCGAAGCCTGACTACATACCTCAACTTGAATCAACCTAACGTTGATGCTACGGGGGGTCCGATCACTGGTGATGCGCCATAGTCTCCGACCACTGATGCTGTGTTGGATGGTCAGTCGTCCGAAGAACTGAGGCATGGTTGAGGTCACAGCAAGATGTCTGAGGGACATTTTATCATCACAGAGGTCAATTCAATCAGGGAGTCTATTAAACCTCTAGATGCACTTGGGCCGTTCAAGATAGCATGTGGGTGTCTCATAAGGGACCACGTCGCAATCACTTAGAGGCAAACAAGGTGACAAGCAGGCAGTTCCTAATAGCATCAAGAATTTTATGTGGAGCAAGTTGTCGCAAAAATTCGAGTACCCTAAAGGATGCAACATGGCTATAGCGAAGCATCAGGCCTTCATCATAATGGGCAGAATTTTTAAGAATTTCAAGGGCAAATTGTACAGAGATTATCACTTGAAGGGTCGAATGCCGGACTGGGATGATTATTAGTGAAAGATTTATGGAATGATTTTGTGAAGTTTAGGGATTCGGAGGAAGCAAAAAAGATAAGTGAAGCAAACAAGGCGTCAAAGATAAGTGAACTCTAAGAAGAACTTATATCCCCACATAACCGGCTCGCGCAAGTAACTTGACGAGTGAGAGAAGATGGAAGAAGATGTAACTAAAAGTGGTGTCACACCTATGACGACCAAGTGGATTCCACGAGCGAATAACTATTTGTATGAGAGAGGGGTGACTCTTGCGATTGATGAAAGCTTATGCTTTAAAAGCAAACGTGGACTGTAAGTCATGCAGAAGATTAGAGATGCCCACGTCCAGTGTTCCCAAGGAACTTTCCAGGTAGACAGGGAGAACGACGAGCTAGCCTTGGCACTAAGAAACAAGGAGCACATTGGTCACACACGTGGCAAGGGTTTGAGGCCTTGGAAGGTCAGATTCGAAGAGAACACCGACACTTATAAGAAACAAAGAAAAGAAAATATGTTAGAAATGATGGCCATTCTAAAAGAAGAACTTGCAGAGGAGAGACGGATGACAGACGCCAAAATAGAAGCAGCTATGCAGTAAGCCAGGCAGCAAGCAAGGGAGGAGTTGTTAGTCGTCGCAGATAATACTTTGGTGCCGAACATTGGTGGTCCCCAGAGTAGCTACGTGTCCACGGGGCTTCCAAGAGAAGCCTTAATCCATCACCACATGGACGACATCACAGAAAGCACACCATGCAAGCTTGTCGTGCCAGTCTTGGGTGTTCCCACCACGGTGGCTAGGGGTCTGGCTGAGCAATGGGTGGAAGGGACCATCTTCAATGGTCATTCGATACCATAGGGATACGCCAGGGTATACATAGACAATTTAATACATAAGTACCATAAAAGCAAGCTAGATTACCCTGGAGAGATGAGGGAAACGAGGCTCTCAAAAAATGTAGGCAATTACGTCCTGTGGCGCAAGCGCGACATATTGTTTGGTGAAGACATAAATGAGTCATCGCACGCACCAAGAGGATCTCTGCCTCCTCCGTCGTCGCCTCCATAGCCACCCAAAAGATCTCCACCTCCTCTGCCATCGCCTCCACAGCCACCCAGAAGATGATGAGGACATACATGCTCAGGCCACCACAACTCCAGAAGTCATTCAAGGACCAGTTACTCGAGCCCGTGCACGTGAACTCAATTACGTTCTCCTGTTAAGTAACCAAGGTCCAGCTGAAGGGTGAAGAAGGAGGGCTTCATCAAGGTGCTGCGCCACCTGCATTAGGGGTTGGCCCATGTCATGTTTTGCCAAGTTTAGGAGAGAATAAAGGGGGATTGTTTTCTTTCCATAGATGCTAGCGCCTGGATTAGGAAGGAATAGGAGCAGAGGCGCATGCCTTGCATGGCCCCTACACCTATTAAATCCAAGGCTGCGCCCCTCCCCTGGGGGGGTTTTCTTTTGTTTTGGTTTAGCCATTGTGCAAACACTGATCTGCAGTTGTGTCCAACGACCACCTGATAGACAGCAATTGTGAACCCCACATTCGAGCGATTTATTTACAGTCTGCCTACATCTCGTTCTTGCTTGTTTCTTTCGAATGCTTACCGGAATTGAACCTCGTGTTCAGGTTGATCTTGCCCAGCAAGGTCAATAACCATTTGGAGTTGGTTTAGCGATTGCTAAGGCGCCACGACCTGTTCGTTCGTAGTCGGATCGCGAGAGTCACCTCCGTCCCAAATCGAAGTTATCCCTCTCACCGAAAGATCGGGCACTCCAATTCTATCAAGTGGTATCAGATTTCAGGTTGCTCGGTGAGATCTACTCCCTCTCTTTGTAGTTCTGTTCCATTACCTATCGTCCACAACAAAAGCCAAAAAAAAAAACAGATAGATATTAGGTTACAACCACTGTCGTCGAACCATTTGGCCATTGCATTTATCATTCAGTAATTTTGCTTTGTTGAATTTGTGTGTCATTAGCGTCTTGTTGCTGGTTGCATTATTTTCTTGTTCTTCCTCTTGTTCATCACCACAATCAGTCATTTCCCATCCGCACAAAGCAGAACCCCTTGTTTTGGAAGGTTTGCTGCGTTTGTGATTCCTACCATCCTTGCTCGGTTTTAGTAGGGACATCCTGGTGCGCATTTGTTCCCTCCTATTTTTGCACCAAGGGAAACCTGTCAAAACAAAAAAAAATGAAAGGGCACGGTGCAAAGTAAAATAGAGGAAAGGTGAAAAAAAAAGAAACGAAAAGCCGCACCTTCGGCAGGACAGAAAGAAAGTTTGTACCACAAGGAGAGACATTATCTCACGTGTATATTGGTTTTTTCCTTTCAGCCTTTCTCTATACAAGGCAAGAGTCAATCTTTGGGCCATCAAATCAACCGCCAAGCAGCAGCCACATCTGTGCGCACAACATTCCTTGTTTTGAGAGAGAGAGAGAGAGAGAGCGAAAAAAATATATATATATTTGTTCCTCTTTCTGTTCCCACGTTGTTACCAGCAGCATTGCAACGCACTTTGCACCCTTATTCAACTTTGCATTTGCTGAATGATTGTGCTAATCCTTGCTACAAAGTGAAGCCTTCCTATAGCTCCACCTATTTCTACAGCGTGCAGGTTTTGTGTCACCTGGCAATCGCTCCATCCAATCTTCATTGGTTGCACCACTGGTTGCAGGTCACCCCTGTTGGCTTGGTCAGAATTGGTAAGAACTTGATAACGGCTTTAGATTGAGTGACCTACTCAGAACCACATCCCATTAGGTGTAGGACATATACTTCTGATCTTTTTTTTTCTCTGGCGCTAACAATGACAGGATCTTCTGGGGACACCCCCGATTCCATGCAACATTCTCCTCGAACGAAGGGGATCATTCAGCATTTTGAGCGGCAAGTCCGGCTGCAAGTAGATGCGCTTGCAGAGGATGTTCAAGTCTCCAACGAGCGCCTTGGCCAACTTGAAACCACTCAACTTGAAACCGGTGCGACACTCAGGGACATGCAGGCAGCCCAGGCCACCACCAACACCAATCTGGCCACCATCATGACTCGGCTTGAGGAGTTGTCCCAGCAGCTTGCAAATGTTCACCATAGCGAGTTGGATGAACAGGCATAAACTGATTACAGTGGTGACAATGAACATCCAAATCCCAACTACAACAATGATCGGGACCATCATCGCAGGCGTGCCAATCGGCAAGGTATGCATCACTACCACCATCGCCATGCAGTCCGTAATCAGGATGATTCATTTGCGAAGATTAAATTCACTATACCTACATTTAATGGCAAATATGATCCTGATGCTTATCTTGATTGGGAACTTGCTGTTGATAAAAAATTTGCATGCCATGCCTTTTTTGCACATAATCGAGTTAGGGCTGCTACTAGTGAGTTCACAGATTTTGCTTCTATTTGGTGGCGCGAACATTGCAGCAAACATCCTAATAATATTCCCACCACTTGGGAAGCATTAAAAATGCTCATGCGACATAGATTTGTCCCCTCATACTATGCTCGTGATATGCTTAACAAATTGCAGCGATTGCGTCAAGGTACAAATTCCGTTGAAGAGTACTTTCAGGAGCTGCAAATTGGTATGCTTCGTTGTGGTGTAGTTGAAAACGATGATGCAGCTATGGCACGATTTTTAGGTGGCTTGAACCGGGAAATTCAGGATGTGCTAGATTATAAGGAGTACAATAATATCACTCGTTTGTTCCATCTTGCTTGTAAGGCTGAACGTGAAGTGCAGGGACGCCACACGCGGACACGAGCTAACTCTTTTGCAGGTCGCAATACCACATTCAAATCAGCCACTACACCTGCTTCCGTTTCACAGCCGGCTGCACCACCTCCATCTAGCAGCACGCCACGAGCTGCGACACAACATCTGTCCACCTTGGCACCGGTTAAACCTCCACCCGGGGCTCTAGCACCAAGTGCATCAGTTGCTTCCACCGGACGGACAAAAGATATCCAATGCCATCGCTGCAAAGGCTACGGACATGTTATGCATGACTGCCCAAACAAGCGTGTGCTGATTATACGTGATGAAGGTGAGTATTCTTCAGCTAGTGATTTCGATGAAGCCACATATGCTATGCTTGCCGCTGACGTTTCAGGACACGAAGAAGAACATGTTGCTGCTGATGCTGCCGACAAATATTTGAGCCTTGTCATGCAGCGTGTACTCAGTACGCAGGTTGCACCACCTGAACAAAACCAGAGGCACAATCTGTTCCACACCAAAGGCGTCGTTCAAGAGCGGTCCATTCGCATCATCGTTGATGGGGGGAGCTGCAACAACTTGGCAAGCACCGACCTGGTGGAGAAGCTTGCTCTTCAAACTCGCCCACATCCCCATCCCTACCACATCCAATGGCTCAACCAGGGTGGTAAGCTCAAGGTAACGCGCTCCGTACGTGTCCACTTTGCTATGGGTTCGTATCATGATTATGTTGATTGTGATGTTGTCCCGATGCAAGCATGCTCTCTACTGCTAGGTAGACCTTGGCAATATGATACTGATTGTGTACATAATGGTCGAACCAACCAATACTCACTTTTCCATAAGGGCAAGAAAATTATTTTGCATCCAATGTCTCCTGAACAGATTGTGAAAGATGAGCTTGCTCGTGCAAATCGTGAACAAAAACAAAGTAAGACTCCTGCTTTACAAAATGAGATCGAACTGAAAGCTCCTGTTTTACTAGCTACACAAACTGATCTTGATGAGTGCGACACGAATGGTCTTCCTTGCTATGCTCTTGTGTGTACTCATGTGCTGTCCTCCCTTGATGATGCCCCGCCTTTTGTTATGCCCCCTGCTATCACCAAGCTTTTGCAGGACTACGCCGATGTCTTTCCAACGGATGTTTCAGCAGGCCTTCCTCCCCTCCGTGGAATTGAACACCAGATTGATCTCATACCGGGAGCATCATTGCCCAACCGTGCACCATATCGCACTAACCCCGACGAGACGAAAGAAATTCAGCGACAAGTACAAGACTTGCTTGATAAGGGCTACATTCGTGAGTCTCTTAGCCCATGCGCTGTTCCTGTTTTGCTAGTACCCAAGAAAGATGGCTCATGGCGCATGTGTGTTGATTGTCGTGCCATTAATAAAATCACAATCCGCTATCGCCACCCTATACCTAGGTTGGATGATATGCTTGATGAGCTCAGTGGCGCTGTCGTGTTCTCTAAGGTTGATTTGCGTAGTGGGTACCATCAAATTCGCATGAAATTGGGGGATGAGTGGAAAACAGCATTCAAAACAAAGTTTGGTTTATATGAATGGTTAGTCATGCCTTTTGGATTGACTAATGCTCCAAGCACTTTTATGCGATTAACGAACGAAGTTTTGAGGGCTTTCATAGGCATATTTGTGGTTGTCTATTTTGATGATATACTGATTTACAGCAAATCTTTGGAGGACCATTTGGGTCATTTACGTGCTGTTTTTGATGCTTTGAGAACTGCCCGTCTTTTTGGGAACTTGGATAAGTGTAGTTTTTGCACGGACCATGTCTCTTTTCTTGGCTATGTTGTTACAGCACAGGGTATTGAGGTCGACAGTGCCAAGATTGAAGCAATACAAAGCTGGCCAACTCCTACCACGGTGACGCAGATTCAGAGTTTCCTCGGGCTTGCAGGCTTCTACCGCCATTTTGTTCGCGATTTCAGCACAATTGCTTCCCCTTTGAATGAACTGACAAAGACAGGAGTTCCCTTCTCCTGGGGTCCAGCACAAGATGAGGCCTTCATGATTTTGAAAGATAAGCTAACACATGCACCTTTGCTTCAGCTACCTGATTTCACCAAAATGTTTGAACT
The DNA here is from genome assembly GCF_958298935.1 of Phragmites australis. NCBI lineage: Eukaryota > Viridiplantae > Streptophyta > Magnoliopsida > Poales > Poaceae > Phragmites > Phragmites australis. The sequence continues at coordinate 14,714,335 of NC_084941.1, read as the reverse complement.
CGAATGTGATGCTAGTGGAATTGGGTTAGGTGGTGTGTTGCTGCAAGAAGGTAAACCGGTGTCTTATTTCAGTGAGAAACTAAGTGGTGCTAGTTTGAATTACTCCACTTATGACAAAGAACTTTATGCTCTCGTTAGAACGCTTCAAACATGGCAGCATTATTTATGGCCTCGGGAATTCATTATTCATTCGGATCATGAATCATTGAAACACATTCGTAACCAATCAAATCTGAACTGTAGGCATGCTAAATGGGTCGAATTCATTGAGTCTTTCCCTTATGTCATCAAATACAAGAAAGGGAAAGAGAATATAATTGCTGATGCTTTGTCTCGTCGTTATGCTATGCTCTCGCAACTTGATTTTCAGATTTTTGGGCTACAAACAGTGAAGGATCAGTATGTTCTTGACCCTGATTTCAAGGATGTACTGTTGCATTGCAAGGATGGTCGAACCTGGGGAAAGTTTTTCTTGGATGATGGGTTCTTGTTCCGTGCTAACAAGCTGTGCATTCCCGCTAGCTCGATTCGCCTTTTGTTGTTACAGGAAGCACATGGTGGCGGCCTCATGGGACATTTTGGGGTCAAGAAGACGGAGGACATCCTTGCAGCGCACTTCTACTGGCCCAAGCTGCAACGGGATGTGGAGCGCTTTGTCGCCCGCTGCACTACATGTCAGCAAGCTAAGTCCCGCCTTCATCCTCATGGTCTATACATACCTCTCCCTGTTCCTAAGGCCCCTTGGGAGGATGTCTCGATGGATTTTGTCTTAGGATTGCCTAGAACAAAGAAGAGGAGGGATAGCATATTTGTGGTTGTTGATAGATTTTCCAAAATGGCTCATTTCATTCCCTGTCACAAGAGCGATGACGCCACTAATGTTTCAGCTCTATTCTTTCGTGAAGTGGTTCGCTTACATGGTGTGCCCAACACAATAGTTTCTGATCGTGATACAAAATTCCTTAGTCACTTTTGGCGCACATTATGGAACAGATTGGGTACCAAATTACTTTTCAGTACTACGTGCCACCCCCAAACTGATGGTCAAACTGAGGTAGTAAATAGAACTTTATCTACCATGCTTCGGGCTATTTTGAAAACGAATTTAAAACTTTGGGAAGACTGCTTGCCTCATGTTGAGTTTGCTTACAACCGTTCTGTCCATTCAACCACAAAAATGTGCCCCTTTCAAATTGTGTATGGTTTCATTCCTCGGGCACCCATTGATTTGATCTCTGTTCCTTCCTCTGACCCTCCTCATTTTGATGCTGCTGCACGGGTTGATCAAATGCTCAACATTCATGAGCAAACACAGCAGAACATTGCACACACTAATGCTAAGAATCAGGTAGCGGGTAGTCGTGGGAGGAAGTTAATTACTTTTGAACCAGGTGATTTGGTGTGGTTACATCTGCGAAAAGAACGTTTTCCTGCTCTGCGCCGGTCTAAGCTGATGCCTCGTGCTCATGGACCCTTCAAGATTTTGCAAAAGATTAACGATAATGCTTACATACTTGACCTGCCTCCAGAATATGGTGTTTCCTCTAGTTTTAATGTTGCAGATTTGAGGCCTTATGTGGGTGAGGACGAGCAGATTCCGTCGAGGACGACTCCAATTCAAGAAGGGGAGGATGATGAGGACATACATGCTCAGGCCACCACAACTCCAGAAGTCATTCAAGGACCAGTTACTCGAGCCCGTGCACGTGAACTCAATTACGTTCTCCTGTTAAGTAACCAAGGTCCAGCTGAAGGGTGAAGAAGGAGGGCTTCATCAAGGTGCTGCGCCACCTGCATTAGGGGCTGGCCCATGTCATGTTTTGCCAAGTTTAGGAGAGAATAAAGGGAGATTGTTTTCTTTCCATAGATGCTAGCACCTGGATTAGGAAGGAATAGGAGCAGAGGCGCATGCCTTGCATGGCCCCTACACCTATTAAATCCAAGGCTGCGCCCCTCCCCTGGGGGGGTTTTCTTTTGTTTTGGTTTAGCCATTGTGCAAACACTGATCTGCAGTTGTGTCCAACGACCACCTGATAGACAGCAATTGTGAACCCCACATTCGAGCGATTTATTTACAGTCTGCCTACATCTCGTTCTTGCTTGTTTCTTTCGAATGCTTACCGGAATTGAACCTCGTGTTCAGGTTGATCTTGCCCAGCAAGGTCAATAACCATTTGGAGTTGGTTTAGCGATTGCTAAGGCGCCACGACCTGTTCGTTCGTAGTCGGATCGCGAGAGTCACCTCCGTCCCAAATCGAAGTTATCCCTCTCACCGAAAGATCGGGCACTCCAATTCTATCAGAAGATCTCCACCTCCGCTGTCACTTTCACAGGCACCAAGAAGATCTCCAACCCCTTCACTGCCACTTCCTATTTTGCTTCAGAAGCTAGTAGCACCTCCACAAGCTCAGAAGTCGATGTTATCTCAAAAATTTACTTCATCACATCATCGAGTAGCAACTAAGAAGCAGCAGTCAACATCTAAGAAGCTGGCATCTCCTCTGCCTTATGATAAAATTGATGAAAAAATCAGAAGGAAAGTGAACACTAATGTCCCACACTTCAAACGTATTGAGACAGAGAAGAGTGTTATTAATCCAGCAACGGTAGCTAAGTTTCTTTAGAATTTGGCAAGACTTATGGACCCACCACTAAAATCTAACTACATGCGTATCATGGGTAAAATATAGTTGAGAAAGGTATCTATCCAGAATGTAAAAAACAAAGAGCACCAGAACAGCAGACATAATTAGAAAGGAAACTTTCTAATTGAGGCCAGAATGATAAAAGAAGCACTTTATGACGAGTCCAAGGTTGAAAAGACAAAATCTAAATGGCAATTTAAGCTTGCAAACCACTGGTTGAGTCCCTTTTGGATCTAACAACCCAAATACGGATATTACATGCCTGGTACATGGAACTGTCGAAGGCCAATAGAGAAGTTTGCGTTCCAATACAGACATTGTGATTTCCTCCACAGGGACGGCGAACTCTAGATTTATTTTGATGAAATGTATCAATTGTACCACCAAGATGCCCTCAGCATTCAACTCTTAAGTTTGTGGACTCTGTAAGTGTCTTACATATATAATTCACAGTATATATTTTTTCTACCATTAGACTCAATGTCTTAACATTTTGTGTATATAGAATGGATATATATACATGTGGTCAAAAGGGCATCACTAAAGTAGGATTCCTCGACCCAATGAAAATAAACCAGATGATAGTCGCCATCGCAGGCAATCGAGGATTATGCACTTAAATTTATTCAAACATACCAATTGAAGAGATACATATTTTTACATTACAACTTTGGGTATGTGTTTCCCTCCATGTTTTTACTACTCTTTTTGAGCATCAGGACATTCTGACTTAGGACTAATTACCTATGGTGACATATGTGCATATTTCACTGGGTCCTTTTTGTCATCTAGACTGACTATAGCAGTATCGTTGTCCTCATTGGGAAAAGAAATCCAGTAGCCGAATACCAACCTGTCATAGACTTGCTACAAAGGTAAACTAATTATTTCATTAACGCTTTAGTAAACTTCAAATTGATTGAATCTAAGTCTAGTTATGATCAATAATCACATATGTACAAGGTGTACATGCGCTACGTCAAGAGGAAAGGACATCACTTTCCGTTCAGAAAGGAATGAAAAATCATAATAGATTTTCCTTGTAGGCTTCAAACCCAGGACAATAATTTATGTGGTTACTATGTATGTGACTACATGCATGGATGAACAAAAACAATTATAGTACCATTACCAAAGCTGAGGTAAGTGTTATATATATTGATGATTAATTTTCAGTTCTTACTTGTATTCAAATAGATTGATTTCTTCAATTCTGGTAATTGCAGGACCTCGATCTAGAAATAGGTATCCTCATGCCGCAAAGGATCAACACAATTTAGGAACAACTCTGCGGGTTCATCAATAACCAAGTCATTCTAGAGACCGGGTGGTACCATGTTTTCAAATGGTGCTATTCGGACAATGTCCCTTCAACTAGCCCGTAGAGTTTCGTACCTGATTCTTCAAAAGGCACAAAAAGCGTATTTCAGGGTCTTTGGTCAACAAGACCAATTAAGTGACATTGCTTCTTACCCTTTTGTTGCATACTTCTGTTAATTATGAACTTTTTTGCAAACTTGTAGTAGTTATGATCTCTAGTCAATGACATATGAAATAACATGGTTACATATGCATGAATGAGATGAGATGTGAATGAACTATGTATGTGTATGATATTATATGTGTTGAGATAATTATATGTGCATGTGAAACTTGAATGCATGTTTATCTTGTTGTATGTGTTGTATGTGACATTACTTATACTGTTGTCAGCAACGGCTAGGTTTTGTACAGGGAGGGGCCATCAATGCCGGCTCATGAATAAAAACCAGCACTGATAGTTGAGTATCAGTGCCAGTTGCTTGGTATGGACCGGCATTGATAGTCTCAATATCAGTACTAGTTTTTTTTCATGAGCCGTCACTGATACTCATTATCAGTACCAGTTCAAAAATAAGCACTGGTATTTTTGAGCTAACACTGATGACCATTTATGTAATAGTGATCATTCATGCCTTCAAACAAGGTGTAAAAGATAGGAGTTTGATCAATGATATGGCAATGCGACCTCCCTAAGATATCCAAGAACTATTTTAACTGGCCGACCGTTGCGCAACAGCTGAGGAGGCTATCTCGTGGAACCAATCAATCGACAAGGGAGACAAGCACCCTCAGCCGAGCAAAGAGGCCAAAGGCTCCAAGTTAGTCAAGAAGCGCAAGTTTGGTAAGAAGTCAGATAAGGCCAGAAAGATGAAGAATAGGGAGCATAACGTCATGACTACCTCCAAGAAGACATCCGAGAATGGGAAGAAGTGACGATCAAGAGGGGGTCAAAGAAGAAGTGGTTCATGTTTCATGAGTCCAACACCCACGAGATCGAGTTCTGCCAAACTTGGCTTAAATAGCTCGAGGACCAGAAGCAGAAGGGGTAGCACCAGACAAGGCTTCTAGCTCCAAGCGGGCAGAGAGCGATGAAGATGACCTCTCGTTCCAAAGTGGATTCCATGAAGTCAACCACATATTCAGAGAGTCGGCCAGTTACGAGTCCAAATGATAGGCCAAGAGCACATAACGTGAAATCCTTTCCATCTCCACTACTCTGCCCTAGGGCCTCCGATGGGCAGATGTTCCGATCTCCTATGATGTGGCCAACTATCCTGGAGCCAACAATAACCCAGACCACAATCTAATAGTGGTTGAACCCACCATAAACAACTACAAAGTAAACTACATTTTAACTGATGGAGGGAGTTCCCTTAATATTTTGTTTCTTGGTGCTCTAGATAACATGCAAATACCAAGATCCAAGGTCACACCAATGAAGTACACATTCCATGGTGTGATTCTAGGCACTTCATTCAAACCACTTGGGAAAGTCTTGGTCCCAATAACATTCAGGAACACGGAAACCTTCTGAACATAGAAAATCCAGTTCGACATGGCCAACTTTGACACAACATATAATGCAATCCTAGGCCGACCAGCCCTTGTGACCTTCATGGTGGTGGTACATTACGCCTACCAATCCATGAAGATGCTAGGTCTGAAAGGAGTCATCCACATATGAGGTGACAGGCACAAAGCGCTTAAGTGCAATTGTAAAAACCTTAATTGGCAGGGCAACTACCCCTGCATGAGTACAGTTCCATGGAGGAAAATTCTAAACCCTCCAAGTCTAAATACAAAGAGGCCAGAGCCACTCCCAACAGTTCGGCCTGAGGCACCTAAGTTGCAAGGCTGACCCAAGCTTGAACTCGGGATTAGCCGCCTTGCTGTAGTACAAGCTACTAGCAAGTAGATCATTAGGAATAAATGTATTTCGGTTTCTTTAGGAAAAAATAATAAAGGTATAATGTTTTATTCTAAGATCGATTATATTCTTCCTCTCGAATACTCAATGGCCCAAATCCTGGCTCTGGTAGATCTCTGCTAGGTTGATGAAACTGCGACATCTTGAATCCTCTTAAATATGGTCGAAATTGAGTTTATTTCTTTTTTCTCTCTAATTATCAACTATCTAAGTGAAAAGTTCTTCAATCATATAGTCAGGCTCATGGGAAGCGAAACGTTTTTCCTCCTTAGGTAAGAACTTCTTGACTTCCTGACCAATATGTTCGCATACCAGTCGGACAATTGAGGGCTAGGGACTATATTATACTCTTTGTTGGGGGGGAAATAAGCCAGCCTGAGGATAATGGTTGAAGAGTACTATCCAAGTCCCTTCGGAGCCTTGATCTACATATCCCCAGTTAAAGGCTCGACCTCTGAGGTCGTCAGGTCCCTTCACGGTACCTCTTCGTACCTACAAAGCCTTCCCTTGGCTTAACTGGCTCAGCCTCCCGAAGTCTCGGTCCCCCGAAGCCTCAGCCTTCCGAAGGCTCAGCCTCCCGAAGGCTCGGTCTCCCTGAAGCCCCAGTCTTTCAATGCCCTACTTCCCGAAACATTCACCTCCCGGATCCATGCCTCCCAAGGCCGCCTCGGAATGATCGAGCCACCTTCCCGAAGACAGCAGGGTGATTCAGCAGTCCCTAAGAAAATCTACTGAAAGGGGAGCGCTGGTTGTGCTTTGCCTGTCAAGAAGTGGCCGGTATTAAAGGCCTAGGCTGATGGGCACCACTCTGACACCTTGGCGTAATGGAGGCTATCCTGACAACCCTGACAGTGTGGCACCGGGCTGTAATTGGCGACCGACTCGTCGCACTGGAGGGGGCAGGCACCACGATAGTTACCACGGTAGATATTTACGTCCCCAATAGGATAGAAAGTAGTTATCCGGGATAAGGCCCAGTAATTTGGTTAGGTCCTAGATATTCGTACATTATGATAACTTGTACGCCAAGCTACACATAACCCTATAAATAGGGGGCCATGGTCATCTGGGAAAAGGGGTGCACGGAGAAAAGACGGACACAGAGCACGAATCACAGCAAACATGTGATTCTCTCCCCCCCCCCCCCCAGATCGATCCATTTTCCTACCATCAATATATTCGTGGTGTTCCTACCTCTCAAACTTCGTCTCCACGCTTGAGTCTCCTCTTTAGAACAAACTCTCGCCGTATTTGCTGGAGCAAGACAAACTCTTGCTCCAACAGTGGTGCCGTCCGTGGGGATTCGAACACAAAAGTGCTAAGAGAGGTAGGAATCCACCAGGAAAACCACTAGAAAATCGACTAAAGCCATCGTACCCACCGTTGCAAGCATGCAACCGTATGCATGGCTGCCTCGGCCATATGCATCGTACGCATGCTCCAGCCCCGCTGCTGTGTGGGACGACATTCCTTCGACCTTGGCTAACCCAAAACCCTAGGTCGGTACAGGAACTTCAAATGGCGCAGAGGCCTTCTAGCCCCTGCACAACGAAGACCTCACCACCTCAGGAGAGGACGTGGCGGAAGCAACAGCCAAGCAGGCCGCTTTCCAATGGTTCTGGGTGGTCCAGCCCAGGAATGCTCCCGACTAGACTTGGTCCCCAGGTATCCCCTTCGACCACACTTGGAATACCCCGAGCGAGCCAATATCTTCGGAAAGTCTGTCCACCCAGCTCCCTCCTTGGGCCCCTCAAGCAACAAAGGGTTCCAAGGAGACGGAGGGCTCCAGGAGGCACGGATCCCGTCAACGCCTCCAATGCCACCCTCGCAACGCCAATCATGCGCAGGGAACCCCAAGCCCACCTCGTCCAGGGAGGCATAGTCAGAACCACTTCGGCTCCAAAAACCAGTTCACCGGGCGGCCTCAACGGTCTCCCAAGGGGGAAGGAAACCCAAGGAAAACCACCGACAACTCCAAGCTCCGGTGCCCTCGGAGGCATACGGGTGCGTCTTGCATGGACCCGGGCGCGGTCACAACACCAATGACCCGGGAGGAATAACTCGGAAGGAGGGCTGAAAACCTGGCCGCAGAAGGAGCTGGCGAAGGATGACGCAGAGTTCGGGGGCCTGGGGTAAACTCCCAGGCGAATCCCTAGCCCCTCAACCTTGCACCATCACCACCAACCCTACTATCAACGATACCATACCCAGCAACGAGAACTGAGTCGAGGACACGCCGTCGCCACGCTCCGAACGGGTTACCTCCGGAGTAGGGCAACGGCTAAAGATGGAGGAGGTCAAGCTCCGCCTCTCCCAACCAGCCTTCGACCACGCCTCCCGCGTGCCACCGCTAGGCTCCGGACGGGTTACCTCCAGAGCTAGACAACGGCTAAAGGTGAAGGAGGTCACGCACCGCCTCTCCCAGCCTAGCCACGGGCTTCAAGGCCACCAAGCCTCACAATAGAGGCCTCATTCCTACAAAGGTACGCCCACTGTTAACTACCCAGTAGTCTACCTAGTGATCCTTCTTTCATGCGGCAAGGTCAGAGTCTGCTGGGGGCCTCCAACTATACTGTTAGAAGTCTTTTTGCAGTAGATAGCTGCTAAGTAGATGCAGTAGAACCTAAGTTACATTCTCATTTAGCATGATCAGTTGTTTAACCTAGCTATATTTTATGCTACAAATAGCCTCTGTTGCCAACAGTAGACTACAATACTTAGCTAGTATAACCATGCAAAATCTCTGCACTCCCGCGGACGCATCATGCCTAGGTCGCCTAGGGGGGCGAGACTGCTCAGGTTTCTTGTAAGGCATTGTGTGGCCTCGAAAGTGTAGTTGCCACGTATCAAGGGATTTCCTTGATAGACCATGTTACGGCGCCCTGGGGGGATTTCTCAGGAGGCGTGACAAGCCCAAACACCAGTAAGCATCACTTGCCCATACCTAAGGTCACCTGAAAAGGTTTCCCGGAGGGTAGGCTTTGCCCTGATGGGAAGTGGAGCCTACACACCGCGGGCATAGCATGCCTAGGTCACCTGGAAGGCAAGACTGCCTAGGTTTTCCGGAAGGTATTGTGTAGCCTCGATAGTGTGTAGATGCTGGTTATCAAGGGACTTCCTTGGTAATATAGTTGCGGCGCCCTCAAAGGATTTCTCTGTAGGCGTGACAAGCCCACACACCAATAAGCATCGTTTGCCTAAACCTAAGGTCACCTGAAAAGGTTTTCCGAAGGGCAGGCTTTGCCCTGGTCGGAAGTGAAGCCCACACACCATGGGCGTAACATGCCTAGGTCACCTAGGGGACAAGACTGCCCAGGTTTCCTGGAAAGTATTGTGTAGCCTCGATAGTGTGTGGACGCCGCATATCAGGGGAGTGCCCTGATGTGAGGATGCGGTGCTCTGAGGATGCTGCCGTAAGGAATCCTCTCTGCACGACATGCTTATATATCACAGGCGCCGCTTATGCCTAGGTCACCTGCAAGGCAGATTATGCCCAGGGTGTCCTGGAAGGCATTGCACAGCTTCGGTCATATGGATGTCACACACCAGGCCACATCCTTGCTGGACAGTGTTGCGGTACACCCTGGGCGTTTCCTTGGGAGCACACCAAGCCTACACACCATGGGCGTAGCATGCCTAGGTCACCTGGGAGGCAAGATTGCCTAGCTTTCTGGAAGGTATTGCGTAGCTCCGATAGTGTTTAGGGCCTTCGGCATTAATACATGCCAAGGAACCTTACCAAAACCTCCAGTAAAAATGAAGAGCTTCTCCAAAAATCTCCGGTAAAAACAGAAAGCTGCACCAAAAACCTTCGGTAAAAACGGAGAGCTTCACCAAAAACCTCCGGTAAAAACAGAGAGCTTCACCAAAAACCTCCGATAAAAACGGAGAGCTTTACCAAAAACCTCCAGTAAAAAAGGAGAGTTTCGCTAAAAACCTCTGGTAAAAACGGAGAGCTTCACCAAAAAAACCTCCCGTAAAAATGGAGAAGCTTTACAAACCTCTGGTAAAAACAGAGAGCTTCACCAAAAAAACCTCCCATAAAAATGGAGAAACTTTACCAAAACCTCCAGTAAAAATGGAGACTTTCACCAAAACCTCCCGTAAAAATGGAGAGCTTTACAAAACCTCCGATAAAAACGGAAAACCCTACCAAAACCTCCGGTAAAAACAGAGAACTTTACCAAAACGTCCGGTAAAAATGGAGACTTTCACCAAAACCCCCGTAAAAATGGAGAGTTTTACAAATCCTCCGGTAAGAATGCAGAATCTTTCATAGGCCTCTGGCAAAAATGGAGGGCCTTTTCCAAACCTCCGCACAATGGAGAGCTTTCACACGAAACCTCCGCACCACGGAGAGACTTCCGAGAAACCCCCGCGATGGAGATGTTTCTTCAAAAACTCCACCGGGCTAAAAGATTTGGAGAAGTCCTAACGGGAAAGGTACCCCGACATCTTGAAGGCTAATGCCTCCATGCCGAATGGAGTACACAATCCACTAGCCTCTTAAGAGGCACAGCAGGCCAATCAAAGGGGTATAAAAATCCCCCTCCCTGCAGGGAAAGGTATGACCCGTGTGACTACGAAACACGCATGGTAAAAGATAAAATCATTACCCTACCATCTCCTTTAAAGGTGCATTTTATACGTCATTTTTGTTATAGTAACATTCAATAAAAGCCCACGCTACGTGGCATGGGAAACATAGTGGAACCCCCCGACTATCCATTACAGGGACAGCAAGGCCGGGCTGCGACTAAGGGCCAAGGGGGTCGCGGACCCTCTCTTCCCCACGGCTTTCGGCTTCGCCTCTAACGCGCCCTCGCCAGGCTCCGGACAGAATACCTCTTGAGCCGGGCTGCAGCTAAGGGCCGAGGGGGTCGCGGACCCTCTCTTCCCCCTGGCCTTCGGCATCGCCTCCGACGCATTGTTGCTAAGCTCCGGACAGAATACCTCCAGAGCCTGGCAGCAGCTAAGGGCCGAGGGGGTCGCAGACCCTCTCTTCCGCCCGGCCCTCAGCTTCGCTTCTGACGTGTCGTCGCCAGGCTCCAGACAGAATACCTCCGGAGCCAGACAGCGGCTAAGGGTCGATGGGGTCATGGACCCTCTCTTTCGCCCGACCTTCGGCCTCGCCTCCTACGCGTCATCGCCAGGCTCCGGATAGAATACCACTGGAGTCCTGCAGTGGCTAAGGGCTGAGGGGGTCGCGGACCCTCTCTTCCGCCCGGCCTTCGGCTTCGCCTCCGACGCACCGCTACCAGGCTTCGGACAGAATACCTCTGGAGCCGGGCAGCGGCTAATGGCTGAGAGGGTCACGGACCACCTCTCTTGCCTAAGCCTTTGGCTGGGCCTCTGACACATCGTCGCCTTCTACCCGGGCAGTTGCTAAGGAACCCGAAGGGTCAAGGACTGCCTCCAGAGCTCATCTCCTGAGGCTCCAGAGGGACTTTGCTGAGTCAGAAATCTTGAACAAATTAGGAAGAAGTACACAGTAACCAGAGACGACGAGATCGCCAATACTCCACCCGATTCTCCTTGGTTAGCCTAAGTATCCACCGGTCGTCAGAAAAACTAGCCATTGCCTTCGAAAGGGATGAAGAAGTACGGTTGCGAGGCAGGAAAGCACGCACGCATGCGGCTACCCCTTCAAAAGGTTCTCTCACATTGCGATACAGAGGAAGACACGACCGTTCCCGAAGACCCACGTTAAATTATTAAACAACCAGTACATCCAGGGGATATAAACTAAAACAACCATACAGAAATTGCTACAAAGAAGATAGATCCCTGCGGAGCAAAACAAGGGAGAAAGAGTACAAGGTGACTAAGCTCAGCTGTGACATGGGTATATCACGGTGGCACCAAGTACGACATCCCGGTGATCGCCTTCACCTCTTACGGGTCCCAGCAGGGGCCACACATGAAACGATGTATGCGCCTCATCTGCGACCTGTCGTTGTGGAAGCCAATACAGTAGCCGGCTCCTGAGCTACCAGAGGACGCTGAGGAGTCCGAGGAGGTCACCGGCGAAGCCCTCTCCCTCACCTTCTTGGCCTCTTCCTGCTTCACTGCCAACCCCATTGACGCCGGCTCACTCTCCCTTAACAGGAGATCCCAGCCGATCTCCTCGTCGTCATCGAAGATATCGATGGTCTCGACAGGCACGCCCTTCCCAGCCAATGGTCGGGCCGGAGTAGCGGACAACCGCCTCCTCTGCGGGGAGGAGGCTGTTTCGCCTCCAACACCTCTACCGACGATCGAAACAGCCCAGCTCACGAAGGAGCCGTCGAGATCATCGATGTCTCCAGGAGGAAGAAGAGAAAGACGATGCCATACTCAAGTCAAGGATAACTGTTTGCTCATGGGCTGTGGAGGCTCCAACCGGGTAACCCTGGCTTTATACCCGAGCCACGAAGCCACGTAGGTCCGGAAGATGAAGCTGGACGAACGTCGTTGTGTCCTCCCATTAAGACTCCTAGGGGAGGGGGGCTGTGGCCCTATTTGGTTTCTCTCCAACACGTGGTGGCACTCCACAACGAAATGCCTCATTTTCTCGCACATACGTCCCGTTACATTAATGATTTGAACCTCTTTCGGCGCGTGACAGGATCACGAGCACAAGACCCTTGTGACCCCTCACATTATCCAGTCAGAACGTAGCAGTGACACGTCTTGTCCCGCCAGGCGAGCGTACGTGATTCTCCAAACCTACATGAAACCTCTACTCTAGTGACTTTGAAAGACAGAGAATCACCATCAGGCATCCTTGATACATACCAACCTGGGGTTGATTTTTCCTCTACATCCTCTCCCCCCTCCAAAACGTCGGGGCCCAAGAATGAGGGGTACTGTTGGGGGAGAAATAAGATAGCTTGAGGATAATGGTTGAAGAGTACCATCTAAGTCCCCCCGGAGCCTTGATCTACAGACCCCTAGCTAAAGGCTCAACCTCCAAGGTCGTCAAGTCCCTTCACGGTACCTCTTCGTACCTACGAAGCCTTCCCTTGGCTTAACTGGCTCAGCCTCCTGAAGCCTTAGTCTCCGAAGCCTCAGCCTTCCGAAAGCTCAACCTCCCGAAGGCTCAGTCTCCCGAAGGCTCGGTCTCCCTGAAGCCCTCCTAAAAAATAGGGGCTTTGCTATGCTACTTGGTCATCATTACCACTAAGTAGTTGCTCAAAAGGGGCCTTACGACAAAACTACAACAAGCTTGACAACAGGCTAGTTCGTACGCGAGTACACACAAGCCAACAAGCTTGTAACACTTGGAGATACAACACTACCTATTCCGAACTATTGATGGTGGAACTCATCGAGGATATTTTTTTGGGAAGCTACTCGGTGGTATGCACCCAACCAAAAGGCACCAAGTCGCTATGTAAAAAACCTACGAGACAATAAATCTAAGAAAGTTCTCATGAAAAAATAATAAAAACTAGTTATGTTGGCCCGGACCTACTCAATGGTAAGTATTGAGAAGAGTACGAAGCTTATTACATAAAAGTTAAAAGTGTTTAGGGATTTGTAGGAGGGTCTTGCATGGCCAAAGTGGTGGTGAACGCAGTGGCCACCCGGAGGCCCTCGTGTTCCAAGGTGGCGTTCTTCGAAGGGTCACACGCATAGCCTTGTCCGAGCAAACCGAAGTCAATCTATGGGAGTTGGCTCTTAAAACACCCTAGCATCGTCGCTAGGCTCTCGTGAACTACCTTCCTATGTTCTTCTAAACTCAGACACCACGCTACTTGCAGCCACACGCTGAACATCTCCCCAAGTGAATGAGCTGCTAAAGATAGCCTAGGGGAGACATGTCCTCGAGAGAAGGATAGACCCACCAACCTTCCGAAGGATGCGGTTGAAAATTGAGAAGGCCTTCATCCCCAAAGGGACCACAACCTCTAGCTGGTTTCGCAGGATCTCTGAGTCTACTTCGGCACAGCTCCTTTAGCTGCTCCACCTCGGCCTTAAGCCCTGATCAATATAAAGGGGCATTGCTTAAGACCTCATTCAGGTACGAAACAATACATAACATAATTAAATTTACTCGATATCTCCTCCAACGATACAACAGCTTCCACCTGATGCTCAGAAGAGATCCATTCGATCTCTCGTGCAGACTCCAAGCGAAAGAGTGCCAGCCGGCGCTGGTGCCTGCACTCAAAACTAGAAACAATTTTGCAAAGTTGGAATAAATGAGCATCAACACACATGATGATTAACGAAGCAGGGATCTATGCTCAAGGAGTAGCTCGGAGTGGATAGTGATGAAGTCGTCGCCCCATGATTTCTAATTGATGAGGACATCACTTCTTCTAATACAAGCAACACTGCTAATAATCCTCAAATCGTACAAGGGCCAATTACAAGAGCACGTGCACGATAATTGAACCACCAGGCGAACTCGTTCCTCACTGTTCATGCTTTCTTGGATAGATTACTACTAAATTCATGTGATGTTTTATTGCTTAGTAATATGGGAGAAGCACTACAAGCTCACCTGGATGTCATCACTCGAAGGCGAAGTCTACTCGGACTCCAAGTCGTGTCCTAGTCGAACTCTAAAGTCTACTCGAGCTCGAGGTCGAGTCCTAGGACGACGTAAATAAAACGGGCATAATTCTCGTATACAAAGTCCGATTAAGATAATCTTGGACTTGAAAAGATTATAATGAGCCCTTCCCAATGGATCTGGTCTCGACCAAATACACCTTATAGATCAGTCAAAGTCATTAAAATAAGGTGTTGCACCATTGATTTGTCCTCTTTGGGTTTTGTAATCATGTCGGGGTCAGAGTCTAGGTAGTGTAAGCCTTTATCCATGGTTGTACAACCTTAGGTCGACCTCCTCATATCCCCCTATAAATATACAATAGCTTTCATAGTTTAGGCGCGGGTTTTGCTTAGATTATTTTATTTTAGATAGTTTCATTATTGGTTTATAGAACCCCAACTTGTGTACTTCATTGGTAATCAGCAATATTCAGATTGCATCTGCATGTTCTTGCTTGTGTTCTCGATCCGCTTGCAGGAAAAGCCTTCTTGGCAAGGTCAACTGTGTCTTGGCACAGTTGGTAACCATGAAGTAGTAGTGTAATGGTTATAAGGGTTCTCGATCTGTTTTGGTCAGAGCCTTTGGATCATCAACGTCGAAGCGCCACCAAATCAACTTACCATATTACCTTTCGGAAGATCAGGAACTCGATCCCATCACTAGCCCTGGGCACGAGGCTAAAGAGACAAACCCATATAAGTAAAAATGCGTTCATAAAAAGATGAATCTAATTCAATAATGCATGTACCTGAGATCATCAAGGGTCAATCAGGGTTAGAGCCCTGAAATCAAAGGCGAGTCCTCTCGTATGGAGGAGAACCCAAGGATTAATAAGCCAACCCACCTCCAATAGACAGCACCTTCTCCACTCGCTTAGAAACTCACATTCTCAAGTCATCCAGACTCAGAGATGCAGGTGCAGGAAAGATCGGAGCTGATACGATCAGGTTCGGTGCCTGGTCTCTGGGTATGTCCCCTTGCTTGACAGGGGCGGAGGCACGCCCAAGACATCTCATCACACATCGAATCAATCGAAGCACAAGCAAGTCGCACCTTCAGACCTCTGAAGTTGAGAAACCCCTCAAGACTAGCCAAGTAAAAGACCAACACCCATCGAAGATCTACGACAGAAGCAATCCCCTAGTTGACTAAGTCTTGAGCTCTAGACACAACCAAATTCGCCTACTTCTTAGGGTTAGACTCAACATATTTCGTCATTGTACTCTGTGATACAAGAATAATTAAGGCGAGACATGACGTAGGGCTATTACCCAACTCAGACGCCTAAACTTGTATAAACTCTGTGTCTCTATGCGCGATATACTTCTACGGCTACGCATGTATCCCTATTTTCTATATCACAAAATAATATACGACCGAGTATCAAATCCTCAATGGACATGATGATCAAAACAAACAAAAAATTGACCATAAATCTGTTGAAGGTATATTTAAAATGTAGACTAAAATATAGGACGGGTACTTAAACTTGTTCCATGGTATCATCTAGATCTTTAAACTCTTAAAATACAAATTTGGGTCGCTAAACTTGTTAATTGTGCATGAAAAATTATACTCAGAAACTAAAATATTTTCAGGAAAAGATAGCATTAGGACGCTCCAAATGTGCATCATTTCAGATCTGAGATCAATATTTAGCTCAGAGACAGTGCAAAACTGTGCTTACAAGGTGCATCCCTGCGTTTTTTAATCCATATATATGGAACTTTTAAAATGACGAAACTATAAGGTGCACATTTTTTAAACCATATATATGGAACAATTAAAATGCCGATACTACGGGTATATTTGTTAATATTTGGATAAGACATGAAAATAATATGGGTATATTTGTCCTGAAAACTAATCGATAATACTTTTATTTAATTATTTTTTGCATATACATCACGATAAAAATTAACTGTCAATGTTTCCTTTTGGTGACCATTCAGATGATTTAATAAAGCAATTACTTGTGATGATTGCAGGACGAGTGAGGTCCAGAGATTGAGCGTTCATCTTTCAAGATTAACTCCAAGTATTAGGATCACCGCCCTTGTAATTTCAACATGAACTGCAGATAGATACATAAAACATTGACCACAAAGACGTAAGTATAAAGTATTCGTGCTTGTCATTCTGAATATAGCGTTATAAAATAATTACATGGGATAAACATATTTTTGTGATCGGGCTAGCCTCAACCAGATGATTAGGATATCTAAATCTCACCAATGGATTGCGTGTTGGTGATTTTACACTACTACAGAACACTATATATGTAGCGCCTCATCAGTGCCGGTTTAACAGTAATCGACACTAAAAACATGGTTTTTAAACTCCCGTGCTTGAACAATAGCTGAGGAGATAAGAACCGGCACTGATAGTCACTATTAGTGTCGGTTCCTAGCTGGAACCAGCACTGATACATCAGTGCCGGTTCCAACCACGAACCGGCACTGATAATGATTGTATCTGTGCTAGTTCTAGCCACAAACCGGCACTGATAATCAATATCAGTGCCGGTTCTAGCTACGAACCGCCACTGATGATTGCTACTGTCACAGCTCAACTTAAAAAATTCATAACTTTTTCACATGAAGTCGGATAGGGAAATACTTTATATGAAAATTATAGATCTTGATGAGATATACAACTTTATAGTTGAAAACTTTTTAATTTGATGTTATTTAAATACCCAAATAATTATAAAAAGTTGCAGCAGTGGTCGATAACAGCTCAGATTAACAAATTTATAACTTTTTCACATGAAGTCGGATGGGGAAAAACTTTATATGAAAATTGTAGCTATCAACGAGATCTATAACTTTTTAGTTGATCACTTTTTATTTGAGACTATTTAGATATCCAAATAGCTATTCAAATGTTCAGTTAGAAGATATTAAAAGGATTTATTTTGCTACTATACTCACGAACAGACGATAGTTGAGATGGTTAGAGGGGTCATGCGTGTGCACAGGCTGTGAAGTCTTGAGTTCGAGTCTTGGTTGCTAACCTTTCCAATTTATATGTGTTGAATGCAATTTCTATTTTTCATGTATACAAACCATACATAGGGGGCTCAACAAGTAGGAATCACTTCATGTATCAGGTAGAAGAACAATTGGATGAGATGAGTGTAAGACAATTATTTTACATTTAAAAGATAAAATATGTGCACTATAGAAACAAGATAAAAATTGTAACTAACTTCTGGATCATGAAAATCAAAGAATCAAAAGGAACACAACGGTTTCGGAACCAAACAAAATAGCAGTTCCTGTCTACACAAATAACCACATCAAACATTGAAGTTTTGCCATGCATTTATTGTGATGATAACTGCTACAGAAGACAGTAAACAGACTCAACGCATTGGATGCACAAACTAGAAACAAAATCGATAAAAGTGGCATAGCGAACTTCATTAGGCTAATTTCAATGCCATCTTTATTCTACACAGAAGAGATTATTCATATCATAAACCGCAAGACGCCATCGCAATGGTATACAAAGAGAGCAATTTTTAGAGAATTACATCACATGTCATGATCATCTTACATCACATAGTGTAACAGCCCAAATTTGGGGCAATTTTAAAACTTCATTCTATGAAAAGAAATTAAATGAAATACATTAAATAAAACCCAAAACTTCATTCTATATATATATATATATATATATAAAACAAATGCCACCGCATGCCCTAAACATCAAAAATTGTTTCACGTGGCATTACCCTTCCATCATCCACTACCCTAAATTTTTTTCATGCGGCATTACCCTAATCTGGCATCCACTGTCCTAAACATCACAAATTTGTTTCATGTGGCACCCTACCATTCACAAATTTTTCGTCAATTAGTCAAAATCACACTTACGATGAGGAGGCAGCAACCGGGGAGGATTTGGCGGTCGGTCAGTGAGGAAGCAACCCATCGAGGAGGAAGTGGCGCTCAGGGAGGAGGCTGCGCGTCAGGGAGGATGCAGCGGGTCGGCGCATTGGGGAGGAGACAACCTGTCAGGGAGGAGGTGGCGCTCAAGGAGGAGGCTGCATAATTGCGCTTCAAGGAGGAGGCGATGGGCCAGACGTGTCGGGGAGGAGGCAGCTCATCACGGAGAAGGCAGCGCTCAGGGAGGAGGCTGCATGGCTGCACATCGGGGAGGAGGCTACGGGCAATGCTTCGAGGAGGAGGCGGCGGTGTCGGGAGAAGAGTGCAGTGACGGCGGCTAAGTGTTGGCTGAATGGAGCGAGCAAGGG
The DNA here is from genome assembly GCF_958298935.1 of Phragmites australis. Lineage (NCBI taxonomy): Eukaryota > Viridiplantae > Streptophyta > Magnoliopsida > Poales > Poaceae > Phragmites > Phragmites australis. The sequence continues at coordinate 14,695,634 of NC_084941.1, read as the reverse complement.
CAGTGACTAAGTGTTGGCTATATAGGGTATCAGTGCTGGTTTTAGGTTCTAACCGGTATTGATACATGTATCAGTACTGGTTCTATGTACCAACTGGTACTGATATGTGGAGCATCAGTGCCGGTTTCTAGTTAGTTCTGGCACTAATAATTATTTTTTTTCCCTAGAAATATTCTTCTATTGTTAAATTTTCAGCTAAAACCATTAAAACTCATAGAAAAATGATTAGAGTTGAGAAAAATATGAAACCAAATTTGTTGAGTTCGTATTACTGTTGCCTACATCATTAAAATACTTGCATGCATGAAATATGCACTAAATTATTTTTATTTCATTAATAAGTCTATAATTTGTTAATTCTGTAATGAAATTATGAAATATCCATATAAAAAAGCATGTGAAACCAATTATGTTAATCTTGGTTAACTTTGTGATTTTAGCTCTTCATTCAATTTTCTCCTTTTAATCCAATTTAAATTTTAACCAATTCAAACATACACAAACTTAATGATATAGATTTTTGACAAGAGAAAAGTGTGGTGTCACATAAGTCTAATTACCTGGTCCGACACTCAGATCTGAACTTTCAAAAAGTTACTCTTCACCATACATGTCATCGATACAAATTAAAGCTTATCTTAAATTTATACAAATTTCACAAAATACATTAAAGCTGTTTTTATTTAACGATTAATGCTTCGTTATGGTCACGGTGTATGTAGGTAGCTTCCTCAGTGTCATCAATGAGAGGAAGTTCGACATTCTCTCCAAAAGGGGGCATGTCGGAGGGTGAACTCCTGTCGCAGGGACCCGGAGGGACCCCTTTTTGAGATTCGGCTGGGGGATGATTCTGAATATGTTTGCGGGAGAAATAAATGGGCGTAAATGCGATGGCAGGTGGGATGGAATGATCTAATGCAGAATGCAGTAAATGCACTGGAGGGATTTTTAGACAGGTTCGGGTCGCACTGAGCGTAATACCCTACTCCTGTGTGGATGCTATAAATGCCTTGAGAATGTTTCTCAGGGATGTTGTTGGTTACAAGAATGTTTGTTTATCCTAGAGTTTCGGGCTCCTTGTTCTTTGGTGGTCTCAGCTTCTGTGCTTGTACTAAGGTGTTCTTCTGTCTTCGCTCTGGATTCTTCAGCCTCTGAGAATGTGTATCCGAGTCTCTGAGCCTCTGAGAGTCCTAGAAAAACACCTCTCCTTGTCCGTGCCTGCTGGCTCTCTTAAATATCCGACGGCGGTAGCGTGCCCCGAAAGGGAGGGCACGAGTTCCAAGGTGCCATAAATGGAAAAGCAGTCATTATGGGCTGCTGCGCAAAGTGACGACGGGGTTGAAAATATGCCCCCCACCTGGTCTCGGTCGTCATGATGGCGCTGGCAACGGGCGCCGTGGAGAGGGCCCACCGGGCAGCCGCAGAGCAGCCCTGCGTGCCCGCCCGGTCTTGTTCGTCTGACACAGCAGGGCGGCAGGCGGGGCGCCTTGGGCCTTGCAATGCTATCCCGAGGCGCGCCGGATGACGCGGGATGGGACCCGTGCATTAAATGTCCCCACACCCTTCTGCCAGAATGTGGCAAGGACTAACACCGAGCGTGCCTGGAGCAGTTGGAAGCAACAGGCCACGCGCCCTCTTAAATGCGGCATTGGGCCTTTCACTGGCTGACACCTCATCGCTGGACCCCTGTGGGGACCACCGACGAAGGACTTCTTGGGCCGTCGGGGAACTGAGTGCTCGAGGGTCACTGTTCGCAGCCCCAAGCACTCTCTCCCGGACCTACCTTCCTTGGGTCCTCGGGGTACTCGGGCGCTCGGGGGCCACTGATCGTAGCCCCGAGCACACCCTTCCCGGTACTCGGCTTATCTGGTCGTCGGGGCCCTTGGGTGCTCGGGGGCCACTGTTCATGACCCCGAGCACTCTCTTCCCGGTACTTGGTCTTCGTAGATCATCGGGGAACTCGGGTACTCGGGGACCACTGTTTGTGGCCCCGAGCACCCCCTCCCGGGACTTAGTCTTTTCGTACCTCACAGAGATGATCCCCGCGGGAAGGTGCCACGTGGCAGACTGCTGGCCTGGCCTCGGGATTCGGGGACCCCTGGTTCCTGATTCACCGACAGCAGCCTCCAGGCCCATTGGCAGGCGATGGCCCAGAGACTGCAGATGGGGACTTCGTCTTCATCAAGGCTGAACCCAGCACCGACGCCACGTGGTATACTTTTAGGCGCTGGCCTCTTCGGCCCAGGCTTCTAGTACGGCCCAACGGGGAGCCGAACGAGCGCACGTCCAGCCGACCCCCAAGGCGCATGATAACGAGTCAAGCGGCGCGTGATGACGAGGCAAGCGGCGCGTGATAACGAGGTAGGCGGCGCGCGTGGCAACTGCGCAGATCGAGGATAGTACGCCTGACGAATGCTGACATCTGCGCGGCCCGAGGGAGATTCGCCTGGCGGTGTCGCCAGCCGAGGAATTTCGTCTCGCTGAACACGCCGCGGCAGGCGTCGTTTGAAATCCTGAAGATATCAAAAGGAGAGGGGAGCGAATCGCCCCCCTCTTTACGCCATCCTTGTGATCAAGCCTTCGCCTTCTTCTTCTTCCTTACGCTCTAGAACTCTCGCCCTCTCTGCGGCCCGCAACACATCCTTCCTCCCCCCCCCCCCCCGTTCCAGCACGCTCCCCACCCCAAAACAATGCCGAGGGCAGGAAGCAGCCGTCGTGACAAGGGGGTCGACAGCATACTGCCGGAGTCACGGTTCGTCAACGAGGAGGGGGCGGACAAGGTGCAGAAGATGATGGTGCCCGAAGGCCAATGGGAGGCCTCGATGGTGACGCTGGCGAATTACCCGCCCATCACGGACCGGCCGGGGCGCGTCGTCATCTTTGTCTCCTTCGTGGCGGCTCGACTGGTGCCGCCGTTCTCGACGTTCTTCCTCCAAATTCTCGACACGTTCGGGATTCAGATGGCACACCTCAGCCCGAACTCGGTGGTCATTCTGGCGATCTTCGCGCATTTCTGCGAGATGTTCGTCGGAGTGCCGCCGTCGGTGGTGCTATTCCGCCACTTCTTCGTGCTGCGGCCGACCGGGAAGAAGAGAGGCTTCTGCACCGCGGACGTCGCCGGCTGCTGCAACTTTCGGATGCGAGACGGTTTGATGGAGGTGTACATCCCCCCAAGTGCTGCGGAGCAATTGAGATGATTGGCGGCGCGACTGGGTCTACATCGACGTCAGCCCCCACGACCGCCTAACTCTGCCGGAGGTGGTGGCGGAACCCCAGAGGTCGATCTAGGAGACGGCGTCGGCAGAGGACGAGCGGATGCGACCTGTGCTGAACCGTATCGACGACCTGCGCCAGGCGGGGTTGACGTCGGTGATGGTGGTGGCGGATTACCTGCGCTGCCGCCTGGCGCCTCTGCGGGAGCGGGCCCGCCCCTGCTGGATGTACACCGGGCCCCAAGACATCACCAGGACCCAGATCGGCGAGGACTGGGACCTGGACGAGGCAGCGCTGTCGGGCTTGCTCCGAGTGGTCACCAGCATGGAAGACCTGACCCGGGCAGTGCTACCCCGGTAGCATTTGGCGCTCTGCGTGGACCCAGGACGGGTGGCGCTGCAAGCGATGCTGCCCGAATTCGACGCCCAGGGTCTGGTCCACCGACCAGGGCGCCGAAACCCCGGGACCATCCAGATCCCCGGGGTGGACGAGGAGACCGGTAGCGCGTCGAGGGCCAGCAGCTGGGACGCTGCAGGTGGTAGGCCGCAGGCGAGCGGCCAGACGCAGATCGGCGGCAGGGGCACCGCGGGCGGCAGGCCGCAGGCCGGCCGTGGGGCTGCCGCAGGCAGCAGCCATCAGGCCAGCGGGAGAGGCACCGCCTGCAGCGGAACGGCGGCCCTGGGAGACAAGGGAAAATGCCCCCGGACGTTCATGCCTCAACCGTCGTCCTCGTCCTCGCCGTCGCTTCCACGGCAGTGGCCGTCGGCGGGCGGCACGAAGGAGGGAGGCCGGGGCGCCCAGTCGTCCGGCGCGGAGTCCGCGACGGAGGTGAGGTCCAGGGCTCGGGAACCCAGAGACCAAGGCCGGCGCTGGAGCGGGTCTACAGCGAGTGCCCAAGTTGGCCCGCCGCTAGAGGCGGGCTCCACGGCGAAGGCGAGGCCCTGGGCGCCGAAGCCCAGAGACCAAGGCCGTCATGGGAGCGCGTCTACAGCGAATGCCCAAGCCGGCCCACCGCCGGAGACAGGCTCCACGACGGCCCCGCAGAGCCCCCCGTCGTAGAGAAGGAGGGCAGATTCCGGCCGAAGCCGTCAGGCCCGGAGTTCAAGATCCCGGAATCGCGATGGCAATATCGAGGACCAAAGACTGCGTAAGTTTCTCTTCCCCGAGCATGCTTCGCCCGGGGTAAGTTCGGGGACTAACCTGTTTTTGCTTTCAGGTCGCCCAAGGACGTCGCCAGAGACAAAAGGCGATCGGAAGCGCCAAGGCCAGCTCCCGCCCCAAAGCCGAGCGCACCTGAGTCGAGCACGCCTACCGAGCCGGAGCCGCTGGCGCCGCCGAGCCCTGAGCCGAGGGCAGCGGCTGCGCTCGAGCCGCTGGCGCCGGCCAAGCCCACCCCTAGTACTTTGAGGGCTGGGCAGATGGCCGCGGCGAGGGCGGCGCCGTCAAGGCAGCAGTCGGGGACCCCGAGCACCTCTTCAGAGAGGGCTCGCAGGGGACCCAGCGCCCGGCCGCCGTCCAACCAGGCCGCGGAACCCCTCCCGGACGTGCTAGGAAGCGCCCGGGAGGTGATCGAGCGGCTGGAGGCGACCGTGGTAGGGGAACGAGCACAGCTCGAGGCCGAGCGCGTCACCCTCGTAGGGGAGAGGGGGCGGCTAGAGGAGGTCGGCCGTCTTTTGGAGGCCCGCATCGCCTCGGCCCGCACCGCCCATGAGAGGGAGAGGCGTGCGATGGCCGAGGAGCGGGAGACCTTGGATGAAGTGCCCGAGGACGCCATTGCCGCGCAAGAGGAAGCCACCCGCTTGGGTGAGATATCGCGGCGACGAGCCGCAGAGCTGCTCGCCAGGGAGCGGCTGGTGCGGGCACGGGAGGATGCCATCCTGCCGCGTGAAAAGGCGGTGGAGGCCTCCCAGGCAGACTTAGCCCGCCGGAACGACGAGCTTGAGCAGAGCTACGCCGAAGTCCACCGTCGGGAGGAGGAGGTTGCGATCCGCAAGACTGACGTCGGAATCACAGCGACAGGGATGCCCGGGAGGAGCAGCTGACTCGCCGCGAAGCGGAGGCTACCTCGGCGTCGGCGGCTTTAACTGCTCGGGAGGAGCAGGCCGCCAAGTGGGAGGCGGAGCTGATTGCCCGGGAGCAGGCCCTCTCTGCCCTCGCCGAGCAGGTGAAGCAGAAGCAAGCCGAAGCCCCGGCGACCTGCACCGTCCCGACCAGCGCGGTCGAGGAGATAAGCCTTGAGGAGCGGCTGCAGATCGTGAAGGACGAGCTCGAGACCGTTACCGCCGAGCCGGCCAACGTCAAGCTGATGATGCGAGACATCCTTCAGCAAGCACGGAGGTCCGTGAGGGTGGCCGAGCTCGGACGAGTCTACGTGGGCGAGAAGGGGATGGAGCGAGCGACCATCGGCCACATCGCCCTCGGCTTCGAGGAGATCAGCCGGCGACTGAAGGCGCTTCCCCGGGCCGTGCAGGAGTTAGCCTCCCGGGAAGGGCGTGGTCTAGCCCAAGCGGTGGCCGAGCACGTCCTAGCCTGTTACCGGAGCCGGGACCCCAACTTCTCGCTGGAGCCAGCCTGGCAGGGGGTTGTCAAGGCCGAGGAGGGGGCCGCCCAGGAGGCTGTCCGGGGCGTCGCCGCCGAGGTGGCGGCTTGCTTCACGCGGGAGCCGCCGCCGGTGCAGAGCAGTGGCAGTAGCAGCGAGGACTCCTCGCCGCCTCCAGAGCCCGCCGACCTAGATTAGGCTTTTGTTTTTTTCTTTTCTTGACTTGATGTAAATATGGGAGTGATCCCTCTGAATAGCTGTCCTTTTTTGAATATAATGGAAGCCTTTCCTTGGGATCGCAACTCCAGTGTTGCCTTGATGCTTGATGAAGTCTTTCCTCTTTTCACTTGATGTCCCGAGGAGTACTTAGTCGGACCGAGCCCGACCTCCCCTCCCCCCGAGAACGAAGTCGCCCTGACCACTCATCACCCGAGGAGTGAGGCCTCTTCGCGTGTTCAGCCCCCAAGCTCTCGCGAGTCCGCAGTGGCTAAGTAAAGAGATAAAGGCACGAACTTCCTTGCTCGGGAGATAGGTCGATCCAGCACAGAGCACGCCACGACCAGTGAACGCTTTCCCATTTTGCGACCACTCAAACAAGCAGACTGGAGACGCGTGCGGGCGGAAACGCGACCAAGAGTCCCCACGATTTGGTGGTGCCTGGGCTAGGACGGACCAGACCGAGCACTGACAGCCTGCCCCAGGGTCTAGGCTCCCGACCGCTCTTTGCTCAAGCGGTAGGATTACCCGAGAACCCTAGAGGCTTAGTAGTGCCCGGGGTACTTTTAAGCGGGCCGAACACCACGACCACCATGAAGGACTTTGGTAAGACATTGCCGTTCGTACGGTACACCTTTCTACTGTCCGTTCTGTCGTTCCGGGAAAAGCGAACACGTGGGCAGGGTTTTGTGCGCGAGGAGACCATCTCGCCGAACAGATTAGAATGTGAGGGTCCTGAGGATAACTCGGGAACAATAGATTGCTGAATACAAATTCGTATGACTTTAACCAGTCACCAGACAGTTGTCAGCCTTTCGGCCGACCGATCCAAGAGAGGTATGCGCTCCGAGCTCGAGGTGCCTGGGAACTTGGTTCCTTTGGACGAAGCACCCGAGCACTGGGAAGCATGAGAGGGAGCCCGGGGCCAAACGGTCCCGACCACTCATGCCCGAGTGGTAGGACTACCCGAGACCCCTTAGGCCTGAGCAGCGGCCTAGGCACTGAGGCCCTTGCGGTCGAGCTACTTTTATTCTCGGTTGTTGACCTGTAACTTAAGAAAATAAGAAAAGATTCTTTGTTTGGTGCGCTCTGCTAGTGCGGTACTCATTATAGACTGCTCTCGTTTTTGACCCGAGACCTCTCGAATACCCGAACCGGCGAAGTATGCAGAGAGAGGCATAACCCAGAGGTCCTATGGCTTGGTGGCGCCCGGGAAGAACTGACCAGGCCGAGCACCGACAGCCCGCCCCTGGGGTCTAGGCTCCCGACCACTCTTTGCTCGAGCGGTAGGATTACCCGAGAACCCCAGAGGCTCGGTGATGCTTGGGGTACTGCCATGACACCGAACACCACAGCCTACCACAACAGACTTAGGTCAGGCGGCAACTACCTACGCGCATACCGATTGGGATTCTTTTATCAACGGGAAAAAATGGGAGAGCATGTTTTTCTCGCACAGTCGAGCATCTCACCAGACAGATTAAACATATGGATTCCAGATAAAGAATAAAATTTGAAATAAGAACTGGAGAATGATAATATATATACAAGACTGGGTGACTTACATGGTCAGTGGTAGCCCCCGGCAAACTTGGGCGGGGGGACCCCCGGCCTGGTGGGCCCGAGCACATACATGCCACCTATGGATAGAACTTGCGCAAAGCAGTCCGGTGTGCCCGCCCGGTCTTGTTCGTCTCCGGATGACGCGGGATGGAACCCGTGCATTAAATGTCCCCACGCCCTTCTGCCAGAATGTGGCAGGGACTGATACCGAGTGTGGCTGGAGCAGTTGGAAGCGACAGGCCACGCGCCCTCTTAAATGCGGCATCGGGCCTTTCACTAGCTGACACCTCACCGCTGGACCCCTGTGGGGGCCACCGACGAAGGACTTCTTGGGCCGTCGGGGAACCGAGTGCTTGGGGGTCACTGTTCACATCTGCGAGCACTCTCTCCCGGAAACACCTCTCTTGGTCCTCGGGGAAGCGAGTGCTCGAGGGCCACTGTTCACAGCCCCGAGCACTCTCTCCCGGAATTGACTGTTCGAATCCTCGGGGAACCAAGTGCTCGGGGGCCGCTGTTCGCAGCCCCGAGCACTCTCTCCCAGACCTACCTTCCTTGGGTCCTCGGGGTACTCAGGCGCTCGGGGGCCACTAATCGCAGCCCCGAGCACACCCTTCCTGGTACTCGGCTTTTCTGGTCGTTGGGGGACTTGGGTGCTCGGAGGCCACTGTTCATAACCCCGAGCACTCTCTTTCCGGCACTTAGTCTTCGCAGATCATCGGGGAACTCGGGTACTCGGGGACCACTGTTCGTGGCCCCGAGCACCCCCTCCCGAGACTTAGTCTTTTCGTACCTCACGGGGATGATCCCGGCGGGAAGGTGCCACGTGGCAGACTGCTGGCCTGGCCTCGGGATTCGGGGACCCCTGGTTCCTGATTCACCAACAGGGCAGGTTATTGAATTTGTTGCAATCTTCTTCGTCGACAAAATCCTCAACACTGACAATCTTTCTTTTTCCTTAAAGAACCATGTGACGCTCCTCCTTGTTAGCTGGGTCCGAGTCCTTTACATAGAAGACTTGTGCAACATTCTTGGCAAGCACAAATGGTTGTTCATCTTATCCGTTGAGTTTGTGGTCCACGGTAGTCATACCATATTTGTCGACCTTGACTCCCCCTGCGAGTCTGATCCATTGGCACTGAAACAGAGAGACCATTAACTCACCATATTCAAGCTCTCAAATTTCCTCTATGAATCCATAGTAGGTCTCCATGTTGCCAGCGTGGTCATAGGAATCAATACAGACACCGTTATTTTAGTTAGTGCTCTTGTTGTCTTGTCTCTCGTATAAAATATATTGCCGTTAATCTCGTATGCTTGGAATGTGCGAATCGTAGTTGATGGACCATTAGCCAGCAATTCCAATAGAGCATCATCGGTATCCTTACCTGTCATGCGTTGACATAACCAATTACCAAAATTATCTATGTGCTCTCTTGCGATCCAATCATCTGACTTCGTTAGATTTGTGGAGCGTAGAATGTTCACATGCATATTGACATACGGGCTCACTACAAATGACTGTTGCAGAACTATGAAGTGTGCTTCAGTGAATGAAACACGATCTTTGATATGGATTAAAATATGACCTATTGTCCCTTTCCCCTTTAGCTTCCCCTCATAGCGAGATATATGCATACTAATAGCGTTTAGTTTCATGTAGTCAATGCAAAACTCAATGACCTCCTCCGTACTCCACCCTTGGGTAATGCAATCTTCCTAGCTATCTCGGTTACAAACATATTTCTTTAGAACCCCTATGAACCTTTTGGAAGGATACATCTAATGCAGAAATACGGGGCCAAGGTTCTTTATCTCACCCATAATGTGAACAATTAGATGAGGCATTATATAAAAAATGTAAGAAGAAAAATAGTCTCAAACTGACATATAGTATGGACCACGTCTTCCTGCAGCTTGCCAGTTTATTCGGATTAATGACCATATATGAAATTGCGTTTAAGAACGAATACATCTTTTTTGATTGGGTCTCGGACCTTATTCGGCAGAATAGCTCTAATTGCAACTGAAAGCATCTGCATCATCATCATGTGATAATCATGAGACTTCATGCAAACTAACTTCTTATCTTTCATGTTTATCAAGCTCCTGATGTTGGAGGGGTAACCAGTCGGAATTTTGACATCACGCAAGCAACCACACAGGCGGATCTTCTTTTCCCTGCTCATAGTGTAGCAACCTGTGGGAAGTTTCTTTTTGCTGTTGTCTATTATATGTAGTGTAGGTCCTTCCTGAGGTTCATTTATTTTAGGTCTAGTTGTGCATTTAGTGTATCTTTTGTTTTATCGGATATGTCTAGTAAGGTACCAATCAAGCTATCAAACGCATTCTTCTCCACGTGCATGACGTCTATTGGGTGTCAGACCATAAGATACATCCAATAAGTTAGCAACCAAAATATTGATATCTTTTTCCACATATGAGCATGTTGCCCAGCTAGGATTTTTGTATTGTCTGACCCTTTCCTAAGTACAACTCTAAGTGTATTTACCATCTTAAATATCTATTCTCCAGTATGAATCTTTAGAGATTGGCGATGCTCCACTATCCCGTCAAAAGCTCTTTTATTCTTGTGGTATGGGTGATCCAAATGAAGGAACCTACGGTGACCCATGAAGATCTTTTTCTGACTGTTTATCAGCCACCACCCCCTGTTTCCTCCAAGCATTGAACACATCTATTGTACCCTTTTACAGTATGCCCTGATAGGTTAAAAGAGCAGACTAATCTGAGATCATTACGAACAGCATTGCGTGTAGGGTGAAATTATCACATTTGTACTCATCCCATACCCGTACGCCATCTTTCCATAGTACAAGAAGATCTTCAACCAATTATTTGAGGTACACATCGATATCATTGTCTGGTTGATTCGGCCTACTAATCAGCAAAGGTGTCATGAAGTACTTCCGCTTCATGCACATCTAAGGTGGAAGGTTGTAGATACACAGAGTCACGGACCAAGTGCTATGGGTACTTCTCGTGTCGCCGAAAGGATTCATCCCGTACGTACTCAACCCGAACCTTATATTCCACATTTAATCTCTGAATTCCTTGTATTTTGAATCGAAACTCCTCCATTTCATGCCATCAGTAGGGTGGCTAAGCATTTCATCTTTCTTGCGTTGTTCGACGTGCCATCACATCAGCTCGGCATTCGCTTTGTTAACAAACAGTCACTTTAAACAGAGAATTATAGGGAAATACCAAACCACCATAACGGGGGGTCTTTTCTTCTTTCTCTTTGCCCCTACGATATTGCTCTCGATATCATCAACGTTGCGCTTATACCGCGGTGCATTGCAAAAATGACACGCTTCCAAGTCTACATCCTCTTCGCGAAACAACGTGCAGTCGTTTCCACATGCATGTATTATCTCTATTTCAATCCCAACGGGCACACAACCTGCTTGGCATGGTACGCGTTTTCGGGCAACACGTTCCCCCTTAGAAGCAATTCCCTCAAGAATTCTAACAATTTATTGAAGCCCTTATTAGCCCAACCATTGCTAGCCTTTATTTGCATCAGTGTCAGCACCACATGCAACTTGCTGTGCTCATCTTTACAGTTCGGGTAAACTGGTATTTAGAGTCTTCTATCATGCACCTTTGATGTTGTCTTTCACTGGTGAAGTTCCCCTCCCTATCGCGCAACATTTGCTCTAAGTCGTCTTCATTGTTGCTAACAAAAGTGTCCCCTCCATCTTTCTCGATAAAAGTATCTTCAAATGTTGACATATCAAAGTCTTCGTTAGCCGTCATATCGTTGCTTATGTCTTCTTTGACCATTGGTTGCCCTTCACGTTCAACATCTTCAAGTTCATCGTGCTTAGTCCAATGGGTATAGCCAGCCTTGAAACCCATGTGAATCAAGTGTGTACGGATCTACTCTATGTTTAAAAACTTCTTCTCGTTCTTGTAGTCGACACACAGACAACATATATAGTGATCGACACGCTTTCTTTTTGGCTTCTTGTACGCCACGTCAACCCTCAGAAAAGCCTCAACACCAACAAAGAACTTTGGCCCTCGATCCTTGTACGTTCATGATCGGTCCATCTACAAATTATTATAATAAACACATTCAACTTATAATCATTAAATATTTCAAAATCTAGAACAAATTCATTGAATTACCTCACATCCTGATTAGTCCCTATTTGAGGTCTCATCTCTTTCCGGTACTTGGGCCGGGTTAGGGGACCTGCATTCCAAAGATTGTGGTGTCCAATTGCGATCCGTGGGTGCACGTGCTATCCCTATAATATAGTATTATATCAATTATGTTAAATTCATTATGTTGATTAATGAACAAAGGAAATCCACTGAATTATTATTTAAATTCAAGACTTTAAAAATATACTAGAAAATTGGAGCTAGATTTTAGGGGCATTTGTAAATACCTCCCCAATTTTTTATTCTATGCAAGGATGCCACTCGAATGACAGTTCTAGTGGTATTTTTGTAATTTTTATAATGACAATAACAGTTTAAGTAGTGGCAAATTTGCAATTTTCCTTAGATTTTAATATACGCACCCACATCTATTTACATGTGACTTTAATCTACTCCTTCAATCATCTACAATGAGAAAATTGTTATTTTTCTCTAATTCATATCATATTGGAGCTCTTCCTAATTCCAAATTTCAACATCAAGGAATAACCACCTAAATTCAAATCTAGAGCAATCTAGAAACTAAATCCAACTAAGAATCAAATATAGATCATCTCTACACATCTAACAATGACAAAGTTGAAATTTTTTCCTAAATTAGATCTCAATTGCATTTCTAAATCTATAACCATAGAACAAGCACCAACCATCAACCCTAGAGCAATCTACTAAGTAAATCTATCTAAAAAGAAATATAGATCATCTTACTAACCTTACTCCAAATCTTGAATCCTCCAACTCTAAAGATGGCAAAAATGCCAATCGACGCTGTTCTAGGTGGGCTTGCAGTGGTTGTGGTCATGTTTGGGGGAGAAGGTGGACTTTTATACTAGTGCCCCATCATTTCTGGTTGGTATATGGAACCGACACTAATAGGCATTATCAGTGTCGATTCGTGGCTGGAACCAGCACTGATAGTGTCTATCAGTGCTGGTTCTTAGCTCCTTAGTGGTTATCCACGCGCGGGAGTTTAAGAATTGACACTGATAGGCTAACAGTAGTAGTTACTGTTGAACCGACACTGATAGGACGTTACATATATGGTGTTCTATAGTAATGCTTAGGGCTCCAGGGTCGGTGGAGGTGGCTTCTCGATAGGGATTTGTTTGCTATCGGGCTTAAAGGGAGGCCACGGGAGGCACGCCGGCCAACCGGTGGTGGCGGGCACAGGGGTGGGGTAGGGAGGTGGCGGAGATGTCGCCAGCCACGAGAAGCGTTGGATAGTCGATATGCGGTGTCGGGGCGCGGAGGCATAGAGACGGTCTCGGCAAAGCTAGGTTAGTGTGGTGGTGGGGGCAGATCTAGCGATAAGGATATCGTTGGAGACAAGACCAGGAGGGCAGAGCGGGGAGTGAGGCGAGGTATCAACATGTTGGAGAGGAATCTGTTGGGAGAGATAAGGGAGGTGGGAGGTTGAAGAAAATGTTCTGCCCATCTGATTGGGATCCTGCGGCTACGTCATGTCGACTGAAAGATCGCCTTATTTCAAGCAACCGAAGAATAGCAACTCCCTAATTTGTTAGAACACTTTTGTCTGACAGCTTCTTTATTTGTTTAACTTAAAACTTAAGAAAGACATGTCTCCAAATGTTGTACTAGAGGTTCATTAAATCCTCGTGATCTCTGATAGGAAATTAATGTAGCATTGAATTTGCAGCCAATGCATCGACAAATTTGCTCAGTCGAGCTCATTTTGTGAAAAAAAACATATCTTACCTAATGCTGTCTGTATCTGGTTCGGGAATTCCATGGCCTGTTAAGACAACTGTGGTAATGAGAGATTTAGTGATGGTACATGAAGATACCAATGGCTGGCTTGGTGTGTATGCAAGTCCCAGGCATTCAACCCCATGTGAAGCAAGTGAGCAAAAACACGTAATCTCTTAATTCGGAAGGCTATCTGTGAAGAAAATTAGCATCCACTACCCACCCCACTGGATATCAGCAAACCCTCTAAGCTCTAAATCACAACAGCAATGCTAGTATTTCGAGAGGTTAGAGTAGACTTTTAATAAAAAATATGCCTTTATGGGAACAGTTGTTATCCTACATTTGTTGCCTGATGCACACTTCTCCGAGCAACGCATCCGCTGACTTTCTAAGGATTTGGTTCTGTGTGGGAGCAGAGCTCCGCCAACTAAGTTATTACTAGCATGGAAGTAAGGCTCAGCCAGGTGGTTGCTCAGGATGTTGGTTTGGTGCGCAAATTGAGTTAGGTTTGGCAAGACTACTTGTTGGTTTCGCCGTATATTGTGGGCGTCATTGAGTTATTCGAGTTTGTTTCTGTTAGCTTCTTCTATAGGTGAACCCCTTCGTCTTTGCTTTATGACGGCTCTTCTTTTAGTTAGGCACTTCACGATAGAGATTTAGTCTAATGCATGTTTCTCTGAAATGATGTGCTGCCGACTTATGTGACAACGGTACGGTGTGGGAGCAGGGCTCCAACGTCCGAGTTGTGAGGGCGTTTGGTTGGTTAGTGCGTGGGTTGAATTGAGTTGGTCCTGTTTGTTGTCTGGTTTATGCTTCTCATGTGAGAGTCGTTTGTGAAGTTGATGTCGTATTATCATCTCAAGGTTATCTGCTAGTTTTCTTTTAAACCGCGTAGTCGTGAGGTTTTTAAGCACAATTTTTCTTATAAACTAAGTCAAATATCTTCTTTTATGAAAAATCGATAATACTCTTGTTATCCTTTAAAAAATACAAAAATATAAGGTACAATGCGACTCAACATCGACTAAACATAATGCACTAACTATTCTCTCTTCTAGTTCCAAGATTTTAACGTCACATGTGTTATGACAATTTCCCTCTATTCCTTACTTCCTTGTGGAAGCAACAACTTTGAAGTCAACCGAAAGCATTCACGCGAAGTCAACCTCCTCAATGTTTACAAGCTATATGACAGAGAACATCGTCAATAAAAAACTGTCATGCACCAATCATGTTTGTCGCGTAGGTCTGTTTCATTTGACACAAAGTTTGCTTCACTAATCCTCGCGGAAAATTGCTCATCAATTTGGCAACGCTTTTGATGAAGGATTGTGTAGAATCGAATATGCGTAAAATATCCAATCAGAGGGCGATGAATTATTACGAAAACCAAATTCAAAGATTAACTCATCTAAATTAAAACTCGATTTAAACTCGGTGTTTCACTCAAAATAGATTCTACACGCTCTAGTAAAAACGGCGTACAGAAAGATCTGCTGGTCGGATTGCTCTCAAATTTGATCAGCAGAAACTAGATTAAAATACGAAACTAACCCAATAAGAATTGAGTAAATCGGATATGTAGATCAAAAGTTATTTCTGATCAAAGTAAAGTATATCTACTAGTATTGAGTAGATCAAAACTTATTCAAGTTGACAAAAAGCTACTGGAGAATAAATCAAATCCTCTCGAAATTTTCTCAGATCAAACACTAGATATTTTAGCAAGGTTTTGGATAGATTAAAACAAGATGAAACTTCATAGATGCATGAAATTAACTGAAAACCAAAACTAAGCATGCAGAATATAAAACAGAGAGAAAATTCCGAATCAGCAACTCATCAACTTACGATACTTGATTTTCATTGTATAGATGAGTTTACAAGATGACTCTCCAAAGCATCCAAATAAGAATTTTCACAAAATCCCAAAACAACTTTCTCGAGTTTCTCTAACTCTTTGCTGCGTTATACTGCCCTGTTTTGCGCTCTAGCTACCCAATATAACAGACATCTCTATTTATAGGGTAGTCACACGCACAAATATAACCAAATCAAACTATAAATCCCTATCGTATTCAATCTGGTCTCTATCCTGCTCTAATCACAAGAGGACAAACAACTTTTGCTAATTAATCTAATTAGCTAACAATTCTTACGTAATCATACATGCACATCTCTCATATACACATGCATATACATAACCAACTCCGAGTCCATCTCCGACACTAACTCTTATCTTAAGTCCAGCCACCACACGACTCCCTCGTGCCTACTCTGACTTGAACACGAATTAGTCTTCACGTCCTCTCATGATCAGATCGCCTCCTGTGTCCATCGCAAAGCCTTGTCTCCATATGCATTGTTTTCGCAGCTCGAACGTCCCGCACGACATCCTCGATCACCACGATCTCAGTTCCTCCTGAACCTAGTGCCGAATCTCAGTTCCTCTCTGAACTTAGTTCATCGATCCGTCATTGACCACGTTCACCCTCGAGTAACACATGCACGTGAATCAAACAACAATTGAGTACGAACACAAGTCATTCCCGACTTGACTCAAGATCAGTTCACGTAACACCACGTAAACTGATGAGGACATCGACACCTATATATCAGCCCAGACGCCATCCACTCCAGCCCAGGTGCCATCTCCATCAGCCCAAGTCCACACGCCATCTCCATCAATCCAGGCGCCACCAGCTAGGCCAATGACTCGGGCCCGTGCACGAGAATTAAAGATTGTTTTGGTGCTGAAGAATGAAGGCCCAGAAGCTCAGTTTGACCAACAGAAGGCCTAAAGACTGATGTGGACCAACTTGGGCCAATCTGGCCAAGGCGGCCCAAAGGAGGGCGCCCCTAGGGGTGCGTGCCTCTCCCTCTCCTAGCCGGCCCTAGGGGCTGCGCCCCCTCTTTTCCACCCTATAAAACCAGGGGCTGCGCCCCCTATTTTACTTGAGTTTTGTTTAATTGATAGCCTAGCTACAATCCGTCCTTCGACGTGAATTCAGAACTCCACCTTCGTGCAATACATCAGATTGCTCGCCTCTAATTCTTGCTCGTTCTTCGATTGCTTGCAAGAATTGATCCTCGTGATCAGGTTGATCTTGTTTACCGCAAGGTTAATATCCATCGGAAGTTGGTTCAGCGATTGCATTGGCGCTTCGGGCTTGCTCGTCGTAGTCGGATCGTGAGGGTCGACGTCCACTAATCGAAATTATCATCACTCGCCGAAAGATCGGGCACTCTACACCTATCAAGTGGTATCAGAGCCCAGGTTTTCTCGGTGAGTTTATCGTGTGTTTTTCGTTCATCCTAGTCCACATAAACCAAAAAAAAAAATTAGGTTAGATCTTTGTCCCAGCACCCTTTGCGCCTTGCACTTTCTTTCAATAATCTGCATTGTTGAGTTTTTTTGTGCTTACGCGTTCAATTGTTGCTGGTTACTCGTGTCTTTCTCTCCATCTGTTCTAGCCGCCCCAATCTTCCCTGCCGTGTGCGCCACGGTCTCTTGACGCGCGCAAGAGTCCAGCTCGTTTTGGCTACCGCGCGCGAGAGTCCTGTTCGGTTCCGTTTGCCGCGCCACGCGATCCGGCCGTTTCCTACCCGGTCGCGCCGCGTCTTTTGCTCGTCCAGATCCGCCGCGACAAGCACAAACCAGCTCAAATTTTGACCCTACTCTAGAGAGAGAGAGAGAGAGAGTATCTTTTAATTACCGTTTTACCCCTGCCTCTACAAAAAAAAAAGTGTGTGTCATCAATTGCTCTTTTGAGGTCTCTTTGTTCATATATTCAGATTTTACGTTCCCCTGAAGAAGAAAAAAAAAAGAAAAAGGGGTTGTTTATCTTGACCGATTACCACTCCGTTTTGCTCGTTGGTTTGTAAGATCGCACTCGCCTTGGTTTCAGGCGCGTCTGGCAATCGGCCATCAGTTTTCCACCGGCAGTTCCTACACCTTTTACTAGCCTTTCGCACTTGTGCCGGCAGCATCTGTTCGTGTTTAGCACTATTATTCAACTTTGCAGTTATTGTTTGAATTGTGCTAACCCTTGGATTGAGTGCAGCCTCCTAGCTCCACAAATTTTCTACTACGAGCAGGTTTTTGTTTCACCACGCAATCGCTCCTCCAATCTTCCACCGGTTTTACCTGTGGTTGCAGTTCACGCTTGCGTGCTTGATAAGAACGGGTAAGAGTTGATAACAGCTTTCTGATTGAGCTTTTTCATCCATTACTCACCTCTCGTCGTAGGATCTTTTTTTTGTGGTTGTTTTTGTTGGTGTTTCGATGACAGAAAAAGGCTCGCAGTCGGAGGAGCTCTCCCTCCAGGATGTCCAGGCGCAGGTTGATGGGCTCAAAAACGACATGAAGACGATGCACGAGAGATTTGATTCTACGATCACTTCGTCGAATGCGCGTTTTGATCAGCTCGACCTCGCTGATACAGCTGCCCACACCACGCTCGAGTCGATCACGACTCGTCTTGAGGCCATGACGACACAGCTTCGGACCATGTCGACACAGCTCACGGAGTTGCAAAATGCACGTGACTACGGCGCCGACACCGAGCTAGATGAAGACAATCGTCGTGGTCGTGCTCGTAGGGTACGTGTTCCTATTAATGATTCTTTTGCCAAAATAAAATTTAAGATTCCTACTTTTACTGGCAAATATGATCCGGCTGCTTATCTTGATTGGGAATTAGAAGTTGAACAAAAATTTGCCTGCCATGATATTCCTGCTAATTTACAAGTTAAGGCTGCTATTAGTGAATTTACTGAATTTGCTTTAATTTGGTGGCATGAGTATAGACAAAAATATCCTGATAATATTCCAGCCACTTGGACGGCATTAAAAGCTGCTATGCGTCATCGTTTTGTGCCGTCATATTTTGCTAGAGATTTGCTTAATCAAATGCAGCGTTTTCAACAAGGTTCGCTTTCCGTAGAGGATTATTATCAAGCTTTGCAAAAGGGTATGATTCGCTGTGGTTTAGTTGAACAGGATGATGCTGCTATGGCTCGTTTTAGAGGTGGTTTAAACCGTGAAATTCAGGACATTCTTGATTATAAGGATTATGATGACATGACCACCTTATTTGAATATGCTTGTAAAGCTGAACGCGAAGTGCAGGGACGGCGATCTTCGACACGCACTAATCATTTTGCAGGTTCGAGCAAGGCTCCTACACCAGCCCCACGGTCGACGCCCCCTACTTCCTCTTCCACCCCGCGCGAGTCGACCTCTTCATCGACCGCACCTTCGCGCGACTCGTCGGCCAAGCCGACCGCGCCTCCGGCCAAGCCCGCGCCGTCATCTGGACGTGCTCGCGATATTCAGTGTCATCGTTGCAAAGGGTTTGGTCATGTAATTCGAGATTGCCCCAACAAACGGACCATGCTGATTCGTGACGACGGTGAGTATTCTTCCGCTAGTGATTCTGAGGATGTTCAACATTCTATGCTTGCTACTGACCATGCAGATAATACGGAGCTTCATGTCGACTCTAGTGCCGCCGACAGGTATGCAAATCTTGTTGTGCAGCGTGTTCTTAGTACACAGGTCGTTCAGGACGAAAAGAATCAGCGCCACAACATTTTTCATATCAAAGGCGTCGTGCAAGAACGAGCGGTCCGTATAATCATCGATGGTGGCAGTTGCAACAATTTGGCTAGTACGACCTTGGTGGAGCAGTTGTCATTGCCAACAAGGAAGCATCCACATCCTTATCATGTTCAGTGGCTTAATGATGGCGGCAAAATAAAGGTAACGCGCTCGGTACGTGTTCCTTTTTCTCTTGGCGCCTATTCTGATTTTGTGGATTGTGATGTTGTTCCAATGGAAGCATGTTCTTTGTTGCTTGGCCGTCCTTGGCAATATGATGTTGATAGTGTTCATCATGGTCGTTCCAATTATTATTCCTTCATGTTTAAGGGTCAGAAAATTGTTATTCATCCTATGACACCTGAACAAGTTCTAAAAGATGATATTGCTAGAGCGGCAAAAGCTGCAAAATTGATTAAATCACCTCCTGTTGCACCTGTTCAACCTGAGATTAAATTGCATAACCCTATCTTGCTTGCTACACGTGCTGATTTTGATGAATTACATGATGCTAATTTGCCTTGTTATGCGCTCGTTTGCTCTCGTATGCTTGTTTCACTAGATGAGGCGCCTACATTGCATATTCCTCCTGCTGTTGCTAACCTTTTGCAGGAATATAAAGATGTCTTTCCCGCTGAATTGCCACCGGGTCTTCCTCCTATTCGTGGCATAGAACATCAAATTGATTTAATTCCAGGCGCACAGCTTCCTAATCGCGCTCCGTACCGCACAAATCCTGAAGAGACGAAAGAAATTCAGCGTCAAGTCCAAGCGTTGCTTGACAAAGGTTACATTCGTGAGTCTCTTAGTCCTTGTTCGGTTCCTGTTTTGCTTGTTCCTAAGAAAGATGGTTCATGGCGTATGTGTGTCGATTGTCGTGCAATTAACAATATTACAATTCGTTATCGATATCCTATACCACGCCTTGATGATATGCTTGATGAACTTAGTGGTGCCACAATTTTCTCTAAGGTTGATTTGCGTAGTGGTTACCATCAGATTAGAATGAAACTAGGAGATGAATGGAAAACGGCATTTAAAACAAAATTTGGCTTGTATGAATGGTTGGTTATGCCGTTTGGTTTGTCTAATGCTCCTAGCACTTTTATGCGCTTAATGAATCTTCTTAGGCCTTTCATTGGAATATTTGTTGTTGTTTATTTTGATGATATTCTTATATACAGCAAATCCATGAATGAGCATTTAGATCATTTGCGTGCTGTTTTTGATGCTTTGCGTGCTACTCACTTGTTTGGTAACATGGAAAAATGCACTTTTTGCACGCAACGTGTTTCGTTTCTTGGCTATGTTGTCACTTCACAGGGAATTGAGGTAGATGGCAGCAAGGTGGACGCCATTCAAAGTTGGCCTCAACCGACGACGGTTACACAGGTTCGCAGTTTTCTTGGTCTTGCAGGTTTCTATCGTCGTTTTGTGAAAGATTTTAGCACCATCGCTGCACCGTTGCACGAATTGACCAAGAAGGGTGCGCCATTTGAGTGGGGCGCACCACAGGATGAAGCCTTCAACACTTTAAAGGAACGGTTAACTCATGCTCCTCTCTTGCAATTGCCTAATTTTGATAAAGTGTTTGAATTGGAATGTGATGCTAGTGGAATTGGGTTAGGTGCTGTTTTATTACAAGATCATAAACCCATTGCATATTTTAGTGAGAAGTTAAGTGGTGCTGCTCTTAATTATTCTACTTATGATAAAGAACTTTATGCTTTAGTGCGAACTTTGCAAACATGGCAGCATTATCTATGGCCTCGCGAGTTTATTATTCATTCTGATCATGAAGCTTTGAAACATATTCGAACCCAAACTAATCTGAACCGTCGTCATGCTAAGTGGGTCGAATTCATTGAGTCTTTTCCGTACATCATCAAACATAAAAACGGGAAGGAAAATGTGATTGCTGATGCTTTGTCTCGTCGTTATACGATGCTGTCCCAATTAGACTTTAAAATCTTTGGTTTGCAAACTTTGAAAGATCAATATGTTAATGATGCTGATTTTTATGACATTGTTTTACACTGTAAAGATGGCAAACCTTGGGGCAAATTTCATATGCAGGATGGGTTCCTGTTTCGTGCTAACAAGCTGTGTATTCCAGCTAGCTCGGTTCGTCTTTTGTTGTTGCAGGAGGCGCATAGAGGTGGTCTGATGGGTCACTTCGGCGTTTTCAAAACACACGAGGTGTTGTCCGACCACTTCTTTTGGCCACGGATGCGCCGTGATGTTGAGCGCCTTGTTGCACGTTGCACTACATGTCAGAAAGCTAAGTCTCGTTTGGGTAATCATGGTTTGTATATGCCCTTGCCTGTTCCCTCTTCACCTTGGCATGATATTTCGATGGATTTTGTTTTAGGATTGCCTCGCACTAAGAAGGGGAGGGACAGTATTTTTGTGGTCGTTGATAGATTCTCTAAAATGGCTCACTTTATACCTTGTCATAAAACTGATGATGCCTCAAATGTTGCTGAATTGTTCTTTAGAGAGATTGTTAGATTGCATGGAATTCCTAAAACAATTGTCTCTGATCGTGATGCTAAATTTCTTAGTCACTTTTGGCGTTCTCTTTGGAATAAATTGGGAACTAAGCTGCTGTTTAGTACTACTTGTCATCCTCAAACTGATGGGCAAACTGAGGTAGTAAATAGAACTTTGTCTACTATGCTTAGAGCTGTTCTAGATAAAAATTTGAGACGTTGGGAAGATTGTTTACCTCATGTTGAATTTGCTTATAATCGTGCTACACATTCTGCCACTAAGATGTGTCCTTTTGAGGTTGTTTATGGCTATATTCCTAGGGCGCCTATTGATTTGTTTGTTATTGATGTTGAAGATGAACCACATGTTGATGCTCTTGCTCATATTGATCACATGAAACAATTGCATAAAGAAACACAACAAAACATTGCTGTTGCTAATAAAAAGTATCAAGTTGCTGGTAGTAAAGGTCGAAAACATGTTTCTTTTGAACCTGGTGATTTGGTTTGGTTGCATTTGCGTAAAGATAGATTTCCTACTTTGCGTCGTTCGAAATTGATGCCTCGTGCTGCTGGTCCTTTTAAAGTGCTAACCAAAATTAATGATAATGCTTATGTTCTTGATCTGCCCATGGAGTTTGGTGTTTCCACTAGTTTTAATGTTGCAGATTTGAAACCATATTTGGGTGAGGATGATGAATTGCCGTCGAGGACGACTTCACTTCAAGAAGGGGAGGATGATGAGGACATCGACACCTATATATCAGCCCAGTCGCCATCCACTCCAGCCCAGGTGCCATCTCCATCAGCCCAAGTCCACACGCCATCTCCATCAATCCAGGCGCCACCAGCTAGGCCAATGACTCGGGCCCGTGCACGAGAATTAAAGATTGTTTTGGTGCTGAAGAATGAAGGCCCAGAAGCTCAGTTTGACCAACAGAAGGCCTAAAGACTGATGTGGACCAACTTGAGCCAATCTGGCCAAGACGGCCCAAAGGAGGGCGCCCCTAGGGGTGCGTGCCTCTCCCTCTCCTAGCCGGCCCTAGGGGCTGCGCCCCCTCTTTTCCACCCTATAAAACCAGGGGCTGCGCCCCCTATTTTACTTGAGTTTTGTTTAATTGATAGCCTAGCTACAATCCGTCCTTCGACGTGAATTCAGAACTCCACCTTCGTGCAATACATCAGATTGCTCGCCTCTAATTCTTGCTCGTTCTTCGATTGCTTGCAAGAATTGATCCTCGTGATCAGGTTGATCTTGTTTACCGCAAGGTTAATATCCATCGGAAGTTGGTTCAGCGATTGCATTGGCGCTTCGGGCTTGCTCGTCGTAGTCGGATCGTGAGGGTCGACGTCCACTAATCGAAATTATCATCACTCGCCGAAAGATCGGGCACTCTACACCTATCATAAACTCCATACAAAACCAACACACTAACATAAGCATACCCAACTAATGATAACGCATCAAACTAACTATGTTATCCAAGAATATCTTAACAACTCATGAACATCAACCAAATATCATTATAGTAAATCAATTTACTCTGCCAATTTCATCAATCAAACCAATTTTTCATCATATGATTTCACAGGTTGGTTGCATGTGTTTTCTCCCCTTGATAAGTTACTAATGGTGCGTTTGGTTTGAGAGGTGGAGTAGTGATGGATCATCTCACTTCAAGGTGCTAATGGTCTGGTGGGGAACGGTTTATATGGTTTGGATTTTTGTTTGGGTTGCCTTTGGTGTGGGTGAGATCGGGTTGCTGCTGCTACTTATAGTTTGATTTCACAATGATAATGGTTTGGTTTGGTTTTGTTTGGCGTTTTTTGAAATTTTGGGTTCAAATGGGTTGCATGCATATTCTCCCTTTGGTATGTTATTAATGGTGTGTTTGGTTTAAGTAGTGTGGTGGTGATAGATCGTCTTACTCCAAACTTTTTTTTTTTGGTTTGAGAAATATGGTGAGTTGATCCATCGTCACTCATTTCTTATAAGCATATGTTTAGTGTATATATGAGAAATAAAGTCATCCCACCAAAATTCATAAAATAATTTTATAATGAATCATTTCAACCAACTGATTCCTCAAACCAAATATATCATAATTTCTCCACCTTTAACCTTAAATCACACTAACAAACCTTTCCATCCAAAAAGAGCCCTCAACCTAATGGAGCTTCTACTGACGAGTGAGGACCACCATACAGAATTCCAAATGCGGGCCCCATACTTTGTCTAGAGTGATTAGGGATGATAACGAGCCGGGTTGGAGTTAGATGGAGCAAAACCACGCTCGACTCTAAACCCAACCTGAGCCCGAAGTGGTGATCGGGTGAAAACTGAGACCCCAATCCGCATCCGTTGGGTCTCAGGTGCCCATCAGGGTCGGCGGAGCCAGAGAGGCTGGGCAGGCGGGGCCACTCGACGGGGCAGTGGCGGGGTGATTGGGCAAGGTAACGGTGGGGAGGCCGGGCAGCACGACTAGCCATCGGGGAGGCCGAGTGGGGTGGCGGCGGAGCCATGAAGAGGCCGGGCAGCGAGCGGGGTGACGGCAGAGAGGCTAGGTGTCGGGGAGGCCGCACACGGAGATTTCGGTATGTGGCCTGATGGTCCGATGCCGTGTGGAGAGTGGAGATAGGTAAGTGAGCTGGGCTGTCTTATGATCTAGGTGAGTTGGATTGGAATTTCAGACGACCCATGATTACCTGGAGATGAAATTAAAAACTTACGTAAGTACCGGATCTGCTAAACCGTGCGTGAAAATTGCGATGTTGAGTGACCAAGTAAACAAACCACTTCCAAAAAAAAAAAAAAAAACAGAGAGAGAGCGTAGAGAGAGAGACAGCGGTCGTACTACGCCGCCGTGCCTTTTCTCCTCTTCCTCATCCCCCTGCGCATCTGCCAAACCTCGTCTCCTTCCCTCCGATTCCCACCCGGCCCCGGCGAGATCAGATGCCGGCGAGACGCTGATCGCGGAAGTGGACCCATAGGAGCTGGGGGCGATGCGGGCGAGCCGGCCGACGGTGCACCCGGTGGAGGCGCCGCCGCCGGCGCCGGCGCAAGGGCAAGGGGAGGGGGAGGGCGTCGCGCACCCGCGCGGGTTAAGGATGAAGGACCCGCCGGGGGCGCCGGGGACGCCCGCAGGGTTGGGTTTGCGCCTCGCGCAGGCCTTCTTCGCCGCCGCCGCGCTCGCCGTCATGGCGTCCACC
This sequence comes from Phragmites australis, assembly GCF_958298935.1. Taxonomy (NCBI): domain Eukaryota; kingdom Viridiplantae; phylum Streptophyta; class Magnoliopsida; order Poales; family Poaceae; genus Phragmites; species Phragmites australis. The sequence goes on along the minus strand of NC_084941.1, from coordinate 14,670,895 downwards.
AACGACTTTCCCTCTGTCTCCGCTTTCAGGTCCGTCGATCTCGGTCCCTCTCTTCGATCCTGTTTCCTCTGAATTGAAATCTGAACTGAGTTCTTAGGTTGTTTGACGTGCTGGAAAAGTAATGGTGGTAATCTAGTGTTTCTTGGCTCGGGAGATTTCTCAAGCCTTGCGTTTCAACTTTCAGTAGATGAGTCGTATTGGTATGTACGGTATGTTAATGCTATTTTGTGCAACGGGTGGGCGATGATGGCGTGACGTGGTTGATTGAATTATATGCTGAGCTCACGTGTGATAACTAGAACTAGAATAACTCGAGAAGTTATGTTTCATAAAGAAAAGATAAATTTTGAGAAGTATCGTTATTCTGGAACCTTGTACCATGGCCTAGATTTACTTCCAGCTATCTGCGTGCAAAGATGTAAGAATGAAGAATTTGCTCAGTAAGCTTGTGTTAAATTATTCTTGAACCTTTCTCAGACTATTTAGTTACGACTACAACCAGAACCGGTGGATTGTGATGTGTTTTACTAACTTGTTGGTCCTAGCACTAACTCATTCAGCATGTTTCTTTGCTTTGAAGAACGGGATGAGTAGGCCATCAGCACCATTTCTATTCAAAAGACTAATATAATGATGAGGAATTCTCACATCCCTCCAAAACCTTACCCTGTAATCCATGACAGGGTTGTCGAGGATTAGTGCCCGACAATATATCCGTAATTGAACACGGGTACCATCGAGATTAAGGATCGAGCGGGAAACAAGACACGCGATGTAGACACAGACCCTCGGTATGGAGTAATACCTTACGTCCTGTGTGGATGATGCTGCATATATGGGTTGTATCGAGTACAAGCAATATGGTTAGACCTATTACAATGGAGCAGATTGGATCTAGACTAATATAGAGTTGAAGTCGCCGAGTGTCTCTGATTGTCGCTTGTGTCGAGTTGCGTATGTGTTGGTTTAGAAGAAGTTGTCTTCCTAGGGGTCTGGGTCCCTGCCTTATATAGGGGTTTTGGCATCGTCTTCGTCCCAGTCGTAGTTGATATGGAGTTTTTGGTCTTATCAGACAAGGCAAAGCAGATGAATTCGACCTAGATACTAGTCGTACTCGAGTCGGTTAACTCGATCAAGATCTTCCTAGTATATGTCTTCGAGATCTCCAAGTATATCAGGTCCCGCAGAGTTGGGCCCGTAATATCCAAGTTATCAAACATGTGTACAGTGTACCCTATCTACATATGGTAAACTCCTTATACGTATATACCCTATAGTTAGATATTTGACAATAGCCCCTTAACTTTGCTAAGTAAGGAGGGTTTCTACAAACGCCCACTCGAGTACCGTCGAGTCTAGGCTTGGTCTAGTAAGGTGGATCAAGCTTATGATCGAAAGAATCGAGCAAGAGAAAATTTTGTTCTAAGTATCGAGTGGAAATGCAATTGGGTTGAGCGCCCTCCCGTTATCCGTATTTGAGACTTAATAAAGGTATGAAAACTCGACTTATCGACATCCGACTCTGAGTAGAGTTAAAAAGAAATCTTCGAAATTTGAACCATTGGGTATAAATGCATTTAATGCATCTGGATGGGTGTGCTAAGATTCGCACAACGCCATCACCCCGCCTTTTGCGTTGAACAGGGCGCCACAATAACAGGAGTGGTTACCAAAGAGACGTTAGGTTCCTGATTATATATCAGTACGAACCTGGACTGTAACCATTCTTTCAACCTCTTGATGTTAGTCTTCTCGCACAAGCTCTCCGCCCAAGTGCGCGTCGTTGCAAAAAAACTTAGTCCCATTGCCAGCTCTCCTGTGAACACCGCCGCTTCTTCCTCGCTTGAGAAGTCCGGCGCGATGGACGTTGACACATCCCCCAACCAAATGGACGTGATGATGCTCTTAACCGATGTTTGGGCGATCTCGACGATGCAAGAGTCGAAACTTCAAGAACTTGGAGGCAAAAGATTTATTCCTCCTCCCAAGCTGGCCAACTGGAGGCCGACGTCTGGTGAGGAATTCTCATCTTGCCAATTTGATCATGAGATTGTGATATTTGAGTTGTTTTTCTAATACAGTTTTAATGTTCCCCTTTCCAACTTTCTTCTCATCATACTCGACTGTTACCAAATCGAGCTTCACTATTTGAATCCCAACTCGATTACCATGCTTAACGTGTTTGTCCATCTGTGTGAAGCCTTCCTCGGTATCATACCGAGCTTGAATTTGTTCTAGTACTTTTATCATTTGAAGAGAAATATTAAGAATAAATATGTCGAAGGCTGTGGTTTTCAACTGCAGAATGCGATGGAGAATTCCTATATCCTAGTTGCGCTAACCTCCTCCTGGCAAAAAAATTGGAAGAAACATTGGTTTTACGTATCCAACCCCGACCTAGTCAACTCTCTCTTACTCTATAAGGGCCTTCATCCCCATCCAAATTCGTCCTGGTTGAAGCACTGTGAATCCGACCACACCGCACATTATGTCGGGAGGATTGGCGAACTTAGACAGAATGGTTTAACCGGGTGGCATGTGGCCAAATACTTCACTAGTCAGAGGTCGAGCTTCTTGAAAATGCGGGATCGCTTTGCTTGGGACTATGCTGGAGACGACGATAGCTCCCGGGACGCGGTCGGATGTAAGATTTAGCTAGCATTTTACTGCTTCTGTTGCTGCAATCAAATTCTTTTCAAGTGACTCCTCTTGTTCAGTCCTGCCTCTGCAGGACATTGCTTCTCGACTGAGCAAGCTTTTCGCTGAAGAGGCGCAACCATGCTCCGTTCTGCTCTACTCCCTTATGAATCCTCGACCACCGATGAGAATTTTTTGGATTAAGGAAGTAGTGGTGATTATTACTTGTTCAACCCGATTCGTCTCTTTGATTCCAGGTCCTAGTCTTCCACCAAGAGGACATCCCCCGACCAGGGTCCTTGTTCTCGATGACACCTCTGGCGCCAGCGACAAGGGGAAAACATTGACCGATCAAGAGGCCGAAGGGTCTCCTCGATCCAGGAGATCATTGCAGGCAATGGCTTCCCTGACTTCATCGGACACCCAGATCATCCATTTGACACAACAGATCTTAGCTACCGGTATGATCAAGAAGAAAATAACAATCAAGAGGCAGAAGTCGAATATCCTTTCAAGCATTCCGGTTGCCAAAAGGTTTGACTCGAGTATTTATCTTGACTTATTGCCTTCCTTTTCATTCCTTATCCTGTCGATCACATGTCGTCAGGTCTGGAGAAGTCAAAAGAGCAGACGACAAGCGGTTCAGCCAGCCAATTGGCTCTGGTTTCCCAGACGCGTCGCTTCTGCCTCCTCGAGTAGAACAACCTCTCACAGATGCACCTGGACCGAGCTTGAAGCGCAACGCAGCCAAGGCCCTTGTGACAGCACCAATTATTGATCTTTGGGCGGCGATAGGAGCTCACATCAAGGCTACAGGCAACCAGATAGCGGTCGCCAAAGCTTAGTATTCGGCGATCGACTAGCTGCTATTCTGAGTATCGAGTATATGCCAAGTGACACCCAGAACGCCGATCACGCACTCACTGTCCAGCATACCCCGAAATCATTGTTAGGGATTTACCCTCGACGTCGCCAGATGCAACTCGGGGAAGGACTTTAGAATCAGATGAGAACACTGGACGTTGGCCTCCGGAGTGCTGAAGACACCACTGCCAATGCTTGGCTATGGTTGAGCTGACGTCGCTCCGTGATCACTGTTCTGGAGGGGGGGGGGTTGTTCCTGGATCTTGGAACTGTTGTTCATTAGAGGCATCACCTGTCCAAAGGTGTCCCCATGACAAGTTGTCGTCGAATGTCAGGGTTTACTTGATTATTCGTACTCTGTCGATGATGAGTGGTGTTGGGGATATGCAAGGCTCCAGTCGCGAAGGTCCCTAGCGGTAACTCTCTAGCGATTCCGGTTCTATGGGTGGTAGCCGCCGCCGCTGGCTCCTCAAAATTTCCCACACCGTTGTTTAATATGGCAGTCGGATCTCCCGCGTCCTGGTCAACTGGTGTACCGTCGACTCCTCCAGCCATGAACATGAATCAATCTGTTTGGCTGCTCTGGCTATTGATGGAGTCGTCATTGTCACTCGTGACCTTCACCGTCGCTATTAGTGCCTATGAATTGAAGAACATTAAGCTCCTTAGGATCCCAGTCGAGGTGTTCTACTTTGTGGTATGCGTACAATAGACTAGACTCGATGATACCGGTTTGGATCAGTCCACCTTGATTGTCTCAGTGGTACGTCATAGTTCCGAAGGTGATCTTGGATCCGGTAGGATGCGATGCGAAGATGATCGCCGCCGACTTGAAGTGGTCGTAGAAGCCATTGTCGGAGAATCTGATATGGACACGCACTTGAGACATGATCGATCCTGAAAAACAGATAAAAACTCCTACCTGGCACGCTAACTATCGAAGGTTAGTGACTGACAATATATCCATAATTAAATAGGGTTACCTTCGAGATCAGGGATCGAGCGAAAAACAAGACATGATGTAGATAGGTTCGGGTCCCCAGTATGGAGTAATACCTTACGTTCTGTGTGGATGATGCTGTATATATGGGCTGTATCGAGTACAAGCAATGTGACTAGATCTATTACAGTAGAGCAGATTGGATCTAGATTAATTTAGGGTTGAAGTTGCCGAGTATCTCCGATTGCTAGGGTATTAGTGTCGCTTACGTCGAGTTGCGTATGCGTTGGTTTAGGAGTTGTCCTCCTGGGGGTCTAGATCCCTGCCTTATATAGGGGTCCTGGCACAGTCTTCGTCCCAGTCGTAGTTGATAGTGAGTTTTTTGTCTTGTCGACCAAGGCAAAGCAGATGAACCTGACCTGGATACTAGTCATACTCGAGTCGGATAACTGGATCAAGACTTTCCTAGTATATGTCTTTGAAATCTCTAAGGGTATTAGGTCCTGCAGAGTCGGTTCCGCAAAATCCAGGGTTATCAAACATGTGTACGGTGTACCCTGTCTGCATATGGTAAACTCCTTATACGTGTATACACTATAGTTAGATATTCGATAAGGGTCATCCCATGTTTTTGCAGGGACGACGCCATTTCTTGTTAGATTATTGCTTTTACAGCTTCAATTCTGTGGATCCGGTGTTCGGCGAAATCTGGGGTTACTTTTCGTTCATGTTCCTGTCTTTGGCATCATTTGTAGAGCACTCTTCTTGAATTGTCATGATATGAAATAAGTAGTAGAGATGCATAGAACTTCAAGCTTTAGGAAGATGACGTTTTTTCATGCTTTTGTTTGTAGATTAGTGTTAATAAGATAAGAACGTAGATATTTTGGAATATTTTCCTCAAGATATGATCACTGCACTTTAATATTCTGAAGATATTTTTTTTGATAATTATCAGTAAATAAATACTGCACATGTTTTTCAATTAGTTTGGCATCTTGAAAGAGGATAGGCATTTTGAATGTAACATGACCAACTTCTTTGTGATATCGCCTTAGTTATTCTTGCAACACTTCCAATCCAGTTAAGTCTTCTTCTCGGATATAATAATATTTAGCTGATTAGCTTTGATCTTGTTTTCTTACCATAAACGTGTCTGTGAAAATAGAAGATCAATTTGTGCATGCTTAATTTTCTAAGCATATTAGATGTTTTTTCAAGGGAGTATAGGCTTTGAACCATGGAAGCGGTTGGGCGCCTTTGCGATGCAAATTTTTCCTATGGTTAGCCATCAAGAACAGGTGCTGGGCTGCGGATCGCCTTGTTCATTGGGTTTACTTCATCCACCCCGGTGCCCTTTTTGCGATAAGGAAGAGGAGACAATACAACACTTGCTCACTTCCTGCATGTTCTCTCGGCAAATTTGGTTCCAAGTCTTGGCCAAAACTGGTTTGCAACAGCCCACTCCCCAACGATTGCTTCAGCAACTAGTGAACAGCGGCGTCTCGAGCTCCAAAAGAACATCGCCGTGGGCTAAACTCTTTGATCATCCTTTCAGCTTGGTGTATATGGAAACGCAGAAACGAATGCATTTTTGATGGTCGAATGCCGGAAGAGCAACGACTGGAGGGTGGGATTTGGGACAAGGTTGCGCTCTGAGCCATGGCTGGCGCGAAGGGCTTATCTGCGCTGCTAACTTGATGTGTCGTCTTTGTGCTTCTTCTTCATTTTGTTAGGGTGTTGTGTTTTGTTCCCTTTTTGTCTGTCTCCTTCTCTTCTTTTTTGTATTGTTTTGGGTCTGGCGTTTTTTGGCTTTGTTTTTCGAGGATCTTTTTTTCTCCTTACTATAATGATAGGCAGCTCTCCTGCCGGTTTGAGAATTTGTTTTTCTAGGCATTCAGCAAAGTCAATTTTCTCTTTGTTGACATTGTTATGTCCTGGTTACAGACTATAATGTGGCAATTGTATTAATGCTTGATCTTTGAGGAATGCATCCCAAAATCTATACTATGCATTGAAACTTACATGAAAACGCTCTGTTCCCTTTTCTTATTACTTTTATATGTTCTTAAGTAGCATAAAAATTCATGACTCAGAGTGTTACTGTAGAATACTGGTTTTTTCCCTAATGAAAAATATTTATACTGCGCTCTTCAACTATCACAAAAGTCGAATTTTCACCCTCAAGTAGAAAACCATCTAACTAAACTGTCAACTATGGAAACCAATGCAAATAACTTCATGCACCTCCATTTTTACGCTGACATGGCATCCTAGCTAGCAGATTAGATGATGTGGCTTGTGATGATTCAAGTTTTTGGGAGAGAAGAGAGACATTGTGACTTTGTGAGTGATGAGCATGGGAGACCTTTTTCCGGCTGAATTAGCAGCCAACTAGGCAAATTTAGGTGATATCAGCTGTCAGCATGACAAGACCACCTTGAAACATTTGTTTATGGCTTATTTGCATATATTTTCATAGTTGGGGGCAGAGTACCGAAAACCATCGTGCCGGCTCTGATTTTCTGAAGTATGTGTCTGTAGGCTTCTAGTTGATCTTCCATAGTTTAAATCTTCAAAAACTTCAAATGGTGGCTTCTAGTTGATTTTCCTAAGTCCATGAGACCCTGGTTTAGGGCGCTATTCAAATGGTGGCATAGTTTTGGGTGAAAATGGACCTTTGCTATAGTTGAGTGGTGATGTGGACTTTTTTTTTCCCTTTTCTCACTAAATGTTGGATGTATTTGTGTATTTATTCAGATACAAGATGAACTGATGGTTTTCTTTTGACCAGCTACCTTGTTGCGGCAGCCATTTTGCAATGTTTGTGGAGCCTTTCGCTAGCCTTTGTGGATATTTATGCACTTCTTGTCAAACGTTCGTTGAGGAATGCCCGGGCTGTATGTATATTTACTATTGGAGATGGGGTGAGTCATTTCTTTTCAGGCTACTCAATAAGACAATCATCTATCATTTGTTGTATATTGAAATGGTGTATACTGAAAATAAACAAAAGAATTATGTGATGATCATGCACATTTGTTTCTTTCCCATACAAGGAACCACCTTTTACATAAACTACCAGATTAATGATCTTTTTATGTTTCTTTGTAGATCACAGGAACACTGACCTTGGGTGCGGCATGTGCGTCAGCTGGTATCACCGTTCTTATTGGTAATGATCTTAACATATGTGCAGAGAATCACTGTGCAAGCTTTGAAACTGCCACCGCGATGGCCTTCATTAGTTGGTTTGCACTCGCGCCATCTTATGTCTTGAATTTCTGGTCAATGGCCTCCAGATGAGAATATAGGAGGTACAGAACATATTTTCTTATTGTCCCTGTATCAGATCGCGGTTTGTGAGAGCTGTGATGCAGTGTGGTATAACTAATTGTAATACACAACTAGAAATTGATGAATGTCTGCTGAATGTAGCATATGATCGAATTGTCTGTACAAAATAGGGAATATTTCTTTCTTTTTTTCGAATTGAAAAGGGTTGTTCTGAAGCTCTTCAAGTTCCTTCTATGTGGCTTGCTGTAAGCTGTCATCTTGCATATATGGCTCAAGATGATGGTTTCTGCCAGGCTTGTTGTAAGCTGGCGTCATTGCATAGATGATAGTTTGCCCTTTTTTACTGGTTTGTCAGTGTCGTGTTTTAAGCTTTGGCACTAGGGCAAGTACAACGGGAGTGCTCATAGGGGTTGCTTATTGAAAAACCAATTTATTTTTTGTCACGTCATACAGGATGGTTACTTGTAGGTTACGTTTGTACCCTTGGCAATATTACTTGCCTAATATTTGGTTGGGTTCATGGAATGATTGGTTGGCGACGTAAGAAATGCAGCTTCAGGATGTGTCGGAATGATTATTTGGCTACGTGAAACGAAGTCTAGTATCAGCATGCTTTAGGATGTCCCGGAATGGTTATTCCACGCTTGCGAAACAGAGGCTTCGCAAGAGCTTTTAGTTTTGTACTGGTGCTTGGTGATGCCCGTATGATCTTTGGTCCTCAGAGGCGGTTCAGGTATCACTTTATCAGCATCAATGTTGATACTGAAACTGAATTTCCACAGGACTGGCTTGGCAGACCCCACATCTAATAAGCGGACGTCTATTCTTCTACGAAATTTCCACAATATTTCAAAGGTAATGTAATTGGGGAAAGAAAGAAGAGAGTCGAATAAACGGAGCCTGTGCACTTGTAGTGAAAATGATCGTATTAGGTCATGATTGTGATTTTAGTGATTAATAATAATATAAGTAATGGGATTAACATATTTATCAAGAATATATGTTAGTAGATCTTATGGATACAATATATGAAAAAGCCACCAAAATCAGAATAAAGTTTAATCGAATTGAAGAAGTCACATGAAAAATGACTACACCGGATAGTCTGGTGATACCAAAGGTATACACACCGGAACACTTTACAGAAGGGTGGAAAACTAAGATGAAATCAGTTTGTTCCCTCGAAAGGTCCAGTGCTCAGTAGTTTGCACACACCGGAGTGTTTTCACTCAAAGGAAGAAAGAAATGACTTCACCGGATAGTCCGGTGATCTGTGTGATATATACACCGGAGTATTTAACAGAACCTCTGCAACTGTCGAAGGCTGAAGATCAACACACTAGAAGGTCCGGTGACTAGATGACAGTGCACACCGGAATATTTTCTATAATACAATGGAAGGTCCGGTGATTAGAAGATGTATACACTGGACAGTTGAACAGTGAAGAAGTTGGCTCGATCAGGCTCAAGTATACACACCGGATAGTCTGGCGATGGAGATAAAGTATACACTAGATACTCTGGTGTTCAGAAGTGGTTCTAAGTGGGTTCTAATGGCTAGTTTCTGAGGTTGTACATACCATATGGTCCGATGCTTGTACCACTGTTGTTACCAAATCATTTGGTGTTCACAGTAAAGTTGAGCTATTGGAGCAATGACTAGTTGGTGAGTTCGAGGCTATAAATACCTACCCACTTGGCTATTTGAAGGTGCTGGAGTTAAGAGAATCTCATATATACTTAAGAAGACATCTAAGTCACCAAAGTGCTTAAAGTGTTCATCTAAGACAATTAAGCATACCATTAGAGAGTGATTAGTGCTTATAGGTCTAGAGATAAGTGTTGCAAGGTACTGCAACCTAGAGAGTGGATCAATGAGTGATCCAACCGTGTATCAAGAGGTACGTCGGTGCCTTAGAGTTTTGGTGATTCACCGGTAGCTTATTGACCCTCCGACTTCGTGTGGAGTGATGACAAAAAGATTATGCAGGGACACGGAGACCCTTGTCTTTGTGACTAAAGCTCCGAAGTGAAGACGACACACAAGTGACCGAAAAAGATGTTAGTTGTGATACTTGCCTTGGTGGCTTGGTGTCATCGTGCTTGAGGTCTTATCTTGGTGACTTGGTAGCTCAAGAGTCATGATCGGACGAGACTTGGTGACCAAAAATATATCTTTTGTGGAGCTTCAACGTAGACTAGGGGTGACTTGTGTGCCACAGATACCACAGGATAAAAATTCCTCATGCCGAGTTTGTCTCTCTAACTTATTTACATTTCCGCATTTATATATTTGAAATTTGCCTTGTTGCACTCCTCTTGAGCTGTAGAGTAGATACACTAGATAAACCTAGAGCATATTTAGATAGAAATTGAGATATGTTTATCTTGTGAAGTTTTTGACGCTATTACTTTCTAAGTGTCATAATTCACTCCCCTCTAAGTACACTACTGTTCCTCACAATTAGTATCAGAGCCTTGTGCTCTTGTTCGACTTAACATCCTAGAGTTTTGACGTCCGAAGTTAGGATAGATACCCATAGCGCTCCATATTTTGACAGCGCTAATTTCCCCTGATGGAAAATACTAATGACTTGTTATTTGCAAACTAAAGGTTTAGATGTTTGAAAAGTCATCGAGAAAGGGATGAGGCAATGCCTCACAAACAAAGAAAGACAATTAGATGTGAAATGCCGCATAGAGGGGGAGGGGGTGAATAGGCAAAATTTGAAAATTTAACAATTTGAACGCAGTGGATTAAAAAAATGCGGACTTCCTGCAGATTTGTCCAGAACCTCCACAGATATACGGAGGTTTCGTAGAAATATACGGATACTCCGGACTTTCTGGAGAAAACTTAAATTGATGCCTATGCAAAGACAACGAGTATAAAATCCACAAATTACAAAGCACCAGAGGTTGTTTTTCAACCTGTATATCCAAGTACCTGCAGCTCAAATATTACAAAGAGATATATCGGATAGAAACCCTAAAAATCAATGAAAACTAGGGACTAGAAGAAATCACAATAAATTGACAAATTTGACACAAGGATTTGTTCACCGAAGTTCGATCACTCCACTAGGAAGTGCCTATGTCTCCGTTGAAGAGCTCACAAAGAGCCGGATCTCTTTCAACTCTTTCCTTACCCAAGCAACCACAAAGATCAAGCTAGGATTACTTACTCAATTGTAGGGGTAATACAAACTTCCCAGCGCTCACCACAAGATTGGGAGCTCGATGGGCGACGTCTAGCTGTCTAGGTGGACGAATCACCAAGTGTAACAAACTCGAAATCACCGGCTTGATGAATAAAACGAGTGCTCAAAGAATGGATTTGTATCTCACTAGCACTACTCCTTTCTCTCACTCAATCCTACCAAATATTTTACTGAATCACAAAGGGGATTGGAGAGGGGAGCTTTGAATGAACTAGAGCTTCTTGTCTCAGGTTAGGTCGAAAATGAATGCCTGGTACCTGTTGGATTGAAAAGGTATGGAGTATAAATACTCCACTCTCATAAACTAGCCGTTACTCCTATTAAGTGCGGACCCTCCGCAGTTAACTCCCGAAGCAGCTAAAGTGCGGGCCCTCCGCAATTAAGCCAAAGCAGCTAAAGTGCGGACCCTCCGCACAGTTATGCGGACCCTCCACATTTTCTTAGTTCAAAAGAATTAGGGCTAATAAGGGTGCAAGACTTGTGTTCGATGTCTCTCATGGGTTTATTAGTTCTCTTGAGCAATGTTTCTATGCAAACAAGTAATTTTTGTATCTACCTTAATAGTACAACATCCTAAACTCAATTTCAAAACGATAAAGAATTTAAAACTATAAGATCCATGTGCCGCTTTCTTTTTTTCCTTTAGGGGTTACCATGCATTGAATTTTCACCTGATGGAATCACACCTGTCCATACTTCATAACCCTCATTAGTTCTTTAATTGTTTATCATTATCACCAAAACCCACTTAGGGGCCTAGATGCACTTTCAATCTCCCTCTTTTTGGTGATTGATGATAACCCAATTAAAGCTTACAAAAGATGTATATAATAAAATATTTTGAATGCTTATGATATATAGAGCTCCCCTAAAGATGTGCATTTGAACAAACTTCAAAAAGTGGCCTAAAATGAAAATTGCACAATTTTTAGTATAGTCTGGAGACTCTCCCTATATCATAGCATCCGTGGGGGGGGGGGGGTGCAATAACAGTATGTGTATAAGATCATTAATAGATGTGATGCACATGATATGATATTCACAGAAATATCCCAAAATTCTGTAAATATGCGGAGTATCAGCAGAATTATGCGGAGGCTCCGCAAAAAAATGTGGATTCTTCGGTCATTTATGCAGACCTCCGGACTTTGACAGATTTTACTCTAAAAACAAAACTCAGCACAAGAACATTTAATCTCACACTAGCATAATAAAACTTAGTTCCAACATTGAGTAGCAATTCTAGCACATCACAAACACAAAAGGTCTCATGTCCATCACCACACACATGATAGATAGATTTATTACAAGACGAGACGAGAACACGAATGGATAGATAAGCTTTTCACTCCCCCTTTGGCATCAAGTGCCAAAAAGGGAGAAAAGAAAAGACTATGAAGAGCAGCAACTACTTGTCATCATCTTCTTCTTCATCCTCTCCTTGTCCTCATCATCATCACCTTATTCTTCATACTCGCCCTCTTCTTCACTATCTTCTTCTATCTCACCATGACTAGAACGAGAACGGCGAGAGCGGGGAGCCAGAGGTGCCTCTTATTCTTCTTCCTCTTGATCCGCAGCTTCCCACTCAGCATACGGATCACCAAAATTAGGCAATTCTCGATGAGGGGAAGTGGATAGTGCTAAATGCCCTTTGACTTCCTTTACATCTCTTCTCATCTCATTTACTTCTGTGGCATTGTACATGCACATATTGAAGATAGAACGAAGAACACTCTTGATGTACTTACCACGGCGACGAGAGCCACCACCATGGGATTGCGAAGGGGATGCATGAGAGGGAGGTGGAGCTGCACAGGATGAACTTGTCTCATGAGATGGCCTAGAGGAAGTCTTCTTCTTCATCACACGGTAGGTCTCGTGAATACAATTCTTTGGGAATGAGATCTTGGTGACCTTCTCAATGATGTACATGATATACAGAGCATATGGGAGGCTCTTCCTTGCATCATTCATGGAATCACATAGCTCAATCTATATGAAGTCACCAACACCGAATGGTCTTCCACCGGTACCCATCCTAAGGAGAGTATTCCTTGATATGCCATGAATCTTAACCACATCTCCTTTCTTTGGATAAAGGGTTTGACAAAAAAGAAAATTGAGATAGGAGTAGAACAGCTTCAAGCCATGAGTGATACCGTCGGCCATCCTTGGGTCCTCATACATTTCACCCATGTCATACTCCTTGATCTTCTTCTCCATGTGTATGGTCCCATATTCATGATCCTTTGTTTCAAGAGCAAGAAGGCGAGAAAATGTCATATAGTCAATACAATATTAAATCCCAAGAGTAGTCCAATGGATTTTATTCTTGCGGGTGTGGAAGAAGAAAGATGCATGGAATTGGGTAATGATTTATTCATTCCAATTGTACTGGAACCCCATGACTTCCTTCAACCCTTTCTCAATGCAAGAATCAATCACTTCATCAAAGATGGGATCATCGGCCTCTTCCATATATTTCCAATCAATGTATTGCATTGGCGCAATTGGCTTGATCTTGCTTCTGTAGATGATGGATAGATAAAAGTCAAAGTGAAACTGGCACCAAAACCTTCCATCCAAAGAATCATCTTTAGGCCACAAGAAAGGATCATTATTTCTTTCTTGACAACTAGACTTTGATTCTTGTAGCTCTTAGGAAGACGAGGATCATAGGGAAGATTAACCTGAGGAGACTTCACCTTTGGAAACTCATTGTATTGTACTTGATCCCTTCCAAAGTAGGAGTGCGGGGGCAGGTCCTTGGATCTATCTTCTTCCCCAACCGTTCTTCATCCTTCTCAGCTTGGGTCTTATGACCCCTGGCTCTTTGAGCAGCAGTAGCTGCAGCAGCAGCAGCTGTAGCACCACTATCACCACCACCACAACGTTCCTCAATGCGAATGCCCTGACTGCCGATCCTCTCACCTCGCCTGGATACTTGCTTCTTTGCGGCAAATTTGACACGACCACCACTAGACATGGTGGTTTGAGAACCACTGCCTTCATCAAAGGAAGCTTGAGCTTGAGGGTCTAGGCGGTGTTTGGTGCGAGCTTCTACTGCGGGTCCCTTGGATCTGGATGTTCCATCACAACTGAAAGATAACAGGTGCGTATAAGCTATGAAAGAAGATGGAACAAGATTGAAGAAAGAAGTCATAGTTTAGACAATGTTCTGCAGACTGCGGAGTCTCCGCAAAAATTTGCGGACCCTCCGCAAATGTGCGGAGTATCCACAAATATGCGGACCCTATGTAGTTTGCAAATCAAACCCTAAATCACAATTTTGAAGGATTTCACCAAGGGATCCAAATGCCACTAGAGATATGTGATCAAGGACACCTAAGGAGGATATCTATCAAAGGACTATCACTCTAGCGCATTAAAATAGAGAGATCTGATAAAAACTTGATTTATACCTTGAATGAGAGAGAGAGAGAGAGAGAGAGAGAGAGAGAGAGAGAGAGAGAGAGAAGATTAACTTGAGGTGAATCTTGGAGAACTTAACGGGGAATCTGTATTAGAAGAGTTGGTCTTGATGCAGATGCCGATGCTGATTCCCTGAAGAATTGCTCTCCAGAACACCGAAGATTGGGATTTAAGTGGAGAACCTTGAGAGAGGGTGATGAGGGCTCAAAGAGAGAGAGGGGCACGGTGGTGAAAAAGAATAACTGCTGGGAGAGAGAAGTTTTAACCCAATGGGAGGGTTAAAAGGTGAAAAACTTTCACAAAGCGAAACCTCCACATAATTATGCGGTCTCTGCAAATATGCAGATCCTCCACATAAATAAGCGGATGTTTCGTACTTTGACTAGTAGTAGAGAATAGATATATTTTTAGGAGGAAAAGAGAGAGATGTGTGTTTTGATGGACACGAGAGATCATGTCACTTGTGATTAGCCACCAATCAGCCAATCAAAACTATAACAACAAGTGACATGACATGATCAAAGATCAAAATTAAAGATCCAGTTTTTTTAATAAACACACAACTCTAAGCCTATCTTTAGAAAACACCTACGTAAAAGCTAGAAATCTGCAACAATCAATTGTATGCAATAAGCCAAGCCACGTTGCAAGAATCTAAGATATTTAGCTCACTTCTCAACTCGCAAAATCTTTGTTCATCTAGTGGCTTGGTGAGTATATCAGCTAGTTATTTTTCGGTTCTCATATACCGAATATCGATATCCCCTTTGGTTGAGTGGTCTCTGAAGAAGTGGTGTCAGATGTCTATGTGTTTTGTTCTTGAGTGTTGTATGGGATTGTTGGCTATTTTGACGGCACTCTCATTATCATACAAGAGTGGAACTTTGGTCATGTTATAGCCATAGTCTGTCAAGGTTTACCTCATCCGAAGTAGTTGAGCACAACAAGCACCCGTAGTAACATACTCGGCTTCGACGGTGGATAGGGCTACGGAATTTTATTTCTTTGAGGACCAAGACACCAAGGACCTACTCAAGAATTGGTAAGTCCTGAAGGTACTCTTCCTATCCACTTTGCAACCGGTATAATCAGAATCCGAATAGCCAATAAGTTCAAAGGTTGAACCTTTAGGATACCATAAGCCAAGGTAAGGGGTATGAGCCAAATATATAAGAATTCTCTTAACGGCCACTAAATGACACTTTTTAGGAGCGGCTTGAAATCTTACACATATGCACATACTAAGCACAATATTGGGCCTAGATGCACAAAGGTAAAGTAAAGAACCAATTATAGAACGATATACCTTTTGATCCACGGCCTTGCCTTCTTTATTTAGGTCGAGATGTCTATTTGCTTGCATGAGAGTCTTGATAGGCTTGATAGTCTCCATGTAAAACTTCTTGAGCATGTCTTTAATATATTTTGTTTGACAAATGGATGTTCCTTCCTTGAGTTGTTTGATTTGAAATCCAAGAAAGAACTTCAAGTCCTCCATTATTGACATCTCGAACCTTTTGGTTACGATCCTACTAAACTCTTCACAAAAGGATTGATTAGTAGAACCAAATATAATGTCATCGACATATAACAAATAAATCATTATCAACATTTTTAGTGAAGGGAGACAAGGGGAAGAGCCAAAGCATTCGCAAGCATAGGAAGATGGGTGAATAATGATGAAGATTCAAGCTTAAGTGATGAGAGCATCACCATCCGTTCCTCCAAGAGAAGCTCTTCCTCAAGGTCATCATCACACAAGTCATCTCGCAAGCCATTTCACAAGTGCCTTATAGCCAAAGGTATGGATAGCGATGTAAGTGATGATGAATCTGATGAGGATTCTCCTTCCTATGATGAACTCCTTGATTTAATCAATAAGCAACAAAGGGTCCTTAAGAAACAATTAAAAGAGCTTAAGAAATTCAATGCATTTAATGACATTTATGCTACCTTTGTTTCTAATTATGAACAATTATTGTGCAAATTCAATTTACTAAATAAGGAGCATGAAGAGCTTAAGGCTAAATTTGAGTGCATTGAATCTCAAACTAAGGTTCATTTGAAGCAATCTACCTCTGTTTTTAATTACAATCCTAAGGTAGATGCTTCCACTTCTTGTGATGAGTTATATGCTTTATCTAGCTCACCCCTTTGCAATGAGATTTGTGTTGAGAATGTCGTTGTAGAACAATCTAATGAACTCATTGCATAAGAGAATGATGAGCTCAAGCAAGAAGTGGAGAAGCTCAAGTAGGACTTGGCGAGATTGAAGGGTAAAGGACATGTCCAACTTCCCCAATATAACCTTGCTTTCACGATGAAGAAGCTTGCGGAGGGGTCAACTGTGACATACTTAAAATGCCATCAAGAAGGCCACATGTCCTTCCAATGCAAGAAAGTGAAGAAGGAGACCAAGGAGAAGATGAACATAGCAAACCTCTCCAAAAAGACCTCCAACCTCTACACGAAGCCTAACTACAAGAACAAGATAAAGAGCAACCACTACAAGCTCAAGAAGAAGGAAAATGGTAAGGTGGTTGCACATATGGTTAGGACGAAGGATCGGAGGTGGAACCAACCCATTTGGTGCCCAAGAAATTCATCACCAATATGAAGGAGCTCCAAAGTCGGGGTTACCCGGTTGGAGTCTCCACAGCCCCATGAGCGAGTAGTTAACCTTGACTTGAGTATGGTATCGTCTTCCTCATCCTCTTCGGAGATGTCGATGATCTCGACGGCTTCTTCAGGAGCCGGTCCATTTCGGTCATTGGTAGAGGCACTGGTGACCACACCGCTTCCATCTCTACAGGGGAGGCGGTTGCCCGCCGCTTCGGCTTGACCTTTGGTCGGGGAGGCCATGCTTGTCGATACCATCGATATCTCCGATGATGAGGAGGAGATCAACTGGGATCTCCTATGAGGGGAGAGTAAGCAGGTGTCTGTGGGGCTGGCGGTGAAGCAGGAGGGGGCCGAGAAGGCGAGGGAGAAGGCCCCGCCGGTGACCTCTTCAGACTCCTCAGTGCCCTCTGATAGCTCGGTTGCTCGCTACTGTATCAGCTTCCACAGCGGCAGGCCGCAGATGAGGCGCATACACCATCCCATGCGTGGCCCCTGTCAGGACTCGTAGGAGGTGAAGAAGTCACCGGGATGGCGTACTTGGTGACACCGTGATATATCCATGTCTCACGGCTAAACTTAGTCACCTTATACTCTTTCTCGCCCTGTTTTGCTCCGTAGGGATCTATCTTCTTCGTGGTAATTTCTGTACTGTTGCTTTAGTATGTGTCCCCTGGATGTACTAGTTTGTTTAATAATATAATGTGAACCTTCGGGAACGTTCATGTCTCCTTTCATATCGGAGTGCGAGGGGATCTTTTGAATGGGTGACCGCATGCACGCGTGCTTTCGTGCTTTCGAACCGTGCTTCTTTGTCCCATTCGAAGGCGATGGCTAGTTTTTCTAACAATTGGGGCACCGAGCCTTCGCATAGATCATCGCTGATTTCGTTCCTTCTAGGGGAGAGGTGGCCTCGGGAATCTGGTGGTGATGGGTAGGGTAATTAAGGAGAACCGGGTGGAGCAGAGGCGACCTTGTCGTCCCCGGTTACTGCGTACTCCTCGGGCCTGGGACTGGTAGGGCCTCCTTTCTAATTTGTTCCAGATTTCCGACTCAGCGAAGTCCATCACGATCCTTTGGAGATGAGCCCGGAGGTGGTTCTTGACCCTTTGGATTCCTTAGCGACTGCCCAGGTTGAAGGCGATGATGTGTCGGAGGCGCAACCAAAGGCTTGGCAAGAGAGGTGGTCTGCGACCCCCTCAGCCCTTAGCCGCTGCCCGGCTCTAGAGGTATTCCATCCGGAGCCTAGTGACAGCGTGTCGAAGGCAAAGCCAAAGGCTAGGCGGGAGAGGTGGTCCGCGACCCCCTCGGCCCTTAGCCGCTGCCTGGCTCCGGTGGTATTCCGTCTAGAGCCTGGCGACGGCGCGTCAGAGGTGAAGCCGAAGGCTTGGCGGGAGAGGTGGTCCATGACCCCCTCGGCCCTTAGTCGCTGCCTGGCTCCGGAGGTATTCCGTTCGGAGCCTGGCGACGGCGTGTCGGAGGCGAAGCTGAAGGCTTGGCGGGAGAGGTAGTCCGCTACCCCGTCGGCCCTTTAGCCACCGCCCGGCTCCGGAGGTACTCCGTTCGGAGCCTAGCAACGGCACGTGGGAGGTGAAGCTGAAGGCTAGGCGGGAGAGGTGGTCCGCGACCCTCTCAGCCCTTAGCCACTGCCCGGCTCTAGTGGTACTCCGTCCGGAGCCTGGTGACGGCGCATCGGAGGTGAAGCCGAAGGCTAGGCGGGAGAGGTGGTCTGCGACCCCCTCGTCCCTTAGCCACTGCCCGGCTTCGAAGGTATTCCATTCGGATCCTAGCGGTGACGTGTCGGAGGTGAAGCCGAATGCTAGGCGGGAGAGGTGGTCCGCGACCCCCTCGGCCCTTACCCGCTGCCCGGCTCCAGAGGTATTCCGTTCGGAGCCTGGCGACGGCTCGTTGGAGGCGAAGCTGAAGGCTAGGCGGGAGAGGTGGTCTGCGACCCCCTCGGCCCTTAGCCGTTGCCATGAATTGCGGTCTCTGCAATGGATAGTCGAGGGTTCCACTATGTTTCCCGTGCCATCAAGCGTGGGCTTTTATTAAATGTTAGTATAACACACATTTTATGACATATGAAATGTGTTTTTAAAGGAGATTGTAGGGTAATTATTTTACCTTTTACCATACGTGTTTGAGTCACGCGGGTCATATCTTTCCCTGTAGGGAGGGGGATTTTTATACCCCTTTGATCTATGTGCAATGCTCTTTGGAGGTCAGCGGGTTTCGTATCCCTTTAGCACGAAGGCATTAGCCTTCAAGATGTCAGTGTACTTTTCCCTTTAGGTCCTTTCAAAACCTTTTCGCCCGGCGGAGTTTCCAGAAAACATCTCCATCGCAGGGGTTTTTGGAAGTCTCTCCATTTTGACGGAGGTTTTGTAAGGCTCTCTGTTGTGCGGAGGTTTGGTAAAGCTCTCCGTTTTTGCCAGAGGTCTGGTAAAGCTCTCCGTCTTTGTCAGAGGTTTAGTAAATCTCTCCGTTTTTACCGGAGGTTTGGTTAAGCTCTCTGTCTTTGTCGGAGGTTTGGTAAATCTCTTCGTTTTTACCGGAGGTTTGGAAAAGCTCTCCATTTTTACCGGAGGTTTTGTAAGACTCTCCATTGTGCGGAGGTTTTGCAAGACTCTCTGTTTTTGTCGGAGGTTTTGTAAGACTCCGTTTTTGTCGGAGGTTTTGTAAAGTTCTCCATTTTGTGTTGGAGGTTTTGTAAAGTTTTCCGTTTTTGTTGGAGGTTTTGTAAGGTTCTCCATTTTTACTGGAGGTTTTGTAAGACTATCTGTTTTTGTTATAGGTTTTGTAAGGTTCTCCATTTTTCCGAAAGTTTTGTAAAGTTCCTTGTCATGTATTAATGCCGAAGGCCCTACACACTATTGGAGCTACACTATACCTTCCAAGAAACCTGGAAAGTCTTGCCTTCCAGGTGACGAAGGCACGCTACGCCCACGGTGTGTAAGCTTGTCATGCTCCCGAGGAAACACCCAGGGTGCACCGCAACACTGTTCATCAAGGATGTGCCCTGGCACGTGGCATTTATATGATCGAAGCTATGTAATGCCTTCTAGGGCACCTTGGGCATAATCTGCCCTGTAGGTAACCTAGGCACAAGCGGCGCCCGTGGTATATAAGCATGTCGTGCAGAGATGATTCCTTGCGACAGCAATCCTCATAGCACCGCATCCTCACATCAGGGTAGTCCCCTGATATGTGGCATCCACACACTATCGAGGCTACACAATACTTTCCAGGAAACCTAGACAGTCTTGCCTTCCAGGTGACCTAGGCATGCTATGCCTGTGGTGTGTGGGCTTCACTTCCTACCAGGGCACAGCCTACCCTCCGGGAAACCTTTTCAGGTGACCTTAGATTTAGGCAAGCGATGCTTACTGGTGTGTGGGCTTGTCACGCCTCCAGAGAAATACCCCGGGAGCGCCGCAACTACATTACCAAGGAAGTCCCTTGATAACCGACATCTACACACTATCAAGGCTACACAATACCTTCCATGAAACCTAGACGGTCTTGCCTTCTAGGTGACCTAGGCATGCTACACCCGCGGTGTGTAGGCATGTCGTGCAATGAGAATTCCTTGCGATAGCATTCTCGGAGCATCACAACTCCGCCATCGGGGACATCCCCCAGGGCGTGGCTTCGACGCCCGAGGATATGCAAATGCCTTGAAGGGCACCCTGGGCATAATCTGCCTTGCAGGTGACCTGGGCATAAGTGGCGCCCGCGGTGTGTGGGCCTCACTGTCTACCGAGACTATGCAATGTCTTCCAGGAAATCTAGGCAGTCTTGCCTTCTAGTTGATCTAGGCATGCTACATCCGCGGTACGTGGGCTTGTCACGCCACCTGAAGATGTCCTACGGGTGGCGTTGCAGCACGGTCTATCAAGAAAATCCCTTGATACGTGCCAACTACACTTCCGAGGCCGCACAATGCCTTCCAAGAAATCTGGGCAGACTTGCCCCCTAGGCGACCTAGGCACGATGCGTCTGCGGTAGTGTAGGGATTTTGCATGGTTATATTAGCTAAGTTTTGCAGTCTACTGTTGGCAAATAAGAAACTATTTATAGCATAAAACATAGCTAGGTTATATAACTGTTCATGCTAAGTGAGAATGTAACTTAAGTTCTACTGCTTCTACCTAGTGGCTATCTATTGAAAAAAGACTTATAATAGTAAGGATGGTGGTCTCCAATAGACTCTAACCTAGCCGTATGAAAGATAGATCACTAGGTAAACTACTTGGTGGTTAATAGTGGGTGTACCTTTGTCGGAATAAGGCCTCTATTGCGATGTTTGGTGGCTTCGAAGCCTGTGGCTAGGCTAGGAGAGTCGGTTCTTGACCTCCTCACCCTTTAGCCGTTGCCCAGCCTCGGAGGTAATCCATTCGAGGCATGGCGACGGCATGTTGGAGGCGTAGCCAAAGGTTAGCCGGGAGTGGTGGTCCGCGACCCCTTCGGCCTAAGCCACTACCCGGCTCTGGAGGTACTCCATCCAGAGCCTGGCGATGGTGTGTCCGTGACTCAGTTCTTGTTGCTGATTGTGGTACCGTTGGTAGGGATGGTAGCGACGGTGCAAGGTTGAGGGGCCGGGGATTTCCCCAGGGGTTGTTCCCAGGCCTTCAAACCCTGCACCGTCCTTCGCCTGCTCTTTCTGTGGTCAGGTATTCTACTTGCCTTCCGAGGTAATGAGGGTGCAGCAGTCGCTGGTGTCGTGGTCGTGCCCTGGTCCGTATAGGATGCACCCGTGTGGCTCTGGGGCGCCGGAGCTTGGAGTTGTCGTTGGGGTCGTTGCCGAAGACAGTGTGTGCCGGAGCTTGTGGTTTCCCCCAGGTCTGCTTCCCCCTTGGGAGACCATCGAGGCTACCTGATACACTGGCTTTTTGGGCCGTAGTGGTTCTAACTATGCCTCCCCGAACGAGGTGGGCTAGGGGTTCCCTGTGCGAGGTTGGTGTTGCGAGGGCGGCGTTGGAGGCGCTAGCGGGGTCCGCGCACCCCGGAGCCCTCTGTTTCCTTGGAACCCTCTTTCGCCTAAGGGGCCTAAGGAGGGCGCTGGTTGGACAGACTTTATAAAGATGTTGGCTCGCTCGGGGTATCCCAGGTGTGGTCGAAGGGGATACCTGAGGACCAAGTCCAGGTGGGAGCACTCCTGGGTTGGACCACCTAGAACCATTGGAAGGCAGCCTGCTTGGCCGTGGCTTTGGCCGCATCCTCTCCTGAGGCGGTGAGGTCTTCGTCGTGTAGAGGCTGGAAGGTCTCCGCGCCGTTTGGAGTTCCTGTACTGACCCAGGGTTTTGAGTTGGCCAAGGTCAGAGGCACGCCGTCCCACATGGCAGTGGGTCTGGAGCATGCATATGGTGCATATGGCTGAGGCAGCCATGCATATGGTTGCATGATTGCAACGGTGGGTATAGCGGTTTTAGCTAACTCTTTGATGGTTTTCCTGGTGGATTCCTACCTCCCTTAGCACTTCTATGTTTGAGTCCCCACGGATGGCGCACTGTTGGAGCAAGAGTTCATCTTGCCCCAGTAAGTACGGCGAGAGTTTCTTCTAAGGAGAAGGCTCAAGCTTGGGGACGAAGTTTAAGAGAAAGGAACACCACGAATGTATTGATGGTAGAAAAATGGATCACTCTAGGAGGAGTATCACAGTGTGACTTGGTGTGTTTTCACCTTTGTGTCTTTTTTTTGCTGTCTTGCTCGTTGTCTCCTCTGCCTAGAGGACCATGGCATCCTATTTATAAGGCCGTGCGTAGCTTGGCGTACAAGTTATCATAATGTACAAATATCCGTGATCTGATCAAATTACTGGGCCTTATCCCGGATAACTACCTTCTGCCCTATCGGAGAGATATCCACCGTGGTAATTATCGTGGTGCCTGCCCCCTAAAGAGGGCGATCCGGTCACAGATTGCGGCCCGACGCCGCACTGTCAGGGGTGATAGCCTCCATCATGCCGAGGTGTCAGAGGGGCATTCATTAGCCTAGGCCTTTAATGTCGGTCACTTCCTTGCAGGCAAAGTATGATCAGTACTCCTCTTCTAGCAGATCTTTCTAAGGCATGCTGACTCACCCTGCGGCCTTCGGGAAGGCGGCCCAAGTAGCCCGAGGCTGGGGCCTCCGGAGGCATGGAACCAGGAGGTGAATACTTTGGGAAGTAGGATCCCGGAGGGCCAGGGCTTCAGGAGGTCGACGCTTCAGAGGACCAAGGCTTTGGGAGGTCGGGTTTTTGGGAGGCTTCAGGAGATCGAGCTGGCGGAGCAAAGGGAAGGCATCGCAGTACGAAGGGGTACCGTGAAGGGATTTGATGACATCGGAAATCAAGCTTTTAGCAGTGGGTCCGGAGATCAAGGCTCCGGAGGGACCTGGGTGGTAATCTTCAACCATTATCCTCAGGCTGGTTTATTTTTCCCCCAACAGTAGACAAGAGAACATCGGATTTTTTCCTGAGGTATCGAGGAGTTGGCACTCGCCCCTAGTCCTCATTGGAGCATTCATCAAGGATATCACTCCCCCTTGAGGATATCACTCAAGTGCTCCCTCACGATTGCCACATCTCCATCTCCGGATTGGCGGGTATCAAACCAAGTACAAAGCTTTTTCTAGGGCTCCCACAAGAACTCCAAGAGCTCACCGAGAACACTACCAATCACCAAGACTGGCTAAGCGTTGCCAACCACCAAGAGTAACAAGCCAATAGCTTCACTTGACCAAGATCAAGCCTAAACTACAGCTAGATGCACACTTACTACTCTCCAAGCACTAATGAAGTCTTTAATCTTCAATTAGGGACTTGGAAATCAACTCAAGTGCTCTCTCTTGCTTCTTGATGATACACACAGTGTATGAGCTTCTCTGGGTCGCTTACTCGCGAAATGAAACAAGTAGAGGGGTATTAATAGGTTAGAGATCCAAATTATAGCTGTTGCCTAACCACCAACTTTTTCTGTTAATACCAGATGATCTGGTGATTACCCTCTCACAATCACCGAACAATCCGGTGAGTACTCTTAGTGTCTTTCGTCTCCTTTGTGACACTTAGAACTAGAAGATCCTTAATCTTGATGCACATCTCCTTTGATAGTCCATATAATCAACTCAGGGACTAAGAATATCCAATCATCATTGTGAACTAATAATTTTTATACCCTTCAAAACAAATTTGTTAGTCACAATGATACGGTTGTCATTAATCACCGAAATACTTACCACTTACCTAGGGGCCTAGATGCTACAACAAGTTATCTCACAAGTGCCTTAAAGCCTAAGGTATGGATAGCGATATAAGTGGCGATGAATACGATGATGATTCCCCCTCTCAAGAAAAACTTCTTTATTTGATCAATGAGCAACAAGTGATCCTTAAGAAACAATCAAAAGAGCTTAAGAGATTTAATACACTTAATTACATTCATGTTATCTTTGTTTCTAATTATGAATAATTATTGAGTAAATTCAATTTGCTAAACATGGAGCATGAAGAGCTTAAGGCTAAATTTGAGTGCACTTAATCTCAAATTAGGGTCCCTTTGAAGCAATCTATCTCTCTTTTTAATTTCAAATCTAAGGTAGATGTTTCCACTTCTTGTGATGATTTGATTGATTTATCTAGCTCACCCCTATATAATGAGACATACATTGAGAATGTTGTTGTAGAACTATCTAATGAACTTATTGCACAAGAGAATGATGAGATCAAGTAAGAAGTGGAGAAGCTCAAGAATAACCTGACAAGATTAAAAGACAAGAATCATGTCCAACGTTCTCAAGATAACCATGCTACCATGGTGAAAAAGCTTGCGGAGGGGTCAACCACGATATGCTTCAAGTGCCATCACGAACACCACAAGTTCTTCCAATGCAAGCAAGTCAAGAAGGAGATCAAAGAGAAGAAGATGATCATAAACCTCTCTAAGAAGACCTTCAATATCTATACCAAGCCCCACTACAAGACCAAGACCAAGAGCAACCGCTACAAGCTCAAGAAGAAGAACAATAGCAAAGCGATTGCTCAAATTGTTGGGAGAAAGGATCAAGAGTGGAACCAACCAATTTGGCTGCCCAAGGAAGTCATCACCAATATAAAGGGGCCCTAATCAGTTTGGGTTCCAAAGAAGACTTGAAGTCCACAAGTCGGCTCAGAGATTTAGAGACTTGGCTCACAAGATGAAGTGAAGGTTCAAGCAAAGAAACTAAGTATACAAGATTGGACGTATTAATGAAGATTATAATTATTATATACCCAAATTCTCATCCAAAGATAAATAAGGTAAAGGTACTAGATGCTAAATCTCTAAATTGATGAATTCACTTGCCTTGTCTAGGATTGCATACTCTAGATCCAATTTATTGCAATGCCTAGTGTAGGTCTTTTATATGATAGGTTGCTTGTATTTCTCCTTTTATTATGAGCAACCTACATGGTTTATTAGTTGTAGGTTCCTTTTACAACACTAGTTTTACAATTGGTATCTTTCATGTGCCATAATCCAATCTATATGATAAATCCCTATTGTTATCAATAATAGGTGCATTTTTCTCAGAAGTATTCAACACTGTATACACACATTTAGGGGGAGTATATCCTATGGGTTATGATTTTGAGACTAACATGTGTTTGAAGTAGTATCTTTTATAATCTTATAGAGTTATCAACAAGTCTCCAGAGGTATACAATGCTTAAAGGCTTCAATTGGTATCATTATCAATTCATTTGTTCCTTTAAGCTACCTCCATATATAATATGGTTTAAACTTCCATATTGACATATTATCTAGTTATGCATATGTCTCTCTCATATCATATGTACGCATGCATATAGGGGAGTTTAAATCATATTGTGTGAGTTTCATGAATTGTGATCTATGTGCTTTCATTTCAATTGGTACCATATTCTTGCAATGTTATCCCTAGAAGTTTTATCCCTTCAATTGGTATCATTTAATTGGATCATGATTTATGAAGTTCTCTCCATGTGCTCTAATGCTCTTCCTCGAGTTCAACATGTTTTTATAGTCCTTTTTGAGATTGTTGACAAAAGGGAGGAAATTTGACAACCAAAGCAAGAGACATGCCTAGTGGAGAGCAAACAAGATGCCAAGTTTGACAAAGGAGGGCTCATCTACATTTGGTATCAAAAGCATGCAATAGAGAAGCTCTTGCATGGGTCGATTAAGGGAGGTAGTGGAAATAGAGAAATAGGAGCCACAACAAAAGAGGGACTAAGTGGTAAGAATATATACCCAAGCAATGTGGTAATGCTTTGTGCTTTGGTTGTGTTGTCATCAATCACCAAAAAGGAAGAGATTGTAGCAAAAATGCTCCTATTTGTCTATGATTGTGATTTGGTGATTAATGAAAACATAGTCAATAGGATTAACATATTTGTCAAGAATATATATTATTAGGTCTCATTGATGTAATACATGAAGAAATCACAAAAGTTAGGATAAAGTTTGACTGAATTGGAGAAGTTCCACGGAAAATGACTACACCGGATAGTCCGGTGATACCAAACACACATCGGAGCATTTTCCAAAAGGGTGGAAAACTGAGATGAAATTAGCTTGTTCTCACCAGAAGGTCTGGTGCTAAGGAGTTTGCACACACTGGACTGTTTTCACTCAGAGTAGGAATGAAATGACTTCACCAGATAGTCCGGTGATCTGTGTGCTCTGCACACTGGAGCATTTAACAGATGCTCTGCAAGTGTCGAAGGTTGAAGATCAATACACCGGAAGGTTTGGTGACTAAATGACAATGCACACCGAAGTATTTTCCAAAGAGTTGCAAAGAGATGAAAATCATCATACAGGAAGGTATGGTGATTAGAAGATGTACACACTGGACAGTTGAACAGTGAAGAAGTTGGCTTGGTCAGACTCAAGTATATACACCAGATAGTCTGGTGATGGAGATGAAGTATACACTAGACAATCCGGTGTTCAGAAGTGGTTCTGAGTGGGTTCTAACAGCTAGTTTCTAAAGTTGTACACACCAGATGATCTAGTGCTTGTACTACTATTGTCACCAGATCATCTGATGTTCACAGTAAAGTTGAGCCGTTAGAGCAACAGCTAGTTGGCGAGTTTGAGGCTATAAATACCCACATAC
This sequence comes from Phragmites australis, assembly GCF_958298935.1. Lineage (NCBI taxonomy): Eukaryota > Viridiplantae > Streptophyta > Magnoliopsida > Poales > Poaceae > Phragmites > Phragmites australis. Next base: position 14,643,760 of record NC_084941.1, on the reverse strand, counting down.
TCGACTATTTGAAGGTGCTGGAGTTCAGAGAATCCCATATACACTTGAGAAGTCATCTAAGCCAACAAAGTGCTTAAAGCGTTCATCCAAGGCAATTAAGCACACAATTAGAGAATAATTAGTGCTTATAGGCCTAGAGATAAGTGTTGCAAGGTTGTGCAACCTAGAGAGTGGATCAAGGAGTGATCCAACTGTGTACCGAGAGGTACGCCGACGCTTTGGAATCTTGGTGACTCGCCGATAACTTGTTGATCCTCCAACTTGGTGTGGAGCGACGGCAAGAAGATTGTGTGGAGACGCGAAGGCCCTGGTCTTTGTGACTAAAGCTCCGAAATGAAGATGATACACAAGTGACCGTAAGGGAGGTTAGTGATGAGACCTCACCTTGGTGGCTTGGTGACTCATCGTGCTTGAGGCCTTGTCTTGATGACTTGGTAGCTCAAGAACCGTGATGGGAAAAGACTTGGCAACCGAGAGCATATCCTTTGTGGAGCTTTAACGTGGACTAGGTGTGACTTGTGTGCCGCGGAGACCACAGAATAAAAATCCGTTATGCTGAATTTGTCTCTCTACTTTATTTACATTTCCGCATTTATATATTTGAAATTTACCTTGCTAGAGTAGATTACGCTCTTCTCGAGCGGTAGAGTAGACACACTAGATAAACTTAGAGCGAATTTAGATAGAAATTAAGATAGGTTTATCTTGTGAAGTTTTTGGAGCTATTAGTTTCTAAGTGTCCTAATTCATTCATTCTCTTAGAACGTCACTATTCCTCACAGCACTCATCAGTTCAACCATGTCATCTCAGTAACAAATCAGAGCACATGTGACATCTACAGATTACATGAATTACATTTCGGATCATCAGCTGGTTGCCCAGCAGCGCTTTCAGTACTTTGTTTATGGCACCAAGGATTGCGAAGGCATCTTCAAGCCAATAGCTCATACCACCAAACTAATTCTTCTGCAAAATTTGTTCTTCAAGCCAATCCCCCTGTCAGACTACATCCCAAGGACAGAATGTGTTTGGTCGTCAGTTGTAGCATCAACAATGCAGACTATATAGTGCATGGTTGCATAACTTAAAACAGGAATGCCACCAATACGTGGTATGAATGTATTTTCTTGCCAGTCGCAGCATCACTCACGCAGAGTATTTTCTCGGCAGATTATTCCAAAATGTAGTGCCTAGTTCAATATCATCAACCAGTGACGCCTTGATATATGGACTTTATAATGGATGGCGTGCCGCTATCAAACCGTGCCGCTATCATCATACACTGTTTCCAAGCAATTGTGTACCGTTGTACGGCCATGCATACCGCTTAGTGTTCACCAAGCAAGAGCATTTTAATTTCACTAGCTATGTATCGTCGCATCCAATTAATCCTGCAAATCAAGGAAAATATGTTCAGACATGCTGAAGACTGACCTAATAGCTCAATTAATCTTTCCTACAACTCATAAGGGATACAGTTGAACAATTTATTATGATATTTTCAATTGTCATAAATTAACCACACAGGCGACACAAAAAAAATACCCACAAAGGGCAATCTCAGAACTGCACTACAATAACATGTTTAATCTAAAGAAAGAAAATTAAACTGACCAAAAGATAAGAATAACCATACATATATTGAGCATTTAAGATAAAAAGGAAATAACAACTCAATAACGTGGCATAGACACTAATTAATAGTGACTACCCTGAGAAATAAATATTATAAATACTAAATCACCAGTGTACCTTACAAACTCCTGAAACTCCAAGAAAGGCTACATCAGCTATTTACGGGAGCCTACTTCAGTGACGGTTGTGACCACACCGGTCCTCTAAAGAGGTAAGTTGTTTGGCGGGGTCTCTGCTCTATTGGTGCTACGTTTTTCTGCCCACGAGCGAGCTATGGTGGAGTCGGAGTTGCTACGTCAGGCTGTCCGACGAGCTTGGCTACGATGACATGAGGTTGCCGTTGATAGGGTCATGGGATCATCTGCGCAGAGGCTGAGATCTGCTACTGGAAGTCAGAGCTACTTAGGCATAGCATGCAACAAGCTTGGAAATGATGACTTGTTGGAGGACCTATTGGCGGATTCCACGTGTGTTTGTTCTACCGGTGTTTGGTTTTTGTTGTCGTTGGGTCTTTCGCCGGTTGGCCCTAAAGCCGTGCAGTTGTTATGATTTTCAAGCCCCGTTTCCCTTATAAACTAGGTCAACTCTCTTCTTCTATAATAACATCGGCATCTCTGGTATGCCATTGTCCCCATTGAGCATTGAAATACTCCACAGGTCAATATCAGCAGCACTATCCACTTTCTTATGCCCAGGGATTGCATCCTCCTTAGCTCAGTAAACTTGAGTCGCTGAGCCTGATGAATAATTTGAGCTGTCAACCGAAACATTTTTTCCACCCTTCTTGCACTGCGACTAACTTCAAGATCACCAACAGCTCGAATTGTGACCAGTTCGTCTTGTTTTTGAAGAGGGCCTACAGACAGGAAAAGTGCAAGCTCATCCCTCTCACCCTCATCCAAGTGAACCCAGCTAAGGGGGCCACTCCCCTCAACAGTATTGGATTGTTTCAAGAAGCTCTCCACCTCTAATATACGGTGCCCAATAGCTGAAACAAAACCATCATGCCACGCTCTAGTATGCTTCCCAGCCGAGGCAGAGTTATCATTTGATTTAACAGCCCGCTCCAACTCATCAAGCTGACATCAGAAGAAATAAAAGGCACAATTAGTATCCCTTTTACGTAATCCCATTCAATGGCAATTGAATTTTTTTTGTTATGCACATATATTAGATGCCAGCCTTTTTTTCAACAGAAGAAATAAGAAAACAAAATGTCACTTTTTTAGAGCAAGGAGCCAGGTTCCTAATCCGGACTCTGCAGCTTGTCAACAAGATTCAAGCAAACACATGAGAAGATCCTGATTCTCACGACAGAACACATGGAAATGGCACAAACGCCAAATACGAAGCAACAATCACACTCTAGCTTGTCAACAAGCGAACCACTGTATGACCAAATACTAGAAAGATGAATTGCGTACGCATAAAAATTTCTAAGATGCAGCCCCCTAAAGAATCACGTTACCTAGCTTTGAAACACAATTGCAAATAGGAAAAAGTCCACTTTTAGTCTGTGAACTATCGTGTTTGTCCGATTTTGACCCACAACCATAAAATCGGGCAACTCTGATCCCAAACTACCTATCCTGGTATATTGTGTACCCTAAGCTTGCCCGAAGCGGTTTAAAGTTGCTGTGGCGGCAGTTTTGTAATCCATGCTGGCACATGTGGCCATGTCGGCTCGTTGCAGCATGTCTAAATTGGCAGCTCTCCTCTCACCCATTCATTTACCCCTTCTTCCCCAAAACTATTGCTGTGAAACCCTAGCCAGAGCCTGAGATTCGCTACCCGGTTCGTTGATGGTGGCTGTAGAAGACGGTGGTGCAACGGCTGACATGGGGAGCTTAAGGCGACCAAGTAGACACACTTGGGGAACGGATCCGGTGGAGAGGTAGGCCCTTCATTCGGATCGAACCACTTTAGCATTTTTGAAGTTATAGTCCTGATTTGGTGGATTTAAGGCACATTTTGCTCCATGTAGGGATGGATCCATTGAGAGTATCTTCCGATTTGATCCCTTTTTTTTGGGGGGGGGGGGAGTTCTTTAACGATGGCAAGATTTTGCACTACTGTGGTGGGAGAGCAGAGATTTGCTACATTGAACGTGATAAAGTGTCTGTGTCTCTGCCTGAGGTAACCAGCCATCTTAAAGACCATTTTGATACAAGTGATCCTTTGGTGTTGCATTGACTCTTCCCTGGTAAAGAATTAGTGAATGGTCTTAGAGTTTTAGTAGACGATAAGTCATACCAGCAAATGTCTGATTGTATATTTGAGGGAGGGGTTGTAGATGTATTTATCGAGCTTGTTGCTGTGGATGAATAAGAGGAAGAGTCTAAAAAGCAGGAAGGCAGTGACTGGGAGGAAGAGGCTGCAAAGGAAGGAGAGTTACAGTTGTTGACACCACAAGAAGACAATGTTGAGGTAACAGATGTACGAAAGAAATTGTCTTCTCCTGAGCAAGTGTAAAAAGACATTGAAGCAGTTAGGAGGTATCGTCAATGGGTAGCAACTGATGTGGAGTCAAGCACAGACAGTGATTACATGCCTGGTGATGTTGAAAGCAGTGAAGAAGATGAGGAAGCAGCCCGGATAAGAGCTGATATAAAAGAATTTAAGAAAAAGTTGAAGGCAGGAAATATGGTTGTTGTTGATGGGGATGGAGAAGTTGTGAATGTGCATGCACTGCAAGCAGCCAATGAAGCAATTGATGAAAGCCTTGAGGATGGAAATGAGATCCCCTTACTTTCACAGCAATGAAAATGATGACTCATATGATGAAGGCCTTGATAGAGAGCTTGTGAGAAAGGAAAGAAAGTTCACTAGGTTTGATAATAGGGCTGTAGTACCTCACTTCACAATTGGAATGGCTTTTAGTAGCAAAGCAGAGTTCAGGTCAGCTGTGGTCAATAATGGGCTCGCTAAAAGGAAAGTACTTAAAGTGTAGAGTTGTATGTACTTGGCCCAAGTGCCATGGGTAATGCATCTTTCAAAGGCTAGCATATCTGAATGGTGGTATCTGGCCACATGCAAAGATTAGAACACATACCCCCCCAGAAGAGATAACTCTATGGTCACATTTAGGAGGATGGTAGACAAGTATAATTAGTTCATTAAGGCTAACCCTACATGGAATCTTGAGCTTATGAGGGAAACAATCCAAGAAGAAATGTTTGCAGATGTGAGTATCTCCACGACCAAGAGGGCCAAATCCATTGTATTGAAACGAATGTATGATTCAACCAAGGGGGAGTATGAGATGGTGTTTGACTATCAGCTTGAGCTGCTTAGAAGCAACCTAGGTAATACAGTTGTGGTGAAGCTTGATACAAACATGGTGGACCCTGTTTTCTTGAGGTTTTATGTATGCTTTGATGCATGTAAGAAGGGTTTTCTTGGTGGCTGCAAAAGGTTATTGGTCTTGATGGTTGTTTTTTAAGGGCTTAAGTAATAGGGAGTTGTGTGCATTGGGTAGAGATGTAAATAACCAAATGTACCCAATTGCATGAGTTGTTGTGGAGAAGGAGACAAATCAGTCATGGGACTGGTTCATCTCATTACTTTTCAATGCCTTGAAGATTGGAGATGGTGATGGATGGGTTGTCATATCTGATAAACAGAAAGTAAGCACTATTAACTTGTAAGATTGCACTTTCTTGTGTAGCTTGTTGTAACTTCTAACTTGTGACATTGCATTTTCAGGGTCTTTTGAATGCTATGGAGAACTAGCATAGGATGTGTGTAAGACACATATATGCCAATTGGAGGAAAAAGTTCGATGACAGTCGCTTCCAGAAGATGTTTTAGAGGTGTGCCAAATGTCCATCAATGAACCTTTTTAACTGTCATATGGCCAACTCAAGGGAGTAGGCACCTGAAGGAGCAGATGCAATTCTGGACACTAATTCACATCATTGAGTTGAGCCTGGTTCAGGTTTGGGTCTTTCTATGACTCAGTGGACAACAATATGTACAAGTCTTTCAACCATTGGATTATAAGATCTAGGTTCTTTCCTATTATCAGTACACAAACCCTACGATTTATGGGTGACAAAAGCATCATAGAGCATGGCGGCGCAATGGCCGGACATAACAAAGCACAAGAAAGGGGGATGGCTACTCACCACTCCGGCGGTGTCGGCGCGGTCCTCCTCGGTGGCTTGGGTGGTGGTGCCTCGGACTCCTCGGCGGTGGCGGTGGCTCGGACTCCTCGATGGCGGTGGTGGCTCGGCAGCTTGTCCTCGGTGGCGGCGGCAGCAGCTCCTCCTTAGTGCGGTCCTCCTCCGTGAGGGGACGGGGTGCGGGGTGGCCCCACCACAATGGGGGCAGCGGCATCGTGGGGTGGCCCTCCTCGTCAGGGAGGGAGGGCGGGCGGCAGACGGAGGGAGAAGGCGCGACAGAAAGGGAGTGGGTGCGCTTAACCTTGGCAGCGTAACGGCGCGGGCAAACTTCGTCAATTGGCTAGGGTTTTAGGGTCTCGCATGAATATCTATATAGAAATCATTTTCATAGGCGGTTTACCTAAGGAACCTCCACAGGCGGTTGCTTATGTCAACTGCCTGTAGAAAAGCATTTTCACAGGCGGTTTCTTAGGTTAACCACCTGTGGAAATGTATCAGTGCATATTTTTCGCTAAAACTGACATTGATTATTTTTTTGGAAATATTCTTCTATTACATATTAACCTTCTTAAATTAAAGCATATACATGCCCTAAATATAAATTAAAACATATTATTACTCCATACATGCCCTCGATATAAATTAAAGCATATTCTTACATCATGCATACAAGTCCTCGATACAAATTAAAGCTTATCCTAAATTTATACAAATTTCAGGTTCTATCACATTAGAAAACAATTTGCATAACATGGCACTATTTGCCTTGAACTATTTTCCCTACACCATCATGGTGCATGTAGGGCATCACAGATCTATCGAGGGTTACTTCTACAAGTTTGATCTTTTCTGAATCTCCAAAAGGTGGCATGTCGTTGAACTGATTGTATTCTTCCTCATCCTCCATATTCTCAACTTAGACAATTCTTTGTTTTTTGGCAACAACTAGTGCTTCTTTTCATTCACGGGGTCGATTATATAGAAAACCCGTGCGACATGATCAGCGAGTACCCACGAGTCATCTTTGTGGCCTACAATGCTAAGGTCAATAGTTGTGAACCCGTAGTTGTTCACCGTCACGCCATTTAAGTGTTTGACTCATTTGCATCGAAAGACAGGAATCTAAAGATTCACTCCATAGTCGAGTTCCCAGATTTCATCTATGAACCCAGAGTAGGCGATCTTTTGCCCTGTTGTGTCATAGGCTTCTATCCGAACACCGTTGTTTTGGGTCGTGCTCTTCTTGTTTCTTTGCTTTAGTATAAAATGTGTACCCATTAATGTCATACACTTGCCAAGATGTAACTAATCTTGATGGGTCACAAGCCAACATTTTCACATTTTTTTTATCTACAGATTCACCATTTGGAAGGTTTTGGTTCTTGAACCATATGGTGAAGCGACGCTTGTGCTCTTTCAAGATCCGATCATATGAGCGGCCTTGATTATCTGTGTGAAGCTCATTTTTTAGGTGTTGCTCGACGTATAGCCCTACTATCTGGAGCTGCTGCAAGATAGTGAAATATGCTTCTTCCACTGCTTTGTAACTATGATCGATGAATCTTTTCTTTCCTTTGGTCCCTCTCCTAGACAACCTCCCCTCATGTCGAGATACAGGTACACCAATCGATTTAGCATCTTTTATGTAATCGATGCAACACTCAATGACTACCTCGGTATTATAGCCCTCGATCATGGAACCCTCTGGGTGAGCATGATTACGTACATGGCCCTTGAGAATGCCCATGTACCGCTCAAATGCATACATCTGACGTAAGAATACAGGGCCCAGTGCAATTATCTCATTCATGATGTGAACCAAGAGGTGTACCATGATATTGAAAAAGGATGGAGGGAGGCACATCTCAAGTTGGCACAGGGTCTCTACCAAGTAACTATGTAGAGCACCCAGTTTTTCAGCATCGATCACCTTCTGAGCAATTGCGTTAAAGAAGTGACACAACCGTATGATAACCACCTTTATATATCCTGGCTTGATACCCCCGATTACAATAGGGGGCATCTGCGTCATCATCACATGACAATCGTGAGACTTCATGCTGATTAGCCTCAAATCTTTCATCGAGACTAGTTTCTTGATGTTGGATGAGTAACCAGTCGGGACTCTCACCCCACGTAAGCACTTGCACAGTGCCTTTTTCTCCTTAGGTGTTAGAGAGTAGCTAGCTGGGGGAAGATAATGTTTCCCATTTGGTCTATCTTCAGGGCGTAGCTCTAGCCTGATTCCAAAATGCACCAAGTCCTTACATGACTTGATTCCATCCTTTGTTTTGACCGGTATGTCCAGTAAGAGGCCAAGGATGCTATCACACACATTGTTCTCAACGTGCATGACATCGATGATGTGGCGAACGTCCAAGTCCTTCCAGTAGGGCACATACTTAAAGAAAATCGGCATCTTCTTCCACAGCATGCCGGTCGGCGTTTCACTTTTCTTCATCTTTTTACCCTTCGACGGCTTCCCAAAAATAACCTTGATTCTCTTGACCATTTCAAACATTTATTTTCAAAATTCACGTCCGCCACTTGAGCTACACTATTCGAACAATAGTGAGCTCGGTTTGAATCGAGCTCCCCACGGGAGGCATTATTTATGGGATATTTCTACAGGAGGTTCCTAATGTGAACCGCCTGTGAAAACTAGTTTCCATAGGCGGTTCCTTATGAGAACCGTCTGTAGAAATAGCTCCATTTCTACAGGCGGTTCACATAAGGAACCGCTTGTGAAAACGGATATTTTTACAGGCGGTTCCTTATGTGAACTGTCTGTAGAAATGTAGCTATTTTCACTGGTGGTTCTCATAAGGAACCATCTGTGGAAACTAGTTTTCACAGGTGGTCCGCAATCTCACGGGGCCCGAGCTGAGTACTCAGGCGGTTTGTCCTATGAACCGCCTGTAGAAATGAACAGTAGGTATCTCGAAAAATAGCTTTAGTAGTAGTGCGAACTTAGGGGCGGTTCCACTGCTAGTACGAGCTCGGGTGGCCGCCCTAGCTGGCCAACGGTGGAACCCCCCTCCCATCGACACCATGGATTTCCTCCTTCGTGTTGTGTAGCCATCCAGGTCTCCAGGAAGAAGAAGGCCACAATGGTCCGCACTGTGTTGTGAAGCCCAGTAACCCACCCGACCTCTACCTCGACTGCGTGGATGTTGCATCGATCGGTGCCTATCCCAATCGGCCAAGCCAATCCCTCTCTCTCTCTAGTCTCTAACCCTAATGGTGGCTAGCAGCAAGCAAGCACTCGGTGGGTGATGGCGGTGTGACGGCAAGAGCATAGGCACGTAGGGTGCAACCGTGCAATGGCGCAACTGTGCAAGGGCAGATCTGAAGGAGATCACATCAGTGATCTAGGTTGCTGTCCAAGGAGGTCCGCCGGATCTCCCGCGCCATACACCTCACCGTCGCACTCCGCTACCGCCTCGCCATGTGGGACATCTTCGCCTTCACCCTGCCCGCGACACCCAACCTGTACGCACTCACCGACCTACTCCCCAAGGAAAAATTCTCTCTCTTTCTTTCTTACCGCTGATGTTGTCTATCATTACTAGAATCACCCTAGGCTAGACTCGAGCAGCAAGATAGTTTGGTGGTCATGAGTAGTGCTGCAATTGCAATCACGAAATTGCTAGGAATATGTTACTGTTGCTTGTTGCCAAAATATGGCTGTGTCACAATTTGGTTGTTCTCTGCATCATGTGTGCGTAGCTTTATTCCTCATCTTCCTCTATGTAGATGTTTATGCGATGTTTAGAACATACTGAAGGTTACTCCTTAACTTGTAACCTCAGCGTTTAGTTTTCCTGATTTGTGTGGTATTGTTTGGGGGAAAATAAGCCAGCCTGAAGATAATGGTTGAAGATTACTATCCAGGTCCCTCCGAAGCCTTGACGTCCGGACCCTCAGCTAAAGGCTCAACCTCCGAAGTCACCAGGTCCCTCGATGATACCTTTTCGTACCTGCGAAGCCTTCCCTTGGCTTAACCGGCTCGGCCTCTCAAAGGCTTAGCCTCCCAAAAACTCGGCCTCCCGAAGCCTCGGTCCCCTGAAGCCTTAGCCTCCTGAAGCCCCGGCCTTCCCAAGTCCTGCTTCCCGAAGCGTTCACCTCCCGGATACATGCCTCCCGAGGCCCCCGCCTCAGGACACTCGGGCCGCCTTCCCGAAGGCTACAAGGTGAGTCAGCAGGCCTTAGGAAAGATCTACAGGAAGGGGAGCACCGGTCGTGCTTTGCCTGCAAGGAAGTGACCGGCATTAAAAGCCTAGGCTGATGGATGGTGCTCTAACACTCCGGCATAATGAAGGCTATCCTGACACCCCTGACAGTGCGGCACTAGGCCACAATTGGTGACCGGCTCGCTGCACTCAAGGGGGCAGGCACCACGATAGTTACCACAGTAGATATTTATCTCCTAGGTAGGGTAGAAAAGTAGTTATCCGAGATAAGGCCCAGTAAATCGGTCGGATCCCGGATATTTGTACATTGTGACAACTTGTACGCTAAGTTACGCATGGTCCTATAAATAGGGGCCATAGCCGCCTAGGCAAGAGAGGGCTGGATGGACACAGAACACGTATCATAGCAAACACTGTGATACTCCCCCCAAATCGATCCATTTTTTCTACTATTAATACATTTGTGGTGTTCCTTCTTAAACTTTGTCTCTAAGCTTGAGTCTCCTCCTTAGAAGAAACTCTCGCCGTACTTGCTGGGGCAAGACGAAGTCTTGCTCCAACAGTGCACTGTCCGTGGGGTTTCGAACATAGAAGTTCTAAGAGAGGTAGGAATCCACCAGGAAACCACTAGAGAATTGGATAAAGCCACCATACCCACCGTTGTAAGCATGCAACCATATGCATGGCTGTCTCAGCCAAACGCGCTGTATGCATGCTCCAGCCCACTGGCGTGTGGGACGGTGTTTGTCGGAGGGTGAACTCCTCAAGCAGGGATCCGGAGGGACCCCCTTTGAGATTCGGTCGGGGGGATGATTTTGAATCTATTTTCGAGTGAAATAAATGGGCGTAAATGCGACGGTAGGTGGGATGGAAGGATCGAATGCAGAATGCAGTGAATGCATTGGAGGTTTTTAGATAGGTTCGGGCCACACTGAGCGTAATACCCTACTGCTGTGTGTATGCTATAAATGCTCTGAGAATGTCTCTCAGGGATGTTGCTGGTTACAATAATATTTGTCTAGCCTAGAGCTTTGAGTTCCTTGTTCTTCGGTGATCTCAGCTTCTGTGCTTGTACTGGACCTCGGTCTTCTTCCTCGGCTTCCTTCGATACGCAGAGGCAGAGAGCCCACCGGGCAGCCACCGAGCAGCCCGACGTGCCTGTTCGGTCAGAGCGGGTCTGACACAGCAGGGCGGCAGGCGGGGGGCCTTGGGCTTCGCGATGTTATCCCGAGGCGTGTCGGATGACGCGAGATGGGACTCGTGCATTAAATGTCCCCACGCCTCCCTGCCGCCTGGCAGGGACTGACACCGAGCGTGGCAGGAGCAGTTGGAAGAGACAGGCCACGCGCCCTATTAAATGCGGTATCGGGCCTTTCACTGGTTGACACCTCACCGCTGGACCTCTGTGGGGGCCGCCGGCGAACGACTTCTTAGGCCGTCGGGGAACCGAGTGCTCGGGGGTCACTATTCATAGCCCCGAGCACTCTCTCCCAGATATGCCCTTTCTTGGTCCTCGGGGAACCGAGTGCTCGAGGGCCACTGTTCACGGCCCCGAGCACTCTCTCCCGGAACTGACTTCCTTGGGTCCTCAGAGGACTCGGGTGCGCGGGGGCCACTGCTCGCAGCCCCGAGCACCCCCTTCCCGGTACTCGGCTTTTCGTGTCGTCAGGGGACTTGAGTGCTCGGGGGCCACTGTTAATGGCCCCGAGCACTGTCTTCCCAGAACTTGGTCTTCTTGGATCATCGGGGAACTCGGGAACTCGGGGACCACTATTCTTGGCCTCGAGCACCCTCTCCCGGGACTTAGTCTTCTCGTACCTCACGGAGTTGATCCCCGCGAGAGGGCGCAACGTGGCAAACTGCTGATCTGGCCTCGGCACTTGGGGACCCCTGGTTCCTGTGTCATCGACAGCCTTCCTCCGACCTTGGCCAACCCAGAAGCCTGGGTCGATACAGGAACTCCAGACGGTGCAGACGCCTTCCAGCCCCTACACAATGAAGACCTCACTGCCTCAGGAGATGACGGGGCGGAAGCCACAACCAAGCAAGCTGCCTTCCAATGGTTCTGGACGGTCCAACCCAGGAATGCTCCCAACTGGGCTTGGTCCCTAGGTATCCCCTTCGACCAAACCTGGGATACCCCGAGCGAGTCAACATCTTCAAAAAATCTGTCCACCAAGCGCCCTCGTTAGGCCCCTCAGGCAAGAAAGGGTTCCAAGGAGACGGAGGGCTCCGGGGGGCGTGGACCCCACCAGCACCTCCGACGCCGCCCTCGCAACGCCAACTGCGCGTAGGGAACTCTGAGCCCACCTTGTCTAAGGAGGCATAGTCAAAATCACTTCGGCTCCAAAAGCCAGTTCACCAGGCGGCCTCTATGGTCTCCCAAGGAGGAATCAAACCCTGGGGAAACCACAGGATCCGGGGCATGACTTCGGTAGCGACCCCAACGATAACTCCAACATCCGGTGCCCCCGGGGGCACACGGGTGCATCCTACGTGCCACCGCTAGGCTCCAGACGAAGTACCTCCGGAGCCGGGCTGTGGCTACGGTCCGAGGCGGTCGAGGACCGCCTCTCCCGACCAGCCTTCGACCACGCCTCCCACATGCTTCTACCAGGCTCCGGTTATATTACCTCCAGAGCTGGGCAATGGCTAAAGGCTCAGGAGGTCAAGCACCGCCTCTCCCAACCTAGCCACAGGCTTCGAGGCCACCAAGCCTCACAATAGAGGCCTTATTCCTACAAAGGTACGTCCACTGTTAGCTACCAGTAGTTTACCTAGTGATTCGTCTTTCATGCGGCAAGGTTAGAGTCTGTTGGAGGCCTCCAACCATATTGTTAGAAGTGTTTTGCAATAGATAGCTACTAAGTAGATGCAGTAGAACTTAAGTTACATTCTCATTTAGCATGAGCAGTTGTTTAACCTAGCTATATTTTGTGCTACAACTAGCTTCTTATTGCCAACAGTAGACTGCAAAACTTAGCTAGTATAAACCATGCAACATCCCTAGACTCCCGTAGACGCATCGTGCCTAGGTCGCCTGGGGGGCGGGTCTGCCCAGGTTTCCTAGAAGGCATTGTGTGGCCTAGGAAGTGTAGTTACCACATATCAAGGGATTTCCTTGATAGACCGTGTTGCGGCACCACCCGTAGGACATCTTTGGATGGCGTGACAAACCTACATATCCCGGATGTAGCATGCCTAGGTCAACAGGAAGGCAAGACCGCATAGATTTTCTAGAAGGCATTGCGTAGTCTCGATAGACAGTGAGGCCCACACCTGCGGGCGCGTAATGGAACCCACTAGGGTTTGTTCCTGATCCTTCGATGAGAGTTGGGGATAACTTCGATTTGGGGTGGATTCGACGTTGCCTATCCGACTACAACGACCACAAGGGGCTGCGCCTTAGCAACAGGTACACCGTCTCCGTTGGTGATGTTCTTGCCGTGCCAAGAACACCGCTGCTCCTGCTAGCAATCGAGAACAAGCAAATAACTCACGGAATGAAATCCAAAAGATTGATCTGAATCACAAGTTGGGGTCTTGAATAAAGCAAATCGGGTGGTCTGATCGACACACGCGTTTACAAGGAAGTAGCAGTAGCTAACTTGCATCTAAACAAAACCCAACCTTGCTCCTGGTGGCTGGAGGTTCTATTTATAGGTAGAAGGCAGTCAGGAGGCGTGGGGTGAAGAAACCCTAACACAAGATGGGCCCCTAGTGGGCTGAACTAGATACAAGGACCTCAGCCCAAGACCGGAGGTCTAAACATCTTCTGGTCGATTCTGAGCAGCTCCGGTGGAGTTTTGCAATGAGGTTGGATCCATTTGAAAGTAGACTTCAAGATCTTTCCAACAAGTACTCATGGGCCTCAAACAACATTCGGAGTCAAAAAATATGGGCCAAGCAATTTGGGCCAGCATGGCTGTCCGAACTTGATGTCCGAACCTGATGTGCAAACTTCTGCAGCTTGAAGATCTTGATGTCTGAAGTGGACGTCCACACTTGAGTCATCTGGTTCTTCTCCCATGTTCCTAAGCATAAGAAAATCATCACAAGACTTTAGTAGTACCCCATTCAAAGAAGAACTCATTTTCAGAGCGAGGAACGACTTTACCTGATAATTGAGTTGTCGTGCCCGAGCTCTTGTCATTGGTCCTTGTTGTGCAGTAGGTGTAGTTGTATCGTTGGAAGGGATGTCCTCATCATCCTCCCCTTGTTGCAGTTGAGTCGTCCTCGACTCGAGGTTATCTTCCTCTCCCAAATATGGTTTCAAATCTGCAATGTTAAATGTGGGGCTGACCCCAAAATCTGCAGGCAACTCAAGCTTGTATGCATTATCATTGATCCTTGCTAGCACTTTAAAAGGACCATCAGCTCTAGGAAGCAACTTAGACTTTCTCAAATAAGGGAACCTATCTTTTCTCAAATGCAGCCAAACTAAATCACCCGGTTCAAAAGTAACATGCTTCTTTCCTTTGCTACCAGCAAGTTTATATTTAGCATTCATATGCTCTATGTTCTCTTTTGTGGTCTCATGCATTTTTAACATCAGCTCAGCACGTTGTTTAGCATCAAAATTTAATCTATCCGAAGTTGGAAGAGGCAGCAAATCAATTGGGGCACGAGGCACAAAGCCATAAACAATCTCAAAAGGGCTCTTTTTAGTAGTAGAATGTTCTGAACGATTGTAAGCAAACTCAACATGAGGCAAACATTCTTCGCACAATTTTATGTTCTTCTTTAAAACAGCCCTAAGCATGGTAGATAAAGTTCTATTCATAACCTCAGTTTGTCCATCAGTTTGGGGATGACAAGTAGTGGAAAATAATAACTTAGTCCCCAATTTAGTCCACAAGGTTCTCCAAAAATGACTAAGAAATTTTGCATCTCGATCGGAAACAATTGTGTTTGGCACTCCATGCAATCAAACAATCTCACGAAAGAACAAATCAGCAACATTAGTAGCATCATCGGTCTTATGGTATGGTATGAAATGTGCCATCTTCGAAAATCTGTCCACAACTACAAAGACACTATCCCTCCCCTTCTTTGTTCTAGGCAGTCCTAAAACAAAGTCCATAGAAATATCCTCCCATGGTGCACTAGGAACAGGTAGAGGCATGTACAAACCGTGAGGATTAAGGCGTGACTTAGCTTTTTGGCATGTTGTGCAGTGAGCAATGAATCTCTCCACGTCTTTCCTCATCTTGGGCCAAAAGAAATGACTAGCAAGGATGTCCTCTGTCTTCTTCACACCAAAGTGTCCCATCAGCCCTCCTCCATGCGCTTCCTGCAACAATAACAAACGCACGGAGCTAGCTGGAATGCATAGCTTGTTAGCTCTAAATACAAACCCATCATTGAGGACGAATTTGTTCCACGTTTTTCCCTCCTTGCAATTTAGCAACACATCTTTAAAATCAGCATCTTGTGCATATTGCTCTTTTATTGTTTCCAAGCCAAAAATTCTGAAATCAAGTTGTGAAAGCAAGGTGTAACGCCTAGACAAAGCATCAGCAATGACATTCTCCTTCCCTTTCTTGTGTTTGATGACATAAGGGAAAGATTCAATGAATTCAACCCACCTAGCATGTCTACGGTTTAGTTTTGCTTGGCTTTGAATATGTTTCAAAGACTCATGTTCAGAATGTATAACAAACTCTTTTGGCCATAAATAATGCTGCCATGTTTCTAAAGTCCGAACTAGAGCAAGCAATTCTTTATCATATGTAGAATAGTTCAAACTAGGTCCACTCAACTTCTCGCTGAAATATGCTACAGGTTTTCCCTCTTGTAACAACACACCTTCCAAACCAATTCCACTTGCATCGCATTCAAGCTCAAAAGTTTTAGTGAAATCAGGAAGTTGGAGCAAAGGTGCATGTGTTAACTTATCTTTCAATGTGTCGAAGGCGCTCTTGTGTGCTGTAGCCCATGTGAATGTAACACCCCTCTTGGTGAGTTCGTGCAATGGGGCTGCAATGGTGCTGAAATCCATCACAAAGCGGCGACAAAATCCAGCAAGTCCGAGAAAACTTCTCACTTGTGTGACCGTCGTGGGAACCGGCCAGCTATGTATTGCTTCAACCTTGGGTTGATCAACTTCAATTCCCTGTGGGGTCACAACATAGGCAAGAAAAGAGACTCGGTCCGTGCAAAAGGTGCACTTCTCAAGGTTACCAAACAAACGTGCATCACGTAGAGCATCAAAAACAGCACGCAAATGATCGAGATGTTCCTCTAGTGATTTGCTGTATATCAAAATGTCATCAAAATATACCACCACAAATCTGCCAATGAAAGCGTGTAAAACTTCGTTCATTAATCTCATTAAGGTGCTGGGTGCATTAGTGAGACCAAAAGGCATGACCAACCACTCATATAGACCAAACTTAGTTTTAAACGCTGTTTTCCATTCATCTCCTAGCTTCATGTGAATCTGGTGGTAACCACTACGCAAATCAATTTTTGTGAACAGAATTGAGCCACTTAATTCATCTAGCATATCATCTAGCCTAGGAATAGGATGACGATATCTGATGGTAATGTTATTAATCGCTCGGCAGTCTACACACATGCGCCAAGATCCATCTTTCTTAGGAACCAAAAGCACAGGAACAGCGCAGGGGCTAAGAGACTCACGCACATAACCTTTGTCGAGCAATTCTTGCACTTGGCACTGAATCTCTTTAGTCTCTTCCGGGTTGGTCCTGTATGGTGCACGGTTGGGCAGGGAGGCCCCGGGGATGAGGTCAATCTGGTGCTCAATCCCACGAATTGGTGGCAGCCCCGATGGCACCTCCTTTGGAAAAATGTCCGCATACTCCTGCAAAAGGTTAGTGACAGCAGGAGGCAAGGAAGAAGGTATCTCCTCAAGTGAAAACAAAATTTGTTTGCAAATTAAGGCATAGCAAACAGCAGTGGTAGCATTGATCTCATCCAAATCAGATTTGGTAGCAATGAAACATGACCCTTTCAGCTTAATCTCATTTTTAGTATCATGAACAGATTTGGCATTTTTCGTTTTATGCTTCTCAAGTTCATTTGCCACAATCTGATCTTCACTCTTAGCATGCTTCTGATTCTTCAATTTACTAGCTCTAGTAAGTTCATCTTTTAAAATTGCTTCAGGAGACATTGGATGCAAAACAAATTTCTTGCCATTGTGCATAAAAGAGTATTGATTAGCTTTACCATGGTGCAAAGAATCAATGTCAAACTGCCATGGTCTACCTAACAACATAGAGCATGCTTGCATGGGCACAACATCGCAATCAATAGAATCATGATAAGAACCAATGGCAAAATTAATTCTCACCAACCGTGTTATCTTCACCTTACCACTACTGTTCAGTCATTGAATGTAGTAAGATTGCGGGTGTGGCCAGGTGCTCAACGCAAGCTTTTCCACCATTTCAGCACTTGCCAAGTTATTGCAGCTCCCTCCATCAATGATCACTCGGCAAGAGCGCTCTTTGATCACACACTTGGTTTGGAACAAAGTGTGGCGCTGATTTTGTTCAGCCTTCTCCATTTGTGCGCTCAACACTCGTTGCACCACGAGGCTCTCATAGTGCTCAACATGTTCTGTTCTAATGTGCTCCTCATCTTGGTTGTGCTCCCCATCTCCCCCTGCATTGTTAGCTGCAAGCAAAGCATATGTTTCTTCATCTAAATCACTAGCAGAGGAGTACCCACCATCTGGACGCACAACTAGCACACGTGCGCTTGGGCAGTCCTTGCGAATATGGCTGTAACCCTTGCAACGGAGGCATTGAATGTCTCTAGTTCGCCCCAAAGATGCAATTGAGGACGAACTCTTGGTTGGTGCAGCAGCTGCCCCCTTTGTTGTTTCAGGAGGGCAAGGTGAGGAATTTGTCGTCGAAGGGCGTGGCTTGCTGCTTGAAGAAGATGGTGCAGTGGCTCGGTTCAGTTGACCAGCGGGGTTGGATGGTGTCCGAGAGGTAGCACTACCTGCAGAAATGTTAGTTATTGTGCTAGCTCTCCGTCCCTGTACTTCCCTTTCAGCCTTACAAGCAAGATGAAACAAACACTCATCGAATTGTATTCTTTGTAAGCCAAAATATCCTGAATTTCCCGATTTAGCCCGCCCATGAACCTAGCCATAGCTGCATCCTCATTTTCTACTAAACCACACCGAAGCATCCCTGTTTGCAGCTCTTGATAATATTCTTCTACAGATTTGTTTCCCTGTCTCAAAAGCTGTAGCTTATGCAGAAGATCTCGTGCATGATAAGAGGGAACAAATCTAGCTCGCATGATTCTTTTCATAGCTTCCCAAGTTTGTGGAGTGTTGTTTTGGTGGCTGCGAATGTATTCACTCCACCAAATAGAAGCAAAATCAGTAAACTCACTAGTAGCAGCCCTAACACGTTTGTTTTCAGGAAAATCATGACATGCAAATTTTTGATCAACCGCTAGTTCCCAAGTAAGATATGCATTGGGGTCATATTTTCCATCAAAGGAGGGCATGCTAAACTTGATCTTCCCCAAAGGGTCATCATTATCACGTACCTCTCGTCGTGGTTGACGAGCACGTGTACCATGTCGATGGCGGCGCTGCTGGTGGCGTCGTTGATCATTTACCTCACCATCGTGCTCGGTGTCCGCTGAATATTCCTCCTCATCATGTCCAGCTACACTGCTGTCGGTGTTGTTGTTGTTGCGCCGTCCTGAACCATCATGGCCTTTCCGGTCCATCCTATCCAACCGCTCCAAAATACCTACAAGGGAGGTGTTAAGAGCCCCAAGAGTGCCTTCCAATGCTGTCAGTCTGGTGCTGGTGTTGATCTGCGTGGTCTCCAATTGACCTAGGCGTTCATTGGTGACACGAACATCCTCATCAAGGTGTTCAGCATGGAGCCTCACTTTGCGCTCAAAGTGCTGCAGCAAGGCCTTCGATCGTGGTGACTGTGGCGGGGTCCTTTCGTCTTCTGCTGGCATGGTTAGTGTGCAGCAAGCAAATTCACAATAATAGAAGCCTATCTCAACTAACAACACTAGGTGGCATCAATCCATCTATCTCTCAAACTTGTCCAACCAAGCTCTTACATGTTCTTACCATGCTATGCAGATGGTGTTGAAGACGGCAAGAACAACAACAATGGTGGCAACAAACAGAGTCCTGTGACGTCGTAGTCGGATTTGTGGAGCTATAGGAGTGCTGAAAGTATTGAACAAGGTACAACTAGAACCACATTAGTCAATGCAAGTTGAATAGGTGTTCAAAGATAGTACCGTGCTGGCCCTAGGCTAACCCGTGCTAGAGACGCGAGCCTAGACACAAATGTTGTCACCGGACAGCAGCAAACAATGGAGATGATGAGAGTACACAGCATTAACTTAACCCTTCTTTTTTTTTGTTTCTTTCTTTCCTCCTTTTCCTTTCTTTTTCTTTTCTGTTTTCTGTTGTCTTTTCTTTTTTTTTGACAAGTAGCACAAACTGAACTTTTGCAATATAATTATAACAAGATTGCAGCAAGTAGCATAGACTTTCTTTTACTAGGCACAAGGATTGCAGCAAGTAGCACAAATATGCAAATTGCACTCTCTCGTTCTCAAAACTGAATGTACTCAGATTTTCACAAAAAGAAGAGATGCATAAGGGAGTCTTTGTGCAGGTGTGGATGATGGTGATGGTGGTGAGGGTTGCAGCGAAAAGGTGGAGAGCAGCGCTAAATTCGGTGGTGGTGGTGGTAGTAGTTTTGGTGGAGATTGCAGCGGCTAAACTGGGGGAAAGGCAGCAGCGGCTCGTTTGGTGACCAAAACGTGATAAGAACTCGAAACTCTAAAGGATTACAACCTAAGAACCAGCACTTGACACCACGATGTAAACCACAAACTCAACAAGCAAAGAACTAAGCAGAAATAGCAAGGCTCAAACTTGTTTTTGGGGATTTCGGTTCTGTCCTATTTTTGGGATTTCTGGATTGTAGGTAAAACAAAGAATGGGTAGAATCTCTCACCGAAAAACCTTGCTCTGATTACCACATAATGGAACCCACTAGGGTTTGTTCTTGATCCTTCGATGAGAGTTGGAGATAACTTCAATTTGGGGTGGATTCGACGTTGGCTGTCCGACTACAACGACCACAAGGGGCTGCGCCTTAGCAACAAGTACACCGTCTCCGTTGGTGATGTTCTTGCCGTGCCAAGAACACCGCTGCTCCTGCTAGCAATCGAGAACAAGCAAGAACAAGATGAACAAGCAAATAACTCACGGAATGAAATCCAAAGGATTGATCTGAATCACAAGTTGGGGTCTTGAATCAAGCAAATCGGGTGGTCTGATCGACACACGCGTTTACAAGGAAGTAGCAGTAGCTAACTTGCATCTAAACAAAAGCCAACCTTGCTCCTGGTGGCTAGAGGTTCTATTTATAGGTAGAAGGCAGCCAGGAGGCGTGGGGTGAAGAAACCCTAACACAAGATGGGCCCCTAGTGGGCTGAACTAGATACAAGGACCTCAGCCCAAGACTGGAGGTCTAAACGTCTTCTGGTCGATTCTGAGCAACTCCGGTGGAGTTTTACAATGAGGTTGGATCCATTTGAAAGTAGACTTCAAGATCTTTCCAACAAGTACTCATGGGCCTCAAACAACCTTCAGAGTCAAGAAATATGGGTCAAGCAATTTGGGCCAGCCTAGCTGTCCGAACTTGATGTCCGAACCTGATGTGCAAACTTCTGCAGCTTGAAGATCTTGATGTCTGAAGTGGACGTCCACACTTGAGTCATCTGGTTCTTCTCCCATGTTCCTAAGCATAAGAAAATCATCACAAGACTTTAGTAGTACCCCATTCAAAGAAGAACTCATTTTCAGAGCGAGGAACGACTGTACCTGATAATTGAGTTGTCGTGCCCGAGCTCTTGTCATTGGTCCTTGTTGTGCAGTAAGTGTAGTTGTATCGTTGGAAGGGATGTCCTCATCAGCGCGCCTATGCCTAGGTCACCTGCAAGGAAGATTATGCCTAGGGCGCCCTGGAAGGCATTTGCATAGCCTCGGGTGTCGATACCACACCCCAGGGGATGTGCTCGTTGGCGGAGTTGCGGTGCGCCGAGGAATGCTGTCGCAAGGAATACTCACTGCACGACATGCCTACACACCGCGGGCGTTGCATGCCTAGGTCACCTGGAAGGCAAGACTGCCTAGGTTTCCTTTAAGGTATTGTGTAGCCTCGATAGTGTGTAGATGCCGGGTTATCAAGGGACTTCCTTGGTAATGTAGTTGCGGCACCCTAGGCGGATTTCTCCGGAGGCATGACAAGCCCACACACCAGTAAGCATCACTTGCCCAAATCCAAGGTCTCCTGAAAAGGTTTCCCGGAGGGTAGGCTTTGCCCTGATAGGAAGTGGAGCCCACACACTTGCGGTTGTAGCATGCCTAGGTCACATGAGGGGCAAGACTGCCCAGGTTTCTTAGAAGGTATTGTGTAGCTTCGATAGTGTGTCGACGCCGCATATCAGGGGACTGCCCTGATGTGAGGATGCAGTGTTCTGAGGAATACTGTCGCAAGGAATCCTCTCTGCACGACATGCTTATATACCGCGGGCGCCGCTTATGCCTAGGTCACCTGCAAGGCAAATTATGCCCAGGGTGCCCTGGAAGGCATTGCATAGCTTTGGTCATATAAATGCCATGCGCCAGGGCACATTCTTGGTGGACAGTGTTGCGGTGCACCCCGGGCATTTCCTTGGGAGCACGTCAAGCCTACACACCATGGGCGTAGAATGCCTAGGTCACCTAGAAGACAAGACTGCCTGGGTTTCCTGGAAGGTATTGCGTAGCACCGATAGTGTGTAGGGCCTTCGGCATTAATACATGCCAAGGAACCTTACCAAAACCTCCGGTAAAAACAGAGAGCTTTACCAAAACATCTGATAAAAATGTAGAGCTTTACAAAACCTCCGGAAAAAAACCGGAGAGCTTTACAAAACCTCTAGTGAGGACGGGAAACCTTACCAAAACCTCCAATAAAAACAGAGAGTTTACAAAACCTTCGGTGAGAACAGAGAGCTTTTACCAAACCTCCGGTAAAAACGGTCAACTCTACCAAAAACCTCCAGCGAAAATGGAGAGTTTTACCAAACCTCCAGCAAAAACAGAGAGCCTTTTACAAACCTCCATACAACGGAGAGTTTTACAAAACTCCGGCAAAAAAAGGAGAGTTTTACAAACCTCCGGCAAAAAAGGAGAGTTTTATAAAACCTCTGGCAAAAACAGAGAGCATTTTCAAAACCTCCGCACAACGGAGAGTTTCACAAACCTCCGACAAAAACGGAGAACCTTACAAAACCTCTGGAAAAAACAGAGAGCATTTTACAAACCTCCGCACAACAGAGAGTTTTTTACAAACCTCCGGTAAAAACGGAGAGCCTATCCCAAAACCTCCGCACAACGAAGAGTTTTACAAACCTCCGGCAAAAACGGAGAGCCTCTCCAAAACCTCCGCACCCCGGAGAATTTTTACAAAACCTCAACAAAACGGAAAGACTTCCAAAAACCCCCGCGAATGGGATGTTTTCCGGGAACTCCGCCGGGCGAAAAGGTTCTGAAAAGACCTAATAGGAAGAGAACCCCAGCATCTTGAAGGCAAAACGCCTCCGTGCCGAAGGGGTAAAAAACCCGCTAGCCTCTAAAAAGGCACAGCAAACAAATCAAAGGGGTATAAAAATCCCCCTCCCTAGAGGGAAAGGTATGACCCGTGTGACTCCAAACACGCATGGTAGAAGGTAAAATCATTACCCTACCATCTCCTTTTAAGACACATTTCATATATCATTTTTGTTATACTAACATTTAATAAAAACCCATGCTGCGTGACATGGGAAACATAGTGGAACTCTCAACTGTCAATTGCAGAGACCACCATTCATTGCAGTGGCTAAGGGCCGAGGGGATCGAGGACCACTTCTCCCGCCTAGCCTTCGGTTTCGCCTCCGATATGCCATCGCTAGGCTCCGGACGGAGTACCTCCAGAGCCGGGCAGTGGCTAAGGGCCGAGGGGGTCATGGACCACTTCTCCCGCCTAGCCTTCGACTTCGCCTACGACACGCCGTCGCCAAGCTTCAGACGGAGTACCTCTAGAGCTGGGTAGCGGCTAAGGGCCGAGGGGATCAGAGACCACCTCCCCCACCTAGCCTTCGGCTTCACCTCTGACACGCCGTCGCCAAGCTCCGGGCGGAGTACCTCCTGAGTCGGGTAGTGGCTAAGGGCCGAGGGGTCGCGGACCACCCCTCTGGCCTATCCGACACACCATTGCCTTCTACCCCAGCAGTCGCTAAGGAACCCGAAGGGTCAAGGACCACCTCCGAAGCTTGTCTCCAAGGGTTCCAGATGGACTTCACTGAGTCGGATATCTGGAACAAATTGGGAAGAAGGCCCTACCAGTGCCGAGCCCGAGGAGTACACAGTAAACAGGAATGACGAGGTCGTCACTACTCCACCCGGTTCTCCTTAGTTACCCTACGTATCCATCGGTCGTTAGAAAATTAGCCATCACCTTCGAAAGGGATGAAGAAGTACGGTTTGGAGACACAAAAGCACGCACACATGCAGCCACCCGTTCGAAGGGTCTGCTCGCATTGCGATACGAAAGGAGACACGACCGTTCCCAAATATCCATGTTATATTATTAAACAACCAGTACATCCAGAGGATACAAACTAAAACAACCGTACAAAAATTTCCACGAAAAAGATGGATCCCTACAGAGCAAAACATGGCGAGAGAGAGTACAAGGTGATTAGGTCCCGCTGTGACATGGATATATCACGGTGTCACCAAGTACGTCATCCCGGTGACCGCCTTCACCCCATACGGGTCCCAGCAGGGGCCACGCATGAGAAGGCATACGCACCTCATATGCGGCCTACCGTTGCGGAAGCCGATACAGTAGCCAGCTCCCAAGCTGTTGGAGGACGCTGAGGGGTCCGAGGAGGTCACCAGCGAGGCCCTCTCCCTCACCTTCCCGGCCTCTTCCTGCTTTGCCGTCGGGCCCATAGACGCTGGCTCACTCTCCCTTAGCAAGAGATCCTAGTCGATCTCCTCGTCGTCATCGGAGATATCGATGATCCTCGATGGGCATGCCCTCCTCGACCAAAGGTCAGGTTGGAGCAGCGGACAACTGCCTCCCCTGCAGAGGTCGAAGCAGTTTTGCATCCAATGTCTCTATCGACAACCGAAATAGCCCGGCTCCCAAAGGAGCCATCGAGATCATCGATGTCTCCAAGGAGGATGAGGAGGAAGATGATGCTATACTCAAGTTAAGGTTAACTGCTTGCTCATGGGCTCTGGAGACTCCAACCGGGTAACCCCGGCTTTATACCCGAGCCACGTAGGTCCGGAAGATGAAGCGGGACGAACGTCGCCGTGTCCTCCCATTCAAACTCCTAGGGGAGGAGGCCGTGGCCATATCCGATTTCCCTCCAGCACGTGGCAGCACTCCACGACAAAATGCCTTGTTTTCTCACACGGACGTCCCGTCACATTGATGACCCAAACCCCTTTTGGCGTGCGACAGGACTACGGGCACAAGACCCTAGCGACCCCTCGCATTATCCAGTTAGAACGCAGTAGTGGCACGTCTTGTCCCGCCAGGCGAACGTGTGGGATTCTCCAAACCCACATGAAACCTCTGCCCTAATGACTTCGGAGGACAGAGAATCGCCATCAGGCATCCTTGATACGACACCAGGCTGGGGTTGATTTTTCCGCTGCATCCTCTCCCCCCTCTGAAACATCGGGGCCCGAGAATGCGGGTGTACTGTTGGGGGAAAATAAGCCAGCCTGAGGATAATGGTTGAAGATTATTATCCAAGTCCCTCCGAAGCCTTGATGTCTGGACCCTCAGCTAAAGGCTTGACCTCCGAAGTCACCAGGTCCCTTGATGGTACCTCTTCGTACTTGCGAAGCCTTCCCTTAGCTTAACCGGCTCGGCCAACCAAAGGTTCAGCCTCCCAAAAACCCAGCCTCCCGAAGCCTCGGTCCCCCGAAGCCTGAGCCTCCTGAAACCCCGGCCTTCTGGAGTCCTGCTTCCCGAAGCATTCAGCTCCCGGATCGATACCTCCCGAGGCCCCCGCCTCGGGCCGCCTTCCCGAAGGCTACAACATGAGTGAACATGCCTTAGGAAAGATCTGCCGGAAGGGGAGCACCTGTCTTGCTTTGCCTGTAAGGAAGTGACTGGCATTAAAAGCCTAGGCTGATGGACACCGCTCTGACACTCCGGCGTAATGGAGGCTATCCTAACACCCCTTACAGTGCGGCGCCAGGCCGCAATTGGCCACCGGCTCACCGTACTTCAGGGAGCAGGCACCACGATAGTTACCATGGTAGATATTTATCTCTCAGGTAGGGTAGAAAAGTAGTTATCCGAGATAAGGTCCAGTAAATCGGTCGGATCACAGATATTTGTACATTGTGATAACTTGTACGCCAAGTTACGCATAGCCCTATAAATAGGGGCCATAGCTGCCTGGGCAAGAGAGGGCTGGACGGACATAGAACACGCATCACAGCGAACACTGTGATACTCCCCCCAGATCGATCCATTTTTTCTACCATCAATACATTTGTGGTGTTTCTTCCTCTTAAACTTCGTCTCCAAGCTTGAGTCTCCTCTTTAGAAGAAACTCTCGCCGTACTTGCTGGGGCAAGACGAACTATTGCTCCAACAAGTATATTGCTGTGGTACCAAAGAATTTGATGAATAGTATGACTATTTGCTTGCATTAGGAGATGCTTAATTTATCTGTTTTTTCTTTTCTTTGGGAACCATCCAAGAAGCTCTTGATGTCCTGTTAGTGTAGACTAGAAAGATGGCGCAGCGTCGTCGCGCCTGTTGGCCCCCATTGTTATTTGGGATGTTTATCCTCAGTGTTGGCTCAAAACTTGGTGGGACCAAATAACAGTGAATTGTAATGAACAAGTTTACAGTACAGAGTACCAAACAGCTGATACTGCTTAGGTATTTGGATGGTTGCAAAAAAGTAGGAACATATCATAATTATAAACAATATGTTTATACTGCAGATGTTACATCCTGAGTTTTAGCATATAGAAATATAGCAAAAATTCACTCCAAATTAAAAAATTTCTAATTATTAAACCAGAATAAAATCCAAGAAGTATATATTTGATGTATATATACTCATATGTATATATTCAAATATATTATTTTGGCTAAGTATTCCAGAGAGCACCAAACTAATTTCTAATTTAATCCTTGAAATAAAATGAATCATATACATTTTGGTTTAATTGCTTTTATGATTCTTTGAGTGGATATTTGAATTTGAACCTCTCTCAAATTCAAATCTAATTTTTATATTCTTTTCATAGGAAAATTCAATCGAATTCAATTATTTTGAATTCAAACATATCTCAAATCCTGATACTTCCAGTTCAATTTTTTTCCTAATTCAAATACCCCTATTTGAATTAATGCCAAACTCCAATTCGAATCCAGCTCAAATCAAGTTCAAGTTCAAATTTCACATTCAAATCCTCATTCCAAAGTCATTACAATTTTCAAATTCAAATTCAATTTGAATTATTACAAATCCCTCAAGTCGATTACATTCCATCAGATTAACATCTCTCTAACTCTCTATTCTCTCGTCTCTCTGCTCTCTCTTGCCCACAACACCTCACGCCGCCGACCATTTTCACACCATGGCAGCAAAAAAGTCCACTAGGCATCACTCCTCTCTCTCTCTAATATTTTCACCGAGCAACCAAACCAACTCCTCTACCTCTCTCTTCTCTGATCTTTCACTGGCAAGCAAAAGCCAACCATCTCTTCTCCTCTCTCCCTCCATGCAAAAGATCACACCCACGCCATACAAACCATCGAGCAACCACAAGCATACACACGTAGGCACAAGTGCCTCACACAAGTAGCAGCGCCGCGTCACCCTCAGCTCCTCTTCGTGCCCCTGCAAGCACACCAGCAGCCCAGCCGCGTTCTCCCATCACCGTGCGCAAGCAGCCACCGCACCCCCCCCCCCCGCCACCGTCTTGCGCATAGCCGTGCGCACCACTCTGCCGCCGTGCACGTGCCACCGTCTGCGCTGCCACGACAAACACCAGCAGCTCAACTGTGTCCTCTATGCCATTGAGTCACAGTGCTCAACCTCTGGCCGCCACCAGCCCAACACTGTTGCATGTGACATTAGTTTGCATCGTTCGTTTTGCTCTAGTGTGCTATAGGCTCTTCTGTTTGGTTGGTCTGTCGTAGATCCTTATCCAGAAGACCATCTGTTGCACCTTTCATGTATTTATTTTATTTTATTCGAAGTATGTATTCGATTTATTCTTTTAAATTCTGTGCGTATCAACTACTTGATCTAAAGACTGATACGTAAGGCACAGAGAAACTCGAGGTCGAGGTCTTGACAACAGAGGTCCAAACAACAGGGCCATATGATTTTTAATTGTGGCTGATTCTGGATATCTAGCTAAATTAAAAGCTGAAAACGCTGAGTTGCTAGCACTTTCAATCCTTCTGAACGATGGTATGTTTGCTTGTTTTCCTAATTGTTCAGCAATGTAAACACTCTTGACACTCTTCTTGGGTGAAATTTTAACAGTAAAACTGAACTTTTGGCCAACAAGATAGATATTTCATTTGGAGTCTCATACTTGTCATACATACTTTGCAATTTTTGCGTGGCCTTCCCAATAAATTGATGTGCTAAGTGATCAAAAAGAAAAAACTCGACTTCATAGGAGTTGTCACTGGCCATTAGACAGAGTTTCTAAGTGGAACTTCAGCTAATGACTCCTATTATATGAGCATAGGAGTCATTAGCTGAAGTTCCACAATTTAGCAAATTGAGACGTGGATAAGTACAGATACACACTTCATTATATGAGGAGGAAAAAAGGAAACACAGTAACAACCCAAACGTTAGCAAATTGAACCACTCGAAATTTGAATAAAATTTGGACAAATTCGTTTGATAAAATTTAAAATTGGAGGAAAAAATTGTGAAATTGACCTCTCGGTAACCAGTCGAATTGGACCGATTACCGAGCGATTTTCTAGATAACCGCTCAGTTTTTACGATAAACGCTCGGTTTTCTCGATTTATCGAGTGATTTTCTCAATTTTCAGTGAAGTTCAACAAAAAACCAAAAAATTATCTCAATCTTTTAAAATCAATAACTAATAATCTGAGCTTCAAATAAAGTGAAACAAATATTGTTGGTTTCCATGTAACATGATCTACAAGATAAAAGTATTTCTACTCATAAAAAATTTCAAAATGTTTTGTGAGAAAATGTATTTTTTTAAACCATGTTAAATGTATAGTTTACTCTTTGCTAATCCAAAAATCATGAAACTAATTTTGTTAGTCTTCTTACATGATCCTATGTCTTTTAAAAATACACGAACTCATGAATTAGTTATTGTAACATGCAGGATTATGTAAATATTATGCGACTAGATTCATATCTGACCCATCACACCTCAAAAATTAGTGAAACCATTTTTATTAGTTTATTTATACTATGGTTTACGTAGGAAAAATAATAGTAGACATGAAAAAGTTAATTACAATGATTTTTCTTAAAATATTCACTTTATACTTGTGAACTTTGTAAAAATCATAGAGAAATTAATAAAACTCGAAATAAAGTGAAATCAATTTTATAGATCCTCTTAAGATACGTTCTACACAAGAAAAATATGTGTTTGCATGTTAAGATTTTCCTTAACATGAGTTAATAACTGAGTCGCACGCTTCAACTTTTTTCTTTTTTAAAAAAACTTCCTCCCTATATAATTTGATGCAAACGACATTATTTTTGAAATTGTTTTTCACATAAGGTCTTAGAATTGTGTCTAGTTTTTTTTTAGGATTTTTTTCAATTTTTTTTAATTGTCTTTATTTTTTTGAATTTTTTGAATTCAAATTCGGTTACCGTTCGGTTTCTAAAACCGAGCCCGACCGAGATGGCTGGTTATCGCGCATTTTGGTCGGTTAATGACAAATTTTTGAACCCTAGCACCATCAAAATCGTAGTTCACATACAGGCATTCTAGGAATTCAGTTATGGGATCCTTGTAGCAATGGTGCTCCTGCTGAATGACTTTAATCAACTCTTTAAGCATATTCCTTCTCCTTTTATTCACAACAACTGCAGTAGCTAGGTATATCAGAAGATGGTGTCCATTTGTTTGAATAGTGTTAGAGCAAGAGATTGTCTTGCGCCAGCAAGTACGGCAAGAGTTTCTTCTAAGGAGGAGACTCAAGTTTGGAGATAAACTTCAAGAGAAATGAACACCACAAATGTATTGATAGTAAAAATATAGATCGGACTAGGGGGAGTATCACAGGAAGACTTGTGATTGTGCTCCTCCGTGCTGTGTTGAGCATGCTCTCTTGCTCAGATGACTATGGCTCCTTATTTATTGGGTTGGGTGTAGTTTAGCGTACAAGTTACCGCTATGTGCAAACTATCCAGGATCTGGCTGAGTTACATGGTCTTATCCTGGATAACTACTTTTTACCCTGCATAGAAGATAAATATCTATCATGGTAACTATTGGGGTGCCTGTACCCAGAGGGGTGAGCCGGTCACCAATGGCGGCCCGACGCCATGATGTTAGGGGTGTCAGGGTAACCTCCATTGTACCGAGGTGTCAGGACGGCACACACTAGCCTATGTAATTAATGCCAGTAACTTTCTTGCAGGCAAAGGATGACCGGTGTTCCTCTCCTAGCAGATCTTTTTGAGGCCCGATGGCTTACCCCTAGCCTTTGGGAAGCCTACCCGAGCCCCGGAGACGGGGGCTCTGGGGGGAGGCATGGCTCTGGGATATGGAGGCTTTGGGAGGCATGGCTTCGAGAGATGGAGGCTTCGGGAGGAATGGCTCTGGGAGATGGAGGCTTCGGGAGGTATGGCTCCGGGAGATGGAGGTTTTGGGAGTCATGGCTCCGGGAGGTGGTTACTCCGAAGCCTGGAAGTCAGAAAGCGGCCTTCAGGAGGCGTGGGCCCATGGGCATGGGCTAGTCTTAGCCAAGGGGCCGTCGGGAGTCCTTAACAATGATCCCCAATAGTAGCCCCTCACGAGGGTGGTCGACGAAGTGGTCGGGCCTGCGGTTCTTTCAGAGCATGGCCTCTAGCAGTCCCTAGCTTACTGTTGACAGCTCATGGTCCCTAATATTGCTGGGCTTGCCTGTGATAATTCGACCCACTTGATCTGAATGGTCCATTCGATGACGCTGGTGACAAGGGGCATTGAATGTGCCTTGTGAGAAAGGCGTGATTACGCCTTGTCAGGCGGACGTGGGACACGTGGCGTCCAATGGTTAGGGGGTCACGGGGGGCGATTCCGCTTCCCCATGATCGTGGCCAGGCAGGCAAAGGGATAGGGCATACACTCATTTTTCTAGGTGGGGGGGTGGGTGATCTCTCCCTTACCTTTATAAGGGGAGGGATTACCCTGAGCGGTGTTTTTGCTCCCGCCTTGTTCTCGTCTGCCCTTTGCCTCCAGTTGTCCTTGCTTTGCGTGTGCATCTATCGATTGCTGATCTTCTTTCTTCTCCGCCGTCCAGCGCCTTTCACCGTCTTCCTGTGATCCGTATGGCTGGCTTGGGTGCCAGTTCATCTGTTATTGATGAGGCCGCCGCCTGGGGTGAAGCTCTGCCGCGCCAGCAGGAGTCATCCCCAGCAAACCATCGTGCTGGGGTGTCTGCCATCAATGATGAGGAGTTTGATTGGATGGTTAGGGAGGGGAAGATTCCCTCCAGAGTCATCATTCAGCCTCCACTGGACAAGGAGGTCCTGGAGCCTCTAGCCCAAGAAGTCATGGTGTTCGAGGCTTTCTTCGAAGAGGGCCTGAGCTTTCCGTCAGTGCCGCTGCTCAAGGAGGTGCTCCGCCACTACTACGTAGAGCTTCCGCAGCTCCATGCCAACGCCATCGCCCGCCTAGCCACCTTCGAGTGGCCCATGCGGGCAGAGGGGTGCGAATGGAGGCCAGACTTCTTCGCGACCCTCAACTTCGCCAGCTGTCAGCCGAAGATGATCAAGGGTGAGGGAACGAAGAGGCCCCTCAGCATTGACAGTGTTAATTTCCAGAAACAGCTGCAGCACCGTGATGCCATTCTAGGGAAGGCTATTAATAGTAGGTGGTATACCGGCTGGTTGCAGCAGTAGTTTTACTACAACGTTGGCCTCGCATCCCCCTTTCGCTCCACAAACTGAGATATCATGTATGTCCCGGAGCCAGAGACAGGGATCACATACGACCAGTTTGCTTCATGGCTAGTCCTTCTCCGGAGGGTGGCTGAAAGGATGAGCATGCGTGATCTTGTGGAGGAGTTCACCACGTTGCGAATTCAGTGCCTTCAGATGGGCTAGGAGTGCGCCTTCGAGAACGGGGCGGAAGAGTGGCCGAGGGTCTACTCCAGCCCCCTGTTAGCTCTGATGAGTCCTCTATGTTGTCTGGCTTTTGATTCGCAGATGTGAGCTGCCTTTTTCTTTAAGAGAGTTGTCTTCCACTGGAGCGCGTGGCGGAGATCGCCAAGGTGATCTTGGGCCCACCTACTCACTCAGAGCGGGAGCGGCGAGTGGCTTTCACACGGAGTTGGGAGCAGTACAACCGCATCTACTTTTATCTCAGAGTGGGGGCTCCGCGTGGCGAGATCCGTCGGAGCCTAAGACTGCTGGGAAACGAGTGTGCCGCTCCCGCGATCCATGCGAAGCCGCTTTGGGCCCAGCGGCCTTCTGTGTCCGGAGGTTCATGTACTGGCTCGTTGGTTGAGTCATCCGAGGTGCCGCTGGTCCGTAGGAAGAGTCAGAGGTAGGCCAGGAGCTCAGGCGACCTGTCCGGAGGTGAGGGTCAGCTCGGCGGTGGTGACCGGGGGAAGAGCCTGGCCTCTCCGGACATTGCCGTCCATGGCCAGAGCTGGAGAGGAGGCATGGCCTCCATGGAGTATGATTTTGGGTTCGCTGGTTCGGACGTCGATGACTTACGGGCCCTTCTATGAGAGGGTTTTGGGGGACTTGGTGAGCTGTCGTTGCTTCGTTAGCTTGATCCTATTTGGGTCGTACACCGGGATCCTGACCTTTTGTTCCATGGTATTTCGCAGCGACCGCCGAGGTGTATGTGTCTTTGAGTCTCCCCTTGGAGGTTGGGGAGCTTCAGTAGGGGTCGGGGACTCCTCCGAAGGTGTCCCCTGATGAGAACAGCGGCCCGATCTTCCGATAGGTTCGATTGATTTCGTCGTGAGGACGTTGCCGCTTGGAGGCTTTCAACCCGCAGATTGTCACCTCGCAATTCGTTACACCCACACGACCGTCGTTATCAACCACGCTCGCACGCGATCGACCTTACCACGAGGGTTATTGTTCCTGCAAGCAATCGAAGCAACTCACAAGAACAAGGAAGATGCAATCTGAATTGCTAATAAAGATGAAGCACAAGAGTTGGGGTTCCACAAACCGATGAACGGCGAAAAACTGACTAATTGTCTAGTTGTAATCTAAGCAAAACCCAAACCCTAGAAGAGGGGGCGGCTATCTATTTATAAGCTAGGAGGAGAAAGGATTCGGCCGCAACTGATGGAGCTCGAATACAACTCAATTACAAGGCCCAAGGTCCAAACTGATTCGGACTGGAAGAGCAATGTGACTAGTTTTGCCGATTCCGGACAACACATAAGGTATTTGGAGATGAGGTCGGATCCGTATGAAAGTAGACTCCGCGAGCTTTCCAACCAGTACTCATGGGCCTCGACCACCTTTCGGAATCAAGAGTTATGGTCGTTTGAATTTGATGTTGTCTGTAATTCCGATTCCGAATTGATCTTGGGGACAGAACTGGATTTATGCGCGGTAGCCCTCCGGTTACACTTGTGCTTATATGGATCTTCTCTCAGGTTCCTAAGGATAATAAAATCATCGTAATAAGTTAGTAGCATCCAATCCTTAGAAACATTTGTATGGAAAGCGAGGAACGAGTTCACCGGATAATTAAGTTCTCGTGCACGAGCTCTTGTCAAAGGACCTTGAATTACAGCAGCGCGAGGAGGAATATTTGTGGTGCGTGTAACCGAAGGAGTGATGTCCTCATATCCTCCCCCTCTTGAATTGGAGTCGTCCTCGACTCAATCTCATCTTCTTCTCCCACATACGGCTTTAAGTCTGAAACGTTAAATGTGGGACTAACCCCGAAATCTGCAGGCAACTCAAGCTTATATGCATTATCATTAATCTTCTCGAGTATTTTAAAAGGACAATCAGCTCGAGGCATCAATTTAGATTTCCTCAACTCGGGAAAACGATCTTTACGCAAGTGTAACCAAACAAGATCACCCGGTTCAAAAGTTAAATGTTTCCTACCCTGGCTACCATAAGCACGATATTTTTCATTCCTCTTCTCAATATTTTCTTTAGTTAATTCATGCATTTTAAGAATTAGTTCAGCACGTGTCTTAGCATCAAAATTCAACTTTTCAGAAGTAGGCAAACGTAGCAAATCAATAGGAGCACGTGGATTAAAACCATATACAACCTGAAATGGACTTACCTTAGTGGTGGAGTGGACGGACCTATTGTAAGCAAACTCTATATGAGGTAAACACTCTTCCCACAACTTCAAGTTTTTCTTCAAAACAACCCGCAACATGGTAGATAACGTGCGGTTAACGACCTCCGTTTGTCCATCGGTTTGGGGATGACATGTAGTAGAAAACAGTAGCTTTGTTCCCAATTTATTCCAAAGTGACCTCCAAAAGTGACTCAAAAATTTTGCATCGCGATCTGAGACAATGGTATTGGGCACTCCATGTAGGCGAATAATTTCCCTGAAAAATAAATCAGCTATGTTTGTAGCATCATCGCTCTTGTGACAAGGTATAAAATGTGTCACTTTTGAAAAACGATCCACAACCACAAAAATACTATCCCTCCCCCTCTTTGTTCTAGGCAACCCTAAAACAAAGTCCATAGAAATATCCTCCCAAGGTACACTAGGAACAGGAAGAGGCATATAAAGACCATGTGGATTTAAGCGAGACTTAGTTTTATTGCAAGTAGTGCAGCGTGACACGTAGCGCTCGACGTCACGTCTCATCTTTGGCCAAAAGAAGTGGGCAGCTAGCACATCTTCGGTCTTCTTTGCTCCAAAATGCGCCATCAAACCTCCTCCATGTGCCTCTTGCAACAACAAAAGACGAACAGAGCTAGCTGGAACGCATAGCTTGTTAGCACAATAGAGCAAACCATCATTCAACACATATTTATTCCATTCTCTTCCTTCTTTACAATGTTCTATCACTTCTTTAAAGTCCAAATCAGTAGCATACAAATCTTTTATTGTCTCCAAACCGAAAATTCTATGATCCAATTGGGACAACATGGTATATCGTCTAGATAAGGCATCAGCAATGACATTTTCTTTACCTTTCTTGTGTTTAATCACATAAGGAAATGACTCAACAAATTCTACCCATTTAGCATGACGTCTATTCAATTTTGCTTGACTTCTAATATGTTTAAGTGATTCATGATCCGAATGTATAACAAATTCCTTGGGCCATAAATAATGTTGCCATGTTTCAAGAACATGAACTAAAGCATATAATTCCTTATCATAAGTAGAGTAATTAAGACTAGGCCCATTTAATTTCTCACTAAAATATGCAACAGGCTTACCTTCTTGAATCAATACACCACCTATCCCAATTCCGCTAGCATCACATTCAATTTCAAAAGTCTTACCAAAATCAGGGAGTTGGAGTAGTGGTGCTTGAGTGAGCTTCTCTTTCAAAAGGTTGAATGCCTTCACTTGTGCAGGACCCCATTGGAAAGGCACTCCTTTCTTTGTCAATTCATTCAATGGTGCGGCAATGGTACTGAAATCCCGTACAAAACGACGATAGAATCCAGCAAGGCCATGGAAGCTCCGCACCTGTGACACAGTAGTAGGCGTCGGCCAGCTTTGGATGGCTTCAATCTTTGCCTCATCCACCTCAATTCCCTGTGGTGTCACAACATAACCAAAAAACACAACTCGATCGGTGCAAAAGGTGCACTTCTCAAGGTTACCAAACAAACGTGCATCTCTTAAAGCATTAAAAACAGCACGTATGTGATCAAAATGTAGATCATGTGACTTGCTATAAATCAAGATATCATCAAAATAAACCACCACAAATTTTTCAATAAAAGCACGTAAAACTTCGTTCATTAATCGCATGAAGGTACTAGGTGCATTAGTTAACCCAAAAGGCATCACTAACCACTCATACAACCCAAACTTAGTCTTAAATGCGGTCTTCCATTCATCTCCAAGTTTCATTCTAATTTGGTGGTATCCACTCCGCAAGTCAATTTTAGTGAAAATTATAGCACCACTCAACTCATCAAGCATGTCGTCTAGCCTAGGAATAGGATGACGATACCTAATTGTGATATTATTAATGGCTCTACAATCAACACACATTCGCCAACTACCATCTTTCTTAGGAACCAAAATAACAGGAACAGCACATGGACTAAGACTTTCTCGTATGTACCCTCGGTCCAATAAATCTTGGACCTGTCGTTGAATCTCCTTAGTCTCTTCTGGGTTGGTCCTATATGCAGCTCGGTTTGGCAAAGTAGCTCCCGGAATCAAGTCAATTTGATGCTCAATTCCTCTCAATGGTGGCAGTCCAGGGGGTATTTCACTTGGAAACACATCAACATACTCCTGCAAAAGGTTAGCAACAGCAGGAGGCAAAGAGGGAGGCATATCCTCAAGTGTAAACAAGGCCTCTTTGCAAATCAAAGCATAGCAAAATGAATTATGTGCTAATAAATCAGAAATTTCAGATTTAGTAGCTAACATGGCAGCACTCTTCAACTTAATGGTGTCTTTCCTAGCATGTGTATTTTTGTTCTCATGTTGAA
Source organism: Phragmites australis (assembly GCF_958298935.1). NCBI lineage: Eukaryota > Viridiplantae > Streptophyta > Magnoliopsida > Poales > Poaceae > Phragmites > Phragmites australis. Next base: position 14,607,880 of record NC_084941.1, on the reverse strand, counting down.
GTGGGAAAACATTTTTAGCTACAACCTGATTTTCAGATTTGTTATCATTGCATTTTCATTCATTTTCAGCACGGACTTCATCTTTCAAAATTTCAGCGGGTGTCATAGGCAACAACTTAATCTTCTTACCCTTATGTGAGAATGAGTAGGTATTAGCTCTACCATGGTGCAAAATATCATTATCATATATCCAAGGCCTACCTAGCAACAAAGAGCATGCTTGCATAGGCACTACATCAAAGTCTGCACTGTCTTTATAATTACCAGCCGAAAATTGTACTCTCACAACTTTGTTTACCTTCAACTTACTACACGAATTGAACCATTGGATGTAGTAGGGGCGTGGGTGTGGCTGTGTGGTCAAGCCAAGCTTCTCGACCATCTCGAAACTGGCAAGGTTGTTGCAGCTACCTCCATCAATGATGACTCTGCAAGCTCTCTCCTTCACAAGAAATCTGGATTGAAACAAGTTGTGCCGCTGATTTTGCTCTCCTTTCCCCATTTGTGCACTTAGAACTCGTTGTACAACAAGGCTCACGTATCTCCCTGTATCAACAGCAGCTACTTGTTCTTCTCCATCATCAGCATCATTTTCTGTCTCGTCTCCTTCACCTGCAATGTTAGCAACCAGTACATATTCATCCTCAATATCACTAGCACTTACATAACCACCATCTTCTGTTGCAATGTACGCGCGCTGACTTGGGCAGTCCTTCATGACATGGCTCATTCCCTTGCATCGGTGGCAAACAATCCTAGTTGTACGGCCCGTGGAAGCAACCGAAGAAGAACTCTTAGCGGGGGCCTGCACACTAGTAGATTTACTTACCTCAGTTGCATGTGACGGTGTAGTAGGTCCTGCTGAACGCGCCCTACTCGAGGAGGGGGCAGCAGACCGTGTAGCAGAAGGTGGAATGGTTTAACTTGCCCCGGCATTGATCTTGGTGTAGACGTTCTTCCAAAATTGTTCTTTGGCCTCTGTTGTCGTCCCTGCAATTCTTTTTCTGCTAAACATGCAAGTTGGAACAATCTAGGAATATTATCATATTCTTTGTAATCTACTATGTCCTGAATTTCACATCTCAACCCTCCATAAAAGCATGCCAAAGCAGCCTCTTCATCCTCAACAATATCACACCGTAACATACCAATTTGTAGCTCCTGATAATATTCTTCTACTGACCTATTGCCTTGGTTTAAGCGCTGTAATTTCTTACGCAAATTACGTCTAAAAGATGGTGGAACAAATCTATTACGCATAGCCACCTTTAAAGCATCCCATGTAGTAGGCGATAACCCATCATTGCATACCCTATTCCACCAAATGATAGCAAAGTCTTTAAACTCACTAGTGGCTTGCCTAACTCTATGCACTTCAGGAACTAGATGAGCATTAAATTTTTGTTCCACTGTCATCTCCCAATCTAGATATATTTCAGCATCATAAGTACCCGAAAAAGATGGTATGGTAAACTTAACTTTAGCAAATGGATCATCATTACCACGTGTATTATGTTGCTGAAAATTGTTACCTCTCATACCTTGACGGTTGAAGTTCAATCGGTTCCTTTGTCGTGCATCAAAGGCGTCACGCTCTTGCCTCAAAATTTCATCATCAGCGACGGACTCTTCATGTTCATGGGCTGCACCTTGAAGATGGCCATTGTCACCATGAATACCATGTTGCATTTGGGGCTGCTCTGGAATGCGTGTCTCCATCCTGTTCAACCTATCAGTGAAATTAACAATAATACGGTTAGCAGAACCTAATACTTCATCCACATGATGAAGTCGGGTCTCATGGATCCGAAGTAATTGTTGCATCTCGTCCGTCTTCTCAGTTTGATTGTTCACACTCTCAACCAGTTCATCGATCTTACGTCCATAACTCCTCATGAATTCCCGCATCTCCTCCTCGAACGTTTTACCTGCCATGGTTAGTAGCAAACAAGAGACACAAATATATATATATATAATATATATATATATATATATATATATATATATATATATATATATATTATCCCTATCGACTACTGGGTTGTGGAGGTGAAGGTGGAATCACACACTCTCAAGCATCTTACCAAGCTCTTATGAATTTCTTACCAAATTGCAGCAGGTGGTTTGACCGGAGAAGGTGGGATGTATGACCGCGACGGAGGCGAATGCGAGGATCCAAATCTGAGGGCCAAAAGTATGTGGAGCTTGGATAGGCATAATATATGGTAGCAAGGATTAGCAATAGTTCAATTCAGAAATTGCAAGACTGAAAAGTAGTCCCAAGCTAGTCTATGCTGCCGGCCTAAACTCGTCCTAGTTCAAGCAAGCAGAAATCCAACTCAGCTCAAAAACTCAAAGGATGCAAGCACTTTTGTTTCTGTTTTTTTTTATCTTCTTTTCTTTTGGTGCGGCTTTTTCTTTTTTTCTTCACTTTTTCTGCACCTCTTTGCCTTTTGCTCTTTTCCTTTTCTTTTTTTTATATGACAGAAAGTGCCGCAAGAGATAAATTACAACCTGAGATCGAACTACAAAGCTTCTGCACCAGAAACTGTTGCACTAGACAAATAAACACTCTCCAATACGCAAATAGATTTTCTGCACTAACCAAACTCACCGCTGGCAATAAACTAGCAGCCGCGCTATAGAACAAATAAGCTTTTGGCTTTGGAATTTATAATGCTTGAAAGCTACAGCTTAGCAGAACCGAGCCAGCATAGCAAAACGGTCTTGGCACTTGCTGCTCGAAATCAGCAATAAAAAAAAGGCAAAATTTCCTTTCCGTTCAGTGCTATTGACTAGACAAGACAAACTAGCTTGATATTTTTCGGCTTTCCTCTGTCTCCGTATGAACAATAATTCGCACGAACATGAAGCACTTATCAGAGGCAGAAGTTAATGGCAGCAAAACTCGAAACTAGAGACCAAGAACAAGACCTAGACACGACGAACACAACGACACAGCAAGGGACTAAAATTCAGAAAAGCAAACCAAACTGAAAATTGCACGGCACAAAGGGGTTGTAGGACAGCGGAAGACGATGAATAATTTTTTTTGGGGGGCTAATTTTCTGGATTCTAGGACGATGGCAAATTTAATCTAACAAAAGGGGATACAAAGTTACCTATCGGGCAACTGAGGCTCTGGTACCACGTGATGAGAATAGCGGCCCGATCTTCCGATAGGTTCGATTGATTTCGTCGTGAGGACGTTGACACTTGGAGGCTTTCAACCCGCAGATTGTCACCTCGCAATTCGTTACACCCGCACGACTGTCGTTATCAACCACGCTCGCACGCGATCGACCTTACCGCGAGGGTTATTGTTCCTGCAAGCAATCGAAGCAACTCACAAGAACAAGGAAGATGCAATCTGAATTGCTAATAAAGATGAAGCACACGAGTTGGGGTTCCACAAACCGATGAATGGCGAAAAACTGACTAATTGTCTAGTTGTAATCTAAGCAAAACCCAAACCCTAGAAGAGGGGGAGGCTATCTATTTATAAGATAGGAGGAGAAAGGATTCGGCCACAACTGATGGAGCTCGAATACAACTCAATTACAAGGCCCAAGGTCCAAACTGATTCGGACTGGAAGAGCAATGCGACTTGTTTTGCCGATTCCGGACAACACAGAAGGTATTTGGAGATGAGGTCGGATCCGTATGAAAGTAGACTCCGCGAGCTTTCCAACCAGTACTCATGGGCCTCGACCACCTTTCAGAATCAAGAGTTATGGTCGTTTGAATTTGATGCTGTCTGTAATTCCGATTCCGAATTGATCTTGGGGACAGAACTGGATTTATGCGCGGTAGCCCTCCGGTTACACTTGTGCTTATATGGATCTTCTCTCAGGTTCCTAAGGATAATAAAATCATCGTAATAAGTTAGTAGTATCCAATCCTTAGAAACATTTGTATGGAAAGCGAGGAACGAGTTCACCTGATAATTAAGTTCTCGTGCACGAGCTCTTGTCAAAGGACCTTGAATTACAGCAGCACGAGGAGGAATATTTGTGGTGCGTGTAACCAAATGAGTGATGTCCTCATCACCCCCAAGGCTGCTTTGGGGATATGGCATCGTCTCCGTGGAGCCCGGAGCTATCTGGTGACTTGGCTCGGGCGGTCGGTGTTGGGGGCACTTGGCCCTCCACTGGGGCTCCCTCCACAACAACCGAGAGGGGCCCTGGCCTTGGGGTATTAACTTTGGATGACTTCGCTCTAAACCCGGAGGCGTCAAGGGCCTTCGTCGCGGCCTCCTCCCTTCTTCGGAGTGGAGAGGTCAAGCGATTGTTGGCCCAGCGTCCTTTGGAGGAAGTGGAGGCACGTCTGGTAGCGGTGGCTCTGTAGGTCAATAGCTTATTTTGTCCTTTTCCTTCTTCAGTTGTGCATGTAGCAAGTAATTTTGATGAGGTGACTGGGAGATGGGACGCGCCAGGCCTTTGCCGTGGCCTGTGACAAGGTTGACGAACTTCGTCAGGCCTTGGAGGAGGCCCAGATGTAGGTGGAGTCTTCGGAGGGTGTCTTCAAGAGGAGATGTCGCTCCGTGAGCGCGAGGAGGGACTCCGACGGGAGGAGGCTTTGAAGCGAGAGTGCGCGGAGGCTGAGGTGCGAAAGGCTGCCGAAGACCTTCGGGAAGCCAGGGAGTTCACCGATGCGGCCAATGTAGCCCGGGTGTCGGCCGAAGGTGATGTTGAGATCCTTTGGGCCGCGGTGGGTGAGGTACGGTGAGAGCTGGAGGAGGCTTAGGCATCGGAGGTGGCACTGCGCTCGGAGTGTCAGCGATTAGCTGACTTGCGTCGGAGGTTACCCGGATATCCTCCGACGCCCTGAGCGGTCTTGGGGCCAGTTGTCCGCCACTACCTTCTGACTCGGAGGCATTGATGATGCCGCTCTTCTGGCTTTGGTCTGCCGCGAAGGTCTTGGTTACGGCTGCAAAGGCATACGCGAGGTCTAGCGCACATGTGGCAGTGGCGCTCTAGCTGACCCTGCTGCACCAAGCGGGGGTTGCTCCTCTCAAAGTACTGGAGCAGCCGGTGTCAGACTCTGAGATCGAGGGTTTTTGGCTCGAGGCACCTCCGGTGGAGATCCGTGTGGCTATGGAGAACTTCCTTCATAACTTTTGGGCAAGGCACAGCAGGGGCATGACGCTGTGTTACATGGTAGGTTAGGTGACTCCAGGTGCCCCGGGAGATCTTCGTCCGGGTTCTTCGTTGGGAGGTCCGACCCTTCATCCGGAGCCTGCAGGCGCGCCGTGGCCCTCTGGAGGCCTCTCGCTTCGCGTCGTTGCTCGGCATGAGTGCTCTTCGTGTGTGGATGCCGGAGGTGTAGCTCTGTCGCAGGCCATATGTTTTTTGCTTTCTTCCTTTATGAAGGGGGTCAAAGTATCAGTATGTTGACTACCGCTTTCTGATTTACATATTTGGGCTTTTTTCTTATCTAAATGGAGTCATGTCTGCCCTCTTGTGGTTCGCTTGTGTTGTTCTGGAGTGTTCGTGCCTTTGAGGCTAACTGGAGTCTGATCTATGTGTATAGGTGCGGCGGCCCGAAGTCGGAGGGGGCCTCGCTCATATCTGGGATGGTGCCTCCGGGGAGGGATCAAGTGTGTCCAATGCTTCCGTGGCCACTCCTTCTGTCCGACGGTGCAGTCGCTTTGTTATGCCCTGTGATTCCGAGGGGCTCATGGATCCAAGGGTGGTTGCCGATGTCTTGGTCAAGGTGGAGCTGGAGGACTCCCTTGTGTCTAGCTCGGATATATGTTTTGTTGTAAAGGACGACTGGTGTGCAGCTCGAACAGCTCGGGAGGTTGCCAGTTCACGCTTCTTCCAATGCCTTTTCCTCCCTCGGGATTTTGATGGAAGGGTGCCTTTGGAAATTCTTGAGCCTATCCTAGCCGAGGTGAAGGTGGAGGGGGTGCAGGCTACGGAGTCCTCACCAAAACATCAGGAGGAGGATGAGCTGGATTTCTTAGCCTTTAACTCATATCCCTTCCCAGCGGGCCCTTCGTCTTCCTGAGGCAGAGAGGGCTCTGCTTTAGGCAGTGTTCCCTCCGTGGAGGGGATTCACATCGACCCCCTATGCGCAATTACCAGGCTCAATCCTCCAGGTCCCGTGGTGTTTCTAGGAGGCGTGGCGGCCGAGCACCCTCGTCTTCCTATAGTGTTCCGGTCAGCAAATTTGCTAGGCATAGATTTGATGTATAGTGGTTAGTTGAGTGCAGACTCTTTGTATGCCGTGCATGAATAAACTTGCATTGTGTTAGCTTTGTTTTTATAATTTATCGCATCAATGCTTTGTTATCGTATCGACATTTTGCCTATGCCCCCTATCCTAGCCCCTTTCGCATTTTGCGGCATGTTTAGTGGTCGTGGGTGCGAGATCCGGGGGGTACAGCGTAGTGTTAGGTGTGAGCAGGGAAGATACCGTAGGGGTGAGATGATTTTGGCATGGAGACTTTAGTCTTAAAGGTGCCAGAGAATCAATACTTTGTATGAATCCTTTTTGGCACGGAGGCTAGACCTTCAAGATGCCGGGAAAGTTATCCCTTCGCTACGTAGGTTAGCCAGGCCTTAAAGATGACGAAGGATCATATGCCCGTCCGGCACAGAGGCAATGCCTTCAAGATGCCGGGGCGGTCTTTGCCTCTCTGCCATGCAGGTTAGCTAGACCTTAAAGATGACGGAGGGATATATGCCTGTCTAGCACGGAGGCTTAAACCTTCAAGATTCTGGAGCGGTCTTTGCCTCTCCGTCACATAGGTCAGTCAGGCCTCAAAGATGGCGGAGGGATATACTTCTCCAGCATGGAGGCACTGCCTTCAAGATGCCGAAGGGTTTTACCCCTTCAGCACGGAGGTAGTGCCTTCAAGATGCCGGAGGGTCTTCATAGACTCTGTGTGGATTTGTTTTTGCGGGGTAGGTGTTTTCTGGGAGGTGATACCTCTAGGTAAGGTGGTTATTTGTGGGTGGGTAATCTATGGTTTTATTTTTTTTGACCTTTGGAGAGGGTGGAGTCTGGGGGCCCTACACATAGTATTTGCGGATGGTCTCCGTGTTCCGACTATATGGTAGGGAGGTTCCTTCTAAGCGGCCAGGCGGTAGGAGTGGGGTCTGTTAGACCTGAGGACCAGGTATGGGCCTTCCTATTTGTTCTGCAGTTTTCCCAGAGCCAGGGCACGTCGAAGTACTAGGTTGCCGGGTTTGAAGTTTCGTGGCGCAACCTTAGGATCATACCAGGCCTTTGTTTTCGCGATGTAGTGATCGAGGTTTTGGATGGCACGAAGCAACATTCGTTCGGTCAGATTGAAGGAGCATTCTCTTTCTACGGTAGTTTGTGGGAGTTGTACCCGGAGTGAGCATCCTTTGACCTCAATGGGGTCATGGCTTCGTCGCCATATAGGAGGCGGAAAGGGGTGAACCCTGTGGCTCATGTGACAGTGGTGCGGAGGGACCATAAAACCTTATAGAGTTCCTCGACCCGCAGGCCTCGGGCTGTGCCGATGTAGGATCGAATATGCAAAAAGTACTCAATCATAGGGGGGATGAATGATTGCAGAAACCAAATTCAAAGATTAACTCACCCAAATTGAAACTCGATTTAAACTCGGTATTCCACTCGAAACAGATTGTAAACGCTCTAGTAAAAATAATGTACATAAAGATCTGCTGGTCGGATTGCTCACAAATTTGGTCAGAAGAAACTAGATTCAAATACACAACTAACCCAACAAGTATCGAGTAAATCGGATATGTGGATCAAAAGTTATTCCTAGTCGAAGCAGACTGTATCAACCAGTATCGAGTAGATCAAAACTTAGTCGAGTTGACAAAAAGCTACTCGAGAATAAACCAAATCCACTCGATTTTTCTCAGATCAAACATTAGATATTCTAGCAAGGTTTTGGATGGATTAAAACAAGATGAAACTTCTTAGACACATGAAATTAGCTGAAAACCAAAACCAAGCATGCAAAATATAAAACAGAGAGAAAACTCCGAATCAGCAACTCATCAACTTACGAAACTTGATTTTTATCGCATAGATGAGTTTAAAAGATGTCTCTCCAAAGCATCCAACATGGATTTCCATAAAACCCGAAAACAACTCTCTCTTGAGTTTCTCTATCTCTCTGTTGTGTTCTACCGCCCAATTCTGCGTTCTGTTGTACTCTACTCAATACAACAGACCTCTCTATTTATAGGGTAGCCATATGCAAAAACTTGACTGAATCGAACTATAACTCCCTGTCGTATTCAATCTGGTCTCTATCCTCCTCTAATCACAAGAGGACAAACAATTTCCGCTAATTAAGCTAATTAGCCAACAACTCTTACGTAATCATGCATGCACATCCCATGCATACATACATATACGTAACCAACTCAGAGTCCGTCTTCGACACTAACTCTTGTCTCAAGTCCAGCTACCACACGACTCCCTCGTGCTTGCTCTGACTTGAACACGAATTAGTCTTCACGTTCTCTCATGATCAGATCGCCTTCGGTGTCCATCGCGAAGCCTTGTCTCCATATGCATTGTTTTCTCAGCTCGAACATCCCGCATGACATCCTCGATCACCACGACCTCAGTTCCTCCTGAACCTAGTCGCCGAACCTCAGTTCCTCCCTGAACTTAGTTCATTGATCCGTCATCGACCACGTTCACATTCGAGCAATACCTGCACATGAATCAAACAACAATCAAGTACGAGCACAAGTCCTTCCTGACTTGACCCAAGATTAGTTAACGCAACACCATGCAAACTCCAAACAAAACTAACATGCTAACATAAGCATACCCAACTAATGATAACGCATCAAACCAACTATGCTATCCAAGCATATTTTAGCAACTCATGAACATCAACCGAATGTAATTATGCTAAATTACTTTGCTATACCAATTTCAACAATCAAATTAATTTTTCATCACATGATCTCACAATCTCCCCCTTAATGAAAATATTGGCAACCCTCATGTGAACATTGGCAACCTTTTAACAAACAAGATTTGATTTTAAAATCAAATGCAAAGTGAAATTAAAAGATCAAAAAAATCCTTTGAAAAAATCTCTCCCTCTTTGAAACAAAAAATCCTTTGCAGCAAAAAGGAAAATTTGCAACTTTCTCTCCCCCTTTGGCAATGATTTCATCAAAATTTAGAAAGAGAAAATTAAATCTTGTCATTTCAATCATTTCAATGAGCATCAGAATTCATCCACATATATAATAAATACTCGACAAAGCCACACTATCAACAATACTTGCACCAACATGTCTACACATGTAAAAATATAGTTTGAGCACAACTTATCAAGTATAATTAATGATTTATTTGCAAGGCATGGTCTCTCAATCTCAATCACTCGAATCCTCAATTTATATGCTATCAAAAACGTGAATATCAAAAGTGTTTCATTGTTTTGATTAAAAAGACATATAACAAGATGCCAATTTTGATATCAAGAACTTCTCATATTCTTTTGCAAGGAATTATATGCACCATCAGCCTTATTCTATCAAACCATACCAAGCCTATGTCAAAAGCTTAAGATAATGATTTTGGTCATACACGACTTCTTCCAAATTCATATCAAAGTATATACTTCCTTGATCTCTTATCTATCAACTATTATACAACATTTTTTCATTTCTTTGATTCTTTCATATATAGCATTTTTATCAAAGATCAAGAGAGTTTAACCATGACTAAATTTAATTCAAGTTGTCATTCGATTTAAAAACTCACGACAAAAACTACACATTTACACATGTAGATATGAAGTGCAAAAACTCCTATGTAGCATAAGCACTGGCTTCAAAAGACATATATGTACCAGATATGATGCTCATCATATTTCATTATTTTCTCATTTTTATAAACTTCGACAAGTTCCAGGATATAAAAACTCCCCCTCTAAATAACACCATAGGATGAATAACACCAAGTTCTCCCCAAAGAAAAGTAAACTGAGAAGAATCCAAAGGTTTTGTGAAAATATCTGCCAATTGGTGTTCAATATTCACATGGAGAAGTTTTTTAATATTTTCTTTTTCAACATTGTCTCTAAGAAAATGAAATCTTATATTAATGTGTTTAGTCCAAAAATGTTGCACAGATTTTTAGCAATACTTATAGCACTAGTGTTATCACAGAAAAGTGGAACACTCTCTAAATTAACCCTATAATCTTTAAATGTAGCAACTATCTAAAGAATTTGTGAACAACAACTAGCAGTAGTTAATATTCAGATTCAGTAGTAGATTATGCAACAGAGGACTGTTTCCTAGATAACCATACAACAAGAGAATTACCCAAGAAATGACATGTACAAGATGTACTTTTTCTATCAATTCTGTACCTCCAAAATCAACATCGAAAAAAGCTCTTAAGCTAATAGATGAAAAAGCAGAAGCCAAATGCCAAAATCTTAAGTTCCATGAAGATACCTTATAATCCGTTTGATAGCTTGTCGATGTGAAGCGCGTGGGGAAGCTTGAAATCGTGCACACAAGCATACAACAAATTGTATGTCTGGTCTTGAAGTAGTGAGATACAGAAGTGATCTAATCATACTTCTATATTCTTTTTGATCAACTGGCTCACCATCTTCATCAGGATCAAGTGTCGTTGTTGCTCCAATAGGTGTCATGATCGGCTTGCTGTTTTTCATATCAAAACGTCGTAGCAGGTCTTGTGTATACTTACTTTGATGAACAAAAGTACATTCTTTGGTTTGTTTGACTTGAAATCCCAAAAAGTATGTTAGTTTACCCATCATACTCATCTCAAATTCCCTACTCATCGTTTCTGAAAACTGGGACACTAAAGCATGAGAAGAACAACCAAAGATGATATCATCTACATAAATCTAAACAAATAGTTGATCATTACCATGCTTGAGCACAAACGTCTTGTCTACTTTTCCCATTTCAAAACCATTTTCAAGCAAGAATGTTTTAAACCTATCATACCACGCTCTAGGGGCTTGTTTTAAATCATACAAAGCTTTCGACAACTTGTATACATAATCTAGATATTTAGGATTTTCAAAACCAGGTGGTTGCTTAACATAAATCTCTTCGTTTATATAGCCATTCAGAAAAGCACTTTTGACATCGATTTGATATAATCTAAAGCCTTTAGATGCGGCAAAAGCTAAAAGAATTCTAATAGCTTCTAGTCTAGCAGCCAGAGCAAAAGTTTCCTCAAAATCTAACCCTTCTACATATGTAAAACCTTGAGTTACAAGTCTAGCTTTGTTTCTAATAACAACACCATCCTCACTTTGTTTATTTTTGAAAACCCATTTAGTACTAATATGTATATGACCCAGAGGAGGTGCGACAAGCTTCCATACTTTGTTGTGATCAAAATTTTCAAGTTCCTCATGTATGGTATTGATCCAAGATTCATCAGTTAATGCATGTGAAACATCTTTGGGTTCAAAAGAAGCAACAAAAGCTGAGTGAGCATGAGAATTAGAATCAATAAACCTAGATCGTGTGACTCGCTCATGCAAATCTCCAATCATCTAATCAGGTGGATGACTCCGCTAAATGTGCAAAGGAGTTGTCACTCGAGAAGCAATCTCTTCTTCTCCTTCAACACGCACAGATGATGTAGTAGTTTGAGGATGTCCAACTATATCTGAAGTGATCGAATGTGTCAAGGGATCTACAGTTGGTTGTATCATTGGAATTAAAATCTCATCCTCATCACCTCATCATCATCCACAAAAATGCTCTCGAGCTCCCCTGAATATGTGTACCTGTACCTGCATTACTTGATCTAGTTCCAGGACTAGTCTCGTCAAAAGTAACTTCACAGGTTTCAACAATTTTGTTAGTCTCCAAAACAAGCACTCGATATCCACGAGTTTGAGCAAGATATCCAAGAAAAATACCATTTATTGATCTGGACTCAAATTTATCCAAATTTCCAGATTTCAGCACAAAGCACTTGCAGCCAAAAACTCGAAAGTGAGATACACTAGGCCTATGTCCAAACCGAAGCTCATATGAAGTTTTACGCAATTTAGGTATCAAAGAAAACACGGTTTGAAACATAACAAGCAGTAGATATAACTTCAGCCCAAAATTTTCTAGGAGTAGAAAATTCATCTAACATGGTCCTAGACATCTCGATTAGAGTTCTATTCTTTCTTTCAACTACACCATTTTGTTGAGGAACTCTAGGTGATGAAAATTGATGTTCAATACCTTTCTCAGCAAAAAAGAGATCAAAAGATGAATTCTTAAATTTTGTTCCATTATCACTTCTAATTGCTCTAAAAGATCTTGGGAGATTAATAGATAATCTAAGAACTAAACTTTTAAAATAACCAAAAGCTTCATCCTTAGATGCCACAAAGTAAACCCAAGAATATCTAGAGAAGTCATCAACAATAACAAGCACATATCATTTATCTCCAAAAGATTGTACTGTAGAAGGACAACCAGTATTAAGGTGTAAAAGTTGACCGAGTGCATTTGACATAACCATGGTAAAAGGTGGATGTGAACCTGATTGCATTTTACCATATCTACAAGAAGAGCAAACTAACTCACTATCATCCTTAAGCTTAGGCAAGCCACAAATAAGATCTAAATCACTAACTTGAGTGAGATGATCTATACCAACATGACCAAGTCTACGATGCCAAAAGAACAAATCTTTAGAAACATTAACAACAAGACATCTAAACTTAGAAGAAGGTGATGCATTAAAATCAGCCTTAAAAACTCTTCCAAAACATGTGATTCTAAAAACCAGATCACCTGAAATATCTAATACTTTACATTTATTTTTCTTAAATCGCACCTCAAGATCTTCATCAATCATTTGTGAGACAGAAAGCAAGTTAAATTTCAAGTTCTCGGCTAAAGCAATATCCTTGAACATAAACTTGTCATTTACTTGCACTGTACCTTTTGCAACAACTGAGGTAGTGAAAGTATCTCCAAAAATAACACTTTCAGCACGAGATGCACATACAAGGGAGAAGAACCAATTTTTATCACCAGACATAAGGCGGGAGCATTTGGAATTGACTAGCCAAATGTTCTCCTTCCTCGCACGAGAAACCTACAAGAAAACAGAAGATGTCGAGGCCTCACTACTGGGGTTAGATAATAAAGCTTTTAGGAATCTAGTACCGAGTCACTCGACCAACAACACGAGTAGTCAAAATACGAGTAGCCTGAGTAGACTTGACTTGAGAAGCTCGAGTAGGTTCAACTCGAGTTACACGAGTAGTAAAGGGTGATGTTTGTTTCACTTGAGGCACAAAATGAGGTGCCATAACCTCACGAGGGATAAAACGTGCCTTTCGCAAATTAGACCACGCCTTAGACTTTTCTTTCTTTTGTTGTTTAGCTAGTCTAAAACAAAAATCTACTAAATATCCATCTCTACCACAATGAGTGCAAGTGTACTTAACCCGATGTATGAATTTTGAAGAAGCAACATTTATATTCATTGTAGAGGATAAAAATCCAGCAGACTTAAAAACAATAGTGGTGTATTTGCCACAGCCAAGACTTCTAACAATAGTGGTGTATTTGTATTAGAATGAGCATAAGGTTCAAAACTTAAACCTTGTTTATATGTACTTGACTTAGATAAATCTAAAATCAGATTCAGATTTTTTTTCCCTTAGAAAAATGTTCTAAAGTTTCTTTCAAGTAATCAACCTGTTTAGAAAGAGCTAGACACTTATCACAAGCAACATTCATGGGTTTCTTTGTTTATGACAGTTAGAACATGAAATAGCCTCATGAGTAATCATGTCATTAGCTATTTGAGAAACTCCAGTATTAGAATCATGCAACTTCAATTCAAGAATTGAGCAATTAGAAAAGAAAATTGAATCATGCAAATCAGATGTTGAACAACTTGCATTTTTAATATGTTTGCAATTTAATACAACAAGTTTATCATTTTTCTCAATTTCTTCTCTAAGTTTCTCAATACTAGAAGCATGAATATCTCTAAGAGAAGTGAGCTCAGAATAAACTAAGTCACATGACTTACAAGTATCATCATCAGGAATTAAAATCTTAAGTCTTACAATTTTAGAATTAAGCGATTCAATTAAAACATCATGTTTCTTAATTTTCTTGTTACATTTCTCTAAGAGTGTACCAAGACGAATAACAGCATTAGATAAATCATCATAAGTAGGTAATACCCCGTTACCATCGCTGTCAAGTTCATCCTCGATTGAGCTTTCTTTGTTGCTTGCCATGAGACACAATCTAGTCAAGGCATGCATCGTCTTTTCATTGGATTGTTGTGTCATCCTCGCTGCTCTCTGAATCAACATAACTCAAGTTGACTTGTTCGAGCGCTGAAAGAACTCGATGCACAACCTTACAGTTGAGAAATCTCTTTTTCTTCTTGTCATTGAATGATTGCTTCTTTTTCTCCTTCTCCTCTTTCAATGCTTTATCTATAAGCTTAGGACAATTGAAACGAATGCGGTTGAGATCACCACATTCATAGCATCTTTGAGGTCGTCCACTTCCTCTCTTCCTCATACGCACATTCTGCAATGCTTTAGAGAACCGAGTAGGAAGTAGTGCTAAATCTTCTTTAGGAATCAACTCAAGCTGATCATCGGTTAGTGAAGATATAGAAGATAATGAAAAATTTGAAGAAGAATATTCAATATGAGACAAGCTGGGTTGAGAGACCAAAGCAATTGATTTATCAACGTTCTTCCTAGCAAAAACATCTAGCTCATGAGTTTTCAATTTAGAATAAAGTACATCTAATGTAAGTGAACTCATGACAATAGATTTTCTAATAGATGTAACTTTCATCTCCCACACTGACATATTTAAAGCTCCTAATAATTAATGTGCATTCTTAGCATCAGTATATGTAATATTAACAGCGTGCAAATTACTAAGAATTTTATTAAACCAAGCAAAGAAATCATCTAGTGACTCACCAGGCTTCATCTCCAAATGCATGTAATCTTTATTAAATAAATCTTGATGTACCTCTTTAATAGTATTTGAACCTTCATAATAATCACAGAGTGCTGTTCATACCTCGTACGTCTATTTCAGATGTATTACTCGATCGAATTCGCTCCTTCCCAAGACTTGGATGATCAGGTTCCTTGTCCTACTGTTCATCTCGACATGAGACATCTTCTGTGCCGTCACTTCATTATTCTCAAGGACCACATATGGCTTGTAGACCTTTTCCCAGATTACAAAGCCCTATGCTTGAATATAGGTCTCCATCTTTGCCTTCGAGAACTGAAAATCAACTCCATCGAAAGCACAAGGTTTTATGGAATACCTATCTAAATCCATGTTTCTAATTACCGATTAAGATCAATTAGAAAGAATTAAGACTCTGATACCAATTGTAGGATCAAATATGCGCAAAATACCCAATCAGAGGGGGGTGAATGATTGCGGAAACTAAATTCAAAGATTAACTCACCCAAATTGAAACTCGATTTAAACTCGGTATTCCACTCAAAATAGATTGTACTTGCTCTAGTAAAAACGATGTACAGACAGATCTGCTGGTCGGATTGCTCTTAAATTTGGTCAGCAGACACTAGAATCAAATAAGAAACTAACCCAACAAATATTGAGTAAATCGGATATGTAGATCAAAAGTTATTCTTGGTCGAAAAAGACTGTGTCAACCAGTATCGAGTAGATCAAAACTTAGTCGAGTTGACAAAAAGCTACTCGAGAACAAACCAAATCCACTCGAAATTTTCTCAGATTAAACACTAGATATTGTAGCAAGGTTCTGGATGGATTAAACCAAGATGAAACTTCATAGACACATAAAATTAACTGAAGACCAAAACCGAGCATCCAGAATATATAACAGAGAGAAAATTCTGAATCAACAACTCATCAACTTACAAAACTTGATTTTATTGCATAGATGAGTTTAAAAAATGGCTCTCCAAAGCATCCAACAAGGATTTCTACAAAATCCAAAAACAACTCTCTCTCATGTTTCTCTGTCTCTCTGCTGCATTCTACTGCCCTATTCTGCGCTCTGTTGTACTCTACCCAATACAACAGATCTCTCTATTTTTAGGGTAGCCACACACACAAACTTGACTGAATCAAACTACAACTACCTGTCATTTTCAATCTGGTCTCTATCCTCCTCTAATCACAAGAGGACAAACAATTTTTGCTAATTAAGCTAATTAACCAACAACTCCTACGTAATCATGCATGCACATCCCATGCATACATGCATATACGTAACCAACTCAGAATCCGTCTCCGACACTAACTCTTGTCTCAAGTCTAGCCACCACACAACTCCCTCGTGCCTGCTACAACTTGAACACGAATTAGTCTTCATGCCCTCTCACGATCAGATCGCCTCATGTGTCCATCACGAGGCCTTATCTCCATATGCATTGTTTTCTCAGCTCAAACATCCCGCATGACATCCTCGATCACTCCACCTCAGTTCCTCCTGAACCTAGTCGCCGAACCTCAGTTCTTACCTGAACTTAGTTTGTCGATCCGTTAGCGACCACATTCGCAATCGAGCAACACCTGCACATGAATCAAACAACAATCGAGTACGAGTACAAGTCCTCTCTGACTTGACTCAAGATCAATTCACGCAACACCATGCAAACTCCAAACAAAACCAACATGCTAATATAAACGTACCTAACTATGATAACGCATCAAACCAACTATGCTATCCAACCATATCTTAGCAACTCATGAACATCAACCAAATGTCATTATGCTAAATTATTTTGCTCTGCCAATTTCATCAATCAAACCAATTTTTCATCACATGATCTCACGCCGACGAGTCGGTGGTTGAAGATAGAGAGAATGTTACCATTGGCCCGTTTGATAGCCCTGTTGGATTGAGGATGTCAAACTGCAGTGAAGCATAATTCGATAGCGAGGTCGTCGCAGAATTGTTTGAAAGGCCCAGAGTCGAATTGGGTGCCGTTATCGACCGTGAGCTATCGTGGGACGCTGAAGTGGCAGATTATGTTTTTCCAGGAGAATTTTCGGACATTCTTCGATGTGGCCATTGTGAGGGGTTCAGCCTCGATACATTTGGAGTAGTATGCTCCAATGCTACCACCGCATACTAAAGGTTGCCTTTGGCATGGGGGAATGGACCGATTAGGTCCATGCCCTAATGAGCTAGGGGCCAAACGGGAGCGATTGGCTGTTGGGGAGCTGGTGGCTTCGTCGTCCCATCCATTGGCATCCTTGGCAGGTGTGGATGAGGTCTTCTGCATTGGACATGATTGTAGGCCAGTGGAGTCCCTAGCTGAGGGCTTTGCCGGCTAGGGCATGAGGCACCAAATGTATCTCCCGGATGAGGTTAGCCCCTTCTTGTCTGGTGATGCATCGAAAGAGGGGAGCGTAGACACATGTTTTGTAAAGGGCGCCTACTGAGACAGTAGCCCCTGGCGCGATGCTGAATGTGGCGGAGCGTAATTGGGTCATCCGGCTCTTTTGTTCCATGGAGGAAGGATAACAGGGAGCTCTCCAATCGGTAGTTTCGATGAGGAGGATGGTGGCGGTTGTCTCATCAAGAGTTTTAGCAACCGACTAGTGTAGAGTCTCAAGGAAGATGCCCAACGATGGGTCTTTGCTCATGGCGGCAACTTTTGCCAGGGCGTTTGCCTAGCCTTTGTTTGTTCGTGGTATGTTGCGTATTGATATGTCGCGAAAGTGTGCTTCAGATTTGCGAATGGCTTTGAGGTATCTTGCCATGTCCGGGTGTCAAACTTGGAAGCTTTTGTCGATGTGGCTGGTGACAATTTGAAAATCGGTCCGGATGATGACTCTAGTTACCCCCAATGCTCAGGCCTTTCGGAGGCCTAAGAGGATAGCTTCGTACTCGGCTATGTTATCAGTTGTCTTGAAATCCAGACAAGTAGCGAACTATACTTGCTGTCCTGTGGGGAAGATGAGAACCGCGCCAGCTTCGACGCCCTTGGGGCCATATGCTCCGTCGGTGTAGATAGTCCAGATGTCTTGGGGAGGGGTTGTGGTGGGTTCGGCGGGCGCTGGAGTCCATTCGGCGATGAAGGCTCCCAAGATTTGGGATTTGATAGTGGTGCGGGCCAAAAACCTTACCACAAAGGGGGCTAGCTCTACAGCCCATTTGCCAATGCGTCCCGTCGCCTCCCGGTTGCGAAACATGTTGCCAAGTGGTTACGTGGTTGGGAGAGTGATGTCGTAGGCAAGGAAGTAGTGCCGGAGTTTGTGTGAGGCCATCAACAGGGCATATGTTATTTTTTCGAGCTCAATGTGGCACGTCTTGGCTAAGGCCTCCGAGACATAGTATATGGCCTTCTGAGCAGAGTGATTGTCACTCTTCTCCTCCCGTACCGGAGGCTATCAAATGCCTACAGCCTAGAGGCTATCAAATGTTTCTTGTAGGTCGGCAACGTGGTTGGTTTCGAGTCAGCTTTTTACTACATTATCGTCCACGTAGGCTTTGACATTACGGCCCAGTTGCTGTTGCAGTACCTTGTGCACTAGGTGAGAGAAGGTGGCCCCAGTATTTCGAAGACCAAAAGGCATCCGGACGTAGCAATATACCCCAAAGGGCGTAATGAAGCTGGTATTGCTCTCATCCTTTATCGCCATCCACACCTGGTGGTACCCGGAGTAGGCGTCTAGGAAGCTTAACAGTTCGCAGCCGATGGTGGAATCTACTAGTTGGTCGATACGAGGAAAGGGGTATGGGTCCTGAGGGAACAATTTGTTTGGCGATGTGAAATCAATGCACATACACCACTTACCGTTGTGTGTTTTGACCAGGACGGAAGAGCCAATCGGAGTGGATTACCTCTTGGATAACACTGACCTTCAGTAGCTTATGGACCTCCTCTTTTGCGGTCTCTACCTGCTCTGGGGAGAGTTTGCGAAGCCCTTGGCATAGGGGATAGGCCTTCAGGTTGACCTGGAGAGAGTGTTCAGTAATGCAGCGTTTGACTCCTGGGAGGTCCTGCAGTGACCACGCGAATGTGTCGAGGTTACCCTATAGGGACGGCCAGAAGCTGGGCTTCCTGCTCAGTGGTGAGGTCTGCCCCTATTTGGAAGGCTCGGTCGGGTTGGTTTGGGTGTATAGGGACACGCTTTATGTCTCCCTCTGGTTGTGGCCTCAGAGGGCCTTGGTGCTCGGGATAGGCCGATGGAGGGTCCTTGGAGGCCTCCTAGGTTACTGCATGGATGTGGTGACCGGGGTGTGGAGCAAGGTGCCTGTACTCGATGCGCCTAGCCATGTCTTGGTCACCGTGGATGGCTATCAGTCCCTGGCGTACGGGCATTTTCAAGAGTAGGTAACTGTGATTGGGTATGGCTCCGAATTTGTTCAGGGTTCCTCGTCCCAGAATGGCATTGTAGGCGTAAGGCACGTCCACAACGTCGAAGGTAATTACTTCTGTCCGTGCTACAGAGCCTTCGCCGGAGATGATTCAGAGTTCTATCTAGCCTAGGGAGTCGAGGGGGGGCCCATTGAACCCCTGGAGGGGTCAGTGGCCTAGCGAGAGCCAGCTCCACGGGATTCGGAGCTGGTCGAAGGCATGTATGAATAGGAGGTCCTCCGAGCTACCTATGTCGACCAATATTCTCCAGACCTCGACTTCAACGATGTTGGCTGAGATGACCAGGGCATCGGAGTGGGGAAATTTCACCCCCTCGGAGTCACCGATGGTGAATGTAACAAGGGCATCGATCCATTCGGCGGCCTGTCGACAGATGCTGGTTGATCTGATGTGGTACATCCCGCATGCGTAGTCTCCCGCTGCCGTTTTGATGCACAACTAGAGCTCCCTCTGCCGGTTATAGCGAGGATGATCTGTGTGCTCTGTGCCCCCTCGTCGTTGTATCGCTATGCGGATGATCGGGGCGGAGAAGGTAGGGCCAACTACGGAGAGTTCTGCAAGACCAAATGATCAACCTATCAGCTGTCCAGTAGCCTATGATCTTCGGACCGCTCCTTGGTGGCCCCCTCAGTTGAGGCGAAGGCTGCCTGCCTCTCGAGGTATTCTTCTCAGAAGGTAGTGAGGATCTGGCAGTTGTTGGTGTTGTGTCCCCGTCCCGTGCCATGTAGAGTGCACCAGGATTCCTCCTCGGAACACTTGTTCGGAGCGCGGCCTCACTCTGGGATGCCTTCAGGGCGTCCTCGGCCGCGTCCCCTGGGGTGGTTTTGGTTTGGAGCCCGGCGACTAGGGCTGATGTTGTTGATGTTTCAGTGTTGCCACCCCCCCCCCTCCTCGAAGCCCTTCTTCACCGGGGGAGCGGGGGCGTGTGATGGTCTCGCTTGCAAGTCTGACTTCTCGAGGTTGACACGGGAAGTCTTGGTAGCTCGTGAGCGTCTACGGCGGAGTTTTTCCTCCTCCGCACGCGTATATTCCTTGAATTTGCTCAAGAGGATTTCCACCATGCATATGGGACATCGGTTTAGCCCATCATATAGGGGCCTTCGGCCAGGTCCTAGGTCACGGCATCGATGACCGAAGAGTCCGATATGCCCCTAATCTGGGCCTTAGTCTGGGAGAACTTTCGGAAGTAATACCGGAGGGCTTCGCCCGACTCTTGTCTTATAGTTTATAGGCTTTTGGAGGTTACTGGCTCGACAAAGGTGCCCTAGAAGTTGCTGCAGAATAGGTCTCAGAGTTGTGGCCAAACGTGAATAGTTCCAGGGTCCAGTGCACAGAACCAGCGTATGGCCACAACTTCCAAGGTGAGAGGAAAGCATTTAGCCATGGTGGCCGGTCCGCCTCCGCTAGCTTCTATGGCAAGGGCGTAGGACTGGACGAACTCATCAGGGTCTGAATCGCACCTGAACTTAGGTAGCTTTGGGGTCCAAAAGCCCTCCGGGAAGGGCGTCCTCTGCAGGTCGACCTGCGGGGGAGAGTCGCAGCCTTGTAGGGGATCCTCACGACGTTGGCTCCGGGGCTCCGGAGGCTGAACGTGCGTGGCCCTGGCGTTAAAGGGTTCATTGGCCCATAGAGCTTGTACCGGAACAGCGTCGATCATCATGGTGGCGGCGGTGGTCGTGCGGGTAGCCTGCTGCTCGACCTATAGGGCCGTTTGTAGTTCCTCCATACAGGTCAGAGTGCTGCCAGGCATGATCGACGCTCGGGTGGAATGGTGTTTTCGGCGATGGCATCGGTCGCGGCCCCTAGGGGTGCAGCGGGGACCTCGCCCTGCTACTACTGTTGCTGTCGGGTTTCCGGGATAGGGAGCCCATAGGTGCTGACCGCAGCTATGGTCATGACTGGATCGGTGGTGGTTGTAAGGCCCTCATTCCCCCCAGTTGGGGGGTCATCGTCGGCATGGCCTATGCCTGGACTGTCGTACAGGTGTGACCAAGGGGTCAGTTGCCGTCGTCGTGGCCTTGGTGGTCTTCTTCTTGGGTGGCATCTTACCTCGCTTAGCACTTCTGTGTTCAAGATCCCCACAGACGGCGCCACTGTTAGAACAAGAGATCGTCCTGCCCCATCAAGTACGACGAGAGTTTCTTCTAAGGAGGAGACTCAAGCTTGGAGACGAAGTTCAAGAGTAAGAAACACCACAAATGTATTGATAGTAAAAATATGGATCGGACTAGGGGAAGTATCACAGGAAGACTTATGATTGTGCTCCAGCATGCTATGTTGAGTGTGCTCTCTTGCTCAGATGACCATGGCCCCTTATTTATAGGGTTGGGTGTAGTTTAGCATACAAGTTACCTCTATGTGCAAAATATCCAAGATCTGGCCAAGTTACATGACCTTATCCTGGATAACTACTTTTTACCCTACATAGAAGATAAATATCTATCATGGTAACAATTGGGGTGCCTGTACCCAGAGGGGTGAGCCTGTTGCCAATTGCAGCCCGACGCCGTGATGTCAAGGGTGTCAGGATAACCTCCATTGTACTGGAGTGTCAGGATGACACCCACTAGCCTAGGTAATTAATGCCGGTCACTTCCTTGCAAGCAAAGGATGACCAGCATTCCTCTCATGGCAAATCTTTCTTGAGGCCCGATGGCTTACCCCGTAGCCTTTGGGAAACCTACCCTTGCCTCGGAGACGGGGGCTTTGGGGAGAGGCATGGCTCCAGGAAATGGAGGTTTCGGGAGGCATGGCTTCGAGAGGTGGTTACTCCGAAGTCTGGAAGTCAGAAAGCGGCCTTTGGGAGGCGTAGGCCCATGGGCATGAGCTAGCCTTAGCTAAGAGGCCGTCGGGGGTCCTTAACAACAACCCCAACAAAAAGCATTCAAATACCTGAAAGAAAAAACAAATGAGTTAATAAATTAGCAGACATAACCCTGACATCAAGAATGATTACTTTCATTTTGAACTGGATAACACAGTAGGAAGGAATGGGCTATGAAGCAAATTTAAATTCCAAAAAAATATTTCATGATATATGTGAATGAAGATCTTTTTCACCTTAGCAGAGTGAATTGCAGACATCCTCCTTGGTCACATTCAGGGCGCGCAGCAAGATGGCCTTCTTCTCGGCCTTGTTGCCTTGTTCTCGGCCTTCTTCGGATCCAGCTCTTATTTCTTGGCCTTGAGCGTTGGCAGCACCGGCCTCCTTGTCGCCTCCTTTGCCGCCACATTGGCCACGTTGCAAATGAACAACATCTCAATCTTCGGGTATCTCGGCTGATTCTCCGACCGAAGTACGGGGAAGTTAAGTTGGCAGCTAGAACATGACCTCTGTGAATCACCATCTTGGTCCATGTTCTCACCAGAATTTAGAACCAACCTACTGTTCTAATTGATTGTAGCTAAACGGTAACACTCAACTAACATTCATGACTCATTTTTTCTCAATTCTGGCCACCTGCACAGGTGGTTTTGTCTTATGTTATTATCTTCTTTCATCTTAGAAGTGAAATCAGTCCATATAGTCCAGCCTGCTTTGATTAAACCCACCTCTATGAAAAAGATTGTACAATGTTCCCCACTGCCACTATGAATTTTACAATGTTATATCACTGTAGCATGGTCCTGTTGATTCCACTGATGTGGTCCTTCGGGAAACCAAGCATGAACTCTATCTCCACCTGCTTCATAGAATCTGTTGATATATAATGGTAATGCACAAGTTTGTTTGCTGGAAACTGAACAAATGGATGAAAACTAATAAGTGACACACGACAGTTAGATGCTTCATTTGTCAATATTTAGTTATTTAAGCAAAAAAGAAAGGAGCAATATTGGGCAATTACAACTAAAACTGATTATAAAAGGTGGCTTGCGCTACTGCTATTTTCACATTTCAACAAACAGTTCAGGGGCGTGAAGATAAAAGGAGAAGAGGCTCACCGTGTATTGCCAGTTTGATGATGATAGCTTGCTTGTGCCATTGCTTCGTGCATTCCTTGCACCATGTCGTATAGCGCCATGGACTTTTTGTGGACGTTGAGGTGATAGTGGAGCCATATAGGCCACGGGAGTGGAGACGGAGGCGAGATGAAGCAGCAGGAGCCAGGAGGTGAGGCGGCAATATCAAGGCAGCACCGTGGTTCAGTTGCTCGCCGCCATGCTTCGTTCCTTTGCGTGCCAGTAGCTTATGATGCCGGCCTGCGGCGCCTTCAACATCACCACGGTGGGGGTGAGGTCATGCCTCTTTTCAGCTGCCAGCACCTTCACCTTCTTTATCAGGCTGCCGGGCTACCGGTAGCAGCCGCCTAGACAACTGCTGGCCAGGGGCTGCTTTGCCTGGCACCACATTGGAGCTGTCAACCCCATGCGCCGGCTGCAGCGCCGATATCGGTGTCGCGCGTGACGGCATGAACGATCGCCTCGCCTGCAGACGCTAAGATGAGAGCGCCTCCCAAGGAAGGAGGCCAGGGGAGGGAAGAGCAGCTCTTGGTGGTGAGCGGAATCGGAGGCGCATGGAGAGCAGAGAGACTGAGACCCCCATCGGCATGACAGTCTTGTTCCTCTCTTTGGATTGTCGCTGCCGTCGGCCCTCTCCGCGTGTTGGCAGCCGATACCGTTTGCCTCCTCGCATGCGGTGCATGAGGCGACAGCGATGGTCGAGGAGGTGGGCTACACGCACGGGCCATTCCCTTCGTGTCTCTCGCCCGCCGCTGCCTACCTCTTCCGCCTCCCCATCGCCGATGTCACTTTCTCCAGTCATCGGTCCACCGACCGCACCTACGAGGGGAGCAATCGTCAAGGAGGCAACGAGGGGAGCGCAGCGAGCAGCGGGGCGAGGCCACCGCAGAATGCAATGGCGTTGGCTGACACGGACGTCCCCAGCGTCGGCGCACAGGCGACCAGTGCGTTGGCAGTAGGGCGGAGCGGAGCGTCCGAGAGGGGCGAGGGGATAAACAGCAGCGGTGGCGGCGGTCGCGCGCGGTGGAGGTGGCGGCGGAGAAGGCTAGGGAGCCAGATCTAGCTGTCAACTGTGGGGGCGACACGGTGTGGGGCGATGCGCGGGGAAGAGTCGAGGTTGATGGGGAGGAAATTGGCGGCGGCGAAGACCGTGGAGGGCTCTGAAGCACTGGCGATGAAGGGCTCCCATGATTTGAGGCAACCGGCCATGGCGTCGCGCGTCATCTCCAGGCTTCCAGAGTGCATGCGAGAGGAGAGCGCACGGCATGTCCGAGAGCATCAGCTGAGAGCAAACCCGTGGCCGGACGATCGCCATCCGACGGGTCTCGTTTTTCTGCTGACGTGGGAACCTATAAAAAGAACATACTATTATAATTATTTGACATGCTGAAAAATGTTCATATTCTTAAGTGAAGTAACAGGGCTCTATATAACCGAATATGTTGTTATTATATAGGGGAGAAGATAAATACCGATTCCAAATGAAGATACACATGTAATATATTTTAGTGCAATTAAACACAGTAATGTTTTGTAAAATTATGTAGTGAAAGCCTTGTGACTGTTACTATGCGTTCAAATCTCACTACCTGAAATTGATTAATATTTGTTGTTTATCTTGATTTAAATGTGGTCAGAAATGCAAAGGAGAATGAAGTAAAGGGAACAACAAGTCAATTACCGCATTGTCAAAAAGATTGTCATTTTTCAATTGTAATGAAGTTTTGTTTTGGACTTCATGTTGCATGTTGCTGTCACCATGTAATTCCAATTTTTCCACAGGTTCTCTTGATCTGGAAGGCTTTAATATAATTTATAATTTAATAATTTGATATTGTAAAAAGAATACAACTGAGGTACTAATAATAAATTTTCTTCTACTCACCAAGCATAGGAGTCATTAATGTGTGGGATGTTTTCAATGATATACCAACAGCAAGCTGAAGTTCCACTTAAAAATGGTGGTCTTTTGTAGCCTTTGAACAAAGTACACCAACAAATATGATAATTATTGGTTGTCTTTTTCAACCTCTATACCAGTTCCTCATTAAATCCAGATGCTCTTGCACCCCATAGTGACATTTCAATTGTTTTCCCACTGTAAATATAAAAAGAATCTGATACTGCCTGATTAATTACTTTGTATTAAGGACACAAGGTAAATAAAAATTTATGTGTAAATGAACAACTTGTGAGTAACGTATTAAGAATTTTTTTTATTTTTTATGTTTATCTTGAGGCTGCTCTGTATGGCAGCGAGGAGGATGAAAGAGCCTTGTAAATTGGGAAAAAGACAATTAATATACAAAGTATTGGTATTAGCGAAGTTAACAATACAATAAGCACATGATTTCAGTTAGGAACGTTTTTAATTGTAAATCCTTTTCATCTGGTACTTGTCATACAAAAGACCAGCATTTGAAACAGCTTTTATCTGCCCAATAACATCTGTAACAATTAACATCTAAGGATTGTAATTGATGAGATAGTGCCTAAGAACTGGTCTTTTTTATTGACATGGTACACCAGTCCTGAAAATGGAGTTAATGTGTAGGCATATCATGGAAATGAAGCTAGTTCCGTTTTAACCGGAGTGATAAGTAACTCGTGAAACTGCTACATAGAACTGACCATGAGTAAAAACTGATTTTTTAGATATACTCCTACATTCTATGACGTTTGTCCCTGGATTTTATTTATAATCATTGCATAGCATACTTTAATTGGAAATTGTCGATGTTTTAGTAAAAATGACCATCTGTTTCCTCGTGTAATAAGATTTATGCATGGTATGTATACCTTTTCTCCAATATTTGAACCAGTCATAATAATTTTCGAGCAACCTAACAATTTACCTAAACTTGTGAAACAATAGACAAAAGAACTGAACAATTATTGCAACAGTTCATGACTCATATATCAGGACACTGGAACAGGGAGGTCATTCTTTTATTTTTGGTACAACTTTCTTTGTAGTGTATTTCAATTTTCATGCATAAACAAAAGTGTCATCTGAGATTTAAAGACAATCTTATAGGCAAAAAAAAAGGAAGCGCCAGCATAGCATAGGCAAAAAAAAAAAAGAAGGCAGAACTGCATAGTCAACTTAGCTTCTGTCATTCGTCTATGTGTATATATAACATATCTCACCATGGGACTAAATGGAATAGTGATGAATTTTCGTTCCTGAATGCGCTTTCCCAGAAAAGGATAACTCAATATAACCTAGAAAGGTAACCGTTAGAACACAAGGTAAGACATCAGGCTCTGTAACATCTGGGAATACGATTATCGTTTATTATTGAGACAACAGTGCAATATGTTATATTCTCCTCAATTTAGCAAAGCAACACGCAGAAAACTGCCGACAAGCACTTTTCCACAATTTAGCAAATTGAGACATGGATAAGTACAGATACACATTTTATTATATGAGGAGGAAAAAAGAAAACACAGTAACAAACAAAACGTGAGAAAATTGAACCAAAAACGTGTGCACAGGCTGGGCATGCAGACCTCACCGGTACATACGGTACATCTAAAGTAAAAGCTAAACTTTGGCATGTTGAAGAAAAAAGAGTTTAGTGGGCCATCATATAAAAGCATTATCGGGTCAGGACTTGTGTTGCAAAAGGACGTTTAGCCAACAAAAGAATTATACATTGCCTTTCAAGGTTTTCAACAATCCAACAAGCATATACACATGAAGTTCAGTGCAATAAACAAAATGGCCATGAAGAATGATAAAAATGGCCTCAAATTTACCTGCTCACACTCCATGAGTTTGTTTTGTGCACCATCAAAATCATAGTTCACATACAGGCATTCTAGGAATTCAGTTATGGGATCCTTGTAGCAATGCTGCTCCTGCTGAATGACTTTAATCAACTCTTTAAGCATATTCCTTCTCCTTTTATTCACAACAACTGCAGTAGCTAGGTATCTGAGAAGATGGTGTCCATTTGTTTGAATAGCATTCAAATACCTGGAAGAAAAAAAAATGAGTTAATAAATTAGCAGACATAACCCTGACATCAAAGAATGAGTACTTTCATTTTGAACTGGATAACACAGTAGGAAGGAATGGGCTATGAAGCAAACTTAGATTCCAAAAAAAAAATATTTCATGATATATGTGAATGAAGATCTTTTTCACCTTAGCAGAGTGTATTGCCAGTTTGATGATGAGAGCATGCTTATACCATTGCTTCGTGCATTCCTTGCACCATGTTGTTTAGCACCATGGAGTTTTTGTGGACGTTGAGGTGATAGTGGAGCCATATAGGCCACGGGAGTGGAGATGGAGGCAAGATGAAGCAGCAGGAGGTGAGGCGGCAATATCAAGGCAGCACTGCAGTTTAGTTGCTCGCCGCCATGCTTCGTTCCTTTGCGCGCCAGTAGCTTATGATGCTGGCCTGCGGCGCCTTCAACATCATCACGGTGGGGGCGAGGTCCTGCCTCTTTTCAACTGCCGGCACCTTCACCTTCTTTATCAGGCTGCCGGGCTACCGGTAGCAGCCACCTAGACAACTGCTGTCCAGGGGCTGCTGTGCCTGGTACCCACATTGGAGCAGTAAACCTGATGCGCCAGCTGCAGCGCCGATATCGGCGTCGCGTGTGACGGCGTGAACGGTCGCCTTGCCTGCAGACGCTAAGATGAGAGCGCCTCTGAAGGAAGGAGGCCAGGGGAGGGAAGAGCAGCTCTTGGTGGTGAGCGAAATCATAGGCGGCATGGAGAGTAGAGACACCGAGACCATACGGCACGACAGTCTTGTTCCTCTCTTTGGATTGTCGCTGCCGTTGGCCCTCTCCGCGCGTTGGTAGCCAATACCATTTGCCTCCTTGCATGCAGTGCACAAGGCGGCAGCGATGGTCGAGGAGGTGGGCTACACGCATGGGCCATTCCCTTTGTGCCTCTCGCCCGCCGCTGCCTACCTCTTCTGCCTCCCCATCGCCGATGTCACTTTCTCCCATCGTCGATCCACCGACCACGCGTACGGAGCAGGAGGGAACAGTCATCAAGGAGGCAATGAGGGGAGTGTGGCGAGCAGTGGGGCGAGGACATCGCAGTATGTGATGGTGTTGGCTGTGATGTATGCCCCCTGTGTCAGCGCGCAGGCGACCAGTGCGTTGGCAGTAGGGTGGAGTGGAGCATCCGGGAGGGGCGAGGGGATAACCAGCGGCGGTGGCAGCAGTCGCGCGTGGTGGAGGTGGCGGCGGAGAAGGCTAGGGAGCCAGATCTAGCTATCAGCTGTGGGGGCGACGCGGTGTGGGGCGATGTGCGGGGAAGAGTCGAGGTGGGTGGGGAGGAAATTGGTGGCGGCGAAGGCCGTGGAGGGCTCTAAAGCACTGGCGATGAAGGGTTTATCGACAAGGAGGAGGCGGTGAGCTTCCGTGATTTGAGGCAACCGGTCACGGCGTCGCGCGCCATCTCCAGGCTTCTAGAGCGCACATGAGGAGAGCGCACGACAGAGCGAGAGCATCGGCTAAGAGCAAACCCATGGACGATTGCCATCCGACAAGTCTCATTTTTCTGCTGACGTGGGATGACACTGTTTGAGATTTCTTATGTTGAATTAGGTTATAGAGATTATATTGTGTTATATTGAGCAGGATATATTCAGTGTTGGGAAAAAATGGATCAGTCTGAGGATAATAGTTAACGATCGCTATCAAAGGTCCCTCTGGAGATTTCAGCCTCCGGACTCCTAGCAGGAGGCCTAGCCCCCGGAGGCTGCGGACCCTTCGGGCCACCCCTCCGGTGCCCATGCAATCTTCCAAAGCCTAAAGATGCAGCCAGCCTCTAGAGATAATATCAGGGAAGAAATGACACCCCCCACAGCAGACCTAACGTGAGGTGACGGGCGATTTATGCCGGTGCAAGTGGTGCTTATCCTGACACCCTAGCGCAATGAGTGTCATCTTGACACCCCTAGCAGAGTGGTGCCAGGCCGCAATTGGCAACCGGCTCACCCCTTAGGGGGCAGGCACCACACGCTGTGATACTCCCCCGAGACCGATTCATTTTTCTACTATCAATACATTTGTTGTGTTCCTTACTCTCATATTTCGTCTCCAAGCTTGAGTCTCCTCCTTAGAAGAAACTATCGCCGTACTTGCTGGGGCAAGACAAACTCTTGCTCCAACAGTGGCGCCGTCCGTGGGGACTTGAACATAGAAGTGCTAAATAGAGGTAGGAATCCACCAGAAAAACCACCAACGCGCTAGCCGCCATTTCCACGGTTGCAACCATGCAACCATATGCACGGCTGTCTTAGCCATACCCAACCCGTGTACCCTCCAGCCCCGCTGCCGTATGGGATGGTGTTCCTCTGGTCTTAACTGGCTCAGAACCTTGGGTCGGTACGGAAACTCCAGACGGCACGGAGCCCTTCCAGCCTCTGCATGGCGAAAACCTCACTGCAACAGAAGAGGTCACGGCCGAGGTCGTAGCCAAGCAGACCGCTTTCCAGTGGTTCTGGGCAGTAGAACCCCAGAATGTTCCTGCCTAGACTTGGTCCCAAGGTATCTCCTTGGACAGCACCTGGGATGCCCCAGGTGAGCCAACACCTTCGGAGAATCTAACCACCCAGCGTCCTCCTCGGGCCCCTCCGGTGAAAGAAGGTTCTGATGAGGTGCAAGGCTCTGGAGTACGTAGACCCTGCCAGCGCCCCTGATGCAGCCCTCATGATGCCAATCGCACGTAGGGAACCCCAAGTCCACCTCGTCCAAGGAGGCATAGTCGGAGCCACTCCGGCTCCGAAACTGGTTCACCAGATGACCTCGACGGTCTCCCCAAATGAAAGGAGGCCCTAGGGAAACCACAGGCTCCGGGGCATGCGGCCCCCGGCATCGACCTCAATGTCAACCATAAGCTCCGATACCCCCTGAGGCATACGGGTGTATCCTGCACGGACCAGGGCACGGCCATAACACCAACGACTGCAAACCCTCATGACCTTCCGGGAGGAGTACCTCAGAAGACAAGCAGGATACTTGACCACAGAGGGAACCGACAAAGGATAGCATAGGGGTCAGAAGCCTGGGGCAAACTTCTGGGCAAACCCCGGCCCTCCGACCCCATTCCGTCACCACCAACTCCGCCACCGACGGTGCAATATCCCAGTGACGAGGACTGAGTCGGAGAACGCCGTCGCCAGGCTCCGGATGGATTACTTCTAGAGCCAGGCAATGGCTAAAGGCCGAAGGGGTTGAGGACCACCTCTCCCAATTAGCCTTCGGCTCCACCTCCGACACGCGTGGATTACCTCTGGAGCCGGACAACGGCTAAGGGCCGAGGGGGTCCAGGACCACCTCTCCCTACTAGCCTTCGGCTCCACCTTTGACATGCGCCATCGCCAGGCTCCGTGCGGATTACATCCGGAGCCACGCAACGGCTAAGGGCCGAGGGGATCGAGGACCACCTCTCCCGACTAGCCTTCGGCTCCACCTCCAACACGCGCCCTCGCCAGGCTCCGTGCGGATTACATCCAGAGCCGGGCAACGGTTTAGTGCCGAGGGGGTCGAGGACTACCTCTCCTGACTAGCCTTCAACTCCACCTCCGATACACACCATCGCCAGACTCTAGACAGGTTACCCTTGGATCTGGGCAACGACTAAGGGTCGAGGGGGTCCAAGACCACCTCTCCCAGCCTAGCCGTAGGCTTTGAGGCCTTCAACCCTCATAATAGAGGCCTTATTCTTGCAAAGGTACATCCACCATTCCCTATAGATAGTTTACCTAGCTGATCTATCTTTCGTACAGTACGATAAAAATATGTTGGAGGCCTCCAACCATACTGCTAGAAGTTTTTGCAACAGATACATTAGGTGGAAATGGTAAATTTAGATTACGTCCCTGTTTAGCAGTAAGCATTAGAACTTAAGTTATATCTTCACTTGACATGAGTTATAAATAGTCGTCTGACCTAGGTATATCTTATACTGCAATTAGCTGCTTATTGCCAATAGTAGACTACAAAACTTAACTAGTATATAACCATGCAAAACTCACGCCTGCAGCTACGCCGCATGCCTAGGTCACCCAGAGGGTAGATTATGCCAAGGTGTCCTGGAAGGCATTGCATAGCCTCGGTAGTGTTGAAGCCATGCCTTGGGGGACGTCCTCGGAGACGGAGATGCGGTGCTCTGAGGAATGCTATCGCAAGGAATCTTCATTGCACGACATGCCTACACACTGCGGGCATAGAAAGTCTAGGTTACCGCAAAGGCATCAAGCCTACGTTTCCTAGAAGGCATTGCATAGCCTCGATAGTGTGTAGATGCCGATTATCAAGGGACTTGGTAATATAGTTGCGACACCCCCGAAGGATTTCTTCGAGAGGTGTGACATGCCCATGCACCTGTAAGCATTGCTTGCCTAAACCTAAAGTCACCTAAAAAGGTTTTCCGGAGGGTAGGCTTTGCCCTGGTAGGCAGTGCAGCACACACACCTGCAGTAGCACAGCATGCCTAGGTCACCTAGAGGGCAGATTATGCCAGGGTGTCCTGGAAGGCATTGCATAGCCTCGGTAATATGGACGCCGCATATCAAGGGATGACCTTGAAGTGAGGATATGGTGCTCTTAGGAATGCTATCGCAAGGAATCCTCGTTGGATGATATGCTTATATACCGCGAGCGCAGCATGCCTAGGTCACCGCGAAGGCATCAAGCTTAGGTTTCCTGGAAGGTATTGCATAGCTCCGATCTTATAAATGCCACGCGCCAGGGCACACCCTTGGTGGACAGTGTTGCGGTGCACCCGGGGCATTTCCTAGGGAGCACGACAAGCCTACACACACTTGGAAGGCAAGACTGTCTAGGTTTCTTGGAAGGTATTACGTAGCTCCGATAGTGTGTAGAGCCTTCGGCATTAATACATGCCAAAAGCAATACAAAACCTCCAGCAAAAACGGAAAGACTTACAAAACCTCCAAAAAAAAGGGAGAGACCTACAAAACCTCCAGCAAAAATGAAGAGTCTTACAAAACCTCCGACAAAAATGGAGAGACCTACAAAACCTCCAGCAAAATCGGAGAGTCCTATAAAACCTCCGACAAAAACGAAGAGACTTACAAAACCTCCGGCAAAAACGGAGAAACTTACAAAACCTCCGGCAAAAACGGAGAGTCCTACAAAACCTCTGACAAAAACCGAGAGCCCTACGAAATCTTCGGCAAAAACAGAGAGTCCTGCGAAAGCTCTGGCAAAAACGGAGAGTCCTGTGAAAGCTCAGGCAAAAACGGAGAGTCTTACAAATCCTCCGGCAAAAACGGAGAAACTTATAAAACCTCCGGTATAAACGGAGACTCCTACAAAACCTGTGATAAAAACGGAGATCCCTACAAAATCCCAGCAAAAACGGAGAGTCCTGCAAAAGCTTTGGCAAAAACGGAAAGTCTTACAAAACCTCCAGGAAAAATAGAGAGACTTTTGAAAACCTCCACGAAACGGAGCATCCTACAAAAACCTCCGCTAAAAAGGAGAACCTTACCAAACCTCCGCCAAAACGGAGAAAACATCCAAAACCTCCGCAAGATGGAGAGTCTTACAAAACCTCCGCAGGACGGAGAGCCTTACAGAAACCTCCGCAAGACAGAGTCTTCAAAAAGCCCATGCAAATGGCGATGTCTTCCAAAAAACCTCTGCCAGACGGTGAGGTTCTAAAAAGACCCATCGAACAAAACCCCCCGGCATCTTGAAGGCAAACGCCTTTGTGCCAGAGAAATATGAAACCCACTGATCTCCGAGAGGCACAACCAACAGGTCAAAGGGGTATAAATCCCCCTCCCAGCAGGAATAGGTATGGTCCATGTGACTCAAACACGTATGCTAAAAGGTAAAGTCATTACCCTACAGCCTCATCTAAGGCATGGTTCATACGTCGTTTAGGAAGATCATGCTAATATTAAATAAAAGCCCACTTTGCGTGGCACAGGAAATAGTATGGAATCACCAATTGTTCATTGCAGCGGCAGCAGATTCTGGCACGCTGTCGCCTGGCTCCGGGCGGATTACCTCTAGAGCCAGGCACCAGCTAAGGGCCGAGGGGGTCGAGAACCACCTCTCCTGTTTGGCCTTCGATTTTGCCTCCCACACACCGTCACCAGGCTCTGGGCGAATTACCTCCGGAGGCAGGCAACGGCTAAGGGCCAAGGGGGTCGAGGACCACCTCTCCCGTCTGGCCTTCGGCTTCTCCGCCGATGCGCCGTCGCTAGGCTCCGAATGAATTACCTCCAGAGTCGGGCAAAGTCTAAGGGCCCGGGGGTTGAGGACCACCTTTCATGTCTGGCTTTCAGCTTTGCCTCCGACACACAGTCGCCAGGCTCTGGATAGATTACGTCCAGAGCTGGGCAGCAGCTAAGGGCTGAGGGGGGTCGAGGACCACCTCTCCCGTCTAGCCTCCGGCTTCGTCCCGGACGCACCGTCGCCATGCTCTGGACGGATTACCTCCAGAGCTGGGTAGCGGCTAAGGGCCAAGAGGTTCAAGGACCACCTCTCCCATCTAGCCTTCGGCTTCGCCTCTGTCGTGTCATCTCTAGGCTTTGGACGGACTACCTCTGGAGTCAGGCAACGACTAAGGACCGAGGGGGTCGAGCACCACCTCTTCCGTCTAGCCTTCGGCTTCGCCTCCGACACGATGTCGCTAGGCTTTAGAAGGATCACCTCCAAAGTTGGGTAGTGGCTAAGAACCTGAAGGGTCACGAACCACCTCTGGATCTTGTCCCCAAAGGTTCTAGTTGGACTTCGTTGGGTCAGAAATCTAGAACAAATTTGGAATAAGGCCCTACTAACTCTGAACCCGAGGAGTACGCGATGACCGGGAACAAGGAGGTCGCCACTGCTTCGTCCGGCCCTCCTTAGTTACCCTACGGGTCTATGACTACCAGATTCCCGAGGCCACCTCTCCCTTGGAAGGAACAAAACCAGCTATGATCTATGTGAAGGCTCGGTACTCCGGTCATTAAAAAAACTAGGAAGGGGATGAAGAAGCATGGCATGAAGGCACGAAGATATGCGGTCACTTACTCGTAGGATCCCCTTACACTTCAGTCCAAAAAGAGATACAATGGCCCCAAAAGGTCCAAATTATATTATAAAACAAATCATGCATCCGGAGGATGCGTACAAAGAAGCAAACAGTACAAAGTCCGCTACGGAGGAGATAAACCCTGAAAGAGCAAACCCTGAACGAACCCACGTATTATCCAGTTAGAATACGCCAGTGACACATCCCATCCTACCATCCTCAAACTAACGAACGTGGGGATTCCCCGATCCCACACGTAATCCCCCACTCTGACAAACTAAAATGGCGAGAAGATCCATCACCAAAAAAGTCCGAAGAATCTAAATCGGCTTCGGCACTGACCCTAGAGCACATCACCTCCACCGACGCCCCTCCGGCCTCGGGTCCCAATACTGCATAAACCAACTCCAACAAGCTCCGGAGCGTGCCTCCTCTGCTAATACGTCTTTAGTCTTTGACTTCGACTTCGACGCTGGCTACACCTCCTACCTCAGCATAACCCCAAGGTGTGTCACCACCACCAATGCACCGTCAGCCTTGAGCTTCGCTGTCAACGCCTACAATTCCTGCCGAAAAACTCCTCTAGGACAGGGAATGGCCTTCAGACATTCTTGTTACAAGCCCAGGCTGGAGTTGGTTTTCCTCTACATCCTCTCACCCCTCCAAACGTCGAGGCCAGAGAATGAGGAGGTACTGTTGGGGGAAAATAGACTAGCCTGAGGATAATGGTTGACGATCGCTATCAAAGGTCCCTTTGGAGCCTTCAGCCTCCGGACTCCCAGTAGGAGGCCTAGCCCTTAGAGGCTGCGGACACCTTCGGCCACCCCTCTAGTGCCCATGCGGCCTTTCGAAGCCTAAAGATGCAGCTAGCCTCTGGAAATAATATCAGGGAAGAAAGGACACCCGCCTGTAGCCTACCTGAAAGTGACAAAGGATTAATGCCGGTGCAAGTGGTGCTTATCCTGACCCTCTCAGCGTGATGAAAGTTGTCCTGACACCCCCGGTAGAGCGGCGCCGGGCCTCAATTGGCATCCGGCTCACCCCTTAGGGGACAGGCACTACAAGAGTTACTACGATAGATATTTATCTTCTAGTAGGGTAAAAAGTAGTTATCCAGGATAAGGCCCAGTAATTCGGCCAGGTCCTAGATATTTGTACATCGTGATAACTTGTATACTAAGCTACATACACCCTATAAATAGGGGGCCGTGGTTATCTAGGAAGAGAGAGGTCACAAGGAGAACGCTCAAGACAATACATAATACACAAAGGTTCCAAGTGCTAAACCATGTTGTGATACTCCCCCCAGACCGATCCATTTTTCTACTGTCAATACATTTGTGGTGTTCCTTCCTCTCAAACTTCGTCTCTAAGCTCGAGTCTCCTCCTTAGTACTCATCGTACTTGCTGGGGCTGGATGAACTTTTGCTCCAACATTCAGTCTACTTGATCCTAACGTTATTAAGAACTGATTTCAAGCTATGAAGAACTAGAAAATGAATTTACCTAAGCATTCTAGAAATGATTAGTGGTTGT
Source organism: Phragmites australis (assembly GCF_958298935.1). NCBI lineage: Eukaryota > Viridiplantae > Streptophyta > Magnoliopsida > Poales > Poaceae > Phragmites > Phragmites australis. The sequence continues at coordinate 14,571,974 of NC_084941.1, read as the reverse complement.
GGTTCGGTAAGTTTCTTTATTTTTTTTTTCATACATCTTATATGATTATTGTATCATCATGCCAACACTAATCCATCTATGTTTACGTTTGCTTATTTTGTAGGTTCAAATTTTTCGTTGTCTTTTGTTAGGGAATTAAGATGTTCGCTTCAATTGAGGTATTGTACTCCACCCTAACTCATATTTCATCCTGATCCACCAATGCATCAACTGGTGATCCTTGAATCCGACCACTCCAAAGTGGTTCCAGCCTTGTGAAGCTAGAAGGAGGATTGTTCTAACATTGCATTATACGTCAGGGAGGCAAAAATAGACTATGCAAGTCCTTCAAGAGATAGAGGTAGTTCAGGTAAATCATGAGAGGAATACTTCAGCGCATCTATTAGCACAATTAGCTAGAAGAATGTATATACTGTTGTCTGGTTAAGGCAAGTACCCACTAATATTGCCCAACTGGTTGAACTTGATTGTAATGTTTTTCCTTAATCAATAAAGCTTAAATTTACCCAAAAAATTGCAATGTTCAACCTTTGCATGATGCTAAGGCTTAGGTGTGGCTGTTGATTCATATAAGTGTATGGAGTCAGAGCACAGTCAGCTTTGAATTACAAGCTAAAGTAAGCTACTGTTGCTGTGTCAGACCCCACCTCTGGGTTTCTCTTTGTATCTTGTATTAATCTCTTGATCAGTACCTGATACATATTTCTCAACAGAATTAAACATCACATACATATTTTGAATGCAATAAGCGATTTAGAGACTTACATAATATATTACATCATAGAGTCAAACACAGCCTTTTCAAGAATATATTACATCATAGAGTCAAACACAGCCTTTTCAAGCTCAATAGAGTTTTACAATGCAGAGGAAACTTAATAGGTAGACCCAAGTCCAACAGACAACTTGGGTGCGGACGAAACCTTAACCTTCTACTCTTCATCACCATCAATGTAGTCATTTTTGGGACTTTATTTGAATTAGAGCAAGAGTGAGTACATTAGTTACTCAGCAAGTCCTGCCTCATGGGGATAAATAGATGCATACGGTAGAACAAGGATAATGCTATAGATCTCTAGATTGTGGCAGAAAGGCAATTTTGATGTAGGGGTTTAGTTTGCAAAGAATTTTTCGAAGTAGTTGAGAAATGCAGAGTTGAGTTAAGATTATGGGGTTATTAGCCCTGGGGAGATGTGATCCATCTCACTGGTTCTCAAGTTTTATAGTTGGCAAACACTCTGTCCTCTCTAACTCAAGACTCATATAGCCTGCTCCTCCAAAACACATGTTGCCCACACATGAAGGAGTATTTACACCATTAAGCTAATCATTAAGACCAAACCATAGCGTTGTTCATAACCGTGGACATGGTAATTTGAATAGATTTACACTCTGCAAAAGTGTACAACTTTAACTATACGATATGCACATACTCTAACCTTAGCAACTGGCAGATCTGGCATAACGAGGTCCATACCCACTATCATTGCTACAATATCCACCCATGAGACTACTGACCCAAGGCCTAGCAAAAAGATCTTGGCTCAAACATGGCCCTCAAGATAGCACCAACCGGACCTCAGGACTCCACATAGATTGCCCGAGTCTTCTCCTAGTCCTTGCTGCCCTCCAGTCTATCGGGTGGGTAGCAAGCTAAGCTAGTGAAGTCTGAGACCAAGTCCTTCCCATATAGGGCGTGTGGTTGTACGGTGGTCGCTAGGAGAGATGTCAAAATGAACATGTCCTTATACATCTGAGGTGAGTGTCTCCCAACAAGAACACCGCGTAGGTGAACCTTGCTCCCAAGGTAGCCCCAGCCTCTCGGGGTATCTTACTCAACCCCGTCAAAATAGACTTTTAAGGTTTCTTTATTAACTCACTCACACCACCAAGCACACATCACTTTCCACACATTTCAAGAAACAATGTTAACACAAGTATTGATCACGATTCAGCAATTAAGCGGAGCAATCCTAAGCTTGCTAGTAATGAAGTAATCATCCAAACAATCAATATAGTTGATATTGGGGACCTTCTAGGGTTTCAACCCAATAAAGGTAAACAATGACAAGGCACGTCTTATACAAGTTAGATCATAACAATCTCAGCATTTTTAAATTAATAGCTTAAGCACGCATAGTATTATAGTTTAAATAGGCTATGCTGGTTGTGTTTGAAAACATAAGTGCAATATGGTCAATGATGTGGGACTTGCCTTTGCATAAGTCTTCTTCCTCTCCTTCCACATAGTCTGGGTCCTCGGGTTCCTTCTCAAACACTTCTCCTTCTAATATACGCAAAGTAACATCAATAAGTGTTTGATCGAGGTAAGTCTACACAAATTCCAAATGAGGAATGGACACTAAAGAAAGCGAATCTAGTTGTTCCAGAGGGATAGGCTCTACTGCTATTTACTTCTATGTGAATCAAAAGTATGAGGTCTAAACTATTATTCTACACTACTAAGTGTACTAGGTGTTGAAAGTGCATCTAGGCCCCCTAGTGGGTTTTGGTGGTTAAATGACAAAACAATTAAAGGACTAATAAGTTTATTGAGCTTGAATAGGTTTCTACTTTTATATGACAAAGTCAAGCTCATGCCAAATGAAGTATGTAAAAGTAAAGAAATGATGAGCATAGATTAAAAAGGACAAAAGAGACAAGGATGCGATTGCAATTATATGGTCCCATTGGTTGTTTTCTTGCACAATCAAAGAAATATTGAAAGTGCATAAAGATTGATCAAGATTTCAACACTAAGAAGAAAGGTGATCAAGAGCTTAGTATTTCAAGAGCTTCGCAAATCAAGAAAGATTTAGTTGGGAGCTTGTTTAGTCACAAAATTGGTATCTTGATCAAGGAAGCTTTAGTTGAGAGCTTGTTTGGTCACAAAGTTGGTATCTTGATCAAGAACTTTGCAAATCAAGGAAGCTTTAGTTGAGAGCTTGTTTGGTCACAAAGTTGGTATCTTGATCAACAAAGAAGACAAAGTGATCAAAGGCTTAGTTGATCAAGAAGAGTTTATATGGAAGCTTTCTTGGTCACAACATTAATATGTAGAAGATATTGAAATGAAGATTAAGTTGAAGAAATAGAATACATGAGTGCATATTGATGATGAAGAGATATGTGATCAAGAGCAATGGTAAATCAAAAGGAATTGCAACGATAGGTTGCTTGGTCACATGGATGGTATTCTTAATCAAGAAACAAGAAAAGTTGATCAAGAGCTTAGCAATTTAGGAAAAGTCAACATAGAAGCTTGTTTGATCATAAGATTGATATAAAAGCAAATATTTAAGCAATGATTATGTTATTGTAGAAATAGAATTCAATGAATGCATATTGTTGATGTGGGGCTATGTGTGATTCAAGATGGCAAGATGGTGAAGGGGTGGCAAATGACTTGGTTACGACGAACCATACGAGTGGAGAAGGGCAAGCAAATGGCTTGCCGTCGAGGGACCCATGCGATGGAGAAGGAGCAAGTATTAACCTAACGTCGAGGGACCGATCAAGGTCATAAGCAGTCACATGTTGTCGAGCATCAAATCATTATTAAATCATAAGGTTTAAGGTGGCTTGGGGATGTCAAGTTGATTCTTGACCATATATGTATTTAAGAATCCCAAGTAACAAGCTTAAGGAGGAAGTGCTCAAGAAGAAGAGACAAGAAAAGGTTGCACCCTCATGAAGTGAAATTGAAAAGAAGTGGCAAGTTGAAGTTGACCAAGCTCAAGAGGTTGAAATAGATTTCATATTTGACTTTGAGTATAGGTATGCCACTCTATCAAGAATGATGCAACATAGAATGGTTTGACATGTCTCGATGCTCAGACTAACCAAACCCAAGTACTAACTTGAGAGAAACACATGTCACAACACTTGCACCGCGTGATCTTGGAGCTTGTTTTTGTGTTGGGATGGATAGCCCTCCGAATAAGCTAGCCGTAGAGTCTAAGATCATCAAAATCAGAGTTTGTAGCAAAATGTTATGGCATTTTCATAGTGACCTGAGCAGTTTTGTTATGCCGCAGAGTGTCTGCACTTTTTTGTGGATAGTCCGCATTTTTGCAGAGGGTACACAAATTCCAGGTCTACCAGCTAGTTTTTTGAAACAACGGCTAGATGTGTTAAAGTCTGGAGTGTCCGCAAATTTTTACGGGGACTCCGCGCCTTTCTTACTGTAACGGCTAGTTCTTGTGTATGGGGTATTTATACCCCTCCCCTTTATTTGGAGGTGATGTCGATGCTAGTGCTGGTGTTTCTCATGTCCACAACTAAGGCAAAGGCTTGTAGAGCTCTTCCCAATGCCTCTTTGTGAGGTGTGTGCATGTTTTGTGAGAAATCCTAAGAGTTGGGTTGAGAGATTGGTGTTCGAGAGCACTAGAGAGAGCAATACATCCTTGAGCACTTGTGGGCTTCGTCAAGCAATTCATGAAGCATTTGTTACTCTTGGAGGTGAAGCCTCCTAGATGGCTAGGCATAGCCCGGTGATCTCTGTGCTTGTGATGAGTTGTAGGAAAGTTTGTGAAGGTCTATCTCGCCTCCACAAGGAAAGAGATCTAGCTGGTAGATCGAGGACGGTTGAAAGAGACTCGACTCTTTCAAGCTTCCTCAATGGAGACTTTGTTTTCACGGTGGTGAATCTGAAGTTCAGGAAACAAATCTTTGTGTCTGCACTTTGTTTGATTTGTGCTTTCCACTAGATCTACTTTGTTGTGCGTACTTGTAAGTGCAGGTGTTCTGTGGATCTGCTAGTGGACACTTCAAGTGTGTATCTCCTTGTTTAGTTTGAGCTAGAACTCATTAAACGTAGTTTACATTCAAGCTGTCTCTGTTTTTACGGAGGCTCCGCAAAAGTGCGGAGGCTCTGCAAAAGTGCGGAGTGTCCGCAAGACTTGCGGAGACTCTGCTTTTAACTAATCAGCTGCAAGCTTTTTTAAATTGCAAGGAAACACCTATTCACCCCCTCTAAGCGACATCTTAAAATTGCATCTAGGCCCCCTATATGGGTTTTGGATAATTCATGATAAAAGATTAAGGTATAATGTGTTTATTGAGGTTATGAAAAGGTTTTAGTCTTATTGAAGAAGTTAAACAACATTGGTGTCCCTCAAAAGGAAAAGAGAAGTGGCATGTAGTTACTCATTAGGTTTAAATTGTTTTTATTTTTGAACATGAGTTTAGGAATACCGTTCAATCAAGAGAGATGCATTTAGGTTGACTTGAAGATGTCTTAGTGCTCAAATGCTCTCTTAGACCAAATATGAGAGACACAATCACCCCACGGACACCCGGAAAAATTTTAGTGTTTGTTTGCAGCTAGAGTGTCCGGGCTGACCCGGAGTCTCCTAGGTTACCGGAACATCCGGGTAAGACTCTGGGCAGGGTGCTCGGGTAGAACCTAAGTGTTGAACCCAGAGTCTCTAGATTGTCCCGGATTCTGGTCAGTGCCCGGAGTCTACGGGTTAAACTCCAAGTCAAGCTCTCTGTTTGAGCTTGAGTGCCTAACCCGGAGTGTTCGGGTAGACCTGGATACTCCGGGATATGGTGAACGTCTTTATGGAGCTGCCGAAGGGCAACCTTGATACTCCGGGCCAGTACAAAAAGTACTGTAACGGCTAGTTTTGGGGGGTTGGGTTTAAATAACCCCTTCTCCCTCTCATTCATTGCTGCTGAACTAACTCGAAACAAAAGACTTCATTGCCTCTTTAGAGCCCTCCCACTCCCCTAGTGCACTAATTCTAGCAAGGATTTAAGAGTGTGGGTTGGAAAAGTGAGATTGAGTGCTAGTGAGCTTAAATCCATCTTTTGAGCCCTTGAGTTCTTCATCAAGCCATCGACTTGCATTCGTTACTCTTGGAGCTCCGAGCTCCTAGACGGTTAGGCGTCTCCCAGAGAGCACCCAAGCTTGTGGAGTATCCCAGGAAGTTTGTGAAGGTCATCCTTGCCTCTGCAAGGGAAAAGGAAGGTTGAGTAAGCCCCGAGCTCGATCTTTGTGGTCGCTCGGTGAGGATAAGGGTTGAGAGAGACCCGGCTCTTTGTGAGCACCTCAACGGAAACGTAAGATCGTTGGAACCAAACTTCAGGAAACAAATACTTGTCTTCTTTACTTTCTTGCATACTTTCTTATTCTAGTTAATCTTTTGGGCGATTTGCCCCAATCTACTTGTTTGTGAGTTTGTGACCACAAGTGGTTGTTGAAAAGAATCTCAGATACCAATTAGAACCTGTGGTAACTCATAGACTCAACTATATTCACTTAAATATTTATAGTTTTCGATTTCTTGTTATTTCTGGACTATCAGGGCTCACCTAGAGTATCGGGGTTCTGTACAACCTGTAGTCTCCAGATTGACCCAGACTATCCGGACTCTATGATCCGTTGTGAAGTTCTAAATTTCAGGAAACGCCTATTCACCCCCTCTAGGCGACATCACATACATTCAATTGGTATCAGAGCCTAACCTCCTACCTCCTACGAGGCTTCACCACTTGGACGATTTAAAGATGTTAGCGTCCGGGAAGAAGAGTCCGATGAGTCCAAAAGATGATCTTTCAACATCGGGTAATGGTAAAGGAAAGGGAGTTGCAATTGAGTTCAATTATGATAAATTGAATGCTTCAAATTCCTATATTTCCGTGCGATCCGGGCGAGTGCTATATTTTGATGGCATGTACTATGCTACCTGGATGTACAAAATGAAATTACATTTAATGTCCCTTCATCTAAGTATTTGGAAGATTGTTTGCACATGTTTTACATTGCTGGATGAAGATAAAGAGCTCACTCCCGATCAAAAGCAAAATCTATACCGTAATGCACAAGCCGCAAGTGTGTTACTTGGTGCTTTGAGTCCCGAGAAGTTTAATAAGGTGGATGGGCTTGAAGAAGCCAAAATGATATGGGACATACTTCAAGTCACACATGAAGGTACCACAAGTGTGAGGAAATCCAAGATAGAGTTGCTTGAAGGTAAATTAGGAAAATTTGTTATGGAGAATGATGAAACCCCTCAAGCCATGTATGACCGTATGAGGGGCTAGTAAACAAGATAAGAGGGCTAGGAAGTGAAGAGCTAGATGGTCACAAGGTGGTGCAAAGATTGCTAAGAACTTCGCACCAAGAAACCCCACCTTGGTCACTCTTATCAAAGAAAGAAGAAATTACAAGAGGTTTATACCAAGTGATGTGCTTGGTAGAATACTTGCTCATGAGCTTATGGAGTATTTGAAGATTACAAGTTTCCCAACCATGTATACAAACTCCATAAGGCGCTCTATGGGATGAATGCCTTAGGGATTTTTTTTATCAAGCAAGGTTTTGAAATAGTCAAAGCCGATTCTATTCTTTTCACTAAATATGTTGATAATGATTTATTTGTTTGCCAAATATATATCGATGACATTATATTTGGTTCTACTAATAAAATATTTTGTGAAGAGTTTAGTAGAATCATGACAAAAAGATTTAAAATGTCAATGATGGGCGAATTAAAGTTCTTTCTATGATTTCAAATCAAGCAACTCAAAGAAAGAACGTTCATATGTCAAACTAAGTACATCAATGACATGCTCAAGAAGTTGGACATGGAGAATGCCAAGCCAATCAAGACCCCAATGCAAGCTAATGGACATCTTGACCTAAAGAAAAATGGCAAGGCTATGGATCAAAAGGTATATTGCTCCATGATTGGTTCTCTGCTTTACCTTTGTGTATCTAGGTCTGATATTATGCTTAGTGTGTGCATGTGTGCAAGATTTTAAGCCGCTCCAAAAGAATGTCATTTAGTGGCCGTTAAGAGGATTCTTAGATATTTGGTTCATACTCCATACCTTGGCTTATGGTATCCTAAAGATTCATCCTTTGAACTTATCGGCCATTCAGATTCCGATTATGCCGGTTGCAAAGTGGATAGGAAGAGTACGTCAGGGACTTGCTAATTCTTGGTAGGTCCTTGGTGTCTTGGTCCTCATAGAAACAAATTTTTGTAGCCCCATCCACCGCCGAAGCCGAGTATATTGTTGCGGGCTCTTGTTGCGCACAAGTACTTTGGATGAGGAAAACCGTGAGAGACTATGGCTACAACATGACCAAAAGTCCCATTTTTGTGTGACAATGAGAGTACCATCAGAATAGCCAACAATCCCGTACAACACTCAAGAACAAAATATATAGACATCCCTCACCATTTCTTGAGAGACCACACAACCAAAGGGGATATTGATCACCATGTGAAAAACGAAAAGCAACTAGCCGATATCCTCACCAAGCCACTAGAAGAGCAAAGGTTTTGTGAGTTGAGAAGTGAGCTAAATATCCTAGATTCTCGCAACATGGCTTGATATACTGCATGCAATTGATTGTTTTAGCTTTGTAGCTTTGATAGCTAGAGGTTTGCGAAAAATTCTTTTGAGTGCTATTTTTGAAAATATTTGATTCTTTGATCTTATGATCATAATTTGCTACTTGTGATCATAGCTATGTAGTGTCATTTGTTGGTTGATCACAAGTGGTAAAAATATCTTATATGTCCATCAATCTATCTCCCAAAGATCCTCGTCGAATCTCATCTCCAAAATCTGTCTCAGCCTTTCTCCAGAACCCGGAGGGTCCGGCCTAGCTCGAAATATCCGGATTCTGGAGGCCCTTAGCCTCTGCTGGCTCTGTCGAGTTGATAGAACCCAGAGTCTCCGGGTCCATCCAGATACTCCTGATTCTGTCACTCAACCCAGAGTATCCGGGTTCCTCTCAGGGAGAGCTTCTCAGTTTGGAGTTCAAACCCAGCATGGAGTCTCCGGTCCACCCGAAGTCTCCGGGTTATACAGTCTATAACCTCCACCCTGAGAGAATACCTCTTCATTGCATCTTTTTCAACTCCTCTCTCCTCCTTCCACCGTGGTGATCCTCCCCCCTTGGTGATCTCAAGCTTCGATCATGGGATTCCATAGTTCTTCACCAAGAGACTTCCTCCTGTGCTCGGATTCTCCAGCCTACCCTCCGGATCGCCTTCGAGCACCTCGTTAAACCTAAAGGTACATCTCAAGTTCGATCCACCCGCTCTCTCAATACCATGCCTTAAAATCAAGTCCTTTTGGTAAAGATGCTCTATTTGTTTCCTAGATTCACATATCTTAAGGGATTGCAAAAGCATTAGACACATCCTTCTTAACCAAAGTTTTTGTCCTGGAATTGGGCATCTTGTAGTCTCTGGGTTGACCCAGATACTCCAAGTTGTCCAGAAGTTGCCTATCCAGTTTCTGTTCCTCAATTCATTCTTGAGCAAATCTTCTCATATCTCAAACATATCTTTCATGTGTATCTCAGGACTTCTTAAGATGGGAGAAGATTGTTTTGTTGGTCATGCATTTCATCGAAGAACAAAAGCCAGGTTTGATCTCTAGCACAAAGTGATGTTCCTCCACAGGAAACTGAGGGCAGTGGCAGTAGCAATGGCAGTGGTAGCCGTGGTGGATATGGTCACGTTCGCAAGGCTGTTTAGAAGGTATTGGTTTCATCAGGAGGTATTCACATTAATGAGCCAGCACCAACCACAAATGTGCCTCGTGGCAGAACAAAGATGCAAGCAATGAGAGGGAGAGGAAAAGGAAAGGCTTTGCCTCTGGTTCAAGGACTCAAAGGCAAGATGATATTGAAGAGGAACAAGAGGAGCAAGAGGAAAATCCTATTTTGGACCCTTTGAAGCTTCATAGGCCCTATAGGACTTATGCAGGAAACTAGATGCCTAGAGCGGTAGTTGATTACATGAAGAAATGAAGCGATTGAAAGAGAGATAGATATGGAGATCCTTTCTTATATGAGAAGAATATGTCAGATCATCATTTTTGGAATGATTTCTAAGCTGATTTTTATGAGATGGTGATCCTCAGAAAGAAAAATCCAGTCACACCAATGCAGTGGATAGATTGAGATTACATGGCAAATAAGGATGATCCTGCTTTCAATGAAGTAATTTCAGCTTGTGAGGACAAGAGGGTCAATAACATCATGGGTCTAAAGTATGATTGGAGTGTGGAAGTCATAGCACAGTTCTATACCACTCTTTACTATGATGATGAGGAAAACCAAACCATGTTTTGGATGATCGAAGGAGAGCAATACAAGATCTCATATCGGACTTTCGCTCGCTTGCTTGGATTTGATGTCCGTGACGTGAGCAAGACAAAGATTCATGTTGAAGAACAACTCTCCACCGAAGATATGCATTTTATGTATGAAAATCATGGTGAAGTGACATATGGCTCAACTAAAGGCATGAGGCCTTTTTACAAGTGTCTAAATTCCTTATTCTGTCTCATTTTAAATCCTAAAAGTGGTGATGTCATTATGGTTCAAGGTATATCAAGAAATTTACTTGCTAGAATGTACAATGAAGGTGATCCGTTTAGTGTGATGGACTTTCTTTGGGAGGAAATCCACATTACCTCTTACACACCTAGCAAGAGTTGTGTCTATGCACCATACATCATGTACATGATTGAAAAGGTCACAAAGAAAAACTTCTTCAAGGAAGTGGAGCATGAGCCCTATAGGATGAGGTTAGTGAGCTCCAAGTCAACTTCATCTATTCCACTGTTGCCTCCTTTGGCTCCTCCAAGGTCAGCTCCTAGTGAAGCAGAAAGGGTGGCACCAAGACGAACATCTTCCTTGCGTGGCTCTTCATCTTTTATCAAGAATGCACTCAAGGCCATTTTCAATGTCTGCACTCATAGTGTCGTGAAGATAAAAGAGGAGAAAGACAACACCAATATGAGGTTGAGGAAGGTTGAGGAGAGGCAAAAGGCTATTTATGCTAATTTGAGGATTGAGCCTTCTTGCTCTTCAATCACCTTCGAAGAAGAAGTAAGTGAGCCTGAAACCTTTGAAAACCAGTGGGCTTGGAATGATGAGGCCCAGGATGCTGCAAGAGGTGCTGAAACTTCACATGCTTAAGGAGAAGAAGAAGATACCGAAGAAGAGGAAGAACACTTGGAAGGCGTCAAGGATAGCACTCCTAAATAGGATGATGGTAGCGGCAGTGGAGATGGGGATGGGGACTATGAATAAGGCAACGTGTAGATATTCATCTTTGCTTCTCTTCCTTTTTGGTGCTTGATGCCAAAAGGGTAGGAAAATTCTTGAGTTAGCTCAGCACTATCTATTCTGCTCCAACCTGGAGTGTCCGGGTTCTGAGCATGTTCTGTGTCCAGTTCAAAATTCTTAATCTTTATCAGTTCCATTGGACGTGTAAGACTTTTCTAGTAATGTGTGATGAACTATGTGTGTGCTTGCCGTTGAACTTTAAACTCGTAAGACTCTATTCATGTTAGTGTGATGCTTATGGTATTCTATGGTGTAATGTTTGTTTCTCTCTTCCTTTATGTGATATATCATGTCATGTGCATCACATAGTGTCATATTCACTCACACTAGTAGCACCCCATGGATGAGCTCTTGCGAATTTCTTTAAATATGTGCATTTGATCTCAAAATTCAAATTCTAATCAATGCACATATTTAGGGGGAGCTCACATATATCTTAGAATTCAAAATTCTTTAATTCAGTTATAATTTGTAACGTTTAATCGTGTTGTCATCAATCACAAAAAGGGAGAGATTGAAAGTGCATCTAGACCCCCAATGTGGGTTTTGGATAATTGATGACAAAAGATTAAGCGACTAATGTGTTTATTGAGGTTATGAATAAGTTTTAGTCCCATTGGAGGAGTTAAACGATATTGGCATCCCTCAAAAGGAAAAGAGAGGTGGCATGTAGTTACTCATTAGGTTTAAATTGTTTTTTATTTTTGAACATGAGTTTAGGAATGTCATTCTGTCAAGAGGAATGCGTTTAGGTTGACCTAAAGATGTTTCATTGCTCAAATGACTCTTTTAGGCCAAATATGGGTGACACAATCATCCCACGGACACCGGAAAAGTTTTAGTCTTTGTTTGTATCCGGAGTGTTCGGGCTGACTCGGAGTCTCCAGGTAAGGCTCTAGGCAGGGTGCTCAGGTAGAACCTAAGTGCTGAACCCGGAGTCTCCGGGTTGTCCCGGATACTCTAAATTCTGATCAATGGCCCGAAGTCTCTGGGTTAAACTCCGAGTCAAGCTCTTTGTTTGGGCTTGAGTGCCCAACCTGGAGTCTCCGGGTAAACCCGGATACTACAGGATATGGTGAAGGTCCGGACCCTCCGGATAAGGCTACGGACAGGGTCTCTGTGGAGCTTTCAAAGGCTATCCCGGATACTTCTGGTGAACTCGGATACTCTGGGTTAGTACAAAAAGTACTTTAATAGCTAGTTTTTGGGGGCAGGGTTTAAATACCCCATTCCCCCTTTCATTCATTGCCACTGAACCAACTCGAAACAAAAGACTTCGTTGTCTCTTTAGAGCCCTCCCACTCCTCTAATGCATTAATTCTAGCAAGGATTTGAGAGTGTGGGTTGAAAAAGTGAGATTGAGTGCTAGTGAGCTTAAATCCATCTTTCGAGCACTTGAGCTCTTCGTCAAGCCATCGACTCGCATTCGTTACTCTTGGAGTTCTGAGCTCCTAGACCGGTAGGCATCACCAGGAGAGCACCTAAGCTTGTGGAGTACACCAGGAAGTTTGTGAAGGTCATCCTCACCACCGCAAGGGAAGAGGAAGGTTGAGTAAGCCCCGAGCTCGATCTTTGTGGTCCCTCGATGAGGATAAAGGTTGAGAGAGACCTAGCTCTTTGTGAGCACCTCAATGGAGACGTAGGATCATAGGATCCGAACTTCAGAAAACAAATACTTATCTTCTTTACTTTCTTGCATACTTTCTTCTTCTAGTTAATATTTTTGGTGATTTGCCCCGATCTACTTGTTTGTGATTTTGTGACCGCAATTGGCTGTTGAAAAGAATCTTATATATCAATTAGAACATGTGGTAACTCATAGACCCAACTAGATTCGCTTAAATATTCATAGTTTTTGATTTCCTATTATTTCCAGACTCACTCGGAGTATCCGCGTCCTGTACAACCCGGAGTCTCTGGATTGACCCGGAGTATCCGGACTCTGTAATCTGCTGTGATGTTTTAAATTTTAAGAAACACCTATTCACTCTCCCCCTCTAGACGACATCACATACATTCACAGATCGATCCTTTCAATTGGTATCAGAGCCAAGGCTCTCAATTTCGGGCTTAACCGCCTTGAGAGAAGATGTTGACTGTCAGTGATGTATCTTTAGAACCTCTTTTGTTAGATGGTTCAATTTATTCTTTGTGGTCCGCTTGTGTGCATAGTATTTTTTAGGTCATGGGTTCTCAATTTGATATTGTAGATGTGAGCATTTCTCCTCCTAGTATTGACTGGTTCAATTTATCCAAAGAGGAGAGAAATGCATATATCTCAATGCTCAAGCTACTAATGTTTTAATTCATGCTATGAGTGAAGATATGTTTAACTGCATAATGCTCGAGGATTGTAGTATGCTTGAGGATGCTAATCTCATTTGAACAACTCTTAAAGAAAGATATGATAAGTCCAAAAGTGATGATGAAGTGCTCTTCGATGGTGAAGATGACTTTGCCACATTCACCTCCTCATCAATATATAATTATTACCAAGGTAATGAAATGGTGAGTAGGAACAATGGCCTTACTTTTGGTACTTCTACTTCCTCTAGTTTTTTGTGAAACTAACATTTTAAAGGAAGAAGAAGGTTGTGGTCACCACCGGCTAAGTGAAGAATCAACCTCACCTAGATACTCACTTTGTTTTGCTGAAGACCACATGTGCTATATAGCAATAAACAAGAAGAGGCTGGGCAAGGAGGTGGAAAGTGAGAGTGAAGATGAGAGTGAGGATGATAGTGATGATAAAACTGAAGATCAAGACCTTGAATTTGATCACTTAAACAAGAAGGACAAGCTAAAAGTGATGAAGCTCTTTAAGATCATATAGTGACAAGAGGAAGACTGTGAGAAGAAAAAAGAGTGCCTCATTAAGAAGATTAAAGAGTTGAAGAATTTGACCAAAGAGCATGAAGAGCTTAAGTGCTCTCATGCATCCTTAGTCAATAGGTATGAAAAATGATCAATTGAGCATACTTATGTGTAGTTCAATTAGAGAGAGAAAATTGTGAGCTAAAGGCTCAACTTGAAGAGCTCACTAGCCAGCATGTGGCTTTGCAAAAAATCATGATGAGCTTGTGTGCTCTTATAAAAATCTTGCGGACTCACATGCCATGCTAGAAATAGCTCATGAGGTTGTGATAACAACGGTAAAATTCTACCAACCTTACATGCACAAGTGCACATGCTCACTAGTTCATGTTGTATTAGCTTGTGCTAACCTTGTTGCTCTCAAGCAAACTTTTACCCGACCACTACATGTGACTTGGGTCATATAGATAAAAATGAGAAGTACAACGATCATGAACTTGATGCAAAATCCAACAAGAAGAACAAGTCCAATAATATCAAGATCAAGGGGCAAGAACAAAAGAAGAACAAGGCTCTCATCACATGCTTCAAGTTCAAGAGGGAGGATCACCATGTGAGAGATTGCTCCTTGAAGAAGAAAGAGAAGGACATGAGCAAGAGCCAATATAAAAAGATGACCCATGTCAAGTGGTTTAAGTGCTCAAGAATGGGATACTATGCCTCTATGTGTTCCAACAAGGTCTATGACAAGACCACACTTCCAAAGATGGAAACAAGAAGAAGCAAGAGCAAGTGCTATGTATGCAATAAGAAGGGACATTAAGTTGCATCATGCCCCTACATAAAGAATGAAGGCCTTATGTCATGAAGGAAGAGGCTCACAGGCAAGGAAGCAAGCAAGAAGCAAGATGAGAAGTGGCAATAGGTGAAATCAAGCCTCAAGAGCCCCAAGAGCGATAAGTGGCCAATAATGATGAAGTTCATCCATCTTTATCAACTCAAGTGGAGCCACCTATATCAAGTCAAGATCAAGACAAAGTACATGATGACTCCAACAAATTGCTTGATAATGATGAAGTGGATGACATTCAACCCCAATCCCAAGTGTCACATCTAAGAGTCCATCAAATAATCCAAAGAGATCACCCGATTGACAACATTCTCGATGACATACAAAAGGGGGTACCCACTCATTATAGAATTGCAAATTTTTGTAAATATTACTCTTTTGTTTCCTCCTTGGAACCGTTGAAGGTGGAAGATGCACTTGGTGATCCGTATTGGGTGGTGACCATTCAAGAAGAGCTCTCAACAACTTCAAAAGAAATGAAGTTTGGTTATTGGTGGAAAGACCAAATCAAAACGTGATTGGCACTAAATGGGTCTTCCGGAACAAACAATATGAGAACATGATCGTTACGATAAACAAGGCAAGGTTGGTTACTAAAGGCTTCATGCAAATAGAAGGTTTAGATTTTGGTGAGACTTATGCTCCCGTAGCTAGGCTTGAATCAATTCGTTTATTACTTACCTGTGCTACTCACCATGATTTCTAGTTGTATCAAATGGATATGAAGAGCGCTTTTCTCAATAGACCAATCTCCAAATTGGTGTTTGTGGAGCAACCACCCGGATTTGAAGATTACATGTTTTCCAACCATGTATAGAAACTCCATAAGTCATTTTATGGGCTTAAATAAGTACCTAGATCATGGAATGAATATCTTAAGAATTTTCTTAGCAAGAAAGGTTTTGAAATAGGCAAAGACAATTCTACTCTTTTCACTAAATATGTTAATAATAATTTATTTGTTTGCCAAATATATGTCAATGACATTATATTTAGTTCTACTAATAAAATATTTTGTGAAGAGTTTAGTAGGATCATGACAAAAAGATTTGAAATGGCAATGATGGGTGAATTAAAGTTCTTTCTAGGATTTCAAATCAAACAACTCAAAGAAGGAACGTACATATGTCAAACTAAGTACATCAATAACATGCTCAAGAAGTTGGACATGGAGAATGTCAAGCCAATCAAGACCCCAATGTAAGCTAATGGACATCTTGACCTAAATAAAAATAGCAAGGCTATGGATCAAAAGGTATATCGCTCCATGATTGGTTCTTTGTTTTACCTTTGTGCATCGAGACCCGATATTATTCTTAGCTTGCGCATGTGCGTAAGATTTCAAGCCGCTATAAAAGAGTGCCATTTAGTGGTTGTAAAGAGGATTCTTAGATATTTAGTTCATACTCCATACCTTGGATTATGGTATCCTAAAGGTTCATCCTTTGAACTTATCGACTATTCAAATTCCGATTATGCCGGTTGCAAAGTGGATAGAAAGAGTACGTCAGGGACTTGCCAATTCTTGGGTAGGTCCTTGGTGTCTTGGTCCTCAAAGAAACATGGCTTGGATACCAAAATATGCTTAAAAGGGCTAAATAGGTACTTGGAGGTATATTGAAGACTTGGCTTTCTTGAGAGGAACTATATTGGACATCTCATTTCAAGATTCTTTCAAATTGGGCTTTCTCATGATATTTGGAAAGAAGTGCCAAAAGTGTGGATTATTGCTTTATTTCAATCTTCAATGATATCTTAGTAACAAATACCTAACTCTGGGCTATCTAGCCACTTAGCTTAGCATATGTGCTGATGTTCATAAATTTTCATGGTTGTGAGCACTTGAAGGTGGCTAGGTAAAATTTGAGTAAAATTTATACTTTGTATAATATTATACTTTTAATGGCTCTCTAGTAGAGCAATATTTTATTAATAGTATAGGCGATGGATACATGGTGATGGCAATCAAGAAGCTATTCATGGAAGAAGTGAAGCTTCAAAGAAGCTCGAGATTAAAAGAAGGCTGAAGAAGATGAAGAAAATGATCAAATTCCTTTAGCTGCGGCATAATGCAGAGAGTCCACACATTGCCAAAATGGTGGCCAAGCCCGAGTTCATGATCAAGGTCAAGGTCAAGATCAACCCGATGAGGACTCCAATGAATTTCTAGAAGAATGATGAAGAAGGTCCAAGTCAAGATCAATCTAAAAGGGTCACATTCAAGAATCCAAGAGACTACCTCATTAACTGTATTCATGAAGACATTTGAAAAAGAAGTGACATTCAGGATAAAAGAAGCACTTGAGGACCTATATTAGTTGATGACCTTGCAAGAAAAGCTAAATCACTTCAAAGGAATGAATTGGACCATTGTTGAGAAGACCAAGTAAAAGGTCATGATTGGAATCATATTGATCTTCCATAGCAAACAAGATATGGATAATACTTGTTCACATCTTTGAAGAATAAAATGAATTTCAAGCAAAAGAAGCCAAGTGTGAAGATCAAATGAAGTGGGAGAGCACACCATTTAATTCTACAGGGTTCCATTCATAAAAGCTCATATATGGTAGATTTCTAAATCATCATTCACATCTTATAATACTCTACATGCTTTCATAGTTGTAAGTAGTTCTTGGCAAAGTTTTTTTTTAAAAATCACTTTTGTGCTTTGGTCTAAAATATAGGGTACACTCCTCTTGAGTCTTAAATGAATTTGTGCATATCTCAAGAAATTCAAATACTAGGATGCGCATATTTTGGGGGAGCTTATCCTATGTTGTGTGATCTTGAGACTAACTTGTTTACAATTGAAATTTGTGTTTAGTCTCATGAAAAGTGAAAAACACCCTCGAAGGCATGCAAAATTCTCTCTATTTTAATTGATACTTCATTGCATCTTTTTTTACTTCCTTCTATAATATAGATAAAATTCCTCTTATGACTTAAATATTTAATGGTGTACATAAACTTGTTTTCCATCATAGGTTTCAGACTACTTTAAGAGAGAATTTAGTCTATATTATGAGGTTTCATGAATAATTGTTCCACCTGTCTTCCACATCCAAAGGATCATTGTTCGTGAAACTCTCCTTTGTGCTTTTAATGCTTTCTCTTTTCTATGTGTTGCATCGAGGTTTTTCCAAGTACTTTTAAGTTGGCTTCAAAATTCTTATATATGAGTCATGGTCCCTTCAAGTGTGAGTCATGTTTCTTCCAAGTACTTTCAAGTTGGCTTCAAAGTCCTTCATTTGGTGTCACTGCAATTGAGATCATAATCAGGATCGAATCAAGTAAAGTTGTAAGAAGAACAAGATCACTTGGTTGGATGAAATCAAAAGAAAAAAGGGATAATAACGGATCAAGAGGGAATTGAATTTTCATGACAACCAAACAATGAGGATGAAGTGAATCATTTAATCTCCTTCATTGTAAGGTTTTGAGGTTCATGAATGCAAGCTTTACTTTCCGGTCCTTAAATTCCTTTCTTTTGGTAAAGTTTGCTTGCTTGAACTAAGATATAGTGTCAACTTCTCCCTTGACCTCTTTTTGAGAATGTGCAGGAGTATACTTTGTGTATTCTTGTATGCACACCTTAAGGAGGAGTTTAGTCTATATCTGGTGGGACTAATGCTTTTTTTCAAGTTTATGTTGTATAGTCTCACTTGTTCAAGAAAGGAAGATATCAAAGGAAGAGGAATGGTTTTCAAGGAATTTTCAGATGCTCCGTAATTATCTAGGAGGTCTTGGTCTTTATAAATTGGGTACTTTGGTTTAATACAAGATGGTCTGATTCTTACCATGGAATTGGATTTGACTGAGTTGGAGGAAGAAAAAAGAATTTGGTTTCCTATACAAGCCCTCCACTCTAGAGCTCATCAAATATCCAAGAGATCATCCCATTGATCATCCATGACCATATCTTCAAAGGATGGCAATTCCTAGTTCACAACTTGCAAATTTTATGAATTTTACCTTGTTTTCTCCCTGTGAGCTGCTTTAGGTAACGAAAGAACTAGAAATTCATGTTGGAGCTTCGACATGCAAGAGAAACTCAAGTTCACCACAAGACATCGAGTGATGGAATTCATCACTCAAATCAATGAAGCTTCACTTGATATGAGGATTATCAAAATTACCTATATCATATGTGATCTACATGCCTATGTAGCAGTAAGAGTTTCTTGGCATAAATTCAATTTTGCAAATTTCTTATGCCTTGACCGAGATGAAGGGTAAACTCCTCTAGACTCTAAATTAAATCAAGTGCATGTCTCAAGTAATTCAAGTACTTGATGCACATATTAAGGAGAGAGCCTATCCTATGTGTTGTGTCTTTGAGACTAACTTTTTCTTCTAGTGAATTTATGTAGTCTCTTGGTGAGAATGAGTTTCTCAAGGGTATGCTACCTTAACTCAATCCAAATTGGTAAAAGTATCTCTCAATTTCAATTGGATTGCATTTTTATCTCTTGTATAGCTACTCTCCATAATATAGCTTAAATTCCCTTGTTTGGACTTAATTGATCAAAAGTGCATATGTACGTGTCTTCCATATACATATGTATGCATTATCAAAAGGGGGGAATTTAGTCAATGTTAAGAGGTTTCACCATTTAATTATTCACTTACCTTCCACATCCAAAGGGTCACTAAATGTGAAACTCTAGCTTGTGTAATTTGATGCTATCTCTTGTCTTTGTGAGTAAATCAAGGTGATATAAAAATGAGATAGCACATGGGTTTCAAAATTGACAATATACAAGTTATTGGGTTGTCTTCACCTAAACAAAAATTGTGAGGCTTAGAACAAAGGTGCAACTCTCCATGAATTCTTGTATTACCTTTATGAATCTAGGCCTTGGACTGTGTGCAAAATTTTGAGTCACCATGAGTTTGTCTTTTTGTGGCGATTAGAGAATTATTTAGATATTTGGTTGATACCTCTTTTTATGATGATAACATGAGTTTTTCTCGTGTTAAAAATGCCATCTAAGTGACGTATGAGCTAACTTTGCTGATTTCTCAAAATCTTGTCTTAGGGTGTTGCATACTTTGTTTGGTAGAATAAATATGCTAAACCATTATCCCACTCTTGCCTTCACTTTTTTACCTTAATTTCTTCCATTTGGTGGAAAGATCTTTTTGGAGATTGATGCCAAAGGAGAGAGATTTTGGGGGAGAGTGTAAGGGGGAAACATTGATTCGTAGATTTAAAGGTGTAAGGGGGAGGTATATAAGTTTCTTTTTCAAATTTGCATGGTGTGTGCTAAACTCGCTGGACTTGTTTATGAACTAAGGTACTCATCATGTTAGTATGTGGTCATATGTTTTGTGCTGTGATACCTTTTTAGTTTCTACGAAATTTGTGAAGAATTTGCAAATTTGAATGGAGGTTCCACACTTTTGGAGTTACGGAGGCACCATATCTGATTACGGATTGTCCGTAGTTTGAAGAGACTCAACTTTCTATTGTTGCGTATATCTTGTCATATGCATCATAAATACTTATGTTCACATACACCTTGTGCACCCTACGGATGCTAAGATATAGGGGGAATTCCTATACTTCACCTTAAATAATGTGCATCTGGCATTTGAGGCCAAAATTTAAAATTCATTCAATGTACACATTTAGGGGGAGCTCTCGATATTTGAGGATTCAAAATCTTATTTTTATCAACCATTTGTAAACTTTAATTGTATTGTTATCAATCACCAAAAAGGGGGAGATTGAAAGTGCATCTAGACCCCTTAGTGGGTTTTGGTGGTTGAATGACAAAATAATTGAAGGACTAATAAGTTTGTTGAGCTTGAATAGGTTTTTACTAATGACAAAGTCAAGCTAATGTCATATGAAGTATGTAAAAGTAAAGAAATGATGAGAAAAGATTAAAAAGGACAAAAGAGACAAGGATGCAATTGCAATTATATGGTCCCATTGGTTGTTTGCTTGCATAATCAAAGGAATATTGAAAGTGCATAAAATTGATCAAGATTTCAACACTAAGAAGAAAGGTGATCAAGGGCTTAGTATTTCAAGAGCTTCGCAAATCAAGAAAGATTTAGTTGGGAGCTTGTATAGTCACAAAATTGGTATCTTGATCAAGAAAGAAGACAAGTGATCAAAAGCTTAGTTGATCAAGAAGAGTTTATATGGAAGCTTGCTTGGTCACAACATTAATATAAAGAAAGATATTAAAATGAAGAGATATGTGATCAACTAAGCTATTGATATGTGATCAACTAAGCTATTGTGAAATAGAATACATGAGTGCATATTGCTGATGAAGAGATATGTGATCAAGAACAATGGTAAATCAAAGGGAATTGCAATGATAGGTTGCTTGGTCACATGGATGGTATTTTTGATCAAGATATAAGAACAATGATCATGCTATTATAGAAATGGAATTCAATGAATGCATATTGTTGATGTGAGACTATGTATGTGACTCAAGATGGCAAGATGGTGATGGGGTGGCAAATGGCTTGGCTAAGAAGGACCATGCAAGCAGAGAAGGGCAATCAAATGGCTTGGTGCTGAGGGACCCATGCGATGGAGAAGGAGCAAGTATTGGCATAACGCCGAGGGACCGATCAAGGCCATAAGCAGTCATATGTTGTCAAGTATCAAATCATTGTTGAAGCATAAGGTTTAAGGGTGCTTGAGGATGTCAAGTTGATTCTTGACCATATGTGTTTAAGAATCCCAAGTCTCAAGCTCAAGGAGTAAGTGCTCAAAAAGAAGAGACAAGAAAAGTTTGCACCCTCATGAAGTGAAATTGAAAAGAAGTGGCAAGTTGAAGTTGACCAAGCTCAAGAGGTTGAAATAGATTTCATATTTGACCTTGAGTATACGTACGCCACTTTATCAAGAGGGATGCGACATAGAATAGTTTGATAAGTCTCGGTGCTCAAACTAACCAAACCCAAGTATAAACTTGAGAGAAACACATGCACAACACTTACACTGGTGCTCTTAGAGCTTGTTTTTGGTTGGGATGGATAGCCCTCTAAGTTCGTAGCGGAAAGTTATGGCCTTTTCACTACAGTGACCTGGGCTGTTTTGTTAAGCTGCAGAGTGTCTGCACTTTTTTTGCGGAGGGTCCACAAATTTCAGGTCTAACGGCTAGTTTTTTTAAACAACGGCTAGTTGTGTTAAAGTCCGGGGTGTCCGCAACTTTTCGCGGAGACTCCTCACCTTTTTTACTGTAATGGCTAGTTCTTATCTATGGGGTAATACCCCCTCCCCTTCATTTGGAGATGGTGCTGATACTAGTGCTGGTGTTTCTCATGTCCACAACTAAGGTAAAGGCTTGTAGAGCTCTTCCCAACCCCTCTTTGTGAGGTGTGTATGTGATTTATGAGAAATCCTAAGAGTTGGGTCGAGAGACTGGTGTTTGAGAGCACAAGAGAGAGCAATCCATCCTTGAGCACTTGTGGGCTTCGTCAAGCAATTCGTGAAGCATTTGTTACTCTAAGAGGTGAAGCCTCCTCGATGGCTAGGCATAGCCTGGCGAGCTCCCGTGCTTGTGGTGAGCCGCGGGAAAGTTTATGAAGGTCTATCTTACCTCCGTAAGGAAAGAGATCAAGCTAGTGGATCGAGAAAAGCGGTTGAAAGAGACCCGGCTCCTTGGAGCTTCCTCAACGGAGATGTAGGGTTCACGGTGGTGAATCCGAACTTCGGCTAACAAATCTTTATGTCTCCACTTCAATTTGTTTACTTTTGAGTTTTTGCTTTGATCTGTGCTTTCTACTAGATCTACTTGGTTCTGCATATTTGTGAGTGCAGGTGCTTTGTGGATCTGCTAGTGGACACCTCCATATGTATATCTCCTTATTTTGTTTGAGCTAGAACTCATTAGACATAGTTTACATTTGAGTTGCCACTGTTTTTGCGTAATGTCCGCAAAAGTGCGAAGGCTTAGCAAAAGTGCGGAGAGTCCTCAAAATTTGCAGAGACTCCATTTTTAACTTATCTGATGCAAGTTTGTTTGAATTGCAAGGAAATGCCTATTCACCCCACTACAGGCAACATCTCGATCCTTTCAGGTGTGGCTATCTGGTGAAAACCAAATCAAGTAATTATTCTAGCTATTATCTATGTTGAAGAGAAAGACTGATAAAATTATGACTAACCCCCCTTGCTTGTACATACACTCTTTAGACCTTTTTTTAATAAAATAGTGCAGTAGGGGGAATCCCCTACTGTTTTAGTCAAAAAATTATGACTAACTTAAAGAATTTCATATTAACTAGTTGTAGAGTGGCTACTATGGTTTCCTTTAAATTCAAGGGTGCATGTGCGTCATCTTTCCTAATTTACAATTATGTGGCATTCTTACCTAATTATGAACTATTTATTTAAGATCTACTTCAATTATAAAAGTATTTACTATTACTAAACCACCTTTAATTATTATACTCACAAATTAAACTATCATAGTCTATGAGCTAAGATTTCTCTTATAGCTGTAGGGTTACAGCAACAACAATCTAAGCAAATAAATACATACTAAATCTAAAAAACTTCAAAAATTAGGAAAATTGCATTTAGATAGATCTTGATTTAAGATTAATGTCAGTTGAAGAATAGTTGAAAATAGAGTTAGAACGGAGGAGAAACGAGCTTTGGAAGATTTGTCGGGAGGTTAATTCTGGAAAACGAAAAGGAGAAAATATTCCTGGGTTTGGCTCGGCTCGATATTATTTGGCTGGGTTTTAGCCGAGCCCACAATTCAATTGTGAAATATGGCTTGGTGGGGCCCACTGGTCGGTCTGGTGAGAGGATAAGGCGAGGGGTGAGAAAGAGCGAGAGGGTGAGGAAGAGGCAAAGTCAGAGGGAGAGGGTGAAAAGGCAGAGGCAGTGAGCTGAGGCAGGAGAAGCTCCAATGCCTGACGAAACAAAATGACACTAAGGGGGATCCAGATCTGGTGGTGTCGATGGCGACGTAGGAGGCCTAGTTAAGTCCCTTGGCTCGGCTAGGGTTTAATGTTCTTGGGTAGAGAGGGAAGAAGGGAGGGAGAGAGGAGAGAGGGATGCTCACTGGCGATAGGGCAACTCGGCTGTGATGGCGCAGAGAGTTTGAGAAGGAGGATGTGTAGTGTGAGGTGAGGCGGAAGGAGAGGAGCTCGGTTTTATAACCGACTGAGGGTGGTGACGGTATGGGCCACAGCATGGGGGCTGTGATTCGTACGATGTGTGCAGCGTGCCGACATGATGGGGTGAAGGAGTTGATGGTGATGATGGTGGCGTGGAAGAGCTGCAGTGCGCCAAGGCCTGGTACTGATGTTGGCAATGGTGCAGCTATAGTGGGCGGCGGGGACGGGTACTGTGATATGCGATGGGTCAAGGAAAGGATAGTGTGGGGTGGGAGAGCTCATTCATGAATTCTAAAGAAAAGAAGTGCTAGTTGTTTTTGTGTGACTAATGACTTGTGACGTGTACTTGCATATTTTCGTGTGACTTGTGACTTGTGATGTGCGATCGTGGCGTGGTTCTAAGTCAGTGTAATCTTTTTGCAACCAACTTATTATGTTTGATTGAAAAGGTAAAGGCTGATTAATAAGCGTTCAATGTCATTATCTCGAGTTAGTTGGTCCGTTATTGATTGCCAATTAGTGGGGCATTATTATAGGGAAAATGGTTCCTAGAGGGCAACCGTTTTCCCTTATAAAGCTCCCGGAGACGTCCAAGTCCAAGATGAGAGACCATCCCATGAATACCACCATCTTTCCATCTTCGATTTTGTGGCGATGTGTGTTGTTTGTGCTGAGCTGTTGGATCTCACCAGCCCTCTCCTTGGCTTGCACTGAGGTTGACGGTGAGCGGTATCTCCAACCTGTTACCGTCGTGAAGCCTGCATGAGGGGCAGCAATAAAGTTTCTAGACAGTGCAACTGCGCGACCGCTAGTGCACTGCCTCATTGATGATCCGCATTGCTTCCTCTTTGATCTGCATGGCTACAAATTGTCACTACGTCAAATCATTTTCTCCACCAACCTGACTATGAGTCCATGTCATTCTTAGTGTTTATTCCATTTTACTGCCTGCTGCTAGTGGTAGATTATTTTGCATTAGTAAATTTTTATGAAATATGCCTCATAGTAGAATACGGTATTATTAGAATAATGCATTTATTTCCAACAACCCAGAAACCTTATTGCGTTTATTAGATTCTAGCAATGGCCTATGCTTCGGATGAATTGAAACCTGAGAGGTTTTCTGGTGGTAACTTCCGTACATGGCAGACTAGAGTCAAGTTTTGGCTCAGCTCTATGGGACTATGGTGGGTGATCCATCCACATATGCCACTCACGGCTGAGCAGGCTGCCAATATTTTTACCACGAGTGACACTTCACTCAGCTGCAACTCTATGATGTATACATGAGCTACAATAACCCGAAAGAGTTGTGGATGCATTGGAACGGAAATTTGCGGTCTCTAAATCTGGTCACCTGCTTTACTCATGTGAGCAATTCTATGAGTACATCATGGATGCTGCAAAGTCTATAGTAGCACAGACACATGAGATGCAGCTTCTAGTTGGGGAGATCGCAAGTTTGGGTTGCATTTTGCCTGATAGGTTTGTGGCAGCAGGCATTATTGCCAAACATTTTGCCTCATGGTGGGATTTTGCCACTAGCCTGAAATATAAGAGGGAAGATATTGTCACTGAGGACCTGATTATAGCTCTCAAAGTGGAAGAAAAGGCAAGGACAAAGGACGCTCCCAGCACATCCGTGGTAGTAGAGAATGGTGCTAGTGCAAACATCATAGAGAATAAATCATACAATAAGAACAAGGGCAAGATGCAAGCTAGTGGAAAGCTAAAGAAAACCATCAACTTCAGTCAGAAGAAAACTGAGAAGGAGGACATAGCATGTTTTGTGTGTGTGGCAAAGGACATCTCGCCAAGAATTGCCGCCACTGCAAAACCAGAGATGATGGACAACCACACAAGAAGGTTGTGAATGTGACTATTGGCAACAATGGCAATGAGGCTGGACCTTATGGGTATGGTAATTTACCAGTTTTATTTTCAGTATTGCAATCTATAAATTGGTGCGTTGATACTGGCGCTAATATTCATGTGTGTTCTAGCATTTCCTTGTTTTCTTCTTACAAGGGATCACGGACTTCCTCCGTCTTGATGGGAAATGGACTAGCTCCTTCTATTATTGGTGTTTGTACAGTCGATCTGAAGCTTACTTTAGGGAAGATTGTCTGTTTGAAGAAAGTACATCATGCTCCAACAATAAGCAGGAATCTCATTAGTAGTTCCTTATTATAGTGGGATGGTTATAAGTTAGTGTTTAAGTCCAATAAAGGTGTAATGTCTAAATTTAAAAACTAAGTTGATAAAGGCTATGAGAGCGAAGGCTTGTTCCGCCTAAGTAATATTGAGTCTTCTTATGATCTAAATGTTGCATCCATGAATAAACTTGTGAGGTCAATGCTTGGCGCTCTCATTTGTCATATTGGGTTTGACACCATTTTTCGTGAAGACATGCCCCGAATAGCTACGGAGAGAGCCACGGTCATAAGAGGAGGCTCAAGCTTGGAGATAAGCAGTGAGTAAAAAGGAGAGAGCGAGAGAGAACATTGTTTGTGTCTCTGTGGACATTTTAATAACCGGGGAAAACCTCTGGGGGATCCTACTCTCCTGCCCATTGAGGACTTATTTATAGAGAGAACAGGCAAGGAAAATTACCACCCTGCCCCTAAGATATTATGTTACAACCATATGCATAGGGGGTATTTTGGGCATCTCACCCTTTTACATATAACATGGCTAAGATACTATGACAACTATAGTAATACCACAGTGCACCATCTACATATCTCTAGGGTGGGGTGTTCCCTTAACAATACCCCCTCATCTGTGGCTCCGAGGTTACGAGGGGTGAGCGGATGATCAGAGAACTAGCACTAGCCCCACTTAGGTGTTAGGATACCCCGAACAACTTCCCGTCCATGTAAAACCTCTCGGCAATTGTTGCAAGCAGCGACAATGAGGTTTGATGGAGGTGACATAGTTCGAAGCCCATAATGATGCTCGATGGAGGTTAGACTGGCTGGAGCATCGCGGTGAAGCTCGGGTTAAAGTTGTCTGTAGAGCTAGGGGTGTGATGGAGATAGAGTCGTCTGGAGCCCTCAACAACAAATGCCCGAGGTAGAGTCAACGACGAAGCTGAGGCAACTTGCTACCCCCTCAGCGATGGAAGCCAGAGGCAAAGTCATCGGCGAGGCTGAGGCAGCCCGCTACCCCCTCAGTGGTAGATGTCGGAGGTGGAGTTGACGATGAGGTTGAGGGGCGTGATGGGGCAGAGACATCCAGAACCCTCGGCGGTGGGAGCTGGGGTCGGAGTAGACAGTGAGGCTGAGGCAGGCCGCTACCCCCTCAACGGTGGAAGCTAGAGATGACCCCCTACCCTCTCAGCGGTGGATGCCGAAGGTGGAGTCGACAACGAGGCTGAGGGCCGTGATGGGGGTAGAGCTGTCCGGAGCCATCATACAGATTCCCACTCAAGTTTGTTGGAATCTCAGCTTCTTCATTGTTCCTGTAATTGTTTGGAGAATAATTACCTCTTCGGCATGGAGGGTTTTGCCTTCAAGATGCCGGAGTGTTTCAAATATAATGTGTTGTTCTGATAGGGAATAGCAAAATTGTGTAACTTGTGCAGGATCGACTAAGCCTTTTGGCTCCCTTACTCCTCGGCCCCCTCGCACTTTTTGGCCATGAGTGGACGGAGGGCACATTCTATTAGCACTAATGCAATGGCTTTAGATGAGGCAGGGAAGCTTCTAAGGCAGTTGTACCATGCGTATGCCTATGTACGCATGTATGTATGATGTATGAATGAAGTTATACTGTGTAGACTTTCACCTTTTAACTTTAGTCATACCAACACTTCATTTGTCTTCCCTTTCCCAGCCCCTCGCACTCTACGGCCATTAGCGGCTAGAGGGTGCGATTTTTTAGGGGCACTTAGTTGCGTTGGTTGGGGGCAAAACTGAATTCTACATTGGCTAGCTGTTTTCTGTGACCTGCGTATTTTTCGGAGTGTAAAGTGTTAGACCTCTCTGGCATGGAGGCTAGGCCTTCAAGATGTCGTAGGGTCCTTGCGGGTCCAGCACAGAGGCTAGGCCTTCAAGATGCCGAGAGTGCATGCCGTAGCCGTCACGGAGGTTACCTAGGCCTTCCAAATGATGGAGGTTCCAATGCTGATTCGGCATGGAGGCTAGGCCTTCACGATACCGAAGGGTGCATGTTGCAGCCGTCAAGGAGGCTAGCTAGGCTTGCAAGATGATGGAGGGTCTAATGCTGATCTGGCATGGAGGCTAGGTGTAGCAAAAATGTCCTTATTAGACCATGATTGTGATTTTGGTGATTAATAACAATATAGTAATTGGGACTAACATGTTTGTCAAGAATATATGTTAGTAGGTCTCATGGATGCAATACATGAAGAAGCCACCAAAGCCAGGACAAAGTTTGGTTGAATTGGAAAAACTCCAGGAGAAATGACTACACCGGATGGTTCGGTGCTCAGGGTATTTGCACTCACTAGAGCATCTTTGTCAAAGGGGGACAGAGGCATGAAAGTCTCACAGGAAAGTCCAATGATGAAGCAAGGCAACATCAAACAATGAACAGTGCAAAGATGAAAAAGAAGTAGAAGACCCCACTGGATAGTACGATAATTGATTTGAACACACCAGAGGAATGCACCGGAGCATTGTTGACAAAGGGGAGAATGCAATGACCTCACTAAAAGGTCCGGTGCTTTGAAGATTTGTACACTGGAGCATATTTTTCTGAGAGGGATACATTGGCTCAGCTGGCTGAGGATAACGCACCGAATGGTCCAGTGATGAAGTGATGTACACTGGAGAATACACCGGAGTAACTTACATAGAGAAGATGTTGGCTCGATGGCTAAGGTATACTCACCGGAAAGTCCGGTGATGAAGGTGGAGTATACACCGGAGTATTCGGTGAGGCTTCAGTGGGGTTCCAACAGCTAGTTTATGAGAGTGTACTCACTAGATGATTCAGTGTTTGTACTACTGTTCTCACCGGATCATCCGGTGTTAACAGCTTTTTAGAGCTGTTGGGTTAACGGCTAGTGCACGAGTTTGAGGCTATAAATACCCCTCCACTCAGTCATTTGAGTATGCTGGAGTCTAGAGAAGTTCATATACACCCGAGAAGACATCCAAGCCATCAAAGTGCTTAAAGTGAACATCCAAGGTGATGAAGCACAAGATTAGTGAGTGATTAGTGCTTATAGGCCTAGAAAGTGAGTTGCTAGGTGATTGCTGCCTAGAAATTAGATCATAGGTGATCCAACAGTGTACCTCTTGGTACGTCGGCATCTTGGAGTCTTGGTGACTCGCCGACAAGCTTGTTGAGCCTCCGACTTGGTGTGCCGGGACGCGGAGACCCTTTCTTTTGTGGCTCAAGCTATGAAGTAATCACGGCGGCGAGGAACCGGAAGAGAGGCTAGTGGTGAGATATTACCTTGGTATCTTAGTGGCTCATTCAGGTAGAGGCCTTGTCTTTGTGACTTGGTGGATCAAAGGCCATGACCGGGTGCCGACCGGGAGCATATCCTTTGTGGAGCTCCAATGTAGACTAGGGGTGGCATTCATGCCATCAATACCATTGGAGAAAGATCCTTGTGTTGTGTTTGCTCTCTCTACCTTATTTACGTTTTTGCATTTATCTACTTGCAATTTACCTTCTTAGATAGGTTGCAAGCGCTTTGATCGGTAGAGTAGACAGACTAGATAAATATAGACCACATTTAGATAGAAATTGATATAGGTATATCTTGTGTTGTTTTTAGAGCCAAAATAGTTTTAAACGTCCTAATTCACCCTCCCTCTTAGGACGTCACCGATCCCTACAATAGGTATCAGAGCCTCGTGCTCTTGATAGGCTGAACATCCTAGAGTTGTGACGTCCGGGGTTAGGATGGATTCCTATAGTGCTCCACTTTTTGATGACACAAATTTTCCGCATTGGAAAATTCTAATGTCTTGCTATTTGGAAGCTAGAGGCTTAGATGTTTGAAGAGGCACTGAGGAAGCGATGAAGCAACGCACCACCAACAAGGAGAGGCAATTAGATGCATTGGCAAAGAGTATCCTTTTATCATCTATATGTGTTGATGCATTCAATCGTGTTTTTTGTCTCATCAATGCATATGATATTTGGAATTGTCTCATTGAAATACATGAAGGCACAATAGATGTGCGCAATGAGAAATATCATGTGCTCGTTACTAAGCTCAACTACCCATGAAAGTGCTAATGACATGTACTCATATTTGAATATTCTTGTGAATGAGATCAATGCGTTAGGTTTGATGCCAATTGAAGATAATCAAGTAGTGAGAAGAATACTTCAAGCTCTTCTTCCAAAGTACAAGTTGATCGTGTCTATCATTTACGACAACAATGACATCAAGAAGATGACTCCATGTCAAATGCTCGGCAAGATCACCGCCCATGAGATGATAATGAACATAGCGGTGGAAGCTTCTTCCTCATCCAACACCAAGAACCTTGCTCTCACAAGCAAGCAAGCTCAATGTCAACACATGAAGGCAAGGATGAGGAGACAAGAGCAAGAGTCAAGCTCAAGAAAAGATGATGGTGATCAAGATGAAGAGAGCTATGAAGAGGATGATCGAAGCACATCAAAGGATGAAGAAATTGATCCTAAGATGACCAAGCTCTTCTCAAAGTTAGAGAAGAACATGAAGAAGATAAATGCCAAGGTTGATCATCCTATCTCCATTGAAGACTTGGTCAACACAATTGAACATATTAAGAAGGAAAACAAGAAGACCACGAACAAGAGGGAGACAAGGGGAAGAGCCAAAGCATTCACAAACATAGGAAGATGGGTGATTGATGATGAAGATTCAAGCTCAAGTGATAAGAGCATCACCATCTACTCCTCCAAGAGAAGCTCTTCCTCAAGGTCATCATCACACAAGTCATCTCGCAAGCCATCTCACAAATGTCTTGTGGCCAAATGTATAATAACGATGTAAGTGATGATGAATCAGATGAGGATTCTTCTTCCTATGATAAACTTCTTCATTTAATCAATGAGCAACAAAGGGCCCTTAAGAAACAATCAAAAGAGCTAAGAAATTTAATGCACTTAATGACATTCATGCTATCTTTGTTTTTAATTATGAACAATTATTGTGTAAATTAAAATTTCTAAACAAAGAGCATGAAGCACTTAAGGATAAATTTGAGTGTATTGAATCTCAAACTAAGGTCCCTTTGAAGTAATCTACCTCTCTATTTAATTTCAATCATAAGTTAGATGCTTTCACTTCTTGTGATGATTTAATTGCTTTATCTAGCTCACCCCTTTGCAATGAGATTTGTATTAAGAATATTGTTGTAGAACAATCTAATGAACTCATTGCACAAGAGAATTATGAGTTCAAACAAGAAGTGGAGAAGCTCAAGGTGGACTTGGCAAGATTGAAGAGCAAAGGACATGTTCAACCTTCTCAAGATAACCGTGTTTTCATGGTGTAGAAGCTTGAGAAGGGGTCAACCGTGACATGCTTCAAATGCCATCACGAAGGCCACAAATCCTTCTAATGCAAGCAAGTGAAGAAGGAGACTAAAGAAAAAAAGAAGATGACAAACCTCTCCAACAAGACCTCCAACCTCTACACCAAGCCCAACTACAAAAACAAGATAAATAGTAATCACTACAAGCTCAAGAAGAAAGAAAATGGCAAGATGGTTCCACACATGGTTGGGAAGAAGGATCGGAGGTGGAACCAACCCATTTGGGTGCCCAAGGAAGTCATCACCAACATGAAGGGACCCCAATCGGTTTGGGTTCCAAAGAAGACTTGAAGCCCAAGGCGGCTATGGGGATTTAGAGGATTGGCTTACAAGATGAAGTGAAGATTCAAGCAAGGAAGCCAAGTATGCAAGATGGGCGCATTGATGAAGATTATGATCATCACATACCCAAATCCCCATCTAAAGGTAAAACAAGTTTAGCTAGATTCTTGTTCATGCATTTTTCTTTGCTTCTAGCTCATTTGTCTTGTCTAGGATTACATGTGCTTATTTCAATTTATTGCAATGCCTAGTGTAAGTCTCATGTGGTAGGTTGCTTGTATTTCTCTCTTATCCATGAGCAACCTACATGGTTTATTAGTGGTAGGTTTCTTTTATGGCACTAGTTTTACAATTGATATTGTTGGGGGAAAATAAACTAGCCTGAGGATAATAGTTGAAGATTACTAATCCTAGTCCCTCCGGAGCCTTGATCTCCGGACCCTCAGCTAAAGGCTCGACCTCCAGAGTCATTAGGTCCCTTCACAGTACCTCTTCGTACTTGCGAAGCCTTCCCTTGGCTTAATCGGCTCGGCCTCCCAAAACCCGGCCTCCCGAATCCGCCCCCCCCTGAGACCTCTGTCTCCAGAACCCTCGGTCCCCCGAAGCTTCGGCCTCCTGAAGCCCCGACCTTCCGGAGTCCTGCGTCTCGAAGCCATGCCCCTTGAGGCCCCCATCTCCAACTGCTCGGGCCGACTTCCCGGAGGATACATGGTGAGTTAGCAAGCCTTAGGAAAGATCTGCCAGAAGGGGAGCACCGATCATACGTTTCATACAAGGAAGTGACCGGCATTAAACGCCTAGGCTGATGGACGCCGCTCTGACACTCAGGCATAATGGAGGCTATCCTGACACCCCTGACAGTGCAGCGCCAGGCCGTAATTGGCGACTGGCTCACCCCCTTCAGGGGGCAGGCACCATGATAGTTACTACGGTAGATATTTGTCTCCCAGATAGGTTAGAA
Organism: Phragmites australis; assembly: GCF_958298935.1. Taxonomy (NCBI): domain Eukaryota; kingdom Viridiplantae; phylum Streptophyta; class Magnoliopsida; order Poales; family Poaceae; genus Phragmites; species Phragmites australis. The sequence continues at coordinate 14,539,341 of NC_084941.1, read as the reverse complement.
AGTAGTTATCCCGGATAAGACCTAGTAATTCGGTTAGGTCCCAGATATTTGTATATTATGATAACTTGTACACCAAGCTACGCATGACCCTATAAATAGGTGGCCATGGTCGCCTGGGAAAAGAGAGATGGGCAAGACAGCGAAAAAGACCCAGAGGTGAAAACACACCAAGTCACGTTGTGATACTCCTCCTAGAGCGATCTATTTTTTCTACCGTCAATACATTCGTGGTGTTCCTTCCTCTCAAACTTCGTCTCAGGGCTTGAGTCTCCTCCTTAGAAGAAACTCTCGCCATACTTGCTGGGGCAAGACAAACTCTTGCTCCAATAGCGCGCCGTCCGTGGGGACTCGAACACAGAAGGCTAAGAGAGGTAGGAATCCACTAGAAAAACCACCAAAGTGATAGCCAAAACCGTCAAACCCACCATTGCAAGCATGCAACCATATGCATGGCTGTCTCAGCCATACGCACTGTATGCATGCTCCAGCCCTGCTGCCGGTTGGGACGGCGTTCGTCGAACCTTGGCCAACCCAGGACCCTGGGTCAGTACAGGAACTCCAGACGGCACGGAGGCCTTCCAGCCTCTGCACGATGAAGATCTCACCACCTCAGGAGAGGACACGGCCCAAGCTACAGCCAAGTAGGCCGCCTTCCAATGGTTCTGGGTGATCCAACGTAGGAGTGTTCCCACCTAGGCTTGGTCCCCAGGTATCCCCTTTGACCACACCTGGGATACCCCGAGCGAGCCAACATCTTCGGGAAGTATGTCCACTCAGCGTCCTCCTTGGGCCCCTTAGGCGAAAGAGGGTTCCAAGGAGAAGCAGGGCTCCGGGTGTGCGGACCCAACAGTGCCTCCGAAGCCGCCCTCGCAATGCAAACTACGCGCAGGAAACCCCAAGCCCACCTCATCCGGAGAGGCATGGTCAGAACCATTTCAGCTCCAAAAGCCGATTCACCGGGCAGCCTCGGGAAGGAGACCCTAGGGAAACCACACACTACTGGGACACACCACCTTCGGCAGCGACCCCAACGACAACTCCAACCTTCGGTGCCCCAGGAGACACACGGGTGCATCCTGCACGGACCAGGGTGCAACCACAGCACCAATGACTGCCGCACCCTCATGACCTTTTGGGAGGAATACCTCAGAAGGAAAGTAGAATACCTGACCACGGAAGAAGCTGGCGAAGGACGATACAGGGTTCAGAGACCTGGGGCAAACTCCCAGGCAAATCCCCGGCCCCTCAACCCTACACCATCACTACCGACCCTACTACTAACGGTACCATATCCACCAACAAGAACTGAGTCGGGGACACTCCGTCGCCTGGCTCTGGATGGAGTACCTCCGGAGCCAGGTTGCAGCTAAGGGCTGAAGGTGGTCGAGGACCGCCTCTCCCGACTAACCTTCGACTATGCCTCCAACATGCTGTCGCCAGGCTCCGGACGGATTATCTCTAGGGCTGGGCAATGGCTAAGAGCTGAGGGGGTCATGCACCGCCTCTCTCGGCCTAGCCACAGGCTTCGAGGCCGCTAAGCCTAACAATAGAGGTCTTCTTACTACAAAGGTATGCCCACTATTAACTATCAATAGTTTACTTAGTGATCCGTCTTTCATATGGCAAGATTAGAGTATGTTGGAGGTTTCTAACCTTATTGTTAGAAGTCTTTTGCAATAGATAGCTACTAGGTAGAAGCAGTAGAGCTTAAGTTATATCCTCATTTAGCATGAATAGTTATATAACCTAGCTATGTTTTATACTACAACTAGCTTCTTATTGCCAACAGAAGACTGCAAAACTTAGCTAGAATAACCATGCAAAATCCCTACACTTCGGCAGATGCATCGTTCCTAGGTTGCCTGAGGGGGCGGGTCTACCCAGGTTTCCTTGAAGGCATTGTGCGGCGTCGGAAGTGTAGTTGCCACGTATCAAGGGATTTCCTTGATAAACCGTGTTGCGGCACCACCCGTAGGACATCTTCAGGTGGCGTGACAAGCCCTCGTACCGCAGACGTAGCAAGCCTAGGTCACCTAGAAGGCAAGACTGCCTAGATTTTCTGGAAGGTATTGCATAGTCGCGGTACACAGTGGTAGACAGTGAGGTCCACACACCGCAGGCACCACTTATGCCTAGGTCACCTGGAAGGTAGATAATGCCCAGGGTGCCCTGGAAGGCATTTGCATAGCCTCGGGTATCGAAGCCACGCCCCGGGGGATGTCCTCAGTGGCGGAGTTGCAGTGCTCCGAGGAATGCTGTCGCAAGGAATCCTAGTTGCACGACATGCCTACACACTGCCAGCGTAGCATGCCTAGGTCACCTGGAAGGCAAGACTGCCTAGGTTTCGTGGAAGGTATTGTGTAGCCTCGATAGTGTGTAGATGCCGGTTATCAAGGGACTTCCTTGGTAATGTAGTTGCGGCGCTCCCAGGGGATTTCTCCGGAGACGTGATAAGCCCACGCACCAGTAAGCATTGCTTGCCTAAACTCAAGATCATCTGAAAAGGTTTCCTGGAGGGTAGGCTTTGACCTGGTAGGAAGTGGAGCCCACACATCGCGGGCGTAGGATGCCTAGGTCACTTGGAAGGCGAGACTGCTTAGGTTTCCTGGAAGGTATTGTATAGACTCGATAGTGTGTGGATGTTACATATCCGGGGACTGCCCGAATGTGAGGAATGTTGTCGCAAGGAATCCTCTCTGCACGACATGCTTAATACCACAGGCGTAGCAAGCCAAGGACACCGCTAAGGCATCAAGCCTAGGTTTCCTGGAAGGTATTGCATAGCTTCGGTCGTATAAATGCCACGCGCCAAGGCACATCCCTGGTGAACAGTGTTGCGGTGCACCCCAAGCGTTTCCTCGGGAGCACGACAAGCCTACACACCGCGGATGTAGAATGCCTAGGTCACCTGGAAAGCAAGACTGCCTAGGTTTCCTGGAAGGTATTGCGTAGCTCTGATAGTGTATAGGGCCTTTGGTATTAATACATGCCAAGAGGTCTTACAAAACCTTTGGCAAAAACGGAGAACCTTACACAACCCTCTGACAAAAACGGAGAATCTTACAAAACATCCGACAAAACGGCGAACTTTACAAAAGCCTCCGACAAAAAAGGAGAGTTTTACAAAACCTCTGGCAAAAAATGGAGAACCTTGCAAAACCTCCGACAAAAATGGAGTCTTACAAAACCTCCGGCAAAAACGGAGAATCTTACAAAACTCCGACAAAACGGAGAATCTTACAAAACCTCCGATAAAATGTAGGGTGCAAACAGCCAGGTGAACATCTCCTAAAAAATCTAATTGGTCGATGTGCTACCCCGACCAGTGCAAAGCCTCTAGTGACCAATCTCACTACACCTTCACACAAACCCACGACCAGCCCCCCTGGTCGTGGGACTAGATTGGATACTTGCCCGAATGATTCTCTTCAACAAGCACCGGCCCTGACGGATAAGGTTGTGGGCAGTGCAGGGTCGTGTCCCATCCCGTAGCATTAAAGGCTACAGTGTGAGACTCTACAGGCCGGTGCAGCGCCGCACGACAGATGGGATGTTGTTAGCCATCCGGCAGGGCAAGTGAACGGGGACGGCACAGAGGCAAGTGAACGGGGACGGCATAGAGGCAAGTGGACAGGGATGGTGTGCAAAGGCAATTGGACAAGGACGGCACGAAGAGGCAAGTGGACGAGGACGGTGCGCAGAGGCAAGTAGACAGGGACAATGCAGAAGTGCACTGTTCTGTCCCGTCGTATTAAATGCAGCAAGATAAGGTTCTATGAGCTAGGCAAAGACGGCGCGCGGCAGCATGATATACAATGCTGTCAGAGAAAGTAGCGTACCCGGTGCTCCGTAATGATGATCTGAGTTAGATATTATAATGAGCAGAGGCCATTTGTGTAGAACCCGCATGTTAGTTCTCCCTCTCTCTACTATATGAGGACCCCGTTGTAACCAAGATAGATCAATTCTGGTAACCTGCTAAAACACCGTTGTAACCAAGTGAGATCTACTATAACACAAAAAACAGAACGTAGGGTTGTTATCCTTCGGGAGAACCAAACCTGTATAACCCCGGGTGTCCCCGAATCGTTCGTCTACACACATAGACACATTCACTCCTTGAAACGCCATTAATGCACCTACCGTCTGACATACCCCGGAATCACTGTCAGGGATTACTCTCGATAGTTGGCGTGCCAGGTAGGGGATCGCGCTTTCATCGTTTCAGTAAGTTTGAGAAAACTTGATCAGACTACCCATTGCTGAATCCACGGCAACCGCTGAGTTCCCGTTCCGTGGACCCTGGTCGCCGCGACGTATTCTTCATGGGATACCACCTGGACGAACCAGGTCTACTCTAGGCATAAGACACCGAGCCGGAATCAGGGAGCTCCGAGACCCAATGCTAGGTTTGCATGGCAACCCATTCCGTAGAGGGCGCTGGAGGGCCCCACGCCTCAAATGCCGGTGGTGAACACTTGGCTTTGCGCAGGGGTTGGACAGGCAGGAGCTTCAAGACACCCCTAGCATTCCCAGCACCGTCCGGAGGAGCACTTACATAGGGCATTTTCTATGCTAGCATCTTCACCTAGGCCATCACGCAGCCCCAACCCTGGGGGCTCCCCACCTCGCGACTTATCACCGCTCCACGCCAAGCGTCTTGACTACGAGACCATGACGCCAGCATAGAACCTCCAGACCCTACGGGTTCTCCTCAGCCACCCGCCGGTGCCCATACTGGAAGGCTCGCCGGCGGCACCTTGGCTACGTGATCTCGCCCTCTTAGCAAAAACCGCCTGGCGCCAGACCACGTTGGCATGCACCGCGCCTGTCACGAGGTTCAATGAGGGTCACGGTTGCCATGGATCATAGCCGGGCCTGTGACGGAATAGGTCCCATACTCCCACAACAACGGGAAGTACCCATGGGCCACCACCAAGTCGGGGTGGCCAACCCTCTGACCTACGCGACTCCCTGCGCCAACGTGACCTTTGTGGTGTAATTCGGAGCCAGGTGGCCACTAGAGAGGAGGAGAACATGGCCTAACAGGTGTTAGAAAAGGGCAAACAGCCCTACCGTACGCTTTCCCCCTGTAGGGAAGCGTTGGACGGCTCCACCCCGTCACCTGGGCCCCGAGACAGCCGTCTCTCCCCCAGGACACGCACCATTGCCCAGCAACGAGAAGCGCCCTGTTACGGGACGGGGTGTAATGCCCTGCCCGCCAGGCTATGAGAGGTGTGATGGCTAGACAAATTCTAGCCGGTCCTAGATGAAAAGTATGACCGCTCGACCAACCTGGAAGAGTTTCTACAGATCTACACTACCATGGTTCAGGCCACCAGAGGACGCGGGAAGGTTATGGCCAACTACTTCCCTATCGCCCTGACCGATTCTGCCCAGTCTTGGTTGATGAATCTCCCCTGTGGGTCGGTTCACTCCTGGGAAGACTTGTGCGACCAGTTCGTTGCCAACTTCCAAGGAACCTACACCCGACCAGGGGTCGAGGACGATCTGTATCAAGTTTGACAGCGACAAGGCGAGTCGCTACGAGACTACATCTGGTGCATCACTGCGCGCCGAAACACCCTTCCATGGATCACAGGGGAATCCGTGGTCATAGCATTCCAGAGGGGGGTAAAGGACCAGAAAATGGTCGAAAAACTGGCCACCCGAGTGATCCAAAACACCATCGTGCTCTTCGAGCTTGCGAACAAATGCGCATAGGTTTCCGAGGCCCGAGAACAGTAGATCGACTCTAGGTCACGCCCGGTGACCAACTGGCCCGCCTCTTCCAAAGGATCCGACCGGAAGACAAGAAGAGCAAGCGAAAGGCCGGACCCCTCGAGGTCTTGGCAGTCAACAAGTCAGCCTTACACGCCGACACTTTGAAAAGAAGGACAGGATAAAAGGTCGGGGCTACTTCCCAATCCATCGCACGGACACCAACGACCTAACTGAATGCAAGGTCGTGCGACGCATCATCGACTAGGAGATTAGAGAGCACATGCTAAAACGTGGCGACAACGATGAAGACCTAGCTACCCCTGACTAGTCAGCACTCGGATACCAACAGGCCGACCACATGGTCATCACATCTTCGGTGGGGCCGCGACATATTCCTCTAATAGGGAATACAAGTCGGTGGTCCGGGAAGTGTGGGCAATCCCATCAGACCCGAACCCGCACCTCAAGTGGTCGGAGGTCCCACTCACATTCAGCCAGGCCGACCATTTGCCATACGTCAGGTGCCCTGGTCGCTACCCCCATCGTGGTTGAACCCACGGTATAGAACATCTGGCTAGGCCGCGTGCTCATCGACGGTGGGAGCTCGATCAACCTTCTCTTCACCGATGCATTAGACGCCCTGCAAATTCCAAGAAGATCTTTAAAGCCATCCCCACCTTTCTTCGGAATCACCCCGGGCTCCTCGGCTAAACCACTAGAATGAATTGAGCTACCGGTCACCTTCGGCTCGCCGGACAACTTCTGGACCGAAAGGATCCTCTTTGATGTGAAGACTAATGGGGACTCACAGTTGTCAAATATTTAACTATAGGGTATATATGCATAAAGAGTATACCATATACGGATAAGATATGTCGTGCGCAAGCTTAATAACTCTAGATATTACATAACCGAATTTGTAGTACCTGATACCCTTGGAGATCCCGAAGGCGCATACTTGGAAGGTCTTGATTGGTTACCCAACTTGAGAACAACCAGTATTCCAGCCAGATTTATCTGACCTTTCTTGGTGGACAAGACAAAGGAATCCCTTTCGACTATAGCGAGATAGGAGGCAGTACAAGACCCCTATATAAGGCGGGGACCCAGACCCCTGAAGGAGACTCTTTTTCTAGAGGAACACAATTAATCTGTAACTCGACACAAGCACTAGGACCACAGGAGATACACAGTGACTATGTCATTAGTCTAGTTTAGATCTCATCTACTCCTTGTAATAGATCTAGACACACAGGACGTAAGGTATTACCCTATACTCGACTGAATATAGATACATTACCAACCATATAGGACGTAGGGTATTACTCCAATCGGGGGCCTGAATCTGTATACATGGTGTGTGCCTCGTATCTTGTTTGATTCCTAGATCATGAAGATAACCCCGTTATTCTCATGGACATATTATTAGGGAAAACCCTTCGATAGTTAACACACCAGGTAGGGGTCTTCTGCTTTTCAAGATCAACTATGTTTTGAGTGCACATTCGTATCGGATTCTTCTCTGCCAGCTTCTATGACCGCTTCGAGTTGCCAGTGATCACTCTTGAATTTCCTCTGGCCAGATCGGAGATCATGTTCGAAATAATGGTTTTTTGCTGGGACGATCATGGTGGACTGATCCACACCGGTATTCTTGAGTTTAGCCCATTGAACGCGTACCAAAAGGTGGGACACCTTGAATAGGATCCTAAGGAGCCCAATGTTCTACAGTTCATGGACACTGACAGTGATGCGTGTGGTGACGATGGCTCCATCAACAGCCAGAGCAGCCAGACAGATTGATTCATGTTTATGGCTAGAGGAATTGAGGTCCAACCTACAGATCTGATGGCTGTAGATTCGAACACCATGGTGAATAATTGCACAGCAATCCCTAAGGATCCAGCAGTAGCAGCCACCACCACCAGTAACGTTGGAGATATATCAACAGGGACATCTGCAGTTGGAGCTCTATATGCTCCTAATACCATTGATCATCGACGAACCACAGGAGGACCAGCACCTCCTGGTCTTCAACGACGGCTTCCAGTAGGCACGCCTCCACCAGTATAGTCCCGAGATCAAGGAACAAACTCCCTCAGGGCAGCCATCATGAGGTTTCATCGGCTTGACCGCAACCGAGCCTCGACAGTGATGTTTTTAACACTCCAAATGCTAATGTCTAAGGAGCCCATTTGACTCTGAGATCTCTTCCGGAGTTGGATCCAATGAATCTTTTAACCCCTATGGTTAATCAGGTCAGGACCCTACTCGATGTGGCTCAGATCCACGTTGCTTGAACGAACAATCCTAGAGCCTATAGGTCCCCTAGCTGGCAAGGTGCTGGTTCGAGGAGCCATGAACGCGAATGCTCTCGAGTAAAAGGGTCACAAGCAAGCAGCTCAGGAGGTCAACCCTGACTATAGCCCTGTAGGTCGAACTGCAACTGCCCCGTCCATGAGTACAGAAATAAGAGAGACCTAAGGAATCTCGTCTCTCACAATAGATGTGACTTATAGGAGGTTATCAATAACAACCGTGAGGAGCACCGTGAGGATTATCGACACTATAACAATTGTAGATCTCTAGGATTAAACGGTCAACGTGACTCCCCTGTTCAAAGCGATAGGTATTACAGTCCTCCTCTTTCGCTTCCTGAGGAATTTGATGAAGGTTGCGATACTTTCGTCCTAGAGCTCCACTCGATACGATGGCCCGAGAAGTTCAAGGTATGCCCGATCTAGAAGTATGACGGGAAGCTCAACCCCAATGAGTGGTTGCAAATCTATACCACTGTTATCCGAGTAGTGGGTGGTGATAACAAGGTAATGGCCAATTACCTGCTAACCGCGCTTGATGGACCGGCAAGTTCCTAGTTGTTGAACCTTCCTCCCAACTCGATCCGATCATGGGCTGAGTTGAAGGCCTAGTTCACAGATTCTAGGGTACTTTCGAGCACATAGGAACGCAAAATGATCTCCATCAACTGAACCAAGGAAAGGACAAGCCCCTCACAGACTTCATTCGATAATTCAGTGATAGGCGAAACACGATCTCAGATATTTCCGATGAATCAATCATCATCACCTTCAAAAGAGGCATCAAGAACACAGATCTGGTCGGGAACCTTGCTACCCAGAAGATCCAGATGGTCAAGGAGCTCTTTGAGTTGGTCAACAAATCTGCAAAGAAGGCCAAAGCTCACGCACATGCCAATAACCCTCAGCTTGGCAAGGACAATCCTGAGTCCTGAAAAAACAAGGGGAAGAAGGGCAAGCCTGGTGATAAGCACAAGGTTCCGGACATGACTGTAGCTATGGTCGATAGGAGCAAGTAGTGCAACACCGGGGACAATAAAGGCTTGATTCGTGGTGGCAAGAAGTGGTACCCCGTTCATCAGACCAATCAGCATGAGTTCAATGAATGCTACGTCCTCAAAAAGAAGGTTGAAGGAAAGCTCAAAGCCGTCGCTATTGAGCAGCACGACAAACAGGCTAAGCTAGACGCTAAAGGTGATGAGCTCGAGTTCCACGAGACCAACCAAAGTTTTGCACACATCTTTCAAGGATACGTCATGTATGAGTCCAAAAGACAATACAAGGCGGTCGAACGAGAAGTTAACCTGGCTCTCACCAGGCCTACATGGTACCTTAGGTGGTCGAAAGTTCTGATTACCTTCAACTAAGTCAACCATGTGACCACTGTCCCACATCCTGGTCGAAATCCAGCTGTGGTACAGCCAACTATCCTCAACATCAAAGTTTCTCGAACCTTGGTTGATGGAGGTAGTTCACTTCACCTCATCTTTGCCAAGACTTTAGACAAGATGGAAATTGAGAGGCCAGAGATCAAGAAGTGAGTCGAACCTTTCGACGGCATAACCTCCAACTCATCGATGATGCCCCTTGGCCAGATCGAGTTGCCAACCATGTTTGGCACCCCCGACAACTTCCACATAGAGAAGCTTACCTTCGACGTCACGGATTTTGAGATGGTATACAATGTGATCCTAGGTCTTCTAATGATGGGTAAGTTCATGGTTGTTGTGCACTATGCATACCAAATATTCAAGATCCCGAGCCCTAAAGGGGTCATAACTATGAAAGGAGATCAACAAGCAGCAGTCAAGTGCGACAAGCGGAGTCTGGATATGGTCAAACACTTCAGTCAATTGTCAACTACTTAAAAAGGTACGGAGTCCAAGCGCCAGAAGCGTCAAGCCGTCTGTGACTCCAGGATCATAAGCCTTGCTAGCAAATCCCAGTCCGACGATGCCGCAAAGGAAGAGACCAACAACGGTGATAAGGATACAACAACTGATGGTGGTGTTAAGGCAGTGCCCCTCGACCCGTCTGAACCAGCCAAGATGGTCAAGGTCAGGGCTGGTCTCGACCCCGTATAGGTTCTCGAGCTCGTTGCTTTCCTCTAGACAAACCAAGATGTGTTTGCATGGCAACTGTCCGATATGTCTGGGGGTCTCTAGGGAAGTAATCGAGCATCGACTAGCTGTTAAATCCGACACCAAACCTGTGGTGCAGAAGCTATGAAGATATGCTGAGGATAGGAAACAAGCCATCTAGGAGGAGGTCGATAAACTATTCATTGCCAGAATATACCTACCCCAGCCGTTTAAGGACTGAGTCAATTACCTCGACATGCTTAGTCACCCCCATACAACCATGCGTCCTGAATGGGCAGGACTTGACTTTTCTTTCTCCGGACTGGGTTGGACATAATACTAGGAGGCTGAGAGCAATGAGAGGTCAAGTAACTATTTGTCCCTCTGTTTGAAGGTTTCTAGAATAGGCCTAGGCTTAAAGAGGGAGCTGACCTTCAGTACATGGACTCTTGTACTTAGGGTGTCGCATAGAAAAGCCCAGCAGGAAAAGTGGTTGGAGGGTCTCGGTATGATTCGCTCCTCTGCTTGCAATGGTTGGAGACTAAGCATATCGCATGGGTAAAGTGGTACACCCTCTGCAAAGTGTAAATATACTCGAATAGCCTTGTCCACGGTCATAGACATACAAAACATGACCTCATTTGACTAGACTCAGGGTATGTGTGTCTTGATGAGTGAGTATGTGGACAAGATGTCCGTGTGATAAGGTTTCTGGCTCAATCCGTTAGAAGTTGTGTGATACTAGAGGTACACCAGTTTTGGTGATAGGGACTGTGGAGCAAGGTGTAACCCCTCCCAGGACAGAAAACCCCTAGATATAACTTGTTTCGTGGTTTTGAACCATTTAAACTATTTTAAAGTCAATAGTATATGATAAAATCGAGTACCTTCACAAAACTGCTTTACGCTAAAACTAAAATTGTAAAGCCTTCTCCTTGAATTACCCTATTATGCATCTACCAACACTTTGAAGTAGTATGTATAGGGCTTGATGAGTACCTTTCGTACTCACTCTTACTGTCATTCAAATGAGTAAGTTGATGTTGACTTCACCGAAGGTGAAGCTGGGGAGGAAGAGTAGTCTTAAAGTCGTGTTCGCACCCTCGCTGCTTGTGGCTTGGGCTTTTGCTTTCCACTGGGTTTTGTTGGCCGCTAGGCCAGGCTGGTAATATGTAGTATGGTTTGTAACCTTTTGTACTATGAACCTTAGTGCTTATGTATGAAGTTTGACTATGATCCTACAACTGTTATACTATGCGTATCAGCTACTTGACCCAGGAACTGATACAAGAGGCACAAGAGATCCCCATCTGCACTCTCTCTCCTCTCCTCACTCCACACGTCCCCCAAGCTGCAGCAGTAGCTCCCCTCCCTCCCTCCCTCTCTCTCTCTCTCTCTCTCTCTCTCTCTCTCTCTCTCTCTCTCTCTCCGTTTCTTCCCAAAATCCGAGCTCAAGTGGAGGATTCAAGGTATGCATATGGTACCATTGCATTCTCTAGCTCACGAGCAACTCATCTATCCAATCAATTTTCGTTTTCGTGGTAGAATCGAGTAGTTCTTGAAGTTCTTGGCGTTCTTGAGCTTTTTTAGCAAAAATAGAGTTTTAGTTGAATTTGAGCTATAGGGTCGTGTTGGTAGTTGTTGAGAAAGTTCTAGTACCCTTAGACTGTCCCTAACATGTTTCCTTTAGGCTTGGAAAAGATCGCAACTCAAATCAACCAAAAATCGACTCGAGAACAAGTTTTCTAGGCTAACTCGGATACTCCGGACTCACCTGGATACTCCAGGTTCAGCAGAATTTGCCCGTTGAATTGTGTTCAAAATTGGTTAGGGTTTAGGGTGCAAGTTTGGTTTAGAATCTTTTGGATAGAGCATATGCACGTTTGTGTAGCATAGATTTGTAAAACGAGTCAAATCACCCGAGGGAAAAATCGTGAAGAACCCAAGTCTGTATCACTTAGATTATCCGGACAAACCCGGAGACTCCGGGTAGTTATCTGATCGTGTAGCCGAGCTTTGTTCGGAACCTCACTCGGAGTGTCCGGTATATCCCGGATAGTCCGGACCAACCCTGAGGTTCTGGGTTAAGTTAGAATAGTGGTAACTGAGAGCCTTCACCGGAGGATGGCCCAAATACTCCGGAATTCAGACATTCTGGATTCACCCGGATACTCCGGGCCAGTCAAATAAAAGCAGCAACCAAGCACCTCTTCCGAAGGGTTACTCGGAGGGTCCGAGCCCGGATACTCTGAACCAATCCGGATACTTCGGATTGCTGTTATTTTTCAGATTTCGTTTATATCGTTTGGTATTGCGTTGATTCGCATATCTTAAGATTCTAGCTTATTGTTAAGCTTTGTGGCATACCTTTTTGCACTTTATCCATACTCATTGCATTGCACGCGTTGATCCTTTTTAGATATCGCCGATCCGTCGATCCCGGAGGCCGAGGGCGATCCCGAGGTGTCCCACTTGTTTGAGCCAGTGCATCCAGGCAAGCAACTAAGCATATTGATCCCTATTGTGTAATTGGATAGGTTTAAAATTGATGAAATATTCTTATGTATGTAAGCATGTTTAGTGAGTCTGTGTCGAGTACCAATGGGTAGAACCTATGCCGATTGCATTCTTCTACCTTGAATACTTGTGTATTTACATTTCCTGTAGCCTTGAGCTGTTGTCAATGTCCAGGTATGAGTTCGACTTATATGCTTAGCCATGCTTAGGTCATTTGGTAGAAGTCGAACGACGGAGCATCCTGTTGTTTGCGAGTATAGGACCTTCTTATAATCAACATACACTTGTTGAGGTTGAGATGGTTGTATGAGTGGTGAGTATGAGATGAGGTGTGGACAGTGCTAGGATGGTGTTTTGTCCTGCCCAGATGTGGACTTCCCCTAGGTAGGTCGGTAGAGGAAAACCGGACACCGTAGACCGCTTTGCGCCGGTTAAGCACCGATTGTCGATGTTGTTGGCTTTAGCACTTTCCTTACTCACCACATGCCGATGTAATGGTAAGGTGAGCCGAATACCTTTGCAATTGTGGCTTTTTGGGCTTGGACATCGACGGTGTGAGCGGGCGGGCTTGTAGCAGTACTAGTTTGCTCCGGGAGTAGTTCTAGACCACCGTGCCAAGCAATGCATGATCCAAATGGTTGGGGCTGGTTGGGAAAGATTGTCATGAGTACCCTCTTGTGTGCACTTTGGTTGGTGGCACAAGCCGAATGGTTCTCGTGTCGTGTAGATCCAGGAGTATCCCCCTACAGGGTGTATAAACAGTTTGAACTGCCACACTCTCGGTCATGAGCTTGCTTCTGTCTATCTGCATCGATCGTAGAGTTTCGAGTATGGTTTCTGGTTCAGTATGTGGGAGATGGTGATGTTGGTACTTGTTACTTATTGATTCACTTGTTGGTTACAGTTACATTTGTTCAGTAGTTAGTTGCAGGGTAGTTTTTATATATTTTGGTTATTTTTCAGTCGCTCACACATATGTCTAGGATGCTTAGTGCTTATGTTTTACCTAACCTGTGGTTCATCCTTGCTAATGATCAATGCATAATCCTTGGAGTTGAGCTATGTATATGTACTCTATATGGTTTAAGTCTTGCGAATACTTTCGTACTCATGCCTGCGCTTTCAGGTACTCCTGTTGTTGGAGAAATGGCTTTTGGCTACTTCATGCCTGCCGATTAGGGTGACGGGCAAGAGTAGTGCATCCTACTCTGAAGGTGGCATGTTGAGACGATGCCTAAGGGCATGTGGCACTGTTCTCTTTTGTTGTTCATAAGTTTAACTTTCCGTTGAATAGTTCTTTTGTGGCAAGGAGTTGAGGGGTTTTGTCTCCTCCTAGCTCGCTTTTGTTGTAAATTGTTGAAATCCGTTGCATACTTAATACTTGTAATATAAATGTTTATTACTCACTCTTTGTTAAGCTATGTTGTGATGTATATGTTAGAAGGCATGTGTTCTGATCTTTGGGCACAAAACACGTGCCGGGACTGCCGGAGCGGTATTCTGTTTAATTGTTGAAGTTATGATCGTGTCAGTGATAGACTTAGTGATTAATTAGAATACTGTTTGGAAGGTTCCCCACAGGCTTTACCAAGTTGTTGTGGGAAGCTTATTGTCACCTGGGATACAACCGATGCCCAAAGTACACCAGGCGTGAGTACGACGAGAATGGATCCCAGAAGTGCCAAGCTCTACTATAGATCTTCGATTGTCTAAGATACCTCAGCTGGCTACCATGGCACATCAGCACACTGGAGTACGGTACCCTGACACATACCAATTGGTAGACTACGAAGCGCTTCAGTACCTATGTAGGAGGCATGTCAAAGAGGTGGCACACACTCCCATGAGGCACTTTCTAACTATCGCTGGCCAGCGAGCCACTTGGTGTGCACACCTAACCGCCATGAAGGATGCAAGATAGGAGGAAGAGGAGGATGACACCATCGTGGCCATCATGGCACAGCACCTCCATGCCTTGGAGCACATGCACAATGAGACCTATCAGCTGTTCCAGGTTTGTCACCAGAGGGTACAATAGTCTGAGACACAGAAGAGAGCTCTCAGTGTGATGCTGGATTAGATCAGAGTCTAGGTTGTAGCCACTCAAGACACCGTGGTAAGGAACCGCGAAGGATGATAAAGGGTGGTAAGGCTGCATCATAGGGATCTTAATAGACAGAATACCATGAATGGCTCCCGAGTCAGAATAATTACCAGGAAGAGCACCTTCAGTTTACCCGCGAGTCAGACCCAACACATCATCCTTTCAGGTGCACCACTACTACCAGCGCATGTAGTTGTAGCTATAGCAGACAGCAGGATTGGCCTCTTGCCATTTCCAGTAGCCAGTGGAGGTTTAGTACCCGTTGAGCTGATTCGAGATGGAGATATGGTGATACCCACCGACGACTTGAAGGAGGAGGACCCTAGCAAGCGTGAACTCATTAGTAACGATGACGACAATGACGACAGTGTCGATAGGATCTCCAACCCCACTTCTACCCTGACACCAGCAGGGACCCTCTCACCTACTGAGTCAACCGCTGGCAACGCTGCTGATAGGTCCACAAAGGATGCATGAGGATGACGAGTCACAACTAGTTAGCAGTAGGAGTGGATCCTTTTCTAGCTTTTGTTGTAGATAACCCTATAGTTTGATGCTCTATGTGCATGGTTTTACCATTGTAGATTGAAAACTTTTGTACTAGTAAACTAGCAGAGATAGTCTTAGGTTGTGTAATATATGTTGCTTGTACTCTGTATGGTGTTACTTTTTGTTTGTATCTTTGATTGTGTGATTGGCAAGGTTGCCCTTGCTCCTATATTGCTTGCCCCAATCTTGTAGCATATCTCAACTCTTGCTTCCTCTCATATCTTTAGAGAATAGATGAAGTCATCCAGGCAATCCTTGTGCCTTTGCCAACAACGCAAGCTTGTACCTATCAATGTAGCCCCTGAGATGGGATCTGAAGCAGGAAGTACAATAGGGTCTCGAGGAAGGGCCTCTATGGGCCAAGGAAGAAGAAGAGCCAGGGTTGCCAACTCTCAGTCCAGTAAGGAAGACCACCAGAGCCATCGCAGCAGTCAAGAAACCCCATTGCCCCCACCACCAGAGAATGATTTGGTGGCAGTGATGGCCAATCAAACACGTCTACTAGAGGCCATAGCTCAAACAGGAAACAACAATCAAGGTTATGGACCTCAGAACAAGATAGCAGAGTTTATGAGGACCAAACCTCCAACCTTCGATAGTACTGACGACTCCTTAGAAGCTGATGACTGGCTCAGGGCAATCACTAGGAAGCTCAAGTTCATCAACTGTGAGGGCCAAAACAGGGTGAATCTCACTACCCATCAACTCACCGGCTCAGCAGCAGAATGGTGAGAGAACTACAAAGCATCAGTAAATGTCAACACCATCACTTGGGAGGAATTTTGCAAAGAGTTCCGGAAGTATCATGTACCGCAAGGAATCATGGAAATGAAGGTTGACGAATTCTGTGACCTGAAACAAGGATCAATTACAGAAAACCAGTACATGCAGAAGTTCATCTGCCTTTCCCGCTATGCATCAGAAAAGGTGTCAACAGATAAGAAGCTAGATCGCTTAAACAAAGGATTGCAGCTCAGCTTGTATATCTAGCTTGTGCCTTTCATTTACCCTGACATCAATACTATGATGAACAGAACCCTACTTCTAGAAGAAGCACGTGCACCCATAGAGGCAGAAAGAAAGAGAAAGTTCGCTGATCGGAAAGTTCCCAATGTACATTTTCCAACTAGAGGTAGAGAACTCAATATCCATAGCAGCAGACCATGCAATACCAGACTCTAGGATCCACATCCCGCCAAGCAGCATCAACTCCTCGCAGTTCTAACACAAGATATCTCTACAGAGCAGCGCCCAGATTCTGACTGTTACGCAGAGAACATGTTATATCTGCCATCAACCAGGCCACTACATAAAAGGCTGCCACAATGCCAATAGAAACAATGCACTAGCTTGTTCAACTCCTAGAGCCCTGGTAGCATGAAGAGGAGGGAATCAATCAGCCTAACAATCATGGAACTATGGGCGAGGCCGCGTAAACCACATTGATGCTTAGGAAGCCCAGGAAGCACCAGAAGTCATACTCGGTGAGTTCCCAGTTGACTCAACCCTTGCACCAGTGTTATTTGATTATGGAGCTTTGCATTCGTTTGTTTCTTCAAAGTTTGCTGCACTTCATAAGTTGACAATTGTGGTTCTTAAGAATCCTAAGTTGGTTCGATCCCTATAGGAAATATCTTGTGTCGTCTAGGATGCCCTCGGGTTAAACTCCGTTGAAGTGGGGTAGAGGTCCTAGCAAACCTAGTAATTCTAAACTCGAATGGAATAGATGTTATTCTAGGAACGGTTTGGTTAACCAAGCACGAAGGCAAAGCAGAGTTTGAGCCTAAAGGACCCAAGTATGACCCAATGGCATGCAACTTATCTATGCAATTAATAGAGAATGTGCCAGTGATATGTGAATACCCAGATATATTCCCAGAGGAATTACCTGGTATGCCACCAGACCGTGACATAGAGTTCATTATTGATCTCTTACGTGGAACAACCCCGATTGTCAAGTGACCTTATAGGATGGCAGTCAATGAACTGGAATTATTAAAGGAGCAAATTAGAGAGTTGCAAGCAAGTGGTTTCATTAGGCCTAGTTCTTCACCCTGGGGGTCGCCAGTTCTATTTGTTGAAAAGAAAGATGGGAGTCAACGAATGTGTGTTGATTACCGATCTTTGAATGAGGTAACCATCAAGAACGATATTCACTATCCAGGATCCAGGATCTGTTCGACCAGCTAAGAGGAGCCAAATACTTCTCCCATATAGATTTGAGATCAGGATACTACTAGTTAAAGGTCAGGAAAAGTGACATCCAAAAGACCGCCTTTGTAACAAGGTATGGGTTGTATGAGTTCACAGTCATGTCATTTGGACTAGCAAATGCCATGGCATACTTCATGAATCTAATGAATAAGGTGTTCGTGGATGAACTAGATAACTTTGTGACAGTGTTCATTGATAATATTCTTGTCTACTCAAAGAGTGCAGAAGATCACGAACAACATCTGAGAGTGGTTATGGAAAGGCTAAGAGCCTATCAGCTCTACGCCAAATTCAGAAACTGTGAGTTTTAGCTTCAAGAAGTGGCATTTCTCAGACATGTTCTGATAGCAGAAGGGATATCAATGGACCCTTTAAAGGTTGAAGCAGTAGTTGATTGGATTCAACTAATAAATATCTCAAAAATCAGAAGCTTCCTTGGATTGATGGGTTATTACCGTAAATTTATTAATTCTCAAAGATAGCTAAGCCAATGACCAAGCTTCTCTACAAAGATGCCAAGTTTGAATGGGATGAAGCCTGTGAAGAAAGCTTTCAAGAATTCAAGAAGAGACTGACTACAACCCCAGTGCTAAAGTTACTAGATATCAAGAAGGATTGCGTGGTCTATTGTGATGCTTCACGCCAAGGTTTAGGCTGTGTGCTGATGCAAAATGGCAAGGTTGTGGCTTATACATCCTGGCAACTAAAGCCGCATGAAGAAAACTACCCACCTCATGACCTAGATTAGCAGCAGTTGTATATGCACTTAAGGTACGTCGACACTATCTTCTTGAAAATAAGTGGGAGATCCATATAGATCACAAGAACTTGAAGTATAGTTTCACTCAGTCAAAGTTGAATCTGAGGCAATGGAGATGGTTAGAATTGATAAAGGATTACAACCTGAGTATCCAATATCACCTAGGCAAGGCTAATGTTGTGGCTAATGCCCTGAGCAGGAAAGTTTATAGCCATGACCTACAAGTGTAGGAGTTAAGTTCAGAGCTTCTTGCATAGATGCAACATTTGAATATGCACATAACACAAGGACAAGTTCACACTCTAGTGGTACATCCAACACTAGAGGATAAAATTGGTTAGACCCAGTTAGAAGATGAAGAGATTTTGGAAGTTAAAAAGAATCTCGAGTTGAATAAAGCACCAAGGTTTAGATTAGATCAACAAGGAACTATATGGCACAAGGATCAGTTATGTGTGCCGAACCGAGACAATCTTAGGGAGTTCATCATGGGTGAAGCCCACAACTCTCCCTATTCTATTCATCCTGGATATACCAAAATGTTCATAGACATGATAGATTAAGTGCTAGTGGACAGAAATGAAGGTTGACATAGCAGGGTTTATCGCTCGGTGTGATACATGTCAAAGGGTTAAGGTAAAGCACCAAAGACCAACAGGATTGTTGCAACCACTGCAGGTCCCAACATGGAAATGGGATGAAATTGAGATGGATTTCATAGTTGGATTACCCCAAATGGGTCATAGTGGATTGTCTGGCTAAAGTAGCTCACTTCATACCTATTAAAACAAGGTATACCGGAGACAACCTGGCAGACTTGTATATCAATCATATTATGAGATTACAGAGTTCCTAGCAGGATCATCTTTGATCGATGATCCCAGTTCACATCAAGGTTTTGGAGAAGTCTACACACTGCCTTAGGGACTAAACGGGATTTTAGTTCTGCTTAACACCTGTAGACTGATGGTCAGACCAAAAGAGTATACCAGGTTCTGGAGGATCTTCTGAGAGCTTGTGTGATCACCTATGGGAAATACTGGGAGATAATTCTATCATTTGCAGAGTTCTCCTACAATAACAGTTTTCAAGCCAGTCTGAAAATGTCACCCATTGAGGCCATGTATGGACGGAAATACAGAACACTGCTACTATGGTCGGAAGTAGTAGAGCGTACGCTTTTTGGACTTGCATTGATTAAAGACGCAAAAGACCAATTTACTAAGATCAAAGAGAATGTAAGGGTAGCTTAGAGCAGACAAAAATGTTATGCGGATAACGTAGGAGAGACTTAACCTTCAAGGCAGGAGATTACGTCTACCTCAAGGTGTCCCCAATAAGAGGTACTCGGAGATTCCAATTTCATGAAAAGCTGGCACCAAGATATGTGGGACCTTACGAGATATTCGACAAGATTGGAACAATGGCATACAAGTTAGCACTCCCGGAAGAGAGGTCCGATGTGCACGATGTGTTTCATGTTTCACAGCTAAATAAGTGTTTGAGAGTTCCAGAAGAACAGGTTCCCCTGGAAATCATGGTTCTACAACAAAATATTCAGTATAAAGAAAGACCCATCCGAATATTGGATGTGGCAACCCATCAAACCAGAAGAACAGCAATCAGGTTCTACCGAGTACAATGGAGTAATCACAGAAAAGCAGAAGCTACATAGGAACATGAATAGGATCTGATGGAGGAGTTTCCAAATCTCTTTGACGAGCTTTCCGAATCTCAAGGTTGAGATTCTGTTTAAGTGGGGTAGGTTTGTAACATCCTGAGCTGTAAGCATGTAAATGAATCGCAAATTTCACCCCAATTTAAAACTTTTTGGGGTTAATTAGTCTAACTAAAGTCAAGGGGATATGCATATGAATATATATACCAATATGTATATATTCATATGTAATAAATGTATCAAGATGACTAGGTATTCCAAAATGCACTAGAGTCATTTTCCAATATAGTCTCTGCATTGAATTGATTCATGTATGTTGGTTTGAGGTTTTTATGGTGCTAGTGTGGAGATTTTTAATTGAATGTCTCTCACTTTCAAATCTACTCATAGTCTCCATTCAGCTTAAATCAAATTAGATTCAAATCCTCTCCGCATAAAAATAAAGATCCAAGTCCAAATCGAAGTTCAAATATGTTCAATTGAGTTGATCTTAATCCAAATTCAAAACCCAAATTCAAATCTCCCATTTGAATTTAATCCCAAAACCCTTCTCTCTTTCCTTTTCTTTTCTCCTTTTCTTTTTACCTCGGGCCAAAATCCCCCTTCCATCTCTTTCTTCAGCCCACATACAACTAGACCTGGCCTCCCTTCCTTTTCCCTCTCTTCTCCCTAGCACGGCCCAGCCGTGCCCAGCCGTCTAGCCTAGTCGGCCATTCCACCCTTGCCGCGTGTCGCTCGGCCATCCACGTGTTAGTCATCCCGCCGTCGCCCGCCACGCCTTCTCCTCCCTTCTCCACCTCACCGTTGCGCCGGCCATCATTTTCCCCTCCAGGAAAAATATCCCTGCCTGGCATCTACGCCCTTGCTCTCTCTGTTCTCCCTCTCTCCATCCATGCTCATGCGATGTGAATTCCGAATCCATGCCTGCGCGTGGATGGTTTAGGGCGCCCATGCCCCAGGAAACATGGTGAGCACTGCCCCACCTCCTCTTCGTCGATGATCGTGTGATTCAAGTTTGGCCACTGCCTCTCTACTCACCTCTGTGCGCCTCTCCCTCTATAAATAGCATAGCCCAGCTCCTCAATTTCCCCATTTTCCCCATTTCACCACCATTGTTGCCTTTCTCGCCACCACACCTCGGCTGTCGTCGATCCGTTGTCCACAAGTCACCAAGGAGCTCCAGGGAGCCGACGCCATCCCAGTGCTGCTCTCCATTGGCCAGAAGCCCGACGAGACGCCATTCCAGTGCCGCTCTCCGTTGGCCATCGTCCATCTCCTCACTGTCTCCGAGCACAGTGAGCCTCCTAGTCCCCTCTCGCATCCGCCTAGATAGCATGTCGCCGCCTTGAGCTCTCTGTTATCGTGTAGACCTATGCCACCATACTTGTTGCCATTCGCCGTTGTGATGTGGTCACCGTCGGCGTGCATATGCTCTGTGTGTGCTCCAGTCATCGCGACATGATGTCCAGGGGTGCTAGACCCATTTTCTTTTGTAGGAAGATAGCACGTAGTAGTGGGGTGGTGTTGCCTAATTTTTGCGCGTCGCCGCCGTTTGCTTCGGCTGCATTTGGTATTGCTCTCACCACCGGCCACTGTCGAAGAGATCCCCGCTGCATCCGCTGTATCACATAGAAGCCCAACATCCATTCATTGTCGAGGAACTCCTACGGATACCCCGCTCCGGTGAGCTTTCCGACAACGTTCCGTCATAATCCCTCGCTGCCGCACTTCTTCCCTCCCTCCTTCTACTGTGTCGTGCGTGCAGCAAGGCCATCGCCCACACGCTGCTCAGCTTGGCTAGTAGGCCTAGCTTGGCCTGGTAGCACCCGACCTACAAGGCTGGCCCAGCCGCCCACAAGCCATGCCCTAGTGGGTCAGTTGAAAGTGCATCTAGGCACCTTGTGTGGGTTTTGGATAATTGATGAGAAAAGATTAATTGAGATTATAAACAGGGTTTAGTCTCATTGGAGAAGTTAAACAACATTGGCGTCACTCAAAAGGAAAAGAGACAACGTTGGCGTCACTCAAAAGGAAAAGAGACAACATTGGCGTCACTCAAAAGGAAAAGAGAAGCGGCATGTAGTTACTCATTAGGTTTAAATTATTTTTATTTTCGAACTTGAGTTTAGGAATGTCGTTCTACTAAGAGGGAGGTGTTTAGGTTGACTTGAAGATATCTTAGTGCTCAAATGACTCTTTAGACCAAATATGAGAGACACAATCACCCCACGGACACCGGGAACAATTTAGTGTTTGTTTGCACCCGGAGTGTCCGGGCTAACCTAGAGTCTCTAGGTTACTGGAACCTCTAGGTAAGGCTCCGGGAAGGGTGCTCGAGTAGAACCTAAGTGCTGAACCCGGAGTCTCTGGGTTTTCCCAGATACTCCGGATTCTGGTCAGTGGCTCGGAGTCTCCGGGTCAAACTCCGAGTCAAGCTTTCTGTTTGGGCTTGAGCGCTGAACTCGGAGTCTCCGGGTAGACCCGGATACTCCGGGATATGGTGAAACTCCAGACCCTCTGGATAGGGCTTCGGACAGAGGTTTCTGTGGAGCTTTCGAAGGCCAACCCGGATAATCCAGGTGAATTCAGATACTCCGAGTCAGTACAAAAAGTACAGTCACAGCTAGTTTTTGGGGGCTGGGTTTAAATACCCCCTTCTCCCTTTCATTCATTGCTACTGAACCAACTCGAGACAAAAGTCTTCATAGCCTCTTTAGAGCCCTCTCACTCCTCTAGTGCATTAATTCTAGCAAGGATTTGAGAGTGTGGGTTGAAAAGTGAGATTGAGTGCTAGTGAGCTTAAATCCATCTTTCGAGCACTTGAGTTCTTCATGAACTCGCCGGCTCACAATCATTACTCTTGGAGCTCTGAGCTCCTAGACGATTAGGCGTCACCTGGAAAGCACTAAAGCTTGTGGAGTGCATCGGGAAGTTTTTGAAGGTCATCCTCGCCCCTGCAAGGGAAGAGGAAGGTTGAGTTAGCCCCGAGCTCGATATTTGTGGTTGCTCGGTGAGGATAAGGGTTGAGAGAGACCTAGCTCTTTGTGAGAATCTCACCGGAGACATATGATCATTGGATCTGAACTTCGGAAAATAAATACTTTATCTTCTTTACTTTCTTGTACACTTTCTTGTTCTAGTTGACCTTTTGGGTTATTTGCCCCAATCTACTTGTTTGTGAGTTTGTGACCTCAAGTGGTTGTTGAAAAGAAGCTCATACATCAATTAGAACATGTGGTAACTCACAGACTCAACTAGATTCGCTTACATATTCATAGTTTTTTATTTCCTGTTATTTGCGGACTATCCAAGTTCACCTGGAGTATACGGATCATGTACAATCCAGAGTCTCCGGATTGACCCGGAGTATCCAGATTCTGTAATCTGCTATGAAGTTTTAAATTTTAGGAAACAGCTATCCACCCCCCCCCCCTCTAGGCGACATCACGTACATTCAATTGGTATCAGGCCTAACCTCCTACAAGGCTTCTCCACTTGGAGGATTTGAAGATGTCGGCGCCCAGGGAGAAGAGTCCGAAGAGCCTGACGAATCCAAAAGCTGATCTTTCGACATCGGGTAATGGTAAAGGAAAGGGAGTCACAATCTAGCTCAATTATGATAAATTGAATGCTTCCAATTCTTATATTTCCGTGCCATCCTAGCGTTCGCCATATTTTGATGGCACACACTATGCCGCTTGGAGGCACAAAATGAAATTACATTTAATATCCCTTCATCTAAGTATTTGGAAGATTGTTTGCATAGGTTTTACATTACTGGATGAAGACAAAGAGCTCACTCTCGATCAAGAGCAAAATCTACACCACAATGCACAAGCCTCAAGTGTGTTACTTGGTGCTTTGAGCCCCGAGGAGTTTAATTAGCTGGATGGGCTTGAAGAAGCCAAAATGTTATGGGATATACTTTAAGTCGCACATGAAGGCATCACAAGTGTGAGGGAATTCAAGATAGAGTTGCTTGAAGGCAAATTAGAAAGATTTGTTATGGAGGATGATGAAACCCTTGAAGCCATGTATGACCGTATGATGGTGCTAGTAAACAAGATAAGAGGGCTAGGAAGCGAAGAGCTAGATGACCACAAGGTGGTGCGAAGATTGCTAAGAGCTTTTGCACCAACAAACCCCACCTTGGTCACTCTTATATGAGAAAGAAGAGATTATAAGAGGCTCACACCAAGTGATGTGCTTGGTAGGATACTTATGCATGAGCTCATGGAGGAGGAAACAAATAAAGTCAAGAATCTTACTAAGCAAAGCTCAATCTCAAAGAATAAAGATGTAGCATTCAAGGCAAGCAAAAGCAAGAAAGTTGAAGAATCGAGCTTAAGTGAAGATGAGAGCTTGGATCATGAAGAAATAGCCTTCTTTGTAAGAAATTTCAAGAAATTCATGAAGAAGGGTGGTTATAGCAAATATAAGAGAGACATGCTCAAGAGAAGAACATCCAAGAGAGCATGCTATGAGTGCAGCGAAGTTAGGCACTTTATTGCCGAGTGTCCTAACAAGAAAAGTAAGGATAAGGAAGAAAAGAAGAACAAGCCTTTCAAGAAGGAAAAATACAAGACCTACAAGAAGTATTTGGGTTAAGCCAATATTGGCGAGGAGTGGGACTCCAACTCTGACTGTCTCCGATGATGAAGGGGTTGCCACCATCGTCATCCACTCCTCTACACCAACAAAGTCACTCTTCGGAGAAATGAGCGACGACAACGACACTCCTAAATGTCTCATGGCAAAATGGCGCAAGGTAAAATCACACCTCAAGCTCCTAGATAGTGATAGTGATAGTGGTCGCGAAAGTATGCTTAAAGGTTTTAGTAAAAATATCATTTCAAAGATTAAAGAACTAAGGGAAACAATAGAGAGTCAAGAGGAGATTCTCAAGAAGCAAGAGGAGTCACTCATCCTTGAAACGGAGAGAAACTTTAAACTCGATGAGCTCCTTGCTAAAGAGAAGGAGAAAGTTCAGAAACTAACTTAAGATCTTGATTTGTCTAATATCTCAATTGCTAGTCTTGAGGATAGAAATATCACATACCAAAAGAATTTCAAATGTTTGGATGAATCTCATAAAGCTTTTGAAGTGCAATTTGATGTCCTCACGAATAGCACTCCCACATCTGATGATACAACCTCACTCTCTATTGCTTCTACTAGTAATGGTTGTTCTCATTGCTACATTGTTGATATAAATGCTTGTACTACTAATGTTCAATCTTTGCAAGTATTGTAAAGGAAAATAAGAGGCTAAATGCATGGGTTAAGTATGAGTGCATCAAGACATACAAAACCAAGGATGCACTATATAAGACCATTGTGGCCAAGGACAATAGGCAAAAGAGAGGGCTTGGATTTGATATGCATACGAGCAAAACAAGTGAGCGTGTGGTGATTTATGGCAAGGAGTGCCTCAAGTTCATCAAGGGAGTCAAGCAAAATGGTCGCACCATACAAGTCAAACAACACAAATGCCATGCACCTCAATCTACTTTTTATGCATCTTATATCTTGAAGAGGAACCAGTGGTAAAGTGATTGATTTATATGTTGGTGCTCGCACAAAGGATCGAGTCATCAAAAGGAGTGCGTGGGTGCCAAAAGTGCTTGTGACTAACATGAAAGGACCCAAGTAAATTTAGGTACCTAAAACAAAAGCTTAATTTGTTTTGTAGGCATACGCCTCTAGTGGATCAAGTTGGGTGATTGATAGCGGATGCATAAATCATATGACCGAAGAAAAGAGTATATTCTCATCATTTGAAGAAAATGGAGGATCTCATGAGAATATTTTTTGGTGATGATGGGAAAGGAGAGGTAATTGGTTTAGGTAAAATTGCCATCTCTAATGATCATTCTATCTCAAATGGTTTATTGGTCAAATCTCTTAGTTATAATTGTCCGTATCACAACTTTGTAAGATGGGCTACAATTTCCTTTTTACTAATGATGGTGTGATCGTCTCTAAGATGGAAGACTCCTCAATAGTTTTCACCGGTCGGTTGAAGGGTAAGCTGTTTGGGGTTGTTGTTAAGGCCCCTAACAGCCCTTTGACTTAACCAGCCCGGCATCCCGAAGCCTCGGCCGCCTAATGGCTCAGCCTCCCAAAGGCTCGGTATCCCGAAGCCTCGGCCTAGCCCCGGTCTCTCGAAGCCTCAGCCTCCCGAAGCCCCGGCCTTTTGAAGTCCTGCCTCCCGAAGGCTCGGTCTCCCAAAGCCTCGGCCTCCTGAAGCCTCGGCCTCCCGAAGCCCCGGCCTTCCGGAGTCCTGCCTCCCAAAGACATCATCCCCCGTAGCCATGCCTCTTGAGGCTCCCGTCTCCAGCTGCTCGGGCTGACTTCCTGGAGGCTACGGGGTGAGTCATTAGGCCTCAATAAAGATCTGCCAGAAGAGGAGCACCAGTCATACTTTTCCTGCAAGGAAGTGACCGGCATTAAATGCCTAGGCTGGTGGACACTACTCTGACACCTAGGCATAATGGAGGCTATCCTGACACCCCTGACAGTGCCGCACTCGGCTCACCCACTTTAGGGTGCAGGCACCATGATAGTTACTACGGTGGATATTTATCCCTCAGGTAGGGTAGAAAGTAGTTATCTGAGATAGGGCCCAACAATTCAGTCGGATCCTAGATAGTTGTACATTGTGATAACTTATACGCCAAGCTATGCACGGCCCTATAAATTGGCGTCCTGGGGGCTAGACGGCAGGAGGACACAGAGGTGAAAAAACACCAAGTCACGTTGTGATACCCCCCCCCCCCCAGATCGACCCATTTTTTCTACAATCAATACTTTCATTGTGTTCCTTCCTCTTTAACTTCGTCTCCAAACTTGAGTCTCCTCCTTAGAAGAAACTCTCACCGTATTTGCTGGGGCAAGACGAACTCTTGCAACAATAGCGCACCGTCCATGGGGATTTCGAACACAGAAGTCTTAAGAGAGGTAGGATGCCACCTAAAAAGAAGACCACTAAGACCGCGTCGACGGCGGCTGGCCCCCCAGTCACGCCTGCTATACGTAGGCGGCGCCAACGACAGCCCCCAGCCGGGCGTAACGGGAACCTTACTACCACCATTGACCCAACCATAACCACAGCCGCAGGCGGCACCGAAGGGTTCTTCACCCTGGAGACCCAACAGCAGCAAGGCGAGGCCCCACTGCACCCCTAGGGGCTGCGGCTGGCGCTACCGCCGAAAACACCGTTCCGCTCGAGCAACAATCACGCTTGGTGGCACTCCTGGCCCAGATGGAGGAACTACAGACAGCCCTACGAGTCGAACAGCAAGCTGCCCACACCTTCGCCGCCGCTCCCGGGATGGCCAGCGCGGTTCTGACCCAAGCTCCACGAATTGACGAACCCTTCGGTGCAAAAACCTAGCCCGTTCGGTCTCCGGAGCCTCGGAGCCGGCGTCCCGAGGACCCCCTGCAAGACCATGACTCTCCCCTGGGGGCCGACCTGCAGGCCACGCCCTTCCCAGAAGGTTTTTGGACCCCGAAGTTGCCCAAGTTTAAAGGCGATTCGGACCCTGACGAGTTCGTTCGATCCTACACCCTAGCCATAGAGACCAGAGGGGGCAGACCGGCCACAATGGTTAAATGCTTCCCCCTCACCTTAGAAGGGGTGGACATACGCTGGTTCTGGGCGCTGGACCCTGGCACCATTCACACCTGGTTCCAACTCCGAGACCTCTTCCGCAGCAACTTCCAGCGCACCTTCATCGAACCAGTAACCTCTGACAGCCCCTTCACTATCAGGCAGGAGCCAAACGAAACCCTCTGGGACTACTTTCGAAGGTTCTCCCAGACCAAGGCCCAGATTAGGGGCATATCAAACTCTTCGGTCATCGACGCCGTGACCCAGGGCTTGGCCGAAGGCCCAACCGACGTCCAATACGCGGTCATCGGTCATGAGAAAATTCGAGGAGTATGCGCGGGCAAAGGAGGAAAAACTCCACCAGAGGCGCTCACAAGCTAGCGAGGCTTCCCGTGCCAATCCCGAGAGGCAACGCTCGTAGGCCAGATTGTCACACGCCCCCGCTCCTCCAGCAAAGAGGAGCTTCGACGAGGCTCTTACCGCCGGGTCCTAGAGGGAGCGGCAGCAACAACACCGAAACATCAGCAATATCAGCCCCCAGGGGACACGACCAGGGATGCTCCGGAGGCCTCCTAGAGCAAAGCAATGCTCCGGACCAGCATTCTGAGGAAGAATTCTGGTGCACTCTACACGGCGTAGGACGAGGACATAATAGCAACAACTACCAAACCCTCACCACCTTTCGAGAGGAGTACCTCAGGAGGCAGGCAGCCTTCGCCTCAATTAATGGGGCCACCTAGGGGCGGTCCGAAGATCGCAGGCCATCTGCCAACCGACGGGTCGACCATCTGGCCCTGCAGAATCCTCCGAAGCTGGCCCTACCTTCGCCACCCCAATCATCCCTAGAGTGGTACAAAGATGAAAGGGGCGGGGCAAACAGATCGTCCTCACTATAACCGGCGGAGGGAGCTCCGGTTGCACTTCGAAACGACAGAGGCGAGACTACGCACGCATGGTACACCACATTGGAGCGACTAGCATCCATCGACAGGCCCACAACTAGGGCGATGCCCCCATTGCATTCACTGTCGATGACTCCAAGTGGGTAAAATTTCCCCACTCCGATGGCCTGGTTATCTCAGCAAACATTGCCAAAGTCGAGGTCCGAAGAATACTGGTCGACGGAGGCAGCTCGGCGGACCTCATATTCGTGCATGCCTTCGACCAGCTCCGAATTCCATGAATCCGGCTCTCACCACGCAGCAGACCCCTCCAGGTATTCAATGGGGCCCCCCTCAATGCCCTAGGCCAGATGGAACTCCCGATCATCTTCGGTGAGGGCTCCGCATCACGATCCGAGGTCATCAACTTCGATGTCGTGGACGTACCGTACGCCTACAATGTCATCTTGGGACGGAGAACTCTAAACAGATTCGGAGCTGTACCCCATCACAATTACCTTTGCCTAAAATGCCCGGACCCTAGGGGCTAATAACCGTCCATGGCGACCAACCTAGCTAGATGCATCGAGTATGGGCACCCTACTCTGCTCCCTAGTCGCCACATCCACGCTATGACACAGGAGACCTCAGAGGACCCTCCGTCGGCGCATGCCGGGCACCGCTGCCCTCCAAGGCCACAATCGAAGGAGGAGATAAAGCTGGTCCCCATACACCAAGACCAACCTGATCGAACCTTCCGAAAAGGGGCGGACCTCACCTCCAGGCAAGAAGCCCAACTTCTGGCTGTCTTGCAGGATAACCTCAACACCTTCGCATGATCCCCGCATGACCTCCCAGGAGTCGACCACAGCATTATTGAGCAGGTTCAGGTCAACCCGAAGGCAAGGCCCATACGCTAGGGGCTTCGCAAGCTCTCTCTATAGCAAGCAGAAGCCGCAAAGGAAGAAGTCCAGAAGCTACTAAATGCCGGTATTATCCGAGAGGTCATCCACTCCAATTGGCTCTCCAACACTGTCCTGGTCAAGAAACACAGCGGAAAATAGCGTATGTGCATCGATTTCACATCATTGAACAAAGTATTCCCCCGGGATCCGTACCCCCTTCCTCGCATTGACTAGTTAGTTGATTCCACCACCGGCTACGAACTACTGAGCTTCCTCGACGCCTACTCCAGGTACCACTAGGTGTGGATGGAAACAGAGGATGAGAGAAAGACCAGCTTTATTACCCCCTTCGGAGTGTACTGCTACGTCTAGATGCCCTTCGGTCTTCGGAATGTTGGGGCCACCTTCTCTTGTCTAGTGCACAAGGTGCTGCAACAGCAGTTGGGCTGCAACGTCGAGGCCTACGTATGCGATATCGTGGTAAAAAGCCAACTAGAAGCCAACCATATTGCCGACCTGCAAGAAATGTTCAATAGCCTCCGGGCCACTGGCGTGCGGCTGAACCCAAAGAAATGCGTATTTGGCGCTAGGGGTGGAAAGATGCTGGGATATCTCGTCTCCCAAAGAGGCGTCGAGGAAAATCCAGGCAAGATTCGTGCCATAGCAGAAATTTTTCCTCCCACCAATTCGAAAGAAGTACAACGCCTAGCTGGCCACCTTGCGGCCCTTAGCCGCTTCCTCGCAAAATCTACTGAGCACAGCCTCCCCTTCTTCAAAACGCTGAGGGGCTCCAAACCATTTAGCTAGACGCCGGGATGCCAGGTGGCATTCGAGGCCCTAAAGGCACACCTTTTCCACCTCGAAACACTTGTGATGCCCCTCCCCGGCGAAGGACTACTCCTATACTTATCTGTCTCTGCGTCTGCCATCAACGCCACCCTGGTACGGGAGGAAAAGAATAACGGTCGATCCACTCAAAGGGCTGTATACTACGTCTCGGAGGCCTTAGCCGCGGCCAAGACACACTACATCGAGCTTGAAAAAATAGCTTACACCCTGCTGATGGCCTCACGCAAGTTTCGGCACTACTTCGTTGCCTACGACATCACTATCCAAACCTCGTACCCACTTGGTGACATGTTTCGCAACCGAGAGGCAACGGGACGCATCGGCAAGTGGGCGGTAGAGTTAGCCCCCTTCGTGATAAGGTTTGTAGCCCGCACTGCCATCAAATCCCAAATCCTGGAAGACTTTATCGCCGAATGCACTCCGGCACCCACCAAACCCACCACTACACCCTCCCAAGAAATCTGGACTATCTACATTGATAGAGCATAAGGCTCCATGGGTGCCGGAGCTGGCGCGGTCCTCATCTCTCCCACAGGCCAGCAAGTCCAATATACTGCTCTCTTGGATTTCAAGAAAACCAACAATATAGCCGAATACGAGGCCGTCCTCTTAGGCCTCCAAAAGGACCGAGCCTTGGGGGCAGCCAGAGTCATCATCCGTAGCAACTCTCGGATCGTCACCAGTCACGTCAACAAGAGCTTCCAAGTTCGGCATCCGGACATGACAAGATACCTCGAGGCCATTCGCAAGGCCGAGGCACACTTCCACGGCATATCAATATGAAGCATACTGTGGCGGACAACAATCAGGTAGAAGCCCAGGCAAAGGTTGCAGCCATGGGCAAAGACCCACCGATAAGCACCTTCCTCGAGACCCTACACTAGCCGACCACCAGAACTCTTAATAAAACAGCCGCCGCCATCCTCCCATCGAAGACACGGACCGGAGGGCTCCCCTCCTATCCTTCCTAAGAGGAACAGAAGAATTGGACGACCCGATTCTACTCCGCCACATCCAGCATCACGGGTTACCGTCTCATAAATGGCGCCCTTTACAAAACAGGTATCTGCGCTCCCCTCCTTCGCTGTATTACTAAACAAGAAGGAGCCAACCTCCTCCGGGAGATACACAACGGCCTTTGCGGCAATCATCTGGTGCCTCATGCCCTAGCCGGTAAGGCACTCGGCCAAGGGCTCCAACGGCCTACAATCATGTCTGATGCAGAAGACCTCATCCGCACATGCCAAGGATGCCAATGTATGGGACGCTGAAGCCACCGACCCCCAACTCCCTTGCAACCAATCACCCTCGTCTGGCCCCTGGCTCGTTGGGGTATGGACCTTATCGATCCATTCCCCCATGCCAAAGGCAATCTTCAGTACGTAGTGGTGGCATTAGAGTACTTCTCCAAATGGGTCGAGGCCGAACCCCTCACGGCAATCACGTCAAAGAATGTCCAGAAATTCTTCTGGAAGAACATAATCTGCCACTTCGGCGTCCCACAATAGCTCACGGTGGACAACGGCACACAATTCGACTCCGGACCTTTTAGACAATTCTGTGACGATCTCGCATCGAATTATGCTTTGGAGCAGTTCGACACCCTAAGTCCAATGGGGCCGTTGAAAGGGCCAACGGCAACATCCTCTTCGGTCTAAATCGCCACCTCGTCGGCTTAGCTCGAGGGCTATGGGTCGAGGAACTTCCCAATGTTTTGTGGTCGCTCCACACCACTGTCACGTGGGCCACTAGGTTCACACCCTTTCGCCTCCTGTATGGAGACGAGGCCATGACCCCCACCGAGGTCAAGGGGTGCTCACTCAGGGTACAACTTCCACAAACTAATGGAGAAAGGGAGCTCTCGCTCGACCTCACCAAAGGCACGCGGCTCCATGCCATTCAAAATCTCGATCACTACATCAAGAAAACTAAGGTCTGGTACGATCCGAGGGTTGCGCTGTGAAACTTCAAACCCGGCGAACTAGTACTTCGACGTGACCTAACTTCAGGAAAGCTGCGCAACAATGGGAAGGCCCATACCAGGTCCTCAAGTCTAACAGGCCCAGCTCCAACCGCTTGGCCGATGCAGAAGGGACCCCCCTCGAACACAGTTGGAATGCGGAGACCCTCCGCAAGTACTATGCATAGGGGGCCCTAGGCTCAGTCCTCTCCGAAGGTACAAAAAAACTCCACACAAAACCCATGAAGACCGCTCCAGCATCTTGAAGGCATAAGTCTCCCTGCTGGACAGGCATTCTGTCTGCCATGTTTAAGGTCTCGCTAACCTACGTGGTGGATAGGCAAAGACCGCTCCAGCATCTTAAAGGCATAAGCCTCTGTGCTTGACAGGCATTCCGTTTGCCATCTTCAAGGTCTAGCTAACCTACGTGGTGGATAGGCAAAGGCTGCTCCAGCATCTTGAAAACCTAAGTCTTCGTGCTAGGCAGGCATTCCGTCCGTCATCTTTTGGGCCTAGCAAACCTAAAATGGCGGATAGGCAAAGACGCTCTGGCATCTTGAAGGCAGTGCCTTCATACCGGATAGGCATAACACCCTCCGTCATTTCTAAGGCCTGACTAACCTAACATGGTGGAGGGATAACCCCCTGGCACCGGTAAGACTAAAAGTCTCCATGCCAAAATCATCTGACCCTTCCAATATCTTGAAAACCTAAAACTCTGAGCTCCCTACTCACACCTACTGCAACACAATGCCCCTCGAATCTCGCACCCTGTGGCCGCTAAGCAGCCGCAGGATACGAAGAGGCTGGGATAAGGACCATAGGTGAAGCGTCGATGCGATCAATCATAAAAAATAAGAGAGAAAGAAACAAAACAACAAGCTAACACAATGCAAGTTGTACATATATAACATACAAAGAGTTTTTGCATATAGCTAGCCACTGTACATCGAATCTATGCCCAACAAACTTGCTAGCCTACTACACCTCCCTGTAACACAACGGGAAGACGAGGGTGCCCGACCGCCACGCCTCCTGGGAACACCGCGGGACCTGGAGAGTCATCCTCGGCAACTGCGCACAGGAGGCCGACGCGAGCCCCCTTCGCGAAAAGAGCTACTGCCCAAAACGGAGACTCGGCTTTGGGAAGACGAAGGATCCACAGGGAAAGGATACGAGTCAAAGGCCGAGAAGTCCAACTCTTCCTCTTCCAGCCCCTCCGGTGAGGCCTCCGTGGCTTGTACCTGCTCCATCTTCACCTCGTGCAGAATAGACTCAAGAATTTCCAAAGGGACTCTTCTGTCAGAACCCCAGGGAAGGATTAGCGTTGTAAGAAACGTGAGCTGTCAACCTCCCGGGCTGTTCATGCTGCACACCAGTCGTCCCTTGCAACAAAATATACATTCGGAGCAGACACAAGGGGATCGTCTGGCTCGACCTTAAGCAAGACATCGGCGGCTACCTGCAGATCAATACGCCCCTCAGAATCGAGGGACATAACGAAACGAATTCGCTGTCGAACGGACAAAATAGCCCCCGACGCTCCGGATGCACTCGATCCCTGCCCGGAGCACTATCCATGATACGGACGAGGCCTCTTCCGGCCTCGGGCCGCCATACATATACGTGTGTATGCAGATCGGACTCCAGTTAATCTCAAAGGCACAAACATTCCAGAAACAACGCAGGCAAACTACAGGAAGACAGATGTGGTTCCATCAAATAAGGAAAAGACCATATACATGAAGCAGAAGGGGGTAGTCAACATGCTAAAACTTTACCCCCCCCCCCTCGGGAAAGAAAAGAAAACAAAAGACAGCCTGCGGCAGAGCTACACCTCCGGGGCATCCACGCACGGAGACTACTCCGGCGGGGCAACAGCGTGAGACGAAGAACCTCTAGAGGGTCGCGGTGCACTCATAGACCCCGGATGAAGGGCTGGACCTCCCAACGAAGAACCCGGGCGAAGGCCTCCCGAGGCACTCGGAGTCCCCTGACTTGCCATGTAGGGCAACGTCACGCTCCAGCCATGCTTCGCCCATAAATACGGCGGAAGCTCTCCAGGGCTGCATGAATCTCCGCTGGAGGTGCCTTTGGCAGAAAACCCTCTACCACGGAGTCCGGCACCTGCTGCTCCAGTACTTCAAGGGGACCAACCCCCGCTTGGTGCAGTAGGGTCAGCTGTAGTGCAGTGGCCACACGGGCGCAAGATCTCGCATAGATCTCCGCGGCTCTAACCATGACCTTCGTAGCAGTCCAAAGCTAGAAGAGCGGCATACCAACGCCACCGAGTGAGAGGGTAGTGGCGGGCACTGAGCCCAAAGGCCAATCAAAGCATCAGAAGTAATCTGGGCCACCTCCGACGCTCGAACCTCCTCTAGCTCTCGCTGCACACTACCCACCGCTGCACGAAGGGTGTCAACGTCACCTTCGGCAGACACACGGGCTGCATTGGCCGCATTGTCAATTAGGTTTTATAGACCAACTCATGTGCTTTGTACTTGAGAGTGAGTTAGAGTTAGGTTCCATAATAAGGCATGTGTTGAATTGAGATATTCAATATGCCAAGTTAAAGAACAAGATCAGGACAAACTTAGTCGACAACTTATATTCTTGATGTTTGTGGTTCATGCCTTAGCGGTGAACCAAATGAAGATGACGCAAAGAGTGAAGTTCTCCATGCTTGGTGCATGGGAAGCAATCAAGTAAACTTCATCAAGCTTTTAGAAGATCAAGTGAAGATCAAAATGGAAGCGAGGTTGATCATTGTTAGCAAGAGAAGTGATGAGCGTTTGCCCAATCTTCCAAAGGTAATATATCAAGTCAATTGGTAGAGTTTCGACATTGATGATCCAAATGCTCTGACCAAGACAGATTGAGAATCCTCGCAACCATTACACCACTACTCCGTGGTTATCAACTGTGCCAATATGCGGTTAACCTCGCTAAGAAGGCTTTTCCTGAAGTGAATCGAGAAGACAAGTAAGAACAGGTAGATGAAATATGAATATTGCTAATTATCAATGAAATGCTCGAGTTAGGGTTCCACAAACCGAACAAGTGGTGAAATTGTATAAAATAGAATAATCTAAGCAAAACTCAAGCCTAAACTATGATGACTACTGTGTATATATAGGAGGATGTGAGGAGGTCGACCTAGGGTTGTGCAGTAATGGAAAGAGGCGTACACAACCTGTACTTCGACCCCGAAACGATTACAAGATCCAACTAGGTCCAAAATGGTGGTAGAGCACCTTATTTCTTTGACTCTGCCTAAACTATAAGGAATATTTGGTCGAGCTCATATCCATTGGAAAGGGCTCATCGTAAACTTTTCAGAATGTCCAAGATTGACTAAAATAGACTTCGTATGAGAGAATTATGCCCGTTTTACTGACGTGCTGTCCTGGGACTCAACCACAACCACAACCTCGACCACGACCACGACTAGAGCTTAGCCTCGAGTCTGAGTAGACTTGGCCTTCAAGGGTGACATTCGGGTAAGGTTGTAGTGCTTCTCCCATATTCATAAATGACAAAACAACACAAAACTTACTAGTATTTTATTCTATATGAAGAAAATATGAACAATAAGGAACGAATTCATCATGTCTATATTCGAGGGAGCCATGGGCTCATCATACTCCCCTTCTTTACAACAAACTGTCCTCAGTTTGTGTATAGCATTGTCTTGTCCATAAACTTCTAAACAAAGCAAAATATGCAAGGAACTCTCGTTATGCAATATCATAAGTTCTTTATCAAACAATTGTAATTCTCTTTGAAACAATTGAACCTGATCATCATTGGCCATAGTAAACATCATTGGTACAATGTATGCATGTATCACTTCTTTCTCCCCTTCTTTAAAAGAAGTGCCATTGCATGGCAACCTAGTATCAATTTGTATCTTCTGTTCAAAGAAAGGTGAATCAATGGTTGTGGTGCATGGTAGCATCCAACAACACTCCTACCTGTGAACTACTGGTTGCAAATAGTACTAGAAAAACTTGAAATGACATAATATTGCAGCTGCAGTCCTCTAAATGTTCACTTTCAGGAACAATAGCAGAAGATTTCAGATTTGAACAAATATAAACTCGATGCACCATATATTCTAATTTATCATTGTATCTGCCAATAACAAGAAAGATATTCTGTGACAAACATGGCAAATCATAATTAAGTTTTAATTTCTCTTCTAAACTATTTAGATCACAAAGAATATCAAATTCAATATAACCCTAAGTGTTTAGGGAAGATAACAATTTCAGCTCTTCTTGCTCACTAGCAATGCATTGTTTCATTTCAGAACAGCTATTCATTTGTAAAACAGAGTTAACATGTTCATGCACAAGTTGTGGTTGTAATATAAGTGAAGCATTACCACACAACTCTTCTTTATCACAAGGAACAACAAACAAATCATTTTGTGACAAAGATAAAACAACAATATGGTCTACTAATGGTTGCTCTACAGTAGCATGTGTAGTGGGCAATTTCAACTCATCAAAGTATTCCTCACCTTGTGTGAGTGTAGCACATTGTTTATTACCTTTGTTTTCTTCCTTGGTTGATATAGGTGCATTAGCATTTATACCTCTGTAACATGCATGGAGCAGCAGGTGTCTCCTCTGTCTCCCTGCCATTCTTCTCATTTTCCTTCTCTTGTTTGTTCACTTTTTCCTGCAAAATATTAGTCATAGGTGGAAGGGCAACAAGGGTTTCCTCCTCTGAAAGATACACTTCTTCTTTACAAATAGATGCATGAGATTGAATAATAAATCTTTCTCTCATAAATTTTTTTATCTTTATCACGTCCCAAAATCCGTAATTACATAGTTAAGCATAAATATGCTTCTTAAGCATTATGTTTAATTTTGTGTAATTTTGTTTTGTAACTCTAGAGCAATTCGTTTAAAGTCATTCGGATGAGAGAAAGAAACCCGGGAGAGAGAAAAAATAAAAATTCGCAGCTAAATCGGACTTTTTCTCTAACATGTGGGACCCACATCCCTCTCCCTCATGTGCAGCCCACCTGCTCCCTCTCTCACTCCCTCAGCTCACTCTCCCCCACCGTGCAGCACACAGGAGCAGTAGCTCCTCCCTCCTCTCTCAAGCTCTCTCTCCCTTTCTCCCAAAATCCGACCTCAAGAAAAGGATTTGAAGTTTGAAGTACGCATGTGGTACTCACGCGATCATGAGCTCATAACCTATCCATCCACCCAATTCACTTTTGTTTTTCTGAAGGATTCAATCCAGATTTGATGTCTTTTGGTGTTCTTAGTTGAAGCACAATGAACACCAGAGTTCTTCGATTTCCCTCCGTTTCCTCCTTCACCCGGTGGTCAACAACCTGGCAAAGACCCTTGGGTAAGTCCCCTAGGTTTACATGTCAAGAATCTGTGCTTTGGTTGGATAGATTTCAAATTTGGAGCTAAGGTTTTGAAGTTCTAGTGATCTTGAGCATTGAAGGCAATAGCCAAGTTTTGATCGATTTCGGCTTACACGTGTGGTGATAGATGCGCTGGTCCCGAACTTTCGATGACAGGGGTAGATGTTGATTTAGGTGGAATAGACGTTGACGATCCGATTACACCGTACAAGAACGCTGTGCCTTAGCGATCGATACACTAACTCCAGAAGTTGTTCGTGATCTTTCGGAGCACGATCAACCTAACCACGAGGGTATTTGTTCCTACAAGTAATCGAAGAACGAGCAAGAACAAGATGAACAAGCAACTAAATTGTGAATATAGATGAAGAGCACAATCTGAAAACAGAAGTGGCGAGGTTCCGAAAACAAGTAATCGGGCGGTCTAGCCGACACGCGCGTTTACAAGGCGAAGTAGCAAAAGCTAGATCTATTCTATCAAAACCCAAACCCTAGAAGAGAGTGCGACTGTCTATTTATGAGATAGAAGAGGAGAAGTTTCGGCCAAAGCACAGGAAGCCGAATTTGACTCTAATACAAGGCCCAAGTTTGATTTGGATTGGAAAACAGACGCGACTCTTTTTAATGATTCTGGATAGCT
The DNA here is from genome assembly GCF_958298935.1 of Phragmites australis. Taxonomy (NCBI): domain Eukaryota; kingdom Viridiplantae; phylum Streptophyta; class Magnoliopsida; order Poales; family Poaceae; genus Phragmites; species Phragmites australis. The sequence continues at coordinate 14,501,154 of NC_084941.1, read as the reverse complement.
TAGGAGGAATTTCGAGATGAGGCTAGATCCATCTGAAAGTAGACGAAATTATCTTTCCATCAAGTACTCATGGGCCCCGAGAATCCTTCGGAATCAATAGTTATGGCCTTTATCATTTGCTGTTGTCAGGAGGGCCGAATCCGAATTGAACTCGCCTCCACTTATATACTTGGGCTTATGTGGTTCTTCTCCCTGGTTCCTAAGGACAATAAAATCATCACAAATAGTAATCCATTCTTTTAAACATTTGTGGGCAGCCCTAGGACCAAGTTCACCTGATGATTAAGTTAGCGTGCTCGTGCTCGTGTTATTGGTCCTTCTATCACCTGTTCAGCGTGTTGTGTGGTAGGAGGAATACGTGTATCCGTAGAAAGTATCTCCTCATCATCCTCCCCTTCTTGCATTTGAGTCGTTCTCGACTCAAGCTCATCCTCTTCTCCTAAGTATGGCTTCAAATCGGCATGTTAAAGGTGGGACTAACCCTAAAATCTGCAGGCAACTCCAGCTTATATGCATTATCATTAATCTTTCGTAACACTTTGAAAGGACCATCAGCTTTAGGCATCAACTTTGATTTCCTCAATGCCGAAAATCGATCTTTGCTCAAATGCAACCAAACCAAATCTCCAGGTTCAAAAGTTAAAAGCTTCCTCCCTTTACTGCAAGTAAGTTTATACTTAGCATTCATGTGCCCTATGTTTTGTTTGGTGGTTTCATGAATTTTCAACATAAATTCAGCAGGTTGTTCCGCATCAAAATTCAAATTTTCTGAATATGGAAGAGATAACAAATCAATAGGAGAACGAGGAACAAAGCCATAGACAATTTGAAAAGGGCAAAGCTTTGTAGTAGAATGCATTGAACGATTATAAGCAAATTCAATATGAGACAAGTATTCTTCCCACATCTTTATATTCTGTGTCAAAACAGCCCTAAGCATGGTAGACAAAGTTCTATTAATAACTTCAGTTTGCCGATCAGATTGGGAATGACAAGTAGTCGAGAATAAAATTTAGTCCCCAATTTTCCCCATAATATTCTCCAAAAGTGGCTAAGGAACTTAGTGTCACGATCAGAAACAATTGTGTTTGGCACACCATGCAAGCGAATAATTTCACGAAAAAAATAAATCAGCAATATGGATAGCATCATCACTCTTATGACATGGTATAAAGTGTGTCATCTTAGAGAACCTATCCACAACAACAAAAATGTTGTCCCTCCATAGAAATATCTTCCCAAGGGACATTAGGAACAAGTAGGGGCATATACAAACCATGAGAATTAAGTCCTGACTTAGCCTTTTGACATGTAGTGCAGCGAGCAATGAATCGTTCCACATCTCTTCTCATCTTTGGGCAAAAGAAATGACCAGCAAGGATGTCCTCCGTTTTCTTCACATCAAAGTGTCCCATCAGCCCACCTCCGTGGGCTTTCTGTAACAACAACAAACGAACGGAGCCAGCTGTAATGCATAGCTTGTTTGCTCTAAACACAAAATCATCACTGATGACAAATTTATTCCACGTTTTTCCCTCTTTACAATTCAGCAACACATCCTTAAAATCAGCATCATGCTCATATCACTCTTTAATCGTTTCTAATCCAAAAATTTTGAAGTCAAGTTGTGAAAGCATAGCATATCGCCTTTATGTGTTTTATGACATAAGGAAAAGACTCAATGAACTCAACCCACTTCGTATGTCTACGGTTCAATTTTCCTTGACTGCAAATATGCTTTAAAGATTCGTGATCAGATTGTATGACAAATTCTTTGGGCCATAAATAATGTTGCAATGTCTCTAAAGTTTGAACTAGAGCATACAATTTCTTATCATAAGTAGAATAGTTCAACCTAGGCCTACTCAACTTCTCACTAAAATATGCAACAGGTTTTCCTTCTTGTAACAACACGCCACCCAAACCAATTCCACTAGCATCACATTCTAGTTTGAAAGTCTTTGAAAAATCTGGAAGTTGGAGTAGTGGTGCATGTGTTAACTTATCTTTCAACGTGTTGAAGTCATTCTCCTATGCATCGCTCCAAGCAAACGGTACACCCTTTTTAGTGAGCTCATTCAATGGTGCAGCGATGGTACTGAAATCCTTCACAAAGCGGCAACAGAATCCAGCAAGTCCTAAAAAACTTCGCACTTGTGTGACCGTTGTAGGAATCGGCCAATTGTGTATCGCTTCAACCTTGGCTTGATCAACTTCAATTCCCTGTGGAGTCACAACATAGCCAAGAAAAGAGACTCGATCCGTGCAGAAGGTGCACTTCTCAAGGTTACCAAATAAGCGTGCAACACGTAAAGCATCAAAAACAGCACGTAAATGGCCAAGATGTTCTTCTAATGATCTGCTATATATCATAATGTCATCAAAATATACCACCACAAATTTACCAATGAAAATGCGCAAAACCTCATTCATTAATCTCATGAATGTGCTAGGAGCACTAGTTAAACCAAACGACATTACTAATCATTCATATAGTCCAAACTTAGTTTTAAACGTTGTTTTCCATTCATCTCCTAACTTCATGCGAATCTGGTGGTATCCACTACGCAAATCAATCTTTGAAAACACAATAGGACCACTTAATTCATAAAGCATATCATCTAACTGAGGGATAGGATGACGATATCTGATAGTAATGTTATTAATCGCTCTACAATCCACACACATGCGCCATGTTCCATCTTTCTTAGGCACTAAAAGGACCGGAACAGCACAAGGACTAAGAGACTCACGCACATACCCTTTATCAAGCAGTTCTTGCACTTGGCGTTGTATCTCCTTTGTTTCTTCCGGGTTGGTTCTGTACGGCGCACGATTCGGTAAGGAGGCCCCGGGAATGAGGTCAATTTGATGCTCAATCCCACGGATTGGTGGCAGCCCCAATGGCACTTCCTTTGGAAAGACGTCAGTGTACTCCTGCAAAAGATTAGCAACAGCAAGAGGCAAAGAAGAAGATATATCCTCAAGTGAAAATAAAGCTTCTTTGCAAACTAATGCATAGCAAACAGAAGTACTAGCATCCAATTCATTCATATCAGACTTGGTAGCAAGAAAACAGGCACCTTTCAATTTAATCTCATTTTTCTTCTAATGAACAGATTTAGGCTTTTCCGTTTTATGTTGATCAAATTCCTTGCTACAATCTAACTGTCACTCTTAGCATGCTTTTGATTGTTCTCTTTACTAGCTCTAGCAACTTCATCCTTTAAAATAGCACTAGGAGACATATGATGTAATACAATTTTGTTTTCTTTATGCATGAAAGAATATTGATTAGTTCTACCATGATGCAAAGAATCTTTATCATACTGCCAAGACCTACCTAACAACATAGAACATGCTTGCATAAACACAACGTCACAGTCAATAGAATCATGATACGAACCAATAGCAAAGTGTACTCTCACCAACCGTGTTAGCTTTACCTTGCTGCTGTTATTGAACCATTGAATGTAATATGGCTGCGGGTGCGGTTTGGTGTTCAATACAAGCTTTTCAACCATCGTGGAACTTGCTAAATTGTTGCAGCTTCCCCCATCAATGATGATGTGACATGAACGTTCCTTGATCACACACTTAGTGTGAAACAAAGTATGTCGCTGATTCTGTTCCGCCTTCTCCATTTGTGCACTCAACACACGCTGCACAATGAGGCTCTCATAGCGGTTTGCATCTTCAGCACCAATGTGCTCTTCATCTTGATCATGACCATCTCCACTCCCTGCATGGTCACCTGCAAGCATAGCATATGTATCTTCATCCAAATCACTAGCAGAAGAAAACTCACCATCATCCCGCACAATCAAGACGCGCTTGCTTAGACATTCCCTCTTCACATGTCCAAAACCCTTGCATTGATCACATTGAATATCCCTCATTCACCTTGTAGATGCAACAGAAGAAGCGCTCTTTGCTGGTGTTGGTGCAGCACTCATTGTAGCCTCGATTGCCCGAGAGGCAGAATTGGTTGTAGAAGAGCGTGGCTTGCTGTTGGTAGGAGAAGGCGCAGAAGCATGGCTGGTTGGAGCAGCACTTATGCGCGGCTGCCATGAACTTGCTTGATCTGCATAAACATTAGTCCTAGCACTGCTTTGACGGCCATACACTTCTCTTTCAGCCTTACAAGCAAGATGAAATAATCGAGTGACAGAATTGTATTTCTTGTAAGCTAAAATGTCCTGAATTTCACGATTCAAACCACCCATAAATCTAGACATAGCAGCCTCGTCTCCCTCCTCTAAACCATAATACAACATATCTATTTGCAACTCTTGATAGTATTCTCCTACACTTTTACTACCTTGTCTCAGTTGTTGCAATTTATGTAACAGATCACGCGCATAATATGAAGGAACAAATCTAGCTCGCATGATTCGTTTTATGGCATCCCAAGTTTGTGGTGTATTATTTGGATTCTTTCGACGATATTCACTCCACCAAACAGAAGAAAAATCAGTAAATTCTCTAGTGGCAGCCCTAACCCTTCTACCTTCCGGAAAATCATGACAATCAAATTTTTGATCAACAGCTAGTTCCCATGTGAGGTAAGCATCATGATCATATTTCCCATCAAAAGGTGGCATAGTGAATTTAATCTTTCCTAGTGATTCATCATTGTCACGTACCTCGCGACGTGGGAGTATAGGACCCATACTGATGCGATTGAAACGTAATCGATGTCGATCACGTGCATCCACATCATCAAGCTCGGAGTCAGTGGCATAGTTGTCGTTGTTTGCTGCTACCTCGCTGCGCAAATCACTGTTGTTATTGCAAAGGTTGCCATTAGTGGCCGCAATTGTGTCAGCCACTGGAGGGGCACGACCCATCTCTTCTAGGTGCTGCAAAATCCCCGCGAGAGAGGTGTTGATCTCTCCAACATAAGTCTCCAAGGTCGCAAGCTTGTTGTTTATGTCAATTTGAGCGGCCTCCAACTGACCAAGTTGTTCATTGGTCACTTGCACATCCTCATTCAGACCTTCAGTGTGCAGTCTAACTTGGCGTTCAAAGTGTTGTATGATGCCCCTGGTACGAGGAGAATGTGGTGGTGTAGCATTCTTCGGAGATCCTGCCATTGCTATTGAAAATCCACAAAAACAGCAAAGCAATAAAATCATAAGAATATGCCCTATGAACTACTCGAATGTGGGTATGTCAATTCTCTCACTCTCAACCTATTCAACCAAGCTCTTACTTGTTCTTACCAGCTAAACAGGAGGTGATAGCAGCCGAAAAGATAGGAACAACCTCCAGCGAATGGTTGTATCGATGCTGCTGTCGCTAGTTCTTGTGAAGTAGTAGTCGTATAGTGGAGCTCTAGGTAGGCTGAAAGTGTACAAGGAAAAACTAGAACCACATAATTCAAAACAAGTTGAATAATCATTCAACGATGGTACCCGTGCTGGTACTAGGCTAGACCAAACTAGAGACGCGAGCCTAGGCACAAACGAAGTCACCTATCAGAAGCGAAATAGAAAACACAAGCACAAGCTTCTGAATTGTTTTTTTTCCTTCTTCGTCGTCTTTTCTTTTTTTCACTTTCTTTCTTTCTTTTTTTTTGCAGGAGCTCGAAATCCTCCACTAAGGCAAAAAAAACTCCCAAACAAACAACTCACAGCACAAAACTTTTTTTTTTGAGACCAGGGGTATACTTCTGCTCATTTTTTTCCTTTGTTTTTTCAAGGATCTCACACTTGCAGATTACAACTCAGATGATGTAAATAAACACGGCGACGGTTCTGGTGGTGGTGGTGGAGAGGATTGCAGCAGCGAAGGTTCTGGTGCTGGTGGTTGCAGTGGTAACACAAACGTGACTAGAACTTGAAACTCTAAAGGACTAGACACTAAGACCAGCAACTCGACACGACGATGCAACCGAAAACTCAACAAGCCTCGACTACGCAGAACTAGTAAAATGCACAACATGTTTTGGAACACGGGGAAAAAAACTAATCTACTATTTTTTTTGGGTTTTGTGGACTGTAGGTAAAGCAAAAAGAAAAACTAGAATTCTCTCACCGATCAACCTGAAATCTGATACCACTTGATAGATGCGCTGGTCCCGAACTTTCGATGAGAGGGGTAGATGTTGATTTAGGTGGAATAGACGTTGACAATCCGACTACACCGTTCACGAACGCTGCACCGTAGCGATCGATACACCAACTCCAGAAGTTGTTCGTGATCTTTCGGAGCACAATCAACCTAACCACGAGGGTATTTGTTTCTGCAAGCAATCGAAGAACGAGCAAGAACAAGATGAACAAACAACTTAATTACGAATATAGATGAAGAGCACAATCTGAAAACAGAAGTGACGGGGTTCTGAAAACAAGTAATTGGATGGTCTAGCCGACACACACGTTTACAAGGCGAAGTAGCAAAAGCTAGATCTATTCTATCAAAACCCAAACCCTAGAAGAAGGTGTGGCTGTCTATTTATGAGATAGAAAAGGAGAAGTTTCTGCCAAAACACAGGAAGCCGAATTGGACTCTAATACAAGGCCCAAGTTTGATTCGGACTGGAAAACAGACGTGACTCTCTTTAACGATTCCGGATAGCTCAGGAGGAATTTCGAGATGAGGCCGGATCCATCTGAAAGTAGACGAAATTATCTTTCCATCAAGTACTCATGGGCCCTGAGAATCCTTCGGAATCAACAGTTATGGCCTTTATCATTTGCTACTGTCAGGGGGGCCGAATCCGAATTGAACTCACCTCCACTTATATACTTGGGCTTTGTGTGGTTCTTCTCCCTGGTTCCTAAGGACAATAAAATTATCATAATAGTTAAATAATAATTCATTCTTATAAACATTTGTGGGCAGTCCTAGGAACAAGTTCACCTGATGATTAAGTTGGCATGCTCGTGCTCGCGTTATTGGTCCTTCTATCACCTGTTCAGTGTGTTGTGTGGTAGGAGAAATGCGTGTATCTGTGGAAAGTATGTCCTCATCATATGGTCCTAGGAGGAAGAGGAGGTTAGGAGGGTACTCTAGGTCCAAATCCCCACCCTGAAAAGCCTCCAGAATCGTCGCTGACGAGCTAACCTAGTGCCTCTAGCCGCTCACAGCGGTCTTACTGCGCTTTTCGGCGGTCTGACCGTCGTTCCAGGGATTCGACCATCCCTCGGACCGGTCTGACAGCCAGAATCCAAATCTATCTGCATGCCAGCGGTTTGACCGTGATTTCCAGCAGTCTGACCACCCCTGTTGATGGTCTGACCCCTGTTGATGGTCTGACCATGGTCAACTTAGTAGAACCGTTTTCATCATAGTTTATTATTGGCTGAAACTTGTAAAATTCATAATAAATTCTTTGTAGCTCCAAAACTTATGAAATAAATTTTGTTAGTTTCATAATAACCTAATATAAATATGAAAATTTTCCCAGCCATTACGTAATTAATTAAATTTCTGAGATTTATTAATTAGGTTAAAGATTGATTAATTCACTGTTAATTCATCAGAAGCCCAAAATGGGTGAAACCAATTTTGCTAGTCTTCTTATGACTTGTTCTATCTAGGAAAAATGTTTTCATGTATTATAAGGCATAATTTTATGGCATTTCATTATATGCATTTTTGTGGCATACATATTTGCACTTTATTCATACTCATCATTGCATGTGTTCTTCTTTAGTGAATGAAGAACCAAAGCGTGACGTAGGTGTGAGCGAAGGTGGTAGTGAGCTCCTGCATTTGTGTGAATTCTGTGCAGGGAGTGTTAGGCTAACCCAAGAGCAACAAGGCAAGCAACTATGCATATTGCACCTTTGTTCAATTGAATGAAGTATAAAATTTAACTATGCTTATGTATGTTAGCATGTGTCGAGTTGAGATCGGGTACAAGTGGGTAGATCCTATGTTGAATGCATTACTTCTACCTTGCATTATTGTTGGTCTTTTTCTTGTCACCTTGAGTATGTTGTTGGTATCTAGATTACAAGTTAAATCGAAATGCTTAGTAATGCATAGGTCATTCAGTAGAAGTCGAATGGTGAATTGTTTCATCGTTTGTGAGCATAGGCGTTATTTACTTTCGTAATGATCACAATATTGGATATGGGTTGATAATGGTTGGATGAGCGGTGAGTATGAGATGAGATGTGAGCAGTGCTAGGGGTGTTATCTGCTCTAGAGGAAAGTCCTGGGGGCAGGCCGATAGAGGAACTCGGACAGTATAGACCGCTTGCGTCGTTTAAGCACCGATCGTTGGTGTCGTCGGCTTTAGCACTTACCTTACTCACCACATGTCGATCTTAATGGTAAGGTGAGCCGAATACCTCTGTAGCTATGATCATTTGGGCGTGAATATTAACAATGTAGCGGACGGGCTTGTAAGAGGTGCTATTTTGCTCCGCGAGTAGTTCTAGTGCCTCCACGCTGAGCGATACATGATCCAAATGGTTGGGGTTTATTGGGAGAGGTTGATATGAGTACCCCTTGTATGGATCTGTGTGGTCATGCAAGTCGTATGATCCTCAAGTTGTGTGGGTCCAGGAGTATCCCCTGCAGGGTGTAAAAACATTTCGAGATGCCGCGCTCTCGGTCATGAGCATGCTTCTATCCATTTGCTCCGGTCATAGAGTTTTCTCTTATGGTTGATGGTTGGATATGTGGGAGATGGTTGGGTTGGTCTTTGTTACATGTATGTTCATAATAGTTCCAGTTATTTATGTTCAGTTGGTTATGGCAGGGTAGAGTTATGTTGTTGTTGGTTAAGTTAATTGCTCACATCTATGTGTCTAGTTTGCTTACCGCTTATGTTGAACTTAACCATGTGGCTTTTTCTTGTTAATGGCTCAATGCATAATCCAGTCAAGCTATGTATATATACTCTTTATGGTTTAAGTCTTGCGAGTACCTTCGTACTCATGCCTACATTTTCAGGTGCTACAGGTGAGGAAGAGCCAGTGTTTGGCTACTTTGTGCCTGCCGTTTAGGGTGAAGGGCAAGAGTTGTTCATCCTACTCTCGAAGGTCTTGCTTTTAGGGTGGAGCCTAAGGGCATGTGGCTCCACTCTCTTTTGTTGTATAGGTTTATGTTTCCGCTGCGTAGATGTTGTTGTCTTTTGTTGTAAATTAGTGTAAATGGTTGCATGGCTAAAGACTTGTAATATAATATTAATTACTCGTTCTTTCTTAAGCTTTGTTGTGATGTATATGTTGGAAAGGCATGTGTTCCGATCATGGGCACAAAACACGTACTAGGACTACCGGGATGATATTCTGGTTAATCATCGAGGTTGTGATTATAAATAATGATCCTTCTGGTGATTAATTAGAATATTATTTGGACGGTTCCTCACAATTTCTTTCCAAGTTCGTGAAACCTTTTTAGATGCACACAAATTCTTCCATCAAATGGATGCACAACTAGTTAAAACACAAGTGGCATTCCTAATCTTCCTCTTTTCACACATTCAGCATTGGGCAAACATTTTATCTATCACTATTTCCTAATCAATGTACTCCTCGACACCAAAACTATCATCAGAAGGAGGTGAGGAAAGGATATTACGACCTGCGAGAGAAGATGAAGAAGTTGTGGTGGGGCTCTCAAGCAACTTCTTCTTCTCTTCATCCATTGCTTTGTTGATTTTGCTATCCTGCAAAAGGTTAGTGATAGCATGAGACAAAGAACTAGAAATATCCTCCGTTGGAACTAAGGATTTTTTCTCATTTCAAAGCATAGCATGGCAGCTCATTATCAACAATTTCAGCAAGGTCAGATTTAGTGGTAAACATAACACAGACTTACCAATTTTCAAATTCTTTCTCAAGCTCTTTACTCTTATTTTTAGCTATCTCTTGTTCATATTTCACAATTTCACCAGGGGTTAAAGATAAAAAAGTTATTTTCTTTCCTTTATGCATAAGAGTAAACTTATTACTTATATCATGACGTGTTGCATCAGTGTCAAACTCCCATGATCGTCCTAACAAAAGTGAACATGCTTGCATGGGTACTATATCGAAATCAGCACAATCATGGTATGAACCAATAAAAAAATACACCCTAGCTGTTTGCATTACCTTCACCTTACCATTATTGTTGAACCATTGAATATGATAAGGGTGAGAATGGTTTCTTGTTGGCAAAGAGCTTCTTGATCGTATCTGAACTTACCAAGTTGTTGCAATTTCCTCCATCAATAATGACTTGAACACAATAATCCTTGACTATGAGGAACATCTAAAACAAATTATGATGTTGTAGTTGTTCCTCTCGCTCCATTTGAGTACTTAACACTCACTGCACAATGAGTGTCCTATAATTCTCCGTAGCAGCTGCACTCAATTCTCCATTGCAGAGCACAATCACAATTATTCCTGTGATACTCTCCCTAGTCCAGTCCATACTTTTACTATCAATAGATCTGTGGTGTTCCTTCCTCTTGAACTTCATCTCCAAGCTTGAGTCTCCTCCTTAGAAGAAACTCTCGCCGTACTTGCTAGGATAAGACAAACTCTTGCTCCAACAGTGGCGTCATCCATGGGGACCAAACACAGAAGTGCCAAAGAGAGGTAGGAATCCAACAGAAAACCACCAACGCGCTAGCCGCCATATCCACCATTGCAACTATTTAACCATATGCGTGGCTGTCTCAGCCGTGCACATCATGTATACCCTCCAGCCCTACTACCGTATGGGACGATGTTCCTCCGGCCTTGACCGACCCAAAACCTTGGGTGAGTCCGAAAACTCCAGACGACACGAAGCCCTTCCAGGAGAACTCGCAGCATCAGAAGAGGTCACGGCCGAGGTTGCAGCCAAGCAGGCCGCCTTCGAGTGATTCTGGGCGGTCGAACCCTAGAATGTTCCTTCCTGGACTTGGTCCCAAGGTATCTCCTTTGACAGCACCTGGGACGCCCTGGCCGAGCCAACACCATCGAGGAATCTGTCCACCCAGCACGCTCCTTGCCCCCACCCCCCTGGCGAAAGAAGGTTTCAAAGAGGTGCAATGCTCCGAAGTGCGTAGACCCTGCCAGCGCCTCCGACGTAGCCCTCATGACACCAACTGCGCGCGGGAAACCCCAAGTCCACCTTGTCCAGGGAGGCGCAGTCAGAGCCACTCCAGCTCCGAAAACCAGTTCACCAGAAGACCCCGACGGTCCCACCAAGGGAAAGGAGGCTCTGGGGAAACCACAAGCTCCGGTACCCCTGGAGGCATACAGGTGTATCCTGCACGGGCCAAGGCGTGGCCACAACACCAACGACTGCCAAACCCTCACGACATTCCGGGAGGAGTACCTCGAAAGACAAGCAGGATACCTGGTCACAGAGGGAACCGACGAAGGATGGCACAAGGGTCAGAAGCCCGAGGAGAACTCCCGGGCAGATCCCTAGCCCTCCAACCCTGCTCCATGGCCACCAACTCCGCTACCAATGGTGAAATATCCCAACGACGAGGATAGAGTTGGAGAAAGTAGTTGCCAGGCTCTAGGCGGATTACCTCTAGAGCCAGGCAACGGCTAAGGGCCGAGGGGGTCGAGGACCACCTCTCCCGACTAGCCTTCGGCTCCACCTCCGACACACGCCGTCGCCAGGCTCCGGACGGGTTACCCCCGGAGCCCGACAATGGCTAAGGGCCGAGGGTGTCGAGGACCACCTCTCCCGACCTAGCCGTAGGCTTCGAGGCCTTCAAGCCTTATAATAGAGGCCTTATTCTGGCAAAGGTACGCCCATTATTACCTATAGATAGTTTACCCCGTTGGTCTATCTTTCATACAGTACGATAAAAATATGTTGGAGGCCTCCAACCTTATTGCTAGAAGTTTTTACAACATATAGCCATTAGGTAGAAATGGTAAATCTAGATTACGTCCCTGTTTAGTAGTAAGTAGTAGAACTTAAGTTACATCTTCATTTAACATGAGTTATGAATAGTCATCTGACCTAGTTATGTCTTATACTGCAATTAGCTGCTTATAACCAATAGTAGACTGCAAAACTTAACTAGTATGTAACCATGCAAAACCCACGCCTGCAGCTGCGTTGCATTCTTAGGTCACCCAGAGGGCAGATTTTGCTATGGTGTCCTGGAAGACATTGCATAGCCTCGGTAATGTCAAAGCCATGCCCCGGGGGATGTCTTTGGGGGCGATGATGTAATGCTCTGAGGAATGCTGTCGCAAGGAATCATCGTTGCACGATATGCCTACACACCACGGGCACAGCAGGCCTAGGTCACCGCAGGCACCAATCCTAGGTTTCCTAGAAGGCATTGTATAGCCTCGATAGTGTGTAGATGCCGGTTATCAAGGGACTTCCTTTGTAATGTAGTTGCAGTGCCCCCGAAGGATTTCTTCGGGAGGCGTGACATGCCCACGCACCTATAAGCATTTCTTGCCAAAACCTAAAGTCACCTAAAAAGGTTTCCCGGAGGGTAGGCTTTGCCCTGTTAGGCAGTGGAGCCCACTCAGTTGCAGTAGCATAGCATGCCTAGGTCATCTAGAGGGTAGATTATGTCACGGTGTTCTGGAAGGCATTGCATAGCCTCGGTAGTGTGGACGCACATATCATAGGATGACCTTGATGTGAGGATGCGGTGCTCTGAGGAATGCTGTTGCAAGGAATCCTCGTTACACGATATGCTTATATATCGCGAGCGCAGCATGCCTAGGTCACCGTGAGGGCATCAAGCCTAGGTTTCCTGGAAGGTATTGCATAGCTTCGGTCGTATAAATGCCACGTATCAGGGCACACCCATGGTGGATAGTGTTGCAGTGCACCCGAGGTGTTTCCTCGAGAGCACGATACACCTACACACCGCGGGCGTAGCATGCCTAGGTTACCTGGAAGGCAAGACTGACTAGGTTTTCTGGAAGGTATTGCGTAGCTATGATAGTGTGTAGAGCCTTTGGCGTTAATACATGCCGAAGGGGATACAAAACCTTCGACAAAAACGGAGAGTCCAAAACCTCTGACAAAAGCGAAGAGTCCCACAAAACCTCCGGCAAAAACAGAGAGTCCTACAAAACCTCCGGCGAAAATGGAGAGTCCTGCAAAACCTCTGGTAAAAACAGAGAGTCCAATAAAACCTCCGACAAAAAAAGAGAGTCCTACAAAACCTTCAATAAAAACAGAGAGTCCTACAAAACCTCCGACAAAAACGAAGAGTCCTACAAAACCTCCGAAAAAAATAGAGAGTCCTACAAGATCTCCGACAAAAACGGAGAGTCCTACAAACCTCCGATGAAAACGGAGAGTCCTGCAAAACCTCGAACAAAAACGGAGAAACTTACAAAACCTCCTGCAAAAACAGAGAGTCCTGCCAAACCTCTGAGAAAAACAGAGAGCCATGCAAAAGCTCCGCAAAAATGGAGAAACTTACAAAGCCTCTGGCAAAAATGGAGAGACTTCCGAAAACCTCCGCGAGGCGGAGCGTCTTACAAAAACCTCCTCCAACAATGGATAGTCTTGCAAGACCTCCACCAAAACGGAGAGACTCCCAAAAACTCCGCAAGACAGAGATTCTTGCAAAACCTCTGCAAAACAGAAGGACTTTCGGAAACCCCCCGCAGTGGGAATATCTTCCAAAAACCTCCGCCAAATGGAGAGGTTCTAAAATACCTATCGAACAAAATCTCCCAGCATCTTGAAGGCAAGTGCCTCCATACTAGAGGGGTTAGAAGCCCACTAGCCCTCGACAGGCATAGCCAACAGACTAAAGGGGTATAAATCCCCCTCCCCGCAGAAGTGGTATGGCCCGCATGATTCAAACACATATGATAACCGGTAAAGCCATTACCCTGCAGTCTCATCTAAAGACACTATTTATACGTCGTTTATGAAGATCATGCTAACATTAAGTAAAAGCCCACTCTGCGTGGCACGGAAAATAGTATGGCATCCCCAACTGGTTATTGCAGGAGCCAGGCAGCGGCTAAGCGCTGAGGGGGTCGAGGACCACCTCTCCCATCTGGCCTTCGGCTTCACCTCGGACATGTCATCGCCAAGCTCCTAGCGGATTACCTCTAGAGCTGGGTAGTGGCTAAGGGCCAAAGAGGTTGAGGACCACCTCTCCCATCTGGCCTTTGGCTTCACCTCTGACACGCTGTCGCCAGGCTCCGGGCAAATTATCTCTGGATCTGAGCAGTGGCTAAGTGCCAAGGAGGTCGAGGACGACCTCTCCCGCCTAGCCTTCGGCTTTGCCTCCGACAAGACATTGCCAAGCTCCGGGCAGATTACCTCCGGAGTCGAGCAGTGGCTAAGGGCCGAGGGTGGTGTCGAGGACCACCTCTCTCATCTGGCCTTCGACTTCGCCTCTGACACACTATCCCTAGGCTCTAGGCGGATTACCTCCGGAGCTGGGCAGTGGCTAAGGGTCGAGGAGATCGAGGACTACCTCTCCAGCCTAGCCTTCGGCTTCGCCTCCGACACGCCGTCACCAAGCTCCGGGCGGATTACCTTCAGAGCTGGGCAGCGGCTAAGGTCCGAGGAGGTCGAGGACCACCTCTCTTGCCTACCCTTTGGCTTCACCTCCGACACGTCGTCGTTAGGCTTCGGGCGAATTACCTCCAAAGCCGGACAGCGGCTAAGGGCCAAGGGGGTCGAGGACCACCTCACCAACCTAGCCTTCGGCTTCGCCTCCGACACGCCATCGCCAGGCTCTAGGCGGATTACCTCTGGAGCCCGGCAGCGGCTAAGGGCCGAGGGGGTCTAGGATCACATGTCCCGTCTCTCCTTCAGCTTTGCCTCCAAGTCGCAAGCTTTAAATAGACCGCCTCCGAAGCCAGGAAGTGGCTAAGAACCCGAAGGGTCGAGTACGCGATAACCGGGAACGATGAGGTCGCTACTGCTTCATCTGGCCCTCCTTAGTTACCCTACGTGTCTACCACATCCAGATTCCTAAGGCCACCTCTCCCCCAAAAGGAACAAAACCAGCAATGATCTATGCGAAGACTCAGTACCTCATTCATCTGAAAAACTAGCCATCGCCTACGAAGGGGATGAAGAAGCGTGGCTCGAAGCCACGAAGGCACACAGACGGTCCCCTACTCGGAGGATCCCCTTACACATCGGCCCAAACAGAGATACAATCGCCCCCAAAGGTCCAAATTATATTATTAAACAAAATATGCATCTAGAGGATGCGAACAAAGAAGCAAACAGTACAAAGGCCACTACAAAGGAGGCAAACCTAGAGAGAGCAAACCAGGGGACAAAAAGTACAAGGTGGCAAAAGACAACTATGGCCCGCGGTAGGTCCATAGTCGAACGGCAAAATAGGGATGTCCACGAAGCACCCCCGAAGGCCACCTTCACCTCCTACGGATCCCGACAGGGGCCGCATGGAGCAGCATATGCACTTCATCCACGACCTTCTATCACGAAAGCTGATGTAGTAGCCGGCCCCAGAGCTGTTAGAAGACGAAGAAGAAACCGAAGGAGCCACCGTTAGGGCCTCCTCCCGCTTCTTCCCGGCCCTCACCGCCAAAGCCCGCTCCTCCTCATCACTCTCCCTCTGAAGGAGATCCCAGTTGATCTCCTCATCATCGTCAAAAATATCGATGATCTCAACAGGCATGGTCTCCCGAACCGGGGGTTAGGCCGGGGCGATAGGCAGCTATCCTCACCGCAGGGACGGAAGCCGGACGACCTCTGGCGCCACCACCGGTGGCCAAAATAGCCCAGTCCAATAGAAGCAGATGAGATCATCGATGTTTCCAAAGAGGATGGGGAGTAAAAAGATGCCATATTCAAAGTCGAGTACTCGCTCGTGGGGCAGTGATAAATCCAGTCGAATGACCCTAGCTTTATACCCAGGCCGATTAGCCATTTACGCCCAGGAAGAGAAGCGGAACCAATGTGGCATCGCTCCATGGCATCCCTCATTAATCTCTGGGGGCTCGTAGCCATATCCCAGTCGTTCCACCGTCGCATGGCAACATCCCACGGCAACGCCTCGTTTTCTTGCATGAACATCCTGTCACAGTAATGACCTAGAATCCTTTTGACGCCTACCAGGGGTGTGGACACAAGATCCTAAATGAACCCAAGCATTATCTAATCAGAAATACGCCAATGATAAATCCCATCCTACTGTCCTCAAACTGGCGAATGTGGGGATTCCTCGATCCCACACGAAATCCCCCACTCCACTCTGACAAACTCAAATGGCGAGAAGACCCATCAACAAAAAATTCCAAAGAATCTAAATTGGCCTTGGCATGGACCCCGGAGAAAATCACCTCCATCGACACCCCAACTCCAACAGGCTCCGGAACGTACCTCCTCTGCTAATACGTCTTCGGTCT
Source organism: Phragmites australis (assembly GCF_958298935.1). NCBI lineage: Eukaryota > Viridiplantae > Streptophyta > Magnoliopsida > Poales > Poaceae > Phragmites > Phragmites australis. Next base: position 14,484,868 of record NC_084941.1, on the reverse strand, counting down.
TCGACCCCGACATTGACACCGGCTGCACCTTTGACCTCAGCATAACCCAAGGGTGTGCTTCTGATGAGGACATCTCCACTATTGTTACACCCACTACACCAACATCTGCTACCACTTCTCCAACAATACAAGGACCACTCACTAGAGCTCGTGCTCGTCAACTTAATCATCAGGTGAATGCGTTCCTAGGGATGCATACAAATGTTTCAAAGAATGGGATACTATTTAATTCTAGTGATGATTTCCTTGTCCTTAGGTACCAGGGAGAGGAACCGAGCATGCCCAAGTGCAGAAGTGGAGTCACCAAGCGTAAAACAAGTCCTATCCACGAGTTCGATTCGGATTCGGCTGTATGACAGCATCAATTTAGTTCGGCCATACTGATTTCATCCGGACTCCGTTTGGGACGTTCTAGGACTTCATGGAAAGCTTATCAAGTCTACTTTCCAACGAATCGGGCTCATCTCCAAATTCAGCCCGAGTCGATCGCTATCATCAATTTAAAACTGAGTCTGTATCTGCAAACAGGTGTTGCGCCACCTTATTTAGGTCCGATGGGCCTTGTATCAAGTAGAGCCCTTGAGGGGCGCGTCCTAGGGTAGGATTACTACTCCAACACCTCCTGGTCATCCTCTACCCTTGTATACCTAGGAACCACCGCTGAAGAGGCGGGTTTTGTTAGATTGGTTTAGCTATGTGCAAACTTTGAGTCTTCGAGTTGTGCTGGATAGCCACCTTGTCAAGATCATCAATAGAACCCCACTTTGTTCGTTTTTTTCAATATCATTGCAATTTCAGATTGCTTTTACTTGAGTTCTTGCTTGGTCTTCGGTTGCTCGCAGGAATTGAACCTCGTGTTCAGGTTGATCATGCTCACGGCAAGGTCAACAACCCTCCAGAGTTGGTTTAGCGATTGCTAAGTAAGGCGCATCGTCGTCGTACGGTGTAGTCGGATCGTCAAAGTCACTTCCACCAAATCAAAAGAATCTTTCTCATCGAAAGATTGGGACCAATCCCCTTGTCAAGTGGTATCAGATTTCTAGGTTGATCGGTGAAACGTTTCCTGTTTTTATTACTAGTTGATTGTTTCATCCCTAAAGTCCAGACAAAGACAAAAAAAAAAGGTTAGATCATAACATCCGACCCATTGTTTTAGCCATTAGCAATTTTATCATCTAGTATTTGCATGGTTGAATTTGTGCTGCATCCATCTAGAAGTTGCTGGTCTTGTTCCTTTTGCATCACTTACGCCAAGGTACTAGTTCAGTAGAGGAATATTATCAAGAATTGCAAGTTGGCATGTTGCGTTGTGGTTTAGTTGAGGATGAGGAGGCTTCTATGACTCGTTTCTTAGGTGGTTTAAATCGAGAAATCCAGGACATTCTAGATTATAAGGAGTATAATTTGATGACTCGTTTATTCCATCTTGCTTGTAAAGCTGAACGTGAGGTGCAAGGATGACAATCGAGGACAAAAACTAACTTTTCTACAGGTCGCACTACTTCGTGGACGCCTCCAACCTCCGCTGTTCCGTCCACCCGTACCACCACACCAAGTTCCTCCATCAACAAACTTGCATCCTCTACTTCAATTTCAGCACCCCGTACACCCGCACCGACGAAAAGTGCCACACAAGCTTCGACCAGAAGTTCATCGTCATCAGTTGCATCAACGGGACGCACAAAAGACACAATGCCATCGCTGCAAGGGTTTCGGCCACATGATGAGGGAGTGTCCGAGCAAGCATGTGCTAATAATTCATGAGGATGGCAAGTATGATTCAGCAAGTGATCTTGACGAAGACACCTATGCTTTGCTAGCTGAACATGAAGATGGCAAACCAAATTCAGAGCATGAAGAAGAGCATGTGCGCGCCAGTGATGCAGACCAATATTTGAGTATTATTGCACAACGCGTGCTAAGTGCTTAGATTGCTCGTGCTGAGCACAATCAGCGCCACAACTTGTTTCAAATTAAAGGCATCGTCAAGGAGCGATCAGTTCGTATAATCATTCATGGTGGGAGTTGTAACAATCTGGCCAGCATGGAAATGGTGGAAAAGCTAGCACTCTCCACTAGACCGCATCCTCATCCCTACTATATTCAATGGTTTAACAACAGTGGTAAGGTTAAGGTAACTCGTATGGTGAGAGTATATTTTGCTTTAGGTTCTTATCATGATTATGTTGATTGTGACGTCGTTCCTATGCAAGCATGCTCTATATTGTTAGGTAGACCATGGCAATATGATAAGGATTGTTTGCATCATGGTAGACCAAATCAATACTCTCTCATGAACAAAGGCAAGAAGATTGTGTTACATTCTATGACTCCTGAACAAATTTTGAAAGATGATCTTGCTAGAGCTAGCAAAAATCATGAGACCCCAAAATCTGAAAATCAGATTGTAGTAAGTGAGTTGGAGCAATCTCACAACCAGAATAAAACTGAACCAAGTCTTTCTAAAGAAATAAAATTAAAAGGTTCCAGTTTCCTTGCAACTAAATCTGACATCTCAGCTTTAGATGTTAGCAATTTCATTTGTTACGGTTTGATATGCAAAGAAACATTGTTTTCATTCGAGGATATTCCATCTTCTTTGCCTCCGGTGGTGGCTAACCTTTTGCAGGAGTACACTGACGTCTTTCCAAAGGATGTACCACCAGGGCTGCCACCAATTCGAGGTATTGAGCACCAAATTGACCTCATTCAGGGGCCTCTTTACCTAATCGTGCGCCATACAGAACAAATCCGGAAGAAACTAAGGAGATACAACGTCAAGTTCAAGAATTACTTGATAAAGGGTATGTGCGTGAGTCTCTTAGTCCTTATGCTATTCTGGTCATTTTAGTGCCTAAGAAAGATGGATCATGGCGCATGTGTGTGGATTGTAGAGCAATCAATAATATCACCATCAGATATCGTCATCCTATTCCTAGGTTAGATGATATGCTTGATGAATTAAATGGTTCTATGGTGTTTTCTAAAGTTGATTTGCGTACTGGGTACCACCAGATTAGCATGAAGTTAGGGGATGAATGGAAAACGGCATTCAAAACTAAGTTTGGGTTATATGAGTGGTTAGTAATGCCTTTTGGTTTAACTAATGCACCTAGCACCTTCATGAGATTAATGAACGAAGTTTTGCGTGCTTTTATTGGCAGATTTGTGGTGGTATATTTTGATGACATTTTGATATATAGCAAATCTTTAGAGGAACACGTTAACCATTTACGTGCTGTTTTTGATGCTTTACGTGATGCACGCTTATTTGTAACCTTGACAAGTGCACCTTTTGTACGGATCGAGTCTCTTTTCTTGGCTATGTTGTTACTCCGCAGGGCATTGAAGTTGATCAGGCCAAGGTTGAGGCAATCCAGAGTTGGCCAACTCCTACCACGGTAACCCAGGTGTGAAGTTTTCTATGACTTGCAGGATTCTACCGTCGCTTCGTGAAAGATTTCAGCACCATCGCCGCACCATTGAATGAGCTTACCAAAAAGGGTGTACCGTTTGTGTCGAGAGATGTACAGGAGAACGCCTTCAACACATTGAAAGATAAGTTAACACATGCACCACTACTTCAACTTCCAGATTTTTCTAAGATATTTGAGCTAGAATGTGATGCTAGTGGAATTGGTTTGGGTGGCGTGTTGTTACAAGAATGAAAGCCTGTTGCATATTTTACACCCACTACACCAACATCTGCTACCACTTCTCCAACAATACAAGGACCACTCACTAGAGCTCGTGCTCGTCAACTTAATCATCAGGTGAATGCGTTCCTAGGGATGCATACAAATGTTTCAAAGAATGGGATACTATTTAATTCTTGTGATGATTTCCTTGTCCTTAGGAACCAGGGAGAGGAACCGAGCATGCCCAAGTGCAGAAGTGGAGTCACCAAGCGTAAAACAAGTCCTATCCACGAGTTCGATTCGGATTTGGCTGTATGACAGCATCAATTTAGTTCGGCCATACCGACTTCATCCGGACTCTGTTTGGGACGTTCTAGGACTTCATGGAAAGCTTATCAAGTCTACTTTCCAACAGATTCGGTTGCATCTCCAAATTCAGCCCGAGTCGATCGCTATCATCAATTTAAAACTGAGTCTGTATCTGCAAACAGGTGTTGCGCCACCTTATTTAGGTCCGATGGGCCCTGTATCAAGTAGAGCCCTTGAGGGGCGCGTTCTAGGGTAGGATTACGACTCCAATACCTCCTGGTCATCCTCTACCCTTATATATCCAGGAACCACTGCTGAAGAGGCGGGTTTTGTTATATTGGTTTAGCTACGTGCAAACTGTGAGTCTTCGAGTTGTGCTAGACAGCCATCTTGTAAGATCATCAATAGAACCCCACTTTGTTCTTTTTTTCAATATCATTGCAATTTCAGATTGCTTTTACTTGAGTTCTTGCTTGTTCTTCGGTTGCTCGCAGGAATTGAACCTCATGTTCAGGTTGATCGTGCTCACGGCAAGGTCAACAACCCTCCGGAGTTGGTTTAGCGATTGCTAAGGCGCATCATTGTCACGGTGTAGTCGGATCGTCAAAGTCACTTCCACCAAATCGAAAGAATCTCTCATCGAAAGATTGGGACCAATCCCCTTTTCAGCTTCCATCACCAATACACCATCAGCCTTGAGCTTCACCATCAACATCTACAGTTCCTGTCGAAAAACTCCTCAAGGACGGGAAATCCTTCGGGCATTCTTATTACAAACCAAGGATGGAGTTGGTTTTCCTCTACATCCTCTCACCCCTCCAAACATCAAGGCCAGAGAATGAGAGGGTACTGTTGGGGAAAATATATCAGCCTGAGGATAATGGTTGACGATCGCTATCAAAGGTCCCTCCAAAGCCTGCGGCCTCTGGACTCAACAAAAGACCATATCCCCAGAGTTTGCGAACTCCTTCAGGCCACCTCTTCGGCATGTACATGGCCCTCCGAAGACTCGAAGCTACAACAAGTCCCTCCAGTGCTTTCGGCCTCCGAACTCAGTAGGAGGCCTTATCCCCAGAGGCTGCGGACCCCTTCGGGCCACCTCTCCAGTGCCCATGCGGCCTTCTAAAGCCTAAAGACGTAGCCGGCCTCCAGAGATAATATCAGGGAAGAAAGGACACCCTCTGCAGCCGACATGATGCGAGGCGACGGGCAACTAATGCCGGTCCAAGTGGTGCTTACCCTAACACCCCTTGCAAGGCGGCGCTGGGCCGCAATTGGCAACCAGCTCACCCCTCAGGGGGTAGGCACGACAATAGTTACCACGGTGTTTATTTATCTTCTATGTAGGGTAAAAGTTAGTTATTCAAGATAAGGCTCAGTATTTCGGCTAGACCCTAGATATTTGTACATCGTGATAACTTATACACTAAGCTATGTATTACCTTCTAAATAGGGGGTCTTGGTCACCCGGAAGGAGAGGTCAGAAAGAGCACGCTCAACACAGCATGGAGGAGCACAAACACAAGTCTTTCTGTGATACTCCCACTAGTCCGGTCTATACTTTTACTATCAATACATCTGTGGTGTTCCTTCCTCTTGAACTTCATCTCTAAGCTTGAGTCTCCTCCTTAGAAGAAACTCTCGCCGTATTTGCTAGGACAAGACGAACTCTTGTGCACCAGATAATTGCAAATTCTTTAAATTCACTAGTGGCTTACCTAACTCTATGCAATTCCGGAACCAAATAAGCACTAAACTTCTATTCAACCATCATCTCCAAATCTAAATACTTTTTAGCATCATAAGCGCCCGCAAAAGATGGTATGGTAAACTTAACCTTAGCAAATGGATCATCATTAACACGTAGGCTATATTGCTAAAAATTATTACTTCTCATACCTTGATGGTTGAAGTTTAATCAATTCCATTGTCGTGCATCAAAGGTGTCTTGTTCTTGCCTCAAAATTTCATCGTCTGCGACGGAATCCTCTTGCTCATGGGCTGCGCCATGAGGATCCACACCCAATGGTTTGGTGGCTGATTAACCACTCGATCAAAGAGTGTATTAAGCATGGCAATACTATCATTAAATCATTGCAATGTAATAGCTTGTCGATAATCATTCAACACCATTGTGAATTCTTCCCTCAAAACATACTCCTGTGCATCCGATGCTTCTCCTGCCATGGTTAAGATAGAAAATAATGAAAGATAAATTATCTCTATCGACTACTAGGTGGTGGAGGTGAAGTCACACACTCTGAAGCGTCTTACCATGCTCTTGCAAATGTTCTTACCAATCACCGCAATTGGCACAACCGGTGGCTGGTTTATGGTACCATATTGGGTGCGAGTGAGGTAGTTCAAGGGGAGAAGTCATTCTTATTGAGAGAAGGTGTAGCTTGGACAGACAATATTTAGTAGCAAGGGATGACAATAATTGAAATCAAATTAGCAAAGCTGAGTACTCGTCACAGAACTAGCTCAAACAAGTTCCTAGAACTAGCTCAAACAAGCTGAAAACTATAACAAACACAAGCATAATGGAACAAAATTCACAATGCAAACTAATTCTCTTTTTTTTATTCTCTCTCTTTTTTTTTATTCTCTCTCTTTTTTTTTTGCACTGCTTCTTCTTTTTTTCTGCACTCTTTGCTTCTTGCTTGCTTTTTCTTTTTTTTTCTTTTTTGAGAATGTGACACAAACTCAAAAACTATTCTACTGCCTTTTCTAAGACCAATGAGGTACGTGGGTCACAAACGTTTTTCGGAGAGCAGGGGTATAAAGGTAATAAAAAGATAGTTTCTCTCTATCTGAACTTTGGCTACCTCTGTTTCGGCTATGGATTGCTACTCGAACTTTGTCGGACAATGCTCGATATGAAGGGTGTATCGGGGTGTCCGAGAGCAGCCAGAAATAGATATACTCGACTAGACCGTGGAGGCAAAATCGAATGGATAGTCGAATTCGAAAGGATGGTCGAATCCAACTAGTGGTCGAATCCGAAGAGGTGGCAGATAAGGATTAGTGATCGAACCCGTGTAGATGGTTAAAGCGACTAGTGGTCAAACTCGAATAGATGGTCGACTTGACTAGTGGTTGAACTCAGGTAGATGGTTGAAGCTACTAGTGGTCGAACATGACTTGATGGCCGACTCGAATAGTGGTCAAACTCGAGTAGATGGTTAAAGTGACTAGTAATTGAACACGACTTGATGGTCGACTCGACTAGTGGTCGAGCTCGAGTAGATGGTTAAGCGACGTGGTCGAACTCGAGTTGATGGTTGAAGCGACTAGTGGTTGAACATGACTTGATGGTCAACTCGACTAGTGGTTGAACTCGAATAGATGGTTAAAGCGACTAGTGGTCGAACACAACTTGATGGTCGATTCGACTAGTGGTTGAGGTCGAGTAGATGGTTAAGCGACTGCTGGTCTAACACGAGTTTATGGTCGACTTAACTAGAGACACAATCTTGGCTACAGCAAACAAGGCAGGCCGAGATACACGACGACTAAACCGCAAGACTCGACACTAGAAACTAGATTACGATGACTCGATCAGCAACAAAGATACCGACGATGGATTCAAACTCAACAATGCAAATACTGAAAACAAAATTGCGAAGGCACAAAGTGGTTCGGACAGCAGAAAAACTAAGATCTAAGTATTTTTGTGAGGCAATTTTCTAGACTCTAGGTAATGGAAAATGACGAAACAAAGGGGATAACTGAGATTACCTAACAGGCAACCGAGGCTCTAATACCACTTGATACATTTTTGTCAGATCTTTCAAAGGTAATATGATAAGTCGATTGGTGAAGTTTTCGACGTTGATGGTCCAAAGGCTCTAACTAAGATAGATCGAGAACCCTTGCAACCATTACACCACTACTCTGTGGTTATTAATTGTGCCAATACATGGTTGACCTTGCCGAGAAGGCTTTTTCTGCAAGCGAATCGAGAGCACAAGCCAGAACAAGTAGATGCAATCTGAATATTGCTAATTACTAATAAAATACTCGAGTTGGGGTTCCACAAACTGAACAAGCGGTGAAACTGTATAAAATAGAATAATTTAAGAAAAACTTGAGCCTAAACTACGATGGCTACTATGTATATATAGGGGGATGTGAGGAGGTTGACCTAGGATTGTGTAGCCATGAAAGAGGCGTACACAACCTGTAATCCGACCCCGAAACTATTACAAGACCCAACTAGGTCCAAAACGTTGCTGCAGCACCTTATTTCTTTGACTCTGATTAAACTATAAGGAATATTTGGTCAAGCTCCTATCCATTGGAAATGACTCATTGTAAGCTTTCCAGAATGTCTAAGATTGCCCGTATGAGAGAGTTACGCCCGTTTTACTGACGTGTTATCTTGGGACTCAACCACGACCTCGACCACTACTAGAGCTCAGTCTCGAGTTTGAGTAGAATTGTCCTTCAAGGGGTGACGTCCGTGTATGGTTGTGGTGCTTCTCCCATGTCCCTAAGCGACAAAACAACACAAAACCTAGTAGAATTTTATTCTCTACGAAGAAAATATGAACAATAAGCAACGAATTCAACATGTGTGTATCCGAGGGAGCCATGGCTCATCAAGAAGAGGAGTTGATGGCGAGCCTTGAAGAGCTATGAGAAGCATCGAGACTTAGATGATGTGTTCATCAAGTCCGTCAGGATTGCTCAAAGCAAAGGTATAATTAGAATAGGTTTTCTACTTTTACCGGTCTTAAGGAATTTGGTGGAAGACCGAGTTATAGGATCGATATCGTACTACCAAGAGGGGCTATCGAAAGTGTTTCTCGGTTGTTGTGTCGAGTACTCAAATCATGTACTTAGTGCGGGATGGGTTTGTGTTGAGAGTTCGTTTTACGAGTTCGAAGTATCTCAAATGCGTTTTAGATTTAATCATTTGTTGTTGTCAGCCTTAGTAGTGAAAAGTGGTTATAGCCAAGCCTTAGTGGTGATTGGCATGTTCCATGTGGTACATAGTTTAATCTTAGCGTACTAAGCTTTGTACAATAGATGGAAGTGTTCGAATCGGTTTTTAGAGTGTTCCTAGTTTTGATCTAGTGTGGTTGAGATCATGAATTTAGTAGGCATGTGTAGCTCTCTGAATAAGTTTTCTATAAAGTCCAAAAATCACCGAAATCAAACATCAGGATCAAAAGTTATCGCCGTTTTTCTAAGTGTCGACTATGCTGATCGGATGTTTCTTGCATTTCTCTTCCCTTTTCCTCTTTGGTCTCCAGATCTAGATGGACTTTGCTTTTTGGAATCTATAGATTTGTCGAAACCTGGTTGAGATGGAAGGGTGCCTTTGTCGACCATGTCGTTCCACTCCAGGGCCTCATCAGCGTTGGAGCACTTGTCGGCCTTGTCAAGGATTTCTGGTGTGGTCTACGGAGGGTTAATGTTAAGATCTTTAGTAAGTCTCCTATATCAAACACCCTGCTTAAAAGCACTAATAATGACTTGTTTTGATGTGTTAGGAATAGTATTCCTAACTTCTTTGAATCTTTGACAAACGATCTAAGAATTTCTCTAAGCGTTTGGATTAAATGGCCTAGGTCATCCACTGTCCCAGGTTTTGTGTAACAACTTTTGAAGTTGCTTTCTATTCTATCACACATCACCCGAGAATAAATGGAACTTTCTGGCAAATTAAATAACCAAGTTCTGGCAGAGCCTTTAAGAATGATTGGTAAATAATTAGCCATTACATTTTCATCGCCACCAGCTGCATGAATTGCAGTTGAATAAATTTGAAGGAATTCCAATGGATTTTGAGTTCCATCAAAACTTTCAATGTTGCCAGGTTCGAACTTCTCCAGTCAGGTAACATCTCTGAGAACAGGAGCAAAGACCTTGCAACCCTAAAATAATGCAGTTCGTGGTCGTGTGACAGCATGATTAGTATGACGATCAACGGGAGATCGCGAATGTCTATGATTCCTTCGGCCATGATATTCCTCACCTTGGGAGACTTGGAGATCAGTGGAACAAAGCGATGTGCTATCGCTTGATCGGCTGCTTCTCTGATTGTGGTCGTCAGAGACTGAACGGCCTCTTCCAGAACATGAAATAGTAACCGATTGCTCCAGCCTGGGTGTCATAGAGGGCATTGATCGAATATGATTAGTTAAATCAGCAACAATCGAATTGATGACTTCTAGATCTGTACCTTCTAGAGGATTCGCTATTACCTCTACCATGGCCTGAACCTCTGTTATAGGAGAATTTTGCGATGGCGAAACGTTGAGGTTGGGCGTGTGTGGCGAGAGTTGTGGTGCTTGCTATCGCCAACGTTGTCACAATGCTTGCGCTTGTATCAGGGTTGATGTTCCGATAGCAGTTGTAGCATTGTTGACAGGCGGTGGAGTCTGGAAGAGACATAGGTGTGTCACGTTGAGTGTACTCTTCTTGATTTGCCCGAGTTCTGCTCGCTTAGCGGCTACTTGTTCTTCCTGTTCTGCCTTTTGCTGCCTCTCCAGGCTTCAGTCTCAGTCTCATGGACTTCCTGGCCAATGACTCTGCATTCCCTCGGCCATAAATTGATAGAGGGCGAGAACATTCCATTGTTGGAAGGTGAAGGTGTGTACCAGAGAATGTCAAACAAATGTGCTAGAGATGCACGGTCTAGAACTTCATCATCTCCATCATGCATGATGCCGAGAACCCTCGAAGATGTTACAAAGTTTCTTGAATCTGACAGAATAACGATAGAGATTCTAGGAAATCCTCCATTCTCCTTAGAGTTTTTGGATTCATCGGGGGCACTATGGGATTACTGCCCTGAGTGCTCCTGGATAGGGCTAAGTTCCTCGAGGAACTATGCCCGCAGAGAACTATTTCGATCTCACCAGAGTAAAGATCGGGGTCTGGTTATGTCAATGGTTGCCCAACGATGATATCATCCTCCATGTTGATTAGGATGTTGTTGTCGCCCTCAGCCATGACAGTGTCACGAGAATCTTCATGATATAAGCGTTGTTATGAACTCAATACGTCATTGCACATCACATATGTGACATAGTGGCAGCTGCGTCCAATTATTGAGGATTAGAACTCGGGGTTCCTATGAACGACAAGTGACAGAGAGAAAACAAAATAGAAAGGGAAAAACTTCATCTATACTAATCACATCAAAATGCGTATAACAGATTGAGTTACAAGAGCATAGAACACTTATTACAAAGTATTGGATGAATGGAAGGAGATTTGAGAGTGTTTGAATGGATGGTGAATAAAGTTGATCTCTCTCCATGGTGCATCGGCCATGGATTTATACTTGTGCCAAAGGCGGTTGCTGTCAGTGTTCTGTAAACGACTGGTTGGAATATCTATAGGTAAATGTAGGAATACATGCTGATCATAAAAGAGTATCGCAGAAAAGACACTGATTTATAAAGATTCAGGTCTCCGAGTGGATAATAGTCCTACGTCATGTCTTGTCTTGATTAATCTCAAGAACATATATTACAAATATAGAGGGGGTTTGGATCTAGTCCTAAAAATCTGGACGGATTACACAGTGTTCTTGGTTCTAAGCCCTAGCCAGATGATGGGGTCTCCTGCCATGGATCTTAGACGGGTGTAAGGTTCCTACCAGACTAGGCTTGATCAGACATTCCGCAACTCCATGGATCGATGAGGCGTGGGTGGCTCCGCTGTTGTTAGCTTCAATTGGCTTGCTCTAGATGTACCCCCTCCCCAACTTTTATAGTCAAGGTATGGTGGGCGCAAGCGACTTGGACTCTTTCCGACCGTACCTTAAGTCTTCCAGGTATCTAGGACAAACCTGCCAAATATGAAGATAACTTTCTTATTCAGTACGATTACTTATATGATGTTTATCTACGTGCCTTAGATATTCTGTGGCGGTTGGTCTTATTCGGATTTAATTTTCCAACATATTATTTAATTAAGGAATATTCTGGACTGCGGGTTCACCCATGTTGACAGACTATTAATCCTCATCCTAGCTAGGGTGGTGCATCTATCGGCAGTTGATTTAGGATGCATGTCCTCCTCGACAAGGAAATGAGAAACTGTAGAGGTGGAGAGCTGGGGTGCGGTTAGGGGTTGACCATAGAACAACTCAACATCAATGATTTTCCAAATCAACTTGAGCGTTGACAATAGAAAAGTTCGGTTTTCTTTTACAGTTTCTTAAAGAAGTGGGTTTGTTTCTTGCCTTCTAGATTTCTAATTAAGTGAGAGTTGTATCGTAGTGTTTTCTCTGGTTTTATTAGGTGGTAGGAGAGGAGGTGGGAGGACAATGCAGGGCCAAACTCCCATCTTTATATTAGTAGAGAGTAGAGATATATAGTCTAAAGGATGCAAGTTTTTTTTTCATTAGGTAGACTCAGAACTCACTCAGTTGGACTAAAGATACACTATTAGATATATAAATACTACTATTAGATATATAAATGAACTAAAATAGTGATCCAAAACTACTCATTAGGTAGTCACTTACGTCCCTAAATATAAGTAGAGGTAAAACCCTAATCAAAATAGCAAGTGCGGTCGTGCAGGCAAAGCCATTCTGGCCCTAAAAAAAACTTCAATCCTGTATTGCTACCGTGTGCAATAAGGGGGTGATTGGTTGCCCGCATCTAGGGATCCCAGCTTGGCAGATGTGTATAATTTTAGAGAGAAGCGTATTTGGTTGACCGCATGCACTGTTCTATTCTGGCCTTGTGGATGCAAATGTACGTCCGCAGCCTGACCAGGCGGATGCAGGCTGCTGCATTCGCTCATGCAGGCGGGCCCACTTTTTAGAGTTACAAAATCACCTTCATGCGAGTAACCAATCAGAATTTCAACTCTTGCATCTGCTTATGCGACCTCAGATTCAGTCAACCAAACAAAAACTTAGCTCAGCTTGTCTAGACAGATACAACCAACCAAAAACTCTTCTTTTTAACAAAACATAACTCTGCTCAGTCTGCTTTCCCTCAACCTACGTATACAGTCCATATGGGCAACAGTACATACAGACAACCAGTCACATCCTAAGGGAATCGATTCCATCAAGTCACCCTCTTACTCTACCTCGGGCCATCGACATCATACGCTCTACTGAATTAGATTTCATGGGAAACCAGCTAGTACTCTAAACTGTGCGGCAGCTAGCCGCTCCCCTCCCTCGTGGCCTCACGGTTCTCCAACCTCCGCTCCTGACAGGAAACGCAAGAATGAACTCGAATGCAAATCGAATTAGAAAGGATTCAGAGTGGAAATTCTGGTACCTGTATTGATAGATTGGACGGGAGAGATCCAAGGAGGAGCTATAGCTACTTTACTCTATTGGACTAATGTTCTAGATTATTCATCACTTAATCCCTTACAGAATCCCCACCAGACCTTTTATAGTCCAAGTCTTAATCATGATTATAGAGAATGAAAGTTAATTAAAAGTAAACATCACTAATTAGTGTCTAATACGTAAAAGGCACGCTGATTAGGCAGCAAAGCAAGCGTGGAATCAACTGGAGTCATCGGATGATCCGCGAACATCCGAGATGAACCAATACTGCTTCACAAGGCTAATAAACACCCTCTCCTCCTCTATGCTGTCTGAAAGACTGAATTCCTGACAATTGCTACCTCCTAGCATCCTTGTCCTCAAGGATGGAAGCTCGGGAAGACCGCCCTGATGAAATCTGCATCCTCCCACGTTGCTTCTACTTCGGGAAGATTCATCCAATGAATTAGCCACTGAATTACTGGCTCATTGTTCCTTGGGATCATTCTTCTATCAAGAATTGAAACTGGTGTCACCTTGAGTGGTAGATCATCATGTGGTATTTCTTATGGACCTAGATGCTTTTTGAGTTGACTAACATGGAATACTAGATGTAATTGATGACCTAATGGAAGAAGCAGCTTATAGGTGACCTTGCCTAATCTTTCCAAAACTCTGAATGGCCCATAAAACTTGGAATGTAGCTTTAGTGATCTATGGATGCTCAAAGAAGAGTGTATGTAAGGCTGTAATTTCAAGTATACCATGTGTTGGAACCAAAGTTACAGACAAGGTGGACCTTCGCTTATGGAGAATGTCGAAGGGTTCTTGGGGTGACACGTGCTTGGGGTAAAACTGTTCTTTGATTCGATTCTCGGATACAATATGGCCCTATTTATAGCATGTACTCAACCACTCCACGCGTGGTTTACGGTTTCTACCCCCTTACCTGTTACATTCTCGAAATATTCAGGGCATTATGGTACAATCAAGCATATTTACATAATCACAACTCTGCCCCGGGTAGTTAAAGCGGGACCCGCTATCCAGTCATGGTCTTCGGTCCCCGGAAATCTGCCGAAGGCTTCTCCACTCCGACGCCATGAGCTGGTCTTCGGCTCCAGGTCGAAGACACACTGCTATCTTCGCCCATTCCAACAACAAAACTGCTGGTGTAGCCTTCAACTTTCGGCCGAAGGCTCGCCACCGCCTTCACCGACGCGGGAAGCCTGGACTGCGAGCACGCCTACAACCTTCGACCGAGAGTACTTCGCGATCTTTGCTATCTTCGCCTGTAGTCCCTAAAACAAACATGCAGTGACAGGAGTGCGAAGCCTCTGGTAGACTTCGAGCTATCCTCCGAAGGGGGAGGGTGGGAGATCATCCCCGGCAGCAGCCCCCTACGGGTAAGGTTCATCTTCGATGGGCCGAACCTGTAGTCTTCAAGATGCGTCTCTACGCCGTCCCCCTAGGCCCGTCGAAGACTTGCGGGGGCAGATGCACTTCGGCAATTTGATAATTAATTTTTTTTACAATATGACCATGCAGCCCCTGAGTAACTGTTTTGTTGACATGCATTTAATGCCTTCAATGTGTACCCAAACGTCATCTCCCTCACCGATTCAAATTTCGGCGCCTCGTTTTAACCGCTGCCCTCTTTTCTATAAATACTGGCCCACGGTTGTTTGTTTTTACCACGCGCCCCTACTCAAGCTGTCGCTCTTGTATGAAGGCCCTCACTGTCCTCCTAGTCTCTCCCCGTCCAAGGCTTCTCTGTTCATCCCAATGGCACTAAAGGCCAGGTCTACTCGCCCAAAGACATACTGGATTGGGCAGTCTAAGGTGGACGACGAAGTGCTAGTCAGCCTCGTGAAAGAGGGATTGATCAGCGATGTATCGAAAGTCAGGCTCCCCGGGAATCAGGAGACACCGGAGCCTTCTGACTACGAAGCGATTGTATTCGTTCATTATTTTCGAGCAGGTCTTCGCTTGCCATGCGATGACATGGTTGTTAAGGTGCTGAAATTATTCGAAGTTTACCATCACCAGCTCATGCCCAATGCCATTGTAAGGATGGGGCTTTTTGCGTGGGCCGCTCGGTCTGAGGGAGCGAAGGCGTCGGCCAGGGCCTTCATTGCTGCTCATCAGCTTCATCACCAGCCGAAACCAGTGTCCGCCCGCGGCGTCCAGAGCAAGGCGCATTATGGGTGCTTGAACTTCGCTTACCGCGCTGGGTTATCCATGCCTGTCATTGTGTAAAAGAATAAATGGTCGAACGACTAGACACAGTGGTGGTTCTACCACAAAGTAGTCCAGAAGAATTTCTGGTTTCAAAATGCAAGTAATGCGCCGAACAAGGTCTTGTCCAAAGGCTCAATCGAGTCTTGGAATATAGGGGCCTTTCATACCGGGAAAGGCTGAAGGCTAGAGCGCTGCTGCAAGGTCCTGGAGAGGGCTCCCCGATAGAAGACGTCGGCGAAGAGGTTCCCACAGGTGCCTTGAGGAAACGAAAGCAGCCCGAGCGCTCATCTCAGGGAGGCCGGAAAAAGAAGGCGCTAGCCCTTCGGAAAAGGCCGCGCGAAGTTGCCACCGATGATGTCAGCGAAGAGGCATCTCTGGAGGGTTCGGCTGCGCAGCGCGACGTGCCTCTTAGGCAAGAGATTCCGGAGGGCACCCAGGATCCGCGTCCTTCTCCAAAGACGGGGTTCTGCTCTCGCGTGGACCTTCCCACGCTAATTTTAAGCAACGACGAGGAGGAGTTGGCAGAGATGGGAACTATCATTGAGGCTGCCGCTTGGGAAACCGAGGTCGAAGGGACCAAAAATATTGAACCGGTAGCCTACTCTTCGCCCTCATTGCCTTCAAGCTCATCCTCCGGGACTAAGGCATCAACTCCAAGCACGCCCCACTGTGGCGGGAAAGGGTTGATGGGCCACAGCGGGCTACTTGACGCGAAGGCCATCGTGCCCGAGGCGTTCAAGGTTTACTCCTTTGAACAAAGCACCGGGGAGGTCAGTGACGCGAAGAAGATTTTTTAGTACCTTCGTCCTCCCCGAGCTTAAGATTTCGCTCGCCCGAAAGCCCGTCGTCGAACTTATCGACGCCGATGACGTAGCGATTGCGAAGGTATACTAGTATGTTCCATTATTATTATTATAGTTATTATTATTTTTTGGTCCATTATTTTTGAAGAAGTCAAATGCTTGCGCCAAAACTTGCAATCATCTGAAGCGCAAGTGTCTGACCTCCAGGCGCTTTGCACCACAGAGAGTGCTAAAACACAGCGGTTGCAAGAAGAGCTGAGTGAGGTGAAGGCTCTGTCCGAAGATGCCTTAAACGCGCTTGGGGAGCTAGAGCCGAAGGCTGTCGCTACATGTGAAGCCATCAGCAATACCTTCAAAGAGATTGGTGCTTCGGCCACAACCCCAACACTCAACATTGTCGGGCTGGGCGGTCTTATAAGTTGGATTAATGAAACCAGCGGGAGCCTTCTCCCAGCCGCTCAGTTATATGGTGACTTCTGCGCTATGGTTGCTGCCCGAAGCCTTGTCCAGTCGATTGAAATGGCGGGCTGCGACCATCATACTGCGCTCCAAAAGTCCACCTTCCGGTACCCCATGGATATGTCTACTTCGGCCGTTACGAGGGCGTCGAAGGTCATTGCCCGATCATTTACTACTAATTATTGGTGCAGACACGGCCGCGAGCTCGCCCTCCGAGAGGCGGAGATCAACCACCAGCGAGTACGTTGCTTCATACTAACAGTTTTGTTGTCTTCCTGGTCATGTACGCTTTGAAGAAATATTTGTTTTGCAGGTGAAGGCAAGGGATGATCCTTCGTCTAAAGCTACAACCACGGCAGCCGAAGAAACCAGGAAGGTGTGATGACTCAGCGCGAAGCGTCATTTTGTTTATTGAGATTTCCTTATATGCTGGGGCAATGTATCATACATTAATGATGTAATATATACTATTCTATTTGTTGCGAAATGTTCTTAACTTGTTGTGCTCCTTGCGTAGGTCCTCCCTTCGGACACTACGCAGGTAGCCGAAGAGGCTTTCCCCATTACTATGATGAGGGACAATTTTTTTGTGTCTTGGTCTTGCTGGGAATCATTTCACCGTCGTCATCCAGATATTGAGTTCAAGCATTATTGGCAGGCGAAGTGTAAGGCATACGATGCAATGAATAATAGGACTAAAGCATTTTGGAAATCTTTTAGCCCTTCGGCCTTAGTTAACCGCAGAGCTGAGCGCAACTTGTGCCGTATCGCGCGCGGAGACGTTGAGCGTCCGCCTATGCTCATTGAGCCGAAGATTGAGCCCGAAGACGACGACGGGCTCCCACCTCGCCAGCCGCAGCTTTGCTACCGCCATGCGCCCTCTTCGCAATTGGTTGAACACACCGAAGGCGAAGGTGCCCTTCATGCATCTCCATCGGTTTCAACTTATGTTGGGTCCCCTCTGGACCCAACCATGCATTTTCAAGCTAGTCAAGGCATAGCCTTTCAATTTGTTTTTAGTCGGTGGTATAAGGATTTTATTGGTCTTGACATTGATCGCTGTGCGGAACAAAGGGTGCTTTTACGATTATTATTACTTCGCTTTTTTGGGCGTTTACATTGATACTTCAGCGGCACAACGCTTGAAGTGACCTTGGCGCATTTCGCAATGTTTTCAGATGTTAGGAACGCTTTCTCGCTTACTTGAGCGTAGTCTTCTTCGGCAAACGACATTCTCGATTATTTATTTGGGGCGACACTTCGGCAGCGATGAATTTTTAAGTTTGGATAGCGTCGTTTCCCCTCAAATTTTTGTCGCAGCTACCTGCGACTGGTAAAGAAGTGTTGTTCCAAGAATGCCGTCCCCCCCCCCCGATTTTTGGTCGTAGGCACCTTTGGCTGATAGAAATTTATTGTTTTTGTTTGAGGGCGGGGGCTCTTAGGGGAGTTTTTCATCCGAAGGTTCGTTTTTCCTTCGTTGCGGGGGCATACACTCTTAGCCCCTGACTTTTTAGCGCGAAGTGCCCCGCCTTCTCTTAGGTCGAGCGACACTTCGACTTTTCCTTCCAAAGGTTTGTTTTTCCTTCGGTGCGTGGGCAGGCACTTTTAGCCCCTGACTTTTTACCTCGAAGTATGCCGCCTTCTCTTAGGTCGAGCGACATTTTGGCTATTTTTTTCTTCCCAAGGTTTGTTTTTCCTTCGGTGCGGGGGCAGGCACTCTTAGCCCCTAACTTTTTAGCTCGAAGTGCGCCGCCTTCTCTTAGGTCGAGCGACACTTCGGCTATTTTTTTCTTCTGAAGGTTTGTTTTTCCTTTGGTGCGGGGGCAGGCACTCTTAGCACCCGACTTTTTAGCTCGAATTGCGCCGCCTTCTCTTAAGTCAAGCGACACTTCAGCTATTTTTTCTTCTGAAGGTTTGTTTTTCCTTTGGTGCGGGGGCAGGCACTCTTAGCCCCTGACTTTTTAGCTCGAAGTGTGCCGCCTTCTCTTAGGTCAAGCGACACTTCGGCTATTTTTTTCTTTCGAAGGTTTGTTTTTCCCTTCAATGCGGGAGCAGGCACTATTAGCCCCCGATTTTTTAGCTCAAAGTGTGCTGCCTTCTCATAGGTCGAGCGACAGTTCGACTTTTCCTTCCGAAGGTTTGTTTTTCCTTCGGTGAGGGGGCAGGCACTCTTGGCTCCCAACTTTTTAGCAAGAAGTGCGCTACCTTCTCTTAGGTCGAGCGACACTTCGGCTATTTTTTTCTTTCAAAGATTTGTTTTTTCTTCGGTGTGGGGGCAGGCACTCTTAACCCTTGACTTTTTAGCTCGAAGTACGCCGCCTTCTCTTAGGTCGAGCGACACTTCGGCTATTTTTTTCTTCCTAAGGTTTGTTTTTCCTTCGGTGCGGGGGCAGGCACTCTTAGCCCCTGACTTTTTAGCTCGAACTACACCGCCTTCTCTTAGGTCAAGCGATACTTCGGCTTTTTTTTAAGGTCGAAAGTATACGTCGTTTTTCGTTGACACTTTGCACCTCTAGTTGTGCCGTCTATTTCCGGCCCTTCACTCGTCGATTGGTGTGCCACCTTGTTCTAAGAGGCTGGCACACTTCGACGACAAGTTATTAATACTCAAAACAAGTGCTCTTTTCTGGGGGTATTTCTATGATATCGATGTTTACAAGGGTTCCTGCCTCATTAAAAACCTCACGCCCTAACGAAGGGGTCCCCCTGTGAGAAAAAGAGTGCATTTCTCGTACATTTTGATTACATGAAAAGAAAAATTGCATAAAGAAAATTACAGAAACTTCGCTTTGGCACAGACTCATAGCCGAGATGCGTGAAGGCCTTCACCGCTGTTACACGTAGAAATTGCGAAGGTTGGATGCATTCCATGTATGCGGGAGCTCCTCGCCCTCCATATTAGCCAAGTGATATGAGCTGGGTCTTAACGATCTTTTGACTAAGAAGGGGCCGTCATATTTGCTCTGTAGTTTTCCCACCGGTGAGGCATTGCCGAGCCTTCATTTTTCGCAGCCTGCAATCTCACTTCCTCGAGGGCATCCTTTGATGTTGACTCTTCGCCATGCTCTGGTTCGTTTACACCCCTAAATGATTTGTTCTTGCATTCTTCTTGCGTCATTGCCTCCTCCCCGAAGAGGAGGCAAAACGGTGTGAAACCGGTTGGTCTTACTACCGTTGTTCTTATAGACCATAAGACTTTGGGCAACCCTTCGACCCATTTCCCTTTGCTAGGCCCTTCAGTCGCTTCGCGACACTAGCGAAGACGATGCCGTTTGCTCTTTCGACGGCTCCATTAGACTATGGGTGGTATACAGATGCGAAAAGGGCTTTGATCCCCAAACCTTCGCAAAAGTGTCTGAATCCTGCACTGTCAAATTGGGTGCCGTTGTCTACTGTTACTTCGCACGAGACTTCTAAACGGCATATGACGTTCTGCCACAGGAATTTCTGGATATTTCTCGATGTTATGTTTACGAGCGGCATTGCCTCCACCCGTTGGAGAAGTACTCGACTGCAACGACGGCATACTACAAATTTCCTGGAGCGGCTGGCAGCTGGCCGACAATGTCAATTCCCCACCACGTTAACGGCCAAACTGGTGGGATTAGTTGTGTTTTCGCTGAAGGCTTGCTTGACCCCTTCGCCCAGAATTGACACTGTTGACAACTTCGGACTATGAAATCCGCATCACTAATTGCCTTCGGCCAAAAGAAGCCATGTCTGTATACTTTTCTAACTAAGGCTCGTGTACCCACATGCGAACCACACAGTCCACCGTGAATTTCTTTTAGCAGATTCTACCCTTCTTCCTGGGATATGCACCGCAACCATGGTGCACAGACTCCGGCCTTGTACAAATTGTTTTCCATAATGTTGCAATTTCTAGCTCTTTGGGCCATATGGTTCGCCTCAACGTTATCCTCGGGCTTGTAATAACCACGAAGATAAGCCATTATCGGAGAGAGCCAATCTTCGCTTTCGATCATAGCAACGGAACGCGCTGGTCGCAAAGTGTCATCGACGGCTGGCACGATCAGCTTTTGGTAGAATACATCTAGTGGCATAGGCAGATTTTGCACGGCTGTTTTGGCTAGCTCATCTGCTTCAAAGTTGTCATTTCTCGATATACTCTTGACCGTGAACCTCAGGAAGTACTTTTCCATACTTCGGACTGCTACCTTATACTTAACAAGCTCTGGTTCTTTTGCTTGAAATGTCTTGTCGATTTGGCTTGCTATTACCTTGGAGTCTATTTTAACCAGCACCCTTCGGGCACTCGAAGCCTTCGCCTTGCGAAGTCCAAGGAGGACGGCTTCGTACTCCGTGGTATTGTTTGTAGACCAAAATTCTAATCTGGCAACATATCTCAACTTTATGCCTGAAGGTGAAGATAATACCGCCGCCACGCTTGCTCCTGTAGCCCCCCATGCCCCATGGGATCCAGATCGGTTCTGACGGTTCTTCTGGGGCTTCAGTTAGCGGCGTCCATTTCGCTATGAAGTCTGCTAACGCTTGCAATTTCATCGCTGTTCTTGCCACAAAAACTATCATGAGTGGGGCGACTTCCGCTGCCCATTTTGCTATTCTTCCTATAGCCTCTCTGTTCTCAAACATGTCGCGAAGGGGTAGGGAGGTTGGTATTGTGATTGTGTGCTGTGAAGTAATGACGAAACTTGTGAGATGCCATGACGAGTGCGTTTGCTAATTTTCCATTTCGGTGTACAGCCTCTTCGGGCCTGCGAGAGCTTCTGACACGTAGTATATTGGGAACTGCTATAACTTGTTGTTTTCGGTTCTTTCTTGCAAAATTACGGCGCTCACTGCCGAAGGGGATGCCGCTCTGTATAACAACAATTTTTCGCCTGGATCGGGGCTGGAAAGGGTTGTGAGCTTCGTCAGATAGTTCTTCAATTCATCGAAAGTTTCTTGTTGCTCCGCACCCCATCTGAATGGGTCGGAGCTTTTCAACATTTTGAAGAAAGGTAGACTTCACTCTGTAGATTTTGCAATGAACCTGTTTAGTGCCGCCAACCTTCCTCCCAGACGTTGTGCTTGCTTTCTGTTTTGTGGAGGTTTCATGTCTATTATCGCCTGTATCTTTTGGGGTTCCACTTCAATGCCTCTCTTCGAGACCAAGAATCCTAATAGCCTTCCGCACTGTACTCCGAAGGCGCATTTTTCTGGATTCAATCTTAGCCCCGCCCTCGCAAGCTTCCGAAGGTTTCATGCAGGTCTTTGAGATGCTGGCTTCTTCTGGCACTCTTGACCACTATGTCGTCAACGTATGCTAGGACATTTCTCCCTATCTGAGAGCTTAGCACTATCTACACCATCCTAGTGAAGGTTGCGCCAGCATTTCGGAGGCCGAAGGGCATCCTCACGAAGCAGTATATGCCGAAGGAGGTTCTGAATCTTGTCTTCTCCTCATCTTCCTTTGCCATCCAAACCTGGTGGTACCCCGAGTATCCATCTAGGAAACTTAACATCTTGCAACCAGCCGCAGAATCCACCAGCTGATCGATTCTAGGTAATGGGAAATCATCTTTCGAACAAGCCCTATTCAAGTTTGTGAAGTCGACGCACATTCTCCACTTGCCGTTGCTTTTGTTGACCAATACTGGGTTGGCTAGCCACTCTGAGTGCAATACTTCACGTATCACCCCGGCATCGAGCAGCTTTTTTACCTCAACTTTAGCTGCTTCTTCCCTTTCACTCGAAGTTTTTCTAAGCTTTTACTTCCTTGGCTTCGCACTGGGATCTACATTTAAGATGTGTTGAATGATTTCCCTACTGACTCCTTGTAGGTCCTTCGGAGACCAAGCGAAGACATCCTCATTGCTGCGAAGAAACATTATGAGTTGTTCCTGGTCCTCCTCTGGGGCCTCTGCCCCTATGGTGATTTTTTTATCTGGTTTTTCTTGATGTAACGGCACTATTCTGGTTGCCCCCTCCGGTACAGCCTTTGCTGCTTTGTTCATCATCGGCTGGATCTCGCTCTCCTCTCGATTTGCCGAAGGTTCCGTCACCATGTGGACATTTCACCATCCTGGAGTGATTCCCACTTCTATTCTTCGGGCCACTCGCTGGTCCCCAAGCACCGTTATGACGCCTCCAAGACCAGGCATCTTCATGCACAAATACACGTGGTGCGGTATCGCTCTGAATGTGTTCAAGACTCCCCTACCAAATATCGCATTGTATGGGTACTTGATGTCGACCACATCGAAGGTAATATCTTCCGTTCGAAAATTTGTCCCTTCGCCAAACGACACTGGGATTGTTGTCTTTCCCAAAGCGTTGATTGCATTCCCGCCGAAGCTTAGCAATGGGGATCCAGCCTGATTCAGATCGCTCCGACGTAGACCCATTTTGTCGAAGGCATCCGCGAAGATGATATCCGCGGAGCTTCGTCCATCTATCAAGATTCTATGCACTTCGCTTCCCGATATGTTTGCTATGATAACGAAGGCATCCGTGTGTGGGTAATCCTCAACCCTCATGTCATCTTGCGAGAATGTAATGGGCAAGTTGGACCACCTTGAATGAATGTATGTTGGCCCCACACCAACGTGGTTGACCCTTCGCATGTATTCTTTCCGCTGTCTCTTAGATTCTTTCTATTGATTAGATCCTCCTAAGATCGCCAACACCACATTGTATCTACGATTTACTGTGTTCACAGACTTACTGCTCTCTGGTGGTGCTTCGATTGCAGACCTTGGTGGTGGCAGAGGTAGCTCCCCTTGGACGGTCAGTTGCCTCATTTGATCCAGCTGAGCCGAGGCTACAGGGGCATATTGTGGAGTGAGCATCGGTCGCCACTGGTTGGCAAACGTCTTGCCCAGGTTGGGGTTTTCCCACACTTCGCTTTGCCTGAAATTTGCTACGTGGTGTATGGTTCTTGCTTGATCGAAGGATTGCTTCGCCAAGCTCTCTTTCATAGCCATGACCTGCGGGCACTGCTTAGTCCTGTGGCTAGCTCCTTCACCATATAGCTCGCAGTAAAACGTGGCTGGGTCCTGCAGGACTCGTCCACCTTGGCCCCCGCGGCCCCTTCCTCTGCCGGTTCGGCCTCCTCGAGTAGCCGCACTCTGAGCTTTGCCTGCCACTTGAGCGACTTCAAATGGGCTGGAGTCTATCTGATAGACTTCTTTTTGCCTTGTTGTATAGTCAGTTGGATGCTTCGGCTTTCCTCGCGTGCCGCAATCTGTCTCTAGGGTGGCCAGCGCCTGCCTCCCTGGCTGGTGTATTTGTTTTTACTATTTTTGAGGCTATCATTTCATTTTTCCTTCAAAGATGATCGAGTTCAGATCTTGTATATTCTTTTATCTTATTGAGCATCTCTTCTACACTCTCGGGTCTTTTTCTTGTAAGCTTTCTGCTAAGAGTCCCCCTCTGATGCTCTGTATTGCCGCATCGATGATTGTGTCTTTGTTCAGCCCCTTCACTTGGCAACATATGTGCACGAAGCGGCGCATATAGCTCTGCAATGTTTCTGTTGGCTGTTGCTTTAGTGCGAAGAGGTCACTCGCGGTGATCTTGTCTGCCCGATTTCCTTGAAAGTTGTTGTACAAGGCATTACGCAATTGCTCCCATAAGTATATGGATCCCGGTGGCAACACATAGTACCAAGATCTTGCTATCCCTTTTACAGCTAACACGAAGGCCTTCGCCAGTGTTGCACCATCTCCTCCGATGGACTCGACCACCGCTTCGAAGCTCATTACAAATTCCCTTGGGACTGACTCTCCGTCAAATATTACTACTCTGGGCATCTTGAAGCCCGCTGGCCATGGTTGGTTCTGCAGACCATGGATAGCAGGGATTATGGGTCTCCCGCGGATGACCGCCGCCGAAGGTCCTGTGAAGGTCGTGTCGTGTCTTTGGACGGCGTCACTTGGCAAGCCGTTTCCTCCGCACGATGTAGCATATCGATTTCCTCTTGCATTTTTTCCAATATTTTCCTAGCTTCCTCTGCCCATCTGCGATATTTCAACTCGCTTCCAGGCTATCTAACATGCGCTTCTTCTGTGCAATCTGCCTTTCCAGCTCTTCAGACTCTAGCCTGGCTGTCCTTTTGTCCTGTGTTTCATCTTCGTTTTCATACTTTGCGAAGTCATCCAGGTCTTCCCACTCTTCATCTCGCACCTTCCCTTCTTCTTGTGCCGAAGGCTCGAAGCATGCGCAATCGCTTGTTTCCATGACCCGCACTGGTGCCGCATTTATCTAGACGGCCTCTCTGTGTCTGTCATCATTGCTTCCTGGCGGAGCTACTTCAACACTGTAGCATTGCTCGGACCCGCCCGAAGCTCCTCCGGCCAAAGCATTGCTCGACCCTGGCAGCGCCGAAGGGGGTCTTCCGACCGAAGCCTCGGCCGCAGCCGAAGGTTCCGGTAACACCTCCACTGTACCGTTGGCTTCGTCTTCTTCTTAGGTGGCATGGCTTTGATCCGTTCTATCCCCACAGATGGCGCCAACTGTTGGAACCAAAGTTCCAGACAAGGTGGACCTTCTCTTATGGAGAATATCGAAGGGTTCTTTGGGTGACACGTGCTTGGGGTAAAACTGTTCTTCGATTCGATTCTCGGATACAGTATGGCCCTATTTATAGCCCGTACTCAACCACTCCACGTGTGGTTTACAGTTTGTACCCCCTTACCTATTACATTCTCGGAATATTCGGGGGTATTATGGTACAATCAAGCATATTTACATAATCACAACTCTGCCCCGGGCAATTAAAGCGGGACCCGCTATCTAGTCATGGTCTTCGGTCCCTGGAAATCCGCCGAAGGCTTCTCCACTCCGACGCCACGAACTAGTCTTCGGCTCCAGGTCGAAGACACACTGCTATCTTCGCCCATTCCAGTCAACAAAACTGCTGGTGTAGCCTTTGGCTTTCGACTGAAGGCTCACCACCGCCTTCACCGACGTGGGAAGCCGGGACTACGGGCATGCCTACAACCTTCGACTGAGAGTACTTTGCGATCTTCGCTATCTTCGCCTACAGTCCCTGAAACAAACATGCAGTGACAGGAATGCGAAGCCTCCGGCAGACTTCAAGCTATCCTCCGAAGGGGGAGGTCGGTAGATCATCCCCAACACCATGTCACCCGTTGAAAATTCCCTTTGTTGTCTGTTTCTATCAGCTTGATTTTTTATTCATATCTGAGCCTTCTAAAGGTTATCCCTAATTACTTGTGTTGCCAATTGTCTATTTTGCATAATTTCTCTTGCATTGTCATTTGGGTAGTTAGGTAATACAACTTTAGCTACCATTGGTGAAGGAAAGCCATATAGTGCTTGAAAAGGTGTCATGTTTAGGGAGGTATGATAAGATGTGTTATACTACCATGCTGCTAAAAATCTAGTATGTCCATCTGTTTGGACTTGCAAAGCACATACATCTTAAGTAATTTTCTAAACATTGGTTTACCCTTTCTGTTTGCCCATCAATTTCAGGATGATAAGATGTGCTACACCTGAGCTTAACTCCTAATGCTTTGAACAATTGTTGCCACAAGTCACTAGTAAAAATTCAATCTCTATCAGTGATAATTAGTGTAGGTAATCCATGTAGTTTGAGCATGTTGTCAATAAATAGAGTGACTATGTTTTTGATAGTATATGGATGACTTAATGAGATGAAGTGAGCAAACTTTGTAAATCTGTCTACAACCACCAGAATTACATCCTTACCTTGGGATTTTGGTAGGCCTTCAATGAACTCCATAGAGATATGTGTCCATACCATTTTGGGTACAGATTGAGGCTGTAGCATTCCTGGATATGGTGTATGTCCATACTTGTTCTTCTGGCAGACTGTACATTCTTTGACATACTGCTTTACTTCCTAGTGCATGTGAGGCCAATAGAATACCAACTTCAATATGTGATATGTGGCTCTTTCTCCTAAATGTCCACCCAAAGCTGAATTGTGAAATGATTATAAGTGTTTCTTTTTTAGGTTCCCAGTATTTCCAATTACTAACTTGTCTTCATATCTCAAAATGCCATTTTGCAGCTTGTAATGAGAAACTGCAGTTGGATCAATGCTGAGCGTACCAATGAGATCTATACACTTGTCATCTTCTTCATAAGTTTTCACTACTTTATCAATCCAAACTGGGACAGCTTCTGTTAATACCATTAGCTGTGGTGTGTGTGTGTTGTTCTAGATAGGGCATCAGCAGCTTTATTTTTTCTTCCCTTTTTTTTATTCTACCTTGTAATCATAATTGAGCAGTTTAATCAAGAGTTTGTGTTGTATTCCTTCCACCAATCTTTGACCTTATATATATTCGAGGCTTTGTTGATTAGTTCTGATAATCAATGAGGAACTTGCAAAATAATGTTTCCATTTCTTCAATGCTTCCAATATTGCTATGGCTTCCTTCTCATATGTGAACATGCAGCCAACTTTGGTCCTAATGTTTTACTCAAGTAAGAAATTGGTTTGTTGTCTTGCATTAAAATTGCTCATATGCCATGACCAGTTGCATCTGCCTCTAAGATGAAAGGTTTGCTGAAATTTGGTAGTGCTAATACTGGAGTAGTAGTTATGATTGTTTTTAACTGCTGGAAGGCTAGTTCTTGATTGTAACCCCACTCAAAGGAGTTCTTTCTCAAGGAATCAAATAATGGTCTGCAAATGATGCCATACCCTTTTATGAATTGTCTGTATTATCTAGCAAGTCCAAAGAATACCCTTAATTCAAAAATATTTGTAGGTGTCAGCCAACTCTTGATTGCAGCAACCTTAACTGGGTTTGTTGACACTCCTTCCATACTTATGATATGGCCCAAATATTCCACTTGGGTGTGACCAAAAGTACATTTACTTTGCTTTGCATAGAAAATATTCCAAATACTATCTCCAAGTGTATTTTATGATCCTCCATGGTTGCACTATATATGAGTATGTCATCAAAGAAGACAAGTGCAAATTTCCTCAAAATTCCGACAATATATTATTCAATAAGGCTTGGAAAGTACCTGGAGCATTTGTGAGTCCAAATGGTATTACTACAAATTCATAATGTCCCATATGTGTGCTAAACAGTTTTGTGTATGTCCTCCTCCTTCATTCTTATCTGGTGGTAAACGGATCTTAAATCAATCTTGGAGAATATCTTTGATCCAAATAGTTCATCCAAAATATCTTTTATGATTGGAATAAGATACTTGTTCTTGACTGTATTGGAGTTGAGCTGTCTATAATCAACATATATTATCCAAGTGCCATCTTTGTTCTTAACTAGAATCATAGGTGAAGAATAAGGATCATACTTTGTCTTATCATTTCTGACTCCAACATTTGTGCAATCAGTTGTTCCATAGCATCCTTTTGATGATGAGGTAATCTGTATGGCCTTTGGTTGACAATTTTTGCTTCATGTAGTAGTGGGATAGTATGGTCAATTGCTCTTGGTGGAGGTAGTTGCTTGGGTTCAGCAAATACATCTGCATATTGTTCTAATACTGATGATGTTCTAGAAGAGTAGTTGAGGTTGACACTTGTGTGTTGTATTCAACATTGTTCAAAATCACTACTGCTCCCACTGACCCTTTCTATAACATTTTCTATAATATATTCTTTGCTCCCACCAAGTGATTCTTATCTGGCAGTGTTTCATCTATGGAAGTGACTAATTTGCTTCCATACTTTGTAATTGAAAATTCCCTTGTCTGAAGATTCGATCCAATTGGACTATGAGTATAAATCCAATCAGTCCCTAAACTTATGTCATATCCTTGAACTTCCAATAATCTGAAGTTTGAGACAAATGCATGTCCTTGTATGATATATTTGCAGCCCAAGCAGGCAATGTCACTGGACATATCACTTCCATTAGTACCTGCTATTTTCACCTTAGTGAAATTTACTATTTTGCAGTGAGCCTTGATTGCTAACTTTGCATTTATGAATGAAGCATCACTACGAGTGTCTACTAATGCTATAGCAGTTCTGGTAGCCAGTTTTACCTTCAATATGAATGTGGTAGCTGTTGAGCTTGTTCCTTGGAGAGCATGCATAGATATTTGTAAGGTGACCATCCCTTCATTATTTTCAAATTCAGGAACATCTTCTACTACTGCTACCTCTTCTGTGCCATCATCAGTTTACATGAGTATGACTGAATAAAGTTATTTCCCTTTACAAACTTTGGCATGACCAAGGATCCATGGTTCCCTACACTTAAAGCATTTGCCCGCTGCTCTCAATTCTTGTATTGTAGTATTGCTTGTGTCATTCTGTTCCTTCTCTTTTGGCTAAGTCTTAATAGGTTTTGATATTGTATTGAATGTTGGAAACTTTTTGCTGAATGGTGATGTTCGTTCAAGTCTTTTTTGCCATCTAGTAAGCCTCAATTAGATTCTGAGGTCTATGGCATTGCAGGTGGTTCTAAATATAATTCTTCAAGCCAGATACAAAGCTGTAGATATAATAATCGTCATCCAAAGAAGGACTATTTTGTCTCACCAAGCCTACAAGTTATTCATATTTGTCTATATAAACTGACACAGAACCAATTTGCTTCAAGTGATGAAATTGTCCAATTACTTCATAGGCATATATTTCATTGAATCTATCTCCCACCATTCTAAGAAATGATACCATGGTAAAGTGTGAGAGTTACACCTAGTTCCTCTCCATCAATACTCAGCTCTACCCTTTACATACATCACAACAATCTTGACTCTATCTTCATTTGGTACACCAACCATTTGAAAATATTTCTTTGCTTTCCTAATCCAACCATCTGGGTCTTCTCCTTCAAATTCAGGGAATGACAATTTGGGACCTTTGGCTACTGCTCTATGCTGATGTTGTATGTGTTGGTGGTATTCATGTGGATGTTTAACAGGCTGAGGCCTATTGTACTCAAAGTGATAATTTGGTTCCAAGTAAGTGTCAAATTGTGATGGGTCAGGTGGTGTATCCTCATCATATACTAGCCAGTTTGCTGCTTTGCTAAAGAGCTATTGTTCTATTATTCTTACTAGTGCTCAATCTTATAGTAGACCAATTTGGTTGGGTGTGGTTGATGTCTCTATTATCTTGAGCATTATATGTGAGTACAGGATTAAGATGTGTACTGAACTCCTTCTGTAATCTAGATGGACCAGCATTAACATTCACAATTTATGCACTTTTGGGGTGAGTTGGGTGGGTAATTTTTAGGGACGGGAGTGGAATCATTACCGTGAACATGAGGTCCTTTATCAAACGGTGTAAGTGTTCCTGGTTGACCTGCCACATGATTCAAGTACCCCATGATCTGCTCAAAGTTCATCTGCATGACGTGATTATGCTCTTCTTGCTTCTTCATGAATATATCTAACATCTTTCTCAATCCATCGACCTCCCCCGCTGTGGCAAAGGTGTGGTCCTCGCCACCATCTCCATTCGCTGCCCTCGCAATATGTGGGACTGGTTCAGAAACCTTTCCTCCCTAATACCCGCCCATAGACCAGTCTACCGCCGCCAAGATCAAGAGACCGGCTCCGAAGATTTTACACAAGGACCTACCTTACAACCCTTGCCTGAATCCCGATCCATGCCGTCACCACCGCGGATCCAAATCAATGACAAATTAGGGATTTTACACAAGGACGTGTCTTGAAACCTTCACCAAAGTCGATTTCAGTGCTAATTTTGCCAAGAATCGTTATGCTCGCTTGCCTTTGACAGAAACGCAACAACGAACTCGAATACAAATCGAAACAGAAAGGATTTGGAGTGGAAATTCTAGTAGCTATATTGATAGATTGGATAGGAGAGATCCAATGAGGAGCTATAGCTACTTTACTCTACTAGACTAATGTTCTAGACTGGTCATCACTTAATCCCTTACAGAATTCCCAACAGGCCTTTATAGTCCAAGACTTAATCATGATTACAAAGAATAAAGCTTAATTAAAAATAAACAGCACTGATTAGCGTCTGATAAGTAAAAGGCGCACCGATTAGACGGCAAAGCAAGCATGGAATCAACTGGAGTCGTCTGATGATCCGCGGACGTCCAAGATGAACCCAACCGCTTCCCAAGGCTAATAAACACGCTCTCCTCCCCTCTGCTGTCTGAAAGTCTGAATTCCTGACGGCTCCCAGCCCGACGCCGCCATCCAGATGCCTCGCGCGGTGTCTCGGTCGCCCCCGTCCTACCACCGCCGGCGCTCCCCTTCCCCGCGGTACGGCGGCCGGAGAAACCGACGAGACCGCAGCCGCACCCCCTACTCCTCCAGGTACACCCCCTCGCCCCCGCGCCACTCCCACCCCCCGCCCCAAAAAAAAAAATCCTCCCTGATTTACCTAGGTTTTCTGCTGCATGATTTTTGAGAGATGGATAAAATTTTCCCTATTAGGTGCTGCGGCTGGAATAAATAAAATTAACGGAAAAAGGGTTTGATAATATGTGATATTAGTAAAGGCACCTGAAATTGAAACATGCCGTGGAATGCTAAATGAAGGAGCCGATTAGGTTGGCCAATCTCTGAAATCCATAGAGCGTGCAGGAATGTTCTTTCTGCAATCTATCATATGATGTGATGCGTAACAGATAATGTTTGCCTTTCATTGTAACCAATACTTTCTGGAAGAGCTGTTTTAGAAAGGCTCGAGATGGGCATTATGTACAGTATGTCACCTCTGCAATGCTAGAAGGGCATGGTATTTTGTGTACGTGCAACTAGGGTTACCGACCCTATTGCAACCCCATACAAATCTAAACTTCATATCTAGGATTGGTCTCTATCTAGTGTATATCAGCCAAATAAAAAAATGCTAATTGAAGTCAAATTTAAAGTTTAGATAAAGTAAATTCTGTAATTTGGTGTGAATAATATTTTTTTTTTGTTAAGCAACATGCTTGGCTTCGAGGAGGCAAGAACTTATTTATATACAATGTAGCAGAGGGATCATGCGTACCCTTCATTCTAAGCTGAAATATGTCCTGAATCAGTTACACCATTAAGCCCAAAAGCTGGTGTCCTTTACCACTTCAATAACTGCTCTAACCACGTATTTTCCAAACTGGTACCGTGCTTTACTTCAGTTCCCAATACATGTTGCTTTGCTTTTCTTCTGTTTTCCTGCATCCTACATGAATGCTTAAGGGCCCTTAGGCTACTCCCAGTGCTCCACTTTGGCTCATATCTTAGACATTTAATGCACGTCCACCTAGGATGAAAGCTGATGTGGCAATCAATTGAATCAGGAAAGAGAAAGAGCTTGTGTTTTCAGGAAGAAACAAGCTAGGCTCGAAATCCAAGAGACAGAAAACAACCAAATATGCATTGGGGGAAAGTAGTGTCCTCGGTACATGTTCTCACATTTCTCTATTGGTCATAGAAAGCTCTTTAGGTACAAGTTATAGACATTATGTATTGGAAAGGTTGTTTGTTAGCATGTATTTCTTGCATTCTCTCTTCTCTAATAAATAACTATAGACATCAAGCGTTGGGAGTGGCCTTATAACCTGATGTCTACCTTGATCAAGTTAACAAACACCGCTTTGAATCCCCTTTTGTTTTCAAAATCATTTCTTGTTTGTTTGGCTTCAAATTAAAAATATTGATTAAGTGCGAACTTTGAGTTGCTTAGCACGAACTGAATTCCGATTTGGCATAACTAGAATTTATTTAGAGCTGCAGCAAAACTGTAGGCACATACTATAGTTGGTATGGATATTAAAATGTCTAAGAAACTAAGGTACACAATGTGTATGTTTGTGTTTGTTTGTTTTACCATGATTTTGTTTGTTGTTTCACCATGATAGTCGTAAATGGGTTTGACTAGGATTCACATGTAAGTAACATCATGGTAAACATCGATGCTTGAATAGACTAGGTGATTGTTGATGCATATATAACTATCACACAAAAAACTTGTTTGTTACAATGGGATAAAAGATTAGTGAATTTATATAGATTAGGTGATTGTTGATGCATTTATAACTATCACACAAAAAAAACTTCTTTGTTACAATGGGATGAATGATTAGTGAATTTATATAGATTAGGTGATCGTTGATGCATGTGTAATTATCACATGAAAAGACTAGTGATATTTGCTTCACTCAGAACATCCTTTTGTAACTATCACACAAAAATATTCAAATGCAAAAGGTGATTCTGATTTGCTTGGTTTTCCACTTCTGTTGCCTTTTATTAAACCGTAGGCAATGCCATTTCCTAAACATTCTGGTCAAGTCCCTTTCAATTATCAATAATCATTGAAGTCGACATTTCTTATTCTATAACTTAGTATAATGTTATTCATTTTGTTGTCCACATGTGCTCTTTAGATTTTGTTATGGTAGATCCAGTCGATACACATTTGTGCTACAGAAATATCAGCCTTCTCCTATAAAAAAATAAAATCAGCCTTCTAATAAGAATGGTTGCATTTTACTGTTTTTGCATATTTGGCATGCTTGTTTGCAGGACATGCAGACCCATCTGTATTTATTTATTTTTCATTGTTAGAATGCGTTCTGACATGCCCACTCTTCTACCTGCAATTATTGATATTACAACATATTTTAGCATTATGTTGTATTTTGGTATTTAATTTCCCCTTTGTTAGGCGAAAAACCCGGTCTCCTTCTCCAAGATGGGATATGAGCTACTCTCCAACTCCTAGGAGGCATAGAAGCCCTACATCACCAAGGCGACACAGAAGACGGAGAAGTCGGAGCAGCACAAGTTCTCTTGTAAATAACTCTTGCAGTCCAAGCCATGGATCAGAGCAAAACAATTTGATTGAAAAACAAAGGAAGGAGGAGGAAGAAAAGAAAAGGTTGAAATTCTGTTCCTTTTTTTTTTGGCATCTATGCATACACATTGCCTTTTTTGCATCCCACATGCTGTTGTTACCTCTTAATTTTTATAATATGTCTTTGGACTTCCTCTTTTTGTATAGAGAGGATAACTTGACCCCTAAGAAAGCTATTACAATCTGGAATATTCTGGAAACTCCCTAATCTAATCCTGTCTAACTTAATAGGCGAAGAATCATGGTTATGGTTATGGGCAAGGAATCCTAGGGCCCACCGGCCATAACACATTATCAGCGATATAAATTGGTGTAATCAAAATATTGATGCCATGATCAAAATCTGAATGGATATTTTCATACATCTTGTTATTTTGTGATAGTGTCCCTACACTGGAACAGTAAACATCATACCTGGATGATTGATGAAATATGAATCAAATGCAGTTCAGAGTTCTAAACAAGATTAAACATCAAACCTCATTAAGACTTGATTCTTAAGCTCTCTCAATGAATTGCTTGAAGCATTCAGACTATCAGATCCATGCTTGAAGTAAACTTGCATATGCTTAATTTCTAAACAATGGAGTCTACAATGCTCATGGCCATACTGAGCATCCAGGACATCATGTGCTAAAAGCCTGAAAAGATAATTATACTCGTGCCTATTTCAAAATAAATGTCACTTTTGCTAGTTAGTTTCCTGTGCAAGTAGTTGATATTTGGTTTTTAATGCAGAGTTTCCAAAAAAATTCCTGTTAATAATTTGATATTTATGCTGTCGTTGTCAAAATTATTCAATACTTCTGTCTGAGATGCATTTATCCCTTTCTTATTCAAGGAAACTCTCTCTCTCTGTGCGTGCGCGCGTGTGTGTGTGTGTGTGTGTGTGTGTGTGTGTGTGTGACATGACAGCATTCATGGAAACAAGTCAATTTTAACTTGATGCTTTGTGAAATTTGCAGCCATATCACTTTTAATTTCACAATATGGATTGCACCATCTTTAATATCACTTAAGCAAAGTCTCCTACCCTGACGTGCTACGTGCTCCTCTGCTTTGTCCGGCTATTCTATATCAAATTATCATTGCATCCTGCAATTGGTGTGCTTCATCATCTAGCTAGTAGCACTACAAGAGAAAAGGAATTTTTTATTTGTGTGTTTTGCCACTA
Source organism: Phragmites australis (assembly GCF_958298935.1). NCBI lineage: Eukaryota > Viridiplantae > Streptophyta > Magnoliopsida > Poales > Poaceae > Phragmites > Phragmites australis. The sequence continues at coordinate 14,450,202 of NC_084941.1, read as the reverse complement.
CAAGATGTCAAGATACCCTAAGGTTTTCCTGGATGGACAGAACAACTGTTGTAGTTCTACTTATTATGTTCATTTAGGTAGTGCTTAATATCTTTAGCGTCAATTGGATGTTTGGACTCGTTTCAACCAGGCAAAACCCAGTTCTTCTAGAATAGCTTGTCTGACATAGAACTTATATGAAGTCAGCTCCTTCAATGCAGTAGCATGATGTTGTCAGATAATGTATGCTTCTGGTTATACATGACTATGGCATATACCATTCGATCTCCTGTGTAACTTCGTCTTTTTCATTGCAGGCTTCAAAAGGAAGCAGAATTTAAGCTATTGGAAGAGGAGCTTGCTAAGAAAGTTGAAGAAGCCATAAGGAAAAATGTCGAGGAACATCTGAACTCTGATGAGGTGAAACATGAAATAAAACGCCGAATTGAGGAAGGTATTAGGAAATTATTTGATGAGGTTGATGCTCAGCTACAAAAAGAAAAGGAAGCAGCTTTGCACGAAGCCAGGCAGAAAGCAGTAAGCATTATTCGTGTCGGTGCTTATTATTGCTGATCATTAGTATTGAGAACACCATTAGTGCTTGAATTAAAATAGCTAGTCAGCTAGTAAATTGTTGGCAAATGAAATGTCCAGCCTGAATATATTATCCTAGGTCCTAACCCATATAGGCTGTTGGGAGACTGGGGTATGACCTTTTTGCTTGGAGCAACGTGGTGCTTTACTAGTTGCAGTGTTGCTGAAGGCAGCCACATAGGCCGCCTAGGCCATGCCTAGTCAGGCGGTGCCTGGTTTCCACTGCGATATCACATTAATCGGTGGCCGAGGCGGAGGAAGTTGGGGCTGATGCGGCTGACTTGGATTTTGATTTGGACGGGTTAACGTCGGCTGCCTCCGAAGACCCACGTAGGAGGTGGCGGCGGGATTGAGGTGGAGCGCTGGTGGGGAGGGTGGTGGTGGATGTGTTGGGATGGGCCAGGTGGGGATGAGGCATGAGTGGCAGCTGCATATGGAGAGAGATTGGTTTTAGAGTTAGGGTTCAATAGTACTGTAGGCCTTATGGGCCGGCACAGTTTGGGAGCTAGGGACCTCCCTTCTTCATCTTCTCCCTGTTTCTCCTTCCCTCTTTGCACCTGCCCCTTCACCTCAGATCCTCCATCAATTCCTGCCGCCAAGGCAATGCCTATGCATCCTAGGTGCTTGTTGGTTCCCTGACGCCCACCTAGCACCTAGCGCCTTGGACAACACTGACTAGTTGGACTGTTACTGATCCAGCTTCATCATAAGTTTTGCACAAATTGGTGATTTTGATCTATGATCTGTTTCTAGGCATGATAAACTTTTCTGCAGACATGCATGTATTTGTTTTTGTTTTTGGTTACTGGCAAGAATGCATATAAACACTTTCTTGCTTGCTTAGTATAGTTGATGTGATCTACCAATACACATCGATTATAATTCATCCTTCTTGAAAGAAACATTCAGAACTTTAATCCCTTGATTTTCGTTTCTGTAAAACTTCACAGGAACAGGAAAGAAGAGAGAGGGAGGAGTTGGATAGAATGCTTGAGGAGAACCGACTTAAAGTGGAGGAGGCCCAGAGAAAAGAAGCTCTGGAGCAGCAGCAAAAAGAGTTGGAACGATATTTGGAGCTAGAAAGGATACAAAAGCAAAGAGAAGAAGCTTTACGCAGAAAGAAGATGGAGGAGGAAGAAGAAAGAGCTAAAGAACTTAAATTACTTGCGAAGAACCAGCATTGACTTGGTGTTTAGTTTTGTAATCTGGTCTCATCTTACCACGGTGAGCAGATAACTTTTGTAATAGCTCTTATGGTGGCTGCCTTTGTAGACCTTGCTCACTTCTGTGCTGGATTGCATTTTTAGTGTTTTCTGAAATCCGTACAATCGTACAATCAGCCTGGTGGCTACTGATTATGCAAAACTCAAATGCAAAATGTTGCTCCTTTGATTATGGTTACAAAGGGACACGATCTTCTATTTTCTAGCTGAATTCTGTATTTGACAGTAGCAATTTCTGAGGATTTAAGGTGCCATAATTGCGATGTACAGAGTGGGTTGCAAATGGGATGGATATTTTTTAACTATTCGATCATTCGAAGGGGTTCAAAACAAATACAGGATGATTGGTATTCGTGTCCGATACTATTTGATATTATCCGTGTCTGATTCTGGATTAGAGAAAAAATATAGGATAGGATTGATATATGTCTGAAGTATCTGAATGTTAAGAAAAACTATTATGATTTTACTTAAAAATATAATAATATATAGATAGATTATCATATATCTGTATATAAATAATATACTCTTGTTTTCACATCTTACCAATCACTCTCTGTGTTTATTTTGATTACATCCCTATATTATTTAATGTGTTATGTGAGGATGCAAATAAAGTGAAAATTTTTATGTATCCGACTATCCGTTCCGACTTTGACTCTGAGACAAAAATTTACGATATAATACAGAATAAAGAAAATAATTATCTTAGATTGTCTATGTTTAACTCCAACTCTAAAAAAATATAGAATATAATATATGATAAACTATATCTATCCATATCCGATCTGATTACACTTTTAAAGAGTTATTATCCAATTAGCGGTTGATGTACCTGGGCTGGGGCCCGCCATGCCTAGTGTACTAATTTCATTTTTGAGCTGGATTGGTCATGTGTAAAAGGGTCACCTGACATCGCTGGAGAGAAAGGAGTCATCTAACCTACCTTAAGGTGTATGTTCTTTCTGAACCTTTGTGCTCACTTGGAGGTTTGTCTAGACTTTTGAATCTTCCAATTTCTCAATTGAGTGCACTGTTTTACACGCGGACGCTACGTAGGGTTCATGGTAAAGAGAATCTATTTATTATGTCTCTGATTGCAATTTTACTTCAGGAAAAAACACAACTAAAAGAAGGATTTGCTTTCTTTGAAAGATGGGAATCGATTGCATTATCGCAGGTGTTTCAGATGGATACGTTGCGCAAAGTGTGAAGATGAGGATAATGCTCCGATCAGAACGTACAGTTTAGTTTGAGAATGCACTACAACACAATTTTGTTTTCTTTTCTCTTATTTATTTTCCTATCCTTGCGTGCCATGATTCTTTTATTCTATTGGCTCTTAAACCCGAAGTACGTAAGGTTTTCAGTTAACCAACGAACAGCTTTTATGGAAAAACAAAATATCAGATCAGTGTTTTCGCGAAGTTCTAGCATTGATCTATCAGCATGATGAACCAGTGCATTCATTTGCCAGCGAAGATATGGAGCTTGCAATAGGTCTTGTCATGCATGATTTATGTCGGGTGAGTGCTACAGTTCACAAAAATCCATCTGAGCATACGTGAACACAGTACAATTACATGAGAGACTACACATGAAGGATATGTGCATTCAACGGCTTATGATGGATATGGCATGTTCAACGTGAATATTGGGTGCATAACCATTATTTTTTTCTCCAACACGTATGAGAGCTACGCATTATTGTATTAAGAAGAAAGAGTGATCCAATTTATAAGAGAAATCGGGTTCAAAACCTTAACAAACACTGTATTATAACCCATGGAGCACAGCTCATACGCAAGACAAAGGAGAAACAAAGAGACCCCAAACTCTCCATGATAACTGAACGATGAAGGTACGGAAAAGCAGCATACAACCCGACAATCACACAACAAACAATAGCCACACCAAACAACGCTACACCCGCAAGCAACTATACCCTGCTAGCACCTCGACTAGGATAGCTTGACAACTCAACAGGCGGAGCCCCGCTCCCACACCATACCGCAAGCTCAAAGGTGGATCCTGAGACGTCAGAACATAGCCACTGCCATGAAGCACCGAAAGGTGATGAGAAGCCCCACCGAACAGGAGAACGAAGGGGTCGGAGCAATAGTGGAGGATGGTGACATTGCAAGGAGTGCCGCCAGTAGTAATACCAAGTAACAGAGGGATTATCTGAAATGATGCCTTCAAGAAGGTGGCGGCAAAGGAACTGCCGTTGCTCGTTCGGGAAGCCGAACAGGGTTTTCACCTGAAGAGATCCTAGGGGGAGCTTCGTCATGACATCTCTAGGGAGGTTATGACGCCCGTAAGCGTTACTGTCGTTGACAATGACATGGTGCTTGTCAGGATTTTCGCCCTTAGTTTCCCCCTACCATGGCACAACCCTTTGAAGCCAAATGATCGACGGGTTGACCAGACCAAGCACCTGCAAGAGAATAACAAGTAGCACAAGAGCATAATGCATCCACCAGTAAGAGACGACCGGGTGTGAAGCCCCAGCCTGCAGTAACGCACAACATGGCCACCAGGGTAGCACCAACATTGTCTTCAACAACAGTCAGCCACCACAAGGAGCACTAGGAGCCACTGATGGCCCGACCGAGTGCATGGTGTGCCAAGGTTAGCTGAAGGCTCGACCTGGATCGCTGGTAGCAGTGGCCCAGCCGTAGGCAAAGTTGGGTAGGACGGTGACCCATCGGCCAGTAGTCCACACCCGCAACAACCAACGAGCCTTGCAAAGCCCACCTTCCCATAGCTTATCGCCGGAGTCGAAGGGACCGCCAACAGGCGGCAATAGGTGAGTATCCGTGTGGATCCGGCCATGAAGAGGTAAACCCGACAAACAACGGCGTGGATCCGGCCAGAGCAAGCAGCTACAGGGGCGGATTCGCCCGGGTGAGCGCAACACACAACAAGGGGGAGGGGGGATTGAGGGAGGACGGGGTGGACGCTGCCATTGCCGGCCGGCCTTGGTGGTTGTGGCCTAGCTGGATCTTGGGGGGTGTGGGCTAGTGGCGGCAGTGGGGAATCCCCGAGTCACCTCACGAGTGAGATGACTCGGGGTCACCAAAGGAATCTCCGAGGAGGTTGTTTGTAACCATTACCAAAACTGGATATCTTCTCAATTAGGTAATAGCAAGATACCTGATTGCACTAACGTAACACATAATAGTTTGCCAATTCAAGATCATCTAATTGCATCCTAAATAGGTTGTTTCGAATTAATAAAGTATGACAGAGTAGCCACTTTGGAATGCAAACTGAGAACCTCTTCCCCCCCCCCCCCCCAAAAAAAGGTGCAAATTGAAAACTCTATGTAATTTTTAGAGCTATTTCTTTATGGATCGTAAATTGCTCACTTAACAGTTTGCTCAACATGATGCCATACATCATTCATTCAAGATAAGGAAATAGGAACATGGTACTTGCCCGTGCTAACCATGTTTTCGATAATTTGAGTCACACTTATGCATTACCACTACTACAGAACTAATTATACGTGTTGGTTCATCGGTGTCGGTTCGATCAAAATCGACACTGATAGGATATCACTATCGGTTCATACCAAAATTAGACATCCACTCATCCATTCAGACAAAACTAGCACTAATAAGCAGTATCTATGCCAGTTTTTAATACTAATCGGCACTGATACTACCTTCGAACCCGAATTTTTGATGAAATATAGTTTCGACTTGTGCCCGACGTCCGGCCGGCTCGTGCTCTCGATCTTATCCTCACGCGCAGCCCTCTCTCTCTCACTCACTCATTTCTCCCCCTCTCTCTCTCACGCTCTCAGCCTTGAGCTTGCCGGCCTCCCTATCTCCTCCCCCCTTGCCCCCTCCTCTCCTCCCCCCTCACCGCCCTCCTTGCCCTCCTCGTCAGCCTCCTTGTGCATCCAGGGCGGGGCCGGTGGGATCCGGCGTGGAGGCGGTGAACGGCGGCAAGGACGAGGAAGGCAACATCGACGACAAGGATTTCAGAGCTCAGGTGTTCTCTCATGACCTCTTTACGGCGACTTGTGGGGAGAGAGAACAGCGAGACGCACGTAGGGAGGAGGAGGCTATGGGGGCTGCTATGGCGGAGGTGGTGCCGAGGGCGCCGTCGGCCAAGATGAGGTCGACCATGCTGAGGTTCCTGTTAGAGCTCGAGGAGCTAGATGGCTCGCTGCCTGGCACGGCCAAGCTACCTCCGCTGTCGCTGGAGCCTGAGGCTGACAGCCTCATCGATAAGATCTCCTCGTGCAACCGCCTGTTCACGTTCGTCGACAAAGGCGAGTGCGAGGAGGAGCGGGACACAAAGCTGGAGCAACTGGGGGAGGTGCTCGCCGCCGTCTAGTCGAGCGGGAAGTAGCAACTAGACCACCGAGTATTAGTGGCGCTGGTGAAGATGGTCGGTTTCAGTGGTGGCGGCCTTCGTGCCCTGCATTTTGTGCAGGATGGAGCAAGGATTTGCGGCGGCAGCATCCTCGAAAACGATGAGCTCCGTCGTGTGGGGCCGGTAGCAGGCTCGACTCAATGCATTGAGTTGGCTCGTTTGCCTGACCTTTTTTTTTCTAGAAAACCTCATCAGTGCCGGTTCTAAAACCGACACTGATAGTCTCCGACTATCCGTGCCACTTATGGAGTGTCGAATTTAAAACCGGTACTGATGAGGTTTTAGAACAAGTACTATTGACCTATTTTGTAGTAGTATATTCCTAACATGTAACAACACTGTCTTGAATATTAGTAGTTGCTAGCACACCCATTTTCGCTACATAACTCAGTAGGTCCCGCAATTAAACAAAGCAAGCAACACATCAAGTATAACCGTTTCCATTAAAGAAATACCACGTTGGACGACGTTTACGATACTTCAACTTTATATCGATGAACAGAAATGATAGAGCTTTCAAACACATCACCCCGTTGCTCTTTCAACCAACACATCGGTGATCGATTGATCTTAAATATGACCAACACTCAATAATGTAACAACGGTAATCTGAGATAGAACAAAGCTCAGATCAGAAATCAAAACAAACAATGGACGGAACAAAATTGACCATCCTCCAAACTTCACGGAGAATCGTATCAACTTTGCGCAAAGGAATTCCTCGAACAACTGATGGCTCGCTGTTTCGTCGCCCTTGCTAGAAATACTATCTGCACCGAACCACAAGTAGTAAAAAGCAGCTGCCCACTTGTAGAATGGGGTTACAACTGGCACATTCTAATATTTAACGTGGAGAGGACGCACCCTATCTTGCGTATCGGAGCATCCACAATATAGAAAAGCAGCTGTTGCGGCTCTAGTGCATGCTTTACAAACCAGACTTTGGTCTGTGCATGTCAAAATGGACTATGAATGGGTGTGTCGTGCCGGGCTCGCTGCTGTGCAATTGATGTGTGCTTTTTGAAAGGATCATGCAGAAATCATGGAGGAGACGAACAGGACAGGACGTAGGCGTCGAGAACAGACCTTTTTCCTTCTTTTACCATCAAGAGAGTTCAGCGTCCATTCGCCTCCACCACCATCTACCATAGATGTTGCCTTCATCGGGCTATCTTTACACCAAGATACTATACGAGAATTGTTTTCATCCCCTCACAAATCGGTCACCGTCTTGATCCTCCTCACAACTAAGAATGGCCAACTCTGCATGATACTGTATTCTTCAACCTCCTGCCTAGGTATTCGTCATTCTTCTTTCTCCTAAAATTACATGATTATATTATGAATTTCGTGTATGCAAATCTCTATTTTATTATGCTATATTATTTTACTTCTTCGGATTGCTATATCATATATTGATTATACATATGTGAAACATATATGTAGTTACTAGTATGTACTAAGCTATCTGCCTAGCTACTTATACAGATTCAAATCTTCCTTCCACTGCATGAAAGTTTCAAATCAAATGAATTTGGAAACAGTAAGTGACAAAACAATTTCTGCTAATAAGAAAAGTTCTAGGAAAATCTTGCCAAATTTTTAAAAAAATATCAGCCAAATTTTGTTCGTCTTTTTGTGTTGGTACATATTTCTTTTAGTGGTACCCACAATACTATAGAAAAGGCCTTCAACTGGTTCCTAACTGGCATCACTGCTAATTTTTGAACCGGCACGGTGCAATCGGTAGTGATAGTCGCCGAGTATCATTGCTAGTTCGGAAACCCCTTACCGCTACCAGTTCCTAATAGCAACTGACAAAAACTGACAGTAATAGTCAGTCCCCAAATCGAGATTTTTGGGGGCTGAAAAATCCAAAATAAAAATTCCCATCTAGACTAGCCCACAGTCAAAGGCCACAAGTCACATGATTTTTCATATGAAACACACACGCGTGCAATTACTGGGAGTTGAACCCGCAACCTTTCACCTTGCACGTAGCTTTTTACCATCCACTTGTCATTGATCGCTCGGAACAATACGATTTTTTTCCATTTGAAAATTATTGTTTGAAACTTTTAACGATTATTTGAGCATCAAATAACTTCAAATGAAAAGGTTGTCAACTACCAAATTTTATATCTCATTCAAAGATACAATTTATATATAATTTTTTTTCATCCTACTCCGTATGAATATTTTATAAATTTTCAAATATCTCACTAAAAACATACAAATCAACACTTGTTTTACCTGGTTCAACATTAACAACCTTAAGCATTACATATATTAGCATTTCACCATGTAATTACTACCGTTAGAAATGATTATTTGCCTCGATTATATTTTTGTATCATTCCATATTTTATCCAACTTGAAACTAAATTGGCTAATATGAAAGTCAAAGAAGAGCATTGCATATACATATGTTAATCATTATTTAATGGTTAAGCATTACATATATTATAATTTTACCATGTTATTACTAATTTATACTTTTTTATATAGTTTAGGAATGCTAGTCTCTCTCATGAGTGAGTCACGACAAAAGGAGTCGAGCTTGATAAGTTACGAATGCCAGATTTGGGTATATATTGCTTCAAATGAAAAAGTTATAGATCTCATCCAGAGCTATAACTTTCATATAACAATTGTCTCCATCGAACTAAGTATGAAAAAGTTATGAATTTCTGAAGAGGAGTTGCAAACAATTATCACTTTCGGTTTGAAACTCTACTATCAGTGCAGATTCATGACATGAATTAGCAATAATAATGGATTATCATTGCTGGTTTTTAAGGAATCGACAGTGACAGAGGGTCGCAGATTGATGTTTCTGTAGTAGTGCCACTATTAATTTAAACTCGGTTATGACTTCATCTCTTAGTATGGTGGTGAAAGCATGAGAGTATGATTCCACTTACTAAGGTAAGGTTCAAATCCTGTGCCCACGATTTATACACAAGCAAGTGCTTTTAGCAGTATCATTTGTAGACATGTGATAGGGGCACACTAAGTACTATGTGAGTGTATTGTGTGTCACAACTACAGAATAGGTCATCACCGTCGGTTAAAAAACTGCATTAATGCTGGTTCAAGGCATGAATCAGCAGTGATAACCCAACTAACATTGTCAGTTCATGCCTCGAACCATATGTGCAAAAATACTCTACCCGGAACTCTTTATCATGGGGATCTATCTCAAGTTTGATCTCAAACTAGAGATAGAAATTCCATACTTAGATGCTCCTGGTAGAGTATTTTAAATCTAAATGAATGGCAAAAACACAATTTGAAATAGCAGTGACAATAGTAAATCTTCATGAATGGCGAAAACACAATTATCTTGAAGCGAATGTGTTTCTACCACTCATTTAGATTATCATATTACCACAATCTTGAACGGGGATGGTGGCGAGGTCGGCGATGGGATGTAACATTGAGATTCTAAAACCAAAAGAAATAAACACTTCTTTTTTAAAGAAAATAAAAAGTTTTTACAAAAATAAATAAACCCTAAGTGTGTATATGCATATATGTATACATACATGTACATGTGTGTATGTGTATATATGGATAGGCATATATTCATATGAAAGGGTTGTTTTCCTTATATAAGAATATAACTATATATATATATATGTATATATATATGTTGTTTGATTGATGGGTTACTTGATTGTTTATGTAAGATATATGTATATGTATAAGAGTATATGTTGTATATGTATAAAAATATACAAGTATATACAATAGAATACCTAGAGAAAAGAAGAAAAGAAATAGAAAAGGAATCAGAAAAAGAGAAAGCCATTCGGGTTGAAACCCAGCCCAAACTTCTTTTCCTTCTCCCCCTCTCCTTCCGGCCCATCCGGCCAGCAGACTCACCACCCCTCCCTCTCTTCTCTTTCCCTCCGCTTGGGCTGCACAACTGATTGGCCCAGCCGCTCCCCCTCCTCCCTCTCTCAAGCTGAGCCACTAATAGCCCAGACCAACACGTCATTCCCCCTCCCCCAGCCGCTCCTCTCTTCGCCCACTCTGTTGTTCCCGATCTGAAACCAATTGGAAATCCCGATCAAATATGCCAAGAACCGTGTGGATGAAGACTTCTAGAAGGACATCATCGTCATGCACAAGGACACCCACGCAAAAGCCTTCAATCCTGAGCCGAGATAAAACAAGGGAGAATCGATTTGAAATTGAACATCTGCAAGCTAAACTTCACTGATCCCTAAATCAGATCAATTTTGAACTCTCACAACCCCGGTGTATAAATATGAGCCCCATAGCCCTTCCTCTCAACACACGCCATCTTTTCCCTAAAGAACCGAGGCAAATAAACCATAAGAACCCTAGATCATCAAGCTCCGAAGCCCGCCGCTATAGCTCAATGCCGCTAGCCCTCTGCTTTGCTCCCTGTCGACGACTTGCTAGCAAAACAGAATCAACATGAGCTTCTATGTCTTTTCTACTGCTCGTCGAAGAATTTGGTGAAGCGTGACGTGGTTCCAGCAAGTCTTCGATGAGGCTCCATCGTGGATGAGTTGTTCACCGTCATGTTCACGCCGGAGATTGAAGAGGTGAGATCTCATCCGTTGGATGTATCGCGTAAGGCTCATATTAGAAGTAGCGTACCGGTTCGGTGAGAGTAGATGTGAGCCATTAAATCCGAGATGGATGGTTCGGATTTAATGATGCTTGACGGTGCCGTTAGACGACGTAACACCACCCATTAGCCACGTCAGTGGTTTTGCCGATGTGTTGCGCCACGTTAGCGTTAGATGCTGAGTCAACATTTTTTCTTTTTAATTGTTTTGCGTTCTACTGACGTTATAAAGCCTATATATTACACAATAAATAGTTTTACAGTACAAAAATAATTCTAAAAATAGGAATAATTTGGAAAATAATTTAAATAATGTTTTAAAATAGTTTTATTTAATTCTATTAATATTTTATGATTCAAATAAATACTAAAAAATTCTAAAAAAAATCCTAGAAAATCATAGATGTCTCTAGGAAAATTCTACAAAATTCCTAGCAACATAATTTCATCTGTAGATAATTTTTTTGATCCTATTTTAATCTTTCGGAAGTTGTAACTTGTAAACAGTAGCTCTGTTTTGACCCATTCTCTCATCGGATTATCTAAAAAATTATGATCTTGCGTGATGATGTTTGTTGTGTGATATTTGGGTTTTTTGGATCTTGGTGTTTATGTGTTGCCTTTTCGCTTATGTTTGAAAGGAGATGCTAATGTTCTGGAGGAGTTAGAAGGACGCTAGGATCAAGACATTAAAGACCCAACCAAGCACAGAGAAGGCAAGTTATGTTCTTGAACATATTTATCCCAGTTTAATAAATGTTTTATTTTACAAACGTGCATGCTAATAATTTATCGAGAAATCTAAGAGTTAGGCTTTACCCTAGTTTTCCCTTATCTTCCTCATTGTTCAAAAAATTGGTGATCGGTAGCTGCTCGGCTGACCGAGGAGTAGGGATTAATCAGTTAATCAGGGATTAACTGAATTAATCGGTCGACCTCTGATCGGTTAGTCAGCAAGGAATATACCTTATTTTTTTATGTAATCTAGCAATATAATATACTAGAATAGACATCTATAAGAAGGAAAAATACTAAAATAGATATATCTCTCTGGGTGGGCCTTTTTCTTCTTGGGTTGGTGACCCACCTCTCTCCCTGTCTTATCTCTCTCTGCCTCTCCCTTAGCCCCCTTCTCGATCTCTCTCTCACTCACATGCACACAGGATGGTGATAGCAGTGAATAAGGTTTGCCAGTGGCGGTGGATAGCGTCGATGGCGCGCGGTGCCCTTCCAGATCCGGCGACTTGAGGAGGGGCGGGCGCCCGAGCTATGGCGGCACGAGGGGTGGGTGCCCGAGAGGCCGACTGCTTGGGTTTGAGGAGGGGCAGGCTCGAAGGGTAGTGACGCGAGGGGCTAGCATAGCTGTGCGAGACGCTGGTGCTACTGAGGTTACGATGCGTTTTGAGGGAGAAGATTAATTGGTGGTCAAGGGATGAATCTGTGGTCAACCCGATTAATCGGTCTGACAGACTTTTTAATCGACCAGGCAATTTTTGAGCTGATTTCACCATAATTGACTCGTTCCCCTGCCCATCAACGATTAATCAGGCCGATTAATTGCTGATCGGCTGATTTTTTCAACACTGATCATCCTTATTACCAGGGTTATGGTTTTGGGTTATGAAAGGGTAGATGATGCTTAGTTTTGCTTTGGGATGGTGATCATGATAATAGCTCTTTGAAACTTGATAATGGTCTTATGCATCACTGATAAAAGATATTGGTATAATTTTTGTAGCAATATGGTATAGGTATTTGAGCAATTGTTTGATGAGACTGATACATGTTGAACAGTTGGGATGTGGTAGTCCTGCTCAAAACTAAGGACATATTCATGGAGTGACCTTTCCATGTAAATAATACAACCACAAGCCTGTAATGGGATGAGCCTAGTCAATTGATTTGCATATTTTTAGCAATGTGTAGACTATCCGGTTGTGTGGAACGGTATTTCCAGGGTGTTGCAATGGCGCAAGAGGGGGCTTTCTGTTGTTGAGGTGTATTCACGCGGTGGTGACACATTAACGGGTATGCACGTTTTGATAGGGGCAATTTAAAGGCTTTATAGTGGTCAACTCGGCATACACATCGGAAGTGTGTAAGGTACTATCGGGTATCGGCAACAAGATATGATCATAACTTATGGGTAAAGTGTATAACCTCTGCAGAGTGTAAAATAGGGTAATCAGCCGTGCTCACGGTTACAAGTGGCAAGGAAAACCTCACATAATTAGAACTTGATGATTTGGTTGGTTTGGTCAAGCATAAGGGTGAGAACTATGATTGAGGTGTTATTAAACCTTGGTGCACTACTAGAGAAATCATTTGTATAGACAGTTCAGAAACCCCGTGCGGGACATTTTTTTGAACCGTCTGTGAAAAAAAAGTCTATACAAATCTGATTTGTACAGATAATTTTTAAACTGTCTATACAAAAGATTTGTATAGACGGCTCCAATAACGAGCTGTCTGTACTATGGAATATCATAGACGTCTCGAAGGATTGAGCCGTTTGTGATATAGTAACAATACAGATGACTCCCATAATGGCCTGTCTGTACTATGAGACAGTACAGATGGCTCTAGTTGCGAGTCGTATGTGAACTTGGAACAGGAGCCGTCTGTTGTGTATTTGTACAGACGGTTATAGGTCTAGAACCGTCTATACATATATATATATATACAATACTGATTTCATATATTACTGAATGTAAACTGACATGATCATACAGACAACAGTAAAATGACATACATAGCAGATCATTTGAATTCAAACAACAACAGATTTATCATTTGCATTCAAAATCTATACACACAGTAGATCGAACAATTTCATTCAATGTCACAAAGTCACACACATAAATAGAAATAAAATGTCAATAATACAAAGCCTCACAACATTTGCAAAGCATTCTTCATTCTTCATTCTTAAGTCAACCCCATGCGTGACAATATATAAACCAACAAATTAGCTTTAGCACACTGAATTAGAGGGAAGTAATGAGTTCATTTGCTTCATTTTCTATATCATTAGCCATAAAGTTATAATACATCAATAGACTACAAGATACAAGCATTTTCAATATATTGAACTGACCAACTTCTATTGAGGTTACAAACCTTAGCTCCTAAAGTTGTCGCGATCATGAAATTCGCCGCTCTCCTTCATGATCTCAGCATGTATGAAATAGATGAGCTATTTTTGAATATACATGAGATTGTACTTCTTGAGAGTATTTGTAGGAAATTTATATATTGGTAGAAGAAAATTAAAATAGTTAGGTACAACAATGAAAACTGCATTTTAATATACTATAATTATACTAACCGACGGATGTACTGGTGGACTAGAGCCAATGATTTGCATCATATACTTGGCAACATAGTACCCACAGAGGTTAGTGCCCAGAGGCTGCTTGTGATACTGTAGAAATTTGTGCATGGTAAATTTAGTTCTATGGAATGCATATTATATCGGTAAATTGATGTGCGACGAATGAATTATTACTGGAAACTTATGTTGGTGGCTCACCGAGGGTTTATCTCTCTGTACAAGCCCGCCCATCGAAACATACTTCGCGAACACCATTGTCAGCAAGTCTGTCAGATCTGAATACGTCTTTGTGTCATAGTTCCTAGGGTCCAAGTATATACAGTGTTGATTGTGTGTATAGATAAAAACTAGCATCCAATGGTCTTTGTAGTTGTAAAGTAGAAGAATAAGCTCCTTCATTTCACAGAGAGCGAGCATGGCCTTCACGACGTATGTCTCGACCTCCCTCGGAGATCAAGTCATCGTTGACCCACATACGACCTGTGTGTTGAGGATTCCAATTCTAAGATTCTCTCTCTTGACTTCTGGAATCATATGTCTGCACATAAGAGTACTGTAGATGAATGAGCGTATTAATGAGTTAGCGGATTCATTAAGCATAGACCACGATTAATAACACTAACAGTGTCCAACATCTTATTAGGCCGAGTCCAACATGCCACGACTGTAGAGGAGGAATAAATCCTCGAAGGTCACAAGGAAGGTTCTAGCTAGTTTCAGGAAATGTTGCCACTGGTATTTGGCACTAAAACCATGAGGAGAAAGATGTTTCTCCTCATGGTTCCTGTTCATGTATAGCTCGTGCAGAATCATACTTGTCTAGCCCAATTTCTCTAACGCTTTCTTGTTCAGTAACGATTGTCCTGCCACATATGTGTTTGACAGAGGTTCTTCTTCTACTTCCTTGTTCTTGTCCACATGTTTGCTAGCTCTGCACCTTCCGGGAGGTGCTGTTTTGGCAGCCTGTTGGCTAGATTTGCAGGACAATTATTGTTGCTCATATGGTGCAGAAGGAGATTTGATCTTTGGCGGAGCATGACAAAAAGAGAAGTCACTATCGTAACGTACTGGAGACGGTGACCGTCAAGGCTGTGGAATGCGGTTGAGGGACAACCAGTGTTATGAACTTCTTTAGCCACTAGATGAAGGAGTGGACGGCCTCCCCAAATGTCCTGACGTCATCCTCTGGGGGAATAGGAAGTGAGAGGGACGTGCAATTCCCATATATCAGGCTATAGCGGGACTCCATGAATAGTCTGTTCTCCGCCACATGGGAACGCCAAGCCTGTGCCAACCTCAATGATATTATCAGAGCCAACATTGGTGGGCAGTATGAGCTTGCAGTTGACCGCCTCTATGTCGTCGACAGGGTATCTCTCGCTAGGGACTTCATTTGGAATGTCGTTGATCGGGGGGGGGGGGGGAGGGGGTCACCTTGAAATCCACCGATAGGGAAGTCATGTTGATCGAGCATGTTATCTAAAGCGTTATCTAGTGCATATGCATAGCTACTCCGGTGCTGAGCTAGTGGAGATTCAAGTGTCGTGGCTACATCCTGCTGCCTCATAGCCTGTACTCGCTCCTCGACCCGTTGTTCCATCCTCATATCCATCTTTTCTTTTATCCTTGCTTCGACCTCAGTGACAATCTCCATTCTTAGCCTGTTGGAGCAAGAGTTCGTCTTGCCCCAGCACGTACGACGAGAGTTTCTTCAAAGGAGGAGACTCAAGCTTGGAGACGAAGTTTGAGAGGAAGGAACACCACGAATATATTGATGATAGAAAAATGTATTACTCTGGGAGGAGTATCACAGCGTTCGTTGTCTTGATTGTTCTTTCCCGCTGTGTCCATCGTTTGCCCGAGGAACATGGCCTCCTATTTATAGGGCCATGTGTAGCTTAGCGTACAAGTTATCATAATGTACAAATATCTGGGATCCGACCAATTACTGGGCCTTATCCCGAATAACTACCTTCTATCCTATCGGGAGATAAATATCCACCATGGTAATTATTGTGGTCCCTACCCCCTGAAGGGGGCGAGCTGATCACCGATTACAGCCTGGCGCCGCACTGTTAGGGGTGTCAGGATAGCCTTCATCATGCCGGGGTCTCAAAGTGGCATCCATTAGCCTAGACCTTTAATGCCGGTCACTTTTTTGCAGGCAAAGCACGACCGGTGCTCCCCTTCTGGCAGATCTTTCCGAAGGCCTACTGACTGACTCCGCTGCCTTCGGGAAGGCGGCCTTATCAGCTCGAGGCGGGGGCCTCGGGAGGCATAGAACCGGGAGGTGAAGGCTTTGGGAAGCGGGACCCTGGAGGGCCGGGGCTTCGGGAGGCTGAAGCTTCGGAGGACCGAGGCTTCGGGAGGTCGTATTTTGGGAGGCTTCGGGAGGTCGAGCCGGCTGAGCCAATAGAAGGCTTCATAGGTAGAAAGGGGTACTGTGAAAGGATCTGATGACATCAGAGATCGAGCCTTTAACAGAGGGTTCAGAGATCAAGGCTTCGGAAGGACCTGGATGGTAATCTTCAATCATTATCCTCAGGCTGGTTTATTTTCCCCCAACACAGCCCTTCACACTCGGCTGCTTTGCACTCAGCTTTGTTTCTTCTCTGGTTCCTATATGAATCGGCATCGTCAGGGAATCCCATCTTTCATGGAGTGGAATCACCTATGCCACGCGTGCTACCTGGGTGCTCTTTGTTTCCTAGTGCTGATGTTAGGATGTCTTTTCTCGAGATGGCTAGAATGATCCTTGAGTGGATTCTTCCAAAAGTTGCAAGATCCTTTGAGCCCCTTGCTTGGTTTCTAGCTTCATGAAGGTGATGAAACCATCAGACGTACGGCCCTTCCTCAAAATCAGTTCTGGGCCCACGTCTCTGGGATCTGGAATGGAGCGGTTCTCCCGAGATGCCTGCTCATCCTCCTTGTTCCAATCCAACTCTTTGCGTGTGTACCCACTGGTGTCGAGCCTATGGGGGTGCATGTTGCGTGACTGGCGCGCCTTGTTAGCTTGACTCTACTGCTGAAATTCCTTAGACTAGCACCTCACCACAAACTCTGTCCATTGATCCGCCAAGTACCTATAAGTAATATTATTGTGGACAAGATACTTCTTCACATATGTATTATAGAGCTCGCTCTTGAAGGTCTTCCACGCCTTGCCCATCTTGGCTATTGTCTGTCTTTCCACGACCTCCTAGGAGTATTATGGGGGAACTGTCCAAATAATATTCTAATTAATCACCAGGAGGATCATTATTTATAATCACAACCTCGATGATTAACCAGAATATTATCCTGGTAGTCCTGATACGTGTTTTGTGTCGAAGATCAAAACACATGCCTTTGCAACATATAGCATCACAACATAACATAAAAAATAGCAAGTAATTAACATTATATTACAAGTTCTTAAGCACTACCAAGTTATTACAATTTATATCAAAAGAGAGCTAGAGGAGACTAAAACCGCGCATCAACAGTCAAACTGGCCCTAGCGATGGTCTGACCCCTGTATAGAGCCCTCACTTCAGACCTTCCGGTCCTAATTGGCAATCAGATCAGCCCTACCGGCAGTCGGACCACCAGGCCTTGCCGATAGCACCCTTGTGGGGTTGCCGGTGAGAGCTCCGGTCAGACTCTAGACCATGGAGGGTACCTAAATTCTCTATGAGACTAGTGGAGTGTTTCTAAAGTGACTTGGACTACCTTCACCGAGCTAAACTCAAAATGCCCCATAGATTGGACCTAGGCTAGGTTGAGTTTTGGGCCTAAACGACACTAGGGGGAGGGGGGGTCGAATCGAGCTCAAAACTATGGAAAAATGGTAGGGGAAGCCTCACCTTAGTGCATTGAATCTTTCTAGTGGATGGGTTTGCTTCGGGAAGGCTTCGATTTGCAGATCAACTCCCGGGGTGGTGGTGGAGCTTAAGGTGAACAGCAGGTCTCCAGCAAGGGAGAAGAGGGGGAGATGCTTGGGGATGTCCTTCGGGAGCTCGTGAGAGTCCCCTCCTCCAATTTCTGACCCTTGAATGCGATGACAAAGGAATCCCTCTCCCTTCTAGTTTTGGGTGGAGAGAGTGAGAGACAACGAGAGAAAATGAGAGAGTGAGAGAGGCAACCGACCACCTTATGTCGAGCCTCTGTGTGCTGTCGGTTGGACCGTGTAGGGCGCCAGCCAAACCGCAGCAAGCACACGTGGCAAGCCCATGTGGCTGCCACCTGGTGGTTAGACCGTGGGTGATCCTGGTTAGACCGCGAGAGGGGTTTTGTGATGAATCTTTCTAAGTATTCCCGCTTTCCCTTCTCTTTCTTCTCCAAAGGATCTAGGACTTTTCTAAGGAGCTCTAAACCATCTCTAGGGTATTTGAAACACCTTCAAACTAAACTTGTCGGACAATTATGTAACAATTATGGTTAAGTGATGCTTAATTATGGCTTATCATTTTTGGGATGTGACCAACCTCCCCCCTAAGAAAAATCTCATCCTGAGATTCAGAAATCCTTGGGAGAAGGTAACAGCGATGGATTGGGAAAGAATTCTCTGCAGATGGGAAAGAATCACATCAATTTTCATCGATGGAAACAAAAAGGTCACCATCAGGCCCTCACATGAACTGGCAGGCAGACCATAATTAGGCTCAGTCAGACCACAGTTCGGTTGGACTATGAAAATGACGGTTAGACCAAAATCTATACAGAGTTTTGGGCTCTGGTGGTAGGACCGCAAATCTCATGGCGGTCAGACCACCCACCAACGGTCAGACAAGCTGAGGCACCGGTCAGACCGTGAGCCAACAGAGAGTTTTGTAAGTCTTAGCTCCTCTGGCGGTCTGACTGGTAGATCCATAGCGGTCAGACCGTTAGGAGCACACTCTTCCGGCTGAAAGGTTTCTAAGTGTAACACCTTGGAACCACAATTTCCATTCAACATAGTGATGAACATAGACATGTGAGAGGTTCCAATGTGCAGACGTTACACTGGTATTTACAAATTCTCAAAGAGTTAGGGACATTCGGAGCGGATTTTATCCTCATGCTCCCAAGTCGTCTCATCTTTGGTGTGGTTACTCCATTGGACTTTGGTGAATTTTATGGAATGGCGCCGAGTTTTGCGTTCCACTACATCCAATATCCGGATCGGTCACTCACAATATGTAAGATGCTGCTGCAACTCTTGGTTTGCAACTTCGATCACTTCGGTTGGGACTCGTAGGTATTTCATTAGTTGAGACATGTGGAACACGTCGTGCATCATGGAGAGGGACAGGGGCAAGTCCAATTGATAAGACACCTCTCCACTCCTAGAAACAATTTGGAAAGGGCCCACATATCGAGGTGCCAACTTGCCTTGAACTTAAAGGCGTCGAACACCTTTGAGAGGAGACACTTTGAGGTACACATAATTCCAATTGCGAACTCGAGGTACACCTAGAAAAGCCCATTCGCCAGATTCAGACCAATTCAACAGTGTTTGACATCTTCGGCCATAAAGAGCCTCAAACGGTGACATTTCAATGCTCGCTTGGTAGCTGTTGTTGCCGGAGAACTCGGCAAATGACAAGCAAATGTTCCACCTCTTTACATAGGTGAAAACACAAGCTCGCAACATATCATCTAGGATTTGATTTACCCACTCTGTTTGACCATCAGTCTGAGGGTGAAAAGTGGAAGAGCTCGGTTTCTAAGGCTTCATGAAGGCTTCTCTAGATTGGGAAGTGAACTGAGTGCCTCGATAAGAAATGATCTTCTTCATAATCCCATGAAGGCAAACAATTCTGGTGAGATACAACTCGGCATAGTCCTTGGCACCGTACTAGTCTTCACCGGAAGGAAATGTGCTTACTTGGTAAGCGGGTCAACGATGACCCAAATCAAGTCATACCCTTGAGAAGTCTTCGGCAAACCGGTGATGAAATCCATGCCGATTTCCACCCATTTCCAAGAGGGGATGAGCAAAGGCTAGAGCATACTGGCCGGCTTGAGATGCTCTATGTTGGAGCAAGAGATCGTCTTGCCCCAGCAAGTATGGCGAGAGTTTCTTCTAAGGAGGATACTCAAGCTTGGAGACGAAGTTTGAGTGGAAGGAACACCACAAATGTATTGATAGTAGAAAAATGGATCGGTCTAGGGGGGGGGGGGAGTATCATAGCGTGATTTTGTGTTTGGGCACCTATGTGTCATGTGTCTTGACTTGAGCGTTCTCCTTGTGACCTCCCCTCCCTAGATGACCACACCCCCTATTTATAGGGCGGTGCATAGCTTAGTGTACATATTATCATGATGTACAAATATCTAGGACCTGACCGAATTACTGGGCCTTATCCCGGATAACTACTTTTTACCCTAAATACAAGATAAATATCTACCGTGGTAACTATTGTGGTGCCTGCCCCCTGAGGGGTGAGCCGGTCGTCAATTGTGGCCCAACGCTGCTCTGCTGGGGGTTTCAGGACAACCTTCATCGCGCTGAGGTGTCGGGACAAGCACCACTTGTACCGGCATTAATCGCCTATCACCTCAAATCAGGTCGGTTGCAGGTGGGTGTCCTTTCTTCCTTGATATTGTCTCTGGGGACTTGTTGCATCTTTAGGCTTTAGAAGGCCACACAGGCATTGGAGGGATGGCCTGAAGGGGTCCGCAGCCTCTGGGGGCCAGGCCTCTTGCTGAGGGTCTGAAGGCTAAAGGCTCTTGAGGGACTTGCTGTAGCTTTGAGTCTTCGAAAGGCCACGTACGTACCGAAGAGGTGGCCCGAAGGGGCCCGCAGTCTCTAGAAGTCAGGTCTCCTGCTGAGGGTCCTGAGACCGAAGGCTCCGGAGGGACCTTTGATAGCAATTGTCAAACATTATCCTCAGGTTGGTCTATTTTCCCCAATAGTACCCCCCTCATTCTTCTGGACCCAACGTTCAGAGGGTGAGAGGATGTAGAGGAAAACCAACTCCAGCTTGGGATAGTAACAAGAATGCCCAAAGGCAATTCCCTGTCCCTGAGAAGTTTTTCGGTAGGAACCGTGGGCGTTGATGGCGAAGCTCAAGGCTGATGGTGCATTGGTGATTGCAACACGCCTTGGGGTTATGCTAAGGTCAAAGGTGCAGCCGGCATCGAAGTCAAAATTGAAGACCGAAGACGTATTAGCAGAGGAGGCACGGTCCGGAGCCTGCTTGGAGTTGGTATATGTGGTATCGGGACCCGAGGTTGGAGGGGCATCGGTGGAGGTGATGCACTCTGGGGTCCGTGCCGAGGCCGGTTTAGATTCTTCGGACTTCTTTGGTGATGGTTCTTCTCGCCATTTGAGCTTTGTTAGAGTGGAGATTACGTGTGGGATCGAGGGGTTCCCCACGTTTGCCTGTTTGAGGACGGCAGGATGGGATGTGTCACTAGTGCGTTTTGACTGGATAATGCGTGGGTTTGTTTAGGATCTTGTGCCCACAACCCTAGCATGTGCCGAAAGTGGTCTAGGTCATTAATGTGATGGGATGTTTGTGCGAGAGAATGAGGCGTCACCGTGGGATGTTGCCATGTGTCGACGGAACAACCGGGATGTGGCCATAGCCCCTAGGGATTCAACGGGGGATGCCCTGGAGTGAAGCCGTGTTTGTTCCGCTTCATCTCTCGCGCGTATGTGGCTACTTGGCCCGGATATAAAGTCGGGGTCATCCGGCTGGATTCATCACTGCCCCATGAGTGAGCACTTAACCTTTGACTTGAATATGGCATCATCTTCCTCATTCTCTTTGGATATGTCGATGGTCTCGACTGCTTCTATTGGGGCTGGGCCAGCTCGGCTACCAGCAGTGACACCGGTGGCCATTCTGCTTCTGTCCCTGTGGGGTGGACAGCTGCTTGCCACTCCTGTTCAACCCCTGGTTCAGCAGACCACACCTGTTGAGATCATCAATATTTCTGACGATGATGAGGAGACCGATTGGGATCTCCTACAGAGGGAGAGTGATGAGGAGGAGCGGGCATCTGCGAAGATGCCGGCGGCTTCGGCGATGAAGGAGGAGGCCAGGAAAAAGGGGGATTAGGCCCCGACAGTGGCTCCTTCGATTTGTTTTTCGTCTTTCGACCGCTCGGGGGTCGGTTATTGCATCAGCTTCTGCAGTGGGAGGCTGCGGATGAGGTGCATACGCCGCTCTATGCGCGGCCCCTACCGGGACCCATAGGAGGCGAAGGCGATCTTTGGGGAGCTTCTGGTGAAGCCGCAGGATAACCCTGTCTGGTGGTCCGACTATGTCACTGCTGCGGGCCCAAGTTGCCTTTTGCCACCTTGCATTCTTTCTCCCCCTGGTTTGCTCCTTTGGGGTCTGTCTCCTCCATAGCGGCTTTTGTACTGTTGCTTCTTTGTACACGTCCTTCGGATGCACGATTTGTTTAATAATATAATTTGGACCTTTGGGGGTGATTGTATCTCTTTTTGGGGCCGAAGTGTAAGGGGATCCTTCGAACAGGTGACCGCATGTCTGGGTGCCTTCGTGCCTTCATGCCGCTATTCTTTGCCTCCTTCGTAGGCGATGGCTGTTTTTTTTGGATGACCGAGGTATCGAGACTTTGCATCGATCGTAGTCGTTCCTTCCTGAGGAGAGGTGGCCTCGGGAATCTGGTAGTGGCAGACACATAGGGTAACTAAGGAGGGCCGGGCGAAGTAGTGGCCATCGTGTACTCAGGTTCGGTGTTGGTAGGGCCTTCTTCGAAATTTATTCCAGATTTTTGACCCGACAAAGTCCATCAGGAATCTTTGGGGAAAAGCTCCGAAGGTGGTCCGTGACCCTTCAGGTTCTTAGCCGCTGCCCGGCTCCGAAGGCGATCCGTCTATAGCCTGGCAACAGCGTGTCAGAGGTGAAGCCGAAGGCTACATGGGAGAGGTGGTCTTTGACCCTCTCGGTCCTTAGCCGCTGCCTGACTCTGGAGGTGATCCGTCCGGAGCCTGGCAACGGTGTGTCAGAGGCGAAGCCAAAGGCTTGACGGGAGAGGTGGTCCTCAATCCCCTCGGCCCTTAGGTGTTGCCCGACTCCAAAGCTAATTTGTTTGGAGCCTGGCAATGGCGTGTTGGAGGCGAAGCCGAAGGCTAGATGGGAGAGGTGGTTCTTGTCCCCCTCGGCCCTTAGCTGCTGCCCGACTCTGGAGGTAATCCGTTTGTAGCCTGACGATGGCGTGTTGGATGCGATGCCGAAGGCTAGATGGGAGAGGTGGTCCTCATCCCCCTCGGTCTTTAGCCGCTGCCCGACTCTGGGGTAATACGTCCAGCGCCTGGCAATGGCGGGTCGGAGGCGAAGCCGAAGGCTAGACGGGAGAGGTGGTCCTCGTCCCCCTCGGCCTTTAGTTGCTGCCTGACCCCAAGGGTAATCCGTCTGGAGCCTGGCGATAGCGTGTCGGAAACTGCTACCTCTGCAATGAACAGTTGGGAATTCTTTTCTATTTCTCGTGCCACGCAGAGTGGGCTTTTGCTTAATATTATGATATAGTCTTTATAAACGATGTATGAGTCATGTCTTAGATGAGACTGCAGGGTAATTATTTTACCTTTTACCAAGTGTATTTGAGTCATGTGGGCCATACCTGTTCCTATGGGGAGGGGGATTTATACCCTTTTGATCTGTTTGGCTGTGCCTCTCGAAGGCTAGTGGGTTTCGCACTTCTCCAACACGGAGGCATTTGCCTTCAAGATGCCGGGGGATTTGTTCGATAGGTCTTTTTTAGAACCTCTCCGTCTGGCTGAGGTTTTTTGGAAGACATCCCCATTTGCGGGGGTTTTCGAAGACTCTCCATCTTTCGAAGGTTTTTTCAAGGCTCTCCATCCTGCTGAGGTTTTTTGGAAGACATCCCCATTTGCGGGGTTTTTTGAAGACTCTCCGTCCATTGGAGGTTTGTGCAAGGCTCTCCGTCCAACAGAGGTTTTGTAAGACTCTTCTTCTTGCAGAGGTTTTGGATGTCTCTCTATTTTGGCGGATGTTTGGTAATACTCTCTGTCTTGCGGAGGTTTTGGAGGAGTCTCCGATTTTGTTGGAGGAGTCTCCGATTTTGCCGGAGGTTTAATAGGACTCTCCGTTTTGGTGGAGGTTTTTGTAAGACGCTCTGTCTCATGGAGGTTTTTGGAAGTCTCTCCGTTTTTACCGGAGGCTTTCTAAGACTCTCCATTTTTGCTGGAGCTTTCGTAGGACAATACGTTTTTGCTGGAGGTTTTTTAAGTCTCTCCAATTTTGGCGGAGGTTTTGTAGGACTCTCTGTTTTTGCTGAAAGTTTTGTAGGTCTCTCCGTTTTTGCCGGAGGTTTTGTAAGATTCTCCATTTTTGTCAGAGGTTTTGTAGGACTCTCCGTTTTTACCAGAGGTTTTGTAGGTCTCTCCATTTTTGCCAGAAGTTTTGTATCCCCTTTGGCATGTGTTAATGCCGAAGGCTCTACACACTATCAGAGTTATGCAATACCTTCCAGGAAACCTAGGCAGTCTTGCCTTCCAGGTGACCTAGGCATGCTACGCCTGTGGTGTGTAGGCTTGTTATGCTCCCGAGGAAACGTCCCGGGTGCACCGCAACACTGTCCACCAAGGGTGTGCCTTGGCTCATGGCATTTATACGACCGAAGCTATGCAATACCTTCTAGGAAACCTAGGCTTGATGCCTTTGCGATGACCTAGGCATGCTGCACTCGCGGTATATAAGCATGTCGTGCAACGAGGATTCCTTGCAACAACATTACTCAGAGCACCGCATCCTCACATCTAGTTCATCCCTTGATATGCGGTATCCACACAACTGAGGCTATGCAATACCTTCCAGGACACCTTGGCATAATCTGCCTTTTAGGTGACCTAGGCATGCTGCGCTGCTACAGGTGTGTGGGCTCCACTGCCTACTAGGGCAAAGCATACCCTCCGGGAAATTTTTTAGGTGACTTTAGGTTTAGGCAAGCAATGCTTACAGGTGCGTAGGTGTGTCACACCTCCCGAAGAAATCCTTCGAGGGTGCCGCAACTACATTACCAAGGAAGTCCCTTGATAACTGGCATCTACACACTATCGAGGCTATGCAACGCCTTCTAATAAACCTAGGCTTAACACCTTCGTGGTGACCTAGGCTTGCTGTGCCTGCGGTGTGTAGGCATGTCGTGCAATGAGGATTCCTTGTGATAGCATTCCTCATAGCACCGCATCTCCACCTACGAGGACATCCCCCGGGGTGTGGCTTTGATACTACCGAGGCTATGCAATACCTTCCAGGACACCTTAGCATAATCTGTCCTCTGGGTGACATAGGCATGCGGCGTGGCTGCAGGTGTGTGGGCCTCACTGTCTACAAAGACTACGCGATACCTTCCAGGAAACCTAGGCAGTCTTGTCTTCTTGGTGACCTAGGCATGCTGCGTCTGTGGTACGTAGGTTCATGCATCGTTATGTACTAGTTAAGTTTTGCAGTATACTGTTGGCAATAAACACCTAATTGCAGTATAGGACATAGCTAGGTTAGATGAGTATTCATAACTCATGTCAAATGAAGATGAAACTTAAGTTCTACTGCTTACTGCTAAACTGGGACGTAAACTAGATTTACCATTGCTACCTAGTGACTATCTGTAAAAACCTTTAGCAGTAAGGTTGGAGGCCTCCAACATATTTTGATCTTACTGTACGAAAGATAGACCAATTAGGTAAACTATCGATAGGTAATAGTGGGCGTACCTTTGCCAGAATAAGACCTCTATTATGAGCCTTGAAGGCCTCAAAGCCTACAGCTAGGCCAAAAGAGGTAGTCCTCGACCCCCTCGATCCTTAGCCACTACTCGGCTCTGGAGGTAATCCGTCCGGAGCTTGGTGACAGCGCGTCAGAGGCAAAGCTAAAGATTGGACGGGAGAGGTGGTCCTCGACCCCCTCGGCCCTTAGCCACTGCCTGGCTCCAAAGGAAATCCGTCTGGAGCCTAGCGACAGTGCATCAGAGGTGAAGCCGAAGACTGGACGGGAGAGGTGGTCCTCGACCCCCTCGGCCCTTAGCCACTGCCCGGCTCTGGAGGTAATCCATCCGGAGTCTGGTGACGGCACGTCGGAGGCAAAGCCGAAGACTGGACAGGAGAGGTGGTCCGCGACCCCCTCGGCCCTTAGCCGCTGCCCAACTCCGGAGGTAATCCATCTAGACCCTGGTGACGGTACGTCAGAGGCGAAGTTGAAGACTAGACGAGAGAGGTGGTTCTCGACCCCCTTGGCCCTTAGCCGCTACCTGGCTCTGGAGGTAATCCGTCTGGAGCCTCGACACGGCGCGCCGGAGATGAAGCCGAAGGCTAGACGGGAGAGGTGGTCCTCGACCCCCTCGGCCCTTAGCCTCCCGGAGCCTGGCGATGGCGCGTCGGAAGCTGCTGCCCCTGTAATTTAAAGTTGGGGATTCCATACTATTTCCCATGCCATGCAGAGTGGGCTTTTACTTAATATTAGCCCGATCTTCATAATGACGAATGAATCGTGTCTTAGATAAGACTGTAGGGTAATGACTTTACCTTTTACTATATGTGTTTGGAGTCACGTGGGCCATACCTCTTCCTTCGGGGAGGGGGATCTATACCCCTTTGATCTGTTGGCCGTGACTTTCGAAGGCGAGTGTGTTTCGCACTTCTCCAGCATGGGGGCATTTGCCTTCAAGATGCCATGGGGTTTCGTTCGATAGGTCTTTTTAGAACCTCTCCGTCTGGTGGAGTTTTTTTGGAAGACATCCCCATTTGCGTTTTTTTGAAGACTCTCCATCTTTCGGAGGTTTCTGTGAGGCTCTCCGTCTTGCAGAGGTTTTGTAAGACTCTCTGTCTTGCGGAGGTTTTGGAAGTTTTCCCTGTTTTGGCGGAGGTTTGATAAGGTTCTCCATTTTGGAGGAGGTTTTTGTAAGATGCTCCGCCTCACAGAGGTTTTTAGAAGTCTCTCTGTTTTTGCCGGAGGCTTTGTAAGACTCTTTGTTTTTGCCGGGGCATTCACAAGGCTCTTCGTTTTTGCCGAAGGCTTTGTAAGATTCTCCGTTTTTGCCGGAGCTTTCGTGGGACTCTCCGTTTTTACCGGTGGTTTTGTAAGACTCTCCATTTTTGCCAGAGGTTTTGTAGGGCTCTTCGTTTTTGTCGGAGGTTATGTAGGGCTCTCCATTTTTGTCAGAGGTTTTGTAGGACTTTCCGTTTTTGCTGGAGGTTTTGTAGGACTCTCTATTTTTGCCGGAAGTTTGGTAAGATTCTTTGTTTTTGCCGAAGTTTTTTTAGGACTCTCCGTTTTTGTCAGAGGTTTTGTAGGTCTTTCCGTTTCTATCGGGGGTATTGTAAGACTCCATTTTTGTCGGAGGTTTTGTAGGACTCTCCATTTTTTCCAGAGGTTTTGTAAGATTCTCCGTTTTTGTCAGAGGTTTTGTATCCCCTTTGGCATGTAGGTGGGTGGGCTCCACTGCCTACCAAGAAAAAGCCTACCCTCCGGGAAACCTTTTCAGGTGACTTTAGGTTTAGGCAAGCAATGATTACAGGTGTGTGGGCGTGTCATGCCTCCCGAAGAAATCCTTCGGGGGTGGCGCAACTACATTACCAAGGAAGTCCCTTGATAACCGGTATCTACACACTTTCGAGGCTATGCAACACCTTCCAGGAAACCTAGGCTTGATGCCTTCATGGTGACATAGACTTGCTGTGCCCACGGTGTGTAGGCATGTCGTGCAACGAGGATTCCTTACGATAGTATTCCTTAGAGCACCGCATCTCCTCCTCCGAGGACATCCCTAGGGTGTGGCTTTAACACTACCAAGGCTATGCAATGCATTCCAGGACTCCCTAGCATAATCTACCCTCTGGGTGACGTAGGCATGTGGCGCAGCTGCAGGTGTGGATTTTGCATGGTTATGTACTAGTTAAGTTTTGCAGTCTACTGTTGGCAATAAGCAGCTAATTGCATTGTAAGACATAGCTAGGTCAGACGACTATTCATAACTCATGTCAAATGAAGATGTAACTTAAGTTCTACTGCTTACTGCTAAACAGAGACAAAATCTAGAATTACCATTTCTACCTAATGACTATCTGTTGTAAAAACTTCTAGCAGTAAGGTTGGAGATAGAGACGTAATCTAGATTTACCATTTCTACCTAATGGCTATCTGTTGTAAAAACTTCT
This sequence comes from Phragmites australis, assembly GCF_958298935.1. NCBI lineage: Eukaryota > Viridiplantae > Streptophyta > Magnoliopsida > Poales > Poaceae > Phragmites > Phragmites australis. Next base: position 14,421,961 of record NC_084941.1, on the reverse strand, counting down.
AGCCGTAAGTTTGGAGGCCTCCAACATATTTTGATCGTACTGTACAAAAGATAGATCAGCTAAGTAAACTATCTGTAGGTAATAGTGGGCGTACCTTCGCCAGAATAAGGCCTCTATTATGAGGCTTGAAGACTTCAAAGCCTACAGCTAGGCCGAGAGAGGTGGTCCTCGACCCCTCGGCCCTTAGCCGTTGCTCAGCTCTGGAGGTAATCCGCCCGGAGCCAGGCGACGGTGCGTGTCGGAGGTGGAGATGAATGCTAGTCAGGAGATGTGGTCATCGACCCCATGGGCCTTTAGCCGTTGCCTGGCTCTGGAGGTAATCTGTCTAGAGCCTGGAGACGGTGTTCTCCGACTTAGTCCTCATCGCTGGGATATTGCGCCGTCGGTAACGAAGTTGGTCGGAGGGCCAAGGATTTTCCCGGGAGTTCGCTGCAGGCTTACGACCCCTGTGCTATCCTTCGCTGGTTCCCTCTGTGGCCAGGTATCCTTCTTGTCTTCCGAGGTACTCCTCCCAAAAGGTGGTGAGGGTTCAACAGTCGTGGGTGTTGTGGTCGTGCTCTGGTCCGTGCAGGATACACCCGTATGCCTCATGGGGTATCGGAGCTTGTGGTTAACGTTGAGGTCACTGCCGGAGGCTGTGTGCCCTGGAGCCTAAGGTTTTCCCAGGGCCTCCTTTCGTTTGGGGAGACCGTCGAGGTCGTCTGTGTTTCCCCAACTCCCTTCCCTCCCCCTCTCTTTCTCACCTTCCCACATGGGCCTCCCTTTCTCCCGCGCCAGCCCGCAAGGACAGCCGGCCTCCCAGTCGCCTAAGCTGGCCCCCTTCCCGCCTCTTGCCACTGCCAGGTGGGGCCCAGCTGAGCCAGCTCCCCCTCACCCGAGCCGCTCCCCTCCTCGCCTCTCTCTCCCTGCGTGCGGGCCCAACTGAGCCGCCAGCCGAGCCGCCCGAGTAGCCCGCTCGCCTTCTTCCTCCCGCCACCTGACGCCAATCGCTCCCAAAATCCCTGTGGCAGTTTCCAATCTGAGCCCTCCCACACCATAATTCGTGAATCAATGCGCACCTCCGCGATCCTCTCCTTCCCAATCGGTCGCTTGGCCATTTTTCCCCCTTGATTGGTGCTCTATCTTGCTCAAACTAACGCATTCATTTCCTTGCATGCCGCTGGCCGTTTATTCTCGAATCCGGCCGTCCCCTACCTCTCTTGGCTATATAAGCTCACCTTCTCCTTCCTTGCTCCGTTCCCCCACCCGAAGCACCCTTTTCTCCCTTTGTTTGCGCACGGAATTGGAGTTCGCTGCCCTCGCCACCATTGTCTCCGGTGTGAAGCTCTCTGCTGCTCAAATTCGCTTCAACCGAACTGTAATTGACTTTGTTCCTTGCTTCTACGGTGTCGAGGACCTCAAGGAGTGCACCCCAGTGCTTTTTGGAGCTCCTCTCGTCGCCGTTGGCCGCCGCACCGTGTTCCATGCGCCGCCCCCCGTTCTTCCTCATCGCCTCCCATCTCTGGAGCCACTCCGCCGCCATCGAGCCCACCGTAAGAATCCGAGTCCCCTCCTCTCTCTTATGCGCTAAACCCTGTCCTGTTTGGTGACCAGAGGCGCCTTTTTGCATGCGCCGGCGAGCTCCGCCGCCGCCCGCCCCTCCCGCGCCACCTACCGCCACCTTGTTTTAATCTCGGCCAATCGATCTAGTCCGACGGCCCGGATTAGACGGCCATACCCTTTCGGCCCCGATCCACCGTGGACCCATGGAGCGGCCATAAGGCCGTGGTCCACGGGGTCCATGCCCTTATTCTGTGGAATTTCCCTTTTAAAAATAATTTAGTAAATCTTTATTGCGTCATAATTCCAATTTTTAGTATAAAATCAATTTGGTATTTCTCTAAAATTTAAGTAAAAATTGCAGTTTAGCCTCTACAACTTCAAATGCTTATTACTTTTTGTTCGTAGCTCCGATTTGGGCGATTTTTATGTCCAAATGTTCGTAGCGACGTGTAGAATCTTTTTGTACCATTTTTTTTGTCTAGTTTCAGTACTGTTTGGTGTACTGTTCTTAGGTTTTTCTTTGTGTGTGCTCTTTCTGGTTTGGTGATTAGTTGCTGAGCAGTTCGGCAATCTCCAAGACCAAGCGTTCAAAGATTTTGAGTAGAACCCCGTCGAAGGCAAGTGCCCTTGAGCATTTTTACCCTGTTTTAGGATTTGCAGGTGTATTCATGCTTGTCTAAATATGAAATCCCATGATAGGGTTTACTAGTTTTCCATGAATATTCCTTGTCACAGTTGTTTATCCATAATGTAGAATGGGTAGATATGCTAGTGCAGTCAGGGTTGGGAAAAATGTTAATCTTGACTAATGAATCATGGAACAAGAATCAGGAAAGGGTAATTTTATAGCAATATGGTATAGGGATCCTAACAGGATGGATGGTTTGAGGTGGCGCCTATGGTAGGCTTGTGTTTGTTCCTGTATGGGGTTCTAAGGACCGGTTCTTGAACATGCAACCAAGTTAGATTCGCACAACCACGAGGCCTAAATGGGTACGACCTGGCCAATTAATTAGCCACCCCTTTGGTTCTGTGGGCACCATTGGACAGTTATGTGGCACAAGAGGGGGCCTCTGCAGCGATGGAATCGTCTGTTAGCGGTGAAACCTCAGTGGGTGCCTGGAGGTTAGTGGGATCTTTGTAAAGGCCTTGTAGTGAAACCCCGATTCCACACCCCGGAAGTGTGAAGCAACACGGGAATCACGACTTGTGGGGAAAGTTGAGCAAACTCTACAGAGTATAAACTGATTGATCAGCTGTGCTCACAGTCAAGAGCGAACTTGGACTTCTTCAGGATTAGTTGGAATTAGGGTTTGGTCTAGTTGGTTGGGTAGCCGGGTAATGGGATTACCTGGTGAGTCTTGGTAGTCGGATGAAATCCGATGAGTCAATCCTATTATCATAGTTATGTCTTCACTTAGTAAATAGGATGCCTATTATTGGAATAATAGGTTCATGTTGCTTAGTGCAGATAACCTGCGTCTAAACCTTTCCTTGACTTGAACCCCATATCATGTTTCCCTCCACTTACAAAGTACAATCTTTGTACTCACACTTGTTGCCCCTTCCTTGCATTCTATCGTTGTTTAGAAGCCGACAATGAAGCTGCTACCTTCGACGAGGACGACTTCGACCCAAAGCTACTTTTCTAGGCTGTTGTGCCCCCGGTCGACGCCTGTGCAAGATGGAGGCCCCTCTGGCGCTAAAGACCTCTTTCTCTTTTTAGTTCCGTTGTGTTCTTCTTTTAGACCCTCAGGTCCTTTTGTAATAGTTTATTATCGTTGTAATCTTGGCACTATGATGATACACTAATGAAGTAAGCACATGTATGAAACTTGATCCTAGAATACATGTGTTGTGCCCAGTTTTGTTTCTTTTAAAACCGGGTGTTACACCTCCGGACTCTCAGCAGGAGGACTGGCCCTCTGAGGCTACAGACCCTTTTGGACCACCTCTCCGGCACATACATGGCCTTCTGAAGACTCGGAACTACAGCAAGTCCCTCCGGTGCCTTTGGCCTTCGGACTCTCAGCAGGAGGCTTGGCCCTTAGAAGCTCCGAACCCCTTCAGGCCACCCCTCCAGTGCCCATGTGGCCTTCTGAAGTCTAAAGATGCAGTCGGTCTGCTGAGATAACATTAGGCAAGAAAAGGACACCCCCTGCAGCCAACCCGACTCAAGGTGACGGGCGATTAATGCCAGTGCATATGGTGCTTATCCTGACACCCCCAGCAGTGCGATGCCGGGCCGCAATTGGCAACTTACTCACCCCTCAGGGGGCAGGCACCACAATAGTTACCACGGTAGATATTTAACTTGTATACTAAGCTACGTACCACCCAATAAATAGGGGGTAGTGGTCATCTGGGAAGAAGAGGTCACAAGGAGAATGCTCAAGGCAACACACAGTACACCAAGGTGCCCAAGCGCTAAACCACGCTGTGTACTCCCCCAGACCGATCTACTTTTTTGTACTATCAATACATTTGTGGTGTTCCTTCCTCTCAAACTTCATCTCCAAGCTTGAGTCTCCTCCTTAGAAGAAACTCTCTCTGTACTTGCTAGGGCAAGACGAACTCTTGCACCAACAACATCCATTCTATATGGTCTCTTATAAAGGAGCCATTCTGGGTACTAACTCAACGATGAACTCATTTTCGCGATCGAGTGGCATACCTGGCAATTCCTCCAGGAAGACAGATGAAAATTCATTGACCACTCTGCTATCTTCCACTGCATTGGCCTTGTTGAGACTGGCGTTGATAGCTAACTCCATTGTGGCTTGGAATTCCACCTTGGGACCACGTGTGTGTCAACTGTACTAACTTCATAGCACATCCAATGATTCCATTGTATTGGTCAACCAATCCATTCTTAGTATGATATCAATTCCCTTGGACTCCAGAATGATGAGGTTTGCAAGAAAGTCTACCCCCTTATGAATATACTTATTTTATGGCATACATGTCTTGATTCCATTTCTCCTCTAGGAGAACTAACTAGAATCTAATTTTTCATTAATGCTCTTGGCAATTTATATGTATTCATAAACTGAGATGATATGAATAAATACGTAGCACCGGAATCGAACAAAACTGTAGCAGGGTAAGAGTTTGCAGAAAACATACACAACACTACATCAGGAGCATCCTGAGCTTTCTCCACTGCAACATGATTGACATGACCTTGCATCACATTCTGCCAGGGTTGCTGCTGATTATTGCCCTGAGCATGTGCTTGGCCTTGCTGCTTCTTGGGGCACTTGTTGGCGAGGTCCCCAAAGTTGCCACAATTGAAAAACTAGCCAATTCCTTGACCTGGGCAATTCTGCTGCTAGGGTTGGTTGTTGTTGTTGGGTCGCTACTGCTAGAAGTTAGAGCGTGATTGCTGCAGTTGCTGCCTGAAGACTGACCTTGCAGATTGCGCTTCTGTTCTTCTCCCAGATTTTGCCTCTTCTTTTCCCTGATAAAAGCTCTGTCCACTAGCTTCAGGAAACTGGGGTACTCATTAGCCGAGAGGGCATACTGTAAGCTAGTGTTGAGACCCTTCAGGAAAGAGTCTTGCTTCTTCTCATCAGTACCAACATCGTTGGGGGCATAGCGAGAGTTGGGTGAACTTGGCGAGGTACTCTCTCACTGACATGGGTCCTTGTTTCAAACTAAGGAACTCCTTCCTCTTCCGCTTCACTTCTCCTGCAGGGACATGATGTGCATGGAAGTTGTTCCAGAACTCTGCCCATGTGATCACTTGGGGATCCTCATGGGTGGCAGTGTATGCGTCCACCATTCTTGTGGTTGTCCAATGAGCTGATGGGAAACAAAAATAACTCTTTCCCTTCCGGTACACTGAGCTATCTGCAGCTTGCTCTCAATGGTCTTCAACCAGTCATCAGCCCTATAGGTTCAACTGCCTGGGAGAAGGTGGGTGGCTGAGTACTCAAGAAAGTTCAAAGCCTGGATTGCGGCTGCTGAGGCGGTGTTTGCTGGACTTTAGGTTGCTGGTTTATAGCCTGCACCAGACCTTTGAGTATCGTCATCACTTGGTTGGCATCCATCAGAGGGGGCAAGGGTGGAAAATCGTGTTGGTTGGTGTTGTTGTTGTTGGTGGTGGTGGTGTTGTTGTTGTTAGTGTCGTTGGCATGCCTGGTGTTCACCATCTGTTGGTAGCTAAGATACGATCGGGGAACATATGAGAAAAGCAAGGGCAGAAAAACAGGACAAGAACAGGAAAGGACAAATAAGAATAGATATAGCACAAAATAAAGAAAGGGACTCCCAACTATTATTATATTATTAACAGATGCAATAGCAAGGAAACCCCCACATTACACCAACACTCATGCAAATATCCAACTCATTACAAGGTTCACACTACAGACACAAGCAATAATCACAGACTCAAATAGACGACACATGGGACTAACAATTTAATCAGCTAAGGACATCCTCCAAGCTCGACTCTACTCCTCGCCTACTGTGCCTGAAGGACCTGCTGCATTTGTCATACGAAGCTTCTTTCGCGACAGGGAACAGGGTGGCGCAGCCACGGGTGCCTCGAGAGCCTCCTCAAGGAACGAGTCGGGGTCCTCCAGTAGAATCTGCAGCTCACGGATGCTCTGCTCCTGTTCCATGTGACACTAATGCATATCCTCTAAGTCGTCAAGAGCTCTGTTGAGCTCGGCGTTGTGAGAAACCGTTCAAACAATATTCTAATTAATCATTAGGAGGATCATTATTCACAATCACGACCTTAGTGATTAACCAGAATACCATCCCTTTATTTTGGACATGTGTTTTGTTTCCAAGATCGGAACACGTGCCTTTCCAACATGTACATCACAACATATATTAAGGAAGAGCAAGTAATTAAAGTTATAAAACAAGTTCTTAAGCATGCAACAATTTGCAACAATTTACATAAATAGAAACTATGCAGCGGAAGATTAAAACCTGAACAACAACAAAAGAAGAGTGGAGACATGTGCCCTTAGGCTCCACCCCAAAAGCTACGCCTCACCAAAGTAGGATGCCTACTCTTGCCCACCATCTGCACCGGTGAGCACGAGTAGCCAAACACAACCTCACCCTCACTAGCAGAACTTGAAAGAGCAGCATAAGTACAAAGGTGGTTGAACACCTGCACATAGTCCATGGTGGTCCTGTCTCCTTTCTTGAGGTCCAGAAACTCTCACCTTTTGATCTCCCTTATCCCTTGGGGTTATGATAATCACAGAATGCCTGATGAAACTCCGCCCAAGACACCCGGTGGTTGGTGGGGGTGCATGGCCAAGTAGTTGGTCTACCATGCGCCCGTCGCACCGTGAAGTTGATGGGCAACGAAAAGTGCCTTCTCATGGTCTTCTGATGCGCGTTTGACTGATCTTCTGAAAGGTAATATGATAAGTCAATTAGTGGAGTTTCGATGTTGATGATCTAAAGGCTCCGAACATAACAGATCGAGAACCCTCGCAACTACTACACCACTACTCTATTGTTATCAACCATGTCAAGATGCGGTTGACCTCGCCAAGAAGGCTTTATCTACAAGCAAATAGAGAACACAAGCAAGAACAGCTAGATACAATCTGAATATTGCTAATTACCAATGAAGTGCTCGAGTTGAGGTTCCACAAACCAACAAGCGATGAAACTGTATAAAATAGAATAATCTAAGTAAAACCTGAGCCTAAACTATGACAACTACTCTTTATATATAGGGGGATATGAGGAGGTCGACTTAGGTTTGTGCAACCATGGAAAGAGTCGTGCACAACCCGGACTTCGACCCCGACACGATTACAAGACCCAACTAGATCTAAAAAGGTGGTGTAGCACCTTATTTCTTTTACTTTGACTAAACTATAAGGAATAGTTGGTCCAACTCTTATCCATTGGAGAGGGCTCGTTGTAACCTTTCCAGAATATCCAAGATTGCTTAAAACGGACATCGTATGAGAGAGTTATGACTGTTTTACTGACATGCTGTCATGTGACTCGACCACGACCATGACCACGACTTCGACCACGACTAGAGTTCAGCCTCGAGTGCGAGTAGACTTGGCCTTTAAGGGGTGACATATGGGTAAGGTTGTGGTGCTTCTTCTATGTTCCTAAGTGACAAAACAATACAAAACTTAGTAGTATTTTATTCTCTATGAAGAATATATGAACAATAAAGAATGAATTCACCATGTGTGTATCCGAGGGAGCTTTGGGCTCATCATTCTCCCCTTCTTCACAACAAACCATTCTCGGTTTGCGTATAGGATTATCTTGTCCATAAACTTCTACATAAAACAAAATGCGCAAGGAACTCTCGTTATGCAATATCAAAAGTTCTTTATCAAACAATTCTAATTCTCTTTGAAACGATTTTACCTAATCATCATTGGCCATAGTAAACATCATTAGTACAATGTATGCATGTATCACTTCTTTCTCCTCTTCTTTAAAATAAGTGATATTTTCTTGCTCCCCTTCTTTAAAAGAAGTGATATTTTCTTGCTCCCATTCTTTAAAAGTAGTGCCATTGCATGGCAACCTAGTATCACTTTGTATCTTGTGTACAAAGAAATGTGAATCAATGGATGTGGTGCATGGTAGCATCAAACAACACTCCAATTCTTGTGAAATAAAATCAGTGGGTTTCAAATAGGACTAGAAAAACTTGACATGACATTAATATTGCAACTGCAGTCCTCTAAATGTTCACTTTCAAGCACAATAGCAGAAGATTTCAGATTTGAACAAATACAAACTCGATGCACCATATATTCTAATTTATCATTGTATCTGCCAATAACAAGAAAGATATTCTATGACAAACATGGCAAATCAGAATTAAGTTTTAATTTCTCTTCTAAACTATTTAGATAACAAAGAACATCAAATTTAATATAACCTAAAGTATTTAGGGAAGATAACAATTTCAGCTCTTCTTGCTCACTAGCAATGCATTGAACACATTTAATTTCAGAACAACTATTCATTTGTAAAACAGAGTTAACACATTCATGCACCAGTTGTGGTTGTGCTATTCTTCTCATTTTCCTTCTCTTGTTTGTTCGCTTCTTCCTACAAAATATTAGTCACATGTGGAGGGTCAACAAGGGTTTCCTCTTCTGAAAGCTGCACTTCTTCTTTACAAATAAATCTTTCTCTCATAAGAATTTTCATATCTTTTCAAGTTCGTGGAATCTTTTTAGATGCACACAAATTCTTCCACCAAATGGATGCACAACTAGTTAGAACACAAGCGGTATTTCTAATCTTCCTCTTTTCGCACATTCGGCATTGGGCAAACATTTTATCTATCGCTATTTCCCAATCAATGTACTCCTCGGCACCAAAACCATCATAAGAAGGAGGTGAGGAAAGGATATTACGACCTATGAGAGAAGATGTAGCCGTGATGGTGCGGCTCTCAAGCAACTTCTTCTTCTCTTCATCCATTGCTTTGTTGATTTTGCTATCATGCAAAAGGTTAGTGATAGTAGGAGACAGAGAACTAGAAATATCCTCCATTGGAACTAACGATTTTTCGCATTTCAAACCATAGCATGGCAGCTCATTATTGACAATTTCAGCAAGGTCAAATTGAGTGGTAAACATAACACAAACTTGCTGATTTTCAGATTCTTTCTCAATCTTTTTTCTCTTATTTTCAGATATCTCTTGCTCACATTTTACAATTTCAGCAGGGTGTACTTATCATTTTTACCATGATGTGTTGCATCAGTGTCAAACTCCCTTGATCGTCCTAACAAAAGTGAACATGCTTGCATGGGTACTATATCAAAATCAGCACAATCATGGTATGAACCAATAGAAAATTACACCCTAGCTGTTTGCATTACCTTCACCTTACCACTGTTGTTTAACCATTGAATATGATAAGGGTGAGAATGGTTTCTTGTCGAAGAGGCATATGCCCTTAGGCTCCACCCCAAAAGCTACGCCTCACCAAAGTAAGATGCACTACTCTTTCTCACCACCTGCACCGGTAGGCACGAAGTTGCCAAACACTGCCACATCCTCACCAACAGAACCTGAAGGAGCAGCATGAGTACGAAGACACTCGCAAGACATAATCCATATATAGCACATATAAATAGCCTGACTCCAAGGATCATGCATTGAGCTATTAGCAAGAGTAAGGTCACAGGGTTATGTAAAACATATGCGATAAGCAACCTGGACAACTACGTGTGAGCATCTATACTTAACCGACATACTAGTGTACCCTACAATCCACAACTTTAGCATGTATGTATAGGAACCATAGTATCTCACCAACAATATACTGACCATTTCCATCATACCATAATCTTATCCCACATTCGTAAACTCTACGACCGATGTAAATGAACAGAAGCATGCTCATGACAAAGAGCGCGGCATTTTGAACTGGTTTTACAGAAATGCAAAGGTTGGCGTTGTCCTCGATCGCGCTCGCGTCACGCTCCAGACCTTCGTTCACTACTGAAGAATGCATGCAATGATGAGCATGAACGACATGCAATGACAAATGCTCCATAGTGTATTACAACAGTGGAGATGGAATGGATCATGCACAAGTTTTAAAGGATTAAAGGTTTTCCTTAGTTTGAATTATTGTTAAGCATCTAATCATTCCTGGATTAATTAACCTTAACACAAAGCTTAACACTAAATAGGAATATAACATATCTAACATTTAGGTCATTATTTTTTCTGCATAGGGTATATCAAAATAGTATTAACCAAATTGACCTAACCAATTTTGGAGTTATCAATAATTAATTATGAATAAACAAAGCTTAAATCCATCTTCATTAGTAATGAAATTTCAGTACATATTTCACAGATCCTAGTATTTTTGACATGTACATTATGATCATACAAATATAACAAAGTTGGTTTCACAATTTTTGGAGCAACTTTCGATTTTCTATACATTTTACAAGTTTCCATCGAATTAATAGTTGAACAACAAACCAATTTTGCAGTTTCCGATTTAATCCAAATATTAAAAGGCCAAAAACCTTTTTCAGCCGGAGAACTCCAGCCGCAGCGGCTGACAAAGGGAGCCGGGTGGTTTCACTTGGGTCAAAATTGCCAAGAGACCGGCTGTACAGTGCTCCGGCGGGCCAGCCAGCTCTGTCTGGCCTTGCCGGCGGCAACAGTGGCGGAAACGGCTGGTCGGGGGCACCAGTGGTATCAATACGCGCATATGGACACAACAACCTGCCTCTCGGTCGAGGAGCCCGATGGTGGCATGACCAATGACGAGAGCAAGCGGGCGGCGGCGCACGGTTGTGCGAGTTGGGACACACCAGCGATGGGCCATAGGTAAAACAAAAGAGATGGAGGGGGAAGCTCACCATGGTTTCAAATTGGACGGAGGAGCTGCGGTGAGGCGGGTCGACAGTGAGCGGTGGAGGAAACACGTCGGAGAAGTGGAAGGAGCGCGGGGAGCTCGGTCAGGTGGAGGAGGGCAAATTCGGCCTGGAAATCACGTGAGGAGAGCTCAACGAAGCTCCTCCGAGCTTCTCGGTGGCCAGGCGGGATCAAGATGGCAGGGCTCTAGCAAATTTGAGCGGTGGCGTGCGTGCGCGTGCTCTGTCGAATGAGGGACAGAGGAGATAGAGAAGAGTGTGGGAGAGCAAGAGAGGCCGAGAGGGCGGGGATAAGGGCGGCCCCGCCCTAGAAGCACCTCGGCGTGTGACTTGATGGTGTGGCTCAGCTACTGGCCATGAAAGTCAAGGAAAACGGCGGACAAAGAGCGCAGAGAGGGAGAGTTGGGTTTTATGAACAGTAGCCAGCCAAGGAAAATATCATCTCCATTTGCTCCAACCAAGAGAAAGCGTTCCCGTGGTCCAAAAATTATAGGCCAATTTTTGTGTGAAACTATAGTTCACGTGCAATCCATTTTAACTTGCTTGAGCCAATTTCCAATTAAAATTCTCTAATGATGCAAGATTTTCTAACTTGTGGTAATTTGTATGCCTTCAAAGTAATTCCCAAAAATTTGGGAAAATTCATTTATATTCTTCACATGGCATGGACTAATTTCTAAAATTGTTTCCAGCCCTATGTTTCATAGCAAAATTGTGAGATGCTTTACAATGCACTAATTAATATTGATTTTAACGGTCTATATTTAACTTGAATTTCATGCCAAAACTTCCTCAAACAATAAACATGATGCTAATGATGTTCTTAAGCAATTTGGGCTATCATAGGCGTATATGGTGGCAATGAGGCAGACCTGCTCTCTTGGATGGAGATCTAGCTCGTTGTTGATAGGAGCAAAGATGACCTCCAAACCGCCGTGCGGGCGCTATGGGAACTTACTGAACTGAGTGAGGCAGAGGTCTTGTTTGTTCTCCTAGTAGAGAATAGCCAGAGCCTGATGGGCGGAGTCCTCGATCATGGCCTCTAAGGTAGCTCTGAGGGCGACAGTGGTGTGAACACGGCGGACTTGGCGAAGACCGTCGTCAGTGGGCTTTTCAAACATGGTCATCTCCGCTGACCAGGAGTAACTACAGCCTCCAATGGAACTCTGACTCCCTTGTAGAGTGGAGCGTCGTGGTAGCTGAGACCCTGAAGCAGGTACCAAAACGTGCGGGCGAAGTAGCCGGCGAGCAGCAGGGGGTAGAACTCAGCAGGGGGTTGGTGCGCCCAGACAACACCAGCGGGGATCTCCTGATCATGAACCAGCACATGCTTGCGAGGGGTGATCTTCATGCAGGCCATCTAAAATTTTGAAGAAGGCAGAAAATTAGTAATAGTTTTATAAAGAGCAATAGACAAGGTAAGGAAAAACTAAAAGGAAAACAATTTTACAAAAGTAATTTGTACAAACATAAGTCCTTAACATGTCGTTTCTATTTGGGTTGCATCGTATAGTCAACACGGCTTTGATACTACTTCTGTAACACCTAGTTTTAAAGGAACAAAACCAGACACAACCTATGTATGCTAGGATCAAGTTTTATACATGTGTTACATCATCAGTGTATCATTATAGTACCATAATTACAATAACAATATTAACTTATTACAAAAGGACCCGAGAGTTTAAAAGTAAACACAACGGAACAAGAGAGCTTTAGCGCCAGCGGGTCTTCCATCCTCTACAGGCGTCAACTGGGAGCACATTAGCTTAGAACAGGAGCTCCGGGTCAAAGACATCTTCATCGAAGGATGAAGCTTCGTTGATGGCTTCTGAACAATAGAGGGATGTAAGGAAGGGGACTACGAGTGTGAGTACAAAATGTACTCCACAAGTGTAGGGAAAACATGCTATGGGGCTTAAGTCAAGGAAATGTTAGACATTGGTTAATTGCACTAAGCAACTATGACCTATGACTTCAACAACAAACATCCTATTTACTAAGTGGGGAAACATAACTATGACAAGGAGAAACAACTCATCGTATTCCATCCGACTATCAAGACTCTCCAGGTAATTTCATTACCTGGCGACCCGACCAACTACACCAAAACCCTGATCCCAACTAATCATGAAGAAGTGTGTGAGGAACCATCCAAATAGTATTCAAATTAATCATCAGGTGGATCATTTTTCATAATCACAACCTCGATGATTAATCAAAATGTCGTCCCGGTAGTCCCGGCACATGTTTTGTGCCCAAGATCAGAACACATTCCTTTCCAACATATACAACACAACAAAGCTTAAGAAAGAGCGAGTGATTAACATTATATTACAAGTCTTTAAACATGCAGTTGTTTCCACAATTTACAACAAAAAGGAAACAACAACTACCCAGTGGAAGAAAACTATACAACAAAAGGATATGGAGCCACATGCCCTAAGGCTCCATACCAAAACACTGAGTTCGTAGTAGAGTGTGCTACTCCTGCCCGCCACCCTGATCGGCAGGCACAAAGTAGCTGAACATTGCCTCTTCCTCGCTGACCTGCGAACCTGCATCAACTTAAGGGCAGCACCCTGAGTACGAAGGTACTTGCAAGTCTTACACAGTATGGGTATACATATTCCCGACTCCAAGGATCATGCATTTAAGCTAGTAACAAGACTTAAGCTATGCATACCGGGTGCTATGCATACCGGGTGCTCGAGATCCTAGGTCCCAAAGGGGGCCATAAGTGTCAAGGGAGATTAACACGTAGTGGCCAAGTGCAACAAGCAGATCCTGGATATGGTCGAGCACTTCTGTCGCATGGTGACTACCATGGGAGACATGGAGTCTAAGCGTCAAAAGTGTCAAGCCACCATCACGGGAAAGGATAGTGCCAAGGACTCCAAGCTCGTGAGTGTCATCGATACTTCCAAGTCTAATGACGCTGCCAAGGGTGTGATGCGTGTTTGCCCGATCTTTCAAAAGGTAATATGATAAGTCGATTGGTGGAGCTTCGACGTTGATGATCCAAAGGCTCAAAACAGAACAGATCAAGAATCTTTGCAACCACTACACCACTACACCGTGGTTATCAACCGTGCCAAGACACGGTTGACTATACCAGGAAGGCTTTTCCTGCAAGCGAATCGAGAACACAAGCAAGAATAGGTAGATGCAATCTGAATATTGCTGATTAGCAATCAAGTGCTCGAGTTGGGGTTCAACAAACTGATAAACGATGAAACTATCTAAAACAGAATAATCTAAACTAAACCTGAGCCTAAACTATGATAGCTACTATGTATATAATGGCCCAAAACAGTGATGCAGCACCTTATTTAATGACTCTGATTAACCTATAAGGAATCTAAGGCTAAGATCAGATCTATTGAAATGGTCTTGTCAATAGCTTTCCACTGAGTCCAAGAACGTCTCAATTGGACTCCATATGCAAGAGTTACACGCATTTTATTGACGTGCTATCCTGGAACTCGACTTCGACCACGACCACGACCACGACTAGAGCTCAGCCTCGAGTCCGGGTAGACTTGGCCTTCGAGGGATGACGTTTGGGTAAGGTTGTGTTACTTCTCCCACATTCCTAAGCAATAAAATATCATAAGAATTTAGTAGTAACCCATCCAAGGAAGCATGAACAGCGAGAAACGAGTTCACCTTGTGGTCTAATTGTCGTGCACGTGCTCTTGTAATTGGATCTTGTATGATTTGAGAAATATTCGTAGTATTGATCGTATCTGAAGGAGCCATGGGCTCATCATCCTCCCCCTCTTGAATTGGAGTCATCCTCGACTCAAGCTCATCTTCTTCTCCCAAATATGGCTTGAAATCTGAAATGTTAAACGTGAGACTAACACCAAAATCTACAGGTAGATCCAATTTGTCTACATTGTCATTGATTTTCTCAATGATCTTAAATAGTCCATCAGCTCTAGACATAAATTTTGACTTTCTTAGTTCTGGAAATCTATCCTTCCTCAAATGCAATCAAACTAAATCACTCGGTACAAATTTTATTTCCTTCCTACCTTTACTTTTAGCAATTTTATACTTTTTAGTCATGCTCTCTATATTCTTTTTAGTGGTTTCATGCAACTTAAGAATAAATTTAGTACATTTCTTAGCATCTAAATTAAGTCTTTCAAAAGTAGGCAAAGGTAGTAAATCAATAAGAGCACGGGAAATAAATCATACACTACTTGAAACGAACTTACCTTGGTTGTGCGGTGTATCGACATGTCGTAAGCAAACTCAATATGTGGTAAACACTCTTCTCACATTCTCAAATTCTTCTTTAGAACTGCCCGTAACGTGGTCGACAATGTACGATTGACAACCTCTGTTTGACCATCGGTTTGGGGATGACACGTAGTAGTAGAAAACAGCAGCTTTGTCCCTAATTTATTCTAAAGTGATCTCCAAAAGTGACTCAAAAACTTTGTGTCACGATCCGAGATGATAGTATTAGACACTCCATGTAGGCAAATGATTTCCCTGAAAAATAAATCAGCTATGTTTGTAGCATCATCGTTCTTGTGACAAGGTATAAAATGTGCCATTTTAGAAAATCTATCAACAACTACAAATATGCGATCCCTCCTCCTCATTGTCCTAGGTAGTCCTAAAATAAAATCCATAGAAGTATTCTCCCATGGTGCACTAAGAATAGGAAGAGACATATAAAGACCATGTGGATTTAACCGAGACTTAGCTTTGTTGCAAGTGGTACAACGTAAAACGAAGCGCTCGACATCACATCTCATCTTTGGCCAAAAGAAGTGGGCAGCTAGCACATCTTCAGTCTTCTTTGCTCTAAAATGTGCCATCAATCCTCCTCTAAGCGCCTCCTGTAACTACAAAATATGAACAGAGCTAGCTGGAATGCATAGCTGATTAGCACGATAGAGCAATCCTTCATTCAGCACATATTTATTCCATATCTTCCCTTCTTTACAATGTTCAAGCACTTCTTTAAAGTCTAAATCAGCAGCATATAAGACCTTAATGGTCTCTAAACCAAAAAGTTATGATCAAGTTGAGATAACATGGTATAATGCCTAGAAAGCGCATCGGTAATCACATTGTCCTTTCCTTTCTTATGTTTCATGACATATGAAAATGACTCAATAAATTCTACCCATTTAGCATGTCATTTATTCAGTTTAGCTTGACTTCTAATATGTTTCAGCGATTCATGATCGGAATGTATAATAAATTCTTTGGGCCATAGGTAATATTGCTAAGTTTCAAGCACACGAACTAAAGGAAACAATTCTTTATCCTAAGTGGAATAATCAGACTTGGCCTACTTAATTTCTCACTGAAATAGGCAATATGTTTACCTTATTGAATTAGCACACCTTGAATTCCAATCCCACTAGCATCACATTCTAGTTCAAAGGTCATACCAAAATCATGGAGTTGAAGCAAAGGAGCATGGGTAAGTTTCTCTTTCACCAACTTGAATACTTTTTCTTATGTAGGTCCTCATTAGAAAACCACTCCTTTCTTCGGCAATTCATTCAATAGGGTAGCAATGGTACTGAAATCCCGCACAAAGCACCGATAGAAACCCGTAAGACCATGAAAGCTTCTCACTTGAGTAACAGTCTCAGTGGATGGCCAGCTCTTTATGGCTTCTGATGAGAACAGCAGCCCGATCTTCCGATAGTTTCGATTGATTTCGTCGTGAGGACGTTGACGCTTGGAGGCTTTCAACCCGCAGATTGTCACCTCGCAATTCGTTACACCCGCACAACTGTCGTTATCAACCACGCTCGCACGCGATCGACCTTACCACGAGGGTTATTGTTCCTGCAAGCAATCGAAGCAACTCACAAGAATAAGGAAGATACAATTTGAATTGCTAATAAAGATGAAACACACGAGTTGGGGTTCCACAAACCGATGAACGGCGAAAAACTGACAAATTATCTAGTTGTAATCTAAGCAAAACCCAAACCCTAGAAGAGGGGGCGGCTATCTATTTATAAGTTAGGAGGAGAAAGGATTCGGCCACGACTGATGGAGCTCGAATACAACTCAATTACAAGGCCCAAGGCCCAAACTGATTCGGACTGGAAGAGCGACGCAACTTGTTTTGCCGATTCCGAATAGCACAGAAGGTATTTGCTGATTCGGATCCATATGAAAGTAGACTCCGCGACCTTTCCAACAAGTACTCATGGGCCTCGACCACCTTTCGGAATCAAGAGTTATGGTCGTTTGAATTTGGTGCTGTCTGTAATTCCGATTCCGAATTGATCGTGGGGACAAAACTGGATTTATGTGCGGTAGCCCTCCGGTTAAAATTGTGCTTATATGGATCTTCTCTCAGGTTCCTAAGGATAATAAAATCATCGCAATAAGTTAGTTGCATCCAATCCTTAGAAACATTTGTATGGACAGCGAGGAACGAGTTCACCCGATAATTAAGTTCTCGTGCACGAGCTCTTGTCAAAGGACCTTGAATTACAGCAGCGGGAGGAGGAATATTTGTGGTGCGTGTAACCGAAGGAGTGATATCCTCATCATCTTCAATTTTTGCTTCATCCACTTATATTTCCTGTGGAGTAACAGCATAGCCAAAAAAAGAAAGTTGATCCATGCAAAAGATGCACTTTTCGAGGTTACCAAACAAACGTGCATCTCTCAAAGCGTTAAAAATAACATGTAAGTGATCAAAGTGTAATTCATATGACTTACTGTAAATCAAGATGTAAACCACCACAAATCTCCCAATGAAAGTATGTAAAACTTCGTTCATCAATCGCATGAAAGTACTAGGTGCATTAGTTAAACCAAAAGGCATTACTAACCACTCATACAAACCAAATTGATTTTTAAATGCAGTCTTCCATTCATCTCCAAGTTTCATTCTAATCTAATGGTATCCACTTCGCAAGTCAATTTTAGTGAAAATTATAGAACCACTCAACTCATCAAGCATATCATCTAACCTAGGGATAGAGTGAAGATATCTTATAATAATATTATTGATGACTCTACAATCAACACACATACGCCAACTACCGTCTTTCTTAGGAACCAAAAGGACAGAAATAGCACAAGGGCTAAGACTTTCTCGTACATACCCACGATCCAATAGATATTGGACTTGTTGCTGAATTTCTTTAGTCTCTTCAGGGTTTGTCCTATATGCAGCACGGTTTGGCAAAAGTTGTTCCCAGAATCAAATCAATTTGATGTTCAGTCCCTTGAATAGGTAGTAATCTCGGGGGTACCTTAGCTGAAAATTGTGAGATCATGTGGTGAAAAATTGGTTCGGTTGATGAAATTGGTAGAGCAAAGTGATTTAGTATAATGACATTTGATTGTTGTTCATGAGTTGCTAAGATATGCTTGGATAGTATAGTTGGTTTGATGCGTTATCATTAGTTGGGTATGCTTATGTTAGCATGTTGGTTTTGCTTGGAGTTTGCGTGGTGTTGCATGAACTGATCTTGAGTCAAGTCGGGATGGACTTGTGCTCGTATTCGATCATTTTTTGATTCATGTGCAGGTGTTGGTCGAAGGCGAACGTGGTTGATAACGGATCAACAAACTAAGTTCAGGAAGGAACTGAGGTTCCGTGACTAGGTTCATGAGGAACTGAGGTCGTGGTGATCGAGGATGTCATGTGGGATGTTCGAGCTAAGAAAACAATGCATATGGAGACAAGGCTATGCGATGGACGCAGGAGGTGATCTGATCGTGAGAGGATGTGAAGACTAATTTGTGTTCAAGTTGGAGTAGGCACGAGAGAGTCGTGTGGTGGCTGGACTTGAGACAAAAGTTAGTGTCGGAGACGTAGTCTGAGTTGGTTACGTATATGCATGTATGCATGGGAGATGTGCATGCTTGATTATGTAAGAGTTGTTGGATAATTAGCTTAATTAGCGGAAGTTATTTATCCTCTTGTGATTAGAGGAGGATAGAGACTAGATTCGGTCACGTTTGTGCATGTGGCTACATATAAATAGAGAGATCTGTTATATTGGGTAGAGTACAACAGAGCACAGAACAGGGCAACACAACGTAGCAGAGAGATAGAGAAACTCGACAGCAAATTGTTTTGGGATTTCTGAAAATCCTTGTTGGATGCTTTGGAGAGGCATCTTGTAACTCATCTATGCAATGGAAATCAAGTTTCGTAAGTTGATGAGTTGCTGATTCAGAATTTTCTCAATGTTTTATATTCTGCATGTTTGGTTTTAGCCTTCGATTAATCTCGTGCTTTTATCAAATTTCATCTTGGTTTAATCCATCCAAAACCTTGCTAGAATATCTAGTGTTTCATCTGAGAAAAATTCGAGTGGATTTGATTTGTTCTCGAGTAGCTTTTTGTCAACTGAACTAAGTTTTGATATACTTAATACTGGTTGACACAGTCTGCTTTGACCAGGAATAGCTTTTGATCCGCATATCCAATTTACATAATACTTATTGGGTTACTTTCGTATTCGAATCTAGTTTTTGCTGACCAAATTTGAGAGGAATCTGGCTAGTAGATCTTTCTATACATCGTTTTTACTAGAGTGTGTACATTATATTTAAAGTGGAATACTGAGTTTAAATCGAGTTTTGATTTGGGTGTGTTAATCTTTGAATTTGGTTTCTGCAATCATTCACTCCCCTCTGATTGGGTATTTTGCGATCCTACAATTTGGTATCAGAGCTTAATCTTTTCTAATTAATCTTAATCGGTAATTAGAAACATGGCTTCAGATAGGTATTTCACAAAACCTTGTGTTTTCGATGGAGTTGATTTTCAGTTCTGGAAGGCAAAGATGGAGGCCTATATTCAAGCACAGGGCTTTGCAATCTGGGAAAAGGTCTACAAGCCATATGTGGTCCCTGAGAATAATGAAGTGACGGCACAGAACATGTTTCATGTCGAGGCGAACAGCAAGGCAAGGAACCTGATCATTGAAGGCTTGGGAAGGAGCGAATTCGATCGAGTAATTTATCTTAAATCAGCGTACGAGGTTTGGAA
The DNA here is from genome assembly GCF_958298935.1 of Phragmites australis. Lineage (NCBI taxonomy): Eukaryota > Viridiplantae > Streptophyta > Magnoliopsida > Poales > Poaceae > Phragmites > Phragmites australis. The sequence goes on along the minus strand of NC_084941.1, from coordinate 14,402,038 downwards.
AGCACTACGTGATTATCATAAATGTTCATCTACTATTAAAGCGATACGTCAAGATTTATTTAAGAAAGATTACATGCATTTTGAGATGAAGCCTGTCGAGTTTCTAGATGATTTCTTTGCTCGAATTAATAAAATTCTTAGTAATTTGTGTGATGTTAATATTACATATACTGATGTTGAGAATGCACGTCAATTACTAGGAGCTTTAGATATATCAGTGTGGGAGATGAAAGTTACATCTATTAGAGAATCTACTGTCATGAGTTCACTTGCATTAGATGTACTTTATTCTAAGTTGAAAACTCATGAGCTAGATGTTTTTGCTAGGAAGAACGTTAATAAATCAATTGCTTTGTCAACCCAGCATGTCTCATGTTGAATCTTCTCCATCAAGTTTTTTATTATCTTCTATATCTTCACTTACCGATGATCACCTTGAGTTGATTCCAGAAGAAGATTTAGCACTACTTTCTACTCGGTTCTCTAAAGCATTGCAGAATATGTGTATGAGGAAGAGAGGAAGTGGAGGTCCTCAAAGATGCTATGAATGTGGTGATCTCAACCATATTCGTTCCAATTGTCCTAAGCTTGCAGATAATGCATCAAAAGAGGAGAAGGAGAAAAAGAAGCGATCGTTCAACAACAAGAAGAAAAAGAGCTATCTCAACCGTAAGGATGTGCATCAAGTTCTTTCAGTGCTCGAACAAGTCAACTTGAGTGACATTGATTCAGAGAGCAGCGAGGATGACACAACATATAAGAGCAAGACATTGCGTGATTTGACTGGTTTGTGTCTCATGGCAAGCAACAAAGAAAGCTCAACCAAGGATGAACTTGATAGTGATGGTAATGAGGTATTACCTACTTATGATGATCTATTTAATGCTATTGTTCATCTTGGTATACTCTTAGATAAACGTAACAAGAAAATTAAGAATCATGATGTTTTAATTGAATCGCTTAATTCTGAAATTGCAAGACTTAAGACTTTAATTTCTGATGATGATGCTTGCAAGTCATGTGACTTAATTTATTCTGAGCTCACTTCTCTTAGAGATATTCATGCTTCTACTCTTGAGAAAGTTAGAGAAGAAATTGAGAAAAATGACAACTTGTTGTGTTAAATTGCAAACATGTTAAAAATGCAAGTTGTTCAACGTCTGATTTACATGATTCAATTTCATGTTCTAGTTGCTCAATTCTTAAATTGAAGTTGCATGATGCTAATACTAGAGTTTCTCAAATAGCTAATGACATGATTATTCATGAGGTTCTTTCATACTCTAACTGTCCTAAACAAAAGGAACCTATGAGTGTTGCTTGTGATAAGTGTCCAGCTCTTTCTAAACAAGTTGATTACTTAAAAGGAACTTTAGAACGTTTTTCTAAGAGAAAGAAAAATCTGAACCTGATTATAGATTCATCTACATGTAAATAAGGTTTAGGTTTTGATCCCTATGCTCGTTCTAAAACAAATGTTTCCACTATTGTTAGAGCTCTTAGTTGTGGAAAATTTGAAACTCTTACTGAATCTGAACCTAAGAAGGTTGATTTTAAGTCCGTTGGATTTTTATCCTCTACAATGAATGCAAATTTTGCTTCTTCTTCAAAGTCCGTACATCGGGTTAAGTACACTTGCACTCATTGTGGTAGAGATGGACAATTAGTAGATTTTTGCTTTAGACTAGCTAAACAGCAAAGGAAAAAAAGTTTAAGGCTAGATCTAATTTCCGGAAGGCACGTATTATCCCTCATGTAACCTGAGGCACCTCATTTTGTGCCTCAGGTGAAACAATCATTACCTTTACTACTCGTGTAACTCAAGTTGAACCTACTAGAGCTTTTCGAGTTGAGATTACTCGAGCTGCTAGTGCTTCTCGAGTTGAACTCACTCGAGCTTCTCCAGTTCAGTCTACTCGAGCTACTCGTGTTGTTGGTCGAGTGACTTGGTACTGGATTCCTAATAGCTTTATTACTAACCCTAGTACTGAGGCCTCAACATCTTCTGTTTTCTTATAGGCTTCTCGAGCGATTAAGGAGAACATTTGGCTAGTCGAATCTGGATGTTCAAGCCACATGTCCGGTGGTAAAAATTGGTTCTCCTCCCTTGTACGTGCATCTCGTGCTGAAAGTGTTACTTTTGGAGATGATTCTTCTATATCAGTTGCTGCAAAAGGTATAGTGCAAGTAAATGACATCTATGTTCAAGGATGGTGCTTTAGTTGAGAACTTGAAATTTAACTTGCTTTCTGTCTCACAAATGATTAATGAAGACCTTGAGGTGCGCTTTAAGAAAATTGAATATAAAGTTTTAGCTGCTTAGGTGATCTGGTTTTTAGAATCTCATGTTTTGGAAGAGTTTTTAAGGCTGATTTTGATGCATCACCTTTTTCTAAGCTTAGATGTGTTGTTGCTAATGTTTCTAAAGATCTATTCTTTTGGCATCGTAGATTTGGTCATATTGGTATAGATCATCTCACTCGAGTTAGTGGTTTATATCTTATTCGAGTTAGTTTTCTCTTCTTGTAGACATGGTAAAATACATTCAGGCTCCCATCCACCTATTACCATAGTTATGATAAATGCACCCGGTCAACTTTTACACCTTGATACTGTTGGTCCTTCTAGAGTACAATCTTTTGGAGGTAAATGGTATGTGCTTGTTATTGTTGACGACTACTCTAGATATTCTTGGGTTTACTTTATGGCATCTAAGGATGAAACTTTTGATTATTTTAGAAGTTTAGTTTTTAGATTGTCTGTTGATCTCCCAGGATATTTGAGAGCAATTAGAAGTGATAGTGGAACAGAATTTAAGAATTCTTCTTTTGATCACTTTTGTGCTGATAAATGTATTGAACATAGAGTTCCTCAACAAAATGATGTAGTTGAAAGGAAGAATAGAACTCTGGTCGAGATGGCTAGGACCATGTTAGATGAATTTTCTACTTCTAGAAAATTTTGGGCTGAAGTTATATCTACTACTTGTTATGTTTCAAACCGTGTTTTCTTCAGATCTAAATTGGGTAAGACTTCATATGAGCTGCGGTTTGGACATAGGCCTTGTGTATCTCACTTTTGAGTTTTTGGCTGCAAGTGCTTTGTGCTGAAATCTGAAAATTTGGTTAAGTTTGAGTCCAGATCAACATATGGTATTTTTCTTGGATATCCTACTCATACTCGTGGCTATCGAGTGCTTGTTTTGTAGACTAACAAAATTATTGAAACCTGTGAGGTTACTTTTGATGAGACTACTCTTGGAACTAGATCCAGTGATGCAGGTACAAGTACACGTATTAGGGGGAGCTCGAGAGCATTTTTGTGGATGATGATGAGGTCGATGAGGATGGGATTTTAATTCCGATGATACCACCAGCTGTAGATCCCTTGACACCTTCGATCACTTTAGCTACAGTTGGACATCCTCAAGCTACTACATCATCTATGCGTGTTGAAGGAAAAGAAGAGATTGCTTCTCGAGTGCCAGCTCCTTTGCACATTCATCGGAGTCATCCACTTGATCAGATGATTGGAGATTTGCATGAGTGAGTTAGGTCCAGGTTTATTGATTCTAATTCTCTTGGTCATTCATCTTTTGTTGCTTCTTTTGAACCCAAAGATGTTTTACATGCATTAACTGACGAATCTTGGATCAATGCCATGCATGAGGAACTTGAAAATTTTGAACGCAACAAAGTATGGAAGCTTGTCGCACCTCCTCTGGGTCATACACATATCGATACTAAATAGGTTTTTAAAAATAAACAAAGTGAGGATGGTGTTGTTGTTGTTAGAAACAAAGCTAGACTTGTAGCTCAAGGTTTTACACAGGTAGAAAGGCTAGATTTTAAGGAAACTTTTCCTCCGGTTGCTAGACTAGAAGCCATTAGAATTCTTTTAGCTTTTGCTGCATCTAAAGGCTTTAGATTATATCAAATGGATGTCAAAAGTGCTTTTCTAATGGCTACATAAATGAAGAGATTTATGTTAAGAAACCACCTGGTTTTGAAAATCCAATATATCCAGATTATGTATCCAAGTTGTCTAAAACTTTGTATGGTTTAAAACAAGCCCCTAGAGCGTGGTATGATAGGCTTAAAACTTTTTGCTTGAAAAGGGTTTTGAAATGGGAAAAGTGGACAAGACGTTGTTTGTGCTCAAGCATTGTAATGATAAACTATTTGTTCAGATTTATGAAGATGATATCACCTTTGGTTGTTCTCTCATGTTTTGGTGTCCCAGTTTTCAGAAATGATGAGCAGGGAATTTGAGATGAGTATGATGGGTGAACTAACGTACTTTTTGGGATTTCAAGTCAAACAAACCAAAGAGGATATTTTTGTTCATCAAAGTAAGTATACATGAGACCTTCTATGACGTTTTGAGATGGAAAACAACAAGTCGATCGTGACACCTATTGGAGCAACAACGACACTTGATCCTGATGAAGATGGTAAGCCAGTTGATCAAAAAGAATATAGAAGTATGATTGGATCACTTTTGTATCTCACTGCTTCAAGGCCAGACATACAATTTGTTGTATGCTTGTGTGCATGATGTCAAGTTTCTCCACGTACTTCACATCGACAAGCTGTCAAACGGATTCTAAGGTATCTTCATGGAACTCAAGATTTTAGCATTTGGCTTTCTGCTTCTTCACCTATTAGCTTAAGAGCTTTTTCTAATGCTGATTTTGGAGTTTGTAGAATTGATAGAAAAAGTACATCTAGCACATGTAATTTCTTGGGTAATTCTCTTGTTGAATGATCATCTAGGAAACAGTCCTCTGTTGCACAATCTACTACTGAATCTGAATATGTTGCTGTTGCTAGTTGTTGTTCACAAATTCTTTGGATAGTTGCTACACTTAAAGGTTACAGGGTTAATTTAGAGAGTATTTTACTTTTCTGTGATAACACTAGTGCTATAAGTATTGCTAAGAATCATGTGCAACATTCTAGGACTAAACACATTGATATCAGATTTCATTTTCTTTAAGGCAATGTTGAAAAAGGAAACATTAAACTTCTTTGTGCGAATACTGAATACCAATTGGCAAACATTTTCACAAAACCTTTGGATTATTCTCAGTTTACTTTTCTTCAGGGAGAACTTGGTGTTATTCATCCTATGGGATTATTTTGAGGGGGAGTTTTTATATCCTGGAAGTTGTCGAAGTTTACAAAACTGAAAAATAATGAAATATGATGAGCATCATATCTGATACATATATGACTTTTGAAGCCAGCGCTTCTGCTACATAGGAGTTTTTTTGCACTTTCATATCTATATATGTAGCTGTGTAGTTTTTGTCATGACTTTTAAAATCGAATGACAATTTGAATTAAATCTTTGTCATGGTTAAACTCTCTTGATTTCTTTAATCTTCGATAAAAATGCTATATGTGAAAGAATCAAAGAAATAAAAAAGTGTTGTATAATAGTTGATAGACAAAAGATCAAGCAAATAAGCAATGCACTGTCGCACTTCTTTTTTCAGACTGTTTATCATTGCACTTTGATATGAACTTGAAAGAAGTCGTTTATGACCATAATTATTTTCTTAAGCTTCTGATTGTCTTTGTTGACATAGGCTTGGCATGGTTAGATAGAATAAGGCTGATAGTACATATAATTCCTTGCAAAATAATATGAGAAGTTCTTGACATCAAAATTGGCATCTTGTTATATGTCTTTTTAAAACAAAACAATGACATACTTTTGATATTCATGTTTTTGATAGCATATAAATTGAGGATTCGAGTAATTGAGACAGGAAGACCATACCTTACAAATAAATCATTAATTATACTGGATAAGTTGTGCTCACACTATATTTTTACATGTGTAGACAGGTTGGTGCAAGTATTCTTGATAGTGTGGCTTGGTGAAGTATTTGTTATACATGTGGATGAATTCTAATGCTCATTGAAATAATTGATGTTACAAGATTTGATTCTCTTGTTTGAATTTTTGACCAAATCATTGCCAAAGGGGGAGAGAAAGTTGCTCATTTTTCCTTTTTGCTTCAAAGGGTTTTTTTTGTTTCAAAGGGGGAGAGAAATTATTTTTCAAAGGATTTTTGTTGATCTTTTGTTTTCACTTTGCATTTGATTTTAAAATAAAATCATGTCTGTTAAAAGGTTGCCAATGTTATCTTGAGGGTTGCCAATGTTTTCATCAAGAGGGAGATTGTGAGACCATGTGATGAAAAATTCGTTTGATTGATGAAATTGGCAGAGCAAAGTGATTTAGCATAATGACATTTGGTTGATGTTCATGAGTCGCTAAGATATGCTTGGATAGCATAGTTGGTTTGATGCATTATCATTAGTTGGGTATGCTTATGTTAGCTTGTTGGTTTTGCTTGGAGTTTGTGTGGTGTTGCGTGAACTGATCTTGAGTCAAGTCGGAAGGTCTTGTGCTCGTACTCGATTGTTGTTTGATTTATGTGCAGGTGTTGGTCGAAGGTGAATGTGGTCAATGATGGATCGACGAACTAAGTTTAGGGAGGAACTGAGGTTCGATGACTAGGTTCAGGAGGAACTGAGGTCATGGTATTCGAGGATGTCATACAGGATGTTTAAGCTAGGAACACAATGCATATGGAGACAAGGCTATGCGATGAACGCAGGAGGCGATCTGATCATGAGAGGATGTGAAGACTAATTTGTGTTCAAATCGGAGCAGGCACGAGGGAGTCGTGTGGTGGCTAGACTTGAGACAAGAGTTAGTGTCGGAGACGGCTCTGAGTTGGTTACGTCTATGCATATATGCATGGGAGATGTGCATGCATGATTATGTAAGAGTTGTTGCTAATTAGCTTAATTAGCGGAAGTTGTTTGTCCTCTTGTGATTAGAGGAGGATAGAGACCAGATTGAATACGACAGGGAGTTGTAGTTCGATTTGGTCACGTTTGTGCGTGTAGCTACCCTATAACTAGAGAGGTCTGTTGTATTAGGTAGAGTACAACAGAGCACAAAACAGGGCAACACAACGTAGTAGAGAGATAGAGAAACAAGAGAGGGAGTTGTTTTAGGATTTCTGAAAATCCTTATTGGATGCTTTGGAAGGCATCTTGTAAACTCATCTATGCAATGAAAATCAAGTTTCGTAGGTTGATGAGTTGCTGATTCGGAATTTTCTCTATGTTCTATATTCTCCATATTTGGTTTTAGTTTTCGATTAATCTTGTGTGTTTATCAAGTTTCATCTTGGTTTAATCATCCAAAACCTTGCTAGAATATCTAGTGTTTGATCTGAGAAAAAATCAAGTGGATTTGATTTGTTCTCGAGTAGTTTTTTGTCAACTCGACTAAGTTTTGATATACTCGATACTGGTTGACACAATCTGCTTTGACTAGGAATAATGTTTGATCCACATATTCGATTTACTCGATACTTGTTGGGTTACTTTTGTATTTGAATCTAGTTTCTGTGAACCAAATTTGAGAGCAATCCGACCAATAGATCTTTATGTACATCGTTTTTACTACAGTGTGTACATTCTATTTATTCTGTTTAGAGTGGAATACGGAGTTTAAATCGAGTTTCGATTTGGGTAAGTTAATCTTTGAATTTGGTTTCCGCAATCATTCACCCCCCTCTTGTTGGGTATTTTGCGCATATTCGATCCTACAGAAATACATCCTAAAAATCCTGCAAAAGGTTAGCAACAGGTGGAGACAAAGAGCTAGATATATTCTTGAGTGAAACTAAAGCATCTTTGCATATCAAAGCATGGCAGGCAATTCATTATCATAAATTTTAGTAAGGTCAGATTTTGTAGCAAGCATAACACACCCTTTTAGTCTAATTCTATCAAACTTAGAAGTCATTGTTGCTTTCTCCTTTTTGGGTGGAAAAACTTTTTCGCTACTTGCTGATTTTCAGATTCATTCTCAAACTCTTTTCTCTTATTTTCAGCTATCTCTTGTTCACATTTCACAATTTCAGTAGGGGTTAAAGGTAGAAAAGTTATTTTCTTTCCTTTATACATAAGGGTGTACTTTTTTACTTCTACCATGATGTGTTGCATTAGTATCAAACTCTCATGGTCTTCCTAACAAAAAAGAGCATGCTTGTATGGGAACTACATCGAAATTAGCACAATAATGGTATAAACCAATAGAAAAATGCACCTTAGCTGTTTGCATTTTCTTCACCTTACCACTGTTTGTTAACCATTGAATATGATACGAGTGAGGATCGTTTCTTGTCGACAAGGCAAGCTTCTTGATTATATCTGAACTTACCAAGTTGTTACAACTTGGTCCATCAATAATGACTTGAACACGATAATCCTTAACTATGAGGAATATCTGAAACAAATTATGGCGTTGTAGCTATTCCACTTGCTCCATTTGAGTGCTTAACACTCGCTGTACAATGAGGGTCCGATAATCCTCTGTGGCAGTGGCATCGAACACTTCTCATGGTCGATATCCATCTCATGTTCATCCTCATCACCAGCATGGTTAGCTACAAGTGCATATTCATCCTCAACATCACGCCGTAACCCTCCATAAAAGCGTGCCATTGTAACCTCTTCATCATCAATAATATCACAACGTAACATACTAATTTATAGCTCCTGTTAATATTCTTCTACGTATCTATCACCTTGGTTTAACGCTGCAATTTCTTATGCAAATCCCGTTTAAAAAAGGGTGGAACAAATATGTTGTGCATGGTAACCTTTAAATCATTCCAAGTAGTAGGAGCTAATCCGTCGATGCATACCCTATTGCACCAGATGATTGCAAAATTTTTAAATTCACTAGTGGCTTGCCTAACTCTATGCACTTCAGGAACTAAATGAGCATTAAACTTCTATTCTACTGTCATCTCCCAATCTAAATACCTTTCAGCATCATAAGCATCCTCAAAAGATGGTATAGTAAACTTAACCTTAGCAAATGGATCATCATTAACACGTAGATTATGTTCCTGAAAATTAATACCTCTCATACCTTGACAATTGAAGTTTAATTGGTCTCGGTGTCGTGCATCAAAGGCATCTTGTTCTTACCTCAAAATTTCATCATCTGTGATGGACTCCTCTTGCTCATGGTCTATGCCATGAGGATCCACACGCCCATGGTTTGGTGGCTGATTAACCACTTGATCAAAGCATTAAGTATGATGATACTATCATTAAGTTGTTGCAATGTAGTGTTTGTCTCTACAAGCTTCTTGTCAATGTCATCATTAGTTTGTCGATGATCATCCAACAACATTGTGAGTTCTTCCCTCAAAACACACTCTTTCGCATCCAATGCTTCTCCTGCCTTGGTTACTCGAAGATAGAAAACAATGAAAGATAAATTATCCCTATCGACTACTAGGTGGTGAAGGTGGAGTCACAAACTCTCAAGCGTCTTACCACGCTCTTGCAAATATTCTTACCAATCACCGCAGTTGGCACAACCGGTGGCTGGTTTGTAATACCATATCGGGTGCGGGTGAGGTAGTTGCAAGGGAAGAAACCATTCTGATCGAGAGAAGGTGTAGCTTGGACATGCAATATTTAATAGCAAGGAATGGCAATAATTGAAATCAGATTTGCAAAGCTGAATAGAAGTCCACAGTACTCGTCATAGTTGCTAGTTCGAACACGTTCCTAGAACTAGCTTAAGCAAAACGAAAACTATAATAGACACAAGCACAATGGAACAAAATTTGCAATGCAAACTTATTCTCTTTTTTTTATGTTCTCTCTATTTTTTTGCACTCTTTGCTTTTTCTTTTTTTTCTCACTCTTTGCTTCTTTTTTGGCACTCTTTGCTTCTTGCTTGCTTTTCTTTTCTTTTTTTTTCGTGAATGTGACTCAAACTCAAAAACTCTTCTACTGTCTTTTCTAAGACCAGTGAGGTATGTGGGTCACAAAGTTTTTCTGGAGAGCAGGGGTATTAAGGTAATAAAAAGATACTCTCTCTCTCTGAACTTTGTCTACCTCTGTTTGGGCTACCGAGTGATACTCGAATTTTGTTGGACAATGCTTGATATGATGAGTTCGTAGGGTGTCCGAGAGCAGCTAAATACAAATAGACTTCGACTAGGTTGTGGAGGTGAAAACGAGTGGATAGTTGAATATGACTAGGTGGTCGAACCCGAAAGGATGGTCGGATCTGAGAATGTGGGTGATTCCGACTAGGTGGTCAGAGTGACTGGTCAGGACCCCCAGTGGGTGGTTGGAGTGACTGGTCGGTACCCTGAGTGGGTGGTCGGAGTGCTTGGTCGGACCCTGAGTGGGTGATCAGAATGACTGGTCAGGACCTCGAGTGGATGGTCGGAGCGACTGGTCGGGACCCTGAGTGGGTGGTCGAGGTGCCTGGTCGGACCCCGAGTGGTTGGTCAGAATGACTGGTCGGAGCGACTAGTGGTCGAACCTGAGTAGATGGTCGACTCGACTAGTGGTCAAACTCGAGTAGATGGTTGTAGCAACTAGTGGTCGAACATGACTTGATGGTCGATTTGACTAGAGACACAATCTCAGTTATTGTAGACAAGGGTAGGCCGAGTTTCTCGACGACTAAACAATAAGACTCAACACTAGAGACTAGATCACGATGACTCGACCAGCAACAAAGACATCAACAATGGACTCAAACTCAACAACGCGAATATTGAAAACAAAATTGTGAAGGCACAAAGTGGTTTGGACAGTGGAAAAACTAAGATCTAAATATTTTTCTGGGCAATTTTCTGGACTCTAGGTAATGGAAAATGACGAAACGAAGGGAATAACTGAGATTACCTAACGGGCAACGGAGGGTCTGATACCACTTGATGCGCGTTTGTCCTATCTTCCGAATGGTAATATGATAAGTTGATTGGTGGAGGTTCGACGTTAATGATCTAAAGGCTCCGAAGAGAACAGATCGAGGACCCTTGTAACCACTACACCACTACTACATGGTTATCAAACCGTGCCAATACGCGGTTGACCTTGCCAAGAAGGTTTTCTTGCAAGCAAATTGAGAACACAAGCAAGAATAGGTAGATACAATCTGAATATTGCTAACTACCAATGATGTGCTTGAGTTGGGGTTCAATAAACTGATAAACGGTGAAACTGTCTAAAACAGAATAATCTAAGCTAAACCCGAGCCTAAACTACGATGGCTACTGTGTATTTATAGGAGGTTTGTGAGGAGGTTAACCTAGGGTTGTGCAGCAGTGGAAAGAGGTGTGCACAACCTGGACTTTGACCCCAGCACGATTAAAAGACCTAACAAGGCCCAAAATGATGACGCAACACCTTATTTTCATGACTATGATTAACCTATGATCTAATTGTGAGATCAGATCTATTGAAAAGGTCTCATCAATAGCTTTCCAACAGGTCTGAGAACACCTCAATTGTACTTCATATACAAGAGTTATGCCCGTTTTATTGACGTGCTCTCCTGGAACTCGACCACAACTATGACCACGACTAGAGCTGAACCTTGAGTCCGAGTAGACTTGGCCTTCATGGGGTGATGTCTAGGTAAGATTGTGATGCTTCTCCCACGTTCCTAAGTAATAAAACATCACAAGAATTTAGTAGTAACCTATCTAAGGAAGCATGAATAGCGAGAAACGAGTTCACCTGGTGGTCTAATTGTCGTGCACGTGCTCTTGTAGTTGGATCTTATATGATTTGAGGAATATTAGTTGTATTGATCGTATCTGAAGGGGCCATGGGCTCGTCAGGGTGAAACCAATGACGATGCCCAGGACAAGAAGACTGATGGTGGTATCAAGCCAGTGCCCCCTCGATCCGTCTGAGCCGGCCAAGGTAGTCATGATAAGGGCTGACCTTGACCCCAAATAGGAACTCGAGCTCATTGCTTTCCTCCAGGGAAACTAAGATGTGCTTGCATGGCAACTATCATACATGCCCGGAGTCCCTAGGGAGGTGATCGAGCATCGACTATCTGCGGAACCTGGCTCCGAACCTGTGCTGCAAAAACAGCGAAGATTCACGAAGAATAGAAAATAAGCCATCTAGGAGGAGGTTGAAAAACTCCTAAAGGCATTTATTCAAGTCTTGTCCTCATGAAGAAAGCCAATGTCAAGTGGAGGATGTGGGTCGACTTTACCGACCTCAATAAAGCTTGTCCCAAGGATCCCTCTCCTCTCACTCACATTGACTAGATCGTCAACTCTATGGTGGTTTGTGCATTGCTGTGATTCCAAGATACCTATCCAGGTATCACCAAATTAGTATGGTGATAGAAGATAAGGAAAAAAACTGCTTTTATTACTCCCTTTGGTGTATTTTGCTATGTAAAGATGTCTTTTAGTTTGAATAGTGCTAGCGCTACTTATGAACAGGGTATTCAAATTACCTTACAACCCCAGATTGGGCACAATGATGAAGCTTACGTCGATGATATTGTAGTTAAGTCTATAACCAAAGATGCATTGATTGATGACCTCAAGAAAATATTCAACAACCTCAAGAAATGTCATATGATGCTTAATCTGAGAAGTGCATGTTCGGCATTTCGTCCAACAAGCTTCTCAGTTTTTTGGTGTCAAGTCAGGGCATTGAGGCCAACCCGCGCAAAATCAAGGCTCTCGACAACATACGGTCACCTTGAATACTGAAGGATGTTTAGAAATAGACAAGATACATAACAGCCCTTAGCTGATTCATCTCCAGGATTGGCGAGCAAGGGATGCCCTTCTTAAACTGCTAAAGAATCATGATTGATTCTAGTGGACAGAAGAAGTAGAGAAATCTTTTCAAGACTTGAAAAGGTATTTATTATCTCTAATAATTGTAACCCCGCCTAACGACAACGAAGAGCTCTTCTTGTACATTGTAACCACCCCACAAGTTATAAGCACGGTCCTAGTGATCGAACGCTAATGTCCTGAGAAAAAAGGCCAAGATCCAGAAACCACTTTACTATGTGAGAGAAGCCCTACACGATGCCAAGCTACAATACTCGCAAGTGCAGAAGTTGCTATACGCAATCCTGATGACTTCTCGGAAGCTACAAAATTATTTTCAAGCACACAAGGTCATTGTCGTGACAACATATTCGCTGAATGATGTTATACGCAATAGGGAGGTGTTGGGGGATGATCTCCCGTACCCCTTCGGATGGCGAGTCGAAGTTCGTCGGTGGTTGAGCACTGATGAATATTGCAGTTGTGTTTCAGGAAGTGCAGGCGAAGGCTCTGGTAGGCCTTCAGTCGGAAGCCGAAGGTCGATCCACGCGCCAACAGTCAGCATAGGCGAAGGCTTTGGCGGGCCTTCGGTCGGAGCCCGAAGGTCGACCCACAGCGCCGGAGATTAGCATAGGCAAAGACTCTGGCGAACCTTCGAATGGAGACCGAAGGGTGACTCGGGGTGCAACGCCGAGACTGGCCGAAAGTGCCTGGAGGGCGTCAAAGCCCTATGTAGCCACTTAGGGTATAGTTGTAAATGTGTAGATGTACTTGATGGTACCGTAATGTCCCCGAATATGCCGAGAATGTGGCAGTTGGGGGGTCAAACTGTAAATCCTAGCGTAGAGTGGTTGAGTACGGGCTATAAATAGGCCAGCACTGTAACTGAGGTGACAGAGGAATTAAGATTATTTCACCCTCGGATACATGTCACACTTCAAAGCCTTCGGCTTTCCCTCTTAACCGAAGGCCTTCCTTGCTGTGTGTTGACTTAGATCACAACAGTTGGCGCCGTCCATGGGGATCAGACAGTCTGAAGCCATGCCACCTAAAAAGAAGACGAAGCCACTCGGTACATCGCAAGCATTACCGGAGCGCCCGGTTCCAGCCAGGGCTTCAACCGAAACGTTCCCTTCGGTGGTGCCGGATCCAGGCAACGCTTTGACCGGTGGAGCCAGCAGCAGCCAGCAAGAACACGATTATGTAGATGTGGTGCCCCCAGGCGATAACAGAGACCACCATGAAGCGGCTATCCAGGAAGACGCAGCAGGAGCAGTGTGAAGCATAGAAGCTAATGTTCACGCCCGCTTCCAGGATCCATTTATTCATGGGAGCAATTGTGCAATGCCCTATATAGTAATTTCCAAGGAAATCGAGCGGACAAGGTTACCGCCAACGACCTCTTCGCACTCAAGCAATAGCCTACAGAGACACTGTAGAGCTATATGCATCGCTTTGTACACATTCGCTGCCAATCAAAGGGCTTGAGTGAAGACACCATCATTGATGCCGCTATACAGGGCATCAGAGGAGGGATTTTGGGAGGAAAGCTTACACGCAAGAGGCCAGAGAGTATACAAGAGCTCTTTAATAAGATGGAAGAGTACGCAAGGTCCATGTTGGATCACCTTCAGAGGAAGAGTGAGACGGCAGCTTCAAAAATGCTAAAGACAAATGTATCAGCTAGAGAGGCAAACAATGGACACTCCAGAGATAGATCGAAGCATGTCAAAAAAGCCGAAGCATTTGAGTACACATCAAAACAAAAAGAAGTCAACCGGATAGACTCCAGACCAGTCGAAGTCGCCCGAGTGTTAAGCGAAGCACAAGGCGGGGCTACTCTAAGAGGCCAGAGTGTTAGAGGCCGAGGAGGCCGAGGAGGACGGGCTCCGTAGGACCCAGCCACATTGTACTGTGAGTTACATGGCAAATGTGCTGGTCATAGGACTAAACAGTGCCCACAGGTCATGGCCATGAAAGAAAGCTTAGCGAAACAATCCTACGATCATGCAAGAATTGTGCATCATGCCACACATTTCAGATAAGGCGAAGCGTGGGAAAAGAATCAGACCTGCAATACAAACACAACGTTCGCTAACCAGTGGCAACCAATGGTTGCCGACACACCAATATGTTCCTGTACCTTCGGCCCCACTAGACCAGATGGCTGGTTAGTTGGCTTTCCAAGGAGAGCTACCTCCGCCTCCACCAAGACCAGCGATCGAAGCCCCCCCCCCCCCAGAGACCAATAGATTGGTGAGCACAGTAAATCGTGGATACAGTGTTGTGTTGGCAATCTCTGGAGGATCCAGGCAAGAAACAGAATCGAAGAGGTAGTGAAAAGAATATGTGCGAAGGGTTAACCACGTTGGTGTAGGGCCAACTTATGTGCATTCAAGGTGGTCTGATGTGCCCATTACCTTCTCACATGAGGACATGAGGGTTTTGGATTACCCACATATGAACGCCTTTGTCGTTACGACAAACATTTCAGGAAATGAAGTGCATAGAATCCTGATAAATAGCGGAAGCTCGGCAAATATCATCTTCGCCGATGCTTTCAAAAGGATGGGTTTGCAGCGAAGTCACCTTCAGCATGCTGGGTCCCCGCTACTAGGCTTCGGGGGAAAAGCAATCAATGCTTTGGGAAAGATAGCAATCCCGGTGTCATTTGGCGACAGGTCAAGCTTTCGAACGGAGGATATCACCTTCGATGTAGTTGATATCAACTATCCCTACAATGCAACATTCGGACGAGGAGTCCTCAACACATTCGTAGCATATTGCACCATGCATATTTGTGCATGAAGATGCCTGGTCTCGGAGGTGTCATAACTGTACTCGGAGATCAACAGGTGGCCCGTAGGATTTAAGTGGGAAATACTCCAAGCCAGCGAAATGTCCATGTAGTGGCTGGACCTTCAATGGATCATGAAGAATGCGAAGAGCAACCGAAGGTACATAAAATGGCGAAGGCTGGACCAGAAGGACAAACCAAGAAAGTGCCATTGTGTCTAGACAGGCCAGATAAACAAGTCATCATCGGTTCAGAAATCACAGAAGAAGCTTAGCGAAGGTTGATATTGTTCCTTCACAACAACGAAGATATCTTCATTTGGTCTCCGTAGGATTTGCAAGGAGTCAGCAGAGAAATCATTTAACACACTTTAAATGTAGACCCAAATGTGAAGCCCAAGAAGCAAAAGCTTCGGAAGGCTTGAAAAGAGAGGGAAGAGGCAGCTTAGGCTGAAGTGCAGAAGTTGCTTGATGCCAGCGTGGTGCACGACATATTGCATTCAGAGTGGTTGGCAAACCCAGTTCTAGTCAAGAAAAGTATTGGCAAGTGGAGGATTTGTGTAGATTTCACAGACCTAAACAGAGCTTGTCCGAAAGGACGACTTTCCACTGCCATGAATTGATCAGTTGGTGGACTCTGATGCTGGCTGTGAGATGTTGAGTTTTCTGGCTGCATACTCTGGGTACCACCAGGTTTGGATGGCGAAGGAGGATGACAAAAAAACAAGTTTCAGAATCTCCTTAGGTATATATTGCTTTGTAAGGATGGCCTTTGGCCTTCGGAATGCTGGCGCCACCTTTGCCAGGTTGGTACAGACAGTGCTAAAGTCACAGCTAGGGTGAAATGTCTTGGCATACGTCGAAGACATAGTGGTCAAAAGAATCAAAAAGGACTAACACCTCGAAGACCTTCGGGAAACTTTTGAAAACCTACGAAGTGCAGGCCTAAAGCTGAACCTTGAAAAATGCGCGTTTCGGGTGCAGTCTGGAAGGTTGCTGGGCTTCTTGGTCTCGAAAAAGGGCATCTAGGTTAATCCTCAAAAATTTCAAGCAATAATTGACAAGAGAACCCCAGAGAGCAGGAAACAAGCACAGTGCCTAGCAGGCAGGTTGGTAGTGCTAAATCGGTTCATCGCAAAATTAGTCGAGCGAAGCCTACCTTTCTTCAAAATGCTAAAAGGCTCTGACCCCTTCAAATGGGGCACGGAGCAGTAGGAAGCCTTCGACGAGTTGAAGAAATATCTAACGAAGCTCACGACATTGTCCAACCCCGATCTCGAGGCTGAGTTGTTGCTATACATAGTAGTATCCCCTTCAGAAATAAGTGTCGTATTCGTGCAAGAAAGGCAAGAAAATAACAAGTTGCAACAATTTCCGGTATACTATGTGTCAAAGGCTTTGGCGGGCCCGAAGAGGTTCTACTTCGAAATGGAAAAGGTGGCCTATGTGCTAGTAATGGCATCGCGAAAGCTTCGCCATTACTTTACGGCTCACAAGATTACAGTGCCCACCTCCTTACCCCTTCGTAACATGTTTGAAAATCGTGAAGCTATAGGGAGGATTGCAAAACGGGCTGCAGAGATTGCACCATTCATGATAGTTTTCGTTGCAAGAACAACGATGAAGTCTCAGGCATTAGCGGAGTTCATGGCAAATTGGATGCCGCAGGCCAAAGCTCCAGAAGAAGTACCGTTAGACCCGGTCTAGATCGCATATTGTGACGGAGCCTGGGGGCTTCGGGCGCTGGTGCGGCGGCAGTAGTGTCTTCGCCTTCGGGAGTGAAGTTGCGATTCGCAGCCAGGCTCAAGTTTCGATCGACAGACAACATTGCGTAGTACGAAGCAGTTCTCCTTGGCCTTCGTAAGGCACGAGTGTTGGGCGCCCGAAGAGCCTTGGTCAAGACAGACTCTAAAGTGATAGCAAGCCAAATTGATAAGACATTTCAGACAAAGGTGCCAGAACTAGTCAAATACATGGTAGCGGTTCGAAGCATGGAAAAGTATTTCTTGGGATTCACAGTCAAGAGCATATCAAGAAATGACAACTTTGAGGCCAATGACCTTGCAAAAGCCACGGTGCAAAATCTGCCAATACCGCCAAATATGTTTTATCAGAAATTGAAGGTGCCAGCTGTAGAGGCTCCTTTGCAGAAGGCACGCTCAGTCGCTATAATTGAGAGTGAAGATTGGTGCTCTCCCATAATGGTTTATGTTCGCGGCTACTATGAGCCCGACGATAATGTCGAGGCGAAGCGCATGGCACAGAGAGCCAGAAACCACAAAATTATGGCCGATGACTTGTACAAGATGGGAGTCTATGCACCAATGCTGCGATGCATATCCCAGGCAGAGGGGCAAAACATGCTAAGAGAAATACATGGAGGACTGTGTGGCTCGCACATAGGCACTCGAGCCCACGTCGGAAAAGCATTCAGGCAAGGATTCTTTTGGCCGAAGGCGGTCTATGAAGTAGAGTGTGTAGTCCGAAGTTGTACGCAGTCCCAGTACTTGGCGAAGGGTTCAAACAGGCCTTCAACAAAGACACCGCTCATACCACTATTCTGGTCGTTAACGCGGTGGGGAATTGACATTGTCGGACAGTTACTAGCCGCCCGAGGGAACTTGTGTTATGCTGCCGTCGTAGTAGAGTACTTCTCCAAATGGGTGGAGGCAATACCGCTGGTGAATATAACGTCAAGAAATATCCAAAAATTCTTGTGGTAGAACATCGTCTGCAGCTTCGGAGTTCCACGTGAAGTGACCATTGATAATGGCACGCAATTTGATAGCGAAGGGTTCAGGCAATTCTGCAAAGACCTGGGAATCAAAGTCCACTTCGCATCAGTGTATCATCCACAGTCAAATGGAGCCGTGGAAAGGGCAAATGGCATTGTTTTTGCTGGTGTTGCAATAAGTCTGCAAGGCCTGCCAAAAGGAAAGTGGGTGGAAGAGTTGCCGAAGTTCTTATGGTCCGTAAGAACAACGGTAACAAAACTGACTAGGTTCGCACCATTTCGTCTGCTCTTCAGCGAAGAGGCAATGACTTTGAAGGAATGTAAAAATAGATCATTTCAAGTCACGAATGAATTAGCCCAAAGTGAAGAATTGACATCAAAAGATGCGCTAGAAGAAATGAGAATACAGGCCGTCGAAAACTTGACTAGATATCAGGAGGAGTCTAGAAGATGGAGAGACAAGAAAGTGTCCCCAAAGGACTTCACCCCTGGGGATTTGGTATTGCAAAGACTCAACAATACTTCTGCCATGGGAAAATTGCAAAGTAGGTGAGACGGACGTTTCTTGGTGAAGAGGTTGTTAAGGCCCAGATCTTATCAGTTGGCTACTGTCGAAGGTGATGAGCACCCGCACACTTGGAATGCCGACAACCTTCGCAAGTTCTATCTGTAGTGACCGAGGAAGATGTCTTCACATCAATGGGTGAAGCACACGAAACAATGCAGCATTTATGTTTTTTTCCTTTAATTTAATCAAAACAGTGTACAGGTGCTATACTCTTTTCCTCATAGGGGAACCCTTCGTTAGGGTATGAGGTTTTTAATGAGGTAGCGACCTTTGTAAACCCTCTAATATATATGCAAATATCCCCAAGAAAGCATGTACTTTTGTTGAGTATGCATAATTCATTGTCGAAGTGTTGCAGGCCTTCAAAAAAAGGAAGCACATGAATCGACAAGAAGCGTGCCGAGAACTCGCCATAAAAGTTGAGGTATGAAATGTCAAAGAAAGACATCTTACCCTTCAACTTTGGACGGGCGAGAACATGCGGTGAAACTTTGATCATGGGTTGCTTCAAAGTTGTCCACTTTTTAAAGAATTTTTTTTCCGTAGCATCTTCGCCTCTATGGCAAAGTAATTATGATCGAGTTACACATGAATGTCTGTAATGCTTAAAAGAAGAGGCAAATGAAAGAAAAAGCTGAAGTGCTGCTCGACCTTAGAAGGCAGCGCACCTCTCAGCTAAGTCGGGGGCTAAGAGTGCCTGCCTCCGCACCAAAGGAGAAACAAACCTTTAGAAGAAAAAAGCTGAAGTGCTGCTCGACCTCAGAAGGCTGCGAAGAGTGCCTGCCCCCGCACCGAAGGAGAAACAAACCTTCGGAAGAAAAAAGCCGAAGTGCTACTCGACCTCAGAAGGCGGCGAAGAGTGCCTGCCCCCGCACTACTCAGCTAAGTCATGAGCTAAGAGTGCCTGCCCCCGCACCGAAGGAGAAACATACCTTCAGAAGAAAAAAGCCTAAGTGCTGCTCAACCTCAGAAGGCGGCGCACCGCTCGGCTAAGTCGGGGGCTAAGAGTGCCTGCCCCCGCACTGAAGGAGAAACATACCTTCGGAAGAAAAAAGCCGAAGTGCTGCTCGAGCTCAGAAGGAGGCGCACCTCTTGGCTAAGTGGGGGCTATGAGTGCTTGCCCCTCCATCGAAGAAGAAACATACCTTCAAAAGAAAAAAAAGCCAAAGTGCTGCTCGACCTCAGAAGGTGGCGCACCTCTTGGCTAAAAGTCGGGGCTAAGAGTGCTTGCCCCCCCCCCCCCCCACTGGAAAAAAACTCCTCGACCTTAGAAGGCAGGGCATCACTTGAAAGTAGGGGGCTAAGAGTGCCTACCCCATGCAGAAGGCAGAAGATACCCTCAAAAACAAAAAACAAAAACAAAAAAGGGAAATCGAACGAAGAAGCACGACGTTAATCTTGAAACATGGGAAGTCTACACGAAAAAATAAAAATATGATGAAATAAAAGTCAAAGCCTAGATAACCATTGCTATGAAGTTCACGATAGCATTTGTGATTAATTTCAATTACAACGTGAAACCAAGAGATGCACTACCAGGCCATTGAGAGCAAAGTAAGAGATTAAACGATCGAGGCCAAGTCAAAAAATGATGCTTCGCTTGCATTGCTTCCGAAGGTCCCTACGGCTTCAAAGTCGGGGGGGGGGGGGGGCATTCTCTGAATAATGCTTCACGTGCGTTGTTACCGAAGGTCCCTACAGCTTCAAAGTCAGGGGGGTGGCGTTCTCAAGATCACACTTCGCGCGTAGTGCTGCCGAAGGTCCAAATCGATAAGGACCAACTTGATAAGCACAATATATAATAACAAAACATAATAATCGTCTCAACATTCTTTATTCCACAAAATCATTAACATTAGGATCAACAAAATCCTTATACCATCGGCTAAAGCCAAATTGAAAGGCTATGCCTTGACTGGCATGAAAAGGCAGTGTTGGATCCAATGGGGATCCAACATAGGAAGAAGAAGAAGTGGTAGATGAAGATACAGGTGAAGTGCTCCCACCTTCGATATGTCACACTATTTGCGAAGAAGGCCCTCAGCGGCAACAAAATTGAAACTGGCGGGGCAGGAACCCACGGTTATCGTCTTCCGGTTCAAGCTTCGGGTTGACGAGAATATGCGGAGGCTCAACGTCTCCGCACGCAATCCGGCAGGACTCACAGTCAGCCCTACGGGTATCTAAAACCGAAGGGCTAAAAGTCTTCCAGAACGCTTTGGATTTGGAATTCATCACGTCATAGGACCTACACTTCGCCTTCCAGAACCTCTCAAAATCAATAGCTGGGTGGCGATGGTGGAAGGAATCCCAGCAAGACCAAGACATGAAAAAATTGTCCCGCATCATAGTGATTTGAATAGCATCTTCAGCTACCTACGTAGTATCCGAGGGGAGGACCTGTGTAGGGAGCAAAGATAGTCAAAACATTTAACAACAAATAAAATTGTATATATTACAGAATACTTCAGTCGATAACAAAATGTTCAAAACCCAACACGATGCTTCGCATTTTCTTCACACCTTATCGGGTTCTTCGGCTACCTCGGTTGTCACTTTAGTCGAAGGGTCTTCCTTCGATTTCGCCTGCAGCAAAAAGGTTCAATGAATGCGTAGGTGCCAAAAAAAAAACAACAAAAACACATATTCGTTGGCGATTGATTTCTGCCTCCCGGACGGCGAGCTCACAGTCGTGTTTACACCAGTAATTGGTAGTGAATGACCGTGTAGTGGCCTCCGATGCCCTCGACTTGGCCAAAGTTGACATATCCGATGGGTAGCAGAAGGTTGGTTTCTGAAGCGCAATGTGATGGTCACTGCTAGTCATCTCAATTGACTAAACAAAACTTCTGGCTGAGACCATGGCGCAGAAGTCGCTGTACAATTGGGCCGCGGCAAAAGATTGCCGTTGGTTTCGCTGATCCATCCAATAAGTCCACCCAGCCCGACAAGGTCAAGCATTGGAGGCAGGGCCGGAGCACCGGTTCCATCAAATGTATTGCTAATGGCTTCACAGGCTGCAATGGCCTTCCGCTCCAGTTCTCCAAGCACAGTGAGGACGTCCTTGGATAGCGCCTTCGCCTTGTCCAGCTCTTCGTGCAGCCACTGCGTTTTACCTTTTTCAGCGGTGTAGAGGGCTTGCAGCTCCGAAACCTGAGCTTCGGACGCCATTAGATTCTGCCGAAGATAGGTGACCTCTTCCTCTGCGCTCTGTTTGCCTGAGCGAAGGGAGCTCACTTCTTTTTCAAGCTACTGCAAGTGCAGATCAGCCTCCCTCGCTCGTCGCACGAACTCCCATGTTTGGGCTTCGGCCTTCTCCACCCGGGCCTGAAACATATCCCTTTGCGCCTCTACATTTCTTATGCGGGCCTCGAAATGCTCCGCCTGCTTGCACTGAGCATGCGAGATAAGCATAGCCTGCGATAGCGCGCGGGTATGAGAACGAATAACCGAGGAAACGATGCCGAACAGGAATAAATAAATAAATAAATATAATAAAATATATATAAATACCTTCGTAATTGCCAAGTCAGAGGCGTCGATGAGCTCAACAGCAGGCTTTCGCGAGAGAAAAATCTCAAGCTCGGGTAGAACGAAGGTGCTAAAAATCTTCTTCGCATCATTGACCTCCCCCGAGCTTGGCTCAAATGATGAAATCTTGAAGGCTTCGTCGTCAATAGCCTTGACTTGGAGGCATGGGCGGCGAAGAAGTCTCCTCTTCAATCTCTGTGGCTCTGTGGCCATCGGACGATTCGTCTTTAAAGGAGAAACTCGAAGACGAAGAGGAAGACAACGAGTCAGCTACCGCCTCAACATTCTCGGCTCCATCGCCCTCAGTTTCCCCCACTGCTGGCTCAACGGTCACGTGCTGATCCAAAGGCTTGTCGTCGTCACTAAGAATTAGCGTGGGAAGGTCCACACGCGCACAAAAGGACACCTTCGGTGAAGAGGAACGAGGATCTTGTGTGCCCTTCGGAGGCTCCTATCGAAGGGGCACAGCTCGAATGGCTAGTGAGCCCTCGGGAGTCAATTCCTCATGAAGGTCATTGAAGGCCACTTTGCGAGGTCCCTTCCTCAGGGCAAGTGCTTTCTTCTTTTTGTCCCCTTGCAGCGAGGGGTTTGCGTTTCTCCGCTTCCTCTGGCTGCCAGGGGCAGGTTCTCCACTAATATCAGCAGTCGGGGAGCCCTCTCCGCCTTGACCCGGTAAGGGCACGGTCACCTTCAATTTGTCCTTATAGGAAAGACCTCAAAACTAGAAAATCCAGTTGAGCCACCGGCCAAGCCCTTGGTCAGCGCATAGCTGGGCTTCGCCCTGGGTAAACTTCCCGAGCAGCAGCATGGCCTTAGCCTCCACTTCGACTACCGTTAGGTCTGCCCCAAAGCAAGCAGTGTAAGCAAATGACAGCCGAGGTGCATTTAGGAACATGATAAAAGATAATACCTGTGAAACCTCGAAAAACAGGATGAGGGCGGCAGAGCCCCTCCAACCCTTTATCACCGAATTTCGGGATGGTCCAGTCCCAGCTAAGGGGCCATACTCCGGATGCCATGAACTCTTCTACGAGATCGCGCGTAGATGCTTCGCGCACTTGGCGAAGGACTCAAGTGCCGACCTTTGAGAGGCCTTCAGCTGTACATCAGGGGTGAGGTTCCCCTTCACTTCTTCGCACTTGGACACAAGAAACTCTTCTCGGTCCACCTTGTGGTAGAACCACCACCACGTCTAGTGCTTAGGCCATTTATTTTTGTACACCACGATTGGCATGGCCAGGCCAGTGCGATAAGTAAAGTTCAAGCAGCCATAGTGGGCTTCCCTTTGCATGCTTCAAGAGAAGACCGGTTTCGGCTCGTGGTGAAGCCTTTGGGCTGCGGCGAAGGCCCTGGCTGATGCCTTCTACTTTCTATCTTCATTATCACATCAAACAGAGTGTCGGGAGCTACATCACATACTTTCGATGCTACGGCTCTACTCTCCACTCAATCTAGTCATCGAGTAGAGAGTCGAGGGCTACACCATATATTTTTGATGGTACAGGTATGTTCTTTCTTACTCTCTGATAAAGAAATCTTCTACTTAGCTAGAGATTTGGTGGGGGCTACATAGTAATACCATATTTTGTAAATACATGTTTTTTGCAAAAATTTATCTAGCTATGTATTGGCTACATTGGATAGAACCAATAGAAGCATGTGCTGGGTCGATGACGGACAACTACACCTCATAAGGCATAACTCCATCAGAGATTGTCAGACATCTCACGCCTAAAGGTGCGGACAAGGTTATGAAGTTCTAGTCGGTACCACGTATGTTCTCTATCAAGTTCATGTTTGCTTGCTGATTAAGTATGTAAGTCGGTAAAAGTTTGCAAAAACTATCATGTTATCTCTTTTTCTAGTTCTACACAAGCCTTTTCCTTACTCCTGTGGTACTCCAAGTGTTACTCAAGGGCCGATACATCTAATGACATGTCTAGTTGAGCTTTCACGTGCCAATGGGTATGTAGTCAGTCAGTTCTGAGGATGGTCATGGCATGTACTGATCAGTATTGCATCTACTTATGCTAACTCTATTTTATCGATAAGAAAATAGTAGGCAATTGCATGCTAGACAAGCTAAATAGTAGTACTATTACTGACATCCCCAAATCACAGGACAAATTTCAAAGGTTTCAAGTTGAGAACTACAGAAAATCAGCTAGAAGGACTACCCTCACTTTCATCATCAAGCAGACTAAGCGCTAAAGCATTGATGAAGATGGGGATCAGAGGCTTGATGCTTTGGATAATGTCTGATGCCTCCTCTGTATGGCACTCAAACCCATCCACCACCACCGATGTGCAAGGTTGCGGTTGTAGCCCTTGAGGAGACTAAGCATTGTCTCGGCACTAATGGAAGCTAACTGGTTCATGCGGTCGAGGGTCTGCTCCCTTAGCTTTTGAAGCACCGTGACCAAGAATTCCGTTTGGCAACCATGGCATCATGATCAGCTTGTGCCTTCTTCAAAGCACCCTTAAGTTCTTCCATCTCCTGATCCATCTTCTTGATAGCCTCAAGTTTGATCATTGAGTCAACTTCGAGGGATGGTAAAGAAAAGAAATAGTTCAACGTCAGTTGCTTAATGGTAGAATCATATACTAATGATCATAGTTAGACTAACTGTTGATGTTCTCTTAGCTAGCGGCAAGCAAGACATCCTTGTCCTCAAGGGCCTTCTAATAGCTCGAATGGTCGATCACCAAGTATTGTGCTTTGGTGACGTCTACATGGGTGCTCACAGTTGTAAGCATGCTAGTCCACACTTTGGTTGGCACCTTGATGGCCTTTTTAAAAAAAATGAATAAGCTAAGTTAGCACAGTTGATAGGCGAAGCATGGTTTACATAATGAATGCACAAATGCTGATTACCTTGATGCGAGCTTCTATCGCTGCCCAAGGATCACAGCCAGTGAAGATACAAGGGCCGTAGCTATGTTGAGCTTCGAGCTTGGTTCGGGTGCATCCGTGGAAGGTTGTTCCATTCTAGGGAGGTGGAAGTGGCACAACAGGATAAGTTGGAGCCAGTTGACCAGCTGAACCGCTTGCTATCTACTCCCCTGACTTCTCCAAACGTGATGACCAGCGATCAATAGGGTAAGGAATGGAAGGGAAGGCCACGAGTCAAGATAAGTATTCAGGATAAACCTTCTGGCCGGAATACTTGAAAGAACACCCAACTTCTTCCTCTTGGTTGTTATCTTCTTCTTCATCGCACCGGCAACTAGGATTAGATATGTCAAAGGGATGACTAGAGGGTCAGACAAAGCTAAGGCGGTCATTGCCTGCAAGAAATCCACTCACAATGACTTGTCATCATTCTGGACTTGTTGAGCAAATCTTTAGTAGAATGAACAGCGTAACGGGGACTCGAGATACCTCACTTGCCGAGTCGGCAGGTGTGACGGTGACTCAAGAAGGCGATCGAGGAGGAGTTCTGGCTACCTCCTGCAGAAAAGGCCACCCACATAGATCAGTCGTCAGTTGGAATGTACTCAATAACTAAAGCAACGACTAAGTAGTGATCACCTGAGGACTCGAGTTCAGTACCAGTTGTCTTCTTCTCCACGTGCGCTTTGGGCGTGGCTGGTCGGATGGTGAGGATAATCCCCTAGGTCGAGGAGACTCTTTGACCTCTTGATCGATCGGCGTCTTCCCCTGGCCTCGTTTCTTCTGCAATAGCACTGGTTGCGGGGCAAGGGCTTTTTTATCGCTGGCGCCAGAGGAGGAGGGATCCTCAAGAACACCTTGGGGATGTTGTCCTCTTGGTGCAAGACTGTAGCCTGAAATCAAAGAGACAAATCAGGTCGAACAAGTAACAATCAGTACTACTTTCTTGATCAGGAAAATTCTCACCAGTGGTTGAGGATTCATAAGAGAGTAGGGATGAATGGAGCATGGTTGCTGTCACGTCCCAAAATCTGTTATTGCGTGTTTAATATTAAACATGTGCCATTTGAGTCATATTCGAATTTGAATTTTCGATCGCCTGATTGTAATTTGAGCTGCAGTTATGTGATCAGATGCCCCTAAGGAATTAAATCGCGACAAAAAAAATTTTGGGATTTTTGGAGCACAAAAGCACCTCAATTTGCATTAATAAGTGAGCAGAAAGAAAACTGGAGAGAGAATTGAATTAGAAGCAAAATCGGACTTTTTCTCTAACTTGTGGGGCCCACATAAGGGAAATATCTCTCTCTCACTCAAAAGGGGGCAGCCCACCCTCTCTCTCTCTCCTCCCTCACTCCCCACATGCTCCTCTCTCTCTCTCCAACCAGCCACACCACAGAGGAGCCCCCGCTCTCAGTCTCCCACCTCTCTCTCTCTAGCTCTCCCTTTTCCCCTTGGTTCCCACCACTACAAGCGAAGCCGAGATGCGTATGTGGTACCCACGTAACCACACGCTCAAGAGCTACTCATCCGTCCAATTCGTTTTCGTTTTCCTGAAGGATTCGAGCCAGTTTTGATCGCTTTAGGTGTTCTAGGTTGAAACACTTGGAGCACCGGAGTTCTTCTTCGTCTCGAGCGTTTCGCTTCTTCCCAAAGGTCGCAAAGCGGGGCAAAATCATCCTTGGTGAGTCTCCTAGGCTTCCCATTGCATTAACTTGCATTTGGATGGTCGATTTGGGTTTTTGATCGCTTTTTGAGAAATCAAGCGTTCTTGAGGTTTGGAAGAAAAGAGAGGATTTTAGATGATATTTGATTTAGGAATTGAGTTTCTAGATGGTTAAGTGAGTTCTAGACTCTCTAAACTCTCCCAAACGTGTCCTCTTTGGGTTGGAGAAGATCGCAAATCAATTTGGCAAAGTTTTGCCCCAAATAGGGGAAGTTCTGGAAAGTTCGGAACCTCCAAACAATTTTCCAGAGGTTCTGCAATGCGGAGTATCCACGAAAATGTGCAGATAGTCCGAAAAAATGCGGAGGTTCTGCATAAAAATGCGGAGGGTCCGTAGTTACTATTCATTCGGCGCGTAGAGGCTTGTAAAATTCATAATTAATTCATCCAAACTCCAAACGTTGTGAGACCAGTTGCGTTAGCTTCGTATGAGTATGAACTACGTGTTAAAAGTGTTGGAACTCCATCAAATACTTTTGATAATTGATGAGTTAATTAAATGTGTTTCCACTTGTTTAAATCATCGATAATCAAACCATCTCCGAAAATTGTGAAACTACTTTGACAATTCATGTTTTGCGCATCTTATGGCATGCATTATTGCATTTCATCCATACTCATGGCATTGCACACGTTATTCTTTTTAGAGAACGCCTATCTGACGATCCCGACGAGTGAGGGCTGTCCGGAGGCACCCCACCTTTCTGATCCAAGGCAGCAAGGCAAGCAACTAACATATTTCACCTATGTCAATTGGAAGTCTCAATTGATGAATATGCTTATATATGTATGCATGTGTCGGGTACCCTTGGGTAGAATCTATGCTGATTGCATCTTTCTACCTTGGTCAATTGTTCAAGTAATTTCCTTGTAGCCTAGAGATGGTGTTATGTCTTGGTACAAGTACGATATACATGCTTAGCAATGCTTGGGTCTTTCGGTAGAAGTCGAACGACAGTGTTTTTCCGTTGTTCGCAGGTATAGGGATTACTATTGGTTACAAATACATGCTGATGGTGATGGTTGGTGAGTGGTGAGTATGAGATGAGATATAAGCGGTGTTAGGGGTGTTGTCTGCCTCGGAGGAAAGTCCTGAGGGCAGGTCGGGAGAGGAAACCCGAGCACCATAGACCGCTTGCATCGTTTAAGGTCGTCTGTCGGTACCGTTGGCTTTAGTACTTACCTTACTCACCACATGCCGATCTAATGGTAAGACGAGCCAAATACCTTCGCAACTGTGGCTTTGCGGGCATGAACATCGACGGTGTGAGCGGGCGGGCTTGTAAGCAGTACTAGTTTGCTTCGGGAGTAGTTCTAGTATCGCCGCGCCGAGTGATGCATGCCCCACACGGTTGGGGCTGGTTGGGAAAGGTTGTCACGAGTACCCCCTTGTGTGCACTTTAGCGGGTGGCACAAGCCGTATGGTCCTCGTGTCGTGTGGGTCCAGGAGTATCCCCCTGCAGGATACATAAACAGTTCAAACTTCCGCGCTCTCGATCATGAGCATGCTATTGTTTCATCCGTATCGATCATAGAGGTTCGTTGTGGATTTATGGTTCGGGTTTGTGGTGGTGGTATGGACATGGTGGCTATGTGGGAATGGTCAGAGTTGGTACTTGTTATACTTTTGATACACATATTGATTACAATTACTTATGTTCAGTTGGTGGTGCAAGGTAGTTTCATATATGTTAAGTTAGTTGCACACACATATGTCTAGGTAGTTACCGCTTTAATTCACTTAACCGCATGTTTAATCCTTGCTACTAGCTAATGCATGATCCTTGGAAGCGAGCTATGTATATATGCTCTATATTGTGTAAGACTTGTGAGTACCTTCGTACTCAGAGTACTGCCCTTAAGTTGATGCAGGTTCACAGGTTGGCGAGGAAGAGGCAGTGTTCAGCTACTTTGTGCCTGCCGATCAGGGTGGCAGGCAGGAGTAGCACACTCTACTCTGAACTCAGTGTTTTGGTATGGAGCCTAAGGGCATGTGGCTCTATATTCTTTTTTTGTATAGTTTTCTTCCGCTGTGTAGTGGTTGTTTCCTTTTGATGTAAATTGTGAAAACAACTACATGTTTAAAGACTTGTAATATAATATTTAATTACTTGCTATTTCTTAAGCTTTGTTGTAATGCTATATGTTGGTAAGGCATGTGTTCTGATCATGGGTACAAAACATGTGCCGGGACTACCGGAGCGGTATGATCGACTTAATGATTAATTAGAATACTGTTTGGATGGTTCCTCACAGTTGTGCCTCGTTAGCAAACAGTTTGCTCAATCAAGCAGTCGTAACCTGCCGGTACATGGCTTAAGAAGAAAGGAAGAGTCGCTCGAAAAAGCTCAACTGCAACAACAGAAGCGGCAAAATGCTAACTGAATCTTACATCTGGTGGTGTCCCGTGAGCTATCACCTTCTCTAGTATAGTTCCAGGTAAAGTGATCCCGCACTTTTAGAGGGCTCCACCTTCGACTGATGAAGTCTTTGGCCATATGCCACCCGGTCAAACCACTCTACCTAAGCTCATTGATCCTCTTGATGTAATAGGCAGTGTGGTTGAACTTGCGGTGCTTCTTCATCCAAAACTGATTAGGGTGGGGATAGAGGCCCATATAGACTAGTGGGGAGTTGACTGGGTTGGAATTGGAGACGTAAAACCAATATTTCTTCCAATCTTTCTACTAGGAGGTGGTTAGCATAACTGGGATGTAGGAATTTTTCCTCCTAGTCCGCAATTGGAAGCCACAACCTCCGACACATTTTTCGTTAGGATTCTTCTTCAAATAATAAAAGTACTGGAACAAATTCAAACTTAGCATGATATCGAGAAATGCTTCACACAGATGGACAAAAATGCTCAACATGCTGATCCAGTTGGGGTTCAAGTTGTGGAGCTTGATTTGGTAGCACTAGAGGATGGTAAGGAGGAACTTGGAAAGAGGAACATTGAAACCGCAGTTGAAGAAGGACTCAAACACGACATTCTCATGGTCAAACTTGTAGGAGGGAAATTTCTCACACGACGCTGGCCTCCAGTTGGCCAGCCCGCGAGAAGGAATAATCCTTCCGCTTCAAGTTCCTGGAGCCTCGACTCTTGCATCATCGAGGTCGACCAGGTGTCTGTCAAGATATTCATCTCATCCACTGGCTTGGGAGTAGTGTTGTTAGCCAGCCCAATGGGCTTCGATGGCATTTGTGGAGGAGCTGGAAGCTATGGAGCTTGGTTTCTACATCATGGTGCGAGCTAAAGGTGAACCACTCCCTTCACTGTGGCACCTTGTTCGATGCAAAAGGTGAAGTAACGACGTCATGCAACGTTTTAGGTTTCAGGGTTTTTTCTCTTTTAACTCTACTCAATGACGGGTGTCGATAAGTTGAGTCTCAAGCCATTTTTGAGCCTCGAGCGTTGACAATGGCGTGGCACTCGACTCAACTGCATTTCCACTTGATACTTGGAATGAGACCTTTCCTGGTCGATTCCTTCGATTACAGGCTTGATCCACCTTACTCGACCAAGCCTAAACTTGGTGGTACTTGAGTGGGCTCTTGTGGAAGCCCTCCCTACTAAGCAGAGTTTGGAGGTTACTATTGAATATCTAAATATAGGGTATGTGCGCATAAGCAACACACCCTATATGTACGGGGTACACCGTGCATCCACTTCAGATATTGCAGATTCGAATATGTGGGATCTGATATACTCGAAGATCACGAAGACCTATATTAGGAAGTATCCGACTAGAGTACGACTAGTATCCAGGTCAGATTCTATTGCATTGCCTTGGCCAACAAGATGGAGGACTCCCGATCGAATACAGTTAGAACTAAGGCAGAGCTTTGACTCCTATATAATGTGAGGTCCTTGACCCTAGGGGATCTCTGTACTCTCAACGCATACACAACTCGACGCAAGCGACATCAAGACCCTCGCGACTAGAGATACACGGCAACTTCAACCCTAGATTAGTCTAGACCTGATCTCTCCATTGTAATAGGTCTAGCCACATTTCTTGTACTCAAGAGAATCAATATACCACAATGTTCACATAGTACGTAGGGTACTACCTCAATCGGGGGCCCAAACCTGTATACATTGTGTGTCTCTTTCTTGCTCGATTCCTGATCTCGAAGGAACCCCAGTTTAATTACGGATACATTGACTGGAACTAATCTTCGACACCCCCCTTTTGGGCATCTTGATCCTTTTAGGAGGGCATGGCCACTGTGGATGAGGTTGCCGCCGATACAATGAGGCTATTGTGCATGCCCTGCATGAGGAGGTCCAGGCCCTAAATATCCCATCCCAGCATCTCGTTGACTGGGTATGGATGATAACTTCCACTACAGCATTCGTCAAGGCAGAAGATGATGAGGAGGGCTCTAATGATGACTGCGATGACTCTGACTCCAAGGAGGAAGACCATGAGGAAGACTCCAGCTACGATGATGACAGCAGTGCTAGTGACGTTGATGACTCCTACTCTATCGATGAAAGCGGTGCCACCAACATCACCATCAGCCACCCTGCCACCCTCGGCTGCCTG
The DNA here is from genome assembly GCF_958298935.1 of Phragmites australis. Taxonomy (NCBI): domain Eukaryota; kingdom Viridiplantae; phylum Streptophyta; class Magnoliopsida; order Poales; family Poaceae; genus Phragmites; species Phragmites australis. The sequence goes on along the minus strand of NC_084941.1, from coordinate 14,370,570 downwards.
GCGATGAAGAGGTGTAGGCTAGCGTTGGATTGTTGTTAGTGTGTAGATAATTATATATCTCGATCTGTGAAAAAAACTAGTGAGTCAAGAACTGAATCTTAACACTTCAACAAAATATACTTGCTATACAGCACCATCTGCAATGTTGTACAGCAATGCCTGCATTATGACTATTGCCAAAGGATTCACCCGTAAATTGTAAGGATAGATTAAAACCGACAGTTCCAAATAAAAACCATCTACTATTTAGGTTTCAAATTTTGGTTTTTTGAAGTTTTGCCTTTTTTAGGGGATTCACACCATTTATTCCAATAGTGTGTACATTATATGAATTTCATGAGAAAATATGCATGGTTTATTGGTATATGTTTAAATGTATCATATTGCATGACAAATTGATACACTAATTGTTGGGGTTCGTTATTAAGGACCCCTGCCGGCCTCTTGGCTTAATTGGCTCAGCCTCCCAAAGGTTGAGTCTGTCTCCGCCATCCGAAGCCCTGACCTTCTGGAGCCTGAGGCCTTCTGGAGCTCAGCCTCCTGAAGGCCTGTTCCCCGAGGCTTCGGCCTCTCGCTGCCTGGGCTGGCTTCCCGGAGGTTACTGGCTGAGTCATCAATCCTCATGAAAAATCTGCCGAAAGTGAAGAACCAGTCGTACTTTGCCTGCGAGTAAGTGACCGGCATTAAATGCCTAGGCTAGTGGACGCCACTTTGACACCCCAGCACGATGGTACCTATCCTGACACCCCTAGCGGTGCGGCGCCGTGCTGCAATTGACGACCGACTCACCCCCTTCAGGGGGCAGGCAACATGATAGTTACTACAGTGGATATTTATCTCCCAAGAAGGTTAGAAAGTAATTATCCGGGATAAGGCCCAGTGATTCGGTCAGATCCCAGATATTTGTACATTATGATAACTAGTACGACAAGCTACGCATGGCTCTATAAATAGAAGCCCTGGTCGCCTGGGCAAAGGAGAGGGCGAGACGGATAGAGAACACGCATCACAGCGAACGCTGTGATCCATTTTTTCTACCATAAATACATTTGTGGTATTCCTTGCTCTTAAACTTCATCTCCAAGCTTGAGTCGCCTAATTAGAAGAAACTCTCGCCATACTTGCTGGGGCAAAACGAACTCTTGCACCAACTGTGCGTCGTCCGTGGGGACTCAAACACTGAAGTGCTAAGAGAGGTAGGATGCCACCCAAGAAAAAGACCACCAAGGCTACATCGGCAGTAACCGACCCCCCAGTCACACCTTCACGGCAATCCAGCAGGCTATACGCGGCCGACACTGACAATGAGCCCCCAGCCAGGGGGAACGAGAACCTTACGGCCACCACCGAGCCAGCCATAACTACAGCTGCGGGCAACACCGAAGGGTTCTCTACCCCCCAGCAGCAGCAAGACGAGGCCCCCGCTGCGCCCAAGCGGCAATTACAATTGGCGGCACTCCTGGCGCAGATGGAGGAGCTACGGACGACCCTACGAGTCGAGCAGGAAGGTGCCCACACCTTCGCCGCCGCTCCTGAGACAGCCGGTGCATTTTTGACCCAAGCTCCACGAACAAGTGAGCCCCTCGGCACAACAGTCCCCAGATCCTTAGGGTCGGAGTCGTGAGGACCCCCTGTAGAACCACGACTCTCCCATGCAGGCCGACCTACAGGCGACGCCCTTCCCAGAGGGTTTTCGGACCCCAAATTGTCAAAATTTAAAGGCAATTCAGACTCCGACGAGTTCGCCCGATCCTACGCACTAGCCATAGAGGCCAGCGGGGACGGACCGGCCACCATGGCTAAATGCTTCCCCCTTTCCCTTGAAGGGGTGGCCATACGCTGGTTCTGAGCACTAGACCTCGGCACCATTCACACCTGGCCCCAACTCTGAGACCTCTTCCGCAACAACTTCCAGGGCACCTTCATCGAACCAGTAACCTCCGGCAGCCTGTTCACTACCAGGCAGGGGCCAGATGAAACCCTTCAGGACTACTTTCGAAGGTTCTCCCATACCAAAGCTCAGATTAGGGGCATATCGAACTTTTCGGTCATCGATGCTGCAACCCAAGGCCTGGCCAAAGGCCCCCTGTATGATCAACTAAACCGGCGCCCAATACGCATGGTAGAAATCCTCATGAGCAAGTTTGAGGAATATGCATGGGCAGAGGAGGAAAAGCTCGTCCGGAGGCTCACAAGCTGGCGAAGCTTCCCATGCTAGTACCAAGAGACCACACTCGCAGGCTGGATCATCACACGCCCCAGCTCCCCTCGACAAAAAGGAGCTTCGAGGAGGCCCTTACCACCGGGTCCCAAAGGGAGCGGCAACGGCAACACCAAAACAGCAGCAATATCAGCCCAATCCACGCGGCTCCAAACCAAAGCCACCCCAGAGGACGCGACCGAGGACGCTCCGGAAGCCTCCTGGAGCGAAGCCACGCCCCAAACCAGCGTTCCGAGGAAGAATCCTGGTGCACTCTACACGGTGACGGACGAGGTCACAATACCGATAACTGCCGAACCCTCACCACATTCCAAGAGGAGTACCTCGGGAAGCAGGTGACCCTCGCCTCCAACAGTGGGGCCCCACAAGGGGCAGTCCGAAGATCGCAGGTCATCGGGCAACCGACGGGTAGACCACCTAGCCCTGCAAAATCCTCCGCAGCTGGCCCTACCTTAACCACCCCAATTATCCCAAGAACCGCACGGTGATGAAGGAGCGTGGGGCAAACGGATCATCGTCGCCATTACCGGTGGAGGGAGCTCCGGAGGCACTTCAAAACGACAGCAGCGAGACTATGCCCGCGGGGTGCACCACATCGAAGCAACTAGCATCCACCGACAGGCCCCTAACTAGGCCGACGCCCCCGTAACATTCACCATCAACGACTCCAAAGGGGTAAAATTTCCCCACTCCGATACCCTGGTCCTCTCAGCCAATATTGCTGAAGTCGAGGTCCGAAGAATATTGATCAACGGAGGCAGCTCGGCGGACCTCCTATTCATGCATGCCTTCGACCAGCTCCGAGTTCCGCGAAGCCGGCTCTCACCAAGTAGTAGACCCCTCCAGGGATTCAATGGAGCCCCCATCAACGCCCTACGACAGATAGAACTCTTGGTCATCTTTGGTGAGGGCTCTGCATCACGATCCGAGGTTATCACCTTTGACGTCGTGGATGTACCATACGCCTACAATGCCATCCTAGGACGGGGGAGCCTGAACAAATTCGGAGCTGTACCCAATCACAATTACCTCTGCCTGAAAATACCCAGACCTCAGAGGCTAATAACCATCCACGGTGACCAAGACCTGGCTAGATGCATTGAGTATGGGCACCCTGCTCTGCTCCCCAGTCGCCATATCCACACTATGACATGGGAGGACTCGAAAGATCCTCCATCGGCGCACCCCGGGCACCGCAGCCATCCGAGGCCACAGCCAGAAGGGGATATAAACTAGTCCCCATACACCAAGACCAACCCGACTGGACCTTCCAAATAGGGGCAGACCTCGCCTCTGGGCAAGAAACCCAACTTCTGGCCGTCTTACGAAGTAACCTCGACATCTTCACATGGTCCTCACAGGACCTCCAAGCAGTTGACCGCAGCATCATCGAGCACTCGCTTCAGGTCGACCCGAAGGCAAGACCCGTATGCCAGAGGTTTCGCAAGCTCTACCCGGAGCGGGCAGAGGCCGCAAAAGAAGAAGTGCAGAAGCTGCTGAAAGCCGGTGTTATCAGAGAGGTTATCCACTCCGATTGGCTCTCCAACACCGTCCTAGTCAAAAAAACATAGCGAAAAATGACGTATGTGCATCGATTTCATGTCATTAAACAAAGTATGCCCCCAGGATGCGTACCCTCTCCCCCGCATCGAACAACTGGTGGATTCTACTACCGGCTGCGAAATGCTAAGCTTCCTCGACACCTACTCCGAATACCACCAGGTTTGGATGGCAACGGAGGATGAGAACAAGACCAGCTTTATTACCCCCTTCGGAGTATACTGCTACGTCCGGATGCCCTTTGGTCTTTGAAACGCTAGGGCCATGTTCTCCCGCCTTGTACATAAAGTGTTGCAACAGCAGTTGGGCCGCAACGTCGAGGCCTACGTAGACGATATCGTGGTAAAAAGCCAACTAGAAGCCACCCACATTGCCGACCTACAATAAACAATCAATAGCCTCCGAGCCGCTAGCGTACGGCTAAACCCAGAAAAATGCGTATTTGGCGCTAGAGGTGGAAAAATGCTAGGGTATCATGTCTCCTGAAGAGGCTTCAAGGCCAAACCAGGCAAGATTCATGCTATCACAGAAATGTCACCTCCCGCCAATCCTAAAGAAGTACAGCGCCTGGCCAGCCGCCTCGTAGCCCTTAGTCGCTTCTTCGCAAAATTCGCTGAGCACAACCTCCCTTTCTTTAAAATGCTAAGGGGCTCCGAGCCGTTTAGCCGGACACCGGACTGCCAGGCAGCAATCGAGGCCCTAAAAGCGCACCTTTCCCACCTCGAAACACTCGCGATGCCCCTCCCCAGTGAACGACTACTCCTGTACCTATCCATCTCTGCATCTGCCGTCAGCGCCGCCCTGGTACAAGAGGAAAAAAGTGGTGGTCGCCCTACTCAAAGGGTTGTATACTACGTCTCGGAAGCCTTAGCTAGGGCCAAGACATGTTACACTGAGCTCAAAAAAATAGCCTATGCCCTGCTGATGGCCTAGCATAAGCTCGGCACTACTTCCTTGCCTACGACATCACTGTCCCAACCTCGTACCCACTAGGCGACATGTTTCGCAACCGGGAGACGACGGGATGCATCGGCATGTGGGCAGTAGAGTTAGCCCCCTTCGTGGTAAGGTTTGTAGCCCGCACCACCGTAGAATCCAAAATCTTGGTAGACTTCATCGCCGAATGGACCCCGGCAACAACCGAACCCAACACTACACCCACCCAAGACATCTGGACCATCTACACCGACGGAGCATACTGCTCCACGGGCGCCAGAGCTGGCACGGTTCTCATCTCCCCCACAGGCCAGCAGGTTCAATACATCGCTCGCCTAGATTTCAAGATGACCAACAACACAGCCGAATATAAGGCCATCCTCCTAGGCCTCCGAAAGGCCCCAGCCTTAGGAGCAGCCAGAGTCATCATCCGAACCGATTCACAGATCGTTGCCGGTCACGCCAACAAGGACTTCCAAGTCCACCATCCAGACATGATAACATACCTTGAGGCCATTCGTAAAGCCGAGGCACACTTCCGCGGCGTATCAATACAAAGCATACCACGGGCGGACAACAATTAGGCAGACCGCCTTAGCAAAAGCTGCAGCCACGGGCAAAAACCCATCAATAGGCACCTTCCTTGAGACCCTGCACCAGCCGACCGCCAGAACCCTTGACGAGGCAGCCGTTGCCATCCTTTCTATCCAAACTGTGGACTGGAGGGCCCCCTCCTATCGTTCCTGAGAGGAACAACAGAACCGGATAACCCAATTGCACTCCGCCACATCCAACATCGCGTCAGGGGCTACCATCTCATAAATAACATCCTTTACAAGACAGGTGTCTGCACTCCCCTCATAATTCGATGCCGAGGTCGTCGAAGAACTGTCTAAAAGGCCCGGAGTCAACTGTGTGCCGTTGTCCACCGTGAGCTGTCGTGGAACGCTGAATAGGCGGATTATGTTCTTCCAGAAAAATTTCTGGACATTTTTTGATGTGATCGCAGTGAGGGGTTCGGCCTCGACCAATTTGGAAAAATATTCCAATGCAACCACTGCGTACTGGAGGTTTTCTTTGGCGCGCGGAATGGACCAATGAGGTCCATACCCCAACGAGCCAGGGGCCAGACAGGGATGATTGGTTGCAAAGGAGTTGGGGGTCGGTGGCTTCATCGTCCCATTCATTGGCATCCTTGGCAGGTGCGGACAAGTTCTTCCGCGTCGGACATGATTGTAAGCCAATGGAGCCCCTGGCGAACAAGAAGGAGCCAACCTCCTCAGGGAAATACACAAAGGCCTATGCGGCAATCATCTGGCGCCTGGCGCTCTAGCCGGTAAGGCACTTCGCCAGGGGCTCCATTGGCCTACGATCATGTCCGACGCGGAAGAACTTGTCCGCACCTGCCAAGGATGCCAATGAATGGGATGATGAAGCCACTGACCCCCAACTCCTTTGCAACCAACCGCCCCTGTCTGGCCCCTGGCTCGTTGGGGTATGGACCTCATTGGTCCATTCCGCGCACCAAAGAAAACCTCCAATACGCAGTGGTTGCATTGGAATATTTTTCCAAATTGGTCGAGGATGAACCCCTCACTGCGATCACATCAAAAAATGTCCAGAAATTTTTCTGGAAGAACATAATCCGCCTCTTCAGCGTTCCACGACAGCTCACGGTGGACAACGGCACACAGTTTGACTCCGGGCCTTTTAGACAGTTCTTCAACGACCTCGGCATCGAATTATGCTTCGCAGCAGTTTGACACCCTCAATCCAATAGAGCTGTCGAAAGAGCCAATGGCAACATCCTCTCTAGTCTAAATCGGCACCTTGTCGGCTTAGCTCGAGGCTTATGGGTTGACGAATTACCCAAGGTTTTATGGTCCCTCCGCACCACTGTCATGCGGGCCACTGGGTTTGCACCCTTCCGCCTCCTATATGGAGACGAAGCCATGACCCCCACCGAGGTGAAGGCCTGCTCACTCAGGGTACAACTCCCACAAACTGATGGAGAAAGGGAGCTCTCCCTCGACCTTACCGAAGGCACGCGGATCCACGCCATTTAGAACCTAGATCACTACATTAAGAAATCTAAGGCTTGGTACGATCCAAGGGTTGTGCCGTAAAACTTCAAACCTGGCGAACTAGTGCTTCGACGCGCCCTAGCCCCAGGAAAGCTACACAACAAATGGAAAGGCCCATACCTGGTCCTCAAGTCTAATAGACCCGGCTCCTACTGACTGGCCGATACAAATGGGACCTCCCTCCAACATAGTTGGAACGCAGAGACCCTCCGTAAGTATTATGTATAAAGAACCCCAACCTCAATACCAAAAAAATCTAGCATCTTGAAGGCTTAAGCCTCCGTGCTGGACGGGCATTCCGTCCTCCATCTTTAAGGTCTTGCCAACCTACGTGGCGGAGAGGCAAAGACTACTCCAACATCTTGAAGGCTTATGCTTCCAGGCTGCACAGGCATTCCGTCTGCAATCTTTAAGGTCTCGCCAACCTACATGGCGGATAGGCAAAGACCACTCCAGCATCTTGAAGGCTTAAGCCTCCGTACTGGACAGGCATTCCGTCCGCCATCTTTAAGGTCTAGCTAATCTACACGGCGGATAGGCAAAGACCGCTCCAGCATCTTGAAGACAAAAGTCTCCATGCTGGACAGGCATTCCGTCCATCATCATTTGGGCCTAGCAAACCTGAAATGTCGAATAGGTAAAGACCGCTACGGCATCTTGAAGGTAGTGCCTTCATACCGGACAGGCATAACACCTCCCGTCATTTCTAAGGCCAGGCCGCCCTAGGCATGGCGAGGGGATAAAAACCCCAACAAAACTGAGTCTGTCACCCGACCCTTCCGATGCCCCTCGAAGTCTCACACCCCGTGGCCGCCAGACAACCACAGGATGCGAAGAGGCTGGGACAAGGGGCACAGGCGAAATGTCGACGCGATCAATCATAAAAAAGGGAGAGGAAAAAGAACATACAAAAGTCTTTTTATACAGTTTACCGTTGTACATTGAATCTATGCCCAGCAAACTGGCTAGCCTACTACGCCCCCCTGTACCACTACGGGAAGATGAGGGTGCCCGACCGCCACGCCTCCTGGACACAGCACGGGACCTGGAGAGTCGTCCACGACAACTGCGCATGGGAGGCCGACGCGAGCCCCCTCCACCAAAGGGGTTGCTGCCCGAAACAGAGACTCGACCCCAGGAAGATGAAAGATCCGCTGGGAAGGGATACAAGTCGAAGGCCGAAAAGTCCAGCTCTTCCCCTTGCCCCACTGACGAGGCCTCTGTGGCCTGTGCCTCCTCCACCTTCACCTCACCCAAGATAGACTCGAGAATTTCCGAAGGTACCCTTTCGTCAGAGCCTCGGGGAAGGATGGAGCGCCATAAGAAGTGTGAGCTGGCAACCTCCCGGGGCATTCGTGCCACACACTAGTCATCTCTTGTGGTAAAGCATACATCCGGAGCGGACATCGGTTGATCCTCCAGTTCGACCTTAAACAAAACACTGGCACGCACCCGCGGGTCAACACGCCCATCGGAATCGCAAGGCATAACAAAGCGACTTCGCTGACGAACGAACTGAGTAGCTCCCGACGTACCAGATGCACTCGATCCCTCCGCGGAGGCACTATCCAAGGTACGGACGAGGCCTCCTTCGGCCTCGAGCCGCCGTACCTATACACGCAGAGTAGACTCCAGTTAAAACTCAAAGGCTCAAATATCCCAGAAACAACACAGGTAAAACATTGGAAGACAGGCGCGGTTTCCATCAAATAAAGGAAAGATTATATACATAAAGCAGAAGGAGGTGGTCAACATACTAGAACTCAGCCCCCCTCCCCGAGAAAAAAAAGAACACAAAGATAGCCGCGATAGAGCTACACCTCCGAGGCATCCATGCTTGGCTCCGGAGGGGCAACAACACTAGACAAAGCTCCCCCAGAGGGCCGCGAAGCACCCGTGGACTCCGAGTGAAGCACTAGGCCTCCCAACAAAGAACTCGGGCGAAGGCCCCCTGAGGCACCTGGAGTCCCCTAACCGGCCATAAAGTGCAACGTCATGCTCTGGCCATGCTTCGCCCATACACCACGATGGAATCTCTCCAAGGCTACGCCAATCTCCACTAGAGGTGCCTCTAGCTGGAAGGCCTCGACCACAGAGTCCGGCACCTGCCACTCCAATGCTTTGAAGGGACCAACCCCCGCCTGGTGCAGCAGGGTCAGCTGAAGTGCAGCAGCCACACAAGCACTGGACATAGGCCTCCGCGGCCCTAACCATAACCTTCGCGGTAGACCGAAGCCAGAAGAGCGGCGTAACCCATGCCTCCGAGTCAGAGGGCAATGGTGGCCACCAAGCCCCTAGGCCACTCAAGGCATCAGAGATAATCCAGGCCACCTCCGACGCTAGCGTTGTTAACTGCGGGCACTTCGAATGCAGTGCCCCTCTGATGCCCGAACCTCCTCCAACGTCACTCTCGGCGGACACACGAGCTGCGTTGGCCGCATCGGCGACCTCCTTCGCCTGCCGGAGGTCTTCGACAGCCTTCTACGCTCACGAAGCACCATCTCCTCATGAAAATGGCCCTCTGCGGACACCGCACGTTTTCAGGCCTCTTCCAAAGCCTGGCATCCACCACCTCCCAGCGCCCTCGTCAAAATTACTTGCTACAAAGCACCACAAAAAGATGGAAAAGACAGGATAAGCTACCCAGGACCCAACACCGAACCCAACGATCATAACTAATACTACCGACCAGAAGGGCCACCGCCGCCAATCATGCCTCTAGCTCCTCTAGGGGATGCTAGGCCAACGATCGTTCGACCTCCCCACTCCGAAGCAGAGAGGAGGCCATAGCGAAAGCCCTTAATGCTTCTGAGCGCAGCGTGAAGTCGTCCAGTGTCAGGATCCCGGGGCCAGGGCCCCCCTCAACCACTTCAAATGGACTCTTGCAGAGGGCATGGCGCCTCGAGTACTAGCCACCGCGAGTGGGCCACCAGCTGACACTGGGCCCTGCAGGAACAAAGCCATGTCCCCCAAGACGACCCTCGGAGACCCCTCCGGAGGAGTCCGCGATCTCCGCTGGGCCTTCGAGGCCTTGAGGGGTTGAGTCAATGTCACATCCACCTCAAAGGTCGCTACAAAAAATAAATACAAATTAAGATCCCAGTGCACAACCAAAAGGGTATGGTTAACAAAGCAAATCACACCTGGTTCCCCCAAACCTCTTACAAGAGGACCCGTAGTATCCTCAACATTCGAGTCAACAAGACCGAAGTCGAAGTCAACGGAGGCCATGCCTCGCCGTTGGCTCTATCTGTGACCCGCAATATCCGGGGGGGGGGGGCGGTCCTTCCCCCTGTCATCTCCGCCGCCCTAGCCCTCGCCTCCAGACTGATCACTCACACTCCCAACCCGCCTCAGGTGCTTCTTGTAAACTAGGGGTGCCTCCGACGACTCGGACATCGAACCAGTATGTGAGCCTCCGGATACTGAAGGCCGCCAGGCCTGGAGCGTCCTCGAACGAATGGGGGGCCTGCACGTGCTCGTTTTCTAGTAGCCCTAGGCTCTGGAGGATCCCGCCATGCCGGTGCCCCCACGCCAAGGTAAAAGCAAACACGATTGTACCGCTCCCAACTCCGTGTCAGGGCCACTCGCCGCTCCCACTCCGCAATAGTAGGGGGGGCCAGGATCACCTCCGTGACCTCCGCCGTGCGCTCTTGCAGGTGGTAGCTCTCTGAAAGAAAAAAGATGGCTCACAAACACAGATCGAAAACCCAACTACAAAGGGAACTCACCAGCGCTAACGGGTAGACCGGAATACACCTTCGGCCACTCTTCCGCACCTTGCTCAAAAATCCAATTCCAACCCGTTTGGAGGGGCCAGACACGCAACATGGTGAACTCCTCCACGACGTCACGCATGCTCATCTTCTTGGCCACCCTCCGGAGAAGGGCTAGCCGTGAGGCGAACTGGTCATCCGTAATCCCCGTCTTCGGCTCCGAAACATACGCGATATCCCGGTTCGTGGAGCAAAGGGGCGATGCAGGGCCGATGCTGTAGTAAAACCACCGCTGCAACCAGCTAGTATACCACTGGCCATTGATCGCCTTCGCCGGGAAGGCATCGTGATACTGCTGCCGTATCTGGAAGTTGATACTCCCGAAACTAAGGGGCCTCTTCATCCCCTCAACCTTGATCAACTTCAGTTGGTAGCTGGCATAGTGGAGGGCCACGAAGAAATCCGCCCTCCCTTCACACCCCTCTGCCCACATGGCCCACTCAAAGGTGCCCAGGTGGGAAAGGGCGTTGGCGCGGAGCTGCGGGAGCTCCACATAGAAGTGGCAGAGCACCTCTTCAAGCAACAGCACCGAAGGAAAACCTAGGCCCACCTCGAAGAAGGCTTCAAACACCACGACCTCATGGGCCAGGGGCTTTGGGACCTCCTCGCCCAGTGAAGGTTGAGCGACGGCTTGTCCCCTCCCTAACCATCCGGTCGAGCTCCTCGTCACCAATGACAAACGATCCCAGCGCGGTGGTTTGTCGGGAGTGGCTTTTGCTCGCACGCCAGAGCTCCACTCCCGGCGACGGCCCCACTAGCAACGGGGAAGCCGACGACACCTGAAGGTCCCCCACCGCGACTACTCCGGCCATCTCCCCCGCCACCTGAGTTTTGGCTTTACTCGGGGTACTCAGGTCAGCTATATGAACCGCAAGCGGGTGGCGAAAGGCGCTGAATTACGAAAGACAGGGGAGTAGAGATCAAGGAACAACTCACACAAGGCAAAAGGCGCCCAAGACAAAGGCAGATGAGAATGAGAAGTCGGCAAAAGGGTTGCTCTTGGCAATCCCCATCCTACTACAAATAGGGAGCAACTTGCCCCCTTCAGGCGGCAGGCGCATGCGCCGTCCTTTCACCTGCAAGGCCGAAATCATGGGGGAGCGAAACCGACTCCCTTGCCCCCCCAATGACAAGACGAAATGCGTCCCACACTCTTCCAGATAGGGCAGGACTACACCTCTCCCCAGGGCGCATTCAATGCCCCCTATCGCCAACGTCATCCAACATGCTGTTCCATCACCCGGGTCAAATCGTCCCAGGAAAGCCAAGCGATTCTCGAACCACGAGCCATCAACCACCAGCCAGGGACCACCAGGGGCCCTGCTCTGAAGGAACACGAGCCCGACCGCTCCGCTGGCTACCCCTGCAAGGGGCTACTGTTTGGGGTCAGTATTAAGGAACCCCGATAGCCCCTTGGCTTAATTAGCTCAGCCTCCCAAAGGCTGAGCCTGTCTCCACCTTCCGAAGCCTTAGCCTTCCGGATCCTGGCCTCCTGAATTTTCAGTCTCCAAGGCTTCAGCCTCCCCTTCCGTGGTCTCCCGAAGGTTCGGTCTCCGAGGCTTCAGCCTCCCGAAGCCTCCCCCTTCCGAAACCCTAGCCTTACGGAGCTTAGCCTCCTGCTACCCGGGCCAGCTTCCCGGAGGTTACTAGGTGACTCATCATGCCTCAGGAAAAATTTGTCAAAAGGGAAGATCGAGTCGTACTTTGCCTGCGAGGAAGTGACTGGCATTAAATGCCTAGGCTAGTGGACACCGCTCTGACACCCCAGCACGATGGTACCTATCCTGACACCCCTGGTGGAGCGGCGCCGTGCCGCAATTGGTGACCGGCGGGGGCAGGCACCACGATAGTTACTACAGTGGATATTTATCTCCCAAGAAGGATAGAATGTAGTTATCCGGGATAAGGCCCAGTGATTCGGTCATATCCAAGATATTTGTACATTATGATATTTTGTACGCCAAGCTATGGATGTCCCTATAAATAGGAGCCCTGGTTGCCTGGGCAAAGGAGAGGGCGAGACGGACACAGAACACATCACAGCAAGCGCTGTGATACTCCGCCCAGATCGATCCATTTTTTCTACCATCAATACATTCATGGTGTTCCTTTCTCTTAAACTTCGTCTCCAAGCTTGAGTCTCCTTCTTAAAAAAACTCTCACCGTACTTGCTGGGGCAAGACGAACTCTTGCACCAATATTTCTTTTCCAAGAAATGTCCTTTCTATTTATTTATGATGCTACTGTATTGTGATAATGAAGCTCTCATGTATCTTTATTTGTGAGGTCTACAATAACCTGAAGCCTTATGGTTCTTGCCGTTGATGATTGAGAAAGTAAATTATCGGCAATGTGGACCACAACCATTTGCTTTGACAAAATGACTTCCTTGTGATGACTTCCTTGGACACCCAAATGGGTTGGTTCCACCTCAGGTCCATTCTCCCAACCATATGTGTAACCACTTTGCCATTGTCCTTCTTGAGCATGTAGTTGTTGTTATTAGTCTTGATCTTGTAGTTGGGCTTGGTGTAGAGGTTGGAGGTTTTGTTGGAGAGATTCATCTTATTCTTGTTCTCCTTGGTCTCCTTCTTAACTGCTTATATTGGAAGGACTTATGGCCTTCTTGATAAGCATGTCACGGTTGGCCCTCTGCAAGCTTCTTTACCGTGGTATCACTGTTATAAAGAGAAGGTTGGACATGTCACTTGCCCTTTAATCGTTCCAAGTCCTTTTGAGCTTCTCCACTTCTTGCTTGAGTTCATCATTTTCTTGTGCAATGAGATCATTAGATGATTCTACAAAAACATTCTCAACACATGTCTCGTTGCAAAGGGGTGATCTAGAAAAAATCGATTAAATAATCACAAGAAGTGAAAGCATCTACCTTAGGATTGAAATTAAAGAGAGAGGTAGATTGCTTCGAACGGACATTAGGTTGCGATTCAATGCACTCGAATTTTGTCTTAAGCTCTTCATGCTTCTTGTTTAGCAATTTGAATTTGCTCAATTATTGCTTATACTTAGACATAAAAGATAGCATGAATATCATTAAGGGAATTGAATTTCTTAAGTTCTTTAGATTTTAATAAGGCCCTTTGTTGCTTATTGATCAATTCAACAAATTCTTCTTCAGAGGGTGAATCCTCATCAAACTCATCATCACATACATCGCTTTCTATACCTTTGACCATAAGGACTTGTATGATTATGACCTTGAGGAAGAGCTTCTCTAGGAGGAGTGGATGGTAAAGCTCTCATCACTTGATCTTAAATCTTCATCATCACTCCCCCATCGTCCTATGCTTGCAAATGCTTTGCCCCTTCCCCTTGTCTCCCACTTGTTCTTGATCTTCTTCTCATTCTTGGTATGATCAATTGTGTTGACCAAGTCTTTTATATAGATTCCATGATCAATTTTGGCATTAATCCTCTTGATGTTCTTCTCCACCTGTGAGATGAGCCTAGCGACCTTGGGATTAATCTCTTCATCACTTGAGGTTCTTTGCTCATCTTCTTCATAGCTCTTTTCATCTTCATCACCATCATCTTCACTTGAGCTTGACTCTTGCCCTTATCTCCTAATTTTTGCCTTTGTCATGTCCCAAAACTGATAAGCCGTAATTAAGCATCGCTTAACCATTATCGCATGTGTTATCACCTGTGTTGTTACGTAATTGTCCAACAAGTTTAGTTTGAAGGTGTTTCAAACACCCTAGAGATGGTTTAGAGCTCCTTAGAAAAGCCCTAGATCCTTTGGAGAAGAAAGGGAAGGGAAAGCAGGAATACTTAGAAAGATTCAGCATAGAACCCCTCTCGCGGTCTGACCGCCAGGTGGCAGCCACGTGGACTTGCCACGTGTTCTTGTTGCGGTCTGACCGGCACCCTACGTGGTCCGACTGCCAGCACACAAAGGCTCGACTTAAGGTGGTCGATTGCCTCTCTCACTCTCTCACTCTCTCATTTGCTCTTTCTCTCTCTTACTCTCTCCACCCAACACTAGAAGGGAGAGGGATTCCTTTGTCATCGTGTTCGAGGGCCAGAGATTGGAGGAGGGGACTCACACAAGCTCCTGAAGAACTTCCCCAAGCGTCTCCCCCTCTTCTCCTTGCTGGAGACCAGTTGTTCACCTCAAATCGAAGCCTTCCTTAAGCAAACCCATCTTCTAGAAAGTTTCAATGCACTAAGGTGAGGTTCCCCCTACCATTTTTCTGTTATTTTCGAGCTTGATTTGACCCCCTGTGTCGTTTAGGTCCATAACTCAACCTAGCCTAGGTCCAATCCATGGGACATTTTGAGTTTAGTTCGGTGAAGGTAGTCCAAGCCACTTTAGAAACACTCCACTAGTCCCTTAGAGTATTTAGGTACCCTTCGTGATCGAAAGTCCCGCTGGAGCTCTCGCCCACAACCCCACAAGAGTGCTGCCAGCAAGTCCTGGCGGTCTGACCGCCGCTAGGTTCGGTCTGACCGCCAGTTGGACCGGAAGGTCCGAAGTGAGGTCTCTATACAGGGATTAGACCGCCGCTAGGGTCGGTCTGACCATTGGTGGGTGGTCTGACCGCCAGATCAATGTCGGTTCGACAGGAAGCCCCCAAAACTCTCTGCTGGTTGCCAGTCTGACTGCCACCCCAGTGCCGGTCATCGCCAACCGCTGAAGGCTTGGTGTACTTTAAGTTGGCTTATCCAGGATTTCACTCTTTGAAGCCCTAGTCCGTTAGCGGTCTTTTGCGAATGTTCTCGAGTGTGGGCACTCCACTAGTACTTGAGTGTGCATTTTATGCATCCTTTTTGCATTGTTTATTTATTTATGCATTGCACCCGTGTTTCTTTTAGAGAGCGTTGATCCGACAGTTCAAGCAAGCGAGGGTGACACTGAGGCACTCCACATCTGTGAATTCTGTGCGGGTAGTATCAGGCAGCCGACAGAGCAGCAAAGCAAGTATCTAAGCATATTGAACCCTTGTGTTCAATTGAACAAAGTCAAAATTTGATAAATTATGCTTATGTATATTTGCATGAGTAGCGAGTCGATGTTGGGCAAAAATAGGTAGAACCTACGTTGTATTGCATATCCTCTACCTTGAATTGTTGATTATCCTCATCCTTGTCACCTCAATAATATTGTTGATGTCTAGCCTAAGAGTTGTTCGATATGCTTAGCAACGCATAGGTCCTTGGTAGTAGTTGAGCGATGGTGATGCTGTTATTTGCAAGCTTAGGGCTTACTTAATGTTTCACACTATTGATTATATTTTTGGGATGGTTGAGATGTGCGAATGAGATGAGATGTGGGCAGCGTTAGGGTTATCATCTACCCTGGAGGAGGTTCCCGGGGTAGTTCAGGGAGGGAGCCTGGATATCATAGACCGCCTTGCATTGGTTAAGCACCGACCATTGGCCGCCCTTGGCTGTAGCACTTACCATACTCACCACATGGTGATCTAATTGTAAGGTAAGTCGAATATCGACAGTGTGAGCTGGCGGGCTTGTAGAGGTATCTAGTTTGCTCCAGGAGTAGTTCTGAATACCTCCGTGCCGAGCAATGCATGTATCAAATGGTTGGGCTTATTGGGAATGGTTGTCACGAGTACCCCCTCGTATGGACCTGTGTGGTCATGCAAGCCAAATCGTCCTCATGTTGTGTGGATAAAGGAATATCCCCCTGCAGGGTGTAAAAACAATTCGAATTGCCATGCTCTCAGTCAAGAGCATGTCTTTTGTCCATGTGCACCATCGTAAAGTCACGAGTTATGGTTTGTGGTTGGATATGTTGGTCATGGGGAAGATGGTTCGTGTTACATACATGTTCATGATGGTTCCAGTTACATTTATGTGCAGTTGGTCATTTCAGGGTATAATGGTTTATTGTTAGTTAAGTTTAGCTACTCACACATATGTCTAGGTTGCTTATGTATAGGTATGTACTTAACCTTGAGGTCTTTTTCTTACTAATAGCTCAATGCATAATCCTTGGAGTCAAGCTATTTATATGTTCTCTATATGGATTATGTCTTGCGAGTACCTTCGTACTCAGTTGCTCTACAGGTTTTGCAGGTGAGGAGGAAGCGGTGTTTGGCAATTGCACGCCTGCCAAGGGTGGTGGCAGGCATCGAGTAGTGCATCCTACTCAGTTGGCGTACTTTTGTGTAGGAGCCTAAGGGCACATGGCTCCAACCTCCTTTTGCCGTTTACAGCATTAGCTTCTACTGCATAGTTTCTTTTGTTGGTTAGGAGTTGAGCAGGTTTTAGTCTCCTCCTAGCTCTCTTTTTCTATAAATTGTAATAACTTGGTAGTGCTTAGGAACTTGTAATATAATGTTAATTACTTGCTTTTTCTTAAGCTGTGTTGTGATGATATATGTTGTAAAGGCATGTGTTACGATCTTGGGCACAAAGCATGTGCCGGGACTAACGGGATGATACTCTGGTTAGTTATTGAGATTGTGATTATGAATAATGATCCTGCAGATGATTAATTAGAATATTATTTGGATGGTTCCCCCATAGCGTCATATCAGAGCCTAGTTTAAATTAGGTAGCATAAACAGTCCTAAGAGTGTTTAGTAAAGTGTGTCAACTTCACTAAGAAACCCACTAAAGTTACTTTTGTGCCTCTTCATGTTAATATGTATGAACTTGCTATGTTTATGCCTCTAAGTGTAAAGCCACGCCTCCCGAAGCCTCCATCTCCCAAAGCCATGCCTTCCGAAGCCTCCATCTCCTAAAGCTATACCTCCCGAAGCCTCCATCTCCCGGAACCGTGGCTCCCTGAAGCCCCTGTCTTCGGGGCTCGGGCAGGCTACCCAAAGGCTACGGGGTGATTCATTAAGCCTCAAGAAACATCTTCTAGAAGGGGAATATCGGTTATCCTTTGCTGCAAGGAAGTGACTGGCATTAAGTACCTAGGCTAGTGGACGCTGTCCTAACACCCCAGTACAATGGAGGTTATCTTGACATCCCTAGCAGCGTGGTGCCGGGCCACAATTGGCGACTGGCTCACCTCTCAGGGTGTAGACACTACAATAGTTACCATGGTAGATATTTATCTTTTATGTAGGATAAAAGTAAGTTATCCAGGATAAGGCCATGTAACTCGGTCGAGTCTTAGATATTCGCACATAGCGATAACATGTATGCTAAACTACGTACAACCCTATAAATAGGAGGCCATGGTCGTCAGGGAGAGAAGAGGGCAACACACAAGAGACAGAGGTGCACAAACACAAAGTCATGCTGTGATACTCCCCCTAGACCGATCCATTTGTGTACTATCAATACATTTGCAGTGTTCCTTCATCTCAAACTTCGTCTCCAAGCTTGAGTCTCCTCCTTAGAAGAAACTCTCGTCGTACTTACTGGGGCAAGACGATTTTTTGCTCCAACAGCGCACCATCCATGGGCATTTGAACACAAAAGTGCTAAGAGGGGTAGGATGCCACCCAAGAAGAAGATCACAAAGATCGCAGTGGTGGCGGCTGACCCCCGATCACGCTAGTGAGACAGTCCAGGTGACTAAACACAGGTCGCGTCAATGACGACCCCCCAACCAGGGGAACGAGGGCCTTACGGCCACTACCGACCCAGCCATGACCATAGCTGTTGCCGGCACTGAAGGGCTCTCCACCCCAGAGACCCAGTAGTAATAGCAGCAGCAAGGCAAGGCCTCCACTGTGCCCCTAGGGGCTGCGCCTGGCGCCACCACTGAAAACACAATTCCACCCGAGCGTTAATCACGCTTGGCGGCACTCCTGACCCATATGGAGGAACCGCAAATGGCCCTACGGGTCGAGCAGCAAGCTACCAGCACAACAACCACTGCCCCCATGTCGACCAACGCTATTCTGACCTGAGCTCTACAGGCCAATGAACTCGTCGACACCAGGACCCTGCACATTTGGCCTCTAGAGCCTCAGAGCTGGAGTCGCGAGGATCCCCTGCAAGACTACGACTCTCCCATGCAGGCCGACCTGCAAGCTACACCCATCTCGGAGGGCTTTTGGACCCCGAAGCTACCTAAGTTCAAGGGCGATTCAGACCCTAATGAGTTCGTCTGTTCCTATGCCCTCGCCATAGAGGCCAGTGGGGGCTGACCGGCCACCATGGCTAAATGCTTCCCTCTCGCCTTGAAAGGGGTGGCCATATGTTAGTTTTGGGCACTCGACCCTGGCGCCATTCACGCCTGGTCCCAACTCAAAGACCTCTTCCGCAGCAACTTCCAGGGCACCTTGGTCGAGCTAGTAACCTCCGGAAGCCTATTCACTATCAGGTAGGAGCTGGATGAAACCCTTCAGAATTACTTCCGAAGGTTCTCCTAGACCAAGGCCTAGATTAGGGAAATATCAAACTCTTCGGTCATCGATGCTGCAACCCAGGGTCTGGCAGAAGGCCCCCTATATGATCGGTTGAATTGGTGTCCAATACGCACGGTGGAAGTCCTCATGAGCAAGTTCGAGGAATATGCATGGGCAGAGGAGGAATAACTCCGCCGAAGGCGCTCGTGAGCTACCGAGACTTCTCGTGTGAACCCCAACAAGTCACACTCGTAGGCAGGATCATCCCATACCCCCCTCTCCCCCAGCAAGAGGGGCCTCGAGGAGGCTCATACCTCCGAGCCCCAAAGGGGGCGGTAGCGACAACATCGAAACATCAACAATATTAGCTCAGGCCACGGGACTGCAAACCAAAAACCACCCTAGGGGACACGGTTGGGGATGCCCCGGAGGCCTCCCAGAGTGAAGCCGCACTTCGAACCGGTGTTCTGAGGAGGAATCCTAGTGCACTCTACACGGTGCGGGACGAGGACATAACACCGACAACTATCGGACCCTCACCACCTTCCGAGAAGAGTACCTCGGGAGGTAGGCAGCCTTCGCCTCGACTGAGGAGGCCACCAAGGAGCGGTCCGAAGATCGCAGGACACGGGCAGCTGGCAGGTTGATCATTTGGCTTTGCAGAACCCTCCGCAGCTGGCCCTACCTTCTCTGCCTCGATCATCCGCAGAGCGGTACAACGACGAAGGGGCACGGGGCAAACAGATGGTCCTCGCTATAACCAATAGAGGGAGCTCCGATTGCACTTCGAAACAGCAGCAGCGAGAATACACACGCGGGGTACATTACATCGGAGCAACCAGCATCCATCGGCAGGCCCACGAATGGGCCGATGCCCCCATGACATTCACCATCAACGATTCTGAGGGGGTGATCTCAACCCACATCTCAGCCAACATCGCCAAAGTCGAGGTCCAGAGAATACTAGTTGATGGAGGTAGCTTGACGGACCTCCTATTCATACATGCCTTCGACTAGCCCTCAATCCCACGAAGCCGACTCTCACCAGGCCACAGACCCCTCCAGGGATTCAACGGATCCCTCCTCAACACCATAGGCCAAATAGAACTCCCGATCATCTTCGGCGAGAGCTTCACAGCATGGACCGAAGTAATCACCTTTGACGTTGGGGACATACCTTACGCCTACAACACCATTCTGGGATGAGGAACTCTGAACAGATTTGGAGTTGTACCCCATCACAATTACCTCTACTTGAAGATGCCGGGACCCCAGGGGGTGATAACCATCCATGGCAACCAAGACCTAGCTAGGCGCATCAAGTACGGGCACCCTGCTATGCTCCCTGGCCACCACATCCATGCCGTGACCAAGGATGGCTCCGAGGACCCTCCATCGGCGCATCCCAGACACCGCTTCCCTCCTATGCCACAACCGGTGGGGGACATAAAGCGTGTCCCCATATACAAGACCAACCCTACCGGACCATCCAAATAGGGGCAGACCTCACCTTCTACTAGGAAACCTAGCTTCTGGCCGTCCTATAGGGTAACCTCGACACCTTCGCATGGTCCCCGTAGGACCTCTCGGGAGTTGACCACTGCATTATCGAACACTCTCTTCAGGTCAACTTGAAGGCCAGGCCGGTACGCCAAAGGCTTCGCAAGCTCTACCAGAGCGAGCAGAAGCTGCAAAAGAGGAGGTCCGGAAGCTACTAAAGGCTGATGTTATCCAAGAGGTCATCCACTCCGATTGGCTCTCCATAACCATCGTGGTCAAGAAACACAACGGAAAGTCGTTGTTGGGGGAAAATAAGCCAGCCTGAGGATAATGGTTGAAGATTACTATCCAGGTCCCTCTGGAGCCTTGATGTCCGGACCCTCAGCTAAAGGCTCAACCTCCGAAGTCATCAGGTCCCCTGGCCTTCCCTTGGCTTAACCGGTCCGGCTTCTCGAAGGCTCAACCCCCCAAAACCCGACCTCCCGAAGCCTAGCCCCCCGAGACCTTAGCCTCCCGAAACCTTGGTCCCCCGAAGCCTCGGCCTCCTGAAGCCCTAGCCTTCCGGAGTCCTACCTCGTGAAGCCTTCACCTCCCGAAGCCATGCATCCCAATGCCCCATTCTCCAGCTGCTCGGGCCGACTTCCCAGAGGCTACAAGATGAGTAAGCAGGCCTTAGGAAAGATCTGCCAGAAGGGGAGCACCGGTCATGCTTTCCCTGCAAGGAAGAGACCGGCATTAAACGCCTAGGCTGGTAGACTCCACTCTAACAATACGGCGTAATGGAGGCTATCCTGACACCCCTGGTAGAATGGCGCTGGACCACAATTGGTGACCAGCTCGCCGCACTTCAAGGGGCAGGCACCACGATAGTTACCACAGTGGATATTTATCTCCTCGATAGGGTAGAAAGTAGTTATCCGGGATAAGGCCCAGTAATTCAGTGAGATCCCAGATATTTGTATATCATGATAACTTGTACGCCAAGCTACGCATGGCCCTATAAATAGGAGCCCTGATCGCCTGGGCAAAAGGAGACACGAGCTAGACACCAAAAAAGACACAGAGGTGATAACACACCAAGTCACGCTGTGATAGTCCTCCCAGATCGATTCATTTTTTCTACCATCAATACATTCATGGTATTCCTTCCTCTTAAAGTTTGTCTCCAAGCTTGAGTCTCCTACTTAGAAGAAACTCTCGCCATACTTGCTGGGGCAAGACAAACTCTTGCGCCAACAGCACGCCGTCCGTGGGGACTCGAACGTAGAAGTGCTAAGAGAGGTAGGAATCCACCAGGAAAACCACCCAAGGGCTAGCCAAAACCGCCATATCCATCGTTGCAAGCGTGCAACCATATGCATTGTATGCTTGCTCCAGCACTGCTGCCGTCTGGGACGGTGTTCCTCCGACCTTGGCCGATCTAGAACCCTGGGTCGGTACAGGAACTCTAGACAACGCAGAGGCCTTCCAGCCTCTGCACGACAAAGACCTTGCCGCCTCAGTAGAGGACGCGGTCGAAGCCACAGCCAAGCAGGCTGCCTTCCAATGGTTCTGGGCGGTCCAACCCAGGAGTGTTCCCGCTTGGGCTTGGTCCCAAAGTATCCCCTTAGACCACACCTGGTATACCTCGAGCGAGTTGACATCTTCAGAAAGTCTGTCCACCCAGCGCCCTCCTTGGGCCCCTCGGGCGAAAGAGGGTTCCAAGGAGATGGTAGGCTCCGGGTGTGTGGACCCTGCTAGCGCCTCCGATGCCGCCCTTGCAACGCCAACCGCGCGCAGGGAACCCCAAGCCCACCTCGTCTGGAGAGGCATAGTCAGAACCACTTCGGCTCTAAAAGCCAACTCACCGGGTAGCCTCGATGGTCGCCCAAAGGGGAAGGAGAACTTAGGGAAACCACAGGCTCTAGGACACACCGCTTTCGGCAGCGACCCCAATGACGACTCCAAGCTCCAGTGCGCCCGGAGGAACACGAGTGCATCTTGCACAGACCAGGACGTGGCCACAACACCAACAACTGTTGCACTCTCATGACCTTCCAGGAGGAATACCTCAAAAGGAAAGCAGAATACCTGGCTGCAGAAGGTGTCGGCGAACCACTGGCCAAGTTCGGAGGCCTGGGGCAAACTCCCGGACAAATCCCCAGCCCCTGAACCCTACATCGTCACTAACAACCCTACTACTAACAGTACCATATCCAGCAACGAGAACTGAGTCGGGGACACGCCATCGCTAGGCTCCGGATGGAGTACCTCCAGAGCCAGGTAGCGGCTAAGGGCCAAGGGGGTCGCAGACCACTTCTCCTAGCTAGCCCTCGGCTTCACCTCCGACACGCCATTGCCAGGCTCCGGATGGAGTACCTCTGGAGCCAGGCAGTGGTTAAGGGGCGAGGTGGTCAAGGACCACCTCTCCCGACCATCCTTCGACTACGCCTCCAACGTGTCATCGCTAGGTTCCGAATGGATTACCTCCAGGGCCAGGCAACGGCTAAGGGCTGAGGGGTCAAGAACCACCTCTCTCGGCCTAGTCACAGGCTTCAAGGCCTCCAAGCCTCACAATAGAGGCCTTATTCCTACAAAGGTACGTCCACTGTTAACTATCAGTAGTTTACCTAGTGATCCGTCTGTTATACAGCAAGGTTAGAGTATGTTGGAGGCCTCCAACCGTATTATTAGAAGTCTTTTGTAATAGATAGCCGCTAGGTAGAGGCGGTAGAACTTAAGTTACATCCTCATTTAGCATGTATAGTTATATAACCTAGCTATGTTTTATACTACAATCAGCTTCTTATTGCCAACAGTAGACTGCAGAACTTAACTAGTATAACCATGCAAAATCAATACACTCCTGCTGATGCATTGTGCCTAGGTCGCCTAGGGAGCGGGTCCTCTCAGGTTTCCTGGAAGGCATTGTGCGGTCTCAGAAGTGTAGTTGCCACGTATCAAGAGATTTCCTTGATAGACCGTGTTGTGGCACCACCCGTAGGACATCTTCAGGTGGCGTGACAAGCCCACGTACCGCGGATGTAGCATACCTAGGTCACCTGGAAGGCAAGACTGCCTAGATTTCCTGGAAGGCATTGCGTAGTCTCGGTAGACAGTTAGACCCACACACTGTGGGTGCCGCTTATGCCTAGGTCACCTGGAAGGCAGATTATGCCCATGGTGCCCTAGAAGGCATTTGCATAGCCTCGGGTGTCGAAGCCATACCCCAGGGGATGTCCCTAGTGACAGAGATGCGGTGCTTTGAGGAATGCTGTCGCAAGGAATCCTCATTGCACGACATGCCTACACACCGCGGGCATAGCATGCCTAGGTCACCTGGAAGGTAGGAGTGCCTAGGTTTCTTGGAAGATATTGTGCAGCCTCGATAGTGTTTAGATGCCGGTTATCAAGAGACTTCCTTGGTAATGTAGTTGCATCGCCACCGGAGGAATTCTCCGGAGGCGTGACAAGCCCATGCACCAATAAGCATTGCTTGCCTAAACCCAAGGTCACTTCAAAAGGTTTGCCGGAGGGTAGGCTTTGCTTTGGTTGGCAGTGGAGCCCACACACCGCAGGCGTAGCATGCCTAGGTCACCTGGAAGGCAAGTCTGTCTAGAAAGGTTCCAAAAGGACCTAACAGGAAGAGTACCTCGGCATCTTGAGGGCAAATGCCTCTGTGCTGGAGGGGTACGAAACCCGCTAGCCTCCAAAGGGCAGAACACACAGATCAAAGAGGTATAAAAATCCCCCTCCCTACAGGGAAAGGTATGACCCGCGTGACTCAAACACTTATGGTAAAAGGTAAAATCATTACCTACCATTTCCTTTAAAAGACATATTTCATACGTCATTTTATGAGTGTTATACTGACATTTAATAAAAGCCCACGCTGCATGGGAAACATAGTGGAACCCTCGACTATCCATTGCAGAGGCCGCAAATTCATTAAAGCAGCTAAGGGCCGAGGGGGTCGCGGACCACCTCTCCCATCTAGCCTTCGGCTTTGCCTCCAACAACGCTGTCGCCATGCTTTAAACATATCGCCTCTGAAGCCAGGCAGTGACTAAGGAACCCGAGGGGTCAAGGGCGCCTCCGAAGCTTGTCTCTGAGGGATCCAAATGGACTTCGTTGAGTTGGAGATTTGGAACAAATTGGGAAGAAGGCCCTACCAGTGCCGAGCCTGAGGAGTACGCAAAAACCGAGAACGACGAGGTCGCCACTGCTTCACCCATCTCTCCTTAGTTACCCTACGTATCTATCACCACCAGATTCCTGAGGCCACCTCTCCCCGAGAAGGAACGAAACTGGCGATGATCTATGCGAAGGCTCGGTACCTCGGTCATCCGAAAAACTAGCCATCGCCTACGAATGGGACGAAGAAGCATGGCTCGAAGGCACGGAGGCACACACACATACGGTCACTCGTTCGAAAGATCCCCTTGCACTCCGATACAGAAGGAGACACGACCATCCCCGAAGGTCCATATTATATTATTAAACATCTAGTACATCTAGAGGACACATACAAAAGCGATAGTACAAAAATTTCTAGGAAGAAGATAGACCCCGACAGAGCAAAACTGGGTGAGAAAGAGTACAAGGTAACTAAGTCAAGCCATGAGCCCACAGCAAGGCCATGGTCGACCGTGAGACTTGGATTCCTCATGACTTCGCCAAGTACTCCCTCCAGGAGACCGCCTTCACCTCCTACAGGTCCCGGCAGGGGCCACGCATGGGACGGCGTATGCGCCTCATTTGCTGCAGTGGCGACCTCGTCAAAGGACACATACAAAAGTCGATACAGTAGCTGCCTCCCGAGCTGTCAAAGGACAAAGAAGAGTCTGACGAGGTCACCGGCATCGTCTTCTCCCTCTCCTTCCTGGCCTCCTCCTTCTCCTTCGCCTCAAAAGACGCCTGCTCGCTCTCCCCCTACAAGAGAGCCCAGTCGATATGCTCATCATCATCGGAGATATCGATGATCTCTACGGGCATGGCCTCCCAAGCCAAGGGTCGGGCCAGAGCGGCAGGCAGCCGCCTCCCCTACAGAATGAAAGTGGTGTGGCCACCGGCGCCTCTGCCGACGACCGAAATGGTCCGGCTCCCGAAGAAGCCTTCGAGATCATCGACATCTCCGAAGAGGGTAAAAAGGAAGACAACGCGATACTCAAGACAAGGTTAACTACTCACTCGTAGGGCTTTGGAGAATCTAGCCGGCTGACCCCAGCTTTATAACCGGGCCAAGCAGCCATGTAAGCCCGGAAGATTAAGCGGAACCAACACCGCGGCCTCCCCTATTGAATGCCTGAGGGGACCATGGCCATGCCCTAGTCGTTCCGCCAGCTGATGGTAGCATTCTATGACGAATGCCTCATTTTCTCGCATGGACGTCCCATCACATTAATAACCCAGACTCCTTTCGGCGCGTGATAGGGGCGTGGGCACAAGACCCTAGATGACCCCCCCCCCCCCCCGCATTGTCCAGTCAGAATGCGATAGTGGCACGTCTCATCCTACCAGGCAAATGCGTAGGGCCCACAATCCTACACGTAACCTTCTACTCTAGTGACCTAAAAAAGGTAGGAAGAACCATACCGAAGGAATCCGGATAACCTGTATCGGCTTTGGCACGGACCCCGGAGTACACCACATCCGTCGACGCCCCTCTGGCCTGGGGTCCCGACACCGCGCATGCCAGCTCCAACAAGCTCCGGAGCAGATCGCCACTGCCAGAACGCCATCAGCCTTGGGCCTCGCCATCGACGCCCACGATTCCCAACAAAAAAACTCCTGAAGGTCAGGGAATTACCATAGAGCATCCTTGCTACTATACCAGGCTGGGGTTCGTTTTCCTCTACATCCTCTCCCCCCTCTAAAACATCAGGACCTGAGAATGAGGGGTACTGTTGGGGGAAAATAAACCAGCCTGAGGATAATGGTTGAAGATTACTATCCAGGTCCCTCTAGAGCCTTGATCTCTGGACCTTCAGCTAAAGGCTCGACCTCCAAAGTCATCAGGTCCCTTCGCGGTACCTCTTCGTACTTGCGAAGCCTTACCTTGGCTTAACCGACCCGGCCTCCCGAAGGCTCAACCCCCCAAAACCTAGCCTCCTGAAACCTGGCCCCCCGAGACCTCGGCCTCCCAAAGCTTCGGTCCCCTGAAACCTTGGCCTCCTGAAACCCCAGCCTTCCGGAGTCCTGCCTCCCGAAGCTTTCACCACACGAAGCCATGGCTCCCAAGTCCCCCGTCTCCAGCTGCTTGGGCCAACTTCTCGGAGGCTACAAGGTGAGTTAGCAGGCCTTAGGAAAGATCTGCCAGAAGAGGAGCACCGGTCACGCTTTTCCTGCAAGGAAGTGACCAGCATTAAACGCCTAGGCTGGTGGATGCCGCCCTGACAATCCAGCCTAATGGAGGCTATCCAGACACCCTTGACTACGCGGTGCTAGGCCGCAATTGGAGACCGGCTCGCCGCAGTCTAGGGGGCAGGCACCACGATAGTTACCACAATTGATATTTATCTCTCCGATAGGGTAGAAAGTGGTTACCCGGGATAAGGTCCAGTAATTCAGTCAGATCCCTGATTTTTGTATAACATGATAACTTGTATGCCAAGCTACGCATGGCCCTATAAATAGGAGCTCTGGTCGTCTAGGCAAAAGGTGACACGAGCTAGATAGCAAAAAAGACACAGAGGTGATAACACACCAAGTCACGCTGTGATACTCCTCCCATATCGATCTATTTTTTCTACCATCAATACATTCGTGGTGTTTCTTCCTCTTAAACTTCATCTCCAAGCTTGATTCTCCTCGCAGCCCTCAACCGCTTCCTCGCCAAATCTGCCAAGCAAAGCCTCCACTTCTTCAAAATGCTGATGGGCTCCAAACCATTCAAGTGGACTCCATGGTGCCAGGAGGCATTCGTGGCCCTCAAGGCTCACCTTTCCCACCTCGAAACACTCACGATGCCCCTCCCCAGCGAAGGGTAGGTCCTATATATGTTCACCTCTGCCTCTGCTATCAACGCCGCCCTGGTATGGGAGGAGAAAAGTTATAGTCGCTCTGTCAAATGGCTATATACTATGTCTCGGAGGCCTTAGCCGAGGCCAAGATACGCTACACTGAGCTCGAAAAGATAGTATACGCCCTGCTGATGGCCTCACCAAGCTCCGGCACTACTTGCCTATGGCATCACTATCCCAACCTCTTACCCACTTGGCGACATGTTTTGCAACCAGGAGGCGACGGGACGCATAGGCAAATGGGCAATAGAACTGTCCCCCTTCGTGCTAAGGTTTGTGGCCAACACTGACATCAAATCCCAAATATTTGCAGACTTCATCGCCGAATGGACTCCAACGCCCGCCGGACCCACCACTACCCCTCCCCAAGACATCTGGACTATCTACACCGACGGAGCATACGGATCCATGGGTGTCAGATCCGGTGCGGTCCTCATCTCCCCCACATGCTAGCAAGTCTAATTCGCTGCTCGCCTAGATTTCAAGATGACCAACAACATAGCCAAATACGAAGCCATCCACTTGGGCCTCTGGAAGGCCCAAGCCTTGGGGGTAGCCAGAGTCATCATTCAGACCGACTCTCAGATCATCGACGGCCACGTCAACAAGAGCTTTCAAGTTCGACATCCAG
The DNA here is from genome assembly GCF_958298935.1 of Phragmites australis. Classification (NCBI taxonomy): domain Eukaryota; kingdom Viridiplantae; phylum Streptophyta; class Magnoliopsida; order Poales; family Poaceae; genus Phragmites; species Phragmites australis. Next base: position 14,342,570 of record NC_084941.1, on the reverse strand, counting down.
ACATGACAAGATACCTTGAAGCCATCCACAAGGCCGAAGCACATTTTTGTGCCATATCAATATGGAGCATACCGTGAACGGACAATGGGTAGGCAGATGCCCTGGAAAAAGTTGCCACCACAGGCAAAGACCCACCGTTGGGCACCTTCCTCGAGACTCTACACTAGCCACTGCTAGAACCCATGACGAGACGGCCACCACCATCCTCCCTATCGAAACCACCGAATGGAGAGCTCCCCTCTTATCCTTCCTTAGTGGAATAGAATAGCCGGAAGACCTGATTGTGCTCCGCTGCATTCAACATCGCACCAGGGGCTACCATCTCATAGAAGGCGCCCTTTACAAGACATGTATCTGTGCTCCCCTCCATCGTTGCATTACCAGACAAGAAGGGGCAACCTCCTCTGGGAGATACATGAAGTCGTTTGTAGCAACCATTTGGCGCCTCGCACCCTAGTTGGCAAGGCACTTCGCTAGGGGCTCCCTTGGCCTACAATCATGTTCGATGCAGAAGACCTCATCCGTACTTGCCAAGGATGCCAATGGATGGGACGCTGAAGCCATCGGCCCTCGGCTCCCCTACAACCAATCGCTCCCATCTGGCCCTTGGCTCGTTGGGGCATGGACCTCATCGGACGATTCCCTTGTGCCAAAGGCAACCTTCAGTATGAGGCAGTAGCATCAGAGTACTTCTCCAAATGGGTCGAGGTCGAGCCCCTCACGGTGATCACATCAAAAAATGTCCAAAAATTCTTCCAGAAGAACATAATCTGCCACTTCGGCGTTCCACGACAACTCACGGTCGATAACAGCACACAATTTGACTCCGGGCCATTCAGACAATTCTGCGATGACCTCAGCATCAAATTATGCTTCGCAGTAGTTCGACATCCTTAGTCCAACGGGGCCATTGAACAAGCTAGTGGCAACATCATCTCGAGCCTAAATCGCCGACTTGTCAGCGTAGCTCAAGGCCTATGCGTTGAACAGCTTCCCAAGGTTTTATGGTACCTCCGCACCACTATCACGCAATTCACCGGGTTCACCCCTATCTGCCATGACCCCCACCGAGGTCAAGGGATGCCCGCTCAGGGTGCAACTTCCACAAACTACTGGAGAAAGAGAGCTCTTCCTTGATCTCACTGAAGGCACACGGCTCCATGCCATCCAGAATCTTGATCACTACATCAGGAAAACCAAGGCCTAGTACAATCCTAAGGTTTCGCCACGAAACTTGGAGCCCAGCGACCTAGTACTTTGACGCGCCCTAGACCTGGGAAAACTGCGCAACAAATGGGAAGGCCCATACCTGGTCCTCAGGTCTAACAGGCCCGGCTCCTACCGCCTGGCTGATACAGAAGGGATCCCCTCGAACAAAGTTGGAACATGGAGACCCTCCGCAAATACTATGTGTAGGGGACCCCGGGCTCAGTCTTCTCTAAAGGTCCAGGACAATAAAAAAACTGTAGTTTTACACATCCACAAATAGCCACCAAACCTAGAGGTATTAATTCCCAAAAAAGCTCTTACCCCACAAACAAACCCCACACAAAACCTACAAAAACCCTCCAGCATCTTGAAGGCACTGCCTCTGTGCCGGAGAGGTAAAAACCTCCGACATCTTTAAGGCATTGCTTTCATGCCAAAGAACAAAATCCCTCAGGCATCTTGAAGGCAGTGCCTCAATACTGGAGAAGTATATCCCTCCGCCATCTTTAAGGCCTGGCTGACCTACGTGGTGGAGAGGCAAAGACTGATCCAACATCTTGAAGGCTTAGCCTCCATGCTAGACAGGCATATATCCCTCCGCCATCTTTAAGGTCTAGCTAACCTACGTGGCAGCAAGGCAAAGACCGTGCATCTTGAAGGCATTGCCTCCATGGCGGATAGGAAAAAGACCCTCCATCATCTTTTACGGCCTAGCTGACCTACATGGCGGAGGGATAATCTCCCCAGCATCTTGAAGGCCTAGCATCTGTGCCAAAAAGGATTCATACAATGTAATGATCCTCCGGCACCTTGAAGACTAAAAGTCTCCGTGCCAAAATCATCTGACCCCCCCGGTATGTTGACGGACTAGCCTCCATACTACAAGGTGTCACACATCGAAACGTTAGATATGTTCTTCCCTGCTCACACCTAATGCAACACAGTAACCCTCGGATCTCACACCCCACAGCCGCTAACAGCCACAGAATACGAAGGGTTGGGATAAGGTCACAAGCGAATAGTTGATATGATAACGAAGCATTGATGTGATAAATTATAAATGCCAAAAAAAACAAAGCTAACACAATGCAAGTTTATTCATACATGACATACAAAGTTTGCATTCAGCTAACCGTTGTACATCAAATCTATGCCTAGCAATCTTGCTAGCCTGTTACGCCTCCCTGAAATACTACGGGAGGACGAGGGCGCTTGACCACCACGCCACCTAGAAATACCGCGGGACCTGGAGAATTGACCTTGGTAACTATGCAAGGGGGTCGACGCGAATCCCCTCTACGGAGGGACGAAGCCCCCTAAGCCTCGGGAAGACGAAGGATCCATTGGGAAGGGATATGAGTCGAAGGCCGAGAATCCAGCTCTTCCTCCTCCTACTCCTCCGATGGGGACTCCATAGCTTGTACCTCCTACACCTTCACCTCGCCGAGAATAGGCTCAAGGATTTCTGAAGGCACCCTTCCGTCAGAATCATGGGGAGGATGAAGAGTTCAAAGAAGCATGAGACGACAACCTCCCAGGTTATTCAGGCTGCACACCTGCAGTCCTTTGCAACAAAATATACATCCGGAGCAGACACAAGGGGGTCCTCCAGCTCGACCTTGACCAAGACATCGCAGCCACCTTCGGATCCATGCGCCCCTCGGAATCACGGGGCATAACGAAGCGACTCCACCATCGGATAGGCGGAGTGGCCCCAGATGCTCCGGACGCACTCGATCCCTCCCCAGAGGCACCATCCCAGATACGAGCGAGGCCCCTTCCAGCTTTGGGCCACCGCATCTATATACACAGATCGGCCTCCAGTTAGCCTCAAAGGCACGAATATTCCAGAACAACATAGCGAACCACAAGAAGATAGACATGGCTCTATTAGATAAGAAAAAACCCAAATACATAAAGCAGAAGGGCGTAGTCAACATACTAAGACTTGGACCCCCTTCGAAAAAAAAGTGTCACACTCGGTTTTAACGGACAAAACCAGATGCGGCTTATGTGTGCCTAGGATGTTCAACACACATAAGGATATCACAGGTGAGTAACAAAAGCAATACTTTTATTCAATAATAAATGTTAAACTTTTACAGCAATTGATATATATTGTCTTCTATGAAGATATCTGCAGCGAAACAGAAGCACTGGTGCCCAACAACACCGCAGACAACTGACCGGGAGACACGTGCCTAGAACGTCACAACCGCGCCTTAATTGTCTTCAACATCTTCACTCGCTGAGTAGAAGCACATATGTCGTATGGTATAGGGAAAATAGCAAGTGTGAGCAGATGACGCACTCAGCAAGTGTGGGAAAGATAATGATATGCTGGCTTATATCAAGAATAGGCTAACACATGGTATATTTGCGTAAATGCGAGTAATGAAAACATATTTGGACTCAAAAAACATTAAACAAATATTAAGTCAATGTAACCCATACAATCCAACACCCAGCATACAAGGCTCCCCACCTTGCATACCATAACCGTCTAGTACTCCCTGAACTATAACCAAAATCACATCCAAAGTCATAACCACAACTCACTAATCATGTGAGGATCCAAGTATCCCATAACCATAGGCATGGCTGTTATAACAGTTTTTACACTCTGCAGAGGTTGTCCAGCTTTCCCCACAAGTCAGTGAATTCTATATTACTATGTTTGCAAGACACTTAACACACGCCAGTGGTGTTCCACCAAGAAATCACTAGATGACATTTTTCCACTAACCAGAGACTAATCCAGTATGCATCTGCCCACTAGGTTTCACCACCAAGATTTATGTGAGTTCAAGTCCTACCCAAAAGCCCCCTTTTGTGCTGACATAGTACACACTAGATAGGCTCTAACTAGCATGTCACACCTTACACATATCAGCCTCATGGTTGGTACGTTACTTCTTGGGTTGTCGCTCTATGAACAGGTCCTTACTTAGGTTACTTGAGCAAATACTACCAACATCATAACCATGACAACCATCAAAACCACTTTGCTCAAGGCCTAAGGTTTCATGTTGCTAGACCATTAACAAGTTAACCACCATTGTTGCATATGTTCATTAGTCAAGATTATAACACTTTCTAGTATCCCAAAAGAATGCCTAAGCAATCTATCCAACAAAATACCTAACCATAAACCATCTAGGTTCCAAAGGATGATAAGAAAAAATCTAGGGAAAACCCTAACATAGATGACTACATATCATATTTGACAGACACTACATGCATTTTTGTAAAACATAACAGTTTAAATCATAGGTTCAATATGATCAAGACCACTTGCCTTTTATCCAATGCTACTTATTGTTGACGAAACCTTGGTCTTGAAGTCCCTTAAACTCATCCGTAACGTTATCGACTAATCGCGAGAACTACCAACAAACAACACAAAGGAAAACACTAAGAACATCATTAAAACACTTTAAAAATACTATGGTTGGATATGTATGATTTTAGGAACATTTAGATGCAAGAATTGCCTAAATTGGAGTTAAGGTGAAAAGAGAATGAGCTTTCAGACGAATCAACTGAAAGGAAAGACTAGTTTACTGAAGTTATCTTCCTATAGGAAAAGATTTTATTGCACAATCACTGTATGAGGCTTGACAACATCATTGCATAGGATTCAGAAAGTGTAAGGCAGACCAGACTTCGTTGACTAGGCTAAGGAGACTGATGTGGCGCTGACTTGGCATGCTATGCAAGTACCATCTTGGATTAAAGAAGAGATACGCTGAGATCTAGTCTTGACCACCTATGATGGATCAAAATGGCCGAGGTTATGCATAATACTAGTAAGTCTGCGTAGTGGTGGTGGTTCGGGTTTCATCGGAGATGGCGATCGGGCACGTGGCCACTAACATCGATGTCAGGCTTCGATGGCATTTTAGTGAAACGAGGGAAGCATGGCGTAGAACGTGGAAGGACTAACTCAGTGGTATGGTTCATTTTGGAAGGGGTCATCTGTGGTAGCGGCAAAATAGCGATGACTGCTGCTAGGTTTGGTGGTAACCGTGAACAGATGCAGCAATGAAGATGCTTGCATTCTAGGAGATTGGCTATAAAATTTGAGAAACTGTTTGAACAGAGACATTCATATATCCTGGGAACACAATGCTACAGCATGGGTTTTGGTAGATCATCCCCTCAGAGGAAGAACGATCAACGGAGATGAGATGGGTGACAGCTGTGACATGCTATGGTTGGCAATCGCGTTTCGGTCGTGTCGCTGCACAAACGGGGATGGGCTCCTAGGTTCATGTAGAATACTCTATGGGACACGCTGTGACATGGTTGGTACATCTATACGGCTTTTGGATTGACAGGGAATGCGAATGCAAATCCAGTGTGCGCGTGAACGCGTCTAGAAACCGGACAGCGGGCATGTCGACGTTGATTCCAGTGGTTTGGCTGCTCTACTGGCTAACCTAGTTGGTGAGGGTGTGGGGAACATCATGGGACATGCACTGGTGAAAAGGCATGGCGAACGGTGCACTAGTTGGCCAGGAACATCGATGCCAATCGGCTATAGCGCAGCTGTCCGCGACGGCGATGACCTTGGCAGCGTAGATCGGGATTTGGCCAGGGCTAGGGCTAGGGCTAGGGCCTTGCTTTGATGGTCGAAGAAGGAGGATTTGCAGAGAAGACAATGTAGCGCATCACAGGCAGTGTGACGGAGGCTCTGGCAAACGGCAGCACATCGACAGGGAAGCAACGACGTCTAGGACTTAGGTACATGGAATAGGGGTAGAAGAGGGCATACAACTCATATTTATAGGGCTAGGAGCGGCTGGTTGAGGTGGAGTCCAAGCCGAACTCGAATCCGAGTTCGAGTCAGTTACGCTTTCCTTTTTTGCAGCTCTCTATTTCGAGCATGATATCTCCATCGTCCAGACTAAATTGGACGTTTTTTGACTCTAAGTTGTAGTACTCGGAAATATCTACAACTTTGGTATTCATTGGAACTTCTGAAAACGCTATCTTGATTTCCAAAAATGCACCACAAAATAAACTATTTGAACTAAGACTTATCTGCGCAACACTGATTTTGGGGGCGATAAATCATTGCTCCATTATCCAAAAGGGAACTTTCATAGGTTCAAATCGAATCTCTTGACGAGAACTACAACTTTGGTATTCTTAAGATTTGCATTTGAGGCTGTTTTGAACTCTGAAACTTCATGGGAAGATGATACTGTCTAGGACTCTGCGAAAATTTGCAGATTTTGTGAATTCTTTAAGTGGCCATCTAGAAGACTTGGCTAAGGGTTTGGAGTTGAGCCAGATTGAGCCCAAAGACACTTTAAGTATATCTAGGGTTTAGAAACGAAACTTTTATAGAGAAATTTGAATAGGGTTTAAATTTGAATTGAGCTTGGAGTGAATTTAAGAGAAATGAAAAATGAGGTTGAACAAGAATAGGAGTAGATAAGGAATTTGAATTTGTATTTGTATAAAATTTGAGAGAGTTGAGAGATTGGCTTTAAACAAGGATTTGGATAAAATTTAAATTGAACTAGAGAAAAATCAGGTATGGTCAAGGATTGAATAGATGATGAATTCAAAGATTTTGAATTCCAACCGTTAAGATCCTTAACTAATTCACTATTGAGTTTTGTAAAAACTTTTCAAAATCTTTTTCACTCAAAACACCAAAGAGAAAGAAAAAGAAAAAGAACTCTAATGCATTTACCTATCTCCTAACAAAAATCAGCATGCAATGCACACAAAATAATAACCTATATTGATTAATTAAGAAAATAGGTTTTAAACCTATACTACTAGTGAAGCTATTCAATGATCTTAGAAAAATTTAAAAAGTTGTAAATTCTGAAAATCAATGTGTTATAAAAAGAAGGCAAAAAATAGACAGCCTGTGACCGAGCTACACCTCCGGGGCGTCCACACACAGAGATTGCTCTTGCGGAGCAACGGCATGACGCGAAAAGCCTCCAAAGGGTCACGGTGCGCCTGCAGGCTTCGGATGAAGGGCCGGACCTCCCGACAAAGAACCCGGGTGAAGACCCCCCGAAATGCCTAGAGTCACCTGACCTGCCATGTAGCGCAGCGTCATGCTTCGGCCATGCCTCGCCCATAAATTATGGCGGAAGTTCTCCAGAGCCACACGAATCTCCACCGGAGGTGCCATTGGCCGAAAACCCTCGATCATAGAGTCCGGCACCTACTGCTCCAGTACATCAAGGGGACCAACCCCTACTTGGTGCAGCACGGTTAGTTGGAGCACTGTAGCCACGCGCGCGCTGGACCTCGCGTAGGTCTCCACAGCTCTAACCATGACCTTCACAACAGACCGAAGCTAGAAGAGAGGTACAACCAATGCCTCCGAATTGAAGGGTAGTGGCGGACACCTGGCCCCAAGGCCGCTCATGGCATTGGAGGTGATCCGGGCAACCCATGACGCAAGTGCAGCTAACTGCTGGCACTCCGAGTGCAGTACCCCTTCCGATGCCTGAGTCTCCTTCAGCTCTCACTGCACCTCGCCAACCACGGCCCGAAGGGTCTCAACATCATCCTCGATTAACACTTGGGCTGCATTGGCCGTAACAGCGAACTCCCTCACCTCCAGGAGGTCTTCGACAGCCTTCTGCGCCTTAGCCTCCTCATGGCATTAGAGGTGATCTGGGCAACCCCCGACGCAAGTGCAGCTAACTGCTGGCACTCCAAGTGCAATACCCCCTCCGATGTCTAAGCCTCCTTCAGCTCTCACTTCACCTCGCCAACCGTGGCCCGAAGGGTCTCAACATCATCTTCGGCTGACACACGACTGCGTTGGCCGTATCAGCGAACTCCCTCACCTCCCAGAGGTCTTCGACAGCCTTCTACGCCTCTGCCTCCGCGCGCTCCTGCTTCAAAACCTCCTCCCGCCGTAGACCCTCTGAAGACTCCACCTGTTTCCAGGCCTCCTCCAAGGCCTGACGAATGCCTTCAACCTCGTCACGGGTCGCGGCAAGGGCCTGGCGCCCCCATCTCGCAATGCCCTTGTCAAAATTTCTTTCTACAAGGCACAGCAGAATACAAAAAAGGACAAAATGAGCTACTCAGAACTAAACACTAGACCCGACAAATCACGACCAAACTACTGACCTGCAGGGCCACGGCTACCAGACGCGCTTCCACTTCCTCCAAAGGACACTGGGCCGATGATCGCTCGACCTCTCCACTTTGACAACCCTGTTTGACTCCTTTCTCTTGCTTGATGGAATAGTTCAATGCCCGAGCTCCAGCTTTCCTTGCGTTCTTCACCGGCGCTCACCGGATGTATCACTCATCCCAAAAATAAGGCAAGGAATCTTCTGTTTGTTATAATCATTATGGAATGAATCGCATATGTTGGTTTAGAATTGCTCATGAATTTATTGATAGTGACTTTTTTCAGTTCTAAGGGGGCTAGTCTACTCCTCCTTTTTCCCGATCGAGCTGCTTTCCCTCATTCTACTCGTCCAACCCTCTTCACGAACTTGTACAATCAATGCCACAAAGATAGCGAACTTGATTATCGAATATATAAGGAAAGGCGCGACGATTTGGCACCAGATATCCGGAGGTGTGGAAAGAGGTGCTGTGATAAGCGGAAAAACCATCGAAAAATGATGATTGCTCATGAAGGTTTCCACAGAAAGACCCCTTGGCTCTGGCAAATAGATCACAATTACAGGTACCTGGGAGCATATCGATGGAATGAACAAAATACGAATAGTTAACATAATATAGTCATAGATCTTAGGTTGTAACTTGATCATGAGCGAATTTGTTGATGTTGCACCCACGAAGTATGGAAAGTGCCAAACATTGGAAACTACCCGGGGAGGAGTTAGGAACATGACAAGGAGAAGCGAGAACCACTTAAATGGAGGAATCCATTGTATTTCTACCTTTGTTTCCCATAGCAACTGGGGATCAAAAAGCACCAAATTTGATGACTTATTAAAGGAAAGATGAAGTAAGAGCATGCTATTGAAGACGTTGCAACATATGTTGGGGGGCCTCTGTTGATTGTGTACAAACAATATACAAGTCCAAAGGTAGGGTAAGAAAGGGTTTAGCTAATGGAGAAATTGACTCTTCTGGGAACCAGTAACGCGTAAACCAGCAAAAGTCAACCCCAGCAAACCACCGCATTGGAGGCATCTGTATATGGTCTTTTCCTTATTTGATGGAACCACATCTGTCTTCTTGTAGTTTGCCTATGTTGTTTCTAGAATTTTTGTTCCTTTGTGGTTAACTGGAGTCTGATCTACGTGTATAGGTATGGCGGCCCGAGGTCGAAGGAGATCTCGTCTGTATCTTGGATAGTGCCTCCAGGGAGGGATCGAGTGTGTCCGGAGCGTCGGGGCTATTCCGTCCGTTCGATGGCGGAGTCGTTGCGTTATGCCCAACGATTTCGTGGGGCGTATTGATCCACAGCTGGCCACTGATGTCTTGGTCAAGGTCGAGCTGGAGGATCCCCTTGTGTCTGCTCCGAATGTATATTTCGTTCCAAGGGACTACTGCTGTGCAGCCCGAACAGCCCGGGAGGTTGCCAACTCATGTTTCCTACAATGCTTTGTCCTTCCCCAGGGTTCTGACAGAAGAGTACCTTCAGAAATTCTTGAGCCTATTCTGGACGAGGTGAAGATGGAGGAGGTACAGGCCGCGGAGGCCTCGCCAGAGGGGCAGGAGGAGGAAGAGCGGGATTTCTCGTCCGTCAACTCGTATCCTTTCCCGGCGGATCCTTCATCTTCCCAAGGCTGAGTCTCCATTTTGGGCAGTGGCTCTTTTTGCAGAGGGGGCTCGTGTCGGCCTCCTGTGTGCAGTTACCGGGGACGACTCGCTAGGTGCCGCGGTGTTCCCAAGAGGCATGGTGGTCGGGCACCCTCGTTCTCCCGTAGTGTTACAGGGAGGCGCAACAGGGTAGCAAGTTTGTTGGGCATAAATTCGATGTACATCGTCTAGCTGTATGCAAAAAAACTCTTTGTATGTTGTGTATGTATAACTTGCGTTGTGTTAGCTTGTTTTTTTTTGTTTTTTCTCTCTCTTTTTTATATGATTGATCACATCGACGCTTCGCCTGTGCCCATTATCCCAGCCCCTTCGCATCCTGCGGCTGTTTAGCGACCACGGGGTGTGAGATTCGAGGGGCATTGCGTTGCAGTAGGTGTGAGTAGGGAGCTCGGAGCTTTAGGTTTTCAAGATATCGAAAGGGCCAGATGATTTTGGCATGGAGACTTTTAGTCTTACGGGTGCTGGAGGGTTATCCCTCCACCATGTTAGGTCAGCCAGGCCTTAGAAATGACAGAGGGTGTTATGCTTGTCCGGTATGAAGGCACTACCTTCAAGATGCCGGAGCGGTCTTTGCCTATCTGCCATTTTAGGTTTGTTAGGCCCAAAAGATGACGGATGGAATGCCTGTCTAGCATGGAGACTTAGGTCTTCAAGATGCTGGACCAGTCTTTGTCTATCCGCCACGGAGGTTAGCTAGACCTTAAAGATGGCAGACGAAATGCCTGTCTAGCATGGAGACTTGCGTCTTCAATATGCTGGAGCGGTCTTTGCCTATCCACTACGTAGCTTAGCGAGACCTTAAAGATAGCGGACAGAATGCCTGTCCAGCACGGAGACTTACACCTTCTAGATGCTGAAACGGTCTTTGCTTATCCACCACGTAGGTAGTGAGACCTTAAAGATGGCGGACGGAATGCCTGTCCAGCACGGAGACTTACACCTTCAAGGTGCCAGAGGGCCTTCGAGGGTTTTGTTTGGAGGTTTTTTTTGGTCTTGCTGGCTTGGTGGCTATTTATGGGTGTGTAAGCATATGGTTTTTTATTTTCCTGTACCTTTGGAGAGAAGTGAGCCTAGGGCCCCCTACACATACTACTTACGGAGGGTCACCGCATTCCAACTGTGTTTGAAGGGGTCCTTTCTGTATCGGCCAGGCGGTAGGAGCCGGGCCTGTTGGACTTGAGGACCAGGTATGGGCCTTCCCATTTGTTGCACACCTTTCCCGGAGCTAGGACACGTCGAAGTACTAGGTCTCTGGGTTTGAAGTTTCGCGGCGCAACCCTTGGATCGTACTAGGCCTTAGTTTTTCAGCATCATAGGCACCCGCAAAATATAGCATAGTAAACTTAACCTTAGCAAATGGATCATTATTAACATATAGGTTATGTTTCTGAAAATTATTACCTCTCATACCTTGATAGTTGAAGTTTAATCAGTCCCGTTTTCATGCATCAAAGGTGTCTTGTTCTTACCTCAAAATTTCATCATTGGTGACAAACTTGTCATGTTGATGGGTTGTACTATGAGGGTCCATATGACCATTGTTTAGGGGTTGAGTGACCAACCAAGCAAATCGTGTATTGAGCATTGTAATGTTATCATTGAGTTGCTGCAATACGGTATTTGTTCCTGCAACCTTCTTATCAATGTCGTCATTAATAGCTTGTCAATGATCATCCAACAAGGTCTGGGTCGGGAAAGTGCTCGCTTACATAAGCGAAGGCAAGGTAGGCGCTATGCATTGCGGTCGCAAACAAGTGATCACTGGTGTTCCCAGGCAGCCTCTTCAAAGGCCGCCAAGAACCAGTTGACATGACCAGTTATGGTGTCTCCAGGAGTGGGGCGGATCTGAATACCAGTGGCCCAGAGCAGTGAGTTGAAGGGAGTGAACGCAAGACTGAGGCGGTCGTAGAAATGTGCTCGCCACTGGTTCTCCTCCCTCATCACTCGATCAAAGTCTCTCTTCACAGCCAACAGCTCCTCCCGACAAGCTGGTCAAGAAACAGGTCGTACAATCATGCAGGAGTCAGCTGGTCGAAGTCTCACTTGTCTAACTTGAGACTATACATGGCTTAATGGTGGTAGAGCCAACACACATCGAATATCACCTTGCAGGATGTCTCGTTCGACTGCAAACCTAAGCTCGCACTCGGCCACCGCTTCCAGACTATGCTAGTTGTCGGCGCTATCAACAGGCGTGGTCGGGGGCTCGGAGCAAGCAGGAGGGGTGGTCAATTCTTGGGCTCTACGACCATAGCAATGACATAAGCTCATCAGAGAAATCAAAAGCTTCATTCATACATAATGCAAGCCTAAATTACAGTTTGAGGTTTACTCTTCTTCTATGGCCTCCTCGATGGTCTCCACCTGGAAGATACACCCTATATTTTCGTCGACGCTTGGCACTCTACCTCTAGCCTCTCCATGCTTACGGGACCAGCGATCATGACCCCTTCCTGGACGATCTCGAGGTTGAAGTTGTGGTTGTGACAGTGGTAGCACTTGAGAATGTAGGCGGTCGCGGCTTTTGCCGCTATCATCACGTCCTTTAGTCCTTGCCGTCGGAATGCCCTGAAGCTGGGCCAACCTCTCTGACAAGACGTGGATGTCATAAGCCCAACCTTGAGCAGTCCTATTGTCCTTCAGGTCAAGGGCGTCCAGTCTGATGCTCCTCAGGGGTCGTCGAATCACCTTAAAGGCTTCCCCAAGAATATCGTAGGTCTTTCCCTCAGCCTTCTTAAGCTGAGAACATTCAACAATGAGCACGGCATTTTCCTATTGAAGCTTGGCATATTCCAACTGAAGTAAGTGTCCCGCCTCCTTCCCTTCAGCCACAGCCTCTCGAGCTCGGCACACCTGCTATCCGTCACCTCCTTCTCGATGATCAGTCTTCGGATGGAGGCAGGAAGGCTGGCGACCAAGTAAAGCAGGTCAGAGGCTGGAGTGGACTCGATGACTGACTCCTCAAGCGCGGAATACATGACCAACGCTCTTGGCGTCGGAGCTACTGGAGGCTAGGGGCTGGAGCATCTTGCTAAGGCGCCAGAGGAGTTGCGATCGGGGTATGTGAGGGATTTGAGGACCTGCAAGAACAACAGATTATGGAATCAAGAAAAAAAATTAGAGCACCTAAGCCTAACGAAGAAGCTTACCGCGTGGGCGAAGGGCACGTTTGGACGCTTCCAGGAAAGCAAAGACCTCCGCTTCTCTCTTCCCTGCCAACACAGAGCCTTGGCTAGTAGCTGTCTAGTCACCCCCAGCTTGGTCGGAGCGACTCTGGTCAGGGCAGCTCTGGTCAGGACAGACGTGGTTGGTACGGGCCTGGTCGGAGTGACTCTAACTGGGGCGGGTCTGGTTGGTGCGGAACTGGTCGGTACGGACCTGGTCAGTATGGACCTAGTCAGAGCGAACCTAATTGGGGCAAGGTTGGTTAACCCTCTGCTAACAGGCACCGCATGTAGGACCTCAACCTGTGGTAGATATCCGGCTCCAGGTAGCTTGATTGTCACCGCGACTAGGTTGACTACCAACCAAAGTGGTACTAGGCACTAGAGTTGATTTCCCAAACAACCCCCATCGGACCCAGGACGTCGACCTTGGGGAGACCCTGCAGCAATGCAGACCATGAAACCCTCACCTAGGAGAAAGCTTAGAGGTAACAATTTCAAGAAAATGCTATATGTACTAGTCTGATCCAAACCCTCTCCGACGAAGGGAGATCACACAACGGAGGAGCATCATGCGGAGGGCCACCCTTCCTCGAGATAGTCGCCATCAGGAATTTAACCCGTGAATCGATGGCCTCGTTAGGGAGATCTGGGTAAGAGGGGGATACTTAAGATGCCGCATGGCTAAAACAAAAAATGCTCAGGATGCGGCTACAGTATTACCTGGGGAGCTCTCCCGAGTGACATCATTACTCTCAGTGTACTTGTATGCCGGACGTGCTCTCCTTCTCAAAGAGCACAACCAACGATTGATGTAGTTGCGGACAACATCCAACCTCAACAACCCGGCATCCGCAAGCCGCTTAACCCATGCCGCGAGAACTGGCAACTCTAAAGTTGCTACGGGAGCTCTCCTCTAGTGCTCGGTGGTCTACGCCGATCGTCTCAGAATGCGAATGTTGTCCAAGGAATCTTCTATCGCAAGATAGAACCATTCCTCTCTCCAGCTCAACCATGACAACTTAAGGCCCATCTCTAGGTACGAGCCTACATCATCGTCGTGGAGGCAAAATCCGCAGCTCCCGGTGGCCAGCCCGGTCTGTAACTTGACCATGTAGAAGAACCTAAAGATGTCAAGGCACGGCTCGACCCTAATGAAATGCTTGCATATATGAGCAAAGATGCTCAACATGATGATGAAATTGGGGTAGAGATGGAGGTGGCGGATATCGTAGAAGGAAATGATGGTGATGAAGAACTCGAAAAAGGAAGGAACAAGCTGACCAAGAAGAAGGAGACGAACATCACGATTTCCCTCTCGTGGGGAGCAGGGATGTCCTCCCCAAGGTGGTACCCCAAAGACAAGTGAAGAGGGAGCTGATGATTGTCACTCATCTACTTCATTCTCGTTGTGTTACACTTGGACTTCGAAAACTCTAGCTCCTTGCATGTGCGTGGCGCCATTAGAATACAGCGGAGGGGGCAGCAGAAGCACAAACAGCAATAGAAACAAGGGGCTCTGGGTGCGAAGGTGTGGAGGCTGGGAGAGATTGGTCAAAGGTCATGGGGAACCTTTGGCTTTCGATTTGTAGGGCCAGCACGATATCCCAATTGTCACGGAGTCCATCCGTTTTGAAATTCAAAGGGTCACGCATACGGAACCAAAATTCTCTCAAGTCTAGTGGCAGTTAATGTTTCTCTCTCCCACGATTCTCTCCCATTACATATTTCTCTCTCTCTCTCTATGGACGTTTAACCTCCCATTAGGAAGTGATTTCTTGAGCCAACCACGTGAGGGAGCAGCGTCGATGGCCACCCCATGGGCTGAAACTTATGTTCACCTAGGGCCCAAGTGTACGACTAGACCACTACCATGACTACATGGAAAAACCACTTAGTCTCCCGCATCCTCAGGGGACCTTGGAGGCTACTATCGATGTAAATAATAGGGGTCCCCTGTTCTTTGAGCCCACACCAGCAAAGGCCAGCTAGTAGTAGATATTAGCAAAAGCTGACCTCGACACGCAACTCTGGCAGGGCTTGCATGACCAGTCTCTTGATCGTGAAAGGGAACTCCACCACCAGCCCTTGCTAGTCGTGGAGCAGGTATTCACCTAACCAGACTAATATCATTTAGTGCTGCCCACTCAACTGTTTTCCTTCCCCAGGCACCTCGTTTCGATGAGCAGAGTAGTGGCCAGCGCAGTGGTGCAGTGGCCCGTCCCATAGTAATTAATGCTATAGGACGGCCCTACAGACGGGTGCGATGGTCTCACAAGTGGGCGTAACGACATGCAGTTAATGGGACATGACACACAAGATGACCAAACAGACTGAGCATGCTCACTCTCCATAATGATGGTCTCGTGGTATGGTTTTCAGCAGGAATGACACTGCCATAGTTTTGGTATGCACTATTTGTATATACGCATCTCCTCCTACTATATAAAGGAGGGAGGACCAGACTTGTAAAGAAGGGAACTCTTTCTGTAACCAAGTTGATCCCCATCATAAGAAAATACATATGACGTAAAGTTGTTATCCCACGTGAGGTCTGAACCCGGATAACCCCTTGCGTTCTTGAGTTCATCACTCGCACAAACACACACACTCGTAGAAAATGTTGATCACACTCTCGTCAATAGATATACCCCAGAAATATTGTCAGGGATTAACCCTCGATAGATATGTTCCCCAAATCTCCTCGATTTCGCTGGTGATTGCGGCAGTGTCGTCTCCATCTCCGGTGATGTTCGAGGGAGGTTGGTTCTGTTGTTTCTTGCGATTGGGATGAAGCTTAGTGTTTCCCCCCATGTTCGCATTTTGTTTCTGGACCGACGAGTTGGTCGTCGGTGCCAGGGTTCTCTCTTCCATGCTATGGCTGGCGAGGCGGCGACCGATACACGTTCAGTGGTCCAGATGTGTCATGATGTGTCCAAGGTGTTAGCTATTGTGGCTTTTACCAATGTTTGGTGCCCCTTTTCAACACAGCAGTGGAGTCGGATCCGGTTCTGGTGTTCTTGAGTGGCAAAGGCAACCGGAGGAGTCGTTGTCCTTGATGGAGAAGACCTAAAAGGATTTTGGTGTAATTTTCTTTTCATAGTGTCTTTGTTGTAATATGAAAATGTAATGTGGTTTCCTTTTAATATATTTTAATGACTTCGCAAAAAGAAAAAAATATCACAGAAGCGAAGTACTAAAGAAAAACCTCCAATTGAAACACTACAAATCTACAATCACAGGCGGACTAGCACATATATACTGTAGTTGAACAGATATCTCGGTACAATCATTAACACCCAAACAGTTGAATTTTGCAGTCGGCAGTACGATGATTTACAAAATCAGCCAAAACACTGCTCTGATGGCAATGGATGTAGTTGAATAGATATCTCTGTACAATCAGTAACACCCAAACCGTTTTGAGTTTTGCAGTCGGCAGTGCGATGATTTACAAAATCAGCCAAAACACTGCTCCGATGGCAATGGACCCGGGATCAACCCTTGCTGGAAGAACTGCAGTCCGAAGACGACGACAATGGACGCGATGGTGAGGTAGGCAACGCCCTCGGCGGCGCCGAGGAGGCCGTAGGGGCCGGCCGGGAGGCCCGACCCGGTGCGCGCCTTGGTGGTGAGCGACCATCCGACCAGGGCCGCCACAACGAGGTAGCTCACCCCCTCCGCAGCGCCGAGCGTGCCACCGGGACCGGGAGGGAGGCCGCAGCCCGTCGTCTTGAGCGTGTACAGGGACCACGCCACGGTCGCGCTCGATGCCAGCCCAGCGGCCCCCGCGGCCAGCTCGAGGGTGCTGTTGCCGCCGCCGGGCTCCGCTTGGCAGGTGATGAGGCACCGGCGGGTGCCGCGGCGAAGTGTGGCAGCAGGGCAGCGGCGGGAAGTGGCGGGCGCCGACGTCGTGGAAGCGGCAGCGGCGGTGGCCGGGATGATGGGGTGGAGGGTTAGAGACGCCATGGTTGTCTGGATTGCTGATTGCTGAAACCAGACGCGCGCGAGATTCAGTGGATGGGGGATCGGGGCTTATCCTCTCCCTCCCTTGAACGAGAGGACTGGTTGCTGGCGCGAAGCGGGCTGGGCACTTGTAGGGTCAAAGATATGGGCATACTCGTACACGACATGTGAGTGTTAAACGTGAACAGAAACATGTGTTTTTAGATGAACAGTAACTTTTTATTAGTATGCCGAAACGGAGTGAGGAATTACATTTAGATAATAAAAATATAAATTTTGGTCTCTGCATCAACAAGATGTGAAGACATTTAGGACATACATAATAATTCTTTAAAAATGACACTTAAATTCATATATAAAAATACTCGAACTTCAATGATGCAGATGTACACACCCTTAACAAACTAAGTTAGGAATTGCATAAAGAAAGCTTATCAGTTTAAGTTTTGGACGTTCTGGTTTGTTCAATTTTAGGTGGTCGGTCTTATGCTATGCTAACGTGTATGCTGTGGAGTTGCGGCATGTCTCACCAATCGTCAATAGTGCCGACAGTTTCAGGTGACTTCAGAATAGCAAATGCGTATAAATTGTTCCATACTTATAAGTACATACACCTCACCATTTTTGGTTATTATTGAGACATATTCAAAATTAATCACACACGGATATGATATGAAGAATACACTTAATGGTGCTGTGAAAATTTCAATATTAGCTACGGCTCAGATAATCCTTGCTCAGTCTAATACATACCATCGAATGTAAGTGAAATCAAATAACTCTCACTAGCGATTTTTTCCATGATCGCGCCCCTAGAAAAGATTTGTGTGTTGTTTGTTACATAAAACTTAAATTTTATCATCTCGTGGTAAAATAGCAGGCAGTAAAATAAGCTTGGAACATCAATTTTCTGAGTACAACTTGTAAGGCTTCAAAATTACAGAAAGAAACTTATCCGGAAATCTTGTGGGTATTTGATTTGCTCGACCATGACAACTTCAATGAATGGTCTGCAAGTTACGATTGATCAATGAATGAAGTTCAAGGATCTAGCAGCAAGAAAAGCTTAACATTTTAGATATTTTGTACATTTCATTTTTGTATGGAAAATAATCAACAATTTCAATGTGTCAGTTCTACTCCTTGGTTGTTTGCATTGATGAATGCTAATATGTTTGTGGCAAGTGTTGCATATTGTGAGAAAATAACTATTTGTGATGAGAGAGATGCCACTTTGCAAAATATAAGTGTGTGGTGATCCAATTATCACAATTATAATTAAATAGTTACAAGGAACATTAATATAATACGTCCATATATGTCATCACTATTACCATAATAATTGTTACGATTAAATTGTCATAAATACTTTGTAGCTATGTGAACTTTTACCGTCACTAAAAGAAGTATAAGTGATAACAATTTTCATCACTAAAATCAGTATAACTGACAATATTTTTTGTCACTAATACGATTTTATGATCACGAATATTGTCACAAATAGGTTGACCAGTAGTGATACTTCTATTCGTGACTTGAGTATTTGTGGCGACTAGTGGCGACTAAAAAATCACAATAAACACTGCTTTGTAACGAAAAAGTGTCTTTTGTGACAAAAATGTTGGTCACAAATATCCTTATCTCTTGTAGTGATAGAGGGTATATCTGGTGCAATCTAACTAGGTGTGTTATTGTCAGAATTAACACTATGTTATTTTTTGATGAAACAGGAGGACCATGCCTCTACTGATTAATTTTATATGAAACAAAAAGAGTATATAAGTAAAAATTCAAGGAAAAAACAGAAAAAATAAAATGGACCTATTACAAGTGATCTATTCATTCTTTAATATCTCGGAAGTATATACTCTTCGCTCCATGGATAACCTTGGCGAACTAGTGAATGAATTTTGCCCTGCATGCACCGTTGGGTCTTCTTGCTTGAAGATCCAGCCAAATAACACTAGTTATTGTGTATAAAAGAATTAGTAGATGGTTTGCAAAGAAAAGCAAAGAAACATGCCAGCAGACTCTATCACAGAGCGCCACATATCTGACGGGATATCGTAGACCGCACATATCGGACAGAAACATACCAGCAGGCATAGGATAAAACTACTAGTGGAAAATTCTGTCTCAAAGACCACAAATTTAAATAACATTTGCAGGAGAACATTTCAGGTTAGTACTATGCGAGCAAACTAGAGTGATTAGACTAAGCCACCCAGATCAATGTACCAAGTACCAATACAACTAATCATCTATCTTTTCTTCTTGTGTCATATCCCATGGACAAGAGGTGTGCGTATAGGACCTCATTCTACATGTCCGGCACACCCGGCAGGCACCAGTGGCTGCAGTCCTCCGGCGCGTCCGGAGGCGTTCCTGCCTCTTTGTGCCGCGACGGGTGGCCATCCGGTCTGAGCTCCGTCATGTGGGTGATCCAAGAAATGTGCCTTCCTTGCATGCTTCCTGATGCCTTCCACCGTCTTCGCGATCATCGCGTTGATCCACGAGTACTCTTCGATGGGTTGGTCGGTATTGGTTAGTGGATTCCGTTGATGTTGAGTTTATGGTTTCTTTAGATACGATCAATATTATTAATATTTTTTAAATTATATAAGGTTTAATTAAAAGAGTATGTGTACGTTAATTAGATCACGTGAACTCATTTTTTTACTGTTTATGCTTTCTTAAATGAATTATTATTAAATTTCTGTGATATTTTATTATTTAGGAACGTGAAAGAAGCACCACAATCTTACTCAGACGTCACACCTCAAAGGAAGTCTACTCGGACTCGAGGTTAAGCTTTAGTCGTGGTCGTGATCAAAGTCATGGTCGTGGTCGTGCTCATAGTCGAGTTTTAGGACATCACGTAAGTAAAACGAGCACAACTCTTACATACGAAGTCCGCATTAGACGATCTTAGACATTCTGTAAAGCCTACGACGTGCCCTTTCCAATAGATATAGCTCGACCAAATATTCCTTATTGTTCAGTCAGAGTAAAAAAAAAAAAGATATCGCGCCACTGTCTTGGACCTAGTTGGATTATGTAATCATGTCAGGGTCGGAGTCCAGATTTTGTACGCTTGTTTCCATGGCTACACAACATTAGATCAACCCAATATACAATAGCTGTCATAATTTAGGCTCGGGATTAGCTTTGATTATTCTGTTTTAGATAGTTTCACCATTTATCGGTTTGTTGAAACTCAACTCGAGTATTTCATTGGTAATTAGTAATATTTAGATTGCATCTACAAGTTCTTACTTCTGTTCTCAATTCGCTTGCCAGAAAAGACTTTTTGGCGAGGCCAACTACGTCTTAGCACGGTTGATAACCACAGAGTAGTAGTGTAGTAGTTGCGAGGGTTCTCGATCTGGTCTAGTTGGAGCCTTAAAATCATCAACGTTGAAACTTTAGCAATCAACTTATCATATTACCTTCGGAAGATAGAACAAGCGCACATCAAGTAGTATTAGAGCTTCGGTTGCTCGTTAGGTAATCTTAGCTACCCCTTTTATTTCATCGAGTTCCATTACCTAGAGTCTAGAAATTGGCCCGTAAAAAGATTTATGTTTTAGTTCTTCTGCTTTTAAAAACAATTTGAGCCTTTCGCAATTTTTTTTCCAGTTTTCGCGTTGTTGAGTTTGAGTCCATCGTTTGTGTCTTTGTTGTTGGTCGAGTCATCATGGTTCTAGTGTCGAGTCTTTGCTAATTTAGTCGTCGAGTAACTCGGCTTGCTCTAGTCTGCTAAAGCCGAGTTTTGTGTCCGCACTTAGGATCCGACCACCCACTCATGGTCTGACTAGTCAATCTGACCACCCACTCGGGTTCCGACCAATCACTCCGACCACCTATTCTGGGTCTGACCATCTAGTCACCGCGACCACTTAGTCGGAGTCGCCCACCTTCTTTTTATTACCTTTATACCCCTGTTCTCCGAAAAAAGTTTGTGACCCACGTACCTCACTGGTCTTAGAAAAGGTAGTAGAAGAGTTTTGAGTTCTATCACATTCGCAAAAACAAAGAGAGAGAAAAGAAAACCAATCAAGAAGCAAAGAGTGCCAAAAAAAGAAGAAGCAAAGAGTGAAAAAGAAGAGTAAAAAAAATTGAGAAAGAAAGAGAGAGAATTAGTTTGTATTGTGAATTTTGTTATATTGTGATTATGTCTGATATAGTTTTTGGCTTGCTTGAGCTAGTTCTAGGAACGTGTTCGGGCCAATAACTGTGACGAGTACTGTGGATTTTTATTCAGCTTTGCTAACCTGATTTCATCAATTATTATTCCTTGCTACTAAATATTGCATGTCCAAGTTACACCTTCTCTCGATCAGAATGGTATCTTCTCTTGCAACTACCTCACTCACACCTGATAAGGTATCACGAACCAGCCATCGGTTGTACCAACTACGGTGATTGGTAAGAACACTTGCAAGAGTGTGGTAAGGCGCTTGAGATTGCGTGACTCCACCTCCACCACCTAATAGTCGATAGGGATAATTTATCTTTCATTATTTTCTATCTTCAACTAATCATAGCAGGAGAAGCATCAGATGCACATGAGTGTGTTTTGAGAGAAGAACTCACAATGGTGTTGAATGGTCATCGACAAGCTATTAATAACGACATGGATAAGAAACTTGCGGAGAAAAATACTATATTGCAACGACTTAATGATAGTATTGTCATGTTCAATACACGCTTCGATCGAGTGGTTAATCATCCACCAAACTATAGGCATTTGGATCCTCATGGCACATCCCATGAGCAAGAGGAGTCCATCGCAGATGATAAAATTTTGTGACAAGAACAAGACGTCTTTGATACGCGACAGCGGAATCGATTGAACTTCAATGTGAGACAAGCACCACAACCTTACCCAGACGTCACCCTCGAATGTTAAGTCTACTCGGACTCGAGGCTAAGGTCTAGTCATGGTCGTGGTTGAAGTCATGATCGTGGTCAAAGTCGTGGTCGTGATCGTGGTCGTGATCGAGTCTCGGGACAGCACATCAGTAAAAGGGCATAACTCTCTCATACAAAATTCGTTTTAGACGATCTTGGACATTCTGAAAAGCCTACGACGAGCCCTTTCCAATGGATTGACCAAATATTCCTTATAATTTAGTCAGGGTCAAAGAAATAAGATATTGCACCACCATTTTGGACCTAGTTGGGTCTTGTAATCGTGTCGGGATCGGAGTCGAGATTGTGTACGCCTCTTTCCACGGCTGCACAACCCTAGATCGACCTCCTCATATCCCCCTATAAATATACAGTAGCCATCATAGTTTAGGCTCGAATTTAATATAGATTATTCTGTTTTAGATAGTTTCGCCGTATATCGGTTCGTTGAACCCAACTAGAGTACTTCATTAGTAATTAGCAATATTCATATTGCATCTACATATTCTTATTTGTATTCACGATTCGCTTGTAAGAAAAACCTTCTTGGTGAGTCAACCACGTCTTAACATGGCTGATAATCATGAAGTAGTGGTGTAGTGGTTATGAGGGTTCTCAATCTGTTCTAGTCATAGCTTTAAGATCATCAACGTCGAAACTCCATCAATCGACTTATCATATTACTTTCGGATGATTAGACAAGCGCACATCAGTTGGTCTGGGCACTAGCCACCTGTGTGTCCCATTTGCCGTTGCTGCCATTTCCAGGTAGAACACAGCCAGTTAATGCAAATTGTACATGGAATAGATAATGATAATTGTTCTGAACTTAGTTATTTAGCTTGGTAACTACCCAGTAGACTAGCGGCCACGGTACAAGTAATCTCAACTGAATGTTATATTAGTTTGGTTTATATAGGATTTTCCATGATTGATCATGTAATATCTTGGAAGCCTTAAGAACAACTGTGATAAAAAAATTAATTACACGCACTGAGAAAAACAAATACTTGCCCATAATGTGAAGAAGAATAGCTCCTGAACAAAAAAAAAAAGCTATTGGAGTGTCGAGCACCGCTCAACTCCCAACCTTTCACCGTTTGCAGGGACAACCGAAACGCTTCCTTGATGTCCATGACCTTGTCCAAGCGGTCGCCAACCATGAAATAGATGTCTCTGCTCACCGACAGATGACACAAGCCAACGTACCAGGATTCACAATGTAGCAATTTATTAGCACCCAAACACAACCATAGCTTACGCTCTGATGGTCTTTTGCGGGTTCCACCAATGCCCGGTGTTAAGCACGAGCACGTCGGAGCCAGCACACCGGTCCGCGTGCCGTGGCAGCACGTCAAGCCGGATGGCCCCCCTCATGCCACCGCCGTTGCTCGTCGCGTTTGCGGTGAATCGATCGACCATCACTATCATCGGCGCGCGGTAGTACTCGACGGAGAGGTTGTAGTCGGCAAAAACCATGGAGAGGTAGCCCCTGTGCCGGCTGATCGGCTTCCCAGACTGCTCGTACACTCTGGACGTGCCAGCCGGCACGGCACTGGCGAGCATGCACACCATGGACTCCCACTGGTTCCGGCCAATCGAGTCTCCGGCGAACACGATCCGGCCGTTCCGGCTCCTCTCCAGCATCTCCATCGCATTGGACCTATATAACGAACTTGAACCATTTGAAACAAGTAATCAGAAAATGTCACAAGGACAAGAACAGCTGGAGAAATTGGAAATGATGCCGTTGGCGGTGGCTACCTACTTAGGGAGGTGGCAGCGATGAGGCCGCCAGCGCCAGTACCGAAGGACGAGTCGCTACGGTCGTTGCGCATGCACTGGAAGCCCGGATCGAGGAACGGGCAGTCCTCCTTATACGTCGTCAGGACGGTGTCGTCACTCACCCATTGCCCGTCCGAATAATCGCAGCCATTGCTGGCACGGCCGTTGAGTTCCGTGCGGCTTCTGCTGACCGGAGGCAGCCAAGATTGGAAGAAAAACTGCGGCGACGGCGACCAGAGTGGCAGGAGAGCGAAGATGGAGAGTACGAGGAAGAGGAGAACGGAGAAGAGTGCATGTCCGGCGTGCATGAGTCCAGACGTGAGCCGTAGTGGCTACCCTTGGTGGTTTGGTGGGAGAGGAGTGAAGCGAGGAATGACACAAGGATTGGTCGAGCAAGCTGTGCGGTGTGCCAAGAGCATGAGGGATGGTTTGAGCGATTTGTGGGTGGAGTTGGACCGTGTCAAACAGAGAAATCATGTCAGATTTCTATAAAACCATGCATTCATAGCCTAACACGTTGTCTGTTGTCTAGAATCGACACTAGTACAAGTTAAATTATCTTTTGGACGTCTGCATAATTTGTAGACTTCTTGAAAGTAAACTCAAATCCTCATGCAACAGAATGAACCATTGTACAAGGTAGTCATAATCTTGATTCTATAATAGGATTTTACGACTTTACAATCCTAGATTAATTATCCCCTAAGCCACAAATAAGCTACATTTATGATTGTGTGCAACCAAAGTATCTAAACCTTGACAATCATGCAAGACCTCTTTACATATAGAGATTGAATATTTGCAAAGGATATGAGTATATTTGTCTTGAATAGTAGTTTGATAATAATAATATTTTATAGTTAGTAAATAAAATAGAAACTAGTCATCAACGCTGCATCTTGGAGCCTGTTTCAGGTCACTTATTTGTGATTGTAGGGAGTGTAAGGTAGAATATTAATTTGTTAGAATATTAGGATCTATTTGGTAGATCTTCAGATCTTGATTCTATAGTGGCATTGATTTTATGATGGAATTGATTTTGTCTTTGAAATTGTTTGGCAAACTAGCTGACTTCTGATTCTTGAAAGAGAAGATTGTGCTGGAATTGTCTTTGTTATCCATGGCTGGCAGACTTTTTATACCAGGCACATTTGCTTTCTTTTACTGATTTCTTTGTGTTTGTACGTATTATAGTAGCACTAATAACCAACGAGTATATCAACTGTACCTTGCATACACGATTATTTTTTCCTAACATCACTAATGGCCATTGAGAACAGTAGAGAAAGCATGAACTAGTTCAGATCTGGACAAGCTATCACCTTGATGGTTAGTATAACAGTCATTTCCTGTATCATAAATCCAGTTTGATGCTATATTCTTATCAATGCTCTTTTCTTTTGTCTAAATACATCTTTAGGTTCTTCTCTTATTACCGCTCAAAAGTTTTGCATGACGCATTGTGAAGAGGTTGATCCAGCTTTCCCCGTTGTCACAAAAGGTAGAGCTTTGTTTTCTAATATCTATATGCAATCATTTGAATTCTGATTTCTTCAAGATATACTATATTGCTATCTGCTGATAAGATAGCCCACGCTCATATAATTTTGCTTCCAGTGCTAAGAGATATCTTTCTCTCATTGGTAGGATAATGCCAGGGGAGAATTAAAAAAAAACAGTTTGGTGAATCAGATGATGAAATGGAGAAGCCAGAACATAGCACAAAACCCGGAGACTTTGACCTTCTTTTTGCTGGAGATATCGATGATCACTTTCTTTTTGGCATAAAATTTACAAAGAAAGTGTGCTGCATAATTAATTAATAATTTGCCTGTAATAAAGTCACAGTTTACCCTTCAAAAAAAAAATCACTGCTTCAAACTTAAGTTTGTGTGCTCTCTACACTGCACAGATTTTTGTGATTTATTTCTCAACTCAAATGAATGCGGTCCTATCCTTTTAATAGAGCATCTTGTAACAAATTGGTCTAAACAAATAATATTCTCCTAGCTTAATCCTTTGTTGGAAATGCCTTTCTTCGATGTTTTTTTTCATCTTTACAACGTTCTATAGTCATCCATTTGCCTGGACTTTACTGAATCTATACTATCTACAAAGCAATCATATGTCACTTGCTTGACTTTCTTGTAATGTTTTGATCTTCTATCTTCAGAATTTGGTCTTTCAGTTCAATGGTCCTCATTACTGAAACTCACTTCGGTAGAATAATTTGGATTCCCAAAATCTTATGCTAACTAACGCATCAGGTGCTATGGTGGTTTTAAGAAAGATATTGGTCATAGAATAGAAGCTATTTCACATCCAATGTTAATTTAACAATGTCATATGCTGTAGTCTATAATACATTTTTTTTTATGCAGTAGTCTATAATATATTGATAGCTGTTTTAGAAATTGTAAGTTTATACACTTTTGAGTGGCAAGCCACAGGTTGATACAATCAAATGTACTTTGTAAATGACCGAAACTTTCTTTTAGAAATATACAAACTTGTCTTCCGGAGAATATAAGCCCAAATTCATTTTTGCTAGCACAATGATATTTCTTAGTGTCAAGATTTTGTGTTTGCATACTGAGAACATCTGAATAGTTAATGTTTGAACTAATGTTTCTGCAGGAAATCTATTAAGCTGTACAGTAACTTCTATTCTTCCGATATCATACACTAAGTAAGAAATCAATATAGGAGACACCATATCAGTGACGATTGCTCAAAAACCGTCACTAATGTTATATTAGTGATGGATACGACCCACCACTAATGTGACCCCGAGCTAGGACCCAGCCATGATACGTCACTAATGACGTATCATTAAAGATTACAGTGACGGTTCACATGAAAGTCCATCACTAATCATATAGTCATTAGTGACAGGTAGAGACGGCACACGGCACAAATTCAATAGTGACGGGTGATACCGATAACATGTCACTGATTAAGATTAGACTAAGGCTATCTCAAAAATTCTCTTCCAACCAATGGGCAACTTCCGACCAGTATCAGAAAACTACTCAAAATCTAAGCCTCAACTGGTTGAATAATCAAAATTATGACATGTGGACACCTTTCGACAAGCCCTTATTCCTTCCGACCAGTATCAAAAAATACTCAAAATCTGAATAGAGTCATTAGTGATGGGTGATAGCTACACCTATCACTGATGATTGAATTACCAGTGACGGGTGATAGCTATAACCTGTCATTGATGATTAAATGCATCTTATTTTGAAAATTCATAATATTTTTATACATGGTTGGATGAAGACAAACTTTATATAAAAATTATAGCTCTCGACGAGATTTATAACTCTGTAGTTGATCACTTTTTTATTTGAAGCCATATAGATGCACAAATAAATATATAAAAACTGTCGAAGAAAACCACACACTTGAACACAAACTAAATTGTTGGATGTAGTGTAAAACTAGTATGAATGATTGGAAACCTACACACATGGCCACAAAGTTAAAAACAATAAATTCATAGATTTTTATTGTGAGTTTGGTAACTCAGATTGATGAAACAAATACGCAGCACTAACTTTCAGATGTAGTACTATGTCTATAAAAAATTTTAGGCAAATTGCAGAAGGTCAATTTTCGACCAAAAATTTTAGATGTCCTTTCGAGTGTCTTTAGAGTTTTTTTTAGGGTCAAGAAATGTAAAGATGTAAACACTGTATTTTTTTTTCAGATGTGTCTCCTCATTAGCTTCAGAAATAGAGGTCGAACGTCGAAATCGGACTATGTATGCAAATTGGACACAAACATTTTCATACGGAGTCAGATGGAGACAAACTTTATATGAACATTGTAGAACTCGACAAGATCTACAATTTTATAGTTTATAACTTTTCATTTAAAGCCATATAGATGCCCAAATAATCATCCAAACATTTGAGCAGGAAAGGTCAAAAGAACAAATTTGACATATTCATTAGGTAAGACTATAAGGTGAGATGGTAAGGAAGCTTCGTGTGAGAGGGAGGTTGCCGGTTCGAATCTCAGAAAATGCACGGGTGCGTAATTTGCACGGTTCAAGTAGAGCGACCACAAGAGTCGTGGGGGATTGTCACAAGTCAAAAAGTGGCGGGGCCACATGGGTTCATTCGTCAAGTGTGAAAAAGTCTTCCTTTTTTATTTTTGAAACACACATCAGTGACGAATCTAGACTTGACTTGTCACTGATGACACACATCAATGATGGGTCTGGACCCGACCTATCACTAGTGATTGTACATCCATGACGGGTCAGATGTAGACCCGTCACTAATGTTAGACATTAGTGACAAGGTGTAAAGCCACGGGTCACTAATGGCAGTCACCAGTGACGGGTCACATGACTTCTTAGGCCATAGGAGACACATGTCAGTAATGGATCTAAATTATGATCCATCACTGGTGACCGTCATTAGTGATGTATCCACACCCGTCACTAATATGTCATCATTAGTGATGTTTAGAGTGAGGGGGTATGGTATCCGTCAATAATGACGTTTATTACCCATCACTAGTGTGTTGTTCTTACGTAGTGATAGTTGTCTCCTTTAGCGCTTAAACATGCAAGTATTCTGTAACAACATTTCTTCATGGACCCTATTGTTACCTTGATTGGAATTATGGAAAGATAGATCCATCCATTAGTCTTGATATCAATACATAGAGTCCTCATGGGCCAATACGGGCCTAGAGTATATGAGCCTAGATTTATACTTAACACCACCCCCTCCCTTCAACTCAAGATGATATAGGCGGCTCAGAAACATTGA
The DNA here is from genome assembly GCF_958298935.1 of Phragmites australis. Taxonomy (NCBI): domain Eukaryota; kingdom Viridiplantae; phylum Streptophyta; class Magnoliopsida; order Poales; family Poaceae; genus Phragmites; species Phragmites australis. The sequence continues at coordinate 14,313,946 of NC_084941.1, read as the reverse complement.
GTTTGAGCAAATGAAGCCTATGATGCTCTCGAGTGTGCGCTTCGGTAAAGAAGTTTGCAAGTTGCAACTCTGATGGCACATACTGAAGAGCAATCATTTTCTGATGACAATGAGAACGAGTAAAGAAAGCATCAACACTAATATGCTTTGTAAGTTCATGCTTCACATGATCATTAGAAATCTGTATTACACTAGTGTTATTATATAGAAGAGGTATGAGTGCTTCACAATAGACTCCAAAATCATCCAACAACTAGCTAAGCCATAAAATCTCTGAAGTAGTAGTGGCAAGGGCTCAAAGTTCTGTCTCTATACTAGAATGTGATACAACAACCTACTTCTTGGACTTCCATGTAAGAGAAGAAGTACCAAGAATAATATAACAACTAGTGACAGAATGACAGTCCATTGGACCACTCACCCAATTGGAGCGTAAACCTAAAGTAGACTAGAACGAGCATATAACAAGCACTGAGATGACGTCCCCCTCAAGTAACATAACATCTGAAGCAAATGACCAAAATGCATAGAAGTAGGAGCACTAACAATCTGGCTCAATATCAGGCCTAGTGATAGTGAGATAAACAAGACTATCCACAATACAAAGATATTAAGAGGGGTCCTTAAGGGGTGTGCCATTAGCTGCAAATGAAGCTCCATAGGGGTAGCAACTGTTCGAGTATCCGTAATGTATTTAGATTGAGAAAGGTAGAATCTCTTTGCAGGAGTCATAACTTCAATCCCCAAAAAGTAACTAAGAGGGACTAAATCAGACATCTAGAATTGCTCACTGAGTTGTTTCTTTACATGAGCAACATGCTCAACTCATCTCTTGTAATAAATATATCATCAACATAGAGGAGAAGCAAAGTACACCCTTGTGGAGATAGATGAACAAATAAAGCAGGATCACGATCACTAAGTGAAAAACTAGCAGCCTGAATAATAGAAACAAAATGCTCAAACCAAGCACAAGGAGCTTGTTTAAGACCATATAAAAGCACGACAAAGATGATCTATATATCCTGAAGGACCATCAACACCCAGGGGTGGCTGCATGTAAACTTTCTTGTGCAAATTGCCATGAAGAAAAGCATTCTTAACATCCATATGAGAAATAGTCTAGGAACGAGTAGAAGCAACTACAATCAGAGTATGAACTATGGTCATGTGAGTAACAGGAGCAAATGTCTCATCGTAATCTCATCCTTTAGTCTACTGAAAACCTCTGGTAACAATATGAGCTTTGTATCTCTCAATGGAACCATCTAACTTAGTCTTAATTTTAAACATCCACTTACATGTGATAGGAACAACTTGAGATGATAAAGGAACAAGATCCCAAGTGTTTATATGATCAAATGCAGCAAGCTCCTCAGACATAGCAGACTGCAACTTAGGAATATCGGATGTCTCTTGATAAGTAGATGGCTCCTCAGCAACAACATCACTTGTATGGGGAAAACCCAACCTATCAGGACCCTCAGTAGTAGCATGATCATGTAGATATAATGGGGACCAGTAGGTAACTCATCAACAATACCAGAATACACAAAAACAGGAGCATTAGGACTGGCAGAAGAGGTAGGATCAGATGGATGACCAGAAAGAATTTGGTCTTGCGAGTATAGACATGTGTGGTAGGTGAAATAGATGTTAGAGGAGCTAAATCCGAAGCAGGAAAGGGTGGGATGGAAGGAGAGGGATCAGGAATAGGTAGGGAAGCTGAAACTGAATCAGAGGTGGGCGGGATGGAAGACGTAGGTGTAGGGGAAGGAGATGGAACCAGCCCTCAACAAAAGATACAACACGAAAAATATGCATGCGATGAGAGGAAGGATCACAACAATGATAACCCTTATGCTCAGGACTATATCCAAGAAAAACACACTCAATTGACTGAGTAGTTAACTTGGTCCGCTCAAGAAGTGCAAGCAGGACATAGCATGTACACCCAAAAACCCAAAGATGCTCATCAGGGCATTTTCTAGCCTGCATTGAAGACGGGTTGCCGGTTAATAAGATCTGTAGAAAAAAGTTCTCCCCATAAATAAGAAGGAATACAAGATGCAATGAGGAGTGTGGGAGCAGTCTCTATAAGATGGTGATATTTGTGTTCAGCAAATTCTAAGCATGAGTGTCAGGACATGAGAGCTGAGCAAGAGTGCCCTCAGAGGTGAGAAGCTGATGAAAAGCATAAGACATATATTCACCTCCAGAGTCAAAGCAAAAAACTTTAATGGTAGTAGAAAACTGAGTATGGACCATATGAGCAAAAGATTGATATATAGAACACAACTGGGAGCGATGTTTTATGAAATAAATCTAAGTATATAAAGAGAGCTCATCAATAAAAAATGATATAATAATTATTTCGGAGGGTGAACTCCTCAACCGGGGATCCGGAGGGACCCCCTTTGAGATTCGGACGAGGGGATGATTCTGAGTCCGCCTCGTACGTGAAATAAATGAGAGTGAATGAAATGCAGGTGGAGTAGATGATCGAATGTAGGAGGAAGTAAATGCTCAAGGGATTTTTAGACAGGTTCGGGCCGCACTGAGCGTAATACCCTACTCCTGTGTGTATGCTATAAATGCTCTGAGAATGTCTCTCTGAGTATTTGCTGTGTTACAAGAATGTTTGTCTAAGTCTAGAGCTTCGCGCTTCTTCCGTCATCGTTCGGAGTTCGTCGGATGTGCTCTCTCCGATCTCCGTCCAATGTGTTCTTTAGGCTCTGTCTCGGTCTCCTCAAAGACCCCTCCTCTTCTCCGGGGAGCCTGCCCCTCTTTTATACACGGCGGGGCGGGTGGCGTGCCCAGAAAGGATTGGTGCAAGTTCCAAGGCGCCATAAATGGAAAGCAACCATCATGGGCTGCTGCTTGAGATGACGGGGAGGGTTGAAAACGCGCCCCCATCCGGTCTTCGTCGTCATCGTTCCACTTTTTAGCGGATGCAACAGGGAGGGCTCAAGACTGAGAAGCACTATCATGTGAAGCAATAGCAGCCGATATAAAGCTACGGGGTGGAGTTGCTCTATGAGTACGAGCAGCGCGACGTGCATAGAACTTAGCCAACTTCTCAGGATGATGAGAGAAGCAATTTTCTAGATGATGACAAGTCTTCTTGCAATGCTCATAAGGAATAGCCTCTAAGGAACTACCTCTAACTATGCTGGTCCTCTGAGAAGCTGCCAACACACTGTGAGGTACTAACACTAGAGCAGATGTTAGCGAACGGAGATGATTCTCTTCAGCAATCAAAGCCAACAATACATCTGCCATAGATAGAGTAGTAGGTTTGTTGAGGTACATACAAATAGGCTCGAATTCTTATCTTAATCAATGACAAAACAGTACATAAGGAATTTCTCAATAAACATATCGGTGCTGTAAATAGTACATTTCCTTAGCTAACTTGTGATGCTCAAGACTAATAATCAAAGATTCCTTTATACTAGTGACAATAGCACTCATTATCCTTCCATCATCATTATGCCAATTCTTGACTTCAGTAGCATCAGAACCATTCTTTGACTTATCAACGGTGGATCATCAGTCAGTGAGATGCCAGAGCATAATCTCTTGACATAGTTTTCATAGAAAAAAAGCTAACTCTCGATAATTATGACCATCAAGCTTAATAGGAATAGTAATTGCACTCGGTTGTGACATATTGAAAACAAACATCAACAAAAACATAGAAGCAACGATCAAAACCGAGTAGTTACCACACTAAAGCGACTTGACCAGCAACAAAGAAGATAACCACTAGCAGAGTAGTAGAGCAGAGGAGATTCGGCATAGCAACCAAAACACCAAATAGCAACAGTGGAAAAGCCTTTGAATCCAGAAATCCTGCGACTTGAGGATGAAAACCTGAAACCTGAGTAGTAGCAGAAGAGACCCAATAGCAGCGAAAGCGATGGGTAGCCTAAAGATCGGTTCCACGATGGCAGAGACGGACAGCCTAATAGGTGGCAATGAGCCATGACAGAGGGCATCCATGATGGCAACCTGATGGGCAGCGATGGGCTGTGACTAAGGGCGGCCACGATAGAGGGTGACCGCAACGGTGACTTGATGGGCAGCGATGGGCCACGACTAAGGGCAGCTGTGACAGTGGGCTAATGTGTTACAATGGGCCATGACAATGGATAGCCACGACGGCGGCCTGACGGTGATGGCTGCTTCGTCCACATGCCTCCTCCTTTAGTAGCAAGCTCCATCTCTATAGTTGAGACAATCCAGAAAAAAAACATGCAGTCAGCTTGTTAGGAAACTTCTTCTCAATTGCCATCTTTTTCTTTGTTTGCCAAATCACCCATGCTAGTCCTACAATGAAAAAAAAAGGCCTAACTAACAGGTCAAGCCAAATTTTTTTGGGATCCAAACAGACAACACGTCTGCTAACAATTTAGGCCGACCATCTGATCCAGAAGCCTTTTGTATACCACACCATCATAATTTAGCTACTCTCTCCTTCTCAATATAGATGACGGTTTAGTTTCTTCAATAATGTTCAAAATACATGATGTTCTATGATTTTGAGGTAACTTTAGTCTAGATTTTCTAGTCTTACCTCTCCATCAAGTTCCTCCTTCCCAATGCAAATCTCATTTTTCAGTCACACTACATCATTATTACTTATAGACTAATGTGCAATAAAGGAGGATAAGATGATCATTTTACTTTTCACCTTAATACATGTGCCCATGTCTAAAATGTCATGTATTGTGAGATAGAGGGAGTATATAGCAGGCAAATAAAATATGATCAGTGGTTTCTATTTCCTTTGTTAAGCACCAATTTCTTTCATATCAGAAATTTGATATCAGGCCTTAGCACATAACTTTGCTTTCAAATCCATTCCATTCAGATTCAGTTGTACTTACCTAAGATGTATATTGTTGCTAAAGTATTTTTTATTTATACTTTGTGCATTTCTGTTATCATAAATTTGATGGAGAAGATGGCAAAGGGAAAGGACTTTGATTCCCTATCATCAATTGAAGTTAGTTCCACTGAACCAATAAACAATGATCTATTTGCTACTCCATTCCTACATACAAGTCTTTTTGGTAAACCTAAATATATGGAAACAATCTTGGTTCACATTAAAATACTATTATTAGCTCTTCTATCCATCAAAAGTACAATATCATACCTTACAGGTTGCTAATGTGTCAGAACAAGAACCAGTGCTTAAATTTGTATCAGCATAGACTTGTATTTAGGAATGGAGAGTGGATTTGTTCTGCTGTTTTTATTTTCTTCTTGTTTTTTTTCTAAAAAGGTTTACATTATTGATCTATTTGCAGATAGTGGTTGTTGGTCACGCAGATGTGGTATCTATGCAGTTTAAATTTTGAGTCTTATGTATTTTTCTTCTTATTTGGGGATGCCTTCTGGTACAAATTACTGTTTATGCATGAATGTAGAATCGGTTGCATCTAGAGGCTCTGTTTGAACAACTAAATCATTTACCGTCAAAAGAACATGGAACCAATGTGATGCGAATTAGGCCATGGTAGTTCTTTTTTCTGGATTACTAATCTATGTTCATGCTCAAATGACATCAACTCCCTGTATTATGAACAGCCAACTATTATGCCAATTTTATTCTTAATATCTACCTATGTTTGCAATTAATTTCCATATTAATTAAGCTTTTAATTTGAGAGGTTTGTTACGGTGCTCGGAACCTCTGGTTCCTCCCCTCTGAAATGTGATCACCGCTGATTTCTACGAGGACACGTAAGGAACTTGAATAAATGTAAATAGGGGTCGTTTAGTAATTGATCTTCGATCTAATTGTACTCCCGTAATTTGATCCGCATCTGTAGCTCTGAGTGAAAAATGAACGCGAGATATGATCGACATGTAGTCTCAACATTTCCTACCGAAAGGGCCAATGCCACCAACTTTACTTTGTCCATTCTATTTTGAAAAATTGAATTGACTAATCGTATGATATAGTATTCTAGAATTTGATTATATTACCGCCATTGATCCGGTTAACAGGCAAGTAGGCACCGCAACAACCAGCATCTCTTGTATAAATTATAGTGACTTAGTGAGTGGCGGTGAGAGGCAGCACGTAGGAGCTAGCTAGGCACTAGTGGTAGCAATGGCCGCCTCCGATCACTAGGCCGCGAGCCTACATGCGATGCCGCTGGTGTTCGACGAGGTCAGGTGGGTGGTCTGGATCCGGCAATCCCTCCAGGAGGACGGCGCCGGCGACGACGACGACAACAGCATCCCGTTGTTCGTGTTCAACGTGCCCTAGCAGCTGCAGGTGCACAAGCCGGAAGCCTACACGCCTTAGCTCATCGTGCTCGAGTCGTGCCACCACTGGTGGCCCGAGCTGTACGAGATGGAGCGCTACAAGCTCGCCGCGGCACGGCGCGAGCAGAAGCGGCTCCGCGCCAGCCTTAAGCTCAACGCCCTTGTCGAGCAGTTCGCGCAAGGTCCACGCATACTACCACCGGTACCTCGACTTCAGTGGCGAGACGCTGGCGTGGATGATGCTCGTCGACGTCGTGTTCCTGGTCGAGTTCTTGCAGATTTACGCTGTTGCCGCCGACGAGGGGACAACAGGGTGCTGCGGAGGGTGTCGTCGAGGATGGCACACCTCGTTGATGCCATAGATGAGCTTTTACTAAACTGCCCCTCTGCTTAATTAGATCTTGATAACAAAATTGCTAATCTACTCTATGACTTATTTGTTAATTTTGTACTTGATCTATATTTTTTTTGGTACCGATCCACAAATTAAAGTATCTTTCAACAGGTACTTCTCCGTTCTTAACCATCGTAACTTTCAAGCACCGTAAAATCTCTTTTATTTTGATGCTTAAGGTACTCGGATCAGCATGCACGGTACTATCGGCAAACAATACTCTTAAGCTCATATCTTACTCCAGGTATAGAACTTCACTTGGAATGTGATCAACAGTACGACTCTGATCCATATGCAATACTAGGTTGTAACCTTCTTGGTCTATAGCTTATATCATTCAACTGATTTTTTTATATCAGTTACACATCAAACTAGTCATGCATGTAATCCTGACGAGCATTTATTTCCCCCTTTTTATTATTATTTTCACTAGCGTGTAGATTGTAGATGGCCAAGGAGTTATGCAATGTGGAAAAAAATCGTATGCATCGGTGATGCAAACCGCGGCGCGTGCAGCACGGATTCGATCGACGCCACCTGTCCCCTCCATCGAATCTCAACGACACGAGTTGACTGGACTCAGTCGAAGCCAACGGACGCACACCCGAGCCGGCTGGGTCTCGATCGCCCCGGCTCCGTGCGGAACTGATCCTCCTCCGCAGCGTCCAGGTCCTTCCACTGAGCGCCGCCGCCTCTCTTCTCCCCAGCCGAATCAGTCGGCGACGGGTGCTGCGGAGTTCGTGAGCACGTTCATCTTCATCTTCTCCGCGATGGCGGCGCCGATCGTGAACCAGAACTACGGCGGCGCAAACACGCCCTTCGGGAACTCGGTGTTCGTGGTGGCGCGATCACGCGTGTGTCTACGTCGGCCGTCTAAGATGGATAACTCGGCCGTCGCACAACAGGATGCAGGTGACGCCGAATCTTGCCAACTCAGTATATACTAAATAGGTGGACAAAATATGCAAAAAGAGGGTTTTATTATGAGAAACAAAGAAGTGACAAAGACACTTTGAAAACATATGCTGCGCGTATCTCTCGAAAGGCAACATCTGTTGCATTGAAGTGCTCAGTTTCGAAGACTAAAAGATCAAGAAATGTACTTGAAAAGAAGAAAGTGAGAAATACAAAGACTGCTAAGAAGAAAGGTAGTGGTTCTCATTAAAACATGACATTTTCCCATCTCAATTTTGTAACGCTAGTAATAATTTTCCTCCTCTTTTATATGTGTAATCAGTAGGAGAAGATCCAAAGAATGCAGGAGTCAGTACAGAAGTTGGACAACATCCAAAGCAATTGACTGTAAGACAGATGACTAGCTGGGCTCGTTATTCCCTTTCAATAATTCATTTACTTGCATATGTTCTGAACAAATTCATATTTTTCACAGGGATCTATTGATGCAAGCATTGGTGCTTTGAATGGGGATTTTCCGACCATGGCTCACTCTTTCATCCAAGGAGGATATACAAGTCTTTTAGTTGGACTCGATCAAGATGCCTCGGCTGCACGAAAATTGCATTTTGATGAAGTATCGAATCATGCAACATTTATTGAGTAGGCATGCTTTGATAAGTTTTGATGTAACCATGAAAATGTAATTTTCCATTGGCACTGTTTTGGTGATTTAAAATCATACGTTTGATCCATACAATTAGTATTCTTTTCTGGACAGCTGCTATCATGATATTTTTTTGTTTACGTAATGCTTGCACATTATGCAATGCAAATTTGAGTATCAGAATTATTGTCTTGTTCCTTGATAAAAAAACATCATATATGTGCAAGTATATGGTTAAAAAACAAACATACAACACTCCAGTTTGCAATGCATAACTTGGCACATTGAGAGGCAAAATCTTCCATTCATTGGCAGATTACATTGTTGTGTTGCCGAGCAGGTGAAAGCCCTCAGCTTACAACCAAAATAATTGCATCTACTACAAAAAATACTACCATTCGACTGGACCGATTCAACAATGAGGCAACCTGACATTTCTAGCAGCAATGCGGCCACCAGCTATCATCAGGAATTGGTAGCCCACCCCATTACACATCAAACAGAAATTCTACGCCACAATCCGGTTTGTCTTGATGTCCTTGAGCTTCTGCTCCGATAGATTGTCAATGTTGCTTAGCACCTTCATGATATCATCTTTTCACATGAACTCATATTCCTGAATTGGATAGCAGGAGGGGGGGGGGGGATATCAGGCAATTTGTAACATCCTGATAGCCATCCACATAATTCTGTTGCAGACTTCCCGTATAGGCATCCAGAAAATTTGATCGATCTTCCTATACAGACATGTTAATACAATATCTTAGTAGCAGTACATTATATGTACGTTTGCAAAATATAAGCAATTACGAGATGATCGATCTTCCTCTGCCATCTCCAAGATCAGCGTGCTCTCCTCCGGCGTGATGCGATACTCCAGGTAGCGCAGCACCATGTCTCTGGACGGGCCGCGGAAGTACCCCGCCACGAACTACAGCCCGCCCAGGGGCACCACCTGCATCACCACCCCGCCCGTCGGCAGGAACACCATGTTCGTCAGCTCGACGCCGTGCACGCCCACAATGCTGTCGCAGCTGTTGGGCAGCTCCGCGAACGGCGCCACCTCGTGCTCGCCCTCCGACACCACCACCTCGAACCAAACCTTCTCGAACTCGGATGACGCCGTGGGTGTGGAGGAGGAGGTCGCAGGCTGCCATACTCACCGGCGGCGGGCGCCATAGAAAGCCACCTCGATGCAACATCGACCTTGGCGGCGGCTTGGGGAGAAGAGAGGCGGCAGCGCTGAGCGGGGAAGCAAAGGCGGAGGCGGAGGCGGCAGCAGAAGGATCTGGAGAAGACTGGGACGCCGCCGTGGCTGCGGAGGAGGAGGATCTGATTTGGTTCACCAGCCGCGTCAGTTCCGCATGGAGCCGGGGCGATCGAGACCCAGCCGGCTCGGGTGTGCGTCCGTTGGCTTCGACTGAGTCCAGTCAGCTCGTGTCGTTGAGATTCGATGGAGGGGACAGGTGGCGTCGATCGAATCCGTGCTGCACGCGCCCCGGTTTGCATCACCGATGCATACGATTTTTGCCTTTTATTTTAGTTGTTATAGTATATGCAACGGGGACCATGATACATTTATATGTTAATAAATTCACATTTAATGATGCTATGTAGACTTCTCCTTTTACAGCGGCAGGACGCAGGAAACCGCTACGCATATTTGAATTGAACTGCAGTTGTTGTTCGTGAACGCTACATCGCCGTACTTATCCGTTTCCGTTTAATCGGCCGTATAATTCTGCATAATCATCCACGTTCAGCCCACAACAAGCAGCCCATTAGCTCTTTACAAACAGCACATCAAGCCCTAGCATATAACTAAACGGTTGCCCTGCCGTCATGAACGATCATATCAGAGACGCCTTGCCTTCCCGCCGCTGCAAGTCTAATCGTCGATCTCTCTTATTTCTTTCTGATCTCATGTTTCTTCTTTGATTAAATCTCAATTAGATGTGAATGCATGAAGGATTTCTCCAAAGAGGACGACGGAATCGCGGACCTGTTTGGCTTCTCTTGTTTCGTGTCTGCTTCCATCTGAACTCTGAACTTTCAAGCAAACTGAAGATGCAAATCGAGTGCCATTTTCAGATTTTCTCTTGGGTTAATGCCAGAGTGATGCCAGCGCTACTTCGACAATCTATCTTTGCTTTCGAGTTAATAGTGATGGCATCATTGTCTACTCTAAGATTTAAGCAAATATATTCGATTTACTGTAGTGCTATGCACTGAAATATCTGTGAGACAAGGAATGTTATCAAATATGTACATATATTAGCACGGACGTCAAATTTCCGCATAATTCTGATTAATTGTCCGTATTCTAATTAATCGCTAGGCGGTATCCTCTCCTTTCGATGACCGCATACCGTTTTCCACAACACTGATTTGTATTGTTGAACTCATAGTTTTATAATTTTTCCCAGGTTATAATGGTGACCGAATATGCCGGTGTTCTTCCCAAAATACAGCTTGAAGTACGGCAGGTCAGCTGATTCCTCCTATCTTGATTCCACCATGTTACATGGGTCATTAATACAACATAAATGTTACTTATAGATATATTTATGTAAACAAATTTTCATGCCATGGATTCAGAATACTCCTGAGTTGGAGTAGGCTTAAAGTGCACGCATGATTCCAGATCTTATTTGCTAAAATAGTTCTGCTTTACTAAACAGATGTTTTTCAATGTGCAATCACTGAACAGGTGTATGAACGGTTCGATGCATCTTCTATTGCCGAAGCTGACTATGCCCGCTTCGATTATTTCTGCAACAAGGTCAGTTCTTTTGTGCTTGTATAGGATATCTGCCTGTCTACTGGACATAGTATTTTTTTTTTACCTTTCTAATAATGGGATTTACCAGTTACAGAAATAATTTGAGGCATTAGCCTATACTAGTATTTCCTCTTTTTTCCCTGGCCTAAAGAACTCTATGCAATTTTGCATTAAAAACCAGTTCCGAACTACATAATTCCTAGATTTGGCAGCTTAGCAGCCGATTCCCCTTTTTATCCCAGTTCCCTTCAACATGCCAAGGTACCGCCAGTTTTTATATCCCTACATCCGGAAAGTAATCCAGGGCAATATTATGGATTTTTTATTTCAAATAAATAACGGAATTCTTTATGCCATGGTGATGACAAAAATCGGTATGGTTTTTCAACAGTAGTGGCGTATTAAGGAGTGTTCGTTTTGCAGCCATTTTAACTTCCAGGATGCACACAGTTTTTTTTTTTTTTTTTTTTTTTTTGCTCTTTTGGGAAGCGGTACATTTGTAACTAGGAGCCACAAATTTTTGATATTTGAAACACTCCACACTCCACTTATGGAGTCTTTACACAGTTTTTATTTTTCCACTTTTTGAGGTCTATGCAATATAAAAATGTGTTCTGTTCTATTATTGAATATATGGACTTTTTACATTTTACAATGTGTTACAGGTATATCCAAAGATTCAGGACTTAGATGAGGTATGCTAATCTGTTGTCACTTCTGTATCTGCAATGCTGTCAGGTTCAGTTGCGCCTTTTGAAATTTGGTAGGAGGATTAATTTTTACATGCTCGGCAGTACACCGTTCTTAATTCAAAATAAGGAGTTGGATCTTGTCCATAAAAACTATTGATTGCATGTGACAGATCAGGTCCTAGGACCTACGCAGAGACGGCTAAATAGGGTCAATGGTATGTACTCTCTCTGATTGTAAATATAAGTGATATAAAGTAAGCGTGATTTGTAAAATAGAAGAAGAAAAATATATATTTACGATAGTTTTGACGATCGTAGTGTAGTTTTACGAAATTTATTCAAAAATGTATGTTATCTGAAATTTGAAACATCTGGAACTGTATATTAGCTCTTGTAAGATTCTCTAATTGTCTAGTCCGATGCAGGGTGGATTGTTGTTATTCGTCAGTTCATACTTTGAATATATTTGGAAAGTAATTTCTTATAATCTAAGGAAGCGTCTTCTGTCGAATCGGGGATTGCGTAGACCTTCCTTCTCATGATAGCTTATTTAATTAGTTCAATTAAAAATTATCTGCTCTTAGTCTTGAGCAAGTGGTAACTGTCTCAATTTTCTCCTAAATCAGGGCTGCATCACAACATGATATATCTCGTTCAAGACTCTGGTTTTTTTTAAAGCAATGATCTTGCTTTATAGTGAAAGATCTCACTTCTACCACTGATACAAGGTCATAAGTCATAACATCTAATAACTCATTATAGCTATTCCTGTTGTTTCTGTATAGTGTAGTTGTCTAGAGTGCTTATCATACTTCTTAACATGCAGATCAGGGGAACTCACCATTTGTTAATTTATTCATTGCCAGGGAGAAAAGAATATTATCCAGAGGTATTGACTAAATTGCCACTGTATGTGCTTTGTCTGAAGCTTTATGGGTGACGAGTTTTAATTGAAAAATTATATGTCCCTGGGGTTTGTATCTTCCTTTCAGCTTGTAAACATGCTAGGTGAATCAAAGAATCCAAAGTGCAATGTCCTCTTTTCTCGTCTGGACCTTCTTAAGGTGAGGTAACTATTTCACTTAGTTCGTTTCCAGCATCAAAACTGTAATCTTGTTGTGCTGTTAAGTTCATACTGCAGCAACATTCATTGGGACCTTTGTAAGGTATGATCTTGTATATAGTTTGTGTTCCATCATGTTGTGTAGTTCAGCTATTCATTTAGTACTATGAACAAATTTATCTTATGCTCTAGTTGCAATTTCATATTGTTTGGATTCCAGAGGAAAATAACAATTTCTCGAGTTTGAGCGTCTATTTAAAAATTGGTCTCACCTGTCTTAAATTAATGATAACTGGCAATAGTGGCCTATGTGTTCTGCATGATGTTCTCTCATCATTGATAGCTAGCTCTTCTATATATGTTTTTTTAATTCATATGCATTCCGTCGATCCAATGAGTTAATCTCCACCAGCATGTTAGTCATTGACTAAACTGAGTTCTTGATAATTTCAGTTAGAGCGGATTGTTGAAACATCTTCTGCACGAAGGTATTCTTCGGACAAGAGCATGTTTGTATTCTGCTGATGCAGCCATGTAGATGACCATGCGAGCGATGAACGCCTGCAGAAAATCTTGGAACACTAGATGAATATGTATTTGGAGTGTGTTTAGCTAGCGCCACATGCTCTCATGGCAAGTATTTGTAGCTCTGCTGCAATGGCAATTTCATGAAGCTCTTGTAGTGTTATTATGTGACGGGCAAAGCCTTCCGAGCGCTGTTTCCATAGCAATTTCAAACGACGTTTCCGTAGCAGTTCAATACTCTATTCTCTTTTATTATTCTTTCATGTTTTAGATTTATAGACATGAATTAAAAGAAAGCACAACATGGCCTATGCCTCTACTCTCCTATTAAAGTTGTCTCTTGCTACTTTGATCAATTTATTTTGTCCCTAAACCCTATAGTGATAATTGAACACATAGACTATGTCTTGTAAAAAATGAAGCATGATGTTTCGTCTCATCTATCTCTAAGTATTTCCAATTACTTACCATGATTATGACCGCGTTATTTTTTACGCTCAACAGTAATATATCCGTTGGTTAGTCATATCAGATAAAAATCATCATGGATAATTATATACTCCCTCTAGTAAAAACTACTTGACATTTTTTTAAATGCCCGGGATTTCAATGGTTAGTCCATTTTCAACGGATTTCCTCTGCGAGTCATATTTCTTTCCTGAAGGAACTTTTGTTTTCTTAAGCGCTCTAACGATTTGTTTTGACGGTTCTCTTCACGAAGAGCTTCTCAAGGTCATTCCTTTCACCTTGGAGTTCTCTTTCCTTTCCTTTATAAATCTATTAAAAAACTATTGCAGATAAAAAAAATAAAGAGAATAAGAATGAAAAGGGAAATAAGAAAGATAACGAAATAAAGAGAAAATGGTTAAAGAATGGTCCTGGTTTCGATGTTTCCAACCAGGCCCAGCGCTTTGCTTTTCCCAGAGTTTCCCAGAGCGAAAAGTTATCTACGTGGTTTGATGGTGTGGTTTGGTGTGGTGCAAGCTCCCCCAAGGGGAAGAGGAAGAGAAACAGGCTGTCTATAGTAGCACAGAAACCAGCTCTGGTTTTTGTGTTCCTTTCATCCAGAATAGAATATTAGCTTCATTTTCTTGTCATCTTATGACAATTGGTGGCCGGCATGGTGTTGCTCAACAAACTAATGGTGTGTTCGGTTTGAGCAGTAGGGTGGTGATGGATTATCTCACTTCTAATTTTCTTATTTGGTACCAGGAATGGGATGTGTTGATCTATTATCACTTTATTTATCATAAATATATGTCTAATGTAAATATGAGAAACAAAGTAATTTTACTAAAATTTATGAAACGATGGATCACTTCATTTAGGACCAGTTGACTTCTCAAACCAAACATAGCAAAAAAAAAAAGGACGTTTGGTTACATCCTTAGACTATCTCTAAGGTTTTTTTTTTGTCCAGATTCCCTTCATGACGAGATTTTCGTTCTCTTCAGCACTCCAACGGTTTCCCTTCACAGTTTTCGCCACGAAAAGATTCTTATGATCATTCCCTTCAGAACGGGATTCTCTCTCCTTTCCTTTCGTAATTTCCTTTGAAGGGAAGCTATTAGAGATAAAAGGAAATAAAGGGAATGGAAACGAAGAAGGGAATCGGAAAAAACGAAATGAAGAGAATATGGTTGGAGGATGTCTTAGAATGGAAGTTCCAAGCTGAGGAGCTGCCTAGAACCTACCGGGAGGCTGGTTGGTTTCGATCCTGGCCACCTGCCAGCTGTAGGCAGCAACTCCAGACCCAGGCGTCCGAAATCAGTCGCCTGGCTCCGGAACGCTGCGACGACCAGGTAATTCGTCTCTAATCACGTGCTAATGTCATTGCTGCAGTGCACCAAGAGAAAAGCTACCGCCTTGGTTGCTTTTGGTCATGATGGGTATGCTACTGCACCAATAAAGATGGGTTGCCTCTAAGCTTTGCGGACTATCTTCTTGTTGCCTTCTGATTGTCTTTGTTTCGATTTCTTTTAAGGTGCGGTTAGCACTAGCCCTTCAACCACACCTACCTAGTGTAAGAAAAACTAATCCCGGCTGCGGCGGGTGAGCGCACGGAGGGCGGCGACGGCGCAGGCACATGTGCGCGTGTGTTGGCAGTGGCTTGTGTGCACGCAGCGGCCCGGTTGGGCCGTGCACAACAGCAGCCTGGGAGCTGCGTGAAGGCTCCTCCACGGCCACGGCTGGGCGCTGGTCTCCGAGGGAAGCTGACGAGGACATCCTAGTTCACCCCATTCATCATCTCCTCTACAAGATGATTTCACACGGTTGCAAGTTGCAACTTTTACAAAAGAGGTTTATTTAGAACCGATAGAACAAGAGGTGAACAGAGCCAGTGTGCGAAATCGTCCAAATAATATTCTAGTTAATTAATAAGTCGATCATCTATATAATCACGACTTCAACGATTAAGCAGAATATTATTTCGGTAGTCATTGCACGTGTTTCATGTCTAAAACCGCGACACATGCCTTTCCAACATAAGCAATTACAACCAAGCTTAATAAAGAGCGAATAATTAAATTATATTATAAGTTCTTAAACATTTATAAGTTTAACAATTTATAGCAAAAGAGATCTAGGAGGATACTAAAATTGATTAACTTCTAGCCAACAGAGAAAACTGCGTAGCGAAAAAAAGCTAAAGACAACAAAAAATGGGTGAAATCATATGCACTTAGACTTCACCCCAAAAGCGCGACCTCCGAGTAGTTTACTTATTCCCACCACTAGCAGCTGCAGGCGTGAAATAGCCAAACATCATCTCTTCCTCACCTATAACACTTGTAGAGCAGCTGAGTACGAAGGTACTCGCAAGACTTAATCCATATAAGATACATATAAATAACTTGACTCTAAGGATTATGTATTGGGCCATTAGCAATAAAAAAGATCACAAGGTTGATTAAAATATATGCACCCGCAACCTAACACATATGTGTGAGCATCTAATCATAACCAACATACCCTTCCAAAACGGTAACTACCATCTGCACATAAATATAAATAGAACCATAGTAATATATCAATAGTAAGCCATCAACATTACCCAACATACCATGAATGCCACCATCCCACATTCATAACTCTACGATCGATGCAAATAGATAGAAGCATGCTCATGACCGAGAGCGTGGTAATTCGAATTATTTTTACAACCCGTAAGGGTCCTTTACCTACACGACTCGAGGACCATACGGTTCACGTGTCCACATAGGCCTATATGAGGGGGTACTCGTGTCAACCTTTCCCAATGAACTCCAACTATTTGATCATGCACCGATAGGTGCGGGAGTCATCCAGAACTACTCCCAGAGTAAACTGGATACCTTTACAAGCCCGTCCGCTCACACCATCGACTTGTACGCCAAAAGACCATATATATAAAGGTATTCAGCTTATCATTCCCATATGCGATATGTAGTAAGCATAAAAAGTACTAAAGTCAACTGCACCGATGGATGATGCTTAACTAATGCAAAGCGGTCTATGATGCTCAGGCTCCTTTTTTTTAACCGAAACAGGAGAGGAGGCCCCTACTGTAAAAATATATTAAAGAATGGGTTTATGTACAAGAGAAGAGAAAAAGGAAAAAAAAAGAAAGAACAAAAAAAAAACAAATGAGAAACTAATTACAAACTGCTCAACCAATTTTGAAGAGCTATCTTCAAGGACGATTTAGCTCTATGGATAACCAAAGGAAATATTGTCCTGAACTCCTATTTCCAACGAGGGAAAGAGAGAGAGAGCCTCCACTGAAGATGATATTGTTCCTATGTGTCCACAAAGACCATGTGGCAATAATTATCACCTCCATAAAAAACTGATTTGAATGAGTTTGTCTTTGTTCTTCCAACATCTCAATCACAGGCAAGGAGAGGTCCCAAGAGATTTGTATAGATACCCAACACATTTGCAAGAAGGGACAACTAAAGAAAAGATGCTTCATCGTCTCCTAACCACCTCCATGACATAACACACAGTGCACAAAAGGGAGCTGAAATTTTTTCCTCCGAAGAAGATTTCTAGTATTTAAGCGATCATTTAGTAGCAACCAAAAGAATACCTTATGTTTACTTTGGCAGCAGCTTTTCCAAATCCAATGTAAAGGGGGTGGAACACTCATCACCCCAATGATTAAGTTATACAACCTTTGTGAAGAAAAAACTGTTGTGCCCCATATATATATCCAGCAATCCGGTTGTTCTGCATTTTGAGGCCAAGCTGCTAGTAATATGAACAAGGGTTCCCGATCTTCCGAAAGGTTCTGGTAACTCTCGATTTGGTGGAAACGAGGCACAAGTCGATCCGGCTTCCGAACAACACGATCCGAAACCCCGCAATCGCAGCACCACGTCTCCTCTGGTTATCAACCGGCGTTGCACGGTTGACCTCACCAAGAAGGCTAAAATCCTTGCCTGCAAATTGAAGAACACAAGCAAGAACAAGGAAGAATGCAACCAAATTGCAGATGAATGATTAATCTCACGAGTTGGGGTCTCACAAACCGACGAAACGGCGAAACTGTTCTTGACAGAATAATCTAAGCAAAACCTAACCCTAATTAGGGCGGCGGCTACTGTATATAAAGGATTAGGGTCGGCCAAGGACCCCTAGACGCGTCCCTAATGGACTCCAACACGATACATGGCCCAACGGACCAAAAACGGTGACGCAGCACCGGGACAGATTCTGGACGCTGATTGTTTCGACGTTTCCCGTTTACTCAGAAGGAATTTGGACCTCAAACCAACGCCATTGGTTTCCTTATGAAATTATCTTTCCAACCATATGTGAATCGTCGAAAACGGAGTCCGGATGCGTCCTGGGCGTCCGTATTATTGCTCGCTGGTCCTGGAGGCCGAGGCTGATTCGGACTCGAGTTGGACTGGACCTCCTGCTGTTGTTGGACGTCCTAGCTGCTCCTCCACGCCTCCAAGCCTTCCTCTATGTGTTTTCTTGTCCTCTCCATGATTCCTAAACAACACATAATCATTAGGTAGTAATCTATTCTCAAAATTATATAAAGAGTTGCTTAGGAACGAGCTCACCTCTAAATTTAATTGTCATGCGCGAGCTCTTGTGATTGGACCTTGAAAGTTCAATGGAGGATCATTGTATGTATCCGAGGGAGTGATGTCCTCATCATCCTCCCCCTCTTGAATTGGAGTCGTCCTCGACTCAAGCTCATCATCGGCTCCCAAGTAAGGTTTCAAATCTGCAATGTTAAAAGAAGGACTAACCCCGAACTCGGGTGGCAACTCAAGTTTATATGCATTATCATTTATTTTCTCAATTATCTTATAAGGACCAGCAGCTCTTGGCATTAATTTAGACTTACGCAGCTCTGGAAACCTATCTTTTCTTAAATGTAACCACACTAAATCACCCGGTTCAAGTTTGATTTCTTTCCTACCTTCACTACCAGCAATTCTATACTTTTCATTCATCTTTTCGATATTTATTTTAGTTGTTTCATGCAACTTACGAATAAAATCAGCACGTGCACTAGCATCACTATGTGTTCTTTCAATGGTAGGTAAAGGCAAAAGATCAATAGGAGCGCGAGGGGTAAAACCATACACTACCTGAAAAGGACTTACCTTGGTGGTAGAATGTGTTGCCCGATTATAAGCAAACTCCACGTGGGGCAAACATTCTTCCCATATCTTCAAATTTTTCTTCAAAATAGCTCTCAACATGGTACCCAAAGTGCGGTTCACTACCTCCGTTTGGCCATCAGTTTGTGGGTGGCAAGTAGTAGAAAACAATAGTTTTGTACCCAACTTATTCCATAGAGTGCGCCAAAAGTGACTCAAAAATTTAGCGTCGCGATCTGAAACAATAGTAGAAGGCATACCATGCAAGCGAACAATCTCTTTGAAAAAGAGGTCAGCAATATAAACGGCATCATCACTTTTATGACAAGGTATAAAATGTGCCATCTTAGAAAAACGATCCACAACAACAAAAATGCTATCCCTCCTCCTCTTAGTCCTAGGCAATCCCAAAACAAAGTCCATCGAAATATCTGCCCAAGGAATAGAAGGAACAGGAAGAGGCATATACAAACCATGTGGATTTAAGCGAGACTTAGCCTTTTGACATGTGGTACAGCGTGCCACGAACCGCTCAATATCTCTCCTCATCTTTGGCCAAAAGAAATGTGTGGCCAACATATCCTCCGTCTTCTTAGCACCAAAATGTCCCATCAATCCTCCTCCATGTGCTTCCTGCAACAACAAAAGACGAACGGAACCAACTGGAATGCATAGACGGTTAGCTCTAAACACAAATCCATCATTGATCACAAACTTGTTCCATGTACGTCCCTCTTTACAGTTCAGCAATACATCTTTAAAATCAGGATCAAACACATATTGTTCTTTTATTGAGTCAAGTCCAAAAATTCTATAATCAAGTTGGGACAACAAAGCATATCGTC
The DNA here is from genome assembly GCF_958298935.1 of Phragmites australis. NCBI lineage: Eukaryota > Viridiplantae > Streptophyta > Magnoliopsida > Poales > Poaceae > Phragmites > Phragmites australis. The sequence goes on along the minus strand of NC_084941.1, from coordinate 14,294,193 downwards.
TAGACAAGGCATCAGCAATTATATTATCCTTCCCTTTCTTGTGTTTGATAACATAAGGAAAAGATTCAATAAATTCAACCCACTTAGCATGTCTACGATTCAGATTATTTTGAGAACGAAGATACTTAAGCGATTCATGATCTGAATGTATAAAAAATTCTTTAGGCCACAAATAATGACGCCACGTCTCTAAAGAATGTACAAGTGCATACAATTCCTTATCATACGTAGAGTAATTAAGAACAGGGCCATGCAATTTTTCGCTAAAGTATGCAACGGGCTTACCTTCTTGCATCAAAACACCTCCAATGCCAACTCCACTAGCATCACATTCTAACTCAAAGGTCTTACCAAAATTTGGAAGTTGCAGCAATGGCGCGTGCGTAAGCTTGTCCTTCAAAGTGTCAAAGGACTCCTCTTGTGCCTTACCCCAATGGAACACCACACCTTTCTTTGTCAACTCGTGTAAGGGGGCAGCAATGGCGCTGAAATCCTTCACGAAACGACGATAAAAACCTGCAAGTCCAAGAAAACTTCACACCTGTTTGATGTTTTGGGGCACCGGCCAACTCTTTATGGCTTCAATTTTCATCTCATCCACCTCAATTCCCTGTGGAGTAATAACATAGCCAAGAAAAGAGACTCGATCCGTGCAAAAGATGCACTTCTCAAGGTTACCAAATAAACGTGCATCACGTAAAGCATTAAAAACAGCACGTAAGTGATCCATATGTTCATCCAAAGACTTGCTATAAATCAATATGTCATCAAAGTAAACCACCACAAATCGTCCAATAAAAGCTCTTAAAACCTCATTCATCAAACGCATGAAAGTGCTAGGTGCATTAGTTAAACCAAAAGGCATTACTAACCACTCATATAATCCGAATTTAGTTTTGAAAGCTGTTTTCCATTCATCTCCAAGTTTCATTCTAATTTGGTGGTAACCACTACGCAAGTCGATCTTTGTAAAAATTACAGAGCCACACAACTCATCAAGCATATCATCAAGTCTAGGAATAGGATGGCGATATCGAATAGTAATGTTATTAATGGCTCTACAATCAACACACATACGCCAAGTACCATCTTTCTTAGGAACCAAAATCACAGGAACAGCACAAGGACTAAGGCTCTCACGTACATACCCGCGGTCCAAAAGCTCTTGGACTTGCTGCTGAATTTCCTTAGTCTCCTCGGGATTGGTTCGATACGCAGCACGATTTGGCAATGTTGCTCCCGGGATCAAATCGATTTGATGCTCTATCCCTCTCATAGGTGGCAGTCCCGGGGGTATCTCAGCTGGAAAAACATCCTCATACTCCTGCAAAAGGTTAGTGGCAGTAGGAGGTATCGAACTAATAACATCATCAAGCGAATACAAAACTCGTTTGCAAACCAAGGTGTAGCAAATATCATTATTAGAAATTTCAGCAAGGTCACTTTTTAGTGCAAGCATAACACCACCCTTCAATTTTATGCCCTCTACCTTAGAACTAGGTGTAGACTTATCCTTTTTAGGTGGTAAAGAGAATTAGCAACTTGCTGATTTTCAGATTTAGTATCACGCAAATTAGCAGCTCGTTCTTTATCAGCTTGTACAATTTCAGTAGGGGTCATAGGAACCAAAGTAATTTTCTTTCCTTTATGCATAAAAGTATATGTATTACTTCTACCATGGTGTATAGCATCATTATCAAATTCCCAAGGTCGACCTAATAAAAGTGAGCAAGCTTCCATAGGTACCACATCACAGTCAACATAATCAGCATAGGAACCAATGGAAAAAGAAACTCTGCAAGTTTGTGTTACCTTAGCTTTTCCAGCATCATTAAACCACTGAAGATTATATGGATGGGGGTGTTGGCGTGTGGTCAAGCCAAGCTTCTTGACCAAATCTGAACTCACCAAATTATTACAACTACCTCCATCGATGATGACACGTGCTCGCCGATTTTGAATGACGAAGAAAATCTGGAACAAGTTATGGCGTTGCAGCTTCTCTGGTTGTTGTACCTTTGTGCTGAGCGCCCGCTGCACAATGATGCTCCTATAGGTCGCTGTGTCATCACTGCCCAAGATTTCGTTGCTCTCCTCAACAACTGGTTCTTCTTCTTCTTCAATGTCAGAGGCGCTGATGTACCCATCTTCCGTTGCAATGTATGCCCGCTGACTTGGGCAATCCTTCTGCACATTACCGAATCCATGGCAGCGACGGCATTGAATGCCAGAGGTGCGTCCCGTTGATGCAACAGAGGAAGCACTCTTGGAAGGTCCCTGCAAAACAGAATTTTTACCTGAGCCTGAAGGTCGTGTAGTGACCGGATTTGGTGTCGTAGCTGCTTGTTGCTTGCTCGCTGGTGAGGGAGCCCTGTAAGTGGATGGTTTGGACAGCCCAAAGGATGGTCCTGTGCGCGGCGTGTATGTGGTGCTGGCCTTGTACTTGCCCTGCTGCTCACGCCCCTGCAACTCCTTCTCTGCAAGCATAGCAAACTGAAACAACTGGTTGATATTGTTAAATTCTTTATAATCAATAATATCCTGGATTTCACGCCTCAAACCCGAATAAAATCGACAAATAGAATCTTCGTTTCCCTCTACTATGCCACAACGCATCAAGCCCTTTTGAAGCTCACCATAATAATCCTGCACAAATTTATCTCCCTGTTCTAAGCGCATCAATTTCTTACGCAAGTCTCTATGATAAGATGGGGGAACAAATCTATCACGCATAGCAACCTTAAGCTCTTCCCATGTACGAGGTGTGGCACCATCTGCAGCTAAACCAGTCCACCAAATAATAGCAAAATCTTTAAACTCACTAGTGGCTTGTCTAACTCTATGTTGTTCAGGTACTTGATGGGCACTAAATTTTTGCTCTACTGTCATCTCCCAATCAAGATATCCCTCAGCATCATAATGTCCCGAAAAAGAAGGTATAGTAAATTTAACCTTAGCATAAGGATCTTCAGGAGCTCGATTATACATACCTCGATGGTGGTGGTGATGTGGAACGCCACCCATACCTGTGGTGTTAGTGCGAAGACGACGCCGTAATCTGTTTTGCAATGTCGCCGCTGGATCAACATTAACATCGTCATCATACAACTCATCACCGGTGTTGCTTCCATTCACATCTTCGTTGTGCACAGGACGGTTTTCCAAAGCATTTACCTTGTCGGTGAGCTCGGATAACCGTTTGTCCACCCGCTCAACCGCGTTTGCGAGTTTCATCTCAATTATCGCTTCAGTGACAGCCTTGATGACTGTCTCCCTCATCTCCTTCTGAGCATTGTCTACAACAGCTTGTAGCTGCTCTTGGCTGACACACTCCTTGAAGTCCTTTGGCGTTTTATCTCCTTCAACTGACATTGTGGAAACAAACACAACAACAAACAGTGAAGGTTATCCCTAATAATCGTACTACAAAGGTGGAGTGGTGCCTCTCAATCAAGATCAGCAAAGGTAGACACCTTACCAAGCTCTTACCAGGGTTCTTACCAGCAAAGCAAAGGATACCTGGAAGGCGTGCGAGCGATTGCAGGGATGCAAACCAGTGCTGTCCAGAATAATCTGTGGGGCTTGGAAGGCACACAAAGAGAACAAATATGTATATGTGGAACACAAATCAGAAACAGATAGTAATGCTGAATTATAGTCCCAAGTACTTGTTCTCGTTGCTGGCCTAAAGTGTTGCAAGTACCAAGTATGTGTGTGAAACAAGGTGGAGAAACAAGTATGATGGATAGCAAGAGCAACAGAAACAAAGAACTAAACAGCACACGCTAACACAGCTCACTTTGCCCTTCTCTATGTGCTCCTCTATATATTGTTCCTCTTTTGCCCCTCTCTTTTTTCTATTTTTTTGGGCTGTCGTTGTTTTTTTGGGAAAATTTGACTTTTTCTTTTTATTTTTTTGATATTTGTTTTTCACTTAGGAGCACACAAGTGGGAACCATAGAAAATTTGAGCTTAAACAAGTGAAAGACGTGGCCTGTAGAATTTTCTGAAGTTCAGCCGTAAAATGAGAAAAATATTTGGAAATTGAAAACTCAAACTTCGGAGGCGAATTTGGGAATTCTGATTTCGCCGAACCCGACGAAGCGGGGGACGAACGGATTCGAAACGCTGTTTCGATGCGAAAAACTCTATGACTTTTCTTAAAACGGAGTTCGTATGCGAAAGTTATGCCCGATTTGAGAAACGACTCCGAATTAGAGGACAAAACGGGAAGAAAGTGGGGAAAATATGCGACGGAGGCTAGGGTTTGATGGAAACGGTGGGGGAAAACACACGAACTGGACTCTAACACGACCTAACCAGCAACAAGACCTTGACCAGGACACAAACTCAACACGACGAACTCTGAAACTGAAATATGCAAAAGCTAAAGGCGCGGAAGGGTTGTAGGACAGGAAAAAATAACGATATGGCAGTGGACTATGGAACGAAGGCGAAAACACTCGAAACTAAGGGTAGATATGAACCTGACGGTATACCTGAAGCTCTGAATACCACTTAATATGAACAAGGGTTCCCGATCTTCCGAAAGGTTCTGGTAACTCTCGATTTGGTGGAAACGAGGCACAAGTCGATCCGGCTTCCGAACAACACGATCCGAAACCCCGCAATCGCAGCACCACGTCTCCTCTGGTTATCAACCGGCGTTGCACGGTTGACCTTGCCAAGAAGGCTAAAATCCTTGCCTGCGAATCGAAGAACACAAGCAAGAACAAGGAAGAATGCAACCAAATTGCAGATGAATGATTAATCTCACGAGTTGGGGTCTCACAAACCGACGAAACGGCGAAACTGTTCTTGACAGAATAATCTAAGCAAAACCCAACCCTAATTAGGGCGGCGGCTACTGTATATAAAGGATTAGAGTCGGCCAAGGACCCCTAGACGCGTCCCTAATGGACTCCAACACGATACATGGCCCAACGGACCAAAAACGGTGACGCAGCACCGGGACAGATTCTGGACGCTGATTGTTTCGACGTTTCCCGTTGACTCAGAAGGAATTTGGACCTCAAACCAACTCCATTGGTTTCCTTATGAAATTATCTTTCCAACCATATGTGAATCGTCGAAAACGGAGTCCGGATGCGTCCTGGGCGTCCGTTTTATTGCTCGCTGGTCCTGGAGGCCGAGGCTGATTCGGACTCGAGTTGGACTGGACCTCCTGCTGTTGTTGGACGTCCTAGCTGCTCCTCCACGCCTCCAAGCCTTCCTCTATGTGTTTCCTTGTCCTCTCCATGATTCCTAAACAACACATAATCATTAGGTAGTAATCTATTCTCAAAATTATATAAAGAGTTGCTTAGGAACGAGCTCACCTCTAAATTTAATTGTCGTGCGCGAGCTCTTGTGATTGGACCTTGAAAGTTCAATGGAGGATCATTGTATGTATCCGAGGGAGTGATGTCCTCATCATCCTCCCCCTCTTGAATTGGAGTCGTCCTCGACTCAAGCTCATCATCGGCTCCCAAGTAAGGTTTCAAATCTGCAATGTTAAAAGAAGGACTAACCCCGAACTCGGGTGGCAACTCAAGTTTATATGCATTATCATTTATTTTCTCAATTATCTTATAAGGACCAGCAGCTCTTGGCATTAATTTAGACTTACGCAGCTCTGGAAACCTATCTTTTCTTAAATGTAACCACACTAAATCACCCGGTTCAAGTTTGACTTCTTTCCTACCTTCACTACCAGCAATTCTATACTTTTCATTCATCTTTTCGATATTTATTTTAGTTGTTTCATGCAACTTACGAATAAAATCAGCACGTGCTCTGGCTTAATCCGATTAGTCTTTTCGACCTATCTCTATAGATCTTTATGCCCAATATGTATGCTGCCTCTCCTAAATCTTTCATTGAAAAACTCTTTTGCAATGAAGATTTGACAGCATCGAGCATTGGAATATTATTTCCGATCAATAATATGTCATCCACATATAAGACCAGAAACACAAGTGCGCTCCCACTAGTCCTTTTGTAAACACAAGGCTCTTCTTCATTCTTGATGAAACCAAACCCTTTGATCACTTCATCAAAACGAAGATTCCAACTCCGAGAAGCTTGCTTTAGTCCATAGATGGACTTTTGCAGCTTGCAAATCTTCCCAGCATTTTTCGGATTGACAAAACCTTCAGGCTGTGTCATGTACACATCCTCACTTAGGTTTCCATTAAGGAAAGCCGTTTTGACATCCATTTGCCATATCTCATAGTCGAAATATGCAGCAATTGCTAGGAGAATCCGAATAGACTTTAGCATTGCGACGGGCGAAAACGTTTCATCATAATCAACACCTTGAATTTGCCTGAAACCTTTCGCCACCAATCGTGCCTTATAGATGTGAACATTTCCATCAACGTCTATCTTTTTCTTAAAAACCCATTTACACTCGATAGTTTTCACACCATCAGGTGGATCGACCAAGTTCCAAACTTGGTTTTCTCTCATGGATTCTAACTCAGATCTCATGGCTCCAAGCCATTTTTCGGAGTCTGGTCCCACCATTGCTTCCGAGTAAGTCTTAGGTTCATCATTGTCCAACAATAATATGTCGCGCTGCCCCGTGGTTAGGAACATAAACCGCTCGGGTGCACGACTGAACCTTTCCGACCGACGTGGTGCTGGTGTCTCGACAACAGGTTCTGCAACATCTTGCATACCGAGTTGTGGTTCAATAGGAGCTGAAACACTTTCAAGTGGTTCCCGAATTTCTTCGAGTTGCACCGTGCTCCCACTAACTCTCTTCGCGAGAAACTCTTTCTCAAGAAAGACACCATTCCGGGCGACAAACACTTTGCCTTCTTCCCGGTTATAGAAATAATATCCTTTGGTTTCCCTAGGATACCCCACAAAGAAGCATTTATTAGATTTGGGAGTGAGCTTATCAGACGACAAACGTTTTACATAAGCCTCACAACCCCATATCTTAAGGAAAGACAATCCGGGACGCTTCCCGGTCCATATCTCATATGGTGTCCTCTCTACAGCCTTAGATGGAACCCTGTTTAACGTGAAAGCAGCAGTTTCTAGAGCGTATCCCCAGAAGGACAATGGAAGATCAGATTGGCTCATCATCGACCGGACCATGTCTAACAAAGTTCGGTTCCTCCGCTCGGACACCCCATTCCATTGTGGCGTGCCCGGTGGAGTCAATTGTGGAACGATTCCACATTGCCTTAGATGATCACCAAATTCATGGCTCAAATATTCACCTCCACGATCTGATCGCAGAAATTTAATTGTCTTGCCTATATGATTTTGTACTTCATTCTGGAACTCCTTGAACTTTTCAAAGGATTCAGACTTGTGCCTCATTAGGTAGATGTAACCATATCTACTAAAGTCATCGGTGAAAGTAATGAAATACTGAAAACCACCTCTAGCCGTAGAACTCATCGGTCCACATACATCTGTATGTACTAGGGCCAATAATTCATTTGTCCTCTCACTTCGACCAGTGAAAGGCGTCTTAGTCATCTTGCCAAGTAAACAAGACTCGCATGTATCAAATGATTCGAAATCAAATGAATGTAGAAGACCATCTTTATGGAGCTTCTGCATACGCTTCTCATTTATATGACCTAATCGACAATGCCAAACAAAAGTGGGATTCAAATCATTAAGCCGAGGCTTCTTTGTATCAATGTTATAGATAGTTATATCCTCAAGATCCAATATATATAATCCATTTACTAATGGACAATTACCATAGAGCATACCATTCAAAAATATCGAACAACACTTGTTCTTTATTATGAATTCATAACCGTCTTCTTCCAAACATGAAGAAGAGATAATGTTTTTGCCCAAGGCAGGAATATAATAACAATTATTTAATTCCAAAACTAATCCTGAGGGTAGCGATAAGGAGTAAACGCCAACGGCCAACGCAGCAACTTTTGCACCATTGCCGACGCGAGCATCCAGTTCGCCTCTTGCACACTTCCTAGTCCTTTTCAGTCCCTGCAACGATTTGCAAGTATGAATCATTGATCCGGTATCAAATACCCATGAATCATCAGGACGAGTAGCAAGATTAATTTCAATAACATTTATACCTGAAGATGAAGTCTTACTTCCCTTCTTCTTTTTGAGTTCTTCCAAGTACAATTTGCAGTTCCTCCGCCAATGACCAGTCTTATGGTAGTGGTGGCAAGAGTCAGAAGCGGCAGGGCCAGCCTTGGGCTTTCCAACAGGTTTAGGCTTAGAACTCGAGATCTCATCCGAAGTTTTAGCCTTGTCCTTGCGCTTTCTCTTCTTGCTATCCTTTTGAACCATCATCACATGACTAGAGCTCTTCTTAATGCTTTCCTCAGCAGTTTTTAGCATCCCATGCAATTCAGCCATGCTTTTCTCCATGCTGTTCATATGAAAGTTCAAAATGAACGGCTCGAAGCTCGCAGGGAGCGACTGGAGAATTACATCCGTAGCCAACTCAGGGCTAAGGGGAAAACCAAGTTTTTCCAGGCTTTCAATGTAACCAATCATTTTGATCACATGAGGACTGACTGGACTGCCTTCTGTTAACCTGCACGCAAACAAGGACTTTGAGGTGTTGTACCTCTCGGCCCGAGCTTGGTTCTCAAACATGCCTCGGAGTCCCACAATCATATCATGGGCATCCCTGTTCTCATATTGCTTCTGAAGCTCAGAGGACATACAGGCAAGCATGAGGCAGCTAACATCCAGTGAATCGTTGGTGTGCTTCTCATAAGCCCTCCGATCCGCGGCAGGAGCATTATCAGCTGGTTCATCAGGATAGGGGACCTCTAGAACATATTCCTTTTTCTCTTGTTTGAGAATAATTCTCAGATTTCTATACCAATCAATAAAGTTTGTTCCAGAAAGCTTCTCTTTTTCAAGAATCGATCGCAAATTAAAACTGGAAGTGTTACTAGCGGCCGGTGCCATGATCTACAACAGAAAATGCAGGTTCAGCACTATGCCTATGTGAATCTTCTATTAAACAATTTAACAAAAGATACTCCACTATATGTGTTTTCCCTCTAACAACATATAGAGGATCAAGATCCATATTCAACTAAGTTCTAGTGAGCTTTGGCCTCACTGCTAGAAACTTAGTGACATAGGTAAGCAACGCCTTGCTAATCACATCCCTATGTGACTCTTGTTTGCTGGGTGGCATCGAATGCCCCGGCGCCCAACATCATGCCCCAAAGCCCAAAACCGTTTTGATAGCTTTATCAAGTAAACCAATACTATGCGTGTGGATGTCCAACATCCACTCTAACTGGTTAAGATAAATGATGGCACCCTGCTTTGGCAGACCTACCACACAATGATCAAAACCTTTGTAGGTGCAGCTATTGGAAGGGCATCAATTACTCTTGATTTTTCTGAGGGAAACTACTCTATCATGAAAATCATATCCACCACATATAAAACATGAAAGAATAGTATGACAGGAACATAAAAACATCACAGGCAATCATATTAACTGTGACATAGTATGGCCCCTTCACATGGTGATCTTCATCGCCACGGTTCCTGTCCTCCGGGTCATCATGCTTCAAATCTCCATGATCTTGTTCTAGTCTATTACACCTAATAGCACTAGATAAATTACATGAGAAGAAGCATCACAAGTCGACACGCAGGCCGTTATACAATAACATGACAGCCTTGGGCTGCAATTAACCATGACACGCAGGCCATGAAAAATTACACACATGCATCACATATCACAAGGCCATACTAGTCACAACATTCTCTGCAAAAATGAGTTAAGCGTAGAATCGAATTCTAATGTCGTGATGGGATCATGTTATTACAACAATCTATGCGTGTACGCAACGGCGGTCCCTGAAAACCTCTCGGAAATACATAGATCGCATCTATGAAATCGCTATGAAAATCTCATCGGATCGATCGTATCGAGCCAATTCCGAGTCATTCATAATGCCTCAATTTCCATTAGATCAATCCCATTGATCATCGCGTGAGGTTTTTCCAGAAACGATGACAGCACACACGACCTCGATCTGCTGTTCTCCCGACCATGTCGCGATGCACGCAGTTAGCCCCGATGGTGATTCCAGCCGGTAGGGGCAAGTCGCACGCAAAAACAGGTGGGAGATCGAGCTAATCTTTTTGGCTATGTGGTTTCATCGACTGGCATCTCATCCGATCTCTAATTCACCTAACCAACCGTGCATTGATCAATCCATCATATGAACTGATCAAAAACAATAGATCTAATCTATTTCTATCACATATCTTCTATATGTGACTGATCCAGATCGAAAACTACGCAGGATGGCTCTGATACCACTAAAGGGTTGCGGGTAGGCTACGCTAGCACAAAATAAATTTTCTCTACCGCATTCAACCAGGAAGCCATGCGAGTAGGGGATCATGAATCGTTACCACTTGACGAGCAGTGCAGCGGAAGAAGAGTTGGAGCAGACCAATCCAACGTCGTGCGCGTCAAGTAGTCGATCGTCAACCTCGTCCCGAGCACGTCCCGAGCACCTTCCGAGTACTCGCGGGTACGTCCCGAGTACTCCCGAGCAGATCAGCACCGCAATAGTAGCAGCGCCTCCACGGTATCCACACGTACAAGGATGGAATCGCCGTGCGCCGGTGTGCTAGCACCGCGCGCCCGGCTAGGGTTTCGAAGGGAGTTCGGGAATAGGAGGCGGCTAGGGTTTCTAAAGAACACCTTGCGCCTTGGCCCCTGCCTATTCTTATATAGAGCACGCTAATGGGCCTTTAATCAACATTAAAGCCCATTATGACTCTAAACCCTAATGGTCCTTTAATCAACATTAAAGCCCATTAGCAGATCCAATCCGCAAACTCGATCGCCTCTAGGGCATATTACCAACAACTAGTGGAGTGTTTCTAAAGTGATTTAGACATCATTTACCGAGCTAAACTCAAAAATACCCCATGGATTGGATCTAGGCTAGGTTGAACTTGGGCTAAACGACACAAGGGTCGAATCGAGCTCCGAAACAACGGGAAAACGGTAGGGGATAGCTCACCTCAGCTTATGGAAGCTTTCTATTGGATAGGAATGCTTCAAGAAGGCTCCGATTCGTGGATTGGCTCCCGGAGTGGTGGTGAAGCTTGCGGTCGATGAACAGGTCTTCGACGAGGGATAAGAGGGGGAAAACTTAGGAAAGTCCTCTGGGAAGCTTGTGGGAGTGTCCACCTTTGATCTTCGACCTTTGAATGCGACGATAGAGTTCTCTTTCTCTCTCTAGGATCAAGTGGAGAGAGGGAGAGTGAGAGAAAAGTGAGAGGTAGAGAGCAAAAGAAAGTGACCAATTCATTTAACCCGAGCCACTATGTGCTAGCGGTCAGACCGTGAGCTCGGGCGGTCAGACCGCGGGAAATCCACATGGCAACGAACATGGTGGTCAGACCGCGGGTGACACCAGTCAGACCGCAAGGGGGTTCTTTTGCTGAAATTTTTCTAAGTCTCCCCTATCACGTCCCAAATTCTTAATCACGCAATTAAACATAATCATACTTTTAAGCATTATGTTTAAATTTGCGTAATTATAATTCGGATTACTAATGCAATTCGTTTGAGGTCATTTGGATGAGAGAAAGAAATTCGAGAGAGAAAAGAATTGAATTAGCAGTTAAAACGAACTCTTTCTCTAACACGTGGGCCCCACCAGAGTGGGCCAACCACCCCACTCTCTCTCCCTCTAGTGTGGCAACTCACTCTCTCTCCTCCTCACTCTCCCTCACGTTCCCCACCTGTGCTCCCCTTCCCTCTCACTCTCCCTCTCACTCCCTCTCTCTTTTCTTCCAAAATCCGAGCTCAAGAGAGGGATTTGAGGTGAGTATGTGGTACCATTGCGATCACAAGCTCACAAGCATTCCATTCCTCCAATTTGTTTGCTCATTCCCGAAGGATTTGAGCCGGATTTGGTGTCTTTTGGTGTTAGGGTTGAAATGTGAAGAACACCGGATTTCTTCGTCTCCCGAGCTTTTCCCTCCGTTTCCTCCTTCAATCGACGGTCCACAACCTTGGTAAAGGACTTTGGGTGAGTCCCCTAAACTCCCATGGCAAGAATCCGCCTTTTGGATGGTTGGATTTCGCATTTTGAGCTAGGATTGTGAAGTTCATGAGTTCTTGATGAATTAGAAGCAATAGTCGAGTTTTTGTAGATTTCGGCGTATGCATGTTGTCCTATGTGGTAGAGGGAGTCAATGTGATGCTCTAGGTCCAAGTCCCCACTCCAAATATCGCCGGAATCGTCGCCGGTGAGCTCCCCAAGTGCCCCCGGCGACTCCCAGCGGTCTGACCGCCACCCCAGGCCGGTCAGACCGCCAGGGGCCAAAACTCTCTGTACTGGGGCGGTTTGACCGTGTTTCCGGCGGTCTCACCGTGAGTCTTGGCGGTCTGACCGCCAGTGACCCTCGGTCTGACCGCTGTACACCCAGACAGCACATTTACTGCTTACTGAAACTTATAAAATTCATTAGCTCCAAAAATTATGAAACAAATTTTGTTAGTTTCATAATAACCTACTCTACCTATTAAAAATATCTCCAGCCATGAAATAATGAATTAAATTTTTGAGATTAATTAATTAGGTTAAAGCTTCATTAATTCACTGTTAATTCATCATAAGTCCAAAATTGATGAATCCAATTTTGCTAGGTTCCTTATGACTTGTTATATCTAGAAAAAATGTTTTCATCCATTATATGCATATTGTGGCATGTATTTGCACTTCATTCATACTCATTGCATTGCACGCGTTGATCCTTTTTAGAGAATGTCGATCCGTCGATCCCGGAGGCCGAGGTCGATCCCAATGCGTCGCACCTTTGTGAACCAGTTTATCAAGGCAAGCATCTATCATATTGCACTGTGTTAACTTGAAAGCCTAAAGTGTTATCTATGCTTATGTATGTATGCATGTGTCGGGCACCTTTGGGTAGAACCTATGCCGTTGCATTCTTCTACTTTGGTCACGAGTTCATGTATGTTCCTTGAAGCCTAGAGATGATGTCGATGTCTAAAGGTCTTCGCTATGCTTAGGCATTTCGGTAGAAGTCGAACGATGGTGTTCTCCGTTGTTCGCGAGGATAAGATCTACTACTGTTTACAATTACATGTTGATGGTGATGGTATGGTTTGGTGAGTGGTGAGTATGAGACGAGGTGTGAGCGGTGCTAGGAGGGTGCTTAGCCTGCCCAGATGTGGAGTTCCCCTAGGTAGGACGGTAGAGGAAAATCGGGCACCGTAGACCGTTTGCACCAGTTAAGCACCGATCGTCGGGGTTGTTAGCTTTAGCACTTACCTTACTCACCACATGCCGATCTAATGGTAAGGTGAGCCGAATACGTTCACAGCTGCGGCTTTGTGGGCGTGAACAACGATGGTGTGAGCGGGCGGGCTTGTAAGCGGTACTAGTTTGCTCAGGGAGTAGTTCTAGTACCGCCGCGCCGAGCGTTGCATGCCCCACACGGTTGGGGCTGGTTGGGAAAGTTTGTCACGAGTACCCCCTTGTGTGCACTTTGGCCGGTGGCACAAGCCGAATGGTCCTCGTGTCGTGTGGGTCCAGGAGTATCCCCCTACAGGGTGTATAAACATTTCAAAATGCCGCGCTCTCGGTCATGAGCATGCTATTGTTTCATCTGCACCGGTCGTAGAGTTCTCGTTGTGGTTTGTGGATGATGGAATGAGGTTGATAACTGCTTGTGAGTTTCGATGTTTGTTGCGGAGAGAAGTGCACGAGAAAGAAACGGTAGCTAGGATCGAGCATACCGTCATTCTCATATTGCATTCATGCATGCATGATCTATATACATGTATTACGGGATTCTAACAATATATCCGGCGAATGCGTTGTGCTAAGTTGGAATTTGATGTTTCCCTTTTCTTATGTCGTTACCGAATGGTTAGGACTCGTCGTGATATGAATGATCCAGAGGGGTCGAATGAGAACAACCCTCCTCCACCGCCGACTATGACGGAAGTGCTCATGATGATTGAGCAGAACCGCCAGATGAATCAGGCGCTTTTGGAGGCTCTCGTGCGCAACACGGCTCCTCATGGAGGGAGTAGAGCCGGGCGCCGATATGATTCCTCAGATTTCCTGAGGACTCAGCCGCCGGTTTTCTCGCGGGCTGAGGATCCTCTGGATGCTGATCACTAGCTCCGGACGATCGATCAGAAGCTTGCTCTCCTCAGATGTGAGAATCACGAGAAGGCGCTCTACGCCGCCCACCAACTTCATGGCCCGACGGGCGCATGGTGGTCCAACTTCTTGGCCATGCACCCCGCTAACCACCGAGTGTCTTGGGCGGAGTTTCGCGAGGCCTTCCGCTCTTTCCACATCCCAAGCGGCCTCATGGAGATCAAGAGGCGGGAGTTCGAGGACCTCAAGCAAGGAGGCCAAACCGTGATGGAGTACGTGCAGGTGTTCAATCACCTTGCACAATATGCTCAAGATGAAGTGAGCACCAACGAGCGGAAGCAATACCGCTTCGTTAACGGTCTCAATTCGAAGATGCAAGACCGGTTGTCGGCACATGAGTTCACCGACTTTAACAAGTTGGTGAGCACGTCCCTCACGGTGGAGTTCAAGCTTAAGAACCACCAGGAGGAGAAGAAGCGCAAGAGGGGTTCCTCGCCTTCTGTGGGTGGGAGTTCGCAGCGCACCCGTACGGAGAGTCTACCTCCACCATCTCGCGTGCCGGCATCGGGTGCTCCGCGTCCAATGTGGCTCGTGTAGTGGCCGGCTTTCTCCGCTCCACAAGGACAGCCTCCCCGATCGACCGGTTCATAGAGTAGTGTGATCGGTGGCCCTGGTGGCCCTTGTTACAATTGCGACCGTGTCGGCCACTACGCGCGGGATTGCCTGTATTCGAGGCCAGGAGTCACGGTGACTGCTCCACGGCCACCACCAGCTCAGTCGGCGCCTCAGTCTTCTCAGGCGACCCACGTTCCCAAGCGTGGCCGAGCACACCACACCACTGCCGAGAACGTTCAGGAGGGTGACACCGTCCTGATGGGTACGTTGCATATGCGTTCTAACTCTATCGTTGCACCTGCAGTTGTCCTTTTTGATTCAGGAGCTTCTAATTGCTTCATAGCGGCAAGTTATGTTTGGTGTCATGGGTTGACAGTTAACACTACCCCCACGCCTTACCTCATAGATGCACCAGGAGCCAAGGTCCTTGTTAAGCAATGTGTGTCCAACGCCTCAGTGATCATCAACGAGATGCCTTTCGGGGCAAATCTGCTAGTGATGAACTTGAAGGGAATTGATATCATATTGGGGATGAACTGGCTCTCTAAGAACAAGGCCATGTTAGATTGTGCCCAGCGGACAGTTACTCTAAATGGTCCGTCCGGCACCCGGATTCAATTGAAGCTGGAGGGTGTCAAGTCTTGTCTCTTTGCTTTGAAGGCTGTCCCTACCAGAGATATGATGAGTATTCCTGTGGTGTAGGAGTTCTCGGATGTCTTCCCGGATGAATTGCCGGGAATGCCGCCCGACCGAGCAGTCGAGTTTTCTATTGATCTCGTGCCCGATGCAGCTCCAATCTCAAAGAAGTCCTATAGGATGCCGCCAAATGAATTGGCAGAATTGAAGAAGCAATTGCAAGAGCTACTTGCGAAGGGTTTCATACGTCCGAGTTCCTCACCTTGGGGATGCTCGGCACTCTTTGTGAAGAAGAAGGATGACACTTTGCTGATGTGTGTGGATTATCGTCCGTTGAATGAGGTCATTGTCAAGAACAGGTATCCGCTCCCTACAAGTTATAGTATTTGAACTTATACTATACTTAACACACACTCATATGTATATACATCTTTAGACCTACAACCTATACACACAACATACTGAAGAAATTCACGAAGCCTCTGCCTCCACAAGCAACCGACACATCACTCTCCTATTATGGTCCACTTGAGACTCTCCGAAAAAGTTCATCTCATCATAAATCACTCCGCTTTATAGGGACGTGTGAGAGCCAGGCATCAAACGGCCGACCCCGCTGCTCACAACGAGCGAGTGAACACCTAGCTAAAAGCTCATTCACCACTCATGGTACTTGACCTCTAGGCAGCTAGCTAAAGATGGGCGTGGGCTAGTTTGTCCCATTGGATCATTGATCCACTCCATAGAAACACAACGAGTTTTTTTATATTTTATTTTTGTAACTAATATCTAAATAAATAGACTCTTGATGGTAAGATTTGCACATATAGGCATCTACCGCCTCCCGAAAGAGCTGCAGCCCTTTTAGAGGACGGTAATGATGCCACAGTGGTAGTGCCACCCCTTACCGCCCTCTCAGAGGATGGGTAGGGCCCACCCCTGCACCCATGGCTGTATCGTCTCTTACTGCTCTTTGAGAGGGCGGTTAGCCCCTTGCCACCCTCTTAGGGCGCGGTTAGCCCCACCGCTTGGAATTTTTTTAATTTAACTTTTGTATACGTCAATTTGAAAAATAGTACACATTCATTTGGTGAAAATAGTTAGTTGTGCAAAAAGTGGTCAAAGCGGCATCACAAAGTAGTTACTTTTTGCAAATTTTGGATCGATGTAAATTTATTGATATTTGTTTATTTATTTGATGTAAAATTGTATGAGTAATTTTTTAGTGACGTAACGTTAGGAGGAAACAAAATCTAATTTTTTGAACAATTGTAGTTGTGAAGCACTATCAGTATAATACCCGGAACGGAGGTTAATACGCTGACAAACATTACATGGGACATGGGGTTTGTCGTTGCTGCGTGAATGGACCCTAACCATAAAGACACAACGACAACAAATGTTGGCATGTATGGTATGCCTAAAGACCAACCTAATAGCGTGCTACTACTAATCCTAACATGCCTGAGTGAAAATATGTCGGGCTACAGTAGATGCTCTCTACTAAGTGCACATAGGATATTTGCTCTTTCTCAGGGCATCGGTGCTTCCCGCCTTAGCGCGTTAGGCCCTCTCCCGCTTCCTTGCCCTCTCTGCTTCACGTGCTTGAGCCGCGGCGATCTCCTTCACTGCTTTCCTCATACGCTCCTCCTCCTGTGCTTTAGCCGTAGTTCCTCCTGCTGTTGCTCCTACTCCTGGCGTTTGTACACTTCCCTCCTCCACCGCATGCTCATATCGACCCACCGCTTCTGATCTTCATTTTACTCCATGTCGAGCCATTCAATGAAGTCACAAATAGGTGAGAAGACTGGACAAATGAAACAAGATATGAGATTAGTAGAACAATGCATGAAATTGTATGGAACAAGATGTGGAAAGTACCACATGATTGATCTATGTCGCTATACTGGTGGGTACTCATATAGTCTATATTGAGGCTTGTCGTGCTAGTAGTTGGTACATATGAAGAAGCGTATGCCATAGGTGTAGGAGATGTCCTGAGACTCACGAAGCCTATAAAGGTCGCCACATAAGCACATCGGCTGTTCGACCTCCTGGGGAATAAAAATCCCCCAATGTTTCTTGCGTGGGCTTGGTGCAGCTGAGGAAGACATTGTAGTTGAGAGAGGTGAGGAAGGAATGGTCTATCTATGGATGAGAGTGAGGTTATTTATGGTGCCTGGAGGCTGGTACATGGACTGAGTGTATGGGCTTGGCTAGGGGCTGGAGCAAAGGATTCCCTGTGAAAGATGGAAAAGTTGTGGCATTGATGCTAGGCATAGATTTCCTGTGTCAAGACAGAGGTGTTGTCATTTAATTTATGATTAAAGCTCTACCGTGTTGTCACTTCATGTCTACAGCCTACGTCAGGACAAAGGTGTTGTCATTTCATGGTTAAAGCTGAGTCGTGTGGTCACTTCGTGCCTAAAGCCAGACTCACGACAGAGGTGTCATGTGATCACTTCGTGTATAGGTAGCTTTGTAAGAAATTTAGCTCTATCGTGAACGGTTCATACAAAGCCGAGGACGAGAAATGAGTCAACCTGTTGAAGAAATGCAACTAGCGTGCGGTCACATGGGATTAAGATATGCACTAATGACATGGTAAGTAGACCATAGAAAGTAGACACGTCCGAATATGTAAGACTAGTTTGCAAATCGAAGATGCATCATGAAAGTTACAATAGCAAAGGTAAAATCCTACTGTTGTCTCCCTCGTTGCCGTCACCCATTCCCACCATCATGGTCTCAAAGCAGCTGCCACTGGTTCACCCTCACGTAGCCCCTAGAGTAGGTCAGGGCGTCTGGTGGACCAACCTACCTGGTAGGCCTATTAGCGATCACAGGTGTCAAGGCCTCCTCCTGGGTCTATTGCGTCAGAAGTGGAGCACTTGGCAACTGGGACCGCGTGACGACATCATAGTCCAGTGTGGCCCTAAAGAAGTCCCTCATGAGGTCGAACGGGGGGTCTGGCCCATGCTCATGCTCCTAACTCGGGGTATGATGACTGCGATGGTGCCGTCATCATCCATGTATAATCACTCGAGGGTCCTACGAATGGATGAATTTATTAGATACGGTAAATGTGCAGATGAATGTATTAGTATAAAATGCAATGTTGTACTTGTATAGTATGCAGGTGTAGCAATAGATGGCTAGGCGTGAGTGCCGAAGTAGGGTGCGAACGGTGGAGGTCTGAGTGGTGGACATGTGAACGGTTGATATGCAGATGAAGACGTCCTGGCATCATCACCGTAGTATCCTACGGAATATATTAGATATACTATTGAATATATTGAATGCGGCACTATATTGGTGCCCATTACCTGAGAGGCTTGCGAGCGATGAAGGTGTCAACACTAGACATGGTCTAGGTGTCAGCGTCGATAAGTATGTAGGTGCACCTAATATATTTTTTGAAATTAATGTATCAGTAATAAAAGAATATCGCTAACTGCCGTGCGTATGAAAAATACGTACCTGTTGTGTCCGGGCCTAGTGGGCGTGGTCCAGGTGGCGGTGTGGATGTCGATCCCGGTGGAGGTCGTTGCACATCAGACCTCCTGGGGGACTCTCCCACTTGACCTGGAAGGAGCACTGGCAATGTCTGTGGTAGATCAGCATGATGTAAGCTTCAGGACCCTCACGGTCTTGTCGAAAACCCGTTTGACATATCCCACTACATTCATCACACTAAGCTGCATCCCTTGCCTGAGGCGCTCCACGGTTCCAATCATGTCCCTATGGATATCATATATGATATCGACCTGTTGAAACAAACATGAAATTGGAATTTCAGTTTATAGTGGTTCTTATTGGATTATATGATAAATAAACAAAAAGTTAATTACACATACCGCTAATGCAGCATCCTCGTCTCCTGCCCAGGTAGGTCTTCGTAGTCGAAGCGATGTGCTGCCGGACAGTATCTAGGGTGTAGGTGACCCGTGTACGTTTACGTGGGATGTACCACCACAGGTACTCCTCGAAGCTCGGGTCAGCAAAACAACGAGGCTCCTCGACGACATCCTCAAGGGTATGGGTCCACATCGAGACGTATGGTGCCAAGCGATCTGCACAGAGGTTGCCACCCGGTTGGTCCTTTCGTGTATACCTGCAAGTCAGCCATGTTAGATAGACTATAAATGAGACGAATGCGATGGATTCTATATTTTAATTTAGTTACATGTGAATGTGGCCTGGGACCATGAGAACGTTGATGAGGGGGAACGCCTAGAAGCATCTGGACTGTCTCATCACGCGGTGGGGGTGAGTACTCCTCTATGTAGATGTCAAAGGCGAGCGGCTTCTTCGTAAGCCAGTAGTCCTCATCGCGGCTATACAACGGAGACAGACTGAAAGGCACATGGGCTTGTATCAACAAGTGGTTGTAGGGGGTCCAGACCACGTCCTCTGGACGCAGACGGTTGAACTACGACCTAAAAAGCTCGTACATGCTATGGGCCTGCTCGTGCACCCAGTGCGGCTATGGAGAAAAATAGTAAGAAACTAGAATTAAAACATGTGGCAAGTGAAGCATAGCTATATTTCTTACGTACCCAACTTGTTCCTCACAGTTGCCAGGTCTGCTTCATCTACCACTACCTGACTTGTTCCTGCTACTGCTTGTGCAACGTTTATCTCTGTTGGATCCTTCTGGTATGCCTCAGCTAGCAGCACAAGAGGGGACCATGTTCACATCATATATCTACGTACTACCTCCAAGTAGATGTTGCATTAATCAGGATGAGCTCCCCAAAGTACCCTTGAGTAGCACGACTTAGCACAGGTCTCAGCTTAAGCTTATGTTGCTAGGGATCCAGATGAAAATGGCGCATTAGCCAATTGCACACGCCCACTATTGCCCTCTCATTGGCTCTACTAAGTTCCTTGACGACATGTTGAAATCCAGAGAGATCTACACCGTCAGGACCATAACTAATTTGACCTTCACCATAATATATCTGAAAATATAATTTATCGGACATCCCTGGAAACATTCAAAAATATAACCAATGTTAATACCAGAAAACTATACTTCTGATTACCGAAACTCTAACAAAATTACCAACACTGATGATCACCTAACAATATGTTTATTTAACATTGGTCCTAAGAAAACTAACTAATTTAAACTAATTAATCATCCATCTATTTAATAAAGTTTCTAATTAGCTATAATTATTACTTACATCATTATTCTGTAAAATCTAGATAATCGAAACTATCATATTCTAAATACTACTATGCATCTGACGCTATCCTATGATGTCGAAATTGATCTTTACAAGTGTTGGAACAAGAGTTCGTCTTGCCCCAACAACTACAGCGAGAGTTTCATCCAAGGAGGAGACTCAAGCTTGGAGACGATGTTTGAGAGGAAGGAACACCACAAATGTATTGATAGCAAAAATATGGACTGGGCTAGGGGGAGTATCACAGGAAGACTTTGTGATAATACTCCTCTGTGCTATGTTGAGCGTGCTCCTTCTAACCTCCCTTTTCTAGGTCACCACGATCCACTATTTATAAGGTAGTACATAGCTCAGTGTACAACTTATACGGTGTACAAATATCTAGAACCTGACCGAATTACTGAGCCTTATCCTGGATGACTACCTTTTACCCTATATAGAAGATAAATATCTATCATGGTAACTATTGTGGTGCCTGCCCCCTGAGGGGTGAGCCGGTTGCCAATTGCAGCCCGTCGCCGCTCTACCAGGGGTGTCAGGACGACTTGCATCGCACTGGGGTGTCAGGATAAGCATCACTTACACCGGCATTAATCGTCCATCACCTCGCGTCAGGTCGGCTGTAGGGGTATCCTTTCTTTCCTGATATTATCTCTAGAGGCCAGCTACGTCTTTAGCCTTCAAAAGGCTGCATGGGCACCGGAGGGGTGGCCCGAAGGGGTCCGTAGCCTCTAGGGATAAGGCCTTCTGCTGAGTTCGGAGGCCAAAGGCTCTGGAGAGACTTGTTGTAGCTTCGAGTCTTCGAAAGGTCACGTATGTGCCGGAGAGGTGGCCCAAAGAGGTTTGCAGCCTTTGGGGATAAAGCATCCTGCTGAGTATGGAGGCCGAAAGCTCTGGAGGGACCTTTGATAGCGATTGTCAACTATTATCCTCAGGCTGGTCTATTTTCCACCAACAATATACTACAAAAGATAGCATATCTTACCTTTCTAAATCCTAGTCTCATATAATATAATTACTGTTATGTCGCTAAACTCTAGATCTAGTGGTACTTTAATTACTAATAAAAACATAAGTCTAAAAAAATTATCGAAAACTGAGATCTAAAATCCACAGATCAAAAACAGTAGAGTTTCACCATGCTGCCTACCTCTCCTCTCCTCTCCTCCACTCTCTTTCTTTTTTCTAGATTTAAATGGCTATTTTGGCTGATTTTCAGCTTTTTTATACTAGTGGAGGGGGTGGGGATCGGAGGCTAACCGCCCTCCCGAGAGAGTGGCAAGGGGGTTACCGCCCTCTTAGAAGCCGGTAAGGGGTAGTACGGCTGCAGGTGCGGGAGTGGGCCCTACTTGTCCTCTGAGAGGGCGGTAAGGGATGGTGCTGCTACCGTGACATCCTTACCGCCCTCTGAAAAGGCTGCAGCCTATCAGGAGTCTATTTATTTAAATAATAATTATAAAAAAATATAAAAATAAATAAGATTTGCGTCAAGGGTTCGACTTAAAAGAAGATTGAGGGCTAGTAGGTCAACGCAGGGAGAAGCCTAGGGTTGAGTGGATGGACCTGCCTCACCTACTTTCCCTTCGACACCCTTTCTGTGGCACCGTCCCATCCACCGTGCCGCCGTCCAACACTGTGTGCAAGGCAAAGGAGCAGCCACTCCGCTAGCGGCGGCGTCCTCCGACGGGGAGAAGAGCAGCAAGAGCTCCGTGGAGCCATCCCTTGCAGTGAAGAAGGCGCAGAAGGAGAGGAACAGGAAGAGCTCCGTGGATGACGACAAGCTCATGGCCAGCGGCGACGAGGATCCCACCCACTCGGATTTGATTACGATCTTAGGCTATGTTCCCCATCCAGGCAAGTTTCTACTTGTGAAATCACTATATGTCATGCCAGGGTTGTGACCTTTTCCATATTGGTAGATTAGACGTGCTCAAGAATTGGTCCACTTTTGCATATTCTTTGCAAAGTTGTTACGTACCGCACCGGCCTATTACTGGGTATACCTAATTAGAGAATTGGATGGTTCTCTCTAGTCTCGTGATTAGGACATTAGGTCATGCCATTCTTGCTTGACCTTAGCTAGTGTACTACTATGAGTGTACCTCGTATTTTAGCCTGTCATCTTATTTGTTTCAGTACAACATCCTCCAATCCAATCTATGCTTTATGAATGTTCGAGTATTTGCTTATGAAATTTCTCTTAGTGCTGTAATTTTCTTTACTGCACTTTTGCTGCTGCAAGGGTGGATGGGGCGCATCCTCTTTGCCCACTAAATTTCTCTTTGCTGCTACATTCATGTAGAATAAGTAATGATCTTATATTTACTCCTACACATTTAGAAAATATCTTTGTCCTGGTTGCATCTTTTTTCAAGAACGTATCTTTTGGTCATGGTTTCGATCAATTCATGCCATGTAGCTCAGAGGGAAGATGGATTGTTCAGTGAAGCGGTCACTCTTGTACTGTGAATTCCTCATATGTTTCAGTGACCAAACTGCTCATGTACATGTGTGTTCAGTTTTGGCTTTGAACTGTAGAAAAATTCTTGGCACAACTTTCTTTCAATTGAATGCTACTACTGCTCTTCAGTAGATGCCTAAGAAGCAGAGAGTTTCGGGACAATTTCTTTGCAACAGTCAATTAAATTTACTATGTGCGTGTTGAGTTCAATGTGCTAAAATGTTTTCCTAAGGTAAACCGGTGTTACATTAGGTAGTATTTGTCATATGTGCACCTTCTATTCAGAATTCATGTACACATATTTGTTTCTTGAAGTTGTCTATGCTTCAAGAAACCTATAGCTGAGAAGTAATCTTTATATTGGAGGAGAGAAATAGGTTGTAGCACAACTTTCAATATGTGACAGGAAGACTTTGCTTCGTGATCGAGAACGATGTCTTTATCTTCAGTGAAGTCACTACGCACATAAATCTTTATATTGGAGCCTATATAATCAGTCCATCAGAAATTCAGAGTATCAATCTGAACTTCTAAAGGTTATTGTTTCACAATTTTACAGATTAATTTTCTTGCATATCTATATGTTGATATGATCGATTGCTGGTGGTGTGATATAACATGTGATTAAACTTGATCAAGTCCAAGGTTTGGACTGAATAATGGATAGAGCATAGTGTTGCTGCTGTGCATCTTCTTTTATCCTTCATCTTGCCTCAAAATAATGGGCCAAAGGAACCCCAATTCTCATGGCTGGGTTCCATGCTCGCACTAAATTACGAATTGCTGTTGCCTTTTGAGCTGTTGCACGCATGCTTAATTTTGCAAATGAATCGCCCACGCTGCAGAAGTGTAAGCAGGTGAGGAAACATTTCAAGGAGGGCGTTCAGAAATCATAAGATGTAGGATTGGTCTCTCTTTTGATCTATAACCTTATAGAAATCATAAGGTTGGTTAGTACTTTTAATCTCTTTTCTGTAGATGATATCTTATTTACTTTGTTGGCAAGCACATTATATGCTCGGCTTGGCACTTGTCAATAACCAAAAATTGGCTGAAGGGATAAAAGCACAGGAGAAAGCTGGTAATGCTTTGCTGAGAGGGACAGTGCAAAACAAGTGTGGGAGAAAGCTGGTAAGGCTTCAATTCTGTGTTGTTTTGTAGTAGAGACCAATCCCTTCAAATAATTTATATCTTCTGTGTAAACAGGTTATTTAAATTATGTAATGTTACTGATCAAAACACAAAATACAATGAGCACGACATTAACACTTTTTGTTCCTTGTCTTTCTGTTTTGGTGCTGTTATCTGTAAAAGTAATGTCGTTGGAATGATCCACGTTTTGGTGCTGTCGTGGTGCCCTCAGCCCGTGCCAGCACTTGGGTCAATCCATGAGATCCATCGGGGCATATGGATTAGTATGCTGCATTAAAAATGGGTTGACCCATTCCCCTCTAGCTGTGGCATGAATCACATGGAGCTCCACTGGAGTGTCCACTGGACACCCACCCACACCATTACAGCTAGCGAACTCTCTGCGGCACCAGCCCTTCCACTCCCACCGCTACAACACAAGACCAGCAACAACACACACCTTGTAAGGCAACATGCTGCAGAGCTCTAACCTACATACCAAACTCGGCACTACCGCTCTGCAGGTTAAGGCGCCCTAGAACGCTCCAGGGGAGCCATGACCTTAATGTGGAACTGCCGAGGCTCAGTCTGGAATCTTTGCGGTTCTAAGGCCCCGTTTGGTTACAAGAAACGTTTCAGATTCTCTGGTGATTCTCTAGAATCCCTGCCAAACGCACTAAAACGTGAAACGTTTCACCTTGAATCACCTGAAACGTTTCTCATTTTTAACACTACGAGGAGAATCACCTAAAATAGTGTTTCACCTGTTTCTAGAATCACTCAGGTCATTTTTCTTCAAGAATCCGAATCCAGAATCCCTGCCAAACGTTTTCAGAAAATTGAAGGTGATTCACCAGAGAAACGTTTCCAGGAAGAATCTGAAACCGAAACGTTTCTAAGAGAATCTGGAGCCCTGCCAAACGAGCCCTAAGATGCAACACTTAGCTCGCCTAATGTCCTCGACACATGCCCAGATTATTTTCATTTCCGAAACTCGTAATTGTAAGATTACTGCTACCCAGTTAACCAATCACTTCTCTATGCACGACAGTCTCTAATTCCAGCGATTGGCTTCTCGGGCAGTCGGTCGTGTAGGATGACGATATGGACGTACAGGTAGTTCTAGCGGCCAGTACATTTTAGCTCATGTTCTACAAGTATCTAGTAATTAATGTTAGCTTTAAGTTGGTGCGTATGTATTGAGATCCCCATCTGCATACTAGTTCCATATTGCAGGATGTTACCTCTTTTGTTGTACAGCGACCTGATAGACCTACCTTTTGCATGGGTGATCTGAACAATATTATGAATCCTAATGAAAAGTGGCGGCCAGGATCTCCTAGTTTACCTCGCATTGTGGGTTAATTGATATGGGTTATAGTGACCGGCTTATACTTGGACAAATAAACGTTATGCGACTAAACCAACTTTAGAAAGATTGGATCGATGTCTTGCTAATGCAGAATGGTGCCAGATTTTTCCCAATACTACCGTTTGTCATCTCCCAATGCTTTATAGTGATAACTCCCCATTCTTGCTGTATTAAACTAAAAAATCTCAAAACCAAGAAGACGGTTTCGTTTTGAGAACTGGTGGCTCATGAAAACCAATTTTCTGGCCACGACTGCAGCAGCTTGGTCACAATGCACACACAAATCTTTTCACCATAGAACTTCCCATTTAGCTTCCTCTCTGAAAGTCTGGGTCAAGAGGAAAAAACCGCTCACCACCCAGCTTCATGATGTGGAACAGCAAATCCATGAAATCCAACAACAACCGCCAGGCACAGGCGATCACAAACGCGAAGCTGCTCTAGCCCAACTCCACTAACTTCTGCTGGATTGTAGCAAAAATGACCTTATTAAATTATGATTGTAACTTTGGTGATTAATGACAATATAGTCAATAAGACTAATATGTTGTCAAGAATATATGTAAGTAAGTCTCATAGATGCAATATATGAAGAAGTTACCGTAGCTAGAACAATATTGGCCTGAAATGAAAAAGTTCTATGAAGATTTGTCTTACTGGATGGTCCAGTACTCTAGGTGTTGAACTCATCGGAGTATATTTGGCAAAGGGGAGAGAGGTCTGAAGACCTCATCGGAAAGTCTGGTGATCAGAGAAGATATATATCAGAGTATTTTGTCCAGAGAAGGTTGCAGTAATTAAAGTTGAAGATCAAAGCACCGGATGGTCTGATGATCAATGTGTTGCACACACCGAACAATGAACAATACAAAAAGGCAGAACAAAGTTCAACACAACGAATGGTTCAGTGATCAATGTGTTGCACACACTGGACCATGAACAGTACAAAGAGGCAGAACAAAATTCAACGCAACGGATGGTCCGGTGATGAAGGTTGTGCACACCGGAGCATTATTTCCAGAGAGGGTTGCATTGGCTCGGTTGGCTGAAGTCAACTTACCGGATAGTCCGGTGATGAAGTGATGTGCAGATGCATACACCAGATAAATTTACACACAGAAGAAGAAAAGGCTCGGATGACTCTGGATAACTCATTGGATAGTCTGGTGATGAAGATGAAGTATACACTGGTGTGTCCGGTGTTCAAAGAGGCTTGAGTGGGGTTTCAATGGCTAGTTTGTGAGAGTATGCTCACCGAATGATCCGATGTTAGTACTATTATTCTCACCGGATCATCCGGTGTTAACAACTTCTCTGAGTTGTTGGGTTAACGACTAATGTGCGTGTTTGAGGCTATAAATACCCCTCCACTCGGTCCTTTGTGTAGCTCTAATGTGGACTAGGGGTGGCATTCATGCCATCAATATCACGGGGAAAAAAATCCTTGTGTTGAGTTTGCTCTCTCTACCTTATTTACATTTCTGCATTTATATTCTTGCAATTTACCTTCTTAGATAGGATGCAATTTACCTTCCTAGAGCACATTTAGATACAAATTGATATAGGTTTATCTTGGGTTGTTTTTGGAGTTGAAATAGTTCTAAGTGCCATAATTCACCCCCCCTCTTAGGATATCACCGATCCCTATATGGACAAGCTCATTGAATTCTATAGATAGAGATCAAAAAGCATTGGGCCACTAAAGGTGATTGAAACACCAGGTTCTTCCAGCTTGCTTGCACGAAGAGAAAAAGAAACAACATGATCATGCTCATACTACCACCCTGACCACGATGGTCTTAGGCCCGGAGGAGATCTCTTTGTCCTTCTTCGACTACATCGGCACCCTCTTCACCACTTCCCTCCTGGAACATATCAATGCTACCGAACACACTCATGAGGTAACTATCACTACTATAGAAACCGTCATATGTGCCTGTTTTTGAATCGGTACTACGCAACAGTAGTGAAAATTTGGGATTATCACTGCTGGTTGTTGAATCGGCAGTGATCTTTCGTGAAATCCTTGAAAATTAGCATCGGAGCAAAATCAACCAAAAAACTCCAATATGAGTTATGACACCTAGGATGGCCATCTGATGAGGTTTTGACGCTTTTTGCTCCGATGCAAACTTCCATGAAATCCACCTCTTTGGAGCCCATTTTCACAAAAATTAGCAATAGAACGAAATCAATTGAAGCAAGCTCAAATATAACCTACGACACCTAGGAGGACCATCCGGTTTTCGCTCTGGTGTAAACTTTCGTGAAATTCACCTTTTCATGGTACGTTTTTGGACCCACTTCCCAAAAATTAGCACCAGTGCGAAATCAATTAAAACAAGCTCAAACATAACCTACAGCTCCTAGGAGGACAATCTGGTACGGTTTGGGCGTGTTTCGCTCTGGTGTAAACTTTTGTGGAAAACATCTTCAGGGCCTGTTTTCACAAAAATTAGTACCGAAGCAAAATCAATAGAAACAAGCTCCAACATGATATATGACACATAGGATGATCATCCGGTGCGGTTTGTGCATGTTTCTCTTTAGGGCAAACTTTCGTGAAATCCACCTCTTCGGGGCCTGTTGTCACAAAAATCAGCACCAGAGCGAAATCAAACAAAACAAGCTCCAATATAACCTATGACACCTAGAAGTACTATCCAATGCGGTTTGTGCGGTTTCGCTCGGGTGCAAACTTTCATGAAATCCATCTCTTCAAGACCTGTTTTCATGAAAATCAGCATTGGAGTGAAATCAACTGAAACGAGCTCCAACATAACTTATAACACATAGGAGGACCATCCGGTGCAGTTTGGGTGCATTTCATGTCCATCGTAAACTCAAATATCATAAAAGGCAGGGATAATATTGATGATGTCTTACCGTCAGGGTTGTTCCTGGTAGTGTCAAATGTCCTCAAGTATTCCCAAGCTGGGTGGTCAGGCCTTTAATAGGTTGATGCAGCGTTGGATGAAGTCCCTCGCCACATCCTAGGCCATCAGACCCCTCTCCTAGAGATTCTTGATCATGTTGAGGAGGCTCAGATTTGAGGGCTCACTTCAACTAACTCTTTCCAGTTGGGATTCGTTTCCACCCATGTACTATTGTATTTTAGAGGCTTGTTGTAGAGAAAATGACTCTATTAGGCTATGATTGTGATTTTGGTAATTAATGACAACATAGTCATTGGGACTAACATGTTTGTGAAGAATATATATTAGTAGGTCTTATGGATGTAATACATCAAGAAGCCACCACAGTCGGGACAAAGTTTGATTGAATTGGAGAAGTTTCAGGTGAATTGACCTCTTCGGATAGTCCAGTGTAATAGAGTTTGCACTCACTGGAGCATTGTGCATAGAGGTTGATAGCCTCACTAAATAGTTCAGTGCTCTGTGTGTTGAACTCACCAGAGCATTTCTAACAAAGGGGAGAAGGCTGAGGACCTCATCGGATAGTCCGATAATTTGCACTGGATAGCACTAGAGGATTTCTTGCAGAGAAAAATGGAAGTGCAAAGACTGAGAATCAACCCACCAGAAGGTCAGGTGCTTGATTTGTGTACACCGGAGTATAGCACCAGAGCATTTCTTGCAGAGGCCACTACAAGTGCTGAAGAATTCAACTCACCAAATAGTCCGGTGATCACAGACATGAACGCATCAAGCATTTTACACAGAGAAGCAGTGGCACAGTCTGGCTCAAGATAACTCACCACAAGGTCTGGTGATGGATTTGAAGGAAAATTGGAATGTCCTGTGTCCACAGAGGCTTTGAGTGGAGTTCCAACGGTTAGTTTCTAAGTTTGTACTCACCCGATGATCCGGTGCTAGTACTACTGTTCTCACGGATCATCCGGTGTTACCAACTTTTCTGAGGCATTGATAAAATGGCTAGCTGGTGGGTTTTAGGATATAAATACCCATCCACTCAATCATTTGATGTGTGGCATGCTGCTGGAGTCTAGAGGAAGCTCATACACACTTGAGAAGACATCCAAGCCACCAAATTGCTTAAAATGTTCATCCAAGGCAATTTAGCACACCATTAGAGAGTGATTAGTGCTATTAGGCCTAAATAGAAGTGTTTCTAGGTGCTGCGACCTAAGAGTGGATGAAGGAGTGGTCCAATCGGCAAAGGACTGGAAGAGAGGCATGTGATGAGGCCTTGCTTTGGTGGCTTGGTGGCTCAATAGCCGTGATCGGGTGCCGACCAGGAGCATATCCTTGGTGGAACTTCAACGTAGACTAGGGGTGGCATTTATGCCATTGATACTATGGGATAAAAATCCCTTATGCTGAGTTTATCTCTCTACCTTATTTACGTTTCTGCATTTACTTACTTAGAATTTATCTTGCTAGAGTATGTTGCAATCATCTTAAGCGGTAGAGTAGACACACTAGATAAACCTATAGCATATTTAGATAGAAATTGAGATAGGTTTATCTTGTGAAGCTTTTAGAGCCGAATAGTTTCTAAGTGTCCTAATTCACCCTCTCTTAGAACGTCACCGTTCCTCACAACTGGTATCAGAGCCTTGTACTCTTGATAGGCTTAAGATCCCAGAGTTGTGATGTCCATGGTTGGGATGGATACCCATATGCTCCACTTTTTGATGTCACAAATTTTCCCAGTTGGAAAATTCTAAGGTCTTGTTATTTGCAGGCTAAAGGTCTAGATGTTTAGAGAGTCACCGAGGAAGGGATGAGATCTCGCATCACCAACAAGGAGAGGCAATTAGATGCATTGGCAAAGAGTATTCTTTTATCATCTTTAAATGTTGATGCATTTAATCGTGTTTATTCTCTCACCAATGCACATGATATTTAGAATAGTCTCATTGAAATACATGAAGAAATAAAGGATGTGGGCAATGAGAAATATTATGTGCTTGTTACTAAGGTCAATAGCATCAAACAACTTGCTCATAAAAGTGCTAATGACATGTACTCACGTTTGAATATTCTTGTCAATGAGATAAATAGGCTAGGTTTGATGCCAATTAATGATGATCAAGTGGTGAGAAGAATACTTCAAGCTCTTCTTCCAAAGTACAAGTTGATAGTCTCCATCATCTACGATAACAATGACATCAAGAAGATGACTCCAAGTCAAATGCTTGGCAAAATCACCACCAATGAGATGACCATGAACATGCGCGTGGAAGCCTCTTTCTCATCCGACACTACGAACCTTGCTCTCACAAGCAAGGAAGCACCATGTCCACACATGAAGGTGAAGATGAGGAGGCCAGTGCAAGAGTCAAGCTCAAGCAATGATGATGGAGATGAAGATGAAGAGAGCAATGAAGATGATGAGCAAAGCACATCAAGTGATGAAAAAATAGATTCCAAAATTGCCAAGATCATCTCTCAAGTGGAGAAGAACATCAAGAAGATCAATGCCAAGATTGATCATCGAATCTCTATGAAATACTTGGTAAAAACAATTGATCACAACAAGAAGGAGAAGAAGACCAAGAGCAAAAGGGAGACAAGGGGAAAAACCAAAGCATTTGCATGCATGGGAAGATGGGTGAGTGAAGATGAAGATTCAAGCTCAAGTGGTGAGAGCTTCGCCACCCACTCCTCCAAGAGAAGCTCTTCCTTAAGGTCGTCATCACACAAGCTATTATCATACAAGTGCCTTATGACCAAAGGTATGGATAGCGATGTAAGTGATAATGAATCCGATGAGGATTCTGTCTCCTATGATGAACTCCTTCATTTTATCAATGAGCAACAAAGGGCCCTTAATAAACAATCAAAAGAGCTTAAGAAATTCAATGCACTTAATGACATTCATGTTACCTTTGTGTCTAATTATGAAGAATTGTTGAGCAACTTCAATTTGCTAAACAAGGAGTATAAATACCTTAAGGCAAAATTTGAGTGCACTGAATCTCAATCTAAGGCACCTTAGGTGCAATCTACCTTTCTATTTGATTTCAATCTTAAGGTAGATACTTATACCTCTTGCAATGATTTAATTGATTTATCTAGCTCACCCTTTTGCAATGATATATATGTTGAGAATGTTCTTGTAGAATCATCTAATGACCTCATTGCGCAAGACAATGAAGAGCTCAAGCAAGAAGTCAAAAAGCTCAAGAAGGACTTGGCAAGATTAAAGGACAAGAACCATATCCAACCTCCTCAATATAACCATGCTACCATGGTGAAGAAGTTTACAGAGGGGTCCACTGTGAGATGCTTCAAATGTCACTTAGAAGGCCATAAGTCCTTCTAATACAAGTAAGTCAAGAAGGAGACTAAGGAGAAGAAGAAAGCAATGAACCTCTCCAACAAGACCTCCAACATCTACACAAAGCCCAACTACAAAAGCAAGACCAATAGCAACCACTACAAGCTCAAGAAGAAGAACAATGTCAATGTTATGTTGAGGAGAAAGAATTGGGGGTGGAACCAACCCATTTGGGTGCCCAATGAAGTCATCACAAATACGAAAGGGACCTCAATCGGTTTGGATTTAAAGAAGACCTGAAGCCTGAGGCAGCTAAGGGGATTTGGAGACTAGCTCACATGATAAAGTGAAGGTTCAATCGAAAAGCCAAGTACATAACATTGGACGTTTTGATGAAGATCATGATTATCATATACAAATATCCCTATCCAAAGGTAATAAGGTAATGGTAGCTAGACTTCTGTTCATGTTTTGAACCATTGGCTTGTCTAGGATTGCATGTGCATATTTCAATTTATTGTAATGACTAGTGTAGGTTTTCATATTGTAGGTTGCTTATGTTTCTCTCTTTCTTATGAGCAACCTACATGGTTTATGAGTTGCAGTTTCTTTCACGACACTAGTTTTACAATTGGTATCTTTTATATATCATGAACCAATCTATAGGGTATCATTCCCATTGTTATTAATAACAAGTGCATATGTTTCGCAAGTATTCAACACTTGTATATATACATTTAGAAGGAGTATATTCTATGGGTTGTGATTTTCAGACTAACATGTGTTGCTAGATGTATCTTTTGTAGTCTCATGAACAAATCAACACGTCCCTGGAGGTATGCAATGCTGAAATGCTTTATTTGGTATCATTGTAAATTATTTTTTACATTTAAGCTACCTCCATACATGATATAAATTAAACTTTCTACCTCTACTTATTGTCTACATGTGCATATATTGCTACATTCCTACAAGTGGTATTCACAAGTGGGTCTTATTATATGTGCACACATAAAGGGGGAGTTTAGATTATATCATTTGAGTTTCATGAATTATGATCTTTGTTTGTCTTTTTCAATTGATATTAATGCCTTCTATCCTTACAATTGGTATGTCTTTTCAATTGTTATCATTTCATTGGATCATGATTTATGAAGCTCTCTCCCATATGCTCTAACGTTTTTCCTTGAGTTCAACATATGTTTGTAGCCCTTTTTGAGATAGTTGAAAAAGGGGGAAAAGTTTGATGACCAAAGCAAGAAGTAAGATACAAGATGTCTAGGAATGCCTAAGTTGACAAAGGGGGAGAAGAAAATACAAGAAGCAACCTGAGGCACCTAGGTTGACAATGGGGGAGAAATTCTTGCATGGGTCGATCAAGGGAGATAGTGGCTATAGAGAAAATAGGGTAACAAATGGGACTAAATGGTAAGAACATACATCTAAGCAATGTGGTAAGGCTTTGTGCTCTTTATGAGTAGTATCATTTATTATTTGCCACTTGCTTTGGTTGTATTGTCATCAATCACCAAAAATAGGGAGATTGTAGTGAAAATGACCCTATTAGGCTATGATTATAATTTTGGTGATTAATGACAACATAGTCATCTAGACTAACATGTTTGTCAAGAATATATGTTAGTAGGTCTCGTGGATGTAATACATAAAGAAGTCACCATAGTCGGGACAAAGTTTGATTGAATTGGAGAAGTCTCAGGAGACTTGACCTCACCTTATGGTCTAGTGTTTAGGCGTTGAACTCACCAGAGTATTTTGTCCAGAGGCAAAGTGAAGGCTGATGACTTCACCGGATGTTCTGGTGCTCTGTGTGTTGAACTCATCGGAGTATTTCTAACAAAGGGGGAGAAGGCCAAGGACCTCACCGTATAGTCCGGTGATCTGCACTAGGTAACACCGAAGTATTTCCTATAGAGAAGAATATAAGTGTAGAAGATTGAAGATCAATGCACTGGATGGTCTGGTGCTTGGTTTGTGCACATCGGAATATAGCACCAGAGCATTTCTTGTAGAGGCGACTACAAGTGTTGAGGAATGAAGAACAACCCACCGGAAGGTCTGGTGCTCTGAAGATGAATGCATAGAGCATTTTACGTAGAGAGGCTGCAAAGGCTCAGATGGCTCAAGATAATTCACCGGAAGGTCCAGTGATGGATTTGAAGGCACACCGGAGTGTCCGGTGTTCATAGAGGCATTCAGTGGAGTTCCAACGACTAGTTTCTGAAGTTATACTCACAGGAGCGAGCGAAGGACGGCGCAGGGTCCGGAGGCGGGGGGCCAACTCCTAGGCAAATCCCCGGTCCCTCAACCCTGCACCGTCAGTACCGACCCTACCAATAGTACCTCGTTCAGCAACGAGAATGAGTCACGGACACGCCGTTGCCAGGTTCCAGACGGAGCACCTCCGGAGCTGGGCAGAGGCTAAGGGCCAAGGCAGTCGAGGACCGCCTCTCCCGACTAACCTTCGACTACGCCTCCAACATGTTGTCGCCAGGCTCCGAACGGATTACCTCTAGGGCTGGGCAATGGCTAAAGGCTGAGGGAGTCAAGCACCGCCTCTCCCAGTAGCCACAGGCTTCGAGGCCGCCAAGCCTCGCAATAGAGGCCTTATTCCTACAAAGGTATGCCCGCTATTGACCACCAAGTACTTTACCTAGTAATCCGTCTTTCATACAACCAGGTTAGATTCTATTGGAGGCCTCCAACCTTACTGCTAGAAGTCTTTTTTCAATAGATAGCCACTAGGTAGAATCAGTAGAACTTAAGTTACATTCTCATTGAGCATGAACAGTTAAATAAGCTAGCTATATTCTATGCTACTGCTAGCTTCTTATTGCCAACAGTAGACTGTTAAACTTAGCTAGTATAACCATGCAAAATCCCTACACTCCCGCAGATGCATCATGCATAGGTCGCCTGGGGGCCGGGTCTGCACAGGTTTCCTGGAAGGCATTGTGCGGCCTCGGAAGTGTAGTTTCCACGTATCAAGGGATTTCCTTGATAGACCGTATTGTGGCGCCACCCGTAGGACATCTTCGGGTACCGCGGACGTAGCATGCCTAGGTCACCTTGAAGGCAAGACTGCCTAGATTTCCTGGAAGGCATTGCGTAGTCTCGGTAGACAGTGACTCCCATAGACCGTGGGTGCTGCTTATGCCTAGGTCACCTGCAAGGCAGATTATGCCTAGGGTTCCCTGGAAGGCATTTGCATAGCCTCAAGTGTCAAAGCCATGCCCCGGGGGATGTCCTCGATGGCAGAGTTGCGGTGCTCCGTGGAATGCTGTCGCAAGAAATCCTCATTGCATGACTTGCCTACACACCGTGGGCATAGCATGCCTAGGTCACGTGGAAGGCAAGACTACCTAGGTTTCCTGGAAGGTATTTTGTAGCCTCGATAGTGTGTAGATGCCGGTTATCAAGGGACTTCCATGGTAATGTAGTTGCGGTGCCCCCAGGGGATTTCTCCGGAGGCGTGACAAACCCACGCACGAGTAAGCATTGCTTGCCTAAACCCAATGTCACCTGAAAAGGTTTCCCGGAGGGTAGGCTTTGCCATGGTAGGAAGTGGAGCCCACACACCACGAGCATAGCATGCCTAGGTCACATGGAAGGCAAGACTGCCTAGGTTTCCTGGAAGGTATTGTGTAGCCTCGATAGTGTGTGGATGCCACATATCAGGGGACTGCCCTAATGTGAGGATGTGGTGCATTGAGGAATGTTGTTGCAAGGAATACTCTCTGCACGACATGCTTATATACCGCCGGCGCTGCTTGTGCCTAGGTCACTTGCATGTTAGATTATGCTCAGGGTGCCCTGGAAGGCATTGCATAGCTTTGGTCATATAAATGCCACGCGCCAGGGTACATCCTTGGTGGACAGTGTTGCGGTGCTCCCCGGGCGTTTCCTCGGGCGTAGCATGCCTAGGTCACCTGGAAGGCAAGACTGCCTAGGTTTCCTGGAAGGTATTGCATAGCTTCGATAGTGTGTAGGACCTTCGGCATTAATACGTGCCAAGGAGTCTTACAAACCTCCGACAAACATGGAGAACTTTACAAAACCTTCGACAACAATGGAGAGTCTTACAAACCTCCTGCAAAAACGGATAACTGTACAAAACCTCCGACAAAAATGAAGAGTCTTACAAAAATCTTTGACAGAGCCAGAGAGTCTTACAAACCTCTAGCAAAAACGAAGAACTTTACAAAACCTCCGATAAAAACAGAGATTCTTAAAAACCTCCGACAAAAACAGAGAGTCTTACAAACCTCCGACAAAAATGGAGAACTTAACAAAACCTCTGACAAAAACAGAGAGTCTTACAAAAACCTCCAACAAAAATAGAGAGTCTTACAAACCTCTGACAAAAATAGAGAGTCTTACAAACCTCCAGCAAAAACGGAGAACTTTACAAAACCTCCGACAAAAACAGAGCATCTTACAAAAACATTCAACAAAGCCGGAGAGTCTTACAAACCTCCGGCAAAAATGGAGAACTTTACAAAACCTTCGACAAAAATGGAGAGTCTTACAAAACCTCTGACAAAAATGGAGAGTCTTAGAGTCGAGGGGGTCACGGACCACCTCTCCCACTTAGCCTTCAACTTCGCCTCTGACGCGCTGTCGCCAGGCTCCGGATGGAGTACCTCCAGAGCCGGGCAGTGGCTAAGGGCCGAGGGGGTCGCAGACTACCTCTCCTGCCTAGCCTTCGGCTTCACCTCCGACGCACCATCGCCAGGCTCCAAACGGAGTACCTCCGAAGCCGGGAAGCGGCTAAGGGCCGAAAGTGCTGCGACCACCTCTCCCGCCTAGCCTTCGGCTTCGTCTCCGACGCGCCATTTCCAGGCTCCGAGCGGAGTACCTCTGGAGCCGGGTAGCAGCTAAGGGCTGAGGGGGTCGCGGACCACCTCTCCCGCCTAGCCTTCAACTTCACCTCCGACACACCGTCACTAGGCTCCGGAAAGAGTACCTCCGAAGCCGAGCAGCGGCTAAGGGCTGAGGGGGTCGTGGACCACCTCTCTCGCCTAGCCTTCGGCTGCGCCTCTGACACGCCATCGCCGGGCTCCGGACTGAGTACCTCCGGAGTCGGGCAATGGCTAAGGGCCGAGGGGGGTCACAAACCACCTCTCCTGCCTAGCCTTGGGATCCGCCTCTGACACACCATCGCCTTCAACCTGGGCAGTCGCTAAGGAACCCGAAGGGTCAAGGACCACCTCTGAAACTCATCTCCAAAGGTTCCAGATGGACTTCATTAATCGAAAATCTGGAATAAATTGGGAAGGAGGCCCTACTAGTGCCAAGCCCGAGGAGTACACAATAACTGGGGACGATGAGGTCACCACTGCTCCACCCGGTTCTCCTTTGTTACCCTACGTATCTATCACCACCAGATTCCCGAGGCCACCTCTCCCCAGAAGGAACAAAATTAGCGATGATCTATGCAAAGGCTCGGTACCCTGGTCATCAGAAAAACTAGCCATCGCCTTCGAAGGGGACGAAGAAGCACGGTTTGGAGGCACGAAGGCACGCGTGCATGAGGTCACAAGTTCGAAAGATCCCCTCGCACTCCGATACAGAAGGAGACACGATCGTTCCTAAAGGTCCATGTTATATTATTAAAGAACTAGTACATCCAGGGGACACATACTGAAGCAACAGTACAGAAATTGTCACAAAGAAGATAGATCCCTACGGAGCAAAACAGGGCGAGAAAGAGTACAAGGTGACTAAGTTCAGCCATGAGCCCACAGCAAGGTCATGGTCGACCATGAGATGTGGATATATCACGGTGTCACCAAGTACACCATCCCGGTGACCACCTTCACCTCCTACGGGTACCGGTAAGGGCCACACATGGGACGACGTATGTGCCCTATCTGCGGCTTGCTGTTGCGGAAGCTGATACAATAGTCAGCTCCTGATCTGTCGGAGGACATTGAAAAGTTCAAGGAGGTCACCAACGGGGCCTTCTCCCTTGCCTTCCCAACCTCCTCCTTCACCGATGGCTCCACAGACGCCTGCTCGCTCTCCTCTTGCAGGAGATCCCAGTCGATCTCCTCATCTTCATTGGAGATATTGATGATCTCGACGGGCATGGCCTCCCCAGCCAAAGGTTGGGCCGAAGCGGTGGGCAACCGCCTCCCCTACAGAGATGGAAGCGGCTTGGCCACCGGCGCCTCCGCTGACGACCGAAACGGTCCGGCTCCCGAAGAAGACATTGAGATCACCGATATCTCCAAAGAGGATATGGTGGAAGACGATGCCATACTCAAGTCAAGGTTAATTGCTCGCTCGTGGGGCTATGGAGGTTCCAGCCGGTTAACCCCAGCTTTATACCCGGGCCAAGCGGCCACGTAAGTCCGGAAGATGAAGCGGAACTAACACCGCCGTGTCCCCCCATTGAAAACCTGGGGGGAGGCGTGGTCATATCAGTGTTTCCTCCAACACATGGCAGCGCTCCATCACGAATGCCTCATTTTCTCGCACGGACGTCCCGTCACATTAATAGCGCAAACACCTTTTGGCGCGTGACAGGGGCGTGGGCACAAGACCCTAAATGATCCCCCGCATTGTCCAGTCAGAACATGGCAGTGGCATGTCTTATCCTGCCAGGCAAACACGTGGGATCCTCCAATCATACACCTCTAATCTAGCGATCTCACAGGGCAAGAAGAGCCATAATGAAGGAATCCGGATAACCTACATCGGTCTCAACACGGACCCCGGAAGTACAGCACATCCATCGACGTCCCTCTAACCCGGGGTCCCTACACCGCGCATGATAGCTCCAACAAGCTTCGGGGCAGATTGCCACCACCAGTACGCCATCAGCCTTGGGCTCGTCATCGACGTCCAAGGTTTCTAAAACAAAAAAACTTCTTAAAGAACAGAGAATTGCCATCAGGCATCCTTGATGCTATACTAGGCTTGGGTTGAGTTTTCCAACATATCCTCTCCCCCCTTCGAAACATCGAGGCCCAAGAATGAGGGGGTACTGTTGGGGGGAAAATAAACTAGCCTGAGGATAATGGTTGAAGATTACCATCCAGGTCCCTCCGGAGCCTTGATCTCCGGACCCTCAGTTAAAGGCTCAACCTCCAAAGTCATCATATCCCTTCACGGTACACTTTCGTACCTACGAAGCCTTCCCTTCACTCAGCCAGCTCGATCTCCTGAAGGCTCAGCCTCCCAAAAACCCTACCTCCTGAAGCCTCAGTCCCCCGAACCTTCAGCCTCCTGAAGCCCGGGCCTTCCGGAGTCCTGCTTCCCAAAGCTTTCACCTCCCGGTTCCATGCCTCCTGAGGCCCCCACCTCGGGCTGCCTTCCCGAAGGCTACAAGGCGAATCAACAGGCCTTAAGAAAGATCTGCCCAAAGGGGAGCACCGGTCGTGCTTTGCCTGCAATGCAGTGATCGGCATTAAAAGCCTTGACTAATAGACCCCGCTCTGACACCACGGCGTGATGGAAGCTATCTTGACACCCCTTATAGTGTGGCGCCGGGCCGCAATCTGTGACTGGCTCGCCGCACTCTAGGGGGCAGGCGCCACAATAGTTACCGCGGTGGATATTTGTCTCCACCGATCGGGTAGAAAGTAGTTATCCGGGATAAGGCCCAGTAATTCGGTCAGATCCTAGATATTTGTACATTATGATAACTTGTACACCAAGCTACGCATGGCCCTATAAATTGGAGGCCATGGTCCTCTGGGCAGGGGTCGGGCAAGACAGCAAAAAAAGGCATAAAGGTCAAAACACACCAAGTCACGCTGTGATACTCCTAGAGCGATCTATTTTTTCTACCATCAATACATTCGTGGTGTTCCTTCCTCTTAAACTTCGTCTCCGAGCTTGAGTCTCCTCCTTAGAAGAAACTGTCGCCGTACTTGCTAGGGCAAGATGAACTCTTACTCCAACAGCGCGTAGTCCTTGGGGAATCGAACATAGAAGTGCTAAGAGAGGTAGAAATCCACCGGAAAAACTACCAAAGGGTTAGCTAAAACTACCATACCCACCGTTACAAGCTTGCAACCATATGCATGGCTGCCTCAGCCATACGCACCGTATGCATGCTCTAGCCTCACTACCGGTGGGATGGCGTTCCTTCGACCTTAGCCAACTTAGAACCCTGGGTCGGTACAGGAACTCCAGATGGCGCGGAGGCCTTCCAGCCTTTGCACGATGGTCCTCTGGGCATGGGACGGGCAAGATAGCAAAAAAAGACACAAAGGTGAAAATACACCAAGTCACGCTGTGATACTCCTCCCAAAACGATCCATTTTTTCTACCATTAATACATATGTGGTGTTCCTTCCTCTTAAACTTCGTCTCCAAGCTTGGGTCTCCTCCTTAGAAGAAACTCTCGCCGTACTTGCTGGGGCAAGACGAACTCTTGCTCCAACAGGTATCAAAGCGTATGAACTTAACGGCACCCATCATGTTTTGACTTCTGAGATGGTCTGGTGGTTGTCTAATCATTTCAATTCCCCTTAGAAGTCGTGTGCATTTAATGCATCACTAAGGATGAAAAAAAAGAGGACACGATCTTTTGGCTCTCGCGGTTAGATGATTTCCTGACTCAATTACCTCGGAGCTCTATTCAGTTGATGGTTTCCCTCGAGTCGATTAGGTTCTATGCAGTTCAATGTATTCTCGGAACTAGGAAGAACATGGTCGAATGAGAAAACCTCTTGGCTAGGTGAGTTCTGACAAGATCAAATTTCTAACGCATACTAGCAGCCTCTTCTAAGTAGAGTTAGGGGGCTAGCTGACAAGGATATATAATTATTTATTATATATTCTACAAATATGATAGATCTATAAAGGGTATTCATGCCATGCATGTCATTTACTATCTAATAAGGCATGTAAATAAATATCGGGTATGTAATCGTATCCAACAAGGAAACTATCTCCATCTTCGGTAAAATTCTCCTAGATATACGGGGGTACCAAGATTTAGAAGGTTAGGCTCAGAGGAGACCAAGTAGGGTACGACTACCTCGCCCTACCTATAAAAGGAGGGGAAGGGGGTATGTCTAGGGCACGCCAACAAAAGTCTACAGTCGCAAGGCAACACAAGCCAAGTCGTGCCTTCAAGAGCTCTGAAGTCGCAAAACCCCAGAGCAAGCCTAGTCGGGTACGAACTAGAGACACCCAGCAATGTTCCATGCATAGATTAGAGTTATCCGATTAGGGCTTCTAGGACCTAGAACATGGAGACATCCTCCTAGAGCCTTAGGACTAGATCTACACCCCCAATTGTAATATATGTTCCTAAAATTAGTCAATGCAAGACATGATGTAGGACTATTATCTTAATAGAGGCCTAAATTTATATAAAAATCCGCGTCTCTATCTTCGATACAGTTTTTTGTCACAAACAAGTATCCCTACTTAATATATAAGTATTTAGCAAGTGGATATACGAATCATCGACACTCCTTTTGAAAATAGAGAGCACCGTCTCATGCTTCTTCTGATATAAAATGGTGCAATGGAAAGAGAACACAGAAGACCGCACAAAGGTGTGTTGTATCATCGCCATTGAAGTTTGAACAACCAATAGTTCCAGTTGTATGGCTGATTGACCAAACCAGCTTAAACTATCGTGCGCGAATACCGAACGTGCAAAACAGAAATGTTACATTACATCGTTTAATCAAACATCAACTGTCACAAGGCCAATCGAAAGCTAAAAAACCTCCAGTACAAAGTAAATTGCATTTTATGTCAGTGTCACGGCCATTCAATTTACAGGCGAAATAGCCAAATTCAGCTCGAAGCTCATATTCGTCCCTCAACTTTTAAAGTGGCCAATATAGCCCCTCAACTTTCATTGTGAGTCCAATTTCATCGCTGGTCCGAGCTGGCCGTCCACCTTGGTGCGCCTTATCAGCTGAGGGCGTGCTTGGCTGAGTCATCCATTGAGAAATACCACTTTTGCCCTCGTCATATTTTTCTCCACAGGCTGCAGCGACCGGTTCCTGCAGTGACCTCCTATTCTAATTCATGTTTCCTGCCCATGGTGGCTGCATCCCTTCTGTAGGGTTCGTGGTGAGAATGATCAGCCTGTATCTTCGATCGATACTTCTTTAGATAGCTATGTTGGATCTCCACTGGACCCAATGAAACCTTTTGTCGCAAGTCCGGGTACTGCTTTCCAATTAGCTCGTAGTCAAATATAAAAAGACATTGTATATCCTAATATCGATGAATTTGTAGAATAACTTTTCTTGTTCTTTGTGCCTTCGATTGGAATTTTTAGCCGTAGGGACCTTCAGCCGCAACGTGCATGAAGCGTCGGTCAAAAAATACCGCCCCCAACTTTTTAAGCTGTAGGGACCTTCAACAGCAATGTGCGCTAAGCGTCGGTCAAAAAATGCCATCCCCTCAACTTTTAAAGCTGTAGGGACATTCGGCAGCAACATGTGTGAAGCGTTGTACAAAAAACACTGTCCCCAACTTTTTAAGCCATAAGGACCTTCGGCTTTAATCGTGTAGCTAAGAGTTGCTTCGACAGATTTGTGATGTATTTCGGTCATGTCTAAGGGACTGTTGCCTCAGCATGAACCAACTAGCCTAAAGGGTGCGCTTAATATCGCAATTGCGATCAAAGTTGAATTTTTTCTTTGCTTAGTACTCATAATGATTCAAGTAACTTTGTGACCTTGTTTAAATTGAAGCTCGTAGCCCCCACTTGGGTTTGGCTCCATAGCCATTCAGCCTTCGTCTCAAGGCCGGGGGACACTTAGATTTTTCTTTTTAACTCTAGAGATTCATGACAATTCAAACAAGCAACTTAAAAGGTGCTTTGCCTTTCAAAAAACGAAATCACATAACAATCAATGTACACTTCGGTGTGTATACATGAGGATGAATGCTTCGATGCATTTATACAATGCTTGTGGAAAGTAAAACTTCGACACATCCATATAAGAAATATTCTTTTCTATTCGTTTTTTAATTCTCGGAGTCTGTTTTGACTTCGGTGCGGGAATCGCATTCTTAGCTCCAATCTTGCTTATGATCTGAAGGTTTAATTAAGTCTTTGGAACAAGGTAAGACATTCTTAGCCCTTGTCTTTTGTCTTAATTCAAGAGGTGGGATGCCTTTGTTTAAGGTCTAGCAACACTTTGACTTTTTCTTGCGAAGGTGCTTAGCTTATACCTGGTTTAGTAACACTTCATCTTTTCTCTTTCCAAAAATCTATTTTGACTTTGTTGTGGGGCTAGCACTCTTAGCTCCCGTCTTGTTTATAATCCAAAGTTTTAGTTGATACTTCAGAGCGAGGGTAGGCACTCTTAGCCCTCGTCTTTAATTTTTAGCTGACAGGTGCACTGCCTCTGTTTAAGGTCAAGCAACACTTTGGCTTTCTCCTGTAGTTGTGTACCCATGTTTAAAGTTGAAGGGTAAGGT
Organism: Phragmites australis; assembly: GCF_958298935.1. Lineage (NCBI taxonomy): Eukaryota > Viridiplantae > Streptophyta > Magnoliopsida > Poales > Poaceae > Phragmites > Phragmites australis. The sequence continues at coordinate 14,250,993 of NC_084941.1, read as the reverse complement.
ATCAGTTATACTAACATTCCTTACCTTGACTTTTCACTGGCTGGCTGCGGCCTGCCTTGCACCATCGATTCGTGTGCATCCTTCAGTCGAAGACTTGCATCACTTCAATGAAGAATTATGCATTAATTCTATTGAAGCAAGTGTTCTTGTAGAGGGGGAGTAACTTCTTATAAAACCTCACACCCCAGCGAAGGGTTCCCCTTGTGAAGAAAAGAGTACAACACCTGCACAGGAATTGAAGTGCTGAATTTAAAAATACATGAAAGTAAATCTATTACAAGGGCTTCGGCTATCACTATGAAGGTCCTTGCTGACATCTTTGATTATACATAATATTTGTGAAGGTTGTTGGCATTCCAGGTATGTGGAACTTCATCACCTTTGAGAGTAGCCAAGTGGTACGATCCAGGCCTCTTTAAACTCTTGACCAAGAAAGGTCCATCTCACTTGCTCTGCAGATTTCCTACAGCCGAAGCATTGGGTATCCTTCAGAGCACAAGGTCCCTTGGAGTAAACTCTTTCAGAGATATGTTCTTGTTCCTCCACTTTTTGGTTTCTTCTTGATACTTCACCAAATTTTCAATGGCTTGCATTCTGATTTCTTCTAGTGCATCCTTGGCTAGTAGCTCTTCGCCTTGACCTGTCTTAGCCGTTACTTGATGGTTTGTTCTTTCGCTACTCTAGGGTCATACCCTCCTCACCAAAAGAGCAAACAAAACGGTTTGAAACCCGTTGTCCTAGTTGTTGTTGTTCTGATCGACCACAATACCTTCGGCAACTCTTCGTTCCACTTTCCCTTTGTAGACCTTGCAAACGCCTGGCCATTCCTGTCAAAATGATTCCATTCGCTCTCTCCATAGCTCCATTCGACTGAGGATGGTATACTGAAGCTAAGTGGATTTTAATTCCCATATCTTCGCAAAAAATTTTGAAGCCTTCGCTATCAAACTGTGCCCCATTGTCAATTGTTACTTCACGAGGAACACTGAAGCGACAGATGATGTTTTGGCGCAAGAATTTTTGTATATTTTTGACGTTATCTTTGCTAATGGGATTTCCTTCACCCATTTGGAAATGTACTCAATAGCCACAACAGTGTAGCAAAGGTTTCTCGGAGCAGTTGTCAACTGTCCAATGATGTCAATCCCCCAGCAAGACAAGAGTCAAATTGGCGGGATAAGTTGTATTGCTGATAAAGGTCTGTTTGAGCCCTTGGCCACGTATTGTCATTTCTCATAGCTTCACACTATAATCTTTGCATCTGAGATAGCCTTCAGCCAATACAATCGCTATCTAAATGCTTTTCCGACAAGTGCTTGAGTGCCGATGTGTGAACCACACAACCCTTCATTTCCTTGAGCAAACCTTGTCCTTCTGATTGGGATATGCATCGATGCATCCATACAAAAACTCTCATCTTGTACAAGTTAGCCCCCAAAATCTTGTAGTTTCTAGTTCTTTGCACCATTCACTTTGCCTCCATTTGATCATTGGGTCGTAATGGCGCTGAAGGTAAGCCATTATGGAAGAGCACCAATCTTTGCTCTTAATGACAGTGTGATAAGGGCACAGCTCCCTCAGATACACACAAGGTGAATTCGCCCCTTATTGTTTATATTTTCTTCGTAAAAGAATAGAGTACTACTATCTGTTCTGGTCGGAGCCTTTGGATCATCAATGTCGAAACTCCACCAATCGACTTATCATATTACCTTTCGGAAGATCAAGCATGCCCTCATCACAGTGACACTACATGCCACATATTGAGGGGCTTCGACGACTGGTGTCCTTAAAGCTTGATAAAAAACATCCAGAGGGAGTGGCATATTTTGTGCCGTAGCGTTAGTGAGGTTGTCGGCCTTAGAATCATCATTTCTTAATATATTCTTGATAGTGAATCCCAAGAAATGTTTCTCCATGCTTCACACGGCTACCATATACTCAGCTAGCTTCGGCTACTTTGCTTGAAATGTTTTGTCGATTTTTCCTACTACCACCTGAGAGTTTGTCTTGACCATTACTCTTCAGGCACCAAGGGCTCTCGCCTTACGAAGGCCGAGTAGAATCACTTCATACTTTGTGACATTGTTTGTCGACCGAAAATCAAGTCTGACTGCGTATCATGGCTTCACTCCCGAAGGCGATGAGACAACTACTGCTGCGCCAGCACCCAAAGTCCCCCAAGCTCCATCATAATATATGCTCCATATTGGGTATAATGGTATTTCTTCTGGACCTCCGGTCTCCGATGTCCAATCTGCCAAAACCTCTGCCAAGGCATGTGATTTTATTGTTGTTCACATGATGAAAGTGTGAGGAACCGTCCAAATAGTATGCTAATTAATCATCAGGAGGATCATTTTTCATAATCACAACCTCGACGATTAACCAGAATACCATTCCGGTAGTCCCGGCACATGTTTTGTGCCCAGGATCGGAACACATGCCTTCCAACTCAAATATCACAACAAAGTTTAATAGAGAGCAAATAATTAAACTGGATTACAATTATTAAACATGCAACTGCTTCCACAATTTACAACAAAAGAGGAACAACAACAACTATGCAGCGGAAGAAAAACCTATACAGCAAAAGAGTATGGAGCCGTATGCCCTTAGGCTCCATACCAAAAGCGCCGGAGTTCGGAGTAGAAGGTGCTACTCCTGCCCGCCACCCTGATCGGCAGGCACAAAGTAGCCGAACACTGCCTCTTCCTCTCCAACCTGCGAACCTGAAAGCAACTTAAGGGCAGCACCCCTTCGTACGAAGGTACTAGCAAGACTTACACAGTATGAGTATATATTTTCGACTCCAAGGATCATGCATTTGAAGCTGTAGCAAGGATTAAGACATGTTTAAGTTCATTAAGCGGTAAGCAACCTAGACTCTAGGTGTAAGCAACTGACTTAACCAACCACCGACTCAAACCCTGCCAACCAACTGATCAGAACAGATATATGAACACCAAGTGTATAAAAGCAAACCATTCCCACCAAACCACCAACCACATACCGACCAAACCAACCCAATCCAACCATGCCACAACCCACATCGAAACTCTACGACCAAAACATGGTCGCTCGGTGGAGATAAGCGATAGCGATGCTCATGACCGAGAGCGCGGCAGTTCGAACTGATTATACACCCTGCAGGGGGATACTCCTGGACCCACACGACACATGGACCATACGGCTTGTGCCACCCGCTAAGATGCACACAAGGGGGTACCCGTGACAACCTTTCCCAACCAGGCCCAACCATGTGGATCAACCATAGCTTGGCACGGCGGTATTAGAACTACTCCCCGAGCAAACTAATACCGCTAAAAGCCCGGACTCAAACCGGACTCACACCGTCTATGACGAGGCCCACATGACCACGTCTGCGAAGGTAATCAGCTCGCCTACCATTATATCAGCATGTGGTGAGTAAGGTAAGTGCTAAAGCCGACTACACCGAAGGTCAGTGCTTAACCGGTGCAAGCGGTCTACGGTGTCCGGGTTCCCTCCCCGAACTGCCTGAGGACTCCTCGTGAGCAGATGACACCCTTAACACCGCCCACACCTCGTCTCAACTCACCACTCACCAAACCAACTCATCATCAATACAACCATAAGTGTGAACAAGTAATAAGTCCTAGGCTCGTGACAACGGTGGACGCCGTCGTCGACTTCTACCGGAAAGCCTAAGTACCACTAAGCATAGCAAACTAAAATTAGACCGTGACGACACCACTAGGCTCCTAGGAACAACACATGACACGTGACCGAAATGGGATAATGCATCGGCATAGGTTCTACCCAACTCGGTACCCGACACATGCAATGTATACATAAGCGTAGATAACATATTAAATTTTCAAGTAGACACGGTGCAATATGAACGATGCTTGCCTTGCTGCCCTGGATCAAAAAGGTGGGACACCTCACGATCGCCCACGGCCTCCGGGATCGACGGATCGGCGTTCACTATAGAGAGCAACGCGTGCAATGTAATGAGCATGTATGAAATGCGACCATATAAGAAAAATATGCTCCACAATACATGAAAATATTTTTCCCAGATCACACTATGCAAAATAAGAGTTTTCCCAGTGGTCTCACGACTTTCGAACATGGCATTGACTATTTGTGCTTTAACTAAGCTGAAACACATTTAATGAATAAATAAATTCTCAGAACGTATTTAATGAGTTTCAACATTTTTAACATGTAGTTCATATTCCTACGAAGCCAACGCAACTGGTCTCATGAAGTTTGGAGTTCGTACGAATTAACTATGAATTTTACAAGCTACCAGCTCCAGGAAAGCCTGATAACCGCCCTGCGACCACTGCTACAGTGCTCGGGGGTACCGGGGTGATCAATGCTCGGGTACCCAGAATGAACCGTGCTTGGGGTGAACAGTACCCGGGGAGTACTCAGGATGAACAGTGCTCGGGGTGCTCGGTGACTGATACCCGTGAGTGCTCGGGGTGAACAGTGCTCGGGTGAACAGTACCACGGGAGTGCTCCCATGAACCGGGTGCTCGGTGAACAGTACCCCCGGAAGTGCTCAGGGTGGACCGTACCCGGGGTGCTCGGGTGAACAGTACTCCTCGCTACAGTAAAATCAGCCTCGTGCAGCTCCAGAACAGCAGCCATTACGAAGGGAAAAACTGGGCTAAACTAACCTGGGAGTCTCTCTAAATCAAAAGTAAAAATACCTAGAAGGATGTACAGGGTCTAGACTTTGCTCAACTACCTAGCAACATGATACCTAACTCAAATTCACATAAATCCTCATTTATTCCCAGACTGAAGAACTTTAAGAACTTTGCCACCCTAGTTCCAGATTCAAGATATATCCAACCAAAAATGAGCATACTTGCCATGGGAGCCTAGCAGACTCACCCAAGGTCCTTTGCTGAGGTTGGTGACCGCCAGTTGAAAGAGGAAACGACGAAAAGTGGCTTGGAGAAGAGAGGAAAAACTGCTGCTTCCTTGCTTCTCCCAAAGAACACCAAACAAGTTCAGAACCAGCTCGAATTCCTTCGGGGAAACTGAAAACGAATTGGATGGACGAGTAATCCTTGAGCTGGTGGTCACGTGAGTACCACATACGTACCTTGATCTTGCTCCCAGAGGTAGGGATCCAAAGGGGAAAAAAGGAGCCTAAGAGAGAGAGTGAGAGACAGCCAACTCCAACTTGCTTCCTCAAAAAGCCTTACCTGGTGGAGTGGGTGAGTAGTACGTATGGGCAAGTTTTTAGAAGGGGAGAGAGAGTGTTGTTACCCACCTATAGAGAGATATTTTCCACCCAAGTGGGCCCCATTTACCTAGAGGAAAGTCCAGACTTGCTTCTAGCTCCTTTATTTCTCTTAGTTTTTCCTTCTCCCACCTCATTGATTCAATGTGAGGTGCTCCAGTGACCCAAACTGGAACATGAAGCTGAAATTGCATGTTTTAGGATTAAAACACACAATTACGGATTTCAGGACGTGACAGAAAGTTAGCGTGAATGGTGCAAGCCCTGTGGCCCATTTTCCGATCCTTCCCATGGCTTCACAGTTTTCAAACATCTCGTGAAGGGGTGAAGCGGTAGGCACTATTATCTTGTGAGGTGTGAAGTAGTTCTGAAGCTTTCACAAAGCCATCACCATGGCGTAGGCATTTTTTTGTTCATTTTAGAATAGAACCTCTTTGGCCCTGACAATGATTCCGACACATAGTACACTGGAGATTGCTGCAACTAATCATTGACTTGCATTTCTTGCACAAGCACGACACTTACGGCCAAAGGGGAAGCTGCTATGTATAGCAATAACTCAGCCTTTGGATCTAGGCTAGTCAGAGCTATGAGCTTCGTCAAGTATTCTTTGAGTACATTAAAAGCATTCTGCTGCTCCACATTCCATCTAAAAGGAGCAGAGCCCTTGAGAGTTTTTAAGAAAGGGAGGATTTGCTTAGCAGTCCTGGCTATGAATCGGCTCAGAGTTGCCAATCTTTCCACCAAGTGTTGTGCCTCTCTTTGACCCTACGGAGGCCTCATATCAAGTATTACTTGAATTGTTTTAGGATTCAATTCGATGCCTCTCTTTGACACTAAAAATCCCAACAACCTCCCTGAGCGTACACCAAATGCATACTTTTCCAGATTCAATTTTAATCCCATACTTCACAGATTGGTGAAGATCTCCCGAAGGTCGTCCAAGTGACCATTTTCCTTGTTGCTTTTGACAAATATGTCATCAAGGTAAGCCGACACATTTCTACCCAACTGTGCATTCAGTACAATTTAGACCAATCTGGCGAAGGTTGCTCTAGCGTTTCGAAGGCCCAAGGCCTTACATAACAATATATTCTGAAGGAGGTTCTGAAGCTTGTTTTTACCTCGTCCTCCTTTGCTATCTGGACTTGATGGTATCCCTAGTATGCATCCAGGAAACTTAGCATCTCATAGCCGGCCATGGAGTCCACCAACTGGTTGATGCATGGCAAAGGAAAGTCATCCTTCGATAGAACTTGTTTAGCTTTATGAAAACATTCTCCATTTTCCATTGCTTTCCTTGACTAACACTGGGTTTGCTAACCACTCTGAGTGTAGTACTTCATGTATGACCTGGCGTTGAGCAGCTTTTGCACCTCAGCCTTCACCGCCTCTTCCCTTTCTTTGGAAGTTTTTCAAAGCTTTTGCTTCTTTGGCTTCGCGTTCAGGTTAAGATTCAAGGTATGTTCAATGATATCTCTGCTGACCCCTTGTATATCCTTCGCTGTCCAAGCGAAGACATCCTCGTTGTTGCGGAGGAATTCTATCATCCTCCGCTCAGCATCTTCTAAGATTTCTGCTCCTATGACCACTGATTTCTCTAGTCTGTCTTGACACAACAGGACACTCTTAGTCTAGCCTTCGGGCCTAACCCTTAGAGCTTGTTGTGCCTAGAGAGATCCTTTGACTTCTTGGGGCTTTAACAGAGGTGCTGTTACGATATGGACGTTGCGGCATCCCGGAGTATATCCCACTTTGATTCTACGGGCCATTTGTTGATCTCCCAACACTGATATGACGCCACTGTGGCTGGGCATTTTCATAGACAGAAACCCATGGTGCAGAACCGTGCTGAACTTGTTTAGCACCCATCTTCCAAAGATGGTATTGTATGGATAGTTTATATCAACAACATCGAAGGTGATATCTTCTGTTAGAAAATTTGATCCTTCACCAAAAGAAACCGGTATCTCTATCTTGCCAAAAGCATCAATTGCTTTTCCATCGAAGCCTAGCAATGGAGACCCAGGCTGCTATGAAATACTTCGCTCCAAACCCATTCTATCAATGGCATCGGCGAAGATGATATCTGCAAAGCTTCTGTCATCTATCAAGATCCTATGGACTTCGCTTCCTGAGATGTTAGCAACACTGATGAAGGAATCAGTGTGAGGGTAATCTAAGACCCTCATGTCCTTGTGTGAGAAGGTGATGGGGACATGGGACACCTTCGAGTGGATGTAGGGAGGGTTTATGCCGACATGGTTAACCCTTCGCACATAATTTTTTTGTTACCTCTTGGACTGTGTTTCCTGATTAGAGCTACAAGTGATTGCCAAGACCATGTTTAAACTGTAGGTTATCGTGTTTTCTGATCTGCTGGTTTCTGGGGGAGCTTCGATTGTAGGCCTTAGCAGAGGAGGTGGGAGTGCTGCTTGGAAAGCCGCCGACTGCCAATAGGTTTGGTCTGATGGGGCCAAAGGTACTAGAACATATGGTTGCACCGAAGCCATTGGTTACCATTGAGAGGCAAATCCCAAAGGGTTTGGCCCGTGGGCTTGACCCTATGTCTGCTGACACTACTAGACGCTACCTGACCTATATGGTGTGGCGTGATACACTACCCTGGTAGGATTGAAAGGTTGCTTCCCTAGGCCTTCCTTCATGGCAACAACATGCGGACACTACTTGGTTGTATGACCAACACCTTCGTCATGTAACTCAACATGCTTGGGTCACAGGGTTCCCATCCACCTCGGCCACCTCAACCTCTAAGGCCTCTATCACTTCGGCCAATGTGGGCCCCCACCTTTGGCTTTGATGACCTCCTGCAAGATATCGTTAGGTCTAGATTCTATCTAGTTGGATTCGTTTTGCTTTGAGTTGTAACTGAAGGTGTCATTTTTCTTCGAGTGCTTCGACCTGTCTTTCAGCTAGCCAGCATTTGTGTCCTTGCTTAAGGGATAAGGCTTCGGCATCTTCGATGCTGCCATTTTGTTTTTCCTTTGATTATGGTCCACTTTAGGTCTTGCATACTCTTCCATTTTGTTCAAGAGTTCGTGGACACTCTGCAGCCTCTTGCGTATCGGCTTTCCTACAATTAGCCCTCCTCTAATGGCTTGGATAGTGGCATCAATAATTGTGTCCTCACTCAAGCCCTTCACCTAATAGTGTACATGTACAAAGTGGCACATGTAGTCCTTTAGTGACTCTGTCGGCTGCTAATTTACACCGAAGAGGTCACTAGCTGTGGATTTTTTCAGCTCGATTGCCTTGGAAATTGTAGAAAAGGGCATCACACAATTGCTCCCATGAGTATATGGATCCCAGTGGTAAGGTGGAGTACCAGTATCTTGCTATCTCTTTTATCGCTGCATAAAGACCTTCACCATTATTGTGTTGTCCCCTCTAGCAAATTCAACTGTTGCCTCGAAACTCATGATGAATTTCCTTGGGTCTGACTCTCTATTGAACATCACCACCCTCGGCATCTTGAGCCCCGAAGGCCATGACTGGTTTTGCAAGCCAATGGATAGCGGTGATTTTGGATCGCCTGCATACGACCTATGTCGAAGATCATGCACATGGCGTGCTGTAAACGCTGACGAAGGGGTGATAACATTCCACGTCTCTTTGCCCTCTCGCTATAGCATGTCAATTTGCTCTTGCATTTTCTTCAAGGTTCTTCTAGCTTCATCAACTAGAATACGCTTCTTCTGTGCGATTTGCCTCTATAGGTCTTCGGCTTCTAGTCACGTAGCTCTTTCTGCTTTGGTTTCTTCTTCTTCATCTTTGTATTCTTCAAAGTGTTTGAAGTCTTGAGGGGCTTTACCCCTCGCAGCTGTAGAAACTTCAAAACGAGCGTGAATGCCTTCATTAACCCTTCGCGAAGCATTTGTGTTTTCCTGGTGAGTTGGGTCTTCGCAAATTTGTTCTTGTTGGACTTCTTTGATTGCCTCGGCTGCAGTGACGTTCAGCTCCACAGCCACCGAAGGAGTAGTCGTGGTCGCGTCCCTCTTCGGAAGCTGTTGCATCTGCTGCAACAATGAGTTTTCGATGCCCTTTGGTTTCTTCTTGGGTGGCATGGCTTTGGAATATGTCGATCCCCATGAACAGTGCCAACTATTGGAAACTTGCGTAACCGTACAAAGTGGTGTACCTTCGGAACTCAGATGAGATCCGAAGGCTTATTGGAAAACACACACAAGCTGGGAAACTATGCACTGTAATTAATGTCCTCTCCTTTTTTATTACAGGGCCACCCTATTTATATGCCGTACCTGACCGTTCTTCGTCACTATATACAGTAATACCCCTCTAACTGCCACATTCCTAGCATATTCGTGGGTACTTTGGTACTATCCTAAGCATGTCTACCCTATTTACAATCATGCCCTTCTCGGTCTTTAGTTGCCAGCAATGGTCCTCCCTTCTCCTAGGCTCCCGAAGGTCTATAGCCAATGGCACCTTCGGCACACCTTCGGTCAACTTCCTCGTGGCACCGTGCGATGGTCCTCGCCTGGTTTTCAAAGGCCCGTTGAATGTTTCACCTACGATGATACGTTTGGCGTCCCTTCGGTCATAGGCTTTGCCAATGTCGGCACATGTACATGCTTCGGTTGCGCCGAGCATCCGCAAGGTACCTGCAGAGCCCGAAGAGTTCCTGGAACATCACAAATCCACAATAGCCATGCTCTTGTCAGTAAACAGTGCCACAGAGGCCTTTGACCTTGCATTCGAAGGGGCATGTGAGACAATCCCCCAACAAGACCATTCGGGGTCATTTCCCTCGAAAAAAAAACTCCCAATCCTCTCTTTCTCTCTGCCACACATGCACCAAAATTCCAAGGATGTCAGACCCGACCAAATTCCACCTGGCTTAATCGATAATTAAGTAGATTAGAACGGAAGTAATTCCGGTAGTCCCAATATATGCTAAACAAAGACCAAGATCACAACTTATACCGTTTACAACATAGTTTCATCACAAGATTTTAACATAGTATAAAGTATATTTTTTATTATAGACCTTGCTCTAAGTTCCAGTTTCTACTTAGATCAGAGTTTTCAAACGCAACGGAAAGATATTAATAAAACAAAAGACCAGTGGCACCATTGCCCATATGGCACCACTGGGACTAGCTCAAACATTCAAACTCTACACCTGGCACTCTCCAGCATTAGCAGAATGAAAGTACCCATATACGAGTTTATCATTACCTGCATCAACTTAAGAGCAGCACCCTGAGTACGAAGGTACTCGCAAGAGTTACACAATATGGGTATATACTATCCCGACTCCAAAGATAATGCATTTGGTTGAATAGCAATGAATAGCCACAAGGTTAATTTGATTCAATGAAAAAGCACATTTAACCAATATAATGACATGAACAACTAGCATCAACCGATAATAAACATAAACTTCAATAAAGTAAACTTTGCTCAACTTAAACAAGTACCAACACATGCTTCACTAAGAAGCCCACACACTTTCCATTTTCCCAAACTAAACAAAAACTCTACATGTTGCCCGATGAAACTTAAGCGTGCTCCATGCCTGAGAGCTCGACAATTCAAATTGATTTTACACCATGCAGGGGAGTAATTCTTTACCCACACGATACGAGACCACCGACCATACAATTTTGTCAGTTGCAAGTGATGATTCACGTGCCAACTATTCATGTACCCACCTCGAACCTTGGTTCCCATACCCAAGCCTGCAAAGAGTACCTAGATCCATGCTCGGATACGCCTAGGAGTGTCTTACAACTCATAACCTTGGACGATACAAGTCAAACGAACGCGGCGATGTACGATACTTAGCTCATCCTTACTATATTCAGATATGTGGTAGTACAGAAAAATGCTTAAGCCAACAGACACCACAGACAGTGATTAAATGATGCAAGTGGTCTATGATACCTAGGTCTCTTATCTTGAACTGCCCCCAGCACCATCTCACATCTCGTCTCAATTTTTCCAACTCATCATCCCATCTTATCATTTATTTGTAACTGTAGTTGAAATTATGTAGCTCGCGAATGACGATAACATCTACCTCTCGACTTTTACAGATGACCTATGCAAGGATAAGCAATTACCGCATCACTTTTAAGTTAGACCATGTGACAAAAATACCCAAGTTACAAGGATCAGTATTAACAACTTTGTCAAGGTAGGTACTATGCAACAAATAGGATCTATCCGATTTCTGACATCGACTCACTAAAACATGCATATATGACACGTAGCACTCTCTAGCAAATTGACCAACGATTCACCAAATTATAGGAGAGATATGATAGATACTTGCCTGGTGCTTTCCGGATGCTTCCTGCGCAACACTCACAAAACTCCACAGGTTCATTCTCGGTTTCAACAATGCGACTCTCCAAAGCGTCGGTTGCTAAATAAACAACGATGCATCACAATGAGTATGATGACATACAATGAAGGATGCTCCACAGTGCATCACTATAGTGGAGATGCAACGCATCATGGCATAAGTTTTAAAACATCAAAGATTTTTCTTAATTTCGATTATTACTAATCATTTAATATATTCCTGGATTAATTAAGCTTAATTCAAGCTTAGATCCTAAAACAAAAGTTAAATGCACTTAACATGAGGGTGAACATATTTAATGAATAGAGCATAAAACAAGAAGATTAAAAAAATTAATTTCATCAATTTTAGAGTTACCAATAATTAATTACTATTTAATTAAGCTTAAACACCTTTTCTTTACCAAAGAAAACTTAGTACATATTTCATGGCTCCTAGCATTTTAAACCAGTCAAGCATAATCATATAAAGCTAACAATATTGGTTTCATAATTTTTGGAGCAATATTCAATTTTCTATACATTTTACAAGTTTTAGCCGATTTAATAGTTCAACAACAAATTAATTTTGCAATTTTTAGAATAAACGAATATAAGAAGGGCTCTAATCCTTTTTGCACACCTGGCCGGCTAGCCACTGAGGTGAATAGCGGGCCCAGGCTTATTTGACTCAGGTCAAAATCACCTGGAGGTCGGCTGCACAGTGCATCGGCGGCACAGGCGACCTCGCGATATGGGAAGGGCTCCCCCCAAGCGGGGGGAAGCAACAGCACCAGCACGACACAGGGAACCCACTGGTGGCACACATGGTCGATGGCAATGGCCGGAGAGTGGCCAGCAATGGCGCACCATGGTGGCAGCACAACAGCGGCTCGATCGAACACATCAACGGCTAAACGACAGCCAAAACGGCCCAACCGAGGACACCACAATAACCAGTGTGCGACAAGGAAACTATCTACGCACAGCTCGACCAGCAGGCCTAGTCGGCGCATGTCGGAGGGTTAACTCCTATCGCAGGGATCCTGAGGGACCCCTTTTAGAGATTCGGTCAGGGGGATGATTCTGAATATGTTTGCTGGAGAAATAAATGGATATAAATGCAATGGCAGGTGGTGGGGAATGGTCTAATGCAGAATGCAGTAAATGCACTGGAGGGATTTTTAGACAGGTTCAGGCCGCATTGAGCGTAATACTCTACTCCTGTATGAAAGATATAAATGCCCTGGGAATGTCTCTCAGGAATGTTGCTGGTTACAAGAATGTTTGTCTATCTAAAGTGTTAGGCTCCTTGTTCTTCGGTGGTCTCAGCTTCTATGCTTGTACGAAGATGTTCTTCGATCTCTGAGCAAGTATCTGAGAGTTCGAGCGTTCCTCTGTTCTTCTCTGGAGTCACTCAGATTCGGGTTCTTCTATTCGCTATCTTTGTTCGTGCCCGTCGGCTCCCTTAAATACCCGTCGGCGATAGCGTGCCCCGAAAGGGAGGGCACGAGTTCCAAGCCGCCATAAATGGAAAGGCAGTCATCATGGCCTTTGCGCGAAGTGACAGGGGGTTAAAAACTCACTCCCTGCCCGGTCTTTGGTCGTCATAATGGCGCTAGCAACGGGCGCCGTGGAGAGGGCCCACCGGGCAGCCACAGAGCGGCCCGGTGTGCCCGTTTGGTCTTGTACGCCTGCCACAGCAGGGCGGAAGACGGGGCACCTCGGGCCTCACGACGCTATCACGAGGCACGCCGGATGACACGGGATGGGACCCGTGCATTAAATGTCCCCACACCCTTCTGCCAGAATGTGGCAGGGACTGACACCGAGCATGGCAGGAGTAGTTGGAGGTGACAGGCCACGCGCGCTCTTAAATGCAGCATCGGGCCTTTCACAGGCTGACACCTCACCGCTGAACCCTTGTGGGGGCCACCGACGAAGGACTTCTTGGGCCGTCGGGGAACCGAGTGCTCGGGGGTCACTGTTCACCTCCCCGAGCACTCTCTCCCGGGAATGCCCTCTCTTGGTCCTCGGGGAACCGAGTGCTTGGGGGCCGCTGTTCACGGCCCCCAGCACTCTCTCCCGGAACTACCTTCCTTGGGTCCTCGGGGTACTTGGGTGCTCGGGTGCCACTTTTCACCTCCCCGAGCACTCTCTTCCCGGTACTCGGCTTTCCTGGTCATCGGGGGACTTAGGTGCTCGGGGGCCACTGTTCACCTCCCCGAGCACTCCCTTCCCGATTACTTGGTCTTCGCAGATAATCGGGGAACCCGGGTACTTGGGGACCACTGCTTGTGGCCCCGAGCGCCCTCTCCCGGGACTTAGTCTTTTCGTACCTCGCGGAGATGAACCCCGCGGGAAGGTGCCACGCGGCGGATTGCTGGCCTGGCCTCGGGATTCAGGGACCCCTGGTTCCTGATTCACCGACAGCGCACTACTGTCGGTGAGGGCCCAGGAGCAGCACGCTCGGTCATCATGGACAACCGCGCCAGCATCAGGCCAAAGGGAAACAGACGTGCAGAAAAGCTTTAAGGGGTCATGTGGAGGCTCACCGAGCGGTCAGTTGACGTGAAGGAGCAACAAGGAGGTGGCTCAATGGTGAGGGGTGGAGCAAGTAGCCGGAGATGGGGAAGACGATGCTGGGAGCCCAGTCCGGTGGGGGAGAGGGTGAATTAAGCCGGGGGAAATGAAGAGTAGCTTCGGGTGCATTTCCCCATGGCTTCACATGACTCAGGGTGGGGCTGACTGGGCTCGGGTGTGGCGGATTTGTTAGGCGGCGGTGGTGCGGCTTTGCTCTACTGGTCTATGCGAGAGAGAGAGAGAGAGAGAGAGAGAGAGAGAGATAGAGAGAGAGAGAGTGAGTGAGGTAGAGAGAGACGTGAGGGGGAGGGAGAGAGGGTATATGCGGCGACTGAATCCCCTGGTAGTCGCTCGGAGGCATTAATCGACGTCCGACCTCCAAAGTCCACAAAACTGGTGGCCGCCTCTGAGCAGTGCTCCGCGAGAGTGAGGCCGGTTAGTGGACGGGATGACAGTGGGCGCAGAGAACAGTAGCCGACAGGGAAAATGATCCCCCCCTTCCCTAATTCAAAAATTGGTGTTCCCGTGGTCCAAAATTGTGGGATAAATTTTGTGTGAAACTATAATTTGTGTGTAACCCATTTTGATTTGTTTGACCCAAAAAGCCTGAGCCAAATTTGAATTAAAATTCTTCAAAATTGCAACCTTTTCTAACTTGCTTCAATTTTTAAGGCCTCAATTTAAATCCCAAAATTTGGGAAATTCACTAATATTCTTTACATTCCATGGACTAATTTCTGAAAATTATTTCGAACCCTATGTTGCATAGCAAATTTGTTAGTTCCTTCACAATACATCACTAATATTAATTTTAACAATTTATGTTAAAGTTTAAATTTAATGTCAATAATGGCTCAAATAATTAAACATGATGCTAATGATGCTCATGAATGCTTAATTATATTTTTAACAATTTTGGACTGTCACAAAACTCCCCCTCCCCCTTAAAAGAATCTCGTCATGAGATTTGGGTAGAGTGCGGGGTGCTAGGAGTTTTCATAAATGGAATGATGATGGCATCGAAAAGAAGACACGACCCTAGCTTTCTTAGTGCCATATTCACCTAGACCGTTTAATCCTTTAACAAGAATTCTACAAGATAAACAGTGAATGTTGTGTGAGTGATGGTGGTGTCATCATCCTTTTGTCATCTCAGTTCACTCACATGACAAAATCACAACTTCTACTCATATTCATGAGAAAAAAAGATGTGGGTGTCCACTTTGGTTTCTTGATGGGATTGCGTACATATCTAAGAAAAATAGGAATACAAGATTCCTACCAAAACAAAGAGGTGGTGCGGGTGGGATGGTATGAACTTCATTGCTCCAAGGTGACGTCACTCAAAGGATTGTTATGGTTCTTCGTCCTGTCGTTAATCCAAGGTTGGTGACGATGAGGATGTGATAGAAAGTCAGCATAGACAAGGGGTTCCAAACAGCAAGGGGGATGAATAAAACGACATCTATGTGTATGGAAGAATCACTCCAACACAAAAGGTATGCATGCACAATGAGATGTATGCATATGCTCATGATCCTAATCGATATGTCACTCGCATTTGGACACTTCCCACCAAAAACCTAATAAATCGTAAGGACAATAATTATAGGGCATAGTATAGCGGATTAATCATCTAAGAGCTTATGTTAACTTACTATTTCCTAATGATTGTTCATCGGTTTGACTATCTTTACTTATCGACCTGATTTTCTTAGCACGGGTGATGTTCTCACGTGACTATATCCATCCTCAACCCGTGAAAGAAATGAGGCAAGTTATGGAGCAATTTTCTCAACTTTTAAGGTCCAATAGGAGGACGAGAATCGATCTAGGATAGAGAAGGAATAAAATAGAGCAACCATTCTATTTTTTTGGATTTTAGCTTCAATTAGTGAAGCTATCAATTTTTAATGAACCCACTTACTAACTAAGCTATGTTTAACTCTATCAACCAAACTCTAATACCATGCTGTTAGACCTGACCAAATTACACCCGGCTTAATAGATAATTAAGTTGATTAAAATGGAAGTAATTCCGGTAGTCCTGAAATATGCTCAACAAAGTCCAAGATCACAGCATATACTGTTTATAACATAGTTTCATCATAAGATATGAACAGAGTATAAAACTTTTACTTTTTTATTACAGGTCTTGCTCCAAGTTCTAATTCTACTTAGATCAGAGTTTTAAAATGCAGCGAAAAGATATTAATAAAACAAAAGACCAGTGGCACCATTGCCCATATGGCACCACCGGGACTAGCTTAGACATTTAATCTCTACACCTGGCCATCTCTAGCATTAGCAGGATAAAAGTACCTGTATACGAGTCCATCATTACCCGCATCAACTTAAGGGTAGCACTCTGAGCACGAAGGCACTCGCAAGACTTACACAATATGGATATATACTATCTTGACTCCAAGGATAATGCATTTGGTTAAGTAGCAAAGAATAGCCACAAGGTTAATTTGATTTAGCGAAAAAGCACATTTAACCAATATAATGATATGAACAACTAGCATCAATCAACAATAAACATAAACTTCAATAAAGTAAACTTTGCTCAACTTAAATAAGTACCATCACATGCTTCTCTCAAAAGCCCACACACTTTCCATTTCCCCAAACTGAACAAAAACTCTACGATGTTGCCCGATGAAACTTAAGCGTGCTCTATGACTGAGAGCGGCCAGCAGTGGCACACTGCGATGGCAGCACGGCGGCGACTCATCAAATAAGTCAACAGCTAAACGACAGTTAAAACGGCATGGCTGAGGACACCACAAGAACTAGCGTGTGACAAGGAAACTATCTACACATAGCTCAGCCGGTGGGCCTGACCGGAGCATGACCATCGTTGAGCGCCTAGGAGCGGGGGTGCTGGGTCTTCGAGGATGATCGCGCCGGCATTGAGCCAAAGGGAAACTGACGTGCGGAAAAGCTTTAAGGGGCCATGTGGAGGCTCACCGAGCGGTCGGTTGATATGAAGGAGCGACGGGGAGGCAGTTCGATGGTGAGGGGTGGAGCAAACGCCCGGAGCTGGGGAAGATGGAGTGGGGAGTCCGGTCCGGTGGGGGAGAGGGTGAATTAAACTGTGGAAAACAGAGAGTAGCTTCGGGTGCGTCTCCCCATGGCTTCACATGACTCAGGCTGGGGCTGACTAGGCTCGGGTGTGGTGGATTTATCAGGTGGCGGTGGTGCGGCTTTACTCTACTGCTTTGTGCACACGCGCGCGCTACAGAGAGAGAGAGAGAGAGAGAGAGAGAGAGAGAGAGAGAGATGTGAGGGGGAGGGAGAGAGGGTATAGATGGCAGCCGAATTCCCTGGAAGTTGCTCGGAGGCGTGACTCGATGGCTGACCTCCAAAGTCCACAAAACCAGTGGCCGCCTGTGAGGAGTGCTGCGCGAGAGAGAGGCCAGTTAGTGGAGGGGATGACAGTGGGCCCGGAGAACAGTAGCCGATAGGGAAAAAAGATCTCCCCCTTCTCTAATTAAAAAATTGGTGTTCCTATGGTCCAAAAATTGTGGGACAATGTTTGTGTGAAACTATAATTCGTGTGCAACCAATTTTGATTTGTTTGACCCAAAAATCCTGAAAAAAAATTGAATTAAAATTATTCTAAGCTCCAACATTTTCTAACTTGGTTAAATTTTTGAGGTCTCAATATAAATCCCAAAATTTTAGAAAATTCACTAATATTCTTTACATGCCATGGACTAATTTCGGAAAATTATTTCCAACCCTATGTTGGATAGCAAATTTGTGAGTTCTTTCTCAATACATCACTAATATTAATTTTAATAATTTATGTTTAAGTTTAAATTGCATGTCAAAAATTGCACAAACAATTAAACATGATGCTCATGAATGCTTAATTACATGTTTAAAAATTTTGGACTATCACAGAAACTGAGCCCTCCATGGAGTCCGAGACAACGTCGCCCAGCTTGTCGAGCTTCTCCATGGAGTCCGTGTCTCCATGTAATCTTGTGTAGATTACCATCGTAGACCTCTGCTATGTATAAGAGGATTTTAGTATCCTCCATTAATGGCTTTGGATGCTAACACTATTACAAAAATATCAATACATGATGGTGTATCAAAGCAGGTTCGTTTAAAACCGATACTGATAATCCATTCGTAAAGAACCTATCTCAACCCAAAATTTCTGTTCGTGGCATTAAGCAATTATGAGCATCTTTAGCCTCATAATTGAAGCTTTGAGCAAGTAATTAATCGCAATTCAATTTAACCGGGAATTGTTGAATTTGATGAAAAGTGATGCTTTGTGAAGGAACTCACAAATGTTCTATGCAACTTAAGGATTGAAATAATTTTAGAAATTATTACATGGGTTGTCAAAAATTTTACTGAATTTTCCCAAATTTTAGAGTTTTGTTTTGAAGCCTTAAAAATTGGAGCAAGTTAGAAAATGTGGCAACTTAGAAAATGTTGCAACTTTGAAGAATTTTAATTGGTGTTAGGCTCATGCTTTTTGGGCCAAACCAATTAAAATAGTTGCATACGTTTTATGGTAATTCCATAAAAAAATCTTGGAAATCTTGGAGTCTTGGAGGATTTTTTTCTTGGATCAGAACAGAAGGGAGGAGATATTTCCCTTAAAAAAAACCAGCAACTGTTCACTGGGGCCCATCTGTTATCCTTCCATCTCTCTCGTCTTCTCTGCTCTGGACAGAGCACTGCTTGATGTCGGCCGCCGATTTCATTAACGAGTGTGCCTACCATCGAGCTGCTCCAAGGATAGAAATTGTGCCACCGATTTCGTTGACGAGCATGAGGCTCTTCTTTCTATTTTGTGAATAACTATTTCTTTTGTGTTTTTGGTAAACTGGTAATCCCAGTTTTGTAATATTTGGTTATCGTTTTCAATAAAAGTGGGGTATATCCTTTTGTCTAAAAAATAGACCGCCGCCACACAAATCCGTGCAGCCCGAGCCCAAATCAGCTCAATCGAGCCTCATGTCGCACTTAGGAAGGTGGTGCGAAGTCATCCCCACCGAGTTCCACCCGTTTTCGTCACCTTTCCTCACCGGATTGAGCCCTTCCCTAACTCCGGTGACTCCATTCCGGTCCTCACCGACATGCCACCATGCTATAGCCTTCCCCAGCCGACCAAAAGCCCGGTGAGCTTCTCCGTACCCTTTTGACTCTTGTGTGCATGCTGTTTTAGCATCAGTCCGACGTCGGCAAGGGTCTCCACGTGAGTCACCCGCCGTTGCCGCCTCTTTGCTCGCTAACAGCCGCCTTCCAGCCGGGCCAGCCGACCAATACCCCCTCAAACAGTTTCACGTTGATTATCTGATGCTTTTGCCGCTCTCCCCGGGCCGGCTGTCGCGCTGCTCGTCGTCGGTGAGGCCCAAACAGTGCCACCGCCATGGAGCATGGAGCTACTATGTGAGCTCGCCTTCGTGCGGAGGTCACCTAGGTCAATGACCCCAGCCCCACAGTCTATTTCTTGGTCTACATAGAGGAGCGGTGCAAAAACCTCTGAGTTGTATTTTCTTTCGGATAAAACAGAAAAAGGAGAAATCCATTTGTTGTGCAACTAGTAATTCGGCAGAATAGTAGAAAATTCATAGAAAAAAAGCTCAAAAGATAGTGAAACCAATTTTGATTGTTTTTTATGATCATTCCCTACCTGTTACAAATGCTAGGAGCCATGCAATATGTACTGATATTTATATAAATAATGACATGTGTTTAATCCTTGCTAATTCATAATTAATTGTAGGTAAGTCAAAAATTGATGAAACCAATTTTTTTAATCTTATTATATTATTCCCTATTCATATAAAATATTCACCCTCATGTTGTACGAAATTAATGTTTTTTAGAATTAAGCTTTGGTTTAAGCTTAATTAATCTAGAAAAATGTTAAGCAGTTAACAATAGTCCAAATTAAAAAATATTTGATGCTACAGATTCATGACATGGTACTTTGCACCTCCATTAATTGTCATGCACTGTGGAGCATCTCTCATCATATATCATTCATACTTATTACGATGCATCGTTCTATTATTTTGAAAACGACGTTTCAAAGAGTCATGTACGTGAACCTGAAGATGAACCAGTGGAATTTGTGAGTGAAGATCAGGAAGCACCAGACAATCATCTATGCATACTTTCACCGTATTAGACACCTGTTGATGGATAATGTTTGCTAGATATTGCTATGTGTCGTATATGCATGTTTTAGTGAGTCAATGTCGGGAATCTGATAGAATCTAATTGGTTGAATATTTTGCTACCTTGATATATTGATGATTTCCATCCTTGTAACCTGGGTACAAAATGTTAGTGTCCAACTTAAAATTTGTGTGATCTTGCTTAGCAGTGCATAGGTAGCAGTCGAATGGTGGATTGTCCATCATTTGCAAGCTATAGAACTTTCAGTTATGTTTCCACCATGATAATGAGGTTGGGATGATGGGATCGTGAGAATGAGACAAGATGTGGGTGGGAGTCAGGGGCAGTTCAAGAGAGGAGACCCAGGTGCTATAGACCACTTGCATTGATTAAGAACTGATTGTTGATGCCATTGGCTTAAGCAATTTTCCGTACTACCACATATCTGAATATGGTATGGATGATCCCAATACCTTATGTTGCTATGACCCATTAGATTGCTAGTATATGGTGTGAGCGAGAGTGCTTGTAGAGGCCTGCTCTGGGAGTAGAGTAGCTGACCTCCGCACCTATAAGAGCATACCCCAAACGGTTAGGGTTTACATGGGAAAGGTTGTCATGTGTACTCCCCTGTGCATCGTGATCTGTTGCAAAAGCCGAATGGTCTCATGTTGTGTGGGTAAAGAAGTACCCCTGCAGGGTGTAAGAACTATTTGAATAGCCGCACTCTTAGTTATGAGCAAGCTTAATGTCCATACGCATCTGTCGTAGAGTTTTGTTCAATATTTGGGATGGGATATATGTGGGATGATGAGAAGTATCTGAGAATGATTACTTGACTTGAGTGAGTTTACATCCTTGAAGATTATGACTATTATTGATTAATGCTAGTCGTTTAGTTCATTATATTGATTAAAGTGTTTTCCGTTGAAATCAATTTGACTTTATGGCTATTTCTTGCTATTCAACCAAATGCATTATCCTTGGAGTCAAGAATAGTATATATCCATATTGTGTAACTATTGTGAGTACCTTAGGGTGCTGCCCTTAAGTTGATGCAATGAAAATAAGTGGCTTTATGGTTATTTCTATCCTGCCGATGCTGGCGATGGGCAGGAGTAAATGGTGTTTTATCAGGTTGATCTTGGTGGTGCCTCAGGGTTAATGACACCACTGGCCTTTTGTTGTTAATACTTTCGATGCATATGAATACTCTAATAGTAAGTAGAAACTGATTTGTTGAACAAGGTTTCGAATATAAGTTTAATCTTCACACTCTATTGATAGGTTGTGATGAAACTATGTTGTAAATGATATATGCTGTGATCTTGGGCTTCGTTGAGCATATATTGGGACTACTGGAATTGCTCTCATTTTAATTGAATAGTGGCTATGATGGATGTCGTTAGATGTGTGTTAGCACTCGGCACATCGAATGATGGGTGTGTGCTAGTTGATACCTTTATAAGGCAGCCGATATTATTTATTAAGCTGAGTGCGATCTGGATGGTTCTTACAGTGTAGTACCAGAGCAAGGTTTATTTAGTTAACCATAGCTTAGTCAGTAAGTGGGTTAATTAAAATCTGATAATTTCATTAATTAACTCACTCATAGAAGGTAAAATCTAGAATTTAGCATGGTTGCTCTATTTTGTTCCTCATCTATCCTAGAAATACTCTCGTCATGTTGCTTCACACTTAAAATTTGAGAAATTTGCTCCCTAACTTATGGGTTAAGGATGGATATAGTTAAGCATGTCTCTCGTGTTAAGAAAATTAGATCGATAAGTGAAGCTAGTCGAACTTGTGGAACACAACTTAGGAAGTAGCTAATTAATCGCAAACTCATAGGTTGATTAATCCGCTAAAGTATGCCATATATGGAATAACCTTAACTCTAGCTAGGTTTTGTGGGAAATGTTGAAATGTGAGCGACACGTCATTTAGGATCATGAGCATGCTCTTGTCTCTCATTGTGCATGCACAACTGTAATTGGTTACTAGTTTCATTTTCTTAATTGTCTAGAATTCTTTAACTATCCTAACTCTTTAAAGCATCTTTGTCATCGCTAACCTTGGATGGATGATAGGATGAGGACCCATAACAATCCTGAGAGCGATGTCCCGGAAGGCTCACGTGAATGGGCCCACCCCCGCCACAGACCGTGGCGGAGGTGCTGATGCGAATTGAGCAGAACTGTCAAGACCAAACACAACTTCTCGAAGCTCTGGTCCATACTACGACTCCTCATCATGGAGGTGGAGCCAATCATCATGACTACTACTCCGACTTTCTTCATACTCATCCACCCATCTTCACTCGTGCCGAGGATCCCCTCGATGCTGATGACTAGCTTCGCACCATCTAGCAAAAGGTTGCTCTTATTCGGTGCAAGTATCATGAGAAGACCCTTTATGTTGCACACCAATTTCAAGGAGCAGCTGGGACCTAGTGGACAAATTTTCTCGCTATGCAACTTGCCAATCATCGCATGTCTTGGGCGGAGTTCCACGAAGCTTTCCACGCCTACCACATCCCTAAGGGTGTGATGGATATCAAGAGATGGGAATGCATAGATCTGAAACAAAGGGGCAAGTCCATGATGGACTACAGGAAACAATTCAATTATTTGGCCCAGTATGCACCTGAAGATGTCAACACCGATGCCAAGAAGTAAGATCATTTCATGAATGGGCTATCAAACAAGATGCAAGATACACTTGCACTCAGTAGTTCATGAATTTCAATAAACTACTAAACATGTCTATCATGGTGGAGCAAAAGATTAAAACCCACTAAGAGGAGAAGAAGTGCAAGAGAGCTCTGCTTCATCTGGTGGGCGGGAGCTCACAACGTCCATGCATGGGGTTTCCTCCTCCATCCCATGCATCGTCTTAGGCTCCTCTGCAACCCATGTGGATGGTTCAACTCCATGCTCCTCCTTATCAAGGACAGCCATAAAGGCCCACTGAGAATCAAGTAAACTCAGGCAGTGGCCCAAGGGTCCTGTGCTTCAATTGTAGATGTATCGGGCACTTTGCTCAGGATTGTCACTTCCCCAAGCAGGGCAATGTGGTGAATGTTCCATGACAACCATCACCATCATCTTCCATGCAACCTCAACATCAAGATTCGAAGAACACTCATGCTCCAAAGCGCGGTAATGTTAATCACATCATTGCCAAAGAGGCTTGAGAGGATGACGACATTTTTTTGGGTATGTTACTCGTGAACTCTCATTCAGCAGCCGTACTTTTTTTTATTTTCATGCATCTCATTCTTTTATCAAGAAAGATTACGTCATGCATCATGATCCTTCCACCCAAACACTACCCACCTCCTTCCACATAGAAGCACCAAGTGCCAAACTACATGCCTACCAAGTTGTTCCTAAGGCAAGAATTTTATTGATGGGATCACCATTCTCGTAAATTTAATTATGATCAACACTAGAGGGATATATGTCATATTGGGGATGAATTGGCTAATCAAGAATAGTGCCATCATCGATTGTGCTCAAAGAATTGTCACACTCAAGGATTCCTCTGGCGTTCAAATTCCCCTCAACCTTGGTGAGGGCAATTTCCATCTCTGTGCCTTTCAGAGAGCCACGACAACAGTGTTCAAAGCAGTTCTCGTGGTATGTGAGTTCCTAGATGCATTCACATACACACAAGGTAAACTCGTTCCTCACTATTCATATTTTCTTGATAAAGAATAGGATACTACTAAGTTTTTATGTTTTTTTGTTGCTTAGGAACATGGGAAAAGCACCACAACCTTATCTGGATGCATCACAACCTTATCTGGATGTCACCCCTTGAAGGCCAAGTCTACTCGAAGTCTTAGGACTGCACGTTAGTAAAACTGGCATAACTTTCGGATACGGAGTCAAATTGAGGTGTTCTTGGACTTGCTAGAAAGCTTATGATGAGACTATTCCAATGGATCTAGTCTCACCTTTAGATTCATTAGGAATTAATCAGAGTCATTAAAATAAGGTGCTGCATCACCGTTGTCGACCTCTCAAGTCTTGTAAGTGTGTCGGGATCGGAGTCCAGGTTGTGTACGACTCTTTCCATGGCTGCACATCTCTAGGTCGACCTCCTCACATCCCCTCTATATATATAGTAGCTGTCAGAGTTTGGGCTTAGATTTTTCTTAGATTATTCTATTTTAGATAGTTTTGGCGTATATTAGTTTGTGGAACCCTAACTCTAGTACTTCATTGGTAATTAGCAATATTCAGATGGCATCTCTATGTTCTTGCTTGTGTTCTTGATTCATTTGCAGAAAAAGCCTTCTAAGCAAGTTCAACCACGTCTTGGCCTGGTTGATTACCACAAAGTAGTGGTATAGTGGTTGCGTGGGATCTCGGTATGGTCTAGTTAGAGCCTTTGGACCGTCAACGTCAAAACACCACCAATTGACTTATCATATTACCTTCGGATGATCGGGCATACTCCCATCAATTTCCAGAAGAATTACCAGGAATGCTGCTCGACCGAAAAATTGAGCTTGCCATTGAATTAGTATCAGAAACGGACCTGGTATCCAAAATACCATATCAGATGCCTCCAAATGAATTGGTGGAGCTGAAAAAACAACTCATGGAGATACTTGAAAAGGGCTTTATTCGTCCGAACTCCTCCCTTGGGGATGCCCAGCTCTCTTCGTCAATAAGAAGGACTACAGCTTGTGGTTGTGTGTTGACTACTATTCGTTGAATGCGGTTACTATCAAGAACAAGTATCGACTCCCTCAGATCAATATATTGTTTGATCAACTTTCTGGTGCCCCTTTTTTTCCAAGATGGATTTAAGGTTGGGCTATCACCAAATTAATATCTGGATGGAGGACATTCTGAAAACGGCTTTCTCTACTCATTATGGGCTTTACGAGTATATTATCATGTCCTTTGGACTAACTAATGCTTCGGCCTACTTCATTTACCTTATGAACAACTGTCTTTATGGAAGATCTTGACACTTTCACCGTGATCTTTATCAATGATATTCACATTTATTCCAAGACCAAAGATGAGCATACTGAAGATCTGTGGATTGTTCTCGAGAGGCTTCAGGAACATCGCCTTTATACCAAATTCAGCAAGTGTCAATTTTGGTTCAAGAAAGTCTCCTTTCTGGGTCATGTTCTTTCTGAAAATGGCATCGCGTTTGACCCAAGCAAGGTACGAGATGTGCTTAATTGGGTGCAATAAAGTGTCACCAAAATTCAAAGTTTTATTGGACTTGCAAGTTATTACCACCGGTTCATCGAAAATTTCTCCAAGATTAGAAAGCCTATGACTGAATTATTGAAGAAGGGTGTGGTTTGCAAGTGGTATAATGAGTGTGAATAAGCTTTCCAAGCTTTGAAGACTATTCTCACCACTTCACCCATTCTGGCTTAACTGGATATGCGGAAGAGCTTTAATGTCTATTGTGATGCTTTCGCATTAGACTTGGGTGCGTCCTTATGCAAGAAGGTCGAGTTATTGCCTATGTCCCTCGCTAATTGAAATGTCATGAGTAAATTATCCTACTCATGATTTAGAGCTTGCAGCCCTGGTGCACGTTGTGAAGATTTAGCGTCATTATCTCCTCGGTAATCATTGCAATATCTACACCGATCACAAAAGTCTCAAATACATTGTCAGTCAAGCCAACCTCAATATGAGGCAACAGAGATAGCTTGAATTGATCAAAGACTATGAGTTGGAAGTTCACTATCATCCTGGTAAGGCTAATGTCCTTGTATATGCCTTGAGTTGAAAGTCCCAGTGTAATGGCCTTATGACGAAGCCTAGAGTCGCTACCCTTTGTGACAAATTTCAAGGGCTTTGTTTAGAAATGGTTACAGAAGGATTCCTTGCTAACGTTGAGGTAAGATCCACCCTTCTCGATCAAATCAACGAAGCCCAAAGGATTGATAAGGGAATTGACCAAATTCGGGATAAAATGAAGGAGGACATAGCTAGTTGCTTTTCCAAAGATGATCATAGTATTTTATGGTTTGGAAAACGGCTAATGGTTTCTAAGGTCCATGAATTGAGGAAGATAATATTGGATGAGCCTCATGATTCATTGCTCTCCATTCACCCTGTGATAGATATATTGGAGTCCTGATCTTTCGATGAGAGGAGATAAATATCAATTTATGGGCGCGGGGGGGGGGGGGGGGGGGAAGAAGGAGATGTTGACGATCCGACTACAATAGTACAGGACGTTATAAACTGATACTGTCAAAAGCTATGACCGTTGGAAACTAATGCTGTCAGGAGAATCCGAATCCGAATCTAGAACATGCCCAACTCTTACTTTTGCTTCTCTTTATGGATAAATGAAGTCATGAGCATGTAGGGATGTTGGGAAGGTCTTGTTGTGGTCCCCAAACAAATTCTTGTAAGAGGTGGGGCTAGCTTGGTGATGAAAATGTTGTTCCATTTGTCACTCTCCTCACTCATGCTTCTTTGATGCAAGTCAATAATTCTGCATATGTGAACAATAAAATTCCTTCATGATGTAGTAAATCAAGTTCACATGGATTATAATAATATTTAATATGGAATGTGAGCACCTTATATTCAAGTACACACGTGGTTGTATCTGTACGATTCATGTCCTCATCATTCTTTTCAGTGTTTCTTGCCATATAAAACAAAGGATCATGGTGCAATATCATCAATCCATTTGATTTGAAATTAGTAGGGAGCCAACTAACCTTACTAGATCTTTTTACAAAGGGTGATGATTCTGATTTCTATGCACATGACTCAAAAGAAAAATTTGTGGATATATCACTGCCCTCCCCTTCTTGAAAGCTTTCCTGTAGCTTGAAAGAACAACAAGAGAAACTCGCCATAATATTATTAGCATTTAAATAGTCCCCAAATTGACCCCGCTTGGTCATAATGAGGGAAGATTTCATATCCGAATTAGATGTTTTTTGTAATCTCAATATATTAGAGGAGAAACTAAAACTGAATTATGGTTTCATGTGATTGGATATTTTAATAGTAGACAAGAGTATATGGTGCATTGTGTGATTGGTACATGGAAAACCATAATTCAGTTTTAGTTTCTCCTCTAATATATTGAGATTACAAAGAACATCTAATTCAATATAACCCAAAGTATTTAAAGAAGATAACAAGTGAAGCTCTTCTTCCTCACTAGCAATGAAATGAACATGTCTGTTTTCTATACATGTTTTGTTCACTACAATAGATTTAGCAAGTTCATTCACTAGTTGTGACTGACATATAAGTGAAGCATGGTCATACAACTCTTATTTATCACAAGGAACCGCAACTAAATCATCTTGTGACAGAGGATGAGCAAAAGAAATTTCCTCTAATGGTTGCTCTAACGTAGCAAGAAATTTCCTTGAATAATGTGAGGACCACATATATTACTTGTTTTGATCTCTCCAGATGATGTAGATGCTATGTCACTATCTTTTCCTAGATTAACGTCAACAATAGCAGGAGAATCACATAGAAAATTTTCCTCCTCATCCTTTAAACTTAATATAGAAAAAGCAGATGGTTCATTTATCTCATTCTCCTTTGGATTATTGTCAACTTACTAGGATATGTTAGTCATAGAAGCAGGTACATGCACAGAAAATCCTTCCAATAAATGCAACTCATCCAAGCAATAAATAGTGGCTGACAAATTAGGCTGCATTCTATGCTATTTAGCTTCAATTATTCTCAAGTCTTCTTCAATTTGATTTTTAGCCTTACATGCAAGCTTAAAAAAACATGAGAGAGAATTATATTTTTCATACATAAGCATGTCCTGAATTTCTTGGTTAAGACCATTTAGAAATCTGATCTCTGTTGCTTCTACACACTCATCTAAACCACAATGTCGTAAATGGATCTTCAACTCATGATAGTATTCCCTTACGGTGCTACTACCTTGTTTTAAGCATTGTAACCCATCTAGCAATTTTTTAGCATAATAATCAGGGACATATTCATCTCTCATAAGCTTTTTCATGGCTCTCCAAGTCTGAGGTACTTTGTTATGTCTACGAATATGTTTCCACCAACTTACTGCAAAGCTAGTAAAAACATTGCTGGCAGATTTAATCTTTGCACCTTCAGTCAAATTAAACATCTCAAATTGATTATCTAACTTTCCTCCCCTTTTTTCACATTTTTCTCTCTTTCTCCAAACTTGTACTTCTGAAACGTGCCAGATTTGGTCCTTGCTAAATAAAAATCTTGCCAAATTTCAGGAACAACTTTTCTCTTTGTTTCTCCTCTTTTTCTTTGTTGTTCTTTCCTTTCTTTTCTGTTCTTTTTGTATTTTTTCACGACACAAGTTAGTGCAAGCGAAGGTAAAGGTACTGGATATGGTGATGATGGTGGTGGCAGCGGTGATGATAGTAGCAACTGATTTGCCATCGGTGAAACATGACAAAAACATGACAAGAACTCAAAACTCTAAAGGAACTAGACACTAAGACCAACAACTCATCACAACGATGCAACCGAAAATTCAACAAACCAAAGACCAAGCAGTAATAGAGAAAATCCTCAAATTGGTTTGGAACAAGGGAAACTTATCTTTTTATTTTGGTTTAGTTGGATGATAGGAAAATTGAAAACTAGGACTAGAAATCTCTCACAGAGCAACCTGAAATCTAATACCACTTAATAGATATATTGGAGTCCTGATGTTTCAATGAGATGAGATAACTATCAATTTATGGGGGGAGGAGACGCTGATGATCCGACTACAACCGTACCGACGTTTGCGCCTTAGCAATCGATACACCAACTCCGATGTGTTGTTAATCCTGCGGGACATAATCAACCTTTGTTCCTGCAAGAAATCGAAGAATGAGCAAGAACAAAATAAAAGCAATCTAAATTGTGAATATGAATTGAAGATCAAATGAAGAATCATGAAATTGGGGTTATGAAGACAAGTAATATGGGTGGTTTAGCCAACACACATGATTACAGTAGGAATTAGCAATCCTAACTTTCAATCTAAACAAAACCCCATCTATTCATGATGGCTATGGGGGATATTTAAAGGGGTAGAGGATGGCCATGATGGTGTTTGGTTCATTCTCTAACCCTAGGACGCATCCCTAATAGACTCTACTTGATACAAGGCCCAAAGCCCATGTTGACTCGGACTAGAAAAGTGGCGTGCTTTGTTTGGCTGATTCTGAACAGCTCAGAAGGAATTTGGTGGTGAGACCGGATCCCTCTAAAAGTATATGAGAATAGCTTTCCATCATGTACTTATGGGCTTTGTGATTCCTTTTATAGCAAAATCTATGGCCATTGGAAACTAATGCTGTTAAGAGAATCTGAATCTGAATCCAGAATGTACCAAACTCAACTCTTGCTTCTCTTTATGGATAAATAATGTGATGAGCATGTATGGATGTTGGGAAGGTCTTGGTGTGGTCACCAATCAATTTCATGTAAGAGGTGGGGCCGACTTGGTGATGAAAATCCTGTTCCACATGTCTTCACTCTCCTCGCGCTTGCTTCTTTGATCCAAGTCAATAATTCTGCATATGCGAACAATTAAATTCCTTCATGACATAGTAAATCAAGTTTGCATGGATTATAATAATATTTAATATGGAGTGCGAGCACCGTATATTCAAGTACACATGTGGTTGTATCCAGATGATTCATGCACATCACCCCGGAGATAACGGTTGAACAGAAGTTTAATGCTCATTTAGTTCCTGAAGTGGATAGAGTTAGGCAAGCTACTAGTGAATTTAAAGAATTTGCAATTATCTCGTGGAAGAGTATGCATTGTTGGATTAGCGCCTACCACATGGAATGCTTTAAAGGTTGCTATGTGTAACAGATTTGTTCCACCTCTTTTAAACGTGATTTGCGTAAGAAGTTGCAGCGCTTGAACCAAAGTGATAGATTCGTAAAAGAATATTATTAGGAGCTACAAATTAGTATGTTGCATTGTGATATTATTGAGGATGAAGAGGCTACAATGGCACACTTTTATGGAGGGTTAATGTGTGAAATTCAGGACATAGTTGATTACAAAGAATACAAAAATATTCCTAGATTGTTCCAACTTGTATGTCTAGTAGAAAAAGAATTGCAGGGATGACAACAGAGGCTAAGGAGCAATTTTGGAAGCACGACGACTTCAAAATCCACACCGGGACAAGTCAAAATAGCCCCATATTCAACTACATGGTCCGCTGCCCCCTTCTCGAGTAGGGCGCGTTCAACAGTACCTTTGACACTATCGCATGCTCCTGAGGTAAGCAAATCTGTAAACGTGCAGGATCCAGCAAAGAGCTCTTCTTCAATTGCTTCTACAGGCTGATCGATTGGGATTGTATGCTACCGATGCAAGGGAATGGGCCACGTCATGAAGGATTGCCCAAGTCAGTGAGCATACATTGTAACAAAAGATTATGGATATGTAAGTGCTAGTGATGTTGAGGATGAATATGCTCTTGCAGCTAACCATGCAGGTGATGAGGATGGTCGTGAGACGGATATCGATCACGAGGAAGTGTTCGATGCCACTACCACAAAGGATTATCGGACCCTCATCCTATCCCTGGGTTAGATGATATGCTTGATGAGTTGAGTCGTTCTATAATTTTCACTACAATTGACTTGCAAAGTGGCACCAGATTAGAATGAAACATGGAGATGAATGGAAGACTACATTTAAAACTAAGTTTGGTTTGTATGAGTAGTAAATAATGCCTTTTGGGTTAACTAATGCCCCAAGTACTTTTATGCGATTGATGAATGAGGTTTTATGTGCCTTCATTGGAAGATTTATGGTGGTTTATTTTGATGATATCTTGATTTACAACAAGTCATATGAGCTACACTTTGATCATTTACGTGCTATTTTAACGCTTTGAGAGATGCACATTTATTTGGTAACCTTGAAAAGTGCACCTTTTGCACGGATCGAGTCTCTTTTCTTGGCTATGTTGTTACTCCATAAGGAATAGAGGTGGATGAAGCAAAAATCAAAGCCATAAAGAGCTGGCCAACTCCTGAGACTGTTACACATGTGAGAAGCTTTCATGGTCTCGCGGGTTTCTATCGGCGATTTGTGTGGGACTTTAGCACTATTGCTGCTCCATTAAACGAGTTGACAAAGAAAGGAGTAGTTTTCAAATGGGGACCTTTACAAGAACAAGCATTCAAGTTGTTGAAAGAGAAGCTCACCCATGCTCCATTGCTCCAACTCCCTGATTTCGGTAGGACCTTTGAACTGGAATGTGATGCTAGTGGGATTGGAATTGGAGGTGTACTAATTCAAGAAGCTAAACCTGATGCTTATTTCAGTTAGAAATTAAGTGGGCCAAGTCTGAATTATTTCACTTATGATAAATAATTGTATGCTTTAGTTTGTGTGCTTGAAACTTAGCAACATTATCTATGGCCCAAGAATTTGTTATACATTATGATCATGAATCGCTGTAACATATTAGAAGTCAAGGTGTTGGGGGTCGTTATTAAGGACCCTCGACGACCCCTTGGCTTAATTAGCTCAACCTCCCAAAGGTTGAGCCTGTTCCCACCTTCTGAAGCCTCGGCCTTCTGGAGCTCCGCCTCCTGAAGGTTCGGTCTCTGAGGCTACAGCCTCCCCCTATCAAAGCCCCGGCCTTCCGGAGCTCCGCCTCCTGAAGGCCCGGTCCCCGAGGCTTCAGCCTCCCGCTGTCCGAGCTGGCTTCCCGGAGGTTACTGGGTAAGTTATCAGCCCTCAGGAAAGATCTGCCAAAAAGCAAGAACAAGTCATACTTTACCTACGAGGAAGTGACTGGCATTAAATGCCTAGTCTAGTGGGTGCCGCTCTGACACCCCAGCACGATGGTACCTATCCTGACACCCCTGGCGGTGTGGTGCTGGGCCGCAATTAGCGACCGGCTAGCCCCCTTCAGGGGGCAGGCACCATGATAATTACCATGGTGGATATTTATCTCCCGACAGGATAGAAGGTAGTCTTTTAGGATAAGGCTCAGTAATTTGGCCGAATCCCGGATATTTGTACATTATGATAACTTGTATGCCAAGCTACACATGGCCCTATAAATAGGAGGTCATGGTCCTCTGGGCAAAGGACGAACACATAACACGCATCACAGCAAACCTGTGATTCTCCTCCAGATCGATCCATTTTCCTACCATCAATA
This sequence comes from Phragmites australis, assembly GCF_958298935.1. NCBI lineage: Eukaryota > Viridiplantae > Streptophyta > Magnoliopsida > Poales > Poaceae > Phragmites > Phragmites australis. The sequence continues at coordinate 14,218,495 of NC_084941.1, read as the reverse complement.
TACTCGTGGTGTTCCTTCCTCTCAAACTTCGTCTCCAAGCTTGAGTCTTCTCCTTAGAAAAAACTCTCGCCGTATTTACTGAGGCAAGATGAACTCTTGCTCCAACAGCACACCGTCCGTGGGGACTCGAACACAGAAGTGCTAATGGAGGAAGGATGCCACCCAAGAAAAAGACCACCAGAGCCACATCGGCAGCAGCCGACCCCCCAATCACGCCTTCACTACAGTCCAGCCAGCTATACGCGGCCAGCACCAACGGCAGCCCCCCAGCCGGAGGGAACGGGAACCTTACGGCTACCACCGACCCAACCACAACTATAGATGCGGGTGACACCGAAGGGTTCTCTGCCCCAAGGACCCTGTAGCAGCAAGGCGAGGCCCCCGCTGCACCCCTAGGGGCTGTGACCGGTGCTACTGCCAAAAACACCACTCTGCCTGAGCAGTAATCACGCTTTGCGACACTCTTGGCACAGATGGAGGAACTATGAATGGCCCTAAGGGCCGAGTAGGAAACTACCCACACCTTCACTACCGCTCTCGGGATGACCGGCGCATTTTTGACCCAAGCTCTAAGAATAGGCGAGCCCCTCGGCGCGAGGACATGACCCGTTTGATCCCTGGAGCCCTGGGGCCAGTGTTGTGAGGACCTCCTATAGGACCACAACTCTCCCCTACGGGCCAACCTGTAGGCCATACCGTTCTCGGAGGGTTTTCGGACCTCGAAGTTGCCCAAGTTTAAAGGCAATTCAGACCCCAACGAGTTCGACTGATCCTACGCCCTAGCCATAGAGGTCAATGGGGGTGGACCGGCCACCATGGCTACATTCTTCCCCCTCGCCCTAGAAAGGGTGGCCATACGCTGGTTCTAGGCGCTGGACCCGGCACCATTCACACCTGGTCCCAACTCCGAGACCTCTTCCGCAGCAACTTCCAGGGCACCTTCATCGAACCAGTAACCTCCGGCAGCCTGTTCACTATCAGGCAGGGGCCAGATGAAACCCTCCGGGACTACTTCCGAAGGTTCTCCCAAACCAAAGCCCAGATTAGGGGCATATCAGACTCTACGGTCATCGATGCCACAACCCAGAGCCTGGCTGAAGGCTCCCTGTATGATTGAGTAAACTGGCGCCCAATACGCATGGTAGAAATCCTCATGAGAAAGTTTGAGGAATATGCATGGGCAGAGGAGGAAAAGCTCCACCGGAGGCGCTCACAAGCTAGCGAAGCTTCTCATGCCAGCACCAAGGGACCACACTTGCAGTCCGAATCATCACACGCCCTGGCTCCCCTGACGAAAAGGAGCTTCGAGGAGGCCCTTACCGCCGGGTCCCAAAGGGGGTGGCAGCGGCAATGCCGAAACGTCAACAATATCAGCCCAAGCTGTGAGGCTCCGAACCAAAGCCACCCTAGGGGAAGCGACCGAGGACGCTCCAGAGGCCTCCCTGGGTGAAGCTACGCCCCAAACCCACGTTCCGAGGAAGAGTGATGATGCTACAAACATAGCTGATTTGTTTTTTAGAAAATCGTTCGACTCAATGGAGTGCCTACTACTATCATCTCGGATCATGACACAAAGTTTTTGAGTCACTTTTGGAGATCACTTTTGAATAAATTGTGGATAAAACTACTGTTTTCTTCTACGTGTCATCCCCAAACCGATGGTCAAATAGAGGTTATCAACCGTACATTATCGACCATGTTACGGGCAGTTCTAAAGAATAATTTGAGGATGTGGGAAGAGTGTTTACTGCATATTGAATTTCCTTATAATAGGGTGGTACACTCCACCACCAAGTTAAGTCCGTTCCAGGTAGTGTATGGATTTAATCCACGTGCTCCTATTGATTTACTACCTTTACCTACTTTTGAAAGACTTAATTAATATAGAGAGTACCCCCTATATATACACAGTAGCCACTGTAGTTTAGGCTCGAGTTTTGCTTAGATTCTTCTGTTTTATACAGTTTCGCCGTTTGTTCAATTTGTGGAACTCCAACTCGAGCACTTCATTGGTAATTAGCAATATTCAAATTGCATCTACCTGTTCTTGCTTGTGTTCTCGATTTGCTTGCAAGAAAAGCCTTCTTGGTGAGTTCAACCGCGTCTTAGCACGGTTAATAACTATAGAATAGTGGTGTAGTGATTGCAAGGGTTCAAGGCATCGGATGGTCCAGTGATGAAGGCTGTGTAACACTGGAGCATTACTTCCAGAGAGGATTGCATTGGCTCAGTTGGCTAAAGTCAACTCAACGGATAGTTCAGTGATGGAGTGATGTGCACCGGATGAATACACCGAAGCAATTTACACAGAGAAGAAGGAAATGCTCGGATGGCTAATGATAACTCACCGGATAGTCCAGTGATGGATATGAAGAATACAGTAAAGTGTCCGATGTTCACAGAGGTTTGAGTGGGGTTCCAATGGCTGGTTTGTGAGAGTGTACTCACTAGATGATCCGTTGTTAGTACTAATGTTCTTACTAGATCATTCGATGTTAACAACTTTTTAAAGCCATTGGGTTAACGGCTAGTTCGCCGGTTTGAGGCTATAAATACCCCTCCACTCGGCCATTTGAACGTGCTGGAGTTCAGAGAAGTTCATGTACACCTGAGAAGACATCCAAACCACCAAACTGCTCAAAGTGATCATTCAAGGCAATTAAGCACACCATTATAGAGTCATTAATGCTTATACGCCTATAGAGAATATTGCTAGATGATTGCTGCCTAGAGAGTGGATCAAGGAGTGATCCAACCAAGTACCAAGTGGTACGCTGGCACCTTGGAGTCTTGGTGACTCGCTGGTAAGTTTGTTGACCCTTCGACTTAGTGTGGAGTGGCGGCAAGGCGATTGTGCGAGATTGCAGATACCCTTGTCTTGGTGGCTCATGCTCCGAAGTGATCACGGTGGCAAGGAACCGGAAGAGAGGGTACTTGTGAGACCTTGCCTTTGTGGCTTGGTGGTTCATCCGGGTGGAGGCCTTGTCTTTGTGACTTGGTGGCACAAGAGTCATGATCGGGTGCCAACCGCCAGCATATCCTTTGTGGAGGTCCAACATGGACTAGAGGTGTCATTCATACCATCGATGCCGTGGGAAAAAATCCTTTATGCCGAGTTTGCTCTGTCTATCTTCTTTACATTTCTGCATTTATATTCTTACAATTTTCCTTCTTAGATAGGTTGCAAGTGCTTTGATCGGTAGAGTTGACACACTAGATAAACATTGAGCACATTTAGATAAAAATTGATATAGGTTTATCGTATGTTGTTTTTGGAGATGAAATAGTTCCAAGTGTCCTAATTCACCCCCCTCTTAGGAATTCATTGATCCTTTCAATTTGTATCAAAGCTAGGGCCCACATATAGCTCTTAAATTTGTTTTAGAGCTTCACACCTTTCACAAGGTTTCGCTAATTCAAGTGGCATTTGAGCCTTAGTCTCATTGTGATAGGTTAAACTTCACCGCCTAGTGAGTAGTGATGTTCGGGGTTAGGATGGATTCCCATAGTGTTCCACTTTTTGATGGCACAAACTTCTCTTGGTGAAAAATTCTAGTGACTTGTTATTTGCAAGCCCGATAGTTAGATGTTTGAAGAGTCACCGAGGAAAAGATGAGGCAATGCATTACCAAGAAGGAGAGGCAATTAGACCATTGGCCAAGAGTATCATTTTATTATATATATGTGTTGATACATTTAATCGTGTTTATTCTCTCACCAATTCACATGATATTTGGACTAGTCTCATTGAAATATATGAAGGCACAAAGGATGTGCGCAATGACAAAGTGCAAACTCGGCATAAAGGATTTTTCATTTGAAAGTGCTAATGACATGTATTTTCATTTGAATATTCTTGTTAATGAGATCAATAAGTTAGATTTGACACCAATTGAAGATGATTAAGTAGTGAGAAAAATACTTCAATCTATTCTTCCGATGTACAAGTTGATAGTCTCAATCATCTATGACAACAATGATATCAAGAAGATGACTCCAAATCAACTGCTCAGCAAGATCATCGCCTATGAGATGACAATGAATATGGGGGTGGAAGCTTCTTTCCTCATCTGACACCAAGAACCTTGCTCTCACAAGCAAGCAAGCTCAATGCCAACACATGAAGGCAAGGATGAGGAGACAAGTGCAAGAGTCAAGCTCAAGAAAAGATGATGGTGATCAAGATAAAGAGAGCTATAAGAGGATGATCAAAGCACATCATGTGATGAAGAAATTGATCATAAGATGGCCATGCTCTTCTCAAAATTAGAGAATAACATAAAGAGGATCAATTCCAAGGTTGATCATTCTATCTCCATCGAAGACTTGGTCAACACAATTGATCACATCAAGAAGGAGAAGAAAACCAAGATCAAGAAGAGGGAGACAAGGGGAGGATCCAAGGCACTTGCTACCATTGGAAGATGGGTGAGCGATTATGATGAGTCAAGCTCAAGTAATGAAAGTTTCACCATCCTCTCCTCCAAGAAAAGCTCTTCCTCAAGGTCATCATCACACAAGTCATCACGCAAGTCATCTTCCAAGTGCCTTTTGGTCAAAGGTATGTATAGCGATGTAAGTGATGATGAATCCGATGAGGATTCTCCTTCCTATGATAAACTCCTTCATTTGATCAATAAGCAACAAAGGGTCCTTAAGAAACAATCTAAAGAGCTTAAGAAATTCAATGCACTTAATGATATTCATGCTACCTTTGTTTCTAATTATGAACAATTATTGTGCAAATTCAATTTGATAAACAAGGAGAATGAAGAGCTTAAAGCTAAATTTAAGTGCATTGAATCTCAAACTATGGTCCCTTTGAAGCAATCTACCTCTCTATTTAATTACAATCATAAAGTAGATGCTTCTACTTCTTACAATGATTTAATTAATATATCATGCTCACCTCTTTGCAATGAAAAATGCATTGAGAATATTTTTCTAGAACCATCTAATGATCTCATTGTGCAAGAAATTGATAAGCTCAAGTAAGAAGTGGAGATGCTCAAGAAGGACTTAGCAAGTTTAAAGGGCAAAGGACATATCCAACCTTCTCAAGATAACTGTGCTTTCATGGTAAAGAAGCTTGCAGAGGTATCCACCATGATATGCTTTAAATGCCATCAAGAAGGTCACAAGTCCTTCTAATGCAAACAAGCGAAGAAGGAGACCATGGAGAATAAGAAGATGACGAACCTCTCCAACAAGACCTCCAAGTTCTACACCAAGCCCAACTACAAGATCAGGACCAAGAGCAACCACTATAACCTCAAAAGAAGGATAATGGAAATGTGGTTGCACACATGGTTGGGAGAAAGGACCGAAGGTGCAACCAACCCATTTGGGTGCCCAAGGAAGTCATCACCAACCCGAAGAGGCCCCAATCGGTTTGGGTTCCAAAGAAGACTTGAAGCCCGAAGCGACTATGGGATTTAGAGACTTGGCTCACAAGATGAAGTGAAGGTTCAAGCAAGGAAGCCAAGTATACAAGATGGGCACATTAATGAAGATCATGATCGTCACATACCCAAATCCCCTTCCAAAGGTAAAAGAGGTAATGGAGCTAGATGCAAAATCTGTTATTTGTTATAGCTCGTTTGCCTTGTCTAGAATTGCATATGCTTATTTCAATCTATTGCAATGACTAGTGTAGGTTTTCATATGGTACGTTTCTTATGTTTATATATAACCTATGAGCAACCTACATGGTTTATTAGTTGTAGGTTCATTTCATAAAACTAGTTTTTACATTTGGTATCTTTTATGTGCCATGATCAAATCTATAGGATAAATCCCCATTGTTATCAATAATAAATGCATATATATCTCACAAGTATTCAACACTTATATGCACACATTTAGGAGGAGCATAACCTATAGGTTGTGATTTTGGGACTAACTTGTGTTTCTAGTGACTTCTTTTGTAGTCTCATGGAGCAATCAACATGTCCCCGGAGGTATGCGATGCTCAAATTCTTCAATTGGTATCATTGTCAAATCTTTTATCTACCTCGGTGCATAATATAGCTTAAACTTCCTATCTTGACATATTGTCTAGTTGTCCATATATTTCTTTCTCATCATATGTATGTACACATATATGGGGAGTTTATACTATATTATGTGAGTTTTATAAATTATGATCCATGTGCTTTCATATCCTACAATTGGTATCATTCTTTTGTAGTGATATCCATATAATTGGTGTCCTTTTATTGGATCAAGATTTGTGAAGCTCTCTCCCATGTGCTCTAATGTCTTTCCTTTGAGTTCAACATGTGTTTATAATCCTTTTTGGGAGATTGCTAACAAAGGGGGAGAAGTTTGATGACTAAAGCAAGATGAACAATGCAAGGAGATTGTAGCAACAAGCAAGAGATCTAGGAATGTCAAAGTTGACAAAAGGGGGAGAAGAAAAGATGCTAGGTGCCTAGATTGACAAAAGAGAAGTTCTTGCATAACTCGTTCAAGGGAGATTGTGGCAATGGAGGAAGGGAGAGCCACAACAAAGGGGGACTAAGTGAAAAGAACATGCATAAAAGCAATGTGGTAAGACTTTATGCTCGCTTATGATCTTTACATTTGGTATCATTCGTTATTTGCCACTTGCTTTAGTTGTGTTGTCATTAAGCACAAAAACGAGGGAGATTGTAGCGAAAATGGCCTCATTAGGCCATGATTGTGATTTTAGTGATTAATGACAACATACTCAATAGGACTAACATTTTTATCAAGAATATATGCTAGTAGGTCTCATGGATGCAATACATGAAGAAGCCATTGCAGCCGAGACAAAGTTGGACTGAAGTAGAGAAGTCCCAGGAAGATTTGCCTCACCAGATAATCCGGTGCTCTGGGTGTTGAACTCATTGGAGTATATTTTTCAAACGGGAGAGAGGTCTAAATACTTCACCGGAAGGTCCGGTGTTTGAGTAGAGTGCTCACCAGAGCAATTCTTCCAGAGACGATGTTGTGCTGAAGAATATGCCTCACTACATAGTCCAGTGATCAGAAGGATGAATGCACTAGAGCATTATTCCAGAGACAGTGCAGCCGCTGAAGATCGAAGGTTCAACCCATCGGATGGTCCGTGCTAATGGAATGAACATCGGACAATATACCGGACAATGAACAATGCAAGGAGTAGAACGAAGTTCAAGGCATCAGATGGTCTGGTGATGAAGGTTGTGTAACAATGGAGCATTATTTCTAGAGAGGTTGCATTAGCTCGATTGGTTGAAGTCAACTCACCTGGTTATCCATTGATGGAGTGATGTGCACCGGATGAATACATCGGAGCAATTTACACAATGAAGAAGGAAATGCTCGGATGGCTAAGGATAACTCACTGGATAGTCTGGTGATGGAGACGATGTATACACTGGAGTGTCCGGTGTTCACAAAGGTTTGAGTGGGGTTCTAATGGCTAGTTTATAAGAGTGTACTCACCGGATGATCCGGTGTTAGTACTATTGTTCTCACTGGATCATCTGGTGTTAACAACTTTTCAGAGCGATTGTGTTAACAGCTAGTACACGGGTTTGAGGCTATAAATACGCCTCCACTCGGCCATTTGAATGTTATCACTTCCCAAATTCTTAATATAGCTTAAAATTATGCTTCTTCAGCATTATGCTTAATTTTGTGTGATGGTCTTTCAGAGCGCTAATGCACATCATTAAGAATCATTTGGATAAGAGAGAGAAAATTAGGGGAGAAAATAATGAAAAATGCATTGGAAATACCCATTTTCTCTACCATGTGGGCGCCACATGTGGCCCCACACCTCACCCACTCCCTCTCACAAGTGAGCAGCACCCCACCTTCTCTCTCTCCTCTCCTCACTCCCCACGTCCCCACCAAGTGCAGCACATAGCTGCTGTCCCCTACCTCTCTCACTCAAGCTCAAGCTCTCTCTCTCCCTTTCTTCCCAAAATCCGAGCTCAAGTGGAGGATTCAAGGTATGCATGTGGTACCATTTCATTCTCTAGCTCATAAGCTACTCATCTATCCAATCCATTTTTGTTTTCATGAAAGAATCGAGTAGTTCTTGAAGTTCTTGGCGTTCTTGAGCTTTTTGGAGCAAAAATGGAGTTTTGGTCAAATCTGAGCTCTAGAGTCGTGTTAGTAGTTGATGAGCAAGCTCTAGTACCCTTAGACTATCCCTAATATGTCCCCTTTAGGCTTGGAAAAGATCGCAACTCGAATCAACCAAAAACCGACTGAAAACAGCTTTTCTGGGCTAACTCGGATACTCCAGAATCACCCGGATACTCCGGGTTCAGCAGAATTTGTCTGATGAATTGTGTTAAAAATTGGTTAGGGTTTAGCGTGTGAGTTTTGTTTAGGATCTCTTGGATAAGGCATATGCACGTTTGTGTAGCACATATTTGTAATATGAGCCAAATCACTTGAGGGAAAAATCGAGAAGAACCCAAGTCTGTATCACTCGGATTATCCGGACAAACCCAAAGACTCTGGGTAGTTATGTTATCGTGTAGTCGAGAGCTTTTTCAGAACCTCAATCGGAGTGTCCGGCACATCTCGGATAGTCCGGACCAACCCGCAGGTTCCAAGTCAAGTTAAAATAATGCTAACCAAGAGCCTTCACCGGAGGATGGCCCAGATACTCCGAAACCCGGACATTCCGGATTCACCCAGATACTCCAGGATAGTCAAATAAAAAACAGTAACCAAGCGCCTCTTCCAAAGGGTCACCCGGAGGGTCCAAGCCCGGATACTCCGAACCAATCCGGATACTCCGGATGGCTGTTATTTTTTGGTTTTCATTTAGATCATTTAGTATTGCATTGATTCACATATCTTATACTTCTAGCACGTTGTTAAGTATTGTGGCATGCCTCATTGCATTCATTTATGCTCATCATTGCACGATTCTTGTTTAGTGAACAAAGAGCTGGAGTGGGAGGCGACTGTGGTCGAAGACAACTCCGATCTTTCGGATTTCGGCTAGTGTTGCATGGGTAACTATAGGCAGCTACCTGAGCATCAAGGCAAGCATCTATCATATTGCACCTTTGTCGAATTGAATAAAATCTAAATATTGATAAACTATGCTTATGTATAGGTTTGCATGTATAGGGAGTCGATGTCGGGTTTTTATGGGTAGAGCCTATGTTGATTGCATAATCCCTACCTTGAATTGTTCATCCATATCCTTGTAGCCTTGGTAACATGGTAAATGTCTAAGAGTCGATCGAAATACTTAGCAATGCATAGGTCCTCGGTAGAAGATGAGCAATGGTTCGACTATTGTTCGTGAGCTTAGGGCTTACTACTCGTTCACATATATGGTTATGTGGATGTTGGTTGGATGAGTGGTGAGTATGAGGTGAGATGTGGGTAGTGTTAGGGGTGACGTCTGCCTCGAAGGAAAGTCCTGGGGGTAGTTCGGGAAAGGAACTCAAGCACCGTAGACTGCTTGCATCATTTAAGGCCAATCGTAAGGGTAGTTGGCTTTAGCACTTACCTTACTCACCATATGCCGATCTAATGGTAAGGCGAGCAGAATAGCTTCGCAGCCGTGGCTTTATGTGCTTGAACATCGATGGTGCGAGCGGGCAGGCTTGTATGTGGTACTAGTTTGCTCCGGTAGTAGTTCTAGTACCGCCACATCGAGCGATGCACGATCCACACGGTTGGGGCTAGTTGGGAAAGGTTGTCACGATTACCCCCTTGTGTGCACTTTAGTGGGTAGCACAAGCCGTATGGTCCTCGCGTCGTGTGGGTCAAGGAGTATCCCCCTGCAGGGTGTATAAGCAGTTTGAACTATTGCACTCTCGGTCATGAGCATGCTATTGTTTCTTTTGCACCCAGTTGTAGAGTTCTCGTATGTGGTTTATGGTTCGGATATGTGGTTGATGTTTTGGTCATTAGGGTGATGGATGAGTTGGTTCAGTTTACTTAATTGTTCAGTACTTATGTTACTTTTATGTTGCAGTTTCATTTCTGTTCAGTTGGTTATTGCAGGGTAGAATGACATGTTTGGTTAAGTATAGGTGCTCACACATATATGTCTAGGTTGCTTACTGCATATACTTTACTTAACCTTATGGCCTGTCTTTGCTAACAGCTCAATGCATAATCCTTGGAGTCAGAATATTATACATCCATATTGTGTAAGTCTTGCGAGTACCTTTGTACTCAGGGTGCTGCCCTTAAGTTGTTGCAGGTATTGCTGCTGCCGAGGAAGAGGCTGTTTTTTGCTACTTCATGCCTGCCGATTAGGGTGGCGGGCAAGAGTAGTGCATCCTACTCTGGAGGTGGCATTTTGAGACGGTGCCTTAGGGCATGTGGTGCTGTCCTCTTTTGTGTTCTTAAGTATTATCTTTCCGCTGTGTAGTTCTTTTGTGATTAGGAGTTGATGGGTTTTGTCTCCTCCTAGCTCGTTTTTGTTGTAAATTGTTAAAATCAGTTGCATGCTTAATGCTTGTAATATAAATGGTTTATTACTCACTCTTTATTAAGCTATGTTGTGTGATGTACATGTTGGAAGTCATATGTTCCGATCCTTGGGCACAAAACACGTGTTGGGACTACCAGGATGATATTCTGGTTAATCATCGAGGTTATGATTATTAATAATAATCCTCCTGGTGATTAATTAGAATATTATTTGGACGGTTCCTCACAAATATGCTGGAGTCCAAAGAAGCTCATGTATACCTAAGAAGACATCCAGGGCACCAAAGTGCTCAAAGTGATCATTTAAGGCATTTAAGCACACCATTAGAAAGTGATTAGTGCTTATAGGCCTAAAGAGAGTGTTGCTAGGTGATTGCAGCCTAGAGAGTGGATCAATGAGTGATCCAATCATGTACCAAGTAGTACGTCATCACCTTAGACTCTTGGTGACTCCCTGGCAAGCTTGTTGACCCTTTGACTTGGTGTGGAGCGATGGCAAGGTGATTGTGCAGCGACACGAAGACTCTTGCCTTGGTAACTCAAGCTTCGAAGTCATCATGGCGGCAAGGAACCTGAAGAGAGGCTAGTGGTGATATCTTGCCTTGGTGGTTTGGTGGCTCATCTGGATGAAGGCCTTGCCTTTGTAACTTGATGACTCAAGAGCCGTGACCTGGTACTGACCGGGAGCATATCCTTTGTGAAGCTCCAATGTGGACTAGGGGTGTCATTTATGCCATATATACCACAGGAAAAAAATCTCTTGTGCCAAGTTGCTCTCTCTATCTTTTTTACATTTCCGTTTTAACATTTTTGAAATTTACCTTCTTAGATAGGTTGCAAGGGCTTTGATCGGTAGAGTAGACACACTAGATAAACCTAGACCACATTTAGAGAGAAATTGATATATGTCTATATTGTGTTGTTTTTGGAGCCAAAATAGTTCTAAGTGTCCTAATTCACCCCCCTCTTAGAACGTCACCGATCCCTTCAAGAAGAGCTTGAGTCGAGGATGACTCCAATTCAAGACGAGGAGGATGATGAGCCCATGGATCCTTCCGAAATGATCTATACTACCAATAATCCTCAAATCATACAATGTCAATTACAAGAACACGTGCACGACAATTAGGCCACTAGGTGAACTCGTTTCTCGTTGTTCATGCTTCCTTAGATGGATTACTACTAAATTCTTGTGATGTTTTCTTACTTAGGAATATGGGAGAAGCACAACAACCTTACCCGAATGTCACCCCTCAAAGGCTAAGTCTACTCAAACTCGAGGCTGAGCTCTAGTTGTGGTCGTGGTCGAAGTTATAGTAGCAGTCGAGTCTAAAGATAGCACATCAGTAAAATGGTCCTAACCCTCTCATACGAAGTCCGTTTTACACAATCTTGGATATTTTGGAAAGCTTACGATGAGCCGTTTCCAATGGATATGAGCTAGACCAAATATTCCATATAGTTTAGTTAGATTTTAAGAAAGAAGTTGTTGCACCACCATTTTGGACCTAGTTGGGTCTTGTACTCATGTCGGGGTTAGAGTCCAGGTTGTGTATACCTCTTTCTATGGCTTCACAACCCTAGGTTGACCTTCTCATGTCCCCTATAAATATATAGTAGCCGTCATAGTTTATACTCAGGTTTATCTTAGATTATTATTTTTAGACAATTTTACCGTTTATCGGTTTGTTGAACCCCAACTCGAGTACTTCATTGGTAATCAGCAATATTTAGATTGCACCTACCTGTTCTTGCTTGTGTTCTCAATTCGCTACCAGACAAAGCCTTCTTGAAGAGGTCAACTCATTTTGGCACAGTTGATAACCACGGAATAGCGATGTAGTGGTTGCGAGGGTTCTTGATCTGTTCCGATCGGTGCCTTTGGATCACTCCACCAAATTGACTTATCATATTACCTACGGAAGATCAGACATCACTTAGCCAGATACCACCTGCTCGAAGGTCACCTGGTCAGGGATAACCATAGTTGAAGATCACCTACTCGAGGATCACCTGATTAGAGACTACTTGCTCGGTTCAATCACTCCCACGCATTTGACAAGGACCAACAATATCCCATTAAGCCAATCATCGCTGCAATGACCACTATACATGCTAAATCTTGTCATCAACAATATCTATCCAAAATCCCATGGCCACAACATCATCGGCACCACTACTACTGATTTAGTCAATGTAGACCATCGGACAAAGCCATGCCATGAAGAGACCACTTCCACCATTATTGTCGCTGGTCTTGTCACCAACCACTAAACCTAAACTCTCCTCCTCATTGATGACCCCCACTGCTATCATTGGACGCATAGATCAAGTTAGGAATGATGAGGGTAGCAGGTGAAGTAGGGCAGCACGCTAAGTAGAAAGAGATCACTGTCACCATCGCTAATTAGCAAGGCCGCAAGGACTGGTGACAAGGCGAGAGGAAATATACCATTAAAACCAAATTGCTCCGATCTAACCGGAAACAGAAAGGAGGTAGCAGGAGGAGGGGAGGGATGTCACACCCCGACATAGGGTCCAGTAGTGACAGTCGTGACATGTTTATACGAATTTTGACAAAACATGTAAGGCTTAAATGGAAATACAAATTTTTCTACATCGATAACTCCTCTGTGAGTACTTTATTCATTACATTTGATATTGCGGAAGCTAAAAAACAAGTGGAAAACATACTAACTACTAGATGGATTTATTTCCCTTCCTGTTGGCTACACCTATGGTTCGTCTTCATGCCCCGACATTGGTTCGGTGGCATGACCATCACTGCTACTAGCTGCAAAAAATTTAGATTAAAGCAAGGGTGAGTATGATAAATCGCACTTAGCAAATAGACATACAAAATAATAGATTATTTCACTAGGGTTATTTTGTACTAAAACTTTTGTGTTACACATGACTGCAAGCTTCCTAACCCAGGGAGTCACAGGGGTGAAATTTCACACTTTTAATCTATTAAGAGGGGTACTCTAACATTAGCAGTATCTACTTTTACCTATGTCCCAGCAGAGCTGAGTCCTTAATTCCACGAGTAACAACAACCTTGACTTACTAGTATCAGTCACTCCTACAGATCCATCATCGATTACTATATTCTTGTAACATCCCAAATTTTCAACAAAAATCAAAATCTGAAATCATTTACAAAAGAAATCAAATCCAAATAATTCTCAATATTTTCCTTTTCCTCCTCATCTCCTTGGGATCATTTTGATCCAAAACCACCCCGGCCCACTCCCTCTCCTTCCAACCCAAATCCTTAGCCCTTTTCACTCTTTCTTATCACCACAGCTTGGCCTAGCCAGCCCATCCCCTCCCTTCATCTTCCTCCTGCACCTGTCGTGCACACACTCACTCCCAAGTCGTAGGCTGCTGGACCCCACCGCCGAGCCGACCACCAGCACCCAGTAACACCGACGAAGTCTCCGTTCACACCATCCCTGCTCCGCCGCTCCTCTCTCACACTCACAGTGGCTGCACACGGTGACCGCGCCTGGGAAACTCGCCTTCATGAGCATGCATGAAGAGCAAGCATTGCCGCCTCGACTACCAAGCTTGACCCTTCCCACCGCATGCCACGCAAATTCCAAACCGCGACATCGCTGGCACTATGTCAACATTGACGATCATGTGCACTGTACCACACACGAGCGTCGCCGAACCCCACTGCCTCTCCTCCGCCCGGCTATAAAAGCCCCACCACTCACTCCTTCTCATCTCATAGCTGCTCATCGAGCCTATTGAGGCAAATGCTATTCTCCTGTGCCTCCCTCATTGCTCTCTCTCTCTCCCCGCCTGAGCCAATCTTTCCCCCTCTCCCTCAATCTCCCTGACCGGACCAAATCCACTGCCAAAATACCACCCAGAGCATCATCTCAATCTCCTCCAACCTTTCATGCACTCCTCCCCCCTCCTTCAGCCTCCACCGAGCTCCCGAATGAGCTCCCCGAACCACAGCCATGGTAGCTCACCGCCACTGTACCTCCACCCCTCCCTCATCCTATATCTCACAAATTGGATTCCCCATCCTCCCCTCTCTCTCTCTCTCTCTCTCTCTCCCAGCAGTCTAGCCATCGCGAACGATGACCGGGAAAGCCATCCTGCTAAGTCCTCAGCGTGTATGGCCCCATGAGCCGGTGACTGAATGGCAGCTCCACTCGGTACCAATTTGACTAGGCATTGTCTCCCCCTGGGTCGGATTGGGCCACCACGGCCTAGTAGCCCACACACTCGAGTGACCTACCTCAGCCTAATAGGATCCCATCCATGCCCCGACAACTCGAGCCAGCCCAATAGCACTGTACCGGCCTAGGTACACAGCCAAATGAACAGTTCGCAATAACCCCACGTCTAGGCCATCGAGGTTGAAGAGGTTGTATAAGTCGTTGAAGCCCCCGGGAAGTAACCGTCCCAGTCAAGAAGTGATGATTTTGGTAATATAAGACAACGGAAATCTTCTTCTCTCTACAACCTTGCAGGTAGTAATTATGCAACTCAACACAAGTTTGTCCCACCCACCGAAGTGGATCTGCCATAGCAAGAGCTTCCCAGGCTTGAATTTTGGGGTTTGTCGTAGTCCAAGCTTCCCCTATCTGGCACTTCTCGGTGAATGAGTCCTTACCAAAGGACTTGGATTTCTTCGGCAATTGCTTCTTCAACCTTGGCCTGGACTTCTTCTTCTTCTCTAGGCTGTCCTCACGATGCTTAACTGTAGATGGTGGAGTGGGCAAAGGCTTCTTCTTCTTTTCTGGACTGCCCTCAGGTTGCTTAACTGTAGATGGCGGAGTGACCAAAGGTGACACAACTAGTGCATCTCAAGGCTGAGGTTAGGGTAGGGAACTTAAACGTCCAGTCGGATGACTCCTATATGGTTCCATGTGCACCATGATGTCCCCCCTCTTCCATTGGATCCTTTGAAGATGAGCTTGACTCAGCTTTTGTATCTCATCATGGGGGGGGGGGCAAATCTATGTTCACGGCATTGGCATGTTCAAAATCCACGAAGACCACAGCATAGCCAGGACGTATCGGGACCGTATATAACACCTAGATATTTGGATGCACCTAGCCCTTTGCAACCTCAATATAGTAGCCTCTAGGTCTTATGAGCAGCGAGCACGGCGTGGGCCCATCGAGAAGGTCTATGGTATCGAGCTCCACAGATGGAGAGAAGGCAGGTTGTTCAACCTCCCTCGAGGCTTGACTACTCTTGTGTCCAACAATGGGGCTACCACTCGCTGGTGCGCTAAGAATTACGACTCCCTGTTCCGCAAACCTTTGCACGACATCTTGATAAATGATCTCCTTGATTGACTGGGTTAGTGCTTCCACATCTATTGGGACCCACCTCTTCCTCTTTTTATAAATCCCGATGTGTTTGGGGAAGCCTAACTTCTAGCCCTGTGAACTGGACACGCCTCGAACGTGACCTGTGTGCTCAAGATTTCCCAGTGCAGTGGAGAGCACGTCATGTTCCCTGACCCCGATGAATGAACCTTCGGAGGAGTGGGTAGCTATTTCTTTCACCTTTTGAGCAACTGACTCGGTTTCTCTAGATTTAAAGGTGACTTCTCTACTATCTAACAGTGTACCCCTCGCGCGCAAATATGATTGTGATCGTCCTAGGAATTGCAACTAAGGATTCTCGCAGCCTTCATTGGCTAACTTTGCATCCTCCACCTGCCATTTATCCCTTTTCCTCACATACCCGCCTGTGCCTAGGTTGTGATGCGACTTGTTCTTTGTCTGAAGCTGCTTCTTTGCTGAACTCTCATTTTGGAATGTCTCAAAGCTCTTCAACGCCACAAAAGCTTCCCAATCCTCTCTTTTAATATATGGATACTTGTTAAAGGGCTCCAACTCTTTTGCCATATACTCGTTCACAAGCTTGCTCTTGTCGTTTCTCCAAAGTTTGGCGATCATTTTCATAGCAGCCTTGCAAGCCTTCGCCTTCATGTTCTCTAGGAACTCCAGAAACATATTGACACCATCATTGAACAAGGAGTTCTTTTGATCCACAGTGAGGTCATCGAACTTTGGAAGGGTCAATGGCACGCTCTCCCAAGCATTAAGGACTACAAGCTTTCTCAACATCTACAGGGCCTTCTTCTCCGTAGGCACGCTGTCATCATTGATTTCTATGATGATAATCTTTTCAGTTGGCCACTGTGCTTGTGCCCTAGGCTTTTGTACGGTTGCTCCACTAGGACCTGGTTGCGCAGACATCTGACAGGGAGCTTGTGCTTCGTGAGAGGATCCCGATGACTCGTTGGCAGACATCTAGTAGATACGAATATGCAAATACAATTGTATAAGTCTTAGAAACTATATTCACTTTTATATGACTTAATATGATGTATTTCTAATTTAAAGTGAAGGATCCTAGCTACTTCTAATAGGCAAAGATAGGTCATAATCCCATTCAAGGATATGTGGCCCGAGTAGGTTTCCATGCTTTTGTACGGTTCTGGAGAAAATTTCGGTAGCACCACCCCACTGTTCTCCGAATACACATCTTGACAACGAACTAAGAGGGTGTGTATCCGAAAAACAACAAGGAGATGCCACTAAAATTCTCTCTAGAACCATATAAGAGCATAGAAACCTACTACTCGGGCCATATATCCTCGAGCTGTCCAAAGTATGGGGACAATTCGAGAGCATCTTCTTATAAATATGACGAGTTGCCAGGTCATATTTATAATCAAACACTCCCGAACGGGAGATGACGTAATAGGTTACGCAACCCAAATTAATATTTAGGATTTTCTTACAAATTTAGTTTTCATTTCCTAAAAGTCATCATCAAAGCAATATGCATATATATATAAACTTGAATAAAGTGACTAGAACATGCATATCGGTAAATAGGACTAAAAGAAGCATATATGATTACTACAGGAAGCATATGAATTGATCATATTGGTTTGGCTGCTTACAACTACATTTAAGCATATGCATCACTTCAGACCAAAAAACATTCAAGCAAACAAGTATGCTCAAAAACAGGTAGAGATGAAAGAACAGGGATAAGCAAACAGTAGCTTAACTGAAATTTAAACTTAACTGAAATAGCAGCAAACAATAGCTTAACTAAAACTTAAGCTTAACTGAAACAGTAGCAAATAGTTGTAGTAATCAATTTCAATTTGAAATTCCTTTTGTGTTTAGACTGTAGCAGTTTTTTGAAGTGGATTTATACAACAATAGCAACCCTTTTGGATAAAGTATAGCCACCTACATTTGCATTCTCCAGGATTTCCAAAGGGTCCTGGAGCTCCAATATTTTTGCTAACTACACAAGTTGGTGGACTTGGACTTAGACTCGGTGAGGACAATGGCGGCAGGCGTTGGTGAGGTGATGAGTAATGTTGGCCTGATCTTCCGATAGGTAGCGATAAGTCGGTGGGTGGAGAACTCGACGTTGATGATCCAAAGGCTTCGACCCGAACAGATCGTCTCCCTTGCAACCACTACACCACAGCTCCGATGGTTATCAACCGTGTCGCGCGGTTGACCTCGCCAAGAAGGCTCAATCTCTGCAAGCGTACCGAGAACACAAGCAGGAACGTAGAAGATGCAATCTAAAATATTGCGAATTGAATTCAAGCACTCGAAGTCGGGGTTCCACAAACACTTGCGGCGGCCTAGTCGGTCCGGAACAAGAGTGAAAATCTCACAACTGTGTGTAGATCAATATCTAAGCAAAACCCAACCCTAATTAGGGCGGTGGCTACTGTATATAAAAGACTAGGGTCGGCCAAAGACCCCTGGACGTGTCACTAATGGACTCCAACACGTTACACGGCCCAACGGCCCAAAAGATGGTGGCGCAGCACCCTAACAGATTCTGGACGTCGCCTTGTTTTAACCATTTCTGTTGACTTAGAAATAATTTGGACATGAGACTAGTTCCGTTAGAAAGATTATCTCCTTAGGTTTCCAACCATGTGTAGAACGTCGAAAACGGAGTCCGTATGCGTCCTGGGCGACGATTTTAGTGCAGACTGATCCTGGACTCCGAAACGGACTCGAACTGGATTGGACCTCCACCTTGGCTTGGGCGCCCTTGCTGTTCTTCTCCCGTGTTCCTAAGTAACAATACATCACAATTATTCAGTAGCATCCCATCCTCATCAAAATATAAAGGAACACTAAGGAACGAGCTCACCTCATGATTTAGTTGACGTGCACGAGCTCATGTCAATGGACCTATTGTTGGAGGAATACTCGGTGTGTGTGTATCCGAAAGAGTGATGTCCTCATCATCCTCCCCCTCTTGAATTGGAGTCGTCCTCGACGCAATGTCATCTTCTTCTCCCAAGTAAGTTTTTAAATCTGAAATGTTAAATGTGGGACTAACCCCATAATCTGCAGGCAACTCAAGCTTATATGCATTATCATTGATCTTTTCCATAATTTTAAAAGGACCATCAGCTCGAGGCAGCAATTTAGACTTTCTCAAATATCAGGAAACCTATCTTTGTGCAAATGTAACCATACAAGATCACCAATTTCAAAAGTAATATGTTTCGGACCTTGGCTACCATAAGTTCTATACTTCTCATTCATCTTTTCAATATTTTGCTTAGTCAACTCATGCATTTTTAGAATCAAATCAGCATGTGTCTTAGCATCAAAATTCAATTTCTCGGATGTTGGTAAAGGAAGTAAATCAATAGGGGCACGGGGGTTAAAACCATACACTACCTGAAACAGACTTACCTTGATGGTGGAGTGAACTGATCTGTTGCAAGCGAACTCAATATGGGGTAGACACTCTTCCCACATCCTCAAATTTTTCTTCAAAACAGCCCGCAACATGGTGGATGATGTGCGGTTCACAACCTCCGTTTGTCCGTCGGTTTGAGGGTGACATGTCGTCGAAAACAGCAGCTTTGTCCCAAGTTTATTCCAAAGTGTCCTCCAAAAGTGGCTCAAAAATTTTGCATCACGATCCGAAACAATGGTGTTAGGCACTCCATGCAAGCGAATGATTTTCCTGAAAAACAAATCAGCTATGTTTGTAGCATCATCGCTCTTGTGACAAGGTATAAAATGTGCCATTTTTGAAAAACAATCCACAACGACAAATATACTATCCCTCCCCCTCTTGGTCCTAGGCAATCCTAAAACAAAATCCATAGCATATAATCCTTTAATTGTTTCTAAACCAAAAATCTTATGATCGAGTTGGGATAGCATGGTATAACGTCTAGATAACACATCTACAATGACATTGTCTTTACCTTTCTTATGTTTAATGATATAAGGAAATGACTTTATAAATTCAACCCATTTAGCATGACGTTTGTTCAGTTTGGCTTGGCTTCTAATATGTTTCAAAGCTTCATGATCAGAATGAATAATAAACTCCTTGGGCCAAAGATAATGTTGCCATGTTTCTAAAACTCGCACTAAAGCATATAACTCCTTATCATAAGTCGAATAATTAAGAGATGTCCCATTCAATTTCTCACTAAAATAAGCAACGGGTTTACCTCCTTGTAGTAGCACTCCTCCAATTCCAATGCCGCTAGCATCACATTCTAACTCAAAAGTCTTACCAAAGTCCGGAAGTTGGAGTAGAGGTGCATGCGTAAGCTTATCTTTCAGCGTATTAAAAGCTTGTTCTTGTGCTGGCCCCCATTGGAACGGAACGCCCTTCTTTGTCAACTCATTGAGTGGGGCAGCAATGGTGCTGAAATCTCTCACAAAACGCCGATAGAACCCTGCAAGGCAATGAAAGCTTCTCACCTGTGTGATAGTCCCAGGGGTCGGCCAGCTCTTGATGGCTTCAATTTTAGCTTCGTCCACTTCAATTTCCTGTGGAGTAACAACATAGCCAAGAAAAGCAACTCTATTCGTGCAAAAGGTGCACTTGTCAAGGTTAGCAAACAAACGTGCCTCTCTCAAAGCAGTAAAAACAGCACGTAGATGATCAATGTGTTCTTCATGTGACTTGCTATAAATCAAAATATCATCAAAGTACACCACCACAAATCTTCCTATGAAAGCACGTAAAACCTCATTCATCAATCTCATGAAAGTGCTAGGTGCATTAGTTAAACCAAAAGGCATCACTAACCACTCATATAGACCGAACTTAGTTTTGAAAGCAGTTTTCCATTCATCTCCCAATTTCATTCTTATTTGGTGGTAACCACTACGCAAGTCAATCTTCGTGAAAATAATAGAACCACTCAACTCATCAAGCATGTCGTGTAGCCTAGGAATAGGGTGACGATACCTTATTGTGATATTATTAATGGCTCTACAATCAACACACATGCGCCATGTACCATCTTTCTTAGGAACCAAAAAAACAGGAACAGCACAAGGACTAAGACTCTCTCGTACGTACCCACGGTCCAAAAGGTCTTGGACTTGTCGCTGAATTTCCTTAGTCTCCTCTGGATTGGTCCTATATGCAGCGCGGTTTGGCAATATCGCTCCCGGGATCAAATCTATTTGGTGCTCTATCCCTCTCAATGGTGGCAGCCCCGGGGGTATCTCAGCTAGAAAGACATCCTTATACTCCTGCAAAAGGTTAGTGACAGCAGCAGGCAAAGAGCTAGGTATATCATCAATTGAAAATAAAACCTCTTTGCATACGAAAGCATAGCACAAAGTATTATTATCTTGAATTTCAGCAAGGTCAGATTTAGTAGCAAGCATAACACCACCCTTTAACTTAATACCTTCGGACCTAGGTGTGTTCTTCTCTTTCTTAGGTGGAAAAATAGATTGAGCTACTTGCTGATTTTCAGATTCCAAAACACATTCTTTCTTTTCTTTTTCAGCTAAACCTTTATCACATTGCACAATTTCAGCAGGCGTCAAAGGAAGCAAAGAGATTTTCTTTCCCTTGTGCATGAGAGAGTATTTATTACTTCTACCATGGTGTGTAGCATCGGTATCAAATTCCCAAGAACATGCTTGCATACGCACTACATCAAAATCAGCATAGTCATGGTAGGAACCAATAGAAAAATGTACTCTCGCAGATTGTGTTACCTTAACCTTACCGCTGTTATTGAACCACTGAATGTAGTATGGATGAGGATGTGCACGTGTTGGCAAGGAAAGATTCTTCACAAGATCGGAGCTCAAGAGGTTGTTGCAACTCCCGCCATCAATTATGGTACGAACACGGGCATCTTTGACAATGAGGAATGTCTGGAATAGATTATGGCGTTGTAGCTGCTCTGCTTGCCCTATTTGAGAACTCAAAACTCGCTTCACAATGAAGGTGCGTGCTGCATAACTCTCCGTGGCAGCGGTACCATTAATCTCCTCCCCCTCACTATCCATGTCATGATTGGCTACAAGATTAGCTTCAAATGCATATTCTTCCTCGACATCACTATGACTAACATATCCACCATCTGTTGTTGCAGAGTATGCTCGCTGGCTTGGGCAATCCTTCATGACGTGGCCAATACCTTGGTAGCGACGGCACACAATGCCCGTTGTACGACCCGTGGTAGCTGCACCTGAAGAAGAGCGTGGCATTGGATCCTGCGAAACAGTAGATTTACTCACCTCATGTGATGGTTGTGGTGCTCCTGCTGAACGCGCCCGAGTGTTAGAGGAGGGGGCAACATATCGTGTAGATGTAGAAGGAAATGTTGTTGCTTGTCCCGGTGGTACTCGTGAAGTAGATGTACTCCCAAAATTGTTCCGCAATTTCTGCACCTGTTGTCGACCCTGCAGTTCTTTTTCTGCCAAGATACCAAAATGGAACCACCTATTGGTAGTATTGTAATCTTTATAATCAACAAGGTCCTGAATTTCACGTCTCAACCCGAAGTAAAAACGAATCATGGTATCCTCATCATCCTCTTGTATACTACAACGAAGCATAGCAATTTGAAACTCTTGATAGTAATCATGCACAGATTTAGAACCTTCATTTAAGCGCTGCAATTTCTTCTTCAATTCACGTGTATAATCAGGAGGAATAAATCTATTGCGCATGGCACGCTTTAGTCTAGGCCATGATTCAGGTTCTAAGCCACTAGAAACTAGATCATTCCACCAAATAATAGCATAATTCGTCAACTCACAAGTGGCTAGTCTAACTCTATGCATTTCAGGAACCATATGAGAACTATACTTTTGATCAACCGTCATTTCCCAATTCAAATAAGCATCAGCATCATATGCACCATCAAAAGGAGGTATTGAAAACTTAATCTTAGAATAAGGATCATCGCGACCGTTGCGATTAACATTATTACCTCCATTACCTTGACGACGTTGTTGTTGGCCACGACGTAATTGTTCAGCATGAGGACGTTGCTCAGCACGCGCATCTTGCCCAACAAAAACCTCACCATCTTCTTGGTCATCATTATTAGTATCATCATCATCATCATCATGTGAATGGTCATCATCCTGTGGTGGCTGTCGCAACTCAAGGTCGTTGACTCGCGTGACGAGGTTAGCAATGCTTGTTCTAATGTCTGTCAATAGCCTAGTATGATCCTGCAAGGCTTTGTTGAGTTCTTCCTTGGACACACAATCCTTAAAATCCGAAGGAGAGCCATCACCTGACATGGTTAGTAGAAAACAAAGGATAACAAATATTATCTCTATCAACTACTAGGTTGTGGAAGGTGGAATCACACACACTCAAGCGTCTTACCACGCTCTTACAAATGTTCTTACCAACACAGCAAGGAGGAACAACCGTGGAAGCGTGGGATGATTGCAAGAGTGAACCTGTTCGGATCAAAGGAGGTGGAGCTTGGAAGGCACAATATGGTAGCAAGGATTAGCAATAACTGTAATTAGATGAGCAAAGCTAAATAAGTGTCCAAAGTATGAATCACAGTTGCTGGTCTATCACGTGTCCCTAGTCCTAGCACAACAGCTGAAACAAAGCTAAAAAGGATGATCAGAGAAAAACACAGCAAATAGCACAATGATCTGGGTGTTCTCTATGTGCTCTTCTTTTTTGTCTTTTAGCACTAGTAGGAATCACGAAATTTTTTTTTCGTATTTTTCTGATATTTTTTTCTGAACTAGGAGCACACAAGCAACAACCACAGAAATTTTCAGCTCAAACAGATGCAAAATGTGGCCTATAGAAAATCAAGCACGTTCTCTGAAAAGCGTGCGGAAACTTCGCGCCTCGAATACTCAATCTTCCGAGCCGAATTTGGGAAAAAAAATTCGGCGGAACCCGGCAAAGCCGGGGAGCAACGGAATCCGTGAAATTTTTTTTTGCCTGATTCCGAGTCCGTACGAGAAAGTTATGGCCGTTTTACTGAACCCCTGTCGAGTTAGGGTTTTTTTTTTCAAGCAACTTTTGCAGAAATTGACCTCTTTAAGGTATTGCAAGCAATAGGATGGCGAGATGAACAAGGATGGCAGCGGTGGCAGGGCAATTGATACAAGGCAGCTCGCGACCTATCTACGGTTTGCGTGGCGGAAAGTAACACAAGGCGGCTCGCGGTGGCAAATCGAGTAATGTGGTGGCTCGACTTGTTGGTGGGGATGGTGGCGATGGGATAGCGGCGTGATCAAAACAGCACGGAGCGTTGACTAAAAACCAAAAACACGACTCTAAAACCAGCAACACGACTCGACCACGGACACAAACTCAACAATGCGCAACTGAAAACAAAAATTGCAAAGGCACAAAGGGTTCTAGGGCAGCGGAAATTGACGGAATTTTTTTGGCTTTTTCTGGACTCTAGGTAATGAAAAACAGACTAATCTAAAGGGGAAAACGAAATTACCTAACGGGCAACCTGAAAATCTGATACCAGTTGATGAGTAATGTTGGCCTAATCTTCCGATAGGTAGCGATAAGTCGGTGGGTGGAGAACTCGATGTTGATGATCCAAAGGCTTCGACCCGAACAGATCGTCTCCCTTGCAATCACTACACCACAGCTCCGATGGTTATCAACCGTGTCGCGCAGTTGACCTCGCCAAGAAGGCTCAATCCCTGCAAGCGTACCGAGAACACAAGCAAGAACGTAGAATATGCAATCTGAAATATTGCGAATTGAATTGAAACACTCGAAGTCGGGGTTCCACAAACACTTGCGGCGGCCTAGTCGGTCCGGAACAAGAGCGAAAATCTCACAACTGTGTGTAGATCAATATCTAAGCAAAACCCAACCCTAATTAGGGCGGCGGCTACTGTATATAAAAGACTAGGGTCGGCCAAGGACCCCTGGACGTGTCACTAATGGACTCCAACACGTTACACGGCCCAACGGCCCAAAAGATGGTGGCGCAGCACCCTGACATATTCTGGATGTCGCCTTGTTTCGACTATTCCTGTTGACTCAGAAAGAATTTTGAAATGGGACTAGTTCCGTTGGAAAGCTTATCTCCTTAGCTTTCCAACCATGTGTAGAACGTCGAAAACGGAGTCCGTATGCGTCCTGGGCGACGATTTTAGTGCAGACTGATCCTGGACTCCGAAACGGACTCGAACTGGATTGGACCTCCACCTTGGCTTGGGCGCCCTTGCTGTTCTTCTCCCGTGTTCCTAAGTAACAATACATCATAATTATTCAGTAGCATCCCATCCTCATCAAAATATAAAGGAACACTAAGGAACGAGCTCACCTCATGATTTAGTTGACATGCACGAGCTCGTGTCAATGGACCTATTGTTGGAGGAATACTCGGTGTGTATGTATCCGAAAGAGTGATGCCCTCATCATGAGGAGGGGACGGCGGGAGGCCTACCTCGATGGATGAGGATGATGATGGCGTAGAGCACGGTGGTGCTAGCTCCTCGGTGTCGGGGTACTTGTCGGGGAGGAGGCGACAGCGATGTGGGCTCCTCAGTGTTGGGGTAGTCGGGGATGAGGTCGCAGGGGAAGATGGCATTGGGGAGAGGGATGGGGACGGCAAGGAGCCGACGGCGGCCTCGGGGACAACCAAGAGAAGGAGGCAAGGAGGAATGGGCGGTGGGCGCACTGGGACTTAAGAAAAATTAGACGCTAGGGTTTCCGGGCCCACTATTTATAAACATATGATTTGTGACGGGTAAATTTACCAACTATCACTAATGTTCGGATCACAGTGATGGGTGAACTTACCACCCGTCACTAATGATCAGGTCACAGTGATGGATGGATTTGCCACCCTGTCATTGGGACTTGTTAATTAGTGACGAGTGGTAAATTAACCCATCAATACTAACCTCTTTACTGATGCGTGACCTTATCACCCATCATGTTTTACCTGTATACTGGCCGCATCCTGATGCGAAGTCAGGATTTGAGAGCCGTCTTCTCTTGCAAATAAGACACATCCAGATACATTCATTCCATAATCACCATTCATTTGAAGATATGCAACCACAAATTACATAATTACATTGTAGGGACATCCAGATACATTAAAATTAAGACTTAACATATTACAAATTTGATGATAAGTAAGTTCATCACTACAAAAGTAGGTCCAGATTACCGAAACAAATACCCATCCAGACTACAAAAGAAGGGTGCTAAATCCAAATTTTTAAATTCAGATTACCACCATAAACCTATGTAAGTAATGAACTACGATTTATCAGTGTCATCGTCGAAGTCAGCACCGGTGATGGCCATCTCCTCCTCCTATTCCTCCTCGTCGTCGGTCATATCAGAGTCGCACATCTCCTCATCCTCCTCCTCCTCCTCCTGTCATCGTAGGTCACATCGGAGTCACCGCCCATCTCCTCATCCTCCTCCTCCTCCTCGCCGGTCATGTCGGAGTCGCCGCCCATCTCCTCCTCCTCCTCGTCATCGTCGTCGTCGGTGTTAGGGTCGCCGCCCATCTCATCAACCTCTTCCTTGCCGTCGTCGGTGTCAGAGTCACTGCATATCTCCACCTCCTCCGCCAAGAGGTGTACGATATCCTCGTCATTGATGATGGCCTACGCCGTTTTCTTGGCTGCGCTGATGAGTTCCGCCTCATGGATGGCGGGAGCGATCACCTCATTGTTGGTAATCACTTTATCCTTCTCATCCTCCTCCTCCTCCTCCACCATCAACAGGTCCCAATTGATGTAGTCATCATTGGGGGCTGGCACCGAGGACGATGACACCACGTCCTTGTTGTTGGCGGCCATACACGGCACTCGATTAGAGGAGCAGGGCGGGGGTGCGGTAGTGTCGAGGAGGATGTGTAAATCGGAGGAATGGGCGACGGGTGTGGTGGGACTTAGGCAAAATTGGAGGCTAGGGTTCTCGGGCCCGCTATTTAGAATCATATCGTTAGTGATGGGTGAACTTACCACCCATCACTAATGTTCGGATAACAATGACGGGTGAATTTACCACCCGTCACTAATGATTTGTCACCACATCACTAGGACTTGTTAATTAATGATGGGTGGTAAATTCACCCATCACTAATGACCTATTTACTGATGTGTGACCTTATCACCCGTCACTAATGACCTCTTTACTGACGCGTGACCTTATCACCCATCACTAATGACATCATCCCTCTAAGGGAGTTACCTGTATACTGGCTGCATCCTGAAGCAAAGTCAGGATTTGGCAGCCTTCTCCTGCAAACATATCACAAATTTGAGGTTACATTGAAATTTAGACTTAACTGAATATCACAAATATCACATATTAGAGGTTACATTGAAATTCAGACTTAACTGATATTACAAATTTGAGGTTACATTGAAATATAGAATGAACTGAATATTAGAAATTAATTTGAGGTTACATTGATTCATGTACTCACCGTTTTCGTGCTTTCTTGACATGGATCCCTTCATTATAGTCGGAACGTTGGTATGGAGTCTTGTCTTCTGTGCAACCTGTGGCATGATTGCAGTAGCAAAAGGGGGGATTTCATCAAATTGATTGTACTCGTCCTCATCAACCACGTTTTCAACTCTGACGATCCGTCTTTTCCCGCTGAGAACCATATGAAGTTTCTTATTTGACTTGTCTAGTGAGTATGAAAGGTTCGTCCTTATATCCGACATGTTTGAGATTTACGCTAGTGAATCCGTACTTGTCTTTCATAACGCCCTTTGTCCCATGTACCCGACAGCACCGAAGCAGGGGTACCTTGAATCCCAAGTAATCCAGTTCCCAGATGGCCTTTATCTGACCATAGTATGTGCTCGTGTGCATGTTGTTATCGTAAGCATCTATACGGACACCGCTGTTCTGGTATGTGCTTTTCTGATCTTGGGCAACCGTGTAAAATGTGTAACCGTTTATATCGTACCCTTGATATGTTGTAATTGTGTATATAGGGTCTGCTACTAGTTTCCTGATCAAATCACTTGTAGGAGTACTCGATTGATTGACTCGATCTCGAAACCAAGTGTTGTACCTTTGCATATGTTGCTTTGCAAGCCAAGCTTTGGTTCGCCCTAGATTCTCTTGAAGAAGCAACTGCTTGTGCTTATCGATATATGGGGACACTTTGCTCATTTGTTGCAACATGAGAAAATGAGCTTGGTCATATGCCTTCGGCTAAGGAGTAATTGCATGTTTCCCCAGAATTCCTTGCCCTATGAGTCTACCCTCGTGGCGAGAATGAGCCACACCAATTGGGTTATCTGGGTCCGTGTAATTAACGCACCACTCCACTACCTCCTCTGTAGAGTAACCTTGCGCGATACACACCTCAGGTAAAGCTCAATTCCTTACATACGACTTGAGAACGCCCATGAATCGCTCATATGGATACATATGATGCAAGAACACAGGGCCTAGAAAATAAATCTCCGTCACAAGGTGAGCTGTGAGATGGACCATTATCGAAAAAGGATGGTACGGAATACATCTCGAGAAGACAAAGAGTCTTGAAGTGTCTTTTTTGTAGCTTGCCTAGCGCTTCCGAATCGAGTACCTTCTGACCAATTGCATTGAAAAAAAAGCATAGGCTCATGATAGCCTCTCGAACACCAATTGGCAACATGTTTCTAATTCCAACCATAATCATATGTGTCAACATCACATGGCAATCTTGAGTTTTCATGCTGGCAACCATTTTCAGCTCTTTCACCGAAACAAGTCTTCTAATGTTGGACGAGTAACCGGAGGGAACTTTCACACCGTGCAAGAACTCGCAAAATTATTTTTTCTCCTTCTTGGATAGGGTGATGCAAGATGGGGGTAGGAATTTCCCTTTATCTGTATCCTTGACATGAAGCTCCGAACTTAAGCCCATTTCTTCAAGGTCAGCTCGTGCGTTTTCATGATATTTTGTTTTCCCCTTCATGTACCGAGGAGAATAACGTAGATATTCTTCTCTACGTGCATGAGGTCAATACAGTGATGAACGCCCAAGTATTTCCAATAATTAAGCTCAGAATTGATTTCTTGATCCACATTCCACTTTTGTCACTCGTGGAGGATCGTTTTTGCTTGCTAAGGACAACATCGATATCCTTAACCTTATCATAGACATCTTGCCCACTGAACTGCCTTGGAGGTGATGATTTATCCCTTGTGCTGTCAAACTAAGACTTTATTTTGTGGTACGAGTGGTTCCTTTGAAGGAAATATCGATGCTGCATGTACATTGTTTTCTTTGACTCGTTCAACAACATACTCTTTGTGTCATCTAAGCATTGGGGGAAAGCTTCACCTTTTCTTTTACTTTTCCTTGACAAGTTACGAAGTATTGGCAGATAATTGATGGTGACAAACAACATGGCATGTAGGGTGAAGTATTCTCGCTTGTACTGATCCCAAACCTTAACACCTTCATACCAGAGTGCTTTAAGATCATCCACCAAAGGCCTCAGGTACACATCGATGTCATTGCAGGTTGCCTCGGACCAGGAATTAAGGTCGATAACATAATGTATTTTTGCTTTTTACAAAACCAAGGTGGAAGGTTGTAGATAGACAGTACAATAGGCCAGGTGCTATGTGAAGTACTCATGTTACAGAATGGATTCATGCCATCTGTGCTCATAGCAAACCTAATATTTCTTAATTCTTCAGCAAACCACCCAAATGTGGAAACAATGATTCGCCACTAAGCTGAATCTGCGGGGTGCCATATCATTGCGACGTTCTTATGACCCTCCTTGTGCCACCGCAAAAATTGGGAATCCTTTTTGTTCTGGAACAAACGCTTCAAGTGGGGAATTATAGGGAAATACAACATCACGTTTCTAGGAGGCCCTTTTCTCTTCTTGCCTTCCTCCACATCGCTACCATCATTTCTACGCTTGTATCGATGGGTTTCACAAATAGGACATTGATCCATGTCTACATACTCTCCACGAAATAGGATACAATCCTTCTTACATGCATGTATTTTTCTACCTCCAATCCCAAAGGACAAATTATCTTCTTCACGTCGTAGACAGTCTTGGGCACTTTGTTCCCCTCTAGTAGCATGTCCTTTAGCAGATGCAACAATATTTTGAAACTCCTATTAGACCAATGATGGGTTGCCTTCAATTGTAGAAGCGTAAGCACCGCAAACAACAGTGTCTATTTCTTGTTACAGCCGGATAAAATGGTGTCTTCAAGTCTCGCACGAGTTCCCTCAATTTGGCAAACTCACCATCACTATACTCGTCGTGCCCCTCAGCATCACGCACCATTTGGTCCACATTCTCTATGAATCTATGTAGTCATTATTGAATCCAAATATGTCTACATCCCTAAGATAATCATCCATATCACCGTCTGGCGGGAGTCCTTGATTCGTACTGCCATCCGGGAGGACTCGATCCAATCCATTTCCTCTTCGTTAAGGCCTTCCTCACTATGTTTCCAAACGTGGTATCTCTCTTTGAATCCATACCTTAACAAGTGATCGTACACATTGTCAGGTTTTGGGAACTTCTTCTCATTCTTGCAATCACAGCGTGGACACCACATTGTCATTTTACCCCAACCTTCCATATCCGCCACCACGACAATCAAGAAAGACTCCACCCCGCTTATGTACTCATTACAAGTACGGCAATCAAGGTACATCCAACTTTGGTCCACCATCTACAAATTGAAAAAAATATTAATTCTAAATAGAAACGACAGAGAAAGTAGAATAAGTATAAAACTTATAGCTCAATTTAACTAAATTAAGTGTGTACGTGTGTTCTAGTGATATTCAAACCAACAATTAACATCCAAGTATGAAACATGTTATCTATGGTGAAGGATCCTAGCTAATTTCTAATGGGAAAAGATAGGTTCTAATCCCATTCGAGGATATGTGGCCCGAGTAGGTTTTCATGCGCTTGTACGTTTCTGGACAAAATTTTGGTAGCACCACCCTGCTGTTTTCCAAATACACATCTTGACAATGAGCCGAGAGGGTGTGTATCTGAAGAACAACAACGAGATGCCACCGAAATTCTCTCTAGAACCATACAAGAGCACAAAAACCTACTACTCGGGTCACATATCCTCGAACTGCCCAAAGTATGTGGATAATTCAAGATCATCTTGTTATAAATATGATGAGTTACCAAGTCATATTTATAATTAAAGACTCCCGAATGGGAAACGTAAGTTACGCATGCATGTACACTAAGGGGAACAATCCACATATATTAAGATCTGGGAGAAGTAGAAAAATTGTTGATTCCAACTCAAACTCTAGAATCCACCATGCATATTCAAGCAAGAGGAGGAGCAGAGGGAGGAGGCAAACCTTAAAGGTCAGGGACAGAAACCAACTTCAAATCACCAAGATTTGATTTTTCCTCAATAGAATTGCTAAAAAAATTGCCCCTTTGCCGAGCTACCGCGGCGGACAGACACTGCCTGGTCGTGCTGCTCGGTGAAGAAAATAATAGTAAACATCACTCATTAGTGATGAGTGTCCTTAGTGACTGGCCTCATCACAACACGTCAGTAATGAGTGGCCCCGGTAGTGAACCTCCAAGGCTACAAACACCCGTCACTAATGATTTCACATTAATGATGGGTGATAAGAACACCCGTCACTAATGACTTCTACAAGAAGAGATCGAATTTCGAATCGGAGGCATGCATGCAAACATAGAGTACTTCGAAAGATCCCATTGAACATAATAGAATAGGGAGTACTTCAAGAACAAAGATATACATCCAGAAACTTGGATTTAACTCAAGTCAGTAATACAATATAGTTATGCATACATTACGTACTTATCCAAATATCCATACATCATTACACTTGAGCATTTGCCTAAGCATGTAACCTCTGATATTTAACATAGTTAAAATCTAGAATATTGTATCCTAGTACTTCATCAACATACATTAGCACATGAATTAGTGCACTCTCTTTCACTTCAAATGGACGAAATGATGCTTTACCATAGACAGTAAACAATGTCTTAATAGCTGATTCATTTCCACTTAAATGAAAATGTAACACCCAAATTTCAATATTTGCTATAATCTAAAATTTTCCTAGAAATTAACTCAGGTGTTAGGTCAATAGGAAATTAATTTCTAAAATTAATTTGGCCTAGGATAATTGTTTGAATGCATTCATGCCGTTGTAGATGCAATAAGGTTTTATTGGGTGGAAAAAGTTTGCAAAATTTCGTTAGATTTAGCCGCTTTAAAACATCATTTGAAATTATGTTGAAAATTCTAATGGAAAAAGTTTTAGAAATTAAGAAATTGCGCTTGGGTGGATTTCTTTCTTCTGGCCCATTTTACCTTCCTCCCCTCCCTCCTTTCCCCTCCCACGTGGGCCAGAATCCCTCTCAGCACCGGCCCAAGCCAGCGCCGAGCCGACAAGCCTCCCACTCCAGCCAGCTCAGCCGACATGTGGAACCGCCGAGCCCGAGCCGAAGCCAGCGCCGAGCCTCGAAGCCGTTGGCTCGCCTTCTTCCTCCTCCTG
The DNA here is from genome assembly GCF_958298935.1 of Phragmites australis. Classification (NCBI taxonomy): domain Eukaryota; kingdom Viridiplantae; phylum Streptophyta; class Magnoliopsida; order Poales; family Poaceae; genus Phragmites; species Phragmites australis. The sequence continues at coordinate 14,186,246 of NC_084941.1, read as the reverse complement.
ACGCCCGACGCCGAGCTCTCTTTTGCTGCCATCGTTTCAAATCGAAGCTGCCCCGCGCATTGAATCGCGAAATCAATCGCATGGCCGTGATCCTTCCCCTCCCCACTCTTGAATCCGACCGTTTCCCCTTTGTTTCCCCTTCCCCTTGCATGAAAACCGTAGTTGGAATAAAATTTGGGGCCGCCAGCCAATCCTCTCGAATCCGGCCGCCTCCCTTCCTCTTTCGGCTATTTAAGCCCTCCATCGGCATCGTTGCATCATTCCCCACCCGAACCATCCTTTTTCCCCTCGGTTTGCGCTCGGGTTTAAGCCCTCCACCGAGACCACCATTGTTGATGGTAAGAAGCTCGGCCGCCGCCCATTTCCTCCATGGCCGAGCCTCATTTAACCTTGTTCTTCGCTCAAACAGTTCCGTAGGGTCTTGGTCTTCGTCCCTCGGCGCTTTTTGGAGTGTCTCTCGCGACCAGACTCCACTTCCGCCGAAGACTGAAGCACCGCCGGCCTCCCTCGCTGTCGCCAGCCATCTCCGGTACTCCTCTGCCGCCGTCGAACTCGTGGTGAGATTCCCTTTCTCCCCCTTTCTCTTTTCCACCGCTCACCATTGAGTATCATGGCCGGATGCGCCGTTTGGCGCATCACCGGCGAGCTTGCCACCGTTGCGCCCTCCATTGGAAGCCACCGGCACTGCTGTTTCAAACCCCTGCCATCGGATCTCCGATCTACGGCTCGGATTAGACCGGCCGGGGGGCATACCCCTTCGGTCCACCATGGACCGGTGGACCAGCGTGTCCTCCGTGGTCCACAAGCCCCGTGAACCTTTTCCACGCCTTTTCCTTTTAAGAATTAAATCTGTTTTGCTTTATGACGTCATAAATCCAATTTCTAGTATAAAAACAATTCGGATTTTCTCTGATAATAAGGAAATTTTGCAGAAACACCCCTGGAACTTCAAATAATCATGACTTTTTGTTCGTAGCTCCGATTTAGGTGATTTTCGCGCTCAAACGATCGTAGCGTCGCGTAGAATCTGTTTATAGGGTTTTCATCTAGTTTTAGGAATGTTTGGTGTACTGTTCTTATGTTAGATTGTGTGCTCGTGTAGACGATTCAGTCCAGGAGTTCGGCAACTTTCGAGAGGAAGATTTTGAAGGACGTGTGCAACACTTCGACGAAGGCAAGTGTCTTGACCATGTTGCAAACCCAGTTTTTACATAAAGGGAGTCTTTGTTAAATATGCATGCTGTTTTACAAAAATAGGTAGTATAGCAAATACTAGTGTTAGATATAGATGCTTTATCCATATAAGATCATCATGTTTATGCTTGGCCATGCTTTAGATGAACATGTAGAGTGTAGGTGATGAATCTTGAGTTATAAACTAAAAATTTATATAGAAAGAATATCATGGAAACTGATGTTGTTAAGGGAGTTAACAACAAAGATAATTGGGGTTTTGGGCAAGAAAGGGCTACTTTTTCCAGCATGGTTGGTTGTTTGGTAGTATACCCTTATGGGGTTACTGGAGGTCTTGCCCAGACCATTTTAAGGACCAGTTCGTGGAGCGAACATCCATGGAAAACAGAGCAACCACGAGACCAATATGGTACGGCTTGGCCTAGTAACTAGATGTTCTCCTAGTGTTGTATGAGCCAATCGGATGTGTAGATAAGGAAGGGTTACTTCCCGATTCTACCCGGCACAAGAGGGGGCTTCTGGGGTGGAGGGTTACTCCACTTATGTACGGCGGTGAAACCTCAGTGGGCGAGTGCATACTGGGAGACTCTCTGGAAAAGCCTCGTAGTGATCTCTTGGCGCACACCCCGGCAGTGTGTAAGGTACCATTAGGTGCCAGCAACAGAGAAGATCAGGACTCGTGGGTAAAGTGTACAAACTCTGCAGAGTGTCAAACTGAATATTCAGTCGTGCTCACGGTTATGAGCAGCATGGACCCTCACATGATTAGTCGGTGGGTGTTTCTCTTGGTTTGGGAATTGGGTTGAATTCCCGGAGGTTAAAGAAGATCTTTGGGAATTAGGTTGAATTCCCGGAGGTTAAAGAAAATCTTTGGTACATCTTTTCTCGGTTAAAATAAAATTTGTTTTCCATAGTTCTGGGCTAAAAATCGGCTTTTATGCAAATGAAACCCTAGAATAGGAAACCTTGTTTCAAGCCACCGTATCAAATTCATTTTTCCCCCACTTGTTGAGTATTGGAAATACTCACGCTTGCTGTTTCAGAAGGTGAAACCTTTGGAGAATTTCCTGAGGATGACTTCCCGAAGGATGATGCCGAGTTCTAGGCTTGTGGAACTCTCGGTCGGCTGCCTGTTGACTTGGAGTTGCGCCGTTCCTTTTTTTTTTGGCTGTGATGTTCTTTTCTTTAGACCCGTGTGTGGTCATTTTGTAATAATTTAGCGTTGTAATAAGAAACATTGTGTCTGTTACACTAATGAAGTCGCTATATGTATGAATAACTGATCCTGGCATACATATAGCTTACATCTTGTTTTGGTCTTAAAACCGGGTGTGACAGAAGTGGTATCAGAGCCGTGTTGACCGTAGGTCACAAGCCTAGCTAGAAATGGTCACATAATAAGGATTAATTTATAAAAACTATATTTGCAAAATCCTCATTTACCCTTGAGCTTCATTTTACTGCTTTATTAAAAATGTTTTACTGATTCTCTCTTGCTTCCAAACTGTAGATGGCTCGCATCAAGAAGACTGCCCGCAAGACCACCGACGGCTATGTTCCTCCTTGTGCCCCGGCCACCTTTGCACCCAACGCCTCTGCTGGACCCAGCCGTGGAGTCACCATTCCTAAGACGGAAGCAAGAAGCTGTACCATTCCAAGGGATTCGAAGCAGGGAAGGCACCAATGATACTGGTGGAAATGCTGCAGCGTCTAGGGTACACCAAGGCGCCTGTCTGCCATGGTCTTCGCTAGATTTGTCCAGGACGTGAGGAGTGGACAGTGGAGGTGTGCATCTATGGCTCTCCAGAAGGCGACGACAATTATGAGATCGTGGGCATCCACAAAGCAATGGCCGTCCGAGCAAGCTTTGAAGCAAGGATCCGAGACGCGGCGAGGCAGGCACTGGTTCGTATCTGTGAGCGCCACAGGAGTACTCTGAGGGGGACCTCCTACGACTACTTCCCTCGTCAAGAGCATGGAAGCCGAGACATCAAGGTGAAGGCAACCACCCACGAGCACAGCGGTGTGGCTCGAGAGCAGGTGCTGCTGGCCACCACACTGCACGAGGACTTGGATGAAGCTTTGGACGAGCTTCAGGACATCCGCAAGCGCCTTCGTGATGCCGAAGCACAGATCAGGGAGCTGCAGAAGAGCCTCAATGGGATGTCCAGCTCTTCCGACTCAGAGGACCAGTCCGTTTGCTCGCCCTCTCCCAAGAGGCCACGCCACAGTGATCCTTCTAGTGAGGAGTCTTCAAAGGACGAAGACCAGTCAACTACCAAACCATCTGTCGGGTCACAAGCTTAGGAGATTACCTGAAGCCAGTTTAATAAGTCGTCTAGATCGTTTGTGTTGTCTAGTTCCTGGTGTCGTCGTGTCTGTTTTGTGATCATGTTATGAGTTGGATCTTTGCGTGATTGTCGATGTAAGGTGGATGCTCTTTCTCCACGTTGCATCAGTTATCTTATAATATAATAAATAGTTGGGAGTCTTTTTGCTCTTGTTCTTCCTGTCTCAGTCATATCTTGTCATCTTTGCTTTTTCCCTCTGTTCCCCGCTCATACCTTGGCAACCAGCAGATGGTGAACACCAGGAGAAACCCCCGCGTCGACAACAACGAAGTCAACAACAACCAGCAACTGTCGCCTCCTCCTCCTCCACCACCTCAATTCAACATGGAGCAAACGATGGCCATGCAAACGCAAATTCTTCAGGGACTAGCTCAAACTATGGCAAATATGCAACAGGCCCCCGTGCGCATGCAAGCCCCTCCTCCTCCACCGCAGAATAAGTTGGGAGAGTTTATGAGGACCAAACCCTCAGTGTTCTCACAGGCTGTGGAACCAAAGGATGCTGACGACTGGTTGAAAGCCATGGAGAAGAAACTCCGGATAGCTCAGTGCAACGACAGGGAAAAGGTCTTGTTTGCTTCACATCAGCTTTCTGGGCCCGCGGCAGATTGGTGGGACGCATACATGGGTGGAGTTTCAGACCAGTTTCCGCACTCACCATATACCAGCTGGGGCAATGAAACTCAAAAAGAAGGAATTTCATGAGCTTAAGCAGGGAGCTATGTCTGTAAGTGAGTATGTGGCAAAGTTCACACAACTATCAAGGTATGCCCCCGAGGATGTCGATACAGATGAGAAAAAGCAGGAGCACTTCCTAGAGAGCCTGAATGATGGTATCCAATATGCATTGCTTTCCCAAGACTTTGCAAGCTTCCAGGCTATGGTAAATAAAGCCCTAGTGGTGGAACACAAACGCCGCCAGATGGATCATAAGAGAAAGATGTCTTCTCAAGGTCAAGGCTCAAGCAGTCACTCCCGACCCTGCTATAACCCACCTCAACAAGGACCCATGTTCCGCCAACAGAACCAGCACCAGAATCAGAACCAGCATCAGAATCAGAACAAGCTACAGATGCAAGCTCAGCGCTCAAACTTCCAAGCCCCTCGTCAGACCTAACCCCCGACACCTCAACAGACGTTTGGTGATCAGGCACCTTCCACAGGAAAGGCATGTTTCGTCTGTGGTGAAGTAGGGCATTATGCCAATAAATGCCTAAGGCAGAAACCCAACAACTCTCCCGTGCAGTATGGCAATGGGAATGCTCCAAAGCAAGGAGAGCATCAAGCTCTGGGCCGCAATGGGAACCCGGCACCAGCTCCAACCAACCGAGCTCAACAGAATTACGCGCGTGGGCGAATCAACCATGTCACTACTGAAGAAGTCCAAGAAGCGCAAGATGTGGTGCTTGGTATGTTCCTTGTCAACTCAAACCCAGCATCAATTTTATTTGATTCAGGAGCATCGCATTCATTCATCACTACAAGATATGTTGCAAAGTATAATCTGCCAATTGTACATATGAAGCAGCAAATGATTATTAGCTCTCCTGGAGGAGAGATGAGGGCAAAGTATATATGCTCAAAACTAAGCCTTTATATAAGGGGGGTAGATTTCTTAGCCAACCTTGTAGTTCTGGAATCCAATGGAATTGATGTCATTTTGGGTATGGACTGGCTGGCGAAATATAAGGGAATCATAGACTGTGCTAGAAGAGCAGTTCAACTGACTAACAGAGAAGGCACGCAGGTCAAGTTTGTTGCAGCTATACCCTCGACAGAGGAAAGCTCACTAAATCAAATGAAGGGTATTCCTATAGAAGAGATCAATGTGGTGAACGAGTTCCCGGACGTTTTCCCCGATGATCTTCCAGGTATGTCGCCAGATCGTGAAATAGAATTTGTGATTGAGTTAGTGCCAGGAACTGCACCTATATATAAGAGACCTTATAGAATGGATGCCAATCAGCTGGCAGAGCTCAAGGAGCAAATCCAAGAGCTGTTAGACAAAGGGTTTATCCGCCCTAGTTCTTCACCCTGGGGAGCTCCGGTCATCTTTGTACCCAAGAAAGATGGAACGCAAAGGATGTGCATAGACTATCGGGCTCTCAACGAAGTGACTATCAAGAACAAATACCCACTGCCTCACATTGATGGTCTGTTTGATCAGTTGAAAGGAGCGTGTATTTTCTCCAAGATTGATTTTCGGTCCGGATACCACCAGTTGAAGATTCGCGCTTCGGATATTCCAAAGACCGCGTTCGTCACCCGATATGGCCTTTATGAGTTCACGGTAATGTCTTTTGGCTTGACAAATGCGCCAGCATACTTCATGTACCTAATGAATAAGGTCTTCATGGAGTTTTTGGACAAGTTTGTCGTAATGTTTATTGATGATATCCTGGTCTTCTCCAAGGACAAGGAAGAACACAAGGAACACTTAAGGATGGCATTACAGAAACTCAGAGAGAACCAGCTTTATGCCAAATTGAGTAAGTGTGAGTTCTAGTTGACGGAAGTACCCTTCCTTGGTCATATTATTTCATCAGGAGGTGTGTCCGTAGATCCATCCAAAGTAAGGGATGTACTAAACTGGAAAACCCCGCAGAATATTTCGGAGATCCGCAGTTTCTTGGATTTAGCAGGGTATTACCGCCGATTTATAGAAAGTTTTTCCAAGATAGCGAAACCAATGATAGAACTACTAGGAAAAGGAGCAGAATTCAAATGGACAGCCGCTCAAGAAGCCAGTTTCAACGAATTGAAGGAAAAGTTGACCACCGCGCCAGTTCTTATCATGCCAGACACCCAGAAATCGTTCTCTGTGTATTGTGACGCGTCTCGACAAGGGTTGGGATGTGTGCTTATGCAGGAAGGTCATGTGGTAGCATATGCATCTAGGCGGTTAAGAAAACATGAGGAAAATTATCCGACCCACGATTTGGAATTAGCTGCAGTGGTTCACGCCCTAAAGATTTGGAGGCACTACCTTATTGGCAACCGATGTGAAATATATACGGATCATAAAAGCCTAAATTCACCCAACCGGATCTTAATCTGCGGCAACGTAGATGGTTGGAACTAATCAAGGATTACGATGTGGGAATACATTACCACCCTGGGAAAGCAAATGTTGTGGCAGATGCCCTGAGTATGAAGGGATATTGCAATATGACTATGTTGCGAGGAAGTCAGCCAGAATTATGCAAGGAGTTTGAGAGATTAAATTTAGGTTTTATTGCCGACATGGATGCAACAATAATAGAAATGAAGTCACAATTGGAACAAAACATCCGAAAAAGGACAATGGGAAGATGAGAAAATAAAGGAGATCAAAGAACTCATAAAAACAAATAAGGCACTGGGATTCTCGGAAGATAATCAAGGAACAGTGTGGTTTGGGAAAAGGATTTGTGTACCCAACCAGAAAGTTTTGAAGGATTTGATTTTGCGAGAAGCAAACGATTCTGCACATTCCATTCACCCCGGGAGCACTAAGATGTATCAGGATCTGAAAGAGTATTATTGGTGGTATGGTATGAAGAGAGATGTTGCAGAATATGTGGCCTTATGCGACACCTGTCAGAGAGTAAAGGCAGAACATCAAAGGCCAGCAGGATTATTGCAACCCTTGAAAGTTCCAGTGGAAGTGGGAAGAAATTGGTATGGATTTCATCGTTGGGTTACCCCGCACTCAAGCAGGCTACGATTCTATCTGGGTAGTGGTGGATCGCTTAACAAAAGTTGCGCATTTTATCCCAGTCAAGACAACATATTCAAGTGCGAAACTTGCCGAGTTGTATATGTCAAGGATTGTGTGTTTACATGGGGTACCCAAAAAGATCGTGTCGGACAGAGGTACCCAATTTACCTCTCGCTTTTGGCAGAAACTACACGAATCCTTGGACACTAAACTGAACTTCAGTTCCGCATATCACCCCAAACCGATGGACAGACAGAGAGGACCAACCAAGTGTTGGAAGATATGTTAAGAGCCTGCACCTTGAAGTACAAGCAGAGTTGGGATAGAAGTTTACCATATGTAGAGTTTTCCTACAATAACAGCTACCAAGCCAGCCTCAAAATGTCTCCATATGAAGCTTTGTATGGTAGAAAGTGCAGAACTCCACTGTATTGGAACGAAACTGGAGAAAGCCAAGTGTTTGGGCCAGAAGTTCTTAGAAGAGCAGAAGAGCAGGTTCAGGCCATACTGGAAAACTTGAAGGCCGCACAGTCCCGAAAAAGAGTTATGCGGATAATCGATGGAGAGGATTGACCTTTGAAGTGGGGGATATAGTGTATTTGAAAGTCTCACCTATCAGAGGTCTCCGCAGGTTCAAGGTTAAAGGAAAATTGGCACCCAGGTACATTGGACCATTCAGGATAATCGCTAGAGGTGGAAAGGTAGCCTATCAGCTGGAACTGCCATCTACACTGGCTGACGTGCATGATGTATTTCATGTATCTCAATTAAAGAAATGTTTAAGAATGCTAGAAGAATAGTTGCCCTTGGAAGAAGTGGACCCAAAAGAAGATCTGACCTATGCAGAATATCCTATCAGAATTCTGGACACTACAGAGCGAACGACGAGAAGAAAGGCTATTAGAATGTGCAAAGTTCAATGGAGTCATCACTCGGAAGATGAGGCAACCTGGGAGCGAGAAGATGATCTGAAGACAGAATTCCCGCAGTTGTTTGAAGATCAACCCGAATCTCGAGGGCGAGATTCATCCTAAAGGGGGTAGGTTTGTAACACCCAAATTTCAATATTAGCTATAATTTAAAATTTTCCTAGAAATTAACTCAGGTGTTGCAACTTAGCTCAATAGGAAATTAATTTCTAAAATTAATTTGGCCAAGGATAATTGTTTGAATGCATTCATGCCATTGTAGATGCAATAAGGTTTTATTGGGTGGAAAAAGTTTGCAAAATTTCGCTAGATTTAGCCGCTTTAAAACCTCATTTGAAATTATATTGAAAATTCTAATGGAAAAAGTTTTGGAAATTAAGAAATTGCGCTTGGGCTGATTTCTTTCTTTCGGCCAATTTTACCTTCCTCCCCTCCCTCCTTTCCCCTCCCGCGTGGGCCAGAATCCCTCTCAGCGCCGAGCCGACCCGCCTCCCACTCCAGCCGGCCCCGTCGCCCGCTCTCGTTGACGTGTGGACCCGCCGAGCCTGAGCAAAAGCCAGCACCGAGCCTCGAAGCCATCGGCTCGCCTTCTTCCTCCTCCTGACGCCCGACGCTGAGCTCTCTTTTGCCGCCGTCGTTTCAAATCAAAGCCGCCCCGCACATTGAATCGCGAAATCAATCGCATGGCCGTGATCCTTCCCCTCCACACTCTTGATTCCGACCGTTTCCCCTTCCCCTTACATGGAAACCGTAGTTGGAATAAAATTTAGGGCCGCCGGCCAATCCTCTCGAATCCGGCCGCCTCCCTTCCCCTTTCGGCTATTTAAGCCCTCCATCGGCTTCGTTGCATCATTCCCCACCCGAACCATCCTTTTTCCCCTCGGTTTGCGCTCCGGTTTAAGCCCTCCGCCGAGACCACCATTGTTGACGGTAAGAAGCTCGGCCGCCGCCCGTTTCCTCCATGGCCGAGCCTCATTTAACCTTGTTCTTTGCTCAAACGGTTCCGTAGGGTCTCAGTCTTCGTCCCTCGGCCCTTTTTGGAGTGTCTCTCATGACTGGACTCCACTTCCGCCGAAGACCGAAGCACCACCGGCCTCCCTCGCCATCGCCAGCCATCTCCGGTACTCCTATGCTGCCGTCGAACCCGTGGTGAGATTTCCTTTCTCCCCCTTTCTCGTTTCCGCCGCTCACCGTTGAGTATCATGGCCGGATGCGCCGTTTGGCGCATCGCCGGCGAGCTCGCCGCCGTCCCTGCCGCTGCCGGCTGTCGCCCCCTCCGTTGGAAGCCGCCGGCACCGCTATTTCAAACCCCGGCCATCGGATCTCCGATCTATGGCTCGGATTAGAACGGCCGGGGGCATACCCCTTCGGTCCACCATGGATTGGTGGACCAGCGTGTCCTCCGTGGTCCACAAGCCCCGTGAATCTTTTCCACGCCTTTTCCTTTTAAGAATTAAATCTGTTTTGCTTTATGACATCATAAATCCAATTTCCAGTATAAAAACAATTCGGATTTTCTCTGATAATAAGGAAATTTTGCAGAAACACCCCTGGAACTTCAAATAATCATAACTTTTTGTTCGTAGCTCCGATTTAGGCGATTTTCACGCTCAAACAATCGTAGCGTCGCATAGAATCTGTTTATAGGGTTTTCATCTAGTTTTAGGAATGTTTGGTGCACTATTCTTATGTTAGATTGTGTGCTCGTGTAGATGATTCAGTCCAGGAGTTCGGCAACTTTCAAGAGGAAGATTTTGAAGGACCTGTGCAACACTTCGACGAAGGCAAGTGTCTTGACCATGTTGCAAACCCAGTTTTTACATAAAGGGAGTCTTTGTTAAATATGCATGCTGTGTTACAAAAATGGGTAGTATAGCAAATACTAGTGTTAGATATAGATGCTTTATCCATACGAGATCATCATGTTTATGCTTAGCCATGCTTTAGATGAACTTGTAGCGTGTAGGTGATGAATCTTGAGTTATAAACTAAAAATTTATATAGAAAGAATATCATGGAAACTGATATTGTTAAGGGAGTTAACAACAAAGATAATTGGGGTTTTGGGCAAGAAAGGGCTACTTTTTCCAGCATGGTTGGTTGTTTGGTAGTATACCCTTATGGGGTTATTGGAGGTCTTTCCCAGACCATTTTAAGGACCGGTTCGTGGAGCGAACATCCATGGAAAACAGAGCAACCACGAGACCAATATGGTACGGCTTGGCCTAGTAACTAGATGTTCTCCTAGTGTTGTATGAGCCAATCGGATGTGTAGATAAGGAAGGGTTACTTCCCGATTCTACCCGGCACAAGAGGGGGCTTCTGGGGTGGAGGGTTACTCCACTTATGTACGGCGGTGAAACCTCAGTGGGCGAGTGCATACTGGGAGACTCTCTGGAAAAGCCTCGTAGTGATCTCTTGGCGCACACCCCGGAAGTGTGTAAGGTACCATCAAGTGCCGACAACAGAGAAGATCACGACTCGTGGGTAAAGTGTACAAACTCTGCAGAATGTCAAACTAAATATTCAGCCGTACTCACGGTTATGAGCAGCATGGACCCTCACATGATTAGTCGAGTGGGTGTTTCTCTTGGTTTGGGAATTGGGTTGAATTCCCGAAGGTTAAAGAAGATCTTTGGGAATTGGGTTGAATTCCCGGAGGTTAAAGAAAATCTTTGGTACATCTTTTCTCGGTTAAAATAAAATTTGTTTTCCATAGTTCAGGGCTAAAAATTGGCTTTTATGAAAATGAAACCCTAGAATAGGAAACCTTGTTTCAAGCCACCATATCAAATTCATTTTTCCCCCACTTGTTGAGTATTGGAAATACTCACGCTTGCTGTTTCAGAAGGTGAAACCTTTGAAGAATTTCCTGAGGATGACTTCCCTGAGGATGGTGCCGAGTTCTAGGCTTGTGGAACTCTCGGTCGGCTGCCTGTTGGCTTGGAGCTGCGCCGTTCCTTTGTTTTTTCGCTGTGGTGTTCTTTTCTTTAGACCCGTGTGTGGTCATTTTGTAATAATTTAGCGTTGTAATAAGAAACACTGTGTCTATTACACTAATGAAGTCGCTATATGTATGAATAACTGATCCTAGCATACATATAGCTTACATCTGGTTTTGGTCTTAAAACCGGGTGTGACAGAAAACTTATATCAGCCTGGTAGTTGCCTTCAGTAGTGAAGTCCACTCCAGATCCATAAAAGCTTAACCCAAGATGCTCCATAGCTTGATCTAATATTGCATGAAAGCTAATTGCTGCAATGGTGTCACCAAAAAGATCCTACAAGCAAAGAAAATAAAATTATGAAAATAATACACGCTAACAGTCATATATATCAAAACAACCGGATTACATATTATTGTACCATATCATATTCATTGAACTAAGTAAGCCTCACTGATCAAAGCCAAATCCTCTTCGCCCTCCTCAAGCACTTTTATTCGAAAATAGTTGTAGTTAGGCAAAAAGAACCCATGCTCCTCAAGCACTTTTCAGGCACCTTTCAATGGCGGTTTTTTGGAATGCGACAAAATTAGTGATGCATTGCCATAGCCCTAATAGTGATATCTCCACTACTTTCTCCCCTTAAACGTATGTCAAAAGAGTCACAAAATTCCTTCCATCTAGAGTGGATTGCACCAAAGGTACAGTACCACCTATTGCAGGGATTACCTCTTTGAGCGATACGATCAGTTTCAACACCTACATGATAGGATGATATGAATTGAGCCTAATGTACTATAAACTAAATGAAATTGGTGTGTCCTAATTAGTGTTACTATGAGCCTAACAATGAGGGAGAAAAAGAAAAGAGGTTACTATGATCGGTCTCGATCATGGCTGGTGGGGGAACGTCGGTGCGGGAATGCCTAGAGGGTAGTGTACGTCTGGTGCGCGAGCCGATGGAGGAGTTTTTGGGATCCATCCAAGTCCGCCACGGCGACGGCAACGTCCCCCGCCACTACCTTGATTCATCACCCTAACCCTAGCGGGTAGAGGGGGCAATGGCGTACGTCGGGCTGTGGTGGAGGGGGAGGATGGCGGCAGCATCGGCGGGAGGAGGAGGCGAGTGGACGTGAGCGGAGATGAGAGTAGTCGAGATAGATAAATGGGCGGATAAGACTAGTCGAGCAGATAGTAGTGGCCAGTGAAGAAATTAGTAACGGGTGATAAGGACATCCATCACTATTGAGTTAGTCATTAGTGATGGTAACAACTACAACCCGTCACTAATTACTTTAATATTAGTGATGGGTATCATAACGATCCGTCACTAATGAGTAGGCTACATTTAGTGAAGTGTGCCCCATATACACGTCACTAATAACTGAATTATTAGTGACGGACTTTAATATGACCTGTCACTAATATCTTTAGTCACGGGTCGTTCGCTCGCCGTCACTAATGAATCCTCATTACTGACGGGTCATGACTGCATCCCGGCTTGGGCCACACGTTAGTGATGAGTCGTCACTGGACCCATCACTAATAGTGCATTATTGAAGCGTACTGAGGAGCCGTCACTAATGACGTGTCTCCTTTCATGATTTCTTACGTAGTGTATACCATGATCCCATAGATGACCACAATGGGCCAATGCCATGTGCCCTTGTATTTAGGCCTAGTAGTTTCACCATTGAGGTCACAAGGGGTTAGGTGTAGCCACTACAGAAGACATTGCATTGTGTTGAGGTGCGGCAATGCTATGAAGTGGTTCAGGTGGACATGGTCCATCCCAACTTTGTGCCACACAAGTTGGAGATCCCTTGTAATAATGAGATCACGATTCTAGGGGAAGCTCTCCTGTAGAGGATCTAATGGAAGAAGAGTGATATATAGTTGAACCCTCTGGTGCTTAGCATTCTTTCTCTGTCTCCAAGTGCACCCACAACATTTTCAGTGACGGCAGCAATTTGTACACCTCAAGAACATCAAGTAAAGAGCATTGAGAAGGGGATCGATGAACATGATGTCCACTAATAGGATGTCTAGCAAGAGAATGTCCAACACGAACAGGTTGTCCAGAAGCAATAGGATGTCCAGCAGAAAGAGGTTGCCTAGGAAGAGCATCATGTGCCACCCACAAAACGTAGTGCGAACCCCAAATTCAAGTATGACCAACTGATGTTTTCCCCTTTTGAAATCTCGGGGGCATGTCATACATGTAGTTGTTCTCTATAATTGTTATATGGAACAATGCAAGGCTAAAAGGGTAGACATCTTTGTCAAATATGGTCCGAATCATTTCTATAATGATGAAGGTTACTTCGCTGTCGGCTTCAATGATTTGTTTGACTCTTTCATCTTGATGCACTAGACATGTCACTCACATTGTAAGGACATTCAAACACACCTTTTGATCATTCATACCACCATATAAATGACATCTAACTTATTTGTTATGTATATATAGGCACATGATAAAAGAAAATAGGCTAAACAAACAACATGTTGCATATCTTGACCCCGGTATTTTCACCCTTCAAATGATTTCATGAGATGAAGCATTTATCATTAAGTTCCTTGTAAATCAATTGTCACTTTTCAAGACCAAGAACTACATCATTTTTCCCTATAACTTGGTTCGTCATTAGGTTTTAGTGATTATAATTCCTAAAGTCAATAGGGTGTGGTATATGGATTACATAAAGGAGCAATCATGTGTCTATTCTAGAGTGCCAAAAGTTATCGACACATGAGTTCTGTTAGACTATAGTTAGTTCATTTGAGGTTCTTTTCCAATTCTACAACTTTAGTTTATATTGTTTTTGCATGCATGGAGAGCTTTTGAGGGATACATCCGCCTCAAATGAGGTGCACAGACAAAAAGATCAACGAAACTACAACATTCCTACAAATTCCCGGTATAGTGACATCTTTTAAATATGTTCTTAATGTTACTTTTTCTCTGACCCACTTTACACATATATATTTCTATAATTTCCAGTGCTACCAGTAACCATCGAGCAACACATGCGGCTTCTACATTGCCCGTGACATGCAAAACATCAGCATGCATGAAGATTCAAAGATTGGTAAATCATCACTGTTATTTCAATCTTTATTTACATAAGCTCATTACTTATATTTTTCCCTACCGATAGACTTTTAAACCGCTAACAACTCAACGGCCAATTTCAAACTTAGTGAAATTTGAGGATGGCTCGCCCTTTTCATAGTTTCTCAAGTAATAGCTAAGAAAGGGGAGTTTTATTCAGATTGGTGATGTGTGAGTTTGAACTATGTGGTGCATGGATAGAAACTATATGTGACGTGTATGCTATGTGATGTAGAGATGTTGTACATGTGGTGTTGTGCTGTTATATTGTGTAACTTTGATAATGAGTTCTGTTTTCTGCTCTGTGTTGTCATATATCTGTGTGATATAATTGCCTATGTTTCATAATATTTTGATATGGTAGTATGTTCAGATGGTCGCTTGGGAGCAAAATTGGTAATTAGGGGGGTTAGAGGCACACAAATTTTTTTACATAAATACATCTAAAATACATAGACACAGACGATTCTTAAAGTAACACGTATATAAAATTTGGCCAGAAAGATAGTCTGTGTCATTGGACACAGACGGTTCCTTACATACTCCGTTGGAAACCATCAGACAATAACAGACGGTTTCTAAAATCTCTGTCTAAAACCATCTAAGAGTCACTAACGGTTTTGAACAAAAATTGTATGTGACACTACATACACATAGACGGTTATTAAAGAAAATCCGTCTGTAAGACTTGCAAAATTGATATTTGTGTGGCTATATTACAAACACAGTTGTTTATCAGATCCGTCTATATGTAGCTGTATTATAGACGAATAGTTACCTGTCTGTGACAAGTTCGATGACACAAACACTTATGCACAAATGAAACCAAAATCGTCTGTGATAGAGCTTAATAACCATATGTGATAATTTGTTGAGGTAGTGAATGGTAATTAGTAGAAAATTAAATTTGAGGACATTTGATTTTTGGGGGCCCTGTGTGGCTGCTCACTTCGCACATGCCAGGGACGGGCCTGGTGATGGTGTGGCAACAGTCCATGGAAATACCGGTCGGAACATAAATGGAAACTCACCGGTGGGAGGGTTTTCCAAATATGGAAAGAGACATAACTCGCTAGGAGAGTATCTAGCGCGCGGCCACGCACGAAGCACTCCCCACCGTAACATGTAAGTATGGGTTAGGGAAAATTTTGTTACCGCCATTATCAAATATCCTAATTTTGTTTCTGCTATCGTATTTTATCAACTTTTATTTTTGCCATCGGTTTAGCAATTTTTTGTTCGTTTTTTCCCTTTGTTTTTTCGATTGGTTTTTCAATTTATTGTTCATTATTGCCATCAGTTTTGTAATTTGTTTTTTCGTTTTTCCATTGGACAAACAATTAGAAGTGGCAAAAATGAACAACAAATTACAAAACCAATGGCGAAACAAAAGTTGATAAAACACTATTGCAGAAAGAAAACTAGGATGCTTGGTAATGGCAAAAACAAAAATTTCCCTATGTTACACGTGGATCAAATTTCATAGGTAGGCTTTTAAGTGAGTTTTTCGAATTGGGTTGGGTAAGACCGAAGTGTTGCCAGGATTGTGTAAGGTCACACCACCAGAAAAACGGAAGATTACTGATAGTAAACAATATGAAATGCTGAAGTTTTCAAGCAGTTAAGAGATGTGAAAAAAAAACTGTATCGAAGTTAAGGTGGTAAACTAAACTAAGCTCGTAGTTGCAGGGCGCAAACTTTTTTGACCAAGGGAAACCACCCTCTGTGTGGCCTTTGGAGCATAACAATGTGGAAACATTGAAATTCAAACTAGTCATACCACAACACATTTAGCATGGTCATGGTAACAACAAACGTCGTCATATGTTGTGACATACCACCCATATACCATAGTTGCATTAGAACAGGAAGTTATCCAGCCCCCTGCTAGGCCGGTATCAATTATCTTTATTGGTGGTGTAATTATACTATATGAAAAAATCTCAAAAATGATAGATCAGAATCATATTGGGTGACGACTGCAAAAGTAATGGGTTAAAATTGTAATAAGTGATAGGTACAACATATGTCACCCTGAACGCGTCACTGATAACTAGTCATAAGTAACATGTCTAACCTGTGACTTATTAAGGTCATAGGTAACGGGTCATAACTATGACCCATCACTTATTACAACGTTTTTTCTGTTTTTTATACCAAAAAATCAAAAAAAATTCATCCGAGTCATCCCAACGCAAGGTCATCACTACTCGCCACGTGTCATAGGCAATTTTTTATACTTTTTTAAGACTTTGTGTTCCAACGGAATCAAATCCACGGCCTAGCATCGTGCGCGTAGTGCCCTTACCACCTCACCCTCGCGTGCTTTCTGAAGAAAGCTAGAGATGTTATCCTTTTAACTTTTTTGCTGAAGGTTACTGGTGATGGGTTACTATTACGATCTATCACTAATGACTGATTTTTATTTTGACAAATAAAATAGACGACCCAGAGTGCTTTTAGTAAAAATAGCATAACTTTTGCATACAGACTTTGATTTTGACTTTTTTTACTCTACGAACATCTATAGAAAAAGCTACATCTGTTCTTCTCCCACTTTATTAGGTTCGGAGAATTGTTTGAAGCCAAAAATGGCTTGAAATATTGAGTTCTCGACCCCAGAAGTTTCTGCACTATTTTCAGAATACGTGTTTGTGTCCATAGCCTCCACCCCTTACATGAAACTTGAGGAAAATTGTACAATAATTTCTATTCTAGTGCTTCCGAGGTGAGAAAAAATCAGAGAAAAATAATTTTTTTACCTACTGTACATATATATGAGTATATGTACATGCACTTTTGCATGGAGAAAAATATTGTGTATACGTATCTACATAAACCTAAGTATATGTATAACACCTAGGGGAATATATATACACACAATACATGAAATGATAGCTCTATGTATTGATCAAGTCACTGGTGAGGTCACAATTTGACCTGTCACTAATGACTATAGTTAGGATGACCTATCACTGATGAGTTAGTCATTAGTGACGGATCAAGTTATGACCCGTTACTAATAACAGATCACAACTACTACCCGTCACCTATGATTGATCTAGAATGACTCGTCACTTATGAGTCGTAATAGGTGTCGGATCACAACTACTATCTACCATCTATGGCTGATGTAAAATGATCCGTCATTTTATTATTAATGACAGGTCATATTATACTGCTTTGCCTCATGTATGATTGGTCACTGATTTCGTATCTCTTTTCTCTATTTTTCAGTAATGTTAATTGATCATCGATGCAAGACCAGGTCCGACAAATTGCCTTGATCTATAGGAATCACTATCGCCACATGCACCTAAATGATTCTCGCACCTTGCATGATGACCGCCGTACGTACTGCATCTTCGTCCTTGTGAGCCCTGCCCTGTGTATAGGTAAGAAAGAAGTAACATTTGTAAGCCTACGCTGCTCAAAAGTGGCATATTTTGGTGTTGTTCACAAGGACCAGCAAACTGCCGCCAGCCCCAACACATGATGCTGCTCATTTCCAGGTATCTATGAACTCCAACAGGAACCGTGGTTTACACTACTATAAAAAAGCGAAAATGCTATGCATACGACCCAGCCGTCCGACTACGTAGTGCTACAGTTTCCGAGCTATAGTACCCATACTACAGTATACTAGTCAGAACGATCAGTCGTACGTCCGGGTCGTACGTATAGCAGTTCTCATAAAAAGCTCATACAAGACTTCTTATCTCTCAAAGTTTATTTGCACTTGTGTGATAAAATTATCTCCCTTGGTCCTAGTTAGAAGCCATATAAGACAAGCTATATGGCTGGAACCAAGAGATATAGCAAGTATCTCGCACGGTCCAGTGTGAATCTGCCCTCGATAATATTAGGAACAAGTCCATTTTAAAACTGTGTGCAGTACTCTAGAATTGTGCGGATACCATGCAGCCAAGCTTCTCACACATGGTTCTGCCCCACCACCCATAAGAAATAAATGTGCTTAGTCTCTTATGCCGGGACCTTTTAACTTCGCACCGACCGGCCGGCTATCTCTCTCTACCTCCCAAAAAACACCAATTCCAATCCGGCCTGTTGCGAGCTCATTCCCCGTGCCACCAATGCTCACTTCGCCATCTCCTCCGCACATGGGCCCACTATGGTCGCCACTTAGTTGGTCATCAGAGGTGGAGGAGGCCATGGAGGTCTCGTCAAAGGAGACCAACTCTGAGCTCTCCATCAAGTTAGAGGAGGTTAGCGATGACAACAACATTGATGTGCGGTGGGAGGGCTCCTCACTGCAACTAGGCTTGTATGACGAGGAGACGGCGTCAGGCTCCGACGAGGTGGAGGAAGAAAAGGAAGAGAAAGCAGCAGAGGAGGGTTACGGCCATGAGGAAGAGTCAGAGGATGGTATGGCAGCGAGAAAGAGGAGCTCAGGAGCAACTTCGACATTGAGGAGGCCAATGCCAAGGACAACGCTAGTGAGAAAAGGAGGACGACAACGGTGTGGTGGATGATGCCGGCGCTAAGGGTAGTGCAGTGGATGATGTCGGCGCCACAATCCACATATATCCCACTTTGCCGCCCTCAGTGGTAAAGTGCCATAAGCTTTGGAACCAAGTAGCCTAGACGCATTTTCTCTAACGGTTACAGCGTCGAAACGTTCGAGATAACAATTTATCTAAATGACTTTTTACCCATTAGATATAATCAATCGTTATATCAACTATACAACCGTGAAGGCTGAAAAACCATGTTAGACAAGGATTCGAAGCCATGTGATATGAGCCTGTATGGTAGTGTTAGTTGCACTAAATAGTTGAGGGGGTAAATTGAACATTTTTTCTTTTAAAATAGTTTTTTTGAAGAATATCACTACTATAGAAAAGGATATCACTATCGTTCATAACAAGCATCACTAGCAGTATTTTAATCGATAGTAAATAAGTGCCATCAATAATTATCGCTATCAGTTCATGTCAGAAATGGCAGTGATAGTACGATTATCACTACCTGTTTGAGACATCAACCAATTATGATAGTATAATTATCATGATCATTTAATGACATGAACCGACAATGATATGTGTATGCATCACTTTTGGCTTCTTAGATGAACTGACTATAACAAGATGACTGTCACTATCAACTTCTAACATGAACCGACAGTGATAATTTTAAATCCTGAAATAAAAAATTGCATTTCTGGCTAGCCTTAGGAATTTGCATCACATGCCCTCTGAAACAACAAACATGCGCAACAATAGATAAATATCACAATCTGAAAGGATACTTCATCCAAATGCATACTTCGGTCAGATACACACTTCATTCACATTCACATAAGTTTGCAATTAACATTTGAAAATGACAAGGTTGCATTGATAACAAGGAAGACTAGGAAGGGTTAAGATTGTCCCTATGATGAAACTCACCTTCTTTATTGATGATCCCATTCAAGATGAACCCATCAAGCTGTTCTTGAATGGCTATTCCCTGGGGTAGAGGTTGCATCCACAACCAAGTTGTGTGTGGCATTAGGTTGTCACCCCTTGTTCTGTGTTGGCCTTTCCTGTCTGGCTAGTCAGCCATGGATCCTAGTCCATGAGACCATTGTTTGGATCTTCAAGTAATTAATTTATATGAAGTATGTGTTTAGTATTATTTTATTGTATTATGTGTATATCAACTACTAATCCAGGAGGCATAGGGGATCCTAAGATCGGGATTCGACATAGCTGGTTCATAACCAAGCCTGGCAGTGATATCTTCCTTATCACTGTCGATTCATAACCGGCTCGTCAGTGATATATTCTTTATCCATGTCAGTTTATGTGATGAACCGACAATGATAGTATCAATATTGGTTTTACCATGAACCGACAGTGATAAGGTATTGTCACTCGGTTCTAACCAACTCAATCATTTGAGGCCGGGGGACGTTTAGAACCAACAACGATAATATAATTATTGTACGTTTTTTGTACCGACACCGATATCAAGACACCTATTGGTTTTCCCATCATAGAGACCTTTTCATAACCAATGTTTCCTTCAAATCACTACTAGGAACCAATTTTTTCATGATGGTACCTACATGTTCGGTAAGGTGTGATACCTATTCGGTAGGGGGGGGGGGTTCAATGCTCTAATAAGAAAGGAGTCCAAGACCAAGTCTATTGGGGTGTGTTTTGTTCCTCAGATGGCGTTTTGTAGAGCTGCATCGCATGGTCTGGCTGAGCAGAAGCAGGCTGAGCATAATCATATTTGTTGGAAAGAAGAGGTTTTGATTCGTTGTATCTGTCTAAATAAACTAAGTTGAGTTTTGTTTTGTTAACCGGATCTGAGACCACTTTAGTGGATGCAAGATTTGTGATTATGATTGATTGCTCGTAGGAGCCTACATCTGCCGAGCCAAGTTGCAGAGTGAAGCTCAAATCGAGAATCACTCCAGGGCTAGGTTGAAGCCGTATATTTGCATCCGTCAAGCTAGACTGAAATAGTGGATGGAACAACCAAAGACGCTTCTCCCTAAGATTATATGCATCCAGTGAGCTAGGTTGTAGCAAATTCAGGCAACTAAATACACACTTCATTCAATTCTTCGGTGAACACCCAAAGAATTTGTGGAAGAAAGACATTCAAAGGGTCCTTCTCAAATCACTATTCAATCTAGCATGAGAACAAAGGAAGAAAAAGATGTTGTCAACTTGAAGTGGGCCAAGTTCTTTTATAAGTGTGGCATACCATTCAATGCCACAAATTCTAGGTAGTTTGAGATTGCTATAGAGGCCACTGAACAATATGGTTTTGGATAGAATCCTCCTACTACTAGTAGCTTAGGGAGGCATTGCTTGAGAAGGTACTTAAGGAGATATATGATTTGAGGAAGAAGCATGACGAGGCGTGGAAGCAATATGATTGCACATTGATGTTAGATGGATGGACGGATAGGAGGGGGCACCATTTGATCAACTTCCTTCTCAATAGTCCAGAGGGAACTTTCTTCTTGGAGTCAGTTGACACATCAATGAAGTTCATGATCCAGTGATGCTAGCTCATTTGTTAGAGAAGCGAATTATGGACATTGGAAAAGATAAAGCTGTTCAAGTTGTCACTGACAATAAGACTAACACCACAACAAATTTTCTATTCCGTGACCATAAGCTTCGTAACTGATTATTGAATATCTGTCGTGGCATGAAATTTGTGATGATTGTATGACTAAAATTTGTTAGTCACCTTTCTTGCGTCTCTAATCAAATTTAGTGATGAATTAAAGCTTTTTTGTCATAGAAATTATGATGATATTGTATCATCATTACTTTTATGACGTTATGCATCATCACTATTGAAACAAAAAATATCACAAGTTGGTGGATGCGGTGTTGCCACATGGATAGCGATCATCATAAATTCTGCAACCTAGTGACATGGATTTGACGTGAAAAAATGGTGTGACGAGTTTTGTTGTCATAATTTAGCGAAAGGCCCATGTGATTGCTGAGTCTATGTTGATTGCTGAGCCCAAGTAATGTGGTCTCAGCCTATTTTGAGGCCCTCCTCACCGGATAAATCGGCGTGAACAAAATGCTAGCACTGAAGTTTTATGTTTATGTCGTACAATTACTCACAAGCATTTCGGAAAATCCTTCTTAACACCGGATGTTCCTATGACCTACCAGAGTTTTGCTCTTTGTCCAGTGTTCACAAACTTCCGTTGCAACTCCTCTCCTCCATCTTCTATACACTGGCTAATTTGGTGATGACACGAGAGTATTCACCAGACTAAAAGTCAAAGAGTAAACTCTAATTTGAACTCACCGGATGATCTTGCATTTAAAACAAGCTATCACCAGACTATCAGTGTTTGCACTAATTTTAACCCGAGCCAAATTTGAGTGTCAACATTAGTTTATAGGCCCTAATTCCATAGTTCATATGATTTAACAATTGCATAGCTCTCAAGGACCAAAATACAATAATAATGTTCACAGACCCTAGATAGAATGAAATAGCCACAAGTTCATAGAATATACTGTTTCCCAGGTCTCAAAAATATGGAAATAGAAACCACAATAGTTCACCAACAGTTGGAGCTACATCAGGCTGATAAGCAGAACCTAGAAATTTAGGGAGTAGATGCACCTAACCCTGACTGAAGCTTAGAAGTTGATGAAGGAGAGCAGTAGTTTATTGTGCTGTCTTCAAACTGTCAATCTCTTCTAACGGGTTTTTCATTGTTGTTTCTTATTCTTGTGCCTGCTTCTTTAAGGTATCCAACTCTTGCTGCTGAGCATCAATTTGTTGTCGAAGTTCTGCTACTCCTTGTTTCTCGGTCTCAAGTTCAGCTTAAGCTCTTCTACCTGTGAAGAAATGCCACCTCTAGAGTTTTTCTTGGAGGCTAACTAAAGGACCACATTTGAAGAAATGTACTTGATTGCAAAACTTGAGAAACAGCTTGAGTAGCAGACTTTGGTTCCTGTCCAGCTTGTACTGGTTCGGCCATGATTGCTTTCGTATCAGCCTAGCAATAGAAGGATTACAACTCAAACTTCCATCTTGTACTCAGATTTTTTCAGGTGTACTTCATGTAGAAAAGGAAAAAAAAGGAAACAAGGACTTACAATAGTTTTCTTTACTCGCTCACTAAAACCAATGTTCTTGCTACAATGGCAATCCTTGAAAAGGTCAATCATGGTGGGCCTGCATCTTTATATTCGTCTTGCTTCTAAAATGATGTGCAAACAATTTCAAACTATTAGATTGTAACATGATCATGATTTCATGAGTAGTGATCACAAACATCATTTGTTTAGTTTCTTACCATGACATGGGTCTGTGCAATGTAGCACTAAGAGCCTGTCCGCTGCTGGAACTGGACATTCTCACAATTCAATTGGTTTTTGATGCACTTGTCCTACAGATGATACATTTGTGTAAGATAGACTAATAAAAATACTAAATACTAAAAAACACTCCAGGGATTCCATTTTCATGTAAATATGATACAACATTTAGAAGCAACAACGCCATATATGCATGTGACATCCAAAGAATGTTCAAACTTCATTAAATAGAAAGTGTGCGGTTTAGTAGCAAACATCTTGATTAACCATTAATCCATATGTTCGGGTTCATTTTAAATTTAAGTGTTCTAAAAAAATGGTTTTTTGGTTGCACATTTTTTACCTGACTGACAAACAACATTTGTAACATAGGAGGAATCCAAATCTGAAACTTGGTTGAACAAGGCTCATACCTTATTGTTTGAGCTTGACCACATCTCCACTAGTTCTCTCCATTGGGCGTCAGTCATACACTTCACAGGCGATGTGGTTCTCACTTCATTTGTTAGTACACCATTAAAGTACTGTTTTTTCAGCCTGTACCTCATCTATCATTGTCCACCCTTTAGCATATCAGCACATGCATTTCTCACTGCCTTACTAGTGGTGTCTATGGTAAATTGGCCCTGGTAAAGAGCATGAACATTAGAAAAAGAGAATGCAAAGGATAGAATGAACTTTCATAGAACAAGTAAAATAGAAATTGACTTCACTTTTGGCCAAGAGTTGATATACTTACAGCAGCTTTGCCAATGTAGTTTATAAGATGAGACTCATTCTTCTTGTACCCCTTCCAGTATGGAAGGATTGATAAATGCTGGCTAAGTATGGTCCCACCCTCTAATGCAAGCTTTGTAGCTTGCACAGGTGCCTCCGACCATCTCTTCCCTTCAAAATATGGATTGCAATCTTGCTGCACAACCCTCTACTAATCCTATCAAGATCTTTCCCCATTCTTCTTGCCCTTTTCCCTTGTTATGTACTGGCAGTTGGTGCACCTGACAAAATTACATTCGTAGATGTAGTGTAAATTATTTAGTTGCTATTTGCAATAGTGTAAAGAATATTTGCCTTTCACAAAGGAGATACAATCACTTGCCTTTACCGCTCATTTGGATCTGGTCCTCATGTTGGGTTGGAGAATTAGCAGATACCAATGCATCGTGTGTGGCAGTATACAGGCTTAAGGTGGGCACTTCTTGTGAATCTGGACTCTTACCATGGAAAACTTCCTCAGTTGAAGTCAATTCCCTTGTCTTCTACCTAGTGACTTTAGTAGGTTGCGCTTGTTGCTCAAGTGGCACCACTCTCTTTGATGCTCTTGCTCCTCCAACAAACATGCTGCCAATATGCCTTATTAGGTAGATCCTTGTAAATCAGTGAGGCCTCAATAGGCAGAATATAAGAAGAATTAGATCCAAATTAAACAAATTACATAATCAAAGCTAATGAGAAATAACACTACAACAGTGATAGCACAAACTTGCACGTGCAAAGAAGGATTAATACCTTATCAACTTCCTCTTGTTGAGAGTCCTCGTTCTCTTGATGGTCATACAAAGAACCTGAATCTTCGAGACCACTACCCTTGCTCTTTCGAAATGTATTGTTAACTATTGATGCTAATGTAGTGACACCAAGTCTTTGCAACACTTAGTTTGAGCCCTCGTTTTGTCATATTCGATAAGTGGAGCTTCTATATATTCGTAAAAAACAAATAAGTATAAGATTGTTTGTTTGAAATGCATGTAGAAGCAAGTCAACTCAATGTAAGCATCCAAGTATATAGCAGTACTGTGTGTGCAGTGAGCTTTAAATACAATTTCAAGTTAAAATAGCACTACTGTGTGTGTGCATCCAAGCTCTGTTTGCATTTGACTAGTATGAAGAATTTCATATGCATAATCATCATTGTTTCAATATTCAAAAGAGAAAGGTACAATTGCAGTTAATAATGATTTACACGTAACTAATGTAAGCAACAATATTGATATACATTATTTAAGGCAGAACAAGCTAATTGGAGATGGTTGTGACTAATGAGCTACCTAGCTGGTAGCCTCTTCAATGGGTCAAACAAATAAGCTATAAACATCTGAATTCAACATTCTTCAACATGTCAACGGCTAAATCAAGCAAGGAAACAACATTAAAAAGCAAGAAAAAAACCAACCGCCCCAGTCTTTCATCAACCTACAACCTGCCAACTTCCCTTGAATTAGTGGCACCTTCCGCCCTGGTGCCATCGGGGTCTTGGGACGGAGAAAGATCGGTCATCAGTGGTCATTGGGAGGGAGAAGGGGACATGATAGGGAATGATCAGGGGAAGATTGGGGATGACGGTGAGGGAAAGATTGGGGATGGGTAAGGAACAACGAGGGGAAGATTGGGGATGGCAGCGAGGGGAAGATTTATATTTTGCTGGTTGCCCTCAGTTGTTTACCAAAACACCATTGTTGTGGTGTGGCACATCCAGGGAAGATTTTGGGAAGGTAGGCACAAAATAGACATTTTGCATATCATTTTGGGTGGCTGTCTGGCAGGGTGGTTTTTGGTGCACAAAATTTTGTAAAGCAAAACATATGCAAAATGAATTTTGGCGGGGTGGCTTCTAGCAGGGTGGCTTTTCACGAGCAGAGCGTGAAGAAAAATGTGGGGTGGGGCCAATTTGCTGAATGTGAAGCTATGCAATTGTAACTAGGGATGAAAACAGAACGGGAAACTCCCGCCCCATCCTAGTGTCATATCCCGTTTTTTCCAATCCATTTTTGTTTTTTAACGTTCCTGTCTATCCTGTTTTTGCTTTCGTCTGGCTGAGAAAATGTGAAAGTGAAAACAGTTTGGGGGTTATCTCGACCGTTTCCATCCGTCTTCATCCGTAGCAAACAATCCGGTGTTGTCTTGTTCTGTGCACTGTATTTAGATTCTGTGCATTTGTCTGGATTTTTTTTTAAATCAGCAGAATGCCTTTATCCAGCAATTTGTCCGGTGCTTACATCCTATCATCCGGTGTCCATCGTCTCAAATGAGCACTATTCCCCGAGCTCTCTGACTCTTTTTCTGGCATTTTCTCAAGTGCTGTCAACGGACCTTCCGATGTTAGCGTTTTTTGCACCCCACATGTCCTATCGTTTGACACATATTGATCGTTTGTTCCACATTTTGTTCGAGCGCTCGTATGCCGCCACTCATCCGCGCTGCCCGGCCGCCTCTCACAGTCCTGCACCACCACCCTTTCTCACCTTCGGCCACTACTACAGAATGAGTCATCCGAAATGGTTTCTAACACCTCATCCGCCATGGTGTTGCAACCGTTTCCACTGTAGTGTTTATGATAAATAGAATTAATAGAAACTGGTGTGGAACCATTTTGAATAGGACATTAGGTCATGGTTCCTAGATAGAGACGTTTTGGATAGGGAATTATCAGACACGGTTCCAATATGGAGCCATTTCGGATAATGGCGTTATCGGTCACGGTTCCAGTATGGAGCCATTTCTTATAAGTTCAATATCAAAAATGACTGTACCTAAGAAACATTTCTGATAACCCCCCCCCCCTCCAAGTGAACAATTTTTGGTACTGCGGTTATCTCAATCCCTCTCAATATTAGAAAAAAATTAGAAGATAACCAAAACAATTAGAAGATAATGATAATACATTCATATAGTATATTTACAAATACAAAAGCAGTTCACACGCATACAGAAGCTATATACAGACACAAAGTAGTTCACAAGTTAACACACATTAGCTATATACAAAGGCAAAGGTAGTTCTCCGATTCACTAATTGAACAAAGGATTGCCACCCTACTTCTTAGGATTCTTCACCTCCTTCAAGGAGGATCCATCATCACCATCCTTCCTGTGTTTTACCAGTATCACCAAAAAAGAGCTTACTGGGCCCAAAATATTTGCCCTTGTTCAATAGACAATGATAATTAAACCAAGTCTTGCAATTCACAAATATATCTCCATTTTCATGGACAACAATAGAGAAGTTTCCTTCAGGGATGAAGATTAGAGGACATGGTTCACTAGATAGTAACAGTCAACAGTGGTGGCCCTAACAGCAGCGAAAAATACATACTCAACCTTACCAAAATTGACACCAAGCTAACGGACTGTTGACTCACACATAGGAACAACACCATCCCCTAGGCACCTAAGGTCATTGAACAAACACATAGCTGTTACATGGCAATCAAAGAAAAATTTGAGTTGCTATTTCAGCTTCATCTATGCTGGACATATGTAATGTGATGTAACTAAAACAAAATTGATGAAGGTCCACCAGAACATAAAAAAAAAATCGTTTTACTTAGGATACATACTGCACATATATTGACAAGTAACACTCACATCAAATCTTGAACAATTTTAACATCCAACTGAGGTACAGATAGAAACTTAACTTATCATCTGTGACAAATCTGTATTGGGATTAGATCACCCCATAGACTATGGGACTGAGATCAAAGATAGTGTGTTTGATCATTCCACAAACAAATGGATTGTGGGGTGAACTTATGTAACACCCTAAATTTCAATTTTTGTAATAGTTTAAAATTTTGTTAGAAATTAAATAGGAGTTGCAACGTTTGTTCTATAGAAGAAATTAATTTTTAAATTTAAATTTGACATAGGTTATATATGTTTGATGCATTCATGCTGTCATAGTTGCAATAGGTTTTTTATGTGTGGAAAAAGTTTGCAAAATTCGCTAGAAGTCGCTTGTTTAAAACCCTTTTTGAAAATGGTTCAAAATCTAAATTGAAAAGGGTTTCAAAATTCAAATTTTGCTCCCGGGCCGAATCTCTTTCTCCGGCCCAATCCCCCTCTCTTTCTCCACTACCCCGCATGGGCCGCGCCCCTCCCCACCTTCACCCGTCGCCAGGTGGGCCCCGCCCAGCCCAGCCGGCTCCCCGCCCCGAGCCGCTCCCCACCCGCCTCTCTCTCTCTCTCTCTCTCTATCTCTATCTCTCTCTGTGGGCCCAGCCGGCTCCCCGCCCCGAGCCGCTCCCCACCCGCCTCTCTCTCTCTCTCTCTATCTATCTCTCTCTGTGGGCCCGGGACAAGCCAACAGAGCCGAGCCGCCGCCCGTCGGCTCCCCTTCCTCTTCCTCCCGCCGCCCGAACCCGACCGCCCCAAATCCCGCCACCATTTCAAATCGGCACCACGCCGCACCTTAACTCACCAATCAAAGCGCATGGCCAAGATCCGGCCGTTCCCCTTGAATGGCCCTCCAAATCTTGGAAACCGCCACATTATTTCCAATTAGGGCCACTGGCCAAATCCTTTCAAATTCGCCTGTTCCTCTCTCTCTCAGGTATTTAAGCCTTCTATCTCCTTCTGTGCGAGGTTCCAAACGTTTCCCCCCCCCCCCGCTTACCCCTCTTTTTCACGCACGAATTCATCATCAGTGCCGTGTTCTTCCCCAACTCAAGTGAGTATCTCCCCACTTCAATTTGCCGTAGATGAGCATTTGTTGACCATTCCGATCCTTTTCCCATGTGCTCAAGTGTTCGTGGGTTCGGCTGCACCGCTCCTCGACCTCTCTCCATCACCGGAGCATCGTCCTCACCAACCACGTGCTCCATCGGCCGCTCCTCTCTAACGCTGATCGTCCACCGCCCTTCTCTGCCATCATGAGCCCGTGGTGAGACACCCCATGTTATCCTCTCTCTTATGTGTATTTCCCCATCGAGTTCTGAGGCCGGACGCGTGTTTCCGTGCGAACTCTGGCGAAGCTCCAGCTGTGTGCTGCTGTCAGCTAGCCACCGACCCTGTGCAGTACCGCTGGCCCGAGTTCAAACCCCCCTCCATCACCTCGAGCTGTTCGATCTTGATCTAGCGATCCTGATCGCATACCCCTTCATCACTTCATAACTGGTCCACCGTGGACATGGACCAGCATTTTAGGACATGGCCCATGAGCCCGTGGACATTTTCCATGAGCTTTTCCATTGAAAACTAATCCGGTCGTAAATGGAATTTTCAGTATAAATCAATTCGGTTTATTCTCTAAAAATCAAGTAAAATTTGGAGTTAAGCCTCTGGAACTTCAAAAGCTCAATACTTTTTGCTTGTAGCTCCGATTTAGGCGATTTTTGCACCCAAATGTTCATAGCGACATGTAGAATCTTTTTATAGGGTTTTTTTTTTACCTAGTTTTAGTACTATATGGTGTACTGTTCTTAGAGTTTTTCTTTGTGTGCTTTTTCCAGTGTATCGCTTAGGAGGTGAGCAGTCCGGTAATCTCTAAGTTGAAGCTTGCGAGGATTTTGAGCAACCCTCCACCGAAGGCAAGTGTCCTTAAGCATTTCACCCCTATTTTAGGATTCATGTGTAGATGTTTATCCTTCAAATACATGCTTGTCTAAATTGAAATACTATGTTAGGGTTTACTAGTTTTTGAATGACTATTCCTTGTCACCGTTGTTAAGTCATGATAAAATGGGTAGAATATGCTAGTGTAGTCGTGGTTGGGAAAAATGTTAATATTGACTAATGATTATGCAACAAGAATTGGGAATGGTAATTTTGTAGCAACATGGTATAGGGATCCCAACAGAATGGTTGTTTGATGATGGTACAGGAATGCACGTGTGCCTGTAGTGCACAGTTGGTTGTGGTTGTTCCTGTGTGGGGTCCTAAGGACCGATTCTTGAATATGTAACCAAGTTATTTTTGCACAACTACGAGGCCTATATGGGTACGGTCTAGCCAACTAACTAGCCACACCTCTAATTATGTGGGCACCGTTGGACGGTTAAGTGGCACAAGAGGGGGCTTCTACAGCGATCGAATCATATATTAGCAGTGAAACCTCAGTTGGTGCCTACAGGTTTAGTGGGAGCTTTGTAGAGGCCTTGTAATGAGACCCCGACTCCACACCCCAGAAGTGTGAAGCAACACAGGAATCATGACTCATGGGGAAAGCTATGCAAACTCTGCAGAGTATCAACCTGGTCGATCACCCGTGCTCACGGACAATAGCGAAGTTGGACTTCTTCGGGATTAGATGGGATCAGGGTTTGGTATGGCTATTGGGTAGTCGGGTAATGGAATTACCTTGTGAGTCCTTGTAGTCAGATGGAATCCGATGAGTCACTCCTTTTTGTTATAGTTGACTATTCACCTAGTAACTAGGATGCCTGATGTTGAAGTCATAGTTCATAGTTGCTTAGTGCAGTTAACATGTGTCTATCCTTTCCTTGACTTGAGCACCATAGCATGTTTTCCCTACACTTGCGAAGTATATTTTTGTAGTCACACCCATTGCCCCTTCTTTTGCTTCCCTTTTGCTATTCAGAAGCCGTCAATAAAGCTGCTACCTTCAAAGAGGACGACTTTGATCTGGAGTTGCTGTTCTAGGCTGGAGTGCCCCAGGTCGACGCCTCTGGAAGATGGAAGCCCCGCTGGCGCTGAAGATCTGTTTTGTTCCGCTGTATTTTCTTTTTGACCCTTGGCTCCTTTTGTAATAAGTTTAGTAATGTTATTATTATATTGACACTGTGATGATACCCTGATGATGTAGCACATGTATGGAAATTTGATACTGGCATACATGTGTTGTGCCCGATTTTGTTACTTTAAAACTGGGTGTTACAGAAGTGGTATCAGAGTTATATTGACCGTAGGACGCAGCCTAGATAGAAAGGATGTGCTAAGGACCTATGTTTGTACAAACTAATTTTGTAAATTTGTTTTCCCTTCAATTTTTCCTCTCCTTGTCTATTGCTCTTTACAAAATTGTTGCTAATTTTCTGTCTTTTTCAAAATTTTAGATGGCTCGCTCGAAGATCACTCCATGCAAGCGCGTGTTGGTTCCTGAGGTGGAGATCCCTGCTGGTGTAGTCTGGAGGCACCAACCCCCAGCTGAGATCTACTTCGACTGACAGCTTGCCGGCTACTTCGCCTGCACGCTGTAGTACCTGCTCCAGGGACTTGGCTACCATGATGCTCCACTCTTCAGGGGAGTCAGAGTTCCACTTGGAGGCTGTGGTTACTCTTGGTCAGTGGAGGTGACCATGTTC
This sequence comes from Phragmites australis, assembly GCF_958298935.1. Lineage (NCBI taxonomy): Eukaryota > Viridiplantae > Streptophyta > Magnoliopsida > Poales > Poaceae > Phragmites > Phragmites australis. The sequence continues at coordinate 14,155,145 of NC_084941.1, read as the reverse complement.
GAGAAGCCCTTCGATGACGGTCTTTGCCGAGTTCGCCGAATCCACACTGTCGACACCCTTAGTGCTACATTCGAGGCAGGGATTGAGGATGCTGCTCACCAGGCTCTGGCTGTTCTTTGCAGGGAGAATAGACAGGACCTCCACTACATCCAGTTTGGGAAGTTCCCACAGCGCCCGTTCGGCAGCCTGGAGGTCATCTTCAAGCCCGTCAACAAAGAGCCAGATCTCCATCTGAGAGAGCAGGTCCGCCTCACCGTTGCCCTATACACCGAGCTGGATAGAGCACTCGACAAGCTGGAGGATATGCACTAGTGCCACGCCAAGCACGAGCAGATGATCCACGAGCTGGAGATGCTACTAGAGGACCCCGACCAGCTCCCTCTCCCCGAGGAGCTTCCCCGGGACCTGTGGCTGCACCACCCTGTTCCCCTCCGTGCAAGAAGCTTCATCTAGCAGATGCAACAGGTCCTTCAGGCACATTAGGCGAGGAGTATAGTCGAGCTAGGAGGATGTCCTAGCTGAATAAATCATTTAGTATCGTGCATTCTAGTTGTCTTGTGTCGGTTGTGCTAGTGTGTGCTCGGGCCTAAGTCTGTAGTGTGAACCTTGTTATGAGTTGGATCTTTGCTTGAGTGTTGGTGTAGTGTGGGGGTATCCCCTCTACATTGCATCAGTTAAAACTATAATAATAGTTGGGAATCCTTTCTTTCTATTTCTATATGTTCTTTTCTGTTCTTGTCTTGTTTTTCCACCCTTGCTTTTCTCTTATGCTCCCCCACTCGTACCTTGGCTACTAATAGATGGTGAACAGCTACATCAATGACAACATCAACAACAACGTCAACAAACAATGTCAACGATAATGCCAATAACAACGCTGCCAACCAGCGTAATCTTCCACCCCCGCCACCTCTAATGGATGCCAATCAAGTGATGACCATTCTCCAAGGTTTGGTTAAGGCTATCAATCAGCAACCTCAAGCTCAGCAAGCACCGCCGCAGCAGCCATAGTCCAGGTTCAAGACTTTCTTGAGCACCCAGCCACCATCTTTCTCCAAGGTAGTGAAGCCCATGGAGGCAGATGACTGGCTAAACACCATAGAAGGCAAGCTGCAGATAGCTCAGTGTAATGGAAGGGAGAAAGTTCTCTTTGCATCTCATCATTTGATTGGACCAGCTCAAGAGTGGTGGACGGCTTACACTGCCGCTCATGAGGATCCCCAGGAAATCACTTGGGGCAGAGTTCCTGAATAACTTCCATGCATACCATGTCCCCACCGGTGAAGTGAAGCTGAAGAGGAGGGAGTTCCTCAGTCTGAAGCAAGGACCCATGTCAGTAAGGGAATACCTCACCAAGTTCATCCAGCTCTCTCGCTACGCCCCCAATGACATGGATACTGATGAAAAGAAACAAGATTGCTTTCTGGAGGGTCTCAACGTTGGTTTACATTATGCCCTCTCAGCCAACGAGTACCCCAGTTTCCAGAAACTGGTGGACATAGCATATATCAAGGAGAAGAAATGTCAGAACCTGGGAGAAGAGTGCAAGCGCAGTCTGTAGGGTCAGTCTTCTGGTAGTAACACCCGGCCCCACTTCAACCCTCCTGCCACCGGCCCTATGTTCTGCCATGGAGGACAGAGTCAGCAGCAGAGGCCACTGTAGAAGATGCCGAATCAGGTTACAGGAGCTTACAAGCCACCTGTACAGCAGCAACAATAGCAACAACGACCCAATACTAACAACCAGCCCTAGCAGCAGAACCGCACACGTCAGGGGTCAGGCAACATTGGCCTGTGTTTCAGTTGTAAAAACTTTAGGTGCCTTGCCAACAAGTGTCCCAAGAAGCAGCAGGGCCAAGCACAATCCTAGGGCAACAATCAGCAGTAGTAACCTCGGTAGAATGAGATGCATGGTCACGTTAACCATGTTGCAGTGGTGAATGCCCAGGATGCTCCTGACGTATACTGGGTATGTTTTCTGCCAATTCTCACCCTGCTATAGTATTGTTTGATTCTGGTGCTATGCATTCTTTCATATCATCTCGGTTTGTGAATGCATGTAAATTGCCAAGAGCATTAATGAAAAATCATGTATGCCCTAAAATATGTATATGCATAAGGGGGGTAGACTTTCTTGCCAATCTCATCATTCTGGAGTCCAAGGGAATTGATATCATTCTGGAAAAAGACTAGTTGACCAAGTACTAGGGAGTCATCAGATGTGCCACAAAGTCAATACAGTTGACACACACAGATGGTACTAAGGTGGAATTCCAAGCCACAACGGAGTCAGCTGTCAACGCCAGTTTTAACAAAGCCAATGCAATAGAAGATAGCAGAGTGGTTAGTAAATTCCCTGACGTCTTCCCGGAGGATTTGCTAGGTATGCGACCTGATTGTGAAATTGAGTTTGTCATTGAGTTAGTACATGGAACGGCTCCTATATACAAGAGGCCATATAGAATGGATGCCAATCAGTTGACTAAGCTCAAGGAGAAAATCTAATTGGAGCACTTTTGAATTTGTTAGTCAAGTGTACTCAAGTTTCATAATTCAATTAGAAAAATTAATCATATATTTTCTTAACTTTGCTTACTTTAATGGTCAATTGTAGATTTATAGTAAGAAGAGGAACCGGCTACAACAGAAAAGATTGAATGATTTGGTTTATATTGTTTATAATCGGAAAATGACTAGTAGGTTCTTAAAAGCACCATGAGGAAGGGCAAAAAGCTATGAGCCTTTGATTATAGAAGACTTTGATTGGAAAAGTGGATGAGTTAACCCAACAGTCCAAACTGAAGGATCGTGTGGTTAAGACCTCATATAGGACCAAGTTGATAAAGCAATTGGTACATCTTGTGAGGTTCGAGATTGTTACCTTCCTAGGATCTACACTCGTTGAGCAAGACATACACCAAGAATGGTTGCAGAAGAGGAGGATGAGGAAGAGTAAAAAGACATCATTTTGAATTATAATGATGTAGATGATTTTGGTGAACAAACAATGGATGCTATTGAAGATGACACAAAGAACGTGATAGCATCTAACAATCTTGATGAGTTTGCATTGGATGGTTTTTGAGAGATGAGATATTCGAAACTTTGAGAGATGAGAAAGTTTTATATCTTTTGTGCTACATTTACATTGCTATTTTAATTTCTTAATATCTTAAATTATAACTTTTGAGCTATATTTGCAGTGTCATTTTTCAATATCCTAAACTATGATGTATGTACATTGTCACTACACCACGCATCATAAATGCTATAAAGATGTGAAAGTGGTGAGTCACAGCGTTTCGCCGTTTCACCATAATAACTATGCTTAGAATTGTATGCGTTGTTAGAATATCAAAAATGGTTATTGTTCCGAACTGTCCATGATTACGGTTTCACAGACGGTTCAGTGACGATGGTTAAGAACCATATATGATGATCCCTTGCGAGGTAGAGGGATCACCCTCGCACCCGTGGCCTTCGCCTCTTGGGTAGGCCGGTGGAGGGTACAGGATTGCTCCCGTTTCCATGCGTGCATGGGCAAAGTATGCCTCCCATGATTGCCCCCATTTGAGTATTTGCCAACGACACGCAGGTAAATAGACACAATTGCTACCCCTAATGTCCGTGCATTAGACAGTTAACTGCTATATATTCTGCTCCTTTTGTCCATCACATAGCTAGACAAGTGCTTTCGACGAAGCGCTCACCACATACGTTCCTAGGCTGCAATGTGACCTGCAGCCTGCAGGTACCTTTTGTTTCTAAGAAACAACTGCATCTCTTTTCCTGCAAGCATCAAGTATAATCAAGCACAAAAATCTATGAGACGGTCAAGTTTATACAAATTAAACACGCCAAGTTGCAGCGGTTACAAGCGCAGGCACCAAATACCCTGAATCAATCCATCTTGGGAGTTGATTAAGCAGATATAGTGGGGCTGATAGGCCTCTGACCAAACACCAAGACGGCAGAGGCGAACAATGGTTCCAACTTTGTAATCTGACATTGCAACGAAACCAAAACTCAATCCTTCATCACCTACCCCACACATGATTTCTCCAAGATTCTATCAGATTAATAAACCCCTGGGTCTTGTTTGCACACATATGTCGTACGAACATTGACGCAGATACAACATTGACGCTGGGATACTCCTGTCAGTCCACTAGTAATAAGGCCTGTAATGCAGCGCAAGGTTCTGTGGTTTTGCTGAAACCAGATACAACATTGACGCTGGGATACTCCTGTCAGTCCATGCTCGTCAGAATCATGTTCACTAAATTGCAATTAAACACTTATGGGCAGCCACATTCGATAGTCAAAAGCGGTATGGCACCTAGGTTCGAAGGTGGATTCATAATGTAAATATAATAATTGTGGTTTTTTTTATGGGACGGCTCATATCACTCCCTAAATACTTGCTAGTTTCAGATTCTGTCAGTTCAGGCAGTGATGTAAACATAATTATTTTGAAGAAAATGTATTTTATGCTACTCGTTTAGATATGTCTATTATCATAATCTAGCTTGAATGAATGACAATATCTAAATCTATATTTGTAATGACAATAGTAAGTCTAAAAGAATGTCAAAATACAATCATCTTGAAGCGAATATGTTTTCGCTTTAGTTACCATAATCTTTAATGCTCAAACATAGTCACTCGTTTAGTTGATTAGATGGAGAGAAAGGGAGATGAGTTGAGGGGGCTACGGGCTTAGGAGATGAGCTGGCGGCTCGGGAGACAACGAGTTCAGCGTGACGAGCTCAGTACACAGCGACGGGCTTGGAGACGACGATGTCAGTGATGTGCTCGGAGACGGCGAGGCTGGTGACGGGCTCAAAGGCAGCGAAGGCTTGGGGGGACGAGGGAGGCCATGAGTTGGCTCAGGAGATGGTGAGGTGACTACGGGCTCGGAAACAGCTAGGTGGCAATAGTTACCCATCACTTATGTTAGGATATAAGTGATGGATGAAGAAGTTACTCGTCACTTATGTCTATCACCTCAGCACATGAGAGACGCTCATATGTGACAAGAAACTGTATGATCCGTCACCAATAACATATGTGACAAGAAACTGCGGGATCCGTCACCTATGAGTTTTTTTCACATAGTGGTAGCTACATCGAAGCTAGGCACAAGGGGTAGAGGACGTCGTAGTGGTGACAGTGACCACCGAACCACATTTATTGTCACTACCCCTTGGGAGAGGCTTCTGAAGATTGAAAACGAAGTGTGATATGGGGCATAGCTGAGGGAGACAAGCTCTATTTATAGAAAATTTGTCACTGCCAGTTCGAAATAGAAACTGGTTAGTGATACAAACTGGCAGAGATAAGTTTTATCGTTGCCGACTCGTATTGCCTTAATTATTACTTTGTTGGTGACCTTTTGGACTGACAGTGATAGTTATTATCATAGCCGGTTGGTATTATGAACCAACAATAAAATATTACTACCGGTCCATAGCTAAAACCAGCAGTAATATACCGGTTTGTAAAGGTTCACAGTTAGATCTACCGGTTTAGTTTATGAACTGGGAGTGATATCACCGTCAATTTTTTTCGAACTGGTAGTGAAAGAGGAGCAATAATGATCTTTTCTGTAGTAATGTAGACACTGGCCATTGATTAGACATAGCATGCTGATGCAAACAGCAATATTTGCTTGTCATGTCACTACTCTCTCTAATCAGTCATCTATAAGGTAATGACTAATTTGTTCAACATAGGTTTAGAGGAAATCGAGCCAAATAATCATAAGAAGAAACAAAATGTTTCTTACAAAATACAAGCAAATAGTGTACAGAAAAATTATTTCCCCCTCTTCGAAAATGTTGGTAGCTTGGTAGGGTCTTCTGCACTTAATTGTGCCGTTTTTCGTGTACATTTTTTATGTAGTTGATCCATCAAAACAATGGTATTACGAAAAAAGAATGTACAATTTTCATATTGCTTGAGGTGTGTAATATCCAAGCAATTCTGATGCAAATTAATAGGTAAGAATTCGAAGAAATTATGACCCCAGTAAGGCTGTTTGGAGAAACGCAGGAATTTTTCCCAATCCTGGTGGGAATTTAATGGTTGTCTTCAAATTTCTACAAAATCGTTACTTCTGTGAAATTCTTTTGTTCGAAACGAGAACTTAACATTCATGTTTCTACATCTAGCACATGGGCTAAACATTCTGCACCTGCTATGTTGGCAACATATACAATTCGACAATTAAAAGTGTATTTAGTTAGAGGGATATCTTTAAATAAGATACGTCCATCTAATTGTTTATGTGTTTGGTTAAGGGTAAACTGGATAGGATGGTCATCTAGAGGGAATATTTTTCTTAATGTTGTATGAACTTATCTGCAAAAAATTGCTGAACGAAGCCATCCATGTTCTATATGAGTTTTATCGCTACTGATGTGGCATATTCTGGTTGGTTAGGGTAAATATACTTTTTGTTGTTAGCATAATTTAAATTACATTATCTCATAAACCGTTTATCTGATTTGTGATCCTATTATACTGTTGTATTCATTGCAATTAATTCAACAAAACAATATCTTGCATGATTATATTTTGATAAAAAACTAAATATATGCGAGTGGATCCCACAAAATTTTGGCTAACCACATTCAAATTCCTATCAGTTTAACCAAACATGAAATTAAATCGTTCTATGCATACTACCAAACAAGAAATTAAATTATCTTATCCATACTACTACATAAAAAATCGGATCACCCTATCTAACAAAATATGGATGGACATATTAATTCTATCTAACCTCGCCTTCCGACCAAATACATCCTAAGTGACCGACTCTACTATACAACTAATGTTATACTAGAGCTTCAACGCTAAACATATTCCACATGAAGGGAAAAAAATGAGGGAACTTTATTCCATCTTCCAACCTTAGCATAATTTTATCATGAACAAGAACACAACCCCCCATGTTATATTTGTGCTAGAAAAGCACATACTAGAACTACTGTGCATCAAAATGTGATGTGATCAGGAAAGAGTGGTACAATCAGGCCACACTAGACTCCAGGCGTGTCAGAGCAGCAAAAAATTAGAGAGAGAAGAGAATCATGCTGGAATTGTTTTTGTCCAGCTCCAGCACCTGGAGATCCAACAAAATCGCCAATCCGGGATTCTGCCCCTAGTTTCACCACTTTCCCGGCCAGCACCGGTTTCAGATCTCCACTTGGTGTATCCCAGTTGAGTGTCAGTGAGCATCTGCAATCCAGTGCCCTAATATATTATTTTTTGCTAATATTAATTAGTTTTTTTATTCGTCTGTAGCAGCACGGGGCATTTGTCTTATTCCTCAACTTACACGTCGGGACAGTGGCCGAGAATCGCGTGTTGTCAGTCGGAGAGAATACTTGGACTGTGATGTGTAATTCCTGTCTCCAATCTCATTTAGTGCTTTGTTATTAAGCAATAGTGTCTTTGATCTCATGATTTACATTTCACATTTTATTTACTCGTCGTTTTATATATTTACAACATCACCGATATAAGGTTTTGCCTAATTAACTTTTGCTATTGCTACTCCATTAATTCAGTCCCAAATGGATGTTGTTATAGAAAAAAATGATTTTATTCAGTTTACAAAAAGATTTTTATCTGTGTTTGTGTGGCAAAATACTTTCCACCAACATATTTTCTGTGTTGGGGAGATGGTGTACAATAAGCATGGGTAAACTATATATGTCAAAAAACAAATCTGTAACTTATATTCTCCGAGTGCCTATGTCTAGGACTGTAATTCAGACTGGAAGTAGGAATATAATTAAACTAGTAAAAGTATAAAGCATATGTAAGTGCAAATGGGGACAATTAGTCACACAAGCCAAGACAGCTGGAGATTTTTTCAGCTATTATCATGAAGTTATATTTTTTCGTGAAGTTACCTATAAGTATACGTCATATCGGATACTGGATAACCTTTCACATGACCGATAGTCCAATACAGATTGCTTACAGCAAGCTTCTTGCCTCCTTACAGTTATGTCGAGTTTACCAATAAAAATTAGTTCTAGTGTCATGAATGGTCATTCCTTTGCCAAAAAGGGTAAATGACAAGGAATTTCAGGCAAAATAATTGAAAAGGCTAGGTGCATGCATCTTTCGCTTTCCTCCACTTGTTTGCTGACACGGTTGTTTTTGTTGTTGCTGAAGCTAACATATACAATAAGCTAACACAACAAGCAACAGTATAATCATACGTAACATCAGGTAAGATTGTCCTAATTAGTCTCTTAAACAAAATGAACGTTTCCTAGATCTTGTGACTGCTTTTTATTATTTTTTTGGTAGAAAGTTTCTTGGACCTTTTCTTGGCTTTGGATAAGATGACAACATCATGTAGAGGCGGCACAATTGTTTGCTTAAGCTTGGAACTTCCTGTGGTAAATTGCACCCTCTAGTCCTAGATTTCAAGGGGATCAAGTGTTCAAGGGGACCTTCAAAGTGACCCGACTTCTTTAAGCCAATTATAAAGTTTTTTGATATAAATGTTGGGCTATTATGTTCATCTCAACATGAACATATATCCAATGACCCATATATATACCCCAAAATATTATATGCGTACTTAATTCTTTTACTAACCGTTTATAAACAGTAAAGATGGGTATTGAGCGATCAGTAGATCCACTCTAGTTACTAGTTAGTTAATCAAATTGAATTAAAATGGATCTACGAATACACATAGATCACTCAACATCCATCTCTAACAAACAGCTATTGTTTGAACATATAAACTGGACTCAGAATTTACTGCTCGGTGACTAACATAAATGCCGTTAATTAATTTGACCTCTCCTGATCCAGTCGTAAAAGGTCCATAAATATCTTTCTTAGAACCTATTCTCGAATCTACTCTAGAACCAACCGATGGCTAGTCCAAACGACACCCAAATCCTCCTAACAATCATTCATGCCTCGACTACCCTAATCAAATGTTATTTTCTTCTCCGATATTTGGTCCTGGGTATATAGTCTCTTAAGGAATAAGGTTGATAGACAATTGGCCATTAGCAAAAATAAAATAGAAAGAAAGAAATGCTCCCAAGTTCTTAGACAAGTATTGGTATGTCTGTGGGCAAATATATATCCGGTAAAAATGTGACAATGGTCAAAATGTGTGACAACTGAACGAGGAAGCTTTTAGAAGCTTCTTAAAAAAATGCCAATGTGGGGAGAGATATATTCAATAACTCTTCAAAATTTAAAGATCAAACTCAATCAATTTCCGAGATGTTAAATTACATGTACCTCATCTCATTGAATTTTGGGAAACTCTTCCTAAAGTAATGAGCTAAAGTTGGGTATTTGAACATGTATACCACCTAGCTAGATATGATTGCAGCGTATAGAAATGAGCTAAAACCGGGGCATGCCTGTGAACCTAGGAAAAAAGATGCAGTTTTTTGCCCTTAAGGGCACATGCTCTCGTGTGCAGACAAAAAACTGTATCTAATGGCTGTGCACATGAGCGCATAAGCCCTGAAGTATTTTATTTTCCTTGGGGAAAAACACTAGACATCACGTCAAACAAGGGAAGCCATATAGTAGGCCTGTGAAAGACACGCTATTCAGTGAAAGATCACATGAGCTCCAATGCTACCTTCCTGTTAGTGCCGAAAGCAACAAGATGCTGGCTTTTGTGGCCAGGGAAGATAGTAATGGATATTGGGTGAAATGTGTTAGACTTAACCGATCCTTAGTATAACATGATAGCTAGCTTTAGACATGAACTCCTAAAGATAAATGTATAATTAGGTGACATACCCTGTTGTAGATGCCCCTTTAGGCCGCGAAGACCTCTGCCTGCTTGATGCAGGTGTGCATGTCGATGTTGATGTATATGTTCGGTGACTCGGTGTTGTTGGGTGATCGCTGGCACAGATGGCCAGCGGTGGGCATTGGTCTTCAACTCATTGCCGCATCTCCCCAATCAGTAGGGGTAAGGGTATTTTGGCCTCCCGACCATTAGTTACGCTCAAAAAAAAATGTTTGGACGTTGGGACCCTCTCTCTTATAGGTGCGGCATGAGTTGGGACCAAGCCAATAGTTGGGATCGTGCCCACTGATCACGGGCAACAGTTAGGGTGGGCATAATGCTCTAAAAACTCTGTCAACTGTGGTTAGCTGAGATCACACCAACATTCTCCCACTTGATCGAAAGGCTAACAACATAAACTCCACTCTCAACAGAACAACACACCAAGATACTGCATTGTAGGAGTTAATAAGACACCACTAAAATCTCAGCATCTATAGTGTACTACTCCATCTCGATAGGATAGTCACTTATACTTATTTGGGAGATGGCTTATACACTTATGGACCTTTTGTGCAGTTTGTTTTCATTTTTCATCATATGCACATTGAAAGGGTGAAAACAAACTTTGTAGTTCTAGAATCAACAATTTGAGATCTCAATTTTTCCCTGTACTATAGGCTTCCATTATTCTTATGCCGGCAACATTTTAAGCCCTTTAGTTAGGAAATCAATAAGCTTGAATATAATACTTAATACTTATAGGCTGAATCATCAAAGCATTAAACTTAATTCTTATAGGTTGAACATCAATAATTTGATTATGGATCCATCTTTCACAATGTCATGTGTTTGGCAGCACACTTGACATGTTGTTACTCGAAGCAAAATTGCACTATTGCAAAATAAATTCTGGGATAGAATGTTAAGCCAAAAGAAAATCTTTCTGATTCTTAAACCACAATAGCCTATTGTGGATTTTTTATTATCTAATAGCCTTATAACATGTCACAAGTCAGCTTGTATCATTAATGATACCTTAAAAGATTGGTTAGAGCCATTCCACAATATGGCTCCTCCTGCAAGGGTGAAAATTTGACTTGATGTGGATTTCTTAATATCAACACACCTGGCACAATTTACGTCTGAATAACACACAACTTTATGATTATGAGACTTCTCATATGTGAGCATGTAATCATTAGCGCCCTGCGTATAACACAGAGTTGTCTTTAGTGGTTTTCCAGTGGTCCAGTCCTGGATCAATATCTGCCAAGTTTCCCGGTTACATCAATTAATGAGGGCACATATTAATCTTAAGTATACATAATATTCATGATAGCGATATTGTAAGAAAAACTTTTATTGCCCTTAATAATCGAAGTAAACTCCCTTAATATTAGACCTATCTTAGTGAATCTTAATAGTCAAAACATGAGAGGCATCACCAAGACAATCTTAATACCCAGAAGAAAAAGGAATCTTCGGATCTTAAACATTAATGTCCCTATTGTTGATAGTCAACAAGACATCATCTATATGAACAGCTAAGAGGTTAAACTTGCTTCCATTGATCTTAATTTAGTCTTAAGGTTAAAACTTAAGGTATCTATATATGAGGCTCACATTATTCATAAACTCCAGAATCAACTGAAGAAAAAACATTTAGAGATGAAGGGTTTAGGGTCTTTCGGACTTTCGGTATTAGAACATAACCCCGATTGTCCTCAAGTATAGTTTACCCTACCTTAGAGCTCCCACTAGAATCGACAGCTCTACGAACCAGTGGTATGGCATAGAAAAAATAATAGTAGGAAGTTTGACAATCCCATTAGGAATGTAACTTATTTCTGGGATACCAACTAAATGTATGTGCGATTATCTTTAATCCTTCCATATATTTAATAGAGTAAGAAATGTGTTCATGGGATTTATATCTCACATAATGAAATATTTCCTTTCTAAATGAGACGTTTCATTCTCCCCCTCAAAATGTGGCACAAGCATCAATGCCACAATTTTGATGAACTCTAAGTGAAGTCAATAGAGTTGGCAACATGCTTAATGCTCCCCAAATAATTCATAAGATTGTAACATTGAGAAACACAAGAAAATTACTTCTCATAATGGGGACATAAATTTCATCATTAGGATGGAGGGTTAAAGCATAATTTAGTAATGATGGAAAACTTTATACAGCTTCGAACATTAGCCTCCTATCCCTTCTCTAAGACTTCACTTTAAAACATTTTATATTTCTGAGGTAATGTTGGTAACATAAATGTAGTCTTTTATCTTAGTATATCACCAACTTTCCTTATGAATGCACTAATTCAGGGCACAATCATATTCACTTCTCATTATTTGTTGTTGTCGTAGAAAAGAATGACATAATGAAGTGAATTAGAAAATGCTCCAATAATTCTTTAAGTCCGAGCTCATTATTCTTTGAGCACTGTTATGATCAATATACTAGCAAGAACTTTTGACGAACTTTATAATGCTTTTCCTCATTGCCAGATAATTATAATTTAACCGGAGGATTACTCCCCCAGATACTAAATTTTATGATCATAAGGTACATTTGCTTAAGTTGCTCCCACTAGTCATCAGAATATTGAATTTCATCAATCTCTAAATTATTAGATGCTTCTCTAATGGGAGGCAATCATTATCATTATATTTGTGTGCATAAACAATATACATAACCTCAAGAATAATATACTAAAAAATTACTCAATTCCTTATTAGGGTACTTGAAACAACCAAAGAACTTATGGCTAAATTGATAATAGGGACATATCACTGATCATTGCTTTAATATCAACAAAAGCTGTGAATAAATTGTCTGTCATGAAATTAACCCTACGCTGGTTAGATTAATAACACGTTGATGACAAAAATTAATAATTCTAATTTGCTTCACCGTTGGGTAGAAACGAAGAAGAAACTAACTTGAGGAAAGAATCAGCAGTCCAGCTTCGCATCACCTTTTGGTAGAAAATGAAGAATCATTGGATTCACTAATGGAGATGGCAAATAGTCACAAACAACGTTGGTCAGTATGTAACCATGAGCCATAAGACACAATCCTTAAATCAATACAAAATCTCTAACCAAAACTTCTCGATGGTTCCATTTTGATTAGGAAACTATGGGAATGATACATGATTACAATCAACATTGGTCAGAATGTAATTGTGTGCCATAACATAATCCCCAAACATCATCAGATCTCTAATTAAGACTTCTCATTGGTTCTATCTTAATCAGAGACAATTTAATTATTACACAGTCATGATCACGTAAATGCTTGAGACAAGATGACTCAATAACTTATTTAATTTAAGAATTAATTAAATGACACATGACCATAATGACCTTGGTTAGTATATAGCCATGAGCCATAAGATTACTCATAACCACATTAAGTCTCAAAGCAAAATACATAAATTAGAGGCAAGCTTAATTATGTGATCAAAAATTGATGTGCATTAAACATTACTTAATTGCAGAAGCATAAACATTAAACAATATCATAATAAATGCTAAATTGAAAACAATGGGAAAAACTTAAGCTCATAATTTTAGGGCAATATTAAAACATCAGAAAATACTTGATAACATAAAATGACAACATAAAATATCTAACAACATAAGTGATCCTATCTTAGCTTATCCCCAGAATGCACTTAAAACATTATTTGTGGCTCAGCTGAGAAATATCCAAAAAGTCAGCTTAAATCTTATGCCCAAAAATGGGCCCATTAAATATGCATGGCCTAGGGATATAAATATTTCATTAGTGGGCAATAAATTTTGACAATTCATGATTATAAACAACTTTGGTTGGAATACAACCATGAAAAATCAATATTAAGTATATTAATCCCCAAAACTTAGTTATAGTCCCAAATCAAAATTTCTCGTTGGTTCCATTTTGATTTGAGACAAACTTAATCACAATAGGCCAGAAATTGTCACTTAAAGTAAACCAGCATTAACTAAGTTTGTGCATGCCTGAATATCATAAGTAATTGCATCATATTGGGCAATAGATATTATTAAGTCAGTGCACAAATATAGCGAAAAAAGAGATAGACATAAAAAAATGCACTGAAATAATAATAAGAGATAATCTGCCCATACAACCCAACAGTCCGTTAGCCTCTTATTATGCATGTGGCCCAAAAGAAAAAATCAGCCCAATTGGTCATAAAACATTGTGCACACAATAGCTAAAAACGCACGGTGGCCCAGAACCACACACCAGTCCATTTAGTCGCGCATGCCGGCCCAGCCGATAATGTAGCACAGCAGCTCACAGGCGCACCAGCCCGTTCATCCTTGTCTTCACTCGCTGGCCTGAAACACCGAACCAAAAGTGATCTTAGCCGTCCATTAGAATCCGATGGCACGCCGTCATTTTCACTCGGAACAAAATGACGACGAGCACCAGGCCTCAAACCCTAGCCTCATTTCTCCTCCTCCCTCCCAAAAAAACAGGCCCCACGAGAGAGAGCAACCACCAGCGGCCAAGTGGTGGAACGGCTGGGTGGCGCCACCGTAGGTCTGTTCGTAGGCCCGTCCGTCGAGTGGCCCTGCAGTGGCGCCCAAACGGATGGCACATGTGTGGCGAAGGAGAGGTCGTTGCACACCGAGGAGGACCATGGCACGCGCACGAAAAAGAGGGGACGCTGCTGGAGAGACGACATGGTGGCTTCGGTGACCATAACAAAACCGATGGAAAAACTATAAGTGATCCCCATTCTTTGATTCTAGGGTTTGCAATTTTGGGGATTTTGGTTTGTGGAGCTCGGTAAGGGTTTCGGTTTTGCAGGGGATTGGGGAATTTCTTAGGATCTGCATAAGTGTTGCTTGATTTCCCCAATATCCCTCCTTCTACTTGTTGTCCGAGAGCAAAAGTCCCCAGCCATAACCCTAAATTATCCCATTCGAGTCCAAGGAACATTAACCATGATCAAAACCAAAACAATTATCATTAGGCCGAAGCAAATAGCATCCAACAATTAGCAATAATCCGAGAGATAAACACATGAAGATATGCTATGGAGGCTAAACATCATTAACCGGGTGCAATTTTGGCTAAAATATGAGCTAATCATCATTAACAGAGGCATAATTAACATCAAACTTGACTAATTTGAGGCATAATTAAGGCTAAATCAGGATCTTAGGGTTCATGCATTAGGCTAGGCAGCTCTGATTACCAAATGTTAGACTTAATCGATCCTTAGTACAACATGATAGCTAGCCTTAGACATGAACTCCTAAAGATCAATGCATAATTAGGTGAGATACCCTGTTGTAGATGCCCCTTTAGGCCACGAAGACCTCCGCCTGCTTGATGTAGGCGTGCATGTCAATGTTGATGTAGATGTTCGGTGTCTTGGTGTTGTCGGGTGATTGCCGGCACAGATGGCCGGCAGTGGGCATTGGCCTTCAACTCACTGCCGCATCTCCCCGATCAGTAGGGGTAAGGGTATTTTGGCCTCCCGACCATTAGTTTCGCTCAAAAAACAAAAGTTAGATGGCCATAGTGTAGATCTGGAGGAACTCAGGGATTAGTATTGTTGGCGGAAAGGCCCAAGCAAAGCCCAGGAAATAGAACAACCCATGTAAAGGCCCAAGGGCCTCTATGTAATATTTGTACCCTACCAAGGGTTGGAGAGAAAGTTTCACCTCTCCTCCTCACCTATATAAAGGACCCAAGAGGTCAAGAGGGCTCTGATTTTTCCTATATCCACTCCTCTCTCTCTCTCTGCTTGGATTGAACCCTTCAATACTATTCACGGAAATAGTTCCAATAGTTGGTGCCATCCATGGGGATCGGTTCTAAGGAGTGAGGAGGTGTTCGTATCAGACATGTTTCGTACGGAGGTCTTCGTACAAGATGCACCCCTTCTTATAGAGAAGGCCTTCATACAAAAGGCACCCTTCATACAAGAGACACCCTTCGTATAGAGGAGGCCTTCGTACAAGAGGCACCCTTCATCAAAAGGGGACCTTCGTACAAGAAGTACCCTTTGGATTAGACATGGCCTTCATACAAGCAGGGCCTTCGTACAGGCATGACCTTCATACAGGTAGGGCCTTCGTATAGGTAGGGTCTTCGCACTAGCAAGACCTTCGTACCAGCTGGGCTATTGCCCGGGAGGAAACATTTGTTAGGCTTTCATCAAAAAATAACCCTTCATTAGGCCTTTGTCGAAAAACAAGCATGCCTTCGTACCAACAGGCCTTCGAACAAGCAAGCCTTTGTACCAGCAGGGTCTTCATACAAGAATACCCTTCATACAAGAGTCACCCTTTGTACAGGGGGTACCCTTCGTCAAGGGGACACCCTTCGTCCAAGAGGCAATCTGCAGCAGATAAGTCCACGCTATAGTTGCTCCTTTTTGTATAAATTCTACCTCGCTTACTATTCTCACTAGAATTTTTCCCGTAACGGGAAGGTTTGCTGGCTTTGTCAAAGAGAAGACTCTTTGTTCTGGAACACCCTTTGTACAGGATGCAGCCTTCGTTGAACTCCTTCGTGCACAAAGAAATTTGAAGTAGATGTAGACAACGTGCTTCATCCCCGCGCATGAGCCTTCATCGCGCTTCGTCACCACAGTGGGTCTAACGCATAGGCCTTCTGACATTAGGCCTCCGTCAGCCTTCGCTGGCCGCACCTTTGCCTCGTGTAGGACCACGAGCACTTTTGCGCGCTAAGCCTTCACGTTGAGCACCTTCGCAAGCAAGATCGCGGGCACATTACACTGGGCCTTTGCGTCGAGCACTCACTTGCAGGGATGTGCCTCCACCTCATGATGGTCCTTCACGCATAAGGCAACGACCTCGCCTTTGACATTCAGCCCCTATCAATCGCTGCGGCCTTTGACGTTCACTCCAAAGACCCCTTCGTAGGCCTTCTTCCATTGGCAGAACTTCGCTAGCCTTTAACGTTCAGCCCGAAGTTGTAGCTCTTCATGGGATATGGTGAATCACAAACAGGAGTGAACGTTCGGCCTGAAGAACCCTTCGTAGGCCCTCCTGGCTTTGCTAGTAGCTGGCTCCACCAAGCTGTTGCTTCGCAAGGCCAGGGGGAAAATTTTTTGCAGAGCCCCACATTCACTTTCCCGTGGACAACACATGAGAACACTCAGTGTCAGCCTACTCACATGCTCTAGAGGAAGATATTTTAATTATATGTATGACTCGCTTCACACCTATCTGCGAAGCATACACTCTACAGGCTGTTTTAGCTAATATTTGTAGCTGAGCACCTTTGTGTGCGCGCTGGAGGAGCATCGCAGCAAGGCAGCCATGACATGCCAAGAGAGGAATGCTTTTGGCTGGTGAAGGCCTAGCTGGGCGTGCAGATATCCAATTCTGGTGAAGCTAGTGGACTTTGGGAGGCAGAAGAGTTCCATTATAGTGACGGTGGGTCTTCGCTCAGTGGGCCTTCGCTGCATCCTCGCCGTTCGAGTCGGGCCTTAGCTTTGGCCTCTTCGCTCAGTGGGCCTTCGCTGCATCCTCGCCGTTCGAGTCGGGCCTTAGCTTTGGCCTCTTCGCGTAGCCTAGGCTCTTGCTCCATAGGTTCGATGGGCCTTTGCTGCAACCTCTTCGTGGGCCTTCACTGTGGCCCTCAGCGCGAGTCGGGACTTCGCTCGGTGCAGGCCTTTCTCAAGAGGTAAGTAGGCTTTTTGGGCTCTATAAAGCCGAATAATTGTGAATGTCATACCAGAAGATGCTTGCGTACACAAAACAATTTTTTAATACACTCATAACGCATTTAGGCTTTGTGACATTTACTCTGTATGCCCATTATCTTCATGAGAAATGGTTCGCATACAAACACCATATATGCCACCGAAGCACTTCTTCTTATACACATGCATATCATTCATGCATTGAAGCATTAAGTTTTGGTGGGCATGCATTTTTTGGGCATTGCATTCGCATAACGAAGTGTATCTTCGCTCGCGTACCCGCCTATCAATCTACTCGCTTCGCTTACTAATTGTGTTGGAAACTCATTTTTGTATTCGGGCGTTTTAATATCACACATTAATTTAATTCTTTGCCGAAGTGTTTGTTCTTCACATGTCTGCATTAAATATGCATCGAACTATTTACCCTTCGCTTGCATGTCGAAGCATTTATTTTTTGAGCGCACCTTGCATTTGCATCGAAGCACATAATATTTGCATGAATACCGAAGTATTCACCTTCTATGTGTTTGCATAGTATAAACGAGCCAAAGTATTTATTCTTACCCTTCACAAGTATATATAGGTTTTTATGCTCCGCTTGAGGGGCTATTTTTTTATCCAATGTAGGTTTTTACCCTTGCGCATGACATATCTCATTTTTACATGGCAAAGTGTTTTACTCTTCGCATCCTCACATCACATGTGCTCGTTTTGCATGAGTGCCAAAGCATTTACTCTTCCGAATACATGTCCTAACCCTTCCCTCGAGGGACTTTATTCATGGTTTGCAGGTTTTAGCCCTTCGTATAGGGTTCTTACCCTTCGCTTGAGAGTTTTCATTCATTGGTGTGACGAAGCATCCATCCTTCATATATGTTTTATTTTTCATATGGCGAAAAATAAGCTTCATACATAGTGTTTATGTGCTAAAGTGTTTATTCTTTGTGCATTTGCATGAATGCATACTTCGCGCATATATACCCTTCAAATGAGTGTGTATCTGCATTACACACTTGCGATGAAGCGCATACTTTTCATATATCTACATAGCGTCATCACTCGGGAATGCATACGCCTTGCATGTTTTGCATTGCATAGGTGCATCGAGATATTTATTCTTCGTATATGTTTACTTTTTAGAACACTCACATATGTATCAAAGCATTTATCCTTCGCACAATTGCCAAAGTACTGATTTTCTTTACGCTTGCATTATTTATTTGCATCGAAGCACATCCTCTACAAATGCAGGAATCTCACCCTTCGTACAGGGGATTATCCATTCTATTCAATATTCACCTTTCCTCCGTATGTCGAAGCACTTGTTTTTCGCAAATGTAGGTTCTTACCTTCGCTCGAGGGAACAATTATTCCTTATACATAGGTTTTATTGCTCACATATAGGATTTTTAATTTTCACAGGACGGGAGCTTATCCCTCATATATCGAAGGTTTTATCCTTCGCTGCTACATTTATCATTATCCTAAAGAATTTATTCTTCAATTGTACTTTTCATGTATTTATTTAACAAATGCATAAAAGACACGGGCTAAGAGTGACTGTCTTGCACCAAAGGCAAAAGAGACATTCGGGAACTGAAAGCTAAAGTGTTGTTTGACGTTAGACCAAAGGCAGCGCATCTCTTGACTTGAAATAAAAGACGAGGATAAGAGTGCCTGCTCCCGCACCGAAGGCAAAAGAGACCTTTGGGAACTAAAAGCCGAATACTGCTTGACCTTAGAACAAAGGCAGTGCACCTCTCAACTTAAAATAAAAGTTTGGGGCTAAGAGTACCTGCCCCCGCACCGAAGGCAAACAAGACCTTTGGATTACATCAATGCATTTAAGTATTTATTCTTCATGTGCACACATCTAACATACATAGATTATAATGTGTTTTTCATTTCCAAAAAGAATGTGAAGAACCCATGGTCCTATAGGACAGGAAGTCGAAGTGTCGCTACTCCTTAGGTAAAGGTAGTGCACCAATCGACTTAAAAGGTGGACAAGGGCCCATCGAGAGGACCGAGGTGCCACTCAGCTTCAAGTAAAAGCAACACTCCACTTGGACCTTAGACAGTAAGTCTTGAAGACATGGCCCTATGCGCTCCGTGGAGCCGAAGGACCCTTCGTACACAGGGCATTGTAGACCACCTTTGTCAACAGTGGCTACTACTTTGACTATGTTGACCCCTTCGACATCGACTCATCGTTACCTTCGGCATCAGCATCAACTTAGATAGAGTCACCCTCACCTTTGGCTTCAACAACATCGATGAGACTTCAGATGGAGTCCTTAATGGCTTCTCCCCTGTCTACTTCGATTAGGGTTGTCTTCGTCCACGTCGACTTCTTCGTTGACTAGAGGAGCTTCGACCGACGACTTCGGCTGCGATGACTACGCCTCCATCGACTCCAACTATGTCGACCAGGGGGGCATTGGCTGACGACTTCATCCATGATGATTACGCCTCCATTGACTCCGACCATGTCGACTAGGGGGCTTTGGTTGATGACTTTAGCCATGATGACTAGGCTTATATCGACTCCAACTGCGTCGACCAGGGGGGTTCTGACCGACGACTTCGGCCACGATGACTACTCCTCCGTCGACTCTGACCACATCGACTAGGGGGCTTCAGCCGATGACTTCAGCCATGAGGACTACACCTCCATTGACTTCGACCACGTCGACTAGGGGGGCTTCTGCCGATGACTTCGGCCACAACGACTACGCCTCAGTCGACTCCCACCACATCGACCAGGGGGCTTCGATCGATGATTTCAGCTGCAATGACTACGCCTCCGTCGACTCCAACTACATCAACCAAGGGGGCTTCGACTGACAACTTCGACCACAATGACTATGCCTCTGTCGATTCCGACCATGTCTACCAGGGGGGCTTTGGTCGATGACTTCAGCCATGATGACTATGCCTCTGTCGACTCCAACTACGTCAACTTGGGGGTCTTCGGCCGACGACTTCGGCCATGACGACTACGCCTTCATCAACTTCGACTAAGTCAACCAGAGGTGCTTCGGCCCCGACGACTTCAGCTCTATCAACTACAACTACGCTAGCCAGAGGTTGTGGTCATGATGACTTCGTCTCTGTCGGCTTAGACTATGTTGGCAAGAGGGGCAATAGCAGCGACGCCTTCGCATTAATTAACTACAACTACATCGATCAAAGGGGCTTCGACCGTGATGACTTCACCCATGCCGACTTTGTGGCATCCTTCACCACTCACGAACATCGATGAAGAGGGGTTTTGG
Source organism: Phragmites australis (assembly GCF_958298935.1). Lineage (NCBI taxonomy): Eukaryota > Viridiplantae > Streptophyta > Magnoliopsida > Poales > Poaceae > Phragmites > Phragmites australis. The sequence goes on along the minus strand of NC_084941.1, from coordinate 14,134,350 downwards.
GGGTACCTGGGTTAAAATCCCATCCCGGGTCCCAAGAGTTTGGCCGACGCACATGAGTGGAGACACGAGGACACCATGGACTTTGGTGAGTCGTGGCAACAGCCTTCTAACTTGGCTATATTGACTACATTGATGCTGTGCTCGCGGAAGCCTCGGTGTCAACCTTCGCCAAGCACTTCACCGAAGACCCCTTCACTAGAACCTCCTTCGCCGACTAGGACGAAGAAGAACCTTCAGCTTTTGCTGCGGAGGAGCACCTCCCGAAGCCCTACTAAGCAGCCTTCACTGAGCAAGACAAAATTTAGCTATGAGAATTTAGTTCTAGCAACGATGTAAAGAACATGTGCATGTACACACTCTTTTCTCCATACCCTTTTTTCCCACTGGATTTTTTGGATGGAGTTTTTAACGAGGAGTACTGTAACACCCAAAACTTCAAAATTTGCAATAATTTAAAATTTTGCTAGAAATTAAATAGGTGGATTTCATTTTAGCTCTATAGGAAATTAATTTCTAAATTTAATTTGGAATAGGTTGAATGTTTGTCGCATTCATGCCGTTGTAGTTGCAATAAGGTTTTATTGTGTGGAAAATTTTGCTAAAATTCGCTAGAGTTCGCTCGTTTAAAATCCCTTTTGAAAATAGTTTGAAATCTAAAAAAAAAGAAAAAGATTTCTAAATAGAAAATCCTTCTTGAGCCGTCTTCCCCGCGCTGGCCCAACCCGCCTCCTTCCCCTCCCTCTTCCCTCCCGTCGTGGGCCGCGCCCCTCTCTTCCCCGCGCTGGCCCGCAGGCCGAGCCGGCCTGCCACGCCCACCGAGCCGCCTCACCTCCGCCCGCCTTGCCGCCAAGTGGGCCCAGTTCCAAGCCGAGCCGCCCGCCCGCCCGAGCTGCCGAGCCGTCGGCTCGCCTCCTTCTTCATCCCGCCACCGGACGCCGACGCCCCCAATCACCGCGGCCGTTTCAAATCGAAGCCTCCCCGTGCCTTAACTCTCCAATCAAACCACACCACTATGATTGCCACCCCCTATTCCCTCCATTTGAGCCGTTTCCCCCTTGAATTCCCACTCTTTTGCATGGAAACCGAAGCTTTTATTTCATTTGGGCCGTCGGCCGAATCTCCTCAAATCTGGCCGTTCCACTCCTCCTCTCGGGTATATAAGGGCTCCATCAGCATCCTTGCTCGGTTCCGCACCCGAATACCCCGTTTCCCCTCTCTCTTGTGCACGGATTCGAGCCGCCACCGTCACCACCATTGCCGCCGGTAAGGAACTCAGCCGCCGCTCTATTTCTCCTCAACCGAACCTCGATTGAGCTCGTTCTTCGCTCTATTGGTGCCGCCGGACCTCTAGGAGCTCACTCCGGCGCTTCTTGGAGCTTCTTCCGCCGTCGGACGCCGTCCCCGCCAAGACTGAACTCCTCCGCCCACCGTTCTCTGTTGCCGGCCACCTCCGGACCTCTTCCGCTGCCGACAAGCCCACTGTGAGTCTCCCCACGAGCTCCTCGTTATTTTGTGCCAAGTCCCGACTTGATCCGTGGCCGGATGCGCCTTTTGCGCATCGTCGGCGAGCCCGCCGCCGTCCCCGTCATCGCCGGCCGCCGCTCCCGCCGTTGAAAACCGCCGGCGCCACCTCTTTTGATTTCCGGCTGCCGGATCCCGGTTCATCGGCCTGGATTAGACTGGCCAATATTATACCCCTTCGGTCCACCATGGACCGGTGGACTGATGCTCTTTCAGTGGTCCACAAGCCCCGTAGACCAATTCCATGTCTTTTCCAATTGAGAAATAATTCAGTATTTGTTTTATTGCATCATAATCCAATTTTCAGTATAAAAATAATTCGGTTTATTCTCTGGAAAACATGTAAAATTTGCAGAAAAGCCCCTACATCTTCAAAAGCTTATAACTTTTTGCTCGTAGCTCCGATTTAGGCGATTTTCGCGTCAAAATGTTCGTAGCGTCGTGTAGAATCTTTTTGTAGAGTTTTTGAAAAGTTTCAGTACTGTTTGGTGTACTGTTCTTAGATTTTTGTTTTGTGTGTGCTTTTCCGGTCCGTCGTTTAGGAGCTGAGCAGTTCGGCAACCTCCAAGACCAAGTTTTTGAGGATTTTGAGCAGCAACCTGGTGAAGGCAAGTGCCCTTGAGCATTTCTATCCAGTTTTAGGATTTGCAGGTGTAGTTTTTATCCTTCAATATGCATGATGTCCAAAATGATATCCTATGCTAGGGTTTACTAGTTTTGACTTGATATTTTCCTTGTCGCCGTTGATGTATCATGTTAAGAAGATGGGTAGATCATGCTAGCGCTGTCTGGGTGGGGAAAAATGGTTAATATTGATTAATGAACTATGTAACACTGTCCGGGTGGAAAAATGGTAATTCTTTTTGTAGCAACATGGTATAGGTCTTCCCCAACAGAATGGATGGATTGTGGTGGTGCCTATGGCAAGTTTGTGTATGTATCTGTATGGGGTCCTAAGGACCGGTTCTTGGACATGTAACCAAGTTATATCCGTACAACCACGAGGCCTATATGGGTACGGCCTGGCCAAATAATTAGCGACCACCGATTCTGTGGGCATCATTGGACGAGTATGTGGCACAAGAGGGGGCTTCTGCAGTGACTCGGTCGACTGTTAGCGGTGAAACCTTAGTGGGTGCCTACAAATCGGCGGGAGCTTTGTAAAGGCCTTGTAGTGAGACCCCGACTCCTTACCCCGGAAGTATGGAGTAACAAGGGAATCACGACTCGTGGATCTGTGCAAACTCTGCAGAGTATCAAACTGGTCGATCAGCCGTGCTCACGGTCAAGAGCGAGCTTGAACTTCTTCAAGATTAGTTGGATCTGGGTTTTGGTATGGTTGGTCGGGTAGCCATGTAATGGGATTATCTGATGAGCTTTGGGTAACCGGATATGGGATATCCGGTGAGTCAAATACTTTGGTTGTAGCAAGTGTCTTCACACTTAGTAAACAGGATGCCTGTTGTTGGAGGTATAGGTTAAGTCATAGTTTTAGTTGCTTAGTGCTAATAACCCCTGTCAAGCCTTTTCTTGTCTCAAGCCTCATACCATACTTTCCCCTGCACTTGCGGAGTACAACCTTTTGTACTCACCCTTGTTATTCTCCACCCTGCATTCTTTCGCCAATCAGAAGTTGTCTTTGAAGTTGGTGCCTTCGACAACGACGACTTCGATCCCGAGCTACTGTTCTAGGCTGTGGAGCCCCCGGTCGACGTCTTCGCCTGTGGAAACTGGAGCCGCTGGCGCTGAAGACCCCTCTTGTCTCCCGCTGTGTTTTCTTTTAGACCCTCGGGTCATTTTGTATTAAGGTTAAGTACAATGTAATATTTTGCACTGTGATGATAACACTAATGATGTAAGCGCATGTATGGAAGTTGTTCCTGGCATACATGTGTTGTGCCTGGTTTTATCTGCTTTAAAAATCGGGTGTTACAAGTACATGTCGATGGCAAACATGGGCCCTTTCCTAGCTGTAGTTGTTCACCCTACTGTCCCACCAGAGCTTACAACTGAGGGTTACTGTTGGGGAAAAGACCAAGGCAAAGCCCAGGTAATAGAACAGCCATATAAAAGCCCAAGGGCCTCTATGTAATATTTGTACCCCACCAAGAGTTGAAGAAGAAGTTTCACCTCTCTCTCCCTCACTATATAAAGGACCCAGGAGATCAAGAGGGGCTGATTTTTCCCACATCCACTCCTCTCTCTCTCTGCCCGGATTGAACCATTTGGTACTATTCATAGAAATAGTTCCAATACGTATTCTTGTTGTACTTCTCGATCGACCCAGGATGGAATCGAGTTGGCTAGTTCAACCTCCATAGAATTGGAGAGAAATCCTGGTATCCATTGATAGTGCCCTCATCGGTCTGGGTAGGCGTAGGTGTTCCACCTAGCATGGTTTGAGATCAATCGTGGCTTCTAGTTGAATGGCACTGGGATGACCTCCGATTAGACCACTTAGGAGAAGTAAATGGTTCCTGGGGGGTCTTTGAACATCTCTACTGCTTGATGACTTCATGCAGATAAATTATGGGGTCATTCTTGATCAGCGAAAGTTCTATGGTGGCTAGGCACTTGGTTGTCTTCTCGGACTATCTTGTTTTGGGGATTACATCTTTTTGAATCTGAGTCATCATGGGAAGGATCAACACGGGACTTTCCCGATAAGAGCTACTCGCGGCTGCAGCTAGATTAGAGTTCTCGGCCTGGAGGATAGCTTCTTTGTCTAGGTCGAACATCGAATTGATCTAGTCCTTGTCACCAGGGGTAGCCAGATCTGTAGTGGGGGGTTGTTGGAGGGTCTCCTGTAGAAGGAGGAGCCTCTAAGGCATTGCAAATCTGAAATGCTGAGTTCCCTGTCGATGGTTAGGGGTCACGAGATGTTGGATCCTGTTTGGATTTGGGATCAAAGGAATTGTCATCAGCAGACGCTGGTTGGCATTTCTTGTAGCCAGAGCGACGAAGTACTGCGGGTTTGCGGGATCATTGTCATCATGATTGGACGGATCAGTGCCCCTATCTCTGATGGCAAAGACTTCTCAGGGGTAATCTCTAGTGGAGGAGGAGCCCAGATCCATCTTGTATTTGTCATCGGAGGAAATGTCCGGGTAGGTACTTCGACAATCCATGTTATCGGAAGGCGCATGGAAGGATCCTGACTTGCGTCAAGCGTCATATGCGCGAACGTATTGACCATCGAGTGGTTCAAACTCGATGTCGTAATCCTTGGCGCACTAATACAAAAGATGACTTACCTCATCACTGGAGTCGTCGCTAGTAAGATCATCGTCAAGGTCCACTCGGTTGACCGCCGGTTCGTTATCGGTTGAGAGAATAAAGTTATCATAGAACCACTTTTTCGAGAAGCTAGTCCTCAGTGCAGACTTGGGTGAAGTCGACGGCATGTCATATGTCAAAGATTCGATGTCTTTGGTCATATTCCCCATGGATGGCGCCAGCTATCGACGATTCGTAAACCGCTGATCTTACGAAGTTGTGAATGGGGTAGGGGATATTTCCTCCAGACGAATCACATGATATACATCAAGATTTATAATGTTTAGGCCTCCCTTAGGATAATAGTCCTACATCCTGTTTGTCTTGTATTGATCTTTGAGACTGTTTACAAAGGGGGTTTTTACTAGCCCATATAGATCTAAACCTTATTTAGGGGTCCCTTGTGTATAGTCGTGGAGGGTCACTGATGTAGATTGGTAGCACAAAAAGCTTAAGGGCTCAAAGCTTCTATAGACTTGAATGAAATTTAATTGGGTTGTCATCCACAGGGTCCTTTGGCTCTGTATATATAGGGGGGTCGTTGTATCGCCTCTGGACTCCTTCCTTATTATTTTTAGAGATAAACTTCCCTATTTATGAGATATCCTAGGTACTTACGAGAAGTTTCCATACATCTAGGAATTCCCTTCCTAGGAAAAACGATATGTCCCGAGAATTTATATAGGAAATTCTAGGGGATTTGGATACGGTAGTTTTATACTACTCATCATCAAAGACAATTACAAATATGATAGATCTAGATCTAATGCTAAGGATCTCATTTAGCTCTCATGATTTTCTAAATCCTAGAGCCTTTTGTCGAATGAATCTTGTCATGGTATAATTCTGTTGTGGATCTCAATGGGTTATTTATGCTCCTATTCGATTAGGCTTGTTCTGTATCGCTAGTCCATCTCTTTGCTGGGAATTTGATTAGTCTGGCTGGGTTCTGATCTAGCACTGGATCTCTCCTCCCCTGATGTAACCCCTCCTCCTTATATAGTCGAGGCAGAGGAGTCATATTACACTAGAAAAATATGAGTGTAACCTTCCTGGATTGTATTACTTCTAGATATCTACAATATTCTTTCCTAATATGGGGATAATTTTAATGTAGAACATGATGAATTATTTAGAATATTGGCACATGTCTTATTTACCTCATGATACACTACTACAAAAAAAGGCATATCTGTGCTAGATGAAAAATGGCGTCACTGCCGGTTTTTCAACCGGCACTGATAGTCACCGACTATCAATGCCGGTTCCAGACTCGGCACAAATACTCAACATCGCTGCCGGTTCGAGGCTTGAACCGTCACTGATGGTATTTTAGAAAAACAAAAAAAGAAAAAGACGACCCGCTGGTGCGGAGCCGCCGCACCCACTCGTCACCGCGGTCGCTCCGCTACACGCGCCCAGAAGAAAAATGCGACGACACAAAGGCCGCTAATATAGATCCACCATGCCCAAGATCCCGCAGCGAGCTGAGCTGGGGTTGCACGCGCCGGACCGAGCTCCCTCCGCCTGAGCCCCGACCAACCCCAGGCACGCCACACCAGACTGAGCACCTTCCGCTGCATAGCACATCAAAGAGGATGGGATGGGATGGGATCAATCAAGGCATAGTATTACCAACAGCAGCAAATCCAATCGGATGGGAGATGACAGGGAGAGAGAGATTGTGTACTCACATCTTATCGGATGGGATTGGAGCTGAATCCACTCTAAGCAAAGCAACTGAAGGGAGAGCCAAATCTGAATACAAATCCAAATCTACCCAAAGCAACCGAAGGGAGAAAGGGAGATGGAGCGATGCGCTCTCTCAGGAAGTGGTGATAGAGTGATGCACTCTCCCAGGTAGTGGTTATAGAGTGATGCGCTCTCCCTAAGCAAAGCAACCGAAGGGAAAAAGAGAGATGGAGGCATGGAGCGATGCGCTCTCCCAGGCACTGGTGATGGAGAGATGGAGCAATGCGGCAGCTGTGCCTAGACCTAGAGAGGAGTGGCGGGGCTGAGGTAGTTGGGAGAGAGAGGAGCGAAATGAGGTGAGGATTTAGATATTTTCGTTGCGACCGGATGTGAGCCGTGAATCATAAAATGAAGTGAATGTAAATTTCGAGTTCATCTCCACTTCAGTGTCGAGTGTGGATGGAACCGGCACTGTTACTCACTATCAGTGCCGGTTCGTAGCGGCTCACTCATTTTTCGCGCGAGAGATTAAGAACCGACACTAATACATCTTCAGTGCTGATTACTATTCAACCGGCACTAATGGAACGATATTTTTAGCCGACTCTGTAGCAGTGATAGTTGTAAGGCCTACTAAGATAAGGACATATATGTAGTAAAAATATATTCTAAGGATATACTATGTTTCTATTAAATATATAATTCTTAATTATTTATTCCTCGTCAACTATCCAGTCCACCCAAACAATGAGGTTGGCTGTAGTACAGTCCTCACGGGCTACATAGTTCAGGCAAAATAAAATCTACACATATATAGGGGTAGATATACCTACTTTTATATCTCAAAAATTTCATACATGTACATCAAGTTAAAATATGAATATCTGCAAATAATTGTGCAAAAATATGATCATATTTGCATTAAAAAGACAAGGGATAAAAGCCTTATCTCTTGTTATCTTCTTGTACGAACATATTTGTACACTCTTTTCTGCACAGTTATAAATGTTTTATCATGATGTACATGTATAAATTTTATAAGAATTTTTTGAGGGTACAAGTATCTACACATGTGTATATAATCCATGACCCATTCTTCTTATTCTTCTGCATCTTTTGAGGTTAGCTACTTGTCATTTCTAGCTTAGAAACTTCTATATCTATCTACTGAAGCAAAAGAAAAGGATTGTTAATTTGATGTTTATTTTTAAAACTTAAAAGCCAATAGTTTTCTTAAGAAATATCTGAACTACTGAACCTATCTTAGTAGAGTTTGAACTTGAATCTTTTCTACTACAGCCAGTGATCATGATGGCTGAATTTGCTTCAAAGTAATAAATAGTTTTATTAAGCCTTCAGATTTTGTACAAATCATCCGACTTCATGGCTCAATGACCTATAATCTATAGCTAATATTACCAGAACACTGTCACCTATCGTTTCTTCTGATGCAAGATGCAAGATGCAAGCATGACACAACCTGCCACGCTACAATATTGTACAGCCAGCCTTCAGGCTACAGTACTGTTTTTACACGACGGTGAGCAGAAACGATCACCGAAACCGAGGAATTTGTTCATTCTCGTCGTGACTCTGGTACAGCCAATGCAGGCGTGGTTGCAGCTACAATGCAAAGATTCTACTGATCCAGCAGACGCACAATCTGCCTTTTACCTCCTCCTGAAAAGATACTTAGACTATATTTAATAGAAATATAGTACATCATTAAAAGATACGCACAAAGAAGATGCCCTTGTGATCTAATTTTTCTAGAGTAGTTGTACACATGGAAAATGAAATGAAGCTTATTGAATTTTGCTACTAGGGGTCAAAGTTAATGTCTACTTGCAGTAAAAGTACATTTTGTTTTATCTAATTAATAAAAAAATTGTACAGACACAATCGTTTTTGGCCCCTAGATTTTGTATGCAACTTTTGGTACGTGTTGCCACTATCTCCGTGTTTTGGTTGGTGGATAGGGTTTATGATCCTACTATATGTTACACTTGGCAACTACTGGTCATGCTCCAGAGTTTATTTAACGAAAAGTAAGTTAGTATAAACAACACATTCAACTCGTGGTTTGAGCGGGAGTCGAAATTTTGTTTTGGCAAAAAACAAATGTACCATTTCTTAAGCAATATTAATATAAATCTGAATAACATGATTTCTACCTTCTATGATATTTTCTTATATATCCAAACCACCGGAAATTATATCTTCCATTGTGATATATACATTGAAAAAAACTACATATAGCTACATCGCAATAACACACAGACCTTTTTCTTATCAGTTCAAGCAACTAAATGTAGTAACTTTCATCACTACCACCTTGCTACTGCGAGAAAATGACGAAAGCACCCAGAAGAGGGAATCAAAATTAAACGAAATGGAAGAAATCCTCCTTCTTGCCCAACCAAATTGAGTATTCATCCCAACTACTTGTTACTTAAATAATTGGGTCTCACTACCCCAAGAACATAAAAATAGGCATCCCATCTACCTCACCTGGCCCCTTATAAAAACCAGCCCTCCTCCTTCCCTCCCTCTTCATAGGCCACCCTCATTCTCTGTCCTCTGCATCCTGTGCTAGTCCGTGCCATCTTCTAGCTCGCCGGCTGTTTCCTCTTGTTTGTGTGTGCGTGTGAGTGTCATTGTTTTTGTGTGTGGCTTCCACCATTGAAAATGGCATTGAATGCCGTGGTGTATCCCCAGCCCCAAGGCCATTTCGGCTACGGGCACAGGGAGTACTCGTCCTACGCGCTGCTGTGGCGCGACACGATCGGCTTCGGCGACGGCGAGCCGTACGCCAACGAATGGGATCCCTTGCTGCTCGCCTCCCTCGTGCAGAATGCCGAGGAGTGGGAGGAGGAGGTGGGCTTCAAGGCCTCACCGGAGCGTGAGGCGGGATCGGCCGTTGCGCCATCGCAGGTGATGCGGACGGCCACCGCGAGGAGAAAGAGGAGGAGCGCGAACATCAAGAATGAGGAGGAGATCGAGAGCCAGCGGATGACCCACATTGCCGTCGAGCGGAACCGCCGCCGGCAGATGAACGAGTACCTCACGGTGCTCCGCTCCTTCATGCCGCCTTCTTACTCGCAAAGGGTATTTAATTTATTTCAGAAAAGAATATGCAAATTTATTTTGTAGGCTCCTATGTTTTCCCAACTCTGACATAACTGGACCTAAAAACCTCTTACATAAACTATTTCCTGTGAAATTCTAGTATTGTGAATAAGTCCTAACTTAATTTCTAGGCATTTCTTCGTAAACACATTTCAATGTTACAAATATACTTACCACATCATATTTTAATCGATCATATAACTTACCTTGATGAGATTTTCTCTAAACCTTTTTTAGGGTGATCAAGCATCTATTGTTGGGGGAGCAATCAACTACGTGCGGGAGCTTGAGCAACTCCTGCAATCCCTCGAGGTCCAAAAGAGCCTCAAGGACCAGAATACCAACACCGACGACGGCCGCCGGTTCCCCTTCGCTGGTTTCTTCAGCTTACCGCAATACTTTAGTACTTCTGCCTCCCACGGCACCGGTGGCGACAATGCCAACAGCATCAAGGCCGAGCCAGCCACATCGGCAGTGGCTGCTGACATCGAAACCAGCATGGTGGAGGGCCACGCCAGCCTCAAGGTGCAGGTCCTGCGGCGGCCGAGGCAGCTACTGAGGTTGGCGGCCAGCCTACAGCAGCTCGGGCTCACGACCTTGCATCTCAACGTAAGCACGGCCGGCGCCATGGTCATGTACTCCTTTAGCCTTAAGGTCCGTGACTTTCAATTGTACTACCTTCCAATCAGAAACAAGAATACAAAAATTTAACCACAGATTCTACTTCAATATATTTATGAATCATAGTAAAATAATAATATTATGAAACTACTTTTCGAAATAAATCTACTCACATCAGTATCAAATACTATATCTCGATATTCAAGGCCACCTAAAAAGTCACTTTTTTTGACAGGAAAAACTACACAATTAGTCCTTTGCCTAGCAAGTCCAGTGACTTTGTTCATATTTTTAACGTGGGGGATTACTTAGTGATGCTAATTTGAGGTTTGGACTTAATTACAGGTTGAGGATGAATGCAAGCTTAGCTCTGTGGAGGATATTGCAGCTGTAGTGCATGACATTCTGAGAACGATACAGGAGGAGCAGGCTTTAGTTGATACCAAAACTTTCTCGTGAATTGTACTTCTTGTCTGTTCACCTGTGTCTTGGGATCCTTGTATGCGCAGGATAGTGTCCAAGGCCAAGCAAATATATATATTGAGTCGTGATTTCTTTAGGTATTTTAATCATTTATAGAATATCTACAAATTTTACATAACAAATTCAAATATTATATGTACTTCCCGTATGTGATCACTAAACAGAAAAGAATCATTCCCGCCCTCCTTCCACTGCCGGTTCAATAATAATTATCATTAACGGTTCGTAAGCTCAAGGCACACATAAAAAACCGAGTCAGTAATAACCGGCAGTGATATTAGTTCAACAAAAGACGTACCTTTAATAACTAGCAGTGATAATAGCCATCACTATCGGTTGTATTTACAAACCAGCAGTGATATCAAAAATTCGTACAACATCCCATGCCCACCTGCTTGGCTTCTCCCGAGCACCTTTAAAATCACACTCTCTCGATCACTCTCACTCGTATGATCGCTCTCTCTCACTCTCACCCTCTCCCCTCCACCACCGCCTCCGCTACACGATGGATCTGTGCGATGCTTCTCCCCCTCCGGCCACTCCACCGCCGCCTCCACCACGACACTCTCTGGCCATGCCACCCACACTTACGCCGTCGTCCGACGACAAGGCCAAGGACCTGCTGGCGAGGCCATCGGACGATGCGGAGACCTCTCGGTCCCGGTTGATTTGGCCGGGTCCCCCTCCGAGGACGATGACATGTGAGACTTCTCCCTCGACGAGCCAAAGGCAAAGAAGCCCTGGTCAAGTTCGAATGAGGAGGAGGAGGAGGCCAGCGATGACGACGGTGAAGGCGATGGCAATGATGGCGAGGACGAGGATGACGACGTCGACGACGATGACGACTACTTCTTCATCACCGTGGCTGATGGTCGCTAGACGTGACACGCACGTTTAGGGTTTTTGCACACATGGGTTTTGGGTTTTTTGCATGCGGCCTTGCAAGTCATTTGTTTTGTGTACAGTAATGGATTTAGTGAATTAGTTATAGATTAGTGTGATATAAAGCTCTAATTATGGATGATAGTGATATAAAGCTCGATTAAATTATTGTATGCTTACTTAATTTTTTTGGTCCTGGGTTGAGTATCATTGCCGGTTTCTAGCTAGAACTGGTAGTGATAAGTATACAAGTCAACAAATAAGCTCAAGAACCTAGTGACAGTGATATTTACAATTACTACTAGTTATGTAACTTGCAATGATAATCATGGATTATCATTACCGCTTAATCATTGCCAGTTTTTGAACATGTAGTAATGCAGTTTTGAACCGGCAATGATGACCTTTTTGTAGTAGTGGATTGTGATCGGATTTATCGCTACAACAACATACAAATAAAGCAGGTCTAGAAACATAAGTACTAAATGACCTACAATGTGTATAATCAAACTTTCAACATAATCATGATCATCACTATACATGAATAATTACTTAGATTTTTCATATGAAAATGTATTGATAGACTCATTGAAAGTTCACTGTCATTATTATTTTATTAACTTTTTATAAAGAACTCGCCTTCTAGTTCCTTTGATGCACAAGAACTACATCAATGGGTCATTGGGTGAAGTGAAGTTCCAAGTGAACTTCATTGTTGCTCGGAGTAATTGGATCATAAAAATTAAAAATGGCTACATGTGTGGCACTACCCAATATTAGAAATCCTAATGAACAATATATTCAAAGAACTTCTACCATCGATAAGAACTCGATTTTCCTTCCAATTATTGATGGTGGGCTCAACCACGATCGGATAACAACCAGGGTGACTAATGTCGGATAGTCGTTCTTGTCAAATGTAATCAGAATTTCTGACCACTTGAGGACCTTTGGAACCGAGGAGTTATAGAATAGACATCCCGTTCGATGTGCTTGTACTGTCGCTTCAAGTCATAGGTGGGAGATCCCCAAACATATGGATGATGATATGCTCATTACTCTGGAATATCATATCATAATCTTATTTGCACCATCAGGGGTTTAGAGTTAGAAGTCCTACCCGAGGACTTTGTTCAAAAGTTCTTTTCCACTTGTTTAAGCATGACACAACAAGTAGCCAAGTCATGTGAATCTGATTTGTGAATAGGATACAACCTTCTTAGCTGAGAAACTGCATAAGTGTAGATCTTTTGCATTTTGCCTTATTGGTTATAGGAAGATAAATAGAATTTGTTGTACCTACCTTGACATCAAGAACCTTACCAGTGTCGACATGTTTTTGTTGCCCTAGAAGTTATTGACTAGGAACAAAATAACAGAAAACGCAATCGCTCTTCTAGTCCTAGGTCTGGACCTAGTAGACCATAATAACTTTTAAGGTTTTTCCAGAAGTAGACTGTTTGGGAATTTATTTTGCTCTAGTTTATGTCATTTGCTTGTCCAGTTTGATCTTAGTGAGTAGTATTAGTTCATAAAACAAATCGGCAGTGATACCACTGCTGACTAATCAATGATGACCTTTTGTATATTAGTGGTTAAATGTATTTGTTTCATTCATGTGTTCCAAATGTTTAATGGAATATGTTGTGATTTTTTTTTAGAAGAAAAGGCAATGACTGACAATAGTCCTGACAAAGCTTTTACCCGTTTTTCTGTTACAAACTTCTCTCGAGTTCCTAATTCTCTTTCTCTTCATAAAAGAAGAGTGGATAGCTCATTGTGTGGAAGTAAGGTCTTATGATATTGTATTGAAGGGCATGAGTATTCCTTTTAGCAAATATTGTAGATTTTTTTAAATAATATTAAAATTGATGGAAAATTACAATAATAATATTCGGTTTTGGAAAATTGCAGAAGTAGTATCCTTACGGAAAGCGAAATGCAGATAGGGGATCTATCGGGAAGCAAGATGCTGACAAGGACATATTAGCATTTTCGCTTGCCAACATGTTGTGGGCCACTGCATTTACTGTGATTATAAGTGCGACATGTTTCCTATCTGTACTTGGTTTGCCGATAGTACCCAGTGCTGACAAAAAGCCTATTTAAGGGGTGCACGACTAGCCCGTAGGGGTAGACGCCCCATTTGTGTTTGGTTTTAGAGAAATGGGAAAGGGAGACCACCACGCGCACATGAGAGAAGAGAAGAGATGGAAGGAAAAGAGGAGGGGAGGAGGAAGGAGAAGAATCATCATTGGAAGGTTTTTTTTTGTTTCCTTGTTTGTATAAATACTATAGAACAGTTTAGATATTTTAGATGTAATTTTAGTATAGTTTAATTAGAAAATGTAGTTTAGTTGCAGAAATTATAGCGTGGTGAAAAAATAGAGTTAGAAAATAGTTTAGAAAAATTAGTTTAGTAAATTTAGTTTAATTGTAGAATTTATAGGTCTCTGTAAAAGTAGATTTAGAAAACTTAGTTTAGTTGTAGAAATTTAGCGTAATGTAAAAATAGATTTAGAAAATGTACTTTAGCTGTAAAAATTTAGGATGATTTATGAAATATATTAGACATTATGTAAAATTTAGAAATAATTTAGAATATTATAGAAATTTTAGTATAGATGTAGAAATTATAGCATGATTTATGGATAAATTTACCATGATTTAGGATATTATTTAGATATTGTAGGATTGATTTTAGGAAGTGTACAAATAATTTTATGAATAACTATAGGGAAATTAGGAACAAGTTTAGCATGATTTCTGAATATTTTTGAATTTGAATGAATTAACATTCAATAAAATGATTTTGAATCAGAGATGTACGTGAAGGATATGTTATGCAATGTGATAGTAATGTAGATTTAAGCAATTTCTCAGGAATGGAGGTTGGTCTGAATAATCCTGGTGAACTGTGGCACAATCAATTGATAGGAATATTACTTGATGTATTGCACATTAGTCCATTAGAGCAGCGGTACGTTCATGGTTATGGTTATGCTGCCTAAGTTGTATGCTACTGGGTGAAGTGAGAATTACAGGAGCTTGAAAATACAAAGCAGTGGAGGCAATTTGTGAGGTTTCGGTTGGAATAGAGTTTTCAGCATGTTAGACTCATGCAAGGTACTATGATATATTCTGGAGAAGATAAGTCAAGTGCCCCCATGGAGATGGAAGAAATTATTGCAACAACCAAACAAGAAAATGTGGCTCCTGAGCCATTAATGGATGTTGCGGTGCAAGACTCATGCGATGAATAATTTCCCTCTTCGTTGGCTGCCAATCAGGGCGAGAACAATGAAGAGGTTGTGGAGTAGATGGACTTAGACAAAGAAGATTTCCTCACATTTGTTGATGGTGGTGAGTGGAACAAGGAAAAGAATGTTCCCGATCAATGGGGTAACCTTTCTATGGAGATTTTAATGGTGAACGAGGACCATGATTCGTCTTGTGAGTATGATGCCCTTGAGTTTAGGATGGGTCAGATGTTCCATGATAAGGGCAAATTGCAGGGTGCAATTAAGAGATGCGCTTTCTCTAAGAAATGAGAGTTCAAGGTTGTGATATCTAATAGGAGCATATATGACGTTAAGTGTAGAAATGTAGGGTGCACGTGGCGTGTGAATGGTTACAAGCCTACTTCTGAAAACATTTGAGTTTCTTCCAAGGTGGAGAGGCACAATGTAATTTATAACAGACTCTTGCAGTGCACAAGAACATGACAACGTCATATGTGGCGAAGGTGATGTATCATGAGATCATGAAGAAGTGTGCCATGTCCCCATTCACTATTATGGATGCAATGGAGAATGGATTTGGCTATAAAATCTCCTATGACAAGGCATGAAAAGTGAAATAGAAAGCCTAGGAGAAGATATTTAGGAGGTATGAGGACTTATATTATAACCTCCCTCCCCTTCTAGAGGTTTTGCAAGGAAGGAATCTAGATACCTGGATTGCAATTGATGAGGTTTTGCACCCATCTGGAGCAAGGGTCCTTCGACGGGCTTTCTGGTCATTTGGTTGTATAATAGAGGCTTTCAGAAACTACAGGTCAGTTTTGTATGTAGATGGAACTTTCCCGACAAGCAAGTATAGAGGGAAGATCCTAACTGCGGTTGGGGTGGATGGAGATAATCAGGTGGTCCCCATGGCATTTGCCTTTGTTGAATATGATAACACTCAAAGTTGGCTTTGATTCCTCAGGGATATTAAGAGAGTTGTTGTCCAAAACATGCCTAATATTTTCATCCTCCACGACTAAAAAGATCAAATGGCCCAAGAGGGAGGGGGGTGAATTAGGCTATTAAAAAATTTACTCCTACTGAATTCTAGAACAAGTAGCAACCTTAGTCTAGATGAATTAAAATACGACTGCATGATCAAACTATATGGAAGCAATAAAACAAGCAAGCTATAACACAAAGTAAATGCGGAAAGTAAAGCTACCGTGTAAGTAAATGCTCAAATGTAAATGTGGGAAAGTAAGGAGATGGACAGGACAACACCGATTTTTTTTCTAGGGTATCGAGGAGTTGGCACTTCCCCTAGTACTTGTTGGAGCATCTACAAAGGATATTGCTCCTCGTTGAATCATGAAGTCTCAAGTGCTCACTCATGATTGCCACTTCTCCATCTTTGGATTGGTGAGCATCAAACCAAGTACATAGCTCTTTTCGGGACTCCCATAAGAACTCCAAGAGCTCACCAAGATACCTCCAATCACTGAAGATCGGCAAGGTGTTGCCAACCACCAAGAGTTACAAGCAAATAGCTTCACTTGATGGGGGAATAGGGTGTCCAATCTTCCGAAAGGTAATGAGATAGGTCGATTTGGTGGAGTTCCGATGTTGATGATCCAAAGGCTCTGATCAGAATAGATCGAGAACCCTCGCAACCACGACACCACTACTCCGTGGTTATCAACTGGGCCAAGACATAGTTGACCTCGCCAAGAAAGCTTTTCCTACAACCGAATCGAGAACACAAGCAAGAACATGTAGATACAATCTGAATATTGATGATTACCTATGAAGCATTTGAGTTGGGGTTCCACAAACCGATATACGGTAAGATTGTCTAAAATAGAATAATCTAAGCAAAACCCAAACCTAAATTATGACGGCTGATGTATATTTATAGGGGGGACACGAGGAGGTTGACCTATGGTTGTGCAGCTGTGGGAAGAGGTGTACACAGCCTAGACTCCAATCTCAGCATGCTTACTAACAAATAATTGATCCTTACAGTTACACCTGGGAGATTATGTCTTTTAATTAGTGTGAGCACGTCCGGTGCTTAATGCACTTTACGTGGGTGTTTGTTTCTTGTTTTTGGGTAGGCGTTCTTCAGTTTCCAGCCTTTGTTTCTTTCGTTTCTTTGCAATTGATCACATAGTGGTGTGGAATAAGTGTGGTAGAAACTACCAAGTTTAGTGATTATTGTTTACTCTATGTTGAGGCTATTTTGTTCTTTATATAGTTGAGTAAAATATGTAGAAAAGCTGACTAGTTGGTCATCACAAAAAAAAGACTCTTGTGCCTGTGCATAGTTTCTCCAATTCTCGCGTGTGTTTGTGAGTGAGGTCAAAGCAGGTTATTGGCAAGCGATCATGACATTCGGTATTAGAGCCTGTATTGTCGATCCAGGTGCAGCAATGTCATCGTAGGCTCCTTGGGGTGTGCAGTCGAGGACTCCACGCTGAGGTCACCATAGCTCAACGACACCTCCTTCGCGTAGGCCAAGGCATCATGACGATGGTGGCCGTGAGATGGTCGTGCAGCACATCGTCAAGGAGGCATCGGGCTCTCTGGTCTACCCGATACTCACAAAGACAAACTACACCAATTGGGCGCTCATGATATGGGTGAACCTACAGGCGTAAGGCCTTTGGGAGGCAATCGAACCCGGTGGCGGTGACTACCATGACGATTGGGACTCGATCAAGATGACGCACGTCAGTGTTGAGCGTGTTAGAGAAGAGAACGCACAGAAGCTGCGATGCGAGCTCGGCAAGATCGATTTCTAGGATGGCGAGTCTATCGACGACTTCGCCATGAGGATCATGAGCGTCGCCAACAACCTCCGAGTACTAGGGGATGAACTCACTGATGTTGAGGTGGTGTGAAAATTTCTGCAGGTCATTCCAGAATTTCTCCATTAGGTTGCCATCTTCATCGAGACCCTCCTTGATCTGAGCACGATCTCGATCAAGGAGGTGATTGGTCGCTTGCGTGCCGTGAAGAAAATGTACAAGCTCGGCTCTTCGAGCGGCAATGGCGGGCAGAAGCTACTCCTCACTGAGGAGGAGTGTCTAGCTCGCATGAAGAATCGTGATGGCGAGGGAGGATCTAGTAGCAGCAACAATGGTGGCTCCCATTGTTGTCATGGCAACAACCATGGACGCAGTCGTAGCAATGGGCCGCGTGACGGCAACGCCATCACGTCCAGCCCAAGAGGTAGTCTGGACAAATGTCGGAACTATGGCAAATTTGGCTATTGGGCCAAGGATTGCCGCAGCAAGCCGAAGCGGGCTAAGACCCACCTGACACAAGGTGACGACGACGAGCCAACGCTTTTGATGGCTAAGGCTTGTGTCGCATCACGCGCCATGTAGCTGGTCGAGGCAAAGGTATTCACACAGCTGGATTGAGAGGAGGACCACGATGATCGGATATGGTACCTTGACACTGGTGGCACAAACCACATGACCAGATCGTGCACTTCATTCTCCAAGATTGACTTCGGAATTTGAGGCACTATCAAGTTCGGCGGTGGCTCCATCATTGACATCGAGGGGTGTGGCACTATCTTGTTCTCCTGCAAGATTGGTGAGCATCGTGCGCTCATCGATGTACTTCATTCCCCAGCTCACCACCAAGATCATTAGCATCAGCCAACTTGATGAGAATGGCTAACAGGTGCTGGTCAACAGTAGCATTTTGCAGATCTAGGAGTTGGATCGACAACTTCTAGCGAGAGTGAGGCACTCCCCCAGCCGACTATACATGCTCATCCTCGAGATCACGTGACCAGTGTGTTTTTGGCAAGAGGCTCAGAGGAGGCATGGTGTTGGCACGTGAGGTACAGGCACCTCAATTTCCAATCCCTATGCAAGCTCTCCAAGCAGGCCATGGTGCGACAGCTGCCGCGGATTGATCACATTGATCAAGTCTGCGATGGCTGCCTTGCATGGAAGCAAAGGTAAGCGTCATTCCCCAAGCTGGCGAAGTATCACGCGGAGCACATCCTTGACCTTGTGCACAGTGACCTCTACGGGCCGATCACGCCAACGACGCCAAGCATGTGGCTGGTGGATGACTTGAGCCACTGCATGTGGCTTCGCCACCTCGTGAGCAAAGACCAAGCTTTAGCGGCAATCAAGTGGTTCCAGGCCATGGCGAAGGTATAATCAAGAAGGAAGTTCAATGTACTCCGTATCGATCGCGGTGGTGAGTTCATGTCGATGGAGTTTGGAGACTAGTGCATTGAGGGTGATATTCAACGGCAACTCACGGCCCCCTATTCTCTGCAATAGAATGGAGTCACTGAGCGCCGCAATCAGACAGTAGTCACCATGACCTAAAGCATGTTGAATGCAAAGGGCCTCCCCGGAACATTCTGGGGTGAGGCCATGTCCACCGCTGTCTTCATCCTCAACCGTGCACCAACTCAAAGCGTCGATGGAAAAACTCCGTACGAGGCCTGGCATGGCGTGCGGCCAGCAGTGCACTTCTCCACACTTTTGGTTGCATCGCACATGTCAAGAACATGAACCCCACCTGAGGAAACTGGATGACCGAAGCAGCCCGATAGTCTTCGTTGGCTATGAGAGCGGCTCCAAGGCGTACCGAGTGTATGACCCCGTCAGCAAGCGGGTGCATGTGATGTGCGATGTCATCTTTGATGAGGCGGCACAATGGGACTGGAGCGGCCATGGTGAGGTTGATGCGGTGAGGACAGAGGAGCCATTCACTGTGGAGTACACTACGGTGTACGCACCAAAGGCAACAAAGATCGATAGCATGGCTAGCCATTAGGAGTCTCCACAGGAGCCAGGCAACTTGCGTGCAACAACACCAAGTGTGATGAACACGGCAACACATGTGGCGCTAATCATAATAGAGTTCGCATCGCCACCGGCAAACCCAGAGGAGTACATTGATGTTGACCATGATGATGCTCCACTCTACTTTCGCACCATTGACAACGTCCTTGGGCTAGTCTCATCCCGCGAGCTCGCGCCGTGCGAGCTACTCTTGACCACGACAGATGAGCCAGCCTCATTCTAGGATGTTGAACTGGAGGAGTGTTGGTGAAAGGCGATGCTTGAAGAGATGAAATCAATCAAGGACAACAACACATAGGAGCTTATCAACCCTCCTGCTAGCCATTGATCGATCGGGCTCAAGTGGGTCTTCAGGGTCAAGCATGATGAACATGGCGCCATCATCAAGCACAAGGAACAACTTGTTGCCAAGGGGTACGTGCAGCGAGCTGGCATCGACTTCAACAAAGTCATCGCTCCAGTTGAGTGCATGGAGTTGGTTTGTGCACTGCTTGCTGTGGCGACGCACAAGGGCTGGCAGGTTCATTGCACGGATGTAAAGAACACATTCCTGAATGGGACCCTGACTACGGAGGTGTATGTGGCTCAGCCGCCTAGGTTCACCATCAACAGCAGCGAGAACAAGGCACTTCAACTCTGCAAGGTGTTGTACGGCCTGCATCAGGCACCTAGGGTGTGAAACGCCAAGCTTGATGCCACCCTTGCTGCTCTTGGGTTCTCTAGGAGCGCCTCTGAGCATGCGGTGTACGCTCACAACAACGACACGTGATGGGTGGTTGTCAGAGTGTATATCGATGATCTCATCATCATAGGCACTAAGGTTGATGACATTCTCGCTTTCCAGGCAGGGATGATGAAAAAATTCAAGATGAGCGACATCGGGTTGTTATCCCACTACCTTGGCATTGAAGTGATGCAAGAACTGAATGGCATCACACTGTGTCAATCGGCCTATGCACTAAATGTGCTTGAAAGGAGCGGGATGACCGACTGCAATAGCTGCCTAATGCCCATGGAGGCTCGGTTGAAGCTCAACAAGTCAAGCTCAAGCCTGCTGGTGGATGCCACATTTTACCAAAGTGTCATTGGTAGTCTTCGCTACCTGGTAAACACGCACTCAAACATTGCTTATGCGGTGGGTTATGCTAGCCAGTTCATGGAGGAACTGCATGAAGAGCACCTAACTGCGATGAAGCACATACGTCGGTATGTCACTAGAATGCGCAACTATGGCATTCACTACACAAAGAAGGGATACAACTGGCCGGGACTGATCAGCTTAAGTGATAGTGACATAGCCAGGGACGTCGACAACCAGAGGAGCACCACATGAGTGTTCTTCATCCTTGGACGCAACTTCATCACTTGGCAATCACAGAAACAACGAGTGGTGGCACTGTCATCCTACGAGGTGGAGTACATCGTTGCGGCTACCGTGGCATGTCAGGGTGTTTGGTTGCCACAACTGTTGTGCAACCTCCTCGGCTCAAAGTCTGGCACCCCGATGCTCAAGGTGGACATCATGTCTGTGATTGCTTTGGTCAAGAATCTCGTCTTCCATGACTAGAGCAAGCATTGACACTCGATTTCACTTCATCTGGGAGTGCATTGATGGAGGAAAAATCATCCTTGGGCACACTCGTATAGAGGATCAGCTTGTAGACATTCTCACGAAGCCACTCGACCACGTGAATTTCTTGGAATAGCGCACAAAGATCGGCGTCGTCGAGATTCCAGGTGAACCGGGCAAGTATTATGGGGGCATAATAACAAATAATTAATCCTTGCAGTTACACCTGGGAGATTATGTCTTTTAATTAGTGAGCACGTCTGGTGCTTAATGCACTTTACATGGGTGTCAGTTTCTTGTTTTTGGCTAGGTGTTCTTCAGTTTCTAGCCTTTGTTTCTTCCATTTCTTTGCAATTGCTGCAGCACATAGTGGTGTGGAATAAGTGTGGTAGAAACTGCCAAGTTTATTGCTTGCTATTTCCTCCTATGTTTAGGCTATTTTGTTCTTTATATAGTTGAGTCAAATATGCAGAAAAGCTGACCAGTTGGACAACACAAAAAAAAGACTCTTGTGCTTGTGCATAGTTTCTCCAATTCTTGCGTGTGTTTGTGAGTGAGGTCAAAGTAGGTGATCGGCAAGTGATCCTGACACTTACAAGACCCAATAAGGCCCAACACAGTGACGCATCACCTTATTTCATCAACCCTAACTAAACTATAAGAATTTTTTATCGAGGCTAGATCCATTGGAAAGGGCTCGTTATAAGATTTCCAGAAAGTCCAAGATTGCCTCAATTGGACTTCGTATGCGAGAGTTATGCCTGTTTTACTAACGTGCCATTTTAGGACTCCGAGTAGACTTTGGAGTTCAACTAGGACTCGATTTTGACTCTGAGTATACTTGGCCTTCGAGTGATTTAGTCCAGGTGAGGTTTTGGTGCTTCTCCCAAGTTCCTAAGCAACAAAACAACATAAAAACTTAATAGTATTCTATTTTTTACAAAGAAAATATGAACAATGAGGAACAAATTCACATTATGTGTATCCGAGTATACTTGACCAAAAAGAAGCTAGACACAGCTAGATGCACACTTGCTACTCTCTAAACACTAATGATGCCCTTAATCATCAATTAAGAACTTTGGAATTCATTCAAGTGCACCCACTTGCTTCTTGATGACATACACAGTATATAGGCTCTACTAGGTTCAAAAGAGGTTGAATTGAAACCAAGTGAGCGGGTATATATAGGCTAGAGGTCTAAATTTAGCTATTTCCTAATTATCCATTTTTTCTATTAACACCAGATGATCCGATGAGTATCTTCTTACTCACACCGGATAATCCGGTGAGTACAAATTTCAAAGCCACACTATGTCAGCTGCCATTAACCGTTACTCTGAGAAATAGTCCGGTGTAGGCATCTGGTGAGCATAACTTTAACAACGGACCATCTGGCTAGTTGGCCTTCAATTTTCCAACATTTGTAACCTTCTCTGCAAGAATTGCTTTGGTGGTCATTTTTTCCATCACCGGACCAACCAGTGAACTGAAAAACTTTAAATTGTCCGAAGCAACATCTCTACAAAAATTAGTCTGGTGATACATATGATGATAATTTATGAAACTCACATAATTGTAGGCTATGCATACATATGATGAGAAAGAAATATATGCACAACTAGACAATATATCAAGATAGAAAGTTTAAGCCATATTATGCATGGAGGTAGCTTAAATAAATAAAAGATTTGACAATGATACCAATTGAAGCATTTAAGCATTATGACATACCTCCGGGGACATGTCTATTGCGCCATGAGACTACAAAAGATATCACTAGAAACACATGTTAATCTCAAAATCACAACCTATAGGATATACTCTCCCTAAATGTTTGTATAAAGGTGTTAAATATTTGTGAGTTGTATATGCACTTGTTATCGATAATAATGAGGATTTATCCTATGGATTGGGTCATGGCACATAAAAGATACCAATTGAAAAAAAACTAGTGTCATGTAAAGAACCTACAGGTCATAAACCATGTAGGTTGCTCATGGGTTAGAGATAAACATAAGCAACATGCAATATTAAAATCTACACTAGGTATTGCAATAAATTGAAATAAGCATATGCAATCCTAGACAAGGCAAATGAGATACAACAATTAAAAGACTTTGCATCTAGCTCCATTACCTTTTTTACCTTTGGAAGGGGATTTGGGTATGTGATGATCACGATCTTCATCAATGTACCCATCTTTTATACTTGGCTTTTTTGCTTAAATCTTCACTTTATTTTGTAAGCCAAGCCTCCAAATCTCCAAAGCCGCTTCGGGCTTCAAGTCTTCTTTGGAACCCAAACCGGTTGGGGCCCCTTCATGTTGGTGATGACTTCCTTAGACATCCAAATGAGTTGGTTCCACCTCCAGTCCCTTCTCCCAACCATGTGTGCAACCACCTTCCCATTGTCCTTCTTCTTGGGCTTGTAGTGGTTCTTCTTGGTCTTTATCTTGTAGTTAGGCTTGGTGCAGATGTTCAAGGTCTTGTTGGAGAGGTTTGCCATCTTCTTCTTCTCCTTAGTCTGCTTCTTCATTTGTTTGTATTGGAAGGACTTGTGTCCTTCTTGATGGCATTTGAAGCATGTCACGGTGGACCCTCTGTAAGCTTCTTCACCATGATTGCACGATTATCTTGAGAAGTTTGGACATGTCCTTTTCCCTTTAAACTCGCCAAGTCCTTCTTGAGCTTTTTCACTTCTTGCTTAAGCTCATCATTCTCTTGTGCAATGAGGTTGTTAGATGATTCTACAATAACATTCTCAACACAAATATTGTTTCAAAGGGGTGAGCATGATAAAGCAATTGAATCATCACAAGAAGTGGAAGCATCTACCTTATAATTGTAATTAAATAGAGAGATAGATTGCTTTAAAAGGACCTTAGTTTGAGATTCAATGCACTCAAATTTAGCTTTAAGCTCTTCATGCTCCTTGTTTAGCAAATTGAATTCGCATAATAATTGTTTATAATTAGAAACAAAGGTAGCATGAATGTCATTAAGTGCATTAAATTTCTTAAGCTCTTTTGATTGTTTCTTAAGGGCCCTTTGTTTCTCATTGATCAAATGAAGAAGTTCATCATAGGAAGGAATCCTCATCGGATTCATCATCGCTTACATTACTATCCATACCTTTGGAGATGACTTGCGCAATGACGACTTGTGTAATGACGACCTTAAAGAAGAGCTTTTCTTGGAGGGGAGGATAGTGAAGCTTTCATCACTTGAGCTTGTCTCTTCATCGTCACTCACCCATCTCCCTACGCTTGTGAGTTCCTTGGCTGTTCCCCTTGTCTCCCTCTTCTTGATCTCAGTCTTCTTCTTCTTCTTGATGTGATCAATTGTGTTGATCAAGTCTTCAATGAAGATAGGATGATCAACCTTAGCATTGATCCTCTTCATGTTCTTCTCTAACTTTGAAAGAGCTTGGCCATCTTAGGATCAATTTTTTCATCACTTGATGTGCTTTAATCATCCTCTTCATAGCTCTCTTCATCTTGATCACCATCATCTTCGCTTGAACTTAACTCTTGCTCTTGTCTTCTCATCCTTGACTTCATTTGTTGGTACTGAGCTTGCTTGTTTGTGAGAGCAAGGTTCTTGGTGTTGGATGAGGAAGAAGCTTTGACCCCCATGTTCATTGTCATGTCATGGGTTGTGATCTTGCCGAGCACTTGACTTGGAGTCATCTTCTTGATGTCATTGTTGTTGTAGATGATGGAGACTATCAACTTGTACTTCAGAAGAAGAGCAAGAAGTATTCTTCTCACCACTTGATCATCATCAATTAACATCAAATCTAACCCATTGATCTCATTGATAAGAATGTTCAAACGAGAATACATATCATTAGCACTTTCATGGGGTAGTTACTTGATGTCATTGAGCTTAGTAACAAGTACATGATATTTCTCATTGCGCACATCCTTTGTGCCTTCATGTATTTCAATGAGACTAGTCCAAATATCATGTGCATTGGTGAGAGAATAAACACGATTAAATGCATCAACACATATAAAAGATAAAAGGATACTCTTGACCAAATTGCCTCTCCTTGTTGGTGATGTGAGGTCTCATCCCTTCCTCGGTGACTCTCCAAACATCCAACCCTCAGGCATGCAAATAATAAGTTATTAGAATTTTTCACCGACGGAAGTTTGTGCCATCGAAAAGTAGAGCACTACGGGAATCCATCCGAACCCTGAACATCACAACTCACTAGGCGATGAAGCCTAACTGATCACAATGAGACTAAGGATCAAATACCACTTGAATTGGTGAAACCTTGTGAAAGGTGTGAAGCTCTACTACAAATTGTAAAGCTAGATGCGAGCCCTATCTCTGATATCAATTGAAGGGATGGGTGACGTCCTAAGAGGGGGGTGAATTAGGATACTTAGAACTATTTCGGCTCCAAAAATAACACAAGATAAACCTATATCAATTTCTATCTAAATGTGTTGTAAGTTTATCTAGTGTGTCTACTCTACTAATCAAAGCACTTACAACCTATCTAAGAAGGTAAATTAAAAGAATGTAAATACGGAAATGTAAATAAGGTAGAGTGAGCAAATTCGGCACAAAGAATTTTTTCCCGACGAGGCATGCGAAGTCCTTGTCTTCATCATCACTTGAATCTTTACTTAAGCTTTCGCCGGAGACCTATTCACCAACAATATAAGTCTTGCGGCATCCACCCTTATTGTTGAAGAGTTTCTTCTTGCTTTTGTCTTAGCCTTTTTCCTCATGCTTGTCCTCATCCTCATTTGCATCAATCTTCTTGCTCTTGTTTTTGTTTTTGTTGTCAGGATGAGAGCAATCATATGACATATGGTCATATTCACCATAGTTGTAGCAGTCACTACTACAGAAACCCGCTTCACTGTCGGCTCCAAAACCCCCTTCATTGCAGGTTTTGGAACCGACAGTGGATAATGGGAAGTGATAGTCGAGGACTATCACTACCGGATCTGTGGACATGCAGTGAAAGGGGTTATCACTGCTTGCTGAAGGATTCGGCCGGTAGTGATTGCCTGGGTATCACTATCGGCTGGTGGTTTCAGTCGGCAGTGATTCCCAAGGCATCACTGCTGGCTGAAAGTTTCAGCCTGCAGTGTTGTGCCTCCCCCCTTCTACTCTGACCCTATCCTCCCTCTCTGTCCTCCCTCTCTCTCCTCGATCTCTCCGTCTCTATCCCACTCAATATATGCATACACTGAGATATATTAATGTAAATCAATAATAAAGGCACCTTAAGTAATACATAGTAATTCATGTTACACATATATATAATAGTTCTCACAGGTCACCCCCCGAAAAGTCGATCGAGTTGAGCCAGTCCAGTATCCCTCTACCTCTCCCGTGATGAGGATCGCATCTCCGTGTGGACGACTAATGGTGGTGGAGCGGAGGACCCGGCCACGCCTGATCGATCGTAGCATCGCCTAAGCTCTAGGCTCGTCGGCGTGTCAAAGACATTGAAGTCCGACTCCTGAACATAATTCTGTAATTGATAGAATATTGTAATTGAGTACATTATGACCACATTTAACAAAAAGATGTCACATCTTATGAAGCAAAATAGGCATAAAGGTACTGACAATTCACACATTGATCTTACAAGTCACATCATCTTACATAGTAAAATAATGATGATTACAACCACAACTAGGATTATAACATCTTTACACGTGACATCACACTTCTTCTTATTTTCGAAGTTAGCCAATTTTAGCTCTGTTTGGATGATTTGATTGTTGTATGCTGCAACAGCTTCATATTTGGACTTGTATCATTCGTAACATTCTCCTTTGAATACATTAACTTGTGCGTGGCATTCCTCCGAACTGGAGAACACTCCACTTTTTACTGACCATGATGAACAACATACCATGTCATACCAGTCCTAAATGTTAGAGAATATACAAAAAATGATATACTACAAACCAACTAATGCTCTCTGAACTTGTATTGCACTGGATAGCCAAACCAACTAGTATTTCAAAAGCATGGATATTATACCACATATCAAAATATAAGAGAATATTCAAGAGTTTCATTACACATGATATTGAGATAAAAACACAAACAAGCCATAAAGGACATTATCTCTCATCATGTATATAGAAAGTAATGGACAACAGGAACATAATTTGTGTAAAAGTGCTCTTAGATATTGAGCAACAATTGGCCCCAAAACTGTTAAAGTTCTGCTCCCTAATTGTTCTAGTGAACACATCATAAATAGGGCAATGTTTCTGAGATTTCAGTTAGCAAATAGAACCAGATCTAGTTCTTCAAAATTTAAGACATCACTATGGACATGGCTACTATGCCAACAAAGTGCACAAACTCTGAACAGAACAAATAAGAAAGTGCCGAGGTAGGAGAACTAAATATCAGTTTGCAAAATAACTGCTCAGAGAAGTGCTAACATAACAATTTACCAAGTATCAAGTATATTAGACAGACTTTAAACTCATAGCATCACACATTCAGGGATCAATTTAACATGTATTGCTCTAGATAGCCAAATCAACATGGATTTCTGAGTGTACAATGTCAAACCCGGTTTTAACGGACAAAATCAAGTGCGGCTTATGTGTGCCCAGGAAGTTTAACACACATAAGGACGTCATAGGTGAAGTAGCAAAAGCAATACTTTATTTAAATAAACATTCACTTCTTACAAATAAAAGACTTCACCTAAGCAACCTCAAAATTATCCTAAACGACAGCATCTAAACGACGGCAGCGGGACGAAAACATTGGCAACCAACACTCCACAGGCACCGACTGGAAGACACGCTCCTTAGAACACCAGGTCGTCGTCTTGAAAATCCTCAAAGTCTTCCACTGAGCAGCATATGTTTTTGTAGGAGAAAGCAAGGGTGAGCACATAAAGTACTCAACAAGTGTGGAAAAATAATGACATGCAGGCTTATATCAAGAATGGGCTGATACATGGTAATATTTGCGTAAATGCGAGTATTGAAAACACATTTGGACTCAAAAGCATTAAACGAGTATTAAATGAATGTAATCCAAACAATCCATCAACTAGCATACAAGTTTCCCCACCCTGCATACCACAACCGTCTAGTACTCCCTGTACTATGACCAAAACCACACCATCTGGCACTCCCTATACCAGAACCAGAACCATCCACCCTCTAATCATGTGAGGATCCAAGTCTCTCATGTCCGTGAGCACGGCTGTTATAACAGTTTTACACTCTGCAGAGGTTGTCCAGCTTTCCCCACAAGTTAGTGAATTCCATGTTGCCGTGTTTGCAAGACACTTAACATACGTCAGTGGTGTGCCACCAAGAATCACTGTATGATACTTTCCACTAACCAGAGACTAATCCAGTATGTGTTTGCCCACTAGGTTTAACCGCCAGGCTTTACGCAAGCAAAGCTCCTACCCAGAAGCCCCCTTTTGTGCTGACCCAACGCACACTGGAAAGACTCTTATCAGTATGTCACGCCTTACCCGTATCAGCCTCGTGGTTGGTACGTTACTTCTTGGGTTGTCGCTCCACGAACCGGTCCTTACTTAGGTTACTTGAGCAAATGCTAAATCAACATCATAACCATGTCCACCAACAAAACTACTTTGCTCAAGACCTAATGTTCCATGTTGCTAGACCATCAACATATTAACCATCATTACTGCATATGTTCATTAGTCAAGATTATGACACTTCCCAATATCCTAAAAGCATGGCTAAGCAATCTACCCATAAAAGACTCCTAACCAATAACCATCTAGGTTCCAAGGGATGATAAGGGAAAATCTAGGGAAAACCCTAACATAGGTGACTACCCATCATGTTGACAGACATTGCATGCAATTTTGTAAAACAAAACATTTAAAAATATATGTTCAATATGATCAAGGACACTTGCATTCTCCTTGCTACTGCTCAGTGTATTCTTGCTCCTGGTCTTGATGTTCCTCAAATTGATCCGGGACGTTGTCGGCTAATCGCACAATAACCAGCAAACAAACAAACAATATACACTAAGAATAGAGCACAAAACAAAAGAACAATGAGATAAAAACTGGTTAAAAAGAAAGAGCACTGAAAAACGAATCCATCGACGCAAGAATCGCTTAAATCGGAGCTACGATGAAAAAGTTAGGGCTAAAACAAGTCTAGGGTTAAATCTGGAAAAAGAAAAGGGCTTATTTTGAATTAAACAGAAAGTTCAGGGACCTTTTGTAAAAACAGAGGGACCTAAATGTAATTATGAAAAAGTATAGGGACCTAACTGTAAAAGATAGGGCTCTTTTTGTTATTTCAGAAAAGTCTAGGGGCTAAATTGCAAAATTACCAATTAAAAGAATTATCAGATTTATTTTTATACTGAAAAAGGCTTGAAATACTGACTGGGCTGCTTTGGCT
Organism: Phragmites australis; assembly: GCF_958298935.1. NCBI lineage: Eukaryota > Viridiplantae > Streptophyta > Magnoliopsida > Poales > Poaceae > Phragmites > Phragmites australis. The sequence continues at coordinate 14,104,692 of NC_084941.1, read as the reverse complement.
GACGTGGCATGGTGACAGGGACAACACATCAGCAGAGAGGGCTAGGTGGCAGCTGAGGTGGCTGGATGACATGGCACGGCGGCTGACTGGATTAAGTAATGACACGTGGCAGCCTCGGGTTGGTCAGCGAAGGGGTATAGATGGGATCTAATCTGGGCCGTGGGTTTTGGATCCGACAACTGAGCTCAAAGGGAACGGTCGGCGGAGTGGTTCTCGGCGGAGCCGAGCTCGGCACGGCGGCGACTCGCCGGAGCAGGGGAAAAAAGTCATCGCCGGCTTCAATCCTCGACGACGAGCGGCGGAAAAGGTTTGGGGGAGCGCAGGGTATCCGTTTTGAGACTTACCGAAAGCGGCGCGGCACCGGAGATGCTTGGCGACGACGGCAGCGACTTCGGGCGGTCGGAGTTTCGCGCGGAGGGTGCTACGGCTTCAGGAACTCGTCGATGAGCTGGGGAATAGATGTGTGGTGCTTCGGGGGAGGCGTAGGGGCGCACATATATAGGCAGGGAGGCTCGGGTTGGCCGGGAGAGTCCGAGTAGGGTTCAGCGGCGGTGGGGCCAAATTCGAGCTCAGTTTCCTCGTTTAAATGTGCAATCTTTAGGGATAAGGCCGGTTAAAGATAGAGGAGGTCCCGGGCTTTGATTTGGCAAATTTCTAGAAGCTCTAGGGCTCGGGATGGCTCGGATTCGAATCGGGAGGCGGCGGCCAGCGCGTGTTCGTGTTCGAGTCGGAATCCGACGGGAGGAAGAAAGGCCTGACATGCGGGGCCCATATGTCGACGGCTTAGGTGAGGGCGGCTCGGCGCGGGCGTCTTCGGCGTGTGGTCTGGCGCGCGCGAATGGGCTGAGGCTGGGGTGCGGCCCAGGTGGAAGAAAAGGCTGGAGCAGCTGCTGGGCTGAGGCCGAAGAGAAGCCGGGCTGGGAAAAAGAAAAGGCAGCCTGTGAAAGGTTTTAATCTTTTTCTTTTCTTTCTAAATTCAAATCCAAACTTCAAATTCAAAATCAAAGCAAAAACTCTTCAAATAAATTTCATCAAAAACCAAATAAAAATCCTATTTGCCTAATTCAGCATGAATGCAAAATAATCATTTATATCCTATGTCAAATATATATTCTTTCATATAAACTAGGATTTCTCTCTTTTAAATTATTTAAACTCATTTTAAACTTTAGCAAATGTTAAGAATTTTTAAAGATGGAAAAATTAGGGTGTTACATACAGGCACAGAACCGAACATACAACAAGTAACATTCAGGTCTATGCTAGTGTACTAAAAAATTAAGCCGAGTCTCAGTGCATTCTTTCATCACAGAGCATAAAAGCACATATAACATGTTGTCCAGTTTAATAGAGTAGGGACGGCGGGGTGGGCGGGCATGGACAACGGTGGCATGAGCGAGACAGGTGACGGTGGCATCGGGGACGGAGACAGTGGCCGCTAGGATGGGGACGGTGGGGCTCTGGGAAGGGGACAACGGCCTCTGGGACGGGGACGATGGGGCTCTAGGGACGATGACCACCAAGATGGGGATGACGGGGCTTCGGGGACGGCGGTGTTGGGGAGGATGTGGCGGGGACAGCGGCTTTGGGGAGGAGGTAGCGGGAGGCATTTCGGCACAGAGGGCACATGCTGGGAAAATCTTTCTAAGTGTCAGAGGGCGGACATCGAGCAATAATATAGGGAAGGGCTTTCACTGCCATCTCAATATGAGCACCAGCAGTGAAAGAGTATCATCACTGCTGGCTCAATAGGACAACCGGCAGTGGAACTACTTCCACTGCTGGCCCAATAAGTCCACCAGCGATGAAAGTAGTTTCATTGCCGGTCCAATATGTCCACCGGCAGTGAAACCCCTTTCACTATTGGTACCGTGGGGTGCAAAAAATTTGTTTTAGTTTCGCGCGCGCGCCCAGAGAATCGAACCCACAACCTGCACCAAGTAAGAATGAACAAACCGCTGGGCTACTCAAGAGTTTTTGATTGAGTTTGTACTATCTATATTTATTAACATTCTATTGACCTAAAATTCTAATACATATTTATTTAAATTTGAAAGAGTACCTTCATTGTTGGCTCAATAGGACAATCGGTAGTGAAACTACTTTCATTGCCATCCCAATATATCCACCGAGAGTGAAACCCCTTTCACTATTGGTACCGTAGGATGCAAAAATTGTTTTAGTTTCACGCGCGCGCATAGAGAAATTGAAGCTTCCATAACAAAAGTGATGTATAATTGCATCTAAAACTGATTCATACATAGTAATTAATACAATTTAGCTACTTTGTCTTAACAAAAGTGGGGGAATCAATACGGGAGAAGAGATGAAGTGGTTGTTGCCAAAGGAGATTTTGTGAGGGAGAGAGTATTGAAATGGCTCTATTAGCTCGAGGTAGAAGAAGGTGGGAAGATGAGGATATCACTGCCGGCTCATATAATCCACCGGTAGTGATGTAGAGATATCATTGCTGGTTAGTAGATTAAGCCAGCAGTGATGAGCTGTGGGTGCATCACTACCAGCTCAATCCATCAACCGGTAGTAATGACGCTTATCACTGCTAGTTCATAAGCCATGATAACTGATTCTTTCCACGTGGCTAATGAACCGGCAGTGATGCCCCATCACTACCGGCCCATGAGGAACTGACAGTGATGGGCTAGAGTATAAGCCTAGTCCTATAGTAGTGACTTCTTCTTGTCTCCGCCATTGAGCTTACCAAATTTCTTAGAGCGAAATTTATTCTTCTTGGGATCATAGTTGGAGCCCTTCTTTCCCAACTTGGATATCATCCTTGTGGTTCTTCTCATGAGAAGGAAAACCTCGGTGCCAAAGTCATCATCATCATCTTCATCATCATGTTCGTTGCTTCCACTTGATGATGGAACCTTCACCTTCTTCTTCTTCTTCTTGTCAATCATCTTGGCCTTGAGAGCAAGATTCTTCTTAGAGGAGGATTCTTCTTGATCTACAAACAAGAACATATCATGACCATAAATCTTTCCCATGACATCGATGATGGTCATGTCATTGATGTCTTTCTAATGAAGAAGAGAGATTACAATGTTGTATTGCATCTTGGGAAGCATCATCGCGATCCTACAAGTAATATCTCCTTGACACAGTTGAGTGAGTTCAAGAGAATTGATTTCTTCGACAAGTATATTCATGCAAGAATATATATCATTGCCTAGCTCATTGAGAAGCATCTTAAATTGATTAAGATTGTTCATTAGCACATGATATTTTTCCTCCTGGATTTTTATAGAACCCTCATGAATTTCACAAATACCAGTCCAAATATCATGACCTAATTCCTTGCTCCTTACTCTAGAAAAGACCTCTTCACTAATCCCCTAAAAAATAGCATTTTTAGCCTTAGCATTCCATCTAATTTGTTGTTCGTTAAATGGTTGATCAAATCCAATAGAAGCGGCTAGCCAAACTTTAGGGGAAATAGTCTCAAGATAGTTCACCATACGAACTTTTCAATAGGAGAAGTTCTTTCGCTCAAATCTTGGCACGTTGCATCCATTCCCAAGGGCTATTACTCTATGATTTTAAGCCTATTAAGAGTATGTGGCTCTGATACCAATAAAAGAACTGAATAGCCCAAGAGGTGGTGAATTGGGCTACTAAAAAATTTACTCCTACATAATTCTAGAACAAATAACAATCTTAGCCTAAATGAATTGAAATATGACTACACGATCAGTCTAGACGGAAGCAAGAAACCAAGCAAGCTAGAACACAAAGTAAATGTGAAAAGTTAAGCTTACAACTAAGTAAATGCTTAAATGTAAATAGGGGAAAGTAAGGATATGGATAAGATAATACCAATTTTTACCTGAGGTATCGATGAGTTGGCACTCCCACTACTCCTCGTTGAAGCATCCACAAAGGATACCGCGCCCCCTTGAGTCACAAAGTCTTAAGTCCTTATTCATGATTGCCACTTCTCCATCTCCGAATTGGCAGGCATCAAACTAAGCACATAGCTCCTCCCAGGGCTCCCACAAGAATTCCAAGAGCTCATAAAGACACCTCCAATCACCAAATACTGACTAGATGTTGCCAACCACCAAGAGTGACAAGCGAATAGCTTCACTTGACCAAAATCAAACCTAGACTACAGCTAGATGCACACTTTCTACTCTCCAAGCACTAATGATATCCTTAATCTTCAATTAAGAACTTTGAAATTTACTCAATTGCACTCTCTTGCTTCTTGATGATAGACACAGTGTATAGCCTCCTCTGGGTTCACAAGAGGTCGAACTGAAACCAAGTGATAGGCTAGAGGTCCAAATTTAACCATTGCTTAACCACCCACTTTTTCTGTTAACACCGGATGATCCGGTGAGCATCTTCTACTCACATTGGATAATCTGGTGAGTACAAATTTTAAAGCCACACTGTGTCAGCTATCATTAGCCATTACTCTGAGAAATAGTCCGATGTAGGCATCCGATGAGCATACCTTTAACACCAGATCATCCGCTCAGTTGGCCTTCAATTTTCCAACATTTGCAACCTTCTCTACAAGAATTGCTCTGGTGCTAATTTTGTCCATCACTGGACCATCCGGTGAACTGAGCAACTTTAAACTGTTTGAAGCAACCTCCCTGCAAACATTAGTCCGGTGACCCATCCAGTTGACTTGACTTAACACCGGACTATCCGGTCACTTGATCTTCAATTTTTAGCACTTGAAATCGCCTCTACAAGAATTAATTCGGTGAGTTTAAATTCAATTTCTCTAGAAAATTTCACTTCTGTTGAAATTAGTCTGGTGCTCTCATCATACTATCACTAGCTATCCGGTGGAACACTTCAAGTTTTCTAGACAAGTTTCTAAAATAAAAACACTAGTGAGTTCAACACATTTATCATTGGACCATCCATTGAACTTCATTACTTGTGAAGCAAAATGATCCGATATGATCAATTTTGATAGGACCAGACTATTCGGTGAGTTATGTTGTACTGAGCTCGTCCAATTCAAACTTCTTTGAGCTCTAACTTCTCGACATATAAACCATGAGCTTTTATGAGGTACCTAGTGCTAGAATTTCACAAGTGTGTATTAAACTAAGTTTAGACTCAACTAGGTCAAGCTACTACTCTTAGCTCATCTTTATAGTACGGTCAAAAAAACCAAAAAAAGAGACCTATACTACTCTAAATGTCCTTCATCTTCTTTGTGACACTTAGAACTAGGAGATCCGTAATCTTGATGCATATGTCCTTTGATTGTCCATATAAACAACTTAGGGACCAAGAATATCCAATCATCATTGTGAACTTAAATTTTTGATACCCTTCAAAACAAATTTGTTAGTCACAATAATACAGTTGTCATTAATTACCGAAACACTTACCACTTACCTAGCGGCCTAGATGCTATAATAACCGACATATAGGCTTACCTTTAGCCATTAATACATTGCAGATCAACATAAACAAGCTATTTTTTTGCCAGACTTGCATCGTCACTGGCGCATGAGGCACTTGGGGGCAAACTTTTACAAGCAGTTCAAAAGTTCACTAAGAATCCAGAGCAAATGCCGCTCTAGACACCAAATCCAGATAATAAGGTTGACAGCAAGGGATGACGTAAGACTAGGTGAATCAAAAATACCATGGACGAATCGAATGCGCAAGCGAGACGAGAACAAGGAAGCAGACCCGAGCACTTGATCTGTACCTATCCAATATGGATTAGGTTTTATATTGTTATGTTGGACCATGTATGTTTTTATGTGTCGGACTGTAATAATATGCATTGGACTACGTAACATGTTTTAATGTGTCAAACAGTAATAATATATATTGGACTATGTATGTTGTTATGTGTTGGACTGTAATGATATTTGTTAGTGTTGGGACCCAAATCCCAGACAATATGGACCTTCGTTTACTGAAATGTCAAAGAGTCCTCGGGGTGACACGTGTTTGGGGTGGAACAGTTTCTCGATTCGTCTTCCGGGTACTGTATGGCTCTATTTATAGCTCGTACCTGAACACTCCAGGCGTGGTTTACAGGTCCTACCCTTTTACCCGCTATATTTCCGGAATATTCGGGGTCATTATGGTACAAGTAAGCATATTTACATAATTACAACTCTGCCCCGAACGACCAAAGCGGGCCCCAATATCTAGCCGTGATCTTTGTCTCCGAAGATCCGCCGAAGTCTTCTCATTCCGTCGTCTGCCCGATGGCCTTCGGCTTCCAAGCGAAGATCGGCTTCTACCTTCGCGCGCCGCGGTTAATCAGGACCGCTGACACGGACTTCGGCCTTTGGTAGAAGTCTCACCTCCGTCTTCACCGGCACAGGAAATCGAGACTACGGGTGCGCCTACACCCTTCGATCGATGGAGCTTCGCAATCTTCGCAACCTTCAGATGAGGTCCCTGAAACAAAATTGCAATGACAAGCATGCAGTCTTTCCAGTAGACTTCGAGCTATCCTCCGAAGAGGGGGGGGGGGGGGCGGGAGATCATCCCCAAAAGTTGGTCTATGTATGCTTTTTTGAATTATCTTGTATTGTTGCATTTCGAAATATCTCATATTACTATTGTCTTAATCTTTCATTGCATGTATGACAGACCTAGAGTTGATTGATCCACTGATTGATGCTAAGCAATGATCACGTCTCCAAGACGGTGCCCTGTTTCCCACTCTTCAACTTTAGATGAGACGGTGCCCTATTTCCTACTCTTCAACTTCAGACACTGGACTACTGCTAGCCCATAGACCCACACTAAATACCCAGGTAAATAATACTTATATGTGTTTCATATTACAATTAGTGATGTAAGTAGTACTTACTAAATTTCTTGCAACACACGTTGCGGGTTGTTGGGTTGCTACCATTCCATAGACTGGGTGGCACCGGCTCAGGATGGTTCTCCCTAGTTCCCACTTGACTCTGCATAGCTTAGCGCGTGGGTCAACCATTGGAGGCCGGAGACACCCACGTTTCACCTACCAGTTGGCATGATGGCCCTAACGCTACAGGACTTCTCGATGCTTCTTGGTTTTCCCATATCGAGGGTAGCCATTGGACATGACATGGTTGAGGTGGGGTGGAGAACGATTTGCTAGAGCAGTTTGAGGGGGTCTTGCCGTAGGACCCAGAGCACCTTAAGGGACAGCAGTTGGCCATTGTTGGAAAGCAAGGTCCTAGTAAGATTTGGGTCGAGCAGTTCCACACCTCGCGCTTGACCCTAGACAGAGGACTTCAGAGTTTGTAGGCATCGGAGGCCTACTTACTCTGGCTTTTTGGGTGGGTGATGTTCTCCAGTACCCACGATGACACCGTTGACAAGCTCTTGGTCCACTAGGCGAGGCAGATAGCGAACGGCTCTTTGGAGGAGGGGTGTCATGAGAGGAAGGATGTGTGGCAAGGCAACCATTGCGCTACCAGTGGCAGCGACAATAAGAGTGACACAACGAGGTGACCGGAGATGGGGCGGTGGTAGAGGGGTGCCACGTTAGGAACAAAGAATAGGAGTAGAACGATGGATTGTTAAAGCTTATCCTATCCAGAAAATAAAAGGAGAGACTCTCGTACGGGTTGTGGTGTAACGCTCCAAATGCGGATCAAATCATTGCATGTTCCCTTATAAATTGGGGGAGTTGGATGGACCTAAGGACATGCAGCAAAAAGCCGGCACAAGGCAACAGATCACAAGATAAAATGGAACGTTATTAATTCTGCCATATTCTAGCTGCACCAAAAGTAGAACCGAATGCTATTGCTTGCAAGCTTCAGGTTTAGGCATCGGCATGCTACTATTGGCTTATCTATACATGTGATCGCCATGCGAGTGTGCGTTGTTGCGCCATTGCTTGACGTTTCGGTGGCAAGATATATAACTAGATAGCTTTGCAACACCGCACTTGTAAAGCTACATCTAATCATCTTGGCACTGCCGTGCCCAGGCTGCTCACCAGCTCAATCCGATATGCCTTGCAAGCCAATTGACAATGGATTGCAAGCCTCAACTTTGCCATGTGGCAACGTATATATATCTGCACATACTGCGCATCGCTCTGCGACGAACCCAAGCAGATCATCACCATCGGCAGTTCAGCACATAAAGAAACGGAGAAACCGGCCATGTCGTCTCTTCTCAGGTCCTTCGCGTCGCTCTACTGCCAGAAGCTCCGCTCCACCACCCGCCTCGGACCGTCGTGCAACAACGTTGCAGCGCGCTTCCCGGCGTCCGACGGACGGATGTTCTTGGCCTCCGGCGAGCAGCATCGTGGCGTCAGGGAGTATAGGTATGTCCCGGATGTTGATATTTTTTCCTTTTTTCCCGGTTCGATTTTGCTTGTGATGCGTCGGCTTTTAAATATGCGGTCCTGACTGATACCTCTGAATCTGTCGTGGTTCAGAGTAACCGGCGGTGCAGCTGATGATACAAGACGGCCGGCAGCTCTAGCTCTGCCATGTCATCACGGACAAGAACGAACTCCTTTCTTGACCTGGTGATTGATTGCTCTGTTGACTGATCACATTCTTGTACTCCTATATGGGTGTGAATGTGTGACCAGTGTCTGTAATGCTTTCGATGCAGCTACTGAAATCTGATCCTACAGTTTTTCTTCTGTACCAGGGTAAGAATAGCGATTGGTTCTGTTCTTGCCGCCGCGACACCATTCCTGCACTCCAAATGGGTGGCATTCCTGCGGATTCAGAGTAAGCAGCTCTGATCTGAGTCTGAAACAAACGGAGATGAAACTCTGCAGGTTGCCGATTTGAGCAGTGCAATGAATTACTTTCCGTGCAGGTGAGCTGGAGGTAGTGAAAGACACGGCTGAAGTGGTGGCGGAGGTCGTCGAGGAGGCAGCGGTGGCGGCGGAGAAGGTGTCGTCGGAGGTGGCCGAGCAGCTTCCGGAGGGTGGCAAGCTGAGGACGGCGGCCGTGCTCGTGGAGCACGCGTCTAAGGAAGTTGCCGAGGAGGCTCACCTTGCACAAGACATCATCCACAAGGTAGCAGCCTGATTAATCACACTCACACCATTAGCATCCCTATAGTGTGACTTAACCATGCGTTTTCGAGTTTCTTAATTGATTGCAGTTTTAAGCAACGTTCCCTTTTTGTCTCTCTTTGGGAAGAAATGCTCACTTGCTTCAAGCAATTTCCAATCCTTTCTGTTGCTTGTTACCGCGGAAATTGGAAGCTAACCAAAGTCACTAACCACAAACCTTTGCTGCCATATAAACATGCTGATGGAAACTGACCAGAGTCAAAGGCTGACACTACTAGATGAAATGGTGAATCCTTGACAAAAACCATTTGTTGATGCAGGTCAATGAAATTGAAGAGGGCGTGAAGGCCATGATTGAGCCGTTTGTGGATCTTGGCAAGCATGGGCAGGGGAAGGAACAGCACAAACTCAGGGGGAAGTAAATTTGCAGTCTAGTCTGTACAGAACAATCAGTACTGCAAAATAAGGACAATCCTGTGCTGTGGATATTCGGTAACCATTTCATTTCTCGTTTTGTTATTTGCAAAGAGGGAAATTGTAATAAAGGAACGATTGGTCAGAAGAGTTGTTTTTATGTTTATATATTGCACTTGTTAATTAGCTGTACGAAGATGATTACTAGTACTGAATGAATATAATCATAGACCATCTCCCGTCTAAAAATTGGATTACATATCCTCTCTCGATGCATCTCTGTCGCGGGCTCGAAATAACAAACAAATAAAGAATCGCAAAAAAGAAGCAGAGTACAAGAGTATCAACAGCTGAGCAACTTAACAGCGGAGAAACAACGCAGCTTCGCGGTCAAGCCGCACCGCCTAGAACACGACTGCGGCGGCCACCGCACCGGCGACAGTGACGAAGCTGGCGGAGGCGGAGAAGAAGCCAGCGGCCGCGACGGGTGCGGCGGCAGGGGGCAGAACTCCTCCTGACGGGGACAGCGCGGCTCCGGCTCCGACGGGGCTTGACGCCGGGACGGCAGAGGAGGGAGCGGAGACGGGGGTCTCCGTCGGCGGCGCGGGCGGGGAGGCCATCGGCGACGCGGCAGTCGGGGCCCTGGCCGGCGGTGGGGGCAGCGGGGCCATCTTGGGGGGCGCTGGGGCCGGCGCGTGCTTCGGCGACGCGGCGGGCACGGCGCCCGGTGCCTGCGCCGTCGCGGCGACTGCCACGGCGAGGAGCGCCACAAGGACTGAGACGAGGCGGGCCATCTGGGATTGCCTGGAGTGGTCAGCGCTTGCGGGGAAACGAAAACGGAGGAGGCGGAGGGTGCGATGTGAGTGAGAGTTGCGCTGCTGCGAGAGGGGGGTGGTGGTGGTGGTGGAAGAAGGGCGACGCATTTATATAGGCGACGCGACATTCATCCATTGGGGCAAGGCTTTAAATGACAGCTGGAGTTTGAATTCTTTTCATCTTTTGGGTTGCTTAGCCGTTAGGTTTGATTCCTTCTGTCTAGGGGTACAGCGCTGCCGCGTGGGGCTACGGACAATCGGGGCCCACCTGCGTCTGGGACCAGGGAGGTAGGGGAGGGGAGGGCGAGCGCAACGACTAGTTGAGGACGCGTGGCGGGAGATGATCTCATGAATTGCCTGAGGACGCACGTTGCGGTGGCCAGCTAGCCGTTGGTGCTGGTCGGATGCGCAGGGGAGGAGACAGCTGTGAGATTGGCTATCGAAATGATGCTGGTCACGACGTTTACTAAAGCAATCGAAATGATCCCGCCATCATGCGATCCGATCTTCAAAAACAAACTACCGGCCACAAACCCGCAACGTTCCGTACAGCGACCGACATTGCGTACGTGATTGTATTCTGCGTACATAAGCAAAACTTGGCTGAAACTACAACAGAGGATTGATTCTCAAACAAAGAGATGGATCACAAGACAGGAGAGAGTGAGGTCCCGGCGATGAGTTTAGCTGGTCGGGGTCAGCGAATCACCTGGACAGAAAACGTTGAGTTAATTTTTTATTTATATATTTTTTATTATCAAAATCAGCATAAGTATGTGCTTGTTTAAAAAATAAAAAATAGGCTTTTCTCGCTCTTTCAAAGAGCGAGAGATAAATAATGCCCGTTCAGCAAGTGATTTATATATCTCATCCGCTAAATAGGTGAGAAATAATGTATGTAGTGCTGAGATTTTCTCGTCTTTTGAGTGAGTGAGGAATATTATATTTCTCAACCAACCAGAGGGTGGTGGAGAAATATTTCTGAGTCGCTGAGAAGTGGTTTTTTATATAAAATTTACATTTTTTTACTCGAGAGATAGCAAATTTTATATAAGACATTATGATTTTTTTTAATTTTGTGTAAAAGTAGTTTCATTGGATAGTAGAACACAACATTTTTATTAACAGATAGATGTAGATACAAAATATTTAGCGTTAATACAAAGACTGCGGTACATAATTTGTACATTGGATAGTAGAATGCCTGGGATAGAACAAGAAATCTGTAGTGTAACAGGTAATGGGGTCCCTACCAGGCAGGCCCCACACCGTCACGTGTCAATCGGCAGGCTAATACCCTCAAGACCACGGTCGCGCCTTACGACTAGGATAGGGCTTCTACGACCAATCCCTTGGTCGAGGACAAAACCGTGCTACCAGCCCCTGCTGTTCGTAGAGTAGGTACTCCGCTAACCGGTTAAATCATATTTAGTGCCACCACCCTTTTGGCGAGCAAGGTTGTGGGCAGGTGTGGTGGCGCTGTGACCCGTCCTGTAGCATTTATGCTACAGGATGGCCTTGCAGATGAGCGTGACAGCATTCGGTGATAGGACGGGACATGCAGGTTAACCAAAGGGCGTGCGTGCCTATCCTTCGTCATAATGAGCTAAGAGCAGTTGGCTTCGTCAAGTGTAGGTTTGCCATTGAGTTTGGCACAATATGTTTGTATTGATACATTTTCTCTTCTTATATAAAGGGGAAGGACCTGGCTTGTGGGAGGGTAAGAAAAACCAAATACTATAACAAATTCATCCAATCCAAAATAAAGTACACATGATATAGGGCTATTATCCCATGGGAGGCCTGAACCTGGATAAAATCCTCGTGTTCTTGAGTCCATTAAATCAAACCCCAAGAAACGTTGATAATGAGCCCATCGATCGGTATACCCTGGGTTCATTGACAGAGATTACGTGAAGCTGCCCCATCGGTTAGTGGCTTCCCATTATAGGATGGGGTGTAACACTTTCTTTATCGGGATACGAGAGGTGCGTTGGTCCAACAAGTTCCGGCCGGTCCTAGCCGAAAAATATGATGGCTCGATCAACCCATAGGAGTTTCTATATTTACAACACCCTGGTGTAGGCCGTAGGAGGTGATGGGAAGGTTATGGTGAACTATTTCCTGACCGACCTGACCGGTTCATCTCAGTCATAGCTCATGAACCTCTCCCCGTGGGTCAGTTCATTCTTGGGAAGATTTATGTGACCAAGGGTCGAGGATGACTTGTACCAGGTCAAGCAGCGACAAGGCGACTTGCTGCGAGATTACATCCGGTGTTTCACCGATTGCCAGAATACCATTTTAAGGATCACATGCGAGTCCATGGTCATCGCGTTTCAAAGGGGAGGTAGAGAGCAAAAGATGGTAGAAAAGCTAGCCACCAAGGAAGCCCGTAGTACTACCAAGCTTTTTGAGCTCGCGGACAAGTGTGCGTAGGCTGCCAAAGCCCGTAGTACTACCAAGCAGACCGACCAACCACGCCAACGCTTCGAGAAGAAGGATTGCAAGAAGGGCAGAGGCTACTGCCTGATCCACCGTACTGACGCACATGACCTAACCGATTGCAAGGTTGTGTAAGGCATCAACGACAAAGAGCTTGAGGGCTGCATACCTGAATGCAACAACGATGGTGAAGGTGGGGCCAACCCCGACCAGTCAGCTCTGGGTTTCCAACAGGCTGAGCACACAGTCCACCATATCTTTAGGGGTGTTGCACATATTCTTCTAATAAGGAATACAAATTAGTGGTCCGCGAGGTATGCATGACCATGTGGGGTTTGAGTCCACGACTAAAGTGGTAGGAGGTACCCCTCATCTTTAGCTAGGTGAACCACCTGCATGTGCTAAGCGCCCCAGATGTTATCCTATCGTGGTCGAGCCCATTGTGCACAATGTCCATATGGGGCGTGTACTGACCTTCTCTTCGCCAACACGCTAGATACCCTGTGAATCCTGAGGAGTGCATTGAAACCATCTCCTCCCTTCTTCGGGATCACCCCCGACTCTTCGGGCAAGCCGTTGGAGCAGATTTAGCTACCCGTCACTTTCGGTTCGCCAAACAATATTAGGACTGAGAGGGTTCTATTCGACGTGGCGGACTTTGGTACTGCTTACAACACAATCTAAAGCAACCAGCGATGGCCTGGTTCATATCCGTCGCCAACTATGGATACTAGTTAATCAAGATCCATAGTCCCAAGGGAGCCATCACAATTTTGGGAAACCAAAAGATGACCTTTCACTACGACAAGAGGAGCCTCGACTTGGTCGAGCTAACTCTTGGGTCGTAGCCTGAGAACGCTAGGCCTATTGGTCACCTAGAGAAGGTCTACGCCATCACCAATCCCGATGATTGACTCAAGGAAATATGCCTAAACGACGCCGACCCTTCAAGAATGGTTCAAATTGGTGCCGTCTTGGACCCAAAATAGGAACTCATGCTCGTCACTTCCCTTCAGGCTAACGCAGATGTCTTTTATTGGAGTCAGTCTGATATGCCTAGAGTCCCTAGGGACGTGATCGAGCACAAGTTGTTAGTACGACCTCACGTGCGACCAATGAAGGAAAAGGCACGTATGTTCGCACCTAACCTAAAGGAAGTACTTTGTGAGAAGATTGACAAGCTCCTGGAAGCAAGCTTCATCCAATAGTGCAGTACCCAGAGTGGCTAGCTAACACTGTTTTAGTCCGAAAACTCGATGGTAAGTGTAGGATGTGTGTCAACTTCACCGACCTCAACAAGGCGTGCCGGAAAGATCTCTTCCCTCTACCCCGGATCGACCAACTTGTTGACTCGACCACCGGTAGCGATCTACTAAGCTGCTTAGTTGCCCATTGGGGGTACCATTAGATAGCATGTATAGGGTAGATGAGGAGAAAATTGCTTTTGTAACGCCTTCGAGGTCTTTTGCTATGTAAAAATGCCTTTTGGTCTAAAAAATGCTGGGCCAAGAACTCAACAGAAATGTCAAGGCATATATTGATGACGTGGTCGTAAAGAGCAGGACCAAGAACGATCTGGTCGCAGACCTCCAAGAAACATTCAACAACCTTTTGGAAATACCGCATGAAGCTAAACCCAAAGAAGTTCACGTTTGGAGTCCCATTAGATAAGTTGCTTGGTTTCCTCGTATCCAATCGAGGAACAGAAGCAGACCCTGATAAGATCAAAGTCATCGACCAGATGAGATATCTGACCAGGTTAAAAGAAGTCCAAAAACTGATAGGGTGTGTGAAGGCTTTGAGCAGGTTCATCTCAAGGATGGGAGAGAAGGGGTTGCCGCTCTTCAAGCTCTTGAAGATAAGTGTCACACCCCAAAATTCCGATTTTGGGTTGTGAGCATTTTAAAATAATGTAATAATATGTTTCCTGAAATTTGAAAGCTTTTCTAAATTTATTTTAGAGTTTAAAAGAATTTATTTTGTGTGAGGAAAATGTATATATATAATATTAGAATAGGTTAAGAAGCTTTATGTTTAAATAAATCCTTGTTCTATTTTTCCCATATCATCCAAAAATCCTCCATGGACAATCTCATCTCATGTCCTTTATGATCAAACCCAACGTGCACTTTCTTTCATCAATGTTTTTCTCTAGCCTGTGGCTCCAGACCAGCAAAATGCCATCAACCTTGCATCATGTTGGATTGCTAGCAGGACGGCCCACATGTGTGCTAAAGCTAGCCCAAACCAGCTCGCTTGCATGTACATGTACCTGATCGTTTCCATCCACCTCCAAACGATATCATCCATTCGCCTAGCAACCACGACCGCCCAGCTACCCATCTCCATAGCACTTGCCCTCCTCTCTTTGCCCACATCATTTCTTCATTCAATCCCCCACATCAATCCAATATTTATTCCCATTAATTCAAGATAAAAAACTGCTGCTCTAAATGTCTCTAATGGCTATAATGGCAATTGAAGCTAGCTGCTAGTTACTCCTTGTCACCAGCCTCATCTTCTCACTCAGATTCAGAGTTCAAGACGACCTTAAATGCAAATCTTGACAATACTGAAGTTATAGGTATTGTCGAGAGCTTTGATTTGCACCTATGGAAGTACCCATTTGGATAATAGAGCTAGGAGTTATGGCCCCAGAAATTAGTGTTGCACAGATTGGTCTAAGTTCAAATAGTTTATCTTGTGACGCATTTTTGGAAATCAAGACAGTGTTTCCAGAAATTCCAATGAATACCAAAGTTGTAGGTTTTTTTATTACTACAATATAGAGTCCAAAAACATCCAATTTGATGTTCGGACGGTGGAGATATTGTCCTGGAACCATAGCTGCCCATTTCGTCTTCCACCCATTCCTTTCATATTCCATCTCCGGCCGTTCCCTCTCCCCATTTAGTGGCCAGCCGCACCCAGGCTATAAATATGAGCTCCACACCATCCCTTGCACCTTCCCATTCCTCCCAAATCACAGCAATAGTGGTTGCCCTACACGTGCGTCGACTTCGCCACCTTTCGCCATCCCAAACAGCCACATCGCTAGTGGTTGGCATCTACATTCCCAGCGATCCGTCCAGGTAAAAACCTTGATCTTTCACCAAGATGTGCCTCAGATCATCCCCCACCATGTCCCAAAACCATTTGGTCAGAGGAGGACAAATGAAGCCGGGATCTACGTCGCCATCCACATTGCTCTATGTCTAGCCGCGTCCAGGGTGCGAACTGAAGAATCCATTGGTGTTCCCAATGATCCAGCAAAGATCCAGCCAAGCCAGCCATGTCACCATGCAGAACATCGAGGGAACATCAAGATCTCTGAAGGGTTCGACCATATCTTCGTCGGCGCTATGGGAATGTGAGCCCGAATTCCAAAGTCTTCACGAATTCTTCTTCATTGATCATCGCAGCAAGGTGAGGACTCGGACCAGTCCCTTCCCCTACTTTTTCCCCTGTATGGATGCCATCTGTGATCCCTAGCCAAACCCCCATCCCCACAGATCGATCGTCATGCCGCCACAGTCTTTGCTATCGTGGACAGGCGTGGCGTCGCGAATGGCATCGACGTTCCCCGGTCAATCATAGCTTGGATCACCAGCACATGTCCCTTGATGTTCCCCACACCCTCACCAACTAGATCAGCTATTGGAGCACCGACGTTGTCGGTGTCACGATCAACATGCCGCTGCCCAAGTCTGGATAAGTTATGCGCGTGCATCACGGGTTTGTATCGCGTTCCCTAGTGAACTAGCACTCCAATCCATGACTCCTTTGGCCGAGACATGCCCCTGCTAGTTCTATACTTCCTCCTAAAATCAGTTTGTACAAAGCTACAATAGAGCCCTCGTTCTCGACATCGGAATGCCTACTGCCCAGTTCCTGCACACGTCCTGTGCACCTAGAATGTCAGTCGCGTTCCCCGGTGAACAAGAGCTCCAATCACTGATCCCTTTCACTGAGATGTGCACCTAGTTATCATCAACAATCCCTAAAAGCAGTTTAGCCAGAAGAGCATCGATGCAAATGATTTTGTGCTCGCTGCGCTGCTCCCCCTTGTCTTGGTGTGATCGGTGCGTGCACCCAGAAATGCATATGCGTTCCCCATCAATCCAATAGCCGTCTTGATGCGCCAAACATGTCACAGCGTGTTGAATAACTTTTTTGCTCAACCTCTAGAGGGTGCTCCCAGATCAGTAGCATCGCAACAGAAACATAAGCCATAATCCTAGAACCGCCATCCCAAGCCACCGCCACTTGATCTCCTGCTCTGGTTAGTTCCAGGCTATTCTACCTTGTCAAGTCATGTTCTAAGAAATATCAAAACCTTCTATTTAAACCATTTCTTGAATATCACAACCAATCTCTAGAAATGCGCATGTCTTCTTCGCTATGTCTGTGTGCGGCCACCACCATACATGGGAGCGTTCATCGTTGTTTTGCCGCTACCTTAGATCTCCTCTATCAAGACCAACCATAAAATTGAACTTGCCTTCTAGCATTCTACACCATGCTCTCCTCAATTTGTTGCAACTCACTGTTGCCCGACGTCGACGTTAGTGACCGCCGGCCATCACCTTGTTCCACTCCATTCCAATTGTCAGTTAGGATTTAATAAGATCTCACATACCATCTTAATCGGACATCCTTTTTGTGTCCTATTTGGCAAGACCCTAAAATTCTGACATGCCACCACCATATCATCGTCGCATGCATCGAGCCCTTCATTCTCTTCCCTGCCAATGTCATGCCATTGCCATAGTTAGGATTTTCCTTCGGCAAATAATTGGTCGAGAATATGTTCAGGGAATATTCTAGTTCCTTTTTCTTTTAAACCCTAATTTAATCTTCTAAGGGCTTGTTCTCCTATGTATAATCTCCGATTTGAGTAGTTCTTGTGCCCAAATTCTTCTAAAATCATATCCTATCCAACCATAGTACTTTTGTGATGTGTTGTCTTTGTTTGGTGTATTGTTTCTTAGTTGTTTTGTGCTTTCTTTTTTGTCGGTATATCTGGTGTGAAGAATATGATGTTTCTGGAGATTCGATAAGCTACATGGTTGAGACTTCGAGCTTTGCCAGAAGCAAGTTTACGAAGATCACTGAGCAGCATCCAGGCAAATGTCCTTGAATATCTTGCACCTATTTTTAGGAATTTATGTTAGTTGTTTATCCATCTTTGCATGCTTGTCTAAATTGGAAACCTATGAATAGGGTTTAGTAGCTTTTGTTTTATTCTCCTTGTCGTTGTTGATTAAGTCATAGGAAATAAAGGGTAGATATGCTAGTCACTGTCATGGTTGGGTTATGAGTTAAACTTGATTAATGTTTATGCAACATGAATCAGGTGTGGTAATTTTTTGTAGCAACATGGTATATGGATCCTAACAGGATGGTTTGTTTGAGGATGGTGCAAGAATGCGCATGTGTTGTGCTGCATGGTGGGAATGTGTATGTTCCTTTGTGGGGTTCTAAGGACCAGTTCTTGAAGCATGTAACCCAGCTAAATAGTGCAACCATGTGGCCTATATGGGTACGGCCTGACCAATTAATTAGCCACCCCTCCGATTCTGTAGGCACCAGTGGATGGTTGAGTGGCACAAGAGGGGGCTTTTACAGTGATGGAATCATCTATTAGTGGTGAAACCTCAGTGGGTGCCTACGGATCGATGGGAGCTTTGTAAATGCCTTGTAGTGATCTCCTGGCAGCACACCATAAGAAATGTGCAAGTGCTTGATCAGCATGGCAACATGGAGACTGTCACCTGATAATGTTGGTGATGAAATCACAACTCATGGGTAAAGTGTGCAAACTCTGCAGACTATCAAACTGATTGATCAGCCATGCTCACGGTCAAGAGCTAGCTTGGACTTCTTCTTGATTAGTTTGGATTAGGGTTCTGGAATGGATGGTCGGGTAGTCTGGTAATGGGATTACCTGGTGAGTTTGGTAGCCGGATATGGAATAACTGGTGAGTTTGGTAGTCAGATGGAATCTGATGGGCTGTTCTCCTTGTTTAAATTGTGTTTTCACACTTAGTAAATAGGATGCATGTTTCTTGGAGTTGTAAGTTAATGTTGCTTAGTGTAGTAAACCAGTGTCTAACATTTTCTTGACTTAAGCCCTCATACTTTCCTACACTTGCGGAGTACATTATGCACTCAGACTTGTTGTTTCCAATATTAAATACTGCTCAGTTAGAGAAGACTATATGAAGATCAAGAAAGCTGAAGACTACAATGAAGACGGAGTGTCCTATGTCGCGTTGCCCCCAGTCGATTGCCTGTTGTGTGCCCTAAAGCTTTCGTTGGAGTTTCCTCTTGTTCTTCTGCTGTTGTTTAAAAACTCTGGTAATCTTTTCAATAAAGTTATTGTTGTTCGATATAGAATTGTATATCACTGATATGTCACCACATGTATGATGAAACTGATCCTAGCATATATGTGGAATGCACTGGTTATTCTTTTGAAAAATTGGGCATGACAAAAAGTGAGCACTTCCTGTGGACGCCAAGAGCGGAGGTGGCCTTCCAATATCTCAAAAGATATCTCTCTTCCCCTCCTGTACTATCTACTCCTCGACCCGATGAGGAGCTCCTACTCTATGTTGCAACTACCTCACAAGTCGTGAGTGCAGTCCTGGTCGTCGAGCATGAAGGTCTTCAGCAACCAGTCTACTATGTCAGTGAAGTCATACACGACCCGAAGGCACGGTACCCACAGGCACAGAAGCTGTTATACACCATGCTGATGGCCTCTCGTAAACTCAAATAATACTTTTAGGCCCACAAAATCAAGGTAGTCTCCTCGCTCCTAACTAGGGAAATCCTCCACAACAGGGATGCAAAAGGGAGAGCGGCGAAGTGGACAGTGGAGCTCAGGGTGTTTGATATTCAGTTCAACCCCTGGATGACCATTAAGTCCTATGTGTTGGTCGATTTTTTGGCCGAGTGGTTGTCCTTTAAGCTTGAGCAGGAACAACGACTAGAGGCTGAAGAGCACAGGACCATCCACTTTGATGGGTCGTTCATGCTGAAGGGAGCGGGGGCTAGAGTGGTCTTGACCTCACCGACAGGAGACACCCTCAGGTACGTAGTTTAATTATGTTTTTCTGCCACTAACAATATTGCATAATGTGAGGACCTAATGTATGGAATGAGAGCAGCCTCTACACTTGGTATAAAATGCCTGCTAGCGAAAGGGGACTCTCTATTGGTCGTAAACTAAGTGTAGAACTAGTTTTAGTGCTTTGACCTGACACTAAGGGAGTGCCTCGCTGAAGTGAGAAGGCTAGAGTGACACCTTATCAATTTCAATGTTAAGCATGTCCTACACAAGGACAACTTCCTCACTAATGAGCTAGCCTATCTAGCTTCTTTTGTCCTGGTCGGAGTCTTTGAAGAAAGACTCACATGACAATCTACCACGGTCTTGGGCCAAGGTGATGGGGATGTTTCGCTTAGAAATAGAGCACCCGAGGTAACACCTTTGGTTGGTGCAGTCATCAGGCGACCATAATGTGGTCGCCCAGCTTATTTCGGGTATGACCTGGATGAATCAGATCTTGGTATATCTTCATAATCGAGCAATCCCTGATGATGATGCATCAACCTAAAATGTCACGCGATAAGTCTGTAGATACTTCCTGGTAGGGGACACCTCTAGCACAGGGAGAGCAATAACCTTTTACTGAAATGCATCACCCAAGAAGAGGGGGGCGTCCTTCTCTTTGATATCCATGGAGGCATATGTGGTAGACATGCTTCATACCACACTTTAGTCAGAAATCTGTTCCGACAAGGATTCTCTTAGCCTACGGTCCTCTAGAATGCTTACAAGCTGGTGAAACTGTATGAGCCATGTTAGTACCATGTCCAACAGACCAACTTACCAGCCCAAGCACTGCAAACCATACCACTCTCTTGGCCTTTCGCTGTTTTGGGGCTCGATATTGTGGGACAATTCCCTAAGGCCCTTGGCGGTATCGAATTCCTGTTCGTGGCAGTCGACAAATTCACTAAGTGGATTGAGGCCGAGACAGTCAGGAAGATCACCGTCGCGACAGTGATCAAGTTCATACAATGGCTGGTGATGTGGTTTGGCATTCCAAATCGCATAATTACAGACAACGAGACTTTAGTTCATTAGTAGCATTGGTGGCACACCCCTAGTGTAACAGGCAGGTCGAAAGAGCAAATGGGATGATACTACAAGGAGTCAAAGCCTATGTCTTTGATCGGCTTTAGAGCTATTCAAGAAGTTGGGTGGATGAACTCCCCATAGTACACTGGTCACTGTGAACAATGCCCAGAAGAGCCACGGCCAAAACTCCATTCTTCCTAGTCTTTGGCACTGAAGCAATACTCTCCTTCGAGATCACCCTTTAGCCTCCTCAAGCAACTAGCTACTTGGATGATGACCAAGTGGCTCAACAGGAGGATGACATAAACCTAGTCGAAGAGTTCCACGATCGAGCTCTGATTCTAGCAATCCAATACTAGCGAAGCCTTAGGTGCTACCATAATTGCTGCGTGTGGGAGCAAACCCTGGTTGTAGGTGACCTTGTCCTAAGGAAAATCTAGAATAATGCAAGCCAATACATGCTCTCCCCAAAGTGGGAAGCGCCCTACATAGTGATCAAGGTTACTCAACCTGGTGCAGTCAAACTAGTCATGGAGGGCGGCCATGAATTACACAATTCTTGGAACATAAACCAATTGCACAAGTTCTATGTGTAAGGCTGTTCAAGCACAAGCCTATTTTCTCTATTTTGCAGGATCTCCCAAATAAGTCCGGACTACCCTCGGCTTGTAAATTTTTCCCATTCAAAGGTCCTGCCCTACCAGACGCTCTGTTTTGTAGGATCTCCTGGACAAGAGCGAACTTCCCTCAGCTTGTAAGTTATCCGATTCAAAGATTAGACTGTCTGGTTGGCAGTCCTTCTGCTGACCAGACGGTCAGGGGCTAGAATAATGTTGGATTTATGCTCCTAGATTATTTTGCCTGTTCACGCATGTTGTGAGAACCAAGTCGCTTAAGGGGGGGGGGGGGAAGAAAATTGCTGCTCTTGCGCAATGTCTGGGATGTGGGCGGCTGCAAGAAAACGGCCAAGATGCTACAATTCCCATTTTGGGTCGAGCGTTAGTCACTACCAAAGGGATTGCCATTCTAGAAGTTGTCCTGGGCACCACATACCTAACTAGCGAGCGGTATGGAAAACCTTAGCCCCCTACTGGTGTAATGAACAGTCAGGCCCTACGCACCATATGGGCGCAAGGAAAATGTATTTTGGAGGAAGTTCTTGGATTACAAAAGGATCTCCTAGGTAATGCCAGGGGCTAGTTCTAAAAATTTGTTCACTGTCCCTAGGATCCGGAGATGGTTCTCAGTGGTTCAAACTGGACGGTCCAAAGAAGGGAGTGAGCTCTAAAAAGAAATGAGTCTACAAGGTCCTGAAGCTCCTCCATGGTCTTCCGGGCACTGGCGATGCCTTCAAAGACTGTCAGAGCAAGGTCAATGTCAGGGAAGTGCTCTTTGACATAGGTAAGGGCAAGGCAGATACCATGGACTCCGATCTTGAATAGGTGCACTGATTGTCTCATGAAGCCTTTGCTTGAGCACTCCTACGTCCATGGAGGCCACCAAGAGCTAGTCGATATGATCGGTCACGGTGTCTCTGGGAGTTGGGTAAACTTGAACATCGGCAGACCAAAGTAGCCAGTAGAAGGGGAAAAACATCCGACCAAGGCAATTATAGAAGTTCGCCTACCGCTAGTCATTTTCACTTGTCATCCACTGTAGGTCCCTTTGCACCACCAACAACTCCTCTCGACAAGCTTGTCAAATAAGCAGGTCACAAAACACGCATAAGTTATCTTGTCGAGTCTTGCTTGGCTAACCTGAGACTACAAGTGACTTAGCTTGTGGCAGGGCTGGCGCACCTCAAAGATCGCTCTTCATGTTCTCTTGTTCGACCGCAAACCTATGTTCACACTCGGCCACAACTTCTTGACTGCGGTAGTCGATGGAGTCATCGGTGAGGGTGGTCGGGGGCTTGGAGCGAGTAGAAGGGATAGTTAACACAGAGGCACTATAACAACAATAGCAACACAAACCCATCAAAGAAGTGAAAAACTTCATTCAAATATATTACAAGCCTATGGTACTTTACAGTATTTACTCTTCGGTGGTTTCTACCTGGAAGAGAGACACTATGTTCTCCATTGGCCCTTGGCACTCCGCCTGTAGCTTCGTCTCGGCTTCAGGATAATCGGTCACAACCCCCCTCCCGAACAATCCTGAGGTTGAAGTTGGAGTCACGGCAGTGGTAGCACTGGAGAACATACTCCACCAAGGTTTCGCTACTTTTGCCACGTCCTCAGCGCTCCTCACCTCCAGGATGCTCGGGATCTAGGTGAAATTCTCCACCTAGATGTTGATGGTGTAGGCCCAGCCCTATGCGGTCTCTTCCTTGGGCCTGATGACTTCTGGATCAACACTCCTCATGTGCCCCCGCATTGCCAGGAAGGCATCCCTGAGAAAGCCCTAGGTCATACTTTTGACCTCCAGCTACTAGCAGCTCTGAGTGATGAGCTCAGTTTTCAACTGCTGAAGCACACATCGTGCCTCCTTCTCATCGACCACCAGCCTCTCCAGCTCAACGCATCTATGTCCTTCCGTCTCTTTCTCTATGACCAGTTTGCTGATAGAGGCAGAGAGGCTGGTGACCAAAGAGAGAGGATTGGAGGAAGGAGCTGGCACCATGAGCAAGGCCATCGACGGGATCTACGGCTATGTAGGCCTCAACAGCTGAAGCTGACATTAGGATCATGGCTGCTTTGGAGCCTGTAGTGTCTGGCCAGGGCAGTGGAGGAGAGTTTGTGGCCAGAGTTATTGATGGGGTCGAGGACCTGCATAGACCATGAATTACAGAGTTTGGGAAAGAACTAGAAGTGTCTACGACTAGCCAAAGATTTTACCGTGTGGTCAGAGCAGTGAGCACAACTCTCGTCCCCGTGAAATTGCTAAGAGTAAGGGGGAGGTCATAACTGCTAGAGAACCGCCAGTGGTTGGCATCTCATTGGCACATTTGGACGCTTCGGGGGAGGCCGAATCTGCTACAGATCTCTTCCCCCTTTCCCCGAGGCTTGACGAGCAGCAGCCTGGTCGCCCCCGGCTAGTTTGGGGGTGAGGCTAGTCATCCCTCTGCTGACCAACACTACTCACATAGCTTCCACCCATGGTCAATATTCGACTCCGAGCAGCAGCCTGATCATCCCCAGCTGGTTCAGGGCGAGGCTGGTCATCCCCCTATTGACCGGCACTGCTCGCAGAGCCTTCACCCATGGTCGATAGCTGACTTCGAGCAGCCTGGTCGTTGCCACAACAAGATGAGTCAGCACTGCGACCAAATTGGTTACCGACCAAGGTGCTACTAGGAGATAGAGGGACCGTTTGGGTGCCAGTATTGATGTCCCAGATGACCCCCATGACCTCGTTGACTATCGGATGCAGGACATTGACCTCAGGAAGACCTTGTATCAGGGCAAACCATGAAACCCTAACCCAAGAGGCGGCCTTGGAGGCAGGAATTTTGGGAAAATACCGAACTTACCCTCCTAAGCCATTTCCTCTCAGACAAAGGGAGATCGCACAGCGGAGGAGCATCAAACGGAGGGCCACCTTACCTTGAGGCAGCCGATATTAGGATTCAGACCCAAGAGTCGATGGCCTCACTAGTAGGATCTGCATAATAGGGAGATTTGAGAGGTCGCATACCTAAAAAAAATGACAAGGAAACTACTACAGTATTACATGTAGGGCTCTCTTGAGAGACGTTGTCAGGCCCGACGTACTGGAATGCCACATGTGCTCTCCTCCGCAAGGGGCACCAGTAGTGAGCCTTGCCACATTGCATTTGGACTTGGGAAAAGTGGGCTCACTACTGGTGCGCGCCATCGAATGATAGTGGAGGTTGAGTTGGTGACAAGAACGGTGGTTGAGATGAAGGACTATGGGTGTAGGAGCTTGGAGACGAAGGGTTCTGGGTGCAGAAGTTTGGGAGCTAAGGGAGGCAGTGGAAGGTTCGTGAAGGACCTCAATGCTCCAATTTAAATGGTCACTGTGGTATCTCAACCGCTGCACAGCCCGGTCCTTTTGAATTTTGAAAAGCCACACTTGGGGAATCGAAATTCCCTCGAATCCGACGCAATTTTGTTTTCTCCCTCCCACGTTCTCTCTCTCTCTCTGTCTCTCTCTATCTCTCCCTACATTTAACCTCCCATTGAGATGTGGTTTCCTAAGTCGACCACTAAGGCAAGCCACATCGACGACCACTCCCTAGGGAGGACATGTGCTCACCAAGGTCCCAAGTGGCGTGACTGGTCCCGACCACAACCACACGTCACACAGGAACCACGACCACTCAATCCAGCACATCCGTGATGGAGCTTGGGGGCTACTATCGGTATAATAGGTAAGGGGTGCCCCACCCGGTGGGCCCCACATTATCAAAGGTCAACTGGCAAGCGAATACCCTCAAGACTACGGCCTCGCCTTGTGACCAGGACAGGGCTCCTGCGACCAGTCCCTTGGTCAGGGAAAAAAACCCTAAGATCACCCCCTGTTGGTCATAGGGCAGGTACTCACCTAACTGGTTAAATCACATTTAATGCCACCCACTCAAGTGTTTTCATTCCGCAGGTAATCCCTTTCGGCGAGCAAGGTCATGGGAAGGCGTGGTGGAATAGTGACCTTTTCTGTAGCATTAAATGCTATGGGATAGCCTCGCAGACGAGCGTGATGGCATTCGGTGATGGGATGAGGCATACAGGACAACCAAAGTTAGGAGTGCATGCCTATCCTTTGTCATGATGACCTAGGAGTAGTTGGCTTCATCACATGTTGGTCTGCCATAGAGTTTGGCATGGTTCATTTGTATGGGCACCTTTTCTCCTATTATATAAAGGGGGGAGGACCCGAATTATAGGAGGGCAAGAAAAAACACAATCTATAACAAGATCATCCAATCCATAAGAAAATACACATGAAGTAGGGCTATTATCCCACGGGAGGCCTTAACATGGATAAAATCCTCATGCTCTTGTGTCCATTAGATCCAACCCTAAGAAACATTGATCCAATGTGCCCGTCGGCCAGTATACCTCGGATTCATTGTCAGGGATTACCCCTAACAAAATCTATTACATGGAGTAGGGATATTTCTCCCTTCTCGCATCTGACGCTTCAAACTCCTCTTCTTGGCGACGCAAGAAAGCCTGATGCCTCAGAAGTAGTTCCTCACGCCTCTGAAATTTGACCTCATATCTCTTTAATTCCTCCTCCCGGAAGCGACGTTAAGCACCTAGCCTTTGAAGGTCATCGCCTTGTCACTTGCATTCCTATTCTTGGCGCTAACATTCCTTATACTACATATGATGTGCCTACTCATTCTGGCATGCTTCTGCCATCCTAAGGATATACTCCCCATTGGTTTTCTGGTTCTCTGATTCATCTACTATTGTACGGTGGTCTCACTGTGTCGATCTATTGCTTGAAGCCACAAGGCTATTGTTGATAAATGTGGTATAAGGAGTGTAGTTTAGAATATGGAATTGGAAGGTGCAAAAGATTGGGAAAGGGGAACATACCATGAAATCAAGGTATATTCTGGGACACTCAAAAACCCACCTACCAAAGGTCTCCTCAACAAAGGACATTGTCGTCCAGGCTGAGTGACCAAACAAACAAAACGGATGCTCATGCCAGTGTGGCACTTGAAGGGAGTTGCTCCTCCAGTAATCCATGGTACTCTGGTAAGATATAATAGCCCAATTTCACATTCTTAAATTAATAGTAAATAAGTTAATTTCAAAAAATATTAATGAAGCAATAATACAAAATTACTTAAATGAGACTTAAAATTAATTAAGGTCATCATAAATAAAAAGAAAATCAAGAATGCCTTCGGCCTAAGCCTTTTTTTTTGTTTTTCTCGACCCATTTTTGTTCTCCTTCTAGATCGAGCCCACTCTTTCTCCCCCTCCCTCCATTCCTCTCAGCCCAAGCCAAAGCCATCAGGCAACCGTATCCTTTGCTTGGGCTGTAATCCATTCCACCCAGCAGCCTGCTCCCACCACTCCCTCCCGCTCTCCCTGTCTTGTGGGGCCCGAATGCCATCTTTATCTTCCAACTCCGTCTGGACTCCACTTCTCCTCTTCTCTAATGCAACCATGACATTCTTCAATCAAATTCACCTCGATTATTGTATAGTTCTTTTGAATGACTATTTAGATATGATGTTTGCTTGGATTGTTAGGATACTAACAGAGGACTGAAGTTTAAAAAATGAATCAGATATATGATACAAACAAAGTAGAATAAACGGTCAAAAATATATGATACAAACATGTCCCAAGATACATCCCCGCATTGGGGTGACCCCCTAACCATCCCAGGCTTTGGTGACTTGTGGCCTCGTGCTCTCATGTGGTGTGATGAGTATGTGAGATAGTCTAGTAGGACCACTGTCCGCATAGGCCTGCCAGTAGGAGCAAGCATGAATACTCCTCCTACAACTACTACAATGGTACGAGAAGTGCGCCACCTAACTAGGACGCCCCGAGCACCTTATGTGGAGCACCTGAGCTAAGGAAGGCATCGAGGTCATACCGAGGAGAGTGTTGCATGTAACACTTGAGGTGTACCACCTCCTCATCTTGCTCCTCATCAAAATCAGCAAACCCTGCATATGAATTACATGAACAATGTTAGTTCTTGTGTGATAAGAGATCATCTTCGAGATCTTGCTCGTAGCCTCAGAAATCCTCCAAAACGATGACTACATCTCATGCGTAGAGAGCTCTATCCCGTATCTCGGTTGTTGGAAATTTGTATTGGGCTCTATGTGTATCTGTTCGAGGAGGTCCCTCTATAAACAAACAATATGAAGCTTAACCTAACTACTTTGAAAGTTAATATTAGGGTAAAATGATAGATACGAAAACGTATTGCCAATGATCATGTTTAGTCATTATGCACCGGGTACATGTCCTGCACACTTGTGTTCATCTACACCTCGAGTGGTGTGGCGTGACCCGTGTCCATGTCCGAGGTAGGAACCAATGCAAGTACTCCACGAAGGCCTTGACAGAGTGTGGCCTATCTTCCTGAACAACATACTCTAGAGCCTCTACCCAGAGTGTTGCCTAATGCTCCACACGTGGTACCCATAGGGTATGTGACACCATACCCTACCAAATCATCTTGCAAGACGTTGCCTTGTATTAGCTGAGTAACAATGCAAAAATGAATATTGGAAAAAACAATACTTACTTGTGAACGTGGGGGAGGCATGGTGTGGAAGACGGTTTGGGGGAGTGCTTGTGAAGACCGAAGTGGCACATCACCCTATGCGGTGTATCCTCTTCAATGAAGACGTCGAATACTAGGGGCTTCCTAGTCATCCAGTACTCGCTATCCCTGAAGCACAATAAAGAGAGACCGTAGGGTGCACAACTTTGGACGTCTGCCTCATTGTATCATGTCCATCACACGTCATCATCAATGAGCTTATCGAACTAGGCCATGAAGTCAGGGTATGACCTGTGCATCTATGCGTGGGCCCATGATGGTTGCACATAAAAGACTCGTCAAATGCATTAAATCGAATAATCAAAATATTGAATAAAACATTGAATACATGAGAACTTACCTATCGTTGACACCACAAGTAACCCATGGTTGGTTCGTGATCATCATTCGTTACTGACTCATATGTGGAGTGGTCCATAGGTGGTCGCCCAATTGAGAAGTGCTCATAGAACCACAATTGAAGAAGCAATGGGGTAGTTGGTGAACATGGTGGTCCCATACTCCTTCATACAGGCCTCGTACAGGCTCCTCTAGGTTGCGACCAGCACAACTGAAGCCTAGTAGTCCTAGGGGACCACATCCAGTGGCGCGTCAGCTATTTGTATAGCATAGTGGATCATGCCCTTCCTCACCAAGCTGCTATAGGTGTTGGTGAACATGATCCAATTGAACAGCGAGAGCTTCAAGTGCCTAGTAACAGTGGCATCATTTGCCTCTAACAAATGGTTACGAGCAAGCATGGCGAATTATCATATGATGCTTTGTACATCCTCAACCTCATCTCTACTACCTTTCACTTCTCCCTCCAAGCCTTAGCATAGCTAATTGTGTAACGGTATTTCTCCTCAATTGCCCTAATTATTGATATGGGCTTATAGTTCAAGTTGTCCACAATCTATGCATACATGACATTATTGACAAATCTGGACGACAAGCTCATGTGCTCCTTCTCAAGTTCCTCCAACTGACAATTGTTCTCCGTCACTATCAAGGACCCCCAGAAATCAACACAGTTTCCCTTGAATGCATACACCCGCCATGGGCAATCAGCCATATCGTACTTCACATCATACTCCTTTCTTCTTCACGTCACAACCCTGAATTGCATCAGAAGATCCACATCATATTTGATAGCCTGGATGCTAGGGTACCTGGCTCCCTGGCACACCTCATTCTCCACAGCACATGGTAACCTTCACTCACAACTAGGTTTTGTAAAATCATGGTTGTTCCATTCCACAGGGACATGACCACCATCCTCATCGTCCGAGTTGTCATCTTCTGGAGCTTGCTGGTACTCCCTCTCCTCCCACTTCATCAGTTAAGCTATATTAGGGATGAGTTCCCCCTCATCAGCCACAACCATTGGTTGCATCGGTGGAGCCGAGGTTTGCCCAACATCCTATTCTGGCATTTCAGCTAGCGTCATTTTTTCATCCTCCATGACCATATTTGGTCCACCTTCAAATTCAACATGCAATTCCCCAACTCTCTACCTGTACCTAGCTTGAGCAAGCAACACAAGTGGTCAACCATGCTCAATTGCCACCTCAGTGTACATCCTCCAATTCGAGATTCCATTTAGCGATACCAGCTCCTAGAAAAGACCTTCACTTACACAACTCACTACTACGATAATCATCAGCTCTTGTTGCTCAAGATCCTATTTGAAACCCCACGTTAACCAGTTGTACACTCACCCAAAAGTCATTTTGCATGCTCTAGCTATATCCTTATCCACTGACTCAAATCCTGACAAATCTACTCTACCCGGACAATATGAAATCTTTTCTTCTCCATAAAAAATATTGGAAAAACAACTTGTTTGACATACTTGTTGATGAGGACATCACTCTTTCGGATACACACACACCGAATATTCCTCCAACAATAGGTCTATTGACACGAGCTCGTGCACGTCAACTAAATCATGAGGTGAGCTCGTTCCTTAGTGTTCCTTTATATTTTGATAAGGATGTGATGCTACTGAATAATTGTGATGTATTGTTACTTAGGAACACGGGAGAAGAACAGCAAGGGCGCCCAAGCCAAGGTGGAGGTCCAATCAAGTTCGAGTCTGTTTCGGAGTCCAGGACCAGCCTGCACTAAAATTGTCGCCCAGGACGTATACGGACTCTGTTTTTTGACGTTCTACACATAGTTGGAAAGCTAAGGAGATAAGCTTTCCAACGGGACTGGTCCCATGTCCAAATTCTTTCTGAATCAATAGGAATCTTCGAAACAAGTGGACGTCCAGAATCTGTCAGGGTGCTGCACCACCATCTTTTGGGCCGTTGGGCCATGTAACTTGTTGGAGTCCATTAGGGACGTGTCCAGGGGTCCTTGGCTGACCCTAGTCTTTTATATACAGTACCATCACCCTAATTAGGGTTGGGTTTTGCTTAGATATTTATCTACACACAGATTGTGAGATTTTCGCTCTTGTTCCGGACCGACTAGGCCGCCGTAAGTGTTTGTGGAACCCCGACTTCGAGTGCTTCAATTCTATTCGCAATATTTCAGATTGCATCTTCTACGTTCTTGCTTGTGTTCTCGGTACGCTTGCAGGGATTGAGCCTTCTTGGCGAGGTCAACCGCGCGACACGGTTGATAACCAACGGAGCTGTAGTGTAGTGATTGCAAGGGAGACGATCTGTTCAGGTCGAAGCCTTTGGATCATCAATGTCGAGTTCTTCATCTACCGACTTATCGCTACCTATCGGAAGATCAGGCCAACATTACTCATCACTTGTCCATGATCGACAAAAAAGTATACCATTATTTCATCCTACAACAACTAAATCTGGTAATGAATACTAAACCCTAAGTAATAGATCTGAAATGACAGTACATATAAATATACAACAAATATTATAGCTCTAAATACCTCGAACAACTAATCCTAACTATCAAATCCTATGTCTCATTGTTACCCTACCTTGCTCTAAAAACCTAACACTAATTCCTACAAAATACAATATCGAAAATAAATAGTACAACTACCCCTAAATAACATGCTCCGAAGATCTAAATCTAGATTTGATGTTTAACCTAACAGGGCTATTATAGGATTGAATATACGCAAAATACCCAATCAGAAGGGGGTGAATCATTGTGAAAATAAAATTCAAAGATTAACTCACCCAAATTAAAAACTGATTTAAACTCAGTATTCCACTCGAAATAAATTGTACATGCTCTAGTAAAAATGATGTAGAGAAAAATCTGTTGGTTCAATTGCCCTCAAATTTGGCAAACTTAAAATAGATTCAAATACAAAACTATTCCAATAAGAATTGACTCAATCGGATTTGTGGATCGAGAATTATTTGTAATCAAAGTAGACTATCAACTAGAATCGAGTAGATCAAGACGTTATCGAGTTGACCAAAAAGCAGCTCGACATCAAATCAACCTACTTGAATTTTTCTCAGATCAAACACTAGATATTCTAGCTAGGTTTTGGATGGGTTCCGCCGAAATTTTTTTCCCAAATTTGGCTCGGAAGATTGAGTATTCGAGCTGCGAATTTCCGCACGATTTCAGAGAACGTGCTTGATTTTCTATAGGCCACATCTTGCATCCGTTTGAGCTGAAAATTTCTGTGGTTGTTTCTTGTGTGCTCCTAGTTCAGAAAAAAATATAAGAAACATACGAAAAAAAATTCGTGATTCCTACAAGTGCTAAAAGACAAAAAAGAGGAGCATATAGAGAACACCCAGATAATTGTGCTATTTGCTGTGTCTTTCTCTGATCATCCTTTTTAGCTTTGTTTCAGCTGTTGTGCTAGGACTAGGGACACATGATAGACCAGCAACTGTGATTCATACTTTGGACACTTATTTAGCTTTGCTCATCTGATTACAGTTATTGCTAATCCTTGCTACCATATTGTGCCTTTGCAAGCTCCACCTCCTTTGATCCGAACAGGTTCACTCTTGCAATCATCCCACGCTTCCAGACTTGTCACCGGTTGTTCCTCCTTGCTGCGTTGGTAAGAACATTTGTAAGAGCGTGGTAAGACGCTTGAGTGTGTGTGATTCCACCTTCCACCACCTAGTAGTTGATAGGGATAATATTGTGTTGTTCGTTGTTTTCTACTAACCATGTCAGGTGATGGCTCTCCGTCAGATTTTAAGGATTGTGTGTCCAAGGAAGAACTCAACAAAGCCTTGCAGGATCATACTAGACTATTGACAGACATTAGAACAAGCATTGCTAACCTCGTCACGCGAGTCAACGACCTTGAGTTGCGACAGCCACCACAGGATGATGAGCTTTCACATGATGATGATACTAATAATGGTGACCAAGAAGATGGTGAGGTTTTTGTTGGGAAAGATGCGCGTGCTGAGCAACGTCCTCGTGCTGAACAATTACGTCGTGACCAACAACAACGTCATCAAGGTAACGGAGGTAATAATGTTAATCGCAACGGTCGCGATGATCCTGATTCTAAGATTAAGTTTTCAATGCCTCCTTTTGATGGTGCATATGATGCTGATGCTTATTTGAATTGGGAAAATGACGGTTGATCAAAAGTATAGTTCTCATATGGTTCATGAAATGCATAGAGTTAGACTAGCCACTTGTGAGTTCACGAATTATGCTATTATTTGGTGGAATGGTTTAGTTTCTAGTGGCTTAGAACCTGAATCATGGCCTAGACTAAAGCTTACCATGCGCAATAGATTTATTCCTCCTGATTATACACGTGAATTGAAAAAGAAATTGCAGCGCTTAAATCAAGGTTCTAAATCTGTGCATGATTACTATCAAGGGCTTCAAATTGCTATGTTTCGTTGTAGTATACAAGAGGATGATGAGGATACCATGATTCGTTTTTACTCCGAGTTGAGACGTGAAATTCAGGACCTTGTTGATTATAAAGATTACAATACTACCAATAGATGTTCCATTTTGCTATCTTGGCAGAAAAAGAACTGCAGGGTCGACAACAGGTGCAGAAATTGCGGAACAATTTTGGGAGTACATCTACTTCACGAGTACTACCGGGACAAGCAACAACATTCCCTTCTACATCTACACGATCTGCTGCCCCCTCCTCCAACACTCGGGCGCGTTCAGAAGAAGCACCACAACCATCACGTGAGGTGAGCAAATCTACTGTTTCGCAGGATCCAATGCCAAGCTCTTCTTCAAGTGCAGCTACCACGGGTCGTACAACGGGCATTATGTGCCGTCGCTGCCAAGGTATTGGCCACATCATGAAGGATTGCCCAAGCCAGCGAGCATACTCCGCAACAGCAGATGGTGGATATGTTAGTCATAGTGATGTCGAGGAAGAATATGCATTTGAAGCTAATCTTGCAGCCGATCATGACATGGATAGTGAGGGGGAGGAGATTAGTGGTACCGCTGCCACGGAGAGTTATGCAGCACGCACCTTCATTGTGAAGCGAGTTTTGAGTTCTCAAATGGGGCAAGCAGAGCAGCTACAATGCCATAATCTATTCCAGACATTCCTCATTGTCAAAGATGCATGTGTTCGTACCATAATTGATGGCAGGAGTTGCAACAACCTCTTGAGCTCCGATCTTGTGAAGAATCTTTCCTTGCCAACACGTGCACATCCTCATCCATACTACATTCAGTGGTTCAATAACAGCGGTAAGGTTAAGGTAACACAATCTGCGAGAGTATATTTTTCTATTGGTTCCTACCATGACTATGCTGATTTTGATATAGTGCCTATGCAAGCATGTTCACTTTTGTTAGGCCGTCCTTGGGAATTTGATACCGATGCTACACACCATGGTAGAAGTAATAAATACTCTCTCATGCACAAGGGAAAGAAAATCTCTTTGCTTCCTTTGACACCTGCTGAAATTGTGCAATGTGAAAAAGCGCTAGCTGAAAAAGAAAAGAAAAAACGTGTTTTGGAATCTGAAAAACAATCTGTTTTCCCACCTAAGAAAGAGAAGAACACACCTAGGTCCGAAGGCATTAAGTTAAAGGGCGGTGTTATGCTTGCTACTAAATCTGACCTTGCTGAAATTCAAGATAATGATACTTTGTGCTATGCTTTGGTATGCAAAGAGGTTTTATTTTCAATTGATGATATACCTAGCTCTTTGGTTACTGTTGTCACTAACCTTTTGCAGGAGTATAAGGATGTCTTTCCAGCTGAGATACCCCCGGGGCTGCCACCATTGAGAGGGATGGAGCACCAAATAGATTTGATCTCGGGAGCGACTTTGCCAAACTACGCTGCATACAGGACCAATCCGAAGGAGACTAAGGAAATTCAGCGACAAGTCCAAGACCTTTTGGACCGTGGGTACGTACGAGAGAGCCTTAGTCCTTGTGTTGTTCCTGTTCTTTTGGTTCCTAAGAAAGATTGTACATGGCGCATGTGTGTTGATTGTAGAGCCATTAATAATATCACAATAAGGTATCGTCACCCTATTCCTAGGCTAGACGACATGCTTGATGAGTTGAGTGGTTCTATTATTTTCACGAAGATTGACTTGCGTAGTGGTTACCACCAAATAAGAATGAAATTGGGAGATGAATGGAAAACTGCTTTCAAAACTAAGTTCGGTCTATATGAGTGGTTGGTGATGCCTTTTGGTTTAACTAATGCACCTAGCACTTTCATGAGATTGATGAATAAGGTTTTACGTGCTTTCATAGGAAGATTTGTGGTGGTGTACTTTGATGATATTTTGATCTATAGCAAGTCACATGAAGAACACATTGATCATCTACGTGCTGTTTTTACTGCTTTGAGAGAGGTACGTTTGTTTGCTAACCTTGACAAGTGCACCTTTTGCACGAATAGAGTTGCTTTTCTTGGCTATATTGTTACTCCACAGGGAATTGAAGTGGATGAAGCTAAAATTGAAGCCATCAAGAGCTGGCCGACCCCTGGGACTGTCACACAGGTGAGAAGCTTTCATGGCCTTGCAGGGTTCTATCGGCGTTTTGTGAAAGATTTCAGCACCATTGCTGCCCCACTCAATGAGTTAACAAAGAAGGGCATTCCGTTCCAATGGGGGCCAGCATAAGAACAAGCTTTTAATACGCTGAAAGAGAAGCTTACGCATGCACCTCTACTCCAACTTCCGGATTTTGGTAAGACTTTTGAGTTAGAATGTGATGCTAGCGGCATTGGAATTGGAGGAGTGCTATTACAAGGAGGTAAACCCGTTGCTTATTTTAGTGAGAAATTGAATGGGCCATCTCTGAATTATTCGACTTATGATAAGGAGTTGTATGCTTTAGTGCAAGTTTTAGAAACATGGCAACATTATCTTTGGCCCAAGGAGTTTATTATTCATTCTGATCATGAGCTTTGAAACATATTAGAAGCCAAGCCAAACTGAAATTACATCATGCTAAATGGGTTGAATTTATAGAGTCGTTTCCTTATATCATTAAACACAAGAAAGGTAAAGACAATATCATTGCAGATGCGTTATCTAGACGTTATACCATGCTGTCCCAACTCGATCATAAGATTTTTGGTTTAGAAACAATTAAAGGATTATATGCTACTGATTTGGATGTTAAAGATGCTTTTGAACATTGTAAAGAAGGAAGAACTTGGAATAAATATGTGCTGAATGATGGATTGCTATACCGTGCTAACAGGCTATGCATCCGAGCTAGCTCTACTCGCCTATTGTTCTTGCAGGAAGCGCATGGAGGTGGTTTGATGGGACATTTTGGAGTGAAGAAGATCGAGGATGTACTGGCTGCTCACTTCTTTTGGCCTAAGATAAGGCGCGACGTCGAGCGCTACATGGCACGCTGCACTACTTGCAATAAAGCTAAGTCTCGCTTGAACCCACATGAACTTTATATGCCTCTTCCTGTTCCTAGTGTGCCTTGGGAGGATATTTCTATGGATTTTGTTTTAGGATTGCCTAGTACCAAGAGGGGGAGGGATAGTATATTTGTCGTTGTGGATCGTTTTTCAAAAATGGCACATTTTATACCTTGTCACAAGAGCGATGATGCTACACACATAGCTGATTTGTTTTTCAGGGAAATCATTCGCTTGCATGGAGTGCCTAACACCATTGTTTCGGATCGTGATGCTAAATTTTTGAGCCACTTTTAGAGGTCACTTTGGAATAAACTTGGGACAAAGTTGCTGTTTTCGACGACATGTCACCCTCAAACCGACGGACAAACGGAGGTTGTGAACCGCACATTATCCACCATGTTGCGGGCTATTTTGAAGAAAAATTTGAGGATGTGGGAAGAGTGTCTACCCCATATTGAGTTCGCTTACAACAGATCAGTTCACTCCACCACCAAGGTAAGTCCGTTTCAGGTAGTGTATGGTTTTAACCCCCGTGCCCCTATTGAATTTATTGCCTTTACCAACATCCGAGAAATTGAATCTTGATGCTAAGACACGTGTTGATTTGATTCTGAAAATGCATGAGTTGACTAAGAAAAATATTGAAAAGATGAATGAGAAGTATAGAACTTATGGTAGCCAAGGTCGGAAACATATTACTTTTGAAATTGGTGATCTTGTGTGGTTACATTTGCGCAAAGATAGGTTTCCTGATTTGAGAAAGTCTAAATTGCTGCCTCGAGCTGATGGTCCTTTTAAAATTGTGGAAAAGATCAATGATAATGCATATAAGCTTGAGTTGCCTGCAGATTATGGGGTTAGTCCCACATTTAACATTTCAGATTTGAAGCCTTACTTGGGAGAAGAAGATGATATTGCATCGAGGATGACTACAATTCAAGAGGGGGAGGATGATGAGGACATCACTCTTTCGGATACACACACCGAGTATTCCTCCAACAATAGGTCCATTGACACGAGCTCGTGCACGTCAACTAAATCATGAGGTCAGCTCGTTCCTTAGTGTTCCTTTATATTTTGATAAGGATGGGATGCTATTGAATAATTGTGATGTAATGTTACTTAGGAACACGGGAGAAGAACAGCAAGGGAGCCCAAGCCAAGGTGGAGGTCCAATCAAGTTC
Organism: Phragmites australis; assembly: GCF_958298935.1. Classification (NCBI taxonomy): domain Eukaryota; kingdom Viridiplantae; phylum Streptophyta; class Magnoliopsida; order Poales; family Poaceae; genus Phragmites; species Phragmites australis. The sequence goes on along the minus strand of NC_084941.1, from coordinate 14,067,656 downwards.
GAGTCCGTTTCGGAGTCCAGGACCAGCCTGTACTAAAATCGTCGCCCAGGACGCATACGGACTCCGTTTCTAACGTTCTACACATGGTTGGAAAGCTAAGGAGATAAGCTTTCCAACAGGACTAGTCCCATGTCCAAATTCTTTCTGAGTCAACAGGAATCGTCGAAACAAGTGGACATCTAGAATCTATCAGGGTGCTGCACCACCATCTTTTGGGCCGTTGGGCCATGTAACGCGTTGGAGTCCTTTAGGGACACATCCACGGGTCCTTGGCCAACCCTAGTCTTTTATATACAGTAGCCGTCACCCTAATTAGGGTTGGGTTTTGCTTAGATATTGATCTACACACAGATTGTGAGATTTTCGCTCTTGTTCCGGACCGACTAGGCCGCCGCAAGTGTTTGTGGAACCCCGACTTCGACTGCTTGAATTCTATTCGCAATATTTCAGATTGCATCTTCTACGTTCTTGCTTGTGTTCTCGGTACGCTTGCAGGGATTGAGCCTTCTTGGCGAGGTCAATCGCGCGACACAGTTGATAACCAACGGAGCTGTGGTGTAGCGATTGCAAGGGAGACGATCTGTTCGGGTCGAAGCCTTTGGATCATCAATGTCGAGTTCTCCACCTGTTGACTTATCGCTACCTATCGGAAGATCAGGCCAACATTACTCATCACTTGTCCATGATCGACAAAAAAGTATACCATTATTTCATCCTACAACAACTAAATCTGGTAATGAATACTAAACCCTAAGTAATAGATCTGAAATGACAGTACATATAAATATACAACAAATATTATAGCTCTAAATACCTCGAACAACTAATCCTAACTATAAAATCCTATGTCTCATTGTTACCCTACCTTGCTCTAAAAACCTAACACTAATTCCTACAAAATACAATATCGAAAATAAATAGTACAACTACCCCTAAATAACATGCTCCGAAGATCAAAATCTAGATTTGATGTTTAACCTAACAGGGCTATTATAGGATCGAATATACGCAAAATACCCAATCAGAAGGGGGTGAATCATTGTGAAAATCAAATTCAAAGATTAACTCACCCAAATTAAAAACTGATTTAAACTCAGTATTCCACTCGAAATAAATTGTACATGCTCTAGTAAAAATGATGTAGAGAAAAATCTGTTGGTTCAATTGCCCTCAAATTTGGAAAACTTAAAATAGATTCAAATACGAAACTATTCCAATAAGAATTGACTCAATCGGGTTTTTGGATCGAGAATTATTTGTAATCAAAGTAGACTATCAACCAGAATCGAGTAGATCAAGACGTTATCGAGTTGACCAAAAAGCAGCTCGACATCAAATCAACCTACTTGAAATTTTCTCAGATCAAACACTAGATATTCTAGCTAGGTTTTGGATGGATTAAACCAAGATAAAACTCACTAAAAACACAAAATTAATCAGAAACTAAAACCAAGCACACAGTATATAGAACAGAGAGAAAATTCCAAATTAGCAATTCATCAACTTACAAAAATTGATTCTTCATTGCATTGATGAGTTTACAAGATTCCTTTACAATGCATCCAACAAGGATTTTCACAAAAAAAATCCCAAAACCCTTGATAGATCTACTCTCTAGATCAGTAGTCTAAAACTGAACTCGTTCTTGGCGCACACACCTCGCTTGCCCTGACTGAGACCCTCTCAATATATAGCCCTCGAGACCAACCTTGGTTTCGTATCATACTAGGACATAAACCATACTAAAACATGTCCACCCATAACCGAATCCATCTCGTGCTCGACTCCAACTCTAACTAGGACTTGATTCCTTATGGGAATAGACTCTTCAACCAATCAGACCACAGCCTGACCTTGAAATATACTAGAATGACTCCATCATCCAAACACACAATCTAGTTGCCCAGACCCTCGCGTATGTCTATCGTTCTCCATAACGCACCTAGTCGCACACATGCAACCTTGCCTTCATGTACACTTTTCTAGTCCAAACGTCCCCCATGACATCCTCGATCACTAGAACCTTAGTTCCTCTCTGAACCTAGTTCCAAACCTCAGTTCCTTCCTGAACCTAGTTCTGATCCTGTCATCCACCATGTTTACCTTTGAGCAACACCTGCACATGAATCAAACAACAAACAAGTACGAGCACAAGTCCTTTCCGACTTGACTTAATATCAGTTCAAACAACACCACGCAAACTCCAAGCAAAACCAACATGCTAACATAAGCAAAACTACTAATAGCGCATCAAACCATCTATACTATCGAAGCATATAAGCAATATCTTAGCAACTCATGAACATCATCCTAATGTCATTATGCTAAATCACTTTGCTTTGCCAATTTCATCATTCAAACCAATTTTTCATCACATGATCTCAAAACCTCCCCCTTGATGAAAACATTGGGAACCTCTTAACAGACATGATTTTATTTTAAAATCAAACACATAGTGAAACAAAAAAATCAATAAAAAATTTTGACATGAAAACTCTCACAGAAAATCAATCTCTCCCCATTTGAGAAACCAAAAAATTCTCTTGAAATGAGCAACTCTCTCTCCCCCTTTGGCAATGATTTTATCAAAAATTCAAAGAGATAATAAAATCTTTTTATTGTTTTTATCATAATGAGTATCATAGATTAGCCACATACATAACAGATACTTGACCAAGCTACACTATCAAGAATATATACACCAACTCATATACACATGTAAAAATATAGTGTGAGCATAACTTATCAAGTATAATTAATGATTTATTTGCAAGGCATGGTCTCACAATCTCAACTACTCGAATCCTCAATTTATATGCTATCAAAAACATCGGTACCAAACGTATGTCATTGTTTAGATTTTAAAAAATAGCAAGATGCCAATTGTGTTATCAACAACTTTTCATATTCTTTTGGAAGGAATTATATGCATCATCAGCCTTATTCTAACCATGCCAAAACTATGTCAAAAACACAATCAGAAGCTTAAGACAATGGTTACAACCATACACAACTTCTTCCAAGTTCATATCAAAGTGCAATGATAAGCAATGTCGAAAGAAGAAGTGCGACAATGTATATTTCCTTGATGTTTCATCTATCAACTATTTTTCAGCATTAAGCACATAACTATGATACTTTTACATTTATCACTTTTTGAAGAGATCAAAACAATCAAGAAAGTCTAACCATGACAAGATTTAATTTGGATTTTCATTTTGATTAAAAGTCATGATAGAAACTACATAGTTACACGTATAGATATGAAAGTGCAAAAAATTCCCATCTAGCATAAGCATTGGCTTCATAATTCACATATGTATTAAATGATGCTCGTTATATTTCATTGTTTTCTCATTTTTAAACTCTGACAAGCTCCAAGATATAAGAACTCCCCCTCAAAATAATTCTATAGGATGAATAACACAAAGTTCTCCCCGAAGAAAAACAAAACGAGAAGAATCTAATGGTTTTGTGAAAATGTCTGCCAATTGGTGTTTCGTATCCACACGGATAAGTTCAATGTTCCCTTTTTCAACATTGTCTCTAAGAAAATAAAATCTGATGTCAATGTGTTTAGTCCTAGAATAATGCACAGGGTTTTTAGCAATACTTATAGCATTAGTGTTATCACAGAAAAGTGGAACACTCTTTAAATTAACCACATAATCTTTAAGTATAGCAACTATCCAAAGAGTTTGTGAATAACAACTAGAAATGGCTACATATTCAGATCAACAATAGATTGTGCAACAGAGGACCGTTTCCTAGATGACCATGCAACAAGAGAATTACTTAAGAAATAATATGCACCAGATGTACCATTTCTATCAATTCTACAACCTCCAAAATAAGGTAATAGAAAACCAAATGCCAAAATCTTGAGTGCCATGAAGATACCTGAGAATCCATTTGACAGCTTGTCGATGTGAAGCACGTGCGGAAGCTTGAAATCGTGCACATAAACATACATCAAATTATATGTCTATCCTTGAAGCGGTGAGATATAAAAGTGATCCAATCATACTTCTATACTCTATTTGATTAACTAGCTAACCATCTTCATCAGGATCAAGTGTCGTTGTCACTCCAATGGGTATCATGATCGGCTTGCTATTTTTCATCTCAAAACGTCATTGCAGGTCTCATATATACTTACTTTGATAAACAAAAGTACCTTCTTTTATTTGTTTGACTTGAAGACCCAAAAAGTACATTAGTTCACCCATCATACTCATCTCAAATTCCCTGCTCATTATTTCTTAAAACTGGGACACTAAAGCATGAGAAGAACAACCAAACATAATATCATCTACATAAATCTGAACAAATAGTTGATCATTATCATGCTTGAGCACAAACAACGTCTTGTCCACTTTTCCCATTAAAAAACCTTTTTCAAGCAAGATTTTTTTAACCCATCATATCATGCTCTAGGAGCTTGTTTTAAACCATAAAAAACTTTACACAACTTGTATACATGATCTGGATATTTAGGATTTTAAAAACAAGGTGGTTGCTTAACATAAATCTCTTTATTAATTAATGTACCCATTTAGAAAAGCTTTTTTGACATCTATTTGATATAATCTAAAACCTTTAGATGGAGCAAAAGCTAAAAGAATTCTAATAGCTTCTAGTGCAACCGAAGCAAAAGTTTCTTCAAAATCTAGCCTTTTTACCTATGTAAAACCCTAAGCTATAAGTCTAGCTTTGTTTCTAACAACAACACCATCCTCACTTTGTTTATTTTTTAAAACACATCTAGTACTGATAAGTGTATGACCCGAAGGAGTTGCGACTAGCTTCCAGACTTTGTTACACTCAAAATTTTCAAGTTCTTTATGAATGGCATCGATCCAAGATTTGCCAGTTAATGTATGTGAAATATCTTTAGGTTCAAAAGAAGCAACAAAAGCTGAATGAGCATGAGAATTAGAATCAATAAACCTGGACCGTGTGACTCATTTATGCAAATCTCCAATCATCTAATCAGGTGGATGACTCCGGTGAATGTGCAAAGGAGCATTGACTCCAGAAGCATTTTCTTCTCCTCCTATAACATGCACAGATGATGTAGTAGTTTGAGGATGTCCAACCATAGCCGAATTAGTTGAAGGTGCCATGGGATCAACAGCTGATTGTGTCATCAGAATTAAAATCTCATCCTCATCCTCCTCATCATCATCCACAAAAATGTTCTCGGACTTTCGTTGGATATGTGCACCTATACTTGTATCATTTGGTCTGGTTCTAGGACTAGCCTCATCGAAAGTAACCTCACAGGTTTCAACAATTTTGTTAGTCTCTAAAAACAAGCACACGATGGCCATGAGTATAAGCAGGATATCCAAGAAAAATACCATCAATTGATCTAGACTCAAACTTATCTAAATTTCTAGATTTCAACACAAAGCATTTACAACCAAAAAGTCTAAAGTGAGATCACTAGGCCTATGTCCAAACCGTAGTTCATATAAAGTTTTATCCAATTTAGATCTAAAAAACATGGCTTGAAACATAACAAGCAGTAGATATAGCTTTAGCCTAAAATTTTCTAGGAGTAGAAAATTCATCTAACATGGTCCTAGCCATCTCAACTAGAGTTCTATTCTTCTTTTCAACTACACCATTTTGTTGAGGTACTCTAGGTGATGAAAATTGATGTTCAATCCCCTTTTCAGCACAAAAGTGATTAAAAGAAGAATTCCTAAATTCAGTTACGTCATCACTTCTAATCACCCTCAAGGATCCTGAGAGATCAACAGAGAATATAAAAACTGAACTTCTAAAATAATCAAAAGCTTCTTCCTTAGATACCATAAAGTAAACCCAAGAATATCTAGACTTGTCATCAACAATAACAAACATATACCATTACCTCCAAAAGATTGAACTCTAGAAGGTCCAACAGTATCTAAATGTAAAAGTTGACTTGGCACATTTGTTATAACCATAGTAATAGGTGGATGTGAACCTGAATGCATTTTACCATGTCAACAAGAAGAGCAGACTAACTCGCTATCACCCTTGAGCTTAGGTAAGCCATGAATAAGATCTAAACCACTAACTCGAGTGAGATGATCTAGACCAATATAACCAAGTCTACAATGCCAAAAGAATATATCTTTAGAAACATTAGCAACAAGACATCTAAGCTTAGAAGAGGGTGATGCATCAAAATCAGCTTTAAAACTCTTCCAAAATTTCAGATTCTAAAAACTAGATTACCTGAAGCATTTAAAACTTTACATTCATTTTCTTAAAGCACACCTCAAGATGTTCATCAATCATTTGTGAGACAGAAAGCAAGTTAAATTTCAAGTTCTCGACTAGGACAATATCCTTAAACATAAACTTGTCATTTACTAGCATTGTACCTTCTGCAACAAATGTTGTAGAAGAAACATCTCTAAAAGTAACACTTTCAGCACAAGATGCACGTACAAGGGAGGAGAACCAATTCTTATCACCGGACATATGGCGTGAGCATCCAGAATTGACTAGCCAAATGTTCTCCTTCTTCACTTGAGAAGCCTACAAAGTAACAGATGATGTCGAGGCCTTAAGAATCCAGTGTTGAGTCACTCGATTAGAAATGCAAGTAGGATAAATATGAGTAACCTGAGTAGACTCAGCTCGAGAAGCTCGAGTAGGTTCAACTCAAGAAGCTCGAGTAGGTTCATGACGAGTTACACGAGTAGCAAAAGGTGATGTATGTTTCACCTGAGGCATAAAGAGGTGCCACAACCTCACGAGGAATAACACGTGCCTTTCAAAAATTAGACCTAGCTTTAAACTTTTCTTTTCTTTGTTGCTTAGCTAGTATAAAGCAGAAATCTACTAAATGTCCATCTCTACCATAATGAGTGCAAGTGTACTTAACCCAATGTGCTGATTTAGAAGAAGAAACAACATTTGCATTCATTGTAGAAGATAAAAAACTTAGGATTAGATTCAGGAAGTGTTTCAAATTTGCCACTGCCAAGAGCTCTAACAATAGTGGGTGTATTTATCTTAGAATGAGCATGAGGATCAAATCTCAAAGCTTGTTTACATGTTCTTGACTTAGATGAATCTAAAATCAGATTCATATTTTTCTTTCGCTTAGAAAAACATTCTAAAGTTCCGTTTAAATAATCAACCTATTTAGAAAGAGCTGGACACGTATCACAAGCAACATTCATAGGTTTCTTTTGTTTACGACAATTAGACCAAGACAGAACCTCATGAGTAATAATGTCATTAGCTATTTGAGAAACTCTAGCAATAGCATCATGCAACTTTAATTCAAGAATTAAGCTATTAGAATATGAAGATTAAATGAGCAAATCAGATGTTGAACAACTAGCATTTTTAACATGTTTGCCATTCAATAGAGCGAGTATTTCATTCTTCTCAATTTCTTCTCTGGGTTTCTCAAGACTAAAAGCATTAACATCTCTAAGAGAAGTGAGTTAGGAATAAATTAAGTCACATGAATTGCAAGAATCATCATCATGAATTAAAGTCTTAAGTCTTGCAATTTCAGAATTAAGCGATTCAATAAAAATATCATGTTTCTTAATTTTCCTGTTATGTTTCTCTAAGAGTGTACCAAGACGAATAACAACATTAGATAGATTATCATAAGTAGGTAATATTTCATTATTGTCTTTGTCAAGTTCATCCTCGGTTGAGCTTTCTTTGTTGCTTGACGTGAGGCACAACCCAGTCAAATCACACAATGTCTTTCTCTTGGATGTTGTGTCATCCTCACTGCTATCTGAATTAACGTCACTCAAGTTGACTTGTTCATGTGCCGAAAGAAGTTGATGCACAACCTTATGATTGAGAAAGCTCTTCTTCTTCTTGTCATTGAACGAGCGCTTCTTTTTCTACTTCTCCTCTTTTGATGACTTCTCTGCAAGTTTAGGTCAATTGCAATGAATATGGTTGAGATCACCACATTCATAGCATATTTGAGGACCTCCACTTCCTCTCTTCCTCATACGCACATTCTGCAATGCTTTAGAGAAACGAGTAGAGAGTAATGCTAAATCTTCTTCAGTAATCAACTCAAGCTGATCATCAATTAGTGAAGATATAGAAGGTAATGAGAAACTTGATGAAGAAGATTCAATATGAGACATTCTAGGTTGAGAGAACAAAACAATTTATTTATTAGCGTTCTTCCTAGCAAAGACATCTAGCTCATGAGTTTTCGATTTAGAATAAAGAACATCAAATGTAAGTGTACTGATGATAGTAGATTCTCTAATAGATGTCACTTTCATCTCCCATACGCACATGTCTAAAGCTCCTGGAAGTTGTCATGCATTTTCAGCATCAGTATATACAACATTAACAACACACATATTGCTAAGAATTTTATTAAAGCAAGCAAAGAAATCAGCAAGAGACTCACCGGGTTTCATCTCAAATTTCATATATTCTTTCCTATATAAATCTTGACATACCTTCATGGTAGATGAACCTTCATGGTAACCACAAAGTGCTTTCATACCTCGTACTCTGATTTGAGATGTATCACTCAGTCGAAGTCGCTCCTTCCCATGTTTTTGATGATTAAGTCCTTACCTTGCTATTTGCCTCGACTGCTGGTATGTTATGCGCTGTCACTTCATTATTCTCTAGAACCACATATGGCTTGTAGACTTTCTCCCAAATTGGAAAGCCCTTTGCTTGAATGTAGACCTCCATTTTTGCCTTTAGAACTTAAAATCAACTCCATCAAAAACACAAGGTTTTATAGAATACCTATCTGAAGCCACTTTTCTAATTGCCGATTAAGATCAATTAGAAATCAATTAGAAATAATTAAGGATCTTATACCACTTGTAGGATCGAATATGCACAAAATACCCAATTAGAAGGGGGTGAATGATTGCGGAAACCAAATTCAAAGATTAACTCATACAAATTGAAAAACGATTTAAACTTAGTATTTCACTTGAAACAGATTGTTCATGCTCTAGTAAAAATGGCATAGAGAAAAAACCGTTGGTCCAATTGTCCTCCACTTTGGATAACATAAACTAGATTCAAATATGAAACTATTCCAATAAAAATCAAGTCAATCGAATATATGGATAAATAATTATGCCTAGTCGAAGCAAACTGTATCAACCAAAATCGAGTAGATCAAAACCTAGTCGAGTTGACCAAAAAGCTACTCGAGATCAAATCAAAGCTACTCAAAATTTTCTCAGATCAAACACTAGATATTTTAGCTAGGTTTTGGATGGATTAAACTAAGATGAAACTCGCTAAAACATGAAATTAATCGAAAACCAAAACAAAACACACAAAATACAGAACAGAGAGAAAATTCCAAATTAGTAACTCAACAACTTATGAAACTTGATTATTCATTGAACTGATAAGTTTACAAGATGCCTCTACGAAGCATCCAACAAATATTTTCAAGAAATCCCAAAACCCTAAACAGATCTACTCTCTAGATCAAAAGTCTAAATCTGATCTCGTTCTTGGCACACAAACCTCGCTTGCCCTGACCGAGACCCTCGGAATATATAGCCCTCCAAACCAACTTTAGTTTGGAAACAATCCTAGTAATATCATGTCCAGACACAAACTATACCAAAACACTTCTACCAATAACCGAACCCATTGTGCTCGAGTCCAACTCTGACTAGCACTCGATTCCGTATGGGACTAGACTCTTCGACCAATTAGATTGTAGCCTGACCTCGCCATGTACTCGAATTACTCCATCATCCGAACACACAATCTGCCCATGACCTCGCGTACGTTTGCCCTTCTCAGCAATGCACCTAGTCACACACATGCAACATTGCCTTCACGTACACTGTTCTCTAGCCTGAACATCCCACATAACATCCTCGATCACTGGAACCTCAGTTCCTCCCTTAACCTAGTTTCAAACCTCAATTTCTCATTGAACCTAGTTCTGATCCCGTCATCGACCACATTCACCTTTGAGCAACACCTGCACATGAAACAAACAACAAATAAGTATGAGCAAAAGTCCTTCCCGACTTGACTCAAGATCAGTTCATGCAACATCATGCAAATTCCAAGCAAAACCAACATGCTAACATAAGCAAACCCAACTACTCATAGCGCATCAAACCATTTATGCTATCCAAGCATATCCAAGCAATATGTTAGCAACTCATGAACATTATCCTAATGTTATTATGATAAATCACTTTACTTTGCCAATTTCATCATTCAAACCAATTTTTCATCACATGATCTCACAGCTACAAAAGACTGTAATAAGATTAGGTAACTTACCAGGAACGATGATTAAATCCAACAAGGCTTTGCTGCTCTTTTGTTCCTCTTTTCTCGTATGCTCTCAAGCCTCCTCTGTTTTTTTGAATAAAATGAGCTTTTTTGGGGCTGATTTTTGGTCATTTATAGTGGTTGGCCAAAAATTGCTCGTCCAACAAGTGATACATTTTCCGCACAATGGATCTCCCATTGGGTGGAAGATTTTTCAATGGATCACCCTCTCAGTGGACAATCCATTGCCTAGGACCGCAACTCCCATGGTATGCCCGCTGAGTGAAAGATTTTTCTATGGATCATCCTCTCAAGCGATCCATTTCTTGGCCTTGATGGTAGCCGTGCAAGCCATGGTGGCAGGACAGGTGGACAATCCTCGCCCTCTGACAGGGTGATTTTTATATATCTCACCCTTTAAGTGGGAGATATTTATACCTCGCCTAATTTTGCAATCTACACTCCTATAAATGCATGAGTTGTGGAAGATCCGATCGATCTCCACCGTCCACTTGAGTTGATCAAACGGTCACTATGTAAAGTTAGACTCTTTTTCTCTTTCTAAAAATACATTTATATCTCATTATTTAACTTCCATACCTAGACATCCACTATTTATCTTCCATACATTTCAAAAATATATTCAATCTCTCGTTATTTGCTTTTACTTACACGTCCAATATTTGCCTTCTATACATTAACCACCGGGTTTCTCCGGATGGTGTGCTGCCTCCCACAATTTATTTACACTACCAAGTTTCTTCGGATTACTATATCATAGACTGATTCTATGTGTATGAAACATGTGTGTAGTTACTAGTTATCTAAAAATGATGAGAAAGGTGTGACCCCATACGTTACTCAGGGGAACAATAGCTAGAAATCCCAACGTTGATTCAAGAAAAACAAAAACATATAATCAAGACTATTAGGTCTATGTGAGATCATGTGTTGAAAAATTGGTAAGTGTATAGTTTGCATTATTGCAAGATCAAGAAAACACGCAAAGTGATTTATCATTTAATTTGATGTTTTATTATTTCATGTGATGATGTGCTTGATATGCTCGCTGAAGCATAGTTATAGATGATGTGCATGTGAGGATATACATGTGATGATGATGCTCGTAGTAGCATGATAATATTTGTGTTTTCGATATGTGCAACAAGCACGTGTTAATGATGTTGTACAGATTGATGTGAGTCAAGTTTGTAAAACTTGTGCTCAGATTGTGTGTTAGTTTTGTTCATGTGCAGATGTCATCCTCGGGGTGGACATGGTTGGTGATAGGACTGAAACTAGGTCTAGAAAAGAACTAAGGTCAATACGGTCAGGAGGTCACGAGAAACGTTCATGTTAGAGAACGGTAAATGTGAAGATGACCGTATCATAAGATGTGCATGTGATTCGTATGGGTTATAGTGTGATGAAGATGAATTATATCATAAGATGGTATGATCTGTGGTGCAGAGCATGCGTATGGTGCAAAAGTATTATTCCTTGACCATGCATGTGTACTATGGAATAAAAAAATTATGGCTCATACATGTGCGTGTTGATGGAGGAAAGTTTGTGGGCTGCTGAGGAGCGGCTGCATCGCAGTGGATGAAGTGGCCCAGTCCGGGTGTTATGCAGGTCGACTGCTGAATGAACAGCGGCCTAGGTGCGGCCTGCAGAGGTGCATGCTGAACAAGCTACAGTGGTGGCCCAGGGAGTTGGGTTGCAGGCGAGCTGGGGCTCGGCGCTGAGTAGTTTGGCTGGAGCAGCCAGCTAGGCATTCTGTTGGCTAGGCGGTCTAGGAGCCAGCTCAGATCTTTGTTATATATATATTTTTATTTTTAATATTTACAAGGCTACATGCCCGTTTAAAGAAATAGCGGAAATAGACTACCATTGCCTATTCATTGAGCCAGAACAAGATGTCACCAATGAACCGGATGAGACCATACGGGCCCGGCGATGAGGGCATTATAAAACCATAGAAAGCAACGTGTCGCCCCTTCACCAGGTGGGACAAAGTTGTCACTCTCTGAACGGGTGACACCTTTGTCTCGCTCGATGAATGGGCAACATCTTTGTCTCGTCTCATGAACAAGTGACACGTTGCTTTGGCCGAGTTAATTAAATTTGGGGTAGAATAGACAATTTTTTGTTACCAAATCGTCCAATGCCATTAGATGTTTGTGCAATATTTAGGATACCCAGATTTGACGGAAATAGATAGTTGAACACGGTAATTTTAATGGGAACTACGACATACGCGGACATTAACATGTATGATACACGATCTAACCTAAACCAGTACCACATCTAAACCTAACATGTGTTACGGAATGTAAACAACATGATTACAATATCTAGTCTGCTGAGTATAACATGTATACTTTTCCTTCCTCACCACTTGCGGTCCATCCTCACGTGCCTGACCAGCCCTCTCATGCTTCCTCTCCCTCTTTGCCTCACTAGCCTCCGCCATTATGCGGTTACATCCTCCCTCATCTTCTGCTGCTCCTCTTAAATATGCTTGCATTTAGCCTCCTTCCTCTCATCAGCTTATATCTCATAGAAGCGTCTCCAACTGGCGTGGTGCTCAGTGTGAAGGAGGAACGAAATATTAAGTAATAAATCTTAGTTGTTTCTAGAGTAGTTTGGCCAGAAGTTATTACCTAGCGACAGAAGCCAATATTGGTGCTTCCCTCCAATAGGTCATACTCGTTGCAGCATATGAAGAATCTTCTTCCGTAGGTGTAGGAGAACTCAGATGACATTTTTTTGAGATAGAACTAGGAAGACTTCATCACCCTACAAAGGTCTTCACAACAACACATGGGCACTTGGACCTCATCAGGCGTAGTACCAACATGTACTTCTTAAGGAATGGATCAGAGGTGATTTTCATCTGAGTTTTGGAGGTTGAGACTACTGGTGTGGTTCTACATGTGGGCATGAGACCATCTATTTATACAACAGATTCTTCCTGACTCAGGGACTAAGTCCATGAAAATTGGCACTGCAAAGAAGTTGATTCTGCTGTAAGGTATGGTCATATCAACTGAAAATGCTACTTCTAAAAAGGCTACTTCTGGAAAGGCTACTTCTGAAAAGCCTATATCTCAAAAGGTCACTTTTGAAAATCCTACAGATGAAAAGGCTACTTTTGAAAAGGCTACTTATGAAAAGGTTACACCCCCTCTTAGGGACGACCCTGTAGTCATATCGGTCCTTGGGGGCCTACGGCTCTATGCTCTTACCTGGTCAGCTGAGTACGTCAGCGAGTCCGATGGCATGATCATCCACATAGGCTGTGAAGTGGACAGTGGAGTGGCATGGCTATCTTGGGAGGGTTGTGTCCCCATAAGTGGTGCGCCAGATAACTGTGACACACCAAGCTCATCACTCTCTCTAAAGATGTACGAGTACCCAGGGACCTGAGTACCCTCCCTGGTGAGCAACTCCATGTAACTACCTTGCACCTCTATGCCCTGTAGATCGTCGATCTTTGCACATGGAACAACAAAGATAACAAGTTATCACCTATAAAGTATTACTTATGTAACAATTGATTATGCATGAAGGCAGTATTGTACCCGAGCTGAGAATGCGAGAAGTTGAAGGACCTGGATCCACGTGGGTAGACTGCCTAGACCCGCTGCCAGTGTAGAAGTGGTCACTGGCACTGGTGAAGGCTGGTATGGACACTGTGATGCCGTAGCGGGGGTCACTGGTGTCGGAGAAAGAATGCCTAGCCCAGGCACCACTGTAGTGTTAGTCAGTGGCCTTGGAGAAGGACTTCCTCGTCGAGGGGCCACCGTAGTAGTGCTGAGAAGTCGGGGTGAAAGACGGCCTTGATGGCTCAATGGCGAAGGTCAGACATACCAGTGGGTGCAGAAGCTCAGCAAATGTCATAGACAGGTGTGCTAGGACAAGAGCGAATGCTCATGCTCCCATCTCAACATCTGAGGATGACCTGTAGTTGAGGATCCTAAACACCTTGTTCACCAGCCAGATAATCCGACCTAATGTCGCACTCACCTCGTCCCTAGGGACCTCAAGGCCACTATCAATCCGGAGCTTGGTCGCTCGTGCCTCAACCTCAACTTGGTGTAGAATGTCCCTCTGTAAATCAAATTTTCATTTCATTACTCAATTTTTTTTAGCAATGAGTGTAGTACTGAGGAGTCGTGTAGTATTGTACATACTTCAAATGAACGTGCATGGTCCCTATGTGTCGGATACATATTGCTAACGTTGGGGACATGCCACGGAAGCTTGATCAGTGTGTACGTGATCCAGGTGTCCGTCCTAGCCACAAACAAGGACAAGTACTCTGTGTATGCCTCAGAATGAGGCCAATCCTCATCGATGATGTTCTCGACAGCATGGTCACATTTCTTAACCCATGTCAGCACATGAGTCGCAAACGTGCTTGTGCTATGAGCCCCCTACGCGTCAACCTGAAAGAATATAAACGAATGAGTTAACATGTTGCACTGTGTACAATGAAAAGATAAGTATATTGTTACACACTTGTGTATGTTGGTAGGTATCATGCTAGTCATTAGGAGCGGGAACGGTTGGAACTTCCTGAACTACCACATCACGTGATGCGGTGAGTACTCTTCGACATAAATGTCGCTGATAAGGGTGCACCGCGACCAGTACTTCCGGTCTTGTAATTATAGCACCAAAAGTCCAAGCGCAGCGCATCTATGTACGTCATCCTCTATGTACGGCC
Source organism: Phragmites australis (assembly GCF_958298935.1). Lineage (NCBI taxonomy): Eukaryota > Viridiplantae > Streptophyta > Magnoliopsida > Poales > Poaceae > Phragmites > Phragmites australis. The sequence goes on along the minus strand of NC_084941.1, from coordinate 14,052,646 downwards.
TCCAGCGGATGGCATTCACCGTAAGCTCATTGAACTGATGGATGATGTCTAGGTAGTCGCTGTGTGTCAGCACACTGGAACAAGATAGTTGTGCAACCAAAGTAAGTTCGACAAAAAAAGAAATAAAGTAATTAACAAATATGTACAAAGTTCAGAGCTGTTACACTCCGTCTGCACCACAACGATCCCATTGTCGGACCATCGACGCCATTCGTAGGAAACTGGTAGATGCTATGGTCCGCAATAGGCCTGCTGATGGCAATGCGTTTGTAGGATCACATTTGAAGCAGCAGGGGACACCCAGTGAGAATGGCGTTGTCCTCCGTCTTCGTGCATGTGTCGCACTTGCCGTGGTATGTCACAACTAGCATAGCATAATCCTAGCTGTACCGTGGGACCTCCCCCAGGTCGACATCCGCCACCTCTCTGACATAGGGTATCATGCTCCTCGAGACCGTGTTGCCGTGGGTGTCAGTGAACATGACCCACCCGAACAACCACAGGAGGTACGCCTCCAGGTGGCGGGACATGTCCTCGTCGCTTGCCAGTGGGTGGATGTTGTCCGCCTGTCAAAAGGGGACAATTACAAATATCTTCATCTGTTAGTAACATACAAGAGATGACAAAATAGTACAAGACATATATACCCTAAACTGAATGGGAAAGGCCTTCGTCAGTCCATGCTTCTCGGTCACTAGAAAAGCCCTGAACAGGGCTGTCCCTCTGTTGAACGACGAAGAAGCATCCAAGCAGCTCATTGCGCCACTCCACGCCCACGTCCCTAGCACCAATAGCGGCACCCGTGTAAGGCAGTCCCTGCGCGTGGGAGCCATCTTGCCGCACGAGAGGTGAAACATGTGTATCTTGGGATGCCAGCTGTCGACATGGGCCTGGTCATAACCGTGTGGCCCCCTTTGAGCCCCAACTAATGCGTGCACCTCCACCAGCTAATACAGCGGAAGTAGTCCAGTAGCATGCAACCTACAAACGTAATAAAGTTAGCAACGAATACGGAAAACAAGTAGTGTACAATGTTATATTGAAATTGTAAAAACCTCAGGATCCAGTGCATGTCAACCCTCATGAGCTTCTCCGGCACATGGGGTGGTAGTACCAGGAGCTCCTCAGCCTACACCATGATGCGGTACGAATGGTACCTAAGGTCAAGTTGAGGGTCAAGTAGCTCCAATTGCTCCATACCTTCTTAGTGCACAAGTTATTTATAGTTTTGCAAGGAACCAAACACAGAGTAAGAAGTAAGCGTCTAACATATAACATAACATAATTGGTTGTTTAAAGCATACACAATTGTATTAACGAATACCAACTTAACACATTACAATCTCAAACATACTAGCAATCTCAGTACTACAATAGTAAAATATAATGTTGTGCACATGAATAACCATTACAACATGAATTACAACATATAACTCAATGAAGTCGATGATCGATGACCACAAGGAGGTCTCCAATCTGCAGCTGAGCCAGAAAGACCTGCTTCCGTGGGGGTTAACACTTGGGACACCAACGATGCATTTCTTGTAATTATGCCTGCTTCTGTTGCACTTGCTACACCATTTCACGTGGCGCCCAGCTTCTGCTTTGTCCATATCAATATGGAGCCTCGTAGTCCCACGCCGTCCCTTCTCTGCTTCATCTTGTCAGGATCAAGTTCGAAAAAAGCAATTGGGCTCAGGTTCCTTTGTGAAAGATCCATAAATCCTGAAACCATAGACCTCATGAAGGTTCCTTTGTTGAACAGCTTCCTTCTTGAAGTAGTTGGAGACATACCTCTGAGTCTTCATCCCTATCACAGCACACACGGCAGTCATATGTGAGCATGGCTTCTGTAGTAGATCGTCTTGTAGCAGGTGCCAACGCACCTATCATCGAAGATGATGCACTCTTGGATAACTCCCTCACACTTGCCCCACTCCTTCCTTTGTCCCTGTATAGAACTTCGTATTTGTGCTGTGCAGTTCCCATGATCTGCACCCAGTGCATATTTACCTTCTCCATCTTGTCTTCCATGTACTAAGTCACCTTCGTCCCATAAATCTGAGGAGCATCATTTAGCGTTGGGTGCACTATTGCATAGCGATTCTTGAAATACTTGTAGATCCCTTGAAGTATGAACTCTATAATCCCCACCAACAGCACCTCCCTTACACCTTTCATCACCCAATTGTAAACCTTTGCTAAATTTGTAGTCATAATGCCGTACCTCGCCCCATTTGTGTTGTAGAGAACATCTCACTTCTCTCTCATTCTCAATCCACTCGCTAAATGACATGGTAGATGACCCGTTCCTCCACGTGATGCCAGCTTCATTGTCTGTTGGTAGGGAGTAGTTTAGGAATCTATCTCTGTTTATCCTTGTCCATTCTTGCTACTGTTGTTCTACCTATCTCCTCATTTCCTCATCTTCTCGCATCTTTGTCAGATGGTGGACCAAAGGATTGCAAACTATGCTATCCACGCCAACACTAATACAAATGACAATGCTAGTGATGGATAAGGCAATGTCAATCCACCTCCACCACCACAGCTTTCCCTTGAGCAGCTTTTAGCAGTGCAAACCCAAATATTACAAGGAGTGGCTTAGACAATGACACAAATGCAGTAGAATATCTCCACCGCCGTTCCTGCACCGCCACAGCAACCTAGAGATAAGCTCGGAGAGTTCCAAAGGACTAAACCACCTACCTTCTCTTATGCTATTGAACCTATGGACATTGATGATTGGCTCGGTAATCGAGAAGAAGCTTCAAGTCGTTAGTGCCAAGATAGGGAGAAAAGTCATGTTTGCTTCACACCAGCTGATGGGACCCACAGCATACTAGTGGGATGCCTACGTCTCTGCTCAGGAAGAACTTGACAGCATCAATTGGCAGGAGTTCAAGAATGCCTTCTGTTCCCACCACGTACCCCAAGGAGGAATGAATGTGAGTCCGTATGTCACTAAATTCACTTAGTTGTCCCGGTACGTACCAGAAGATGTGGATACCGATGAGAAGAAGCAAGACTTTTTGTTGGATGGACTGAATGATGGACTGCAATATTATCTTGCTTCTCGTGATTTCAAGAACTTCTAGGCCCTTATAGATCATGCTCTCATCTTAGTGCACAAGAGAAACAAGATTGAGCGCAATTGCAAGATGGTAACACCTAGTTTTAAAAGAATAAAACTGGGCACAACACATATATGCCAGGATCAATTTTCATGCATGCGTTTACATCATCAGTGTATCATCATCGTGTCATTATTACAATAATGTATTTAACTTATTACAAAGGGACCCGAGGGTCTAAAAAGAAAACACAACATAACAAGAGAGCTTCAGCACCAGGGGGTCTTACATCTTCCACAGGCGTCAACCGAGGGCACACCAGCCTAGAACTGCAACTCTGGATCAAAATCGTCTTCATTGAAGGAAGTAGCTTCATTGATGGCTTCTGAATAGCGGTAGAATGCAAGAGAAGAGACAACGGGTGTGAGCACAAAAATGTACTCCGCAAGTGATGGGAAAACATGCTATGGGGCTTAAGTCAAGGAAAGGTTAGACACGGTTAACTGCACTAAGCAAACTTTAAACTAATAACTCCAACAACAGGTATCCTATTTACTAAGTGTGAAGACACCACTATAACAAAAGGATTGACTCATTGGATTTCATCCGACTACCAAAACTCACCAGGTAATTCCATTACCTGCTACCCAACCAACCGTACCAAGCCATGATCTCATCTAATAATGAAGAAGTCCAAGCCACTCTTGACCATGAGCACGACTGATCTGATCAGTTTGATACTTTACGGAGTTTGCACAGCTTTCCCCACGAGTCGTGATTCTGGTGTTGCTTCCCACTTCCGGGGTGTGGAATCGGGGTCTCACTACAAGGGCTTTAAAAAGCACCTACCGATCCATAGGAATCCACTGAGGTTTCACCACTAACAGACGATTCCATCGTTGCAGAAGCCACCTCTTGTGCCACTCAACTGCCCATTGGTGACCACAGAACCGAAGGGGTGGCTAATTAGTTGGCCAGGACGTACCTATATAAGCCTCGTGGTTGTGCGGTTTAGCTAGGTTACATACTTCAAGAACCGGTCCTTAGGATCCCACATAAGAACAACCACAAACCAACTGTGCATTACCCACACATGTGCATTCCCACAACATCATCATACAAACATTCCGTTGGGATCCCTATACCACATTGTTACAAAATTAACATACTTGATTCTTGTTGCATAATTATTAGTCAAGATTAACATTTCCTCAACTATGACAGCACTAGCATATCTACCCATCATTAACCATGACTCAACAACGGTGACAAGAAATAATCATACAAAAGCTAGTAAACCCTAATATGGGATTCCACTTTTGACAAGCATGCTAGGAAAGGAGAAACAACTACACACGAATCCTAAAATATGAGCAAGATGTTCAAGGGCACTTGCCTTCAGCTCAGGGTTTTTTGAAGTCTTCAAGAACTTGATCTAGCAGATTCCCGAACTGATCACCTCCTAACGATGAATCGGAAAAAAAAACACACAAGGGAAACTACTAAGAATAGTACACCAAATAGTACTAAAACTAGGTAAAAAAAACCCTATAAAAAGATTCTAAACGATGCTATGAACATTTGAACGTGAAAATCGCCAAAATTGGAGCTACGAGCAAACATTTATGAGCTTTTGAAGTTCTATGGGCTAATCTACAAATTTTACTTAATTTTAGAGAATAAACCGAATATATTTTGTGCTGAAAATATTGGTTATGATGTCATAAAGCAAAACTGGATTTATTTTTCTATCAAAAAAAATCGCGTGGAATTGGTTCACAAGCCCGTGGACCACGGCCCAGAGGCTGGTCGACGGGTCCACGGTGAGCCTATTAAGAGGTTCGAACGGGTACCTAATCTCAGCCGTCAGATTGAGATCGGGCGGCTGGGTTTTAAAGGGACGGTGGATGGCTTGATCGGGCAGCGCAAGCACCGACGGATGGCAGCTGACGGCGGCGGGTGGACAGGTCTTCGCCGGAGTAGCGTAAAATTGCATACAAGACATGGATCGCAATGAGAAACAGATCACAATAGAGAGGGCAACACAGGGATTCTTTATCGTGTCTTCACGACAGTGGAGAAGGCCCAAGGGAGGCCGGTGATGGGGAATGGTAGATAGCGGGGCTCCGAGCTCAGTGCGGGGGCGTTTGGCAGTGGAAGAAGAATCAAGGAGCATCGGGAAGCTTCGCCGGAGACCCTGCGATGCCAAAGAAACAAGAGTCGAAGTCATAGGAGGCTCGACCAAGGAGAAATGTGGCAGCGGGAAGCTCCTTACCGATGGTGAAGAAGAACCGGTGCCGAGGTCGAACCCCAGAGAAAGAGGAAGGGGAAAATGGGGGAAAAAGTGTGGAACATCGCAAAGAAAGAGATTGAAGGCTTATATGTGAGAGAGAGACAGAGAGAAATGGGTAGATTTTAGAGAATTTGGTTGGAGGATTTAATTGCATAATTTTCATGGTTTCCAAATTTGTGAGGGAGGAATGAAGGGAGAAACGACCGGAATCAAGTGAATGAAGGGAGGAGATCACGGCCATGCACTTTAATTGGCGAGTGATGGTGCAGGGAGGTGGGAATTTGAATCGGCGTGACGATTGGGGCGAAACGGGGGGCCGGCGGGAGGTAGAAGAGGGCAAGCCAGCTTGGGGCAGGCGGCGGCTCTCTGCGGGGCCCACATGGTGGTAAGTGATGAGTAATTTTGGCTTGATCTTCCGATAGGTAGCGACAAGTCGGTGGGTGAAGAACTCGACGTTGATGATCCAAAGGCTTCGACCCGAACAGATCGTCTCCCTTGCAATCACTACACCACAACTCCGATGGTTATCAACCGTGTCGCGCGGTTGACCTCGCCAAGAAGGCTCAATCCCTGCAAGCGTACCGAGAACACAAGCAAGAACGTAGAAGATGCAATCTGAAATATTGCGGATTGAATTCAAGCACTCGAAGTCGGGGTTCCACAAACACTTGCGGCGGCCTAGTCGGTCCGGAACAAGAGCGAAAATCTCACAACTGTGTGCAAATCAACATCTAAGAAAAACCCAACCCTAATTAGGGCGGTGGCTACTGTATATAAAAGACTAGGGTCGGCCAAGGACCCCTAGACGTGTCCCTAATGGACTCTAACACGTTACACGGCCCAACGGCCCAAAAGATGGTAGCGCAGCACCTTGACAGATTCTGGACGTCACCTTGTTTCGACGATTCCTATTGACTCAGAAAGAATTTAGACATGGGACCAGCTCCGTTGGAAAGCTTATCTCCTTAGCTTTCCAACCATGTGTAGAACGTCAAAAACGGAGTCCGTATGCATCCTGGGCGACGATTTTAGTACAGGCTGGTCCTGGACTCCGAAACGGACTCGAACTTGATTGGACCTCCACTTTGGCTTGGGCGCCCTTGCTGTTCTTCTCCCATGTTCCTAAGTAATAATACATCACAATTATTCAGTAGCATCCCATCCTTATAAAAATATAAAGGAACACTAAGGAACGAGCTCACCTCATGATTTAGTTGACGTGCACGAGCTCGTGTCAATGGACCTATTGTTGGAGGAATACTCGGTGTGTGTGTATCCGAAAGAGTGATGTCATCATCATCCTCCCCCTCTTGAATTGGAGTCGTCCTCGACGCAATGTCATCTTCTTCTCCCAAGTAAGGCTTTAAATCTGAAATGTTAAATGTGGCACTAACCCCATAATCTGCAGGCAACTCAAGCTTATATGCATTATCATTGATCTTTTCCACAATTTTAAAAGGACCATCAGCTCGAGGCAGCAATTTAGACTTTCTCAAATCAGGAAACCTATCTTTGCGCAAATGTAACCACACAAGATAACCAATTTCAAAAGTAATATGTTTTCGACCTTGGCTACCATAAGTTCTATACTTCTCATTCATCTTTTTAATATTTTGCTTAGTCAACTCATGCATTTTCAGAATCAAATCAGCACGTGTCTTAGCATCAAAATTCAATTTCTCGGATGTTGGTAAAGGAAGTAAATCAATAGGGGCACGGGGGTTAAAACCATACACTACCTGAAACGGACTTACCTTGGTGGTGGAGTGAACTGATCTGTTGTAAGCGAACTCAATATGGGGTAGACACTCTTCCCACATCCTCAAATTTTTTCTTCAAAACAGCCCGCAACATGGTGGATAATGTGCGGTTCACAACCTCCGTTTGTCCGTCGGTTTGAGGGTGACATGTCGTCAAAAATAGCAGCTTTGTCCCAAGTTTATTCCAAAGTGTCCTCCAAAAGTGGCTCAAAAATTTTGCATCACGATCCGAAACAATGTTGTTAGGCACTTCATGCAAGCGAATGATTTCCCTGAAAAACAAATCAGCTATGTTTGTAGCATCATCGCTCTTGTGACAAGGTATAAAATGTACCATTTTTGAAAAACGATCCACAACGACAAATATACTATCCCTCCCCCTCTTGGTCCTAGGTAATCCTAAAATAAAATCCATAGAAATATCCTCCCAAGGCACACTAGGAACAAGAAGAGGCATATAAAGTCCATGTGGGTTCAAGCGAGACTTAGCTTTATTGCAAGTAGTGCAGCGTGCCACGTAGCGCTCGACGTCGCGCCTCATCTTAGGCCAAAAGAAGTGAGTAGCCAGTACATCCTCGGTCTTCTTCACTCCAAAATGTCCCATCAAACCACCTCCATGCGCTTCCTGCAAGAACAATAGGCGAATAGAGCTAGCTGGGATGCATAGCCTGTTAGCACGGTATAGTAATCCATCATTCAGCACATATTTATTCCAAGTTCTTCCTTCTTTACAATGTTCGAAAGCATCTTTAAAGTCCAAATCAGTAGCATATAATCCTTTAATTGTTTCTAAACCAAAAATCTTATGATCGAGTTGGGACAACATGGTATAACGTCTAGATAACGCATCTGCAATGACATTGTCTTTACCTTTCTTGTGTTTAATGATATAAGGAAACGACTCTATAAATTCAACCCATTTAGCATGACGTAATTTCAGTTTGGCTTGGCTTCTAATATGTGTTCAAAGCTTCATGATCAGAATGAATAATAAACTCCTTGGGCCAAAGATAATGTTGCCATGTTTCTAAAACTCGCACTAAAGCATACAACTCCTTATCATAAGTCGAATAATTAAGAGATGCCCCATTCAATTTCTCACTAAAATAAGCAACGGGTTTACCTCCTTGTAGTAGCACTCCTCCAATTCCAATGCCACTAGCATCACATTCTAACTCAAAAGTCTTACCAAAGTCCGGAAGTTGGAGTAGAGGTGCATGCGTAAGCTTATCTTTCAGCGTATTAAAAGCTTGTTCTTGTGCTGGCCCCCATTGGAACGGAACGCCCTTCTTTGTCAACTCATTGAGTGGGGCAGCAATGGTGCTGAAATCTCTCACAAAACGCCGATAGAACCCTGCAAGGCCATAAAAGCTTCTCACCTGTGTGATAGTCCCAGGGGTCGGCCAGCTCTTGATGGCTTCAATTTTAGCTTCATCCACTTCAATTCCCTGTAGAGTAACAACATAGCCAAGAAAAGCAACTCTATTCGTGCAAAAGGTGCACTTGTCAAGGTTAGCAAACAAACGTGCCTCTCTCAAAGCAGTAAAAACAGCACGTAGATGATCAATGTGTTCTTCATGTGACTTGCTATAGATCAAAATATCATCAAAGTACACCACCACAAATCTTCCTATGAAAGCACGTAAAACCTCATTCATCAATCTCATGAATGTGATAGGGGCATTAGTTAAACCAAAAGGCATCACTAACCACTCATATAGACCGAACTTAGTTTTGAAAGCAGTTTTCCATTCATCTCCCAATTTCATTCTTTGGTAACCACTACGCAAGTCAATTTTCGTGAAAATAATAGAACTACTCAACTCATCAAGCATGTCATCTAGCTTAGGAATAGGGTGACGATACCTTATTGTGATATTATTAATGGCTCTACAATCAACACACATGCGCCATCTACCATCTTTCTTAGGAACCAAAAGAACAGGAACAGCACAAGGACTAAGGCTCTCTCGTACGTACCCACGGTCCAAAAGGTCTTGGACTTGTCACTGAATTTCCTTAGTCTCCTCCGGATTGGTCCTATATGCAGCGCGGTGTGGCAAAGTCGCTCCCGGGATCAAATCTATTTGGTGCTCTATCCCTCTCAATGGTGGTAGCCCTGGGGGTATCTCAGCTGGAAAGACATCCTTATACTCCTGCAAAAGGTTAGTGACAGCAGCAGGCAAAGAGCTAGGTATATCATCAATTGAAAATAAAACCTCTTTGCATATGAAAGCATAGCACAAAGTATCATTATCTTGAATTTCAGCAAGGTCAGATTTAGTAGCAAGCATAACACCACCCTTTAACTTAATGCTTTCGGACCTAGGTGTGTTCTTCTCTTTCTTAGGTGGAAAAACAGATTGAGCTACTTGCTGATTTTCAGATTCCAAAACAAATTCTTTCTTTTCTTTTTCAGCTAAAGCTTTATCACATTGCACAATTTCAGCAGGTGTCAAAGGAAGCAAAGAGATTTTCTTTCCCTTGTGCATGAGAGAGTATTTATTACTTCTACCATGGTGTGTAGCATCGGTATCAAATTCCCAAGGACGGCCTAACAAAAGTGAACATGCTTGCATAGGCACTACATCAAAATCAGCATAATCATGGTAGGAACCAATAGAAAAATGTACTCTCGCAGATTGTGTTACCTTAACCTTATCGCTGTTATTGAACCACTGAATGTAGTATGGATGAGGATGTGCACGTGTTGGCAAGGAAAGATTCTTCACAAGATCGGAGCTCAAGAGGTTGTTGCAACTCCCGCCATCAATTATGGTACGAACACGTGCATCTTTGACAATGAGGAATGTCTGGAATAGATTATGGCGTTGTAGCTGCTCCGCTTGCCCCATTTGAGAACTCAAAACTCGCTTCACAATGAAGGTGCGTGCGGCATAACTCTTCGTGGCAGCGGTACCACTAATCTCCTCCCCCTCACTATCCATGTCATGATCGGCTGCAAGATTAGCTTCAAATGCATATTCTTCCTCGACATCACTATGACTAACATATCCACCATCTGCTGTTGCGGAGTATGCTCGCTGGCTTGGGCAATCGTACATGACGTGGCCAATACCTTGGCAGCGACGGCACACAATGCCCGTTGTACGACCCGTGGTAGCTGCACCTGAAGAAGAGCGTGGCATTGAATCCTGCAAAACAATAGATTTACTCACCTCACGTGATGGTTGTGGTGCTCCTGCTGAACGCGCCCGAGTGTTGGAGGAGGGGGCAGCAGATCGTGTAGATGTAGAAGGGAATGTTGTTGCTTGTCCCGGTGGTACTCGTGAAGTAGATGTACTCCCAAAATTGTTCCGCAATTTCTGCACCTGTTGTCGACCCTGCAGTTCTTTTTTTGCCAAGATAGCAAAATGGAACATCTATTGGTAGTATTGTAATCTTTATAATCAACAAGGTCCTGAATTTCACATCTCAACCCGGAGTAAAAATGAATCATGGTATCCTCATCATCCTCTTGTATACTACAACGAAGCATAGCAATTTGAAGCCCTTGATAGTAATCATGCACAGATTTAGAACCTTGATTTAAGCGCTGCAATTTCTTTTTCAATTCACGTGTATAATCAGGAGGAATAAATCTATTGCGCATGGCAAGCTTTAGTCTAGGCCATGATTCAGGTTCTAAGCCACTAGAAACTAAACCATTCCACCAAATAATAGCATAATTCGTGAACTCACAAGTGGCTAGTCTAACTCTATGCATTTCATGAACCATATGAGAACTATACTTTTGATCAACCGTCATTTCCCCAATTCAAATAAGCATCAGCATCATATGCACCATCAAAAGGAGGCATTGAAAACTTAATCTTAGAATAAGGATCATCGCGACCGTTGCGATTAACATTATTACCTCCATTACCTTGACGACGTTGTTGTTGGCCACGACGTAATTGTTCAGCATGAGGACGTTGCTCAGCACGCGCATCTTGCCCAACAAAAACCTCACCATCTTCTTGGTCACCATCATTAGTATCATCATCATCATCAAGTGAATGGTCATCATCCTGTGGTGGCTGTCGCAACTCAAGGTCGTTGACTCGCGTGACGAGGTTAGCAATGCTTGTTCTAATGTCTGTCAATAGCCTAGTATGATCCTGCAAGGCTTTGTTGAGTTCTTCCTTGGACACACAATCCTTAAAATCCGACGGAGAGCCATCACCTGACATGGTTAGTAGAAAACAAAGGACAACAAATATTATCCCTAAGGTGGAATCACACACACTCAAGCGTCTTACCACGCTCTTACAAATGTTCTTACCAACGCAGCAAGAAGGAACAACCGGTGACGAGTCTGGAAGCGTGGGATGATTGCAAGAGTGAACCTGTTCGGATCAAAGGAGGTGGAGCTTGGAAGGCACAATATGGTAGCAAGGATTAGCAATAACTGTAATCAGAAGAGCAAAGCTAAATAAGTGTCCAAAGTATGAATCACAGTTGCTGGTCTATCTCGTGTCCCTAGTCCTAGCACAACAGCTGAAACAAAGCTAAAAAAGGATGATCAGAGAAAGACACAGCAAATAGCACAATGATCTGGGTGTTCTCTATGTGCTCCTCTTTTTTGTCTTTTAGCACTAGTAGGAATCACGAAATTTGTTTTTTTTCGTATTTTTCTGATATTTTTTTCTGAACTAGGAGCACACAAGCAACAACCACAAAAATTTTCAGCTCAAACGGATGCAAAATGTGGCCAATAGAAAATCAAGCACATTCTTTGAAAAGCGTGCGGAAACTTCGCAGCTCAAATACTCAATCTTCTGAGCCGAATTTGGGAAACATTTTTGGCGGAACTAGCATAGCGGGGAGCAACGGATGTAACGTTTTCTGTAGATGTCCGTGAAATTTTTTTTTGCCTGATTCCGAGTCCGTATGAGAAAGTTATGGCTGTTTTACTGAACCCCTGTCGAGTTAGGGTTTTTTTTTCAAGCAACTCTTGCAAGCAATAGGATCGCGAGATGAACAAGGATGGCAGCGGTGGCAGGGCAATTGATACAAGGTGGCTTGCGACCTATCTAGGGTTGGCGTGGCGGAAAGTAACACAAGGCGGCTCGTGGTGGCAAATCGAGTAATGTGGTGGCTCGACTTGTTGGTGGGGATGGTGGCGATGGGGTAGCGGTGTGATCAAAATAGCACGGAGCGTTGACTAAAAACCAAGAACACGACTCTAAAACCAGCAACAAGACTCGACCACGGACACAAACACAACAACGCGCAACTGAAAATAAAAATTGCAAAGGCACAAAGAGTTCTAGGGCAGCGGAAATTGACGGAATTTTTTTTGGCTTTTTCTGGACTCTAGGTAATGAAAAACAGACTAATCTAAAGGGGAAAACGAAATTACCTAACGGGCAACCTGAAAATCTGATACCAGTTGATGAGTAATGTTGGCCTGATCTTTCGATAGGTAGCGATAAGTCGGTGGGTGGAGAACTCGACGTTGATGATCCAAAGGCTTCGACCCGAACAGATCGTCTCCCTTGCAATCACTACACCACAGCTCCGATGGTTATCAACCGTGTCGCGCGGTTGACCTCGCCAAGAAGGCTCAATCCCTGCAAGCGTACCGAGAACACAAGCAAGAACGTAGAAGATGCAATCTGAAATATTGCGAATTGAATTCAAGCACTCGAAGTCGGGGTTCCACAAACACTTGCGGCGGCCTAGTCGGTTCGGAACAAGAGCGAAAATCTCACAACTGTGTGTAGATCAATATCTAAGCAAAACCCAACCCTAATTAGGGCGGTGGCTACTGTATATAAAAGACTAGGGTCGGCCAAGGACCCCTGGACGTGTCCCTAATGGACTCCAACAGGTTACACGGCCCAACGGCCCAAAAGATGGTGGCGCAGCACCCTGATAGATTCTGGATGTCGCGTTGTTTCGACGATTCCTGTTGACTCAGAAATAATTTGGACATGGGACCAGTTCCGTTGGAAAGTTTATCTCCTTAGCTTTCCAACCATGTGTAGAACGTCGAAAACGGAGTCCGTATGCGTCCTGGGCGACGATTTTAGTACAAGCTGGTCCTGGACTCCGAAACGGACTCGAACTTGATTGGACCTCCACCTTGGCTTGGGCGCCCTTGCTGTTCTTCTCCTGTGTTCCTAAGTAATAATACATCACAATTATTCAGTAGCATCCCATCCTTATCAAAATATAAAGGAACACTAAGGAACGAGCTCACCTCATGATTTAGTTGGCGTGCACGAGCTCGTGTCAATGGACCTATTGTTGGAGGAATACTCGGTGTGTGTATCCGAAAGAGTGATGTCCTCATCGGTAAGAGAAGGCGGGAGGGGGCCAGCTCGGGGTAGAAGGGAGTGGCCCACTCCGGGGAGGGGAGGGGAGAGGAAGAAGTGGGCTGAAGGAGAAAATGAGCCCAGAAGCATTTTGCAATATCAAAATCCTATTTCTTTTAAGATTTTGAACCATTTTCAAACGGGGTTTTAAACGAGCGACTACTAGCGAATTTTTGCAAATATTTTTCAAGCATAAAAATCTATTGCAACTACGACGACATGAATGCAATAAACTTAACTACAACCTATGGCAATTTAAATTTAGAAATTAATTTCTTCTATTAAACAAAATTACAACTCCTATTAATTTCTAGCAAAATTTTAAACTATTGCAAAAATTGAAAATTTAGGGTGCTAGAAACCTACCCCCTTAGGTTTAATCTCGCCCTCGAGATTTGGAACGAACAGAGAAGAGATGGGGAAACTCTGTCTTTAGATCAATTGAGTGATGCTTTCCCAAGTTGCTTCCTCTTCTGAGTGATGCTTCAACTGCACTTTGCACATACGGACTCGCCTGTTTTTGGGTAACCCATTCTGACATCTCAAGAATCTTGATTGGATATTCTGAGTAGGAGAGATCTTCTCGCACATCCAGTTCTTCTACTAGTAGTTGCTCTTCGGGAACTCTTAGACACTTCTTCAACTGTGACACATGGAAAACATCGTGCACTCCTAAGAGTTGAGGTGGTAACTCAAGGTGGTAAGGTGCTTCTCCTCGTCTTGCCAATATCTTGTATGGATCAATAAACCGAGGTGAAAGCTTGCCTTTGACCTTGAATCTGCATAGACCTCTGATCGGTGATCCTTTGAGATACATGAAGTCTCCTACTTCAAAAGTCAGTTCTCGGCGTCAATTATCTGTATAACTCTTTTGTCTTGATTGAGTAATCTTCAGATTATCTCTGATCTCTTGCACTTTTCTTTCTGCTTCTCTCAGAACTTCAGGACGGAAAACTTGACTTTCCCCGGTCTGGTTCTAGAACAACGGGGTTCTACACTTCCTTCCATATAAGGATTCGAAAGGAGACATCTTGAGGCTAGCTTGATAACTGTTGTTGTACAAGAACTCTACATACAGCAGATTCTTGTCCTAATTGTTACCATTCTTCAATGAACATACCCTCAACATGTCTTCAAGGATTTGATTCACTCTTTCCGTCTGACCGTTAGTTTGTGGATGTGCTGAGCTAAAATTTAACCTTGTATCCATAGATTCATGTAATCATTGCCAGACCGTAAAGTAAACTGACTACCATGATTAGATACAATGATCTTGGGTACTCCATCTAAACACACAATTCTGGACATATATAACTCAGCTAGTTTCGGACCTTGATAGGTTTCTTTAACTGGAATGAAATGGGCTACTTTTGTCAATCAATCGACTATGGCCAATATGAAATCATATCCTAACTGTGTTCGCGGTAGACCCACTATGAAATCTATGCTAATTTCTTCCCACTTCCATTTAGGTACTTTCAATAGCTATAGTAGTCTTGCTAGTCTTTGATGCTTGGCTTTGACTCACTGACAGATATCACACAAAGCCACGTATTCTGCTACTGCACGTTTCATTCTGTACCACCAATACTGATATTTAAGATCCTGATACATCTTGGTACTCCCTGGGTGAATGGAATATGCCGAATCATGAGCTTCTTTTAAAATTGTATCCTGAATAGCCTTTATGTCCAAAACACAAATTCTGTGCTTGTACCACACTCTACCTTGCTCATCGTCAATGAAATCTGGGGCTTTACCAACTTTGATCAACTACTTGATTTCCAAAATCTTTTCATCCTCAAGCTGACCCTTCCTTATATCTTATTCAATTGTTGAGTCTATTTTCATTGCAACTATCTCGGTGTTACACACCATACCCAGATTCAACCTCTTGAACTCCTTGCATAGCTCGGGACTCATTTCTCGAAGAGTTATAGCGTTGGCCTGAGATTTTCTGCTCAAGGCATCAGCCACTACATTTGCATTTCCTGGGTGGTAGTTGATTCCCAAGTTGTAATCTTTGATAAGTTCTAACCATCTGCGTTATCTAAGGTTAAGGTCTAGTTGAGTGAAGATATACTTCAAGCTCTTATGAACTGAATAGATCTCACACCTTTGACATATCACATAATGCCTCCAGATCTTGAGTGCATGAACCACCCCGGCTAGCTCCAAGTCATGTGCTGGGTAGTTCTCTTCATGCTTCCTTAATTGCCTGGATGCATATGCTACAACTAGACCCTCTTGCATGAGTACACAACCCAAACCTTGATGAGATGCATCGTAATACACAGAGAATGGCTTCTGAGTGTCAGGCATGATCAATACTAGTGCTGAGATCAATCTTTTCTTCAACTCATTGAAATTGGCTTCTCGATCAGTGGTCCACTTGAACTCTACTCCTTTTTCTAGCAGTTCTATCATTGGCTTTCCTATCTTGGAGAAACCTTCTATAAATCGACAACAGTATCCTGCTAGACCCAAAAAATTGCAAATCTCCGAAACATCCTATGGTGGTTTCCAGTTTAGAACATCCCTTACTTTGGATGGGTCCACAAACATACCTCCTGCTGAAATAATATGAAAGGAAGGGAACTTCCTTCAACCAAAACTCACATTTGCTCAACTTAGCATACAACTGGTTTTCTCTGAGCTTCTGCAATACCATTCTGAGCTTCTGCAATACCATTCTGCATACAACTGGTTTTCTCCTCGTTCTTGGAGTAAACTATGATGTCATCAATAAATACCACAACAAACTTGTCCAAGTACTCCATAAAAACCTTGTTAATCAAATACATGAAGTAAGCTTGGGCATTGGTCAACCCGAAAGACATTACTATATACTCGTACAGACCATACCGAGTAACAAATGCCATCTTTGGAATATTCGAAGCATGAATCTTTAGCTGATGATACCCGGACCGAAGATCGATCCTGGAGAACACACATGCTCCTTTTAACTGGTCAAACAAATCTTCAATGCAAGGTAGAGGATACTTGTACTTGATTGTTACTTCATTCAGGGCTCGATAATCTATATAAATCATTTGGGTTCCATCCTTCTTCAGTAGAAAGATAACTAGGGCAAAGAACTAGGGCGGATAAACCCTTTGTCCAGCAGTTTCTGGATTTGCTCCTTGAGCTCAGCCAACTGATTGGCATCCATTCTATATGGCCTCTTGTATATAGGAGTCGTTCCAGGTACTAATTCAATGATGAACTCAATTTCGCGATCAGGTGGCATACCTGGCAAATCCTCCAGGAAAACGTCTATAAATTCACTGACCACTCTGCTATTTTCCATTGCATTGGCCTTGTTGAGACTGGCGATGATAGCTGACTCTGTCATGACTTGGAATTCCACCTTGGTTCCATCTGTGTGTGTCAACTGTACGGACTTTGCGGCACATCCAATGATTCCATTGTACTTGGTCAACCAGTCCATTCCTAGTATGATATCAATTCCCTTGGAATCCAGAATGATGAGGTTGGCAAGAAAGTCTACCCCCTTATGCATATACTTATTTTTGGCCATACATGCCTTGATTCCATACTAGCACCCGATTTTTCATTAATGCTCTTGGTAATTTATATGTATTCACAAACTGAGATGATATAAAAGAATGCGTAGCACCAGAATCGAACAAAATTGTAGCAGGGTGAGAGTTTGAAGAAAACATACCCAGCACTACATTAGGAGCATCCTGGGCTTCACCACTGCAACATGATTGACTCAACCATGCATAGTATTCTTAATGAGGACATTCCTAGCATTCATTCATCTCCAAATGAAACTACATTTGATATAGCTGGTCCGATTACAAGGAGTAGAGCAAAACAATTGGAGAAGGAAATTCATTCTCAGGTGAACGCTAACCTTATGCTTAATAATCAGATTATGTTGAATGGGCCTATGCTTTTGAGTACTTGTTTCAATGTTCTTAGGAATGATGGAGTGCACGAACAAGCGTGGGATGATGATGGATTCTGCCCGCCAAATATAAGCAAGGAACCTGGACGTGCAAGAGAGAGAGAAAAGAACATTTAGCTACGATGAATAACAGTCGTTGGAGTGCAAGCAAATATTTCGGAAGATAGGAATGCATGCAGCCAGCAACCGGGTTGCTATCCACACACGTTCCAGCATGCATGCAGAAGAATGCCAACCATCCATGCGTCCCACTAGGCCTGGCTATTAATAAAAGTAGTGTTACAACTTTCCACTACATGTTCTCATTTATTTCTTCCAAACTGAAACTCCACTAGTATTATATATCCCTGTAATGGGTGACGTGAACAATAACTGGAGGATTGCAAATTCAGAAATACAAACTCTTTGAGTTCTTGTTCCAGCGTGAGTCTTGAGAGGCTTGCAAACTTGTTCTTTCGATTCCTGAGGGAGTTGTAGAACGCCGAACTGCGGTTCACCCAGTTTGTGCCTTCACATCTATACGGCGTGATTGTGTGGGCTGTTTCGTCGGTACATGGAAGGGTGATTGTCTCGGTAGTTCATCGTGTGGACAGTCTCGCGGTGCATTGCCTCTTCACCAGGTCACGCAGCGACAAGTTATCAAGTTCGCGGATCCTTCGAGAAGATCGGGACACATCTACTCGTCACACGTGATCCATGGACGTGTGCACATCATCTGGTATCAAAGCCTCCGTTTACTCGTTAGGATCATTCTTATTTTGGTAGGATAGTTTTTTTTTTATACCTACAGTCCACACATAAACAAATAGAAAACCTATAGCCTCTCATTGTGCCTGATTTGTAGTTTGCATTATTGAGTTTTCAATCCTTTGAGACTTGTCTAGTTGCTGAAATTTTTTTTCTCTTTCCCACTTCGTTCTAACTTTCATCCTTGATCAGCTGAATATATATATTAAAAAAAAAAAACCCCACCCGAGCCACCCTTGATTGCCTTTTAACCGCCACAAATTCCCACCCTTTCCACCCGAGTTTTCTTGTTCTTTGGGATGCGCCACCCCTCTATGTTGTCTTTGCTGCGCCCCCTTAGTTGAAAGTTGTGCTGCGTTTGTCTCAAAAGATATATAAAAAAAAGGCGAGAGTATATATATATATATATATAAAAAAAAGAAGAAACAAAAGAGACTTGTGATCAGCATGCCAAAAGGGGCTTGAGCAGCACTTTGGTTGGTGCGAGTTGTTTCCACTTCTTCCATATTGTTCCTTTCTTTTGCATCTTTTTCTTTCTCTTTAGCAACTTAGACTTGTGTTATTTCTCTTTTGGATTATTATTCGGTTTTGCATCACTACATTTCAGCGCACTACTTGTACATTTTATCCCCACCAAGCTCCACTAAAAAGCACCGTGAGCTGTTGCACCGTAGTCTCTGGTACAATCACTCTTCCACTACAGATTGCAGCCTCGGTTCTTGCCCTTTCCAGGAAGAGAAAGAACTTGTTCAGCAAGTGGTGAGGGAGTGATTCCACATATATTCCACATATATATTGTCCTATTTTTCCCCCCTCTACTAATATGGCAGGACGTGGAGATGGTGCCGCTGTTTCGGTGGAGGAATTCCAGGAGCTGCGTACACAAATGAATGATTTGATGCAACAACTCCAAACTCTACAATTGAACATGCCACGTGGCGAACCGCCACCAAATGAGGATGATGACATTGAGGAGGATGATGAGGCAGGGCGTCGTCCCGCTGGCCGTGGACGTGGCGGGCGTGGTCTTGGTTTTCCTAATTTTGGTCGTGCTCGGCGCATTCCTATTGGAGGTGGAGGAGATTATGATGGTGGTGATGATATGTTGTCCGACATGGATGATCATCGGCATGATGACCATCATGGTTATCGTGACCGCCGTCGTCGTCGTGATGATGATGGTTTAAGCAACGTGAAAGTGTCTATTCCAAAATTTAACGGAAAGGAAAATGCTGATGATTATTTTGAGTGGGAGACCAAGGTTGATCAGATCTTTGATTTATATACTTATCCTCCTGTCAAGAAAGCAAAGCTTGCTGCAATTGAGTTCACAGGTTATGCAATCACTTGGTGGAATCAAGTATGTGCTGATTTCCGCCGTGTTGGCCATGATCGTATTACTTGGGATGACATGAAACGAGAAATGAGGCGCCAATTTGTTCCTACACATTATTCTCGTGAGCTACATTTGAGGCTGAAAAGGCTTGTTCAAGGTCATCGTAGTGTGGATGAATATTTTCAGGAAATGGAAATGTGTCTACTTCGTACCGGTATCACTGAAGATGAGGAATCAACGATGGCTCGATTTCTGGTTGGTCTTAATAAACCAATCGCAGACAAGGTGGATATGACTAATTACAACACTATGAATGAATTGCTACATTTTGCAAAAAGAGCAGAAAGGCAGCTCGCTGAATCTTATAAGCACCGTGCTTCATTTTCCGCTCCTAATAGTTCTACTCCATGGCGCCATTCACAGTAGCACGGGTCAGAGGTGCACACACCTTCATCTCGTGCAACTTCTCGTTCAAATTCAACGTCTACCAAACATTTTGATTCAAGAGGCAAAGCTGTAAATTCCAATCAGTCCAGCTCCTCTGTTACAGCAACCCAACGGAAGACAAGCAAGATTGAGTGTTTTAAGTGTGGTGGTCATGGACATAAGCAAGCTGAATGTCCCAATAGACGCACTATTATTGCACTTGCAGACGGTTCTTATGATTCTCAAAGTGAAGAGGAGGATGAGCCTATTACCCAAGCACTAGCAGACCTTTCTCTTGACACTTGTGAGTATTCAGCAGAGGATGGTACTTTTGAGCTAGGTCTGAATTGTTTAGCCATTCAATCTCTTCCAGATTTTGCTCAAGATGACTTATCCCAAGATGATGTTCTTCAGCATCCAGCCGAGATTACTTGTGCTGATTTTGATAAGTTGCTTGCTGATTTTCCTGATTTGGCGCCTTCTACTCTGAATACACCAGCTCCTTCTTTGGTGGTTCGGCGGGTTCTGTCAACACAATTTGTTGCTGCTGAGCAAGGCCAGCACCACAATTTGTTTCAATCACGATGCAAAGTGAAAGGACAGGTGTGCCGCTTCATCATTGATGGTGGGAGCTGCAACAATATTGTTAGTGCTTTGCTTGTTGAGAAGCTTGGTTTGCAGACACGTCGCCATCCACATCCGTACCATATGCAATGGCTGAATAATTCTGGGACAGTGAAGGTTTCAGCTATGGTCCGCTTGTCATTCTCCATTGGTGACTATCATGGAGAGGTTGATTGTGATATTGTACCCATGCAAGCATGCCATTTACTGCTGGGTCGTCCATGGCAATTTGATGTGGATTCGGTGCACTTTGGACGGTCTAACAAATATACTTTCATTCACAAAGACAAGAAGGTGGTTCTTGTTCCATTATCTCCAGAAGAGATCTATGCTTCAGATGTGGCTCGCATGAAAAGAGAAGAATCTGAGAAAAGAAAATTGAGTGAGGCCCCCAACACTAGTAAGGGAGAGACTCCTAACCCATCCAGCCACATAAAGCCTCATTCCACTTCAAAACAGCTACGCCAAAATGAATGCTTATTTGTGAGCAGGAGTGATTTGAGAGAAGTGAAGAACACCACAGCCCCATTCTTTGTGCTCTTGCACAAGGAGGTCCTACTTTCAACTACCGATTTACATTCATCGCTGCCTAGTGTTGTTCTTGATCTCTTACAGGACTTCGAAGATGTTTTTCCCGATGAGGTGCCAGCTGGACTTCCTCCACTCCGCGTAATTGAGCATCCAATTAATTTAGTACCAAATGCTTCTCTTCCAAATCGTCCAGCCTACCGCACCAATCCCGAAGAGACAAAGGAAATTCAGCGACAGGTAAAAGAGCTTTTGGACAAAGGGTATGTTCGTGAATCTTTATCACCATGTGCTGTTCCCGTTCTTTTAGTCCCGAAGAAAGATGGCTCTTGGCGCATGTGTGTTGATTGTCGTGCTATCAATGCTATAACTGTTAGATATTGCCATCCCATTCCACGGCTTGATGACATGTTAAATGAATTGAGTGGCTCAACTATTTTCACCAAGATTGATTTACGCAGCGGCTATCACCAAATTCGCATGAAAATTGGTGATGAATGGAAGACAGCATTTAAGACCAAATTTGGCTTATATGAATGGCTTGTGATGCCCTTTGGTTTGACGAATGCTCCTTCAACTTTTATGCGTTTAATGAATCACGTTTTAAGAGCTTTCATTGGCAAATTCGTGGTTGTCTATTTTGATGATATCTTGATCTATAGTAAATCATTTGATGAGCATCTTGATCATATCCGTGCAGTCCTTGCTGTTTTGAGAGTCGAGAAATTGTATGGAAATATTTCTAAGTGCACCTTTTGCACAGATCGTGTTGTTTTCCTTGGTTTTGTTGTGACTGCAGATGGCATCCAGGTTGATGAAGAGAAGATTAAAGCGATAAAGGATTGGCCTACTCCTAAAAATGTGAGCCAAGTTCGAAGTTTCCATGGTCTTGCAGGTTTCTACCGGCGCTTTGTCAAAGATTTCAGTGCAATCGCTGCACCCCTTAACAATTTGACAAAGAAGGATGTTCCATTCAAGTGGGGAGATGAACAGGACCAAGCCTTCGAAGAGTTGAAAAGAAAGCTTTGTGAAGCACCGCTGCTACAACTACCAGACTTTGGTAAGACCTTTGAGATCGAATGTGATGCAAGTGGTATTGGCATTGGAGGTGTGCTACTTCAGGAACGTAAACCTGTTGCCTACTTTTCTGAAAAGTTAAATGGTCCACATCTGAATTACTCTGTCTATGACAAAGAGCTTTATGCCTTAGTTCGAGTTTTGGCAGTTTGGCAACATTATTTGTTACCTAAAGAATTTTTCATCCACTCTGATCATGAAGCTTTAAAATATCTCAAAAGCCAAGGCAAGCTGAACCGTCGACATGCTAAATGGATTGAGTTCATTGAAACATTTCCCTATGTTGTAAAACATAAGCGTGGGAAAGATAACATTGTTGCTGATGCTTTATCACGGAGATGTGGCTTGGTTACACAATTAGATACAAACGTTTGGAATCCATTAAAACACTTTATGCTGATGACTTTGATTTTAAAGAACCTTTCTCTCATTGCATTGCTGGAAAAGGCTGGGACAAGTATTATGTGCATGATGGTTTCTTATTTCAGACTAACAAACTATGTATTCCAGCCTGTTCGATTCGTCAAGTTCTTTTGCAGGAAGCACATGCTGGTGGCTTAGCTGGTCATTTTGGCATCAAAAAGACATTGGACATGCTCTCTGATCATTTCTTTTGGCCACATATGCGACGTGATGTCCAGCGACATGTTGAGCGCTGCATAATCTGCTTGAAAGCTAAGTCCCGCCTTAATCCCCATGGTCTTTATACTCCATTACCAATCCCAACTGTACCTTGGGAAGATATATCCATGGATTTTATTCTGGGGTTACCTAGGTCTCAGAGGGGGAGGGATTCTATCTTTGTTGTTGTTGATCGCTTCTCTAAAATGGCACATTTTATTCCATGTCATAAGAGCGATGATGCTTCACACGTTGCTGATTTGTTTTTCAGGGAGATTGTTCGTCTACATGGAGTGCCAAAGACTATTGTTTCAGACCGAGATACAAAATTTCTAAGCTATTTTTGGAAGACCTTATGGGCTAAACTTGGCACGAAGTTGTTATTTTCCACCACTTGTCATCCACAAACGGATGGGCAAACTGAAGTTGTCAACCGTACCCTATCCACCATGCTGCGTGCCGTGCTGAAAAAGAATTTGAAGCTGTGGGAAGACTGCCTTCCACATGTTGAATTTGCTTATAACCGGGCAGTCCATTCCACAACAAATTTTTGTCCATTTGAAATTGTTTATGGTTTTAAGCCGCATACTCCCATGGATCTTTTGCCTTTACCATTACAGGAACAAGTTAACTTGGATGCAGCAAAGAGATCGGATTTTCTCAAGAAGCTACATGATGAGACGAGAAGGAATATCGAGAAGAAATCAGCACAATATGCAAAGCAAGCGAACAAAGGTAAGAAGAAGGTTACATTCCAGCCCGGAGACCTCGTGTGGTTGCATCTACGCAAGGATCAATTTCCCCAACAGCGCAAGAGTAAGTTATCTCCTAGGGGTGATGGTCCGTTCAAGGTTTTACACAAGATAAATGATAATGCTTACAAAATTGAGCTGCCACCTGAATATTCGAATGTGAGTACAACATTCAATGTCAAAGACTTGCTTCCATTTGTTGGTGAGCCTGAGTCGAGGACGACTCCTTCTCAAGAGGGGGAGGCTAATGAGGACATTCCTAGCATTCATTCATCTCCAAATGAAACTACATTTGATATAGCTGGTCCGATTACAAGGAGTAGAGCAAAACAATTGGAGAAGGAAATTCATTCTCAGGTGAACGCTAACCTTATGCTTAATAATCAGATTATGTTGAATGGGCCTATGCTTTTGAGTACTTGTTTCAATGTTCTTAGGAATGATGGAGTGCACGAACAAGCGTGGGATGATGATGGGTTCTGCCCGCCAAATATAAGCAAGGAACCTGGACGTGCAAGAGAGAGAGAAAAGAACATTTAGCTACGATGAATAACAGTCGTTGGAGTGCAAGCAAATATTTCGGAAGATAGGAATGCATGCAGCCAGCAACCGGGTTGCTATCCACACACGTTCCAGCATGCATGCAGAAGAATGCCAACCATCCATGCGTCCCACTAGGCCTGGCTATTAATAAAAGTAGTGTTACAACTTTCCACTACATGTTCTCATTTATTTCTTCCAAACTGAAACTCCACTAGTATTATATATCCCTGTAATGGGTGACGTGAACAGTAACTGGAGGATTGCAAATTCAGAAATACAAACTCTTTGAGTTCTTGTTCTAGCGTGAGTCTTGAGAGGCTTGCAAACTTGTTCTTTCGATTCCTGAGGGAGTTGTAGAACGCCGAACTGCGGTTCACCCAGTTTGTGCCTTCACATCTATACGGCGTGATTGCGTGGGCTGTTTCGTCGGTACGTGGAAGGGTGATTGTCTCGGTAGTTCATCGCGTGGACAGTCTCGCGGTGCATTGCCTCTTCACCAGGTCACGCAGCGACAAGTTATCAAGTTCGCGGATCCTTCGAGAAGATCGGGACACATCTACTCGTCACACGTGATCCATGGACGTGTGCACATCAATTCTGCCGAGGCTGCTGCTGCCAATTGTCGTTGCCCTAGGCCTGTGCTTGGTCCTGCTGCCTCTTAGGACACTTGTGGGCAAGGTGCCTGAAGTTGCGACAACTGAAACATGGGCCAATATTGCCCGAACCTTGACCGGTGCGATTCTACTGCTGGGGCCGGTTGTTGTTGGGTTGCTGTTGCTGAAAGTTGGGGCGAGACTACTGCTGCGCTTGCAGCATTGGTGACTTATATGACCCTGCAACCTGATTAGGCATCTTCTGTGGTGGCCTCTGTTGTTGATGCTACCCTCCATGATGGAACATTGGACCTGTGGCAGGAGGGTTGAAGCTGGGACAGGTGTTGCTACCAGAAGACTGACCTTGCAGACTATGCTTGCATTCTTCTCCCAGATTCTGGGGCTTTTTCTCCATGATGAAAGCTCTATCCACCAGCTTCTGGAAACTGGGGTACTCATTGGATGAGAGGGCATATTGTAAGCTAGTGTTGAGACCCTACAGGAAACAATCTTGTTTCTTTTCATCAGTATCCATATCATTGGGGGTGTAGCGGGAGAGCTGGGTGAACTTAGTGAGGTATTATCTTACTGACATGGGTTCTTGCTTCAGATTAAGAAACTCCTTCCTTTTTAGCTCTACTTCTCCTGCAGGGACATGGTGTGCACGGAAGCTGTTCTGGAACTCTGCCCAAGTGATCTCCTAGGGATCCTCATGGGTGGCTGTGTAAGCTGTCCACCATTCTTGAGCTGGACCAATCAGTTGATGAGATGCGAAAAGAACTTTCTCTCTTCCAGTGCACTAAGCTATCTGCAGCTTGCTCTCTATTGTCTTCAGCCAGTCATCGGCCTCCATGGGCTCAATTTCCTGAGAGAGGTGGGTGGCTGAGTGCTCAAAAAAGTTCTTAGCCTGGACTGCGGCTGTTGTGTCGGTGCTTGCTGGTCTTGGGTTCGTTGGTTGATAGTCTGGACTAAGCCTTGAAGAATGGTCAGCACTTGATTGGCATCCATCAGAGGGGACGGGGGTGGAAGATCGCGCTGGTTGGCAGCGTTGTCACTGACATTGTCATTGATGTTGTTGTTGACATTGTCGTTGACATGTCATTGATGTTGTTGTTGATGTTGTCGTTGACGTTGTTGCTACGCTTGGTGTTCACTATCTATTGGTAGCCAAGGTTCAAGCGGGGAAAATACGAGAAAAGCTAGGACAGAAAAATAAGACAAGAATAGAAAAGAACAGATAAGCATGAAAGAAAGAAAGAAAGGGTCTCCCAACAATTATTATATTATTAATTGATGCAATGTAGTGGGGAAACACCAACATTACACCAACACTCATGCAAAGATCCAACTCATAACAAGGTTCACACTACAGACACAAGCACAAGCACACACTAGCATAACCGACACAAGACAACTAGAACACATGAGACTAAATGATTTATTCAGCTAGGGACATCCTCCTAGGTCGACTCTACTCCTCGCTTGTTGTGCCTGAAGAACCTGCTGCATCTTGCACGACAAGGAACGGGGTGGTGTAGCCACAGGTGCCACGGGAGCCTCCTCAAGAAACTGGTCGGGGTCCTCCAGCAAAATCTACAGCTCGTCAATGCTCTACTCCTGCTCTGCATGACGTTGATGCATGTCCTCTAGCTCATCGAGGGCTCTATCAAGCTCGGCGTACACAGTGGCAGTGAGGCGGACCTGCTGTCTCAGACGGATATCTGGCTCATTATTGACGGGTGCGAAGATGACCTCCAGACTGCTAGACGGGCGCTGCGGGAACTTCCCGAACTGAGTGAGGTGAAGGGCATGTCTGTTCTCCCTGCAGAGAATAGCTAGAGCTTGGCGGGCAGCGTCCTCAGTCCCTGCCTCGAAAGTAGTTCTAAGGGCGGTGGCATTGTGGACTCGGTGAAGACCGTCGTCAGTGGGCTTCTCAAACATGGTCACCTCCATTGACTAGGAGTAACCATGGCCTCCAAGCGGGACTCTGGCACCCTTGTAGAGTGGAGCGTCGTGGTAACCCAGACCCTAAAGCAGGTACCAAAGCATACGAGCGGAGTAGCCGGCAAGTTGTCCGTCGAAGTAGAACTCGGCAGAGGGTTGGTGCGCCCAGACAACACTAGCGGGGATCTCTAGCTTAGGAACCAGCACACGCTTGCGTGGGGTGATCTTCATGCGGGTCACCTAAAATTTTGGGGAAGACCAAAAATTAGAAATAGTTTTATAAAGAGCAATAGATAGGGTAAGGAAAAACTGAAAGGTTAACAATTTTACAAAAGTAGTTTGTACAAACATAGGTCCTTAGCACGTCCTTTCTATCTACGCTGCGTCCTACGGTCAATACGACTCTGATACCACTTCTGTAACACCCAATTTTAAAGGAATAAAACAGGGCACAACACATGTATGGTAAGATCAAGTTTCATACATGCATTTACATCATCAGTGTATCATCACGGTGCCATTATTATAATAACGAATTTAACTTATTACAAAAGGACATGAGGGTCTAAAAGAAAACACAGCAGAACAAGAGAGCTTCAGTGCCAGCGGGTCTTCCATCTTCCATAGGCGTCAACCGGGGGCACACCAGCCTAGAATAGCAACTCTGGATCGAAGTCATCTTCGTCGAAGGAACCAGCTTCATTGACGGCTTCTAAACAGCAATAGAATGCAAGAGAAAGGATAACGGGTGTGAGTACAAAAATGTACTGCGCAAGTGAAGGGAAAACATGCTATGGGGCTTAAGTCAAGGAAAGGTTAGACATGGTTCTACACTAAGAAAACTTTAACCTAATGACCCTATTTACTAAGTGTGAAGACACCATTATAACAAAAGGATTGACTCATCAGATTTCATCCGACTACTAAAACTCATCAGGTAACTCCATTACTTGGCTACCCAACTAACCATACCAAGCTCTGATCCCATCTAGTCATGAAGAAGTCCAAGCCGCTCTTGACCGTGAGCATGGCTGATCTGACCAGTTTGATACTCTATAGAGTTTGCATAACTTTCCCCATGAGTCATTATTCCCGTGTTGCTTCACACTTCCTGGGTGTGGAGTTAGGGTTTGACTACAAAGCCTTTACAAAGCTCCCGCCGATCTGTAGGCACCCACTGAGGTTTCACCGCTAACAGACGATTCCATTGCTGCAGAAGCCCCCTCTTGTGCCACTCAACTGCCCATTGGTGCCCATAAAACCGGAGGGGTGGCTAATTAATTGGCCAGGCCATACCCATATAAGCCTCGTGGTTGTGCGGTTTAGCCGAGTTACATGCTTCAAGAACCGGTCCTTAGAATCCCACACAAGAATAACCACAACCAACTGTGCATTACCCGCACAAGTTCATTCCCACACCATCATCATACAAACATTCCGTTCAGATCCCTATACCATGTTGCTACAAAATTAACATACCCGATTCTTGTTGCATAATTACAAGTCAAGATTAAATTTTCCTCAACTATGATAGCACTGGCATATCTACCCATCATTAACCATGACTCAACAATGGCAACAAGGAATAATTATACAAAATCTAGTAAACCCTAACATGGGATTCCAATTTTGAAAAGCATGCTAGGATAAATAACAACACACGAATCCTAAAATAGGAGCAAGATGTTCAAGGGCACTTGCCTTCAACTGAGGGTTGCTCGAAGTCTTCAAAAACCTAATCTTGCAGATTCCCGAACTGATCACCTCCTAACTACAAATCAGAAATAAAACACACAAGGAAACTACTAATAACAGTACACCAAACAATGCTAAAACTAGGTAAAAACCCTGTAAAAAGATTCTACATGACGCTACAAACATTTCAGCATGAAAATTGCCTAAATCGGAGCTACGAGCAAAAAGTTATAAGCTTGTAAAGTTCCAGGGGCTAATCTGCAAATTTTACTTGAGAGGTTTGAGGCCAGTCCACAGGTCCACAGTAGGCCGATTAAGAGGTTTGAAGGGCTATCTAATCTTAGCTGTTGGATTGAGATCGGGCTGCTGGGTTTTGAAGGGATGGTGGATGGCTCGGCCGGGCTGGACAAGCACGGGCGAACCACGACCGACGGGACGGGCGGCCGGGACCTCACCGGAGTAACGCAAAATCGCGCTACCGGCCACGGATCGCCACGGGAAACAGCTCAAAAGAGAGAGGGCGACACGGGGATTCTTTACCGTGGGTTCACGATGGCAGAGAAAGTCCGAGGGTGGCCGACAACGGGGAATGGCCGATGCTGGGGCTCCGAGCTCGGTGCAGCAGCGTCTGACGGCGGAAGAAGAACCAAGGAGCAACGGGAAGCTTCGCAGGAGACCCTACGATGCCAAAGAAATAAGAGCCAAAGTCATAGGAGGCTCGGTCAAGGAGAAATACGGCGGCGGGGATCTCCTTACCAATGGTGAAGAAGAACCGGAGCCAAGGTCGAATCCGAGAGAAAGAGGAAGGGGAAAATGGGGGAAAAAGTGAGGAATGCCACAAAGAAGGAGATGGAAGGCTTATACGCAAGAGAGAGGGAGATGAATGGGTGGATTTTAGAGGATTTGGCCGACAGCTTTAATTCCATAATTGTGACAGTTTCCAAATTTGTGAGGGAGGAATGAAGGGGGAAATAGATGGAATAAAGTGAACGAAGGGAGGTAGTCACGGCCATGCAGTTTAATTGGTGATTGATGGCGTGGGATGCGGGATTTTGAACCGGCGTGACGATTGGGGCAAAATGGGTAGGCGGCGGGGGTAGAAGAGGGAGAGCCCGCTAGGGGCGGACGATGGACCACATGCCGGTGTGAGAAGGTGGGAGGGGGCTGACTCGGGCGCACACTGGCCGACTCGGTCTAGCGTGCTGGCGCGGGGGAGAAGGGAGCGGCCCACTCAGGAGTGGGAGGGGAGAGGAAGAAGAGGGCTGGAGGAGAAAATAGGCCGGAAGCATTTTCCAATTTGAAAATCCTTTTTCTTTTAAGATTTTGAACAATTTTCAAAAGGGGTTTTAAACGAGCAACTTCTAGCGATTTTTTGCAAATATTTTTCAAGCATAAAACCTATTGCAAATACGATGGCATGAATGCAACAAACTTAACTACAACCTATGGCAATTTAAATTTAGAAATTAATTTCTTCTATTGAATAAAATTGCAACTCCTATTAATTTCTAGCAAAATTTTAAACTATTGCAAAAATTGGAAATTTAGGGTGTTATAACTGCCTAAGTCAGTCAAGCAGCAACATTGGCCCTGTTATGACTCATCCTAGTTTGGATCTATGAATCGCTCTGGTCATTAGTACAATCAGTCCAGTGCCCAGTCAACCAATCAAGGCTCCTCTAGAAATGCAGGATAGTAACCAGCGCTCTAACTTTCAAGTGCCCCACACTTCAAATCAGATCCCTCAAAGGCACAATAACACTGGCACCAACCCTCAAGTTTCCACCAAAGGGAAACCTTGTTTCCACTATGGAGTAGAGGGACACTTTGCTTTTCAGTGTCCTCAGAAACGTCAAGGTTAGCTACCTGCCCAAGGTGCCAACCAGCAGTGGAACCGCAATGGGAATCAGCCTCAGAGCCAAGCGAAGTAGAATGTTACTAGAGTCCATGTGAACCATGTGGCAGTTGATGAAGCTCAGGATGCATCAGATGTCATGATTGGTATGTTTCTTATCAACTCCAACTCTGGTACAATATTATTTGATTATGAAGCATCGCATATCTTCATATAAACCAAGTATGTGGCAAGATACAATCTACCTATATCTCTTATGAAGCATAGAATGATTGTTAGCTCCCTAGGTGGAAAAATGAAAGCAAGGCATGTATGCCCTAACCTTATTGTTTCGGAATCTGAAGGGATAAATGTCATTGTAGGGATGGATTGGTTAACCAAATTGAATGGCATCATCGATTGTGCAAGAAAAGCCGTTTATGACCTCTAAAGAAGGAAATGAAGTGGAATACGTTGCAAAAGTACCGGCAGTAGTAAGAGGAGTAGTCAATCAAGCTGATGGAACTCTAATTGAGAGCATTCGAGTCATAGGCGAATATCCGGATGTATTCCCATAAGATTTACTAGGTATGTCACCTGACTATGACATCGAGTTTGTTATAGAACTAGTACCAGATACGACTCTTATAGAATGACTGCTAATCAGTTAGCAGAACTTAAGGAACAACTGCAAGAGTTGTTCGACCTAGTTTGTCACCATGGGGTGGACCAGTGATTTTCGTACCCAAGAAGGCTGGTACCCAAAGAATGTGTGTAGACTATCAAGCCTTGAATGAAGTAACCATTAAGAATAAATATCCTCTTCCTAGGATAGAAGATTTATTTGATCAGCTTGGAGGAGCATGTGTGTTCTCCAAGATCGATCTTTGCTCAGGATGTCATCAGTTGAAGATTCGAGCATCAGACATCCCTAAAACCGCTTTCATCACTCGTTATGGACTATATGAGTATACAATTATGTCTTTCGGATTGACCAACGCCCCTACCTACCTTATGTATCTAATGAACATAAGGTAGTGTTCTCCAGGAATGAAGAGGAACATGCAGACCATCTGCGATTGGTTCTACAGAAGCTTAGGGACAATCAGTTGTATGCTAAGTTGCGCAATATGAGTTTTGGCTAGATCAAGTTTCTTTTCTCGGTCATGTCATCTCCATTGGAGGAATAGCAGTTGATTCACGTAAGGTGAAAGATATGTTGAATTGGAAGCCTCCCCAGAAGGTTACTACCGTCGATTCATAGAAGGTTTCTCCAAGATTGCAAAGCCCATCACAGAGTTACTTCAGAAGGGTAAAACGTTTCAATGGACCCTTGCTTGTGAGGCAAGTTTTGAAGAGTTGAAGAAAAGATTAACATCTGCTCCAGTATTAACCATGCCAGATACACAGAAGCCATTTTCCATCCATTGCGACGCCTCTCATCAAGGATTGGGATGTGTTCTTATGCAGCAAGGCCATGTTGTAGCCATTGCATCAAGGCAATTATGAAAGCATGAGCAGAATTACCCGACACATGATTTAGAGTTAGCCGTTGTAGTACATGCACTCAAGATATGGAGACACTATTTAATTAGAAAAAAAGGTGTGAGATCTATTCATATCATAAGAGTTTGAAGTATATCTTTACTCAGCCTGATCTCAACCTCATGCAGAGTAGATGGTTAGAGCTTATCAAGGATTATGACTTGGGCATCAATTATCATCCTGGAAAGACGAACATAGTTGTTGATGCCTTAAGTAGAAAGGTTCATCTCAGTAGGATGTCCGTGCAAGACAAACAACCCGAGTTATGCATAGTGTTTTAAAAGCTCAATCTCGAATTAGTAAACAATGCAGAAGCCATGATAATGGAAGTTGATTCAACTCTGGAATAAGGTATACATAAAGGACAACTCGAGGATGAGAAGATTCAAAAATCAAGCAACATATTAAGGAGGGTAAAGCCCCAAGATTTACCGAGGATGAGAATGGAACAGTATGGTTTGAGAAGCGTATCTGTGTCCCAGATATCAAACCTATCAAGGAGACTTTACTTCGAGTAGCACATGAGCCTGCGTATTCTATTCATCCTATAAACACCAAGATGTATCAAGATCTTGAAAACTGTTACTAGTGGTATGTCATGAAGAGAGATATTGCAGAGTGTGTAGCAGTATGTGATATATGTCAGTGAGTCAAAGCCTAACACTAGAGACCTGCTGGATTGCTTCAACCTTTGAAAGTAGTAAGAGTGTAAATGGGAAGAAATCAATATGAATTTTATCATTGGATTGCCGCGAACTCAATCTGGTTATGATTCTATTTGGGCTATAGTGGATCGATTGACAAAGGTTGCTCATTTCATCCTGATCAAGACCACACACACAGGACCTAAACTTGCCAAGTTGTATATCGCCAGAATTGTGTGTTTGCATGGAGTACCCAAGAGGATAGTTTCTAATAGAGGAAGCCAGTTCACCTCCAGATTTTGGCAAAAGCTAAATGAGTCATTGGATACCCGGTTAAACTTTAGTTCAACATATCATCCGCAGATTGATGGTCAGACTGAGAGAGTAAATCAAATTTTGGAAGATATGTTGATAGCTGGGATAAAAATCTTCCCTATGAAGAGTTCTCCTACAACAATAGCTATCAGGCTAGTTTGAAGATGCCACTGTTTGAAGTTTTGTATGGAAGAAAATATAGAACACCGTTGTTCTGGAATGAGACTAGTGAAAGTCAAGTGTTTGACCCATAAATTATGACAGAAGCAAAAAAGGCAAGTACAATAGATTAGGGAGAATTTGAGAATAGCTCAATCATGACAAAAGAGTTATGCGGATCATCAACGTCATGAGTTGATTTTTGAAGCGAGTGACTTTGTATATCTCCGAGTTTCACCGATCAGAGGTTTTCGTAGATTTAAAGTCAAAGGAAAACTTGCACCCAGATTTATAGGCCCTTTTAAGGTGTTGGAAAGACGAGGAGAAATAGCATATCAATTGGAGCTACAGCCTCAACTAATAGATGTTCATTATGTCTTCCACGTATCATAGTTGAAGAAATGCCTACGAGTTTCCGAACAACAAATGCCCCTAGAAGAACTAGAAGTTAGAGAGGATCGCACCTACATGGAGTATCCTGTCAAGATTCTAGAGATGTCAGGGCGAGTTACCAGGAATAGAAGGATCCATATGTGCAAGGTGCAATAGAGTCCCCATTCCGAAGAAGAAGCAACATGGGAAAGAGAATCAGATCTAAAAGTCGAGTTTTCGCAACTCTTCTCTGATCCTTCTAAATCTTGAGGGCGAGATTCATTTTAAAGGGGTAGGTTTGTAAAACCCTAATTTTCAGCTTTTGAATAGTAATAAAATATTCTTTCCTCAGATTTAGGGTGTCATTTCTTTAACTTAAAACCCTAGGTGGAAATTTATTTTCTAAACTAAATAATTAATTTAGGTTATATTTAAAATATGGTTGTATTCATGCTAAGTAGTAGCATTAGAGTTTCTTTGTGTGAAAATGATTTTTTGAAAACATCGAGGCGCACCATTTGAATTTTAGAAAAGTTTGAAAATCTTTTCATAAAAGAAAATTCCAATTTTTCCTTCCTGCACCGAATTCCCTTCCTTTTCTCCTTTTCTTCCTTTTCCCTTCCAGCGCTCACTTCTTTTTTTGGCCTAGCAGTTCTCTCCTCCCCTTTCCCCCTCTACCGCATGGGCAGACTGAAGCCAGCCATCTTCCCCGCCTCCTGCCTAGGCCACGCCCGGCCTAGCTCCCGTGCCGCTCGCTCTCTCTCTCTCCCTGTGCCACTACCACGTGGGGCCCATCCCCTTCATCCGCCTCCGACCCGAGCTCCTCGCACCACGCCATCAAGTCCGATTGATAAGCCCATGGCTACTTTAGATATGATCAACATTGCCAGTAATTCTCAAATCATATAAGGTCCAATTACAATAGCACGTGCACGACAAGTAGACCACCAGGTGAACTCGTCCCTTGCTATTCATGCTTCCTTGGATGGATTACTACTAAATTCTTATGATATTTTATTGCTTAGGAACATGGGAGAAGCACTACAACCTTACCCGGATGTCACCCCTCGAAGGCCAAGTCTACAAGTACTGGAGGCTGAGCTCTAGTCAAAGTTGTGGTTGTGGTTATGTCCTAGGACAGTACGTCAGTAAAACGGGCATAACTCTCTCACACGAAGTCCGTTTTAGGTGTTCTTGGAGTTGCTGGAAAGCTTACGTCAAGCACTTTCCAGTGGATCTATGCTTGACAAAATATTCCTGATAGTTTGGTCAGAGTCAAAGGAATAAGGTGTTGTGTCACCATTCTGGACCCTGTCGGGTCTTATAATTGTGTTGGAGTCAAAGTCCAGGTTGTGCACGCCTCTTTCCACGGCTGCACAACCCTAGGTTGACACCGTCATGTCCCCCTATAAATATACGGTAGCCGTCATAGTGTAGGCTCGGGTTTAGCATTGATTATTCTATTTTAGACTGTTTATCTATTTATCGGTTTGTTGAACCCCAAACTCAAGTACTTCATTAGTAATTAGCAATATTGATATTGCATTTACCTGTTCTTATTTGTGTTCTCTATTCGCTTGCAAGAAAAGCCATCTTGGCGAGGTCAACCATGTCTTGGCATGGTTGATAACCATGAAGTAGTGGTGCAATGGTTGCGAGGGTTCTCAATCTGTTCTGTTCGGAGCCTTTAGATCATCAATGTCGAAGCTCCACTAATCGACTTATCATATTACCTTTCGGAAGATCAGGCCGACGTGTTGTGCCACATCATCAGATCATTTACCCGGTTGGCTTGAATTATATTTAATTCGAGAATAGTGGAAATTTTACAATTAAGCCCCTAAACTTTTCTATATTTACCTAAAAGCCCCTGTATTTTTAAAGTTTAGTCCATAAACTTTTCTATATTTACAAAAAAAGTTCCTCAATTTAAAAAAAGGCCCCTACCATTTATGTTTTATTCAAAATAGGTATTTTCTTTTTCAGAATTAACCCTAAATTTTAGCGTAACTTTCTCATTCGAGCTCCGATTTAGAAGATTTTCGCGCTCTCGCATTCGTAGCAACATGTACTATCTTTTAGTAACTTTTTCATAGATTTTAGCTATTGTTTGGTGTATTATTCTTAGATAGTTTTGTTGTGTATTTATCGGTGTGTATCGAGAGCAGACATGGAGCAGTTCGAGAATCTCTAGGACCAAGTCTTTGAAGAGTCTGAGCAGCAAGTTGAAAGAGGCTAGTGTCCTTAAACATTTTGATCCTAGTTTTTCAAATGTGTTGTTTATTTCAAATATGCATGTTGTAAATTCTGAGTCTCATTTACTTATAGTACCTTGTTCCATATATCCCTTGTTGCCCAAGTTGTTAGTAATGGTTATGTTGGGTAGCTTATGCTTAGCCTTGCACAAGGGTATGGTTAGGTTATTGGTTAAACATGACTTATGCAACTATGAGTTGGGAACACTGATAATTGTTGTAGCAACATGAAACATAGGGATGTTGAGCAGAAGGTTAGATGAGGATGGTGCGGGAATACACAGGTGCGTGAAAGCACTATGGTTGGTGGTAGTGTCTGCTTAGTATCCTAAGGATTGGTTCATAGAACGGTTAACCCCGATTAATAGTTCAACCATGAGGTTTATGTGAGTAAGGCTTGACTAATTGATTAGCAGATCCTCAGTGTAGGAAGGAAAGAGTGATTCTTTCTGGAGCTTTAAGACGCAAGAGGAGGCTTCTGGGTGGTGCGATGCCACTTTGACAGTGGCAAAACCTTAGCGGGATTATTCTTGTTGGGAGGATGTTTTGTAACGGCCTTGTAGTGAAACCTAGCCACACACCTCGGAAGTGTGTAAGTGCTATGATGGCACTGTCATACAGGAATCACAACTTGTGGGTAAAGTTGGACGACCTCTAAAGAGTGTAAAATTGATATATCAGTCATGCTCAAGGTTAAGAGTGGCTTGGTCCCTTCACATGATTAGTTGATTTGGTTGATGGTTTGTTACCTATGATGAGTAGCAGTTGGATAGTAGGTTATCTGTGATGGGTAATAGTGGATGATTCTTGGTTACCTGCGATGGGTATCAAGTTATTTGGTTTGGAAGCCTGATGTGGATTTCAAGTGGTTGGGAAACATGTGTAGATGTTTCTAGAAGTTGATGATTCACCTAGTTAAATAGGATGCTTTTATAACTCTTGCATTAGCATAGTTGTTGTTTATGCAAATTGTACCTGCTATAGTATGTTCCTTTATTCAAGCTTGCATGTCATTTTTTTCCACACTTACGTAGTACGACATATACTCACACTTGCTATTTCTGTACAAATGTGCTTTAAAACACTGGTCAGACAATGAAGCAGAACCAGGCTACTTCACAAACAAATATGAAGACTGCTAGCCTGGTGGACCCTCCGTCTATTGCCAATGGAAGATGGGAGCTACGCTATGTTTTGCTAGTGTGCTTTGGTTAAGACATTGATGTCCTTTATATTTATTTAAGTTAAATGTTGTAATAATGGCATTATGTGTGATACACTGATGAAGTCGCTACATTTATGAAACTTTATCCTAGCATACATGTAGGTTACATCAGGTTTTGTTCCTTTATAAAACTGGGTCTAACATCGTGAATCACCCCTACCTTTAGTAGCTTCTTTACTTCGTCCTTTGTGGCATCCTGACGATCAGCAAACATCTTTCGAAGCTTCTGCTTTCTTGCTTTTACTCCTGGGGTGACATTTAGGTGATCCTCTATTAGCTCTATTGGCACTCCTAGGTGATCCTTTAGTGACCATGCGAATACATCTTGCTGGCCCAAAGGGTAGCCAGTAACTTAAGCTCTTGTTTGGGAGGTAACTCCGTGCCAACGTGCGCACATTTATCCTCATCCTCTGAGTGCAATGGCATCCTCTTGACGTTGCCTTTGAGCTTGGCTGTTGGTGGCATGCTACCTTGCCCCTTTGCGTCCACCTTAGACAGTATGTGCACCTTTCACTGACCTGGGGCATAGCCACGTTCTATCTGGTGGCTCTTGTTCTATCCAGTAGGCTCTGCTTTGATCTCCCCAGGCAGATATCACACCCTCCGAGCTAGGCATCTTCATGCATAGGTAGCCATGATGCACCACTGCGTCGAACTTGGACATCACTTCTCTTCCAAAACTAGTGTTGTACTGATAAGGAACATCCACCACATCAAACAGGATATCTTCTGTTTAGAGTCCCTCCCCTTCACTGAAAGATACTGTGAGTGATACCCTTCTAGAGCTTCGATGGGAATCCCCCCCAAAACCTTGCAATGGGGTTCCCGCCAGTTGCAAACAAGTTATAGGAATTCCCATCTAACCGAGTGCCTCCATGAACAGGATATCAGCGAAACTTCCTCCATAGATTAGGACCCAATGTATCACTGTGCCGGACACCTCTGCAGAAATGGTAAAGGCATTCGTATGTGGATAATCACGGACCCAGAGATCCTCCTTTGAAAAGGTTATCGTCTGGTAAGACCACAGAGACCTAACCATTGTTGAACCTGTTCCTACATGATTGATTATGCGCATATATTCCCTTTGTTGCCTGTTAGACTTAAAGTCATAGCTGGTGCCCCTGGAGATAACCATTACCATGCTACGAGGCCCCTTCACATTGTGGACGGACCTCGCTCCAGTTGCAGGGGCTTTAATAGCCATTCTCGATGGGGGTGGCAGTAACTCTAGTGTCTGCGACTGATGTATACGAGGGGCTCCATTCCATGATGTGAGTAATAGGGTGGGTGGGTGTATGCAAGAGTTGGCTCAAAACTGGGCCACCCCTCATTTCCACATGGTGCACTATCTGAGGATCATGTGAAGACAACGAACCCAAAGACCCAGACAACTATCGGTTGAGCCCTTCCTTCAGGACCATGACATGAGGGCACAACTTAGTTGTGTGACTCGCATCTTCGCCATGTATTGCATAGTACAGTGGCCTATGCCATCCGGAGCCATGGCATCGACCTCTTGTCGAGCATCCACCTCTCTGCTTACTTCTATCCAAGTTCTCCTCGATGTTGTGCAACCCACGCTTATGGCCCTTGGCTAGTGAAAGCGATGATGATGAGTTCTATGCCTATCCAAGGACCTGTAGCCTTCCCTTAGACACTCTTCTTTTTGCCTTCCTTGGCGTGTCTTCCCTTCTGTAGTGAACATGGCCCTTTTAGGGCATGTATGTGATTTTAGTGATTTTAGTCAATGGGACTAATATGTTTATCAAGTATATACTTTAGTAGGTCTCATGGATGCTATACATGAAGAAGTCACTAAAGCCAAACTCAAGAAAGATTAAATTGGATGAGTTTAGATAAAATTGCACTCACCAGATGGTCCGGTGCTTAGATTGTTGTACACACCAGAGTGTTCTTGGCTCAAAAGAAGCTTTTTAGAAACAACACACCGAATGGTTTGGTGTTAGAGTGGTATGAACACTGGAGTGTTTAATAGGAGAAGTGCAGTTTTTAAAAGAAGAAGGATGAACTAATCGGATGGTCCAGTGTTCAGTGAGATGTGCACACTAGAGCATTTTTCATGAGGAATATTTTGGTGCAGAAGATTTGTACACACCGGATGGTCTGGTGCTTCGAGAGGATAAACACACCAGAGCATTTCTCCAAAGAACTATTGAAGACTGAAGATTTATATGCTGGATGGTTCGGTGCTTGGAGGTATACACAGCGGATGGTTGTACTAGAGCATTTTCTAGGAGAAGGTCTCAACGGTTAGTTTGGCGTGATGTAAACGTCGGATGGTCCATTGTCCTTAAAACCTACACACTGGAGAATAAATAGTGTAGAAAAATGGCTTGGTTGGCTGAAGCATACACACGGGATAGTCCAGTGATTGAGTTCAAGGTTACACTGGAATATCCTGTGTTCAAAATGTGTTTGAGTGGGGTTCTAACGGCTAGTTTTCTACTGCTGTACACACCGGATGGTTCAGTGTTTGTACTATT
Organism: Phragmites australis; assembly: GCF_958298935.1. Taxonomy (NCBI): domain Eukaryota; kingdom Viridiplantae; phylum Streptophyta; class Magnoliopsida; order Poales; family Poaceae; genus Phragmites; species Phragmites australis. Next base: position 14,013,517 of record NC_084941.1, on the reverse strand, counting down.
GTTAACGCCAGATCATCCGGTGTTCACAGTCTTTTGTGACCATTGGAGCAACAGCTAGTGCACGGGTTTGAGGCTATAAATACCCCCCCCCCCCCCGACCATTTGATAGTGATAGAGTCCACGTAGGCTCATAGACATTTGAGAAGACATCTAAGCTACCAAAGTGCTTAAAGTGATCATCTAAGACAATTAAGCACTTGATTAGGGAGTGGTTAGTGCTAATAGGCAAAGAGAGAGTCGTTGCTAGGTGTTGCTACCTAGAGAGAGGATCAAGAAGTGATCCTATGTTGTACCAAGTGGTACACCGGGACCTTGGAGTCTTGGCAACTCACCGGCACCATGAGCTTTGGTGGCTCATACTTGTTGACCCTCTGACCTTGTGTGGAGCGACGGCAAGACACTTGTATGGGGAAACAGAGACCCTTGCCTTGATGGCTCAAGCTCCGAAGTGAAGACAACAGTAAGTGACCAGAGCAGAGGCTTGTGGAGGTCTTGCATTGGTGGCTTGGTGGTTCAACCTACTTGAGGCCTAGGTGGCTCAAGAGCCATGATTGGGTGCTGTCCGAGAGCTATAGCCTAGGTGGCTACTCCAACATGGACTAGGGGTGGCATTTAAATCATCGATACCATAAGATAAAAATCACTTGTGTCAAGTTTCCTCTCTCTACCATATTTACGTTTCCGCATAAGATAAAAATCTATCCTTTGCATGTTTACCTTCCTAGAGTAGTTTGATAGGATTAGCTATAGGCTGCAAATATTTTGAACAGTAGAGTAGACACACTAGATGAACCTAGATCACGTTTAGATGGAAATTGATATAGGTTTACCTTGTGAAGTTTTTAGAGCCAATTAGTTTTAGGTTTCCAAATTCACCCACTTTGGATGTCACTAAACCTTTCACCTTCCCTCACCTTGCTATTATTGTCCTCTGGAATCGGCCTATCTGTGTGTCTCTGAAGCTCATCCTCCTCGGCCCTTGAGTGTTCCTCCATCTTGGTGAACAACTAGTCCACGTCCCTTACTGGCTTTTGCGCCAGTTGCAAGGCCAGGGCACCCAGACAGAGACCTTATCTTGCAACATCTATTACAGTATCATCACTACGACCCTTTGCTTGTCATTTTACCCGCGCAAAGTGTCGAGTGAAATCCTTTAGGCTTTCACATTCCTTCAGCTTGACTGTGAACAGATCCCCCACAGTAACTGGAGCTGCATAGTTACCCTGGAAATATAAGAAAAGTGCCTCCCGAAGCTACTCCCAGGAGAATATCATTCTCGCTAGGAGGGATGTGTACCATGAGAGCATGATCGCCCTGATGGCAAGGACAAAAGCCTTGGCCATAGTAGCTTTGTCTCCCCTCCCCCGTCCCCCCACGGACTCTATCTTGGCCTTGAAGCTCATCATAAACTCCTTCGGGTCAGTTTCACAGTTGTACAAGTGCTGTTGAGGCATCTTGAACCCCAGAGGCCACGATCGCATTTGCAAACTTGTGGCCAATGAGGAGACTTGATCTACCACCCGCAACCGATGTAGTTCTTAATACACTCACTGATGAAGTACCTCCGAGTCTTCGCTGCCACTGAGGCCTCCTGGAGGTCCTTACTAAGACAAGAGGGATTGGCAAAGGGACCTGAGTTCCTTGCACAGCTCTTGGATTTGGTTGTTGCCTTCCTCCACTTGACTTCTGTACCACGCATTATTGCCATCATGAACTGCTCCATGGTTCACTAGGGCATGTGAGGGGAGATTGCTATTGCTCCAGAGCCTAGGACGTAGCTATCCGACCTCCGTGGTCATCCGGCGCGACCGCTCCGGACCCCCTTGCTCCATCCGAATCATCGATGATAGCTACATGTATTTTGACCATGCTAGCCTCAGCCGAAGCCTAGGCCGCTCAGTCATCGCCGCTCCTCGTTGTGAAGGTACCTACGTGCCCCCTTCACTATCTGCGGACGCTTGTGCCTACGTGCCCCCTTCACTATCTACGAATGCTTCTGCCTTATCTTTCCTGGTCTTTTGTGGCATGGGATCACCATGTGGTCATGGGTTCGATCCCTATGGGCGATGCTAAATGTTGTGATCGTGATCGCCACACGATGAACAGTGAAATAAATTTTGATATAATAACTATTCATATCCCTTTTCGTCAAGCGAGTGGGGGTATTTATACGTATACCCCAACCACTCCCGTTGTCATTACATCTTTTCCTCTTATCTATAGGAATATTCCAATTAACATTAGAGAATATTCTAAAATATCTCAGGGGCATTATGGCCATTTCCTACCTACTTTGCCTTAATCAACCAAATCTAGACATTTGTCTTGGGGGACCAGCACTAGACCTCTTGCCGAGACTGCTAGCTTGTGGGTCCCTCTCTAAGCTAGCCTTCGCTCTGTTGGCGAAGGTCCTCGTGCCGCTTTCCTTTGACTTCAGGGCTTTGCTAGATTCTTTGTCCTTCGAGCCTCATCACACCCTTACAGCCTTAGGGCTTCACTACACTCTTCGTCCTTCGGGCTTCATCGCACCTCTTCGACCTCAAGGATTTGCTACACTCTTTGTTCTTGGGGCTTCATCGCACCCCTTTAGCTTTTGGTCTTCACCTCCGAGCTTCGTTCCTTAGACTACTACCCCTTCTCAAGTCTAACTCCTGTAACATAAAGAGAACTATCATTGTCTTGACCTTATCCTCTATATTTTGGTTTTGGGGATTTGACAATTGTGGCCGAAGTCAACGAATGGGGCCCATGTTGTATCATTCCCCCAATAGTTCAATTTTCATTACAATCTGTCACCGGTACTTGCGAATTTTATATCATTAGATCTAGAGATTGGTACATTGGTATCTACTTAAAAATAGCAATTGACAAGCGAGTAAACGATATTTTCTAAATTGAAAGGGACACTCTATACCAAATACAGTTCTACGAACAGTAATAATTAGGTAATGAGTATGTTATTTCTCATCAAATTTGAATAATATATTGTTAGCCAGGATTGATGACTAGTCTTTTCAAAGAGGCGTCTATTTCTACCAAACTACATAATAAAAAAAATCTCCACTCTACTGCTACTAGTCTATTTTTATATTTTTATTTTTTAATATTTGCAAAAATATATGCCTATTTCAAAATATTGCATATCTAGGCTACCATCACTCATTAGATAGGCGACACCTTTAAAAAATAATAATAATAAAAATAATACATTCAATTTCTCCCAAAATTAAAAACACTATCGAAATAGTCATGAAAAATTCTGAAAAAAAATATATGATTTGTACAATGAGAAAAAAGAACAAATTTCATTGTACATAAACTGTGTACAATGAAATTTTTCTTTTTTTATTTGTCATTGTAAAAGTAATTGTTTGAGTTGAATTTTTTTAAGAGGTGGATTATAGAATTTTCTAAAACATACTTATTTTTAGAATTGTTCTTGACTATTCCGATAGTGTTTTCAATTTTGGGAGTAATGAAACGGAGTGCTTTTTGTTTTTTTAAGTTGTTGCTCGGTTGAAGGGCAACATTTACTTTTTTTTTTAAGGCATCACTTGCTGTTATCTTCTTAACAGGTGACGATAGTTTACATGTATAATAAATTGAACATGTATTTTTGCAAATATTAAAAAATAAAAATAAAAAATTCTTCAAACTCGAGACGTCACGTATACCAAAACTAGGCCGCGCAAGTTTGCTGGGCTGTTGGATCGGCCGGCCACTGACGGAGCTGCCACACAGGCCACAGGCTGAGTGAAGGGCCGGCTGTTCCATCGACTACCCCCAAATTTTCATGTAGCCAACACATCTACTCTAACAGGCGTATGCAATAGAATTTTTTATGTTTAAATAATTAAATAAATATACCTGGGAAAAAATATTTACAAAATTATACATCTACCGCCCTCTAAGAAGGCGGTAAGATGCCACTATGGTAGGTCCAGCCCTTACCAACAATACCTGTCTTTTTGTTCCAGTTTTTCTCCTTTCCTCTTTCTCTATTTTAGCAGTGAAGTTGCCATAGTCCAAAATTTATGAAATGTTTTATATAGGGCCTATAATTCACGATGAGTCCATTTTAAAAAGATTCACCTCAATACCCTAAGTAGGTTTCAAAATAAAAAAACTCCAAATTGGGCTACTTTTAGAATTTCTAGCAACTTTTAAAGCCTAAAAAAATTCCAAAAATCTGAGAAAATGCACTAATATTCTTTTCATGTGTCTTAATATTATCTAAAATTATTTCAAACCCTAGGTTACTTGGTGAAAAAGTGAGTTCATCTCCAATGCTCCATTTATATGTATTTTTATCATTTCATGTGATATTTTCTTTTTAATTAAATTCTAAATTAAAATAAATTCAAACATGCACAAATTCATCCAAATTCTTGTGGAATACATATACAAAGTACATGAGTACACTCGGGTGACCCTGTACTTATTTATTGTAGGCTCAACCACTATCGGGAAACGACTTGACATTATGGAATTATTAGGGCAATATTCTTGTCCGAAGGATATTTTGGTGTCCGACCACCTCACGGCCTGATGAATGTGCACAAAATTACATAAGAGTTTGGATGATTTTGTGCAGGTACTTGTCGAGTCGTCAACATTTATTTTTTTATTTGATGTCACACCCCAAATTGTTCACATTCATATTTATTTGTATTCCATAAGAGTTTGGATGAATTTGTGCATGTTTGAATTTGTTTGAATTCAAATTGAATTAAAAAGGGAATATCACATAAAATGAAGCATTGCAAAGGAACTCACTTTTTCAACAAGTAACTTAGGGTTGGAATTAATTTTGTATATTATTAAGACATATGAGAGGAATATTAGTGAATTTTTCCAGATTTTTAGGAATTTTGTTCGGGCCTTAAAAATTTCTAGAAGTTCTAGAAGTAGCCCTTTTTGGAATTTTTTGTTTTGAAACCTACATGGGGTATTGAGATGAATTCTTTTAAAATAGATTTATCAAGAATTATAGGCCCTACAAAAAACTTTTCATGAATTTTGGAGTACGGCAACCCCACTGCCCAAATAGAGAAAGAGGAAAGAGAAAAATTGGAAAAAAGGTGGGTATTGTTCATCTGGCACTTCTATAGAATAGTACATCACTATCCGCTCCAAAACCCCTTAACTGTAGATTTTGGAGCTGATAGTGGATAATGGGCAGTGATAGTGGGAACTATCACTACCAGCTCCGTGGGCCGATGGTGGAAGGAGTTATCACTGCCGGCTGAAGGATTCGGCCGGCAGTGATTCCCTGGGTATCACTGCTGGCTAATGGTTAAAGCTGGTAGTGATTCACAAGGCATCATTGCCAGCTGAAAGCTTCAACCAATAGTGTTGCGCCTCCCTCTTTTCTACTCCGGCCTTGTCCTCACTCTTTGTCCTATCTATCCTCCCTCTCTCTCTTTCGATCTCTCCGTCTCTCTCCCACTCAATACATGCATATAATGAGACATATGTAATGTAAATTAATAATAAAGGCATATTCATTAATACATAACAATTCATGTCACACATATATACATAATAGTTCTCATAGGTCACCCCCGAAAAGTCGATCGAGTTGAGTCAGTTCTGTATCCATCTACCTCTCCCGCGATGAGGACCACGTCTTCGCATGGACGACTGGTGGTGTATGTATGTGCGGTGACATGGGGGGTGATAGTGGTGGAGCAGAGGACCCGGCCATGCCTGATCGATCGCAGCGTCGCCTAAGCTCCAAGCTCACCGGCATGTCAAAGACATCGAAGTCCGACTCCTGAACACTAGTATGGTTTTAGAATTTGGCCTCCTTCGCAGCACACTAACAGGCCACCCTCTAGTCCTCCGCCTCCTGGGCATGCTTACAGGACGCTGCTTCTTGCTTGTAACACCCTAATTTTCAATTTTTCCCAATTTATAAAATTTGCTAGAATTTATTTTTGAGCTTAAAAATATCAAAAGATTAAATGCTATTTTCATAAAAAGAGAATCCAATTTGACATAGGAAACATTTGTTTTAGTGCATTCATGTTGAAATAAACATGTAGTGTTTCCTTTGTTTTATTTGGTTTTCATTTATGGCTTTTCATTTGAATTTGCTTGCTTTGATTTGAATTCAAAAGTTTTTGAAAATGATTTCAAAAAAAGGAAAAGGTGAAAACTCTTCCTGGGCTGCCCTCTCCTCTTCTCAGCCCATCTTCCAAGCGCCAGCCCGCTTTCCTCGCTCTAGCCGCTCCACCTGGGTCGCGCCCTCGAGCTGAGCCAGCCCAGTCGCGCCACGACGCACGGCATTCCCCTAAAAGTGCCAGCCGTGTTTCCACCTTCGCCTTGTGTCGCTGACAGGTGGGCCTGCTCGTCAGACTCGTCATCTCCGAAGAGGACTCTGTTGTTGTCGCGCCGTCCGAGTCCGAATTTGCCAGGGAGTCCTAAGCTTCCTCGAGATCTCCTGAGCCCCTATATAGGTAGCCCATCTCTCCCTGGTTATATCCCATCCAAAAGTCACCGAGTTCCCCGCGAATCTGCCGAGATCCGAAGCTCGCCATCGCCATAGTTACCGCCGCTCAGTTGCCTTCACCGTTGCACCGCTCCAATGCCATAAAACCTCAACCGAAGCCCTCAACAGAAGCACCCGCGTCCGCTGAAGCCTCTCCTCCGCTCGCTGACAACGTTTGGACGCGGAGACCCTTCTCTGATGAAGATCTGACCCCTCCACTACCCCTCGTCATCGCCAAGCTCCTCCAGTGCTGCATCATCGTCGGTAAGCCCTCAGTCGAGTTCCCCGTGAGCATCTCTTCATGTTTTGTCGCTTGTCATTGCTCCTCGAGGCTGGCAACGAGGTTAGAGCCCTTCTCCGGTGAGTCCGCCACCATGAAACCTTCGGTGCTACCGTCCCGCTCTCCCTCTGACCGTTCAAACTCCCCCAAGCCATCGGATCTGTCATGAAGTGCCCAAATTAAATCTTAAATATACCGGTTTAGCAACTAACCAGAATGTGCCACATGGCAACCACTTAATCCCAGTCAGCCTTTGCCACCTCACCTGCCGAGAAGTTGGACTCGCGTAAATCCTGGCGTCGAAACCTAGTGAGCAGATGCATACTGGATTAGTTTCTGGTTAGTGGAAAATATCATTCAGTGATTTCTTGGTGGCACATCACTGGCGTGTGTTAAATATCTTGCAAACACGGTAACATAGAATTCACTAATTCGTGGGGAAATCTGGACAACCTCTATAGAGTGTAAAACTGTTATAACAGTCGTGCCCACGGTTATTGGAAACTTGGATCTTCACATGATTAGTGGATTGTGATTATGGGTTTGGTTGTGGTTTTGGTTATAGTACAGGGAGTACTAGATGGTTATGGTATGCAAGGTGGGGAGAGCCTTGTATACTGGTTGTTGGACTGTATGGGTTACATTCACTTAATAATTGTTTAATGCTTTTGAGTTCAAATATCTTTTCTTTACTCGCATTTACGCAAATATACCATGCGTTAGCCTATTCTTGTTGTAAGCCTACATATCATTATTCCCCCACACTTTCTGAGTACTCCATGTGCTCACTTTTACTATCTTCGACAATACATATGCTACTCAGTGGAAGACTTTGAAGATTTCCAGGATGACAACCTAGTGTTCTAGGAGCGTGTCTTCCGGTCGATGCCTGTGGAGTGCTTGGTTGCCGATGCTTTTGTCCCGCTGCCGTCGGTTAGATGCTGTCATTTAGTTATTATAGTTATTTAGGTGATGTCTTTTTGTAAAAAGTAAACGATTGTAAGTTAAAGTATTGCTTTTGTTACTTCACCTATGATGTTCTTATGTGTGTTAAACTTCCTAAGCACACATAAGTCGCACTTGGTTTTGTCCGTTAAAACCAGGTGTGAAATTGCTCCTTCGCAGCGCATAACTGACGGGCTAACCTCTCATCCTCCTCCTCTTGGGCACACTGATGGGCCACTACTTCTTGCTCCTCCTTCGCATCATTGTTGGCAGGCCATTCTGTCGAAGAGTGGTCTGATGGTACCAACTCCAAAATACACCTTCATTAATACATAGTAATTCATGTGCTATATTAATACATAGTATTAATGTCCTTCATTAAAACAGTATCATTTGGTGATATATAAGCTGTCTAACCCTGTGGTAGGCTTCCACCTTGTCGCATACTCAGTACTAGAAGGTACGGTTTGTCATAGTAGTCTGAAGGTTTGTCACTGGTCAATGGTATGATCGGTTTATGAAACTCATTGTTTGGGTTGATAACATATTCCATGAAGAACCCAGCTATCTTTTCTTGAAGGGCATTTATTTCTACAGGTTGTAACTCTTTTGTGCATATTTTGGAGCACTGCGTTTGAAGAATCGAAAGAATTAGTCCTTGAACACATGTAGAAATTGAAAAGAAGGCATCGAAAGAATCAAGAGGAAATGATTCGTCTGTGGAACGAATTGAACCTTTTTATTCAAAAGGAATGCAAGCCATGAAAATTTTGTGCATATCGGAAAGTTAGTTTTTACATTATACTCCTTCTGGAATCGAAAGTGAATAAGACTCTTTTTATGGCATCTTGTGTACGCTCTGTACGTGAATATGAATACCAATTAAACTTAGATGCAATCGTCAAGATGATGAAATGATCTATTTTACCTGTTTAGCATGTCTATGAGGTTTTGGTAAGTCGTCTGAGCTATCTTTTGTGAGTTCGAGACAATGATCTTGCTCAAATCTAGGTGAATGACAAGGGGGATCTAATGAAAGCTATAGAAATATTATGTCACCATAGAAAATTAGTACTAGAATCAAGTTACCCATAAAAGTAGAACGCCGCAAGCACATACTCATAGTTGTATGGTAAGAGTATGAATTTCACTAGAATCAAGTTGCCCATAAAAGTAGAACGCCGCAAGCACATACTCATAGTTGTATGGTAAGAGTATGAATTTCTTATATTGGTGGTGAAGCAGACTTCAATATGTAGTTATCTGTGAAGTCTGGACTCTCCCTTACAAGCGTCTGATTCACAAGCCTATGATCGCTGAATCCTACTTTACGATCCAATTGTTGTCTGCATGCGTGGATCTCATTCTATGAAATAGAGAAGTTACCCATGCAATTTCGAGGTACAAGATCATATAACGTGATTTATATGCGTAAGTTACTTACAGAGTCCATGCTCTGACTATAGCCACGTCGAGGGCATCTTCCTTGTACAGTTCATACAAGTCCTTGAAATATACCCAGAAGTAGTCATCCCCGTTGAGGAAATATTCATCTGTGTATCTTACGAGGAATGCCTACAAACCCTGCCTGGATTGCTCCAAGTACCACTGATGGTAATCGACGCATTTGAGTTGTAAGATTTCTTTCTATATCTGGTTTGACTGAAGGTTTGGTCAACTCAAACGGCCATGTAACATCCAACTTTGCAATATCCACTCCCATAGTAAGCCAGGAAGTCTCCAATACTTGGAGCTCCTGAACAATTGGAGTTGATTTGCTCTTGGCCTGCTTCTTAGTTATACGTTCGTAGTCACTCGGCGGCTTACTCTAAGCCGCCCCCGCCTGTTTAGATTTGTCCATATTCATGAAAAATTTCAAAGTATATTAAGGCACAATAGGCTTTAGTGGAGGTGGTGGAGGATGGAAATGAGTCGTGACACTGGCACTCACAATCTTTTTGGTTTCCTCAACAGTGAGTGAATAGACATCCCTAGGCTCCTCCAACTTCTTAGATGCCACCGACTTCTTAGATGATGTCGTTTGTTTGTCTGTTGTAGAACCTGATCTTGTTTTTTGAGCTGATGGTTGGCTTATTGATGGTGTTGGCTTCTTGAGCGGTGGGTTTCTTCGAGGCGATGGCTGAGGAGGTGGACTTCTTTTGGGAGATAGCTGAGGAGAGGAAGATCTTTGAGGTGAAGGTGGCCCGGGGTCGAGAGTAGAGATCCTCCGTACCTGTCCCTGGTGAAAACACTATGTAGTCCTTCTCCCATGCAATGAATGTATGCTCATTCTCTCCTATAGTGTTCGTCCCCTCCTCTACGAGGTAGTCCACCTCAACATGACGGTACTTGTCAATTGCCTCGTCTACTTCAACCATGACGTAGCCCTCCGGTATTAGACATCCGTGCAAATGTTCATGGGAGCCATAGGGATAAGCCACGCTGGAAGCGACCTTGATGGTAATATTCCTAGCACTAATGTATAGTTCACACGGTATCCATGCTGTGATGAGGTCCACGGAATAAGTGACAGAGTCATCTCTTGGAACTCCCATGGACGCAACATTAGGAGACGATGTAGGTTGTTCCTAATCGCTGACAACAGTGGCCCGTTAACGCATGAGGGCTTGTTATACCACTTGTGTTATCTTTTCATCTGTATGTTCCCTCTCATGTTGTAGTGCTTGTTCAAGCATTTGCAACATCCTAGCTTGTTCTGCCTCTAATTCTACATCTCGCTCTACTTGGGATCTCTTTCAACTCTTGTAATTGTCGACGCCGCTTGGGAATCCATATTTCCACCCCATCACCCTAATGCCTCATGTGTGACCACCGTGCTCCTTGTTTCCTAGGGCCAAGGTGAGCCCATCCCTATCCCTGTCTAGCTTGAAAGAACCTTGTGCAGACTGCTTGCGGGTTTCTGTGAGCTTTTTTGCAAGAGTTTGCGTACTTCCTGGTCTTTGGAGATCGTAAAGCATAAGCTTCCATCAGACGAGTAAGAAGCACCCCTCCCAAGAAGAAAGCATGTCGATCAATCGCTCTAGACCTCCAACTCGGGCGTGACACCTCTCTCTCACAGTTGATCTAGCTATTGTTGCCACTGCCATTCTTTCCTGACGTACCCACGACTACCAACTTTGTAGGGGTAGAGGTTCTTCTTTGAGTTCGCTTTGTTCGCCACACTCAACCTCTGTACTTCTTCTGATGACTTGTACTCCGCAAAGGCTTGCCAATGATCTTCCAGTTATGACCACTTGTGGAAATCTAGCGTTGTACCTTTCTGCACATATGTTCTGTTCAGTCTGCACTTCTAGTTCTTAAATGAAATGCCCATGATCTTTAGCGTCTTACGCTTAACTACTTCTATATCTGTCCCTTCAGGGAAGTCGAATCTCTCTAATATCTTGGGCCACAAGATGCCATTCTTCATCGAATCAAGAACTATGTGCGGATCACTTCATTCGCCAGTCCACAACCTGTAGGTGATGGGCATGTGATCCTTAACAGCAATCTCACAAACTGACTTGTATGGCCCTAGAATTCTCTCAGGTGCAGTTGGCTCCCCTGCTGGTGAGACCTCCGTGATCACAAATCAGCCCATAGGCATCTTCGAGGGACCTCGGACACGATGCTGCTCCTGGGATTGCTCAGTGTCATGCCCTCCGGAGCATCAAGCATATGTGCATAAGCGATAAAACTATTGGGAACCTATACGATAATATGTAGAACGGATGCATTCATCTACTTATGAATTACCTTATCATCTCCACAAGCGTCTATTTGTTCTAGGTTGAGGTAGTGGCTGGGGCTACCTTCTTGAATGTTTGACGATGACACTACATCTCCGTCTGGCAATTAGGATAGATCAGTGGTTAGTGGTGCCATTCCTTCCTGAAAGTTCTGCATACGATGACGACGAGTTGTTGAGTAGTCTACATATAGAGAGTTGAGAAAGGAGGGAGATAAAGCCGACGAGAAAGGGAGAGAGGCTGTCTAAAAAGTGAGATAGCCACGGAGTCGATAGATAGAATGCATAAACATATAATATTGTAACTGAGTATGTTAGAACCACATTTAACAAAAAAAAAATTCACATCTAACGTAGCAAAATAGGCATAAAGGTAATGACAATTAACACATTGATCTTATAAGTCACATCATCTTACATAGTAGAATAATGATTATTACAACTACAACTAGGATTATAACATCTTTATACGTGAAATCACAGTTTTTATTATTTTTGAAGTTAGCCAATTTTAGCTCGGCTTGGGTGACGTGACTGTTGTATGCCGCAACAGCTTCATGTTTGGACTTGTATCCTTTGTAACATGCTCCTTTAAATCCATTAACTTGTGCGTGGCTTTCCTCCCACCTAGAGAACACTCCCCTTTGCCGGCCACGATAGACAACATACCATGTCATAGTAGTCCTAAATTTCAGATAATAGGCATAAATGATATACTGGGTAGTGCTTTTCATACAAACTCATCATGATACTGCATTGATCAATACTAAAATAAGCATAGTATCAGTACCTATACATTCGGGTGTGTAAGAAGAAAAGCAACAAACAAAAACATAAATCAGTCATCAGCATCATATGCAACCACCATTCAACAAAGAGTCTATTATTTGATTGATCCGCATCAGATTATGGAGATAACTATATATGATTACAAGCTCGACTGGGATAGTGAAAAGACGTGCAAGGTGCATGTGTAATAACCATCCCAGTCAAGCTTTACTGTCATATGTATGGTAAATAGCTCTCCAATTTCATCATTTGCAAAAAAGTAAAACAAGTATGAAAACAGTGCAATTTTTAATACAACACATAACAGGAGTTGAACTATGCCAAATAGGAAAAAAAACAAGCTTGGTAATCCAAATAGTTGTGCCTAGGACAACTTCTTGTTAGTAATTCTATATCTACATGCCATTCTCACTGCACTTCAAAACAAATAAAACATACAAAACAATAAACTAGAGAATCTCCACAAGTTACTAGAAAAAGAAACCAATGTATGCACATAAGGCTGTCAAATTTCTGCAAGGAAGCCACTATAATTTAGTTTTGCTGGTTTAGTAAACCATTCTGTTCAAGTTTGTATAATCAAGACCTTCTAGATCACTAGGAACAAAGTGAAAGATATCCATCAATTTAGGCAAAATATGAGCAAATCTGATACATGAATGCACCTTATTGCACAATGCGACATGACAACCGGACTATGGCCGGGCATCATAGCGGCACAATGGCAGGCATCACACAGAGAAGAAGGGAGGGGCATCACACGGCTTGACCGGAGCACCGGCTACGACAGCTCAGCAGGGAGGGGGATGGCTACTCACCACAGCTTCGGCGATCGTCGTCATGGAAGAGGCGGCCAGAGTCAGGGAGGAGTCGGTCGAAGTTGAGGAGGAGGTGGCCGAGGTCGTGGAGGAGCACGGGCTGGAGTCGGGAGGAGTGTAGGCCAGGGAGGAGGACGATGGCATCGAGGAGGATGGCAATGGCACCGTGGAGGAGGACGGTGATGGTGCCAAGGAGGAGGACGACAGCGTCGAGGAGGACAGGAAATGTGGGCTCGGGCTCATGGTCCTCTGGCGTCGTGGGCTCCTCGGCATCGGGAGGCATTTCGTCGGAGGGCACAAGAGGGAAGAGGAAAAATTTTCTAAGTATCATAGGGCGCGGGCGTCGAGCCATTTTATCGGGGAAGGCTTTCACTACTTTCACTGTAGTTCCAATAAATCCACCAGCAGTGAAAATAGTTTCACTGTCGACCCAATATGTCCACCGACAGTGAAACCCCCTTTCACTGCTGGTGCCGCAGGGTGCAAAAAATTTGTTTAAGTTTCGCACACATGCACAGAGAATCGAACCCACGACCTGCAACAAGTAAGACAAAACAAACAGCTGTGCTACTTAAGAGTTTTATATTGAGTGTGAACTATCTATATTTATTAACATTCTATTGACCTAAAATCCTAATACATATTTATTTAAATTTGAACTTGCTATATACCAAAATTAAGTTTTGTATATACCTAAATTTTCTGGTTCAATTTTCTAATTCAATAAAAAACTAAAATAAATATGTTCCTACCCAAGTTTCTATATTGGGGCTAAAGAGGACGACTGATAGTGAAACTACTTCCACTGCCGGCTTAATAAATTCACGGCCAGTGAAAGTAGTTTCACTGCCGGCCCAATCTGTCCACCGATAGTGAAATCCCTTTCATTGTTGGTACCACGGGGTGCAAAAAATTTGTTTTAGATTCGTGCATGCACGCAGAGAAATTGAAACTTTCATAACAAAAGTGAGGTATAATTAAAAAATATAATTAGAGCTTCCTATATATCTTAATTTCATCAATAAATATTTTAAATCATTAAAACTTACAAATTCATTATTAAAAATAAAAAATCAATATGCTCAATAATAAAGACATCTTCCACCATTGCCACTACAAATTGAAGCTTCCATAACAAAAGTGATGTATAATTGCATCTAAAATAAATTCATACATAGTAAATAATATAATTTAGCTACTTTGTCTTAACGATTCGCCCTTCATTATGATCACGGTGTACATAGGGAGGTTCGTCGGTTTCTTCCATGGGACCTAGGTCGACGTCCTCTTTGAAAGGAGGTAGCGCGTCGAATTGATTGTAGTCTTCCTCTTCAACAACATTCTCCAACCCAACAATCCTTGCTTTTCCTTGAAGAACCATGTGGCGCTCCTCCTTGTTAGCCAGGTCCGGGTCCTTTACATAGAAGACTTGCATAACATCATTGAATGGTTCTTTCCAGTATCTAATGAGTTTTTGGTCTACTATAGTCATACCGTACTTGTCGATCTTCACACCCCCGGGAGTTTGACCCATTGGCACTAGAAAAGAGGAACCTTTAACACTCCATAGTCGAGTTCCCAGGTCTCCCCTATGAATCTGTAGTAGGTCTCTCTATTTCTATTACATTCATAGGCTTCTATAGGGATACCACTATTTTGGTTGGAGCTCTTATTATCCTTAGTTATTGTATAAAATGTATAGCTATTTCTGTAATATCCTTGGAATGTGAAGATTATAGTTGAATGGTCTGTGAGCCAACACATTCAACTGAGCACACTCTATCTGCTTATCCATCACCTGTCTATGTAACCAAGCACCAAAATGATCTCGGTGCTCTCGTGCAATCCAAACATCGGACTTCCTTGGGTTTCTATAGAATCTTCTTGTGTTCTTCGACATACGGGTTCACTATAATTGAATATTGTAGAATTGTGAAATGTGTTTGCGTGAATGAAACATGGTCATTAGTGTGGAATGAGTTTGCACCTATCATCCCTTCCCCTGTAGCGTCCCCTCATGGCGAGATACAAGCACACCAATTGATTTGAGATTCTTGTAGTCGACATAGAAATCAATGACCTCCCTGGTTCCCTAGCCCTCGGCCATGTAGCCTTTCGGCCGATTTTGGTTATGAACATATTTCTTAAGAGCTCCCATGAACCTCTCGAAAGGGTACATCTGATGCAGAAACATGGGGACAAGAATCAGTATCTCTTTCACAATGTGAACAATGAGATGCACCATGATATCAAAAAACGATGGAGGGAACAACGTCTCAAGCTGAGATAGAGTCTCGACCACGTCTTCCTGCAGCTTATCTAGCTTGGTTTGATCGATCGCCTTCTGTGATATCGAATGAACAAAGCTTTACGATTGGGTTTCAAACCTTCGGCGGCAGAACACCTCTAATTGTAATTGGAAGCATCTGTGTCATCATCACATAAGCAATTTCTTTAAGAACAGTAACAACTCTGTGAAGTAGACCACCCATTGCTTGTCTTGAATTGCAGCAGTGAAAGCACGGTACGCAACTTTGTGTGCTCCTTCTCGCAGCCCGGGAACAACAGTGTTTTAAAATCCTTTACCATACGCTGGAACTTTTGAAACTCTATTTCATTGGTGAAGTTCCCCTCCCCATCGCACAACATCTTCTCTAGATCATCATTGTCGATGTCGGCCAACATCTCCTCTAGATCATCATTGGCCAACGTATCTCCAGTAGGTGGTATATCAATGTATTCATCGACTGGCATATCGGTGCACATGCCTTCGTCTTCTCTTCTAATGTATTGCCCTTCCTATACAATCTCAGCTTCACCGTGCTCGGTCCAACAGGTATAGCCAAGCATAAAGCCCCTTGGCAACAAGTGGGAATGTATTTGTTGTGGTGCAAAACTGCTTCTTGTTGTCGCAATCGATGCATGGACATCACATGTATTTAGACTATGTATTTGACTTGTGCGCTGTGGTGCAGAACTGATTCTTGTACCTTGCGCTCACACGGCTCACATCGTACATCCATCTATAATTATATCATTATTGTAAATCCAAATTCAAAATATCTAGAAGATTTTGCGATCACTAACAAATAAATTACTTCTCCATCTCCTACCGGCAATTGGCCCAAGTTGGAGGAGCCGCCTTTTGTATGCCTTCGCATCCGCTTCCGATGAGTATTTGTTGGTGCCATCCCTAGAAATTTTCTTTATTATTCAACCATTATCCAGAACTCATTAAGGAAAAATGAAAAATAAATACACTCATACCTAAAGTTTCTATATTGGAGGTTGCTAATTAAATAAAATATAAAAAATACAATTGGATCTTGCTACATACCTAAATATAATAGTTAATTTTTCTAATTCATTAAAAATAAAAAAATAAATATGCTCATACCTAAAGTTTCTATGTTGTGAACTTCTAAATTTATTCCTATGGTTCATTAGGATCAATTTTGAAAATTTTCCTAGGTCTCTATAGGGATAATATCAACTTTAGTTTTTCAAGTAATATTTTGAGTTAAAATGCTAAATATAAGATTAACCTTGGGGATTTCAACTTACTTGACCTCAAGAGGCTCCTGCTAGAAGCTTGCATGCTGTTGGGGAAAAATCTAGAGTTCACTTGCCCTAAAAAATGAAGAATAGGCAAATGAGCAAATGAAGAAGAAAAAAGAGATTTTGTTTGGATAGCTCGAGAGAGCTCATCTAGACCTCCTTCTTGACCAAAATTGAGCTTAAGTGGTGGGTGAATCAATATGAGAGAAGGGATGAAGTGGTTGTTGCCATAGGAAATTTTGTGAGGGAGAGAGTTTTGAAATGGCTCTGTTCGCTTGAGGTGGAAGAAAGTGGAGGAAGAGGAGGATATCACTACCGGCTCATATATTCCACCGACAGTGATGTAGATATATCACTACCGGTCAGTAGATTAAGCCGGCAATGATGATGATGGGTGTATCACTACCGGCTCAATCCATCAGTCAACAGTGATGACCTTATCACTGCGGGTTCATATGCCACGATGACTGATTCTTCCCGCACAGCTAATGAACTGGCAATTATACCTCATCACAGTCGGTCCATAAGAAACTGGCAGCGATGGACCAACATATAAATCCAATTCTATAGTAGTGTGAGGTGGTTGGATCTGCTATAGTTGCATCTTACTACCCTCTAAGAGGGCGGTAGACACCTTACACCCATGAGAGGTGGTAGACACCTAATTCTACAAATTTTTTCATTTGGAATATATTTATTTAATTATTTATGATAAAAAAACTCTATGAAATGACCAGAGTCGCTGGGCCAGGCTAGCTACGCCCTTGATGAGAGCTGGGTGATTAAAAGGAACCACTAATCCTCGGTTAGCTGAAAACTTCTTATCTCTCAGTAATCTAACATTAGACATCTTTTTGCCTAAAATTAATCACACTATGTAATACTAATACACATTAGTGTGGTTTTTAAATTGCATATAGAAATAACACATGTAAGTTATTCGATGGTGATTGAGTGTGCATATCTCATGAAAATAGGTGAAGTATTGGATATTTGCAAATTCGTTAGAAATCCTACTTAAAAGTTATACAAAATTCATGAGTTGTAGGTTATATTGTACATCCATGTAAAATTCTAATTGCAAATACAATCATGTTTGTGATAAAAATGATAAATTTTAGGTGCAATGGCACTACAGGATAGATTTGTCATTGCACCTTGAAATTCATCATCTTTGTTTCTCACAAAGTTATGAATTTTAGCATGGATGTACAACATAACCTAACCTAATTATGAATTTTTCTGAATTTTTTAGAACTTTTAATAAAATTTCTAACGAATTTTTAAATTTTTAACACTTATCGCATTTTCACTATATATGCAACAGATATCTACTCAACGATCTAATGGATGGGAGAAAGCGACTGAAAATAATTTTATTGTAAGACGATTGACAAGTCTGTCCCCTGGCAATGAGATGAGGTTGCTTTTTCTTCAGAACAGGTGTCTGCGAAATTTATTGAGAAAATTATTTGCCATCCGAAGATAATATAATTATTCTCTATTTACTATCCAACGAAATGAACCCTTATTTACCACAGTTTCTAATTTTCATATTCCTTCCTTATTAGTACCGTTTATTTGACCTATAAAAAAGACACATTTGCTTTCAGCAAGGAGGACGGCGGCTTCGGCCACACACGTTAAACACTTTATTTCCCGATCACACATGTTAAACGACTTGTTGTGAACATGGTATAAAAATATTAAACTTTTAACCAAGAAGTATATTCATAGGTAACAACTTATATACAGAATATATACCATATTTTCTAGTTAGAAAATATTGTGAATATTAAACTAAATCATATTAAAAAAACAACCATGGCACTAATTCATCTACTATAGTCCAGTTAGCTTGTTATTTTCATATCTATTTTTCTATAATGGGAAACATAACAAATAAGGACATTAAAATTATCTACATAAAATTCTCTACAATTTTAGTATTCACCACAAATACTAATTTTAGTTTTGCTATGTCTAATCATAGTCACTATGTAACCCTGTAACTCCCTTAATGGTTTGCAAACAGCACAAATTCAGAAATTCATATCTCTTGAACTATTCATCAAAATTTAAAATTCAAAAACCCTATAGAAGTATAAAGAAATTCTCTACAACTTTCTAGTACAACACATTCTAAGATTTGGCATCTATAGAGCCCTAAACTTTTATTAGCTTCCAGCGATCACGTGTGAGGCCACTGTCCTCTTCAAGGGCAAATGTGCCTTTTCTATAGGTGGAATGGATAGCAGCAACGAGAAAGGAACATAAATAGATGCAATGGCAAGTAAAAAAATTATTTTATAGGATGGCAAATAGTGAGTTACTTTATCTTCCGATGATAAATATGAATTTTCTCAATTTCATTACCTGAGCAACGAAATTACAAATGTCGGCCCCACAGCTATGAGGTTACTTTCCACAAAATATCCATATATGTGGACGTGCTCCCTCTTTTCCGATCTACATATGCATTTAGGGCAGGATACTGATATGTACTCCAACCAACATGCGCTCGAGCTCAACCATAGGATGAAATTAAAGTTACTTTTGGTTAGGGCATCAATTCAATCCTAAATGCAAATCTTTAGCTATTAGTTTAGGTATGCTTAACTTATAGAAAATTAACAAAGTTAAATGATTTTGGGGTAATTTTGATGTTGATTATAATAATACCATTTCATGTGAAAACGCAAAATATTTTTATGCATTGCTATTGTCAGTGTTTTTAATGTTCGACCATACAATCTTGAATGGCATCTATTTAAACCCACTGTGATTAATGGCCTTAATCATGTATCCTCTACAATACCATATATGGCCTTGTTAGTTATGCTCGATTCTCCCTAACTTGTTTATCTCTGTTCTCTTTGTGGGAACAAAAGCTATGGACATTGCCCAGCTTTTAGGTTCACACACAGAGGATCAAAAGTCGATGAAAAAGCCGTCTCTTTTTCCTTCTCAAGGCACAGCACACACCTTATACTCATATGCATCGTCCATCGCTTTCTCTCACCTCTATCAGCCGTCGGCTTGCTGTAGCCTTACCTTTTCCGGTTGTCGATGGCAATGGCGATGGCGAGCACTGTGCGGGGATTCCGTTGTGGCCAATGGCTATGCACATCAGCCTCACGTGGGCCATACGGACGTTGAAAAAACACAGCTGCGCTGTCGACCTGTCGCTGTCCTATGCCACAAAGTGCCGCTAGCCGCCTAGCCCTAGTGGGAATTACCACACTTGCGTATACGCATGAGTGGCCCTGCTGAAGTTCCTCGCTTATGACTACATTGGATTGGATTAGCTAAGCTAGGTAGCGTCTGCACTTGATGCATGCCGATTAGTTTTATTTAATATAGGAGTATTACTTCCAAACCATGAACCAACAATACGTTAAGGATGCACACAACTATATTTTTAAAATATGATACTTAAATTCGTGTTTAATAGAACTTAAATTTAGATAATTTAGACATTTATATTCTCAACTAATTGAGTTAGACTCAGTTCGTTAATTTGTGATGTTCTATCACAAGAGGTAATTGTGACTTAATTTTGAGCCATGCAAGAGGCTTGGTAATCTTGTATATGTGTCGATATCTAGCAGAATTTTGACGGTTGGATCGGGATAAATTGGTTTCTGTCTAGCAGCATCTATGTTTCGGAGTTTTGTGAACTATTACTTCAAGGGTAGCTCTCACGTGGTCCACTAGAAGAACTCCAAAATTTAAACTACAGACAACATAAACTATATTGTACTTGCTATTATTATTTTTAAATGAACAGGCAGAAGTGGCGGAGGCACCAATATATTGAGCTATGGCTACGTAGCTAGATTTTACCAGCCCATGTGTTCTTGACTCTTGAGGTCTTACGAGTTACAGTACGAGTTGTGCAACAAGATTCCTGATGCTTGGTTTAATGACATGATGATGTCCTACATTGCTTGGAATATTTAAAAGATTTTGTTGGGAAAAGAAACCAGCTAGAGAATAATGGTTGAAGATTACTATACAGATCCCTTCGAAGCCTTGATCTCTAAACTCTCAGCTAAAGGCTCGACCTTCGAAGCCATCGGTCTCCTTCACGTCACCTCTTCATAACTGCGAAGTCTTCCGTTGGCTTAAACAGCCCGGTCTCCCGACGGCTCAGCCTCCCAAAGCCCGGCCTCCCTAAGCCCAATCCCTTGAAACCTCGGTCTTCCAAAGCCTCAGTCCCCCGAAGCCTCGACCTCCCGAATACCCGACCTTCCGGAGCCATGTCTCCTGAGGAGTATTTATTTTGGACTTTTTAGCTTCTAGGGTAGTAGGTGTGGTGAAAATAGTTTTCCCAACCCTAGAATATGCAACCCTCTCAAAACCCAACCCAAGAGCCAAACTCGCCTTATCAGCACACATCTTGGTATTGGCTGAGCACTTCTCCACAAGAGAAAGGAAATACTCATTTTTAGCCAAAAGCTTCTCAATTTGCCCTCTAACCTAGCTAAGCTTGCCCTTAAGAATAATGCAAGTGGGACAGTTAGGCTACACATCCTTAGAACTCTCAACACTCTCTAATCTAGACTCTAACTCTTTTATGCGCTTGGTTTTCACATCAATATCCTTTGAGAGCAAAGGGCAATTCTTGTAAGCGCCTAAGAGAGTAGGTCTAGACTCCTCCTCAAGAAATTTCTTCTTGGTAGTCTCAAACCGACTGACGACTTGAGCATGCACATTCTGGAGCTCGGCAAGTTCGGTCATGACCACCAAGCATCTCTCACACTCATCCTCAACCTTGGCCCTAGTCCTAATCAACTCAAGCTTAGAAAAAAACATTCTAGCCTAGACTTGAGTTCCTTAACCTCACAAACCGCTTTCTTAAGCAATCTATCCTAGCTAATGAGCGCATCATTCAAGGTATCAACCTGAACTGAAAAGCTAGTCGTAGGTGAGTGGTAGCTCAGAGGGATCAAGCTCAGGGTCGCTGTTGTTGATTGTCCGCCATGAAGCAGAGACCAGTGAAGTCCTTGGCCTTCTTCTTGTTCTTCATGGGCTGCTTCTCATCGTCCGAGCTCTCCTCCTCACTTGATGAAGTGTCGATGTCGCTGAGAGCCACCACTAACGCCCTGGAAGCCGCCTTGGACGCTTTCTTGGCCATCTTGTCGCGGTTCTTCTTGAAGAAGGACTTTTTATCCTTCTTCTTGTGTTTGTTGTAGTCGTGGTGGCGATCTTCCCTCTTCTTGAGCTTGGGGCAGTCCGCTTTGAAGTGGGTGGTATCACCACACTCAAAGCAAGCACAGGAACCGCCCCTCCTCTAGCCTCTCCTGTTGTTGTAGAAGCGAGTGAACTTTTCACGATGAGAGCAAGATCCTCATCATCTAAAGTATCCATTTGATCCTCAGTGATAGAGACCAAGGAAGATAAAGAAAAACCACCAAATGAAGTGTTAGCACAAGAAAGGCTAGCTCCAGCCTGATTGCCACCACTAGTGCTTGAAACCAACACCATGTTCTAGGACGAGGGGTTTCCTAGGCCTAGACAAGATGCCTTGTCGATCTCGATGGACTTGAGCTTGCTGAAGAGTTCATCACAAGTTAACATGTTGTAACTTGCTGACTCTTCAATACTCGAGATCTTCACCTCCCATATGCTACGGTCAAGAACATAGAGAAGTTTGATCGCTCTCTCATGGTTGAATATGGTAAATCACCAGTATAGCGAAGATTGCTAACGATGCCATCAAAGAGAGCAAACATCGCATCCAAAAAATCTCAGGTGCCTTGCACAAATATTTGATATTCTTGGTTGTATGTGCTTTGGCGTTTGGCCTTAATCTGATTAGTGCTCTCATGAAAGACACTCAGAGTAGTCCAGATCTGCTGGGCAGTACAAAGGTGCTAAACCCTATCAAATTCGTTCCTACTAAGGCTAGTGAACAATATATTGCGAGACTTGTTGTTGGACTCATATTGTTCAATTTGGACTTGAGTGGTGCGAGCGACAAGAATCTCATACCGGGAGTCCACAATTTCCCATATAGCATTTTCTTGGCTTAGAAGATAAGCCTCCATACATACCTTCCAATACAAAAAATCATGCCCATCAAAGAAAGGAATTTTTCCATGTCTCTCCATGTCACCTATGGATCACAAAACTGGTTAAAGTCAACTAGTGATCTAACCAGCTCTGATACCAATTGTAGGATCGAACACGGCGACTAGAGGGGAGTGAATGGGCACCTCACAAAATTTCTTGTGAAACTTGATGGCCTTCTCCTACTTGATCACCCAACGCTCCTCAATGAAAAAGGAAGCAGAAGCAAAACAAGAGAAACAAAAGAGAAACCCTCAACCTTGTGACTCTATGGATAAAGTATGAACACAAGGTTTGATATAAAGTCAATCCATGATTCTTGTCACAAAAAGCTTAAAACTTTACAAAGAAGACTAAAAGATGGGCACCAGGAAAGGAAGATCTTAAAGTTGATGACTTAGAGGGAAGGGAATTCAATACCTAAATTTGTACTATTGTACACGCATTTTACGCCCCTAGCAACAATAAGATCAACCTCTCTTGGTGCTGAAAATTTCAGCTCAAAAGGAGAAACGAAAATCATAAGCCAAAAGACAAACTCGTAAGGAAACACGGAGCTAAAAGAAAGAGACTAGAAGGAGGTGAGCACGAACGAATGGAGAAACTTGCACTTCATTAATCTCAGAGGTCAGCTCTATTTTAGGCTAATTACAAGAAGTTTTTCATCTTCAAAAGCTATAATCTATTACAAGCTAAGCCTATCCTCTTCTCTCCCGTAAAGCCTATCTTTCGGATCTCAAATGGCTGGCTCAAGGGTTACCACCAGCCAACCCCTTCTATTTATAGGCCTAGAGGGGTTGTTTAACCCTTAAGCATCATTGTCCCTAAATTACCCCTTGCTAACAATCGTCTCCCACCTACCATAGGGGCATTTTGGTCCGAATTTTTCTCCGTCCATCGAACGGCTATGACACCTTAATGACTTAGCTTCGTCTCAATACTAGCTTCATGATGATGTCACGTGCACTCCACC
This sequence comes from Phragmites australis, assembly GCF_958298935.1. Lineage (NCBI taxonomy): Eukaryota > Viridiplantae > Streptophyta > Magnoliopsida > Poales > Poaceae > Phragmites > Phragmites australis. The sequence continues at coordinate 13,989,838 of NC_084941.1, read as the reverse complement.
CTTCCATGGTTTTGGGGCCAAACCGTGAAACCGCCTTCCACGCTTCTCAAAGTGTGACTTGTCGCTACTTGACTTGCCCTCAAGCAAGCATCCCGATGTTGACGCATGTCTTTCGTCTTGTGATTTTGACTGCCGGCAAGTATCTCCTGCTCCCGATCCCTCAGGCCACCTTGTCACTTGCATCGGCATCCCTTTCACTTGACTTTATCAACGCATTGTCTTTGTCAACCTTCATCACATACCTTCCTTGATCTTCATGTGTGCAGCTAGGATAACCCTTGACTCCGTCCGCCCTCCTTGATCGTCCGGCACCAAACACCCCACTTGGCCTCGATCACCCACTATCGACCGTCAAGTTGCATCCAACACCTGCACCTCAATAGACAAGCAAACATGTATCTCCAGAGCCAAGTAATATCATCACATGTTAGTCCAAATCATATCCCAATTGAGAAGAACAGACGTGACCCATAATGCGAACACCGGATGTTCCGGTGTTCATCCTCTGAACACCAGAGTATCCGGTGAGTACATCTCCATTTTGCACTGAGAAAAATCCCTCTCTGGGAAACTCTGTCCGGTGTGCCTCCTTGCTCATCACCAGACAATCTGGTGACTTCAACTCTTCCATGCTTTACATTTGCACCCCTCTCTGGAAAAATTGGTCCGGTGATCACCTTTTGCCTACACAGGACAATCCAGCGCTCACTTCAAATTTGGCATCAAAAATCTTCTCTGCAAGAATTAGTCTGGTGTTGTCCTTCGATGATCACATTCCACGCACTGGAGCATCCGATGAGTTCTTCTGTTCCAGGCACACATTTTAGCCTCTCTGGAAATATTAGTCCGGTGCTTACCCATGCAGACACTGGACCATCCGGCGCTTGATTCAAATTTTGGCACCATAAGACCTTTTCTGTAGAATTTAGTCTCGTGCTCATATCTTTCATACATCGGACTATCCGGTTAGATCAAAAACCCACACACCGGATTGTCCAATGAGTGAAAACCTTCTGCACCGAACTAACTCCAATTCTTGCAACTTTGGTTAAACAAGATTATCATTGCAGTACATACCAATGCATTGCCAATCAAACAAGCACTCAACCAAAGCCACACATTATCAATCACTCATCACAAAGCATAAACCAAGGCACATCTCAACTTGGTTTCTCAATTTTTGTGCTTGGGAGCGTGCATTCATGTCACATCCCAATTTTTGTAATCAAATCATTAAGCATAATTATGCATCATGAGCATTAGGTTTAATTGGTAAGCATGGTTGAGTACTTGTTATTTCTAATAGTGGTTTGATCGTTGCTATGTTTTTTTGAAAATAATTGATGTTAGAGTTTTCACTAATTTAAGTCTCACGTAGGTGTGGCAAGTGAATCCATTTAAATTGGATTAGAATTTATGGGCATTAGAGTACCTTGTTTGGGGAAAACAAATAAAGAGAGAGAGAGAGAGAGAGAGAGAGAAATGGTTTTGCAGCTATTTAGTCTTGCCTCTCTCGCAAGTCGGACCCACCTGGCCGGCTCCACACCACCTTCCCTCTCCCACAAGGCTGCACAGCAGCAGCCCCACCCCTCCACCTCACTCTCTCACTCACACTCACTCTCCCTCACTCCCAACTAGCGAGCACAAGCAACAGAATTGTTGCTCCCCTTCCCTCTCTCAAACTCTCTCATTCTCCCCAAAATCTTCCCTCCAAGAACAAGGATTTGAGGTATGCATGTTATACCACTGCATTCCCCACCTCTCTAGCTCTCCATCCATCTAAAAATTTCTCACATGCATGAAGGTTTGAAAGATTGCAACTTATTTTCATTGCCACCTTGCTCTAAAATTGCAGTAGCAACCCTTGGCGAAGGACCTTGGGTAATTTCTCTAGGCTCCCTCGGTGAGAATGCAGGTTTGTTTTGGTCGGATTCGAGTTTAGAAGTTGTGTTCTTGAAAATGGTGATGCACCGTTGTGTTCTTGAAATGGAGCTAGTATGAGGAGTTTTGAAGTAGTTAGAGCTAGTGATTTGAGCTTTTAGAGTTGGTAAATTAGGTCTAAAATCCTTGTGTTAGTTACAAACATGCTTATCATCAATTCGAAGACACATGCAAGTTGAATCGGCCGAAGAATGGTCGAAAAACTCACGTTCTACTACAACCCGGAAGCTCCGGGTTGAGGTTCTAGGTTAATCCAAGTAATTTTTAATAGAGGACCCCCACTTAAAGGTTCACCTAAAGGTTTTGATACCCAGAGGTTCCGAGTTCAACCCGGACCCTCCGGATTGTACTGTTTATCACATGTTTTTTTTTCCTTTTTGTTTACTTTGCTGATAGCTTGTAAATTTCATAGTTAATTCATATGAACTCCAAAAATCACGAGACTAGTTGTGTTAGCTTTTTATGAGTATGAGATCCATGCTAAAAATGTTGGAACTCCATAAATAATTTTTGATAATTAATTAATTATTTAAATGTGTTTTGGCTTAATTACGATCCTTCTTTAACAAATCTTTTATAACATGAGCTTTCTCACTTAAATTCATATGATTCTTATTCTATCATGTTCTTACTAAGTACCACATCTTCTATTATATTTTCATGGTATTTGGTGTATGTATCATAGTATTTCGTCACGTTAATTGTGATGCACCATTCTTTCTTTTAGCGATCGATGTACCAGAGAGCGACAGGGTATTCTTGAGGTGGAATCTAATTGTGATATTTTGTGCAAAGCACTTGAGCAAGGTAAGCATCTAAGCATGTCGCACCCATTACTTTAGATCATATGTTGTCTTTAATTTGATAAAGTATGCTATATATACGTCATGCATGATAGTTATTGCATTACCCTTCCTTAATATTTTTATCCTTTGATCTATTTTAAGCCTGAGTATAACACTCAATTGTCTAACTTAAAATGAATACGTTAGGCTTAGCAATGCTTAGGTCGTCGGTAGAAGTCGAGTGGTGGTTCGACCATCGTTCGCGAGCTTAGGACTTATATTTTTATTCTCAAATATGATGATGATGATGATGGGATGTGTAAGTCAATGAGGATGAGACAAGATTTGGGTGGGCAATAGGGATGACTCGAGAAGGAAGTCTCGGATGCAATAGGCCCACTTGAATCGATTAAATACTGTCCGTTGTTGTCGTTGGCTCTAGCACTTTCTATACTTACCACATTTGATATAATGGTAAGATAAGCTGAATACCTTTTGTAGTTGTGACCTTTTGGCTTGTAGGCCTATGGTGTCGTAGGTATAATAGGCTTGTAGAGGTAACGTTGGAAAAGTGTTATGGGAATAATGGACTAGTACAGAAATTTAGTTTGCTCGAGCAGTAGTTCTAGCTACCTCCACACCTTTAGCTGTAACTAGGATGCTCTGGGAGTAGTCCTAGTGGACCTTCGCAGCTATAGATGCATGTTCAAACAGCCGAGGCTCAATTGGAAAAGGTTGATATGGGTACCCCTTGTGTGCACTTTAGCGAGTGGCACAAGCTGAATGGTTCTTGTGTCGCGTGGGTAAAGATGTACCGCCTGCAGGGTGTAAGAACAATTCGAATTGCCACGCTCTTGTTTATGAGCACGCTGCTGTCCATCTGCATCAATAGTAGAGTTTTGTTATTCGGATATTGTGATGGAATGTTGGGACATAGTTGGTGATGTTGATGAAGAGTTGATATGATACAAGTTACAGCTTTGTTATATTGATGATCTCAGGATACAAGGGTGTTTTGGTTAGGTGTAGATGCTTACACTTGAGTCCAAATTGCTTTTGCATATGAAGTTACTTAACCTTTGTGGTAGAGTCCTTGCTAATTACACATATACATTCTCCTTGGAGTCGGGCTATTTATAAGTGCCCATTATGGATTAAGTCTTGTGAATACCTTTGTACTCACGTGCTTTGTTTGCTTTTTAGGTGAGGAAGATTTAGTTTTTGGCTACTTTATGCCCGCCGATGTTGGCTATGGGCAGGAGTAGTGCCATTCTACTCGTGCGTAATTATTTTGGGGTGGCACCTAAGGACAAATAGCGCTACCCATCTTTTGTCGTCATGTAACTTATTCCGCTGTGTAGCTACTCTAGTAAATGTTCAAGTTATGTATTTTGTTGTAAAGGTTAATCTACTGAAATACTTGCAACTTGATTTAATTACTCGCTCTTTATTATGTCTTGTGATGATGTACTTGTTGTAAAGGTGTGTGTTCTAATCCTGGAACTAAACACATGCCGGGACTACCGGAATGATATTCTGGTTAATCATTGTGGGCATGATTATGGAAAATTATTATCCTATTGATTAGCTCGAATGCTGTTCGAACGGTTCCTCACAATTCATCTTCTTCTTTATAGGCTGTTGAAGGGAGGCTTGCCACTTGGCGTGCCATCACCCATCCCCGAGTACCTAGATTCTGAGCTCTGGAGGATTATGTCTCCAAGCCTTGAGAAGTACACTTCAAATAAGGACAATCTGCCAAGACCATTGAGCCCTGAGCTCCTGCAGGAGAGACCGGGGAGCCGGAAGTCATGGCACCTTAGCAGCCTGAATCCACTCTCTTTGGGTTGCCATCCCGGATGCCCTAGGGTGAAGTCGTCCAGGAGACCTGATTTGAGGGAGACCATTACCCAGAAGAATTCTTAGGGCCCTTTCTCAGGGTATGACCTACTCTACAAGACAACCATTAGTTTGATAAGATTATGTAAGCTAACATGGAGTTTTGCAGCATATCATGTCGAGGATTAACACCGTTCACTCAAAAAACTAGTGGTTAATGGAGTAGCTCGTCGAGCATGAAGCAGAGAAGGAGTAGCAACTAACTAAAGTGGCCACCAAGAAGGACCACCAGCTGGCTGAGGCATTGGCTGAGAAGGATCTCCAGCTAGCAAAGGAGGCCACTGAGAAGGAGGAGCTATGCTCCGAGTTGGACACCAATTCTTGGGGTAAGCTTCCTGTACCCAGTAGATGTCTTGTTGTATAGTGTTGCCTTCTAACAAGGCATGCATCTTTGTTGTAGAGCTATTTGAAACTTGGGACTCCTAGGCCCAGGAGGGGATCTAGATGAGCTCCATCCAGCAAAACCTTGCCTTTTCCCTGGAGCTATTCCAGGATACCCTCTACGGAGTGGGATTTTAATTCAAGCCCTAGGAGGATGTCAGTATCGCAAGGTTGGCTAGCCAGGTGATGCAATTATCTGAAGTCTTCGATTGCTTTTTGTAACATCCTGAGTTTTATCGTGTAAATTAATTTCAAAATTCACTCCAAATTAAAAATTCTAATTATTTAAAGCAATATAAAACCAAGAAGTATATATTTGAAGTATATATACTCGTATGTACATATTCAAATATATTATTTGGGCTAAGTATTCCAAATAGCACCAAGGAAATTTCTGAATTAATCCCTGCATTATATTGGTTCATACGCTTCGGTTTGAGATCTTTATGGTTCTTTGTGTGGAGATTTGAATTTGAATGTCTCTCAAATTCAAATCTACTCTTAGATTCTATTATGTTCAAATCCAATTCAAATTCAAATCACTTGATTCAAATCATCTTAGGAAGCTCAAGAGTCAAGTTCAAATAATAATTCAAAAGATGTTTAATTGAATTGATCTCAATCCAAAGTCAAATTCGAATTCAAATCACAAATTTGAATTTAAGCCCAAAACCAAAATTTCTTTCCTCTTCTCCAATTCACCCTGGGCTCAATCTCTCTCTCCCTCTCTGTTTTGGACCAAGCACCACCGGCCCAGCTTCCACTCCTCTCTCTCCTGTGCGAGCTCGGCCCAGCTCTCACGCTGGCCAGCTCCCACGCGCGCTTGTCCATCCATGTGTCGGCCATCCGTGCTCGGTCGCCTATGCTCTCTCCTTCCTCCTTTAGCGTGACACCGCGCTGCGCTCTCCCGCACCACCGTGACGGCTGCCTCTCTGAGAAAAATCGCTGTGACACCCCTCCGCACTCTCGCTCTCTCTCTTTTCTCTCTTCCCTCACAGCACACCGCCCGAGCATCTGGCGCGATTACTTGCGCGCCCATGCACGGGCATGGGCGGCGCAGAGCACCCATGCCATGGGAAAAGAGGTGGGTGCCACTCCACCACCGACGTCACGCGTGCACCACATCTCTACAGCTCCCTCTCTCGCTATAAATAGCGTAGGCCCGACCTCTCTTCTCCCCATTTTTCCCCATTTCACTGTCGCCATCACCATTGCACGTCACCACAGCTCGATCCTTTGACCACGTGCTTCCAAGGAGCCTCAGGACCTTGCCGTTGTCCGTGTGTCGCCGTCCGTTCACCGGAAGCCCAACGGGAGCTCGCCCGTTCCAGTAGCCGAACAACACCGCCACCGCCTCTTCGATGGATCACCAGCCACTGCCCCACCTGTCACCGTTCGTGCGCTCTTTGAGCCTCACAGTCCCCTCATGCGTCCGCGTGGATAGCATGTCGCCACCCCGAGTCCTTTCATAGCTAGTTTTTGTGCGCTGCCATGTGTTGCCTTCTGCCGCTGTGCTTTTGCTCGTCGCCGATGTGCTGGTGCTCCATGTGTATGGCCGACTTTCGTGTTGTGTTGCCTAGTGGTCTCAGGCCCTATTTCTTTGCAGGTTGGCACCTCCCAGTGTAGGGGAGGTGCTGCCCATTTTGCCCATGCCACTGCCCTCTCCTTCGGTAGCCATCTGGTGTTGTTCTCACTGTCGGCCGCTGTTGATGAGCCCCTAGACGTGCTCCCCGTAGTCCCTAGGTCGCTGGCGTGAACTTCCCGTTGAAGAACTCTGGTGGGGCCGCGTCTCCAGTGAGATTCCCAGTGCGCGCCACCGTGGATTCCTCACTGCCGTCCGTTTTCCCCTCCCCTTCGCCACTCAGCCGCGTCGCGTGCCCGCGTGCTCATGCGCGCTTATGGCTGGGCCGCCATCAGCGCGTCGCTTGGCCTGGCCGAGTAGGTTTGGTTCGGCCTAATAGCGGCCGGCTTGCCAGGCCGGCCCAGTCACCCAAAGGTCATGCCCTAGTAGGCCGTCCTAGCTTCAAAGCCTGCTAAGCCACCCGGCCCAACCCAAGTGCCAGCCCTGTGTGACCCAGTATTGTGCATTCAAGCCCATCTCAGGCCCATCCAGGCCCAACTCGGCTCATATGTCACTGTTCAGTGGGTCCCACCGATTCACTGTTTAGTGGGCCCTATTTACTATTCATGTGGGGTCCCACCTATGAATAGTGCCATTCATAATTTCTCAATTTAATTTTAGATTAACTGTTCTGGGAGCCATAACTTCTCCATTCTGGCTCCGATTTCAGCGATTCTTTTGCCGAAATTCACCTAAAATTAAGATCTGCTCATCTATCACATTGTGATATCTATTAGAGCTCACTTGGCTTTCCATTTGGTATTATTTGATTCTTCTCTAGTATAGCCATTATTGATCGTAGTCGCAATTGCAGAACAACTAGACTTCTGCGAGTGCTGCGTGGGAAGTGTTTGGAGCAAGGAGGATCCCAACTTCAACGAAGAATTCAATGAGAACTTCAGAGAAGGCAAGTCCTATCTCTTTGATCATATTGAACCTGTGTTTTTAGATAATCAAACATGATCAAATAAAATTGAGTTTAATATCGCATATGCTATGTATTGCGTTTTCTTTCAAAACTACTTGTAGTAGTTAACCCTATCAAACAATTGTCATACCTTACAATGTCATCATTTAGAATACATATCACCCTAGGATTACCTGTCGTTATCTATATTAACGTCGGATGATGCCTTGATATCTATCATGCTTAGGATTGAATACGTTGCTCTTGGAAATAAATCTCTTAGGGGATATCGCTTCATCATTATTAATGTTAAATCATATACCATGAATCCTTGATGGTTGTGAATTTCATGATGGTTGTGAAATCCTTGATGTCGTGTGGGATATGGTGGGAGATGTGTAAAAATGGGTGAAAACTGCTTTGGCAAGGGCAGGTAGAGTAGTACTCTAGATGAGGATGCTTGGGGGCTTGAGTTACCTTTGTTGTAATCATTGCTAAAAGATATCTGCCCTGGCCATTTAAGGACCGAGTCATTTCACAGCCATGCCTTAGCTATACCAGTGCAACCATGCGTCATGAATGGGTAGGACTTGACTTCTCCTTCACTGGACTGAGTTGGGCATCATAGTAGGAGGCTATGAGCAACAAGCAATCAAGTGGCCATCTGTCCCTCTGTTTGGAGGTTTCTAGTACCGGCCTAGGCTTAAAAAAGGGATTGGCCTTCAGTACATGTACTCTGGCGCTTGGGGGTAAATCTCGTAGAAAAGCCCGGCAGGAAAAGTGTTTGGAGAGTCTCGGTATGATTCGCTTCTCTGCTTGCAACAGTTAGAGGCTGAGCATATCATGTGGGTAGAGCTGTACAACCTCTGTAGAGTGTAAAACTATTCGAATAGCCCTATCCACAGTCATGGACATGCGAAGGCAGAACCTTTTTGACTAGACTCTGGTGCGTGTGTCTTGATGAGTGAGTGTGTGGACTAGATGTCCGTGTGATAAGGTTACTGACTAAATCCGCCAGTATCTTTTTGGTACTATAGGTACACTAGATATGATGAAAGGTACTGCAGAGTGAGGTGTAGCCCCTCCCAGGACCGAGAAACCCCCAAATATAGCTTGGTACCTGGTTTTGAACCATTTAAACTATTTTAAAGTAAATCATAGATGATACAATTGGATAACTACATAAACTACTTTATTCATAGAACTAAACCGTAAAGCCTCATCCTTGAATCACCCCTTTATGCATCTATCAAACACCTTGAAGTAGTATATGGCTTGCTGAGTACCTTCCGTCCTCATTCTTGCTATCATTCAAATGAGGAAGCCGATACTGACTTCGCCAGAAGTGAAGGCAAGGATGAAGAATAGTCTTAGAAGTTGCGCCCGCACCCTAAGCTGGTTGTGGCTTGGGCTTTTGCTTTCCGCTGTGTTTTGTTAGCCTCTTCGCCAGGTTTGTATCATACAGTATGGTTTGTAAACCTTTTGTACTCTGTAACCTTAATAATTCTGTATGAAGTTTGACTGTGATACTATAACTGTTATACTGTGCATATCAACTACTTAATCTAGTAACTAATACTAGAGGCAGAAGAACTCGGGTTTGGGGTCCTACACTTTTGGCTGACGGTTGCCAGCCACATCGCCAACCAAGCCCGAAAAGGTGCACAAGAGGTGGTTGCCTAACTGTTGGCAATCATGTAGGCACACTTCCTAGAGATCAACACCGATGTTCTCTAGGGAGACTTCCATGGAGAGACCTAAGAGGAGGTAAGCCAACTGGTGGACATGATGTCTGGGCCACCAAAGGACTATGTGGATGGGATGACTTTCACATCGTCCCCTTAGGTTCTTTGGTACCTGTACTATATGTCACAAACTCGATATTTTGTTAATGACTAGATATTATGCCTAAAATGGTTGCATATGAGATGGTAGACCACATGGGCATTAGATAAAGATAGAATCCTAACCACATGTTGTTTTTAGAATTACTCGCTTTTCCCTCTAATTAGTTTAGGAGACATTAGTTACTACTCAGGTTGCAAATTATTGTCATCCTTAGGTCTGATGTGAGTGGATAGGGCAGTGGCCTTCAGGTACTTGTAGAGGCGATAATGAAACTGTTTCACAGCCCCAAGGTTGTAACTTATAACTCCATCCTATTGAATATCTAAGTATAGGGTATATATGCATAAAGAGTACATTATATATGGATAGGATACCTTGTTCACATCTTCAATGACTCCAGATATTGCGGACCTGAATCTGCGGGACTTGGTATACTCGAAGATCACGAAAGCCCATACTAGGAAAGTCTCGATCGGGTTAACCGACTCAAGTATGACTAGTATCCTAGCTGGATTCGGTTGTGTTGCCTTAATCAATAAGACGGAGGACTCCTCATTGATTACGGTAGGATTCAGGGTAGTGCTAGGGACTATATAAGGTGTGGACTCACACCCTTGAAAGGAGAACTTCTACAAATCCCACAACTTTGACAACCTAAAGAGTTCAACACAACTCAACTCGATGCAAGCAACAAGATCATAGGAGATACTCGGTGACTTCAACTCTAGTTTAGTCTAGATCTGATCTACTTCTTGTAATAGGTCCAACCACCTTGCTTATACTTGAGAGAATACATATGCATTGACCTCCATACAGGATGTAGGGTATTATTCTAGCCGAGGGCCTGAACCTGTCTACTTTGCGTGTCTTGTTTTTTGCTTAATCTCTTATCTCGAAGATACCCCAGTCTAATTACGGACACATTGTTAGGAACAAATCTTCGACACATCCCTTTTCAATGGAATCCACTTTGGTGTGAGCATGATACATTATTGTTAGCTTCTAGTATCATGTACCCGTTAACACTACCATAGAAAGGGTCATCTACGCCCCCTGATCAATACCTATTACAAAATAATGAGCAGTGATAGTGATTACTTCTATCGGTTAGCAATACAAACCTGCAGTGATACATCACTACCGATTCTTGTTACAAACTGGTAGTGATATTAGCTCATCAGAAGATGTGCCTTTTATAATGTGAAGTGATAATAGCTATCATTGTCGGCTGTGTTTATGAACTGGTAGTGATACTTAAAATCTATACGTCTTCCACACGTGACTGCTCGGCTTCGCGCGCTTGGCTGCTCAGCTTCCCCGAGACTTTAAATGTCAATATTGCTCCCACTATCACTCTACAAGCTCGCTCTCGCTCTCTCTCTCTCTCTCTAACGCCCCCCACCGGCCGCCTCTACCTCCATGGATCTGCTGCCTCCCCCACCACTTCCACCACCTTCCATGAGGATGCCTCCCACACCCGTGATCTCATCCAGGGAGGAGGAGGCCCTGTCAGGCAGGCCATCAGACGAGATGTCCCCAACCTCCACCTGCGGCATTTTACCGGGATTCCCCTGATTGGATGACAAGGTGTGGGACCTTTTCATCGATGAGCCAAGAGGCAAGAAGGCCCAAACAAGCTCAGTGGAGGAGGATGAGGAGGAGGACAATTGTAATGGCAACAGCTATGACAAGGATGCTGACTTCCGTTTATGGATCGAGTTTCATCTTGGCCGCGGGTAGTTGACCACGTGCGCATTAGCGTTTTTCACGTGGTTAGGGTTTCGTGTGCCGTCGTAAGCATGATGACTTTATGTAACTACTAATATAGTAATTATTAATACGAATCTAGTGCGGTGAAGCAGGAACCAGTAGTGATATGTATACAAATCGAGTGGAAAAAATCAAGAACCAGTAGTGATAACTTGTATCATTGCCGGTTCGTGTTACGAACTGGCAGTGATAATCATGGGTTATCACTGCCAGTTATTCACTTTTGATTCAAAAATTGGCAGTGATGACATCTGTTGTAGTAGTGTAAGCCCCCGACTAATTATCTAGGAAGATTTCATGGGTAGCCAATCAAAGAGATACAAAATGAACTACCAATTGGCCGAGATAAATAAAGAAGTAATGTTACTATTCATGCTATCTCTTAGTCATCAAAAACTTTTGTAACCTGAGATCACCCCTGTATTACCGTTGCTCAGGCGTGCCCAGGTGCACTCGTGGGAAGAAGTACCCGGTTAGCGACTTACCCCGTCTTACAATGCCTGACATTGAGGTGTAGGGGAGAAAAAAGAATAAAAAAGAGACTCATGCAATTTCATGGGAAATATGATCTTTATTAATATAAATGTACTAGGCGTGCCCAGGTGCACTCGTGGGTAGAGGTACCCAGTTAGCGACTTACCCCGTCTTGCAAATGCCAGACATTGAGATGTAGGGGAGACAAAAGGATAAAAAAGAGACTCATGCAATTTCACGGGAAATATGATCTTTATTAATATAAATGTACTCTGAGTACTTACCCATAGAACTTATGAATCTGGTCGATGTTCCATGAATTATTGAGGACCCGACCAACTTCCATTGCTAACGTATACGAACTGGGGTGATTAGACTCAACCATCGTGTAAGGACTCTCCCACTTCAAGGATAGCTTGTTTCTATTGCGTTTGTTTTGAATAGTTATAGAACTAGATCCCCAACTTGTAGAGTTCGCTTTTGGAAATTCTAGTCATAGTAGCATTGGAGAGATTGTTTGTACTATCAATTTTATCAACACTTGAGTCCACTTTTCCTTGATGTTGTTGAAGTCATCCTATCTCCTGAAGCTTTCATCCTTGCCAGCTAATAACTTGACGTAGGGAGATGTGATCATTAGTTCACATGGGAGCATGGCTTCGGCCCTGTAGACTAGGAAGAAAGGTGTTTTACCCATTGCCCTATTGAATGTTGTTCGAAGGGCACAAAATACATTAGGCAACTAAGATGCCCAAGGTTTGGAGTAAGTGGATAAGCTGTTGAAGACGTGGGTCTTGATCCCTTATCGCACGAGACTGTTGGACCCACGTCTTCATTTCTCTATGGATGAGCGGCTAACATGAAGCTGACCTTGGTACCTAACTCCTCGCAATACTCGACGAATGCCATGCTTGATAATAGTGTACCATTGTCAGTGATGATCCTACTCGGGATGCCAAACTTTGTGATTTTTTCTACTTCTGAGGTGATCCATGCCATTGGCTTAGCTTCAATCTACTTGCTGAAGGTATTGATTGCGACGAAAAGGAACTTGAAGCCCCTGGGTGCTATCGGGAAGGGCCCTAGGATATTGTCTGTAAGGCTTGGGCGAGTTGGTGAACATGCTCGATGTGGAACTGGCACTTGGCATGTTTCTTAACCATCTTGCTCGCATCATGGAGAGTCATAGGGTAGTAGAAAACTTGTATAAAGGCCTTTTCGACCAGGGTTCGGACTGAAGCGTAAGCTCCGCACACCCCTCCATGGATTTATTTGAGTAGTTCACTACCTTGCTTTTGAGAAATACACCTCTTGAGCACTCCATTGGTGCCTCTGGGATAGAGGACACCATCAACTACAATATACATCCTTGCTCTATGAGATATCTGCTCGAATAGTGCGTCGTCCTCGGGTATAACTCAATCTTTAAGAAACTTGCGGATTGGATCCAACCCTTATCTTCATACTTGAGCGGAGCTACAATTTACCTTGCGACTCCTTATGGAGTGTCAATTCCTGGTGAGCTCTAGAGTTGGTTATAGGTTTCATAGACCACCACTCCTTCGGTTGTGTCATCTTTCGATGTCACTGACTGCTTTGAGAGTCTTTCTATAAATATCCCAGGTTGTCCTAGAGATCGTGAGGAGGCTAGTCAGGTAAGACTATCAGCGAGGCAGTTATCCTTTCTTCGGATGTAGCTAACCTCGAGTATGAGAAATTTCATTTCTAGCTTATTCATCTGCATAAGGTAAGGTTCCATGGCCTTGTATGAGATTTGATACTCCCCTTCCACCACTAGCTATGACTTCCGTTTCACGAGCAGGCTACAGATACCAAGCGTAGAAGCTCCTCAAAGACCTACGAGCAAACTTCGTACTTAGCCACGTCGTTTGTAGCTAGGAAATCAATCTATAAAGCATATTACAGACACTCTCTTGTCGAGGATACGAGAAGTATCCCATTCCTTGAGCCTTCAAGCATTAGTGATCCATCAAAATATAACACCCATACCTCAAGAATTACGTCATGGGCATCTTGGGGCTGCTCGAGTTCTATCCATTCAGCGATGAAGATGGCAAGTACCTAGGACTTGATCATTGTGCGAGGGATGAGACGAACATTAAATTCCCTGATCTTGATGGCCCACTTCATGATTCTTCATATGGTGTTTCTGTTGTGGAGGATCTCGCCTAGCAAGAATGTGGATTATATGATGATCTTGTGAGCCTAAAAATAGTACCTTACGATGTAGGAAACCATTAACACCGTAAATAGCAACTTCTGCACTTGTGTGTAGCATTCCTTCGGCCCATGAAGAACCTTGCTCATGTAATATACTAGCCTCTAGATCTTCTGCTTTTTGTGAACTTCTCTTTCAACAACCAATACTCCGTTCATGGCCTGTGGTCCGAATACTATGTAGAGCAGGAGATCCTCCTCTTGGTTGGGAGCAACTAATACAGGGAGGGACAAAAGGTACAATTTGAGATTTTGGATAGCATTTTCTACCTCCTCAGACCACTCAAAACTATCATATTGGTGCAACAGCTTGAAAAAGGGTAGCCCCCTGTCTCCAAGTCGGGATATAAAATGGCTGAGTGCGCCATGCATCAAGTTAGTTTTTAAACTTCTCTTACTGACTTAGGGGACCTCATCTCCTCAATGGCCTTGATCTTCTTGGGATTGACCTCGATTCCCTAGTGGTGTACCAGGAACCTGAGTAGCTTTCCCGTGTCGACTCCAAACGTGCACTTCTCTGGATTAAACTTGACTTGATGGTTGAGTAGATTGTTGAAGGTTTCTTGTAAGTTGTAGAGAAGGTCTTCCTTCCTCTTCTGATTTGATGAAAAAGGTCATCAATGTACACCTCGATGTTTTAGCTTATCTGGTCATGTTGGGTTATTTGCATGACATGGTGATACATAGCGCCGGTGCTTTTCATTCCAAAAGGCATCTTTACATAAAAAAAATACCCTAAAAGGAATTATGAAGGAGGTTTTCTCCTCATCCTCAGGACACATATTAATCTAGTGATAACAAAGTACGCATCGCGAAGGCTTAGATAGTCACACCCTGAGGTAGAGTCAACTATCTGATCTATTCTAGGTAAAGGAAAGGTGTCATTCGGGCAAGTTTTGTTGAGATCCGTAAAGTCCAAGCACATGCGCCACTTGCTATTTGACTTTTTAACCATGGCAAGGTTAGCAAGCCACTCGTAGTGCTCCACTTCTCTGATGAATCCTACCTTCAAGAGCCTCTAGATATTTGCCTTGATTGTTTCTTTTCAGTCGGGTATAAACCATCAGAGCTTCTACTTGACACGCTTGGTGTTAGAGCGAATAGCTAACCTATGCTCAATCAACACCCTAGGGATACCGGGCATGTCAAATGGTTGCCATGCGAACACATAATTGTTTGCCTAGAGGAAGGTGATGACCTTAAGTTCCTATTTCTAGTTTAGGGTGGAGCTAATACGATCAGTCTTGGATGGCTCCATTGGGTCCAAAGGATTGGTCTTGACATTGCCACAAGATTTCTTGGTCTTCTTGTCGGGTTGATGATGTACCACCATGTCTAGGCTTCGTTTGTCGCAGCGTAGACCTGCCTTGGTGTAGCCCCAGACAGTAATGACTCCCTCAGATCCTAGAATCTTCACACATTGATAAGCATAGTGCATGATAGCCGTGAATTTGGCTAAGGTTGGTTGTCCTAAGATGGCGTTGTAAGCCTGTAACGACCCAAATTCTTAAAAATCAGGAAAATTAAAAACTTTTTCAAAGAAAACTAAAGAGTTTTCAAAAACTAAATAAATCCCTACATGTGTATGCCTCTATGTTTATACACTTATATGAGAGTATGTGAGCTATATGTATAAATTATATATACATTGAAAGCTATTTTCTTATAAAGAATATCTCTGTCTCTCTATATATATTGTATATATTGGTTGATTATTTGTTTGATTGATTGATGATTGATTGATTGTTTAAGTGAGCCAATATAAAGTATACTGAGAAGGGTATATGTTGTACAAGTATATGTACATGCGTATACTAGAATATGTGTGAGAGAATAGAAATAGAAAAGAAAACGGTTTTGGAAAATTATAACCTGTTAACCATAGTTCTGTTTTGACCCGTTCTTTCACTGGATTGTCCAGAAAAGTGTGATCTTGTATGTGATGATGTTTATAAAATTTGGTTGTTTTGGATTTTGGTGTTTATTGGTGTGTGCCTTTTCGTTTATGTTCATGAGTATATGCCAACGTTCTGGAGGAGCTGCCAGTATTTCAAGATCAAGACTTTGAAGACCCAACTGAGTCGAGTGAATGCAAGTTGTGTTTTTCATCATATTTATCCCAGCTTTTAAAATGTTTTGTTTTACAAACATGCATGCTAATAATTTTTTTGGGAATCTCAAGTGTTAGGCTTTACCCTAGTTTTACCTTATCATACTTGTCACCATCATATGGTTTTGGCTTATGGAAGGGTAGATAATGCTTTGCCTTGCTTTGGGATGGTAATCACGATAATTGCTCTACGAAATTGCTAATGGTCCTATGCAACAATGATAAAATATGATGGAATAAATTTTGCAGCAACATGACACAGGGATTTGAGCAAGTGGTATGATAAGGCTGGTATGTGATGTACAGTTGGGAAAGTGGTAGTCTTGCTGAAAATGTAAGGATCGGTTCGTGGGTTGACCTTTCTGTGTTTACAGTGCAACCAAAAGTTTGGTATGGGACGGGCCTGCCCAAGTAATCTGCTTTACTCTCAGTATAGTTTAGACCATTTGGTGGTACAGGGAATGGAAGGGATGAACTTCCTTAGATCCGTAAGGCATAAAAGGGGGCTTCCATTGTTGAGGTAGAATCACGTGGTGGTGAAACCTTAGCGGGTAGATATGTGCAGAGAGGGACATTCTACAGGCTTTGTAGTGATCTCCTGGCCACAAACCTTGGAAGTGTGCAAGTGTCTAGCTAACACAGGAAAATAGAGACTTAGTCACTTGCTTGCAGGTGATAAAATCATGATTTATGGGTAAAGTACAACCTCTTTGGAGTTAAAACCGAATTTTCAGCCATGCTCATGGTCACGAGTGGCACAGAAAACCTACCATGATTATAATTTTATGTTTTGATTAGTAGGGTCAACTGTGGTGGTGGGAACCATAGTTGAGGTGTGGGTCAATCACGATGATGGGAATAAAGGTTGAGATTGGTCTATCAGTAGTTCAACCTTGGTGGTGGGAGCCATTGTTGAGGTGTTGGGTGTTCAACCTGGTTGGTTAGAACCATGGTTGAGGTGGTCAGTTGGTTAAGTCAGGATGGATGAAATCTTGAGTGGTTGGTTATTTAAAGACATTTATTTAATTACTATTGCTCTTCAAATGTTTATACGTAAAATGTTGTTTTCTTCAAAAGAGCCAAAGGAGCCTTATCCTTGTTAAAGCCTTCATATACATATTATTCCTTCGCAACTTGCTAAGTATGACATGTGCTCACACTTGCTATAACCAAAAACTCAGTTGGGAAAGAATTCGAAGACCTCATGGAAGGTGCATTATAGGGAGATGTTCTCCATCGATTCTCCTGTGGAGTTATCAGTGAAGATGAAGACTACGCTTAGGATCTATTGTAGTTAATTTGTTCTTCGACCCCTGAAGGTCTTTTGTAAGATGATTTGTCAATTAAGGTATGGATATTATAATGATTATCATCAGTGAAGTCACTATGTGTTGGGATTGATTCCTAGGATCAGCATATAGATGAGATTGGTTTTGTTCTTAGACCAGACTCAACAACGTTGTCTTGAAATCTACCACTATTCGGAAATGGCCAAGACAAACGGAATTCTCAAGGCAACCATCTTAGTCGAAGTAGATCTCGATGTTTGACCACTTGACCATTGACGATGACTACTGGATAACTATCATATCTAGGCACCCTAGGGTTTCTCGCAATTCTTGGTGCATATCTCTATCTCCGAGAAGGAGATCCTTGGATGAAAAGAAACAATCTATAGGTACCCAAGGTATCCTATAAATAGGGAAGTTTATCTCTAAGAATAGGAAGGAAGGCTGTAGAGGATGTATGGTCCCCTATATATAGAGAGCCTAGGGCCCCTGCGGAGGACAAGTCTTTAGAAGTCACATAAGCTAGAAGACACCATTATCAGAGCAAGGGAATCCCTATTAGGTTTAGATCCATCTAGGTTAATCATACACCACCTTGTACAAGCTTATATCAATACAAAACAAACATGAAATATTGTTATTATCCTAAAGGAGGGCCAAACCTATCTAAAAACTCCTCTATGTGTTCCTGTGATTCATCTAGTCGAAGCATCCTTTTTTTATTCTACAAGTTTGTAAGATCCGTAGTTCACCAATTGTCAACAACCACCTAGCGATTATTAGGAATGACAACTAATTCTTCCTGGGCCACCATCTTGTATTGCCTCTTGGACTCGTAGGATGCTGAGCCCCCAAACATATAGTCTATAGTCCTTGTCTCCTTCTAGACAGGCAGACGGTCTAAGTCATCACTGGAATTGGAGTCTCTACTTTAGCTCACGACATATGGTGCTTTCCCCTTATTCTTCTTGACCTCATCCTTGACCGCCTTCAAGAAGATGTGACATTGCTGGAGACTTTGTTCGTCGGTTTGGTGGAAGTCGCACCAGGGCTTGCCGAAATGCTCATTGATGGACAATTGCTTGCCCTTGCTCCAGGATGATCCAGAACGCTTGTCAGGAAGGTCTGCCATGACCTCCTTAGTCTTAGGCTTCTTCCTTTTGCCTCCCTTGGAGGGCTTCTTCTTGCATTTGTTCATCAATGAGTCAGTGTCTAGTCTAGGTTGAGGGCATTGGATGCCCTAATCCCTTTCCTTGATGAAAAAAGATCCTCCTTAGCATTAGTTGTCTTGTTGTCTATGTTCATCAGCTCTTGGATCATCTGAGGGTTGGCAATGGTGGCGCCTTCAACACACCAACTACTCTTGCCCCTCGGGTTAAGGCATGTATGACATCAACATTAGTTACCTTTGGGATGGTGTCGGAGGATGAACTCCACAAGCGGGGATCCGGAGGGACCCCCTTTGAGATTTGGCCGGGGGATGATTCTGAATCTACCTCGCACGTGAAATAAATGGGAGTAAATCAGATGCAGGTGGGTTGGATGATCAGATGCAGGAGGAAGTAAATGCTCTGGGGATTTTAGACAGGTTTGGGCCGCACGGAGCATAATACCCTACTCCTGTGTGTATGCTATAAATGCTCAGGGAATGCTTCTCTAAGGATCTCTTGTGTTACAAGGATGTTTGTCTAAGTCTAGAGCTTTGTGCTTCTTCCGTCGTCGTCGTCCAGAGTTCGTCCCGTATCTCCGATCGATCCAAGTCCAAGTCCTTCTTCTCCGGGGAGCCCGCCCCTCTTTTATACCCCGTCGGGGCAGGTAGCGTGCCCAGAAAGGATAGCACAAGTTCCAAGGCACCATAAATGGAAAGCAACCATCATGGGCTGCTGCTTGAGGTGACGGGGAGGGTTGAAAACGCGCCCCGTCCGGTCTTCATCATCATCATTCTGCTTTTCAACGGGTGCAGCGGGGAGGGCCCTCCAAGCAGCCATCGAGCAGCCCCGCGTGCCCGCCCGGTCAGAGCGAGTCTGACACAACAGGGCGGCAAGCATTACGCCTCAAGCCCTGCAAGTTATCCCGAGGCGCGCCGGATGACGCACAATGGGACCCACGCATTAAATGTCCCCACACCTCCCCGCCAGACCGTGGCAGGGACTGACAGCAGGCGTGGGGGGAGTGGTTGGAAGTGACATGCCACGCGCCCTCTTAAATACAGCATCGGGCTTCTCACCAATTGACACCTCACCGCTGAGCCCTTGTGGGGACCACCAGCGAAGGACTTCTCAGGCCCTCGGGGAACTGTGAGTGCTCGGGGACTACTGTACATAGCCCTGAGCACTCTTCCCGGACATGCCCTTTCTTTGTCCTCGGGGAACTCGGGTGCTCGGGGACCACTGTTCATGGCCCCGAGCGCCCTCTCCCGGAACTTGACTGCTCGGGTCCTCGGGGAACTCGGGTGCTCAGGGACCACTATTCAAGGCCCCGAGCACCCTCTTCCGGAACTGACTTCTCTTGTCATCGGGGAACTCGGGTGCTCGGGGACCACTGTTCATGGCCCCGAGCACCCTCTCCGGGAACATGGCCTTCTCGGGTCATCGGGGAACTCGAGTACTCGGGGACCACTATGCATGGCCCCGAGCACCCTCTCCCGGGACTTGGTCTTCTCAGACCTCGGGGAGATAACCCCCGAGGGAGGGCGCCACGTGGCACTCTGTTGTCCTGGCCTCGGGACTCAGGGACCCCTGGTTCCCATGTCACCGACAGCAACCCTCGGGCCCATTGGTAGGCGATGGCCTAGAGACTACGGATGGGGCCCTCGTTTTATTCGAGGTCGATCCCAGCACCGATGCCACGTGGCCTATTCTCGGGCGTTGGTCTTTCTGGCCCAGGCTCTTGGTACGGCCCAGGCGGGGAACCAAAAGGACGCGTGTCCTTCTGACTTCCGAGGAGCGTAATAACGAGGCGAGTGGCACGCGTGGCAACCACACGGATCGAGGATAGTGCTCCTGGCAACCGCATGAATCGAGGTAGATTCGACTGGCACCCGCGCTGATCGAGGGAATGCGCTTCGCTGAATGCGCTGCGGAAAGTGCCGTTTGAAATCCCCAGGATATAAAAAAGGGAGGGGGAGCGAACTCTTGCCCCTTACGCCATTCTTACGATCATCGCCTTTGTCTTCTTCTTCCTTGCGCTCAGGAGCTCTCAGGCCAAAACCCCCATTTTGGCCTGCAGCGCATCCTCTCTCTCATCCCTTCCAGCACACTCCCCACCCCCAAAGATGCCAAGGGCAGGAAGTAGCCGCCGGGACAAGTCGAGCTCTGACAGTGTGCTGCCGGAGTCACGCATCGTGAACGAGGAGGGGGCGGAGAAAGTCCACAAGCTGATGGTGCCCGCCGGCCAGCGGGAGGTGTCGGTGGTGATGTCGGCGAGCTTTTCGCCATCCACGCGCCGGCCGGAGCGGATTGTCATCTTCATCGCCGCCAGGTTGGTGCCACCCTTCTCCACCTTCTTCCTTCAAGTGCTAGACACCTTCGGCATCTAGCTCGTCCACCTGAGTCCAAACTCGGTTGTGATCCTGGTCATCTTCGCGCACTTCTGCGAGATGTTCGTGGGAGTGCCGCCGTCGGTGGTCCTGTCTTGACACTTCTTTGTCCTGCGAGCGGCCGGGAAGAAGAAGGGGTCCTCCGACGCGGACGTCACCAGCTGCTGCAATTTCCGGCTGTGGGACGGGCTTGGAGACCTCTACATTCTGCAAATACTACGCAGCAAATGGCAGGACTGGCGCCGGGACTGGGTCTACGTCAACGTCAGCCCCCATGACCGCCTCATGCTGCCCGAGATGCCAGCGGAGCCCCACAGGCTGATCTGGGAGACGGCCCTCGCGGAGGATGAGCGCATGCGCCCGGTGCTGAACCGCATCGACGATCTGCGCCGTACGGTCTTCGTTGTCATCATTCCACTTTTCAACGGGTGCAGCGGGGAAGGCCCACCGAGCAGCCCCGCGTGCCCACCGGGTCAGAGCGAGTTTGACACAGCAGGGCGGCAGGCGTTACACCTCGAGCCCTGTGACGTTATCCCGAGGCGTGTCGGATGACGCGCGATGGGACCCGGGCATTAAATGTCCCCACGCCTCCTTGCTAGACCGTGGCAGGGACTGACAGCAGGCGTGGGGGGAGTGGTTGGAAGTGATAGGCCACGCGCCCTCTTAAATGCAGCATCGGGCCTCTCACCAATTGACACCTCACCGCTTAGCCCTTGTGGGGACCACCGGTGAAGGACTTCTCAGGCCCTTGGGGAATTGTGAGTGCTTGGGGACTACTGTTCATAGCCCCGAGCACTCTCTCCCGGACATGCCCTTTCTTGATCCTCGGGGAACTCGGGTGCTCGGTGACCACTGTTCATGGCTCCGAGCGCCCTCTCCCAGAACTTGACTGCTCGGGTCCTCGGGGAACTCGGGTGCTCGGGGACCACTGTTCATGGCCCCGAGCACCCTCTCCAGGAACTTGGCCTTCACGGGTCATCGGGGAACTTGAGTACTCGGGGATCACTGTGTATGGCCCTGAGCACCCTCTCTCGGGACTTGGTGTTCTCGGACCTCGGGGAGATAACCCCCGAGGGAGGGTGCCACGTGGCACTCTGCTGTCCTAGCCTCAGGACTCGGGGACCCCCAGTTCCCATGTCACCGACAGATGGTGTTCTGGGTGTTGCTGAAGCATTGAATGAACTTGCGCAGAGTCTCCTTTTCAATTTGAACGATGTAGAAAAGGTAGTTCTTCTTGCCAAGACAAACGTATGTGACTTGGAAGTTTGCTTGGAACATGTCACAACGTTGCTTCCATGAGTAGATTGTCCCTAGCTTTAGGTTGGTTAGCCAAATCCTAGCTAGCCCTTCAAGGGTTGCGGAGAGGTTATTGGCCATGACCTTCTTGTCCCCCAGCCCCTTGGATAATTGTAGTGTAGATCTAGAAGAAATCAACAGGATTTGTAGTCCCATTGTACTTCTTGATGGACCCAGTTCTGAACTGGGCTGGCTACTTGACCCTCCTGAACTCTTGTGAGAAGGCCTAACACCTGTTGATGGCTCCCTGAGTAGCCATGGGCGCCCCACTTGCAGGGGTCGGAGATCGACCGTGACCCTGGCTTGAACGACTACAGTGCTAGGGTGACCTCTAGTTAGGTGATTGAGGAGAGGTTGACTGATCCTCATGGGTTCTTAAGCATCTTCACTCATCTAGGACATCGCGTACGTCTGAGTTAGAATGGCTATAGATTGATGAAATCCTTTGGCGACGCTAAGAACTGTCACCTTCCCGGTAAGTCTAATTTTGCGGATTACTTATTCTGGATCTGATTCCTTATGAGAAGTGTTGACATGGGACTTCCCTCGAGTGGAGCTATTAGTAGCTGACACTTGTTGAGAGGATTCATCTTGCTCTTATGTTTGTTGGACGAGCTCCTCGAATTCACTAAGCCACGTCTTTCCCTCGGGGGTAGTGATATCCATCGTGGGAGGTTGTCGGAGCAAGTCCTGAACACCCAAGAGCCTTTAAGAAGTCACACATCTAAAATGTATGACACCTTGCTGGTGGTACATGGTAGTAGGATCTAGATTGGCAACGGGGTGTTGGATCTGGTCATGAGGTGTTGTCGTCAGTTGGGGTTGAGTCGTATCTCCCCTTGCTACATCAACGGGAGTTTGTGGGTTCATTGAGTTATTGCCTTGGTTGGATCGAGCATTGTCCTTGATGGTCAAAACTTCTCAGGGGTACGCTCAGCTAGAAGAGGAGTCTACATCAATCATGGATTTGTCATCGAAGGATGCCTCTGGGTAGGATCTTCGACAATACATGTTGTCGGAAGCCGCGTGGGAAGATCATGGCATGTGGTGAATGTCGCTTGCATAATCGTCTTGGTCATTGAGCAGTTCAAGCTTAGTATTGTAAGCCTTGGCACACTCATCCATGAAACATCTTACGTCATCATTAGAATCATCATCAGGGAAGTTGTCTCCTAGATCCACCCGATCAATCATCGAATCTTTGTCGGGCGAGAGGGCAAAGTTGTTGTAGAACCCTTCATCTGTGTAATGGTTCTCGATGCAACCTTGGTTGAGTTAGTGACATGTTTCATGGCAAAGATTCGGCGTCATTGGTCATGATCCCCATGAACGGCGCTAGTTGTTGACAATTAGTAAACTGCTAATCTTACAAGATATGTGATGAAAGTAAGAGATACTCTCTCGTGCCGAATCAAGCACTAGAATATAGAGATTTATACAGGTTCAGGTCTCCTAGGGGGATAATTACCCTATGTCATGTGTTCTTGTATTGATCTTTGAGACAGAGAACAAGAGGGTTAGTGGCTAACCTAGATGGGATCTAAAACTAGTCGAAGGCTCCTTACGAGATGTCGATGTAGATCAAGATTCAGATGGCTTGTAGCTTCTGTATAGCTTCTCCTAGGTAAAGTCCCCTGGCTCCGTATTGTCGATGATTGGTGACCCGCCGATCTTATGGATTTGTAGAAGAATAAGGGGATGCTTTAAGTAGACAAATCAAAGAACACACAGAGGGATTTTTATACAGGTTCCGGGCTCCCTTGGGATGATATCCCAATGTTCCATTTTCCTTGTATTGATCCCTGAGACTATTACATGCGGGTGCGTGGCTAGCCTATATGGATTTAACCTAGTCGGACGACTACCTTGTGTCGAGTCAAGGGGACATACAAGTACATATCTAAATGCGAAAGGTTTGGTGGATGTAGAGCTTCCGCATGATTCAGTGGCATGTAATGGCTTGTGCCGAATTGTCCTCTGTAGGGTTCCTAGGATTCGTATATATAGGGGATGGCGTACGTCCTCTGGGGTCTTTCTTCCTGTTCTTAGAGATAAATTCCCTATTTACGAGATATCCAAGTATCCCCTTCCTAGAGTTAAAGATATGCCCTGAGAAAGATGGAAAACCCTAGGGGTGTCTGGATATGTTAGTTACATAATAGTCATCATCACGTATATATATGGGGGTTGTCGTGCAGCCTTTGGACTCCTTTTCGAGTAGGATTATGTTATCCTTAAACTTATGGATAGATTTCCTTGTTAAGGATATCCTCGAAAATGCAGGAAGTTTCCATACATCCAGGGACTCATTTCTCGGATACAAACGTATGCTATGAGAATCTAGGAAACCCTATGGGATCCGTATACATATAGGATAGTTGTATATGGTAGTTATATACTACTCATCGTCAATGCTTATTTGTGTGTCTTTTCGCTTATTTTTGCGAGTAGACACCAACGTTCTGGAGGAGCAGAAAGGACTTCAAGAACAAGACTTCGTTGAAGACCCTACTAAGTATTGTGAAAGCAAGTTTTGTTCTTGACCATATTGATCCTAGTTTTTAAATGTTTTATTTATAAACATGTATCCTAATAATATTGCCAAGAAACCGAAAGTTAGGCTTTACCCTAGCTTTCATTTCTCATTCTTGTCACCATGGTTATGGTTATGGTTTGGCTATGAAATGGTAAGTCATGTTTAACCTTGTTTTGGCATAGTGATAATGATAATGGATCAATTGAAGTGAGAATGATAGTA
Source organism: Phragmites australis (assembly GCF_958298935.1). Lineage (NCBI taxonomy): Eukaryota > Viridiplantae > Streptophyta > Magnoliopsida > Poales > Poaceae > Phragmites > Phragmites australis. Next base: position 13,964,983 of record NC_084941.1, on the reverse strand, counting down.
TGCAACTATAATAAAAGAAGATGATCTAATTTTATATCAATATAGAATTAGGATTCGAGTAAGTGGTTTGGATGAGACCAATACATGTTGTACAGTTGGGTATGGTAGTCTTGCTCAAATCTATTGTCAATCTTGGTGGTGTAAACGATGGTTGAGATGTTGAAAGATTGGTTAAGTCAAGACAGTTGGAATCTTATGGTTAGATGTATTTGTTGTTTTTAATTTAATTAATTACTCGCTTTCAATTCTTTACAAGTAAACATTATTTATACAATAGAGCCATAATGCTATATTATTGTTCAAGCGTTCATATGCATATTATTTCCTCATAACTTGTTAAGTACAGCAAGTGATTACTCTTGCTATCACTAAACAAACTTTGATGGAGAAAACGTTGGAGGGTTCATGGAAGATGGATCATTCTAAGGTTTTTTCTACGTCGATTTACCTATGGAGTCATCGTGTAGTATAAAGTCAATATAGTTCCGTTGCAGTTTTATTTAGATCGAAAGCCACTTTTCCAAAACATTCAATACGATTAAGTTGGATATTATAATAATTATTATATATGACGTCACTATATTTGGGAATTGATTTTTGGTCTCAGCACATATATGAGATTGCTTATTTTTTTGGACCAGTCTGGACATGAATATATATACACACAACTAATATGTAAGCATAGCACACAACTTCGATGGCCTGAAAATGGGCTACCCAATTTTGTGATGGTTCAGCATGTTCCAACTTCCAACATTTACGTAGACACTTTTTTTAGACGATCTACATATACACTTGATTAAGCAGAAATGATGTCAAAAGAATAAAATCGAGCTATCTAGTTATATAGATAGATGCAGGTTTTATCTGGAACATTATTACGTGGAACTTAATGTTTGATGTGAAAGAGATAGCTGTAGGCTTTGCTAGGTCCGCTTTAGGCACCTAATTGTTTAGTTCTCTGACTTCATAATTTGGGGTGTGTGTCAGGATATGCTTCCTCATCATCACATGCACTTTTCAGTTGTGAATGCCGGCTTGGTGGTTGCGTTGAGGCTGCACAGTTCGTGCCACGTTTCGGCACCACATGAGTCCATTAATTTCTACGCAACAGTTGGCTTTTGTGTTGAAACACATAGCGATATATCTTGAATTGAAAGGTTTCTACTTCTGTTTCAAAGTTAAAACATCCCGGTTAAAATTTTGATTACCTTGTGTTGAAGCGATAGTTTAGTTGTTAGCTTGAAAGTTGAATATTTTGCCAGGTTGAAAGTATGGCAGCTCAACATCAAAAGCTACGTAAAAATAGACAAAGAAAACACGAAATTAGTGATGGGTCGTAATATTACTCGTCACTTAGGTTAAAAGTGACAGGTCGTAGTAGTGACCCATCATTGATGACTCGTTATTAGTGAAGGATCATCTTAAGCCATTCATAAGTGACGGGTCAAGTTGTGACCCGTCACTTATGGCTCTTCATCAGTAATAGATCATCATAGACTAGTTATAAATGACAGGTCAAGTTATGATCCATCACGAATGACTAACTCATCAATAACGGCACATCCAAAAGAGTCATTAGTGACGGGTCAAATTTTGACCCATCACTAATGATAAGTTTTGACCCATAAAAACAGACAAATGAATCTTAATTAGTCAATCATTAGATGTATTAGTCAATCAGTTTGATAAAATTTTAGATATATTAGCCTATCAACTCTTCAGTTTTTACATAGTTGTGACATGTCTAATATATCCTTGATAATGTATCAATTATAAATCTAACTAGTAGTAATTAATAATAACTTATACAATAGTAAAATTTGCATTAATTTGCAAACCATAAAATGTTTAGTAAAATGGTAAAAGTAAATATCATTTTTCTAAAGCAATTTGATTTATAGTAGTGTATTTGCAAAAAAAAAATTATTTTTATTTTATTTTTCTCTTATTTTTTATCCCCTAATGAACACTAGAATAGGAACCATCGTATATTTCTACTCAAGTTTGATATAAGGGATGACAGCTATAGACACAAATACGTATTCCAAAAATATTGCAGAAACTTTTAGTACGAGAACTTAATCTTTCGAGCCGTTTTTGGCCACAAAAAATTCACTGAACCTGACATCAAGAGGAAACCGATGTCACTTTTTCTATAGATGTCCTTAGAATAAAAAACGTAGAAATCGGAGTCCGTATGCAAAAGTTATGCTCATTTAACCGAAGATACTCTGGATCAACTTGTTTGTGTGTCTATTGTACAAAGCTCAAAAGTGGCGGGTCATAACTGTGACCCGTCACTTATAACAAGTCAAAAGTGATGGGTTATAGTTATGACCCGCCACTTATGAACTTCGGCAAAAAGGTTAAAAAGATAAAATATCCTGCTCCCTTTAGAACGCAAGCGAGGGTGAAGTGGTAAGGCGGAGATGCGCGCGAGGGGAGATCGTGATTTCCATTCCCACAGTATCCACATTATGAAAATAGCTTGAAAAATAGCAACTGACACATGGTGAGTGGTGATGGCCCTGAGTCTGGTTGGCTCGAGTGAAAAATATTGTTTTTGACTTTTTTCGTATCCAAAAAGCGCAAAAACCGTTCATCAGTTATAAGTGATGGGTCCTAACTGTGACCTGTCACTTATAACTTGTAATAAATGATGGGTTAAAGTTATGACCCATCACTTTTGAAGGTTATAAGTGATGGTGATGAGGACATCACTCCCTCGGATACATACAATGATCCTCCATTGAACTTTCAAGGTCCAATCACAAGAGCTCGCGCACGACAATTAAATTTAGAGGTGAGCTCGTTCCTAAGCAACTCTTTATATAATTTTGAGAATAGATTACTACCTAATGATTATGTGTTGTTTAGGAATCATGGAGAGGACAAGGAAACACATAGAGGAAGGCTTGGAGGCGTGGAGGAGCAGCTAGGACGTCCAACAACAGCAGGAGGTCCAGTCCAACTCGAGTCCGAATCAGCCTCGGCCTCCAGGACCAGCGAGCAATAAAACGGACGCCCAGGACGCATCCGGACTCCGTTTTCGACGATTCACATATGGTTGGAAAGATAATTTCATAAGGAAACCAATGGCGTTGGTTTGAGGTCCAAATTCCTTCCGAGTCAACGGGAAACGTCGAAACAAGTCAGCGTTCAGAATCTGTCCCGGTGCTGCGTCACCGTTTTTGGTCCGTTGGGCCATGTATCGTGTTGGAGTCCATTAGGGACGCGTCTAGGGGTCCTTGGCCGACCCTAATCCTTTATATACAGTAGCCGCCGCCCTAATTAGGGTTGGGTTTTGCTTAGATTATTCTGTCAAGAACAGTTTCGCCGTTTCGTCGGTTTGTGAGACCCCAACTCGTGAGATTAATCATTCATCTGCAATTTGGTTGCATTCTTCCTTGTTCTTGCTTGTGTTCTTCGATTCGCAGGCAAGGATTTTAGCCTTCTTGGTGAGGTCAACCGTGCAACGCCGGTTGATAACCAGAGGAGACGTGGTGCTGCGATTGCGGGGTTTCGGATCGTGTTATTCGGAAGCCGGATCGACTTGTGTCTCGTTTCCACCAAATCGAGAGTTACCAGAACCTTTCGGAAGATCGGGAACCCTTGTTCATATTAAGTGGTATCAGAGCTTCAGGTATACCGTCAGGTTCATATCTACCCTTAGTTTCGAGTGTTTTTCGCCTTCGTTCCATAGTCTACTGCCATATCATTTTTTTTTTCCTGTCCTACAACCCTTCCGCGCCTTTAGCTTTTGCATATTTCAGTTTCAGAGTTCGTCGTGTTGAGTTTGTGTCCTGGTCAAGGTCTTGTTGCTGGTTAGGTCGTGTTAGAGTCCAGTTCGTGTGTTTTCCCCCACCGTTTCCATCAAACCCTAGCCTCCGTCGCATATTTTCCCCACTTTCTTCCCGTTTTGTCCTCTAATTCGGAGTCGTTTCTCAAATCGGGCATAACTTTCGCATACGAACTCCGTTTTCAGAAAAGTCATAGAGTTTTTCGCATCGAAACAGCGTTTCGGATCCGTTCGTCCCCCGCTTCGCCGGGTTCGGCGAAATCAGAATTCCCAAATTCGCCTCCGAAGTTTGAGTTTTCAATTTCCAAATATTTTTCTCATTTTACGGCTGAACTTCAGAAAATTCTACAGGCCACGTCTTTCACTTGTTTAAGCTCAAATTTTCTGTGGTTCCCTCTTGTGTGCTCCTAAGTGAAAAAAAAATATCAAAAAAATAAGAAGAAAAAGTCGAATTTTCCCAAAAAAACAACGACAGCCCAAAAAAATAGAAAAAAGAGAGGGGCAAAAGAGGAACAATATCTAGAGGAGCACATAGAGAAGGGCAAAGTGAGCTGTGTTAGCGTGTGCTGTTTAGTTCTTTGTTTCTGTTGCTCTTGCTATCCATCATACTTGTTTCTCCACCTTGTTTAACACACATACTTGGTACTTGCAACACTTTAGGCCAGCAACGAGAACAAGTACTTGGGACTATAATTCAGCATTACTATCTGTTTCTGATTTGTGTTCCACATATACATATTTGTTCTCTTTGTGAGCCTTCCAAGCCCCACAGATTCTTCTGAACAGCATTGTTTTGCATCCCTGCAATCGCTCGCACGCCTTCCAGGTATCCTTTGCTTTGCTGGTAAGAACCCGGGTAAGAGCTTGGTAAGGTGTCTACCTTTGCTGATCTTGATTGAGAGGCACCACTCCACCTTTGTAGTACGATTATTAGGGATAACCTTCACTGTTTGTTGTTGTGTTTGTTTCCACAATGTCAGTTGAAGGAGATAAAACGCCAAAGGACTTCAAGGAGTGTGTCAGCCAAGAGTAGCTACAAGCTGTTGTAGACAATGCTCAGAAGGAGATGAGGGAGACAGTCATCAAGGCTGTCACTGAAGCGATAATTGAGATGAAACTCGCAAACGCGGTTGAGCGGGTGGACAAACGGTTATCCGAGCTCACCGACAGGGTAAATGCTTTGGAAAACCGTCCTGTGCACAACGAAGATGTGAATGGAAGCAACACCGGTGATGAGTTGTATGATGACGATGTTAATGTTGATCCAGCGGCGACATTGCAAAACAGATTACGGCGTCGTCTTCGCACTAACACCACAGGTATGGGTGGCGTTCCACATCACCACCACCATCGAGGTATGTATAATCGAGCTCCTGAAGATCCTTATGCTAAGATTAAATTTACTATACCTTCTTTTTCGGGACATTATGATGCTGAGGGATATCTTGATTGGGAGATGACAGTAGAGCAAAAATTTAGTGCCCATCAAGTACCTGAACAACATAGAGTTAGACAAGCCACTAGTGAGTTTAAAGATTTTGCTATTATTTGGTGGACTGGTTTAGCTGCAGATGGTGCCACACCTCGTACATGGGAAGAGCTTAAGGTTGCTATGCGTGATAGATTTGTTCCCCCATCTTATCATAGAGACTTGCGTAAGAAATTGATGCGCTTAGAACAGGGAGATAAATCTGTGCAGGATTATTATGGTGAGCTTCAAAAGGGCTTGATGCGCTGTGGCATAGTAGAGGGAAACGAAGATTCTATTTGTCAATTTTATTCGGGTTTGAGACGTGAAATCCAGGATATTATTGATTATAAAGAATTTAACAATGTCAACCAGTTGTTTCAGTTTGCTATGCTTGCAGAGAAGGAGTTGCAGGGGCGTGAGCAGCAGGGCAAGTACAAGGCCAGCACCACATACACGCCGCACACAGGACCATCCTTTGGGCTATCCAAACCATCCACTTACAGGGCTCCCTCACCAGCGAGCAAGCAACAAGCAGTTACGGCACCAAATCCGGTCACTACACGACCTTCAAGCTCAGGTAAAAATTCTGTTTTGCAGGGACCTTCCAAGAGTGCTTCCTCTGTTGCATCAACGAGACGCACCTCTGGCATTCAATGCCGTCGCTGCCATGGATTCGGTCATGTGCAGAAGGATTGCCCAAGTCAGCGGGCATACATTGCAACTGAAGATGGGTACATCAGCGCCTCTGACATTGAAGAAGAAGAAGAACCAGTTGTTGAGGAGAGCAACGAAATCTTGGGCAGTGATGACACAGCGACCTATAGGAGCATCATTGTGCAGCGGGCGCTCAGCACAAAGGTACAACAACCAGAGAAGCTGCAACGCCATAACTTGTTCCAGATTTTCTTCATCATCCAAAATCGGCGAGCACGTGTCATCATCGATGGAGGTAGTTGTAATAATTTGGTGAGTTCAGATTTGGTCAAGAAGCTTGGCTTGACCACACGCCAACACCCCCATCCATATAATCTTCAGTGGTTTAATGATGCTGGAAAAGCTAAGGTAACACAAACTTGCAGAGTTTCTTTTTCCATTGGTTCCTATGCTGATTATGTTGACTGTGATGTGGTACCTATGGAAGCTTGCTCACTTTTATTGGGTCGACCTTGGGAATTTGATAATGATGCTATACACCATGGTAGAAGTAATACATATACTTTTATGCATAAAGGAAAGAAAATTACTTTGGTTCCTATGACCCCTGCTGAAATTGTACAAGCTGATAAAGAACGAGCTGCTAATTTGCGTGATACTAAATCTGAAAATCAGCAAGTTGTTAATTCTCTTTACCCACCTAAAAAGGATAAGTCTACACCTAGTTCTAAGGTAGAGGGCATAAAATTGAAGGGTGGTGTTATGCTTGCACTAAAAAGTGACCTTGCTGAAATTTCTAAAAATGATAATGCATATAAACTTGAGTTGCCACCCGAGTTCGGGGTTAGTCCTTCTTTTAACATTGCAGATTTGAAACCTTACTTGGGAGCCGATGATGAGCTTGAGTCGAGGACGACTCCAATTCAAGAGGGGGAGGATGATGAGGACATCACTCCCTCGGATACATACAATGATCCTCCATTGAACTTTCAAGGTCCAATCACAAGAGCTCGCGCACGACAATTAAATTTAGAGGTGAGCTCGTTCCTAAGCAACTCTTTATATAATTTTGAGAATAGATTACTACCTAATGATTATGTGTTGTTTAGGAATCATGGAGAGGACAAGGAAACACATAGAGGAAGGCTTGGAGGCGTGGAGGAGCAGCTAGGACGTCCAACAACAGCAGGAGGTCCAGTCCAACTCGAGTCCGAATCAGCCTCGGCCTCCAGGACCAGCGAGCAATAAAACGGACGCCCAGGACGCATCCGGACTCCGTTTTCGACGATTCACATATGGTTGGAAAGATAATTTCATAAGGAAACCAATGGCGTTGGTTTGAGGTCCAAATTCCTTCCGAGTCAACGGGAAACGTCGAAACAAGTCAGCGTCCAGAATCTGTCCCGGTGCTGCGTCACCGTTTTTGGTCCGTTGGGCCATGTATCGTGTTGGAGTCCATTAGGGACGCGTCTAGGGGTCCTTGGCCGACCCTAATCCTTTATATACAGTAGCCACCGCCCTAATTAGGGTTGGGTTTTGCTTAGATTATTCTGTCAAGAACAGTTTCGCTGTTTCGTCGGTTTGTGAGACCCCAACTCGTGAGATTAATCATTCATCTGCAATTTGGTTGCATTCTTCCTTGTTCTTGCTTGTGTTCTTCGATTCGCAGGCAAGGATTTTAGCCTTCTTGGTGAGGTCAACCGTGCAACGCCGGTTGATAACCAGAGGAGACGTGGTGCTGCGATTGCGGGGTTTCGGATCGTGTTGTTCGGAAGCCGGATCGACTTGTGTCTCGTTTCCACCAAATCGAGAGTTACCAGAACCTTTCGGAAGATCGGGAACCCTTGTTCATATTAGATGGGTTAAGTTTTGATCTGTCACCAATGATCTTATTGGTGACAAGTCCTTACCCATCATTTATGACTGGTCATCAGTGACGTGTTCAGGGTGATGGATGCAGAATCCGTCACTAATGGCAATTATGACGCGTCACTTTTGAGTTTTTTTTCACGTAGTGGGTGAATGAAATTAAAATAGATTGAAAGTATGACATTTCAACATCAAAGCTTCAGATTATATGGACCAACATGGACGATAGGTAGGTTACATTAATTGGTATTTCCGGGATAGGACTAGGGATGAGTGTGAGAGAAAAATAGGGCATATCTCGTTATGAAAGTTTTTCATTTGCTAAGCGAAAATTAGATATACCCACACATGTAACCGTACATGGGCTAATTTGAAGACACAAACTCACATAGATCAACTTTACATGTTGTTTTTCATTATTCTTATCTCAGTAAGGATTTAGAGCTCTTTTGATGCTCCATTCACTGCATTATATATTTTATTTCATTTACAAGAGATATAGTGTAGCACAACATCATCTTAGTTGATTTGGGAGCATAATTCGGTTTTGTAAGACCTATAAACCATCGCATTATACCACTTTATGATGACCCATTATCTTTGAATAAGCTGATTCAAATAAGCAATATTGGTTTATCCTCTATTGATTTTATTCAATTGACCCTTTGTCAATTAGTACTCATACAGTAGATACCACTATAGTCATAAGCAATAGAGGTTGATTGTTGACATAATCTCCCATATCTATAGAAATGTCTAGTTATTAACATGATCTTTCGTCATTTCCCAAGACAAGAGATACTTGGTTGTTCTGCAGTCCGAGCCTTATATAATGCACGCGCTAAAGCACTCTGACATTCATCCATATATAGGATGAATTTGTGAACTCTTTCACCTAATAAGCTAATCTTACCATTCGGATTTTGTATAATCATCTTTAAATCACATAATTTAATGTTAGCAGATCATAGTTCCATATGCGTCCTCATAAATCACAGATCCCAAATCTGCAAGCATCTCCATAGACCCTTCAAATATTATTAGTCCTTTTGCATAAATGGGTATGCATGAATCCCATAATATCCATTCTATGCATAATAACTGCTTTGTTATCTGGCAAACTCTCAGCATACCACATGTATGAGTATTAGCTGAAATGGGTTCAACTTATCTAGTGCCTTGGCATCTGCTCATAGCCATTGCTCATGGTACTCAAGTGATTGAAGAAACTTTCATTTTTGAAAGTATCATGACATTCCAATTATGGGATAATCATCCCCCAAACGCCGAGATTACATCTTCAATAAAAAGCATATCAAAATCTAATATCATAGAAATCCACGATGTTACACTGTGGTGGTGGTTTTAGTTGGAAATATACCACACACACTAGACATATGGAGTATATCTATGCGGTGTACTGGACTTTATAGGCATTGACATGCATAATCATTCCAACAATAAGTTGGTTATTCCCTAATCAACATTAGGTGAGTACGCTAATTTTAAACTTTCTATTAGAACCACATCAATACTCTCTTCTTGTTCATAGAGTCCTCCAATGAATGATGTAATTGCGAGCCATAATCTTATCGAATAAGACGAGTTGGATATGCTGATCCTAATATTAGGTTACAAGTTAATGAGTTGTACCAATTTCTTTCCCAAGGAGTATAATTGCTATTGGACCAAGTCCATTTGATGAGAGCATTTGTATGGCCCCCAACCTCGACTTAACTAGTTATCTTATGTTCCCTATGAATCCTGCTCAAGGAAATCAAGCGACTATAGTGACCCCCCTGGTCATCGATACGAGACAATCTCAATCACTATTCATGGATATTCACTGTTAGGTCATTAGAAAAATATGTAGTCCATTGCGCCCAAGTGCCCTAGATCATACATGAGGGTCTTTTAATTGCAACATACTTACATTTGATCAATAGAAATATATTGTATCATAATTGAAATAACATAAGATCAAAGATTGATCATACGATGCCTAAGATCATTGAAATAGTAAATGTTTGCCTTAGAACATTCAAAGTCACATAGTGACAATGGATATGCTTTTTAGATCTAAGAGTACAACTATTAGTATTCGTTATGGCAAATTAGGATCTATAAAAATCCATACAATCCTTCTGGTCACATTATTTTATTTGGAATAGGATATTGTTCCACACCAACTCATATACTCGGAATGTCCCAATTAACACTTTTATGTTCATAAGCAATTGAATTGCTTATATAGACTGGTCACTACCCACGGTAATGTCTCATCCATGAACCTGAGATTTCCAATAATATTTTTCATCACTCATCATTATATTCAATCTCTTTAAATTTGCCAACTTCCCAAATTCCTCCTCCTATTTACGTCAACCACTCGAGTGCATATATCATAGGTATATGTGGGAATCTACTCGGATCATCTCATAATACTGTAAGACTCGTCCAAATCACACTTGGCTTAATTGATAGTGTCGACTATCTATAAAGATAAGAGCTAGCACACTCTCACCATTTGACCTGTTGAGTGCTAATACTTATCTAAAAACATCCATCATAGCTATTATTCGATTAAAATGAGAGGAATTCCAGCAGCCTGTATATATGCTCAACAAAGCCCAAGATCATAGCATATACCATTTACAACATAGTTTCATCACACGATATAAATAGAGTGCAAAGGTTTAACTTTTATTACATACCTTGTTCACAAGTCCATTTTCTACTTAGTATCAGAGTTTTCATATGCAGCTAAAGATATTAGTAAAACAAAAGGCAAGTGGTGCCACTGCCCATAGAGCACCAACGGGATTAGCTCAGACATTCCTCCTCTATTCCTACCCATTGCTGCCATCAGTAGGATACAAATATCGAAACACAAGTTCGTCGTTACCTACAATAACTTAAGGGCAGCACCCTGAGTACGAAGGTACTCATAAGACTTACACAATATAGGTATATATTATCCCGACTCCAAGGATAATACATTTAGTTGAGTAGCCACAAGTCAATTGATTTAGCGAAAAATCACTTTAATCAACAAAATGACTTGAACAGCTAGCACTAACCGACAATAAACATAATCTCCAAGAAAATATAAACTTACTTATCTCAAATAAACATCAACAGATGTTTCTCCCAAAGCCCACAGACTTTCCATTTTCCCAAACAGAATGAAAGTCTACAATGATGACCAATTGACATTAAGCGTGCTCATGACTGAGAGCACAATAATTCAAATTGATCTTACACCCTACAGGGGAGTACTTATTTACCCACACGATACGAGACCATTCATCTGGTGCAACCTGCTGACTACACAAGGGAATACCCTTGACAACCTTTCCCAAATAAGCCCCAACCGTTTGTAGCATGCGTCTCTCGGTGCAGAGGAAATAAGTCCACTCCTAGAGCAACCTAGATACCTCTATAGGCCCGGTAGCCCACAACACCGTAGGGGTGCAGGCCAAAGGGTCACAACAACATAAGGTATTCAGCTCATGTTTACCATATTCAAATATGTAGTTAGTACAGGAAAGCGTTTAAGCCAAATGACACCACAGACGGTGCTTAAATGATGCAAGCGGTTCATGGAACTCGGGTCTCCTCTCCAAAACTGCCCCTAACATCACTCACTTCTTGTCTCAATTTTACCAACTCACAAGCGATCTATGGCACCCGAGTCTCCTCTCCCGAACTGCCCGTGACATCGCCCACATCTTATCTCAATCTCACCAACTCATCATCACAACTTATCATTCTTTTGAATAGTAATTGAAAACCCTATAGCTTACGAACGACGGTGACTCCCATTGCTCAACTTGTACCGAGGACCTAGGCGAAGCTAAGCAATTACTGCATCACTTTTAAGTTAGACCATGACACATTATACCCAGGCTACAAGGATCAGGATTAACAACTTTATCAAGATAGGTGCTATGCAATAAATAGGATCTATCCAATTCTTGACATCAACTCACTAAAACATGCATATATGACACATAACAATATCTAGCAAATTAAAAAATGATTCACCAAATTATAGGAGAGATATGATAGATGCTTGCCTAGTGCTTCACAATCAAACTTTGTTTCCTGCTCAACCTCAGCTAATCCTCTGTCACTTGTCGCCGCGTCGTTTTCTAAACAATAGAAAAATCACCTCGTAAATGACTATGGATGGAATCCTACGAGGTGTGCTTCATATGCAGTGCAATAGACCGTGACTGCATCACAACAATAAATTATTAAATTGGGTAATGACTAAATGTTTTGCAATTTTTTCTAGATTAATTTAGCTTAAACTAAAACTTAATCCTAAATAGAAAAATTAATTATGCAAAACATGTGGGTGAGTGTTTTTCACAAATAGGGCATAAACTATAATAAAATTTAGAAAATTGTTTCACCAATTTTGGACTTACCAATAATTAATTATGAATTATTAAACTTAAACACATTTTATTAACTATAAAAATTTTAGTACATATTTCATGGCTCCTAGAAATATTAAGAAGTATAGTAGGATATATGAACCTAACAAAATTGGTTTCACTATTTTTGGAGGTATATTTAATTTCCTATGCATTTTTGAAACTCACAGCCGATTTACACATTGAACACAATTTCATTTGCTGATTTTTCTCCTTTAACCGAATTAAATAAGCGTGGGTACTCTTTTACACCTAGGCTCAGCTAGCCTCAGGGATGGCCAGTGGGGCCAGCCGGCTGACTTGGGTCAACATTGCCTTCAGGCCATGCCAGCACCTCGCTCGTACACCGGCCACCACATTGCCGGCGGACGACAGCCTGGCTCTGCTGGTCGAAGGCACCAGGAGCGAGAGCGTGATGCGGGGATCCTATGGGCGTGTTGCGTAGCTTGGTCGAGTGCTTGGCCAGGCCGATCGGATGCAACTCCGCGTGTTCGATTAACTGGTCGAGCACTCGGGCCAGGCTCCGATCATGCAGCTAGAGCGCTCAGGCGAGGCTCGCTAGAAACATACTAGAACCGTTTCTGGTGAGCCAAGCCTGACGGATGTAACGACGATAGGGGCGTACATATGTGTGTTTTTATTTAATTCTTAATTTTATTTGGAGTACAAGAGTGGACTAAAATTTTTAAATATTTTTATGAGTAAACTAGAGCCGACTAATAACTCATTTTAATAGGTTTGATAAAAAAGCCTAAGCCAATATTTAATTAAAATTCTTCAAAAAAGCCTACTTTTATAACTTCTAGTAATTTTTTGTGTCTCAAATAAATTCTCAAAAATCAGAGAAAATTCACTAATATTCTTACCATATGATGTACTAATTTATAAAAAATATATCCATTTATTTGGTTATTTGGTGAAAAAAGTGAGTTTCTTTGCAATGCTCCATTTATATGCATTTTACCATTTTATGGTATATTTTCTTTTTAATTCAGTTTGAATTAAAACAAATTAAAACATGCACAAATTCATCCAAATGGTGCACAATTAATTTGTGCATGTTTTAATTTCTTTGAATCTCATGCAACATATACTCATGTGGGCAACAAAACACAATCTCTTCTCTGCTAGGCTGAGCACATGTAGCTAACCAAAAAGACTCTATTGCATCTCCACAGCCTGGCTAAACTCAGCCTGGCCCACTAGAAACAGGCCTTATGAGGCAAACATGGCCGACGGCAACAACCGGAAGGTGGTCTGTAGCGGCATACGGTGCCTCGGTCTAGCATGCTGTCGGTGAACGGTGGCTCAATAGGCCCGGCCGAGGGCACCTAAGGCATGTACGTGAGCATGAGAACTTGACGGCGTGCCTCTTGGACAATGGGCTCAACCGGAAGATAGCCGGCGGTGAGCACAGGACAACGACGTCGCTAGGCTCCTGTGAAGAGCTGCGTTGGCGTCGGGCTAAAGGCAAACCAACACGCGCAAAAGGAAGAGACATGCATGGGGAAGCTAACTGTGCATTAGGTTGACTGAGGAAAGTGGTGGCACGGTGTCACGTCGCTGAGTGGTGGAAAAGAGTCACCAGAGTTGTGGAAGAAGAGGCCGGCACACTCGATTCGGTGGGGATTTGAGGGGGAGCCACTGGGATTCACCTTAGGACTCTTTACGCGACCTCCCTCCAGGGTTCTCGCGGCTCGGGTTTGAGGGATTTGCCTCAATGGTGTGGGTTTTGGCTGACGACGTGTGCTTCTTGGCATGTTGTGCTCTGCTTTGTGTTCAATCGAGTGGGAAGGAGAAGAGAGAGTGATGAGAGAGAGAGAGAGAGAGAGAGAGAGAGAGAGAGGGAGAGAGAGAGAGGAGAGAGATCATGAGGAGAGGGATAAGGCTGGGCTCGCTAGATCAAAGAAGGCACACTAACGTTGTGGCTCAGTGTCCAAACTCCTTTGTCAAGAACGGCAGGAGACAGAGAGGCTGAGAGAGGGAGCTCAGTGGAGGGGATGACGAGTGGGCCTGGAGTGAAGAGTGACTGACAAGTGAAATATATCTTCTCTTCTATGTTCGAAAAGCAGACCTTCCCAAGTTCCAAAAATTCTAGGATAATTTTTGTGGGATACTATAATTCACATGAAACCTATTTTAAGTGGTTTGACACAAAATGCCAGAGCCAAAATTAAATGAAAATTCTTCAAATATGCTATCTATCCTAAATTGTTCCAATTATTAAGGTCTCAATTTAAATCCCAAAAATTTAGAAAAAATCACTAATATTCTTCATAGGCCATGGCCTAATTTCAAAAATTATTTAAAATGCTATGTTTCACAGCTAAATTGTGAGTTCCTTCACAATGCATCACTTGTTATTAAACTTAACAATTTGTGTTTAATTTTAATTGGATGCAAAAATTGCTCAAACAATTAAAACTGATGCTAATTATGCTCATGAATGCTTAATGACTCATTTTAAGAATTTGGGATGTCACAAATACGTACTCAACAGTACTTGTTGTTTGTGTGAATCATATAGTGTCGATGTGGGAAATTTCCATTATGTGGTTCTAGAAACAAGGTGTTAATCTAGGAATCCGAAATCCATTTGCCTTTCTTTAGCCATATAGCACTAAGATCATATAGATCCACTTTTCTGAGTTTCAACAAGGATATATAGAGTGTTCCATCTAAATCATATTTAATGGCAATTTTTCCCAAGGTATTTTTGGCATATCAATGTATTCCATGGATTTAACTAGCAAAAGATATTTGCTATTGACAAATTATGCTATAAGCATATGGGAATCATAATTGTATCTAAATTAGTAAGAAATAATTTCCTAAGGAATAGATTAATTTCTTACCAATTTCTAGAAATTTACTTGTGTGCAGAAAAGAATTGCCTAAAATAAATGATCTTGTATGAATAAACACATAAACATGAATATATAAAGCATGCTAGCGATATATTAAAATCCCTAACTTTAATCTAGTAATTTAATGAATTACACTAAATGTAAAATATAGTATCTTTAAGGTCTAATTTAAACCATACAATGATGAGAGGCATGTGTTGATGCCATGACCTTGACATTATCTAATGACTTGTATTGACAATCTCCTAGGTTCAAAACTAAACCGTAGAATATCTTCCACATGTCTATTATCTGGCTTCTAGCAGAACAATGTACATGTAGGAGTTCCAAACAATTCTTCCACTAACCTCCTAAGGGTTAAAGATGTATTATCCCTAAGATTCATGGTCATATACCCTCATACTATGAATATTTCTTCTAGATTTGTACATAACAAGATGTTGAATATCTCATGTAGATCATAAGGTGTCTCCATCCCCAAGAATCTGTATCGGAGATCATTACGATGGTTCATTGCGTATTTCTTTGTCAATGCTTTCTCCTGAGGGAGTAATTGATGTAGGGATGTAGGGTATGAGTCAATCGCTTGCCACCATGTGTGTTTCAATATTGCTTTCCCAGATATGAAGTTGCTAACCTTGGGTGGATCAAAGTCAAGTATTGTATAAGCCTCAACTTGTTTTGGTCATGTTGCTTACATAGAGATGTTGAAACTGTAGTTAAATATAGTAACATTTGACATAGAGGTGTCCTAGAGTCATATCTAGGTAAGACAGTCATATCATAGTGGGAAATTAGCCTTATGAATTTCTACTATTTAAATACTTATAGAAAATAAATTCTATACTTGAAACATAGTAGAAAACAATTTCTGTGATTGAAAACATACTTATAGAACTTAAATCATGTTTAACATGAATCTCTACTATTTGAATACCCATGGAACATAAATTCAATACTTAAAACATACTAGACAATAACTTTCAAAAATAAAAACATACTTCAAGAATTAAATCATGTTTATTCATGTGAATTACAATATGCTTAATGCCTTAAAACATTAGACTACTAATTCTAGTGTTTTATTTGTAATATTATGTCCAAAAGGACCTATTTTTCAACTTCCAAGGACTTATGCATAAATTCCATGAAAAATCGAGACTTTATGAAGATGATTTTGAATTATATTTTCCACATGGTAGCCCAATTTATGCCGAGTCTAAGGATAGCGATAGTGATGGTGAGTTTCAAATTTTGATTGGATTCTACATATTCTTTGAGAATATGTCATTTTAAGTTTTTTTCAATAGCATGTGACTTTCTTGAAAATCTTGTTTTGCCTCAAAGGTGTTGGTGATGGGGTTACTGTTGTTGATGGAGTTGGAGCTAGTGGTAGTGGAGCCTGTGGTGATGCACGTTGTGCTAGTGGTAGTGGAGCATGTGGTGATGGAGGTGGAGCTGACGGTAGTGGATCCGGTGGAGGTAAAGCTAGTATTACAAATGACATAACTCAACTGCACATGTAGTATTTAAATTCACATGTAGGTAGTGCTAATCGTTATATTTGACCTTGTAGGTGCTAGAGATGAGCAACTAGACCCTCTCCATCCAAGATCAACAAGGCAGAAAAAACTGTCTCTCAAGGGCCTCTACTTCCTTGACAAGGTTAGATAAACCTCTTGCCCTCATATCTCAATATTGAATTGCAATTTAATGACAAGATTCTGAGCATATGTCAACATTTGTAGTGATCTGAGCCTCCATGGATTATGAATTGATTTAGTCACTAGATTTTGAGCATGTGTCCCTATTTTGGTTCATGTGCTTGCGATATTTTGGGACTATGGCCTGATTTCTATGTTAGTGTAACTTCGTTCGAACTTGTAATATTTGGGACTATAGACTGATGCCTATGTTTGTAATATTTTCTTCCAAACAAGTAATATAAGGGAATGTGGACCTTTGTATGTGGAAGGATATGAACCTATATGGTGTTTGGTGAACCTGGCAATGGGACATATCGAATTTGTGCTATGAAAGTGTGATACTCTCTCATTTCTACATTATTATGTAGCTTTTTTTGTTAAATGGTTTGGAGACAATCAATGTTATTTTCTATAGAAATTGAGCTGTTTTTTCTGAAGTTTGACCGAATTTTTTGTCTGCCACCAATAGAATTGCGATAAATCTGAAAATCTTGTTTAATGGTGACCCCTAATAAATTTCATCTACTGGTAAATAAAACCCTAGCCTTGTGTAGTGGTGCGTAGCCTGACCATGTAAAGGTGAGGTGCGGCCTAGGTGGCGTGATTGTTGGCTCACCAAGGCAAGTGGCGGCCGACCTAGGAGGCAGCATGGTCGGTGTCGTCAATGCTAGCTCGTCATCATCGGAGGCCCTAAACTTTAATTAAAAACAAAAAATAGTACTTGGTAACATACCAATTTAGCAAGCACTCTCGTGCTATTATTGTGTTGTAATAATTATGTTACCGTGCACTAAATCAAACAAGAAATTTAAAGCAACAACACACAGAAGTCACAACATATAGTCGGGTAATGCTCCATTTTATTGATCATTGTGTGTACTACTTTGGACGAACAATATGAGACTAAACATTCTACCACTAATAAACCTAAAAGCCCATGCCCCATGGGATTAGTTTAGGTTAAGTATCCATATGTGTAGTCCATTAGTTTAGGAGAAATATTGTATTCATGGGAGTTCCGTTGCATATTAGCCAAACTAGAGTCATCTTAAATTAACCATAGTTAGGATATGTAACCCATCAGGATACTTTAGCGTGCCTGCGAATTTTAAGATAATAACTTAGCTACATCCATTATGGTTATGGACATCTCTATTTATTAGTGTAATTTCATTTACTAGTCCATTTATATAAATACTAGCAACTGCACATGTGGTATCAATTCTGGAAATAGCAATCTGAAAAAGTAAGAATATATCATAACAAAAGAGAGATTTGCATACATGAAATTCACAATATGATGTTGTAATTTTAGAAGGAAGGTGAATGGCAAGTACCTAGACAGGAGGGTGGAGGGGGGAGTTAGCCATCCGTAGCAACACTATGAGAAGGAACAAGATGGTGACCGATTTGTGATGGGATGAAAATAATTCTTGCATAGTACCTTGATGTAAAGATAGCTCGATCGAGGCAACCTCCATGGTAGACGACGGTGATGGCTATGTGCGGGTAGCGATGCACCCTCTCCAGAAAGCTGGCATTGTAGGCAAAGTGCGAGAGGCACATCTAGAGAAATCTTGCGGTGAATGTATGGAAGGCAAATATTGAACATCTAGGTATGAAAGGCAAATAATGGGAGATTGAATGTATTTTTGAAAAGTATGGAAGGAAAATAATGAGAGATTAAATGTATTTTTGGAAGGAGGAACGGGATCCAATTTTGCACAGTGACCGTTTGATCAACTCGGTGCATAATGGAGATTGATCGGATCTGCCACAACTCATGCATTTTATAGAAGTATAGATGAACAATTAATTGGTGGGAGAGTCACTGTACTACTCCATAAAACAAAAAAATAGAGGTGTTAGACTTGGTACTTAAGTTTTAGTGGCTTAGAAGATTATATCGGTTAGATAAAGTAGAGGTGTTACAGTTGTAAGAAATAGAATCTTATATTCAACAAAGTTATTCAAGTTGTGTAGCAAATAAAACTAGTATGTTTCTAATAATAATCATCAAACTTGTATAGCGAGCACTACTATAGAAAAGGTCATCACTACCAATTTTTGAATTAGTAGTGAATAAAACGGCAGTGTGATAATCTATGATTATCACTGCGGTTTTAGAACCAGCAATGATTGTACATATCAGTGCCGGTTCGTAACATGAACCAGCAATGATATAATCTATCACTACCGGTTCTTGATCTTATTCCACTCGATTTGTATATTAATAGAGGTTAATAGAGGTTACACTAATTACAACAAAATTTTGCACCATGTAGATGACAGTGCAAAAACATTGACACGCGCATTGACTAAACCTAAGCTAGCTAATTAGTCGTGTTTGAGATGAAACTTGACCCACGAACGGAAGTTCTCGGCCTCATCAACATTGTCGTCATCGTCATCGTTGTCATCAGCATCGCCATTACCATCGTTGCCATCCTCCTCATCATCGTCATCATCGTCATCACCGGTGTTGTCCTCGGAATTGACGTCGGTGTCAGTGTCATCTTCCTCCTCCTCCTCCTCCAAGCTCGTCCGGGCTTTCTTGGCCCTCGGCTACTCATCGATGAAGAGATCCCACACCTCATCAGTGAAATGCCAGAGTCTAAGGAGGTCGGGGGAGCCTCGTCCGATGACCCGCCCATAGCGGGGCCTCCGCCATAGATGAGGTTGCAGGTGTGGGAGGCGCCCTTCGAGGTAGTGGTGGAGGCGGCAGCGGATCCATGGATCATGCGGAGGTGGAGGCAGTTGGCAGTGGGCATGTGTGTGTGTGTGTTAGAGAGAGAGAGAGAGAGAGAGAGAGAGAGAGAGCGAGCAAGAGTGAGCAATGACATTTAAAGTTGCTAGGCAGCCGAGCAGTCGCACGTATGAAGACGTACGGATTTTTAAGTATCACTGCCGGTTCGTAAACGCAACCGGCAGTGATAGACATTATCAATGACGGTTATAAAAGGCACATCTTTTGATGAGCTAATATCATTGCCGGTTAGTACAAAGAACAAGCAGTGATGTATCACTACCGATTTGTGTTACTAACCAGTATAATTAATCAGGATCACTATCGGTTCTTTCTAGCTCGGCTTGTTATGTGTGGCTAAGCTTGCGATTAATTGTCAGTTACTTTTGAACAGGCAGTGAAGGGAGAGAAGGGTGTGTATGACCCATTCTGTGGTAGTGGAAACAACTATACTTTCAAATATAATCATGCAGCTGCATGGGCTATATAATAGGCCACTTAAAAAAGTTCTAAATGGTGCAATCGTAATGAACTATATATAGCCTTTTCTATACGTCCAGATGTATATACTCCTCCTCTAATGGGTGTTCAGAAAATAGTATATACTTCACTTATAAAGAAGTATATATATCTCAAAAAGTAGTACATACATCTCAGAAAGTAGTATATACTTCAGTTATAATAAGATCAACTACAAATCCAGCAGGGAGTATGTACTCCTAGGAGTACAGAATATATATGTATATATATTACTTTTTGAGATGTATATACTACTTTCCAAACACCTATTAGCGGAATATGTACACCCGGAAGTATAGAAAAGGCTATATATATAGTTCATTACGAATGCACCATTTAGAACTTTTTTAAGTGGACAAATATATAGCCCATGCAGCTGCATGACTATATTTGAAAGTAAACTTTTTTCCACTACCATAGAAGGGGTCATCCGTGCTCCTCTCCCCCTTCACTGCCAGTTCAAAAATAACCGGCAGTGAATCTCAAGCTTCAACTGCACACAACAAGCCGAGCCAACAAGAACCGACAATGATCCTGATCCCCCTTCCAAAAAATCGTAAAATCTCTATAATTGATAACTCCTGAGTACATGAAAATTAAATCTCAAGAAACCCATTGGAGCATAACTAAATAGTTGAGCAAAAATGCAAGGACAATAAACAAATGACACATTTGATTACCTGTATAATGGGGAAGGAAGCTACTGGGGAGATTTGGGTAGATCCACGGGAGAGAAGGTGTGGTTTTTTCCCGTGCTCACTGAATCCGACGAAGTGGGCAAAATCAATAAACCCACTGGAATATAAATAAATAATTCAATTTGGCAAAAATACAAGAATAATAACCAAAAGACACATCTGATCATATGATTACCTGTATCTAATGGGCATTGATTGGATGGATCTGTCGGGGGAGATTTAGGTAGATCTATGGGTGAGGTGGCGTTGTTCTTCTCTCGTGCTCACCGGATATAGCGCCATACTCGCTAGATCCGAGAGGGGATAGGGGACGTGAGAGAATGAGAGCGTACAAATGACCTCTAGAGAAATATGCCATGCTAGGTTGAGTCATATGGTACTCATTTTTAAACTCCATGACACGTAAATCATGGAGCCAACAGTTTTAGTGATAGATTTTCTGGATGCGGAAAATCCCTCTTCAATGACCGAAAAATAGTTATTATAAAACCGGAAAATCCCTATTTCTTGATTGGAAAACAAAGGATTGTTTTTTCTAGTTACGGGAGTATCTCTCTGGTTACAATAGTGGGGCGTACGCCTGGCTTTTTCTGGTTACAAGAGTAAATTATTGCCTTTTCTTGTTGCGGCATGATTTTTCTGGCTTTTTTTTTTGTTGTGGAGTAAATTTACTATTTTTCTGGCATGTTGAATACTTATTTAGCATGTTGAAAAGGGATGTAGCGCAGCTTGGTAGCGCGTTTGTTTTGGGTACAAAATATCACAGGTTTAAATCCTGTCATCCCTACCTATTACTTCTCTCTTCTTTCTGGGCAGTAGCGGGGAGATCAATTAAAGTGGGTATAAGTTAAATTTGTAGATACTATACGTACGTGAGACACGTTAGGAGTAGAAAAGGATTTTCTTTTTGAAAGCGCTCTTAGTTCAGTTTGGTAGAACGCGGGTCTCCAAAACCCGATGTCGTAGGTTCAAATCCTACAGAACGTGATTCCATCTATCGTATGTCGAAACGGATATATATATATATATATATATATATGAACTATGTTATAGACTACAATATGATTATATAATATGCATGGCTTTCTGAAGGTGAAGTGCAGGGAAATCATTTCATTTTTCGAAGCAAAATGGCCACACTGAAATCACCATATTTTAGAAGATTCATTCAATTATTGATGTAAAACAGTCAAGGAAAGGGACAAATACAATACTTAAAACCAAGACTTGCCACTTTTATGTGTAGTTCCTCACACCTAGGGATGAAAGTGGTACAGGAATATCCCATCCCATTCCACCACCATTTCCCATTTTCCCCCGATCATTTTCAATTTTCCTATTCTTATGCGGGAACGGGACGGAAACAAGATTGTGACATCTGGAAATGGGACCAAACATGATTGAGGCCTTATCCCGCCCATTTAGTTGATGATCAAGCATTTCATTTACAAGATGAAAGCACAGTAGCAAGGAGCCAGCAGTACGAACTCTACTATTGTTGTGAAGAGTATATTTCAATATTTAAAGTCACGGACTCATGGTTTTGAGGTTCAGTCTTCCCGATTTTAATCACATTGTCCAGGATTTGTTCTTGACTATGTGTTTGGAAATAACGGAGTTACCTTCGTAGATCAAAGATCAAGCATGAAGTGAGGCACATGCAATGTATACAGGTTTGAGTCTCTGGATGGAATAATATCCTACGTCCTTTGTGGATGATTGTATGTATTCACTCGAGTACAGGCAATGTGGCTAACCTATTACAAGGAGTAGATCAGATCACGTCTAACCTAGAGCTAAAGTCATTGTGTTCCTCCTACCTAAGGTCCTGATGCCTGCCTCCAATAGTCGAGAGAAAAAAGAGCCTCTCCCGGGGGGGTATGGGTCCCCTCCTTATATAAGAGTGATGTAACACCTCCTATGCAGCCGTATTCAATAGAGAGTACTTTTCCTTGTAGTCTAAGTAGCTAGATTTGTCTTGGTTACTAGTCTTCTTGAATTGGGTAAGCAATCGAGGCCTTCCTAGTATACACCTTCTAGATTCTGGCCGTGTCAGGTATCGTGGATTCGGTTTCATAATATCCGGAGTTGTTAAGTATGGACATGGCATACCCTGTCCATATATGGTATACTCCTTATGTGTATATGCCTCATAGTTAGATATTTGACACACCAGTTTTCGTCCGATATCAGCATATTTCTATTCAAATTTGTTCATTTTTGTATAATCAGCAATCCTATGTTTGCTTTCATTTTCGGCTTTCCCATTTTCATTTATGTCGGATTGAGAAAATGTGACCGTGTGGATCTTCCAAGTAGCCATGTTCCCGAGCAGATCCATGTCCCAGACACCTCGCTTGAAGGCGACAATCACTGACTCATTGAAGATGTCTGGAATTGTATCAACCGACGAATCAAATCTCAAAGTGACTCATCCTCACCCTGGTTCAACTGATGGAGATTATTTTCGAGCCCTCGAATGTGCCTTGGAAGTGGACTATGAACTAAGCCTTCAACTCGGCCCATGATTGGATCAACTTAGGGGGTAGGTTCAACAACAAATACGTGGCAGGTCCATCGCTGGTAGGTCCATAAAGCACTATCAGTAGATAATTGGCCATCACCTTGTTATCGCCACCCGCTGCTCTAATAATTATGGTATAGATATGTAACCACTCGTTGGGGTTGATCTTTTCGTCATACTTCTGGATCTGGCTTGCCTTGAACTTCTTGGGCATTCATATCAACTGAAGCTCATGTACGGAAGCTTCTCAACCTCCATTGAATTCTTCAGAAGGAGGTGGGGGAGGACTATCACACTTGTTACTTCGAGTAGAGGAGTTACATCAATCATTTCATCCTGGAGATCTGCGGTCGTAATAACGGCGGTCGTCCTCGCAACATTCTTTCATTATCTGATGGTTGTAATGAAACATTGCTAATATTTTGCCTATATAACATGCTATTGTCACTATTTCCTTATCGATGAAATAGAGTTAGCATGAGTAGATACCACCTTGATCCATAGGCTAACCTTCAAGACTTATTGATCGAATATTCATTGATATCTAAAAAACTCAACTAGACAAATGATTAGAAATATTGGCCCTCAAGTAATCACTCGAGACAACCATAAGAATAAGGTAAAGACTTGGTGTAAAACTAAAAATAGAAAATAATGATGACCTTTTTCAAACTTTCACTGACATGCGTGATTGACTAGCATACAAACATGAACTCGACATAGAACACACATGGGATCGACTAGAACTGTAGAACATGTTTTAGCCGTTAGACGTGAGATGTCTGACAATTTCTTGTGCCGTTATACTTTATTAGGTGTAGTTGTTCGTGTTCAACCCAACATACGCCTCTACTGGCTCTTATCCAAAGCAGTCAATGCAAAATCAAATAAACTTTGCAAAAGACATATGTAAAATTTACGAGAAGTATGGTACTATTATGTAGCCCTCGACTCTATAGTCAAGGAGAAGATTACTCGATCTAAGAGTAGAAAGGAACATACCTATGTTATTGAAAGTATATGGTGTTGTAGCCCTCGATTATCTACTCGATGATTGGATCGAGTAAAGAGTAGGGCATATGCACAAAAATATACTTGATGTGGCCTCTGTCCTTTCGCTCCATGACTGAATTCGAGTAGGAAGTGCAGCATAAGCATTGACATTATATGATGTAGCATCCGGTTCTTAAGTTGGTGAGAAAGTGAAGCAAGAAACACCAAAACAGTATGATGTAGCCCCCGAGATAGCTGGATTGAGTGGAGAGTAGAGCATAAGCATCGACTTCCATTTCTTGACCACATACTCGATGACTCCAGCCCCCGAGCGGGTGGTTGAAGTTATGTTATGGTCATTGAATGTAGTCAAATAGTCAGGTAGATGAGCATTAAAAACCCACTCCCACGCGTGCTCCTTTTCACCACAGCTTCTGATTTGACGTGCAATAATGACATAGCACCCCTCTTTGTAGAGATTAGATAGGTCATACCATCTTGGCAACGCCTTGACTTCCGCTAGACACAATGCGTGACCAGGTGACCTTAAAAACAAAATCACTTCAGATCTTGATGGCATCGTTTACACAGTGCGACCCATTCCGCAGCTATAAATAGAGGGGACCCAAGGCCATTCGTTTCTCACCCCGTCTTCTTCCTTCTCCAATACTCGTTATTCTAGAGAACTCATAGAGCCTAAAGCCATGGCCTCCACTCCACTGTCGTCCTGCGAGCTAAGCCTAGAGGGTGAAGAAGCAGGGTTCCTCTCCCCTAACCCCCTCTCCATGGTCCCTCTTTGGGTCATCATTGTTTCCTTTGATGACGAGGAATTGAATGAGAGCAATAGGGATGAAGAAGATGAATGGGATAAAGATGGTTTTGATCTTGACAAGATCATCGACCAGGATGCTGACGAAGTCTTTGGCGATGAAGCCCCCATGGTTGAAGACAGTACAACAGAAATAGTCATCCGTGCTGCCCCATCAGTGCCGGTTATGAAAGAATCAGCATTGATGAAGTATCAGTGTCGGTTCATAACTTCCCACACTCGATCAACGATCGAGCCAGGTTGAACCGACACTGATACTAAGTATCAATGCCGGCTCTTAGAACAAATCGGCACTGATATTTCAGTTCCGACTGATAACTACTAACTGGCACTGATAATGAGTATCAGTGTCGATTCATATTATGAGCCGGCAATAATAAGTCGACTTTCTATATAAGGCATCTTCCTCTTCCCCGAGCTCTTCGCGGCAACCTTTTGTGCCCCTCTTCGTCGAGCTGCCTCACCATCGTGTCTTCAAGCCCACTGAGCACACGGTGAGCTTCGCGGAATCATCCTGTTCCTCTCACACGCCTCTTTTTCCACTCGGCCCGAAGCCAGCGCGGCCGCCCTCGGCACCGTGCGCCGCCATGCCGCCTCTTCATCGTCGAGCTCGGCTAGAATAAATGAATGGATGGGCTAGCGAGCTCTGCAAGGAGATGGAGAAGAGGCAGGTTGTAGCTCATCTAAACTTAGAAATCTATGCCTTGATCGAAAGCACGCCATTTGTGTGGAGGAATTTGTGATCACCATGCTAGTTTGGCCCATTCCAGTAGCCATGGATCACCTTGTCCTTGCCGGTCCGACCCCTTCCAGTAGCCATGCTTCGTTGCTTGGTTCATGCTTGAACCCGTTGCGTATTTTCGATCATGAAAACTGAACAAATACCACTCGTTATCGCTGAGCTTGGCCGCCTCTGAAAAAGAAAAGCCAAGTGAGAAACTTAGTGGAATATGCATGTTCGTGGTCACTCTGAATTGATCTGATGCAGCAATGCTAGATGTAACTAGCTAGCTTGCTACCTACTTTAACATATATTACTGATATATTCTTTTGTTCTCTTGCATGCTATCAAACTGGAATTTTGCGATAAATAATATAATTGGAGATTTTCCTTCATAGAAAGCTCAAATGATTTGAGATGCATATATGTATTGGGATTGGGATAGAAGCCAAAAACATACTAATCGAGATACGCCACGCACGTACACTAATTCATTCATATCTCTACCTTAAACCCATATATTACATGCATGATATCTTAGGATTAGGATTGGGAGTACATATATCTTGCTTTAATTACGTAATTGTGGAAGAGATACAAGTGTTGAGCTGCTTATTTTTGACTTTGTCAAAGATGGTTGGAAGAGAGAAGAGATGAAGCTTTAGTGACTACGCATCATGTGTGCTATGACATATTCATGAATATGAATATTGTGAATTAGTAGTGATTTAGTACAAAATATTAAAATTACCTCTAAATAGATGAACATATTGAATATGAATATTGTGTTGTAGGGATGGCAAATCCATCCACTAGTCGCAAGCGGACGCGGCAGTATTTAGAAGGTGGGTCCTCTGACCAAGATCAAGTGCCAGAAGGTGATGGGCCATCTAACATGGAGCAATCAAGATGCGAGGTAATTCAATAAATTAGATGTGCATTTTGAAATATTGCATGGTTATCATTCCATTGGTTTTTTTATTGATTGCTAAAACGTAAAGATAATCATAAATTTGCAGATGGACTGGACATGGATGAACAAGTCTGACTATTGTGGTCAAGAGTTCTTTCATGGCATGGATGCTTTTTTGATAATTGTCGTGGCGTATAGAAAGCCAAAAAACAAGAGTGATGATCACTATATATGCTGTCCGTGCGTTGATTGTATGAATGAGAAGCAGTTCTCAGGCATAGAGCAGATCCATGCACACTTGCTTTGTAGAGGTTTCAAGCCTGGCTATATCTGCTGGACCGTGCACGGTGAACATGAGGAGGTTGTGCATGAAGAGCAGCCCACAGTCGAGGAAGACAGAGGCAACAATATGATGGTTGACGTAGACATCGATATGTCTGCGTTCCATGATACTTTTGTCGGCAATGATGATGATGAACTTCATGAAATGTTGTGCAATGTGGAGGGAGACTTCACCAGTGATAGGCAACACTAAAAGTTCCAGCGCATGATGGAGGATATTAAAACACCAGTGTTCCTGAGCTGTAAGGAAGAGCACAACAAGTTGCATGTTATGCTGACATTACTGCAAATGAAGTCTAGCAATGGTTGGTCTGATAAGGGCTTCAACGAGTTATTACAATTCTTGAGAGACTTGCTTCCAGAGGGCAACGAGTTGCCTGAAAACACATACCACACCAAGCAGATTATCTGTCCATTGGGGTTGGAAGTGGAGAAAATACATGCATGTCTAAACGATTGCATGTTGTTTCGCAACGGGGATGTAGACTTGGAAGCGTGTCGCATTTGCGGTGCATCACGGTACAAGCGCAAAATTGACGATATCGATAGCGATGACATAGGGGAGAAGAGTAAGGATAAAAGACCCCCCAGTAAGATGGTTTGTCATTTCCCTATAATCTCCCGTGTGAAGTGATTGTTTGCTAACAAAGCGAATACCGAGTTAATGCGATGGCACGCCGAAGGGCGCAAGAAAGACGGAAAGCTTAGACATCCTGCTGATGGATACAATGGAGGAACTTCGATACAAAATACAAGGAATTCAAAGATAAAGTGAGGAATATAAGGTTCGGGTTGAGTACGGATAGGATGGATCCTTTTGGCAACATGAGCAATAGTTATAGCACTTGGCTCGTGACTCTCTGTATCTACAACCTTCCATCTTGGCTGTGTATGAAGCGGACATTCCTTATGATGCCTTTGCTGATCAATGGCCCAAATCAACCTGGCAATGATATCGATGTGTATCTCCAACTATTGCTTGATGATCTCCTTGTACTATGGATAGATGGCGTAAGGGTGTCGGATGAATACAAACGCGAGCATTTTAACCTACATGCAATGCTGTTCGTAACGATCCAAGATTGGCCTGCTCTTGCTAACCTATTGGGAAAGACTTTAAAAGGCTACAATGGATGTGTATGGTGCTTGGATGAAACATGGGAGCTGTGGCTGAAGATCTGTAAGAAAATGGTCTACATGGGTCACCATAGGTTTCTACGCTCGGATCACCTTAGGAATAAAAGAGCTTTTGACGGGATAGTGGAGACTCGTCGAGCTCCGAAGGTTCACACTGGGGAGTATGTATATAAGATGGTAAAGAATCAAAGAATCTTAGAGTTGTCCTTGGAAAGGGGAAAGGCAGTACAAAATTCCCAGCTGGAAAACTCGCTCCTATGTTTAAGAAGCGATCAATTTTTTGGAATGCACCTTATTTGAAGCACTTGATGGTCCGACACGTGATCAGCGTCATGCATGTGGAGAAAATGTGTTTGACAGCTTGATTGGTACCTTACTAGACATACCTGGTAAAACAAAAGATACACTCAATGCACGGTTGGACCTAGAAGATATGAAGCTAAGGAAAATTCTACATCCTAAAATCCTAGGCAACGGAGCTAAGGAACTTCCCATGGCTTGTTACACCGTGAGCAAGGAAGAGAAGATGAGCCTGTGCAGTTGCTTGCATGGAATCAAAATTCAAACTGGTTACTCCTCCAACGTAAAGAGATAAGTGAACATGAAAACTTTGAAGCTAGTTGGCATAAAGTCCCATGATAGTCACATGATGATTATACAGTTGCTTGCTGTTGCAATTAGAGGTATTCTGCCAGATACGGTCCGAGACCCAATCATAAAATTGTGTTCATTTTTCAACGCAATTTCACAGAAGGTCATTGATCCAAGCAAACTAACAAAGCTGCAGGAAGACGTGGTCCACACTATATGCCAGCTTGAGAGTATTTTCCCTCCATCGTTTTTTGACATAATGCCCCATCTCATTGTTCACATCGTGCATGAGATAAAGTACCTTGGCCCCGTGTTTTTGCATCAGATGTATCCTTTCGAAAGGTTCATGTCAGTTCTGAAGAAATATGTTCGTAATCGAGGTTGGTCGGAAGGTTGCATGGCCAAAGGCTGGGGAACAGAGGAGGTCGTTGAGTTCGCTGTCAACTACATGGATCTAAAAGCAATTGGTAAGCCTGTATCTCACCATGAGGGAAGGTTTAAGGGGAAAGGGATGCTAGGTCATAATGTAGTCCGTTCTAACCATTATGTTTCATTCACCCAAGCTCATTTCCCAGTTTTGCAACAAGCAACTGTAATGCACCCGTATGTCAATAAGCACATGCAAATGCTATGGTCCACAAATCCAACAAAGTCAGACGATTGGATTGCAAGAGCTCATAGAGATAATTTCAGCAGTTGATTATGTAGACACATGATGGATAAAGATACATATGATGCACTGTTGGAAATGCTGGCTAATGGGTCGTCAACAATGATTCATACATACAAAGCATATGACATTAACAGCTATACATTTTATACGAGAGCACAAGACAACAAGAGCACTAACCAAAATATCGGTGTCCGTATTGATGCCTACGACCGCGGTGGTAGCAGGGAACCTACTATACATTTCATAGTGGAGATTTTGGAGCTTCAATATGGAGAACAGTTGAAGGTCCTCCTGTTTTAGTGCCAATGGGTCAGTCTCCCAGGTGGTGTGAATACTGACAAATATGGCATGACTACCGTTAACCTCAAACTCATCGGATACAGAGAACAACCATTCGTGCTTGCCAAAGATGTTACTCAAGTCTTCTATATAAAGGACACAAACCCAGTTAATAAGGAGGAACGCCATGTGGTTCTACAAGGAAAAAAAAAGATTGTCGGTGTTGAGGATGTCGTCGACGAGGAAGACTACAATCAATTTGACGACTTGCCTCCTTTCGGAGAGAAAGTCGACCTGCCTCAAATTGATGACACTGAGGAATCTACATACATACGCCTTGTTCATAACGAAGCTATAATCGTTAAATGAAAGTAGCTTTGATGTGATAATTAATTTAGCTTTCACTGTAATTTGTATCAGGGGCATGTAAAAAAGTGAGGACGATATTGGGGCTTTGACCAAACAAGTTAATGGTTTGTGTTATTTCACTCGAAATCGATCTACAGTCAACAACCGCCTCAAACATCATTAGAAAGCTAATTAAATATTGTATATAAATATTCAAGGTGTATGCTTTGACTGTTAAAGTAAGAAGATGAAAACTGTAGTAAAATTTATAAAACAAGTTAAAACGATTTTATAAAATTTATTTGCATTTTTCTTGAATTCAAATAATTATCAGAATTAATTTGGATTTTCTAAAACTATTTTCCAGATTACAATATTTATTTTATAACATTAAAACTATTTATTGTACTTCAAGAGGAAAAATAATTATTTTTGCCCGTTGTGCAGGAACCGGCACTGATACTTCCACTATCAGTGCCGGCTGGATCAATAAACCGGCACTGATATGGGACTTTTTAGTGCCGGCTGTCAGTGCCAGTTGTATACTACAGCCGGCACCGATAGTCTATCCCTATATAAGGCGGACTTGGCCGCAGCCTCTCCAATCCTCCTTTGCGCGCCCGCTTCTTCCCGTTGTCTCCCCAACACCACTCGCGGAACCCTCCAGTCACCCCTGACGTCGCTCCTCGTCTCGAGTTCCTGACACGCTGCATTATCCTCGGATGCTGTCGCCTCCCCGGACGCCGCCTCCTCTACGAGCGCCGTCGCCTCCCCGAGTGCCGCTACCTCCCCAGACACCGCCTCCTCCCTGAGCGTCGCCGCCTCCCCGGACGCCACCTCCTCCCCAACCCCCCCCCCACTCCATCGACCGCTCGATGCCTGTAGGTGAGCCTTCTCCCGGATTAGGGTTTAGGGTTCCGGTCGTCTCTTGTGCCGCGACCGCGTGAGATTGAGGTGGGAACTCCGGCTGGCCCTTGTGCCGCGACCACGTGAGATTGATTTGATGGTGTCGTTCATGTGTTCTGTGATCCGGCCAGCGCTCGTGCTGTGACCGTGGAGATGGTTTAAGTTGGTGGCCGTTTGTTCTTTTGCTCTGTGGTTGCATCTAATTTAGTTTATCAATATGCTCCCTTGTCACTAATTTGGTAATCATTCACTAATTATCATAGTTAGCCATGCTCTCCTCTGCTGTTTGATCCATTGGCACTTGGCACAGTACCACCTACATTCATGGTTGACTAGAATATATTCTCATCTGTCCCTGCCCTGCCTTATTTTGTTGTGCATTAACCTTGTGCTAGATGATTTCTTGTGCGGTTTAAGCAGCACGTATATCTTGAAGATCTGTCCAACTAGGTTAGCTTTACAACGATAGTCTTGAACCCTTGTCTTTCTGCAATGTGTTAATGCTTTGGTTAAAATTGTGCACATTACTTCGGGATCTTATGAAGTGACAAGAACAAAAAATTCCATAGATTAAAACATATATTCGTGCTTTGAATCTTTGAAGTCTCACTAAAAGTTGTACATTATAACATCACATGACTAGTGTTTCTTTGTCGAAAACATGCAATTCTACCTCCTACCTACATATAGTTGGAGATTTGATCAAGTACCAGTATTACTACAGTGGTCATTAAATTTATATGAAATATATCACTTCTGAGTTTTGATATAGTCTGGTGCTATCTTATTAGTGCATCAGTTAAATCAATCATCTTATTAGTGCATTAGTTAAATCAATCATCAATTAATTGTTATCATATCCTTGTTAATTGAAAAAATTGTTGTTTTCCTATAACTTATGGATGGTTGTAGAACAATGACTGATGGATGGGCATGGACCATCAAAAAGATCGATGATATAGTTGTAGACATAAAAAAGATAGCTAACGAAAGCTTTGATCCA
Organism: Phragmites australis; assembly: GCF_958298935.1. NCBI lineage: Eukaryota > Viridiplantae > Streptophyta > Magnoliopsida > Poales > Poaceae > Phragmites > Phragmites australis. The sequence continues at coordinate 13,932,947 of NC_084941.1, read as the reverse complement.
TGTTCGTGCAAGTGCTCCATGGATGCGAACCGGCTTGTACTCCAACTTGAGGAGGTAGTAAGCAGCCTTCAGAAGTTGGCAATTCAATCGGCCAAGTTGCTGGACCGTCAAGATGTTGGCCACCTTGAGGGCGATGATGGACATTCTAGCGTGGACCCGGACGACGTTCTTCCTTACGACTACAACAGTTCTAAGAGTTCGACAATAGGCAATGATAGCGATGAGTATTGGTGGTTGCCAAGTGAATCTGATGCGTAATGTGAACGTAGGGTTCAACGTAGTTTTATGCTATCTTGGGTAATTATGTTGTTTATAAGGCTAATTATACTGTTCTGATGACGTTTGTAAGGCTAATTATGTTGGAAATACTGAACAATACATGATCAGGAGTACATGTCCTAACTTACCCTCTCATCTCTCGTTTCTGTTTGGGGATAAATATATATATATATATACATATATATGTTTTTGTTGGCAGAAATTCATGCTCAATCTTGTCTCCCTTCCCTTCTTTTGAAGTTTTGGAGTTTTTGCTCTCTTTTGGCTCTTTCTGTGAATCCTTGTGTGGGCTGTGTTTTGGAGAGAGGGGAGGGAGAAGTCACTCATGTAATGGAGTTAAGGTTTCAGTATACTTGTGAGATAGAGGCAATATAATAAAGCTTGAAAATACTAGTGTCTAATTACATGGTGTAACTAGCATCAGTCTTTTTACCGTGCATATGTGCAGAGTTTATTTACAATCTTTGATCTCTACATGAATCTGCTGTCTAAAGAATGAATGGCATGAAACTGCTTGAAATGTTCACTGCAGCTTACCTAAAAGGCTAAAGCAATTAATCTGCAAGAGAGTTTATTGTACTATTTAATAGCACATTATTGCAACAGAGTTGATATCATCATTTAACTGAAAATTGGAAGTGCACAACATATGCATGGCAATATTGATTCGGAGAGTATGCAGATGCTTTTGGAGTTTAATCGGTGTGAATTCTAATGATTTATTATTATTTGTTATTTCCTTTCTAATTAAGAATTGAATATAGAACTGCAATTGGTGATATATCTGGAACCGTCTTGTATTTTCGTACTTGCAAGAGAACAATGCAACCAATGAAATGGCACATTTCTTATTTCACTAGTGTAAGAACATGAAATTGACTTGTTAACCTGAACTTGCATAAACAATGATGGAAAAATGGAACACTTGTCGTATCTTCTAGTGGATTTGGCTAAATAAGGATTCTAGGTTTATGGTAACGTTTTTATTCTGTTGATGTTGCAATGCCAGGCTGGGACTTTGTCATATATGGTAATTTCGATGTTGCAAGAAATTTGAATAGATGTAATTTTTATGTAGGAATGGCTGCTACAAAATCAAGTCGTCGCCCATGAACGTCCCCCCGATACAAGGCCCCTCCTCTAACCAGGATCCAGTCACGGTTGATGCTCAGGAGGAAAGCCTAAGTGCATACCTCAACATGAATCAACTTGACGATGATACTCCAGAGGTTCTGACCACTAATGCCGCTGCGGATGGTCCGGCCACTGATGCTCCGGAGGGTCAGACCACTGATTCTGCGCTGGATGGTCAGTCGTCAGAAGGACCGAGGCATGGCCGAGGTCCCAACAAGACGCCTGAAGATCGGTTTGTCATCACGAAGGTCAATTCAGCCGGGTAGCCCATAAAACCTCTACATGTACTCGGGTTGTTCAAGACAGCATGTGGGTGTCTTGTAAGGGACCACGTCGCAATCACTTACAAGACTTAGAGAGGCAAATGAGCTGACAAGTGGGCAGTTCCCGATACCATCAAGGATTTCATGTGGGTCTAGTTCGGAGTCATCGGATGCACCTAGAGGATCTCCACTTCCTCCGTCATCACCTCCACAGCCACTCAGAAGCTCTCCACCTCCTCCGCCGTCACCTTCACAACCACCCAGAAGATCTCCACCTCCATCGCCGCCTCCACAGGCACCAAGAAGATCTCCACCTCCGTCTCCTCTGCTGTCACCTCCACAAGCATTCACAGGACCATTGCCTCCTCCACAGCCACCAAGAATATCACCAACCCCTTCGTCGCCACCGCCTTTCCCACTGCAGAAGCCGGTAGCACCAGCACAAGCTTAGAAGTCGATGTCATCTAAGAAATCGACTTTGTCACAGTAACGAGCAGCATCTAAGAAGTGGCAGTCAGCATCTAAGAAGCCTGCATCTCCTCTGCCTTATGATTTAATTGAGGAGGAAACCAAAAGAAAAGTGAGTGCTGTTGTCACTGCACACTTCAAACATACTGAGCCAGAGAAGATTCCTATAGATCCAGTAGTGGTCGGCAAGTTTCTTAACTCTTTGACGACAAGACCTGGGCCTCCACCGCAAAAATCTAACTACGTGCGCATCATGGATAAAAGCCAGTTGAGGAAGACGTCGATCAATAAGGTAAAAAAAAAAAAGAGCGCTACAGCAACAGGAATAATTAGAAAGAAACTTTCTAATGTCGTCTGGACTGACAAAAGAAGCGCTTTATGACGAGTCCAAGGTTGAAAAGGGAAAAATTGTATGGCATTTTAAGCTTAACGAACCACTGGTCGAGTCCCTGTTAGAGCTAATAACCCAAATGTGGAGATTCCATGCCTGGTACTTGGAACAGTCGAAGGCTGGTAGAGAAATGTTCACGTTCAAATACAGACATTGTGATTTCCTCCACACGGACGGTGAAGTCTGGATTCATTTCGATGAAATGTATCAACTATACCACGAAGACGCCCTCGGCGTTCAGCTCTTAAGTTTGTAGACTCTGTAAGCATCTTACATGTACCATTCACAATATATGTTCTTGTGCCATTAAACTGAATGTCTTAACCTCTTGGGTATCTAGAATGGAGATACATACATTCCGTCAAAAGGGAATCACTCATGTATGATTTCTCGACCCAATGAAGATAAACCAGACGACGGTCAAAACCAGGCCACAAGAAACTGAGGATTATGCACTTCAATTTATTCAAACATACCAATTAAAGGGATACATACTTCTACCTTACAACTTTGGGTACGTGTTTTTCTCCATGTTTGTACTACTCTTTTTTAGTATCACAATGTTAGGACTTACGACTAATTACCTACAGTGACATAGGTGCAGATTTTACTGGGCCTTCTTTGTCATCTAGACTGATTACAACTATATCGTTGTCCTTGATGGGAAAAGAAATCTAGTAGCCGAATACCAACCCGTCATAGACTGGTTACAACGGTAAACTAATTATTTCATTAACGCTTTAGTAAACTTCAAATTGATTGAATCTAAGTCTAGTTACGGTAAATAATCACACTCGTACAGGGTGTACGTGCGCTACATCAAGAGGAAAGGATGTTACTTTCCATTCCAGAAGGAATGGAGGATCGTAACAGACTTTCCTTGTAGGTTTCAGACCCAGGGCAACAATTTATGTGGCTACTATGTATGTGACTTCATGCATGGATGGACCAAAAGCAATTATAGTGACATTCTCAAAGCTGAGGTTAGTGGTATAGATATTGATGTTTAATTTTCAGTTTCTACTACTATTCAAGTAGATTGATTTCTTCAATTTTGTTAATTGCAGGACCTCCAGCTGAAAACAGGTATCCTCACACCGGAGACAATCAGCGCAATTCATGAACAACTCTGCGGGTTCATCAATGACGAAGTCATTCCAGAGTCCGCGTGGTACCATGTTCCCAAGTGGTGTATTTCGGACAAAGCCGTCCCTTCACAAGACCCATGGAGTTCGTTACCAGATTCTTCAAAAAGCAGAAAACGTAGTTCAGGGTCCTCAGTCAACAAGAACAATTGAATGACATCGTTTCTTACCCTTTTGTTGTATACTTCTGTTAATTATGAACTTTAATTGCAAACTATTATTAGTTATGATCTGTAGTCAATGACATGTGAAATAACATTGTTACGTATGCATGAATGAGATGAGATGGGAATGAATTATGTGTGTGATACATTATGTGCTGAAATGATTATATGTGCATGTGCTTTATGTGACATTATGTTGGTCAGAAAAGGCTACATTCTATACAGGGGGGAGTGTCTATTAGTGCCGGCTCAATATAAAAAACCAACACTGTCGGTGACACAGGAACCAGGGGTCCCTGAGTCCCGAGGCCAGATCAGCAGGTTGCCACGTGATGCCCTCCTGCGGGGATTATCTCCGCGAGGCACGAGAAGACCAAGTCCCGGGAGAGCGTGCTCGGGGCCATGAATAGTGGTCACTGAGTACCCGAGTTCCCCGATGACCCGAGAAGACCAAGTTCCGGGAAGAGAGCGCTCGGGGCTGCGAACAGTGGCCCCTGAGCTCCCGAGTCTCCCGAGGACCCAAGGGAAATCAGTTCCGGGAGAGAGTGCTCCGGGCGACGAACAGTGGCCCCCAAGCACTCGGTTCCCCGAGGACCCGAACAGCCAGTTCCGGGAGAGAATGCTCGGGGCCGTGAACAGTGGCCCCCGAGCACTCAGTCCCCCGAGGACCAAGATAGGGCATATCCGGGAGAGAGTGCTCGGGGCGGCTTACAGTGGCCCCCGAACACTCGGTTCCCCGAGGGCCTGAGAAGTCCCTCGCCGGTGGCCCCCACAGAGGCCCAATGATGAGGTGTCAACCAGTGAAAGGCCCGATGCTGCATTTAAGAGGGCGCGTGGCCTGTCACCTCCAACTGCTCCCCCACGCTTGTTGTTAGTCCCTACCACGTTCTTGCAGGGGGCGTGGGGATATTTAATGCATGGGTCCCATCACGGGACACCCGGCGCGCCTCGGGATAACATCGTGAAGCCCAAGGCACCCCGGCTGCCACCCTGCTGTGTCAGGCGTACAAGACGGGGCGGGTGCGCCAGGTTGCTCGGTGGCTGCCCGGTGGGCCCTTCCTGCGGCGCCCGTTGAAAAACGGCATGATGACTTACAAGACCAGACGGGGCGCATTTTCAACTCTCCCCATCACCTCGCGCAGCAGCCCATGGTAGTTGCTTTCCATTTATGACGCCTTGGAACTCGCGCCATCCCTTTCTGGGCACGCTATCGCCCCGGCTGGTATTTAAGCCGGGCGGGCACCCCGGAGAAGGTAGGTTCAGTACAACCAGAGTCAAGTTAAGGACCAAAGGAGAAGCACAGACAAGTTGGACAACAACAAGCATAGAAACGTAGATCACCGAAGAACAAGGAGCACAAAGCTCTAGACTAGACAAATATTCTTGTAACCTAGCGAACACTCAGAGAGACATTCTCAGTGCATTTATAGCATACACACAGGAGTAGGGTGTTATGCTCAGTGCGGCCCGAGCCTGTCTAAAAACCCCTTGAGCATTTACTACCTCTAGCACCCGATCATTCCTTTCCACCTGCCTCGCATTTATGCCCATTTATTTCACCTGCAAAACGGATTCAGAATCATCCCCCCGGCCGAATCTCAAAGGGGGTCCCTCCGGATCCCTGCTTGAGGAGTTCACCCTCCGACAGATGGCGCGCCAGGTAGGGGGGTTGCATCTCTGAATTTGTTTTGTTCTCCTGCAGAAAAGATGGCAGGTGGACATCGTCTCTGACGCACCGGCTCCAGCTCCAGCGAAGAAATGGAGCCCGTTGCTCAGGAGGCCCTAGCCTCTGCTGCTCCTCAGCAGCAGCCACGGTCCGCCCGCATGGCGCTCCCCTCTAATGGGGACCATGGCGTTGGGCCCAGCTGGGCCGCCGCCGCCGTTGCAGGTGCACCGTCCAACCCTCAGCCAGTGGCAGAAACTCCTACCGCAAGATCCACGTCTGGACTGCGTCGAGCGCCGTCAGTCCTGGGAGCGCGCTCCTTGTGGCGCAAGCACTCCTCAGGCCCTGCCTGTCCAGGTGGCGGGGAAAACCCCAGAAGGCCGCTGGCTCCAGGAGGCGGCCTCACGGCTCACCGTCAGGTGTTGGCCGAAAGCTCCCGTGCCACCTCCCACCGCGGCGCAACCAAGACTGGCCCATCCTTAGGTGGCGGCCGAACCGGCCAGGGGGCCTCCAAGCGGAGTGCCACCCCCCTGGCCACAACCGGAGCTCAGGACCTCCGCTTACATCTCAATGAGCGGAGGGCCATCGAAGATGCACGCGTCACCCTTGAGCGCCGACGGGAGTCCCGGCACGAGGCCGAGGCAGAGGACCAGGCCTCCTCTATGCTGGCCCATGACCGATGGGGTTCCCGGCTCACCGGCGTTCATCGCCCAAGGGTGCTGCCCGCGCTGCAGGGTACAGCACAGGCTGCCGCGCCTTCGCCAGTGAGCTCCGTCGGGTCAACTGGCCCACGAAGTTCGGGCCAGAGCTGGCGGAGAAGTACGACGGGTCCATCGACCCCGTCGAGTTCCTCCAGATCTACACCACCGCCATCCAAGCGGCAGGCGGCAGTGAAAATTATTTCCATGTAGCCTTGAGGGGCTCTGCCCGTTCTTGGCTTATGAACTTACCCCCAGGATCCATCGGCTCCTGGGATGACCTCTGCCACTAGTTTGTGGCTAACTTTCAGGGCACATTCACGCGCCCCGGCCTGGAGTGCGACCTTCATGCCATAAAACAGCAGGAGGGGGAGACGCTGCGGCGCTTCATACAGCACTTCAGCCAGGTCCGCAACACCATCCCGCGGATAACCCCCCACACCATTATCGTCGTGTTCCGGTAGGGCGTCCGCGATGAGCGGATGTTAGAAAAGCTGGGCATGCACGAAGTCGAGACCACTGCGGAGCACTTCGTGTTGGCCGACAAGTGCACCAAGGCGACGGAGGCTCGTGCATGGAATGTTCCATGCCCTGAGAAACCCGCCGCCGATCAACCTGGTCCATCCCGCTCTGAAGAAGGCGCGAGGTTGTCCCTGTCATGCCAGCTCAGGGCCCGGCCCGTAGGCCAGTAGAGGAACCTGACCGCCAGCCGACGCGCCGGGAGGCTGCCGACTGAAGGCCCGCGCCCGCAAGGGCTCCAGCTCTTGCGAGGGCTCCGGCTCCCGCGAGGGCCCCTGCTCCCGCAAGGGCCCCCGCTCCTGCTAGGCCCAAGCCAGGGAAGTGGTGCCAGATCCAGCAGACCGAGTGGTATGACCTCACGGAGTGCCGCACGGTCAAAGGCCTCATCGAGCAGCGCCAGAAGGACAGCGAAGAGCGTCGAAGGGATGACGGCGACAGAGCCGCCCCCGACAACCTAGAGCTCAAGTTCTAGGAGCCTGAGCACACCGTCGCCTTCATCGACGGAGGCGGGTACACGCCCTCCTCCCGCCGCTGTGTTAAGACCATGCGGCGCAAGGTGTGCTCGGTGACCCCAAGCACGGAGGCCGTAAGGCCCCTGAAGTGGTCGGACTCCCCAATCACGTTCAACCTAGCAAACCACCCAGCAAGTACTGCAGGCGTGGGGAGACTACCCCTGGTAGTGTCCCCCACCATCTGCAACATAAAGGTCAGTAGAGTGCTGATCGATGGGGGTGACGGCCTAAACCTCCTCTCCTGGGAGGCCTTTGAGAAGCTACAGGTGCCTCCCAGGAGCCTAAAGCCATCGCTCCCCTTCTATGGGGTGACATCCGGGCACACCCTGCCCCTCGGGCAGGTCGAGCTGCCCGTGACATTCGGGGGCCGGGACAACTTCCAGACGGAGAATGTCATCTTTGAGGTCGCAGAAGTCCCCCTCCCCTACAACGCCATTCTCGGGCGCTCAGTGCTCGCTCGGTTCATGGTGGTTACACACTATGCATACCTCACAGTTAAGATGTCGGGCCCTGCAGGTCCCATCTCCGTGCCCGCTGGGACCGGCAGCGCTGTCTCCTGCGCTGAGCAGCTATACTCGGCCTTGGTCTCTGCTCGGGCTGAGGTTGAAGGACACCCAGGGGGCCCAGGACCCTCTTCATCCAAACCCTGACTCGTCGCCGATGCCTCCGTTCCTGCGAAGGAGGTCGTGGTGGGCGAAGACGCTTCCCAGGTCGTCCGAATCAGCGGTGACCTAGGGGGCAAATAGGAAAACGTGTTCATCACCTTCCTCTGGCCCAACGTTGACGTGTTTGCATGGCAGCCGTCCGTTATGCCCGGGATCCCTAGGGAGGTGATCGAGCACCACCTTGTTGTGCGCCCAGACGCACGGCCAGTGAGACAGAAAGTCCGGCGGCAGGGGCCCGAGCGCCAGGAGTTCATCCAGGAGCAAGTAAGAAAGTTCCTTGACGCCGGCTTCATCTGAGAAGTCCTCCACCCAGAGTGGCTGGCAAACCTAGTCATCATCCCGAAGGCCAACGACAAGCTCCGCATGTGCGTTGACTACACCGACCTAAACAAGGCTTGCCCAAAAGATCCTTTTCCTTTACCCTGCATAGATCAAATTGTAGATGCAACCACGGGGTGCAATCTTTTATGTTTTTTAGATGCAAATTCTGGTTATCACCAAATCTACATGGCCATAGAGGACGAGGAAAAAACTTCTTTTACCACTCCGATGGGGACTTATTGTTATGTGTCAATGCCATTTGGTTTGCGCAACACTGGGTCATCTTTCCAGCGCGCCGTGCGCATTACCCTTGATTCACAGGTCGGCCGCAACATCGAGGCTTACATCGATGATCTCGTGGTCAAATCCCGAGACCACGCTACCTTGCTGGAAGATCTGGCCAAGACTTTCAGTGGTCTCCGCACTACCCGCTTGAAGCTCAACCCCGAGAAGTGTGTCTTCGGAGTGCTTGCGGGCAAGCTCCTCTGTTTCTTGGTCTCTAGCCGAGGAATCGGGGCCAACCCAGAGAAAATCTGGGCCATCGAGAAGATATGACCCCCGGTCGACTCAAGGAAGTCCAGCATCTCGCCGGCTGCATGGCGGCCCTGGGGCGCTTTATCTCCAAGCTCGGGGAGCGGGGACTCCCCCTCTTCAAACTCTTGAAGAAGACCGGTCACTTTGACTGGACGCCGGAGGCCGAGCCGGCCTTCCACGACTTGAAGAAATGCCTCACCTCACCGCCTGTACTGGTGGCCCCCTCCGAGGACGAGCCCCTGCTGCTCTACGTCTCGGCCACTCCTCATGTCGTGAGCATGGTACTGGTGGTGGAGCGTGATGAATGCTCGGGGCAAGGTGCTAGGTCCCAGCTCCTGGCTGCCCCCGAGTAGTCTCCAGTTCTCGCAGCTCCTCTCGAGCAGGGAGTCGAGCCCGAGCACTCGTCCAGCCCCGACCACGACACTGAGCCCGGGGGCTGTGACAAGCCCTCGGGTGAGGCCATAGTCTGGGCTCGCCGTGTACAGCAATCGGTGTACTTCATCAGTGAAGTCCTCCGAGACGCCAATACAAGGTACCCCTAAGCCCAGAAGCTGCTCTATGCCGTGCTCGTCGCTTCCCGGAAGCTACGCAACTACTTCCAGGCACACAAGGTCTCGGTGGTCACTACGTATCCACTGGGGCCGATCCTCCAGAACCGAGAAGGCACTGGGCGCATTGTCAAGTGGGCGGTGGAGCTGGCGGAGTTTGATCTGCACTTCGTCAGCCGCCAGGCAATCAAAAGCCAGGCGCTCTCTGACTTTGTGGCAGAGTGGACGCCCGTTCCCGAGATCGACCATGAAGAAATTTCCGCATATCCCCAGCACGATGCGCCCGGGTACTGGGTTATGCACTTCGATGGATCCCTCACACTGAAAGGCGTGGGGGCTGGAGTGGTTCTCACCTCCCCAACGGGTGAAGTACTCTGGTACGTCGTGCAGCTGTATTTCTAAGCAACCAACAACATGGCGGAGTATGAGGGCCTCATCGCTGGCCTCCGAGCCGCGGTGGGCCTTGGGATTCGTCGCCTGCTGGTCAAGGGAGACTCCCAGATGGTGGTCAACCAAGTGTCCAAGGAATACCAGTGCACGAATCCTCAAATGGCGGCGTACGTGGTGGAAGTCAGGAGGCTGGAGAGGCACTTCAACGGCCTGGAGCTGCGGTACATATCTCGTCGCGACAACGCTCTACCCGATGACCTCTCTTGCCTGGCCTCTTCCCGGGCGCGTGTCCCTGCCGGAGCCTTTGAAGAAAGGCTCACACGGCCTTCCGTCCTGCCTGCCGACCAGGATGAAGGGGAACCCCCGAGCCTAGTTGAGGGGACCCAGGCGGCGCCCTCAGTGGGGAATCCTGTCAGGGTGCCGCCGCCCAGTGAGTGCGCTGCGCTTGCCGGCGGTTCTCAAGATGACTCGTGGATTGACGAGATCCGAGGGTACCTGAAAGAAAATATCCTCCCCGGGGATGATACCTCTACCAAGAGGATTTCACGGCAGTCCAAACGCTATGCCATAGTAGACGGGGGTCTCTACCGGCGCGGCACGGACGGTGTCCTCCTGAAATGCATCACCCGGGCAGAAGGCGGTGAGCTTCTCACTGAGATCCACGAGGGCGAGTGCGGTGGCCATGCATCATTCCGCACGCTGGTCGGGAAGGGCTTCTGGCAAGGTTTCTACTGGCCTGCAGCTCTCCAGGTCACTTCCGAGTTGGTTCGGCACTGCAGGGCATGCGAGTTCCATGCAAAGCAAATTCGCCAGCCAGCTCAGGCTCTTCATACCATCCCCCTGTCATGGCCCTTCGCGGTCTGGGGGCTGGACATCTTGCATCCATTCCCCCAAGCAATCGGGGGCTATAAGTACCTCTACATCGCCATTGACAAGTTCACCAAGTGGCCGGAGGCGGTTCCAGTCATCAAGGTTACCAAGAATATGGTGCTTCAGTTCATCCGCGGTATCACAAGTCGCTTCGGCGTCCCAAACAGAATCATCACCGATAATGGCACTCAGTTCACAGGTGCCCTGTTCGGGGACTACTGCGAGGACCTCGGCATCAAGCTTTGCTTCGCCTCTGTCACTCATCCTAGGAGCAATGGGCAGGTCGAGCGTGCAAATGCTGAAATACTGAAGGGGCTCAAAACCCGGACCTACGACATGCTCGCAAAGCATGGGAAAGGGTGGATCGACGAGCTACCTGCTGTGCTATGGGCCAACCAGACCACACCAAGCTGTGCCATCGGGGAGACTCCTTTCTTCCTCATGTAAGGCGCTGAGGCGGTCCTCCCCTCTGAGCTCACTCTTGGCTCCCCTCGGGTGCATGCCTACTCCGAAGGCGAACAGGAACAGCGAAGGAGCGATGACGTCGACTACTTGGTGGAGTGCCGGCGACGTGCCGCCGTCTGAGCAACCAGATACCAGCAAAGCCTGCGGCGCTATCACCAGCGTCACATCCGGGCCCAGTCACTCGAGGTTGGGGATCTAGTTCTCTGACACGTTCAATCGCGCGAAGGAAGGAATAAACTGTCCCCCATGTGGGATGGCCCCTTTACCGTGATCGGTGTCCCGCGACAAGGCTCGTTCTGGCTGGCTGTGGAGGATGGGCAGCTGCTCCCAAACGCATGGAACATCGAGCATCTGCGCAAGTTCTATCCCTAGGTGGGAATGTTTGTGCTTGGGCCAACCTGGCCGGGGGTCCCCTCCCGCCAAAGTTGGCCAGGGGCTACCACCAACCATGTAAGTCACCCAATCTTGTATAAAATTGTCAATATACACTCTTATTTCAAATTTTCTCTCTGGAATCCATATGTTTAATTTGTCTGGTGAGATGCTCGGTTGTGCGAGAAAAACACGCTCTCTCATTTTTCCTGTTGATAAAAAGAATCCCGATCGGTATGCGCGTAGGCAGTTGCTGCTGACCTAAGTTTGTTGTGGTAGGCTATGGTGTCCGGTGCCATGGCAGTACCCCGAGCATCACTGAGCCTCTGGGGTTCTCGAGTAATACTACTACTTGAGCAAAGAGTGGTCAGGACCGTCTAGACCCCAGGGGCGGGCTATCGGTGCTCGGTCTGGTCAGTCCTTCCCGGGCGCCACCGAACCATTGGACCTCTTGGTTATACCTATGTCTGTATACTGCACCGGTCTGGGTATTCGTGAGGTCTCGGGTCAAAAACGAGAGCAGTCTATAATGAGTACCTCACTAACAGAGCGCACCAAACAAGTAATCTTTTCCTATTTTTCTTAAGCTTACAGATCAATAATCAAGAATAAAAGCAGCCCGAGCGCAAGGGCCTCAGTGCCCAGGGTGCTGCTCGAGCCTATGGGGTCCTCGAGTAGTCTTACCACTCGGGCATGAGTGTTCAGGACCGCCATTCCATAGCTCCCTCTCATGCTTTCCAGTGCTCGGGCACTCCGTACAAGGGAACCAAGTTCCCAGTTACCCCGAGCTCGGAGCGCGCGCACCTCCTGGATCGGTCGGCCGGAAGGCTGACAGTTGTCCAGTGAGTGACTAAAGTCATACGAATTTACATCCTTACTTACCTAGTAAACTATTTGTTCCTGAGTTATCCTCGGGACCCTCGCATTCTAATCTGTTCGGCAAGATGGTCTCGTCACACGCAAAACCCTGCCCACGCGCTCGCTTTTTCCGGAACGACAGAAACAGACAGTAGTCAGGTGTACCGTACAAATGATGATGTTTGACCGATGTCCTTTGTGGTGGTTGTGGTGTTCGGCGAGCTTGGCAGTACCCCGGGAACTACCGAGCCTCTAGGGTTCTCGGGTAATCCTACCGCTTGAGCAAAGAGTGGTGGGGACCACCTAGACCCTAGGGGCGGGCTGCCGGTGCTCGGTCTAGTCCGTCCTAGCCCAGACACCACCAAACCGTGGGGACTCTTGGCCGCATTTCCGCCCGCACGTGTCTCCGGTTTGCTTGTTTGAGAGTTCGCAAAGTGAAAAAATGTTCACTGGTCATGGCATGCTCCGTGCTAGATCGACATATCTCCGGAGCAAGGAAGTTCATGCCTTTGTCTCTTGATTTAGTAGCTACGGACTCGCGAGGGCTCGGGGGCTAAACGCGCGAATTGGTCTCACTACTCGGACGATGAGTGGTCGGGGCTACTTCGCTCTCGTGGAAGGAAGGTCGGACTCGCTCCGGCTAAGTACTCCTCGGGACATCAAGTGAAAAGCGAAAAGACATCATCAAAACAAGCATTGAAACAAGCATTGGAGTTTTGACCCCGAAGAAAGGCTTCTATTATATTTAAAAAGAACCATTCAGAGGGGATCACTCCCATATTTACAACAAGTCAGAAAAACAACAAAAGCCTAATCTAAGTCGGCGGGCTCTGAAGGCGGGGAGGAGGCTTTGCTGCTGCTGCCGCTGCTTGGTTCCAGCGATGGCTTCCGTGTGAAGCATGCCGCCACCTCGGCGGTGACGCCACGGACAGCCTCCCGGGTGGCCCCTTCCTCAGCCTCGACCACCCCCTGCCAGACCGGCTCCAGCGAGAAGGTGGGGTCTCGGCTCCGGTAGCTGGCAAGGACGTGCTCGGCCATCGCTTGGGCCAGAGCGCGCCCCTCTCGGGATGCCAACTCCTATACAGCCCGGGGAAGAGCCTTCAGGCACCGATTGATCTCCTCGAAGCTGAGGGCGAGGTGGCCGATGGTCTCTTGGACCATCCCCTTCTCACCCATGTTGACTCACCCGAGCCCGGCTACCCTCACGGACCTCTGTGCCAAACGAAGGATGTCTCGCATCATCAGCTTCACGTTGGCCTGCTCGGCCACGATGGTCTCGAGCTCGTCCTTCGCGATCTGCAGCCGCTCCTCAAGGCTGATCCCCTTGGCCGCGCTGGTCGGAACGCCGCTGGTCGCCGGGGCTTCGGCTTGTCCCCGCTTCACCTGCTCGGCTAAGCCAGCAAGGGTCCACTCCCGGGCGGCCAGCTCGGCCTCCCATTTGGCGGCCTGCTCCTTCCGAGCAGTAAGGGCCACTGACGCTGAGGCAGCCTCCTCTTCGCGTCGAGTAATCTGCTCCTCCCGGGCGTCCTGAGCCATCGCCGTGATCTCGACGTCAGTCTCTGGGATCGCGACCTCCTCCTCCCGACGGTGGACTTTGGTGCGACCATGCTCAAGCTCGTCGCTCCAGCCGGCTAATTCCGCCCGGGTGGTCTCCACAGACTTCTCACGCTGGCCGATGGCCTCCTCCCGAGCACGGTCCAGCCGCTCGTGAGCAAGCAGCTCGACGGCCCGCCGCCGCGATGCCTGCTCCAAGCGGTTGGCCTCCTCCTGCAAGGCGACAGCTTCGTCGCGCACCTCCTCCAGGGCCTCCCGCTCCTTGACCACCACGCGCATTGCCCTCTCGTGGGTTGCGCGGGCTGAGGCGATGCGGGCCTCCAGGAGCCAGCCGACCACTTCTAGGCACCCCCTCTCCTCGATGAGGGTGGCACGGTCCCTCTTGAGCTGTGCTCGCTCTGCCACCACGGCCGCCTCCAGCCACTTGTTCACCTCCCAGGCGCTTCCAAGCACGTCTGGGAGGGGTTCCGGGGCTTAGCTGGACGACGACCGGACGCTGGGTCCCCTGTGAGCCCTCTCAGCAGAGACACGAGGGGTCCTCGATGGTAGCCACGTCGGCGCTGCCTTGGCCGCGGCCACTTGCCCCGCCCTCGAAGTGCTTGGGGCGGGCTCAGACGGCGCGGGCTACTCGGGCGCAGCCGCTGCCCTCGGCTCAGGGCAGGGAGACGCCTGCGGCTCCGGTTCGGCCGGCACGCTCGGCTCAGGTGTGGGCGCGCTCGATTCGGGGGCGGGGACCAGCCTTGGCACCTCTGGTCTCCGGCAGGGTCCTTGGGCGGCCTGAAAACAGAAAAGGTTAGCACCCTAACTTACATCCGGGCGAACACGCTCGGGAAAAGAAAGGAACTCACGGAGATTTCGGTCCACGGTATTGCCACCAGGACTCTGGAATCTTGAATTCTAGGCCCTGCGACTTCGGCTCGGGTTCCGCCTTCCTCCTCTTCGGCGGGGGCTTTGTCCCTCGGGCTGTTGAGGGGCTGCCGTAGAGCCCGCCTCCTGTGGCTGGTCGGCCTGGGTGCCCGCTGTAGCGCCGCCGGCCCGGCCTTGGTCTTCGGGCTCCCACGCCGTGGACCTGGCCTCCGTCGCGCTTCCCGCCGCCGACCACTACCTTGGAGGTGACGGCAACGACAAGGACGATGGCTGGAGCACGAACACCAGAGGGCGTTTCCCTTTGTCCCCCAGGGCCGCCGCTCCGTTGCCGGTGGTGTCCCTACCGCTAGCCTGGTGGCTGCTGCTTGCAGCAGCTCCACGGCTGGCCTGTGGCCTGCTGTCCGCGGTGTCCCTTCCGCCCGTGGTGCCCCTGCCGCCGATCTGCGGCCTACCGCCTGCGGTGCCCCCACAGCCGGTCCACTGCGTGCCGCCCGTCTCTTCATCCACCCCGGAAATCTGGATAGTCCCGGGGTTCCGGCACCCCGGACGGTCGACCAGACCTTGGGCATCGAACTCCGGCAGCGTAGCTTGCAGCGCCACCCAGCCCGGGTCCGCACAGAGTGCCAGCTGCTCCCGGGGCAAGACCGCCCGGGTGAGGTCTTCCACGCCGGTCACCACCTGCAGCAGGAACACCAGCGCTCCCTCCTCCAGGTTCCCGTCCTCACCGATCTGGGTCCTAGTGATGTCGTTGGGGCCCGTGTATATCCAACAAGGGCGGGCCCGTTCCCGCAGAGACGCCAGGCGGCGGCGCAGATAATCCGTCACCACCATCACCGACATTAGCCCCGCCCGGCACAGGTCATCGATGCGGTTCAGTACCGGCCGAATCCTCTCGTCCTTCACCGGGGCCGCCTCCCAGGTCGTCCTTTGGGGCTCCACCGCTGTCTCCGGTAGTGTGAGGTGGTTGTGGGGGCTGACGTGGATGTAGACCCAATCGCGCCTCCAGTCCTCCCACTTGCTCTGCAGTATCTGCGGGATGTACAGCTCGGCCAGCCCGTCCCGCAGCCGAAAGTTGCAGCAGCCGGCGACGTCCGCGGTGGAGGAGCCTCTATTCTTCCCGGTCGGCCGCAGGATGAAGAAGTGGCGGAACAACACCACCGACGGAGGTACTCCCACGAACATTTTGCAGAAGTGCGCGAAGATGGCCAGAATGACCACCGAGTTCGGACTCAGGTGTACCACATGGATGACGAAGCTGTCCAGGATCTGGAGGAAGAACGTGGAGAACGGCGGCACCAGCCCGGTGGCGATGAAGGTAACGAAGACGACGATGCGCTCCGGCCGGTCCGTGATGGGCAGGAAGCTCGCCGGCGTCACCACCGACGCCTCCCGCTGGCCTTCGGGCACCATCAGTTTGTGGACCTTCTCCGCCCCCTCCTCGTTGACAATCCTTGACTTCGGCAGCATGCTGTCGGGCCCCTTGTCACGGCGGCTGTTTCCTGCCCTCGACATTTTTTGGGGGTGGGGAGTGTGCTGGAACGAGTGGTGGAAAGGGGGAGCGCTGTGGGCCAGAGGAAGAGCGAGAGCTCTCGAGCGCAAGGAAGAAGAAGGCAAGAGTGTTGATCGCAAGAATGACATAAAGGGGCAAAGGTTCGCTCCCCACTCCTTTTTATATCCTAGGGATTTCAAACAACGCCTGTCGCGGCGCATTCGGTGAGATGAATTTCCTCGTTCGGCGTGGCCTCCAGGCAAATCTCCCTCAATCTGTGTGGTTGCCAGACGCACTATCCTCGATCTACGTGTTGCCACACACGCCGCCCGCCTCATTATCACGCTCCTCGGTTCCCCGCTGGGCCGTACTAGAAGCCTGGGCCAGAGAGACCAGCGCCTAATAATAGGCCATGTGGCATCGATGCTGGGATCGGCCTCGATGAAAATGAGGGCCCCATCCGCACTCTCTAGGCCATCGCCTACCAATGGGCCCGGGAGCTGCTGTCGGTGACACAAGAACTAGGGGTCCCCGAGTCCTAAGGCCAGATCAGCAGGTTACCACGTGGCGCCCTCCCGCGGGGATTGTCTCCACGAGGCACGAGGAGACCAAATCCTGGGAGAGGGTGCTCGGGGCCATAACAGTGGTCCCCGAGTACCCGAGTTCCTCGATGACCCGAGAAGACCAAGTTTCGGGAAGAGAGTGCTCGGGGCTACGAACAGTGACCCCCGAGCACTCAAGTCCCCCGATGACAAGGAAAGCTGAGTACCGGGAAGAGGGTGCTCGGGGCTGTGAATAGTGGCCCCCAGCACCCGAGTCCCCCGAGGACCCAAGGGAAGTCAGTTCCGGGAGAGAGTGCTCGGGGCGACGAATAGTGACCCCCGAGCACTCGGTTCCTTGAGGACCCGAACAGCCAGTGCCGGGAGAGAATGCTCGGGGCCGTGAACAGTGGCCCCTGAGCACTTGGTCCCCCGAGGACCAAGATAGGGCATATCCGGAAGAGAGTGCTCGGGGCGGCAAACAGTGGCCCCCGAGCACTCAGTTCCTCGAGGGCCTGAGAAGTCCCTCGCCGGTGGCCCCCACAGAGGCCCAACGGTGAGGTGTCAACCAGTTAAAGGTCCGATGCTGCATTTAAGAGGGTGCATAGCCTGTCATCTCCAACTGCTCCCCCACGCTTGTTGTCAGTCCCTGCCACGTTCTGGCAGGGGGCGTGGGGACATTTAATGCACGGGTCCCATCGCGGGATATCCGGCGCGCCTCGGGATAACATCGCGAAGCCCAAAGCACCCCGGCTGCCACCCTGCTGTGTCAGGCGTACAAGACCGGGCGGGCGTGCCGGGTTGCTCGGTGGCTGCCTAGTGGGCCCTCCCCGCGGTGCCCGTTGAAAAATGGCATGATGACTTACAAGACCGGAAGGGGCATGTTTCTAACTCTCCACGTCACCTTGCGCAGCAGCCCATGATGGTTGCTTTCCATTTATGATGCCTTGGAACTCGTGCCATCCCTTTCTGGGCACGCTACCGCCCTGGCCGGTATTTAAGCCAGGCGGGCACCCCAGAGAAGGCAGGTTCAGTACAACCAAAGTCAAGTTAAGGACCAAAGGAGAAGCACAGATAAGTTGGACAACAACAAGCACAGAAACGTAGATCACCGAAGAACAAGGAGCACGAAGCTCTAGACTAGACAAATATTCTTGTAACCCAGCAAACACTCAGAGAGACATTCTCAGTGCATTTATAGCATACACACATGAGTAGGGTGTTATGCTCAGTAAGGCCCGAACATGTCTAAAAACCCCCTGAGCATTTACTACCTCCGGCACCCGATCATTCCATTCCACCTGCCTCTCATTTACGCCCATTTATTTCACCTGCAAAATGGATTCAGAATCATCCCCGCGACCGAATCTCAAAGGGGGTCCCTCCGGATCCCTGCTTGAGGAGTTCACCTTCCGACAGTGCCACCAGCACTGATATTCTCTCTATCAGTGCAGGTTTTTATTCATCAGCTGGCACTGATACTCATTATCAATGCCGGGTCAGAAACTAGCACTGATAATCTATAACTATCAGTGCCGGTTCAAAAACTACCACAAATAGTGCTTTTGAGTTGGCACTGATGACCATTTCTGTTGTTGTGAGAGAGCATGGTCTTCTTCTCTATTGACAATCATCAGATTGGCTCCACGTTCCCAGGAGGGTCCGTCGGTACCGCCAGCATCGGCCAACAACCCCAGCACAGGTAGAATCTTTGCCTCGGCCACTCTCCCTAGCCCTTACGCTAGCTGGCGCCTAGTTCCTAGCGTAATCAATTGCCATCCGAGGGAGTAGTATAAAAGATTCCTTGACTCACTCAAGGGGGGGTAGGACCTGCACAGTTTGCAAGAGCTAGGCGAATACTTTTTGTCAACTTTGCAATAGGCACGTAGGTTAGATGGAAAAGAAAAGGTATCTAATCGGGTAGTTAATGGAATCAAATGTATTTGACTTACCTGCACCTTTTCTATGAATGAAGCTTTCAGAGTCGGTCGTTATTCCATGTGTGCTCGAGTATCTCACCATTTGGAGTAGATAGCTACACTGATCCAGGTCGGGTAACTTCGACAACCATACAGGGTCCTTACTACTTAGGTGATAACTTATGGCGCATGGCCTGTTTTTGCACCTTTCGTAGAACAAGATCCCCAGCAGTGAGCTTCCTAGGTTGAATCATTTTACTAAGATACCTACGCAACGCTTATTGATACTTAGTTGCTCGATCATGACTGCTCCGTCGATGGAGAGTTGTGTCAGGAACACAGAAAGCTCCAATTGTAGATGTCTCTGGTGGTATTTAGCCGGCAACGCCAGTACCATGAGTAGCGGTTAAGGCTACTAGATCCTCGGGAATTTCCGTGCCATTGTTTACCACAACATTTGGTTCTACCACCATTGGGTTGGCAAGTGGGATATCAGCTCCTCTAGCCATGAACATGAATCGATCTGTTGGGCTGCTCTTGCTACTGACGGAGTCATCGTCGCCACCCTCATCGCTATCAGTGTCCATGCACTGGAGAACATTAGGCTCCTTTGGATCCCACTTGAGATGTCCCACCTCACGCTATGTGTCCAATGGCCTGGACTCGATAATATCGGTGGGCATTAGTTCACCTTGATGGTCCCAACAGAAGATCATAAATCCTAATACAATCTCTGATCTGGTAGGGGCGATTCAAGGGTGATTGCTATTGACCCGAAGTGGTCATAGAAGCAGACGTCGAATAATTCGGTGTCTATGTGTACTCGAGAAATAGTCGATCATGAAAAGCAGAAGACCCCTACCTGGCGTGCTAACTATCGAGGATTTGTTCTTGACAATGTGTCTGGAAATAATGGGTTTACCTTCGTGGATCAAACATCGAGCATGAAATGAGGCATACACGATTAATACAGGTTCGGGCTTCCGGTTGGAGTAATACCCTACGTCTTATGTAGATAATTATATGTATGCACTCGAGTACATACAATATGGCTAATCTATTAGAAGGAGTAGATCAGATCTAGTCTAACCTAGAGCTAAAGTCATTGAGTTCCTCCTATGCTAAGATCCTGATAACTGCTTCCAATAGTTGAGAGAAATAAAGAGCCTCTCCTGGGGGGTCTGGATCCACTCCTTATATAAGGGTGATGTACCGCCTCCTATCCAGCTGTTGTCGATAGAGAGTCCTTTTTCTTATAGTCCAAGTTGATACATCTGTCTTGAATACTATTTTTCTGGAGTTGGGTAAGCAATCAAAGCCTTCCTAGTATACACCTTCTGCATTTCGGGCTTATGAAGTACCGCAGATTTAGTTCCATAATATCCAGAGTTGTTAAATATGCACATGACATGCCACGTCGATATATGGTATACTGTTTATGCGTATAAACCCTATAGTTAGATATTCAACACACCAGTTTTTGTCTGATACCGGCATATTTCTATTCAAATTTATTCATTTTTGTATAATTGGCAATCCTGTGTTCGCTTTCATTTTCAGCTGCTGTTCTTGTTTCTGTCTGGTTGAGAAAATGAGAAAGTGAAAATGGTTAAGGTTTTTTCTAACTATTTCCATCCGTTTTCATCCCTGCTACCACGAGGCCATGTGCACAGTTATAGATGATATGTGACCAAAATTTTGTATGCTTAAAACACGTTTTATCAGGAGCAGCTATAATATCGAATTCCAGCAAATTTTGGTTCGTTGATATTGATATAACCCTAACGTGGATCTACCGTCATTTTTCTAAATGAAAAAACAATACATTCATCAGTTAATTCTAAGCCAATTAGCAGAGGAAAACAATTAAACAGATTAAACTAGGAAACCCTTATTACCTGTCAAAGATAACATATTGAGCATCAAATATCTCTATCACGACATCTCGGCACCACCCACATGCCCAACTGAACCGCTGCTTTTATTTATACACCTCCTTGGCCTCTTGCATCCGTTTGTTTTCCCTCTCTCTCCCCTCTATAGTGCGAGCTTGTTTACTTGTTGAACCAAGATCTCCTCCCCATCTCTCTCAGTAAGTGCTGCGTTCTTCTCTTTTGATCTTGTGAAACCTCCTAGATCCATCTCTTTGTTTCATTTCTCCCTCGAGGATTGATTGAGCACACATGAAGAGGCCCACCTGCAGAAGTTCCTCAGCAACCACAGATCAACAAGGTACAAAACAAGTTCCCAGTTTTACTATGTATTTATACTTCAATCGCATGCAAATATGAGAAGTATATAAAAAAGTATTCTGGGGACTCTGATTTGCTTGCTTCCAGTTCTTACACCTACAATTTATGCTAATTTTTTATTATACCTATAATTGGTATACATTTTGATTTTTGAAGAAAATGAAGCTATATATGTGCTTGTGTCAAGGTGACAGAGAGCAAATTAGCAAGAGGCAATAAGCAGATCTTAGCTGTAATATACTAACACAACATGGCCTTTAATCTGCTCTCTGTATCACTTGCTTTGAGAAGACATGGAGCGGCAAGGAGTCGACGTCCACGGCGCCGCGGCGGAGCGCGACGACGTCATGACCGGAGCGTACGGCGAGGAGGAGGAGGACGACGACGAGGACCAGCTGGACGAGCTCACCGGGGGCCGCGGCGGCCTTGGGGAGAAGAAGCGGCGGCTGGCAGCGGATCAGGTGCGCGCGCTGGAGCGGAGCTTCGAGGCGGACAACAAGCTGGACCCGGAGCGCAAGGCCCGCATCGCGCGCGACCTCCGCCTCTACCCGCGCCAGGTAGCCGTCTGGTTCCAGAACCGCCGCGCGCGCTGGAAGACCAAGCAGATCGAGCGCGACTTCGCCTCCCTCCGCGCGCGCCACGACGCCCTCCGCCTCGAGTGCGACGAGCTCCGCCGCGACAAGGACGCCCTCGCCGCCGAGGTACCTTACCTACTCATTGTCTCCTTCCCCATGCATCCATGTCGTGGTTTTGATCAATTGTTTGAGCGAGAAGCCATGCCCATGTTTGTGCATGTCAGATAAGGGAGCTGAGGGAGAAGGCGGAAAAGCAGATGGCTGTGAAGCTGGAGGCCGCGGAGGAGCTGTTGGGGTCGGCTGCCGCCGCCACCGCCGCTGCTGTCTACAAGGACGGGTCGACGGACAGCGACTCGAGCGCCGTGTTCAACGAGGAGGCGTCGCCGTACTCCGGCGGCGCGGCCTTCGACCACCAACACCTCCACTCGAGCTTCGCAGGGTTCACATCATTCTTGGCCTCCTCGAGTTCGCTGAGCTATTCTTTCCCTTCCTTGTACCACGGGGGTTCGCATTTGGACCAGGAAGCAGACAGGCTCCTCGGCGCCAGCGCCGCCGCCGACAGTTTCTTCGCGGAGGAGCATGGCACCGGCCTCGGCAGCTGGTACGGCGGTGAAGGATGGTAGAGATGAGCTGTTGGCTGGCTGGAGACTTGGTGTCAGCCACGCTTGTAAAATTATGTCGCTGTACATGCATCCATGGGGGGTAACTATGTGCAGTCAATTTCTATAGTTTTTACTGGCTGGGGCACAATATCATGTGGAGGGAGGAGACAGGTTATTCCATATTTCCCGGTGGACTGTTACCTTCCTCTCAACTGTGTTCATTCTTAAACATCTCTCTCATATAATGTGAAAAGTATACACTAGTGGCACATGCATGTCGTCAGAGAGAGTGAGAGATGAGCACATGTAGAAACACAGGATGGACATATGGATGCAAGAAAGCCGGTTTACCTCAGGAGAGAGGATTAAGGATGTTCTTGAGGGGTATAAATGTAAATTAAGGCTTTGGTGGTAGGTAGTACTAGCTCTTCTAGCTAGGTTATAAGTTAAAACCTAGCTATAAACTATGCTGTAAATCATTTGCTTTAATTTATACATAGGGAGGATCATGGATCAAGGTAAAAAAGAAGTGTGAGGAAAATGACTGAGCAATACTCTATGTTGATCTAGCCTCTTGTGTTTTAACTTTTAGGATATGTTCTGCAAGCTGAAATAAATCAATTGGATTGTAGAAGCTAGATTGTATAATTTAGTTTCTAAATTGTAACAATCTAGTAATCTGTCTTCCACCAGCTTCTGTAGATTGTACAATCCAGTTTTTACAATCTAGCTTTCACAATTTAGCTTTTTACAATATACAATCTACAAACTGTTTTTTATAGTCCACGCTCAAACAAATAAGCTCTAACTTGTCGATCAGCAATAAAAACTTTCATTCGTTATTTGTACCTAGAGTTTCATCCTAGGATGTGCTTCTTTAGTCAACAATGGCAATGAGGCAAAATAAAGCTAATGATGCATGCATGACAGCGACGAGTGGACTTGTTTAGCCATGGCAAAGAAAAAAACGTCTCTGGTTGATTGGTGATCAGGAGGGGAGGAGAATGTGCCCGCTATGATGGGGCCCTGCATGCAATATTGTAATGCTCCGGTGAAGACCAACAAATGCCTACTAGTATAAGATATCGGGTGTGGAGCTCTCTTTTTAGATGCATCATGGAAAGGGATGCGCACAATTAGCTAATATTAATCCAATGTGTGTGTGTGTATATATATATATATATAAACAATTTCATACGTGCATGTGTACGTCTTCACTTGATGATCATGACATCACCTGATTGTGTTGTTTGGAGTGTCATATCTCTGAGAAGAGCAAAATTAAACTACATTCGAAGTGGACAAATTAAGTCTATGCTTCTCCACTCACCACTATTCTCATGTGTACACAATTGTAAGTGTGAATGACAAAATAGATTTGTGCCCCACGCCTCTGCCAATCGCCATAGTTCAAACCCTCTGTTGATACTTTTTTTCTAGGGCATCCACATTTCAAGATCGAAACTTCTAATTTGAACAATAGAATAGTCCCGAAGTACATAGATTTTTGGATGTCCTTAGGTTTTGACTGAAGTACTTTCACATAAGATGATATCATTAATATTAAGAATGTATTGCAAAGAAGTTAATGGGAATTTCAATTTAAAAGACCATGCCAGGTCAAACAATACCTTATAAAAAGTAAAGGGTACTACTACAGAAATGGTCAACAGTATCAGCTCAAAAACAGTATCAGTGACGGTTTTTGAACTGGCACTGATAGTCACGGACTATCAGTGCTAGTTTATGAACCAACACTAATAATGAGTATCATTGCCAGTCCATAACAAAGAATCGGTACTGATGCTTACACTAGCAGTTCCAGTCCAAAGGAACTGGCACTGATAGTCTGAGTATATGTGCTGGCTAGTGTAACAAGCCGGTACTGATACTTCTATAGGCACAAATAAATTATGAATTCAATAATACATTAGTCAAAATCTGATTTCATATTTGTATTCAAATATATGTAGGCATTCATCACAGAAAGATATATACACATGAATCACAAATAGTTCATCCATATCCACACAGTCATGAGTTCATCAACATCCACACATAAATATTATCATAGTTCACATCATAGATTAAACACATTGAAATACCCCCATTCCTGATTCTACAGTGCATGTCGAATCATATAGTCTTCATAGTTGACATCTATGATATCAACTCCATATATCTCTTCCAAATGGCGTAGTGCATAAACGAGCGCACTATCTCGAGCAAGAAAGGGAAGATCCATTATAATTCCATAAATAGCGAAACCTCCTCCAGCAAACTTCACATAAGCCTGATACCTGCCTTTATGAACTCTCTTGACTTTCAAGTCAATCAGTGTGAAACCCAGCCGCTCCATGATATAACTTAAGAGTGAACCCAAGCACATCCAAATGCATCATGTTGTTCCAGTAAAAATTCTACAGGCAAAGAGCATGAATATGAAGAGAAAATTTGATAATGTATGAAACAATACTATAGACTAAAATTTGTGGCACAAAAAGTGTCAAGTGCATGTAACCATGACAGACTGATAGTCCTTGAAGCCATGTCCTCCACAATTTGCTCAAGCACTTTCAATTTGAAATAGTTGTAGTGAGGCAAAATAATGTACCCAACTTGATCCTTAATCTTTTGCAAAGCCTCTGCCACCATGTTTTTTGAGTCACATGGATCTCAGTTGATTGGATGCCAGAGACAACAATATTGATAGATATTTCATTTGCCAACATTTGAAAACTAATTAATATCTTCCTTGTACCACTATCACCTATAGTGGTAGTCACAATAGGTTGTGTATAACCCTCTATGTGAGCAATCATTCCATTTAACCAAACTAGAGGAGAAATCAACTACATCAATACATGCATATATTTAACAACTATACATTTTTCAATTATCAGTTGCCCAACCAAAATAGTGCGGGTTATACTATTTTGATCATCACTGAGAGCACTAGGGAGGGCAGGGTGTCGAGTTCGTAGAGGAATATGTCGGGAGAACGCGTGTTGGGGGGGGGGGGCACAACGCACTGGGATGTAGACGCTACCTCGGATGCATCCTCGATACCTACTAGATCCACTGGAGGCCAGCCTGGGGCATGAGCTGCAAATGACGTGCTTAGAATGCTGTCTTGATGTGGGTGTATATCAAGATTCAATCTGAAAATAATAATCGGGCACCAAATTTATATCCTAGTGGCTACCTATCTATAATTTGGAATGTGTTGGACTTGCAGGTAGGGGGATGCAAACCATGTTGTATTTAGCTAGCTCAGAAAAATTGGTTAACATCATTAGGCCAATTTACTCCTTTGAATAATCTTGTCCTAAGAAAGTGCCAACAAAGCAATAACAAAATTTCAGAACCAACCTTTTCATTCTTTAACAGGGTCACTTTTGTTCTTCAACCAGTTAAAATCATCAGGACAATTTACTCCTTTGAATAATCTTGTCCTAAGAAAGTGCCAACAAAGCAATAACAAAATTTCAGAACCAACATTTTCATTCTTTAACAGGGTCACTTTTGTTCTTCAACCAGTTTATAAGCATAGAGGTACTTTCACATTGAAACAATATAACATAACATGTATATTAACAATGGCTACCATTTAATCTAATGAACTAAAATGCTTGCTTTCGTTCTTCAACAAAGCAAGAGGGCAATTGAACTAATGTTATGTAAAGATCATCAGTTTCTTCAACCACCAAATTGTTGTCTAATTACACAACAATGTCATTTTTTTAACGAGTTGATAGCAGAGCTGCACGACCTCGATGATGGCACGGGATATGGGGATGAGGATGGGGCTCTGTGGCGGTGGGGACGATGGGGCTAGTGACACTCCGGGGATGAGGATGGCGCGTGAGCGACGGGGATGAGGATGGCATGTAGAATTTGGAGATGGCGACTATGGGGAGGCGGCGTTGGTTCCGGGATGAGGACGGCAATGGGGATGAGGATGGTGTGAATGCTCCAGGGACGGTGATGGCGGAGAGGTGGCATCGACTCCGTGGTGAGTACGGCGATAGGGATAAGGACGGTGATGGCGAGGAGGCTGCGTCGGCTCTGAGATGAGGACGGCAATGGGGATGAGGATGGTGTGAATGCTCCAGGGACGGTGATGGCGGAGAGGTGGCATCGACTCCGTGGTGAGTACGGCGATAGGGATAAGGACGGTGATGGCGAGGAGGCTGCGTCGGCTCTGAGATGAGGACAGTGATGGGGATGAGGATGGCGACGGGATGAAGATGACATGCGGGCTCTAGGGACAGTGACGGCAGGGAGGTGGCTTCAGCTCTGGGATAAGGACGTCACAGGGACAAGGACGACGTGCGGGCTCCAGGGACGGTGATAGTGATGGGGGGGCGGTGTCGGCTTTGGGAATGGCAGCATTGGTGAGATATCTGGAATCAGCAGCCGCACAAGGGAAGAATGGATAGGCTACGACTATGTCCTACTTACATAGAGGTGGAGTATCAGCGCTGACTATGGTCTACAACCGATACTAATATTAGAATCAATGCTGGTTGTTTAACCTAGCCAGCACTGATAGTTGGACTATTAGTGTCGGGTTCGAAACCCCAACCGACATTGATAGTTGGACTATCAGTTCCGGTTTTGAACCCCTAGGTGACAACTATCAGTGCTGATTTTTTTCGAGAACCAGCACTGATATGGTGGTGGTGGAAAGGGGTGTTGGAGTTGGCAATGACGGCGCAGTGGTGAGGTGGTGCAAATGGGCGCCGGAGTTGGGGATGACACGTTATGGGGAGAAGAAGGTGCCTTTTTTATACTATAGACTTATTAGTGCCAGCTTGTAATACGAACCGGCCCTGATACTCGGTATCAGTGCCTGCTCATGGTTACTAGCTGACACTAAAGTATCAGTGCCAGTTCAACCCGGCTCAATCGTTGATCGAGCACGGGAAGTTATGAACTGGTACTAATACTTCATAAGTGTCGGTTGTATCCTAACCAGGACTGATGGGGTGGCACGGATGACTATTTCTATTATAGTGGCAGTTGAGTAATATATTATTACATTAATTGTGTATGCATTTGGAAAAATTAACATCTAAGAAAAAACTATTATTATATGGTTACATATATAGTTATTGGGTTTGAAACGGAAGGCATATCTACCATATGGACAACTTTTACATATAAAAGGTTCATAGCTTTCCCCACACTTTATTCCACTTCTGCTAACTCCTAGTTTCGAGCAAAGTGGTGATTAGTCATAGAGTATATATTTATGAATTGGGGATATGAAACATACATACATACATACATATATATATATATATATGTGGTACAGTGGACAACTTTTACATATAAAAGATTCACAGCTTTCCCCACACTTTATTCCACTTCTGCTAACTCCTAGTTGCGAGCAAAGTGGTGATTACTCATATAGTATATATTTATAAACTGGGGATATGAAACATACATATATATATGGTATAGTATGGACAGGTTTTAAATAAGTAAACAATATTCAAGCATCCAACAACAAAAAAGCTAGCAATGTGAAGGTGGATGTCATTATAATAGCATAACTGCTATCTATAAGAGTTGTACATACCACTAATAGATGACAATGTAGACAACCTCTACAATAGTCTAATTATAGCACTGATTATAAAATCAATGTAGGCCAACATGCACTAGACTGTAATATTATTGTATTAAATGAGTAGGCTATCTACTAACTTGTGGGAGAACCGTCCGAACAATATTTTAATTAATCACCAGGAAGACCATTATTTATAATCACAACCTCGATGATTAACCATAATATCATCCCGGTAATCCCAGCACGTGTTTTGTGTCCAAGATTGGAACATCATGCCTTTACAACATATAGCACCACAACACAGCTTAAGAAAGAGCAAGTAATTAACATTATATTACAAGCTCTTAAGCACTACCAAGCTATTACAATTTACAGCAAAAGAAAGCTAGGAAGAGACTAAAACATGCTCAACTCCTAACCAACAAAATAACTACGCAACGAAAGCTAAAGCTATAAATAGCAAAAGATGGATGGAGCCATATGCCCTTAGACTCCATCACAAAAGCATGTCAACTGAGTAGGATGCTCTACTCATGCCCGTCACCACCCTGGGTAGGCGTGAAGTAGCCAAACACCACTTCCTCCTCACCTGCAAAACCTGTAGAACATCAGAGTACGAAGGTACTCGTAAGACTTAATCCATATAGAGCACATATAAATAGCTTGACTCCAAGGATTATGCATTGAGCTGTTAGAAAGAAAAAGACCTCAAGGTTAAGTACATTAATATGCTTAATCAACGTAGACATATGTGTGAGCACCTAAACTTAACTAACAACAAAACTATTATTCCCTGCAATGACCAACTGCACATAAATGTAACTGGAACCATCATGAACATGTATGTAACACGAACCATCTTCCCGATGACCAACATATCCAACCACAACTCGTGACTCTACCATGGTGCGCATGAACAGAAGACATGCTCATGACTAAGAGCGTGACAGTTCGAACTGTTTTTACACCCTACAAGGGATACTCCTGTAGGGGAATGGGTAGGCTACGCTAGACTAAAAAAAAATTTCTACCGCATTCACCCAGGAAATCATGTTAATAGGAGATCATAGATTGTTACCGCTCGACACGCAGTGCAACGAAAGAAGAGTTAGAGTAGACTGATCCAACATCGTTTGTGTCAAACTCTTCGAGCAGCTTCTCGATCAGATCTGCAACTAGCCCTGCGCATGTGGTCATGCTCCTCGACCAACTCCGAGCAGGTGGTGCTGTTCCTCGACCAACTCCGACCAGGTGGTCGTGCTTCTCAACCAACTCCGAGTAGATGGTCGTGCTCCTCGACCAACTCCAAGCAGATGGTCTTGCCCCTTGACCAACTCAAATTTGACTCGCTGAGAAGATCAGCGATGCAATAGCAGCAGCGCCTCTATGGTATTCACACGTACTGGGTAGAAACGCCGAGTACCGATGTGCTAGCACCGCACGTGCGACTAGGGTTTTGAGAGATAATGTGAAAGGTTGCGGCTAGGGTTTCGGAGTGGCTCAACCTTTGCACGCCCCATCCACGCATCTCCTTATATAGAGCTCTCCAATGGGCTCCCACGTTGGAAGCCCTTTACGACTTTAACTTCTCATAGATCACAATCCAATCAAAACCCATATATGAATCCAATTCGCATGTTTTATTCCAACCCATTAAGTGTGTGACCCATTAGGTTCATGTACAAATGGCTACGACTCGGAAACCCATTCCAAACCAAAATCAATAGTGGTCCTTAGCAAGACATGTTGACTCCCGAGTATATATAAAAGATCATATCGGTAAACCTTGATATACACATACAATGATCCCTTCGCCTCACGATACCAGTCAAGCTCAAGGCGACATACATGCCACCCTTGTGATAGCTCGACCATTCACTCGATCAAGTAGTGAATTCATCATGATTAACTATTTAATAATATTGTCATGGCCATGCACTTTCTCAATCCAACTACCTCGAGGGGCCCAGAGATATCTCTCCCATTATAAAGGAGGGGCAAATTCCATCTTGATCGCTCATACCCCACGACATGTTTCATAAAAAACTCGAAAACTACCTTTATGACTACCCAGTTACAGAATAGCGTTTGGCAGCCTCAAAGTATGCCACTACACATTTTGGGAATTAATGACGATCTCAGGTCTAACTATCCTACAGGTACACAATTTGAGATAACAACTAATGGTACATCATAAATAACAATCCCAGGAGTATCTAAAGGTAGGTCTATCCAACATCATGTTCTCTAACATAAATGTCCACATTATTTACCTGATATCTCTATACCTATGATCCATGAAACATGATCATCAATCAATACATATGTTGGTCTTATGTATCATTATAATGATATGCGACTAGGGATCGACTAAGAATAACATCATGATATAAACAAAGAGTTTCATTAACAAGTCACATACTTGCCAACCAATATAAATGATAGTCCTTCTTGGAATAACACATTACTCGGTAGTACATGAACATAAACGTGTGATACAATCATGTCTATGATTTCCTCTAGGGGATATCACCTTCAAATTCTATCTTGATTGCTCACACCCCACGACATGTTTCGTGACACGTCCGAAAACTACCTTTATGACTACCCAGTTATGGAATAGTGTTTGGCAACCTCAAAGTCTGCCACTACACATTCTGGGAATCAATGACGATCTTAGGTCTAAGGATCCTACAGGTACACCATTTGAGATAACAACAAATTGCACATCAATAATAACAATCCCAGTAGTATCTCATTGTGGGTGTATCCAACATCATTATTGACCTAGTATTTCTATACCTATGATCCATGAAACATGATCATCAATCAATACATGTGCTAGTCTTATATATCATCACAATGATATGCGACCAGGGATCGACTAAGAAAAACATCATGATATAAACAAAGAGTTTCATGAACAAGTCACATACTTGCCAATCAATATAAATGATAGTCATTCTTGGAATAACACATTATTCGGTAGTACATGAACATAGACGTGTGATACAATCATCTCTATGATTGCCTCTAGGGGATATCACCTTCAAATTCTATCTTGATCGCTCACACCCCACGACATGTTTCATGACACGTCCGAAAACTACCTTTAAGACTACCCAATTACAGAATAGCGTTTGGCAACCTCAAAGTCTGCCACTACACATTTTGGGAATGAATGATGATCTCAGGTCTAAGGATCCTACAGGTACACCATTTGAGATAACAACTGGTTGCACATCAATAATAATAATCCCAGCAATATCTCATAATGGGTGTATCCAACATCATTATTGACCTAGTATCTCTATACCTATGATCCATAAAATATGATCATCAATCAATACATGTGCTGATCTTATATGTCATCACAATGATATGCGACCAGGAATCGGCTAAGAATAACATCATGATATAAACAAAAGAGTTTCATGAACAAGCCACATACTTGCCAATCAATGTAAACGATATTCATTCTTGGAACGACACATTATTCGGTAGTACATGAACATAGATGTGTGATACAATCATCTCTATGATTGCCTCTAGAGCATGTCACCTTTAAATTCTATCTTGATCGCTCACACCCCATGATATGTTTCATGACACGCCGGAAAACTACCTTTATGACTACCTAGTTACGAAATAGCGTTTGGCAGTCTCAAAGTTTGCCACTACACATTCTGGGAATAAATGACGATCTCAAGTCTAAGGATCCTGGAGGTACAGCATTTGAGATAACAACTGATTGCACATCAAAAATAACAATCCCAGTAGTATCTCAAGGTGGGTCTATCCAACAGCATGTTCTCTAACATAAATTTCCATATTATTGACTTTGTATCTCTATACCTATGATCCATGAAACGTGATCATCAATCAATATATGTGCTGGTCATATGTATCGTCAGAATGATATGCGACAAGTGATCAACTAAGAATAACATCATGATATAAATAAAGGGTTTCATGAACAAGTCACAAACTTGCCAATCAATGTAAAAGGTAGTGATTCTTGGAATAACATATTATTCAAAAGTACATTAACATAGACGTGTGATATAATCATCTTTATGATTGCCTCTGGGGCATATCACCTTCAATCTTCCACTTGCACTAGAGTCAATCATGTAAGTATTTAATACCCATAGCTCTCATGTGCACCTCATGCTTTGGCCGTGGGAGTGACTTTGTCAACGAATCAGAAATAGTCAAATCCTTATGCACCTTGCATATCTTCACATCACCCGATCTAAAATCTCTCGAATAAGGTGATATCTTCACAGTATGTGCTTGGGCTTCTGATGCAACCTAGGTTCTTTTGCTTGTGCAATGGCTCCACTATTATCACAATAGAGATCCATTGGACTAGAAGCACTAGGCACCACACCTAACTTAGAAACAAACTTTTTGATCCAAATAGCTTCCTTTGCAGCTTCAGAAGCTACGATATACTCTGCCTCTATCGTGGAATTGGCCACCATTTCTTGCTTGGAACTCTTCCAACTCACTACTCTCCATTGAGGCAAAACACAAAACCATATTGCAATCTCGAATCGTCCTTGTCGGTTTGGAAGCATCAGTGTAACCATTTACAGTGAGCACCTCCTCACCTCCATAGACTAGGAACATATCCATAGTTCTTCTCAAGTATTTAAAGATATTCTTTAATGTTATCTAGTGATCTTCACCCGGATTTAATTGGTATCTACTCGTAACACTTCGAGCATAGGAGACATCTGAGCGTGTACAAAGCATAGCATACATGATGGATCTGATAGCAGAAGCATACAAGATCTCATTCATTTTCTCAAGCTCATCAGTGGTCGAAGGATACTGACTCTTGCTGAGAGTGATGCCATGTGAGATCGGCAAGAAACCCTTTTTGGAATCCTGCATATTGAACTTTTTCAATACCTTGTCGATGTATGTACTGCGGCTTAATCCGATCAACCTTCTCGACCTATCTCTATAGACCTTTATGCCCAATATATATGCTAGCACTCCAAGATCTTTTATTGAAAAACTCTTTTGCAACAAAGATTTGGCAGCATCAAGCATCTTAATATCATTCTCGATCAATAATATGTCATCTACATACAAGACCAGAAACACAAGTGCACTCCCACTAGCTTTTTTGTAAACACAAGGCTCTTTTTCATTCTTGACGAAACCAAACCCTTTGACTACCTCATCAAAACAAAGATTCCAACTCCGAGAAGCTTGCTTTAGCCCATAGATGGACTTTTGCAACTTGTATATCTTCCTAGCATTTTTTCGGATCGACAAAACCTTCAGGCTATGTCATGTATACATCCTCACTTAGGTTTCCATTAAGGAAAGCCGTTTTGACATCCATCTGTCATATCTCATAGTCATAATAAGCGGCAATTGCTAGGATGATCAGGATAGATTTTAGCATTGCGACAGGCGAAAATGTTTCATCATAATCAACACCTTGAATCTGCTTGAAACCTTTTGCCACCAATCGTGCCTTATGGATGTGAACATTTCCATCAACGTCTATCTTTTTCTTAAAAACCCATTTGCAATCAACCAAGTTCTAAACTTGATTATCGTGCATGGATTCTATCTCCGATCTCATGGCTCCAAGCCATCTCTCAGAGTTCAGTCCCACCACTACTTTAGAGTAGGTCTTAGGTTCATCATTGTCCAACAATAATATATCGCGCTACTCCGTGGTTAGGAACATAAACCTCTTAGGTGCGCGACTGATCCTTTGCGATCGTCGTGGGGCTAGTGTCTCCACAACATGTTTTGCAACATCCAATTGTGGTTCAGTAAGAGCTAAAACACTTTCTGATGGTTCTCAAATCTCTTCAAGTTGCATCGTGCTCCCACTGATGTTCCTTGAGAGAGACTCTTTCTCTATAAAAGCACCGTTCCAAGAAACAAGCACTTTGCCTTCTTCTCGGTTATAAAAGTAATATCCTTTAGTTTCCCTAGGATACCCCACAAAGAAGCATTTATCTTATTTGAGAGTGAGCTTATCTGACGTCAAACATTTTACATAGGCCTTACTACCCAAGATCTTAAGGAAAGACAACCCGAGACATTTCCCGATCCATATCTCATATGGTGTTTTCTCTAGAGCTTTAGATGGAACCCTATTTAAAGGGAACACAATGGTTTCAAGAGCGTATCCCCAGAAGGATAATGGAAGATCAGATTGGCTCATCATGGATCGGACCATGTCCAACAAAGTCCGGTTCCTCCGTTCAGACACTCCATTCCATTGAGGCATCCCCAGTGGAGTCAACTGTGGGACAATTCCACATTGCTTTAGATGATCACCAAACTCATGGCTCAAATATTCACCTCTGCGATCAGATCCTAGAAATCTTATTGTCTTGCCAAGTTGATTTTGTGCTTCATTTTGAAACTCCTTGAACTTTTCAAAGGACTCAGACTTGTGCCTCATTAGGTAGATGTAACCGTATCTACTAAAGTCATCGGTAAAAGTAATGAAGTCCTGAAAACCACCTCTAGTAATAGAGCTTATTGGTCCACATACATCAATATGTACAAGGGCCAACAATTCACTCGACCTCTCTCCTTGACGGGTGAAAGGTGCCTTAGTCATCTTGCCAAGTAAACAAAATTCACATGTATCAAATGATTCAAAATCAAATGAATCACTACATGAAAAATGGATATGGGTGATAGGTACTGGGTAATCAAATGAATCACTACATGAAAAATGGATATGGGTGATAGGTACTGTACCCATCACCCCGAATACGTCACTGATGACTAGTCATTGGTGACGGTTCCGTACCCGTCACTAATGATGGCCAAAAGTGACGGGTATTAACTGTTACCCATCACCTATGACCGTCTCCCATGTGCTGGGGAGCAAATTATAGGTGACAGGTGAGCTCTTCACCTGTCACTTATATGTATACCCATCACCTATGTATTAGTTATAGGTGACGGGTGACTTCTACACCCGTCACTTATGTTCTTTATAAGTGACGGGTAGCTATATTACCTGTCACTTATAGCTTTTACCCATGTACTGGGAGAAGGACATAAGTGACGGGTTACCTAGTTACCCGTTACTTATAAAGAACATAAGTGACGGGTAGACATTTTACCCGTCACTTATGTTCCTCTTGCTCGGTAGGAATGAGCTGTTTCCTGGCTGCATCCTGGAACGTAGCCAGGATTTGGCAGCTGTCTTCTCCCTACAAATAATAGCAATGCATACAAATACATATCGACAAACACAAATGTAGGAGTACTCGCTTCATCACAGAATTGCAAATATTACAAAGTTCAAATGTATTCATTATAGAATCACAAATGTTACAAAGTTCTGATCAACTCAAAATTACTTACGACTTCACAACTTAAGGCTTATGTAGTGGAACTCACCTTGTGGGCTGATAACGTCAGACACCATGAACTCAGCGATTCATCATCGAATATCCGGGAGTGCACTAGCGTTGAGAAACATACACTTGTATTGCTGCATAATTTAATGCGTAACCAATGTCATGTTACCATGGAATTAAACTAATTACCAAAATTAGTTATGAATAATCTTATATTAAACTTACATCGAGGGATTTGATATTCTTTGCTCGGAGCGTGAGGAGCATGTTCCACGCAACATAGAATCCATAGGTGTTGCCCAGTGGTTGTTGGTGGCACTGCTAAAAAGAGTGAAAAGAGAAAAAAACAGCAGCAGAGAATATTTGGTATTTTGTTTGGTAGCACTTTCCGCGTACCCGGTCTTGTGTGTCAGCCTACGACTCGCTTTCGCGTTGTAGTCAGGTTGTGCTCGAAGGTATTTGTCGAAAGCCCTGCATAAAGAGGGATCAATTACGGAGCCTTTGAATGTTAAAATAGTTTA
Organism: Phragmites australis; assembly: GCF_958298935.1. Classification (NCBI taxonomy): domain Eukaryota; kingdom Viridiplantae; phylum Streptophyta; class Magnoliopsida; order Poales; family Poaceae; genus Phragmites; species Phragmites australis. The sequence goes on along the minus strand of NC_084941.1, from coordinate 13,897,431 downwards.
ATATGTGAACTAAGATAAGCAGAACTTACGTGTCAAGGAGTTGTTTTACAAGGTTGTGCTCGAAGGTATTTGTCGAAAGCCCTGCATAAAGAGGGATCAATTACGGAGCCTTTGAATGTTAAAATAGTTTAATATGTGAACTAAGATAAGCAGAACTTACGTGTCAAGGAGTTGTTTTACAACGTTGTAATCACGCAAGCTAAGTTTGCCTTTTGCAGATGTTGGTCTTGACGAGTCGACGTAGAACACCAAGTCCCACTTGAGGCAAATGTTAAGTAAGATCCAATGGCCACCGGTGTTGTGGGTGCCGATCAGGTACTTCACTTTTGAGTATTGTTACATTGCCTTGGCCACATGATTCGCAGCGTAGTCAAGGTGAAGTTGGATGACCGATATTGTAATGGCCTTAGGGTTAAGAAATGAGATGGGATCCTTGTTCTTTCTTGTGTCTTTCATCAAGTGTCTATAGATAAGGACACAGTTAGATTCAAGTCTTAATGGTATTAATTAATAAATATCCAGTATCATGGGACTTATAATGTGAAGACCCATAATAACGATACATCCAGGCCATCAAGGTTGAAGAGGTAGTATAAGTCATTGAAACCCACAATGAAGTAGCTGTCTTGATCACTTAAGAAGTATCGTCGTTTGTACTATACGACTATGGACTGATCATTGTTGTCTCTACAAGCCTGTACGTAATAATTATGTAGGTCGATACATGCTTTTCCCACCCTTACTAGCTCATCTACTGTCATCAAGGGCATCCCATATTTGAATTTCATATTGGCCTGAGTCCACACTGGTGCAATGTTCGTGGACTTCTTTATCGGTACAATGGACTTCGACTTCGCCGGCCCAATGGCCTTTGACATCTCCGGCGGGAGCTTCTTAGAGTCTTTCTTCTTGACCTCCTTTTCCTTCTTCTTTTTTGGGCTCTCTGGGGAGACGGTATTGGGTCTGGAAGCGAGGTTGTCAGATGCGGAGGAGAATGCGGTGAAGCCAACTTCTCTGGGGGAGGAGAAGGCAGTGAAGCTAGCTTTTTAGGAGGAGACCGACGCGATGGCGATGCACTTGGAGCTCATCCAAACTGGGATGCACTGGAGACCACGATGTCGCCTCTCTTCCACTGGATCCTTTGATGAAGAGCTTCACTGAGAGTTATGACTTCCTCATTGGGGGGAACTTCCAACATATGATCAGTGGCATTGCTATGTACCATATCCACTCTAACCACAGCATAGCCTGCACGTATCGGGACCGTATGTAAGATATGGACGCCTGGAAGCAGCTGGCCCCTTACAACCTCGATGTGATATCCGCCAGGCCTAATTACAAGGCTGCAAGACGTGGGCCCTTCTAGCAGGTGATTGTATCCGACTCAGTCTCGGTAGCAGCTACTTGTTGCTCGACTTCCTGAGGCGCAGCTATTCTTCCATGCACTCCAGGGCTAAAATCTTGTGGCATGAAAATCTCTATTCCCTTTGCTGCAAGCTACCCCATGATGCTTGAGTAAACTTTCTAGGTGATGTCCCGTATCAATGCATCCACATCCACTGCATCCGACCTCTTCCTCTTCTTGTACATCCTGATGTCTTCAGGAAAGCTGTATTTCTAGCCCTAGGAACTTGATATACCTCGCACTCGACCTGGGTGCTCTGGGTTTCCTAGCGCTGCTATGAGAACATCACTTTCCCTGACCCCGGTGAAAGAACCATGGCTGGCTTCGGCTGGCTTTTGTTTGACTTTTTTCTGTGACTGCCTGGGTTTCGCTGTTTCTGAATGTGATTTCCCCGTGATCGTCCCGTGAATTGATTCCAAGGATTCTCGCGGCCTTCTCTGCCTAATTTCTCGTCCTCTGCCTGCCATTTCGCCCTTTTCCCAGCATAACCTGCTGCGCCGGTCCTGTGTTCATGCTTGTTCTTAGCCCGAAGCTGCTTCTTCTTCTCACTCTCTATCTTGAACTGCTCTGAGCTCTTCATCTGCACAAAAGCATCCTAATCTTCTGGTTTCAGGTGTTTGTAGCTCTCGTAGGGTGCCACCCCTTTTGCTAAGTACCGATTCACAAGCTTGCTCTTAAAGCTTTAGTGAAGTTTCACGATCGCTTTCATTGCTGCATTGACCGCGGCATTCTTTTGACGCACGCTCATGTTTCCAAGGTACTCCAGATACTCCATGACGACATTATTGAACAAGTCCTTCTTCGCTTCGTCACTGAGGTCGTTGAACTTAGTCGCTATCGACACCCTCTCCCGAGCAATGAGCCCTGCGACCCTCCGAAATCTTTTGAGGGCCTTTTCATCCGTAGGCAGCCCGTCAGCATCGATTCCTATGACTGCAACCTTGTCCGTCGGCCACTGTGTTTGTATCCTTGGCTTTCGGGCGCGTGCAACACTACCAGTTGTCTGGCTTGGAGACTGCACTGCCGCCATCTAGAGAGAAAAAAGGGGACTTGACATAAACAAAGAATATTCCTCCATTCAACAAGTATAAAATGTATTGACTCGCTCGTATCAATACCTCTTCGGTGGGATTGTATTCTTTGTCACTTGCCCGACGTTGGCTCTCCCGATTCGGTGACGGGTCAGGGCTTAGGCTGTGATACTGGCTTTCACTGCTACCGGAGGAGGACGTTGGGTGTGGGCTTGGGCTCCTATTCACCCCATCTTGTGCCGGGGCCACTTCTAGTGCTAGCATTCTCTGTGCTTTTGGTTTTTTAGGGGTGACAGTCCTCTTCTTCCCCATGGTTTCTTAGAGGAAAGAAAATGAATCAAGGTTAACGATTATGATCCAAATTTAACCATTGGCTCCAACTAATACATAACCAACCTTATCACACAACTAACATATATAAGTAACCGAAAAGTAACACTAATAGCAGATATACCAACAGTCCACCAATATCCCATTTCTTAAGTCACAAAAGCATATATAGCATTTTTTTGGGCAAGGAACTTTGAGGATCAAATAACATACACTAAAATGCCATTGCTGATCCGATCTAGAATTGGAGAAGGCATTAGATTTTAATTTTGAAACAAACTATAACAATTTTCCAACTAGTGTCAAAACATTTTCATCTCTGCAAAAGGTGAGCTTAGCAAAATAGTGCAGATTGTGAAACAGTGATAACAAGCACCATATAAAGACCTGATGGCCTATCTTCTGCAAGAGCTAAAGAATCGAACCACTTGGCTGATGAACAAGGGAAGTAACAGAGGATAACCAAGATACAAACCCACCATATATCTTTAGTGGATCAAACTGCAAGAAGGAAACAAAAGGTACCTTGAACCAACTTCAAGATATACCTAAAAGCAATTCGAAGATGCTCTTCGGTGGATTAGAGCAACTCTCTAACACTAAGATGGAGCACACCTCTCATTGAATATCCAGTTATAACAATCAATGTTTTATAATGCAAAATCAGTGTTTTATAACACAACATGGGACATTGCGCGCGTGTTTGACTATCAGGGCTATGGCCAAGCTATAGCAGCTGTGGGCGTGGACGTACTGCACTTCAACGAGCTGGCCAAAGGAGATGGTGCCCCAACGCAACAACACACAAGGTAGGAGCAGGCAGCGCCTCAGTGGTAAAATTGAGGAGGCAGATGCAGGTCTTGGAGAGGGCAAGAGCATTGATTGGAAAACTCACCAGCTCGGCGTAGCAACGGCGATGGGGTCAGGGGGCAACGGCGCATGGTGACAGGGCGACGACGACGGGTCGATGGCAACAGGGCAATGGCGACGGGTCAATGGCAACGAGGCAATGGCGACGGGTCGATGGCGACCGGTAGACGGCGACGGCTCGTGGTGGCGGGTGGAGGACGATGGCGACGGCGAACCCTAGCTTTGCGCAGGCAAAAAGACTTAGGCAAAACGAGATTGCATGCGTAGTGACTAGCTAGGGTTATATACAAAAAAGTCATAGGTGGATGATAATATTACCCGTTACCTTTTACTTTGACTCGGCCTGTACATATCAGTCATAGATGACGGGAGATAATATTACCTGTCACCTATAATTATCACCTGTCACTTATTGGAAGTAAAGGGTGACGGGTTATAATAGTACCCATCACCTTTTACTTCGACTCGGCATGTACATGTAAGTGATAGGTGACGGGTTATAAATGTCACCCGTCACTTATTGTTTGTAAAAAGTGACAGGTTATTAATATCACCCATCACCTTTTATTTCAACTCGGCCTGTACATACAAGTGATAGGTGACAGTTTATAAATGTCACCTGTCACTTATTTCTTGTAAAAGGTGACGGGTTATTAATCCGTCACCTATTGGAAGTAAAAATTCAAATTTTACATTAATATTAAAAATTCAAATTTGACATTAATATTACAAATTCAAATAACTTTGAAACTTAAAATTGTTGTAGCACGGATACACATTTGAAGCATGGAGGGCACGGATACACATTTGAAGCACGGATACACTGTCAGCATGGAGGGCCCGATCCATCTCTCCCTCGTCAAGGCCTTCTTCGCCATGTTTGTTCCAACATGTATAATTCTCTTTAAATCCACGCATGACCAAGTGTGCATGGATATTGTCTGGTTTCAGGAACTTCTTTTCATTCCTGCAGTCGCGACATGGACAATACATTGCCGTTATACCACGATCTATCATAGCCGCCAAGGTAGCACTCATGAAATGCTTCACCCTGCTCAGGGACTCTGTACAAGTCCAGGTCTCGAGGTACATCCAACTTCTTTCCGTCATCTACAATTAATGTAAAAATATTCATTCTTCATTAATAATGACCTTAATTTCGTTGTTAAGCACGCGATTAAAATCTCCTACTAATACACTAGATCTGTGGCATCTCTTAGTAGATCGGCCAAACCTAGTACCAAATCTAACATAAATACAACTCACTTGTACTAAGATTTTAGATAAATATGCAAAATGACCAATTACAACTCAAAGCACAACAAATCTACCAAATAGGGATTAGAGGAGAAGGAAAGGGGGAGATACAAACCTTCAAAGACCTAGCACCAATTCAAATTTCAAATTAACAAAATATTAGAGAGTCTCTAGTGGAATAAAAAAAATCACCAGAACTATCGCGCGGTACTGTTGACTACTGTTCGGCCCGCACAGTGGCTGCCAGCTACCTTCATATAACAGATGTAAGTAATAAGTGACAGGTGATATACTCATAAGTGACGGGTCATATTATGAACCCATCACTTATTTCTGAACCAGGGAGACCTGTCACTTATGACTGGTGCTCGGAGACCCATCACTTATGACCAGGTTATAGGTGACGGTTTTAATCGTTACCCATCACTTATGTTATATGTGACGGGTAATATTATTATCCGTCACCTATTACATGTTGTAAGTGATGGGTATATACTCGGTCCCGACCAGAGGCGACATAAGTGTTGGGTACTGTAATGACCCGTCACTAAATTGTGTCTCCTTTGTCCATTTTTCACGTAGTGAATCAAGAAGACCATCTTTATGGAGCCTCTGCATGCGTTTCTCATTTATATGACCTAAGTGACAATGCCAAATAAAAGTGGGATTCAAATCATTCAGCCCAGGCTTATATAATCCATTCACCAATGGATAATTACCTTAGAGCACACCATTCAAACAAATCGAACAACACTTGTTCTTTATTATGAAATCATATCCATATATTCCAAACATGAAGAAAAGATAATGTTTTTGCCCAAGGCAGGAATGCGATAACATTTAATTCCAAAACTAATCCTAAGGGTAGTGATAAGGAATAAACACCAATAACCAACGCAACAACTTTTGCACCATTGCCGTCACGTGCATCCATCTCGCCTCTCGCATACTTCCTAGTCCTTTTTAGTCCTTGCAATGATTTGCATGTATGAATCATTGATCCGGTATCAAATACCCAATAATCATTAGGACACATAGGAAGATTAATTCCAATAACATTTATACCTGAAGTGGAAGGGTCTTACACATCCGTAGCAAACTCAGGATTAAGGGGAAAACCAAGTTTTTTCAGGCTCTCAATGTAACCAATCATCTTGATCACATGAGGACTAACTGGACTGTCTTCTGTCAACCTGCACGCAAACAAGGACTTAGAGGTGTTAAACCTCTCAACCCTAGCTTAGTTCTCAAACATGCCTCGGAGTCCCATAATCATATCATGAGCACCCACATTCCCATATTGCTTCTGAAGCTCAGAGGACATAGTGGCAAGCATGAGATAGCTAACATCGAGTGAATTGTTGGTATGCTTCTCGTAAGCCCTTTGATCAGTGGCAGATGCATTATCAGCTGGTTCATCAGGATAGGGAACCTCTAGAACATACTCTTTTTTCTCTTGTTTGAGAACAACTCTCAGATTTCTATACTAATCAATAAAGTTTGTTCCAGATAGCTTTTCTTTTTGAAGAATCAAATGCAAATTAAAACTGGAATTGGCATTAACAGTAGGTGCCATGGTCTACAACAGAAATAAATATGCAAAGTTTAGCATTATGTTTATATAAACCTTTCATTAAACAATTTAACAAAAGATACTCTCACTATATGTTTTGAAACCGTTTCCCTCTAACGACATATAGTGGAACAAGATCCATATTCAACTAGGTTCTAGTGAGCTTTAGCATCACTGCTACAAACTTAGGTGACATTGGTAAGCAACATCTTGATAATCACATCCCTATGTTACTCTTGTTTGTTGGGTGGCATCGAATGCCCCTGCGCCCAACACTATGCCCTAAAGCCCAAAAAATATTTTGATAGCTTTGTTAAGTAAACCAACACTATATGTGTGGATGTCCGACATTCACCCTAACTGGTTAAGATAAAAGATGGCACCCTGCTTTGGCAGACTTACCAAACAATGATCAAAACATAAGTAGGTGCAGCTATTGAAGGGCATCAATTATTCTTAATTTTTCTGTGGGAAGCTACTCTATCATGTAAACATATCCATCTCATAGAAAACATGAATAAAATAACATGACAGGAACATAGATATACATCACTGGCAAATTACATGAGAAATAGAATGGTCCCTTCACATGGTGATCTCCATCGCCATGGTCCTTGTCCTCCGGATCATCACGCTTCAAGTCTCCATGATCATTTATTAGTCTATTGCACCTAATAGCACTAGCCAAATTACATGAGAAATAGAAGCATCACAAGTCAACACGCAAGCCGTTATACAATAACATGACAACCTTTGGCTGCAATTAACCATGACATGTAGGCCATGAAAATTACACGCATGCAATATATACTCATAAAGGCCGTACTATTCACATCATTCTCTGTAAAAACAAGTTAAGCACATAATTGAATTCTAATAGGATGATGAAAACATGTTATCCCTAAAAGCCCTAGGCTCAGACAGCACGACAGTCCCGCTAGCCAGTTAGCGGGTGGGGGGTCGAGGGGGAAGGAGCCCCCGGCGGATTTCAGGGTATGCCCTAGAAACCTCTCAAAAATTCATAGATCGTATCTATGAAATCGCTATGAAAACCTCATTAGATTTATCATATCAAGCCGATTTTGAGTCATTCACAATGCCTCAATTTCCATTGGATCAATCATATTGATCATCGTGTGAGGTTTTCTGGAAACAAAGACAACACGTACTACCTCGATCTGCTGTTCTCCCAACCACTAAGCAGCGCGCTGCCAGCCACGATGGTGATTCCAGCTGATAGGGGCAAGTCGCACACGTGGCCATATGGGAGATCGAGCTAATCTTTTTGGTCATATGGTTCCATCGACTCACACCTCATCCGATCCCAATTACACCAAAGCCTGCAATGACCAATCCATCACATTAACCGATCACTAAACTAATAGATCCAATCTATTACTACCACATATCACGTATATGTGACCGATCCAGATCAAAAACTATGCAAGATAGCTCTTATACCATTGTTGGGTAGCCTAAAACAAAAAATTTCTACCGCATTCACCCAGAAAACCATGCTAGTAGGAGATCATAGATCATTACCGCTCGATGCGCAATGCAGCGGAAGAAGAGTTGGAGTAGGCCAATCCAACGTCGTACGCGTCAAAATCCTTGAGCAGCTTCTCGATCAGATCCATGACCAGCCCCGTGCAGGTGGTCACACTCCCTGACTAGTTCCTCAAACAACTCCCAATTAGGTTTGTCGCATCCTCAACCAGTTTTGAGTGGTCGTGTCGTGTGTCTGACCAAATCCGAGTGGTCGCGTTGTGCTCCATGATCAGACAAGTAGGTACATCGACCAGTTCATCACGGTCGGTGACCAATCTCGAACACATCACGATCAACTCGCCAAGAAGATCAATGCCACAATAGCAGTAGCGCCTCTACGGTATCCACACGTATTAGGCAGAAACACCGAGCACCGATGTGCTAGCACCGCAAGCGTGGCTAGGGTTTCGGAGTGGCTCTACCTTCGCAAGCCCTACCCACGCCTCTCCTTTATAGAGCTCGCCAATGGGCTCCCACGTTGGAAGCCCTTTAGGACTCTAACTTCTCATGGATCACAATCCTATCAAAACCCATATACGAATCCAATTCGTATGTTTTGTTCTAACCCATTATGTGTGTGACCCGTTAGGTTCACATACAAACGGCTATGACTCGGAAACCCTTTCCAAACCAAAATCAATAGCGGTCCCTAGCAGGACATGTTGACTCCCAAGTATACACAAAAGATCATATCAGCTGAACCTTGATACACACATGCACCGATCCCTTCACCTCACAACACCAGTCAACCTCGAGGTGAGATACGTGCCACCCTTGTGATAGCTCGATGATTCACTCGATGAAGTAGTGGGTTCATCATGACTAACTCTTTAATCATATTGGCATGACCATGCACTTTCTCGATCCAACTACCTCGAGGGGCCAGAGATATCTCTCCCGTTATCAAGGAGGGGCAAATTTCATCGCTCACACCCAACTACATGTAATAGCGTTTGGCAGCCTCAAAGTATACCGCTACACATTCTGGGAATCAATGATGATGTCAGGTCTAAGGATCCTGCTGGTACACCATTTGAGATAACAAATGATGGCACATCATAAATAACAATCCCAACAGTATCTCAAGGTGGGTCTATCCAACATCATGTTCTCTAAAATAAATTCATGCTCACTTATACAACACAACTCCGGATTTTATTCAAGTCAAGGAATAAATAATTACATGTGCTGGTCTTATGTACCATCATAATGATATGCGACCAGGGATCAACTAAGAATAACATCATGATATAAACAAAGAGTTAAATGAACAAGTCACATACTTGCCAATCAATGTAGAAGGTAGTCATTCTTGGAATAACATATTATTCAAAAGTACATTAACATAGATGTGTGATGTAATCATCTTTATGATTTCCTCTGGGGCATATCAACTTCAGATGGTACTCCTAACACTGCCCACATCTCATCTCATTCTCACATCTCAACCATCTCAACAACAAAACAAAAGTGTGAAACATTAAGTAAGCCCTAAGCTCACGAACAATGGCATCACCGCCGCTCGATTTCTACCGAGGACCTATGCATTGCTAAGCATGTAGAGAAAATCTTAGGCTAGACATAAACAATATTATTGAGGTGACAAGGATGAAGATAATCAACAATTCAAGGTATAGGATATGCAATACAACATAAGTTATGCTCATTTTTGCCCGACATCGACTCACTACTCAGGCAAACATACATAAGCATAATTTATCAAATATTGACTTCATTCAATTCAACACAAGGGTTCAATATGCTTAGATGCTTGCCTTACTACTCTGCTGGCTGCCTGATGCTACCCACACAAAACTCATAGAAATGGGGTGCCTCGGTGTCACCCTTGCTCGCCTGAACTGTTGGATCGATGCTCTCTAAAAGAAACATAGGTGCAATGCATAAAGAAATGAAAAATGCAAAAAGGATGCATAAGATGCATGCTCAAGTAATAGTGGAGCGCTGAGACTCAAAAACATTCACAAAAGACTGCTAAGGGACTAGGGCTTCAAAGCTTGAAACCCCGGATAAGCCTTCAGTGGCTGGCGGTCAGACCAGCCCTGGGGTGGCGATCAAACCGGCGGCCAACAAATAGTTTTGGGGGCTGGCGGTCGACCTGGCGTTGATCTAGTGAACAGACCATCGACCAACGGCCAGACCGGCCCTAGCGGCGGTCTGACCCCTGTATAGAGCCCTCACTTCAGACATTTCGGTCCCAACTGGCGATCAGATTGGCCCAAGTGGCGGTCAGACGGGCCCAAGTGATGGTTAGACTGTTAGGCCTTGTGGGTTTGCCAGTGGAGCTCCAGCGAGACTCTTGACCATGGAGAGTACCTAAATGCTCAACGAGACTAGTGGAGTGTTTCTAAAGTGACTTGAACAACACTCACTGATTTAAACTCCAAATATCCCATGGGTTGGATCTAGGCTAGGTTGAACTTGGGTCTACACGACATGAGGGTTGCATCAAGCTCGGAAACAACAGAAAATGGTAGGGGAAGCCTGACCTTAGTGCATTGAAGCTTTCTAGCGGATGGGTTTGCTTCGGGAAGGCTTCGATTTGCGGATCAGCTCCCGGGGTGGTGGTGAAGCTTAAGGTGAACGGTCGGCCTCCGTCAAGGGAGAAAGGGGGAGATGCTTGGTTAAGTCCTTCCGGAGCTCGTGAGAGTCCCTTCCTCCGATCTCTAGCCCTCGAATGTGTTGACAAAGGAATCCCTCTCCCTTCTAGTGTTGGGTGGAGAGAGTGAGTGAGAGAGCAAATGAGATAGTGTGAGAGGCAATTGACTACCTTAAGTTGAACCTCTGTTTGCTGGCGGTTAGACCACGTAGGTCGCCGGTCAGACTGCATCAAGCACATGCGGCAAGCCCATGTGGCTGCCACCTGGCGGTAAGACCGCGAGTGATCCCAGTCAGATTAAGAGAGAGATTTTGTGGTGAATCTTTCTAAGTATTCCCGCTTTCCGTTCCTTTTCTTTTCCAAAGGATATAGAGCTTTTCTAAGGAGCTCTAAACCATCTCTAGGGTGTTTTTAATACCTTCATAATAAACTTGTCGAACAATTACGTAACAACACAGGTGATAAAACATGTGATAATGGTTAAGTGATGCTCAATTACAGCTTATCATTTTTGGGACGTGACAAACCTCCCCCCCCCCCTCCCCAAGATAAATCTCGTCCCAAGTTTCTAAAATCCTTGAGAGAAGGTAACAATGATTGACTGGGAAAGAATTCTCTGCAAATGGGAATGAATCACATCAATCTTCATCAATGGAAACGAAAAAATCGCCATTGGGCCCTCACATGAACTAGCGGTCAGACCAGAGCTAGGCTCGGTCAGACCGTAGCTCGGTTGGACTATGAAAATGGTGGTTAGACCGAAACCTATACAGAGAGTTTTGTAAGTCTTAGCACCTTTGGCGATCAGACTGGTAGATCCACAGCTGTCAGACTGCCAAGAGCAGACTCTCTCAGCTGAAAGGTTTCTAAGTGCAACACCTTGGAACCACAATTTCCATCCAACATAGTGATGAACATAGACTTGTGAGAGGTTCCAATGTGCAGATATTACAATGGTATTTATAAATTCTCAAAGAGTTCGGGACATTCAGAGTAGATTTTGTCCTCACGCTCCCAAGTCGCTTCATGTTTGGTGTGGTTGCTCCATTGGACTTTGATGAATTTTATGGAACGACGCCAAATTTTGTGTTCCACTACATCCAATATCCGTATCGGTCGCTACTCTTGGTTTGCAACTTCGATCACTTTGGTTGGGACTCGCAGGCATTTCTTTAGCTGAGACATGTGGAACACGTTGTGCACCACAAAGAGGGATGAGGGCAAGTCCAATTGATAAGCCACCTCCCACGTCGAGAAATAATTTGGAAAGGGCCCACATATCGAGGCGCTAGCTTGCCTTGGACTTGAAAGCGTTGAACACCTTTGAGAGGAGATACTTTGAGATACAAATAATCTCCCATGCAAACTCGAGGTCTCGGCGGTGGTCATCTGCATAGCTCTTCTGATGTGATTGTGCCGTGAGAAGACACTTCCGAATAACTAAAATATGCTCTTCGGCCTCTTTGACTAAATCCAGGCCTAGAAAAGCCCATTCATCGGATTCAGACCAATTAAACAATGTTTAGCATGTTCGTCCATAAAGAGCCTCAAACAGCGACATTTCAATGCTTGCTTGGTAGCTGTTGTTGTAGGAGAACTCGACAAATGCCAAGAAGATGTCCCACCTCTTTCCATATGTGAGAACATAGCTCGTAACATATCCTCTAGGATTTGATTTACCCGCTCTGTTTGACCATTGGTCTAAGGGTGGTAAGAATTGTTCTGGAAGAGCACGGTTTCCAAGGCTTCATGAAAGCTTCTCCAGAAATAGGAAGTGAACTGAGTGCATAGATCAGAAAAGATCTTCTTCAGAATCCCAAGAAGACAAACAATTCTGGTGAGATACAACTTGGCATAGTCTTTGGTACCGTACGGAGTCTTCACCGGAAGGAAATGTGCTGACTTGGTAAGCCAGTCAATGTTGACCCAAATTGAGTCATACCCTTGAGAATTCTTTGGCAAACCGGTAATAAATCTATGCTGATTTCCTCCCATTTCCATGAGGGCATGGGTAAAGGTTGGAGCGTACCAGCCAGCTTGAGGTGTTCGGGCCTTGACTCTTTGGCAGACATCACACTCAGTAACATATCGAGCGATTTATTGCTTCATGCGAGTCCACCAAAAATGTGGGTTAAGGTCTTGATACATTTTTGCGCTTCCTGGATGGATGGATAACAAAGAGTCATGAGCTTCATCCAGAATTTTTTCTCAATGCCTCAACTTTAGGAACCACTAGCCGGTTCCCAAACCATTGGACACCTTGATTGTCCTCAGAAAAACATGTGGCCTTTCCTTCCTTCATCTTATCTCTAATTCAGGCCATGCCCTTATCACCTTTCTGAGCTTGCTTGATTTCATCCAGAAGGGTGGACTTGATCTCCAGGTTAGTAAGAAAACCATCCGGAACCATTTCAAGTCCAAGCCGGTGGAATTCATCACAAAGTGTGACATTTCCGGGATTGACCACAAGGCAATTGCATTGAGCCTTCCATCTTAAGGCATCGGCAACCACATTCGCCTTGCAGGGATGGTAATGAACTTCCAGCTCGTAGTCTTTGATCAATTCGATCCATCTTTTGTTGCCTCATGTCAGATCCGCTTGAGTAAAGATATACTTGAGGCTTTTGTGATCCATATAGATACGGCATAGATTCCCCAGCAGATAATGGCGCCAAACCTTCAAAGCGTGCACAACCACCACAAGCTAGTCATGAGTTGGATAGTTCTCTTCATGGTGCTTCAGCTATCGTGAGGCATAAGCAACAACTCTGCCCCCTACATGAGGACACATCCGAGGCATATGTTGGAAGCATCGTAATAGATGTTGAAACCTTTGCTCATATCAGGCTGAGCGAGAACGGGAGCGGTCATGAGCAGTGTCTTCAAGGTCTGGAAAGCTGACTCATATTCACTTGACCACTCGAATACGCTTCCCTGCTTCAACAACTCAGTCATGGGCTTAGCGATCTTGAAGAAGTTATTGATGAACTGATGGTAATTACCCGCAAGACCAAGGAAACTCTGGATGTCAGTGACACTTTTAGGCTGCACCCAATTGAGCACATCTTGCACCTTGCTGGGGTCAACTGCAACTCCGTTCTCTCACAAGACATGACATAGGAAGGCAACCTCTTTGAGCTAGAACTCACACTTTCTGAACTTGGCATACAATTGGTGATCTCAAAGGTGGCCAAGAATAAAACCGAGGTGATCTGCATGCTCTTCCTCACTATTGGAGTATATAAGAATGTCATTGACGAAAACTACGAAAAACTTGTCAAGTTCCCGTATGAACACAGTGTTTATTAAGTACATGAAGAACATAGGGGCATTCGTCAAGCCAAACGACATGACGGTAAACTCATAAAGACCATAACGAGTCGAGAAAGACGTCTTTGGAATATCCTCCAGCCGGACCTTAATTTAATGATAGCCCAATCTCAAGTCAATCTTCGAGAAAACCTCTGTGCCAGTCAACTTATTGAACAGAATATCATTCATGGGAAGTGGATACTGTCGGTGTATAAGGAACCGGGGGTCCCTGAGTCCCGAGGCCAGGCCAGCCGTCCGCCACGTGTCACCATCCCGCGAGGTCCCACCTGCGGGATGAGGAAAGTCTAAGTTCCGGGAGAAGGTGTTCGGGGCCACAGTCTCTGGTCCCCGAGCACCCTAGTTTCCCCGATGACCCGTAGAGTCTAAGTTCCGGGAGAAGGTGTTCGGGACCACAGTCTTTGGTCCCCGAGCACCCTAGTTCCCCAATGACCCGCAGAGTCTAAGTACCGGGAAGAAAGTGCTCGGGGAGGCGCCCGGTCACCCCCGAGCACCCTAGTCCCCCGATGATCAGAAGGGCTAAGTTCCGGGAGAGAGTGCTCGGGGACTGCGCGCAGCAGTCCCCGAGCGAACGGTTCCCCGAGGGCCAGTGCGAAAGTGCTCGGGAGAGAATGCTCGGGGCTGCACGTGGCAGCCCCCGGGCTCTCGGTTCCCCGAAGGCTCGTACAAAGATAGGCATTCTCGGGAGAGAGTGCTCAGGGAGGTGAACGGTACCCCCGAGCACTCGGTTCCCCGACGACCCAGAGAGGCCCCCAAGGGGCCCACCGATGAGGTGTCCACCCGTCAGAGGTCCAAGGCCGCATTAAATGAGCGCGCGTGGTCTGACATATCCAACTGCTCCCGCCGTAGCGTCAGTTCCTGCCATGCTTTGGCAGAGGGGCGTGGGGCTATTAATTGCACGGGTCCCGTCCCGTATCATCCGGTGTGTCTCGGGATAACATTGCTAGGATCAAAGCGTTCCGCCTGCCGCCCTGCCATGGCAGAGGAACAAGACAGGACAGGCACGCCGGGTGGCTCTGTGGTTGCCTGGTGGGCCCTCTCAACGGTGCCCGTTGCCGGGCGTCCACAGTGACAAGTGACTGGACGCGCGCCGCATTTTTCCACCGCCCTAGTCACTTCGCTCAGAGGAAATGATGACGCCTTTCTCAGTCGTGGCTTCTTGGAACTTGTGCCCCCTCCTTCCCGTTCGGGGCATGTCGCAGCCGGCGAGTGCATAAAAGAGTCGGCACACAGAAGAGAGGGGGGATCGGAGAAGAAAAAGCCCAAGCAATCAACCGCAAGGGACGGGTTGACTGACGAAGAAGACGAATCCCACAACGAACCAAGCCAACAGACGAGGACATTGTGAACAAGCCTGAGCAGAGCTCCTGCCGAAGAGCAAGGAGCCTCAAGCTCTTAGTTAGACACAATATTCTGGTAACCAGATACATCCTCGAGGGATCTCCCTCTGGACAGTTATTGCATCCATACAGGAGTAGGGTATTACTCCCCCGTGTGGCCCGAACCTGTCTAAACTCCGGTGCATTTATTTCTCTTTGCACTAGGTCAATCATCCCCCACCACCGGCCGTTGCATTTAAATCCACTTCCGTTTATTTCTCTGACGAACTTATTCAGGATCATCCCCCCGGCCGAATCTCTAAAAAGGTGTCTCTCGGGATCCCTGCGACAGGAGCTAATCCTCCGACAGCTGGCGCGCCAGGTCGGGGGGAACATCCCTGAATCTGTTCGTTTGTTTTCTTCCGCAGGAAAAAATGGCCGGTGGACACCGTCTCCAGCGTTCCGGCTCCACTTCCAGTGAGGAAATGCTGCCCAACGTCCAGGAGGCCCCAGTCATTGCTGCGTTCCAGCAGCAGCCACTATCTGCACGCGCGACTTTCCCCTCCCAAGGGGACCAGGGCGCTGGGCCCAGCAGGGCCGCCGCCGCCGCCGCCGGTGCGCCGTCCGACCCCCAGCAGGTGGTTGAAACCCCGGCCGCCAGGTCCGCTTCTGGACAGCACAGGGTGCCTCTGCGGCGTAGGCTCGCCTTCGGCGAGGCCGGCCCCGGAAGTGCGCTACTTGCAGCGCACGCTCTCCTCAGGCATCCGCCTGTCCAGGCAACGCCGAACACTCCGGAAGGCCGCTGGATCCAAGATGTCGCCGCCCTGGTCGGCACTGCTCGCTACCAGGTGCTGGCCGGGAGTTCCCGCGCCACCACCCAGCGTGGCGCTGCTAGAACCGGCTCATCAACGGGCAACATTCGCACGGGCCGGGGGGCCTCCAGGCGGAGCAGATCCGCTTGCGTCTCAACGAGCAGATCCGGGCCATCGAGCAGATGCGACCCCCGGCTCGACTCAAAGAGGTCCAGCGTCTCGCCGGCTGCATGGCGGCCCTCGGGCGCTTCATCTCCAAGCTCGGGGAGCGAGGGCTCCCCCTCTTCAAGCTTCTGAAGAAGACCGGTTGTTTCGACTGGACGCCGGAGGCCGAGCAGGCCTTCCGCGATCTGAAGAAGTACCTCACCTCACCACCCGTGCTGGTGGCTCCCTCCGAAGGAAAGCCCTTACTGCTCTACGTATCAGCCACTCCTCAGGTCATAAGCATGGTGCTGGTGGTGGAGCGCGACGAGTGCGCGGGGCCAGGTGCTGGGTCCTAGCTCCCGGCCGCCCCGGGCACTCCCCCGTCCTCGCGGCTCCCCACGAGTAGGGGGTTGAGCCCGAGCACTTGGCTCCCCCCGAGCAGAGGGTCGAGCCCGAGCACTCGGCCCCTTCCAACCAGGGAGTAGAGCCCGAGTACCCGGTTAGCCCCGACCACGTCGCCGAGCCTAGGGGCTGCGACAGCCCCTCGGGTGAGGCCGCGGTCCGGGTTCGCCGGGTACAACGACCGGTGTACTTCATCAGTGAAGTCCTCCGAGAGGCCAAAACAAGGTATCCCCAGGCTCAGAAGTTGCTCTACGCCGTGCTCATCGCTTCCCGGAAGCTGTGCCATTACTTTCAAGCGCACAAGGTCTCAGTGGTTACCACGTATCCGCTGGGACCCATCCTCCGGAACCAAGAAGGCACCAGGCGAGTTGTCAGGTGGGCGGTGGAGCTGGTGGAGTTCGACCTGCACTTTGTCAGTCGCCAGGCGATCAAAAGCTAGGCGCTCTCCGACTTCGTGGCAGAGTGGACACCCGTCTCCGAGGTCGTCCCAGAAGAGATTTCTGCGTATCCCGGGCACGACACACCCGGATACTGGGTCATGCACTTCGACGGTTCCCTCACGCTGAAAGGCGCGGGGGCCGGAGTGGTTCTCACCTCCCCAACGGGTGAAGAACTCCGGTACGTTGTGCAGCTACAATTCCGCGCATCCAACAACATGGCAGAATATGAAGGTCTCATCGCCGGCCTCCGAGCTGCGGTGGGGCTCGGGATTCGTCACCTCCTGGTCAAGGGAGACTCCCAGCTGGTGATCAACCAAGTGTCCAAAGAGTACCAGTGCACGGATTCTCAAATGGCAGCGTACGTGGCAGCAGTCAGGAAGCTGGAGAGGCGCTTCGATGGCCTTGAGTTGCGGTACATCCCTCGCTGTCACACACGGTTTTAATGGCCAAAACCAGATGCGGCTTATGTGTGCCCAGGATGTTCAACACACATAAGGACGTCACAGGTGAAGTAACGAAAGCAATACTTCTATTAAATAAACATTAAACTCTTACAGCAATTGACATATATTGTCTTCTATGAAGATATCTGCAGCGGAACAGAAGCACTGGTGCCCAACAACACCGCAGACAACCGACCGGGAGACACGCGCCTAGAACGTCACAACCTCATCTTGATAGTCTTCAACATCTTCACTCACTGAGCAGCAGCATACATATCGCATGGTATAGGGAAAATAGCAAGCGTGAGCACATAAAGTACTTAGCAAGTGGGGGAAAGTAATGATATGCAGGCTTATATCAAGAATAGGCTAACAATTGGTATTTTTTTTTGTGTAAATGGGAGTAATGAAAACACATTTGAACTCAAAAGCATTAAGCAATTATTAAATGAATGTAACCTATACAGTCCAACCGCAGCATACAAGGCTCCCCACCTTGCATACCATAACCGTCTAGTACTCCCTGTACCAAAACCATAACCACAACCATCTAGTACTCCCTGTACCAGAACCACAACCAAACTCATAACCACAACCCAAACCCATAACCACAACCCACAAATCATGTGAGGATCCAAGTCTCTCATATCCGTGAGCACGGCTGTTATAACAGTTTTACACTCTGCAGAGGTTGTCCAACTTTACCCACGAGTCAGTGAATTCCATGTTGCCGTGTTTGCAAGACACTTAACACACGCCAGTGGTGTAACGCCCAGAATCACTGTATGACACTTTCCACTAACCAGAGACTAATCCAGTGAATGTTTGCCCACTAGGTTTCACCGCCAGGCTTTACGCAAGCAACAGCTCCTACCCAGAAGCCCCCTTTTGTGCTGACCCAACACACACTGGATAGACTCTAATCAGTATGTCACACCTTACCCATATCAGCCTCGTGGTTGGTACGTTACTTCTTGGGTTGTCGCTCCATGAACCGGTCCTTACTTAGGTTACTTGAGCAAACACTAAACCAACATCATAACCATGACAACCATCAAAACCACTTTGCTCAAGGCCTAAGGTTCCATGTTGCTAAAACATTATCATATTAATCATCATTACTGCATATGTTCATTAGTCAAAATTATGACACTTCCCAATATCCCAAAAGCATGGCTAAGCAATCTACCCACAAAGGACACCTAACCATAAACCATATAGGTTCCAAGGGATGATAAGGGAAAATCTAGGGAAAACCCTAACATAGGTGACTACCCATCATATTGACACTGCATGCAATTTTATAAAACAAAACATTTAAAAACATAGGTTCAAAATGATCAAGGACACTTGCTTTTTTCCCAATGCTGCTCAGTGTTGTCGAAATCTTGGTGTTGAAGTCCCTTGAACTGCTCCAGAACGTTATCGACTAATTGGGAGATCTAGTCTCGAGCACCTATGATGGATCAAAAAGGCCAAAGGTTGCACTTCTAGGTTAAAAATACTACTAGTCACTCTATGTAGCGGTGGTGGTTCGGGTTTCGTCGGAGATGGCGATCGGGCATGTGGCCACAAACATCAATGTCGGCTTCAGTGGTGTTTCAGTGAAACGAGGGAAGCATGGCGTAGAACACGGAAAGACTAACTCAGTGGTATGGTTAGTTTTGGAAGGGGTCATCCGAGGTAGTGGCAAAACAGCGATGACTGCTTCTAGGTTTGGTGGTGACCGCGAACAAATGTAGGAACGAAGACACTCACGTTCTATGAGATTGGCTATCAAAATTGATAAACCGTTTGAATAAGGATGTTCATATAACCCGGGAACACAATGCTACGGTATGGTTTTTGGTAGATCATCCACTGAGAGGAAGAACGATCAGCATAGATGAAACGGTTGATGGCTGCGACATGCTGTGGTTGGCATTGGCGTCCTGGTCGTGTCGCTGCACAAACAGGGATGGGCTCCTAGGGTAACGTAGAAGACTCCATGGGACACGTCGTGACATGGTTGGTGCATCCATACGGCTTTCGGATTGACGGGGGACGTGAATGCAAATCCGGTGCACGTGCAGAACACGTGCAGAAACCGGACAGCGGGTATTTCGACATTGATTGCGGTAGTTTGGCTAATCTACTGACCAAACCGGTTGGTGAGCGCGTGGGAAACATCATGGGACATGCACCGGTGAAAGGGCTTGGTGATTTGACCTCTGGTCGGTCGGGAACATCGATGCCAATCAGCTACAGCGCGGCTTTCCACGACGGTGACGACCATAGCGGCATAGATCGGGCTTTGGCCGGGGCTAGGACTTGGCTAGAGACTTAGTATGATGCTAAAACAGTAGTAAGAAAGGAGAAGAAGAGGTCCTTACCTTGCTTTGATGGTGGAACAAGGAGGATTTGCGGAGAAGATGACGTAGCGCATCACGGGCGGCGACGACGGCGGCTCCGGCGAACGGCGGCGCTCCGGCGACGCACGGACAGGGTAGCAGCGACTTCTAGGGCTTGGGGACGTGAAATAGAGGTAGGAGAGGGCATGCAACTCATATATATAGGGCTAGGGGCGGCTGGATGAGGTAGAGTCCAAACCGAACACGATTCGGATTCGAGTCCAAGTCGGTTACGATTTCCTTTTTCGCAGCTCTGTATTGCAAGGATGATATCTCCATCGTCCGGACTCCAAATTGCATGTTTCTTGATTCTAAATTGTAGTACTAAAAAAGGTCTACAACTTTGGTAGTCATTGGAACTTCTGAAAACGTCATCTTTATTTCCAAAAATGCGTCACAAGATAAATTGTTTGAACTCGGACTTCTCTGCGCAGCACTGATTTCGGGGGCCATAACTCCTAGCTCCCTTATCCAAAAGAGAACTTCCATAGGTTCAAATCGAAGCTCTCGACGAGACCTACAACTTTGGTATTGTCAAGATTTGCATTTGAGGACGTTTTGAACTCCAAAACGTCATGGAAAGATGAGGCTATCCAGGACTCCGCGAAAATTTGCAGATTTCGTGGATCCTTTGTTGGGCCATCTAGAAGACTTGGCTAAGGGTTTGAACTTGAGCAAGATTGAGCCCAAAGATACTTTACATATATCTAGGGTTTAGAAAAGAAACTTTTGCAGAGAAATTTGAATAGGATTTGAATTTGAATCGAGCTTGGAGTGAATTTCAGATAAACGAAAAATGAGGTTGAACAAGAATAGGAGTAAATAAGAAATTTGAATTTGGATTTGGGTAGAATTTTGAGAAAGAGGAGAGATTGACTTTAAACAAGAATTTGTACAATATTTGAATTGAACTAGAGAAGGATCAGGTATGATCAAGGTTTGAATAGATGATGAATTCAAGGATTTTGAATTGCAACCATTAAGATCCTTAACTTATTCACTACTGAGTTTTGTAAAAACCTTTTCAAAATCTTTTTCACTCAAAACACCAAACAGAGAAAAGAAAAAGAACTCTGATGCATTTACCTGGCTCCTAGCAAAACTCAGCATGCAATGCACAGAAAACAATAACCTATATTGATTGATTGATTAAGAAAATAGGTTTTAAACCTATACTACTAGTGAAGCTATTCAATACTCTTGGAAAATTTTAGAAATTTGAGAAATCTGAAAATCAGGGTGTTACACTCGCCGCGATAACGCTCTGGCCGACGAGCTCTCCCGCCTAGCCTCCTCCCGTGTGCGCGTCCCTGCCGGAGTCTTTGAAGAAAGACTCACATGGCCTTCCATCCTGCCTGCCGAACAGGACGAAGGGGAAACCTCGAACTCAATTCAGGGGACCCCGGCGGTGCCCTCGGTGGGAAGCCCCGTCAGGGTGCCGTCGTCCGGCGAGTGCGCTGCACTTGCTGAATGTTCTCAAGATGCCTCGTGGATGGATGACATCCGAGGGTACTTGAAGGAAAAGTTCCTTCCCGGGGATGAGGTGTCTGCCGAAAGAGTTGCTCGGCAGTCCAAGCGCTATGCCATAGTAGATGGGGATCTCTACCGGCATAGCGCAAGAGGTGTACTCCTGAAATGCATCTCCTGGGCAGAAGGCGGTGAGCTCCTCGCTGAGATCCACGAGGGCGAGTGCGGTGGCCATTCATCGTTCCGCACGCTGGTCGGGAAGGCCTTCCGGTAAGGTTTCTACTGGCCTACAGCCCTCCAGGATGCTTCCGAGCTGGTTCGGCGCTACAGGGCGTGCCAGTTCCACGCAAAGCAGATTCACCAGCCAGCTCAGGCTCTTCACACCATCCCCCTATCATGGCCTTTCGTGGTCTGGGGGTTGGACATTCTGGGTCCATTCCCCCGAGCAATCGGGGGCTATGAGTACCTCTACGTCGCCATCGACAAGTTCACCAAGTGGCCGGAGGCGGTCCCAGTCATCAAGGTGACCAAGAACACGGTGCTCCATTTTATCCGCGGCATCACCAGTCGCTTTGGCGTCCCGAACCGGATCAGCACCGACAATGGCACCCAGTTCACGAGTGCCTTGTTCGGGGACTACTGCGAAGACCTTGGCATCAAGCTCTGCTTCACCTCCGTCGCTCATCCTCGGAGTAACGGGCAAGTCGAGCGTGCCAACGCGGAGATACTGAAGGGCCTCAAAACCCGGACCTATGACGTGCTCGCAAAGCACGGGAAGGGATGGGTGGACGAGCTGCCCGCCGTGCTATGGGCTAACCGGACCACGCCAAGCCGCGCCACCGGGGAGACTCCATTCTTCCTCGTCTACGGCGCTGAGGCGGTCCTCCCCTCCGAGCTCACTCTAGGCTCCCCTCGGGTGCATGCATACTCTGAGGGTGAGCAAGAGCAGCTGAGGCGCGACGACGTCGACTACCTAGAGGAGCGCCGGTGGCGTGCCGCCGTCCGGGCGGCTTGGTACCAGCAAAGTTTGCGGCGCTACCACCAGCGCAATGTCCGGGCACAGTCCTTTAAGGTGGGAGACCTAGTTCTCTGACGCATCCAGTCGCGTGAACGAAAGAATAAGCTGTCCCCTATGTGGGAGGGTCCCTTCACCGTGATCGCGGTCCCGCGGGAAGGTTCTTTTAGGTTGGCAGTAGAAGATGGGCAGCCACTTCCCAACCCGTGGAACATCGAGCACCTGCGCAGGTTCTACCCGTAGACGGCCATGCTCGCGGCTCAGGTCAAGCAGGCCGGGGACTTCACCCCCGCCCAAGTTGACCGGGGGCTATCACTAGCTGGGTAAGTCACCCAACCTTGTAAAATTTGTCAATTCAGTGAAAATGTTAATATGCAATCGTATGTCAATTTCTTTTTTCTGGTTTCCATATGTTTAATCAGTCTGGTGAGGTGCTCGGTTGTGCGTGAAAAGTTCGCTCTCTCATTTTCCCCGCTGATAAAAGAATCCCGATCGGTATGCGCGCGAGCAGCTGCCGCTGACTTACGTCTGATGTGGTAGGCTGTGGTGTTCGGTGTCGTGGCCGATCTCGGGGCACTACCGAGTCCCTGGGTGCTCTAGGTAATCCTATCACTCGAGCCGCTCGAGTAGTCCAGAGCTCAGGCCCCAGGGGCGGGCTGTCGGTGCTCGATCTGGTCTGTCATACCCAGGCGCCACCGAACCATAGGACCTCTGGGTTATGCCTCTGCCCACTCTTATCCGCCGGTCTGGGTATTCGAGAGGCCTCGGGTCGAAAGCGAGAGCAGTCTATAACAAGTACCGCACTAACAGAGCGCACCAAGCAAAGAAATTCCCTATCCTCTCTTAAGTCACAGGTCGGCAATCAAAGTAAAAGCAGCTCGACCGCGAGGGCCTCGATGCCCAGATCGCCGATCGGCCCCAAGGGTCCTCGGGTGGTCCTACCGCTTAGGTATGAGTGGTCGAGATCACTCGACCCCAGGCTCCTCGCGTGCCCCTTGACGCTCGAGCGCCCCGGCTGAAGGAACCAAGCCCCAGGGCACCCCGACCTCGGAGCGCACGCTCCTCCTGGATCGGCCGGCCGAAAGGCCGACAGCTGTCCGATGAGTGATTAAAATCAGATGAATTTACGTTCAATAGTATTTTGTTCCCGAGTCATCCTCGGGGGCCCTCGTATTCTAATCTGCCCGGTGAGATAATCTCCTCGCACACAAAACCCTACCGTGTGTCTACTTTTTTCCTAAAACGACAGAACGGTCCGTAGAAAGGTGTACCGTACGTGCGGTAATGTCCAACCGAAGTCCTTCATGGTGGTCGTGGTGTTCGGTCCGCTTTTAAGGGCCCCGAGCACTACCGAGTCCCTGGGTGCCCTGGGTAATCCTATCGCTTGAGCCACTCGAGTAGTCCGGAGCCTAAGCCTCAGGGGCGGGCGGTCGGTGCTCGGTTCGGTCCGTCTTAAGCCCGGGCACCACCGAACCATGGGGACTCTTGGTCGCATTCCCGCCTGTGCGTGTCTCCGGTCTGCTGACTGAGTGGTCGCAAGGTGAAAAAGTGTTCACCGGTCATGGCGTGTTTCGTGCTGGATCGATCCACCTCCCGAGCAAGGAAGTTCGTGTCTTTGTCTCTTGACTTAGCCAATACGGACTCGCGAGGGCTCGGGGGCTGAACACGCTGAGGAAGATGATCGGGACAACTTCGTTCTCAGGGACGGAAAGGTCGGGAACGGTCTGACTGAGTACTCCCCGGGGCTTCAAGGCAAAACCTCAGAAGAAACGCTAAGTACTCAAGAGCACTGGAGTTGCGAGCCCAAACAAAAGCTTCCATTATATTCACAAGGGGAATACAAGCATTTCTAAGGGATCACTCCCATATTTACATCCAGCCAAGACAAAAATAAAAGAAGAGGAAACTACTACAAAAGCCTAATCGGAGGCAGAGTCGACGTCGGAGTTGTCTTGGCCATCCCCGGGGGCTGGCGGCGGCGGCACTTCCCACCTGAAGCCGGCCGCCACCTCGGCAACGGTGCTTCGAACTGCTTCCCGGGCAGCCTCTCCCTCGGCTTCGACCACTCCTTCCCGCGCTGGCTCCAGCGGGAAGTTCGAGTCTCTGCTCCGGTAGCAGGCCAGGACGTGCTCGGCCACCGCTTGGGCCAAGCCGCGTCCTTCCCGGGCGGCAAGCTCCTGGACGGCCCAGGGCAGCGCCTCGAGGCGCTCGCAGACTTGTTGAAGCCCCAGGACTTGTCGTCCGGGGCCATCGCTCTTCTTGTCCGTGACGAGTCGGCCAAGGCCGGCCCTCTCCATGGCCCGCCGCATCCGCCGGAGTACGTCCTCCAACATCTGCTGCAAGTTGACCCGTGAGACAAAGGCAGCCTCAAGCTTCTCCTTCGTGACCCAAAGCTGCTCCTCGAGACCCGGCCCTCGGTCGCACCTGAAGCACCGGCGCCGGATGCGAGGCCAGCGGCCTGCTTCGTCTGCGCCACCAGTTTGGACAAAGCCAGCTCACAGGCGGTCAGCTCTGCCACGTGTTTGGCGTTCTCCTCCTCCCTGGTGGCAACGGCCGCCGCCGCCGTGGCAGCCTCCCCCTCCTGGCGGGTCAGTGAGTCTTCCTGGGCACCCAGCTCTGTCGCCGTGATCTTGTTGTCGACCTCCCGGATGGAGACGTCCTCCTCCCACCGTCGAACATCTCCTTCAGTTTTCTGGAGCTCATCTTTCCAACGTTGGAGGCTGGCGCGCATCCGATCGGCCTCGCCCTCTCGACGGGTTAGCTCAGCCCGGAGGTCCTCCGCAGCCTTCTCGCGGCCAGCGACCGCCTCCTCCCTTTTCTGCGCCTGCGCCTCCCTGGCAAGGGCCTCGGCAGCCTGCTGCTGCGACGCCTCAACCAGGCGGGCGGTGCCTTCCCGCTCCCGCGCGGCTTCGGCGCGGGCGGTCTTCAAAATCTCACGCTCCCGCGTGACCTCCGCGCGGGTATCCTCCAAAAGCTTCTGCTCTCGTGCAGCCGCCGTGCAGGCCTCTTCCCGGGCGTTCGCAAGCTGTGCCCTCTCCAAGTCCAGCTGGGCGTGCTCCGCTTCAAGCTGCCCCTCCTTCGCGTCCACCGCCGCGCTCAGCCGCTCGACCGCCACCTGGACGCCCTCAATCGCGCCCAGGAAGGGGTCGGTAGGCCAGCCGAGCGCCGGTGGAGCACTGGTTTCCCCACGATCCGCCTCCGGGGGGTTCGGGGTCCCCGAGGGTCGCCACACGATCATCCGCCCCGGGCTCGGCACGCCCGGGGTAGGTTCGACCAGCGCCAGGCGCTCGGGCGACGGCCGCGTTCCCGCCTCGGCCGCCGCATCCGCTGGGCCCGGCAAAGACACTGCTTCCTCCATCATCCGCCCCGGGCTCTGCACGCCCGGGGTAGGTTCCACCGGCGCCGAGGGTTCGGGCGATGGTTGCTTCCCCGCCTCAGCCGTCATTTCCACCGTCCTCCCCTCGGCCGCCACGTCCGCTGGCCCCCCCACCATCGCCGCATCCGCCTGCCACGGCTCCGCCGGCTGGCTTGGCTCGGGCGCTGGCGCCAGCGCCGGTGTTCCTTCGCCCTCGGCGGCGCCCGTGGGTGGCCTGCAGGAGACAGACGAAGGTCAAAACCGAAGCTTAGTTCGGGCGAAGAGTGCCCAAGAAAGAGCGAAGAATGAAACTTACGCGGTTGTAGTTCCCCGGTACTACCATTTGGCCGCCAGGAGCCTGAACTCCGGGCCCGGCAGTGCCGGCCCGGAATCCTCCCGTCTCCTCTTCCGTCGGGGGCTCGGTGGGGCCGCCGCGCGGTCTCCAGGCGCCGAGTCAGGCCCCATCCTCACGAGGCGTGGCTCCAAGGCCGGGAATGCCGCCGCCACCGATGGCGACGGCGGGGACTCCGGCACGGGGATGTAGATTCGGGGGTGCTTCCCCCGGTCTCCCGGCGCCGCTGCCGCTACGCTGTCAGCGGTGCCCTCTTCTCCGGTACGGCGGCTGCTTACCCCAGCGGCTCTACCGCTGGCCTGCGGCTTGCTGCACATGACACCCGGGCCACCGGCCCGCACCGGGCTTCTCGCAGCCTTCTCGCTGGCTACCTCGTCCAACCCAGGGAGCTCGGGCGCCTCGGGGCTCCGGCTCCTCGGCCGATCCACGAGCCCCTGGGCGTCGAACTCCGGCAGCTTTGCCAAGATCGCCGCACGCTCGGGGTTAGCGCAAAGCGCCATCTCCGGCCACGGGAGCATCGCCCGGCTCGTGTCCTCCATGTCGGTCACCACTCGAGTCATGCCCCTCAGCTCCGCTGGGCCCAGATCCCAGCTTGCGCCGATTTGGGTCCGGGTGATATCTTCGGGCCGGGTGTAGAGCCAGCACGGCCGGGCCCGCTCCTACAGGGGCACCAGGCGGCGGCGCAAGAAGTCCACCACCACCATTACCGAGGACAGCCCGGAGTCGTGCAGGAATCTGATGCGCTCGAACACCGGCTTCAACCTCGCGTCCTCCGGCGGCGGCACCTCCCACGTCGACTTCTGGGGCTCTGCCGCCACTTCCGGTAGGGCGAGACGATCATGGGGGTCGACGTCGACGAAGAACCAGTCCCACCGTCACTCCTCCCATTTGGTGCGTAGCACTTGGGGGATGTACTGCTCCCCCAAGCCGTCTCGCAGCCGAAGATTATAGCACCCCGCGACGTCCGCCGTGGAGTACCCCCTCTTCTTCCCGGCCGGCCGCAGGACGAAGAAGTGTCGGAGAGGCGTCACCGAAAGCGGCACTCCCATGAACATCTCGCACAGGTGCGCGAACACCGCCAGCACTACGACGGAGTTGGGGCTCAGGTGCACCAACTGGATGCTGTAGGTGTCGAGGACTTGGAGGAAGAACGTTGAGAACGGCGGCACCAGTCCCGCCGCCACGAAAGATGTGAACAAAACGATGCGCCCGGGAATGGTGCCGGCGTCACCACCGAGGCTCCCTGCTGGCCCTCGGGGACCAGCAGCTTCCTGATCTTATCCGCCGCCTCTTCATTCTTCAGACGAGACTCTGGCAGCACGCTGTCCGGAGTCCTGTCACGGCGGCTTCCTCCGGCTCTCGGCATCCCGACGGGAGGGGAGGTTGTCGGGCGGTGGAGAAGATGGAGGAGAAGCGCTCTGATCGCCTAAAGGAGTTCTAAGGGCTCCAGAGCACTAAGGAAATGAGACCAAGATCGCGAGATAGCGTAAAGAGGGGGGCGGATCGATCCCCTCCCCCTTTTTTTATATCTCAGAGGATTCAAACGTTTCCTGCCAACGGTGCACTCGGCGGGACGGTTTCCTCGGTCGACGCGGCTGCCAGGCGAATCTCCCGCTGGTCGTGTGGCGTCAGCGGCTGCCAGGCGTATTTTCCTCGATCTGCGTGGCAGCCGCGCGTGCCGCCCGTACCGTTGTCATGCCCTTCGGGAGTTGTGTGGACACGCGTCCGCTTGTCTCCCCGCTAGGCCGTACCAGAGGCCCGGGTCTAAAGGGCCACCTCTTGAAATCCTGCCATGTGGCGTCCACGCCAGCCTCGGCCTCGTCCGCGATGAAGAGCCCATCTGCAGTCTCCGTGCCATCACCTGCCAATGGCCCCGGGGGCTACTGTCGGTGTATCAGGAACCGGGGGTCCCTGAGTCCCGAGGCCAGGCCAGCCGTCCGCCACGTGTCACCATCCCGCGAGGTCCCTCTTGCGGGATGAGGAAAGTCTAAGTTCCGGGAGAAGGTGTTCGGGGCCACAGTCTCTGGTCCCCGAGCACCCTAGTTTCCCCGATGACCCGCAGAGTCTAAGTTCCGGGAGAAGGTGTTCGGGACCACAGTCTTTGGTCCCCGAGCACCCTAGTTCCCCGATGACCCGCAGAGTCTAAGTACCCGGAAGAAAGTGCTCGGGGAGGCGCCCGGTCACCCCCGAGCACCCTAGTCCCCCGATGATCAGAAGGGCTAAGTTCCGGGAAAGAGTGCTCGGGGACTACGCGCAGCAGTCCCCGAGCGAACGGTTCCCCGAGGGCCAGTGCGAAAGTGCTCGGGAGAGAATGCTCGGGGCTGCACGTGGCAGCCCCCGGGCTCTCGGTTCCCCGAAGGCTCGTACAAAGATAGGCATTCTCGGGAGAGAGTGCTCAGGGAGGTGAACGGTACCCCCGAGCACTCGGTTCCCCGACGACCCAGAGAGGCCCCCAAGGGGCCCACCGATGAGGTGTCCACCCGTCAGAGGTCCAAGGCCGCATTAAATGAGCGCGCGTGGTCTGACATATCCAACTGCTCCCGCCGCAGCGTCAGTTCCTACCATGCTTTGGCAGAGGGGCGTGGGGCTATTAATTGCACGGGTCCCGTCCCGTATCATCCGGTGTGTCTCGGGATAACATTGCTAGGATCAAAGCGTTCCGCCTGCCACCCTGCCATGGCAGAGGAACAAGATAGGACGGGCACGCCGGGTGGCTCTGTGGCTGCCTGGTGGGCCCTCTCAACGGTGCCCGTTGCCAGGGCGTCCACAGTGACAAGTGACTGGACGCGCGCCGCATTTTTCCACCGCCCCAGTCACTTCGCTCAGAGGAAATGATGACGCCTTTCTCAGTCGTGGCTTCTTGGAACTTGTGCCCCCTCCTTCCCGTTCGGGGCATGTCGCAGCCGGCGAGCGCATAAAAGAGTCGGCACACAGAAGAGAGGGGGGATCGGAGAAGAAAAAGCCCAAGCAATCAACCGCAAGGGACGGGTTGACTGACGAAGAAGATGAATCCCACAACGAACCAAGCCAACAGACGAGGACATTGTGTACAAGCCTGAGCAGAGCTCCTGCCAAAGAGCATGGAGCCTCAAGCTCTTAGTTAGACACAATATTCTGGTAACCAGATACATCCTCGAGGGATCTCCCTCAGGACAGTTATTGCATCCATACAGGAGTAGGGTATTACTCCCCCGTGCGGCCCGAACCTGTCTAAACTCCGGTGCATTTATTTCTCTTTGCACTAGGTCAATCATCCCCCACCACCGGCCGTTGCATTTAAATCCACTTTTGTTTATTTCTCCGACGAACTTATTCAGGATCATCCCCCCGGCCGAATCTCTAAAAAGGGGTCTCTCGGGACCCCTGCGACAGGAGCTAATCCTCCGACAGATACTTATTCTTGATAGTGACCTCATTCAGCGTGTGGTAACCAACACACATCTGCTGGGTACCATCCTTCTTCTTCACAAAGAGTGCCGAGCATCCCCAATGTGAGGAGCTCGGATGAATAAACCCCTTCTCTAGCAACTCCTCCAACTGCTTCTTCATTTCTGCCAATTTATTTGGTGGCATCTTGTAAGATCTCTTCGAAATCAAGGCTATTCTAAGCAAAAGATCAATTGGAAATTCCACCGCTCGATCGGGTGGCATCCCAAGCAACTCATTTGGAAAGATGTTAAGAAATTCACACACCGCTAGGATATTCATGAGATCCGTGGTAGTGATGATCTTCAGGGCATAAAGATAAGGATCGACATCTTCAAGCTTCAAATGAGCCCAGGTGCCAGATAAACCATTAAGGGTGATAGATCGCTGAGCACAATCCATGACTGCCTTGTTCTTGGTAAGCCAATTCATTCCTAATATGATGTATATCCCTTTGGAGTCGATCACTAACAATTTCTCACCAAAGAATGTGTCATTAATAACAATCGATGCTCTAGGAACACACTGATTAATAAGAATCTTACCTCCAGGTGCATCTATGAGATAAGGTGTAGGGGTGGCGCTAACTTTCAGCATGTACCGCAGTGTATAACTCATCGCTATGAAACAATGAGAAGCCCTAGAATCATAAAGAACAACTACAAGAGTGATGATAGAATTAAAACTCATACTCAACGTACCCATCAGTACATTGTCACCCTCATGAACTCCTTCAGCAGTGGTATGGTGCGCTCAGCCATGCTTGGGGACGTGTGTATCCTGGGAGGCTTGAGGAGTGGACTGAGTGGGTGGTGGCCTAGGAGTGGTCACCGCCATGGGCAGTCACGTGCAATCATGTGCATAGTGGCTGACACAGCCAGAGTTGTAGCACGGGCCGCCGCAGCCACCGGTCACACTCCCTTGCAAAACTGTGAGTCTTGTAGGCAATCCTTGAGGGGTGGAGAAGGACGGATGCCGCACCATCCACATCAGTTGTGGATCAGTTGAGGCTGACATGTGAGATGGTGGACGTTGACTCTCCGTGCGGGCGCGTTGAGACCTCCAGCCCATGGAACGCCACGAAAACCACTTGCACTTCTTCTCTTCTTGGTGGTTCTTTAACTTGAACTCCACCATGAGCGAGGTGCTCACAATCTTGTTGAAATCGGTGAACTCATGCGCCGATAGCCGGTCTTACATCTTAGAGTTGAGGTTATTCACAAAGGGGTATTGCTTCCGCTCATCAGTGTTGACCTCATCTTGAGCATACTGTGCAAGATGGTTGAACACCTGCATATACTCCATCACCGTTCTGGACCCCTTGCTTGAGGTCCATAAAGTCCCACCCTTTAATCTCCATGTGGCCCTTAGGGATGTGGAAATCGCGGAATGCCTGGTGGAACTCTGCCCAAGACACGCGGTGATTGGTGGGGTGCATGGCCAAGAAGTTGGACGACCACGCGCCTGCCACACCCAGAAGCTGATGGGTAGCAAAGAGCGCCTTTTTGTGGTCCTCGCATCAAAGCAAAGCAAGATTCTACTCGATAGTCTGGAACCAGTGGTTGGCATCCAGAGGATCCTCAACCAGTGTGAAGGTGGGCGGCTCAGTCCTAAGGAAGTCCGCCAAGTCATCACGGTGCCCGGCTCCACATCCTCCATGAGGGGTTGTGTTGCTTACGAGAGCCTCAAGAAGAGTCATCTGTGCTTGACGGTTTTTCTCTATCTGCATGAGCACATCCCCCATACTCGGTGGTGGAGGTGGCAGAGGGTTGTTCTCATTCGAACCCTCGGGAAGGTCTCGACGGGTTCTCATCTTGTTGTACCGATAAGACAAAGAAGGAGAAGTCAAATTCCGACATAGCATTGTTGGGGATGATATCCCCCCCCCTCTTCGGAGGGTACCATGAAGCCTACTGGAAATACTGCATGCTTGTCGTTGTGGCTTTGTTTCAGGGACTTCATCTGCAAGCAACGAGGATCGCAGAGCGCCGTTGGTCGAAGGGGGTAGGCGCGCCCGCCTGCACCTTCGATCTCCCGTACCAGCGAAGAAGAAGGCGACCTTCAGTCGATGGGTGAAGTCCAGACCCGCGGTCCGGAGCGATCACGGCAGGCGAAGATGCGAGTCGATCTTCGCTTGAGGGACGAAGGCTATCTGATGTACATTCGAGCGGAGAAGGCTTAGATACATCTTCGGAGGCAAGAATCGCTGCCGGACAGTGGGCCCGTTTTTTGTCATCCGGGGTAGGGCCGTAATTATGTAATTATGCTCATTTGTACCATAAAGCCCCCGAATATTCCAAGAATGTAGTAGATGAGGGGGTAGGATTTGTAAACCGCACCTGTGCTGCCCGGGTATGGGCTATAAATAGGGCCACACTGTACCCGGAAAGGGCATCGAAGACTGTTCTACCTCTAACACGTGTCACTTTGAGGGCCCTTCGATATCCTCGTATCCGAAGGCCCACCCTGTCTGGGATTTCGGTCCCAACAGTTGGCGCCGTTCGTGGGATCGAACCCATCGACGACATGCCACCCAAGAAGAAATCGAAGCCAGCCGGAACAGTGGAAGTGTTGCCGGAATCTCCATCCGAGCTGGACCTTCGGCCAAAAGACCCCCTTCGTCCATGCCAGGATCAAGTAATGCTTCAGCCGGTGGAGCTTTGGGCGGACGAGAGCAACATTGCAAAGTTGAAATAGTGCCACAAGGACCCAGTGATGACCGCCAAGGCGAAGCAGTTCGGGTTAACACGGAGCTGATGCGGGTCATGGAACCAATAGATCGTACGCACTTCAAGCCTCCGGCAAAAGAAGGCGAAAGGGCACGAAATGAAGAATGGGAAGACCTTGACGACTTCGTAGAGTTTGAAAACGAGGAAGAAACGAATGAAGAAAGAACAGCAAGGCTAGAAGCCAAAGAATTGGAAAGGCAGATAGCGCAGAAGAACCACATGTTAGATGGCCTAGCAGCAAGTTGAAAAGCCGCAGAGTACCGCAGGCGGGCAGATGAAGCTAGGAAAACATTGGAGAAAATCCAAGAGGAAATTGATATGCTGCACCAAGCGGAAGGAATGTCTTGCAAGGCGACGCCGTCGGGAGATATGGTACGAGCTTCGCAGGAGCTTCGGTGGAGGTCATCCACGGGAGACCCAGAGTCCCCATTGGCCATGGATCTGCAAAATCAGCCATGGTCGCCAGGGTTCAAGATGCCCAGAGTGGTTATGTTTGACGGAGAGTCAGACCCAAGGGAATTTGTAATGAGTTTTGAAGCGGTTGTGGAGTCTGCCGGAGGGGATGGCACAACCTTGGTGAAAGCCTTTGTATTGGCCATAAAAGGGATAGCAAGATCCTGGTACTCCGTGTTGCCCCCGGGATCCATATATTCATGGGAGCAACTGCGTAGTGCACTGTACAGCAATTTCCAGGGAAACCGAGCAGACAAAATTACTGCAACTGACCTCTTCGCACTGAAATAGCAACCAACAGAAACCTTGCAGAGCTACATGTGCCGGTTCATACACATACATTGCCAAGCGAAGGGGCTGAGCGAAGATACAATCATCGATGCCGCAATACAGGGCATCAGAGGAGGGCTATTAGCAGGAAAGCTCACGAGAAAAAGACCCGGTAGCGTGCAAGAGCTACTTAACAAGATGGAAGAGTACTCAAGATCTGACCTCGATCATCTCCGAAGGAAAAACGAAATGGTAGCCTCCAGAGTAAAACCACATGCACTAGCTAGAGAGGTAGGCAGTAGCAATCCTAGAGACAGATTGCACAATCCAAGAAAGCCCAAAGTTCCTGACTATCTAAGGCAAAAAGAAGTCAATCAGATTAATTCCAGCCCGTTCAAAGCCGCTCAGGGAGCAAGCGAAGCTCATAGTGTGGCCAATAGGGGAGGCCGAGTCGGCAGAGGAAGAGGCCGTAGAGGCCGAGGAGGACGGGTTCTGCAAGACCCAACAACCTTTTACAGCGAGCTGCATGGCGAAGGAGCCGGCCACCGGACCAAGCAGTGCCCGCAGGTCGTGGCTATGAAAGAGAGCTTGGCAAAATAGTCTCTTGATCACGCAAGGACCGTACACCATGCAGCAAGTTTCGGGAGAAGCGAAGGGTGGCAAAACTACAATCAGAACATGGCATTTGCGAACCAGTGGCAACAAATTCCTGCACCGCAGTAGACACCTGCAACCTCAGCTCAGTTTGATCAAACGAGGCAAATTAACCTCCAGGGGGAGCTACCTCCGCCACCACCGAGGCCCGCGATCGAAGCACCACCAGAAAGCAGCAAATCCGTGAACACGGTAAATCATGGGTACAACGTGGTGTTGGCCATGTCGGGGGGATCTAACCAGCAGACATAATCTAAGAGACAACAAAAAGAATATGTGCGAAGGGTCAACCACGTCGGAGTGGGACCAGCGTACATTCATTCAAGGTGGTCAAACGTTCCCATTACATTCTCGCAAGAGGATATGAGGGTCTTAGACTACCCACACACAGATGCCTTCGTCATTACAGCAAACATCTCGGGAAATGAAGTGCACAGGATCTTGATCAACGGAGGAAGCTCAGTGGACATCATCTTCGCCGATGCTTTCGACAAAATGGGGCTACGACGAAGCGACTTAAAGCAAGCTGGATCACCATTGCTAGGCTTCGGCAGAAATACAATCAACGCTCTGGGAAAAATAACAATCCCAGTGTCGTTTGGCGAAGGGACGAGTTTCCGCATGGAAGACAACACCTTCGATGTGGTGGACATTGATTACCCATACAATGCGATATTTGGCAGGGGAGTCCTCAATACATTTGGAGCAATACCGCACCATGCGTACTTGTGCATGAAGATGCCTGGTCCTGAAGGAGTCATAAAGGTATTGGGAGACCAGTGAGTGGCCAGACGAATCGAAGTGGGAATAGCTCCAGGAAGATGAAATGTCCACATGATAACAGAGCCTTCGACGAATCGGGAGGAAAGTTACAACCAGTCGAAGATAAGCAAGGCAGCGAAGGCTGCACCAGACGGAGCGACCAGAATAGTGCAGCTACATCAAGAAAAACAAGATAAAAAAGTCACTATAGGAGCGGAGGCTCCGGCAGAGGACCAACAACAACTTATAATGTTCCTCCGCGCTAACGACGATGTCTTCGCTTGGTGTCTTCAGGACCTGCAAGGAGTAAGTCGGGAAATCATTCAGCACAGCTTAAATGTGGACCCTAAAGCGAAGCCAAGGAAGCAAAAGCTTAGGAAATCTTCAAGCGAAAGAGAAGAAGTAGTGAAGGCTGAAGTGAAAAAACTCCTCGATGCCGGAGTCATACGTAAAGTAGTGCACTCAGAGTGGCTGGCTAACCCAATGTTAGTAAGGAAAAGCAACGGAAAATGGAGAATGTGCATCGACTTCATAGATTTGAACAAAGATTGTCCCAAGCATGACTTCCCATTGACTAGAATTGATCAGCTGGTAGACTCCACGGCTGGTTGCGAGATGTTAAGCTTCCTAGATGCATACGCGGGGTACCACTAGATATTGATGGCGAAGGAGGACGAGGACAAGACAAGTTTTAGAACCTCCTTTGGCATATACTGCTTCATGAGGATGCCCTTCGGTCTCCAAAATGCTGGCGCAACCTTCACTAGGTTGGTGCAGGCAGTACTAAGGTCACAACTAGGACGAAATGTCTTGGCCTATGTTGATGACATAGTAGTAAAGAGTACCAGAAGGAGCCAACATCTCGAAGACCTGCGTGAAACCTTTGGAAGCCTGCGAAAAGCAGGGCTAAGGTTAAACCCAGAGAAATACGTCTTTGGAGTACAATCCAAAAGGTTACTAGGGTTCTTGGTGTCAAACAGAGGCATCGACGTGGAACCTCAGAAGATACAAGCAATAATAGATATGAAACCCCCATAGAACAGAAAGCAAGCTCAACGCCTGGTAGGAAGATTGGCGGCATTGAATAGATTCATTGCAAAATCTGTAGAGCGAAGTTTACCGTTCTTCAAAGTGTTAAAAAGCTCCAACCCGTTCAAATGGGATGCGGAGCAGCAAGTAGCCTTTGACGAGTTAAAAAGCTACCTGACAAAGCTTACAGCGCTGTCCGGCCCGGATCCCTTCGGCAGTCAGCGCTGTACTTGTGTACAAAAGACCCGAAGACAACAAATTGCGCCAAGTCCCAATATATTATGTATCAGAAGCTCTGGCAGGCCCAAAAAAGACGTACACAGAATTGGAAAAGGTAGCATATGCACTAGTGATGGCATCCCGCAAGCTACGCCATTACTTCACGTCTCACAAGATTACAGTACCAACTTCCTTGCCTCTTCGCGACATGGTTGAAAACAAAGAAGCCATTGGAAGAATAGCGAAGTGGGCCACGGAGGTCACTCCATTAATGATTGTTTTTGTGGCAAGAACATCATTGAAATCGCAAGCATTGGCAGACTTCGTGGCGGAATGGACTCCCCTAACCGAAGCCCCACTTGATGAACCGCTAGAACCTCTCTGGACCGCATATTGAGATGGAGCTTGGGGAGATACAGGAGTAGGAGTTTCAGCTATATTATTCTCACCTTCGGGGACAAAGCTCAGATACGCCACCAGATTAGAGTTCCATTCTACAAACAATACAGCGGAGTATGAAGCGGTCCTCCTGGTACGTCGCAAGGCAAAGGCTTTGGGCGCCCGGAGAGTGCTGGTTAAAACAGACTCGAAGGTCATAGCAAGTCAAATTGACAAGACATTCCAGGCAAAAGAACTAGAGCTTGTTAAGTACAGAGCAGCGGTGCGAAGAATGGAAAAATACTTCCTGGGATTCACAGTCAAGAGTATATCAAGAAATGATAACTTCAGAACAGATGAGCTAGCAAACGCGGCTTCGCAAAACCTGCCTATGCCTTCAGACATTTTCTACCAGAAGCTGACTGAACCAGCCGTTGAAGACACTTTGAAGCAAACACGTCCCGTTGCGATGATCGAAAGTGAAGACTGGCGCTATCCAATACTGGCTTATCTTCGTGGTTAGAGCAACATCGAGGATCATGTCAGGGAAAAGCGTATGGCCTAGAGAGTTAGAAACTACAAAGTTATGGGAAATAATTTGTACAAGGCCGGAGTCTGTGCACCATTCTTGCGATGCATATCTCGGAAAGAAGGACATAACCTGCTAAAAGAAATTCGCAGTGGGTTGTGTGGTTCTCATGTGGGCACAAGGGCTCTGGTTGGAAAAGCATATAGGCAGGGCTTCTATTGGCTGAAGGCAGTGAATGATGCGGATCAAATGGTCTGAAGTTGTCAGCAGTGTCAGTTCTGGGCAAAGGGGTCAAACAGACCCACGATGAAGACACAGCTCATTCTGCCGATTTGGCCACTAAGGCGGTGGGGAATCGACATTGTTGGCAAGCTGTCACTAGCTCTAGCAAATTTGCGATATGCTGTAGTTGCAGTAGAATACTTCTCCAAATGGGTGGAGGCAATGCCAGTCGTAAGCATAACATCAAGAAACATACAGAAATTCCTATGGCAGAATATCGTATGCCACTTTGGAGTCCCGAGCGAAGTAACAGTGGACAATGGCACTCAATTCGATAGTGCCGGTTTCAAGGATTTTTGCAATAGCCTGGGGATAAAAGTAATTTTCGCATCTGTATACCACCCACAATGTAATGGGGCAGTTGAGAGAGCGAACGGCATCATCTTCGCTGGTGTCGCCAAGCGTCTGCAGGGGCTACCAAACGGGAAATGGGTCGAAGAATTGCCGAAGGTACTATGGTCATTGAGAACAACTGTTGCAAGATCGACCGGATTAACGCCATTTCGCCTCCTTTTCGGCGAAGAGGCCATGACCCCAGAGGAATGCAAAACCAAATCATTTTGGGTCAGAAACTAACCAGAGCAAGGCGAAGAGTCATCATCGAAGGATGCCCTCGAGGAAGTGCGATTGCAAGCCATCAAAAATCTGGCCAGGTATCAACAGGAGACAAGAAAATGGAGAGATAGGAATATATCCGAAAAAACCTTCGCCCCCAGAGATATGGTGCTGCGAAGATTTGGTACAACATCGATGGGAAAACTTCAGAGTAAATGGGATGGTCCTTTCTTTGTCAAAAGGTCGTTAAGACCCGGCTCATATCATCTAGCTAACATGGAAGGTGAGGAGCTTCCACACACCTGAAATGCAGACAACCTCCACAAGTTCTACGCCTAAAAGTTGGCGGCCAAGACAAAGACTTCTATGTAATTTTTCTTTATGCAATCTTTTCGTGTAATCAAATTGTAAGGGAACTGCACTGTTTTCCTCACAGGGGGACCCCTTCATTAGGGGGTGAGATTTTTAACGAGGCAAGAACCCACATAAACATTTGATATAGTAGCACCCCCAGAAAATACTGCTTGTTTCAAGTACTAGTAGTGTATCATCGAAGTGCACGAACCTAAGGGTGGATTGGCTCACCAATCGACGACTGGAGGGCCGCATGTGGGCGGTGCGAAATGAGGTGCAAAGTGTCAACGAAAAAGGACGTACACTTTCGACCTCTAAAAAACGGGGATACAAAAAACATACGGGGGCTAAGAGTGCCTACCCCGGCACTGAAGGAAAAACAAACCTTGGAGAAAAAAAGAGCCGAAGTGTCATTCGACCTATGAAAAGGCGGAGCACTTCAAGTAGATGTCGGGGGCTAAGAGTGCCTGCCCGCGCACCGAAGGAAAAACAAACCTTCGAGAGAAAAAAACCGAAGTGTCATCCGACCTAAGAAAAGGCGGCGCACTTCAAGCAGAAGTCGGGGGCTAAGAGTGACTGCCCCCGCATTGAAGGAAAAACAAACCTTCGGAAGATAAGTCGAAGAGTTGTCCAACCTAAGAAAATGTGACGCAAATAAAAAAAGAGAGAAAAGTAAAACAAACGACTAACACAAAAGCGTCTGATCAACAACATAAATCTCTATCAGTCAAACTTAACCTACGACCAAAAATCGGGGGGGGGGGGGCAGGGGGACGGTATTTAAAAAACTATTCCTGCGTAATCGCAGGTACCTGCGACCTGGAATCATCTCAAATCGCAAACACCGCTTCGAGCGCGGTGCCACCGAAGTGCAACAAAAGAAAACAAGTGATAATGTAAATACAAAATTTATTCCGCAGAGCGATCAATATCAGGATCAACGAAATCCTTATACCACCGATTGAAAGGAAACTGAAAACCAATGCCTTTGCTTGCGTCAAAACGCATAGTTGGGACCAGTGGGGCCCCAACATGAGTTGAATATGACAGAGATACTCGAAGACTATCTTCGCCGCCATCGTGTTCTATTACTTGCGAATAAGGGCCATGGCGATAGCAAAGTTGCAGCCGGTGCGAGAGGGGCTCATCATCTTGAGGCTCAACCTTCGGCTCAAGGAGCATAGACGGACCTTCGATGCCTCCCCTCACGGTACAGCGCAAGAAGCGCTCAGCTCAGCGATTAGCTAGCATCGAAGGGCGAAGGGATTTCCAAAACGCTTCCGTCCTAGCATTCATAGCATCATACGCTCTACACTTCGCATGCCAATACTGCTCCAGCTCGACATCGGCATGGTGGCGGTGAAATGATTCCTAGCAAGACCAAGACACATAAAAATTGTCCCTCATCATGGTCAGGGGGACAACCTCTTCAGCTACCTGCGCAGTGTCCGAAGGAAGGACTTGCGCAGGGAGCTCAACAAGTCAAAAACACTTCAAAACAAATGTAAAATATATTACTTCACCAATGTGCACTACATTGCCAGATCACAAAAGCGAAACTAAAAACGAACCAACGCTTTGCGCTGAATCATCCCACCTTTCCAGTATCTTCGGTCATCGCAGTTGTCGCTTTAGACGAGGGATCATCCCTCGCCTTGGCCTGCAAAAAGAGATTTCATTACAAAAATATATATTTATCTGCTACGACCAGATAAGAGAATAAGTAATGTAAAGCAGCGTACCCGCTGCCGGTTCATCTTTGCTTCTCGAAGAGTGAGCTCGCGACCGTATTTACACCAGTGGTTGGTGCTAAATGATTGAGCGGTGCTCTTCGATGCCCTCGTAACGGCCGAAGTTGACAAGTCCACCGGATACTAGAAGGTGGGTTTCTGAAGAGTAGTATGATGGTCACAGCCTGTCATCTCAATCGATTGCACGAGACTTCGGGTAGCGACCATCGCGCAGAAGTCATCGTAAAGTTGAGCAGCAGGCAGAAGGCTTCCGCTAGTTTCATTGATCCAACCTATAAGTCCTCCCAGCCCGACAAGATCAATTGTTAGGGGAGTTGCTGAGGCACCAATACCTTCGAAGGTATGGCTGATGGCTTCGCATGCGGCAACTGCCGTCGGCTCAAGCTCCCCAATCACGTTAAGAGCATCCTCGGATGAAGTCTTCACCTCGTTTAATTCGGCTTGCAGCTGCTGCGCCTTAGTTTTCTCCGATGCACAAAGTGCCTGCAGGTCGCACACTTGTGCCTCGGAAGACTGCAGGTTTTGGCACAGGCAGTTCACTTCGTCTTCAGCAATTTGCTTCTTTGAGTGAAGGGTGCTGAGTTCCTTTTCAAGCTGTTCCAGGCGAGATTCAGCATCCCTCGCTTGACACGATAACTCGCACTTTTGGCCTTCGGCTTTTTCAGCGCGCTTTTGCAACATATCAATTTGTGCATGTGTGCTCTGAGCTCAGGCTTCAGATTTCTCAGCTTGTTTGCGCTGAGCCCACGATAAAAGCAAAGCGTGGAATGTAGCACACATGTGAGCAAAATACTAAGTACAATGATATCACAGAATACCGGTATACCTTCGTAATGGCCACGTCAAAAGCGTCGAGGAGCTCGTTGGCGGGTTTCTGGCAGAGCAGGATTTCAAGCTCGGGGAGGACGAAGGTGCTAAAAATCTTCTTCGCGTCATCAACCTCCCCGGCGCTTGGTTCGAAAGAGGCAGGCTTGAACGCCTCAGGCGCTATGGCCTTCGCGTCAAGCAGCCTGCCAAGGCCCATCAATCTCTTTCCGCCGCGGCGAGGCGCACTCGGTGTCGATGTCTCAGTCCCAGAAGATGAACTAGAGGGTGAAGAGGGCGAAGAGTATGCTACCACTTCAACATTATCGGTACCCTCAGCTTTGGGTTCCTGAGTGGTAGCCTCAGGGACTGTTCCCGTCTCTGTCACCACCTCATCATCGCTCAGGATAAGCGTTGGAAGGTCCACGCGCAAGCAGAACAATGACTTCGAAGCCCAGCCCTCCTGGGTGCCTTCGGGAGTTTCCCTCCTGGGCACATCGCGCGACACGGCAGAACCCTCCAGAGACGTTTCTGCATGGGCAACTTCAGGGGCAGCTTCGCATGGCCTCTTCCAGAGGGCGAGAGCCTTCTTCATCCGACCTCCCATCGACGATTGCTCAGGATGTTTCCTTTTCATTCAAGAACCACCGGCGGCCTCTTGGCCCGCATATGCTGCCAGAGACCCTTCCCTACCACCCTGCAGCACGGTGGAGACCTTCCGCCTTTCAAGATAGGATAGGCCTCGGTATTCAAAGACTCGATTCAGTCTTCGAATGAGGCCTTGTTCGGCGCACAACTGTGCTTCACCCGGTGTAAAGTTGCCGACAAGCATCACAGCTGTGGCCTCCACTTCGGCCACAGACAAATCTAGAAAATATCAAAACCAT
Source organism: Phragmites australis (assembly GCF_958298935.1). Taxonomy (NCBI): domain Eukaryota; kingdom Viridiplantae; phylum Streptophyta; class Magnoliopsida; order Poales; family Poaceae; genus Phragmites; species Phragmites australis. The sequence continues at coordinate 13,856,249 of NC_084941.1, read as the reverse complement.
TAAGCAAATCAGGCCGAAGACATAAAATATATATGAATGCTCTGTGGGTAAACGGGTACCTGCAAAGCCGTGCACAGGGGGGTGGGGTCGGCAAAGCCCCTCGGGCCCTTTTTCCCCAAATTCTGGGATAGTCCAGTCCTGGCTGGGGGGCCAAACCCTAGCAACTATGAACTCCTCCACCAGGTCGCGAGTAGAAAGATATTTAGTGCACCTGGCAAAGGCCTCGAGGGCTGTCTGTTGCGATGATTTCAATCGCACGTCCGGCGCACGGTCCCCTTGACCTCTTCACATTTCGATACGAGAAATTCTTCGGTGTCCACCTTGTGGTAGAACCACCATTGAGTCCAGTCACTGGGCCATTTATTCTTGTACACTACGACGGGCGTAGTTAGCCCAGCGCGGTACACAAAATTCAAGCAGCCATAGTGAGCCTCGCTCTAAACTCCGTGAGCGAAAACCGGTTTGGGTTGATGATGAAGTTGGTGTTCGGTAGCGAAGGACCTAGCGGATGCCTTCACACCTTCCGAATGAGCAGCCCAGGCAAAGAGCCCCATCCTCACTATTACGTTGGGTGTCAGTTGGTGGAGATAAACTTTAAATAATTTCAGTACTTTAATGACCATGTCATCGCATAGTAGGTGAAGACCCGCTCAGAAGTAATGGACAAACACAACCGCTTCATCATCGGTAGGCTCCAGTGTCTCCTGTCGACCGGGAAGCCGGACCTTCGAAACATCACTAATTAACCCTTCCTTCACAAGGCCGACCAGCACTTCGCTATCCACCTTGGACTGCCCGATCCAGTACGTCTTTAGGCGAGAAGATCGGAGCTTTGGCGCCATCTGGTTCAAAGAGGTTGACTCGAACAGCAAATTGCACGAAGAGCTAAAAACCGGGGCTTCCTCTGAAAGGCTCGAGAAAACTAAGGAGACTTCGTATGAGAGCGATGGCTTAAGAAAAGGCGCGGTAAAAAATAATGATAGTGGCGTGATATTTATAGTGTAGTGCGGTGGCGGTTACAACTGTGCGCATCGAAAAGTGAACCGGCGTGAAAAACCATGCTTCCGTATACATCAAGAGCATTAAATGCAGGCAGTTACTAAGGAACCATCTGGTAATCTATGACAAAAAAAATAATCTTCAACGACATGCATTTGCTCCAGTAGACTTCGACAGGCTGAAGGGGATGGCGTTGAGACATCTTGCAGACTACAGGTTCGGCCTATCGAAGATAAACCTTACCAGTAGGGGGCTACTGTTGGGGATGATCTCCTGCCCCCCCCCCCCCGCCTCTTCGGAGGATACCACGAAGTCTACTAGAAATACTGCATGCTTGCCGTTGTGGCTTTGTTTCAGGGACTTCATCTGCAAGCAACGAAGATCGCAGAGCGCCGTTGGTAGAAGGGTGTAGACGCGCCCGCCCGCACCTTCGATCTCCCGTACCAATGAAGACGAAGGCGACCTTCGGCTGATGGACGAAGTCTAGACCCGCGGTCCAGAGCGATCGCGGCGGGCGAAGATGCGAGTCGACCTTTGCTCGAGGGACGAAGGCTATCTAACGGACATCCGAGTGGAGAAGGCTTCGATACATCTTCGGTGGCAGGAATCGCTGCGGGATAGAGGGCCCATTTTTGATCATCCGAGGTAGGGCTGTAATTATGTAATTATGTTCATTTGTACCATAATGCCCCTGAATATTCCAAGAATATAGCAGATGAGGGGGTAGGATTTGTAAACCGCACTTGTGGTGGCTAGGTACGGGCTATAAATAGGGCCACACTGTACCCAGAAAGGGCATCGAAAGACTGTTCTACCGATAACACGTGTCACTTTGAGGGCCCTTCGATATCCCCGTATCCGAAGGCCAACCTTGTCTGGGATTTCGGTCCCAACAAGCATAAAAGCATTCGTCAGCTAACATTTGCTTATACCCGCAATGCCGCATATATGGAAGGATGCATGCACATGAGTAATGAGGAAAAAATAACTGCATGCTCGATTCTGATCTACCGTTTCTTTCTCGAGCGTGTCTCTCCACAACAAACATCAAGATCACAGGCATTTGCATATATATCTAAATTGCTAATCATCACCCTTCGCACGAGAGAGAAGAAGAAGAGCGAAGGTTGCTTGTGCATCATGCCACACAAGCAACAACCCATATGTTGCTACCAACGTATTCACTTCCTGTACCATCGTCTTATGTGACATCTCATGTAAATGCCACATGCATAGACGACCAAATCTACCATCGTATGGTGGATGTTCATACATTATTGCTAATGTATTCACTTTCCATACCATCGCTGTACGGAACACACCGGGCCCCTACCTCGCACTGGTTTAGCCCCTGATATTTACCGCCATCGGAAGGCATTCCTTACCTTCAACATCGATGCAATACAACCATAAATACGTCATAATGCGGAAATAATAACTCGAGCGCCACTCATAACAACTCTTTACACTTAGGGGCATAAACATAGCAAATTCATACATATAAACATAAAGAGGCACAAAAGAAACTTTAATGGGTTGCTTAATGAAGTTAACACACTTTACTAAACACTCTTAGGATATTGTTTAGGCTACTTAATTAAACCAGGGTCTGATACCATGTTATGGGGAATCGTCCAAATAGTATTCTAATTAATCACCAGGAGGATTATTATTCATAATCACAACCTCGATGATTAACCAGAATATCATCTCAGTAGTCCCAGCAAGTGTTTTGTGTCCAAGATCAGAACACATGCCTTTTCAACATATAGCATCACAACACAGCTTAAGAAAGAGCAAGTAATTAACATTATATTACAAGTTCTTAAGCACTACCAAGTTATTACAATTTACAGCAAAAGAGAGCTAGGAGGGGACTAAAACCTACTCAACTCCTAACCAAAAAAAGAAACTACGCAGTGGAAGCTAAAGCTATAAATGGCAAAAGGAGAATGGAGCCATATGCCCTTAGGCTCCATAACAAAAGAACGTCAACTGAGCAGGATGCTTTAGTCATGCCCCCCACCACCTTCGACAGGTGTGCAGTAGCCAAACACCACTTCCTCGTCACCTGCAAGACCCGTAGAGCAGATCATACCCCTAACACTACCCACAACTCTTCTCATTCTCACATCTCAACCATCACAATAGCATAATTAGTAGTGTGAAACATTAAGTAAGCCCTAAGCTCGCGAACAATAGCATCGCCGTTGCTCGACTTCTACTGTGGACCTATGCATTGCTAAGAATGTCGAACAACTTTAAGGCTAGACATCAAAAATATTATTGAGGTGACAAGGATAAAGATAATCAACAATTCAAGGTAGAGGATATGGAATACAACATAGGTTCTACCCATTTTTGCCCAACATCGACTCGCTACTCATGCAAATATACATAAGCATATTTATCAAATTTTGACTTCATTCAATTCAACACAAGGGTTCAGTATGCTTAGATGCTTGCCTTGCTACTCTGCTGGCTGTCTAATGCTACCCGCACAGAATTTACAGAAGTGGGGTGCCTCGGTACCGCCCTCGCTCACCTAAACTGTCCGATCGATGCTATCTAAAAGAAACACAAGCGCAATGCATAAATAAATGAACAATGCAAAAAGGATGCATAAAATGCATGCTCAAGTAATAGTGGAGCGTCGAGACTCGAAAACATTCGCAAAAGACCGCTAAGGGACTAGGGCTTCAAAGCGTTAAACCCCGGATAAGCCAACTTAAAGTGCATCAAGCCTTAAGTGGCTGACGGTCAGACCGACCCTGGGGTGGCCATCAGACTGGCGGCTAGCAAAGAGTTTTGGGGACTGGCAGACGAACTGACGTTGATCCAGAGGTAAGACCGCCCACCAACAATCAGACTGGCCCTAGCAGCGGTCTGACCCCCTTATAGAGCCCTCACATCAGACCTTCCGGTCCCAACTAGTAGTCAGACTGGCCCTAGCGATGGTCAGACTGCTAGGCCTTGCCGGCAACACCCTTGTAGGGTTGCCGGCAAGACTCTATGGGACTAGTGTAGTGTTTCTAAAGTGACTTGGACAACATTCACCGAGCTAAACTCCAAATACCGCATGGGTTGGATCAAGGCTAGGTTGAACTTTGGTCTAAACGACATGTTGGTAAAATCGAGCTCAGAAACAACGAAAGAATGGTAGGGAAAGTCTCACCTTAGTTGGGTTTTGTGATGAATCTTTCTAAGTATTCCCGCTTTCCCTTCCCTTTCTTCTCCAAAGGATCTAGGGCTTTTCTAAGGAGCTCTAAACGATCTCTAGGGTGTTTGTAACACCTTCGAACTAAACTTGTTAGAGAATTACGTAACAACACAGGTGATAACACATGTGATCATGGTTAAGCGATGCTTAATTATGGCTTATCATTTTTGGGACATGACATAACTAGTAGCTAGCATTTTCTCTCTCTTTATTTATTCTTTTCTTCGCGTAGACAAAATATTTGACATGGACACATAGCTAGCTGACATGAATTATTGGAGACACTATGATGTGTTGCCTAACAAGAAAATATTGTGTTATCCACATTTAAAGTATATGTTAGGCTATTTGTTCCTTCAATTGTGTGTTATTCTAGTCTACAGTAGTAAATGGCCATAGTAATCTATATCTATATCCTATAAAATGCATGAGTTGTAACAGATCTGATCAATCTCCACCGTCTACCCGAGTTAATCAAATGATTACCATGCAAAATTGGACCCCATTTTACCTGCCAAAACTATATTTAATCTCACATTATTTACCTTCTATACCTAGACATCTAATATTTACGTTCTATGCATTCTAAAAATGCATTCAATCTCTCATTATTTGTTTTCCATACCTAAACGTCTAATATATGCCTTTCATATATTCACCGCCGGGTTTCTCCAAAAGGTGCACCATCATTGGCACTTTGCCTACAACGTTGGCTTTCTCCATAGGGTGCACCACCTCCAGCACTTCGCCAACAGCGCCGGCTTTCTAGAGAGGGTGTGCCACTGCCGTCTACCATGGAGGTTGGCTCTGTCATGCTATGTTTATACCAAGGTAATATGAGAGAATTATTTTCATGACCTCACGTATCGGTCACCACCTTGATCCTACTCGCATCATTGCTACAAATGGCAGGGATTTTTACTTCTTCGGATTGCTATATCGTGGATTGATTTTATGTGTATGAAACACGTATGCAGTTGCTAGAATGAAATAGATCAGTCAGAGGAAGGGTATGGTATATAAGAAAAAGATCCTAGAATGCTAACACATTACTCCCTCTGGTCAAAATAATTGTGTCTTTGTTGTCTGTGGTTCAAATTGTATGAACCTCGATCGGTTACTGATATCTTCCTGGATATACTAAGATATATCTCACACCCCAAAATTCTGATTTTGGGTTCTGAGCATTTTAAAACAGTAAAATAACATTTTTCCTGAAATTTGAAGGCTTTTCAGATAAATTTTAGAGTTTAAAAAGAATTTGTTTTGTGTGATGAAGATGTATTTATAAAATATTAGAATAGGTTCAAGGAATTTCAAGGTTGGATAAATCCTTATTGCATTTTCTCAATATTATCTGAAAATCCTTCGTGGAGAATCTCATTTCGCACCCTTTTGATCCAACCCAGCATGCACTGCCTTTCCTCAATGTTTTCCTATTTAGCCTGTGGCTCCAAACCAGCAGCATGCCATCAACCTTGCATCACGTTGGTTGCTAGCAGGTCGGCCCACATATGTGCTAAAGCAAGCCAAACCAGCTCGCTTGCATGTGCATGTATCTGATAATTTCCATCCACCTCCAAACGATGTCATCCCATCGCATGGTAGCCATGGCTGGTCAACTAAGCTTGACTAAGTGCTTAATCGAAACACATTCACATCCATCAAGTAAGAAAAATTAGTGGCCACTCTATCCTCTTTCAATTCCCAGCAAGTTAGAGTGGAAACCACCGCTTTAATGGTCATAATGGCAATTGAAGCTGGCTGCTATTACTCCTCGTCGCCAGCCTCATCTTCTCACGCAGTTTCGGAGCTCAATAAGCCTCAAATGCAAATCTTGAAAATATCAAAGTTGTAGGTCTCGTTGAGAGATTCGATTTTCACCTATGGAAGTCCGCATTTGGATAACGGATCTATGAGTTATTGCCCCCAAAATCAGTGCTACGTAGTTAAGGCTGAATTCAAACAGTTTTTATTGTGCCGCAGTTTTGGAAATCAAGATGGCATTTTCAGAAATTCCAATGCACCCATTTTGTATATCTTTTCGAGTACTACATGATAGAGTTCGAAAAGTTCCAATTTGGAGTTGTAACGGTGAAGTTATCATCCTTGAATAGAGCCATCCATTTCATCTTCCACCCAGTCTATTTCATCTTCCACCTTTGGCCATTTCCCATTCCCATTTTGTGGCCAGCTGCACCCAAGTTATCAATAGGAGCTCCACACCATCCCTTGCCCGCTCAAATTCCTCCCAAATCATATCCACAGTTGCAGCCCGGCTCGTGCTTTCGGTGCCACATGTCGTCGCCGCTGATGCCATTGTCGTCGCCGTGAATTCTTCTTCACCGATCATCGCAACAGGGTGAGGACCTAGACTAGTCCCTTCCCCTCCTCTTTTCCCCTATATGGACACCATTTGTGATCCCTAACCAAACAACGATCCCAGCTGAAGCTCGATCTGCGCCGCTACAGTTGTCGCCGTCGCGGATGGCATCGGCGTTCCCCGGCCGATTAGAGCTCAGATTGTCATGCCTTTTGACCAGCACGTGCCCCTAGATGTTGTACACACTTTGCCAACCTGTTTGGCCATTAGAGCCCTGAAGCGACCAGGATCACGATCGCCATGCCGCTGCCCAAATCTAGAGTTATGCGCGTGTAGCGTGGGTTCACATCGCCTTCCCCAGCGATCTAGCACTCCAATCCATGACTCCTTTGGCCGAGGTGCGCCTCTTCTAGTCATGTACAACCTGCCAAATTGGTTTGTCTATAGCTATAACAGAGCTCCCATTATCAACGTCGTAATCCCTACTGTCTAGTGCCGTACACATCCTGCGAACCTAGAACGTCAGCCACGTTCCCTGGTGGACCAGAGCTCAAAACACCTATCCCTTTCACTGAGATGTGCCCCTGGTTGTCCTCAACAATCCCTAAAATCATTTCAGCCAGGAGAGCATCGACGCCGATGATGTTGTGGTCGCTGCATTACTGCTCCCTTACCAGGGTGTGTTCGGCGCGTGCACTCGGAATTCATTCACATTTCGTTCAATAAAGTAGTATTTTAGATGCACCAACCGCATCACGATGTGTTACATAACACCTTCTATGTGGACTCATGAGGGTTCCCTAAGATCTACAATGATGCCACAAAGAATGCAATCCCAATTTCCAATATCGTTGCACAATCTTACCAAAAGTTCCAACCAATCGACTCTTTTTCATGTGAATTTCTATCCAAACCTCCACCCTAGAATTGTGTTCATTATACATTTGAAGCTTTGTGTTCAAGTGCTTTCCTTGAATTCATAATATATCTTTGGGAACGCGAGCATCTTCTTCGCTATGTCTGTGTGCTGCCACCACCGAACCTAGGAACATTCGTCACTGTTTTGCTGCTACCTTAGAACTCCTCTGCCAAGACCAACCATAAAACTGAGCTTGCCTTCTCGTGTGCTCACCTCAATTTTTTGAAACTCATTGCTGCTCGACATCGACGTTAGTGACTGCCACCACCGTCGCCCGTGTCCTGCATCGCCGGTGACCCCGAGAGCTGACCGCTGGCCATCGCCTTGTTCCACTATGTTCCAATTGTCAGTTAGGGTTTAATAAGATCTCACATACCATTTTGATCAGACATCGTTTTTGTGTCCTATCTGGCAAGACCCTAAAATTCCGATACGCCATCACCTTCTCATCATCGCATGCACCGAGCTCTTCATTCTTTTCACTACCAATGCCATGCCATCACCATAGTTAGGGTTTTCCTTCGATAAATAATTGGTCGAGAATATTTTCAGCGAATATTCTAGTTCCTTTTTCTTCAACACTAATTTAATCTTCCGAGAACCTGTTCTCCTCCATCTAAACTCTGATTTAAGCAGTTCTTGCGCCCAAATTCTTCTAAAACTGTACCATATCCAACCATAGTATTTTTATGATGTATTGTCTCTGTTTGGTGTATTGTTTCTTACTTGTTTTGTTCTTTCTCTTTTGTCAGTAGATCTTGTGAGCAGACTATGGCGTTTCTAGAGATTCGATGAGCTACAAGGTCAAGACTTCAAGATATGCCATGACCGAGCTTACGAAGATAACTGAGCAGCAGTCAGGCAAGTGTCCTTGAACATCTTGCACCTATTTTAGGAATTTATTTTAGTTGTTTATCCTTCATGCATGCTTGTCTAAATTGGAATCCCATGATTTTTGTTTACTAGTATTTGTATCATTTTCCTTGTCACCGTTGATGAGTATTGGGAATAAAGGGATAGATATGCTAGTCGCTATCTTGGTTGGGGTAGATATTAAACTTGACTAATGTTTGTGCAACATGAATAGGGTATGATAATCTTTTGTAGCAACATGAAACATGGATCCTAACAGGATGGTTGGTATGCGGATGGTGCATGAAGGCGCATGTGTTGTGCCGCATGGTGAGAATGTGTCTGTTGATGTGTGGGGTCCTAAGGACCGGTTCTTGAATATGTAACCAGGCTAAACAGCGCAACCACGAGGCTTATATGGGTACGGCCTAGCCAATTAATTAGCCACCCCTCCGGTTCTGTGGGCACCAGTGGACAATTCAGTGGCACAAGAGGGGACTTCTGCAGCGATGTAATCATCTTTTAGCGGTGAAACCTCAGTGGGTGCTTATAGGACGGTGGGAGCTTTGTAACTGTCTTGTAGTGATCTCTTGGCGCACACCTCGGAAGTGTGTAAGGTACCGATAGGTACCGGCAAAAGAGTTGATCACGACTCATGGGTAAAGTGTGCAAACTCTGCAGAGTCTATAACTGATCAATCAGCTGTGCTCACGATCAGCGGGCTTAGACTTCTTCTTGATTAGTTGGGATCAGGGTTCTGATATGGATGGTCGGGTAGGTAGGTAATGGGATTACCTGGTGAGTTTTAGTAGCCGGATATGGGATATCTGTTGAGTTTGGTTATCGGATGAATCCGATGAGCTGTTTCTCTTGCTTAAGTTGTGTCTTTACACTTAGTAAATAGGATGTCTGTTTCTTGGAATGATAAGTTAAGGTTACTTAGTGCAGTAAACCAGTTTCTAACCTTTTCTTGACTAAAGTCCTCATGTTATACTTTCCTACACTTGCAGAGTACGATATGTACTCACACTTGCTATATCTATAATAATAAATGATACTCAGTTGGAGAAGACAAAAGGAGATCATGGAAGCTGAAGACTGTTGGTAAGAGATTGAGTGTTTCAGGTCGCGTTGCCCTCCAGTCGATTGCCTGTGGTGCGCCCAAAAGATCCATAGGTGTACTCTTGTGTTCTTCCGCCGCTGTCTTGTAAACTCTGATATTTATTTTAATAAAGTTATTTGTTCGATATAGAACTGTATATCACTTATATATCACTGCATGTATGATAAAACTAATCCTGAGATATATGTAAAATGTACGTGGTTATTCTTTTGAAAAACGGGGCACAACAATATAAGAGTTGAAAGATGTTCCTCCAAAAGTAGTTTTAAATATGTAGTTGCTATGTTCTAGAATTATATTATAACCAAAATTAGTTATCAGAGATTCAATTCAAAAACCGTGAAAATTTCTAAACTATACATTTATTTTGCGAAACCAAATTTTGAGAGGGAAAGGACATACCTCATGTACGTGTACAGAATTAAGGGAGTAATTCACATTACAATCAAAGCCCATTTCATGTAGCTTAGTAAAGGTGCACAGTTGTCCAGAACACATGGGCATGCACACAGCTAGGCCAGGAGTGGCCCACCGGCATGACCGGCCGGAGTGCCCTCCTTCTTTATCCCCAACGAGTTAGTCGTGGTCGTCGGCGCCGTTTTGGACGGTAGCGGCGCCGCGGAGGACGGCAACACATGAGTCTGCACAGCGCGGCGGCGGACACTTATTGCCCTCCTGATCCATCCGAGCGTTGGATCGACTGATCCAGGCCGCCAGTCCCGACAGGGCCCCGCCGTGGTTCCGTGCGCCAGACTAGTCGGTCCCGTTGCATTGCATGGCAGTATGGGCGTGTTAATGGAGTAGCAAAACCTACGTGTAGCGTGCAAATAGCCTCTGGCATTTGTTAATCTCAGATTTTGACACCGTGGTAAGTGGGCACATTCCCTCTTGTTTTTCGTGGGTTTAATGAACCTAATCTAAGAAGATAAGGAGATGTCTTAAGAAAATAGCTTATAGCTGATGAGTTCATGGCTCCTTCGGATACGATTAATACCACCAATAATCTTTAAATCGTACAAGATCCAATTATAAAAGCACCTGCATAAAATTAGACTACAAAGTAAACTCGTTCCTTGCTGTTCATATTTTTTGGATGGATTACTACTAAATTCTTATGATATTTTATTGCATAGGAGCGTGAGAGAAGCACCATAACCTTATTCAGACGTCACTCCTCAAAGGTTAAGTCTACTCGGACTCAAGGCTAGGCTCTAGTTGTGGTCGTGGTCGTGGTCATGGTTGAAATCGTGGTTATGGTTGAAGTCGAGTTTCAGGACAGCATATCAGTAAAATGAGCATAACTCTCTCATACGAAGTCTATTTTAGTCAATCTTAGACATTATGGATAGCTTACGATGAGTCCTTTCTAATGGGTATGAGCTCGACCAAATATTCCTTATAGTTTAGTTAGAGTCAAAGGAATAAGGTATTGTATCACCGTTTTGAACCATCCTGGGTTTTGTAATCCGGTCGGAGTCAGAGTCCAGGTTTTGCATGCCTCTCTCCACGGTTGCATAGTCCTAGGTCAACCTCCTCACGCCCCCTATATATACACAGTAACCATCGTAGTTTAGGTTTGAGTTTAGCTTAGATTATTCTGTTTAATACAGTTTCATTGTTTATTGGTTTGTTGAACCCCAAACTCGAGTGCTTCATTGGTAATTAGCAATATTTAGATTGTATCCTCCTGTTCTTCCTTGTGTTATCGATTCGCTTGCAGGAAAAGCCTTCTTGGCGAGGTCAACCATGTCTTGGCACAGTTGATAACTACGGAGTAATGGTGTAGTAGTTGCAAGGGTTCTTGATATGTTCTGATCGGAGCCTTTGGATTATTAACGTTGAAACTCCACTAATTGACTTACCATATTACATTCGAAAGATCAGGAAAACGTGCATCAAGTGGTATCAAAGCCTTGGTTGCTCGTTAGGTAATTTCAGTTATCCCTTTTGTTTCGTCGAGTTCCTTTACCCAGAGTACAGAAAATTACCCCACAAAAAGAAAGGATTTAGATCTTAGTTTTCCGCTGTCCAAACCACTTTGTGGCTTTCACAATTCTGTTTTTAGTTTTCGTGTTGTTGAGTTTTAGTCCATCGTCGGTGTCTTGTTGCTGGTCGAGTCATTGTGTTCTAGTTTCTAGCGTCGAGTCTTTGCTAATTTAGTCGTCGAGTTACTCGGCTTGCCTAGTCTGCTATAGCCGAGTTTGTGTCCCACTCAGGGTCCTGACCAGTCACTCTGACCACCCCTCGTGTCTCGACCACTCACTCCGACCACCCCTCGGGTCCCGACCAGTCACTCCGATCATCCCTTGAGTCCGGACCACTCACTCCAACCAATCACTAGGGATCCGACTAGTCACTCCGACCATCCACTCGGGGTCTGACCATCCACTCGAGGTCCGACCAATCACTCTGACCATCCAATCGAGGTCCGACCAGTCACTCCGCCCACCTTCTCAGATCCGACCACTTAGTCGGAGTCGTCCACCTTCTCGGATCCATCCACCATAACCAAAACAGAGGTTGCCAAGAGTTCAGAGAGAGAGAGTGTGTATCTTTTTATTACCTTTATACCCCTACTTTTCAGAAAAAGTTTGTGACCCATATACCTCTTTCGACTTAGAAAAATTAGTAGAAGAGTTTTGAGTTTGTGTCACATTTAAAAAAAAGAAAGAAAAGAAAAGAAAGCAAGAAGCAAAAGAGAGAGAGAGAGAGAGAGAAGAAGCAAAGAGTGCAAAAGAGAGAGAATTCAAAAAAGGAATTAGTTTGCATTGCGAATTTTGTTCCATCGGGCTGGTGTCTGTTATAGTTTTCGGCTTGCTTGAGCTAGTTCTAGAAAAGTGTTCGGGCCAGCAACTATGATGAGTACTGTGGACTTTTATTCAGTTTTGCTAATCTGATTTCAATTATTGCTATTCCTTGCTACTAAATATTGCCTGTCCAAGCTACACCTTCTCTCGATCAGAATGGTTTCTCCTCTTGCAACTACATCACTCGCACCCGATAAGGTATCACGAACCAGCCACCGTTTGTGCCAACTGTTGTGTATGGTAAGAACACTTGCAAGAGTGTGGTAAGACGCTCGAGAGTGTGTGACTCCACCTCCACCACCTAGTAGTCGATAGGGATAATATCTTTTGTTATCTTCTGTCTACTACTAACCATGGTAGATGATGCGAAAGAGTGTGTTTTGAGAGAAGAACTCACAATGTTGTTGGATGATCATCGGTAAACTATTAGTAACGACATTGATAAGAAGCTTGCGGGAACCAATACCGCATTGCAACGAATCAATAAAAGCATTGCAATACTCAATACACGCTTTGAAATTTGGTTAATCTGCCACCGAACAATGGTCGACTAGATCATCATGTTGCAGCTCATGAACAAAAGGAGTCCATCGCGGATGAAGAAATTTTGAGGCAAGAACGTGACGCCTTTGATGTACGACAACAGAATCGATTGAACTTCAACCATCAAGGTATGAGAGGTAATAATTTTCAGCAACATAACCCACGTGTTAATGATGATCCATTTGCTAAGGTTAAGTTTACTATACCATCTTTTATGGGTGCTTATGATGCTGAAAAGTATTTAGATTGGGAGATGACGGTCGAACAGAAGTTTAATGCTCATTCAGTTCCTGAAGTGCATAGAGTTAGGCAAGCCACTGGTGAATTTAAAGATTTTGTAATCATCTGGTGGAATAGAGTTTGAATCGATGGATTAGCTCCTATGACATGAAATGCTTTAAAGGTTGCTATGCGTAACAGATTTGTTCCACCCTCTTTTAAACGTGATTTGCATAAGAAATTGCAGCGCTTAAACCAAGGTGATAGATCCGTAGAAGAATATTATCAAGAGCTACAAATTAGTATGTTACGTTGTGATATTATTGAGGATGAAGAGGCTGCAATGACACGCTTTTATGGAGGGTTAAGGCATCAAATTCAGGATATAGTTGATTATAAAGAATACGATAGTGTTCCTAGATTGTTCCAACTTGTGTGTTTGGCAGAAAAAGAATTGCTGGGACGACAACAGAGGCCAAGGAACAATTTTGGAAGCTCGACTTTTTCAAAATCAACGCCGGGTCAAGACAAAATAATCCCACATTCAGCTTCATGGTCTGTTGTCCCCTTATTGAGTAGAGCGCGTTCAACAGTACCCTCAACATTGTCACACGCTGCTGAGGTAAGCAATTCCGTAAGTGTGCAGGGTCCAGCCGAGAGCTCTTCTTCGGTTGCCTCTACAGGCCGATCGACTAGGATTGTATGCCACTGATGCAAGGGAATGGACCACGTCATGATGGATTGCCCAAGTCAGCGAGCATTCATTGCAACAGAGGAAGGTGTATATGTAAGCACTAGTGATGTTGAGGATAAATATCCTCTTTCAGCTAACCTTGCAGGTAAAGAGGACGAACTCGAGACAGATATTGACCATGAGGAAGAATTGAGTGTAGCTGCTACGGAGAATTATAGAACACTCATTGTGCAGTGAGTGTTAAGTATTCAAATGGAGCAAGTGGAACAGTTACAACATCATAATCTATTTCTAATGTTCCACATAGTCAAGGATTTTCGTGTTCGAGTCATTATTGATGGAGGAAGATGCAACAATTTGGTAAGTTTAGATTTGATCAAGAAACTTTCCTTGCTGATAAGAACACATCCTCATCAATACCACATTCAGTGGTTCAACAAAAGCGGTAAGGTGAAGGTAATGCAAGCAGCTATGGTGTATTTTTCTATTTGTTCATACTATGATTGTGCTAATTTCGATGTAGTTCCCATGCAAGCATGCTCTCTTTTGCTAGGACGACTATGGGAGTTTGATATTGATGCAACCCATCATGAAAGAAGTAATAAGTACACACTCTTATGCATAAAGGAAAGAAAATAACTTTTCTACCTTCAACCCCTGCTAAAATGTGAAATGTGAACAAGAGATAGCTAAAAATAAGAGAAAAGAGCTTGAGAATGAATCTGAAAATCAGCAAGTAGCGGAAAAGGTTTTTCCACCCAAAAAGGAGAAAGCAACAACAACTTCTAAGTCCGATGGAATTAAACTAAAAGGGTGTGTTATGCTTGCCACTAAATCCGATCTTGCTAAAATTTGTGATAATGAGTTACCATGCTATACTTTGATATGCAAAGATGCTTTAGTTTCACTTGAAGATATATCTACTGCTTTACCTCGTGCTGTTTCTAACCTTTTGCAGGAGTTTGTGGATGTATTTCCAGCTGAGGTACCCCCGGGATTACCACCTATTCGAGGGATTGAGCATCAAATCGATTTGATTCCGGGAGCAACTTTTCCAAACCGTGCTGCATATAGGACCAATCCGGAAGAGACTAAGGAAATTCAGCGACAAGTCCAAGACCTTTTGGACCACGGGTATGTACGAGAAAGTCTTAGCCCTTGTATTTTTCCCGTTCTTTTGGTTCCTAAGAAATATGGTAGTTGGCGTATGTGTGTTGATTGTAGTGCCATCAATAATATTACTATCAGATATCATCACCCTATCCCTAGGTTAGATGACATGCTTGATGAATTGAGTGGTTCTATAATTTTCACTAAAATTGACTTGCGAAGCAGATACCACCATATTAGAATGAAACTTGGAGATGAATGGAAGACTGCATTTAAAACTAAGTTTGGTTTGTATGAATGGTTAGTAATGCCTTTTGGGTTAACTAATGCACCTAGTACTTTCATGCGATTGATGAATGAAGTTTTACGTTCTTTCATTGGAAGATTTGTGGTGGTTTATTTTGATGATATCTTGATTTATAGCTAGTCACAAGAACAACACTTTGATCATTTATGTGCTATTTTTAATGCTTTGAGATATGCACGTTTGTTCGGTAACCTCAAAAAATGCACCTTTTGCATGGATCGAGTTTCTTTTCTTGGCTATGTTGTTACTTCATAGGGAATAGAGGTGGATGAAGCGAAAATCGAAGCTACAAAGAGCTGACCAACCCCTGAGACTGTTACTCCAGTAAGAAACTTTCATGATCTTGTGGGTTTCTATTGATGATTTGTGTGGGATTTTAGCACCATTTCTGCTCCATTAAATGAGTTGACAAAGAAATGAGTAATTTTCAAATGAGGACATGCATAAGAAAAAGCATTCAAGTTGTTGAAGGAGAAACTTACCCATGCTCCATTGCTCCAACTCCCTGATTTTGGTAAGACCATTGAACTAGAATGTGATGCTAGTGGGATTGGAATTGGAGGTGTGATAATTTAAGAAAGTAAACCTGTTGCTTATTTCAGTGAAAAATTAAGTGGGCCAAGTCTGACTTATTCCACTTATGATAAACAATTGTATGCTTTAGTTCGTGTTCTTGAAACTTAACAACATTATCTATGGCCCAAAGAATTTGTTATACATTCTAATCATGAATCGCTGAAACATATTAGAAGTCAAGCTAAACTGAATAAACGACATTCTAAATGGATAGAATTTATTGAGTCATTTCCATATATCATAAAACATAAGAAAAAAAAGACAATGTGATTGTTGATGCGCTTTCTAGGCGTTATACCATGTTATCTCAACTTGATCATAAGATTTTTTTATTTAGAGACCATTAAGGACTTATATGCTGCTGATTTAGACTTTAAAGAAGTGTTTGAACATTGTACAGAAGGGAAAGCATGGAATAAATATATGCTGAATGATAGATTGCTCTATCGTGCTAACAAGCTATGCATTCCAGCTAGCTTTGTTCGTCTTTTGTTGTTGCAGGAGGCACCTGGAGGAGGATTGATGGCACATTTTGGATCAAAGAAGACTGAAGATGTGCTAGCCACTCATTTCTTTTAGCCAAAGATGAGATGTGATGTCGAGCGCTACGTGTCACATTGCACCACTTGCAATAAAGCTAAGTCTCGCTTAAATCCTCATAGCCTTTACATGCCTCTTGCTGTTCCTAATGTACCTTGGGAGGATATTTTCATAGATTTTGTTTTAGAATTGCCTAAGACAATGAGGGGGAGGGATAGCATATTTGTAGTTGTGGATCGATTCTCTAAAATAGCATATTTTATATCTTGTCACAAGAGCGATGATGCTACAAACATAGCTGATTTGTTTTTCAGGGAAATCGTTTGACTACATGGAGTGTCTAATATTATCGTTTCGGATCGTGACACATAGTTTTTGAGTCACTTTTGGAGATCACTTTAGAATAAATTGGGGACAAAGCTGCTGTTTTCTACTACGTGTCATCCCTAAACTGATGGTCAAACAGAGGTCGTTAACCACACATTATCGACCATGTTGCGGGCAATTCTAAAGAAGAATTTGAGGATGTGGGAAGAGTGTTTACCACATATTGAATTTGCTTACAATAGGTCGGTACACTCCACCACCAAAGTAAGTTCGTTCCAGATAGTGTATGGATTTAATCCCCGTGCGCCTATTGATTTACTACCTTTGCCTACTTTTGAAAGACTTAATAGATGCTAAGAAACATGCTGAGTTTATTCTTAAGTTGCACGACACAACTAAAAAGAATATATAGAGCATGACTAAAAAGTATAAGATTGCTGGTAGTAAAGGTAGGAAGGAAATAAAATTTGACCCGGGTGATTTAGTTTGGTTGCATTTAAGGAAGGATAGGTTTCCAGAACTAAGAAAATCAAAGTTGATGTCTAGAGCTGATGGACCATTTAAGATAATTGAGAAAATCATTGACAATGCATACAAATTGGACCTACCTACATATTTTGGGGTTAGTCCCACGTTTAACATTTCAAATTTGAAGCCATATTTGGGAGAAGAAGATGAGCTTGAGTCGAGGACGACTCCAATTCAAGAGGGGGAGGATGATGAGCCCATGTCTCCTTTGATACGATCAATACCACCAATAATCTTCAAATTGTACAAGGTCCAATTACAAGAGCACGTGCACGACAATTAGACCACCAGGTGAACTCGTTCCTTGCTGTTCATGTTTCCTTGGATGGATTACTACTAAATTCTTGTGATATTTTATTGCATAGGAACGTGGGAGAAGCACCACAACCTTACTCGGACATCACTCCTCGAAGGCCAAGTCTACTAGGACTCAAGGCTGAGCTCTAGTTGTGGTCGTAGTCGTGGTCGAAGTCATGGTCGTGGTCGAAGTCTTGGTCATAGTTGAAGTCGAGTTCCAGGACAGCACGTTAATAAAATAGGCATAACTCTCTCATATGAAGTCCGGTTTAGGCAATCTTGGATAATCTAGAAAGCTTACGATGAGCCCTTTCCAATGGATTTGACCTTGACCAAATATTCCTTATAGTTTAGTCAGAGTTAAAGGAATAAGGTGCTGCATCACCGTTTTGAACCCTGCCGGTTTTGTAATCATGTCGGAGTCGGAGTCCAGGTTGTGCACTTCTCTCTCCACGTTTGCACAACCCTAGGTCGACCTCCTCATGCCCCCCTATATATACACAGTAGCCATCATAGTTTAGGCTTGGGTTTAGCTTAGATTATTCTATTTAATACAGTTTCACCGTTTATCGGTTTGTTGAACCCCAAACTCGAGTGCTTCATTGGTAATTAGCAATATTCAAACTGCATCTACCTGTTCTTGCTTGTGTTCTCGATTTACTTGCATGAAAAGCCTTCTTGGAGAGGTCAATCGCGTGTTGGCACGTTTGATAATCACGAAGTAGTGGTGTAGTGGTTGCGAGGGTTTTTGATTTGTTTTAATCGGAGCCTTTGAATCATCAACGTCGAAACTCCACTAATTTACTTATCGTATTATGTTAATGTGATCATGATTATGCTTTGGAAGATTCGTGGCATGCGAGGCAGCTAAGAGGCTATCAAGCAAGGAATTTTTTTAATATTATTATTTTATTGGAAAATTGCAAAAATAATAGCTAAATTTAAAAAATTACAAGAATAGGTACATGTCAGTATGCAGAATACCGACAACGGACCTATCGACACATCAATACCGACAGGTTGTGGGCCCAGCTAAATGGGTGTGCCACATAGGATGTTTGTGCAGCGTACCAAGCTATCGGCATTCTACGTGCTGACAGGTAACTCGTCATGACCTGTCGGCACACGGAATACCGATAGGTGCCATGTTAGGCGTATCGGCATTCCGCATGCCAACAATCCTTTATATAATCCACGATCGCCGATTCCTCTCCCACGCACGACCGTACACATCGCGGGCGGCGATCGACGAGCGGGCAATGTGGGGCGACGTGCGGTGTGGGGTGGCGTGTAGCGCAGGGCAGCGTGTGGTCGGGCGACGACAGGCAGAGGCTCCGGTGGGCAGCGGCTGTCGCGTGGTTCTGGGCGACGAGCAGCGGGGAGCAACGGTGGCCAGTAAGGGGTTTTCTTTTCTCCTTTTTTGAATAGTTAGAATTTGTTAGAAATTTAGAGTATTTAGAAAGTAGATGTAGTTAGAAAAATTAGGAATACTTTGAAAATTAGAAAAATTTATGAGTAGTTAGAATAGAGTAGGGAAAATTAGTATACAATAGTTAGAATAAAGTAAAATAAAATCTAGAATAGAGTAGAAAAATTAGAAAAGTTATGATAGAAAATTTAGAATAGAGTAGATCTAGTTCAAAAATTTGCAGTATATAGAAAAATTAGTATAGTTAGGTAGAACATTTAGTATAGTTTGAAAATTTAGGTTTAGAATAGTTTTAGGTAGTTCGGCAATGTAGATTATTTAGAAAAGTTTGAATATTTAGATAATTTAATGTTAGAAATATTTAGAAAAATAGTTAGAGAAATGTCGAGTAGAGTAGATAATTTAGGAGAATAAAGATATAAAATTTAGAATATAGTAGGTATGATTTGGACATTAGCTATATATAGAAAATATAGTATAGTTAGTTAGGACATGTAGAGTAGTTGGAAAGGTTCAAATATTTAGGTATTGTAGAGTTAATATGTTACTTAATATGATTTGAAAAATTGATCTTATTAGACGTATATATTTTTTGTTGATGTAGGGATTGTATATTTGAATTGTTGTGGATTTTTGTAGTATTGTATTTGGAATGGAAGGAGGAAAATATGATTCATTTAGAATTTATAATAGAAAATTTTAAATATTTGTAGAATAGATAATTTAACATAGAGCATACATAGTTTGTAATTTTCAATGTTTAGTAGTTGAAGTCGAATTGTTATGAATGAAGTAATTATTGTTGTTAGCAATACATTCAGAATGATATAGTGTCAACAGAAAGAGTATGTTAGTGATGATATTTGATGGTTGTGTAGAATACAAGTGATGAGGTTGAATAGAATTTATGGTCATAACTGTTGTATGTTGATTACAATTATTTATCCTAACAAAGTATAGTACGAATCAGGAATGTCGACCGTAGTTGGGTTCAGGGTTTTTTATGGCCCTGGATATGTCATACATTGCGACAGTGGGGTGGATCTGAGTAACTTCTAATATTTGGACACAGAGTTGCATAGTCCAAGAGAGATTTGGCGGTCCCAAGTGTTAGTTTAGTTGTATAATCTGCTGCAACTCAGTCTGGCACATCAACGATTGACAGTGAAGGTTCTGATTCCTAGACATCGAGAAACCGACTGGCAGTGGGAGCTCTTGGAGATTACATGTTCGAAGAAATGGTAGCAATTTGTGCCACTGGGGTTGAGACGGGATTTTTTCCACTGTATCCTTGTAGGAGCGAGCGATGTTGGGTCCACAGAAACTGGACCTAGCACCGTAGAAGTTGTTGGTGAAAATATTGTCTATGAGGAGGTGTAAGAGAGTGATTCCGGAGGTACCCCTGCAGACTAGTGCACCAGTTGAAATACATACTGCAAGAGAAGAACGTAACGACGGGGAAGAAAATTAGGTCACGATGCTTGCTGATCAGGGAGAGTAAGATGAGGTATTAGTAGACTAGATGGAGGTAGATAACGATGAGTTCCACACATTTGTGGACTCGGATGAAGGATCTCAGAAGAATGGTCGAATATTGCTTTGGAGAAGTTGACAATGAACGATGGATACGAGTCAGCGTGGGAGTATGATTTCATCATTGTGACCAAAGAACGTATGTTTCATGACAAGGTCCATCTACAGCATGCAATGAAGAGATGGTGTTTCTCGGAGGAGAGGGAGTTCAAAGTGGTAATATCTAATCCTCAGGCATACAATGTCAAATGTTTAGCTGAAGGTTGCACTAGGCGAGTTCATGGATTGTTGCTAAGGTGTTACACAATATGGTTAGCGTCTATTGTTGAGCCACATACTTGCAACTTGAGCCAACCTCTGCTCGTGCACATGAACATGAGCGCTCATTTTGTTGCAAATGTGATGTGCCCAGAGATAGTGAAGAAGACTAGTATGTCTCCTTTTGGAGTTGTGCATGCTACCAACACCAGATTTGGGTATGAGATTTCATAGGACATGGCATGGAGAGCGAAATAGAAGGTGTTAGAGAAGAAGTTTGGCACTTATAAGGACTCATACCATAACTTGCCTTCATTGCTAAAGGTTATTAAAGGGCAGGAACAAGATACCTGCATTTATATTCATGATTTTGTCAATCAGGATAGAGATCGAGTCCTTCAGCGGGCGTTCTGGTCGCTCGGTTGTATGGTCGAGGTATTTCGAGATTGCTGACCTGTAATGTGCATGGACAAGACATTCCTCACAGGAAAATACAGGGGGCAGATACTCACAGCTATCAAGGTAGATGGTGAGAACCAAGTTGTGCATTTGGCTTTTGCATTCATCGAACGCGAATGTACGGATAGTTGGCTATGATTCTTGCTGTGGGTTAAGAGAGGTGTTGTTGGTAACAGGCCTTATGTGTGCGTACTCGACAATCGTCATGCAGGCCATGATGTTTTAAGACAATGTAGATGAAATTATATCTTATTTATTATATGGGAGCTTCAATTAGTAGCTTATGGTGGAAAGTGTCTTTATTATTGATTTAAATTAGCTATAGGTTTGAGCATATTTATTTTTTATTTTTAGTGAATTAGAAACAATTAGCCATAAAATTAAGATATATAGCAAGCTTCAATTATTTATATTTTAATTAATTTAGCAAGCTCCAATATAGAAACTTTAGGTATGAGCATATTTGTTTTTGATTTATAATGAATTAGAAAAATTGGCCATGATATTTAGGTATGTTGCTCTTTATATGTAGAATACTCAACCGCTCATCGTATGCAGAACTCCTAAGAAGTGATGGCATCACCAACCGCCAATCTAGGCCAGGTGTTAGAAGGAGATGTAGTTCCGCCGTCAAACATTGAAGAAGGTAGCCCGAGCCACTACCTCAACCTGGACCAAACAGACGTCTGTGGAGGCGATGAGGTAATTCATAAGTGATGAATGCATCTGTTGTACATATTATCGTATAGGTTCCCAATAGTTTTTTCGCTTATGCACGGATGTTTGATGCTCCAGAGGGTCACGACAATGAGCTATCCCAGGAGCGGCATCGTGTCTGAGGTCCCTCGAAGATGCCTACAGGCTGATTTGTGATCACGGAGGTCTCACCAACAGGGGAGCCAACTACACCAGAGAGAGTTCTGGGGCCATACAAGTCAGTCTATGGGATTACTGTGAAGGATCACGTGGCCATCAGCTACAGATTGTGGAATGGTGAACGAGGTGCTCCGCACGTGGTTCCTGATTCAATCAAGAACGACATCTTGTGGCCCAAGATATTAGAGAAGTTCAAGACCCCTGGAGAGACAGATATGGAAGTAGTTAAGCATAAGACGCTAATGATCATGGGCCATTCATTTAAGAACTGGAAGGGGACACTGAACAGAACGTATGTGCAGAAAGGTACAATGCCAGATTTCCACAAATGGCCGCAACTGGAAGATCATTGGCAAGCCTTTGCAGACTACAAGTTGTTGAAAGAAGCAGAGAGGTTGAGTGAGGTGAACAAAGTAAACTAGAAGAAGAACCTATATTCCCACAGAGTCGACAGTCGTGGGTACATGAGGAAAGAAAGGCAGTGGTAACAACAGCTAGATGAACTGTGAGAGAGAGGTGTCACACCTGAGACGGAAGCTTGGAGAGAACGATCAACACACTTCCTTCTTGGGAGGGGTGCTTCTTACTCATCTGATGGAAGCTTATCCTTTACGACCTCCAAAGACCTAGAAACGACACAAGATCTTGCCAAAAAGCTTACAGAAGCCCACGAGCAGTCTTCACAAGGATCTTTCAAGACAGAAAGGGATAGGGACGAGCTCACCTTGGTCCTGGGAAACAAGGAGCATAGTGGTCGCACATGAGGTGTTGGGGTGATGGGTTGGAAATTTGGATTCCAAGGCAATGTTGACAATTACAAGAGTCGAAAGAGATCCCAAGCAGCGCGAGATGTAGAACGAGAGGCAGAACAAGCTAGGATGATTGAAATGCTTGAACAAGCTCTAAAAAAGGAGAGGAAACATACATAAGAAAAAATAGCACAAGAAGTGTCCCAAGCCCTCTTGTGCCAGTGGGGTGCCATTGTGAGCGAACAGGAACGGTTGAAAGCGTCTCCTAATGATGCGTGCTCTAGCCCTGGTGGTCGTCGTAGTAGCTGCGCGTCTATGAGAGTTCTGGGAGCTGACTTCATCACTTATCCTGTGGACCTCATCACAGCATGGACACCGTGTGAACTACACATTGGTGCTAGGAACATTACCATCAAGGTGGCTTCCGGCGTGGCTTATCCCTGTGGCTCCCATGAACAATTGCACAGACGTTCAATTCCGGAGGTCTACGCTGTCATCGAAGTAGACGAGGCAGTTGACCAGTACCGCCATGTTGAGGTGGACTACCCCGCAGAGGAGGGGGTGAACACTGTAGGAGAGAACGAGCTCACATTCATCGTGTGGGAAAAGGCCTACATAGTATTTCCACTAGGGACAGCTCCTGAGAACCTCTACTCTCCAGTACACCTCGGGCCATCATCGCCTCTTAGATCTCCCTCTCCTCACCCATCTCCTAGAAGAAGTCCACCTACTTAGCCATCGCCTCAAAGAAGTCCACTGCTCAAGAAGCCATCACCATCAAGAACCCAGCCATCAGTTCAAAGAACATGATCAAGTTCCGCAGCATCCAAGCAGACGACATCATCTAAAAAGCCGGTGGCATCTAAGAAGTTGGCGGAACCCGAGGATGTATATTCACTCACTGCTGAGGAAACCAAACAGATTGTGGATGCCAGTGTCACGTCTCATTTCCATCATCCACCACCTCCACCGAAGCCTGTTGTGCCTAAAGATGCGGTTAAATTTTTCACGAAAATGGCCAAAGTTAAACAGATGGGGGTAGCTTCAAGAAAGCCGCAAACTAACTATGAATGCATCAGCAAGAAGCAGGCCAAGAGCAAGTCAGGCCCAATCATTAAGGATACTCCAAGCATTGCGGACTTCCTAGCTGAATCAAGAATAGCAACAGAGGAACTATCACGGCTTACTGTGGGAGCGGATATCCAAAAGATGGATCTTACATGGCTGTTTGAGTTGACCAAAACTTTGGTCAAACCAGATATAGAAAGAAACCTTACAACTCAAATATGCCGATTACATCAGTGGTACTTAGAGCATTCCAGACAGGGTTTTCAAGCGTTCCCTGTAAGATATATAGATGATTATTTCCTCAACGGGTATGGCTCCTTCTGGGTGTGTTTCAATGACTTGTATGAATTGTATAAGGCAGATGCCCTCGACATGGCTATAGTCAAAGTGTGGACTCTGTAAGTGACTTATACATATAATTCCGTTATATTATGATCTTGTACCTTGAAATTGCATAGCTAACTTCTCTCTTCTGTAGAATGGAGATCCAAGCATGCGGACAAGACTTAGATAAGAAAGTAGGATTTATTGATCCTAGGCTTGTGAACCAGAAACTTATAAGGGAGAATCCAGACTGCACCGAGGACTACTTATTGGAGTGTCTGCTTCACCACCAATACAAGAAATTCATACTCTTAACCTACAATTATGAGTATGTGTTTGCACACCAGGGCATCTTCATTTTATGGGCAACTCAATTCTAGTACTAATTTGCTATGGTGACATATTCTACAGTTTTCATTGGATCCTCCATGTCATCCACCCAGACTTGAGCAAGATCATTGTCTTGGACTCACAAAAGAGAGATCAGGCGACTTACCAACACCTCATCGACATGCTAAACAAGTTAACTCGATCATTTAATTTTCTCGATGATTGCATCTAAGTTTAATTGGTATTCATATTCACGTACAGGGTGTTCAAAAGATACTGAAAAAAGAATATCATCTACTTTCCATTCAGGAAGCAATATGATGTTAAAACCAACTTTCTGGTATGCAGGGAATATTCATGTCTTGCATTTCTTACTAAATAAAAAGGTTCAATTTATTCCACTAATAAATCCTTTCCTCTTGAAGTGTATGAGGCAGGAAGCGGCAACAATCTCTGCGCGTTTTATGTTATTACTAACATGCACACATTCAGCCCGAATGGAGACGCTGTTAGGTTCAATGATCTTGAGGCATGAAATAACGTATCGATACCTTCTTTTCAATTTCTATAGTGTTCAAGGACAAATTCTTTCGATTCTTCAAACACAGTGCTCGAAACTACGTACAAATGCGTTACAACATGCAGAAATACATGCCCTTCGAGAACAGATCACCGGGTTCTTCTTATAACATATTATCAACCCAAATGGTGAGTTTTATGAACCGATCATGCCGTCCACGCGTCACAGATCTTCAGATGATACCTTTCCTTCTAGTAGAGAGTATGCGACAAAGAGGAAGGCTACCAAGGGGCTTGATAATGTATTATATTTTACCAAATGACACGATATTAATGTATGCCATTAATTACTATTTATTAATGAATGATATGAATTACTATGTATGATGCGAAGTTGGTATCGACAGGATGGCCTTCCAATGATGATGCGAAGGAGGAGCAAGAAGCAGCGGCCAAGAAGCATGCCCAGGAAGATGATGAGAGGCTGGCCCGTCAGCTGTGCGCTGTGGAGGAGCAAGAAGCTGCGTCCCGTAAGCGTGCCCGAGAGGAGGAGGAGGACGAGAGGGTGGACCATCAATGTGCTGTGGAGGAGGCCGAAGGCTCAAACCGTAGAGGCGTTCAGGCGTCAGACTTCGATGTCTTTGACATGCCAATGAGCCTGGAGCTTAGACGATGCTGCAGTGGATCAGGAGTGGCCGGGTCTAACGCTCCACCACCATCGCCCCCTCCTCCCCCCCCCCTCGCATCCCCGGATGTACACACGTCAACAGTCGACAGTGCAGAGACGCGGTCCTCATCGTGGGAGAGGAAGAGGTAGAGGTAGAGGGATACTAGACTGGCTGAGCTCGATCGACTTTTCAAGGCGTGACCTGTGAGAACTATTATGTACATATGTGTGTTTGTCGATGCCTATGACTTGAAATATGTGTTCATTATTATGGATTAATGGAGGTGTATTTATTATTGATTTACATTAAATATATGTATCATTGTATGCATGTATTGAGAGAGAGACGGAGAGATCGAGGAGTCAGAGGGAGTACAAAGAAGACAGAGAGAGGGAGGAAGGGAGGAAGGAAAGGCAAAACACTGTCAGCTGAATCCTTCAGCCGTCAGTGATTTTAGGTTTATCACTACCGGCTGAAGGATTTAGCGGGCAGTGATGCTTTGGGTATCACTGCCGGCTGAATCCTTGAGCCGGCAGTGATAAAGCCCTTCACTGCCAGTCCACCGAGCCCGTAGTGATAGTCCACGACTATCACTGCCCGTTGCCCACTGCCGGCTCCAAAACCGGCAGTGAAGGTAGTTTTGGAGCCAGCAGTGAAGGGGGTTTCTGCAGTAGTGAAGTCGAGAGATGTGCTTCCTTAGTTTTATGGTTTAGCAACACTTTGGTTTTTTCATTTTAAGTTGAGAGGTATGCTGCCTTTCTTTTAAGGTTTAGCAACACTTCGGTTTTTCGTGCGGGTGTGTACCTATCTTAAAGTTGAGGGGTATGGTGTCATGTACACTTTGACATTTCTTACTAGTGACGACCAAAATTGACATTTTTAAATAACTTGGGCATGGTTATGTTCTTGGGCGCTTGACTAGCCGAATTATTAAACATTGTGATTTATTAATTTGGTTTATTCATCAAGTGGATGATTAGCCGAGAAGGGAACATATTAGTTCATCTGTGAAGCATCTTGGCTGTTGGTTGATCTTGTGATTAGTCAAAAGAGAAAAGAAAAGAGACGGCAAGACATTGCAGGGATCAGCATCTCCATAAATTGATTATATGGTATGATTAGCATCCTGGCCGGAATATTTATTATTTCTATGACTTGATCAAGGGCTAGAATAAATGGGATGCCGTGATCAAGTGTTGTGCCGTGGTCGCTGCCATGGTTGAGCGCTGTGCCATGTCGCTGCCGTGGTAAAGCGTTGTGCCGTGGTAGCTCCCCTGGACGGGTGCTGTGATGCCGTGGTTGGGCGCCTCGTCGAGTTCCGTGGTCAAGGGCGCCTGGTCGGGCTGTTGAGTATCTGGTCGGGCTGCCGTGGTCGAGGGTGCCTGGTTGAGCACCGTGGTCGAGTTATGGAAAAGGAGTTGTTTGGTTAGAAACAAATACGTCTCTTTGATCAGATACGGAAAAGATTTGTTTGTTTGGAGAGCTTAGAGATAGGAGTCCATATTTGAGGAACGTGGCCAAACAGGAAATTTCTTTCTTCGGTTAGAGAAGTTACGTGCAACAGTTTGGCCGAGCTGTAATTGTTTCGCTTCCACAACTGAATACGGCTAAAAACCGAGCTGCCTCTATAAAAAGGAGGCTACGGCCGATTGCAAAAAATAAGGCAATAGATCAAAATAAAACTACATTTATCTTTTTACCTAGCTCCTGTAGTCCCATTTTTTCCTTCATCCTCATGCTGCTACTCCTTTTTGACCACGGCGACTAAGGAGAAGCTTCCGGTTCACCATGACCTAACGGGTCCCTCCTAGGTGCGATTTGCTGACGAAGGTCTATCGCCGCAGTGCCAAACTGGGCTTCCTAGGTGCTGCTCGCTGGGTTAGTTTTCCTTTACCAGTTTTCCTGTAAATCGGTTACTCGTTGCTATGAAAGCACAATAGTTATCCCCGCTATTGTATGCCCTGTGCGTGTCGTTGCGGATTGCACACGAGGTGTTCTTGTGTTGGTGCGAGGATCCATATTTTGGTGCCCACACTTACCTCGATTTTTTCTGGCTAGCTTCGTCCTACCACCTACCTTATTTCTTCAATTGGTGTGCATCCTTCAAGCTAACGTCTGCCTCACTTCGATGATGAATCATGCATGAATTCCATCGAAGCACATGCTTTCTTGGGGAGATCTCATATAATCATAGGGGTTTACAAAGGTGGCTACCTTGTTAAAAACCTCACGCCCCGATGTGGGGTTCCCCTCTGAGGAAAAGAGCACAACACGTGTACATTGCTTGAATTGAAATGCTGAATTTAAAACTGCATAAACCTAAATCTAATATAGGTGCTTCACCTATTAATACTAAGCCCCCTTTTGACTTCTTCGATTACACATAATACTTGCGAAGGATGTCCACATTCCATGTGTGCGGAAGCTCTTCTCCTTCCACTACACTAGAACAGCACATTATTGACGGGTGATAACGTCATTAGTGACGATTACCGCACCCATCACTCTTATTGCGTCACTAATGATCAAACATTAGTGACAGGTCATAATTGAGACCTGCCACTAAAATGCGTCTCATATGGCCTGAGAAGGCTTGTTGCCCATCACTGTGACCGTCATTAGTGACGGGTGTATGTACCACCTGTCACTAATTATCGATCCCCAGTGACGGGTTGCTTTCCAACCCATCTCTGGTACTCGGTAATTAGTGATGGATTCTAACCATAACCCATCACTAGTGACCAATTCACTAGTGACAGGTTGGTTTCGAACCTGTCTCTGGGACTCTTCACTAAATAAGGTCCATCCCATTTGTTTTGTAGTTGTCCCACAATCAAAGCACTAGGAAGCATTCGGAGCACAAGGTCCTCTGAGGTGAACTCCTTCAGAGACACATTCTTGTCCCTCCATCTTTTTGTTTTCTCTTGGTACTTTACCAAGTTTTCAATGGCCTGCACTCTAATTTCTTCCACGAAGCACCCTAGGTTAACCTCCATGCTTAAAAACTATTATTATACTAGTCCCTAGATTAGTCGCTGATAAATAAAAGTCTTATAACAGATGTTATCACAGTCATACAACACAAAGGGCGGTGAATAAACTCCACCAGCCTAATAAAACATAGAGCACTAAGCAAAAATGCATAAACAATAAAGTCCATGATATCAGAGTATGCAGCAGACACAACATGAGGGAGATGCCACTCCATAGGCAACTCGGGCATAAACGTGACCAGCCTACTCATCTACCTCACCATCTGCTTCGGTGAAGCCCTGGTATCTTATGAAAGCATAAGCAAGGATGAGCACAGGGGTATAAATACATGCATATAAGATATACAAGGAATAAGCTACAAGGTTATCTTTACGAAAAGGCTAATTTTACTTATGCAAGGTTTATTTTTCATAAAGAAATTTTTATGAAAACATTATATTAGCACCATTATATGAAAGGGGTTTTCATCCGTGATGGAAAGTCACCAGGGCCCAAATTTTATTGTTGCCGGGCACCCCACAACACATGGCAACCCATGACACATGGCCAAACATAACTTTCCAAAAACGGGCATACCTTGCCCACTCACACACCAAGGGGACACCCACAACCCTTGCTAGTTGTTGTGACAAAACCATAGCTCGTACATGATCATAGATACGGCTATTTGAATAGTTTAACCTTTGCAGAGTGGTACACTTTACTCACAAGCTGAGTTTGGCAACATACCACCATCGTTGTAGTGCGACTCAACAAAATCATTACCCACCATAGCATCATCTCACTAGCTGCCTACGGGAGCTAACTAGGGGTTCATGACCTTACACTAGGCCTCCAACCTGGTCACCAAGCTTGCACTGCCGGCACCTCCTCCATGACTTCCCATTGCACACTTGCCTCCAGACAATAGTAGACTAGGTGGTGGGGTTTAGGCTAAGCCCTGCCCATATAGGGTCGAGTGATTGTACTGTAAAGACTAGGTAGAATGTCACATTAACTCGGTCCTTAAGCGAGCCAAGGCAAACATCTCCACATAGAGCCTGGCACACAGGTAGCACTCCTCAGAAAGCCTGCCACCCAGGCAACACTTCAACTCCCAAGGCGTTCCCAGTAGAACCATGATTTGCCCCAACGCTAACCCGATCTCAGTTGTTATCATTATCCGACATGGTCTTTCCCATCCCACAACTCATACACACCAAGCACCAAGTTTTACACATTTTGAAAAGCTAAACATGATTAAGTATGAAATACCAGTAAAAGATTATCATCCTAAGGATACTAGTAGCAAGGTAATTGTCTAAGCATAAGTAAAGTAGCCGAGGCAAAAGTCCTAGATTTTCCAAGAGGGTATACAAGTTGATCAGAGAAAGGCTGGCTAATCTACATTAGGCCATAACTTGATCAACATTTTAAAATACGCCAACTAGTAATATATCATGCATTATATTGGTGAAAACGGCTGCTACGGGTCGTGGTAATAAAACTGGGTTCAATATGATCAAAGGGAAATGGATTTAGACTTGCCTTTATTGAAGTCCCTGAGAGGGCCCTGCTCGAACTCCTATGTTCCGGGCTCCTCCTCCTCCTCAACGAATTCTCTTATTTCCAAACACGACACACAACAAAGAAAAAACACAATTATATTCAAATAAAATATAAATAAATTTTAAATAAATAATAAACTGGTATGAAAAGATATATTTTGAATTTAGATGAATATCGGTTGAAGAATCATCAAAATCAGAGTTCAAATGGAGGAAATATGGGCTTTCGAATTTTTTCGACAGATTAAATCAAGAAAAAGAAAAGGGGAGAACATTCCCAGAAGATTCTTTGGAAAATCTGATTTTCAGGAAAAGGAGAAATGACACTGTGCATATGGGCTATGCTTCCATGTGGGCTTTGACTGATGGGCCAGATTTTGGCCGAGGCGGCCTATCTCAGTGATCCTTGTGACTCATCGAAGGTGGAACACATCATTGACGGCGATGGCTAGAGTAGCACCAATTGCACGCCGGAGTTGGCGGTGGCAGTGGTTGATACGGGAATCACACAGGAAGGTGATTTGGCTCGGGTTCTTGGGTTTTGGGAGCATGTATGTGGTGTGGGGAATATTTCTATGTGTTAGGATTGGCTAGCGGAGCACGAACAGTGGCCAGCGACGGTGGAGGTGCTTCGGCGGCCATGGCGTCTCAGTGCTGGCTCTGGAGAGGGGCGGAGGGGCGGGACAGAGGGGCTAGGGAGCTTGAGTGGGGCTCGGTGGAGCTCGTCGTGTGGTTAATTTGACTAGCGGTGGCTCTAGTTAGCGGATCAGCGGTGAGCTCAAACGGTGGAGGTAGTGAGGTAGGGGAGAGAGAGGGAGAGAGAGGAGAAAAGAGCACCTTAAGCTCGAATGGGGCTGCGGTGGAGCTTAGCGGAGCTCAGCGTAGACTTTTATAGGCGGAGGAGGGCAGACATCGCTGGTGTAGAGATGGGGTGGTGAGGATGGCAAGGTATGGTGTGGCTTAGGCAACATGAATGCAAGCTGTTAGCATTTACTCACCATTGCGGCTTCGTACACGGGTGCGTAGGTACGGCAAATAGGAGAGAGAGAAGGGCAGAGAGAGGAGACCTGACGGTGGTTGGGAAATGACCGGTGGTCAGCCTTAGCCTGTGCGGTTGTCGCTGGTGCAACACGCCGTGATGGTGTAGAACAGGGAGGAGCAAAGGGGAGGATGACGGTGAGAGTAGCACATCGTGTAGCAAAGGGAAGTAGAGGTGTGGGCTGAGCAAGGTAAGGATGTCGCGCATGCTCTGGCACGCGTGAACGTGTGCATGGGCACGAGCGCAAGGCTGGGCTGGCGCACAGTTTAGGAGGGAAGGAGTGAGAGGGAGAGGAAACAGGGTGGGAGAGTGGCCCAGAGAGGGGTAGAGGATAGGGCCGAAGGGGAGAAAAGTTAAGGAGGGCCGGACAGAAAAGAAAAGAAAAAGAAAAGGAAGGTGGGCTGGGGTAAGGGAAGAAGGGGATTGAGCCCAAGGAGATAAGGAAGAGGTTTGACATTTAGAAATTGATATGGAAATGCATTTTAGATAGTTTTGAATTAAATTTTAAAAAGATTTTAAAATTTAGTGTTTGGCTACAAACTGGGATGTTACATTCTAATGCATCTTTCGTTACTAGCTCTTCATTTTGAGTTGTCTCAATGGAGACACAAAATGACCTATCTTTACATTACTCTAGGGTCATAGCCTATTCACCGAAGAGTAATCAAAATGGTGAGAACCCTGTTGGTCTTGTTGCTGGTGTCTTGAGTGACAACAGGACTTTTGACAACTCTTCGACTCACTTTCCTTTCAGAAGTCCTTGTAGCTGCCTTGCCACACCAGCCAAGACGTTACCATTCTCTCTCTCCACATCCCCATTCGATGAGGATGATATACTGAAGTGAAACAAATTTTTATTTTGATTCCCATGTCTTTGCAAAAATGCTTGAAGCCTTCACTATCAAACTATGTGCATTGGCAACTATTACTTCACATGGAACACCATAACAACAGTTGATGTTTTGCCACAAGACTTTTCAACATTTTTTTGCTTGATCTTCGCCATTGGAGCTGCATCCACCCATTTGGAGAAGTACTTAGCTGCCACTATAGAATAGCAAATGTTTCCCGAAGCGGCTGGAAACTGTCCTATAATGTCAATCCCCCATCGAGTCAAGGTCCAAATTGATAGGATAAGTTGTATCATTGATGAAGGCCTGTTAGAGTTCTTAGCTATGTACTAACATTTTGTGCAGCTTCAGACTGTGGCCTCCGCATCGGAGATGGCATTTGGCCAATAGAATCCTTGCATGAATGCTTGTCCGACGAGTGCTTAAGTGCCAATGTGCGAGCCACATAACGCTTCATGTATTTCTTTAAGAAAACTTTGCCCTGCTGTCTTGGATATGTATCAAAGCATTTGTGCACAAATTCCCATCTTGTACAAATCAGCCCCTACAATCCTGTAGTTTCTGGCTCTTTGCACCATACGCTTTTCCTCTACTTGGTCTTCGGGCTCATAATGGCCCTGTAGGTAGGACATTATGGAAGATTGACAGGCTACCTACTTTGGGGCTTTAGTACCTAATATTTTCTGATTTTGATAAAAAAAACATCTGGAGGCATCGGTAGTTGTTGTGCCATAGCTTTTGTGAGGTCATTAGCTTCGAAATTGTCATTTCTTGAGATGCTCTTGATAGTGAAACCAAAAAATATATTTTTCTATGCTTCACACGGCTGCTCTGTATTTAGCTAGCTCTAGCTCTTTTGCCTAGACTGTCTTGTCAATCTGGCTTGTGACTACCTATGAATCTATCTTGACAACCACCCTTCGAACGCCGAGAGCTCGTGCCTTACAAAGGCCAAGGAGGATTACTTCATTTTCTGTAATATTGTTGGTTGACCGAAAATTGAGTCTGGCCGTGTATTGCAATTTAACGCCTGATAGTGAAGATATAACTGTTGTGGCACCAGGCCCTTAAGCCCCCAAGCTCTGTCACAATATATGATCCACATTGGGTCTAATGTTACTACTTCTTGGCCTTTAGCCTGCGGTGTCCAACATGCCAAAAATTCTGCCAAGGCTTGAGATGTTATCACCATCCTCGCGACGAAGGACTGCGTAAATGGTGCTATCTTTGTGGCCTATTTTCCAATTCTTCCCGTAGCATCGTAATTTCCAAACATGTCGAAAAAGGGGAAAGAGGTTGGTACCATTATCTTATGTGCTGTGAAATAATGCTGAAGCTTTCACGAGGCCATCACCACTGCATATGCCATTTTTCCATATCAGAATAGAACCTCTTCGGCCCCGCCAATGCCACCAAACAATACAACAGAAACTGTTGCAATTTTTCATTGGCTTGCATTTCTTGCACAAGTACTGCGCTTATTGCCAAAGGGGAAATAACTTGGCCTTTGGACTCAGACTAGTCAATGCTATGAGTTTTGTCAAATACTTTTTCAACTCATCAAAAGCATTTTGCTGCTCTACGTTCCACCTAAACGGGTTAGAGCCTTTGAGAGTTTTGAAGAAGGGCAAGCTTCACACACCTGACCTAGCAACAAATCAGCTCAGAGCCGCCAATCTTCTAGCCAATTGATGTGCCTCTTTCCTATTTTGCAGAGGCCTCATATCAAGTATTGCTTGTATCTTTTCTTGATTTACTTTGATGCCCCTTTTTGACTCCAAGAATCCTAACAACCTCCTGGAGCGCACACCAAATACACATTTTTCTGGATTCAACTTAAAACCCACACTTTGGAGTTTATCAAAAGAATCCTGACGGTTGTTGAGGGTTTCCCCTGACAATGATATCAGGGTATACCTAATGACTGGCGCATGATCCATGACCTGGGGCCGTATGTCCTAGCTATGTGCATGTGATGAACTCAAGAACACCGGGGGTTATCCAGGTTCGGTCCTCCCTAAGGATAATAGCCCTACATCCTGTATATTTTTTTATATGGGTCTGGATGAACTGGATACACTTACCTTCTTCTCTGTGTATCCCACCCTTTATATATCCGAGGGAGAGAGGACTTACATAGGGACCCAAGCTAGACTCAGGCCTAGTTAATTCGTCTAACCTATGCCCCTCATTACGGCGAGTGGCTGCATTCCACTTGCCATGTTGGTCTACAGGGTGTGTGCCATCGCTCCCACGCCTGTGCCATCCTTATTGCCTGGTCTACTAGGTCTTGTCCCCATGCACCGTCTGCACGCCTGCAAAACCTACTGTGACGCCTTGTCAGGTCATCCAATAGTGTTTCATTCTACGAGATGGGACACGACAAGCCTGTGCCGGCCACACCTAGATCTTCCCGGAATTTTAACCTAGGTAAGAGAAAACACTTGAGTGGAAAAGTATGTAATGAAATTAGATTGATTAGGTACATACCTACCTCGCTACCAAAGATAACTAGTCACAGGGTTTCCCTCTGAGACCTAGGGACTGGTCGGAGAAACTGGTAGAAAAGGCTGATATTTGACCACCGTGGGTCCCCATGATAGGGGACCCTATTATTATTTACACCAACAATAGCCCTCAAGATCCCTCACGGATATGGTAGACTGAGCAGTTTTTCATGTGGTTGTGGTCGAACCCAGTCGTACCATTTGGGCCTCGGGTGAACATGAGTTCACCCAAGGAGTGGTTGGCGACATGGTCCACTTCTGTGGTTGGCACAGAAAACTATATCCTGAGGGGAGGTTAAACGTCCAGAGAGAGAGAGAATCCTGGGAGAGAGAAAAAAGGAAGGCGTGTGCGTGGGAGAGAATCATGGGAGAGAGAAACTTTAATCCCCATGCGGCCTCTCGAATTCCGAAACGATTGGCTCGCAGCGGTTGGGATATCGCACTGGCCCTATAAGCTGGATAACCAAAAGCTCCCCAAAAAACTTTTCGCCATCTCCGTAGTCACCAAGCCCGAGTGCCTAATGCCCATCGCCTTCTTCTCCAGCAAAGCTTTCTTTACAGCCCCCCTAAGAAATCCCATGGCGCCGTGACTAGCAATGAGCCAGATTTTCCCAAGTTGAAGTGCACCAAGGCAAGGCTGAAGGTGATATACAAGAGCCATCTGCTCCGTTACCACGTTTCTTCTGGGTACCATTCTAGGGAGGAGATGCTTGCTCCCCACAAGGGGGAGATCATGATGTTTGCCTCCTTCCTGGTTGGTCTCGTGCCATCCTTCTCCTAGTTTTTCACTACCGTCATTTCCTTCTATGATGTCCATCACCTCCACTTAAACCCCAACTCTATTATCATGCTGAGCGTTTTTGCTCACATGTGCGAGAACTTATTAGGGTCGAGCCGTGCCTCGATCTTTTTCAGGTACTTCTACATGGCCACGCCGGTGGTTAGGCAGGCCACCGGGAGCTGCGGTTTTCATCTCCGCGATGGCCTCACCGGCTCATGCCTCGAGATTGCCCTTAAGTCCTCGTGGTCGGGCTAGAAGGAGGATTGGTTCTACCTCAAGACCGAGGATGCCATGGATAATATCCGCGTGCTGAGAAAACCAGCTTAGTACAATGAGGACTAGGGAACAACCCTCATGCCCACCACGGAGCTATTGGTCCTTGTGGCCTAGGTCAAGAACCTCATGAACGCCAGGTTGATAGGAGCGGACATCGTCTGCAACTTCATCAAGCTCCAGCTTTGCCCTCTGCGGAGGAGAAAGCACCATTCCTATTTGTACACCGGAGGGATGATGTCACTCGGGAAAGCTCCACATGTAACATCGCATCCCTTTTCATGGTGTCTACTTGTTGATCGTATGGTATCTTACATATTCCCTTATCTCAGAGTTGGCCGACAATGTCATCGACTAGCGGGTCAAACTCCTAATGGCGTCTGTTGAAAGTAAGAATGGACTTACATGAGACGCTTTTCTGTTGTGCGATCTGTCGTCTTTAGAGAGGGCCCACTCTATGGTATGCCTGGCTTTTTCTCAGACTCTTTGATCCCAGATCTTCCCATGGGTTAACATTTGATAGTTCGTGTTACAGCAGGATCTTCCACTTGTCGATATATTGCGTCCGGTGATTGCTGAGGCCACGACCATAGAAGTCAGCACAGCTAGTCACAGAGGTGGCCAGACTACCGAGAGCTAGATGAAGGTTGCGGGTGGTGGTCTTGAGAGGCCCTGGCTAGCAGGGGGCTGACTTGCGTCGCTCCAACCAGCCTCACCCCAACCAGGTGCCCACTGACTAGGCATCCCTTGACCAAACCCCTTCTGCCCAAACCGGGAGCAGTTAGGCCGCTGCCAGCTGAGCGTCTGCGCTTAAGGGGAAAAGACCGACGGGAGACTCTTCTATCCTGGACACGTCCAAGCTTGCCCATGGGTCATATGTAGGCCTGTCCTCCTTAAACAATCGATCCAGTGGCTTCACGAGGACCAGGCTCGTGCTCACATCTCCGTGTCCATGGTAAGTTCTCTCGTTGGTTTAGGATACACTGAGTTTGTATTCTCCTTTTGATTTTGTGGTTCTGTTGCTGTTGCAAGACCTTGACCACTACTACGACCCCGATCGTGACTCCCCCTCCGGCGCAACAACTAGGTAGTTTCGGTCCCTCCTCCAGTATCGGCCTTGGCCTCGGGAGCACTAACCGTGACTCCTGTGCCGACAAAGCCGATCGTGGAGCCCATTTCGGAATCCGTCCTACTCTCCGTGGTCACCCGTTTCCTGACCTCTATCTGCATGCTGGTTGAAAACAAGGAGGCAACAACGAGTAGTGTGCCTAGCTAGAGAGGAATTTGGCTCAGGAGAAGGAGACGAGGCTCGTGCTTCAGCAGAAGTACGATGAGCTCTGGCACTAGCAAGTTCAGCTCGCCGTTAAGAACCTCCAGGTCAAGACAGACGAGCATACCACCCACGACCTTCTCTTGGATGCCTTTAAGGTGTTGGCAGATCCCTTGGGGAACCTCGGTTTGGACATCATTGAGCCACAGTCATGACCCACAGCCCTAACCTAGGCCCGTGCCACCAAGGTTCTCTTAGAGAGGTTTTCCAAGCTCTCAGGTATCATGGCGGTGAGAGTTGTGGAGGACGTGGCAGAGACAGTGAGGGAGACTGCAGGGCACGTCCTCTGGTGCTACTGCTGTCATCACCTCAACTTCAATTCAGACGTTGTTCGGGAGGGAGTCATGGCCATCAGACCTGAAGCTGAGGAGAAGCTGCAGCAGAAGTGCCAAGGGGTTGTAGATTTTGTAGAGTCTACTTTTAGGGTGGAGACCATCGATGAGTAAGAACTGGGTAGTAACTCTGGTTTTGTAATATATCTGGATGATGCCTTCTTTTTTATGATAAGCTTGTGTCACCGCTGTGGTTGTAGAATCCATGACATGTCTGAACTTGGTGCTCACTCTGGGCCCCTTACGATGCCCATCAACGGAGCACGGCTAGAGCCAACTGGCCCCTCTGCTCATAGCATGCCCTAAACCACACTTACTGATGACTTCAATGACCAGTGTACTCGGAAGTTAGTGGCTGAGTGTGAGCGGAGTTTAGCGATCGAGCGAGCGAGTTTGTAGGGCGATCTCTAAGGTACGTTGGTCTGAACGTCCAAGCTACATGCAGTCTCAAGCTAGCTGAGTAAAATTTCCACCAGCTGACTCTTGCATGGCTCTTGTCCTATTTGTCAACCAGCTTGTAGGGAGGAGTTGCTTACGATACGGTGGGACCTGGTGCAAATGACCAGGGAGAATGACTAGCAGCAAGAATAGTTCTACGATCTCCTTAGGCGGTCTTTCGAGATGAACTCCTTGCGACACGGAGGGTCTAAGAGCATATGGTCAAGGAGAATGATGAGCAGCGTGAAAAGTTCTATGATCGCCTTAGCTGGGCTTTTACACCCCCCCCCCCCCCCCGCCTTCGATTTGTTGCTCCAGTCCACTAGCATTCAGGTTCACCCAACACCCGGGAACACCATGACAAGTCATATTAACTAGTTTTTGGCAGCCTCCGAGGAGGCTCGTGACCTCGAGGGTACGCTTCGCGTGATGGTACGTGACCACTTGCTAGATGTTGGAGCCACTGGCGCCTGCCTTGCCTTTGCCTGTGCCCAGGAGCATTTTCCAGACATTGACCTTGTCCGCTAGTCTCTAAAGGCTTTGCCGACGCTACGAGGACCATAGATGAGCCTTGAGGTCAGGCTGACCTTTATCTGCCTGCCATTCATTCTCTTTTTTTTTACTATTTAGTTTGATCCCCTGCCACATATTTTTGGGTCCCGTATGTACTGTTCAGAATGTTAGTGTCAACCCTCGGGTGTTGCCCAAGGGGTTGCTTTGTAATGAGAGGACCTGTTATTTAAGCAAGTTTTCCAATGCTCGAGTAGTGAGTAGATAAGGTGTGCTTGCTATGCATGGGGGATCATGTGGCACTACTCATGAGTTAGGTTCCAAGCGCTCGTGATGACTTTGCATGATAAGCTCTTCGGTGTCAACTAGCACCTGACCTGATTTGGGACATGTGGCCTTGTGGTCGTTAGGGTGGCCCTCAGCACGATGGCGACCAGCGCTCGCTCGACCCAAATTGGGACCCATGGCCTTGTGGTCGCAGTCCTATGAGCGTTTATACCTTTGACATTGCACAAGTGGCTTGCTTTTGTTCCATGGCGTAGTCGCTTGCGAGTTAGGTTCCTATGCTCATGATGAGTTTTGGTCTGATAAGTCCCTCTGTAGCGACTAGTGCTCGACCCAGGTTGGGACATGTGGCCTCGTGGTCATTAGGGTGGCCCTTAGCATGATAAGCCCCTCTGTGGCAACCAGCGCTCGACTTGAATTGGGACCCATGTCCTTGTGATCATGATCCCACAAACGTCTATACCTTTGACTTTGCGTGAGTGGCCACATCTGGTTCTCACCCCCATCATGGTGAGTGATCAAGTGGAAAAGAACTTGGCTGCCAGGGAACCAAACATAGATTCTAATAGTTCTAGCCCCCGACCGTCTGGTCGGAAGAAGAAAAACTCCAACCAGGCGGTCAAAGCCTTTGAAGCAGAAAAACTTACAATTTGGTGGGAAATCATTTTTCTTCTAAAACCCTGCAAAATAGAGAGCCTAGTTTCTAGAACTTTAAAAGACTTACAAGTCATGTTTCCACGCTCATCTAAAAGGCCCTACAAAATAGGAAAATAGGCTTGTTTCCAAGCAGCATTACATATAGAACTGATGTTCTGCGAGCTGGGTGATTTGTGGCCGACCTCCATGGTGAACACTACCATGCGAGGTCGGGAACTATAGACCCCATCATGGTTTCCCACAACCAGTATCCGTTCCGAACCTTGTTTGTGAAACTCTTCGCTTGGGTCTGTATAACCTTCTACCACGCCACCTGGTCACTAGCCGAGTAGTTTGCTATTGAAGATGGTTGATAGGCAATCTACGACTAGAAAATCAAGTCTTGTGGTTTGTAGTTATTCGGTGCTTGGGCTGGTTAGTTGATATATCGGCCATGGTACCATCATAGCACGCATCATTTCATCAGCTCGCAAGCATCCTGGAGGGCCATAGCCTGAGAGAATCCTTACCATAACACTTTTCTGATCAGAGAGCGGTATGAATCGCGGCCACCACTAATGCCTCTGAGGATGTTAGGAAATGTTGTGCTCCCCTCTTCCTGAGTGACATATTTCAGTAAAAAGTCATTGCTCCTTTGGAGGTAAAGGCATCCCTCTGAAGATGTCATCATTCGGAGTTGCTTGATTCCGAACGTAGTTTGAGATCTAATCCATCCATGCCGTACCCAAATCAAGGGTGACCACATGATAGCCACCCGAGGTTGACGACATCGAAGGAAGCGTTGCCTCCAAAGGTGTTACCTCTGGTGCTCCGTTTCCAAGAAGAGCATCCTTTCCAAGTCAATCTGAGACCATAGTGGGTGGTCGTGAGAATATTTTTTTGAAAGACTCTGACTAGCATAGGTGCGTAAGAAGAGGCCAAATGGGCCAGCTCACCGGCCTAAGAAGTTATCCTTGCGAAGGGACAGTGCTAAACTTCAAAGTCGATGAAGCGTTGCTCTAGCTTTCTTACTTCGGAGCATCGCCATTGGCTGGCCCAAGCACTGGCGGCCTATATGTACATGGGTGTTGCCAGTAGTGAGTCCCTCATCGCTAGTTGGTGTTAACCCTTGTACAGGCGTTGCTCGTATTCCAGTTAATAAGCCCTTATACTCCGCATTATCATCTAATAATTGGAAAAACATATTGTACCTGAGGAGGTCACTAGTTGGTGGGGTCGAGCTTGTTCCATCCCCCGCTCCCCTTATCACAAATGACCTATCGGTGTTTATGATCCTGTGCTCGTCCTTCCCCAATTTTAGACGCCCTTCTTGCCAGACGACTAGTACCATGTCTGCAACTGTGGTCTTCTGATGTTCTGAACAAGCTATTTCTTTTCCTTCTATCCACAAAAAAATGACTGTTCTATCTTCAAAAAAATTGAAGAGCGAAAGATCCTTTTTTTTTGTCTTCGGATAAACCTGCTCAAAGAGGTCTCATATATGGTTAGCTTCAGGGTACTCTTTTACCTAATTAGGGATCTTACCTTGCCAGTGGCTCTAGGTCATTCTGTAAAAAAGGGGAATGCACGGGACGGTTGGCAATCCATCTCGGCATGGAGGGGGACTTTCCGGACAACCTTGTAGTTGCCAGGGCGGTTTTCCCCCAAGGCACACGGCCTAGAGTATATCGTTAGGGACCGGCAGCATGAAGGTATCTGCAACCAACGGGCTCGTCTGGATCTTCCTTCATGGTGAACACCCCACATCAACCCGAGTCCTTGGAGCCAGGCTTATTAGTTGTGGTGGATCCATCCATGGGTAGCCCAAACACACTACAGAAATTTACCAAGATGCAAAAAATGCGCCCCCTACCTGGCACGCCAAATGTTGAGGGTTGCCCCTAACAATGATACCGGGTTCTTCTCCATGTCTCCCTCCCTTTATATATCCGAGGGAGAAAGGACTTACATAGGGACCCAAGCTAGACCTAGGCCTAGCTAATCCTTCTAACCTATGCCCAAAAATATAGTGAGTGGCTGCATTCCACTTGCCCTGTCAGTCTGCAGGGTCTATGCCATCGCTCCCATGCCTGCGCCATCCTTATCGCCTGGTCTGCCAGGTCCCATCCCGATGCACCGTCTGCACTCTTGCAAAACCTACTACCACACCTTGTCAGGCCATCGTATAGTGTTTAATGCTACGGGACGAGACATGGCAAGCCTCTGCCAGCCACACCTAGGTCCGCCCGAAAGGACAACCTAGGTAAGAGAAAACAGTTGAGTGGAAATGTAATGAAATTAGACTGATTAAGCACATACCTACCCCACGACCAGAGAAAATTGGTTACGGGGTTTCCCTATGGAAATGTATCCCGTCTAGATTTGATTTGATCGAAATCTATCTTCTAACGTTCTTTTAAAAATTATTGTGATTGTCACGTACAAATGGTGCTCCATGGTCTCTTGTATTTTAATTTTTAATCTATTAGCATGCGATGAGATTTATATATTTCTAACAAACTTAAAACATTTCTCATTCTGTTGGCCTAAAATCCTAATACAAAATATTTATTCAATTTTCTAATTCAATAAAAAATTAAAATAAATATGTTCATACCTAACTTTCTATA
The DNA here is from genome assembly GCF_958298935.1 of Phragmites australis. Classification (NCBI taxonomy): domain Eukaryota; kingdom Viridiplantae; phylum Streptophyta; class Magnoliopsida; order Poales; family Poaceae; genus Phragmites; species Phragmites australis. The sequence continues at coordinate 13,814,499 of NC_084941.1, read as the reverse complement.
TTGGGAGACCTAGGGACTGGTTGGACAAACTAATCGCGTGATCACTGGCTTGACACGCCTAGAGACCATGCTCCTGCCCAATCATATCATTTAGAAAAGGTTGATATTTGACTGCTATGGGTCCTCCTACCAAGGGATCCTATTATTCTTTACACCGACATATCAAGTATTACTTGTATCTTTTCTTGATTTACTTTGATGCCCTGCCTCTTTCCTATTCTGCAAAGGCCTCATATCAAGTTTTGCTTGTATCTTTTCTTGATTTACATTGATGCCCCTTTTTGACACCAAGAATCCTAACGACCTCCTGGAGCGCACACCAAATACACATTTTCTGGATTCAACTATAAACCCACACTTCAGAGTTTATGGAAAGTCTCTTGGGTCATCCAGATGATCGCCTCCTTTGACGCTCTTAACGGCTATGTCATCAATGTATGCAGATGTTTTCTTTCCCAACTGTGACTACAGTACAATTAGGATCAATCTGGTGAAGGTGGCCCAGCATTCCGAAGGACTAAGGCCACTATTACAAAATAGTATATTCCAAAAGTGGTTCTAAAGCTTGTTTTTGCCTCATCCTCCCTTGCCATCCAAATTTGATGGTATCTCAAGTATGCATCCTGAAAAGCTTAACATTTCACAGCTAGCTGCAGAGTCTACTAACTGGTCAATGCGTGGCAAAGGGAAGACATCCTTTGGATAGGCTCTGTTAAAGTCTGTGAAATCAACACACATTCTCCACTTGCCATTGAAATGACTTGGGCCAAAGATCCTACACAACCTATGTTGCAAATGCTCATGAAAGGTTGAAGTTGTACCGTGTCTCATCGCCCTCATGCTGCAGCATGTTAATTTGGCCTTGAAATTTTTCCAGTGTTCTTCTAGCTTTGTCAGCTCATCGATGGTATTCAGCTGCCTTCCAACTCATTGAAAAGCTCTCTAGCATACACTTGTTTTGTGCTATTTGTCATTCTAGGTCTTCGGCTTCAAGCCATATAGTTCTTTTTGCTTCGATTTCTTCTTTCTCTTCATCTTCATAGTCTTCAAGATGATCGAATGCTCTTCAAAATTAGGAGCCTTTTCATTGGCTGCTACTGAAGCATTGAAATGAGCATGAAGCTTGTTCTCTATCCTTCGCATCGAGGCATTTGCATCTTCTTTTTGAGTTGGCTGTTCACGAACTCGACCATCCACAACGCTTTGCACACCCATGTCATTTTGTTCTTCTTGGCCCTCGTCCACAAAGCTTTGCACACCCATGACCGGGCAATTGTTGTTGTGTCCCCACTAGAAGTTGTTATATCTGTTGTGTCGTTGATATATCATCACCCTTTTGCTTCTTCTTTATTGGTGGCATGGCTTCAAAATGTGATGATCCCCACAGACAGCACCAACTGTTGGAAACTGTTGTTACTGAGCAGAATGATGTACCTTCGAACCTCATAGAGATGCGAAGGCTAGAGGGGAAGGTGCATAAAGTGATGAAGCCTTTGTTGGAATTAATGTCACATGTTATGTCAGTTACAGTTACATCCTCTTTATAGGTCATAACCAACCGTTCACTATTACAATTTACAAGATTACCCCTCCAACTGCCACATTCTCGGCATATTTATGGGTAATATGGTATTATTCTAAGCACATCCAGATTATTTACAATCTTTCCCTTTGTGGACTTCAGTCGCCAGCAACAATCCTCCCTTCGCTTGGACCCCCGGAGGTCTCTGCTTGGCAGTACCTTCAATGTCCCTTCGGTTGGCTCCTTCACAATGCCGAGCGAAGTCGTTCAGCTGATCTCCGATGGCCAGATGGCTTCGCCTGTCCCAACTATTGGAACCACTCCTGCGGTGCCAAGTGTCCAAAGGGTACCTTCGTCTCCCCAAAGGGTTCCTGTAACATGACAGATCCACAACTATAAGCTTTGTTAGTTTACGATGGCTACATATGTCTTCAACTCAATATGCGAAGGGGGCATGTGAGACCATTCCCCGAACAAGTTGTATATCTGAGATTTCAGCTACCAGCTTATGCCAAGCTATTAACTTATCTTCCACCAGTGCCCTTCGAAAGGACACATTCAATGGATCCAAGCTTAACACGTCAGCTACAGATGCCTCTTTCTTTCGAACAACATTGTGGGTATTCTTTAAGCATTCTACCCTTGAGCCACACAACTTCCCAAAAATGAATTTGAGTTCCATTTTGCAGCTTAAAGGAACCTAGATTCAAAAACTCCTATTTGACCTGCATCAGCCAGATCAGAAATGTGAATCATGATCAGGTTTCTTATGTATGTGGGAAATCATTTTTGTTTTCAAATACTTGTTTCTGAAAAGACCTTTCCAAACCCCTTCCTCATTGATTAACCTGAAAATCCATTTACTAAGTAAGCATTTGTTTTGCACATCAAGGTTTATCCTTAGGTGTGCAAATAATGCTCCATTTAGTCAGTTATATTTCTTCTTATGTTTGTCACTTTTCCAATAAAAACTAGCTCTATAATAGTCTAATTTTCTCAAAATTCCCTTGGGCACTTCAAACAAAGACAACATAAACATTGCTAGACTACTAAGAATCGAGTTGATAACGACAAGCCTGCCTCCACTTGAAAGCATCTTGCTTTTCCAACAACTCAGTTTTTTCTTAAACCTCCCCTCCACTTCTCTCCAATCCCTATTGCGTGTCCTTTTGTGCTGCATAGGAATTCCCAAATATCTAAAACGGTAGTTTCCCCTATGACATCAAAAAATCATTGAATAATCATCCTCAAAGTTATTTGTTTCACCATAACAAAACCATTCACTCTTATGAAAATTAATTTTTATACCCGATAATAGCTCAAATGCACACATCAAGAGTTTCATATTTTTAGCATGTTCAATGTTATGATCTAAGAAGAGAATTGTATTATCGACATATTGTAAAATCGAGAGACCATCATCTACTAGATGTGGAACTACCTCTGTTATTTGGCCTTCCTCCTTTGCTCTAGAAATTAAAATTGCTAACATGTCAACTAGAATGTAAAAAAGGATTGGTTGTAGAGGGTCTCCCTATCTTAAACCTTTCTTAGTCTAAAAAATGGCCAATATCATTATTCACTTTAACACCTACACTCCCCTTGTGACTACTTGTTCAATCTATTTACACCAACTCGGTGAGAACCCTTTCAATCTTAATGTTTGTTGCAAAAAGGGCCATTTAACTTTATCATTTGCTTTCTTGAAATCAAGTTTCTTCCTATACATCTCATGGTTTGTTTCATGGAGGATAACAATTCCACCATAATATATCTCCCAGGTAAGAAAGTTGTCCGAGTAGGTCTTATAATTTTTTGTGCTATCATAAAAATCATATTTGAGGACCTTAGTAAAAAATTTAAGCTAATGTTTAGAAGACAGATGGGTCTAAAAAGTTGGATTTGTTTTGCTTCTTAATGTTTGGGTAATAGAGTTATTATTCAAAAATTGGGGTTGTATAATGACAACTCACCTCTATGAAACTCATCAAAAAGCAACATCAGGTCCCCTTTGATGACTTCCCGGAATATTTGATAAAACTCCGCTGGGAAGCCATCAGGTCCCGGTGCTTTGTTGTGTTCTATTTGAAAGATTGTCTTTTTCACCTCTAGTTCTGAAAACAACTCTGTTAACACATTTTCTTCTCTAGACACTTAAGGGATATCATTCTGAAGAGACTCAATCATTGTGAATTGATTATTCTCTAGTGGACCAAAGAGACTTTTGTAGTGCTTTGTGATATACTTTTTAAGGTTTCCATTGCCCTCAATAATGCCCTCATCTTGTTCAAGTCTAAAAATATGAGTCTTTCTATGTTTTCCATGTGCAACCAATTGAAAATATTTGGTGTTATTATCACCCTCAAGCAACTTCATTGTTTTAGATGGTTGGAACAATTTAATTTCCTCCTCTCTTAATAACTTAGGTAGCTTGTCCTTTAGGCAATGTTTGAGCTCTAATTCATGTGGTTGCAACAATGAATACTCAGCCTTCTTATCCAAATCATCAAGCTTTGCTAGCATGTCCTTTTTTTTTATGTTCCGATTGAATTTTTGGCCCATCCCCTAAGGAATTGTCTTAGTGGGCGCATCTTATATTGCCATCTTTCTAACGGTGTATGTCCTCTAGTTTCCTTACACCATACATCCTTTACCCAATCAAAGAAATCCTCTAGTGTTAACCAACTAAGTTCAAATTTGAACAAGGGTGGATTACCACTATGTGAGGCTTTCCTGGTATTAAGGAATAGCAATGTGTGATCTAAAATCTCTCTAGTTAAGGCATGCACCATGGAGAGGGGGGATTTTTGTTCCCATTCTGTGCTCACTAAGATTCTATCTAGCTTTTCAAAAGTTGGCACTTCCAAAGAATTAGCCCAAGTATATGTACGACCAGATAATTCCAACTCTCTCAAATTCAATCCATTGATAATGGCATTAAATAAGAAAGACCATTGGTTATCATATTTGTCATTGTTTTTTTCGCTGGACTTCTAATTATATTGTAATTTCCTCCTATAAGAAAAGGTAATCTTTCCTTACTACAAGAATGAACCAATTCGGCCAAAAGGCATTCTTTAAATTCTGGTTGTGCTGCACCATAAACAGCAACTAGAATCCATTGAAAATAGCTAAGTGAATCGTTGTTCCCTTCCGTACCACTATACTACACCATATTGCCTCCTACACACTGTTATCATACACCTCATGGTGCCTGACCAAAACAAATGATGATGGGATGCATCCTTGGCTAGCAGCTTCTTCTTCTGGAGTTGTACCTCAGTGCTTATCGTGCTTGTCAACGCGTCGACACCTGGAGCCCCCTACGACTAATCTCTGCTTTAGCGATGGATCTTCTAGGGGGCATATCAAGACTGGTTTAAGGAACAAACCAATCTCTTTTACGTGTTGACCCCAGGAACCAATCCCAACACATAGTGACTTTATTGATGATAATCATTACAAAATCCATACCTTAATCAAATAAATCGTCTTACAAAAGTGACCTTTGAGGGCAAAGATCCAAATAAAACTCTATAACGCAGCTATGCTCTAATCCTTCACAACATCTCCACATGCATGCATGATCGACGTAGAATGCATCCCAAAATGATCCATCCTCAGTGAACTCTTCGATACCCTCTCCAACTGAGTGTTTCGTGATAGCAAGAGTGAGCACATTTTGTACTCAGCAAGTTGTGAGGAAATATTATGCATATGAAGACTTGACAACGATATGACAATATAACTCTTTTGTAAAACAACATTTAAGTAAAATCATTTGAAAAACAATAAATAATTAAGTAATAGCTGTAAATAAACAACCACCTTAAGATTCCAACCATATTGGCTTAACTAACCATTCCAACAACTCAACCAAGGTTCCCACCATCAAGGTTGAACAACATTTCAATCATATATAGTTCCCACTACCATGGTTGACCAACTAACCAAACCATCAAGTTCTAATCATGTGAGGTTTTTCTTGCTACTCTTGACTATGAATATGGTTGATTCTCCAGTTTTACACTTTGCAGAGGTTGTATACTTTACCCATAACGTATGATCAAACTCTTTTGCATGTACCCATCAGTACCTCACGCACTTCCAAGGTGTGCACTGTGTTGACCACTTCAAAGATTTTACAATGCCCCTCACATCACGTGCATAACCGCTAAGGTTTCACCGCCGCATGAATACACCTAAAAAATGGAAGCCCCTCTTCCACCAATAGAACACCCTGGAAGTACACCCTTCTATTCCACACAACTAAATGGTCTATACAATGTTGAGAGTATGCAAATTAATTTGCTATGCACATCACCAAGCTTGTGGTTGCACTATTTACACAAAAAGATCACTCTACAAACTAGTCCTTAGATTTGTGCAAAACTACCCAAAATCAACTATAAAACTTGTACCAATCTCATCAAACAATATATTCAAATCCCTATACCATGTTGCTACAAAAATTATGCCATTATCTTTTATCACCGTTGTGTAAGACTATTATCATATTTATTGTTCCATTATAATGATCATCATCTCAAAGCAAGGCTAAGCATTGTCTACCCTTCCATAACCCAAAACCAAACCATGGTTACAAGAATGATAAGAGAAAACTAGGTAAAGCATAACTCTTCGGATTCTCGACATATTATTAGCATACATGTTTGTAAAATAAAACATTTTAAAAACTATGATAAATATGTTTAAGAATACAACTTATTAAAAATTATTAAACATTATTAAAACTGTTTTAAGATTTTATCCTAACTTTGAGAATTATTTTTATGCTAGAAACATATTTATTGGATTTATTCCACTAAAAAACATTAACAATTAATTTACTAGATTACAGAATTATTTTCCTACCAGAAATATAATAATGATGTCATACAGACTTTAGCAACAACAATTTAACATTTAAATTTAATACTCGTTGATTGGCTATTAATACGTGTGCAATTCTTGCTGATGTGGCACAACCACATGGGATATCATGCGGACGTGTCGCGTTGACATGGCTAAAGGGCTAGTGGATGGTTCATTAGATTAGGGCTCTCGATCTGTGATCCGATAGCCACGGCGTAACGCTCCGAAGTGGTAAGTAACGTTCTAATCATAGCCGTCTATGCAGGATCGCATGGATCAACTTTTACCTGCACTGTCTGTGGCACAAATCGACGGCGGCGAGCTCGATCCGCAGCGGTGCACGGCTGGACGATCACTGGAAACATGTCCAGCTGCTTAGTCTGCTCTGACGAGCGGCTGAAAAGAGACAACAGACAACGACAAACTCATCTGCACGAAAGATTGACAACGAAGTGGTTCAGTGAAGGCTGGTGACGTGCGATGGCAGTGTGGATCTTCGTAGCTATATGGAAGAGCTGTTCCGATGGCCCTTTCGCGTTAGGAAGTTGGGGAAAATACCTTTGGGTGCTCTACGGAGGACCCTGAGGTCACTATTTCTTCAAATGTTGTAACAAACCGGCTAGTTTTTAGTGTTATACTTTCACAAGCTAGTATATATAACAAACTACTACATTCTCGATAATTTTTTGTTTTATACTTAGATCACCAATAGTTATCATTCAGATCATGGTACATCTTAGTACTACTGGATGAATAGTGTAAGCTGGCTCATGGGCTTCTTTTAGGATAGTTGATGTAGGTTGGTCTGATCTTTCGAAGATAATATGATAAGTCAATTTGATGGAGTTTCGATATTGATTATCCAAACACTTCAACCAAAATAGATCGAAAATCCTCGCAACTACTATACCACTACTCTGTGGTTACCAACCATGTCATGATGCGGTTGACCTCGCCAAAAAGTTTTTTTCTTCAAGCCAATCAAGAACACAAGTAAGAACAGGTACATGCAATCTGAATATTATTGATTACCAATGAAGTACTAGAGTTTGGGGTTATACAAACTGATATATGACAAAACTGTCTAAAATAGAATAATCTAAAAAAAACCCGAGCCTAAACTATTATAGCTATTGTATATTTATAGGGGGGTGTGAGAAAGTCAATCTAGTATTGTGCAGCAATGGAAAGATGTGTACACAACCTAGACTCCAACCCCGACATGATTACATGACCCAAGAAGGTCCAAAGTAGTAACACATCTTATTCCTTTGAATCTGACTAAACTATAAAGAATATTTGGTTGAGCACAGATCTATTGGAAATGACTTATCATAAGATTTTCAGCAAGTCCAAGATCGCCTCAATCAGACTTCGTAAGCAAGAATTATGTTTGTTTTATTGTCGTGTTGTCTTGAGACTCCGAACCGAATTTAGAGTCCAACTTGAGCTTAACTTGGAGTTTGAGTATATTTGGCACTCGAGTGATAACGTCCAGGTGAGCTTATGATGTCTCTCGTATATTGCTAAGCAATCAAATATCACAAGAATTTGGTAATAATCAATCCAAGAAAGTATAAACAGTAAGGAACGAGTTCACCTAGTAGTTTAATTATCGCTCATGTACTCTTGTAATTGGCCCTTGTATGATTTGAGGATTATTAGCAGTATTTCTCGTATCCGATGGAGCTATGTCCTCATCATCCTCCCCCTCTTGAATTAGAGTCATCATCGACTTGAGCTCATCTTCTTCTCCTAAGTATGGCCTCAAATCTGAAATGTTAAATATGAAACTAATCCCAAAAGTGGTAGTAGGTCCAATTTGTATGTATTGTCATTTATTTTCCCAATTATCTTAAATGTACCATCAACTCTAGGCATCAATTTTGATTTTCTTAATTCTGGAAACCTATCCTTTCTCAAAGACAACCAAACTAAATCACCTAGTTCAAATTTTACTTCTTTCATCTCTTTACTTCCAACAATCCTAATTTGCTCTATATTCTCTTTATTTGTTTCATGCAACTTAAAAACAAATGCAGCACGCTTCTTAGCATCCAAATTAAGTCTTTCAGAAGTAGGCAAAGGTAGTAAATCAATAGAAGCACGGGGATTACGTCCATACACTACCTGAAATAGACTTTGGTGGTGGAGTGTACTGACCTATTGTAAGCAAATTCGATATTCGGTAAGCACTCTTCCCATATTTTTAAATTCTTCTTTAAGATAGCCCGTAACATGGTCAATAATGTACGGTTGACGACCTCTATTATCCATCAGTTTGGGCATGACATGTAGTATAGAATAGCGGCTTTCTCCCCAATTTGGTCCAAAGGGATCTCCAAAAGTGGCTCAAAATTTTGCATCACAATTAGAGACGATAGTATTAGGCACCCCATGTAGTCGAACAATTTTCCTGAAGACAAATAAGCTATGTTTGTATCGTCATCGTTCTTGTGACAAGGTATAAAATGTGCCATTTTAGAAAATCAATCCGCAACTACAGATATGCTATCCCTCCCTTTTTGTCCTAGGAAAACCTAATATAAAATCTATAAAAATATCCTACCATGGTACACTAGGAATAGGAAGAGACATGTAAAGACCATGTGGATTTAAACGAGACTTAGTTTTATAACAAGTAGTATAGTGCAACAAGTAGCGTTCGATATTGCGTCTCATCTTTGGCCAAAATAAGTGGGTGACCAGCACATCTTCAGTCTTCTTTACTCCAAAATGTGCCATGAATCCTCCTCCATGCGCCTCCTTGCAACAACAAAAGATAAATAGAGCTAGCTGAATGCATAGCTTGTTAGCACGATAGAGCAAACCGTCATTCAGCACATATTTATTTCATGTTTTTCCTTCTTTGCAATGTTCAAGTACTTCTATAAAATCTAAATCAGTAGCATATAAGTCCTTAATGGTCTCTAAACTAAAAATCTTATGATCTAGTTGGGATAGCATGGTATAACGCCTAGAAAGTGCATCAACAATCATATTATTCTTCCCTTTCTTATGCTTTATGACATATGGAAAAAACTCGATAAATTATACCCATTTAGGATGTCATTTATTCAGTTTAGTCTGACTTCTAATATGTTTTAGTGATTCATGATAAGAATATATAATAAATTCTTTGGGCCATAGGTAGTGTTGCCATGTTTCAAGCACACAAACTAAAGTATGCAATTCTTTATCATAAGTACAATAATTTAGACTCAGCCCACTTAATTTCTCACTGAAATAAGCAGTAGGTTTTCCTTCTTTAATTAGCATACCTCTTATTCTGATCTCACTAGCATCACACTCTAGTTCAAAAGTCTTACCAAAATCTGGGAGTTGGAGCAATGGAGCATAGGTGAGCTTCTGTTTCAACAACTTGAATGCTTTTTCTTGTGCAGATTCTCATTTGGAAACCACTGCTTTCTTTGTCAACTCATTCAATGGAGCAGCAATGGTGCTGAAATCCCACACAAATCACACTTAGAAACCCCCAAGATCATGAAAACTTCTCACCTGTGTGACAGCCTCATGTGTCGGCCAACTCTTTATGGCTTTGATTTTTACTTCATCCACTACTATTCCCTATGGAGTAACAATATAGACAAGAAAAGAGACTTGATCCGTACAAAAGATGCATCTTTCAAGGTTACCAAATAAACGTCCATCTCTCAAAGCATTAAAAACAACACGTAAGTGATCAAAGTATAGTTCATGTGGCTTGCTGTAAATTAAGATATGATCAAAATAAACCACCACAAATCTTCCAATGAAAGGATGTAAACTTCGATCATCGAACGCATGAAAGTACTATATGCATTATTAATCCAAAAGGCATTACTAACCACTTATATAAGCCAAACTTAGTTTTAAATGCAACTTTTTATTCATCTTCAAGTTTCATCCTAATCTGGTGGTATCCACTTCATAAGTCAAGTTTAGTGAAAATTATAGAATCACTCAACTCATCAAGCATGTCATCTATCATAGGGATAGGATGATGCTATCTTACGGTAATATTATTGATGGCCCTACAACATCACTAGCACACCCCCATCTTCTATTGCAATATACGCTTGCTGACTTGGACAATCTTTCATGATGTGACCCATTCCCTTGCATCGTGTCATGTCCCAAAAATGATAAGCCATAATTAAGAATCTCTTAACCATTATCGCATGTGTTATCAACTGTGTTGTTACGTAATTGTCCGACAAGTTTAGTACGAAGGTGTTACAAACACCCTAGAGATGGTTTAGAGATCCTTAAAAAAGCCCTAGATCCTTTGGAGAAGAAAGGAAAGGGAAAGTGGGAATACTTAGAAAGATTCAGCACAAAACCCCTCTCGTGGTCTGACCGGGATCACCCGCGGTCTGACCGCCAGGTGGCAACCACGTGGGCTTGCCATGTGTGCTTGTTGCGGTCTGACTGGCGCCCTATGCGGTCTAACCACCAGCACACCGAGGCTCGACTTAAGGTGGTTGATTGCCTCTCTCGCTCTCTCATTTGCTCTCTCTCTCTCTCTCTCTCTCTCTCTCTCTCTCTCTCTCTCTCTCTCTCTCTCTCTCTCTCGCTCTCTCCACCCAACACTTGAAGGGAAAGGGATTCCTTTGTCATCGCGTTCGAGGGCTGGAGATCGGAGGAGGAGACTTGCACGAGCTCCTGAAGGATTTCCCCAAGCATCCCCCCTCGTCTCCTTTGCCGGAGACCCACCATTCACCTCAAGCTCCACCACCACCCCGGGAGTCGATCCGCAAATCGAAGCCTTCCCAAAGCAAACCCATCCGCTAGAAAGCTTCAATGCAATAAGGTGAGGCTTCCCCTACCGTTTTTTTGTTGTTTCCAAGCTTGATTTGACCCTCATGTCGTGTAGACCCAAGTTAAACCTAGCCTAGATCCAACCCATGGGGTATTTGGAGTTTAGCTCGGTGAATGTTGTCTAAGTCACTTTAGAAACACTCCACTAGTCCCATAGAGCATTTAGGTACCCTCCGTGGTCAAGAGTCTCACCGGAGTTCTCACCGGTAACCCCATAAGGGCGATGCCGGTAAGGCCTGGTGGTCTGACCGCCGCTAGAGCCGCTCTGACCATTAGTTTGGACCGGAAGGTCCAAAGTGAGGGCTCTATACAGGGGTCAGACCGCTGCTAGGGCTGGTCAACCGTTGGTGGGTAGTCTAACTACTGGATCAATGTCGGTTTGACCACTAGCCCCCGAAAATCTCTGCTAGCCGCCGGTCTGACCGTCACCCTAGGGCCGGTCTGACTGCTAGCCACTAAAGGCTTGATGCACTTTAAGTTCGCTTATCCAGGGTTTCACGCTTTTGAAGCCTAGTCCCTTAGTGGTCTTTTGCGAATGTTTTTGAGTCTCGGTGCTCCTCTATTACTTGAGCATGCATTTTATGTATCATTTTTCCATTGTTCATTTATTTATGCATTGCACCTATGTTTCTTTTAGAGAGCGTCGATCCGATAGTTCAGGCGAGCGAGGGTGACATCGAGGCACCCCACTTTTGTGAATTCTATGTGGGTAGCATCAGGCAGCCGGCAGAGCAGCAAGGAAAGCATTTAAGCATATTAAACCCTTGTGTTGAATTGAATGAAGTCAAAATTTTATAAATTATGCTTATGTATATTTGCATGAGTAGCGAGTCGATGTCGGGCAAAAATGGGTAGAACCTATGTTGTATTGCATATCCTCTACCTTGAATTGTTAATTTTCCTCATCATTGTCACCTCAATAATATTGATGATGTCTAGCCTTAAAGTTGTTTGACATTCTTAGCAATGCATAGGTCCTCGGTAGATGTCGAGCGACGGTGATGCCGTTGTTCATGAGCTTAGGGCCTACGTAATATTTCACACTATTGATTATGTTGTTGAGATGGTTGAGATGTGAGAATGAGACGAGATGTGGGCGGTGTTAGGGGTATGATCTACCCCGGAGCAGGTTCCCGAGGTAGTTCGGGGAGGGAGCCTAGATACCATAGATCGCCTTGCTTAGTTAAGCACCGACCGTTGGCCGCCCTTGGCTTTAGCACTTACCATACTCATCACAGGCTGATCTAATGGTAAGGTAAGCTGAATACCTATGTAGATGTGATCATTTCGGCCTAAACATCGACAGTGTGAGTGGGCGCGCTTGTAGAGGTATATAGTTTGCTCTGGGAGTACTTCTGGATTTCGCGCCGAGCAATGCATGTATCAAATTGTTGGGGCTTATAGGGTAAGGTTGTCACGAGTACCCCCTTGTATGGACTGTGTGGTCATACAAGCTGAATGGTCCTCATGTCATGTGGGTAAAGGAGTATCCCCCTGCAGGGTGTAAAAATAGTTTGAGCTGTCGCACTCTCAGTCATGAGCATGTCTTCTATCCATGTGCACCATCGTAGAGTCACGAGTTATGATTTGTGGTTGGATATGTTGGTCATGGGGAAGATGATTCGTGTTACATACATGTTTATGATGGTTTCGGTTACATTTATGTGTAGTTGGTCATTGCAGGGAATAATGGCTTTGTTGTTAGTTAAGTTTATGTGCTCACACATATGTCTAGGTTACTTAAGCATATTAATGTACTTAACCTTGAGGTCTTTTTCTTGCTAACATCACAATACATAATCCTTGGAGTCGAGCTATTTATATATGCTCTATATGGATTAAGTCTTGCAAATAACTTCGTACTCAGCTGCTTTACAGGTTTTGCAGGTGAGGAGGAAGTGGTGTTTGGCTACTTCATGCCTACCGAGGGTGGTGGCGGGCATGAGTAGTGCATCCTACTCAGTTGGCATGCTTTTGTGATGGTGCCTAAGGGCATATGGTTCCATCCTGCTTTTGCCGTTTATAGCTTTAGCTTTTGCTGCATAGTTTCTTTTGTTGGTTAGGAGTTGAGTAGGTTTTAGTCTCCTCCTAACTCTCTTTTGCTGTAAATTGTAATAACTTGGTAGTGCTTAAGAACTTATAATATAATGTTAATTACTTGCTCTTTCTTAAGCTGTGTTATGATGCTATATGTTGTAAAGGTATGTGTTCCGATCTTGGGCACAAAACACGTGCCGGGACTACCGAGATAATATTCTGGTTAATCATCGAGGTTGCAATTATGAATAATGATCCTCCTGGTGGTTAATTAGAATATTATTTGGACAGTTCCCCCACAGCGGTGGCATACAATTCTAGCCTAACAGCCTGTAGAAGCAACGAAAGAAGAGCTCTTAACTGGAGCCTACACATTAGCAGATTTACTTACCTCTGAAGTGGGTGACAGTGTTGGAGGTGTTGCTGAACACACCCTACTCAAAAAAGGGGTAGCAGACTGTGTAGCTAAACGTGGAGCTATTTTGACTTGTCCCGGCGTAGATTTTGATATAGTCGTGCTTCCAAAATTGTTCCTAGGTCTATGTTTACATCCCTACAGTTCTTTCTCTACCAAACATGCAAGTTGGAACAATCTCTGAACACTATTATAGTCTTTGTAATCAACTATGTCCTGAACACTATTATAGTCTTTGTAATCAACTATGTCTTTACCAAATGGATCATCATTACCACGTAGGTTATGTTACTGAAAATTATTATCTCTCGTACCTTGACAATTGAAGTTTAATCGATCCCATTGTCATGCATCAAAGGTGTCTTGTTCTTGCCGCAAAATGTCATCATCAGCGATAGACTCATCATGTTCATGGGCTGCACGATGAGGGTCCATACGGCCGTTGTTCGGGGGTTGAGTGACCAACCGATAAAAGCATGTATTGAGCATTGCAATGCTATCGTTGGGTCGTTGCAAAGCGGTATTTGTTCCTGCAAGCTTCTTATCAGTGTCATCATTAATAGATTGTCGATGATCATCCAACAATAGTGTGAGTTCTTCCCTCAAAACACACTCTTTCTCATCCGATGCTTCACCTACCATGGTTAGTAGCAAACGTAGCAAACAAGAAACAACAAAAATATAATATCCCTATTGACTACTAGGTGGTGGAGATTGAAGTGGAATCACACACTCTCAAGCGTCTTGCCACTCTCTTGCAAGTGTTCTTACCAATCACAACAGGTGGCACAACCAGTGGTTGGTTTGTGATACCTTATCGGGTGTGAGTGAGACGGTTGCAAAAGAGATAATTGTTCTAATCCAGAGAAGGTGGAGCTTGGACAGGCAATATTTAGTAGCATGGAGTAGCAATAATTAAAAATAGATTAGCAAAGCTGAATAAAAGTCTATGGTACTCGTTACTGGCTTGAACGTGTTCCTAGAACTAGCTCAAGCAAGCCAAAGACTATAATAGAGACATGCGCAATGGAACAAAATTCGCAATGCAAACATGAATTTTCTCTCCCTTTTTTTACTCTCCTTTTTTTGCACTCTTTGCTTCTTCCTTTCTTCTTTCTTTCTTTTTTTGATTTTTTTTTTTTTTTGCGGATGTGACAGAAACTCAAAACTTCTCTTCTACCTTTGCAAGGACCATGGAGGTATATGGGTCACAAACTTTTTCCGGAGAGTAGGGGTATAAACTCTCTCTCTCTCTCTCTCTCTCTAAACTTTGGCTTGCTCTGTTTTGGCTAAGGAGTTGCTACTCGAACTTTGTCAAACAATGCTTAATATGAAGGGTGCATGGGGTGTCCAAGAGCAGCCAGAAATAAAAAGACTCCAACTAGGCTGTGGAGGCAAAATCGAGTGGATAGTCGAATCCGACTAGGTGGTTGAACCCGAGAGGATGGTCGAATCCGACTAGGTGATCGAACCCAAATAGATGGTCGAAATGACTAGTGGTCAACTCCGAGTACATGGTCGACTCGGCTAGTGGTCGAACACGAGTTGATTATCGACTCGACTAGAGACACAATCTCGGCTTTAGCAAACAAGGCCAGGCTGAAATACTCAGTGACTAAATTAGCAAAGATTCGACACAAGAAAATAGAACACGATGACTCGACTAGTAACAAAGACACTGACGATGGACTCAAACTCAACAACGTGAAAACTGAAAATAGAATTGTGAAGGGCGCAAAGTGGTTTGGATAGCAGAAAAACTAAGATCTAAATCATTTTTTTGTGGGGTAATTTTCCGGACTCTAGGTAATGGAACACGAAGAAACAAAGGGGATGGCTTAGACTATCTAACGGGCAACCAAACCTAAGATACCAATTGATGTGGGTTTGCATAATTTAAGGTAATATGATAAGTCGATTTGGTGGACTTTCAATATTGATGGTCCAAAGGCTTCGACCAGAACAGATCAAGAACCCTCACAACGTATATGCAATCTGAATATTGCAGATTATCAATGAAGTTCTTGAGTTTAGGGTTCAACAAAATACGTGAAATTGTGTAGAACAGAATAATCTAAGCAAAACCTAAGTTGAAACTACGATGGCTATTGTATATTTATATGGGTGTGTGAGGAAGTTGACCTAGGGTTGTGCAGCCCTAGAAATAGGCGTACACAACTTGGACTCCGACCCTGATATGATTACATGACCCGAGAAGGTCCAAAACAATGACGTAGCACCTTATTCCTTTGACTCTGACTAAAATATAAGGAATATTTGGTAGCGCATAGATTCATTGTAAAGGACTCATCATAAGCTTTCCAGCAAGTCCAAGATTACCTCAATTGGACTTCGTATGCAAGAATTATGTCTGTTTCATCTACCAATAGGAAGCCGACACGTGTCAGCATAAATCCAGTTAGCTCAGTTTACCACTTCATCCTTCCACATTAGCATCTTTGATGATGTGTCAATCCAGTGTCTGCCATGTCATCAAAGCCAGTCCAGTTAGCAATTCAAGGATTTCCCGTACAAAAATAATTCCAGAAATTTCAGCTTTTGCAGAAAAGTCCTTGGATCTTTAAGTAGCCATAACTTCTTTGTTTTAGCTCCGATTTGAGTGATTCTTGTTCTCAAATTTTTCTAAATCAAGATCTATCCAACCATTCCAGTTTTAGGTATCAATTTTTATAGTGCTATAGTAGTTATCCCTTATTAACATTTAGATCCCTACAGCATGAAGATATTATTTTGATTAGTAAATCTATGGTTGTCACGATGACTTATAAATCATGAACTCCATGTCATTGTATCGTAAACATAAGTTTATGATATTAAAATAATATATTAAATTATAGGTCACTCATGTTAATGCTTCAATCAATCTTTTCTATTATTCCATATGAAGCTTTAGTTCCTATCGCCTAATCTCTCCTCGAAAGAAGTCTAGTCAATTATGTTCTCCTTGTCTAGCTCAACCAAGATCCTAGTTCATCGTTTTATTTCTCTTGTTTTTGCAATTTGGAGTTTATTGGGTGTTTATTCGATGTTGCTTTTGTTTGTCGATAGAATCTGCGATTAGACGATAGCGTTTTGGAACAGTTCGAGGGACTTCATGACCAAGGTTTCCTCAACACTGAGTAGCGTTGGGTAAAAGGCAAGTGTACTTCTTGATCATCTTGAACCTATGTTTTTAAATATTTTATTTTACAAATTTCATACAGTGTCAATTGATGGGTAGTCACCTATGTTATGGTTTACCAAGTTTTTCTTCACATCCTTGAAGCCTAAGTGTGAGATCATGTGATTAAAAATTGGTTTGATTGATGAAATTGGTAGGGCAAAGTGATTTAGCATAATAACATTTGGTTGATGTTCATATTGGTCTTATGTTAGCGTGTTGGTTTTGCTTTGAGTTTGTGTGGTGTTTGTGTGAACTGATCTTGAGTCAAGTCTGGAAGGCCATGTGCTTGCACTCGGTTCTCTAAAGCATTGCAGAATGTGCGTATGATGAAGAGACGAAGTGGAGGTCCTCAAAGATGCTATGAATGTAGTGATCTCAACCACATTCATTCCAATTGTCCTAAGCTTGCAGATGAAGCATCAAAAGAGGAGAAGGAGAAAAAGAAGCGATCGTTCAATGACAAGAAGAAAAAGAGCTTTCTCAACCGTAAGGTTGTGCATCAAGTTCTTTCAACGCTCGAACAAGTCAACTTGAGTGATGTTGATTTAGAGAGCCGCGAGGATGACACAACAACTAAGAGCAAGACATTGTGTGATTTGACCAGATTGTGTCTCATGGCAAGCAACAAAGAAAGCTCAACCGAGGATGAACTTGACAGTGACGGTAATGAGGTATTACCTACTTATGATAATCTATTTAATGATGTTGTTCGTCTTGGTACACTCTTAGAGAAACATAACAAGAAAATTAAAAACATGATGTTTTAATTGAATTGCTTAATCTGAAATTGCAAGACTTAAGACTTCAATTCTTGATGATGATGCTTGCAAGTCATGTGACTTAATTTATTCTGAGCTCACTTCTCTTAGAGATGTTCATGCTTCTACTCTTGAGAAACTTGGAGAAGAAATTGAGAAAAATGAGAAACTTGTGTTAAATTGCAAACATGTTAAAAATGCAAGTTGTTCAACGTCTGATTTGCATGATTCAATTTCCTGTTCTAATTGCACAATTCTTGAATTGAAGTTGCATGACGCTAATACTAGAGTTTCTCAAATAGCTAATAACATGATTACTCATGAGGTTCTCAACAAATGGTGTAGTTGAAAGGAAGAATAGAACTCTGGTCGAGATGGCTAGGACAATGTTAGATGAATTTTCTACTCCTAGAAAATTTTGGACTGAAGCTATATCTACTGCTTGTTATGTTTTAAACCGTGTTTTCTTGAGATCTAAATTCGGTAAAACTTCATATGAGCTGCGGTTTGGACATAGGCCTAGTGTATCTCACTTTAGAGTTTTTTGCTGCAAGTGCTTTGTGCTAAAATCTGGAAATTTGGATAAGCTCGAGTCCAGATCAACAGATGGTATTTTTCTTGGATATCCTGCTCATACTCGTGGCTATCGAGTGCTTGTTTTGGACACTAACAAAATTGTTGAAACCTATGAGGTTACTTTTGATGAGACTAGTCCTGGAACTAGATCAAGTGATGCAGGTACATGTACACATATTCAGGGGGAGGTCGAGAGTATTTTCGTGGATGATGATGAGGTCGATGAGGATGAGATTTTAATTCTGATGATACAATCAACTATAGATCCCTTAACACCTTCGATCACTTCAGCTACAGTTGGACATCCTCAAGCTACTACATCATCTATGTGTATTGAAGGAGAAGAGATTGCTTCTCGAGTGACAGCTCCTTTGCATATTTAACGGAGTCATCCACCTGATTAGATGATTGGAGATTTGCATGAGTGAGTCACATGGTTCATGTTTATTGATTCTAATTCTCATGCTCATTCAGCTTTTGTTGCTTCTTTTGAGCGCAAAGATTTTTTAAATGCATTAACTGACAAATCTTGGATCAATGCCATGCATGAGGAACTTGAAAATTTTGAACGCAACAAAGTATGGAAGCTTGTCACATCTTCTCTGGGTCATACACTTATTGGTACTAAATGGGTTTTCAAAATAAACAAAGTGAGGATGGTGTTGTTGTTAGAAACAAAGCTAGACTTGTATTTCAGGGTTTTACATAGGTAGAAAGGCTAGATTTTGAGAAAACTTTTGCTCTAGTTGCTAGACTAAAAGCCACTAGAATTATTTTAGCTTTTGCTGCATCTAAAGGCTTTAGATTATATCAAATGGATGTCAAAAGTTTTTTTTGAATGGCTACATAAATGAAGTGATTTATGTCAAGCAACCACCTGGTTTTGAAAATCCTAAATATCCAGATTATGTATACAAGTTATCTAAAGCTTTGTATGGTATAAAACAAGCCCCTAGAATGTGATATGATAGGCTTAAAACCTTTTTGCTTGAAAAGAGTTTTGAAATGGGAAAAGTGGACAAGACATTGTTTGTGCTCAAGTATGGTAATGATCAACTATTTGTTCAGATTTATGTAGATGATATCATTATTGGTTGTTCTTCTCATACTTTGGTGTCCCAGTTTTCAGAAACGATGAGCAAAGAATTTGAGATGAGTATGATGGGTGAACTAACGTACTTTTTGGGACTTCAAGGCAAACAAACCAAAGTAAGTATACACGAGACCTGCTATGAAATTTGGAGATGGAAAATAGCAAGGTGATCATGACACCTATTGGAACAACAATGACACTTGATCCTGATGAAGATGGTGAGCCAGTTGATCAAAAAGAATATAGAAGTATGATTGCATAAATTTTGTATCTCACCGCTTCAAGGCCAGACATACAATTTGTTGTATGCTTGTGTGCACAATTTCAAGCTTCTCCAGATGCTTCACATAGACAAGTTGTCAAATAGATTTTAAGGTATCTTCATGAAACTTAAGATTTTGGTATTTGGCTTTCTGCTTCTTCATCTATTAGCTTAAGAGCTTTTTCTGATGCTGATTTTAGAGGTTGTAGAATTGATAGAAAAATTACATCTGGTACATGTCATTTCTTGGGTAATTCTCTTATTGCATGGTCATCTAGGAAACAGTCCTTTGTTGCACAATCTACTGCTGAATCTGAATATATAGCTGCTGCTAGTTGTTGATCATAAATTCTTTGGATAGTTGCGACACTTAAAGATTATGGGGTTAATTTAGAGAGTGTTCCACTTTTCTGTGATAACACTAGTGCTATAAGTATTGCTAAAAATCCTATACAACATTCTCGAACTAAACATATTGACATCAGATTTCATTTTCTTAGAGACAATGTTGAAAAAGGAAACATTGAACTTTTTTGTGTGAATACTAAACACCAATTGGCAGACATTTTCACAAAACCTTTGGATTCTTCTCGGTTTACTTTTCTTCAGGGAGAACTTGGTGTTATTCATCCTATGGGATTGTTTTGAGGGGGAGTTCTTATATCTTTGGAATTTGTCAAAGTTTATAAAAATAAGAAAACAATGAAATATGATGAACATCATATCTGATACATATATGACTTTTGAAGCTAGTGCTTATGCTACATAGGAGTTTTTGCACTTTCATATCTACATGTGTAACTGTGTAGTTTTTGTCATGACTTTTCAAATGACAACTTGAATTAAGTTTTGTCATCGTTAAACTCTCTTGATTACTTTAATCTTTGATAAAAAAAAATGCTATATGTGAAAAAATCAAAGAAATGAAAAGGTGCTGAATAATAGTGGATAGACAAAGATCAAGGAAGTATGCACTATCACACTTCTTTTTTCGAGACTGCTTATCATTGCACTTTGATATGAACTTGGAAGAAGTCTTGTATGACCAAAACCATTTTCTTAAGCTTCAGATTGTCTTTTTGACATAGGCTTGGTATGGTTGGATATAATAAGGCTGATGGTGCATATAATTCCTTGCAAAAGAATATGAGAAGTTTTTGACATCAAAATTGGCATCTTGATATATGTCTTTTTAAATCAAAACAATGACATACTTTTGATATTCATGTTTTTGATAGCATATAAGTGGAGGATTAGAGTGATTGAGATTGGGAGACCATGCCTTACAAATAAATCATTAATTATACTTGATAAGTTGTGCTCACACTATATTTTTACATGTGTAGACGGGTTGGTGCAAGTATTCTTGATAGTGTGGCTTTGTCGAGTATTTGTTATATATGTGGATGAATTCTGATGCTCATTAAAATGATTGAAATAATAAGATTTGATTCTCTCTTTTGAATTTTTGATGAAATCATTGCTAAAGGGGAGAGAAAGTTGCTCATTTTAATTTTTTCCTTCAAGTGGGGGGGGGGGGAGAAATTTTTTTTCTTCAAAGGATTTTTTTTATCTTTTGATTTCACTTTGCGTTTGATTTTAAAATCAAATCATGTCTGTTAAAAGGTTGCCAATGTTTTCATCAAGGGGGAGATTGTGAGATCATGTGATGAAAAATTGGTTTGATTGATGAAATTGGCAGAACAAAGTGATTTAGCATAATGAAATTTGGTTGATGTTCATAGTTGGTCTTATGTTAGCGTGTTGGTTTTTCTTAGAGTTTGCGTGGTGTTTGCGTGAACTGATCTTAAGTCAGTCGGGAAGGACTTGTGCTTGTAGTCGATTGTTATTTGATTCATGTGCAAGTGTTGCTCAATAGCGAACATGGTCGATGATGGATCAATGAACTAAGTTCAGGGAGGAACTGAGGTTCGGTGACTAGGTTCAGGAGGAACTGAGGTCGTGGTGATCGAGGATGTCATGCAGGAAGTTTGAGCTGAGAAAACAATGCAGATGAAGACAAGGGTTCGTGATGGACGCAGGAGGCGATCTGATTGTGAGAGGACATGAAGACTAATTCATGTTCAAGTCAGAGCAGGCACGAGGGAGTCATGTGATGGCTAGACTTGAGATAAGAGTTAGTGTCAAAGACAGACTCTGAGTTGGTTACCTATATGCATGTGTGCATGGGAGATGTGAATGCATGATTACGTAAGAGTAGTTGGCTAATTAGCTTAATTAGCGGAAGTTGTTTGTCCTCTTATGATTAGAGAAGTATAGAAACCAGATTGAATATGACAGGGAGTTGTAGTTTGATTCGGTCACATTTGTGCGTGTGGCTACCCTATAAATAGAGAGGTCTGTTGTATTGGGTAGAGTACAACAGAGCGCAGAACAGGGTAGCACAACACAGCAGAGAGATAGAGAAACTTGAGAGATAGTTGTTTTGAGATTTCATGGAAATCTTTGTTGGATGCTTTGGAAATCTTCTAAACTCATCTATGCAATGAAAATCAAGTTTCGTAAGTTGATGAGTTGCTGATTCAGAATTTTCTCTATGTTCTATATTCTGAATGTTTCATTTTGGTTTTCACTTAATTTCAAGTGTCTATGAAGTTTCATCTTGGTTTAATCCATCCAAAACCTTGCTAGAATATCTAGTATTTCATCTGAGAAAATTTCGAGTGAATTTGGTTTGTTCTCAAGTAGCTTTTTGTCAACTTGACTAAGTTTTAATCTACTCGATACTAGTTGACATAGTCTGCTTTAACCAGAAATAACTTTTGATCCACATATCTGATTTACTCCATATTTGTTGGGTTAGTTTTGTATTTCAATCTAGTTCTTCTGACCAAATTTGAGAGCAATCCGACTAGCAGATCATTTTGTACATCATTTTTACTAGAGTGTGTACAATCTGTTTCGAGTGGAATACCGAGTTTAAATCGAGTTTTGATTTGGGTGAGTGAATCTTTGAATTTGGTTTCCACAATCATTCACCCGCCCCCTTTGATTGGGTATTTTGCGCATATTCGATCCTACACTAATTGATACGTATATGAGTCTTTTGGGTAGAATTGCTTAGCCTTGCTGCCAGGATGTCGGGAGGAGTTTAAACTTGACTAATGAACATATGCAACCATGATAATGAACATGAGATAGCAACATGGGACATTAAGCCTTGAGCAAATAGGTGATTGTGGAGGTGATGGTAGATATGCTGTTGGTTAGTATTTGCTCAAGTAACCTAACTAAGGACCGGTTCGTGGAGCGACAACCCAAGAAGTGACGTACCAACCACGAGGATGATATAGGTCTTGGCATAATAGTTAGAGTTCTATCCAGTGTGTGTCAAGTCTGTACAAAAGAGGGCTTCTGGGTTACAAACATTGCGGCCTTTCCGTAATCCAAGGCGGTGAAACCTAGTGGGCAGATGCATACTGGAGTGGGCTCTGGTTAGTGGTAATATCATACAGTGATCTCCGGGCGACACACCACTGGCGTGTGTTAAATGTCTTGCAAACACGGCAACAAGAAATTCACTGACTCATGGGGAAAGCTGGACAACCTCTGCAAAGTGTAAAATCTAATATATCAGTCATACTAATGGTCATGAGAGACTTGGATCCTCACATGATTAGTTGGTTTGGGTTATGGTTTTGATATGCTAGTGAAATGGTTATGGTTTGGTTGTGGTACAGGGAGTACTAGATGGTATGGTTTGCAAGGTGGGGAGTCTTGTATATTAGTTGTTGGGTCATTTGGATTACTTCTACTTAATAATTGCTTAATGTTTTAAAGTTCAATTGTTTTCTTTACTTGTATTTACGCAAATATAACTTGTGTTAGCCTATCATTGACATAAGCCTGCATATCATTATTCTCTTGTATACATGTTGAGCGTGTTATGTGCTCACACTTGCTATTTTCCCTATGCTTTGGGACATGTGTGGTGTTGCTCAGTGAGTGAAGTTGTTGAATATTTTCAATATGAGGTTGTAAAGTTCTAGGCATGTGTCTCCTAGTCGGTTGCCTGTGGTGTGGTTGGGCACCAGTGCTTCTGTTCCATTACAGATATCTTCATAGAAGATAATATATATCAATTGTTGTAAGAGTTAACATTTATTTAATAAAAGTATTACTTTTTTTACTTCACCTGTGACGTCCTTATGTGTGTTGAACATCCTGGGCACACATAAGTAGCATCTAGTTTTGGCCGTTAAAACAGGGTGTGACATTAATCCATCCAAGAAAATATGAACAGCAAGGAACGGGTTCACCTATTGGTTTAATTATCGCGCATGTGCTCTTGTAATTGACCCTTGTATGATTTGAGGATTATTAGCAGTATTTCTCATACCCGAAGGGGCCATGTCCTCATCAATAATGCTCTTGAGCGCTTTCTTGTCTGGTACACATATACGCTTGCCAAACCATACTATGCCTTTCTCATCTTACGAGAACTTTGGGGCCTTGCCTACTTTGATATTCTACTTGATCTCATTGATATTTTAATCTTCTGCTTGACCTTTTCTAATATTCTCGTCCAAAGTAGGCTCCACTTCCACGGACACTGCCTCCATATCCCTGAAAAATCTTAGATTAAGTCACTGGAATTCTTCGCATAGGGTTGCTTGAGCTTCTTATAATGTAGTCATGTTGCAATAGGCTTTTTGACTTAACACATCTGCATCTACATTAGCCTTTTCAGGGTGATAATGGATTCCCATATTATATAATCCTTGATTAGTTCTAAATATCTACATTGTCTCAAGTTGAAGTCCATTTGCGTGAATATATACATCAAGCTTTTATGATCTGTATATATCTCACATCTTTTACCGATGAAGTAATGTCTCCATATCATTAAAGCATGGATTGTGGCTTCTAACTCTAGGTCATGGGTTAGATAATTCTTTTCATGGGTCCTTAACTCTCTCGATGCATAAGCTACGACTTGTCCTTCCTGCATCAAAACACATCCAAAACCTTATCGAGATGTGTCACATTATATGTTTAAATTCTTCTGGATATCAGGTAACACTAGCACAAGGGTTGTGGTCAGCTTCTTCTTAAGCTCATTAAAACTTGCTTCCCAAGCAGTTGTACATACATACTTCTTTTATTTCTTGAGTAACTCTGTGAGTGGCTGGGTTATCTTTAAAAATCCTTCTATGAAGCAACGATAGTATCTAGCTATACCGAGTAAACTTCGTACTTCTATAACACTGGTAGGTAATTTCCAATTTAGCACATCTTTCACCTTACTTGGGTCCACTACAACTCCTCCAGCATATAGGATATGTCTAAGAAACATTACTTCTATTAGCCAAAACTTACACTTGCTGAACTTAGCATACAACTAATGTTCTCTAAGCTTTTCTAAGACTTCTCTTAAATGGTCCTCATGTTCTTCTTCATTCCTAGAGTAAACTAGTATTTCATCGATAATTTCCAATTTAGCACATCTTTCACCTTACTTGGGTCCACTACAACTCCTCCAGCATATAGGATATGTCTAAGAAACATCACTTCTGTTAGCCAAAACTTACACTTGCTGAACTTAGCATACAGCTAATGTTCTCTAAGCTTTTCTAAGACTTCTCTTAAATGATCCTCATGTTCTTCTTCATTCCTAGAGTAAACTAGTATTTCATCGATAAACACTACATCAAACTTATCCAAATACTCCATGACAACTTTATTCATGAGGTACATGAAGTAAGCTCGGGCATTAGTCAAACCGAATGACATGACTATAAACTCATATAGTCCATATCGGGTAACAAAAGTTGTCTTAGGTACATCCAATTCTTGAATCTTTAACCGATGATATTCTGACCTTAAGTCTATCTTCGAGAAAACATGGGCTCTGGTAAATTGGTTAAACAGATCTTCAATTCGAGGTAAGGGATACTTATTCTTTATGGTGATGTCATTAAGTGCTATGTAGTCTATGCACATCCGTTGGCTTTGATCTTTCTTCTGCACAAAAAGCACGGGTGCTCCCAAAGGTGAGGAAGTAGGGAGAACATAACCCTTCTCTAGTAGCTCTTGAATCGTCTTCTTTAGTTCGGTTAGGTAATTAGGCGTCATATAGGGCCTCTTAGCTATAGGTGAAGTTCCAAGCACAAGATCAATAACAAACTTGATGTCTCGGTTCGATGGCATACCTAGCAATTCACCAGTGAAAACATCTAGGACCTCGCAAACTATACAGATCTAGTCCACTGTCAATCCTTCTGTGTGATTCAAATTGCGTTCTTCAGTTGACGGTGTATCATCCACAAACTGTACATTAACTCATTCTACGTTAACCAAGGTGACTACCTTTCTGGTACACTCTATTACTCCTTTGAACTTTGCTAGCCAACCCATTCAAAGGATCACATCCATCACATCTGACTCTAGGACAATGAGGTTGGCTGACAACTCTATCCCCGTTAATATAAGGTTTACTATATGGTAGATGAGACTATCTTTCATTTATACACTAGGTCAGCTAATTAACATCTTTTGTTTCAAGGTTGTTGTCGACGATTGGTGAACTGCTGATCTTACGAATTTGTAGAAGAAGTAGTGGATGCTTCAAGTAGACAAATCACATAGCACACAAAGGGGTTTTTATACAAGTTTAGGCCTCCCTTAGGAGAATAGCCCTATGTCATGATTGTCTTGTATTGATCTCTGAGACTGTTAAAAGGGGAGTGTCGCTAGCCTAGATGGATCTAAAACCTAGTCAGGCGGCTCCCTTGCGTGTAGTCAGGGGAGATGCTAATATAGATCTAGCTGCGAAAGGCTTGGTGGATGGAGAGCTTCTGCAGGCTTCAATGGCATATGATGGCTTTTATGTCTTCTAATAACTTGGATGGGCCTCTCGTGTCTTCTTCCTCCGCAGGCTCCCCTGGCTCTGTATATATATGAGCGCTATCGTGTAGTATCTAGACTCCTTTTCGTGTAGGATTCTACCATTCTTCAACTTAGAGATAGATTTCTTATTTAAGGGATATAATGGAACATACGGGTAGTTTCCAAATGTACAGGGACTTCTTTGCCAGATAAAGTCATATGCTCTAGGAATCCAGAAAACCCTAGGGGATTCATATACAGATAGGATATTTATAAATGGTAGTTCTATACTACTCATCATCAAGGCCCCAATCAGTACAGGAAACGAGGCTATGATAGATCAAGAAACTTAGCCTAGCTGAGGAAAATGTCTCAACATGCTATCTCCCTGTGTGAGAACTTGGGTCTTTAGGTAGGATGCACATCTACTTGGGTATCTAGATGTTCATGAATCATCTAGTCAGGATTTTAGGCCTTCTCCAGGTAGCTCCATGAGCCTTCGGGTAAAGACCTTTTTCGAGTAGGAAATCCAAGTCAACGGATAAGCATCATCCCAATTTGTCAATACTCTGAGAAGGTTGGGGAAATTGTGACTCTCCATACAGCGGGAGGTTTGAAATTTGAACCATCACGGTGGAGATTCCGCGTGGTGATGGAAAAACCTTTCTTCCCTTTCGCACAAAAGATCACGATGACAATTGGAAGCTGAGAGCATTTGTTAGTGTAGTGCACCGGCTCTCCTGGGATTTTGTACCAACAACCTGCATGAGCCGGAAGAGATCCTGAACATAAAATATGATGGGACCTTAGCACATAAGATCATAGCTCTGAGTAGAACTCGAAACCAGCGCGGTAGCTAGTCCAAGAATCACCGAGCCCACTTAGGATTTCTTCTGTATCGTGTGATTGGGAACATAAACTTATTCTTTCATTCACAAAAATTCATCGTGTAGACCCCATGGGAGGACCATCCGGTGCGTTCTGGGTGCGTTTCGATCAGTTCATAACTTTGTGAAATCCACCCATTCGGGACCCATTTTTGGTGTCGTTTCGGACCAAATTAAAACCAGAGTGAAATCAACAGGAACAAGCTTCACCATGACCTACGACACCTAGGAGGACCATCCGGTGCGTTCTGGCCACGTTTCACTCCATACATAGTTGTCATGAAATCACCCCGTTTGGTACCCATTTTCACGGCCATTTCGGAACAAATTATTACCAGAGCAAAATCAACACGAACAACCTCCAACATGACCTACAGCACCTAGGAGGACCATCTGGTATGTTCTAGTCATGTTTTGTTTTGATCATAACTTTCATGAAATCCACCCGTTCGGACCTGTTTTCAGGCAAATTAACACTGGAGTAAAATCAACTGGAACAAACTCCAACATGACCTACGACAGCTGGTAGGAACTTCCAGTTCAATCTGGGCACATTTTACTCTGGTCATAACTTTCATGAAATTCACCTGTTTGGGACCTGCTTTCAGGGCCGTTTCAGACCAAATTATCACCGGAGCAAAATTAACAGAACAAGCTCCAACAATTGGTGCGTTCTATGAACATTTTGATTAGGTCATAATTTTCAAGAAATCCACCCATTCGGAACACGTTTTTGGTGTCGTTTCGGACCAAATTAACATCAAAACAAAATCAACTCGAATAAGCTCCACCATGCACCATGACCTATGAAACCTGGGATGACCATCCGGTGCTTTCTGATCGCGTTTCACTCCAGACATAACTATCATGAAATCCACCCGTTCAGGACCCATTTTCGCGGCCATTTTGGACCAAACTATTACCATAGCAAAATCAACCTGAACAACCTCCAACATGACCTACGGAACCTTGGACATACCATCCGGTATGTTCTAGTCATGTTTCGTTCCGATCCTAGCTTTCATGAAATTCACCTTTTCGGGACCCATTTTTAGGCTCATTTCAGAACAAATTAACACTAGAGCAAAATCAACCAGAACAACCTCCAACATGACCTACGACACCGGGTAGGAACATCCAGTGAAATCTGGGCATGTTTTACTCTGGTTATAACTTTCGTGAAATTCACCTGTTCGGGACCTGTTTTTGGGGCCGTTTAGGACCAAATTATCACTGGAGTGAAATTAACTAGAACAAGCTCCAACATGACTTACGACACCTTGGTAGACTATTCAGTCCATTCTACGCGCATTTCGATTAGCTCATAACTTTCGTGAAATCCACCTGTTCGGGACCTGTTTTTGAGATCATTTTGGACCAAATTAACACCAGAGTGAAATCAACTAGAATAAGCTCCACCATGAACTATGAAACCTGGGAGGACCATCCGATGCATTCTGATTGCATTTCACCCTGGTCATAACTATCATGAAATCCACATGTTCAGGAACCATTTTTGGGAGGAGATGCTAATATAGAACTAACTGTGAAAGGCTTTTTGGATGGAGAGCTTCCGCAAGTTTCAATGGCATGTTATGGCTTGTATGTCTTCTAATGACTTGGATGGGCCTATCGTGTCTTCTTCCTCTGTAAGGTCCCCTGGCTCTGTATATATATGGGGGTTGTCATGTAACATCTAGACTCATTTCCGAGTAGGATTCTGTCATCCTTAAACTTAGGGATAGACTTCCTTGTTTAAGAGATATTCTGGAGCATGCGGGCAGTTTCCACACGTTCAGGGACTCCTTTCCCATATACAATCATATGCTCTGAGAATCCAGAAAAACCCTAGGTGATCCATATACAGATAGGATATTTGTATATAGTAGTTCTATACTACTCATCATTGTTGTTACTGGTAGGCTATACATAGCCACATACTTGGATGTAATAAACAAATGCAAATCTCCATAATCGAACAAAACATGTGAAAGGGCTAAGTTGACGAAGAATGCACCAAATACAATGTTGGGTACATCCTGAGCTTCTTCTACGATGATGTGGTGCACGCGTCCCTTCACATGGTTCCGCTAAGCTATATTGGGTGGAGCAAGTGTTTGATACTAAGTGTGGTTCTAAGTTAGAGCATGAGTCTTCACTAGTATGTTAAAATTGAATGGCACTATTATCTGATTCTGCATCCTCTAAGGATATTTAATGTCAAAGTGTCCAATCTCCTAACGGTTGAAACATGGGCATCCAGTTGTAGCTTGATGGTTAAGGCTCTTAGCTGGGGCTGGTGTGTTGTTGTTGGAATGAGGCTGCTAATATGGAGGACAATGTGCTACTGCTTGAGGCCATAACTGATTGGATGACTGTTGTTGCTATCCTTGTTGCGGTATGGTGTGTCGGCCAGAGTTGCTTCCTGAGTGCTGTCCTTGTGAAGCCATCCTTCCCTTGTGGTCTTCACCAATCATACAACGTTTATCTTCCAACACTAGTGCCTTGTTTACCAAGTGTTGAAAGTCTGTGTAGTCATGAGTGCTTAACTAAGCTTGAATACCATAGACTAGCCCATCAAAGAATCATTCGTGCTTCTTCTCATCAATCTCAATGTCCTCTAGTGCATAACTTGAGAGCTGGGTGAACTTGTTCACATACTCATTCACAGACAAAGAGCTCTGCTTCAAGTTGCGAAACTCATTCTTCATCATAGTGATAGGCTATGTTGGTACATGGTGGAGGCAAAAACCTCCCTTGAATTCCACCCAAGTGACTGACTTATGGTCCTCATGAGTGTTGCAAAATGCATCCCACCATTCAGCAACAAGACCGGTGAGTTGATGAGTAGCATACAAAACCTTCTCACGATTATTACATTAGGTGATCAACAACTTCTTCTCAATTGTCATCAGCTAATCATCTGCAGCAAGTGGGCTTAGTGGTGTAAGAGAATGTGGGTGGCTTGGTCTTCATAAACTCTCCCAACTTGGACATATTGGTCATTTCTTTGGCCATCTCTTGTAGAACCTGGGTTTGCATAGCCATGAGTTAATCCATAGTCATTAGGGGTGGTGGTGGAGGTGGGGATGTTGCACGGTTGTCACTACTTCCGAGGTTGTTCCTGGTGTTGACCATCTAATAGGAGTGGGACATAGATAAGAGGAAAGCACAAGATTATAAAAGAAAGTCTATGTTATAGAGACTAATTTTTACTTTAAAAACTCTTATTATATTAATTACTTAATACCCTCAAACCCTACTTATAAGATGTGATGTAGATAGGGTGACTAAGGTCGATCCTACAACGCACTTCTAACACACACAATCAATAGGATCCATAAGAACCAAAAACTCCAAAACGACCTAGGCGGCACTACTGATCAATCTCTACTAGCCTAGTAGGGGTTTCCCTATCTTGTACATAGGGTGGGGTTGTAAGTTCTCCATCTGAATCACTATCTGGATATTCTAATCTTGAACTTGTGAGAGGCTTAGCACAAGATCTCTTGCTTGGAGGTGAGACTGCTATAGCATCATGTAGGAGATGACGATGTCCCACATTCTCTTCTTCAGCATCTTCCAAACAGTGACGAATGGCCTTCAACTCTTGCATAGTTCTCTCAAAGAGTCGATCCAGGGCGACAGTGAATTGGACTTGTATCTAGAGCATAATGCTTTCTTCATTGCAGTTGCATTGATTTCCAGTATCCAGGTTGGTGGCACTATAGGCAGGGATGTAGCAGTACAGTGAGTCCTTGATTGTTGCTCCATAGTTCATGCACACATGATAGAGGATTTGGCATGCAGCGTCTCGTATGCCTTCTTCAAAACAAGACCTTGTCTACGTGGGGTAGGTGTGCGCAACTCTGAATTCTCCATTGTGTGCACGGCGTCCATAGATGAAGACAACGATAGTCCACTCTGTACAATTGGCTTGCCTTGATCCCTAATACAATGGTTTCTTCTGGTGTCCCATGTCAGCAATCACGAACCAAAGAATCCTTGGTATGATCCACTGGCGCAATCCGTTGGAGTGGCAAACTTTGTTGACATCTGATTCCAGCTGTATGTTTCAGCATAGGGTGGGATAAGTAAACTATTAAGAAAAGAGAAAGTTGAGAGGTCTTTGAGCATGGCTTTTATTTTC
Source organism: Phragmites australis (assembly GCF_958298935.1). Classification (NCBI taxonomy): domain Eukaryota; kingdom Viridiplantae; phylum Streptophyta; class Magnoliopsida; order Poales; family Poaceae; genus Phragmites; species Phragmites australis. Next base: position 13,783,070 of record NC_084941.1, on the reverse strand, counting down.
AAGATTTCCTCTTTTTAGGGCTAACCATGATATCTAAGGTTGCGTTCTAGGTCAATATGGCTTTGATACCACCTCTATCGAGACCAGTTTAAGGAACAAACTAATCTCACATATGTGTTGAAACCAGGAATCAATCCTAAGACATAGTGACTTCATTGATGATAATAATTGCAATATCAATACATTAGTCGAATAAATTGTCTTTGAAAAGTGATCTTCGAGGGCCAAGATCCAAATAAAACTCTATAATGCAGCTACATATCCCCTAATCCTTCATGACATCAGGCACAATCGATGTAGAATGTATCTTAGAACGATCCATCCTTAGCAAACTCTTCAATACCTTCTTCAACTAAGTGTTTGGTGATAGTAAGAGGAAGCACATGTCGTACTCAACAAGTTGTGAGGAAATATTATGCATATGAAGTCTTGACAACGATGTAACAATATAGCTCTTTTGCATAAAACATCATTTAAGTGAAAACATTTGAAAAGCAGTAAATAATTCAATAATAGCTGTTGCAGTAAATAAACAACCACCTCAAAATTCTAATCATCTTGACTTAACCAACCATTTATATACCTCAACCAAGGTTTCAATCACCAAGATTGAACAACATCTCAATCATATATAGTTCCCACCACCATGATTGGCCAACCAACTAAACCATCAAGTTCTAATCATGTGAGGTTTTTCTTGCCACTATTGACCATGAGTGCGACTGATTAACCAGATTTACACTTTGCAGAGGTCATACACTTTACCTACAAGGCATGATCAAACTCTCTTGCGGATACCTATCAGTATCTTACACACTTCCTAGGTACGCGCTGAGTTGACCATTTCAAAGCCTCTACAATACCTCTCAACACGTGCATACCTGTTAAGATTTTACTGCCACCTAAATACACCTCAACAACGGAAGCCCCCTGTTTCTCCAATGAAACACCCTAGAAGTACACCCTTCCATTCCATACAATCGGATAGTCTATAAAATGCTGAGAGTATACAAATTAATTTGCTAGGCACATCCCATACCGAACTTGCGGTTGCACTATTTACAAAATAAGGTCGTTCCACAAACCGGTCCTTAGATTTGAGCAAAACTACTACAACCCAACCATACAACTTGTACCGGTCTCATAAAACCACATGCTCATCAAACCATATTGCTACAAAAATTATATCATCATCTTTTATTATTGTTGCATACCCATTATCATATTCATTGAGCCATTATCATGATCACCATCCCAAAGCAATGCTAAGCATCGTCTACCCTTCCATAGCCCAAAACCAAACCATAGCTATAAGGATGATAAGAGAAAACAAGAGTAAAGCTTAACTCTTGGGATTCATAACAAATTATTAGCATGCGTGTTTATAAAATAAAATATTTTTAAAATAGGATAAATATGTTCAAGAACATAACTTGTCTTCACTATACTCAGTTGAGTATTTAACGAAATCTTGTTCTCGAAGTCCTTCTAGCTCTTCTAGCACATTAGCATCTACTTGCAACATACACGAAAAGGCAACACATAAACGCTAAGATCTAAAAAGAATCAATCATCACACAACAAGCATCATGAAGCTTTTTCGTACAATCAACAAGCATCATCACGCTTTTTTGGACAATCTAGCCAAAGAATGGATAAAGTCGGAACTATGGTTAACAAGTTATGGCTTCTAGAAGATTAAAACAGAAAAAAAGATTATCTACATATGAAAATATATTGCTAAAAAAAATTTAGAATTTATTTGAATTATAAAATTTTGTAAAAGCATATTTATTGTATTTATTCCACTAAAACATTATTAGACATCATTAAAGCTATTTTCAGATTTATCCAAATTTTTAGAATTATTTTTACTCTAGGAACATATTTATTGGATTTATTCCACTAAAGAAAACATTAATAATTAATTTACTAGATTACAGAATTACTTTCCTACTGGAAATGTAATAACGACATCATACTGACATCAGCAACAAAAATTTAACGTTTAAATTTAATATTCGCTGATTGGGTATTAACACGTGTGCAATTCTTGCTGATGTGGCACGGCCACATGGGATATCATGCGGTAGTGTCGTGCTGACATGGGTAAAGGGCAGACTCGGTGGTTCATTCAGCTAGGGCTCTCGATCTCTTATCCGACGGCCACTGCGTAATGCTCCGAAGGGGTAAGTAACGTTCTAGTCACAGCCGTCTATGCAGGATCGAATGGATCAGCTTTTACCTGCACTGTCTCCGGCACCAATCGACGACGGCGAGCTCGGTCAATGGCAGCGCACGGCTGGAGGATCACCGGAAACACGCCCGCTGCTCAGTCTGCTCCGACGAGCGGCTGAAAATAGACAACAGACTACGGAGAGCTTGTCTGCGCGAAAGATTGACGACGAAATGGTTCAGTGAATGTCGGCGATGTGCGATGGCGGCGTGGATCTTCGGAGCTCGATGGAAGAAGTGTTTCGGTGTTGCTTTCGCGTCAGGAAGTTGGGGCAAATATTTGGGGTGCTCTGGGGAAGACCCTAAGGTAACTATTTATGGTCGGGAGAGGGTAGGGGAGCGGATTGGGTTCGATTAGGGTTCAAAGGAAAACCGACAGCTTCACGATTCCTATCCGACTCGATTGTCCTCATTTGAATTCCTTTTTGTCTATAGATAGATCAAACAGTCTGGCACGTACATCCTGTGAACTTCTTTGGCCAAGCTTCTAGAAGAACTTCGCAAACTCGTCCGGTTATGAGTACGGCCGACAGATACATCCGAGCTCGGATTCCTCATTCAAACCGAGGACTCCTCGAGATGGACCTTGGATTCTGTTGCGGATTCGTCGGTGATATCCTCTAGAAGTTCCTGGACACGTAAGCGCGGAGGACTGGACGGCGCTGTGTGCTGTCGGCATGATTTCAGACGGAGAACAGGGGCGACGCGGGGAAGACGACGACACTGTGGTGGAGATGGGCTGCGGTGCGGCACACGACCGGACCGGGAGTGCACGGTAGCTGGGCCAGAAACATGATCTCCGCCCAGATGGAGTTCCGGCGTGCACACGACCGGGGAGAATGAGCGGCAGAGGGGGAACGGGCCGTCGGGCTGAAATAGAACAGGCTGGAGGGGAAAAGAGAGGGCCTGCTGGGATAGAGTGAGGGAAGTTGGCCCGAGTTCCCGTTTTTTTCTTTCTATAACCCTTTCTGTTTCCTTTCTACTCTATTCCTTGTATTCACTTGTATGCATACATAGATACATATATCTATATACAGTACATACTCTTATACATGTATATCTTAGGTCATATAAATATTCAACCAATCAATCAAACAATTGATTATATATATGTGTGTGTGTGTGTGGGCCAACTCACTATACTCTTACCACTTATTGATCTTATGCGATACAAGTTCATATGAGAATTATGGGGGAATAAAGTTGCATTACCTCATCTTCCCATCATTATGAGTTACTTGCAACATTCTCTAGATGGTTCTTGTAACAACATGTGTTTTAGAATTTAGAGAATAGCCAAAATTCACTTTTTAATTTTTATAAATTAATGTCAAACTAAAACCCATGTATGTATATGTGTATGTATGTAAATGCATGTACATATATATATATATATATGTGTGTGTGTGTAGGTATATATTTACGTGTGTAGAGACAAAAAAATATATAGGGAGGTAAAAGTACCTGTATGAAATTAGCCATAACTGGAGAACAAAACATAAATCACAGGAATATCAATGCAACGGACCCAGATCAATAAATCATTCGATAAGAACCTCCAAAAAATATAATAGAGTAATGTCATATATGAATTTCATATATAATCTAAACTAAATATCATTGTTAATCGATGGTCATTTGAACATACAAGTTAACATGTACAAGTACAATATATGAATCTCACAAAAAAATAAATCAGAGAAGCATGTCAAATATGTTAATTTTTAACAATCTGAACCAACTAGCATATGTGATCTTCGGTCCAATAAGCAATTCAAACAAAAATCACCTCTTGAATATGTGACCTTCATATCTAATCAGTTACATGACAAGGCAGAAAAAAGATAGTCAACGCTAGAACAAACCTTTGCATATTGAAAAACTATGAAACTCATTTTAACCTATTAAAAACACTCTTGATGTTATTTAACTAAATTCTTTCATGCCATTGATGTGTTCTTCTCTGTGTCTAGGGACATCATAGATTGATCTTCGGTCCATCTACAATAAGTATAACAAAAAATAAGGTTATTTAACTAAATTAATTAACCAAAAAATGTAAAATCTTTAGGTCAGTTAAACCGGATACCAATCTCAGTTAAACTGAGCTCACCCAAATTAATTTAAATTAATCAAATATTGCTACATTCAGTTAAAAGTGTACATAAATAAATTTCATCTAAATAAAGCACCTAAATTCATCTTCAAAATATAGATAACTATGTACAAAAATTCCCCATGTAAACACCAGCCATGAACTCAAAATTTAAATATAAAACTTAAATTAGAGCAAGATTCGGATATAAACATTCTCCATGCATCTATCAATTGGATCTAAACAATCTTCATGTAAAAAATTTGATCTACATCACTATAACAGAAACTGCCATCAATGCCGGTTCAAAATCACCACCAGTGATGGTTTGTGAATTGGCACTACGCAATCGGTAGTAATAGTCAAGGATTATCACTATTGGTTGTTGAACCAATAGTGGCACCCCTTATCATTTACGATTGATGTCTCAAACTGATAGTGCTACTGGTGCTATCACTGCCGACTCGTGTCTCAAATTGGCGGTGATACCCCCTATCACTATTGGTTCGTGTCTTAAACTGGCAGTTGATTACGACATTTTCTGATATAGGATAGTTTCCAGTAGAGCGTGATACTGGTGTTATCGCTGTCAGTATGTGGCTGAAACCGATAGTGATAATGGTGTTATCATTGCTGATGAAGTCATGAACATGTAGTGATAATAGCACAATCTGATTGTTCGAGCTCTGAATCGACAGTGATAATTCCACATACTAAAAAGGAATATATGCATTTCTAGCTCGTCTCAGGTATTGCTAGCCACGTCCTCTAAAACAAAACAGCATGTATGGTTCATGTAACACCCTATTTTTCCAAGTTTTACAATAATAAAAATTTGCCAAGAATTAATAAGGGAAATAAATAAATAGTAATAAAAAATAGTATTTTATGAAGCAAATTAATAAATTTGGTTATAATTGTTTGTGCATTCATGCTTCTCTGTAGTTGAAGTAGGCTCCTTTTCTTTTCTTTGAATTGGATGCAAAAGTGTTTTTAAAACTCATTTGAGTTCGGTTGAGATTCGAAATAGAAATAGAATTAGAAAGGAAATAAGGAAAAAATAATAGAAAACCCAACCCAGGCCAAAACCCATTTAAAACCCAACCTAAAACTCCATCTCTCTCCATTCCCCCCCCCCCCCTCTCTCTCTCTCTCTCTCTCTCTCTCTCTCTTCCTGACCCAAGCCGCTTTTCTTTTTCTTTCATTTTTCCTAGCATGCTTCAATTTTTCGTTTGTGCTGAGGCCCATTCACTCCTCCTCTCTCTCTCGGTTTTGGTTGAGCCTAATTGGCCTAAGTTGATCCAGCCACCCTGGCTTGGTCTAGTCCGATTCAACTCATGTTGCTAACAGGTGGGTCATGTCCTGGTCTTCTTCGACCTCCCAACAGTTTCCCCTTCCGCCATCGCCACTTCCTTTACTCTACTGAGAGATGGGATGCCATCCCCTTTGTCTCTCCACTCTCACGAGCTCACAGAAGCACCGCCCATCTCCCCTCTCCACTCCTCCCTCTACCTAGATGTGAATCGACGCCCGTTACCTCTCATTCAAGTCATGGATTAGAGCTCGGCATTATTGCCAACCGCCATCTTCGGCGTCCTCCTTTGTTCAACTCCTTCTGTAATCCTCTATAAAAATCGAACGTTGAGTTTTCCATTATCCTTTCCCACTTTGAAAACAAGCTCAGTCTCTGGCTGTATGTCCAAACACCGTCGTCTAGGTTTTCTTCTTCGTCAAAGGTGAGGAACCTCTGCCACTCTCTAGCTTCTCCGACGAACTGTCTCCGACCTCTTTGACCCTCATTTTGGCATTGCAGGACACCCAGGAGAATTTCCTATAGCTTATTCTACCTATAGCTACGATCCATCGCAAGTAGAAGGAAGCCCAACGGTGGCTCAGAATCAATGGCATGACCATACCCAATGGCAGAAGATCGCTAGAGCCAAGCCCCATTGCAAAGGGCACATAACAAAGAGAAGGCAAAAGGGTTCATACCCCAGTGCTCAAACGGACGTAGATGGCTTGCAGAAGTGTGTAAGTGCTAGCAAGACAGGTAAACATAACTTGTTGGTAAAGTTGTACAACCTCTACAGAGTGTGAAAACTAATAAATCAGTTGTACTCACAGCTATAAATGGCCTAGACCCTCACATGATTAGTGGGTGTTTTGGTTGGGTTGGCTTATCGATTTAAGTGTTGGTTGATGTTTGATTGGCTTGGGTAAAGCTAGGAGCAGATTGTGGTAGATTTGATTTATTAAGTTCAATGCCACTTAGAAAATATGTTGCCTTAAAAATATTTTGAAACTAAAATGGATCTTATGCAAATAAACCTCTGGTTAAGCCTTTCCTTGACTCCAGCCCCATGTCATACTTTCCCCCACTTGCTAACTATTGGAAATACTAACGTGTGCTGTTGAGAAGGTGAAGCCTATGAGGAATACCCTGAAGATGATGAACCATCTAGGTGTGCAAAGCTTCTAGTCAGCTTCCTCTAGAGTTGTGATGCTACGCTATGTTTACTTTTTGATGCATTGTAATTTTCATTAGACCTATGTGGTCGTTTTGTAATAAATAGCATGGTAATATAGAACAATGTGATTTGATTTTCCACTAATGAAATCATTATATGTATAAAACTTGATCCTGACATAATTATAGGTGCATCTGGTTTGGCCTTAAAATTGGGTGTGATAGTGGTGGTATTAGAGCCGTATTGACTGTAGGACACAAGCCTAGTTAGAAATGCTCGTTTCTGAGGTCTATTTTATAAAAACTATGTTTTCCAGCCTTTGTTTCCCTTTTTGTGTTCTTTTTGCCATTCTGTGTTTTTTCCAAAAAGTGATTTTACTGACTCTTCTATTTCAAATTTTTAGATGGCCCACATGAGACTCACTGCCTGTAAGAAGACTGGAGGTCGTCTACCTGCTCCCCCACCACCCTAGAGATTCGCCATCGTTAACAGGACAGGGATTCGCCACAACGCTCCTCCACCTTACAATGTCGTACCACATAAGCTTTTGTACCACTCCGACGGACTTCATGCGGGAGCCCTGCAAGCTTTGGGAGATACTATAGGGCCAAGGATGCCCCAAGCCACCCGTCTACGCAGGAGAGAAGAATCCATGCCCTGGAGGCCGCAACGAGTGGAATGTGGAGGTGTGCATTTACGGCCCCGAGCTGGACTATGGAGGACAGTGAATTGAGGGGATCCATCGTGCCATCACGTTGAGGACCAGCTTCAAGGCAAGCATCTGCGACGTAGCCCACTTGGCAATGTATCGCATCTACAAGCAGCACCAGGAGACCTTGAAGACCGCACAATACCGCTACTTCCCACGATGCAAGCATGGTAGCACCGATGTTCAGGTGACTCCAATGACCGAGGAGCCGAATGCCAACCTAGTTGAGGAGTTTGAGCTCACCGTCACCCTGAGCAAGGACCTAGATGGAGCCCTAGATGAGCTCAAGGATGTGCGTGAGCAGTTAGCTCAGGTAGAGAGGCTGATCCGTACCCAGTAGCGCCAGATCAACGGTGACCATGGCGAGTTCTCTACTTTCGAGGATGAGACTTGAACTTCCCACTCTCCACTTCACAAGAGATTGTGTCGTGATGATCTTTGAGATACACCCCATCTTCTAAGGGCACAACTAGTTCCCATGCTTAGGTTGTCACCTTGAGTTGTAATAAGCGTTAGTCGCAACTTTTGTGCTCTTTTTGTTTTTTGTGAATTGTGTGGTTATTTTCCTGAGTTGGGTCTTTTTATCTGTGTGTCGACATGTTCTGGAGTGTTCCTCTCCACAACATGTCTGTTATATTAATCTATGCTTTGGTTTTATATAGTTAGGTTCCCTATTCCTTTCACTGTCTGTCTAGTGCATTTATTTTACTTACTCTTCCTTCGACCACAATCAGATGGTGAATACCAGGAGCAGCTCTTGCAACGACGGTAACAACAACTCCAACAATAACCAGCAACTGCCAAATCCACCTCCGCCACCTCAGTTCAACATGTAACAAATAATGGCCATGCAGACGCAAATGCAGCAAGGTTTAGTTTAGACTGTAGCTAATCTGCAACAAGCTCTGCCCCCACCACCGCTAAGAAGATTAGGGGAGTTTATGAGGACCAAACCCCCAGTGTTCTCTCAGACTAATGAGCCAATGGATGCAAATGATTAGCTAAAAACCATTGAGAAGAAGCTTAAAATTACACAGTGCAATGACAAGGAGAAGGTTCTTTACGCGTCCCATCAGATTTTTGGACTAGCTTCAAATTGGTGGGATACATATACTAGAGCCCACGTAGAGCCTCAAAGCATCAATTGGCTAGAATTCAAGAACAGTTTTAGGCCGCATCATGTCCCGGTTGGAGCCATCAGGATCAAAAGAAACAAATTCCAAGGGTTGAAGCAAGGATCCATGTCCATAGGGGAATACGTGACCAAGCTCACTCAGTTGTCTCAATACGCCCACAGAGAAATAGACACTGATGAGAAGCATGAGTGTTTCTTAGATGGGTTGAATGATGGTTTGCATTATACCCTGATTTCCCATGATTTTCCAAACCTCCAAGGCATGGTAGACAAAGCACTAATGTTGGAAAGGAAATGGTGCCAGATGGAAGGAAACCGCAAGCGAAAAATGGCTAGCCAAGGAAATCAACCCAACAACAGTTCAAGACACTGTTTCATTCCACCATAGTCAAGACCTATTTTTCATCCAGACCATTAATTGACCCAATTTGGACCGCATGCTCAAGGACTAGGACAGTGTCCCAACTATCTCATGCCTCGTCCTACCCCTCAAGGAACTTCTGAACCAATTACTCATATCAAGGCCAGCCCTGCCAGCAATCCCGCAGCAAAGCTATGTTTCCATTGTGGAGAAATTGAGCATTTCATCAACAAATGTCCCAGGAAGAATCTGGGATAGTTGAATGTGCAAAGGAAAGTTCCAAATCCGATCAAAGGATGCAACAGAAACCAAGCAACAGTGTAGGGCAAGCAAAATTAAGCCCATAGTCGTGTGAACCATGTCACCGCCAAACACTCTCAACATGCTCAGGATGTGGTGCTCAATATGTTCCTTATCAACTCAAACCCAGCAACACATTATTCAATTCTGGGGCACCATAATCTTTTATATCTTTGTAGTATGTATCAAAGTACAATTTGTAAATAGCTATAACGAAGCACAAAATGATTGTTAGCTCCCTGAGAGGAGAAACGATTGCAAGGCATTTATGCCCTAAAGTGAGCCTTAAAATAAGAGGGTAGATTTTGTGGCTAATTTGGTTGTTCTAGATTCAAAAGGGATAGATGCTATTCTGGGAATGGATTGGTTGACAAAGTTCATGGAGTCATTGAGTGTGCTAGAAAAGCGATTCGTTTGACGAATGAAGATTGTACTGAAGTGGAGTTTGTGGCAACAACTCTGGCATAAGAGGAGAGTACTCTCAATATAAAAGGAACATCTATTGAGGAAATTTGTGTGGTTTGTGAATATCCAGATATCTTTCATGAAGATTTGCCAGGTATGCTACCAGACCATAAACTAAGGTTTATTACTGAACTTATACCTGGAATGGTACCTATATCTAAAAGGTCGTATAGGATGGCTGCTAATAAATTAGCTGAGCTCATGGAGCAAATTTAGGAGCATTTAGAAAAGGGATATATTCATCCAAGTTCGTCGCCATGGGGAGCTTATGTGATTTTTTGTGCTTTAGAAAAATGGAAGTCAAAGGATGTGCGTGGATTATCGAGCTCTCAATGATGTTACAATTAAGAATAAATATCTGCTACCCCACATAAAAGATTTGTTTGATCAGTTGAAAGGAGCATGTGTCTTCTCCAAGATTGGTTTATGATCGGGATATCATCAATTGAAGATCAGAGAATCAGATATGCCCAAGATGACTTTTAGTACTTGTTATGGACTTTATGAGTATATCATTATGTCTTTTGGACTAACAAATGCACTAGCTTACTTCATGTCTCTCCTGAACAAGGTATTTATGGAATACCTGGACAAATTTATGGTAGTATTTATCGATGATATCTTGATATTCTCCAAAAGTGAACAAGAACATGAAGAACACTTGAGGCTTGTGTTGCAAAAGCTTAGAGATCATCAATTGTCTACCAAATTTAGTAAGTGCAAATTTTGGCTAGAACAAATCTCATTCTTGGGTCATGTTATATCTGCAGGAGGAGTATCCGTGGATCCAGGAAAAGTGAAGGACATACTAATTGGAATCCACCTCAGAATGTTTTAGAAATTCAGAGTTTCTTGGTATTAGCGGGATATTATCACCACTTTATCGAGGGATTTTCCAAAATACCCAAGCCACTCCCAGAGTTGCTACAAAAGGACAAGAAGTTCAATTGGTCCAAAGCTTGTCAAACTAGTTTTGAGGAGCTTAAGAAAAATTTAACCTTCATTCCAGTTCTTATTCTACCAGACATCTGTAAGAATGTTGATGTTTATTGTGATGCCTTACAACAATGATTAGGATGTGTTCTTATGCAAGAAGGACAAGTAGTGGCATACACACCCAGGCAATTGAGAACTCACCAGAAGAATTACTCAACCCATGACTTGGAGTTAGCTGCAGTGGTTCATACCGTAAAGATTTGGAGGCACTATTTGGTTAGAAATCGATGAAAAATATATACGGGCCATAAGAGTTTGATGTATATTTTCACTCAGGCAGATCTCAACCTTAGGGAATGTAGATAGTTAGAGCTCATCAAAGATTATGATGTGGGTATCCACTATCATCTGGGAAAAGCCAATGTAGTTGCAGATGCCTTGAGCAGGAAAAGTTATTGCAACATTGTTGTATTATGTGAAAGTCAACCTGAGCTGTGCAAATAATTTGAGAAGCTCAGTTTAGGATTTGTAGCCGCCATGGACACAGTCACCATGGAAATAGACTCCATGTTGAATAGGATATTCGGAAATGTCAATTAGAAGATGAGAAGATTCAAAAAATCAAGCAACTCAACAGGGACAATAAAGCTATAGGGTTTATTGAAGATGAGCAAGCCATGATATGGTTTGGGAAAAGGATTTGCATGCCAAACCAGAAGTCCATTCATGATCAAATTCTATGAGAAGCACATGACTCAGTGTATTCTATTCATCCCAGTAGTACCAAGATGTATCAAGATTTGAAAGACCGATACTGGTGGTATGGCATGAAACGAGATGTAGCAGAATATGTAGCTTTGTCTGATACCTGTCAAAGGGTCAAAGCGGAACACCAAAGACCAGCAAGACTACTTTAGCCACTAAGGTTACCTGATTGGAAGTGGGAAGAAATTAGCATGGATTTTTTATTTTGGGATTACCCCGTACTCACGCAGGGTACAACTCAATATGGGCTATAGTGGATCGCTTAACCAAGGTTGCTCACTTTATCCCTGTTAAGACCATGTACTCAGGAGCTAAATTGGCAGAGCTATATATATATATATATATATATATGAAGGATAGTTTGTCTTCATGGTGTGCCAAAGAAGATTGTATCCGATAGGCGTACTCAATTCACCTCACAGTTTTGGTAGAAAGTTCATGAGGCAATGGACACAAAGCTAAATTTCAGCTCTACATATCATCTGCAGATTGATGGTTAGACTAAAAGGGTCAATCAAATACTTGGAAGATATGTTAAGAGCTTGTGCTCTGAAGTATGGCCATAGTTGGGACAAAAGTTTACCTTACACATAATTCTCTTACAACAATAGCTACCAAGCTAGTGTTTGAACGTCCCCATTCGAGGCTTTATATGGAAGAAAGTGCATAACACTATTGTTTTGGAATGAGACTGGAGAATTAGAAGATTACTCAATTAAGGCAAAAGAGCTACATAGACAATAGGCACAGAACATGGACCTTAGTGGTAGGAGATCATGTTTATCTCAAGGTGTCACTTATACAAGGGCTACACCGATTCAAGGTCAAAGGCAAGCTAGTATATCGGTCCTTTCAAGGTGTTGGAAAGGAAAGGAGAAGTTGCATACCAATTGGAGTTACCACCTCAACTCTCATATGTGCATGATATCTTTCATATCTCTCAGTTGAAGAAATGTCTACGAGTTCCTGAGGAACAACTGCCTATGGAGGAACTTAATATTCAAGAAGATTTAACCTATGGGGAACAACCAGTCGAGATTCTCAAAATAGCCGATAGAGTCACCAAGAACAAAAGATTCAAGATGTGCAAGGTGCAGTGGAGTAATCATTTGAAGGATGAAGCAACATGGGATACAGAAGATCTAAAAGCAAAATTTCCCCATCTCTTCTCCTATCCTTCTGAATCTCAAGGGCGAGATTCATTTTAAGAGGGGTAGGTTTGTAACACCCTGTTTTTCCAAGTTTTTTGCAATAATTAAAATTTGCCAAGAAATAATAAGGGAAATAAATAAATATAAATAAATATTAATAAGGAAATTTTATTTTCTAAAGCAAATTAATCAAATTAGGTTATATTTGTTTGTGCATTCATGTTGCTATGTAGTTGTAGTAGGCCCCACTTATTTTCTCTAAATTTTTGTGGAAAAGTGCTTTTAAAACTCATTCGAATTTGGTTTAGATTCAAAATAGAAGTAGAATTGGAAAGGAAATAACAAAAATAAATTAATAGAAAACCTAACCCGGGCCAAAACCCATTTAAAACCTAGCCCAAAACTCCATCTCTCTCTATGTCTCTCCCTCCCTCCCAGCCTAGGCCATTTTTCTTGTTCTTTCATTTTTCCTAGTTCAAATTTTCGTTTGGGCTAACGCCTATTCACTCCTCCCCTCTCTCGGTTTGGGTCGAGCCTAATTGGCCGAAGCCAGTCCAGCCACCCTGAGTCAACGCCTATCATTGACAAGTGGGTCCACCTCTTGACAGTTTTCCCTTCCACCGCCCCTTCCTTTACTCTAGCGATAGATGGAATGTCGTCTCTCTTGCCTCCCCACTCTCATGAGCTCATAGAAGAAAAGCCCATCTCCCCTCCCCATTCCTCTCTCTCCCTAGATGCAAATCGACACTTGTTACCTCTCATTCAAGTTGCAAATTAGAGCTCGGCATTATTGCTGGCCACCATCTTTGTCGTCTCCTTTGTTCATCTCCCTCAGTAATCCTCTGTAAAAATACAACGCTGAGTTTTCCCTTTCCCTTTCCCACTCTAGCAAAGTGCTCAATCTCACTCTATGCCCCAAACACCGTCACCTAGGTTTTCTGCTTTGTCGATGGTGAGGAACCTCTGCTGCCCTCGATCTTCGCTGATGAACCGTCTTCGACCTCTTTGACCCTCGTTTTGCCATTGCATGACACCCAAGAGGTTTTCCTGTAGCTTCTTGTCACCGATCAACCACCGTAGCACCTTCTCCAATGAGCTCTAGCGTCCTCTACCACTCCCTGTTAACGACATCTCTCTGCAAGCCATCTACGTCATGTTTGAGCACCAGGGTGAGAACCCTTTCACCTTCTCTTTGTTTTGCGCCCTTCACGGTGAGAAATTGTGGGATGTAGCATCGTTTTGGCTCAGCTCTAGTGATCTTCCACAATCAGGTATGCTCGCACCGCTGATTCCATGCCGCCGCCAGCCATCCTTCTCCTCGCAATGGATCGTAGCCGTAGGATCTAGCGCGTGCGACTGAGATTAGAACCATCAGTTACCCCTTCGTATTTAAGTGTCTTAATCCACCGTGGACTTTGGACCAGCCCTCTGGCCGTGGTCCATGAACCATAGACCTTTTTCCATAGATGTTTTAGTAGAAGAATAATTTTAGATTTCCAGTAAATAGGTAAAATTCCATAAAGGCCCCTAGAACTTGAATGATCATAACTTTTTGATCGTAGCTCCGATTTAGGCAATTTTGTGCTCAAATTCTCATAGCGACGTGAAGAATCTTTATATTGTTATTTTATAAGGCTTTCTTACTGTTTGGTGTATTGTTCTTAGTAGTTTTCCTTGTGTATTTTTTGGGTAATTGTTCGATTTGTCGAAGAGCGGTGCGGGAATCTGCAGGACCAACAATTCAAAGACTTTGAGCAGCAAATCAAGGAAGGCAAGTGTCCTTGCCCATTTTGAACATATGTTTGTAACTGTTTTGTTTACAAAATTGCATGCTTATCAACACTGTGGGGAAATCCTATTATTAGGGTTTACTAGAAGTTTCTGAATATCCCTTCAAGACATAGATTAATTTCTAGCAAATGGGTAGAATCTGCTTAGCCTCTCCGGTTACTTCTTGAATGGGAATATATATTAATCTTTACTAATGGATGAACTTGTCATGAGGGAAAATTAATTGAAAATGCCTTTTAGTAACATGGCCTAGGGATCTGAGCAAGAGGATTGTTGTTGGTTGGTGCTAAGGCATGAGGGCTTTTGGAAGAATCTTGCTTTAGATCTAAGGACCGATTCATGGAGCGACCACCTAGGTTAAATAGTACAACCAAGAGACCGATATGGGTAAGACTTGGCTGAGTAATTAGAGGTAGCCAATGTTGTGTGGGCTGGATGGAGGCATGGGGATAGAAGTAGGTAACTTCCTAGGAATCGCAAGGCACAAAAGGGGGCTTATGGTGTGAATGGTTACTTCCCTAGCAATGGAACCTTAGTGGGCCTGAACACATTGAGGAAGCTCTTTGTAAAAGCCTTGTAGTGTTGTCACTGGTGCACACCCCAGAAGTGTGTAAGTGCTGGCAGGCATAAGCAAGATGGATAAACATGACTCGTGGGAAAAGTTGTACAACCTCTGCAGAATGTGAAAACTGATATATCAATCATACTCATGGTTATGAGTTTCCTAGATCCTCACATGATTAGCGGGTATTTTGGTTTGGTTGGTTCATCGAGTTAAGTGTTTATTGATGTTTGATTGGCTTGGGTAAAACCAAGAGCAGATTGTGGTAGATATTATTTATTAAGGTCAATGCCACTTATAAAACAGGTTGCCTTCAGAATGTTTGAAACTAAAATGGCCCTTATGCAAATAAACATCTGGTTAAGCCTTTCCTTGACTCTAGCAACATGTCATACTTTTCCCCACTTGCTGAGTATTGAAAATACTCATGCTTGCTTTTTCAAAGGTGAAGCCTATAAGGAATACCCAGAATACAACGCAACATTCTAGGCGTGCGAAGCTTCCGGTTGGCTGCCTCTGGAGTTGGGATGCTACGCTATGTTTACTTTCTGCCGTATTGTAATTTTATTTGGACCTATGTGGTTTTTTTGTAATAAATAGCATGGTAATAATGAACATTGTGCTTTATTTTTCCACTAATAAAGTCACTATATGTATGAAACTTTATCCTGGCATACATATAGGTGCATCTGGTTTGGCCTTAAAACCGGGTGTGATCGTTCACATCATAATTCACATTTGGTTCATAACAAGTTCATATAAAGCTCATCATTCATTCGAACACCATAGTTTTACAACAAGTTCATCAATATACAAGAGTGCAAATGATTTATGGGTCATTATGGAGCCATATGTGGAGCCAAACAGTTAAGACTTTTATGGTATTCGACAACAAAGGATTATGAGTCATGAAACTCACCATCTAGAGGGATGACGTGGTTATTGATGAACCCGGAGAGCGATTCTTGAATGGCTGTGGTTTTGTGCGGTAGTAGCTTATTTGTACTTAGCTTCAAGCGATGTCATTAATGAATAGAGAAAAATTTATACGTGAAAAAATTAGAAATTGAAAATTATGCACATAAATAGAAAATTAATATGTAAAATTACAAACCTTAGCATCATTTAGCTCAACACTATCTTTGTTACCGAAGAATCCATTCATGAATCTAAGGCATACATAGCATTCACATAAATTAGTGCCCTACTCCTGCCTCACACACGGGAAGTCTATTCGGACAAAGTAAGTCTACTTGAATGGCAAGCATTGAGTACTATTTTTAAAAAGGGGGAGGGACTATTAGTGTCAGGTCTCATTACCAACCATCAGTGATGGCAGTGAGATATGACTATCAGTCTTGGTTGTTATTGCAAACTCGTAGTGAACGTATCACGTGTCACTGCAGGTTCCTAGTCTTGAACTGATACTGATGATTACATTAATTTTTAATTTATTTTTTACATTACATTAAATCATATTCTTATTGATTTTAAATTATAATTTTTATCTAATTTATATAGAAGGATTGTGGTACTTTGTTCTCACAAAATGAGCTACTTTCTTTTCACAATTATCTCTTCCTGATGATCGCGGCATATATAGGTAGTTCGCCACTATCTTTGGTTAGACTTATGTCAATGTTCTCACCGAAAGGAGGCAACTCATCGAATTGATTGTACTCTTCCTCATCGGCGACATTCCCTAACTTCGATGATCCTTCTTTTCCCTTGAAGAACCACGTGGCACTCCTTGTCAGCCTTGTCCATTACATATGCTACAACATTTGCAAGTACGAATGGTTCTTCTCTATATCCGACTTGTTTCAGGTCCAAGGTAGTCATATCATACTCGTTTATGTCCATGCCCCTTAGGAGTCTGAATGAAACAAAGGGACCTTCAAAGGTCCATAGTCAAGCTCCCAAATCTCTTCTATGAATCAACAATAGGTGTCCTTCTTGAAAGTGTTTTCATAGTAGGTGTCTTTCTGATTGAGATCAGTTATGAACATATTTCTTTAGAACCCCCAATTACCTCTTTAAAGGGTACATTTTATGCAGAAACACGAGGCAAAAAATCCATAGCTCTTTCACCATATGAACAATTAGATGGACCATGACATTGAAAAATGATGGAGCGAAACACATCTTAAGTCGGCATAGAGTATAGACCATGTCTTGCAATCAATGTATGGATAACATATGTAGTTTGATTTCTACTCTACAACTGTTCTCAGAAAATTAGACAAACCATTAATGAACACTAGGGAGCAATGGACCACATCGTATATCCATCTTCTATCCATCTACAAATGAAATGTACATCAAGTTACTAACCTACAACAATCTTGCAAGTAAAAACTACAAACAAAATGTACATCAAGTTACTAATCTTGGAGAACCTAGAGCATGTGGATTCCTCTAAATATTGAAGCCTCCCAGCAACAAGTCATCACAAATGGCTGGCATTGAGCAAAAATAAAGCTTCTCTCTATTCTGCTCAAGCTTGGGGCAAGGGCGATTGTGTCCAATATATGTTATACATATCAATGTTGGTTGGGGAAACATGCCGGCAATGATAACAAGCATATAACTGATGGTGCTTGCACAAACCGACAGTGATATTGCATTGTTGGTTCGTACCATGAACCGGTAGTGATATGCTCTTTATCACTGATGGTTCCTGGCACGAACCGACACTGGTAATTGGTATCGCAGCTAGTGCCAACAACCCAATGATTGATTTGGCAGGTAGAGGTTATGAACCGGCTATGATACCTTATTAGTACCGGACTAGGTGAACCGACACTGATAGCTGATCGTCGAATGCTAGTTCTTTAAGTGTGCATATAGCTACTTTCACATATGAGCATCTCAAAACCACACATCTAGATCTAAGCACCTAATCTAGATCTAATATAATCTATGAAATCAAGCTAAATGGAACTAAGATACTTACCTTGCAACAACCAAAATGGATTCTCCTCCGAAACCTTAAGGTCTCTCCAATAAAATGTGGACAAATCGCTCACTCCACTAAGTAGATGTCGTTTAGACAGTGATGCTCGATCTGAGTTGCCCGAAGCTGCTCAAATGGATGACTGATGTAGATGTAGTGCAGTTGGTTCATGTAAGAAACCAACTCTAATAATGCCCTAACTATGGTATATTCGATGCATGAACCGACTATAAAATATTTTAGTAGGTTTTTATTCCGAACCAACTGTATTAGTCCAATTATTATAATTAGTTTGTGACATGAACTAACTATAATGTATTACAGTCAGTTCTTACTATAAATCAATTGTAATGTATTATAGTCGGTTCTTGGCTAGACAACCAGTTTCAGTTGGTTTGAGCTACAGAACTGATTGTCGTAGCCTTATTATCATCGGTTCAAAAAATCCATCTAGAATCAGCATCCTGGAAAAATCATTTCGGTAGTAGTGATGTCTCGATTAGACACTAAGAACCCAAGTACCTTTCCTGAGAAAACTCCAAAGACACACTTCTCAGATTTAACATCATTTGATATTTCTCGAGGTCTAATGAAACAATCTTGATGGACACATTTGATTGGCTAAGAAAAGGTCACACAAGTGTTCCCACAAGTAGACCAATTCTGCAAGCAAATTGGATAGCTACGAATGGGCAAACCCTTCAAGTGTCATTGGGAGGTAATGGGCCATCACATTTTCATCCCCTCTAGCCACTTGGATAGTTGTTGTATAGATCTGGAGGAATTCTAATCAATTAGATCTTCCATCGTACTTCTACATTGAGTTGAATCAAAATCTATCTGGCCAACATACTACTCGGAGATCGTGTCTGAAAGCCCAATACCTAGTAACCACCACAATCCTTCTCTGATAGTCAGAGATAGCCCTGATCATCAGGAATCATATTACATAATTCCTGAAACATGGTTCGACCCTTCTAGGAGATATATCTCAATTTTCCACCCTAATATGACGTTCATTGATCTCATAACATAGATCACGATCAGGGTGATTTCTGGGCTACGTCACATGATGTACTCATTGGTCATGGGTGTGCACCCTTTCGTAGGCTGGTCTAGCCACTCTCCCCCAATCTGGCAAATTAGATTGGAACTATTTTGACATGTGCTACCTGTCTCAGTGGTAGATCTTGTCGAGCTTGAGGCTTCTACCTGTTGTTGTGCATCAATGGTAATCCCAACAATGTCTTTCAACCGTTGTGCCCTTTCTGGAGTATTCAATCCTCCTTAAGGAGGATTATAGAGTAGAGATTTTATGATTCAGGTTCTGACTCTGGCAATGGCACCATAACTTTTTTGGGCCACCACTTTGGAACAATCCACTTGGTGAATTGTCATGCTTGTCCTTCTTGACCACCGTCGAAGCATACATGGAGAAATTCTAGGCACTCTTGTGTCATGTAGACCCCATATCATCAACACAGCAAGTAAAAATGTTTACTACAGGGTTACCGGATCACGTTCGCATCAATGTCGAGCTTCATGACCAAGAAATCCAAGATGTGATGAGTCTGGCACATGCATATGAACGCTACACCCAGGCTATGGATGGATCAGCTGTGATAGGGCGTCCACTGACACACACACCAGGACAGCCATCAGTGGCAAGTCCAGTGGTGCCCCAACTAGCTAAAGAATAACCACCGAGCATCAGTGGAACCATAGCATGCCACCCGTCCCTGACCAAATTGGCTAAACGATAGAAGCAAGGGCTATGTTACAACTGCGATCAATATTATGTGTGCGGACACTATTATCAGCACCTCTTCTACATTGAGGTGACCAACTACGATGAAGAAATCATGCCAGATGTCATTACTGATGGCGGAATTTAAGTTTGCCACCCCTCTCCCCACGAGTGTCAACTCAAGAATGAGCCGTTCGTCGAGGGAGGGAGTGATGTTATGAGTGAGAAGAGATAATAGTCTGGAGTTGGTTTGATAATTTGAATTAGTTTAGCTAGAGATAAGGTTGTTTAGAATTAGAGATATAATTAGATTGAATTAGAGATAAGACTAGAGATAGAATTTAATGATGGGTAGTGTAAAACTACTGTATTCGAACACCCTAGGGTTTTCCTACATTCTCAGGGCATATCTCTATCCCCGAGAAAGGAATCCCTAGACATATAAAACTGGCCACAGGTTCCAGAATATCCCTTAAATAAGTAAGTCTATCCTTACGTTTAAGGATGACAAAATCCTAATCGGGAAGGAGTCTAGGAGTCACACAATAGTTATACACACACACAGAGCCAGATGACACTATGGAGGATAGATGATCACAAGTATCTACAAGTCATTAAAAGCCAACATATTGCTACGAAAAGCTTTGCTAGCCTTTCCCAACTAGGTATTCTTTGACTACATCCATGGAAGCTACTCGACTAGGTTAGATCTATCTAGGCTAGCCATACAACGCCCTTGTAATAGTCCAAGAGATCAATATAAGATAAATAGGATGTAGGGTTATTATCCTAAGGGAGGTATGAACCTGTATAAAAATCCCCTTGTGTGTTCCTTTGATTCATCTACTCGAAGCATCCCTCATCCTTTCTACAAGTTTGTAAGATTGGCGGTTCACCAATCATCGACAGCTAGCACCATCCTTGGGGATCATGACAATAGGCATTGAAACATCTACACACTACATGCAATTGGCTTTACCCATATCTGCATGAAGGATCGGCTTCTCGAACAAGGGGTTCTACAACAACTTCACCCCCTCGACTAATGACAACCTAGTGATCGACTGGGTAGACCTCGATGAAGACCTAACTGGCGACAACTCTAGCGATGAGGTAAGTCACTTTATGGATCAATGCATCAAGGACTACGGCATTGTGTTTGAACCACTCAGTTGCCAAGATAATCACAAGAGCGACATTCGCCGCAAGTTAGGATCCTCCCCTGCAGCTTTCGACAACATGGATTGTCAAGATACCTATCCAGAGAGTTCCTCGAATGACAAATACATGATGGATATAGACTTCTCTAGGGAAGATTACCCCCTAAACAGTCTTCACCATTGGAGATGGCGATGCTGGTCTAGATGATCATAATGACAATCTCGCAAACATGTGGGTCCATGTCACTCTAGCTATAGGAGATAACGGCCAGCCTCCACTAGTCATGACTCCTCAGATCCAAAACCCTAATGGAGCATGGGATTTAACGTCCCTTGATCATCTGTGGGGGGATAAGCACTACAGATCCGCAACGGCGGAAAGGCTCCTCATCCTACTTGAAGCCCCCATCTGTACCATCAATATTCCCACTCGGAGAGATCCTTCACAACAAAGATGCCATTGGATGAATTGCTAAGTGGGCTATTGAGCTTGGGGAATTCGACATTCGCTTCACACCTCGGAGAATAATTAAGTTGCAAGTACTTGCTGACTTCATTGCTGAATGGAAAGAACTCAATCAACCCCAGGATAACCACAACAATGTGTCAGATGTATGGACTCTTTTATTTGACAGGTCGCTTATGCTTCAATGTGTAGGGACTGCAATCATACTTATCTCTCCCATAGGAGAAAGTCTGTAATATGCTTTGTAGATTGAGTTTCTGACCACAAATAATGTAATTGAATATGAGGGTCTGCTCGCTGGTCTCCGAGTAGCTTCTGCTCTTAGTATCCACCACCTTCTCGTGAAAGGGGATTCATAGTTGATGGTCAAGCAAATCAGTAAGGAGTATCAAACCTCGAATAAGACCATGATAGACTACCTCGTGGAGGTGAGGAAGCTAGAAAAGAAATTTGTCAGACTCAAGATCAAATATATCCCAAGGAAAGATAATTGCCTCATCGATAGTCTTGCTCGTCTAGCCTCTTCATGATCTCCAGGACAAACTAGGATTTTTATAGAGAAACTCTTGAAGCCATCTATGAAATCATTAGATAACAATACCAAAAGAGTGATGGTCTACGAGACCTATAACCAACTCGGGGGCTCACTAGCAATCGGCGCTCCAAAAGGAGTCGTGAGGGAACTCGTGGCTCAGCTGGAATTCGAAGATTCATGGATGGATCCAATCTGCAAATACCTTCAAGATCGAGTTGTGCCTGAAGACAATGCATTATCCGAGAAAATTTTCCGTTGATCTAGGATGTATACATTGGTGAACGGTATCCTCTATCAAAGAGGCACCCATGGAGTACTCATGAAGTGCATGTCTTAGAAGCAGGGTAGAGAACTACTCGAGGAAATCCATGGAAGGTATGAGGAGCTCATGCTTTCTTTCGAACACTGGTTGTAAAGGCATTTAGTCGAGGTTTCTATTGGCCTACAGCTCTCCATGATTCTAGCGAGATGGTTAAAACATGTGTCAGCTGTCAATTACATAGCAAATACATCCATCAACCCGCTCAAACTTTACAAACAATACACTTGTTGTAGCCTTTAGCAACTCGGGCATGTATATCCCGAGGGCTTCAAGTTCTTTTTTGTATCCTTCAATATCTCTACCAAGAAAGAACTCAAGTGTGATACGATCAGTCGAATATCAAATCCCTCTGAAGCTGCTATGACCAAGGTGTCCTACAACGAACCCTCCAAGCTAGAAACCTGGTTCTAAGACCTATTTAGAGACAACATAATTGCAACAAGTTATCCCTTAATAGGAGGGTCTCTACAAGGTGGTTGAGTCTGCTCGCTCAGGGTCTCTTAGCAATGGAGGATGGATGGATCTTCAATAATTCTTGGAACATCAACCAACACCAAATGTTTTCTGGGTAAGTACTAAGAGTAAGTTTATACTAGTAAAGGTTCATATTTCCTGTATAGTTGATTGAATCTCTTTGTGTTCTTTTTGGTCCTCCCTAAACTAAATGTCTGCCACCCGTAAGATGGGTATACTACTGGTAAGCCACAATCCAAGTACCTTTACCTACCACGCACATCCAGATAAGCCCAAACAATGATGCATGGGATTCGACTTAAGGAAACAAGAGTTTCTATGATCACAGGAGAAGTATGAGCTTTCAATTCATTTTTCATACCCCGGTCGACTAATTTATAATGGTTGGTTGATAGTTTTATCTTATTATCTTTGACTATCTATCTGAGTTTTCCTCCTAGATAACCAGTCGGGGCGAGATGAATACAATATACCAAGAGCTAACGACAACATATTGTGCCTGTGTCCAAGCGACTTCCTTTGTGTGGAGATGATGTTCTAAGTTATGCACTCGTGGGATGTGACAAAGGTTCCTTATCGAGTCCTCAAGTGCTCGAGGGCTACAAAGCCTCCCACTCACATAGGACCTAGGGCTAACACGATTAAACTCCCCGATTTGTAACAAAGTCATCCTAACCTAGTAGGAGGAGGAAGCGAGTAGAACTAACCATGTTAGGTTGTCGATATCTCCTCGGTATCGAGTTCCCAAGAAGTCCCACCGTTTTCATTTACATTCTTTTTTGTTTCTACTAACAATAGAATAAATTTCTATTCTCATGCATAGGATACAGAAGAAAGCCTAAATAGACTAAGCAATTCTCCGACTAGCCACTGCGGAGGTTCTGAATACTTCTTGGAACTATGATCTTCTGTGGTAGGGTCCCACAACATTTGAGTTTGGGATCTCTTTCGGTGCATGCAGGGGTCATTGGTATGAAATACCAAGAGAGCTGGTGCACGATACCGACAAATGTGCTTAGTTTCCAAGCATCATCATTATCTTTTGTGAGGTAGAGAATCCCTTCACCACCATGCAAAATCTCTACTACGATGGTTCAAATTCCAAACTCAGTCTGCAACAAGTCTTTTCTCCCCATCTTTTCAAAGGACGAGATGATATTTCTCAGATGAATCAAAGTTCCTACTCGGAGAGAATACCTTCTCAAGGGCTTGCTTGAGTACTCAAAGGTATTCAAAAGCTCAAATAGATGACCTAAGGAACCTAGAAACTCGATTAGACGTACCATCCTAATTGGAGGACCCAAGTTCTACTCAAGGAAATTGTCGGTCAAAACGATTATCTTTCTTGACCAAGCCTTTGATTCGTCAAAAAATTATTTCATGTACTGGTGGGGGCTTGACGATGGGTAGTGTAAAACTACCGTATCCAAACACCCTAGGGTTTCCCTACATTCTCGGGGTGTAACATCCTAAGTTTTAAAGCATGTTAATTAATTGCAAATTTCACTCCCAATTAAAAAATTTATGACTAATTAAGCTAACTAAAGTCAAGGAAGTATGTGTATGTATATGAGTGTATATGTACCAGTATGTATACATTCATATATATATTAAGTGAACTGAATTGAATAGGTGTTCCAAAGTGCACTAGAACCAATTTCAAAATAATCCCTACATTAAATTAGTTCATATGCATTGGTTTGAGATCTTTATGGTTCTTTGTGTGGAGATTTAAAATCGAATGTCCCTCAATTTAAAATCTACTCTTAGATTCTATTCAGCTCAAATCGAATTTGAATTCAAATCATCTTTAGAATCTCAAGGTCCAAGTCTAAATCATAGTTCAAATATGTTCAAATGATTTTATCCTAATCCAATGTCAAAACTAAATTCAAATACTCCATTTGAATTTATTTCAAACTTCCTCCTCAATTTTTTCTTTTCTTTTCCTTCTTTTCTTACATTTCTCCCCGGGCCGGATTTCCCCCTCTTCTTCTCCCTCACGTAGCCCAGCCAGCCCGGCCTTCTTTCCCCCTCTCCTTCTTTCACTCACATCCCGCTCGCGCGTGCTACCGGCCTAGCTCTCTCGTGCGCTTGCTGCACTGTACACGTGCCGGCCATCCAACCACCACCCACCCACGCCTCTCCTTCCTCCTCCAGCGCGATGCCACGCCGCTCACCACAGCGACAGCCGCCTCGTTTGGGGAAAATATCCCCAAACAATCTCCACCTCTCCCGCTCTCTCCCTTCTCTCTCTACCCATGCCGCACCACCCATACCTCCGCAAGTCGCGCTACTTTTGAGCCCCGCCCGCATGTGGAAGGCGCAGAGCACCCACACCATGGGGAATGCGATGGGCGCTGCCTAGTCACCTCATCACCGATGACCGCATGATGCCAGGTCGCTTGTCGCTGCTCTGCTCACCTCTCTCCCCTCTCTTATCTATAAATAGTGCACCTGGCTCCTTCTCCTTCCTCTTTTTCCCTCACCATCACCGCTCCATTCCTCTCTACGCAACTGACCTGCCCCCCTCCCACATGCTGTCGAGGAGCACCAGGAGTCTGTCGCCATCCCCGTGATACCACCCATCCACTAGGAGCCCGCCAGCACCGATAGTCGAGCTGCTCCGCCGCCACTGGTCCGTCGCATCACCGACCGTCGTCCAGCTTCTCATCGGTCTTGAGCTTGGTGAGCATCCCCGTCCCCTCAAAAACCCTCCTAGGTAGCGTATCATCATCCCTATGCTTTCTTATCGTGCATAGCCGCATGTGCCCGTGCTGTTTAGCTCCGCTGCAGTGTTGTTCCTCGCCGTTGTCGTGCTTGTGCCTCTATATGTGGCGGGCCATCGTGCCAAGTAGTCAGGGAGCCCTCAACTCCATTTTATTGCAAGAAGAATGTGCGTAGACTAGGGGAGCTGCTGCCCAAATTTCTCACACCACCGTTGTCTACTCCAGCTATTGTATGGTACCACTCCAGTCCCAGGCCGCCATCGATGTGCCACCAGCTGAGTTCCCCATCACGCGTAGGTGCCCAGCGTTAACTTCCCGTCATGGAACTCCAGTGGGAGCGTGTTCTCAGCGAGTTTTCCCCTGTCGCTGCTCTGCTTCACCCGCGCGCCTACGCACACATGTGGACCGGCCGTAGGCCATGGTTCGGCCTGGCGGATTGGGCCACAGCTCGGCCCGCATGCCACTGGCCTACTAGGTTAGCCCAAATCGCCACAGGCCTCACCCCAGTGGGCCATCCTAGCTCCGTAACCTACGATTTGGCCAGCCCAAACCCAAATGGGCCAGTACTGTATAGCCCCAAACTGTGCAGCATAAAACCTGGCCCTACCCATCTAAGCCCAATTTGGTCCAATCTAGCATTGTTCATGTGGGTCCCACCAAATCACTATTCATGTGGGCCCCACCTAAGGGTCCCACCTATGAATAGTGCCATTTCGTTATTTCCCAATTTACTTTTAGATTAAATCTTCCGGGAGACATAACTTCTCTGTTCTAGATCCGATTTCGGCGATTCTTTCGCCAAAATTCATATAAAATCAAGATCTACTCATCTACCACATTGTGATATCTATTAGAACCTAATTGCCTTTATATTTAGTGTTATCTGATTCTTCTCTAGTATAGCCAGTTGTTGATCGTACCTGTAGTTGCAGAAGCACACGATTTCTGCTAGTTCTGCACGGGAAGTGCTAGGAGCGAGGACGATCCTGACTACAACAAAGAATTTGAAGAAAACTCCAGAGAAGGCAAGTCCTATCTCCTCGATCATATTGGACCTATGTTTTCAACTAATCTACGTGATCAACTAAAACTGGACTTATATCGCATGTGCTATGTATTGCCCTTTTACAAACTGTTTGTAGTAGATAATCCTATTAAACACTTGCCATGACATAAAAGTTATCATCCAAAATACATATCACACTAGGATTACCTTTTGTTATCTATATTAATGACAGACGACGCCTTGATACTAGCATGCTTAGGATAAATACGTCTCCTCGGAGATGTTGCTTTTAAAACACCTCTCCTCAGAGATAAAATTTATTGTTATCGATGATAACTCATATACCATGGGTCCTTGATGGTTATGAATTCTGTGATATTTGTAAAATCCTTGATACCATGTGGGATATGGTGGGAGATGTGTAAAAATGGATGAAAAGTGCTTTGGATGGGGCAAGTAGAGTAGTACTATGGATGAGGATGCTCTTGCGGGCTTGAGTTACCTTTATTGTATTCATTGATGAAAGATACCTGCCTTAGCCGTTTAAGGATCGTGTCATTTCGCAGCCATGCCTTAGCCACCCCTGTGCAACCATATGTTCTGAATGGGTAGGACTTGACTTTCCTTCACTACACTGAGTTAGGCATCATACTAGGAGGCTGAGAATAGTGAGCAGCCAAGTGGCCATCTCTCCCTCTATTTGGAGGTTTCTAGTACTGGCCTAGGCATAAAAAGGGGACTGGCCAAGTACATGGACTCTGGTGCTTTGGGGTAAATTTTGTAGAAAATCCCAACAGGAAAGGTGATTGGAGTGCCTCGGTATGATTCACTCCTCTGCTTGCAATGGTCGTAGGTTGAGCATATCGCTTGGGTAAAGTTGTACAACCGCTGCAGAGTGTAAATCTATTCGAATAGCCGTGTCCACAGTCATGGACATACGAAAGCAGAACCTTTTTGACTAGACTCTAGGTGCGTGTGTTTTGATGAGTGAGTGTGTGGACTAGATGTCCGTGTGATGAGGTTCTTGGATCAATCCGCTAGAAGCTGTGTAGAACTAGAGGTACACCAGATGAGATGATAGGTACTGCGGAGTGAGGCGTAGCCCCCTCCTAGCACCGAGAAACCTCCAGATATAGCTTATTACCTGGTTGTGAACTCTTTAAACTGTTTTGAAGTCAATCATTGATGATGCAATTGGATACCTGCATAAACTACTTTACGCTTAAAACTAAACCGTAAAGCTTTATCCTTGAATTACCCCTCCATACATCTATCAAATACCTTGAAGTAGTATAGGGCTTGCTGAGTACCTTTCGTACTCACTCTTACTGTCATTCAGATGAGGAAACTGATGCCGACTTCGATGAAGGTGAAGGCGGGGATGAATAGTAGTCTTAGAAGTCACGTTCTCACTCTAAACTGCTTGTGGCTTAGGCTTTTGCTTTCCATTGTATTTTTATTGGCCTCTCGGCCAGGTTTGTAATATACAGTATGGGTTGTAACCTTTTGTACTCTAAACCATAATACTTATGTATGAAGTTTTACTATAATATTACAATTATTACTATGCGTATCAGCTACTTGGTCCAGGGACTAATACAAGAGGCACAGGAGATCCCGAGATTGGGGTCCTACTCAGAGTATATCTCTATCCCAGGGAAAGGAAACCCTAGTCATATGAAAACTGCTCGCGGGATTCAAAATATCCCTTGAACAAGGAAGTCTATCCTAAGTTTAAGGATGATAGAATCCTACTCAGGAAGGAGTCCAGGAGCCACACGGTAGCCCCCATATATATACGGAGTCAGGAGACCCTGCAGAGGACAAATGATCACAACTCTCTACAAGTCATTACAAGCCAACACACACCTACAAAAGCTGTGCAAGCCTTTCGCAGCTAGGTCTTCTTTAACTACATAGAAGAAAGCCAAACGGCTAGGTTAAATCTATCTAGACCAGCCACGCACCCCCTTATAACAGTCTAAGAGATCAATACAAGACAAACAAGACGTAGTTATTATCCTAAGGGAGGCTTGAACCTGTATAAAAACCCCTCTGTGTATTCCTTTGATTCATCTACTCGAAGCATCCCCCATCCTTTCTGCAAGTTTGTAAGATTGGTGGTTCACCAATAATCGACAGAATTGGATTTGAATAAAGCCGACTAGGATATCTATAGCTGGCTATATATGCTGCTCAACATCAGTCGAGAGAGATCAATAAATATATCAATTAGTTATCTCCTACCTATCTCTCCCGGCTCTCTCTCCTCTCTCGGTTCTCTCTTTATCTCTATTTCCCTCAGTCAATTATTTTCGTCTCTGTTCGACATCCTCTTTCTCTTATGTTCAACATAGCAGATCACAACCATGACTGGTGGACACTAGGGATTCAAGCCTCGACACATGGTGTATCATAGCTACAACTTGCGGAGGCCAGGTTCTACCAAGAATCCTTGCACCTTGTAGGTAATGAGCAATGGTGGAGGCAAATTGTTTGTCGCTGCCTTGTCGGCCCAACAAACCGAACACTAAATGGTGAGGTGATATCTAGTGATCCCTACAATGTTGGTCTCCATCTTGAACATGTCCTAGTGGTCGGAGTTTTGATGGACTCAACTCTCCTCGTGGAGCTCTGACATCACTGTGTCATCCTGCAGGCCAGCAGAGAGCGCATTGACATCATAATCTGACATTGTATCTTCATCGAAGGATACATCAAACTCTGTGAAGTGAGATTTATCCTCCGAAATCTTGTGCTCTATAATAGCGATTACTCGGTAGAAGGAGATGCCAGCAGTTGAGGCCACAATCATAGTCGGTTGTATTGACCTACTAGCCATACAATCACGTAAGTGATCATCTTGACCATCGAACCCTGGGGCTTGACATTCAAAATCCGTCATCACAGATTGAGGAACTTCTGTCAAATTGTTGGGCTTCACGTCCATGTCAGGTCTGAAGTCTTTGTAGAACCCGTCATTTGGGTAGGCCCTTGCCAGAGACTTGATATGCTTAGTTGATAAAAACATGTCTTGTTGTATCTCCACGGTCGATGCTAGCTATTGATTATTGGTAAAGTTGATTCTCGAATACTTATTTAAAGTAGGGATACCTGGTCATCAATGGTGCGTATCGAAGAGGGGGGCACGAGATTTTATATAGGTTCAGACCTCTCTCAGGGTAATATCTCTACGTCATATTTTACTTTGATTAATTTTAGGAAAAGATAATTACAATGGGGGTGTGTCTAGATCTCTACAAGTTCTCTTGTTTTCTAAATCTTAAAGCTATTGTCGGATGAATCTAGTTATGGCTTAAATCTGATGTGAATCTCAATAGGTTATTTCTACTTCTATCCAACTAGGTTTGCTTCATATTTCTTGTTCGGCTTCTGGTTCGTCTTTTGCCTCCCTCTTAGCTTCATCCATCCCACTAGACGTACCCTCTCTCCTCCTTATGTAGTCAAGTCGGGAGATGTATCATAATCGGAGTCTCTGAGTGTAACCTTTCTATATTGTATTACTTTCTAATATCTCGAGGACTCCTTCCTAACCAGGGATGGTTTCTGTGTAATACGATAAACTTCCTAGAATATCAGCACATGCCTTATTTACCTAATGGCAGTTATGAAATCTATACTATCAAACTAAGTACATGTGTACTATATATATCTGTCTCTAGGATATACCGTGTTTTTAGTAAATCCTTTAGTTATTAATTATCAAATCATCATAAAAAAAGAATACATCTACTTCTAAGTGTCAACCACAACACCATGTGATATTTAGAGCTAAATATCCTTAATTTTCACGCATATTCTCTTTGACAATCACCATAAAAACTAATATGAGAGCCAAGAATACCCAAGAACCATTATTGTGACCTAACTTCTAATAATTTTTAATAAAACAAGTTACTACATTGATTTTATTATTATTAATCACTAAAACTCGAATTAAGAGTCATCCCATGGGAGCCCTCTTTGGAGACGAGCCTGATGATGGCCGTGCCTACCCACACCCGAGGGCAGCAGCTGTGATGAGGCATGGCATAGTCATCCGACCCACCTTTGGGTCGTGTCGACAGTAGAAACTGGTCAACCACCTCACCCTGCCGGTGACCAAAGACAAAGTTGGAGACGGCCAGTGATGGCTCCACCGACTGTATGGAATAGCGGCACGGAGAGTAGAGGTGCATGACGTGCCAACCATCATGCCAAGGCACAAGCAGCTGCAGTAGTCCTGGTCTGTGTCATCCCTCCATGCCACGACATGCGACAATGGTATCCCAGTTGGCCCGGAGGTGGCGTGCATCCTCGCCACGGTGAGGTGTGGCCAGTATGGCGCTTAACACGCCATCCAGTGCACCAAGGAGCATAGGACGGCGGCCAGTTTGACAAAGCTCGCACACCTACAACATAGCGCATGGTGGTGGTCCGCCAATAGCATACTACACCGCCAATGTGCGGAGGAGCAGCCGACCGGGTTGGCTTGGCTCGCCAGCTCCCCAAAGTGAGCGGCGGTCGATTGGTGTGGTGTGCCGCCTCACCAAAACGAAGAGCAACCGGCCTTAGGAGGCATGCTAGCGTACTTGCCAAGACGAGGCAAGGCCGATCAGCCAGCGTGGGACGGCGCCAAGCCATCACCCTTACAAAGCTTTAATCAAAAGATTAAATTGGAAAAAAATAGTACACAAAAACATACTTAATTAGCGAACACTTTTGTGATCATAGTTTATTCACTACGTAAGAAACCATCAAAGAAAACAAGTCATTAGTGACAGCTGCTCAATAAACATCACTAATGCATTATTAGTAATAGGTTAAATGACAACCCGTCACTAATGTGTGACCCGAGTTGGGACTCAGCCAAAACCGTCACTAATGAGAGG
Source organism: Phragmites australis (assembly GCF_958298935.1). Classification (NCBI taxonomy): domain Eukaryota; kingdom Viridiplantae; phylum Streptophyta; class Magnoliopsida; order Poales; family Poaceae; genus Phragmites; species Phragmites australis. The sequence goes on along the minus strand of NC_084941.1, from coordinate 13,751,810 downwards.
TCATTAGTGACGACGAGAAAATGACCCGTCACTAAAAGTAGTAGTGATGGGTCACTTCAAAACCCATCACTAATGATGGAGTCATTAGTGACAGGTAGAGAGAGCACACTCATTAGTGAGGGTGACCTCAAAGCTCGTCACTAATGACTTCATCATTAGTGATGGGTAGAGAGAGCACACTCATCAGTGACGAGTAAAGAGAGTACACTCATTAGTGATAAGTTACTTAAAAGTCTATTACTAATGAGTTAGTCATTAGTGACGGGTAGAAATAGCACGTTCATTAGTAACGGATGATAAATACACACGTTACTAATGACTGACTCATTAGTGACAGGGCATTTAGGTGACCCATCACTAATAATTGGTCGGATCCCGAGTCATTACTACTCGAGTAAAAAAATTATAACTTTCTTATACTAACTCGGATGAGGAAAACTTTATATAAAAGTTGTAGCCCTCGACGAGGTCTACAACTTTGTAGTTGATCATTTTTTTATTTGATGTCATATAGATGCACAAATAAATATATAAAGGTTGTCGAAGGAACCACACACAAGGCCACAAACTAAAGTGCTGGATCTAGTGTAAAACTAGTAGAAACCATCAAAAAAGACACAAATAGAGTCACAAAGTTGAAAATTGCAAATTCAAAGATTTTGATTGTGAGTTTGGTAACTTGGATTATAAAATGTCTATGCAGCACTAATTTTAAAATGTAGCACTATATCTCCAAAAATTTCTAGGTAAATCAGAGAACGTCAATTTTCGACGAAAAACTTCAGAGATTGTAACACCCTAGTTTTTAATTTTCTAATTCCCTAAAAATTTGCTAGAATTTAATTAGGGTTTAAATCAATAGAATAGGTTAAAACCAATTTTCAAAAATAAATTGAATTTTGCCCTAGATTATATTTTTGTGTTGCATTCATGCTGTCTAAAGGTGCATTAGGGTTTTATGGTGTGAAAAAGAATTTTTGAAAACCCCGAGGCACGTCATTTGATTTTTGAAAAGTTTGAAAAGGTTTCGTAAAAGAAAAATCAATTTTTCTCCTATGGGCCGAACTCCCTCCTTCAGTCCATCCTTTCTTTTCCTCTTCTCGGGCCGAGCCCACTCTCCTCTCCTCCCTGCCTCCCTCTTGGCCTTCTCTTCTGCCTGGGTCACCGCACGACAGCCCATCTCTGTGCCCGCCTTCCGCCTGGGTCGACCGAAGGCCCAGCAATCCCACGCCGCCACTGCGCTAAGGCACTCTGCCAAATCCTGCCTCCTCTTCGCGTGTCGCGGCTAGGTCAGCCCGCGTGCACCGTCTCCTTCCTCGCGTTGCGCCGGTTGAGTCTGAGACAAACCCGACGACGCTGTGTGCCACCTCTCTGAGCCCAAATCCTAACCAACCGAACCAAATTCAAACGCCCTACACGTTCCCTCGCCTATATAAGTGCGTGCCCCTGGCTCGTTTCATCTATTTTCGCCCCCACATCGAGCCTCCATCGCCGCCATTATTGCCGCTCGGCCAAGCTCGTCACTGGCCGAGACCCGCCGCCTTTTGCCGCATCTGAGCACATCCCTGGGATCGTGTGCTTGTAGGGAGTCGATCCCGCCGCTTTTTGTCGCCTCTCTGCTGCCAGAACACCGCCGTCGATGAAGACCCGTACGCCGCTGCCTCTTCCATCGCTGCCAACTTTCTTCCCAAGCTGCGCCCCCGAAGGTAAGCCTTCAAACGGGTTCCCCGTACCCTAGGTACGTTTTCTGCCGCTCACTGTCATTGTCCATGCCCAGCAACGAGGTTTTCGCCCTCATCGGCGAGTCCGCCGCCGCGCCATCAGCTAGCCAAAGCCCCCTCACCCTCAGCCGTCTAATCCGAACCGAGCGGCCTAGATCAGATTTGGCTGAACCAGTACGAGCCTGGTCCACTGTGGCCCCATGGACTCCTCTGCTAAACTGGTCCATTGCAGTCGTATGCATGGTCCACCACCCCAGTCCGACATGCCAGCCATGTCATCGTCCACCTCAGCAACCCCATCAATTGTTTTGACGATGTGTTAGCCCAGTCACCAGCCAATCAGCCATCCATTTACCCAGTCAATTCTAATTTCTTTTAATTCAAGAAAAAGGTCAATTTCGCAATAAAGCCTCTAGACTTTTCTGAATTTACCAAAAAACCTGTATCTTTTTTACATCTTAGACCCTAAACTTTCTGTTTAATTCAAAATAGGTCCTTTTCTTTTTCAGATTTAACCATAAACTTGTTTTTAGCGTAACTTTCTTGTTTTTAGCTCCGTTTTAGGTGATTTCTATGCTCTCGTGTTCGTAGCAGCGTGTACGATCTTTTAGTACCCTTTTCATATATATTAGCTATTGTTTAGTGTACTATTCTTAGCTAGTTTTGTGTGTGCTTTTTCAGTGTGTTCTGAGAGCAGACAAAGAGCAATTTGAGAATCTCGAGGACCAAGCTTTTGAAGAGTCTGAGCAGCAAGTTGGAAGAGGCAAGTGTCCTTGAACATTTTGATCCCAATTTTCGAATATGTTCTTTATTTCAAACATGCATGCTATTAATTTTGAATCCCATTTACTTATAGTGCCATGTCCATATATTCCTTGTCGCCTAGCTGTCAGTAATGGTTTATGAGTAGTTTATGCTTAGCTTTGCACAAGGGTATGGATGGGTTATCAGTTAAACATGATTAATGAACTATGCAACTAAAGAGTTTGGAAATATGGTAACTTGTGTGGAAACATGGAACTTAGGGATGTCGAGCAGAAGGTTGGTTGATGATGGTGTGTAAGGCACAAGTGTGTGAAACACTTTAGTGGGTGGTAGTGTTTGCTCGGTGTCCTAAGGACCGGTTCATGGCGTAACAACCCAAGAATTATCGTCCATCCACGAAGCTTATATGGGTACGGCCTGACTTAGTAATTAGTGGATCCTCAGCATAGAATGAGCCACTAGTGGTGTAGTGGAAGGGAAGTGTGATTCTTTCCGAAGCTACAAGGCGCATGAGGGGGCTTCTCGGTGGTGTGACTCCACTTTGACGGTGGTGAAACCTTAGTGGGCTTATTCTTCTTGGGAGGATGCTCTGTAACAAGCTTGTAGTGATCTCCAGGTGACACACCACTGGTGTGTGTTAAGTGTTTGTGCAACACGGTAATAAGGAAATCATAACTTGTGGGGAAAGCTGGACAACCTCTGCAGAGTGAAAATATTATATATCAGCCGTGCTCCTGGTCATGAGAGACTTGGATCCTCACATGATTAGTTGGTTTGGTTTAGTTGTTTTAGTTGGTCACCTGTGAAGGGTAAATGTCAGAGGATGGTTCTTGGTTACCTGTGATGGGTATGTGAGGAACCGTCCAAATAATATTCTAACTAATCACCAGGAGGATCATTATTCGTAATTACAACCTCGATGACTAACCATAATATCATTCCGGTAATCCCGGCATGTGTTTTGTGCCCAAGATCGGAACACAAGCCTTTCCAACATATACATCACAACAAAGCTTAAGAAAGAGCGAGTAATTAATATTATATTACAAGTCTTTAGCCATGCAACCATTTACACCAATTTACAACAAAAGACAACAACATCTATGTAGCGGAAACATAAACCTATACAGCAAAAGAGAGTGGAGCCACATACCCTTAGGCTCCACTCCAAAAAGCACAACCTCCAAGATTAGGATCAACTACTCTTGCCCGCCACCCTGAACGGCAGGCACGAAGTAGCCAAACGCCGGCTCTTCCTCACCAGCAGCACCTGAAAACACAGGCATGAGTACGTAGGTACTTGCAAGATATAAACCATAAAGAGCACATATATATAGCTCGACTCCAAGGATTATGCATTGAGCCATTAGCGAGGAAAAGCCACATGGTTAAGTTAAACATAAGCGGTAAGCAACCTAGACACATATATGTGAGCAATTAACTTAACCAACAATATAACTCTACCCTGCCATAACCAACTGAACATAAATAACTGGAACCATTATGAACATACTTGTAACAAAGACCAACTCAACCATCTCCCACATATTAAACCATCAACCACAAGCGAAAACTCTACGACCGATATAGATGGACAGAAGCATGCTCGTGACCAAGAGCGTGGCATTTTGAAATGTTTTTACACCTTGCAGGGGGATACTCCTGGATCCACATAACTTCAGGACCATACGGCTTGCATGATCACACAGATCCATACAAGGGGGTACTCATGTTAACCTTTCCCAATAAGCCCCAACCATTTGGATCATGCATCGCTTGGCACGGAGGTACTAGAACTACTCTTGGAGCAAACTAGCACCTCTTACAAGCCCGCCCACTCACACCATTGATGTTCACACCCAAATGATCACAGCTACAGAGGTATTCGGCTCGCCTTACCATTAGATTAGCATGTGGTGAGTAAGGTAAGTGATAAAGCCGACCACACCGACGATCGGTGCTTAAACAATGTAAGCAATCTACGGTGTTCGGGTTCCTCTCCCGGCCTGCCCCCAGAAATTTCCTCTGGAGCAGATAACACCCCTAGCATCGTCCACATCTCGTCTCATACTCACCACTCATCCAACCATCATCAACCCATATCCAACATTATGATTATTATGAAAATAAATAACGCCTATGCTCGCGAACGATGAAACAATTCACCGCTCGACTTCTACCGAATGACCTATACATTGCTAAGCATTTCGATTTAACTTATAATTTAGACACCAACAACATACTTAAGGCGACAAGAAAAGGATGAACAACAATTCAAGGTAGAAGTAATGCATTCAACATAGGATCTACCCACTTGTACCCCATCTCGACTCGACACATGCAAACATACATAAGCATAGTTCATAAATTTTAGAATTCATTCAATTGAACAAAGGTGCAATATGCAAAGCTGCTTGCCTTGCTGCTCTTGGGTTTGCTTGACACTCCCCGAACAGAATTCACAACAATGCAGGAGCTCGCTACCGCCTTCACTCACACCTGCGTCATGCTTCGGTTCTTCGTTTAATAAAGAAGAACGCATGCAATGATGAGTATGAATCAAATGCAAATATGTATGTCACAAAAATGCATATGATAAAATACCATAAATTATTCCTTATAATGTATGAAAATATTTTTCCTAGTTATAAAAAGTCATAAGGAGACTATCAAAATTGGTTTCACTCATTTTGGGCTTGCGATGAATTAACCGTGGATTAATGAAGCTCCAACCTAATTTATTAATCTCAGAAATTTAATTAACTATTTCATGGATTGGACATTTTTAATAGCTGGAATATATTATTGTGAAACTAAAAAAATTAGTTTCATAATTTTTGGAGCTACAGAGAATTTACTATAAATTTAACAATTTTAGCAAATAGTAAACTACGCTGAAAACGGTTCTGTCTGTGTTGACCATGGTCAGACCGCCAATAGGGGTGGTCAGACCACTGGGAGTCATGGACAGACTGCTAGCATGCAGAGAGGTTTAGGTTCTGGCGGTCAGACCGGCCCGAGGGGTGGTTGGACTCCTGGAACAGCGGTCAAACCGCTGTGCTCGGCCAAGGGCACTTGGTGAGCTCACCGGCGACGATTCCAGCGATTCCGGTGGCTTTTGGGGTGGGTATTTTAGACCTAGAGAATCCTCTTGATCTTCTCTACCATATAGGAGAGCAAGCACACACCGAAAATGATCAAAACTCGACCATTGCCTTCAATGCTCAAGAACATTAGAACTTCACAACCTTAGCTCCAAATTCGAAATCTATCCAACCAAAACACGGATTCTTGACATGTATGCCTAGGGACTTACCCAAGGTACTTTGCCAAGGTTGGGGACTGCCGGGAGAAGGAGGAAATGGCAGGAAATCGAAGAACTACGGTGTTCCTTATGCTTCAACCAAGAACACCAAAACACATCAAATCCAGCTCGAATCCTTTGAATAAACAAAAATGAATTGAATGGATGGATAGATTATGAGCTCGTGATCGTGTGAGTACCACATGCGTACCTCAAATCCTTCTTTTGAGGTCGGATTTTGGGAGAAAGGGAGAGAGAGCTTGAGAGGGGAGAGAGGGGGCAGCTCCCCTATGCTAGACCGGTGGAGAGGGAGCACGGGAGAGTGAGGGCAAGTGGCTGCACGTGAGGGAGAGGGAGGGATGGTTGGTCCACTCCGATTGGGCCCACATGCTAGAGAAACAAAGTATTTCCAATGCGATTTCTATTCTTTTCTCTCTCGGATTAGTTTCTCTCATTCGAATGACTTTAAACGAATTTCTCTAGAGTTACAAAACAAAATCACACAAAATTAAACATAATGCTTAAGAAGAATATTTATGCTTAATTATGTAATTACGGATTCAGGGTATCAAGTTGGTTGGTTTGGAAACCTGATGTGGAATTCAGGTACTTGGGAAACATGTGGAGATATTTTTAGGAGTTGGGAGTTTAGTGATGAATCACATATTTAAATAGGATGCTTAACTCTTTTTACGATAGCATAGTTGGCATTTATGCAAAATTACCTGTTATAGCATATTATTTTAATCAAGCTTGCATGTCATATGTAACACCCAGCTTTAAAGGAACAAAATCGAGCACAACAAATGTATACCAGGATCAAGTTTCATACATGTGCTACATCATCAGTGTATCATCACAGTGCCAAAATTACAACGTTAATTAAATTATTACAAAAGGACCCAAGGGTCTAAAAGAAAACACAGTGGAACTAAAAAGAGGTCTTCAGCGCCAGCGGGGCTTCCATCCTCAACATGCGTCAATCGGGGGCACACCAGCCTAGAACAACAGCTCCGGGTCAAAGTCGTCCTCGTTGAAGGTTGCAGCTTCATAGACGGCTTCTGAACAGTGGAAGAATGCAAGGAAGGGGACAACAAGTGTGGGTTCAAAGATGTTCTCCACAATTGGAGGGAAAACATGATAAGGCTTGAGTCAAGGAATGGCTAAACACATATAACTGCACTAAGCAACTTATCTTAAGATTCCAACATCAGGCATCCTATTTACTAAGTATGAGGACACTGCTATATCAAAAGGATTGACTCATCGGATTCCATCCGACTACCAAGGCTCACCAGGTAATTCCATTACCTGGCTACCCAACCAACCATACCAAACCCAGATCCCAACTAATCCTAAAGAAGTCCAAGCCTGCTTTGACCGTGAGCACGGCTGATCGATCAGTTTGATACTCTGCAGACATTGCACAGCTTTCCCCACGAGTCATGATTCCCGTGTTGCTCCATACTTCTGGGGTGTGGAGTCGGGGTCTCACTACAAGACCTTTACAAAGCACAGCTTGATACTCTGCAGACATTGCACAGCTTTCCCCACTAGCTTGCAGGCACCCACTGAGGAATATTTATTCAAAACTAATAAACCCTAACATGGGATTTCATATTTAGACAAGCATGCATCGAAGGTAAAACATCTACATAAATATCCTAAAAATAGGTGCAAGACTCCCAAGGACACTTGCCTTCGACGTAGTGTTGCTCAAAATCCTCGAAAACTTGGTCTTGGAGATTACCAGACTACTCAGCTCCTAATTCAACATACCGAAAAAAGCACACAAAACAAAACTCTAAGGACGTACACCAAACAGTACTAAATCTAGATAAAAACCCTATAAAAAGATTCTACACATCGCTACAAACATTTCAGCGCAAAAATCACCCAAATCGGAGCTACGAGCAAAAAGTATTGAGCTTTTGATGTTCCAAGGGCTAAACTGCAAGTTTTAGTTGATTTTCTGAGAAAACCCGAATTAATTTTATACTAGAAATTCAATTTATGATGCAATAAAGCATTTTCTGAATTATTTTGCTACTGGAAAATTCATGGAATAGGTTTATGGGCCCATGGACCACGGCCTTATGGCCGGTCCACGGTTCACGGTGGACCGAGGCTCAAAGGGGTAAGCTTGGTCTAATCCGAGCCGTCGGTTTGGATTGGGCGGCTAGAATAAAATAGGAGCGGCGGGTGGTGATGCGGGACGGGAGAGGCGGTGGCCGACAGCTGCGAGCGGCCGAAGCCTCGCCGACGTGGCGCAAAAACGCACCACCGACCATGAAACTCGACAGGGCTTGGCGCAAAAGAGAGAGGAGGGAACATGGGTTCTCACAACAGGTCTCACGACGGCGGAGGAGCTCCGAAGGTGGCCGATGATGGAGAACGGCAAGAGGTGATGCTCGGTCTTGGCTGGGACGGCGTCCGGCGACGGAAGGAGCTCCAAGAGGCGTCAGGATGTGAAGCTCGAGGTCCTGCGACACCGTAGGAGGGAAAAATGAGGTCACAAGAGGTTCGGTAAGGGAGAATTTTGGGTGGCGGCTAGCTCTTACCAGCGGTAATGGCGGAGATGGCGACGAGCTCGAATCTGTGCGCAAATCACAGGGGAAAAGGATGGTTTGGGTGCGGAACCTCGCAAGGGAGATGATGAGAGGCTTAAATAACCGAGGGAGGGAGAAGGGCAGCCGGATTTGAGAGGATTTGGCCGGCGCCACGATTTCCATTAAAAGCATCGGTTTCCAAATTAAAGAGAGGAGAATGAAGTGGGAAACTGTTGGGGAGGAGGGAATAGGGGGCGGTGATCACAGTGGTGTGGTTTGATTAGCGATTTATGGCGCGGGGAGGCGGGATTTGATCAGGCGCAGGCGATTTTGGGGCCGGTTGAGTCGGGCGGCGGGAGGTTAGGGAAGAGGAGCGAGTCAAGCGGGCGGCTCAGCTGGCAGCTTGGGCCAGGCCCGCGCACAAAGAGATCGGGGTGGGGAGGGGGAGTAGGGCAGGGGAAGCCGACTCGGCTGGCGGGCCCACCTGTCGGCAAGGGGAGGCGGGGAGAGGCCAGCTTGGGCGCTGGGAGGCCGGCTTGGCCTAACGGGCCAGCACGGGGGTGGAGGGGGAGGCGGCCCACACAGAGAAAGAAAAAGAGTGGGGGAGGAAGGAAGTGGCCCGGGGGAGAAAGGATTCGGCCCGAGAAGCTTTTCCAATATTTAAAATGCTTTTCTTTTTAGATTTTACTTCAAATTCAAAAGGGGGTTTAAATGAGCGACTTCTAGCAAATTTTTGCAAACTTTTTCCATGCATAAAAATTTATTCCAACTACGATAGCATGAATGCAACAAGCACAATTATAACCTATGGCCAATTAAATTTAGAAATTAATTTTCCATCTAAATTGATTAAAATACAACTCCTATTTAATTCCAGCAAAATTTTAAAGTATTGTAAAAATTGAGATTTAGGGTGTTACATCATATATTTCCCACACACACTTGCAGAGTATGGTACGTACTCACACTTGCTATTTCTATCTAAATGTGCATCAAACCGCTGCTGAGATAATGGAAACATTGAAGGAGAACCAGACTTCTACATCGAGGAAGATGAAGATTGCTAGGCTGGTGGATCCCCCAGTCAATTGCATGTGGAAGATGGGAGCTTCGCTGTGTTTATTTTGTGTGCTTTAGTTAAAGAATTCAAGGTCTATATATTTTGTTTAAGTTAAACGTTGTAATAATAGCATTGTGTGTGATACACTGATGAAGTCGTTGTATGTATGAAACTTGATCCGGCATATATGTGGTTTGCATCTGGTTTTGTCCTTTTATAAAACCGGGTGTGAAAGAGGTCCTATCAAGGGTCTTCTAAGCCTTTTTTGATGCACCTCTTCGTTAGCTTCGAAAGTAGAGGTCAAATATCAAAATCGGACTCAATATGCAAAAGTTCTGGCTCTTTTACTGAACACTGCACGGGTTGGACACAAACTTTTTCATACGAAATAGGATGGAGATAAACTTTATATGAATATTGTAGAACTTAACGAGATCTATAACTTTGTAGTTGACAAAAATTTTATTTAAGATCATTTAGCAAAATTATAACCGTCAATAAAATTTGGTAAAATTAGTCATTAGTGATGAATCATGGTTATGACATGTTACTAATGACATTTGGCAAAGAATATTAAAAGTATACAATACCTTATTTCTATCACAACTACATGATAGCACATGTGATAAGGTGGCTACACGCACGAGGAGGAGGTCACGGGTTCGATTCTTATGGAATGTAAACTTAAAATAATATGAAAAAAGCGTGGCTTGTAAGGCATATGGGATAGGCCTATGTTGGGATGGCTCAGATGAAAAAATATTTTTTTACTTTCTGTCTAAAAAATACAAAAAATATTCATCGGTTATTAGTGGCGGGTCAAGATTACAATGTTGTAATAATCATGTTATTTTACACTAATCAAATAAAAATTTAAATAAATAGCAGCAAAGATGCAACATATAGTTTCAAAACCAGACACACTTTCAAGAAGTGCACTCAAGGTCTAGCAAGTGGCAACGACGGCAAAGCAGGTCCTTTTGGCTCATGTTCTAATGGGAGATGTCCATGGCCTTGTCATACAACTTCTTCATCCACACATTATGGATTATGTGACCAATTATGGTCATGTTGTACCGAATAATTTGTAACGAACCTTGCTATGTGTTATTCATGTTGTTATATTTATTATTTTCATGTTCTAATTACTTACTAGGTAACGAATTTTGTTGGCATTATAATATTGTGCTATTTTTAGTTCCTGTTACGATGTATACTTGTTATTGACTTATTGTAATATTATGTTATGTTTAATTATTTACTAATGTTACATCTTACCAAGGTTTCATGGATTCGCGGCAGACCCACCCCTTTGAAGTGCCACACTAATATGAGTGTCCGTTGTGCTTATGTGGTGAACAAGCATGGATGTCAATGTCTTTGGAGGTGGAGATCTTTAGTAGGAAGTTCTTCATGTGTCCCAAACTTGACCCTGATTTTATGATATGGTCACATTTCCCACTCTTCCACACCTGCCAAATCCATATTGCAAAATACATTCGTAACACAACCTTACTTGTTAAAAAGTCTTACCGCTTCAAGGAATGGATTGACGTGGTTAGGCCACCATTCAATTGGGAGTGGATCATAGAGGCCGAAATGAGAAGAGAGTATGAGATCAGGATGGAGGAAGCATGACAGAAGTAGGTGGCACATCATGCGCGGTAAGAAGAACGTCAACGGTTAGAACAGGAACTCAAGCGGCAAACTGAGGAACTTCAAAAGTGAGAAGAGGAACTTCGCCTCCGGTAAGACGTTTTAAAGAGGCAGCAGGCCGAACTTCATAGGTGTGAGGAACCACTTCAGAAGCATCAAGCTCTTCTATGTCTCCAGGAAGATGAGGAGCGCGAAGTGGTACGTGAGAAGGGCAAAATCTCAATTCCACACAATAAAACCCATGTTTTATCACTTTGTATTTGTTACAGATGTTTTAACTTTGCAAATCAAATTACTGATGTATGAATAATCCTCAACAATTCTAATTTAAAATCATTTATTATTTCATTTTAAAAATAGGAATATGTCACATGTTTGAAAGGCGAGACCTCTTGTCACCTATTGGTCGCACGGCCTATCCACACTGACAGACCATGTTAACCTATCACTCTTCCAACCAACGACCTATCACTCTTCCAACCAACGATATGAGCTTAGATTTACAATTTTTAAGATGGACACATAAATTTGCAAATATTTGATTTAAAACTATAGAAATAAAAAATCTGGACGTAGAATTTTTATTTTACATTGTTTAAAGAAATTGTATAGACCATATTACAACATATTGAACGTAAGCCTTCTCTACTTTTTTATAGGTTCAGAGTAAGTTCAAAATAACAATGTTTGAAAAACTGTGTTTACCAACAGTGGACTGTCGTGTGACAGTACAATAGCAGCAAAAAAACACTTCTAGTTAATCCAGATGAGCTTCTTCGGAAAAAAGAAATTGTTAATCCACATAAGCTGACGATCGATGCATCAGATGATACGGCACCACATCAACTAATCTATATAATGTATATAGTAGATACGAGGTTGGAGGCATCATAAAACAATCGGCATACACAGCTATTGGTAATCAAGCCCGCAATCTATGAAAATAGAGCGATTCCATTCGCTCCCTATCCTCATGTCACCATAGCAGCGGGTGACGAATCTAAGCTACGATACCAATCCCTTCAGTCTGCACATCAAAACAAACAATGCTCCACATCGGTCTACCCCTATTTCTGTCAGGATGTACATCCAGACCAATCGCATACATGAGTATATCGATAAACGCAAACCCAAGCAATTCGATGAAGCGATTACATGGAACTGCAGCACTTGCTCTTCGAGATCTCCTGTGCCGGGCCTGGGACAAGGACCTTCTTCCCCGCCAGCGATGGGGCAGACCCGTTGGCCTTTGTATCCGCCGCCATGTTTTTCTTGCTGTGGATTTTGAAGATCTCCGTCAAGACGGTCTGGAAGGAGTTCTCAACATTGGTGGCCTGAAGAGCGGAGGTCTCAAGGAAGAAGAGGTTCTCCTTCTCGGCAAACCCCTTGGCATCTTCGGTACTCACCGCACGCTTGTCTTCAAGGTCGCTCTTGTTGCCAACCAGCATGATGACAATGTTCTTGTCAGCATGGCCACGGAGCTCTTCCAGCCAGCGAGGTATGTGGTCAAAGCTCTGGCGTTTGGTGATATCATAGACTAGCAGAGCTCCCAACGCACCTCTGTAGTATGCACTTGTGACAGCTCTGTACCTGCAGTAGTCGAAATTACCAGCATGAGAAGTTGCCAAGTTGCTAGGTGGTGAAACAAAGACATGTTCAGAGAAAGGAAGTGCAAAATGTTACGACATATAAGCTCCTCACTTGATTTTACAACTCATTCTCAACTGGGAATGTTTCTTTCTCTTCCTACAGGGTGACAGCTGCGATTCTTTCGCATCCAGAAGAGAGGCTGTGGGCTATCAGAAATATACATCTTATAATGCTAAGGACCTCGTTAAAGATCTCGATTTGGTACCACTCGCGCAGCCCGCAGCGAAACAGTGCCCGGGTCGAGAGCCAATTTCATATTCTCCGGTTCCATTCCTGTAATGATAACATAGTTGTCTAATTAAGCAGGATATTCAATGCGTGGAATTTGCATGGAGCCACCTATTGTGCATCGCATAGATAGGTGCAAAAACAAAACACAATTCATGTGAGAAATGACAGAAAAATCAGTAACAGCATCAACCTGAACCAAGTATTGCTATGATTGCAATACAATGAAGTATTTGTGCAGTTAGAAATCATAAGCGTATTAGATAACAGTTATGGCAGGAGTGCTTAGGGAAGCATTTAAACAAATTATTGCAAGAAGTTGTCTGTCCTCAGAGAAACTGAATCAGCTTAGAAAGTTTGCAGATGAATGTATATATGCACACTTTTCAGAGCTCAGTGGTTGAATAGATTCTGGATGATGTAGAACTTAGGCCATGATACTTGATATTTGTAAATACAAGAAAAAGAACCAAAATGAACTCTCTAATTTCGGACATGCAATAAAAACATAGATCTATAGACAAGAGAACAAGAACCAAAGTTAAACTAAATAGCTGTATGACTGTATCACAAGAGAAAAATCTTATTTCATTTGGAATACATAATAGAAACAGATCAAACTACTGACATCTGGGCCACCCCTTTTTCCCCACAAGAATCGTACCAATAAATGAGCCAGTATATCAACATGCCCAGAGAGACTTTAAATGCTTGTCATTAACAACTTACCTTGGATGAGCTACGAACAAGTCCCACGAAGCTTGAAATAACTGCGTCAACGATTGGTAAACCGCATCTAACGAACTTGTTGAAAAATAGAGGGATGATTTCGAGCGTCCCTGAGAATAATAATCATACGTCATGTTTGTCTTGTATTGGCCTGCATCTGTTACAAGAGGTGTAGCTAGTCTAGATGGATCTAAACCTAGTCGATAAGTTCTTCCTTAGCTTCCATTGGCTCGTATGAACTTCTGATGACTTCTCCGCAGGGTCTCTTGGCTCCGTATATGTATATATATGTATATGTATATGTGTGTGTATATATATATATGGACTTTCCTTCTGATACTTCGAGATAGACATTCCTGGTTACGGGATGTCTTAGGTATCTGCTGGTGATTTCTTTTTTTCTAAAATTTCTCTTTCCATAGATAAAGATATGCTCCGAGAATTATTGAAGACCCTAAGGCACCCAGATATGGTAAATATCTATTATTCATCGTCAAGCCTCCCATCAATACGTGAAATGAGGCTTTGACAGTTCAAGTATATAGCCAGCAAAGATCAATTTTTTGTCCTATCATATCATCGAGCGGACTGGGTTCCCTAGGTTTTAAGATCACCTACTTGGGATTTCGAACGACTTCAATTCTCAAGAGAGCTCTCGAGAAGGTATTCCATCCGAACAGATTTTTTGGATGCCTAGCCCTTTGGAAGGAAAAAAGTTTGTTACCGGTTAAATTTAAGTTTGAAAACGTCGCAACGGAGATTTCAGGCAGTGATGAGAATCTTTTCGTGCCATAATGTCATGATTACGGTAGCTATGTGAGAAGGCGAACTCCTCGGAGTACGACACCAACAACCTCACATGCGTCGAACATTAAATGCAACGTAGCGTGACCTCAAGTCGTGTCACGTTTTCAGTCGGACCGTCGTTTCCAGGTGCCTCCCCTCTATATAAAGGCAAACGAAGACCCACTTCAACATTCATTCCTTCGTCATTGACTGCTTTCCGTCAACCTCAAAACCATCTTCCCTCAATGTCTCTGGTGCCATGGGCAAGAAGAGGATCGAGAAAGAAAGCTACTCCACCTATAAGATGGCGAGAGCCACCCCAGAATGGCAAGAGTCGTCCTGGAGAAGGCCGATAATGAGGCGGTGATTCCTCCCTAGGTTTTGATCCCCTGCATGCCAGCAACAGGGCAGACGATCTCGAGCCCGGACACCCATAGCTCAGTGGTCTTCCTCGACTTTTTCCGCTACGGATTCAGCTTCCCTCCATCCAACTTCTTCCTCGAGGTGCTAGCCTTCTATGATCAGAGCTCATTCATCTAAACCCCTTAACTCCATCATCATGCTAAGTGTCTTCATGCATCTATACAAGGCCTTTCTCAGCTTCCGTCCCCTCTCAACATCTTCCCGTATTACTATATCCTGAAGAGGCTCGAAAACAAGGTCACAGCGTCGCCAGATTTTAGCTCCGAGAAGGCAAAACGATGGAGTACATCGACTTCGCCGCCAAATCTTCTTGGTCGGGTTGGCACAAGAAGTGGTTCTATTGCCGACCTGATCCGAGGAATCTTCCTTATTTGGGCCGCTGTCAAGAGCCACTTGGACAGAGAAGCCGGTGATGACCACTCTTCACTGGAATATTATGGAGATCTTGTTCCTGAAGGACGAATCGGACAACGCACGACATTGCCAGGGACTTCATCAAACACCGCCTTAGGACCTGTTTGGTAGAGCTCTCCTGATTCAAATTCTCTAGAATGATTTTCTGAAGAAAGTTATTATGTGGCTGAAAGTTATTCTCTAGAATAAATTCTATGAAGTGATTCTATGTGAGAAGTGAATTAAGAAAATCTACTTTTTTCAGCTCCTTACATCTAATTCATTTCAGGGAATCAATGCCATGAATCCGCTTGAGGAGCAAAAAATTAAAATTCTCTGGGAGCTCTACCAATGTCACGTCTCAAAAATGCTAATTTTGTAATTAAGCATGCGTAATTGTTATCGCATGTGCTTACACGTGTTTGCCTATCAAAGACTAGTTAAACATGCTTCAAATACCTTAGAGATGGTTTAGAGCGCTTTGGAGAATCCCTAAATATCTTGGAGAAGGAAAAGAATAGAAGGAGGTTGATGAGGGGAGACTTAAAGAAATTTCAGCAAAAGAACCCCATCGCGGTCTGACCGGGGTCCCCCGCAGTCTGACCATCAGGTACGTTACCACATGGGCTGCCACGTGGATTTATCACGATCCGACCGGAGCCAGTCGCAGTCTAACCGCCAGCACACAGCCACTCAGGTTAAGTAGATCGATCACTTTCTTTTGCTCTCTTCCCCACGTGCACTCTCTCTCACCAGCAGCCCCCTCTCTCTCACCCTCACCCACTCGCTCTCCCTCACGTGCTCTCTCTCTCTTGCTCTCCCAACCGAACAAGAGAAAGGAGGAGAGGAGGAGCAAGGAGGGGAGGCCAAGAAGGTCCTCGACGAGCTCCCCCACCAGAGGTGGTCTTCCCCGTCGAGCCCAAGCTCCTCGGCAACATCTTCTTCCTCCTCAAGCCGACCACCACCTCCCCGACGGTGATTTCGAGCTCCGACCATTTCCCAACCTCCACGACCGAATCACAGGCTTGCTAGGACGTGGTGAGCACCCTAGACCCCCTCCCATTCCTTCCCCCATGACTAGATCGACCGGATTTAAGCTCATCGAGCTCAACAATGGCCTCCACCGCCATTAGAGGCAATAACCGAGTTTCAGTCGTTTTTGGTGTTTGCATGTTATCCTACGCGGTAGAGGAGATCAAGATGATGCTTTAGGTCCAAAATCCCCACCCAAAAACCACCGGAATTAACGCCAGTGAGCTCACCAAGTTCCCCCGACCGTGCACAACGATCTGATCACATTTTATAGCGGTCTGGCCGCGGTTCCAGGAGTCGAACCGTCCCCCCCCCCCCAACCTGTCTGACCGCCAGACCCCAAATCTCTCTACTCGTCGGCGGTCTGACCGCGTTTTCCCTCAGTCTGACTGCCACTCCTGGTGGTCTAACCACGGTCAACTCCGACAGTAACATTTCAATGCAGTTCACTATTTGCTAAAACTTTTAAATTCATAATAAATGCTCCGTAGCTTCAAAAATTATGAAACCAATTTTTTTTGTTTCATAATATACTAATCTACCTATTAAAAATATCCCCAACCACGAAATAATTAATTAAATTTCTGAGATAAATTAATTAGGTTAAGGCTTCATTAATTCATTGTTAATTCTTTGCGAGTCCAAAATGGGTGAAACCAATTTTGCTAATTTTCTTATGACTTGTTCTATCTAGGAAAAATGTTTTAATACATTATATAGCATATTTTATGGCATTTCCTAATATGCGTGTTGTAGCATACATATTTGCACTTCATTCATACTCATCATTACACGCGCTCTCTCTTTTAGTGAACGAAGAACCGGAGCGTGACGCGGATGTGAGCGAAGGCGGCAGCAAGCTCCCGCATTTCTATGAATTATGTGCGGGAAGTGTCAGGCAAACCCAAGTACAACAAGGCAAGCAACTAAGCATATTGCACATTTGTTCAATTGAATGAAGTCTAAAATTGATAAACTATGCTTATGTATGTTTGCATGTGTCGAGTCGAGATCGGGATCGGGTACAGATGGGTAGATCCTATGTTGAATGCATTACTTTTACCTTGAATTGTTGTTCATCCTTTCCTTGTCGCCTTGAGTATGTTGCTGATGTCTAGATTACATGTCAAATCGAAATCGAAATGCTTAACACTGCATAGGTCATTCGGTAGAAGTCGAGCAGTAAATTGTTTCATCATTCGCGAGGATAGGCGATATTTACTTTCATAATGATCACAATGTTGGATATAGGTTGATGATGGTTGGATGAGTGGTAAGTATGAGACGAAATGTGGACGGTGCTAGTGGTGTTATCTGCTCTGGAGGAAAGTCCTGAGAGCGGACCAGGAGAGGAACCCGGACACCGTAGACCGCTTGCGTCGTTTAAGCACCGATCGTCGGTGTAGTCAGCTTTAGTACTTACCTTACTCACCACATGCCGATCTAATGGTAAGGCGAACCGAATACCTCTGTAGTTGTGATCATTTGGGCGTGAACATCGACGATGTGAGCGGACGGGCTTGTAAGAGATTCTAGTTTACTCCGGGAGTAGTTCTAGTACCTCCGCATAATCCAAATGGTTCGGGTTTATTGGGAAAGGTTCACATGAGTACCCCTTGTATGAACTTGTGTGAGCATGCAAGTCGTATGGTCCTCAAGTCATGTGGGTCCAGGAGTATCCCCTGCAAGGTGTAAAAATATTTTGAAATATCGCGCTCTCGGTCATGAGCATATTTCTGTCCATCTGCATCAGTCGTAGAGGTTTCGCTTGTGGTTAATGGTTGGATATGTGGGAGATAGTTGAGTTGGTCTTTGTTACATATATATGTTCAATGGTTCCAGTTATTTATATTTAGTTGGTTATGGCTGGGTAGAATTATGTTGTTGGTTAAGTTAGTTGCTCACATCTATATGTCTAGGTTGCTTACCGCTTATGTTTAACTTAACCATGTGGCATTTCCTTGCTAATGGCTCTAGGCATAATCCTTGGAGTCCAGCTATGTATATGTGCTCTTTATAGTTTAAGTCTTGCGAGTACCTTCGTACCCATGCATGCGTTTTCAGGTGCTGATGGTGAGAAAGGGCTAGTGTTTGCCTACTTCGTGCCTGCCGATCAGGGTGACAGGCAAGAGTAGTTCATCTTACTCTCGAAGTCGTGCTTTTGGGGTGGAGCCCAAGGGTATGTGGCTCCACTCTTTTTTGTTGTATAGGTTTATGTTTCCACTGCGTAGATGTTGGTTGTAAATTAGTGTAAATGGTTGCATGGCTAAAGACTTGTAATATAAATGATACTTTCTCGCTCTTTATTAAAGTATGTTGTGATGTGTTATGTTGGAAAGGTATGTGTTCCGATCTTGAGTACAAAACACGTGTCGGGACTATCGGGATGATATTCTGGTTAATCGTTGAAGTCGTGATTATATAAATGATCGACTTGTTAATAACTAGAATATAATTTGGACGGTTTCTCTCAACCAAACAGGCTCTTAGTCCTCTAAAGTCAAGGATTACCAAGGCTTGGCTTTTCTCAACCGGTTTGGATCCGGCCTAAGAAGATATGATAGGTACTTCCTGACCCCGAGTAGTCATACATAAGGGATTTGTAAGATCTATCCTTCTTGACTGTTGCTTTTTCTTGCAGTATACTCACCGGAGTTCGCTGATAAGAAGGTTAGGGTTCTTTTTCAAGCCATCCCTTATTCCAGCCGCAAGGACGTCCTGGCTCCCATCGTAGATTTGGACCCCGAAACTCAGGCAAAATCTTGTCAGTAAGTACCATAAAAGGTCTTCTCGGTTCTTGTCTTTCTTTTCGAGTAGGCGTACTTGTAATGACGGTTATTGCTAACTTGGGTAGCTCCCCGGACGCGGGGTCCCGATCCGAAGGCCAAGAATGCAGGAGCCCCTGTAGAAGACCCAAACTGTTTTTATCACGGGGAGCAGGGGTCCGAGTGAGACTGGAAGTGGCACGCTGCAAATCATATCCTTCGACAGTGGCATGGTATTGGAGGGCGATGGTTTCACAGGAGTGGACTTCAACGGCAAGTGATGTCAGGCCACCGATGCCAACAACTCCTGCTCCTTCGGCTCTCGTCGACCTTGTGCCGCCTTCGACAGTAATTTCGACCTTGGTAAGTTGAGCATTTACCTCGATCCTTTGCCGTCGTGCCAATTTTTCAATTTATCAAGTATGTCTGAGCCTTTGGCCCAGGAGCTTATGAAGACAGCAGTCCCTATGAGTCCATCCAGCGATGCTCCCTTTACCAAGCTAGTGTCAAGGAGCAAGAGATTGGCACATCTTCTGGTTCTAATGAAGCCTTTGGAGACTAGGGAACGACTCAGGTATGCTGGGAATTACTTCATACGTTTGATAGAATGCATGTTTTGAATGTCTCTCCCATAGGCTAGTCAGAATACCGCCGATAGTGCCCAAGCCCCAACTTCCCCAACCTCCAATGCTTACATCCTCTAAAGGAGATGGCAGCAAGCCTAGCGAGCCCCCGGCATCAGTGACTACCAGTCGGGAACTGGAAGTAGCCAGGACTAAGGTCGCTATTGCCTCTCCACAGAAGGAGTACGGGATTCCAAGGATACATCTTGGGAGGCGTACTTGAAGGGCAAGCAGGCCACCAACAGGATCCGGTGTTCAACACTTTCTTCGCGATAAGATTATTCCTACAGGTTAGAAACTCAATTAAAAAATGACAGCGACTAACCTTGTCGTTCTTTGAAGTTTACCATGCATCGCCTGGGGAAGTCCTGTTGCGACGCTGAGAAGGCCACCGCACGAGTTGCTGAGCTCGAGAAGGAAAACACCGAGCTACACCCGCAGCTCTCTCGGGTGACAGCCAAGAAGGAGGTGGACACCGTGTTGGAGGACCGGATGAAGGGTGAGCCTCCCATATCCCGACAAGTTGCTTATTCTCTTTTGTCTTCCTAACATATCGCCTTGCAGAATTTTCCATAGCCTGAGAAACTATCTCTTAGGAAGGAGCCCAATGTCAACCGCCTACCAACAGCTTATCGTGACGCTCGACGTCCTCCATGAAGTGTTGGCCGGGGTTGGAATCCAGACAGAAGCTACCGGCAGAGAGGATGCTCCCGGACTCATTGTCCAGGTTACCAAGCTTACTGAGGCGCTTGGTGGGTTCCAAGAGGCGGTCACTGAGCACCTCTCGAGCCAGTCCCAACAGAGCACGGAGCTGACACTCACCTAGGCAACGACTGTCGTGAAAACTCACCAACCGGAGTTTAACGCCAACATTCTCCTGGAAGGATTCGGGGATAAGTCCGAAAAATCTTCAGCCAACAAGGTCGAGGAAGTGACGGGAGTAGCCAAGGCCTTCGTGGATTTGTTGTCCTTGCCCTCGACGCGGTCTGTAAGAAAACTTTGCTAACTCCCAAGTTCAAACTAGTAAAAAATAGGTTTGAGGTTGTTTATCCAATCCTAGGTTTTAACAGTTGTATGACATTTGTTATCAGTAAACTCTAGTTTAGATAGCCTAGTGCACCAAAGAGGCTCAAAGTTGAAACCAACTTCATAAGTTGTCTCATGTAAGTATAGCTAAACGCAATACGTACAAGTTTAGAAGAGTTGTAACAAGGATCAATATTTGTAGGCTATAAGTTGAAATGATATAAAAAAATCTTACAAAGACTCGTGTATTAAATGATCAAGACAAGTCATAGCTTAACAGCATCATTCATGTATGTCTCAAGAGTCAAAATATGCTGTTAGTACAAATGAATTTAAAATCAACAACAATCAAAAGGGAAACACATGGTTGCTACCTGTTCAAAATAGCAATATTTGATAAATAATAACTACCATGACCTTCCCACGTTCACTCCTTTAATCACTCAAAGTTGGCAACTATGGTCACCCCACCCCCCCCCCCCCCCCCCCCCGCAAAGCCTACTTTTTCAAGTCACAAATGCACGCATCAAATAACATCATCAAAACACACCTTAGTGTTGCATGCTTATTAGGAAATAGGGACACTAATTAAATGCATTCCATATTTTTTTGGCAAATAAACATATTGAGCTACAGGATGAATTTATGGCCTCAGGTCACTAGTCATCTGTAAAATTAATATCCATCAAAAATGGTGAAGTACTGCATGAATATTTATTTCATCATAATTATAATATCATTCAGGGGTGGTCTCAAGGGATGCAATTACATCATGTGGATCTTGATCCAGACAGCACGATTTCTATTGCTTGAGACCATGGCGCAAGCCACATGCAGCAAAATCAATTTATTTAGTAAATCTTGTTCACCATTTACCCACCATGCCACATGCTCAGCTTGCTAACTTTGAACACATGCAACAAAAGCGTTTTAGTATTTAGTAAAAGATATCCCGTATCCTCGCACCGCTTCACCCGTCCAACTACCCAAAAACACGCACAATTTTAGCAGGCTGATACCACGAGCCACAGGTTGACGTGGACATCGCGTTACAGATCCAGGGTCAGTGTCACATTACACTGCCCATTTCATTCCCTTGAGTAGGGCGAAAGGCAAGCTAAGCTGACCACCTCAACCACTCGGGCGCAGAGATCTACAATTCCACCAACCACCTGTCGTCCACCTATGATCCTGAACAACTAATTCTCGCACAAAACATCGAAAGCACACGAACAATGCACCGATCTGAACCCGAAAAAATATGAAATCTCGAGAATTGCAACTTAAATCGATTAGGCGCTGCTGCGCTAGCTCATTGCACGGTATCAAGCAAATCCTCAAAGAGGGAAAAACAAAAATGGACTTGCCTCTCCTGGCCGGCGGTGTCCCAGATCTGCGCCTTGACGGACTTGTGCTCAATGACGAGCGTCCGCGTCTGGAACTCGACCCCGATGGTGGCCTTGGAGTCGAGGCTGAACTCGTTGCGCGCGAACCGCGCCAGGATCTGCGACTTGCCCACCGCGGAGTCGCCGATGAGCACCACCTTGAACACGTAGTCCACCTTCTCCCCACCCCCCGCCATCGCCTTTTCCCTCCCTCCCTTGGTCGCTAGTGCGCGGCGTCGGCGGAGACGTGGAGGAGGGTGGAGTGAGGCGGCGGAGTGCGCATGGGTGGGTTGGGGTGGGTGTTTTGGTTGTGGTGTTTGATTTGAGTCGAGGCGAAGGAAGCGGGGAGACGAGAACGAGAAGGGTGGACAGACACTGGTCTGTCGGCCTCAGGGGTTGGGTTGGTGGTGCCGCACAGGAGAAATTCAGAAAATACCACTCAAAAGAGCGGTGCTTTGAAACACACTATTTCAAATATTATTATTCAGAAAATACTATTTTATCTAGTGTGTTGCCTTAAAATACTATAATATCTATTTTTAATATTTTTCTCACTTTTACAATTAAATAGATTGTTTTACCTCTATATCCATCTTAGACAGAATATAGTCATATATTTTACTGCTCCCATCACATGTTTAAACAAGATACAATGTAGTATATATGATCATACAGGGAGTGCATTACTTAATTCCCACGCAGAAATGAGAGGGATTTGGGCCGTCGAACCCTGGTAGTGGGCTTCCAAAGGCCGCCGACATCTTACCCAAGGAAGCTTTCCGTGTGGCCCTCCGTCCATAGAAAAAGGCCGGGATCGCCGCATGGATTGAGTATCTGAAACAAGCCCTGAATGTTTTGTTTGTGGATTTTTTTAATCCTGCAGCGGAACAGAATGGGAAGGGGTATGCAACAAGGATTTTCTATGGTGTTTTTTAGCAGAATTTGATGATGTAGATGGTGCCCATATTTGAAATAATCTCTTAGGTAAAAGTAGTTGAATACCCGTGCATTACAATGGTTCTAAAATACAATGTAAAAAATGCATACATCCAAGTTTCCATACTTTACATCATCATCTGTTGTTGAGTTGTGATACGTGTGTGTAAAAATACATTACCTCATGACTAGTAGAAGAATAGAAGGCATGAACATTAAGCCTGCGCATTGCGCATTAACTTCATAGGTTGTTACTCTTGCCCTTACCCTTCCTCTTTACATCATATCAATTGGGTACCTCCTACCATTGAGCATGTACAAACGGGAAAAAAATTTATAGATGCATCACATCAAAGATAAACCAAGTATAGCCAGCAGCCACAAATCGATAAATAAGTAATAAAATACCTCGACTATGGTGTGAGGACCTCTCAATAGATGATGTTCTTAGTGCACATCCCACTCTACTTTGAATGCTTCTCCTTTTTATTATCGTCATCCAGGGTGGTGAGGATCTTGATGTTCCTTCTATTAGTGACTCTAGATAGCGCAACGTATAGCTGGCCATGAGAGAACATTGGCTAGGGGAGGTACACGCTGACATTCGGAATGGTTTGTCCTTGTGTCTTGTTAATTGTCATGACGAAGCTGGGCCTAACAGGAAACTGCCTCCGCTTGAACCGAAAAAGGAACATCTCATTAGAGGGACATAGGGGGATACGAGGTAGGAAAATCCTCTTCCCAGCTTGCTGCCCGAGCATTATCTCTACGTCAATAGCATTTCTTTAGAACCCCCGGACAACAAGCCTTGTCCCATCGCAAAGTCCATTGGAAGGGTCAATATTTCTGAGCAGTATGACAGGACAGTTAACCTTGAGCTTTAGCACATGCGGAGGCAACCCATTTGGGGTCAGAGAGTTAAGGAATTACAGGGCTGGTAGTTGTGGTGGTCTGAAAGTGCACCTAGTCCTTATGTGTAATTTTGGTAATTAATGACAATACATATATACTAACTATGTTGTTGAGAATTGTTAGTAGAATGTTACATAGGTGATGCATAGAGGAGAGATATGCATCAAGATGAATGAGCTTTAGGTGATACTCGGGTAAATGATGACAATACCTATGGACTAATAATGATGTTGAGAACTATTATTAGGTTATTCCATAGGAGATGCATAAGAAATGAAGTATGGATTCATTGAGAAATGGCATGAGTTCAAAGAATTGCATCAAAATCGTTGATATCTTAGTGATGTTCATAAGAAGAAGAAGAAGTTTGAAGAATGAAGACTAAGTTACTTGTGGAGATTAAGTAACTAAAGGTATGTCATAATCAATAGAGTTTTATGGGCTAACCCATATGCTTTGTGTTTGAGAGTGGGTTATGGTTAGGATCCATAAGAAGGCATAAGTTAAATTGAAATCATATATGCTAAGAGTGAAGAACAAAATTGGACTTCATATATGATAAAATAAATTTATTGAAGATGTCGGATACAAAATGGTTTTCTATGGAAATACAGAGAAGGGCAAGTAAGACTCGGCTGTGATGGACCATCCAGTGGTGAAGGGCAAGCAAATAACTTGACACCGAAGGACCAAGGTGATGGTGAAGAGCGAGTGAAGGCTTTGCGCCAATGGACCGTGTGAGACCATAGAAAGCTATTGGTGACTCGTATCAGTCATATGAAGAATCAAGAAGAGATGGAGTGAATATTACATAGAAGTTGGCGACCCTCAAAGTTTGAAAGAAAGAAGCGGTACTTGAAAGTATTCAAATGCTCAAATTGGTTCAAACGAGTTTTACATTTGAATTTGAGTATAGGTATGCCACACTATTAAGAGGGGTGCAACATAGATCTAATTGTCATGTCTCAGTGCTCAAAAGTTTTTTTAACTAACCCAAAGTGAGAGTTAGCTTAAGGAGCCCGGTGGGGAAAGTGTGAAAGTGTCCAAATTGGATTTCGGAGTGTTCCTAGTTTGATCTAATGTGTTTGAGGTCATGAATTTAATTGGGATGTGTAGCCCTCTGAATCATCTTTCCATAGAGTCCAAAATTATCGAAATCAGTCTTCAGGATCAAAAGTTATCGTCGTTTTTAGAGGGTTAGCTATTCTGAACTCGGACACTCTAGGTTTAGCTCCAATCTAGGTGGTCTATTAGAGCTTGAGTGTTTCACTCGAATACTCCAGGTTCTTGTATTCTATCTAGAGTCTCTAGGATGAGCTCTAGCCAGGGTTCTCAGTTAAGCGTTCTAGTGCCAACCCGGAGTCTCCAGGTTGACCCGGATACTCCGAGTCAATACAAAAAGTTATGTAACGACTAGTTTTTTTTGGGGGGGGGGAGTGTATAAATACCCCTCACCCTCACCCATGTTTGCTACTGCTTGGGCACGAAAGAAAAGCCTTCAAAGATAAAAGAACTCCCTTCCATTCCAATCTAGTGTGTGATATGAGAAGAAAAGTGAATTGGGTTGAGAGATTGAAAGATTGACTTTAAGTGAGCTAAATTCCATCTTGAGCACTAGAGTTCATCGATAAGAAGTTCATCGTCACGTTTGTTACTCTTGGAGCTTTGAGCTCTGAGCTCTTAGATGGCTAGGCGTCGCTGGCGAGCACCAAAGGTTGTGGTGTGCTGTGAAAGTTTATGAAGGCTTCGATTTCACCTCCACAAGGGAAAAATCAAGAGTGGAAACCAAGCTCAAGTGTGATCGAGCTTGGAGAAGAAATTGGTTGAGAGAGACCCGACTTAAGTATGATCGAGCCCCTCAACAGGGACGTAGGAATCTCTAAAGGATATGTTTGAACTTCGCGAAACAAATTTTATGTCTCCTCTCTTGTTTCATTATTTTTGTGTTCTTGCTCAATATTTATGCATATTGCTCGATCTACTTGTTCGTGTGAAGTTGATTGTAGATTCTCCGTGGATCTACTTGGAATCATCATTCGAAACACACGACTTCATTTGGTTTGAGCTAGAACTCTTTAGACGCACTTTAATTTCAGTTTCAAGTTTTTTCTATGCTGAACCCGTAGTATCCGAGTCAACCCGGAAACTCCAGACACTGTATAATCAGATCTGAACCCGTAGTATCCGAGTCAACCAAGAGTATCTGGTGAATAGTATTTTCATGATTTTTAACTAGAGTTTTCTTGTATATCTTTTACTAGTTTTGAATAATCTTTGTCACCCTAGGATTGTAACTTTTACACTTTTTAAGGTGATTGTATACTAGTTGAGCCTAACATATTTAGGTTTTTCACTTGTGAAAAATCTGTTAGTTTATTTTTGGCTACAAGTTTAGGCCAATGAGAAAAGGGGACGAATTTTTCTAAAAACGTCTATTCACCTCCCTCTATGCGACATTGTTGTACTTTCAGGGTCATCTTCAGCGCGATCAAAGCTATGGTACACCATCTCGTCCCCCCCGAAAATGGCCAATCATCTTCATGTTAATCGTATCCATGCACTCGTTTCGTGTGGACATGATGGCTCTCGACGTGATGTAGTTTGGGTTAGCTAGGTTAGCGTTGAGCATCTGAGACATGATATCTATAAGTTTATTAAGGTATGTGTTCTTTCCTATATACGGCACACATATACCATCAGGAAGACGTATTTTGACATCACAATTAGCCTCCTCGGTGCCATTACTGATGCGCAGTAGGTATTCCGCAAACCATGGGTCGCTCTGAGTCCTTATGTTACACATGAGCCCTAGGTGTCACATGTGCTCCCACAGTTAGGACCTGCACAACGTCGAATCAACTATCTGAGATCATGACCCCTTTCTGACAATAGGGAGGACCTGTCTAATGTCACCACCAAAGACAACCGTCTTTTCGCTGAACGGGACATCTGGTCAACCACGACAACACTAGATGTAGCCATCGCCACGGTGATCTTTCCCTGACCATGGACCATAGCAAGCAATGCCTTCTAAAGAAAAATCTTCCCAGTGCCTCCCGGGCCATCAATGAAGAATAGACCTCCTTCATCGCTATCAACCACGGTTAGAATCCCATCGTAGGTGACCCTCTGCTAGACGTTGAGGGAGTCAGATAAGGCTGTGTACTCATGGTCCACATTGATCATAGACTCCTCAAATATGTCCCTCGGCACATCGTTTGCCATGTCAAGTGCATCATCAATACCAGGAATAGGGAACGATTTTATATCTTTCCCCATCGACTGTAGCATGTTCCTAACATCTATCAAAACATTCTGCTTGACCGTGTGTGTGCCTTGAGCAGTGCGGTGGTAGTCATCCGACATTACCTCAAGGTGTCTGTTCTAGAGGCCACGCACATCGCTAGGCTCACAAAATACAATATTGTTGCAAAGAGCCTCTGGAGTGACGATGGCATCTGGAACTACTCAACCTCCGTGAGGCACTCGTCTTGCGTATTATCTGCATCAATCAGACCCCTTCTCTTCGCGGAATCACGGAAGGACGATAAGATCTCGCCATCAACTATCCTCAGGCCCTCATAGGATGCGGAACCCGTCACGGGGTTCGGGAGAACCCGGAAGAAGTAGCACTCCCACGGGCTGGATGGGCCATCACAATTCTATCAACTTGTCCACCATGTTTCCTTGGTTGCCAAAACTTCCTATTTTTCCCTGTTTGCCAAGTAAACCACTCGGGGAAGTCATGGTAGAGGATGCCTCTTGCTTTCTTGTGTACTCTATTTGCCTATCAGCATTGACTTCTCGGTATCATCATAGTCGAGCACCTCATATATGTCCTACCCCCCTCGGTACGAAACTATGTGCATGTTTGGGAGATGAAGTTGTAGTTGCATCACAGGTGGAGAGTTCTTACTCAGGTCAAAACCATATATCCTCCACAAGGCTTCTGGGGGAGGGGGTAACCCACCTCGCCTCCCTATACTATTTGATCTTATTAATGTCATTATTGTCGACCTCGTTCACAAATACGGACGCTCCGTCGTGGCCCTTGTATATGTATATGTATTTGAACAGGTACTTGACAGCCTTTATGCTCGAGCAGACCTCAACATTGATGTGGCAGTTGAACAGCCACAAGAGGTAAGGGTTGTAAGGGATGACCTACCTGTTATCTAGCTAGCATTTTTGAACCATTGCATGGAGACTGTCATCGCATCTCCTATACACAGGGTAGGAATCCTTTCCTTGCATGGTAGCTACATTGAAAGGGAGCGGATAAAGGTTCTTGCGTAACCCACGATCCTTTGAGCGCAAGCACTGGGAGTTTAGCACACCACAAGGGCTATGCATCATATGCTTGATGAGCATCTTATATAGCTCTGGGTAATTATGCTTGTAAGGGAGCTCGGTAGAGATGATAAATCATACTGCTTGGACACACAAGTTTATACTTGCCCTGCATGATCAGCAGGAAGTGGGCGTGCGGCAATTCCCCCTTCTGGAACTCCACAACATAGACATAGGCTTGGACCTTGCTGAGCATGTGCTTTTCAAACAACTGTTTCTTTAGTTCCTCGAGCTTCACCCTGGAAACACGTACAACGAGATCTGGATGATCCTAGGATATCTGGCCATGCTCAAGCTCACACGTGATCTCTTCCTAGTTAAGATTGTAGGTCATCATGAAGAAGACGTCCGGCTTCTCGTACTTCTGCACTAATGCCATAGCATCCATGCACTGACACCTCATATCTCGAGGTCCTTTGATAAACGATATAGCCAGCACAGTCCATTTGCTGACCACGTTCGCTCTGCTCTCTTCAGCATTAAAGTTGTCCACCAAGGCCTGATAGAGGTCCGCCTTTATCTCCTTCTAATGATTCCATATGTAGCCTAGCCGCGAACTCTCGATCTTGATGTAAGTATAGACCGTGAACTGCTAGAAAAGTCGTTTGTCGAATAGTATTAGGTTGAATATCCCTGGCCTCATCTGGAATTTGTAGCAGTAGTATTCCCTCAAAGAGATGCACAACCTGCTATTTGAATCTACGCAGAGTGTATGGTGACAGATGTTAGTGCGAGATATAAATGAATGCAAAGGCAAAACCCGTGCTAAAAACATTAATTGTACGAGAATATCAACCTGGATCCTCATTATTACCATGAGCCTCATGAGCCGCCCCAACCACATCCATGGATATGCCAACCTTTGCGATATCAGGATGCTAGCCAATTTCGCCTCTCGGGAAGAAGAGAGGGTATGATAGGGGATCATAGCATGCATGATACAGCCAGAAGCCATACGTCTCGTTGTTCTTCCCATACAATATTACACTACAATCAAATTTTTTCCATTGCTCGCTGCCCTCGACCCACACGGCTTCCACCTCTGAAGTGAGCGGTACGTTATACGTCCTCTAGTCGAGCCTATTATCAAAATTTAGTGTCACACAGTGATTTTCAAGGTCTTCGACCTGTCCCATACTCTTGAACTGCTGAGAGTACGGGTTATCATGAAGTATGTCAACCAGCCTCGCGATGACTTCTTGGTCTTGTCGGAATTTCTTCTCGCGACATTGCTGATACCTGTGTTCTAGACTTGGGTCGTCATCATAGAAGTACATCTCTAGATTCTAAGGGTCCAATCCATTAGTTCCAAATGAATGTATGTTGTGGTACATTTGGCTGTGAGCTTGAAATGTGTAGATACCACTACTTGCCATATTGGTGGTCTCGCTGTCAAGGCGACAGTAAAGAGAATTAAATGAGAAATGGCCATTGAAGAACCTAATGCTTTCTCAAATGCTTGGTGTTCGATCTTGCGCTTGACCATAGCCTCATAAATTCGGGTGGCGTATCTGGATTCAATGGACTGATCTTTCCGTTACGACAACAGGTACACAACAGGTACATAACATGTACACAAAAAGCAATGACATATATATCCAATAGAAGTCATAGAAAGTTGTTTCAGAAAAGAGCAAAGAATGTACTAACCTTTATTGTTGCACTAACCAATACTAAAAGAAACAATCACTTTTCTAATACAGATTTTGCTAGGAAGATCCTACTGCTAGGGCGACCTTCAAAAGAAACAAGAGTTCAAGATATCATCATGAGGTGAATGGACTTGGAAGTGGAAAATAATCTTAACAGAAAAAATCACAATATGTTTCCTAATCTTCTCGTAAAGGTTTAGTACAAAGTGGAAAATGTATGCAACCAAACATGTCATGTTCAGTCGAGGATAAACAGCTGAGACACCTACAAGAAGCATCTAACTTTCACAATATAATTGATTGTGTTTAGCTAATGCAAAATGACATGACTTGAGATCTTAAGTGAATAACACAACTTTCAAATGGATAGAAATCATATACTGAGAGATGTCCCCTTTAGGTCTACTAGCAGATGTGGAAAATGTAAGCGAATAACTCAATCCAAGAACCAAGGCAAAAAAAATTAGCAATGCTCATATACTCAAAATATTGATTACATGTTTTTGTCCTAATAATAAATGCTACACTGTCAAGATAAAAAATTAACTGAAACTACACATTTTATCAGCCAAGGACTTCCTTTCTTCTTACTTTAAGAAGAGGGAGTGAGTGATTCCGGGGTATATCGAATGGTGGGTGCGTGAATGACGTTTCAGGGAGTGAGTGTGTCTATGTGTGTAGATGGAGGATTTGGGGACACCAGGGGTTATACAGGTTCGGGTCTCCCGAAGGAGAACAACCCTATGTACTGTGTTTTGTGTTCTAGTAGATCTCACTTGGTTACAATGGTGTTCTAACAGTTTGCCAAAAGTGATCTATCTTGGTTACAACGGGGTCCTCATCCCTTTATATAGTAGGGAGATGGAGAACTAACATGCGGGCTCTACACAGATAGCCTCTGCTTATTCTAATATCTAACTCAAATCATCATTACGGAGTGCCAGGCATGCAACTTGCTCTGACAGCCTTGTATATCGTGCTGCTACGCGCCGCCTTTGCTTAGCCCGTAGAACCTTATCTTGCTGCATTTAATGTGATGGGATGGGATGATGCCATTCTGCACCATCCTCGTCTGCTTGCCTCTGCGCGCCGTCCCCATCCACTTGCCTCTGCGCACCGTTCCCGTCCACTTGCCTCTGCGCCGTTCCCATCCACTTGCCTCTCTGTGCCATCTCCGTCCACTTGCCTTGCCAGATGGCTAACAACATCCCATCTGTCGTGCGGCATTGCGCCAGCCTGTAGAGTCTCACTCCGTAGCCTTTAATGCTACAGGATGGGGCAACACCCCCTGCATCACCCACGACCTTATCCGTCAGGGCTGGTGCCTAGTGAAGAGAAACGTTTGGGCAAGTGTCCAATCCAGTCCTACGACCAGGGGGGGCTGGTTGTGGGTTTGTGTGAAGGTGTAGCGAGATTGGTCTCTGAAGGCTTTGCGCTGGTCAGGGTAGCTCATCAACCGATTAGATTTTTTAGTAGATGTTCCCCTGGCTGTTTGCACCCTTCGTGGGGCCTGTTAGCCGGGGTACCCCTTTACTTGATACACCAACAGTAGCCCCCAAGCTCCCTCGTGATCGCGGTTCAGCCTGATCCTACCACCTGGGTCCTAGGCCAAACGTAATTCACCCCAGGAGTGGTTATTGACGTCGTTCATCCTCAAAGTTTAACTTTTGGGTTCCGCATCACAGGGGGAGATTTCAAGTGCCCCGGGAGAGAAGAAATGGGGAGGCATATTTATCGCCGTTGGACCTGAAGGACTCTTGGCTCTTTCTGCATGCCCCCCTCGGGTTTTGAGCGGTTTGAATGCTGTGTTGGTTGGGATGCCGCTGTTGTCTTTTTAAAGGACGAGTGTTTGAGGGTCCTTGGGGTCCTCCTTTTGGATTCTTTCCTTCCTTCAAGTTCTTTTATGCCCAGAGTCCAGTTTCTTCATCCCGTCTCGTGCTCAGCTCCGTAGTGTAGACAGACCCGGAGGTCATGGCGCACTCCCCTCCCTTCTCACCAGAGAGGTTGACGATTTTGGATGAACCAACGGAGGGGGATTTACTTCCCACCCAGGATCTGCCTGTCACGATGCTTCTGGACAAATCTTCTGTCGCGGTCGTGATCGCAAGATCGGAGCTAATACCTACCCGAATGGCGCCCATGACCGGCAAGCTTACGCCGTTCCACAGAAAGGTTTCCTTTACAGGGCCATCCCACTCTCCTGCCTGGGCGGACCCCCTGGCTGATGTCATTGATATTTCTAATGATGAGGAGGGGATTGATTGGAACCTTCTGAAGAAGGAGATCAATGAAGAGGAAGAGTTAGAGAAGCGGAAGGGAGGTCTTTGGGGCGCGCTGGAGCTGGTCAATAGCTCCAGCAGGGCCTTTGCGTCGGTCGCACATCCTGGCTCTTACACTGGTCACCGTCCGATCCCCGGAGTGGTGAGCTGCCATCCCAGGGAGGAGTATAAGAGGTTCCTTGACTAGTTCTGGGGTAGATAGAGGTGAGTGTCCGGCGGGCTTTATACGTCAACCTCGCGCTAGTCACTAGAATTAGGGAGGATAGGGTAGGTAAATATTGGGATAGCTAGCCGAGTGGGTGTAACCAGTCGGTTTGTAACCCCTCCTCCTCATGAATGGAATTCGCCAGGGTCATACAGTGTCCGTCTTTGTTCCGCCCCCTCCCTGACCCTTGCCGATGGTCGGAGGATAAAAAACGGAGTTCTGCAGTTTCTCGGATAGATTGGCCTGGACCACTGCTTGGATTTTTTTTGGAAAACACTTTCCTAGTGTCAATGAGGAGAATTGGCTCTTCTTGTCCCGTCCTGCTGGCTAGTAGGGCTTTTGCCGAGTAGAACAACCATAGCTCGATAAGTCCGTCAGTGGCGACCAACGCTCGACCCGAGTGAGGATTTATGGCCCGATCGTCGTATTTTTGGCCACCTGCACCCCTGTTATCGCATGAGCATATGGGATGGGGCTTCACCCTGCTCGGAAGTCTGTGGCCGCTTTGTTGTTTGTCGCCCTGGTCACCAGGTTTAGTAGTGGTCATCAAGCGTGGTCAGGCACTATGGTCGAAGGACCAATTTGCGGGGACTCCATTTTTGGTCGGGAGGTCCTGCAAAACAAGGAATCTGGTTTTTTAATTTGAGAACTTACAGGTCGTATTCCATGCTCGTCCGGAAGGTCCTACAAAATAGGGAAAACAGGCTCGTTTTTTAGCGATTCTACACATAGAACTTGCGCAACAGGGCAATGTTCCAGGAGTTGTGTAATTTACGGCCATCCTCTATGGCAAACTTGACCGCACCAGATCAGGTGACATCAACCACCTTGTAGGGTCCCTCCCATTTGGGGGAGAGTTTATTCCGACCGGCCTTATTCTGAATTTGCCTAAGGAAGAGGTCGCCTATGACCAGTGTTCGTTGTCGTACCCTTCAGTCGTGGTAGCATCTGAGGCTCTGCTGATATCGGGTGGCTCAAATCAGAGCACGATTGCGGAACTCTTCGATCAGGTTTATGTCGTCCTCTCGTCATGCCACTTGGTCGTTGTTCGAGTAGTTGCTGACTCGGGATGACTGGAGGGCAATTTCGGAGGGGAGCATGGCTTCTGCGCCAAAGACCAAGAAGAAAGGGGTTTCAGCCATGGCCCAGCTGGGGGTCATCCGTAGCGACCAGAGTACTGTGGGGAGTTCGTCCACCCAATTTCTTGAATAGATTTTAAGCCGATCAAAAACCCGGGTTTTGATCCCTTGCAATATCATCCCATTTGCCCTCTCGACTTGTCCTTTGCTTTGGGAGTGAGCCATAGATGCATAGTAAACATTGGTCCCAATTTCCTCCCAGTAGTCTTGGAAAGCACTACTGGCGAATTGAGTTCTGTTATCCGTGATTATGCGGTTTGGACTGCCAAACCGCACTACCAGCCCCCGTATGAGCTTAATCGTTGTTGTGACGGTGATATTCCTGACAGGCTCAGCTTCGATCCACTTAGTGAACTTGTCGATCCACGAACAAGAACTCAAAATTGCCTAGGGCTTTAGGGAATGGTCCCATGATATCGAGCCCCCAGACAGCGAAAGACCAAGAGAGTGGTATGGTTTGCAGTGTCTGGGCTGGTAGGTTGGTATTTCGGCCGTGGTACTGACACGACTCGCACCGTTTCACCAGCTCGTAGGCATCCTGGAGGGCAATGGGCCAATAAAAATCCTTGCTGGAACGCTTTTCCGACCAGAGTGCTGTATGAAGCGTGGCTACCACATATGCCTCCATGGATATCAGGGAGCACTGTGCTCCCCTCTTCCTGGGTGATGCATTTCAGTAAGAGGCCGTTGCTCCTTCTACCACGGAGTATCTGCGGGCTTGCCGCGAGACCTTTTCTACTGACGAATCATCATCAGGGATTGCTCGGTTCTGAAGGTAGTCCAAGATTTGATCCATCCAGGTCATACCTGAATTGAGAAGGGCAACTACATGATGGTCGCCCAAGGTCGACAGCACCGAAGGAGGCGTTGCCTCTAAAGGTGTTGCCTCAGGTGCTCCATTTTCGAGCGGAGCATCCCCTTCACCTTGGCCTGAGACCGTGGTGGATGGTCATGAGAGTCTTTCTTCAAAGACTCTGACCGGGATATATTCTCGAGAAGAAGCTAGACGGGCCAGCTCATCGGCTAGGAAGTTGTCCTTGCGAGGGACGTGCTTGACCTCAAAACTGATGTTTTTAGTTTTCTCACTTCGGTGAGGTATGCCGTCATTGTTGGGCCAGAGCACTGAAACTCCTTTTGCGCCTAGTTTACAACTAGTAGCAAGTCTCCTATCGCTAATAATCATTTAACCCCAAGTGTGGAGGCTGCTCGCATTCTGGACAAGAGGACCTCATATTCAGCAGTGTTATTAGTGGCAGGAAAATATAATTAAACGACATACCTGAGGATGTCACCAGTGGGTGAGGTCAGAACCACCCCAGCTCCGGCTCCCTTTAGTGTGAATGACCCATCGAAATGCAAGGTCTAGTGCTCATCCACCTCCAGTCGTTGCACCTGCTCGGGCTCAAAGGACGACCACTCGGCTACAAAATCGGCCAGCGCCTGGGACTTGATAGAAGTTCGGGGGATGAACTGAAGGTCGAATCCCCCGAGCTCTATTGCCCACTTTGTTGTCCTCCCTGTTGCATCTCTATTATGGAGAATTTCCCTAATTGGGAACAAGGAGATCACCTTGATTTAGCGAGCCTAGAAGTAGTGTCTGAGTTTGCGAGAGGCTATCATGATGGCGTACAGCAGTTTCTGAGCCTGTGGGTATCGATCCTTGGCGTCATGTAAGACCTCACTGATGTAGTATACTGGTCGCTGGAGGCCATCTCGTTTGGCGTTCAGGACCGCGCTTGTGACCTGTGGGGTTGCGGCAACATAGAGCAAGAGCTCCTTGTTGGGCCGAGGTGCGGTTAGTACGGGAGGGGTGGAGAGGTATCTTTTGAGTTCTTGGAATGCTGTTTCCACCTCCGGTGTCCACACGAAGTTGTCATTTTTCTTCAGGAGTTTGAAGGGTGGTAGTCCCTTTTCTTCCAACCTTGAGATGAACCTGCTCAGAGCAGCAATGCATCTCATTAGTTTCTGAACTTCCTTTAACCTGGTCGACGGCCACATCTGGTCGATGGCTCTGATCTTGTAGGGGTTTGCCTCAATCCCCCAATGAGATATGAGGAACCCCAACAGCTTTCCGGACGGAACTCCGAACGTACACTTCTCCGGGTTTAGCTTCATACGGTACTTCCGAAGGTTATCAAATGTTTCTTGGAGATCGGCGACCAGGTCTGTCTTGATCCGACTCTTGACGACCACATCGTCCATGTATGCCTCGACATTTCTCCCGAGCTGTGGTCGGAGAATGAGTTGAATGCACCGTTGGTAAGTGACGCCGACGCTTTTCAGGCCAAAAGGCATTTTTACATAACAAAAGACCCCAAAGGGTGTAACAAAAGTCGTTTTTTCTTCATCCCCTCTACACATGCTAATCTGATGGTACCCCGACTGGGAATCTAAAAAGCATAACAGGTCATTGCTGACAGTTGAGTCAACCAGCTGGTCGATTCAGGGAAGGGGAAAAAGATCTTTCGGGCACGCCATGTTCAGTTCGGTGAAGTCAACGCACATCCTCCACTTACCATTGTGCTTCTAGACCATGACTGGGTTAGCTAGGCATTCTGGGTATTGTACCTCCCGGATGAAGCTTGCCTCTAGGAGCTTGTCGATCTCCTGTCGATGTGCTTCCTTTCAATCGGCCGCGAACCGACGCGCCTTCTTTCTGACGGGTCACGTGTCCAGCCATACAGACAGCTTGTGCTCGATCACATCCCTGGGGACTCCGGGCATATCAGACGGACCCCATCAAAAGACGTTCGCGTCCACCTGGAGGAAGGTGATGAACACAAGTTCCTATTTGGAGTCTAGTGAGCCCCCAATCTGGACTGTCTTGGTCGGGTTGGTGTCATCCAGGCTTACTGCTTTGAGTTGATTGTCTAGGCTGGCGACGACCTGGACTTTTACTAGTCGTCCGCTGGGTTCGGGGGTCTCGGGCTGTGACCTGGGAGTTAGCTGGACCATTTCGAGGCTCCTCTTATCGCAGTGCAGGGCCGTCTTGGCATTGCCGGCAATGGTGATGGCCCCTGTTGGCCCAGGGATCTTGATTGCCTTGTACGCATAGTGAGCGATGGCCATGAACTGGGCCATTGCCACTCACCCGAGGATCGCGTTATACGTAGTCCCAAACTTGGCCACATCAAATAGGATCCTTTCGGTCCTGAAGTTGTCCAACGAGCCGAAGGTGACCGGTAGCTCAATTCGTTCTAGCGGTTTGGCTGAAGAGCCCGGGGTGATTCCGAAGAAAGGTGGGGATGGCTTTAATGAGCTTCTTGCTATTTGCAGAGCGTCTAGTGCATCGGTGAAGAGAAGGTTGATCGAGCTCCCACCGTCGAAGAGCACGTAGCCTAACCGGATGTTCTGCAACGTGGGTTCAACCACGATGGGGTAGCGACCAGGGAGCCTGACGCATGTCGGATGGTCGGCCTGGCTGAAGGTGAGCGGGACCTCCGACCACTTGAGGCACGGGCTCGGGTCTGATGCGATTGCCCACACTTCCCGGACCACCGACTTGTATTACCTATTAGAGGAATATGTCGCGGCCCCTCCGAAGATGTGATGGACCATGTGGTCAGCCTGTTGGTACCCCAGTGCCGACTGGTCGGGGGTAGCCTTGTCTTCATCGTTGTCACCGTATTTGTGCTTGCTCTCTCCGAGCTCCTAGTCGATGATGCCTCGTACGACCTTGCATTCGGTTAGGTCATGGGCGTCTGTGCGATGTATCGGGCAGTAGCCCTGACCTTTTTTTCCTGTCGTTCTTTTCAAAACGTCCGTGTGTAAGGCCGGCTTCTTCAACTACCAAGATCTCGGGGGGTCCGTCCTTTCGCTTGCTCTTCTTGTCTTTCCGGTCAGCTCCTTTGGAAGAGGTGGGCCGGTCGGTCGCCAGGTGTCAATTAGAGTCGATCTATCGCTCTTGGGCCTTGGCGGCCTATGCGCATTTGTTCGTGAGCTCGAAGAGCTCGGCGGTGTTTCGAATCACCCGGGTGGCCAGCTTCTCGACCATTTTTTGGTCCTTGACCCCCCTCTTGAATGCTATGACCACGAATTCTCCTGTGATCCTTGGAATGGTGTTCCGGTGCTGGATGTAGTCTTGTAGTGACTCGCCTTATCACTGTCAAACCTGATACAGGTCGTCCTCGACCCCTGGTCGGGCGTAGGTTCCTTGGAAGTTGGTGACGAACTGGTCGCACAGGTCTTCCCAGGAGTGAACCGACCTGCGTTGGAGATTCATCAACCAAGACTGAGCGAAACTGATCAGGGCAATATGGAACTAGTTGGCCATAACTTTCTCGTGTCCTCCGGTGGCCTGCACCATGGTGGTGTAGATCTGTAGGAACTCTTCTAGGTTGGTCGAGCCATCATACTTTTCAGCTAGGATCGACCGGAATTTGTACGGCTAGCGCACCTCTCGTAGCCTGGTGGACAGGGCATTACACCCCGTCCCGTAATGGGGCACTGCTCGTTGCTGGACAGCGGCGCTTGTCCTGGGGGAGAGAAGGTGGTCTTTGGGCCCTGGCGACGGGGTGGAGCTGTCTGATGCTTCCCTGCAACGGGAAGGCGTACG
Organism: Phragmites australis; assembly: GCF_958298935.1. Classification (NCBI taxonomy): domain Eukaryota; kingdom Viridiplantae; phylum Streptophyta; class Magnoliopsida; order Poales; family Poaceae; genus Phragmites; species Phragmites australis. The sequence continues at coordinate 13,713,687 of NC_084941.1, read as the reverse complement.
GTAGGGTTGTTTGCCCTTTTCTAACACCCGTTGGGCCCTGTTCTCCTCCTCTCTAGTGGCCACCTGGCTCTGGACTACACCATGAAGGTCATGCTGGCGCAGGGAGTCACGTAGGTCGGAGGGTTGGCCACCCTGACTTCGTAGTGGCCCATGGGTACTTCCCGTTGTTGGGGGAGCATGGGACCTATTCCATCACGGGCCCGGCTGTGACCCATGGCAACCGCACCCTCATCGAACCTCGTGACAGGAGCGGTGCATGCCGATGTGGTCTAGCGCCATGCGGTTTCTGCTAGGAGAGCCATATCACGTAACCAAAGTGCCACCGGCGAGCCTTCCGGTACAGTCACCGGCGGGTGGATGAGGAGAACCCGTACAGTCTGGAGGTTCTGTGCTGGTGTCATGGTCTCATAGTCGAGACGCTGGACGTGGAGCGGTGATAGGTCGCAAGGTGGGGAGCCCCCAGGGTTGTGGCGCCATGATGGTCTAGGTGAAGATGCCACCATAGAAAATGCACTGTGCAGGGGCTCTTCGGGACGGTGCTGGGAATGCTGTGGCTGTCTTGAAGCTCCTACCTGTCCGATGCCAGGCTAGCTTCCCTCTGGGTGAAAAGCCAGGGGTTCAACGCCGGCGTTTGAGGAATGGGGCCCTCCAGCGCCCTCTGCAGAATGGGTCGCCATGCAGACCTCGCGTTGGGTCTCGGAGCTCCTTGATTCTGGCTCGGTGTCCTATGCCTGGAGTACACCTGGTTTGTCCAGATGGTACACCATGACAAATATGTCTTGACGACTGGGGTTCTCGGAACGAGACTCAGCGATTGCCATGGATTCGGCCATGGGTAGCCTGATTAAGTTTTTTCAAACTTGCTGAAACGGCGAAAGCGCGCCCCCCTACCTGGTGCGCCAAATGTCGAGGGTAAATCCCTGACAGTGATTCCGGGGTATGTCGGATGGTGGGTGCGTGATTGGCGTTTCAGGGAGTGAGTGTGTCTATGTGTGTAGATGAAGGATTCGGGGACACCGGGGATTATGCAGGTTTGGATCTCCCGGATGATAACAACCCTAAGTCCTGTGTTTTGTGTTATAGTAGATCTCACTTGGTTACAATGGTGTTTTAGCAGTTTACCAGAATTGATCTATCTTGGTTACAACGGGTTCCTCATCCCTTTATATAGGAACTAACGTGTGAGATGGAGAACTAACGTGTGGGATCTACATAGATGACTTCTGCTTATTCTAATATCTAACTCAAATCATCATTATGGAGTGCCAGGTATGCATCTTGCTCTGACAGCCTTGTATATCATGCTGCTGTGTAGAGTCTTATCCTGCTGCATTTAATGCGAAGGGATGGAACGGTGCCCTTCTGCACCATCCCCGTCTCCTTGCCTCTACGTGTTGTACCCGTCCATTTGCCTCTGCGCGCCGTACCCGTCCACTTGCCTTTGCTTAGCCCGTAGAGTCTTATCCTGCTGCATTTAATGCGAAGGGACGGAACGGTGCCCTTCTGCACCATTCCCGTCTGCTTGCCTCTGCGCGCCGTACTCATCCACTTGCCTCTGCATGCCATCCTCGTCCACTTGCCTCTGCGTCGTTCCCAGGTAGTTGGCTACAACTTTCATGCTAGCAACTGGTCATAAGATCGGAATTAAGTCAGGCTCTCAAAGAAAATTTAGGTGATATAATTTAGTGATCCCAACTATCAGTGATTGCCTTGGTTATTTCTTTTTCCCTTGCAACAGCAACAAAATTGACATAACAGGGAATTTGAAAAGGGAAAAATAACATATCTTTAACGACCTTTCACCTGAATAGGAAACAATTGCTCGAGTTGTAGCTCAAAGCTTACTGTCTAGCTCCATCCTAGAACTTGCATTAATTGTCTAGCACCAAAAATGGTATTATCTTTGTTAAGAAAAATAAGAAATAAGAAGACTTACAAATTGGATATGCCATGTGAATTTAACAAATCCTACCTTTAATAGAAAACTCTTTGGATGCCTGTATCAACAGATGAGAATTTGAAAATAGGCACGAAGGTGCATGTTAAACATGCAACCATGGATTACCATTGGAAATTTGCCTTTGAATTATTCCTGGTAGAATATTAAAACTATCAGATCGAGAAGGATAATTGAATACATGAAAGATAAGTCTTGAATTCCACGTTGCAGCAAGCTCACAAGTTTCAGTCCAAAAGCATAGTGTAGAAAGACGATATTCTCATGCCCAAATATGAGAACTAAATAAAAATATGTGCATGTACTATCTGAAAAGTAGAAATATTGCTGGGTAGAAATATATTTGATTCAATGGTAGCTATGACCAGAACTAAAATACAAACTTGTGTTCCATTCTTCAAGTTCTTCTAGTGCTGGAAAGAGAAATGCAATGTAAATCTATATCTATACAAGTTTTATTATAGTGTATGCAAATTAAAAACTAATCAAATGAGCTCTATAAATGTAAATGCTTACTACCTGCTAGCATACTTTCTCGCAGCTCCAACTCCATCCACTCAAAATGCATCCTATATGTGTAAAAAAACTAATGTTAAATGATCAGGACGTCTATATCTAAAAAATCTATCTTTTTACTTGCATATTGCTAAAGAATGCACAATCAACACAATAAAGAGGCTAGGTGCACAAGAAATTCAACATAACAAACCATACACGGTTAAGTTCATGGGCACATGCCAAATTACACCATGAATGAAATTGATTTTTGGTCAAGCTAGAAACCTCAATGTAGAAATTCCAAATACAGTTATGGATGAATAATATTTGGAGTTGTCTGGAGAGATTGTTAGTTAGATGCTGGAAAGAATACACAAAAGAGCAAAAAAAAAGGTTAATTACTGAAGAACATTATTGTTCTAACAATCATGTCATCAAAGCACTTGTTGTGAACCAATCAGATCCCATTGTATCATTGTTGGATAGGAAGTGCAGTAGATTATGAGAATGCATAGGAAAACAGTGCCAAGTATGCTACTACAGGACAATCAATAACCAGATATGTATGGCATCACATATGAACCAGAAATGAAAAGGGGCCAACAACAAAAATAATTTATGCATACTGCCACGTCCTTTAGGTAATTCATAATGTGCTCTTCAACATCAATAGACAACAAAACAAATAGAAATGAGTATTTAAGAAACAATAGAGAAGACCAGCAGCCGAGATGGGACGCACCAAATTCCTGCAAATTCAGAACAAAAATTGACATAGTTTTGTCCTACCAAACAACAACAAAAAATCATATAAAGTTTAACATGTATTTGGCATGCACCATTACTTCTGACCTAATCCACTGCAACTGGTCATATTGAGTGAATGTCTTCCAAGAGAAGAAATGATCAGTAGAACCTGCTGTGGTGATTGCAATATGTTGCAACAGCAGCACCGAAGAGCAGCACAAATTCAGCCAAAGAAGTCATCGTGAACCGACGGGTGGGTGGATGAGGCAGCGGACAGAGAGGCAAGCAGTAGAGCGGTGATGGCGGCCACAGGAGAAGCAATCAGTGATGGCGACCGAGGCAGATCTGATAGGCATGGATGATGGTGGCAGCGATGACCGAGGTGGATCCGCTAGATGCAGACGGTGGCCGAGCGGTAGATGAATCGAGTGGAAGGCGAGCAGCACGCAGTGCGTGGCTCGGGGTGGATCCACCTGATCTGTACAAGAAGCACAGTGAAGGAGACCGATCCAAGTGTGTGGAATCAAGATTCAGCGACAGTAGATCGATCGCGGTTTGTCATGATGGACGTCCGGTCGCAAGCTGACGGCGATGGTGCGGGATCGTGGAGGGCGGAGAGGGAGCGGAAGAGTGGGATCTGGGAGGTTGCAGGCTTGGGGCGGTTGTGCGATGGATTGGAGCAGAGGAGGAGGGGAGAGGGGGAGGGGTGGATGAGGTTGTAGTGACGCGTGGATTGTGTAGAGGTTCGGGTTTTGGGGGAGGGCAGAGCGCGCTAGACACGAGCAGAGGGACCATTGTCAGAGCTCAGGAGGGATAGCAGGACGTCATGCCTGGTGCGGGAACCAGTACATACTTTTTAAGTTGTAAAGATAACCTAATATAGATGACAAATTCATCGTGGACCACTGGTCCTTTGTCGATTGTTTCTCACCCAAATAAATCATTTTAACATAGAAGAACAGCCCATATCTTCCATTGTAGCCTACTTACTAATCCACTTTTCTCTTAGCCATCATTCACTGTTCCTCCCAATTTGTCTCCCACCCTATTGTCCTGACTATTGCATGCGCTATCGAGCCTCGTCCACACTATCCTAGATTGTAATGTCCAAGAGTTCAGACTAACATAAGTCTACCTATACACCGGGCAACTCACATACTCCACCAACCCGCTTACGTTTTTATTCTTGTTTCGCTTAAAAGGGTGAACCGGGGTTGGTGGAATGGACTCAAGTAGCATTATAAGTTAGTTCCACTACTATTTCTCAACTAGGAACGTGGTACTAAACATGTATACTCATGGGCTCTATTTAATTGGGTTGTGTCCCACACACCCCCATCAAAAGGACTCGATATCTTCATTAGACCAACATACACACACTTGAATAAATGACTAGAAATGTTTCCTCTTAGCACATGTTTGTGCATGTAGTGCCGGTACATATGTCATGACGTATGACCACTTAGGGCCCACACACGCCATGTGCAACAGCAATGGTCGACTCTAATACTATTTGTAACGCAAGGGTCTAAACTGGCATAAGTCTATTGGCACACTAGGCAAACTACATAGCACCTACCCATCGATGCTTTCATCATGGCTTCGCATAAAAGAGTTAATCCAGGGTTTATGGCAAGGATTCAAGTAACCTTGTAAGTTGATTTTACTCTTACTCAACTAACAAGGTAATACTAGACATGTGTACTCATCTACTGCTAATAGGCTCTATCCAAATTGGGCCTAGTGTCACATCTATCAACAAGCATGCCCTCCTCCTCATCCTCTTTCCCTACTCTACCTCTCATGTTGCTCATGGTAGTAACACCACGTTCCATGAGAATGTTCACTAGTGAATATTGCCTTTAAATCTTACCATCAAGTCACCTATAGCCGATAAAAACCAGATTGCTTCGCACAAGAGGACCATCATGTACACCCCCTACACTTGTCTAGGAAAGATAGCATGGTCACGATATGTCCTCAAATATATGATTGGTGTATCTAGGTGTAAATGAGCTCAGCGTTGGAAATTTAAAAAATTTCTCAAAAATGATATTTAGAAGTTTTTAAAAAAATTGAAAATTTTATAATAACTATATTGGGCTTAGTTAGGAATTCATGCAAAATTTCATGTCCAAAGTCGACTTTATATGCTAGATAAAAAATGACAAACTTCAGACACATGCACAAATGGACAAAAAGTTAAGTGTTTTTTCTTTTTCTTTTTTCTCATGCACCTGAAATTTGTATCTAGCAACCCATGATATATGTCCTCAAGGTCACCTTTCTGAAATATGACCGGTTGTTAGCTTCGCTCTTACATCTACTTGTTTGGGATTTAATTTGCAATTGTTGTGTTGTGTTGTATAATTCAATTAAATATGGCAATTTGGTTAAAAATTAATTGCCGGAATCTTAGTAATTCCTGTGTTTATTATTATTTCCAACGGACGCTGAATTTAAACTTTTTTTAAAAAAAACATGTGATTTTGAAAGCCATTGTAATCTTAGTCTGTTCTTGACAGAGATGAGGTAAAGCTGACGGAAACTGCGACGAAATGGCAGAAGTACCCTTGCAGTGGGTTCACAGCCGCGTGCGCCGACGCTGCCCACCACCGAACGGCGTTTCCCCGGCCCCAAGATATTCTGCCTCTAAAACCGGAGTTTCTTTTTTACTTTTCTCAGCTGATTACACTGATTTTGACTATTTGACTTCTAGTTAGGGATTGGGGATCCATCAGTTGATCCACTTTAATTCAACTTAATCACTAATTAGTCAATTTGACCTAATTAAAATGACTATTAATTGATTAAGTTGAATTAGAGTAGATCAATGATAAAACAAAATTATTTATTACTTATCACGTGTGACATATCCTAGTCTCCGTCCAGTAAAAGATACTGCAAGTGACAATTTTTGTACTCGCCTGTCAACCCGTTTGAACACCGTCTACGGTATTTTCACATATTTTTAGATTGCTCATACACTAATACAGATAAAACTCGAAATTAGACAATATATATGAGTGTATTTGCTGAAATAGATAATATATAGTCGTATTTACTAATTTAGTATCCGTATTCGGCATTTTCGGTACACCGTGTACCGAAAAAGCCATATTCGGCACACGGTGTGCCGAATATGGACCGTACTCGGCACATGGTGTGCTGAATACGGACCGTGTGTGTGCCGAATACGGGCTACAATGTGTATTCGGCACATGGTGTGCCGAAAATGCTTTTCCTGTGTCATCACGTCACGGTCGATTTCTACTTTTGCTTTGGTCGGATTTTGCTTTTTTGCTTTCGGCGTGTCTTGCTTTTGCTGCAGGCAGTCGCTTTTCCTTTTGGCTAGCAGGCGTGGCTCGTTTGCAAGCAGGCTATAAAAGGGCTCAATTAGCAGCAGTAGAGAGCAGCGCAGTGAGGAGTAATAATACAAGGAGAGGAGGAGTAGCAGTATTCGGCGATTAGCAGTAGTGGAGCAATGAGGAGGAGCAGCAGCGCGAGGAGAGGACTACCTTCCGTAATAGTAAGTACTTAGATTATGTATGTAATTAATATTTAGATTAGTAAATATAATTAGAGTAAGTAGATTATTTATTCTGTTCAAATACATGGTTAAATGGTATTAAGTTGATAAATTAGAGTGCGTAAAGTATTTGCATAATTTTATTAATGAATTTGACTAATTAGTGTAATGAATTTGATAAATTAGAGCACATAATTAGAGTATTTACGTAATGTAATCAAAGTTATTAGAGTTGTATGATTAATTGGATTAATTAGTTTAGTTGAATTAATATGATTAATTAGCTTACTCACTTAGAGCACTCCAACAGACAAGCTAAATCCCACTCCACATATGCATGTGGACAGGTGGTAGAGGAATTTACAATGTGTATGCTTGTGTGGTAATCACAATTATGATCTCGTAACAGAATCTACCATATTGTAACCATAATTATGATCTTGCCATAGGAATGATAACCGGAGTTATGATCCCGCCATAGGTATGGTAACTGGAGTTACGATCCTACCACAAAAACAGTTACAATCCCGCCATAGGCATGATAATCGGAGTTACGATCCCGCCACAGGCATCGTAACCGGAGTTACGATCCCACCACAAAAGCAGTTACGATCCTGCCATAGGCATGATAACCGGAGTTACGATCCCGCCACATGCATCGTAACCAGAGTTACGAACCCATCACAAAAGCAGTTATGATCCCGCCATAGACATGATAACCGGAGTTACGATCCAGCCACAGATATCGTAACCAGAGTTACAATCACACCACAAAAGCAGTTACTATCCCACCATTGGCATGATAACTGGAGTTACGATCCCGCCATAGGCATCGTAACCGGAGTTACGATCTCAACACAAAAGCAGTTAAATTTGGAAAATTTTCATTTAAAATTTGTAAGAGATTTTAAGTTGAAACTAGTTAAAATGGGTTCTTTGTTATTTAATCTATAAGCACAAAAATCGATGTAATTTTAGAAGTTCTATAAAGTCACTTTTTGAATTTATGAAAGACGAGAGAAAAATAGGGTTTTGAAGCAAATGCTAGTTGGCTTCTTCCTCGTCTCTCTATAGGATAGCGAGCCGGATAGCTTTTCTGTAGACCAAATTAACAGAACTAATTTGATTAATTAACTTAATCACTTAGGTTAATGTATGGTGCGTAATTAGTTGTGTATCGTACATATATCTAAGTAGTTATTTTTTTACATTTACGTTTGTTTAGTAGATACGCTATGACTATCCATATTTATAATGGAGAACGACTCGCTATTTTGCATAGGAGGCTCGTATCAATTCAGAACTGCCAACACATAGAGAGTACGGTTGAGCTACCTATTGATCTAGATGGCCTAAAATCACATGTTATGAGCCTTCTGCGTGTGAACCAACAGTCCTATAATGTTGTCCTAGAGAGTGTGTGTCAGTGGATAAACACCGCAAGCGGGGATCCTGAGGGACCACCTTTGAGATTCGGCCGGGGGCTGGTCCTGGATCTACCTCGTACGTGGGGTTAATGCGAGTGTATAGGACTTAGGCGGGGTGAATGATCGTCAACTAGTAGGAGTAAATGCACCAAGGATTTAGACAGGTTCAGGCCTCACGGAGGCATAATACCCTACTCTTGTGTGTCTATGTGTTATTAATGCTCTTGGAATGCCTTTCTCTGGATCTCTGTGTTACAAGGTTTTTGGTCTCTTATTGGCTTGTCTTTCAAGTCTTGTGAGCCTATGTCGGGTGTTTTCTCTACGAAGTGCTCCCCCCCCCTTTATCCTACCGGGGGGCCCTCCAGGGCGTGCCCAGAACGAGGGCACAAGTTCTCATAAACAATAAATGGAAAACAACCATCATGGGTCCCAGAGGCTCGGTAGTGCCTTGGGCACTGAGGCCCTTGTGCTCGGGCTGCTTGGCTCTTATTTATCTGTAAGCTTAAAATAGCAAGGTTTCTTTGCTTTGTGCGCTCTATCAGTGCGGTACTCATTATAGCATGCTCTCATTTTTTGACCCGTGACCTCTCGAATGCCCAGACGGCGAAGTGTATAGACAGAGATATGACCAAGAGGTCCCATGGTTCGGTGGTGTCTGGGGTAGGACTGACCAGGCCGAGCACCGATAGCCTGACTCCAGGGACTAGGCGGTCCCGACCACTCATGTTCGAGTGGTAGGACTACCTGAGAACCCCAGAGTCTCGGTAGTGCTCAGGGTACTGGCATGCAGTCGGGCACCACAGCCTACCACAATAGACTTAGGTCAGCGATCGCTGCTTGTGCCGCATACCGACCGGCATCCATTTTTATCAGCGGGAAAATGAGAGAGAGCGTGTTTTTCTCGCACGAGTCGAGCATCTCACCAAGCAGATTAACATATGGATTCCAGAGGAAAACTCAGAACGAGAGTAATATGGGCATATATTAATGATTCATACAGAAGTGACGAAAATAAATAGCAAGTGCTAACTTACGTGGTTGGTATCAGCCCCCGACCAATTTGGGCAAGTAGAAGGCCCCTGGCCTGGTTGGCCCGAGCACCAACACGCTCTCCTATGGATAAAATTTGCGAAGATGCTCGATGTTCCACACATTCGGAAGAGGCTGCCCGTCCTCTGTGGCCAACCAAAACGAGCCTTGCCGCAGGGCACCGGTCATGACGAAGGGCCTTCGCACATGGGGCTCGTTTGTTCTTTCCTTCGCGCGTTTGAGCGTGCCGGAGAACCAAATCCCCAACCTCGAGTGACCGGGCCCGGATACGGCTTTGATGGTAGTGCCTCAGGCTCTGCTGATATTTGGCGGCTAGGACGGCGGCTCGTCGCCGACGCTCCTCCAAGTGCTCGACGTTGTTGCATCTTCGTTGTTCCTATTCACCCTCTGAATATGCATTCACCCGATGCGAGCCGAGCGTGAGCTCGGAGGGGAGGACAGCCTCGGCGCCATAGACGAGGAAGAAAGGAGTGTCCCCAGTGGCCCAGCTTGGTGTGGTCTGGTTGGCCCATAACACAGCGGGTAGCTCATCGATCCACTCTTTCCCATGCTTTGCGAGAACATCGTAGGTCCGGGTCTTGAGCCCCTACAGTATCTCGACATTTGCACACTCAACTTGCCCGTTGCTACGGGGATGAGCAACAGAGGCAAAGAAAAGCTTGATCCCAAGATCCTTGCAGTATTCCCCGAACAGGGCACTTGTGAACTGGGTGCCATTGTCGGTGATGATCCTGTTCGGGACGCCGAAGTGACTTGTGATACCGTGGATGAATTGGATCGCCGTGTTCTTGGTGGCCTTGACGATTGGGACCGTCTCAGGCCACTTGGTGAATTTGTCGATGGCGACGTACAGGTACTCATAGCCCCCGACTGCTCGGGGGAATGGACCCAAGATGTCCAGCCAAGACAGGGGGATGGTATGAAGAGCCTGAGCTGGCTGGTGAATCTGTTTTGCATGGAACTGGCACGCCCTGCAGCACCGAACCAGCTCGAAAGCATCCTGGAGGGCTGTTGGCCAGTAGAAACTTTGCCGAAAGGCCTTCCCGACCAGCGTGCGGAATGATGCATGGCCACCGCACTTGCCCTCATGGATCTCAGTGAGGAGCTTACTGCTTTCTGCCCGGGAGATGCATTTCAGGAGGACACCGTCCGTGCCGCGCCGGTAGAGATCCCTATCTACAATGGCATAGCTTTTGGACTGTCGTGCAATCCTTTATGCAGAGGCATCATCCTCGGGGAGGATGTTTTCTTTCAAGTACCCTCGGATCTCGTCGATCCATGAGGATTCTTGAGGACTACCGGCAAACACAGCGCACTCACCGGGCGGTGGCACCTTGATGGGACCTCCCACTGAATGTGTGGCCTGGGTCGCCCGACTGAGCTCGAGGGTCCCCCTTCATCCTGGTCGGCAGATAGGATGGATGGTCGTGTGAGCCTTTCTTCAAAGGTTCCGGCTGGGACGAGCGCCCGGGCGGAAGCCAGGCGGGAGAGGTCATCAGCCAAGGTGTTGGTGTGGTGAGGTATGTGCCGCAGCTCCATACCGTCGAAGTTCCACTCTAGCCTCCTGACTTCTGCCACGTACGCCACCATCTGCGGGTCTGCGCACTAGTATTCCTTGGATACTTGGTTGACCACCAGTTGGGAATCACCTTTTACAAGCAGCTGCCAAATCTCGAGACCCACCGCTGCTCGGAGTCCAGCGATGAGGCCTTTGTATTCCGCCATATTGTTTGTTGCTCAGAAATGCAGCTGCACGACATATTGGAGTACTTCACCTGTTGGAGAGGTGAGCACCCCTATAGCCCCCGTGCCTTTCAGCATGAGGGAGCCGTCAAAGTACATGACCCAATACCCGGGTCCGTCTTGCTCGGGTTACGCGGACAACTCTTCATTGTCGATCTCGGGGACCGGCGTCCAGTCCGCCACGAAGTCGGACAGAGCCTGGCTTTTGATCACGTGACGGCTGATGAAGTGCAGATCGAATTCCGTGAGCTCGACCGCCCACTTGACGATACGCCCAATACCTTCTCGATTCCGCAGGATCGTTCCTAGTGGGTAGGTGGTTACCACCGAGACCTTGTGCGCTTGGAAGTAGTGACGCAGCTTCCTAGAAGCGATAAGCACTGCATAGAGCATCTTCTGTGCTTGGGGGCATCTTATCTTGGTATCTCGGAGGACTTCACTGACGAAGTACACCGATTGCTGTATCCGGTGGGCCCCGACTGTGATCTCGCCCGAGGACTTGTCACAGCCCCCGAGCTCGACGCATTGGTCGGGGCCTGCCAAGGTCCCAGGCTCGACCCCCTGGTCGGGGACGGTCCCAAGTCCTAGAGGCTGCTCGGGGGCGGCCGGGAGCTCGGACCCAGCACCTTGCCTCGAGCACTCGTCATGCTCCACCACCAGTACCATGCTGATGACCTGAGGAGTGGCCGAGATGTAGAGCAATAAAGGTTCACCCTTGTCGGGGGCCACCAGTACGGGCCATGAGGTGAGATACTTCTTCAAGTCTTGGAAGGCCTGCTCGGCCTCCAGTGTCCAGTCAAAATGACCGGTCTTCTTCAGCAATTTAGAGAGTGGGAGCCGCCGCTCCCCGAGCTTGGAGATGAAGTGCCCCAAGGCCGCCATGCACCCAGCGAGGCGCTGTACCTCTTTGAGCCGAGCCGGGGGACGCATCTGCTCGATGGCCCAGATCTTCTCGGGATTGGCCTCGATTCTGTGACTGGAAACAAAGAAGCCGAGGAGTTTTCCCACGGGTACCCCGAATACGCACTTCTCAGGGTTGAGCTTCAGGCGCATGGTGCGGAGACTATTGAACATCTCGGCCAAGTCTTCCAGCAGGGTAGCCCGTTCTCAGGACTTGACCACGATGTTGTCAACATAAGCCTCGATGTTGCGACTGACCTGCGTGTTAAGGGTAATGCGGACAACCCGCTGGAATAAAGATCTAGTGTTGCGCAAACAAAAAGGCATAGACACATAGCAATAAGTCCCCACCGGGGAAATAAAAGATGTTTTTTCTTCATCCTGCTTGGCCATGCGAATTTGGTGATAACCTGAATTTGCATCAAGAAAACTCAAAAGATTGCACCCCGTAGTGGAATCAACAATCTGGTCTATGCGAGGTAGAGGGAAAGGATCTTTTGAGCAAGCCTTATTAAGATCGGTGTAGTCGACGCACATCCTCAGCTTGCCGTTGGCCTTCGGGACGACGACGGGGTTTGCTAGCCACTCCGGGTGGAGGACTTCTCGGATGAAGCCGGTATCAAGGAGCTTGTTGACCTGCTCCCGGATGAACTCCTGGCGCTCGGGCGCCTGCCGGCGAATCTTCTGCCTCACAGGCCGTGCGTCTGGCCGCACAGCAAGGTGGTGCTCGATCACCTCCCTAGGGATCCCGAGCATATCCGACGGCTGCCATGCAAACACGTCAGTGTTAGCCCGGAGGAAGGCGACGAGCGCACTTTCCTATTTGGTGTCCAGGTCACCACAGATTCGGGTGACCTTAGACGGGTCTTCGCCCACCATGACCTCCTTCGTGGAGATGAAGGCATCGGCGGCGAGTCAGGATTTGGTTGAAGAGGGTCCCCGACCCCCCGGGTGTCCTTCGACCTCAGCCCGAGCGGAGACCAAGGCCGAATATAGCTGCTCGGCACAGGAGACGGCGCTGCCGGTTTCGGCGGCCACAGAGATGGGTCCAGCCGGGCCTGACATCTTGATGGTGAGGTAGGTGTAGTGTGTCGCCACCATAAATCTGGAGAGCGCCGGGCGCCCGAGGATCGCATTGTAGCGGAGGGGGACCTCCACGACGTCGAAGACGATGTTCTGCGTCCGAAAGTTGTCCCGGCTCCCGATAGTGACGGGCAGCTCGACTAGCCCGAGGGGGATGGTGTGTCCCGATGTCACCCCATAGAAAGGGAGGGACGACTTCAGACACTTTGGAGGCATCGGTACTTCTTGAACGCCTCCTGGGACAGGAGGTTCAGGCCTGCACCCCCGTCGGTCAGCACTCGACTGACCTTCACATTGCAGATGGTGGGAGACACCACCAGAGGCAGTCGCCCCACCCCCGCAGTACTCATGGGGTGGTCCGCCCGGCTGAAGGTGATCGGGGTCTCCGACCACTTGAGGGGCCTTGTGGCCGCTGCGCTCGGGGTTGCCGAGCACACCTCATGCCGCATTGTTTTGATGCAGTGGCAAGAGGAGCGTGTGTACGCGCCCCCATCGATGAAGGTGACAGTGTGCTCGGGCTCTTGAAACCTGAGCTCTTGGTTTTCGGGGGTGCCTTTGTCATCACCACCCTTACGGCGCTCCTCGCGCTCCTTCTAGCGTCGCTCCATGAGACCCTTCACCGACTGGCACTTGGTTAAGTCGTGCCAATTGGTTTGGTGGATTTTGCACCATTTTCCCGCCTCTGGCCTCGTGGGAGTGGGCTTTTTCTCCACAGTCGCCCGGCGTGCCGGTCTGCGGGCGGCGCCTTCCGCCGGCAGGATAGGGGCAGCGTCGCGCTTCTTCCTCTTTTTCTTTTCCCACTTATCAGAGCGGGAAGGACCTCTTTGTCAGCTGCGGGTTGCTCGGGGTGCGGAATGTGCCACGCCCGAGCTTCCGCCGCCTTGGCGCACTTGTCGGCCAGCGCAAAAAGCTCTACGGTGGTCTCGAATTCGTGCCTGCCTAGCTTTTCGAGCATCCGCTCGTCGCGGACGCCCTGCCGGAAGGCGACAATGATGGTGTGGGGGGTGATCCGCGGGATGGTGTTGTGGACCTGGCTGAAACACTGTATGAACCGCCTCAGCGTCTCTCCCTCCCGCTGCTTGACGGCATGGAGGTCGCACTCCAGGCCGAGGCGCGTGAAAGTGCCCTGAAAGTTTGCCACAAACTGGTGGCACAGATCATCCCAGGAGTAAATAGAGCTTGGGGGTAAGTTCATAAGCCAAGAGCGGGCAGAGCCCCTCAGGGCCACGCGAAAGTAGTTGGCCATCACCTTTTCATTCTCGCCCACCGCTTGGACAGCGGTGGTGTAGATTTGGAGGAACTCGACGGGGTCGATGGACACATCGTACTTCTCCGGTAGTTTGGGCCGGAACTTCGTGGGCCAATTGACTCGGTGGAGCTCGCTGGTGAACACTCGGCAGCCCGTGCCATATCATTTGGCACCGGTGGTGGCCCTGGGGGGAACACCGGTGCACCGAGGAACCTCGGCGGTCGCAGGTCGGCATAGAGGAAGCTTGGTCCTCCGCCTCGGCCTCACGTCGAGACTCCCGGCCGTGTTCGAGGGTGACGCGTGCATCCTCAATGGCCCTCCGCTCATTGAGGTGCAAGCGGAGGTCCTGAGCTCCCATCGTGACCAGGGGGCGGCACTCCGTTTGGAGCCCCAAGGTCGGTTCTGCCGCCAGCCGAAGAGGCTCCAGCCTTTGTTGCATCATGGAGGGAGGTGACACGGGAACTTTGGGCAAGTACTTGCCGGTTAGCCGTGCCCACCAAGTCGACCACCTCCCGTAGCCAACGGCCCTCTGGTGTTTCCCCAGCTTCCTGGACAGGCGGGTGCCTAAGGAGTGCTTGCACCGCAAGCAAAGCACTCCCAGGGCTGGCGTCACCGAAGTTGAGTTTACGCCGTAACGGTGCCCAGCGTTGTCCAGATGCTGACCTTGTGGCAGGGACGATTGCCGCTTGCTGTGGGTTTGGCGGCCCACCCATGGCGGCCGCGGCCCTGTTGGGACCGACGCCATTGTCCCCGATGTAGGGAGGCGCCATACGGGCCGACTACTAATGCTGCTAAGGACCAGCAGGAGCCAGGGCCCCCTGAGCCTCGTTTTCCACTTCTTCACTCGAGTTCGAGTTAGTGCGCTGAAGACGATGTCTGCCTGCCATTTTTCTTGCAAAAATTGAGGCGGATTCAGGGATTCAACCCTCCTACCTGGCGTGCCAGCTATCGGTGGATGAACATCGCAAGCGGGGATCCTGAGGGACCCCCTTTGAGATTTGGTCAAGGGGCTGGTCCTGGATCTACCTCGTACGTGGAGTTAATGCGAGTGTATGGGACTTAGGCGGGACGAATGATTGTCGGCTAGTAGGATTAAATGCACCAAGGATTTAGACAGGTTTAGGCCGCACAGAGGCGTAATACCCTACTCTTGTGTGTCTAGTGTGTTATTAATGCTCTTGTAATGCCTTTCTCTGGATCTCTGTGTTACAAGGTTTTTGGTCTCTTATTGGCTTGTCTTTCAAGTCTTGTGAGCCTGTGCCGGGTGTCTTCTCTACGAAGTGCTCCCCTCCTTTATCCTACTGGGGGCCCTCCAGGGCGTGCCCAGAACGAGGGTAAAAGTTCTCGTAAACAATAAATGGAAAACAACCATCATGGGTCTACAGTTGATGTTACAGAGTGTTAAAAATGCACCCCTTGGACGGTCCCATTGGTCTTTACGCCCCAACTTTAGCAGGTGCAGGGGGCCCCACTATCTAGCCTCTGAGTACCCTCTCATGCCCGTCCGGTCAGAGTCGGTCTGACATGGTCTGAGGCAACGGGGCGATAGGCGATAAGCCTCGAGCCCATCGAAGATATCTTCAAGCTGTCTTCCTTTATGGGCCCCGCGATGGGACATGCGATGGGACCTGCCGCATTAATTGTTCCCACTCCTTCCTGCCAGGCGGTGGCAGGGACTGACGTACTCAATATGAGAGGCATGGGGTGGAGTGGTTGGATATGATCGGCCACGCTCCCCCTTAAATGCAGCATCGGGCCTCCCACCGTCGACACCTCATCGTGGAGTCCTTGCGGGGTCCACCGGCAAGGGGCTCCTCAGGTCCTCGGGGAACTCTGGGTACTCGGGGACCAACTGTTCTTGGCCCCGAGCACCCCCTCCCGGGCCTGGCCCTTTTTGGGTCCTCGGGGAACTCTGGGTACTCGGGGACCAATTGTTCTTGGCCCCGAGCACCCCCTACCGGATCTGGCTCTTCTCGGGTCCTCGGGGAACTCTGGGTACTCCGGGACCAACTGTTCTTGGCCCCGAGCACCCCCTCCCGGACCTGGCTCTTCTCGGGTCCTCAGGGTACTCTAGGTACTCGAGGACCAACTGTTCTTGGCTCCGAGCACCCCCTCATGGATCTGGCTTTTCTTGGGCCCTCAGGGAGATGGTCCCCGAGGGAGGGCGCCATGTGGCACTGCGCTGTCCTAGCCTCGGGACTCGGGAACCCCTGGTTCTCATATCACCAACAGTGTGCATCCATGGTTTGTGCCAAACAGCTTGGTCATTGTCCATACGTTGTTCGAGTTGAGAAAGAACAACGCATGGGCTTTGTACTCACGCAAGGCATTAGAGGAGAACTTTTAAATGGGGGTATAAGTAAACATAGTATCACAACTGGTGAAAGGTGAAGCGGTTACTAGCATGGAAGGATTAGGCCAGCATGTGATGCATGAAGAGGAGGGAGGGCATGTCGGGGAGGGTAGTTTTGGTACAGAGGGACCTGGAGTGGACCCTTCTGAGGTAGATGCAGGATGCATGGATGATGAAGTCAGTGGTAATGGTGATGAAGAAGCTGCTGACAATGATGACCTAGTGCTGGCGATCTAGTACTTTCATGGTGCTGGGCTGCTAGATTGTACCATCATTAAGTATAACACCTTGTCTAACTGGGGATACCAGAATAGCGACATCCAGGTCGGACAACGATTTCGAAACAGGGAGGAGGTCATCCACTTTATTAGCAACTATGTTGTAATCACAAGAAGGGACCACAAGTGGGCCCGGTCTAACCCTACGGAGTATGAGGTCAGGTGTATCAAGCACCCGAATTGTCCTTACTTCGTACGAGCATATAAGCCAAAATACAAGAACTATTTTGTGCTGAGTAGACACACCCCACATACATGCAATGAAGGGGCTGTTAGGAATGTGAACCACGCCGTTGATACGAGGTTCATAGCCCAACTCCTCATCACCCTTGTTGCCACGAACATATGTTTGTCGTCAAAATCCATTATACAGGAGGTGCAGACTAAGACAGGTATGCTGATCAATTACCACACCACGTGGCGAGCGAATCAGAAGGCATTGAAGATACTGTTTGGAAGTTTTGAAGAGTCTTACAACTATGCTTTGAGGCTGCTGTAGAAGATTGTCATGACAAATTCAGGGACTCAGTGAGCCATGGCGGATGAGCCGATCAAGCTGGAGGATGGGTCATACAGTAGCACTGACCGATACCTCATTAGGTTTTTCTGATCCTTTGCACAATGCATTGAAGCTTTTAGACATTGCAAACCGGTTGTATGTGTGGATTCCACATTTCTTAGCGGCAAGTACCATGGTAACCTTATGACAGCGATGGCGGCAGATGCAAATAATCAGAATATTCCTCTCGTGTTTGCAATGGTTGAGAGTGAGAACAATAATAAGTTGGGTGTGGTTCCTCACCTTGGTGAGGACACATGTCGTTGGCAATAGGGAACGAGTTTGTATCATCTCATACCACAGCAAGGGCCTTTTGCATGCATTGGACGTGCTGCATGATAGCACAAACTACTCCATTGCATGGCCTGATGTGGAGAGAAGGTGGTGCATGCGACACATGGGTGCGAACCTGCACTCAAGGTACCACAACAAGGGTCTTGTAAAGAGGTTCAAAGGGTTGTGTCATCAGAACCAGTAGGCGAAGTTCAACGAGATATGGAGAGAGTTAAATGAGACCACTCGGAAGATGATGGAAGAGCAGGAAGCACAGGAGGACCATCTACGGACGCAAATGGTGGGGGGCCAAACTACCATTAGTCGTTTACGTGCTACGTTTAGCCAGTGGATAGCGGGAAAGTCGACGGAGCGTTGGGCCCTAATCCTTGACACTCACGATGCCAGGTTAGAACATAGCATTTCAATTATCATATTTATTCTTGGTTATGCAAATATCCTATCTAAAATTGTTGTCTCTCATGTTAGTTATACGATCATGACAACGAACATAGCGGAGGCGTTCAACAATGTCCTAAAGGGTGTACGTGGCCTCCTGTTGTGTGCCATCATTAAGCTCACATTTTATAGAATGGTTTACTACTTTTGAGACCGTGGTATAGCTGCAATGGAGTGAAACACGCGGTTTGCACCTAAGGTGAAGGATATCATATCCAGAAGGAGGAATAAGGCACACTTTTATCCGACTAGGATCTACGATTGGGCCAACAATGAATTCGTGGTCATGTGTCACCGCCGGTATACTTCAGGGTATAGCACGGGGGACACCGTGCAACAATGTCAAATTGGCCCTCAGGAGGTGAAGTGCACATGCAATAAGCCAAAATTGCATCATATCTCGTGCTCCCATGCCTTCGCCACTTGCAGGGATATGGGCGACAACGACGGATCATAATACGTATCACCCTACTTCACGATTGATGCATTGAGGAGCACATGGCTTTCAAAGATGCGTTCCTTCAACATCGGAAGCAGCTACAAAGCGATTGAGGGACCTAAGTGGGTACCTTATCCCCAAGCACAACGCACGGATCATGAAAGGCCTAGAGCTACGAGGCTGCAAGGTGACATGGATGTAGCAGATACTGTTGATAGCCTACGTAAGTGCAAAATATGCAAACAATCTACTCATGACAGGAGGACTTGTCCGACCCGGTAGTAAACTATCAGGCTATGATCGAACTGTATTGTATTAGAATTGTTGCAATTTATTTTATTTTATGAAGTTAATCACAGACATGGTTTGTATTGTAAATTGTTATTCACATATTAGTTGTTCTACCTATTTTGTAATAGCTGTTGTCTTACGTTGTTTTTTTATTGAATTGTGAGGCTTGAAATCATTGGCATGGCTCACGTTCATCCTCCCGAGCTTCTTCAGTTGCGGTACGATGAGAACCACAGGGGAAGGATGATTTTCACAGGGCAACAGGTACAATGATAATACATGATTTTTAATTACCACGATAACTTGGTACTTACTCAATACATGTATTGGATACCTTTGCAGTTGGTTTCGTTGCGTTCCAGGAGTGTGCGCAAGATTAAGGAGTTAGACCCTCCATTCCACGAGCCACTCGCACGAGCAGGACTACTACCGTTCGCTCTAATGATGGCCAGAGCCCCCATGGAGGGTGGTGGCAGGACTCCCCTCCCGCCGATTGAGGTGTTACTGCTCACAGGTCTCTTCGACCACTGGCGTCCTGAGACGCACATGTTCCACTTTCCTTTTGGAGAGATGGCTATAACTTTGCGGAACGTGGCCATGCTGACCGGGCTGCCGATCAGGGGCACCCCGTTAGTACTTTTGCGACCAGCAAAGGAACAGTGAAAGAGTTACATTCAGGCCAGGTAATTATTTGTTGTGTAATGCACTTCATATGTTCTAGTGTTATTCATGCTTCATTGAGTCTCTACATCTTGTAGGTTTGGTGTGCAATATGACATGAAGAATGTTGGTCTCTCCATGTCCTGGATTCATGGGCTACCACAGTTTGGTCCATGCCCACCGGATGCGAGCGATGATACAATTATGCAGCATTACGAGGTGTACTTGTACATCATACTGGAAGGCATCATGTTCTGCAATACGACAGGCGATTATGTACTTCCTCATATTGTATGGTTAGTAAGTCAGCTCGCGTTACGTCCTTATGAGCCGACATCTTATAGTTGAGGATCTACTGTATTGGCTGCTACGTACAAAGGATTGTGTGTTACCTAGCTGTCAAAGTAGACGGGATCTATTTCAGGTTGCCTATACCTTTTACAGCTATGGAGCTAGGAGTACCTCCTGGTTGTCGATGGTGGGTGAGCAAGAGCTATTATCCAGTCCCCAACTCTGATGGCGTTGCAGATGACATGAGGCTTACGATGGGGTATCGGTGGATTCATGCCAGGCTGATATGAACTCACCAGCAAGACCATGGTAACTACTCCCGGGTGATCAGCGATCTAGACGTCCTTAGCGCCAATCTCGTGGAGTGGGATCCATGGCGTATGGAATGACTGGAGACCTTATCGCATCCTCTTGTTTGCATGACTCAAACTTATGGATGACCAGATGCTTCTTGTTGTACATGAGCAATGTGAAAGTTTATTCTCCTGAGCGTGTATAGAGGCAGTTCGGACACCGACAGTTGGTGCTAGTACCTCCCTCACGAGATGCTGGTCAGGCGCACGAGTAAGTGTGTTATTGTATATACCATTATTACATTAGGTGATCCATGTTAAGAAATTATAACTGTTTATGTCACGTATAGGAGGAGTGCACAGGGGAACGCAGGCATGAAGGACTGGTGTGTGATTAATTCTGAGCACATAAACAGGTGGACGGAGTCAGCCGCAGTGGATGTCGTCGTTCCTGCTGGACAGTACAACGACAACACATACTGGGAGTACCTTTTGTGGTACCGTTCCCACACGCGTGCCACCTTAGTCAGCAGACTAGTACCGCCGGCCCCCAGACCCTTCCCCGAGGATCGTGTTCGCCTTCTTCATGTGGTAGTAAGTGATGCTGTACTTCTAGCGATTTTCATTAGTTACACATTCGTATTACTGATATGATCCTCATTTTATACAGACCGAAGCGGGGTATGAAATGCATATGCAGTCGGAGCAAGCATGTGAAGAAGCAAGTGGGTCATCAATACAGAGGGATCAGAACCCTCTCCAAGACTACATGAGGATGAGAAGGTCTCGCTTGTTGTCCGTGTTATATGGTCTAGGTGGTTGTGCCCCGCGTTCGAGGGGGTACGACCTACCAGCCATGAACCCGTCCTGTGCCTCCTACAGCAGGCGCTCGTTCAGTGCCTGTGAGGCATAATCACGAGAGGTACCTTCGTCTGCGGAGCATCATGTGCCACGTTCTTGTACTGAAGCCGAGGAGTTCACGGAGGCTCCTGATCCCGAGTAGTGTACACTGGGTTCAGAGCCCCCTTAGTAGACACAACCTCCTTAGACTACGATGACACCTCCACCAGTAGTATCAACTCAACACGAGGACATCATTGACTACACGCAGTAGATGCCAACCTGGAGCGACACACAAGATTTTGACTGGGCTGCTGCATTACAGGTGGGCAGCTTCACTAAGCTCCTAAGCGGCCAGTACCCCCACTATCCTGATGCACCTGGGGGTTCACAATGGTACCAACATGGTGAGACTTCGGCAAACCGGACTCCATCGGAGCACGTACTACAAGCGTCTATACTTCCGCATGAGGATCCTACATCATGGTACATGTAGGGTCGAGTTAGCGGGTCTAGATACACATTCGATGGAGGTCCAATAGGACACGGCGATAATGATGACGAGTAAGGGCACACGTGGTAGGGGCCAGTGCAAGCCATTGGGATGAGGGTCACACACCCGTCAGACGCTTATACTCTTGGGGATTGCATGCGGCGTCGTCGTCGTTGATGAGCCAGTGCAATTGTTCGGTGCACTTGCACTTATTAATAACACATGTGTTATTCACTATATTGTGTAGTCATCTAAACTATATCTTATGCATTGTAGTGTTAACGTAATTACATTTAATTTACATAATATTTGTCAAATAATTAGAACACATAACTTCATTTATGAGTTACTTATTAAACATCTGTACATATTAATTATGATATTTAATACCTGTTTAATGTTCATTAACAGAGATTCGTGCTTTGGTGCAGAGCAAGAACGTTGCAGTCAAAGATCAATACATATATGGCGGGATATTCTAGTATAGGCTATCCATGGACATCTACAATGATCAATATAGCACTAAATGCCTCATTGCAGGTTGTGCGTGGAGGGAATGATGATCCCTTCAAGAAGAACAACCTAATCCAAACTGTGTCCAAATTGCATGCAAGGCCCTCCTGCCCTGTGTTGACCGTTCTGCTCTTACATGTAACAACCGACGACCTTTGGGCCCTTTTGCACGAGCGCTGCCAAAGATACCTCAGGGTGTGCGAACTAGCCAACCATCCTTCTATGCTAGGTTTCTCTATGAGGCAAAGAAGGATGACGATATTGCCCGACAGTATGCATTCCACATACAGGTTCGTCATTTTCTATTTGGTCACCCTACTTATCTTATTGTCATTGATTTGAATGCTCCTCTTCTACGTTAGGTGTTCCCGGAAGATGCAGAGTTGATCAACGAAGAAATCCCACACTTTTTGGTGATGCATATACTCTTCGGTAGGGGTCTGATGCCTAGTTCGCATAGAAGATGACGAAGATCAGTGAACCTAAGGGGTACAAGGGCGCTCTCTACTATTCTACCTGAAAATGACGAGGCCGATGAGAACGATGATTTTATTCCACCGATGTCTTGACATTCCAGTAGCCATACAGGAGAAGGTTCAACGAACACTACAAGAGGACGTTCACACACCACATCGACATGGTGTCCAACCAACAACAAAATAGGGCGTGCTCCTACCGTGATAGCTCAGGATGACGACGATAACGACGATTTCATGCCACAATGACCCCTCCCTCCGAGGCCTCCATCTCCGGAGGACATTGATGACCGTGAAGATGATAACCTTGACTGCCACAACTTCCAACCACCATCTTGGAGACGACAACCATCTTACCCTGATAGCCTTGACTGGCACAATTGGCATTCTTCCTCTAATTTACGTCGTCACTTTCCACCACCATCTTGAGATGATCAATGATACAAGGGTGAATGCTGTCACTACTACATTTTAAATTGTGCATGTTCACACATACCTAAGTGTTAAGACTGCCCACTGCCTTAGAGACTACATGCATGGTGAATTACGAATTTTGAAATGTACAGTTAAATTAGCAAATAATTTCAAATTTTGTTAAAAGTTGGCAATTACATGAAATGACAACACAACGGCATCAAATGAATGTAAAATTAGCAAATAATTTTAAATTTTATTAAAAGTTGCCAATTACATGAAATACCAACACTCCGGCATCAAATGACAGTTAAATTAGCAAATAATTTTAAATTTTGTTGAAAGTTACCAATTACATAAAATAACAACATACCGGTATCAAATGATAGAATCAAACCGCAGCCGGACCCGATCATATTTGACAATTACATGAAATAACAACATGCGCAAAAGAAAGCAATATACAAATTTCGACAGGAAAAAGCATTTTCGGCACATCGTGTGTCGAATACGGCACTGTAGCCCGTATTCGACACACCATGTGCCGAATATGGGCTACAGTGCCATATTCGGCACACCGTGTGCCAAATATAGCTTTTTGGGTACACAGTGTACCAAAAATTCACTGTATGCCAAATACGAGCTAAATTAGTAAATACGACTACATATTATTTATTTTGATAAATACGCTTATATATGTTATCTAATTTTGATTTTTTTACCCACTAATGCATGACTTGATAAGTTGCCACAGATCCAAGCAATAGTTTAACAAAGCCATGTAGCCAGCAGCGTTTTTAGGAACCTGCCGACGAAGGCAACTTTATCGAGCATCTGCGGCCGTTCACAGCCATCTTTGTTTGGCTCCAATGCGCCGCCATGGACCGCTGTCCATGTTTAATTTGCATACCGGCCACATGCAAGCATGAATGGCACAGCTTTTGTCAAACACGGTAACAAGCCATAACATGCAGATGCACCATAGCAGTAGACGTAGAACACAATCAATCACGCCAAAGGGCCAAACGTACAGGTATACATCAGATTGCACCTTTATTTATCGTCTCAATGCTGATACAGTCATCCTCCAAATACGGAATTTATCTATAAGCAAATACAGAGTTATGGATGCAGTGAGTCTGCATACAATGAGATTTACATGCCAAGATTCTACTTGATGGTTCCACGAATGTCATTTACAAAAAGAAAAAAAAAAGGAGAGAAACCTTTGCGATGCGCTTCCATTGACTCAGCTAACTTCACGCTCCAACGAAAAGCCCATGTGAGAAGTGCATATGGTCAAAGTGGAGCTTGTCACTCAAACACGGGACCTAATCGCGACGCTAACAACATGGGGCAATTCAGACATCTTGCAGCTGGAGAAGATTTGAGTGCTGGTGATAAGATTTGAACGCTATTACCAAAGTGCTGGCAGGTTACAGTCAAGGGGCCAACCTCTCGGTGTGCCACATTTTACTCCCATCTACTTCTCGGAGTGAGTATTGTAGCCTATTCACAACAAAGTACCACGGGTTAGAAAGTATGTGTCCTTGTGTCCATGAGCATTCAGAGGGTTTTAAAGAACAAAATGGGTAACAAAAATAATGGACGTATGAAACATACCGATCATGCAGTCGAGACTGCTGGCCTTGCCAGAACTCAAAAAGTGTTGGTGTCAGTCTGTAGCCACCCCAGTATTCAGGCTTCGGGATCAAGCTACTGCAGTTCCAGAACACAGCCAGGGTTTTAAGATTTAAGACTTCAGTCACAGGATTTCAGTAGCTAACATGCCACTCTAATTACATGTTCGCAAAGTTTAGCAGCTTTGACCAAGGTATCACGTGCTGTTGATAGGCATCTAATTGCAGATTTGTATTTCTAGCAAGCATGTCCCACAAATGCCGATGCAGTGGTTCTTGAGACTTTGAGATGTACTCCACAATCCACATGGCACGATTCTGCAGGAACAGTTCAATGAAAACCCTCTCCCTCTCCTTGGAAAGAGAGGGTAAACAATGTTCCAAAGCTGCAACACGAGGATCGTTGTGGTGTGTATTGCATACAGTGTATTGACAAAGTAGATGGCTAAGAAGGCATAGTTATTACGGCAGTGCGGCGACCCACCACCTTCACACCTTTATATAGCTTATGGCGCACACATCATAGTCTAGGATATTAAGAAATTATATTGGCAATGTAAATGCAGCTTAAAAGTTATAGTCTATGATATTAGAAAAATAATTGATTAATAACAGTCTTCTCATTTTATAACCAATTTATTATGCTTAGAAAGCAAGTTGCATATTTTTAATAGTTTTCATTTTATATTTTTTTTACTTACAAAGTATTTTTACCTAATTTGTTTCTATGTCCAGTTTTATTTAATAAAACATTTATTAGGCTAATTTGGTTAAAGGAAAAGAAACTGGAGAGTTGAGCTGGAAATTGGGCTTTGCCCAATCCCCAACGGTCCCTCGAACTCGGCTTGGATGGTCAATGGCCCAACTAGTCCCTCCTAACATATCTCTCTTTCCCTTTCTGACTTTCTCCCGAGTCCTCTCCCTCTTGTTCCCCTTCACTCGGCCACGCAGCTTCAGCGACAGCAGCACGGAAGGGGATCGGCGGTAATGAAGCCGTAGGGCAACAGAGCAGCTTCGGCAACAGTAGATTCAGGTTATCTGACTCCCAATCTGCCCGATCTACCAGCAGACGGGGAGCAGTGGCGTCGCCATGGCGATCCTCGTTTTTCCACCACGCCAATATAGTGTCGCTATGGTGACGATTTCTCAACGCCCTAATAACTATGTAAGAAGGTGTATACATTTTATGGGAGATACTTTATGGTTATGGTGCTTGGTCAATTAATGGTCAAAAATAACAATAAATACTTTAATATAATGGCTGCAATTCGTGAAATTGGTTCTATGAATAGTGGGATGCTCTTAGTCTTCTAAATATTAAGGATAATACAAATATTGTGTTACTGTTACAGTAATATCAAAATACTAGATTAATGTGATCAAATGGCAAATGAACCGCCCACGGAAAAAGCAGCTTAAAATGAATTTCTGGTGCCAAAAAAACAGAAAGATCATGCAAAAATGGATACTAAATATGGACGCTGTTGGCATGTTAAGCTCACCCATCAGAATATTTTTGTTCCAATTCCTTGTACGCGTGTTGAAGAACTTCCCTTCCGGCAATGACAGTGCTCTGGTGAATAGAATAATTAATATGATATTTCTTCTCGGTGGATGGTGCGAATTCCACATTATCTTTTGAGTAAAAGATGTGACAATAGTAAGTTGAAGCTTACAATCCTGAACTAACCAAGTACCTGCTTGCTGACTATGGCACCAAGCTGACTTCCTCGTGGGCGGCTGTGGAAATACTTCTCAGATTCCTCTTCTGGAACCTTCTGAACAGACCCTTCAACTCTCACCTGCCAAACAATAGAGCACACGCATCAGCCAAATATAGCCTGCAATATACTTTATTTTCTTTATCCCAGGTGTCAAACATGGCTCTCAATGTTCCTTCACAAACGAATAAACTGGATGCATGTGTAATTGGGACCCAGTCAGTAATTATCAGTTTCAAAATCAAGTGGTGAATGAATGTAACACATGAAAAGAGCCCAGAAAGGAAAAAGATACACCCAATGGAGAATCCTAAATGGACTCACCCTAAAATCATAGTAGTAAAACAAGATTATGATGCAACAAGCGCTTATTTGACATTTCAACACCACACATTATTAACATATTATTAGTGATTTTGAAGAGAGGTAACATTCTGCTAGTAACAGAAGCTTCAGTGCATGTTAGAAAATCTGTTTTGTGATAATGATTGGAAAGATGTTTTACCCTTGCTAGTCGGTATGTGAGACTGCAGACAACAGAAACTATCCTTTAATACTACTATAGGTGTTGGTAAAATTCACCTGACGGTTCATCTCATTCCAGTAGAAAAGGAGTGCTGCATTCGGATACTCGGATAAGTCATGTGCCTTCTGGCTACCATAATTTGTGTACCTGCAAAAGAACCCCTCAAAGCATGAGTCAATAATTTCTATGGAACTTCACTGGAATAGGACAGTTAAAACAGTGTCTGCCACATACCAAACAAATCCCTCCTTATCAACGCCCTTTAAAAGAACCATTCTTGAAGAACTGCACATATTACCAGGACAAACAATTATCATTCTGGATTTCTGATATAACAAGAGGTAACCGACTTACTAAGCTGAAAGAAACATTTAAGGAACAAAGAGCCATACGGTTTCCCCCCCTTGCTGACAGTTGTTAAAGCCATAGCATTCGGCTCACGCAGACCAGCAGAAACTGCTTCATCAAACCATCTGACGAACTACAGATAAATGAAAGAAACATTCGTTAGAACAAGAAAAGGTTATTCCAAGAAAAGGATGACTAATCCGAAGTTGCTTCAAGTTGACCATACCTGATCAAATGGATCAGGCATCACTTGATTCTCAATAAGTTCTGGGGAAATATAGTTCTCCCTGAGAGATGAGATGTCAACAGATGGAGCTTTTCCAATTCTCACACACATCGAGGTGCCAAGATATGGAGGAAGCTGGAGTCCATATTTGCTCAAAATAGGAGGGGGAACAAACCTACCCCCAAGAAAGTGGTGCGGGCCAGTGAACTGGTTCGCACACAGCTTTGGGGCAGTCAATGATACCTAGACACCACAATAACTTAAAGGCGAAATTTGGAATGTTCAAACAAAATGCTTTTATGTTGATACATGGATTTCAATCAAGAAAACCTCCAAATAGGATGCTAACCAGCATATCAGGTTTAATTCCTCCTCCATCGACATCTCCCTCTTCAACATGCCATCCAGAAGGGATATCAACAGAAACAATTGCTGGTCTTTTACCTGAACTGCCAATAACACTCAATGAAACAAACCTTTGGATAAGATCATCAAAGGGCGGTCTGGGTGTTCCTGTCAAAAGTTTCCAAGGAAAACAATAAAAAATAATGGAAAGCACAATTGATATATATCAGGAATGCAAACATATGCTCTTTTGAGTTCGATCTGATCCAATTTACTCTAAATGACAGCATTAGCAGCATTTGATAAAATTATGTAACCAGGCCGCAGTTGCTCCCTTAAACTATTCTATATACTTCCAGTCCAAAACCTTGTATAATAATAGGACATGAATCCAATATTTTACGTAAAATTCATGTTCCTAATTAATTTCATTCAAATTTGGAAATATTATTTTTTATCAACTTCTGTCTTGCTTACAGTCAGTGCAAATCAATTCTAACTTGTTCTCCACTCTAATTTTCAATTTATCAACTCCTCTCGATAAGGGGCAACAACAGGTACAGGTAGCAGGCAGTTTAATTGAGAATCTATGACCCAGATTTACCAATCATATGAAATAGAATGTTCACAATGAATAAAAGTACAGATAGCAAGCAGGGCAATGATTAATCTGTGGCACATGCTTCACATTAAAATCGGTGAACACAAATTAGACCAGCAAGGAAGACTATAAAGAGCACAAATACCGTGAAATGAGAAACCAAACATTGCATCAATAATGATGCCAAACTCCCTTGATAAGTCCTCAGGTAGGTCTTCAACAGACAGGAATGGGATTGCCAGCGATTCAAGCTAAAACACATAAAAATGGTTCAAACTCTATTGGAAAAAGCGGAACCATACAGGAAGCCAAGAACATTAGGAAGGCACAATGGTTTACCTGAGTAACAAGACCAGAATACAGAGGCTTTGGTGTACGTTTTGGGTAACAAACAGAGGGCCTATATCCAAAGTGATAAAGATGACGAGCAGCTACCAGACCATCACCGCCATTATTTCCTGGACCACAGATGATAAGGGCCCTTGTATGCTCACTCAACTTGTAAACCTGTGTTGATGATGAACGTTTCACAAACAAGCAAGTGTGCAGGCAGAAAATTAAAAAAAAAAGTTTGGTTTTAGAAGGAAAGCTAAGGAAACGTGTGCAGGCACAGTATCGTTAGCGCCTACAGAACATATGCACCACTTTGTATGGTCTGATTGGGTTATCAACCGTACTTATTGGAAGCTCACAACTGCTAAGTCACCACTGCCATGAGTTGGTTGACCCATTTTTTAGATAGCAGACCATATCTCGAATCAATAAACAGGAAATGGTACTTGAAATATTATTCAACAAGAGCAGAAAGCCGCAGCTTAACACAAAGCCAGACTGTTTTGTGCTTGAAATTTATTGTTAGGCAAATAACTTGCAGAGTAGCACACACTGATCATGTGAACATCGCCAATAAATTCCTGAAATGAATAGGGTCCTTGGTACTCCCTAGTCCCCGACACAACCACTTGAAGCTCCAAGCCTCCAACAGATTATCAACACGCGACAACTTGGACATTATGCAATTTGCTAATCCTACAGAAACATGATTCCCCAAAAGGCCAGAACTACACCTGACGATGCACTATTACTACCATCAACAACGACGCAGGGACATGGATATTTCGGGTCGATCCGCCAAATCATCAGAGATGCTGCGACCCAGTCATGCTAAACATGTAATCGCTCGAGAGCAGAACTAACGGGAAAAGCCCGATGCCCTTACCTCTGCAACAGCCGCCGCGACGCTCAGCCCAGCGAGCTCCTGCAAACACACCCCAATCAAACGATCAGCGCCAATAGGCACCACAATAACCGAGCAACAGCAACAGGGGGAGGGTCTCCCCTGACCATGAGCTGATCGACGCTGAAGCCGAGAGGGCCCATGAGCTGCTCGTCGATCTCTACCGCGTCGCGCTGCGAGAGGTGCGTCACCTCCGCGGCAGCGGCGGCGGTCGACGCCGCAAGAGACGCCATGCCTCGCCTCGGCGGGAGGGAGAGGAAAGGGGCGCCCGGCACGGCGGCGGGGAAGCGGGTGAGGCGGCGCGCGGGGGGATGAGGAGGAAGGCGGAGGGCAGGGCTAGGGTTTTGGCAGTGCGGGGAGGAGAAGAGAGGAGTTGGGTTGGTGGTGGCGGAGGAGAGGAGGAATGGCATAGCAAAGGGAGAGGACGGTGGTGGCGGTGGATTTGTTGAGGGTTCTCCATGCGACGGCCAGCATCCCGTCGCGGCGTGAAGCGCGCTGCCTGGCTTGGCAGACTGGCCGCTGGGCGAGGGGTTAATAACTTTTTTATCGTCCTACGGCATGCCGTATTTCAAAATGTCACTCACCCGAATTTCATCCCTCATACCATTCGGGCCTACATTTTCGTCACACCGTGCAGCGCCATCTCTTCGGCCAAAAGATGGAAGGAAGAGAGGGAGGGAGATGAGCGTCGGTGGGGAGGGAAAGGAGATGACGTCGAAGGGGAGCCGGTCGGGAAGAAGATATGGCCAGGCACAACGGAACTCATCTCGGCGACAGCTCGGATTTGGACGGCTAGAGCTCATCGGGGAGAAGGGGTGCCAAGGAGAAGATGGTGCCAATGAAGGATGGGCTAGCGGCGGCGCGTGGGCGGGACGGCTGGTCGAGCCAGCCGAGCGGTGCAGTGCGGCGCGGTGGCCAGCTGTTGTGCGGCTGACAGTATAGTGCATGGGCGGCTACACACGATGACGACATTGGAGCCAATGGAGCTCGGTACGGTGTGACGGCGCGCGAGATAGCGCGCGAGACGACGTGTGATGAAAATATGGGTCCGAGTGGCGTTTGAGGGATGAAATCCGAGTATGTGACATTTTAGAATGTGCTATCTAATAGAATGGTAAAAAAGTTATTACTAACCCCTAGATGAGTGGTGGCTTGTGTCCTGTACCTAGCCTTTTATTTTCTTCTGTCTTCTCTCTTTTTCCTTATCATCATTTCTTTATTTTTCCGTTTTATCCTTATATAAACAATAAAAACCCTGAAAAACTAATGGGTGCGCGGGCAAATTTGCCATGCGCTCCCTACGCATTTTCTTCATAGCAAGTTATTTTTACAGGATCCTCTACGCATGGAATTGTTACGAAGACAATGCATATTTTGGATATAGAATATCGTACTTGAAAGTGACTTTCTCGCTGTGTTGTAAACTCCAACCACATAAGAAAGCAGATAAAGATGTTCAACGCATTGAAAGTAAGGTTTTTAGCTCCGAATTAAAAGATAAAAATTAATAATCGAAAGCTTACAAATACAAATTGAAAGTCCTTGTTAAATGATTTGATTTCACAGCTTCCAATCTAATATTAAATGTCCTCAAATAAAGGTTGTCAAATTCAAACCAAAGGTTCATCCAAACCGAAAGGTCTAAAATCATATATAAGTTTTGAATTTTGAAAGCTCTTGAATAATTGTTTTTAAATATGATTTGAAAGTTCTAGATGAAAAGTCTTTGAAACCACATCCAATATCCAATTGAATTCAGGGCATCTTGCTTGAGATCTTTGTTACTCCAATTATGTACTATGGAAATCGAAGTCACAGTTTCAATGAAGAACTTGTTGTTTAGGCATTTGCAACCTGGAGATGGCAAATGAACGTGAAAACATCTCAAAGTTCGAGCGCTAAATTATCCGTCTGTGATGACCTCGCCAGTGTTTTTGGTTTCACTACTCTGCTCCTTTAGCTTTGTTATGTTCGTTATGGCAGTTTGTGCTGCTTTACAATTCTAAACTTGCTATGTTCGATGCTTCATTTTGCATGATGTTCAGTTGCGGATTGGGATGCTATACATCAAACCTCTTTTGCTCATAAATTTTTTGTTTACCCTGGCAATTTGATAACCTGCTGCTTATAATATTAACTTATGAATTAAATATTGTGTAATGGTTGCTATGACTGGACTAGCCAAATTTTGGTACCTGAGGTAATACTACTTCTTGGTATCTTTCGCAATGAGCCACTATAGTCCCATTATTTTTCACAACAACAAACCTTTTAAGTAGTTTTGATAACCAGGTGTCGATGTAATAGGGATGGGTGCCCTATGGTCTCGTACCACTAAGTATCAGTATGTATAAGGTATTTTCAAGATCACAGTTAAACCATGCGATCAGGATAAAGCTCGCACGACCAACCCTCGGGTCGCGCAGTGAGATCCTATGACCAGCACTTGCTAGTCGCAGAGAAAATACTCACATATCCGATCAAGTCTCATTTAATGGTGGCTACTCGAGTGATTTTTCCTTCCTCAGACACTTGCTTTTGGCGTGGCATGGTTGTGGGGCTGTGTGGAGTTGCAGTGATCCGTCCTGTAACATTTAATGACACAGGATGGTTTGGTGGGTAAGCGTGACGACATTCGGTGATAGTATAAGACGCGAAGGATGACTAGCGTAGGGCAGGCATGCTCCGACGTCATGATAGGTTACAGGTAGTTGGCACCATTATGGATAGGTCTGTCTAGGGTTTGGCATGGTCTGTTTGTTTATGCATATTTGCTCCTGGTATATAAAGGGGTCAAGACCTTATTTTTAGAAGCAAGGAGGACATTTTGTAATAAGTTCACCCAATTCATAAGATAATACACATGACATAGAATTATTATCTCACGGGAAGTATGAACCTAGATAAACATTAGTGTTCTTGAGTATAGGTTGATAAATGCATATAGGAAACGCGGATCAACGTGCCTGTCGTCCGGTATACCCAAGATCATTATCAGGGATCATCCTCGATAGTTGGCACGCCAGGTAGGCGTGTGTTTTTTGCGTGTTTCTGCAGGTATTGATACTATGGTTGAGCTACCCGTGACTGGATCCCCGACTACTATGGAGTCCCATTTTGAGGACCCCGACCGTCGCGAGGTTTTCGTCATGGGATACGACCCAAATGAGCCAGGTCTGCTCCAAGCATGAGATACCGAAGTGGAGTTTGAGGACTCCAATCCCGAGCGGGAGGTTTGCATGGTGGTCCATGCAGTAGGGGCAACAAAGACACTTGTGTCGCAGGAACCAGAGGCGAGCCCTAGGCTGTAGGCCAAGAGGGAAACCCGCCCGATGCCACTCATAGGGGAGGTCCTATCTTGCCCCAGCAACAGCAACACCACTCAGAGGAGCGCTCGCGTGAAATGGAGACCATGGTGGCATCCTCATCAAGGTCGTTGCGCCGCACGAGGAACGCGAATGCCGGGGGCTCCCCGCTCGCGATGTCTTGCCGCTCCACTGTCAGCAGCTCGACTACAAGTCCATGACCCCTGCGTAGAACCTGCAGACTACACGAGTATTTATCAGTCACCCACTAGTGGCCATACTAGAGGGTTCGCCAGTGGCACTGTGGCTACGCAATCTCACCCTCTTAGTAGAGATTGCCCAACGCCAAACCATGGCAACAGCCGCCCCGTCCTCCATAAGGAATGATCGGGATGATGGCCGGCCGGGGTCATGGTGGGCTCCGCGGTAGGAGGAAACCCGCGCTCCCTCAGTGGCAGGGAGTACAAGGCAACCCCCACCACGATGAGGCAGTTCACCTGCTGACTTGTGCAACTCGCTCCACCACCACCACTCACGTAATCCGGGACCAGAGGGCCACCCGGAAATAGGAAGAGTGTGCCCGACGAGAAGAGGAAATTGGCAAGAAGTCCTACCACTCACCTTCCTCTCACCCAGAGGCGTCGGACTCCTCCGTCCCCTCACTAGGGTGGCGAGACCGTCGACTCTCTCCCCGATCGCGTGTTGCCTAGTGACGAGCGGCTCCCTATTACGAGACGGGGTGCAACACTTTCTCGGCTCGACTGCGAGAGGTGTGCTGGCCAAACAAGTTTTGGCCAGTCCTAGCCAAAAAGTTCAACAACTCAATCAACCTAGAGGAGTTCCTACAGATCTACACCACCATGGTGCAGGGAACAGGAGGTGACGGGAAGGTTATGGCAAACTATTTCCTGACCCGGTTGGTACAACACGGTCCTGGCTGATGAATCTCTCACACGGGTTGGTTCGGTTCTGGGAAGACTTGTGCGACTAGTTCGTCGCTAACTTCTAGGGGACCTAGTTTGCCGCCAACTTCTAGGGGACTTACGTCCGATCAGGGGTCGAGGATGACCTGTATCAGTTCAACGCAGTGGTATGGAGAGCCACTACGAGACTGCATCTAGCATTTCACCAAATTCCAGAATACCATTCCAAAGATCACGGGTGAGTCTATGGTCATAACATTCCAGAGGAGGGTCAGAGACCAGAAGATGGTCAAAAAGCTGGCCACTAAGGAGGTCTGGAGCACCACCGAGCTCTTCGAGCTTGCAGAAAAATGCGTGAAAGCCACTGAGGCTCTAGAGCGCCATATCGGTGTGAAGCTACAGCCGACCTCCAACCAACCCGTTTCTTCCAAATGAGTCATCTAGAAGGAGAAAAAGAAAAACAAGTAAAAGGTTGGGCCACCCGATGTCATGCTGTTGAGCAAACCAGCCAACCACGCCGATGCTTCGAGAATAAGGACAGGAAGAAGGGCAGAGGCTACGGCCTAATCCACTGTACCGATGCCCATGAATTGACCGAATACAAGGTCGTGCGAGGCATTATCGACCAAGAGCTTGGAGAGCGCAAGCTCATGCACAATGACGATGGTGAGGGCAGGGCCAACCCCGACCAGACGGCTATGGGATTGTAGCAGGCCGATCACATGATTAACCATATCTTTGGGGGAGCCACAACGTACTCCTCGAATAGGGAGTACAAGTCAATGGCCTGCGAGATATGCGTGACCATGCCAGGTCTAAGTCCACGACTGAAGTGGTCAGAGGTCCCCCTCACCTTCAGCCAGTCCGACCACCATGCATGCATCAAATGCCCTGGATGATACCCTATCGTGGCAGAGCCCACGGTGCACAATGTGCAAATGGGCCACGTATTGGTCGATGGAGAGAGTTCCATCAACCTCCTCTTTGTGGATGCGCTAAACACCCTACAGATCCCGAGGAGTGCACTGAAGCTATCTTCTCCCTTCTTCGGGATCACCTCAGGCTCTTCGGCCAAGTCGTTGGGACGAATTGAACTACCTGTCACCTTTGGTTCGCTGAACAACTTCAGGATCAAGATGATCATGTTCGATGTGGTGGAACCACTTCGGGACCACGTACAACATGATCCTGGGTTGACCAGCAATGATCCAGCTTATAGTCGTTGCCCACTATGTGTACCAAGCGATCAAGAACCTTGGTCCCAAGGGAGAGATTACCATAGTGGGAACCAAAAGATGGCCCTACATTGCGACAAGATGGCTCCCGGGTCGCAACCTGAGAACGCATGGCTAGACGGTTACCCTGAAAAGGTCCATGTCACCACTAGTTTCGCCGATCGGCTCAAGGCAGTATGCCTAAGCAGTGCTGACCCAACCAAGACGGTCTAGATAAAGGTTGCCTTGGACCCCAAATAGTAACTCGCGCTCATCACTTTCGTCCAAGCCAATGTGGGTGTCTTTTCTTAGAGTCTGTCTGATATGTGTAGAGTCCCTAGGGACGTGATTAAGCACAAGTTGTTAGTGCGACCTGAGGCGTGACTGGTAAAGCAGAAAGCATGTCGATTCGTGCCCGACCGAAAAGAAGTGCTTCATGAGGAGATTGACAAGCTCCTGGAGGCAGACTTCGTCTGAGAGGTGCACTACCCGGAGTGGCTGGCCAACCCAGTCCTGGTATGAAAACCCGATGGTAAGTGGAGGATGTGCATCGACTTCACCGACCTCAATAAGGCATGCTCGAAAGATATGTTTCCCCTGCCCTAGATTGACTAGCTCATTGACTCGACTGCTGGTAACGATCTGCTAAATTTTTTAAATGTCTGTTTGGGGTACCATCATATTAGCATGTGTAAAGCAGATGAGGAGAAAGCCATTTTTGTAACACCCTTCGGGGTTTTTGTTATATAAAGATGCCTTTTGGCTTAAAAAATACTGGTGCCACCTACCAACAGTGTATCCAGCTCATCCTTCGATCATAGATCAGTAGGAATGTCAAGGCATATGTCGATGATGTTGTTGTGAAAAGCCAAACCAAGGATGACCTAGTCACAAACCTCAAGAAAATGTTCAACAACCTTCGGAAGTATAGTATGAGGTTGAACCGGAGAAGTGCACGTTCGGTATCCCATCAGGAAAATTGCTCGGTTTCCTTGTATCTAGTCGAGGCATAGAAGCAAACCCTAATAAGATCAGAGCCATCTACCTGATGGGATCCCCGACTAGGTTAAAGGAGGTTGGGAAACTAACTGGGTGTGTGTTTGCGTTGAGCAGGTTCATCTCGAGGATGGGAGAGAGGGGGTTGCCACTCTTCAAGCTTCTGAAGAAGAGCGACCACTTCCTATGGACGCCAGAAGCAGAGGCGGCCTTCCAAGATCTCAAAATGTACCCCCTCCTCCCCCCGATACTAACCTCTCATCAATCAGATGAGAAGCTCCTGCTCTATGTTGTAGCCACCCCACAGGTCGTGAGTGCGGTCCTGGTCGTCAGATGAGGAGGTCTTCAATGACTAGTATACTACGTCAGTGTCCTACACGATGCGAAGGCTCGGTAATCATGAATGTACTTAAAAGTGCCTAGAGGGGGGTGAATAGGCTTTTCTGAAAATTAAAACTAACCAGGGGATTAAACAGATGCCGAATACTCCGATGAAGGTTGGATACTCCAGTCTGTCCGGAGTATCTGGTCTAGTCTGGAGTCTCCGGTCTATACAGGAGCTCAAGAAGAACTAAAAATTAACAGGAACAGCTAGAGTCTAAAAGGTGATATTGAATCGAATAACAGCACAAAGCTTAAACAACAATAGACACTAGCAAGATGATCACAAAAACTAATTGTATGGGAAAAATCACAAAGCTACACAATTAAATGAAATTGCACAAATGATGAGACAAGGGATTATCCCGGAGTTCGGCCACCTCACAAAGAAGTGCCTACGTCTCCGTTAAGGAGCTCACAAAGAGCTGGGTCTTCTCCAACCCTATCCTCTTCTAGCGACCACAAAGATCAAGCTAGAATTTCCTTACTCAAGTTGATGTCGATTACAAACTTGCCATGGCACTCCATAATGATTGGGTGCTCTACGGGCGACGCCTTGCCGTCTAGGAGTACAAGGCTCCAAGAGAAATGATTACAGTGAATGCTTGATGATAAACTCAATGCTCAAATGTCTCAACTTCACTCCAAACACAATATCACGAAATTGGCGCAAAACTAAGCACTAGAGAGTTTTGGAGGGCTTTTAAATGCTCTTGGAAGGCTTTATGAATGTGGAGCTCAGCAGCAACAACCAGCAATTAATGCTTGGGGGTGTGGGAGTATATATAGCTCACTCTCAAAAACTAGCCGTTACTGTTCTGACACACCTACCCCGGAGTATCCGGTGAACACCAGAGTCTCCGACCTAAAATCCAAAACGGCGTCAGAACGGTCACAGAACTGTGTCAGAACTAGCCGTTACGGTTATGTTAAGTTGCCGGAGTCTCCGGCCTAGACGTAGCTACCACAAAGACAAGGTCCGGAGACTTGCCGGACTCTCAGCTTCTCCAGGTACCGGAGTATCCGGTGAACACCGGAGACTCCAGTCTCCTTTTAATAAAAGAATAAATACTAACTGAATGACCCTTGGTAGAGTCTCCCTCGGAGACTCCGGCCAGAACATTTTTCCTACCGGAGTACCCGGTGAACAGCGGAGACTCCAGCCTTTTTCTTTCAAAAAATAAATGCTTAACCGAGCGACCTCTCGCGGAGTCTCCCTCAGAGACTCCGACCTAAAAAACTCACCAACTACCAGAGTGTCCGGTGAACACCGGATACTCCGGACAAATAAAAATCCGGAACCGAGCCTCTTCTAGCGGAGTTGATCTAGGAGACTCCAGCCTAAATATTGAGGACCGGAGTATCCGATGAACACCGGAGACTCCGGTCTCAGTGAATTTCTGCCAAAATTCCCGGTGTCTGTGGGTGAATATGTCTCTCAACTTATTGGTTCTAAAGGTTATCTTGAGCATTGAGACACCATGACAACAAACAATTGCAACCCTCTTAATAGTACGGCTACCCTAGACTGAATTTCAAAGATAGAATAATTTAAATCCTATTGAGTACTACTCATTGCTTCTCTCTTTTTTTTTCGAGGGGCGTCAATCGTCGTAAGCCTTCACAATTGAGACTAAGATCTATTCATGACTTCGATAAACATATTAGTTCCTTAATCATTTTGTCATCAATAAGCCAAAACCCACTTAGGGGGCCTAGATGCACTTTCAATCTCCCCCTTTTTGGTGATTCATGACAACACGATTAAAGCTTAAAAAGATAATTGAAAAAGGATTTTGAATTCTAGAAGATATGGCGAGCTCTCCCTAAATGTGTGCATTGATTGAGGATCGAGTTAAGCTCAAATGCACATATTTAAGAGAAAATTTTGCAAGAGCTCCCCCTATATCCTAGGATCCGTGGGATGCAATATCGAGTATACAAAAGTATTCAAGATGCATATGACAAGATATATATCACACTCAATGTAATAAATACGACAAGCATCACACTAAAATGAAAGAGTCTTACAAATTTTAAATAAAACACATAGTTCATTACACACAATAGATAAGTTTCAATGTCCAACAGTGATGAAAAGATAAAGAGTTCAAAGCTAGAAAGGAAGGAAACTAAGAAACTGATCTCTCCCCCTTTGGCATCAAGCTCCAAAAAGAGGAGAGGAACTAATCGTTGCTTTCTTCATCTTCATCGTCGTCATCCCCACTTCCATCATTGTTGCCATCAGGAGAGGAGCTCGCTACAGGAACGTCTTCGGCATCAGAGGAGTCATCATCAGGTTGTGCTTGAGAGCTCTCGGCAGCTGCTTGGGCTTCATCATACCAAGCCCATGGGTTCTCAAATTCAATAGGTGCACTCTCTGCTTCATCTGAAGCGATAGGAGAGCAAGGCGGCTGAAGGTTCATTGAGGCATACATTGCCTTTTGGCGTTTTTCCATTTTCTTCAGTCGGACATTCTGCTCCTTGATCTGAGTTGCATTGTGAGTGCACACATTAAAGATAGTTTTGAGAGCGCTCTTTATGAAAGATGACCCTCGAGGAGGAGCACGTCTCGAGGCAATTTTCCTTGTGCTCGGGGGAACATGAGGAGGAGATGGCGAAGGATATGGAGCCTGGATGTTTAGAGGCCTCATCCGATATGGTTCGTGTTTGATCTCCTTCACGAATGTCTTCTTGGATACACGCTCGATGATTGACATGATGTAAGGAGTGTACCCACAACTCTTGATATGTGATTTTGAAGTGAATACTATTTCTTCCCATAGGAAATATGTCACACTAAAGGGTGCATGATCATTGGACATAGCGGCGAGGAGGTTCCTTGAGATTC
This sequence comes from Phragmites australis, assembly GCF_958298935.1. Classification (NCBI taxonomy): domain Eukaryota; kingdom Viridiplantae; phylum Streptophyta; class Magnoliopsida; order Poales; family Poaceae; genus Phragmites; species Phragmites australis. The sequence continues at coordinate 13,674,558 of NC_084941.1, read as the reverse complement.
TCTGCACTGTGGTTGCATCCTCGCTTTTAGGTGCCAATGTGAGTCGAAATAGTGAGTTCAAACATCTGTAGAAGGGCCTCATACCGGTGAGTTTTCCAAACTCAACTTTTCCATGATTAAGATACATAAAGCCTAGCTCTTCCAAGGTGAGTTGATGCTCGTTGTGAATCTGATCCTTATGTATATCACGAGTATCAAATCGAAAATGATGAGCAAAGCCTCTAAAGCTCACCTTGTACTGTTCTCCTTTAGTCATCCAATGCATGAAAGGATTTTCTGATCCATCGAACCAGACTGTGGCATAGAACTGTTCGATGACTTCTTCGCACCAATCATATTTGAAAGCCAATATATTCTTCACTTCCCTTACATGCAGCTATGACTTCATTAAACACAGGATCATTCTTCTGTGCCATGTAGTTCCAATCTATCCATTGCATGTGGGTAATAGGCTTCTTCTTTGTGAGAATTACCGTCTCGTAGAAGTCCGCTTGGAAATCATTCCAGAAACGGTAGTCCGTGACATTCTTTTCATAGTCAAAAGGATTTGTCATCCTCTCAGTGTTCACCCTTGACACATGCTTCATGTAGTTAACTGTCTGCTTCGGAGTATCAAAAGGTGAAGTTGTTCTGAGGGGTCTATGAAGTTTCAGAGGTCCAATCACATTATCTTCCTCTTGTTCTTCTTCATCCTCTTCTTCAGCTGCATCAGACTCAGAGCTATTTTCCATAGCAATGCCTTTGCCTCTCTCTTCCTGAGATGCCATGCTACCTCTACCCCTTCCTGCTGTCACTGGAGCCAAACCTTTTCCACGTCCACTCTCGCAACCTCTCATAGCTTGACTTTTGGTCCTGCCTGGAACAACATCAGATCTTTGTGATTCTTCAACAAAGGTCTGTTCTCCAATATGAATACCTCTTTCGGTGGCTTGTGATGATATTGTTTTCTTGACCACTTTGCGAACTCATTCACCACTCGCATGTCCGCTCCCACTATCCTCCGATTGAGCCGGTGCACTATGCTCTTGCGCACGAGGATCGCTTTTCTGTTTCTTCTTTCACTCAAAAGTGTGACCTTTCACAAATCAATCTCCGGCCATGACGAGCTTCCTGAGATATAGAGAAAGAAGGATTTAGGAAGTTGCAAAGAAGACTTGATGACAGGGTTGATTCTGAAAAACTGACAGTGTTCACCAGATACTCCGGTCAGCACGAGTCAGTCCCAAACACTTAGGGTTTTGGGAGATTTGATCAACAAGAGATAAATCTGGTAGAGAAACAAGTTCTAAGATGTATAAGGAGCTATTCTACCAAAGGAAATCGATCCTAGAGATGGTCATTGAGAGATCGGGAAATTTTGGAAAAAGTACCTTTTAGGGTAAAAATCACTCCGGTGATTTGATGAATAGAGATGTCCGGACTTTCCGACCTTGGATTCGAGTGAGAAATGATGAGGGATGTTGAAACTCCTTGGTTGTTCTTCAAAATCGCCGGAGAGGGTGACTTGAGGTGAGAGGAGTTGAGAATATATGAGTTTGAGCAACTATTCTGGTAGAGGGGGATATAAGAATCTGGAGAACCCGAAGACTCCGGTGAAGACCAGAGACTCCAGACCTGATACTCTACCGGAGACTCCGGTGAAGACTGGACTTTCCAGTAACTGGAGTCTAGACAGGAATCAGTAGATACATGAATAGTATCAGGTACCGGATACTCCGGTGAACACCGGACATTCCAGCACCTGGAACTGTGATAGAATAGAGAGAAGGCTGAAATTTGAGGAGGAATTTTATTTGGGAGATGAACGTTGGACATATAAGACTATCTTGCCAATTGTGATAAGCCAACAAGCATCATTACATAACCATGATCACAAGTAGCAAGTTATGATCAAAAGATCAAAGAATCAAATAATTTTGAAAATAGCACTCAAAAATGCAATTTTTGCAAACTCCTAGCTAAGAAAGCTATAACTCTACAACAATCAAATGTATGCAACAGTTCAAGCCACGTTTCAAGAATTTAGGATATTTAATTCACTTCTCAACTCGCAAAACCTTTGCTCGTCTAGTGGCTTACTGAGGATATTGGCTAGTTGTCTTTCGGTTCTCACATGGTTAATGTCGATATCCCCTTTTGTTGCATGGTCTCTCAAGAAGTGATGTCTAATATCTATGTGCTTGGTTCTTGAGTGTTGCACGGGGTTGTTAGCTATTTTGATGGCACTCTCATTATCATCGGCCAAGAATTGGCAAGTCCCCGAAGTGCTCTTCCTATCCACTTTGCAACCGGCATAATCGAAATCTGAATAGCAGATGAGGTCGAAGGATGACCCTTTAGGATACCATAAGCCAAGGTAAGGTGTATGAACTAAATATCGAAGAATCCTCTAAATGGCCATTAAATGACACTCTTTTAGAGCGGCTTGAAATCTTGCACACATGCACACACTAAGCATGATATCAGGCCTAAATGCACAAAGATAAAGTAAGAACCTATCATGGAGCGATATAACTTTTGATCCACGCTTTCTCCTTCTCCATTGAGATCAAGATGACCATTGGTTTGCATAGGTGTCTTGATAGGTTTGGCATTCTCCATGTCAAACTTCTTGAGCATGTCTTTGATATACTTTGTTTGGCAAATAAAAGTTCCTTCCTTGAGTTGTTTGATTTGAAATCTGAGAAAGAACTTTAATTCTCCCATCATTGACATCTCAAATCTTCTTGTCATGATCCTACTAAAATCTTCACAAAATTGTTGATTAGTAGAACCAAATATGATGTCATCGACATATATTTGGCAAACAAATAAATCATTTTCAACATTCTTAGTAAAGAGAGTAGAGTCAGATTTGCCTGTTTCAAAGCCCTTTTTAACAAGAAAATTCCTAAAGCATTCATACCATGCTCTTGGGGCTTGCTTTAGCCCATAGAGCGCCTTATGGAGTTTGCAAACATGTGAGGGGTACTTGGGATTTTCAAAGCCGGGCAGTTGCTCCACATATACCAATTCAGAAATTGATCCATTAAGGAATGCACCCTTCACGTCCATTTGATATAGCTTGGAATCATGGTGAGTAGCATAGGCTAATATGCGAATTGACTCAAGCTTAGCTACGGGAGCATAAGTCTCATCAAAATCCAAAGCTTCAATTTGCGTGAACCCTTGAGCAACCAACCGTGCCTTGTTCCTTGTTACTATCCCATTTTCATCTTGTTTATTGCGGAAGACCCATTTTGTACCAATCATATTTTGTTTTGATCTTTCCACTAAGGACCAAAATTCATTTCTTTTGAAGTTGTTCAATTCTTCTTGCATGGCCATCACCCAATCTGGATCATCAAGGGCTTCTTCTACCTTCAAAGGCTCCAAAGAGGAAACAAAGGAGTAAAATTCACAAAAAAAATGCAATTCTTGAGCGAGTAGTTACCGCCTTTTGTATATCACCAAGTATATTGTCCACGGGGTGATCTCTTTGGATGCTTTGATGAAACGTGGGTGTGGTACTTGAGATTGATGTTGAATATCTCCCACTTCATCATCTAAAAAGTTATTTGAGTCTTCATAGGATTGATTTTGGTCTTGAGGTTGTTTATCGTCTTGATCTTGAATTGATGTTGATGGTTCCACTTGCATTGATGAAGATGGTTGATATTGATTATTTTGAGTCGCTTGTAGCTTTTGTGGCTCTAGGGGCTTTATTTCACCAATTGTCATCTTCTTTATTGCTTCGCTTGGTATTTCTTCATCACCTAGCACATTAGGATCAACTTGCTTCACTTGGGAGCCGTTAGATTCATCAAATATCACGTCTCTCGCAATTTCAACGCAATCAGTGGTTTTGTTGAAAACACGGTAGGCGTAGGCATTTGATCCATAACCAAGCATAAAGCCTTCATCTACTTTTTGAGCAAATTTAGAACTTTTTGCTTTCTTATTGAAAATAAAGTATTTGCTACCAAAAACTTTAAAGTAAGAAACATTTGGTTTGTTACGGGTTAGAAGCTCATATGCGGTCTTGTTCAATATCTTGTGGAGATACAACCCATTGATGGCATGGCATACGGTGTTGATTGCTTCCGTCCAAAATTGATCCGATACCTTGTATTCATCAAGCATTGTTCTTGCTGACTCAATTAGAGTCCTATTTTTCCTCTCGACCACTCCATTTTGTTAAGGGGAGTAAGGTGTCGAGAATTCATGCTTGATCCCTTCTTTATCAAGAAACTCTTCAACTTGTATATTTTTGAACTCGCTTCCGTTGTCACTTCTCACCATTTTGATCTTCACTTCAAACTCATTTTGGGCTCTTCTTACGAACTTCTTGAAAATAGCTTGTGTTTCGCTTTTGTCATGCAAGAAGAATACCCAAGTGAAACGTGAAAAGTCATCAACAATAACTAAACCATATTTGTTACCTCCAATACTTATATAGGCAATCGGCCCAAATAAGTCAATGTTGAGGAGCTCCAATGGTCTTGTAGTTGTCATCACGTTCTTGGCGGGATGAGGTGCCCCGACTTGTTTTTCCGCTTGACAAGCACTACAAATTCTATTTTTCTCAAAAGAAACATTTGTTAGTCCTAGGATGTGTTCACCTTTTTGAAGCTTAGACAAATTCCTCATGTCAATATGGGCTAGTCTGCGGTGCCAAAGCTAACCCATGCTAGACTTAGCCATCCAGCAAGTTTTAGGCTTCACTTCATCTGTTGAAAAATCAACAAGATAAAGTTTACCCTTTAACTTATCGGTGAAAGCTATTGAGGCATCTTCCCTTCTAGAGACGATCACACCCTCATTAGTAAAAAGACAATTATAACCTATCTCACATAATTGTGACACAAATAACAAATTATAATTAAGAGACTTGACTAACAAAATATTTGAAATAGAATGATCATTGGAGATGGTGATTTTACCTAGGCCTATTACCTCTCCTTTTCCATTATCACCAAAAATGATGTTTTCACGAGGTCCTTCATCTTCTTCAAAAGAAGAAATACACTCTTTTCTCCGGTCATGTGATTTGTACATCCACTATCAATGACCCAACTTGATCCTCCGGAGGAGTATGCCTACAAAATAAAGTTATACCTTTATTTTAGATACCTAAATTTGTTTGGGTCCTTTAGCGTTAGTCACAAACACATTTGGTACCCACACATTCCTTTTGACAACTCTATCTCTTGTGCAGGGATCAACATAGAGAGCAATCACTTTATCACGGTGGTTTCTCTTGAGCATATACGAGGCATAGAATGTGCATTGAGGAGCATGAGCCTTTGGTTGTTTTGCTTGAACCGTGTGATCAACTTGCTTACCTCCTTTGACAAACTTGAGGCATTCCATTCCATTCATTATCACACGGCCATTTGGTTTGCTCGTGTATTGGTCAAATTCAAGACCTCTCTTTAGCTTGTTATCTTTGGCTTGGATGGTCTTGTAGAGTGTATCTATTGATTTATAGGTTTTGATGCATCCATATTTGATCAAGGCATTTAGCCTCTCATTCTCCTTTTGTAACGCTTGCAAGGATTCAACATTAGTTGTAAAAGCATTTATGTCAACATTGAAACAACGAGGGCATCCATTGCTAGTAGATGCACTAGATAGTAAGTTAGCTTCCTTCGAATTGGATGATCCACTCTTAAGGGTATCAATTTGCATTTCAAGAGTTTTATAATTTTTATCCAAGCATGATAATTTCTCTTGAAGCATATAATTGTTACTTTTAAGATCGGCTATTGAGGAATTGGCCAAATCACAATCATTTGACAATTTCTCAACTTTCTTCTTCTCTTTAGCAAAGAGCTCCTCAAGTTCAAGGTTTTTCTTCTTTTCAAGGATGAGCAAGTCCTCTTGTCTCTCGAGGGTCTCCTCATGACTATCTATTGTATCCATTAGCTCCTTTATTTTAGCCATGATATTTTTATTCAAGCCTTTAAACAAGCTATCACAATCACTATCATATTCACTATCGCTACCTAGGAGCTTGGATTGAGATTTTAGCTTGTGACTTTTAGCCATGAAGCACTTGGGGGAGTCGTCGTCATCATCACTCATTAAGAGTGATTTTTTTGGTGTTGACTCGCGGATGGCAATGGTGGCGACCCCTTCATCATCGGAGTCGGAGTCAGAATTTGAATCCCACTCTTCTCCAATGTGTGCTTGACCCGAGTATTTCTTCTTATGGGTCTTGTATTTTTCCTTGTTGTATGGCTTGATTTTATTATCTTCCTTATCCTTTCCTTTCTTCTTGTTCGGACAATCGGCTATGAAGTGATCAATTTCGCCACATTCATAGCATGCCCTTTTAGATGTTCTCTTCTTGGACATGTCTCTCTTGTATTTGGAGTAGCCTCCCTTTTTCATGAATTTCTTGAATCTTTTCACAAAGAAGCCCATCTCTTCATCTTCGGAGCTTTCCTCTTCACTTGTACTTGATTTTTGAGTTTGTTTGCTTTTGCTTGCCTTGAATGCAACCTCCTTGTTCTTGGAGGTTGAGCTTTGTTTGGCATGAATCTTCACTTCATTTGCTTCTTCTTCCATGAGCTTATGAGCAAGTATCCTTCCAAGCACATCGCTTGGTGCAAGCCTTTTGTAGTCTCTTCTCTCTCGGAGGAGTGTCACCAAAGTGGGATTTCTAGGAGCAAAAGCTCTAAGCAATCTTTTCACCACTTTGTGATCATCAATGTCTTCACTCCCGAGCCCTCTTAACTTGTTTACAAGCACCATCATCCGATCATACATAGCTTGAGGAGTTTCATGATCTTCCATCACAAATCTTTCTAGCTTGCCCTCAAGTAGCTCTATCTTGGATTATCTCACGCTTGTTGTCCCTTCATTAGCAACTTGGAGAGTGTCCCAAATTTGCTTAGCCTACTCGAGTCCATCCACTTTATTGAATTCCTCCGGACTCAAGGCACTAAGCAATACACTTGTAGCTTGAGCATTGCGGTGCATATTTTGCTCTTCATTTGACGTGAGTTCTTGATCTTCATCCGGCAAGTCAAAGCCTGTGCAAACAATCTTCCAAATACTTGGATGAAGAGAGATTAAATGCATTTTCATTTTGTGCCTCCAGGCGGCATAATGTGTACCATCGAAGAATGGTGCACGCCCGGATGGCACAGAGATATAGTTACTTGAAGAATTTAAACGATCATAATTAAAAGGAATTTCACTTCCCTTTCCCTTACCATTACCATCATCATTCTTCGACGGATCATCTTTTAAACCCCTCGGGCTTCCGGATGTCGACATATTGATTTCCTCCAAGCGGTGAAGCCTTGTAGGAGGTTAGGCTCTGATACCAATTGAATGTACTTAAAAGTGCCTAGAGGGGGGGTGAATAGGCTTTTCTGAAAATTAAAACTAACTAGCGGATTAAACAGATACCGAATACTCCAGTGAAGGTCGGATACTCCGGTCTGTCCGGAGTATCCGGTCTAGTCCGGAGTCTCTGGTCTATACAGGAGCTCGAGAACAACTAAAAATTAACAGGAACAACTAGAGTCTAAAAGGTGATATTAAATCTAATAACAACACAAAGCTTAAACAACAATAGACACTAGCAAGATGATCACAAAAACTAATTGTATGGGAAAAATCCCAAAGCAACACAATTAAATGAAATTGCACAAATGATGAGACAAGGGATTATCTCGGAGTTCGGCCACCTCACAAAGAAGTGTCTACGTCTCCGTTGAGAAGCTCACAAAGAGTCGGGTCTTCTCCAACCCTATCCTCTTCTAGCGACCACAAATGATGAGACAAGGGATTATCTCGGAGTTCGGTCACCTCACAAAGAAGTGCCTACGTCTCCGTTGAGAAGCTCACAAAGAGCCGGGTCTTCTCCAACCCTATCCTCTTCTAGCGACCACAAAGATCAAGCTAGAATTTCCTTACTCAAGTTGATGTCAATTACAAACTTCTCGTGGCACTCCACAATGATTGGGTGCTCTACGGGTGACGCCTTACCGTCTAGGAGCACAAGGCTCCAAGAGAAATGATCACAATGAATGCTTGATGATGAACTCAATGATCAAATGTCTCAACTTCATTCCAAATACAATCTCATGAAATTGGCGCAAAACTACGCACTAGACATGTTTCGAGGGCTTTTAAATGCTCTTGGAAGGCTTTATGAATGTGGAGCTCAGCAGCAACAGCCAGCCATTAATGCTTGGGGGTGTGAGAGTATATAGCTCACTCTCAAAAACTAGCTGTTACTGTTCTGATACACCTACCCCGGAGTATCCAGTGAACACCGGAGTCTCCGGCCTAAAATCCAAAACGGCATCAGAACGGTCACAGAACTATGTCAGAACTAGCTGTTACGGTTCTGTTAAGTTGCCCGAGTCTCCGATGAACACCGGTGTCTCCAGTGAACACCAGAGTCTCCAGCCCAGATGTAGCTACCACAGAGACATGGTCCGAAGACTTGCCAGACTCTCCGGCTACTCCAGGTACCGGAGTATCCGGTGAACACCGGAGACTCCGGTCTCCTTTTAATAAAAGAATAAATACTAACCGAGCGACCCTTGGCGAAGTCTCCCTCGGAGACTTCGGCCAAAACATTTTTCCTACCAGAGTATCCGGTGAACACCGGAGACTCCGCCTTTTTCTTTCAAAAAAATAAATGCTTAACCGAGCGACCTCTGGCGAAGTCTCCCTTGGAGACTCCGACCTAAAAACTCACCAACTACCAGAGTGTCCGGTGAACACCAGATACTCCGGACAAAAAAAAATCCAGAACTGAGCCTCTTCTGGCGGAGTCGATCTCGGAGACTCCGGCCTAAATACCGAGGACCGGAGTATCCGGTGAACACTGGAGACTCTGGTCTCAGTGAATTTTTGCCAAAATTCCCGGTGTCCGTGGGTGAATGTGTCTCTCAACTTATTGGTTCTAAAGGTTATCTTGAGCATTGAGACACCATGACAGCAAACAAATGCAACCCTCTTAATAGTACGGCTACCCTAGACTCAATTTCAAAGATAGAATAATTTAAATCCTATTGAGTACTACTCATTACTTCTCTTTTCTTTTCGAGGGGCGTCAACCGTCGTAAGTCTTCACAATTGAGACTAAGGTCTGTTCATGACTTCGATAAACATATTAGTTCCTTAATCGTTTTGTCATCAATAAGCCAAAACCCACTTAGGGGGTCTAGATGCACATTCAAATCATAGGAGCATAAGCTGCTATACGCCATGCTGATGGCCTCTCGCAAGCTTAGGTACTACTTCCAGGCCCAGAAAATCAAGATAATCTCCTCGCTCCTGATTAGGGAAATCCTCCATAGTAGGGATGCTGTAGGGAGAATAGCGAAGTGGGTAGTAGAGTTTGGGGAGTTCGATATTCAGTTCATCCCCTGAATGGCTATCAAGTCCCAGGCCCTAGTCGATTTCGTGGTCGAGTGGTCGCCCTTTGAGCCCGAGCATGAACAGCGATCAGAGGTAGATGAGCACTGGATCATGCACTTCGATGGGTCATTCACGCTGAAGGGAGCAGGGCTTAGAGTGGTCTTGACATCACCAACTGGTGACACCCTTAGGTATGTGGTTCAATTATATTTTCAGGCTACTAACAATATTGCAGAGTATGAGGGCCTCTTGTTAGGAATGAGAGCAGCCTCCGCACTTGGCATAAAACATCTGCTAGCGAAAGGGGACTCGCTACTGGTCATAAACCAAGTGCAAAAGGAGTTTCAATGCTCTGACCCGATAATGACAGCATACCTCGCTAATGTGAGAAAGTTGGAGCGACGCTTTATCGGTTTCAAGATTAAGCATGCCCTTCGCAGGAACAACTTCCTCGCTTATGAGTTGGCCAGTCTAGCTTCTTCTCGCAAACTTGTCCCAATCGGAGTCTTTGAAGAAAGACTCACATGACCATCCACCGCGATCTTGGGCCAACGTGAAGAGGATACTTCACTTGGAAACGGAGCACCCGAGGTAACACCTTTAGAGGCAACGCCTCCCTTAGTGCAGTCCTTGGGCGGCCATCATGTGGTCACTTAGCTTGATTCGGGTAGGACCTGGATAGATCAGATCTTAACATACCTTCAGAATTGAGCAATCCCTGATGATGACGCATCAGTAGAAAGGGTCATGCGGTAAGCCCGCAGGTACTCCGTGGTGGTGGGTCACCTTTACCGTCGGGAGAGCAATGACCTTTTACTGAAACGCATCACTCAGGAAGAGAGGAGCACAGTGCTCTCTGATATACACAGAGGCATATGTGGTAGCCATGCTTCATGCCGCACTCTAGTCAAAAAAGCATTTTGGCAAGGATTATATTGGCCCACAACCCTCCAAAATGCTTGCGAGTTGTGTCAATACCATGGCCAACATACCAACCTACTAGCCCAAGCACTGCAAACCATATCACTCTCTTGGAATTTCTCTATCTAGGAGCTCGACATCATGGGACCTTTCCCCAAGGCCCCTGGTAGTTTTGAATTTCTGTTTGTGGCAGTCGATAAGTTCACTAAGTGGATCGAAGCTGAGCCTATCAGGAAAATCACCGTTGCAACGGTGATTAAGTTCATACGAGGGTTGGTAGTGCGGTTTGGTAGTCCAATAGCGCTTTCAGAGACTACCGCGAAGAGATTAGAACCAAAAGTTTGCTACGTGTCTGTTTCACACCCGCAAAGAAACGAACAAGTCGAAAGGAAGAATGGGATGATACTGCAGTGGGTCAAAACCAAGGTCTTTGATCGGCTTAAGAGCTACTCGAGACACTAGGTGGATGAACTCCCCATAGTATTCTAGTTGTTGCGAACTACTCCCAGTAGGGTCACAGCTAAGACTCCCTTCTTCCTGGTTTTTGGCGTTGAGGCAATGCTCCCCTCTGAGATCCCCTTCCAATCTGAGGGACCAACTTCTCAGACGACGATCAGGTGAGGCGACGGGAGGATTACATAAACCTGATCGAAGAGTTCCACAAACATGCTCTAATTCGAGCAGCCTAATACTAACAGAGCCTCAGGCGCTACCACAACTGCAAGGTGTAGAAGTGAACATTGGTTGCAGGCAACCTCATCCTTAGACAGATTCAGAATAAGACATGCCAAAACAAGCTCTCCCCCAAGTGGAAGGGGCCCCTACAAGGTGGTCGAGGTTACCCGACCTAGTGTGGTCAAGTTAGCCATGGAAGATGGTCGTGAATTGCACAACTCCTGAACGTAGCCTAGTTGCATAAGTTTTATGTGTAAGGCTATTCGAAAATGAGTCATTCTTCTATTTTACAGGATCTTTCGGACAAGCGTGTAGTATGACTTGTAAGTTTTTTCAATTCAAAGACAAAATCCTCTGTTTTGAAGGATCTCCTGGACAAGAACGGTCTTTCCTTAGTGTGTAAGTTTTTCAATTCAAGGGTCAAACTGCCTGGCAGCCTTCCTACCGACCAGATGGTTCATTTTGGCTGATCGCTCACGCCTGGGCACCAAATAAGGAATAAAAATTGTTTTTTGTTTAGTGTCAAGTGTATGAGCGTCTGATGGATACCGACCGCGAGGCCACAAGTTCGAACTCAGGTCAAGCGTTGGTCGCCATCGAAAGACCTGTAGAGCTAAGGGATGTTCTAGGAACCACAAAACTAGCTAGCGAGCGACACAAAAAGCCGATATCCCCCTGGAAGTAACGACCACCTCGCGAGCACAAATTTTTTTTATATATGAAAACAGGTCCTCGAGTACAAATAGACCGCTCGAACAGTGCCTGGGGGCTGGTTCTAATGATTTTATTCAGTGTCCATAAGATCCAAAGGTGCTCCTCAATGTGTTGAACCGGACGGTCAAAAGAAGGGAGCGAGCTGCATACAGAAATGAGTCTATGCAATCGCCAAGCTCCGAGTTAATCCGCTGAACACCATCAAAACCTGAAGAGACTACCAAAGTGAGGTCGAGGTCGGGAAAGTGATTGTTGACGTAGGCAGGGAAAAGCCAGGCGCAGGAGACTCTGACCTTAAAGAGGTGGTCGCCAACTATCTCGTAAAGCCTCTTCTTAAAGTCACCTGCCTCCTCGAAGGCCGCTAGAAACCAGTCGATATGTCCGGTCACGGTATCCCCATGGATCGAACGGACATGAACGCCGACAGCCTGGAGCAGAGAGTCAAAGGGGTTAACGTCCGACTAAGGCAATCGAAGAAGTCCGCTCCAAGTCCCTTTTCACCATGAGCAGTTCCTCACAGCAAACTGATCGAAAACAGGTCGTAGAGAAAGCAAGGGTCAGCTGGTCGGGTATTACTCAGCTAGTCTAAGACTATGCACAGTGTAGCCTATGGAAAGACTAGCGCACCTCGAAGATCACTCTGAAGGATCTCTCGCTCAACCGCAAACCCAAGTTCACACTCGATCACCGCCTCCCGGCTGTGCTGGTCGTTGATGTCATCTATGGTGGTGCTCAGGGGCTCGGAGCTTCAGTTATGTCAGGGACTCTATGACCACAACAACGATATAAGCCCATCAAAGAAATGCAGAAGGCCGATCAGGTATCATACAAACTTAAGATACAAGCTGGTGTTTACAATTCCTCGGTCTCCACCCTATGAACTCGAGTGGCCCTTGGCACTTTGCATCCAACTTTGCCTCGGCTTCAGGGCCGACGGTTACGACCCCCTCTCAGATGATCTCAAGGTTAAAGCCAGGGTCACGGTAGCGGTAGCACTGGAGAACATACCATACCACGGTCTTAGCTGCCTTTGTTACATCCTTCGCCATCTTTGCTTCCAGGATGCCTAGGAGCTGGGTGAACTTCTCCTCTAGGATGCTGATGGAGTAGGCCCAGCCCTACATGGACTCTTCCTTTGGCTCATTAGCTTCCAATCTGATGCTCCTCAGTGGCCTCCGCATCACCATAAAGGCAGTCCAAAGAAAGCCATGAGTCATCCGCTCATCCTCCATCAACTTGGAGTGTTGAGCAACGAGCGCAGCCCTCTCCGCTTGAAATGTGCTCTTCTCCTATTGAAGTGAGGTGTTCTCCCACTGAAGTGTGCACCTCACCTACTTTTCCTCGGCAACCAGTCTCTCTAACTCGGCGCATCGGCGGACTACCACGTCCTTCTTAGCGATCAGCTGGCTAATCGAGGGAGGGAGGTATGTGACCAAGGAGAGCAGGTCGGAGGCCGAGCGGGCAGCGGAGGTGGCACAAGAGTCATGGCGAGCACTTCCGGCAGTGTTGGGACCGTAGTTGGCTTGGGGGATGGAATGTCCGACTGAGGCACCGGGGGATGAGTTTCTACCAGAGATGTTGATAGGGTGGAGGACCTGTAGCGACAACAAGTTGCGAGGTCAAGAAAATAATTTGAAATGCCTACGCCTAACTGGGGTACTTACCGTGTGGTTGGAGGGGTGAGCACAATTCTCTACCTCGCAAAACCACTGAGTTGACCTAACAGGGAAGCCACATTCACAGTCATGCCACAGCTAGACGACGTCCGATGGGCGTGTTTGGATGCTTCCACAAAAGCAAATCCTTCGCCGGCCTTTTTCCCCTTGAACGGGGACTCGACGAATGGACTAGTCAGACCTAGCTAGCTCGAGGAGTGACTGATCACGCCCCCGATGTCTGGCACTACTCGTCATACTTCCACTTGTTGTCGACTTTTGACTGCGAGTAGTCTGGTCCCTTACTGGCTCAAGGCGAGACTAGCCGCTCCTCTATTGACCAACGCTGCACATAAGATCTCCACATGTGGTCGACGTCTGACCCGGAGCGGTCTAGCTGCCTCCACGATGAAGTGTGTCGGAGGAGAGACCACATCGATCAGGAGGAGGTGGGGCCGTGCCCTGTTGGGCGCCCAGGTAGAGATCACGATGAACTCCACTCCATAGAGTGGCATGGCTGGAGGCCTTCAAGACCTTATTGATGACTAGGTGCAATACGTCGAATTTAGGAAGGCCCTACAAATGGCATCAACTATGAAAATCCACATCATAAGAAGGCTCGGGGACGAGAATTATGGAAATTCCCAACTTACCCTCCTACGTTGTGCTCACTTTGGAGGGGTGAGATCACATAGCAGAAGGGCACCGATCGGAGGACCGTTGTTCCTCGCGGAGTCCAGCATTAGGATTCGAACTCGTGAGTCGATGGCGTCATCAGTAAGATATGAATAACAAAAGGTGTGTGAGAGGTCACACACTTTTTGGAAGAAAGGGCGACACCGGAGATTCGACGGTAGGGTAACCTGTGAAGCTCGACTAGGTCTCATCATTCGACCCGAAGTACATGAATGTTGGATGTGCTCGCCTCCGTAGGGGACACAACCGTGCTTGATGTAGTCACGAGCGAAGTCCAACCCTGTTAGCTTGGCTTTTTGAAGCTGGCCAACTCATTTGACGAGGGTTAGTAGCTCGGGGATGGTTGTGGGAGAATTCCCCCAGTTCTCCATGACATGTGCAGGTGTGCTCGGCACGCGAAGGTTGTCTAAGGAATCATCGGTCATGAGGTAGTACCAATCCTCCCTCCCCGATCACGATGACTTGAGGCCCACCTCGATGTAGGAGTCTACATCACCATCGCAGAGGCAGAACCCGCAACTCCTGGTGGCCAGTCCGATCACCGACTGGGCTATGTAGAAGAACCGTAAGAGGTCGAGGCATGGCTTTATCCCGACAAAGTTCTCGCACAAGTGAGCAAAAATGCCGAGCATGAGAATGGAGTTGGGGTTGAGATGGAGGTGGCAGATGTCGTAGAAAGAGATGACAGTGATGAAGAACTTAGAGAAGGACATCACGAGGCCCACCAAGAAAAACGAGACAAACAACATGATCTCCCCTTAGTGGGTTGGCGGGCACGCACTCCTCAGTGTGGTACCCTATGGAAAGGCGGCGGGTGAGCAGACTAGCCTTGTGTCACACTTGGATCTGAGAAAGGTAGAATCGCTGCCGGTGTGCGCCATCGGATTGCAGTGGAACATGCTGCGAGGGAAAGGGCAAGGACAGAGATAGAGATGGAGAAGGAGATGAAGAGCTTTGAGTGTAGAAAGGCATGGGATGATGGAAGACAGTGAAAAGATTCGTGGGAACCTATGGGTGCACCAGTTTAAAGGGCTGTCGTGGTGTCTCAACTGTCGTGGGGTCAGGTTTGCACAAAATTCAAAAGGATGTGTGTGGGGAACCAAATTCCATCAGGTCTGACGGCAATTAATGTTTCTCCCTCCCACGCTTTTCTCTCTCTCTCTCTCTCTCTCTCTCTCTATCACATTCTCTCTCTCTCACGTTCTTCTCCCTCTCCGGACATTTAACCTCCATTGGGATACGATTTTTTGAGTCGACCATTAATGTGGACTGCGTTGATGACCACTCACGGGGCAAATTTACAGTCACCTGGGGCCCAGGTAGTGGGACCAGACCCGTCCATGACCATGTGGCATGTAGTGATCACAGACCTCCGCAGCGAACCACTCAGTCCACCATATCCACAAGGGATCTTGGGGGCTACTATCGGTGTAATAGCTAAGGGGGTGCCCCACGTGGCAGGTCCCATGTCGCCAAGTGCCAGCATGCAGCAAGTATTATCAAGACCACGACCACACTGTGCGACCAGGGCGAAGCTCACATGACCAGGCCCCAGGTCGCACAGCGAGGTCCTACGACCAGCCCTCGCTGGTCACAGAGCAAGTATTCACCTACCTAGTCATGTCTCATTTAATGCAGCCTACTCGAGTGTTTTTCCCTTTCCTAGGCACTTGCTTTTGGCGTGGCATGGTCATGGGATGGTGTGGAGTTACAGTGATCCATCCCATAGCATTTAATACCATGGGATAGTCTAACGGGTGAGCGTTACGATGTTCGGTGATGGTACATGATGCGCAGGACGACCAATGCAGGGAATGCATGACTATCCGACGTCATGATGGGCTAGGGGTAGTTGGCTCCGTCATAGGTAGGTCTATGCATTTTTACTCCTGGTATATAAAGGGGTCAAGACCTTGTTTGTAGAGGCAGAGAGGACATTATGTAACAAGTTAACCCAATTCATAAGACAATACACATGACGTAGGGCTATTATCCCACAGGAGGCCTGAACCTGAATAAACCTTGGTGTTCTTGAGTCTAGTTGATACAAACATATAGGAAACACAGATCAATGTGCCCGTCATTCAGTATACCCAGAATTATTATCAAGGATCATTCCCTGACACAAGAGCAGAGAGAAGGGGGCGCACAGGGGCCTACCCCCTCCAATGAAACATTAGACCCCCTCCTATTCCCCTAAGCCCAATAAGGAAGTCAGGCAGCCATCTCAATCTCATATATGCCCGTTCGGTCACGCACATGCCCACCGCATTGTCATGTTCGCTCATTTCTTCTCGACACCGCTGCCACCTGTAGAGGCACAAACGGCTAGACTCGCATGCGGAGAACGCCTATGCTATCGTGCATCTGCCATCGGCCTTGACCAGCTTTCCTCTTAGATAGAGTACTTGAACGAAGCGCTGGTTAGATAGGGTATGTTACTTTGTGAGGCAAGTCATGAAATTAAGATGCTTAAGTATAATAGAGCTTACCTTTCTTAGGTCCAAGCCAAAATGACGTCGAGAGTGAGTGCAGGTCTTGTCTGGCTATCATGAAAGATCTAGCTAATATGCAAAGTGTGCATGCTAAAGTTGCCGGTCGGCTTGAGAGTGCTATGAAGGAGCTAAAGGAAGTTAAGTTTAGGTTGACTCTCTTGGATGCATGCCAGAACTGCCCCAAGTTGACTCTAGAGCTTGATGAAAATGTCACGAAAATCAAAGAACTTGAGTCTAGGCTAGAAGTGGTGAGTTATTCAAAAGATGTGGCACCCAATTGTTATGACTCTTCCTAGTTTTGACTTGTTATGACTCAAACTTGTCATTTATAAATGTTCATTGCAAACTTATGTGAATGTGAATGAAGTTTGTATGTGAATGAAGTGTGTATGTGGATGAAGTATGCTTTTAGGTTGTGAGATCTATGTATATATATGTGGGGGGGGGGGCGTGTGTGCGCATGTGTACATTTGTTATTTCAGAGGGCATGGCTAGCAAATTCCTTAGGCTACCTAAGAATATATTATTTGTATTTTAGATTGTACATTTAACATTGTCGGTTCATATCAGAAGCTGATAGTTTAATTATCACTATCAGTTTATGACATGAACCGGATATGATAGTAAAAGAATCACAATTAGCTTGTGTTTATAACTGATAGTGATAATTGGACTATCACTGTTAGCTTCTGACGACAGTGATAATCAGACTATCACTCTTGTCTTTATGATATGAACCGGCAATGATAATTTCCAATTATCAGTGTTACTTGTTTATTGTCGGTTCCGAGAATGATCACATCTTTTGTAGAAATGAGGGCAGAAGCATCTCCATTGTGTATCTTTATATATAAAAACCATAGGGTGACATTGTATTTTTAGTTTATTTCATCCATATTTTACATTCCATTTTCTGTGAAGTTTTTTTTAATCAAATTCGTTAATGGCCACCACCTGCGAAAATTGGGCTCCTCAAACGGCTAGGCCCAGTTTCAGATTGTGAAACTATGGTTTCAACTAACAGATGGTAGATGGCTACTTTCAGGCTCTTCTATCCCCTTTTCTACAGTAGCCAAGGGCTATTGATGGGCGATTCGGGTTCTGGCAATGGTCTCGTCGGTCTTCCCTTGCTTATGGTGCCATTTCCGGCTCTGGTGAGCATGGGGAGACCACAGATTGGCGTTGGGTGTACATATCTCCTCCGCTTAGCTTAGGTTTAGGTAGGATAGGGTTAGGCTTACCCACTGTGGCGATGGAGTCACGTGGGTTCTTTTGCTTCGTCTCCGATAGGGGTGAAGGTTGGTCGTGCTTGCCGCCTTTGTTGTCTTCTTCGAGATAGAGACCGTGGATTTTGGCCCTACGGGCTTCCTCTAGCGACGACTTCAATTTTGAGGCCTTCACTAGTAAGCTCGTTAGTTTTCTATCCCTCCAATCTAGTGCTGTTGAAGGTGGTGACGATGGCGACGGAGTCACTGGTTTTATCATCGCTGTGACGTGGAAATTAGTCTACCACAACCCATCGAGGATGGGTTGTTGGTTTCAGTGCCCCTTTGTGGGTCAATCTTTCTCGCTGGTGTGTTTGCCGGCGTTGGTGTCCGCACTAAGGTTGCAGCTAGAAGCGTCAGTTCGCTCCTTATCCGATGAGATAACGGCCGATGGTTGTTCTGTGTTGCTTGTTCGTTCAGCGATGTCAAGGCTCGTCTCTAGCTGGCTGTCCCTTGTGTAGAAATTTTTTTACGCATCCTCGTTTGAGGGAACGGTTTCCGGCTGCTACTTTAGTGTGTTTCTCTGTCCAACTCCGGCGGGGTGATGCCATATGCCGATGTTCGACCGCTAGTGAAACAGAGCTTCTATATGTGTAAACAGAGGGTTGTAATTTCCATGTTCTATTAATGAAATCCCAACCTGGTTCCTCTAAAAAAACTAACAGATGGTGATAAACTTTGGCAAGGATTGCAGGCTCGCAGCTTTTGCCTGAAAATATTTTACTGGCAATTATAGCCTTACTCACGGGAGCGGTTATTGCACTGCAATTGCAACGGGGCAGCATTGCTTTAACTGTATTTAGGGACTATTTGTTTGGAGTGTGGTTTTTAGTTTTATTGAAAGCTAGTTTTTACTTGATTTTTATGAGAAACTTTTAGGTTCTTAGTATATAAAAATCAGAAAAGTTATTTTCCAGTCAGCTTCTCAGTTTTTTTTTTCATTTCATCAGAAGTTAGCTTTTCAAATTTTCAAAAACTATTTTTTCAGAGTCTTTTAGACTTTGAGAAGTAGAAGCCTGCTAAAAGCTAAAACAAACATAACCTTAAACATCTAATCTATCTATACCTATATTAATCATACACATCCATATGCCATGCCGTGGGACCGTACTTTATTCAAATTGTTTGTTATTTGGATCACGTATACTACAGTTCGGAGTCTGCATGGCTAGCATGCAGCAAGAGTCACGTTTGCTCCCGCTAGCCTAATCTATTAAGGAAACGGACATAAGGTTTATACATGGCGTGCAATACGTACACGGTTCAAGTTCAACAATTAAGAAGCTACCAATAATTGGAGATTAGCAATGCCACGAAGTCAGCGTTATGCTTTCGAGGCCATATGAACAGAGTCCGTAACGACAGATGATCTAGAATGAACAAGACCGATCGAAGAAATTCTTTGGTTCATATTTTATATGTACACATTAGGCAAAGGCACTTCTTCATCGCCACATGTTAAACCTTAATAAAAAGCTATAAGTTTCCAGACGTTATTTAAAATTGGAAAATATCGAGACTATTAGCATATTCAAGAAAACAGAAAACATATAGCCATACATACATGGTCTGCTATTCTAATAATTTGTCGACTTATAGGCATCAAGTAGGTTAGATCTCGTGCCATCTACAGCCAAGTAGTGGATGGTGGCTTTGGAGCTGAGGTGTGCACGCACAGTTGCTTTAATTTACTTAAAGAGCGAAAACTATGCGTTCTTAATGCAAGTGGGTGAGTGGAATCGGCGCCAATACAAGTATTAAACGTTTTCTTTTGTTGAGACTCAATATCAAATACAGCTTTATCAGTCCATTTATATATGAATATCCAATACACTTAAAGAAGAGTCTAAATCTAGAAAAAGAAAGATTTCATGTCTCGTCTAATAGAATTTAAAAATCCAAAATAAAAATAATGACCAACTCTACGTCTAATAGAATCAATAAAATTTTGGATTTATTTAAAAAATATGACTATTCTCTTCCAAATACAACTTTCAAAACACCACACCTAACACTATTTTTTTAAAAATTAATTTGTACGTGAGTATATTAACATAACTCTTTAGTAAATTCTGCATAATTACAGGTAAGTTAGCAAACTTACCTCAAACTATATATTTAACAAGTTGTGTCACAAAACTACAGATTTTGTGTGTCAATGTATTAGAAAAATATAGATTTTATCTGCTCCCTCACCCATACTAATATCTGGCATCCATGTAAAATCTATGGTTCTTTGCAATACTTCTTAAATATGTTCTACTAAATATTTTTATGAAAATTATAATTTTTTTCATATATATTAGAAAAAACAAATAAATCAAAGGCATTCATTTTCTAGGACCAAATTGAAATGGATTAGATTGATAGCCTGTTTGGCAGAGCTCTAGTTCTAAGAATTTTCAAAGTTGAGTATTTCTAGCTCGAGGAATTCGTGGAGCTGAGCTATAGGGTATTTGGGTGAGCCATCTTATTCCTATTTTAAACTAAAAATAGAGATTTAAATCACTTTATTTTAACTTATAATATCAAAATTTAACATAGAGCTAGAAGCTGAAGCTCTACCAAACAAGTATCTGAAAGTCTAAAAGTAATATTTCACAACAAATGCATGTTGAAATTTAATTTAATTCTATGAATTGCAAACACACAATGAGTACGTTAGCATGCCCATCAATGTTTTATAGTTTCAATCAAAATATTATTAAACTTGTAACAGTTCAATTATAAATCACAAGAAGTTATATGTCTAGCCCACGCAGACACATGTGTTGACGGCTAGTATAGCTAATTCGGCATGTTAAGCTTATCAAGCATTTTTCCTAGGACTGCAATACTTTCCAAAATTATTTATAAAAAGCTGGACACCTTAAAAATGTACGTACCAATCTCCTTTGCTTAAAAAAAAAATAGTACCAAGCTCTTTGTTCGGACTTTGGAGAGCTCTGCACAAAAGGATTTTTGACAATAGACAGACTGGTGCACAGAGGTATTATCCATTCATGAGAGTACTTGTTTGCGATGCTCTCAACAGGATGAAACTGTAGAACACTTGTTCCAAATAATCTCCATGATTGGGCACCAAATTATGCTGCCTCCAACTGCTTGGATGCTTCAAGACTTGGTAGACATCAGAAAATTGATTCCCACAGGTCACAGTTGTTCCAAATAAGAAAGGTTAGGGTTAGAGCCATCTCAGCGCCCGTGCGCTTATGTGCTCCGTCACAATAAAAGTGCTAAAATTTGGGGCTCTGTGATCAGAAATGCTTAGAGTTGAACGTTCGATGACGATCACACGTCGCCATCAGTCCCACAACGAGAAGAGAAAAGGAACGGGTCTGAATATTTTATGCACCACATTTTGCCTATATTTTCACATCCGCCTCTATCCCCTTCATTCTTATCCCTCTCGCAGTCTCCCTTGAATTCATTTCATTTGCTCCCTTTGCTCCGTACAGATCCCACTGGTGTGACTCGCTGCTCCGTCCTCTCCTCTTCTCTCCCAGATCCATCTTGATCATGCGATCATAGCTTAATAGTCTTGCTTGGTGCTTGCCACTGAACATCCAAATGTATATGGTTGCATAGTGAGCAGCTCAATTTGGCAGAAAAGAGAAGCCAAGGGCAGATCAAGCAGCCTGCTCAATCTTCGATTTGTGCATAGAGTAGATTGATATAGCAGCTTCTGATGAGGACGCCTGACTCCCTCTCCACATCTCTTTTTATGTTGCAGCATGTGATTTTTTAAGTTGAAGTTAGATTTTTTTGGTGTTGCAGTAGATCTGATATGTTGTGATTTCTTTTTATGGATGTTGCAATAGACGATTTATGATGTTGCAATAGTTAACTTGTGATGTTGCAATAGTTGACTTGAGATGTTGAATCTTTTTATTTTTGGTTTACTACAACATTTATTTCACTGTGATGTTGTGTGTTTTTCTTTGTGATGTTGTGATTTTACTTACTAAATATTGTAGTCACGAATTTTTCTCACATGCTAGGATCTAAAAAAATGATACAGATAGGGTTTTTAAATGTTGCACTCACATAAATTGGGTGTTGCAGATGTTAATTTTGTTTGTTGCAAATTCTGAGCTTAAATTTTGCAGCACACATCTCATTAACGTGCCAGATCTTATGATTTTAGGGAAATATTTGAGGCAGGGCACTCAATTTTTTTTTGATGAAACTAGATTTTTATTTTTGCTGTTCCGGGTGCCAAGAGGGTCAAGTTTGTCGGCAATCCCCTGGTTGTCGATGTTAGAATGGGATTCATGTTGCGATTTTTGCAATGGTGTTGCTTCAGGAGTCTAGTTCTCAACAGTCTCCTACATGAACTTGAGTACTAGTGATCACATAATGAAAAACTGAGAACTAGGGTTTTATCCAAAGATGTTACGTGGAACATGAGTGTCATGTTGTGATAGGGATTTTTTCTATTCAGATCAGACGACATAGGGTGTCAAGCACCTATAATCATACGACGTGGAGGCGTCCGACACTAGCGCCCGGGCGCTAGCAGCGCCCCTCTGTGATACTATACATGTGTACACGTGGTTTTGTGCAAACGAATACAAAACCACTGGCGTATTACAAATGGTTATGTGTACTCGATTTTGTGGAATTTGTTTTTATTTCCGATTATTATTATTTTTTCAGGAAGTCTGGTTAGGTTTTCTGATTTTAACGGCGCATTTGGCAAGTGATGGGAAAGGAATGTGAGTTGGAGGAAGGATTAAGCATGGGAGACATTTAGTCCTAGTCCCTTGTTTGCCTTGTGATGGAAGATAATAAGAGGGAGTTTAAGAGGGACTGCTTCTCACTGTTTGGTTAATGTGTTTTTAAATAGGAATTGGAATAAGTTCTGATGAACGGCGAAGTTGCAATCATCTTCTACAAAAACACATAACTCTTACCCAACTACCACCCTTTCCCTGGGAAGAGACCGGTGGGAGTTCGTTCCCAAACTTCCATTCTTCATCCCACAAAAACTCCCACTCCTATGAAAAAACAAGAAGTTTTTAAGTCTCTATCCGTAAACTCTCATCCCCTCCCATGAATTACCCCAAACAACCCAACGTTAAGAGACTAGTAGAACATACTAATACAACATTTTTTATTTCTTAAATTGAAATATTGTAAAAATAGACGTTCATTTTGAAAAATCGCATATCTAGACTACTGTCATCGGTTAGAAGGACGATAAGGACCGAGTGACAAGTTTAAAAATAAAAAATGCTATATTCCATTACACTCAAAATTCAAAACACTATCAAAATTAAAAAATTCTGAACAATTTTGTGGTGTATAGGATACTATGATATAGGGTCCTATTATAAAGAAATTTGTCTTTTCTGTTTCTCATTGTACCTCAAGTGTTTGTTTGAATTAAATATTTTTGGAGAGCTAGACTATAACACCATCTATACTATACGTTTTCATGACTATTTTGATAGTATTTTGAATTTTGAGAGTATTAGAATGCTACATTTTATTTTAATTTTTTGACTTGTCACTCGTTAGAAGGGTGATAGGGTTATTTTTTAAACCTGTTGCCCCTATGTGCAATTTTCAAAACAGAGTCCTATTTTTACAATTATTTGATTTAAGAAATATAAAAATAAAAAAGGTCCAAAATTTTTAGGACTTTTTAATAATATTATTTTATTAAAAAATTACAAAAATAACAATAATAAACAAAATTGCAAAAATAGCTACATTTCGGTATGCGGAGTACTAACAAGGGACCTATCGGTACTTCATATATCGACATGTTATATGGCACTTGGCCCGGGGGCCTGTCAGCACGTGGAATGTGTAGAAAAGGCATGTTGGCATTCTATGTGCCGACATGCCCCCAGGTAGACAACGATATAGATGTCAGACTAGTTGACAGCCGATAAGCATGTAAGCACATAGAATACCGACATGCCTGTCGGTGATTGGAATACCGACAGATATGTCGGTATTACACGTGCCGATAGGTTATGTCTGTTTTTTTTGTTTTTAATAAAAATTTAGGAAATATTAATGAGGCACAACCAGAATTTAGTGTACATCCTATAGAAGAAGCCACACTCATTCGAAAATAGAAATTACAGCTACACGGAGGTTTAGGCAATGAGGCGCAGATGTTTTGTTATGAGGCTGAGCTAACGACATCTCGGAGTGGTTCATTTTTTCCTAATTTTGGTTCAATGTGATTTTGTTGATATTTATTTATTTAGTTGACCTAAATTTGTGTGAGTAATTTTTTAGTGAAGTAACGTTGGGAGGATACAAAATCTAATTTTGCGAACAATAATAGTTGTGAATCACAATTAACATAGAATCCGACATAGAGATTACGTATGCTGATAACCATAAATAGAATCCGACATAGAGGTTACATGCCTTAAGGAATGAAAATATACCAGGTTACAAGAGATACTCTTTACTGAGTGTACCTAGGATATTTACCCTTTCTCAGGGCATCGGGGCACTGTGCTTTAGCGTGTCAGGTCCTCTTCCACTTCCTTTCCCTCTCTGCTTCGTGTGCTTGAGCCACAGAGTGCTCCTTTGTGTCCGTCTTGATGCTCTCCTCCTCTTGCTGCTTCATCCATCATTCCTCCTGATGTTACTCATACTCACGGCGTTCGTAAGCTTATCTTCTCCACCGTATCTCCATGTTGACCCACTGCTTCTGGTGCTCATTTTGCTCTATATTCAACCATTATATGAAGTCACAGATAGGTGGAGGAGACTGGACAAATGAAACAAGAGCAGAAAATAGTAAGACAACATAAAATCGTATGGAAAAGTGTCATACGAGTGATCTATGTCGTTATACTAGTGGATACTTGTATGGTCCATGTCGAGGTGGGTCGTACTAGTAGTTGGCACACATGAAAAAGCGTAGGCTATAGGTGTAAGATATATCCTGAGACTCTCAAAACTTACAATGGTCACCACAGAAGCACATCGATGGTTTGACCCTCTGGGGATGAAAATTCCCTAATATTTCTTGAGTGGGTTTGGTGGAGCTGAGGAAGACATTAGGGTTGAGAGAGCTGAGGAAGGAGTGGTGTATCAATGGATGAGCACGACCTTACTGTAACGCTCTCATTGATACCGCTATGTTCCACAAGTGGTTCCTTCCACAATCGCCACTAATGGAAGTGACATGTTTCCCTTCATTACCCAATTATAAACCTCAGCGAGGTTTAGTTGTCATAATTCCAAAATGTGAATCATCAATATCCATAGTGAGTGTCCATTTCTCTAGTGGTTCGTGCCTGATCCAATCGAAGAAGCACTTAATCTTCTTTCCACCCTTCCTTTTCCTGGTCACACTCCGCGGCTCAAGTGGCAAAGGCTCAAGGCCCTCGAGCTCCTTCTCCCTCCGTACAACTGATTTCTTCAAAACTTTATCCATTTACTTACAAATAGATTATCCAACTCTTCCCATAGTGTATCAAACTTCATCCTTTGATTCTGTTTGCATAGCTTCTTAAATAGATTCATCAACCTATTGCTCCTGAATTATTTGTAGAAGTTTGCTTCAAGATGTCGTATGCACCAACAACTATACAAATCTACGACAATACATACTCCTAATTTTTTTTATAATTTTCTAACTACTCCTAAATTTCTAATTAATTCTAACTATTTAAAAAAAGAAAAAAACTTACCGGCACCGCTCTGCTCGTCGCCCGAAGCCGCACGCTGGCCACCCCACGCAACCCACCTCCCCGCGCTGCTCTCTCATCGTCGACGCTCGCCGTTTCCGCTCATCGTTGCTTGCTCTGTGTATGGTCACACGTGGGAGAGAAATCAGTGATCATGGAATATACAGAAGCCTGTCGGCACACAGAATACCGATATACCTAACATGGCACCTATCAACATTCCATGTACCGACAGCCAATTACGCTCCACGCAAAGCCTACGTGGCACCTTGTTTAGCCGAGCATACGTCTTGTCGATATTTCGTATGCCGACAAGTCCCTGGGCCCAGTGCCACATAAGATGTCAACATTTAAAGTACTGATATGTACTTTGTCGGTATTCTGTATATCGACATGTCCCTATTCTTACAATTTTTGGAATTTAGCTATTATTTTTACAATTTTCAATAAAATAATATTATTTAAAAAAACTCAGCCACTGCGGCCTAGGTGATCCACTAAGCCCAGCTTGAAATCAGGCCAGAGCGGGCCCACGAAAGACAGAAAAGGAAGCTTCGAGAAGATGCCACTCCTCCCCACCCCACTTCGTGCCCTCTTCTCCACCCCAACAGCCGCCGCCGCCGCAGGGCCGCCCCATCTCCTCGTCCACCGCCGCTCGTCGCTCGCCGGAGCTCTGCTCTTCCTCAGCCTTGGCGCTGTCGCGGGGTGTGCATTCTCTCACCGCCGCCTGACCTTCCTCCGGTGAATGTCCACTCTTCCTCTCCATATCTACCCACTCGAGTGTCTTGGTAGCTGGTGCTTTGGTCGGGTGGCTGCGCCTCCAGTTGTGGAGGGATCGGCAAGAAGGATGTGCTGGTTGTTTGGTGATAGGAATGGGCGATTTGGTTGTAGGATTCGAACTGTCGGAATGCGTTTAGTTTTCTTGATTTCTCATAGTTCTCAATTAACTATGAACGAATTAATCAGTAGGTTATTTCTACTATAGATGCTTTCTTCCTTGAATTGTTACCTAGAATCTGTGTCCGAGGGTGCTTGGTTGGTCTAAAGTTAGGAACATTGGAAAAATAACAAGAAAATATATCTGATGCTTGCACTGTAATTTTAATGAAATGTCTGTCCAAAGTGGCTGCAAAATTGTCTGTCACCATGCATAACTTTTGGGAAATGAGATACAAAGTAAGTACAATCTTGCTTTGCAGGATTTTAACTGTTCAATTTTGGCATTTCCAATTTTAACTGTTGTTATTCCTAAGGAAGTGTGTGATTAGTATAATTTGTTTATGTAGAGTAGTCGGTGATCAATCACTAATTTGAAAAGTTTGCAGGGTCAGAAGCCTCAGCTCTGTTCGAATGGAGTCTACTTCCACCACCGTGCCTTCCATTGTTGTGTATGTGACGGTTCCAAATAGGGAGGCAGGTACTTGACCTATATTCTAGCTCGTTTATATTGCTGTTACCTGCTACCTTTATCATTTATGTAATTACAAACTAGCAGCCACATGTCTTCCTGCACCAGTAGATGATTAACTGGAACTCATTTCCACGTCGCACTGTGTATTTTGAGTTGCTATCTTTTAAAAAGATTGCCACCATTGTGTTGTTCTGGTGCTCTTCATTTTGGCTGGGTCTATGATTTTGTTTTGATATGTTTGATCTTTTAAAAATGATTGTCTTCTTTTATCTGCAGGCAAGAAGCTAGCTGGAAGCATTATTAGTGAGAAGCTTGCTGCTTGTGTGAACATAGTGCCTGGTGTGAACTATATCCTATCTCTTGTTTCTTTCTTTGCAGTTATAGATGCATCAAAACTAAGTAGACTAGTTTTGTTGATTAGCCATCTTTTAGCATTCGTTGTACTGCAAGCACATCATCTTCACTCTGATTGACTTCTCTATGTCTTGAGTATAAATTCATCAGTTGAGTGTCGGTTTAGTCAAGTAACTGTATAATACTATCATCTGTGTGTCCATGAGTATGTCAGTAACAAGTGATACGACAGAAGATGTTCACCTGGATATCCATGTGAAATTTTTATTTCTAAAAGGTAATCAGAAACAGAACACGGCCAGTGTTGTGATTGCTCGAGCAACATTTGGCCATGTTAAGTGCTGTGAAACACAACTGTTTCAGCTGCATTTGCGCAATACGTGTCACATGGGTCTCGGATGAAACCAGTGTGAACTAAACTAAACTTATGTCGAAATAAAAAATACAAACCTGTGTTAAGGTACCTGAAGACCAACATGATTGGTTGTCAAGTTTATCAGTGGATTCTTTGGAGCATCTGACATTTGTTAGGACCGCTTATCTGTGGGCAATAGCTTTTGCTCGCGTGCTTTCACAAGAGTGGATGCGGGCAAAATGATATCTGCTGTATGCACATGTTGTCAGATGCATGCTTGCTTGTCTGTGCAGACTTGGGTGCAACAGTTGTCTAATTTCTCAAGTTGTGCTCTGTACTAACATGAAAATGGGATTACTATACTGAGAGATTTGCATTTGACTTTTTAATAAATGGATTTACAGGTAATCTATGTCTTGATCTTGTCTTCTACTCTTTTCTATATAGTTCCTGTCATGAATACTTGGTTGAGTTTTTGTGGGCAACAGAATATCATCTCTTTTTATTTGCTATTTTGCTAGTCTTCTAACATATAATTGTCTAAATGCTCTTTGCAGGCATTGAATCCGTTTACTGGTGGGAGGGAAAGGTATACTGATCTCTTTTACTGGCCTGGTTAATTTGATATTTAACTTTTTGCTCAGTTCAATAGTTTTGCTGAACACATTTAGATGAACTTTTTACCTGCTAACTAACTACAAACATTTAGTGATCAACAATCGATCCATTCTCAGGTGCAAAGTGATGGTGAAGAATTGCTAATCATCAAAACAAGGGAATCTCTTCTAGATGCCTTGACTGAACATGTGAAAGCCAATCATGAGTATGAGTAAGTTCCATGTTATATTTCATGCTCATGCTGTTTGTCAGTATGAACCAAGAGGTTATAAAAACAAACATGTTGCATTGCCTTCTACCGAGTTTTACAGATTGATCTTTCAATGCAGTGTTCCTGAAGTCATCGCACTGCCCATAAAAGGAGGCAACCTGAAGTACCTGGAGTGGCTCAAGAACAGCACTAGAGAAAACTGATGTCTGCCGTAGCTTGCTCTTCAATGGATCTCAACGTGCCTGGCAATAGAGTGAGTAATAAGTTCCAGAGGTTGCGCTTGTGTAGTAAGATGTGCAAGATTCGATGAATTTGTCAAATCTTCATCGCCTCCTGTGTTGAATAAATTGAGTGGCGACTATGGGAGAGAGCTTTGTACATGAAATCTTCTCATTTGTGTTTGTGGGACTCAACTTTCAGCACCATTCCATGACCTTTTAATGGTTCTACGTAACAGTCTGATTCTCACATTGTTCAAGGAAAGTTGCATCAGAATAAAACTACTTTTTCTGTCATAGGATCCTAGGGAGGATTTTGTTGTAATTGTCACCAAACTCGGGAAAGGATTATTGGAGTAGCTTTTGGTTAGCACTGGCATAGCCTCCAGCCAACTCCATGCCAGACACTGGGGCCAGGTCCGACGCAAAAGCCCTGAAATTTTTTCCTGTCGTTGTTGAAGTCTCTCATAGCCTAGTTTCACCCTAAAATGGACGGTGACGATTGGTTTGCCTAAATTCATGGTTGATTGTGTACGTGTCTTCTTTAAATTTTAAGAAAGAAAATTGGTTACGAGCTCTGGCATTCGTCAAAGTTGATGGGAACTTGAATTGCTTCCAGGACTCGAACTCGGGTGAAGAGGGAGCAGTCTCTCCGCTCCAATGATGCCCATAAGCATAGGCATAAGAAATGTTCTTGGATGAAGACGCATTTCATGGTTCGAATATGGTGGAACCAACCAATTTCCACAAGCAAGAAAACGAAGTAAAACAGTCAGGCACTAATATAACAGAACACCGTCGTCAACCAATTTTGAATTTTTGCTCAAACAGTTTATCAAGGAGCACTTAGTGAGATAAGAATTCCATGTAACATAAAACAGATTGGTTAGTTACCCTGAGCATTTGTTAGTCGGTACCGTCATCCCCTGGTGGAAAGCAACTGTGTTTGGAAGATGATCTTAACTAGTTCCAAAATGCCTCGACAATTCTGTTATGGAACCTCAAAAGACCTAGGTACAACCGTACAACTAGGTAACACAAGAACTCTTTCAGTACACACATCTGCTACAATAAAAATCATCTGATTATGCAAAAACGTGTAAGATGAAAGGGGTTGTACAATCATCGCATAGAATATCAAACCACACTGATAATATGTACAGACCAAACATTGGACTGAATTACAGAGCACATGAAAATCTAACTGAAATAACATAAATATATTATAGTCCTGAAAATGACAATCCCATCAAAGGTTTTTTCACAAAGGCATTGACACCAACATTTCACAGGAATAGCATTCTGGAGAGACAACAGGAAGCATCACATACAAGACAGACACATAATCCTCCACCTTATCTGATGCAATAAGTTGATCTCCCAAGGTACAAACGACCCTCAATCTCCTCGTGCAACTGCAGCATCTTCAGTCAGCACACTTGACATCTGAAAGATACACCCGAGACTGTATCACACTAGTCCCGACCAAGAAACCAGGCATCACCATCAGGCCAACTTTAGGCCTCTCTGCACCTTCATCTAAGATGATGTTCTTGACAACACTTTCCATGTGAATTTCTGAGAATTCACTTCCCTTTTTAACTTGAAAAACCTTGACTTTTGCATCAAAGGAATATGCAAGCCTGTGCAGCAACCATATGGACTTCGCTAACTTTAGAAATGCCTGGTAGAAAGGTGTCCTTGGATGGCCACCGCTCATGACATAGTTTCTCTGGTCCATGTTACCGAAGAAAGAACCTTCCATTTTTGGGTGCACAAGTAACAGGTATTTGCTTCTGCAGAACTTCCCAAAAATTGAATCAGGGTTTTGGCTCAGGACATCCAAAGGATCCATCGCTCGTACTGCAAGGAACTGATGGAAGAAAGCCTCATTGGAAACACTAATGTTAGAACCCTTGACAGAAAAGCTCTCTTCTTGGAACCCACTGAGCATTCTTTGGCAAATATAGGATTCAAACGCATACTTCTTGTGGACCCTCCTTGTGTAAACTACAGCAGGTTCGATTGCGTTAGCAGCAGCATCAAGATCCCAGCCTGCAGCTTTCATCATGTTGATCAACGGCTTTGAAAAGTCATGTATAGACTGGTACGAACTATCAACAGCAGACGTAAATAAGCTTGGCGTCAACTCAATGGAAAAGTAGTTCTCTTCTTCATCAGATTCGTCTGATTCCTTGTTCAGCAGGCCCCTTTGTTTCAATTTCTTCTCCAGCTTTGACTTTCGGAGCTTAGCCTCATCGATTTGCTGCTGTAGATGGGTAATCTCAGTATCTCTAGTCTGGATCTGGGACTGGAACTTCTTTACCATGACCTCATATGTTTTTAACAAGTTCTGCTGCTCTTGTATTTCAGAAAGCAAGCGTGAATCTTGAGGTGATGCAGCTACAGGCTTAGGATTTTTCTCTCTGTAAGTATGCTTGAGTTCTGAAAGCTTTGTGAGCTCCTCTATGACAAGCTTATCAGAGGCTTGGATCTTGTCTGGATCATATGGGGTATGAGCTTCCTGCAGCTGAATGTATGCAGATTTTAAAGAGGATATGTTGTTGAATATCCTTCCGATCATAGTTTCCATCGAGTCTCCGTTCTGATTCATATTTTCATCGATTGGTTGAGGATGAACTTTCTGGTTATTGCTATCATAATTTTGTGACTCCTTAGAGCCTGGGTGGATCATAACTTCCCCTCAGGATCAAAGAAGTTTGCTGTCTTCAACTGTGCAACCAATTGACATCCACCTGCAAAACCACTTTTGAACTCAGGGTCACACATTTCCATCTAGTGATTAAATTTCATAGAACATAGCTGTAAACAGATGTTCCCTGACCGTGACCAGCATATGAATGGATCAAAAGCTACTTTATAAGTAGGCACTTCAGTTCTTCACATTCTAAAACAATGAAAGAAGTGATTCAAGCAAAGTAAACATGCCACACTTTTGATTTCTCCAAAACATTTTTTCATATTTCAACAGCAGATCTTCACAGTTCACATCCAACCCAAAGAGCAAAAGAAAATAAAAAATATCAAGTGGGGTAGCTAACACTAACACAATTGTTGGTCAGAGCCTCCAAGATGCATGGCGCAAACAACAATTTACACATTCAGAGCTTATTCTTTGAAGTTACTCACCTTTTTTAATTCCTACACCAGGACCCATTTATCCCATTTAGTCTGTGGAGCTATGTAACACTACACAACAAGCAGTCCACACAGGGAACACCAATGCTATGAACCAACACGACGCATCAATTATAATCTCAACTACACCTATCATTTCCTTCCCTCTATACAGGTAGCAGACCCATATTAACAAGGCTTCTTTTAGTCGACCTAAGTTGACCCATAATGACAAGCTTCAGCGTCACACATCACAGGCGAAATGTGTTTATTGCTCCCAAAGCAAGAACCACGTGAAGCCTAATCATACCTTACTTTCATCCAAAGTCTTGTAGTCTAAAGAAGGCTCATCTGCAGGTCTAATCTAAACAATCGAAGGAAGAATACACAAAAATATATTGCTCTTAATTATACCCTTTTCCCCGTTTACCGGTCACCTACATCAAACATCTTTAGCAAACAAAGAAATACTTACAAGATGAGGGAACTCCTAAACAACGTGTTGCGACCATTTCAAGTGACACTATTGCTATCTCGATCTATCATAGGGTAGCACCAATTACCCCAACATTCTTAGAAAATGAACTGCAATTAGCACCCGGCAGTACAGAGGAAACAAATCGGCGGCAAACTGGTCGGACGGATGGGGGTATCCACTCCAGCAAGAAAGATCTGGATTTGATCGCTAAAAGCAAACAAAGGATCCTGCGGAACCAAACTTACGCTTAGAACAAATCTATCCGTGAAAGCCAGGGCTTTCTTACCAGCGAATGAAGGAGCCAATCGAAGACCGGACGGATCTCCACTCCACACCAGTCGACTCCAGGGCAGAGGAGGACGACGAGGTGGAAGGCTACAGGAGAATAGCTGCTTTGAGGTTCGCGCCGCACTTCGCGCCGGTGGAAGGACGCATGGAGACGGGCGGAGGGGAAGGGAAAGGAAGAGGCGAGGATTGATGAGCTCGGGGGCTGTGGAAGTGGGGACTGAGTGGTGGGGATGCGCGTCAGACGGTGGGAGGGGCATTTTTGGAATTCTTTCGAAATTGTTTATTTAATGGGCGCTGTTAGCGTCCATGCAACATTCGCCAAGAACATAGCAACACACCAATCAACTGCTACTGTGATTTGGGTCTAAAAAAGTTGGTAGAAATCTCAATCTCTCATCAAAAGTATGGCTTTTTGTTGGGACGGTACGACGACACTCTCTCCGGATTCATCTATATCTATTTGCCCATAAGGCCATAACCATCGGATAATAAGGTAATTTAGGAAAGAACTTAACGGACGATACTGCTCACCGATGGAGGGCGTCGCTTGCTGTGCTGGGACGGCGCTGGTTGTGACGCCATCGGCCATCCCCACTGGTGCTCACGGGCCTCGCCTCACCTTGCCTGGTTCTCGACCTCTGTGCCGCAGTGGTCCTCAGGTGTTCAAACTCTGCACTAACCAGAGATGGTTATATGGACGGTCCGGTCCGGTACAGTACGGGTTTATTGAGGCACAATCTGTTTAGGTATGATTCATTTAGGTCTATTAGCTATATCGATCGTGTCGTGTCGACCTACGTGCCATGATTCTAGCTCAGACACGACCCATTTAAGATCGGATCGTGTCATGTCGGCTCGTGGCATAGTAGGTCTGATGATTTTTTTGCCTGTTAGTCCGCGAAAAATTAAAAAAAATCACAAAAACTTGCTTTCATTCGGAATCGAAAACCCGACATTATACTTGGGAGTCAAACACACTACTATTACATCATATATCATACATGATATTAGATCTAAATAAATTATATAAAATACTACAAAAATATGAACAGTTAAACTGGCTATGCCGTACCGGCTCGTTATGCCGCGGCTCCAGCCCAGGCACAGCTCAAATCGTCGTGTCGTGCCGGCCCAGCCTATTAGCCATCGTACCGTGCCGTGCCTGTACCGTGCCAAGAGTATTGTGTCTCGAGCCGGCCCATGTTGCACGGTTTATTTAGACATCTTTAACACCAATCGTCTCGGTTGCCCACTCCTATTCAATATCTCTCGCTCACTCTTCCTACGGTTATATGGAATGAGCCATATTACCTTTTCAAATATATGTGGGCTTGTTCGATCATACAATTTTACCCACCGAGGTTTTAGTCTTCTACCTAGTTACATAATTGCTATTGTTTAGACCATTTAATCGAGGTTTTAGTCTTCTACCCAGTTACATAATTGTTATTGTTTAGAACATTTTTTATTTACTATTATAATTTTCTTTTATTCTATATATGTCATTGAAAAATCACTTATCCCGTGTATGCCATCGAGTTGCAAAACCTTACCCATTGTTAACATGAAAAGTTGTCACGCTAAACACTGAGCAACTCGTGTGTAATATCTGATGAGCGGCACCCAGAGCACCCTGGTCATGGCGCTGCATCATCGGAGTTTTGTCGTCATCCACACTCAAGAGGGACCCAGTCAGAGTGTGAATGACCGGTGGCTTATCCTTAGTTGTCGAGATCAAGAACATGAAGGAATATATATGAGAAAAGAGAAGAGGACTATAGAATATAGGTAAAAGATGAAAGATAATATAAAATGTGTTTGATCGATTGATTGATATCTTCAATTGGCCATGATCCTCTCATATATAAAGGACAGGATGTCTTAGCTATAAGTGATCATGACTCCTAATTCAAACTGAACAAGACTTACAAATATGATCCGACTATATCTATCTGATCTCTAAACTTTCTATAACTAACAGATATTTCCTATTTGACCACGTAAAACTCCCATATATCTACCCGAATACGCTTTAATGTAGTTTGGCCTTTTTGGATTCGACCAACTCTTCCATCTACCCGAAGACCAACCGCAGGAACAAATTGTGGTCGTTGATTATCTGATCTATTGATTGCGACCACTTATCGTGATCACATAGGTACTATTCACTGATCGGAAATATTGTTCACTGATCGAAGCACTATTTATCTGATCGGAGATATTGTTTATCTGATCGTGATACTATTCATCGGTACGGTGCAACGCCCCTCTAAATCTCCTGCCACGTCGCTAAGCTTGACAACGTCTTCTCGATGGGCTCTCGCCGAACCTATCCTATCGAGAGGATGACGACGGCTAAAAGTCAGAGCCGGATTCATTGGCAATGTTTGATCTCTGTAATAATCTTAGCAGCGAAAGTTTCATTGATTGGATTGTGAAGTTTCTTTTTCCCCTTCTCTTTTACATTCTCTTGCGACAGAGAACCTCCAATGCCGCCTTCGTCGCATCCATCAGCGACCTGCTACAGGAATTGGACAATGCGATCATTGCAGGTAACGAAACAATGGCTTATTTTGTCATGTGTTGCACCGGCTCGCTAGATTTAGAAGAAATTGTAAATGTTATGTTTTTCTTGGGATTATTTGAAACATTATTTTTAAAAAATATATTTGCTGATTTGATTGGGCTCTGTAAGAACTGCAGAAGCGGCACGTAGTCAGACTTGTAGAGAAGGCTGCAATGTGAGCCTGTTCGGAGAATTTTTTAATATTACCTTTTTTACAGATATTATAGAAATAATATCAAAAATAAGGAAACTCCAAAAATAATACTTATTCACCCAACGGGTTGGCGAAAACATATTTTCGTCCTACCGTATGGTGAAAATATTATTTTCGTCAAATCATATAGCGAAAATAGGTGATGTGGCGCCGACGAAAGGCATGGGGTGCACGGCTGCAGTTTCGAGGTAATTTTCGTCATACGGTTTGGCGAAAATTAGTCATCGCCAAACGTACGGTGAAAACTTTATTTTCGCCGAACGGGACGACGAAAATTCCGGCCCCCCTATATCACCCCGCCCCTACACTCACACGCTACGCTGTTTCATTTGCATTGGTGCACGCCAGCAGAGAGGAGAAGAGATAAGAGAAAAGAGGAAGAAGGGAAGAGGAAGGGAGGAGGAAGAAGGGAGGATGTAGGAGAAGGAGAAGGAGGAGGAGGAAGGAGAAGGGAAGGAGGAAGAAGAATGTTGAGATAAAGTTTTTTCTTTATAATTGTGTTTTTAATATATGTCTATTGATTTATGTGTATTTAGATTGAATTAGGGAGCAGAAAATTTTTGTAAATATTTATTTTAGGTGTACATTATTTTAGTATTAGGTTTAGAAAATAAAATATATGTGTATGCAAAAATTAAATATCAATACTCTAATTAAGATGATGTATGTAAGACTATATTATATGATTGTATTATTATGAGTTACACTAAAGTATGGTATTTATTGAATTATTTTTAACTTAGAACTAGTGGTTTGCAACAGAAAATAATAAAACAAAGAGAGGATCCAAAAAGTAATACAACACTGAAGTATTTATGTTAAAATTTTAAAATTCAATGAACATTATGTTTTTAAAAATTCACAAGACTCCTAATATCAAATGGTATTAATAAATAAGCTGTTGCGAATTAATTATATTAAATTTGTTGGTGCTAGTTATATGTTTATGTAATAATGATATCTTCGATGTAGATTTAAGATTATGGATTAGATTTTAGTAATGAAGATTATAGTACTTTTTATTGTAGGAAAAGAAATGGTGGGTCGGTATGGCCATCGCGTTAGTCAATTTTAAGGTAGTCGTAATGTATGAATGTAATTTATTTTTATTTCCAATTGATATATTTTTAGGTGATAGTTATGTCAAACTCTATAAATCTCAGAGTATTTTATGGAAATAGTCAAATATGTAATGGTCCATCAGGTGTTGATTTGCTGCAGTGTGGCGATGCTCTTGCGGACGCGATCGAGTTTGGTGCCCCTTATGACGACTACAGTTACCAACAGTACCTGCTATGATATAGTACATGGACTCGTACACTTCTCCTTCATGTCGTGGACCCCTACGTCGTTCCTCTACTAGCACTGCTGCCTTGTACCCACGACATGTGGGAGTTGCGCTACACGTTGCGGTACGTGAAATCTTCAAATCCTTACAGCTTTCAACATTCACATTACTACTATTGCTAATGATTAGTCGTGTACCGCAGTCCGATGTCGCGAGAGAGATTCACTGGAGGCGATGAATTCAGCTACGAGACTGCACATGTGGTATGGTGATGAACGATATCATTGAAGCGTTCTCCCGCTTTTCCATGAAGGCTCGACGTATTGTGGAGTGTACATCATGCCAGCAACCAGACGTTGTTGTACGCGACCCTTCGGCCGCGTCTCCCACACAACGGCCCCCACGACCTTCCTCCTCCTTTGTCCACCAGCAATATGCTAGTCCTCAGCCTCCGCCCCCGGATTAGGTAATTTTATTACTATAAGAATTTTTTATTTAGTCTGAGAATATTTTATTTCATTAAAAATTAAATATTCTGTATGTAATTTTTTATGTCAAACGCTAGAAATCTTATAATTTTCTATGCAAATGGTTAAATGCATAATAGTCTATATGGTGTTGATTTGACTAATTGTGCAGGCAGGAGGCTCTTGATGGGCTACCCCGCAGTTCCCAGGAGGCTCTAGATGAGCCGCCCCTAGTTCACAGGAGGATCTGGATGGGCCGACCCCCACTTCGCAGGAGGCTCTGGATGGGCTGGCCCCCGGTTCACATGAAGCCCTGGTTGGACCGGGCATAGCTACAATACTCCTCAGCCTCCGCATCCTGTGCATGTAGGAGGATCTGGTTTTGTCACACCTGTTTGTATTCCCATGCCAGGTATGTCATGGCTCTTTTTTCCATAATGTTTGATTTATTATGCATTCTCCGCTAATGCTCAGTTGTTTATGCACGATATAAATGCAGGTTTGATCCGCATCGATACAACCACACAGGTTTTTAGGGGTACACCGCAGTCTAGCGGGAACCCATTCTTTGACTATGTAGGTTCCTCGGAAGTGTTGGGCTCATCACAGTTGTACGGTGCACCACTGACCACTTAGACTACGTAGCAGGAGGCAAAAGGCATCTATGATCCCCAATTGCCCAGACGTGAGTGCCATGCGCCAGATTGGTACACACCTTCCACCTACGAGCATCCTCGGGAGGAGGAGGAGATCAACGTTCCAGCGTCAGCATGTAGGCGCAAGCGTGCTAGAGGCAGGGCACAAAGAAGGGGTTGGGGTAGGGGTCAGAAGTAGTCTTTGTTGCTTCTATGATTAATAATTGCCATTTATTCAGCTTTCCATTTCATTAATTCAGACTGCTAGTTTACGAAGTTGTTTAGTTACTCTCATGCTACTATCTTGTGATGCTACTACCTTATTCTTCTATCGTATTATACTATGTTAGTATGGTGGATTTTACCTTTGCATATGGTGGATTTTAACTTTTGCAGAATGAAATGACCACACCAAGCAAGTGCTACCAAAGGGAATCTCTGCCACGCATCAATACCACAACTTTTCCATCTTTCACAGGGCATCCTATGCTCCACCCCACAGCTAAGCCCGTGCACTCATTCCATGCACCAGCCCCCATCCATTATAAATAAACCCATCATCATTCATGAATAGATCACTCCTTCCTCAGCTCCCTCAACCGAAATATCTTCATCAACTCCACCAAGCTCGCCAAAGAAACATTGAGGATTTTCATCCACCAGAGGGTCAAACCACTGATGTACTTCTGTGGTGACCCTTGTAGGCTTTGCGAGTCACATGATATATCCTACACCTATGGCCTATGCTTCTTCATGTGTGCCAACTACGAGTATGGCGAGCCTCGACATGGACCATATGAATACCCACCGGTATAGCGATATAGATCACTCATGTGGGTCTTTCCATATGATTTCATGCACTCTCTTACTAATATCTCCTCTTGTTTCTTTTGTCTAGTCTCCTCCACCTATCTGCGACTTCAGGCAATGGCTCGATATGGAGCAAAATAAGGACCAGAAGCTGTGGGTGGACATGGAGATGCGGTGGACGCGAGAAGGTTACCAACGCCGAGAGTACGAGCGACATCAGGAGGAACTACGAATGAAGCAGCAGGAGGAGGAGTGCATTAGGAACACCGCGCGGCTCAAGCAAGCGAAGCAGAGAGGGAAAGAAAGCGAGAGAGGGTCTGTCGCACTAAGACGGTGGGGCCCGATGCCCAAAGAAAGGTCAAATATCCTACGTGCACTCAGTAGAGAGCATCTATTGTATATCAGCCTATTTCCATTCTCTAAGGCATGTTTGATATAGCAGCGGCACGCTGTTAGGTTACTTTTTAGGCGTACCGTATATGCCAATGTTTGTTGTCAGCACCTATTTATGTTTAGGGTCTATTCGTGTCACGACAAAAATCCCATAACACATGTAATGTTCATCACCTTATGTAACCTCTTTACCGGGTTATACTTGTAGCCTACCATGTAATATCTATTAGCTACCTCCTATTGTCGGATAAGCGATTCGACGATTTATTTTACATTTTTCTATCCCGTTTTAGAAATAAGTTCAATCACAAAATAAAAAAGTGATACAATATTTTGTCCACAGAAGAAAAATTTTGTGCACAGAAGAAAATTTTTGTGCCATTCCAACGCAGGAGACAGGGTTCACGGGCCCACACAGGAGGTACAATCCATGTTGCAGGATTTTTCGTTCAACGGTTTGGCGAAATTTATTTTTCGCCATACGGTTTGGTGAAAATTACCTCGATATCTCAGCTGTGCACCCCTAACCTGCTGCCGGTGCCACGTCACCTATTTTTGCCGTACGGTATGGCGAAAATAATGTTTTCACCGTACGGTATGGCGAAAACTTGTTTTCGCCAAACCGTTGGGCGAACAGGTATTATTTTTGGAATTTCCTCATTTTTGATATTATTTCTGTAATATCTGTAAAAATATAATATTAAAAAAATCTGTGTTCAGAAGTTGTATAGGGTTTTGGATGATGTTAATGCGTCGGTTATCGTGTCATGATTTGTTTAAAAGCTGTGTTCGGTTTTTTTATGATATCCCGGTCATCATGAGATGAACACATCCATTCCAAAACTAGATTCTACACGTGTGTACATCTTAATTTCGTAATTTAAGTATATCCTATCTCTACTATTCAAAAAATCTCTAATGAGTCATGCGCTCACCCTAAATCTCATAAGTCCTGCGCCCTTCTAAATCCCATGAATCCCACGCTCATCCTCAATGCCACGTCATTGCACCATCAGGCGACTCATATATCCCACGTCAATTTTCTTTCACTCCCCCTCTGCTCCGCGTTCTAGGTTTGCTGATCGTTCAGCGTTCCTGTCAGGACCTCGACCTCAAGTTTCCTGTGCCTCATGCATCAGTCCCTAGATCAAGTAGCTGATACGTACAAAATCCAACATAATGATATCAAATATATACCTCGAATAAAACAAGTAAAATAATTACCGAAACGGCTCAGAAGATGGTCTGATGGACAAAGGTCCATGATAGACTAGCCAGGCAGAAGAGCCTACAGCACAGTGGAGCGAAACGATGGCGCAACCCAATGCCTCTTCTCTTTAACTTCATCTGGGTTGAGTTTGATATCCATCTCAACAATCTGAAAGCAACAATATTGGGTATGAAAGGCACTCAATAGGTCCTATACTACTTCAAGGAGTTGATAGATGCATAATAGATATTTCAAGGATAAAGTTTACGGCATAGTTTTTAGCGTAAAACAGGTTTTATGCAAGTATCTAGTTATATTATCCATTGTTAACCTTTTGAAATAAATATAACAAAGCTTTTGAAAAAAAAATTAAAAGTAACAAATGCAGGCATCTTCCGTTGGTACTGAGTGTCACCTCAAGCCCCTATGTATGAGAAGGTAACCTGGTAACAAAGCTGTCAAAACATTTTTAAAACCAGAAACAGGGTAACAAGTTATATCTAGGGGTTTTCGGTCCTTGGAGGGGCTACACATCACTTTGCAGTCTCTATTATCACATCTGTGTACCTCTAGTACCACACAACTTCTGACGGATTGAGTCAGGAACCTCATCACATGGACATCTAGTCCACACACTCACTCATCAAGACACACACACCCTGAGTCTATTCAAGCGTTACCATACCTTCGCATGTCCATGACTATGGACTCGGCTATTCAAATAGATTTACACTCTGTAGAGGTTGTACAGTTTTACCCACATGATATGCTCAACCTCCAGCCGTAGCCAGCGGAGGAGCGAATCATACCGAGACCCTTCAAACACTTATCCTGCCGTGCTTTTCCACGAGACACGCCAAGTACTAGAGCTACATGTTCCGAAGACCAGCTTCCCTTTTAAGCCTAGGCCAGCTCCTGAAACCTCTAAACAACGAGAAAAATAGACTCTTGGCTGCTCACTGCTCTCAGCCTCCTGGTATGATTCACTCAGTCTGGTGAAGGAAAAGTCAAGTCCTACCCATACATGACGTATGGTTGCATGGGGGTGGCTAAGCATGATGACAAGACTCGATCCTTAAGCGGTCAGGGTAGATATCTTCTGGCACTGAGCACCACAGAGGTGACTCAAGCCTCTAGAAGTATCCTCATCCAGAGTACTACTCTATTTGCCCCCGCCAAACAGTTTTCACCTATTTTTACACATTACCCACCATATCCCACACGACATCAAGGGTTTCACAACCATCACGGAATTCACAACCATCAAGGATTCATAGTATATGAGCTATCATTGATAACAATAAATCTTATCTCAGAGGAGAGGTGTTTTAAAAGTGACATATCCGAGGAGATGTTTCAATCCTAAGCATGCTAGATATCTGGGCGTTGTCCGACGTTAATATAGATAAAGACAGGTAATCCTAGGGTGATATGTATTCTGGATGATAATATTCAAGACATGGCATGTGTTTGATAGGATTAACTATTGCAAGTAGTTTGTAAAAGGCACAATACATAACACATGCGATAATAAGTCCAATTTTAGCTGATCATGAATATTATTTGAAAACCATAGGTTCAATATGATCAAGAAAATAGGACTTGCCTTGACGAATTTTAATTCACAATTGGTCTTATCGTTCAAGTTTCCCGGGTCATCATCGGGCCTCGCCTTCAATTCCTTCTTTGTGTTCTTGCTTAGATCCTTGACTTTGAGCCTACGCAGAATAACGACGAAAAGTGCACAGTGACTAAGAAAATGAATACCAGAATAAAACCAAAGAAACACCAAAGCGAAGAAGAACGACCGAGAAAAACGATGGAAGCTAACCCTAACGAGAAGACGATCGGTAACACTTAGCTAAGCGAAACTCTAAGCGAAACTGATACACGAGACTAGCGAGGTGTCACACCCGGTTTTAACGGCCAAAACCAAGTGCGGCTTATGTGTGCCCAGGAAGTTTAACACACATAAGGACATCATAGGTGAAGTAACAAAAGCAATACTTTATTTATTTAAACGTTCACCTCTTACAATAAAAGACTTTACCTAAACAAAACTCAAAATTTAACCTAAACGACATCATCTAAACGACGGCAGCGGAAAGAAAGCATTGGCGACCAAGACTCCACAGGCATCGACTGGAAGATACGCTCCTTAGAACACCAGGTCGTCGTCTTGGAAATCCTCAAAGTCTTCCACTGAGCAGCATATGTTTTTGGTAGGAGAAAGCAAGGGTGAGCACATAATGTACTCAGCAAGTGTGAGAAAATAATGACATGCAGGCTTATATCAAGAATAGGCTAACACAAGGTATTATTTGCGTAAATGCGAGTAATGAAAAATAACACATTTGGACTCAAAAGCATTAGACATATATTAAACGAATGTAACCCGACAATCCATCAACTAGCATACAAGGCTCCCCACCCTGCATATCACATCCGTCTTGTGCTCCCCGCACTAAGACCAAGACCACAACATCTAGTACTCCCTGTACCAGAGTCAATACCCAACCACCATCTAATCATGTGAGGATCCAAGTCTCTCATATCCGTGAGCACGGTTGTTATAACAGTTTTACACTCTGCAGAGGTTGTCCAACTTTACCCACGAGTCAGTGAATTCCATGTTGCCGTGTTTGCAAGACACTTAACACACGCCAGTGGTGTGTCGCCAAGAATCATTGTATGACACTTTCCACTAACCAGAGACTAATCCAGTGCATGTCTGCCCACTAGGTTTCACCGCCAGGCTTTACGCAAGCAACAGCTCCTACCCAGAAGCCCCCTTTTGTGCTGACCCAACGCACACTGGACAGACTCTAATCAGTATGTCACACTTTACCCATATCAGCCTCGTGGTTGGTACGTTACTTCTTGGGTTGTCGCTCCACGAACCGGTCCTTACTTAGGTTACTTGAGCAAACACTAAACCAACGTCATAACCATGACAACCATCAAAATCACTTTGCTCAAGGCCTAAGGTTCCATGTTGCTAAAACATTATCATATTAATCATCATTACTGTATATGTTCATTAGTCAAAATTATGACACTTCCTAGTATCCCAAAAGCATGGCTAAGCAATTTACTCATAAAAGACTCCTAACCATAAACCATCTAGGTTCCAAGGGATGATAAGAGAATATCTAGGGAAAACCCTAACATAGGT
Organism: Phragmites australis; assembly: GCF_958298935.1. Taxonomy (NCBI): domain Eukaryota; kingdom Viridiplantae; phylum Streptophyta; class Magnoliopsida; order Poales; family Poaceae; genus Phragmites; species Phragmites australis. The sequence goes on along the minus strand of NC_084941.1, from coordinate 13,631,272 downwards.
GATTACCCATCATAATCACAGACATTGCATGCAGTTTTGTAAAACAAAACATTTAAAAACATAGGTTCAATATGATCAAGGACACTTGCCTTCTCCTTGCTGCTGCTCAGTGTATTCTTGCTCCTGGTCTTGATGTTCTTCAAATTGATCCGGGACGTCGTCGGCTAATCGCACAATTACCGGCAAACAAGCAAACAAGATACACTAAGAACAAAGCATAAAACAAAAGAACAACGAGATAAAAACTTGCTAACAAGAAAGAGCACTGAAAAACGAATCCATCGACACAAGAATCGCTTAAATCGGAGTTACGATGGAAAAGTTAGGGCTAAGACAAGTCTAGAGTTAAATCTGGAAAAAGAAAAAGGACTTAAATTGAATTATCATAAAGTCCAGGGACCTTTTTGTAAAAATAGAGGGACCAAAATGTAAATATGAAAAAGTATAAGGACCTAACTGTAAAAAGACAGGGCTCTTTTTGTTATTTCAGAAAAGTTCAGGGGCTAAAATGCAAATTTACCAATTAAAGGAATTAACAGATTTATTTTTATACAGAAAAAGGTTTGAATTACTGACTGGGTAGCTCAGGCTGACGTGGCATGGTGATAAGGGTGACACATCAGCAGAAAGGCTGAGGTGGCGGCTGAGGTGGATGGGTGACATGGCATGACCGCTGACTGTGTTAAGTGACCACACGTGGCGGCTACTGATTGGTTGACCGAAGGGGTACGATTAGATCTAATCTGGGCCGATGAGGTTAGATCCAACGGTTGAGCTCAAAGGGGATGGTCGGCGGAGAGGTTCTCGACGGAGCCGAGCTCGGGCACGGCGGCGACTCACCGGAGACAAGCGCAAACCTCGTCGCCGGCCTCGGATCACGACGATAAGCGGCGGAAAAGCATCAGGAGGGAACGACGATCTCGTTTTGGGGCTTACCGAAGGCTGCGCGGCACGGGAAGGGGGTCGGCGACGGAAGGGGGCGGCGGCGGCTTCGGGAACTCGTCGGAGAAGGCTCTCCGGTGGCGTAGAGATCAAATCGACGATGGGACAAGCTTCTGTGGTGGCAGGCACTCGCGATGGTGGGCTCGGGATGCTCTGTGTTGCTCTGGAACGGCGTGGCGGCGAGCTCGGCAGAAGCGGCGGCGAGGGCGGCGCAGCGACCTCTGAACTCGGTGTCTAAGGCTCGGGTTTTGGCGAATTCCGGTTGAGATGTGTTCGGGGAGGGAGGCTCTACTTATATAGGAGGCTCGGGGTGTCCAGGGCGACGGCGCAACGCGTTTGACTCGGACACAGCGGCGGAGGACCAAATCCGAGCTCGGTTTCCCCGTTTAAACGCGGAGTCCTTAGGGATATGGTAGGTTAGAGATAGAGGGGATCCCAGGGGTTTGATTTGGCATCTCTACAAAAGCTTTCGGTTTTGGTTTGGCCTCGGATTCGAACGGAAATCGGCGGCTGGCGCGTTCCCGTCTCTGCGTCGGAATCCGACTGAGGAGGAAGAAAGGTCTGACGAGTGGGACCCGTCTGTCGACGACTCGGTGCGGGCGGCTTGGCGCGTGGGCTGGCGCGCGCGCGACTGGGCCGAGGCTGGCTTGAGGCCCAGGTGGGAGGGGAAAGCCGGGGCGGCTGGGCCGAGGCCGAGGAGTTGGGCCGAAAAGGAGAAAGGCAGCCCGAAAGAAGTTTTATTCTTTATTTTTCCTATGAATTCAAATCCAATTCCAAATTCAAAAATCCAGACAAAACCTCTTCAAATAAGTTCATCAAGAATTCAAATAAAATACTATTTGCCTAATTCAGCATGAATGCACAATATTCACTTATATCCTATGTCATTTTCCTTTTCTTTCCTATAAAATAGGGTTTTCTCTCTTTAAGAATAAAATAATTAAATTCATTTGAACCTTAATAACCATTAAGAACAAAATTTGGAATTAGAGAAAAATTAGGGTGTTACACGAGGTTATCTTGTGAAGCTAGGTCAAGTTGTTAACCTAGTTCTTTTATTACTTTAGAGAAAAGCCTAACAAGTTATTAAGGACTAGGTGAGCGTTTATAAGCTTAACTGCCGGAAGACGACAGTTAGGGTTTCTACGTGTAGGTGAGTGCACGTGTACAGACTTAAACATATGTATGATACTTGTGTCTATATGTATGTGAGCATGTATACATATATACATAAGTATAATCATAGGTGTTTAAACAATATATGTTCTTAAGTGTTATACTAATATTCTAATCAATAGCACTAATCCCTAGCTATCTAGTAATTAATCTTAATTACCTAGCGTTACTTAATCGCCACTCTAATTAAGCTATAAACTATAGCTATGGTAAAAACATACATGTAATTAATTAACTTAGGGTAAACATTGCATTCATCTAATTAATTAATTATTAAAAAGGTAATTAATAGTTAATTACCAAAGTTAGTTATTCTATTATATTCTAATAACATGTATTTATTTATCTAGCCGCTACACTGGTTAATTTATTACCTTAATTAAGCTAAGATTAATTTACAACCTATAGCATGAAATGACAATCTATTTATAAACATTTATTAAAAGCAAACTCTTTAGTTTATTCTAAAAACTATTTTTTAATTAACATAGGGATTCAACTTATAGTTAAGTTAGATTAACATAAGCAACTAATCTACGGTTATAACCTAAACATGGTTATTAAATTATCTAACTCAAATTTAATTAATAAAAGACGAAGCTATCTCTGTTTAAATGCCGTGACACAAAAATAAATACCGTACGAGAAAATTAAATGAACTCTAAAAATTACAAGATTTGGCGGAGAGTTAGATTATAATTGTAGAGGAATATCGGCGAGAGAATCGCCAAAATCAAAGTTAAAACGGTGGAATTATTGACGACGGAAGATTTGCCAGAAAGGAATTTCTAAAAATTGGAAAAGGCTACTATTTTGCTTAATCGGTCCACGAGTTTGTGAACCAAAGGAGTTTGTGGGGGAGTCTACGGTGCACCGGTTTCGTGGACCGGAGGAACACTGTGTGGAGGACATGGCTCATGGGCCGATGGACCGAATGGGGCTCAAGGGATGGTCGGTGTGAGAGAGGGGTAACTAGAGGATAAGACCGGCTGAGTCTTTTGGATAGAGAGAGAGAGAGAGGGAAGGAGCTGAGGGAGGGATGGCCGGGGAGAAGGAGATGGCCGACTGGGGGTGATGACCAGTGGAGCGAGAGGCCAGACAGCGGGAGGAGATGGCCAGAGGGAGAGACGACCAGCGGCGGCGGTCTCTTCAGCCGAGCGCGGTGGCTGGGGAAGCCAGCAGAGAGGGAGGCGGCGCCGGGAGCTGAGGGTTCACCGGAGAAGGACAGAGGCTCTCAGCGGTGAGGTCAGCCGGAGAAGTGGTGGTGGCCGGCTAGGGAAAAATGAGGCAGCCGACAGAGGGGCGACTGGCGGAGAGAGCTTGAGGAGAGGAGGCTCACCGGTAGGGGCGTCTTTGCACGCACCTATGGAGAGGCGATGATGGCCACGACAGAGCTCAGCATCGGTGGGATGGCGTGGCGATGGCGCGAAGGAAGGGCTGGGACGGTTGTGCGTGGCCGAGCGGTGCCGCGGAGCTTGCCGGTGGTGTGACACATGTGTGTGGCAGCGCAAGCGCACAGCACGACGCAACATGGTCTTGGCCGGTGCGGTTGATGCGTGGTGCAGGAGCCCACAATGGTGGAAGGGAGGGTGAGGGGTGGCATGGCCAGGGGTGCGGCACGCACGATGGCTATGCGGGACGGCGGCCGAGCAGAGGCAGGAGGGAAGAAAGGGGAGGAGGTGCTCACCGTGAGGACAAACGGTGATGGTGCGGAGTTGCTACGTGATGGCGCGGGCCGAGTTGCGGCGACGACTCCACGGGGATGGCAGCACAGCGACAACACACATGGAGGTGGCATGCACGGTGGTGGCGGCGCGCGCGGGATGGCAAGGCTGCAAGCGGCGGCCTGTCACCATGGCGGAGCTCAGCTGAGTGGCTTGGCGATGCGGAGGATGGCGCCCGGGCCAACTACGCGGCGATCGAAGGCTAGCGACGCGCGTGCCATCGGCGGCGTGGCTCTCGCGGCTGCTAACGGCGCGGCCGGTACTGCTTGTTTGTGAGGCGCTAGTGCCATGTGTGCTTGTGTGTATGCTTGTATGTGTGTGGAGGATGGAGTCTTGCAGATGAAGGAAGAGAGGAGGAAGCAAGGTTGGCTTTTTCTTGCTCGGTGAGGAAGATTAGAGAGGGGGATGGTGTTGGCTGGTGTGAATGCGGCTAGCGAGAGAGGAAGGAGAGCAGGGCATGACGAGGAGTGGCCAGCTGGTTTGGTCGGTGCGATGCAGAGAGATGACCAGAGAGAGATGAGAGAGAGGAGCAGTTGGATTTTTGCTCTGTGACTGTGAGAGATAAGAGAGAGAACATCTTGATGATGAATTCAAACAATGTATTTGAATCTCTAAACATGTAATGATTCAAAGGAATGATTTGAATTGAAATGGCTTCGGATAAACCAAATTGGATTGCATGGTGTTCTAATTGGAATGTGTGACAATTCGAATAAAGGTATTCGAATTTGAACTAGATTGTATGATGATTCAATTGAATTGGATTGGATTGAAATTGCGAAGCAATTGAATTTGATAGAACTAGATACATGTCGGACCATTTGAATTTGCATTCGAATACGAAATTGACTATGATTTGATCAAATCTGGACTTGAGATATTTGGGATTAAATTCAAATAGGTTTATTTGAATTAGGATTTGGATTTGATTTGTGGTTGATTCAAAAAGAATATATGAAAGTTGGATTGAAATGAATTTGGCATTAATTCAAATATGGGTATTTGAATTAGGAAAAAGATTTAGACTTGAAGCTTCGGGATTTGAGAGATGTTTGAATTCAGGAGAATTGAATTCAATTTGTATTTGAGCTGAAAAGAATAAAAATTGAGATTCAAATTTGAGAGACATTCAAATTCGAGTTGATCAAAGTTACTTGGGGATAATTTAATGGAATAATTGAATTATAGATTTTAGCTAGATTGGAAGATCGATTTCTCAGATTGGTTTGGATTAAGAAATTGCCAAAAGGAACTAGAACAGATTCGAATTGAGAAGTAATCACTTCGAATCGCCACACAAAGAACCACGAAAGAAAACAAACCAAAAATGCATATGCTCAATTTATTGCAGGGATTAATTCAGAAACTAATTCAGTGATATTTGGAATACTTAGCCAAATTATATATTTGAATACACACATACAAGTATATACATATTCAAATATATGTTTACTTGATTTTATATTGGTTTAATAATTAAAAAAAGTTTTAATTTGGAGTAAATTTTGCTATCATTTTATATGCTAAAACTCAGGGCATTATAGTTCCGCCATCCGCGAATCTATATGGAGGGACAACAGGTGGGCCACGATCCTGCAACCAACCAACCGTCCGCCATATCAATTGCCCCAGCATGTGCATCCTCCCCTCCATCCTCGCTACTACCGCATACCCTAGCCCCATGTCCACGCCTCAAGCACCATCCGTGTATGGACCCGCAGTGGTGGATCAACACTGTTGTTTGACCACTTCGTCGCCGACGCAAAAGAGTGCCACCATGTCGCATGCTCCACTTCCTAGGCCACCATATGCTCTCTGCTCTCATGCCACCCTCGGAGTTCTCCGGTGAGACGCCATCTTGCCACACATCTTCTTTTGCCCTTTCCATGACCTTCTGCTACTCATATTACCTTCTTGACAGAAGTCTTCATAGAGCTCCGTCGCTAAATACAAACACACATCACGTAGAAACCCCTACCCCCCTCTACCCCTCCCCCGATGGATCAATTCTCGATCTAGGGCAAATGGGGCTAGCGGTGCGGAGACGAGAGCCAAATCTAGGAGCGCGACGCCTAGATCCGGTTACAAAACCTTACCCCTTTACATCATCCACGACAGTTCCGTTTGCTTTTACTGTCCCTATTTTAAAATGGCCAAACTACCCTCCTCTTCAACCTGTGGCTCTTTTCATCGCTGACCTAGCTCCTGTGCTCGGCCTCCACGCACCAGGACCACCGCCAACGCCCGGCCAGAGTGCGTGGCTCATGGGGTCCATGGGTCAGTGGAATAGAGAGGGGCAGAACCATTCTTCTTCCTTTCATATATCCTGCCCGGGCTGCAGAACAGCAGAACTACAGAAGCCATGGTCCTGCCAGCCAAGCTCCTAGCGGTAGCCGAAGAGGGGTTGGGGTCTTGGGGAGCTCGTTAGAGTAGCAAAATGGAATCAGGAGACCGACAAGGTTCTAACTGTGTTGGAGACGGCTGCTATGCATGCTGCATTACTGCACGTTTGTTCCTTGCCTTAGACGTGTTCGACACGGTGGCAATCGAGCCCACGGTGCCCTTGCATGCGGCTCCAATCTGAGCGCCGCGCGTCGTGGAAGCAGTGGCCGATGAGAGCCAAATTTTAGGGCGCTTAACTTTTTTTTTCTTTTTTTTTTTCTCACTTTTATGTCTAAAAATTATAAGGGGCTTAGAACTCTCAAGTCTTTTCAGAGGTAGAGGCCTAGTCCTCTAGATCCGCTGCTGGGTGGAAGGCAGCTTCCACCAGTGTTGCTGCACATATGCAAAGCTCGATAAGTAGCGGCTACGGGCGCTGCTACTTGCTGCCGTCACGGAGCTTGGCATCGACTGGATCTCGCTACTGCTGTCGTGTAGCAGCCAAACCCGTTAGTGACAGAGTATATATAATTATTTCATATATTCCATATATCTCTAAAGGGTATATAAGAATTGTCTATATCTTGATATATGGCTGATCGTAGTTGCTATAGAGTAAGGTATGGAGATAAAATATAAGGAAGCTAATGGTTATGAACTAGAAAATTATCTCTTATTCGGTAGAAAATTCTAGATATTTGGGAGTTTCACAATTTGAGCAGATTACATTTGAAATATCCGAATAGGATTACGCCTTGAGTTCCCCCGAGTATATAAGACGGGGAGAGAGGCATGTCCAAGGCATCAAGAAACCAAACGATCGAACTAATCGAAGCACCAGTAAGTCGCGCCTTCAGATCTTCAAAGTTGCAAAACCCCCTCGAGATTAGTCGAGTAGAATACCAACACTCATACAAGATCCACGGTAGAAACAATCTCCTAGTCAATTAGGTCTTAAGCCCTAGACACAGCCAAATTCGCCTATTTTTTAGGATTAGACACTCCATATTTCATTATTGTACTTTGTGATCTAAGAATAATAAGGAAAAACTTAACCTGTATAACCCTAGGGGTAGGACTATTAACCAACTCGGGGACCTGAACCTATATAAACTATGTGTCTCTCTATGCGATATACTTCTATGACTAAGCAGGTATCCCTATTTTCTATATCGCAAAATAATTTGCGACCGAGTATCAAATCCTCGACAATTGGCACTGTCCGTGGGGATACGAGCAACTTAGTCAACGTTAGAAGATATTGTGCTACACGACATGGCAGATTTAGATTCTGGGTACCTTAGCGATTTCGGCCTCGACATCTATGCTAGACCGGAGATCAGCCTATCTACGAAGGCAATCTATAGCCAGTTGACTTTTAAGTAGGCTGGTCAAGGTGGTCTCCCAATAGATCGCATTGGGAGGTTAGGCCATCATATCTCACCATACGTCCTTGCTACCAGTAACATGGGTTACCGAGGAATCAAGGTCTCCATTGAGAGCATCTCGTAAGGCGAGCCCTGATTTACCGAGTTCGATGCGTCTTCCTCAGACTCATCCAAGGACGAGGATGAGTATCACGTGGTCAATACCCTCGAAGTCAGATATCAAGGCAACGGGGACAATCCTGATGCCTCAACTAACTTGACCACATAGGAAGTATCGCTTGCTCTCGTCGGAGGGAACAACACGACCACACCTGTAGGGGCTGGTTGCCCAGTCACTCTAGCTCTCCTAGCTGACCCCTTCACAGCTATGGGTAACATTGTAGGTCAAGGTGTCATGACCCCGTTGCCCCCCGCCCCCACCCCTGAAACCTTTTCGGCACATTTGCCAGTACCCAATATATGTCCTGAACAACACAGTTGTTGGAATGCGCTAAAATCCTACTCAACTCCGCCATTTTGGGAGGATTGAATGACCCAGCCAGTGCCACCCGAATGTAGGAGATAGTTGGATGCATCTACGAAGCTCAGCAAGTAATCGAGAGCTCTGCTCGTGAAAAAAGCATCACTCCTCAGTCTAGTCAACCACCAAGAGCAACTTCAGAAGTTGTCCAAGGGCGTGCACCCGAGAGAACCCCCATCCGACAGGATCCTCCATGTCGAGCACCTGCTGAGAACTCGAGGAACATCACACATTATGAAGCTCACAACAGGACAGGAGGACATGGAGAAACGTTGCCTAGGTCTCATTAGGTTCCTGACATCTAGACTCGATTGGACTTTAGGGGGTGGGGGGGGGGGGGGCGAGATGACTATAGTCGGAGAAATCCAGTGGTTACCAGTTGTCAGGCCTTCACTCACCAACTCCGATCCATGTGCTAGCCGTGTAGATTCCAACCCGGTTCAATAGAGAAATATAATGGAAATACTAACCCCTTGGAATTTCTCTGGATCTACTCAACAACCATCCTAGCCACTAGAGGTGATGAACATGTCATGGCTAATTATCTCTCTACAACTCTGAAGGGTTAGCCAACTCATGGCTAACCAACTTGCCTCCCGAGTTAATTGACTTGTAGGGGCATCTTCTGCGCCATCTTCTGCGCCAATTTCCAGGGAACTTACAAACATCTAAGGAAGGATGATGACCTTCATCGCCTCCACCAAGGCTCCAAAGGGTCGCTCCAAGAATTCATCAATAGGTTCAACATTGTGAGGAAAACTATCCTAGAGATTACCGATCCCTCGATCATTTGTGCCTTCAGACAAGGCGTAAGAGATACGAGGTTGATCGAAGACATGGTCATGCGACCTCCCTAACGTCCGAGAACTATTTGAACTGGCCGACCCCTGCACAACGGCCGAGGAGGCTATCTTGTGGAACTAGTCGATCGACATGGGAGACAAGAACCCTCAACCATGCAAAGAGGCCAAGGGTTCTAAATCGGCTGAGAAACGCAAGTCTAACAAGAAGCCGAATAAGGCAAGAAAGAAGAAAAAGACCAGGGACATAATGTCATGAACACCTCCAAAAAGATCTCCGACAATGGAAAGAAATCGAGATTGGGAGGGGGCTTGAAGAAGTGATGCACATTTCATGAATCAAACACCCATGACACCAAGTTTTAATTGATGGAGACAATTCCCTTAATATTTTATTTCTTGGTGCTCTAGGTAACATGCAGATACCAAGATCCAAGGTAGCACCCTTTAAGTACGGGTTACATGGTGTGATTCCTGGCCACTTGGACAAGTCTCGCTCCCCGTAATATACAGGAATGCCGAGAATTTCTAAACTAAGAAAATCTAGTTTTATGTGTCTGAATTTCACACAGCATACAATGTAAAATGCTTAATGGAATCGAAACGTGATAGGATGCGCAATGCAATACAATGCAGAGCATCTTACACATATATTTCACTAGAACACTGCCTTGCAGATCACTAAAAATTACAAACAAATCACTCACCTGAATTAGACCCACCAACATCGCAGAACGCATTTCTTGTGGCCTCAAGATAGAACGCCACACCATAATCCAACCTTGTACATTTCTCATGTTGCGAAGACCACACCCAAAGAACAGAATTACTATCCAATTTGTAGAAATTGGTCCATGTCTCGATCATCCTATGTTGCCTTTGGAAGCTCAGCAGTTGGCATCCTAAATTTCTATCAAGCAAACATCTAGCACAATACCAATTGAAATATGGACACTGAGATAAGCATCCCGACAAGATTTTCATGTTCAATGCAAAATAAACACAAAATGCCCCAATTGGAAGCAGAAGCCTTAAGTTATAAGCTTAACAAAAGTCGCAATCTCTTCGCTCTAGATTTTTATGTCCAATGTTGATAAACACCAAATGTCCCAGTTGGATGCAAAAACCTTAGTATATAAGGTTAACAAAAGTCGCAACCTCTTCGAACAATATTTTCACCAACAACACAAACTATAAACACCAGATGTTCCAATTAGAAGTAAAATCAGTACCATGACATAAGCTACAGAATATTCTGTTTTTCTTTGTGTGTGAGATGCTGATATTCATATCGTCACACTTGGTAAGCCTGAAACATCACATTCTGAATGAGAATCACAAGCTTCGCCAACAAATCTCACAGCATCCACATTATGGGGATGCCAAGATCAGAAGATCCCACACAACTTGAAAAGAAAAGAAAGAGAAAATGTAGCAAGTGTTATGTGATTCCACCGACAATATACGTTATATGTTTCAGTGTTGTCAAAATTTGTAAACCTGACAGATCACATACTGAGCGAGCCCTAATATTATATCAAGATTATAACCCAAGAAGCTACCAACATTATATCATCACTGGCCAAAGATAGGATATATATACACTACCAACATTATATCATCACTGGCCAAAGATAGGATATTATGTGTCTATGCGCAGTTGCTATTCGTATTGCGCATATCCTCTAGTTACAACCCGAAACACTATGAGTTATAACTTGTTAGGTGGAACAGTTACAATTTCACGTCCAGAAATGCATAATAGCAACACGAGAAGCTAACACTGTGAGTTACAACTTGTTATTCGCACTGCGTACATTCCCAGTTACAACCCGAAACATTATGAGTTATAAGTTGTTAGGTAGACTAGTTACAACTTCACGTTCAGAAATACATAATTGCAACACGAGAAGCTAACACTGTAAGTTACAACTTGTTATTCGCACTGCGCACATCCTCCAGTTACAACTCGAAACACTGTGAGTTACAACTTATTAGGTAGACCAGTTACAACTTCACATCTATAAATATATAATTGCAACACGAGAAACTAACACTGTGAGTTACAACTTATTATTTGCACTGCGCACATCTCCAGTTACAACCCGAAACACACACAACTTAAACAAAAAAGCAACGGACACATGCAGCAATGTGTGTGATTCCATCCTCATAATTGCGTAACAGATCAAATCAGCCACTTCCATGAGAAAGCCTTCTAAAATCCATTTTAACTTTTAACTTTTCGTTGTACAACCAGAGTGAAAATGAAGCTACACTAAAGTAAAATAGCAGAAACACTCAACTCCAACTAAATGCAATTAGATAGCTTTCCAACATCAGACCTTTTCCTAGCATTGATAATAAACAAAATTGTATAAAATTCCCTGGATCTTTGCATGAGAAAGCCCATAAACAAGCAACGTGAGCAGGACAGAACATCACTAATTCACCATTCATCAGCAAACCAACGACAACCGAAAGAATATCATGAAGATAACAGTACCATCCGATGAAACCAGGAACCAAAAAAAAAAAAAAACGGATGTCAAGTAGATTGAAGCAACATTAAGCAAAGTTCTCCATACCAGAAGGCATCGATCGCCTTTACACCTCCAAGTCCACACCAAAAGGAGCCACATTCAGCATTTCCACCGCCACGACGTCAAGCGATCGAAACTCTTAACTTTGCAGCGCTTAACCCTACGTTTTTCATTAAGGAACGAAACTAAGACAAACAAAGGCAGGCCGATTCGATACTGTGGTTCCAGTTTTCCAACATCTACCTTGTTGAGCAGTTACTAGCTAGTCAGTAAGCAGCAGTAACAAGAGCGATATTGTGATCAAAAGGCACAACCTTTCTGCCTCCTTCCCTCGGTCACGGCAAATCGTGGAGGACCCCATCTCGTCGACGCGGAAGCCCAGCTCGCTGAGGTACACCGCCTCGTTGATGTCGATGCCGCTGCCTAAGTGTCACTGAGTGGCGGATCTGAGGCAGACGTACCTGTATCTGATACGACGTGATACACCGATACGGGTATCAGAGAGTAACTGAAAATTATGATTTGAAAAAAATATTCACGATACCTAGTCGATACTTGCCGATATATCTTTCTGATACTTTGGGCTATAACATCTTGTTTCGAAATCCAGGTGAGACCGAACAACATCAACCCATAGCCCATTGCCAACTCTAAAACACCTCACGCTCTCTTTCTCTCCTCAATTCCTCATCTCGTACGCCCGTGTGCCACCCCTTGCTTGCACCGCTGTTGCCTCCAGGATCCAAATCCGTCATCCTACAGGGAGGCGGGAGCCCAAGGCTCCGACGAGCTAGAGAAGCGCAACCATTCGCTGCGCTAGATGCCATCCACGCCACCATCGGCCTGAAGCACCGCAGCTCGGGTACTTCGCTCTCCAGTGAGATGGTATACGTCCTTGCGCCTACGGTGTTTGAAGAATCGTGTGGCCTGTTTGAACAGATACGGGGAGATGCTTTAGTTCGGGCACGCCGTCCAGAACGCCTCACCGCCACTGGCGGCGGCAGAGGCGCCGAGGTGGGCCATGTCGGGGTGGGGTTTTGTCGGGGGAAAACAAGATGAAACTCGAGCTAGGTGGCGATCGGATGGGCCCTCAGGGCCGGGGCAACTGATTCTCCGAGCTAAGAGGTTATGTGGGGCCCACTTCGGGTCTCACCTCGACTAGCGAACGTGATGTTCCGTTATTCCGTTCTGTTTCCGCAAGCAGGGCGGAACAAAATCAACAACACGAGCGCATGCCTAGCAGCAACATCAGCGGCAGCGACGCAGATCCACGGCAACGGTGTCCGAGATGGCATGCGACGCAGCGGCAGGGCGCGTGACGGCGACGATGGCTGCGATGAAGCGAATGGTATAGCGGCGCTCTAAATCTCCTGTCGCGTCGCTAAGCTTGACAATGTCTTCTCGATGGGCTCTCGCCGAACCTCGGAGATCGAGAGGATGACAACGGCTAAAGGTCAGAGCCGGATTCATTAGCAATGTTTGATCTCTGTAATAATCTTACCAGCGAAAGTTTCATTGATTTGATTGTGATGTTTCTTTTTCCCCTTCTCTTTTACATTCTCTTGTGATAGAGAACCTCCAATGCCACCGTCGTCGCATCCATCGGCGACATGCTACAGGAATGGGACAATGCGGCCATTGCAGGTAACGAAACGATGGCTTATTTTGTCATGTGTTGCACCGGATCGCTAGATTTAGAAGAATTTGTAAACGTCATATTCTTCTTGCGATTATTTGAAACATTATTTAAAAAAATATATTTGCTGATTTGATTCGGCTCTGTATGAACTGTAGAAGCGGCACGTAGTAAGACTTTTAGAGAAGGCTGCAATGTGAGCCTCTTCAGAAGTGGTATAGGGTTTTGGATGATGTTAATGCATCGGTTGCATTGTCATAATTTGTTTAAAAGCTGTGTTCTATTTTTTTTAAAGATATCCCGGTCATCATGAGATGAACACAACCATTCCAAAACTAGATCTTCACATGTGTACATCTTAATTTTGTGATTTACGTATATCTTTATCTCTGCTATTTAAAAAATCTCTAATGAGTCCTGCACGCACCTTAAATCCCATAAGTCCCGCGTCCTCCTAAATCCTATGAATTTTATTCTCATCCTGAATGCCGCGTCCTTGCACCATCGGACGGCTCATATATCCCGCATCAATTTTCTTCCGCTCCCCCTCTGCTCCGCGTTCTAGGTTCGCTGATCGTTCCGCGTTCCGCAATCTGCAAATCCATATGGAGGGCCGATAAGTGGGCCACGATCCTGACCAACCAACAACCGCCCGTTCGCATCGCTTGTCCCCTAGCCTGCGCATCCTCCCCTTCCTCGCTGCTACCACATACCCTAGCCTCGCGTCCACGCCTCAAGCGCCATCCGTGTATGGACCGCAGTGGTGGATCAACACTGCCATTCAACCGCTTCGTCGTCGATACGGAAGAGTCCCACCGTGTCGCATGCTCCACTCCCTAGGCCACCATATACCCTCTGCTCTCATGTCACCCTTTGAGTTCTCCGGTGAGATGCCACCTTGCCACACATCTTCTTTTGCCCTTCCCATAGCCTTCTAATGCTCGTATTACCTTCTTGCCAGAAGTCTCCATGGAGCTCCATCACTAGATGCAAACACACATCACGCAGAAACCCCTAGCCCTCTCCCCCTCCCCCGATGGATCAATTCTCGATCTAGGGTAGCTGGGACTAGCGGTGCAGGACGAGTGCGGAATCTAGGAGCACAACGCCTAGATCTAGTAGCTCACCCTCCTCGCTTGTGAACCGTGCCATAGGATCTCTCCACTGACAACGCGACCTCCGCTGCCTTAAGCATTGCGGCCACCTCAACCTCACGACCATAAAAAATGTCCTTTTCCTCGGTGAGATCTTGACAACACCTCTTGTATCAGTTTGTTTGTCATTCATGGGTGGTCTGATCCACCAATTCCAGATGGGATTTTGTGCTGATGCAAGTTTGGGGGGGGGGGGGGGCAAGATTTAGGTGTTATGTGGTGAAAATAGTAGTGCTTCTATTGTTTTATATAGCTTATTAGGTTTTCATGCATGCAACACGCAAGGTGGTTGCCATATTTCTTAGATAAGGCTCTGCAATATTTCCCTAATAAATTGCATAGACGCATAAGTTTTAACCGACTACTTGTGTTGCCTCTCATTTTTCTAGTACAGCAATGTTTGCCTTCATCTACCAATCTGATTTTGCGAGAGTTCTTCCTAAGTTAAAACCAAATTGTTTCATAGTGCTCCCATTTTGTACTTGTCGTCATCCATTGCGGCATCGAGGTAGTACGATGAAGTGAGCTACTAAAATCTTTATTGTGTACATGTTTCATTTGTAGTTACCAAGTCATGAATTAGTTGATATTGACTTTACATATGAATGTTTCTTGTGCATGTTCAGTCATGCTTAGATGTCATGTATGATCAAACCTTGTGAACCTATCATGATGCAAATTGTTAACAATGATGCATTTTGGTTTGTTAGATTATGAATTTTGAGCAATTGTTTCTCACACAATTGTTTCACTCCTTTTGTGCAACATGATTGAGTTTATTTTGTGAACATACAGAAAAGGTAAGAGGAGCAGGGGAATAACTAACAAACAAATATATATGGAATATATTTAGACTCTAAATTAAATTGAATTGATTACTCTGAATTATCCGTTCTAACCTGAATGCAGCATGGAACTGGTGAATCGATGAGCTAGGTTACGCATATATTTCCTCATGCGTAGGCTCAATAGTATCAGACATCAAATACTATTGATTGGGGGTGTAGTTGTAATTATTTTTGTATCTCTAAACCGGATTTGGCGTGTTCATGTGTGTTCATTGTTTGTTGTTCAGTGTTCAGTGATGCAGTGAGGATCTTTGTAACCATTGCTGATGGTTGTTATGGTTAGATTTCTTCCATGGCAACACACAAGCATTGTCTAAAATTATTTGCTTCCATTAGTTGATTCGTTACAAAAAAAAGTGTTATATTCACTAAATTTTTGAAACACTACAATCCTTTCCACTTCACAGGGGGCTAATTTATTTTACACGTTATCATTATTTTTGTTTTCCATTTATTACAGGATATCCTTTGCTTTTCATGTAAATTTACCTCCAGTCATAAATTTTGTCTTATTGATTGTTAGATAATTGTTCATGTAGCCAGCTGTATTTTCTGCCATACAACTTGAATGCAAAAGTACATATTAGGAGAGGAGCTACGCCCCACTCCAACGCAGGACTGCATTGTCATAGATGTTAGTAAAAAACAACAAGCTTGCTAGATGGTTGTGGTGCAGTACATTCATATGGATCATTTTATTGTTGTAGTAATAAAGAACCTGCGAATCATTTTGCATAGTCAAATATATGCTTTCGTTTTTTGAGTGTTTCATTTTGGATCGCTAATTTTGGTGGTTCTTGGAGAAATATTATTTTAATTCATTTTGTGTTGAGCGCCTGAAATTATTTCAAATGAAAGAAAAATTAACAATGCCAATCTTGTTTGCTTCATGCTGGATGGAATTGCACTCCTGTTCTAAATGTAGCCAAGAATTCACATCCTTGTTTTCTTTTGCAGGAACATCCAGGGGCAGTGCAAATCTCTATTTGTGCCATGATTTGTTACAGGTCAGCAATATGGTCAACATAGGACCCTTGCAAATTATCGGTTGCATCCTAATTGTTTCATTTAGCATCTTTTTCGACTGCAAGTGCACCAAGGTAGCCATCTGAGGCTTCAGATTCTTCATATTGCATCCTAAGTTTAAATTCAGTGCTCCTCAAATTTGCATAGAGAGCTGCTGAAATATTTCAGTTGTTTTTCCTGAACTTACCATGCCTTCTTTTCATTCATGGATTACATAAATAATTACCTGGGCTTTTCTAGCACATCAACATTTGAAATATCTTTAGATGGACTTTTCCCTTTAGGTAGTCTTGGTTTCTTAATATTTCCTTTAAGTATATCATGACTTTTCCTTGTCAGATTGGAATTGCTACCTTTGTTTAGATGGGCACAATAATTTGATTTGTCATGTTGGTTTTCAGTTTATAAGGGAATATTGCACAAATTTAAAACACATTCACCATAGTTGGCATTGAGCAATAGTTTGAGTGAATCAAGATTATTCACTATTGCATATGATCTCTTAGTTGCTGCCTGGCATAGAAATAGGATTAAGTAGTTAATCTGGCATGTATTAGAGTCGATTAGCTTGTATCAGTTCTCAAATTTTGATATGGACTGGGCCTAATAAGCTACCACATCTTTAGGATAATTTTAGTTATGCAGTTATGGAGGAAGATAATTTTTAAGAATTTATGGTAAATGCTGATGCAACTGTGTTCTTTTTCATGGACTCACCACATGGTTTTATGGGCAGGAATTCACTATGAAAAAGTTAAATAAGTAAATCCAAATGCCGCTATTTTATCAATAAAATTGGTTCCATAATTTGCTACTCGGTTTTCTTGGCTGACAACAGCAGTGAGCGACGATTGGTTAATTCAATAAGATTTATTAGAGTTAAGTAGTTTTTTTATATCTTAGACAGCTGAATAAATTTTCTCAAGACATATTTGCTTATAAGAGATCGCAACAAATATTCAGCAGTTTTGCACCAGCAATATGACTCACATTTAAGTTATTCTTATGCTCATGGTAGACATATTATAAATAACCTGTGGTTAGGATAGATGTTGTGCATGTTACCAGGTTGCTATGCAAAGGTTCTGATACTGGACATGATGGAAAATTACAATAGACAATCAGTTTGAACTCGAATGACCTCATTCGATTGAAATTTTGATATGTACAATCAAACTTGAAATTTTATAACACTTGTATTAGCCTATGATGACATATATTTTTGTATGATTTATATGAGCCTTGATTTTATCAACTTTTAGATGGCAAGTATTGTTCGACTATGGGTTTTTACGAGTCTATTAACATGTCATGTTTGCAACCTAATGATGATATGATTTCTAATGAGAAAGTTTAGAAAGCATGACATATATGATTGTGCATGTATATTTGTTTCTTTCTCATTGCAATAGTGCTTGTGCTTGGCAATTGCTCAATCCAGTTACTTCTTACTTTAAAATATTTTGCTCCTGTTACAACGTATAAGTATATAACTAGTTTGAATAAAATATAACAAAAGAGTAAGGAGTAGGCGATGACTTGGAGACCTAGTAAATATGCACTATCTAGCTGCATAACCTTTTTGAGGAAGTATATACTATATAACAAATATCACACGGTGTGTGCGCGCGCATGTGCATGCATGCAGCGTCGGTGAGACCTAGTAAATATGCACTATCTAGCCGCATAACCTTAGAGCCTGTTTGTTTGGACTTCTACTTCTAGCTTCTCTGAAAAGTTGTGCTTTTAGTTTTTCTGAAAAGATGCTTTTGGATTTTAGCTGTTGGATTTTACAATAACTTTTTGGCTTCTCAGCACATTATTTCTCAGAAAAGCTACTTTCAGTTAGCTTCTCAGCTTTTAGTTTATTTCCTTAGAAGCAGGCTTCTGACTTCTTCAGAAACTACTTTTTAGTAAACCTATTTATTTGGATTTCTAACCGAAGCAGAAATCAGAAATAGCCTAAAACAAACATGCCCTAAAAGCCATTGTTTTAGGCCCTTCTCTGGGATCTTGGCAACCACCGGGTCTGTGCGACCAGCGTGCAAACATGGGTGATGGAAGTGACCAAGTGTGCATTTGTTTAGAGCGTAATGTTATATAGGATATGATCATTTATATTTTATTAGATGTGACGATCTAATTTATAGTTTGATAATATAGATAGACTCTAATTTCTTATTTGGTTAGGGATATAATTTGGATGGGTTTAGCCAAAATTTTATAAAACTCGTTTTTTATATATTTTATTTTTTTATCAAAATATAATCACGTGAGATCTTGTTTTATATATTTAATTGTAATGAATACAATGATATAATCGGATCACCAATAAGATAATATTATTTAAAGTGTGCTACAAAATATATCTACTCTAAGTAACTAGAATATACCATATCAATAGTGATAAAGCTCATTCAAAATATAAATGACTATTTTTTGGCGTGTTGGCTCATCCAACCTCTTATAACAATATTTCTTCAAACCATCTCATCAGACTCAGGGTCGGTCCTGAGATTTTGAGGTCCGGGACGAAACTAAAAATAGGACCCTATTGAACATAAACATTGAAATATTTATATATCAATTGCAAAGATAATATTTCAGGTAGAGTCCACAAGCATTTACGATAAGCTGAAATAACTTAAAATGCGTCTGTTACGGTAAGCTGGAACAACTTGAAATGCGTCCGATCGGACGTATTCTAGGTTGTTCCAGTTGATGATTAGATGTATTCCAGTTATTCCAGCTTATCGTAAATGATTGTGGAAACAAAATTATCATAAATGCTAGCGGGAATAAAATTGTAAAAGATCGGAGTACACGTACGTATTCTTGCGTTAATACATGCTAGCTAGGTAGAGATACTCACTTGGTTAGCTGTATCTGCATGCATATATACAACTTGCTGCGTATAGCTCTAGTTACTCACTAGTACATGAAGTAGGTAGCTTGTAACCATAGTGTGGTTTTAGAGCTATCTGACAGGTGCCAGCATCACATCACAAATGCTGCGCTGGTAGGCAGCTGCTTACTGCTAAATGGCTAGGTTCAACTGCTGGTGGTTGATTGGCTACATGCTTCAGTGATTGGTAGCGTGAACGATCAGGTTTTGTGACAGTGATGATTGGGCGCACGCGGGAGCCGCCCCTGTACCGTGCAACGGAGCAGGACCCATCGATCGCCAGAGCGAGCGGGGACTTTTTCCTATTTCAAACGTGCGATCTCAGCAAGGGTCGGATCCATTTGAGTGGAGTAGAAACTATAGAGGAGAAAAACCAGTGATGAAAACTCATATGGCAATGGTTGATGCCTGTCCTCGATCGAAGCTGCGCGCATGTGGAATGCCTTGGAGTCGTGGTTCCACGGAACGTAGAAAACTAGATTATCTGAATAGAATAAAATACGAAACAGGCAAATAACCAAATAGGCTAAGTATACAGACATGTCATTTGATTTTTTATGGATCGAAAGAACCCGATCACATGCATCCTACTATACAGACTATTAAACCTATCTACTATTTTAGACTTAGTTCTATATATTATCATGTGAATTGTTATATATATAATACACAGGTATATGAAAAGTACCCTATGATTTTAGAGGCCAGGGCGACCGTCCCACTCGATCTCCTCAGGACCGGCCTTGATCAGATTGTCATCTAACCAAATACCATAAAAAAACTGAATGATCATATGTCATCGAAAAATATCTCATGGACCAAACGTACTCCATGTAGTCGCGTGACATGTGTGAAAAGATGGGATCACGTCCTTACAACGGTACGAGGAATTGGTGGTTTGGAGCGTTACTGGCTTTGAAGTGGCCCGATATGAGGTATCCTGTCATTTTATTACGTCCCACTTGATATAAAAAAAATTTATGTAAAAAAGTTACCATGCATTTATTCTGATTACATCGTAAAATAGCCGAACCATACACCCCCATTTGTTTTAGATCTCATTCGGTATACTTATACAAGTTTACATACCTAAATTTGCAATTTATAAGTTCAGGGATCGAGTGATGTGCCCGCACAAGTTTAGGGACTATAGTGCACATTACTATTCATAGTACTCGGTAATATAAAAATAATAGAGGCTTGTTTTGATGGGCTTGCATGCATATTATTTAGAGATAATTACAAAGAAACTACTACTCCTGATGTTATTGTAAATTTATCACTAAAAAATTACAAAAATACCATTAAAACTATCATTCGAGTGACATCTTTGTAAAAAATAAAAAACCAGAAAGATATTTGCAAATTCCCCTATTACTTAATATGAAACCGCGCGGGTTCCTAGCCGCGCCGTCTATGTAACCAAAATTTTGTTGATCGCTCGATTTGGATCTTGCGGCCGCTCTTGCGCGTGCTGGGCTGGACGCTTCGCATGTCGCGCGCGCCAGGGTGGGTGCTACGGGAAGCTTCCAGTGCCGCTACGTGTTCGCATCGCGGCTAGCTAGGGAAACTGACCCCTACCCCTTGGCGATGGGATCTAGGCTCCCTGCCCCTCTCTTCTCTTTGCTTTTATCCAGGCTCCCTGCCCCTCTCTTCTCTTTGCTTTTTCGTCTCTCTGTTGCGCGGTTCTCAGCCAGCCGCGCTGTCCATGTCGCCAAAATTTTGTTGATCACCCGATTTGGATCTTGTGGCCGCTCTTGCGTGCGCTGGGCTGGGCGCATCGCGCATCGCGCGCACCGGGGTGGGTGCCACGGGAAGCTTCTGGTGCCGCTACGTGTCCGGATCATGGCTAGCTACGGAAATCGGCCCACCTCCCCCTCGGCGATGGGATCCAAGCTCCCTGCCCCTCTCTTCTCTTTGCTTTTTATCCAGGCTCCCTGCCCCTCTCTTCTCTTTGCTTTTTTGTCTCTCTGTTGCTTGCGAGGTATGTTTCTTGCTTTTCTTAGCCTCCGACGTTGGTTCCTCGCTCTTGGCTGCTTCAGTCAGTGGCTGTGCTTGTGCCTGCGCTTGCGGTCCGTGTTGAATCCCGGTGGGCTGGGTTGTTTGGCTGGTTGCTTTTTAATCGTCTGCAGCCATATTGGTCCTCCTGTCTCCTCTTTGATTTGTTACCCCTTTTTGGGTGGTCGCTTTCTTTGTCGATGGAATCGAAAGGAGGTGTTGCTAGCTCTTTTTTGCCCACCCTCCCCAGATCATTTTCTAATGTTTTCTTGTGCTGCTTGGTTGTAACTATCGATTTCTCTTTCCACGATTTTAGGGTTTTCATGGCCTTTTCCCAAAAAACTTTGCTTGGATATTTGGCTCGTGTGCCGTTTATTCCGCCCGTCACTTTCGGTTCCTTCATGTGGCTGGCCGTTGTGCTTGTGTTTGTTTATTTCTTTGTGTTGGTTTTGTCGTGTGTTTGCTTGTTCTTCCTTCTGATTAATCTGTACTAATGCCCCGCTGCTACGCTTATTGGAGCGATGGAGTAGCGAAAGGGAATCCACTCGAATCTGCTATTTCTCGGCCATTCTTCTTGTGCTTGCTTATTTCTTTGTGTTCGTTTTGACAGGTGCTTGTCTGTTCCTCCTTGTGATTGAAACTCTATAGCCTGATGCTATTCTCTCTTTACTGCCTGTTGGTTGGATATATAGCTTCTTTTTTTTTTTTCCCCTTTTAGCTTGTTCCCGTACACAGGGATGGAGCACAAACTGAACTCTCTCTCTGTTTTTTTTTTTTTTTTTACTTTGGCTGTGCTCCTTTATGTGTTGCAGCGACGAAGTAGCGAAAGGGGATCCGTTCCGGTCTGTTCTTCCTCTTCGTCTCTGGAATGCTTTGTCAGTTGAACATCTAAGTTTTTTTTTTTAAAAAGTTTGTTTGCATGCGCAATGAAGCCTCTTTTTTCCCTCCCGGGGTGAGCTGTGCTTCACTACCTATTGCAGCA
Organism: Phragmites australis; assembly: GCF_958298935.1. Classification (NCBI taxonomy): domain Eukaryota; kingdom Viridiplantae; phylum Streptophyta; class Magnoliopsida; order Poales; family Poaceae; genus Phragmites; species Phragmites australis. The sequence continues at coordinate 13,609,251 of NC_084941.1, read as the reverse complement.
AAGGACTAACAGAGGGAGATCTGTTGGAGTTTACTTTTGTTCGTCGGTTCTGGTATGGCGCTGTTGGTACCCTGTTTCCTCCCCTTAGGCAGAGTAACCTAGAATAACTATATGTTTGCCGTTGGAGCCTCTTATATCTTCCTCCTACAAGCTATTGCGGTTAGTTGTTAGATGCCGCTTGCCATACGCTTTATTGATCTGTGAAGTTGTTGATGATGAAAGTATTCTTTGTAGGGTAGAAATTGAATTGCCTTTGTTGAGCTTCCAGAGCAGCCCATGCCAGCTCTTTTTTTGGTCATGCGTTGAGGCAAGGTGCGCAACCGCTTATGAGCAGGCTGCTCTTCAGGCTGTTGCCTACCTTTAGAGCATATACAGTTTTGTTGTGGTTGATTATAATTTTTAGAGGTTATCTCTTTCAAATATTTAAAAAAAACAAAAGACAACTTCTGCTGCGTTGAGCATAGCTGTTGACTCTCCATGTTTATCAGGTATGGGTACAAGTGTTAGGGATGGTGGTTTGTAGTCCTATAATCAACATAAGGCACAACCCCACTGTCGGTGTATTAGGAACCAGGGGTCCCTGAATCCCGAGACCGGGCCGGTCATCCGCCACATGTCACCATCCCGCGAGGTCCACCCTGCAGGATAAGAAAAAACTAAGTCCCTTCCCCAGTTCCCCGATGATCCACAGAGTCCAAGTACCGGGAAGAAAGTGCTCGGAAGGTTTCTCACTTATCCCCGAGTACTGTAGTCCCCCGATGATCCAAACACCGAAGTGCTCGGGAGAGAGTGCTCGGGGCTGCACGTGGCAGCCCCCGAGGACTCGGTTCCCCGAAGGTCCTACCGTTCGCGCAAGATCGTCCGACGACCCGAAGGGTCCCATCGTCGGGGTTTCAGCCAGTCAAGGGCCCAATGCCGCATTTAATAGGCACGCGCGGCCTGACATCCTGACATTCTCAGCTGCCCACGCCCCAGTGTCAGACCCTGCCATGCACTGGCAGGGGGGCGTGGGTCCATTAAATGCACGGGTCCCGTCCCGTTTCATCCGGGTGCCTCGGGATAACGTTGCCAGAATCGAAGCACTCCGCCTGCCACCCTGCCCTGGCAGAAGAACAAGACAGGGTGGGCGCACCGGACACCTCTGAGGCTGCCCGGTGGGCCCCCTTAATGGCGCCCGAGGGCATCCGCAATGGCGGGTGGTCGGATGCGCGCCGCATTTTTCCACCGCCCCTGTCACTTCGCCAAGACGGAATGATGACGCCTTTCTCCGTGGCACCTTGGCACTCGCACCCCCTCTTTCCCATTCAGGATATGTCGAGGTCGGCGCGCCTATAAAAGGAAAGGATGGAGAACACGTAAAAGGTGAAGGGAAAAAGAAAGAGGACGCAGACGCTCGAACCAGCTCAAGCCAAGCTAGAACACGAGAGCCTCAAGCTCTCTGTAAGTGGCTCTCTCTTGTAACCAAATACATCCTTGAAGAATTCCCTTCAAGGATAGATATAGCACTCACACAGGAGTAGGGTGTTATGCCCCCGTGCGGCCCGAACCTGTCTAAACCCCGGTGCACCCATCTTTCTCGCACTAGGACGATCATCTCCCACCAGCCACTGCATTTATTTCCGTTTCCCGCTTATTTCCCAAACAAGCTCGTTCAGGATCATCCCCCCGGCCGAATCTCTAAAAAGGGGTCTCTCGGGATCCCTGCGACAGGAGTTCACCCTCCGACACCCACCATTGCTTGAAGGAGCTTGTATCGCTTAATTGTTTGCTTAGTTTCTAGTTGCAGTGTCATCTTTCCCTTATTCGTCCGATGTGTTGTGTATAACTTGCATTGCTAAGCATTACACTGTTGGTTAATAAATACTATTTTCACTGTTTGCTATCGATAAAAAAAATGTTCATTACCATTTGTCCCTTATATCGTCGCCTTAAGCTGCCATAGCCTCTTTTCCATTGCCTGTTTGTTTTCCCCCTCCCCCCGCGATTGGCCCCTGGGTAAATATGTTTCCCCATTGGTAGCTAATGGAGGCATGTGCAATTCAAACGCACAATGACACTGGTGCTGCGGCATGTGCGTTCGTCAACCTCGCTCTTTGATTCTACCTCTGTTTGGTGTATTTAGTGCGTGCTGCTTCTAAGCTTACCAACTCCGCACTATTGGCCACCTTTTCTCCCTGTTCCCTCCCCACTCTATCTGCTTCCCGTGTCTACTATTTTGATGACATTCAGCACCTTCATCTCTGCACCCCACACGGTCTAGGAGTGGAGCTCGCAGAAAATGAAGTATGTTCTTTAACCACGCGATACTAGATTTGCTACGAAACTTATTGCGCGCCTAGATATAACTAGCTGTTATTGGTCCATAGGCGATCTTGCAGAAGATGCTGCGCAGCACTGCCCCTTAATTCTGAACCCAGCTGAATGCCACCATCGACATCAAAAATTACAAGACCAACAAAGATTGGCCATAACAGGTGATCACTATAAATTCCTAGCATTACTATGTTCCTCTTGCGCCTTGTAATGGTACATTCTTTTGCTATCTAAGCCATGTTTATTGCCATGCTATTCTAGGACCATTAAAAACAACGAGCCACCATTAGAATGTGGACGGTTCAACCAAGATTACATTGACGCATTGAAAGGAATGTGTGTCCAACACAATGTACCAGCACTCCCCGTAATATCATTTCGTCTCCTAATGCCCCGTCCCTCCTTTTTGGTTCCCCGCTCCCCGCTATGCCCTTTTCCCCAATTATTGCAAATAAATGATTAGTTCTCCACATTTTTAGCATGCTTATTATCTAACTAATCATTTCTACTCCTGCGTGTTTTTCCATGGCGGTGTCCAACTATGTTGCACCATGTCCTACACTCTAATTCAAATATATGACTGTACAGCTACGTATCCTCATCGCTCTTATTTTGGCCCACCTGATTACAAGTGTAGATATTGCCATGCGATATTTTGGCTTGGGGAAAGGGTAAAATCTGATTCATCCATACGAAACAATAGTATCATTTACAATTCTTGTTGTAAAGGAGGCAATATTTGTATACCACTATTTAGGAATTGACCTGAACTGCTGAATAGCTTGACTAAATTCAATGGTGATGCTCGTGCCAAAAAGTTTTTAAAAAATATACACCAGTACAACTGTTTATTTATCTTTACATCAATGGGTGGCACACATAGATTGCTCTATGAACGATGGTCAGGGCCCACCTATTTTCAAAATTAATGGGCAAGTCCACCACCACATTGGATCGCTGCTTCCAGAGGATGGAAGTCCTCCTAAGTTCATACAATTGCACATATATGATACTGCTAACGAAGTTAGAATTAGATTGTATGCTTTCAATCCAGATGAAAGACCAGGTGACCCTTTGGACCCAAGGATAATTGAAAATCTAATAAAAATGCTAGATAGCCACAATCCATTTGCAAAGAAATTCAGGCTTACAAGAGATAGGCTAAGAGACCACGTCAATGAAGAGTTCATTATTAGGATCATAGACGCGAAAGAAGGTGATCCAGTACAATGTCAATGAAGAGTTCATTATTAGGATCATAGACGCGAAAGAAGGTGATCCAGTACAATATAACTTACCTACGATCGATCAACTTGCCATACTTGTTGTGGCGACTTCACATTGGACACATTCAACCGAGACATAGTGATACAAACTCATGCTAGCCAGCTTCAACAAATATCCGCGTTGCATCCTGCTTACATGCCACTTCTGTATCCTCTTCTCTTTCCATATGGTGAACGCGGATTCCAAATTGGAGTACCCTATAGTGGTGTCTTTCCATCTTGTATAAGAGCGCATTCTAAAATGACAATGCAGGACTACTTTTGCTACATGTTGTATTATAGAAAAAATCAACCGAATCCATATCTATGCTACAGTCTTCTATTCAGCCAGGCCAAGGTTGATGCCCGTTCTTGCATAGACGAGGCAAGATTATGGTACATACTTAAGAACCAAGCTAAACTTAGAATAGAAAACTTGCAAGGTATAACTGATGCTATTAGTCGCTATTGTATAGATGGCAATGAGATTGACAAAACTATGTTACCAGCTTCACACATTGGCGGTAGATGATACAAGATCCAAAATTATCATGACGACATAGCAATATGTAGAGTGTATGGCCCACCAGATTTCTTCACGACGTTTACATGCGATTCAAAATGGCCAAAAATTTCTAAAGCGCTGAGTTTTGAGCCAGGCCAAAAGCCAACAGACAGAGCTGATATTATCGTTACAGTATACAACATGAAACTTTAAGAATGTTTAGAAGATATAAAAAAGGGTGTAGTGTTTGGGCCTATTACTGCAAGTGCGTACTGCTATTTACATATCGTGTTTCCCAGGATTCCTCTCTGTTGATTCAAACTTCAACAATGATTATATTGCTTTATGCTTACTAACACATGAAATTTATCCTCACATCCCTAGTATTGCACACCGTCGAATTTCAGAAACGTGGCCTTTCTCATGTACACATCATTGTATGGGTCTCCCATGACACTTCACAGCCAACACCTGCATTCGTTGATTCATATATAAGCACAGAGATTTCAGACCCAAAGATTGATCCCTTAGGATACGCATTAGTTGCTAAGCTTATGACACATGCTCCATGCGGTCAGAAGCATCAAGATAGTCCATGCATGAAAAATGGCAAATGTTCAAAAGGGTACCCTAAATCTATTGAGCCTAAGACCACAGTAGATGAAAATGGCTTCACAATATATAAAAGACCTGATAATGACCGATACATCCAAAAAGGGAATACAAGGCTAGACAACCGATGGATAGTCCCCTACAATATGTATTTGCTAAAAAAATTTCAAGCGTATATCAACGTAGAGTGGTGTAACAAAGGCATTTTTATTAAATATTTGTTTAAATATGTGACAAAAGGTATAGATTGCGACAATGTTTACATTGAGAGAATAAGAAATGGGCAGGATGCGCCATATGACAGTGAAACCCAAACTATAAATGAAGTTAAAGAGTACTTAGATTGCCGCTATATTTGCGAACAAGATGCATGCTAGAGCATCTTCGCATTCGATATCCATTGACATTTTCCAGCTGTGCAAAGACTCCTAGTCCACTTGCCGAATGAAACAATATGACATATAACGCTGATACTAATTTAGCCAATATCATTTCCCTAGACTTCTTGTGTAGAAACATGCTGACCGAATGGTTCATGGCCAACCAAACATACCCCCAAAGAAGAAATCTAACATATTGCGAATTCCCTTCAATGTGGCGATGGGATAAAACATCATGAATATGGCAACCTAGGAAGATAGGATCAAGCATAGGTCGCTTATATTATGTACACCCATCTGTTGACGAGCGATATTACCTCAGAATGCTGCTAATGGTTGTTAAAGGTGCACTATGATGATGTTAAAACATACAACGATATTACATATGCGATGTTCAAAGAAGCATGCAACACATGTGGACTCCTTGGTAACGATCAGGAATGGTATAATGCTTTTGACGAGGCAGCAACCTAGGCTACTTCTACACAGCTTAGATTGTGACAATGCTTCTATTTTGTGAAGTTAACGACGAATACACTTTCTTTGAAAAAGTTTGGCGAGGATTAGTAGATGATATCCAGTATAGGTTTAGACAGGCTATCAACAACCAAAATTATCAAATGACTGATCTTGAATTGAGAGATTATTTACTTGATGACCTTTCAACTCTGATTGCAAAAAACGGAGGGAGAATTAGAGACTACAACTTGCCACATAAACAGGTAGCATTGAGACAACATGCACCAATCGACTCATAAATGAAGAATTATCATACAACATCGAGTAGCTACTACTTGAATCTGATCATTTGATTTCAAAACTTAATGATGAACAACATCATGCCTCATCCATAACAAGTGCAGTGCTTAATAATACCCTTGCCTTCTTCTTAGTTTCTGGTTATGGAGGTACTGGTAAGACCTACTTATGGAATGCCATAGTAACATACTTGCGAGCGCGTAAAAAATTTGTGCTTACAGTTGCTTCCTCTGGTGTCGCATCACTACTATTGCTAGGTGGCAGAACAACTCACTCTCGATTCAAAATTCCTTGTGACATATAAGGCAAATCCTTCCAGTTACTGAAAGTGGTACCAGGGCATAGATCATAAATGCAGCAATAATAAACTCACCCCTATGGAAGTATGTTACCATTTTAACATTAAAAAAAATGAGACTCCTTTCCCCAGATTTAAACCCACAAGCCCAACAAGGAATGGCTGAATTTAGTAAGTGGGTGCTAGACCTAGGTGAAGGAAAATTAGAGCCCATGACAATGAATTAGAGCCCACATGGATAAAGATACCACATGATTTGTTGCTAATGATCAATGATGATAGCGTTGCTTGCTTAGTAAATGCCATATACCCAGATTTAGAGACAAAATTTCTTGATGTTTCATACCTTCAGGCAAGAGCCATATTAACTCCAACTAACGAGTTAGCTGATCAAATAAATTCGCATGTAATATCTCTTATTTCTGATAAGGAAAAAGAATATCTAATTTGTGACAAAATATCAAAGGCACATAGTGTACATGACTCATATGATCTACTGTATCCCATTGAGTTTTTGAACTCATTAAATGGAAACAATTTCCCACACCATAAATTAAACCTTAAAAAAAGAGTTCCAATAATGTTACTTCGCAATTTGAATCAATCTGGTGGTTTATGCAATGGAACACGCTTAATAGTTACAACAATGGGTGATATGGTCATTGAAGCACATATAATCGTTGGCACTCACGCATGTCAGGTTGTCTTTGTTCCTTGCATTTGTTTGACATTAAAAAACCCCAAACTAACTTTTATACTTGAACGCCTGCTATGCTATGACCATCAATATAAGTCAAGGACAAACACTTGACAAGGTAGGCGTCTACCTAAAAAAACCTGTTTTCACCCATGGTCAACTGTATGTTGCAGTGTCCTATGTTACTTCAAAACATGGGCTCAAGATATGAATACAAGATGATGACGGCATCTGTACTGATACAACACATAACATAGTTTACAAAGAAGTATTGTCATTTACCTTGCCTCCAAGTACTCACACATAAAATAGATTAAAATTCCCCCACAAACAAAGAAACTATGTTTCCCGACTTTGCACATAGAAGCAAATTCTGCAGCGGCATCAAAACGTGGTCAGATTATTATCTTCAACAACACATTTCACAACCACAAACTTAGAAATCAGCCCATTTCCCCTCTTTTTTTTAATCCCCAAAACAATCTTCCAAGTGATATACACATATTCCAACAGAGAGGCTGCGTCGCTGTTGCTTCACAATTTCTATGTTTACCACATCAATCCTCAAGGAAATGAGGTCAGTTGTGATGGTTTTTCTTGCATCGGTTTGAGCAACCAACAGCTTACCATTTTTTTCATAATAGCCCAAATTCTTACATGTCAGCTTGCTTTAGCTTGATAGCTTGTGTGACATGCCATATCAACTTGCTTTAGCTTGATAACTACGTTCAGTAGGGGACTGAACTAATTGAATCAATCCATGGTAGCTTATGCGCTATGCCATATCAACTTGCTTTAGTTTTGGTAGGAAAATGCAGTCATTGTGTTTATCTTTGGAACATCTGATTGCTCTGGTTTAAAAAAGATCAAATTTAATTTTTTTGTTGTTATAGTAAAATCAATGACTGGAGTATTATAAATTCCTGCATTACATTAGATGTTCTAAGCTTACTATCACCAGCCGCATATTTAACTGCCACAAACTAAAACAACAACCCATTTATCTTTTTATTTCCTGCTTACTGATCATAATAACATAACCGCTGCAAGATTATATTTTTGAATCAATGTCCAACCTGCAGGACTTGAAGATGGCATTTGATCCACTCCACGCTCCATCCAAAATATAAGCACTGGGTAGTTTGTCCGTGTTTCACGCAAATGGACAATGGACCAATAGCTCACATAGACCTTGTTCTTGTTGATGAAAAGGTTATATCACATTCCTTTATATATCTCATACACTACACTACTATGTTTCTTTACACGCCTTTCATCTATAACTCTGACTATATTTGCGCACATGTTCCTACAATAGTTACTTAAAAAATATAAACTACTTAGCTTTTATCCTAAAACACAGGGAAATGCCATATATGATGAAATACCAAGCTCTGAAATAGACACTATAAGCCCTTTGGTCCAAGAAGGTGGCATCATCAGCCGTTTTAGAGTATCAAGGGCCAAGTCTCTGTACAGGCCAGTTGATGCGCCTTACATGATCGAGCTCACTTGCTACACCAAGATATCTCCAGCAAAGAATATGGCAGAAACATTCCCAAGATATGTCTATAAACTCACGCCTTTTACAGAGCTACCAAAATACGCTAGTGAAAATAGACACTTCTTAGGTCAGTATCATCCCTGTCTAAAATTGAATAATTTCCTGCTTTCCCTATCCACAAATCTTACAGAGAACACACACACACACCTACTGCAGATGTCCTTGGCATCATCTCTGAAGTTTTTGACATGACCTTGCTGCAACTTCCAAATCAATCAACTACCACTATAAACAGAAATATAATCCTCAAGGATCTCAGGTAACCAAACTACACCCTTGAAATTATATAGTTAAATACACTACATTCCATAACATATACAAAAGACAAAGCTATATTAAGAATTAACTATCTTTATCCATAGCAATGTCGAGGTTAAACTGACCCTATGGGGACAACGTGCTGCTGAGTTTACCATTGATGAAATTTATAATGAGGAAGAAGGTAAACCAATTGTTCTCCTCGTTGTCGGCAATCTCATGAAAAGTTTCGCAGGTGAGTAATACATTACTCCCAGCAAATATCAGTATTTCACAATTACACAGCTTCATTACTAATTCCCTAACTTAAACAGGTGAAGAATACCTAAGTGAAAATACTGCATGTCACTGGTATTTTAACCCCACAATTCCAGAAGATGAAGAGTTTTATAACAGGTATGCAGATCTTTGCCTGCTACTTACCAGCATATAATATTGTTATGATGATTCTACGTACCACTTTCCCTTAGACCATCAATACATACTTACTCACAAACATGTGTGTATACACAACACTCACAACCAACAGCTCACAATCAAATGTACCACCGCTCCTGCACATCAAACAACACCACTGCAAGGACCACCTCAACCGAAGATAAGCATCTGCATGATTTAGAAACAATGGATCCATATGATTTCCCGGTATGCACGATGCATGTCATCTTTGATACTAACTATTGAAATAGCAATTCTTCCCATAATAATACTACCCCCTACACTGAAATAATACATCAGAATCAGTTTTCTTTCCGCCACTAACTTCACCTTCTAACAATTACTTAAACAATTTCTGATCATAGGAAGCTGTCGGAGGGTTAACTCCTGTCGCAGGGATCCTGAGGGACCCCTTTTTAGAGATTCGACCGGGGGGATGATTCTGAATATGTTTGCCGGAGAAATAAATGGATGTAAATGCGATGGCAGGTGGGATGGAATGATCTGATGCAGAAAAGAGTAAATACGCTGGGGAGATTTTTAGACAGGTTCGGGCCGCACTGCGCGTAACACCCTACTCCTGTGTGGATGCTATAAATGCCCTGAGAATGTCTCTCAGGAATGTGCTAGTTACAAGAATGTTTGTCTATCCTAGAGCTTCGGGCTCCTTGTTCTTCAGTGGTCTCTATGCTCGTACGAAGGTGTTCTTCGATCTCCAAACCTCTGAAAGAGTTCGTCTTGGACTCCCTTTGTCCGTGCCTGCCGGCCACTTTAAATACCCGCTGGTGGTAGCGTGCCCCGAAAGGAAGGGCACAAGTTCCAAGGCGCCATAAATGGAAATGGCGTCATCATGGCCTCTGTGCGAAGTGACGGGGGTTGAAAATGCACCCCGCGCCCGGTCTTCAGTCGTCATGATGGCGCTGGCAACGGGCGCCGCGGAGAGGGCCCACCGGGCAGCCACAGAGCGGTCTGGCGTGCTCGCCCGGTCTTGTTCGCCTGCCACAGTAGCGCGGCAGACGGAACACCTCGGGCCTCGCGATTCTATCCTGAGGCGTGCCGGATGACACGGGATGGGACCTGTGCATTAAATGTCACCACGCCCTTCTGCCAGAGGATGGCAGGAACTGACACCGAGTGTGGCGGGAGCAGTTGGAGGCAACAGGCCACGCGCGCTCTTAAATGCGGCATCGGGCCTTTCACTGGCTGACACCTCATCGCTTGACCCCTATGGAGGCCACTGACGGGGGGCTTCCTGGTCGTCGGGGAACCGAGTGCTTGGGGGTCACTGTTTACCTCCCCGGGCATTCTCTCCCGAAAACGCCCTCTCTTGGTCCTTGGGGAACCGAGTGCTCGGGGGCCACTGTTCATGGCCCGAGCACTCTCTCCCGGGCTTGACTGTACGGATCCTCGGGGAACCGAGTGCTTGGGGGTCGCTGCTCGCAGCCCCGAGCACTCTCTCCCGAAACTACCTTCGTTGGGTCCTCGGGGTACTCGGGTGCCCGGGGGGCCACTGCTCGTAGCCCTGGGCACACCCCTCCCGGTACTCGGTTCTCCTGGTCATCGGGGGACTTGGGTGCTCGGGGTCACTATTCACCTCCCGAGCACTTTCTTCCTGGTTGCTTGGCCTTCGCAGATCATCGGGGAACCTGGGTACTCGGGGACCACTGACTGTGGCCCCGAGCGCCCTCTCCCGGAACTTAGTCTTTTTTACCTCGCGAAGATGACCTCCGCGGGAGGGCACCACGTGGCGGATTGCTGGCCTGGCCTCGGGATTCGGGGACCCCTAGTTCCTGATTCACCGACAGCAGCCCCTGGGTCCATTGGCAGGCAATGGCCCAGAGATTGAGAATGGGCCCTTCGTCGTCATTGAGGCCGAACCCAGCACCGACGCCACACAGCACGCTTTTAGGCGCTGGCCTTTCCGGCCCGGGCTTCTGGTATGGCCCAAACGGGGAGCCGAACGGACGCGCGTCCAGCCGACTCCCGAGGTGCGTGATAACGAGGCGGGTGGTGTGTGATAACGAGGCAGGCGGCGCGCGTGGCAACTGCGCAGATTGAGGATAGTGCGCCTAGCAACCACTGACAACCGCGCGGCCCGAGGGAGATTCGCCTGGCGGTTGCGCTGGCCGAGGAAGTTGTCTCGCCAAGCGCACCGCGGCAGGCGACGTTTGAATTTCCTTGGAGTATAAAAGGAGGAGGGGAGCGAACCGCCCCCCTCTTTACGCCATCTTTGCGATCAAGTCTTCTTCTTCCTTGCGCTCCTGATCTCTCGCCCTCCTTTAGGCGATCAGCGCACTTCTCTTCCCCCACCGTTCCAACTCATCCCCCACCCTGACAAAATGCCGAGAGTGGGAGGTAGCCGCCGTGACAAGACACCTGACAGCGTGCTGCCGGAGTCCCGGTTCATCAATGAGGAGGCGGCGGATAAAGTGCGGAAGATGATGGTGCCCGAAGGCCAGCGGGAGGCCTCGGTGGTGAGGCCGGTGAGCTTCCCGCCGGTGACGGACCAGCCAGGGCGGATCGTTCTCTTTGCCTCCTTCGTGGCGGCAGGGCTGGTGCCGCCGTTCTCGACCTTCTTTCTCCAGATCCTCGACACGTTCGGGATCCAGCTGGTGCACCTCAGCCCGAACTCGGTCGTCGCCTTGGCGATCTTTGCCCACTTCTGTGAGATGTTCGTGGGGGTGCTGCCGTCGGTGTCGCTCTTCCCACATTTCTTCGTGTTGCGGCCAGCCGGGAAGAAGAGGGGTTTCTCCACCACTGATGTCACCGGCTGCTGCAATTTCCGGCTGCGGGACGGCCTGGCGGAGTAGTACATTCCCCAGGTGCTGAGGAGCAAATGGGACGACTGGCGGCACGAATGGTTCTACGTCGATGTCAGTCCCCACGACCGCCTTACATTGCCAGAGATAGCGGCGAAGCCCCAGAGGTCAATGTGGAAGGCGCCACCTCAGACGGACAATCGGATGGAGCCGGTCCTGGATCGCATTGACTTCCTACGCCAGGCCGGCCTTACTTCGGTGATGGTGGTGGCAGACTACCTGCACCGTCGCCTGGCGCCTCTGCGGGAGCAGGTCTGGCCCTACTAGATGTACACGGGCTCCCAGGACATCACCAGGACCCAGATCGGTGCATAGTGGGACCTGGACGATGCGGCGCTGGGGGGCCTGCTCCGGGTGGTGACCGGCGTGGAGGACCTGACCCGGGCGGAGCTTCCCTGGGAGCAGCTGGCGCTCTGCGCTAACCCGAATCGGGTGGCACTGCAAGCGACGCTGCCCGAGTTCGACGCCCAGGGGCTGGTCGACCGGCCAGGGCGCTGGAACCCCGGGACTATCCAGATTCCCGGGGTGGATGAGGCGACCGGCCACGCTACGAGGACCTCCGGTGGGGACACCGCCAGCAGCAGGCCGCAGACGAGCGACAAGGGGGCTGCGGGCGGCCCAGCGTAGACCGATGGCGCGAGCGCCACGGGTGGCAGGCCGTAGGCAGGCCGTGGGGCTGCCGCAGGCAGCAGCCGCCAGGCCGCTGGAGGAGGCGCCGCCGGCAGTGGGGCGGCGACATCACCGGGGGACAGAGGGAAATGCCCCCGGACTTTCATTCCTACGCCGACATCCTCGTCGTCGCCGTCGCCTCCGCGGCAGCGGCCGCCGATGGGCAGCGCAAAGGAGGGAGGCCGGGGCAGCCAATCATCCAGTGCGGGGTCCGCGATGGGCGGCATCTGCGGTTCTGGAACCCGGAGACCAAGGCCGGCACTCGAGCGGGTCTGCAGCGAGTGCCCAAGATGGCCCGCCGCCGGCGACGGGCACCCAGGCGTCAGAGCCCAGAGGCCAAGGCCGGCACGGGAGCGTGTGTACAGCGAGTGCCCAACCCGGCCCGCCGCAAGAGACGGACTCCGCGGCGGCCCCGTAGAGCCCCTCGGCGAAGAGGAGGAGGGAAGATTCCGGGCCGAAGCCGTCGGGCCCGGAGTACAATATCCCGGAATTGCGATGGCAATACCGAAGACCGAAGACTGCGTAAGTTTCTTCCTTTTCTCCGAGCATGCTCCGCCTGGAGTGAGTTCGGAGATTGACCTATTTTTTCCTTTCGGGTCGCCTAAGGACGCCACCGGAGACCAAGGACGGCCGGAGGTGCCGAGGCCGGCTCCAGCCCCCGAGCCGAGCGTGCCTGAGCTGAGCGCGCTGGTGGAGCCGGAGACGCAGAGCGCGCGGGCCGAACTAGAGCCGCAGGCGCCGCCCTGCCCTGAGCCGAGGGCAGAGGCCGCGCCCGAGCAGCTAGCGCCGATCGAGCCCGCCCCGAGCACATCGAGTGTGGGGTGGATGGCCTCGTCGAGGGTGGTGCCTTTGTGGCAGCATTCGGGGACCCCGAGCCCCTCAGAGAGGGCTCGCAGGGGACCCAGCGCCCGGCCGTCATTCAGCCGGGCCGCAGAACCCCTCTCGGACGTGCCAGGAAGCTCTCGGGAGGTGATCGAGCGGCTGGAGGCGGCCGTGGCTGGGGAGAGGATGCAACTTGAGGCGGACCGCGCTGCCCTTGTTGAGGAGATTGAGCGGCTGGCCGAGGTCAGCCTCCTTTTAGAGGCCCGCGTCGTCGCGACGCGCGCCGCCCACGAGAAGGAGCGACGCACGATAGACGCGGAGCGGGAGGCCCTGGAGGAAGTACGCGCGGAGGCCATCGCCGAGCAAGAAGAATCCACCCGCCTGGGTGAGATATCGCGGCGGCGGGCCACTGAGGTACTCGCCAGGGAGAGAATGGTGTGGGCTCGGGAGGACGCAATCCTGCCGCGTGAGAGGGTGGTCGAGGCCTCCCAGATAGACTTAGCCCGCCAGAAGGACGAGGTTGAGCAGCGCCGCACTGAGCTGCAGCATCAGGAGGACGACGTCGCGATCCGTGAGACCGACGTCGACATCACGGCGATGGCTCTGGACGCCCGAGAGGAGCTGCTGACTCACCGGGAGGCGGAGGCTGCCGAGGCGTCGGCGGCCTTAACTGCTTGGGAGGAGCGGGCAGCCACATGGGAGTCAGAGCTGACTGCTCAGGAGCAGGCTCTCACTGCCCTCACCGAGCAGGTGAAGAAGCAAGCCAAAGTCTCGGCGCCCGGCGTCGTCCCGACTAGCACGGCCGAGGGACTGAGTTTTGAAGAGCGGCTACAGATCCTGAAGGATGAGCTCGAGACCATTAACAACGAGCGAACCAATGTGAAGTTGATGATGGGAGACATCCTTCGGCAGGCACGGAGGTCCGTGAGGGTGGCCGGGCTCGGGCGGGTCCACGTGGGCAAGAAGGGGATGGAGCGAGCGACCATCGGCCACATCGCCCTCAGCTTCGAGGAGATCAGCCAGCGACTCAAGGCGCTTCCCCAGGCCGTGTAGGAGTTGGCCGTCTGGGAAGGGCGTGGTCTGGCCCAAGCGGTGGCCGAGCACGTCCTGGCTTGCTACCGGAGCTGGGACCCGAACTTCTCGCTAGAGCCAGCTCGGGAAGGGGTGGTCGAGGCCGAGGAGGAGGCCGCCCGAGAAGCTATACGGGGCATCGCCGCTGAGGTGGCGGCTTGTTTCATGCGGGAGGCGCCACCGCCGCTGGACGCGGGCAGTAGCGGCGAGGAGTCCGCGCCACCTTCTGAGCCTGCCGATTCAGACTCCGATTAGGCTTTTGTAGTTTTCTTTTTCTTTGACTTGATGTAAATATAGGAGTGATCCATCAAAACAGCTGTCCCTTCTTTTTGAATATAATGGAAGCCTTTCTTTGGGGTCGCAACTCCAGTGTTCTCTCAGATGCTTGATGAAGTTTCTGTTCCTTTTGCTTGATGTCCCGAGGAGTACTCAGTCAGACCGAGCCCGACCTTTCCCTCCCCGAGAACAAAGTCACCCCGACCACTCATCGCCCGAGTAGTGAGACCTTCTTCGCGCGTTCAGCCCCTGAGCCCTCGCGAGTCTGTAGCGGCTAAGTCAAGAGACAAAGGCACGAACTTCCTTGCTCGGGAGATAGGTCGATCCAGCCCGGGGCACGCCACGGCCAGTGAACGCTTTCCCATTTTGCGACCACTCGAACAAGTAGACCGGAGACGCTGCGGGCGGAAATGCGACCAAGAGTCCCCACGGTTTGGTGGTGCCTGGGCTAGGACGGACCGGACCGAGCACCGACCGCCCACCCCCAGGGCCTAGGCTCCCGACCGCTCTTTGCTCGAGCGGTAGGATTACCCGAGAACCCTAGAGGCTCTGTAGTGCTCGGGGCCTTTTAAGTGGACCGAACACCACGACCACCATGAAGGAGTTTGGTCAGACATCGCCGTTCGTACGGTACACTTTTCTACTGTCCGTTCTGTCGTTCCGGGAAAAGCGGACACGTGGGCAGGTTTTTGTGCGCGAGGAGACCATCTCGCCGAACATATTAGAATACGAGGGCCCCGAGGATAACTCGGGAACAATAGATTTACTGAATGTAAATTCGTATGACTTTAACCACTCATCGGACAGTTGTCAGCTTTTCGGCCTACCGATCCAGGAGAGGTATGCGCTCCGAGCTCGGGGTGCCCGGGAACTTGGTTCCGTCGGTCGGAGCGCCCGAGCGCTGGGGAGCGTGATGGGGAGCCCGGGGCCAGGCAATCCCAACTACTCATGCCCGCGCGGTAGGACCACCCGAGGACCCCTAGGCCCGAGCAGCGACCTGGGCACTGAGGCCCTCGCGGTCGAGCTACTTTTGCTCTTGGTTGTTGATCTGTGATTTGAGAAAATAGAAAGATTCTTTGCTTGGTGCGCTCTGTTAGTGCGGTACTCATTATAGACTGCTCTCATTTTCGACCCGAGACCTCTCGAATACCCGGACCGGTGGACTATACAGGCAGAGGCATAACCCAGAGGTCCTATGGTTCGGTGGCGCCCGGGTATGACAGACCAGACCGAGCACCGACAGCCCGCCCCTGGGGCCTAGGCTCCGGACTACTCTTTGCTCGAGCGATAGGATTACCCGAGAACCCCAGGGGCACGGTGATGCCCGGGGGACTGCCGCGACACCGAACACCACAGCCTACCACGACAGACATAGGTCAGCGGCAATTGCCCGCACGCATACCGATCGGGATTCTTTTATCAACGGGGAAAAAGAGAGAGCATGTTTTTCTTGCACAATCGAGCATCTCACCAGACAGATTAAACATATGGTTTCCAGAAAAAATAAAATTTTGACATAAGAACCGGACATTGATAACATATATATTGTATTGACAATTTTTACAAGACTAGGTGACTTACCCGGTTATTGGTAGCCCCCGGCCTGGTTGGCCTGAGCACATACATGCCATCTACGGGAAGAACTTGCGTAGATGCCGAAAGGAGCCTTCTCGCGGGACACCGATCATGGTAAAGGGGCCTTCCCACATAGGGGATAGTTTATTCCTTCCTTCCCATGATTGGACGCATCGGAGAACTAGATCCCCACCTCGAGAGACCAGGCCTGGATGTGACGCTGATGATAGCACCACAGGCTTTGCTCGTAGCGGGCTGCTCGGACGGCGGCACGCCGTCGGCGCTCTTCCAAGTAGTCGACGTCGTCGCGCCTTCACTGTTCCTGTTCGCCTTCAGAGTAGGCATGCACCCGAGGGGAGCTAAGAGTGAGCTCGGAGGGGAGGACCGCCTCAGCGCCGTACACAAGGAAGAAAGGAGTCTCCCCGGTAGCGCGATTTGGCGTGGTCCGATTGGCCCATAGCACAAGAGGCAGCTCGTCGATCCACCCTTTCCCGTGCTTTGCGAGCACGTTGTAGGTCTGGGTTTTGAGCCCCTTCAGTATCTTCGCATTGGCGCACTCGACCTGCCCATTGCTCCGAGGGTGAGCGACAAAGGCGAAGCAGAGCTTGATGCCGAGGTCCTCGTAGTAGTCCCCGAACAGGGCACTTGTGAACTGAGTGCCATTGTCGGTGATGATCCGGTTCGGGATGCCGAAGCAACTAGTGATACCGCGGATGAACTGGAGCACCGTGTTCTTGGTTACCTTGACAACTGGAATCGCCTCCGGCCACTTGGTAAATTTGTCGATGGTGACGTAGAGGTACTCATAGCCCCCGATTGCTCGGGGGGAACGGATCCAGAATGTCCAGCCCCAAGACCGCGAAGGGCCATGACAGGGGGATGGTTTGAAGAGCCTGAGCTGGCTGGTGAATTAGCTTTGCATGGAACTGGCATGCCCTGCAGCGCCGAACCAACTCAGAAGCATTCTGGAGAGTTGTAGGCCAGTAGAAACCTTGCCGGAAGGCCTTCCCGACCAACGTGCGGAACGATGCATGGCCATCGCACTCGCCCTCGTGGACCTCAGCGAGAAGCTCGCCGCCTTCTGCCTGGGTGATGCATTTCAGGAGGACGCCACCTGCGCCGCGCCGGTAGAGATCCCCATCTACTATGGCATAGCGCTTGGACTGCCGAGCAATTCTTTCAGCAGAGGCATCATCCCCGGGGAGGAACTTTTCTTTCAAGTACCCTCGGATCTTGTCCATCCATGAGGCATCTTGAGAATAGCCAGCAAGTGCAGCGCATTCGCCGGGCGGCAGCACCCTGTCGGGGCTTCCCACTGAGGGCACCGCCGGGGTCCCCTGAACTAGGCTCGAGGTTTCCCCTTCGTCCTGTTCGGCAGGTAGGACGGAAGGCCGTGTGAGTCTTTCTTCAAAGACTCTGGCAGGGACACGCGCACGGGAAGAGGCCAGGCGAGAAAGGTCATCGGCCAGAGCGTTGTCGCGGCGAGAGATGTACCGCAGCTCCAGGCCGTCGAAGTGCCTCTCCAGCTTCCTGACTTCCGCCACGTACGCCGCCATTTGAGGATCCGTGCACTGGTATTCCTTCGACACCTGGTTGACCACTAGCTGGGAGTCTCCCTTGACCAGGAGGCGATGAATCCCGAGGCCCACATATTCCGCCATGTTGTTGGTTGCTCGGAACTACAGCTGCACGACGTACCGGAGTTCTTCACCCGTTGGGGAGCTGAGAACCACTCCGGCCTCCGCGCCTTTCAGCGTGAGGGAACCGTTGAAGTGCATAATCCAGTACCCGGGCACATCGTGCCCGGGATATGCGGAAATCTCTTCTTGGTCGATCTCGGGGATGGGTGTCCACTCTGCCACGAAGTCAGAGAGCGCCTGGCTTTTGATCGCCTGGCGGCTGACAAAGTGCAGGTCGAACTCCGCCAGCTCCACCGCCCACTTGATGACGCCCCCGGTGCCTTCTCGGTTCTGGAGGATGGGCCCCAGTGGGTATGTGGTAACCACCGAGACCTTGTGCGCCTGGAAGTAGTGGCGCAGCTTCCGGGAAGCAACAAGCATGGCGTAGAGTAGCTTCTGGGCTTGGGGATATCTTGTCTTGGTATCCTGGACTGGCGGGTGCCTGAGGAGAGCTTGCGCCGCAAGCAGCGTGCTCCCGGGACTGGCCTTGCCAAAGGCGAGCCTACGCCGCAACGGCGCCCGGCGCTGTCCAGATGTGGATCTGGCGGCAGGAGTTTCGGCCACTGCTGAGGGTTGGATGGTGCACCAGCAACGGCGACGGCGGCCCTGTTGGGCCCAGCGACATGGTCCCCCTGAGAGGGGAACGCCGTGCGTGCGGACCGCGGCTGCTGCTGGGAAGCAGCAGCGATTGGGGCCTCCTGAGCGAGGGGCTCCATTTCCGCACTGGAGCTGGAGCCGGCGCGCTGGAGGCGATGGCCACCTGCCATTTTTTTCTGCAGGAGAAAACAAACAAACAAATTCAGGGATGCAACCCCCCTACCTGGCGCGCCAGCTGTCGGAGGGTTAACTCCTGTCGCAGGGATCCTGAGGGACCCCTTTTTAGAGATTCGGCTGGGGAGATGATTCTGAATATGTTTGCCGGAGAAATAAATGGATGTAAATGCGATGGCAGGTGGGATGGAATGATCTGATGCAGAAAAGAGTAAATGCGCTGGGGGGATTTTTAGACAGGTTCGGGCCGCACTGCGCGTAACACCCTACTCTTGTGTGGATGCTATAAATGCCCTGAGAATGTCTCTCAGGAATGTGCTAGTTACAAGAATGTTTGTCTATCCTAGAGCTTCGGGCTCCTTGTTCTTCAGTGGTCTCTATGCTCGTACGAAGGTGTTCTTCGATCTCCGAACCTCTGAAAGAGTTCGTCTTGGACTCCCTTTGTCCGTGCCTGCCGGCCACTTTAAATACCCGCTGGTGGTAGCGTGCCCCGAAAGGAAGGGCACAAGTTCCAAGGCGCCATAAATGGAAATGGCGTCATCATGGCCTCTGTGCGAAGTGACGGGGGTTGAAAATGCACCCCGCGCCCGGTCTTCAGTCGTCATGATGGCGCTGGCAACGGGCGCCGCGGAGAGGGCCCACCGGGCAGCCACAGAGCGGCCTGGCGTGCTCGCCCGGTCTTGTTCGCCTGCCACAGTAGCGCGGCAGACGGAACGCCTCGGGCCTCGCGATTCTATCCTGAGGCGTGCCGGATGACACGGGATGGGACCTGTGCATTAAATGTCCCCACGCCCTTCTGCCAGAGGATGGCAGGAACTGACACCGAGTGTGGTGGGAGCAGTTGGAGGCAACAGGCCACGCGCGCTCTTAAATGCGGCATCGGGCCTTTCACTGGCTGACACCTCATCGCTGGACCCCTGTGGGGGCCACTGACGGGGGGCTTCCTGGGTCGTCGGGGAACCGAGTGCTCGGGGGTCACTGTTTACCTCCCCCGGCACTCTCTCCTGAAAACGCCCTCTCTTGGTCCTCGGGTAATCGAGTGCTCAGGGGCCACTGTTCATGGCCCGAGCACTCTCTCCCGGGCTTGACTGTACGGATCCTCGGGGAACCGAGTGCTCGAGGGCCGCTGCTCGCAGCCCCGAGCACTCTCTCCCGGAACTACCTTCGTTGGGTCCTCGGGGTACTTGGGTGCCCGGGGGGCCACTACTCGCAGCGCCGGGCACACCCCTCCCGGTACTCGGTTCTCCTGGTCGTCGGGGGACTTGGGTGCTCGGCGGTCACTGTTCATCTCCCGAGCACTTTCTTCCCGGTTGCTTGGCCTTCGCAGATCATCGGGGAACCTGGGTACTCGGGGACTACTGACTGTGGCCCCGAGCACCCTTTCCTGGGACTTAGTCTTTTTTACCTCGCGGAGATGACCTCCGCGGGAGGGTGCCACGTGGCGGATTGCTGGCCTGGCCTCGGGATTCAGGGACCCCTGGTTCCTGATTCACCGACGGAAGCTGGATGCCGCTGTACCGTTACTATCACACGCCTAATATTGAACACGCCATGGTGGTTCCCATCATGTAACAGGTGCAGTAGAGCCTGCATACCGAATGGCAATTGTTATAGATGCAACACGTGCTCCTGCACTGGCTACCACTTCAAGTATGGACCATTCTCTTTTCCTTTTCATTAAACTAAATTTACATTGATTTGTGCACCGTGCAATTCCATTTCTATTGGTACAAACTATCCTTCATTGGGAGTGATGGAACCGCCGAAGCTGAAATGATAGCTTTTGCGAAGTTGCTCGCCGGATTGTTGGTAAACCAGTCCAGGAGGTCCTAAGATCAGCAAGATTTGCAAATGACACACCCCCAACATTGCAGCTATAGTATCATTAAAATTCACCTTTGCAATTGCCATAAAAGATCAGAGCTACTATAATCCCCAAAAAACATATCACTTCTTATGGAAGACAACATGCACTTCCACATATAAGACTCAATCAACCCAAGGAACCAGCAATCTCCCAGCCCAACCAATGCTTTAGCCAGACAACTATAGCACCAATCCTCATTCTACTCTACCCGATGCTACTCTTTCATCTGGATTCAGGAGCACAACATCTTCCTCACGGTCAGAAATTCAGAAAGCAGCCACAAAAAATGTACCACCAGATAATGTAACATCGCACTCTTTCTTATCAACCATTTAGTTACACATAAAACATACAATGCTTCTTTACCATGATATAATAATGATACATTGAAGTTATATTGCAGACCCCTCCCCTTACGCTGGAACATGATGAATCACCTCTAAAGAAATCTGAGCTCCTGTAAGTGACCACAAGCAGTACACATGAAGTCAATATCCTCATCACTCTATGAAATAGTATATTGAGTCTTTATATATATAACACACAAGGATGCTAATGATTTGTCTAAACATCCAACTGCTCGAAAAGGGATATTTGAAGATACAACAGATTCTGGAAAGGCAAGCATACTTTCATCACTTCAATACCCAATCCTTCATGCATTTTCACCATCATAAACAGATCCTACTAATCCACTTTTACTCATACATTTCCCTACTTGTCTAGGAGGACAAAGATGCTAAAAAAAAGAGCAAGGAAGAGAATCTCAGAGGAACATCTGACCCATTGCTTCACCTGATAGGCCAAAGGTCCAAAATGAAACTCCTCCTATCCCAAAATTTACATGTTGCCTTTTATAATTGACATTAGTAACAGCATTCTTGCATCATTTTAAATCCACGCAGGCTATTTCCCAGCAGATCACATCTAGCTCCACAAAGGTGCCTAAATTCAAAGCTACTCACACACAAAAAACCAACCAATGAAGGTCACTTTCACTCACATACCGCTTCTCTACACACAATCTTTGCAATTGCCGCATGAAGGAACCTGCTCTTTCACATTTATTCTATTTCTTTTTTCCTCCCTTTTGGACTTACTTTTGGACCTTGGTTCCTCAAGCTCTTAGCCCGTGATCCCCAGGAGATGATATTGCCACTAATCCTCCTCTGGTACACTAATCAGTGTATATAATTACAAACCAACAATACTATCTAGGATGCTCAATATAGCTGACCTGCATACGCCTGCTGAAAGTATATCATATCATCTATAGACATATCCATGATGCTTGCATATAGCAATTTTCTCTATCAGATCACAACAGAACGCTCATCTTCACATGCTCAGGTACCACACTGACCTTAGATATGATAACTTATTTCTCATGATGTCGCATCATCAAACTCGATACGCATACACAACTTTATGTATATATGTACACATAACAAATTTCCTATTAATAACTGTTGCATGCATTCTATTTCCTTATTTAAGTATATCCTACATCATTGTAGTCAAGTATACTTCCTGTGTCACAATATCATTACCTTTACCATTATTGTTTTTCTTTTTTACCCCTGCATTCTAACATGATGCATTACTTGATACACCAGTTTGATTCAACTATTGGACAAAAAAGCATAATTCACTTTGGTTCACTCTAACAGTAAACCAATATATTTCGAACATTAATCCCCATGTTTTTTTTACTTTCCATGATGCTTGCATATAACTATTTCCACCATCAGACTATGCCACAATACTTACTTTCACATACTCAGATGTCACATCGGTTTTAAATATGATGCCTTATTTCTTATCATATTGCGTGATGGAAGTCAATACAAATGCACAAATTGATGTGTATATATATAGATCTCAAAATCCTTTTGCTAACTATCGAATGCATTCTATTGGCCTGATTGAGTACATCCTACATTGTTCTTATGAAGCACAATTTCTGTATTCCAACATCTTAACCCTCCCTCCCTTATCACATTTCATGATAATAAATTTGCCCCTAATAAGTGCCACATGCATTATGTTCCCTTAGTTAACTGCATCCTACATCCTTGTTGTGACCTTTTTTTTACCTCTAGATTCGGATATAAGACACTACTAAATGCATCACTTCAATTCAACTGTTGGACAAAAAAGCACAACCCACTTTGATTCGCTTTACTATTCTACCAATATATTTCGAACAATAATTCTTAGATTTTTGCTTTCCATGATGCTTGCATACAACAATTTACCATATCAGACCACCTCACAACACTTACTTTTGCATGCTCAGATATCACACTGTTGTCACATCTACTGTCTTATTTCTTATCATATTGTACAATGGAAATCAATACAGATGCACAAATAGATATATAAATGTAAAATATCAAAGTCCTCTTAGTAACTACCATATGCATTTTGTCCGCTAAATTAAGTACAACCTACATTACTCTTGTAAAGTACAATTTCTGTATCTTAACATTTTAATCCTTTTTTTTTTGACATAACACTCCTTTTCTTTTTACCTAGATAAAAAAATGTAGAATAATGGTTGTATAAAACATACCAACTCTTTCCATTTCCCTCTTTTAACTAATCGCTTAGTGTCTACCTATATTATATAGACACCCGACTGATGCTCCAAAACCTTCTTGTTGAACAGGTGGAAAAAATTATAATATTTGCATCACTCCTTTAACATTCTATCAACATCACCTAAGATGCTTCTAATGTCTGATTTACTTCTATGATGCTTGAACATGATTCATTTGAGTACGCTATATAGACTCCATATTATGCTTTATATACTTTACCTATTAAAAGACCTTGTTGCTCCTAGATGTTCAAACATGTACACCATAACACTTACACATTCCTTTTAAGACAAAACCAGACAACCTTAGCGTAACATGAACTCTCAACACATATCGAAAGCTCTCCGCGCACAGGGGTGTGCGCAAGCCACTAGTGTCTATACTTGATACCCACGCTGGAGAAATGGCATACACTTCAATTTTTTTGATAAAGGAAGTTTTATTGACTCTAATTATTATATTAAGATAATACAATCACACATAAGTTTATTCCCCAACTTTTATATGATTAGGATGCACATAGCCCAAAATACAAAAATAAAGAAAACCAAGTGCAACAAAGTAGATATGCTAAATAAAACAAATAACAGAAGAGGGAAAGTAAGGTGGAGGGTTCAAAATTTAAAGTCCAAAATCCCATCCATACAGGGTAAAAAGACTCCTGACCACCTGCTTCAATCACGTACATGCCGCAAAATCCACCTCTCGAGCTTCTAGCTACAGAAGCACAAATCAAGTACGGATCCAATGCATACATGTATAGATAAACTGTAAAGGAGAAGAGATTTTCCTCTTATCAAAAACAAAATCCTTTTTGCATAGCCAAAGTGACCAACATAATGCCATCATTGCCACCAGTATATGAGCTTTCAATTGTTTACTAAGGCCTCATAGCTAGTTTCCTATCATATGAGTTACGCTACGGGACGGGTAAAGGTTTGAAGTGACCTGGACAATAAACCATACGAAACGAGTGAATCAATAATCAGAGAAAAGGTGCCTAATTGTCTTGTTTTTATGATAAAAAGTAACACTTCTGACTACATTGCCGCTTTCTCTATATTAAATTATCATTTGTTAGCAGTATTCCTTGACAGAGGTACCATAGGAATATTTTACTTTTAGATAGCAGTTTCAGTTTTCACAACTGTTTATTTATATTTGGGAGGAATTGACCATTCTGGTTCAGATTCTAGTTGAATTTGTCCCACTCCTGTGTTAATGTTGTTTAGCCTTGCAAGAAGATCATTCCAAGCTAACAACTTTGGGCCGACCAGGTTTTGTCGAAATGAAACATTCGGTGGAGATGGTTGTAAAACTTGGGCAATGGTTTCCTGCTTATGTCTCACTATGGCGAACAAGCTAGGATATTGGTCACAAAGTGGAGAATTCCCCAACCATGTGTCCTCCCTGAAACTAGTTTGTGTACTGTCTTTGATGGTGGAAGTGCCAGAGCGGAGTAAATAGCGCTTCACCTTCAACAATTTTGCCCAAAAATGTGAATTCTGTAGTTTCCATTAGACCTGAGATAAAGTTTTAGACCCCATCTACTTATTTCTTATTAAGTCCTACCACATTCCATCTTTGTTTAGAAGTTTAAATAACCATTTACAAAGGAGAGAAATATTATGAACTTTGAGGTCTTTACATCACCCTGATCTTTAGGCTGGTAGAGAATCCTCTATTTCACTAGTCAATACTTCTTTTTGTAACCATCACTTTGCCAGTAGAATCTTGATCGAAAGTAGTTGACTCTTCGAAGGACACCTCGTGGAATTTGGAAGAAAGACATCATGTACATGGGCAAGCTGGAGAGAACTGAGTTAAGAAGAACAAGCCTATCACCTGATGACAGATGCTTGCCTTCCCAACAACTTAGTCTCTTAGCAAACCATTATTCTACTCCTTCCCAGTCTGCATTTCTCAGCTTTCGATAGTGGATTGGGATACCTAGGTATCGTAGTGTGAGTTCACCTATCTCACCGCCGAAAAGCTGAGTATATTGCTCTACATCATCTCAAGCTTCTTTGAAACAAAACAACTCACTTTTATGGAAGTTGATCTTTAGGCCAAACATTTCCTCAAAGGAAGAGAACAAAAGCTTCATGTTCTTAGCATTCTCCAAATCATGTTCCATAAAAAGGATTGTGTCGTCCGTATATTGAAGAATGGAGAGTCCACCATCAATGAGATGCAAAACAACTTTGCTGATTTGGCCATCAGATTTAGCTCTTTCAATTAAGACTGCTAACATGTCTGCCACAACGTTAAACAAAAAGGGGAGAGAGGATCTCCCTGACAAACTCCTTTCTTTGTCTGAAAGAAAAGACCAATGTCATCATCAACCTTTATAGCTACACTACCTCCCGAGATAAAATTCTCCACCTAGGAACACCACTGAGGAGAAAACCTTTCATCCGGAGAGTCTATAAGAGGAAAGACCATTTGTTCTTATCATACGCCTTTTCGAAGTTAATTTTGAAGATAACACTGTTCAACTTTTTATGATGAAGTTCATGGATTGTTTTACGTAGAATGACAATTCCTTCCAATATATTCCTTCTCCGCATAAAAGCTGTTTGAGTGGGTTAGATTATCTCATCTACCAAACTATTCATGTGGTTGGTTGAATTATGTGAATATTTTAAAGATAACGTTCAACAAACAAGTTGGTCTCTATTGTTGAATTCTGTTTGCCTCTTTGGTTTCGGTAATAGCTGTGTAGTGGTAATCTTCCAGAATGTAGTTCATGGAATAGCGTCATGAGGTCATACTTAATGACATCCTAGAAAACTAGGTAGAATTTAGCCAGGAAACTATCAGGTCCGAGTGCTTTATTATGTTCCATTTGGAACACTGCCTCATGAACTTTCTTTTCTAGAAAAGGAGCTGTGAGGAAGTTGTTTTCGACACCAGACACATGTGGAATGTGATCTCTTTGTGATTCTAACATCATGAAGAGATTATCATCTAGTGGACTAAAAAGACTTTTATAGTATTTTGTGATCTATGCCTTTTGTTGATCCTCCCCCTCAATTGTACCTTAGTCTTGATCAAGACAAAAGATGCGATGTTTTCTGTGTTTGCCATTTGCCCACATATGGAAGTATTTTGTTTTGTTAGCTCCACATTGAATATGTTTGGATTTGGCTTGTTGATATCACTTCAACTCCTCTCCGAAGAGTTAGGCTAGCTATTCGTTCGATTGATTCTTTAGTTCAATCTCGAAGTCGGTTAGCCCTCGTAGCTCAACCACTTCATCTAACTCATTAATGAATTTTAGTAAATTTTTCGTTTGGATTTTGTATGTTCTAGTGGTATTCTCTGCCCAACCACTAAGGTTTCGTCTCAAAGAGTTGAGTTTGTTATTTCATCTTTGGATTGGAGTTTATCCTTTTTAGGAACTATTCCACACCATCCACACTTGTTCTTTAAACCCTTCCCGATTGAGCCACCCTAACTCAAATATGAAGGAGGATCATATATCTAGCCTTGTATAATGCCAGTATCTAAGAGAAGGGGTGCATGATCTGAGATCCTGTTTGTTCTAGGGCGTAAATTGAAGCCAACGAAAATTTAGCTTTCCATTCCATGGTCATTAATACCTGATCAAGTTTTTCAAAGGTAGGGTTTTGATTGTTGTTGGCCCAGGTGAATTGACGACATGATATGTGAATTTCCTTTAGGTCTAAGCTGTCAATGAAAACATTAAATAGCAAATTCCAAATGTTGTGGAATCTATCATTGTTTTTTGTTGGGAAAACCTCAGCATATTGAAGTAATCCCCAATAGTGTGGGGTACTCATCATTGTGACACATGTTTGAGAGTTCTGCAAGGAAGTCTGCCTTGAATTCTATTTGGACTAGTCCATAGATTGTCATCAGATTCCAAATGATAAGACTTATTCCGAAGATGGAATTTGACAAAGAATTCCGCATCAAAGATATTCAGGACCTCGAACAAGTCAAAATTGGCCCCTAGTAAAATACCATTGGATCTGCCCTATGGGGGTAGACAATGCCACATGAATTCCATGCTTCTAGAAAGGCGGTTAAGGAATACCATATCAACATCATGTTTCCCCATTTCCGAAAGGACAAGGAAGCTCAATTTATATTCATGAACATAATCTGTGATAAGATGAATCTTAATCAAGCCCCTAAGACCTATGCTATTCCAAAAGATGCCTCTCATGTTAAAACATTTGTTTTGTTTTATTTTTTTGACTTTGAGTTGATTTACCAACAGGACCTTTTTTTTCTTGGTGTTCGACTTGGATATCTAAGGGGTTGCCTTAGATTGCAGATTCTGCTTCCAAGCACCACCCGTCTATGTTGACCTCAGTAACATCATTCACCAAGTGGGTTAGAAGGTTACCACATGGTTCATAATCTGATTGATCACTACTGTAATCTGTCGCCTCTTTTTCTAAGTCAGTTGTTCTGCATTTTCTCGAAGTTCTAGGAGTCACTTTTAGTCTATCGAATTCCATGTTCCTGAGGGATTTTATGGAGACTTCTATTTCCCTAGCATCTCTACCCATGGAAATACCCAGGTTTCTGCCTTGAATTCTGTTTGGGCTGGTCCATGGGAATATCACACATTGCTTTGTAGTTGGCGCAAAGGAGCAGCTTAATCACGATGCTGAAGATTACTGAAAGGAGAAAGTAGGCTTAGAAGCTCACTTATGGGATCCCTTGCGGAGGAACAAAACTATGACTTTCACAATTTATATTAGGTAGGAGTAATTTATTGTGAAAACTTTTTTGACAAAGGCTTAGTAGAACTATTCATTCATTGCCCTGGCATTGTTACTCATTCTTTCTTGTTTCGTAATGCTAACATATGTTACTTATCACAGCGTTTAAATGGATCATGGAACATCTCTACGTGGTCTTTCGTAAGCTTACAAAGAATCTGTCAGATAAACATCAGCTACAGTCAACAGGCCTTGAACTAACATAATTATGATTATCAAGACAAACAAAGAGATTGTACAATATATTGTAATTCACATTGCGAGTGGTTAGGACCTTTCCCTCTGTGTCTTTCCCAATAAACAAAGCACAAGCACATACCCAATAAAAAGCACAAGGACAAAGGATAAAGGGTAGAACTCTCTTCTTTACTCTTCTCTTTTCTCCTTCCGTTATTCTTGTTATACAATGGGGGAACTCCTTACATATATAAAAGGGGTGAATGAAGCCCCCCCCCCCCCCCGCTTAAAGGACAAGTTTGATAAAGAGCCAACACCGAATAGGACACAGAGGACGGGAGCCTAGGTGGGCCTCACCCCTACACACCATACAACCGGCGGCCTTCTTGGATGAGCCGATCTCCCCTCCTGTGGGGCCAGTTTCACAACACTGCTTCATCCAAAAGCCCAGTAGAAAAAAAAGAGAAACATATACACCATTCTTATAGTGCACACATTGCCTCATTTAAAACCTCATTTGAGAAAACTTTTGGTAAAAACTCATAAAGGGAGAAAGAGTACAATGCTTCTTTCAATCTGTAGGAGCAAAAATGGCGACTAGAGGGGGAGGGGTGAATATGTGCCTTACAAATTTCTTTGATGGTCTTATCTTATTCTGGTCACCCAACAACCTTAAAACAAAGCGAAAGAAAAAACTGAAGAGACACTAGTTGCTAAAAAAAACTCAAAGTATGGCTCTCATGGGTGTAAATAAACTCTAGTTTTCATTGGCACATATCCCACAAGTCATTGCCACAGAAAGATAGCAACTTGAAGAACAAAACCTTTGCTCCAAATAAAAGATCACCAGAAGAAGAGTTTTTTCGAGTTGATGATTTAGAGGAAAGGGAGTTCAAGACCCACTTTATACGTCTATATGTGAATTTATGCCTCTGCCAACAAGGAGAACAACTTCCTAAGGTGGGAAAATCTCAGCTCATCAACCAAAACAAAAAATACAAACAAAAATAAAAAATAACTTACAACAAAGCAAGGGAGACAATAGAAGAAAACTAGAAGGAGATCACAAGCATCAGAGGAATTATGCATTTAATTTCTTGCAAAGGTCAACCCTTTTTATGGCAGATTACAAGGTATTTTCTTCACAAAAAACTCTTACATATTACAAAGGCTAAGCTCTCCTCTCTCCTTTCCTCTAAAACCCTAGCATACAAACTCAAGTGTCTGGCTCAAGCCTCTCGCACAGGCCTGCACCTCTATTTATAGGCCTAGAGAGGTTGCTTAGCCCTTAAGCTTCCTTATTCCCAAAATACCCCTCTGGCCTCCTACCTACCACCGGGTATTTTAATCCATTTTTCCCTCCGTCCATCAAACATCCATAGCTTCTTCATAACTTAGCTTCGCCTTGACACAAGCTTTGCGATGATGCTACATGCAACCCTTCCTTCCACGGTTTTAAGGTCAAATCACGAAACAGCCTTGCACACTTCTCAAAGCGTGACTCCCTGCCACTTGCTTACACCTTAATCAAGCATCCTGATGTCAACACGTGTATTTCATATTGTGATGTTGACCGTCAACAAGTCTCTCCCACTCCCGATCTCTCGAGCTGCACCAGCATCCCCTTCACTTGACTTTGTCAATACGTCATCTTCATCCATCTTCACACACTTTGCTTGACCTCCACATGTACAGCTAGGATTACCCTTGATTCCACCCAGCCTCCTCAACCGTCTGGCACCAAGCACTCCGCTTAGTCCCGATCATCCCACCATCGGTCGCCAAGTTGCATCCATCACTTGCATAATACGAGACAAGCACACACACATATCTCCAAGTCAATTATAGATTAGTACAAACTCAAAATCCTTAGTCAAAGCACATCTTAGAAAAATCGTGAATGCCAGATGATCCGTGTTCACATCTTCTGAGCACCGGACCATCCGGCATGTACTTCTTCTCTGGATTAGCCATCTTGCAACCTCTCTACAAGAAATGCTCCGGCGAAGCATTTGGCATTCATCCCTTTGAACGTCGAACCATCCGGCGGGTACAAGTCCATTAGAGCTAGTTTGCAACCTCTCTGCAAGAAAAACTCCATCATTCACTTCACTCCCTCGTCGGACCATCTGGTGTGTACATTTCTTGCAATCTCTTTGCAAGAAGTAGTTCGACATTCTCTTCATTTCATAACCAGATCATCCGACATGTACTTTAACTTTTGCTTCTTAGCTAAATGCTCTGGCGTGAAGTTTTCCTAAGCGCTGGATCATCCAGCGTGTACAATGTAACACCCTAAATTTTTAATTTTTGCAATAGTTTAAAATTTGCTAGAATTAAATAGGTGTTGTAGAATTTTTGTTCAATTTAGAGAGAAATTTATTTCTAAATTTAAATTTTCCATAGGTTATATTTTAGTTTGATGCATTGATGCTGCAATAGTTGCATAGGGTTTTATGCATAATAAATGTTTGCAAAAATTTGCTAGAAAGCGCTCGTTTAAACTCCTTTTTAATTTGGTTCAAAATCTTAAAAGAAAAGCTTTTCAAAATAGTAAAAGTGCTCCCGGGCCAATTTTCCCCTTCCCCAGCTCAATTTCCTTCCTTCCCCTCTCTCTTTTTCCCCTTTTCCCACGTGGGCCGCCTCCCTCTGCCGTTGGGCCTCGGGCCTGCATTGCCCTGCGCCTGCCTGAGCCGGCCTTGCCTTGCGCCCGAGCCGCCCCCTCCCTCCTCGGTCACTCTGCGTGTGGGCCCGCACCGAGCCGCTCGAGGCTGGCTGCCTTCTTCCTCCTGCCGCCCGAGCTCACACCGCCCGTTCAAATCTCGTGCCTTCACGCGCCCTCTCCTCTCCTCAAAATGGCCGGGATCAACGCCTTAACTCCCCATCAAGCCTTCCCACCTGTTTCCCCCTCTTTATCCCCTCTCTATAGCTCAAGCAACATGGAAAAATCGACGCCATTATGGCCATGGTTGCCACCCTTTCAACGCTGAGCCCCGGCCGTTCCGCTCATGTTCATGCCTATATAAGCCGCTCATTGTCTCCGTGGCAAGGTTTCGCACCAAATCCAATCGCTCCCACCCCTTTCCCTCTCGGAGTTGTCCTTGGCGCCATCTTCTTTTCGAATGCCGGTGAGCTCCATCGCCGTACCGTTTCTCCATGTCCGAGCCGCCATTGACCCCGATTCTCCCCTCTTTGGTGTTGCAGGGTCGCCGGAAGCTCATCCCGCCACTCCTCTTCCTATCTTTACCGCCGGAGCGCACTCCTCACTGTGTCTGAGCTCCTTCGACCGCCCCTCTCCATCGCCAGCCTTCCACAGCCCCTCTCCACCTTCGAGAAGCTCGCAGTGAGATTCCGCGTGTCCCCCTCTCTCTTTTGTGCCTCTCCCCGTCATGGTTCGTCGTCGGATGCGTGTTTTCGTGTATCTCCATTGAGGCTCCAGCTACCCACCACCGTCGGCAGACTGTCGAGCATGTCCAGCGCCTCTTGGTCCGCCCCCTTCGCCTTTGCGCCATCTAATCTTCATGCAACGGCCGAGATTACATACCCCTTCAATCTTTTTAATTGGTCCACCGTAGATCCATGGACTAGCCTCCAGGCTGTGGTCCATGAGCCCATGAACCTTTTCCACGCATTTTTCAATTGGAAAATAATCCTGTTTTGATTGATGACATCATAAATAATATTTTTAGTATAAAAACAAATCGTGTTTATTCTCGGAAATCAAGTAGAATTTACAGGTAAGCCCCTGGAACTTCAAAAGCTTATAATTTTTTGCTTGTACCTCCGATTTGGGTGATTTTCACGCTCAAATGTTTGTAGTGATATGTAGTATCTTTATAGGGTTTTACCGAGTTTTGGTACCGTTTGGTGTACTGTTCTTAGTAGTTTCCCTTTTGTGCTTTTCCGGTGTGTCGTTTAGGAGGTGATCAATTCGGGAATCTGCAAGATTGAGCTTTTGAAGACTTTGAGCAACCTTCAGCTGAAGGCAAGTGTCCTTGAACATCTTGCTCCTATTTTAGGATACATGTGTAGCTATTTATTCCTTCATTGCATGCTTGTCTAAATTGGAATCCCATATTAGAGTTTACTAGCTTTTGTATGACTGTTCCTTGTCGCCGTTGATGAGTCATGCCCTTGTCGCCGTTGATGAGTCATGGTTAATGAAGGGTAGATATGCTAGTGCTATCATAGTTGGGTAAATGTTAATCTTGACTAATGTTTATGCAACAAGAATCGAGTATGGTAATCTTGTAGCAACATGATATAGGGAGCCTAAATGGAAGGTTGGTTTAAGGTGGTGCTGCACAACAGGTTTGTGGTTATTCCTGTGTGGGATCCTAAGGACCGGTCTTGAACATGTAACCAAGCTAAACCGCAACTATCCACAGGGCCTATATGGGTATGGCCTGGCCAATTTATTAGCCACCCTCCGGTTCTGTAAGCACCATTGGACAGTTGAGTGGCACAAGAGGGGGCTTATGCAATGATGTAATCGTTTGTTAGTGGTGGAACCTTAGTGGGTGCTTGTGGGACGGCGGGAGCTTTGTAAAGGCCTTGTAGTGATCTCCTGGCACACACCTCATAAGTGTGCTTGATCAGCACGGCAACATGGAGGTTGTCATCTGGTAATGCGGATGATGGAATCACAACCCGTGGGGAAAGATGGGCAAACTCTGCAGAGTATAAACTGGATCAATCAGCTATGCTCACGATCAAGAGCGGTATGGAATTCTTCTTGATTAGTTGGGATCAAGATTCTGGAATGGATGGTCGGGTAGCCAGGTAATGGGATTACCTGATGAGTTTTGGTAGCCGGATATGGAATATCTGGTGAGTTTGGTAGTCAGATGGAATCCGAAGAGTTGTTCTTCTTATTTAAGTTGTGTCTTCATATTTAGTAAATAGGATTCCTGTGGTAAGGTCATAGGTTAAAGTTGCGTAGTGTAATAAACTAGTGTCTAACCTTTTTTTTAATTAAGCCCCGTATCATGCTTTCTTACACTTGCAGAGTACATTTTGTACTTACACCCGTTGCCCCCTTTCTTGCATCCCTCTGCTGTTCAGAAGCCGTTAATGAGGATGCACTCTTCGATGGAGACTACTTCGACCTGGAGCTCCTTTTCTAGGCTGGTGTGCCCTCGGTTGACGCTTGTGGAAGTTGGAAGACCCGCTGGTGCTGAAGCTCTCTCTTGTTTCGCTGTGTTTTCTTTTTGACCCTCATGTCCTTTTGTAATAAGTTATTATCGTTATTATAATATTAACAGTGTGAAGATACACTGATGATGTAACGTATGTATGCAACTTGATCCTGGCATACATGTGTTGTTGATTTTATTCCTTTAAAATCGGGTGTTACAGAAGTGGTATCAGAGCCGTGTTGACCGTAGGTCGCAAGCCTAGATAGAATGGTTGTGATGTAAGGACTTATTTTAAAACCTATTTTGAAATGCTTTCGCTATGGTTTTCTAGTCTCTCTGATTTTCCCCACTCTGCTTTCATATTCCAATCTATTGAATAAAATAAATTTTCAACACTCTCCCTTTCAAAATTTTAGATGTTGAGCCCATCCCGGCTACTCCGATGGAGAAGGATGCACCTGAAGATCTCACTAGATTCGTCTACCTCTTATGAAGTTTCCGATGATGAAGTGAAGACTCTTCGCTACAAGGAGGAATCATGTACCACAACACTAAAGGCATGAAGCTCTATCTCCGCGTTCCTCCCGGTTCTAGTTTTTTTAGTCATAGGAGGACTTTCCCTTTTTCCTCGGAAATGTTAGAGCGATGTTGGTAGTGTGCCTTTGTGTGTTGTATCTTGAGTGATTTGGATTTTTTGTTTGAGTTTTGAATTGCGTTGTGGATGTTTTAGCATCTGGTAATAGCGACATTCCTTATATATCTCTATAGTTAAGAGTATAGCTGGGTTTTCTCCTTCTAGCCCTTTCTCTTGTTGCTCCAACCTTTCGCTTCAATCTTGACCTGATGGTAAATACAAAGAAAGACCAGTATGGTGAGGACATCAACCCTAGCAACAACGGCAACATCTAGTATACATCGCCACAGTTCAACTAGGAGCAACTTCTAGAAACACAGACTCAGATCCTCTAAAGCATGGCTCAGAATATGGAAAGGTTGCTATAGATCACTAAAGTTCTGAGTGCAGAAGACGAACATAGTCAGCATGACAACAGGAAGAAGAGGAAGATAACATTCCAAGGATAGGGAAGCAATACATGTCCATGTGTGTCAACTCAAGCTCCTTGGCAAGGGCCTATGTTCCATCCTAACAATCAGTGCATGCCTCAACCCCAAGAACCTGTTCAATACTCTGATTATCAGACACACTGTTCTACTCCGCTTGCCACTCCTCAAGCAAAGAATAGCTCATCTACTCTTGCCTCAAGCAAAGGATGTTTCCATTGTGGAGATGAAGGACACTATGTGAATAGGTGTCCTAAGAAGTTTCCAAATCAGGCCAACACCAACACTCTGAAGCATACTCAATCTCAAACCCAAGCACGTAATGGAAGCCAGATGCTCACTCAGAACAACTGTGGACAACAGGACATCAGGACGCAAAGTGATCCTCAGGATCTCAACATCAGTGATTGGATGATCACCTACAAAAAATTTCAACCGAACAAGGCCAAACATTTCAAGAAGTGCAAAAATCAAGTTGGATCAGTGCAACAAGGCAATTCTATCAGTCAAGTTCCAAAGAAACCGAAGAAGAGGAAAATAGCCTTGGAAGACTGACAAGAAAACAACAGTTCTTAGCTGTGTCCCACGCCAGAACAAGCACTTGGTTTTGTCAACCAGGAAGTTCCACAGGTCAAAAGCAAATCCCACAGTACCCCTACAAGCAAGGAATGTTTTTGTTGTGGAGAAGAAAGATATTATGCCAACTGATGTCCCCTGAGAATTCTTGTTCCTGACGCGAAGAAAGTGTGTTTACACTGTGGAGATGAAGGACACTTTGTCAATGTGTGCTCTAATAGGTACCATGCTCCTCCCAATGAGAAAGCTTGATTTCACTGTGGAGAACCCCTACATCGACTCTACAAATGTCCAACAATGTATCCTACTATGGATCAACCTGACCTCAATACTCAGAGGAAATTCTCAACCTAGCCACAGGAAGTCTCAAACTCCGACTTAAAAAAGACCAGTTCAACCAAACCGTGATGAGTATCAGCTCAACAACATCAAGACTAAAGAAGATTAGCATGCATAAGAAAATCCCTTGTGATGTATTCATTGATCAACTCTGTAATAAAGTTTCCAGAATGGATTATGTTTTCCTTCAAGAATCAAGTTCTATTGTAAGTTTCACCTTATCAATGTCAATGATAAAGTTTTCGGAAAGAAACATGAGCAAGATGTGTATGCTTTAGTTCAAACCTTTTTAAGGGGGATAGACTTTCTAGCCAATCTATTGTCTTTGGAATCTAAAGAGCTAGATGTTGTTCTTGGAAGCGGCTAATCAGCAAGAGTAATGGAGTAATACGATGTGCCAAGAAAGGATAATACTCAGAGGCTACACTTCGATCTCAAAAGTGACTATCCAGAATAAGTACCCTCTTCCTAGGATCGATGACTTGTTTGATCAGTTTAGAGGTGCATGTGTGTTCTCCAAGATCGTTCTTCACTCAGGATATCATTAGTTGAGGATTCAAGCATCAGATATCCCTAAGACAACTTTCATCACCCATTATGAACTATATGAGTGTACGGCCATGTCTTTCGGATTGACCAAATGCCCCTGCTTAATTCATGTATTTGAGTGTACGACCATGTCTTTTGGATTGACCAAACGGCCCTGCTTAATTCATGTATTTGATGAACAAGTATTCTTAGAGTACCTGGATAAGTTTGTAGTACTCTTTATCGATGATATCCTAGTTTTCTCTAAGAATAAGGAAGAGCACGAGGAACACCTAAGGATGGTATTGCAGAAACTCAGGGAGAACCAACTGTATGTTAAATTGAGTAAATGTGAGTTCTGGTTGAAGGAAGTTCTTTTCCTAGGCCATATTATTTCAGCAGAAGGTGTATCTATGGACCCATCCAAAATGAAGGATGCTCTGAACTGGAAACCACTGCAGAATGTTTCGGAGATCCATAGTTTCTTGGGTCTAGTAGGATATTATCGTCGGTTCATAGAAGGTTTCTCCAAGATAG
Organism: Phragmites australis; assembly: GCF_958298935.1. NCBI lineage: Eukaryota > Viridiplantae > Streptophyta > Magnoliopsida > Poales > Poaceae > Phragmites > Phragmites australis. Next base: position 13,572,893 of record NC_084941.1, on the reverse strand, counting down.
CGAAGCCAATGATAGAACTGCTAGAAGACAGAGTAGAGTTAAAGTGGACAGCCGCTCGAGAAGCTAGTTTCAATGAGTTGAAGAAAAGATTAACCTCAGCTCCGGTACTAAGAAGATGTTCTCAGCGTATTGTGATGCATCTTATCAAGGTTTGGGTTGTGTGCTCATGCAAGAAGGTCATGCTGTGATATATGCATCCAGGAAGTTAAGGAAACATGATGAGAACTACCTGACACATGACTTAGAATTAGCCATAGTAGTGCATGCATTCAAGATCTAGAGACACTATCTGACAGGTCAAAGGTGTGAGATCTGCTCAGACCATAAGAGCTTGAAATATATTTTTCACTCAATCAGATCTTAATCTCAGACAACGCAGATGGTTAGAACTTATCAAGGATTACAACTTGGGAATCAACTATCTCACCCAGGAAAGGCAAACGTAGTAGCAAATGCTTTAAGTAGGAAATCTTAGGTCAATGCTATAACTCTCCAAGAAATGAGTCTTGATCTATGCAAGGAATTTGAGAAGTTGAATTTGGAATGATGTGTAACACTGAGATAGTTGCTATGGAAATAGACTCAACACTTGAGTAATATATAAGGAACGGTTAGCTAGAGGATGAAAAGATCTTAGAAATCAAGCAGCTTATCAAAAATGGCAAAGCCCTAGATTTCACCGAAGATGAGTAAGGCACAGTGTGGTGCAAACACATAATATGTGTTCTAGACGTGAAGGTTATTCAGGATACAATTTTAAGAGAAGCTCATGACTTAGCATATTCTATTCACCCAGTGAGTACCAAGATGTACCAAGAAAGATTAGTATTGGTGGTACAGAATGAAACGTGTAGTAGCAGAATACATGACTTTGTGTGACACCTGTTAGCAAGTCAAAGCAGAGCATTAGAGACCAGTAGGACTGTTACAACCTTTGGAGGTACCCGAGTGGAAGTGGGAAGAGATTAGTATGGATTTCATAGTGGGCCTACCTCAGACACAGTTAGGACATGATTCCATATGGGTCATAGTCGATCGGTTGACAAAATAAGCTCACTTCATTCCAGTTAAGGAAACCTATCAAGATTCAAAACTAGCTGAGTTGTATATATCCAGAATTGTGTGCCTGCATGGAATACCCAAGATAATTGTATCTGATCATGGTAGTTAGTTTACTTCACGATTCTGGTAACGCTTACATGAGTCTATGGATACAAGGTTGAATTTTAGCTCAGCATATCATCCTCAAACTGACGAACAGACAGAAAGAGTAAATCAAATCCTTTAAGACATGTTAAGAGCATGTGATTGGAAGAATGGTAATAATAGGGAGAAGAATTTACCTTATGCAGAGTTCTCGTAGTATAATAGTTATCAAGCTAGTCTCAACATATCACCTATAAGAGGTCTACGCAAAGTCGAAGTCAAGGGCAAGCTTTTACCTCGATTTATTGGTCCGTACAAGATATTGGAAAGACGAGGAGAAGTAGATTACCAGCTTGAGTTATAACCCCAACCCTCAGAAGTGCATGATTTTTTCCATGTGTCACAGTTGAAAAGTGTCTAAGAGTTCCCGAGCAACAGTTACCAATAGCAGAACTGGATGTGCGAGAAGATCTTTCCTATTCAGAATATCCGGTCGAGATTCTTGAGATGTCAGAACGGGTTACCTGGATTAGGTGAAGCCGTATGTGCAAAGTACAGTGGAAGCATCATTCAGAAGAGGAAGCAACCTGGGAAAGAGAAGATGATCTCAAGGCAGAATTTCCCCATCAAGCCTTACCACTTGTTTCCCCCTCTTTATCCCCTCTCTATTGCTCAATCAACGCGGAAAAACTGACGCCATTATGGCCACGGTCGTTGTCCTTTCTACTCCGTGCCCCGGCTCCGCTCGTGTTCATGCCTATATAAGCCACTCGTTGTCTCTTTGGCAAGGTTCCACACCAAATCCAATTGCTTCTACCCCCTTTCCCTCTCAGATTCATCCTCAGTGCCATCTGCTTCACGAACGCCAAAGAGCTCCGCCGTCGCGCCGTTTCTCCGTGTCCGAGCCACCATTGACCCCAATTCTCCCCTCATTGGTGTCACAGGGCCATCGAAAGCTCGTGCTACTCCTCGGCTTCTCTCTGTCGTCGGGGCGTCGTCCTCGCCATGTCTGAGCTCCTCCAACCGCCCCACTCCATCGCTGGCCTTCCACAACCCCTCTCCGTCATTGAAAAGCCTGCAGTGAGATTCCCCATGTCCCCCTCTCCCTGTCAGGATCCGGGGCCGGATGCGTGTTTTCGTGCATCTCCGATGAGGCTCCAGGCACCCGCCACAGTCGGCCAGCTGCTAACCATGTCTAGGGCTACCTGGTCCGCCCCCTTCGCCTCTGTGCCGTTCGATCTTCCTGCAACGGCCGAGATTACATACCCCTTCAATTTGTGTAATCGGTCCACCATAAACCCATGGACCGGCCTCCAGGCTGTGGTCTATGAGCCCATGAACCTTTTCCACGCATTTTTCAATTGGAAAATAATTTTATTTTGATTTATGACATCATAAATAAGATTTTCAGTATAAAAACAAATCGGTTTATTCTCGGAAATCAAGTAGAATTAGCAAGTAAGCCCATGGAACTTGAAAAGCTTATAACATTTTGCTTGTAGCTCCGATTTGGATGATTTTCACGCTCAAATGTTCGTAGTGACATGTAGAATCTTGTAATAGGATTTTTACCTAGTTTTGGTATGGTTTGGTGTAGTGTTCTTAGTAGTTTACCTTGTGTGCTTTTTCGGTGTGTCGTTTAGGAGGTGATCAGTTCGGGAATCTGCAAGATCGAGCTTTTGAAGACTTTGAGCAACCTTCAGCTGAAGGCAAGTGTCCTTCAACATCTTGTTCATGTGTAGCTATTTATTCCTTCATTGCATGCTTGTTTAAACTGGAATCTCATGTTAGGGTTTACTAGCTTTTGTATGATTATTTCTTGTCGCCGTTGATGCGTCATGGTTAATGAAGGGTAGGTATGCTAGTGCTGTCATAATTGGGTAAATGTTAATCTTGACTAATGTTTATGCAATAAGAGTTGGGTATGGTAATCTTGTAACAACATGGTATAGGGATCCTAAATGGAAGGTTGGTTTAAGGTGGTGTTGCATAGCAGGTTTGTGGTTGTTCCTATGTGGGATCCTAAGGATCGGTTCTTGAACATGTCACCAAGCTAAACCGCAACCATCCACGGGGCCTATATGGGTTTGGTCTGGCCAATTAATTAGCCACCCTCAGGTTCTGTAAGCACCATTGGACGGTTGAGTGGCACAAGAGGGGGCTTCTGCAGCAATGTAATCGTCTGTTAGCGGTGAAACCTTAGTGGGTGCTTGCGGGTCGGTGGGAGCATTATAAAGGCCTTGTAGTGATCTCCTAGCGCACACCTCAAAAGTGTGTAAGTGCTTGATCAATACGGCAACATGGAGGCTGTCATCTGGTAATGCAGATGATGGAGTCACAACCCGTGGGGAAGGATTGGCAAACTCTGCAGAGTATAAACCTGATCAATCAGCCGCGCTCATGGTCAAGAGTGGCTTGGACTTCTTCTTGGTTAGATGGGATCAAGGTTATGGAATGGATGGTCGGGTAGCCAGGTAATGGGATTACCTGGTGAGTTTTGGTAGCTGGATATGGAATATCTGGTGAGTTTGGTAGTCGGATGGAATCCAAAGAGTTGGTTTTCTTATTTAAGTTGTGTCTTCACATTTAGTAAATAGGATTCCTGTGGTAAGGTCATAGGTTAAAGTTGCGTAGTGCAATAAACTAGTGTCTAACCTTTTCTTGACTTAAGCCCCATATCATGCTTTCCTACACTTGTAGAGTACATTTTGTCCTCACACCCGTTGCCCCCTTTCTTGCATCCCTTTACTATTCAGAAGCAGTTAATGAAGATGCACTCTTTGATGGAGACCACTTCGACCTGGAGCTCCTTTTCTAGGCTGGTGTGCCCCCAGTTGACACCTGTGGAAGATGGAAGACCCGCTGGCACTGAAGCTCTCTTTTGTTTTGCTGTGTTTTCTTTTAGACCCTCAGGTCCTTTTGTAATAAGTTATTATCGTTATTGTAATATTAACACTGTGAAGATACACTGATGATCTAATGCATGTTTAAAACTTGATCCTGGCATACATGTATTGTACTTGGGTTTGTTCCTTTAAAACTGGGTGTTACATACAAATTGACCAACATCGCACCATCCAGCGTATGCAATTTTTTGGACCTAGAGAAAAAAAAATGCTAACTCCATTTTCTCCAATATTTTGGTTAGTCATGATCATAATTGCAGTACATAACCATGCTGATGCAATTCACAAATTAACAAACCAAAATAATGTCATTGTTAATCACTCATCACATATAAATCAATGCACATTTTAAGTTGGTTTCTCTATCTCCCCCTTGATGGGTGCATGGACAACCCTCAAAGTACAAAGATTTTGGTTTGAAAACTTTCAACAAGAGAAGCTCATCCAAGTAACCGAAAACTGAAGAAAAAACAAAAGATGCTGCTTGGCATAACAAGGATCACAAAATCTTGAAGAGAGTTAGTGACAAGCCAAATGCAAAAGCTTCCCCTTAATGAATGCACAGAATTCATGATTCTTCTTCCTTGTGATTTAGTGCATAAGTTCTCCCCCTTTTGCAATACAAACATCAAGGACAAAAAACGCCATGAAATGCATGAATATACAAACCTAACGAGCTTTCACAAGTATACCCCAAAGCATTTGCACAAGCTAGAAACACCAAAGGGCTATGGAGAGTAGAATGTGGAGCTCACAATTGCATGAAGGCTCAAAAAGAGATAGTGACTCAAGAGCATGAAGCTGTACAAGCTAATCCTGAATTTTTTTTGGTATTTAAAGTTCAAGTAGCCAAATCATGTTAAAAGTGACCACCACATAAGCATCTACTTGTGTGAGGCAATACAAGTATTAAAAACTAGCAAACTTCAATCTCAAGCTACACAAGCAAGTATTCATGCTAGTAGGCTTTGTAAACGCTCACATATAACATCAGGACATATGAAACCAAGACTTAGTTAGATCAAGTGATTGAAACAAAATTGATCATTTGTGGACATTTCTTTGTAATTCAATTTATGCTCAAGTTGACTTTAGCAACTATAGGTTTACTTCTTTGGCAAACCACATAAAGCATCAGGACAACCGTATTGGATTATATTTTAGCACAAGAAAGTTAGATGTCACACCCCAAAATTTCTATTTTGGGTTATGAGAATTTTAAATCAATAAAATAACATTTTCCCTGAATTTTGAAAGCTTTTTCAAAAAATTTAGAGTTTAAAAAGAATTGGTTTTATGTGATGAAAATATATTTATCAAATATTAGAACATGTTAAGGAATTTCAAAGTTGGGTAAATCCTTGATCCATTTTCCCAATATTATCCAAAATCCCTATGTCAATTTCTTCCATTTTATATCTTGTCACCCTTTTTCCCAAAGTTCCGAAGTTCCCTATCATTATTTCTTCCTATTTCCTTCCCTTACCAAAACCCTCGATCCATAGATTTTTCTCTATTTCCTGGAATCTCTAATCTTTCTAAAATTCTGTTGACGAATTCCTAGGCCTAGCTGTTGCTTTCCTTTTCCTATCGGTAATTTCTTAGAATACTCCCTGCAAGATTTTAATGTATACAAATAAGTCCTTCCACCAAATTTTTTCCTCTCTCTATGGTAATTTGTAGGTAAATCCTCCAACTCTCATACAATTTCGGTCTCTATTCTTTTTCTGCTGTAGGATGTGTTGCATGCTAGCCCCTAAAGTATGCCTATAATTCCAATTCCAGTCCATTCTTTCTATTCAAATAGAATTCATGAGTTCAAATCTTATTCAATAAAATTCAAATACAATTTCATCTTGTCATCCTTTTTCAGCAAATTTTGACCAAATTCGCCAAGCTCATACATTCATGCCACCACTGTCGTTATGTTCGAAAATCTGTATATCGAATCAACATTTGTGTCTATGCAATTTCTAAGTACTATTTTAATATTTGAATTCATGTTTGATAGCTTTGACATTGGGTTAGACATTGGGTTTACTTGTCACACTGCTCGATCTTTCTCTTCTATCGTTTCTTGTGATTCTCAAACTTAGATTGATCCACCCCTTTTCATACAGATTCCAATCGATCCAATTCCTCGTTCATAATTCATAAAAATCCCATTACAATTGTACCACTCTTTTCCAATGGTTAGCTAGGGCTTAATAAGATCTCACATACCATCTTGCTCGGACGTCCTTTTTGTATCCTATCCGGCAAGACCCTAAAATTCCGATACGCCACCACCATATCATCGTCGCATGCACCAAGCCCTTCCTTCTCTTCTCTGCCAATGTCATGCCATCACCATGTCCGATTTGAGCGATTCTTGTGCCCAAATTATTCTAAAATCATATCCTATCCAACCCTAGTGTTTTTATGATGTGTTGTCTCTTTTTGGTGTATTGTTTCTTAGTTGTTTTGTGCTTTCTCTTTTGTCCGTAGATCTTGTGAGCAGAATATGGCATTTCTAGAGATTCGATGAGCTACAAGGTTGAGACTTCGAGATATGCCAGAACCGAGTTTATGAAGATTACTGAGCAGCATCCAGGCAAGTGTCCTTGAATATTTTGCCCCTGTTTTAGGATTCATGTGTAGTTTTTATCCTTCAATTGCATGCTTGTCTAAATGGAATCCTATGTTAGAGTTTACTAGTTTTGTATGATAATTCCTTATCGCCGTTGATGGATCATGGGTTAATATGGGTAGTATATGCTAATGCAGTCATAGTTAGGGAAATGTTAATCTTGACTAATGTCTATGCAACAAGAATCGGGTATGGTAATTTTTTGTAGTAACATGGTATAGGGATCCTAACAGGATGGTTGTTTTGAGGTGGTGCTATACAGCGAGTTTGTGATTGTTCCTGTGTGGGGCCCTAAGGACCGGTTCTTGAACATGTAACCAAGTGAATCTGCACAACCATGAGGTCTAAATGGGTACGGCTTGGCTGACTAATTAGTCACCCTCCGATTCTGTGGGCACCATTGGACGGAGTAGTGGCACAAGAGGGGGCTTCTACAGTGACTTAGTCATCTGTTAGAGGTGAAACCTCAGTAGGTGCCTACAAGTTGGTGGGAGCTTTGTAAAAGCCTTGTAATGAGAGCCCGACTCCACACCCTAGAAGTGTGAAGCAACACGGGAATCATGACTCGTGGGGAAAGCTGTGCAAACTCTGCAGAGTATCAATCTAGTTCATCAGCCATGCTCACGGACAAGAGCGAGCTTGGACTTCTTCAGGATTAGATGGAATCAGGGTTCTAGTATGGTTGGTCGAGTAACAAGGTAATGGGATTACCTGGTGAGTTTTGGTAGCCGGATATGGGATATCTGGTGAGTTTGGTAGTCGGATGAAATCCGATGAGCTATTTCTCTTGTTTAGGTTAAGTCTTCACAATTAGTAAATAGGATGCTTGTTTGTTGGAGTCATAGGATAAGGTTGCTTAGTGCAGTTTGCCAGTGTCTAACCATTTCTTGACTTAAGCCCCATATCATACTTTCCTATACTTGCGGAGTACGTGGTGTACTCACACTTGCTATTTCTAATTATAAATGCTGCGCAGTTAGAGAAGACCTCATCAAGATCAAGAAAGCTGAAGAGTACAATGAAGACCGAGCGTCCAAGGTCACATTGCCCCCAGTTGATTGCCTGTGGCGTGCCCTGAAGCTTTCGTTGGAGTTTCCTCTTGTTCTTCCGCTGTTGCTTAAAAAAAACTTTGGTAATCTTTTCAATAAAGTTGTTTTGTTCGATATAGAATTGTATATCACTATTTATGTCACCGCATGTATGATGAAAATGATCCTGGCATACATATGGAATGCACCTGGTTGTTCATGTATGATGAAATGATCCTGGCATACATGTGGAATGCACCTGGTTGTTCTTTTGAAAAACCAGGCGTGACATTAGATCAAGTCAAATTGCACAAATTATTAAGTTTTCACTTAGATTACATCAAGTTGTGTCTTTACAGTACAAAGAACACATGTTCCCCTAAGGTTCTATAATGAGCTAAACATTTGACAAAGACAGAAAATATGGTGCAATGTTCCCCAATCCACTGTTCTTAACCAAGAAGCCTAGAGTAAGATATTCACTGAACTAGCCTTAACACAAGCATTGACTAAGATAAAGAAATTACAAATACGGTGATCAAGGATGTAGCATTTCATAGTCTAAATGATGTATAAAATTGTCAATTTTCATCTTTAGGAAAACTCGTTTGCTTGAAATGATTCATGTCAAGGCATCAAGAGGAGCCTAAGTTAAAAGATTGCTCTACACAAGTACTCAACTTAGTCCAAATTTAAGTCTATTAATTGAAAATGCTAAAGACATACAAGTTAAAGCTCAACTACTATGATTATCTTACAAGATGAGATGCAATGCATATGTAACAAAAGTAAGATAGAATATATCCAGCTGTAACTCCCCTTCACACAATGCTATAGAGATGGCACACTCTAAGCTCTCCCCTCAAATAGGCACATCTTGTTGCATCTATAGGTTTGGTAAAAATGTCGGCAAGCTAGTGTTGGGTATCTATGAATCTCAAGTTAATATCTCTTTCTCATTGTGGTCTCACAAGAAGCGGAATCTTACATGTATATGTTTGGTTCTGGAGTGTTGGACTGGGTTATTGGCTAAGCTAACGACATTGGTGTTGTCACACAAAAGTGGCACACTCTTGAAGTGTAACCTAAAATCCCTCAAGGTAGCAACCATCCACAAAATTTTAAAACAACAGCCAGCGGTAGCAACATATTCAGCTTTAGTAGTTGACTATGTAACACTAGACTGTTTGTGAGAAGACCAAAACATAAGGGAAGTACCGAAGAAATGACAAGTAGGATATACTCTTCCTGTCAATTCTTCATCTAGCAAAATTCGCATCCGAAATACCATGAAGAGAGAGAGAAGAAGATGCAAAAAACCAAAGGCCATACTCAAGGGTATATTTAAGATACCTCAATATGCGCTTTACCGTTTGACCATGATATGTCCTTGGTGACGCTTGGTAGCGGGCACACAAGAAGATGAGAAAAATGATATCATCCACATATATCTGAACAAGTAGGATATCATTGCCATGCTTGAGAGTGAACAATATTTTATCGACTGACCCCATCACATACTCATGCTCTAGCAAGAAGGACTTAAGCCTATCATACCAAGATCTAGGTGCTGTTAAGCCCATACAAAGCTTTCTAAATCTTGCATACTCTATGTAGGTATTTGGATTTCTCAAAACTAGGGGGGTGAGTTGCTTGACATAGACCTCTTCCTCTATGAACCCATTTAGGAATGCACTTTTGACATCCATTTGGTATAACTTGAAACATTTGGTATAAGTTGACAAGGAGGATCCTAATGGCTTCTAGTCTAGCTACCGATGCAAAGGTCTCTCCAAAGTCTATCCTCTCTATTTGAGTGAAACCTTGAGCCACAAGTCTAGCCTTGTTTCTCACTACAAACCCATCCCCCATATTTGTTTTTGGAAACCCATTTGGTGCCTATGGTGTGAACATTTAGGGTGGATACACAAGGACCTAAACTTGGTTTCTCTCAAAATTTTCTAGTTCTTCATGCATGGTATTGACCCAATTTAAATAAGAAAGATCGTGTCCAACAGCATGGGGTTCAAAAGAAGAAACGAATGCAGAATTAGTAAAATGAGCATGGTGAGCAGATTTGAATCTTGTTACCCTCTCACCAAGGTCGCTGATCATCTATTGAGGGGGATGTATCCACTGAATGTGTCGAGAGACCTCGCGTTATGAGACCACCTCCCCCTCAAACGTAGCTGGTGCAAACTTGAAAGTAGCTGAAGTGGAAGTAGAGACTGTGGGACCCTCTACCGGTGTAGAACAAGTAAGAGCCAGCTCAAGAGTAGGTGTAATAGAAGAAAGTAGTGGATCATCCTCAACATCACCGAGAGCTGAAATGGCTCCATCTACAAAGATGCTTTCGCCGATATCTTTGTCACCTGCATACTTGAAAGCAGAACTAGCACACAGGATTGATTCATCAAAAGTCACATCACAGGATTTCATGATGGTGTCAATGTCAAGATTATAAACCTGTAAGAATGATTATGAAGAGAATACCCCAAGAAAATCATATCAAAAGAACACGACTTGAACTTATCAAGATCGCCACACTTTAAGATGAAGCAATGATATCCAAAAACTTTCAATGAGAACCCTTCAGCTTCCTCCAAAAACTCAGCTCATAAGGAGTTACATTCAAGATCGAGCACAAGAAAATCTGATTGGTGAGCGATGCTAATAACCTTAGGCCAAAATTTTCTAGTAGTCCTATGCTCATCGAGCATCATCCTGGCCATCTCCACCAAAGTGTGTTTCTTCCTTTCAACCATGCCATTTTGCTAAGGAATACGTGGGGTAGAAAATTGATCCTCAATGCCATATTCAAGGCAGAAAGCATCAAAGAGATAGTTCTTCAACTCGGTGCCATTATCATTGCGAATAACTTTCAATGCACCAGGGAGTTCCTTAAACAATTTCAAAGCTAAGCTTCGAAAGTGTGAGAACACTTCATCATTGCTCACAAGAAAGAACACCCAAGAGTAGCGAAGAAAAGTCATTAACTATGACAAGTACATACCACTTCCCACCCTCTGAACGAACCTAGGAAGGACCAACAATGTCCATATGGAGATGTTTTCCCAGTTGTTCATTCATCACTAGATTAACTATTGGATAAGAGGCGACAACTATCTTTCCATGCCAACAAGGAGCACAAACAAGGTTCTTCTCGAACTTGAGCTTGGGCAATCCTCAAATAAAGCATAGGGCACTCAAACGAGAAGGCAAATCAAAACTCATGTGCCCTAGTCTCCTATGCCACATCTAAAGCTTAGAAGAGGTTTGAGCTAAGCATCAAGAAGAACCAAAAGACATAGAAAAATCAGCTCTAAAGACTCTCCCCCTACTTGAGAAATCCGAGAAATCAAAGTGCTCGACGAATCAAGAACTTGAGAAGCATTGCGCTTGAAGCACACTTCCAAGTCCTCATCTAGCAACTAAGAGACATAAAGCAAGTTGCATTGGGGAGAGTTACCCCAGCCCGTAGATATCACTAAAAGGTTGCCACCAGGAGCTCTGTTGGAAACCCTTGGGTTTCAACTCCATAGAAGAAAGCCTGGCTTCCGGAGGCCATGGGTCCCTTCAGAAGCTATCCCCAAGATGGGAGAAGAAGCCATCCTCTAGGGGAGGGTGGGGGTCGTCTCTAGGGACCCTCAACACCCTCGGAGACACAGCCTCCTAAAGCCCCTGACGCCCCCGGAGCCATAGCCTCCTGGAGCCCCTATCTCCCGGAGCCCTCGTGCCCTTGAAGCCATAGCATCTTGAAACCCTTGTCTCGTGGAGCCCTCCACGCCCCCAAAGCCACAGCCTCCCGGAGCCCTAGTCTCCGAGAGTCCCTATCTCCCAGAGCCATCGACACTCCCAAAGCCACGGCCTTCCAGATCCCTTGTCTCCTAGAACCTGGGTAGGCTCCCCTAGAACCTAGAGGGAGGGGTCATCTGATCTTGGAGAAAGATCAACTAAAGGGGGCCCACCAGCTATCCTTCTCTAGCAAGGATGTGATCGACACTCAATACGATGCATGTGAGAGCTGTCCTGACATCCCAAGTGCAAGTGGAGGCCGGACTGACACCTTGGATAGTGTGGCGCCGTAATAGGCGACCGGCTAGGCTCCATGTCCCTAGGGCCACTTGCACTATGGTATTGCCATGGTAGATAATATCTTTTGGTTAGGGATAAAATATATCCTACCTGGACCCATGCCGGGTGATTCGACCAGTCCTAGATCTCTACGGGATAGCGATGGTTTATATCACTATCTCTGTAAGGGTATATTTGTACATTTAGACCCTGCATGACACTATAAATACAGACCCTTGGCCATCAGACCAAGGGACCAATCCTTCTTGACCATCACATATCTGGTGTTCCTCCCTATCCACTTCTTCTCCAAGCTTGAGCACACTCCTGTGAGTGTACTCTCACCGCACTTGTTCGTGAAAGATATTCTCTTATACCAATAGCGCGCCGTCTGTGGGAAGCTGAACATAGATACCACAGGAGGTAGGACACCACCAAAAAACACCATGGCGCTAACCATAGCGGTCATTCTTCACCACCACACCCATGCAAAAATATGCGTGGCAGCTGCGACCAAGCATACCATGTGCCCTCGCCAGCTTTGCAGCTAGGCAGAACATCGACTCTCTAGACAACGCCAACCCAATAGCTTGGGTTGGCATGGAGCTCCAAGCCAACGTGGAGGTCTTCCAGCAGTGGCACGATGAGGACCTTGCTGCACCCCAGGAGGTTACGCCCGAGGCCACAGCCAGGTGGGCCACCCTCAAATGGTTATGGGCGCTTGAACCTAGGGGCACCCATGCCTGGGCCCAGCCCTAAGGCGTCTCCTGTGATGATTCCCAAAGCGCCTTTGTTGAGTCGACATCTTCAGAGAGTCTGGTCACCCAACAACCTCCTTAGCCCCCCTCTAGCGGAACGAGGCTCCAAGGAGGCCCAAGATCCTGGGGTGCGCAGACCTCGCCTACGCCTTCGACACGGTGGTCACAACATTGACCTCTTGCAAGGGGCTTCGAATCTGCCACGATCTTGAAGGAATAGCTAGAATCACTTTGGCTCTGGGGGCTTGGTCGCTCGGCAGCCGCATCGGCCTCCCTTGGTGGAAAAGGGACCCCGGGGACCACGGGCTCCAGTACGCGTAGCCCTTGCCAGCCCTCACGGTGCCAACCAAAGGCTCTGGTACCACTAGAGGGGTACCAGAGTATTTCACACGGGGTTGGACATGGCCACAACATAGATGGTTGCCGAACACTCACAATTCTCTGGGAGGAATACCTCGGGAGACACGCAAGACACTTGATGGGGGAAAAAGCGGGTAATAAGCGACCCTGGGGTCGTGAAACTAGAGTAGATCACAGGTTAGGTCTTCGGGCCTCCTGGAGCCCCCCTCGGCTAGCTATGCCACAGCCAGCTCCACTGTCGATACAATACCCAAACGATGAGGACTGAGTCACACCAACAGCCCGGCCTCAATGGAGCCCGACGAGTCTCGCACATGTGGGGTGGGGGGAGGCACCCTAAACTCCAGACGATCGGAGCCCTTGATGATCCTTCCCATGTCAGGGTTGGCGAGGGCAAAGTCGATCACGGTAAAAGGATGCTAGGCCCTGGCAGGAGGGTCCGGGGCGCTCTGGAGGTCTACAGGTCAAAATCCTCCAGGGGCCGGCCCAGGCCTCTGGAGCCTCTGGACCCTAATGGGCTCTGGAGTCTTCATAGGCCGGAAGGATCAGCCCTTGCCCCGCTATGGGCTATGAGGGCCCCCGGGCCTCTGACTCCTCTAAGGAGGCCTTATTTTGGCAAAGGTACGCCTATAACCCTTTAGTAATAGTTTGCTTAGCTGACTAATCTTTTATATAGTAAGATCAACGCACATAGAAGGTAGCAAGCCTAGTTGTTGAAAGCCCTTATAGCCGACAACTGCTAGGTGAAACCCATAGACAGTAAAACCTAAGTTATATCAAATTTAGATAGTAGTGTATTAAACTTAGTCTGAATTGTGCCCTTGCTCACAAACGCCATGTAGCACACAGCCGACAAGGCCCTCTGACAAGTTGAATGCATATGCCTCGATGCTAGAGGTACATAAACTTAACTTAAACATATATCTCTGATCAACAGTAGACAACAAGACTTAAGTTATATCTTAGTTTGGCATGTGCTAGGAACAGTCATCTGACCTAGCTATAACTTATGCTATAACTAGCTTTTCACTGACAATAGTAGACTATCAAACTTAAGCTACATCCTTGCTCAAATAGTATACAACACAGGAGATACCCACATACCCATACGCATAGCATGCCTAGGTCACCTGGAAGGCATTGAGCCTAGGTTTCCTGGAAGGCATATCATATCCTCGGTAGGCAGTGGAACACTGGAGATGCCCACGTACCCATAGGTATAGCATGCTTAGGTCACCTGGAAGGCATCGAGCCTAGGTCTCTTGGAAGGCATTTCATAGCCTCGGTAGGCAGTGGAGCCTACACAACTACAGGCACAACATGCCTAGGTCACCTAAAAGGTAGAGTATACTTAGATTTCCTGAAAGGCATAATATAGCCTCGGTAGTGTGGATGCCACACACTGGAGGGACATCCTTGATAGCGGAGATGCATCGCACCTAAGGGACATTCTCGGTGGCGGATACACCCATGCACCAATAGGCATAGCATGCCTAAGTCACCTGAAAAGCATCGAGCCTAGGTCTCCTGGAAGGCATTGCATAGCCTCGGTAGGCAGTGGAGCATACACACCTGAAGGCACAGCATGCCTAGGTCACCTAGAAGGCAGAGTATACCTAGGTCATCTAGAAGGTATTGCATAGCCTCGGTAGTGTAGATGCCTTGCACCGGAGGGACATCCTCGGTAGTAGAGATGCATTGCACCTGAGGGACATCCTCGGGTGGCAGATACGTCCATGCACAGATAGGCATAGCATGCCTAGGTCACTTGGAAGGCATCGAGCCTAGGTCTCCTGGAAGGCATTGCATAACCTCAGTAGGTAGTGGATCCTATGCACCAGCAGGCACAACATGCCTAGGTCACCTGGAAGGTAGAGTATTCCTAGGTCAGCTGGAATGCATTGCATAGCCTCGATAGTGTGGATGCCACGCACCAGAGGGACATCCATGGTGGCAGAGACACACTTGCAGGTGCAGCATGCCTAGGTCACCTGGAAGGCACAATATGCCTTGGCCTCCTAGAAGGCATGGCATAACCTCGGTAGTGTAGATGCCATGCACCCGAGGGACATCCTTGGTGGCAGAGATGCACCTGGAGCTCTCAAAATTACCATCCAATGCCACTAAGCACCACCGAAGCAATTACACCCTCCCGTGAACCGATGCTGGGCTCCAGATGGCTTTGCCTTCGGAGCCTCACGATGGCTAAGGGCCGAGGTGGTCGCAGGCTACCTCCCTCGGCCCACTCATTCACTTTGCCGTCCAGCGAATCGACACCAGGCTCTAGATGGCTCTACCTCCAGAGCCTCATGGTGGCAAAGGGCCAAGGGGTTTGTAGGATGCCTCCCTCGGCCCACTTGTTGGCTTCATCCCTGACAAACTGACATCAGGCTCCAGATGGCTCTACCTCCGAAGCCTCACGATGGCTAAAGGCCGAGGGGGTCCAGGCTGCCTTCCTCAGCCCACTCGTCGGCTTTGCCCTCCGGTGAACTGACGCCGGGCTCCAGATGGCTGTGCCTTTGGAGCCTTGTGGTGGCTAAGGATTGAGGGGGTTACAAGCTGCCTCCCTCGGCCCACTTGTTAGCTTCGCCTCTGGCAAACCGTCGCCGGGCTCCATATGGCTCTACCTCTGGAGCCTCGCGGTGGCTAAGGGTCGAGGGGGTCGCGGGATGCATCCCTTGGCCCACTCATCAGTTCTGCTTCCACTAAACCATTGCCATGCTCTGGATGGCTTTGCCTCTGTAGCCTCACGATGGCTAAGGACTGAGCGGGTAGCATGATGCCCCCCTTTACCCACTCATCATCTTCACTTCTGGAAAACCATCGCCAGGCTTTAGATGGCTCTTCCTCCAGATCCTCACGACGGCTAAAGGCTGATGGGGTCACAAGCTACCTCCCTTGGCCTAATTGTCGGCTTCGCCCTCCGGCAAACCAATGCTGAGCTCTGGATGGCTCTGCCTCTGGAGCCTCATGAAGACTAAGAGTCGAGGGGGTTGCAGGCTTGCTCCCTCGGCCCACTAGTTAGCTTCACCTCTGGCAAACTATCACCAGGCTCCAGATGGCTTTACCTCTGGAGCCTCGAGGCAGCTAAGGGCCGAGGGGGTCGTAGGCTGCTTCCCTCGACTCACTCTATGGCTTCGCCTCTGATAAACTATCGCCAGGCTCTGGATAGCCCTGCCTCCGGAGCCTCATAGTGGCTAAAGGCCAAGAGGGTCACAGGCTGCCTCCCTCAACCCACTCATCGGCTCTGCCTCCAACAAACTATCACCAGGCTTCAGATGGCTCTGCCTCTAGAGTTTCATGGAGGCTAAGGGCAAGGGGTCACATGCTACCTCCCTCAGCTCACTCATCAGCTCTGCCTCCAACAAATAATCGTCGTGCTCTGGATGGCTCTACCTCTAGAGTCTCGTGGTGGCTAAGGGCCGAGGAGGTCGCATGCTGCCTCCATCAGTCCATTCATTGGCTTTGCCTCCAGGAAACTGTCGCCAGGCTCCAGATGGCTTTGCCTTCGAAGCCTCACAATGGCTAAACACCGACGAGGTTGCAGGCTGCCTAGCTCAGCCCACTCTTCGGCTTTACCCTCCGGCAAACCATCGCCATCCTCCTGATGGCTCTACCTACGGAGCCTCATGGTAGCTAAAGGCAGATGGGGTCACATGCTACGTCTCTTGGCACACTCATCGGCTTCGCCCTCTGGTGAAATGACACTGGGATCCAGATGGCTCTGCCTCCAAAGCCTCATGATGGTAAGGGCCGAGGGGGTTGTAGGCTGCCTTGAAGGTGATATGCCCTAGAGGCAAACATAGAGATGATTATATCACAAGTCTATGTTCATATAGTACCGAATAATGTGTTATTCCAAGAATAACTATCATTTACATTGATTGGCAAGTATGTGACTTATTCATGAAACTCTTTGTTTATTTCATGATGTTATTCGTTGTCGATCCTTGGTCACATATCATTGTGATGACACATAAGACCAGCACTTGAATTGATTGATGATCACGTTTCATAGATCATAGGTATAGAGATACCAGGTCAATAATGTGGACATTTATGTTAGAGAACATGATGTTGGATAGACCCACCTTGAGATACTGCTGGGATTATTATTTATGATGTGACATCAGTTGTTATCTCAAATGGTGTATCTGCAGGATCCTTAGACTTGAGATCGTCATTGATTCCCAGAATGTGTAGTGGCATACTTTGAGGCTGTGAAATGCTATTCTGTAACTGGGTAGTCATAAAGGTAGTTTTTGGGTTTGCCATGAAACATGTCGTAGGGTATGAGCGATCAAGATAGAATTTGCCCCTCCTTGATAACAGGAGAGATATCTCTGGGCCCCTCGAGGTAGTTGGATTGAGAAAGTGCATGGACATGCCAATATGATTAAAGAGTTAATCATGATGAATCCACTATTTGATTGAGTGAATGGTCGGGCTATCACAAGGGTGGCACGTATCTTACCTTGAGCTTGACTGGTATCGTGAGGTGAAGTGATTGGTGTATGTGTATATCAAGGTTCAGCCGATATGATCTTTTATGTATACTCAAGAGTCAACATGTCCTGCTAGGGACCGCTATTAATTTCGGTTTGGAAAGGGTTTCCGAGTCATAGCCTTTTGTACTAGAACCTAATGGATCATACACTTAATGGGTTGGAACAAAACATGCGAATTGGATTCCTATATGGGCTTTGATTGGATTGAGATCCAGGAGATGTTGGAGTCCTAAAGGGCTTCCAATGTGGGAGCCCATTGACGAGTTCTATATAAGGAGAGGCATGAGTAGGGCGTGCTAAGGTTGAGCCACTCCGAAACCCTAGCCACAACCTTCCACATGATTTCCCAAAACCGTTGCCATGCGTGTAGTGCTAGCACATCAGCGCTCAGTGTTTCTGCCCAATACTTGTGGATACCGTAGAGGTGTTATTGCTATTGCGACACTGATCTTCTCTATGAGTTGAACGTGATGTGTTCGGGATTGGTTGCCAATTGTAGTCGAGGAGCACGACCACCTGTTTGGAGTTGGTCGAGGAGCACGACCACCTGCTCGGAGTTGGTTGAGGAGCGTGACCACCTGCGCGGTGCTGGTCATGGATCTGATCAAGAAGCTGCTCGAGGAGTTTCATGCGCATGACGTTAAATCGGCCTCCTACAACTCTTCTTCCGCTGCACTGTGTGTCGAGCGGTAAAAATCTATGATCTCCTACTAGCATGATTTCCAGGGTGAATGTGGTAGAAATTTTTTTGTTTTAGGCTAGTGTAGCCAACGGGCCTCCCTCGGGCCACTCATCGGCTTCACCTCCAACAAATCGACGCCAGGCTTTAGATGGCTCTGCCTCTGGAGCCTTGTGGCAGCTACGGGATGAGGGGGTTGCATGCTGCCTCCCTTGGCCCACTTGTCGACTTCACCTCCAGCAAATTGTCACCAGGCTCCAGATGGCTTTGCCTCCCTCGTCCTACTCATCAGCTTCACCTCTGACACCCGACGAAGGGATCGCAAAATAGCCAATCAACATGCCTGCATAAACCAACCAATACGAGAGAAGGCATACAGATATTAAGTGAAAGTCCACTCAACGTAACATAGAGGCTAATATGGAATCCTCTACGGCCCATCACACAGTCACTCAAGTCATCATCTTTGCCTCCCACGACTGCTGTAGGGCTCCGGATGAATTGCCGTGAGTCACAAATCTGGAACAAATTTAGAGTGAGAGTCTGCACCAGCTTCAGATAAAAAAGAAGGCTCGTTGCTCCGGCCGCCAAACAACCACTACCTGCGAAGTGGCTAGGGAAGGTACCATAGTTAGGGATCGAAGGCATATAAAACACATATCTAGCGAACTATTCGGGGGATCACCCACATTTTGATCCAAGAAAATACATCAAGCAGTTCCCAAGGATTCAATTTCATTACTTATAGTTTGCACATCCGAAGGACGTTTACAAAGGGGGCATTGACAAACGAAAAACAAATCCTAAGAGAGGAATCCAGGGGGAGAAAGAGTATAAGGTGACGATCAAGGACACTACAAGCCTTATCAGTGGCACATGTCGTGGCTAATGCGCTTGATTTGCATCCTAACACTACGGAAGCTAATATAGTAGCTGATCACTGAATCACCAGAGGAGGAGGAGGAGGACTGAAAAAGCTCTGTCGTGGCTCTCTTTCCCTCCTCGACATTTTCCTTCTTTGCCTTGACCACCTCCTTCTTCGCCTCCATGTTCTCTTCCACATCAATCTTCCTCTTCAAAGGATCCCCAGTGGACATCCTCTTCGTCATCAGAGATGTCAATGGTCTCAGCTGGAGCAACTGCTTGGACCACAGACCGAGACAAAGTAATGGGTGGTAGCCCCCTCTACAAGGTGGGGAGTACAATGGTCGCTAGCTCTAATCCTGCAAACACCGGCGTCGGCGCTAAGGGCGACCTCGCTGTCAAGAAAATTGACATCTCCAATGATGAGGAGGAAGAAGACGCCATGGTAAGTCAAGGAGAACCTCTCACATACATAAATGGTGATGAATCAACGGAGCAAACCCTGGCTTTATAGCCGGGCCATCTAGTTGCATGTGCCTGGGGAAGGAAGTGGAATCGCCACGGGTGTCGATTCATGGAAATTCCAATTACTCCCACGAGGTGCCCATGGTCACACCCCAACTGACCCCAGTGGCACTCGGCTTTTGCGCACACGTCTCATCGCATTTATGAGACAAGCGCCTTTCAGCGCATGCAAGAGTCATGGGCATAGATCCCCCAGCAAGGCTGCACATGACTCTATCAGGCGCACAACCACTAATTGAAGGGCTTGTGACTGTACCCCGGCTGACCCATGTCGACATGGCAACACCCTACAGTGGCACTCTGGGTTCCCACGCATACGTCTCATCGCGTTCATGAGCTGAGCCCCTTTCAGCGCATGCAAGAGTCATGGGTGCAAGGCCCCAAGCGAGGCTGCACATAACCAAGTCGGACACACTGCCGTTTCCATATGCCATCAGTACTTGCATCGAGGACAAAGAAATTTTTTTGCCTCCATGTACAACCCCCGCCACAACAGCTCAAGTGGCAAGAAGATTTACCATCAAAAAAGCTGAAGAGCTCATTCCGGCCTCCGCACGGACTCCAAAACATGGTGCCTCTACTAGCATCGCAACGGCCTTAGGCCTTGGTGCCACCTACACCACTAAGCCTCGCCGTCCCCATTCGGCTCTGACATCGTCGCTCAAGGTTATCATCGAAAGAATCCTATACTGATAGAGGCTACGACATGAGATATCCAGAATATGGGGCCGGGCTAGAGTTAGTTCCTTCTACATCTGCTCACCCCTCCTTACCTCGGTCCAGGAAATGATGGGGTATTATTGGGGGGAAATAACCTAGCCCATAGATATCACTAAAAGGTCTCCACCAGGAGCTCTGTTGGAACCCTTGGGTTTCATCTCCGTAGAAGAAAGCCCAGCTTCCAGAGGTCATGGGTCCCTTCGGAAGCTATCCCCAAAATGGGAGAAGAAGACATCCTCTAGGGAAGGGTGGGGGTAGTCTCTAGGGACCCTCAACACCCTCGGAGACAAAGCCTCCTAGAGCCCCTTTCTCCTAGAGCCCTCGATGCCCCTAGATCCACAGCCTCCCAGAGCCCCTGTCTCCCAGAGCCTTCGATGCTTCCGAAGCCATGGCCTCCCAGAGCCATAGCCTCCCAGAGCCCGAGTCTCTCAGAGCCCATGTCCCCCAGAGCCCTCGATGCCCCCGAAGCCACGTCCTTCGAGAGCATTTGTGAGTTGTGGTGTGATATTGATCTTGGATTCAACCCCAAAGCTAAACCCTCCTTATCTGTGCATATTTTGGTCTTGGCCAAAATCAAGTTCATCTTACCCTTGCCTTCTGAGCATTACTCCACAAGAGAAAGGCGATACTCATTCTCAGCCATGAGCTTCTCAACTTGCCCTCTAATACAGCTGAGCTTGTCCTTAAGGATGATGCATGTGGAACAGTTTGGTTGCACATCACTAGAACGCTCAGCACTCTCGAATCTAGACTCTAGCCCCTTTATGTGCTTGGTTTTCACATCAACATCATTTGAGAGCAAATGACAATTCTTACAAGCGCCTAAGTGAGTATGTTTAGATTCCTCCTCAAGGAGCTTCTTCTCAGCAATCTCAAGAGGACTAGCGACTTGAGCATGCAAAGACAGAAGCTTGGCAAGCTCACTCATGACCACAAGGCAACTATCACACTCCTCGTCCCTAACCCTAGATCTAAGCAACTTAAGCTCAGAAGATGAACATTCTATCCTAGACTTAAGTTCCTAAACTTCACGAACCACATTATTGAGCAATCTATCTTGGCTAACAAGCGCATCATTCAAGGTATCAGCCTGAACAGAAAGCTGGTCATAAGAAGGTGACACTTAAGAAGAATCTAGCTCGGGGTCACTGTTGTTGTCTTCCACCATGAAGTAAAGGCCGGTGAAGTCCATGTTCTTTTTCTTATTTTTCATAGGTGAATCCTCCTCTTCCAAGCTCTCTGTAACACCTTGGTTTTAGAATTTGCAATTTTTTTAAATTTTTTTTACAACATTAGTAAGTAGCTTCACCAGTAGAATAGGTTTAAAACCTATTTTCATAAACAAGTAATCAATATAGATTATTATTTTATATGCATTGCATGTTGAGTTTTGCTATGAGTCAGGTAAATACATTAGAGTTCTTTTTCTTTTTCTTTCTCTTTGGTGTTTTGAGTGAAATTTTTTTTTGAAAAGGTTTTTACAAAACTCTGTAGTAATTTAGTTAAGGATCTTAATGGTTGGAATTAAAAATCTTTGAATTCATTATCTACTCAATCCTTGATCATACCTGATCCTTCTCTAGTTCAATTCATATCTTATCTAAATCCTTGTTTGAAGCCAATCTCTCCTCTTTCTCAAATTCTACCTAAATCCAAATTTAAATTCCTTATCTACTCACATTCTTGTTCAACCTCTTTTTTTTCTCTTAAATTCACACCAAGCTCAATTCAAATTCAAACCGTATTCAAAATTCTCTACAAAAGTTTCTTTTTTAAAACCCTAGATAGGCCTACGGTGCCATTAGACCCAATCCTGCCCAAGCCAAAGCTCTTGGCTGACACACAAGTCATCTAGGAGGCCCAACACAAAGGATCCACGAAATCAGTGGATATTCACGGAGTTCTAGACAGCCTTATATTTCCATATAGTTTCAGAGTTAAAGACAGCCTCAAATGCAAATCTTGACAATACTAAAGTTGTGGCCCCTTTTGGATAATGGAGGTAGGAGTTATGGCCCCTGAAATCAGTGTTGCGCAGATAAGTCTCAGTTCAAATAGTTTATCTTGTGGCGGATTTTTGGAAATCAAAATGGCATTTCCAAAAGTTCCAATGAGTACAAAAGTTGTCGAGATTTTCGATTACTACAATTTAGAGTCCAGAAACATCCAATTTGGAGTACGGAAGGTGGAGATATTGTCCTCAGAATAGAGAGATGTGGAAAAGGAAATCGTTTTTGGCTTGGACTCCACCTCATCCAGCAGCCCCTAGCCCTATAAATAGGTGTTGAACGTCCTTCCTACCTCATTTATATGCCTCCAAGCCCTAGCCACCACAGGTTCCCTGCCCGTGCACCGCTGTTTGCTTGTGTCACCGTCGTCGCCGCCCGTGATGCACTACATCGTCGTCTCCGTGAATCCTCCTTCCTCGATCGCCAAAGCAAGGTGAGGACCCCTCCTTATCCTTCCTTACCCCTATTTTACTATCATACTAAGTCCCTAGCCCCATCACAGACAGCTGCACCATCGCCCATTGTTATCGACGTTCCCAGCTGACCAGAGGTCAAATTGCAACACCCTTTCACAAGAGAATGAACTATCATGTTGCCCACTCCCTCACCAACTGGGTCGACCAGTAGGTCAGCCAAACCGCCGGAATCAAGGTTGACATACCCGTAGTCCTATTTCTGAACGCGTTCTCCATGCACATCAATTTTTCTATCGCGTTCTCCGTTAATCCGGAAGCCGTATGGATGTGCCATCTACGTAACAACATGTCCCATGCAGTCTTCTATGTAGGAGCCTTTCACCTGTTGTGCAGCGACTTGACCAGAACGTGATTTCCAACTGTAGTATTTCACAATTGCCACTAATCTCATCTCCGCTGATTGTTCTTCCTCTTAGGAGATGATCTACCCAAACCCGTGCTATATTATTGTGTTCCCAGGGTATATGAATGTCTCTATTCAAATGGTTTCTCAAATTTCATAGCCATTCTCTAGGAGCGCATGCATCTTCGTCGCTGCATCTGGACGCGGCCATAAGTGAAGCTGTGAGCATTTATCGTTGTTTTGCCGCTACCTCTGATGACCCCTTCCAAAACCGATACTACCTCCGTTTCGTAATTTTTGTCCACGCCCACCATTACGTACAAACCAAGAAATACTGAAATCGAGTAAAAAAAGTAGTGTGATGACCATGCTACCCCTAATCAATGCAAGGATGAGAGTAAGTAACTCATCAGCGTTGGAGTAAATGCATACATGCACTCAAGGGCATAACAGGAAAATAGACCATAAAGCATCCTTGGTTACCACAATGGACAAACAATTTGAAACAGATACTCCCGAGGCCATGGACAAACATTGCGAAACGGAGGGAGTAATGTCTTTGAGTTAGCCTTTCCATGTTATACGCTATGCTTCCCTTATTTCATTGAAACACCAATGAAGCCCAACATCGATGTCAGTGGCCACGTGCCCAATTGCCATCTTTGACAAAACCCAAGCTGTCGTCGCTACGCAGAGTCGCCAGTAGTATCCTTTGCCCAGAAGTGCAACCTTCGGCCTTTTTAATCCATCATACGTGGTCGAGACTAGATCTTAGCGTACCTCTTCTTAAATCCAAGACGGTGCTTGTATAGCATGCCAAGTCAGCACTACATCATCATCCTTAGCCTAGTCAGCCCTATATTTCTTAAACCTTGCACAAGTACGTTGTCAAGCCTGATGCAATGATTGCATGATGATGCCTATTCCTGTAGGAAGATAACTCCAGTAAACCAACCTCTCCTTTTCAACCTAATCCCTTTTCTGAGAGTTCGTTGTCTTTTATTCTAACTCTAATTTAGGTGATTCTTGCGTCTAAATTCTTCTAAAATCATACTTATCCAACCATAGTATTTTTAAAGTGTTTTAATAATGTTTGGTTTACTGTTCTTAGTTTGTTTTGTTGCGTGATTTTCTGGTGTGTGTCAAGAGCAGACGAAGACCAGTTCAAGAATCTCCAGGATAAGTCTTTGAAGAGTCTGAGTAGCAAGTTGGAAGACGTATGTGTTCTTGAACATTTTGATAGTAGTTTTTCAAATGTGTTTTTTTAAACATGCTTGTTGTTAATCCTGAATCCTATTTGCTAATAGTACCCTATTCCATATATTCCTTGTTGTCTAGTTATCAGTAGTAGTTTTGTTGGTAGCTTATGCTTAGCTTTGCACAACGATATTGATGGGTAGTCGGTTAAACATGACCAATGAACTATGCAACTATGAGTTGAGAAATTTTGGTAACATTATTGCAACATGGAACCTTAGGCCTTGAGCAAAGAGGTGTTGATGATGATCATAGTTTTGTTGTTGGCTTAGTATTTGCTCAAGTAACCTAAGTAAGGACCGGTTTATGGAGCGACAACCCAAGAAGTATCGTACCAACCACGAGACCTGTTATGGGACATGCTTGACCTATTAATTAGTGGATTCTAGTTTTGTGCGTGCCAAATGAAAGAGTGGATGTGTGGGGATGGCTAAGACCAAAAACATTTGGTTAGTGGTATGAGATGTGTAGTGGAAGGGAATGGTGAAAACTTGCTGAAAACTACAAGGCGCAAAAGGGGGTTTCTGGGTAGCTAGAATACCACTTTGATGGTGGTGAAACCTAGTTGGCATGCACATACTGGATGAAACTTTGTAACATCCTTGTAGTGACTTTCTGGGCGACACACCACTGGCGTGTGTTAAGTGTTTCGCTGACACGGCAAGAAGGAAAATCACGACTCGTGGGGAAAGCTGGACAACCTCTGCAGAGTGTAAAATTTGATATATCAGCTGTGCTCACGGTCATGAAAGACTTGGATCCTAACATGATTAGTTGATTTGATTAGTTGGTTTGGGAACCTGAAGTGGTTTTCAGGTGGTTGGGAAACATGTGGAGATATTTCTAGAGGTTGGAAGTTTAGTGGTGATTCACCTAGTTAAATATGATGCTTTTGTAACTCTTCATTAGCATAGTTGGCATTTATACAAATTTAACCTGTTATAGCCTGCTCATTTATTTAAGCTTGCATGACATTATTTCCCACACTTGCGGAGTACGAAATGTACTCACACTTGCTATTTCCATCCAAATGTACATCAAACGCTGCTCAAACAATGAAGAAGAACCAGACTACATCGATGAAGATGAAGATTGCTCGGTTGGTGGACCCCCGGCCATTCGCTTGTGGAAGATAGGAGCTTCGCTGTGTTTTGATAGTGTGGTTTAGCTAAAGACTTTGATGTCTTTCTATTTGTTTAAGTTAAACATTGTAATAATGGCATTGTGTGTGATACACTGATAAAATCACTGCATGTATGAAATTTGATCCTAGCATACATGTCATTTACATCTGGTTTTGTTCCTTTATAAAACTGGGTGTGACGGAGGTGGTATCAGAGCTGTGTCGACCGTAGGACGCAAGCCTAGATAGAATGTTCATGATATAAAGAATTATTTTAAAAACCTATTTTGAAAAGCTATCTCCATGCTTTTCTAGTCTCTTTTCTCTACTTACCTACTTCAAACTATTGAGTAAAATGAATTTCCATCACCTCCCCTTTCAAAACTTTTAGTTGTTGAACCAATCTCAATTACTTCGATTGAGAAGGTTGCTTTCGAAGATATCATACCTTGAATGAAGATTCAGATGATGAGTTGAAGACACATCGGTACAATGAAGAAATCATCTACCACAATACTAAAGACATGAAGATCTACCTTTGTGCCACCTCCCAGTTTTAATTTTTTGAGTCATCGAAGGACTTTCCCTATCCTTCAGAAATGTTAGAATGATGTTAGTAGTGTGTTTTTGTGGGATGTGCCTTGAGTAATTTGGATTTTCTGTTTGAGTGCTAAAGTGTGTTATGGGATGCTTTAGCATCTAGTAACAGCGACATTCCTTATATATCTCTATAGTTGATAGTATAGCTAGATTTTCTCCTTCTAGTTCTTTCTCTTCTTGCCCTAACTTTCGTCTTCAATCCTGACTAGATGGTTAACCCAAAGAAAGACCAGTATGCTGAGGACACCAACCCCAACAACAATGACAACAACCAGCATACGCCGCAACAGTTGAACAAACAACAACTTTTAGCAACATAGACTCAGATCCTCCAAACCATGGCTCGGAATATAGAACAGTTGCTATAGATAACTAAAGCTCTGAGTGCAAAAGAGCAGGATCTTCCCATGTCTCACCATTGTCACCTACGGATCACAAAGTGTAACACCTCTTCCCGAGCAGATCCAATCCAAGCAGTCACCAAGATCGAGCCCAATTCGCCGGATTTGAGCTTGCTGCCTCGTTCGTGCTCGCCGTTCCGCCACTCCTGAGCCACCGAGCTTCGCCGAGCCGCTTAGAAGAACCGCTGCCACCCACCGACGCTCCTCCCGTCGTCACCTTGGTTCCCCAACCACCGGAGACCCATTCCCAATGAGATCCCGAGTCCACCGCCGCCCCTTCCGCTACCGAGTCCCTTCCAGTGCCGCCCTGTTCAAGGTAAGCCCCAAATCAGATTCGCCATGTTCCCCTCTTCGAGATCCGCTGCTCACCATCACCGTCGACTAGCTGGAACGCTGTCCGGCGTGTTCTCTGGTCATGCGTTGACGTGTTTCCCCAGGCGCAGCCGATTCGTTACCCTCCGGCCGCCCGATCTCCTCTGAGTCGTCGAATCAAAAACCAGTGGCCCAGATTAGATTAGATGATACCCCTTCAGCAGCCAATAGCGAGTTGCCACGTGTCTGCCTTAAACCAGTCAACAGCCACCTGAACTAGACAC
Source organism: Phragmites australis (assembly GCF_958298935.1). Classification (NCBI taxonomy): domain Eukaryota; kingdom Viridiplantae; phylum Streptophyta; class Magnoliopsida; order Poales; family Poaceae; genus Phragmites; species Phragmites australis. The sequence continues at coordinate 13,545,891 of NC_084941.1, read as the reverse complement.
CTTAGCTGCCATCTAGCCCTCATTGCTGATGTGTCATGCCTAGTCAAGCCCAGTCAGCGCCTACGCATTAACTCAAGGTTTTCAGTATAAAAATAATTCCAGAATTCCCAGAAATTGGTAACTTTGCAGTCTAGCCCATGAACTTTTCTATAAATACAAAAAGAGCCCTATCTTTTTACACTTAGGTCCCTAAAATTTTCTAAAATTACATATAGGTCCTTCTATCTTTATAAAAAGGTCCCTAGACTTTTTGTTAATAACAGTTAAGTCCTTTTCTTAATTAAAATAAACCATAATCTTGTTTTTAGCATATCTTTTTCATCGTAGCTCCATTTTAAGCGATTCTTGCGCCGTTAGATTCGTTTTTCAGTGCTCTTTCTTTCTAGATAGATTTTATCTTGTTATTCTTTTGTTTTATTCTTTGTTCTTAGTGTATTTTGTTTGTGTGCTTTGCCGGTTATTGTGCGATTAGTTGACAACGCCACGGACCAATTTGAGGAATATCAAGACCAGGAGCAAGAATACACTAAGCAGCAGTAAGGAGAAGGCAAGTGTCCTTGATCATCTTGAACCTATGTTTTTAAATGTTTTGTTTCACAAAAATTGCATGCAATGTCTATCAATATGATATGTAGTCACCTATGTTATGGTTTTTTCTAGATTTTCCCATATCATCCCTTGGAACCTAGATGGTTTATGGTTGGGTATTTTTGTTGGGTAGATTGCTTATCCATGATTTGGGATATTTGGAAGTGTCATATACTTGATTAATGAACTTATGCAACAATAGTCGTAATGTGTGAATGGTCTAGCAACATGGAACCTTAGGCCTTGAGCAAAGTGGTTTGATAGTTGTCATGGTTATGATGTTGGTAGTGTTTGCTCAAGTAACCTAAGTAAGTACCTGTTCGTGGAGCGATATCCCAAAAAGTAACGTACCAACCATGAGGCTGATATGGGTAAGGCGTGACATACTAGTTAGAGTCTATCCAGTATGTGTTGTGTTAGCACAAAAGGGGGCTTCTGGGTAGGAGTTTAACTCGCGTAAATCCTGGCGGTAAAACCTAGTAGGCAGACGCATACTGGATTAGTCTCTGGTTAGTGGAAAACTGTCATTCCGTGATTTCTTGGCGGCACACCACTGACGTGTGTTAAGTGTTTCGCGAACACGGCAACATAGAATTCACTTACTCGTGGGAAAAGCTGGACAACCTCTGTAGAGTGTAAAACTGTTATAACAGCCATGTTCACTGTTATGAGAGACTTGGATCCTCACATGATTAGTGGGTTGTGGTTACGGGTTTGGTCATGGTTTTGGTTAGTATAGGGAGTACTAGATGGTTGTGGTATGCAAGGTTGGGAGCCTTGTATGCTAGGTGATGGACTATTTGAGTTACATTTACTTAATAATTGTTTAATGCTTTTTGGAGTTCAAATATGTTTTCATTACTCGCATTTATGCAAATAAACCATGAGTTAGCCTATTCTTGATATAAGTCTGCATATCATTACTTTCCCATACTTGCTAAGTATTATATGTGCTCACCCTTGCTATCTCCTACAAAATATATGCTGCTCAGTAGAAGACTTTGGAGATTTCCAAGAAGACAACCTGGCGTTCTAGGAGAGTGACTTCCGGTTGGAGTGCTTGGTCGCCGATGCTTCCGTCCTGCTGCAATGCTGTCATTTAGCTTTTGAAGTTGTTTAGGTGAAGTCTTTATTGTAAGAAGTGAACGATTATAAGTTAAAGTATTGTTTTTGTTACTTCACCTATGACGTTCTTATGTGTGTTAAACTTTCTGGGCACACATAAGCCGCTCTTGGTTTTGTCCGTTAAAATCGGGTGTGACACAAAGCTGGTTAAGGTTAAGAAGTGATCAAACTGGCTCTGATACTAATTGTAGGATCGAAAATAGCGACTAGATAGGGGTGAATAGACGCCTCTTAAATTTCTTTGATGACCTTCTCCTATTCTGTTCACCCAACGCACCTCACAGCAAAAACTAGAGAGACACTAGTTGCTACAAAAAGCATGGCATTCAAATGAACTCTAGGTTCTATTGCCACATATCCAACAAGTCATCACCACAAAAAGAGAACAACTTGAAGAACAAAACCTTTGCTCCAAAGAAAAGATCACCAGAAGAAGAAGTTCTCTGAGTTGATGTTCTAGAGGCAAGGGAATTTAAGGCCTACTTGTATACATTTGTATGTAAATTTTATGCCTCTAGCAACAAGAAGAACAACTTCCCTAGATGAGAAAATTTCAGCTTATCAACCAAAACAAAAAATACAATAAAAAATAAAAAACTCACAACAAAGCAAGGGAGCTAATAGAAAGAAAATAGAAGAAGATGAACACCAGCATCGAAGGAATTATGCACTTCATTTCTCGCAAAGGCCAGCCCTCTTTTCGGTAGATTACAAGATATTTTCTCACAAAAAAAGTTCTCACCAATTACAAAGGCTAATCTCTCCCCTCTCCTTTCCTCTAAAACCCTAGCATACAAACTCAAGTGACTCGTTCAAGCCTCCTACACAGCCCTACCCCTCTATTTATAGGCCTAAGGAGGTTGCTTGGCCCTTAAGCTTTCTAATTCCCAAAATACTCCTCTCTTTTAATGGCCTCCTACCTATCACGAGAGTATTTTGGTCCATTTTTCACTCAGTCCATCGAATGAGCATGGCTTCTACATAACTTAGCTTCATCTCGATACAAGCTTTACGATGATGCCATGTGTACCCCATCCTTCCACGGTTTTGTGGTCAAGCTGCGAAACTACTTTGCACGCTTCTCAAAGCGTGACACACTGCCACTTTCTTACGCCTTAAGCAAGCATCCTGATGTCGACGCGTGTACTCCATCTTGCGATCTTGACTGCTAGCAAGTCTTTTCCGCTCCTGATCCTTCAGGTTGCCTTGTCACTTGCACTGTCATCCCCTTCGCTTCACTTTGTTAATACACTGTCTTCATCCATCTTCACACGCTTTGTTTGACCTCCACATGCACATCTAGGATCACCCTTGACTCCATCTATCCTCTTCGATCGTCCAGCACCAAGCGCCCTGCTTGGCCTTGATCATCCCAGCGTCAGCCGCAAAGTTGCGTCCAACACTTGCACAATATGTGACAAGCACACACATATCTCTAGCTCCATTATTGTTTAGTCCATACTCAAAATCCTCAGTTAAAGCAAATCTCAAAAAAATCATGAATGCCGGATGATCTAGTGTTCACAGCTTCTGAGTGTTGGACCATCCAGCATCTGCTTCTTCTCCGGACTAGCCATTTTACAACCTCTCAGCAGGAAATGGTCCGGCGAAGCATACAGCATTCATCCCTTTGAATGTTGGACCATTTGGCGAGTACAAGTCCACCAGAGAGCCAGACTAACTTTTCAATAGTAGCTGGTGATAAAGACTTAGTGAATAAATATACTAGATTATCACAAGACTTGATATGAGTCACCACAATTTCTTCTTGTTTCTGCAAGTCATGGCTAGAGAATAGCATTGGTGTAATAAGCTTCATGATATTTTACTCTACATATCCTGTTTTTATTTGTAGAATAGAACCTTGATTATCTTCCAATAGAAGAGTTGGTGAATTCATGACATTTACTCCACATGTATTCTATATATGCTGAGTAACATGTCTTAACTAAATGTATTCCTTAGCTGCTTCATAGAGTGTAACAATCTTTGAGTGGTTTGTCGAGGTAGTTACAAGTATTTGCTTCACTAATTTCCATGAAATTATTGTACCACCATAGAGAAATAGATAACCGATATGTGATAATGCTTTATGTGGATCAGCATACCCCGCTAGACTTAAATTTTGATTCTTCCAGAACAACAACCTGAGGTCTTTAGTCCCTCTGTGGTATCAAAGAATATGTTTGATACCATTGCAATGCCTTATGGTAGGAGCTGAGTGAAACCTTCCTAATAGGTTAACAACAAAATCTATATCAGGCCTAGTACCATTTTCTAGGTACATTAATGCTCCAATGGCACGTAGGTAAGGATATTCAGGTTCTAGTACATTCTCATCATCTTCCCTTCGCCTAAAGGGATCCTTGTCCACATCAAGGGATCTTCCGACCATAGGAGCCCTAAGTGGGTATGCCTCTTTCATGTTAAATTTGTCCAATACCTTCCTGGTATATGCTGACTGGTGCACCAATATCCCTTCATGTGGATATTCAATCGATATGCATAAGTAATATTTAGTCTTGCCTAAATCCTTGATTTCAAATTCATTCTTTAGGTAAGAACTAGCTTCCTCAATGTCTTATGTGGTTCCAATGATATTCAGATAATCAACAAATACAAAGATTATATAGAACCCCTTATCTAATTTCCTTATGAGCACACAGTGACAATCTTCATTCTTTAGGATTCTCTTATGCAAGAGGAATTCACTAAGTCAATTTTACCACATTCTTCTAGATTGCTTCAAGCCATAGAGCAATATTTCCAATTTTACACTATACATGTTGGGTTCTTCTTTGTTATGAACCTTAATTCCTTCAAGGACTTTCATATGGGTTTCATCATCCAGTGGCCCATACAACTATGCGGTCACGACATCCATCAATTTTATCTAAAGTTCATATTTACTGCCAATGCTATTAGGTACCGGAAAGAAATTCCATCCATCCATAATAGGAGAGTAAATTTCATCGCAATCGATGTCGGGTGTCTTCGTGAACCCTTGCACTACTAACGTTCCTTTATATTGTACCACCTTATTATTCTCGTCTCTCTTCTGGACAAAGACCCATTTGTGACCTATAGGGTACATCCTTTCAGGGGTAAGGTCTACAAGACCAAACACATTTATTTTATTAAGCAAGGTTAATTGTGTCATGATTGCTTCCTTCCATTTAGACCAATCAGAACACTTTTGATATTCTACAAAAGTTTTCGGTTTTGGATCCCAATATATTTTGGCAATCTTTTTGTCAAAATAAATATCGACATTAGTAGTCTTTCTATCATAGATTACTCCTATTTCAACATAGTTTGATGAGATCTTTTCTATTCTTTCAATTTCTTCATATTCCATATCATCGTCATTTTCTGGTGTGTTTAGATTAGGAATATTTGATTTCCTATCGTGAGTATTAGTGTGCACATTCTCACTAGGTTCAGGTCCTTCAGGGAGCTTCACTTCAAGTATGTCCACATCAGGTGGCGCCCTAGTAGGGGTTGTGTCTTCTTGACATTCTTGAGGATAATCTGGCCTTTGCTTTGAGTTCTTGAAGCATCCCCCGAGAACTTTAGTTACTTTGGCCTTTGGTTCTTTTGGAACCTTTGCATATGGAATTCTCCCCGTCTTCCTGGAGGTGGCAGATTTTTGGTTCGAATTCCATTAATTCTTCCTTTTCAAAAGGTATTTCAATTTGCTCTGATGTATTTATTGTAGGTATATGGGATTTCATAATTCCTTTGGATTAGTGAAGGTTTTAGGAAGTTGATTAGTAATTCTTTCCAAATTGAGTATATGCTAAACTTCTTGTTTTTCTTAGTTCCGGGATCCAGTTCATGTATCCCTATGGCTTCCCAGGATATTTTTCGGCATACGTCCTTGGAAAGGTACTTCCCTCCCCTTAATGCCAAGAAATGTTCTGCATTGAATATAATCAGCAAAATGGGCCTGATGTAAATCCCCAGTTAATGTCTAAGCACTCTAAAATCTATGGACTATCAACCCCTATGCAAACTCCTAGTTTCTGTTGGGCGCCCATCACAATACGCTTAAGTGGTGGTATTGGGACATATACAACACATCATAATTTATACAGATAGAAAATGCTAAGTTCTATGCCACGCAATATTTGAAAAGGAGATATTTCATGATTAGCAGATGGTCTAACTTGTATGAGTGATGTTGCATGCACGTGTGATATTAAATGTTCCACTTCAATGCCCAATGTCATACAATAATCATCACTACTACAAAACTAGTCAAAAGTAGCGCTTTATCAGTGTCGGTTCAACAAGAACCACGACTGAAGATATATCAGTGTCGGTTCTTAGTCTCCCATGTGTGAAATGAGTGAGCCACCAAGAACCAACATTGAAAAGGACTATGAGTGTCAGTTTGTATCAGTGCCAGTTCCAACCACGAGCTGGCACTGATATTGCTTTTTCAGTGCCAGTTCTCTCTACAACCACTTATGCCTGTTCGCACCCGAATTTGTAATCCAATCGAATTTTCTCTCGATCTCTTTCCTGTCTGGCTCTCTCCCCCCCCCCTTATCTGTTTGCATTGGCTCTCCCACTCCCTTATCTCCTCACCTCCAGTGTTCTCGCTCTCTGCTCCTTCGCTCTCTCGCTCTTTGCTCTTCGCTCTCTATTGCCATGGCTGTTGGCCTCCGACACGTCGCTACTGCCATTATTCCCTATCCTCTGGTGGAGAAGGCGCTGGAATCATGGACAAGGCAACGGATGATGAGCCCCTGGCTCCTTCGGATATGATCAATACTACAAATAATCCTCAAATCATACAAGGTCCAATTACAAGAGCACGTGCATGACAATTAGACAACCAGGTAAACTTGTTCCTTGATGTTCATGCTTCCTTGGATGGATTACTATTAAATTCTTGTAATGTTTTATTGCTTAGGAACGAGGGAGAAGCACCACAACCTTACCCAGATGTCACCCCTCGAAAGACAAGTCTACTCCAACTCAAGACTGAGCTCTAGTCATGGTCGTGGTCGAAGTCATAGTCATGGTCGCGGTCGAGTCGCAGGACAGCACGTCAGTAAAACGGGCATAACTCTCTCATACGAAATCCGTTTTAGGCAATCTTGGACATTCTGGAAATATTATGATGAGCCCTTTCCAATGGATATAAGCTTGACCAAATATTTCATATAGTTTAGTTAAAATCAAAGAAATAAAGTGTTGCGCCACTGTACCGAACCCTGTCGGGTCTTGTAATCGTGTCGAGGACGGAGTCCAGGTTGTGCATGCCTCTTTGCATGGCTGCACAACCCTAGGTCAACCTCCTCACATACCTCCTATATATACACAGTAGCCATCATAGTTTAGACTCGGGTATAGCTTAGATTATTCTGTTTTAGATAGTTTCACCACTTATCGGTTTGTTGAACCCCAACTCAAGTAATTCATTGGTAATTAACAATATTCAGATTGCATCTACCTGTTCTTGCTCATTTTCTCGATTCGCTTGCAAGAAAAGCCTTCTTGGCAAGGTCAACCGTGTCTTAGCATGGTTGATTACCATGGAGAAGTGGTGTAGTGGTTGCGAGGGTTCTCGATCTATTTTGTTCAGAGCCTTTGGATCATCAACGTTGAAGCTCCACCAATCAACTTATCATATTACCTTTCGGAAGATCAAGCAAACGCGCATCAAGTGGTATCAGAGCCTCGGTTGCCCGTTAGGTAATCTTAGTTATCCTCTTTATTTCGTCGTTTTCCATTAACTAGAGTCCAGAAAATTGCCCCACCAAAATATTTAGATCTTAGTTTTTTCGCTGTCCAAACCACTTTGAGCCTTCGCGATTTTATTTTCAGTTTCACGTTGTTGAGTTTGAGTCCATCATCGGTGTCTTTTGCTGGTCGAGTCATCATATTCTAGTTTCTAGCTTCGAGTCTTTGCTAATTTAGTTATCGAGTTACTCGTCTTGCTCTAGTCTGCTATAGTCGAATTTGTGTCCCCACACGGGGTCCCGACCAGTCACTCGGACCACCAACACTCGGACCACCCACTCAGGGTTCCGACCAGTCACTCCGACCATCCGCTCGGGTCCAACCACCTAGTCTGATTCGCCCAACTTCTTGAATCCGACCACTTAGTTGGAGTCATCCAACTTCTCGGATTTGACCACCATAGCTAAAACAGAGGTAGCGAAAGTTCAGAGAGAGAGTTTGTGACCCTGCTCTCCGAAAAAAGTTTGTGACCCACGTACCTCACTGGTCTTAGAAAAGGCACTAGAAGAATTTTTGAGTTTGTATCACATTCGCAAAAAAAAAGAAAGAAAAAAGAAAAGAAAAGCAAGCAAGAAGCAAATAGTGCCAAAAAAAGAAGAGTGAAAAAAAATAGAAGCAAAGAGTGCCAAAAAAAAGAGAGAGAGAATTCAGAAAAAAAAGAGAATCCGTTTGCATTGCGAATTTTGTTCCATTGTGCTTGTGTATGTTATAGTTTTCGGCTTGCTTGAGCTAGTTTTAGGAATGTGTTCGGGCCAGCAACTATGACAAGTATTGTGGACTTTTATTCAGCTTTCTTATATAATGGGAGAGATATCTCTGGGCCTCCCAATGTAGTTGGATTAGAAAGTGCATGGACATGATAATGTGGTTAAAGGGTTAATCATGACTTGGGTAATCCGCTATCAGATTGAGTGAACAGTCAAGCTATCACAAGGATGGCATGTGTCCCACCTTGAGCTCGACTAGTATCTTGAGGAAAAGCGATTGGTGCATGTGTATATAAAGGTTCAGCTAATATGATCTTTATATTTACTCGGGAGTCAATATGCCTTGATAGGGACTGCTGTTGATTTCGCTTCGGAAAGGGAGTCCAAGTCGTAGCCATTTATACATGAACCTAATGGGTCCACACAATTAATGGGTTGGAATATGACACACAGATTTTATATGTAAGAGGGTTTATAGAGATTGTGATCCGTGAGGGACTAGAGTCCTAATGGGATTCTAGCGTGGGAGCCCATAGTAGGATCTATATAAGGGGAGACATGGGGAGGGGCGTGCATGGTTGGGCCACACTAAAACCCTAGTTGCACCCTCTCTGCCAGACCTCTCAAAACCCTAGTTGTACGTGTGGTGCTTTCACACCATCGTTCGATGTTGCAGCTTAGGACGTGTGGATACCGTAGAGGCGCTGCTGCTATTGTGGTGCTGATCGGCTCGATGTCGCTCCTGACAAAGCGATCACGACTAGGTAGTCAAAACGTTCCCGACAAGGAAGAAAAACCTAGAGGTTGATCCCGACTAGGAAGTTGATCGTCTATGAAACCCATATTTAGTTCAACTGCTTCCTCTACATCGACGTGCATGACATTGGATCGGTTGGCTCCAACTCCCCTTCCACCACACTATGCGTCTAGTGGTAACAATCCATGATCCCCTACTCGCATGGTTTTCTGGTTGAACTCTTTAGATTGTGCTAGCGTAGCCTGCCCATTTCCCAACAGTGGTATCAGTGCTATTCTGCATAGTTTTTGATCTAGATCAGTCACATATATCTGGGGTATGCAGTAGTAGTAGATTGGATTTTTTATGTTTTTTGAGATCAGTTCATGTTGATGGATCAAGTAATGCATGGGTTTATAAGATCAATCAGTTTATGGGGTCGTATGAGGTACGAATAGATAACACTGCACTACGTAAGATTAGCTCGTGCTTCAACTAGGATCCATCGCATCTTGCCCCTACCAGATGGGATCACCATTGGGGCTAATAGCATGCACTGACATAAGTCAGATGCTAGCAGATCGAGGTTATGTGTTATTGTCCTTTCATGGGTACCTCACACAATGATCAAAATGATTGATCTAGTGAAAATAGAGGCATTCTGAATGGCTCAAAATCGGCTTGATATGATCAATCTGATGGAATTTTCATAGTGTTTTTATAGATGCGATCTATATCCTTTCAAGGGGATTGACATGTTGTCATGCATAGGGCTTTTAAGGATAACATGATCACATCATACTATTAGAATTTGATTCCATGCTTAACTTGTTTTTACATGGAATAATGTGAATAGTATGGCCTTTATATGTATATGATGCATGTGTGTAATTTTTATGACCTATGTGTCATGGTTCATTATAGCCAATGGTTGTCATGTTATTGTATAATAATGGCTTGTGTGTCAACTTGTGATGCTTCAGTTTCTCATGTAATTTATTGCTAGCTATTAGGTGTAGTAGCTTAGTAAAAGATCATGGAGCTTTGAAGCGTGATGACCTGGAGGATAGGAAGCGTGGCGATGGAGATCACTATGTAGAGCGGCCATACTATATCACAGTTAATACGATTGCCTGTGATGTTTATCTAAGTTCGTATCATGCTATTTTATTCATGTTTTCTATGAGATAAATATGTTTACATAGTAGAATAGCTTCCCTCAGAAAAATTAAGAATAATTGATGCCCTTCCAATAGTTGCACGTACATAGGTCTGTATCATTGTTTGGTAGGTCTGCCAAAGTAGGGTGCCATCAATTATCTTAATCAGATAGGATGGATGTCGCACATTCACACGCATATTATTGGTTTACTTAACAAAGCTATCAAAATGGTTTTGGGCTCTAGGGCATGGAGTTGGACACCGAGGCATAAGATGCCACCCAACAAACAACAGTCATATATGATATGATTAGCAAACGGTTGCTTACTTATGCCAATATGTTTCTAGCAGTGATGCAAAGCTCACTAGAACTTAGTTGAACATGTTGGGGAACAGGTTGGTTATGGTAGCCTAAAATAAAAAAATTCTATCGTATTCACCCAAAAAACCATGCAAGTAGGAGATCATAGATTATTACCACTTGACGTGCTGTGCAGCAGAAGAAGAGTTGGAGTAGAGCGATCCAACATCATGTGTGTCAAACTCCTCGAATAGCTTCTTGATTAGGTCCGCAACCAGCCCCGCGAAGGTGGTCACGCTCCTCAACCAACTCTTAGCAGGTGGTCATGCTCCACGACCAGTACTGAGCAGGTGGTCATGCTCCTTGATAAGTTCGTCGACTAGCCACTGAGTAGATCTGTCGCGTCCTTGACTAGCTTTAAGTGATTGCGTCATGCTCCGCAGCCAGTGCTGAGCAAGTATATCGACCAACTGAGTAGGTCCTCAACAAGCCAAGCAACAGCGTTAAGATCTATATGCCAAGGAGATCAACACCGCAATAACAACAGCACCTTTACGGTATCCACACATACTTGGCGGAATCGCCGAACGCCGACGTGCTAGCATCGCACGCCCGACGTGCTAGTACGGCACGCACAGCTAGGGTTTTAGGAAATCATGTGAAGGGTTGCGGCTAGGGTTTCAGAGTGGCTCTCCCCCTCACGCCCCATCCCACGCCTCTCCTTATATAGAGCTCGCTAATGGGCTCCCATGTTAGAAGCCATTTAGGACCCTAACACCTCATGGATCACAATCCAATCAAACCCATATACAAATCGAATCGCATGTTTTGATCTAGCCCATTAACTGTGTGACCCGTTAGGTTCATGTACAAACAGCTACGACATGAAAACCATTTCCAAACTGAAGTCATTAGGGACCCTAGCAGGACATGTTGACTCCTGAGTATACACAAAGATCATATCAGCTGAATCTTAATATACACATGCACCAATCCCTTCGCCTCATGATACCAGTCAAGCTCAAGGTGAGATATGTGTCATCCTTGTGATAGCTCTACCATTCACTTGATCAAGTAGTGGATTCATCATGATAAACTTTTTAATCATATTGCATAGTCATGCACTTTCTCAATCCAACTACCTCGAGGGGCCCAGCGATATCTCACCCATTATCAAGGAGGGGCAAATTCCATCTTGATCGCTCATGCCCCACGATATGTTTCATGACACATTTGAAAACTACTTTTTATGACTACCCAGTTATGGAATAGCATTTTTGCAGCCCAAAGTATGTCACTACACATTCTGGGAATCAATGACAATCTCAGGTCTAAGGATCCCGCAGATACACCATCTGAGATAACAACTGATGTCACATCATAAATAACAATCTCAGCAATATCTCAAAGTGGGTCTATCTAACATCATGTTCTCTAACATGAATGTCCACATTATTGATTCGGTATCTCTATACCTATGATCTGTGAAACAGGATCATCAATCAACATATGTGCTTATCTTATGAATCACCCCCAATGATATGTGACTAGGGATCAATTCGGAATAACATCATGATATAAACAAATAGTTCCACGAATAAGTCACATACTTGCTAATCAATGTAAATGATAGTCATCCAAAGAATAACACATTATTCAGAAGAACATAAACACATACGTGTGATACAATCATCTCTATGATTGTCTCTAGGGCATATCAGCTTCAAAACATGGATCTTGACCCGATGTATGTTGTTAGAGGGAAATGATTTTAAAGCATATAGCAAGAGTGTCTTTTATTAAATTGTTTAATGGAAGATTCATATAAACATAGTGCTAAACTTTGCATTTTTTCTGTTATAGATCATGGCACCTATTGCTAATATCAATTCCAGTTTTAACTTGTGATCAATTCTTGAAAAAGAAAATTTTCTGGAACAAACTTTATTGATTGGTATCGTAATATGAGAGTTATTCTCCAATAAGAGAAAAAAGAATATGTTCTAGAGGTTCCTTATCCTAATGAACTAGCTAATAATGCATCTACTGCTGATTCGACGGCTTATGAGAAGCACACCAATGATTCACTTGATGTTAGCTGCCTCATGCTTGATATGATGACCTCTGAGCTTCAGAAGCAATATGAGAGTAAGGATACTCACAATATGATTGTGGCTCCGTGGCATGTTGAAAACCAAGCTAAGGCTGAGAGGTTCAACACTTCCAAGGCCTTATTTGCATGCAGGTTGGCAGAAGGTAGTCCCAGTCCTCATGTGATCAAGATGATTGGTTATATTGAGAGCCTAAAAGAACTTGTTTTTTTCCTTACCCTAGAGTTGGTTACTGATGTGATTCTCTAGTAGCTATCTATGAGCTTTGAGCCATTCATTTTGAATTTTTATATGAATAGCATGGAGAAAAGCATGGTTGAATTGCATGTGATGCTTAAGATGGCTGAAGAAAGTATTAAGAAAAGCTCTAGTCATGTAATGATGGTTCAAAAGGATAGTAAGAAGAGAAAGCGCAAAGCCAAGGCTGAAGCTTCATATGAGATCTCAAGCTCAAAACCTAAGCCTGTTAGAAAGTCCAAGGCTGACCCTGCTACTGCTGATGCATGTCACCACTGCCATAAGGTTGGACATTGGTGGAGGAACTGCAAGCTGTATTTGGAAGAATTGAAGTAAAAGAAGGGAAGTGAGACTCCCGCTTTAGGTATAAATGTTAAAGAAATTAATCTTGCTACTTGTCCTAATGGCTCATGGGTATTTGATACCAGATCGATGATTCATACTTGCAAATTATTGCAGGGACTCAAAAGGACTAGGAGATGTGCAAGAGGCAAGATGGATGCTCATGTCTACAATAGTGCAAAAGTTGATGCGTTGGCCATCAGGACTTATTCATTGTCTCTACCCTTAGGATTAGTTTTGGAATTAAATAATTGTTATTAAAATCCTGCTTTGGGCAAAAATGTTATCTCTTCTTCATGTTTGGAAGAAGATGGTTATAATTTCACAATAAAGAACAAGTGTTGTTCGATTTATTTGAATAATATATTATGTGGTACTTGTCCATTACTGAATGGATTATATATTCTAGATCTTGAGGATTTTCCTATCTATAACATTAATGCAAAGAGGCGTCGACCTAATGATTTGAATCCCACTTTTATTTGGCATTGTCGCTTAGGTCATAGAAATGAGAAGTGAATGAAGAAGCTCCATAAAGATGGTCTTCTAGATACATTTGATTTTGAATCATTCGATATATGTGAATCTTGTTTACTTGGCAAGATGACTAAGACACCTTTCACTTGTCAAGGAGAAAGGGTGAGTGACTTATTGGTCCTTGTACATACAAATGTATGTGCACCGATGATTTCTATACCCATGGGTGGTTTTCAATACTTCATTATTTTTACTGATGACTTTAGTAGATACGGTTACATCTACTTAATGAGGCACAAGTCGGAATCCTTTGAAAAGTTCAAGGAATTTTGTAATGTAGTACAAAATCAAATTTGCAAAACAATTAAATTTCTACGATATGATCATGGGGGTGAATATTTGAGCCATGAATTTGGTAATCATCTAAAGCAATGTGGAATTATTCCATAGTTGACACCACTGGGTATGTCTCAATGGAATGGGGTACCGAATGGAGAAACCAAACTTTGTTGGACATGGTTCGGTCTATGATGAGATAATCTGATCTTCCATTATCCTTCTAGGGATATGCTCTAAAAACTGCTACTTCCACAATAAATAGGGTTATATCTAAAGCTATAGAGAATACGTCATATGAGATATGGACTGAGAAGCATCCCGAGTTGTCTTTTCTCAAGATATGGGGTTGTGAGGTTTATGTAAAATGTTTGACGTCCGATAAGCTCACTCTCAAATCAGATAAATGCTTCTTTGTGGGGTTTTCTAAGGAAACTAAAGGATATTATTTCTATAACTTGGAAGAAGGCAAAGTGTTTGTCATCCGAAATGGAGTCTTTCTGAAAAAGAGTTTCTCTCAAAGAGAGTAAGTGGTAGCACGGTGCAACTTGAAGAGATTTAGGAACCATCAGGAAGTGTTTCAACTCCTACTGAACCTCAATAGGAAGTGCAAAACGATGCAGAGCCTGTTGTTAAGGCACCTGCACCATGATGGTCAGAGAGGGTTCGTGATACACCTAAGAGGTTCATGTTCCTAACCTCGAGGAAGCGTGACATATTATTGTTGCACCATAATGAGCCCAAGACTATGCAGAAGCGATGGTGGGACTGGACTCTAAGAAATGGCTTGAAGCCATGAGATCCGAAATAGAACCCATGCATGATAATCAAGTTTGGAACTTGGTTAATCCACCTTATGGTGTTAAAACTATTGAGTGTAAATGGGTTTTAAGAAAAAGATAGACATGGATAGAAATGTTCACATCTATAAAGCACGATTGATGGTGAAAGGTTTCAAGCAAATTCAAGGTGTTGATTACGATGAAATGTTTTCGCCCATCGCAATGCTAAAGTCTATCCGGATCATCCTAGAAATTACCGCATATTATGACTATGAGATATCGCAAATGGATGTCAAAATGACTTTTCTTAATGGGAAGCTTAGTGAGGATGTGTACATGAAACAGCCGGATGGTTTTGTCGATCTAGAAAATGTTGCAAAGATATGCAAGCTTTAAAAGTCTATCTATGGACTAAAGCAAGCATCTTTGAGTTAAAATTTTCATTTTGATGAAGTGGTCAAAGGGTTTAGCTTTATCAAGAATGAAGAAGAGCCTTGTGTTTACAAAAAGGCTAGTGGGAGCGCACTTGTGTTTCTGGTCTTATATGTAGATGGCATACTATTGATTGGAGATGATATTCCAATGATTGATGCTGTCAAATCTTCATTGCAAAAAATATTCTCAATGAAATATATAGGAGAGGTAGCGTACATATTGAGCATAAAGATCTATAGAGATAGATTGAAAATGGTAATTGGATAAGCCAAAGTATATACATTGACAAGGTATTGAAAAGCTTCAATATGCATGATTCTAAGAAAGGTTTCCTACTAATGGCACATGGTATTAATCTTAGCAAGAGTCAGTGTCTTGTGACATCTGATGAGCAAGACAAGATGAGTGCGATCCCATATGCCTCTACTATTGGATCTATCATGTATGCCATGCTTTGTAGACACCTAAATATCTTCTATGCTCTAAGTGTTACGAGTAGATACCAATCTAACCCAGGTGAAGCTCACTGGGTAATAGTTAAGAATATTCTTAAGAACTTGAGAAGAACTAAGGATATGTTCATGGTCTATGGAGGTTATGAGGATCTCATTGTAAGTGGTTACACCAATGCTAGCTTCCAAACCGATAAGGATGATTCTAGACTGTAGACTGGTTTTGTGTTTTGCCTCAATGGAGGAGCAGTGAGTTGAAAGAGTTCCAAGCAAGAAATAGTTGCTGACTTCACGATGGAGGCCGAGTACATCAT
Organism: Phragmites australis; assembly: GCF_958298935.1. Taxonomy (NCBI): domain Eukaryota; kingdom Viridiplantae; phylum Streptophyta; class Magnoliopsida; order Poales; family Poaceae; genus Phragmites; species Phragmites australis. The sequence continues at coordinate 13,530,033 of NC_084941.1, read as the reverse complement.
AGCTTTTGAAGCTGCAAATAAGCCTGTTTGGATTAGAAAATTTATTTGTAAGTTGGGTGTAGTCTCTAGTGCATTAAGTCCAATGGATCTCTATTGTGATAAAAATGGAGCTATTGCACAAGCTAAGGAGCCTAGTTTGCACCAAAAGTACACGCACATACTACGACGCTATCACCTCATCTAAGAGATTATAGATAGGGGTGACACAAAGATATGTAAGGTGCACATGGATTTGAATATTGCTGATCCGTTGACAAAGCCACTCCTGCAGCCCAAGCATTGGGCGCACATGAGAGCTATGTGTATTAGATACTTACATGATTGAATCTAGAGCAAGTGGGAGATTTTTGGTGATATGATCTGGAGGAAATCATAGATATGATTGTATCACCTCTATATTTATGTACTTTTGAATAATATGTTATTCGGACCCTTAGATAATTATCATTTAAATTGATTAGCAAGTACGTGACTTGCTTGTGAAGCTCTTTGTTTTATTGTGATGTTAGTTTAAAATGATCTCTAGTCTTATATCCGTGGAACAATTATGATTCATAGACTAGCACATGTATTGACTGATGATCATGTTTCACAGATCATAGATATGGAGATATCAAATCAATAATGTGGACACATGTTAGAGAACATGGTGTTGGATAGACCCACCTTGAGATATGACTGGGATTGTTATATGATGTGCCATCAGAAGTTATCTCAGATGGTGTATTGCAGGATTCTTAGACCTAAGATCGTCATTGATTCCTAGAATATGTAATGGTAAACTTAGGGGCTATCAAATGCTATTTTGTGATTGGGTAATCATAAATGTAGCTTTCGGGTTTGCCATGATACATGTCGTGGGGTGTAAGCGATCAACATAGAATTTGCCCCTCCTATATAATGAGAGAGATATCTCTGGGCCCCTCAATGTGGTTGGATTCAAAAGTCCATGGCCATGCCAATGTGGTTAAAGAGTTAATCATGACTTAAGTAATCTGCTACAAGATCGAGTGAATGGTCAAGCTATCACAAGGAATGGCACGTGTCTTGCCTTGAGCTTGACTTGTATTATGAGGCAAAGGGATTGGTGCATTTGTATATCAAGGTTCAGCCAATGTGATCCATATGTATACTCGGAGTCAATATGCCCTGCTAGAGACTGCTGTTGATTTCCGTTCGGAAAGGGCTTTCGAGTTGTAGCTATTTATACATGAATCTAACGGGTCACACACTTAATGGGTTGGAACATGACACACGGATTTGGTCCATAAGAGGGTTTATACGGATTTTGATCCGTGAAGGCCTAGAGTCCAAATGGGATTCCAAAGTAGGAGCCCACAATATGATCTATATAAGAGAGGCGTGCGGAGGGGGCACATTTGTGCCACTCCAAAACCCTAGGCGCGCCCTCTCCACCAGACCTCTCAAAACCCTAGTTGTACGTTCGATGATAGCACACCAGCGTTCGACGTTTCGGCCCAAAATGTGTGGATACCGTAGCGGCCCTGCTGCTATTGCGGCGCTGATCAGCTTGATGTTGCTCTTAACAAGGCGATCACGACTAGTTAGAACCCTCCCGACTAGGTAGACAGAACGCTCCAGACAAGGAAGATGAACCCGGAGGTTGATCTTGACTACGAGGTCAATCGTCTACGAAAACTCTATTCAGTTTGACTTCTTCCTCTACATCGACATACATGATGTTGGATCAGTCTACTCCAACTCTACTTCCGCTACACTGTGCATCTAGTGGTAACAATTTATGATCCCCTACTCGCATGATTTTCTGGTTGAACATGATAGAAAAATGTTATTTTGCACTAGCGTACCCTACCCGTTTCCCACCATTCTATATGCTTCTAGATTTCTAAATATACTTTTCATTGCAACATGATCTTTCAGAGGCTTGATATATATTTAGTAGAGGTTCTACATGCTATTTCTAATGGAGGGAAAGTTTTTCAATAATAGATTTCTCATCAACGTGCCTCTTAGTCATGATTAGGTGTTCTTCACCCTTATCATCATTTGTTTCTACATGGAAATTGTTTGCACATATATCTTTGAAGCTTAAAAACGTCCTGGTTGATTCAGGATAAAGTAATTCTTATTGGATTACTAATTTTGATCCATTAATGAGTATTATTGTGGCTCTTCTCGTGCCAACAATATGTCTACTGCTTTCGACGATAGTTGTTAAATCTTCGTTGTTCTTTTCTAGTATCCCTAACTATTGTATTTCTAGTACAACCGGCTACAAGACATATTTCCTCCTCCATAAGCAATGCATTCATTTAGAGATAGCAAAGACAAGCTTTAAAATAGAACATATACATCTTCAACTGATGATATATTAAAGGTCTTCAGCCATTGATATTAAGATAACCAAGCTCCTATTTATGAGATGACATGGATACACAATTATTTATGCAATAAATAAATACTTAATGCAAACTACTACTATTAAGATCCACCATAGAACTAGATAGTGAGATACAAATTGGAAGACTATGGTGAGTCTCCATGCACTTCTTCCTTCGATCATCAAGCTCAGTATCTCCAGTGTTGACGCCTGAGCTTTCAATCTCATGGCATTAGATTTATCTTTATTTGCTGCAGAAGACTTAGCATCAGGCCTGGAAGATTCTTGCTCCATTTCTGCAGCCTTGGAACACTTCCCCGCTTCAAGCTCAAGCTTCTTGATGCTTTCAACATAGTGAGCTTCATGGCGGGGTTTGTTCTTTTCATCTTTCTTCCATGGAGTTCTTGATATAAGTCCACTGTACGCTTTGGAGTGTGGCAAATCCGAGACCAATGTCCCTTTATTCCACACATATAGCAATCATGATCCTATTTGCCATATCCACTCAATTTGGATTAAAATTTTGATTTACATTATCCCTTGTTTCTAAAGTACTTAGGCTGCTTGCCTTTGCCTTTGCATTGCTCCTTCTGTGGGGCTTCCCCTTGCCATATTTCTTCTTGAAAGAAATAACATTTGCTTATGGAGTATCTAAGCTGCCAGTGGGCCGGGGCATGTGATTCAGCAAAGTAGTCTCATCCGCGCCTTGATCCCATTGCATGGTCAATATAGTTTTTGTATTTTTCATTATTGTACTTGCGGCTTAAATGTGCCATTTTGAGGTGGAAAGTGAAGAGGGTCTTCTCAATGAGGCCTTTCTCTTCAAGAGGTATTTTACATAGCTTCTTGTCTGTAACGATCCTAAGAATTGCATTATAATCCTCAATGATCTTGTAGTCTTCAAAGTGGTGGTTCTGGCAGTCATGCTTTACTTTAGGTAGAATTACATATTATAACTTCTCAAAGCGTTAGTGCAATGAGTCCCACAAGACCTTAGGTTCTAATTCAGTCATGTACTCATCCTTTAGGGTGGTACTCAGATGATGCCTTAGAAAATGCAGCGCTTCGGTGTAACACCCTGAGTTTTAGCATTTTAGAAAAATAGCAAAATTCACTCTAAATTAAAAAATTTCTAATTATTTAACTAATATAAAATCAAGGAAATATATATTTGAATATATATACTTGTATGTGTGTATTCAAATATATTATTTGGCTAAGTATTCCAAAGATCACTAAATTAATTTTTAAATTAATCGTTGCAATAAATTGAGCATATGCATTTTTGGTTTTATGGTTCTTATGGTACTTTGTGTAGCGATTCGAAGTTGAATGTCTCTCAAATTCAAATATGTTTAAGCTTGTTTCAGCAATTTCCTAATCCAAATCCATCCGTGAAAATCCATCTTCCAATTCAACTTCAAATATTCTTTTGAATCAATTTCAAATCCTAAATTCAAATACTCTTATTTGGATTAATGCCAAATCCAAATTTAGATCCAAATTCAAATACTCCTATATTGAATTTAATCCCAAATATCTTAAATCCTGATTCAATCAGATCTTCGTTGAATTTCTACTCAAATGCAATTCGAATCATTCGAGACATATTCAATTCAAATCCAATTTGAATTACCCGATCCAATTCAAATTCAAGTCATTCATTGAATCCTTACAAATCCAGTTTACAAATTCATTCAATTCAATTACATGCAATTGAATTACCATACAAATCCTACTCTCTCTCTCTCTCTCTCTCTCTCTCTCTCTCTCTCTCTCTCCCCCCTACTCTCAGATCTATCTTCCCACTCCCTCTCCCTGATCTTTTCTCTGTTGACTACTGTTCATTCACTCTTAAAAGTCCTCACTAGCTCTCTCCTAGCCCAGCACCCTCACCTACCGGCCATGCATGCTATCACACCTGCACACACACACACACAAGCATACACAGCATCGGCCTCCTGATGTTTCTCACTAAGCGGAAAAAATGGATCACGCTGCCGCCACTCGCTAACCGCGTTCACACCCCCTCTTTTCACTGGACAACAAAACCAATTTATCCTCTCCCTTCATCCACCTGCAGAAGGAACCTCCTCACGCCATGCACACAACGTCACAGGCACACACTAACATACACACGAGCAGCACACAAGCACAAGCACAGCAGTAGCACCGTGTTACCCTCAGCTCCTCTTCGCGCCCTTTCAAGCCTGTGCCACTTCCCGTCGCCATGAGCTCTAGCCACCTTCGATGAGCACCCTGTTTTCCCCTTTATGCTCCCTATGCTGCTCGTGTGTGCCTTCCTGGCCCTAGCCACCACACCCCTGTTGTCCTTCCGCCGCTGTCACCACATGTGCTGTGCTGTCCCGCTCGCACATGCATCATCCTGCACGGCATCGTTATGCACGTTGTTGTGTTGTTCGGCCATGCCACGCTGTAGTATCTAGGCCCCTAGGTAAGTGGTAAGTGTTTCGGTGATTAATGACAATCGTATCATTGTGACTAACAATTTATTTTGAAGGAAATAAAAAAATTTAGTTCTCAATTATAAGTGGATATTCTTAGTCCCTAAGGCAATTAAATGGTCGATCAAAGGACATGTGCCTCAAGTTTGAGGATCTTCTGGTTCTAAGTGTCAGAAAGGAGATGAAGGTTCTGTTTTCTTAGTCTTTTGACCATACTATAAAGAGGGGCTAAGAGTGGTAGCTTGACCTAGTTAAGTCTAGACTTGGTTTGATGCATACTTGTGAAACTCTAGCACTAGGTACCTCATAGAAGCCCATGGTTGAGATGTGGAGAAGGTAGAGCTCAAGATAAGTTGAATTGGAACTACTCACCGGATGGTACACTGGAGCATTTTCTCCAAAGGAGCCTTTGATGGCAGAAGTAGCTCAACACATCATATAGTCTGGTGTTGGCTTGATGAGAGTCACCGAACTAATATTTCCGGAGAGGGTGGCAACGGGTAGTTTTGGCTGAGTTACACTCACAGGATAGTCTGGTGTTGAGTGTGTGTTCACCGGATGGATATACCAGACTATTAATAGTACAACGGCTAATGACAATTGGTGCAGTGGAGGATTGAAGTTTGAACTCACTGGATTGTCCTGTGTGAGTAAGATGATACTCACTGGATCATCCAGTGTTAACATAAAAAGTGTGTGGTTAGGCAACAACTATAATTTGGATCTCTAGTCTATAAATACCCCTCCACTTGGTTTCATTTGGCTTGGTAGCGACCCAAAAAAGCTCATACACTGTGTGTGTCATAAAAAATCAAGAGAGAGCATTTGAGTTGATTTCCTAGTCCCTAATTGAAGATTAAGGACTCTATTAGTGCTTGGAGAGTAGCAAGTGTGCATCTAGCTGTAGTCTAGGCTTGATCTTGGTCAAGTGAAACTATTAGCTTGTTACTCTTGGTGGTCATGGTGATTGAAGGTGTTCTCGGTGAGCCCTTGAAGTTCTTGTGGGAGCCCTGGGAAGAGCTATGTACTTGGTTTGATGCCCGCCTCCGGAGATAGAGAAGTGGCAATCATGAGGGAGCACTTGATTCTTGGTGACTCAAGGTGGAGCAATATCCTTAGTGGATGCTCCAACGAGGACTAGGGGGAGTGCCAACTCCTCGATACCTCGAGAAAAAAATCTGTGTTCTCTTGTTCATCTCTTTACTATTCCACAATTTAATTTGAGCATTTACATTCTTGCAAGCTTCCAAATTCCACATCTTCTTAGTGTTTTTGCTTGGTTGGTTGGTTTCCCTCTCCTAGCTTGTTCGTGTAGTAACATTTCCTTTCTTTTAGGCTAAGGTTGCTATTTTTATTGCCCAATTCAATCCCCCTCTTGGGTTATTCGATCCTTTCAATTGGTATTAGAGCCTCATGCTCTTGATAGGCTTAAAATCCTAGAGCAAAGGCCCCGGGAGTGGAAGTAGCGTGTCAAAGTTCAAAGTAAAGAACTTCACCTATTGGAAAGTTTGAATGGTGACCTATCTTGAGGCTATTTCCCCCCAAGTTTGGCTAGCCGTCTTCATTGGGTTTGATCAATCTTTTACCGATCAATAAGTTAGGTGGAATGCTAAGGCTAAGAATGCTATATTTGAGGGAATTGGTGAAGAGATTTTTTCTAGAGTTAGGAGCAAGTAATTCGCCAATGTGATTTTGACTGCTCTTTGTGAAATTCATGAGGGTTCTAGGAAAATTCATGAGGAAAGATATCATGTGCTTATGAATGCTCTTAATCAATTCAAGATGCTTCCTAATGAGTTATGCAATGATATGTATTCTCGCATGAATATACTTGTGGAAGAAATCAATTCTCTTAAACTCACTTAATTGTCTCAAGGGGACATTATTCGTAGGATCTTGATGGTGCTTCCCAAGCTATAATACAACATTATCATCTCTCTTCTTCATTAAAGGGACATCAATGGCATGACCATCACCGACGCTGTAGGGAAGATATGTTCTCATGAGATGTTCTTGTTTGGAGATCTTGAGTTTTCATCCAAGAAGAATCTTGCTCTCAAGGCAAATATGGTCAGCAAGAAGAAGAAGATGATCAAGCTTCCATCATCAAGTGAAAGCAATGAAGATGATGATGATGATAATGATGACTCCGACACCGAACTTGCTCTTCTCATGAGAAGAACCACAAGGATGATCTCCAAGTTTCAAAAGAAGGGCTACAACTATGATCCCAAGAAGAACAAATTTCGCCTAAAGAAATTTGACAAGTTCGGTGGCGGAGACAAGAAGAAGTGTTACAATTGCGGTAAGTCCCGACAAGAGAAATAAGAATAAGTCCAAGAAGATTGATACAATTGAGGATGAGGATAAACATAAGAACAAGGATCAAGACAAGAGGAAGAAGAAGCTCTTCAACAAGAAGGGTAGAGGCTGCAAGGCATACATTGTTGGTGAATGGGTCTTCGGCGAAAGCTTAACTGATGATTCAAGCGATGATGAATACAACAACTTCGCGGACCTCGCCATCACCAATGATGATCCATCTCTACCTCCACTACATATATGCCTCATGGATAAAGGTAATAACAAGGTGAGTAGTGAGGAAGAGTATAATAGTGATGATGATGGTCTTTCTCCTAATGATCTATCTAAACTCATGAATGACTATACTACTATCATCAAGAAACAAAAAGCTAAAATAAAGTCTCTTGAAAATGCTAATACTATGCTTAGTTCTAGTCGTAATGAGTTGCTTGCTAAATACAATGATGTGCTTAAGAAACATGATGAAGTAGTTGCATCTAGCAAATCTCTTGAGGCTAGTAACAAGAAACTAAAACTTGAGCATATTGACTTGAAATGCAAATATAAAGAACTTGAGTTAGCTTATGATGCCGTTGATCCTAGCATGAATGAATTGCCTACTATTGATCTTATTAAAGTCAATGCATCTACTTCTTGTGATGATCTTCTTGATATACCATGCTCCTCTTAATGTGATAATATATCATCTTCTAAAACTAACCATGTAAGGGAGCAAGAGCTCAAAGAGGAGATTGAAAATCTCAATTTATGTGTGGTCCGGTTGACTAAGGGGGAGTACAAGCATAAGGAAATTCTCATGAAGAATGCATTGTAATACAACAAGAGAGGCCTTAGATGCTTCTCCAATCTAGTGGATAGGAGATCAAGAATTATTTCATTAAGGAAGTTGGCTCATATTACCAACATTGTGAGGTCGCCAGTTATCACACAAGGGAGTGTCCAATTCCTACTAAACTCCTTCCTATTTTGCCTTCCAATTACAAGTCTACTTTTAATGATCACCATTTTCTATTGCATAAACTTAAAAGTAGTGAAGTCATAGCTAAATTCATTGGAACTCAAGCTAAGGGAAAGCTTCCTAGGCAAAATTGGGTGCATAAAGCTCTTGTGAGTCACTTCAAAGGTACCAAACTTGGTTGGGTACCTAAACAAAAATCTTGATCCATGTGTATGTGAACTACAAAGCTAGTGGAAAGTATTGTGTGCTTGATAGTGGATATACACAACATATAACTGGCAATGTAAAGATGTTCGCCTCACTAGAAGATGATGTGGGTGATCATGACAAATTTACCTTTGGTGATAACTATAATCCAAATGTGGTAGGTTTGGGTAAGATAGCAATCTCAAATGAGCTCTCTATTTCCAATGTTCTTTTAGTAGAATCACTTAGCTTTAATTTGCTTTCCGTAGCTCAACTATGTGATTTAGGCTTCACATGTTTATTTAGTGATGTTGACATTAGCATAACTAGCAAGAAGCATAATGATCTAATCTTTAAAGGCTTCAGACATGGACATATATATCTTCTTAATTTCTCCTCTAATGAAGCTAGCTTGAATCTATGCGTCTTCACCAAGACATCTATGGGTTGGCCTTGGCATCATCGACTTGCACACATTGGAATGAGCCAACCCAAGAAGGTGTTCAAGAACAGAATGGTAGTTGGATTGAAAGATGTTGTATTTGAGAAGGACAAGTTCTGTATCACTTGCCAAGTGGGAAAGCAAGTTTCAAGTTCACATCCACACAAATCCAAGATGTCTACATCAAGATCCATGGAGCTTCTACACATGGATCTCTTCGGACCAACTACCTACAAAAGTCTTGGTGCTAATCTCTATTGTCTTGTTATTGTTGATGGTTATACAAGATACACTTAGACTTTCTTTTTAGATAACAAGAGAAAGACCGTTGGAATCTTCAAGAAGTTCGCGAATAGGGCTCAAAATGAATTTGAGGCCACACTTATGAAGATTCAGAGTGACAATGACACAGAGTTGAAGAACACATATATTGAAGAATTTTGTGATGATAGATGCGTCAAGCATGAGTTTTCATTAACCTACAGCCCTAAAAAAAATGGCATGGTGGAAAGGAAAAACATGACCTTGATCACTCTTGCAAGAGCAATGTTGGATGAATATAGTACACTGGAGAAGTTTTGGGCGGAAGCAATCAACACAGCGTGTCATGCATCCAATCGAGTGTGTCTCCACCGACTCTTGAAAAAAACGCCATACAACCTTCTCATTGGGAAGAAACCAAATATCTCATCCTTTCAAGTGTTCGGTTGTAAGTGCTTTATCTTCAAGAAAAGAGAACGCCTAGAAAAGTTTGAAAAATGTTGTGATATTGGTTTTTTTGTTGGTTATGCATCTAACTCCAAAGTATATCGAGTATTCAACAATGCCACTGGTCTTGTTGAAGGAACATGTGATATGGAGTTTGATGAATCTAATGGCTCCCAAGGAGAAGATGTTTCTTGTGATAATTTAGGTGATGAACCCTTGGGAGATGCAATGAAGAATATGGCAATTAGGGATATCAAGCCTAAGGAAGATGATGAAGATGTACCTTCTACTTCAATTCCACACACCTACATGGCGCCTGAAGTTGATGAAAATGAGGATAAGGATGATCAATCACTTCCATCACATGATGTCCATATCTCTCAAGGGGAAGCACAAGCTCAAGCTCAAAATGTTGGACCACCACAAGACACACCTCAAGAACCACAAGTGAAGCACTCGCATATTTCCAAGGACCACCCAGTTGACTTGATCAAGGGTCGTCAATATACTTCATTTTGTGAACATTACTCGTTTGTCTCTTGTTTGGAACCCATACATGTAGATGAGGCTCTTAAGGATCTGGATTGGGTGATGGCAATGCAAGAAGAACTCAACAACTTCACCCATGATATAGTATGGATTCTTGAAGAAGGCCTCAAGACAAGAATGTATTGGAACCAAGTGGGTCTTCCGCAATAAGCAAGATGAACATGGTATGGTGGTACGCAGCAAGGTAAGACTCGTCGCGCAAGGATTTGCATAGGTTGAAGGTTTGAATTTTGGCGAAACATTCGCTCCTATGGCAAGGCTTGAGGCCATTCATATCCTTCTTGCATTTGCTTCACATCATAACTTTAAGATTTATCAAATGGATGTGAAGAGTGCATTCTTAAATGACCTCATCAATGAACTTGTTTATGTTGAACAACTCCCCAGTTTCGAAGATTCTAGATATCCTAATCATGTCTGTAGGTTGCATGAGGCACTTTATGAACTCAAGCAAGCCCAAGAGCTTGGTACGAACACCTACATGACTTCCTTATCAACCAAGGATTCAAGATCAGGAGGGTGGACACCACATTGTTCACAAAGATCATCGACACTGAGCTTTTCTTGTGTCAAATTTATGTTCGGGATATAATATTTGGTTCAACTAACAAAGAGTTTTGTAAGGAATCTGGTGACATATTGTGTAGGGAGTTCGAGATCTCAATGATTGGCAAGCTTAACTACTTGCTTGGATTTCAAATCAAGCAATTGAAGAAAGGGACGTTTACCCATCAAGAGAAGTACACGAGGGACATCCTCAAGAAGTTCAAGATGGATGATTGCAAGCCAATTAATACTCCAATGCCTACAAATGGACATCTCGACTTGGATGAAATGGCTAAACCGGTTGACCAAAAGCTTTATCATTCTATGATTGGGTCACTTCTTTACCTTACTGCATCTAGGCCGATATTATATTTAGTGTATGCATGTGCGCTCACTTTCAAGCTAATCCTAAGGAATCGCATCTTAGCGTGGTTAAAAGAATCCTTAGATACCTAAAGCATACACTTAGAATAGGTTTGTGGTACTTAAAAGGTGCTAGTTTTCTACTCTTGGGTTACTCAAATTCAGACTTTGCCGGATGTCGTGTGGATCGTAATACTACTTCAGGGGGGTGCCACTTGCTAGGGCGTTACTTGGTTTCTTGGTCATCTAAAAAGAAAAACTCGGTAGCCTTGTCCACCGCGGAAGTGGAATACATTGCAGCCGGAGCATGTTGTGCTCAAATCATTTATATGAAGTAAACCTTGTTAGACTTTGGTGTTCGTCTAGAGAAGGTTTCACTCCTTTGTGACAACGAGAATGCCGCGAAAATTGCAAACAATCCCGTTCAACACTCTCTCACAAAGCACATTGATATTCGTCATCACTTCCTTAGAGACCATGTGGCTAATAATGATATCTCTCTTAGTAGTGTACAGTTGGAAGATCAATTGGCGGCTATCTTCACAATACTTCTAGATGAAGCAACCTTTTGTAGATTGTGAAGTGAGTTGAACCTGATAGATGCTTCTAACGTCATGTGATGCCTTGTCATATAGATGCATTCATGATAGGTGTTTGTCTAACCTTCTCAAGATAGTGGTGAACATGATTTTGCTTGAGATGGTGGTTCCCTAGTATCTCTCAAGGAATGTTGTTGGGTTCACCATAAAGAAGCTTGAGAAGGGAAGTAATATGACAAGATAGATTTATTTTATGCTATGCATTTGTATGCCATATAACTTGCACTCATGTTTAAATTTATGCACTAGTTATGCATTGCATGTACACTGGCGGTAGAGAGATCATAAAGGAGGATATCACTCTTTGAGATTGTTGTTTTCTCTCAATGTGAACATACACCTCTATAAGTCTGATTAGAAAGACGTAACTATTTAATGCCTATTGAGTCATAACCTTGTGAATTTAAAGTCTTAATCTTTAATTTCAAAGGATATATGCTCATACATTTCCTTAGAGTCTTCTCCCTCCTTTTTGTTTGGTTCTTATTTCCTAATGCAAAATTATGTATGCAATAGCCTTTTTGGCAAATATTTGAAAATGAGTGTTTGAGAGAGTAAGGCTTCACTCAAGCTAGTCCAAACATATATTATTGTTGAGTGGTTATTTGAAGTTTGGACTTTGTGAGAGATTTTAGTTCAACAAAACTTTCTCTTCTCACCAGATAGTCCGGTGCTACTTTCCGTCCCCTCAACGGATCATCCAGTGCTCTGTCTGTCAGCTCAGCCTTTTCCTTTAAAGCTCTGGTGCATCTCTCCGGTGATCAACTCACCTCCAACAGACAGTTCGGTGTGTGCAAATGGTCTCTTTGCCTAGAAAAGCTCCCATGTTTGCAATGGTTCAGGACCAGACCTTTTGGTGCTCAGTCAGTGGTAAGGAAAGTCAGAAGGTTTACATATCAGTGCAGTGACCCTCTCCAGTGTTTTAGTGCAACATCAACAGAGTATCTACGTTCAGTTTTGAAAATTCCCTGAGAATTGGACCCGTGGCAGTGTCCGGTATTCAATTTGTACCCACCAAAGTATCGGTGTGTGAAAGAGGTCTCGGCTCACTTTTGTCATGCTCTCTGGAAATATTGGTTTGATGCCTCAGTATCAGCATCACCAGACCATCCGATGTTAAAAAAATTCACGGGACCCACCTGTCATATAAGGCTTCATCCTCGGTTGGCTCCTCTAAGCCATTTGAGCATTTCGATCTCGCACGCCGCCGCCCGTACTCGGCGAGTCGCTATCACCATCGTGCTCTCGCGCCGCCATGACCACTTGCGCCACCATCCCGCCGTCCGTCGATGCCCCAGCTCCACCGCCAGCCACCACCATGCCCTAGCTCGCCACCAGCGTCTCTAGCTCTTCTTCAACCACCGTGCTTCCCTCTCCGTCGTCTCCTTCCTCTGTTTGATCTCGGTGAGTCCTTCCTCTGTTTGATCTCGGTGAGCACAATTTTGGCCAAATTGTTCCATATTGAAAACACTAGATTGAATTTGAGGGAAATTTGATCAAATTTCAATGAATTCAATGCAAATTTGCGTCAATATGTTGCAATTTGGAGCAATTGTCATTATTTGAAAGCACGGTCATCTGAATTCATATCATATTCATGCTCTAGGGTTCAATTCAGGTCAAAATCATGTCTTTTCTATATACATGATGCAATCACTCATCATGTTATCATCTTTATATCTGTCTGATGGGTCATGAGCGCACTGATAAGGGCAAGGGCAAGGCCATTGAGCAGTCAAAGAGGAAGTCGAAGGCTCAGAAGGAGTGGGATAGAGCCTTGGCAGCAGCTAAGGTAGCAGACACTTAGCAAGGTTTCATGATCAGCGTTGACTCCCCTACTTCGCGATGGTCCACCAGCACTCACCTTGCCGGGAGGTTGGGCTTGACACCTTCCGGCTAGTCAGGCAGTCAAAAGAGGACTCATTAGGAGCCAGAGCTAGATGAGGAGGAGCAGCAGCCAGAGCAACAGCAGACAGAGTAGCCACAGGTAGAGGCAGAGCTCAAGCTCATCGATGTGACTTCTTACAAGTCATCGAGGATTAAGAAGCTGTGTTTTGTGCTAGTTGATGAGTGGTTTCCTGTGGTCAGGTATGAGGGGGTTGATCCCCAATTCTGGACAGTCCTACATGAGAGCTTCTTCCACTCCTATCTCAAGAAGAAGGTCAGTTTGAGCTAGCACAAGACGCTTAACTGGCACTATATGCAGTCAACTACAGGGGTTGTGGACGTGAGGTAGCACTTTGACACCTTCCCTAGACTTTCAGCTCTGCTCACTAACGTGGACAGATATGTAAAGGACTGGGTCAGAGTGTTCTATGCCACGGTATGGATTGCACCAGAGAAGAACTTTATTCAGTTCATATTCCTGGGCGACACTTTCAGATTATACAGGAACAATGTACTTGAGACTCTAGGAGTTCAGGCGAGTTCTACGTATCTGCACGAGGTTGTTCATCTGAATGCCAAACCCCCTTGTCGTCCTCTGGTTGGTGGCATCCGACTGATGCGGAGATCAGGCCGCTTTTTGGACAGCCCTTTGCTGCAGGATCACCGCGACTGCCAGATATGCTGACACCTGTAGCGAAGGCCATCCACTTGGCCTTGAGATGTAGTTTGCTACCGAGGATCAGCTACAGAGAGGCCATCACCAGGTTGCAGCAGTGGTTGATTCTGAACATCCTCACACACCGCCATTTTGACATCATGGATCTGATCTTGTGTGAGATTGAGGATGCTATAGCAGAGGGGCTGTCCTTGGCTAGACAACAGCCATACGTGCACTTCATATCTTATTTGTTTGCTCACACCATCAGGTATCCCAGGTTCGTCGAGGCCTATGAGGAGTCCCCCACTCGCTTCAAGGAGTATGCTCCTTGTGCTCTCATAGACAGACTCCATGGTCAGCGAGCCATGGTTCACGCTCAGGAGCTGATCCCAGTTGACGAGCATGAGAGGGCAGCAGCAGAGGACTAGGCCCTAGCAGAGGATAAGGCAGAGCTACCTCAGTTTATCTTCGACGTGGACACCAACTCAAACTCGGACGATATTGAGTACATTCCTTCTATCACTAGGTCACACGATGCCGAGGCAAGAGGTTCTACTTAGGCAGCTCCTCAGAAATCTGTTCTTACTTCTTCAGCGCCTGAGATAGCTCCTTCAGTGACCCCTGCTGTGCAGCCTTCAAAGCCTGCATTGATTCTTCAGCAGATGCAGCAGCAGCAGGTAGTTTAGCAGCAGTAGATCCAGCAGCAGCTAGCAGCACAGGCTGAGATATAGGCGAAGCTTCAGGCCGACATGATTCGCCAACAGGAGTAGCAGATGGTTTTCTTGCAGTCTCTTCAATAGTAGTAGTAGGCCATGTTCTTAGCACTTTGGTCGGACAGAGAGAACAATGCTCGTATGTTCTCGTCCCTGTTCCAGCACACTGGCCTTCAGTTGCTAGCTGCACCTCTAGATTTTGCTCCAACCACCAGTCCTCTCCGAGGTAGTGTCAGCAGTCTATTGACTACTCTGGGGTTAGATTTTCCCCTATCAGCTCTCTTCATCACCGGAGTACCTTCTCTAATACCTGTCGGGACGTCTTCGAACCTATTGCTTACTTGACTGACGTCACCTCTACCCATTGGACCTCTCTATTTCAAGGACTCACCACAGCCAACACTCCCTTCTCAGGATCCTCTTATTGTGCCTCCAACTATCTCGCAGCCTGTGCTTAATGAGGTTGATCCTACCCTTCAGGAGGTGCTGAGTCAGGTTGACCAGGAGATGGCCATCCAGGGTGTCGACACCTCTAGTTCTGACCCTCATCCAGGCACAGTGTAGGCCTACAGCAGGAGCGTCCTCTCCAACCGATTATGTTGACGTTGAGCTTATCTCGTCTGCATCTGACTCCGATACTGATGCCTCTCAGTTCGTGGTGTAGCCTTCCTCGGCAGCTTGAGCTCCCTCATCTCCTCCAGCTCCAGATGTGTAGATGTGTTCTCTTTTTTGTGTTTAGATGCCAAAGGGGGAGAGAGTCTAGTGTTAGGAGGAGTTTTAGAGAGAGATAATTAGGTTTGAGTTCTAGTGAGCTTGCTAGTTTCAAGGGTAGTCTAGTTTAGCTTTTGGGTAGCTAGGTTCGGCTTGTTGGATCTTAAGGATTTTGATTTAATGACAGGCCATTTGGTTCTTAATCAATGTGTTTTGCTTGTCATCACATTGTGTTTATTTTCATGCATGCTTAATTCTATTTCTTCTAGCATGATATGTTGTTCTAGTGTTAGGCTTTCTCTTGCTTTGTTGTTATATGCTATCAATTGCCTAGTATGATAGGGTGTAATTCAATTCATATATATATATATATATATATCTTCTCATATGTGTTTTCATCGATCACCAAAAAGGGGCATATTGTAGCATCTAGACCCCTAGGCAAGAGAGAGCACTTGAGTTGATTTTCAAGTCCCTAATTTAAGATTAAGGACTCTATTAGTGTTTGGAGAGTAGCAAGTGTGCATCTAGCTATAGTCTAGGCTTGATCTTGTCAAGTGAAACTATTGGCTTGTTACTCTCGGTGGTTGGCAACACCTAGCCAATCTTGGTGATTGGAGGTGTTCTCGGTGAGCTTTTGGAGTTCTTGTAAGAGCCTAGGGAAGAGTTATGTACTTGGTTTGATGCCCACCAATTCGAAGATGGAGAAGTGGCAATCATTAGGGAGCACTTGAGTCTTGGTGAATACAGGGGGAGCGATATCCTTGGTGGATGCTCCAACGAGGACTAGGGGGGAGTACCAACTTCTCGATACCTCAGGAAAAAATCCGTGTTCTCTTGTCCATCTCTTTACTATTCCATAATTTAATTTTAGCATTTACATTCTTACAAGCTTTCAAATTCTGCATCTTCTTAGTGTCTTTGCTTGCTTGCTTTATTTCCCTCTCCTAGCTTGTTCATGTAGTTGCATTTCCTTTCTTTTAGGCTAAGGTTGCTATTTGCTCTAGATAGTGGTAGAAGTTTCTTATTGCCCAATTCAACCCCCTCTTGGGCCATTCGATCCTTTCAAGCACCCTTCGCTATCCCATGCTCTGTCGTAGCACGCCTAGTCACATCGCTGCTCCACTGCGCACCCCGGCCAACTCCCTTCGCGCGTTGTTCCCATGTGCAGCCCCTCTACGCTGCTCATGCTGTGCCTGCGTCGTGCCATAGCGGGGCCATGCCGCTAGCCACTCGTCCACACGCCACACCACGCCATGCCATTTTGCGCACCACGTCATGCCGCCACCTCGCCACCGCCTTCACCCTCTCCCCTCCAGTGCAAGGCTATCCCACGGCGCTTGACCATGTGCAGCTGGTGCACGCCGCCCAGCTGGCCTTCGCCACTCATGCGAGCCATCTTCTTCCGCCACCAGTGAGCTTCCCCAGCCGCCCTTCGACCACCTTCCCCTTTGGCGCCTCCCTCTCTCCCTTTGGCCTCGACCCTCTCCAGCTCCCTCTCTCTCTCTTTCCGGCTGGCCTCCATCTCCCGGTGCTCGCCTTCCTCCACTCGCTCTTCCCCCCTGAGCCACATGCACGAACAAGAGAAGCATAGGCCATCCAGCCATATCTTTTGGCCTCACCGACAGCGGGCCCCACTGGCCGGTCCGGTCAGTCCACAGGACCGGCCCACTGTGGACCTCCCTTTGCTGCTAGCCCCAGTCCACAAGAGCCATAGACCAACTCCACAAAACCAGTGCACTGTAGACTCTCACACAAATGGCCTACGGTCCACAAATCCGTAGACCAAAACCGCAAAATAGTACCCTTTTCTATTTCCGGAATTATCTTTCCGGTAAAACTTCCGATGGCCATAACTCATCCATTTCAACTCTAATTTTAGCGATTCTTTCGCCGATATTCCTCTAAAATCATAATCTATCTCCCGGACGAATCTTGTAATTTTTGGAGTTCGTTTAATTTTCTCGTCCAATATTTATTTCTTGTCGCGATGTTTAACCTAGACTTAGGTCTTGCCTTTTGATAAATAAAGTCGAGTTAGATAAATTGATAACCATGTTTAGGTTATAATCGTAGTATAGTTGCATATGTTAAACTAGTTCAAGTGTAGAGTTAATCTTGTTGTAAAATAAAATAATTGTTAGGTTAAACTAAAGGTTTTTCTTTAATTTAATGTTTAGAAAATAAAATAGTTGTTAGGTTAAACTAAAGGTTTTTCTTTAATTTAGTGTTTAGAAATTGATGGTCATTTCATGCTATAGGTTATAGATTAATCTTAGTTTTAATTAAAATAATAAGATTAACCAGTGTATCTGATAAATCCATAGATACATGTTATTATAATATAATAGAATAATTTAACATTGGTAATTAATTAATCGAATACCTTTTTAATAATTAGTTAGTTAGTTTTAAAGAATAGTTTAACCTAGTTAATTAATTATTTGTATGCTTTTACCATAGCAATAGTTTATAACTTAAGTAGGGTGACAGTTAAACAACACTAGGTAATTAAGATTAATTACTGGATAAACTTAGTTTAGTAATATAGATTAGAATATTAATCTCCACACTTAAGCACATATAATCACCTAGTGTTATACTTACGTATATATGTATACATGCTCACATACATATAGACGTAAGTAGCACATATATGTTTATGTTTGTACACGTGCACTCACGTACACGTAGAAACCCTAACTATTGCCTTCGGATAGTTAAGCTATTAAGTGCTCACCTAGTTATTAACAACTTGTTTAATATTTCTCTTAAGTTAATAAAACAACTAGGTTAATAGCTTGACCTGGCTTTGCTAGATGTTTCCGCTAGGCTCCTTATGGCAGTTTTGCTTAGCTAAGAGTTGTCGATCGTCTTTCCGCTAGGTTAGCTTCGTCGTTTTCACCATTGTTCTTCTTTCATTTTGTGTTTCTCTTGGGTTTGTTTTGGTGTCCCGTTGTTTAGTCATTTTGATTTTTGATCGTTAATCTGTGTAGGCTTGAAGTCAAGGTTTTAAGCAAGAACAAGAGGAAGGATCTGAAGGCAAGGCATGATGATGAAGAACTCGGAATACTTGAACGACAAGATCAATCGTGAATTGACCTTCAAGAAGCCATGTCCTTTCTCCTTGATCATATTGAACCTATGTTTTCAAATAATCTACATAATCAACTTAAAACTGGACTTATATCACATGTGCTATGTATTGCGCTTTTACAAACTGCTTGTAGTAGTTAATCGTATCAACACTTACCGTGCCATAAATGTTATCATCCAAAATACATATCACCCTAGAATTACATGTTGTTATGTATATTAATGACATATGACAGCTTGATATTTAGCATACATAGGATTGAATACGTCTCCTCGGAGACGTCGCTTTTAAAACACCTCTCCTCAGAGATTAGATGTACTGTTATCAATGATAACTCATATACTATGAATCCTTGATGGTTGTGAATTCTGTGATGGTTGTGAAATCCTTGATGTCATGTGGGATATGGTGGGTGATGTGTAAAATTAGGAAAAAATTGTTTCACGGGGGCAGGTGGCGTAGCACTCTGGATGAGGATGCTCCTGTGGGCTTGAGTCACCACTGTGGTGTTCATTACCAGAAGATACTACTGGGGGAAAATAAACTAGCCTGAGGATAATAATGGAAGATTACCATCCAGGTCCCTCCAGAGCCATGATCTCCGGCCCCTCAGTTAAAGGCCCGACCTCTGAAGTCATCAGATCCCTTCATGGTACCTCTTCGTACCTACGAAGCCTTCCCTTGGCATAGCCGGCTCAGCCTCCCGAAGGCTCAGCCTCCCAAAAACCCAACCTCCCGAAGCCTTGGTGCCCCGAAGCTTTGGCCTCCTGAAGCCCTGGCCTTCCAGAGTCCTGCTTCCCAAAGCTTTCACCTCCCGGTTCCATGCCTCCCGATGCCGCTGCCTCGGGCTGTCCGGGCCACCTTCCCGAAGGCTACAAGGTGAGTCAGCAGGCCTTAGGAAAGATCCGCTAGAAGGGGAGCACCGATCGTGCTTTACCTGCAAAGAAGTGGCCGGCATTAAAAGCCTAGGCTAATGGACGCCACTCTGACACTCCGGCGTAATGGAGGCTATCCTGACACCCCTGACAGTGCAGCACCGGGGCCGCAATTGGCGACCGGCTCGTCGCACTCTAGGGGGCAGGCACCACGATAGTTACCACAGTGGATATTTATCTCCCCGATAGGGTAGAAATTAGTTATCTGGGACAAGGCCCAGTAATTCGGTCAGATCCCAAATATTTGTACGTTATGATAACTTGTATGCCAAGCTACGCACAACCCTATAAATAGGGGGCCATGGTCATCTGGGTAGGGGAGACGGGAAAGAAAGCGAAAAAGACACAGAGGTGAAAACACACCAAGTCACGTTGTGATACTCCCCCAGAGCGATCTATTTTTTCTACCATCAATACATTCGTGGTGCTCCTTCCTCATAAACTTCATCTCCAAGCTTGAGTCTCCTCCTTAGAAGAAACTCTCGCCGTACTTGCTGGGGAAGATGAACTCTTGCACCAACAGTGCGTTGTCCGTGGGGATTCAAACACAAAAGTGCTAAGAGACATAGGAATCCACCAGGAAAACCACCCAAGGGTTAGCTAAAACCACCATCCCCACTGTTGCAAGCATGCAACCATATGCATGGCTGTCTCAGCCATACGCATCGTATGCATGCTCCAGCCCCACTACTGTGTGGGACGGTGTTCCTCCTACCTTGGTCAACTCAGAACCCTGGGTCCGTACAGGAACTCCAGACGGCATGGAGGCCTTCCAACCTCTACACGACGAAGACCTCACCGCCTCAAGAGAGGACGCGGTCAAAGCCACAGCCAAGCAGGCCGTCTTCCAATTGTTCTGGGTGGTCCAATCCAGGAGTGCTCCCACATGGGCTTGGTCCCCAGGTAGCCCCTTTGACCACACCTAGGATACCCCGAGCGAACCAACATCTTTGGAAACTCTATCCACCCAGCGCCCTCCTTGGGCCCCTCAGGCGAAAGAGGGTTTTGAAGGAGACGGAGGGCCCCGGGGTGCGCGAACCCTGCCAGCACCTCCGACGCCGCCCTCGCAACACTAACCGCGCGCAGGGAACCCCAAGCCCACCTCGTTCGGGGAGGCATAGTCAAAATCACTTTGGCTCCAAAAGCCGGTTCACCAGGCAACCTTGATGGTCACCCAAAGGGGAAGGAGACCCACGGGAAACAACAGGCTCCGGGACACACCGCCTTCGGCAGCGACCCCAACGATAACTCCAAGCTCTGGCGCTACCAGAGGCACATGGGTGCATCCTACATGGACCAGGGCGCGGCCACAACACCAACGACTGCCGCACCCTCATGACCTTCCAAGAGGAATACCTCGAAAGGCAAGCAAAATACCTAGCCGCAGAAGGAGCGGGCGAGGGACGACGTAGGGTTCAAGGCCTGGGGCAAATTCCCGGCCCCTCAACCCTGTCCTGTCACTACCGACCCTACTACCAACGGTACCACATCCAGTAACAAGAACTGAGTCAGGGACACGCCGTCGCCAGGCTCCGGACGGGGTACCTCTAGAACCGTGCAGCGGCTATGGGTTGAGGCGGTCGAGGACCGCCTCTCCCGACCAGCCTTTGACTATGCCTCCAACATGCCATCGCCAGGCTCCAGATGGATTACCTCCGGGGCTAGGCAATAGCTAAAGGCTGAGGGGGTCAAGCACCGCCTCTCCCAGCCTAGCCACAGGCTTCGAGGCCACCATGCCTCGCAATAGAGGCCTTATTCCTACAAAGGTATGCCCACTCTTAACCACCAAGTAGTTTACCTGGTGATTCGTCTTTCATACGGCAAGGTTAGAGTCTGTTGGAGGCCTGTAACCTTAGTGCTAGTAGTCTTTTTGCAATAGATAGCCACTAGGTAGAAGCAGTAGAACTTAAGTTACATTATCATTTTGCATGAATAGTTATATAACCTAGCTATGTTTTATGCTACAACTAGCTTCTTATTGCCAACAGTAGACTGCAAAACTTAGCTAGTATAACCCTACAAAATCCTTACACTCCCACAGACGCATCGTGCCTAGGTCGCCTCGGGGTGGGTCTGCCCAAGTTTTCCTGCAAGGCATTGTGTGGCCTCGGAAGTGTAGTTGCCACATATCAAGGGATTCCTTGATACACTGTGTTGCGGCACCACCCGTAGGACATCTTCGGGTGGCGTGACAAGCCCACGGACCATAGACATAGCATGCCTAGGTCACCTGGAAGGCAAGACTACTTAGATTTTCTAGAAGGCATTGAGTAATCTTGGTCGACAGTGAGGCCCACACACCGCCGCTTATGCCTAGGTCACCTGCAAGGCAGATTATGCCAAGGGTGCCCTGGAAGGCATTTGCATAGCCTCGGGTGTCGAAGCCACGCCCCGGGGGATGTCCTCGGTGGTTGAGTCACGGTGCTCCGAGGAATGCTCTCGCAAGGAATCCTCATTGCACGACATGCCTACACACCGTGAACATAGCATGCCTCGGTCACCTGGAAGGCATGATTGCCTAGGTTTCCTGGAAGGTATTGTGTAGCCTCGATAGTGTGTAGATGCCGGTTATCAAGGGACTTCCTTAGTAATGTAGTTGCGGCACCCCTGAGGGATTTCTCCGGAGGCGTGACAAGCCCACGCACCAGTAAGCATTGCTTGCCTAAACCCAAGTTCACCTGAAAAGGTTTCCTGGAGGGTAGGCTTTGCCCTGGTAGGAAGTGGAGCACACACACTGCGGGCGTAGCATGCCTAGGTCAGCTAGAAGGCAAGACTGCCAAGGTTTCCTGGAAGGTATTACGTAGCTCCGATAGTGTGTAGGGTCTTCGGCATTAATACATGCCAAGGAACCTTACAAAACCTTCGACAAAAACGGAGAACTTTACAAAACCTTCGGCAAAAACAGAGTCTTACAAAATCTCTTGCAAAAACGGAGAACTTTACAAAACCTCTGACAAAAATCTGAGAGTCTTACAAAACCTTCGGCAAAAACAGAGAACTTTAATAAACCTCCAACAAAAACGGAGAGGTTACGAAACCTCCGACAAAAACGGAGAGTCTTACAAAACCTCCAGCAAAAACAGAGAACTTTACAAAATCTCCGACAAAAGCGGAGAGTCTTACATACTCTGGCAAAAACAGAGAACTTTACAAAACCTCCAACAAAAACGGGGAGTCTTACAAAACCTGTGACAAAAATGAAGAGTCTTACAAAACCTGTGACAAAAACAGAGAGTCTGACAAAAACCTCCGGCAAAAATGGAGAGCTTTACCAAACCTCAGGATAACAGAGAGCCTTACCTAACCTCCGCACAACGGAGAGCTTTACCAAACCTCCGGTAAAAACAAAGAGCTTCACCAAACCACCGCACAACGGAGAGCTTTACAAAACCTCTGGCAAAAATGGAGAGCCTTACCAAACCTCCACACAACGGGGAGTTTTACCAAACCTCCGCAAAAATGGAGAGACTTCCAAAAACCCCTGCAATGAGGATGTTTTCTAGAAACTCCGCCAGGTGGAAAGATTCTGAAAGGACCTAACGGGAAGAGTACCTCGGCATCTTGAAGGCAAATGCCTTCGTGCCGAAGGGATAAGAAACCCGCTAGCCTCCAAAGAGCATAGCACACGGATCAAAAGGGGTATAAAAATCCCCTACCTATAGGGAAAGATATGACCTGCGTGACTCAAACACGTATGGTAAAAGGTAAAATCATTACCCTGTCGCCCCCCTTAAAGACACATTTCATACGTCATTTTATGAGTGTTATACTAATATTTAATAAAAGCCAACGCTTCGTGGCACGGGAAACATAGTAGAACCCTCGATTGTCCATTGCAGAGACCGCAATTCATGGGAGCGGCTAAGGGCCAAGGGGGTCGCAGACCACCTCTCCCACCTAGCCTTCCGCTTCGCCTCCGACACGCTGTCGGCAGGCTTCGAATGGAGTACCTCCGTAGCCGGGCAGTGACTAAGGGCCGAGGGGGTCGCAGACCACCTCTTCCGCCTAGCCTTCGCCTTTGCCTCCGACATGCCATCGCCAGGCTTCGGACGGAACGTCTTCTAAGCCGAGCAGTGGCTAAGGGCCGAGGGAGTCGTAGACCACCTCTCCCGCCTAGCCTTTGGCTTCACCTCCGACATGCCATCGCCAGCCTTCGGACGGAGTACCTCCGAAGCTGGGCAGTGGCTAAGGGCCGAGGGGGTAGCAGACCACCTCTCCCTCCTAGCCTTCGGCTTCGCCTCCGACATGCCGTCGCCAGGCTTCGGACGGAGCACCTCCGGAGACGAGCAGCGGCTAAGGGCTGAGGGGGTCACGGACCACCCCTCCCACCTAGCCTTTGGCTTTGCCTCCGACACGTCGTCGCCAGGCTTCAGACGGAGTACCTCCAAAGCCGGGTAGTAGCTAAGGGCCGAGGGGGTCGCGGACCACCTCTCGCGCCTAGCCATCAGCTTCGCCTCCGACACACCGTCGCCAGGCTCCGGACGAAACACCTCCGGAGCCGGGTAGCGGCTAAGGGCCGAGGGGGTTATGGACCACCTCTCCCGCCTAGCCTTCGGCTTCACCTCTGACATGCCGTCTCTAGGCTCCAGACGGAGTACCCCCGGAGTCGGGCAGCGGCTAAGGGATGAGGGGGTTGCGGACCACCTCTCCTGCCTAGCCTTTGGCTTCACCTCCGGCACACCATTGCCTTCAACCTGGGTAGTCGCTAAGGAACCTGAAGGATCAAGGACCACCTCCGGAGCTTGTCTCCGAAGGTTCCAGATGGACTTTGCTGAGTCAATAATCTAGAACAAATTGGGAAGAAGGCTCTACCAATGCCAAGCTCGAGGACTACGCAATAACCTGGAACAACGAGGTCGCCACTGCTCCACCCTGTTCTCCTTAGTTACCCTACGTATCTACCACCACTAGATTCCCGAGGCCACATCTACCCCAGAAGGAACAAAATCAGCGATGATCTATGTGAAGGCTTGGTACCTCGGTTGTCAGAAAAACGAGCCATCACCTACGAAGGGGACGAAGAAGCACGGTTTGAAGGCACGAAGGCACACACGCATAAGGTCACCCGTTCGAAAGATCCCCTCGCACTCCGATACGGAAGAAGACATGACCGTTCCCGAAGGTCCATATTATATAATTAAATAACTAGTACATCCAGATGACACATACTAAATCGACAGTACAGAAATAGCCACGAAGAAGATAGCTCCCTATGGAGCAAAAAGGGGTGAGAAAGAGTACAAGGTGACTAAGTCAAGCCATGAGCCCACAACAAGGCCATGGTCGACCGTGAGACATAGATGCTTCACGATGTCACCAAGTACGCCATTCCAGTGACCGCCTTCACCTCCTACAGGTCCCGACAGGGGCCACGCATGGGATGGCATATGTGCCTCATCTGCGGCCTGCCATTGCGGAAGCCGATACAGTAGCCAGGTCCCAAGCTGGCGGAGGACGAAGAAGAGTCCAAGGAGGTCACTGGCGGGGCCTTCTCCCTCGCCTTCCTGGCCTCCTCCTTCGCCCCCAGCTCCACAGATGTTGTTCGCTCTCCCCCCGTAGGAGATCCCAGTCAATCTCCTCCTCATCATCAAAGATATTGATGATGGTCGAAGGTCGGGCCGGAGTGGCAGGCAGCTGCCTCCCCTGCAGAGATGGAAGTGGCGTGGCCACCAGCGCCTCTACCGACGACCGAAACGGTCTGGCTCCCGAAGAAGCCATTGAGATCATCGACATCTCCGAAGAGGATAAGGAGGAAGACGACTTCATACTCAAGTCAAGGTTAACTGCTCGCTCGTAGGGATGTAGAGACTCCAGCTGGGTGACCCCAGCTTTATACCCGGGCCAAGCAGCCACGTAAGTCCGAAAGATGAAGCCGAACTAACACCGCGGTGTCCCCCATTGAATACCTAGGGGGGACCGCGGCCTTGCCTGGTCGTTCCTCCAACACGTGGTAGCGCTGCACAACTTTGTGAAGTCGGATAGGGATAAACTTTATATGAAAATGTAGTCCTCGATGAGATCTACAACTTTGTGGTTGGACCCTTTTCACTCGAAGTGATTCAGATATCCAAATAATCATTTGACATAGAAAGTTTCTTATATGACCCATATGTGGTAATCATTCCTCAAAGTAAATTTGAGAAATTCTTCTAGATGAGCCACCTCAAAGTGAATTTGTTCTTGGCCCCTCTGATAATGATAAAGCAAAAGGTTCTAGACAGACCCATTTGAATATGGCTCAAACTATTGATGGGAGTTGATATTTCACCCTCAAATTATTATGGTAGTCATAGTTTGTCCCCATCCGACTTCGTATGAAAAACTTATGAATTTTTGTAACCCATTACCAGAGGCGAATCATTTCCATTACAATTTTCATTTAGGTTATTTGGACATCTAAATGACTTCAAATGAAAAAAGTTCAACCACAGAGTTGTATATCTCATTGAGGGCTACAATTTTCAAAAAACAAATTGTCCACATCCAAATTTGTATGAAAAAATTATGAATTTTTGCATCCCATTATCAGAAGCAGTTCCTTATGCGAACCGCCTCTGCAAATCATCCCCATTACCAAAGGTGGTTTCTTTTGTGAACCATTGTGAACCGCCTTTAAAAATGTCCTTTACACATGTGGCTTCTTATTTGGCCCGCTTGTGATAATCATACCATTTTCAGAGGCGGTCAAATAAACAACCGCTTCCGAAAATGACCATTTACACAAACAGTTCACATAAGGATGTGAACCGCCATCATCCCATTGAACAGAAGTAGTGTCGAAGCTTGGACCCAAATTTAGGGGTGACCAGTGAAGCCAAATGGGCTCCAACTGAATCATAGGGTGGGGGGCGAATTAATGAAATATGAGAGATTAGGCTCAAAATACACTACAAATACATAAAATTTGTTGTATCGAGGGGAAAATACACTACAAAATACATAAAATTTGGCCCCCTGGCCACAACTATCCTCCGCCCCTGTACAGGCGGCTGTCATAAGCAGTCGCCTATGACAATTTGTTTCCACAGGTGGTTCAAAATTTTACGTTTTTTGATGATCCGTCACTAATGACTGATGATCGTTTTTCATATTTTTTTGGACATGAAAAAAGGCAAAAAAAATTCACCGATCCATCCCATTGCAAGGGCCATCACCACTCGCCACGGGTCACTTGCCATTTTTCACACTGTTTTTATACTCTGCGTTCCGTGAAAATTGAACCAGCAACCTCCCCTTGCACGCGTAGCCCGCTTACCACCACACCCACATGTGCGTTCTTAAGGAAGATGGATATTTTATTCTTTTAACCTTCGTTGTAGAAGGTCATTAGTGACGGGTCATAACCGTGACCCGTCACCAATGACTGCACAATTGTGATGGGTCGTAATGACTGTTTATTCCAAATTTTGTCATGGATTATAATTTACATATAAAATGTATTATTCATAAAAAATAAATATTTTTCCATCCTTTTATAAAATACAGTGAAACCAAAAGTATTTTGTACATCTATATAAACATATTCATGTATGATCATTTCAAGAAAAGATCATACCTAAAGATTCAAATATTTTTTTCTGTTTTTTTTTCTTATTTTTTCTCACCTAAGCAGCACTAGAATAGGAACTATTGTACATTTTTGCTCAAGTTTGATATAAGGGGGTGGCGGCTATGGATAGAAATGCGCGTTTCGAAAATGGTTCAAAAACTTCAGTGAGCAATAACTCAATCTTCCAGGCCAAATTTAGCCTTGAAAAATTCGCCGAACTTGACAAAGTGATAGAGAAACAGATGTAACTTTTTTGGTATGCAAAAGTTATGCCCATTTTACCGAGAGTGAGAGTTGTGGCAAAAAATACATGAATATGTCTGTATAGATCATACTTGAAATGATCATACATGAATATGTCTATATAGAACATTGAAATGATGAAGGTTCCGAACCACTCTTTGGTTTGTATAAAATTAAAGAATATGATCTTTGCTTCTTATATCATAAGCTTTCTATACAATATCTTTTCACTTAGACTGAGTCATAAGTGATGGGTCATAACATCACCCGTCACTTGCAACCTATCATCAATGACGGATTGTAAAATCACCCATCACATATGACTGGTCTAGAGAAGCCCGTCACGGATGATAAGTCATAAGTGACAGGTTGTAACATGAACCGTCATTGATAACTAACTTAGGACGACCCATCACTGATGAATTGGTTATTAGTGATGTGTCACAACTTGACCTGTTACTAATGTCATCAGTGACGGATAACTTTATGACCCATCACTGATAACCTGATAAAAATGATGGGTCATGGTCTGGTCCTGACCCAAAGCTATATAAGTGACGAGTCATAACATAACCTGTCACTTAAGGTTCTTAAGTGACGGGTCCTGACAACCCGTCACTTATGTAGTTGTGAGGAATGATGATGTTCTAAGAGGGGAGGGGTGAATTAAAACACTTAACTAATAGCTTCAAAACTTCATAAGATAAACCTATCTCAATTTCTATCTAAATGTACTCTAGGTTTATCTAGTGTCTCTATTCTACTGCTCAAGAGGATTACAACCTACTCTAGTAAGGTAAATTGCAAATATATAAATGCGGAAACGTAAATAAGGTAGAGAAACAAACTTGACACAAAGTATTTTTATCCTGCGGTATCACAGGCACATAAGCCACCCATATTCTACGTTGGAATTCCACAGAAGATATGCTCTTGGTCGCCAAGTCTCTTCCGGTCACGGCTCTTGAGCCACCAAGTCACCAAGACAAGACCTCAAGCATGATGAGCCACCAAGCCATCAAAACAAGGTCTCACCACTAACCCTTCTTCCTGTCACTTGTGCACTATCTTCATTTTGGAGCTTTAGTTACAAAGACAAGGGCCTCCGCGTCCCTGTACAATCTTCTTACCGCCATTCCACACAAAGTCGGAGGGTCAACAAGTTACCGACAAGTCACAAAGACTCCAAGGCACCAGCGTACCTCTTGGTACATGGTTGGATCACTCCTTTATCCACTCTCTAGGTTGCAGCACCTAGAAATAGTTCTCTCTAGGCCTAATAGCACTAGTCACTCTCTAATGGTGTGCTAAATTGCCTTGGATGAACACTTTAAGCACTTTGGTGGATTTGATGTATTCCCTCAAGTGTATATGAGATTATTTGGACTTTAGCACCTTCAAATGTCCGAGTGGGTGAGTATGTATAGCCTCAAACTCGCCAACTAGCCATTGCTCTAATGGCTCCACTTTACTGTGAACATCGGTTGATCCGGTGTAGACAGTGATACAAACACTGGACCATCCGGTGTGTACAACCTCAGAAACTAGCCGTTAGAACCCACTCAGAACCACTTCTAAACATCGGATTATCCGGTGTATACTTCATCTCCGTCATTGAACTATTTGGTGTGTATACTTGAGCCGGACCGAGCCAACTTCTTCACTATTCAACTGTCCAGTGTGTACATCATCTGATCACCGGACCTTCTGATATGTTGATTTCCATCTCTTAGCAACTCTTTGGAAAAACACTCCGATGTGCACTGTCATCTAGTCACCAGACCTTCTAGTGTATTAATCTTCAGCCTTCGACAGTTGCAGTCTTCTCTAGAACAAATACTCTGGTGTGTAGAGCATACAGATCACTAAACTCTCCAGTGAAGTCATTTCTTTCCTCCTCTAAGTGAAAACACTCCAGTGTGTGCAAACTCCTGAGCACCGGACCGAGCCTGGTGTGTACAATCTCATTTCAGCTCAATTTTCCATCTTTCTGCAAAATGCTCTGGTGTGTACACTTGTGGTATCACCGGACAATAGTCATTTTCCCTAGGACTTCTCTAATTCAATCAAATTTTATCTCGGTTTTGATGGCTTCTTGATGTATTGCATCTATGAGACCTACTAACATATATTCTTGACAAACATGTTAGTCCCAACGACTATGTTGTCATTAATCATCAAAATCAAAATCATAGCCTAATAAGGCCATTTTTGTTACAATCTCCTCCTTTTTGGTGATTGATGACAACACAATCAAAGCAAGTGGCAAATAATAAATGATACAAATTGTAGAGAGCACAAAACTTTACCACATTGCTTGGATATACGTTCTTACCACTTAGTCCAACTTTTTGTTGTGGCTCCCCCTTTCTCTATTGTCACTATCTCCCTTGATCAGCCCATGCAAGAGCTTCTTCATTACATGCTTTTGATACCAAATGTAGACGAGTCCCCCTTTGTCAACCTTAGCATCTTGCTTATTCTCCACTGGGCATGCTTCTTGCTTTGGTTGTCAAACTTCTCTCCCTTTGTCAATAATCTCAAAAAGGCCTACAATCACATGTTGAACTCGAAGAGCAGCATTAGAGCACATGGAAAGAGCTTAATAAATCATGATCTATATGAAATGATACCAATTTAATAGATATACCAATTGTAAGGATAGTATGCATTGATATCAATTAAAAAAGACAAACAAGGATTATCATTCATGAAACTGACAAGATATATCTAAACTCCTCTATATGTGTACATACATGTAATCAGACCCACTTGTAGGAATGTAGCAATATGTGCAGAACTAGATAATAAGTAGAGGAAGGAAGTTTAAGCTATATGATGCATAGAGGTAGCTTAAATGAACAAATGGATTGACAATGATACCAATTGAAGCCTTTAATATTACATACTTCCGGAGACTTGTTGATCACTCCATGAGACTATAAAAGATATTACTTGAAACACATGTTAGTCTCATAATCATAACCCATAGAATATACTTTCCCTAAATGTGTGCATACAAGTGTTGAATACTTGTGAGATACATACACTTGTTATTGATAACAGGGAGTAGGGTACCCTATAGATTGGTTCATGGCACATAAATGATACCGATTATAGAACTAGTGTCATGTACGAGAACCTAAAACTAATAAACCATGTAGGTTGCTCATAAGAAAGAGAGAAACACAAGCAACCTACCATATGAAAAATCTACACTAGGCATTGCAATAAATTGAATCGAGAGCATGCAATACTAGACAAGGCAAGTGAATTTATCAATTTAGAGGATTTAGCATCTAGTACCTTTGCCTTATTTATCTTTGGATGGGAATTTGGGTATATGATGATTATGATCTTCATTAATACGCCCAATCTTGTACACTTGGCTTCTTTGCTTGAACATTTATTTCATCTTGTGAGCTAAGTCTCCAAATCTCTATAGCCACATCGGGCTTCAAATCTTCTTTGGAACCCAAACCGAATGGGGCCCCTTCATGTTGGTGATGACTTTCTTGGGCACCCAAATGGGTTGATTTCACCCCTCGGTCCTTTCTTCCAACCATGTGTGCAACTACTATACCATTGTTCTTCTTCTTGAGCTTGTAGTGGTTGCTCTTGTCCTTGGTCCTGTAGTTGGGCTTGGTGCAGATGTTGGAGGCCTTTTTGGAGAGGTTCATGATCTTCTTCTTCTCCTTGATTTCCTTTTTGACTTCCTTGCATTGGAAAGACTTGTGGCATTCTTGATGGCACTTGAAACATGTTATGGTAGATCCCTCCACAAGCTTCTTCACCATGGTAGCATTGTTATCTTATGGAGTCTGGACATGGTTCTTGCCCTTTAATCTTGGTAAGTCCTTCTTGAGTTTCTCCACTTCTTTCTTTAGCTCAGCATTCTCTTGTGCAATGAGGTTGTTAGGTGGTTCTACAACAACATTCTTAACACAAGTCTCATTGCAAAGGGGTGAGATAGATAAATCTATTAAATTCTCACAATAAGTGGAAGCATCTACCTTAGGTTTGAAGCTAAAGAGAGAGGTAGATTTATTCAAAGGGGCCTTAGGTTGAGCTTCAATGCACTCAAATTTAGCCTTAAGCTCTTAATGTTCCTTGTTTAGCAAATTGAACTTGCTCAATAATTGTTCATAATTAGAAACAAAAGTAGCATGAATATCATTAAGAGCATCGAATTTCTTTAGTTATTTACATGGTTTATTTAAGGCCCTTTATTGCTCATTGATCAAATCAAGGAGTTCTTCATGGGAGGAAGAATCCTCATCGGATTCATCATCACTTACATCATTTTCCATACCTTTGATCATAAGGCACTTGTGTGATGACTTACGCGATGATGACTTGTGTCATGATGACCTTAAGTAAGAGATTCTATTAGAGGAGTGGATTGTAACATCCCAATTTTGGCCATATTCAAATTTCAAAATTTTGTTCAAACAAACCTTTTCAAATCATTTCAAAACCATCTCAAAACCTTTCTTTCTTTCTTTTTTCTTGAATCCAGCCAATTCCTCCCTCTTCCCTTTTCTCAACCCGGTTCGACCTTTCTCCCCTCCTTCTTTCTCTATTGGCCGGCCCATCTCTCTTCCCTGGTCCACTCCATCTCCCTTATTTCATCCCGCGAGCCGCACCGGCCCAGCCCGCACGCGCCCCTCCTTCTCCTTCCTTACGACATACACTCACATGCACTCGGGCTCACCCGGCTGCCGCGTGCAGGTGACCCCCCCTTTACCGCACGCCATGCCACCGTGTTGTCCTCTTGCCCCTCCCTTTGCCCTAGCTTATCACATCCCGCGGCACGAATGGCGGTCGCACGCAGAAAACCCGGCAACCGAACACCGCCAGACACCTCTATGTCGACCGCTCGCTCTCCCGTACCCTTCCGCACCACCAAAACCGTGCACACATGTACGAGGTCGCCAGAAGTGAGTTACTAACCTACGGCACACTATCTAAGCTGAGCTCGGCTAGCCGTCCTTCCCACCGTCCTCTCAACAGCAAGCTCCCGCCCTTCCCTGCCTAGAAAAGCCGTGCCCAAGCTCCACTACACCACACCGCGGCTCGAGCCAAGCTCAAGGAAAGTTATTCCTTTCTCTCTACCTCCCTCCACTGTCTCTGCTGCTCTCCACTGCCGTCGAGTTAAGCATTGATCCACCGGGCAAAGCCGCCGTCGGCCCAAACTGGCCTCACAGCGAGCTCCACTGAGCTACACTCTACGTTCCTAGCCTCTCTACCCAGCTTTTCCGCCCCTCTCCTGAGCTGTCATCGTAGCAGCCATGGCCATCGTGCCGCTTCACTATCGCCAGTCATTGTGGGTGCTCTGATAGCCAAATCGTGTACACAGGAAGTTTCCCTGAACCACATGCATACTTCCATAGCCCTCAAACCAAAGCCGAAGCACATCTTTGTGCTGTTCACATGTCAACCGCCGCCACCATCAAATTCAAGGTGCCGCTGGACCTGCTCAGTTTTTCAGTGAGGCGCCACCGTGAAACCTCCCGGCTTCGCCGTCCCACACTACCCCGACGACCCCGCCGCTCTGTGCCGTCCTCTCAGCTGTCGCCGTATTCACTCTCCCTCTCTGCGTTTTTTTGACATGTGGGCCCGGCCACATCATCGCCAAACACCGTTATTCCCTCCTCGGGCCAAATGGGTCGTCCCAGCCCAGAAGCAGCCCGATAGCTCAAACCCACGAACAACCGGCCAGCTTGCATGAATAGTATCATTTCCCATTTTCTTTAAAACTAGAATTTCCAAGGAATTTCCCGGAAATATTCTCCCCTTTTCCCTTTTCTCAATTTACCATACCGACAAACTTCAAAAGCCCATAATTCCTCTGTTTCAACTCCAATTTCAATGATTCTTACCGATATTCATCTAAATTCAAAATATATCCTCTCATACTAGTTTGATATTTATTTCAAATTTATTTGTATTGTATTTATTTGTGTGTTTGTTTGTTGTATGTCGCGTATAGAGACCAGAGAGTTCGCCGAGGAGGAGGAGGAGCTAGGAACCCAGGTGTTCCAGCAGAACCCTCTCGAGGACGTCAACGAAGGAAAGTCTCAATCCGTTTTCCCTTTGACCATACTAAACCCATTTTTATCAACACGACCCGTAGCAGCCGTTTTACTCCAATATACTGCATGAAGTATTACTAGTTGGTATATTTTAAATTGTTGAACTAGTTATGACCTATTGTAGCTTAGCCAGCCTTCGTTTTACCCTATATGCTACATCTTGGTAACATAGGATCTCGCCTTAGTCCATTTACTTAAGCTCAGGCGATTACCTTATTATTAGCATGCTTAAGACGATAGTCTTTACTGCTACTTCATGCTTAATCATATCTAACTTTTCAAAGGTGTAAAACTTAGTATTGGTGTTGTGTGGGTTATGGTTGGGTAAAACCTTGTTAGATGATAATGGTAACACCTGAGTTGGGGTTAGAGCTGGGGCAAATCAGGGTTCCTTCGGGAATGCCTTGGGAGTCAGAGCACTGTCGGTGAGACAGGCTTCAGGAGGAGTGTTGCCCATGTGGCAAACTCCATATGGAGATATTTGCCTTGGCTCATTTAAGGACTGAGTTGATGTGACATCCTACCTAGTCCATATAGTACAACCACTCGACCCTGTATGAAATGAACCAAGCATGTGTAAAACTTAGGTTCCTGCAAAATTCAACCTTACAGCTTATCCTTGTCCTCCATTTATTCATGTACTCGTACCCCCCTTGTCGTAGGGCAAGGTTTGAGACTTGTTGAGTACTCTTGTACTCACCCTTGCTTGTACTTTCAGAGGACGATCCGGACTTCACCAAGGCAGACGGTGAGGCAGACGAGTAGGCTTGGTCGAGTCCGCACCCGAGTTGCCTACAGAGTGGAGTGTTCTCCATGCTGCCTCTGCTATGTATTCTGTTGTCGTGGACCCTTGTAATAATGCACTTGGGCTCAGTGTTGTATATTTTATTAGGCTGGTGGATTATACTCACCGCCCCTTGAATTGTATGGCATTGATAATACCTATTGTAAGACTCTTATTTACCAGCAACTGATCCAGGGACTTTTATAATAATGGTTTTAAGCATCGGGGATAACCCAGGTCGCTTCAGGTGGTATCAAACCCATACATGGTTGTAGGACGAGACCATAGACCTGGATGTGTTATTTTTATAAAAACTATGTTATAAAAAAGCTTCTTCCTCCCTTCCCTTCTTTTGAAAAGCTCTTTAACCAATGCTGACCCCTCCCTCTCTCTGCAGATGGAAGAGCTAGGTTGGGTAACCGAGTATTGCATGGACACTCCCGGTTTTCCCAAGGTGCTGTAGGCTGCCATGACCAGGCTAGGAATCATGGAGCACCCAGAGTATGTTGGCCGGGAATATAAAGAGTATGGCACCGAGTGCTGTGAAGTCACTGTCCACATCGGAGCAAGCGATGCCTACCACGACAAGAAGCCTTGGAGTGTGTTGTCACACCCGGTTTTAACGGCCAAAACCAGATGCGGCTTATGTGTGCCCAGTATGTTCAACACACATAAGGATGTCACAGGTGAAATAACAAAAGCAATACTTCTATTAAATAAATATTAAACTCTTACAGTAATTAACATATATTGTCTTCTATGAAGATATCTGCAGCGGAACAGAAGCCCAACAACACCGCAGGCAACCGACCGAGAGACACGCGCCTAGAACGTCACAACCTCGTCTTGATAGTCTTCAACATCTTCACTCACTGAGCAGTAGCATACATGTCGCATGGTATAGGAAAAATAGCAAGTGTGAGCACACGACGCGCTCAACAAGTGTGGGAAAAATAATGATATGCGGGCTTATATCAAGAATAGGCTAACACATGGTATATTTGCGTAAATGCGAGTAATGAAAAGATATTTGGACTCAAAAGCATTAAGCAATTATTAAGTGAATGTAACCCATACAGTCAACACGCAGCATACAAGGCTCCCCACCTTGCATACCATAATCGTCTAGTACTCCCTGTACTATAACCAAAACCACAATCATCTAGTACTCCCTGTACCAGAACCGTAACCACAACCATCTAGTACTCCCTGTACCAGAACCATAACCACAACCATCTAGTACTCCCTGTACCAGAACCATAACCGCAACCAAACTCATAACCACAACCAAACTCATAACCACAACCCACTAATCATGTGAGGGTCCAAGTCTCTCATATCCGTGAGCATGGCTGTTATAACAATTTTACATTCTGCAGAGGTTGTCCAGCTTTCCCCACGAGTTAGTGAATTCCATGTTGCCGTGTTCGCGAAACACTTAACACACGCCAGTGGTGTGCCGCTAAGAATCACTGTATGACATTTTCCACTAACCAGAGACTAATCCAGTATATGTCTGCCTACTAGGTTTCACCGCCAGGCTTTACGCAAGCTAAGCTCCTACCCAGAAGCCCTCTTTTGTGCTGACCCAACACACACTGGATAGACTCTAATCAGAATGTCACATCTTACCCATATCTGTCTCGTGGTTGGTATGTTACTTCTTGGGTTCTCGCTCCACGAACTAATCCTTACTTAGGTTACTTTAGCAAACACTAAACCAACATCATAACCATGACAACCATCAAAACCACTTTGCTCAAGGCCTAAGGTTCCATATTGCTAGACCATTAACAAATTAACCACTATTATTGCATATGTTCATTAGTCAAGATTATGACACTTCCCAGCATCCCAAAAGCATGGCTAAGCAATCTACCCATAAAAGACACCTAACCATAAACCATCTAGGTTCCAAGGGATGATAAGGGAAAATCTAGGGAAAACCCTAACATAGGTAACTACCCATCATATTGACAGATATTGCATGCAATTTTGTAAAACAAAACATTTAAAAACATAGGTTCAATATGATCAAGGACACTTGCCTTTTTCCTAATGCTGCTCAGTGTTGTCGAAATCTTGGTCTTGAAGTCCCTCGAACTGCTCCGGAACGTTATCGACTAATCGCGAGAACTACCGACAAACAACACAAAGCAAACAATAAGAACAACATACCAAACATCATTAAAACACTTTAAAAACACTATGGCTGGATAGGAATGATTTTAGAAACATTTAGACCCAAGAATTGCCTAAATCGGAGTTAAGATGAAAAGAGAATGAGCTTTCGAGAGATGGATTAGACTCAAAAGAAAGACTAATTTACTGAAGTTATCTTCCTATGGGAAAGGTTTTATTGCGCAATCACTGTGTCAGGCTCGACAACATACTTATGCAAGATTCAAGAAGTGTAGGGCAGACTAGACTTCACTGACTAGGCTAAGGAGAATGATGTGACATTGACTTGGCATGATATGCAAGTACCATCTTGGATTAAAGAAATGATCCACTAAGGTCCAGTATCGATCACCTATGATGGATCAAAAAGGCTGAAGGTTGCACTTCTAGGTTAAGGATACTACTGGTGACTCTATGTAGCAGTGGTGGTTCGGGTTTCGTTGGAGATGGCAATCGAGCATGTGGCTACAAACATCGATGTCGGCTTAAGTGGTGTTTCAGTGAAATGAGGGAAGCATGGCGTAGAACACGGAAAGACTAACTCAGCGGTATGGTTGGTTTTGGAAGCGGTCATCCGAGGTAGCGGCAAAACAACGATAACTGCTTCTAGGTTTGGTGGTGACCGCGAACAGATGCCGGAACAAAGACACTCGCTTTCTAGGAGATTGGCTATCAAATTTGAGAAACCGTTTGAATAGAGATGTTCATATAACTCGGGAACACAATGCTATGGCATAGTTTTGGGTAGCAGCACAGATGAAACGGTTGATGGCTGCGACGTGCTGTGGTTGGCAATGACATCTTGGTCGTGTCGCTGCACAAACGGGGATGGGCTCCTAGGGTAACGTAGAAGACTCCATGGGACACACCATGACGTGGTTGGTGCGTCCATACGGCTTTCGGATTAATGGAGAACGCGAATGCAAATCCGGTGCGCGTGCAGAACACGTCCAAAAACCGGACAACACGTATGTCGACCTTGATTGCGGTGGTTTGGCTGCTCTACTAGCCGAACCGGATGGTGAGGGTGTGGGGAACATCATGGGACATGAACCGGTGAAAGGTTTTTGTGATTTGACCTCTGGTCGGTCGGGAACATCGATGCCAATCAGCTAAGCGCGGCTGTCTCGTGGTGTCCGCCACGGCGACGACCGTGGTGGCATAGATCGGGCTTTGAACGGGGCTACGGATTGGCTAGGGACTTAGTATGATGCTAAAACAGTAGTAAGGGAGGAGAAGAAGAGGTCCTCACATTGCTTTGATGGTGGAAGAAGGAGGATTCGCGGAGAAGATGACGTAGCGCATCACGGGCGATGGCGGCGGCGGCTCCGGCGAACAGCGGCGCTCCGGCAACGCACGGACAGGGCAGCAGCGACTTCTAGGGCTTGGAGGCGTGGAATAGGTGTAGGAGAGGGCGTGCAACTCATATTTATAGGGCTAGGGATGGCTGGTTGAGATGGAGTCCAAACCAAACACGAAACGGATTCGAGTTCGAGTCGGTTACAGTTTCCTTTTTCACAGCTCTGTATTCCGAGGATGATATCTCCGTCGTCCGGACTCTAAATTGGATGTTTCTTGATTCTAAATTATAGTACTCGAAAAGATCTACAACTTTATTAGTCATTGGAACTTCTGAAAACGTCATCTTGATTTCCAAAATGCACCACAAGATAAACTGTTTGAACTCGGACTTCTCTGCACAGCACTGATTTCGGGGGCCATAACTCTTAGCTCCATTATCCAAAAGGTGACTTCCATAGGTTCAAATCGAATCTCTCGACGAGACCTATAACTTTGGTATTGTCAAGATTTATATTTGAGGCTGTTTTGAACTCCAAAACGTCATGAGAAGATGAGACTGTCCAGGACTCCGCAAAAATTTGCAGATTTCATGGACCCTTTGTTGGGCCATATAGAAGACTTGGCTAAGGGTTTGGACTTGAGCAAGATTGAGCCCACAGACACTTTAGGTATATCTAGGATTTAGAAAATAAACTTTTGCAGAGAAATTTGAATAGGATTTGAATTTGAACTATGTTCAGAGTGAATTTAAGAGAAACGAAAAACGAGGTTGAACAAGAATAGGAGTAGATAAGGAATTTGAATTTAAATTTGGGTAGAATTTGAAAAAGAGGAGTGATTGACTTTAAACAAGGATTTGAATAAGATTTGAATTGAACTAGAGAAGGATTAGGTATGATCAAAGATTGAATAGATGATTAATTCAAAAACTTTGAATTCCAACCATTAAGATCCTTAACTTATTCACTACTGAGTTTTGTAAAAACCTTTTTAAAATTTTTTTCACTCAAAACACCAAAGAGAAAGAAAAGGAAAAAGAACTCTAATGCATTTACCTGGCTCTTAACAAAACTCAGCATGCAATGCACAGAAAATAATAACGTATATTGATTGATTGATTAAGAAAATAGGTTTTAAACCTATACTACTATTGAAGCTATTCAATAATCTTGGAAAATTTTAGAAATTTGAGAAATCTGAAAATCAGGGTGTTACATGTGTCCACCATGAGATTCCAGTTTGCGGACACCTATCAAGCTGTTGCCCGTAAGGCCCTGTGTTACCTCTGCCAGATGTATGAGAGGCCCGTTGGACGCACCTCTCTAAGGTTCTTTCCCCCAATGCAGAAGAATCACCCCACCTGGATGGACCGGATGAAGACCTTGGAAGGCCTGGGTATGCGGGAAAGTGACCCAACTGTGGTGGCCATGACTCGCTACCTGCTAGCCCTGGACAAGCTGTACGACTAAAAGGCAGCCGGGTTAAGGAAGTACCTCTGCCGAGCCAAAGAAGGTGAAACCCGTGTGAGATCCCTGCGTGTTCAGCTCGCAGAAGCCAAGGTCCAGACTGCAGAAGCCAAGGCTCGCATCGTTGCAGCTGAAGAGGTGGTAAAGACCGTCGAGGATCGCCACAACAAGCTGATCAGTGAGGTCTACCTCACTGGTCGTACTAGAAACAAGATCCTAGATATACCTCACTGGCCGTTACCGGTGAGACAGGCTTTGGGAGGAGTGTTGCCCGTGTGGCAGGCTCCATATGGAGATATTTGCCTTGGCTCGTTTAAGATTTGAGTTGATGTGACATCCTACCTAGTCTATATAGTACAACCACTCGACCCTGTATGGGCAGGGCTTATTCTAAATCCCCCCAACTAGTCTACTATCATCTGTAGGTAGGTGTGCAACGGGGAACCATGCAGCAGGTGCAGGCGGTGTAGACTTGGCGACTCGGTTGGAGGCCCAGCTAAAGGTCATGAACCATTGGTTAGCTCCCGTAGGCGGTTAGTGTGATGATGATGTGGTGGGTAATGGCTTTGTTGAGTCGCGCTTCCATGGCGGTGGAATGTTGTCGAACTCAGCTTGTGGGTAAAGTATACAACCCTGAAGTGATAAAACTATTTGAATAGCCATGTCCATGATCATGGACGAACTACGATTCGGTCGCAGCAACTAGCATGGGTTACGTGTATTCTCCGTGTGAGTTGGTGGGCAAGGTGTGCCCTGTTTTGGAATATAGGTTTGACCGTGTGCCGTGGGTTGCCGTGACAGAATGTCCAGCAACAATAAAACTTCAACAACACCTTTTTATTACTAATGTCATTTTCTTAAACCGCTTTATATAAAATGAACCAAGCATGTGTAAAACTTAGGTTCCGGCTGTAGGAAACATGCCCTTAGATTGATTGCCTAAATTACATAAGGGCATGTATGTGATTTTGGTGATTAATGACAACATAGTCAATAAGACTAACATGTTTGTCAAGTATGTGCTTTAGTAGGTCTCATGGATGCAACAAAAGAGAAGTCACCGAAGCCGGAACAAAGAAAGGAATGAATTGGACTTGTTCCATGAATTTTGATGTGATCAAATGGGTTGGATTTCTGTATAATTTTGTAGAGTTCTTCACAAGCTTTCAATAGAGCCCAAGATCATCAAAATTGGAGTTCGGAGCGAAAAGTTATGCCCAAAATACAAAACGCAGTTGTGCTGAAATTTGCCTCACCGGATTATCCGGTGCTCACAATGAATTTTGATGTGATCAAATGGGATGGATTTTTGTATAATCTTGTAGATCTATTCACAAGCTTTCAATAGAGCCCAAGATCATCAAAATCGGAGTTCGGAGCGAAAAGTTATGCCCAAAATACAGTTGTGCTGAAATTTGCCTCACAGGATAATCCGGTGCTCAAAATCAACATAACTCCGGTGCTTCAGAGGAATATCCGGTGCTCAAATCAACATAACTCCGGTGCTCAAATCAACATAAGTCTAGTGCCTCACAGGATAATCCGGTGCTCACAAAATGAACTCACCGGACTAATTTTTGCAGAGAGCTCCAAAATGAACTTATGGGCATAGGATAATCCGGTGCTTTTGTCCGGTGTTAACTAACTCATCACAGGATAATCCGGTGCTCACAGTTGAGTTTGAGTGGGTTCCAACGGCTAGTTTATCTGATGTACTCACAGGATAATCCGGTGCTTGTACTACTATCATCACAGGATTATCCGGTGCTCACAATTTTCTGAGCCGTTGGGGCAACGGCTAGTTGGCGGGTTTGAGGCTATAAATACTCCTCCACTCAGTCATTTGAAGGTGCTGGAGTCCAGAGAAGTTCATGTACACTTGAGAAGACATCCAAGCCACCAAAGTGCTTAAGTGATCAAATCCAAGACGATTAAGCACACCATTAGAGAGTGATTAGTGCTTGTAGGCCTAGAGAGAGTGTAGCTAGTTGATAGCTGCATAGAGAGTGGATCAAGG
This sequence comes from Phragmites australis, assembly GCF_958298935.1. NCBI lineage: Eukaryota > Viridiplantae > Streptophyta > Magnoliopsida > Poales > Poaceae > Phragmites > Phragmites australis. Next base: position 13,488,892 of record NC_084941.1, on the reverse strand, counting down.
AGTGATCCTAACTTGTACCAAGTGGTACGCCGGCACCTTGGAGTCTTGGTGACTCGCCGGTAAGCTTGTTGACCCTCCGACTTGGTGTGGAGAGGCGGCAAGGTATTTGTGCGGGGACGCGGAGACCCTTGCCTTTGTGGCTCAAGCTCCGAAATGATCACGGCGGCGAGGAACCGGAAGAGAGGCTAGTGGTGAGACCTTGCCTTGGTGGTTTGGTGGCTCATCCGGGTAGAGGCCTTGTCTTTGTGACTTGGTGGCTCAAAGGCCGTGACCGGGTGCCGACCGGGAGCATATCCTTTGTGGAGCTCCAACGTGGACTAGGGGTGGCATTCATGCCATCGAAACCACGGGATAAAAATCCTTGTGCCGAGTTTGTTCTCTCTACCCTCTTTACACTTCCGCATTTACATTCTTGCAATTTACCTTACTAGATAGGTTGCAAGTTTCCTTAATCGGTAGAGTAGACACGCTAGATAAACCTAGAGCACATTTAGATAGAAATTGATATAGGTTTATCTTGTGTTATTTTTTGAGCCGGTTTAGTTCTAAGTGTCCTAATTCACCCCCCCCCCTCTTAGGACGTCACCGATCCTTACAAGTGGTATCAGAGCCTCGTGCTCTTAAATTGGGCTTAACCGCCTAGAGTTGTGACGTTCGGGGTTGGGATGGATTTCCATAGCGCTCCACTTTTCGATGGCACAAATTTTCCCCGTTGGAAGGTTCTAATGTCTTGTTATTTGCAAGCTCGGGGATTAGATATTTGGAGAGTCACTGAGGAAGGGATGAGGCAACGCATCACCAACAAGGAGAGACAATTAAATGCATTGGCGAAGAGTATCCTTTTATCATCTTTATGCACAGATGCATTTAATCGTGTTGATTCTCTCACCAATGCGCATGATATTTGGACTAGTCTTAATGAAATACATGAGGGCACAAAGGATGTGCGCAATGAGAAATATCATGTGCTTGTTACTAAGCTCAATGGCCTCAAACAACTATCCTATGAAAGTGCTAATGATATGTATTCTCGTTTGAATATTCTTGTGAATGAGATCAATGGGTTAGGTTTGACGCCAATTGAAGACGATCAAGTGGTGAGAAGAATACTTCAAGCTCTTCTTCCAAAGTACAAGTTGATAGTCTCCATCATCTATGACAACAATGACATCAAGAGGATGACTCCAAGTCAAGAGGATGTACTTCCAGAGGACGATCCGGACTTCACCGTGGCAGATGGTGAGGTAGATGAGTAGGCTTAGTCATGTCCGCACACGAGTTGCCTGTGGAGTGGCGTGTTCTCCATGCTGCCTCTGCTATGTACTATGTTGTCGTGGACCCTTGTAATAATGCACTTGGCTTAGTGCTGTATGTTTTATTAGGTTGGTGGATTATACTCACCGCCCCTCGAGTTGTTTGGCATTGATAATACCTATTGTAAAACTCTTATTTACCAACGACTGGTCCAGGGACTGGTATAATAATAGTTTTAAGCACCGGAGATAACCCGGGGCGCTTTATGGATGGTGAGGCTCTCATCACTTGAGCTTGCATCTTTATCTTCACTCACCCATCTTCCCATGCTTGCAAATGCTTTGCTTATTCCTCTTGTCTCCCTCTTGTTCTTGGTCTTCTTCTCTTTCTTAATATGATCAACTATTTTGACCAAGTCATTGATCAATCTTGTCATTGATCCTCTTGATGTTCTTCTCCACTTGTGTCATGAGCTTAGCTATCTTGGGATCAATCTCTTCATCACTTGATGTGCTTTGATCATTCTCTTCATCGCTCTCTTCATATTGATCACCATTATCATCGCTTGAGCTTGACTCTTGCTCTTGCCTCCTCATCCTTACCTTCATGTGTTGACATTGAGGTTGCTTGCTTGTGAGGGAAAGGTTCTTGGTGTCAGATGAGGTAGCAACTTCAACGCCCATGTTCATGGTCATCTCATGGGCGATGATCTTGCTGAGAACTTGACTTGGAGTCATGTTGCTCATGTTAAGGTTATCATAGATGATGGAGACAATTAGCTTGTACTTCAGAAGAAGAGCTTAAAGTATTCTTCTTACCACTTGAGCGTCCTCAATTTGCGTCAAACCTAGCCCATTGATCTCATTGACAAGATTATTCAAACATGAGTACATGTCATTAGCATTTCATGGGATAGTTGTTTGATGCCATTAAGCTTAGTGACTCGCACATGGTATTTTTCATTGCGCACATTCTTTGTTCCTTCATGTGTTTCAATGAGACTAGTACAAATATCATGTACATTGGTGATAGAATAAACACGATTAAATGCATAAATGCATAAAGATGATAAAATAATACTCTTTGCCAATGCATCTAATTATCTTTGTTTGTTTGTGAGGCGTTGCCTCATCCCTTCTTCAATGACTCTCCAAACATCTAAATCTTTAGCTTGCAAACAACAAGTTATTAGAATTTTTCATAGGGAGAAATTAGTGCCGTCAAAATGTGGAGCGCTATGGGTATCCATCCCAACCCTAGACATTACAACTCTAGGATGTTAAGCCTATCAAGAGCACGAGACTCTCATACCAATTGTAAGGAACGGTGATGTCCTAAGAGGGGGGTGAATTAAAATACTTAAAAACTAATACTCAAAAAACTTCACATGATAAAACTATCTTAATTTCTATCTAAATGTGGTTTAGGTTTATCTAGTGTGTCTACTCTACCACTCAAGATGATTGCACCTTACTCTAGCAAGGTAAATTGTAAGTATGTAAATGCGGAAATGTAAATAAGATAGAGAGGCAAACTCGGCACAAAGGATTTTTATCCTGTGGTATCGGTGGAACACAAGCCACCCCTAGTCCATGTTGGAGCTCTACAAAGCATATGCTCTCAATCGTCAACTCTCTTTCGATCACGGCTCTTGAGCTACCAAGTCACCAAGACAAGGCCTCAAGAACGATGAGCCACCAAGCCACCAAGGTAAGATATCACCACTAATCTCACCGTCTTCACTTCAAAGCTTTAGTCACAAAGACAGGAGCCTCCATGTCCCTGCACAATCTTCTTGCACCGCTCCATACCAAGTCAGAGAGTCAACAAGCTATCGACGAGTCACAAAGACTCCAAGACGTTGACGTACCTCTTAGTACACAGTTGGATTACTGCTTTATCCACTCTCTAGGTTACAGCACCTAGTAACACATCTCTCTAGTCCTAATAGCACTAATCACTCTCTAATGGTGTGCTAAATTGCTAAGCACTTTGGTGGCTTGGATGTTTGCTCAAGTGTATATGGGATTATCTAGATTCCAACACCTTCAAATGGCTCAGTGGGCTCAGTGGGTGAGTATTTATAGCCCTAAACTCACCAACTAGCCGTTTCTCTAACGGCTTTACTTTACCGTGAACGCCAGATTATCTGGTGTAGACACTACTACAAATATCAGACCATCTGGTGCGTACAACCTCAGAAACTAGCCGTTAGAACCCACTCAGAATCACTTATGAACAATGGATTGTCCAGTGTATACTTTATCTCTATCATTGGACTATCCGGTGTGTATACTTGAGTCTGACCGAGCTAACTTCTTCACTGTTCAACTATCCGGTGTGTACATCTTCTGATCACCGGACCTTCTGGTGTGTTGATTTCCATCTCTTGGCAACTCTTTGGAAAACACTTCGGTGTGCACTGTCATCTAGTCACCGGACCTTTTGGTGTATTGATCTTCAACCTTCAACACTTGCAGTCTTTTCTGGAACAAATGCTCCTGTGCGTAGACAACACAGATCACCGAACTATCTGGTGAATTCATTTCTTTCCTCCTCTGAGTGAAAACACTCCGGTGTGTGCAAACATCTGAGCACCAGACATTTCGGTGAGACCAAACTGATTTCATCTCAGTTTCCCACCCTTCTAGAAAATACTCCTATGTACACTGATTCTGATCACTGGACCTTTCAATGAGTACAATCTCATTTCAGCTCAGTTTTTCATCCTTCTGGAAAATGCTTTGGTGTGTGGAGTTGTGGTATCACCGAACTATCTGGTGTAGTCATTTTTCGTGGGACTTCTCCAATTCAATCAAATTTGATCTCGGCTTCGGTGACTTCTTGATATATTGTATCTATGAGACCTACTAACATATATTCTTGATAAATATATTAATCCTAATGACTATGTTATCATTAATTATCAAAATCACAATTATGACCTAATATGGCTATTTTCGCTGCAGTGGTGCATCTTTTGTTTGTTTTTCATGTAGTGAAACCGCAGGGAACTTCTCAGATGGTTTGGTATTATTTGAGCCACCTTGGAAATATATCCTGATGTAAAAGAGTAGTTTTTTTTAAGTAGTGGTTATCAAAGGGCCGAGGAAGTTCTATTGCTTGGTGGACAAGTTTGGTAAAAATCTCACCCCGAATAGGACACGGAGGAGGCACCCAGGTGGGCTCCACCCGTGCGCGCCGTATGGCTGGCGCCCTTCCTGGCCGAGCCGGCCTCCCGTCATGTGGGGCCGGTTTCACGACATATAGCTTAAGATGGAGCTTATCAAACATAGCTGCAGGTGACTAGGAGATCAGAAATCAATTACTTTGTTATGCCTTTCCAACTCAGCGAACCTGTCTTGAGCAGAAACCAATACACAGACGCACGGCAGCTACATAGGGCTCTCGCGGGCTTCCTGCTGACTCAACGTGGCTCTAAGGGCCACTATCCTACGTTTCATGCCTTCAAAGGCCACGTACGCATGCAAAAGCTACCGTACCTGCATGTAAGCTAGCTGAGAACTACTGACTCCACTCCTCGAGCAACGACCTCTAGCTAGCGACATGGCTCTGACGCATGCAAGTCCTGTATAGCATTGATCCAATCCTAATGCGTGTTTTTTCTTGTTTCTTTTCATAGGGTTACTCAGGTGAATGGCTTATCACCTGAGGAGGACGGCAAAGATCAATTAGATTAATGAACTCCCTTATGTCGGGACGCTAACTACTCCATCCGTTTCTTGCTCATGTCTGCACGCAGCACGTATACACTGACATGCAAATAAGAACAACCTGAGTTGGGGCTTGCCGAAGAGATTATCCACAGGGGTGACATTACCACACTGAGGCTCATCTCACAAGTCTCGAAAATTCTCATCTCACATAGGTTTGGAGACATATAAGATTGTTTGGTCATAGATAATCGCCTGATGGCTCTTGGGTCGTGTGTAATAACACTTATCTGAGGTGGTTCCAGTCTGGGACCGTGAGATATACTATATCAAGAAAAATCAACATTTTAATGATGAAAAATTGAGAAACTTTTCATCTAGGAAGCCTGCCATCAGTATCTACATTGCCACACGTCATAACTCATCGAGTCACGCAATTTTTCGCTTGATGTGATTCCAAGTACTCAAATCCATGACCTCTTGATTCTGCACGAACGAAACCACCTAATCAACTCATCTAACACACATTGTTGACTACAATGTGATATGTATTCCTTTTACCCTTGTTGCCTAAATCATAATTTCAACAATTATTTGGACATGTAAATGCTTTTAAATAAAAAAGTTGTCAACTACATCTCATCGAGATCTACAACTTTCATATGAAGTTTTTTATACAACTTTGTATGAATATATTATGAATTTATGAATATATGGATATAAACGAGTAAACCAACACTTGTTTTCCATGGTTTCATCATGAATCAACTTAACTTTTGAGTATATTATCATTTCACTATGTAATTACTAACGTTAAAGCTGATCCTTTATCTAACTAATATATCTACATTATTTCAAGTTTCATCCAACTTAAAACTGAGTTGGCCCAAATTAAAATCAAAGAAGAACACTACTACAGAAAATGGGCTTATATGCCGGCCCATCACCGCCGGTTCATTAGCCATGCAGGAAGAATCTAACTTCGTGGCTTGTGAACCGGCAGTGATAATTGTCATCATTGCCAGCCTATGGTTTGAGCCGGCAGTAATTCCTAGCTCCCTCATCACCGCCGACTGAAGCCACTGACCGGCAGTGATATAAGGGTCATCACTACCGGCTTATGGCTTGAGCCGGCAGTGATTCCCAGCTCACTCATCACATGGACATTTGGACATTTGCGATATAACATATTGGGAATCAATGTCGGCTCAAGCCATTTGGTCCCCCGTTTGAAGCATTTATACTTCATCAGTGCTGGTTTGTGTCTAACCGACACTGATGGGGCGGTACGGATGACCTATTTTGTTGTAGTGTGTGTCAATTGTGTCATAAGAATGGGCACACCATCATAAGAATGGGCGCACCACCATGAATTATTGGAACCACTTTGAACCTGATTTTGTTCCAGATGAAAGAAGTGCAGGTGCTGCAACAAACTCCTATGGAGTAGATACAAATTGGTACACTGATACGGGCGCTCTTGACCTCATTACTAGTGAGCTGCACAAGGTAGTAATTTATGAAAAGTACACTGGCAAGGATTAGATCAAAACAGCAAGCAATGCAGGTATGAATATTAATTATATTGGTCATGCTATTGTTTACACCCCTAGTCGTCATCTCCATCTGAAAAATATTCTTCATTTTCCCCAAGCCACCAAAAATCTTATAGTTGTTCATCGTCTTGCTATTGACAATCGAGCCTTCTTAGAATTTCATCCTGATTTTTTCTTAATTAAGGATCAGGTGTCAAAATGGATCCTCCTTCAAGAAAAATGTGAGGGTGGTATGTATCCTCTCGCTAGAAAGCCAACCAAGCAAGTGCTAGGTATCATCAAGCCTTCAACAAACAGATGGCATAGTTGTCTAGGTCATCCATCGCTTCCAATCGTTCAGCATGTCATCAGTGAGAATAAGCTCCCTTGCCCAAGTGAGAGTAATGTTTAGTCAGCATGTGATGCTTGCATTGTCAGCAAGCTAAGAGTCATTGGTTACCATACTCTAAATCATCTGGTATGTCCAGTGTTCCTTTAGAACTTGTGTTTTCAGATGTATGAGGTCCTGCATCTAATTCGGTCAGAAGAAAAATTATTATGTTAGTTTTATTGATGATCACTGCAAGTTCACTTGGATATATTTTATGAGTTCCAAAATTTAGTTGAGAGATTGTTTAGTCAGAAAATTATTTCCATGCAGACAGACTAGGGTGGAGAATATGAGAAGCTTAACTCTTTCTTTCAGAAGGTTGGGATTACTCATCTTACTTTCTATCCCCATGCACATTAGCAAAATGAGGCTGCTAAACGAAAAATCACCACATTGAATGCCCATAAAATTTTGGGATCAAGTTTTTCTTGCTGCCACCTATCTACTCAAGTCATCACCTACTCCACACCTTTAGAATGTCTATTCCACCAAAAACCCGATTATTCATCTCTTCGTGTTTTTGGGTGTGCTTGTTCACCAAAATCTCCACCCCAATAATCCTTGAAAACTTCAGTTTCGATCAAAAAAGTGTGAGTTTCTTGGCTATAGTAGTCTTCATAAAGGATTCAAGTGCCTCGATATTCCCATTGGACGTGCGTATATTTCCCGTGATGTTATCTTTGATGAAGGCATTTTTTTGTTTGCACAGCTACATCCAAATGCCGGTGCTCAGTTGAGATCTGAAATCCTTCTCCTTCCCTCAGAATCACCACAACCTTCTATTGTTAGGGGTAAACAATTGTGTGCACTTGAATCACCACAACCTGAGAATAGTAATGTGTGCACTAATATTTTCTAGGAATAGAAGTGAGAAAGGTATGTAACAGTATTCTATTGACGTAAGAAAAATATACTTCGAACTTATTAAAACATGTAGGAACGATGAATCATAAACCAGTTACTACACCTCTTTCTACTTTGGAGAAATTGTCAGCACATGTGGGTGAGGTGTTAGGATCTGAGGATTTCTTTTCCTGTTAATAAGGTCTGTAAGTATCGACACTCCTCTACTATGCAACACTGGATAGAAATGAAGAGAATTTTGAGATATTTGAGTTATACTCTGGGTATAGGGTTGAAGGTTGGAAGATAAAATTCTATGTTTATCAGTGCTTTCTCTGATACAAACTGGAAATAAGGTTCTCATGATAGAAGGTCTATTGGAAGTTTTGCTATATTTTTAGAAATAGAACTTATATCATGGTGTGTAAGGAAGCAAACAACAATATCACGTTCAAGTACAGAAAGCTGAGTACACAGCTTTAGCTAATGCAACGGCAGAAGTTATGTGGGTGCAGATATTACTTGAAGAACTAGGTACTTCTTGTCCTGAGTTGCAAGGTTATGGTGTGATAATATTGGTGCAACATATCTTTAAGCAAATCTAGTTTTCCATGCAAGAACTAAGCATATTAAAGTTAATTATCATTTTGTCAGAGGGCGTGTTGCTAAGAAATTGTTGGACATTCCATTTGCGCCCACGGAAGATCAAGTTGCGAATGGTTTTACTAAAACACTATCAGTGCAAAGCCTAGAAGAATTTAAATGCAATCAAAATTTGGATAAGTCATGATTGAGGGGGAATGTTAGAGATAGAGACATGGTTGTTATGGAGTCTAAAGAAGATAGATTCGGTAAGGTCTTAGATAGACATGTATTCGAATGTGAGACCGAACCTATCACGTTTTGTATTTCCCTCTGTACTGCCGATCAGGCCTGTATATGAACACGTATACACGCGGCCTCCTTTGTGAGATTCATACGTTTCTTCTGCAAGATAGTCTAGCTTCTTAACATATGGCACGCTCCTATCCTATATATACACGCATGCTCTAACCTACACAGCAAAGTTGAACGCGCCACACGCACTAACTATTAGGAAGCTAGTTAATGGGAAAACTCACTTGATGACGGTGACTGTGGAGATTACACGGCGCGCGGTGCTAAGGCCCCGGCCAGCGTCCGACCATGCTGGCGGCAGGACGGCCCCGCTCACCGCCTTCGACCGCGCCTCCACCGACGGTTACATCCCGGCCGTCTTCGCATGGAGCGTGCAGACTGCGCCGACCAACGGCGCGCTCGTGGACGGCCTCCTGGCAACGGTTGCGAGGTTCCCGCACCTCACGGGGAGAATGGGCGTCGATGGCTGCGGCAGGAGGTGCTTCCACCTGAACGACGCCGGGGTGCTCATCGTCGAGGCCGCTGCTGTGGCGGAGCTCGCGGATGCCCTGGCGCACGACGTGTCGGAGCACATCGATCAGCTTTATCCGAAGGCGGATAAGGTAATGTTCGTGTGAATTTTCAATCCATCCGTGCCTTCTAATGTTAAAGTAGGGGACTTGCATGGCCTTGCCATTGTGTAGGACTGTGCCGACGAACCACTCCTCCAGGTGCAGATCACGCGGTACCAGTGCGGCGGACTGGTGATCGGCACCGCGTGCCACCACCTGGTCGCCGACGGCCAATCCATGAGCTTCTTCTACGCCGCGTGGGCCACGGCCGTGAGCACCGGTTCGACCATCCTCCCGTCTCCCTTCACCGACCGCACGGCTATCACCGTCCCCCGCAGCCCACCGGCGCCGAAGTTCGACCACCGCAACATCGAGTTCATGGGGGAGCGCAGCCCGAGCGGCTTATATCCTGTCGTCCCCCAGGACAGGATCAAGAACCTGGCCATCCACTTCCCGGAGGAGTTTGTCGCCAGGCTGAAGGCCCGTGTCGGCGTGCTGTGCAGCACGTTTCAGTGCCTCCTGGCGCACGCGTGGAAGAAGGTCACGGCGGCACGGTACCTGGCGCCGGAAGAGCTCACGCAGGTCAGGGTCGCCGTGAACTGCCGGAGCCGGGCAAACCCTCCCGTCCCCATGAACTTCTTCGGCAATATGGTGCTGTGGGCGTTCCCGAGGATGCGTGCCCGGGAGCTGCTGTCCTCGACCTACGCCTCCGTAGTAGGTGTCATCCGTGACGCCGTGGGGCGCGTCGACGCCGAGTACATACAGTCGTTCGTCGACTTCGGGGAAGTTTTGGAACGCGACGGGGAGGAGCTGGCGTCAACGGCGGCGACGCTGGGCACGGCGTTCAGCCCAGACCTGGAGGTGGACAGCTGGCTGGGGTTCGGGTTCCACGACCTCGATTTCGGCGGCGGGCCACCGTGCGCGTTCCTGCGGCCAGACCTCCCCATCGAGGGGCTCATGATCTTCGTACGGTCATGCGCGGCCAAGGGCGGCGTCGACCTCTTCACGGCGCTCCACGACGAACACGTAGATGCATTCAAACAGATCTGCTACTCCGTGGACTGATCGATCAGACCTACGTCTACGTATGCTTGTATTGAAATTAAACATTCCAAAGTGGTGTGTTTGTATCCGCATATGTTAGTGGTGCGGTTACGTTTGGAGTGGAATTGATCAGTTGTTGGTTAGGGCATGTACAATAGTTATGTAAATATTATTAGCCCTATAAAACAGTTTGTAGATTAGTTTGATTAAATTTTTTACTCTATCATGTAAAGCAATAGATTGATTTTACTATTTTTTAATAATATTATTTTATTGAAAAATAGCAAAAACCATAGTCAAATTTATAAAATTACAAGTATAGATATCTGTCAGCACAGGGTCCTACGTGGCAGTAGGCTCAGGGTCCTATCGGCACGTATGTGGTGCCCAAGGTTCAACTTACCGACAGGCTTGCGGTAACCAAGCTCCAGCAGTTATCGAAAATTCATGATTACCACGATAACCGCTAGAAATTTGAATGAAATTTGGACAAAATTTGTTTGCCAAAATTTAAAACAAGAGTTAGAAAAGGCTACTCTTGGCAATGCTACTTCTGAATAGTCTAATTCTAAAAGTCTATTTTTGAAAAAGCCAATGTCTGAAAAGCCAACATCTGAAAAGGCAATGTCTGAAAAGGCTACTTCTGAAAAGCCTACATCTGAAAAGGCTACGACTAAAAAAATCGTGTCTGAAAAGGCTACATTTACAAAGGTTACTTCTTAAAAGGCTACGTGTGAAAAGAATACATCGCAAAAGACTAATTCTGAAAAGGCATCAAGTTCTGAAAAGCCTACATCTTAAAAGGTTATATCTTAAATCATTGCATTAGCGTAAAATGTTACAATTATCATTATATGTAAGGCTTAACAGTAATGTTAACGTAATTAATTCATACATAAGGCTTAACGGTAATGCGAAGGGTTTTAATTTGGAAAGTTGGAAGTGAACGATTTTATTATCTGACACGATGGCATGCTAATACATTTTCAATCTGATACGATTGCACGATGTTATGCTTTGGGATCGAACGAGAACACAGGTAATAAAGGCATTCCTTATAACATAGTACCGATATAAACATCCTACGTGACATTACAAGTACATGATAGAAATAACATAAACATGTCAAAGTGCTACCTAATTGTGCAGTCAAGGGGCGTCGCCATGGCCACGGGCACGATTGTTGGGCACGCCTGCTTGCCCCCCTACGCTGGCTAGCTGCTCTGTGTCACACATAATTTGTGGAGTACGTCAAGGGCTCACGTAGAGGATGGCGAGGCCGTGCAGCATTTGCAGGGCTGGTAGAGTTGTGCTGCGATGGTTGCGTCGGTAGATGTGACCCTAGCTTTTGTGATAGGCCCTCCTTATCAGGCGTGATGGCAAACCAGTTGTCGAGGAGTTAGTGTGTCAAGTTGGACGTAGCGTCGATGGAGTCTGGAATTGTTGCATGGTTCCACCATGTCAAATATCGTGCATCACATTTTAATTAAACCATAAGGTGCAAAGCTCAAGCAATCAAATTTCGAGTGATGAACCTAAAACTGTACCACCAGAGCAGAAACAAGGAGTCAGCATGTAGCGTGGCTGTGGTGGCTGAGACATAATGTTGGTTCCATGTAGAAGCATTGCGTCATAGCCTGAGCGCGTGGTGGAGACCTTGTATGTGTGCTAGGTGACAACGTCGAGGTAACGACGTGCGAGCCGACATAGACTGGCCATTAGCTCGGGCCGGTCAACCCAAGGTGGGGTAGACTCCCAACGATCCATGAAGTCTAGTAGCTCTGTGCCGATGTCCCTGCACGTGTCCGACTGCAATGCATGAGCGAACACATTTAATGTAAAGAATGGAAGTCAGTACAATACAACAAGCATCACGTACCATTGCATGGTATGCTGCCGCCAGCTCTGTAGTGAAAGTGTCGGTTGTAAGGATCGAATGGCCCAAGAGGGGGGTGAATTGGGCAATTTAAAAAAACTTCTTCTGATTTCTAGAACAAGAAGCAACTTTATCCTAGAAGCAAAGAGGTGCGACTACACGATCAAGCTAAGGAAAGGGAACAAAAACAAACAAGCAAAAAACACGAGAAATACAGAAACAAAGGCTTGCACGAAAGTAAATGCTCAAAGTAAATATGGGAATGTAAAGAGATGGACAAGAGAACACCGGATTTTTTTTTTCTGAGGTATCGTGGAGTTGGCACTCCCCCTAGTCCTCGTTGGAGCATCCACTAAGGATATCGCTCCCCCTTGAGTCACCAAGACTCAAGAGCTCTCATGATTGCCACTTCTCCATCTCCGGATTAGCGGGCATCTCCCTCATGAAAGTGCTCCCTCATGATTGCTACTTCTCGGATCTCTCACAAGAACTCCAAGAGCTCACCGAGAACACCTCCAATCACCAAGACCGGCAAGGTGTTTCCAACCACCAAGAGTAACAAGCCAATGGCTTTACTTGACCAAGATCATGCCTAGACTACAGCTAGATGCACACTTGCTACTCTCCAATCACTAACGGTGTCCTTAATGTTCAATTAGGGACTTGGAAATCAACGCAAGTGCTCTCTCTTGCTTCTTGATGACACACACAGTGTATGAACTCTTCTAGGTCGCAAGAGCCAGGAATGAAACCAATTGGAGGGGTATAAATTCGCTAGAGATCCAAATTATAGCCGTTGCCTAACCACCAACTTTTTCTGTTATCATCGGATGGTCCGTTGAGTATATCCTTACTCACACCAGACAATCCGGCGAGTACAATTTTCATACCCAAGTGCTAGCTATCATTAGGCGTTACTACTGAGAATTAGTTCGGTGATAAGCATCCTGTGATCAATACACTGACACCGAACCATCCTGTCAGTTGAACCAAGACAAACTTCACTTTGCAAGCCTCTCTGCTTAAAATACTCCAGTGCTCATACATATCTATCACCGGACCATCCGGTGAGTAGACCACTTCAAACTGCCCGAAGAAACCTCTCTACAGAAATTAGTCCGGTGATCTCAACCTTTAATCACCGGATAATCCGGTGAGTACAAATCTCTTTGGTCACCAGAAAAGCTTCTCTGCAAGAATTAGTCCGGTGAGTACAAATCTCTTTGGTCACCAGAAAAACTTCTCTACAAGAATTAGTCCGGTGAGTATATCTTCCCATCACCGGATAATCCGGTGAGTTAAACTTCATTTTCCCAGAAAAATTCTCTTCTGCTGAAATTAGTCCGGTGCTTTAAACACGCTAACACCAGACCATATGGTGTAACACTTCTAAAAATTTTGTACACGTGTCAACTAAAAAAAATACCTGGTGATACCCTGGCCTTGATCATCGGAGCATCCGTGAACATAGAAGTGTTTTTCTGACTTGTGCAAATAATGCTGCGGTGAGACCAACAACACAACCATCGGATCATCTAGTGAGACAAGTTTTTCTAAGCTCCTCCAATTCAAACTTTCCTTGAGCTCTAACTTCTCAACATCTCAACCACAGACTTCTATAAGCTACCTAGTGCTAGAATTTCATAAGTGTACATCAAACTAAGTTTAGACTCAACTAGATCAAACTACTACTCTTGGCCCCTCTTTATAGTACAATAAATTGACTAAGAAAGGAAACTTATATTACTCTAAGTGTCATTTATCTCCTTTGTACATCAAACCAAGTTTAGACTAAGAAAGCTCCCCTAACACTAGACTCTCTCTCCCCCTTTGGCATCTAAGCACCAAAAAGAGATAAACACCTAAGAATCTAGAGGAGACGAGGAAGGCGACGCTGCTGAAGATGGCTGCACCACGAACTGGGAAGCGTCGATCTCGTAGTCGGAGGACGAAGAGATGATTTGAGTGGCACCAGCATTGATGTCAGGAGAGGACGATCCTGCTATAGGCTAAATAGAAGCTGAAGGAGTAGGAACCTCTATGTCTGGTCGGGGGTCGGAGCTGGAGGTGTCAACACCCTGAGATGCCATCTCTTGGTCAACCTAACTGAGCATATCTCGAAGAGTGGAATCTGCCTCATCAAGAGCTGACTGAGTGACTGGAGGAGGCACGATGGACTGCTGCTGAGGAGTAGGAAGAGTAGGCTGTGGAGAGTCCTCAAAGCTAAGAGGTCCAATGGGCAAAGGTGATGAGGACATCACTCCCTCGGATACATACAATGATCCTCCATTGAACTTTCAAGGTCCAATCACAAGAGCTCGCGCACGACAATTAAATTTAGAGGTGAGCTCGTTCCTAAGCAACTCTTTATATAATTTTGAGAATAGATTACTACCTAATGATTATGTGTTGTTTAGGAATCATGGAGAGGACAAGGAAACACATAGAGGAAGGCTTGGAGGCGTGGAGGAGCAGCTAGGACGTCCAACAACAGCAGGAGGTCCAGTCCAACTCGAGTCCGAATCAGCCTCGGCCTCCAGGACCAGCGAGCAATAAAACGGACGCCGAGGACGCATCCGGACTCCGTTTTCGACGATTCACATATGGTTGGAAAGATAATTTCATAAGGAAACCAATGGCGTTGGTTTGAGGTCCAAATTCCTTCTGAGTCAACGGTAAACGTCGAAACAAGTCAGCGTCCAGAATCTGTCCCGGTGCTGCGTCACCGTTTTTGGTCCGTTGGGCCATGTATCGTGTTGGAGTCCATTAGGGACGCGTCTAGAGGTCCTTGGCCGACCCTAATCCTTTATATACAGTAGCCGCCGCCCTAATTAGGGTTGGGTTTTGCTTAGATTATTCTGTCAAAAACAGTTTCGCCGTTTCGTCGGTTTGTGAGACCCCAACTCGTGAGATTAATCATTCATCTGCAATTTGGTTGCATTCTTCCTTGTTCTTGCTTGTGTTCTTCGATTCGCAGGCAAGGATTTTAGCCTTCTTGGCGAGGTCAACCGTGCAACGCCGGTTGATAACCAGAGGAGACGTGGTGCTGCGATTGCGGGGTTTCGGATCGTGTTGTTCGGAAGCCGGATCGACTTGTGTCTCGTTTCCACCAAATCGAGAGTTACCAGAACCTTTCGGAAGATCGGGAACCCTTGTTCATATTAAGTGGTATTCAGAGCTTCAGGTATACCGTCAGGTTCATATCTACCCTTAGTTTCGAGTGTTTTCGCCTTCGTTCCATAGTCCACTGCCATATCGTTTTTTTTTTCCTGTCCTACAACCCTTCCGCGCCTTTAGCTTTTGCATATTTCAGTTTCAGAGTTCGTCGTGTTGAGTTTGTGTCCTGGTCAAGGTCTTGTTGCTGGTTAGGTCGTGTTAGAGTCCAGTTCGTGTGTTTTCCCCCACCGTTTCCATCAAACCCTAGCCTCCGTCGCATATTTTCCCCACTTTCTTCCCGTTTTGTCCTCTAATTCGGAGTCGTTTCTCAAATCGGGCATAACTTTCGTATACGAACTCCGTTTTCAGAAAAGTCATAGAGTTTTTCGCATCAAAACAGCGTTTCGGATCCGTTCGTCCCCCGCTTCGCCGGGTTCGGCGAAATCAGAATTCCCAAATTCGCCTCCGAAGTTTGAGTTTTCAATTTCCAAATATTTTTCTCATTTTGCGGCTGAACTTCAGAAAATTCTACAGGCCACGTCTTTCACTTGTTTAAGCTCAAATTTTCCGTGGTTCCCTCTTGTGTGCTCCTAAGTGAAAAAAAAAATATCAAAAAAATAAAAAGAAAAAGTCGAATTTTCCCAAAAAAACAACGACAGCCCAAAAAAATAGAAAAAAGAGAGGGGCAAAAGAGGAACAATATCTAGAGGAGCACATAGAGAAGGGCAAAGTGAGCTGTGTTAGCGTGTGCTGTTTAGTTCTTTGTTTCTGTTGCTCTTGCTATCCATCATACTTGTTTCTCCACCTTGTTTAACACACATACTTGGTACTTGCAACACTTTAGGCCAGCAACGAGAACAAGTACTTGGGACTATAATTCAGCATTACTATCTGTTTCTGATTTGTGTTCCACATATACATATTTGTTCTCTTTGTGTGCCTTCCAAGCCCCACAGATTCTTCTGAACAGCACTGGTTTGCATCCCTGCAATCGCTCGCACGCCTTCCAGGTATCCTTTGCTTTGCTGGTAAGAACCCTGGTAAGGGCTTGGTAAGGTGTCTACCTTTGCTGATCTTGATTGAGAGGCACCACTCCACCTTTGTAGTACGATTATTAGGGATAACCTTCACTGTTTGTTGTTGTGTTTGTTTCCACAATGTCAGTTGAAGGAGATAAAACGCCAAAGGACTTCAAGGAGTGTGTCAGCCAAGAGCAGCTACAAGCTGTTGTAGACAATGCTCAGAAGGAGATGAGGGAGACAGTCATCAAGGCTGTCACTGAAGCGATAATTGAGATGAAACTCGCAAACGCGGTTGAGCGGGTGGACAAACGGTTATCCGAGCTCACCGACAGGGTAAATGCTTTGGAAAACCGTCCTGTGCACAACGAAGATGTGAATGGCAGCAACACCGGTGATGAGTTGTATGATGACGATGTTAATGTTGATCCAGCGGCGACATTGCAAAACAGATTACGACGTCGTCTTCGCACTAACACCACAGGTATGGGTGGCGTTCCACATCACCACCACCATCGAGGTATGTATAATCGAGCTCCTGAAGATCCTTATGCTAAGGTTAAATTTACTATACCTTCTTTTTCGGGACATTATGATGCTGAGGGATATCTTGATTGGGAGATGACAGTAGAGCAAAAATTTAGTGCCCATCAAGTACCTGAACAACATAGAGTTAGACAAGCCACTAGTGAGTTTAAAGATTTTGCTATTATTTGGTGGACTGGTTTAGCTGCAGATGGTGCCACACCTCGTACATGGGAAGAGCTTAAGGTTGCTATGCGTGATAGATTTGTTCCCCCCATCTTATCATAGAGACTTGCGTAAGAAATTGATGCGCTTAGAACAGGGAGATAAATCTGTGCAGGATTATTATGGTGAGCTTCAAAAGGGCTTGATGCGCTGTGGCATAGTAGGGGGAAACGAAGATTCTATTTGTCGATTTTATTCGGGTTTGAGACGTGAAATCCAGGATATTATTGATTATAAAGAATTTAACAATGTCAACCAGTTGTTTCAGTTTGCTATGCTTGCAGAGAAGGAGTTGCAGGGGCGTGAGCAGCAGGGCAAGTACAAGGCCAGCACCACATACACGCCGCGCACAGGACCATCCTTTGGGCTGTCCAAACCATCCACTTACAGGGCTCCCTCACCAGCGAGCAAGCAAAAAGCAGCTACGGCACCAAATCCGGTCACTACACGACCTTCAAGCTCAGGTAAAAATTCTGTTTTGCAGGGACCTTCCAAGAGTGCTTCCTCTGTTGCATCAACGGGACGCACCTCTGGCATTCAATGCCGTCGCTGCCATGGATTCGGTCATGTGCAGAAGGATTGCCCAAGTCAGCGGGCATACATTGCAACGGAAGATGGGTACATCAGCGCCTCTGACATTGAAGAAGAAGAAGAACCAGTTGTTGAGGAGAGCAACGAAATCTTGGGCAGTGATGACACAGCGACCTATAGGAGCATCATTGTGCAGCGGGCGCTCAGCACAAAGGTACAACAACCAGAGAAGCTGCAACGCCATAACTTGTTCCAGATTTTCTTCGTCATCCAAAATCGGCGAGCACGTGTCATCATCGATGGAGGTAGTTGTAATAATTTGGTGAGTTCAGATTTGGTCAAGAAGCTTGGCTTGACCACACGCCAACACCCCCATCCATATAATCTTCAGTGGTTTAATGATGCTGGAAAAGCTAAGGTAACACAAACTTGCAGAGTTTCTTTTTCCATTGGTTCCTATGCTGATTATGTTGACTGTGATGTGGTACCTATGGAAGCTTGCTCACTTTTATTGGGTCGACCTTGGGAATTTGATAATGATGCTATACACCATGGTAGAAGTAATACATATACTTTTATGCATAAAGGAAAGAAAATTACTTTGGTTCCTATGACCCCTGCTGAAATTGTACAAGCTGATAAAGAACGAGCTGCTAATTTGCGTGATACTAAATCTGAAAATCAGCAAGTTGCTAATTCTCTTTACCCACCTAAAAAGGATAAGTCTACACCTAGTTCTAAGGTAGAGGGCATAAAATTGAAGGGTGGTGTTATGCTTGCACTAAAAAGTGACCTTGCTGAAATTTCTAATAATGATATTTGCTACACCTTGGTTTGCAAACGAGTTTTGTATTCGCTTGATGATGTTATTAGTTCGATACCTCCTGCTGCCACTAACCTTTTGCAGGAGTATGAGGATGTTTTTCCAGCTGAGATACCCCCGGGACTGCCACCTATGAGAGGGATAGAGCATCAAATCGATTTGATCCCGGGAGCAACATTGCCAAATCGTGCTGCGTATCGAACCAATCCCGAGGAGACTAAGGAAATTCAGCAGCAAGTCCAAGAGCTTTTAGACCGCGGGTATGTACGTGAGAGCCTTAGTCCTTGTGCTGTTCCTGTGATTTTGGTTCCTAAGAAAGATGGTACTTGGCGTATGTGTGTTGATTGTAGAGCCATCAATAACATTACTATTCGATATCGCCATCCTATTCCTAGACTTGATGATATGCTTGATGAGTTGTGTGGCTCTGTAATTTTTACAAAGATCGACTTGCGTAGTGGTTACCACCAAATTAGAATGAAACTTGGAGATGAATGGAAAACAGCTTTCAAAACTAAATTCGGATTATATGAGTGGTTAGTAATGCCTTTTGGTTTAACTAATGCACCTAGCACTTTCATGCGTTTGATGAATGAGGTTTTAAGAGCTTTTATTGGACGATTTGTGGTGGTTTACTTTGATGATATATTGATTTATAGCAAGTCTTTGGATGAACATATGGATCACTTACGTGCTGTTTTTAATGCTTTACGTGATGCACGTTTATTTGGTAACCTTGAGAAGTGCATCTTTTGCACGGATCGAGTCTCTTTTCTTGGCTATGTTATTACTCCACAGGGAATTGAGGTGGATGAGATGAAAATTGAAGCCATAAAGAGTTGGCCGGTGCCCCAAAACATCAAACAGGTGAGAAGTTTTCTTGGACTTGCAGGTTTTTATCGTCGTTTCGTGAAGGATTTCAGCGCCATTGCTGCCCCCTTACACGAGTTGACAAAAAAAGGTGTGGTGTTCCATTGGGGTAAGGCACAAGAGGAGTCCTTTGACACTTTGAAGGACAAGCTTACGCACGCGCCATTGCTGCAACTTCCAAATTTTGGTAAGACCTTTGAGCTAGAATGTGATGCTAGTGGAGTTGGCATTGGAGGTGTTTTGATGCAAGAAGGTAAGCCCGTTGCATACTTTAGCGAAAAATTGCATGGCCCTGTTCTTAATTACTCTACGTATGATAAGGAATTGTATGCACTTGTACGTTCTTTAGAGACGTGGCGTCATTATTTGTGGCCTAAAGAATTTGTTATACATTCAGATCATGAATCGCTTAAGTATCTTCGTTCTCAAAATAATCTGAATCGTAGACATGCTAAGTGGGTTGAATTTATTGAATCTATTCCTTATGTTATCAAACACAAGAAAGGGAAGGATAATATAATTGCTGATGCTTTGTCTAGACGATATGCTTTGTTGTCCCAACTTGATTATAGAATTTTTGGACTTGACTCAATAAAAGAACAATATGTGCTTGATCCTGATTTTAAAGATGTATTGCTGAACTGTAAAGAGGGACGTACATGGAACAAGTTTGTGATCAATGATGGATTTGTGTTTAGAGCTAACCGTCTATGCATTCCAGTTGGTTCCGTTCGTCTTTTGTTGTTGCAGGAAGCACATGGAGGAGGATTGATGGGACATTTTGGTGCTAAGAAGACAGAGGATATGTTGGCCACACATTTCTTTTGGCCAAAGATGAGGAGAGATGTTGAGCGGTTCGTGGCACGCTGTACCACATGTCAAAAGGCTAAGTCTCGCTTGAATCCACATGGTTTGTATATGCCTCTTCCTGTTCCTTCTATTCCTTGGGCAGATATTTCGATGGACTTTGTTTTGGGATTGCCTAGGACTAAGAGGGGGAGGGATAGCATTTTTGTTGTTGTGGATCGTTTTTCTAAGATGGCACATTTTATACCTTGTCATAAAAGTGATGATGCCGTTTATATTGCTGACCTCTTTTTCAAAGAGATTGTTCGCTTGCATGGTATGCCTTCTACTATTGTTTCAGATCGCGACGCTAAATTTTTGAGTCACTTTTGGCGCACTCTATGGAATAAGTTGGGTACAAAACTATTGTTTTCTACTACTTGCCACCCACAAACTGATGGCCAAACGGAGGTAGTGAATCGCACTTTGGGTACCATGTTGAGAGCTATTTTGAAGAAAAATTTGAAGATGTGGGAAGAATGTTTGCCCCACGTGGAGTTTGCTTATAATCGGGCAACACATTCTACCACCAAGGTAAGTCCTTTTCAGGTAGTGTATGGTTTTACCCCTCGCGCTCCTATTGATCTTTTGCCTTTACCTACCACTGAAAGAACACATAGTGATGCTAGTGCACGTGCTGATTTTATTCGTAAGTTGCATCAAACAACTAAAATAAATATCGAAAAGATGAATGAAAAGTATAGAATTGCTGGTAGTGAAGGTAGGAAAGAAGTCAAACTTGAACCGGGTGATTTAGTGTGGTTACATTTAAGAAAAGATAGGTTTCCAGAGCTGCGTAAGTCTAAATTAATGCCAAGAGCTGCTGGTCCTTATAGGATAATTGAGAAAATAAATGATAATGCATATAAACTTGAGTTGCCACCCGAGTTCGGGGTTAGTCCTTCTTTTAACATTGCAGATTTGAAACCTTACTTGGGAGCCGATGATGAGCTTGAGTCGAGGACGACTCCAATTCAAGAGGGGGAGGATGATGAGGACATCACTCCCTCGGATACATACAATGATCCTCCATTGAACTTTCAAGGTCCAATCACAAGAGCTCGCGCACGACAATTAAATTTAGAGGTGAGCTCGTTCCTAAGTAACTCTTTATATAATTTTGAGAATAGATTACTACCTAATGATTATGTGTTGTTTAGGAATCATGGAGAGGACAAGGAAACACATAGAGGAAGGCTTGGAGGCGTGGAGGAGCAGCTAGGACGTCCAACAACAGCAGGAGGTCCAGTCCAACTCGAGTCCGAATCAGCCTCGGCCTCCAGGACCAGCGAGCAATAAAACGGACGCCCAGGACGCATCCGGACTCCGTTTTCGACGATTCACATATGGTTGGAAAGATAGTTTCATAAGGAAACCAATGGCGTTAGTTTGAGGTCCAAATTCCTTCTGAGTCAACAGGAAACGTCGAAACAAGTCAGCGTCCAGAATCTGTCCCGGTGCTGCGTCACCGTTTTTGGTCCGTTGGGCCATGTATCGTGTTGGAGTCCATTAGGGACGCGTCTAGGGGTCCTTGGCCGACCCTAATCCTTTATATACAGTAGCCGCTGCCCTAATTAGGGTTGGGTTTTACTTAGATTATTCTGTCAAGAACAGTTTCGCCGTTTCGTCGGTTTGTGAGACCCCAACTCGTGAGATTAATCATTCATCTGCAATTTGGTTGCATTCTTCCTTGTTCTTGCTTGTGTTCTTCGATTCGCAGGCAAGGATTTTAGCCTTCTTGGCGAGGTCAACCGTGCAACGCCGGTTGATAACCAGAGGAGACGTGGTGCTGCGATTGCGGGGTTTCGGATCGTGTTGTTCGGAAGCCGGATCGACTTGTGTCTCGTTTCCACCAAATCGAGAGTTACCAGAACCTTTCGGAAGATCGGGAACCCTTGTTCATATTAAAAGGTGATGACAACGAACAAAGCACTGGCCTCCAAGTAGTCCCGGCAGGCTAAGAAAGTACTCCGGTAGTGAAAAGAGCTGAGAGGGGGAGGTCTAACCTCAGAGTAGTCAAGAGATGACTAAGATTGCCTGGGAGAGGACTAGGAGCTGGAGCAGGTGCTGAAGGTGCAACTAGCAGCTGAAGGTGCAACTAGCAGCTGAAGGCCCTGGGCCTAGAAGAGAGCTGTGAACAACCTGGCATTGTTCTCTCTGTCGGCCTAAAGCGCTGAAAGAATAGCCTTGTGTTGCTGCTAAAACGACTGCATGAGCACAAACTGCTGCTTGTCCTGGCGAACCATATTAGCCTGAAGCTTCAATTGAAGCTCTGCCTGAACTGCCATCTACTGCTCCATCATCATCTACTGCTGCTGCAACTGCTGAAGAATAGCTGTCATCTCAGAAGGTGGTGCAGCAGGTGGCACGGAAGGAGCTGACTCAGGTGTTGAAGAAGTAGGAACTAAGGTCTGGGGGGCAGCCTGAGCAGAACCTCCTGCCTCGGCATCGTCTAACCTAGCGATCGGAGGAATATACTCAATATCATCCGAGTTCGAATCGCTGTCCGCATCAAAGATATAATGAGGTAGCTATGCCTCAGCCTCTGCTAGGGTCTAGTCCTCAGCTACTGCTTTCTCACGCTCATCATCTGGAATCTGATCCTGAGCATGAACCATAGCACGCTGACCATGACGTCTGTCGGTAGGTGCTGAAGGAGCATACGCCTTGAAGCAAGTAGGGCTCTCTGTGTAGGACTCGATGTAGTCAGGATAGCTCAGGCTAGCATATGAGATATGAAGTGCGCATATGGCCGCTGTATGGCTCGGGACATCCCCTCCAATATCGCATCCTCAATCTCACACATAATCGAATCCACGATATCAAACTGACGGTGAGTGATGATTGACAGAATCAACCACTATTGCAAACTAGTGATCGCCTCTCCGTAGCCATCCCTCGGTAGTAGACTACGTCTCAAGGCCAAGTGGATGGCCTTTGCCACAGGTGTCAACATGTCTGGTAGTCTCGGCGAACCTGGAGCGAAGGGTGCTCTGAATAGCTGCCTGATCTCATCATCTGTAGGGAAGATACCACCAACCAAAGGACAGCGAGGGGGCTCGGCGTTCAGATGAATGACCACGTGCAGAAACCTGGTACTCGCCTGAACCCCCAAAGCCTCGAGCATGCAGGTTCTATATAATCTGAAGGTCTCTCCTTGGAACATGAACTGAATAAAAGTCCTGTCTGGTGCAATCCATACTGTGGTGTAGAACACCCTGACCAACTCCGCAATATATTTGTCCACGTTAGTGACCAGAGCGGTAAGTCCTGGGAAAGTGTCAAAAAGTTGCCTCACGTCTAGTCCTCCTGCAGCAAACTGCATATAGTGCCAGTTCAGCGTCTTGTCTAGGATCAAGCTGACCTTCTTCCTCTCATAGGAGTGAAAGAAACTCTCCCGCATCAGTTTCCAGAATCGGGGATCAACCCCCTCCTCTCTGACCTCAGGAAACCACTCATCTATAGGGAGGAATCTTAGCTTCTTGATCCTTTGTCCCTTGTAAGATGCCAAGTCATGCAATTTGAGCTTTGCATGTGGCTGTGGCTGCTCTGTCTGCTGCTGCTCAGTCTCCTCCTCCTCCTCCTCCTCCTCCTCCTCGGACTCTGGCTTCGGACGAGCCCTCTTTCGGCTTCCTGACTGGCTTGAAGGCATCGAGCGCAACCTCATGGCAGGACGGGTGCGGGTAGACCAACATTGAGAAGGGGTGGTGTCGTCTCTGATCGCAAAGCCTCGCTATGCATTTGCTGCATCTAAAGCAGTAAGGGCTCTGTCCCACTCCTTTTGAGACTTTGTCTTCTTTTTTGGCTGCTCAACAGCTTTGCCCTTGCCCTTGTCACTACGCTCATAACCCATCTGACAGATTAAGAGATGATAACTCGATGAGCGATTGCAACGAGTATAAGAAAGAGACATGATTTTGACCCGAATTGAACCCTAAAACATGATTTGGATATGAATTGAGAGAAACATGCTAAGGATTCAAGCTAGACAGAGGACAAGATCAATTTCAAAAGATATGACTTGAATTTTTGTTAATTGATAAAAGGCATTTGAATTTTGAGCAAATTTGCAAGAAATTTGACCTACATATGAAGCATTTGAGAAAAAGACACAATGTAGATAAACATGCCCTAAAACATGATCAAAGTGAATGATATGGCTCAAAATTGAATGCTCAAATTTTGCTTGAATTTGATTGAAATCTGAGCAAAAATGAATGAATTCATCATGAATTTGAAGAATATGTGCAATTAAGTGCATATTTGGATGAACATGCCCTCAAATTGCATGGAATTGAACTAATCTTGCGTTGGATTGAATACAATTCACATCAATTTGCATGAATTTGAAACAAAAGTCAAGAATTTGATCTAGGGTTTGCACAAATTGCATATCCGACCAAAGATGATGATCACCTCTATGATCTGGAGAGAGGAGACGACGGTGAGGGAGAGAGCATGGCTGCCGAAGGATTGGATGGTGGCAGACGGTGCTGGCCTTCTCAAGCACGGGGCAACGCAGGAGGTGGAGCAGGGTGACAGCGAGAAGTGGTGGCTGACCGGCGGTGGGCACGGGAGTGGTGGCGCGACGGCGATGAAACCAATTGGAGGGGTATAAATAGGCTAGAGATCCAAATTATAGGCGTTGCCTTACTCACACTAGATAATCCGGCGAATACAATTTTCATACCCAGGTGCCAGCTGTCATTAGGCGTTACTGCTGAGAATTAGTCCGGTGATAAGCATCCTGTGATCAATACACTAACACCGGACCATCTTGTCAGTTCAACCAAGACAAACTTCACTTTGCAAGCCTCTCTGCTTAAAATACTCCAGTGCTCATACATATCTATCACCAAACCATTCGGTGAGTAGACCACTTCAAACTGCCCGAAGAAACCTCTCTGTACAAATTAGTCCGGTGATCTCAACCTTTAATCACCGGATAATCCAGTGAGTACAAATCTCTTTGGTCACCAGAAAAGCTTCTCTACAAGAATTAGTCCGGTGAGTACATCTTCCCATCACCGGATAATCCGGTGAGTTAAACTTTATTTTCCCAGAAAAAATCTCTTCTGCTAAAATTAGTCCGGTGCTCTAAACACACTAACACCAGACCATATGGTGTAACACTTCTGAAAAATTTGTACACGTGTCAACTAAAAAAAAATACAATGGTGATACCCTGGCCTTGATCATCGGAGCATCCGTGAACATAGAAGTGCTTCTCTGACTTGTGCAAATAATGCTGCGGTGAGACCAACAACACAACCACCGGATCATCCGGTGAGACAAGTTTTTCTGAGCTCCTCCAATTCAAACTTTCCTTGAGCTCTAGCTTCTCAACATCTCAACCACAGACTTCTATAAGCTACCTAGTGCTAGAATTTCACAAGTGTGCATCAAACCAAGTCTAGACTCAACTAGATCAAGCTACTACTCTTAGCCCCTCTTTATAGTACGGTCAAAAGACTAAGAAAGGAAACCTATACTACTCTAAGTGTCATTCATCTCCTTTGTGACACTTAGAACTAGAAGATCCTTAATCTTGATGCACATGTCCTTTGATCGACCATTTTATCACTTTAGAGACCAAGAGTACCCAAAAATCATTGTATACTAAATTTTTGATTCGCTTCAAAACAAATTCTTAGTCACAATGATACAATTGTCATTAATCACCTAAACACTTACTAGTTACCCAGGGGCCTAGATGCTACATTGGTGACCTCCGGCTCATGCTGCAGTGGCTCTAAAGGCAGTGGGATGCACCTAACCCGCGTCGTCGCGTGGAACCAATGCAAGTACGCGTACTCCATTGTAGGGTTGTAAGGTTCGTTGGGGACGTGGATGTTTTGTAGCCTCGTTCACCCATTGCTCCACCTATGGCTGCATCTTAGCTGTCCAAGTAGCATCATATGCAATGCCTTGGCCCTTCCTCGTCATCCTGCAAAACAAATGTACCATTATGGAATTAAAAATATAATTAGTAAAGCACCTTTAACAATAAATATTTACAAGTGAGTGTTGTCCATCAGTCATTGCTGTAAGGGAAAATGCTGGTGATACCCAAATTTCCTGTAGACTCTGTCTGGGTTGTAGGGCTTGTTCATGATGTCGAACACCAGCCACTGCCTCGTCCACGCATATCACCGACCGGCAATGTTGGAATGCCTCAATCATATAGCCGAACGACCAGAACGCTCGCTGAAGGACTCGATCCCCATCCTAATTGATAAAATCTTGGGTAGCAATGTAGGTTCCAGGGTTCCTCCCCTCAATAACCCTCTAATAATGAAGGTAGGTTGTGGTACGAGTCCTTATATATGTGAAACCTCTTCTCTAACACCTTCTATTTCGCTCTCCAAGCCATGTCATATGAAATGTCATACTCAAATCTGTTGTCGATAGCATGCATAACTCCATAAAGGGGACATACTAGTCTTCTTCACAATCCCTGGATACATCTCTTTTGCAACAAAATTAGCAGTCATGTTCCTATGCTCAAGTTGTAAATATGCGGCTCAACAATGTACGCTAACCATACAATGTCACACATCGGCAAAAATCCATGAACTCGCCAAATGCAACCTTCACCTAAACATTTCACGTCGTATGTCCGATGATTGGAAATTACCACCTTGAATTGCCTCTTCTCCGAGAAACACCATCTCTTCACAACATGCTGCAGATGGACCTTGTCATGAAACATCCGCCCTTTAGTCACCACGATGGAATCATACTACCATGATGACTCATATCCATCGTTCACCGTCAACTTCTCCAATGTAAAATTCGTCTATTCCTCCAGAATTCCTGCACCTGAGTGCACAAATGTGCAGAACTCGTCATCACCTACAGCTGAGAAGATTCCTCCAAGTTTCACTCAAATATATAGGCAGGGGACTCTAGAATACATCTATGTAATCTTTTTTTTATTGTTGTTGTGTGATTAGAAACACCATGGCTACCTGGAATCAATGATACAGCAAAAAAAGACAACTCAAGAGACAATCCTAGAAACATGTAGTCTCTTTCATGTTGTTTTGTGAGTTATCTCTACATTCCTTGCTTGCCGACATGGGTGCCCGCACGACTTTATAAATAAAAAAATCTCATACTTGTCTCTCATGGTTTCTTTAGAACTGTGTGAAAAAGGTTGTCTCCGACAGTTCCAAACAAGAACAGTATGAAATAATATCCTACATAGTTTGAATCATGAAACGCAAGGATATATTTTCATAATTAATATTTGTAGTTCCAAGTCTGGAGGTCATCATTAGAAATTCATAATTTTTTCATACAAAGTCATATGGAGACAATTTTATATGCAAATTATAGCTGTCGATGAGATCTACAACTTTGTACTTGATAACATTTTTTATTTGAAGTCATCTATGTGTCCAAATCTGGCTCACAACCAATTTGGCATCTGTAACTTATCGAGCTTGACTCCTTTCATCGTGGTTCACGCATGGGTATACCTTACACTTCTGAACTATAAGAAAAAGGATAAAACTAGTAATAACATAATGAAATGATAATATATACAATTTTTAAGTACTAAAAATGATTAACATGTTGTATATATAAAATATTGAAGTTCCACTAGAGAAACCTCTTTCACTGCTGGTTTTGGAGTCAGTAGTGGGTAATGGGTAGCGATAGCCCCCACTATCATTGCTGGCCTAGGGAACTGGCAGTGAAGGGGGTTATCATTGCGGGCCCAAGGCTTGAGCCGGTAGTGATACCTTGGTATCATTGCCAACTGAATCCTTGAGTCGATAGTGTTTTACCTCTCCTCTCTATCCTCTCCTCTCTCATCTTTGCCCTCTCCTCTCTTTGTCTCCCTCTCCCTCTCAATACATGCATACAACGAGGCATGACAGTGTCTATGTCTCCACTGAATACGTGCATGAAAATAAGAACATCGAATCTACAGAGATTGTTGCCGGATGACTACCTCATACACTTCAACATGAAAGGATTCATCAGTGGAATTGAACCTTTTTATTTAGTAGGAAATGCAAGACATGATTATTCCCTGCGTACCAGAAAGTCAGTTTTTACATCATACTGCTTCCTATATGGATGGTAGAAAACACCCTTTTTGTAGTATCTTGTGTACGCCCTGTATGTGAATATGAATACTAATTAAACTTAAATGTAATCAACAAGAAGATTAAATGATAGAGTTTACCTATTTAGTATGTCGATGAGGTCTTGGTAAGTCTTCTTACCTCTCTTTTGTGAGTCTAAGACAATGATCTTGCTCAAGTCTTGGTGGATGACAAGTAGGATGAAATGGAAACTACAGGAATATGTCACCATAGCAAATTAGTACTAGAATCGAGTTGCCCATAAAAGGAGAACACTCTAGCATGCAAACATGTACTCGAAGTTGTTGGGTAAGAGTACGAATGTCTTATGTTGGTGGTGAAGCGGACACTTCAATAAGTAGTTCTCGGTGAAGTCTGAACTCTCCCTTACAAGTTCCTTGTTGACAAGACTAGGATTGATGTATCCTACTTTATTATCTAATTCTTGTCTGCATGCACGGATCTCTATTCTATAAAATAGTTGAGTTAGTCAGCCGATTTGACGGTACACGATCATGTTACGTGAATTATATACATAAGTCACTTACAGAATCCATGCTCTGACTATGGCCACATAATGGGGATCTTTCTTATACATTTCATACAAGCACTCGAATTTCACCCAGAAGTAGCCATCCCTGTTGAGGAAGTATTCATCTCTGTATCTTATGAGGAATGCCTCAAAACCAAGCCTGGATTGCTTTAAGTAGCATAGATGTAATCGACGCATTTGAGTTATAAGGTTTATTTCTATATTTGGTTTGACCAAAGGTTTGCTCAACTCAAACAGCCATGTAACATCCAACTTTGGGATTTCCACTCCCGCAATAAGCTGTGCTAGTTCCTTTGTTGTTAATCTAGAAGAAGCTAGCAAGTCCCAATGCTTGGAGCATCCTTAATGATTAGACATGATTTCTTCTTAGTCTGCTTCTTGCTGATGCGTTCATAGTCAGTTGATGGCTTACTTGAAGCCGCTCCCGTCTGGTTAACTTTGGCTATATTCATGAAAAATGTCATGCTACATTCATTCACAACAGGCTTTGGTGAAGGTGCTGGAGGATGAAAATGAACTATTACATTGGCATCCATAATCTTTTTGGTTCCCTCAAGATAAGTGAAAACACATCTTTGGGTTCCACCAACTTCTTAGATGGCACTGACTTCTTAGATGACATTATATTCTTGGATGCTGTGGAACCAGATCATGTTTTCCAAGATGATGGTTGGCTTCTTGATGGTGCTAGCTTCTTGAGCGGTGGACTTCTTTGAGGCGATGGCTGAGGAAGTGGAATTCTTCTATGAGATGGCTAAGGAGAGGGAGATGTACGTGGCAATGATGGCCTAAGGTGTAGTGGAGAGTACAGGTTCTTAGGAGCTGTCACTGCTGGAAATACTATGTAGGCATTTTCCCACGTGATGAATGTATGTTCGTTCTCTTCTATAGTGTTCGCCCCCTCCTCTATGTGGTAGTCTAACTGAACATGACGATAATAGTCAACTACCTTGTCCACTTCGACCACAGCATAGTCCTCCGATATCAAACATTCGTGCAAAAGTTCATGGGCGCCGTGGGGACAAGCCACACTTGAACCCACCTTGATGTTAATGTTCTTAGCACTGATGTGTAGTTCATGTTATGTCCATGTTGTGATGTGATCCACAGGATAAGTGATGCAGTTAGCGCCTGGAACTCCCGTGGATGTATAGCTACTTTGACGACCACTGAGGCTAGAGCGCACAATATTAGGAGACATTGCTGGCTATTCCTATTCTCTCCTAATGGCGCTCCATTCACGCCTGATGGCTTCTTGTACTGCTTGTCTTATATTTTCGTGTGTCTATTCCTGTTCACATAGTACTGCAAGTTCAAGCAGGTTCATCATCCTAGCGTATTTTGCATATTGCTCTGCTTGGGATCTCTTTCGACTCTTGTAGTTGTCAACGATGCCTAGGAATCCATATTTCCAACCCATGACACCAATGTCTCGTGTGCGACCACTGTGCTCCTTGTTTCCCAGGGCCAAGGTGAGCTCATCCATCTCCCTATCTAGCTTGAAAGAGCCTTATGCGGATTGCGCGTGGGCATGCACAAGCCTTTTTGCAAGAGTTTGCATCACTTCCTAATCTTTGGAGGTTGTAAAGCATATGCTTCCATTAGCTGAGTAAGAAGCACCCCTCCTACGAAGGAAGCGTGTCAATCGTTCGCTCTAGCCCTCCGTCTCAAGCGTGACACCTTTCTCTCATAATTCATTTAGCTCTTGTTGCCATTGTTGTTCTTTCCTCATGTACCAACGACTACGACTTTGTGGTTGTAAAGGTTCTTCTTCGGGTTAGCTTTGTTCATCTCATACAACTTTTGTGCTTCTTCTGACAACTTGTACTCCGCAAAGGTTTGCCAATGATCTTTCATTTGTGACCATTTGCTAAAATCTAGCGTTGTACCTTTCCGCACATAAGTTCTGTTCAGTGTGCCTTTCCAATTCTTAAATGAAGGAATTATGATCATTAGCGCCTACTTTTATATCTGTCTCTTCAGGAGACTGTATATTGACAATGAACAACCATTTGAAAAAAAAAAGATGCACTCCAATTGCATAGTGACAATGGACAACCATTTGAAAAAAAAAGATATAACAATGAACACCGAGACAAACAACATAGCTATATTAGAAGAGATATAATTTATTACTGCTGTTGTTGAAATTAAACATGGAAACAGGACTCAAGAATAATACGGATATGTAGTACTTATTAGTGCAACATCAACATGAACAAATCTAGCAGTGAATTGATAAAACAGTGACATAGGTGTTCTGTTTAAACATTTGCACCCAGTTTTGGTTACAGCAGTTTTCTCGAGGGCTCACTTTTGCACTACTCCTTAACTATTCAATAGCATATCATAAACCAAGTATAGCAACAGATTTTAGCATGCTAAGACCTTGATGACAATCCCTATCGCATACACTCACATAGGTGCGGCTGCTGTCCTTCAGTAAACAAAATAACAGTGTTCAGAACTAAACTTAATCAATGATCAATCTACCATAGAGTTAGAACCAATTTCAGTGGAAAGATAGAAATCAATTACAACCTATGAATTGATATTCACATCAATATTGACAGCAACAGCTAGTGCAAGTGTACTGGAGGAGCAGAAAGCTCCCTACCAAAGATTGTAATTCACTAAACTAAACGAGGCTCAGCCAAAAAAAAAATTATGAAGGAGTGCTATCACAGAGCAGAGGTAAAACCGAGCCTCACTCAATAAGCCCAGAGTTAATATCACCAAGGTCTAAGCTAGTGTACTAAAGCACAACCTAGTTTCGGTACGTGATAAACATCATCGAGCATTTAACAAACAAAGCCACCAAGCTATCTAGATCATATCACTAAGCATGTCAGACCAAAGCAAACTCTACCTCAGATCAGACCAAAGCAAAGCCACCTACCAGAGACTGAGACTGAGGGGGAGGAGATGATGGCTTACCTCTACCTTTGCTCTATGAGTCAGCAAGGCAAGAAGGAGGAGACGACAGGTAGGGCAAGGAGGACAGCGGCGCCCTCTTGGAACTTCTCATCTGACGGGTGGGCGAGGACGACGATGGTGTGGGTGGGTGAGGATGACAGTGGCACGGGCAGCCTCAGGGATGGGGACAGCGGGATGATGAGGTCAGTGGCATGGGCGGGATAGGAAGACGGTGGCACCCTCCTAGATCTTCTCCTCCGTCGGGCGGGCAAAGATGACAGCGGGGATAGCGGAGCCAGACAGTGCTTCGAGGAGGTGGTGGCCCTCCATGTGGCAGGGATGGCGGAGGTTGACGATGGGACTGAGGTGGCGCGGGGCAATGAGGTGGCGTGCGCTCCAGGAATGAGGTTGGCATCGCCAGGGATGCTCCGGGGTTGCAGGCAAATCGGTGGCGGCAAGAAGTGGTGAGGAAATTTGCTAAGTGTTGGCTGGCCGATTGTCCATGTAGAGCTTTTATGGGAGAGAGCTTCACTGCCGATTTAACATTTCAGCCAATAGTGAAAGGGAGCCTTCATTGCCGGCACATGAATTCCACGGGTAGTGAAACACCTTTCACAGCCGGCCCAAGATGTCCACCAGCAATGAAACAAACCGAATTAGTCCTTCTTTTTATACATAGTAATTCATATCCTTCATTAATATGCAAATAAAGCTACTTAATCTAGCTTAACGATTTGCCCTTCATTATGATCATGGCGTACATAGGGAGGTTTTTCGGTGTCTTCCATGAGACCTAGGTCGACGTCCCCTCCAAAAGGAGGCAGTGCATCGAATTGATTGCAGTCTTCCTCGTCGAAGACATTCTCCAATCCGACAATTCTTATTTTTCCTTGAAGAACCATGTGACGCTCCTCCTTGTTAGCCAAGTTTGGTTCCTTTACATAGAAGATTTGCATAACATCTCTTAAAAGTATGAATGGTTCTTCTTTATATCCGATGAGTTTTTGGTCCACTATAGTCATACCATACTTATCGATCTTCACGCCCCTGGAAGTCTGACCCATTAGGAAGAGAAAAGAGGAACCTTTAACACTCCATCGTCGAGCTCTCAGTTCTCCTCTATGAATCCATAGTAGGTCTCCTTATTGTCATTGCAGTCGTAGCATCTATACGGACACCGCTATTTTGGTTGACGCTCTTATTATCTTTTGCTATCATATAAAATGTGAAGTCATTTATGTTATATCCTTGGAATGTGAGAATTTTAGTTGACGGTATGTGAGCCAACACATTCAACTGAGCACACTCTATCTGTTTATCCATCACTTGTCTATGTAACCAGGCACCAAAATGATCTCGGTGCTCTCGCATGATCCAAACATTGGACTTCCCTGGTTTTTGGGTGTGTAGCATCTTCTGGTGTTCTTCAAAATACAGGGCCACTACAATTGGTTATTGCAAAACTGTGAAATATGCTTGTGTGAATGAAACGGGTTCATTACTACAGAATGAGTTTCCACCTATTGTCCCTTTCCCCTGTAGCCTCCCCATCGTGGCGAGATATAGGAACACCAATCGATTTGAGATTCATGTAGTAGATGCAGAAATCAATGACCTCCTAGGTTCCCAGCTCTTGGCCATGCAGCCTTCCGATCGGTTTTGGTTACAAACATATTTCTTCAGAACTCCAATAAACCTCTCGAAAGGGTACATCTGATGCAAAAACACAGGGCCAAGAATTCGCTTTCACAATGTGAACAATGAGATGCACCATGATATTAAAAAATAATGGAGGGAAATACGCCTCAAGCTAGGATAGAGTCTTGACAACTTCTTCTTGCTGCTTATCTAGCTTAGTCAGATCGATGGCCTCCTATGATATCAAGTTGAAGAATGAACATAGCTTTATAATTGGGTTTCGGACCTTCGGTGGAAGAATACCTCTAATTGCAGTTGGAAGCAGTTGTGTCATCATCACATGACAATCATGAGACCTCATGCCAGTTAATTTCAAAATTTTCATGTTTACTAGTCTCTTTATGTTGGCGGAGTAATTGGATGGAACTTTCATTCTATGCAAGCACTTGCATATTGCAATTTTCTCTGTCTTGCTTAGACTGTAACTAGCAAGACCAAGATATTTGTCTCCTTCCATATTTTTGGGATGTAGTTCCTATCTAAATTTCAAACGTTTTAGGTCCTTCCGTGCTTAGAGTATATCCTTTGTTTTGATAGGTATGTATAGTAACGTACCAATTAAGCTAGCACACACGTTCTTTTTAATGTGTATGACATTAATTGCATGTTGAACCACCAAATCTGGCTAATAAGCTAAGTCATAAAATATATATTTCTTTTTGAACATAGGAGCTCTAAGATTAGATTTCGGAACCGGTATACTCCTGCGTCCCTTCCTAAGGATAACCCTAAGTCCCTTTACCATCTTATATACCTGTCTCCTAGTACGATGCTTAGGAGGTGATTGAGTCTCAACTTTTCCATCAAAAGCTCTCCTATTGCTGCGGTATAGGTGATCCTTATGAAGAAATTTATGATGACCTAGGTACACCATATTTGGGTAATTCTTCAGCCACAAGCTCTCTGTTTCATCCAAGCAATGCACGTATGCATAGTAGCCTTTCACAATCTAGACCGATAGGAGACCAAGGGCTGGCCAATCTTAGATTGTTATGAACAACATTGCGCGTATGGTGAAGTTCTCTCATTTGTATTCATCCCATACCCGCACATCATCGTCTCACAGTGTTACAAGATCCTACATTAATGGTTTCAGGTAGACATCAATATCGTTGCCAGGTTGCTTCAGCCCTTGTATCAGCACCGGCATCATAATGTACTTTTGCTTCATACACAACCAAGGAGGAAGGTTATAGATATATAGAGTCACAGGCCAAGTGCTATGACTACTGCTTATGTTGCCGAATGGATTCATCCCATCCGTACTAAACCCAAATCTTGTATTCCTCACATCTTCTGCAAAGGCTTCTTGTATTTCCTATCACTATTTCTTCACTATGTCGAATCAGTGGGGTGTCTCAGCATTCTATCATCCTTGTGCTCCTCGGCGTGCCCAATCAATGATGGAGTCCGGTTGAATCGGCACTGATAAAAGTTATCAGTGTCGGTCCAATATCAGGATTGGTTCGTAAACATGGACCAGCATTAGTAACTTCTGTCAGTGTCAGTTTGTTAATAAAACCAGTAGTGAATAGCAGGAGCTGAACCTGAAATTTTACGGAGGTAAAATGCATTTGTGAACAAGTCTACGTACAATAGCTCAGCCTTATCTCCTCACCGATGGAGCTCGCCCCTCCTCACCTCTGCCCTCACGCTCATGCTCATCCTCTCCGGTCCCCGCCTCTATTGCTCATCCACCGCTGCAGCCTTCCTATCCTCATCTGCGCGCCCAATGCTGTTGGTCCTGATGCTCTTCGTCATCAGTGACTCCACAACTGACGTGGCACCAACCACTACCTTTGTTTGTGTTTGTCCTTGCAGATGTGGGATTTGCCCAGTTTGTTCTTGGCTTGTTTCTTGATCGCTTCAATCTTCGTTTGCTGCGAATCTTTCTCTAGCCCAGTTTGTGCCAAATACTAGGCTCACATTTTGGTTGTTCTTGTGTTTTTCTTGGATTTATCCGTGCACCAGAGAAGTTGGGGCTCCCCTTCGTGCCTTTCTACCTTGAACAGAACATGTGCATGGGCGTCGGCAATGCTGGGCTTAGCAACATTGATGGGATGATCCAAGGCGTCAACTATGTGTCCGCGGCAACTAGCATTATCTCCAGAAGTGGCTCTAACCTAGTCTGTTCTCCCATCACATCACCCTTATAAACATAATGCTAAGCTTTATTTTGCAGGATTTCCTTGATTTTGTTGAGAAATCTATTTGGATAACATGAAATCCTTGTTCAGACCGCGACACTCTGTTATTTATTTGTGGTTTGTTCACTTCAGTTTTGTCCTTAATTCAGTGCTGCTGACTGCGGCCTGGGATGGATAGAAGTAGCTAGAATATATATGCTTGTCTCATTTTTTTGTTTGTCTGACATATGTTTATACGACATATCTTCTTTTATAATATACTAAGCATTCATGTTACCAATGCAATGAACTAAAATATATATGTTTGCCTCATCTTTTTGTTTGTATACATGATAGTAAGGTCGATGGACTCTGCTAAGCCAAGCCATGGCACCAGCATGGCTACAAATGGCGTACAAAAAGCCAGTACTAATTTTGAACTAGAATGCATAGGAGGGTCATCATTGTCGGCTCATATAAAAAGCTGGCATTAATAGTCATAGTATTAGTACCGGTATGTTCTACAAACTGACACTAATAGTTTGAGTATCAGTAACGGTTCATAACAGAACTGGCACTAATAGTCACCGATTATACTATCAGTGCTGAGTAATCAGTATCGGTTCAAAAATCATTACTGATGATGTTTTTAAGCCAACACTGATGACTTTTTCTATAGTAGTGACATGTGTCAACGATTGGTGCTGCCATCATTGTTGTTGCTGTTATTATTATTGTTGTACCTAGAACAATTGCCACGGCTACATTCTTGACTGGTGATTGGGACTGTGAGGCTCTTTGGAGGAGATCCATGCGTGTTTCAGAACTTAGAAGTTGAGCATATAGTTCACTTATGGAGACTGGTTCAATTCGTGTCACGATAGCTGACACATCGAATTGTAGTCGACGTTGAGACCAGTGAGGATGAATAAGATCATCTCTTCTTCATCTAGGGGGTGTCCAGCAACTGTCATCTCATCTCCTAGTGCCCACATCTTCCCAACATATTCGGCAACCATCATGTTGCCTTTTTTTTTAAGCTAAAGCTATGCGTGTATAACAGATCGCACACACATTTGTGAGAAAAACATATCCTCAATGTCCTTCCACACCTGCGCTGAGGTTAGTATAGCAACAACTTGAGTTAAAACTTCGCACGAAAGGGAAGACTGTAGATACCCGAGGACTTGCTGATCAAGTGCAATCCACTGCGCATATGCCGGGTTTGGTCTCCTGGCCGTCAGATCGCCGTTCTGCACATCAATCTCCTTTGGAGGTGCAGCGCTGGAACCATCGAGCAGGCCTTCGAGCTGTGCGCCCCGCACAACAGGGAGAATCTGAGCTCTCCACAGCGGATGATTAGCCCGCCGCGTGAGCTTCTCTGTAACTGGATGCCAGAGCAGAGAGGGTAGAGCCAGGCCGGCGAGTGGCAAGGCAGACCCGCCAGCAAGGGAAGTCGAGCTAGAGAACGGAGAACTGTTGCTCCTCGCCATAGATGAGTTTGGAGGAGCTAACCCGGATGCCATGTTAAGAAGCTAGACTATCTTGCAGAAGCGTATGAACCTCACAAAGGAGGCCGCGTGTATACGTGTTCATATACAGGCCTTATCAACAGGAGTACAGAGGGAAATACAAAACGTGATAGGTTCGGTCTCACATTTGAATCTTCTTTAGACTCCATAACAACCACGTCTCTATCTCTAACGCCATACCCATCCATGGGTAGGGGAAATCAAAGAAAATCGCAAGAACATAAATATATTAACACTGATGATGTCAACAGACGATAAATATTTTGATTATCGGTTCTTTGTAATGTCTTGATTGTAACTTGGGAGGCTCTACATGGTGAATATTCACTAGATTCCTTATCTAGTGAACATCACCCTATACATTTCTTGAACCGATTAACAATTTTTTAAACCTGGTTCAACAATTTTGAAAACCTGGCAACAAATTTGGAACCTAGTTCAACAATTTCTGAAACTTGTCAACAATTTTTGAAACAAAAGTTCAATAATTTTGTGAACCCAGTTTAACAATTTCTGCAACCTGTCATCAACTCCTGAATCCTTGTTCAACTTATCAAACCTAGTTCACAATTTCTAAAACAATTCAACGAAATTTTGAAACCTTTAAAAAAAATTTAGTTAAAAAAAAGGAAAGTGGTTAGTTAGCCAAAAAATCCAAAATTTAAGCCAAAAATAGAGCTATAAAAAAGGAAAGTGTTC
Source organism: Phragmites australis (assembly GCF_958298935.1). Classification (NCBI taxonomy): domain Eukaryota; kingdom Viridiplantae; phylum Streptophyta; class Magnoliopsida; order Poales; family Poaceae; genus Phragmites; species Phragmites australis. The sequence goes on along the minus strand of NC_084941.1, from coordinate 13,451,209 downwards.
ACTAGACTTGTATAGCAATCTTCTTAGACCATCTCCAACCATATTCCCTCTATTTCGTTCCCTTCCCGATTTGCTTCCCCGTTCCCATTCCTTTTATTTTCTCTCATCTCGAACAGCTTCCCTTCGAGGAGAATCGCGAAGAGAAAGGAGAGAGAATCCCGTCCTGAAGGCAATGACCTAGGAATCTCTTCGTGACGGGAACAGTGAAGAAAAACTGTTAGAGCGTTGAAGGGAACGAAAATCCCTTCACGACGAGATTTTAGCTCGCGACGGGAATCCGTTGGGCGTGGTCTTATAACAGGAGATACATCGGGTGCTTGTATGAGATCATGTGTGACAAAAAAATTAATTTAGTGATAAAATTGGCAGAGCAAAGTGTTTTATGACATAGAAAATTTGGATGTATGACAAATATATTGTTTGGATATACTCGTGGTAACATAATAATTTTTATGATGTTGATATATGTAATACATTCATGTGAGTAGTGTTACATGAACTGATATTGAGTTAAATTATAAAGAACTCATACTTGAAAATAGTTTCATGGTTTATTGATGATATGCAGTGTGTCTTGGAGACGAACATAGAGTTAATTGGAATTAAATTGGTAGAAAAACTGATATTGTATCTATCAAGGATAAATATTCATATGGAACGTTGCGCCTTGATAACAATACACGTGAAAATGATGTCACATATGTGTCACAAGGTAGTTGCGAAACATAAACCTACGCGAGGTCGTGGCATTGCAGGTCTGTGTGCGTGGGGCCAGGCCAAGTCTGAGTTGGAGTGGGACAGAGCTAGGAGGCTGTTAAAAAAAAAATCATCTGCTGACATCATGTTGGTGCTCTGTTTTCCTTGCTAGCTTGATTTCACGTTTCCTTGCTAGCTTGATTTGACGCGTGAGTGTGTTAGCCATGTCTGTGTTGCATGCATAGGTGCTGGGCCGCTGGCGGGTGCAGCACTGCAGCGCGATGAGGCAGGCAGACTTTTTTAAAATATTATTATTGTGTACCATAATTTCAAAAATATTGTACAAATTCGAAAAATTAAAGAAAACCTACTATGTGAGGTGGTTGTGGGAAATCTAGTTTTCACAGATTAGATTAGCAAAAACCTGAGATTTCGCTAATTGAAATATAGAAAGCATTTTCTATGAATGAAAGAGTGAAATTTGAACTTTTCGTGGGACCGTTTATCGAAAATTGGAGATTTCACGTTTCTATTGAGTGAAAATAGTTTTTCGTGGACCGAATCATGAAAAGTTATTTTTGCTGGACCGTTGTGCAAAACTGCCACATTCGCACAATGGTCGCTCGAAAATTGTGCACTGTTCACCGTGCGTGTGTTTGGCCTTTAACTCTACCTATCAGTCGTGTCTGCCCTTGTCAATGCGCATTTGGAGAGAAGAGGAGGAGGAAAGAAGAGGAAAGAAGAAGAGAAGAATGAAGAAGAGGAAGGAGAAGCAAGGAGGGAGAAGGAGGAGGAAGAGGAAGGAGAAGGAGAAGGAAGATAAAAAAATAGCATGTTTTTGTTATTTTTGTTATTTAGTTATGTAAATTTAATTAGATATTTGTTAGTTTTGGATATACGCAGAAATATTTGTTAGTTTTATATGTATGTAGGAGTAATTAATATTAGGATAAATGTTAGTTTACATATGTAGGAGAATAAATTTTGATATATGTAGAAATATATGTTAGTTTTAGATATATATATATATATATATATATATATAAAAGTAGTTTATATTAGAAATAATTTAGATGTATGTAGGATGCAATATTTAATTTAGGATAAATGAGTAGGGAAAGAAATTATAGATTCAGTTCTGCTACCATGTAGATGTATAATTTAACTTACGATATTTGTTCTAGGTTATACATATTGAATTATGTATTTTTAGATTATTTGTTCCGATATAGTCTTAGTCGATATAATTGTTGATTTAGTGTAAGAATATTTTTATAGCTCTTGCAAAGTATGTCATGTCACAGATATGTGAAACGCTATAAGCCTTGGAGTAAACATTTTTTAAGTAAAATTTATTTGTCGCAGATATAATATTCCTTGTTATACATCTATGTAAGCTTTAATTAGACATTAGGAAAAAAGAATTTAGGTTATGCTAGTTCATTATCTATGTAAGATTATGGATTAGAAAGATTAATTGGAATTACATTTTAGGTTATGAATATTTAATTATGGTATAAAAATTAGGTTATGAAGAATTTAATTCGTAATTAACAGGAAAATAAGTTGATAATTTGTTTTGATATTTTTTATTACATCACAGTTATGTCAAACCCTATAAGTCCTAGAGTTTTCTATGGAAATGGTCAAATCCGGAACAATCCATAGGGTGTTGATTTGAGCAATTTTCCGTTTACCATCCTTGGGCATCCAAACCCTAAGGGTACAAGGTTGAAGGAGATGATAATGTGGTTCACCCGATATTTTTAGATGAACCCTGATGTTTATTCTATTGCGGTACAATGCATGTGCACTTGTACTTTATATCTAGTTTTTGGGAGTTAAAGAGGATGTATCGGATGGATAAGTGGTGTTAACGGTGTGGGGGTGAGTACAATATCCTGGTGCAGGTATGTCCAAGAGAAGTGTATGATAGTAGCAATGTAGTGACACTGATAGAAGAAGAGGATAGGTGGGGCATACAGTGTCGAGGGAGGAAGTTGAGCAACGGTAGACAACTGAGGTAGAGGTTGTTATGCATAGGTAGGTGAGAGAGGTTGAGGGTCAGACTGACGCATTGGAGGAAATGGAAGAAATTAGTTTTGAGCTTGAGAACGTAGATCATAACACGGTCCATGAGGATGAATCTTTGTTGCAATCTAAAATTTGGGGAATGATGATGATGATGAGTCCTCTAATACTATCATCCCCGATCAATGGAATTGGCGTGATGACATGAGGATGCAAGTTATGGACAACCATGATTCCACTTGGGAGTATGGTTCAAGTATGGTTCACCTCAATCAGGTCTTTCCCAAATGGTCTAAAATGAAGGATGTAGTGGTACGATGGGCAGTGCCATTACACAAAGAGGTATGGGTTGCTACCTCAAGCCTAGAAAAGTACAGTATTAAGTGCAAAACTGTTGGATGCAGTTTTTATGTTCATGCATACAAGTCGAAGCATTTAACCCACTGAGTAGCCTCTAAAGTGGTTCAACACAGTTGTATGCTGCAAAACGTAGGTCGAAAGCACTGTAACCTCACTGCTGTACTAGTTGCAAATAAATTGTTCATAGAGATTATTCAGAGGCAGGACATAGAATGCTTGTTCATCCAATAAGCAATATTACGATAGTTCAAATATGAGATTACATATCAAAAGCCTTGGTATGCGAAGCAAAAAGCCTTAGAGAAGCAGTGCGGCACCTATAAGGCTTCTTATTGCAACCTACCTAGTGTGTTTGATATTCTTAAGGAAAGAAACCCTAGTACATACACCGCTTTCAAGGAGATTGAGATTGATGAAAGCCATCCAAGGATTGTCCGACGTGCTTTCTTTTCTTTGGGTCAGTGTATTGGATCCTTCCAGCATTGCCATCCTTTGCTTTGTGTGGATAGCACATTCTTGACTGGGAAGTACAAAGGTTAGATTTTCACTGCAATTGGAGTTGATGCGAATAACCAGATACTTCCTATGGCATTTTCTTTTGTGGAGGGTGAGAGTAGGTTGAGCTACCTCTTGTTTTCTTCGGCATCTTATGGTTGGGATTGTCCATGAATGACCAAATGTTTGGATCATACATTACCGGCATGTTGGGATATTATATGCTATAAAGACACTATAAGAGAATTCAAGTGAGCAGTTCCCATGGCCTGACGTGCAGAAAAGGTGGTGCATGCGTCACATGGGAGAAAATTTCTACAAGCAATTCAAGAGCAAGGCATCGATGGACATTTTCAAGAGGCTATGCGGTCAGAACTAAAGTTGCAAGTTTGATGTTTCGTGGAAGGAATTGGATAAGAGCACAAGGACACACGTGTAGGAGAGAAGTAAGAAGCTACCTACTGATGATATTTTACCGTAGGTGCTGCCACCTCTTGGAGAAGACATTGACCCTCCTAATGTGAGAAGAAGGGTGGCAAGAAAAATCAAATGTTGCTCGCAATGGATTGAGGCTGCACCAAAGGAGAAGTGATCCTTGCTCTACGACAACAAAGATGCTAGGTTCATCTCATGGGTTACCTCTTTATCAAAAACATGTATTACGAACAAATATATATTTTCCATTTCTCTAATTAAAACTCTATTTTTGGTTGTTGACAAAGGGGCCACAAAAGAGCCTAGTTGACCTGACCAATAGAATGCAACCCTGGGTGCTGCAGTGGGGCTAGGCTCTTATGGACGTGATCGAGTATTCTATGCCTTACAACAAGCATAGTTACCAGCAGTACCTGCAATGGTACACTACACGGACTCACACGTTTCCTTCTTGTCGACGACCCACCACATTGACCCTCGACTAGCACTACTGCCCTTTACCCAGGACACGTACGAGCGTCGTTGCACCTTGCGGTACATGAAATGTTCAAATTTTTATCGATTCTTACATTCACATACCTACTAGGGCTAATGATTTGTCGTCTACAGCAGTCCAACTTAGGGAGCGAGATTCACATGGAGGCAGTGAATACGGCTACTAATCTACATGAGCATGGCACCTGTGGTATGGCGATAGATGACATCAACGGAGCGTTCTCCCGTTTGGCCACCAAGGGCTGACGTATCATGGAGTGCATATTGTGCCGGCAGCCTGATGCTGTTGTACATCACCTGTCAGTGGTGCGTACCATGCAGAGGCCCCCATGATGTACCTACACCTCTGGCCCAGAGCCGTTCTACACTACTCCTCAGCCTCAGCACATTGACCAGGAAGCAGGCTCTGGTTAGGCCATGCCTGTGGACGCTAGTTCTCAACTTCCGCGCCCTGACCAGGCAGGAGGCTCTGGTTGGGAAACTCCTATGTACGCTAGTTCTCAGCCTCTGTTGCCTAACCAGGAAGGAGGCTCTGGTTAGGCCGCGCATGTGTTCATTCCTACGTTGTGTATGTCATGATTCTTTATTCTATAATCATTGACTTAGTACATATTCTATGGAAATACTAACTTGTTTGTGCATGATGTAATACAGGTGTGTTCTGCATTGAGAATACCACACAGGTTTCCAGGAGTTCACCGCACTCTAGCTGGGACCGGTGGCTTGACTACGAAGGGGCCTCTGAAGTGATGGGCCTATCCTAGTTCTACAATGCACCTTCGCCCACTCAGTAGGAGAAGGAAGACATCTATGGTATCCAGTTGCCCAGACACGAGCGCCATGAGCCTAATTGGTACACACCATCTGCATATAACTATCCTTGGAAGGAGGAGGAGGCAGCCGTCCTAGCCTCAGCACATAGGCCAAAGCATGCTAGAGTTAGGTCCCAGGATAGGGTCAGGGTAGGGCCAGGGTAGGTTTTAGGTGTAGTCTATTTTACTTGAATGCTTAGTCAATGTATTTTGTACAGACTGTTGCATTACTATTTATTTTTTTTACCCTTCCATTTTATTAGTTCAGACTATTCCTGCATGTTGAAAAATGAACCAATCCGTGTTGCCAATAATTGACGGATCAGTCAGATAAGATGCTAGAGTACGTGATTCATCAAATCCGTAGCACTAGCTTCTAGAATGGGCCTATACCTATAACGCGCGAATCATGGCTTTAATGGCATGCACAATGATAAGGGCAAGATGGGCCCTTACGAGCTATGGCGCAACATCCTTGATAGACTCAAGCATGAGGACGAAGAGCGAAAGAGAAATAAAGACCCAGAGCAGAAGAAGAGAGAGATGGAGCTGCAGATAGAAGCGCATGATGCATGCATACCATGGTACGACTATGGTAAAATAGCACGGTGGAAACCGTTCCCCCTTGCCACAATTGCTTGGTACCGATATGGGGTAACTGTACATGACATCCTACCATGCTAGGAATTTCATCTAATTTACCTACTTCCCTCCAACAGTACAACAAACGTAGGTGCATGTATGAATAGTACATGAACTAAGAAGAGTACGTAAACATCAACTTTGGCTATGAGGAGGCTGAGACAGTAAGACATGCAGACGTTGAACGGCAGAAGATGAGGCTACAGGGGCTCAATGAAGAGTGGTGGGATAAGTACCTAACTACATGAGGTAACATGCAGGTTCCTCCACAATACATGTGCGGCCTACCAGATGTGTCATGGCCTATGGCACGTGGACTTGCACAAGGGTACTTGTGTTGCAAGCCCTGCCTCCATGGATCCAACTTTAAAGAGATCCGCTGGGAATATCTGGATGAGAAGCCTACATCTTTTCCACCAACCCATTAGAAGTTTTCTTGCACCCAGCAATCTATCTTTCCATAAGGCATGCTTTTATTTAGTGATGAGGTACTACATGCCACTGTAACTTGTCGTAGATTTTGTGAGGACCCGACCAAACAGTATTCGAACTAATCACCAGGTGGATCATTAACATAATCACAACCTCAACGATTAATCAAAATATCGCTCCGGTAGTCCCGGCACGTGTTTTGTGCCCAAGGATCGGAACACATGTCTTCCAACATATTCATCACAACACAGTTTAATAAAGAGCAGGTAATTAACATTTATACTACAAGTCTTTAAACATGCAGTTGTTTCCACAATTTACAACAAAAAAGAAACAACAACTACGCAGCGGAAGATAAACCTATACAACAAAAGCAGACGGCGCCACATGCCCTTAGGCACCGTCCTAAAAGTACCGAGTTCGGAGTAGAGTGTGCTACTCCTGCCTGCCACCCTGATCGGCAGGCAAAAAGTAGCCAAACATCGTCTCTCTCTCACCGACTTGTGAACATGCAACAACTTAAGGGCAACATCCTAAGTACGAAGGTACTCGCAAGTCTTACATAGTATGGGTATATATATTCCCAACTCCAAGGATCATGCATTAAGCTGGTAGCAAGAATTAAACATGGTTAAGTTAATTAAGCGGTAAGCATCCTAGACATAGGTGTGAACAACTAACTTAACCAACTTATATGAAACTACCCTGCTATAACCAACAACTGAGCATATGTAAAAGTAACAACAAGTTTATCAATGTGAACAAGTGCCAACCCAAACCACCAACCACCAACCACCAACCACCATGCCCAGACCAAAATCACATGCCCAACCATCAACCTCATGCCATCATCCACAAATCACAACGAGAACTCTACGACCGGATGCAGATAAGCGATAGACATGCTCATAACCAAGAGCGCGGCAGTTCGAACTGTTTATACACCCTGCAGGGGGATACTCCTGGACCCACACGACATGAGGACCATACGGCTTATGCTACCCGCTAAAGTGCACACAAGGGGGTACCCGTGACAACCTGTCCCAACCAGCCCCAACCATGCGGGGCATGCATTGCTCAGTGCGGCAATACTAGAACTACTCCCAGAGCAAACTACTACTGCTTACAAGCCTGCCCACTCACACCGTCGATGTTTACGCCCACAAAGCCACAGCTGCGAAGGTATTCGACTCGCCTTACTATTAGATCGGCATGTGGTGAGTAAGGTAAGTGCTAAAGCCGACTACCCCGACGATCGGCTTTAAACGATGCAAGCGGTCTATGGTGCTCGGGTTTCCTCTCCTGACCTGCCCCCTGGACTTTCCACCGAGGCAGACGACACCCCTAACACCGCCCACATCTCGTCTCATACTCACCACTCACCAACCATACCATCACCAACAACATGTAATTGTAAACAGTAGTAGATCCTATCCTCGCGAACAACGAAGAATGCCGTCGTTCGATTTCTACCGAAATACCTAAGCATTGCTAAGCATAGCGAAGACCTTTAGACATGACATCACCTCTAGGCTTCAAGGAACATACATGAACTCATGACCAAGGTAGAAGAATGCAACGGCATAGGTTCTACCCAAAGGTACCCGACACATGCATACATACATAAGCATAGATAACACTTTATACTTCAAGTTAACACGGTGCAATACGATAGATGCTTGCCTTGCTGCCCTGAATCAGAAAGATATGGCGCAACGAGATCTCCTTCGCCTCCGGAATTGATGGATCGGAGGTCACTATAAGACATACACGTGCAATGCCATGAGTATGAATAAAGTGCAACAATGCATGCCTCAATATGCACAAGATGAAATACCATAAAAATATGCTTTACAATGCATGAAAACAATTTTCCTAGCTAGAAAAAGTCATAAGAAAACTAGCAAAATTGGATTCACCCACTTTGAACTTGTGAAGAATTATCGGCGAATTAATGAAGCTTTAACCTAATTAATTAATCTTAGAAATTTAATTCAACATTTAATGGCTGGGGATATTTTTAGTAGATAGAGTAGATTATTATGTATGAAACTAACAAAATTGATTTCATAATTTTTGGAGTTACAGAGAATTTATTATGAATTTTACAAGTTTCTACCAACAGAAAATTGTGCTGAAACAGCGGACAGCAATCAGACCGCACGCATATGGATGGTCAAACTACCTGCGTACAGAGGGTTTTGGCCCCTGACGGTCAGACCGGCCCCTTGTGGTGGTCAGACCGCCCCCACTTAGTAGGTTTCTGACCCTGGTGGTCAGACTAGCCTGGTGGCGGTCAGACCGCCAGCACGGCGATAGAACGCCTTTTTAAAACTCTACACTTTCGAGGGGCTGCCGACGGAGATTTTGGCGAAAACTTCAAAAACAGTTTGGACTAAAATAACTCAAGGACGTATGTGAACGTTTCACGCTGATGTTTGGACGACATCGGTGGCCCAAACGTGTAGAACCCATAAAGTAGATCTATAACTGGAAAAGTGGGGTTCCGTAGTGAAAAACTAGATGCCGACTGATTCGACCGACGAAAATATGGAAAGAGGGTATCGGATGTTCACCTTGTCGTTAGCGAACTTTCTAGCGGATCACTTCTCCGCCGGAAAGCTCTAAACTCCGGATCTGTCTTCCGGAAGGTGGGCGTGCCTAGGGGGAACAAAACGGTGAATACCAGCTCGAATCTTTCGAAATCGTGAAAACCAAATGGATGGATGAGTAGCTCTCGAGCATGTGGTCGCGTGAGTACCAGACATGTATCTTGGCTTCGCTTGTAGTGGCGGGTACCAAGGGGGAAAGGGAAAGCTTGAGAGAGAGTGAGAGGGAGAGAGTGCACGTGTGGGGAGAGAGAGAGGGGCTGCTGCCCATTTGACAGAGAGAGTGAGGGATATTTCCCTCATGTGGGCCCCACAAGTCAGAGAAAAAGTCTGATTTTTCTTCTAATTCAATTCTCTCTCTAATTTTCTTTTCTCCCACCTCATTAATCCAAATCGAGGTACGGTAGAGCTCCAAAAACTCTGAAAATTTTATGTCGTGATTTAAATCCTTAGGAGATCCTAATCGCGAATTCGCAATACAAATTTCAATTTGGTGATCAAAAGTGATTTAGATTCAAATATGAAGCTAATGATGCATGTTTAATACTAAACATGCAATTACGGATTTCGGGGCGTGACAGATTTTCTAGGGATAAGGTACAAGGCTGTGCATGTTGTCTTTTGTGTTGTAGCCACATACAAGCAACAAATGCTTACGATGAGCCCTATATGTGATGTACTATACTTCCATCAATGAAATGGCTAGGATTTATCATTATGTTAATACGTCTTTTCTATGTCCAATGCTTTCATAGGATTCCATGCCTTCCATGCAGAGGCAACAATAATTCTTTACTGAACTTTTGTAGAATGAGATAACCACACCAAGCAACAACTTTCGCAAGGAATCTCCTCCAAGCATCAATGGATCAACTTTTGTAGCTTTCATAGGGAATCCCTGGTCATTTGTCCTTGTGCACAATACTCTTATGCTCCAGCCCCCAGTCATGCCCATGCACTCAGTCCATGTACCGGTCCCCGAACACCATAAATAACGCTAGCCTAAACCATGGGTACACCACTCCTTCCTCACCTCTCTCAACTGCATTATCTTTCTCAAGTCCACCAAGCCGATCCAAGAATATTGGGCTACTTTCATCCCCTAAGAGGTGGAACTGCCGATGTACTTCTGTGGCTATCCTTGTAGGCTTTGCGAATCCTAGGACATCACCTACACCAATGGAATGGAAGACACTTCTTTATGTGTGACAATTAACAATATGACCCGCCTCGATATGGATCGTATGACTACCTAGTATAACAACATAGATCACTCCTGTGGCAGCTTTCATATAATTCCATACACTGTGCTACTAATCTACCCTCTTATTTCATTTGTCCAGTCTCCTTCACCTATCTGTGACTTCATGGGATGATTGGACATAGAGCAAAATGATGACTAGAAGTCATGGGTTGACATGATCATGCAGTGGAGGACACAAGCTTACGAATGCCGGGAGTACGAGCAATAGCAAGAGGAACAACAGTTGAAGCATTAGGAGGAGCGTAAGAGCAAGACAGCGAAGGAGTGTGCCGCAGCTGAAGCACATGAAGCTGAGGACAAATGAAGCAGGAGAGGACTCGTCGCATTAAGGTGGCAGGCCCTGATGCCCTCATGAAGGGCACATATACTAGGTGCACTCAGTAGAGCATCTATTGTAACTCGACCTATTTTCATTTTTTAAGGCATGTTAGGTTTAGTAGCAGCATGCTATTAGGTTAGTCTTTAGCCGTACCATACATGCCAACGTTTATTGTCGTCATCTCTTTATTGTTAGGGTCCATTCGCGCAACGACAAAGAAACCCCAGGTCTCATGTAATGGTCATCAATGTATGTAACCTTAATGCTGGGTTATATGATAATTATGCTTCACAACTACTATTATTAAAAAAATTGATTTTGTATCCTCCCTACGTACTTCACTCAAAAATTTACTCACACAATTTCACATCAACTAAATAAAGAAATAATGACAAAATTACATCAAACCAAAAATTAAGGAAAAAATGAACCACTCTGTATTACCGTTTGGACAACTATTTACACAATAAACATTTTTCCCTGAACTAATTTTCGTATTTTTGGAACTAAGATAAAAATCACTGGAAAAACATATTTTTTCCTCAGCATTCAGCGAAAATTTAAAATTTTCTATTTTCATTGTGCGAAAATATTTTCGCACAACCAATCTACGAAAATAGAATTTTCGCAAATTGGAACTGCAAAATTTGAATTTTTGCACGTTCAATAATAGAAAATATTTTCTATATTTCAATGAGCAAAAATTTAATTTTTTTCGTGGATCATAAGAGCAAAAATCTAGTTTTCGCACATTCACTGTGCGTAAACTAGATTTCGCTGAATGAATGAGGGACAGTTGGTTATTTTTGTAATTTTTCAAATTTGTGTAATATTTTTAAAGTTGCTGTATAAAAATGTAACATTAAAAAATTATAGGAAAGGCAAGCATGGTTTTCCGCGGTGGAGACCGATTAGGACGCTGCATGGTATAAAAGAGAGGTTGGGATTAATATTTGTGTATCCGAAGCAGGGCGGCAGCCTAACTCCAGCGGAAGAGAGAGATTTATGAGAGAAAATAAGGATTTTTTGGAGATTTTTTGGGTGCTTTCTCTTGTGGAGAAGTGCTCAGAAGGCAAGGACAAAATGGATTTGATCTTGTCCAAGACCTAGATGTGCATCAATAAGGTGGATTTAGCCTTGGGAATGGGTTTCGAGATGGGGGCTTACAATAGGGTTGGTAATACAGCTTTCACCTCACCTACTACCTTAGAAGCCGAGAATTCCAAAATCAATACCACACCACAACCCATCAAGAAACCCACTCCACAACCCACAAAGAATAAAGCCACACCACAACCCAAGATAGCTCCACAGCCCAAGATGAGAGCCCCTGTGAGAGAGCCTAGAGTGACCAGTGGTCGAGTTCCTGAGAGACGCTACCACTGCACCTACGCCATAGAGAGGGTCACCTTGTTGGGTTTTGCTTTTGTCGTAGGAGGGATGAACGACGTGAGTGGGAGTGGAATACTCGGGACATGTACCACCCCTCTTTTAGTGTACATGAGCCTTTTTCTCATTCTTACTCATGAGTCTCGAGCGCTCCTTGGCTTCCTTCTAGAGGTGGTGCCCAGCATGGATCCTACCATGATTCATATAGTTTTGGTTCACGTGTAAGAGGCTTTGAGTTATAGTGTTTTGGTGGGCCACATTTTCCTTATTGTATCACTCGCCCTTAGCGCACTAGTATTGATTTCCATGCACCTGCTTCTACTACTTCAGAGCGCATGATCAAGTACTAGATTCCCAAAAGATTTTTGTCTAACTCCAGTACTGAGCCATCCACCTATTATTATTTTCATATGTAGGTGGCAGGCAGAGGCCTGAAAAACAAGTGGCTCATTGACTCCGATTGTTCGTTCCATATGACCGGAGATTCATCATGGTTTTCTAGCCTCACCCTGATGAAGAGACACGAGTACATCATTTTCGGGGATGATCAGAAAGGAATGGTGAAAGCCAAAGGTGTGGTAAAGGTGAATGAGAGTTTCACTCTCGAAGATGTGGTTTTGGTGGAGCATTTGGGATACGATTTGCTTTCTATCACTCATTTGTTAAATGAGTACTTGGAAATGCATTTCAAACATGATACTTCTCGAGTTATTGATTCTATGGGCACTTTGATTTGTCAGATTACCAGAGTTGGGAGAGTTTTTGAAGTTGATTTTTCTGAGTCTGATGGTTCTTCTCAATGCTTAATTGCTCAACCCTCTTATGAGCTTTAGATGTGGTATACGAGACCAGGGCACATGAGTTTTGATTTTCATTCTCGTTTGAGTGCCCTAGGCTTGATCTGAGGATTGTCTAAGCTCAAGTTTGAGAAGAACCTTCACTACTACACCGATATGTCGGCTGACGAATACACCGATATGTCACCTATCGGAGATACGTTGGTTGATGATGATCTAGAGGAGATGTTGGCTGATGCCGACTCCGACGCCGACGCTGATGATCTGGAGTAGATGTTGCGTGATGCGGAGGGGAACTTCACCAATGAAAGAGAGTTTCAAAAGTTCCAACGTATGGTAGAGGACTCTAAAACACTGTTATTCCCAGGCTGCAAGAAGGAGCGCATAAAGTTGTGTACCGTGCTTTCACTGCTACAATTAAAGGTAAGCAATGGGTGGTCTGATACAAGCTTCATAGAGTTGTTACTGTTCTTATAGAAATTGCTTCCAAAGGAAAATGTGCTGCCGAAAAACACGTACCAGGCCAAGCAGATTGTGTGCCCATTGGGGTTGGAAGTGAAGAAAATATATGCATGTACAAATGATTGCATGTTGTATCACGGAGAGCATGCAGACTTGGAAGCCTGTCTCGTATGTGGTGCATCACGGCACAAGCGTGACCGTGATGATATCAATGGTGAAGGAAAGAATAAAAGGCCTCCTATCAATATGATGTGGTATTTTCCTATAGTCCCCCTTTTTGAGCATTTATTCACGAACAAAAGGCATGCAAAACTAAAGTGATGGCACGCAAAGGAGCGCAAGGATGATGGAATGTTGAGACACCCCGCTGATTCTACACAGTGGAGATATATCAATAGGAAATACAAGGAGCCCTTTGCAAAAGATGTGAGGAATATAAGATTTGGGTTGAAAATGGATCGATGAATCCATTCAGCAACATGAGCAGTAGTCATAGTACTTAGCCTATGACTTTATGTATCTACAACCTTCCTTCTTGGTTGTGTATGAAGCGAAAGTACATTATGGTACCAATGTCTGGGCCAAGACAACCTGGCAATGATATCGATGCCTACCTGAAACCATTGATGGAAGATCTTGTAATACTGTGGAACGATGGTGTGTAGGTATGGGATGCATACAAATGAGAGAACTTCACCCTACGCATAATGCTGTTCGTAACAATCTAGGATTGGCCAACCCTTGGCAACCTATCGACCCAGACTGTCAAAGGCTATTGTGCATGCATGCATCGTTTGGATGAAACGAAGAGCTTGTGGCTAAAGAATAGCCAAAAATGGTACCTAGTTCGTTGTAAATTTCTTCACAAGTATCACCCATACTGCAGCAACATGAGAGCTTTTGATGGGAGAGTTGAGACTTGATCACCTCCTAAGCATCGCACTAGGAGACAGGTATATAAGATGGTAAAGGGAGTTAGGGTTATCCTTGGAAAGGGACGCGGGAGTACACTGGTTCTGAAATCTAATCTTAGAGCTCCTATGTTAAAAAACAAATATGTTTTTTATGACTTAGCTTATTGGTCGGATTTGGTGATTCAACACGCAATCGATGTCATGCACATTGAGAAGAACATGTGTGATAGCTTGATTGGTACGTTACTAGACATGCCTGGCAAAACAACTGATACACTCCAAGCACGGAAGGACCTAAAATGTTTTAAACTCAGATAAGATCTACATCCTAAACAGATGGAAGAAGGCAACAAATATTTTGGTCCCGCTAGCTACAGTCTGAGCAAGGCGGAGAAAATTGCAATGTGCAAGTACTTGCATGGGAATAAAGTTCCATCCGGTTACTCCGCCAACATAAAGAGACTAGTAAATATAAAAAATTTGAAATTAATTGGCATGAAGTCTCATGATTGTCAGATGATGATGACACAGATGCGTTGGATTGCAATTAGAGGTATTCTGCCGCCAAAGGTCCGAAGCCCAATTATAAAGTTGTGTTCGTTCTTCAACGTGATATCACAGAATTCCCTCGATCAAACCATGATAGATAAGCTGCAGGAAGATGTGGTCAAGACTCTATCCCAGCTTGATGCGTTGTTCCCTCTATCATTTTTTGATATCATGGTGCATCTCAGTGTTAACATTGTGAAAGAGATACGAATTATTGGCCCTATGTTTCTGCATCAAATGTATCCTTTTGAGAAGTTCATGGGAGTTCTGAAGAAATATGTTCGTAACCGAAATCGGTCGGAAGGCTACATAGCCGAGGGTTGGAGAATCGAGGAGGTCATTGATTTCTACGTCGAATACAAGAATCTCAAATCGATTGGTGTGCATGTATCTCGCCATGATGGGAGGCTTTACATGGGAAAGGGATGATAGGTGCAAACTCATTCCGCACTAACGACCCCGTTTCATTCACGCAAGAACATTTTGTAGTTCTGCAACAATCAGTTGTAGTGGACCCATATGTCGAAGAACACCAGAAGATGCTACGCACCAGAAACCTAGGGAAATTCGATGTTTGGATTGCATGAGAGCACCGAGATCATTTTGGCACTGGTTACGTAGACAGGTGATGTATAAGCAGATAGAGTGTACTCAGTTGACTGTGTTGGCCCACAGACTGTCAACTACAATCCTCACATTCCAATGATATGACATAAATGGCTATACATTTTATACGAGAGCTCAGGATAATAAGAGCGCCAACTAAAATAGCGGTATCCATATAAATACCTATGACTACAATGGAAATAGGGAGACCTACTACGGATTCATAGATGAGATATGGGAGCTCGACTATGGAGTGTTAAAGGTTCCTCTTTTCTGGTGCCAATGGGTTAGACTCCCAGGGGTGTGAAGATCGACAAGTACGGTATGACTACAGTGGACCAAGAACTCGTTGGATATAGAGAAGAAGCATTCGTACTTGCGAATGATGTTATGCAAGTATTCTATGTAAAGGACCCGAACCTGGCTAACAAGGAGGAGAGCCACATGGTTCTTCAAGGAAAAAGAAGGATTGTCGGAGTGGAGAATGAAAGTAGTTTTACTGCCTGTAGTCCTCTTGAGTTGGTAGTGAATGTACCATTTCACTACCGGTAGTCATATTGAGCCAGCAGTGAAAGTCCTACACTATAAAATGGCTCAACGCCCTACGCCCTTTGACACTTCAAAAAAATTTCCCCTTCACTGTGCCCTTCGCCGAAATGCCTCCCGATGCCGAGGAACCACGCCGTCGGAGGACCACGAGCTCGCACCGATGAGCACATGCCCACTGTCCCTATCCTCCTTGACGTCGTCGTCCTCCTCCCTAGCGCCATTCTCGTCCTCCTCCCAACTCGCGCACCCCGCCACCTAGACCCTTGTCGTCTTGCAGGTACCAATTGTTCTGAGCTTTAATTGTGTGCTGCATTTGACCGATTTGAGCTCGGAGTGGGTTCCGGTGGTGATAGTTAGGGTAACTAGTCGATCATGGGGACCACATTAGCTTGAAATGTTGGATTAGAGGAGGAGAGGAGAGGGGGTTCCAGTGGTGATTATTGTGGTAACTGAATCATCTTCCTTATTTTCAAGTTTGTTGATGTGCTATGAAATGGTATAGCATCAGTACATCATTGACATATTCGAAGAGAGAAATAATGTGTGGATATTGCCAGCTGGACAAAGAGATTAGTTTATTTAGTTGTAAAGAGAGTTCATGTGTTTAATAGAATCAATCATATAGCAATGTAAATCGATATTGCAATGTAATTACACATGCATATCACCAATGCAATATATTGGTTGATTTAGTCCAAAAGAGAGTTCAACATATATGGATATAATCAACTTAAAAGAATGTATCTTTAATATAGACTCCTGGTTGTCTGCATTATTTCAAGGTTGCTTTAGAATTAGAATTTCTGGCTCATGAATTATGTATGAATGGTTTTTGTTTCATAGTGGTAATATTGTATGCTACCACAATACATAGATGTTGATGATTCATTTTCTATTAGATTGATCTTTTTTGTAGTTTTTTAATGTAATAGCACTTTGGTGCCAATTCGAACTGAGAACATTGGGCCATGTATAAGGGCGATTATGATCCTACTGTTGGAGCCTATTTTTTAGATTTTTGTTAGCTTCTGTTGTTCGTTATTAGATGAGCAAATGACGAAAGGTTTTCAGATTTTACATTAATATTGAGTTGTTATACATCGTTTTTAGGTAAATGCTCTCTACGGATAAGCAAATATTTCTTTTAAAATACAATAAAAATAGTGGCAATGATGATATGGCTTGAGGCCGTATTTTTTTATTACTTCTAGGACTTCAGTACTGATTACCTGTTCGGAGAGGAAGCATTCTTCTCAATTCTAGGACTTTAGCTTGGGCTAAAAGAAAACTCTTGAGGTCAACCTCAGATAAGGGCATCCAACTCGTCTTGAGAGAAGCTGCTCTCTAAACTAGTAGGACCGGCACATAAATGTTAAATTGAGAAGAATGCTTTCTCTTTGAATAGGTAATCAGTACTAAAGTCCTATAAAGGCCATTTGCTAGAGCCACTGTGCCTAATAGTTTTTTTCAAGAACATTCTTTGGTGTTATTGTGGTTTGTAGTATTATCATTTTTGCATATTCTCTAAAATTTAGGACTGCTATGATATGGTATGTTGTTCATCGTGGTCAGCAAAGTGGAGTGTTCTCCAGTTGAGAGGAATGCCATACACAAGTTAATGGATTCAAAGGAGCATGTTACAAAGCATACAAGTCCAAACATGAAGCTATTGCGGCATACAACAATCAAGTCATCCAAGCTGAGCTAAAATTGCCTAACTTCGAAAATAAGAAGAAGTGGGATTTCACGTGTAAAGATGTCATAATCCTAGTTTTGGTTGTAATCACTATTATTTTGCTATGTAAGATGATATGACTTGTAAGATCAATGTGTCAACTATCAGTACCTTTATGCCTATTTTGATATGTTAGATGTGACTTTTTTTTTGTTAAATGTGGTCGTAATGTACTCATTTACAATATTATATGTGTATGCATTCTATCTATCGGCTTCTTCATGGTTATCTCAGTCTTTCGACAACCTCCCTCCCTCCCTCATCGGCTTTATCTCTATCTCCCTCCTTCCTTTGCTCTTTATTTGTAGAATACTAAACCGCTCATCGTCATCGTGTGCAGAATTCCCAGGAAGGGATGGCATCACCAACTGCCGATCCAGCCTAGGTGCTAGAAGGAGATGTACCCCCACAAAGTTGGCAGTCGTGGGTACGTGAGGAAAGAAAGGCAGTGGCAACAACAGCTAGATGAACTGTGAGAGAGAGGTGTCACGCCTGTGACAGAGGGTTGGAGTGAACAATCAACACACTTCCTTCTTGAAAGGGGTGCTTCTTACTCGTCTGATGGAAGCTTATCATTTACGACCTCCAAAGACCTGATAGTGACACAAGATCTTGCAAAAAAGCTTGCGGAAACCCACGAGCAGTCTGCACAAGGCTCTTTCAAGCCAAGCAGGGATAGGGACGAGCTCACCTTGGCCCTAGGAAACAAGGAGCATGGTGGTCGCACACGAGGCATTGGAGTGATGGGTTGGAAATATGGATTCCCAATTGATGTCAACAGTTACAAGAGTCAAAAGAGATACCAAGTAGAGAGAGATGCAAAACAATAGGCAAAACAAGCTAGGATGGTGGAAATGCTTGAACAAGAGCTTAAAAAGGAGAGGGAACATACAGAACAAAAAATAGTACAAGCAGTACGACAAGCCCTCATGCGTGAATAGGGTGCCATTGTGATTGAATAGGGACAGTCGGCAGCATCTCCAAATGTTGCACGCTCCAGTCTGCATGGTTGTTGGAGTAGTTGTTCGTCCACGAGTGTTCTGGGAGCTGACTCCACCACTTATGCTGTGGACCTCATCACAACACAGACATCGTGTGAACTACACATTGGTACAAGGAACATTACCATCATGGTGGCTTCTAGCATGGCTTATCCACGTGGCTCCCATGATCATTTGCACAGACGTTCGATACCGGAGGGCTACACCGTGGTCGAAGTAGACGAGGCAGTTGACCAATACCACCATGTTGATATGGAGTACCCCGAAGAGGAGGGGGCAAACACTATAGGAGAGAACGAGCACACATTCATCGCGTGAGAAGGTCTACATAGTGTTTCCACTAAGGACAGCTCCCGAGAATCTCTACTATCTACTATACCCCAGTCCATCATTGCCTCGAAGATCTCTCTCTCTCTCCTCAGCCATCTCCCAAAAGAAGTCCACCTCCTCACCCATCGTCTTGAAGAAGTCCATCTCTCAAGAAGCCAGCACCATGAAGAAGCTAGCCATCAGCTCTGAAAACAAGATCATGTTCTGTAACATCCAAGCAGACGACATCATCTAAGAAGTCGGTGGCATCTAAGAAGTTGGCAGAATCCAAGGATGTCTATTCACTCACTACTGAGGAAACCAAAAATATTGTGGACGCTAGTGTCACGTCTCTTTTATATCCTCCACCACCTCCATCAAAGCCTGCTGTGCCTAAAGATGACTTAGAATTTTTCATAAAAATGGCCAAAGCTAAACAGACGGGGACGGCTTCAACTAAGCTGCCAACTAACTATGAATGCATCAGCAAGAAGCAAGCCAAGACCAAACCAGGTCCAATCATTAAGGATGCTCCAAGCATTGCAGACTTCCTGGCTGATTCAAGAATAACATCAGAGGAACCAGCACAACTTACTGTGAGAGTGGATATATCAAAGTTGGATGTTACATGGTTGTTTGAGTTGAGCAAACCTTTGGTCAAACCAGATATAGAAAGAAATCTTACAACTCAAATGCGTCGTACATCAGTGCTACTTGGAGCAATCTAGGCAAGGTTTTCAGGCCTTCCCCGTAAGATACAGAGATGAATATTTCCTCAATGGGGACGGCTTCTTCTGGTTACAATTCTTTCACTTGTATGAACTGTACAAGGACGATGTCCTTGATGTGGCTATAGTTAGAGCGTGGACTCTGTAAGTGACTTATGCATATAATTCACGTTATATGATCTTGTATCTTGAAATTGCATAGCTAATTTCTCTCTTTCATATAATAGAGATCCAAGGATACAAACAAGACTTAGATAAGAAAGTAGGATTCATCGATCCTGGGCTTGTGAACCAAAAACTTGTAACGAGTAATCCAGACTTTGTCAAGGACTACTTATTGAAGTGTCTGCTTCACCACTAATACAAGAAATTCATACTCTTATCCTACAACTATGAGTACGTGTTTGCGCACCAGGGCATCCTCATTTTATGGGAAACTCGATTCTAGTACTAATTTGCTATGGTGACATATTCTGCAGTTTTTATTGGATCCTCTTTGTCATCCACCCAGACTTGAGCAAGATCATTGTCTTGGACTCACAAAAGAGAGATAAGATGACTTACCAACACCTCATCAACATGCTAAATAGGTGAACTCGATCATTTAATCTTCTCAATGATTGCATCTAAGTTTAATTAGTATTCATATTCACGTACACGGCATACATAAGATACCGTAAAAAGAGTGTTATCCAGTTTCCATTCAGGGAGTAGTACGATATAAAAACCGACTTTCTGGTACACAATCCATAATCATGTATTACATTTTCTACTGAATAAAAGGTTCAATTCATTCCACTGACAAATCCTTTCCTTTTGAAGTGTATGAGGCAGCCACCCAGCTATAATCTCTACGCGTTTTATGTTCTTACTTTCATGCACGCATTCAGTCCAGACGGAGACGCTGTTAGGTTCAATGATCATGATGTATGAAATAACATATTGATGTATTCTTTTCAATTTCTACACGTGTTCAAGGACTAATTCTTTTGATTCTTCAAATGCAACGCTCCAAACTACGCACAAGTGTGTTCCAACCTGCAAAAATGTATGCCCTTCAAAAACAGATCGATGGTTTCTTCTTGGAATATGTTATCAACCCAAACAGCGAGTTTCATGAACCAATCGTGTCGTCCATGCATGAGAGACCTTCAGATGACACCGTACCTTCTAGTAGAGAGTATGCAACAAGGAGGAAGGCTACCAAGGGGCTCGACAACGTATTATATTTTGTCAATTGACACAATATTAATGAATTCTAATTAATTACTATTTATTAATGAATTACTATGTATGATGCGAAGTTGGTATCATCGGACGACTCTTCGACAAAATGGCCTTCCAATGATGATGCGAAGGAGTAGCAAGAAGCAGCGGCCAATAAGCATGCACAGGAGGAGGATGAGAGGTTGACCTGTTAGCTGTGCACTACGAAGGAGTAAGAAGTAGTGTCCTGTAAGCGTGCCTAGGAGGAGAAGGATGAAAGGCTGGCCCGTCAGTTGTGCACTACGGAGGAGTAAGAAGCAGTGTCTCGTAAGCATGCCCATGAGGAGGAGGATGAGAGGGTGGCACATCAGTGTGCTGCGGAGGAGGCCGAAGGCTCAAACCGCAAAGGCGTTCAAGCATCAAACTTCGATGTCTTTGACACACCGGCGAGCCTGGAGCATAGATGACGCTGCGATCGATCAGGTGTGGCTGGGTCCTCCCCTCCACCACCATTGGCCCCCCGGCGTCCCCAGACATACACACGCCATCAGTCATTAGTGCGGAGACATGATCCTCATGGTAGGAGAGGTAGAGGGATACTGGACTGGCTCAACTCGACCGTTCAGGGGGGTGACCTGTGAGAACTATTATGTATATATGTGTGTTTGTCGATACCTAACTTGTAATATGTGTTTATTACTATGTATTAATGAAGGTACTTTTATTATTGATTTACAATAAATATATGTATTGAGAGAGAGATTGAGAGATCGGGGAGAGAGGGAGTATGTCGGCGAAATGGGATCAGGGGTTCCCCGACTCCCGGGGCCAGGTCCGCAGTAGTGCCACGTGGCGCCATGCCTTAGGGGTCACCTCCTCGGGAGGCCCCCGAGGGCCCAAGGAAGACAAGTTCCGGGAGAGGGTGCTCGGGGCCATGCACAGTGGCCCCCGAGCACCCGAGTTCCCCGAGGAGCCAAGAATCAGTTCCGAGAAGGACAGCTCGGGGCCCGAATCAGTGGCCCCTGAGTGCTCGGAGTCCCCCGAAGACCCGACATGACCAGTACCGGGAGAGAGTGCTCGGGGCCAAGAGCAGTGGCCCCCGAGCACTCGGTTCCCCGAGGACCCAATCACACAGTACCGGGAGAGAGTGCTCGGGGCTGTGATCAGTGGCCCCCGAGCACTCGGTTCCCCGAGGATCAAGAAAAGGCATATCCGGGAGAGAGTGCTCGGGGCCAGGAGCAGTGGCTCCCGAGCACTCGGTTCCCCGAGGACCCCATTACACAGTACCGGGAGAGAGTTCTCGGGGCCGGGAACAGTGGCCCCTGAGCACTCGGTTCTCCGAGGACTTGAGGAAGACAGTTCCGGGCGGCGGCGTGCTTGGGGCCACGGACACATGGCCCCTGAGGACCCGAGCTCCCCGAGGACACGAAGCCAACAGTACCGAGAGAGGCTGCTCGGGGCCAGGATCAGTGGCACCCAAGCACCCGAGTCCCCCGACGACCCAAGATGAACAGTACCGGGAAGGGGATGCTCGGGCATGGCTCCTGGGCACCCGCAGTCCCCTGACAATGTTAGAAGCCCCTTGTCACTGGACCCCACAAGGGCTCAGCAGTGAGATGTCAATCGGTGGGAGGCCCGATGCTGCCTCAACAGGAGCATGGCCTGTCACTTCCGACCACTCCCCCCATGCTTATCATCAGACCCTGCCACTGCCTGGCAGGGAGGCGTGGGGGCATTCAATGCAACGAGGCTTATCGCCTGCCCCCCTGCGGTGTCAGACTCCCTCTGACCCAGCGGCGTGCGGGACGGCTCAGAGGCTGCCCGATGGGCTCCCTCCCCTGCGTCTGCTAAAGCTGGGACGTGAAGGCTGACGGGACAGCTCAGGGGGTGTGTTGTCAACCCTTGTAACATCAAACTGTAGCGCCATGATAGCTGCTCTCCATTTATGTTTACGGGAACTTGTGCCCCCGGCTGGGCACGCAAGCCTCCCCCAGTTGTATAAGAGGGGGAGCACTCCATCATCGACAGACAGACTCGAGATAGGCTCTGTTAGGACACCTAGGGACGGTTCTCGGATAGAGAGAGAGAGAGGGGACGGATAGTCTCTCCGGGAGAGACTCTCTCGGAAGCCATCAGAAGGAGTAGCTCGCCAAGCTCAGAGAGTCCGGCACTTGAAGACCCGAGCTCCAAATAGATAGACAGAAATACCATTGTAATACATACCAGCTCTAATGAGTTGGAGATCCAGAAAGGGCATTCCAAGAGCCCTCATAATTCAATAGCATACACACAGGAGTAGGGTATTTATCAAGGGTATTTTCTTCATCATCCTACACAATTTTGCTTTCGAGGCATCTTAAGTTCCGGATACCCAATTGACGTAATTCTTGTTGCAATAGCTATGAAATTTTGTTTACTTTATGCCACCAATATTTCAAGTCAATCGGATCTTCTTTCTATGTTTTCACTAAGTAGAAAAATATGGTGGATTTATCTAGGGTGAATTTTTAACCATGAAAAAATTGGTTTTAGATTTGGCAATCATTCACACCCCTCTGATAGCCTATTTAGTGACTAATCGATCCCAAAAATGGTCTCTGAGCCTAAACCTTTCTAATTGATCATAATTGATAATTAAAAATATGACTTTGGATAGGTATTTTATAAAACCTTATATTTTTTATGGTGTTGATTTTTAGTTCTAGAAGATGAAGATGAAAGCTTAAATTGAAGCCAGGGCTTTGCAATTTAGGTGAAGGTCTTCAAGCCTTACGAGATTCCAGAGAACAATGAACTGATGGTGTAAAACATGGCAGCCATTGAAGGCAAATAACAATGTGAAGAAATTGATCATCCAATTCTTGGGAAGGAGTGACTTCGACTGAATTGTACATGTCAAGTTGGCATACAAGGTATGGAAAGCATTGTTTGACTACCATGATGATTCATCTATCATAAAAGACGCACATCAAGATTATATAAAAAAGAATACATGTGACTTGAGGATAAAGTCTGGTAAGTCTCTTGATAATTTCTTTCCTCACTTTAATAAGATCAATAGTAATTTTTATGCTGTTAATATTGCATATACAGATGCTGAAATGCATGTCAATTAATATGAGCTTTAAACATGTTAGTATTTGAGATGAAACTGACATCTATTAGTGAATCTACTATCATGGGTACACTTAGTTTGGATGTTTTTTATTCTAAATTGAAAACTCATGAGGTGCATGTTTTTGCTAGGAAGAACACTAATAAATTAATTGTTTTGGTCTTTCAACCCAACATGTTTCATATCGAATCTTCTTCATCAAGGTTTTCATTATATTATATATCTTCACTGAGTGATTATCAGCTTGAGCAGATCCCTAAAGAACATTTAGAACTACTTTCTATATGTTTTTCTAAAGCTTTGTAGAATGTCAAGATGAGGAAGAGTGGTAGTGGAGGTCCTAAAAGATACTATGAGTATAATGATCTCAACCATATTCATGCAATTATCCAAAGCTTACAAATAAAATATCAAAGGAGAAGAAGGAGAAAAAGAAGTTCCCTTTCAAAGAGAAGAGTTTCTCAACCACAAGGTTGTGCATCGAGTTCTTTTGGTGCTTAGATTAGTCAACTCGAGCGATGTCAATTCTGAGAGCAACGAAGATGATACAGCATCCAAAAAGCAAAATGGTGTGTGATTTGACATGATTGTGTCTCATGGCAAGCAACAAGGATAGCGACACCGAGGATGAAGTTGATAGTTGTAACAACCCAATTTTTTAATACAACAAAAATAATTTTCATAAAGGAAATAAAACCTTATGGGAAAGCTTTTGCATATGTGTGTATGTGTACATATCTTTATATGTACCTATACAGAGGTTTAACATATGCAAAGGATATAAAAGAATATATATATATATATATATATATATATATATATATATATATATACTATATTGGTTGATTGAAATGTTGTTGTCATATATATGTCTTTATATAGGATATTTACATGTATATATGAAGTATATAAGCTATATAAGTACATGTATACATATAGGTATAATAGTAAATGAGAAATAGGAAAAAGAAGGGAATTAGAAAAAAGAGAAAGCCATCTGAGCCCATAGCTCAACCTTAGTCCATCTCCCTTCTCCTTCTCATTTCTCTTCTGGCCCAACGACCTTCAACCCAGTGCGCATGATGTCTGGCCTGTGAATCACAATGCCGTATTCTACCTCCCACCGTCGCTCCCCTTCTGCTCCTTGTCCGAAACAACAATGTCAACAGAGGCAACCGCGTTCGATCCTCTGTGTCCAAGCCGAACTCCACCTTGGGACCTTCTATATGAGTTCAAGAGACCATAGCAAAGACGAACCCCGTGCAAGATTATCCGGAGCTTGATGTGTTTCTGAAATAAAAAAGGAAATCAACTCGTCGGCTGAACCAAATCCAACAAAATTGGAAGGAGACAAATCAGGATCCTCTCTACAACTCTATCCCATGGACTCCATAAGCACCACGACGCCTTTTGCCTCCACTATCTCTTACCAAACTCAAAGCCGCCGCCAGAAACAACCCGAACCCTAAATCATGTTGAACTCGATCTCTACCCCATCCAAACCTATATATGTTCACCTAGACCTTCCCCTCGACAACCATAAACTTTCTCCTTGAAATCCAGAGCAAATCTACCACCATAGGAGCTTAGAAACCTCGCCAGAGTGGAACTGAAGCCCCTCACAGTTGCTAGTCCACTATGTAGCTCGCTGTCGACGATGTGTGAATAAAATGGATTCGTCATGACCTCAGGAACCTTTTTTGTCACTCATTAGAGGATGCCATGTTGCGCGACGTGATTCCATCAACTATCTAGTGAAGTGCCACCATGGGAAGTGAGGTTACCGTCGTTTTCAAGTCGGAGATCAATGAGTTAAAGCCACAACCGTCCGATCTCCTTTATATGTTCAAGATTAGATAGGTCATACCCCTTCAAGTTAGATCAATCTGAGCCATTCGATTTGGTTTTGACGATCAGGATTCTATGTGCCTTAACGGCGCCATCAGCTGACTCTAACGCTATCAACCTTCCATGTCACCTCAACAGCGTTAGCATCCACGCACATGTGGCGAGCATCATCAGCATTTCCTTTTCTTTTATTTTTTATGATCTGATGACATCATAAATAGTGATAATGATGCAATATATACATTTAAATGATTAGAATAATTCTGTTAGGGTTTTAAAAAATGTTTTCCTATACAAAAATAATTCTAAAATAGGAATAAATGAGGAAATAATTCTCGAATGTTCTTATAATATTATTATATAGTTTTCCAATTCAAATAAATGCTAGAAATTCCAAAACAAATCCTGGAAGATCCCATAAAATCATAGATGACTCTGAAAATTCTAGAAAAATTCATTTTGGAAGCTATAACTTGGTAAACGTAGCTCCGTTTTTACCCGTTCTTTCATCGGAATGTACGGAAAAGCGTGAGGTGTGTGATGATGTATGTTGTGTGATGTTTGGTTCATTTTGGATCTTGGTGTTTATATGTTGCCTTTTCGCTTATGTTTTCGAGTAGACGCTAACGTTCCAGAGGATCTAGAAGGACTTTAGGATCAAGACTTTGAAGATCCAACTAAGTACAGTGAAGGCAAGTTGTGTTCTTGATCATATTTATTCTAGTTTTGAAAATGGTTTGTTTTACAAACAAGCATGCTAAAGATTTGTCAGGAATCCCAAGAGTTAGGTTTACCCTAGTTTTCCTTTATCATCCTTGTCACCATGGTATTAGTTATGGAATGGTAGATGATGCTTAATCTTGCTTTGGGATGGTGATAATGATAATGGCTCTATGAATTCTGATGATAATGGTCCTATGAAAGAATGATAAAAGATGATGATCTAATTTTTGTAGCAACATGGTATAGGGATTTGAGCAATGGTTTGTTGAGACCGGCACTACGTGAAAAAAGCTCATAGGTGATGGGTAATAACCCTCATGGGTGATGGGTCCCGCACCCGTCACTCCGAACGCGTTACTGATGACTAGTCATTGGTGACGGGTAAGGACCCGTCACCAATGATGTCATCGGTGACGGGTTATACCGTTACTCGTCATCTATGAGCGTCTCCCATGTGTTGGGGTGATAGCCATAAGTGACCGGTAACCTCTTAACCCGTCACTTATGTTCTAACATTTGTAATGAGTAACTAGGTTACCTATCACTTATGTTTGTCACCCATGTGCTGGGGGGAATACATAAGTGACGGGTAAGATAGTTGCTTGTCACTTATGTGTATGTTACCCTATGGAAATATCCTGTTTCCAGGCTGCATCCTGGAGCGTAGCCAGGATTTAGCAGCCGTCTTCTCCTACAAACAACTGTAGCACACCCAAATCTATATCGACAAACACGCATATAAGAACTCGTTCATCACATAATCGCAAAGGTTACAAAGTTCCAATCAATTCATTACAGAATCACAAATGTTATAAAGTTCTGATCAACTCATATTACATATATAAGACCTTATAACCTAGGGATTCTATAGTGGAACTCGTCGTGTAGGCTTATGACTTCAACCACTAAGAACTCTATGATCTGTCATCGAATCTTCGGGTGTGCACCGTCATTGAAAAAAGAGCGTCAAATTCCTGAATAATTTGACGCGTAACCAATGTCATGTTATCATGGAATTAAACTAATTACTAAAATTAGTTATGAATAATCTCGTATTGAACTTACATTGGAGGATTTTATATACTTCATGCAGAGTGTGAGGAGCATGTTCCACGCAACATAGAATCTACAGGTGTTGCCCGGTGGTTGGTGGAGGTACTGCTGGAAAGGAAATTTAGTGTTAGATAAAAAGGAAAAAAGCAGTAACAGAGAGCATTTGGTATTCTGTTAGGTAGCATTTACTACGAACCCGGTCTTGTGTGTTAGTCTGCGACTGGCTTTCGCATCATAGTCAAGTTGAGCTCGAATGTACTTTTCAAAAGCCCTGCATAGGGATGGATTGATTAGGGACCATTTGAATGTTAGAAAAGTTAAATATGTGAACTAAGTCATGCTGAACTTACAAGTCAAGCATTCCTTTTACAGCGCTATAATCACGTTATCCAGGTTTGCCTTTTCGTCCTACTGGTCTTGACGAGTCAAGGTAGAACACCAAGTCCCACTTGAAGCCAATGACCAGTAAGATAGAATGGCCATCAGTGTTATGGGCGCCCATCAATTATTGTATTTTGGAATATTGTTGCATTGCCCTAACCACATGGTCCATAGCGTAATCGGGGTGAAGTTGCATGACCAATATTGTAATGGCCTCAGGGTCAAGACATGAGATGGAATCCTTATTCTTCTTTGTTTCTTTCATCAAGTGTCTACAAATAACAACATATAGATTCAACATTTAGTGGTATTAATTAATGAATATTCAATTTCATCAAGGTTGAAGAGGTTGTATAAGTCATTGAAACCCACAATGAAGTAGCAGTCGTCATTACTTAAGAAGTGGCGTTGTTTGTACTGTATGAGTATGCATGTGGCATTGCTGTCTCTAGAAGCCTGCATGTAGTAATTATGCATGTCGACACATGCTTGTCCCGCCCTTGCTAGGCCATTTACCATCATCATGGGCTTCCCATATCGAAATTTTGTGTTGGCACTAGTTCAAGCTGCTCTAATATCCTTGGACTTCTTCGCTAGTACAATGGCCTTTGACATCTTCGGTAGGTTCTTCTTAGAGCCTTTCTTCTTAGCTCCCTTTTCCTTCTTCTTTGGGCTCTTTGGGGGCGATGGAATTGGTTCTGGAAGCGAGATTGTCGGATGAGAAGGAGAAGGTAGTGAAGCTGGCTTCTCTAGAGGAGGAGAAGGCAGTGAAGTTGTCTTCTCTGAAAGTGAGGGGTATGACGGCGGTGCATTTGGAGCTCGTCCAGACTGGGATGCACTGGAGACAACGACGTCGTCCCTCTTCCACTGGATCCTTTGATGAAGAGCTTCCCCCTTGCAAACCTCGATGTGATACCGGCCAGGCCTAATTACAAGGCTGTAGGGTGTGGGCCCTTCTAGCAGGTCAATTGTATCCGGCTCAGTTACGACAACAACTACTTGTTGATCGACCTCCTTGGAGGCGTAGCTACTCTTCCTTGCAGCTCCAGGGCTAGCTTCTTCTAGGATGGAAATATCTATTCCCTTTGCTGCAAACTGCTCTATGATGTTTGCGTAAACTTTCTAGGTGATATCTTGTGCCAATGCATCCACGTCCATTGCAGTCCTCTTCCTCTTCTTGTACATCCTGAGGTCTTTGGGAAAGCCATATTTCCAGTCCTGGAAACTTAAAACACCTCGCACTCGACCTAGGTGCTCCGGGTTTCCTAGTGCCACTGAGAGAACATCATGTTCCCTGACCTCGGTGAAAGAACTTTGGCTGGCTTCAGCTGCCTTTTCTTTTACTTTTTCTACAACTGTCTAGGTTTCGTGTTTCTGAATGTGATTTTCCCGCTCTCGGACAACTCACGCCTTACACGCAAATATAATTGCGATCGTCCTGGGAGTAGGATCCAAGGATTCTCGCAGCCTTCTCTAGATAACTTTTCATCCTCTGCCTGCAATTTGGCCATATTCCCAACGTACCCGGTTGCGTCGGTCATGTGGTTATGCTTGTTCCTAGCCCGAAGCTGCTTCTTCTCCTCACTCTTCTTTTTGAACTGCTTTGAGTTATTTATCTGCACAAAAGTATCCCAATCTTCCTCTTTTAAGTGCTTGTAGCTCTCAAAGGGCGGCACCCCTTTAGCCAAGTACCGATTCATAAGCTTGCTCTTAAAGCTTCAATGGCGATCACTTTCATTGCTACATTGAGTGCGACGGTCGTTCGATGCTCACTCATGTTTACAAGGTACTCCAGATACTCCTTGATGACATTATCGAATAAGTCCCTCATAGCTTCGTCACTGAGGTCTTCGAACTTAGTCGTTATCAGCACCCTCTCCCGAGTAATGAGCCCTGCGACCCTTCGGAATCTATTCAGGGCCTTTTCATTTATAGGCAGCCCATCAACATCGATTCCCGTGACAGTAACCTTGTATGTCGGCCACTGTGTTTATGACCTTGCCTTTCAGGCTCGTGCACCACTACCAGCTGATTAGCTTGAAAACTGCCCTTCCGCCATCTAGAGAGAAAACAAGAGGAGCTGACATAAACAAAAAATACTCCTCCATTCAACAAGTATAAAAAGCATTGACTCATATTAATACCTCTTCGGCGGGATTGTATTCTTCGTCACTTACCCGACGTTGGCTTTTCCGCATCGGTGACGGGTCAGGGCTCGGGCTGTGATACTGGCTCTCGCTGCTATCGGAGGAGGATGTCGGGTGCGAGCTTGAGCTCCTATCCGCCCCATCTTGTGCTTGGGCGATCTCTAGTGCTAATATCCTCTGTGCTTTTGGTTTCTTAGGGTTGACAATCATCTTCTTCCCCATGGTTTCTTAGAGGAAAGAAAATGAATCAAGGTTAAGAATTTTCTTAAATCTACTAGTCAAACTATCCCAATAATAATGTACAAAATAGTACTTAGCAAAACTCATAATATGCTAATTGTCTGGTATTATTAGTTTAGAGGTAGCTGCAGTACATCAGAGGGGCCATCGGATGAAACAACTAACAAGAGAAATTACCGAAAGTACATCATATTGCAAGACATACTATATCAATCAAATGAATTTTTAGGACAAAGACATACCCTTAGGCTAAGTAATTTATCTCTCTGACCAGAAGGTCTGGTCTGAACCACTGGTATCTAACCTCCATGTAGTCTGAAGTAAGTGACGGTATACTTTCTCATGCAACCCACAAATAGCAGCATGTGTTGCCTTAGACTGACAGAAGCTTGGCCTCAAAGTGTTGCATTATCTTTGAATGCATGGCAGAATACTAACTGAAGATCATAAGGTCTAACAAAGGCAATCCACACTGCTTATTGCCTGTATTAGGTCATTCATGCTCAAATTTATCTATGGCAATTTGTCTTTAATATATTTCTCCTAGTCCATCATCCACAAATGCTAAGTGCAAAATTCACCAACACAAGGTTATGGCTCTAAGGCCCTGACTAGAAAATGAAGTGTAGCAATGTTTCCTAATATATTGTGTCTTCCTTTGTCATAACATGACTGTTATAAGAAGCATCAATGTGCTAAACTAGCAGTCTAGGAATCACACTTATTGTCACATAACTAACAAGAAAGAAACATCCTTTGATCCTGGGTGGGCTAACTCTTTATCTTCTCATTCGCACCCAGAACCCACATTCACATAAATGCAAAACCATACAACAAAAACAGCATCAGAAGCTAATAGTGCTACCCTCACCTACAAATTCTACAACTGTGCTGAATTGGACAGAGGGGAATAGTACGCAGCATTCAAAAACCTAGCTTTCACAGAAGCACGTCAAGCAATCTGTGGCACAAGGCTACGGACTACTCAAAACCAAGACTAGATTAGACAACCAGTTTACCACAGCACCATCTACTTGCAGTTTATGTGATTATCTAAAAGAATCGGGATCCTTGAAGCCCAGCAATCCAACAATTTAGCTACTGCTCGAACTCCCATCGCAATTCAGGGAGCCAGCCCTCCAAGGTCACACCTTCGATTTCGACTAATCAGATACTAGTAGAAACATCACAGAAAAAAGGGGGCCTTTCCATGAACCAGATCCCATTGACTATGGAGCACAACTAAAACTGATGGCATCGGCAAAGGGGAAAGCATTCTCGCTGGCTACCTATACGCCGCCATCCCCCTGGGGGCAGGGCACCAGCATGGGCCCTGGTCCCTACCGCTCGACGGGGACCAGCACCTGGACGCTGAACCCCCGCCTCGTCCCGTGCGCCGCAGCCGTCCTGTCCTGCGGAAGCTCTGCGGCACCTGGACGCTCTGATAGTTATGTCAAACAAAGCATTTTTCCTTTTACCTGCAATCACTTTGTGTACATACGTACATGGTAGTCAGTTCTATCTTAGCGTGGTAAGTCATCAGTGCTTGTTGTTCTATTACCACTTATATCTTTACATACTATAAAAGATGGAGTTAGTGGTGGTGATGGTGGTAGGTTATACAACCTTCGTCTCCTTTCCTATGAGATCATCCAAAAAAAAGATCCTGCTGTAGTTCAGCGAATTAAGCAGAAGGTGAGATATTTGAATCTGTTGAGAGCATACATCTTGATATTCATGTTCTAGGCAATCCTCAACTATTTGCGCATCCTCAACCATGATCCTTGATCTCAATCACCAAATTGTAGCTTCGCAGAGAGGATGAGAATTCTAGTGATGTTGCGGCCGTACTTACCAGCGAGGACACTGAGGAGCACGAGGTGGCGGCGAGGGTGCACGGGGAAGATGCGGCGGTGGACGGTGTCAAGGTAGATGGCCGGCGGCGGACCGCGTTGGGGCAGGATTCGGGTGACGGCGGTGCTCGGAGTGCGGTGGGGCTCCGACGGGGGGCGATGGGCTCGACGGCGATGGGCTCGACGGCGATAGCGACCGGCTCGGTGGAGGGCACAGGGGGTGGCGAACCCTAGCGCTAACGAGCAAAATGACTTAGGTAAAATGAGAGGAGTGCGCGCGGGGATGATTCAACCTATATAAATATAAGTCAAAGGTGACAGGTGATTAATGTCATCCGTCACTTATTGTAAGTAAAAGGTGAAAGGTTAAGAATATCATCCATCACCTTTTATTTCGACTTGGCCATGTACATATAAGTCATAGATGACGGGTTAAGAATATTACCCGTTACCTATGACTTATGTCACCTGTCACTTTTTACTAAAAGATTTTGCAAATTTGACATTAATATTACAAATTCAAATTTGACATTAATATTATAAATTCAAATTTGGCATTAATATTACAAAGTTAACATTAATATTACAAATTCAAATTTAACATTAATATTACAAATTCAAATAACTTGAAATCTAAAATTCAAATTTGACATTAATATTACAAAGTCGACACTGAAATTCAAATTCACCATTTTTGTGCTTTCTTGACATGGATCCCTTCGCTATGGTCGGAGCGCAGGTATGGAGTTTTCTCAGTCGGCGAAAGGCATGCCACGATTGCAGTAGCAAAAGGGGGAATTTCATCGAATTGATTGAACTCCTCCTCATCAACGATGTTTGCAACTCTGGCAATGCATCTTTTCCCAGCAAGAACTATATGGTGTTTCTTCTTTGTTGTGTCGGTCAGATAAAAGACTTGGCAAACATCTTTAGCGAGTACGAAGGGCTCAGACTTGTATCTGACATGTCTGAGATCAACGCTAATGAATCCATACTTATCATTAGTGACACCCTTTGCCCCATGTGCCCAACGGCAACGAAACGGGGCTACCTTGAATCCCATGTAGTTCAGCTCCCAAATCTCCTATATTTGACTATTGTATGTACCTCTCTGCATGTTGTTATAAGCATCTATATGGACACCACTGTTCTGGTATATACTCTTCTCATCTTGGGCAACCATGTAAAATATATATTTATTTATACTGTACCCTTGATATGTCATAATTGTGTATATAGGGCCCGATGCCAATTTTTTTATCAGAGCACATGTAGGAGTACTCGATTGTCTGATTCGATCTCGGAACCAAGTCATGAACCTTCGCATATGTTGCCTCGCAACCCAAGCTTCGGTCTGCCCCAGATTCTCTTCAAGTAGCATCTGCGTGTGCTCATCAACATATGGGCACACTTTGCTCATTTGTTGTAGCACAAGAAAATGAGCTTGGTCAAATGCCTTCGGATCAGGAGTAATTGCCATCTTCCCTATAACCCCCACACCTACGAGCCTTCCCTCATGGTGAGACTTAGGCACACTAATTGGGTTATTTGGGTCAATGTAATTAACATACCACTCCAATGCCTCCTCCGTCATGTACCCTGCATGATGCATCCCTCAGGAAAGGCTCGATTCCTTACGTACGACTTGAGAACGCCCATATATCTCTCATATGGAAACATGTGATGCAGGAACACGGGGCCAAGGTAGTGTATCTCCTTTATAAGGTGGGCAGTGAGATGTACCATGATATAAAAAAAATGATGGTGGGAAATACACCTCAAGAAGACATAGTTTCAAAGTGTCTTCTTTCTAGCTCCTCCAGTGTGTCTGAATCAAGCACCTTTTGTTCAATTGCATTGAAGAAAAAGCACAGGCTTAGGATAGCCTCAGGAACCTTTATTGGGAGGATGTTCCTAATCGCTACCGCAAGTAGTGATGTCATCATCACATGGCAATCATGGAACTTCATCATGGAAAAATTCATTTTTAGCTCTTTCACTGAAACAAGTCTTGCAACGTTGGACGAGTAACCGGAGGAAACTTTTACACTGTGCAAAAACTCGTAGAATTCTTTTTTCTCCTTCTTGAAAAAAGTTATAGGTACTAGGGGTAGGTGTTTTCCTTTGTCAGTATCATGTGCATGGAGCTCCGGCCTTAAACCCATTTCTTCAAGGTCAGCTCGTGCGTTCTCATGATCCTTTCAAGGTCAGCTTGTGTGTTCTCATGATCCTTTCCTCTTCCCTTCATTTGGAGCAATGTACCAATCAGACTCTTGCAGATATTCTTTTTTACATGCATATTGTTGATAGAGTGGTGAACATCTAATTTTTCCCAATACTCTAGCTCGAATAGTATTGATTTCTCATTCTATATTCCTAACTGTTCATCATCGTTGGAGGATTGTTTTTGCTTGCCAAGGACAACATTGATATTCTTAACCTGATTGTGGAGATCTTCCCCGCTAACATGCCTCAGAGGTAACGCTTTCTCCTTTGTTCCATCGAACTACTTGTCCATGTTTCGGTATGGGTGCTTCCTGGGAAGGAAACATCGATGCCGCATATACACTATTTTCTTTGAGTTGTTCAACCTCAAATTGCATGTGTCATCTAAGAAATGTTGGCAAGCTTTACCTTTTCTTTTACTCTGACTTGACAAGTTACGAAGTGCTGGAAGATCATTGATGGTGACAAACAACATGGCATGCAAGGTAAAGTACTCTTGCTTGTACTGATTCGAAACCTCGACACCTTCCGACCAGAGTTTCTTAGATCATCGACTAAAGACCTGAGGTACACATCGACATCATTGCTAGGTTTTTTCAGTCCTGATATCAAGATCAACAACATAATATATTTCTACTTATTACAAAGCCAGGGCGGAAGGTTGAAGATTGACAATACAATAGGCCAGGTGTTATGTGAAGTACTCATGTTACCGAATAGATTCATGCCATCTGTTCTCATAGCAAATCTAATATTTCTCAATTCTTCAGCGAACCAACCAAATGTGTAATCAACAATTCGCCACTGAGCGGAATCTGCCAGGTGTCGTATCATTGTGTCATTCTTACGACCCTCCTTATGCCAACGCACCAATTGTGCCTAATTTTTGTTGGCAAACAGACGCTTCAGACGGGGAATTACAAGAAATGCCACACCACCTTCCTAGAACCACCTTTACTTTTCTTGCCTCCATCCCCATCATCACCAACATTTCTACGCTTATATTGATGGGTTCCACAAACGGGGCATTGATCCAGCTCTGCACACTCTCCATGAAACAAGATACAATCCTACTTACATGCATGTATTTTTTCTATTTCCAGTCCCGAAGGACAAATTATCTTCTTCGTATCGTACGCCCTCAGGCACAAGGTTCCCCTCCGGTAGCATATCCCTTGGCAGATCCAGTAATGCTTCAAAACTCTTGTTAGTCCAACCATGGGTTCCCTTCAGCTACTGAAGCTTTAGGTTCCCAAATATCTACGTGTACTTCTCCTTACAGTTGGGATAAAGGGGCATCTTGGAATCTCGCACAAAGTCTTGGAATTTAGCAAACTCACCATTGTTATATTCGTCATGCCCCTTGACATCCCACAACATCTGGTCCACATTCTCCACAAAATCCTCGAAATCATTATCATTGAAACCTAATATGTCCTCATCCCAGAGATTATGATCCATTTCACTGAGTAAGTCCTTGATCCACACTGTCGGCATGGAGGGCCCGATCCAACTCTCCCTCGTTAAGGCCTTCCTCACCATGTTTGTTCCAACATGTATAATTCTCCTTAAATCCATGCTTGACCAAGTGTGCATGGATATTGTCTGGCTTCGAGAACTTATCATTCTTACAGTCGCGACATGGACAATACATTGCCATTTTACCACGATCTTTCATATTCGCCAAGGCAACACTCATGAAATGCTTCACCCCACTCATGTACTTCGGACAAGTCTAGGTCTCAAAGTACATCGAACTTCAGTCTATCATCTACAATTAATGTAAAAACATTCATTCTTCATTAACAATTACCTTATTTTCGTGGTTAAGCATGCGATTAAAAATTCCATACAAATACACTAGATATGTGGCATCTCACGGTAGATTGGGCAAACCTAGTATCAAATCTAATATAAATACAACTCACTTGTACTAAGATTTTGGATAAAGATGCAAAATGGCTGATTACAACTCAAAAGCACAATAAATCTACCAAATAGGGATTAGAGGAGAAGGAAAGGAGGAGAAAAGGGGAGATGCTAACCTTGAAAGACCTAGCATCAATTCAAACTTCAAATCAACAAGATATTAGAAAATCTCTACCAGAGCCGGTGAAAATAGCTAGCACTGTGCGGGCATAACTATTGAATGATTGTTCACCCGCACAGTGGCTGGCCAAGTGTTTAAACAGATCTAAGTAATAAGTGAATATCACCCATCACTTATTATTTATTATAAGTGACGGGTAATATTACGATCCGTCACTTATAGTTGGCCCAGGGAGACCCATCACCTTTGCCAAGTCATAATGGTGGTTCGTAACATGACTTGTCACTTATAACTGGTGCAGGAAGACCCGTCATTTATGACCAAGTCATAAATGATAGGTTTAGTTATTACCTGTCACTCATGTTATAGGTGATTGGTAATATTAGGACTCGTCACCTATTATCTGTTATCTGTGACGGGTAAATACCTGGTCCCGACTTGAGGCAACATAAGTGACGGGTCATGTAATGACTCATCACTTATGTGTGTCTCCTTTGTCTATTTTTCACGTAGTGCGATACAGATTGTACGGTTGGGATGTGGTAGTCTTGCTCAAATCGAAGGACTGATTTGTAGAATGATCTTTCTGAGTAAACAATACACCCACAAGCCTGGAATGGGCAGGTCTAGCCGATTAATTTGCATAATCTTAGCATTGTGTAGACCATCCGGTTGTGTGGAATAGAAGGGTGTGCTTCCAGGGTTCCATTGGTGCAAGAGGGGGCTTCCAATGTTGAACCTTTGTGGGTATGCACATGTTGAGGAGCTATAACAACCCAATTTCTAAAGCCAAAATAAATAAAACTATTTTTTGTAAAGGGAATAATTTTTGCAAAATTAAATAAACCCTAAGTATTATATATATGCATACATGTTTATATACATATATGGGTATGTGTATACATGCATAAACATATATCTATGAAAAGGGGTATTCTTTTCTTTCTATGAGAAAATATATAACTATATATATATATTGCTTGAAATTGTTGATTGATATGTGTGATAAGAATACATGTTATATATACATGTATATTTGTGAAATACATGACTAATAAATAGAGAAAACAATGAAAAAAGATAAAAGAACAAAACCTCTCTAGGTCGCCATCTCTCTCTTTCCCTCTCCCTCGGCCCGTCGGTCAACCGACTCGACTCACTTCTTCTTCCTCACTCCCTCCTCCCTTCTATCTATTTTTGTCTAGCAACAGCGTGACCGAGGGAACCACATGATGGGATTCGCTATAACCAAGCTAGAGTTGACCCAGTTATCGCCAAAATGGGATCATGCAGACCTCTAGAACCTAGAAACTGAGCCATAGGCGACTGTCGGTGACATAGTAACCAGAGGTCCCCAAGTCCCGAGGCCAAGACAGCAGAGTGCCACGTGGCGCCATCCCTCGGGGATTTTTCCCCGAGGTCCGAGAAGGCCAAGTTCTGAGAGAGGGTGCTCGGGGCCATGAACAGTGGTCCCTGAGTACCCGAGTTCCCCGAGGACTCGAGAAGTACAAGTTCCGGGAGAGGGCGCTCGGGGCCATGAACAGTGGTCCCCGAGCACCCGAGTTCCCCGATGACCCGAGCAGACACAATTCCGGGAGAGGGCGCTCGGGGCCATGAATCAAGGTTCCCGAGTGCCCGAGTTCCCCGAGGACCGAGAAATGGCATATCCGAGAGAGAGTGCTCGGGGCTATAAACAGTAGTCCTCGAGCACCCAGAGTTCCCCGAGGACTTGAGAGGCCCCTTGCCGGTGGACCCTACAAGGGCTCAGCGGTGAGGTGTCAATTGGTGAGAGGCCCGATGCTGCATTTAAGAGGGAGCGTGGCATGTCACTTCCAACCACTCCCCCCACACTTGCTGTCAGTCCCTGCCGCTGCCTGGCAGGGAGGCGTGGGGACATTTAATGCGGCGGGTCCCATCGCGCGTCATCCGGCGCGCCTCGGGTTATCGTCGCAGGGCTCGAGTCATATCGCCTGCCGCTCTGCTGTGTTAGGCTCGCTCGGACCGGGCGGGCACGCAGGGTTGCTCGGTGGCTGCTCGGTGGGCCCTCCCTACTGCACCTGTTGAAAAGCGGGATGATGACGATAGGACCGGACGGGGGCACGTTTTCAACCCCGTCGTAACGTCAAGCTGCAGTCCATGATGGATGCTTTCTATTTATGGCACCTTGGAACTCGCGCCCTCCTTTCTGGGCACGCTAAGCCACCCCGACGGGTATAAGAAGGGGCGGGCTCCCCGAAGGAGCTAGTGGTGGACGGAGGCAGAACAAGCTCAGCAGACGAAGAACGAGACACACGAAGCTCTAGACTTAGACAGAAATCATTGTAACACAGGAGATCCTCAAAGAGGCATTTCCAGAGCATTTATAGCATACACACAGGAGTAGGGTATTACGCTCCGTGCGGCCCGAACCTGTCTAAAATCCCCGGTGATGAGGACATCACTCTTTCGGATACACACACACCGAGTATTCCTCCAACAATAGGTCCATTGACACGAGCTCGTGCACGTCAACTAAATCATGAGGTGAGCTCGTTCCTTAGTATTCCTTTATATTTTGATAAGGATGGGATGCTAC
This sequence comes from Phragmites australis, assembly GCF_958298935.1. Taxonomy (NCBI): domain Eukaryota; kingdom Viridiplantae; phylum Streptophyta; class Magnoliopsida; order Poales; family Poaceae; genus Phragmites; species Phragmites australis. The sequence goes on along the minus strand of NC_084941.1, from coordinate 13,412,163 downwards.
TGAATAATTGTGATGTATTGTTACTTAGGAACACGGGAGAAGAACAGCAAGGGCGCCCAAGCCAAGGTGGAGGTCCAATCAAGTTCGAGTCTGTTTCGGAGTCCAGGACCAGCCTGCACTAAAATCGTCGCCCAGGATGCATACGGACTCCGTTTTCGACGTTCTACACATGGTTGGAAAGCTAAGGAGATAAGCTTTCCAACGGAACTGGTCCCATGTCCAAATTCTTTCTGAGTCGACATGAATCGTCAAAACAAGTGGACGTCCAGAATCTGTCAAGGTGCTGTGCCACCATCTTTTGGGCCGTTGGGCCATGTGACGTGTCGGAGTCCATTAGGGACGCGTCCAGGGGTCCTTGGCTGACCTAGTCTTTTATATACAGTAGCTACCACCCTAATTAGGGTTGGGTTTTGCTTAGATATTGATCTACACACATATTATGAGATTGTCTCTCTTGTTCCGGACCGACTAGGCTGCCGCAAGTGTTTGTGGAACCCCAACTTCGAGTGCTTGAATTCTATTCGCAATATTTCAGATTGCATCTTCTACGTTCTTGCTTATGTTCTCGGTACGCTTGCAGGGATTGAACCTTCTTGGCGAGGTCAACCGCGCGACACGGTTGATAACCATCGGAGTTGTGGTGTAGTGATTGCAAGGGAGATGATCTGTTCGGGTCGAAGCCGTTGGATCATCAACGTCGAGTTCTCCACCCACTGACTTATCGCTACCTATCGGAAGATCAGGCCAACATTGCTCATCAACTGGTATCAGATTTTCAGGTTGCCTGTTAGCTAATTTCGTTTTTCCCTTTAGATTAGTCTGTTTTTCATTACCTAGAGTCTAGAAAAAGCCAAAAAAATTCCGTCAATTTCCGCTGCCCTAGAACCCTTTGTGCCTTTGCAATTTTTGTTTTCAGTTGCGCGTTGTTGAGTTTGTGTCCGTGGTCGAGTCTTGTTGCTGGTTTTAGAGTCGTGTTCTTGGTCTTTAGTCAACGCTCCGTGCTATTTTTGATCACACCGCTATCCCATCACCACCATCCCCACCAACAAGACGAGCCACCACATTACTCGATTTGCCACCACGAGCCGCTTTGTGTTATTTTCCGCCACGCCAACCCTAGATAGGTCGCAAGCCGCCTTGTATCAATTGCCCTACCACCGCTGCCCTCCTTGTTCATCTCGCGATCCTATTGCTTGCAATACCTTAAAGAGGCCAATTTCTGTAAGAGGTGCTTTCAAAAAAACCCTAACTCGACAGGGGTTCAGTAAAACAGCCATAACTTTCTCATACGGACTCGGAATCAGGCAAAAAAAAATTTCACGGACATCTACAGAAAAAAGTTACATCCGTTGCTCCCTAGCTTTGCTGGGTTCCGCCGAAATTTTTTTCCCAAATTCGGCTCGGAAGATTGAGTATTCGAGCCGCGAAGTTTCCGCACGCTTTTCAGAGAACGTGCTTGATTTTCTATAGGCCACATCTTGCATCCGTTTGAGCTGAAAATTTCTGTGGTTGTTTCTTGTGTGCTCCTAGTTCAGATAAGAAAAATACGAAAAAAATTTTTTGTGATTCCTTCTAGTGCTAAAAGACAAAAAAGAGGAGCACATAGAGAACACCCAGATCATTGTGCTATTTGCTGTGTCTTTCTCTGATCATCCTTTTTACCTTTGTTTCAGCTGTTGTGCTAGGACTAGGGACATGTGATAGACCAGCAACTGTGATTCATACTTTGGATACTTATTTAGCTTTGCTCTTCTGATTACAGTTATTGCTAATCCTTGCTACCATATTGTGCCTTCCAAGCTCCACCTCCTTTGATCCGAACAGGTTCACTCTTGCAATCATCCCACGTTCCAGACTCGTCACCGGTTGTTCCTCCTTGCTGCGTTGGTAAGAACATTTGTAAGAGCGTGGTAAGACACTTGAGTGTGTGTGATTCCACCTTCCACACCCTAGTAGTTGATAGGGATAATATTGTGTTGTCCTTTGTTTTCTACTAACCATGTCAGGTGATGGCTCTCCGTCGGATTTTAAGGATTGTGTGTCCAAGGAAGAACTCAACAAAGCCTTGCAGGATCATACTAGACTATTGACAGACATTAGAACAAGCATTGCTAACCTCGTCACGCGAGTCAACGACCTTGAGTTGCGACAGCCACCACAGAATGATGACCATTCACATGATGATGATGATGATACTAATAATGGTGACCAAGAAGATGGTGAGGTTTTTGTTGGGCAAGATGCGCGTGCTGAGCAACGTCCTCGTGCTGAACAATTACATCGTGACCAACAACAACGTCGTCAAGGTAATGGAGGTAATAATGTTAATCGCAACTGTCGCGATGATCCTTATTTTAAGATTAAGTTTTCAATTTTCAATGCCTCCTTTTGATGGTGCATATGATGCTGATGCTTATTTGAATTGGGAAATGACGGTTGATCAAAAGTATAGTTCTCATATAGTTCCTGAAATGCATAGAGTTAGACTAGCCACTTGTGAGTTCATGAATTATGCTATTATTTGGTGGAATGGTTTAGTTTCTAGTGGCTTAGAACCTGAATCATGGCCTAGACTAAAGCGTGCCATGCGCAATAGATTTATTCCTCCTGATTATACATGTGAATTGAAAAAGAAATTGCAGCGCTTAAATCAAGGTTCTAAATCTGTGCATGATTACTATCAGGAGCTTCAAATTGCTATGCTTCGTTGTAGTATACAAGAGGATGATGAGGATACCATGATTCGTTTTTACTCCGGGTTGAGACGTGAAATTCAGGACCTTGTTGATTATAAAGATTACAATACTACCAATAGGTTGTTCCATTTTGCTATCTTGGCAGAAAAAGAACTGTAGGGTCGACAACAGGTGCAGAAATTGCGGAACAATTTTGGGAGTACATCTACTTCATGAGTACCACCGGGACAAGAAACAACATTCCCTTCTACATCTACACGATCTGCTGCCCCCTCCTCCAACACTCAGGCGCGTTCAGCAGGAGCACCACAACCATCACGTGAGGTGAGTAAATCTATTGTTTCGCAGGATCCAATGCCACGCTCTTCTTCAGGTGCAGCTACCACGGGTCGTACAACGCGTATTGTGTGCTGTCGCTGCCAAGGTATTGGCCATGTCATGAAGGATTGCCCAAGCCAGCGAGCATACTCCGCAACAGCAGATGGTGGATATGTTAGTCATAGTGATGTCGAGGAAGAATATGCATTTGAAGCTAATCTTGCAGCCGATCATGACATGGATAGTGAGGGGGAGGAGATTAGTGGTACCGCTGCCACGGAGAGTTATGCAGCACGCACCTTCATTGTGAAGCGAGTTTTGAGTTCTCAAATGGGGCAAGTAGAGCAGCTACAACACCATAATTTATTCCAGACATTCCTCATTGTCAAAGATGCACGTGTTCGTACCATAATTGATGGTGGGAGTTGCAACAACCTCTTGAGCTCCGATCTTGTGAAGAATCTTTCCTTGCCAACACATGCACATCCTCATCCATACTACATTCAGTGGTTCAATAACAACGGTAAGGTTAAGGTAACACAATCTGCGAGAGTACATTTTTCTATTGGTTCCTACCATGATTATGCTGATTTTGATGTAGTGCCTATGCAAGCATGTTCACTTTTGTTAGGCCGTCCTTGGGAATTTGATACTGATGCTACACACCATGGTAGAAGTAATAAATACTCTCTCATGCACAAGGGAAAGAAAATCTCTTTGCTTCCTTTGACACCTGCTGAAATTGTGCAATGTGATACAGCTTTAGCTGAAAAAGAAAAGAAAGAACGTGTTTTGGAATCTGAAAATCAGCAAGTAGCTCAATCTGTTTTTCCACCTAAGAAAGAGACGAACACACCTAGGTCCGAAGGCATTAAGTTAAAGGGTGGTGTTATGCTTGCTACTAAATCTGACCTTGCTAAAATTCAAGATAATGATACTTTGTGCTATGCTTTAGTATGCAAAGAGGTTTTATTTTCAATTGATGATATGCCTAGCTCTTTGCTTGCTGCTGTCACTAACCTTTTGCAAAAGTATAAGGATGTCTTTCCAGCTGAGATACCCCCGGGGCTGCCACCATTGAGAGGGATAGAGCACCAAATAGATTTGATCCCGGGAGCGACTTTGCCAAACCGCGCTGCATATAGGACTAATCCGGAGGAGACTAAGGAAATTCAGCGACAAGTCCAAGACCTTTTGGACCGTGGGTACGTACGAGAGAGCCTTAGTCCTTGTGCTGTTCCTGTTCTTTTGGTTCCTAAGAAAGATGGTACATGGCGCATGTGTGTTGATTGTAGAGCCATTAATAATATCACAATAAGGTATCGTCACCCTATTCCTAGGCTAGACGACATGCTTGATGAGTTGAGTGGTTCTATTATTTTCACGAAGATTGACTTGCGTAGTGATTACCACCTAATAAGAATGAAATTGGGAGATGAATGGAAAACTGCTTTCAAAACTAAGTTCGGTCTATATGAGTGGTTAGTGATGCCTTTTGGTTTAACTAATGCACCTAACACTTTCATGAGATTGATGAATGAGGTTTTACGTGCTTTCATAGGAAGATTTGTGGTTGTGTACTTTGATGATATTTTGATCTATAGCAAGTCACATGAAGAACACATTGATTATCTACGTGCTGTTTTTACTGCTTTGAGAGAGGCACGTTTGTTTGCTAACCTTGACAAGTGCACCTTTTGCACGAATAGAGTTGCTTTTCTTGGCTATGTTGTTACTCCACAGGGAATTGAAGTGGATGAAGCTAAAATTGAAGCCATCAAGAGCAGGCCGACCCCTGTGACTATCACACAGGTGAGAAGCTTTCATGGCCTTGCAGGGTTCTATCGGCGTTTTGTGAGAGATTTCAGCACCATTGCTGCCCCACTCAATGAGTTGACAAAGAAGGGTGTTCCGTTCCAATGGGGGTCAGCACAAGAACAAGCTTTTAATACGCTGAAAGAGAAGCTTACGCATGCACCTCTACTCCAACTTCCAGACTTTGGTAAGACTTTTGAGTTAGAATGTGATGCTAGCGGCATTGGAATTGGAGGAGTGCTACTACAAGGAGGTAAACCCGTTGCTTATTTTAGTGAGAAATTGAATGGGCCATCTCTGAATTATTTGACTTATGATAAGGAGTTGTATGCTTTAGTGCGAGTTTTAGAAACATGGCAACATTATCTTTGGCCCAAGGAGTTTATTATTCATTCTGATCATGAAGCTTTGAAACATATTAGAAGCCAAGCCAAACTGAACAAATGTCATGCTAAATGGGTTGAATTTATAGAGTCATTTCCTTATATCATTAAACACAAGAAAGGTATAGACAATGTCATTGCAGATGCGTTATCTAGACGTTATACCATGCTGTCCCAACTCGATCATAAGATTTTTGGTTTAGAAACAATTAAAGGATTATATGCTACTGATTTGGACTTTAAAGATGCTTTTGAACATTGTAAAGAAGGAAGAACTTGGAATAAATATGTGCTGAATGATGGATTGCTATACCGTGCTAACAGGCTATGCATCCCAGCTAGCTCTATTCGCCTATTGTTTTTGCAGGAAGCGCATGGAGGTGGTTTGATGCGACATTTTGGAGTGAAGAAGACCGAGGATGTACTGGCTGCTCACTTCTTTTGGCCTAAGATGAGGCGCGACGTCGAGCGCTACGTGGCACACTGCACTACTTGCAATAAAGTTAAGTCTCGTTTGAACCCACATGAACTTTATATGCCTCTTCCTGTTCCTAGTGTGCCTTGGAAGGATATTTCTATGGATTTTGTTTTAGGATTGCCTAGGACCAAGAGGGGGAGGGATAGTATATTTGTCGTTGTGGATCGTTTTTTAAAAATGACACATTTTATACCTTGTCACAAGAGCGATGATGCTACAAACATAGCTGATTTGTTTTTCAGGGAAATCATTCGCTTGCATGGAGTGCCTAACACCATTGTTTCGGATCGTGATGCAAAATTTTTGGGCCACTTTTAGAGGACACTTTGGAATAAACTTGGGACAAAGCTGCTGTTTTCGACGACATGTCACCCTCAAACTGATGGACAAACAGAGGTTGTGAACCGCACATTATTCACCATGTTGCAGGCTGTTTTGAAGAAAAATTTGAGGATGTGGGAAGAGTGTCTACCCCATATTGAGTTCGCTTACAACAGATCAGTTCACTCCACCACCAAGGTAAGTCCGTTTCAGGTAGTGTATGGTTTTAACCCCCGTGCCCCTATTGATGTACTTCCTTTACCAACATCCGAGAAATTGAATTTTGATGCTAAGACACGTGCTGAATTGATTCTGAAAATGCATGAATTGACTAAGAAAAATATTGAAAAGATGAATGAGAAGTATATAACTTATGGTAGCCAAGGTCGGAAACATATTACTTTTGAAATTGGTGATCTTGTGTGGTTACATTTGCGCAAAGATAGGTTTCCTGATTTGAGAAAGTCTAAATTGCTGCCTCGAGCTGATGGTCCTTTTAAAATTGTGGAAAAGATCAATGATAATGCATATAAGATTGAGTTGCCTGCAGATTATGGGGTTAGTCCCACATTTAATATTTCAGATTTAAAGCCTTACTTGGGAGAAGAAGATGACATTGCATCGAGGATGACTCCAATTCAAGAGGGGGAGGATGATGAGGACATCACTCTTTCGGATACACACATACCGAGTATTCCTCCAACAATAGGTCCATTGACACAAGCTCGTGCACGTCAACTAAATCATGAGGTGAGCTTGTTCCTTAGTGTTTCTTTATATTTTGATAAGGATGGGATGCTACTAAATAATTGTGATGTATTGTTACTTAGGAACACAAGAGAAGAACAGCAAGGGCGCCCAAGCCAAGGTGGAGGTCCAATCAAGTTCGAGTCCGTTTCGGAGTCTAGGACCAGCCCGCACTGAAATCGTCGCCCAGGACGCATACGGACTCCGTTTTCGATGTTCTACATATGGTTGGAAAGCTAAGGAGATAAGCTTTCCAACGGGACTGGTCCCATATCCAAATTCTTTCTGAGTCAACAGGAATCGTTGAAACAAGTGGACGTCTAGAATCTATCAGGGTGTTGCGCCACCATCTTTTGGGCCGTTGGGCCGTGTAACGTGTTGGAGTCCATTAGGGACGCGTCCAGGGGTCCTTGGCCGACCCTAGTATTTTATATACAGTAGCCGTCACCCTAATTAGGGTTAGTTTTTGCTTAGATATTGATCTACACACAGATTATGAGATTTTCGCTCTTGTTCTAGACCGACTAGGCCGCCGCAAGTGTTTGTGGAACCCCAACTTCGAGTGCTTGAATTCTATTCGCAATATTTCAGATTGCATCTTCTACGTTGTTGCTTGTGTTCTAGGTACGCTTGCAGGGATTGAGCCTTCTTGGCGAGGTCAACCGCGCGACACGGTTGATAACCATCGGAGCTGTGGTGTAGTGATTGCAAGGGAGACGATCTGTTCAGGTCGAAGCCTTTGGATCATCAAAGTTGAGTTCTCAACCCACCGACTTATCGCTACCTATCGGAAGATCAGGCCAACATTGCTCACCACCCGGAGCATTTATTTCATCTAGCATCTGATCATCCATCCCACCTATATCTCATTTACTCCTATTTATTTCACGTACAAGGTAGATTCAGAATCATCCCCCCTGCCGAATCTCAAAGGGGGTCCCTCCGGATCCCTGCTTGTGGAGTTCATCCTCCGACAGCGACCAAGCCCAACGCAAATAGGAGATGACCTTAAAATCGAGTCTGCTAGCCGCATCGGAACTCTTCCAAATTCAAGACATTGGATGTAACACCCTAATTTTCAATTTTTGCCAATTTATAAAATTTTCTAGAATTTATTTTTGAGCTTAAATAATTTCAAAAGAGTAAATGCTATTTTCATAAAAAGGGAATCTAATTTTGACATATGAAATATTTGTTTAAGTGCATTCATGCTATTTTTAGGAATTTAGGTTTCCTTTGTTTTATTTGGTTTTCATTTGTGGCTTTTGATTTGATTTTGCTTTCTTTGATTTCAATTTAAAAGCTTTAGAAAAAAATCAAATAAAAAAGAAAAAGAATAAAAACCCAACCGGGCCGCTCTTCCCTCATTTTCGGCCCATCTTCCCTGCGCCGGCCAGCTTTCCTTGCTCCCGCCACTCCACCTGGGCCGCGCCCTCGCGCCGAGCAGGGCCAATAGTGCCACGCCGCCCCCGTGTTCCACAAAAAGTGCCAGCCGCTTTTTTGCCTTCACCTTGTGTCACTAACAGGTGGGCCCCGCTCGTCAGACGCGTCGTCTCCAAAGAGGACTGCGCCGCCGTCGCGCTGTCTGAGTCTGAATTTGCCGCTACTAGGGAGTCCTAAGCTTCCCCGAGATCTCCTGAGCCCCTATGTAGGTGGGCCACCTCTCCCCGATCAGATCCCATCCAAAAGTCGCCGAGTCCCCCGTGAATCCGCCGAGATCCGCCGCTCGGTTGCCTTCGCCATAGTCGCCACCACTCGGTTGCCTTCGCCGTCGCGTAGCTCTATTGCCGTCGAACCTCAATCGAAGCCCTCAACAGAAGCACCCGCATCCGCTGAAGCCTCTCCTCTGCTCGCCAATGCCGTTTGGTTGCCGGAGACCCTTCTCCGATGAAGATCCGACCCCTCCGCCGCCCCTTGTCGTCGCCAAGCTCCTCTAGTGCTGCATCATCATCGGTAAGTCCTCAATCGAGTTCCCCGTGAGCATCTCTTCGTGTTCTACCACTCTTTGTCACTCTTCGAGGCTGGTGATGAGATCAGAGCCCCTCTTCGGTGAGTCTGCCGCCGTGAAACCTTTGACGCCGCCGTCCCACTCTCCCTCTGGCCGTTCAAACTCCCCCAAGCCGTCGGATCTGTGATCAAGCGGCCAGATTAGATCTTAAACATACCGGTTCAGCAACCAACCAGAATGTGCCATGTGTCCCACTTTAACCCAGTCAGCCTCTCTGCCCACTCAGCCCTACCACGCGTGCACCACCTCTGCATTTTTGCTGATGTGTCAGCCATGTGTCGCTCAGTCAGCAACCACGCGTAAATCCAGTGTTTTCAATACAAAAATAAATCAAATAATTCCCAGAAATTGGCAATTTTGCAAACAGTCCCCTGAACTTTTCTGTAATTACAAAAAAGAACCCTATCCTTTTACACTTAGGTCCCTAAATTTTTCAAAACTTACATACAGGTCGCTTTAATTTTACAAAAAGGTCACTAGACTTTGTGTTAATTATAAATTAGTCCTTTTATTTTATAAAATAAACCCTAATCTTGTTTTTAGTGTATCTTTTTCATCGTAGCTCCGCTTTAAGCGATTTTTACGTCGTTAGATTCGTTTCTCTGAACTGTATATTTCTAGATAGGTATTGTCTTGTTGTTCTTTTGTTTTGTGCTCTGTTCTTAGTGTGTTTGTTTGTGTGCTTTGCCGATAATTGTGCGATTAGTCGACAACGCCCCGGATTAATTTGAGGAACGTCAAGACTAGGAGCAAGTGTGCACTGAGCAGCAACAAGGAGGAAGGCACATTTCTTTGATCATCTTGAACCTATGTTTTAAATGTTTTTTTTTACCAAATTGCATGCAATATCTGTCAATATGATGGGTAGTCATATATGTTAGGGTTTTGCCTAGATTTTCCCTTATCATCCCTTGGAACCTAAATGGTTTATTGTTTGGTATCTTTGGTGGGTAGAGTTGCTTAGCCATGCTTTTGGGATGCTGGGAAGTGTCATATACTTGATTAATGAACTTATGCAACAATGGTTGTTAATGTGTTAATGGTCTAGCAACATAGAACCTTAGGCCTTGAGCAAAGTGGTTTTGGTGGTTGTCATGGTTATGTTGTTGGTTTAGTGTTTGCTCAAGTAACCTAAGTAAGGATCCGTTCGTGGAGCGATAACCTAAGAAGTAACGTACCAACCACAATGTTGATATGGGTAAGGCGTGACATACTAGTTAGAGTCTATCCTGTGTGTTGTGTTAGCACAAAAGGGGGCTTTTGGGTAGGAGTTGGACTCGCGTAAATCCTGGCGGTGAAACCTAGTGGGCAGATGCATACTGGATTAGTTTCTGGTTTGTGGAAAATGTCATTTAGTGATTTCTTAGTGGCACACCACTGGTGTGTGTTAAGTGTCTTTGAAACTAGTGGGGAAAGCTAGACAACCTCTGTAGAGTGTTAAAACTGTTATAACAGTCGTGCCCGCGGTTATGGGAGACTTGGATCCTCACATGATTAGGTGGTTATGGATGTGAGTTAGGTTATGGTTTTGGTTATAGTACAGGGAGTACTAGACGATTATGGTATGCAAGGTGGCGAGCCTTGTATGCGGGGTGTTGCACTGTATAGGTTACATTCACTTAATAATTGCTTAATGCTTTTGAGTCTAAATATTTTTTCATTACTCACATTTATGCAAATATACCATGTGTTAGCCTATTTTCGTTGTAAGCCTACATATCATTGAGAACTCCATGTGCTCACCCTTGCTATCTCCCACAATACATATGCTGCTCAGCGGAAGACTTTGAAGATTTCCAAGATGATGACCTGGTGTTCTAGGAGCGTGTCTTCCGGTCGGTGCTTGCGGAGTGCTTGGTTTAGGTGCTATCGATTAGATGCTATCGTTTAGTTACTATAGTTATTTAGGTGAAATCTTTTTGTAAGATATAAACGATTGTAAGTTAAAGTATTGTTTTTGTTACTTCACCTATGAAGTCCTTATGTGTGCTAAATATTTTGGGTTTTATCCGTTAAAACCGGGTGTGACAGAGGTGGTATCAGAGCCATACTGAATATAGAATTGTAAGCCTAGATAGAATGGTCATTCTAAGGTTTTTCCTAGTTCGTCTAAACCCATCAGAGCTTTCCCTTAGTTTTCATACTTGTCTCTTGCTATCCATAAGGTTATTTCTTATATCCCATCTCTTCCTTTTTAGATGGTTTGCCAGCTACTCATCGCCCATAAGTTAACCGAAGGATGTCCACCCGTTCTTCAACGTGTTCCAACCGAAGAGAAGATTGGTGACCCCACTTTCCGTAGTATGGACCCCGTTCCCGACATCTATGAGAGGGATGGTCTTCACGCTAGACACCTTCCTCGCTTACTGTGGGGAATACTTTCTGGACTTGGACATACATAGAAGCTAGTCTACAGGGGAGTTAAGAAGCGACACTCTGGATATGTAGAATGGAAGGTCGAAGTCACTATCTATGATTACGAGCGAAGCGAAGATGAAGGTCTAGATGTTGGTCGAGTTGTGAGCATTCACTCAGCAATGGCCCTAAGATCAAACTTCACCGCCGATGTTCGAGATGCAGCTCGTCAAGCCATATCCCGTGTTTGAGATCAATACAACAGCAAGATGGTCGACTCTCCTTATGCATATTGTCCCCAGAGAACTCGTGGAAGTAACAAACCGTTCGTGAAGCATCCCTTTGGAGAAAACCCCAAGCTACGTGAACAAGTTGCATTCACTATGGCCTTGGAAGATGAACTAGACCGCACCTTATGGGAGTTAGAAGTTGTTTGCCAACGCCTTGCTTTTGTCACTACACTTCTCGAGGATGAACATGATGCCAACCAAAAAGAATCTAAAGATGAAGAATAAGACTTGTCTATCCACTCACCCCCGCACAAGAGGATCTGTCTCAACGCCCCCGCCATAGATGAAGATGGATCATTCGATTCCTCCCCCTCAGGATCCCGCACTAGAGAGGAGTCCCGATAGTATATAGTCTTTTAGTAGATCATCTTAGCATCATTAGAGTCTAGCATCGATGTAATTGTTAAGGACAATAATATTGCTAGTGTGAGAATTGTTTTGGTGCTAAGTGTGTGATCTGGATCTTTTGTTTGAGTGTCGATGTGAGCTGTGGAATGCTTTGGCACCTTGTCCACAGATGCATCTTTATTATCTATATAATATAATATAGTTGGGTTTCCTTAGTTAAATCCTTTCCGGTCTCGCTTATCTACTCTTGTCCCTCTTTCCAACCCTAATCAGATGGTTAACACAAGGAGGAGCATCGATACCCACGAGGAGAACAACAACCAGAATCCACCCCACCCCCTCCAATGACCTTGGAACAACAGATGGCTATGAAGACTCAGATCTTGCAAGCTGTTTAGCCCAAACCATGGTGTAGATGCAACAGCAACAACCAAATCATGTTCCTCAACCGCATCAACCATCGAGACTTGGAGAATTCAAGAGAACTCAACCCCCAGTCTTTAGTCATGCAGTAGAACCTGTGGATACAGATGATTGGTTGAAGGACATTGAGAGGAAACTACAAGTTGCACAGTGCAATGGCAGAGAGATGGTTCTTTAAGCTTCGCACCAACTCGCCGGTAAAGCCTTGGACTGGTGGGAAGCATATTGCGCCACACATGAGAATTCAACAGCTAGTACTTGGATGGAGTTCAAATCCAGTTTCAGCACTCATCACATGTCACTAGGAGATGTCCGTCTAAAGAAGAAGGAATTCATGAGCCTGAAGTAAGGACCAATGAGTGTAAGGGAGTATGTGACCAAGTTTACTCAGTTGTCTAGGTATGCTCCTAATGAAGTGGATACAAATGAGAAGAAGCAGGAATGTTTTCTGGAAGGTCTGAATGATGCCATAGAGTATGCCCTACTTCCTCAAGAGTTCCCTAATTTCCAAGCAATGGTGAACAAAGCTTTGGTGGTTGAACACAAGCGCCATCAGCTGGATGAGAAGAAAAGGTGGATGTCTTTCCAAGGACAGGGAGGCAACACGCATTCCCATGTGGCAACTCAAACGTCTCCGCAAGGCCCTATGTTCCATTCCAACAATCAGTACAGGACTCAGTCACAAGCCCCTGTTTAGCGCTCCAACTATCAGACGCCCCGTTCAACTCCACTAGCTACTCCTCGAGTAAAGAACAGCCCAGCTACTCCTGGCCCAAACAAAGGATGCTTCTACTGTGGAGAGGAAGGGCATTATGTGAATAAATGCCTTAAGAAGATGCAGGATCAAGACAAAACCAATAAGTAACACACTAAGGTCAACTCCAGCCCCAGCTTAGTCACACAGTGGAAGTTAGAATCCTGGTTAGAACAATCTTGGAAAATAGAATTACGTTCATGGGAAGGTCAACCTTGTCACAGCAGAAGAAGCTCGTGAAGCTTAGGATGTGGTGTACGGTATGTTCCTTGTCAATTCTCAACCTGCATCTGTTTTGTTTGATTCTGGAGCTTCGCATTCTTTCATAACTATTCAATATGTTGCAAAGCATGGTTTGCCTATGGTTATGATGAAGTATAATATGCTTATTAGCTCTCATGGAGGAGGATTGAGGGCAAAGTATATGTGTCCTAGGATGAAAATTAAAATAAGGGGGGTAGACTTCCCAGCAAATCTTATAGTCTTGGAATCTAAGGGCATAGATGTTATTCTTGGAATGGATTGGTTAGCCAAGTACGATGGAGTAATAGAGTGTGCCAGAAGGGCAGTTCACCTAACAAATGGAGATGGAACCAAAGTCGAGTTTGTAGCTACCATACCAGTAGCAGAGGATTGTTCTCTCAACCTACTAGAAGATGCACCCATTGATCAGATCAGAGTGGTTTGCGAGTTTCCTGATTTCTTACCCAATGAATTGCTAGGTATGTCACCATATCGAGATATTGAGTTTGTTATAGAATTGGTACCCGGAACGACCCCCATAGCCAAAAGGCCATATAGAATGTCCACTAATGACCTATCTGAGTTAAAAAAGCAAATTCAAGAGCAGTTAGATAAAAGTTTTATCAGACCAAGTGCGTCACCTTGGGGAGCCCCAGTTCTTTTCGTAGATGAGAAAGATGGTACCTGACGAATGTGTGTAGATTATAGAGCACTCAATGATGTGACCATTAAGAACAAATATCTGTTACCCCGAATTGAGGATTCGTTTGATCATATGAGAGGAGCCCAAGTGTTCTCCAAGATTGATCTAAGGTCTGGATACTACCAATTAAAGATTCGATCGTCAGATGTGCCCAAGACTGCCTTCAGTACTCGATATGGATTATATGATTATATTGTCATGTCTTTTGGATTGACCAATGCACTAGCTTATTTTCTGAACCTTATGAACAAAGAATTTATGGACTACTTGGATAAATTTGTGGTAGTATTCATTGATGACATTCTGGTTTTCTCTAAGAGTGAGGAAGAACATGAAGAGCATTTGAGAATAGTGTTACAAACACTGAAAGAGCATCAGTTGTATGCCAAGTTTAGCAAGTGTGTTCTTTGGTTAGATCAAGTTGCTTTCCTTGGACATATCATAACTGCTAGAGGTGTAGTAGTAGATCCAAGTAAAGTGAAAGATGTGTTGAATTGGTTACCACCTACCAATGTGTCGAAGATCAGGAGTTTCCTTGGATTAGCATGATATTATCACCGCTTAATAGAAAGGTTTTCTAAGATAGCTCAACCTCTTACATCTTTGCTTCAGAAAAACATGGTTTTTAAGTGGAGCCTGACTGGTCAAGCAGGTTTCGAAGAGTTAAAAAAGAGATTGACTACAGCCCCAATGCTAGTTCTACCAGACATCAGCAAGAACTTCGATATCTACTGTGATGCTTCGCGACGAGGACTTGGATGTGTTCTCATAGAAGAAGGTCAAGTTGTAGCCTATGCGTGAAGGCAGTTAAGGAAGCATGAGGAGGACTACCCTACGCATGGCCTGGAGTTAGTAGCTATGGTTCATGCATTGAAGATTTGGAGACATTATCTCATTGGAAAATGGTGTGAGATATATACGGATCACAAGAGTTTAAAGTGTATCTTCACCCAATCGAATTTAAACCTTCATCAGCTCAGATGGCTAGAGTTAATCAAAGACTACGATGTGGGAATTCACTACCATCCAAGAAAGGCTAATGTAGTAGCTGATGGTTTGAGCTGGAAGAGTTACTGTAACTCGGTGATGGTTCAAGATAGTCAACCTAGGTTATGGAAAGAGTTTGAGAAGCTCAACCTTGGATTTGTGGCAGATATGGAAACAACCGCCATGGAAGTAGATTGCACTCTTGAACAAGATATTTGTAAGGGTCAACTGGAGGACGAGAAGCTCAAGGTAATTAGGCAACTTATCAAGTATGATAAAGCTCTAGATTTTATAGAGGATAGTCAAGGTAATGTGTGGTTCAAAAAGAGAATCTGCATGCCTAACCAGAAGGATATTAAAGGGGTAATTCTGAGAGAAGCTCATGATTCAGCATATTCTATTCACCCTAAAAGTACAAAGATGTATCAAGATCTCAAGGATCGCTAATGGTGGTATGGAATGAAGAGAGATGTTGCAGAATACGTAGCCATGTGTGATACTTGCTAGAAGGTCAACGGAGAACATCAGAGACCAGCAGGATTACTGCAACCCTTTAAGATACCTGAATGGAAATGTGAGGAAATTGGTATGGATATCATTGTCGGTTTACCCCGTACGCAAGGAGGATATGATTCAATATGGGTTATAGTTGATCGATTAACTAAAGTCACCCATTTTATCCCAGTTAAGACTACTTATAGTAGAGCCAGACTAGCAGAGTTGTATATGTCAAGAATAAGGTGTTTGCACAGAGTGCCAAAGAAGGTTGTCTCAGATAGAGGTACACAGTTTACATACAAGTTTTGGCAAAAGCTACAAAGTCTATGGATACAAAGCTGAACTTTAGTTCCACCTATCACCCTGAAACAGATGGTCACTCCGAGGGAGTCAATCAGATACTTGAGGATATGTTAAGAGCTTGTGCTCTAAAGTACAGAAAAAGTTGGGATAAGAGTCTGTCGTATACAGAGTTCTCATACAACAATAATTATCAGGAAAGTCTTCAAATGTCTCCGTTTGAAGCACTGTATGGAAGAAAGTGTAGAACACCACTATTCTGGAATGAGACCGGAGATAGTCAAGTTTTTGGTCCAGAAATTCTACGAAATGCAGGAAAGCAAGTTCAGATAATTCGAGAGAATCTAAGGATTGCACAATCGAGACAGAAAAAGTTATGCTGATAACAGGCGAAGAGAATTGGTTTTTGAAATTGGAGATTTTTTCTATCTCAAGGTTTCACCCATACGAGGTCTTCGTAGATTTAAGGTCAAAGGGAAGTTATCACCAAGATTCATTGGACCTTTCATTGGTATTACTAGATAAAAGAGGTGAAGTAGCTTATCAGTTGGAGTTACCGCCTCAAATGGCAGATGTGCATGATGTCTTTCATGTGTCTCAGTTGAAGAAGTGTCTTCCAGTGCCTGAAAAACAGTTGCCAATGGAAGAACTAGATGTTCAAGAAGATCTCTCCTATATAGAGTATCCCGTGAAGATTCTTGAGAGATTAGAAAGAGTGACTAGAACCAAAGTAATACCAATGTGTAAACTGCAGTGGAGTCACCACTCGGAAGATGAAGCAACGTGGGGAAGAGAAGAAGACCTGGAGATAGAGTTTCCTCATCTTTTCTCCAATCTGTCCGAATCTCGAGGGCGAGATTCATTCCAAGGGGTTAGTTTTATAACACCCTAATTTCAATTTTTCTAGTTTATAAAATCTGCTAGAATTTATTTTTGAGCTTAAATAATTTCAAAAGAGTAAATGCTATTTTCATTAAAAGAGAATCTAATTTTGACATAGGAAATATTTGTTTAAGTGCATTCATGCTATTTTTAGGTATTTAGGTTTCCTTTGTTTTATTTGGTTTTCATTTGTGGCTTTTGATTTGAAAATGCTTGCTTTGATTTGAATTGAAAAGCTTTAGAAAAAAATCAAATCAAAAAGAAAAAGAATAAAAACCCAACTGGGCCACTCTTCCCTTGTTTTCGGCCCAACTTCCCCGCCCCGGCCCGCTTTCCCTTCTCCTGCTGCTCCGCTTGGGCCGCACCCTCGCGCCGAGCCGGCCTAGTCACACTGCGCCGCGCTCGTGATCTTCTCAAAGCGACAGCCGCGTTTCCACCTCCGCCTTGTGTCGCTGATAGGTGGGCCCCGCTCGTCATACTCATCTTCTCCGAAGATGACTCCGCCGCTGCCGTGCCGTTCAAGTCCAAATTCGCTGCTGCCAAGGTGTCCTAAGCTTCCGTGAGATCTCCTTAGCCCCTATATAGGTAGCCCACCTCTCCCTAGTCAGATCCCATCTAGGAGTCGCCGAGTTCCCTGCGAATCCACCGAGATCCGAAGCTCACCGTCACTATAGTCGTTGTTGCTCGGTTGTCTTCACTGTCGCGCCACTCCAGTGCCATCGAACCTCTACCGAAACCCTCATCGGAAGCACCCGCGTCTGTTGAAGCCTCTCCACTGCTCGCCGACACCGTTTGGTACCCAAAGACCCCTCTCCGACGAAGATCCGACCCCTCCGCTGCCCCTCGTTGTCGCCAAACTCCTCCAGTGCCGCATCGTCGTCGGTAAGCCCTCAGTCGAGTTCCCCATGAGCATCTCTTCATGTTCCATCGCTCGTCATCGCTCTCTGAGGCTGGCAACAAGATCAGAGCCCCTCTCCATTGAGTCCGCCACCGTGAAACCTTCGGCGCCGCTATACCGCTCTCCCTCTGACCGTCCAAACTCCCCTAAGCCGTCAGATCTGTGATCAAGTGCCTAGATTAGATCTTAAACATACCGGTTCAACAACCAACCAGAACGTGCCACGTGTCCCACTTTAACCCAGTCAGCCTCTCTGCCTAGTCAGCCCTACCACGCATGCGCCACCTCAGCATTTTTGCTGATGTGTCAGCCATGTGTGTCCAATCAGCAGCCACGCATAAATCTAGTGTTTTCAATACAAAAATAAATCTAATAATTCCTAGAAATTGTCAATTTTGCAAATAGACCCCTGAACTTTTTTGTAATTACAAAAAGAGCCCTATCTTTTTACACTTAGATCCCAGAATTTCTCAAAAAATACATACAGGTCCCTCTATTTTTACAAAAGGTCCCTAGACTTTTTGTTAATTACAAATTAGTCCTGTTCTTTTATAAAATAAACCCTAATCTTATTTTTAGTGTATCTTTTTCGTCGTAGCTTCGTTTTAAGCGATTTTTACACCGTTAGATTCGTTTCTCTTAGCAGCAACATGAGAAGGCAAGTGTCTTTGATCATCTTGAACCTATGTTTTAAATATTTTGTTTTACAAAATTACATGCAATGTCTGTCAATATAATGAATAGTCATCTATGTTTTTCCCTAGACTTTCCCTTATCATCCCTTGGAACCTAGATGGTTTATGGTTAGGTATCTTTGGTGAGTAGAGTTGCTTAGCCATGCTTTTGGGATGTTGGGAAGTGTCATATACTTGATTAATGAACTTATGCAACAATGGTCGTTAATGTGTTAATGGTATAGAAACATGGAACCTTAGGCCTTGAGCAAACAAGTTTTGGTGGTTGTCATGGTTATGTTGTTGGTTTAGTGTTTGCTGAAGTAACCTAAGTAAGGACCGGTTCGTAGAGCGACAATCCAAGAAGTAACGTACCAACCACGAGGCTGATATGAGTAAGGCGTGACATTCTAGTTAGAGTCTATCCAGTGTGTGTTGTGTCAGCACAAAATGGGGCTTCTGGGTAGGAGTTGGACTCACGTAAATCCTGACGGTGAAACCTAGTGGGCAGATGCATACTGGATTAGTTTCTGGTTAGAGGAAAATGTCATTTAGTGATTTCTTGGTGGAACACCACTGGCGTGTGTTAAGTGTCTTTCAAACACGGCAACATGGAATTCACTAACTCGTGGGGAAAGCTGGACAACCTTTGCAGAGTGTAAAAACTGTTATAACAGCCGTGCCCGCAGTTATCGGAGACTTGGATCCTCACATGATTAGTTGGTTATGGATGTGAGTTTGGTTATGGTTTTGGTTATAGTACAGGGAGTACTAGATGATTATGGTATGCAAGGTGGGGAGCCTTGTATGCTAGGTGTTGCACTGTATGGGTCACATTCACTTAATAATTGCTTAATGCTTTTGAGTCAAAATATCTTTTCATTACTCGCATATACGCAAATATACTATATGTTAGCATATTCTTGTTTTAAGGCTACATATCATTATTCTCCGACACTTGCTGAGTACTCCATATGCTGACCCTTGCTACATCCCACAATACATATGCTGCTCAATGGAAGACTTTAAAGATTTCCAAGATGATGACATGGTGTTCTAGGAGCGTGTCTTCCAGACAGTGCTTGTGGAGTGCTTGGTCGTCGATCTTTTCGTCCCGCTATCGTCATTTAGATGATGTCGTTTAGTTATTATAGTTGTTTAGATGAAGTCTTTTTGTAAGAATTAAACGTAAATTAAAGTATTACATTTGTTACTTCACCTATAACGTCCTTATGTGTGTTAAAATTTCTGGGCACACATAAGCCACACTTGGTTTTTCTGTTAAAACCGGGTGTGACATTGGAAAAGAGATATATATGCAGTTTAATGGCAAGAAACTAGGATCTATACATGTTCTTTTGCCCAACAAATCAACAGTCGAGCCTATTTGAGCCGTGAGATCGAGTTCATATCCTCCCCGTAGCCTAATTTCGAATTAGATTCAATTATGAGACCTCTGATCTCTCGGGTATATATAAGTAGCCCAACTCACACAAAGGGTAGATGATGCTTAGCCTTACTTTGGTTATGGAAGGGTAGATGATGCTTAGCCTTGCTTTGGGATGGTGATCATGATAATGTCTCTACGAATTGTGATAATGGTCCTATCCAATAATGATAAATGATGAAGGTATAATTTTTTTAGCAACATAGTATAGAGATTTGAGGAATGGTTTGATGAGACCGGTATATGTTATACGGTTCAGTAGTAGTAGTCTTGCTCAAATCTAAGGACCAATTCATGGAGTGATCTTTTTGAATAAACAATACAACCACAAGCCCAGAATGGGTGGGGCCTAGCCAATTAACTTGCATACTCTCAACATTGTGTAGACCATTCGGTTGTGTGGAATAGAAGGGTGTACTTCCATGGTGTTCCATTGGTGCAAGAGGGGGCTTCCGTTGATGAGGTGTATTCACACGGTGGTGAAACTTTAGAAGGTATGCATATGCTGAGAGGGTATTATAAAGGCTGTGAAGTGGTCAACTCATCGCACACCTCAGAAGAATGTAAGGTACTGACAGGTACTAGCAAAGAAGTATGATCATGACTTATGGGTAAAGTGTACAACCTTTGTAGAGTGTAAAACTGGTTAATCAGCCGTACTCATGGTTACGAGTGGCAAGGAAAACCTCACATGATTAGAACTTGATGGTTTGATTGGTTTGGTCAATTATGGTGGTGGGAACTATGATTGAGGTGGTGTTGAACCTGGGTGGTGGGAACCTTTGTTAAGGTGTTAGAAGGTAAAGTCAAGATGGTTAGAATCTTGTGGTGGTTGTTATTTACATATATTTATTTAATATTACTATCCGCAGGATGGTGTTGCGGACCTGGCTGAAGCGCTGAATAAAGCGCCGCAGCGTCTCCCCCTCCTGCTGCTTAACGGTGTGGAGGTCGCACTCCAGGCCGGGGCGCATGAATGTGCCCTAAAAATTAGTCACGAACTGGTGGCAAAGATCATCCCAGGAGCTGATAGATCCTGGGGGCAAGTTCATAAGCCAAGAGCGGGCAGAGCCCCTCAAGGCAACATGAAAGTAGTTAGCCATCACCTTTTCACTGCCACCAGCCGCCTGGACGGCGGTGATGTATATATGGAGGAACTCAACGGGGTCGATGGACCCGTCGTACTTCTCTGACAGCTCGGGGCGGAACTTGGTGGGCCATTTGACCCCACGGATCTCACTGGTGAAGGCACAGCAACCGGTGCCGTACCCTGCGGCGTGGGCAGCGCCCTTGAGCGGTGAACGCCGGCGAGCCGGGGAGCCCCGACGATCATGGGCCGGCAAAGAGGAGGCCTAGTCCTCGGCTCCAGCCTCCTGCCGGGTCTCCCGCTGGCGCTCGAGAGTGACACGCGCGTCTTCGATGCCCCTCCGCTCGTTGAGGTGTAAGCGGAGGTCCTGGGCTTTGAAAGTGGCCAGGGGGGCAGCGCTCCGCCTGGAGGCCCCCCGGCCAGCGTGACCGCCACCTGACGATGGGCCGGTCCTAGCGGCGCCACGCTGGGAGGTGGCATGGGAACTTTCGGCCAACACCTAGCGAAGGGCCGTGCCGACTAGGGCGGTGACTTCCTGGAGCCAGTGGCCCACCCGGGTTTCCCTTGCTGCCTGGACTGGCGGGTGCCTGAGGAGAGCTGCGCTGCAAGCAACGAGCTCCCTGGACTTTCCTCGCCGAAGGTGAGCCTACGCCGGAGCGGCACCCGGCGCTGTCCAGACACGGACCTGGCGGCAGGAGTTTCGGCCACCTGCTGGGGGTTGGGTGGTGCACCGGCGACGGCGGCGGCGGCCCTGCTGGACCCAGCGCCCTGGTCCCCTTGAGAGGGGAACGCCATGCGTGCAGATCGTGGTTGCTACTGGGACGCAGCAGCGACTGGGGCCTCCTGAGCGAGGGGCTCCATTTCCACGCTGGAGCTGGAGCCGGAGCGCTGGAGACGATGACCACCGGCTATTTTTTCTGCAGAAGAAAACAAACAAACAAATTCAGGGATGCTTCCCCCCTACTTGGCGCTCCAGCTGTCGGAGGATTATCTCCTGTCGCAGGGATCCTGAGGGACCCCTTTTTAGAGATTCGGCCGGGGGGATGACCCTGAATATGTTCACCGGAGAAATAAATGGGTATGAATGCGATGGCTGGTGGAGTGGAATGATCTAGTGGAGAACGGAGTGAATGCGTTGGTATTTAGACAGGTTCGAGCCGCACGGAGGCGTAACACCCTACTCCTGTATGGATACTATAAATGCCCCGAGAATGTCCCTCAAGGATGTTGCTGGTTACAAGAATGTTTGTCTATCTTAGAGCCTGAGGCTCCTTGTTCTTCGGTCTGCGAGTGTCTGCTGGCTCTGGGTGCTCTCAATCTTCTCTTCTCTTCTCTGCTTAGCTTGCTCAGAGATTTCAAAGCTTCAAAAACTTTTCTTTGATTGTGAGAGATTGATTCACTTCAGAGCCTCTAAAACTTGTCTTTGTCCGTGCTGCCGGTGGCTTTAAATACCCGCCGCCAGTAACGTGCCCCGAACGGGAGGGGGGCACGAGTTCCAAGATACCATAAATAGAAAGGGCGTCATCATAGCCTCTGTGCGAAGTGACCGGGGGTGGAAAATGCGCCCCACGCCCGGTCATCCGTCACCATAAATGCACTGGCAACGGGCGCTATGGGGAGGGCCCACTGGGCAGTCGCAGAGGGGCCCGGCGTGCCCGTCCTGTCTTGTTCTCCTGCCACAGCAGCGCGGCAGGCGGAACACCTCGGCCCTTACGATGTTATCCCGAGACGGGCCAGTGTGCACAGAATGGGACCCGTGCATTTAATGACCCCACACCCTTCTGCCAGAATGTGGCAGGAACTAACACCGAGCATGGCGGGAGCAGTTGGGGGTGACAGGCCACGCGCGCTCTTTAAATACGGCCTTGGACCTTTGACTGGCTGACACCTCATCAGTGGACCCCTCGGGGGCCACTGTCAGGGGGCTCTCTGAGTCGTCGGGGAACCGAGTGCTAGGGGGTCACTGTTCACCTCCCCGAGCACTCTCAACTGAGAATGCCCTTTCTTGATCCTCGGGGAACCGAGTGCTCAGGGGTACTGTTCACCTCCCCGAGCACTCTCTCCCGGGCACGCTTGTACGGATCCTCGGGGGACCGAGTACTCGGGGGCCGCTGCACGCAGCCCCGAGCACTCTCTCCCAGAACTTCCTTCAGTGGATCCTCGGGATACTTGGGTGCCCAGGGGGCCACCTCTCGCGGCCCCGGGCACACTTCTCCCGGTACTTAGCTTTCCTGATCGTTGGGGGACTCAGGTGCTCGGGGGTCACCGTATACCTCCCCGAGCACTTTCTTCCCGGTACTTAGACTTCGCAGATCATCGGGGAACTTGGGTACTTGGGGACCACTGACTGTGGCCCTAAGCGCTCTCTCCCAGGACTTAATCTTTTTTACCTCGCGGAGGAGACTCCGCGGGATGGCGCCATGTGGCGGATTTCTGGCCTGGCATCGGGATTCGGGGACCCCCGGTTCCTATTTCACCGACACCAACCATACCGCTGAGTTAGTATTTTTGCATTCTATGCTATTTTTCCCTCGTTTCATGGAAACACCATCGAAGCCCGACATCGATGTCAGTGGCCACATGCCCGATCGCTGTCTTCGATGAAACCCGAACCACCACCGCTACATAGAGTCACCCATAGTATCCTTAACCTACAAATGCAACCTTCAGTCTTTTGATCCATCATAGGGTGTCAAGACTAGATCTCAGCGTATCCCTTATTTAATCCAATATGGTACTTGCATAGCATGCTAAGTCAGCGCCACATCATTCTTCTTAGCCTAATCAGCGAAGTCTGGTCTGCCCTACACTTCTTGAATATTGCGCAATAATGTTGTCACGCCTGACATAGTGATTGGACAATAAAACCTTTCCCATAGGAAGATAATTCTAGAAAATCAGCATTTCCTTTTCCGTCTAATCAATCTCTCGAAAGCTATTCTCTTTTCATCCTAACTCCGATTTAGACGATTCTTGCATATAAATGTTTCTAAAATCATCCCTATCCAACCATAGTATTTTTAATGTGTTTTAATGATATTTGGTATGTTTTTCTTAGTGTTTTCCTTCGTGTTGTTTGTCGGTAGTTCTCACGATTAGTCGATAACTTTCCGAGCAGTTCGAGGGACTTGAAGACTAAGATTTCGACAACACTGAGCAGCATTGGGTAAAAGGCAAGTGTTCTTGATCATCTTGAACCTATATTTTTAAATGTTTTGTTTTACAAATTGCATACAGTGTCTATCAATATGATGGGTAGTCACCTATGTTAGGGTTTTCCCTAGATTTTCCCTTATCATCCCTTAGAACCTAAATGGTTTATGGTTAGGTATCTTTGTGGGTAGATTTCTTAGCCATGCTTTTGGGATACTAGGAAGTGTCATAATCTTGACTAATGAACATATGCAACAATGGTGGTTAATTTGTTAATGGTCTAGCAACATGGAACATTAGGCCCTGAGCAAAGTGGTTTTGATGGTTGTCATGGTTATGATGTTGGTTTAGTGTTTGCCCAAGTAACCTAAGTAAGGACCTGTTCGTGGAGCGACAACCCAAGAAGTAACGTACCAACCACGAGGTTGATATGGGTAAGACGTGAGATACTTGTTAGAGTCTATCCAGTGTGTGTTTTGTTAGCACAAAAAGGGGCTTCTGGGTAGGAGTTTAACTCACGTAAATCCCGGCGGTGAAACCTAGTGGGCAGACACATACTGGATTAGTCTCTGGTTAATGGAAAATGTTATTTGTGATTTCTTGGTGGCACACCACTGGTGTGTGTTAAGTGTCTTGCAAACACGGCAACATGGAATTCACTAACTTGTGGGGAAAGCT
This sequence comes from Phragmites australis, assembly GCF_958298935.1. Lineage (NCBI taxonomy): Eukaryota > Viridiplantae > Streptophyta > Magnoliopsida > Poales > Poaceae > Phragmites > Phragmites australis. The sequence goes on along the minus strand of NC_084941.1, from coordinate 13,387,677 downwards.
GGACAACCTCTACAAAGTGTAAAATTGTTATAACAATCGTGCCCGCAGTTATGGGAGACTTGGATCCCCACATGATTAGTGGGTTGTGGTTATTGGTTTGGTTGTGGTTATGGTTCTGGAACAGGGAGGACTAGATGGTTGTGGTTATGGTTCTCGTACAGGAAGTACTAGATGGTTGTGGTTTTGGATATTGTACAGGGAGTACTAGACGGTTATAGTATGCATGGTGGGGAGCCTTGTATGCTGGGTGTTGGACTGTGTGGGTTACATTCACTTAATAATTATTTAATGCTTTTTGAATCTAAATATTTTTTCATTAGTCGCATTTATGTGAATATACCATGTGTTAGCCTATTCTTGATATAAGCCTACATATCATTATCTTTCCCACACTTGCTGAGCGCGTCATGTGCTCACACTTGCTATTTTCCCTGTACCATGCGACATGTGTGCTGCTTCTCAGTGAGTGAAGATGTTGAAGACTATCAAGACGAGATTGTGATGTTCTAGGCGCGTGTCTCCCGGTCAGTTGTCTGCGGTGTTGTTGGGCACCAGTGCTTCTGTTCCGCTGCAGATATCTTTATAGAAGACAATATATGTCAATTGCTATAAGAGTTTAACGTTTTCTTAATAAAAATATTGTTTTTCTTACTTCACCTATGACGTCCTTATGTGTGTTGAACATTCTGGGCACACAGAAGCTGCATTTGATTTTGGCCATTAAAACCGGGTGTGATAGTGGCCCTTGAGTACTTGAGAAGACCATAATAGTGAGGAAAAGACTAATACAGAGCTAGGAAAAGGAAGAGCATATCAATTTTTTTGTGAACTTTTATCAATTTACGCATTCGATCAGCATACAAACATTAACTCGATAGAGAGCACACGCAAGGCAGCCTAGGACTTCAGAACCCTTTTGGCGGTTAGGCGTGAGATGTCTAATAATCTCTGTGTCGTTATGCCTCTTGTGGTATAGTTATCCGTCATCGACCCGACACATGCCTCTGTTAGTTCTATTTATCGTGATCAACGTAGAGCCATATAAAATTTTGCAAAAAACATATAAAAGAAATATGATATTACGATGTAGCCCTCGACTCTTCAGTCGAGGAAGAAATTACTTATCAGAGAGTAGAAAAGACATACCTATACCATTGATCGAAGAGCAGTGTTATAGCTCAGAACTCTTTACTTGACCGAATCTCGTTCTCGACCATGTACTCGATGACTGAGTTGGTCAAAGAGTAAGGCTCATTCTTGACCATGTACGCAACCACTGAGTCGATTGAAGGGTGAGGCTCGTTCTCGACCGTGTACTAGACCACGAAATCAAGCAAAGAGTAAGGCTCGTTCTCGACCGAATACTCAAGAATTCAAGCCCTTGAGCATTATGGTTTTTACTGCAATATGATTATCGAGTGAACTCGAACCACTAGGTAGGTGGGCATTAAAAGATCCCACTCCCATTTGTACTCATTTTCACGACAATATTAATCTGACGCGACATAATGGCTGCACATCCCTCTTTGGAGAGACGAGACAAGGCATAACGCCATAATGACTTCCACCAAACGTGCTACGCGCCAGAGGCGACACCATCGTTTTGGATCTTGACGGTCACATTTACATAGTACAACCCATTTCCCCTGCTATAAATAGAGGAGACTCGAAGCCGTCCATCGTCTCCTTTGCTTCCTTTGCCTATTGCCTCCTAAGACTCATAGAGTTTGAAGTCATGGACTCCACTCCATCTCCACCTCTTGAGCCAATCCAAGAAGTCCTCTCCCCTAAGCCTCTCGTAATGATACCTCCTTAGGTCATTATCATCACATCCTCCAATGATGAGGACTCGAGTAGCGGGCTTCAGAAGGAGAGGGAAGAAGCATCAACTGTAGATCGTCGTTGTCCCTTCACTTAGCGCGTTCATCATTACATCAAGACCTTATGCTTCAGCGCAGCTCTCTGCACCGGAGAGGAATGAGGATGGTGGTGATCTTAATCGGATCATCGACCAAGCGGCCATTTAGGTCTTCGGCAGTGCAGCCCCTATGTCGTCGCCGACGGAGGAGGCATGGTCGCCATCTCCATCGATAACCGCCAGATCGCCTTCGCACCAGGCAGAAGACCACTCAGCCTCACCAACGTCTCGGCCACTTTACCTGGCCCTTATGCTAGTCGGTGACCAATTCCTGTGGTGATCAGCTGCCACTCGAGGGATGAGTATAAAAGGTTCCTCGACTTGTTCAAGGGTGAATGAGGGTCCATACGCTTCCATACTTTCGGAGGTGGTGGATCTTCACTATTTGCCAGAGCTAGGCAGATCCTTTCTGCTAAATTTGCACTAGCCCCACGAATTAGAGGAAAAGGGAAAGATTATGTAATCAAGTAGCTAACTAAATAGAATGTAATTAACTTACCTGTAATCTACCTTTTCTATGAATAAAACTTTAAGAATTGGTTGATGTTCCACGAGTGCTCAAGTATCTCGTTGTTCAGAGTAGATAGCCGTACTAACCCAGGTCGAGTGATTTTGACTACTATGTAGGGTCCTTCCCATTTAGGTGATAACTTGTGGTGCCATACCTGTTTCTGCACCTTTCATAGGACGAGGTCCCCAGCAGCGAGTTCTCTAGGTTGAATTCTCTAGCTTTGATATCTACACAACGCCTGTTGATACTTAGGCGCTCGAATAGATGCTTGATCTTGGTACTCCTCGAGTAAATTTATGTCATACACTCATAGCTGCTCCTGCCCTTCTTCGGAGTAACTTTCCACTCGAGGTGATCCGAACTGCAACTCAGTCGGGTGCATCGCTTCAGTTCCATAAACCAAGAAGAATGGAGTTTCACCAGTGGCTCTATTGGTCAAAGTACGAACGACCCATAGTACTGAGGGAACTTCTTTCACCCAGTGTTTCGAGTAGGTTTTTAGCCTATCAAAGAACTAAGTTTTGATGTCCTGTAAAACTATTCCATAGCACATTCGACTTCATCGTTACTTTGCGGGTGAGCTACTGAGGCGAAACAATTTTTTATACCCAATTCTTCGCATAATGCAATAAAGGTACCACTTCTGAACTGGCTACCGTTATCCATAATTATCCAATGCGGAATGCCAAATCGAGTAATTATGCTCCTCATGAACTTCTTGGCCGCTTCTGTGGTTATCTTTCCTACGGGTTCGGCCTCTACCAACTTGGTGAACGTGTCGATAGCCACAAATAGGAACTTGTAACCACCTTAGGCCATTGGGAACGGTCCCAGGATATCCAAGCCCTAGACAGAGAAAGGCCAAGAAAGAGGAATTGTTTGAAAAGCTTGGGCTAGTCGAGTGGTCTACCTTCCGAAAAATTGGTAGCTCTCGCACTTTTTGACCAGCTCAGAAGCATCCTAAGGGTAGTCGGCAAATAGAATCCCTGGCGGAAAACTTTTTCGACCAAGGTGCGAGAAGATGCATGATTACCACACATGCCTCCATGGATATCGAGCAGTATTTTACTGCCCTCTTCCTGAGTGATGCACTTTATCAAGATTTTGTTACTCCCCTTTCGGTAGAGCTTGCCATTTACCAAAACGTAGAGCTTGGATTTACAAGCAATTTTCTCTACAGATGCATCATCATTAGGGATGTCTCGACCCTCAAGATAGGCTTGGGCGGCAAGTTTAGCAACCAGGACCTTGCGGGCTAATCAAGGGCGGTTAACAGATAATTGATCATTACTCGACTGTCACCGCCGGCTGCTCGAATTACGGTGGTGTAGATCTGCAACCACTCGTTGGGATTGATCTTCCCGTCGTATTTTTGGATCATGCCTACTTTGAAGTTCTCGGGCCACTGAATCAATCGAAGTTCACGTACGAAAGCCTCACAGCCCCCGTCGAACTCTTCAGGAGGAGATGGTGGAGGACTACCACGCCTCTCTCTCTTCGAGCAAGGGAGTCATATTGACCATCTCGTCCTGTACATTTGCGGTTGTAGTAGCAGCGATCATCTTCACGGAGTTCCTAATGGCGGTTTTCGATAGCCATATGTAGATCACGCCAGTTGCAAGGAATACGGTTCCTCAGATCTTCCTGATACCACACCTATGGATGGGACAACTACAGTTTGGCCCATAGTATCATTTTTGGGCTCGACCATCTGAGCTTCTCTTTTGGCATTCCCCTACTCGAGAGCGTTCTCGTCTGTGGCTCCTCGAGCTAGTATAGTTCCGACTGGGGGGCTTGGAGTTACGGGAATTGTTTGCTCGAGCGACTTGGTTCTAAGCCGCATCGAGTAGGATCTTGACTTGATTGACCACAAGAGTTAGTGGATTCGCCAGATCCGATTCTGGAAGGGATCTGAGAATCAAATGAGATCCTTGCACGTTAGCATCTGGAGTACTGAATATGTCTCACCTCACGGTACCCATCTGATGGTATGGACTTGAGGGTACCGGTGTGGATCAGTCCACCTTGATCGTCCCAACAGAAAACTATAGTTCCGAAGATGATTTTTGAGTCGACAGAAGGAGACTCGAAGACTTCCTCGGTCGACTCGAAGCAGTCGTTGAAGCCGGTGTCAAAAACTCCAACGCAAGAGTGACTTTGAGACATGATTAATCCTACAAAATAGAAGAAAAGAAGGCCCTACCTGGCGCATGAACTGTCGAAGATTAGTTCTCGATAATATGCCCGTAAATTCACTAGGTACCTTCGAGAGTAGGGATTAATCATGAAGAGAGACAAAATGATGTATACAGGTTCAGGCCTCCGATTGGAGTAATACACTACATTCTGTGGGGGTGTTGCTGCCTTGTATTGATGATCTCGAGTATAAGCAAGGTGGCTAAGACTATTACTGGGAGTTGATTGGATCTAATCTATCCTAGGGCTAAAGTCATCGAGTAACTCCTCTATTGTTGCCTTGCGTGTTGCTCATAGTTCCTTGTTCGTGTCTAGTTGTGGATGTCCTGCCCCCCCCCCACAGCCTTTCCGCCTTATATAGGGGTGAGGTACCAACCCCTATCCAGCCATAGTCGATAGAGAGTTGTTTTCCTTGACGTCCAAGTAGATATACCTATTTTGAATACAAATTGTATTGGTTTGGGTAACCAATCTAATCCTTCTCGGTATGTACTTCCTTGATTCCGGGTGCATCAGGTACTGTTGATTCAGTTCTGTGATATCTAGGGCTATCGAACATACTTCATATATACCTTGTTTGTATATGATGTACTCCTTATGCACATATACCCCATAGTTAGATATTCGACAGCTGAGAAGCATGACTAGGTAGATCCATCGAGAGCCCTCAGCAGCAGAAGCCAGGGGCAAAGTAGACGGTGAGGCTGAGATGACCTACTACCCCCTTAGCGGTGGATGCCAGAGGTGGAGTAGACAACAAGTCTAAGGGGCATGATAGGGCAAAGCCGTTAGGAGCTCTCAACGGAGGAAGTCGAGGGTGGAGTAGATAATGAGGCTAAGGTAGTCCGGTACCCCCTCCGCAGTGGAAGCCGGAGGTGGAGTCATCAGTGAGGATGAAGCAGCCTGCTACCCCCTCAGTGATGGATGTTGGAGATGGAGTTGATGGTGAGGCTGAGGGGCATGACATGGTAGAGCTATCCAAAGCCCTTGGCGGTAGAAGCCGGTGGTAGAGTAGATGCCGAGGCTAAGGCAGCTTGCTACCCCCTCAATGGTTGAAGCCAGAGGTAGAGTCGTCGGCGAGGCTGAGGTAGCCCACTACCCCCTCAGCGGTGGATGCCGGAGGCAGAGTCGTTGACGAGGCTGAGGTGGCCTGCCACCCCCTCAGTGGTGGATGCCGGAGGTGGAGTCGACGACGAGGCTGAGGGGAATGGTGGTAGAGCCTTCTGGAGCCCTCAGAAGCAGAAGCCAGGAGCAGAGTAGACGGTGAGGCTAAGGCAGTCCGCTACCCCCTCAGCGGTGGACGCTGGAGGTGGAGTCATCATCGAGGCCGAGGTGGCCCGCTACCCCCTTAGCGATGAATGCCGGAGGTGGAGTTGATCGCAAGGTTGAGGGGTGTGATGAGCTAGAGGCATCTGGGTCCCTCAGCAGCAGAAGTCAGGGTGGAGTAGACGGCAAGGCTAAGGCAGCCCACTACACCCTCAGCGATGGAAGCTGAAGGTGGAATCAATGGTGAGGCTGAGGGGTGTGATGGGGCAAAGCTGTCTAGAGCCCTCAGCGGCAGAAGTCGGGGACAGGGTAGACTGTGAGGCTAAGGTAGCCTCTTACCCACTCAGCGATGGAAGACGAAAGAAGAGTCATCGGTGAGGCTGAGGCGGCCCACTACCCCCTCAAAAGTGCATGCCAGAGGTGAAGTTGACGATGAGGATGATAGGCATGATAGGGCAGATCCTTCTAGAGCCCTCAGCGATGGAAGCAGGAGGCAGAGTCATTGGTGAAGCTGAGGCAGCCCACTATCCCCTCAGCGGTGGATGCCGAAGGTGGAATTGACGGTGAGGCTGAGGGGCATGACGGGGTAGAGCCTTCTGGAACCCTCAGCGGCGGAACCCACAGACCACATAGACGGCAAGGCTGAGGCAACCTGCTACCCCCTCAGCTGCGGAAGCCAGAGGCAGAGTCATCACTGAGGCTAAGGTGGCCCTCTACCCCCTCAGTAGTGGATACCGGAGGTGGAGTCAACAGTTACGTCGAAGAGCATGATGGGGCAAAGCCATTTGGAGCCCTCAGTGGCAGAAGCCATTTGTGGAGTAGACAGTGAGGCTGAGGTAGCCCGCTACCCCGCCCCCCCAACGGTGGAAGGCAGAGGCAGAGTCATCGATGAGGTTGAGGCAGCCCGCTATCCCCTTAGCAGTGGATGCTAGAGGTGGAGTCGATGGCTAGGCTATGAGGCATGACAAGGAAGAGCCGCCCAGAGCCCTCAGCGGCAGAAGTCAGGGTGGAGTAGACGGTGAGGTTGAGACAGCCCACTACCCCCTCAATGATGGAATCCTGAGGTAGAGTCCTCGGCGAGGGTGAGGCGACCCACTACCCCCTCAGTAGTGGATGCCAGAGGTGGAGTCAGCGGTGAGGCCAAGGGGCGTGATGGGGCAGAGCCGTCCTGAGCCATCAGTGGTAGAAGTCGAAGGCAAGGCCGATGGCAAGGCTAAGGTAGCCCACTACCTCCTCAGCGATCAATGCCGGAGGTGGAGTCAACAGCGAGGCTAAGGAGCCCACTACCCCCTCAGCGAATAACGCCGGAGGTGGAGTCAACAGCGATGCTAAGGCAACGTGGGGTCTTCTAGAGCCAACATATTTTGAGTCCCACTCAAGTTTGTTGGAATCTCAACTCCTGCACTGTTCCTGTAATTATTTGGAGAATAATTACCTCTCCAGCAAGGAGGGTTTTACCTTCAAGATGCCAGATGTTTCAAACATAATGTGTTCTGATAGGGAATATCAAAATTATGTAACTTATGCAGGATCAACAAAGCCTTTTAGCTCCTTGACTCCCTGGCCTCCTCGCACTTTTTGACCATGAGCGGGCGGAGGGCGCATAATATTAACGCTCATGCCATGGCTTTAGCCAAGGCAAGGAAGCTTCTAAGGTGGTTATACCACGCGTATGCTTATGTACGCATGTATGATGTATGAATAAAATTTTACTGTGTTGACTTTCACCATTTAACTTTGGTCATACCAACGCTTCATTTGTCTCCCCTTTCCCGGCTCCCTCGTGCTTTACGACTGCTAGCAGCTAGAGGGTGCAATTTTTTAGGGGCGCTTAGTTACATTGGTTCGCGGCAAAACTGAATTCTACATTGGCTAGAGGTTTGTTGTGACCTACGTAATTTTTGGAGCGTAAGGTGTTCAACCTCTCTAACACAGAGGCTAGGCCTTCAAGATGTTCCAGGGTCCTTGCGGGTTCGGCACAGAGCCTAGGCCTTCAAGATGCCAGAGGGTGTATGCCGTAGCCATCATGGAGGCTAGCTAGGCCTTCAAGATGACAGAGGGTCCAATGTTGATCCGGCACGGAGGCTTTGCCTTCAAGATACTGGAGGATGCATGCCGCATCCATCATGGAGACTAGATAGGCCTTTAAGATGGCGAAGGGTCCAATGTTGATCCGGTATAGTGGCTTTGCCTTCAAGATGCCGGAGGACGCATGTCGCAGCCGTCATAGAGGTTAGCTAGGCCTTTAAGATGATGGAGGTCCAATGCTAATCCGGCATGCACGCTTTGCCTTCAAAATGCCAAAGGGTTTTGCACCTCCCCTGCATTGAGGCTTTGCCTTTAAGATGCCAAAGGGTTTTGCACCTCTCCGGCATGGAGGCTTTGCCTTCAAGATGCCGCAGGGTTTATACAATAGTTCTTTAAGACCTCTCTGCCACCGAGGCTATGCTATTGGTGAGGAGATTTTTAAGACATCTCCTCGTGCTGAGGTTTTTAGTGCATCTCTGTCACCGAGGCTATGCTATCAGTGAGGAGGGTTTTGATGTCTATATACTGTTTGAGCAAAGGAATAACTTAATCTAAGTTTGGTACCTTACCATTATCGGTGAATAGCTAGTTGTAGTATAAGTTATGATTAGGTCGAACAGCTATATTTAGCACATGCCAAACTAAGATATAACTTAAGTTTTGTTGTCTACTGTGAATAGAGAAATGACTTAAGTTTTGTTGTCTACTGTGAACAAAGATATGACTTAAAATTTGCTTTTACTATGAATAGAGATATGACTTAAGTTTTGCTGTCTACTATTGCAGCCGAAGAGCTAGTTGCAGCATAAATTATGACTATGTCAAATGGCTATTCTTAGCGCATGTTAGACTAAGGTATAACTTTAAGTATTGATATTGTACTGTTGCTAGTGAATAGTTAATTGCAGTAGAATACCGTGTAAAGGTCGAAAGTAAACAGTGATGTTGAACTTGAGGCAATAGCGGTGGGGCGTACCTATTGATCAGTAGGAGTTTAGGCACATTAACTCAGGCGCACATGGCCAGAGTCCTACCGGGCTGGACGCGGAGGTAGCGAGTCCAGAGAGGCTCACGTGCACGCCTGGACGGGGTCCACCAGTTTGGTCCTTGCGAAGCCGAGTCTCAACCACTCCTTGATCCTCGGCCCACCCAAGGTCCTGCTTCCGACTACTGATAAAAAGAGAAAGTTGTGCGCGTATGCATGCGTATATCACAAAAAGCAAGAGCTACACAGAGGCATGGCGCACGTGGCCTAATGCCCTGTTCCTTTTATGTGTGAGGAAAAGAGTGCATGCCTTCTAAGCATTAAATACACGTGATGCGCTTGGATGCCGGGCACACGTTGGCTAGTCGACGAGTTTTTTAGCTTGGAATGGGCATGACCATGCACCAGTACTACGTTGTAAAGGATATGCATGCAATGAACATGCACAAGAAGGGTAACATGTACTGTCGGTGACACAGGAACCAGGGGTCCCCGAGTCCCGAGGCCAGATCAGTAGTTTGCCATGTGGCGCCGCCCCCCCCCCCCCCCCCCGCGGGGATTATCTCCGCAAGGTACGAGAAGACTAAGTCCCGAGAGAGGGTGCTCGGGGCCATGAATAGTGGTCCCAAGTACCCGAGTTCCCCGATGACCCAAGAAGACCAAGTTCTGGGAAGAGAGTGCTCGGGGCCGTGAACAGTGGCCCCCGAGCACTCAAGTCCCCCTACGATCAGAAAAGCCGAGTACCGGGAAGGGTGTGCTCAGGGCTGCGAACAGTGGCCCCCGAGCACCCGAGTACCCCGAGGACCCAAGGAAGTTAGTTCCGGGAAAGAGTGCTCGGGGCCGTGAACAGTGGTCCCCGAGCACTCGGTTCCCCGAGGACCCGAACAGCCAATTACGGGAGAGAGTGCTCAGGGCCGTGAACAGTGGCCCCCGAGCACTCGGTTCCCCGAGGACCAAGAAAGGGCATATCCGGGAGAGAGTGCTCGGGGCTGTGAACAGTGACCCCCCGAGCACTCAGTTCCCCGGCGGCCTTAGAAGTCCTTCACCGGTGGACCCCACAGAGGTCCAGCGTAGGGTCTTACGCTCAGTGCATCCTGAACCTGTCTAAAAACCTTCGGAGAATTTACTGCATTCTGCATCCGATCATTCCATTTCACCTGCATCGCATTTACGCTCATTTATTTCACCCACAAAACAGATTCAGAATCATCCCCCCAGCCGAATGTCAAAGGGAGTCCCTCCGGATCCCTGCTTGAGGAGTTCACCCTCCGACAGCTGGCGCGCCTGGTAGGGGGGTTGCATCCCTGAATTTGTTTTGTTTTCCTGTAGAAAAAATGGCAGGTGGCCATCGTCTCCGACGCACCGGCTCCAGCTCTAGTGAAGAAATGGAGCCCCTCGCGCAGGAGGCCCCAGTCACTGCTGCTCCTCAACAGCAGCCCCGGTTCACCCGCACGGCGCTCCCCTCTCATGGGGGCCATGGCGCTGGGCCCAGCAGGGCTGCCACCGCCGTTGCAAGTGCACCACCCAACCCCCAGCAAGTGGCAGAAACTCCTGCCGCGAAGTCCATGTCTGGACAGCTCCGGGCGCCGTTGCGGCGCAAGCTAGCCTTCGGCGATGCCAGTCCTGGGAGCGCGCTTCTTGCAGCGCAAGCTCTCCTCAGGCACCTGCCAGTCCAGGCAGCGGGGAAACCACAGAAGGCCGCTGGCTCCAGGAGGTGGCCGCCCTGGTGGGCACGGCTCACCGTCAGGTGTTGGCCAAAAGCTCCCAGGCTACCTCCCATCGCGGCGCATCCAAGGCCGGTCCATCCTCAGGTGGCGGCCGAACCGACCGGGGGGCCTCCAAGTGGAGTGCCGCCCCCTGGCCACTACCGGAGCTCAGGAACTCCGCTTGCATCTCAACGAGCGGAGGGACGTCGAAGATGCGCTCGTCACCCTTGAGCGCTAATAAGAGTCCCGGCATGAGGCCGAAGCTGAGGACCAGGCCTCCTCCATGCCGGCCCATGACCGCCAGGGCTCCCCGGCTTGCCGGCGTTCACCGCCCAAAGGCGTTGTCCGCGCAGCAGGGTACGGCACAGGCTGCCGCGCCTTCACCAGTGAGCTCCGCCGGGTCAACTGACCCACCAAGTTTTGGCCAGAACTGCCAGAGAAGTACGACGGGTCCATCGACCCCGTCGAGTTCCTCCAAATCTACACCACCCCTGTCCAAGCGGCCGGCGGCAGTGAAAAGGTGATGGCCAATTATTTCCATGTAGCCTTGAGGGGCTCTGCCCGTTCTTGGCTTATGAACTTACCCCCAGGATCCATCAGCTCCTGGGATGACCTCTGCCACTAGTTTGTGGCTAATTTTAAGGGCACGTTCACGCACCCCCGCCTGGAGTGCGACCTCCACGCTGTCAAACAACAAGAGGGGGAGACATTGCAACACTTCATACAACGCTTCAGCCAGGTCCGTAACACCATCCCGCGGATAACCCCTCACGCCATCATTGTCGCGTTCCGGCAGGGTGTCCGCGATGAGCAGATGCTCGAAAAGCTGGGCACGCACGAAGTCGAAACCACCGCGGAACTCTTCGCGTTGGCCAACAAGTGCGCCAAGGCGGTGGAGGCTCGGGCATGGCACGTTCCGCGCCCTGAGCAACCCGCTGCCGATCAACCAGGTCATTCCTACTCCGACAGGCGGGAAAAGAAAAATAAAAGGAGGCTTGACGCTCTCCCTGTCGCGCCGGCCCAGGGCCCTGCCCATAGGCCAGCCCAGGATCCTGACCGCCGGCTAGCGCGCCGGGCGGCCGCAGACAGAAGGCCCACGCCCGCAAGGGCTCCGCCATCTCTGAGGGCTCCAGCTCCAGCGAGGGCTCCTGCTCCTGCAAGGGCCCCCGCTCCTGCAAGACTCGAGCTAGGGAAATTGTGCCAGATCCACCAGACCGAGTGGCAAGACCTCACGGAGTGCCGCACGGTCAAAGGTCTCATCGAACGACGCCAGAGGGTCCGCGAAGAGCCCTGCAGAGGCGGTGATGAGAGAGCCGCCCCCGAGAATCAAGAGCTCGGTTTCCAGGAGCCTGAGCACAATGTCGCCTTCATCGACGGAGGTGCATACACGCCCTCCTCCTGCCGCTGTGTCCAAACCATGCGGCGTGAGGTGTGCTCGGCGACCCCAAGCACTGAGGCCGCAAGGCCCCTAAAGTGGTCGGACTCCCCGATCACGTTCAGCCTGGCCGACCACCCCGCAAGTACTGCAAGCATGGGGTGACTACCCCTGGTAGTGTCCCTCACCATCTGCAATGTGAAGGTCAGTAGAGTGCTAATCGACGGGGGTGCAGGCCTGAACCTCCTTTCCCGGGAGGCCTTCGAAAAGCTGCAGGTGCCTTCCAAGCACCTAAAGCCGTCACTCCCCTTCTACGGGGTGACACTCGGGCACACCCTACTCCTCGGGCAGGTCGAGCTGCCCGTGACCTTCGGGAGCCGGGATAACTTCTGGATGGAGAACGTCATCTTTGATGTCGCGGAAGTCCCCCTCCCCTACAACGCCATCCTCAGACACCCGGCGCTCGCTCGGTTCATGGTAGTCACCCACTATGCGTACCTCACGGTCAAGATGCCGGGCCCTGCAGGCCCCATCTTCGTGCCCGCCGAAACCGGTAGCGCCGTCTCCTGCGCCGAGCAGCTATACTCGGCCTTGGTCTCAGCTCGGGGTGAGGTCGAAGATTACCCAGGAGAACCGGGACCCTCTTCATCCAAACCCCGACTCTTTGCCGACGCTTCCGTTCCTACGAAGGAGGTCGTGGTGGGCGAAGACGCTTCCCAGGTCGTCCAAATCGATGGTGACCTGGGCAGCAAATCGGAAAGCGCGCTCATCACCTTCCTCCGGGCTAACGTCGATGTGTTTGCGTGGCAGCCATCCGATATGCTCGGGATCCCTAGGGAGGTGATCGAGCACCACCTTGTTGTGCGTTCGGACGCACAGCCGGTGAAACAGAAAGTCCGGCGGCAGGCACCCGGGCGCCAGGAGTTCATCCGGGAGCAAGTAAGTAAGCTCCTTGATATCGGCTTCATCCGAGAAGTCCTCCACCACGAGTGGCTGGCAAACCCAGTCATCGTCCCGATGTGCGTCGACTACACCGACTTAAACAAGGCTTGCCCAAAAGATCCTTTTCCTTTACCCCGCATAGATCAGATCATAGATGCAACCGCAGGGTGCGATCTTTTATGTTTTTTAGATGCAAACTCTGGTTATCACCAAATTCGCATGGCCGTAGAAGATGAAGAAAAAACTTCTTTTACCACTCCAGTGGGGAGTTATTGTTATGTGTCAATGCCATTTGGTTTGCACAACGCTGGGTCGTCTTTCCAGCGTGTTGTGCGCATTACCATTCGCAGGTTGGCCGCAACGTCGAAGCCTACATCGACGATCTCGTGGTTAAATCCCGAGACTGCGCCACCTTGCTGGAAGATCTGGCCGAGACTTTCAACAGTCTCCGCACTACTCGCTTGAAGCTCAACCCCGAGAAGTGTGTCTTCGGGGTGCCTGAGGGCAAGCTCCTCAGTTTCTTGGTCTCTAGTCGAGGAATTGACGCCAACCCAGAGAAGATTCGGGCCATCGAGCAGATGCGACCCCCAGCTCGACTCAAGGAAGTTCAGCGCCTCGCCGGCTGCATGGCGGCCCTCGGGCGCTTCATCTCCAAGCTCGGGGAGCGAGGACTCCCCCTCTTCAAACTCCTAAAGAAGACCAGTCACTTCGACTGGACACCGGAGGCCGAGCAGGCCTTCCGCGACTTGAAGAAATATCTCACCTCGCCGCCCGTACTGATGCCCCCCTCCAAGGGCGAGCCTCTACTGCTCTACGTCTCGGCCACACCTCAGGTCGTGAGCATGGTACTAGTGGTGGAGCGTGATGAGAGCTTGGGGCAAGGTGCTGGGTCCCAGCTCCCGGTCGCCCCCGGGCAGTCTCCAGTTCTCGCGGCTCCTCCCGACCAGGGAGTCGAGCCTGAGCACCTGGCTCCTCCCGACTAGGGAGTCGAGCCTGAGCACCTGGCTCCTCCCAACCTGGGAGTCGAGCCCGAGCACTCGGCCAGCCCCGACCACAGCGTTGAACTCGGGGACTGCGATAAGCCCTCGGGTAAAGCCGCAGTTCTGGCCCGCAGTGTACAGCGATCGATGTACTTCATCAGTGAAGTCCTCCGAGACGCCAAGACAAGGTACCCCCAAGCCCAGAAGCTGCTCTATGCCATGCTCGTCGTTTACCAGAAGCTGCGCCATTACTTCCAAGTGCACAAGGTCTCGGTGCTTACCACGTATCCGTTGGGGCCCATCCTCTGAAACCGAGAAGGCAATGGGCGCATTGTCAAGTGGGCGGTGGAGCTGGCGGAGTTCGATCTGCACTTTGTCAGCCGCCAAGTGATCAAAAGCTAGGCGCTCTCTGACTTTGTGGCAGAGTGGACGCCCATCCCCGAGATCGACTAGGAAGAGATTTCCGCATATCCCGGGCATGATGCGCCCGGGTACTAGGTTATGCACTTCGACGGATCCCTCACGCTGAAAGTCGCGGGGGCCGGAGTGGTTCTCACCTCCCCAACAAGTGAAGAACTCCGGTACATCGTGCAGCTGCAATTCCGAGCAACCAACAACATGGCAGAGTATGAGGGCCTCATCGCTGGCCTCCAGGCCGCTGTGGGCCTCGGGATTCATCGCCTGCTGGTCAAGGAAGACTCCCAGCTGGTGGTCAACCAAGTGTCAAAGGAGTACCAGTGCACGGATCCTCAAATGGCGGCGTACGTGGCGGAAGTCAGGAGGCTGGAGAGGCACTTCGACGGCCTAGAGCTGCGGTACATATCTCGCCGTGACATCGCTCTAGCCGATGATGTCTCCTGCCTGGCCTCTTCTCGTGCGCGCGTCCCAGCCGGAGCCTTTGAAGAAAGGCTCACACGGCCTTCCGTCCTGCTTGCCGACCAGGATGAAGGGGAACCCTCGAGCCTAGTTGAGGGGACCCAGGCGACGCCCTCAGTGGGGAGCCCCGTCAGGGTGCCGCCACTCGGCGAGTTCGCTGCGCTTGCCGGCGGTTCTCAAGATGCCTCGTGGATCGACGAGATCTGAGGGTACTTGAAAGAAAATTTCCTTCCCAGGGATGTTTCCTCTGCCGAGAGGATTGCACGGCAGTCCAAACGCTATGCCATAGTAGACGGGGGTCTCTACCGGCGCGACACAGACGGTGTCCTCCTGAAATGTATCACCCGGGCAGAAGGCGGTGAGCTTCTCACTGAGATCCACGAGGGCGAGTGTGGTGGCCATGCATCATTCCGCACGCTGGTCGGGAAGGCCTTTTGGCAAGTTTTCTACTGGCCTACAGCTCTCCAAGATGCTTCAGAGTTGGTTCGGTGCTACAGGGCATGCCAGTTCCACGCAAAGCAGATTCACCAGCCAGCTCAGGCTCTTCACACCATCCCCCTATCATGGCCCTTCGTGGTCTGGGGGCTGGACATCCTGGGTCCATTCCCCCGAGCAATTGGGGGCTATGAGTACCTCTACGTCGCAATTGACAAATTCACCAAGTGGCCGAAGGCTGTTCCAGTCATCAAGGTTACCAAGAACATGGCGCTTCAGTCATCCGCAGTATGACAAGTCAATTCGGCATCCCAAACAGAATCATCACCGACAACAGCACTCAATTCACAAGTGCCCTGTTCGGGGACTACTGCGAGGACCTCGGCATCAAGCTCTGCTTCACCTCTGTCGCTCATCCTCGGAGCAATGGGCAGGTCTAGCATGCCAATGCCAAGATACTGAAGGGGCTCAAAACCCGGACCTATGACGTGCTCGCAAAGCACGGGAAAGGGTGGATCGACGAGCTACCTGCTGTACTATGGGCCAATCGGACCACGCCAAGCCGCGCCACCGGAAGACACCGTTCTTCCTCGTGTACGACGCTGAGGCGGTCCTCCCCTCTGAGCTCACTCTTAGCTCCCCTCGGGTGCATGCCTACTCCGAAGGTGAACAAGAACAGCGAAGACGCGATGACGTTGACTACTTGGAGGAGCACCGGCGACGTGCCACCGTTCGAGCAGCCAAATACCAGAAAAGCCTGCGGCGCTATCATCAGCGTCACGTCCGGGCCCGGTCACTCAAGATTGGGGATCTAGTTCTCCTACGCATCCAATCGTGCGAAGGAAGGAATAAACAATCCCCTATGTGGGAAGGCCCCTTTGCCGTGATCGGTGTCCCACTACAAGGCTCGTTTCGGCTGGCTGCGGAGGATGGCCAACCGCTCCCAAACGCGTGGAACATCGAGCATCTGTGCAAGTTCTATCCTTAGGTGGACATGTTTGTGCTCGGGCCAACTAGGCCAGGGGTCCCCCCCGCCCAAGTTGGCCGGGGGCTGCCACCAACCATGTAAGTCACCCAACCTTGTACAAAATTGTCAATATATATTCTCATTTTCTAGTTCTTATTTCAAATTTTATTCTCTCTCTGGAATCCATATGT
Organism: Phragmites australis; assembly: GCF_958298935.1. NCBI lineage: Eukaryota > Viridiplantae > Streptophyta > Magnoliopsida > Poales > Poaceae > Phragmites > Phragmites australis. The sequence goes on along the minus strand of NC_084941.1, from coordinate 13,371,301 downwards.
TTAATCCGTCTGGTGAGATGCTCGATTGTGCGAGAAAAACATGCTCTCTCATTTTTCCTGTTGATAAAAGAATCCCGATCGGTATGCGCGCAGGCAGTTGCCACTGACCTAAGTCCGTTGTGGTAGGCTATGGTGTCCGGTGCCATGGCAGTACCCCGAGCATCACCGAGCCTCTGGGGTTCTCGGGTAATCCTGCTGCTTGAGCAAAGAGTGGTCGGGAGCCTAGATCCCAGGGGCGGGCTGTCGGTGCTCGATCTGGTCCATCCTTCCCGGGCGCCACCGAACCATAGGACCTCTGGGTTATGCCTCTGTCTGTATACTTTGCCGATCCGGGTATTCGAGAGGTCTTAGGTCAAAAATGAGAGCAGTCTATAATGAGTACCGCACTAACATAGCGCACCAAATAAAGAATCTTTTCCTATTTTCTTAAGCTACAGATCAACAACCGAGAATAAAAGCAGCTCGACCGCAAGGGCCTCCGTGCCTAGGGCACTGCTCAAGCCTATGGGGTCCTCGGGCAGTCCTACCGCTCGGGCACAAGTGGTCGGGACCGCCTGGCCCCTGGCTCCCTCTCATCCTTTCCAGTGCTCGGGCGCTCCGTCCAAGGGAACCAAGTTACCGGGCACCCCGAGCTCGGAGCGCATACCCCTCCAGGATCGGTCGGCCGAAAGGCTGACAGCTGTCTGGTGAGTGGCTAAAGTCATGTGAATTTACATTCTTACTTATTCAGTAATCTATTGTTCCCGAGCTATCCTCAGGACCCTTGTATTCTAATCTGTTTGGCGAGATGGTCTCCTCGCGCACAAAACCCTGCCCACGTGTTCGCTTTTTCCGAAATGATAGAACGAACAGTAGTCGGGTGTACCGTATGAACGGTGATGTCTAACCAAAGTCCTTCGTGGTGGTCGTGGTGTTCGGCCTTTTTGGCAGTACCCTGGGCTTTACCGAGCCTCTGGGGTTCTCGGGTAATCCTACCGCTTGGGCAAAGAGCGGTCGGGAGCCTAGACCCTGGGGGCGGGCTGTCGGTGCTCAGTCTCGTCCGTCCAAGCCCGGACACCACCAAACCCTGGGGACTCTTGGTCGCATTTCCGCCCACACGTGTCTCCGGCCTACTTGTTTGAGTGGTCACAAAGTGGAAAAGCGTTCACTGGTCATGGCGTGCTCCGTGCTGGATCGACCTATCTCCCGAGCAAAGAAGTTCGTGCCTTTGTCTCTTGACTTAGCCGTTGCGGACTCGCGAGGGCTCGGGGGCTGAATGCACGGAGTGGTCTCACTACTCGGACGATGAGTGGTCAGGGCAACTTCGTTCTCAGGGGGGGGGGGGGGGAAGGTCGGGCTCGGTCCGGCTAAGTACTCCTCGGGACATCAGGTGAAAAGCGAAAAGACTTCATCAAGCGTCATGAAAAACATTGGAGTTGCGATCCCAAAGAAAGGCTTCCATTATATTCAAAAAAGAAGAACCATTCGGAGGGATCACTCCCATATTTACAACAAGTCAAAAAACAAAAAACAAAAGCCTAATCTAGGTCGGCGGGCTTTGAAGATGGCGAGGAATCTTCGCTGTTGCTGCCACTGCTCGATACCGGCAGCGGCTCCCGCGTGAAGCAAGCCACCACCTCAGCGGCGATGCCCCGAACATATTCCCAGGCGGCCCCTTCCTCAGCCTCGACCACCCCCTGCCGGGCTGGCTCTAGCGAGAAGTTGGGGTCCCGGCTTCGGTAGCAGGCCAGGACGTGCTCAGCCACCGCTTGGGCCAGAGCGAGCCCCTCCCGGGAGGCCAACTCCTGCACAGCCCGGGGAAGAGCCTTCAATCATCGGCTGATCTCCTCGAAGCCGAGGGTGATGTGGCCGATGGTCTCCTCATCCATCCCCTTCTCACCCATGTTGACTCGCCTGAGCCTGGCCACCCTCATGGACCTCCGTGCTTGCCAAAGAATGTCTCGCATCATCAGCTTGACGTTGGCCCACTCGGCAACGACGGTTTCGAGCTCGTCCTTGGCGATCTGCAGCCGCTCCTTGAGGCTAATCCCCTCGACCGCGCTAGCCGGGACGCTGCTGGTCGCCGGGGCTCCGGCTTGGCCCAGCTTTACCTGCACGGCAAGGGCAGCAAGGGCTTGCTCCCGGGCGGCCAGCTCGGGCTCCCAATTGGCGGCCTGCTCCTCCCGAGCAGGTAGGGCCGCCGATGCCGTGGCAGCCTCCTCTTCACGTAGGGTAAGCTGCTCCTCCCGGGCGTCCTGAGCCATCGCCGTGATATCGACGTCGGTCTTGCGGACCGCCACCTCCTCCTCCCGACGGAGGACTTCGGCGCAACTCCGCTTGAGTTCGTCATTCCGACAGGCTAAGTCTACCCAGGTGGTCTCCATAGCCTTCTCGCGCTGCACGATGGCCTCCTCCCGAGCATGGACCAGAAGCTCCCTGGCGAGCAGTTCCGCGGCCCGCCGCCGCGATATCTCCCCCAGGCGGTTGGCCTCCTCCTGCGCGGCGACGGCCTCCTCGCGCACCTCCTCCATGGCCTCCTGCTCCTCGGCCACTACGCGCATCGCCCTCTCATGGGTTGCGCGGACCAAGACGATGAGGGCCTCCAAAAGCCAGCCGACCTCCTCCAAACGCCCCCTCTCCTCGACGAGGGTGGTGCGGTCCGTCTCGAGCTGCGCTCGCTCCCCCGCCACGGCCGCCTCGAACCGCTCGATCACCTCCCGGGCGCTTCCTAGCACGTCCGGGAGGGGTTCTGCGGCCTGGCGACGACGAGGACTCCCACACCCTGGACCTCACCTCCGTCGCGGATTCCGCACCGGACGACTGGCCACCCCAGCCCCCCTCCTTTGCACTGCCCACCGACGGCCGCTGCCGTGGAGGCGATGGCAACGACGAGGACGAGGGCTGGGGTAGGAACGTCCGGGGGCGCTTTCCTTTGTCCCCCAGGGCCGCCGCTCCGCTGCCGATGGCGCCTCTTCTGCCGGCCTGATGGCTACTGCTTGCGGCAACCCCACGTCCAGCCTGCGGCCTGCCTGCTGCCCGCCTGGAGCCTGCCCCCTGCAGTGTCCCCACCGCCGATCCTTCACGCACCGCCTGTCTCCTCGTCCACCCCAGGAATCTGGATGGTCCCGGGGTTTCAGCTTCCCAGCAGGTCGACCAAACCCTGGGTGTCGAACTCGGGTAGCATCGCTTGCAGCGCCACCCAGCCCGGGTCCACGCAGAGCGCCAACTACTCCAGGGGAAGGACTGCTCGGGTGAGGCCTTCCACGCCGGTCACCACCCGCAGTAGGCCCGCCAGCGCTCCCTCATCCAGGTCCCTGTCCTTGCCGATCTGGGTCCTGGTGATGTCGTGGGGGCCCGTGTACATCCAGGTGGGGCGGGCCCGCTCCCGCAGGGGCGCCAGGCGGCGGCGCAGATAGTCCGCCACCACCATCACCGACGTCAGCCCCGCCTGACGCAGCCGGAAGTTGCATCAGCCGACGACGTCCGCGGTGGAGGAGCCTCTCTTCTTCCCGGCCGGCCGCAGCATAAAGAAGTGGCGGAACAGCGCCACCGATGGCGGCACCCCCACGAACATCTCACTGAAGTGCGCAAAAATGGCCAAGATGACCACCGAGTTCGGGCTCAGGTCCGCCAGCTGGATCCCGAACGTGTCGAGGATCTGGATGAAGAATGTCGAGAATGGCGGCACCAGCCCGGCCGTCACGAAGGAGACGAAGACGACAATGCGCTCCGGTCGGTCCGTGATGACCTGGAAGCTCGCCGGCCTTACCACCGACGCCTCCCGCTAGCCTTCAGGCACCATCAGCTTGCGCACCTTCTCCGCAACCTCCTCATTGACAATCCTCGACTCTGGCAGTATGCTGTCAAGCCCCTTGTCATGGCGGCTGCTTCCTTCCCTCGGCATTGTTTCGGGGTGGGGAGTGTGCTGGAACGGTGGGGAAAGAGAGTGCGCTGCGGGCCAAATGGAGGGCGAGAGCTCTCGAGCGCAAGGAAGAAGAAGGCAAGAAGGTTTGATCGCAAAGATGGCATAAAGGGGCAACAGTTTGCTCCCCTCTTCCTTTTATATCCTAGGGATTTCAAACGACGCCTGCCGTGGCGCGTTCGGCGAGACGAATTTCCTTGGTCGGCGCGAGCGCCAGGCGAATCTCCCTCGATCTGCGCTGTTGTCAGGCACACTACCCTCGATCAACGCGGTTGCCACGCGTGCCGCCTGCCTCGTTATCACGCACCTCGGGAGTCGACTGGACGCGCGTCCGTTCGGCTCCCCGCTGGGCTGTACCAAAAGCCTCGGCTTGAGAGAATAGCGCTTGAAGACACGCCACGTGGCGTCAGTGCTGGGATCGGTCTCGATGAAGATGAGGGCCCCATCCGCAGTCTCTAGGCCATCGCCTGCCAATGGGCCCAAGGGCTGCTGTCGGTGACACAGGAACCAGGGGTCCCCGAGTCCCGAGGCCAGATCAGTAGTTTGCCACGTGGCGCCCTCCCGCGGCGATTATCTCCGCAAGGTACGAGAAGACTAAGTCCCGGGAGAGGGTGCTCAAGGCCGAGTACCTGAGTTCCCCGATGACCTAAGAAGGCCAAGTTCCGGGAAGAGAGTGCTCGGGGCCGTGAACAGTGACCCCCGAGCACTCAAGTCCCCCGACGACCAGAACTTTTGGAGCATAAGGTGTTCAACCTCTCTAACACAGAGGCGCTAGGCCTTCAAGATGTTCCAGGGTCCTTGCGGGTTCGGCATAGAGCCTAGGCCTTCAAGATGCAAGAGGGTGCATGCTGTAGCCATCATGGAGGCTAGCTAGGCCTTCAAGATGGCAGAGGGTCCAATATTGATCCGGCACGGAGGCTTTGCCTTCAAGATGCTGGAGGGTGCATGCCGCATCCGTCATGGAGACTAGCTAGGCCTTCAAGATGGCGAAGGGTCAAATGTTGATCCGGTATAGTGGCTTTGCCTTCAAGATGCCGGAGGACGCATGTCGCAGCCATCATAGAGGTTAGCTAGGCCTTTAAGATGATTGGAGGTCCAATGCTAATCCGGCATGGAGGCTTTGCCTTCAAAATACCAAAGGATTTTGCACCTCTCCTGCAGTGAGGCTTTGCCTTTAAGATGCCAAAGGGTTTTGCACCTCTTCGGCATGGAGGCTTTGCCTTCATGATGCCGCAGGGTTTATACAATAGGTCTTTAAGACCTCTCTGCCACCGAGGCTATGCTATTGGTGAGGAGATATTTAAGACATCTCCTCGTGCTGAGGTTTTTAGTGCATCTCTGTCACCGAGGCTATGCTATCAGTGAGGAGGGTTTTGATGTCTATATACTGTTTGAGCAAAGGAATAACTTAATCTAAGTTTGGTACCTTACTATTATCGGTGAATAGCTAGTTGTAGTATAAGTTATGATTAGGTCGAACGGCTATATTTAGTACATGCCAAACTAAGATATAACTTAAGTTTTGTTGTCTACTGTGAATAGAGATATGACTTAAGTTTTGTTGTCTACTGTGAACAAAGATATGACTTAAGTTTTGCTTCTATTATGAATAGAGATATGACTTAAGTTTTGCTGTCTACTGTTGCCAACGAAGAGCTAGTTGCAGCATAAATTATGACTATGTCAAATGGCTATTCTTACCGCATGTTAGACTAAGGTATAACTTTAAGTATTGATATTGTACTGTTGCTAGTGAATAGTTAATTGCAGTAGAATACCGTGTAAAGGTGAAAAGTAAACAGTGATGTTGAACTTGAGGCGATAGCGGTGGGGCGTACCTATTGATCAGTAGGAGTTTAGGCACATTAACTCAGGCGCACATGGCCAGAGTCCTAACAGGCTGGACACGAAGGTAGCGAGTTCAGAGAGGTTCACGTGCACGCCTGGACAGGGTCCACCAGTTTGGTACCACTCCTTGATCCTCGGCCCACTCAAGGTCCTGCTTCCGACTACTGAAAAAAGAGAAAGTTGTGCGCGAATGCATGCGTATATCACAAAAAGCAAGAGCTACACAGAGGCATGGCGCTCGTGGCCTAATGCCCTGTTCCTTTTATGTGTGAGGAAAAGAGTGCATGCCTTCTAAGCATTAAATACACATTTCAAGCATTAAATACACGTGATGCGCTTGGACGCCTGGCACACGTTGGCTAGTCGACGAGTTTTTTAGCTTGAAATGGGCATGACCATGCACCAGTACTACGTTGTAAAGGATATGCATGCAATGAACATGCACAAGCAGGGTAACATGTACTGTCGTTGACACAGGAACCAGGGGTCCCCGAGTCCCGAGGCCAGATCAGCAGTTTGTCACGTGGTGCCCTCCCGCGAGGATTATCTCCGTGAGGTACGTGAAGACTAAGTCCTGGGAGAGGGTGGTCGGGGCCATGAACAGTGGTCCCTGAGTACCCGAGTTCCCCAATGACCCAAGAAGACCAAGTTCCGGGAAGAGAGTTCTCGGGGCCATGAACAGTTGTCCTCGAGCACTCAAGTCCCCCGACGATCAGAAAAGCCGAGTACCGGGAAGGTTGTGCTCGGGGCTGTGAACAGTAGCCCCCGAGCACCCGAGTACCCCAAGGACCCAAGGAAGTTAGTTCCGAGAGCGAGTGCTCGGGGCCGTGAATAGTGGCCCCCGAGCACTCGGTTCCCCGAGGACCCGAACAGCCAATTTCGGGAGAGAGTGCTCGGGGCCGTGAACAGTGGCCCCTGAGCACCCGGTTCCCTGAGGACCAAGAAAGGGCATATCCGGGAGAGAGTGCTCGGGGCTGTGAACAGTGACCCCCCGAGCACTCGGTTCCCCGACAGCCTCAGAAGTCCTTCACTGGTGGCCCCCACAGAGGTCCAACGGTGAGGTGTCAACCTGTGAAAGGCCCGATGATGCATTAAAGAGGGTGCGTGGCCTATCACTTCCAACTGCTCCTGCCACGCTCGGTGTCAGTCCCTACCACAACCTGGCAGGGAGGCGTGGGGATATTTAATGCATGGGTCCCATCCCGCGTCATCCGGCGCGCCTCGGGATAACATCACGAAGCCCAAGGCACCCCGCCTGCCGCCCTACTGTGTCAGGTGTACAAGACCAAGCTGGCACGCCGGGCCGTTCAGTGGCTGCCCGGTGGGCCCTCCCCGTGGCACCCGTTACAGAACGACATCATGACGAACAGACCAGACGGGGGCGCATTTTCAACCCTTTCTGGGCACGCTACCATGATGGTTGCTTTCCATTTATGGTGCCTTGGAGCTCATGCCCACCCTTTCTGGGCACGCTACCGCCGGCGAGTATTTAAGGCGGGGCGGGCTCCCAGGAGAAGGGCGGATTTTGGAGACAAGAAGGAAGCCGAGGAAGAAGACAGAGGTCCAGTACAAGCACAGAAGCTGAGATCACCGAAGAATAAGGAGCCGAAGCTCTAGGCTAGACAAATATTCTTGTAACCAGCAACATCTCTAAGAGACATTCTCAGAGCATTTATAGCATACACACAAGAGTAGGGTGTTACGCTCAGTGCGGCCCGAACCTATCTAAAAAGCTCCAGAGCATTTACTGCATTTTGTATTCGATCATTCCATTCCACCTGCATCGCATTTACGCCCATTTATTTCACCCACAAAATATATTCAAAATCATCCCCCCGGCCGAATCTCAAAGGGGGTCCATCCGGATCCCTACTTGAGGAGTTCACCCTCTAACATGTACCTTGAATAGGAATGCATGCAAAGACTATGTGCCCCATGCAGCCTAGGATGCTAACTCACATTGCAGGGGCAACCTATCTTGTTCGAGCTCTTGCGGTAGCTGGTGCAGCCTGAGGAGGCAATTTTTCTCGATTGACGAGCACAGAAGGTGGTGGCCAAAGCGTGGCCTCTGTTGAGGCAGGCGATAGGAGTGAGGCCCCAGGCAAAGATCTCAGACACCAGCATGGAATATGACCGGAGCACCTCCTTCGACGAGCAGCTCGGAGCTCGCAGAAAGTGCATGCACGAGGAAGCTAAGTGCAATGATGAAGGCTAGCAAGAAATAGACATTAGCCGATCTAATGCATGAGCACCCGAGGTGAGGACGTGAAGCTCCAGCGAGGAGCCCGGCTCTGGGTGAGTGGCCCCTGGGTGAGGCCTCCGGTGGGGGCATGGAAGGCCTTCAGTGAGGTGCGTGGAGGGGTTTCCACCATGCAAAGCTCAACCTCTAGAGGAGAGTCAACCAGAGGGCAGCCTAGCCTCCGACACGAATGCCCGGAGCATTACCTGGCCTCCGATGAGTATGCATGGTCTCCAGCGATGTGGGTCAGAGCTCCGACTTCGGCAAGGAGGTGTCCGGAGCAAGAGGAAGCGTTCGACACGGCAGGAGCTTGGAGGAGGTCTCTGGCGTGGCAGTGAATTGGAGGAGGCTTGGCCATAGCCAGAGGCTTCAGAGTCGGTGGAGTGGAGCAATTGGGGGCTTTGGAGGCCCGTCGAGTGATGCAGGAGTGGCATGGTCGAAGGAATCAGAGCCGGTGTAGGCGATGTCGGAGTGGTGTAGCTGGAGGCTTCGGTGCAGTCATGGCAAGAGACTCCATAAGCCAGAGTAGGCGTGACTTAGAGGCTCCGGTGTAGTCGTGGCCAAAGGCTTCAAAGCTGGTGTAGGCGACGCAAGAGTGGAGCGGCCGAGGGCTTCGGAGGTTGGTGCAATCGACACTGGATTTGCACGGCCAAAGGCATTGGAGCCGGTGTAGGCGACGCTAGAGTGGAGCGACCGAAGGCTTCGGAGCTGGTATAGGCGACGTCAGAGTGGCACGGCTAGAGGCTTCGGTGCAGTCCTGGCCGGAGACTCCAAGATCTTAACGTGTTTCGACAAGAGGAGAGAAGAGGAGAATAGTCTTGGGGTCAAACACTCCAATGGATGGTTATGCTTCCAACCTAATTCCAGGTGTCGATCATGTGAGGATTGAGGAGAGATGGAAGAAGAGTGATATGGACTGGTGGATTAGCGAACATATAATTGGCTAAAATTGAAATCCAACTACTCGATGCAAGTGGAAATTGTTGGGTCAAATCTACAATTATGGTAGGTAGGAAAATCTTCCAAAGTTAGGTGTGGAAGCTTCATGTGGATCTTTTAGGGCAATGGAAGACCCATCCATTGAAAGCCGAAGGTAGTACCTGAATCAACCGGCCAGCTAGCCTCAACATGGACATGTTGCCCCCATTAGTACTTGAGATTTCAAGACACCTCTGTTGCTGTAGCTGAGCCATTGCTGGCTTGTAGGCTAGCTGGCAGGTGGGGCCAGCTTGTTTTCAAGGCACGATGTGTTAAAAATCTGTTTTCAGTAAATGAAGTGCTGAATACATGAACTAAAATTATAAATACAATGATAAATTGTCTATTTCAATAAATACAGTTGAATATGCTGTCTATTTTTGGATTTTTACCAATGCTCACTAATCGATCGAGCAAAGAAGCATACAAGCATCCTCGACATGTGTGCATGCACGACATCTAATTGGCCACCAGCTAAAGAGGTGATCGGATCGAGAGGTAGGACGAGCACCATACATTGCATTATTGATGAGATGAGAGCTCGTACTGCACTATCCATGCATGGGCGTGGCTTGGAGGCTCCGGTGTAGTCGTGGTCCGAGGCTTCGGAGCTAGTGTAGGCAATGCCAGAGTGGTGCGGCTGATGGCTTCAAAGGCTGGTGTGGTGACGCCGAAGTGGCACAGCCAGAGGCATCAAAACAGATGTAGGCCACTGGAGTGGAGCGGCAGGAGACTTCGGAGATGGTGTAGCTGACGTCGGAGTGGCGCCTGGAGGCTTCAGTGCAGTTGTGGCCAGAGACTCCAGAAGCCGAAGTAGGCGGGGCTTGGAGGCTCTGGTGTAGTCGTGGCTGGAGGCTTTTGAGCTGGTGTAGGTGACACCAGAGTGGAGAAGCTAGGGGCTTTGGAGGCTAGTGCGGGTGACGTGAGAGTGACACGGCCGGAGGCATCAAAGCTGGTGTAGGCGACACTGGAGTGGAGCGGTCGGATGCTTTGGATCTGGTGTAACCGGAGTGGCACAGCTGGAGGCTTCAGTGCAGTCATGGTCAGGGACTCCAGAAGTCGGAGTAGGTGCGGCTTGGAGGCTCCAGTGGCCGAAGATGGGCTCCGCTAGTAGCAAGACGGACGGACTCCAGCGGTAGAGCGCAGTGGGTTCCTTTCATGTGTATTTAGTTTTTGAGCTTCTATGGTGTGAGCAGTTTTAGCTTTCTTCTCTGTGTGCATGTGCTCACATGTGTGTTCGCGTTGAGTCTGAGTGTTAGCTTCTCTTCAATGCTTGCGTGTGCTCCCCGAGAGCTTTTGTGCTCCCTGTTTGGTGTCTGACCCAAAAGTGAGTGTGAAGGGCTTTGGCTGTGAGTGCGGAGGGCTCTGGCAGTGAGCAGGGAGGTGGTCCAGCAAACAGAAGGGCTCCGGCGAGGCTTTAGAGTATGGTGAGGCATGGAGGCACCAAAGGTATGCGAGGCCGGAGCTCGTCGAGGCCAAAGTATGGTGAGGCTTCGGAGCATGGGGGAGGCTCTGAGCCAGGCTCCAGCACAGTGGACCAAGGAGGCTTCCGCCCGACAGCTTCGCGCGTGGAGGTGAGGAGAAGCGGAGGCCATGGAGGCATCACAGAGCATTGAGGTATCTCGGAGCACCCATCCTCTGGCGTGGTCTGTGGAGACGTCGCGAAGTGCTCGGCCTCCAAAGCGGCCTGACGGACAGCATGCTGACGTGACTCGAGGACCTACCAAAGCTAAGCACACGCTCGTGGTCGCCCTTGGCTAGCTGCATACATTTGTTAGAATATGCGTATGGTAGTACGACAACCCATAGGAGCTAGTGGCCATAATAAAGGTGTATTAAATGTTCTAACATGCTGACACAAGATAAGCTTGCGAGCGGCAAGAAAATATGGGTACCACAAAAGTTAGGAGCTATCCTCCCGTACCGTCCACATGCATGCCTATCTCTTCTGCATATCGTAAATAAAATATACTGCTATTTCTTACACCATGAGAGTAAATACCCCTAGGTCATAGTGTGAACACAAAAGCTTTTGTCAAGTGTTGCAGCGCCATGCTCTGGTGTGGAAAATGTGTGCATCAGGTGGGATAGTCTATTTTTTACTAGCTACCTGCTCTATCTCTACCACTACATGCACGGTGGAACATTTATAAACTTATCTCGTGGTATTTAAATGGGTGTACTCCATTTTTCACCATTATCTTTGGTGTTAATAACCAAAGGTTTCCAACACCCCAAAGTTGATAGCAACTAGGCGCAATGGACGCTTGCTGGTCCACTTGCAGGTCCAACTGATCACCAGCTGACACTAGTAACGAATAGAATATATCTAACTGCTGCATAATAAATGGGTGTGTGCACTTACCTTGAGTGTGGAGGTTCACAAGGGTTTTACATTTGCTTTTTCTCTCACATGGGTTAGCCTTCACTCGAGACCAGAGCAGCATGGGGAGCCACACTCATACGTGCTTTGCCTGCAAACAGTCTCGGGAGTGGCTTGCAGCATGCCACAGTCGTTGTTCATGCTCATGTGTGCTGATGCAAGCATGGGCTCTTCACTCGCAAGACATCAATGGGTCATGCTCATGGAGTGGCACTCGTAGTTGCATCCCCTTTATCCCAGATGTGTTGGAGGGGCTCGAGGGGCCCTCGTGTTCTCTTTGGAGGGTGGACGAGGGCGTAATCCAGCTCACTGTTGCAGGTGTAGCCAAGTACGGGCAAGCGTGCGCGTACGCATGTAGTTTTGGCCATAGATCACACAGAGGGTGTGGTTGCTATGCATGCATCAAACCGCGCCGACTCGCGCGGCAATGATACATCCAAGCTGGAGGTAGCCTGCATGCCGGTGTCTTGCTCGCGGCGCTTGATGCTTTCTCTTCCTTTCTCCTTCCATCAAGGCTCTTTTTTCGCATCCCCACGGACGGTGCACTGTGGGTGCACGCAAACGCGCCCCAATAGATACGGTGAGAACCCCACTCATAAAAGGAGGCTCAAGCTTAGAGATGGAGCCTGTGAATGGAAAAGAGAGAGCAAGAGAAATATCGTTTGTATATTGGGAAAAAACCACTAGGGTCCTCCCTTTCCTTCCCTTCGAGGGCATATGTATAGAGAGAAATGACAGAGGAAATTATCGGCATGCCCCTAAGATATTATGTTACAATCATATGTCTAGACAGGTACTTTTAGTATTTCATCCCTTCATATACCATATGGTGGTTAAGATACTATGACAGCTATAGTAATACCATCATGCACCATCTAAATATCTCCAGGCTGGGGTATTTCCCCGACAAAATGTGTTACGGATTATTGCAATTAGATTATGGAATGGTTTTGTCTTGATGGCTAGATTTGATTCCCTTGGTTTAGGGTGGAATGTGTTAGTGACGATGCCTAAAGTCGATGAGAAATCAGTTAAACTGTAACCGACCTATACAGGTAGTCATCGACTTGTTTGGGAATTATTGCTCATTGGATTGGCAGCTCATGCGGTATGTATTTTTTGTTCATTTCAGCGGAAAGGTAATTGCCGGTCATTGTCTAGCTCCACAAACCGAACATACATGTCAAAAAAAAGGAATATCAGATATGTCGAGAGTTCGGATGATGATGACAAGGATGCAGATGCCTATGTCATGAAGGCATCATATTAAAGAGCATGAGGAAAAAGTTCACTAGTCCTCTGACTCCGAAGTTGAGGTGAAGGAAAACAATGAAGATGGGAGTGAGCAAGAGAATCATAATGGAAGTGGGGAAGAGGAAAAAGAAGAATATGTGGAAGTGGATGAGAACAATTATTACACGAGATATCACCTCATATCCCAAGCAAACCAACAAAATGGACAATTTAGATGAGGTTCTCAATTTAAGGGGGCGAGATCAATATGCCATGCCATGTGACTCGATTGATCCTCACTTCTGGACTACATATAATGGAGGGTTCATATTTCAATGTTAGCATTTTGATTTCCAAGGAGATAGATGACCATAAATATACCTTGGTCAACAATATATATTATTCTCCTCACATTATGTGTTTGATTAAGAAAAAGGTTCGATACTCTGGCATTTGTTACAGCACTCAGAAGGTGACAATCCACACCATCCTTGAACTTGGGAAAATCTAAGCCATGCCGAGCTAATAGAGCAAAACAATGCAGCTATGGCAGTAACTGAGACAGTAGTACAGGTGCCTCTTCTTCATTGGCAGCCTCTGAGATAGCTGATCAGGAGGAGATGCGATTACCACAACAATTTGTGTCACCTCATGTACCTCTACAAATGTCAGTTCCACGTAATCTACTACAGCAGGCACTCATCAGGGTTTCTTTGCACGAAGTTATCACGAGGGCATGATGGCTGGTCTTGCCTCATTCCAATGGGGATTTCATTATCGATGTCAGATGTACTTTGCACAGTGCAATCAGTATGTGGAGTACAATTTTACAAGCCTATGATGACACAGCTTCGTATTCTTGGAGAGTCCATGAGGGAGGACTTTATAGAGCTTCGGAAAGATATTTGTGGTATAAATGAGGCAATTTCAGCTCTCGAGACTTGCATTCGGGACTTGTCTCTTCAGTACTAGTAGCTTCGGCATGACTTCACTGCTCGATACCCTCCTCCAACACCTTTTCAGCCTCCTTCGAATGAAGAGTAGTTCTTTTTTGGCATTTGGACTTGGCTTGTACTCCCTCCAGTCAAGAATATATCATGTTTTAGATAAGATTTGATCAAACCTTCAAAACTTTGACGATTAATAACTTTTAAAATATTTAGTGTGCAAACATAAAAAATCATATATGTATATTTGTCCTGAAAGATACTTCCATAATATGGTATAAACACAGTGGATTAAACCATCCATATTGTTCGGTCTAAGTGCATATTTGTTTCAGGATGTTTCTGCTTCTGTTAGAAACCAGAAGCCAGAAGCCTAAACAAATGAGTTTGCTGAAAATTGATTTTTGGAGAAGCCAAAAGCCTACTTCTAAGAAAATGAACTAGAAGCTGAGAAGCTAGTTGAGAGTAGCTTTTTTGAGAAGTAGTGTGCTGAGAAGTCAAAAAATTATTGTAAAACCGAAGAACTAAATTCGAAAATAACTTTTCAGAAAAACCAAAAGCACAGCTTTTCAAAAAAACCAGAAGAAAAAACCTAAACAAACAGACCCTAACTGACTGTCCACCTGGGGATGAGATCATGGGCAGTGCAAATGGCTATTTGTAGGAACTGAATGCACAAAAAATTTCAGTAAAACCGTCCATACTTTTTTGTCTAACCGACCTCTAACCTGGGGATGAGGTCTTGGGCATTGTAGTAGGTTATATCTATGAACTGACTGCACAAACAATGTAGGTTAAACAATCCATATTGTTCAGTCTAACCGACCTCTCATCAAGGGTTCACCTTACCGACCGAAGCTCGGTAACCGAGCTCCGGCGGTAACCGAAAATTCGCGGTTACCGCGGTAACCGGTCAAAATTTAAAAAAATTCGGACAAAATTCATTCAGCAAAATTTGAAATTTGAAAAAAAAATAGCGATTTTAGTCGTTCGGTAACCGGTTTGTTTGGACCGGTTACCGATCGATTTTTGGGATTTATCGAGCGGTTTTCTTGAATTTTTCGCATTGTCAGTAACCGCTCGGTTTTCTCGATTTTCAGTGAAGTTCAACAAAAAACCTAAAAATTATCTCAATCTTGTAAACTCAATAACTAATTCATCTGAGCTTCAAATCAAGTGAAACAAATTTTGTTGGTTTCCGTGTAACATGATCTACATGATAAAAGTATTTATACTCATTAAAAAAGTTCAAAATTTTCTGTGAGAAATTGTATTTGTTAAACCAAGTTAAATGCATAGTTTACTCTTTGTCAATCCAAAAATCATGAAACTAGTTTTGTTAGTCTTCTTATATGATCCTATGTCTTTTAAAAATACATGAACTCATGAATTAGTTATTGTAACATGCATGATTGTGTAAATATGTTGCGACTAGATTAATTCATAACCGACCCATCACACCTCAAAAATTAGTGAAACCACTTTCATTACTTATTTATACTATGATTTACGTAGAAAAAATAATAGTAGATATGAAAAAGTTAATTACAGTGCTGTTTCTTTACATATTCACTTTATACTTGTGAACTTTGTAAAAATCATAGAGAAATTAATAAAACTCTAAATAAAGTGAAATCAATTTTAAAGATCCTCTTAAAATATGTTTTACACAAGAAAAATATGTGTTTGCATGTTAAACTTTTCCTTAGCATGAATTAATAACTGAGCTGCACGCTTCAATTTTTTCATGTTTTTCAAACTTCCTCCTTATAGAATATGATGCAAACGATATTATTTTTGAAAATATTTTTCACAGAAGGTCTTAAAATTGTGTCTAGTTTTTTTTAAGATTTTTTTAAATTGTTTTTATTATTTTTCGAATTTTTTAATTCAAATTCGGTTACCGTTCGGTTTTTGAAACCAAACCGGACCGAGAAGATCGGTTATCGTGATTTTTGAGTGGTTACTGTTGGTGTTTTAACCGTGCTCTCACATAGGGGATGAGGCATGGGCAGTACAATCGGTTATTTATACAAATCGACTGCACAAACACTATCAGCTAAACCATCCATACTGTACGGTCTAACTGACTACCCACTCTAACGTAAAATTTGTGCATTTATGTTATTTATTAATTAATACGTAAACTGCATTATTTTATTATTAAGTGATCAACATAAATACCGAGGATGCTCATAAATTTTATATGACAATGACATTATACTAATGTACATGTGCCGAGTTACATCACATGCTTACACGTATAGCTCATTAATTTCATTTAACAATTAGTCATTTATTATGATCCTTGCATATATAGCAATCTTCCTCCATTATTACTGGTGGGATCTTCATGATTACACTAACATCGTGATAGGATGCACCTCCAAATTGGTATTGTCAAATATCTAACTATAGCTATATATGCATAAGGAGTACACTTTATACAAATAGGGTACACCATACACATGTTTGACAATTCCGGATGTTGCGGATCCAAATCTACAGTACCTGATATTTTTGGAGATCTCAAAAACACATATTAGGAAGGTCTTGATCGGATTACCTGATCAAGTATAGTTAGTATCCAGGTCGGATTCATCTGATTTGCCTTGGCTGACAAGACAAAAAACTCCATATCGACTACAACCAAATCCGAGATGGTACATCGACCCCTATATAAGGCAGGGACCCAGACCCCCGGGGGAGGAAGAGAAATGGGAGATAAGAAACATCAAGATCCTAGCAATTGAAGATACTCGGTGACTTCAACCTTATATTAGCCTAGATCTAATCCTGTCCATTGTAATAGGTCTAGCCACATTGCTCATACTCGAGATAATCAATATATGGTAGCATCGATAAATGATGTAGGGTATTACTCCAATCGGGGGCCCAAAATTGTATACATTATGTATCTTGTTTCCTCCTCAAGCCCTGATCTTGAAGGCACCCCTATTTAATTACGGATATATTGTCAAGCATTAATATTCGACAATTGGCACTAATCCCTGATTGTGTGTCTGAAGTACGCATCCTCGTCGGATTCTCCGACACTAGCTTCTATGACCACTTCGAGTTGGCGGTAGTAATGAGGACATCACTTATTTAGATACACGCGCTACAAGTGATCCTCTGGTGATTGATCCATTACAAGGACCGATTACACGGGCTCATGCACGTCGTTTAACTCATGAGGTGAATTCGTTACTCTCTGTCCATACTACTAATTATAAGGATGAGATGCTACTCAATTTTTGTGAATTTTTTATTCTTAGGAATATGAGAGAAGCACCTATGGAACAGCCAAGTCGGACGAGGCTCAAGCCAACTTCAAGTCAGAGTCGGAACTCGGTTCGGATTCAGCAGACAGCGCCGCACTAAAACGGCCATAACTTCTTCATATGGAGTCCAAATAAGGTGTTCTTTGATGCGTTGGAAAGCTAAGGATGATAGCTTTGTTTTCGTACTGGTCCCAGCTCCAAATTCACGGTGAATTATTTTTTGTCATCAAAACAATGTGCTGTGTCACAATTTTAGGCTATATCGGTCCTTGTAAACGTGTTCGGGTCTAAGCCCAAGTTGTGGACCCGCCTGGTCGCCCAAAACCCTAGCACGCCCCTCTTCATATATCTAGCAGCTGTTGTCATAGACTTTTTGGGTTTTTCTTAGATTAATCTGTCATTAAACAGTTTCGTCGTCGTTCGGTTTGTGAAACCCCAACTCGTGAGCTTAATCATATTTGCAATTTCAGATTGTGTTCTTCCATGTTCTTGCTTGTGTTCTTGATTCGCTTGCAGGTCAATCATGTCGCGCGTGGTTGATAACCAACAGAGCAGTGGTGTAGCGATTGCAAGGGTTACGTTCTGTCCTGATCGGAAGCCTTGGATCGTCAACGTTGAGTATCCACCAATCGATTTACCATTACCTAACGGAAGATCGGGCCTAATCCTTTCATCAACTGATATCAGATTTTCAGGTTACCCGCTAGGAAATTTCATTTTTCCCTTAGATTAGTTATGTTTTCATCAACTAGAGTCTACAAAAAGCCAAAAATATTTCCATTATCTGCTGTCCTACAACCCTTTGAGCCTTGCAGTTTCATTTTTGGTGTCGCGGTGTTGAGTTTGTGTCCATCATGGTCGAGTCTTGTTGCTGCTCTAGAGTAGTGTTCTTGGTCTTAGTTCAACGCTCGTGCTATTTGTCGCGCCGCTCTCCCACCACCCCCACCCCCACCCCCACCAACAAGTCGAGCCACTACATCACTCGATTTGCCCTCGCGAACCGCCTTGTGTTAATTCTCGCCACGCTAGCCCTAGATAGGTCGCAAGTCATCTTGTATCACTCGCCTACCACCGCAGTCCTCCTTTTTCATCTGGCGATCCGATTGCTTGCTTACCCTAATTTCGTGGGCTTACCGATTGAGTAGAGAAGCTTTGCCCTAATTTTCCGCTACTGTTATCATCCATAGCCAGGGAAGCTTTGCCCTAGGTGTGTTTACATTGCTAAGTAGAGTTACTTAACCGTGTCCTGTATTCGGTTGATAGGGAAGCTTTGCACTAAACCAACAGATGAAAATAAGTGCGCAGAAATCCTAGTTTGAGCAGTGTTCACTAAATCGGACGTAACTTTTGCATTCGAACTCGGATTTGGACGTTCTATATGCCGTTGGAAAGCTAATTTCAAGCCCGACGTGAAAAGAGCAACTTTTTTTTGACTTGTTGCCCTGTTTGGCCCCAAAATTCGACTGTTTAGACCCTTTTTCGGGGCCCAGAAGTTTTAGCACCCGTTTTTCACATCCTGCTGTCTACCGCTTTGTGATCTGTTTTGGCTTTGCTTGCTTCCAAATTTTGTGCCTATCTTTTTTAGACCCTTTATAAGTGTGTGCTACAACATCTGGAAAAGAAAGTGTGCAAAAAAAAATATAGAAAAAATATTGTGGTAAAAATCAGAAATATTAAAGGCAATAAGATTGTGGTAGCACACTGTGTTCTTTGTGCTTGGTCCTTTCTTTCAGCTTGTTGTGCTAGGTCTAGGGACACGTTAGGGACCAGCAATGATAACTACTTTGGATATTTATTCAGCTTTGCTAATCTGATTACGATTTTGCTACTCCTTGCTACCATATTGTGCTGTGCCAAGCTACACTTTCTCTTGATCAGAACAGGTCCTCTCTTGCAATCATGCCCTCGCTCGACAAGTTATCAAGAAGTAGCTGCCGATTGTTCCACCTGCTACGTTAGTAACAACACTTGTAAGAGCGTGGTAAGACGCTTGAGTGTGTGTGATTCCACTGTCTAATAGTGATAGGGATAATTACGTTTTGTCCTTTGCTTTCTACTAACCATGGCAGATGATCCGGCGGATTTCAAGGACTGTGTCTCCAAGGGAGAACTTAACACCCTCATTCAGCAACAGAATCAAGCGTTGAACGACATGATGGCAAGACAGAATCAAACATTGAACGACATTGTCACAAGGATGAATGATATGAGAGCAAGCATTGCTAATCTAGTCACACGGGTGAACGACATTGAGCTGCGGGATCCACAGGAAGAAGATGCTTCTGACAATGATGATCCCAATGCTGGACATGAAGATGATGATGCTGTTGTTTTTGTGGGACAAGATTGGAGGGCATAACATCAGCGTCGGCTGAACAACAATAACAACAACCGTAACCACCGCATGGGAGGTAATGTTCGAGGTAATGATGATCATTACGCTAAGGTCAAGTTTAAGATACCCTCTTTTGATGGTTCATATGATGCTGATGCTTATTTAGATTGGGAAATGACAGTTGAGCAGAAGTTTAATTCTCACATGGTTCCTGACATACATAGAGTTAGACAAGCCACTAGTGAGTTCACTAATTATGCAATTATTTGGTGGAATGGGTTGGTAAATGCTGGATTAGAACCTACTACTTGGGAGAGATTAAAGAATGCCATGCGCAGTAGATTTATACCCCCTGAGTACAAACGAGATTTCAAAAAGAAATTGCAGCGCTTCAATCAAGGTAGTCGATCTGTTAGTGAATATTGTAATGAACTACACATTGCTGTCTTTCGCTGTGGTATACAAGAAAATGATGAGGATACAATGATTCATTTTTATTCTAGGTTAAGACGTGAAATTCAGGACTTGGTTGATTATAGAGATTATAATACCATGGATAGGTTGTTCCATCTTGCTATGTTGGCAGAGAAAGAATTGCAGGGACGTGAGCCAAAGTCGCGGAACATTAGGAGTTCGTTTTCCTCCAGATCGCAATCGGGCAAAGCCAAATCAGCCTTGTTCGCTCCAGCACGGTCTGCTGCCCCCTCCAATAATAGGGCGCATACAGCAGCACCGTCACCACCAGCACCACATACAACCAAGGAGAGCAAATCTGTTTCTGTGTAGCAACCAGCGACGAAGACCACTCCTTCAACTAGCTCAACGAGTAGTTCAGCGAGTATTGTGTGCCGCCGTTGCAAGGGCATGGGCCATGTCATGAAGGATTGCCCCAGTCAACGTGCTTACGTTGCAACCAATGACGGTGGGTACATCAGTACTAGTGATGTTGAGGATGAATTTGTGCTTCAAGCTAACCTTGCAGGTGATCATGAGACCGATAGCGATGATGATGAGATTTTAGGTGCCGCTGCCACCGAGGACTACAAAAATAGAACATTTGTTGTACAACGTGTTTCGAGTGCTCAAATTGAGCAAGCGGAGTAGCTTCAACGCCATAATTTGTTTCAAATTTTTCTCATTGTCAAGGACTACCGTGTTCGAGTTATAATTGATTGTGGGAGTTGCAATAACTTGGTGAGTTCAGATTTTGTCAAAAAGCTTGGCTTGGCCACTCGCGCACACCCTCGTCCATATCACATTCAATGGCTCAACAACAGTGGTAAGGCGAAGGTAACACACACTGTTCATGTTCATTTTTCCATTGGTTCCTACCATGATTATGCAGATTGTGATGTCATGCCTATGCAAGCATGTTCCCTTTTGTTAGGCTGTCCTTGGGAATTTGATACTAATGCTACACACCATGGTAGAATTAATAAATACACACTTATGCACAACGGAAAGAAAATAACCTTACTTCCTTTTAACACCGAGTGAGATTGTGCAATGTGATAAAGAGATAGCTAAAAATGTGAAGAGAGAGCAAGATTTACAATCTGAAAATCAGCAAGTAGCTAAACATGTTTTTCCACCAAAGAAAGAGCAACCAACACCTTCTTCTAGTTCCACAGGCATTAAATTAAAAGGTGGTGTTATGCTTGTTACAAAATCAGATCTTGCTGAAATTGTTAACAGTGATGTTCCTTGCTATGCTTTGGTATGCAAAGAGGCTTTATTTTCACTTGATTATATACCTTCCTCTTTATTTTCTGCTGTCACTAACCTTTTACAGAGTATAAGGATGTGTTTCCGACCGAGATACCCCCAGGGCTGCCATCTTTGAGAGGAATAGAGCACCAAATTGATTTGATCCCGAAAGCGACTTTGCCAAACCGTGTAGCATATAGGACCAATCCGGAGGAGACTAAGGAAATTCAGCGGCAAGTTCAAGACATTTTGGACCGTGGGTATGTACGAGAAAGTCTTAGTCCTTGTGTTGTTCCTGTTCTTTTTGTTCCTAAAAAAGACGGTAGTTGGCGCATGTGTGTTGATTGTAGAGCCATTAATAACATTATCATAAGATATCGTCATCCTATCCCTAGGCTAGATGACATACTTGATGAGTTAAGTGGTTCTATTGTGTTCACAAAGATTGACTTGCGTAGTGGTTACCACCAAATAAGAATGAAATTGGGAGATGAATGGAAAATTGATTTTAAAACAAAGTTTGGTTTATATGAGTGGTTAGTGATGCCTTTTGGTTTAACTAATGCACTTAGCACGTTTATAAGATTGATGAATGAGGTTCTACGTGATTTCATTGGTAAATTTGTGGTGGTTTATTTTGATGACATCTTGATTTATAGCAAGTCACATACACAACATATTGATCATCTACGTGCTGTTTTTTATGCTTTGCGAGAGATATGTTTGTTTGCTAATCTTGAGAAGTGCACCTTTTGTACCGATCTAGTTGGTTTTTTTGGCTATGTTGTTACTCCAAAGGGAATTGAAGTGGATGAATCAAAAATTGAAGCCATCAAGAGATGGCTGACCCCGGAGACTATTACATAGGTGAGAAGTTTTCATGGTCTTGTAGGATTTTATTGGTGTTTTGTGAGAGATTTCAGCATCATTGCTGCACCCCTTAATGAGTTGACAAAAAAGTGTGTTCCATTCCATTGGGGTCCAGCACAAGAAGAAGTTTTTAACACGCTGAAAAAGAAGCTTACACATGCACCTCTACTCCAACTTCCGGACTTTGGTAAGACTTTTG
Source organism: Phragmites australis (assembly GCF_958298935.1). NCBI lineage: Eukaryota > Viridiplantae > Streptophyta > Magnoliopsida > Poales > Poaceae > Phragmites > Phragmites australis. The sequence continues at coordinate 13,349,377 of NC_084941.1, read as the reverse complement.
AGTTAGAGCGTGATGCTAGCAGAATTGGAATTGGAGGAGTGTTACTTCAAGAAGGTAGACCCGTTGCTTACTTTAGTGAGAAATTAAATGGGCCATCTATGAATTATTCGACTTATGATAAGGAGTTATATGTTTTAGTTCGAGTTTTAGAAACATGGCAACACTATCTTTGGCCTAAGGAGTTTATTATTCATTCTGACCATGAATCTTTGAAGCACATTAGAAGTCAAGCTAAACTGAATAAATGACATGCTAATTGGGTTGAGTTCATAGAAGCTTTTCCATACATAATTAAACACAAGAAAGGTAAAGACAATGTCATTGCGGATGCATTATCTAGACGTTACACCATGTTGTCCCAACTAGATCACAAAATCTTTGGTTTAGAAACAATAAAAGGGTTATATGCAACTGATTCGGACTTTAAAGATGCTTTTCAAAATTGTAAAGAAGGGAGAACTTGGAATAAGTATGTGCTGAATGATGGACTTCTTTATCGCGCTAATAAGCTATGCGTTCCAGCTAGCTCCGTTCATCTTTTATTTTTACAGAAGGCGCATGGAGGAGGTTTGATGGGACATTTTGGAGGGAAGAAAACTGAAGATGTGCTAGCCACTTATTTCTTTTGGACAAAGATGAGACGTGATGTCGAGCGCTACGTGTCACGCTGCACTACTTGCAATAAAGCTAAGTCTCGCTTGAATCCATATGGTCTTTATATGTCTCTTTCTGTTCCTAGTGTACCTTAGGAGGATATTTCTATGGAACTTGTTTTAGGATTGCCTACGACAAAGAGGGGGAGGGATAATATATTTGTAGTGGTGGATTATTTTTCTAAAATGGCATATTTTATACCTTATCACAAGAGTGATGATGCTACACACATAGCTGATTTATTTTTCAGGGAGATTATACGCTTACATGGAGAGCCAAATACCATTGTCTCTGATCATGATGCGAAGTTTTTGTGTTATTTTTGAAGGACATTATGGAATAAATTGGAGACGAAGCTGTTGTTCTCTACTACATGTCATCCCCAAACTGATGGACAAACGGAGGTTGTTAATCGCACATTATCTACTATGTTGCGGGCTATTTTAAAGAAGAATTTGAAGATATGGGAAGAGTATTTGCCTCATATTGAGTTTGGTTACAACAGATCCGTCCATTCCACTACCAAGGTAAATCCGTTTTAGGTAGTATATGATTTCAATCCCCGTGCTCCTATTGATTTACTACCTTTACCTCCTTCTGAAACTCTGAATTTGGATGCTACACAATGTGCTGAATTTATTCTAAATATGCATGAAACAACTAAAGAAAATATTAAAAAAATGAATGAGAAATATAGAGCTTATGGTAGCCAGGGTAGAAAACATTTAACTTTTGAACCTGGTGATCTTGTTTTGTTACACTTGCGTAAAGATCGATTTCCTGAGTTGAGAGAATCTAAATTGATGCCTCGAGCTGATGGTCCTTTTAAAGTTCTTGAGAAGATATGTTGAGAGCTTGTGCCCTAACCTATGGAAAGGACTGGGAAGCAAGCCTGGCTTTGCAGAGTTCTCCTACAACAACAGCTACCAAGCCAGTTTGAAAATGTCCCCTTTTGAGGCCCTTTATGGCAGAAAATGTAGAACCCCCTTTAATGTGGTCAGAAGTCGGAGAACAGACATTGCTTGGACCAGCCCTCATCAAAGAAGCAGAAGACCGTGTAGCAGAAATCAGAGAAAAGTTAAAGACAGCTCAGTCCTGTCAGAAAAGCTATTCAAATAAAAGAAGAAGAGATCTGGACTTCCAAGTTGGAAAGTATGTATACCTTAAAGTCTCACCAATACGAGGGACTCGTAGGTTTCGAGTCCGTGGAAAGTTGGCTCCCCGGTATATTGGACCATATGAAGTTCTAAGAAAAGTTGGAGCAGTAGCCTACAAGATACAATTACCACCAAAGCTAGTAGATGCTCATGATGTCTTCCATGTCTCCCAACTAAAGAAATGTTTGAGAATGCCAGAAGAGCATGTCCCAGTAGAAACCCTAGACCTACAGGATGACCTGAGATACCAAGAAGTCCCAGTAAGGATCTTGGATGTCATTTCTCGTCAGACCAGAGGATCCACAGTTCGGCTATGCCGAGTACAGTGGAGCAGGCATACCGAAGCAGAAGTTACGTGGGAGCGAGAAGACATCTTGCGGAAGGAGTTTCCGTTCTTATTCGAAGAAGCTCCCGAATCTCGAGGTCGAGATTCTCTCTAAGTGGGGTAGATTTGTAACATCCCAATTTTGGCCAAATCAGTTTCAAAATTTGATTCAAACAAATCCTTTCAAATCAATTCAAAACCATTTCAAGTCCTTCCAAAATTTTAAAAACCTTTTTTATCTCTCTTGGGCTCAATCCCTCTTCCAATCCATTAGCCGGCCCATTCCTTTTCTTTTCTTTCTTCCCCGGCCCGGCCGTCTTCCCCTCTGGGCCGTGCCATTTTGTCTCCCTCTCCAGCCCATCTTCCCCCCGCGCAGCTCTGGCCCAACCCACTCGCACGCCTCCTCTCTTCTTCTTCCTCACGGCGACCGCGCTCACACAGTACGCACACGTGCAAAGAGGTCGCACGGCAGCGTACGCGCAGGACCCCCTCTGCTTGCCGATACATGCATCAGACTGCCGTGCCGTCCCTCTCCTCCTTCCCTGCTCTAACCCGTCACATCCCGTTGTACCGGCATCGACCACGAGAGAGGAACCCGGCCGCCGGACACCATCGTGTCGTCTGCTCGCCCCGGCCTGTCCTCCCTCCGCGCCAACACCTCCGCGCACGTGTGTACTGGGTAGCCAAAGCCGAGCCGCTCGGCTACGGTAGCATTTACACCACCTGTACCGAACTCGGCAAGCGTGCTCCCACTGTCGTCCTTTCCCCATCGAGCACCCATTTCTCCATGCCTATATATAGCCCGCCCGAGCTCCACCTCTCTTCACCGCCACTCATTGAGCTCTTAAGTCAAGCTTTCCCTCCCTCTACCTCCCTCTACTCTCACTACCTCTGTTGCTCTCACTCTCTCTTTCTCCACCAAGTTTTCCCCATCATCGATCTCCCCCGAACGAGCCCTAATCACCGCCATTTTCGGCCACGCAGCACCACATGCCATACCGCCACTCTCCACCACCCTCACCTTCCTCTCCAGGGCCTCCATCAAGCCTACCGCCGAGCTTCCCGTGCCAAGCCGGTGGTGTCTCGCTGCCGAACCCTTTTCATGCTTCCCTCTCCCTCCTAGCGGTCTCGCCGACGAGATTGGTGGCCGGGAGCCCCGTTCCGGTGAAGCTCCGACGAGCGCGCCATCGTGGACTGCCACCACGCTAACCGACGTTGTCGCCCTCCTGTATCTCCCTTCCTCTCTATATTATTTCGACAAGTGGGTCCGACTAGCTAACACCGTCAACACTGCCGTCAGCTCCCTCGCTAGGCCGACTTGGCCCAATGGCTGGTCCGTCAAGCTGAGCCCAGAACAGAAGCAAGCCCATCGTGCACAGTAGTTTTCTTTTTTTCCAAAACATCAAAAATTCCAAAGAATATTCCAGGAATATTCTATCCTTTTTCTTTTTCTGATTTATTCCACCGATTAACTTCGGAAGCCCATAAATCCTCTGTTTCAATTCCGATTTTGATGATTCTTCCACCAATATTCTTCTAAATTCAAGCTCTACCTTTTCATACTATTTTCATAATTATTCCAAATTTAATTATATTTTATTTGTTTGCTTGTTTGTTTGTCACGTTTAGAAGCCAGAGAGCTCGTTGAGGAGGAGGAGCAGGTGCCAGGAACCCAGGAATTCGAACAGGACCCCCTCGAGGACTTCAACGAAGACAAGTCTCAATCTGTTTCCCTTTGACCATATTGAACCCGGTTTTATCAACACCACCCGTAGCAGCCGTTTTACTTTGATATAATGTATGCAGTATTGCTAGTTGGCATATTTTAAACTGTTGATCTAGCTATAACCTAATGTAGCTTAGCCAGCCGTTCGTGTTTATCCTGCGTGCTTAATATTGGTAAACCTAGGATCTCGACATGGCTACTTTACTTATGCCTACGCGGTCACCTTGTACTAGTATGCTTAGGAACGATAACCTTTACCATTATTTCATGCTTAATCACATCTAGCTTTTCAAAGGTGTAAAACTTGGTGTTGTGTTGTATGGATTATGGATGGGTAGAGCCTTGTTGGATGATAATAATAAATACCTGAGTTGGGGTTAGAATCGTGGCAAATCAGGGTTCCTTCGGGAATACCTAGGGAGCCGGAGTGCTGTCAGTATGACAGGCTTTGGGAGGAGTGTTGTCCGTGTGGCAGACTCTATGTGGAGGTGTTTGCCTTGGTTCGTTTAAGGACCGAATTGATGTGATGTCCTACATAGTCTATACAATACAACTACTCGACCCTGTATGGGCAGGGCTTAGTCTAAGTCCCCCAGCTAGTCTACTATCGTCTGGAGGCAGTCGTGCAGCGGGAAACCATGGAGCAGGTGCAGGCTTGCGACCCGGTTGGAGGCCTAGCTAAAGGTCATGAACTCCTGGTTAGCTCCCGTAGGCGGTTAGTGAGATAATGCTGTTGTGGGTAATGGCTTCGTTGAGTCGCGCTTCCACGGCAGTGGATTGTTGTCGAGCTCAGCTTATAGGTAAAGTGTACAACTCTGCAGAGGTAAAACTATTCGAATAGCTGTATCCACGGTCATGAACGAACTATGGTTCAGTCGCAGCAACTAGCATGGGTTGCGTGTGTTCTCCTTGTGAGTGAGTGGGCTAGGTATGCCCTGTTTTGGAATATAGGTCCGGCCGTGTGCCGTTGGTTGCCGAGGACGTGTTGTCCAGCAACAATAAAATTTGGACAACCATATTTATTACCGATATCGTTTACATAAACTGCTTTACATAAATTGAACCATGCATGTGTACAACGTAGCTTTCTGCAAAATTTAACCTTACAACTTATCCTTGTCATCCTCTTATATATGTATTCGTACCTCTGCCATAGGGTAAGGGTTGAGACTTGTTGAGTACTCTTGTACTCACCCTTGTTTGTGCTTTCAGAGGGCGACCCGGACTTCACCGAGGCAGACGGTGAGGCTAACGAGTAGGCCTTGTCGCGTCCACACCCGAGTTGCTTGTGGAGTGGTGTGTTCGTTATGCTGCCTCTGCTGTGTACTCTGTTGTCGTGAATCCTTTTTATAATCCACTTAGGCTTAGTGTTGTATGTGTTATTAGGATGGTGGATTATGCTCACCGTCCCTCGTCTTGTATGACATTGATAATACTTGTTGTAAGACTCTTATTTACCAGCGACTGATCCAAGGATTGATATAATAATGGTTTTAAGCATCGAGGATAACCCGAGGCGCTTCATTGGGGCGTGGTCACTGATGCTTTTTTTTTTTCATTCTACACACAGACTCTTATTTACCATACCCGTATGTGAATATGTAATATATCATGGATAGCATATTGTTCATTTTGAGCAACTGTCTGTCATATTTTATCGTAGATGGATTTTGCTGTCTATAGAGACGTGGATGTCTGTTATCATATATGGTTTCTTTAGAGGACCTCCCTATGATATATATTATGCTAGATGGTTCAATAACCATCTATGATTAGAGGGATCATCACAGATACTTCACAGCAAATAGAAAGGAAACCGTCTAGGACCTGACTTAAAAACCGTCTGCCAAGAGTCATTCTGCAGTAGTTAGATCAGAGTGCATACCTTGGGAGCAATTCCTCCCTTGAGCCATTACGAACCCTTGAGTTCTTGATGAACATTTTTCTGTTTAGCCCACACTTGAAGGTAGTTCTTGATGGAATAGTCACCTTTTGACTCTTTTGTTTTATTGAGTTTATCCACAAAATTTTTAGTTAGCCTGTTCATGAAATCCATGTAGGCTGGGAAATTTTCAACCGACAAGGTATTATTGCCACGGTACTTGATGGAAGAGGGAAGTCGGCAGGCGTCAAGAAGACTCGGACGGCTTCAGCGGATGATGGACTTGGGCCAGGGATGCTGCGGCGCGGGGAAGGGGAGGCAACGAGAAACAAACGCAACTCCTGCTTCTACCTCCCTCTGTATTCTTTCTTCCTCCCCAATCCAAGTTAATCCTCCGCCGGACTTCTTCGCCGGTCGGACTGTGACAGGTACATATCCAAACGGCCACATGGGTTAGGTTGGTGGAGCAAACCCACCAAGGGACGGGCAAGAATCCCGGCGGGTTAGGGTATCCAAACGAGCCCTTATGGTTCCCTTCGCCGTCCATGTCCAATAGAATTTAGAAGAAAGCTCCAACTGGCCGGGGACCTAATATCACACTCCTACCAGCAACACGTACGCACACACATGTCAACGTCCAACTATGGACTCGTGTAGCTACATCTCTCGCCTGCCGAAAGTCTCCCGGGTGTGGCGCCTTCTTCCAACGCCCTGCGAGCGTGAAAGACTCAGTCCATTGACATACTGCCATGCGGCAGCACGTATCCCGTCACCAACCCCCACCCGGATTCGATTGGAACATTTCGTCGCGCAAACCAAGTCACATCGACACCGCCCATGCCCTTTTTTCTTATCCAAAAGAGGATACGTGACCGAGAACTATGAATAGAAATTAACCTTTTGTGCCCTGCGAATGAATTTCCTTCAAAGCAAAAATCAAATAATACAAGTTCAGTTTCGCTTTGCGGCTCAATACCCCAATCGCTTTTCCTCAAAATTTCTTCATTGAAAGCTCGTGATCATGAAGTAACATGACAAGCGTTGGTTAATATCGCATTTACAATTACAGACAAATAGTATACATATTTACTCATGTTTGGATGAGGAGGTTTACTTCAGGAACTTTTGGTACTTAGCTCTAGTGAGATTTAATTTAAACTATTTTTTTTGGATTTGCAATGTAGGCTCTGTTTGGGGAGCTTCTGGCAGCTTCTGCTTCTCAGAAAAGCTGAGAAGCTGAGAAGCTCCCCCAAACAAGCTGAATGCTGAGGAGCTTTTCTGAGAAGCAAAAGCTGGTTTTCTGGTGAAATGAACTAAAAGCTGAAAAGCTGGCTGAGGGTGGTTTTTCTGAAAAGCTGGTATGCTGAGAAGCTAAAAATTAAACCCATAAGCCAAACCGCTTATCTCAGAAGCCATAAATAGCTTTTCAGAAAAGCAGCTTTTCAGAAAAAATCCATAAGCTCCAGCTCCCCTAAACAGGACTGTAATCTACCAAAAGTTGCAAACCGGACTTTAGTTGTATTGAAGACACGCGTCTGTATATATCATCAGTAAATAGTACTAAATGTATGCAGGCTATTCTTGGCTCTCCATGATCTGATATAATGCAGTACTTTCTCCATCTATCAATTTTACAGAAATATAAAAGCAAATCATAAGAAATATATACCAAGCATACTACAAGAGAAATCCAATAAAATTATTTTCATTTGGTCATGTTGTACTCTTATATATATTAGAGGTCAAATTTTTAAAAGTCTGACAGCCACACATATCACATGACAAACATTTAGTAACTTTGTAGAATAGCAATATGTATATGATAAAATGTACATATTCCAATCGCGTACGGCGCGCGACATCCGTTGATTCGTAGAATAATCCATGCAGTATTGCTAACATTGTTGTTGATAAAAATACAGCATACATACAATACACATCACATACGTACAGTTGTACGTACATATATACTTAGGCGTGATCGATCAGTCCATGTTGTAGCAGATCTGCTTGAAGGCCTCGACGTGCTCATCGTCGAGCGCCATGAAAAGGTCGACGCCGCCCTTGGCGGAGCACGACGGCACGAAGATCATGATCCCTTCTATGGGCAGGTCCGGTGGCAGGAACGCGCACGGCGGCCCGCCGCCGAAGTCGAGGTCGTGAAACCTGAACCCCAGCCAGCTGTCCACCTCCAGGTCCGGGCAGAATGCCGTGCCCGGCGTCGCCGCCGTTGACTCCAGCTCCTCTCCGGCGCGTTCCGCCAGCTCCCCTAAGTCGATGAATGACTGAATGTAATCGGCGTCGATGCGCGCCACGGCGTCACGGATGGCGCCGACCACCGCGGCGTAGCTCGATGACAGCAGGTCCCGGGCGCGCATCCGCGGGAACGCCCACAGCACCATGTTGCCAAAGAACTCCAAGGGCACTGGAGGGTTGGCCCGGCTCCTGCAGTTCACGGCGACTCTGACATGCGTCAGCTCCTCCGGCGCCAGGTCCCGCGCTGCCGTGATCTTCTTCCACGCGTGCGCGAGGAGGCACTGAAACGTACTGCACCTCCCGCCGACGCGGGCCTTGAGGTCGGTGATGAACTCCTCCGGGTAGTGCACCGCAAAATTCTTGATCCTGTCCATCGGGAGCACAGCATAGGAGCGGCTTGGGCTGTGCTCTCCATTGAACTCGATGTTCCGGTGATCGAACTTCAGCACTGGTGGGCTGCGGGGGACGGCGATGGCCGCACGGTCGGTGACAGGCGAAGGGAGGGTCGCTGAGCTGGTGCGCACGGCGGTGGCCCATGCGGTGTAGAAGAAGCTCATGGACTGCCCGTCGGCGACCAGGTGCTGGCACACGGTGCCGATCACCAGCCCGCCGCACCGGTACCGCGTGAGCTGCACCTGGAGGAGCGGCTCGTCGGCACGTTCCTACACCACGGCAAGTGCATGCAAGTCAAATTCATGTGCCTTAGAAATCGAAAAAACATCCCGAAACATTAATGCAATTAACACTAGCAGACACGTTATGCTTCGAGAGATGCTACGCATGTACGGGTGCACCAAACCTTTGTATTAGTCGCCAGTGCCAACAAGTTTCGTGAAACTAAACTTTTTTCTACGTGTAGACATGTTGCTTATAACATGGACGTGTAACAGAACAGAACCAATCCTCGAACTGTATAGATATATTTACCTTGTCAGCCTTGGGGTACAGATCGTTGGTGTGCGCGGCCACGTCGGGCGCCAGCGCTTCGGCGAGGTCCGCGTCGGCTTCGGCCTCGACAACGAGCACCCCGGCGTCGTTGAGGAGGAAGCACTTCCTGCCACGGTCGTCGACGCCCATCAGCCCCGTGAGGTGCGGGTACCTCGCGACGGCGGCGAGGAGGCCGTCCACGATCGCGCCGTTATCCGGCGCCGGCGCGTTCCAGGCGAAGACGACCGGGATGTAGCCGTCCGTGGAGGCGCGGTCGAAGGTGGTGAGCGGGGACGTCCTCCCGCCGCCGCGGGTGGACGCTGGCGGGGCCCTCAACACCGCCCGGCGCCTCATCTGCACAGGGACCCCCATCGTCGCAGGCACAGCTATGGCTTGTTAGCTTGGTTTGCTAGCAACTGATGATGAGGATGAGGGTGAAGTGAGTTGTGTCACTGATTAGCTTCCTGATCGATTATCGTGTCTGTATGCTTATGCTTAGCATGCGTGCGTGTGCGCTTATATAGAGGTTCCGTGCTGGTCTAATGAAGGCGGGGCGGTAGAATCGGTGCTGGCGGGAAAAGGACCCGCGTGCACCTACCCCGCACGAGACGCGCGGTCAAAACTGCAGATGCTAACGTTGCACCGTGCACGTACAAGTTAGTAACTTTGTGCCCGTTGCACAGAAGTTCTAGCACTACCACAAATATGGTCATTATTCTTGATTCATAACCAGCATCACTCCTAGTTTTAAATCAGCAATAGGCAATTGGCAATCTGGGGCACATTAATATATAAGCATATATAATTTATTGACCACATCTCATTTACATATATATATACCACAGTTCATTCAAATTTTATTCACGCATACTTAGATACACTTTATTATTTACATATATTATTGGAATAAGGATCTACTTAGACTGTAAAATAGTTCAAGTTTTATATATATTAATACTTACTAAAAGGTAGCCAACTAACTAATTAAGTCCAAGTAGACAAGAAGAAGTCGTTCGGCGGTTATGGTTGTTTGGGTCATAAAGACCCTCTTCAGCATTGGCCAGAAAAAAAATTAAGTGTCAACTTGTTGTGTAATCATCGAGAGCTAAGTTCACAGTTTTCTCTATATTTGCATGCGGGGGCGATTGATCCAATCCAACTTAATCAAGTTGTTTAGATGCCTGAAAGAGGGATCCATTCAAACCTTATCACTGTACTATTCAAACCATTAATTGCTTTCAATTGACCAATTAAGCCTGTATGCATATATATGTGTCTTTCTCTACACACTACTGCAAAAAGGGTCCTTCATGTTGGCTCATCAGTGCCGATTAGAACAAACCGACATTGATAGTGTACCAGTACCGGTTTACAACACAATCAGATAAAAACTCATCCATTCGGGTAAAAATCAGTACCGATAAGTATTATTAGTGTTGGCTTATATAAAAAAAAACCGAGACTAATAATATCAGTGCCGAGCTTTTATTCGGAACCGGTATTGAAGGGGGACCGAACCAAAATTTTTACTAGATCTGTTTAGGCTTGCATCTGGCTCGCATCCAACTCTATCTCATCCCCTCTCTCTCACATGCTTCTGGCTCTCTCTCTCAAACCCACTTATCTCTCCACCTCTCTCTCACCACGCATCCCCTTGACCTCGTCAGCCTCACTTCAGGTTTGAGAGAACCTAAACAAATCATTCGAGGTGGCGTGTGTGGTGTTCAATTGCATGCATAATTGCATGTGTATATACAGTAGTAGGCATAGGACTGTCACCTCAAATTAACTCGCCCCCTCGAATGATTTGTTTAGGTTCATTTGACCCCAGCGTAGTACGTACTCCCTCTGATTGCGTAGTACGTACTCCCTCTGATTGTAAATGTAGGTCGTTTTAGCCTCCTCAACTATTCTCTAAATATAAGTCATTCTCAAACTTCTATGCATTTTTTTCTCTTTTGTTTCCTTCTTGCTCTTATTTAATAAATACTATCACTCTCACAAATGAATGAGTTATCTTTTCCAATGCAGAATAAGTAAGGGATAATAAGGTCATTCAATCTACTTTCTTGATCCTTGTGTATAAATCTAAAACGACCTACATTTACAATCGAAGGGAGTACATACTAACTGGCAGGTCAACTGCTCTGCGTGGAACCAACCATACTACTACAAAAACTATTTTTCGAGACACTTAGGGTAATTTTGTATAGGTGATTTATTTGAAAAACCGTCTAAACAATAGGCGAGGGCCTCCTACGGTTACGGACCGCCTGTGGAAATATATTTTCACAGGTAGTTCCTTATGTGAACCGCCTATGATAATAGATAATAGATTATTATCACAGGTGGTTCATATAAGGAACCGCCTGTAAAAATGGTCATTTCCACAGACGGTTCCTTATGTGAACCGTCTCTGTAAATGACCATCTATTAACAAATTCATAACATTTGTATATGAAGTCCGATGAGGAAAAAATCTATATGAAAATTGTAGCTCTCGATGAGATCTACAACTTTGTAGTTGATATTTTTTTTATTTGAAGTCATTTAGATATCCAAATAATCATTTGACGTTTCAAATAATTATTTAGGCATCTAAATGACTTCAAATGAAAAACGTTTCAACTACAAAGTTGTAGATCTCGTCGAGAGCAACAATTTTCGTATAAATTTTATTCTCATCCGACTTAGTATGAAAAAATTATAAATTTTTAAAATAACTTGTTATCTATTTTCATAAGCGGTTCCTTACGTGAACCGTCTGTAGAAATGACCACATTATCGCAGTCGATCCGTTTAAGGAACCGCCTGTAGAAATAGATGACAACTTATCTTTAAAAATTTATAATTTTTTTATACGAAGTCAGATGAGGATAAAGTTTATATGAAAATTGTAGCTCTCGACGAGATCTACAACTTTGTAGTTGAAACGTTTTTCATTTAAAGCCATTTATATGCCCAAATAATCATTTAAAGTTTTGGATTGTAGATATCAAAAGAATTACATATGCTCATATGTTCAGTAGTTGTTCTCTGGTGTGATGGTGGGGAGGGTTCGCACGACCCGATAGCTTTCGAGTTCGAATGCCAAAAACCACGTAGCGCGCGTATTTCGCACGAAAAAATGTGTGGGGTTCCTGGTCAGTCCATTTTTTTTTTGCTTTTTTTGGTTAAAAAAATATCGATTGAGGAACTGACTATCGCAGACGGTCTACTTAAGGAACCGTATGTGAAAATCAATTTTCACAGACGGTCCGTTTAAGGAACCATATGTGGAAACCTATTTTCACAGGCAGTTCCTTAAGTGAACCACCTGTGATAATAAATTTTCACAGACGGTCATTTTTGCGCCTGTGAAAATCATTCATTTCTACAGACCTTCGATCGTAGACGGGTGCACTAAACACCTGTAAAAACGAGTTACCACCCGCCTCTATAAATAATTTTTTATATACCAGGGACATGCTCTGAACTAATGGGCACTGTATGTATCATTAATGGGCACCGTACGCTCTGAATTGATGGACATGCTCTGAATTAATGGGCACTGTATGTACATATGCAATTATGCATGCAATTGAACCCCACACAAGCCACCTGAATGATTTGGTTCATGACACCAGAACCGACACCGACATGCTCTGAATTAATGGGCACTGTGCGTATCATTTCAGCATTCTTGCCTATCTTACGCCGGTGCCTTATAAGCAGCGTGGGGTTCAATTGCATGTATAATTACATATGTATATACAGTAGGCATATTACTGTTGTCTCATCCCCTCGGCCCCTCCTCTCACCATTCTCTTTGCCCTTCTCATCGGCCTCCTGGTATGGGGACAGTAGGATTCAACAAACTCCCTCCCTCCATGCCCTCCTCGTCGCCTCCTCGCGTGGTGGCGGCAAGATCCGACTGGATTTGATGACCTCCCGCCCTCCTTGCCCTCCTCGTTGGCCTCCTCGTGTGGGGGTGACGGGATCTGACACGGGGTCAGTGGGTTTCGGTACGGGGGAGGATTCGACAACCTCCCGCTCTCCTTGCCCTCTTCGCATGGGGGCGGCGGGATCTAGCGCATGGGCGACATGTGAAGCACGCGTCAAGGCTGTCGAGGCCACGCGGCGGGAGCTCCTCGGTAAGTTCCTCAGCTTCTAGGTCTTCTCCTTCCTCCTGGTAGTGACAGTGTTGACGGACTCTCCGACAAAGGCGCCAGGGCGCGATGGCGGTGACAGCGTCGACGAGGTGGCATGCTGTGATGTGGGGTCTGTGGTGGGCTACGATGTGAGGTTGGCAGCGGGCTCCAGCTCAATGGATTGAGCCAGCTCGTTTGCTAGTATTTTTTGTTTTCTAGAAAGACTAGCAATGCCAGTTTAACAACCAGCACTGATAATTGGTGACTATGAGTGCCCCTTCTGGAGTGCTAGTTCCAAAATCGGCACTGATGAGGTTTTGGAACTGACACTGTTGACCTGTTGTTAGTATGATGATAGTAACATGGAATTGAAATATCATTGTCGGGTGTACTGTTGTGTAATTTTAGCCGCTTAGGTTTTGGCCCTATGTTTGGAAGAAAACTAGCTCGATCTAATATGTAGATTTGGTTGTCCCAAATTAGAGAATCCAGGCTGCAACACTTTATACATGCTCGATCTAATGCTAATATGTAGATCTGGTTGTCCCAAATTAGAGATATATGATGCATGTTAAGATGAAACATGGATTAGCAATATTGTAAGGCAAGAATCGGTTAGAACTAGTGATGCTTCCCACTGTTGTTTAGAACTCCAGCCTTCGCCTAAATGTTTGACCGGCCAAGACAAGCTCGTCTACGAGTTTTCTCGGAGTTTGGTGTGACTAACACCCAGATTTGTCCATCTTCTCTAAATCAGACCATCATCGTTGCTCTTTATCATTTTTTCACTTGAGTGAGCTTTGTTACAATTTTTTGCACCGGGAGCATCTCTAGCTCCTCCCAATGCTACGCTGGATGAGCCAAGTCACGCTTCAAGGCCACACTACAGCCACGTTGGTCGGTCAATGGATACATGAGGGAATTTGAAAACATATAAAATTTGCAGGTGTTACACCATAAGGAATTGAGATGTATGTGGTTATTTGAAAACTCTCTGACTTGCAAGTGTTTTTTTTTACAATTTCCCTTTTTTCATACACTTCAATTCAATTTGTTATTTTTCAAGTGCATGAAACCAATTTAATTTTCAATGACCATTGTAGGCCTTTGGATCAAAATCCAATTACTTATGGACCTAGTTTGGTGATTGAATATTAATAAGATGATTTGAAGCACTTGAAAAATAGTTACATTCTTGTTTTTTCATGAGTGGTCAGCCTTCCCTGTTTTTGTTTTCATTGTTGTTTGTTTCCTTTTCTCAACTTTTTTCTAATAAGTTTTTTTTTTGTTTAGGTATGCAACATGATATATATTAAGGGCCAGCCTAAACCCGGTCCAATCCAATCCACATGGATTAGGCCCGGACTGGGTGGATCCAACCAAGGCCTAAATGTGATCTTCTCATTAGGTTTTGTTCCTTTTGCAGTTCAGTGGCAAAATAGTTGGCATTATAGGGCTGGGGCGGATAGGGCTTTGCTGTAGCCAAGCGAGTGGAAGCTTTCGATTGCCCGGTCAGCTACTACAGTGAACTGGCAGGAAACAGCGTCGTGCTCCTGGTGGCCTGCTTGCCGAACGAGCAGAGCCGCGGCATCGTCAACCGCGTGGTGACTGAGGCGCTTGGACACGGGCATGCTTGTAAACATCGGCTGCGGCGAGCACGTCGACGTCCCTGACGCTATCACAGAAACCGTAAAAGCAGATAAAGAATTACAGATGATTTATTAGAACCTATCAGTAATAAAATAGACATAGATAATTGTTAAAATAGATGAGTCTGTAACATTTCTATTGTCAGGTTGCACCAATATTCAGATAATTTCTTATAAAACTTGTTTGTGTCTTAGTAGTACTCACATACCGTTGAAAATAACAAACCGTCTGAACTTAATAACCGTCTTCACAATGGTGAACATATAGACAGTTCGGTAATAACCATCTATGTCTCTAAATTATTGGGCTTAACCCCTTGATATTCAGACAGAGGCGCGCGTGAGTCTTCAGACAGCGTGCGGAGCTTCCCTCGTGGGGCAGCATGCGAGCTTTCTCTGTTAGAATAACTAGAGGTTAGCATTTAAATTTTTTAACTCCAAATTAGTAGCTAGATTCATAGAACCATTGCATCCAAATATTTGAGCTACTATTCAATCCTACGGGGTGATTTGTTTGAAGCTTCTTCTGTTAGAATTCGTAGAGGTTAGAATTTACTTTCTTTAACTCCGAATTGGTAGGTTGATAGAATAATACCTTAAAAATATTTGAGCTTGTGTTTAAGCTTATGTTCAAAATACATTTGTTTTCTTTTTTTAGTCCAGGACCATTATATTACCTCTAAAATTTACACTTAAAATAATTCTTTACGTTAAAAATTCAATAACTGTTAACTTTTAAAAATTGCAGATAACTGGTCGAAGTTGGATGTTCCTAGAGAAATCATATTTGTGACGAGTTCCTTAATGGCATATATAGGTTCATACGTGTTGCCGAGACAGATATGTTGAACAAGAATGAGAAATTTATGCCTTGTCCTTACATTGGTTGCATAAATAAGCAAAAGTTTCTAAAGACACATAATATGCATGCGCATTTGATTATGTGTTAATTCACAATAAACTATACATGTTGGATCAAGAATGGAGAAGAATATGTAAATGAATGACTCTAATGACGATATGTATGAAGCAGGTGAGCCTGAGTGTGATGTGTATGAAGTTATTCCAGGTAAAGATGTCGAAGAGATTATTGATGACTTCATATTTGGAGACACATATTTTTTCTACAATACCCGTGTGAAACCAACTCATAGATATAGACAGTTATGCAAAAAAACTTGTACATGATAGTATATACACACAGCTGGTTACTACAGTAAATCCATATGTGATACTTAGGAAACTCATAGTTTTGCAATTATATTACAGACGTAGTTGTTAGTCAGACTCGATTGTGTATACCTATATTACATACGAAGTGATACTCATCTGTAACAAGCGTGAAAACACAGATACTTTTGCACAAATAAAAATGAAATCCATATATAATAAGATTTAACAACCGTCTGTGATAACTCATTATGAGATAGTGTGAGCTCGTCAAGCGCTGCCTCAGTGGCATAGGGCTGGATATGTTCGAGGACGAGCCCAAGGTACCTGAGGCGCTGTTGGTGTTTGATAAGACCATCTCCAACGATATTCCTTTCATTTCGTCCCTTCCCGATTCTGCTCCCCGTTCCTATTTGAAAGTGCATCTAGCCCCTATGTGTGGTTTTGGTAATTAATGACAATACATATGGACTAACAATGTTGTTGAGATTGTTAGTAGGTTGTTCAATAGGTGATGCATGAAGAAGAGACATGCATGAACTCTAGGTGAATAGGAAGATTGAAAGTACATCAAGATGAATGAGCTCTAGGTGATGCTCGGATGTGATGCATAGAGGAGAAATATGCATCTATATAAATGAGCTCTTGGTGATGCTCATAAAAAGAAGAAGAAGCTTGAGTGATGACAATGCCTATGGACTAACAATCATATTGAGAATTGCTATTAGGTTATTCCATAGGAGATGTATAAATGATGAAGCATGGATTCTTTGAGAAATGCCATGAGTTCAAAGAATTGCATCAAAAGTAAATGAGCTTTTAGTGATGCTCATGAGAAGAAGAATAAGCTCAATAAGATTAGCAATAAGCTTGAAGGCTAAGTTACTTGTGGAGATCAAGTAACTAAAGGTATGACTTGTCAATAGAGTTTTATGGACTAACCCGTGTGCTATGTGTTTAAGAATGAGTGGGGTTAGGTTCTATATGAAGATTGACAATATGCATGAAGGCTAATAAGTTACTTATGGAGATCAAGTAACTTAAGGTATAAAAGTTTCATTTAGATTTTATGGACTAACCCATGTGCTTTGTGCTTAAGAGTGAGTTGGGCTTAGGATCCATAAGAAGGCATAAGTTGAATTGAAATCATATATGCCAAGAGTGAAGAACAAGAGTGGACTCCATATATGAAAAAGTGAATTCATTGAAGATGTCGAATACAAAGTGGTTTTCTATGGCAAGACGGTGAAGGGCAAGCAAGACTCGGCTGCGATGGACCATCCGTAGTGAAGGGCAAGCAAATGGCTTGGCGCCGAAGGACCAAGGCGGTGGTGAAGAGCGAGTGAAGGCTTTGCGCCGATGGACCGTGCGAGGCTATGGAAAGCTATGGATGATTCACATCAATCATATGAAGAATCAAGAAGAGATGGAGTGAAGAATATATGGAAGTTGGTAACCCTTAAGGTTTGAAAGAAAAAGAAGCGGTACTTGAAAGTTTTCAAATGCTCAAAGTGGTTCAAACGAGTTTTATCTTTGAATTTGAGTATAGGTATGCCGCACTATTAAGAGGGATGCAACGTGAGCTAATTGTCGCGTCTCAGTGCTCAAGAGTTCCCAACCAAACCCAAAGTGAGAGTTTGTTGTTAAGAGTCCGGAGCGGAAAGTGCGGAAGTGTCCAAAATGGGTTTTGGAGTGTTCCTAATTTGATCCTATGTGTTTTAGGTCATGAATTCAGTTGGGATGTGTAGCCCTCTGAATAAGCTTTCCATAGAGTCCAAAATCGTCGAAATCGGACTCCGGGATCAAAAGTTATCGCCGTTTTTCGGAGGTCAGCTGTGCTGTACTCGGAGACTCCGGTGAAGACCGGATTCTCCGGTACCTGGAGTGGCCGGAGACTCCGGTGTACGCCGGATATTCCGGTAAGTTCCAGAAAAGAGCCCAACGGCTAGTTTTTTGAAGTGGGCTATTTATACCCCACTCACCCCATCCTTTGGGGCTGCTGCAAGGGCACGAAAGAAACACTTTTTAGAGCCAAAAGAACTCCATCCCACTCCATTCTAGTGTGTGATTTGAGAAGAAAAGTGAGTTGGGTTGAGAGATTGGAAGATTGAGTGCAAGTGAGCTAAAATCCAATCTTGAGCACTTGAGTTCTTGACAAGAAGTTCTCGAAGCGTTTGTTACTCTTGGAGGTGAAGCCTCCTAGCCGGCTAGGTGTCGCCGGTGAGCTCCCGTGCTTGTGGTGAGCCGCGGAAAGTTTGTGAAGGTCGATCTCGCCTCCGGAAGGAAAGAGATCAAGTTAGTGGAAACCGAGCTCAAGTGTGACCGAGCTTGGAGAGGAAAGCGGTTGAAAGAGACCCGGCTCGTTGGAGCTTCCTCAACGGAGACGTAGGATTCACGGTGGTGAATCCGAACTTCGGGAAACAATTCTTTGCGTCTCCTCTCTTGTTTCCTTACTTTTATGTTCTTACTCAAATCTTTGTGCATATTGCTCGATCTACTTGTTTGTGTGTATTTGAGTGTAGGTTCTTCGTGAATCTACTTGGAATCATCTCCGGGAACACACGACATCACTTGGTTTGAGCTAGAACTCTCTACTCATTTATTTCATTCAGTTTCGGGCTCAGTTCTGTACAGAAACCGGAGAATCCGGACTTTACCGGAGTTTCCGGACCTGTACACACCGGAGTATCCGGACTACACCGGAGACTCCGGGGTGAACAGTAATTCCAGGCATATGAACAGTATTTTCAGCCTTTTTCAATTTATGTTTTATTGCATATCTCTTGCTAGAATTGAGTAATTTTTGTCACCTTAGGATTGTAATTTCCACACTTCTTTAGGGTGATTGTGCACTAGTTGAGCCTAGCATATTTAGGTTTTTCTCTTGTGAAAAACTCGTTAGTTTATATTCCGCTGCAAATTTAGGCCAACGGTAGAAAGGGTTGAATTTTTGTAAAAACGCCTATTCACCCCCCCTCTAGGCGACATCATTGTCCTTTCACTATTCTCTTTATTTTCTTTCATCTCTAACAGCTTCTCTTTGAAAGGATTTGTGAAGAGAAAAGAGAGATAATCCCGTCCTGAAGGGAACGACCTTGGGAATCTCGTGAAGAGAAACTGTTGAAGCGCTAAAGAGAAAAAAATCCCTTCGTAAAGAGAATTTGATCCCTGATGGGAATCCCTTAGAGATGACCTAACATCATCCTGGTGCCGCATGTGGGGGGAGTGGGCAGTATTAAAGCTAGGATTTTTACGTTAGTAGACACTCCTAATCGCGAAATCAACAAATATATTAAAAATATATCATAATATTGTAAATTCAACAAATAAATTTAAATTTAACAAAATTACATACTATAAATACTACTCTAGATTCTTCACTTTGCGTTTTCTCATTGCAATGACTCAATAATGTTATTATCACTTACTTTGGAGAGAATATCTCACTCAATAAATATGATTAAATCAAATAATGATTCAAAGTTGAACAGGAGTTACCCAATCTAATTTCTAAAATTATACTAATTAAGTATCATATGATTAATCTAAATAATAAAGAAAAACTATAACATGGATATCTGTCAACAATCAACTGACATTGGTTGGTTCTTGATGGCTTAGACGGGGGCTACTGGTTAAGTTGCCATCTGCCATCGCTACTGCGATTGCACCCGGGATCCCTAGGGTAGGTGTCATTCATAAATCCCAGTTATTTTGCTCTTGAATATTTGCGTTTTCCCCTTTCCCCATCATCAAAACTCAAAACACCGACAACTATCTTGTGCATGGATGCCAGGGCTTCCATAAGTGTTTCGTTAATTTTTTTCCTAGCCTATAGTTCCATTTCTCATTATCGCTCGTTTGCATGTCAAATATATTCCCGTTCCTAAATATATAGCATTTCACAATGCTTTTTTAACTAACAATAATTTAAAGAAAATGATTGTATAGTTTGATATAACTCAGCTTCTAAATAAACTGTGATAACTTTTTTATTAAATTGTTTTGGGAGACTATTCCAACGTTAAAATGTCACTTTTTCATTGGCGGGGTAGTAGATCTGTACGTAAATGTCAAGTTTTGTTTCTCTACTTTTTTTTCTCGAACACTTCCCTAATTTGGTTTTTAGTAGTAGAGTTAGACCCACATGATTTGGTTTGGTAAAAAATCATGTACGTTGGGGTTTCAGAGACTTCATTATGCAACAGATGTATTCATGTTCTCGACTAAATATGACCAGTCTGGTCAAGAGCCTGCTAACTAAGGTAGAACCATACCAAACATGGGCTAGGCTGGGTAACTAGGTTTTGCATGCTGTTTATATATGATCGAGTCAGAAAGAAAACTCGAATGAGAAGGAGTTTTAATTGCATATACACCCTGACTTAAGCAGACTATAAAGATTTCTGCCCTATTACGGCGTTGACCTTCATCAAGAACTTCCTCCGCAGAGGCTGCTCATGAGCAGCAAACGGCGTCCAAAGTTGCGGTGCCAAAGGGAGTCAAGGAGAAAGGAGAGGGATCAGGTACTTCGGATATGACCACGGGCAAAGATGCAGTGGCTGCAGGTAACGCCGGAGGCCCAATATCTAAGGGGAAAAAGAAGACGATGATCTCGTGTAGCGAGATTTGCGGAGATCACCTCACCCCTCGGTGCCAGCTATTGCGGGAGCCAAAGCCATCTGCAATGTTATGTGGTTTTGCTGGTGATGCCTTGGGTTTTTTTAAATTTAAGGTGTAATTGAATTGGATATAGATAGATATAGCTTATCTTATATCCTATTTTATATATTTTTTAAAGTTAAAAGTCGGATACGGATAATATCGGATAATTATTTTTTTATTCTAAATTCTATCATATAATTTTTTTCAGTGTCAAAGTCGGAGTGGATCTGTATCTATATGACAATTTTTTTGAGCTTCGGAGTCGAAATAGATAGTGTCATAAGTTTTTAGTTAGTCGGATAGATGAAGTTTTTTCACTTTATTTGTATTCTCACACAACAGATTAAACAATATAAGGCTACAATCAAAATAAGCATAGTGAGAGTGATCATTGAGATATAAAAACGAGAGTATTCAGTATTATTTGTCTATAAATATGTAACAATCTACTTATATATATTATTATATTTTAAGTAAAATTTCAATAAATTTTTTTTAACACCTAACATTCCTAAACTTCGGAGGAATACGAGTCATCCTATATCTTATCTTATTTTTTTTCTCAAATTCAAAATCGGACATAGGTAATATCAGATAGCTATTATTATATCACATATTTACTTTAGAAGACTTCAAACGAGCGGGCGGACGGAAAATTCCTGTCCCTTTTTCACCCTACTCAAATCAGGTACACTAGCGCTGCCAAACCTCCGATGAGGGAGAATGTGACAGCACTGATTCGCATCAAACAGGGTCAGGTGTCCACTGATATGGTGAAATCGGAGTTAAGAGTGCCTAATTCATGTCAAATGGCACTGGTCAATGCAAGCGCGTGGTACTTATAAGTTTGTGGTTCCATTCCCATGAAAGTGGAGCTCGAGCGCATGATAGCGATTAAACATATTACGACATATGATGAGGAAGGCGTTATGGTTTTTGGGGAATGGGATTCTAAGATAGAGTCTAAGGGTCTGTTTGTTTCAGCTAGAGATTCTGTAAAGCAGTTTATAAAAGCTGGATTGTGAAAAGCTTTTAGACTGTAGATTAAAAAAATTTAATGAACAGTTTAATAAAATGGACTTTCACAATCTATCAAAAACTGAGAAAAACCAGCTTCTCAGATTCTCACAATCCAACCAGCAAATTTTAAAAAACTATAACAAAAAACTGCCTGTTTGTTTCAGCTTCGGATTATAAAAGCTGAAAGCCAGAATCCGAAACTGAAACAAACAGGGCCTAAGCAGATGCTCCAGAAGCTGTGGTTTATTGTCTATGGCGTGTCGTTTGAAATCAGGTCATTCTTACCGCTTTGCGCAGTGGGCACAATCTTGGGGCTACCCAAAATATGGACATGGTATATACCAGGAGCGCAGGGGTTGTTAGAATCATGATGATTGTGATGGACGGAAAGCAAATTCCCGATGCTACATATATCATAGGTGATGATAGTATCTAAGATATCTTTTTCAAAGTGGAGAATATTCTGCAGGATGGACCGGGTAAGCATAATTCAAATGATGGGAACGGCCAGGACACTGACAAACCACAAGAGAAGGATGATGCAGAGATGGAGGATAGAGAAAGCAAGCGACCTAAGAGTAAAAAATGCAGGGGCAGACCAAAACAAATCCTCTTCGTTTGACAATGCACAGAATGAATATGCAATGCAACAGGAACAGTAAAAGATCAGCATCAGTGGAGAGCCGGAGGTTGAAATCCCTTTGGATTTGGTAAAACATGTCGACAATCTTGAGGAAAAAAGCGTACTTGTTATTTTACACAATGACGTGGTCTTCAAAATACAGATTTGGGTCATAATTCTTATTGCAATAAAATTATAATAACTCTTTTGTGTCAAAATCTGCACAATGATTTTTTATGTTTTCATTCTAAAATATTTAAAACATACTAATAGTGAAAATTTCAAAACTTTGATGACATGTGCTGTGATCCGAAGAACTAGCATTTTTCTGGAAAGATTAGTAAGTAGTTGGCAAAACGCGTACATGCAATTTTTTGAAACGCAAAAGCTAATCCATCAAAGCTAACA
Organism: Phragmites australis; assembly: GCF_958298935.1. Taxonomy (NCBI): domain Eukaryota; kingdom Viridiplantae; phylum Streptophyta; class Magnoliopsida; order Poales; family Poaceae; genus Phragmites; species Phragmites australis. The sequence continues at coordinate 13,326,786 of NC_084941.1, read as the reverse complement.
ATAGAACTCAGATATTGCAGCCGCTTTGGACGATAACGAGATTTGCACTTATCGCATTGTGACAACTCCACATGACCACTTCCAAATTCACCAAAGTCATACTTCGGTAAGCAGAACTTATCAAAGTATTGACACATCCATGTCGTATAGTAGAAAAAAATATAGTAGATCGGTACACAATAAAACATGAGTAAGGTGACTCGACAAGCTAGGATTAAGTCACTATTACAGAATATGCTATGTTGTCGGTTCAAAACCGATATTACTATCAGTTTTCAAACCAGCAGTGAATTAGCGGTATTGATAATACGTAGATTATTACTGTCGGTTCAAAATTGGAACCGATAGTGCTAGTTTCTACCTTTAACCGGTCGTGATACTTTCTATCACTACCGGTTCGTAACTAGAATTGACAGGAATAATTTATCCATATGTTCAAAAATACCCTACCACGAACTCGTTGGTATAGTGATCTATCTTAAGTATAATCTCAAACTTGAGACAAAGATCCATACCGAAATGATCATGCACTACTACAAAAACTATTTTTTGAGACACTTAGGGTAACTTTTTACAGGCGGTTTTTCAAATAAACCGCCTGAACAATTGGCGAGAGCCTCCTGCGGTTACGGGCCGTCTGTGAAAATATTTTCACAGGCGATTCACATAAGGAACCGCCTGTGATAATAGATTATTATCACAATGGTCATTTCCACAGACGGTTTCTTATGTGAACCGCCTCTGAAAATGACCATCTATTAAAAAATTCATAACATTTGTATATAAAGTCGGATGAGGAAAAAATTTATATAAAAATTGTAGCTCTCGATGAGATCTACAACTTTGTAGTTGACATTGTTTTTATTTGAAGTCATTTAGATGCCCAAATAATCATTTGAAATTTCAAACGATTATTTGGGTATCTAAATGACTTCAAATAAAAAACTTTTCACCTACAAAGTTGTAGATCTCGTCGAGGGCTACAATTTTCATATAAACTTTATCCTCATCCAACTTCATATGAAAAAATTATGAATTTTTGAAAATAAACTGTGACTCATTTCCACATGCAGTTCTTTACGTGTACCGCCTGTAGAAATGACCATATTATCGCAGGCAGTCTGTTTAAGGAACCTCCTGTAGAAATGGGTGATAGATTATCTTTACAAATTTATAACTTTTTCATACAAAATTGGATGAGGATAAAGTTTATATGAAAATTGTAGCCCTCGACGAGATCTACAACTTTGTAGTTGAAAAGTTTTTCATTTGAAGTCATTTAGATATCCAAATAATCATTTGAAGTTTCGGATTGCAGATATCAAAAGAATTACGTATGCTCATATGTTCAGTAGTCATTCTCTAGTGTGATGGTGGGGAGGGTTCGCGCGACTCGACAGGTTTCGAGTTCGAGTGCCAAAAACCGCGTAGCACGCGTATTTCGTGCGAAAAAACTTGTGACTTGTGACTTGCGACCGCGTGGGGTTCCTGGTCGGTCAAATTTTTTTTTTTGCTTTTTTCGGTTCAAAAAATATCGATTGAGACACCGATTATCGTAGGCGGTCCGCTTAAGGAACCACCTGTGGAAACCTATTTTCACAGACGGTTCCTTAAGTGAACCGCCTGTGGTGATAGATTTCCACAGGAGGTCACTTTTGCGCCTGTGGAAATCATTTATTTCTATAGGCCTTCGATCGCAGGCGGGTGCACTAAACGCCTGTGAAAACGAGTTACCACCCACCTCTAAAAATAATTTTTGTAGTAGTGATGGTAGAGTACTTTATATCTATATCAGCATAATGTCAGTCAACATTAAGATCAATGTGGCCTATGGTGCAAAATTGCTTAGAGCTCCTAGCTCCTAGTAGAGTTATTTTAAACCACAAGGCACACTGATCGCCATACTTAAACTTGATCCTAATTTGAAACTACAATATTCTTGAAACCATAATAACAAATAAGAACGGATGTTGCAAAACTGTTCTAGCAGGAGCTCTTCGGTTTGGGATCTAGTATTGTAGTATTGCACCATACGTCGAAGAGCTCCTGGTAGAACAGTATTGCACCACCTGTTGTACATCTTACACTATCCGTGTAAATATTAAATCTAAACGAATAACGAAAACACAATTATCTTGAAGCGAATGTGTTTTTTGCCACTGTTTTAGATATATCTATTACCATAATTTTCAACACTCCACTTACCATTTGTTTAGTTGGGGAAATGGAGAAGGAGAGATAGGGAGATGGGCTCAAGTGAAGGGGAGATGGCCCAGGCTTGGTGAGATAACTCGGGAGGCGGCATGGTGCGACTAGACCGAGTGCGGCCACGAGGTCAGCGATGGGCTCGGGAGATGGGGAAGACAGGTCAGGCTCGGGTGATGGGGACACGGCTCGGTCTCGGGGAGACGGTCGGGAGGTGGGTGGCACGGCTGCATCGACCACGGCCACCAGGCTGACGACTGGCTAGGGAAATGGGGAAGACGAGTCAGGCTCGGGCGACGTGGACACGAGGTCAACGATGGGCTCTGGAGATAGGAAAGACGACTTAGGCTTGGGGAAATAGGGTGGCACGGCAGTGCTAAACGCAACCACGAGGTTGGCAATGGGCTTGGGAGATGGGGAAGACGAGCCCGATGGGTGGAGATGGTCGAAGTGGCAACTATTACCATTGCACCATTTTGACTGCCACTACCCCTCGAGATTGATTTCTAGAGATGAGGAGTGAAGTGAGGGAGACATGCTTGGAACTTATAGAAGTATTATCATTGCCGGTTTATATTGATAATCCTTATCACTGCTAGTTCGGAATATGAACCGGCAGTCACTACAGATTCGACATCACTGCAGATTGAAATAAGAACAGACAGTGACAAGGATTATTACTGTCGGTTAGTATTAGCTTAAATATTGCTCTGTTGGTGAGTTAATGAATCGACAGTGATAGATAATACTGCTAGTTCATATTGGCTCATCACCTACTATATATGTAGCATCGGGAATTTACTTTGCGTCCATCATGATTCTAACAACCACTGCACTCCTAGTATATACCATGTCCATATTTTGGGTAGCCCCAAAATTGTGCCCACTACCCAAACAGCACCCACAGCTTCTGGAGCATGTGCTTAGGCTCTATCTTAGAATCCCATTCCTCAAAAACCATAACTCCATCATTGTACGTTGTAATATGTTTAATCACTATCATGCGCTGGAGCTCCACTTTGCATGGGAACGGAACCACGAACTTATTTGATATGAATTAGGCACTCTAGCTCCGATTTTCACCAGATCAATGGACACCTAACCCTGTTTGCTGTGAATCAGTGCTGCACTACTATAGAACCTGCCATAGGTAGTGGCTCATCACTGCTGGTTGTGTTAGAACTAACAGGGAAAATGTACCACTATCAGTTCTTAACCTCCCGCGCCTGAGCGATGATAGTGTAGCTAAGAACTGACACTGATACCGACTTATCAGTGCCAGTTTGTAACACGAACCGGTACTAATAAGCCAGTATCAGTGCCGGTTCTATTCATGAACCGGCATTGATGATCGGACCCGAAAATTCAGTTTAATTCACTTTTGACTCTCGTTTGGCTCGTCGACTGATATTTCCTATCCACTCATCCTTCTGCTCTTCTCCGCTCAACTCTTGTGTCGAGGGTAAATCCCTAACAGTGATTCCGGGATATGATGAATAGTGGGTGTGTGAACAGTGTTTTAAGGACTGGGTGTGTGTAGATGGCGAATTCGAGGACACCAGGGGTTATACAGGTTCGGGTCTCCCGGAGGATAACAATTCTACATCCTGTGTTTGTGTTATCATAGATCTCACTTGGTTGCAAACGGTGTTCTAGCAGTTTGCCAGAATAGATTTTTCTACTTTACAAATGGTGTCCTCATCCCTTTATATAGTAGGGAGGGGGAGAACTTACATGTGGGCCTTACACAGATGGCCTCTGCTCCTTCTAATATCTAACTCAAATCATCATTACTGAGGACCAAGTATGCCAACTTGCTCTGACAGCATTGTATGTCGTGCTGCCATGCGCCGTCGTGTTTAGCCCGTAGAGCCCTACCTCACCGCATTTAATGCGAGAGGATGGAATGGTGCCCTTCTACACCGTCCCCGTCTACTGGTCTCTCCACGCCGTCCCCGTCAACTTGCCTTTTTGTGTCGTTCCCGTCCACTTGCCTCTCTGTGCCATTTCTGTCCACTTGCCCTGTCGGGTGGCTGACAACATCCCATCTGTCGTGTGGCGCTGCGCTGGTCTGTAAAGTCTCACTCCATAGCCTTTAATTCTACGGGATGGGACAATGCCCCTGCACCGCCCACGACTTTATCCGCCGGAGCTGGTGCCTGGTGAAGAGAAGCGTTCAAGCGAGTGCCAAATAAAGGCACTTCGGATGGGTTGTGTCTAATCCGGTCCCACAACCAGTGGGGATGGCCACGGGTTTATGTGTAGACGTAGCAAGATTGGTCACTGGAGGCCTTACACTGGTCGTGGTAACCCTTCCCTGGCCGCATGATCGATCAGCTTTTTAGGAGGCATGTTCCCTTGGCTATTTACACCCTTCGTGGGGCCTGTTAGCCAGGGTACCCCTTTACTTAATACACCGACAGTAGCCCCCAAGATCCCTCGTGATCGCGGTTCGACCTGATCCTACCACTTGGGCCCCAGGCCAAACGTAGTTCGCCCAGGAGTGGTCATTGACGCTGTTCGTCCTCAAAGTTTAACTTTTGAGTTCCGCATCACGAGGGGACGTTTAAGTGTCCTGGGAGAGAGGAAAAAGGGGAGGCACACTGCTGTTGGACCTGAAGGACTCTTGATTCTTTCTGTGTGCCCCCTCGGGTTTTGAGCGGTTTGAATGCTGTGTTGGTTGGGACGTTGTTGTAGTCTTTTTAAAGGATGGGTGTTTGAGGATCCTTCGAGTCTTCCTCTTGCATTCCTTCTTTCCTTCAAGCCTTTTGCGCCTAGAGTCTAGTTCTTTATCCCGTCTCGCGCTCGGTTCCGTAGTGTAGGCAGACCCTGAGGCCATGGCGTGCTCCCTTCCTTTCTCACCGAAGAGTTTGACGATTTTGAACCGACGGAGGGGGATTTACCCCCCACCCAGGATCCGCTGGCCGTGGTGCTTCCGGACGAGGCTTTTGTTGCAATTGCGATCATGAGATCAAAGTTGATACTTGCCCGAATGGCGCCCACGACCATCAAGCTTACACCGTTCTACAGATAGCCGTCCTCTGCAGGGCCACCCCGCTCTCCTGCCAGGGTGGATCCCCTGACTGATGTCATCGATATTTCTGATGACGATTAGGGGATCGATTGGGGACTTCTGGAGAAGGAGATCGATGAAGAGAAAGAGTTGGAGAAGCGGATGGGAGGTCTTCAGGGCGCGCTGGGGCCGGTCATCAGCCCCAGCAGGGCCTTTGCGTCGGCCGCACACCCTGGCCCTTACGCTGGTCGCCGTCTGATCCCCGGAGTGGTGAGTTGCCGTCCCAGGGAGGAGTAAAAGAGGTTCCTTGACTCATTCAGGGGCAGATAGAGGTGAGAGTCCAGCGGGCTTTATATGCCAACTTCGCGCTAGTTACTAGAGTTAGGGAGGATAGGGCAAGTAAGTATTGGGATAGTTAGCCTGATCAAGTGCAACTAGTCGGCTTCTAACCTATCCTCCTCATGAATGGAAATTGCTAGGGTCATACAGTGTCTGTCTTTGTTCCACCCCCCTCCCAGGCCTTTGCCGATGGTCAGAGGACAAAAACGGAGTCCCGCAGTTTTTTGGATGGATTGGCTTGTACCACTGCTTGGAGTTTTTCGGGAAAAACTTTTCCAGTGTTGATGCAAAGAATTGGCTCTGCTTATCCCATCCTGCTCGCTAATGAGGTTCTTGGCGTGCAGAGCAGCCATAGCTTGACAAGTCCGTCGGTGGTGACCAGCGCTCGGCTCGAGTGAGGACTTGTGGCCTTGTCATCATATTTCCGGCGGCTCAGGCCCCTGTTATCGTTTGAGCATACGGGATGGGGCTTCGCACTATTCTAGGGTCTCCAGCCGCCTTGTTGTTTGGCACCCTGGTCACCAGGTTTGGTAGTGGTCATCAAGCGTGGTCACGCGTTGTGGTTAGAGGACTAATTTGCGGGGAGTCCGTTGTTGGTCGGGAGGTCTTGCAAAATAGGGAGTCTAGTTTTTTTTAATTTGAGAACTTATAGGTCGTATTCCATGCTCGTCCGGAAGGTCCTACAAAATAGAGAAAATAGTCCTGTTTTCGAGTGGCCCTACACATAGAACTTGCACAATAGGGCGATGTTCCAGGAATTGTGTAATTCATGCCCGGCCTCCATAGCTAACTTGACCGCACCAGGTCGGGTGACATCGACCACTTTGTAAGGTCCCTCCTATTTAGGGGAGAGTTTATTCCGACCAGCCTTATTCTGAATTTGCCTAAGGACGAGGTTGCCTACGACTAGTGTTCATTATCGTACCCTTCGGTCGTGGTAGTGCCTGAGGCTCTGTTAATACTGGGCGGCTCGAACCAGAGCACGATCGCGGAACTCTTCAATCAGGTTTATGTCGTCCTCTCCTCGCGCCACTTGGTCATCGTCCGAGTAGTTGTTGACTCGGGGTGACTGGAGGGCGATTTCAGAGGGGAGCATAGCTTCCACGCCAAAGACCAAGAAGAAAGGGGTTTCGACCGTGGCCCGGCTGGGGGTTGTCCGTAGCGACCAGAGTACTGTAGGGAGTTCGTCCACCCAATGTCTTGAATAGTTTTTAAGTCGATCAAAGACCCGGGTTTTGATCCCTTGCAGTATCATTCCATTTGCCCTCTCAACTTGTCCGTTGCTTTGGGGGTGAGCCACAGACGCATAGCAAACCTTGGTCCTGATTTTCTCGCAGTAGTCTTGGAAAGCACTACTGGCAAATTGAGTTCTGTTGTCTGTGATTATGCAGTTTGGATTGCCAAACCACACTACCAGCCCTCGTATGAACTTAATCGCTGCTGCGGCGGTGATTTTCCTAATGGGTTTGGCCTCGATCCACTTAGTAAAATTGTCGATTGCCACAAACAGGAATTCAAAACCGCCTAGGGCTTTAGGGAACGGTCCCGTGATATCGAGCCCCCATACAGCAAAAGGCCAAGAGAGTGGTATGGTTTACAGTTCCTGGGCTGGTAGGTTGGTATTTCAGCTATGGTACTGACACGACTCGCACCGTTTCACCAGCTCACGGGCATCCTGGAGGGCAATGGACCGATAGAATCCTTGCTGGAATGCTTTTCTGACCAGGGTGCGGTATGAAGCATGGCTACCACATATGCCTCTGTGGATATCAAAGAGCACTATGCTCCCCTCTTCCAGAGTAATGCATTTCAGTAAGAGGTCGTTGCTCCCTCGGTGGTAGAGGTGTCCCTCTACCAGGGAGTATCTGCGTGATTGCCGCAAGACCTTTTCTGCTGATGCATCATTAGGGACTGCTCGGTTCTAAAGGTAGTCCAAAATCTGATCCATCCAGGTCATACTCGAACCGAGCAGGGAGACTACTTGATGGTCTCCCGAGGTTGATGGCACCGAAGGAGGCGTTGCCTCTAGAAGTGTTGCCTTGGGTGCTCTGTTTTCGAGTGGAGCATCCCCTTCACCTTGGCCCGAGACCGCAGTGGATGGCCGTGAGAGTCTTTCTTCAAAGACTCTGACCAGGACAGATTCTCGAGAAGAAGTTAGACGGGCCAGCTCATCGGCTAGGAAGTTGTCCTTGTGAGGGACATGCTTGACCTCAAAGCCGATGAAGCGTCACTCTAGTTTTCTCACTTCAGCGAGGTATGCCACCATTGTCGGGTCAGAGCACTGAAACTCCTTTTGCACCTGGTTTACGACTAGTAGCTAGTCCCCTATTGCTAACATCGTTTAATCCCAGGTGTGGAGGCTGCTCGCATTCCGGACAAGAGGCCCTCATATTCAGCAGTTTTATTAGTGGCTGGAAAATACAATTGAACGATGTACCTGAGGATGTCACTAGTGGGTGAGGTTAGAACCACCCCAGCTCTGGCTTCCTTTAGCGTGAATGACCCTTCGTAATGCATGGTCTAGTGCTCATCCGCCTCTGGTCGCTACGCCTGCTCGTGCTCGAAGGACGATCATTCGGCTACAAAATCGACCAGCGTCTAGGACTTGATAGAAATTCGGAGGATGAATTGGAGGTTGAATCCCCCAAGCTCTACTACCCACTTTGCTATTCTCCCTGTTGCATCTCTATAATGGAGAATTTCCCTAATTAGGAATGAGGAAATCATCTTAATTTTGTGAGCCTAAAAGTAGTGTTTGAGCTTGCGAGAGGCTATCATGATGGCGTACAACAGTTTCTGAGCCTGTGGGTACCGAACCTTGGTGTCGTGTAAGACCTCACTGATGTAGTACACTGGTCGCTGGAGGCCCTCTTGCTCAGTGATCAGAACCGCGCTTGCGACCTATGGTGTCGCAGTAACATAGAGCAAGAGTTCCTCATTGGGCCGAGGTGCGGTTAGTATGGGAGGGGTGGAGAGGTACCTTTTGAGTTATTAGAATGTTGTTTCCGCCTCGGATGTCCACAGGAAGCGGTCATTTTTCTTCAAGAGTTTGAAGAGTGGCAGTCCCTTTTCCCCCAGCCTTGGGATGAACCTGCTCAGAGCAGCAATGCATCCCGTTAGTTTCTGAACTTCCTTTAACTTGTTCGGCAGTCGCATCTGGTCGATGGCTCTATTTTTTCGGGGTTCGCCTCAATCCCCCGATGAGATATGAGGAATCCCAGCAGCTTTCCTGACGGAATCCCGAACGTACACTTCTCTGGGTTCAGCTTCATGTGGTACTTCTAGAGGTTATCAAATGTTTCTTGGAGATCGGCGACCAGGTCTGTCTTGATCTAACTTTTGATGACCACATCATCCATGTATGTCTCGATGTTTCTCTCGAGCTGTGGTCAGAGAATGAGTTGAATGCACCGTTGGTACCGGCGCTTTTCAGGCTAAAAGGCATTTTTACATAACAAAAGACCCCAAAGGGTGTAACAAAAGCCGTTTTTTCTTCATCTCCCCTACACATGCTAATTTGATGGTACCCTGACCGGGCATCTAAGAACCATAATAGGTCGTTGCCGGCAGTTGAGTTAACTGGTCGATTCGGGAAAGGGTAAAAAGATCTTTTGGGCATGCCTTGTTCAGGTCGGTGAAGTCGACACACATCCTCCACTTACCATTATGCTTTCAGACCATAACTGGGTTAGCCAGCCACCTCCCAGATGAAGCCTGCCTCTAAGAGCTTATCGATCTCCTGTCGAAGTGCTTCCTTCCAGTCGACCCATGAACTGACACGCCTTCTACCTGACGTGTCGTGCATCCGACCGTATAGACAGCTTGTGCTCGATCACATTCCTGGGGACTCCAGGCATATCAGATGGACCCCATGAAAAGATATCCACGTTCGCCCAGAGGAAGGTGATGAGCGTGAGTTCCTATTCGAGGTCCAGTGAGGCCCCAATCTAGACTGTCTTAGTCGGGTTGGTGTCGTCTAGGCTTACTGCTTTGAGTCGATCGTCTGGGCTGGCGACAACCTGGACTTTTACTGGCTGTCCCCTGGGTTCAGCAGTCTCAGGCTGCGACCTGGGAGTTAGCTCGACCATATCGAGGCTCCTCTTGTCGTAGTGCAGGGCCGTCTTGGTGTTGCCAGCAACGGTGATGGCCCTTGTTGGCCCAGGGATCTTGATTGCCTGGTACGCGTAGTGAGCAACGGCCATGAACTTGTCCATTGTCGGTCGCCCGAGGATCGCGTTATATGCAGTCCCGAAGTTGGCCGCATCGAAGAGGACCCTTTCGGCCCTGAAGTTGTCTGGCGAGCCGAAGGTGACCGGTAGCTCAATTCGTCCTAGTGGCTTGGCCGAGGAGCCCGGGGTGATCCTGAAGAAAGGTGGGGATGGTTTTAATGAGCTTCTCGGACTTTGCAGGGCATCCAGTGTATCGGTGAAGAGAAGGTTGATCAAGCTCCCACCATCGACGAGCACACGCCTAGCCGGATGTTCTGTACCGTGGGTTTGACTACGATGGGGTAGCGACCAGGGCGTCTGATGCATGCCGGATGGTCGGCTTGGCTGAAGGTGAGCGGGACTTCCGACCACTTGAGGCATGGGCTCAGGTCTAATGTGGTTGCCCACACTTTCTGCACCACCGACTTGTATTCCCTATTAGAGGAATATGTCACAGCCGCTCCGAAGATGTGATGGACCATGTGATCGGCCTGCTGGTACCCCAGTGCCGACTGGTCGGGGGCAGCCTGGTCTTCATCGTGGTCGCTGCATTTGTGCTTGCGCTCTCCGAGCTCCTGGTGGATGATGTCTCGTACGACCTTGCATTCTGTTAGATCATGGGCATCTGTACGGTGGATTGGATAGTAGCCCCGACCCTTTTTCCCATCCTTCTTTTCGAAGTGTCGGTGTGTAAGACCGGCTTGTTCGAATGCTAAGACCTCAGGAGGTCCAGCCTTCCGCTTGCTCTTCTTGTCTTTCTGGTCGGCTCCTTTGGAAGAGGCGGGTCGGTCGGACACCGGGCGTGACCTAGAGTCGATCTGCCGCTCTCGGGCCTCGGCAGCCTGTGCGCATTTGTTCACGAGCTCGGAGATCTCGGTGGTGTTTCGGATTACCCGGGTGGCCAGCAACTCGACCATTTTCTAGTCCTTGACCCCCCTCTTGAACGCTATGATCACGGATTCTCCCGTGATCCTCGGAATGGTGTTCCGGCGCTCAGTGAAGCGCCGGATGTAATCTCGTAACAACTTGTCTTGTCGCTATCGGCCCTGATATAGGTCGTCCTTGACCCCTAATCGGGCATAGGTTCCCTGGAAGTTGGCGATGAATTGGTCTCATTGGTCCTCCCAGGAGTGAACCGACTCGCGGGGGAGATTCATCAACCAAGACCAAGTGGAACTGGTCAGGGCAGTAGGGAAGTAGTTGGCCACGACCTTCCCGTGTCCTCCGGTGGCCTGCACCATGGTGGTGTAGATCTGCAGGAACTCTTCCGGGTTGATCGAGCCATCATACTTTTCGGCTAGGACCGGTCAAAATTTGTCCAGCCAGCAAGACAGGGCGTTACACCCTGTCCCGTAACGGGGCGCCGGCACGTGTCCTAGGGTAAAGACAGCGGTCTCTGGGTCCTAGCGATGGGGTGGAGCCGTCCGATGCCTCCCTGCAGGGGGAAGGCGTACGGTAGGGCTGTTTGCCCTTTTCTAGCACCCGTCGGGCCCTGTTCTCCTCCTCTCTAGTGGCCACCTGGCTTTGAATTACGCCTCGAAGGTCACGTTGGCGTAGGAGTCGCATGGTCGAAGGGTTGGCCACCCCAACTTGGTGGTGGCCCACGGGTACTCCTCGTGGTTGGGGGAGCACGTGACCTATTTTGTCGCGGGCCCACCTGTGACCCATGGTGACCGCGACCCTCACCGGACCTCGCGACAAACGCGGTGCATGCCGGCGTGGTCTGGCGATGGGTGGTCTCGACTAGGAGGGCGAGATTATGTAGCCATGGTGCCACCAACGAGCCCTCCGGTATAGGCACCGATGGGTGACTGAGGAGATCCTGTAGGGTCTGGAGGTTCTGCGCTAGCATCATGGTCTTGTAGTCGAGACGCTGGGAGTGGAGCGGCGATAGGTCGCGAGGTGGGGAGCCCCCAGTGTTGGGGCGATGTGATGGCCTAGGTAAAGACGCCACTGTAGAAAACACCCTATGCAGGGGCTCCTCGGGACGATGCTAGGAATGCTGGGGTTATCTTGGAGCACCTGCCTGTCCAGCGCCAGACTGGTTTCCCTCTGGGCGAAAAGCCAGGGGTTCGCCACAGTTGTTTGAGGTGTGGGGCCCTCCAGTGCCCCCTGCGGAATGGGCCGCCATGCAGACCTCGCATTGGGTCTTGAAGCTTTCTTATTCCGGCTCGGTGTCCCATACCTGGAGTACACCGGATTCGTCCGAATGGTACCTCATGACGAATACATCGTGAAGGCCGGGGTCCTCGGAACGGGACTCAGCGGTTGCCGTGAATTCGACCTTGGGTAGCCTGATCAGGTTTTTTCAAACTTGCTGAAACGACAAAAACGCGCCCCCTACCTGACGCGCCAAATGTCGAGGGTAAATCCCTGATAGTGATTCCGGGGTATGCTGGACAGTGGGTGTGTGAATGGTGTTTCAGGGACTGGGTGTGTGTAGATGGTGCATTCGGGGACACCAGGGATTATATAGGTTCGGGTCTCCCAGAGGATAATAACCCTACATCCTGTGTTTGTGTTATCGTAGATCTCACTTGGTTACAGATGGTGTTCTAGCAGTTTGCTAGAATTGATTTTTCTACTTTACAAATAGGGTCCTCATCCCTTTATATAATAGGGAGGGGAGAACTTACATATGGGCCTTACACAGATGGCCTCTGCTTATTCTAATATCGAACTCAAATTATCATTACGGAGGACCAGGTATGCCAACTTGCTCTGACGGCATTGTATGTCATGCTACCGTGCGTCATCATGTTTAGCCCGTAGAGCCCTACCTCGCCGCATTTAATGCGACGAGACGGAATGGTGCCCTTCTGCACCGTCCCTGTCCACTTGCCTCTCCACGCTGTCCCCGTCCACTTGCCTTTCTGCGTCGTTCCTGTCCACTTGCCCTACCGGGTGGCTGACAACGTCCCATCTGTCGTGTGGTGCTGAGCCAGCCTGTAAAATCTCACTCCTTAGCCTTTAATGCTACGGGATGGAACAACGCCCCTTGCACCGCCCACGACTTTATCCGCCGAAGCTGGTGCCTGGTGAAGAGAAGCATTCGAGCGGGTGCCAAATAAAGGCGCTTCGGATGGGTTGTGTCTAATCCGATCATGTGACCAGTGGGGCTGGCCGCGGGTTTATGTGTAGGCATAGCGAGATTGGTCGTTGGAGGCCTTGCACTGGTCGTGGTAACCCTTCCCTGGTCGCACAACCGATCAGCTTTTTAGGAGGCATGTTCCCCTGGCTGTTTGCACCCTTCGTGGGGCCTGTTAGTCGGGGTACCCCTTTACTCAATACACCGCCATCTTGTGTGCTCCACTCATCCACCTGCAGCTCTGCAGTCCGAGCAAATCCTTGGCTGCATCGATAGTGCTCTCAGCGCGTTGCGTGGCTCCACCGTTGCCACCAGCGATGACATGAAGCATAGGTCAGAGCGCAGGGGGCAAGCTAGCGATGGCGACGTCGTTCGGCCGATGGGAGAAGGACCCCTTCTTCCCCATTTCATCATTTTTTTTGTGCAGGTGGGTTCGCCTTGGTTTTTATTTGAGTCTTGTTGCATCATTACGGATCTGGTGCTGACCTTTGGTGATATTTTGTTTGTGTTCATGTAGGATGGAATCGGTGTATAGGATATGGGTACATGAGAGGAGCGGAGGCGATCCGGAGGCAGCAACTGCTGGCAAAGTGCTTGGTGATTTGGCTGCTCTTGCCATTCATTTTGCAGTTTACATTGTTCTAAGGTCCGATTGCGGTAGTTCCCTTGTTGAATTCGTGAGTGCTTGGAACGTAATAGTGTATCCTGAATAGTCATATGTGAGAGTCCTTCTAAAAAGATTCCTTGTTGTATACGTTGTTGTATTGAATTTGATCGTAAGATGTGTTATATGGATGAGATAAGTCAATTTGATTGTGAGATGTATTGAATTTGCTTAGGCTCTATCTTAGAATCCTATTCCTTCGAAACCATAACTCCTTCATTGTATGTCGTAATATGTTCCTTCTTTATTGTATGTCGTAATATGTTAAATCGCTATCATGCGCTAAGCTCCACTTTGTATGGGAATGAAACCATAAACTTATTAGTACCACGAGCTTGCATCGACCATTGTCATTTGACATGAATTAGGCACTCTAGCTCCGATTTCACCAGACCAGTGGACACCTGACCCTCTTTGATGCGAATCAGTGCTGTCACATTCTCCCTCATCGGAGGTTTGGCAGGCTCTTGACCAGACTGGTCATATTTAGTGGAGAACATGAATACATCTGTTGCATAATGAAGTCTCTCAATCCTCAACGTACATAATTTTTTGCCGAACCAAATCATGTGGGTCTAACTCTACTACTAAAAATAAAATTAGGGAAGTGTTCGAGAAAAAAATGTAGAGAAACAAAACTTGAAATCTACGTACAGATCTACTACCCTGTCAATGAAAAAGCGACATTTTAACATTGGAATAGTCTCCAAAAACAATCTAATAAAAAAATTATCACAGTTTATTTAGAAGCTAGAGTTATATCAAACTACAATCATTTTCTTTAAATTATTGTTAGTTAAAAAAGCATTCTAAAATGCTATATATTTAGGAACCGGAGTATATTTGACATGCAAACGAGCGATAATTAGAAATGGAATTATAAGCTAGCAAAAAATTTAACGAAACACTTATGGAAGCCCTGGCATCCATTGCACAAGATAACTGGGATAGTTGTCGGTGTTTTGAGTTTTGATACTGGGGAAAGGGGAAAACGCAAATATTCAAGAGCAAAATAACTGGCATTTATGGATGATACCTACCCTAGGGATCCCGATCAGGTTCAGCCGCAGTAACGATGGCCGATGGCAACTTAAGCAGTAGCCCCCTGTCTAGGCCATCCAAGAACCAACCAATGTCTACTATCTCATCGTAGCATTCCATTTCCCTTTGCTGTTATTTCCAGCAGCTCCTTGTGAAGGGTACAGAGAGCAGAGAGCAGAGAGCTGCCATTTCTTCTTGGGTGGTGAAGACTGTAACATCGATAGCTTGCTCCATCTCCGCCCAACCACTGAATCGCAAAGGCGTGCCACGAATAACAATCTGAACATGATATCATATTCTTTGAAAGCAGAGTTTAGATACTTCTAGTTGTTGGCCTCCTAGAAGGCCGGGTCAAGAGACCCTTATCTTAAAAAAAAAAAACTTCTATCCCTCCCTTGAATGGTTAGATGGTCAGTCTTGCAAAAAAAATTGATCCAAGTAGGCCCAATGGGCTGAGCTGTTAATGGATCAGGCCCGTCCACTTCTAATCATATAGTATCTATTATTTCTCAATACTATGATTTCACCCACGTCTACTGTTCGTACTGTCCGATCGCGGCTCGACGGCTTCCGAGCTGCCAACGCCGCCCTGCCTCCAGAAGCCTGGAGGCCCGGTCAGAGGCAAAAATCGTCCATCGGCTCCTCCGAACTCGCCTCCCATCGCGCCGTTGCTGCCGTCTTTCTCCCCTCTGCGCCATGGCCTTATGCTCCTGCACTGAGACTGCCTTGCCCAGGCTCTCATGCCTCACGTTTCGTAAAAATTCAAAATTAGATAATATACGTGAATGTATTTATCAAAATAAAAAATATATTATCGTATTTATAAATTTAGTATTTATATTTCACGTATTATTTATCAAAAATAGATTTTCGGTACACCGTACGTCAAAAACCTATATTCGATACACCGTATTTGGCACACGGTGTGTTGAATACGGGCTACAGTGCTGTATTCGGTACAAGATGTGCTAAATATGACCGTGTGCCGAATTATTAACCGCACGACAGGAAAGAGATCATATTTGACATACGGTGTGTTAAATATGGTTAATAGTGTGTCGAATATGAGCTACAATGTCGTATTCGGTACATGGTATATCGAATATGACTAGACTCGTGATTTTTCAGCGTACAATATACCAAAATTCTATTTCTATAAATAATATGATAAATATAAATATTAAAATTACAAATACGATAATATATTATCTATTTTAGTAAAAATACCCTCATATATATTATCGAGCTCCC
This sequence comes from Phragmites australis, assembly GCF_958298935.1. Lineage (NCBI taxonomy): Eukaryota > Viridiplantae > Streptophyta > Magnoliopsida > Poales > Poaceae > Phragmites > Phragmites australis. Next base: position 13,310,977 of record NC_084941.1, on the reverse strand, counting down.
CCTCGTCCCCACTCTAGTCGCCGACCGGATTCGCTTCCTTCACGGTGGAATCGAGCTCGGCAACCGTCTAGCCCGCCTCCGACCGCCGTCCTCCGCGCCTCATCGCCAACCCGCTGCTCGAGCCCCTCTCCATCCCCGCGCGCGTTTCCGTCTTGCTCGGGCCCGTCACCGACCCATCCTTCGCCGTGCTACCGTGCACTGCCGCTCGACGCGACCGCCGCCGGCCGTGCTCCGGTCAGGCCCGCCGATCGAGAAGCACCTAAATCAACTCCCCGAGTCGCGCTGGTGCTGTAGGACCAAGTCCCGAGCCTAGCCATCGCGAGCCTTCCACGCACAAGTTGGACGCCATCCCCATCGATGCTTACCGAGACCTCTCGCCTTCCCTCCCCCGGCCTTCCCTTTTCCCCGTGCAAGCTCCTGATCCTTGGTCCTGATCTGTGCCGTACCTGTTCCATTCAAGATAATATCGAGCTCTATTTTGTCTTTACATTTTTTTTTGTGTAGTTGATGCAAAAGTAATTTCATTTTGTTTCAGCTGGTAGCATATAGCTGATGCAAAGTAATCCTAGCCGTCGCGTGTCACCGGCCCGTGCCGCCCTCCCTCGATCCGGTCTTCTATCCTGGGCTCCATACTTACATCTCCCTGTGGTCCAAACTGATGCGTAAAATTCCACGAGGTGAGCTTCTTAAGCTGAGAGGTCAAGCTATCAAGGGCCATCGGCCGCAACAGGCGTGCCAATAAATGTTGTGAGCACTTTTATGGCTATTTTGCTTATGAATTAGCCTTCCATTTCTATTTTCTTACAATAAATGTTGCTGATTCGAGTTAGAGATATTGTGTTCACCCTTGATACTCTTATTGAAATCAGTTTCGTTCCTACTTTTAGAATCCTAGGTACGTTCAGTCTTTCTCCCAAGCATGGAAAAAAAAAACTTCGATCTCATATTTTCTTTCATGGTAACTGCTGTTTTTCTGCTTCCACGTTAACCTTCTGTCAACTGAAATTTCCATTAAAAACGCATCTACGTGCTGCTATTTAGTTCATTCTTGCTTTGTTTTGTGCTCACCTGCAGTACGCTTCAGAAATGCTGAAAAAGCTCCAACCTTAATGTTTGACAGAATGCTTTTTCCCCCTATTGTTAAGGTGACTGACGTTTTACTATTTTCGGTAGCTAATTCTTGTTCAACTAGTGTTTGTGTAGCCAGTACGGATCAAACGACCATGGGCTTACACAAGAGCTTACCTGTGTCGAGGTATCTCAGATTAACTGCAGAATTGAATGAAGTTAGGCATGAGCACATCCCATGCAGCTATTTTGTTAATATTACACATTCGTGTAGAGTTTCCATTACATGATGCCCCTTCTATGCCGTCATTTTGGATGCTGTGAACTTATAGCTCTATTGCCTGCTCTCTTTCTTCTACATACGATTCCCGACCCTGAAATACTTTGGGGAATCCAATTTGCAGGTGACCAATGAGGTTACTCCAGGCTCCAGCACAACCAATTTCAAGGCTTTGCCACTGTGTTAGGAATAATTGTTTTCTTTATAGCATTCCAAGATAATGTACTTTGGGCATTGTGGGAGCCAGTAATTATTGAAACAAGCAATACTCATTGCTGCATCAATCGACAAGGTTCTATTTTTTTTATGCAAGCACCAACATCAGACAATGCACATGAGTTCTTTAAACCCCTGAATAGTATTGATGCAAAAGCATTTGTGATGACAGGAGGAGGAGACCTGACTATTTCAATCATATGAAGTTGCTGCCATGCTTTCTTACATGCGGACTCTCTGCCAAGTGCTCAAGAGAATGCCTTAATGCAAGGTAAATATTTTGAGTCTTGACATTTTCATAATTACAACACACTATTGTTTATAATCTACAAATGTTTGTGCATGAATTTTCGGTCCTGATTGCACTTATTATTGTACCACCTTCTGCTATGATCATAACTGATTCCTCATTTCATAGATTATACATCCTTTTCCAGTAGACGCAAGCATGACTTCTTTGGCCCACTATTTCCAACTGTGCCAAATTTTTTTAGGGAATAGGCATGAGTATGTGCCACTGCATTCGAGTAGGCATGGTTCAAGTTACAGGTCTAAGCCGTTGTAGTCACATCGAAATAATTTTACTTATCTATGGTCAAATATATATCCAAGTTAACTGCAAACAAAATGAAAAGATTTTGTGCTGTTAGGATCACCAGATCATTTTTATGGAAACTAAACTATAGAAATCTGCCGAGAATTGAATTGATGTGTTGATTACATTCTATTTGTATGGATTAGAGTTGCTTTGCTTCTCTAATAGTTTTTATGCGTCTGTCCTTGCAGGATTGCATGGATCGAAACACTAAGATAATGTGTGGATAACTACCCAATGGTAATGAATTAATTTTATATACGTACTAATTATAATTGTACATGCTTCTTCTTTTCTGGAGTAACAATGTTACATTCTACTAGGCATATACTATGGCAATTTGAAATTCGTTTAAGACTTGCAATTCAAAGCTGTGCAGTTTCTATAAGTATATATTTGAACATCAACTGTTCATATTGTGTATCCTTCTCTTTTTCTTATTATGCAGCTATGTGTACATAGCATCCGAGCAAAAGCGCGGGGCACCAGCTAGTTTTAGTAAAATTTCTCGCCATCAGATCCACACCAAGATGGATGCCTACCAGCATGTGGGCTGCTTTCTCTTCCACTGCATCATATTATTTTCATTCGTGCGCTTCAATTTTGCTTTTCAGCACAGTTCATGTTGTTGTTTTCATTTTCCTTTTTTTGGCTGCTTCCTCCTCGCGAGTTTTTTTTAATTTTTATATTTTTTATTAAAAATTTAAATAAATAGATTTCTCGTAGGAAAAATTCCAAAACTAGGTGCCTATAGCCCCCTGCAGCCCTCTGAGAGGTCCGGAGGTCTAACCGCCCCCCTTAGAGGGCGGCTAGGGCCTGCCTGCTCGTGACCGGCGCCTTACCGCCCCCTGAGGGGGTGGGTAGGGGTCCCTACCCCCCTTTCAGCCTCTTCTATAAAATGGGCTAAAATTAGCCTAAAATTCCATTTTATTCAGAAAAAAGAAAAAAGTTGTGAAGAGGGAGGAGAGGAGGGGAGAGGAGAGGAGAGGAAGAGAGCTCGGTGAAGACCTGCTGCATTTGAGCCGCGGATTTGAAGATTATTTTCGGGTAAGTCCTTTGAAGCAACTTGAAGCAAAGCACAAGTAGATTTTAGAATGTCACTAAACTAGTGCTATATAACAATAAAGTGTACAGCCAAAATGGCATCCACAGGTACAATTCTCAGAAAGGTACAATACTTGGAACTCCATTGAGCATCTCATACATGATCAAACATACAGATGATTCCACATTATGACATTTCCACCAGCCAGCTTTGAACACTTGGACAGAATAGGCAGGCCAGTTGAAACTTGAAAGCCCAGGATGGCAGGAGGTCGTGGGAAATGAAAACAGTGGGCAATATGCCTAGGATGGCAGCAGAGTAACAGGTATGGCAGCAGAGTGAACAGTGGTGTAACAGGTTTCCTTTTCTATATTTTCCATGGACATGAGGTAAGGAGGTGGAGATGGGAACACGACAAGGGCAACCATTGTTTAGCCTCTGCCATCAAATTCCGTAAGGCATTCACCCATTTAGGGAAAGAAGGACCCCACCTCATCTCTTCTTTCTCAGGCAAAGAGCACCAAACTGAGCCTAGCTACAAACCCACCCACCCCAAAACAGGAAAAAACCCACCAAGGTCAGGTTCTCAGGGATGCCTGTAGATGAGATACTCATTTCATGTAGCTGTGATGGTTGTTTGTGTGTTTGAAAGGATCTAGTCTTGTTGACTACAGAACAAAGGTCAGAGATTTGGCCTTTAACACTAATTCTTTTGCTTATAGATGGATCGATTTTGTGCAGGTTTCGGAACAAAAGGACTAGCTATATGGATCTGCTGTTCTCAAACACCAGGTACACAAGTGCACAAATAGTGACGTCGCCCGCACTGCCAACTCCCTCTGTTAAGTCTCTCGACTACACTTCTGCATTTCCATTGTCGCTGCCTCTCTGCCCTCTTGAAACTGTCATTGCTGGGTCAGACACTGCAGTTGCTGCTGAGACATTGGCTGGTGAAGAGGTGGAAGGCGGCAGAGCAGAGAAAGACGGTGAGGGAGGGGAAGATGGTACTAGGCGCTGGTGAAAGCAATGAGCGCGGTTTGGGCTTTCTACTGAGAGTTTGGTGATGACTCAGATGAAACCATAATAACCTGACCAAAGGGAACCAAAATGGCAAATACGAACATGGCACTACTGACCAGTGGCAAAAATGGGAGCATGTAAAATTTAGTAGCAAAGTTTAGAATAGGACTTGCCTTAGTGGCCAAAAACAAAGTAATGCCTTTTACGAATATGTTGAGTCTGCAGTTGGCATTTTTTGTTTGCAAATGGCCACTTTGGAGTGGTGCATTCCAAATTTCCTCTTTTTTTAAGTTTCAGGCATCTAGTTATCGGTTAGTGTCATAGTGTGTGTCAGCAGCTTCACACTTGACTCCTGTGGCATTGATGACAAGTTCAGCACCAAAACTTTAATTCTGGAAGGGTCCAGAGAAATAGAGATTCACGATGTACGAAGGGAAACGTCTGTTGGCAAAATTTTGTAGGTTGACTAAATAAATATGAACATCCTAGCATTAATAACAGTGCTTAAAAAGTAACAACCCATTAAGAAGATCAAGAATATTGCTTAGGTTACCTGAAAACTAAATGTGTTGCTTAGATTACATGAAAACTAAATGTTGCAAGTTTTACTGTAACTATTAAAAACAAAATTTTCCCTTCAGCCAAGAATTTGAAATAGATATGGCAACAAAATTAAAATATTTATAGATGAATAGTTTCATATTTAAATTTTGTAACTGTGATACAACCTGAAATGCTTGATACAAATCTCCTTTTGAAAACTTCAAGCTGTCAACAGCACCTTGTCTTGTCAACTCCACAGCATGTGCTAGGGCTTGAACATCAACCTGATAGCCAAATATCAGAAGCTGGTGCAAAGAGCTTAGTATAGCTAATAATTACCAAGAAGTGCTTGCCTCATCAAATGGTGGTGCTTCTAGAGAGCATTCCTGAGGAACCACAGGTGGATCACGATCCTCAAAGAGTAGTCGCTTGGTCAGATCAGATATAGGTGATGAAATTCCTTGGCGCAAGCAAAATACCTTGTGAATGCTTTTCAAAGTGTTGAAAGATTGTCAGAATGGCATCGGGAACAGGAAGTAGCCAAACCAACAATGTTAGAAAGGACAGGATGATATAAGGTACCTTATTAAGTATCTCAAGGTCATTGATAGAACAGGATCAAAAGCATGTAAATGAGCTCTTAGTATGGATGATAGCAAACCAGCAAGTTCAAACCTTCTCTTTACAGACCACTGTGGAGCAAAAAGGTTTCAGAAGAATGAATCATATGTGAAACCATAACAATTTTCCTACAGTTCACTGGAAAGTGCCGAAAGATGTTTTATAGGAACCTTTTGAAAGTTGAGAAATAGAAATTCTAAGAAGCAATAAGCATAGTACATCATAACATAGATATCCTAAGAAGCAACAAGCATAGTACTTCACCATATCAGTAGGTAAAATGGTAAGGCTCCAGTGCGAAGCAGCAAACTGTCATAGTGTCAATTAACTGAATGAAAATCAAAGGCTACTTCAACTCTGGAGAAGTCAAGTAATTAAGATCCATACTTGCCAGGGAAAATAAAACTTTTCCGCTTGAATCAATTAATTGGTGTTGATTACTACAAGCTATTTAAAGTAGTATGCTCAAACAAGAATAATTAACATATCCCATGATATTATTCTTCAGATTAAAATCTTAGGAAGCATAACATGGAGTCATGGACATAGAGGGCCGTGCATACCTCATTGACAACTGGGGAGGATTGATCATCTTTGTTGTATATCAACACAAGCATTATATGCTTGAACTCCTCATAAGCTTCCTTCGGAGCATATCAACGTACCAATATTCAGAAGGCAAGATCCAAACAAACACAAAGAAACTTTAATGAACGTGTTAGAATAAACACGCTTATTCAGGTGTCCCAAGTTCTCATCTGAATAGACAGGAACTGAAAGATACTATGCACTACCGGAAACAGCCTCTTTGCCGAGTGCCTCAGGCACTCGGCAAAGTACGATATACACTCGGCAAAGGGCGCTCGGTAAACAGTTTGTCGGCAAAGACCTCTTTGCCGAGTGCACTTTATCGGGCACTCGGCAAAGGATTTGCCGAGTGCTAATCTGACACTCGGCAAAGGTCTCCTCTTTGCCGAGTGCCAGTGAAAGCGGCACTCGGCAAAGTACATTTTGTTTGCCGAGTGTCTGGACCGTGGCACTCGGCAAAGCATTGTAATTTTGCCGAGTGCAATAGACATTGCACTCGGCAAAGAATTGTCACTTTGCCGAGTGTCCGAGGCCATTGCACTTGGCAAAGAATTGTCACTTTGCCGAGTGCAATGGCCATTGCACTCGGCAAAGTGACTGATAACAGCCTTCTTTTTTTTGTTTTTTACATCCCATCCAAATAAACAGAAGATATATATAACAAACATCACCAACATCACATATATATCATCAACAGCACATTTATATCACCAACACCACATATATATCACAAACGTCACATGTCTCACAATATATCACAAATAAGTTTATAATTAATCCAAGAGGTCCATCATCTACAACCATAATTGCAGATAGATGTACCATTAACAACCACAAGTATCATAAGCAAGATGGTCAACGAAACTGATTTGGTGAAGGATTCGCTGAAGCATTAGGATCGTTCGATGCCGCCGATTGATTCTGCACAAAGGAGAAGAGATTGCATGTGTGAGACAAGATAAATATATAACATACATGAATAAAACTTTCATACTCCACTAGATTTGACCGTAAGCATGAACATACAAACTAAAACATTTATACTCACAGGAGTAGAATAGGGAGGAGGTGGAGGTGGAGCGAATAGCGAAGGTGGCGGAGCTACACCCGTAGCAGCGCCAATACTTTGCATGTACTGAAGAATCTCCACCATCCTCCGCTGCTCGGCCTCCCGCTCGGCCTCCACCCTCTCCATCGTCGCTTGCATTTGCTCCCGTATCCTCCTCTCTTGTTCCAGCTGGGCCTACAATATATTCACCCTAATGTTACAATAATGCAAAGGAAAGGTATGAAAAAACCAATGAACGACGAATAAACTAGGAATAACCTCGAGTGCCTCCACCCGGTGCTGTGAAGTGTCCTTCCGAGGTCGTATGGCCGGGCTCGTGCTCGTGCTGCTTGCTCGAATCTGGGAGAGACTGGGAGTAGCGGCCGAGTCGATTGCGCCGTCGCCAATCCAGTATCGCCCATGCTTCTTTCCTCCTCCCGCCCTCATGACGACTTCTCCATCAAGGTCCTCGGTGCTCGGATCGTACTCTGGCCCATGGACCTCCCTTGCCATCGATGTGTACTCACTAAGACGGTTGTGGACGGTCGCATTGCTGTACGCCTCGGGCCCGTCCTCCGGGTTGTAGTCGACGTCGGAAGTCGCCTTGCCCTTATGGGCCATAGCAAATGCCTTGAAGATGGAGCAAGGCTGGCCACCATGTGACGCCGACTGCGAGAAAAATAGCAAGATGATTAGAAATCATGCAGAATTGAGCGTTAGAATAAATAAATGAATTCGCGTACCCATGTTTGTGCGTATCCGCTGAGGTTGCGGCTGCCTTGATGGTGTGCGACACCTGGCATCATCAAACGCCGCTCCCGGCACAAGTTGTGCGTCTCCTCCCACTCGCGTGAGCACCACTTGTCCACCATCTGTTCCCAGCACTGGGGATGCGCGGCGCACCAATAAGGAATCATCTACATGCCATTAAGTACATGACATATCAGAAGATGAAATTAAGCCTTCTTAATCTCAAGAGGAATCAGTATTAATGTTCTGTATTTACCTGCAGGTACTGGTCCCGGGTCAGCGTCATGGTTCTTGCGTCCCTTTTGGTGACCTTCGTTCCAACGACGGTCCCGTGGTAAGTTACGACGGCCTGGATGCGCGCCTCGTAATGCATGTCCACGACGAGTTTTTTGCAGCATTTGGTAGCCACCGCATCCGCCCTAGCCTCATGTCCGTCCTGGCATCTAAAGAAATCCTGCATACAAACACGATGTATCCATTCATTATTTCAAGAATGTCCAATAAATACGATGTATTGAGCAATGTAGTGCGGGGAAGACTTACCCACAGCTCTTGCTTCACCCGCTCCGCCTTGTTGTTGAATACCCTGCGGGCCCGATCTGCAGCATCGGGGGCGGCGGCGTAGTGGTCAAACGAGTAGGCCGGCCCCGTCACTCCGGCGTACTCAACCAGGCCAGGGAAGTGCTCCTTGCACAGAAGACCGAGGATGCCATTGACTTGGCGTGTGTGAGCACCTCCACTCACCACAATCGTCCAGTTCCTGCCCAAGTGATTAAGAAAAATTATTAATTTCTATTTTGATTTTCAACATATCATATAAAGTAGTGATAACATCTAAAGTTACTTACTTTTCCCCCTCGGGTCGAATCAGCGGGCGTCTCTCACGAGGTATCGGTCGCTGAGGGAGGCTTGCGGGACCTCGCAAGTAGACGCTCGACGAACTAGAGGAAGCGGAACCCCCTGCTGTCGCCTCCTCCTCGTCGTCCTCCTGCGCCTCCTCGTCCTCCTCCTGCGCCTCCTCGGACTCCTCCTGGGGCACCTGCTCCTCCTCCTCCTCACGCGACGGGGCGGCAGGCGACGTCTCCTTCCTGCGGCTGCTCGTCCTCCTACTCTCCCCCGATGCAGCGGTCATTGTCCTTCGGTACAAGGACGTTAGCTTCCTCATCCCACCGCCCACCATCTTTGTTCAATCACCTGCAATTAAGAAGAGTAAACCAATAAGCACATATAAACAAGAAGTCCTTAGAAAGAGATGTAAAATAAACAAAACGTAATTACAAAATAACATAGTATTACATGTATTAGAAATATTCTTCATGATCGGGATTAGCTGGATCATAAGTCTCATCATCACTATCAATCATGTCGAAATAATCAACACTATCCGAATGAGAAATGTTGCCATTGTCATTGTCCAAATGTAATCGCTCAAGCATTTGTAAGTCCTTCACATTTTGCACCTCATCTCCAACGTCCTCTTCAATAACCGTTTCATTGTCTACTTCCATTCCGATCGCTTCGGTTAAGTCTATCTCAAACCTCCCTTCTAGTCCCTCTTCTTGAAAGAACTCTCCGTCATATGTGTTTGGGTCTAAGTTGTAATCTTCATCGTTTGGGACAGGCACTTTACCGTGTGGCGATACCCTGTGCACAATATCCCAACCCTTAAGATGCCTTCTGGTTTGACACGCATAGGGGAGATAATAAACTTGCGTGGCCTGTTGGGCCACAATATAGACATCGTCTCCTGGTAAGACGGAATCCTGTCGAATTTCGACTAAGCCAAGATTACAATATGTCCGTCTCGTTACTTCAGGATCAAACCAATGGCATTTTAATATGACGGGATTAAAAGGTTCGGAACCATGAAACTTGAGTTCGTATATTTCTTCAATTCTTCCATAATACTCGACCTCATCAACGCCGCGCGTAAAAACTCCGGAACTTGTGGTTCTTCGATTGGGCCGACTCTGCTCGTAGCTTGTTGTGCGAAAGCGATATCCATTCACGTCATAACTAGAAAATGACCTGACCCTATAGGCAAAGCCATCAGCAACCTGTCTCAACTCGGCACACATAGACGCATCCCTCTGGCCCTACAAGCTCAAGCAGGATACATTGTTATATTATTCGCACGTACGAGTAACTAGGAATGTCAAACTAAGTACGAGCTAAATTGGACGGTACCTTCCGTTTGAACCAAGAAATGAAATCGGGCATTCCATTACCCGCACCCTGTCTAAGAAGGGTATCTACCTGCTGCGGGGTAGGATCCCTTGATTTACGCCAGAATTCATGAAGAAATTCCCTGTACCAACGAGAAACAAGGGGGTTAGATGCAGAATAGTGACGGCGTATTTAACAAGTTCGTTGAGAACTTACTGCATGTACGGCGCCACTTCGTCAAGGTTGGTCAACACGTATAGCATGATATGGCGCCACTCTTCATGATTCAAGGTCTTGGGGGTTGATGCACTTGCGCTTCCGAGTTGCCCTCGGAAAAGGCTGAGGTTCGATTCATTTTCGCCAGCATTGTAACGAGGGGGTGGATTATGCACGCTAGGGAGGTTGTCACCATAGTATGTTGTTGTGAAGTTCGCCACCTCCTCCAGAATGTATGCCTCTGCAATGGAAGCCTCGATTTTGCATTTATTTCTACATTTCTTTCGAAGAACCTTTAGACATCTCTCGATTGGATAGCACCAACGGCCCTGCACGGGCCCCCCCATTCGTGCCTCGTACGGGAGGTGCAAAATCAAATGCTGCATCGGATTGAAGAAGCCGGGTGGAAATATCTTCTCCAACTTACAGAGCAACACAGGTGCCATTTTTTCCAAGTCAGCAATCACGGTCCGAGATAACTCCTTGGCACAAAGCTGGCGAAAGAAATAGCTCAACTCTGCTAGCACTAGCCAGACATGCTCAGGGACATAGCCCCGAACCATCGCCGGAAGAAGCCGCTCAATCCATATGTGGTAGTCATGACTCTTCATCCCTAAGACTCGCATAGTAGATAAGTTCACTCCCCTCCTCAGATTAGCTGCATACCCATCAGGGAACATTAACGTCTGAATCCATTCTAGTACTTCCCTCCTTTGAGGCTTGCTCAAGACAAAATCGGCCTTAGGCCTTCTCCATGTCTTGCCGCGACTAGGAGGCTTCATATGTTGGTTTGGTCTATCGCATATCGTTGCCAGATCCACTCTAGCCTTAACGTTGTCCTTTGACTTGTCAGGAATGTCCATGATTGTTGCCCAAAGTGCCTCGGCAACATTCTTTTCAGTGTGCATTACATCAATGTTGTGTGGAAGGAGAAGGTCATCAAAATAGGGGAGCCGAGTCAAGCCCGACTTATGAGTCCACATATGTTGCTCACCATATCCCACAAAACCACCTTCTGGATTGACCACGAGACCATCTATCTGTTCACGAACCGTGGCACCAGTCATTATCGGTGGTGCAGGGTCTGTCACTACGACACCTTTCGTAAAGTTCTTGATGTCTCGTCTGAATGCATGGTCAAGAGGGAGGAATTGCCGATGTTTGTCGAACGATGAATACTTGCCACCCTTCTGCAACCAAATGAACCTCAGACCTTCCTTGCATACTGGGCATGGGAACTTCCCGTGAACACACCAGGCGCAGAATATCCCATACGCCAGGAAGTCATGCAGGGAGTAGTGGTACCAAACATGCATTTTGAAGTTTTTCTTTGTAGCTCGGTCGTATGTCCATACCCCTTCCTCCCAAGCACGGACCAATTCATCAATCACAGGCTCCATGAACACACCCATATTATTCCCCGGGTGTCCAGGAATTATCAACGACAAGAATACGTTCTGTCATTGAAAGCATATGCCGGGGGGGGGGAGATTGAGGGGGATAACGAACACGGGCCAACATGTGTATGGGGCAGCCATCATTCCATAAGGATTGAACCCATCTGTTGCCAGCGCAACACGTACATTACGAGCCTCTTTAGCTTTCTCATGATGAATGCCATCGAAGTGGGTCCATGCTTCACCATCGGATGCATGTACCATCCTGTCAGGATTGTATCGTTTGCCATTTTTGTGCCATGTCATCTGTTTCGCGGATTCCTCGGTCATGTATAGCCGTTGGATCCTCGGTATGAATGGAAGGTGCCGTAGGATTGTCACGGGAATGTCAAGCTGCCTCTTCTGGCCATCACCAGAATCTACCTCCAGGAACCTAGATGATTTACACTTTGGACAGTACTTTGCTTCCACGTATTCTTTCCTAAATAGGACGCACCCCTTCGGGCAAGCATGTATCTGCTCATACGGCATCTTAAGTGCACGAAGGAGTTTCTGTGACTCGTGCATGCTCTTTGGCAGAAGGTGACCCTCCGGAAGCAGGCTGCCAATAACTGTCAACATACCATCGAAGGCGTCTCGACTCAGGCTATACTGGGACTTCAACGCCATTATGCGTCCAATGGCATCCAGTTGAGAAACCTTTGTCTGGCCGTGAAGGGGTTTCTGTGCCGCGGCAAACATGTCGTAAAACGCCTTTGCGGTTGCCTCTGGCTCCTCCTCCGTACGTCCTTCAGCGAACTGTGCCTCGTGATAGTCATTTAACATGTTTGCTACCCCGGCCTCAGCATCATAATCCTCGACGCGTGGCCTCACCACCTCCTCTCTCGTACGATCGGCTTCACCATGGTAGACCCACCGGGTATAGTCTGCCGTAAATCCATTCTTCCAAAGATGTTCCCCCATTACCTTCTTCGTTTGTCTTTTCCTGTTTGCACATTTGCTGCAGGGACAGCAAATTTTACTCGCTCCTTTAGCAGCCACGCCAAATGCCCGTTCCAAGAAAGCATCGGTCTTGTCGATCCATTCATTGGTGACCTGACCCTGACTTGCGCGGCCCGTGTACATCCACTCACGGTCCTCCATCCTCTAACATATATAGCGGCGAGTAATATAAACATCAATTGCATCTACACGCCGTTCCTACTATCTTATAGGTGAGGTTAGGTCCTAATCCCACACGAGGATCCGTAGATGAGGTTAGTTTCCATTCTCTACTCCTATTCGAGACAGAATTTCGGCAGCACCTCCCCGCTGTTCTCCAAATACACGTCCTGCTAGGGAGAGTGTGTATCCGGAGAACAACAGGGAGATGATGCCGAAACTCTGTCTCCGATCGGAGCAGATCATGAAAACTAACCCCACCTACGCATCCGCGTGCTGTCCAAAAAACGTGGACAATTCGAAACAGATACGGTTTTAGATATGCAAATATCTGCATATTTCCAACCGTATCTCTTTCGAACGGGAGACGCCTAACTGGGTTACGTGATCTACAACATGATACGGAAAGAGGGGTTATACCTAGGGTGGCGGTGGAGTCAGGCGACGTGGTGCAGGCAGTCTCGCAGCGCCAAGGAAGGCGATCGGGGTCGCCGAGGTACTCCGGCGCCGCTCCGACTGGCTCTTCTCTGCCAAAAAAGAAATATAAAACTGTTAATACAAAATTTCGGCAGCACCTCCCCTGCACGGTGAGGTTTCCAAAACCTGCAACAAAACCAACGGCACGATAGCCGACATGCACATATATATGAACGGCATGATGGCCGACATCCACAAGATTATATCCAACCGCATATATATAACAATATCACAATCACTCCTACGACTACTTTGACTACCACCACAACTACTTTACCACTACTACTACCGCAACCATTAGTAATACTACGACGACGACGGTATGGCATACCTAGTGATACGGAAACGTGACAACGACGACCGGAGCGCCTCCTCCTCCTCCTTCTTCTTCCTCCTTCCTCCTTCTTCCTCCTCCTTCTTCTCTTCCTCCTTCTTCCTCCTCCTCCTTCTCTCCCTCCTTCTTCCTCCTCTCCTTCCCTTCCTCCTTCTTCCTCCTCTCCTCCTCCTCCTCTCTTTCCTCCTTCTTCCTCCTTCTTCCTCCTCTCCTTCCCTTCCTCCTTCTTCCTCCTCTCCTCCTCCTCCTGTCTTTCTCCTCCTCCTCCGGCGGCGCGTGGTGGCGGGCGCGGCGGCGCTGGCGCGGGCGCAGGGGCCGGCGGCGGCGGGCGCGGGCGGCGCGGGGGCCGGCGGCGCAGGGGCCGGCGGCTGCGGGCGCAGGGGCCGGCGGCGGCGGCGCAGGGGCCGGCGGCGGCGGGCGCGGGCAGCGCTGGCGCGCTGGCGGGCACGGCGGTAGGGGCCGGCGGCGGCGGGCGCGGGCGGCGCGGGCACGCTGGCGGGCGCGGCGGCAGGGGCCGGCAGCGGCGGGCGCGGGAGCGGGCGCGGGCGGCGGCGGCGGCGGGTGCGCGTGCGTGCGTGCGTGCGTGCGGGCCGGCTGGGCCGGGTACTTAAATCCCTGCTTTGCCGAGTGCCCCCGATCTGGCACTCGGCAAAGAGGGGTTTTTTAAAAACAGGTGCAAATTCTTTGCCGAGTGCCCCCGATCTGGCACTCGGCAAAGAAAACCGGGATTTTTTTAAAAAAAATTTCAGGGGCTTTGCCGAGTGCCAGACTTCTGGCACTCGGCAAAGAGGGTATTTGCCGAGTGCCAGACTTCTGGCACTCGGCAAAGAGGGTCTTTGCCGAGTGTAATTTTTTAACACTCGGCAAACCCTAATTTTTTTCCCCCTTTTGGCCTCCAAATTTTTCCTACAGTTCTCATACAGTACCTGGTACTCCATGTTCCAATGTGGCACATTTCTCGGACTTTTTCTATATTTCTTTAATTCATTTCAATTAATTGAATTTTCTTGGATAATTCAAATTATAACTGCTAGTCATTCAAATATTGAAAAAAAATGAATGGAAAAATGATATTCATGTTATTTAGTATAATGTGAGGCCGTATCCAGGAACAGACAACCAATTTCGAATATTAAGGTCACGAAACATGACCACGAACTTGCGATCGAGTTGTTTTTAAATTGTATAAAAAGCAAACAAAGTCCGAAAATCTTGAAACTTGTCAAGATATCATGATTTCATATGTGGAGGCTGTCATAAAAATTTGAGAAGGTTTTAAGCAAGTTATCACGTACGATGCTTGCAAACTGAAGAATCTCAGCAAGGTTTTAAGCAACTTCTTCGGAGATTCTTCGGTTTGCAAGCATCGTACGTGATAACTTGCTTAAAACTTTCTCAAATTTTTATGACAGCCTCCACATATGAAATCATGATATCTTGACAAGTTTCAAGATTTTCGGACTTTGTTTGCTTTTTATACAATTTAAAAACAACTCGATCGCAAGTTCGTGGTCATGTTTCGTGACCTTGATATTCGAAATTGGTGGTCTGTTCCTGGATACGGTCTCACAATATACTAAATAACATGAATATCATTTTTCCATTCATTTTTTTTCATTATTCGAATGACTAGCAGTTATAATTTGAATTATCCAAGAAAATTCAATTAATTGAAATGAATTAAAGAAATATAGAAAAAGTCCGAGAAATATGCCACATTGGAACATGGAGTACCAGGTACTGTATGAGGGCTGTAGAAAAAATTTGGAGGCCAAAAGGGGGGAAAAAATTAGGGTTTGCCGAGTGTTAAAAAATTACACCCGACAAAGACCCTCTTTGCCGAGTGCCAGATGTTTGCCGAGTGCTTGCTCTCTGACACTCGGCAAAGATACTCTTTTGCCGAGTGTCCTATTTCTGGCACTCGGCAAAGAGGGTCTTTGCCGAGTGCCAGATGTTTGCCGAGTGCTTTACCTCTGGAACTCGGCAAAGACCCTCTTTGCCGAGTGTCCGATAAAAAGCACTCGGCAAAGTATGGGACACTCGGCAAAGACGCCGTCTCCGGTAGTGATGGTTATTGTTTTCTTCAGAAGCTGTAAAACCAGACGTCCCTTTAGAGCTTATATGAACCTGCCTCTACCTGATTTGACTTATCTTTCTCCATGTCACCATGACAAGGCATTGATTACATGATTGGATATTCTTTTGCAATAATATCACAGGTTAACTTGCATAACGATGTGTTAGTTTGGCTATATTATTTTTATAACACATTCGTCTCCATATGTTATGCACGACGTGCACTAAGACAGATTATTTTGTCTTGAGGAGATGAGTGCAATATTAGTGCATAATAACACCCTGCTAGTGAAGTAAGACGTGCAATGAGTATAACAGGGAAAATAATGATATTCGACCTAGTCTTTTCTGTTCAAGCATACATCAAACCAAAAGATGCACTCTATATATCAATATCTGAGATCAGCGAGCTGAATTTTCTGCTCAAGCATAGATCAATCCAAAAGATCAAAAATTACAGTTACGGCAAATGTTTGCATCAGGGGCGCTATCAAGAAAGGTTAAACAACAGCAAGCATGACAACTAACAAATTTCCAACGTATCATGATACTCTACTCATACGATCTAACAGCCTATACATGCAGAGTTGTTTACTCATTCAAACTCAGCCAATGAAAAACATTCAATTTTATTTTTGGCATGCCATGAACCACTCGTGAAGGTTCACTATATAGTCACCACACCAAATTCGCATAGAGTATATCAATATGACGCCAAAACACCCCAATGGGAAGCACATACATTAGGGTTCAGGCGATAGGAGGGGAGTCGCAGCAATAGCCCTCACCGGGTAGGCATCGAGCGCACAGGGCGCGAGCGCCGTGCGAAGGCAGTCGAGCGCCGCCTCCTTGTCCGTCTCCGCACCCCTCCTCACCAGCTCCACAAACCTCTGCACCGCCACACAGACTTATGTCTCGATCACGAGCT
The DNA here is from genome assembly GCF_958298935.1 of Phragmites australis. Taxonomy (NCBI): domain Eukaryota; kingdom Viridiplantae; phylum Streptophyta; class Magnoliopsida; order Poales; family Poaceae; genus Phragmites; species Phragmites australis. The sequence continues at coordinate 13,294,448 of NC_084941.1, read as the reverse complement.
CCCAGAGGGAGACTCCGAAGGAAGGGGTTGCGGGGCGGCACTTACCTGCTTGTGGAGGTGGAAGAGGAGGCGGTGGTCTCCGAGCGCCACGGGTGCGTGGGCGCGGAGGAGCGCGAGCACGGTGTCGACGTCGCCCACCTCGAGCGCGCTGCGGGCGCGGCGGATGAGGAGGCGCAAGCGGTAGGATGAGGACGAGGACGAAGAGGGGGCCGAAGAGGAGGAGGAGGTGTCGGTGGTGATGGTGGTGGTGGTGGTAGTGGAGGAGGACGGGGAGGAGGGTGGCGACGGGGAGGAGGCGCGGGGAGGGAGGACGAGGCGGTCGGATCTTGCGAAGTCGAGGACGAGAGCGTCGAGCGCGTCCCAGTTCACCGGCGGCGGCGAATCCATCGCCGGCGAGGCGGTGGCGCAGGGATTGCGCGGGGGTGTGGGGGGGGGGACCGGTCGGGTCGGATGGGAAGGTGATGAGATGAAGTCGGTGGAAGCCTGGAAGGTAGGGTGCGTACGTGTAGCGAAAATGAGGTGTGATAAGTTGATACGCATCTAGATTCTAGATAAGTAGATATCAAATAATAAACAAGTGATAAGCATGTGGGGAAAAGTCGCGCAAAACAGGACTTGTTTGAGAAGAAAAATCTGGTGGTTTATATGGTTTGATTTAGCATGCTACTTCGCTGCACTAAGTAAAATCTAGTATGAAAAATAAATTCAGTAGCTATATTTGTGTAATCTGAAAAATATTTTTCAAGACTATGTACTCTTATTTTGAATCAATATCTTTATTATTCTGTTTAGCTCATCTTGTACTTTTGTTTCGAATAAATATATTTATTGGTCTGTTTGAGTATAAAGTGAAAAATTCAAATGATTTCAGTGAAGCTCATCCATAGCTACGTAACATTTCTAGCTAACAAAATGGAAACCTCAATTCCATCTTGTCTCGTCCGCTCGTGCTAGATCTTAACACATTGACTCTGAGTCCTAACTCTTGACACAGCGTCTCCCCTGCCACCAAAGGCTCCCCCATCGTTGTTGGCCGCATCCCCGCCGCCAGCCTCCTCCACTCTCCCACAAGTACTCCCTCCTCTTGTAACCATAGATCCTCATTTACCCTGAGTTCTAGTTATTTCTAGTGGGTGCTCTTGACAAAGCCGGTGCTCTTGACAAAGCCAGTGCTACCAGCGGATTATATTAGCGTGTATGGTAGTGATATGTGTTTGTTTGATATATATGCTTGATGAACTCGTGGTGTGATAATTGTAGCTTGGTTGTTATTGATCTGTAGTGTTTTGGGATGTAGATTAATGGAAATTTGCTTCCTCCTGATTTTCTAGCATGTTTGTGCCCCAACTAAGTGTCGAACTGTTTAGTCCTATGCTTGAATCCACCGCAAAAATTTATGGTTGTGTTGTTGTATACTCCTGTACGAGTATGAATCAAACTGTGTACTCAAACGGTGCACAGGATACGCTAGGTCTATCATTGCCCTATGCACGTAAAGTAGGGGTAGGTGACTTGAACCAAGAACCTACCATGTATCGTTGGAGCAGTCACTGGAAATAGCTCATATGTGAATCAATTTCAGAAGCCTAAATAGTCTGGGGATGCCTTGAACTGCAGATGTGCTACATGCATTGGCTAGTTACTTCTTGCGAAAACACTTCCCTAAAATACGGGGTAAACATTGAGCCTATGGTGTGAAATTAATTATACTAAAGCATATAAATTTCCTTGGCCAACTGCTTGTTGTTATGACTTGCAAGTTTACAAAACTCTTGTTGTTTCATAGCTAATACTCTGCTTGGCTGCTTGCTGATCTCATTCTTGATTCTTCCATGTACTTTCAAAAGCAGCTTTAGCAGGCAATGATACTGTCGGAGGATGAACTCCTGTCGCAGGGATCCCGAGAGACCCCTTTTTAGAGATTCGGCCGGGGGGATGATCCTGAATGAGTTCGTCGGAGAAATAAATGGAAGTGGAAATAAATGCAACGGCCGGTGGTGGGGGATGATCGACCTAGTGCAAAGAGAAATAAATGCACCGGAGTTTAGACAGGTTCGGGCCGCACGGGGGCGTAATACCCTACTCCTGTATGGACGTAATATTCTTCCTCGAAGGGAATCCCTTAAGGATATATCTGGTTACAAGAATATATTGCCTAACAGAGAGCTTGAGGCTCCCTTGCTCTAGCTCTGCTCAAGCTTGCTTGCGGTGTTCTTCGGATGATGCCTTTGATCGTCTCGATCTGTCTTCGGATGTTTTCTCGTGTATCTGTGTCGTGCTTCTGCCTTGCTGATCCGATTCGCCCTTCCTGTGTTATCCATCCCTTCCTTTTATACGCTCGCCGGCCACGACATACCCCAAATGGGAAAGAGGGGGCTCAAGTTCCAAGACGCCACGGCTGAGAAAGGCATCATCATTCCTTCTGGGCGAAGTGACAGGGGCGGTGGAAAAACGCGGCGTGCATCCGACCACCCGTCACTGTGGGCGTCCTGGCGTTGTTGAGAGGGCCCACCGGGCGGCCACAGGGGCACCCGGCGCGCCCACCCTGTCTTGTTCCTCTGCCAGGGCAGGGTGGCAGGCGGAACGCTTTGATCCTGGCAACGTTATCCCGAGACACCCTGGATGATACGGGACGGGACCCGTGCAATTAATGGACCCACGCCCCCCTGCCAAAGCATGGCAGGGACTGACACTGCGGCGGGAGCAGTTGGGAATGTCAGGATGTCAGGCCGTGCATGCCCATTAAATGCGGCCTCGGACCTTTGACTGGTTGACACCTCGTCGACGGGCCCTTCGGGGTCGTCGGGGCATCGGGTGTTCTCGCGCGAACCTTCGGGGAACCGAGTACTCGAGGGCTGCCACGTGCAACCCCAAGCACTCTCTCCCGAGCCCTTCTGTAGAACCTTCGGGGAACCGAGTGCTCGGGGGCTGCCACGTGCAGCCCCGAGTACTCTCTCCCGAGCACTTCTGTAGAACCCTCGAGGAACCGAGTGCTCGGGGGCTGCCACGTGCAGCCCTGAGCACTCTCTCTCGAGCTCTTGGCTCTTCGGCCCATCGGGGGACTATGGTACTCGGGGGCGAACGGGCACCTCCCTGAGCACTTTCTTCCCGGTACTCGGACTCTGCGGGTCATCGGGGAACTGGGGTGCTCGGGGACCAGAGGCTGTGGCCCCGAGCACCTTCTCCCAGAACTTAGATTTTCCTCATCCTACAGGAGGGACCTCGCGGGATGGTGACACGTGGCGGACGGCTGGCCTGGTCTCGGGACTCAGGGACCCCCAGTTGCTGATACACCGACAGATACGTAGTGAAGGTTTGTTAAATCTGTTGTTAAATGATCTAGCTGAAACAAGTAGTTAGTGTCTTCCAAATTTGTTTATGTGGGTTTCCTCTAAATGTATGTATAAATCGAAGTGATATGAGCACTTATGTGATCTGAAAACCTAATATTTGGCACATAAGTCCCTTCCTGCATTATGCAGACCATCTCAGTTGTAATTTGTATTCTTCTTTTATTTGGATTGGAGTTGTCATTAGTTGGATATATTTATTAAATCGGTTTGAGGTATGAGAATAAAGAATCTGAAATCTGCAGAATTTATTGGGTCATTGGTGTGCTTCAAGCCATGATTCACAGACATGGTCTATGATTTTGACTATGTTATTGCCGGGAGTTTTTTTTTTTTTTTGCTAGGAGAGTTATTCCGGCGGGTGAAAACTATATTTCAGAATATTGTTTCAAAAGAGCATAATGACAAAAAATTAACTATTAGGTTCCATGCATTTGTCTAACAAATAGTTATAAGAGAGACTAAAGAGTGATTTAGAATATCAGCATACAATTTTTTGTATTTATTTTCTCATCTACCTCTTTATGTTGACACTTTTCTTTGAAAACATATACACTCACTATTCCTAATATCATATTGTTGTTGCTATGCTTTTGTACTCAGAATTCAAACCTGGTGCTAACTATTTCCATGCCTTGTAAGCTAGGAAGTCATCAGTTGACATGACCAAGCTCGGTGAAGCAGCAAGGAGTGTCAAGATTGCGGGCTTGCTCTCTAGGGTGTATGTATGTTACTACATCAAATGTTCACCTACTAATGAAATTCAGCTATGGACCACTGTCTTTTGTGCCTGATTTGTCATGTTTTAAGTGTCAAATTGAGCGTCCTTTGTAGCCAAACTCGCCCCAGATGGACATGGAATCATGATGATGATCTCGTCTCTGTTTACAATCTCATCAAAGACTATTTCTACACTTGAGCGAGTAAATGAGTTCATCCAGAATAGTGATATTCTGGCCCTCAAATGGAGCAATTCGACATGTGACCTACTATGAAAGACTCTTGTATTGCTAAACAGATGCTATGTATGCCTATGGCTAAGTTTGATATGTACTTGTTCATAGATATAACTTTTACTTTTGAGTTGTGAGATATTGATGTAAAGCAGATGCAACATGTGCTTATTCATTGGTGGAATTACTTGGATAATCTCAAATTTTTGTGTAGTTTGTGTTATTATGCAAGGCACAATTCTTGCTAATTTCAAGGTATAGTTCTTTGTTACAATCAAATTGATCCCACACTTTGGATCATCCAAACAGGTATTTGAATTTGATTCCAAGAAAACAATTCCATGTGAATCCAAACAAGAAAATTGGAACTGAATAACATTCTTGCCAATTTAATTCTGTTTGGGATCTGAATTTGGAATCTAATTGCTAGAATTAAATTCAATTCATAGGATCCAAACATGCCCTATTAGTTTTAAAAAAAGCACATGCAGAGATAATAGCATTAGCGGAACCCATGTCATTATTGGTTAAAGTGAAGTATCCAATTTAAGTGACAATTTTGAAACCATACTCTCTTTTTCAAGTGAGCGTTTCGGTTTCAAAATATGTCTTTTACTATTACTTTCTAAGAATTTATCTTCTAAGCTATTAAAAATGTAATCATCTGGAAGTATTTTCATGAAAAATATACTAATACAATTTTTATATGACAAGCATTAATATATTTATGCATATTAGTAGTGCAAGTTTCTAAATTTTAATTGTACGTGCATTATGAAACAATATCTATTTGAACGCAATAGAGTACATTAATAAGCCTTAACAACAAACATGGAAAGGTCAACAACGGACGTAGCTCTAAATTTCAGGTGGGGCATAGACACATCACAACTTAACCAATAGTAAAAAACAAACCACATATGACCTTCGTATATCGTACCAGTATTACTGGCATAAAAGTAGTACCTTCCACGCGGAGGGTAAAAAGGAGTTTTTTATAATATTATTTTATTAAAAAATTATAAAAATAATAGTAGAATTCACAAAATTGTAAGAATAGATACCCATCGACACGTGAAGTGTTGACTAGAGACCTATCGATACTTCACGTGTCAACTTCCTACATAAAAGTGGGTAAGTGGGTCTGGAGACCTGTCAGTACTCCGAGTCCGAAAGGGCGTGAGCCTGGTGAAACAGGGGTACCACAGAGGCTTTTGGTGCACCGAGGAGACCTGTCGGTATATGGAGTGCCAACATGTGCCATGTCATGGCCTGTTGGCACTCCGCATGTTGACAAGTGCCAGCTCAGGTCTGTCAGCACATGGAGTGCCGACGGGCCTATAATATTTACACAGTCGCTGACCGGTTCGGCTTCTTACCCGAACGCTTGTCGTTTGATCGACCGAGAGTAGCGACGCGTGCGGAGGAGGGAGAGGGCATCAGCACGCGGAGCAGAGTGAGTGGCAGGACGCAGAGGAGAGCGAGCGGTGACCAGCGGCGTGCGAAGGAAGAATCGGAGGCACCGTACAATCGCCGGTAACTTTTTTCTTTTTTTTACATTTAGATTAGAATAGGAATAGTAGTAGGTAGTATAGGAAAAATCTAGGTAGATTTTTAGATAAATTCGGGTAGAATAAAATTAGATTTGAGATCTAGTTTTGTAGAATAATAGATAGAAAATTTAGAGTATGATTTGCGCGGTATATTTAGAATTGGATATTTCGAGTGTTTTGAAATTTTATTGTAGGATTTCTGTGGTATATTTCGATTAGGACAGTCAAGAGTGTTTAGAATTGTTAGACTAGGATTTTCGCGGTATAAATAGAAAATTTAGAGTAGGATTTCCGTGGTATAAATAGAAAATTTAGAGTAGGAAACAGTTTAGGTCTATTATTTAGGAAATTATGTATATGTCAAATATGAATTTTTATTAAATTTGAGGCATATTTAGAGTAGAAATATTCGATACATTTAGGTTTATTTATTTAAAATAATTGGTAGAAATATTGTAGTGTTTGATAAAATATTTTTAGGCATATTATTGAGTAGGTTCGGCTTCTTATTAATGTATATGTTTGGTTAATTATAAGTTTGGTTAGATTAGTTAATGTAGATATAAAATTTAGGATTAGAGAAATTTACATAGAAACATAGGAGTAGAGGAAGAAATATAGAAAAATGAGGGACATAGAAATTAGAGGAGAAATGTAGAAGAAATGCAGTAGGTACCGGTAAGATTTTTTCCTTTTTTAGAAATAGTTAGGAATAGTTAGATTTTTTTCTTTTTTTAAGAAATAGTTAGAAATTTAGAAGTAGTTAGAAAATAGGAATAGTTAGAATATTAGAAATTAGAAAAAAATAGTAGGATATGAAATAGTTAAAAATAGTAGGCAATTTAGAAAAAATAGTACAAAATAGTTACAAATTAAGAATAGTTAGAAAAATTAGAAATATTTAGAAAAATAGTAGGAAAATAGTTAGAGAATATTAGAAAATTGTCGAGTAAAGTAAATAATTTAGAAAAATAAGGAAATAAAATTTAGAATAGAGTATGTATGGTTCGGAAATTAGCTATAGGTAGAAATATAGTATAGTTAGTTAGGTAATGTAGTATAGTCTAGATTTAAAAAATTTATATTATTAGATGTACACTTTTTCGTCGATGTAGGAATTATTCATTTGAATTATTGAGGATTTTTGCAGTATTGTATTTAGATACCTGTAGAATAGATAATTTAGTATAGAGCATACATAGGTCGAAATTTTTCAATAGTTAGACAATCTAGACTAGTTTGAAATCAAATTGTTATGAATATGTAGTAAAAATATTTCATAGCAATAGGATATTTAGAATATAAATGGAGTATATTTTGGACAGCAATACATTTAGAATGGTATAGTGTGAACAGAAAGGGTATGTTAGTTGAGATATTTGATGTTTATGTAGAATTGAGTCAGGGATGTCGATTTTTGTGGGGTTTAGATTTTTTTACGATACAGGATCTGCCATGCATTGTGATAGTGGGATGTATTTGAGTAACTTTCAGTATATGATTGCATAGTCCGGGAGAGTTACAATGGTCCCAAGTGTTAGGTTGGCTGGATAATCTGCTGCAATTTAATTTGGCACATTAGCCGTTGACGGTGAAGGTTCTAATCCCTAGATGTTGAGAAATTGGCTAGCAGTGGGAGCTTTGGGAGGTTACATGTTCGAAGCAATGGAAGCAATTTGTGTCACTGGGGTTGAGATGGGGTCTTGCCCACTGCATGCTTGTAGAAGCGAGTGATCTTAGTTCAACAGAAGCCGGACCTAGCACCATAGAAGTTATAGGTGAAAATGTTTTCCATAAAGAGAAGCAGGAGAGTATGGTTCCGGAGGTACCCCTGTGGACTAGTGCACCTATTGAGATACAGACGGCAAGAGAAGAACATATGGGAAGATAATCAGGTCACGATATGTGCTGATTAGGGGGGACGAGGCACTTGTTGACCAGAAGGAGGCAAATGACGATGAGTTCCACATATTTGTGGACTTAGGTGTAGGAATCCTAGAGGAATGGTCGAATTTTGTATTGGAGAAATTGACAGTGAACAATAGACACAAGTTGACATGGGAGTATGATTCTATCATGCTGACCAAAGGCCAGATGTTTCATGAAAAGATCTATTTGCAGCATGCAGTGAAGAGATGATGTTTCTCAGAGCAGAGGGGATTCAAGGTGGTAATTTTCAATCCTCGGACATATGACGTGAAATGTTTAGGTGAAGATTGCATGTGGTGAGTCCATAGATTCTTGCTAATGTGTGACACTGTATGAGTAGCGTCTATTGTTGAGCCGCATACTTGCAACTTGAGTCAACCTCTGCGCATACACAGGAGCATGACCGTTGATTATGCTGGAAAGTAGATGTACCAGAGATTGTGAAGAAGACTAGTATGTTCCCATTTGGAATTATGAATGCTATCGACAACAGAATTGGGTATGAGATTTCATACGACATGTCATGGAGAGCGAAACAGAAGGTGTTAGAGAAGAGGTTGGGCACATATAAGGATTCATACCACAATCTGGCTTCATTGCTAGATGTTATTCAGAGGAGGAACCCAGATACATGCATTGCTACTCACGATTTCGTCAATCATGATAGAGATCAAGTCCTTCAACAGGCATTCTGGTCATTCGGCTGTATGATTGAGGCATTCCAACATTGCTAGCCGGTGATGTGCGTGGACGAGACATTCCTCATAGGCAAATACAGAGGGCAGATACTTACAGCTATTGGGATATATGGTGAGAACTAGGCTGTGCCTTTGGCTTTTGAATTTGTTGAACGAGAGTCTACAGATAGTTTGTTGTGGCTCTTACAATGGGTTACGAGAGGTGATGTGTTTTTGGTAACAGGCTTAACATGATGTGTTCTCCATGATCACCATGCAGGTTTGTTGAACACTATCAACACATTGCAAAATGGTGTGAGCAGTGTACAGCTGTGGCCAGATTTGCATAGCCATAGGTGCATGTGACATCTTGAAGCAAACTTCTACAAACAATTCAGGAGCAAGAGGTTGATGGATCTTTTTAACAAGCTGTGCAAATGGAACAGAAGGAGCAAGTTTGATGCTTTGTGGGAAGAGCTGGATAAACTAACTGGTAAGCACATGGATGAAGTTTTGAAGAAACTAGTTGTACCAAGGGAGGAGGAGCCCGAGGGCCTAGAGCCTTTACCACTTAAGACGCAAAGTGTCACAAGGATATGGAAGGGTGGAATGAGGGTTAGATGTTTCTCCGACTGGATCAAGCACAAACCATTGAAGAAATTGATGCGTGTTTGCCTGATCTTTCGAAGGTAATATGATAAGTCGACTGGTGGAGTTTCGACGTTGATGATCCAAAGGCTTTGACCAAGACAGATTGAGAACCCTCGTAACCACTACACCACTACTCTGTGGTTATCAACTGTGACAATACGCAATTGACCTCGCCAAGAAGGCTGTTCCTGCAAGCGAATCGAGAACACAAGCAAGAATAGGTAGATGCAATTTGAATATTGCTAATTACCAATAAAGTACTCGAGTTGGGGTTCCTCCACAAACCGAACAAGCGATGAAACTATATTAAACAGAATAATCTAAGTAAAACCCGAGCCTAAACTACGATGACTACTGTGTATATATAGGGGAACATGAGAATGTCGACCTAGAATTGTGCAACCATGGAAAGAAGCATGCACAACCTGAATTCCGATCCCAACATGATTACAAGACCTAACTAGGTCTAAAATAGTGGCATAATACCTTATTTCTTTGACTTTAACTAAATTATAAGGAATATTTGATCGAGCTCATATCCATTGGAAAGGGCTCATTGTAAGATTTCCAGAATATCCAAGATTTCCTAAAACGGACTTCATATGAGAGAGTTATGCCTATTTTACTGATGTGCTGTCCTGCGACTCGATCACGACCACGACCACGACTAGAGCTCAACCTTGAGTCCGAGTAGACTTGGCCTTTGAGGGGTGATATCCGGTAAAGTTGTGGTGCTTTCTCCCACGTTTCTAAGCAATAAAACATCACAAGAATTTAGTAGGAATCTATCCAAGGAAGCATGAACAGCGAGAAACGAGTTCACCTAGTGGTCTAATTGTCATACATGTGCTCTTGTAATTGTATCTTATATGATTTGAGGATTATTGACGGTATTGATCGTATTCGAAGGAGTCATGGGCTCATCATCCTCCCCCTCTTGAATTAGAGTCATCCTCGACTCAAGCACTTCTTCTTCTCCCAAGTAGGGGCTTCAGATCTGAAATGTTAAATGTAGGACTAACCCTAAAATCAATGGCTAGGTCCAATGTATTTGCATTATAATTGGTTTTCTTAATTATCTTAAATGGTTCATCAGCTCTAGACATCAATTTTGACTTTCTTAGTTTTGGAACCTATTATTCCTCAAATGCAACCAAACTAAATCACCTGGTTCAAATTTTATTTCTTTCCTACCTTTACTTCCAGCAATCCTATGCTTTTCAGTCATGCTGTCTATATTCTTTTTAGTGGTTTCATACAACTTAAGAATAAATTCAGCACGTTTCTTAGCATCTAAATTAAGTCTTTTAAAATTAGGCAAAGTTAGTAAATCAATAGGAGCACGAGGATTAAATCCATATACTACCTAGAACGGATTTACATTGGTGGAGTGTACCGACCTGTTGTAAGCAAACTCAATATGCAGTAAACACTCTTCCTACATTCTCAAATTCACCTTTAGAATAGCCCGTAATATGGTCCATAATGTGCGGTTAACGATCTCTGTTTGACCATCAGTTTGGGGATGATATGTAGTAGAAAATAGCAGCTTTGTTCCTAATTTATTCCAAAGTGATCTCCAAAAGTGACTCAAAAACTTTGTGTCACGATCCGAGACGATAGTACTAGGCACTCCATGTAGTCGAATGATTTCCCTGAAAAATAAATTAGCTATGTTTGTAGCATCATCATTCTTATAACAAGGTATAAAATGTGTAATTTTAGAAAAACGATCCACAATCATAAATATGCTATCTTTCCCCCCTTTTATCCTAGGCAATTCTAAAATAAAATCCATAGAAATATCCTCCCAGGTGCACTAGGAACAAGAAGAGATATGTAAAGACCATGTTGATTTAATCGTGACTTAACTTTATTGCAAGTGGTGCAATGTGACACGTAGCGCTCGACGTCACGTCTCATATTTGGTCAAAAGAAATGAGCGGCCAGCACATCTTCAGTCTTCTTTGCTCCAAAATGTGCCATCAATCCTCCTTCGTGCGCCTCCTGCAACAACAAAAGACTAACATAGCTAGCTGAAATGCATAGCTTGTTAGCACGATAGAGCAATCTATCATTCAGCACATATTTATTCCATATTTTCCCTTTTTTACAATCTTCAAGCACATCTTTGAAATCTAAATCAACAGCATATAAGTCCTTAATGGTTTCTAAATTAAAAATCTTATGATTAAGTTGAGATAACATAGTATAACGCCTAGAAAGTGTATCAGCAATCACATTGTTCTTTCCTTTATTATATTTTATGACATATGGAAAAGACTCAATAAATTCTACCCCAACATGTCATTTATTTAGTTTAGCTTAACTTCTACTATGTTTTAACGATTAATGATCAAAATGTGTAACAAATTCTTTGGGCCATAGATAATATTGCCAAGTTTCAAGCACACGAACTAAAGCATATAATTCTTTATCATAGGTAGAATAATTCAGATTTGTCCCACTTAATTTCTCATTGAAATAAACAACAGGTTTACCTTCTTGAATTAGCACACCTCCTCCAATCCCACTACCATCACATTTTAGTTCAAAGGTCTTACCAAAATCAGGAGTTGGAGCAATGGAGCATGGGTGAGCTTCTCTTTCAACAACTTGAATGCTTGTTCTTGTGCAGGTCCCTATTTGAAAACTACTCATTTCTTTGTCAACTCGTTTAATGGAGCAGCAATAGTGCTGAAATCCCACACAAATCACCGATAGAAACCCGTAAGACCATGAAAGCTTCTCACTTGTGTAACAGTCTCAGCAGTTGATCAGCTCTTTATGGGTTCAATTTTTGTTTCATCCACCTCTATTCCCTATGGAGTAACAATATTGTCAAGAAAGGAGACTTGATATGTGCAAAAGGTGTACTTTTTGAGGTTACCAAACAAACGTGCATATCGCAAAACATTAAAAACAACACGTAAATGATCAAAGTGTTGTTCTTGTGTCTTGCTGTAAATCAAGATATCATCAAATTATACCATCACAGATCTTCCAATGAAAGCATGTAAAACTTTATTCATCGATCTTATGAAAGTACTAGGTGTATTAGTTAACCCAAAAGGCATTACTAACTACTCATACAAGCCAAATTTAGTTTTAAAAGCGGTTTTCCATTCATCTCCAAGTTTCATCCTAATTTGGTGGTATCCACTTCTCAAGTCAATTTTAGTGAAAATTATAGAACCACTCAACTCATCTAATCTAGGGATAGGGTGATGATATCTTATAGTAATATTATTGATGGCTCTACAATCAACACACATACGCCAACTACCGTCCTTCTTAGGAACCAAAATAATGGGAACAACACAAGGGCTAAGACTTTTCCATACGAACCCGAGGTCCAAAAGGTCTTGGACTTGACGTTGAATTTCCTTAGTCTCTTCGGGGTTGGTCCTATATGTAGCACGGTTTTGCAAAGTTGCTCCCAGAATCAAATCAATTTTTTGTTCAATCCCGCAAATAGGTGGTAATCCTGGGGTACCTCAGCTTGAAATACATCCACAAACTCCTACAAAATGTTGGCAACAGCAAGAAATAAAGAGCTAGATATATTCTCGAATGAAACTAAAGAATCTTTGCATATCAAAGCATAGCATGTCACAAATTTCAGTAAGATCAGATTTAGTAGCAAGTATAATACACCCTTTTAGTCTAATTCCATCGGGCTTAGAAGTTGTTGTTTCTTTCTCCTTTTTACATGCAAAAACTTTTTCCGCTACTTGCTGATTTTCAGATTCATTCTCAAACTCTTTTATCTTATTTCTAGCTATCTCTTGTTCACATCTAATTTTAGCTAGGATTAAAGGTAGAAAAGTTATTTTCTTTCTTTTATGCATAAGGGTGTACTTATTACTTCTACCATGATGTGTTGCATCAGTATCAAACTCTCATGGTAGTCCTAACAAAAGTGAACATACTTGCATAGGTACTACATGAAAATCAGCACAACCATGGTATGAACTAATAGAAAAATACACCCTAGCTGTTTGAATTACCTTCACCTTACCACTGTTGTTGAACCATTGAATATGATAAGGGTGATGATGATTTCTTGTCGGCAAGGTAAGCTTCTTGATCATATCTGAACTTACCAAGTTATTACAGCTTCCTCCATCAATAATGACTAATGACTCGAATATGATAATCCTTGATTATGAGAAATATCACTAGCACTTGCATATCCTCAACATATTCATCCTCAACATCACTAGCACTTACATATTCATCGTCTTTTGCTACAATATTCATTCTCAATATCACCAGCACTTACATATCCACCATCTTCTGTTACAATATACGCTCACTGACTTGGGTAATCCTTCATGACGTGGCCCATTAACTTGCATCGATGGCATACAATCCCGTTCGATCAACCTGTAGAAGCAACTGAAGAAGAGATTTTGGCTGGACCTTGCACACTTATAGATTTGCTTACCTCGGGAGCGTGCAATGGTGTCGAAGGTACTGCTGAACGTGCCCTACTCGAGAAGAGGGCAGCAAATCGTGTAGCTGAACGTGGGGGCTATTTTGACTTGTCCTGGTGTTGATTTTGAAGTGGTCGTGCTTCCAAAATTGCTCCTTGGCCTCTGTTATTATCTCTGCAATTCTTTTTCTACCAGACATGCATGTTGAAACAATCTAGGAATACTATTGTATTCTTTGTAATCAACTATGTCCTGAATTTCACGCCTTAACCCTCTATAAAAGTGTGCTATTGCAGCCTCTTCATCCTCAATAATATCATAACACAACACACTAATTTATAGATCCTGATAATATTTTTCTACGGATCTATCACTTTGATTTAAGCGCTGCAATTTCTTACACAAATCATGTTTAAAAGAGGATAGAACAAATCTGTTGCGTATAACAACATTTAAAGCATTCTATGTGGTAGGCGCTAATCCATTGATGCATACTCTATTCCACCAAATAATTACAAATTCTTTAAACTCACTAGTAGCTTGCCTAACTCTATGCACTTCAGGAACTAAATGAGTATTAAACTTCTGTTCAACTGTCATCTCCGAATCTAAATACTTTTCAGCATCATAAGCACTCACAAAAGATGGTATCGTAAACTTAACCTTAGCAAATAGATCATCATTAACACATAGGTTATGTTGCTAAAAATTATTACCTCTCATATCTTGACGGTTGAAGTTTAATTGGTCCCATTGTCGTGCATCAAAGACATCTTGTTCTTGCCTCAAAATTTCATCATCTGTGACGGACTCCTCTTGCCCATGGTCTGCGCCACGAGGATCCACACGCCCATGGTTTGGTGGCTGACTAACCACTCGATCAAAGCGTGTATTGAGCATGACAATACTATCATTAAGTTGCAATGTAGTGTTTGTCTCCACAAGCTTATTATCAAAGTCGTCAGTAATAGCTTTGTTGATGATAATTCAAAACCATTGTGAGTTCTTCCCTCAAAACACATTCCTGTGCATCCAATGCTTCTCCTGCCATGATTAGTTGAAGATAGAAAATAATGAAATATAAATTATCTTTATCGACTACTAGGTGGTGGAGGTGGAGTCACACACTCTCAAGCGTCTTACTACGCTCTTACAAGTGTTCTTACCAATCACCGTAGTTGGTACAACCAGTGGCCGGTTCGTGATACCTTATCGGGTGTGAGTGAGGTAGTTTCAAGGGGAGAAACCGTGCTGATCGAGAGAAGGTGTAGCTTGGACATGCAATATTTAGTAGCAAGGAATAGTAATAATTAAAATCAGATTAGCAAAGCTGAATAAAAATCCACAATACTCGTCACAGTTATTGGCCCGAACACGTTCCTAGAACTAGTTCAAACAAGCCGAAAACTATAATAGACACAAGCACAATGGAACAAAATTCGTAAAATTCTCTTTTTGTTTTTTGCACTCTTTACTTCTTCTTTTTTCACTCTTTGTTTCTTGCTTGCTTTTCTTTTTTTTTTGAATGTGACACAAACTCAAAACTCTTCTACTGCCTTTACTAAGACCAGCAAGGTACGTGAGTCACAAACTTTTTCTGGAGAGCAGGGGTATAAAGGTAAAAAAAGATACTCTCTCTTTGAGCTTTGGCTACCTCTGTTTGGACTATCGAGTGATACTCAAACTTTGTCGGACAATGCTCGATATAATGAGTACGTAGGGTGTCCGAGAGCAGCTAGAAACATATAGACTCCGACTAGGTTGTGGAGGCGAAAAAGAGTGAATAGTTGAATCTGACTAGTGGTCGAACCCGAAAGGATGGTCGAATCCAACTAGGTGGTCGAATCCAAGGAGATGGTTGAAACAACTATTGATCAAACCTGAGTAGATGGTCGAAACAACTAGTGATCGAACCTGAGTAAATGGTCGAAACAACTATTGATCAAACCCGAGTAGATGGTTGACTCGACTAGTGATCGAGCTCAAGTAGATGGTTGAAGCGACTAATGGTCGAACCCGAGTAGATGGTCGACTCGACTAGAGACACAATCTCGGCTATTGAAGACAAGGGCTGGCCGAGATACACGATGACTAAACAGCAATACTCAACACTAGAAACTAGATCACGATGACTCGACCAACAAAAAAGACACTGACGATGGACTTAAACTCAACAATACGAATACTGAAAAATAAAATTGGAAGGCACAAAGTGGTTTGGACAGTGAAAAAACTTAGATCTAAATATTTTTGTGGGGCAATTTTTTGGACTCTAGGTAATAGAAAATGATAAAACAAAGGGGATAACTGATATTACCTAATGAGCAACCGAGGCTTTGATACCACTTGATGTGCGTTTGTCCGATCTTCCGAAGGTAATATGATAAGTTAATTAGTGGAGTTTCGACGTTTATGATCCAAAGGCTCCGACCAAGATAGATCGAGAACCTTCGCAACCACTACACTACTACTCCGTGGTTATCAACCGTGCTAATACGCGGTTGACCTCGCCAAGAAGGCTTTTCCTGCAAGCGAATCGAGAACACAAGCAAGAACAAGTAGATGCAATCTGAATATTGATAATTACCAATGAAGTGAGAACAATAGATGGAATCTAAATATTGCTAATTACCGATGAAGTGCTCGAGTTGGGGTTCCACAAACCGAACAAGCGTCAAAAATTTATAAAATAGAATAATCTAAGCAAAACCCGAGCCTAAACTATGGCGACTACTGTGTATATATAGGGGGACATGAGGAGGTTTACCTAGGGTTGTGCAACCATGGAAAAAGTCATGCACAACCTGGATGCCGACCCTGACACGATTACAAGACCCAACTAGGTCTAAAATGGTGGTACAATACCTTATTTTTTTTGACTCTGACTAAACTGTAAGGAATATTTGGTTAATCTCATATATTGGGAAGGGCTCATCCTAAGATTTCCATAATGTCCAAGATTTCCTAAAACAGACTTCGTATGAGAGAGTTATGCCCGTTTTACTAACGTGTTGTCCTGCGACTCGACCACGACCACGACTTTGACCATGACCATGACTAGAGCTTAGCCTCGAGTCCGAGTAGACTTGGCCTTTGAGGGATGATGTTCGGGTAAAGTTGTGGTGCTTGTCCCACATACCTAAGCAATAAAACATCACAAGAGTTTAGTAGGAATTCATCCAAGGAAGCATGAACAGCGAGAAACGAGTTTACCTGGTAGTCTAATTGTCATGTACGTGATCTTATAATTGGATCTTGTATGATTTGAGGATTATTGACGGTATTGATCGTATTCAAAGGAGCCATGGGCTCATCAGAAATAGTCACTCATTTTGAACACTGATGGTTCATGTTATGAAATTATGATAACTAACCTAGCTAAGGTTTACAATTGGGTAATGATAGGGAATAGGTCACTGCCATTAGTGGCAATTGTGGAGGGAGTCACTCATGGAACACAGTGGTATCTCCAAGAGTGTTACAGTAAGGCCGTGCTACATATGGGCCACCAGCAAAGGGTATACATAGAGAGGATAACATCTTACATGGAAGAGAAGAGCAGAAAGGGCTAGTCCCACAGAGTTCATGTTGTTAGTAATTGCTAGCACATCTTCGAGGTGATGTTGTGTGACAAGGGCGGATTGGGTATTAGAAGGTAGGAAATTACAATGGAATGCAGGTTGTGGCCAGTAGACAACAAGTGCGAGTGCACTTGCAACAAGCCATCACCGATGCATTTGCATTGCTCTCATGTGCTAGCTTGTTGCGCGAAGGGCAACATAAAGTCGGAGTATTTCGTGTCACCGTACTACCATAAGGAGGTCGTAGAAAGTACTTGGACTTTCAAGTTGCTTGGGTGGCGAGCAGTAAAAGACTTCACGAAGCTGCCTGAAAATGGTCCGTATTGGATTCTAGATCCAAACAGCAAGATCGACACAAAGGGGCGACGCAGGACTCGGCGTATCAGGAACGATATAGATGATGCTGAGGAAGCATGAGACCGTAAGGAGTGCCTGGTATGCATAGGTCCACATTCAAAGGGGCAGTGCGATTTGTATCCGGTGGAGACTCTGGCATGAGGCAAGCAGGTTTGGCGTGTCCCGGTACACAAGCCGAAGAAGAAGAAAAACCCTTCAAACGAGGCTCGTATTTGAAGCATGGTTTCACTGTTTCCATGTTGTATTACTAATTAGATGGTGCCCTATGTTTGTAATATTCATCAGACTATATGTTGAACTCTTATAATATTGGCACATTGTTGTATTATGTAATATCCGAACAACATGATTATGTGTTGTAATATTTGAAGCATGTTGTATTATGTATTATTTGGAGTTAATGGGCAACCTGAGTATGTGATGTTACATTTGGACCATGTTGTATTATGTATTATTCGGAGTACCTAGCAACCTTGGTATTTGGTGTAATATTTGGACCCCATTCTAATATTTGGACCATTTCGGTTATGTTATATTTGAACTACCTGACCGCTTGTTGTAATATTACAAACTTTTGTAAGTATTCATAATTTGTTGTACATAATTTGTTATACTATATGATGCTTTCGAACAACCTGCTACGTTTGTACTCATCTTGTGTTTCATTTATGCATTATTCTTTTTATTTTATTTCTCTTGAGTTCAATTTTTATTTTGCATATCCTATGTTGCAGTATTATGTGCTTATCATATTCATTATGTTATGAAGTAGAATCTTTTTTGCTTCTAGGTATGGAGCTCATCGATCTGGTGATCAATGCGATGCATCAAACACACTTGGACGACACCGAGTTGTACCGCACCTTACATTTACGTACTTCGGACCACTTCTGGAGGCTTGACCAGCACTGGATCCCGAGGTAATAAGTTCATTAATTATATGTTTGTTGTTCTAAATCACTTGATATTTTACTCTCATTCTTTATTTTTCATAGGTTTAGGGCATTGGGTCTCCTTCCAGTGGCGCGTCTCCTTGATCCGACTAGGGACCGGGCCCCTTGGATTCCCCTTGACCGGGCACTGCTGACTGCATGTGTTAATCGCTGGAGGCCAGAGACACACACTTTTCACCTGCCCGTAAGTGGGATGACTGTCACACTGCAAGACGTCTCCATGCTACTAGGTTTGCCCGTAAAGGGGAATGTAGTGTATGGGCCTGATATGCACGCTAGTTGGAGGGACGAGCTCCTTGCAAGGTTTAACGGAGTCATCCTGAGTCAAAGGCCTGGGTCAAGCAGTTCCAAGCGCACTGCCTCACACCTGAATCAGAGGACTGAAGAGTGCGACAACACCTAGAGGCATACCTGATGTGGCTGTTCAAGTGGGTCCTCTTCACCAGCATTCACAGGACACCATCGACGAGCGGTTCGTCTTTTTCACGCAGCATATTGCGGACAGCCCTTGGAGCAGGTTCCTCCGTACAGTTGGGGCTCCATGGTCCTAGCGCATATGGACTGGGCCTTGTGTGAGGCTTGCTGCATGACCAATGTCTCCATGTCAATCATAGGTGTCCGTTTCTCCTTAATTTGTGGTCGTACGAGTGCTTCGACATAGGCCACTCGTAGTTGAGGTTGTACGACGAGTATGACAGTTCTTTCTACTTCCTTGACGTGTTCATGCTGCACGACACAATGGACAACACTGTGATGGGTTCTCTCTGGTGCAAGCGCGACGTAAGTAATACAAGTTCACACATTTGTTTAAGTACCATTATTTTATTGCACTTACATGGTTTACACTTTATTTTTTCACGCAGCCGAGGTGGGTGATGCATTTGACAACCGCTTACTCCCAAAATGTATGCCGAGGCCCGAATGCCATTGTGGACAGATATGTAGTGTTTGGTGTTCCCATGACTTGGATACCTTCGGGAGGAGGTACTTCTGTTGTTTGAATATAGATGCACTTTTCAAAGAGAGTGAATCTTGTTAGGTAATCACTTTGAGAAAACATAATTTTCCATTCACTTCATGTACTAACACTTTTTGTTCGTAGGCAACAAATCGCGTCTAGCCACCAACCGGGGTGTGTGTATTTCACCATTGGATTGATGACTTCATATCCTCCAAGGACCAGGAATGGGTGAGTCAAAGGAAGAAGTGAGAGGAGGACAAGCTGAATTGGAGGCGTGAGAAAGAAGCCCGCACACAAGCACGTAAGAAAGAAGCATCAAGTGACGAGGAGTGACTCTGGTGCGACTCCACTATAGGCCGGCTATTTACTTCCCCTAAGGCGTGTCTACATGTTATGCTTACATTTTGTATCGACCATGATACCTAATGCCACAAAAATTGTAAATTTCCTATGTGTGTGCCATATGGCAGTGAAACTATGTTATGTAACCGTACTTGAATGAATTATCACCGGCTATTATTCTACAAACCTTTTTTACTTCACAAAATTGGCAACGATACACGGGCTCGTGACCTTATCCTTGTTGCTAAATATCACACGATGTAGCAATATTCCCCCTTGTATCATTGATCTCTAAAACAGACGATGACCACCTTGTTTATATAAGGGTAGCCCATCCATGTTGCCCTTTTATTATTGATCATTAGTTGAGACTATTCCTACATGATGTAAAAGGAACCACTTCATATTGTCAGAAGATGCTCGAGCGTGTGATGCATCACATTCATAGCACTTGTAGCTACAGCCGGCCTACCCCTATAGCTTGGATACTCACTCGTGACCTTATCCCTTCTTCTATAGTACCATGTCTCTTTCTTTCTGTGTCGGTGGACGCTTTTGACAGACGCGTGAAAGGATTTCCTAAGACCCACTCTGACTACCGTAATAACTCTCCCTCGAACACAATGAACAGTATTCCCCCTTATATATATATATATATATATAAGGGTAACCCGTCCATGGCTACTAGAGCAGAAGAAAAGGGAGATCGAGCTGTAGATAGAATCACACAAGGCACACATGGCACGGTGTGACTACGGTAAAATAGCATGCTTGAAATTGTTCCTGCTTGCCACGGTCGCTTGTACCGATGTGGGGTAAGTGTGCATGATGTCGTACCATGCTACGAATTTCATCTAATTCACCTGCTTTCCTCCAATAGTATGACAAGTCCAGGTGCAAGTATGAATGGTACGGGAACGAAGAAGAGTACATGAACATCATCTATGACTACAATGATACTGAGACAATGAGACGCACGGATGTTGAACGGCCGAAGATGAGGCTACATGAGCTCAATGAAGAGTAGTGGGATAAGTACCTCACTACATATGGTAACATGCAGATTCCTCCATAATACGTGCATGGCCTACTGGTTGTGCTGGGACTGTGGCACGTGGACTGGCACAATGGTACGTGTGCAGCAAACTCTACCCCCATAGATACAGCTTCCAAGAGATCCGCCGGGAATATTTGGATGAGAAGCTTCCATGTTTTTCACCAACCCAGTATATGTTGTCTTGCATCTAGTAATATGTCTTTCCATAAGCATGCTTCATTTAGTGATGGAGTACTACATGCCATTGTAACTTGTCATAGATTGTATACGAATAGGGTACGAGTCAATGCATATTGCCTTATGTGTTGTAGCCACAGACATACAATGAATGCTTATGATGACCTTTATATGTGATGTACTTTACTTTTATTAATGAAATGGCTGGGATTTATCATTCTACCAATATGTTTTTTCTAGGCCCAATGCATTCATAGGATTCCCTTGTCTTCCATGCAAAGGCAACAATAACCCCTTGCTGAACTTTTGTAGAATGAAATGATCACACCAAGCAACAGCTTTCATAGGAAATCTTTGCCAAACATTATTGCCACGACTTTTCCAGCTTTCATAGGGAATCCCTGCTCATTTGTCCTTGTGCACAATACTCCCATGCTCTAGCCCCCAGCCATGCACATGCACTCAGTCAATGCACCAGTCCCTAGCCACCATAAATAACCTCACTCTCAATCATGGATAGACCACTATTTCCTCAGGTCTCTGAAATGCTGTCACGTCCCAAAAATGCTAATTTCGTAATTAAGCATGCGTAATTGTTATCACATGTGTTTACACATGTTTGCCTATCAAAGACTAGTTAAACATGTTTTAAATACCTTAGAGATGGTTTAGAGCGCTTTGGAGAATCCCTAAATACCTTGGAGAAGGAAAAGAATAGAAGGAGGTTGATGAGGGGAGAGTTAGAAAAATTTTAGCAAAAGAACCCCCTCGCGATCTGATCGGGGTCCCCGGCGGTCTGACTGCTAGGTACGCTGTCACATGGGTTGCCAATGGATTTCCCATGGTCCAACAGGAGCTAGTCACAGTCTGACCGCTAGCACACAGAGGCTCGGGTTAAGTAGATCGATCACTTTCTTTTGCTCCCCCCCCCCCCACGTGCACACTCTCTCACACCCTCTCCCTCATTTTCCCCCAACCAGCCAAGAGAGTTGGTGGAGAGGAGGAGCAAGGAGGGGAGGCCTAGGAGGACTCCGACGAGCTCCCCCACCGGAGGTGGTTTTTCCCGTCAAGCTCGAGCTCCTTGGCAACGTCTTCTTCCTCCTCAAATTGTCCACCACCTCTCCGACAGTGATTTTGAGCTCTAGCCATTCCCCAATCTCCACGACTGGACCACGGGCTTGCTAGGACGTGGTGAGCACCCTAAATGCCCTCTCATTCCTTCCCCGTGGCTAGATTGACTGGATTTGAGCTCACTAAGCTCAACAACGGCCTCCACAACCATTAGAGGCAATAGCCGAGTTTCAATCGTTTTTGGCGTGTGCATATTATCCTATGCGGTAGAGAGGTCAAGATGATGCTTTAGGTCTAAAATCCCCACCCAAAAGCCACCAGAATCATCGCCGGTGAGCTCACCAAGTTCCCCCGATCGAGCACAGCGGTCTGATCGTGTTTTCTAGCGGCCTGACCACCGTTCCAGGTGTCGAACCGCCCCTAGGCCGATCTGACCGCCAGACCCCAAATCTCTCTACATGCTGGTAGTCTGACCATATTTTCCCATGGTTTAACCACCACAGTCTGACCGCTCATATTGGCAGTCCGACCGTGGTCAACTCAAACAATACTGTTTCAGTGTAGTCCACTATTTGCTGAAACCTGTAAAATTCAGAATAAATTTTCCAGAGCTCTAAAACTTATGAAACAAATTTTTTGGTTTCATAATACCCAAATGTACCTAATAAAAATATCCCCAGCCATGAAATAATTAATTAAATTTCTGAGATAAATTAATTAGTTTGATGCTTTATTAATTCACCGCTAATTCTTTACAAGTCCAAAAATTGTGAAACCAATTTTGCTAGTCTTATTATGACTTGATGTAGCTAGAAAAATGTTTTCATGCATTAAATAATATTTTATGTCTTTTCATCATATGCATATTGTAGCATGCACTGTTGCACTTCATTCATGCTTATAATTGCATGCGTTCTTCTTTAGTAAATGAAGAACTAGAGCATGGCGTGATCATGGATGAAGGAGACGCCAACCTCCCAGAGTTCTATGAGTGTTGTGCGGGGAGTATCAGGAAACCACCAGAGCAGCATGGCAAGCATGTAAGCATATTGCACCCTATGGATTGAAGTGTGGAGTCTAAAATTGATAAGATATGCTCTATGTATGTTTGCATGTGTAACAAGTCAATATCGGGTTTATGTGGGTAGAAACTATGTTGATTGCATAACCTCTACCTTGAGTTGTTGAATACACATCCTTGTAGCCTTGGCGATATTGTTGATGTCTAATTTACAAGGTCATT
The DNA here is from genome assembly GCF_958298935.1 of Phragmites australis. Lineage (NCBI taxonomy): Eukaryota > Viridiplantae > Streptophyta > Magnoliopsida > Poales > Poaceae > Phragmites > Phragmites australis. The sequence continues at coordinate 13,271,154 of NC_084941.1, read as the reverse complement.
CGAAATGCTTAGCGATACATAGGTCACCGGTACAAATCAAGTGGTGGAGTGTTCCATCGTTCGCAAGCTATAGGTTTAATTACGGTTCAGTATGATAATATTGATGATGTTGGTTGGGTGAGTTGTGAGGATGAGATGAGATGTGGGTGGTGTTATGGGTGTCTTCTGCCCCAGAGGAGTTCCTCGGGGTAGTTCGGGAGAGGAGCCCGGGTATCATAGACCACTTTGTATCGTTTAAGCATCGTCCATCGGTGCCGTTAGCTTTAGCACTTTCTGTACTTACTACATGTCGCATTATGGGAACGACAAGTTGAATACCTTTGTAGCTATGGCCTTTTGGTGTGCAAGTCGATGGTGTGAGCGGGTGAGCGTGTAGGGGTATCCAGTTTGCTCCGGGAATAGTTCTGAATGACCTTCGCAGCTATCAGTGCATGAGCAAACAGTTGGGGCTTATTGTGAAAGGTTGACTCGAGTACCCCTTGCGTGGGCCTGTGTGGGCACGTGAGCCATATGGTCCTTAAGTCGTGTAGGTAAAGAAGTACCCCCTGCAAGGTGTAAAAACAATTCGAATTACCACGCTCTATGAGTGTGGGATGATGATATGGATGGTCTATTGGGGAATATTGATGTTGGCCACTGATGTATTGCTATGTTTTCATTCATATTTATGTGCAAGTTGTTGGTTACATTGTATGTTGGTTAAGCATAGGTGCTCACACATATGTGTCTAGGTTACTTAGGCATATTAATGTACTTAATCTTGTGGTATTTTCTTGCTAATGGTTCAATGCATGATCCTTGGAGTCAGGTTATTTATATGTACCCTATATGAATTAAGTTTTGTGAGTACCTTCATACTTAGCTACTCTACAGATTTTGCAGGTGAGGAAGAGGTAGTGTTTGGCTACTTCACACCTGCCGAGGGTGGCGGGCATGAGTAGGCAACTGCTCGGTGGTCGCGCTTTTGTGTGTGAAGCCTAAGGGCATGTGGCTTCACCCACCTTTGTGGTCTATAGCTTTTGTTTCCAATTAATCAGTTTTAGTTTCCTCCTAGATCTCTTTTGCTATCAATTGTTAACTTGTTAATACTTAAGAACTTGTAATATAATTTAATTATTCGCTCTTTATTAAGCTTGGTTGTAATTGCTTATGTTTGAAAGGCATGTGTTCCGATCTTGGGCACAAAAGACGTGTTGGGACTACTGGGATGATATTCTAGTTAATCGTTGAAGTCGTGATTATGTAAATGATCGACTTGGTGATTAACTAAAATATTATTTGGACGGTTCCTCACAAATTCAATGTTTTCCTTAGCTCCACCAAGCCCACAAAAGAAATATTGGAGGATTTTCATCCCACAAGGAGTCAAACTGCCGATGTGCTTCTATAGCGACCCTTATAGGCTTTGCGAGTCTCAGGACATCTTCTACTCCTATGGCAGACGCTTCTTCATGTGTGTCAATTACTAGTTTGACCCACCTTGACACGGACCACAACCGTGCCTTCTTGTCCTTTGTTGCTCAAGTCAAGTCTATAACCTTTCTTGCCATGGAATGGTATGAGTACCATTCAGTATAGCGATATAGATCACTCTTGTTGTTTCATACATTATCTTACTAATTTTTCCTCTTATTTTATTTGTTCAGTCTCCTCCACCTAGCTATGACTTCATAGAATAGTTGGACATGGAGCAAAATGAGCACCATAAGCAGTGGGTCGATATGGAGATGTGGTGGAGGAGGAAAGCTTACGAACACCAGGAGTACGAGCAACAACAAGAGACACTACGACTGAAACATTAGGAGGAGGAGCACATGAGGAAGGTAGCGAACGAGCGCACCGTGGCTGAAGCATGTGAAGCAGATAGGGAAAGGAAATAGGAGAGGGCCTATCGCGCTTAGATGGAGGGTCTCGATGTCCTGAGAAAGGGTAAATATCCTAAGTGCACTCAGTAGAGAGCATCTATTTTAACCTGACCAATTTTAATTCCCTAAGGCATGTTGTTTAGTAGCGGCATGCTATTAAATTAGTGTTTAGGCATACCGTATATGCCATTATTTATTATCGTCATATCTTTATGGTTATGGTCTATTCGTGCAACGACAATAAACCCCATGTCCCATGTAATGTTTATCATCGCATGTAACATTTGTGTCAGATTCTATGATAATTGTGCTTCACAACTACTATTCTTTGAAAATTTTGATTTTGTATCCTCCCAATGTTACTTCACTGAAGAAATTACTCACACAATTTAACATAAATGAAATAAAGAAATGTTGACAAAATTACAACGAATCATATTTAAGGAAAAAATGAACCACTCTGTGATACCATTTGGACAACTATTTGCACAACGAATATTTTTAGCCGTTCAACATCCACGCGCCTCATTGCCTCAGCCTCCATGTAGCTATAGTTGATATTTTTGAAAGAGTTTGAATTCTTCTATAGCATGTTGCGCAGATGTACACTGAGTTCTGGTTGTGCCTCATTAAATATATGATTCTTCTCAAATTATTAATAATAAAAAAGTGGTGTTACCTATCGGCAAACGGAGTGCCGATGGGCGTGTCGGTATTCCAAGTACCGACAGGACTGTCAGCTGTCAGGTAGCGTGAGACCCATATCGGTGTCTACCTAGGGTCCTATCAACATGCGAAGTGTCGACATGCCTTTTCGGCACAACATGTGTGCCGATAAGCCCGCGGTAGGCTGTCGGCATACGGAGTATCGACAGGTCACTTGTCAGTACTCCACGTACCAACAGGTATCTATTCTTGCAATTTCATGAATTTGGCTATTATTTTGCAATTTTCATTAAAAAAATCGAGTAAAAACATCTTTTTACACCATGTAATTTAACATGCATTTACAGATTATAGACCAACCTATCAATTTAAAAATGGTGAATATTGTGAAAAGACATTGAACTACTCCACTATAAAGCACTAAGCACGACTTGAAGTTTTAAACAATTTCATTTTTTGATCTTTCAAGTTTTGACACCTCTTCTTAATTTTACCAAATCAAGACCTTTAAACATCTCCTTCTCGATGTAGCGCAATACCAAGTCATTGAGTCACTTATCTGACATTTTATTACGCAAATCAGTCTTGAGTATTCATAGCAAAGAAAGCTCTTTCCACCTGTGTTGCTGGTATAAGCAATGGTAACTCAATGAAGCGATAGCCAATAAACCAAAAGAAAAGTAATAGGCTTTTCAATTTCAACCATGCATGTTCACAACCAAACATTCAATATCATGCCACGCAAATGAAATCATTATTTCTTCGCACACGTAGAATGAAGATCTCAAGCTGATCCCTTATAAGTGAATGATCAACAATTGATTTTTTTTAATCATAATGATCTTCATTAGTCGAGCAGTCTTAAAACACATCCAACATAGAAAAAGAGTCTCTGGGGCAAAGACAAGAGAAGTACGCAAGCAAACTCGATGATACCTTGTTGAAGTAAAGAAAGTATCAACATGGTCTACTCTTAGGTGATTGTGATCCCATTAAGTCTTAAACGACCTTATCTTGGCATCAGCTTTCATATATGGTTCGGAATCTTTTATTGCATTACAAGATAATTTGACTTCTAGAAATAATGGCTCCCAACTAAGGTTTCTCAATGTCATCATCCTGGTACCTAGGTGTCCATAATCTATATTTGTGTCATGTAAAAGTTGTGCTTCTGTTATCCTGAAATGGATATGTCCGCACCTATGCTTTCTGTTATCAGAACCATGCCTCTACCAACAATTTTTCACGTTTCCTACTCACTGACATGTGAGCTCCATAGTTAAAATTGCAAAAACTTGCGAGGCAAAGGTTTGGACTCCACGCACGCAAGGAGTACGAACTGTTACAGCAACGTCGTTTTACTGTCTACATGTAGTTTCTGACCCTTTTATCCTATTTTTGAGAAAATTTGTCCAAAAGTTTCAAACGCCGATTTGAATTTTTGAATGAAATGCGTGAAATTTTCCCAAAATTTTGTAATTTCGTTCATCTTGCTGAGCTCCAAAATATTTGCAAATCCGGAATAAAAATCCCTGGTTGTCGCAGGTCCACCATGCTTTTCTGGTTTGGATGAGAGGCACTAACGCTTTGCGTTTTCTCACGCATAGACACAAGCAGCATCAACTTTCCCCTTCCGTTTCCTAGTTCTCCACCGAGTTTTTTTATCATTAATATTTAAATAAATAGATTTGAGTTGGCAATATTTACACAAATAGATATGTACCACCATCTAAAAAGACTGCAACATTTTCAGAGGACGATAAGGATAGCGACGTGGCACTGGAGGCCCTACCCGCTCTCTCATTGGGCGGGTTGGCCCCACCCCTGAGCACTTACCGTGTAGCACCTCTTACCGCTCTCTGAGAGGGTGGTTAGCCTTTGCTGCCCTCCCAGGGGACGGTTATCCCAATCGCTTGGAATTTTTTAATTTAACTTAGGTATATGTCAATTTGAAAAATAGTGTATATTTATTGAGTGAAAAATGTTAATTGTGCAAAAGTAGTCAAAACGACATCATGGAGTAGTTATTATTTGAAAATTTAGGATCAATGTAAATTTGTCGATATTTGTTTATTTATCTGATGTAAAATTGTATGAGTAATTGTTTAATGACATAATGTTGGGAGGATATAAAATCTAATTTTTCGAACAATTATAGGTTTGAAGCACTATTAGCATAAAACCCGGCACAGAGGTTACATACGCTGACAAATATTACATGGGACATGGGGTTTATCATTGCTGTGCGAATGGACTCTAAACATAAAGACATAACGATAACAAATGTTGGCATGTACAGTATGCCTAAAGACTAACATAATAGCGTGCCGCTGCTAATCCTACCATGCCTTAGTGAATGAAAATATGCCGAGTTATAGTAGATGCTCTCTACTGAGTGCACCTAAAATATTTGCCCTTTCTCAAGGTATCGAGGCCACACGCCTTAGTGTGACGGACCCTCTCTCGCTTCCTTGCCCTCTTTACTTCGTGTGCTTAAACCGCGACGAGCTCCTCCACTACCTTCCTCATGTGTTCCTCCTCCTACCGGTTTAGCTGTAGTCCTTCCTGATGTTGCTTGTACTCTCGGCGTTCGTACGCTTTCCTCCTCCACCGCATGCTCATATCGACCTACCGCTTCTGGTCTTCATGTCGAGCCATTCCATGAAGTCACAGATAGGTGGAGGAGACTGGCCAAATGAAATAAGATGTGATATTAGTAAAATAATGCATGAAATCATATGAAAAGTGCCACATGAGTGATCTATGTCGCTATACCAGTGGGTACTGATATGGTCTATTTTGAGGCTTGTTGTATTGGTAGTACTTGGCATACATGAAGAAGCATATGCCATAGGTGTAGGAGATGTCCTAGGACTCGTGAAGCCTTCAAGGATCTCCACATAACCACATCGGCGGTTCAACCCCCTAGGGGATGAAATCTCCCAATGTTTCTTGGGTGGGTTGGTGGAACTGAGAAAGACATTCCAGTTGAGAGAGCTGAGGAATGAGTGGTCTATCCATGGATGAGGGTGGGGTTATTTATGGTGACTGAGGGCTGGTGCATGAACTGAGTGCATGGGCTTGGCTGGGGGCTGAAGCATAGGATTCCCTGTGAAAGATGGAAAAATTATGGTATTGATACTAGGTAGAGATTCCCTATGTCAGGATGGAGGTGTTGTCATTTAATTTATTATTAAATCTTTGTCGTGTGGTCACTTCATATATACAGCCTGCATCCGGACAGAGATGTTGTCATTTCATAGTTAAAGCTGAGTCGTGTGGTCACTTTGTGTCTAAAGCCAAACTCATGACAGAGGTATTGTTATTTCATGCTTAAAATTCTATTATGCTTGGATAGTATGTTAATATAATAAACTTATCATCACATTAATTAGACACAAAGTTCACAAATAGTTCATAACATAGTACGTTAATATAAGACAGTACCATATATACATCCAACTGAACTAATGAAAAGGAAATATAAACAAAAGAAATAGTCGTGGCTGGCATTTGTATAGTTCTTAGTGGATATATGTTGAATACCTAGATTATCTCAAGACGGCGGAGGAAAGTGGCGACGCAAATTAGCAGAAGAATGCCAGTTGTGCCAGTCAATACTATCAGGGTAAGATGATTGTTATCTTCAAGGTGGTGATGCGAAGTTGTAAGAATGGATATTAGCAAATCCACCATCATTTTCAGGGTCATCAATGTTCTCCGGAGATGGCGGCCTCGGAGGGAGGGGTCATTGTGGGATGAAATAGTCGTCATTGTCGTCATCTTGAGCTATCACGGTAGTAGCACATCCTATTTCCTTGTCAGCTGTACGCTATCTCGATGTGGTGCATGAACGTCCTCTTGCAGTGTTCCTTAAACCTTCTCTTGTATTACTGCTAGAACGTTGAGCCATTGGGGGCATGAAATCATCATCCTCACCATTCTCATCAATTTGTAGGTGAGTAGTAGATGACACCCCTGTATCCCTTAGGTTTGCTGAACGTCATTCTCTTCTACGCGAAACAGACATCATACCCCTACCGAAGAGCATATACATCACCAAGAAGTTTGTGATTCTTTGTTGATCAATTGTGCGTCTTCCAGAAATACCTAACGCAAAAGAGTAGCACTCAAATCAATGGAAAAAAGATAAGTTGTATGACCAAATAGAAAATGACGAACTTGAATGTGGGATGCATACTGGTCGGGCAACATCACTATTGTTCTTGGACTCCTAGAGAAACCTAGTACAGAAGGATGGTCGACACTTGATGTGCGTATGCCCAGTCTTCCAAAGGTAATATGATAAGTTGATTGGTACAGTTTTGACATTGATAATCCAAAGGCTTCGACTAGAACAGATAGAGAACTCTCGCAACCACTACACCACTACTCTGTAGTTATCAATCTTGCCACGACGCGGTTGACCTCGCTAAGAAGGCTTTCCTGCAAGCGAATCAAGAACACAAGAAAGAACGGGTAGATGCAATCTAAATATTACTAATTACCAATGAAGTGCTCGAGTTGAGGTTCCACAAACCGAACAAGCGGAAAAACTGTATAAAACAGAATAATCTAAGCGAAACCCTAGAAGTCTAAACTATGATGTCTATTATGTATATATAGGGGGTCGTGAGGAGGGTGACTTAGGGTTGTGCAGCAGTGGAAAGAGGCGTGCACAACCTAGACTCCGACCCCGACATGCTTACAAGACCTAACAAGTCCCACAACGGTGACACATACCTTATTTTAATGATTTTGATTAATCTATAAGGAATCTAAGGGTGAGAACAGATCCATTGGAAATGTCTCGTCAATAGCTTTCTAACAAGTCCAAGAATGTCTCAATTGGATTCTGTATGCAAGATTTATGCCTATTTTATTGACATGCTATCCTAAAACTCGACCACGACCACGACCAGAGCTTAGCTTCGAGTCCGAGTAGACTTGACTTTTGAGGAATGACATCCAGATAAGGTTGTGGTGCTTCTCCTATGTTCTTAAGCAGTAAAACATCACAAAGATTCAGTAGCAATCCATCCAAGAAAGTATGAACAGCAAGGAACGAGTTCACCTGGTGGTTTAATTGTCACGCACGTACTCTTGTAATTGGATCTTGTATGATTTGAGGAATATTAGAAGTATTGATCATATCTGAAGGAGCCATGAGCTCATCATCCTCCCCCTCTTGAATTGGAGTCATCCTCGACTCAAGCTCATCTTCTTCTCCCAAGTATTAATTCAAATCTGAAATGTTAAACATGGGACTAACTCCAAAATTTGCGGGTAGGTCTAGTTTGTCTGCATTATCATTTCTTTCTCAATTACCTTAAATGGTTCATCAGCTCTAGATATCAACATTGATTTTCTGAATTCTGGAAACATATCTTTTCTCAAATGCAACCAAACTAAATCGCCCGGTTCAAATTTTATTTCTTTCCTACCTTTATTTCTGGCAATCCTATAATTTTTAGTCATACTCTCTATATTCTTTTTAGTTGTCTCATGCGGCTTAAGAATAAATTCAGCATGTTTCTTGGCATCCAAATTAAGCCTTTTAGAAGTAGACAGAGATAGTAAATCAATAGGAGCACGGGGATTAAAACCATACACTACCTGAAACGGACTTACCTTTGTGGTGTAGTGTACCGACCTATTGTAAGCAAACTCAATATGCGGTAAATATTCTTCCCAAATTCTCAAATTCTTCTTTAGAATAGCCCGCAACATGGTTGATAATGTGCTTTTGACGACCTCCATTTGACCATCAGTTTGGGGATGACACGTAGTAGAAAATATCAGCTTTGTCCCCAATTTATTTCAAAGTGATCCCCAAAAACTTTGTATCATGATCTGAGACCATAGTATTAGGCACTCCATGTAGTCGAACGATTCCCCTAAAAAATAAATTAACTATGTCTATAGCATCATCGCTCTTATAGCAAGGTATAAAATATGTAATTTTAGAAAAATGATCCACAATCATAAATGCTATCTCTCCCCTCTTTGTCCTAATCAATTCTAAAACAAAATCCATAGAAATATCCTCCCAGGTGCATTAGGAACAGGAAGAGACATGTAAAGACCATGTGGATTTAAGCGAGACTTAGCTTTATTTCAAGTGGTGCAACGTGACACGTAGCGCTCGATGTCACGTCTCATATTTGGCCAAAAGAAATGAGCAGCCAGCACATATCCAGTCTTCTTTGCTCCAAAAATGTGCCATCAATTCTCTGCAACAACAAAAGATGAACAGAGCTAGTTGAAATGCATAGCTTGTTAGCACGATAGAGCAATCCGTCATTCAGCACATATTTATTCCATATTTTCCCTTCTTTACAATGTTCAAGCACTTCTTTGAAGTCTAAATCAACAGCATATAAGTCCTTAATGGTCTCTAATCCAAAAATTTTATGATCAAGTTGTGATAACATGGTATAATGCCTAGAAAGCGCATCAGCAATTATATTTTTCTTTCCTTTCTTATGTTTTATGACATATGAAACGACTCAACAAATTCTACCAATTTAGCATGTCGTTTATTCAGTTTAGTTTGACTCCTAATATGTTTCAACGATTCATGATTGAAATGTATAATAAATTCTTTGAGCCATAGATAATGTTCCCAAGTTTCAAGCACTCGAACTAAAGCATACAATTACTTATCATAGGTAGAATAATTCAGATTTGACCCACTTAATTTCTCGCTGAAATAAGCAACATGTTTACCTTCTTGAATTCCACACCTCCAATTCCAACCCCAATAACATCATATTCTAGTTTAAAGGTCTTACCAGAATAAGGGAGTTGGAGCAATGGAGCATGAGTGAGTTTGTCTTTCAACAACTTGAATGCTTGTTCTTGTGCAGGTCCCTATTTGAAAACTACTCCTTTCTTTGTCAACTCGTTTAATGGAGTAGCAATGGTGTTGAAATCCAGCACAAATCGCTAATAGAAACCTGCAAGACCATGAAAGCTTCTCCACCTCTATTCCCCGTGGAGTGACAACATAGCCAAGAAAAGAGACTCGATCCATACAAAAGGTGCACTTTTCGAGGTTACCGAGCAAACATGCATCTCTAAAAGCATTAAAAATAGGACGTAAATGATCAAAGTGTTGTTCTTGTGACTTGCTATAAATCAAGATATTATCAAAATATACCACCACAGATCTTCCAATGAAAGCATGTAAAACTTCATTCATCAATCGCATAAAAGTACTAAGTGCATTAGTTAACCCAAAAGGTATTACTAACCACTCATACAAGCTAAACTTAGTTTTAAAAGCAGTTTTTCATTCATCTTCAAGTTTCATCCTAATTTGGTGGTATCCACTTCACAAGTCAATTTTAGTGAAAATTATAGAACCACTCAACTCATCAAGCATATCATCTAACCTAGGGATAGAGTAATGATATCTTATAGTAATATTATTGATAGCTTTACAATTAACATACATACCCCAACTACCATCTTTCTTAGGAACCAAAAGAACAGGAATAACACAAGGACTAATGCTTTCTCGTACGTACCCACGATACTATTTCTTGGACTTGTTGTTGAATTTACTTAGTCTTTTCCAAATTGGTCCTATATGCAGTACGGTTTGGCAAAGTTGCTCCCGGAATCAAATCAATTTCATGCTCAATCCCTCGAATATGTGGTAATGCCGGGGGTACCTCAAATGGAAATACATCCACAAACTCCTACTAAAGGTTAGCAATAGAAGGAGGAAAAGAGCTAGATATATTCTCAAGTGAAACTAAGGTATCTTTGAATATCAAAGCATATCATGGCAGGTCATTAGTAAAAATTTCAGTAAGGTCAGATTTAGTAGCAAGAATAACACACCCTTTCAGTCTAATTCCATCAGACTTAGAAGTTGTTGCTTTCTCCCTTTTGGGTGGAAATTTTTTTTCGCTACTTGCTGATTTTCAGATTCATTTTCAAACTCTTTTCTCTTATTTTCAGCTATTTCTTGTTCACATTTCATAATTTCAGCAGGGGTTAAAGGCAGAAAAGTTATTTTCTTTCCTTTATGCATAAGGGTGTACTTATTACTTCTACAACGATGTGTTGCATTAGTATCAAACTCATATAGTCATCCTAGCAAAAGCGAGCATGCTTGTATGGGAACTATATCGAAATCAGTACAATCATGGTATGAACCAATAGAAAAATACACCATAGCTGTTTGCATTACCTTCACCTTACCACTATTATTTAACCATTGAATATGATAAGGGTGATGATGGTTCTTGTCAGCAAGGCAAGCTTCTTGATCATATCTGAACTTACTAAGTTGTTGCAGCTTCCTCCATCAATAATAACTTGAACACGATAATTCTTGATTATGAAGAACATCTGAAATGAATTGTGGCATTGCAGCTGTTTCGCTTGCTCTATTTGAGTGCTTAACACTCGCTGCAAAATGAGGGTCCAATAATTCTCTGTGGCAGTGGCATCGAACACTTTCCCATAATCGATATCCGTCTCATGTCCATCCTCATCACCTGAATGGTTAGTTGCAAGAGCATATTCATCCTCAACATCACTAGCACTTACATATCCATCGTCTTTTGTTACAATATACGCTCGCTGACTTGGGCAATCCTTCATGACATGGCCCATTCCCTTGCATTGATGGCATACAATCCCGGTCGATCGGCCTGTAGAAGCAACCAAAGAAGAGCTTTTGGCTGGACCTTGCACACTTACGGATTTGCTTACCTCAGGAGCGTGCGACGGTGTCGAAGGTACTGCTGAACGCGTGCTACTCGAGAAGGGGGTAGCAGACTGTGTAGCTAAATATGGGGCTATTTTGACTTGTCCTGATGTTGATTTTGAAGTGGTCGTGCTTCCAAAATTGCTCCTTGGCCTCTGTTGTCGTCCCTACAATTATTTTTCTGCTAGACATGCAACTTGGAACAATCTAGAAACACTATTGTATTCTTTGTAATCAACTATATCCTGAATTTCACACCTTAACCCTCTATAAAAGTGTGCCATTGTAGCCGCTTCATCCTCAATAATATCATAACGTAACATACTAATTTGTAGCTCCTATCATTAAGTCATTGCAATATAGTGTTTGTTTTTGCAATATAGTGTTTGTCTCTGCAAGCTTCTTATCAATGTCATCATTAATAGCTTTTTGATGATCATTCAACACCATTATGAGTTCTTCCCTCAAAACACGCTCCTGTGAATCCGATGCTTCTCCTGCCATGGTTAGTCGAAGATAGAAAACAATAAAAGATAAATTATCCCTATCGACAACTAGGTGATGAAGGTAGAGTCACACACTCTCAATCATCTTACCATGCTCTTGCAAGTGTTCTTACCAATCACCACAGTTGGCACAACCGGTGGCTGGTTCGTGATACCTTATCGGGTGCGAGTGATGTAGTTGCAAGGGGAGAAACCATTCTGATCTAGAGAAGGTGTAGTTTGGACAGGTAATATTTAGTAGCAAGGAATAGCAATAATTGAAATCAGATTAGCAAAGCTGAATAGAAGTCTACAATACTAGTCACAGTTGCTGGCCCGAACACGTTCCTAGAACTAGCTCAAGCAAGTCAAAAACTATAACAGAACAAGCACAATGGAACAAAATGCGCAATGCAAACCTGATCTTTTTTTAATTCTCTCTCTCTCTCTCTCTCTCTCTCTCTCTTACAATCTTTGCTTCTTTTTTTGGAACTCTTTGATTCTTGCTTTCTTTTTTTTTCGAATGTGACACAAACTCAAAACTCTTCTACTGCCTTTTCTAAGACTAGGGAGGTAAGAGGGTCACAAACTTTTTCTGGAGAGCAGTGGTATAAAGGTAATAAAAAGATGGTCGGCTACCTCTCTCTCTCTCTCTTTGAACTTTAGCTACCTCTATTTTGGCTATGGTGGTCAGATCTGAGAAGGTGGGCGACTGCGACTAAGTGGTTGCGGCGACTAGATGGTCAGACCTCGAGTGGGTGGTCAGAGTGACTCGGTAGTCGGAGCGACTGGTGGGAACTCGAGTGGGTGTTTCGAGTGACTGGTCAGATCTCGAGTGACTAGTCAGAACAAGAGTGGGTGGTCAGAGTGACTTGTCGGACCCCGAGTGGGTGGTCGGATCCCAAGTGAGTGGTCGGAGTGACTGGTCGGAACTCGAGTGGGGACACAAACTCAGCTTTAGCAGACTAGAGCAAGCCAAGTTACTCGACGACTAAATTAGCAAAGAGTCGACACTAGAAACTAGAACATGATGACTTGGCTAGTAACAAAGACACCGAAGATGGACTCAACTCAACAACGCGAAAACTGAAAACAAAATTGCGAAAGGCTCAAAGTGGTTTGGACAGTGGAAGAGCTAAAACATAAATCTTTTTGTGGGGCAATTTTCTGGACTCTAGGTAATAGGACTTGATGAAACAAAATGGGATAGCTGAGATTACCTAATGGACAACCAGGCTCTGGTACCACTTGATGTGCATTTGCCCGATCTTCCGAAGGTAATATGATAAGTTGATTGGTGGACTTTCGACGTTGATTATCCAGAGGCTTCGACTAGAACAGATCGAGAACCCTTGCAACCACTATACCACTACTCTGTTGACTTTGCAAAGAAGGAATTTCCTGCAAGAAAATTGAGAATACAAGCAAGAACCGGTAGATGCAATATGAACATTGCTAATTACCAATGAAGTACTCGAGTTAGGTTTCCACAAATCGAACAAGCGGCAAAACTGTATAAAATAGAATAATCAAAGCAAAACCCCCCAAACCTAAACTTTGATGGCTACTGTGTATATATAGGGGGTCATGAGGAGGTCGACCTAGGGTTGTGCTACCGTGGAAAGAGGCATGCACAACCTAGACTCCGACCCCGATACGCTTACAAGACCTAACAAGGCCCACAATGGTGACACAACACCTTATTTTAATGACTATAATTAATCTATAAGAAATCTAAGGGTGAGACTAGATCCATTGAAAAGGTCTCATCAATAGCTTTCCACAATAAGTCGAAGAACGACTTAATTGGACTCCGTATGCAAGAGTTATGCCTATTTTATTGACATGCTGTCCTGGAACTCGACCACAACTAGAGCTTAGCTTCGAGTCCGAGTAGACTTGTCTTTTGAGGGATGACGTCCCGATAAGATTGTGGAATGATGTGGTGCTTCTCCGATGTTCCTAAGCAATAAAACATCACAAAGATTCAGTAGCAATTCATCCAAGAAAGTATGAACAACAAGGAACGAGTTCACCTAGTGGTTTAATTGTCACACAAGTGCTCTTGTAATTGGTCCTTGTATGATTTGAGGAATATTAGGAATATTGATCGTATCTGAAGGAGCCATGGGCTCATCACATGGGCTCATACCGAGAAGTATGGCTCCAAGCGATCTGCCCAGAGGTTGCCACCCGGTTGGCCCTCACGTGTATAACTACAAGTCAACCACGCTAAATTAACTATAAATGAGATGAATCCTATGGATTATATATTTGATTTTAGTTACCTATGAACGTGGTCCAAAATCGTACAAACTTTGATGAGGGGGAACGCATGGAAGCGTCTGAACTGCCTCATCACGCAATGGGGTGAGTACTCCTCGACGTAGATGTCGAAGACAAATGGCTTTTTCGTAAGCCAGTAGTTCTCATCATGGCTGCACATTGGAGACAGACCGAAAGGCACACAAGCTTTTATCATCAAGTTGCTATAGGGGAGTCTAGACCACGTCCTCTGGACACAGACAGTCAAACTGTGACATAAAAAGCTCATACGCGTTGTGGGCCTGCTCGTGTGCCCAGTGCGGCTATAGAGAAAAATAGTAAGAAACCAGAATTAAAGCATATGGCAAGTGAAGAAGAGCTATGTTTCATGCGTACCTGACGTCGACACCAAAACGAGCCCATGGTGGGACCGTCCTCCTTGGGTTCCCTGTACCACTCCTTAGGGTACGAGGACTGGTCCACAATATGTCGGCAGATCATGAACCACTCATATGACCACAACTGTAGCAGGAGTGGGCACCCAAGAAATATGGGTTGTGACTCCTTCTTCATGCACGAGTCACACAAGGCCCGATACATCGCCGCCAGGACAGCGAAGGCCCAACTCTACTAGGGGACATCATAGGGCTCCACATCTATGATCCTCTCGCGTATGGAACAAGGGTCCTCGACACCAGGTGGCCTTGGCCATTGGTGAACATAACGCAGCTGAACAACCATAGCAGGTTGGCCTCCAAGTGGCTCGAGATCGAGTACACACCGACATCCGGGTGGATGTATGCAGGCTTGAAGTAATGCAAATGATGATGAGTAGAATATCTTTGAAACCGTGAACAGGGGCGAACCGCTGGAGCATGATGTTCATACAGTCTGCATCCACATCGATGACTCCAACGGTGGCTCCGGCGTAAGGTAAGCCTAACATGTAGGCTACGTCTTGGAACGTTGGAGCTATCTCACCGCAAGGGAGGTGGAAAGTGTGTGTTTCAGGCCTCCACCGGTCGACCAGTGTAGCGATCAGCGAGTGGTAAAAATAGAATCGCCTCGTGGCTACCTCAGGGTTCTCTATCGCTCAGGCCTTCACCAACCCACACAGTGGTAGGAGTCCAGATGCTGCCAACCTGTACAATTTGGAATATTAAGTGAATGTAGAGTGTGCAATAAATAAATAATCAGGCACATACGCAGCTAATTCGCAACATACCAGTGCTTCCAATAATCATCGATCGTAAGTAGCTCTGCAGGGCCACGTGGTTAGAAAACTCCTAACTCCATCTAATGAACGGCAGACAAGAAGCTGTGGTGCTTCTTGTCCACTACAGGGTCAAGAAGTTCAGGGGTTGGTGGGTGCGTCATATCTGCATTGAAACCAAGTATAAACAGTCTGTTATATGAACATATACACATAGTTATGTGAACAACATATAAAATACAAGTACATGTAAGGTCCAAATACAACGTACATATGTAAGGCAAAAACCCTACAAATATAACATCGATATATGCTAAATACATTTACACTTGACCACCATCATGACACTATTGACACACCAGGTGCATTTTTGGACAATACCTGTATGTGTGACCTGTTTCATCGCACTTGTTGCATTGCTTCACCCTTGGACCCACCTCAGATTCATCCATATCATTTCGAATTCACGAATTTCTCAATGTCCCAGTATGTACTTCATCCTCTCAAAGTCTGACACATAGATTAGTTAGGGACCTAGATTACATGTAAAAGTATCAATAATGCCATAGCCATAAAGCTCATGGTTACATATGTTTAGTATTTGATCCTTCATAAAGTAGTGAGAAACATATTGTCTAGGTAGCATATTGTGCTCCCCACATGCAGCTATGACGTGTGTACATAGCATGTGTAGCAATTATAGCTTTTAGGATGTACAGATGCATGTTCCAATCCGAAGCATGCATTCTTGCACATGGCGCTCACGTCTGCCACCCCTATGACGCTGATCATGGCACAAGACACTGAACATGTGCTCCACAGTTCCCTCCTGATTGGCACGGTGCATATGTGCCTTCTTTATGGTCTTCTCCACTTACTCACATAGTATCGATCCATACATCATATGGTTATCTGCCATTGCCTTTGAAGCAGCTGCGTAGCAATCAATAAAATATCTGCAAGTTCCATAAACAATACCTTCAACAATTCCAACAAGTGAGAGAGACCTCATACCCCGCATAACCCAGTTGTAGATCTCAGCAAGATTAGTTGTCATTATCCCATACCTTGCCCTTCCAATGTCGTACATCAATGCCCATTTCTCTTTTGGCTCCTTACTATCTAGGGAGTATCTGTTGGGATGGGTCCAAGAGCAACCGAGTCATCTCCTATGTTTGCTAGCTTAGTTGTATGCTTCGTGGTTAGTTCATCTAGTCTTGCCTATAGTGCGTTGAACTTTGTCTGCTAGTTTTGGCTACATAATTTCTTGAAAAAATTCATCAGGTCCTTGTTGAATTGTCTATAAAAGTTTGCACCCATATGCCTCATGTACCACTTGCTCTTCAAGTCGGGCCATTTTGCTCTTACACACCGTTGAACACTGCTGTATTGCATATCTAGCAAAGCCTGCAACAGCCCTGCATATCTATCATGAATCAAACATACATCAGGCTAGTCTAGAATAATACAATGATTTACCTGCTCAAGGGACCAATACCAGCTCTCTTTGTTCTTGCTCTCCACGAAGGCAAACTCTAGTGGCATGACTTGGTTGTTCCCGTCTACCCCAATCGCAGACAATATCTGTCCTTTATACTTCCCAGTGAGGAACATCCCGTCCAAACAAATGATGGGTCGACAATGCCTAAATGACTTTATGGTTAACACAAATGCAAAGAAAGCATGCTAAAATACTCGCTTTATAGTAGAGGGGTAATGCTTGATGTCAAAGTAACTTCCAGGGTTTCTCGCACATATTGTGTCTAGTTGACATGGTAAGTTATCATATGAATCTTCATGTGTCTCGAACCTCATTTCAATAGCCTTCTATTTCACCCTTTATACCTTAGTGTAGTTTATTGTGTACTAGAACCTTTCCTTAAATAGCATAGATTATTGATAGTGGCTCATACTTCAGGTTGTCCAAAATCTCTCTGTACATAACATTAGCAACAAAAGTAGATGACACGCTCCGGTGGGAGAACTCAATTTCCTCAATGTAACAGTTATGCTCCCTAACTACTGAGCACTCCTAGTAGTCAACCCACTTCCTCCTGAATGCATGCTCCCATCATGGACAATTAGACACCAAATACTTGACATCGTACTCCCTTTTACTCGACTTCACAACCTTGACCTGTCTCTGAAGAGGCAATGATCAGAATTTCACTACATCAAGAACAACCTTCTTACTATGGTACATAGCACCCTGGGAAATCTCGTTCTCATGATATTTTCAAGGTGTTTGATGACCCTCACTCACCACTAGCTTTGAAAATTCCTGATTCCTTCACTTGCAGGAACATGAGCATTTTCCTCCTCATCGGATGAATCCTCATCGACAATGGCTTCCTTCAGTTCTTGATCCTCCCTCTCGATCTCTTCAATTATGCTAGGGATGTGCTCCCCCTCATTGGCTACACTCCTTAGTTGCATCTCCCGCACATCCCCAACGTCTCGCTCGTCCCCCACAATTGGCGGGTCTGCTTCATCCATCACTGCCTGACTTGTTCCTGTCAAAGATTAGTTCCCGGCAATATGTCCATAAATTGATCGGGTACCTTTGAGTGCAGGGATTAATCACGAGACGAGACACATGATGTAATAGGTTTGGGCTTCCAATTGGAGTAATACCCTATGTACTGTGGAGGTGCAGCTACTGTATATTGATGATTTTGAGTACAAGTAATATGGCTAAGACTATTAAAGTTGCTGAGTAGCTCCTTAGCTAGGGTCTGGTTGCTTGCCTCTTTTTTTTCCCTAGTCTTTTCACCTTATATAGGGGTGAGGTACCGACTCCTATCCAGCCGTATTTGATAGGGAGTTGTCTTCCTTGACGTCCAAGTAGATAGATCTGTTTTGGATACTAATTATTCCAAGTTGGGTAACCAATCTAGACCTTCCTAGTGTGTACTTCCTTGATTTCGAGTGTATAAGGTACCACTAATTCGGTTCCATGATATCTGGCGCTGCCTAATATATGTTGTACATACCTTATCTGTGTATGATATACTCCTTATGCGCATATACCCTATAGTTAGATATTTGACAGTGGCCCCCTAACTCTACCTGTGAGGAGGAGTTTCCATAAGCGCCCACTCGAGTGCTACCAAGTTTAAGCATGGGTGAGTAAAGTGGATCAAGCTCATGGTCGAAAGAATTGAGTATGAACGGATCCTTCCTCGAATATCGAGTGGAAGCTCAGTCGGGTCGAGCGCCTGCAGCTAACAGCACTCGATACTTGAAGAAAAAGATTAAAGAACTCAACTGATTGACACTCGACTTCGAGTAGAGTTAAAAAACCTTTCAAAATTTGAAACGATGGGTATAGGCGCATTTAATGCAGGCAGAGGGGCGTGCAGAGATTCACACGTCATCATCATTCCTCTTTTTGCGCCGGTTGAAAAGTTGTAAAGATGGAAGTGGTCAAAGAGACGGTAAATTTTGTATTATTTACCCGTATGACCCGAACTTGTATCAACCATTTCTTATCATTGCCACCAGTCTTCCTGCACAAGCCCCTCGGCTTTTTCCGCCCCAGCACGCACCATCGCCAAAACAAATTTAGATCCATGGATCCCAGTTCTTCTTCGAAGATCCCGAATTCCTCTTCGCCAGAGAAGCGGTCAGACGCAGTGGCTGCTGGTGCCTCGCCCAATCAGTACAACGAAGTGCGGTTCATGATTGAGGTCTGGACACCCTCGGCGATGCAAGAGTCTTGGCTGGCGGAACTTGAAGTGGAAGGAATGTGTCACACCCTGATTTTTTAAATTTTCAAATTCCTAAATTTTTTCCAAAATTTAACTAGGGTTTGCATAAAACAGCATAGCATAAACCTATTTTATAAAAGAAAATGCAATTTGACACATGATATATTTGTTTGAATGCACTCATGCTGGAGTTAGGCATTTAGGTTTATTTGATTGTCTTTGTTTGTTCGTTTTTGCTTTAGAAAAGAATTTAGCAAAAGGATTTAGGAAAGAATAGAATACCAAACAAGGTATGAAGCTGCATCGTATTACGACAATATATGATGTTGTACCGGTACGGTCGCAACCATAAGATCACGATATAACTTCAAGAGCACTCTATAATAGTTATATAACTTTCTCACGGTCCTGGCTTATGCACTCCAAAATAGTTATATGACTTTCTCACCGACCTGCTTCAAATGCAATGTAATGAAATACAATGCATATGATATATTGCAATTGCAAGAAAGAGAACCACATAATTCAACATCCTCCACATACCCACATATAAGACATACTTAAACGTAAATGACAGAAGTTATGATCCTCAATATGTAGCAACATATATAGCATACTTTAAAATGGCAAATAGACTATTCCACTATAAGGTCTCATATAAAAATATGTTTCTATGAAAAACATAGACCAGGTAAGCAGTACACATATGCTAACTCATGATTTACTACTTTCATTTTTTACATCATGTATAAAATAAGAAGACTGCATTATCAATACTACTTATGATCATATAAAAAAATCTACATATGCATATGCCACAAATAAGCCTGTGGTACAAAGCTAGTTTAACCAAAAACCAAGCCATATGTTTTACCATCCATCCAACCCTAATAACTTGTAGTATGTTTACTTCTATCACCACATACAACTCCAACTTCACTATTAATTTAAGCAAATTGACCGCTGAGAAGCATAAATGTGTAAATGTGCTATAGGTGCTAGAACTATCACCGACATCAACAACATAGCCACTAGACTAACTAATAATCTTTATTATCGGAGTTAAATTAAGTCATAGCATGGATGGGCTACATAAGCAAGCGTTACGCATAAACAGTATATCACCAATCATATTATGAATTTTTAAAGACATCATAAAGGAGTATCATCGTATAAACATGAAGCAATGTACTAACAATATAGCCACAATTACCACCTTCTTTTAGCACAGTAGGTATAATACCTCAAATTATTAAATACAATTGTGTGTGCTGCATTATTATGGGTGGATGTCGTAAAAATAACAAGTTAAAGTTGTAACAACACAACAACTACGTTCACTTGCTTTTACCGACGGCGAGAACGGCAAGCCTCAAGTGCGATCTAGAGCACCATCACCTAGTTCACAACCACATCTTAAAACAAGTACTCCAAGTGACATGTACATTCAGAATATAAAGTGCTCTTACACCCAAAACCTGTATACAAGCAAAAACCGATAAATATAGCACACCTCACATTCGCTCGATAAGAGCAATAGTGCTTCTCTTTTTCATATCTATATTTATACTGCAGATATAATGATAAGTAAATACACTATAGAAAATATACAAAACAAGAACTACAACTTTTGTAGAGAAAACATATTTTTATTTTGCCATTAAGGTAACCTAAACGATAACTATAAACATGATTCAGAAACTATACGAAAATTCATGCAACAGAATTCACATTTTTATATCTACTAAACCCTACATAAAAAACTCTCAAAATTAAAGAGGACATATAACTTTTCATCCACAAAAACTTTGTTATAGATTTAATCTTCAGAAAATGTCATTATCAAGCCTTAACCAAGCTCTAAACATTCATCAGCGTAATCTGTCAACAAATGACAATAACAAATTCAAAGAACCATAACCAAAGATCTACTTATACAAAAGTTGCATACTTTAAAAATAAGGAAAACTTATGAAAAGTACTACAACTTTGTCTATAGGTGGCCGAACTGATTCTGCCGTTTAACCCTTCCAAAAACAATCCCATCTATTACTGATCAGATTTAATCAGAAAAAGTAGCTGACTTCGAATGATGATTTCTTCCAAACCGTCCAATGAACTACCGCCAAAATTGGCTTGCAACTAGAGCCCAATGTTATCTACAACTTTCTAAAAGGTATCATGATTTTATCACGCCTCTAACAAGGAGAAAAACTCCGCCTTAAGCAAATTTCTCAATCTGTACAAACTACAACTCGCGAAACAATTGAACGGCGCAACGACACCACATCCCTTCGATTCTCCAAGCTATAACTCGACCAAAACATGTATAAACAACAGGGATTAATCCATGGGGACCTCACCTAGGGTTTCCCTAAGAAAATAGCAAAGGCGACGACGATCCTTATAATGTTCTCCCGGTGTTTCATGCGGCCCTCTCCTTCCTTTCCCTTCTTCATTCTCCTCCTTCCCTCTCTCCTCTTTTTCTCTTATTTCTATTTTTTGGCAATGTAGCACGCATCCCTGTAGGATGCACTACTGTAGCAGGATGGCTGCTAGGGTTGGGGAAAAGGGGTGGCTAGCCAAGGAGGGGTGGTTAAATAGGGGGAAAAATGGTGGGGCAGCATGGGCCAATGGGAAAAGGCCGGATGGGCTCTAGCTCAGGTTGGCTTGGTCCACCCTGGTCCATTCTATTTTATTTACTCTGTTTTAATGAAAGAACTACTTTGTTCTAATTTATTTACCCTGATCCACCGCGTCTAACTCGAAAAACGACATTTCAACTTTTAGGGGTTACAGATTTACCACATCCACCTGGGCTTTACATGAACAAATGGTACTTCCATGTACAAAAGTCTGAGTGATTCACATATATGCATATGGTGGGCGTGAAGAGGGTGAAAGATGAATGATAATGTGTAACATACATACTAGAAGATTGTATATACTTTCTTTTTGTACTAGATTATATATCAATGTTTGATATGTAGGAACACATTGGTCCTAAACTATGTTGCAATTGAAAGCCCTTAGATCATTTGCAGGTTCTGAGGAACTATGGGCATATTAAAGCTAGATTAAAAGTTTAATCTGCTGACCATTAAAGTGAATCTCCATTTGAGATAGAATTGTCTCGACAAGGGGAGGAATCACTAAGTTACCTTATTGCCTTGAAGACGGATTCATGATGACATAAGAGAACCTGAGCCAAGGCTGGCGCCACATATATACTTCAGAGTACATAATGAATGATCTCATTAAGAAGGCTCTGTCTGATGAGTAGTTATACTCCGATGGAAAGAAATTGCTATGACTCTTGACTTAGAACTAAGCACAAAATGACATCGCTTGATGTTCATTAGATAAGGCTGAGTATGAAAAGAGAAACATTCATATGGTTCTGTGTATGAGAAGTAGAAACTGTCAGCTAATGAAGATTAGCAGTAACCAACTCTGAGCTGGAAGTAATTATGCATGGTTATGCATTAGAAGTCTAGTACACTTCACAAGAACCTCCTGTGTCTAGTTTGTGTGGAATAATTTGCAAAGTGAAACACCACACACTACTACAGAAATCCCTATATATATGCTACTCCATCACTGCCGGTTCGTATCAATACCGACACTAAAAGTCCATTTGAAAAGAACCGGTAATGATAATTGATTATCACTGCCGGTTCTAGCCACGAACTAGTAGCGATAGTTCGTCACACGAACCAACAGTGATAATTGACGGCAGCTTATCTTAAAAACCTTTTCGGACGAAGTCGGATGGAACAAACTTTATATGAAAATTATAGCCCTTGACGAAATCTACAATTTTGTAGTTGATTTTTTAATTTGAGGTCATTTAAATACCCAAATAATCATAATAAAGTTTTAGAAAACAAAGATAAAAAATAAAGCATACCTTATCATCATCACTAGTACCTATGTGATGCAATGGTAATGACGGATCGCACGAGCTGAGAGATCCCGGGTTTGAGTGTCATGAATCGCACGCGTGCGTATTTCACACAAAAAATTGCATGACTTGTGATAGTGCGTGCGAGGGGAGGGGGATGTTCGCGTGTAAAAAAATTCACTTGTTTTGGGAAAAAATATCGATTTGAGAACCAATTATCACCGCCATCTCAAAGCTTCAGCAAGTAGTGATAATTGGGCCAACAGGAACATCAGTTCAGTAAATCTCACACATGTGATGTACTGAGAGCAGGGAGTCATCAGATAACTGAAAGCATAGAGTGGATATTCCGGAACTCATGCGTACCCACTTATGCAAATAGGACTTACAATGTTTGAGAAAATCTATGGGGACGTCTGCATGTTTAGGATCGGTGGTCTATAGTGGTCTATGGGGACGCCTGCAAATATATGATCTGATAAACACGAAGTCATATGATTGCAAAGTCACTTTTCAAAGACTAAATGATAAGATCAACTTTTCAGGTGAAAGAGTTCACCAATTCATCCGACATTTGAGCAATTTAGCGTGCAAATATGTAAACGCTCAAATTGTGGAACAAAGTATCTATCATCTTAGGAAATGACAAGAGATTGAAACATCTCTATGGATGTGGAAGAATACAGTTAACAATCGAACCTCTATAATTGCTTATGGTTATGGTGGAACCTACAATATGAGTACTCAATGACAAATGATCAATTAATAAAGCAATTGATAATAAACCAATATCAGTTTAAAAAAAAGAATAAACCAATATCGCTAATCAAATCAGCGAATTAGAAAGATGATGGGTCATCTTAAAATGGTGTCTTGGCTTCTTACGATGGTTTATAGATCCTACTAGACCAATAGATTCTTGTAACAAAGATAGATGATATTCTACTACACTCTATCTCTAGTAAATATGAAGTACACTATGAAATGCAGGAGTAGCGACAAAGCTCGTAAGTCCTTGTGAAATAAGCATAATGCAAAAGCAACATAAAATAGGTCGTTGAAACCTCCGGCAGCAAGCATACACTCAAGTGAGATCGACTTAAGCAAAGCTTCCGCACCTCCACTCCCTGTTTCTGTAGTTTGCTTGCTAGTTCGACGGCTAGAGATGATGCAAAGTTAGGTAAGATTCATTGGCATTTGTTGGTAGATTTGCAGCTGTCTTTTGTCAAGCACCGTATGATCAAAATTCCTTGGAAAAGAAGCATTGTGTGTACATGTAGGTAGATTTTCTCTTGTTTTGTCACATAATGCAGCCTGTTCTTTCATTTCAAATCACACGTACTTGAGAGAATAAATATTTGTGAGCTTCTTGCCTGCACATTTGAATATAGAAGCAATTTTTTCTGTGCAATTGTTCATCAATCCTAGACTTCATTATACCATAATTAAGTAATGAAATTTCTCTGTAATTTCTTTCCGCAGAGTTGATGATCTGACCTACCTGTATACTGGAGCTGCAAAGCACCGTTAAATGCACAATATCATTTCATAGAGTTGTGGCAGTTTCTGCAGATGCGGGAAGCTTTCTTGTGTTGAAGTTCAAATTGCATCGGTTTCTCTTTCTTATCCCCTTTTGTGTTTTTGTTTCTGGCATATCAATCGCTTGTAAGTGTAAGATATCTAGGATAGCTGGGTGTTAATCTCCCTGATCATATGTACAATCCAAGGTAGTCCTGCACTTTTATGAACTGGATCCACTCTTACTTTCATATGTATAGTCTATTGGTGTGCACTTGGAAGAATATTGTAGTAATATAACAATTCGGTAGGCAGCTGTTACTTTGGTTCCACTATATTGATCTACATTTGTTGGCTGATTTTAGGAACAACGGGGTAGCAGGTGAGGCCTTTTATTTCTGGTTGCTATGATGAATTTTTCCCTCTGAGAACCGTATATGAAAATTTCATCTCGTACGGCTCAAGCAGAAACACACAAATTTTCAACGGAAACAAGTAAAAATCCTTTTTCCAAGCGAAGAAAGCCGAACTTGAATACCACCCAGCTCTGATTCTATGCTGCAGTGGGGAAGACCTGTTTAATTGCTTGGACTTAGCCAAAAACAAAGAGAGAAACTCAAACCATAGAGTTACCTCTACCATGTATTTGGCCAAGGTGAGCACATGCATGTGTTGGCCAGCTAACCAAACACCGGCAATGCACCCAACAATACAGCTTTCCCCGTACACAGGCATCCAAACACGAAAAATGCAAACCAATCTTAGCTAGTACAGGCAAACCAAACACCAAGGTACGTATTTTTTGGCTTCAAACAAACCATCTAGATGACACAAAAAAAAATGAATGGGTATGAACACACACTTTAATAAAATACAAATAATTATGCCAAGGATAGCCATATTGAAGGAATTTAAAGAGACAAGCAGAAAAAAGAGAGGCAACATTACATACCACTAACACGCTAGGTCCACTTTTTTTCGTTCAAAGCTTTGGATTAACTAACATCTTGTCACATCCTTAAAAATTTAAACACATGTGAAGCATACAGAAAAATATATTTCACATCTTTTTGCCAACAATCATGGATAGATCTATAAACTGGTCCATACATTTCTCGTGATTCAGATTAAGGTAGAAAAGATATAGTTTACCACATTTAAAAATGACACAGCTAACAATTTTTTTAAAATTCTTTTCCTCATAAAAGTTCATTAGGTAGTAGCAGCTTCTATCGTCGCTAGTGTACGACATTAACATTGTGGGGGCACTTATTGGTATAACGAATGCATTGCTAAACAATGCAACTCATCATCACCAAAATACCTTGTGTTGCTGTGCAGGAAGTACAATTATGTTGGAGCCCATAGGACAGCCACCAAAATTTTCGAAGTCTTTGCATAACCGTTAGGATAATACATTATCGAGGAACTTCTTTGAAAATATGTATTTACAACTCAATGTTTGCTTTCACCTCTATGGTTCTAAAAGCATAACCACTGAGGTTGATATCTATACTCCTATAAAATGCACGAGTTATGACAAATCTGATCGATCTGCACCGTCCACTCAAGTTTAATATCTATACTCCTATAAAATGCATAAGTTATGACAAATCTGATCGATCTGCACCGTCCACTCAAGTTGATTAAACGGTCACCATATAAAGTTGGACCCTATTTCTCTTTCCAAAATACATTTAATCTCATATTATTTGCATTTCATACCTAGATGTCCATTATTTACCTTCCATACCTAAATGCATAATATTTGTCTTCCATACATTCATCGTCGGATTTCTCCAGATAGTGCATCGCCTCCCGTACTTCGCCTACAACGTCGGGTTTCTTCAGATAGTGCGTCACCTCCCGTACTTCGCCTACAATGCCCGCTTTCTAGAGAGGGTGCGCCGCCGCCCGCACATCACCTCCACCGCCGTATACCATGAGGTCGCCTCCGCCGTGCTATTTTTACATCAATGTACTATGCGAAAATTATTTTCATCCGCTCACAAATCGGTCACCATCTTGAACATCCTCGGTGTTGCTACGGGCGTCCAACTCTATACAATACGGTCCCCTCCACCTTAAAATTATATGATCATGTTGTGAATTTTATGTATACAAATCTTTCTTTTGTTATGCAATATTCTTTTATTTCTTCGGATTGCTATATTCTGAACTGATTTCACGTGTGTTAAATACGTATGCAGTTGTTAGTCAAATCAAAGCTTTGACTTCGAAATTGAAAAGAAATACAAAGATAAAAACATCGTGATGCGACCTCATTGATAAGTTAAACTGATGGTTGATGCAATCCTCCACTGTGACTTTTCCAAACAGCCCATAAACATTTACCCAACAATGGTAAAACCAATTATACATATGAGGTGTCGCTATATCATCGCCATAGCGGCAATATAGCATCATGGTGGTGAATTGCACCCCGTCACAATGCCAGCGTGTATTGCATCTGCTATATCGTTGTGGCATCCCTATGACGCCATTGTGACAAGCTGTGGCGTCATCGTGTGGTGTGACGGGTGCCATACACGTGGGGTCACATGGGTTATGGAGGGGAGGAGCACGGGACGATATGATTTTTGAAAGGCAGTGACCTGATTATTGAGGGTGTAGGGTTCCTACACCCCTACTGTCAAACCTCACTGTGTCGCCAATCGCTTTTCTGCCCTCCCTGCATGGCCCACCGCTAAGCCGGCCACCCGCTTTCCCAGAATTCACCCACCTCATGTCGCAGAATCTAGACACTGGTGCAGCCTCGTCCTTTGACTGCTCCACCTCTGGCTGCTTGGGTGACACCTCGATGGGTGACTCGGCGGGACTGATGTGGAGGTGGGGAAAGAGAGGAGGTGGGGCTTGGCGCCAGCCTGCAAGGGCTTGATGGTGACTGGCGAGGTGGGGCGTGGGGAGAAGACGAGGTCACCATATCCATCACAGGAGGAGAGTTTGCAGTGCAAAACTGCTTCCTCTTCTATCCCTTCCCTTGCTGTGGAGACGAAGGGGAGTGTGGAACAGAGGGGAGAGGATAGGGTGAGGCCGTGGGCTTGGGTGCAGATCTCTTTTTCTTTCTTTGCTGGTGACGTTGCAGGGCAATGCTGATGTGGCCGGGTGTGTGGATTGGGTGTCGTCGTAGCTGTGCTGCAATTGGCTTGTGGTTGAGGCAGCAGTATGGTGCTGCAGTGCACAAGTGAAATTATTCTTAGACTTAGGTATGACATCGCCACACTACACGCCATAGGGAATATAAAGGTGTTAAGATGGTAAGTCGCCACGCCTCGTTCATAATAACTATGCATATATATACATAGTAACCTGACACTCATAGTAATATCAAGATTCTAGAAAAAGGTGAATGACGTTATGAACAAATAACGTTTTCTAATAAAATCTGAAAGGAACGCTTCCGATGGGCCTTTATTACTGATTTATACGTGCGAGGACAGCAACATGGTGATGGCAACACCGCCTATCTGAAGCAGATTGTACGCTAGTGTGGCTCTTCTAAATTCTGGTGGCTAACTAGTTTAGTTGCTTAGACACAGTTGGTGCTTCATATTCCATTTGTCCAAAATGCTGGCTTTCAAAATCTTACAAATGGCAAATGTAGCATTTTTTAAGATCTCCCACCCTTTCGCACTTTATGCTGAAATTATGTGTTTCTTCTTACTCGATTTCAAACCATGGACTTGACACATTAAATGTCGCTGATACCTGAATTTTGCGCACATTGGTAGACCGAAGGTCATGTCACTACTTAAAAATAATTATTTTTAGAGACGAGTAGTGACCTATTTGCATAAATATTTAGCTAACTATCTCTGATCGAAGGTCTGTAAAAATAAATAATTTCTACAGCAAAAAAAGACCACATATACAAACCTATTACCAAAGATTCTTCACTTAAAGAACCGCTTGTGTGGTAATATATATCCACAAGCGGTTCCTCCGCCTTTGATAATTCGATTTCCATAGACGGTTACTTAAGTAGACTGTCTCTAGCAATTAATTTTCAGAGTTGATATTTTTTAGCAAAAAATGTGAATTTTTATGAACCAAGGAACCCCACACAAGTCACAAGTCACGCAATTTTTTTCACAAAATACACGTGTATGGCACTCGAACCCGGAACTCCTCAGCTCGCGCGATACTAGTGATATTAATAGCATAGGAAATCATTTTCATCTCTTCTGTCTAAAATTTCAAATGATTATTTAAACATCTAAATGACTTCAAAAGAAAAAACTTTCAACTACAAAGTTGTAGATCTCATCGAGAGCTACAATTTTCATATAAAGTTTATCTCCATCTGACTTAAATAAAAAATTTATAAATTTTTTTAATCTATTACCATAGACGGTTTAAAAAAATACCTCTAAAAATTATCCCCATTACCAGAGATGGTTCCTTATAAGTTCTGAATTTTTGCTATCCATTACTAGAGATTGGTTCATATAAAAAATCACCTCTAAAAATCATCTCTATTACCTGAGACGATTCCTTATATGAAGGCAAATGGAAACAAATTTCATATGAAAATTGTAGCCCTCACATAGAGGGTTCAAGAAAACACCTCTAAAAGTTATCCCCATTACCTGAGATGGTTCCTTATAAGTTATGAATTTTTGCAACCCATTGTTTGAGGTTGGTTTATATAAAAATTCGCCTCTAAAAATCATCTCCATTACCTGAGACAGTTCCTTATATAAAGGCATATGAAAACAAATTTTATATGAAAATTATAGCCCTCAATAAAGACATGGAAATAAATAATATATGAAAATTGTAGCCCTCAATAAGATCCATAACTTTGTAGTTGAAACTTTTTCATTTAAAATCATTACCCGATGGTGAAATAATTTCAAAGCAAAACATGCATCTAAGTTTGATCCTAGTGAGAGACCTCCTACGAAGGCCAAAACTGATACTGGAAAGGAAGCTATTTCCACTTCAATCTTTACTAATGTGAGGCAAAACCTATCTCAAAAGTGTTTCCTTTTTTAGGCTTGTTTATGATCTCTCTCAAGGTTCAAGGTCCTAGATAGACCCATTTGAATATGACTCAAACTATTGATGGAGTTAATATTTCATCATCTGATAATAACTTTAAATGAAAAAAATTCAACTACATGGTTATAGATTTCGAAAGAGCTACAATTTTTATATAAAATTTATCTTCATCCGATTTCATATGCAAAAATTATAAGCTTTTAGAACCGCCTCTAGAAATCATCCTCGTTACCAAAGATAATTCACATAAAGAATCGTCTCTAGAAATCATCCCCATTATCAGAGATGATTCACATGTGATAATCATCTTATTTCTAGAGGTTCTTCACCACCTCTAGAAATAACCTTTATTTTACACCAGCAGTTTACGTAAGGAACCATCTATGGTAGTCTTTCTATTTGCACAGAGTCGCATGTGAAAATTTATTTTCACATACAGCTCGAAATTGCAGGGACCTGCTCAAACGGTTTATCATTAAAACCGCCTGTAAAAAAGCATCGTAAGTGTCAAAAAATAGTTTTTTAGTGGTGTGTTCATTCATTGACTTTTAGGATTCTGCTTACTTGCAGTAATTTCCTAATGGATAAGAATGCACAATATGCACTTCAGACAAGAGTTACGAGTCAATAGGAGAGCAGGCAATCCCATTTGGTCAAGAGAACAGTTATGCTTCATTGCCGTGTTATTCTTTCTCTCGAGTCTTGATACTCGACCATGATGTGTAACAGTGAAAGTTTTTCCATCTACAAAAAAGTGCAGACTTCCTCATATTTTTACGGCAAGATGTTGCTGACCTCATGTGAATATTACAATTACTTTCTGTATTTTGAAATCTAAGTTTCATGTTGTTTCTTTCTTTCCTTCTTTTTACTTTGATTCCTTTCTTTTCTATGAATTTTTTTTTAACTTTTGAGACATATATCTGGAAGTTGGCTACAGAACAGAGCATGAGGTGTGGACTAGACCAGTAGTTGAAATGTCATTTATAATATTATCATACAACCTTCTATGGTTTGGACTCGAAGAGTTTGCTAGAGCATCCCATGGGAACACCAAGTGAGCAACTGGCTGTTTCCTTGCCACTGATCTGGTCAGAACTAAGTATATTTGTCAGAACTAAGTATATTTCAAGATAAAGGATTGATGTTAATCAAATATATCTCTGCTGCCTAGAAAAAGGTTCTCATGGCTGTAGTTATCTGAAAATTCTGATTCCCATAGTACTTGGATTAATACATCAGCATTAACAAAAAATATGACGCATGGAGTAAAGTATGATGTCACTGGAAGATGAAACACGACTAAATTCTTCCATTTCTCAGTAGACTAAAACCAATTAACATCAGTCTAATTCTTTATGGGATCTAATTTTAGGACCAATGCACATATAATGGAAAGCAATCCACAAATCGAAGTAGCATAAGTATTTCCCTAAAAAAAGAATAAGAACCTCAAGTAGTTAGTGTGGCAGTAAAATGGTAACTTCTGAAATGCCGTACAATTGAGAATGTCATAATATTTCAGAAACCTGCATAGCAAAATATTTTCAGTTTATACGACAAGAGAATATTAGATGACTATAAAAACAAGCGATGGCGTATCTTACATGTATTGGCATCTCTGCAATCAGCAGACCACTGGTTTCTTCTAGACCCCTCAGTGTTGCCACCTCGCCACCAACAACCATGTTAATCACAATTCCATCTGCGCCATCATGACCCATCAGCTACAGAAAGCACAAGAAATGGATTGAATCAATGTTTTCTTAAGATACCTGCTGCCAAGCATGATGACACACGCCTTAAGTAAGATTCCTGAAAAACAACTAAAATCATCAGGTAAGGCAAGACTTCTAAAAGTTTGAACTAGAGGTGCTCAACGAAACTGCATGATAGCAAATATCCAGAAAAAAATATCAAAAAAGCTTCATGTTTTGGGCCATAAATTTATAAAAGGTAACAGGTATACACAAAATATGGGGACGGCTCACCTTCTTCGTGGGCAATTCATAGTTTATCAGCACACGAGCCATTAGGGGAGCCTCTGCCATCGCTGCCAGAGGTAAGCAAGCATCTGTTGCAACTATAATGCATAGTTTCGAGCCCATGCTTTCAGGCTTGGAACTTTCGGCGATATCAGTAGCTTTGGTAGCCTGATTCCACTGTGTTGTTGCTTGACGGAACTTCTCAAGAATGGATGCACGCTCTGCTTCAGCCTGATCACTGTACTGTACATACCAAATCTATTAGTGGTGCAACATAGCCAAGTGAAAGTATCTTTGTAGCAGGGGTCATAGACATAAGAAAACTTGAGACAATGTTCAAAACAGTGGTGAAAGACCAGCAGGAAAACTTGGGACCTCTGGTTACAGAACAACAAAATATGGATATTTGTAGAAGAATAGCTAACATTGTCCTCCCATTCTGCCCAGTGATAGAATAAAACATTTACAGTTGCATAAAAAATATATTTTCCTAGATGCAGGTATATTGATACATATCAGCTTTTTTTCAGTGAATTGAACAAATACCAACGCAAACAATGTATGTATCCATATACCATAACTGTAACATATTGCAGTATAACTATGCTGTGATTGTGGATTACAAATGCAACGACATCAATTTGCAACCAAGTGAACATACCAGCGGCGATAACGACACAAAGGGGAGGTTGGCAACGGCAGCACAGAGGGCATCAAGCTCATCCCGTGACGAAACGCATACGAAAATCGGCAGCCCACCGCGCCGGTCAGCGACAACACCTAGAAGCTCCAAGAGGGTCCTCTGCAATACGAATCGGAACTGATTAATCCGCAGTACGGCTTACTGGGCAAGATTAGCATCCGACAGAAATGAAATCCAAGTGCACGGGGGCCACGACGGCGCAGTGGAGGGGGGAAGATGCACGCACCATCTTGAACTGGAGGCGGTCGACGGCGAGGTAGTAGTGGCGGCCGGGGCTGGGGACGAAGAGAAGGGCCACAAGAGTCAGTTACGTATGTAAGACGGGGCGCGCGAGTGGATCGAGGCGGTTGGTGCCCTCTCACCTGGAGTGGGACGGGGCCGCGGCGGGTGAGATCGGGGACGGCAGCGCGTCGGCGAAATCGGTGCCTGAGGCGGCGCCGCCGGCCGCAGACCTCATCGCGCCTCGTCGGAGGGGGAATCGAATCAGGGGAAGTGGAATATTCCTCGCCGAAACCAAGAACTGCAGAGTGTGCAGACATACGACGCCCGTCTGACCGAGAACCATAGTTAAGTGGCCCGACCTGACTTTATAGCCCAAGGGCTAATGTTTGGCCCAGAATATTTTCAGCGGCATGAGGATGAACCATTTTTGTTTCATTTTAGGGTTCGTTTGGGAGGCTGAAATCCCGAGAGATTCCGGCCTTTTCTAACGCTGAAAATTCACTCCGTGTCAGATGAACGTAGCCTTTGTTTGGCCCATTTCACGGGATTTTGCGGCTTGATCCGTGTGGTTTCCACGGGAAAGATATCCACGCCAGTCCAGGTTGGGCTCGATTCCCCATCCCAGTCATGACGCTTCTGCAATACTCGCGAGCTGCCGTCTCCATTGCCGCGCCTCCACCTACTCGACGCTCGCATCTCCTCCTCCATTGCTGTGCCTCCACCTCCACCAGCACCTCCGCTCAGGCACTACCCATCGGCGACGATGTGAGTCCTCTCCTCTCACCGAATATCTTCTCAGACCTCACCGTCAACAGAGACAAGGAGATGAGCTCTAACTTGTTTCCCATGAATTTCTTCTCATATCTCACCATCAACAGAGACAAGGAGATGAGGAGGATGATTTGAAGAAGCGAAGAGACAGCTACATCAATGGTGGAGACCGTAGGTCACGCTGGGAGAGGTGCTGCGACTGAATCCGGGGTGTATTCAATCGTTGGCGGCCACGACTAGGCTAGGCTCAGAGCTTCTTCGTTCTCTCTCTCACCGAAGGTATGGAAGAAAATTCCTCTTTACCTCAGATGGTGTGGTGATGCAGATGAATTGGTATTTGTTCTTGCTAGATTTGATAGTTACATGTGTTGATTTCATGCAAATTTTGGTAGATTTAGTTACTAGTTATTTTCACATGATTCATTGATTGGGTGGTAGATTTGTTCATATATACACAAGTATACAATCCGGTGCCACTTGCCCACAACGCCGACGATCTTATTTTTCATTGAGTCTCCACATGTAAACCAGATTGATTGATTGAGTCTCTCTTTTGGAAGGTTAACAAAAGTTTTTATTTTCCCCCTTTTGTGAGGCTTCAACTTGGTTCATCATCTTGTATTTCTTTTGTTAGCAGTTTTTCTACAGAATTGTTTTTTTAGTAGCATACTATTTTGGAGTAGAACTCTTTGTTGATTTCACATGCTGATAAAGTTCCATGTTTTCATATTTCTATATTGTGATCATCGGTTCTGAAAATTCTGTTGTGCCAAGCTCTAATCCTCACTTCAGCAATTTCATAAGTGACATGATAATTGGATATATTCTCTTTTGTTTAGATAGGTTCAGAAAACTCGAAAACTCTTCTGTTTGGGATAGGTAGGAGACCAGTGTTGCCTTCTTTGTACTGTGTATCTCTCATTTGTTTCAGTTTTTCCCTTTCATTCATTTTTCTTGTCGGATTGAAGATCATTATAGGGAGACCTTGCATTACAGTTGACAAAAGGAGAGGCCTTTGTACTTTGTGAATCTTCTTTTTGCTTGTAGTGCACCATATCACCCTGTGTGCGTCATTACAGATAGGTTTGCCAACTTTTCATCTGAATACTGGATACAAAAGGTTCAGTCTCAAACTGTAACTATCTAACTGCTGTGTCTGGCAATACGGTGATTGTTCAATCTTAGAAAACTACTGTAATTTGTGACAAAATACTACAGTATTGTGCATCACTCAACTTTCTAAAGACAAATATTTTGTATTTGTTTAGATAGGTTTAGAAAACTTAGAAATTTATAGTAGCAATCTAGCAGGTCAACTGGTTCATGTAGAATGTAGTTGTGATGGTGTCTATCATTCTATTGTAAAAGCTGAATAAGACTAGTCTTACTGGTACCCTCCAGGCTTACATCTTATACATTTGTAGTTGGGCTGGTGTTAGCTTGGTGTTTTGCCTCAAGCATGCTATTCTAGGCTCACCTTCCCCTTAATTTTGACTTACGATTTGCCAAATGTTGTATGGATAGCCATGATTATTCCAATTACCTGTACAGATTCAAAAAGTTAAACATGGAGTGCTTAAGTGGTCAATTTCTCTTGTATTCATTATTCACGTAGAATCTTCATTTTAACTATCTTTGTTTTACTTGTTCTCTTACGGTTTAAGATGTTGAGGACCTTAGGTATCTAGATTTTGATGATTATGAGCACTACCAATAGTATTTGAAGTTTGCGGATAGACTGCTTGTGTCATATTGTTTCTCTTCTAAATACATGTTAATGTATGTGTGGAGAGAGCCATTTGTGATGTGCTGATGTATGAATGCCATAGATTAGCTTGGGTGAATGTTAGTTGGTACCTGAATTCAACTTTCATTTGAATTCATCTATGATGCGCTGATATTTGTGGTTGTATGGACGGCCGAACTTTAATGTTAGCTACGTCTTTTCTGGAACTAAAAGAAGTTCCTCCGTATAGAGCATACTTGAGCAGTTGAGATAATGTGCTTCTGCATGATGATTGATGATGCACAGCCCCTTCCATGAGATTATGTTTCCGTTGCCCCTGTACTAAATTTGTTACTAGGTCATTCGTGTGCTTTGTGAAATACGAATATTGGACTTAGATTCCGCCTCGAAACTTGCACATGGACCCAAATGTACCATGCATCCTGCTGTTGTGCTGCCCGGTTGCTTTGCTGCATGCTTGCAACATGAAGCAGCTTGGCCTTACAGTAGGGTTTGCTGGGGTTCTAGGTCTGGCCTTGTCATGCATGGATGCTAACAACGCAACCACCATCCTCTATGGACATGTTGCGAGCAGTCGAGCACCCTGGAGATTTCTGAATTTTTAGTGATCTTGCAATGAGTTTATCATTTTATTGAATATTTCATAAATTTTCTTGATTTTTTCCAGATTTTTTGGAGCCGTTTTTGTTTCTTGTGATTTTCAACCCCCAGTTCCCAAACAATGCCAGGGAATATAAACCCGAGTAGGAATACCCCAACAGGGAAATGAAGTTCCATCTAAAGCCCCCTGGGGATCTCCTTCCGTGGGTTCTCATCCCTTTGTTTCCAAAAAAAAGCCTTAATGTGGAACTGGGCTCATTCGCCAATGAATTGAATCGAGGGGTTAACATGTTACAAGGATACAACAATCAGTGTTGTAAGAACAAAAGTGGCATGCCATGGACACCGATCCAAACAAGACGTCCGAGCCCAAAGAGTATGATGCGAAGGCTACATAGGATTAGGGATGAAACGGATGGGATAAATTTTGTCCCGTTCCGATCCATTTTCTACATTTTTTCCAACTATTTTTGAATTTTTTGGACTTACGAGGAAATAGGACAAAAATGGTTTTGCTATTTTCCTGACCATATTGTTTGTATCCTATTTATAGTCAGAAATATTTCATTTCTCCAATTAAGATCAAGCTTCACAAATCACAATATAGCCCATACACCAAGCCCAGCTGGCCAGTCCAAACATCACCTCTATTCCAAACTTCACCCAGACCTCAGTGGCCCAATCTCAGTCGGATGACGACCTACCGATGTCGTTCAAGCTACTGCACCTGTGCCACCTCCAACCCTAGTCTTTGTGTGATTATATGTTATGTCGGGTACTCGAGTTATGATATGGTGACTATATTCAGTTAAG
This sequence comes from Phragmites australis, assembly GCF_958298935.1. Lineage (NCBI taxonomy): Eukaryota > Viridiplantae > Streptophyta > Magnoliopsida > Poales > Poaceae > Phragmites > Phragmites australis. Next base: position 13,234,937 of record NC_084941.1, on the reverse strand, counting down.
ACTTTTGTCATTACGTGGTTTATTTGTGTATCAGTATGAATTCCTTTTGTTGTTATAAATTAATTATGTGTCGCGTCGATGTTTGAAGTTATTGGTCTACGGGTCAGTGTTCCCGATTTGAATTATCTGTTCCTTGTGTTTCCATTCGAATTGGTTTGTTTTTAATATCCCAACATTTCTGAGTTCGTACCCGTTTTTGGCTTTCCCATTTTTTGTTCTATTTTTGAGAGGAAATGTGAAAATGAAAATGGTTAGGGGGTTTTCTGAAATGTTTCGTCCATTTTCATCCCTAGATAGGATCATAGTAGCAAGGAGAGTATTAAGTGGTTACAGCTCTAAGAATGAATGCACATTACAATCCAACGAGTGGATATTTATAGCCCATATTAACCACCCTGGGGAAGATAAGGGTGCAACCTTGAAACTGTTACGATTAATCTAATATGTGATTAATTATTAGCTGCCATTAGCATTTACTGCTATCCGTTAAGGAGGGGTGTCTCCCTAACGACAATTGCCATCTATTCATCATGTATAAATGTACAATCAATTGAAGCAATGAAAGGAATCGATTCACTCTCTATTTTGACTCTCCACTATCTCAATTACATTCCATAGGTTATCACACACTTTTGTTCTACATTGCGCTAATTGGTCAACCAATTTCTGCCATGGGACGATGAACTATGCATCATCCGAAATGGCTAATGTGTGCCAAACAACATGAAAATGGGCGATCCTTAATGGTGGCCTTGACTTCAAAGATGCAATACTTCATCTTATCCCTGCATCCTTACCTCACAACCCTAAGCACCAACATCACCATTGTCGTCGTGGTCAACATCCTTGTCGCGACCTCCGTTGTGATGACACCAGAGTAATAAGATTCATCGATGCCGTCATCCTCTCTTTTCATCGGTGATGATGTGCCCTTCCATGTTATTCCCATCACCTCCTTGCTCAGGGCGACTGCTCCCATCAGGTCCGACAGTCCACGGGGCGATGCCATCCTTAGCTCCTCCAGCCTTGACATGGTTGATGCACCACCAGACGTCATGGTGGCGGCCATTTCCTCACCTTTGAGAAAACCAAGGCCGACAACATCGGCTTCCCCTCTTGAAGGAGGTAGCGCTAGCCAAGACCTCACCTCCAGGAAGCCCTAGCCGGTGGTGCTGGTTTTCACTCCCAACGACAGCGGGCCCCAACCCATGGCGATGCATGGCCCCCCTCCGGCGCCCATCTGGATCTAGGTTAGTGCCACCCAAGTATTTGGCAGTCAGAGCAAGAGCACCTCGCCCTCTTGGCGATGGTGGTCATTCGCACTACCCAAATCTAATGGCTGCCCGATGCACGATGCAAAAGCTCGATAGATGACGCCCTCCCTCTGGTGGTGCCTGCTGGACATCGACCCTCTTCCATGATAGCGCAGTTGGTGCGGTGGCACAATGTGAAGGCGGCCGACGGCGCCCCCATGGTGCAGCTGACCGAGTGATCACATCTAGGAGGCACAACCAAAAGTGCACCCGATCGATGGTGGCCACTTAACCCCCAAACAGTAATACACAAAAAACCCTCAGGTTTTGCATAAATTATGCGCTGTTTGAATATAACTTTAGTTATATTGTAGAAAAAATGTGGATTACTGTATTTTAATTGTATAACCTCAATAATACTTCAGTTATTCAATATATTGTTGTTTCTACACAATTTAATTTATTGCTTGAAATCTCTTTCATTAAAAATTATTAATGAAATAAATATTATTTGAATGTAATTTCCTAGACGTTGATTCCAAGTTATACACATTTTTTGAATATTTTAATTGTATTACCTCAATAATACTTTAGTTTTCTGGAAGTTTTAGCGGATTCACATAGTTTTTTGAAATTGTTTAGAAAAACAAAAAAAGAAGGCAGATGGGTTGTTCAGAGAAGGAGGTGGCCCTCCCACCTCCCAACTTGGGCCCAGGATAGCCCAACCTAGGCCAAGCCGTTCCTTTCCCCCAACCCTAGGGGGTGCCCACTCCCTGTTGGCTGACACCCTCCCCCTTCCTAGCCGTCACCCCTTTCCCCTGCGCCCTCTCCCTTCCCTGCTCCTGGTTGCCCCTCCCTATGGTGTCCCCTGTTGCACCACCATGCTAAGAAGGAAGGAGAAGAGGGGGAAAGAAGAAGGGGAGGAAGGAGAATGAGAAGGAGAAGGAAGGAAGGAAGGAAGGAAGAAGAAGGAAATGAATTCTTCAGGTGGATGACTTAGTTACTAGATCTGCACCTTTTCCTGCTATTTTAGAATGATCTTAGGCATTTGGCTCATCATTAGTGTTGGGGAACGGGTAGGCTATGATAGTGCAAAATAAATTTTTTTAACCATGTTCAACTAAGAAACCATGCGAGTAAGGGATCATGGATCATTATCACTAGATGCATAGTGCAGTGGAAGAAGAGATGAAGCATACCAGTCCAATGTCATGCACGTCAATGTAGAAGAAGTAGCTCTGATAAGCTCCCCGACAAGCTTCGATGAACTCCTCGACATGCCCTTCATAGTCGGGATCAATCAGGAGATGAACCAACAACAACTTCAAGTTCTTGTCATCGAGCTAATCAGCGCCATAGTAGTAGCAACGCCTCTATGTTATCCACATATGCTGCGATGGAATATCATGCATCGATGTGCTAGCACTGCGCGCACGACTAGAGTTTCAGGAGGTCAAGTGGAGAGGGCGCGACTAGGGTATGGAGTAACTCAACCATGCACCACGCCTCCCCATATATATATATATATATATATATATATATATATATATATATATATATATATATATATCTTACTATGGGCTCCCACGTTGGTATCCCATCAAGACTATAATCCCTCATGAATTACAACCAATCAAACCCTCTTACGGATCCAACCCATGTGTCATGTTCCAACCCTTTAAGTGTGTGACTTGTTAGGTTTGTGTACAAATGGCTACGACTCAGAACCCCTTTCTGAACCAAAATTAGTAGGACTTATTGACTCCCAAATATACATAAATATCATATCATCAAAACCTGATATACACATGCACAAATCCGTTTGCCTCACGATACCGGTCAAGCTTAAGGCGAGACACCTATCATCTGTGTGATATCTCGACCATTTACTCAATCTTGTGGTGGTTTACTTAATTTGTGATTAACTCTTTAATCAGATTGGAATGGACATGCACTTTCTAATCCAACCACATTGAAGGGTCTCGAGAAATCTCTCCCGTTATATAGAGGGGCAAATTCCATGTTGATCACTCACATCTCACGAGATACTTCACGACAAACCCGGAAACTACCTTTATAACTACCTAGTTACAGAGTAGCATTTGACAGCCCCTAAGTATACCATTACACATTCTGGGGATGAATGACGATCTTAAACCTAAGGATCATGTAGCTACACCATTTGAGATTACATCTAATGGCACATCATAAAACAATCCGAGCATTATCTCATGGTGGGTCTATCCAACACTATGTTTTCTAACATGTGTACACATTATTGTATTGTTATCTCTATATCTATGATCAATGAAATATGATCATGAATCAATACATGTGCTAGTCTATGACTTATTATTGTCCCACACAATGATATAAGGGATAATTTAGAATAACATAGAAAAAAAGTAACAATGAATAATGGATAATTACCATATTCAGGGTCCCCAGGGTTTCTTGCAATTCCCAAGACATACCTCTATCGCTAGAAAGGGGATGCCTAGATGAAAGTAAGCTACCCGTAGGTACCTAACGCGTCCCATAACCAGAAAGGTTTATTTTCAAGAACAGAAAGGAGGAGTCTAGACACCCATATATATACAGAGCCAAGGGCCCTGTGGAGAAAAAGCAAGACAAAGAGACAAATGGGCTGTTTGATTTTTGGCCCCAACAGGCCAAGCTAAAATTTGGGCAGAGGCCAAATCAAGGTAGCGCCAAATTTTGGTTGCTAAAATGGTGTTTGGTTTAAGGACAAGCTAAAATTTTGGCCGGCCAAAATTTTTGGCGGACGATTGCTGCTCGAGATTTAGCCTGAAACGCTATAAAAATTTTTTGGCCGACCAAATTTTTCGGGGTATGACAAAATTTTGACCTCAAACGAAACAGAGGCCAAAATTTCATGGCATGACCAAAAATTGGCTTGGCTCCCTTTGGCCCCTAACCAAACAGCCCCAAAAATCCAAATAAAGTTGAATACAAAATAAAAGAAGTCGAGAAAAAAAATTGCCGACTAGATTTAGATCTATCTAGGCTAGCTACATACCCCCTTGTAACAGGCTCAGATCAATATAACTGAAACATGACGTAATGTTATTATATTTTCAGAGGTCCTGAATTTCACGTCTCAACCCAGAGTAAAAATGAATCATGGTATCCTCATCATCCTCTTGTATATTACAACGAAGCATAGCAATTTGAAGCTCTTGATAGTAATCATGCACATATTTAGAACCTTGATTTAAGCGCTGCAAATTTTTTTTCAATTCACGTGTATAATCAGGAGGAATAAATCTATTGCGTATGGCACGCTTTAGTCTAGGCCATGACTCAGGTTCTAAGCCACTAGAAACTAAACCATTCCACCAAATAATAGCATAATTCGGGAACTCACAAGTGGCTAGTCTAACTCTATGCATTTCAGGAACCATATGAGAACTATACTTTTGATCAACCGTCATTTCCCAATCCAAATAAGCATCAGCATCATATGCACCATCAAAAGGAGGTATTGAAAACTTAATCTTAGAATAAGGATTATCGCGACCATTGCGATTAACATTATTACCTCCGTTACCTTGACGATGTTGTTGTTGTTCACGAAGTAATTGTTCAGCACGACAACGTTGCTCAGCACGCGCATCTTACCCAACAAAAACCTCACCATCTTCCTGGTCACCATCTCCGTCACCATTATTATTATCATCATGTGAATGTTCATCATCCTGTGGTGGCTGTCGCAACTCAAGGTCGTTCACTCACGTGACAAGGTTAGCAATGCTTGTTCTAATGTCTGTCAATAGTCTAGTATGATCCTGCAAGGCTTTGTTGAGTTCTTCCTTGGACACACAATCCTTAAAATCTGACAGAGAGCCATCACCTGACATGGTTAGTAGAAAACAAAGGACAACACAATATTATCCCTATCAACTACTAGGTGGTGGAAGGTGGAATCGCACACACTCAAGCGTCTTACCACGCTCTTACAAATGTTCTTACCAACGCAGCAAGGAGTAACAACCGGTGACAAGTCTTGAAACCGTGTGAAGCATGGGATGATTGCAAGAGTGAACCTGTTCGGATCAAAGGAGGTGGAGCTTGGAAGGCACAATATGGTAGCAAGGATTAGCAATAACTGTAATCAGATGAGCAAAGCTGAATAAGTGTCCAAAGTATGAATCACAGTTGCTGGTCTATCACGTGTCCCTAGTCCTAGCACAACAGCTGAAACAAAGCTAAACAGGATGATCAGATAAAGCACAAGATAGAAAGACACAGCAAACAACACAAATATCTGGGTGTTCTCTATGTGCTCCTCTTTTTTGTCTTTTAGCACTAGTAGAAATCACGAATATTTTCTTTTGTATTTTTCTGATATTTTTTTTCTAAACTAGGAGCATATAAGAAACAACCACATAAATTTTCAGCTCAAACGGATGCAAGATGTGGCCTATAGAAAATCAAGCACGTTCTCTGAAAAGCGTGCGAAAACTTCGCAGCTCGAATACTCAATCTTCCAAGCCGAATTTGGGAAAAAAATTTTGGTGGAACCTAACAAATTGGGGAGCAACGGATGTAACTTTTTCTGTAGATGTCTATGAAAAAAAAATTTACTTGATTCCGAGTCCGTATGAGAAAGTTATGGCCGTTTTACTGAACCCCTGTCGAGTTAGGGTTTTTTTTAAAGCACCTCTTGCAGAAATTATTCTCGTTAAGGTATGGCAAGCAATAGGATCGCGAGAGGAACAAGGAGTACAGCGGTGGCATGGCAATTGATACAAGGCAGCTTGCGACCTATCTAGGGTTGGCGTGTCGGAAAGTAACACAAGGCGGCTCGTGGTGGCAAATCGAGTAATGTGATGGCTCGACTTGTTGGTAGGGATGGTGGCGATGGGATAGTGGCGTGATCAAAACAGCACGGAGCATTAACTAAAGACCAAGAACACGACTCTAAACCAACAACAAGACTCGACCACGGACACAAACTCAACAACGCACAACTGAAAACAAAAATTGCAAAGGCACAAAAGGTTCTAGGGCAGCAGAAATTGACGGATTTTTTTTTGGCTTTTTCTGGACTCTAGGTAATGAAAAACAGACTAATCTAAAGGGGAAAACGAAATTACCTAACGGGCAACCTGAAAATCTGATACCAGATGATGGGATTGTTGGCCTGATCTTCCGATAGGTAGCGATAAGTCGGTAGGTGAAGAACTTGACGTTGATGATCCAAAGGCTTCGACCCGAACAGATCGTCTCTCTTGCAATCACTACACCACAGCTCCGTTGGTTATCAACCGTGTCGCGCGGTTGACCTCGCCAAGAAGGCTAAATTCCTGCAAGCGTACCGAGGACACAAGCAAGAACGTAGAAGATGCAATCTGAAATATTGCGAATAGAATTCAAGCACTCGAAGTTGGGGTTCCACAAACACTTGCGGCGGCCTAGTCGGTCCGGAACAACAGCGAAAATCTCACAATATGTGTGTAGATCAATATCTAAGCAAAACTCAACCCTAATTGAGGTGGTGGCTACTGTATATAAGAGACTAGGGTCAGCTAAGGACCCCTGGACGCGTCCCTAATGGACTCCAACACGTTACATGGCCCAACGGGCCAAAAGATGGTGGCGCAGCACCTTGATAGATTCTGGATGTTCACTTGTTTCGACGATTCCTGTTGACTCAGAAAGAATTTGGACATGGGACTAGTCCCGTTGGAAAGCCTATCTCCTTATCTTTCCAACCATGTGTAGAACATCAAAAACGGAGTCCGTATGCGTCCTGGGCGACGATTTTAGTGCAGTCTGGTCTTGGACGGACTCGAACTTGATTGGACCTCCACCTTGGCTTGGGCGCCCTTGCTGGTCTTCTCCCGTGTTCCTAAGTAACAATACATCACAATTATTCAGTAGCATCCCATCCTTATCAAAATATAAATGAACACTAAGGAACGAGCTCACCTCGTGATTTAGTTGACGTGCACGAGCTCGTGTCAATGGACCTATTGTTGGAGGAATACTCGGTGTGTGTGTATCCGAAAGAGTGATGTCCTCATCACAAACCTGTGTAAAAATCTTTATTTGTTTCCTCATGATTTGTCTACTCAAAGTATCCTCTTTCTTCAACAAGTTTGTTAGATCGGCGGTTCACCAATCATCGATAGCTGGCGTCGTCCGAGGCGATTAATGACAATAGGCATTTAAGAATCTACAAAGAACATGCTGCTGATTACGCCTACGCCGAGGACTGGTTTTCGGACAAGGGGTTCTACAACAACTTAACCTCTCCAACCGATGAACCGACGATTGATCGGGTGAACTTCGACAAAGAACTTTCCAGCGATGATTCTAGCGATGAGGTAAGTCACTTTATGGATCAATGCACCAAGGATTATGGCATTGAGGTTAAACCACTCGACTGCCAAGACAGTCGTGAATGCCATATTCACCACAAGCCGGGATCTTCCCCTGTAATTTTTGACAACATGGATTGTCAAGACACCTATCTGGAACAATTCAATGAAAAATCTATGATGGATCTACCATCAAGCCGGTTACATAAGCCTTCCATGGCATAATACTTGGATCTTTGGCCACTCACATCGGCAAGATTTTCTGCTTGTTACCTTTAGAAAGCATGACAACTTCTGGATAGAAAATGTTTTGTTCAACGTGGTTGACTTCGAGACGGCATACAACGCCATCTTGGGAAGACATACTCTTGCCAAGTTCATGGCACCCACTCATTACGCTTACCAATGCATGAAGATCTCGGAACCTGAAGGGGTGATCACTATCTAGGGTTGCCCAATGCAGTTCTCCGTTGCGACAAGTGGAGTCTCGACATGGCATGTCAACACCAACCAAGAAAGGTACCTAAGAACTCAAGGATCAAGGTGAACAAGAAGACTCAGTCGTAACCATGACAACATTGCTTCGAGATGCAAACCCAGAAACTAGGGGGCTGGGTTCCATGACTAGTTCATAACCTATGTAATAACACCTATGCTACCCCCACAGTAATAAGGGTCACTGCTTATTGGCTTAATCTAGTCCGTGTCATTTAGGTTTAAGATTTTAGGTCTAAAATAGCTCACAAGTCATCAATAAGCTCTATAAACCCAAGTGTAAGTACTAAGAGTACCTTCATAATAATAAAGATCATATTGCCTAGGAAGTCAATCGAATTCTTTTCCTGCCTTACCTGTTCTTCTATGCATCCTTATGCCTGACAATGGGATAAGCCACTTCTCGAATTTCTCATCCTAAATGCGCACCTAGGGCGGCAAAAAGATTTTCTCGACTCAAAGGCAATATGAGATTTTTTCTCTTTATTGTGTTTGCTAATCAGCTCCAAAAAGTTCACAAGATAAACCTATATCAATGTCTATCTAAATGTATTCTAGGTTCATCTAGTGTGTCTACCGCTCAAAAGAGTTTGCAACCTATAGTCAATCCTAGCAAACTACTCTAGGAAGGTAAACATACAAAGGTAGATTGTAAGAATGTAAATGCGAAAATATAAAGATGGTAGAGAGTGGAAACTCGGTACAAGGGATTTTTATCGCGTTGTATCGATGATATAAACGTCACTCCTAGTACATGTTGGAGTAGCCACCTAGGCTATAGCTCCTGAACGGCATCCGGTCACGGCCCTTGAGCCACTTAAGCCTCAAGTAGGTTGAGCCACTAAGCCACCAAAGTAAGGCCTCACCACAAGCATTTCTTTCGATCACTTGCCACCGTCTTCACTTCAGAGCTTGAGCCACTAAGGCAAGGATCTTCGTGTCTCCGAACAAGAGTCTTGCTACTGCTCCACACCAAGTTGGAGGGTCAACAAGCATGAGCGACCAAGGCTCACGGTGCCAACGAGTCACAAGACTCCAAGATACCGGCATATCACTTGGTACAATATAGGATCATTCCTTGATCCTCTCTCTAGGTAGAAACACCATATAGGTTCACTCCTTGATAGCCTATATAGGAAACAACACCTACAAACAACTCTCTATAAGCATATTAGCACTAATCACTCAAATATTGTGCTTAATTATCTTGGATGATCACTTTTAGTACTTTGGTGGCTCGGATGTCTTCTCAAGTGTCTATGAGCTTCTTTGGACTCTAGCACACTCAAATGGCCGAGTTGGGGGGTATTTATAACCCCAAACCCACGAACTAGCCATTGCTCCAATGGCTAAAAATGACTATGAACACCGGATGATTCAACATTAATAGCAGTACAAATATTAGGCCATCCGGTGTGTACAATAGTAGAAATTTGCCATTGGACCCGCACACAAACTCATTATGAACATCAGATATTCCGGTGTTAATTTAAACTCTATCACCGGATTATCTAGTGTATAGACTTCAGCCAATCGAGCCACTCCTTATTGTGCATTTGTCCGATGTGTACAGTCATCTGATCATCGGACTATTTGATGTATACAACTCCTCTCTTCACTGAAAACCTTCTAGAAAATTCTCTTGTTAAGCCTTTGGTGTACACTCCTCTTGATCACCATAACATTCGGTGTGTACAACTCCTCTTTTCACTGAAAACCTTCTGAAAAATGCTCGGGTGAAGCCTCCGGTGTACACTCCTCTTCTTTGCTGGACTATCCGGTGTGTACAACTCCTATGCTACACCTCCTGGGAAATGCTCTGTTTGTACATCACCTCAACAACAGACCATCTAGTGTGTTGTTCAACTTTTTCTTCTGTGTCAATGACACTCCGGCGTGTATACTTGTTTGAGCATCGGACCATCCGATGAGTTATCTTTTCTGAGTACAAGATCATCCGGTGAGTGCAATCTTATCTAAACTCATCCAATTCAATCTTTTTTGAGTTCGACTTTGGTGGCTTCTTCATGTATAGCATCCTTGAGACCCACTAAAGTATATACTTAACAAATATATTAGTCCCATTGACTATATTGTCATTTATCACCAAAATAATATACATGCCCTAAAAGGGTCATGTTCGCTACAGTACCACTACGCTCTGACCCCTCCCCCTTCGGCATGCCGAAGTCACCCTAAAATGTCATTTAAATGGTGATTAAGTCTTAATTAAATGATTTATAATGGATAAAACTAATGCAGATTAATTTTCTACCTTAATTCAGTAATTAAGCATGAACCTGCATGAATAAGGGAGGCATTATCAATGCTAGTTTGTTATATTAACTAACAGTGATAATAAAATATAGCTTATCTTTGAAAAATTATAACTTTTTCATATAGAGTTAGATACCGATATATTTTATATGAAAAATAGCTCTCGACGAGATCTACAATTTTATAGTTGATAACTATTTATTTGAAGCAATATAGATGCCCAAATAATTATCTAAATGCTGTCAAATGAAAACCATACACTAGACCACTTGGATTGATGAAACATCTACGCAACATTATAAAAATTAATGTTAAATGGTGCTTTGTGAAACAACTCACAATACTGCTACGAAACATTATCAATTGATACGACAAGGGAAGCTCTTGCGAGAAGGGTACGCACCTCTTCCTCTCTGAAGAGGAATGGATTGCGCATACGCGCAAACGCGAGCAGGATGACTCGCATGGCTACGGCAGCGAGAAAGGTGCTTCACGTCGCCGCAGTGCATCGGGTGGCCACGAAAACATGCACGAGACGCGGGACTCCCAGTCCTCAGTTGGCAATCATGATGTCAAGAGAGACAAATGCAACTATTGTGGCAATAAGGGACATTGGGCCCGTGATTTCCACAAGAAGAAAAGGGAGGAGGCACATCTTATCGAAGACGTCGAGGATGAGCCCAGCCTCCTCTAGTTCACGGTGACGTCGCTATCACTAGAACCTCACCATGACCAGGAGGACAGCGTTGAGCAGGGTGGTGGCTGTAACAGCCCAAATAGCTTGAGCATGTTATTAAGTATTATTAGTATCATGTTTAATTATTTTGATCAATTATTAATATGCAATTTGAATTAAACATAAATTGTGAAAATTAATGTTAAGTGGTGCTTTGTGAAGCAACTCACAATACTGCTATGAAACATAGGGCTAGAAATAATTTTAGAAATTAGTCAATGATAGTGAGGAATATTAGTGATTTTTCCCAAATTTTTGGGAATGGTTTTGAAGGTATAAAAATTACCACAAGTTAGAAAAGCTTGCAATTTTGAAGAATTTTAGATTGAAATTGGCTCAAGTATTATGGGTCAAACAAGTTAAAATGGGTTCCACATGAATTGTAGTTTCACACAATATTTGTCCCATAATTTTTGAAGTATTCTTTTGAATGGAAGATGTGGGATGGATATTTTTTCGGCTGGCTATTGTTCATTGCCCATCCCTCCTGCTCTCCCTGCGCTCTCTGCCTTTGGCTGTCGCTTTCCTTGACTTTGGAGGCCAGCCACGTCGCTGGACGAGTTGAGCATGGCACTGTGCTCCTTTCTGAGGTGCTGGGTGTCGCCCTTATCTCCTCCCCTCGGCCTTCCACTCCGCTCTCCCTCTCTTCTCTCTCTCTCTCACTTAGCCGCCTAGAGTAGAGCAGAGCGCAATGCCAAACACAGCACGCACGCGCCGTCAGCCAATCCATCGAGCCCGAGCTGTGAGGAGCACACGGGAGTGTCGTCGAAGCCCTCTTCGCCCGATTCCTACGCGAATCCCTCTGTTTCCCGGCTAGATTTTGGCGCGCCGCGCCGTGTTCCTCATCTCCCGCGCACCAACTCTACACCTTGCCGTTGACCCGCAGTGAGCATCCTCACTCTCCTCTCTCTTTTGTGTGCGTGTGCTTTGGCCCTTGGCCCGCCGCCGGAGCGGGTTTCCTCGGCAATCAAGCTCCGCTGCCCATGGCTGCACGCCGCCGGCCTAGTTCCGATCGGGCCCAACAGCTGGTGAGCACACTGTTGGGTCCGTGTGTCTTCATAGAAGCTATAGCTGCCCTTGTCCAGCTCGATTGCGATGCTGTCTAGACGTCAGTGTGTTGAATCGAGCCGCAGTCGTGCTGTCACCGTTGTGCTCCGCTGCTCGCCACCTTCTAGCCATCGCCGTTGGTCACGTGTGCCTCGAATGGGTCCTCTTCGTGCACCGATGCTCTTGCTGCCCTCCTCCGGCTGTGGCTCACCACCGTTCGCTGCTGGCGAGGCTAGCCGAGCCGGCCGGCTCTCAGGGGCGCAGTGCAGCTGGCCTCGGGTCAATTTTGACCCAAGTCAGCCCGTCGGGCCCCACTGTCAGTCGCAGGGCCTAGCTGGTGCCGAGTGCAAAAAGGGATTAGGCCCTTTTTATGTTCGGTTAAATTCGAAAAAAAATCACAGAATGGCTTTATTGTTCAACTATTAATTCGGCTGAAACTTGAAAAATGCATAGAAAATCGAAAGTTGCTCTGAAAATTGTGAAACCAATTTTGTTAGGTTTGTATGGTCATAATCTACATGTTAAAAATACTAGGAGCTGTGGAATATGTACTGGAATTTTATTAGTTAATGAAGATGGATTTAAGCTTTGTTAATTCATAATTTTGTTAGGTTTGTATGGTCATAATCTACATGTTACAAATACTAGGAGCTGTGAAATATGTACTGGAATTTCATTAGTTATTGAAGATGGATTTAAGATTTGTTACTTCATAATTAATTATTGACAACTCCAAAATTGATTAGGTTAATTTTGCTAATACTATTTTAATATACCCTGTACAGCAAAAATAATCACCTACATGTTAGATATGATTAAATTCTTATTTAGGGTTAAGCTTTGTGTTAAACTTAATTAATCCATGAAATGATTAAATGCTTAACAATAATTCAAACTAAGGAAAACTTTTAATCCTTTAAAACTTATGCATGATGCATTGCATCTCCACTGTTGACATACACTATGGAGCATCCGTCATTGCATGTCATTCATGCTCGTTATTGCATGCATTCTTCATTAGTGAACGAAGGTCTGGAGTTTAGCGCGATCGAAGACAACGTCAACCTTTCGCATTTCTGTGAGCTGTCTGCAGGAAGTGTCGGGCAAACCCCGGAGCAACAATGCAAGCATCTAAGCATACTGCACCCTTTGTTCAAATTAAATGGAGTCTAAATTGATAAATTATGCTTTATGTATGTTTCATTTGTATCGGTCGTAGAGTCACGATTATGGTATGATAGAAATGGTTGGTAGATATTGTTGATGAGATGGTTCGTTTCACATATGTTTATATTGGATCTTTTTACTCTATGTTCATGTTGGTTAAGTATAGGTGCTCACAGATATATATCTAGGTTGCTTACTGCATATGTTTTACTTAACCTTGTGGTCTACTTTTGCTAACAGCTCAATGCATAATCCTTGGAGTTGAGCTCCGTATATGTGCTCTAGATGGTTTAAGTCTTGCGAGTACCTTTGTACTCATACCTACGCTTTCAGGTTCTGCTGGTGAGGGTGAGGTGGTGTTTGGCTACTTCGTGACTGCCGATGCAAGTGGTGGGGAAGGGTAGTACATCCTACTCTGGTGATCCGTAGTTTTTGGGGTGGAGCCTAAGGGCAAATGACTCCACTCTCCTTTTGTTGTTGTTAAGGTTTTATCTTCCGCTGCGTAGTTTCTCTTTGTGTAAACTGTTGCAAATGGTTGCATGCTAAAGAACTTGTAATATAACTTTAATTACTCGCTCTTTCTTATGCTATGTTGTGATGTATATGTTGGAAAGACATGCGTTCCGATCTTGGGCACAAAACACGTACCGGGACTACTGGAATGGTATTCTGGTTAATCATTGAGGTTGTAATTATGAGTAATGATCCTCCTGATAATTAATTAGAATACTGTTTGGACGGTTCCTCAAAGCGTGGTATCAGAGCTTGGTTTAATGAAGTAGCCTAAAACACATAAGACGTTGTTTAGTAAGTATGTCAACCTCACTAAGCAACTCACTAAACTTTATTTGTGTCTCTTCCTGCAAATATGTATGAACATGCTATATTATGCCCCTAAGTATAAACCGTGGATACGAGCGACGCTTAAGTTATTTATTTTTGCATTATGATGCATTTATGATTTATGTTGCATCGATGGAAAGGGTAAGGAACGCATCCTGATGCTGGTAAATATCGGGGGCTCAACCAGTGCGAGGCAAGAGACTGGTATGTTCCGTAAGGCAATGGTACGGGAAGTGCATACGTTGGCAACAACGTATGAAATGTCGCTTGTGCGGCAAGATGCACTAGCACCGTTCATGCTACTTATTCTTTCTGGCACGAAGGGTGATGATTGGTGATATAAATGCCTGTGGTCTTGATGTTTGTTGCGGAGAGACGTGCTCGAGAGAGAAACGGTAGATAGGAATCGAGCATGCATTCATTTTTCCCTATTGGTCATATGCATACATGTTTCCACATATAAGGTATTAAGGGTCCAAGCAAATGATATCTAGCGAATGCTTTTAGGCTGTGTCAAAGTTTGACTTTCCCCTCTTCGTCTTATCATTGCAATAGGATGAGAACCCGCCATAGTCTCGGAGATCTTCTCGAGGGTTCTAATGGGAACAATCCTCCACCGCCGAGCATGGCAGATGTGCTTATGTAAATTGAACAAAATCGTCAACCTTATATGGCGCTCCTCGAAGCTCTTGTGCGTAACACAACCCCTCAAGGAGGAGGTGGAGCTGGACGTCGGGACAACTTCTCGAATTTTCTTAGGACTCAGCCACCCACCTTCACGTGCGTTGAGGATCCTCTCGATGCAGACCATTGGCTTAGGACTATCGAGCAGAAGCTCGCTCTCCTCAGATGTGAAGACCACGAGAAGGCGCTTTTCACCACCCATCAACTTAAGAGTGCGACGGGCGCGTGGTGGTCCAACTACTTGGCCATGCACCCCGCCAACCACTGGGTGTCTTGGGCGGAGTTTCGGCAGGCATTCTATGATTATTATATTCCCAAGGGGATAATAGAAATCAAGAAGCATGATCTATTATGGAGTACATGCAGGTGTTCAACCACCTTGCACAATATGGGCCAGACGAGATCAACACTGATGAGCGAAAGCAATATTGCTTTGTGAATGGCCTCTCTCCCAAGATGCAAGATCACTTGTCGGCTCATGAGTTCGCCGACTTCAACAGGCTGATGAGCACCTCCCTCACCTTTGAGTTCAAGATGAAGGGCCATCAAGAGGAGAAGAAACGCAAGAGGGTTCCGTCGCCTTCTGTGGGCGGCACCTCTCAATGTACCTACATGGAGAGTCAACCTCCACCATCTCACAAGTCATCCTCGATTGCTCTACGGCCGATGTGGATGGTACAATGCCCGTCTCCCCCCGCTCCGCAAGGACAACCTCCAAGACCCGCAGGATCCCAAGTGAGTATGATAGGTGGCCCCGGTGGCCCGTGCTATAACTGTTGGCGCGTTGGACACTATGCACGTGATTTCCCTTACCCCAAATTGATAGCCATGGCGACTGCTCCAAGGCCACCACCCGCTCAGTCTACTCCACAAGTCTCCCAGGCTACGCACGTCCCCAAGCGTGGTAGAGTGCGCCACGTCACTAATGAAGGGGCTCAGGAGGACGACAGCGTGCTCATTGGTACGCTACTTGTGAATTCTCATTCCGCAGTTGTTCTTTTCGATTTTGGTGCATCCCATTCATTCATCAAGGAGGGTTATGCTTTAAGACACAATATAGTTATCGAGACTCTACCTTTTGCCTACCATATCGAAGCACACGGGACTAAGTTAATAACTAATCAGGTTGTTCCTAAGGCCAAGATTCTCATTGAGGGAGTTCAGTTTTCTGCAAATTTGATGTTGCTGGATACTAGAGGAATGGATGTAATTTTAGGAATGAATTGGTTAGCCCAATATAGTGCTCGAATTAATTGTGCTAAGATGGTCGTGTTTCTTAAAAGTCCAAGGGGTGAATGGGTTTCTCTTCACCTTGGAGAGGGAGGTCTCCACCTATATGCTCTGAAGGTTATCACAGCCACGGATCTCCTAAATATTCCTGTGGTTTGTGAATTTCCTGATGTCTTCCCAGAAGAATTGCCAAGAATGCCACCCAACAGAGCCGTAGAATTCTGTATTGATCTTGTTCCCAGTACGGCCCTAATTTCGAAGAGGTCATATAAGATGCCGCCAAATGAGTTAGCAGAATTGAAGAAGCAAGTTCAGGAGTTGCTTGCAAAGGGCTTCATTCGTCCGAGCTCCTCACCCTGGGGACGTCCGGCCCTCTTTATCAAGAAGAAGGATGGCACTCTGCGGATGTGTGTTGATTACCGTCCTCTGAATGAGGTCACTGTCAAGAATAAGTATCCACTTCCCAGGATCGATATTCTATTTGATCAATTGATCGGTGCTCGGGTCTTCTCTAAAATTGACTTGAGATTGGGCTACCATCAAATCAAGGTCCGACTGGAGGATATTCCAAAGACAGCTTTCTCTACCTGTTACGGTCTTTATGAGTTCACCGTCATGTCTTTCGGCTTGACTAACGCACCAGTGTTCTTCATGTACTTGATGAACACAGTCTTTTTTGAGGAACTTGACAAGTTTGTCGTAGTTTTCATCGATAACATTCTTATCTACTCCAAGACTAAAGAGCAACATTCTGAGCACCTCCGTGTCGTTCTTGGTTGACTTTGAGATCACCAACTCTATGCCAAGTTTAGTAAATGTGAGTTCTAGCTCAAGGAGGTCACCTTTTTAGGGCATGTTCTATCTGAGAATGGTGTTGCCGTTGACCCAAGCAAGGTGCAAGATGTACTCAATTGGGTTCAGCGCAAGAATTTCACCGACATTCGGAGTTTTCTCGGACTCGCGAGCTATTACCGTCGGTTCATCGAGAATTTCTCCAAAATTGCCAAGTCCATGACTGAGCTATTGAAGCAAGGCAACATGTTCGAGTGGTCCAGTGAATGTGAGTCAGCTTTTCCAACCTTGAAGGAACTGCTCACGACCGCTCCCGTTCTTGCTCAGCCAGAAGTGGATAAGGGTTTCGACGACTATTGCGATGCTTCCCGCATAGGCCTCGGATGTGTTCTCATGCAAGAGGGCCGAGTTGTTGCTTATGCCTCATGTCAGTTGAAGCGCCATGAGGAGAACTACCCAACCCATGATTTAGAGCTCACGACAGTTGTCCATGCCTTGAAGATCTTGTTCCATTATCTATTGGGAAATCTTTGCCGTATCTATACGAATCACAAAAGTCTCAAGTACATTTTTACTTAGGTCGATCTGAATATGAGGCAGAGAAGATGGCTCGAGCTGATCAAGGATTATGAGCTGGAAGTACATTATCATCTCGGCAAAGCGAATGTGGTCGTCGATGCCTTAAGCCGAAAGGCTCATTGTCATTGTCTTAGGGTCTCACCCAAGGATTCCACCCTCTGTGATGATTTCCGAAGATTTGGACTTGAGATGGTTTCGGAGGGTTACCTTTCCAACTTGGAGGTGAAATGCGTTCTCATTGACCAAATTAAGGAAGCTCAGAAGAAGGACAAGGGCATGGAAGGGGTTCGTGATAAGATCAAGGAGGGCCAAGCCAAGTGCTTTACCTTGGACGACGAGGGTGTCTTGTGGTTTGAGAAGAGATTAGTGGTCCCTAAAGTTTGGGAGTTGAGAAAGAAGATCCTGGATGAAGCTCATTACTCCATGCTATCCATTCACCCAGGGAGTATCAAGATGTACCAGGATCTCAAGCCTAGATTTTGGTGGACTCGCATGAAGCGAGAGGTCACTCGATATGTAGCTGAGTGTGATGTCTACCGAAGAGTGAATGCTGAGCATATTAAGCCAGCCAGTATGATTCAACCCTTGCCCATTCCATCCTGGAAGTGAGGGGAGATTGGTATAGATTTTATTACTGGATTGCCGAAGACTTCTCATGGGTATGACTCAATTTGGGTCATTGTGGACCGGTTGACAAAGTCCGCTCATTTCTTGCTCGTTAAGACCACCTTTACGGTCAAGCAGTACGCGAAGCTGTACCTCACTCGGATTGTTTGCCTCCATGGAATTCCAAAGAAAATCATTTCTGATGGAGGCACTCAATTCACTTCCCATATCTAGAAGGGCCTTCATGAAGCTATGGGAACCGAGCTCTTCCATAGTACTACATATCATCCTTAGACCAACAGCCAAACTGAGAGGGTGAATCAAATCTTAGAAGATATGTTGAGGGCTTGTGTCCTCACATATGGGAAGAAGTGGAAAATCTGCTTGCCATTTGCAGAGTTCTCCTACAACAATAGTTACCAAGCGAGCATTGAGATGTCACCGTTTGAAGCTTTGTATGGCCGACGATGCCGAATACCATTGCATTGGTTCGAATTCGGTGAAAGGACTTTTCTTGGCCCAGATTTGGTCAAGGAGGTAGAAGAACATGTTCTGATGATTCGCAAGAGTCTCCTCACGGCTCAGTCCCGACAAAAGAGCTATGTGGATTGCTGCAGACGAGTTCTTGTATTTGAGATAGGAGATTTTGTCTATCTTAAGGTGTCGCCTCTCAAAGGGGTTCGACACTTTCAAGTCTACGGAAAGCTAGCATCTCGCTATGTTGGTCCATTTCAAATTGTTACTCGGCGTGGAGAGGTGGCCTATCAGTTGGACTTGCCTCTGTCCCTCTCCGTCGTGCACAACGTCTTCTATGTCTCTCAATTGAAGAGATGCCTTCGAGTCTCAACCGAAATCATTGAAGTTGCAAGTCAAGAATTGCAGCCAAATCTCTCCTATTGCAAACATCTAATTTGATTTCTTGAGGAAGCTGAACGGAATATGCGATGCAAGTCAATTAAGTTTCTTAAGGTTCAGTAGAGTAATCACTCCGAAGGCAAAACGACGTGGGAACTTGATGATCGGCTTCATGCCTATTATCCTGAGTTTTTTTTCCCAAATTGCGAGTGTTGCATTAGTTTTATTCCTCATAGTGTGTAAATGGTGCTATAGTAATGTAGATGTCATGAAACGCCCTGAATGATGTTGAGATGCATTCACTTTTGAGTAGTTGAAAGTTCCGTCGTTCCACCCACACCACCCGTGGGTTAGTAGGAATCTTGTATTCCAGTTTTTCTTATATATGTACACAATCACCATCAAGTCACCAAGGACACCACCCTCACCTTTGTTCTCTCTTGAATATAAATAGAAGTTGTAACTTTGTCATGTCAGTGAACTGAGATGGGAAAGGATGATGACACCACTGTCCCTCACCTGACACCTATCTTGTTATCTTATAATATCCTTGTTATAAGATTAACATGTCTAGGTAAATATGGCACTTAGAAACCTGGGACTTTTCTCGAGGTTTGAGAAATATGCCATGCAGCACTGCCGTATCATCTAGTGATGCCATTATCGTTCTAGTCCTGGAAACTCCTTTTCCTTGCCCACTTCCCCACACTTCACCCAAATCTCGG
Organism: Phragmites australis; assembly: GCF_958298935.1. NCBI lineage: Eukaryota > Viridiplantae > Streptophyta > Magnoliopsida > Poales > Poaceae > Phragmites > Phragmites australis. Next base: position 13,215,301 of record NC_084941.1, on the reverse strand, counting down.
GGCGAGATTCTTTTAAGGGGGGGGGGGGGAGTTTTGTGATAGCCCAAATGGCTTGAGCATGTCATTAAGCATCATAAGCGTCATTAAGCATATGATGTTTAATTGTTTTCAGCAATTATTAACATGCAATTTCAATTAAACATAAATTGTGAAAATTAATGTTAAGTGGTGCTTTGTGAAGCAACTCACAATATTTCTATGGAACATAGGGCTGGAAATAATTTTAGAAATTATTCCATAATAAGTGAGGAATATTAGTTATTTTTCCCAAATTTGTGGGAATGGTTTTGAAGGTATAAAAATTACCACAATTTAGAAAATCTTGCATTTTTGGAGAATTTTAGATTGAAATTGGCTCAGGCATTATGGGTCAAACAAGTTAAAATGGGTTGCACATGAATTGTAGTTTCACACAAAATTGGTCCCATAAGTTTTGGACCACGTGAGGATGTTCTTTTAAATAGAAGAAGTGGGACAGATATTTTTTTGGCCAGCTACTTTTCATCGCCCATCTCTCCCGCTCTCTCTGCACTCTTTGCCTCTGTCCGCCGCTTTCCTTGACTTTGGAGGCCAGCTACATCGCTGGGTGTACATGTGTTGGGCAAACGTCGGAGCAGCAAGGCAAGTATCTAAGCATATTGCACCATTTGTTCAAATTAAATCGAGTCTAAATTGATATATTATGCTTTATGTATGTTTGCATGTGTTGAGTCCAGTGTCGGGTTGATATGGGTAGAACCTATGTTGATGCATTATCTCTACCTTGACTTATTGATGAATCCTTATCCTTGTAGCCTTGATGATATAGTTGGTGTCTAGCTTCAAGGATTATTCGAAATGCTTAGTAATGCTTAGGTCCTTGGTAGAAGTCAAGCAACGGTGCTGCTGTTATTCACGAGCTTAGGGCTTAATCGCTGTTCATAGATACAAAGATGAGGTTGAGATGGATGGTTGAGATGTGAGATTGAGGCAAGATGTGGCAGTGTTAGGGGTATCTTCTACCCAGGAGGAGTCCTCTGGGTAGTTTGGGAGAGGAGCCCAGATGCCATAGACCGCTTGCATCGTTTAAGGCTGTCCATTGGTATAGTTGGCTCTAGCACTTTCCGTACTCACCACATGTTGATCTAATGGTAAGGTAAGCCGATTATCATATGTTGTGTTGACACTTGCCTTGTGGCTCTATGATGTGTAAGAGAAAAAGGAAAGGAGAAGCAAGGTGGCGGGGAGCTAGAGGTGTCTGGGACACACTTGCGAATAACCCCAGTGCCATAGGGGCATAGCAAGTGAGCGGTTCCGGGTATGAGAAAGGTTGACACGAGTACGCCCTTATGTGTACTTTCACGAGTAGCATAAGCCGAATGGTTCTTAAATCGTGTGGGTAAAGTTGTATCCCCTGTAGGGTGTAAGAACAATTCGAATTGCCGCGCTCTTGATCATGAGCATGCTATTGTTTCATTTGTATCGGTCGTAGTGTCACAATTATGGTATGATGGAAATGGTTGGTGGATATTGTTGATGAGATGGTTCATTTCGCATATGTTTATGTTGGATCATTTTACTCTATGTTCATGTTGGTTAAGTATAGATGCTCACACATATGTGTCTAGGTTGCTTACCACATATGTTTTACTTAACCTTGTGGCCTACTCTTGCTAATAGCTCAATGCATAATTCTTGGAGTTGAGCTATATATATGTGCTCTATATGGTTTAAGTCTTGCGAGTACCTTCGTACTCATACCTGCGCTTTTAGGTTCTGCTGGTGAGGGTGAGGCGGTGTTTGGCTACTTCGTGCTCGCTGATGCAAGTGGGGGGCAAGATGAAGCATCTAGGCCCATAATTTTGAGTTTTGGTAATTAATGATAATATATCTTTATGTACTAACATATTTGAATGAGTTATGAAAAGGTTAGTCACAAAGGTGTTGCGGAGATAGAGGTTGCATGAATGAAAAGCATGAAGAAAGGCTAGCTCAAGGCAAAGGTATAATTGTAGGACATTTTCTTTTACTGGTCAATGGAGATTAGAGAAGAAAAAATTGACCGAATTAATAGGATAAGTGTCGTACTATTAAGAGGGGTTGAAGTAATTGCTTAAAGTTTCTATGGCACCAAATTGCTCAAACTTGCATATCATTTAGAGTTAAATTTTATAGTTTGAGAAAAAACCATCAAAAATACTACTTTTATGTGCTCCTGTGTGCTGGCGGTCTGACTGAGCCTAGCAGCGGTCTGACTGCTGTATAACATCCAGTGCAATCTTGCCCCTATAAGAGTGGCAGTCTGACCGCTGTATAAAGTCCTCCAAAATCTTGAGCAAATATTAGTCTCGGTCTGACCGTGGGCCTCGCCGGTCTGACCGAGAATCACACAGAGAGTTTTTGCTTCGGTGGTCTGACCGCAGAGTCCGTCGGTCTGACTGCCCAGAGTGTTCCGGTCTGACCAAAGGTGGATGGCGGTCTGACCGCCAGGATGTGTTAGAATTTATTTCGACCGTTGCTGTAGCCATTGTACAACGGCGGTCTGACCGCCACTTGTGCTGCGGTCTGACCGCCACTTACGCAGAGATGTTAGGTTGGCAGTAACGGTTAGATTTTGTGAAGGTGGGTATAAATATGGGGTTGACTGGCTCATTGATGGCACCTCTTGACTCTAGCACATAAATACAACACTTTGAGCTCTAGCCCTTCACTCTCCCTCTCCATTAGCTCGGTGATTGCATTTTTGAGAGGTTGAGATTAACTAGTGCATAATTTTCAAAGGTTTGAGCAATTTGGCACTTGTGATCCTTCAAGCAAGCATCTTCAACTTATTACTCTTGGAGGTTACTGCCTCCTAGATGGCTTGGAGGTTGTGGCACTGACGAGCCCTTTAAGGAAGATTGTGAAGGAGCCGCGGTGGTGATTGTGAGAAATTTGAGCACGCCTTGCCGGAGTGGTAAAGTGCTTCACTAGTGAAATCGAGGTTGTGAGTAGTTCTTGTTCATTGCCGACTTAAGGTCAAGTTGCTCAAATGAGCTCTTTCTCGTGTGAGAATTGAATACTTGATAGAGAAACTGTTTGAATCTTGAACTCACCTCAATGTAGATTAGAGGTGATCGGCAAATCACCGAGACCACGGGAAAAAAAATTTGTGTCATCTTTGAGCAATTTACCTTATCATTGAATTGTTTACTTTCATGCAACTTACTTCAAGTAATTTATCTTCGTAGATTATAAATTGTTGCATGTCATCCTATGTTTGCAAACCTCAACTTAGGTCTTAGTTGATCTTCTTTTTACTCTAATGATCCTTAGTTTATTTTTGGAAGTTTTCTTGATCGCTTAGCCATTAGTTTTAAAATCGCCTATTCACCCCCCTCTAGTCGGTATCCTTGATCCTACACAAGGGTAGTGCATTCTACTCTGGTGAGGCGTAGCTTTTGGGGTGGAGCCTAAGGGCATTTTTCTCCACTCTCCCTTTGTTGTTGTTAAGGGTTTATCTTCCGCTGCGTAGTTTCTCTTTGTGTAAACTGTTGCAAATGGTTGTATGCTTAAGAACCTGTAATATAACTTTAATTACTCGCTCTTTCTTAAACTATGTTGTGATGTACATGTTGGAAAGGCATGTGTTCCGATCTTAGGCACAAAACACGTGCCGGGACTACCGGAATGGTATTCTGGTTAATCATTGAGATTGTAATTATGAATAATGATCCTCCTGATGATTAATTAGAATACTGTTTGGACGGTTCCTCACAGCAGCCATGTCTACCTCAACGAAGAATGCGCCACCACTGAGCTCAAAGACGACGACATCGCTATTGGAGAAAAGATGTGGTACTTGGACACCGGCTTGTCGAACCATATGACGGACCTTTGCGCAACATTCACCGAGCTTGACCGTAACATCGCAAGATTAGTCAAATTCAAAGATGGCTTGATCGTCGGCATTGTCGGGTGAGGAATAGTCACATTTGTGGAAAAAAAAGGAGGTGAATATCGAGCCCTGACAAACGTCTACTACATCCCTTGTCTCTAGACCAATATCATCAGTCATGGTCAGCTCGATGAGGTCGACTACCAAGTCTTGATGGAGGACGGCATATTGTGTGTTCATGATCGAAAGAGACAACTGCTCGCCAAGGTGCAATGATCTGGTAATCACCTATACAAGATCAGCCTCACTCTCATGCAACTTGTATGCATGCTAACATGCCTCGATGCCTCGACACCGACACTTGGCGTTGTCATGCTCGCTTTGGCCATCTAAGCTTCGACACTTCGCGTAAGATGTCATGCAACGGCATGGTGCTCGTGCTCCCACACATTGATCTGGTCGATCAATTGTGCAATGCATGTCTGTAACACCCCAGACACCGCAAAAACCACTCCACTTGACTTGCCAAAATTATAAAATTTTGGTAGCACCTCCTCTAAAACATGATAAAGCGGAAGCAACAACATAGATATAGGATGCATAGATAAAACCACACACTAACACATAAGTATCCTAGCAAATAACCAACGCATTAAGGCATTAAATTTTGACCTCCAACAAAGCAAACTAATACATAAGTTTACTGACGCTAAGCAACACTAAGAGATAAACAACTCCAACACTTGCATTATTATTACAACACCACTACTACATTAATATGTGCGATTATAACGTGTAGAAATGCTGCTAGTCCCATCCCGTCCAAGCAAGCAAGCATCAAGCACCTGGAAAGGTTATTAAGAGGTGTGAGATATAAAATCTCAGTAAGCAAACTGCTTTAACAAGCTATTTAAACTACAAGTTCATTAGACATCATTTTAAAAGAGTAACAATAGCATAAAAATAAACCAAGTTAGACATCCAAGATTATCATAAACCTCATCTAAAAAGATTAAACCACACCTCATATCTTCTGGAGAGGCATTCGCTTATCAACATCCACTTCAATAATAGGAAACAATTCAATTAAATACTATAAAATGCAAATGCAAGTCCACTGCCTTTACATCCAACAAAGTGTAAAGCTGCACCGTACCCCTCCTCGGGCAACGTACGGTGCGTACCGGTACAAGTCACGACCAGCAAACGGTGACATATTACTTCATATGAGGTGCAATGCAAATGAATGCATATGAAACTGTAAATACCACATCACATCATAGCCTTCATCAACCACATATACCACAATAATAACAATCTTCATGGATATTAGAGCATAAGGCAACATAACCACATATAAACAAGTAATCGTGCCTCACCTCATCAAAAACATCAATTAATCAGGTCATATTAAATGGATTATTGTTCTGAACATATAATTTAGGTGGAGTTAGAATGAATAACAAGTTAAAGGTAGTAGCAAAGCAACCACTACGTTTACTTGCTTTTTTTCGATACAACCGACAACCTTCAAACACGATCAGGAGCACCACCACCTGATTATGAACCACACATCAGCAAAATAATCATACAAGCATGCACATACAATAGGAAACACGATCCTAACACCCCAAGCCGCCATTCAAAAGAGAACTACAAAAACAGCATATACATCCTTCTACCGATAAAAGTAGTAGGGCTTCACATTTTCATATCTTTTTTCTGCAACTGATATCATAGCAAAAAAACACACTTCTGGAAACTACACAACAATGGAAAAATATTTCGTGAAGAAACCATATTTTTATCAGGTCAATAAGGGCCTCTAATCTGCTGTTGAAAACAGCACTGAAAACTGTCCCGAAAAGTCTGACAGAAATCTTCACATTTTTCCCGTAATTAATACACAAATTCAAAAATTCTAAATATTTCGCAGAAGCTATAAGACTCCATTGTATACCACTTTCTAGTTATAGCTTTTTGTATTTGAAGCTCCTAAGGTGGCCAAAACACGCTCTGAACATGACTGAACTTTCTGATGATGAAACAACAGCAGCAACTTTTAAGAGGCCATAACTGGAGTTGTACTCATCCTATGATAACGTTCTCTACGCCGTTGGAAATATTATGAAAAGCTCTACAACTTTTCTTCAGATTGAACCCTAAAATTATTCCAATATGATGGCAAAAAAATTGATTTGATCTATTACTGTCCAAATTCTTGTCAGAGAAAATCAGTCAAGTTGAAACGATGATATACCTCACCATGGATGAATTTTCACCAGAAAAAATTCTATGGGGGCGTGCTGCATAGCTCCCCTCATGCAGCATTCCTCGGATGACCACCACATACAGGTCTGTGTGCATCCCAAAGCAACCCCGGGCAAGTACGCGCACTAGTCGAGCCAGTGCAGCGGCTCGAGCTGTAGCACGCGGGCGAGCGGAAAGTAAACCAACCGCAAGCATACCCTATATCCTGTGGGGGTGTTGCTGCTGTATATTGATGGTCTGTACAAGCAATGTGGCTAAGACTATTACAAAGAGTAGATCAGATCTAATCTATCCTAGGGCTAAAGTTACCGAGTAGCCCCTCTATTGGGGTCTTGATGCTTGCCTCTCTCTTTTTCTCTTAGTCGTCTTCCTCTCCCCTCAGCCTTTTCATCTTATATAGGGGTGAGGTATCGACTCCTATACAACCATAGTTGATAGGGAGTTGTCTTTCTCACTACTGCAGAAACCCCCTTCACTGTCGGCTCTAAAACCACCTTCACTGCTGGTTTTGGAGCTGGCAGTGGGCAACAGGCAGTGATAGTCGTGGACTATCACTGCTGGCTAGGTGGATCGGCAGTGAAGGGCCTTATCACTGTCGGCTCAATCCCTGAGCTGGGAATGATACCCAAGGCAACACTGTTGGCTCAAGGATTCAGCCGGCAGTGATACCCAAGGCATCACTGCTGGATCAACGATTCAGCCGGTAGTGTTTTGTCGCTCCTCCCTCCCCTCCTCCCTCTCTTTGTCCTCTCTGTACTCCCTCTCACTCCTTGATCTCTCCATTTCTCTCTCAATACATGCATACAATGATACATATATTTAATGTAAATCAATAATAAATGCACCTCATTAATATATAGTAATGAACACATGTTTAAAGTCATAGGCATCGACAAACACACATATGTACATAATAGTTCTCGCAGGTCACCCCCTGAAAAGTCGGTCGAGTTAAGCTAGTCAAGTATCCCTCTACATGTACCTCTACTTCCTCTCCCGCGATGAGGACCGCGTCTCCGCACTGTCGACTGTTGGCGTGTGTACATCCAGGGATGCAGGGGGGCGATGGTGGTGGAGCGTTGGACCCGGCCACACCTGATCGACCGCAGCATTGCCTAAGCTCTAGGCTCCCCGGCGTGTCAAAGATATCGGAGTGTGATGCCTGAATGCCTCTATGGTTTGAGCCTTCAGCCTCCTTCGCAGCACACTGATAGGCCACCCTCTTGTCCTCCTCCTCCTGGGCACGCTTATGGGACGTAGCTTCTTACTCCTCCGCAGTGCACAGCTGACAGGCCAGCCTCTCATCCTCGTCCTGGGTACACATCCTAGCCACTACTAGGGTGAAGTTCTCTCGTTTGTATGCATCCCATACCTGCACACCATCGTTCCATAGTATTACAAGATCTTCCATTAATGATTTCAGGCATCCATCGATATTGTTGCCAGGTTGCCTCGGCTCGGGTATCAGCACCAGCATCATAATGTACTTCTGCTTTATACACAACTAAGGAGAAAGGTTGTAGATACATAGAGTCACAGGCCAAGTGTTATGACTACTGCTCATGTTGCTGAATGGATTCATCCCATCCGTACTCAATCCAAATCTTATATTCCTCACATCTTCTGCAAATGGCTCCTTATATTTCCTATCGATGTTTCTCCACTGTGTAGAATCAAAGGGGTTTCTCAGCATTCCATCATCCTTGCGCTCCTCGGCATGGCACCGCATCAGTTCAGCATGCCTTTTGTTCGTGAATAAACGCTCCAAATGGGGGACTATGGGAAAATACTACATCACCTTGATGGGAGGCCTTTTATTCTTTCCTTCACCATCGTTATCATCACGGTCACGCTTGTACCGTGATGCACCACAGAAGAGACACGCTTCCAAGTCTGCATGCTCTCTGCGACACAACATGCAATTGTTTGGACATGCATGTATTTTCTGCACTTCCAACCCCAATGAGCACACAACCTGCTTGGCCTTGTACCTGTTTTCTGGCAGCACATTTCCCTTTGGAAGCAATTTCTATAAGAACAGTAACAACTCTATGAAGCTTTTATCAGACTACCTATTGTTTCCCTTCAATTGTAGCAGTAAAAGCACGGTACGCAACTTTGCATGCTCCCTCTCGTAGCCCGGGAACAACGGTGTTTTAGAGTCCTCTACCATACGCCGTTGTTGTACTTTGCGCTCACACGTCTCGCATCGTACATCCATCTTCTGTCCATCTACAATTCTATCATTATTGTAAATCCAAATTCATAACATCTAGAAAATTTTGCGATCACCAACAAATAAATTACCTCGTCATCTCCTACTGGCAATTGGCCTGGGTTGGAGGAGCCGCCTTTTGTATGCTTTCGTGTACGCTTCCGATTAGTATTTGTTGGTGTCATCCCTAGAAATTTTCTTTATTATTAAACTCTTTTGTCGAACTAATTAAGTAAAAATAAAAAAAATCCTCATACATAAAGTTTATATATTGGAGCTTGCTAATTAACTAAAATATAAAATATATAATTGGATCTTGCTACATACCTAAATATCATGGAGAAATTTTCTAATTCATTAAAAATCACAATAAATATGCTCATACCTAAAGTTTTCATATAGGAGCATGCTAATTAATTAAAATATAAAAATATAATTGGAGTTTGCAACATACCTAAATATCATGGCTAATTTTTCTAATTCATTATAAATCAAAAATAAATATGCTCATATCTAAAGTTTATATATAGGAGCTTACTAAATTAATTAAAAAAATAAATATGCTCAAACCTATAGCTAATGTAAATCAATAATAAAGACACTTTCCACCATAAGCTACTAATTGAAGCTTCCGTATAATAAATGAGATATAATTGCATCTACATTGTCTTAAAACATCATGGCCATAGGTGCATCTCCATCTTTTCAAAATTTAGAGCAATTTACCAAATAAAATTCAACTAGAAATGGATTGAAGTTGAAGTTACATACCTTGGAACACCTAGGGCATGAGGATTTCTCAAAATTTTGAAGCCACTAAGAACTAGGTGACCAAAAATAGCTGCCATGGAGCAAACAAAGCTCCTCTCCGTTGTGTGCTCGGGCGGGAAGGAGATGGTGACTTTTATATAGTGAGACATCACTGTCGGCTCATATAACAAGCCAGCAGTGATGAAGATGGAGCAGGGCATCACTGCCGGCTCAAGCCAATAGCCGGCAGTGATGCCCTTATCACTGCCGGTTCGTAAGCCACGATGACTGTAATTTTCCCGCGTGGCTTATGAACCGGTAGTGATTCCCCCATCACTGCCGGCCCATTAGGAACCGACAGTGATGGGCCGGTATATGTAGGGGTTTATGTAGTAGTGCCTTGACGTCCAAGTTGATAGATCTGTTTTGAATACTGATCGTATCGAGTTGGGTCCTTCTCATTTCAGGATTGATCATCTCGAGTTCTCTGTTGAGGATGGAAACCAATCTAAACCTTACTGGTATGTACTTCCTTGATTCCAGGTGTATCAAGTACCGCTGATTCGATTCCATAATATCTGGAGCTGCATCAAATATACTATGTATGTGTATGATATACTCCTTATGCACATATACCTATAGTTAGATATTCGACAAGTATAATACACAACTACACTATAACCGATAAAGTAATATCCTGAAGAATACGTAGCGTATGCTGTTTCTAGGGTACATACACAGGTACGTACACTACTACATAAACTCCTATATATATCAGCCCATCACTACCGATTCCTAATGGGCGGGCAGTGATGGGGAATCACTGCTGGTTCATAAGCCGCGCGGGAAAATACAGTCATCGTGGCTTACAAACCGGCAGTGATAAGGGCATCACTACCGACTGTTGGCTTGAGCCGGCAGTGATGCCCTGCTCCATCTTCACTGTCGGTTTAATCCACTGATCGACAGTGATAGTAGGGCATCACTGCCGGCTTGTTATATGAGCCGACAGTGATGTCTCGACTATATAAAAGTTGCCCTCTCCTTCCCCAGCCCGAGCACACAACAGAGAGGAGCTTTATTTGCTCGGTGGCGGCCATTTTTGTTCACCAAGTTCTTAGTGGCTTCAAAATTTTGAGGAATCCTCATGCCCTAGGTGTTCCAAGGTATGTAACTTCATCTCCAATCCATTTCTAGTTGAATTTTATTTGCTAAATTGTTCTAGATTTTGAAATGATGGAGATGCACCTATGGCTATGATGTTTTAAGACAATGTAGATGCAATTATATCCCATTTATTATACGTAAGCTTCAATTAGTAGCTTATGGTGGAAAGTGTCTTTATTATTGATTTACATTTGCTATAGGTTTGAGGATATTTATTTTTATTTTTAATGAATTAGAAAAATTAGCCATAAAATTAAGATATATAGCAAACTTCAATTATATTTTTAATATTTTATTTAATTTAGCAAGCTTCAATATAGAAACTTTAGGTATGAGCATATGTAGCAAGATCCAATTATATTTTTTATGTTTTATTTAATTAGTAAGCTCCAATATATAAACTTTATGTATGAGCGTATTTATTTTTTATTTTTACTTAATTACTCATACAAAAGTGTTGAATAATAAAGAAAATTTCTAGGGATGGCACCAACAAATACTCATCGGAAGCGTACGCGAAAATATACAAAAGATAGCTCCTCCAACCCGGGCCAATTGCCGGTAGGAGATGATGAGGTAATTTATTTGTTGGTGATCGCAAAATCTTCTAGATGTCATGAATTTGGATTTACAGTAATGATATAATTGTAGATGGACAGAAGATGGATGTACGATGCGAGCCGCGTGAGTGCAGAGTACAAGAACAGCGTGGATTGTTTCCTGGTACAAGCCGCGACGCACAAGTCGAATACATAGTCTCAATCCATGTGATGTCCATGCATCGATTGCGAGAACAAGAAGCAGTTTTCCACCACCCAGCAGATACATTCTCACTTGATGCCAAGGGGCTTTATGCCTGGCTATACTCATTGGACTGAGCACGGTGAAGCTGAGATCGTACAGGAAGGGCAATACATTGGCAGAGAAGACGAAGACTTGTGCACCGATATGCCGGCTGACGAATACACTGATATGCCACCTGCTGGAGATACGTTGGTCGATGATGATCTAGAGGAGATGCTGGCTGACGCCAACGCTGACGCCGATGATCTAGAGCAGATGTTGCGCGATGTGGAGGTAAACTTTACCAATGAAAGAGAGTTTCAAAAGTTCCAGCATATGGTAGAGGACTCTAAAACACCGCTATTCCCGGGCTACGAGAAGGAGCACACAAAGTTGTTTACCGTGCTTTCACTGCTACAATTGAAGGCAAGCAATGGGTGGTCTGATACAAGCTTCACAGAGTTGTTGCTGTTCTTGCAGAAATTGCTTCCAAAGGGAAATGTGCTGCTAGAAAACACATACCAGGCCAAGCAGGTTGTGTGCCCATTAGGGTTGGAAGTGCAGAAAATACATGCATGTCCAAACGATTGCATGTTGTATCGTAGAGAGCATGCAGACTTGGAAGCGTGTCTCGTCTGTGGTGCATCACGGTACAAGCGTGACTGTGATAATATCGATGGTGAAGGAAAGAATAAAAGGCCTCCCGTCAAGGTCATGTGGTATTTTCCTATAGTCCCCCGTTTGGAGCATTTATTCGGGAACAAAAGGCATGCCGAACTGATGCGGTGACACGCCGAGGAGCGCAAGGATGATGGAATGCTGAGACACCCTGCTGATTCTACGAAGTGGAGAAACATTGATAGGAAATACAAGGAGCCCTTTGCAGAAGATGTGAGGAATATAAGATTTGGGTTGAGTACGGATGGGATGAATCCATTCGGCAACATGAGAAAAAGACATAGCACTTGGCACGTGACTCTATGTATCTACAACCTTCCTCCTTGGTTGTGTATGAAGCGGAAGTACATTATGATGCTGGTGCTGATACCAGGGCCGAGGCAACCTGGCAATGATATCGATGTATACTTGAAACCATTAATGGAAGATCTTGTAATACTGTGGAACGATGGTGTGCAGGTATGGGATGGATACAAACTAGAGAACATCACCCTATGCGCAATGCTCTTCGTAACAATCCAGGATTAGCCAGCCCTTAGCAACCTATCAGGCCAGACTGTCAAAGGCTACTGTGCATGCGTGCATTGTTTGGATGAAACAGAGAGCTTGTGGCTAAATAATAGCCGAAAAATGGTGTACCTAGGTCATCGTAAATTTCTTCGCAAAAATCACTCGTACCGCAGCAACAAGAGAGCTTTTGATGGGAAGGTTGAGACTCGATCACCTCCTAGGCATCGCACTGGGAGACAGGTATATGACATGGTAAAGAGATTTACAGTTATCCTTGGAAAGGGACGTGGGAGTAGATTGGTTCCGAAATCTAATCTTAGAGCTCCTATGTTCAAAAAGAAAGCTATTTTTTATGACTTATTGGCCAGATTTAGTGGTTCGACATGCAATCGATGTCATGCACATTGAGAAGAACGTGTGTGATAGCTTGATTAGTACGTTACTAGACATATGTAACACCCTAAATTTCAACTTTTGCAATAATTTATAATTTTGCTAGAACTTAAATGGGTGGTTGCAATTTTGTTCAATAGGGAAATTAATTTCTAAATTTAATTTGGCCTAGGTTAAATGTTTGTTGCATTCATGCCGTTGGAGATGCAATAAGGTTTTTATGCGTGGAAAAAGTTTGCAAAAACTCACTAGAAATCGCTCATTTAAACCCTTTTTGAAAATGTGTTGAAAATCAAATTGGAAAAGGAATTTCTATCTTGAAAATCGTTCTCGGGCCGATTTCCCTCTCCCTCGGCCCATCTCCTCTCCCCTCCCTTCTTCCGATTGGGCCGCGCCCTGCCTTCCCCACGCCTGCCCGAGGTCGAGGTGGCGTTCCCAGCTCACCGAGCCGCCCCCGCCCGAGCCGGCTCCTCTTCTCCCTCCTCTCGCCGGTTCGACCCAAACGCCCCCCCAAATCCCTGCGGTCATTTCAATCCGAGCCCTCCCGCGCCATAACTCGCAAATCAATGCACACCTCCGTGATCCCCTCCTTCCCAATCGGCCGCCCGATTGTTTTCCCCCTTGCTTGGCCCTCTAATTTGTTCAAACTGTCGCATTTATCCTCTTTGAAGCCGCCGGCCAATTTCTTCGATTCCGGTCGTTCCCCTCCCTCTCTTGCGTTTATATGCCCTCCCTCACCTTCCTTGCTCTGTTCCCCACCTGAAGCACCCATTTTTCCCCTTTGTTTGCACACGGATTCAAGCTCCACACTGTCGCCGCCATTGTTGCTGGTAAGAGCTCGCCGCCGCCCCTAATTCAGTCGTGCCACACCCTGATTGACTTTAGTTTTGGCCTCTACGGTGTCGTAGGTCCTTGTGCGACTCATCTCGACGCTTCTTGGAGTCTTTCCCACCGCCGGACACTGTCCCCGCTGAGCTCCAAGGACACCGGCCTTCCTCTCCGTCGCCAACCATCTCCGGAGCCCCTCCGCCATCATCGAGCCCACGGTGAGACTCCCCGTCTTCTCCTCTCTCTATTGCGCCAAGCGCCATTGAAAACCGTGGCCGGAGGCGCGTTTTTGCGTCGCGCTGGCGAGCTCCGCCACCGCCCACCGCCGTCGGCCATCGTCTCCCCGTCCCACGCCGCCCGCCGCCGCCTTGTTTTAATATCGGCCACCCGATCATCATCCAACGGCCCGGATTAGACCGGCCAATAACCCTTTGAGCCCTGGTCTATCGTGAGCCATGGACCGGTCATAAGGCCGTGGTCCACAGGGCCTGTAGAAATGTTCCATGGAATTTTCAACAGCAAAATAAATCAGTAAATGCTTTATTGCCTCATAAATCCACCTTTTCAGTATAAAAAAAATTTGGTATTTCTGTGTAAATCAAGTAAAATTTGCAGAATAGCCCCCATAACTTCAAAAGCTTATAACTTTTTGCTCGTAGATCTGATTTAGTTGATTTTTGCACCTAGATGTTCGTAGCGGCATGTAGAATCTTTTTATAGGGTTTTTATCTAGATTTAGCATAGTTTGGTGTACTGTTCTTAGGATTTCCTTTGTGTGTGCTTTTTCCGGTTTGTCGATTAGGAGCTGAGCAGTTCGACAATCTCCAAGACCAAGCTTTCGAAGATTTTGAGCAACACTCCGTTAAAGGCAAGTGTTCTTGAATATTTTGTCCCTTTTTTAGGATTTGCATGTATAGTTTTTATCCTTCAATATGCATGCTTTCCTAAATATGAAATCCCATGTTAGTGTTTATTAGTTTTGACTCAATATTCCTTGTCGCCGTTGTTTCACCATGAGATAAAATGGGTAGTGTATGCTAGTGCAGTCATGGTTGGGAAAAATGTTAATCTTGACTAATGAATTATGGAACAAGAATCGGGAAAGGGTAATTTTGTAGCAACATGGTATAGGGATCCCAACAGAATGGTTGTCGATGTTGGTGGGGGAATGCAAGTGTGCCGGTAGTGCATAGTTGGTTGCAGTTGTTTATGTGTGGGGTCCTAAGGACCGGTTCTTGAACATGTAACCAAGTTAGTTTCGCACAACCACAAGGACTAAATGGGTATGTCCTGGCCAATTAATTAGCCACCCCTCTAGTTTTGTGGGCACCTTGGACAGTTATGTGGCACAATAGGGGGTCTCTGCAACGATGGAATCGTCTATAAGCGGTGAAACCTTAGTGGGTGCCTGCAGGTTAGTGGGAGCTTTGTAAAGGTCTTGTAGTGAGACCCCGACTTCACACCCCGAAAGTGTGAAGCAACACGGGAATCATGACTTATGGGGAAAGCTGTGCAAACTCTACAGAGTATAAACTGATTGATCAACTGTGCTCACGGTCAAGAGAGAACTTGGACTTCTTCAGGATTAGTTGGAATCAAGGTTTGGTCTGGTTGGTTGGGTAGCCAGGTAATGGAATTACCTGGTGAGTCTTGGTAGTCAGATGAAATCCTATGAGTCAATCTTTTTGTCATAGTTGTGTCTTCACTTAGTAAATAGGATGCATGTTGTTGGAATCATAGGTTAAGATTGTTTAGTGCGGTTAACCCATGTCTAAATCTTTCCTTGACTTAAACCCCATATCATGTTTCCCTCCACTTGCGGAGTACATTTGTGTACTCACACCCGTTGTCCCCTTCCTTGTATTCTTCCGCTATTCAGAAGTCGTCAATGAAGCCACTACCTTCGACGAGGATGACTTCGACCCGAAGCTACTATTCTAGGCTAGTGTGCCCCCGGTCGACGCCTGTGGAAGATGGAGGCCCCGCTAGCAATGAAGACCTCTTTTTAGTTCCGCTGTGTTTTCTTTTAGACATTCAAGTCCTTTTGTAATAGTTAATTATGGTTGTAATCTTGGCACTGTGATGATACACTAATGAAGTAAGCATATGTATGAAACTTGTTCCTGGCATACATGTGTTGTGCCCAGTTTTATTCTTTTAAAACTAGGTGTTACAACATACCTCGCAAAACAAAGCATACACTCCAAGCACGGAAGGACCTAAAATGTTTGAAACTTAGACAGGATCTACATCCCAAAGATATGGAAGAAGGCGATAAATATCTTGGTCCCGCTAGCTACAGTATGAGCAAGGTGGAGAAAATTGCAATGTGCAAGTACTTGCATGGAATCAAAGTTCCATCGGGTTACTCCACCAACATAAAGAGACTAGTAAACATGAAAGATTTGAAATTAACTGGAATGAAGTCTCATGATTATCATGTGATGATGACACAGATGCTTCCAATTACAATTAGAGGTATTCTGTCGTCGAAGGTCCGAAACCCTATCATACAGCTATGTTCATTCTTTAACATGATATCACAGAAGGGTATTGATCCGACCAAGCTAGATAAGCTGCAGGAAGACGTGGTCGAGACTCTATTCCAGCTTGAGGTGTTGTTCCCTCTATTGTTTTTTGGTATCATGGTGCATCTCATTGTTCACATTGTGAAAGAGATACGGATTCTTGGCCCTGTGTTTCTGCATCAGATGTACCCTTTCGAGAGGTTCATGGGAGTTCTGAAGAAATATGTTCGTAACCAAAATTGGCCGGAAGGCTGCATGGCTGAGGGCTGGGGAACCGAGGAGGTCATTGATTTCTGCGTCGACTACATGAATCTCAAATCGATTGGTGTGCCTGTATCTCGCCATGAGGGGACGCTACAGGGGAAAGGGACGATAGGTGCAAACTCATTCAGCACTAACGACCCCGTTTCATTCACGCAAGCACATTTCATAGTTCTACAACAATCAATTATAGTGGACCCATATGTCGAAGAACACCAGAAAATGCTACGCACCATAAACCCAGGGAAGTTCGATGTTTGGATCGCGCGAGAGCATCGATATCATTTTGGCATCTGGTTACGTAGACAAGTGATGTATAAGTAGATAGAGTGTGCTCAGTTGACTGTGTTGGCTCATGGACCGTCAACTACAATCCTCACATTCCAAGGATTTGACATAAATGGCTATACATTTTATACGAGAGCTTAGGATAATAAGAGCGCCAAGCAAAAAAGCGGTGTCCGTATAGATGCCTACGACTGCAATGGAAATAGGGAAACATACTACGAATTCATAAAGGAGATCTGGGATCTCGATTATGGAGTGTTAAAGGTTCCTCTTTTTTGGTGCCAGTGGGTCAGACTCCTAGGGGGTGTGAAGATCGACAAGTATGGTATGACTACAGTAGACCAAAAACTTGTTGGATATAGAGAAGAACCATTCGTACTTGCGAATGATGTTATGAAAGTCTTCTATGTAAAGGACTCAGACCCGGCTAACAAGGAGGAGCGCCATGTGGTTCTTCAAGAAAAAGAAGGATTGTCGGAGTGGAGAATGTTGTTGACGAGGAAGACTACAATCAATTCGACACGCTACCTCCTTTCGGAGAGGACGTCGACCTAGGTCCCATGGAAGACACCGACGAACCTCCCTATGTACGCCGTGATCATAATGAAGGGCGAATCGTTAAGACAAAGTAGCTAAATTGTATTAATTACTATATATGAATTTATTTTAGATGTAATTATACTTCACTTTTGTTATGGAAAATTTAGTTTCTAGTTTACGGTGGAAGATGTCTTTATTATTGAGCATATTGATTTTTGATTTTTAATAATGAATTAGCAATAGCACAAGCTAGCACTATTGTTATGTATTACTATTTTTTTATTTTTAATGAATTACCTATAGTTATGAGCATATTTATTTTCAATTTTTAATGAATTACCTATAGTTATGAACATATTTATTTTATTTATTTACTCTATTAGAAAATTGAACCAGGAAATTTAGGTATATACAAAACATAATTTTGGTATATAGCAAGTTCAAAAATAAATAAATATGTATTAGAATTTTAGGTCAACAGAATGTTAATAAGTATAGATAGTACAAATTAAATCGAAATCACTAGAGTAGCGCAGCATTTTGTTCGGTCTTACTTGTGCAGGTCGTGGGTTCGAGTCTCTTCGCGCGTGAGCTAAACTTAAACAAAATTTTTGCACCCCAAGCCACCAGCAGGGAAAGAGGTTTCACTGCCCGTGGACATATTTAGCCGACAGTGAAACTACTTTCACTGCCAGTGGACTTATTGGACCGGCAGTGAAAGTATGCCGGTCGTCATATTGAGCCGGTAGTGAAAGTACCATTTCACTGCCGGTGCTCAAATTGAGCCAGCAGTGAAAGCCCTCCCTTATATTGCTCGACGCCCGCCCCCTAACACTTAGAAATTTTTTCCCTGCATGTGCCCTCCGCGACACCGCTGTCCCTACCGCCTCCTCGACACTGCTGGCTCCTCCCCAACACCACCGTCCCCGCCATATTCTCCCCGACATCGCCGTCCCCGCCGCATCCTCCCTGACTTTGTCATCATCGGAGCCCCGCCGTCCCCATCCTGGAGGCCGCCATCCCCTTCCCTGGAGCCCTAGCGTCCCTGTCTTAGAGCTAAGGCTACCGTCGTTGTCCCCTACACTGCCGTCCCCCGTCCCGCTTGTGGCACCGTCGTCCGTGCCCGCCCGCCTCGCCGATCAATAGAGCAAAGGTAAATCCCTCGCCCACCTTCCTCCCTTGTTGTGAGGCGATATCAAATTCGGCTGCACTTGTGTGCATTCAAAATCTACCACTGGTCGATGTCATTTTGATGATTTTTGCGGCATTTATTTGATTCTATGCTAATTTTTGGTAATTTGAGTTTGGCCTCTCCTTACTATTTGTGAAGATGGAGGGATGTGGAGGATGAAGGAAATGTCCTCCTTTTCCATGAAACATCATTTTCATCAGTGCAACAATCAATAAATGTAAGGTTTAAGTTATAATTCTTAATGAATATTTTGTTCTCTGAAGTCTGAACTAATGGAGTACTCTGAAGTCTGAACTAATGGAGTACAGGAAAATTATAGATAGTGTTACTACCAAATGACAAACGAATATTTTTCTTATGTTATTCGACCTGCAACTTCTGCATGCATAGCCCCTTACAAGGCTACTGCTAGTCTATTTCAAATTGATGAAAGCCTGTAACTTCTCGACAATGTGAAGCTTGTCGACAAATTTTCTTGGAAAACTGCATAGTCAAGCTATATGTATGCAGCAGAAAGCTCTATAGCCTGCACCTCTGTGTGTCGTTTATCATCTTTAGTGCTGAAACTTAAGGGCACGGTTATCTAGCAGGTTATTTGTTTACTGTTACTGTATAGACTATGCAACTAAATAATTTTGCATGTTAACACTAGCTTAGTTACATCTTCTCAATTCACTTTGTTTTGTTCCAATACTAGCTAATTAAACCGATATGTATCACGATCTATGATTCAAAATTTGTTCATCATGGAATTATCTTAATGATCATGATTCTCCATATCTTGACACAGCTTGTAGCTACGAGAAGAAAGGAATACATTCTTTTGTCTATGGACTATGCAAACTAGCTATTAGCTTGTCTACTATTGTGGTCTTGAGGGTGGCATGGTGATAGGCAAATATATATAGTGGCGATGATGATATGGCTCGAGGATGCTTCAACATAGCCTGTTTAGAGAGGAAGCATTATTCTCATGTCAACATTTATATGCTAGTCCTACTAGTTCAGAGAGCAGCTTCTCTCAAAATGAGCTGGACGCCCTATCTTGAGAGAGCAGCTTCTCTAAAGATAGGGAGGTCAACCTCCGATAGGGCATCCAGCTCATCTTGAGAGAAGCTGCTCTCTGAACTAGTAGAACTGGCACATAAATGCTAACTTGAGAATAATGCTTTCTCTCCGAACAGTTAATCAGTACTGAAGTTCTAATAAGGCCATTTGCAAGAGCCACTGTGTTGTAATGTAACATGAACACTATCTTTTCTTCACAGTAACATTTTTTGGTGTTAGTGTGGTTTGTAGTATATCATTTTTGCATATTCTCTAAAATTTAAGACTGCTATGACATGGTATGTTATTCATCGTGGTCGGCAAAGTAGAATGTTCTCCAATTGGGAGAAATGCCACGCAGGAGCATGTTACGACCTCCAAAGAATCTTTCGACAACCTCCCTCCCTCCCTTATCGGCTTTATCTCTTTCTTCCTCCTTCCTCTACTCTTTATATGTAGAATACTCAACCGCTCATCATCATCGTATGCAGAACTCCCAGGAAGTGATGGCATCACCAACTGCCGATCTAGGCCAGGTGTTAGAAGGCGATGTAGTGCTGTCGTAAAACATTGAAAAAGGTAGCCGAAGCCACTACCTCAACCTGGACCAAACAGACGCCTATGGAGGCGATGAGGTAATTCATAAGTAGATGAATGCATCTGTTCTACATATTATCATATAGGTCCCCAATAGTTTTTTCACTTATGCGCAGATGCTTGATGCTCCGGAGGGTCACAACAATGACCAATCCCAGGAGCAGCATCATGTCTGAGGTCCCTCGAAGATGCCTAAGGGACAATTTGTGATCACGAAGGTCTCACCAACAAGGGAGCCAACTGCACCAGAAAGAGTTCTGGGCCACACAAGTCAGTCTGTGGGATTGCTGTTAAGGATCATGTGCCCATCAGCTACAGATTATGGACTGGTGAACGAGGTGATCCGCACGTGGTTCCTGATTCGATCAAGAATGACATCTTGTAGCCCAAGATATTAGAGAAGTTTGACATCCCTGAAGAGACAGATATGGAAGTAGTTAAGCATAAGATGCTAATGACCATGAGCCTTTCATTTAAGAACTGGAAGGGGACACTGAATAGAATGTATATGTAGAAAGGTACAACACCAGATTTTCGTAAATGGCCACAACTGGAAGATCATTGGCAAACCTTTGCGGAGTACAAGTTGTCGAAAGAAGCACAGATGTTGAGTGAGGTGAACAAAGCAAACTTGAAGAACCTGTACCCCCATAGAGTTGGTAGTCGTGGGTACGTGAGGAAAGAAAGGCAGTGACAACAACAACTAGATGAACTGCGAGAGAGAGCTGTCACGCCTGAGTTGTAGGGCTGGAGCGAACGATCGACACAATTCCTTCTTGGGAGGGGTTCTTCTTACTCGTTTGATGGAAGCTTATCCTTTACAACCTCCAAAGACCTGGAAGCGATGCAAGATCTTGAGAACCTCTACTCTCCAGTACACCTTGGGCCATCGTCGCCTCTTAGATCTCCCTCTCCTCACCCATCTCCTAGAAGAAGTCCACCTCCTCAGCCATCGCCTCAAAGAAGTCCACCACTCAAGAAGCCAGCACCATCAAGAACCCAACCATCAGCTCAGAAAATATGATCAGGTTCCACAGCATCCAAGCAGACGACATCATCTAAGAAGTTGGTGGCATCTAACAAGTTGGTAGAACCCAAGGATGTCTATTCACTCATTGCTGAGGAAACAAAAAAGATTGTGGATGCAAGTGTCATGTCTCATTTCCATCCTCCACCACCTCCACCCAAGCATGTTGTGCCTGAAGATGCCATGAATTTTTTCACGAAAATGGCAAAGTTAAACAGACGAGGGCTGCTTTAAGAAAGCTGCTGATTGACTATGAACGTATCAGCATGAAGTATGCTAAGAGCAAGTCAGGCCTAATCATTAAGGATGCTCCAAACATTGCTGACTTCCTGACTGAATCAAGAATAACAGCAGAGGAACTAGTATAGCTTACTGTGGAAGCGGATATCCAAAAGTTGGATGACATGGCCGTTTGAGTTGACCAAACCTTTGGTCAAACTAGATATAGAAAGAAACCTTACAACTCAAATGCACCGATTACATCAGTGGTACTTGGAGCATTCCAGACAGGGTTTTCAGGCGTTCCCCGTAAGATATATAGATGATTATTTCCTCAACGTGGATGGCTCCTTCTGGGTGTATTTCAAGGACTTGTATGAACTGTATAAGGAAGATGCCCTCGATGTGGCTATATTCAGAGTGTGGACTCTATAATTGACTTAAGAATACAATTCACGTTATATGATCTTGTACCTTGAAATTGCATAGCTAACTTCTCTCTTTTGCAGAATGGAGATCCAAGCATGCAGACAAGACTTAGATAAGCAAGTAGGATTCATCGATCCTGGGCTTGTGAACCAAAAACTTATAAGGGAGAATCTAGACTTTACCGAGAACTATGTATTGAAGTGTCTGCTTCACCACCAATACAAGAAATTTATACTCTTACCCTACAGTTATAAGTACGTGTTTGCACGTCAGGGCTTCCTCATTTTATGGGCAACTTGATTCTGGTACTAATTTGCTATGGTGACATATTCTGCAGTTTTCATTGAATCCTCCTTGTCATCCACCCAGACTTGAGCAAGATCATTGTCTTGGACTCACAAAAGGGAGATCAGACGACTTACCAACATCTCATCGACATGCTAAACAGGTTAACTCGATCATTTAATCTTCTCGATGATTGCATCTAAGTTTAATTGGTATTCATATTCACGTATAGGGCGTACACAAGATACGAAAAAAAGAATATCATCTACTTTCCATTCAGGAAGCAATATGATGTAAAAACCAACTTTTCGGTATGTAAGGAATATTCATGTCTTGCATTTTCTACTGAATAAAAATGTTCAATTCATTCCATTGACGAATCCTTTCCTCGTAATGTGTATGAGGCAGCCAACTGGCAACAATCTCTACGTGTTTTATGTTGTTACTAACATGCACGCATTCAGCCCAGACGGAGATGCTGTTAGGTTCAATGATCTTGAGGTATGAAATAACATATCGATACCTTCTTTTCAATTTCTATACATGTTCAAGAATTAATTCTTTCGATTCTTCAAACGCAGCGCTCGAAACTACGAACAAATGCGTTACAACCTGCAGAAATACATGCCTTTCAAGAACAGATCGATGGGTTCTTCTTGGAACATATTATCAACCCAAACGGCGAGTTTCATAAACTGATCATGCCGTCCACACGTGACAAATCTTCAGATGACACCATTCCTTCTAGTAGAGAGTATGCGACAAGGAGGAGGCTACCAAGGGGCTTGACAACGTATTATATTTTGCCAAATGACACGATATTAATGTATGTCATTAATTACTATTTATTAATGAATGATATGAATTACTATGTATGATGCGAAGTTGGTATCGACAAGATGACCTTCCAAAAATGATGCGAAGGAGGAGCAAGAAGTAGCGGCCATGAAGCGTGCCCAGGAGGAGGATGAGAGGCTGGCCCTTTAGCTGTGCGCTGCGGAGGAGCAAGAAGCTATATCCCGTAAGCGTGCCCAGGTGGAGGAGGATGAGAGGGTGGCCTGTCAATGTGCTGCGGAGGAGGCTGAAGGCTCAAATCGTAGAGGCGTTCAGGCGTTAGACTTCAATGTCTTTGACACGTTAGCGAGCCTGGAGCTTAGGCGACAGTGAGGTCTATCAGGCGTGGTCGGGTCCTCCGCTCCACCATCATCGGGCCCCGACGTCCCTGGACATACACACGCCAACAGTCGATAGTGCGGAGATGCGGTCCTCATCGCGGGAGAGCTAGAGGTAGAGGGATACTGGACTGGCTGAAATCGACTGACTTTTCAGGGGGTGACCTGTAAGAACTATTATGTATATATGTGTGTTTGTCGATGCCTATAACTTGAAATATGTGTTCATTACTATATATCAATGAAGGTATTTTTATTATTGATTTACATTAAATATATGTATCATTGTATACATGCATTGAGAGAGAGATGGAGAGATCGGGGAGTGAGAGGGAGTATAGAGAGGACAGAGAGAGGGAGGAGGGGAGGGAGGAGAGGCAAAACACTATCGGCTGAATCCTTCAGCCTGCAGTGATTTCAAGTTTATCATTACCGGCTGAAGGATTTAGCCGGTGGTGATACCTTGGGTATCACTGCTGGCTGAATTCTTGAACCAGCAGTGATAATACCCTTCATTGTCGGTCCACCAAACCGATAGTGATAGTTCACAACTATCACTACTCGTTACCTGCTGCTGGCTCTAAAACTGACAATAAAAGTGGTTTTAGAGCCAACAATATAAAGGTTTTCTGTAGTTGTGGTACATGCTACTAGTAATGTCGCCGACCTAAGAAGTCGACCCAACTATTATTCGTTCTATGATTCACACATCAGTTATTATACTTATATGCCTTGTGCAATTATTCCCCCATCGGTTCGGTGCTTGGCTAAAACCTGGACCCAAAGCTCGTCCGCTTCATCATCTTCATGAACTCCTCCTGGTCGATCTCGCCATCACCTGCACTCGTTCATCCGTACAGTCAAAACCATAGTTAAAAGCAATCGACTTCTCAGGAAAAACAAATCAAAAGTCCAGCCCGGAGCTAGCATGGCAGGCAGGTTGCTCACCGTTCTCGTCGGCGGCCTCTATCATCTCCCTGACCTCGTCCAGCGTGAAGCGCTCGCCGGTCTCGATGGCCAGCCGCTGGATGTCGACGTCGGAGATCTTCCCCTGCGGGAGAGCACGGCGGATGATCAATCGATAGGCCATTCGCTTATCACAACACGTTTGCAAGGCATACTGTGCTACTACATTGCCGTCCTGGTCGATGATGCGGAAGGCCTTGTGGAGCTCGTCCCGGGCGTCCCGCTCGCCCATCTTGTCCGTCATCATGTGCTCGAACTCGTCCAAGTCGATCGTGCCGCTACCGTCCTTGTCCACCTCCGCGATCATCTGGTTGATTTGCTGCGACCACCACAACCATCAAGTGTTCCATCATTGTCAGTCTGCCAGTCAACTTCAAGAACCACCTGTTCGGATTTCTCAAGGAGACAGCGGGGTTCATAAATCAGAGTAGAGCTAGATACCTCCGGTGTCATCTCGAAACCCAAGGCTCTGCAATGAACAAGAACATGTCCATCAGCTACTCAAAAACTGTTGTCGGTCACAGACTCACAGGTGAACTGGAAGCGAGTGCGTTACAGGATCAATAAAGCACACCTCATTGCAACGTTCAGCTCCCTTGGATCGATGCTCCCTGGATTCAGAAGAGGCAACAGTAAGCGACACTTGCCATATGTGAGTTCTGTTTCCAATAGGGTAATCAGAATTCAGTAAGGAGAGGGATTATACCAGAGCCATCGGTGTCGAAGAGATCGAACGCTTCCTTGATCTCCTTTCGCTTCTGCGCCGTCAGCGGCTTGCGGCGGCCTTTGTCTTTCCGGTAGCCAGAGCCGGAGGAAGGCCTGTAAGTGCTCGCCTGCACCACAAATTCACATTTCAGCGAGGCTATTCAGAGAAACACTTACTCATATGTTTTCGTATGGAACAATCAGTTTTATAGCATCTTTCTAGTACCCTTTTTTACTATAATTGGAAATCGATCACAGGAACAGCAAATTGGCTCAAAGATCTGTTATACTGTAACCTAGAAAATAGTTTTCTAGACATTTTCTTTAGACATAAAGTGTTTCCAAACCTAGGAAATAGGTAAATTCGGATGTAGTTCAGTATCTATCCATGTGCAGAATAACTGGCTTTTGCCATGATATGACAATTTTTTACTCAAAACTATGCCACTCGATTGCGGTTTGTCTGAGCAGGCTTTACTACAAAGAAATTGCTTCCCCTCTATCCACTCTGCTCTGTGGAGTCGACTTCTTCAGGTTCAACCAATGACCAAGTGAACTAAACCTAAAAATTTTGTTAAATGTTGTAGGGGTACTTATGTTTTGAACCAAACTTACATGACTACCTAAAATCAATTGTCTCTAGGGTACTCAGCTGACGTTAATTAGGTTTCTCCATTGAGGTCAAATTAAGCTAATTGAGCTTAAATGAACACAAGCAGAGCCAGGTGGCAAAAGCAATCAAGAACTCGCAGCATCCAGGTCTTCCAATGAAACTTTAAACCGATGAATAATTCAATAGATTCCCCTGAACTACTGATAAGATTATTCCGGCAATTAACTGGCTAAAGATAAGCAAAACCCGAACTAGAACAAAACAAATTCCAAGAATTCAGCAAACATAGCAACCATCAGGTTGTCTGCAGATAGTTGCGTACCATTTGGAGACAACCAGCGTTGATCCTCAGCGACGATGATCAAGCTGAACAGGAGTATTTCTGCTCCTCGCTCTCAATTATTCAGCCTGCTGGCAGTTTATTGCCACAGTTCTCTTTCTTGAAGCAAGTGGAAGAAGAAGAAAGGTGAAGAAGAGAAAGGAGAGAAAGCGATAGAAAGGGCACGGCTTGAAGGAAGCGGAGCTGAGCACGTCACTCACCAATCAGTCGTCGCAGGACTAGCACCCTCTGACCAAAAACAAATTGCTGTGGCTTTGTGGACTCTTAACATGCAATTTAGACCCTAAACATTTGATATATAGTAAACTATGACAAACTGTAAAGACTTAGAAGGAAAATTTCCAAAGCACATCTGCAATTTTTTCTTTTCTTCAGCAGTTTCTGACTTGCAGCTTTGGGGATTTGTCAAAAAAAAAAAAAAACCTATGACCAACATCTCAGAGACCATTTAAACCGGCCTAGCATTTCACATAGTTTTCAATATTCATCATATTTAAGTGTGCAAAACCAGAGTGATACATCTAATTTAATAGTACAAGAGGCTAAAAAAATCGCTCTAAAAGCCATCGTGTCATTTGGGAAGTCATGTAAGCATCATATGATGCAGTCAAACAATGCTATGGTGTATTTAACCAACAAAAAACAAGCTTTAGGGAGCAAACCCCTAAAATTGCAGGATTTTTTTTTGAAATTTTTCCAACTTAAAATTTATTTATTTTTCATTTAATATTCTCCCACCAGCCATAAATAATCTACACTGCCTATTTGACTACATAATTCTCATTATAATACATGCACAAAACTAACCTTTTGGAGCTAAATCTACTGACAAATCTTTTAGAGTTAAATATACTGATACCACTTTCACATATACAATACAAAGTTCATAGACATCATTATTCGGATTTTAAGAATCTGATATTTACTTTTTATTGACTAAGGGAGACTTCACACTTTACTTATGTACCTTTCTCATGCCGATTCCAATTGGCACACTCCCTCAAGTCAAATTTGTCAAACTATTTGATCTACACACCTTCGAGCTGTTGACCTAGCATTTCTAACCAGTTTTCGGCCTGCAACCGAACCAAAGGAATTATCTTCAGGCAGCATCAATTTGCTTGATAACCTCCTTTGGAGCTATGATGGCTGATAGGAAGTACATCGGTTGGAAGGACAGGACAACCGTTACCAGGGTTAGGCGACCAGTCGGAGCAAGATGCTTTCATTTCTATGCCGCCATTCCAGCAACCGCTATTTCGATGAGTGGTTGTCGATCCAATCCCTTGAGACGTCAAACTGAGAGCGGTAATCCTAGATACGTGATGGAAAATTCAAAATGAAAGGCCAGTAGTAGATCCATGATGATTGTGCTTAGGTTGATTCTGGAGCACCTAATTAGGTTTACTGTAGTATTTGCGAAGTTATTCTTGAGTCCTGTTGCATTGCCGAAGTGGCCTAAGATGCGCACTAGTGTGGACACAACTTCCTTTTTTAGGACGACGAAGACAACTGCGTCATCAGCATACATAGAGATGCGTATGCATGAAGCGAGGCCCCCGAGACAGCTGAGGTCACCCCTTTCGTGGCTAGGGCAAGAATGCGCTACAACGAATCTATCGACATGAAGAACAAAAATGGGAAAGTGGGTCTCCTTGTCTAATCTCATGACCATGCTTTATTGAGTAGTTAGGCACATCGTTTAGAAAAATCCTGGAGGAAGTGGCAAGTAGTATAACGATTTAGTCTCACCCTAATTTATCATCTTTAGACGAGAAGAGCAGCATTTTCCAAAGAAGTGGATCACACATGTACATTATTAAAAAACTTTTTTTAGAGGTGGGTCGTAACCCATTTGCACAGGCGTTTAGCCAACCCACATCTGATCGAAGGACTATGAAAATAGACAATTTTCACATATGTAAAAGAGACCACCTATAGAAATCTATTATCACAGACGGTTCACTTAAGGAACCGCCTTATGTTAATAAATTTACACATGTGATTTCTTAAGTGGGCCACTTGTGAAAATAAATTACTATAGGCGATTCACTTGTGAAAATAAATCGATTACTATAGGCAGTTCCTTAAGCCAACCACATATGGTAGTCGGTCCCCGAATCGATATTTTTTTGCTTGGAAAAAAGTAAAAATATTTTTTTCACCCGAGGAACC
Organism: Phragmites australis; assembly: GCF_958298935.1. Lineage (NCBI taxonomy): Eukaryota > Viridiplantae > Streptophyta > Magnoliopsida > Poales > Poaceae > Phragmites > Phragmites australis. The sequence continues at coordinate 13,187,466 of NC_084941.1, read as the reverse complement.
CTCGCTGTCGCGCTGTCATAAGTCACAAGCCACGCTATTTTTTCACACCATTTGTAGCCTTTGCATTTGGTAGGAATCGAACGCGGGACCCTCCGCTCGTGCCAAACCTTCTTACCAGCTCATCTTTCAAGTACCTAGGATAGAAACTAGATGAAATATTCTTTTAACCTTTTATGCCGAAGTATTACAGTGATCCTGAGTACCTTTGGTAAAACGGGCATAAATTTTACATACATACTCCAATTTTGATGTTTCTTTGATTCTACAGATATCTAGAAATGGCTTGGAAGATTGAGTTCTTATTGCTAGAAGTTTGTGCATCGTTTTTGAAACACGTATTTGTGTCCATAGCCGTCACCTCTTACATCAAACTTGAGCAAAAATGTACAATGATTCTTATTGCTGAGGTGAGAAAAAAAAAGAAGAATAAATAAAAATAAAAAATATTTGTGGTCATGCTGGCGCTTGATAATACTTCATACTATTGTTATCACTAGTATTTTTGTAAGCTAAGTCTTCTTGTTCATAGTGGGGGTCTTTGATTTTTTTTCTTGTTGATCTTGTTGGAGATGTTGAAGTTAGTAGTATTCTTTTTCTTCTTGTTGTTCTTGATTTTACTTGCATTAATAGAAATTGTGGTAGCATATGTGATCAAAACTTATGTGCAAATTTTTAACTTATTATTTAGACACGTAAATGATTCCAAATAAAAAAAATCACTACAAAGTTGTAGATCTCAGTGAGGCTGCAATTTTCATATAAAGTTCATCACCATCCGAGTTCGTATGAAAAAGTTATAAATTTTTTAAAATAAGGTATCATCCATTTTCAGATACAGTTTCTTGTATGAACCGCCTGTGAAAATAGTCCTCCATTTTCATAGGCGGTTCATATAAGGAACCACCTATGAAAATAACCATTACTACAAGCAGTTTCTTATATGAACCATCTGTGTTAATCATCCTATTTCTACAGTCGGTTCACATAAGAAACTGTTTGTAAAAATGACTTTTTTTCATATGCGGTTGGTTACTTAGGTGAACCATATGTGATAGTCATTCCATTTCCACAGGCGATTTATATAAAGAATCGTTTGTAAAAATGACCTTTTACACAGACAGTTCACATAAGGAACCGTCTCTGAAAACCAATATATTTACACAAAGGGTTCATATAAGCAACCAATTTTGTTTCCACAAGTGATCCGAAACCGTAGGGAACCGCCGTAGATTGCTCAGACGGGATTTCATATAAACTGCTTGTGGAAAGATACCTATGAATGTCGAAAAATAATTTTTCTAATAGTGATTGCTATACGACACCTTATGACACTGGTCATTTTTCAATCATGTTGAACATGCCAAAATTGTTTACCAGATAATGCTGATATGTTTCTGTCCTATGGGAACACGTGTAACAATAATCTCAGCTCATACATATATGCATGTTGCTGCACTTCTGAATTTGTATCTCGATATACTTAAGTAATGTTTCATGAAATCGATGCCGCAATACAGTTGTCGTAATTCGGTAGTTGCAACTGCTAACTTTTTTATTCCAGACAGAATGGAAAATAAAAGATGTCGCTCAGCTTGTCCAAAAAAGGGTGGGCCATTGTTACCTTCCAACATTTAAATAAATACATTCCCCGTGAAAAAAATTATAAAACTAGACGCATGTAGCTTCCTGAGAGAGGGGCTACCCTCTGAGAGGGCGGTTAGGACTGCTAACCGCCTCCTGGGAGGGCGGATGGCCTAACCACCCCCTCAGAGGGCAGCAAGGGGTGCCCACCTGTGCCCAAGCCTTACCGCCCCCTGAGGGGGCGGGTACGGCTCCTTACCGCCCTCTTAGGGGGCGGTTAGGGGGGTTGCCTGCCCGCGCCAACCGGCCTCCACCCCCTCCGCCCTCCTCTATAAAAGAGGCTAAAAATAGCCTAAAATCATATTTTATTCAGAAAAAAGAAAAAATTGTGAAGAGGGAGGAGAAGAGAGGAGAGGAGAGGGGAGGAAGAGAGCCTGGCGAAGCCCTACTGCATTTGATTCGCGGATTTGAAGATCACTTTCCGGTAAGTCCTTTTTTTTCTTTTTATTGTTGTTAATTAGTGCAATAGTAGTATATGATATATGTTTTAGACATGTATGACCTAGGGTTTAGAAAATGCTATGTTTAGTAGAAAATTGTCAAATTTACTTAGAACATGGTATGATAACAGTGAAATATAGAATATTATTTGTACTATGTTAGTTTTGGAAATGTAGATTTTATAGAATAATAATTGTAGGGTTGTATTGTGAGACCTAGGAGCTAGCACTATATGATAATCGGTGAACCTAGGATGTAGCGTTTAGAAAATGGTAGCGTTTAATTTGCACACGGTAGAATAGCTAGTAAATGTAGATTGTATAGAGTAATATTTGTAGGTAAGTTTGGGTAGGACTATTATTGAAAACCTATTGTTATGTATGAATCGGTGTCAGTAAATTATTTTCTCTGATAATGAGAAATATAGTTCGTCGGTCTTAACATTGGTTATGTTTGCGGGTGTTTCTAGGGATGGCAGAAAAATTAATTTTTCAGATATATTATGGTGAGGGTGAAATTAGGTACGGTCCTAACGGTGTAGATCTGTCTGGATTTCGTCATGTCATGAAGGGTCTTAGTAAAGCTAATGAGAGGACCATTGTGGGTGTGTGCAAATGGCTTATGCGGTTTTTCCAACTAGATCCGCAGCAACATGAGCTGAAGCTGAAAGCTGTCCTTAGCCGTGCTAGTCATGGATACTTTAGCGAGCTTGTTCCCATTGAAGCCACATCAACTTGGAGGCAGTATATAGATATATCTTGTGAACGTGGCCTGCCTCTGGTTTTGTTAGCTAAGGCGTACCTGAAAGATCAAACTAAGGTGAACTCTGCGGAAGCAGTAGCAGGACCAAGTGAGGCAGTGGAAGATGAATCGGAGCAGGTTAATGTCGGGACCGGGGAAGATGTTGGAGATATTCCAGAGCTGCAACCGATGGGTTTAGCTGATGAAGGGTAGCATATGCCTAGCATCATTGAAGAGATGGAGTTGGAGAATGAAGAGTTGGAGGTAGGCCTTGCCGATGGAGATTCATCTGACGAGGAGGGTATTGCTCCAGTGCCTGCAGAGTGGAGGGATCATGAATTTTCAAAGCTGGTGGTTAGCGAGGCTGATCGGACACTGTGATAGTACCATGAGAACGAGGTGTCCCAGGGTGCTATGTACCCTACAAAGGAGGCAGTTATTGATGCAGTTAAATTCTGGTCGTTATCTCTTCGAAGGCAGTTCAAGGTTGTTAAATCCAGTAAAAGGGAGTATGATGTGAAGTGTTTGGTGCCTCAATGTCCTTGGCGGGTGCACGCATTCAGAGGAAAATGGGTAGACTACTTTCAGTGCTCAATAGTTAATGAACATAATTGTCACATTGAGGAAATAGAGTTTGCCCACCGGAACCTGTCATCTACCTTTATTGCAAATGTTATGTACGGGGAGATTGTGGACAAACTAAGGTATGAGCCACGATCAATAATCCGTGCTATTGAGCAAATGTTCTAGTACACAATAAACTATGTGAAGGCATGGAGGGCGAAACAAAAGGCTATGGAGATGAGGTTCGGAACATATGAAGATTCATATCACAATCTACCTCGTCAATTAGCCACAATTTGTGAAAGGAACCCAGGCAGCTACTATGATATCAAGTATTACCCCTCGACTGATGTGGAGTACAGTGGAAAAAGAGTATTGCAGCATGCTTTCTATATATTCGCTGCAACCATCAAAGTATTTCAGTATTGTCGACCCATCATATGCCTGGATGGAACATTCCTGATTGGGAAATACAAAGGATAGATATAGTGAATTTGCATTCAATGTATATTGTTCCTGTCTACATCTAGCAATGCATTAATGTACTTGTCTTTCAAATGCAGATATGGTGGACCCTGCGACCCCCGAGCTTCTGGACCCTGCAGTGGACAAGAGGCACCGCAGCTTCTTGTCCGCCGAGCACCAGACAAAGTTAGGAGTGTTCCGACCATGGGGCCCTGGAGAGCTGCTTATGATTGACGATCGATGGAAGCACAGGTACTTCGATAATTTCATACGACATTGCCATATCACTGATGTAATTCTATATTATTGATGTACTGTATTACTTTTAGCTTGGCAGCGGCAGGACTCCTACCACTTTGCTGTTTGGTTGAGGCTCGATCGACGGAGAACCCCGAGGCAGCGGTGCATCGTTTCTACTTTGACTGGTCCCTGATAGTAGCCCTGGTCGATCGATGGAGGCCGGAGACACATACGTTCCATCTCCTGTGCTGCGAGATGACCCCGACCTTGCAGGATGTAGCCTACCTCTTAGGCCTACCTTGCGCCAGAGCTGCGGTTGGGGTCATCGATATGGAGGCTGACTGGATCAACGTCATGCATCAGCGCTTTGGCCCGGTTGAGCGAAAGGTGAATGCACCCCCCGAAGTGCCTAAGTTCTTGTCTGATGCACGAGAGCCAACAAAGAAGTGGGTACTACAGTTTCAGGTTTGGTACAATACAATGTGTCATTTACTATTCGAGTATCTAGTTATGATCATTATTGACACCTGACATATTTGCAGCCGGCGTACATACACCCACAGGCCAACGTAAACTCGGTATCCAGGCATTTGGAGGCCTATTTGCTTTGGCTGTTTGGGTGGGTTATGTTCACCACCGGCCAAGGCCACCTAGTTGCTAGGACACTTGTGCCATACGCCAGGTTGATAGCAGATGCTGATGGCGAGGAGGTACCGCAGTTCAGTTGGGCATCTTCTGTCCTTGCTGCGACGTATCGAGCGCATTGCGACGCGTGCACAAAGAAAGAGCCACTAGCCACTTTTGCTGGGTGTCCACTTCTTCTGCAGCTGTGGTCCTACGAGCGGTTCGCCATAGGCAGGCCAGTGGTGGACCACTCCCCGTACCCCGAGGAATGGTACGGCGAGCCGAACGAGGACGCGCCTACTATGGCCTCGATGTGGTGCCGTCGTCGGGTACATACTTTTTATTAACACTTTCGTTCGCACGCTTGTTACCTCTAATGATTTCTAACGATGTTTGTCACGCAGCCACACTAGACGCATGAGCAGCCTCACGGCGCTTACGAGCATTTTTGTGCCTAGTTCGACAGGCTACGTCCGGACGACGTGGTATGGCAGCTGGATGACGTGGTATGGTAGCTGTACAACATCTTGGCCATCCAAGGCCGTGCAGGTTTGGGTTTGTCGCCGATGTGTACCTCCGACGAGGATTACTGGCTTACAAAGGCACCACTTGTCTTCGACATCTACGTCAAGGAATACTCACCGCACCGCGTCATGCAGTAGTTTGGTCATCACCAGGCATTCCCTCTCGTCCACATTCGTACTGTTCCCGTGCACGTCCACAAGTACATATGCATAATTAAAATTTTTGTAACCTTCGTCTTACTGTGACTTACATTTACCATGGTTCACTTGCAGGTACACACGCAAAGGCCAGCTGGCTGGCAACCTCTGGGAAGATCGCTTGGCCCCTTACGTGGCAGCATGGGTCCAAGCGCTACAGGATGTCATGGAGGAGGCGCGTCCTTTCAACGAGCGGAGCTTCAACGACTACCTACGGTGGTACGTTCCACATACACGCACATGGGTCACCTACACCCCTGAGGGTGTCCGGCCCCACATCGCGTCGACTACGGAGGCATACCCGGTGCATTGGGACGAGGACTCTGCATTAGCGGTACGTTTTACTTACAAGTCAGTAGTCTATACTCAAGGAACAAAACCTGTACATTTTAATTGTTTTTTCTTGTTTGTATCTGCAGGCCGATATCATTTACGATGTCTATAGGGATGCAGCTGGTGCCATGAACAGCCTCTGGCAAGGCCAGCACCTCAGTGCGTCGGATGTTGCGGGCTTCATCAAGCGGGTTTTTGACAAGACCGTGCACACCTTGAAGCTTACCTCCTGCCGATCCACCACAGATGTAGCTGGAGCGCCTCCCAAGTCTAGTGGTGTCTATGCTGAGTCATCTCGGCAGTCAGATGTGCACCGCCGTTCATCGGTGTCGGCACCCACACGACCCCTATTACCACGTCATGCAGGCTCGGAGCAAATATGTACGAATTTTTAATTTGCACGACATTCAAATATATTCGTTTCTTACTAGTGCATTGATTATTAAACTTTCATTAGGTGCATCTACACAAGCCTCGACACAACCTCGTAGACCGAGCCTTGTGCGTCTAGCCTCATGTACTTGGCGCCCCTTCATCCCCATTTTCAATATATTCAGCAAATGAAGCTAATATTGTGCACAGTTTACTTCGGTGATGAGGCCGGTCCGTCTTCAGCGGCCCCACGCCCTACCCCACCAGCACCGTTCGAGCCATACTACGGCATGCCCGCCTGGCCTTCTTCTGCTGCACCGGCATACCACGCAGGTACAATTGTACATTTTTTACTACTACTTTCATTTCCACATTGTTCATATCTAACATAATTATTTGTTCGTAAGCCCCTACAGCCAGTACACATGGACGCCAGGAGAGCCTTCACAGTCCTCGTACCCTAGTCAGGAGGATGAGGCTGGCCCGGACCCCGCATACGACCTTGTTTGTGACTTCTTTGGGGGCACACCTGACTACGACGTCCTCCAGCGGTCCCAGGTACCCAGTGCTCCCCTTCGGACACAGCCCACGCAGGACGAGGCCTCGACACCGGTGCTCCCTACTAGGCTTACCAGACAGGTTGGTCCACCCGACCCCCTCACCTACTCTAGGGGCCACGTGAGGGTCAACCAGCGGCATCGGGACCACGATGGGGGGCACGGCCGATGGCAACGGGGGAGGCAGCAGTAGAATTTTAGATTTGTTTGTTGTAACTTACATATGCATATTCGATTCGCGATGTACTCCTACGTATTCAGCCACGTTTACTCTTTATGGTCCACTTAGCATGTCGTAACTGCATTTCATATTCCAAAATGATGGCATCCTAATTGCATTTCTTAATCTGACATGACAACACGCTACATTCTATCGTCGTCACCAATGTATATCTTACAAAGCTACTTATGCAAGAAGTGACACCTCGCTTACTCTGTCGAGAGTGTAACTTTAATCACGAAGTGACCACACTACTGAACTTTAACCATGACATGACAACACATGCCTCCTTGCGCGGGCTTTAGACAAGAAGTGACAACACTGGACAGCTTTCACCACACAATAAATGACAACACAGGTACCAATAAACATGGAATCTCTGTCCATCATCAATGACACAACTTTCCCATTCTTCAAGATGGAATCCAATACTCCTGCCACCATCTGAGCCCCTGCACTCACTCCTTTCTTCAAGAGCGAATCCAATGCTCCTGCCTCCCCCAACCATAAATAGCCGAACCTCCATACGTTGATGCACCACTCATTTCTCAGATCTCTCAAGTGCAATATCTTCCTCAGCTCCACCAAGCCCACTAAAGAAACATTGGGGGATTTTCATCCCTCAAGGTATCGAACCACCGATGTGCTTCTGTGGTGACCTTTGCAGGCTCCGCGAGTGGCAGGACATCTCATACACCTATGGGCTGCGCTTCTTCATGTGTGCCAACTGCGAATATGACAAGCCTCAACATGGAACATATGAGTTTCCACCGGTGTAACAATAGATATCAGCCACATCTCTGCCGATTTTGCACCCTGTTTTACTAACCGCTCATCTTGTTCTATTTGTTCAGTCCCCTCCACCGCTCTTTGATTTTATTCAATGGCTCGACAATGAGCAAAATGAGGAACAGAAGCAGTGGGTCGACATGAACATGAGGTGGAGAAGGGAAGCGTACGCACGTCGGGAGTACGAGCAACAGCAAGAGGAACTTCGCCTCAAGCAGGAGGAAGGCGGCGCACGACCATACCGTGGCTCAGGCTCGGGAGGCTGAGAGGGCAAGGAAGCGGGAGAGAGCCCGTCGTGCTTAGGCGGCAGGTCCCAATGCCCTCTGAAAGGGAAAATATCCTAGATGCACTCAGTAGAGAGTATCTAATGTAACCCGACATACTTCCACTCCTTAATGCATGTTATGATTAGGAGCGGCGCACTAATAAGTAGGTCTTAGTGCGAACCGTACATGCCACCTTTGTTTCCTCGCCGTGTCATCGTGGTTACAGTCTTATGTAATGTTTTCACCCTTTAATACTATGTTTATTGTCGTTCGCACCGCATACCCACGTAATATGCTGTGAGTGCTAATTACTGATTTTTTATGCTCCGACTATTACATAACCTACTCCAAATTTAATTCCAAATTTTCGTAAAGCCCTATTTTAATTTATGATGAAATACACAAAATTTTGTAATTTTCGGGAAAAAAAGCCATTACCGCCCCCTCAGAGGGCGGCAAGGGGGCTAACCGCCCTCAGGGTGGTCGCCCTGGGAGGGCGGTTAGCCCCCTTGCCGCCCTCTGAGGGGGCGGTTAGGCCACCCACCCTCCCAAGGGGTGATTAGCAGACCTAGCCGCCCTCTTAGAGGGCTGCAACCCTCTCAGAGGGAAAATTTTTTAGTAGTTGTTAGTAGTTCTATTGTTTAGTAGTTATGTCAGTAGCTGGACAACTATTGAAAAATTATTTATTAGTGTCAGTAGTTTAATATTCAGTAGCTCTAAGTAATATTAAATTTGTTCAGTAATTGGTGTTAGTAGTGTTAGTATCAGTAGTTGCCAGTAGTATCAGTAGTTTTCTTAGTAGTGTTCGGTATTTTAGTAGTCTAGTAGGGTCAGTAGTGCTCTATCGTGTTTAGTAATTTGTTTATTAGTGCCAGTAGTATCGAAAAACTACCAACACCTACTGGGTGGGCATGTGACGTGGGAGCATGTGTGCTGGGCGGGCAGACGCGTCACGTGACGCACGCAGGCGCAAGCACGTGGGCACGAGGCATGGCTGGAGCACCACATGATGCATGCTGGCGCGGTTGCGGGCGCGGCTGCAGGGACACATGTTGAGTTTGGTTGCGCGCGGGTGAGCTAGACCGTTGGGACGCTGTGGCGCAGGTGGGCTATTCTGAGTGGAGTCTAGAATAACTATTCTACAGAATAACACTACCATATATATTAGTGTATATATATAATATTTGCAAAATTACATGCCCGTTTCAAAAAATTTGCATGACTAGACTATAGTTGCTCGTTCAACGGATGAGAGCAACCTTGTGGGCCCATGGTCAAACATGTCCGAATTATAAGGGCTGGTGACATGGCGGCCACGTCAAGGTGTCACCCGATGCGGGCGACACCTTGAGACCTTCCTTGCTGCATGCCCCATGGGCCCACTGTGAGGAACAGTGACGTCCTAGGGTGGTGAATTAGGACACATAGAAACCTAAACCAAATAGGCTCTAAAATCTTCACACGATAAACCTATCCTAATTTCTATGTAAATATGGTCTATTTTTATCTAGTGTGTCTACTCTACTGCTCAAAAGAATTGCAACCTACTCTAGCAAGGTAAATTGCAAGTATATAAATATGGAATCGTAAATAGGGTAGAGAGAAAAACTCGGCACAAGAGATTTTTATTATGTGGTATTGATAGCATGAATGCCACCATTAATCCACGTTAGAGCTCCATAAAGGATATGCTCCTGGTCGCCAAATCTATTCCGGTCATGGCTCTTGAGCTACCAAGTCACCAAGACAAGGTCTCAAGTCGGAGGGTCAACAAACTTGAGCCACCAGTGCCCAAGATGCCGATGAAAAATCAAGGCTCCAAGGCGCTGACATACCACTCGGTACAAGTTAGGATCACTCACTGATCCCTTCTTCAAGCTGCATCACCTAGCTACAACTAATTCTAGGCTTAGAAGCACTAAAACACTCTCTAATCTTGTGCTTAATTGCCTTGGATGATCACTTTAAGTACTTTGGTGGCTTAGATGTCTTCTCAAGTGCAAATGAGCTTCCTCTAAACTCCAGCAGCTTGTCACACCTTCAAATGATTGAGTGGAGGGGTATTTATAGCCTCAACCCACCAACTAGCCGTTTTCCCAATGGCTCAGAAAAGCTGTTAACACCGGATGATCCGGTGAGAACAAACTCAAAAACTAGCCGTTGGAACTCCACTCAATACCTTTGTGAACACAGGACACTCCTGTGTGCCTTCAAATCTATCACCGGACCTTCTAGTGAGTTAACTTGAGCCATCAGAGCCTTTGCAACATCTCTGTGTAAAATGCTCCAGTGCATCCATCCAGTGTTCATTCATCCACACCGGACCATCTAGTGAGTTAAACCTTCTCTTCTTTTCCCTAGAAATGCTCCAGTGTGGACAAACCAAGCACTAGACCTTCCAGTGGGTTGATCTTCAGTCTTCTGCACTTACATTCTGCTATGCAAGAAATGCTCTGGTGTTACCCAGTGCAGATCACCAGACTATCCGGTGAGATCCTCAGCCTTCTCCCCTTTGTCAAAAATACTCCGGTGAGTTTAACCCCTGAACACCAGACCATCCAGTGAGGCTATTAGCCTCTAGATATAATGCTCCGGTGAGTGCAAACTCCTCTACACCGGATCTTCCAATGGAGCAAATCTTCTTGGGACTTTTCCAATTCAATCAAACTTTGTTCCTGCTATGGCGGTTTCTTGATGTATTGCATTCATGAGGTCTACTAACATATATTCTTGACAAACATGGTAGTATCAGTGACTATATTGTCATTAATCACCAAAATCACAATCATGGCCTAATAAGGCTATCCAATCCACCCATCAAAGCAGCTACAATGAGTAAGGAAGTTAGCAACACCACTTAACTCGTGCTTCTGTTTGACTAGTTGTTCCCGTAACTCTTATTTCATAAATTCTCTCTTTATTTGATCCTTAAAATCAATTGCCTCGCTATAATCTCGCCTATTTTGATGATTGATGATAACACAACCAAAACAAGTGACAAATAATAAATGATACCAATCATAAAGAGCATAAAGCCTTACCATGTTGCTTGGATGCCGGTTCTTACCATTTAGTCCCCCTTTGTTGTGGCTTCCCTTTTCTCCATTGCCACTATCTCCCTTGATCAACACATATAAGAGCTTCTCCCCCTTTGTCAACCTAGGTGCCTCATATTGCTTCTTATATCTTCTTCTTGTCCATCTTTATTAACTTCAGCATTCCTTGACATCTTGTATTATGCTTCTTGCTTTGGTCATCAAACTTCTCCCCTTTTGTCAACAATCTCAAAAAGGTCTACAAACATATGTTGAACTCGAGGAAAAGCGTTAGAGCACATGAAAGATAGCTTCATAAATCGTGATCCAATGTAATGATACCAATTAAAAAGATATACTAAGGATAGGAGGCATTGATATCAATTGAAAAAGAGAAATAAGGATCATAATTCATGAAATTCACATGATATAATCTTTACTTCACCTTTATATGTGCATACATATAATGAGACCCACTTGTGAATACCACTTGTAGGATGGAGTAATATATGTGCATCTGGACAATAAGTGTAAGTCATATCATGCATGGAGGTAGCTTAAATGTAGAAATGAATTAGCAATGATACCCATTGAAGCATTTAAGCATTGTATACCTCCAGAGACGTATTGATTTCTCCATGAGATTACAAAAGATACATCTAGCAACACATGTTAGTCTCAAAATCACAACCCATATGATATGCTCCCCTACATATGTGTATACAAGTTTTAAATACTTGCGAGACATATGCACTTGTTATTAATAACAATAGAGAGGGTACCTTATAGATTGGTTCATGGCACATAAAAGATACAAATTGTGAAACTTGTGTCATGTAATAGACCTACAACTAATAAACCATTCAGGTTGCTCATAAGAAAGAGAGAAACACAAGCAACTTACCATATAAAAACCTACACTAGGCCTTACAATAAATTAAAATATGCACATGGAATCCTAGACAAGGCAAATGAGCTACAACAATTGAAAGATCATGCATCTAGCTTCATTACCTTTGCCTTATTTACCTTTGGATGGAGATTTGGGTATATGATGATCATGATCTTTATCAATACGCCCAATCTTATATACTTGGCTTCTTCGATTGTACCTTCACTTTATCTTATGAGCCAAATCTCTAAATCCTCATAGCCGCCTTAGGCTTCAATTCTTTTTTGGAATCCAAACCGATTGTGGCCCCTTTATGTTGGTGATTACTTCTTTGGACACCCAAATATGTTGGTTCTACCCCCAATTCTTTCTCCTAACTATATGTGCAACCACCTTACCTTTTTCCCTTTTCTTGAGTTGTAGTAGTTGCTCTTGATCTTGTTCTTGTAGTTGGGATTGATGTAGAAGTTTGAGGTCTTGTTTGAGAGGTTCATTGCTTTCTTCTTCTCCTTGGTCTCCTTCTTGACTTGCTTGCATTAGGACTTGTGGCTTTCTTGATGACATTTGAAGCATGTCATGGTGGACCCCTCCACAAGTTTCTTCAGCATGGTTGCATGGTTATCTTGGGGAAATTGGATATGGTTCTTGCTCTTTAATCTTGCCAAGTCCTTTTTGATCTTTTCCACTTCTTGCTTGAGCTTATCATTTTATTATGCAATGAGTTCATTAGATGATTCTACAAGAACATTCTCAACACATATATCATTGCAAAGGGATGAGCTAGATAGATCAATTAAATCGTCACAAGAATTTCAATCATCTACTTAGGTTTGAAATTAAATAGAGATGTAGAGTGCTCCAAAGAGGCCTTAGATTGAGATTCAATGCACTCAAATTTTTCCTTAAGCTCATCATGCTTCTTGTTTAGCAAATTGAATTTGCTCAATAATTGTTCATAATTAGAAACAAAGGTGGTATGAATATCATTAAGTGTATCGAATTTCTTAATCTTTTTTATTATTTCTTCAGGGTCCTTTGTTGCTCATTGATCAAATGAAGGAGTTCATCATAGGAAGGAGAATTCTCATTGGATTCATCATCACTTTCATCGCTATCCATACCTTTGGCCATAAGGCACTTGTGAGATGACTTGCTTGTTGACTTGCGTGATGATGACCTTGAAGAAGAGCTTCTCTTGGAGTAGTGAGTGGTGAAACTCTCATCACTTGAGCTTGAATCTTTATCTTCACTCACCCATCTTCCTATACTTGTAAATTCTTTGGCTCTTCCCCTTGTCTCCCTCTTTCTCTTGGTCTTCTTCTCCTTCTTGATGTGATCAATAGTTTTGATCAAGTCTTTCATGGAGATTCGTTAATCAATTTTGGCATTGATCTTCTTAATGTTCTTCTCCATTTGAGAGATGAGCTTGGTGACTTCGGGGTCTATTTCTTCATCACTTGATGTACTTTGCTCACCATATTCATTTCTCTCTTCATCTTTATTTTCATCTCCATTATCTTCGCTTGAGCTTGACTCTTGCTCTTGCCACCTCATCTTCTCCTTCATGTGTGGGTATGGTGGTTGCTTGCTTGTGGGAGCAACATTCTTGGTATCAGATGAGGAAGTGGCTTCCACCCCTATGTTCATGGTCATCTCATGGGGCGGTGATCTTGCCGAGCACTTGACTTGGAGTCATCTTCTTGATATCGTTGTTGTCGTAGATGATGGAGAGTATCAACTTGTACTTTGGAAGAAGAGTTTGAAGTGTTCTTCTCACCACTTGATCATCGTTAATTGGCGTCAAACCTAGCCTATTTATCTCATTGACAAGAATATTTAAACATGAGTACATGTCATTAGCACTTTCATGGGCAAATTGTTTGATGCTATTTAGCTTAGTAATAAGCACATGATATTTCTCATTGCACACATCCTTTGTGCATTCATGTATTTCAATGAAACATTCCAAATATCATGTGCATTGGTGAGAGAACAAACACGATTAAATGCATCAACATTTAAAGATGATAAAAGGATACTCTTCACCAATGCATCTAATTCTCTCCTTGTTGGTGATGCGAGGTCTCATCCCTTCCTCGGTGATTCTCCAAACATTTAGACCTTTAGCTTGCAAATAACAAGACATTAGAATTTTGCAATAGGGAAAATTTGAGCCATCAAAAAGTGGAGGACTATGGGTATCTATCTCAACCCTAGACATCACAAATGTAGGATGTTAAGCCTATCAAGAGCACGAGGCTCTGATACCAATTGTGAGGAACGGTGACGTCCTAGGGGGTGAATTAGGACACTTAGAAATCTAAACCAAATTAGCTCCAAAAACTTTACAAGATAAGCCTATGTTAATTTCTATCTAAATGTGCTCTATGTTTATCTAGTGTGTCTACTTTACCACACAAGAGGATTGCCACCTACTCTATCAAGGTAAATTGCAAGTATGTAAATCTGGAAATTTAATAGGGTAGAGAGATAAACTAAGCACAAGGAGTTTTTATCCTGTGGTATCGATGGCATGAATGCCACTCCTAATCCACATTGGATCTCCACAAATAATATACTCTCAGTCGCCAAGTCTCTTCCGGTCATGGCTCTTGAGCTACCAAGTCACTAAGACAAGGTCTCAAGTGCGATGAGCCACCAAGACAAAGTCTGACCACTAGCCTCTCTTTTGGTCATTTGCCGCTGTGATCACTTCAGATCTTGAGCCACCAAGCCAAGGCTCTCTACGTCCCCTTACACATGTCTTGCATCCGCTCCACACTAAGTCAGAGGGTCAAGAAGCTCGAGCCACCAAGGTCCAAGATGCTGGTGAATCACCAAGAATCCAAGACACCGATGTACCACTTGGTACAAGTTAGGATCACTCCTTGATCCATTCATCAAGCTGCAGCACCTAGCTATAACTCACTCTAGGCCTATAAGCACTAAACACTCTCTAATATTGTGCTTAATCATCTTGGATGATCACTTTAAGCACTTTGGTGGCTTAGATATCTTCTCAAGTGTATATGAGCTTCCTCTAGACTCCAGCAGCATGCCACACCTTCAAATGATTGAGTGGGGGGATATTTGTAGCCTCAAACCCACCAACTAGCCGTTTTCCCAATGTCTGAGAAAAGCTGTTGACACCGGATGATCCGGTGAGAATAGTAGTACTAACACCGAATCATCCGGTGAGTACAAATTTGGAAACTAGCCGTTAGAACTCCACTCAATGCCTCTGTGAACACAGGACACTCTGGTGTGCCTTTACATCCATCGCCAGACCTTCTGGTGAGTTATCTTGAGCCATCCATGCCTTTGCAGCCTCTCTATGTAAAATACTACGGTGCATTCATCCGGTGTTTATTCTATTCACACCGGACTATCCAGTGAGTTAAACATTATCTTCTTTTCCCTTGAAATGCTCCAGTGCAACTATTTTTGTGATCACCGAACTATCCGGTGATATACTCCGGTGTGCATAAACCAAGCATCGGACCTTCCGGTAGGTTGATCTTCAGTTTCTACACTTGCATTCTTCTCTGCAAGAAATGCTCCGGTGTTACACAGTGTAGATCATTGAACTATCCGGTGAGGTCCTCAGCCTTATCCTGCTCTGTCAAAAATACTCCGGTGAGTTTAACCCCTGAACACCGGACCATCCGGTGAGGCTATCAGCCTCTGGATATAATACTCCAATGAGTGCAAAGATCTCTACACGGATTGTCCAGTGAGGCAAATCTTCTTGGGACTTTTCCAATTCAATGAAACTTTGTTTGAGTTGTGGTGCCTTCTTGATGTATTGCATCCATGAGACCTACTAACATATATTCTTCACAAACATCTTAGTCCAAATGACTATGTTGTCATTAATCACCAAAATCACAATCATAGCCTAATAGGGCTATTTTTTGCTACACCCATCGAAAATGTGTATCCCACTAAACATGTGAGACCTTTTCAGTATAAATAGCATTGTGCGCACCCGACTTACATCAATGATGCCATTTGCTCATGCGCTCAGCCAACAAAGCTAGAGAGAGTGTTGAGAGAGGGGGGAGAGGAGTAGAGGGGAGGGGAGGGAGGAGGAATAGGAGGCAAAGCCCTGCAAAGAGTTTTTTTTTACTCCATTTCTTTTACTCCATTTCTTTTAAAGAGTTTTTTTTTACTCCATTTCTTTTACAAACTTGTTAGGATAACCACTAATGGTAGGTTTTGACATAGGTTAGAGGTTAGATCTAGGGTTTAGACGTAGGTTAGAATATAAATCTAGGGTTAGAACTAGTGTTAGATATAGTTTAACAATTTATCTAGTTTGTAGGCATATGTTAGCAATTAGGTCTACTATTTAGACATAGGTTAGGTATTATATGTAATTTTTAGATGAAACTTAGGTAATAGATGTAGGATTTAGAGGTCTTAGATGTAGCGACTCGGTGACTTTTTTTTTCAATGTAGAGTAAATGTTGGACAATGTTTTTCAGAGATGTTGCAATATTGTAGATGTCGATATTAGAGCAAGAGTTTGTCTTGTCCCAACAAGTACGGTGAGAGTTTCTTCTAAGGAGGAGACTCAAGCTTGGAGACAAAGTTTAAGAGGAAGGAACACTACGAATGTATTGATGGTAGAAAAAATGGATTGCTCTGGGAGGAGTGTCACAGCGTGACTTGCTGTGTTTTCACCTTTGTGTCTTTTTTGCTGTCTTGCCCGTCCCCTGCCAAGAGGACCATGGTCTCAAATTTATAGAGCCATGCGTAGCTTGGTGTACAAATTATCATAATGTACAAATATCTAGGATCTGACCGAATTACTGGGCCTTATCCCAGATAACTACCTTCTACCCTCTCGAGGAGATAAATATCCACTGTGGTAATTATCATAGTTCCTGCCCCCTAAAGGGGGTGAGCCGGTCAACAACTACGGCCCGACGCCGCACTGACAGGGGTGTTAGGATAGCCTCCATCACGTCGGGGTGTTAGAGCGGCGTCTATTAGCCTAGGCTTTTAATGCCGATCACTTCCTTGCAGGCAAAGCACGACCGATGCTCCCTTTCCAGCAGATCTTTTCTAAGGCCTGTTGACTCACCTTGCTGCCCTCGGGAAGGCAGCCTGAGTAGCCTGAGGCGGGGGCCTCCGGAGGCATGAAACCGGGAGGTGAAAGCTTAGGAAAGCAGGACTCCAGAAGGCCGGGGTTTTAGGAGACCAAAGCTTCGGGGGACCGAGGCTTCGGGAGGTCAGGCTTTTGGGAGGCTTCAGGAGACCGAGCCGGCTGAGCCAAGGGAAGGCTTCACAGGTACGAAGGGGTATCGTGAAGGGATCTGATGACTTCGGAGATCGAGTCTTTAACTGAGTGTCCGGAGATCATGGCTCTGAAGGGACCTAGATGGTAATCTTCAACCATTATCCTTAGGCTGGTTTATTTCCTCCCCCCCCCCAATACTACCCCCTCATTCTCGGGCCCCGATGTTTCAGAAGGGGAGAGGATGCAGAGGAAAAATCAACCCCAGCCTGGTATAGCATCAAGGATGCCTGATGGTAATTCTCTGTCCTTTGAGGTTGCTAGAATAGAGGTTACGTGTGGGATTGGAGGATCCCATGCATTTTCCTGGCGGGACAGGATGTGCCACTATGGGAGGTCGTTTAGGTTCTTGTGCCCACGCCCCTGTCACGCTCCGAAAAGGGGTTTGGGTTATTAATGTGATGGGACGTCCATGCGAGAAAACGAGCATTCATCGTGGAGCACTGCCACGTGTTGGAGGAAACCCAGATATGGCCACGCCCCCCCAGGTATTCAATGGGGGGACACAGCGGTGTTGTTTCCGCTTCATCTTGCTGACCTACATGGTTGTTTGGCCCGGGTATAAAGCTGAGGTTACCCAATTGGAGTCTCCACAGCCCCACGAGTGAGCAGTTAACCTTGACTTGAGTATGGCATCTTCTTCCTCCTTATCCTCTTTGGATATGTCAATGATCAAGACAGCTTCTTCGGGAGCCAGACTGTTTTGGTCATCGGTAGAGGTGCCGGTGGCCACACCGCTTCCATCTTTGCAGGGGAGGTGGTTGCCCGCTGCTCTGGCCTGACCTTTGGCCTGGGAGGCTATGCCTATCAAGATCATCGATATCTTTGATGACAATGAGGAGATCAACTGGGATCTCCTACGGGGGGAGAGCGAGCAGGCGTCTGTGGAGCCAGCGACGAAGGAGGAGGCTAGGAAGGCGAGGGAGAAGGCCCTGCCAGTGACCTCCTCAGACTCTTCAGCGTCCTCCGATAGCTCGGGAGCCGGTTACTGTATCGGCTTCCGCAGTGTTAGGCTGCAGATGAGGCGCATACGCCGTCCCATGCATGGCCCCTGCCGGGACCCGTAGGAGGTGAAGACGGTCATCGGGATGGCGTAATTGTTGATGACGTGATATATCCATGTCTGATGGTTGATCATGGCCTTGCTATGGGCTCATGGCTGAACTTAGTCACCTTGTACTCTTTCTTACCCTGTTTTCCTCCATAGGGATCTATCTTCTTCGTGGCAATTTCTGTACTGTTGCTCCAGTATGTGTCCCCTGTATGTACTTATTGTATAATAATATAACATAGACCTTCGGGAACAGTCGTTTCTCCTTCCGTATCGGAGTGCGAGGGGATCTTTCGAACGGGTGACCGCATGCGTGCGTGCCTTCGTGCCTCCAAACCGTGCTTCTTCGTCCCCTTCGAAGGCGATGGCTAGTTTTTTTGATGACCGAGGCACCGAGCCTTCGCATAGATCATCGCTAATTTTGTTCCTTCTGGTGGAGAGGTGGCCTCGGGAATTTGGTGGTGATAGATATGTAGGGTAACTAAGGAGAACCGGGTGGAGCAGTGGCGACCTCGTAGTCCCCGGTTATTGCATACTCCTTGGGCCTGGCACTGGTAGGGCCTCCTTCCCAATTTGTTCTAGATTTTTGACTCAGAAAAATCCATTTGGAATCTTTGGAGACGAGCTCCGGAGGTGGTCCTTGGCCCTTCGGGTTCCTTAGCGACTGCCCGAGTTGAAGACGATGATGTGTTGGAGGCGCTGCCGAAGGCTAGGTGAGAGAGGTGGTCCGCGGCCCCCTCGGCCCTTAGCCGCTGCCTGGCTCCGAAGGTACTCTGCCCGGATCCTGGCGACGACGCATCGGAAGCGAAGCCGAAGGCTAGGTGGGAGAGGTGGTCCGCAACCCCCTCGACCCTTAGCCGCTGCCTGGCTCCGGAGGTACTCCGTCCGGAGCCTGGCGACGGCGCGTCGGAAGCGAAGCTGAAGGCTAGGCGGGAGAGGTGGTCCGCGACCCCCTTGGTCCTTAGCTACTGCCCAGCTCTGGAGGTACTCCATCTGGAGCCTGGAGATGGCATGTCAGAGGCGCAATTGAAGGCTAGGTGGGAGAGGTGGTCCGCGACCCCCTTGACCCTTAGCCCCTACCTGGCTCCGGAGGTAATCTGTTCAGAGCTTGGCAACGGCGTGTCGGAGGCAAAGCCAAAGGTTAGGCGGGAGAGGTGGTCCGTGACCTCCTCGCCCTTAGCCACTACCTGGCTCCAGAGGTACTATGTCCGGAGCCTGGCGACGGCACATCAGAGGCGAAGCCGAAGGCTAGGCGAGAGAGGTGGTCCGCGACCCCCTCGGCCTTTAGCCGTTTACCGGCTCTAGAGGTACTCTGTCCAAAGCCTAGTGACGGTGTGTCGGAGGTGCAGCCGAAGGCTAGGCGGGAGACGTGGTCCGTGACCCCCTCGGCCCTTAGCTGTTGCCCAGCTCCGGAAGTACTCTGTCCGGAGCTTGCCGACGGCGCGTCGGAGGTGAAGCTGAATGCTAGGTGAGAGAGGTGGTCCGCGATCCCCTCGGTCCTTGGTGATGGCGCGTTGGAGGCAAAGCCGAAGGCTAGGCGGGAGAGGTGGTCCGCGACCCCGTCGGCCCTTAGCCGCTGCCGCGAATTACGGTCTCTGCAACGGGTAGTCGAGGGTTCCACTATGTTTCCCGTGCCATGAAGCACGGGCTTTTATTAAATGTTAGTATAACAGTCAGAAAATGACGTATGAAAAGTGTCTTTAAGGGAGATGGTAGGGTAATGATTTTACTTTTTACATTACTTGTTTGAGTCACGCGGGTCATACCTTTCTATGTAGAGAGGGGGATTTTTATACCCCTTTGATCTGTGTGCTATGCTCTTTGGAGGCCAGCAGGTTTTGTATCCCTTCGGCACGGAGGCATTAGCCTTTAAGATGCTGGGGTACTCTTCCTATTAGGTCCTTTCAAAACCTTTTTGCCCGGCGGAGTTTTCGGAAAACATCCCCATAGCGGGGGTTTTTGGAAGTCTCTCCATTTTGCCGGAAGTTTTGTAAGGCTCTCCGTTGTGCGAAGGTTTGGTAAATCTCTCCGTTTTTTGTAGGAGGTTTGGTAAAGCTCTCCGTTTTGCGGAGTTTTGGTAAAGCTCTCCGTTTTTTGCCGGAGGTTTGGTAAAGCTCTCTGTTGTGCAAAGTTTTGGTGAAGCTCTCCATTTTTACCAGAGGTTTGGTAAAGCTCTCCGTTTTTACCGAAGGTTTGGTGAAGCTCTCCGTTGTGTAGAGGTTTTGTAAGACTCTCCATTTTTGTCAGATGTTTTGTAAAGTTCTCCATTTTTACCGGAGGTTTGGTAAAGCTCTCTGTTTTTATCAGAGGTTTTGTAAAACTCTCCATTTTTGTTGGAGGTTTTGTAAAGTTCTCCGTTTTTGCCGGAGGTTTGTAAGACTCTCTGTTTTTGTCGGAGGTTCATCGTAAGACTCTCCATTTTTGTCAGAGGTTTTGTAAGACTCTCTATTTTTGTCAGAAGTTTTGTAAAGTTCTCTGTTTTTACCGGAGATTTGTAAGACTCCTTGGCATGTATTAATATCGAAGGTCATACACACTATCAGAGCTACGCAATACCTTCTAGGAAACCTAGGCAGGCTTGCCTTCCAGGTAACCTAGGCATGCTACGTCCGCGGTGTGTAGGCTTGTCGTGCTCTCAAGGAAATGCTCGGGGCGCACCACAACACTATCCACCAAGGATGTCCCCTGGCGCGTGGCATTTATATGACCGAAGCTATGCAATGCCTTCTAGGGCACCCTAGGCATAATCTACCTTGCAGGTGACCTAGGCACAAGCGACGCCCATGGTATATAAGCATGTCATGCAGAGAGGATTCCTTGCGACAACATTTCTCAGAGCACCGCATCCTCACATCTGGGTAGTCCCCTAATATGCGGCGTCCACACACTATTGAGGCTACACAATACTTTCCAGGAAACCTAGATAGCCTTGCCTTCTAGGTGACCTAGGCATGCTACGCCTGCGGTGTGTGGGCTCCACTTCCTACCAGAGCAAAGCCTACCCTCCGGGAAACCTTTTCAGGTGACCTTGGGTTTAGGCAAGTAATGCTTACTGGTGCGTGGGCTTGTCATGGCTCCGGAGAAATCCCACGGGGGTGCCGTAACTACATTACTAAGGAAGTCCCGTGATAACCAGCATCTACACACTATCAAGGCTACACAATACCTTCCAGAAAACCTAGGCAGTCTTGCCCGCTGTGTGTAGGCTTGTCGTGCAATGAGGATTCCTTGCGATAGCATTCCTCGGAGCACCGCAACTCTGCCACCGAGGACATCCCCCGGGGCATGGCTTCGACACCCGAGGCTATCCAAATGCCTTCCAGGGCACCTTGGGCATAATCTGCCTTGCAGGTGCCTATGCATAAGCAGTGCCCGTGGTGTGTGGGCCACACTGTCTACTGAGACTATGCAATGCCTTCCAAGAAATCTAGGTAGTCTTGCCTTACAGGTGACCTAGGCATGCTACGTCCGCTGTACGTGGGCTTGTCACACCACCCGAAGATGTCCTACGAGTGGCACCGCAACACAGTCTATCAAGGAAATCCCTTGATGCGTAGCAACTACACTTCTGAGGCCGCACAATGCCTTCTAGGAAACCTGGGCAGACCCACCCCCCAGGCGACCTAGGCACGATGCGTCTGTGGGAGTGTAGGGATTTTGCATGACTATACTAGCTAAGTTTTGCAGTCTACTGTTGAAAATAAGAAGCTAGTAGTAGCGTAGAATATAGCTAGGTTATATAACTGTTCATGCTAAATGAGAATGTAACTTAAGTTCTACTTCTACCTAGTGGCTATCTATTGAAAAAAGACTTCTAGCAGTAAGGTTGGAGGCCTCCAACAGACTCTAACCTGGCCCTATGAAAGACGGATCACTAGGTAAACTGCTTGGTGGTTAATAGCGGGCATACCTTTGTAGGAATAAGGCCTCTATTGCGAGGCTTGGTGGCCTCGAAGCTTGTGGCTAGGTTGGGATAGGCGGTGCTTGACCCCCTCAGCCTTTAGCTGTTGCCCGGCCCTGGAGGTAATCCATTCGGAGCCTGGTGATTGCATGTTGGAGGCGTAGTCTAAGGTTAGTCGGGAGAGGCGATCCTTGACCGCCTTGGCCCTTAGCCGCTATCCAGCTCCAGAGATGCTCCATCCGGAGCCTGTTGATGGCGTGTTCGCGACTTAGTTCTTGTTGCTGGACGTGGTACCGTTAGTAGGGTCAGTAGTGATGTGCAGGGTTGAGGGGCTGGGGATTTGCCCGGGAGTTGGCCTCGGGCCTCTGGACCCTGTGCCGTCCTTCGCTCGCTCCTTCTGTGGCTAGGTATTCTGCTTGCCTTCCAAGGTATTCCTCCCGGAAGGTCATGAGGGTGCAACAGTCGTTGGTGTTGTGGCCGCACCCTGGTCCGTTCAAGACGCACCTATGTGCCCCCGAGGGCACCAGAGCTTGGAGTTGTCATTGGGGTCGCTGCCGAAGGCAGTGTGTCCCGGAGCCTGTGGTTTCCCCGGGTCTTCTTCCCCTTTGGGAGACCATCGAGGCTGCCCGATGCACCGACTTTTGGGGCCGAAGTGGTTCTAACTATGCCTCTTCGGATGAGGTGGGCTTGGGGTTCCCTATGAGTGGTTGGCATTGCAAGGGCGGCGTCGGAGGCCCTGGCAGGGTCTGCGCACCCTGGAGCCCATCGTCTCCTTGGAACCCTCTCTTGCTTGAGGGGCTCTAGGAGGGAGTTGGGTGGACAGACTTTCCAAAGATGTTGGATCGCTTGGGGTATCCTAGGTGTGGTCAAAGGGGATACCTGGAGACCAAGTCTAGGTGGGAGCACTCCTGGGTTGGACCCCCAGAACTATTGGAAGGCAGCCTGCTTGGCCGTGGCTTCGGCCGCGTCCTCTCTTGAGGCGGTGAGGTCTTCGTCGTGCAGAGGCTAGAAGGCCTCTGCACCGTCTGCAGTTCCTGTACCGACCCAGGGTTCTGAGTTGGCTAAGGTCGGAGGAACACCGTCCCACACGACAGTGGGGCTGGAGCATGCATACGGTGCGTATGGCTGAGGCAGCCTTGCATATGGTTGCATGCTTGCAACAGTGGGTGTGGAGGTTTTAGCTAACCCTTTGGTGGTTTTCCTGGTGGATTCCTACCTCTCTTAGCACTTCTGTGTTCGAGTCGCCACGGACGACGCGCTGTTGGTGCAAGAGTTCATCTTGCCCTACCAAGTACGGTGAGAGTTTCTTCTAAGGAGGAGACTCAAGCTTGGAGACAAAGTTTAAGAGGAAGGAACACAACGAATCTATTGATGGTAGAAAAAATGGATCGTTCTGGGAGGAGTGTCACAGCGTGACTTGGTGTGTTTTCACCTTTGTGTCTTTTTTGCTATCTTGCCCGTCCCCTGCCCGGAGGACCATGGCCTCCTATTTATAGGACCGTGTGTAGCTTGGCGTGCAAGTTATCATAATGTACAAATATATGAGATTTGACCAAATTACTGGGCCTTATCCCGGATAACTACCTTCTACCCTCTCAGGGAGATAAATATCCACTCTGGTAATTATCGTGGTGCCTGCCCATTGAATGGGGCGAGCCAGTCACCGATTGCGGCCCAGCGCCGCACTGTCAGGGGTGTCAGGATAGCCTCCATCACACCAGGGTGTCAGAGCGGTGTCCATTAGCCTAGGCTTTTAATGCCAGCCACTTCCTTGCAGGCAAAACATGACTAGTGCAACCTTTCCAGCAGATCTTTCCTAAGGCCTGCTGACTCACCTTACTGCCCTCAGGAAAGCAACTCGAGCAGCTCGAGGCAGGGGCCTCGGGGGGCATGGAACCGAGAGGTGAAAGCTTTGGGAAGCAGAACTCTGGAAGGACGGGGCTATAGGAGGCTGAAGCTTCGGGGGACTGAGGCTTCGGGAGGTCGGGTTTTTGGGAGGCTTCGGGAGACCGAGCTGGCTGAGCCAAGGGAAGGCTTCGCAGGTACGAAGGGGTATTGTGAAGGGATCTAATGACTTCAGATATCGAGCATTTAACTGAGGGTCCGGAGATCAAGGCTCTGGAGGGACCTGGATGGTAATCTTCAAGCATTATCCTGAGGCTGGTTTATTTCCCCCAACAGTCGATATACATTTTTTTTGTTCTATCGGAATAATGGTATGGTTTTATGTCGATGGTTGCATTGTATATCGTATAAGTAACAATTTAGGATTTTTATGGGGCAATGAAATATTTTATGGTCCGAAAGGGGTAGTACTTTCGGTCTTTGAGTCAAAGGACAAGGGTACTTTTCGACCTATATTGAAGAGTATCGGGCATTTGTACAACTTATTGATGTGGGGTTTTAATATAGACCCCGAGGTTCAAGTGATGACCATTAGCATCGTATGCAGTCGTATGAGAGATCATGTGTACTAAAAGGTGTACCTTCTCAAGGAAAATCAAGTATGGAGCAGGTACCTACATGATATCGTGGAAAGAGGTTGGCACTTATGTTGCTTGTGCAATGGAAGAATAAGGAAGGGAGTTGGGGAGATGCATGGTGGGGGGTAGGCGGAGGAGTAGGAGGGTGATGAGGAAGATTGTTATGAGGAGGAGGGTAATAAGCATGGCAGACCGAATGCTACATAGTCAAAACCAGCAGCGGAAGTTTGATGCACTTTGGAAGACACTAGATGAGTTGACGAAGAAGTAAATGCAGGATCACGCACGGAGGCCAGTGAGGGGACCAGAGGACAAACTTGTAGCTCTTGAGTCCCTACCAGTAGACAATTAAGTTGGCATAACGTGGAGGATTGGGTCATCTACCAGGTCATTTTGCGAGTGGATTGAGAATGGGTCGAAGGAGAAGCGAGCTCTTTCTACGACACAAACAGGGCTAGGTATAGCATTATGACTATAAATTTAGAATATGTGTAGAATTGGGTGATGCATGAATTCTAGGGACCGTTGTGCATTAGCTCAGCTGGTGCTAAATGATGCTCGTATGATTTATGGGACTAAGATCACAAAGTATGTGGAAGACAAGATGGAGAAGACAAAGATCCACCAGGTGAAGACCATGAGAATTGCATAGCATAGATACGAAGTTCTTTGAAGGAAAAAAGGAAGGTGCGGGGAAAGTGTGAGAGAGTTATCCAAGAGTTCACCCTCCTTGATGACAGGTGTGTTTGCAGCTACTACAAGCTAATACTATTACAAAAGCCATGCTGACTTGTAATCGCCACGTGTATTGTGATGGGCATGAGAACTTGAAGGTACGTGTTGGACTACTCCAAGATGGAAGCTCTGTTCAAAACCTGAAACAATGAGGTATTTTTTTGTTCTTTCACAAAGGATCATGACCCAGATTGTGTGTTCATACTTGATCTCGAGAAGATGAAGCAGAAGAAGGGGCGACGTAGGATAACGAGGATTCCTAACGACATGGATGAAGCAAAAGTCATCCACCGTGTGAAATGGTGCAGCAAGTGCAATGAAATAAGGCATACTTACAAAAAATGCACCGTTGGTGTGCCAAATGCCAACCGCACTAAAGCAGGTCCTTCTGACTCAATTGCAGATGGGAGAGGTCCTCGTGCTCGTCGATCATTGGCTTCAATGACTCATTGAGTTTGATTCATGTTGTAATCTGCCGTGTGATGAATACTCGTGTTTGCAACATTGTAACATATTTGTGTCCAAATTAAAAAAAAATTATCTCTTTTGTCATATGTTGCACTCTTACTTGTTAGATTGTATTTTATTTGCTTATCAAACTGTAAATAACTTGTGAACTTGCAGGTATGCACATCTGGAGCTACTTGACCCTCAGCTCGATGTAACACACCGTCCATACCTCACCGCTATGCAGACTAAGGATCTCCCAATACTATGACCCTGTGTGCCAGATGAGCTCATGAAGGTTGACACTCGCTGAATCCTGAGGTTTGTATTATTTCAATGAAACATTGTCTATGACTTGTTGTCGCAATGCTTCACCAAATGTATTTTGCGGGTTGTGTGCTACTAGGCTCCTTCCACTGTGTTGGATGATGGAGGTGGATGAGTTTCTAGGGGGGGGGGGGGGGGCGAGTTGGCCACGTGCTTCAGCTACGATAGGGCCCTACTGTCGGCCCTTGTCGACAGGTGGCATCACGAGAGACACACCTTCCACCTCATGTGCAGTGAGATGTCACCCATGCTTGAGGATGTCTCTTGGTTGTTGGGGCTACGTTGCGCTAGTGCCGCTATTAGCGCAAGGGACATCGGTGTGACATGGCACAACAAGTTGCTTGCCCGCTTTTCTGTCGTTTACCAGAGGGACAACCTAGCCCCCTTTAGACCTTTTTTGGGGTCGGAGAAGCATGGCCCAATGAAGGCCTTTCTCGTGTAGTTTGTGGCACATCCCTCGTGCACTGTTCTGTCATGTCATTTATGTTACTAACCGATGAACTTATTTTTAATCATTTCTTCATTGATAGGCAAACATCATCCACCCATTGGCAAGTGATGATGATGTCTCCTGCCACTTAGAGGTATACCTGCTATTGTTGTTCGGGTGTATCATGTTCACCGAGACCCACGCAATGGTCTCACGGAGCATGATCCCTTATGCCAGAGAGGTTGTAGATACCAGATCGAGGGAGGTCCCGTAGTATAGCTGGTCTTCAGTTGTATTGGCTATGACATACCATGGCATGTGCAATGCCTCCACCAAGACTAACATAAACGCGATCCTCACCAGGTGTCAGCTACTACTACAGTTGTGGTCGAACGAGTGGTTCACCATTAGTAGGCTCATTGTTGACTACAGCATGTATCGGCTTCTTGACAATAGCGTCGACGGCCTGACCACGGGCTCTTTGTGATACTGACGTTAGTTAAGAGCTAAAAACTTTGCATGTATTTGTTAAATCCTTCAATTATTATGTTTCTCTAACATAGTTTTGTTGGACAGCTGACTTGGTCCACTCTGCAGACTCACTGCGTGTGCCTGAACTTCGTTCACCAATTCGATAAGGTCATGGTGCACAACATCAGGTGTAGGCCATACACCGATGACGATGTACTTCTATAGGCCCTGCTTGGACTTTTTCTGTTATGCACTCGGGACCAGGAGTACTAGCCGACACAGTGCGCCCTCATGCGATATCTGTGTTGAGGAGTACTCCCCGCATCGCGTGATGCAATAGTTCGGCCGGTTCCAAGTGTTCTCTCTCCCGTTCACTAGGACGGTGCCCAATAACATACACACATGTTTAATGTTGTAATTACCTCTTCAGCTTCATCATGGTCGGACCATGTCTTATGCTTACATTTATGCAACTTCGCACGCAAGGGGGCTCATACCACAAGCACGTTTGCGACACATGTGTAGCTGTGGGTCCTCAAATGGGACTAGGCTGTCAAGGACATCATGGATGATGTCCAGCCGCACTCAAACGACGCATACACCTAGTACTTGGCTTGGTTCATGGCTTGCACATGGATCCAGGTCATAGACACACCAACCGAATCTCTACCGCATGTGGCAAACATGCACAACACGTACCCGATACATAGGGACTAGGCGCGTTCGCTTGAGTATGTAGAGCAATATGCGACTTATCATTTACTACAATTCTAGGTATGAATAAATTTGTCTAATCAAATCAAACTTTTGTTTGCAGAAAAACATACTATGCTAGATTGGGGTCGAAGAATGAACAAACTAGGAGCGGTTGGACAGTGGCCTTGACATCCCCAAGGGAAAGTTGAGTGTGGTGTTTGGCCAGATCTACCGGCAGGTGTAGACGGTGATCAAGTCGTTAGCTATAGGTCCTCCTCGGACATTTCAATAGGATGACGAGTGTTGAATCCTCTCCCACCATGCCCCTCAGCTAGGTTCACCGTCCTATTGCAGCCACCGGTACGTTAGACTTTTGTCGCCGAGCCCTCGAGGCTGTATTTCACCTTGTCTGCTGACCCCTACGGTGGTAGTTTCTCGGTGAGGCAGTCTTTCACTGGTAGCGGTGACCCACACTAAAGTGGCACCTTGGCAAGGGACTCTTTCTCCAGCATTGGTGGCCACCACTATGATGTCGTAATGTCAAAGCCAGCAGTCACTAGTGCCGGTGACCACTTCTACGCTGGTAGCGGGTTGACACATCCTTCCTTCATGTACACGAGTCCTTGCTCTTCTCGTATCCCTACCTCACGTATGACACTCACTTCATGAATAAGCTATTGTTACAAATTGCACACTTTATCAGTGCTAACATGTTTTCCTCATTCTTCCATGTGTAGAGATCGAGGATCTCAAGGACATAGATGCGCAGGCAAGCTACATGGAGCAGCTTGCGCCACTTATTGTTACACATGGCACCCAGGATGACTACATGACTCCAACGCCCGCTGGACGGACTGTGCGACTGATCGTCCCACCAGGTGCGCTGACATACTCAGTGCATCACGTGAGAGCGCAGGGTTTGGAGGGGGGTGAGACCACGGGGTCATCCCTAAGAGGGGACATAAACTTTAGAATATTGTACCACTCTATGTACATATCGGTTATGACTTTGTAGTACCTTGATGATCTATGTTCATGCTACTATGTTATTATTGTTTCAAGGAATATATCGACCATGTAAAACCACCATACAATGAGTGCTACATCAGAGAGGATAAAACCAAACATGAGTATGAGATTAGGATGTAGGAAGCACACCACAAGCACTAGAAAGAATGTCGACAGTGAGAACAAGAACACAAGTGATAGACCGATGAACTTCAGAGGCATGAGGAGAAACACCATCTCTGACAGTATATTCTTAGGAATCAGGAGGTCGATTTTCAAAGGCATGAGGAAGAACTACAAATGCGTGAAGCACTCATGCGTCACCAACAAGAGGTTGAGCGCGAAGCAGCACTTCAAAGAAAGAGGAGACATCCTGTGTCCACTGAGTAGAAGCTTTTTCCTATCCATATCAATGTAACGTTACCGTCAAGTTTTTTTTTACCCGTAGATATCAGACCATGTTAATAAAATTGACGGCTTGTACTACAACTCGTCACATTAGTAAATTTGTACTTGATTGAAGCGTAGCCTTTTCAAAAGTAGCATTTTTCAGATCTACCTTTGTAGACCTAGCCATTTTGAACCTAGCCTTTTCAGAAGTATCCTTTTTTAGAAGTACCCTTTTTAGTAGTAGCCTATTTAGATCTAGTCTTGTTAGATGTAGCATTTTTAGATGTAAGTTTTTCATAAATAGCCTTCTTAGTTGACATGACCACTCCTTACAGTGGAATCAACTGCTTTCCAAGCACCGATTTTTGTGGACTTAGTCCATGCACCAACACGAAACCCCCTGATTGGGTGACATCAAGGTGTCACTCGCTGGATGGGCAACAACAAGGTGTCGCCTAACCGATAGGCGACACCTTCTGTGCCAGGTCAATGACCAACCATGCTAGCTTACCACATCAATGTGTCTCTCGTTGAATGAGCGATGGTAGCCTAGTCATGCATATCTTTTAAAATGGCATATAATTTTGCAAATATATATGTATATATACTCATCTTGTAAACCATGTAGAACTAGCTAAGTATCGTGTGTTGCAATAAAGACATAAACATTAGACATGGTAACATCAAGCACAAACTCAGGGTATGGAGATATGGATATGTCGTGAGAGTGCCGCCGAATGACTACACAAGGAGCCGATAATGTGAATATCCACTAATTTTCCTCCTAATTTCTTTATTAATTTTTATTAGTAAAATGGGTCCTATATCCGTAGCCGGTAATGAGGCTGAGAGGCTGGAGGACAAGGGGGTGGCAAAAATGGGTAAATTATTTGAATTTTAGGGGGTTTTATTAGATAGGAAGAGGTAGGGGAATAGGTGATGCGGGAACCAACTTGTGTTTTATATAGTAGAGACTATGAAAATGCTTCAAATGTTCTTGAAAGATATTTTTGGTATAATATAGTTGTTATTGTAGACATTAATTTTCTAATATTCCTACTAATAATTTTCCAATATTTGTACTGTAAGATATTATTGAAAACTCATAAGTGCATTTTTCTCAAAAACACCTCCAAAGTAGTATAATTTTATTAGGTTTTGGAGAAGCATTAAAATAGAAATTGATGGGTGAAAGTACAGATCATATGACGAAGAATTCCTACAAAGTGATGCAAAAATCTAAAAATAGACAACATACGGTACCATATTTTCCAAAATGGACAACATATCGGCGTATTTGCAAATTTAGCATTTGTATTTGGCACTTCGTTCACCGAAAATCCGAATTTGGTACATGAGGCACCAAAAAAGGGTGGGTCTGACTATTTTCAGCACCTGTGGTGCCAAATATAGTGCAAAGTGCCATATTCGGCACCTGAGGTGCCGAATACAGGACTATGCTCATGTCAGCAGTGGTCTTGTCACCCATCGTTGCTGTCTGCATCTTGTCACCTATCGTGCAGCCCACGTGTTGCTATCCCCAGGTGTCATGTTTTGCTATATAATGACAGCGGGCTTCAGTTGAGAGCAGCAGAACGAGAAGAGAGGAGAGGAGCAGTAGTGCGGGTGTGAGGTTCGGTGACTTTCTAGGAGGGGGGTGAATTAGGACACGTAAAAACTAAACTAAGCGGCTCTAAATACTTCACAAGATAAACCTATATCAATTTCTATCTAAATGTGCTATAGGTTTATCTAGTATGTCTATTCTACAGTTGAAAAGGTTTGCAACTCCGGCGTCCACATACAGATGTCTTGCCGCTGCTCCACACAAATTCGAAGGGTCAAAAAGCTTGAGCAACTCTGGCTATAGTTGCCGGTGAGTCACTAAGACTCTAAGGCTCTGGCGTACCTCATGGTACAAGCTAGGATCACTCCTTTATCCCTTCTTCAAGCTGCAGCACCTAGCTACAACTCACTCTAGGACTATAAGCACTAAACACTCTCTAATCTTGTGCTTAATCGCCTTGGATAATCACTTTATGCACTTTGGTCTCTTTGATGTCTTCTCAAGTGTATATGGGTTTCTCTGGACAGCCACACCTTCAAATGACTAAGTGGAGGGGTATTTATAGCATTAAACTCGTGCACTAGCCGTTAACCCAACGTCTCAACTTTACTGTAATCACTGGATGTTCCGGTGTTAACAGTAGTACCATCACCGGAACATCTGGTGAGTACATCCTTAGAACAAGCCTTTGGACTTCCACTCAAAGCCTCTGTGAACACCGGACACTCCGGTGTATACTTTATTTCCATCACCAAACTATCTGATGAGTACATTTGAGCCATCCGAGCCTCTGTTGCCTCTTTGTGTAACTTGCTCCGATGTACACAACACCTATCACCAAACCATCTAGTGAGATTTTCTTCGATCTTCATCTCTTGGAAATCCTTATGCAGGAAATACTCCAGTGTTAATCATCCGGTGTGTGCATCATAGGCACCAGACTTTTTGGTGAGTTGATCTTCGTTCTTCTGTGCTTGGATTCTTCTTTGCAAGAATTAGTCCGGTGTGATCCTCTGATGATCACTGGACCATCCGGTGAAGCCATCTGTATTCTCCCTTTTGTCAACAATGCTCTGCTGCTTCTACCCATTTGACACTAGACGATCCGGTGATGTAAAGCCGCCTCTAGACACAAAGCTCCGGTAAGTACAATTCTTCCAGCACCGGACCATCCGATGAGTACATTTTTCCTGGGAATTCTCTAATCGAACCCAAGTTTGTCCCGGTTATGATGGCTTCTTGATGTATTGCATCTATGAGATCTACTAATATATATTCTTGACAAACATGTTTGTCCCAATGACTATATTGTCATTAATCACCAAAATCACAATCATGGCCTAATAAGGTCATTTTCGCTATAGTGGGGAGAGGAGAAGTTGCGTGAGGCAAGGAGGAGTAGCAGCCTGAGGAGAGAAGTAGCGCAAGGCGAGGAGGAGTAGAAGTGCATGGAGAGGAGCTGCAGCAAGAGAGGAGTAACTCGAGGAGCAGCAGTGTGAGTTACACTAAGTATTTACATTATATATTTAATTAATACTTAGATTAATAATAGTAATTAGATTAAGTATATTGTTTAATCCGTTCAATTGCATTTTTAATTATATTAATTTTATAAATTATCGTACTTGTATTATTTGCTTAGTTTGATTATATAAATTAGATTATTAATGTAAATTAATCAGAGTTATTAGAGTTATATGATTAATCGGATTAATTAGTTTTATTCAATTAATTTGATTAATTCAATTAGTTTGATTAATTAGTTTAATCACTTAGGTTTAGTGGAACCGTGGAAGATAGTGTGCAGCAGCATCAAAGATGCATGGTGGTGGGCCTCACATTGCCATGGGTTCCTCCCCTCCTGGTGGCACTTTGTGCAAGTGGTGGCGTAGAGTGATGGCCTAGTGCATGCATGCTCTCCATATGTGTAACTAGGGTGTCGGTGCAATGAGAGCAAAGAGAGGAAAAAAACAAAAAGGAAGGAAAAATAAAAAGAAAATAAATTTAGGAAAGATTCAAAAAACTTGAGTTGGATAGAAATGTTTGATTAAAATAAATTGTCAAATTGAAATTTTGCAAAAGTAAATTGTAGGAAAAAAACATTAATACTTATTATATATTTTATCACAATAATTGCATATTAATATTTAGGTAATGTTATTTAATATTTAATTCAATCATAAACGTTAATAATTTCATTTGAATTCAATTTTGATAATTTAATTAGCATTGTTAATTTACTAACATGTAATAATTAGCTGTGTATCGTACATACATCTCAGTAGTTATTTTATTACATATACATTTGTGTAGTAGATATAGTATGACTTTTCATATTTATTATGGAGAATGTCCCGCAGTTTTGCAGTGGAGGTTCGTAACAATTCAGAACTGCCAGCATACAGAGAGTTTGTTTTTGCTACCTATTGACCTAGATGGCCTGAAATCACATGTTATGAGCCTTTTGTGTGTAATCTAGCAGTCCCATACTAGTATCCTGGAGGTTGTGCGGCCACGGCTTGTTCCAAACAGCTCGATCATTGTCCATACGTTGTTCGAGATGAGAAGGAACAACATATGGGCTTTGTACCCACGCAAGACATTGGAAGAGAACATTGAAATGGGGGTGTATGTAAACATAGTGTCACGACTAGTGCAAGGTAATGCAGTGACTAGCGTTAAAGGATCAGGGCAGCATGTTGATGCATGAAGAGGAGGAAGGGCATGTCGGGGAGGGCACTTCCGATAGAGAGGGAGCTGGAGTGGACACTTCTGAGGTAGATGCAGTATGCATGGACGATGAAGCTGATGGTAGCAGGCATAAAGAAATTACTGACAACGATGACCCAGTGCTTGCAAACTAATACTTTTGTGGTGCTGGGCTACTGGATTATGCCGTCGTTGAATATAACACCTTATCTAACTGGGGATACCGAAATAGCGACATCCAGGTCGGACAATGGTTTCGTAACAGGGGGGAGGTCATCCACTTTATTAGAAACTATGCTATAATGGCAAGGAAAGACCACAATTGTGTCTGGTCTAACCCTACATAGTATGCGGTCAGGTGCATCGAGCACCCAAATTGTCCTTACTTTGTATGAGCACATAAGCCAAAATACAAGAACTATTTTGTGATCAATAGACACACCTCACGTATATGCAGCGAAGAGGCTGTTAGGAATGTGAGCCATGCCGTTGATGCGAGGTTCATAGCCCAACTCCTCATCACCATTGTTGGCATGGACATATATTTGTCATCAAAATCGACTATGGGGGAGGTGCAGACTAAGGCGGGTATGTTGATCAATTACCACACTGCATGGCGAGAAAAGAAGAAGAGTAAGACGGGAGGTGTAGACTAAGATGGGTATGTTGATCAATTACCACACCGCATGGCGAGAAAAGAAGAAGGTGTTGAAGATGCTATTTGGAAGCTTCGAAGAGTCTTACAACTATGCTATGAGGCTACTACAGAAGATTACCATGACGAATGCAGAGACTAAGTGGGACATGGCGGATGAATGATCAAGCTAGAGGATGGGTCATACAGCAACACTAACTGATACCTCATTAGGTTATTCTGTTCCTTTGGATAATGCATCGAAGCTTTCAGACATTGCAGGCCAGTTGTATGCATGGATGCCATATTTCTGAGCGGTAAGTACCATGGTACCCTTATGACAGGGATTGCAGCAGATGCAAATAATCAGATCATTCCTCTCGTATTTGCAATGGTTGAGAGTGAGAATAATGGTAGCTGGTTGTGGTTCCTCACCTTGGTGAGGACGTGTCATGGGCCTTAGGGAACAAGTTTGCATCATCTCAGACTGCAACAAGGGCCTGCTGCATGCGCTGGATATGCTCCATGATACAAACAACTCCATTTCATGGCGTGATGTTGTGAGGAACCGTCCAAATAGTATTCTAATTAATCATCAGGAGGATCATTTTTCATAATCACAACCTCGACGATTAACCAGAATACCATTCCGGTAGTCCCGGCACGTGTTTTGTGCCCAGGATCGGAACACATGCCTTCCAACTCAAATATCACAACACAGTTTAATAGAGAGCAAATAATTAAACTGGATTACAATTATTAAACATGCAACTGCTTCCACAATTTACAACAAAAGAGGAACAACAACAACTATGCAGCGGAAGAAAAACCTATACAACAAAAGAGTATGGAGCCGTATGCCCTTAGGCTCCATACCAAAAGCGCCGGAGTTCGGAGTAGAAGGTGCTACTCCTGCCCGCCACCCTGATCGGCAGGCACAAAGTAGCCGAACACTGCCTCTTCCTCTCCAACCTGCGAACCTGAAAGCAACTTAAGGGCAGCACCCCTTAGTACGAAGGTACTAGCAAGACTTACACAATATGAGTATATATATTCTCGACTCCAAGGATCATGCATTTGAAGCTGTAGCAAGGATTAAGACATGTTTAAGTTCATTAAGTGGTAAGCAACCTAGACTCTAGGTGTAAGCAACTGACTTAATCAACCACCGACTCAAACCCTGCCAACCAACTGATCAGAACAGATATATGAACACCAAGTGTATAAAAGCAAACCATTCCCACCAAACCACCAACCACATACCGACCAAACCAACCCAATCCAACCATGCCACAACCCACATCGAAACTCTACGACCAAAACATGGTCGCTCGGTGGAGATAAGCGATAGCGATGCTCATGACCGAGAGCGCGGCAGTTCGAACAGATTATACACACTGCAGGGGGATACTCCTGGACCCACACGACACAGGGACCATACGGCTTGTGCCACCCGCTAAGATGCACACAAGGGGGTACCCGTGACAACATTTCCCAACCAGGCCCAACCATGTGGATCAACCATAGCTCGGTGAGGCGGTATTAGAACTACTCCCTGAGCAAACTAATACCGCTAAAAGCCCGGACTCAAACCGGACTCACACCGTCTATGACGAGGCCCACATGACCACGTCTGCAAAGGTAATCAGCTCACCTACCATTATATCAGCATGTGGTGAGTAAGGTAAGTGCTAAAGCCGACTACACCGATGGTCGGTGCTTAACCGGTGCAAGCGGTCTACGGTGTCCGGGTTCCCTCCCCGAACTGCCTGAGGACTCCTCGTGAGCAGATGACACCCCTAACACCGCCCACACCTCGTCTCAACTCACCACTCACCAAACCGACTCCTCATCAATACAACCATAAGTGTGAACAAGTAATAAGCCCTAGGCTCGCGACAACGGTGGACGCCGTCGTCGACTTCTACCGGAAAGCCTAAGTACCACTAAGCATAGCGAACTATAATTAGGCCTCGACGACACCACTAGGCTCCAAGGAATAACACATGACACGTGACCGAAATGGGAGAATGCATCGGCATAGGTTCTACCCAACACGGTACCCGACACATGCAATGTATACATAAGCGTAGATAACATATTAGATTTTGAATTGACACGGTGCAATATGATAGATGCTTGCCTTGCTGCCCTGGATCAGAAAGGTGGGACGCCTCACGATCACCCACGGCCTCCGGGATCGACGCGTGCAATGTAATGAGCATGTATGAAATGCGACCATATAAGAAAAATATGCTCCACCATACATGATAATATTTTTTCCAGATCACACTGTGCAAAACAAGAGTTTTCCCAGTGGTCTCACGACTTTCGAACATGGCATTGACTATTTGTGCTCAAACTAAGCTGAAATACATTTAATCAATAAATAAATTCTCAGAACGTACTTAATAAGTTTCAACATTTTTAACATGTAGTTCACGTTCCTACGAAGCCAACGCAACTGGTCTCATGAAGTTTGAAGTTCGTACGAATTAACTATAAATTTTACAAGCTACCAGCTTCCAAAAAAACCTGATAACCGTCATGCGACCACTGCTACAGTGCTCGGGGTACCGGGGTGATCAGTGCTCGGGGTATCCGAAATGAACCGTGCTCGGGTGCTCGGGGGTGAACAGTACCCGGGGGGAGTACTTAGGATGAACAGTGCTCAGGGTGCTCGGTGAACAGTACCCAGAAGTGCTCGGGGTGAACCGTGCTCGGGTGCTCGGGGGTGAACAGTACCCGAAAGTGCTCGGGTGCTCGGGGTGAACAGTGCTCGGCGGTGCTCGGGTGAACAGTACCCGGAGTACTGGGTGAACAGTGCTCGGTGCTCGGTTGAACAGTGCTCGGCGCTACAGTAAATCAGCCTCGTGCAGCTCCAGAACAGCAGCCATTACGAAGGGAAAAACTAGGCTAAACTAACCTGGGAGTCTCTCTAAATCAAAAGTAAAAATGCCTAGAAGGGTGTACAGGGTCTAGACTTTGCTCAACCGCCTAGCAACATGATTCCTAACTCAAATCCACATAAATACTCATTTGTTCCCAGACTGAAGAACTTTAAGAACTTTGCCACCCTAGTTCCAGATTCAAGATCTATCCAACCAAAAATGAGCATACTTGCCATGGGAGCCTAGCAGACTCACCCAAGGTCCTTTGCTGAGGTTGGTGACCGCCAGTTGAAGGAGGAAACGACGGAAAGTGGCTTGGAGAAGAGAGGAAAAACTGCTGCTTCCTTGCTTCTCCCAAATAACACCAAACAAGTTCAGAACCAGCTCGAATTCCTTCAGGGAAACTGAAAACGAATTGGATGGACGAGTAATCCTTGAGCTGGTGGTCACGTGAGTACCACATACGTACCTTGATCTTGCTCCCAGAGGTAGGGATCCAAAGGGGAAAAAGGGAGCCTAAGAGAGAGAGTGAGAGACAGCCAACTCCAACTTGCTTCCTCAAAAAGCCTTATCTGGTGGAGTGGGTGAGTAGTACGTATGGGCAAGCTTTTTAGGGGGAGAGAGAGTGTTGTTGCCCACCTATAGAGAGATATTTTCCACCCAAGTGGGCCCCATTTACCTAGAGGAAAGTCCAGACTTGCTTCTAGCTCTTTTATTTCTCTTAGTTTTTCCTTCTCCCACCTCATTGATTCAAAGTGAGGTGCTCCAGTGACCCAAACTGGAACATGAAGCTGAAATTGCATGTTTTAGGATTAAAACACACAATTACGGATTTCAGGACGTGATAGATGTGGAGAGAAGATGGTGCATGCGACACTTGGCCGTGAACATGTACACAAGGTACCGCAACAAGTCCCTTGTAAAAAGATTGAAAGGATTGTATCTTTAGAACCAGTAGACGAAGTTCAACGAGATATGAAGAGAGTTAAATGAGACCACTTGCAAGATGATGGTAGAGCAGAAAGCACAGGAGGACCATCTGAGGATGCAAATGTTTGGGGGCCAAACTATCGTTAGTGGTTCACGTGCTATGTTTAATTAGTGGATATCGAGGAAGCTGGCGGAGCGTTAGGCTCTAATCCATGACATTGATGGTGCTAGGTTATGACAACAAATATAGTAGAGGAGTTCAAAAATGTCCTTAAGGGATTACGTGGCCTCCCGTTTTGTGCCATCATTGATCTTACATTCTATAGAATGTTGGACTACATTCGAGACTATGGTGTTGCTGCTATGAAGTGTAGTACGCGATTCGCACCTAAGTTGGAGACAATAATATCCAAAAGGAGGAACAAGGCATGCTTCCATCAAATGAGGATCTACAACCTAGCCAACAATGAATTCGAGGTCATGTGCCGCCATAGGTATACTTTACGGTATAGTGCAGGGGACACCGTGCAACAATGTCAACATGGGCCTCACGAGGTGAAGTGCACATGTAATAAGCCAAAATTGTACCATATCTCGTGCTTGCATGTCTTAGATGCTTGCAGCAACATGGGCGGGAAGGACGGATCATAGTACGTATCATCGTACTTCACGATCCATGCATTGAGGAGCACATGACTTCCAAAGATGCGGTCCTTCAACATCGGAAGGAGCTACAAAGCGTTCGAGGGGCCTAAGTGGGTACCTTATCCTCAAGCATGATGCACGAATCCTAGATGGTCTAGATCCACAAGGCTGCAAGGTGACATGGATGAAGCAGATGCTGTTGACTGCCTACTCAAGTGCAAACTATGCAAACAACCTAGCCATGATAGGAGGACTTTCCCGACCTGATAGTAAACTATCATGTCACTATCGAACTGTATTGTATTATAGTTGTTGTAATTTAGTTTATCTTTTGAAGTTATAAGCATACATTGTTTGTATTCTAGATTGTTATTCACCTATTAGTTGTACTACTTATTTTATAATATATCGTATGGTACTGGCATTACAGACGATGTTTTTTTATTGAACCATGCAGCTTGTTATTCACCTATTTATTGAACCATGAAGATTGTAATATATTCTAATTTGTTATTCACCTATTTATTGAACCAGGAAGCTTGAATTCATTATCATGGCTCATGGTGGTCTTCCCAAGCTTCTTTAGCAGTGTACAACGAGAACCGTAGGGGAATGATGATTTTTACAGGGCAGTAGGTACCACAATTATAAGTGCTTAATTTCCATGATAATTTGCTACTAACTTAGTACATGTATTAGATAACTTTTGCAGTTGCTTTCGTTGCGAGCCCAGAGTGTCCACACAATTATGGAGTTAGACCCACGATATCACGAGGCACTTGAATGAGCAGGACTTCTACCTTTAGCTCTCATTATGGCCGGACCTCCCATGGCGGACAGTGGTAGGACACCTCTCCCGTCGATTGAGGAGCCATTGCTCACAGGTCTCGTCGACCGGTGGCATCCTAAGACGCACACATTCCACTTTCCTTTTGGCAAGATGGCTGTAACATTGAGGGACGTGACCATGCTAACTAGGCTGCCAATTAGAGGTGCCCTGTTAGTAGTTTCAGGACTAGCCAAGGAGTAGTGAAAGGGTTACATTGAGGGCAGGTAATTATTTGTTACGTAATGCACTTCAAATGTTGTAGTGTTGTTCAAGCTTCATTGACCATCTGAATCTTGTAGGTTTGGTGTGAAATCTGACATGAATGATGTTGGTGTCTCCATGTATTGGATTCATGAGCTGCCATAGTTCAGTCCATGCCAATCAGATGTGGACAAGGCTACAATTATGCAACACTATGAGGTTTCCTTGTACGTTCTGCTAGGAGGCATCATGTTCTACAACACGGCAGACGATTATGTCATCCCCCATATTATATGGTTAGAGAGTCAGCTCAGGTCATGTCCTTATGAGTCAATATCTTATAGTTGGGGATCTACTATGTTGGTTGCAACCTACAGAGGATTGTATCCTGCAACCCAGCAGTCAAATAAGATGGGATCTGTTATAGGCTGCTTATACCTCTTACAGCTATGGAGCTGGGAGTATCTCCAAGTTTATCAGCCTTGGGTGCTTAAGAGCTACTATCCAGTCCCCATCTCCGATGACATTGCAGATGACATGAGGCCTCTGATGGAGTACCAGTGGATTCATGCCATGCTGAGATTGAGCCAGTAGCAAGACCATGGTAGCTACTCCTCGATGATCAGTGATCTAGATGTTCGCAACGCTGATCTCGTGGAGTGGGATCCATGGTGCATGGCACGAATGGCCGAAATTGGGACTGGAGGGCTCATCACATCCTCTTGTTGGCGTGACTCAAACTTATCGATGATCGGATGCTTCTTGTTCTCCATGAACATTGTGGAAGTATATTCTCCTGAGTGTGTACAGAGGCAATTCGAGTATCGATAGGTGGTGCCATTACCTCTCCCACGAGACTCCGGATGAGCACACAAGTAAGTGTCTTATTGTAGGTAGCATTAGTACCTTAGATGATCCATGGTAACAATTTATAATTGTTTATGTCATGTAGAGGAGGAGCACACAAGAGGGCAGAGGCATGTAGGACTGGGCATCTGTGAATGTCAATCACATATAGAGGTGGACGGAATCAGCCACGATGGATGTTATCATTCTTGCTAGATAATGCGACGACGCAACATATTGGGAGTACCTTTCGTGGTACCGTCCGCGCACACGTGCCACCTTATTCAGCGGACTTGTAGAGCTAGCCCCTAGACCCTTCCCTAAGGATCATGCCCACCTTCTTTATGTTGTGGTAAGTGATGCAGTACTTATAACGATTTGTGTTGGTTAAACCTTTGTATTACTGACATGACCCTCATCTTATACAGACCGAGGAGGCGTACGAGATGCATACGTAGGTGGAGAAAGCTTGTGGGGAACCAAGCGGGTTAACAATGAGGAGGGATCGGTACCATCCTCGGGACTACATGATGACGAGAGGGTTCTGCTACCTATTCGTTATACATGGTCTTGGTGGTTGTGCCCCACGTTGGTGGGGGTCTGACCTAGCAGCCAAGGACCCGTCCCATGCCTCCCATAGTAGGCACTCGTCCAGTGCCCATAACGAACCCGTTAGGGCACACCAACGAGAGGAACCTTCGGCTTTGGACCATCACGTGTCACGTTCTGGTGCTAAGGACGAGGAGTGCACGTAGGCTCCTGAGCCCGAGCAGTGTACATTGGGTTCACAGGCCCCACAATGGACAAAACCTCCTCAGACTACAATGACACCTCCGCCTGCAGCATCGACTCATCACGAGGACGTCATTAACTACACACCTAACTAGATCGACACACTTGATTTTGACTGGGGTGCTGCAATGCAGGGCACAAGCTTCACCGATCTCCTCAGCGGACAGTACCCCTAATATCCCGATGCACCTAGGCGTTCCCAGTGGTAATATCAGGGTAAGCCTTTGGCACACCGAACACCATTAGAGCATGTTCTGTGGGCGTCCACACTTCTGAATGAGGATCCTTCATCATGGTACATGCAAGGCCGAGTTAGCGGGTGTGGATACATGTTTAGTGGGGTCCCACATTGGAGGATGGTGATGATGACGGGCAAGGGCACACAAGGCAGGGGCAAGCACAGGCTGCTGGGATGAGGGCAACACACCCATCAGACGCTTACACTCCTGGAGATTATGTGCAGCGTCGTCATCGTTGAGTAGCCATTGTAGTTGTTCGATGCACTTATACTTGTTCATGACATATGTACTATTCACTTGAATGTATTAGTCATCCCTATTATATCTTATTCACTCTATTGCTCATGTAATTACTTTTAATTTATTTAATATTTGTCAAATAATTATGGCACATAACTTTTTTTATTAGTTATTTCTTAAGAATTGTTACATATTAATTATGGTATTCAATACTAGTTTAATGCTTGTTAAATAATCGGGGATTCATGCTTTTATGCAAAGCCAAAATGTTGCAGTCAAGGATCAATAAATCTATGGCAAGATCTTTCAGTTCAGGCTTTCCATGGACACCTATAATAATCGATATAGCACTTAATGCCTCATTGCAGGTTGTATATGGAGGGAAGGATGATCCCCTAAAGGAGAACAACCTAATCCAAGCCGTGTCCAAATTGCATGCAAGACCCTTCTGCTTTCGTTAACCGCTTTGCTCCCACATATAACCACCGATGACCTTAGGGCCCTATTGCACAAGTAGCATCAAAGGTAGCTCAGGGTGTGCGAACTAGTCTATCATCCTTCTATCCAAGGTTTCTCTAGGAGGCAAAGAAGAATAGCGATGTTGCCCAACCAGTATCAATCCCACATTCAGGTTTGGCATTTTCTATTTGGTCACCCTACTTATCTTTTTTCCACTTATTCGAACGCTCCTCTTTTGTGTTAGGTGTTCTCGGAAGACACAGAGTTGATCAACAAAGAAATTGCAAACTTCTTGGTGATGTATATGCTCTTCGTCGGAGGGTATGATGCCTGGCTCGTTTAGAAAATGAGAAAGACCAATGAACCTAACGGGTATAGGCGTGCCATCTACTATTCAAACAAGAACTGACGATGACAATGAGGATGAAGATTTCATGCCACCAATGCCTCGATGTTGCAGCAACAATACAGAAGAAGGTTCAAGGAACACTACAACAGGACGTTCACACACCACATCAAGATGGCGTACAACCAACAACGAAATAGGGCGTGCTCTTACCGTGATCACTCAAGATGACGACAATGATGACGATTTCATGCCATAATGACCCTCCCTCTGAGGCCTCCATCTCCGGAGGGCACTGATGACCCTAAAGATAATGGTGGATTTGTTATTACCCATCCTTACAACTTTCCATCACCACCTGGGAGACGACAACCATCTTGCATTGATAGCATTGACTAGCACAACGAGTATTCTTCCACTATTTTGCATCAGCACTTTCCACCACCATATTGAGATGACCTAGGTATTCTCCATATTCTCTGAGTTAGTACACATTACGTGGCAATACTAACTTGTTTGTGCATGCTGTGATGCAGCTATTTTCTACATTGAGACTACCACACATGTTTGCTGCAATGACCATCCTCGGGTGGAGGAGGAGGTAGCCGTCCAAGCATCAGCACATAGGCCAAAGCATGCTAGAGGCAGGGTTTAGGGTACGGGCCAGGGTCAGGGTTTGGTGTAGTCTCTTTTACTTGTATGCTTAGGTAATGTATTTTGTTCAGACTATTGCACGACTATTTATTTTGTGTACCTTTCCATTACATTAGTTATGTTCGATAGGTATATGGTTAGTGTCTTATATTACTGTACTATGTTATGAACTATTTGTGACCTTCATGTCTAATGCATGTGATGGTTAGTGTAGTATATTAATGTATTATCCAAGCATACTTCTTTCCAACATGTGAAAACCATCACTTAGCCGCTTTCGAACGTATCTGCGTGCTGTCCTGTTAGGCAATAAATCGTTTGCTTGGAACTTTCCACATCAAAACCATTCGCACATAAATATAACGTTACATGATAGAGTACAATTTATTCAATTACGAATAACACTGTACAATGAAATATTACATTAGGCTAAGGCAGTACATCGGGATACATTACTTCTAGTCATAGAGAACTGACAACACACGTAGCATACGCCACATGAATGCCTTTCGTAAAATACATTAGCGGTAACAAAATCAATGATCTGCACTTGTTGAACCACCCTTCCCGTGAGATGACTTTTCCTTCTCCACCTCCCACCTCGCAAAGTCCTCGCCCATTTTGTTCAACCTCTCCTTTGTCCCCTCCACTTGTCGCTTCATCTAGTCCTCCTTGTCCCATTTCTTCAGCAGGTTCACCAATTCCTTGTCCTCGGCTTTTATATTAAAGTCGATCCACATTATGAAGTCACAAAGCCTAATGGACTACTATACGAATGATTTAGTTACTATCCAGATCAAAAGTTGATGAATCATGTGAAATATGACATAAATTAAATACCCCATGACACACGGATGAAGGATCAAAATTTGAACATCGAAAGAATCTCCTTACATAGGTTTCGAGCTCATGGGATACCTTTATTTTGCATGCAGTACCGCACTTGCACAACGGTGGTGGTATAATAAACGTATGCATACCAGAGCTCACCATCTCTTTACTTCATCTTGTGCTTGGGGCAGGGATAACATACGCAGTTCAGCGTTGCCTTTTATAATTGTTCACAGAATCACTTGCAAACACACACTGCTGCAACCACACCCTACTGCCAAAATAGTACCTCTATTGTGAGTCAGGCTTTAGACATGAAGTGACCAAATGACTCAGCTTTAAGCATGAAATGACAACACCTTCCTGCCAGCACATTATCTCTATGGTGACTCACACTGTAGACATGAAGTGACCACACGATAGAGCTTTACGCATGACACGACAACACCCCTACCGTGAATCAGACTTTAGACATGAAGTGACCACATGACAGAGCTTTCAGCATGAAATGACAACACCTTTGTTATGACTTAGGCTTCAGACATGAAATGACCACACAACAGAGCCTTAATCATAAATTAAATTACAACACCTCTATCCTAACTCATCCATTAAACAAGAAGTGACCAAACGACAGAGCTTCAAGCATAACATGAAAACACCTCTATCATGAATCAGGCTTTAGACACGAAGTGAGCACACGACTCAGCTTTAACCAAGAAATGACAAAACCTCTGCACACGACTCAACCCTCGTGCCATGCACTCAGTCCATGCACCGCCCCCAACTACCATAAATAACCCTACCCTCAACCATGGATAGACTACTCCTTCCTCAGCTCTATCAACTACAATGTCTTTCTCAGCTCCACTAAGTCCATCGAAGAAACATTAGGAGATTTTCATCCCCCAGGGGGTCCAACCACCGATGTGGTTCTATGGCAACCCATGTAGGCTTCACGAGT
Organism: Phragmites australis; assembly: GCF_958298935.1. NCBI lineage: Eukaryota > Viridiplantae > Streptophyta > Magnoliopsida > Poales > Poaceae > Phragmites > Phragmites australis. Next base: position 13,142,546 of record NC_084941.1, on the reverse strand, counting down.
CTCAGAACATCTCCTACACCTATGGCCTATGCTTATTCATGTGTGCCAACTACCAGTACGACAAGCCTCGACTTGTACCGTATGAGTACCCACTGGTATAGTGACATAGATAAGTCATGTGGCACTTTCTATATGATTTTATGCACTGTCTTACTAATCTACCCTCTTATTTTATTTGTTCAGTCCCCTCCACATATCTGTGACTTCATGGAATGGCTAAACATGGAGCAAAATGAGCATCGGAAGTGATGGGTCAACATGAGCATGCAGTGGAGGAGGGAAGCGTACGAATGCTGGGAGTATGAACAACCACTAATAGAGAAATAATTTGTACAAATGGATTGAAAACCCTATGTGGGACACTTTTTTGATCTGTCCATCCTTACTGTCCCTCTACAGAAGGATTATTACTAGGACATGCAAACCCCGAGATATTATTAGTACATGCAAACCCCGAGATATTACTACTATGAAGGATTAACGAGTCTGCACAAATCAGATTAGTACAGATAGTTCCAAATTAGAATTGTATGTACTAAGTTTTCTAGAGCTAAAACAAATCTAAAAAATAATTTTCCTACCCACACTAGCCACCTAATGTTATTTTCTAGTAGCGGTCACAAGTCGCACAATTTTTCTTGCGAAAAAACACGCGTGTGTTTTCCGTAAGTGGAACCCACAACCTCTAACCTCGCGTGAAGCTTCCTTACCATCTCATCTATCATTGAATGATGAACATTACAAGAAAATAATCTATATAACAGATACACTCCAAACAAGTGGGACACTAATAGCACAGATAGTTCCAAGTTTGGAACCGTCTGTATTGTTCCATTTGTACAGATGCTTCTTGTTTAGAACTGTCTATATTATAGGTTTTAATACTACATATGGTTCCAAATAGAAACGTTTGTATAAATGGAATAGTACAGATGGCTCCAGTTTGGAACCATCTGTACTTAGTACAGACAATTGTAGTTTGTAACCGTTTGTACTATAGTGTCCCGCTTTGTTGGAATTGCTCGTAGTCATTTTCTCAAATGATTCTAGTTTGGAGTCTTCTGTGGTATCCTTTATACAGACGGCTCCATAATCCATCTATTAAGGGGCATCCCACTAAATGGATTCTATAGTAGTGAACAGCAGGAGGAACTACGGCTCAGGCGTCAGGAGTAGGAGTGCATGAGGAAGGTAGCGGAGGAGTGCATCATGGCTGAAGCTCACGAAGAAGAGAGGGAAAGGAAATAGGAGAGGGTCCGTCACGCTAAGGTGGAGGGCCCAGATGCTCTAAAGAAGGGCAAATATCCTAAGTACACTCAGTAGAGAGCATTTATTATAATTCAATCTATTTTCATTCACTAAGGCACACTATTAAGTTAGTCTTTAGGCATACCGTACATGCCAACATTTGTTGTCATTATGTTTTTATGGTTAGGGTCCATTCGCGCAGCGTCGAAAAACTCCATGTCCCATGTAATGTTTATCAGCATATGTAACTTTTGTGCGGATGTGCCTGGTTACATGATAATTGTGCTTCACAACTACTACTGTTCACAACTACTATTGTTCAACTACTGTGAGGACTCAGACTTCTAAGTGGTGCAAATGCTGGTGTCGGAGGACTTAGACCTCTTGTTCGTGTAGGTGCTGGCGGCAGAGGAGTTGGAGATCTTTTACTTGGAGGTGGCTCAAGGGTTGAAGATCTTCTGGGTGAAGGGAGGTATGTTCGGGAGTCTACTCCTCTTCTTCATCATATGTGTCTTCGGTAAACAATATGTAGCATTTGTGCTAGATGACAAAATTACCAATGTTTGCTCCTAGTTTCTTCTACCATATCTCTATAGGGATATCCATGTCCATTTTGTCGTACCTAGGTAGTACACTATCCACTTGGACCGTGATGTATCCTGACAATATCGAATGATTGTAGTACACTATCCACTTGGTACCTAGGTACACTACTATAGAAATGATTTAGTGGGACGCCCTTATACAGATGGGTATGTGGAGCCGTCTGTGCAAAGCTTATCACAGACGACTCTAAATAGTGTACTATAGTATTTTAAATAATGTTTAATGACAACTTTAAAATTATCAATAACTATAGTATTTAACGACAAGTTTTGAATAACGTTTCCCTTATTTTCAGGTATTTGTGTATATAATATAACAGTAATCATTAATTATTTTTGAATTAATTGTCATTTATATGGTTCATTCATGTATAGATACATGGTAGCTCCATTTTTTTCATAAAAACCTTGGTTTCTCTCTTTTATTAGGTTAATTTGACATTAATTTACTTCGTACATTATAGATGGATCGTGGCTGGATGTATGGTTCTTGTACAAACCAAGGGTACCTTGATGGTGTGACAATTTTTCTGGTAGCTGCCGAGGAGGATTGATTGGAGAAGAGTGTTGAATTTATATATTATCCTTGTTGCGATTGTAGAAACGAAAGATCCTTTCTTAGATAGAACACAGCCCTACAGATCCAAGCGCACTTGATTATCAGGGGCTTCAAACCGGACTACACGTGTTGGAACAAACATGGTGAAGAGCAGAATGTGTTACATGAAGATGTTGGTATCGTCAAAGAACCCAAAGTCGATGTAAGAAGAGAAGATGACGAGGAATTTGGTGCAGATGATAATGATTGTGGTGCTACAGGCGATGATGATAGGTTGCGTCAGATGCTATGCGATGCAGACATAAACTTGAGTACTTAGAGAGACTTTAACAAATTTATGTGCTTGATTGAGGACTCGAAGAAGCCATTTTTCCCTGGACTCAAACAGGAATACACAAATTTGTCATCCGTGTTTGAACTGCTTAAATTGAAAGCAAGCGATAGTTGGTGAGACAAGAGTTTCACGGTGTTATTAGAACTCTTATCTGACATGCTTCCAAGTGGAAACGAGCTGCCCAAAAGCACATACGAAGCACAACAGATTTTTTGTCCATTAGGGATGGATGTAGAAAGGATACATGTATATCCAAATGACTATATCCTCTACCATAAAGATCTATCAGACTTGCATTCATGTACAGTGTAAAGCATCTCGATACAAGCATAAGAGTCAATCAGATGACGGTGAGGTGAAGAAAGGAATTCCTGCTAAGGTGGTGTGATATCTGCCGCGTCTTAAGCGTTTGTTTGCGAATCAAAAGGAGGCAAAATTATTGTGTTGGCAGTCAGAGGGCCGCAAGAAAGATGGAAGCTAAGGACCCCTACCGATTCTCCCCAATGGAGAAACATCGACAGTATCTTTGATGAATCCTTTTGGGAATAAGAGCAGCAGGCACAACACTTGGCCAGTTGTTCTCAGTATTTACAGCATACCTCCTTTACTGTGTATGAAGCGAAAGTACTTGATGATGTCGCTGCTTATCCAAGGCCTGAAACAACCTAGAAATGATATTGATGTATACCTAAGACCATTGATGGAAGATCTAAAAACATTGTGGAACGAAGGGACGCAAGTATGGGATGCATACAAAAGAGAGAATTTCACGCTATGCGCCCTATTGTTCTACACGATCAATGATTTGCCTGCACCACGTTACCTTTCGGGCTAGAGTAAACAAGTAGATACGGCGTTCCCTCATTGCTTAGATGGTACCACGAGTTTGTGGCTACCCCACTCGCATAAAATAGTGTTCATGCACCACCGTAGGTTCCTTAACAGGTATCACCCGTACCGCAACATGAAGGAACAATTCGATGGAATGAGGGAGAGAGATTTATGTCCAAGGCACTATAGTGGTCAAGAGGTTCACAATATGGTTAAAGACCTCGATGTTATGTTTGGAAAGGGGAGTAAAAAATCTAAGGATAATACCGGTGGCATATGGAAGAAGAGACCGATACTGTGGGAGCTACTGTGTTAGAAGCACCTTGAAGTTCACCACTGCATCAATGTCATGCATGTAGAGAAGAAGATTTGCAAAAGCTTGGTTGGTCTTTTACTTAATATTCCAGGCAAGACGAAGGAGGGCCTCAACACAAGGCTTGACTTGGTAAATATGAAGATCAGGCCCAAGTTGGCACCTGAGCCCTCCAAGAAAGGTAGAATGAGGCTTCCTCTAGCCTACTATAATCTGAAAAAGGCTAAGAGAACAAAACTATGCCGATGCTTGCATGGTGTGGAAGTTCCATCCAGTTACTCCGCTAACATCTCAAAACTTGTTTCGATGCAAGATTTGAAATTAGTTGGCATGAAGTCCAATGATTGCCACGTGTTTATGACACAGATGTTTCCTATTGCAATCCAAAATATCCAACTGTCGTATCTCTGAGACATAATCACCAAGCTGTGTTACTTCTTCAACACAACTTAGAAGGTCATTGATCCCAAAAGTACTTGATGTTTACAGGCCGATGTGATGAAGACATTATGTCATCTTGAGATGTACTTTCCTCCATCGTTTTTCGATATCATGGTACATGTTATCATTCACCTCGTGAGAGAGATAAAGATATGCGGTCCAATATTCCTACGTCAGATGTACCCATTTGAGAGGTACATGAGAATTCTCAAGAAGTATGTACGAAATCGATCTCGTTTGGAGGGCAACATTGTCCAAGGTTACACAACCGAAGAGGTAGTCGAGTTCTGCATCGATTACATGGAGCAGCTCAAACAAATTGGTGTGCCCATGTCTCACCATGAGGGGAGACTATATGGGAAGGGGACCATAGGTAGGAAATCAATCATTGTTGACTTTGCCATGTTATCTAAAGCCCATTTCACGGTCTTTCAACACATGATTGAAGTATCCCCGTATATCGACATGCATAAGGACGGGCTACGCAGAGAGAATCTAGGCCGTACGGAGGCTTGGATCACAAAACAGCACAACCGCAACTTTAACAACTAGTTGGCAGCGCGATTTAGTAATAATAGTTTATCAAAGGACAATATTAGGTTGTTGGCAAGATGGCCAAGTCACATAGTTGTGACATTTGAAGCATACGACATAAATGGGTACACCTTTTATACTAGAGCATGGGAGAGTAAGAGCATGGTACAAAATAGCAATATGCACATAGATGCTATCCAGGACAAATATGTGGTCTGTGTGTACTATAGGTACATAGAGGAGATTTGGGAACTCGACTATGTACGTTTCATGATCCCCTCTTTCGGTGCCGTTGGGTTGCACTCTCAAGTGTTAAGGTAGACAAGTACGGAATGACTACTGTCAACCTCAAACGTGCTGCATACAAAGACAAACCATTTGTACTCGCCAAGCAAGTTGTCCAGGTCTTTTATGTGCAAGACCCGATAAATTCAAAGCTTCACATAGTCCTTCAGAGAAAAAGAAGGATTGTCGGAGTTGAGAATATCGAGGACGAAGAAGAGTACAATCAATTTGATGAGTACCGTCTTGGAAATGGCATCGCCCTTAACAAAGAACAACTTCTGACCAGCGCCGCTTGCTATCTCCGCGTCGATCATCAAGAAGGGCTGATTGTTATATCTGTATGATGTTACTCGATTGTAGTAATGAACCTTTGTATTGCAATGTACTATGTAAAAATAAATTAGTTATGAATTTAATTTTTACGTTTAATGTTCAAGTTAAATTTTTTTGTTGTAGTAACATGAATGATACCTACACCATGTGATAGTACAGATTTAATCATAAATCTACATACTTTTTTTCTCATTTGGAGTTTGTATGTATTATTTATGAATTTTGCAAGTTTTAATGATTTGTCTGGAAAATCAATAGTACAGACGGTTAGGAGTAAAAACCTATTTGTAATATTTATGCAGATGGGTTTTACTAAAAAGACATATGTACAAATGATATTAGTACAAATGACTCGGAGTATAACCGTCTGTACTATTTATACAGACAGCTTTTTTATTAAAAGCCGTTTGTACTAAGAATATTAGTACACACGACCAGGAGTAAAAATTCGTCTGTACTAATGCTCTATAAATACTATTTTGTCTTCTCCCCACGCTACACCAAGTTCTTTCCTTACAACCCTAGCCGCCTCATCTCCTCCATGACCGACCCTCCTCCCCGACAACTCCTCTGCGGCCGGCCCTCCTCCCCGACGACCCGCCTCCCTCCTCGGCGGACCACCCTGTGAACTCACTCCCCGACGGCTCCTCTACCCCCAGTGGCCCTCCTTCCTCCCCGGCGGCTCCTGCATCCCTAGCATCTCCTCCATCCCGGCGCTCCTCCCGTACCGACCCCCTTCCCGACAACCTACCTCCCCGATCCTCTCTTCTTCACGCACTCTCAAGTGTTTTGTTGTGAGTTTTTCTCTCCCTTCCTCTGGACAATAAGTGGCTTGTGGATTCTTGCTCTAGATAGTAAGTGGCTTGCAGATTATTGTATTGAGGTTGGGTACAATATCTAAGTACAATAGTGTATGGTCTTGTGTATGGTAGCCCTAGATACTTGTGTTGGTGATATAGTATGATATTTACTTGTGCACCGAGGAACATCTATAGTTGGCTATCAAAGGGCTATCTGTTTTGTTTTCTGGTTGATTACTGTTGTGATTCAAAGGCATTTTGATATGTTATTTTTGAATGCTTATATGGAGTTAGCCCTTTAGCTTTGCTAGTCTCTGTCTTTGGCTATTTCAGTTCAGTTTGTGCAATCTGGTTGTCACAACAATATTATCCAGGGAGATTTTTGAAATGTGTCCAGGCTATACTTACTAGTTGAGAACTTAGATAATTGCCCGATCAATGATGTGTTCACCTGGACATTTAGGGGGCAGAACATCTAATGTCTTAGGGCTAATTGTCTAAAAATAAACTGAGAGCAATTTTATACATGTTCTGTTCTTACTGTCAGCTCTTTAAAGTACACATGATATCTATAATTTTCACTGTTGTGTTCCAGTTCTTTTACTTCCATATCATGTGTAAAGATATCTCAATGTTCTGCTCTTGTCATTATGCTTGTGGAATATTTTTCATGCTCATGTTATCGCAATTTGTACAACAATCTAGTGATGCATGTGTGTATTGGAAATTTTCTGGCTTTGTGCAAACTAGACTCCTATGCTGTTTTTTTCTTTCTGATTTGCAATGTGTTAGCAACCAAAATTGATATTTTGAAGTAATTTGGGTATGGTTATGTTTTAGGTGCTCGATTAGCTGAATTATTAGACATTGTGATTAATTAATTCAGTTTGATAGTTAAGTGATTAATTGGCCAAATTATTTACTAGATGGTTTAATTCGGTTGTCAAACTGTCAAATTCATTATTAGTCTTCATCAGATATTGTGTGGTTTAATTCGGCTCTTATATGGATTATTAGCCGAATAAAAGAAGTACTCATCCATTTATTACGTAATTCGGTTGATTAGTTGATTTCATTAGTAATCGGCTTGCTAATTGTGTTGTTAGTGCAATAGTTGAGCTAATGATGGATTAAAGTGTTAATGTGTCTAGTTAATTAGATGATATTGATAAACATAAAAGAGAGAGCATTTGGTTTGCTACGGCAAGGTGCATGCAGGCAACAAGCTAGCAGTGCAAGCAGACAATCAGTAGAGCAGAATGGGCATCAACGTCTTGGTCCAAGCGGTGGCTGACGCATGATGATGGAGCACAAGCAGGCGAGCACTCGACTACAGCAGCCCAGCCACACCACTCGACCAGGAGCTCGACCACAGCAGCTCGACCACATCACTCGACCCCCTGACCAGATGAATAGTATTTCCAACCAGATGAATAGTATATCTGACCAGATGAACAGTACTGACCAGTGAACAGTAGCCGCGGCCATGACCAAGGGATACGGACCTGATGTTCAAATCACAAACGTAGTCAAATCGAAGAAGGCTGAACAGCAATAAAAAATACTCGGATAGATTTGTGGGAATTTACGTGGTTGAATAGGAAAGATGTGTTATAGAAAGCTTGGACTCATGTGTTATAGCTAAATCATATCTGTAAGTCTTATTCGATTTTAATTAGGAGTCTTAATCTTCTACAGCTAAGACTTGCCTCCCTTTAAATATGAGAGGGTCATGGCCGATTGAAATATCCAACAATCAATCAAATTCCAATATCCATCTACTATTTTTCTACATAGCTATGTAGTCCTTTTCCTCCTTCCTCCTCCTGCTGCTACTCATTCTTGGTCTCAATGACTAAGGACAAGCTACCAGCTATGTGCCCTGATGGGGTCCCTCCTGAGTGTGATTTGCTGACGAAAATCCGTTGCCATAGTGGCAGACTGGGTTTCCTATGTGCTACTCGCCGGGTTAGTTATCCTTTGTCGTTTGCTCGTAAAACGGTAACTCGTTGCTACAAAAGCGCAATAGTTATCTCCGTTGCTGAACGTCCTGTGCGTGGTGCTATAGATTGCACATGAGGTGCTCGTGTGTTGGTGTGAGGATCCATATTTTGGCACCAACACATTTTGGTGACTCCGCTAGGGAATCGACTTCTTCAGCCATGGCGCAATATGGATTCGAGATCTACTCCAAAAACTTCATTACGCCATCCATCTACGCCAAGTCTTAGTACAATTTGCAAGTACACTAAATAGATCTATTAATGCTGCTATGTCTGTGTCCTCTAGTCATGTAAGTACTATGCAAAGATTATGTGGTAGCAATGACATGCAATATTCCATGTTAAATAATGCCAGTACATCGGATTTTAATGTTAGTAGCATGCCAGTACATCGGATTTTAATGTTAGTAGCATGCAGCAAGAATTTGTACCTCCTGATTCATCGATAATATTTCCATCGCCTAGTGTATCACAAACTAGCATGACGATGAACAATCATTACGGTCGAATTGATATAATAGGTTCGGCCAATTATTATGAGCCATTATATGATAATAGTTCTAATAGTGTACAACAAGAAATTGTACATCTTAATAAATTGGCAATGATTTTGCAACCTATGGTTATAGCACAAGTTATGCTGATGAATGATAGGTATGGGAATGGTAATCTTAATCATTCAGCTAATTATTTTGTACCACCATATGTCACTAGAACGGAGGTTACACCCTATACTTTTTCAACACCATATGCAACACCTATTGCGTATAGTTCGGCTCCATACACCATTGATGATTATAGCCGAATAGATGAGAATTCAGCAAGTATGCATGTACCACTATACAACACTGTGGCATATGGTGTATCTCCTACACTACCCCAAAGTTCTAGTATTCCTTGCAATTTATTGCCGGAAACTTATTTTAGTATCCCTCAACAAGATACACCATATGTGCATCCCACAATGTCATATTCTTGTGATACCTCAAAGCCATGTACTTTTAGCCCGGAACGACCAGTTGATTCTACGTCTACTCAGCTCATAGCTGAGCATCATATAGAGTCTAAAATCATCGGGGGACAATCTGATATGGAAAAAGAACAAAGGCTGACCTCTGTTGAATTGTCGAACACGGTTGAGGCTATAACGTTACCACTTGAATTCCACACTAAATCAATTTGCGATCAATTTGATGTGAGAAATGGAATTCGGAATTCATCGTATGGGGAGTCAAATTCAAGCTCAAAGGAACAGAGGTCTAAAACAATTGATGAACAATTTGAGGAAGAATATAGCGCAATTAAAGTAGAATTGCAAAAGAAGTTCCTTTCGTGCTATCGGAAGACAAAGCAAGGCATCGTTAAGATAAAGGAGATTCCATCTATTGATGCTCTGCTAAAAGAGGTACGATCTGAAATAACATTATCTACTTCCAAATCTAATATTATAGACTCTATGCTTTATGATTCCGAAAGATTGGGTAAAGATGATAATGTAAGCAAACAATTAGGTTCAAGTATGAATATCGAAAAGTTGACTACTATTGCATACAAACAGTTGGATAATGAAGAAGGAAAAATGTTAGAAACTACTAAGAAACAAGAAATACCCTTGATGTTTGAAATCAAACCTTGCATACAATGTAGGGATGCTAATAAACAAATTGATAATATGTCGCAAGGGAAATTTGAAATAGAATTTGATAGTGCAATATCTGTACATAGAAGACTCTATTCTGAATATGATAATGTGGTCATATATCCGCAGGTTTTTAAAGTGCTAGAAATTTCAAAATTCGTGAGTAAGGATAGTAGAATCGCTCCGGGATTTGTTGGCCAAGTTATTGCGTCATATGGGAAGGCCGGTAATAGCAATACATTTAAGTTAGGATTATTTCCATCATCATCTTTGCTAGACATTATGCTTATATGGATTATTTTACTTGTTCTAAATTCGGTCTAGACTTGGTCACAAATGGGGTTTAAGTTTTGTGATTATTTTGGATTTAGAGATACAAAGCCAAGCTTGAAAGAATTTGAAAATACAGATATTAATATAGTAGAAGATAACTCTAAGATATCAGGCAAGATAAGTACAAGTAAATGTGTAGCCGAATAGGTAGGTCTCAAATCTGAACCATTTGTTTATTTAGCTTTGAAACCATCTCAACAAAAGAATCAGCTAAGGATGAAAAGGTATACATTCGATTTTACAAGGTGTGATCGGATTTCTGATATTTTATTACAGGAAAAACATATCAAATTATTTGATCATCATGTTATACCTTCATGTGAAGAGTTGAAAGGGCATTCATATTGCAAGTAGCATAATTTGTTTACTCATAGTACTAATGATTGCAATGTGTTACGTTGGCAAATACATTCGGCTATTAATGAAGGTCGGTTGAAGTTTGCAATTCATCTAGAGATAGGGGAGCATAGAGTAGAACAATATCTCATTGTAAGTATGCTGAATTGTGAAGAGAAGCAGGTGTGGATTCGGCCAAAACATGCTGATGCAACCAAAGGCAAGAAAGTGGCAATGGCTAGCAAGACTAATAATGATAGAACTAGTAAATCTAGCAATATTGTAGGCAAAGATAAGAAGATAGTTTGGTTCCCTAAAGGTAGTTATTGGGGGGAAAATAAGCCAGCCTGAGGATAATGGTTGAAGATTACTATCCAGGTCCCCCCGGAGCCTTGATCTCCGGATCCTCAGCTAAAGGCTCGACCTCCGAAGTCATCAGGTCCCTTCACAGTACCTCTTCGTACCTGCGAAGCCTTCCATTGGCTTAACCGGCTCGGCCTCCCGAAGGCTCAGCCTCCCGAAGCCCCAGTCTTCTGGAGTCCTGCTTCCCAAAGCGTCCACCTCCCGGATCCATGCCTCCTGAGGCCCCCGCCTCGGGATGATCGGGCCACCTTCCCAAAGGCAGCAGGTGAGTCAGCAGTCCCTGGGAAGATCTACTGAAAGGGGAGCGCCGGTCGTGCTTTGCCTGCCAAGAAGTGACTGGCATTAAAGGCCTAGGCTGATGGGCGCCACTTTGACACCCTGGCGTAATGGAGGCTATCCTGACACCCCTAACAGTGCAGCGCCAGGCTGCAATTGGTGACCGGCTCGCCACACTTCAGGGGGCAGGCACCACGATAGTTACCACGGTGGATATTTATCTCCCCGATAGGATATAAAGTAGTTATCCGGGATAAGGCCTAGTAGTTCGGCCGGGTCTCAGATATTCGTACATTATGATAACTTGTACGCCAAGCTACACATGACCCTATAAATAGGGGGCCATGGTCGTCTAGGGGAAGAAAGGGGAGGGACAGTTAAACAAAAAAATGGTGGCGACAGACACAGAACACGCATCACAGCAAATTTATGATTCTCCCCCTCCCCCCAGATCGATCCATTTTTCCTATCATCAATATACTCATTGTGTTCCTTCCTCTCAAACTTCGTCTCCAAGCTTGAGTCTCCTCCTTAGAAGAAACTCTCATTGTATTTGCTAGGGCAAGATAAACTCTTGCTCCAACAGTATGCTGCCCATGGGGATTCGAACACAGAAGTGCTAAGAGAGATAGAAATCCACTAGAACAACCACTAGAGAATCAGCTAAAGCTGTTGTACCCACCATTGCAAGCATACAACCGTATGCATGGCTGTCTCAGCCATACGCATCGTTTGCGTGCTCCAGCCCCGCTGCCGTGTGGGACGACGTTCCAATGACCTTGGCCAACCCAGAACCGTGGGTTGGTACAGGAACTCCAGACGGTGCAGAGGCCTTCCAGCCCCTGCACAACGAAGATCTCACCACCTCAGGAGAGGACACGGCCGAAGCCAGAGCCAACCAAGCCGCCTTCCAATGGTTCTGGGTTTCCAGTCTAATTTTATTAGTAGCTATGATTGGGGCTATAGTACTTCCAACCTAGGAATGATCCCAACTGGGCTTGGTCCCTGGGTATCCCCTTCGACCACACCTGGAATACCCTGAGCGAGCCAACATCTTCGAAAAAGTCTGTCCACCCACCGCCCTCCTTAGGCCCCTCAGGCAAGAAAGGGTTCCAAGGAGATGGAGGGCTCCGGGAGGCGCGGATCCCGCCAGCGCCTCGATGTTGCCCTCACAACGCCAACCGTGCGTAGGGAACTCAAGGCCCGCCTAGTCTGGGGAGGCATAGTCAGAACCACTTTGGCTCTGAAAACCGGTTCACCGGGTGGCCTCAACGGTCTCCTAAGGGGGAAGGAAACACTAGGGAAACCACAGGCTCCGAGGCACACCGCCTTCGGCAGCGACCCCAATGACAACTCCAAGCTCCGGTGCCCCCGTAGGCATACGGGTGCGTCTGCACAGACCAGGGAGCAGTGACAACACCAACAACTGTCGCACCCTCATTACCTTCCAGGAGGAATACCTCGAAAGGCAAGCCGAATACCTGGCCGCAGAAGGAACCGACGAAGGACAACGTAGAATTCGGGGGTCTGGGGCAAACTCCCGAGTGAATCCCCGGCCCCTCATCCTTGTACCATCACCACCAACCTACTATCAACGGTACCATACCCTGCAACGAGAACTGAGTCGGGACACACCGTCGCCAGGCTCCGGATGAAGTACCTCCGGAGCCTGGCAGCTGTTGGGCTCTGAGCCAGTCAAAGACGGCCTCTCCCGACCAGCCTTTGACCATGCCTCCCACGTGCCGTCGCCAGGCTCCGAACAGGTTACCTCCGGAGCCAGGCAACGGGTGGAGAGGGTCAAGCTCTGCCTCTCCCAGCCTAGCCACAGGCTTCGCGGCCACCAACCTCACAATAGAGGCCTTATTTCTAAAAAGGTACGCCCACTATTAACTACCCAGTAGTTTACCTAGTGATCCGTCTTTCATGCGGCAAGGTTAGAGTCTGTTGGGGGCCTCCAACTATATTGTTAGAAGTCTTTTTGCAATAGATAGCTACTAAGTAGATGCATTAGAACTTAAGTTATGTTCTCATTTAGCATGAAAAGTTGTTTAACCTAGCTATGTTTCATGCTACAAATAGCTTCTTGTCGCCAACAGTAGACTGCAAAACTTTGCTAGTATAACCATGCAAAATCCCTACACTCTCGCAGACGCATCGTGCCTAGGTCGCCTGGGGGGCGTGTCTGCCCAAGTTTCCTGGAAGGCATTGTGTGGCCTCGGAAGTGTAGTTGCCACGTATCAAGGGATTTCCTTGATAGACCGTGTTGCGGTGCCACCCCATAGGACATATTCGGGTGGCGTGACAAGCCCACACACCAGTAAGCATCGCTTGCCTAAACCCAAGGTCACCTGAAAAGGTTTTCCGGAGGGTAGGCTTTGCCGTGGTCGGAAGTGGAGTCCATGCACCGCAGGCATAGCATACCTAGGTCACCTGGGGGGGGCAAGACTGCTCAGGTTTCCTGGAAGGTATTGTGTAGCCTCGATAGTGTGTGGATGCCCCATACCAAGGGACAATTCTGATGTGAGGATGCGGTGCTCTGAGGAATGCTGTCGCAAGGAATCCTCTCTGCACGACATGCTTATATACCGCGGGCGCCACTTATGCCTACGTCACCTGCAAGGCAGATTATGCTCAGGGCACATCCTTGGTAGACAGTGTTGTGGTGCAACCAGGATGTTTCCTTGGGAGCACGTCAAGCCTACACACTACGGGCGTAGCATGCCTAGATCACCTGGAAGGCAAGATTGCCTAGGTTTCCAGGAAGGTATTGTGTAGCTCCGATAGTGTGTAGGGCCTTTGGCATTAATACATACCAAAGAACCTTACCAAAAACTCCGGTAAAAACAGAGAGCTTCACCAAAAACCTTCAGTAAAAACGGAGAGCTTCACCAAAAACCTCCGATAAAAACGGAGAGCTTCACGAAAAACCTCCAGTAAACACGGAGAGCTTTACCAAAACCTCTGGTAAAAACGAAGAGCTTCACCAAAATCCTCCGGTAAAAATGGAGAGCTTCACCAAAACCTCCGGTAAAAACGGAGAGCTTCACCAAAAACCTCCCGTAAAAAATGGAGAGCTTTACAAAACCTTCGGTAAAAACAGAGAGCTTCACCAAAACCTCCCGTAAAAATGGAGAGCTTTACAAAACCTTCGGTGAGAATGAAAAACCTTTCACAGGCCTCCGGCAAAAACAGAGAGCCTTTTCCAAACCTCCGCACGATGGACAGCTTCCACAAAAACCTCCGCACCACGGAGAGACTTTCGAAAAACCCCCGCGATGGAGATGTTTCTTCAAAAACTCCACTGGGCCAAAAGATTCTGAAAAGACCAAGCGGGAAAGGTACCCCGGCATCTTGAAGGCTAATGCCTCCGTTCCGAAGGGATACAAAACCCACTAGCCTCTAAAAAGCATAGCAGGCCAATCAAAAGGGTATAAAAATCCCCCTCCCTACAGGGAAAGGTATGACCAGCGTAACTCTAAAACACTCATGGTAAAAGGTAAAATCATTACCCTACCATCTCCTTTTAAGACCCATTTCCTATGTCATTTTTGTTATACTAACATTCAATAAGAGCCCACGCTGCGTGGCACGGGAAACATAGTGGAACCCCCAACTATCCATTGCAGGGACAGCAAGGTCTAGCAATGGCTAAGGGCCGAGGGGGTCGCGGACACTCTCTTCCGCCCAGCCTTCGGCTTCGCCTCCGATGCGCTGTCGCCAGGCTCTGGACGGAATACCTCTGGAGCTGGGCAGTGGCTAAGGGCCGAGGGGGTCGCGGACCCTCTCTTCCGCCCGACCTTCGGCTTCGCCTCTGATGCACCATCTCCAGGCTCCGGACGGAATACCTCTGGAGCCAGGCAGCAGCTAAAGGTCGAGGGGGTCACGGACCCTCTCTTCCGCCCGGCCTTCAGCTTTGCCTCCGACGCGCTGTTGCCAAGCTCCAAACGGAATACCTTCAGAGGTAGGCAGCGGCTAAGGGCCGAGAGGGTCGCGGATACTCTCTTCCGCTCGGCCTTCGGCTTCGCCTCCGATGCACCATCGCCAGGCTTCGGACAGAATACCTCCAGAGCCGGGTAGCGGCTAAAGGCCGAGGGGGTCGCGGACCCTGCCTTCCGCCCGGCCTTTGGTTTCGCCTCCGACGCACCATCGCCAGGCTCCGAACGTAATACCTTCGGAGCCGGGCAGCAGCTAAGGGCTGAGGGGATCGCGGACCCTCTCTTCCGCCCGACCATCGGCTTCGCCTCCGACGTGCCGTCGCTAGGCTCGAGATGGAATACCACTGGAGCCAAGCAGCGGCTAAGGGCCGAGGGGGTCGCGGACCCTCTCTTTCGTCTGGCCTTTGGCTTCAGCTTCACCTCTAACGCGCCGTCACCAGGCTCCGGACGGGATACCTCTGAAGCCGGGCAGCGGCTAAGGGCCGAGGGGGTTGGAGACCCTCTCTTCCGCCTGGCCTTTGGCTTCGCCTCCGACGCGCCGTCACCAGGCTTCGGACGGAATACTTCCAGAGCTGAGCAACGGCTAAGGACCGAGGGGGTCGCGGACCACCTCTCTTACCTAAGCCTTCGGCTGCGTCTCGGACACATCATCACCGTCAACCCGGGTAGTTGCTAAGGAACCTGAAGGGTCAAGGACCACCTCCGGAGCTCATCTCCAAAGGTTCTAGAGGGACTTCGCCAATCTGGAACAAATTAGGAAGGATCACGCACTAACCAGAGATGGCGAGATCGCCACTACTCCACCTGGCTCTCCTCAGTTAGCCTAAATATCCACTGGTCATCAGAAAAACTAGCCATGCCTCCGAAAGGGACAAAGAAATACAGTTTCGAGGCATGAAAGCACGCACGGTTACGGCCACCCCTTCGAAATGTCCTCTCGCATTGCAATACGAAGGGAGACACGACTGTTTCCAAAGACCCACATTATATTATTAAACAACCAGTACATCCAGGGGATACAAACTAAAACAACTGTACAGAAATTGCCACAAAGAAGATAGATCGGTGCAGATCAAAAGAAGGGAGAAAGAGTACAAGGTGACTAAGCTTAGCCGTGACATGGGTATATCACAGTGTGACTAAGTACGCCATCCCAGTGACCGCCTTCACCTCCTACGGGTCCCGGCATGGGCCACGCATGAGACGGCGTATGTGCCTCATCTGCAGCCTGCCGTTGCGGAAGCCCATACAGTAGCCGACTCCCGAGCTGCCAGAGGATGCTGAGGAGTCTTAGGAGGTCACGGGCGAAGCCCTCTCCCTCGCCTTCCCAGCCTCTTCCTGCTTCACTACCAACCCCATTGGCGCTGGCTCACTCTCCCTTAACAAGAGATCCCAGTCGATCTCTTCGTCGTCATCAGAAAGATTGATGGTCTCGATAGGCACGCCCTTCCCAGCCAAAGGTCGGGCAGGAGCAGCGAACAACCGCCTCCCCTGCAGGGGAGGAAGCTATTTCTCCTCCAACGCCTCTACCAACTACCGAAACAGCCCGGCTCTCAAATGAGCCGTCGAGATCATTGATGTCTCCGAGGAGGATGAGGAGGAAGACGATGCCATACTCAAGTCAAGGATAACTATTTGCTCATGAGCTGTGGAGGCTTCAAACGGGTAACCCCAACTTTATACCCGAGCCACACAGCCACGTAGGTCCGGAAGATGAAGCTAGACGAACGTCGCCGTGTCCTCCCATTAAGACTCCTAGGGGAGGGGGCCGTGGCCCTATCCGGTTTCCCTCCAACACGTGGCAACACTCCATGATGAAATGCTTCGTTTTCTCGCGCAGACGTCCCGTTACATTAATGACCCAAACCTCTTTCGGCGCGTGACAGGATCACGGGCACAAGATCCTAGCGACCCCTCGCATTATCCCATCAGAACGTAGCAGTGGCATGTCTTGTCCCGCCAGGCGAACGTATGGGATTCTCCAAACCTACACGAAACCTCTACTCTAGCGACTTCAAAGGACAGAGAATCACCATCAGGCATCCTTGATACGACACCATGCTGGGGTTGGTTTTTCCTCTGCATCCTCTCCCCCCTCCGAAACATCAGGGCCCGAGAATGAGGGGGTAGGTTGGGGGGAAAATAAGCCTGCCTGAGGATAATGGTTGAAGATTACTATCTAGGTCCCCCCGGAGCCTTGATCTCTGGATCCTCAGCTAAAGGCTCGACCTCCGAAGTCATCAGGTACCTTCACGGTACCTCTTCGTACCTGCGAAGCCTTCCCATGGCTTAACTGGCTCAGCCTCCTGAAGGCTCAGCCTCCCGAAGCCTCGGTCTCCCAAAGCCTCAGCCTCCTAAAGCCCCGGTCTTCCGGAGTCCTGCTTCCCGAAGCGTTCACCTCCCGAATCCATGCCTCCTGAGGCCCCTACCTCGGGATGATCAGGCCGCCTTCCCGAAGGCACCAGCGTGAGTCCGTAGTCCCTAGGAAGATCTACCAAAAGGGGAGCGTCGATTGTGCTTTGCCTGCCAAGAAGTGACCGGCATTAAAGGCCTATGTGATGGGCACCACTCTGACACCCTGGCATAATGGAGGCTATCCTGACACCCCTAACAGTGCAGCGCTGGGCCACAATTGGCGACTGGCTTGCCGCACTTCAAGGGGCAGGCACCACGATGGATATTTATCTCCTGATAGGATAGAAAGTAGTTATCCGGGATAAGGCCCAGTAATTCGGTCGGGTCCCAGATATTCGTACATTATGATAATTTGTTAACCAAGCTACACATGACCCTATAAATAGGGGGCCATGGTCGTCTAGGGGAAGAAAGGGGAGGGATAGGCAAACAAAAAACGGTGGCGACAGACACAGAACACGCATCACAGGAAACTTGTGATTCTCCCCCCCCCCCCCCAGATCGATCCATTTTTCCTATCATCAATATACTCGTGGTGTTCCTTCCTCTCAAACTTCGTCTCCAAGCTTGAGTCTCCTCCTTAGAAGAAACTCTTACTGTATTTGCTGGGGCAAGACGAACTCTTGTTCCAGCAGTTGTCAAAATATTAAAGGTAAGGTTAATGTTCAAGCGTCAACTGCTAGAGCTGTACCAAATGCAAAGCCGATGGTGAAATTCAAACAAACTCTGGTTAAGTATGAGAGAGAGAAAGCCGGCCCAAGTACTGTTGGTCGGTTTGGTAATATTAAGAAACCGAGATCACGTCCAAATGAGTTTGTTGGCCAGGATCGACGATGGGAAGGTTTTCATATAGCAGTGCCATATCCTCCTTTTGGGCCACCAATGCCCATGCTATGGGGGCCTCTTCCTATGATATTTCCTCCTAGTCTGTCGTGGCAGTGGTATGGTCCATGGACGCCACCTCTGATGCCCTTTGAGTCATTCCATCCAGGGCGGATAGCACATAGACCACTGGTGTTTGATAGACTATCTCATCCTAGAGATGAACGATTTGAGCTAAGGAATCGGTCAAATAATGAGAAAGGTAGAAATGTGGTAAAAAGGGTTTATTGTGTGAAGGAAGAAGCTAATTCAAATGAGAAATCAGGTCTGAAATCAAAAGAGAAAAGGTCGGCTATTGAGCAAGAAAAAGTACAAAGGCAGCTGGCTAACATGGATTTAGTTGTTGACATTGGGGGGCATGGTGTTAGCATAGCAGTAACGCAAGAGGAGGCGACAAAGTCAGCAAACATGGTCGGACAAAAAGGTTCAGGCATGGAGAAAACTGAAGGGAAAATGTATGTGCTACCCGGAACTAAATCGTAGCCCCGATGGTGTCCTTGAGATCTCTCATACTCTCGAAAGAAAAGGTCGCAAAAGTTGCACAAGAAGAAATTGGAGGAAGCTCAAGATAAAAAAAGTGAGAGATGAAGTTTTTAATATAATCAAACCGATGATGCTTACTCGGAAAGAATGGAGAATGAAGCCAATTGAAGTTCCTGCACCTAGTAATGACAAGGATGATATACTAGAAGATGAGAGCTCTCCAATGATTAAAGGTAATTCTCTACCTCCAAATGTATAATATAGTGTGCATATTTCCATCTAAGTTTCAAGCTAATAAATGAAAGGCCAATGCAATTTGTTCATCGCCCGAAGAAGCATACATAGCCAATGCTTGGTTGATTACAGCCCCAAGAAAGGTAAAATGTCATTAATATATTGCTCGTGGTTATTTGGCTATGCAAGTGTTTTTTGGCAAGAAAACTTTATCAAAAAAATAGAGGGGCATGTGTTGACGACCAAAATTGACATTTTGAAGTAATTTAGGTATGGTTATGTTTTTAGGTGCTCGATTAGCCGAATTATTAGACATTGTGATTAATTAATTCAGTTTGATAGTTAAGTGATTAATTGGCCAAATTATTTACTGGCTAATTTAATTTTGTTGCCAAATTCATGATTAGTCTTCATCAAATATTGTGTGGTTTAATTAGGCTCTTATATGGATCATTAGCCGAATAAAAGTACTCAAGCATTTATTAGCTAATTCGGTTGATTAGTTGATTTCATTAGTAGTCGGCTTGCTAATTGAGTTGTTAGTGCAATAGTTGAGCTAATGATGGATTAAAGTGTTAATGTGTCTGGTTAATTAGATGATATTGATAATCATAAAATAGAGAGCATTTGGTTTGCTACGGCAAGGTGCATGCAGGAAACGAGCTAGCAGCGCATGCAGAATTTCAGCAGAGTAGAACGAGCATCAACGTCTTGGTCCAAGCGGCGGTTGACGCGTGATGTTGGAGCACATGCAGGCGGGCGCTTGACCATAGCAGCCCAGCGACAGCACTTGACTAGGCGCTTGACCATAGCAGCCCAGCGACAGCACTTGACTAGGCGCTCAACCACAGCAGCTCGACCACAACTTTCAACCACCTGACCAGATAAACAATACTTCTGATCAGATAAATAGTATTTCTGATCAGATGAATACTACCTTTGACTATATGAACAGTACCCGACCAGTGAACAGTAGGCACGCCCACGACCAGGCGATATGGACAGATGTTCGAATCAGAAACACAGTCAAATCGAAGAAGGTCGAACTGCAATAAAAGATACTCGGGTAAATATATGATAATTTACGTGGTTGAATAGAAAAGATGTGTTAGTTATAGAAAGTTTGGACTCATGTGTTATAACTGAATCATATTGTAAGTCTTATTCGGTTTTGAATTAGGAGTTCTAATCTTGTATGGCTAAGACCTACCATCCTTTAAATATGAGAAGATCATGGACGATTGAAATATCTAACAATCAATCAAATACCAATATACATCTACTATTTTTCTACATAATTCCTGTAGTCATATTCCTCCTTCTTCCTACTCATGCTGCTACTCGTTCTTGATCTCAACGACCAAGGACAAGCCGCCAGTTGACCGTGCCCTGACGGGTCCCACCTGGGTGCGATTTGCTGATGAAGATCTTATGTTGTAGTGCTAGACTGGGTTTCCCAGGTGCTACTCACTGGATTAGTTATCTTTTGCTAGTTTGCTCGTAAATCGTTCGCTCATTGCCGTGAAAGCGTAATAGTTATCTTCATTGATGAATGCCCTGCGCATGGGACTATGGATTGCACATGAGGTGCTCATGTGTTGGCGTGAGGATCCATATTTTGGTACCAACACAGTGTGCTCTGTTATGGTATCTTTTCTGCATCAAGTAGACAATGTGACGATGCCTTCTAATTCCTTAAGCAAATTGTAGAAAATCCACATGTTGTATACCATTTAGAAGCAAATACAATGAGTCATTCTTGCAATACACATGTTGTAGAAAATGACTCAGTGCTTTCTAAGAACATTGTGTCTTTCTGCAGGGGTCTTGTCATCATAGTACATATCATTGCCATATAGTGGCTTAGATTTCCTTGTCAACTTTATTCAAGTTTTGTTTAATGTATTCACTCCCTTTTTATCACATTTTTTGCTTCCAGAAGATGCTTGACTTGCTTGTCAAACTAGCTAACTTCTACTTGAGTCCTGCCTCCGCCTCAATAGAAATTGTAGGAATATTAGTAACCTAGGGTAATCACCTAATGGTACACCATAACCCATAATAGCCAAATTGTGCGGGCTTGTTGTGTACGCCTTAAAAACATATCCTTTGTTCAGTAATATAGCATTTGTAAGCTTACATACTTAAGCCATATTTAAAGGAGACTTCAGAAACCCCTAGCTAATACCCCCACCATCAAATAACTTGAGAAATAAATCTAAACCGGAGCTGCATGATCTGCAAGCAATAGTGTCGTATTATCTGCCATCAAATATCCCCAAGTGTGATTTTGGAGCGAGAGGAGACTTATGGTGTGCTAATTGTAATAATTTAACTTGTGGGGGTTTTATTTGCAATGAAGACTAACCCCTAGGTGTGTGCATATGCAATTTTACCAAAGGTTAACATGTGTCAATATGTTATATGATTGGTTGGTACTAACTAAATATGAATGTACAAAGTATGGTGGCTGTAATTTTTATACTATTAATATCTATCATTCTATCTCTCGACATGCATGGTAGGTTTTCCATGTGTATGTTGGTTTGCTTTTATTTTTCTGTATCACAAGAAAGATGTATACGCACCTGTCTGTGTTGTGGTTTTCGATTCCTATTTTTCTGATGTGTGGATGCTTGAGAAGAAGCTAATGGAGATTCACCTAATGAGGGTGCTTTTCATATGATGCTTGTAGTATTCCAATTGAAGAAGTATTCCAAAATGACCATTTTATTCTAGCATACATATCTTTTTTTTTTCTCTTCTCTAACTCATGATTTAAAAAGGCTTAAGCCTCAGCTCAGACCATTTTAAGATGACTTTACATCAGAGTTAGCTTTAACTAGTGCAAAATCGAATACACATGTATGTTTGAGACTTTCATACTCCACTTAGGCTTAAACGCTTCCTCTAGACATGTTAAATTTAATTGAAATTTAAAAAACATACCTTGATTCTTTTTCTTTCCTCTATTTCTGTGAATAATATTCTACCATTATAACAAATTCCTAATAAGCATGTGATTTTTCATATTTTGAAGATAGCGTCTGGAGGTGAACGTGAACTACCTCCGGCCTCTTATCCTCAACAACAAGAGGGCGTCACTGCTTAACAAGATGTGGAGGCCACTTCTTAGGAGCAAACAGAAAAAACTCAGGTGCAGAAGCGAAAGAAAGGTGGTTGGGGCAAAAACCAAATGCCCACGGGTCACTACACCATAACTCACGTCAATGAGGCAGGCGTGCCAACACAGCCTCAGCAAGCTCAGGCGGCATTTCGTAGAGCATGTGCCTCACTTAGACGGACAAGGGTCAGGATAACCTACCCAAACTGGAAGGTCGTGCCGCAGAGTGAGAAAAGCTTCTTGTGAGAAAATGAAGCCCAATTTGTCTTCCCTAAAGGATACTCCTTGGAGGATGTGGAAAGATAGGCAATAGCCAAGATGGGCAAGGCGTGGGACCTTCAAGAGCGAGATGTATAGTACATATGTGAACTAGGATGTCATCCCTAATAATATTGCTTATGGGTACTTGGCAGATCAATGGGCTGAGTTTGTGGTGAGGTGCCAGTTTGAGGAATTTTAGCAGGAGAGTCAGGCTAACATGGCACACTAGTCACGCAACACGCACCCCCAAAGGCTCGGCACCGGTGGGTACACACGCAAGAAGTTGGACTGGGACAAGGTTCCATGAGGAGAAACATCTTTCTCCTTGTTTCAGCGCCAAGTGCAAGGGGCAACATTTCCTGAAACCAGATGGATCCTTCCTTGTGGCCTTCGAGGATTTATTCCTCCTCTACCGTCTTGATAAGCTGGAGGTTGGTCTAGTGAGATGCTAGACACTGTATGTGTTACTAATCATGTTCTATGCTTAATGAACCACCTAATTCATTGACACGCTCATTCATCTATATAACTCTTATTTGTAGACATATGATTCAAGAAGCTAGGAGAGAGAATATGAGAATTATATTCCTCGACCCACAAGTCGTATGTGAGTCAACGATCACTTGTTCTACGGGGGAGGTCGAAAAATACGTCGCGAAGGCCATGGTTGCTCTTTGTGGATCGAATGACCTTATTCTTCTACTGTACAACTACTGAGACCATTGGATGCTAGTTTGTATCTATACACACAATCAACATTATATATACTTTGACTAGATGACTATGACCCATATAGGTATTTAGATCTGACCGATTTGTTGACAAGGGCATTCATGAAGTATGTTTTGATGGGCGGGATTGTATGGAGAGATAAACCCTCAGCGACGTACCAACATAAGTTCCCGCTAATAATTCCTCTGTCGCACATCAATTTACTATTATAATATGCATTTCATAGAACTAAATGTTACCATGCATAAACTTCTGCAGTATCACAGGCAGCCGCAGGGCACTAACCTCTGTGGGTTCTATGTTGCCTAGTATATGCTGCAAATCATTGGCTCTAGTCCACTAGTATATCCGTCGGTTAGTGTAATTATAGTATATTAAAATGAATTTTTCATCATCGTGCCTAACTATTTTAATTTTCTTCTATAGACATATAAATTTCCTACAAATTATCTCTTGAAGGACAATCTCATATATATTAAAAATGGCTCATCCATTTCATACTTGCAGAGATCATAAACAAGAGCGACGAATTTCATGATCGTAACAACTTTAGGAGCTATGGTTTGTAATCTCAACATAAGTTGGTCATTTCAATATATTGAAAATGCTAGCATCTTGCAGTCTATTGATATATTATACCTTTATGGCTAATGATATAGAAAATGAAGCAAATGAACTCATTACTTCCTTTTAATTTAGTGCGCTAAAGCTAATTTGTTTGTTTATTGTCAAGCATGGGGTTGACTGAAGAATGAAGAATGCTTTGCAATGTTATGAGGATTTATAATATTGACATTTTACTTATGTTTATGTGTATGACTTTGTGGCATTGAATGAAGATGTTCGATTCTTGTGTGTATGATATCTGTGTGTTGTTTGATCTATTGTTGTTTGAATGCAAATGATTTGTGAATGATTTATTGTTGATATGTCAGTTTATATTTAGTAATATATAAATGCAATATTGTATAAATGCATAGTATATATGGTTCTACGCCTACAACAGTCTGTACAAATGCACAATATAGACGGCTCGAAACTGGAGCCATGTGTACTGAACCATGTTCACAGACGGCTCGAAACTTAGAGCCGTCTGTGATAATCTCTAGTACAAACGGCTCGTCATTGGAGCCGTTTGTACTATTCCTATATCACTAGATTCTTTATGGGACTAGACTTTCCAACTAGTTAGACCGTAGCCCCACCTAGTCAAGTACTTGAACGACTCCATCATTTGAACACATCATCTGGTTGCCCATGACCTCGCGTATGTCTGCCCTTCTACGCAATGCACCTAGTCCCACATATGCAACCTTTTCTTCACGTACACTGCTCTCTAGCCTGAAGATCTCGCATGACATTCTCGATCACTACGACCTCAGATCCTCGTGAACATAGTCGCTGAATTTCAGTTCCTCCCTGAACTTAGTTCACTAATCCGTGATCATCCACGTCCGCCTTCGAGCAATACCTGCATATGAATCAAACAACAAACTAGTAAGAGCATAAGTCCTTCTCGACTTGACTTAAGATCAGTTCACGCAATACTATGCAAACTCCAAGCAAAACCAACATGCTAACATAAGCATACCCAACTATTGATAGCACATCAAACCAACTATGCTATCCAAGCAATATCTTAGCAACTCATGAACATCAATATAATGTCATTATGCTAAACAACTTTGCTCTGCCAATTTCATCATTCAAACTAATTTTTCATCACATGATCTCACAAGTTACAATCATGGTGATGTCATGAACATGAACATTGGCGTCATGGCAATGACTTTGTCAACAGCTGAAGGAAGCGAGAACATCATAAGTGAAGGAGAATACGCCATCTGAGCCAACGGCGGTGCTGTTATAAGCCAACAGTAACTATGTGGATTGAACAGGAAGAAAGAAATCAGCATTCTCCAGCTATCTCTCTCGTTCTACTCTGATCCTTCCTTCTCTCTTCTCCCTGTTGCTATCTAGTCGATGAATCTCTCATGAATTCATCTCCGGCATCTCTGCTGCAGTGATGAACATCACAATTGGTATCACATTCAGTTGATCTACAGGCGGCTTGCTACGTACTCTTGGTTGCTAGGTAAATCCCACGGGGAAGGTGGTGATTGCTTAGAAGATTGCCATAAATCCGTTACCTAGGGTTCGGCCAACTCAGAGCAGTAGCACCACAGTGCCTCTAAAGCATGGTGCTCTACTCCAACAACTTCAGCAGTGATGGATGTGTCTGAGTAGCGTGTTCATGATGATTGAGTGGCATTCAAGACTCGATTGATGAAGCAACTAGCGATCCTCCCCACCAAAGTGGTGGTGGTTGACTAATCGAAGTCGCAGCTGTCGGTTCTCAACCTCAAGATCGCTACAAGTACTGATCACCTGGATCACATTCAGACGAAGCTTGATCTGTCTATGATGTCTATCGGGAAGCTGTAGCAAGAGCAGATCGATGCAGCCCACTTCGTTCAGCCTAGGCTTCCACTGAAGTTGATGATTCCACCTCGCAACGGCATTGCAGCTGAGCATCCCCATCACCATCATGGGCCTCACCATCCTCACCCTCAGGTATCGCTACCTGATACTCCTTGCCCCACTGCTGATTTTGCATGTTCGGGTCCGGGAGGTGTGGGTTCACAGGTCTCTGATAGTCCTAGGAAAACTTGGTTACCTAAGATGGAGTTCCCAAGGTTTTATGGTTCAGAGGTTCGCATATGGATTGATAAGGTACAATCATTTTTTGAAATCTACCAAATCCCTACTAGTTTCAGGTTATGGTTTCAACCTTGTACCTTACCGGGCAAGCAGCACTATGGTTTCAAACTTTTAAGCAAGAAATGCTATTTTGACATGGGATCATCTGAAGACTGTGTTATTGTCTAAATTTGATGTCAATACTCATAGAGAAAAAGTAGCAGAACTGCTTATGCTTAAGCAAATCAGTACTGTGCAAGACTATAAATCTGAATTTGAACAATTAGTCTACACAGTCAGGTTATATGATCCTCATGTTAGTGAAACAATGTTAATCACACAGTTTATGTTGGGTCTTAAGGAAGAGGTCAGGCCAGCAGTTGAACATCAATTACCTGATTCCTTACACCGTGCCACTTTGTTAGCATTGGTTCATGAGGGAATTTTGGATAGGACTAGAAAGCATGGGCATAAAGCCACCTATTCCAGACCACTGTCTTCCAACCACAGCAAAGTGGACACCAAAGTAAGTGGGCTGACAGGTGAAATTTGGAAAGCAAAACAATTGAAAGATTGTAGGATGGCCAACAATCTATGCTTCCAATGTGGGGATAAGTATTTCCTACACATAGTTGTAAGTTGATTACTCCTTCTCAGCTCAATGCTGTTACCATAGATAGTGCAAATGCAGGACAGATCTTGTCTGATGAACTTCTGGATGCATTGAGCAGTGCTAATTGGAGCCCATATCAAGATGACACTTGTGTCTGCTTCCATGCTATTGCTGGCACTGAACAGCCAATGTCAATTAGGCTAAGAGCACTGGTTAAGAATCAAGTCATGCTTGTTTTGGTTGATTCAGGAAGTAGTCATACTTTCATTAGTTCAAACTTTGTGGATAGAATTCAGTGTTTGTTGGTGGACATTGCTCCTCTCAAGGTTAAAGTGGCCAATGGGGATATTCTATGGTGCATGCAGGAAGTCAGTGACTTACATTGGTGGATACAAGGTCATACCTTCCACAATAATGCAAAGGTTATTGACTTAGAAGGCTATGATATGGTGCTTTGAGAAATCAAGTTGAAATTTGCCTTGGTTTACTTGTGATGAGTGATTGACATTGGGATTTATTTGTCTTGATGATCTTCGGTTTTGCATGAGCTTTGATGTGATTTGAATTGCTTTAGGATTTCATTTGAGAATATTGACTATGGACTAACTGGAATTGGAGTTGGAGATATGTGTTTGTTTGTCTCATGGTGTGCAGGTGATGGATGCAACTTGGCGGTCGACAGCGGGATGATTGGGGCCAAGCAGAGTGCTTGGTGCCCGACAATCAAGGAGGCCGGGTGGAGTCAAGGGTGATTCTAGCTGAACACGTGGAGCTCAAGCAAAGCATGGAAGACGGATGGAGATGGCGTGTTAACAAAGTCAAGCGAAGGAGATGTCGGTGTAAGTGATAAGGTGGCCTGAGGGATCAGGAGTGGGAGACACTTGCCGATGGTCAGGATCACATGACGGAGTACACGCGTCAACATCAAAGATGCTTTGAGAAGCGTGTAGATAGTTTCACGGTTTGGTCTCAAAACTGTGGGAGGACTGGAGGAATATGTGGCACCATTGCGAAGCTTGCATCGAGGCGAAGCTAAGTCATGAAGGCGTCGCGGCCATCCAATGAATGGAGAAGAAAATAGACCAAAATGCTCTCGGTGGTATGTAGGAGTGTAATACAAGAGAGGGGTATTTTGGAAAAAAGCTAGGAAACTTAGGGATCAAGTTTTCTAGGCCTATAAATACAAGGTTAGGGCTATAAGAGAGTTAGAACCAGCCACTTGAATCCCCTTGTGCCACCCATTTGAGAGCTTACAGCTAGGGTTTTAGAGGAGAGAAGGATGTGTGCTTAACCTATGTAATAGGTTAGAGTTTTGAGAGATAAATTTTTGTAATCCACCGAAAATAGGGCTGACCACTTTGAGTAATGAAGTTTATGTTTTTGCTTATGCTTGAATTCCCCTCCTTCTACTTTCCCTCTATTGGTTCCCTTGCAAGTTTGCAAGTTTTCAGTTTCCGGTTTTGATTTTCGTTTTGATTTTTTCGGCTGAAATTTTAGCACCTTGTGAGGTCATTCTTCTTGTTGCTAGAGACATAAAATTTGCATACACATGCTTATGTGATGGGGTCTTGAATTCTCTTACCTCTAGGCAATCAACTTGGAGAGTTTTGTTGCTCGGTGTTCATCTTTTCTTGTTTCGTTGCAAGTTGTAATCTTTCGAGTGCTAAGACACATGGATTGATCTTAAATGGAACCTATGGTTCATATACTATCAGTGGAGTCATGTTGCCTCAATTTTCTTTTGTTAAAACTTATCTCTATTTTTGCGTCCGCTTGAGTTTCGAGGTGCGTTGGGTGATCCAAATAGAAGAAGGCTATCGATTTCACAAGAAATTTGTTGAGACGCCTATGCACCCCCCTCTAGTTGCCAATATTGTTCCTACAATTGGTATCAAAGTCGGTTTGATCACTTGTTGACCTTAATCGGCTTTGCGATCCGTAGGCGACATGGAGAGAAGTGGGAAGATTCCGCTGTTTGATGATCGTGATTTTTCGTACTGGAAGGTGCGTATGGAGGCTTATCTCTTAAGCTAAGGAAGTGCAATTTGAGAGGTAGTTGATTCCAACTACAAGAACCTTGTTGCTCGTACGCCT
This sequence comes from Phragmites australis, assembly GCF_958298935.1. NCBI lineage: Eukaryota > Viridiplantae > Streptophyta > Magnoliopsida > Poales > Poaceae > Phragmites > Phragmites australis. The sequence continues at coordinate 13,113,840 of NC_084941.1, read as the reverse complement.
CAGGTTCAAATCGAACAGTATGAGGCCGACAACAAGGCCAGAAATATTTTGTTCACAAGCCTGAGTCGGAATGAGTTTGACAGGGTTCAGCTCCTCTATACTACTCAAGTGATCTGGACTACTATAAGTATCTTTTATGAAGGCACTAATCAGATTAAGGCCAGACCAAAGCACATACAACCAAGAATATCAAATATTTGTGCAAGGCCCCAGAGAGTCTTTGGATGACATATTTGCTCGTTTTGATGGAATTGTTAGCAATCTTCGATCAACTGGTGTTTTGCCCTATTCTAACCACGAGAGAGTGATCAGGCTTCTCTATGCTCTGGATCGTAGCATATGGGAAGTGAAGATCTCGAGCATTGAAGAGTCATCAAGTTACGATATGTTAACTTGTGATGAACTCTTTAGCAATCTCAAGTTTATTGAGGTAGCCAAGGCGGCTCAGATTGATCTCAGAAACCCCCTATCTCAGAACATGGTGTTGATTGCTGGACCTAGTGGTGGCAACCAGTCTGGAGTTGGTGTTTCTTATGCTAACACTTTATCTGGTGGATTTTCTTTGTCTTCCTTGGTCCCTATCACAGAGGAGCGGGTGTATGTGCTTGATGATGAGGATCTTGCACTGATCTTGAAGAAATTTACCCGCTACTACAACAACCTCTGAGACCAGAGGAGGGACAGTTCTTGTGCCTGCTTTGAGTGTGATGACACCACCCACTTCAAGGTGGACTTCCCCAAGCTCAGGATGAAGGTAGACCGCCACCATGACTATGACAAGCACAAGAAGAAGAACAAGAAGCCTTCTTCAAGAAGAATCATGACAAGATGGCCAGGAAGGCAACCAAGACGGCTTCTAGGGCTTTCGTGGCAGCTCTCAATGATATTGACACCTCTTCAAGCGAGGAGGAGAGCTCAGAGGAGGATGAACCGCAAGTGAAGAGCAAGAAGAAGGCCAAGTACCTCACCGGCCTCTGCTTCATGGCAGATGACAACAACGACAGTGACCCCAAGCTTGATCCCTCCGAGGTGGTAGGCGGAGGCGGGAGAACAAGTGGCTCATTGACTCCAGTTGTTCGCACAATATGACTGGAGATACAACATAGTTCTCCAGCCTCACCCCAACGATGCGGCATGAGTACATCACTTCCGGGGGTGATTGGAAATGAAGGGTGAAAGCCAAAGGTATGGCTTTGGTGGAGCATCTGGGATACAATTTGCTTTATATATCTCAGTTGCTAGATGAAGACTTGGAAGTGCATTTCAAACGTGATACTTCTCGAGTCCTTGATTCTTCAGGCCCTTTGATTTGCCGGATTTCTAGAGTTGGGAGAGTTTTGGAGTTGATTTTTCTGAGTCCCTTGGTTCTTCTCATTATTTGATTGCTCAACCTTCTTTTGAGCTTTGGATGTGGCATATGAGACTAGGGCATATGAGTTTTGACTTGCTTACTCGTTTGAGTGCCCTAGGCTTGATCCGATGATTGCCCAAGCTCAAGTTTGAGAAGAACATCATTTGTGCTCCTTGTCGTTATGACAAGATGGTTGCCATCTCTCACCCACTAGTCAATCTGGTGATGACTAGACGACCAGGAGAACTTCTCCATATGGACACCATTGGTCCTTCCCGGGTTCGTTCGGTGGGTGGGAAGTGGTATGTACTTATCATTATTGATGATTTCTCTCGCTATTCTTGGGTTTTCTTTCTTGTGAGCAAGGATGAAGTATTTTCACACTTTCAGAGCTTGGCTTTGAGATTGTTCAAAGAAATCCCTCATGCATTGAAAGCAATTTACAGTGATAATGGCACCGAGTTCAAAAACTATCTCTTTGATGCTTTCTGTCTTGAGCATGGCATTAAGCATCGATTTTTTGCCCCACGTGTTCCTCAGCAAAATGGTGTGGTTGAGAGGAATAATCGAACTTTTGTGGAGATGGCTAGGACGATGCTCAATGAGCATAGGACTTCTAGGAAATTTTGTGCCTAGGCCATTAGCACGGCATGCAACATCTCCAATCGAATTTTCTTGCGCTCGATCTTGAATTTGATTTCTTATGAGTTACATTTTGGGAGGAAGCCGAAGGTTTTGCATTTGAGAGTTTTTGAGTGTCGGTGCTTTATCCTAAAGCATGGAAATCTTGACAAGTTTGAGTCGTGTTCTTTTGATGGTATTTTCTTAGGGTATTCTCTTCATGGTCATTCATACAGGGTCTTTAATCTTGACACTAACACCATCATGGAGTCCTGTGATGTGACCTTTCATGAATCAACCCCTTGTGCTAGCACTGTCTTTGAGTGTGCAGGTGATCAGGAGATGAGCGAAAGCATTTTTGTAGATAGCGACCTTCCAGCTTTCAGGGATTACGAGGATGATCCACTACTTCCTACTACTACGCTCGCTCCAGAGCTAGTTCCTAACTCCTCGACAACGGCAGAGGATCCTGCAGCCTCTACTTCCACTTCAGCTACTTTCGAGCCTACACCAGTAGTGTTTGACGGGGAGGTCATCTCGCAACACGAAGCTCCTCAACACATTCAGCGGCGATATCCTCCACAGCTGATAATCGACGAGCATGGTGAGAGGGTAACGAGGTCCACATCTGTTTCTCATGCTCATTTCATTGATTCTAAATTTGTTGCTTCTTTTGAGCCTCATAATGTTGAACGTACTTTATCTGATTCGAGTTGGGTCAATACCATGCATGAAGAGCTTGAAAACTTTGAGAGAAACCAAGTTTGGGTCCTAGTAGAGCCACCCCCAAATGTTCACACCACAGGCAGCAAATGGGTTTTCAAAAACAAACAAGGAGAAAATGGGTCTGTAGTAAGAAACAAGGCTAGACTAGTAGCTTAGAGTTTCACTCAGGTAGAGAGGATAGACTTTGGGAAGACCTTTGCATTAGTAGCTATGCTAGAAGCTATTAGGATCCTCCTTGCATTGGCGGCATCTCGAGGTTTCAAGTTGTATCAAATGGATCTCAAGAGTGCCTTCCTAAATGATTTTATATAGGAAGAGGTCTATGTCAAGCAATCCCCAGACTTTGAGCATCTGAAATACCCTCATAGAGTATACAAGCATCAGAAAGTTTTGTATGGGCTTAAGCAGACACCTAGGGCTTGGTATGATAAGCTTAGGTCTTTCTTGCTAGGGCATGGGTATGTGATGGGGTCAGCTAATAAAAATTTATTCACTCTCAAACCTGGCAATGATTTCTTACTTTTTCAGATTTACATGGATGATATCATTTTTTGTGGATCTTCTCATGCACTTGTGGCCAAGTTTGCAGAAACTATGAGCAAGGAGTTCAAGATGTCGATGATGGGCGAGCTCAACTTCTTCCTTGGGGTACAAATCAAGCAATACAAGAAAGGTACATTCGTCCACCAAACGAAGTACACGAAGGATTTTCTGAAGAAGTTCGACATGAGCGATGTAAAGCCATTGGCGACATCGATGGCTACCTTGACCGTGCTTGATCTGGATGAAGATGGTGAGGAGATGGACTAACGGGAGTACATGAGCATGATCGGCTACCTCCTATACCTGACGACGACAAGACTCAACATCCACTTCACCTTCTGCTTGTGTGCTCGCTTCTAGACTTCACCAAGGACGTCTCACCACCAAGCGGTGAAATGCATTCTAAGGTATCTCAAGCATACTCTTGAGTACGGATTCTGGTTTTCTGCATTCTCTTCGCTTTCTCTTCGTGGCTTTCCAGATGCGGATTTTGCTGGGTGTAGAATTGATAGGAAGAGTACCTCTAGTACTTATCATTTCTTGGGTACTTCTCTTGTGTGTTGGTCTTCTCCCAAGCAGTCTAGCGTTGCGTAGTCTACTACTAAAGCTGAGTATGTAGCTGCTGCTAGCTGTTGCTCATAGATTGTGGATGGTTGCTACTTTGAGGGATTTTGGGTTAGATTTTAGGAATGTGCTACTTTTGTGTGACAACATCAGTGCCACAAGCTTAGCCAATAACACAGTTCAACACTTTAGAACCAAACACATAGATGTGAGATTCCACTTCCTGACAGGCCACAATGAGAAGGGAGACATTGAGTTGAGCTACATAGATACCAAACACTAGCTAGCCAACATCTTTACCAAGCCTCTAGATGCAACAAAGTTTGCCTTTCTGAGGGGAGAGCTTGATGTGTGCCATCCTTATGACATTGTGTGAGGGGGAGTTGCCTTTGTACATACTCTATCTTACTTTTGTAGTATTTGCATTGTATAGCATTTTTGTAAGATAATTATGTAAGCAAGCTTCACTTATATGTTCTTTGCACTTTCTTGTACTAGTTGTGAATTTGTGCTAAGTGTAGTGGATGTATAACAATTTATGCAAACTTAGGTTTTTATTGAAACATGGCATAAAATTTGTTGAGCAAGCTTGTCTTTTCTAAGAATGAATTTGAAATGTGAACATAATCTCTTGTCACTTTTGAGTGTTTGATTTAGTTTGATCAGTGCTTAAATTAGGGTTAGTTCTATGAAAAGCTTGTGCTAAGCCGCTTTGTTCAGTTCAGCGAATTGGGGGTCTTTGACTTTTGTCTATGTAAATATTTAGCCCATGATTAACCCTTGAGAGAGCATGTGCTCTTTTGTGTCGTAAAGGCACAACTTATTTTAGCTTTGTGAAAAATTGCATATCTTGAATCATATATTGAATTAATAAAAGAGAAAATCTACAATTTACCATCGAATAACTACTGATTCTACAATCCGCCATCGAATAAATTCTGTTTACTTCTATACCATCGAATAAATGTTTCAGTTCCTTATATGCCATCGGCTTCCGATACTACCCTCCGCTGCACTGTTCATGAACAGTATGAACAGTACCCGTGAATAAAAAAAGTCACAAAAAATATGTTGATTTTTGTGCACGCTCTATAATTCATAATCAACCTGTTTTAACTGTATTCACCTTAAAAATACTGTATAGAATTCAAACTAAAATTCTTCAAAATGTACTACTTTTGTAACTTCTTGCATTTTTTAAGCCTCATAAAGATTTACAAAAAATCTGAGAAAATTTACTAATATTCCTCTAATGTGATGTAATAATTTCTAAACTTATCTCCCGCGGTGAAAAAATTAGTTCTTTGTAATGCACAGTATTACAAAAGTAGCTCATTTTGAGAATTTTTTGTTTGAATTTTACACAGTATTTTTAGGTGAATACAGTTAAAATGGGTTGATTATGAATTATAGAGTGTGCACAAAAATCGACATATTTTTTTGTGACCTTTTTTATTCTCGGGTACTGTTCATGAACAGTATAGCGGAGGGCAGTATCGGAAGCCGATGGCATATAAGGAACTGAAACATTTATTCGATGGTATAGAAGTAAACAGAATTTATTTGATGGCGGATTGTAGAATCAGTAGTTATTCGATTACAAATCGTAGATTTTCTCTTAATAAAATGAATGATCAAGTTTTGAGTTAAAATTGAATCAAATACGGTGACTTAAGGCTTCATTTTGTTTGCCAAAGAAGTGAACCTATGGTTGCTTAAAACTCACTTAAGGATAGTTAAATGATCAAATGAGAAAGTTAACTTGTACTTTTTAATGTGCTAAGAATGTTATTTTTCAAGTTGTCAAACTAAGGCTTGGATTGATACGTGGGTGTTTACATAGCCCTTTGGGTTGGACTTGGTTGCCTAGTTTGAATTTGACATAGCACTAATTTCTCTAATCTTTGCACTAATCATGAAACTATGGATGCATTTGTGGTGACATCTTTTGGATAAATGAACAATATGATCAAAACTTGCTTCACTCCCAGTGCTTGTGACATGAACTCACTTAAAGACTTTATGCACTTTTGAGTTATATTGTTTACTCCTAGTGCTTTGACATCTCTAGTCCTTGCAAGTGCTTTGTAATCTATATGTGAAGCTTTGTAGGCTTGCATTTCATTTGCACATCTTTTGCATAGTCTTGTATCCTTGATGTTTGCATTGCCAAAAGAGGAGAAAATGTGCCCAAAGATATTATGCACAAATATTCAACAAAGGGGGAGAAAATTGCATTTATCTAGAAATGAAAGGAAAAAAATGGAATATGTGCAATCACCAAGGAGGAGCATGTGTTCTTGGGTTTTTGAGTTTTTCTTGCTTTTTTGAGGTTTTTAGCTCGTCTTTTCCTCTCTTAGGTCTTTTGCAACCTTTCTTATGCCAAGTAACATATTTTACTCTTTCTCGAGTTTTTGGTCACTTGGATGAGCTTATCTTGCTTTAATTTCTTCAAACCAAAATCTTTGTTTTTTGAGAGTTGTCAATGCACTCATCAAGGGGGAGATTGAGAAACCAAGTTGAAATGTACCTTTGTTTACTTGTGATGAGTGATTGACATAAGTATTTCTTTAGCTTGATGATCTTCGGTTTTGTATGAGCTTTGATGTGATTCGAATTGATTTAGGATTTCACTTGAGCATATTGAGTATGGACTAACTGGAATTAAAGTTGGAGATATGTATTTGCTTGTCTCATGATATGCAGGTGATGGATGCAACATGGCGGTCGATGGCGGGATGATCGGGGCCAAGCGGAGTGCTTAGTACTGGACGATCAAGGATGCTAAGCAGAGTCAAGGGTGATTCTAGCTGAACACGTGGAGGTCAAGCAGAGCATAGAAGGCGGATAGAGATGGCGTGTTGATAAAGTCAAGCGAAGGGGATGCTGGTGCAAGTGACAAGGTGACCCGAGGGATCGGGACCAGGACATACTTGTCGGCAGTCAGGATTGGGTGGCACAAGGCGGCGAGTCACGCTTTGAGAAGCGTGCAAACGGTTTTGCTGTTTTGGCCTCAAAACCGTGGGAGGACTAGAGGAGTACGTGGCATCATCGTGAAACTTACATCGAGGTAAAGCTAAGTCATGAAGACATCGCGACCGTCCGATGAATGAAGAAGAAAATGGAGCAAAATACCCTTAGTGGTAGATAGGAGTGTACTATAAGAGAGGGATATTTTGGGGAAAAGTTAGGAAACTTAGTTGTCAAGTTTTCTAGGCCTATAATAGAGGTGTAGGACTATGAGAGTGTTTGAACCAGCTACTTGAGCCCCCTTGTGCCACCCATTTGAGAGCTTAGAGCTAAGATTTTAGAGGAGAGAATGATGAGTGCTTAGCTTATGTAATAGGTGAGAGTTTTGAGAGATAAGTTTTTGTAATCCGCCGAAAATAGGGCTGACCTCTTTGAGTAATGAGGTTTATATTTTTGCATATGCTTGAATTTTCCTCCTTCTAGTTTCCTTCTATTGGTTCCCTTGCAAGTTTGCAAGTTTTTTGGTTTCCGATTTTGATTTTCGTTTTGGTTTTTTGGGCTGAAATTTTAGCACCTTGTGAGGTTATTCTTCTTGTTCCTATAGGCATAAAATCCGCATACCCGTGCTTATGCGATGGGGTCTTAAATTCCCTTGCATCTAGACAATCAACTTGGAGAGTTTTGTTGCTCGGTGTTTATTTTTTCTTATTTCTTTGCAAGTTATGATCTTTCGAGTGCTAATACACATGAATTGATCTTAAATGGAACCTATGGTTCATATTCCATCCATGGAATCGTGTTGCCTTAATTTTCTCTTGTTAAAACTTCTCTCTATTTTTGCTTCTGCTTGAGTTTTGAGGTGCGTTGGGTGATCCAAATAGGAGAATGCCATCGATTACGCAAGAAATTTGTTGAGACACCTATTCACCCTCCTCTAGTCACAATCTCGTTCCTACATATTTGGTATGGATTGGCTGGAGAAGTTTAATCCCATGACTTGTAACTGGGCTGAAAAGTGGCTGGAATTTCAGTATCTACAATCTAAAATCAGATTGCAAGGTGTGGTCCAACCTGTTAGTTTCACCCTACTCCAACTGCTCGAGGATCAGTTGCTCAAATGGCATAAGGAAAATGAAATATGGGCCATTGCTCTAGTGGAGCCAGTTTCTGATGTTATTATTGTTTCCCTAGAAGCAGTGCCAGCTGAGGTGCAGTCTATACTTCATAAGTATAAGCATGTCTTTGATGACCCACATTGCCTACCACCAAGGAGATCTTATAGGTATTCACCATATCAAAAGGATGGAATTGAAAAATGAATTGCTGAAATGCTGCAGTCTGGCCTTATATCTACCAGTGTGAGCTCCTTTGCATCTCCAGCCCTGTTGGTCAAAAAGAAAGATGCTTCATGGAGATTTTGTGTTGATTACTGAAGACTCAATGACTTAACAGTCAAGAATAAGTTCCCTATGCCCATAACTGATGAAATCATGGATGAATTAGCTACTGCTCAGTTCTTTTCTAAGCTGGACCTCAGATCAGGGTTCCATCATATGAGAATTGCAGAAGGTGATGAGTTCAAAACTGCATTCAAGATACAAGATGGCCATTTCCAATTCAAGGTGATGCCATTTGGGTTAACAAATGCCCCTGCAACCTTTCAATGTCTTATGAATAAAATTTTTGCACCTTATCTTAGAAAATTTGTGCTTGTGTTCATGGATGATATCCTAGTATATAGCGCTACTTTAGCAGATCATATACATAATCTAGAGCTAGTTTTTCTGTCCTTGTTAGCAAAAGAACTATATGCCAAGTTGAGTAAATGTTCTTTTGCTCAAAAACAATTGAGTACCTAGGACATAATAAGGGTGTAGCCACAGATACAGCAAAAACTCAACCTATGATAGCTGGCCTACTCCAACAAATGTGACAGAACTTAGAGGGTTCTTAGGCTTAATTGGATATTATGGAAAGTTTATTAAGAACTATAGACTGATTGCTAAGCCATTGACTGATTTGTTAAAGAACAAAAAGGCTTTGAGTGGTCACCTAAGGCTCAAGTTGCATTTGATCACCTTAAGCAAGCTATGTCCTCTACTCCTGTCCTAGCACTTCCTAATTTTAGTTTACCTTTTGAAATTGAAACCGATGCGTGTGATAAGGGAATTGGGGCAGTTCTATCCCAAAAAGGGCAGCCAACTACTTACTATAGCAAAGCTTTAGGCTTTGCCAATCAGAAATTATTCATTTACGAAAAGCAGTTTCTTGCAATTATGATGATAATGGAGAGATGGAGGCAGTATTTGCTTAGACGGCCATTGAAGGGATCAGTGACGTCCTAAGAGGGAGGGTGAATTAGGACACAGAACTATTTTGGCTCCAAAAACAACATAAGATAAACCTATATCAAATTTTATGTAGATGCCTCTAGGTTTATTTATTGTGTCTACTCTATCGATCAAAGGGGTTGCAACCTATCTAAGAAGGTAAATTGCAAGGATGTAAATGTGGAAACGTAAATAAGGTAGAGAGAGCAAACTCAACACAAGGATTTTTTTTCTGTGGTATCGATGGCATGAATGTCACCCCTAGCCCACGTTGGAGCTCCACAAAGGATATGCTCCCGGTTGGCACCCGGTCACGGCTCTTGAGCCACCAAGTCACAAAGACAAGGCATCCACTCGAATGAGCCACCAAGCCACCAAGGCAAGGTCTCACTACTAGTCTCTCTTCCGGTTCCTTGCCATTGTGATCACTTCGGATCTTGAGCCACCAAGGCAAGGGTCTTTGCGTCCCCGAACAATCATCATGCCGCCGCTCCACACTAAGTTGGAGGGTCAACAAGCTTGCCGATGAGTCAACAAGACTCCAAGGTGCCAGTGTACCACTTGGTACAAGGTTGGATCACTCCTTGATCCACTCTTCAGGTAGCGATCATCTAGCAACACTCTTTCTAGACCTATAAGCACTAAACACTCTCTAATCTTGTGCTTAATCACCTTGGATAATCACTTTAAGTACTTTGGTGGCTTAGATATCTTCTTAAGTGTGTATGAGCTTCCTCTAGACTCTAGCAACATGCCACACCTTTGAGCGGAGGGGTATTTATAGCCTCAAACCTGCGCACTAGTCGTTAACCCAATGGCTCAGAAACGTTATTAACACTGGATGATCCAGTGAGAATAATAGTACTAACACCGGATCATCCGGTGAGTACACTCACAAACTAGACGTTGGAACCCTACTCATGCCTCTGTGAACATCGGACACTCTGGTGTATACTTCATCTCCATCACCAGACTATGTGATGAGTTATCCTAAACCATCCGAGCCTTCTTCTCTGTGTAAATTGCTCTGGTGAAAGCATCCGGTGCACAACACTTCAACACCGGACTATCTGGTGAGTTGACTTTAGCCAACCGAGCCAATGCAACCCTCTCTGGAAATAATGTTCCAGCGTGCACAACCTTCATCACCAGACAATCTGATGCATTGAACTTCGTTCTACCACTTTGCACTGTTCATTATTCGGTGTGTGCAACACATTGATCATCGGATCATCGGTGCTTTGATCTTCAACTTCAATGGCTGCAACCTTCTCTGGATAAAATGCTCCGGTGTATATCTTTTCTAATCATTGGACCTTCTGGTGAGGTCTTCAGGCTTCTCTCCCCTTTGTCAAATATGATCCGGTGAGTTCAACACTCAGAGCACCGGACTATCCGGTGAGGCAAATCTTCCTAGGACTTCTCTAATTCAGTCCAACTTTGTCCTGACTGCGGTGGCTTCTTCATGTATTGCATCCATGAGACCTGCTAACATATATTCTTGACAAACATGTTAGTCCCATTAACTATATTGTCATTAATCACCAAAATCACAATCATGGTCTAATAGGGCCATTTTCGTTACAATCTCCCCCTTTTGGTGATTGATGACAACACAACCAAAGCAAGTGGTAAATAATAAATGATACTAAATGGAAAGATCATAAGAGAGCACAAAGTCTTATCATATTTCTTGGATGCATGTTCTTACCACTTAGTACCCTTTTGTTGTGGCTCTCCCTTTCTCCATTGCCACTATCTCCCTTGAATGACCTATGCAAGAGCTTCTCCTTTGTCAATTTAGGCACCTAGCATCTTTTCTTCTCCCCCTTTGTCGACTTCGGCATTCCTAGACATCTTGCTAGTTGCTATAATCTCCTCCACATTGTTTATCTTGCAAACTTGCATCTTGCTTTGGTCATAAATATTCTCCCCATTTGTCAACAATCTCCCAAAAAGGACTATAAACACATGTTAAACTCAAGGAAAAAATATTAGAGCACATGGGAGAGAGCTTCACAAATCATGATCTAATAAAAGGATACCAATTGTATGGATATCACTACAAATGAATTATATCAATTGTAGTTTATGAAAGCACATGGATCATAATTTATGAAACTCACGTAATATAGTCTAAACTCCCCCAATATGTGTGCATAGATACAATGAGAAAGAAATATATGCGCAACTAGATAACATATCAAGATAGGAAGTTTAAGCTATATTATACATGGAGGTAGCTTAAATGAATAAAATATTTGACAATGATATCAATTGAAGCATTTAAGCATTGCATATCTCTAGGGACATGTTGATTGCTCCATGAGACTATAAAAGATGTTACTAGAAACACATGTTATTCTTAAAATCACAACCTATATGATATACTCCCTCTAAAAGTGTGCATACAAGTATTGAATACTTGTGAGATATATGCATTTGTTATTGATAACAATAGGGATTTATCCTATAGATTGGATCATGGCACATGAAAGATACCAATTGTAAAAACTAGTGCTAATAAATGAACCTACAACTAATAAACCATGTAGGTTGCTCATGGGTTAGAGATAAACACAAGCAACCTACCATATGAAAACCTACACTAGGAATTGCAATAAATTAAAATAAACATATGCAATCCTAGATGAGGCAAATAAGACATAAGCAAAAAACAAAATGCATGAACATAAGTCTAGCTACCATTTACCTCTTTTACCTTTGGATGGGGTTTTGGGTATACGATGATCATAATTTTCATCAAAGTGCCTAAACTTGTATACTTGACATCTTTGCTTAAACCTTCACTTCATTTTGTAAGCAAAGTCTCCAAATCCCCGAGCCGACTTGTGCTTCAAGTCTTCTTTGAAACACAAACCGATTAGGATCCCTTCATGATGATGATGAGTTCCTTGGGCACCCAAATGGATTCTTTCCACCTCCAATCCTTTCTCCCAACTATGTGTGCAACCACCTTGCCATTATCCTTCTTCGTGAGCTTGTAGTGGTTGCTCTTGGTCTTAATCTTGTAGTTGGGATTGGTGTAGGGGTTGGAGGTCTTATTGGAGTGGTTCACCATCTTCTTCTTCTATTTGGTCTCCTTCTTTACTTGTTTGCATTGGAAGGACTTGTGGCCTTCTTGATGTTATTTGAAGCATGTCACAATAGACCCCTCAGCAAGCTTCTTCACCATGAAAGTACGATTATCTTGAGGAGGTTAGACATATCCCTTGTCTTTTAAACTCGCCAAGTCCTTCTTGAGCTTCTCCACTTTTTCCTTAAACTCATCATTCTCTTGTGCAATGAGGTTGTTAGATAAATTTACAACAACATTCTCAACACAAATCCCATTGCAAAAGGCTGAGCTAGATAAAACAATTAAATCATCACAAGAAGTAGAAGAATCTACCTTAGCATTGAAATTAAATAGAGAGGTAAATTGCTTTAAATGGACCTTAGTTTGAGATTCAATGCACTCAAATTTAGCCTTAAGCTCATCATGCTCCTTATTTAGCAAATTGAATTTGCTCAATAATTGTTCATAATTAGAAACAAAGGTAGCATGAATGTCATTAAGTGCATTAAATTTCTTAAGCTCTTTGGATTTTTTTTCTTAAGGACCCTTTATTGCTCATTGAAATGAAGGAGTTTATCATAGGAGGGAAAATCATCATCAGATTATCAACACTTACATTGCTATCCATACATTTGGCTATGAGACACTTGTGTGATAACTTATGCGATGATGACCTTGAGGAACAACTTCTCTTCGAGGAATGGATGGTGATGCTCTCATCACTTGAGCTTGAATCTTCATCATCACTCACTCATCTTCCTATGCTAGCAAGTGCCTTGGCTCTGCCTTTTGTCTCCCTCTTCTTGATCTTGGTCTTCTTCTCCTTCTTGATGTGATCAATTGTTTTGACCAAGTCCTTCATGGAGATTGAGTGATCAATCTTCGCATTGATCTTCTTGATGTTCTTCTCCACTTGTGAGATAAGATTGGCGACTTTGGGATCCATCGCTTGAGGTGCTTTGCTCATCTTCTTCATAGCTCTCTTCATTTTTATTTCCATCATCTTCACTTGAGCTTGACTCTTACTCTTGTCTTCTCATCATTGCCTTCATGTGTTGGCATTGAGCTTGCTTTCTTGTGAGAGCCAGGTTTTTGGTGCCGGATGAGGAAGAAGCAGCTTCCACCCCTATGTTCATTGTTATGTCATAGGTGGTGATCTTGCGGAATACTTGATTTAGAGCCATCTTCTTGATGTCATTGTTATCATAAATGATGGAAACTATCAACTTGTACTTCAGAAGAAGAGCTTGAAGTATTTTTCTCACCAGTTGATCATCTTCAATTGGCATCAAACCTAACCCATTGATCTCATTAACAAGAATTTTCAAACGAGAATACATATCATTAGCACTTTAATAGGGTAGTTGCTTGATGCCATTGAGTTTAGTGACAGGCACATGATATTTGTCATTGCGCACATCCTTTATACCTTCATGTATTTCAATAAGACTAATCCAAATATCATGTGCATTAGTAAGAAAATAAACACAATTAAATGCATCAACGCATATAGATGATAAAAGGATACTCTTGGCCATTACATCTAATTGGCTCTCCTTGTTGGTGATGCGAGGTCTCATCCCTTCCTTGGTGACTCTCCAAACATCCAACCCTCTAGCTTGCAAATAACAAGTGATTAGAATTTTCCACCAAGAGAAATTTGTGTCATCGAAAAGTGGAGCACTATGAGAATCCAACCCTGAACGTCACAACTCACTAGATGGTGAAGCCTAACCACTCACAATGAGACTAAGACTCAAATGCCACTTAAATTGGCGAAACCTTATGAAAGGTGTGAAGCTCTAACACAAATTATAGAGCTAGATGTGAGCCTTATCTCTGATACCAATTGAAGGAATCGATGATGTCCTAAAAGAGGGGGTGAATTAGGACACTTAGAACTATTTCAGCTCTAAAAAACAACAGAAGATAAACTTATATCAAATTCTTTCTAGATGTGCTTAGGTTTATCTAGTGTGTATACTCTACCGATCAAAGCGCTTGCAACCTATTTAAGAAGGTAAATTGCAAGAATGTAAATGCAAAAATATAAATAAGGTAGAGAGAGCAAACTTAGCATAAGGATTTTTTTTCGTGGTATCGATGACATGAATGCCACCCCTAGTCCACATTGGAGCTCCATAAAGGATATGCTCTCGGTCGGCACCCGGTCACAGTTCTTGAGCCACCAAGTCACAAAGGCATGGTCTCTACCCGGAAGAGCCACCAAGCCACCAAGGCAAGGTTTCACCACTAGCCTCTCTTCTGGTTCCTTGCTGTCGTGATCACTTTGGAGCTTGAACCACCAAGACAAGGGTCTCCGCGTCCCAGCACAATCGCCTTGCCACCGCTCCACACCAAGTCAGAGGGTCAACAAGCTTACAGACGAGTCACCAAGACTCCAAGGTACCGGCATACCACTTGGTACAATGTTGGATCACTACTTGATCCACTCTCTAGGCACTAATCACCTAGCAACACTCTCTCTATATCTATAAGCACTAAACACTCTCTAACTTATGCTTAATGATTTTAGATAATCACTTTAAGCACTTTGATGGCTTGAATGTCCTCTTAAGTGTGTATGAGCTTCTTTTAGACTCCAGGAACATGCCACACCTTCAAATGACTGGGTAGAGGGGTATTTATAGCCTCAAACCCACGAACTAGCTATTAACCCAACAGCTTGGAAAAGTTATTAACACCGGATGATCTAGTGAGAACAATAGTACTAACACCGGATCATCCGATGAGTACACTCTCACAAACTAGCCGTTGAAATCCCACTCGAGCCTCTATGAACACCGGACACTATGGTGTATACTTCATCTCTATCACTAGACTACCTAGTGAGTTATCCTGGGTCACCCGAGCATTTCCTTCTTCTCTGTGTAAATTGCTCCGGTGAAAGCATCCAGTGCACTTCACGTCATCACCGGACTATCCGGTTAGTTGACTTCAGCCAACCGAGCCAATGCAACCTCTGGAAATAATGCACCGGTGTGCAAAACCTTCATCATCGGACCATCTGATGTGTTGAACTTCGTTCTACCTCTTTGCATTGTTCATTATCCGGTGTGTGCAACACATTGATCACCGGACCATCCGATGCTTTGATCTTCAACTTCAATGGTTGCAACCTTCTTTGGATAAACTGCTCTGGTATGTATCTTCTCTGATCACCGGACCATCTGATGAGGTCTTCAGGCCTCTCTCCCTTTTTTCAAATATGATCCAATGACTTCAACACCTAAAGTACCAGATCATCCAGTGAGGCAAATCTTTCTGGGACTTCTCCAATTCAGTCTAACTTTATCTCGGTTGCAGGGGTTCTTTATGTATTGCATTCATGAGACCTACTAACAAATATTTTGACAAATATGTTAGTCCCATTGACTATGTTTTTATTAATCACCAAAATCACAATCATGACCTAATAGAACCATTTTCGCTACAGCCATTTACTATCAAAACTGATCAAAAGAGTCTTTGCTACCTAGATGATCAGTTTCTCTCAACTGATCTTCGGAAAAAGGCAATGACCAAGCTCATTGGCCTGCATTACAAGTTTTAGTATAGAAAAGGGGCTGACAATAGAGCTACAAATGCCCTCTCAAAGATGGGTCATTTGTTTGAATCGCAAGCACTCTCAACCTGTCAACCTGTATGGATTCAAGAGGTGATAAATTCTTACCAATTTGATGCAAAAGCTCAGGATCTCTTAACTGAATTAGCAGTACATTTCCCAATGACCAAGGCTTCTCATTAGATGTTGGCCTCATTCGAAAGAAAGGAAAGGTCTGGGTTGGTTCAAATACTGCATTGCAAACTAAGATTATTGTTGCATTGCACTCTTCTGCAGTAGGTGGCCATTCAAGGATTCAAGCCACTTTTCAAAGAATCAAGAGGGCTTTTACATGGGTGAGACTCAAGAATGATGTCACTAATTTTTTGAAGCAGTGCATCACATGTTAGCAGGCCAAGCATGAACAATGCTCCAGCCTAGGGCTGCTGCAATCTCTACCAATTCCTCAGGAGGCATGGAAAGATATCTCAACGGAATTCATTGAAGGTTTGCCACTATCCGATGGGTTTTCAGTTATATTGGTTGTGGTTGATCAGTTTACGAAGTTTGCACACTTTATTCCACTGAAACACCCATATACTGCATTACACCCGTTTGTCCATTGCCAAAATGTGCTTGTTAGGCTGCATGGTCTGCCACATTCTATCGTTTCAGACCGGGACAAGGTCTTTACAAGCACATTTTGGCAAGAGCTCTTCAAGCTGGTGGACACTAGGCTACAAATGAGTACAACCTACCACCCTCAAACCAATGGACAAACGGAGAGGTCAATCAATGTTTGGAAATGTATTTGAGATGTGTTGTTGGTGACATTCCTCGTAGATGGCACAAATGGCTGGACGTGTCCGAGTTTTGGTATAATTCCTGCTATCACTCTTGACTGAGTTGTACCCCATTGAAGGCTCTTTATGGTTTAGATCCAAATTATGGAGCTGTTCCTGACCTTCCATCATGTACAAAAAAGAAAAAAAAGCTGATGCTATTGACCTTCTCAAAGAAAGGCAGTTGTACTAGCTACTTGAGAGCTAAACTGGAGAAAACACACCTCAAGATGAAGTTTGATGCTGATAAACACAGACCTGTCAGGGAATTCCAAGTGAGTGATAAGGTTTTTCTGAAACTACAACCATATGCTCAGAATTCAGTGGTTAATCGTGCACATCCTAAGCTTTCCTATAAGTTTTTTGGCCCATAGGAAGTTTTGGAAAAATTGGGAACTGCTGCTTATAAATTGGCTTTTCCTGGTCACTGCCAAGTCCACAATGTCCTTCACGTGTCCCAGTTGAAGCAGTTTATTCCAAACTACACACCAGTACTCTCTGATCTTCCTTCTCAGCAGGATTTGTCGGTCGCAGCGTTGCTTCCAGAGAAGATATTGGACAGGAGGCTGGTGAACAAAGGCAGCGCTGCAACTGTGAAGGTCCTGATCAAATGGAGTTCTCTTCCTAACGCTATGGCTACCTGGGAGGACTATTACGTCATCCAGAACCGGTTCCCGGATGCACCAGCTTGGGGACAAGCTGATATTCAAGGCGGCGGCACTGTCATGACCATGAACATTGGCGTTGCGGCAATGACTTCGCCAACAGCTGAAGGAAGCGGGAATAGCAGCAGCGAAGGAGAATACGCCATCTAAGCATGTTTGGGCATGTGTGCGTTTTCTGTAAGCGTGTGTCAGTGGTGGGACCACTTGTCAGATACAAGTCGGCGGTGCTGTTATAAGCCGGCCGCAACTATGTGGATTGAACGAGAAGAAAGAAATGAACTATTCTCCAGCTATCTCTCTCGTTCTTCTTTGATTCTTCCTTCTCTCTTCTCCTTGCTGCTATCTAGTCGATGAATCTCTCGTGAATTCGTCTCCGGCAGCTTTGCTCCGGCGATGAACATCACAGGTGACTTCGTTAAGTGTTTGGTGATGTTCATGAGGCGTTCCACTGAGGCACGCACGGATCTTTATTTCTCTTTTCCTATGTAGCCTATAAATCCAACTCGATTAATTTCCTCAGTCTTGCATCGAAATCTTGGTGCTCGTTCTTGTTTTCGCAGAGTTGCAGTCCCATAAAATTTGGGATTCGTCTCGGTTTTTCCAACTCGTTCCTCTGATTGTTTGATTGCTTTGTGCATGCGAGTTGTTTCTTCCCCGGGGAGGGGGGGGGGGGGGCGTGCCGATGACGATGCTGAATTCTGGATGAACATGCTGGTCCACAGCCATGGTGATGCTCGTGTGAGTTGTTCTGAGGCACGCACCCACACTGAGACAGTTTGGATGTTTCTGATTTCTTTGCTGGGGCTTGTTGTGTTCTGCATCGAAATCTTGGCGTCCCGAGCTGCAGGCTCAGAAAGTTTCAAGTCCTTTGTTTTGAACAAAGAAAGAATCTCTTTGGTGGCTCGATTGTTTGATTCGTGAAAGTTGTTTTTTTTTTTTTTTTTTGGCGTGCCAACGATGATTTACAATCATGGTGAATTTATTGAGTGTTTGGTGATGTTCATGAGGCGTTCAACTGAGGCACGCGCGAATCTTAATTTCTTTCTCTCCGGCCTATATGTAAAAATCTAACTCGATTAATTTCTCTCTGTTTTGCATCGAAATCTTGGCGTTTCGTGTTTTTGCAGCGTTGCAGTCCCATAGAACTTGTGATTTCTCTCCTATTTCTTTTTTTTTTCCAACTCCTTGTTAGTTTGGTTTTGTTTGGTCTCCCTCTGGTTTGATTGTCTTATTCGTGCCAGTTCTGACTGAATTCTGGATGAAAATTGAAAATGCTGGTACGCAGCCAGTGATTTGCAAATAATTTGAGGAGTTCATGTGAGGCACGCACCCACGCCTGAATTTTTCTCATCTGAGGCACGCACCCTCGGCCTCGTCCAACTTTCTCCTTCGCTCATCTCCCTCATCTCTTCTCCAAGGGAGATGATGCTTACCCCTACCAATTTTTCTTCGCTGCACCAACCATCCACCCCGCCGCCTAGCTTATGGTCTTAGAAAGCTATAATATAATTGTCTAAAAGGCAAAGCTTATAATCGGAGAAAGCACCTCACCTCCTGACCAAAATACCCATAGCACTTTATCACATTTAAAATAAATTGACACTGGTATATAAATCTGAAAAACTCCCCTCACACCTCCACCCCTCCCCGCTGTCGTACTGTAGTGTACTTGTTAGCTTGAGGATTTTAGTGTTGTAAATGATCATTTTCACCAATTAGAAAATGGATATTATATGTAAATGAAGTGTCCCAATAGTCTGATTGGTTTAGACTTATGCGATATGCTCATACACTGATTGGTGATGAAACCAAGTATTGTCCTGATCCTCACAAGCACAGTTGCATTTCTGAATCTTTCATCATTAGCATCATTGTATCCTTGGTTTATCTGATTGTTTTTCCTTATTTGGCTATTAGAAGCGCATGTCTTTCTATATTAAGTATCTCTTGGAATCATGATACAGCAACAGTGTTTGTTTCTCTTCAGTTTCAACTTAAACACATATCCCTGAAATTTAGCTTTAGTGTTCACTGTTTTTCTTGCACTCTCTTGTACTATTACAAGCTGAAGATGTGCAAGGGGATGTCTAGGATTTTGGCACATGTATAGCACTTTGGCACCTGCAAGCATGTGTTTGTAGACCTGGGAGATGGCAGATTATCTTCTTTTTTTTTTGGTTACAGATTGGGCTATGCAGGAGAAGATGAACAAGTTGTAGCATTAAATGAATACATTTAGAGTGTGATTGGTTGCTCACATGGACCGTATACGCAGACTGAGGGGAAATAGGCTGAGTGGATGCAAGAGTATTAAAGAGAAGATTGTTTGGTTGGTTGTATCTGTCTGGATAGCCTAAGCTGAGTTTCTGTTTAGTTGATTGAATCTGAGGTCGCATGAGTGAATGCAAAAGTTAAGATTCTGATTGGTAGCTCGCATAAAGGTGATTTTGTGACACTGACAAGTGAATCTATTTGCATTAGTGGATGCAACAGTCCAGATCCGTCTAGTCAGATTGTGGGCGTACATTTGCATCCATCGGGTCAAGATGGAACAGTGCATGTGGGCAACCAAATACACTTCTTTCTGAGATTATATGTATCCACGGAGCTAGGATCCATTTGTGCACCAATCACCCCGTTGTTGTTCATTTTCTACCACAAATGATATTATCAATTAAACACCAAACAAAATAAGTCTAGGAGTAATAAAGACTTTTTACCATACTACATAGACAATTAGCTCAAATTTGAAAAGGTGATTAGAATAGGACATCGAGCTCCTTAGGGTTTATGTGGATAGGATCTTCTGTGGACAGTTAAGCTTAAGCTAGCTTATGCCTGACTAGGGTAAGTGCAGTATTGTAGTCAGTTCAATTTCTGAACCGTACTATTTTAGTTGGTTCAGAACTTGAACCGAATGTTGTTTTTTACAGGCGGTCTTCAGTATAAAATTGATTGGATTGTTTTAAACAGACACCATTAGTAAGTAAGCAGGCTAGCCTCAGGAATTGGTAGCAATACCATCTGAAACAAGCAGAAGATACACATATACATTCATCATGAAATCACATGCAACACATACATTCACATATATTCACAAGAGCATCGTCAGGTTCGTTACCAAAAGAGCAGCACCAAAAGATCAAAATTGATAGTCTCCATTTATTATTGTTGCAAATTCATTAAATCATGAAACAGGTAATCTCCACTAGTTACTGTCATAGAACTTGTCTTTTGGGTTGACAACCTTGCTTAATAGGATGTAGCACAACCCTATGCAGATTTTTTAAAGCACAGACTCATCCAACTCACTTTGAGAAATGTGCTTACCTTGTGTAAAAGAGAAAATATTTAACAATAAATGTAAAGATGAGAAGATGTAACTAATATTGCATTTTTGTAGAAAGACAAAACTTAGGAGGTTCATCGCACATTATTGTCATTATTTCCTAGGTGTAGTGGCAAACATAGTATCCACGGAGCATGGTGCTTGGTGGCTATTTGTGGCACTGCAAAAATATAATAACATAATCATCAACTCAATAGTTTTCATCATTACAAGAAATCGTGATATAATGAGTGTGGAAAGTCATTACACATTGCGTTTCCCACCTTTGTCCTTGTATTCCTTCAACACCCTAAATGTAAATTATTTTGGAAAGGCTATCATCAACCATTGAAGTAAAACATAATGAGCACAATTTGTATATAATTTCTTACCTTTTGATTGCCACTATTAGTTCTTCCTACTTTTCTATAGGATAGTTCAAGGCATCTAAGAGAACTGCCCTTCTATCACGCAACATGATAACAAGTAGGATCCAGTGGTTGTTGAATTAACATTAGGTTTGTCGGTCTATCAAGTATTGAAGTGCCAAATAAACTAGTTGTAGGCACTTACCAAAAGTTGTAGGCTCTAATCATGTTCTTCATCTTTTGTTGCTCAAGCATAGCTATTCTTAGATATTCCACGACATGGTCTTGTCCCATTTGGATGGTTAGCTGATAGATCAATTGTGAGTCAAGGAATCCAACCGCCTCATTGAACATAATTTGTGAACATAATTTTCTTGAACCGATTGAGGAAATGGCTTTCCACCACATCACTAATTTGTGAACATATTTTTTATTAATTAAGTCAACATATATCAACTAAATATTCTAGATTAATTAACTATGTAGTCTTAAGTAAAAAATTCAACATAAGTTCTTGATTGATATATTACAAGGGAGGGATTAATTAAGTCCATGTAGATGTGGAGTTACATATTCAACTAACCAAGCTAATCAGCTCTAACAATTAGCCTTTCATCATGATCATTGCGCACATAAGTAGTTCCATCAAGGGTTACTTTGACAAGCTTTATTTTTTCAAGGTTCCCGAAAGATGGCACATTGTCGAATTGGTTATACTCTTCTTCATCCTCTACATTCTCAACTCTGACAACACTTTTTTTCTTCTGGAAAAACTATGTGTTTATTCCTAGCTGTAGGGTTTATTATATAAAAGACTTGTGCAACATGGTTAGCAAGTATGAAGCGGTTGTCTTTATAGCCGACATCATTAAGTAAAATAATAGTAAATCCATATTTGTCCTCTTTCATGCCTTTTGGGAGTTTGATCCATTTGCATCAAAACATTGGGATCTTCAACATGGACCGAAGTCGAGCCCCCAATTTCAACTATGAACCCATAGTAGGTGTTCTTTTTCCTTTGCTATCATAGGCATCTATGATGACCAACTACTATTTTTACCATCCTCGATCAAGGCAAATGCTAGGGGGATCAATTGGTCTTCTGCGTCAATTCCAATAGAAACTGTCAAGGCACCTTGTACTTGCCCATAAAAAAATGTGGCATCCACACTAATCACGACCCTACAATGCTTAAAGGTCTCACACTACTATAGAAAAGGTCATCACTTCCGGTTCAAAAATGGCATCACTGCCGGTTTTGAACCCGTCAGTGATTAAGCAGTGGTAATACTCGGTAGTATCACTGACTGTATTGGAACCAGCAGTAATAGAGTTATCACTACCAGCTAGTGTTACAAACCGACAATGATATTCGACCCCAAATACGATGTTTTTGGGACCATTTTTTTTGCACTTGATGAACAAACTCCCGCAACTTTTCTGACTTGTGACGAACCTCCCGCAGCTTTTGTGAAGTAAATTAATCGAATATAGAAAATTACGCACTGAGTAGTTTATGGGAATCGAACTCGTGGCAGCACCTCTCATATGAAACTTCCTTACCATCTCACCTCACAATTTTACCTGATGGCTATGAGGTAATTTATTCTTTTGTCTTCCTGCTCAAATTTTTGGATGATTATTTGGGCATCTAGATTGCTTCAAATGAAAAGATTGTCAACTATAAAGTTGTACATCTTGTTGAGTGCTACAATGCTCATATAAAGTTTGTCTCTATTCGAATCGATATGAAAAAGTAATAAATTATTTGAGATGACCAATATGTGCGTTGTTCGACAAAACAACCATAACTTTTGCATACGGTGTCTAATTTTGACGTTTGAGCTCTACTTTCGAAGTGACGAGGTGGCACATCTGAAACAAATATCATGTTTTCCATTGTTACCTTTCTTGACCCCCAAAAGGCTTAGAAGACTCTTGATAGGACCTCTAAAGTTGTTGGTCAAAAATTGAGCTTCTCTAATTTACCTGGAATTTTTTAGAGACATAGTGCTATATCTGAAAGTCAGTTTTGCGTAGACATTTCATTAATATGAGTTACCAAACTCATGATAAAAATCTTTGAAATAAAATTACAATTTTCAACTTTGCAGCCCTTTGTGTGGATTTTTCATTTATTCCTACTAGTGTCACACCAGATCTAACAATTTACTTTGTGGTCGAGTATGTAGTTTTCCTTTGATAGTATTTAGATGATTATTTGGCATCTATATCGCTTCAAATAATAAAGTTATCAACTACAAAGTTGTATATCTCATCCAGAGCTATAATTTTCATATAAAGTTTATCTCCATCTGATTCTATATGGAAAAAGTTATGAATTTGTGAAGATGAGTTTCATTTTATTATCACTGTCGGTTAATATAACAAACCAACAGTGATAATGCCTCCATTATCACCATCGGTTCATGGCTAGAATAGGCAGTGATACTATCACTGCCAGTTCCTTATATGAACCAGCAACGATACTTAATTGTCAGTGTCAGTTTTTGCTGGGTGGGCTCTTACTGTCGATTATTTTTGAACCGGTAGTGAAAGAGAGGCATAGATGACTTCTTCTATAGTAGTGTCAGCACATTGAGGGAAGCACAAGAAAACACATTGTAGCACATGCTTCATTACACATTCATCACTCTCAATCATGCCTTCTGAGTAAGTGTAACACTTCACACTGTAACACCCTACTTCCAACTGAGCCTAATCATCTGAAAATAGGAAATTTTGGCAGCATTCCATCTGTAGGGAGGTATAACTGACCATAAGAAACAAAGCTCAGGCAGTCAAAACAGATATAACCACCATATAAATAACCTTCACGACGCTACCAGCGTCGTACCATAACATATACCAAAACAAACGGCAACTCATCAACAAAGCTGAACTCAAACACCGGGAGACTATCGGCTTTGTGATGAGGACGTGCGTGCAACTACCAAAAACCATCCCCCGACATGCACGTCAGCAACTAAACATACCTGTAAAAGATTTAACAGGGGGTGAGACGAGCTCAGCAAGTAACAGCTATGTATATAAACACATCTCACTTAAAACAAAAGCATTTAGAAGTAAAACGTTCTTCTTTCAGCAATCAGAACAAACCACATGGTTTTTTTAAGAGACTATTGTTTCAGAATTTTCGTTGAAACAGAAACGACAACCTTCAATCTCAGTCTCCCACAAAACATGGCATTCAACTCCCAGCATTCTGAATTCTCCAAATATCATAAAAAGAAATGTATGAATGCCATGATGCAACTCCATTTTGAGAGCTGGACGATGCCAACATCTCATGCAACTCCATGTACCGGTACGAATCACGCGCGATGGCAGTGATCGGCCTTTATCACCATATGAAGTGTATAAATGCATATGTATGCATGTGAATTGACGTCAATTCTTTATTTCTCTTTTGAATAGCTCATGATAAAAACCACAACTGATTCATGAAGATAAACTGATTTCATGAAGATAAAGGTACAGTCCAGATTAATAAGAAAAGAATTGATTTAAATAATCGAAAACAACGACATCCATAATTTAAATGGATTTGAAAATAAAACCATATACTTCAATTTCTGTTTGCAAAAGAAGTAAGACATGAATATAAAAATAGCATAGAACCACACCCCCAAGTTACTTGCCTTTTACCAAAAGCGACGAATCCAAAGCAAAATCACGGCCGCCCAGAAGAGGTACCACCTGAACAGGTATGTTATTAGCACTAAAACACATTTGAAGCACATACAATAATGAAGCGTCAACCCTACGTCGAAAAACATCGCGTCTACGCCGACATTTCGAACAACTGAACAGAGAGTTGTATCACATGAAATGATACACTATTTCCAATTTAGGGTTAAACTAAAATCCTCATTACTTGGATTGCACTTCGATGAACTGAATACCGCAACTCAAATGTCGTATCTTCGAGTCAACCTCGATTATAAAAAAGAATCGAACTATCGATCATATGAAATGATACGACACGAATAACTGAGTTGATTTAATCCAACCACAAACGTCCAGAATATTACCGAAAATTCGCCTTCGAAAATTTGACGACGAGTCCGACGAAAATCCAAAAATTTCCAATTTTTTTTCCTCTCTTTTTTTTCTTTTCTTTTCTCTCTTTCTTTTTTTCTTTTCTTCCTTCTTCTTTCCTTTCTCTTTCTTCCTTTCTTCCTGGCGTCTCTCGGCGCTGGCTGCGGCTTCGGCTCGGCTGGGGCTTCGGCCACACGGCAGAACCGAGAGAGAGAGAGAGACGCCGGCGGCGGGGCCGGTGGTGGCCGGCGGCAGCAGCGTCGGCCGGCGGCGGCGGGCGCACGGCGGACTGCGAGCTGCGGCGGAGGGCTGCGGCGGCGCCGAAGCAGGCGGCCGGCACGACAGCAGGAGCTGGCGCACGGTGGCCGGCGGCGGGCTGCGACAGCAGGGAGCGGCGGGTCAGCCGGCAGCTGGGCTCGGCGTGCTGCGTCGGCAGGAGAGGGAGAGAGAGAGAGGAAGGCTCGAGAGAGAGAACGCACACGGGTGAAGAGTCTGGATGGATCGGGTTGAGGACCGATCCATCCAGCACTTATCCCTCTTTTTTTTATTTTTTTTTTCAAAACAACAAACGGTCTAGATTTATTGGACTCGCTACAGGCCCCAGAGTGCTCAGAACGGACATATGAATAGCAAAATGGGTTCGTCTCGACGAGATGAACGCAACCACGGTCTCCGATCGGTCATCCGAGCGACGGATTAAAAAGTCAAAGTTTTGGTCAACTTCTCTCTTTTTTCTTTTCTCAAACTTCAGTATTACATTCTCCCCCCCTTAAAAGAATTCGTCCCCGAATTCTGCCGCTCCCATGGCAACTATGAAATGGAGGTAAAAAAATATTTCAAAACTTATGACTCACCAGTCTCAAAGAGCTCAGGATACTCCTTGCGCATTTGTTCTTCGAGTTCCCAAGTTGCTTCTCGTTCTGTTTGATTTGTCCAAAGTACTCTCACAAACTTGATAGTCCTCCTCCTCATAACTCGCTCTGAGAAATCCAAAATACGTACCGGGTGGCACTTTACAGTCAGATCCTTCTCTATCGTGATTGATTCCACATCAACTTTATGCTCCAGATCTCTCAAATATTTTCTTAGCATAGAAACATGGAAGACATTATGTATTCCACTCATTGAGTCTGGTAATTCAAGACGATACGCCAGACTGCCTACACGGGCTATGATTAGAAATGGACCGATGTACCTCGGGTTAAGCTTCCCCGACCTTCCAAAACGTACAACACCTTTGGTTGGCGACACTCTGAGAAGAACATAGTCACCAACTGAGAATTCTAGTTCTCGCCTCCGGATATCTGCATAGCTCTTCTGTCGACTTTGAGCAGCCAACAGATTCTGACGTATTTGGTACACCTTTTCTGATGTTTGCTGAATCAAATCCGGACCAAGTAATGATCTTTCTCCAACAGAATCCCAACACAAAGGGGAAACACACCTTCGGCCATATAAGGCCTCAAAAGGAGCCATCTGAATACTAGCTTGATAGCTGTTATTATAAGCAAACTCTGCTAAAGCCAGATGGTCTTCCCAACTGCCTTTCCAAGATAAGACACAAGCACGGAGCATGTCCTCCAAAGTCTGAATGGTCCGCTCTGACTGACCATCCGTCTGAGGGTGGAAGGCTGTGCTAAGAGAAAGTTTCGTGCCCAAGGCACTTTGCAAACTCTGCCAAAACTGAGATACAAATTTAGAATCCCGATCTGAAATGATCGATTTTGGCACACCATGCAACCTTACTATTTCCCTGATATATAAGGGAGCCAAATCATGCGCCGAACTGGTTGTCTTCATTGGAATGAAATGTGCAGATTTTGTAAGCCTATCCACGACAACCCAAATAGCATCTCTGCCTCGAGGTGAACGAGGCAACCCAACAATGAAGTCCATAGTGATATGTTCCCATTTCCATTCTGGAATTTCTAAGGGTTGCATTAATCCTGCAGGTCTTTTATGTTCAGCCTTTACTTGTTGGCAGACACCACAAGCTGCAACATACTTAGCAATATCCACTTTCATCCTTTTCCACCAAAAATTTTGCTTCAGGTCTCGATACATTTTGGTTTCACCTGGATGAATAGTATAAGGAGCCCGGTGAGCTTCTCTCAATATATCCATTTTCACATCTGCCTTCTGTGGTACACAGAGACGGCCTTTAAAACGTATTGCACCTTGCTCATCCATACTAAACTCTTTTGATTTTCCTGTTGAAATTCTCTTTCGAACTTCTGAAAGAAGACGATCATGCTGTTGAGCTTCACGTACACGTTCAGGTATAGCAGATTGGATAATCATTTGAGTTTCTTGCTGCACAGTGCCAGCAAAGCAAAAAGATATCCCCATCCGATCCAACTCTGAATGTAAAGACATTATTGCTTTAGGTACACCTGTTCTGCTAAGGGCGTCAGCTACCACATTAGCCTTTCCAGGATGATACTGAATTGTCAGATCATAATCTTTGATTAATTCTAACCATCTCCGCTGTCTCAAGTTCAGATCTCTTTGAGTGAAAATATACTTGAGACTCTTATGATCAGTGAAAATATCACATGACTCCCCATACAAGTAATGCCTCCAACTCTTCAAGGCAAAAACCACTGCAGCCAATTCTAAATCATGAGTGGGGTAATTCTGTTCATGAGTCTTCAATTGTCTGGAAGCATATGCAATTACCCGACCTTCTTGCATAAGCACACAGCCAAGCCCAATCCGAGAAGCATCAGTGTATACTGTGAAACGCTTACCACTCTCGGGCAAAGCCAAAATAGGAGCATTCACCAACTTATTCTTTAAGGTTTGGAAACTGACCTCACAATCATCCGTCCATACAAATGGAACGCCCTTTTGAGTAAGTCTGGTCATAGGCTTTGCTATAATGGAGAAGTCTTGTACAAAGCGCCGGTAATAGCCAGCTAGTCCAAGAAAACTTCGAATCTCTGTTACATTAGATGGTCTTTGCCATTCTATTACTGCAGCAACATTCTTTGGGTCCACAGTAATACCATGCTGATTAATAACATGCCCAAGAAATCCGACTTCTTCGAGCCAAAAGGCACATTTCTTTAGCTTCGCATAAAATTTATTCTTCCGAAGAGCCTCCAACACCAGACTGAGATGCACCTCATGTTCCTCTTTTGACTTGGAATAAATCAATATGTCATCGATGAAAACCACCACAAAAACATCCAGATATTCATGGAGCATCCGGTTCATGGCTTCCATAAAAACAGCAGGGGCATTCGTTAGTCCAAAAGACATAACTACATATTCAAAATGCCCATACCTTGTATTGAAAGCCGTCTTCTCAATATCCTCATCTCGGATTCGCAATTGATGATAACCTGATTGCAAATCGATCTTCGAAAATATCATAGCACCCCTCAACTGATCAAAAAGATCATCAATACGAGGTAGAGGATATTTGTTCTTGATTGTCACTTGATTAAGCGCCCGATAATCCACACAAAGTCTTTTTGTGCCATCTTTCTTTTCCACAAATAAAACAGGGGCAGCCCAAGGCGAAGTACTCGGTCTGATAAATCCCTTAGCAAGGAGTTCATCCAATTGCTTCTTCAATTCCATTTGTTCCATTGGAGCCATTCGGTATGGAGTCTTATAAATGGGTTGTGTACCTGGAATCAACTCAATACGGAAGACTGTTTCTCGTTCAGGAGGCAATCCTGGAAGCTCACTAGGGAACACATCTGGATAACGACACACTACTGGGATATCTTCCACACGTAGAGTGACATCCTACCCTTCAACCAATGTCCAAAGAACACCAGATTTCCACATCCTTCGGTTAGGGAAGATCCGGCACAACATGGAAAGCGTATATGGCAAGGCCTTCCCTTGGAAAACAATCTCCACTCCTGATGGAGCTCGCAAGGTGATGATTCTCAAAGAACAAGAGATAATGGCTTGGTACTGGGCAAGCCAATCCATACCAAGAATAACGTCGAAGGACTCTAGATTAATCATCACCAAGTTAGCTGTGAATTCCTCGTCTCCAATATTTATAACACACCCCGGGCAGACATAAGAACTGGATATAAGACCACTGGGGGAGTTAACTACCACAGATTGCCCAATTTGTTGTACTGATAGTCTCGCTCGTTTAACGAAGTCTACCGAGACAAATGAAAAGCTAGCTCCAGAATCAAATAAAACATGTGCATCAAAAGAGAACACGGGTAAGATACCTGTCTCCACGTCATTATGACCTCCAGTCTCAGCACCAGGTAAAGTATATAACCCAGGAGGTGCCTGAGATGAAGAGGTTCCTGCCCCGTGGGAAGAAGATGCCCCAACCATCGGTGGTGTCGGTGTAGAAGTCCCCTGAGGAAACACAGGCTGATGTGTCCAGTAAGGCCCAGTGGGAACTGTAGAAGGAAGATAATACTGCATCGGTGGAGCCATCGGGCCAGTGATGACCGTAGGAGCAGGAGTAACAGCCAAAACATGTGCTGATCCCTTTGATGAAGAAGAAATCCCAGACGAAGAAGACACTGGTTCCCACCTGATGCGACTGTTCGGGTTTCTGCGACACACCACATCTTTGTGGCCTGGACGACCACATACTGAACAACTCCCTCTCCAAGAGCATTCACTCTGCATATGTGAGTCACCACACTTGAAACACACCAAACCAAAACCGGGTTTAACCACTGTACGGAACTGGGTACTGGTGCCTGGAGAATGCATCTGAGAGGATCCACCACGGTATGGTTGGTGACGTTGCTGTCCCTTGTACTTCTTATGGATGGGACCACCAAAACGACTCCTCTTCTCTTCTGGCCCTTTATGCTGATCTGCTCCCGAGGTCTTGCGAATATCATCAGTGTAAGATTGCTGCAGCTCAACACCAGAAGCCTGCTCAACCATAGAACGAAAATCTGTAACAGGAAAAGCACCAAGCACATGACGAATAAAAGGCTTCAAACCCTGCCTGAATCGTCTGGCCTTCTCCGCATCATCGTGGGCTACATGAGGTACAAAGCGCACAATTTGATTAAAACCCACTTCATATTCTGCCACTGATTTCTGACCTTGCGTATAGTTGTTTAAATCAATTTGCATCTTATCCAGAAAAGTGGCTGGATAGAATCTCCTCTCAAATTGTCTGACAAACTCGGACCAGGTCAGATCTTCATGGGCAACAGTCCTGGCTGACTGTACACCTCTCCACCAGATTTGGGCTTCTCCCTTCATCAACTGTACCACATATCTGACCTTGTCTCGAGGCAGCACATCAAAAGCATCCAGCTGCATTTCTATATAAGCAAGCCAATCTGCAGCCTGAATTGGAGTCCCTGATCCATCAAAAGAGTCCAATTTCATACTGACCCATTCACGGAGCGACACACCACTAGTAGCACCCCCTTCAGGCATCTCTCATGCCACAGTTCTAGCAGCAGCAGGAGTATTTGGAACAACCTGCCTCAAAGCTCTTAGCTCTTCTTGTATTTCCTTCATAGTGGTCATCAGCTCCGCTTGACTGATACTTCCTGTCTGAGAGGATTCAACCTCAGCAGCCGATAACTGAGCATCACCACGACCTGGGGCTGCTGTACGACTACGACCTGCCTCGGTACCTCGACCACGACCTCGCACCTTCGGCGGCATAGCTACAAACACCACAACTGATAAGTAAGCATGCACTAACTGCAAACATACTTCAAACCAATAAACTAAAGGGAATATAGCGGAACAAGGCATATGAAAAGATATGCAACCCCTTTCCCATCCTACATGTGCATGTGTGGCAAGGTATTAACTGCTTATCCTAGAACCTAAAGCCTAGGCTCTGATACCAAGCTGTAACACCCTACTTCCAACTGAGCCTAATCATCTGAAAATAGGAAATTTTGGCAGCATTCCATCTGTAGGGAGGTATAACTGACCATAAGAAACAAAGCTCAGGCAGTCAAAACAGATATAACCACCATATAAATAACCTTCACGACGCTACCAGCGTCGTACCATAACATATACCAAAACAAACGGCAACTCATCAACAAAGCTGAACTCAAACACCGGGAGACTATCGGCTTTGTGATGAGGACGTGCGTGCAACTACCAAAAACCATCCCCCGACATGCACGTCAGCAACTAAACATACCTGTAAAAGATTTAACAGGGGGTGAGACGAGCTCAGCAAGTAACAGCTATGTATATAAACACATCTCACTTAAAACAAAAGCATTTAGAAGTAAAACGTTCTTCTTTCAGCAATCAGAACAAACCACATGGTTTTTTTAAGAGACTATTGTTTCAGAATTTTCGTTGAAACAGAAACGACAACCTTCAATCTCAGTCTCCCACAAAACATGGCATTCAACTCCCAGCATTCTGAATTCTCCAAATATCATAAAAAGAAATGTATGAATGCCATGATGCAACTCCATTTTGAGAGCTGGACGATGCCAACATCTCATGCAACTCCATGTACCGGTACGAATCACGCGCGATGGCAGTGATCGGCCTTTATCACCATATGAAGTGTATAAATGCATATGTATGCATGTGAATTGACGTCAATTCTTTATTTCTCTTTTGAATAGCTCATGATAAAAACCACAACTGATTCATGAAGATAAACTGATTTCATGAAGATAAAGGTACAGTCCAGATTAATAAGAAAAGAATTGATTTAAATAATCGAAAACAACGACATCCATAATTTAAATGGATTTGAAAATAAAACCATATACTTCAATTTCTGTTTGCAAAAGAAGTAAGACATGAATATAAACATAGCATAGAACCACACCCCCAAGTTACTTGCCTTTTACCAAAAGCGACGAATCCAAAGCAAAATCACGGCTGCCCAGAAGAGGTACCACCTGAACAGGTATGTTATTAGCACTAAAACACATTTGAAGCACATACAATAATGAAGCGTCAACCCTACGTCGAAAAACATCGCGTCTACGCCGACATTTCGAACAACTGAACAGAGAGTTGTATCACATGAAATGATACACTATTTCCAATTTAGGGTTAAACTAAAATCCTCATTACTTGGATTGCACTTCGATGAACTGAATACCACAACTCAAATGTCGTATCTTCGAGTCAACCTCGATTATCAAAAAGAATCGAACTATCGATCATATGAAATGATACGACACGAATAACTGAGTTGATTTAATCCAACCACAAACGTCCAGAATATTACCGAAAATTCGCCTTCGAAAATTTGACGACGAGTCCGACGAAAATCCAAAAATTTCCACTTTTTTTTCCTCTCTTTTTTTTCTTTTCTTTTCTCTCTTTCTTTTTTTCTTTTCTTCCTTCTTCTTTCCTTTCTCTTTCTTCCTTTCTTCCTGGCCTCTCTCGGCGCTGGCTGCGGCTTCGGCTCGGCTGGGGCTTCGGCCACACGGCAGAACCGAGAGAGAGAGAGAGACGCCGGCGGCGGGGCCGGTGGTGGCCGGCGGCAGCAGCGTCGGCCGGCGGCGGCGGGCGCACGGCGGACGGCGAGCTGCGGCGGAGGGCTGCGGCGGCGCCGAAGCAGGCGGCCGGCACGGCAGCAGGAGCTGGCGCACGGTGGCCGGCGGCGGGCTGCGACAGCAGGGAGCGGCGGGTCAGCCGGCAGCTGGGCTCGGCGTGCTGCGTCGGCAGGAGAGGGAGAGAGAGAGAGGAAGGCTCGAGAGAGAGAACGCACACGGGTGAAGAGTCTGGATGGATCGGGTTGAGGACCGATCCATCCAGCACTTATCCCTCTTTTTTTATTTTTTTTTTCAAAACAACAAACGGTCTAGATTTATTGGACTCGCTACAGGCCCCAGAGTGCTCAGAACGGACATATGAATAGCAAAATGGGTTCGTCTCGACGAGATGAATGCAACCACGGTCTCCGATCGGTCATCCGAGCGACGGATTAAAAAGTCAAAGTTTTGGTCAACTTCTCTCTTTTTTCTTTTCTCAAACTTCAGTATTACACACACACAGTTTAAAATGTGACATAGCATGGAAGATCCTTGGGATCCTACTATATGCCTTTTTCCAATTACCGCCACAGCAACTCCATGGCGTGTAATTGGTGAACCTGACTATGAACTCAATGAGAGAGGCCATAGTCATGTTGTAGTCTGCACACACGGTGACAATGATGCATTGTCCAAGATACCTTGTTGTGCACTATAAGTATTTGTTGTTAAAGCTTAGATGATGACCCACAAGTGAGAGGCTGCTTGACACTAGTGATCTTCCATATCTTCATCCATCACTCTTCTTAAGTCGGGCAAAAACACCCCAGTCACAACCTCTCTGGCAACGTACAGTGTATCTCAACTTCACATATGAATGAACCACGCCGTAACGTCTATAGTGTCACATGAAGTAATCATATAACTCAAGCTTCAATTCTTCCATAGTATCAAAGACCACGCCCTTGCGAAATCCTTCTCACTGTTCGGTGTGCCTTCCTTGGTCAACAACCTACTGTTACATGAGGGCACTTTGGACACCACCACATGTAAAGTCTTAAGTTCCCTCAATTCCTCCTCAATGTAGAATGATTCCCTTCATCTCCTTCTAACGAATTATATGGTACAACTTCTACCTTGGGACCATCTCCTCCATCGTGTCCTTATGGGCCATCCACACTGCCTTCTTCCACCTCATCTTCTTCACTTTCATCATCCGAGGAAGGCATAAATATTTCATCAACATCTTCATTAGCCTCCTCATCCTTGAAAGTGCTATCATCAAAGTCATTTGTCACCACAGGCATAAGAAACTTTGAGCCACCCATTGCCTCATCAAGGACCAACAGACGATGTACCTCCAGTTCTATAGATGGGCCAACATGCAAAAAAGAACCCACCTCATGCACATTAGAGGCCATTGGTTACGACGACGGCCCATATTGAGTCAAATGCTCCATAGGCTTGTCTTTCTTGTTCAAACTTGTTGACGTCGGACTACCACATCCCGCTTCATGACACATTGATACGGTGCTATGCATACAAGAAACTTCAACCACCACCCCCGTGCAACTAACTTGCAAAACATTAATTATATCCTTGTGCATCTTTCAATCTATCACTGATGCCAACTTCATGAGCACATAGTGCGTCCTTGCCTTGCCAGCATCAAATCGACCATGCATTACTATTTCACCATCCTCTACTCCACAAATGAACTTGGATTGATCTCGACAAACTAGATCATCATAACAAGGGGTATTCTTGAACAATTTTACATCTTCCTTCATTTTTTCAAACTCATGGTTTTCATTAACTATAACGATAGAAAATATACGAACTAAATGATCTATCTATAAAATACAACCAACAATTTCATATATTTGATCCAATTCATGCAATAGCACTAAATAAAAACAAATATTTTCCCTTTCATGACATACAAACTATCCAATTCATATCCATCCATATGCATATGGTTCATATGGTGACATTCAGAACCACAAATATTTTATTTACTATCAAATTCCTGCAATACACCACCATATACATACACTACTAAAGAAAACATCATCGCTGCTGGTTCAAAATTGACATCACTATAGATTTTTTAACCGGTAGTGATAATCCAGGATTCTTGATGCCGGCTTAGGAACTGGGTTCATGTCTTGAACTAGCAGTGATAACCCAATTATCACTGCTGGTTCATAACATGAACTGACAGTGATAACCTAATTATCACTACTGGTTCATGTATTGAACCAGTAGTGATAATCCTTTCACATTTGCAAAAATAGTCTACCAGGAACTCTTCATCATAGGAATCTATCTGAAGTAACCAGCAGTGATAATCATTTCACATTTGCAAAAATAGTCTACCAGGAACTCTTCATCATGGGGATCTATCTGAAATTCGAGAAACTCAAACTTGAGACAGAAGACCCCATGCCAAAATATTCCTGCAGGTAGAGTATTTTATACCTAAATCTAAATATACATTCACAGTGACAATAGTAAACCTTAATGAATGGCAAAAACACAATCCATCTTTAAGACATTTGTGCTTTTTGCCATTCATTTAGATATACATATTGCCACAATCATCTTCACACAAGATTCACGCACGGAGTGGAGACGTCTATCTAAATATACATTCGCAATGGAGATAGGAGAGGAGATGGGGAGCAAAGATGAGACGACCGTGGGAGAGGAGATGAGGAGACAAGGAGGAGAGGAGATGAGGAGATGGGGATGGTTGCTCGAGAGACGACAAGGTGGCTCGAAGTTCATCATGGAGGACGAGTTGAAGCTCGGAGGATGAGTTGAAGCTCAGCACATAGATGATTTGAAGCTCGGCGCGGGTTGCTCAGTAGATGGCGAGGTGACCACCGTCTCCACTGAGCCCACCTCTGTCCCTTGCGACCGGCATCAACTCAATCTCTACGCCGAGCTTTGAGCGTCACTGTCTCCATTGAGCCAGCCTCTGTCCCTTGGGAACGGCTTCAGGAGAGTGAAATGATATGGCTACGGCTAGGCGGACAGCGAGGACGTGTTGAAGCTAGGAACAAGGAACAAAGGCAGCCGCAGTGGAGACAGTGGCCACCGCTCCACTATGACCGCATCTGTCCCTCAGGAGCAGCTTTAGGAGAGCGAAATGAGATAGGGGAGTCTGTGGGAGATGGATTCCATTAATAGAAGAATTATCACTGCCGGTTTGGAGTGATAACTACCAGTTCATCTTCATCAATTATTAAAGGCACATCTTTTTATGCATGTCTTTTTAAAACTGGCAATGTTGGTTATTAAAGGCACGTCTTTTTATGCACATTTTTTAATAAACTAATAGTGATAAATATTATCACTGTCAGTTTGGAATACGAACCAGTTGAGATAAAAATTGTCACTGCCAGTTATTAAAATCACTTCTTTTTATGCTCGTCTTTTAAAGAATTGACAATGGTAACTACTGTTCTTGCCAACTCAGCTTTTGATGCATGTCTGGAGCTTAAGAACCAGCAATGAACTGGCAGTGAAAGGATAGCAGGGATGACCCTTTCTATGGTAATGATATAGACTAGCCAATTCAACAATTTGCACCAACACAAACACTGTGAATATACATATACACTAGCTAATCCATGACATAAACACAAGTGGTACAAGCAACTATTTCTACACGTCAAACAGACCAGCATAGACTTAATTGTGATGCAATGTAACCTTCGACTGAGCCACTCCTAACATATATAACAAAATTTGAAGATTCATCCTAAACGAAACTCACTAAACCACCTTAAATCAACTAAACGAACAATAAAAAGAGGAGAGGATGGATGATATACCTTCCTAGATGCCCCCCCCCCCCCAAGTGAAAAATGCCCTTAAAATCATGCCTGAAATCACTGGATTTAGGGAGGAAGAATGGGTGGAGGGGCAGGCAGTGAGCAAGCTCGATTCAGGCTTGGACTCTGGTGGGGGAAGTAATGAATGGAGGAATAAAAGAGAAGGGGGTGGAACGCTTTGTACTAGGCGCTATCGTGCTGACCTACCTGGCATGATGGCATGTCACGCCACATGCACTAGCACGACAAAGCCAGAGCCATGTTGGCTCCATGTGGATTGGTCGTGGGGCATGTGCCAACGTGGCAAAGCTTGTCACGCCAATGTATGTGGTGTGACAGAGTTCATTTGTCCAGCCACAACAGTCGGCATGACCAAAGGGATTAAAAGTTAGAAATATAGCAGAACAAGTTATTATTAAAACATAAGATTAAAGTAGGTTAAAAAAATTCTGCGGCTTGTGCACTTCGAGAGCTTTAGCAAGACCTATCGCGATGAGTTGGAGCTGTTGTCATGATTGGGCATGACAGGTGGCAATAATGACACGTGGTGGGCGACGCATGGAGCTTCAGAATTTGTAGTGTCATGGTGTTTTCGATGGTCGTGTGTGCTTGCTTCTTTTTATTGGGTCATCATTGGCTAAAAGAAAAATAGTCGTTGTCATAGGAATGGCTTCCGCACCCGCTTTGATGTTTTTTGTTGGATGTGGTTCTCCTTCTCATTGTACATAGGTGCGGGTGTGTTCAATGTTATTCACTTTGAGATTTTTTGGCGCTGTATTGTCTTCTTCTTGAATGTATAGCGTCCTAAAAGAAGAATGTATAGCAAAGCACTTGCCCAGGTCAGTGTGCCGAAAACGTTGTGAAAACAAACAGTATGCAGTAGTTGGGCGGAAGGACATCACGGAGCGATCAATTGCGGGACTGGGGTTGATGACCGGGGTGTCGATGTGGTCGATCTGACTATCCGAGCCCTCCATCGGGTGATAATAAACCTGTGGTTCTCGTGCAGCGCATGCACCGCTGGCGTAGCCAGGGAGGCACCTTCATCACAATGGATCTGGTCTGTCCACTGATATGACACGGCCGGATGATCTCAGCCGTCCATCCCGGCTGGACCCGGCAGCCAGGCTACTTATGGACCACTGTACCCTTGCAACGCCCCTCCACCGCTCATTGGAAATCCTGCTTTGGTGGCAATTGGTAGCACTAGTTCATAAGTATCTCATTTCTTGGTTATCTTTGTGGTCAGTTTTAATCTCTCGTTGGTGGAGTTCTTGCAGTTCCATTCTCTGGCTTGTTCTTGCTTGCCCTGCCCTACCCTACCCTACCCCCGAATCCCCGATGCATCTATGTTCCATTCCTGTTTTAGTTACTGATCTGTTTGATGCGTTCTTTTGATCTGGTTTTATGTTCCTGGTGCTTTTCTGTTAATTTCTTTCTTTCCCAAGATTCGGTTGCTCCTGTCTGCACTAGGATTATACTTAAGATTCTTTCGGCGCTCTAATTAAGATTACCTGATGAGGATCCTGCCGGTGATCCAATCGATCTGAAAGCATTATTCGTGCCTAGCTTCATGCCCAGATCGATATGCAGCACGATTTGATATTCGGTCTTTTTTTCCTTTATACGTGCAAGTGTCTTTTTTTCCCTCTTTCTCGCGTGCCAGTGATGATTTACGTACACGGTGAATTCTGGATGAATGCGTACAGGCATGGTGATATGCAGTTCCTGAGACGTTCATCTGAGGCACGCATGAATCTTAAGCTCTCTTCCGCTGTAGGATGCTCGTAAGTTTTTTTTTTTTTTTTTTTGAAGTACTTGGGCAATCTCGTCCACTTGAGTACCATTGGCCGTCGGTAATTCGAGCTGGTCTCTAATCATCCTGCGAAAAACCGCTCAGGTGCAAACTTGAAAAAGCTGTTTGTTTGATTCGCATTTCAGCAATGTGGAAAGGTACAAAAACATGCAATTAGCAACTACTACCACGTAATAAATATCAGTAGTACAGCAGCAGGTTTATATATATGTGGCCTCATTTGTTAAGTACTGGAACAGATACCTTTTCTGAATAATTAGTTACTATCCCTTCCCTACTATTTAATTGGAGCCTAAATTCATGACACGCAACACAACTTTTTTTTATTTTAAAAAAGCAACACAGTGAAACTGTGCAAGTCATGCCTGACCAGTTATTAGGGTGAAAATAGGTAGAATACAAATTGAACAGTATTCATGTTCATATTCTTAAAATGAATACAAATATGAACAAAAATGCTGAGTATAATGAAATATCGATCGAATGTTATAACAGATTGAAATCAAAATCGAACATCTACTCAACTTGGCTGGATGCGCATATTCTCATTGCTTGCGTAGTGTCAAAAAATCAAGATACTTGTGACATTCTATCCTCAAAACATAGCACATTTAACCATGTTGAATACTTATTTCAACTAAATCATGAATTTGCATTAAAGTTACGAAATCACCCAACCAGTTAGGTACACTGCAATAAAATGCACATTACTTTGTTGATTTTGACTACAAATGCAAACTTTTCGGACAACTCAACACTTCTATGTGAAAATTCCGTACCGCACTCTCATAAATATCTTTATGCGTACTCGTTTGAATAGGGGAGAAATTGCTGATTGAAGGCCAAAGTCTAAAGAATGTTTGTGTCCTACTGAATTACGGTAGTATGTCATGGATAATTCATACCCGTTTATATTACCTGTGCCCAACCACCCCAAGAGAGAACTGTATTGATTACCCTTAATTAACAAAAAGAACGGTGCTGATTACTAAAGCACATTCACAGATACAGAGGAATCATACCAGCGTCCAGCAGTTTCTTGATACTCAAGTCTTGAAGAAATCGATGGAAGAGAAGTCTGAAATTGTCCTCTTTGTTGAGCTCTCACCTATCAATCACCAACACATACAGAAGGAAGGGAAGTAAAGCAAGGAGAGAAAGTGAAAGTGAAGTATAACTTCGACAGGCGCACTGCAACATGCCACTCATCTACAAGTGCTGGCGAAGCTCTGCACGATGCAAATCAACCACCACCACATGCATGATGCATCTGAGCTTTAAAGAGTTGCTTTCTGTTTTACTTGCGGCTTTAACAAGGAACAGGCTCGAATTGGCTGCAACAGTAGAAGAAGGCTTATCACTTACACAGGGCACGGCAAGAAGCGAGAAACTGCAGAGCTTCAGGCTTCAGCTTGCCCACTACAACAGCCCACACTAGTGAAAACTCTGTGATCAGCATCTGTTTCTGGGTCTGATCTGGTCATCTTCACCTGGATAGTTCCATTTCGTTGTTCCAATTTGAAGAAGGGACAACTATGGCATTAAGACACACACGCACACATATTCCCGCAGATTATCATACTCACCGATGAGGGGATGAGGATGCTAGATGGAATTACAAATTACCACGGTAACATTTGCATCCAGTTGTTCAAACAAGGACCGCAGACAAGAACATTGTTTCTATACTGCTTATTAAGAACCTAATTGCATTGTTGATGACAATTCTTCATGCTAGGACTCTTGTACCCCAAAGGCCTTCCGGATTTCTTCTATGACCCGACTCGACACATCAGGATCAAACATCCTCGGCAGGTTTGCAGTCAGATCGACTTCAATTGATTTAGATCTTACAGTTTGGTCCCTCTTGAGAAAGCATTCTCTCTCCGTCTCCTCCATTTCTGCGGTGGAATCAGCACAGCTGTCAAGCCAAATTTTATGAACCTCCTTAGCAACCGCCGCCATTCGACCATGCACTATCTCTTCCAAGGTACCCTCTCCTCCTTGTCCACAGTCGATGCTGACTGATATTGATGTTGGTGAAATGACACTCCGCACGAAGAGTGATGGTGATAGGTACGGACGAGCCTGTGGTAGCTCATCAATCTTTCCTCGTTGCTTATCCAGCTGAGAATTTTCATAGTATTTCTGTAAGTAGCCTGGGTGGAGTGGTGGTCCTTTTCCTATTATGAAACCACTGGACCCACCAGATAGACCTGTAACATACTTCCCCGAGAATGCTTGTGATGCTCGTGCAGCCATCTGTGGCATTCAGGACGGTGAAGGCACGTGGTTGGGTGGCATGTTTGACAGAGAGTTTCGTGGAAACATTGGAAGGTTGGGCAAAAACTGTTATTACCGGAAGAGCAAAGCTTGGTGGAATACCTATCGGTGTCATAGCTGTGGAAACCCAGACAGTGATCGATAAGGTTGTTGATTGGAAGGAGTCACATACAGTCTGTTTTATGAGTTGACAGTTGCTGTAAGATTCTAAGTAGGGTTCGATCATCATGGCAATGAGATTGGAAATAACTCCTCTAGAATATATAGTTTTACGATAAATCGATACTAAATCTGTAGTTTTATAAAATTGTTACTTAAATATGTAGTTTTGCGCTAAATGTGGTATTTCCAAACCAAGGGAAAGTTAGCACCACGGTATGTTGGTCCTTTCCAAATCGTTGCCCGGCGTGGCGAGGTGGCATATCAACTGGAGTTACCTTCATCTCTCTCCGTCGTGCACAATGTTTTCCATATCGCACAATTGAAGAAATGTCTCCACGTTCCAACCAAAGTTGTGACCATGAATGACCAAGAACTTCAACCTGATCATTCTTATTGCGAGCATCTTGTTCGTATCCTTGATGAAGCCGAACGGAAGACACGACGCAACACCTTCAAATTTCTCAACGTGCAATGGAGTAATCACTCCGAAAATGAAGCGACGTGGGTATGGGAAGATAGACTTCGTGCTAATCATCCCAAGCAACTAGTGAGCGTTGCTCTAGTTTAAAATCCTCAGGGTGGTTTCTCACGAAATCATAAAAGTTCCTTGTTTCACCGAACTCTTCCCTCACTCATACCGAATCTCGGGACGAGATTCTTTTAAGGGGGGGGGGGGGTTTGTCACGTCCTAAATTTCCCTAATCATATCATTAAGCATACACATGTCATTAGCATCGTATTTATGTGTCAAGCACTGTGAATTTATTGAATTTTATATGGTGGTTTGTTACTTATTTCATATTTTAAAAATAGCCGATGTTAGAGTTTGCGAGAATGTGGAAAATACTAGAGTACTAATCTTTGGGCTATTAGATTGGGGAGAGAAAGATTTGTTTTTCAGCTGAACTTTTGTGCTCTCTTACTCGTGGGACCCATTTTGGCTGGCCCCACACTCTCTCCCTCACTTGAGCAGCAATCCCACCCCTTCACATCAGCTCCCTCACTCTCCTCCCCTCTCCCCCACGCCCAAACAGCAGTAGGAGCTGCTGCTCCTTCCCTCCCCCATTCAAACTCTCTTACTCTCCACCCAAATCCCACCCTAAGCCATTAGATTTGAGGTATGCATGTATTATCATTGAAACCTTCTCCTCTCTAGCTCTTCATCCCTCTAATTCTTTCTCATATGCATGAAGGATTGGAGGAGTGGCAATCAATTTCGTCGCCTTTTGTGGTGCTGAAAATTGCAGCAAGTTGCTCCCCTTATTCAAGTGATCTCCTTTGATTCTTCCCCAAATCAATGTCCTCAAGCTTTGGCAAGGGACTGTGGGTAAGTACCCTAAGTTTTTCCTTGATGGCATTGCATATTTTAACTTGATTTTAGATGGTGTTGAGGGATGCAAATCGAAGATTGGCGAAGCACATCATGTTCTTGAGGTTTTGAGCTTTAGGAGTGAAAGGAGGGAAGATTAGTGATTCGTGTTGCTAGAGTGAGTGTATTAGGTGTAAAACTGTTGTATGAGTACCGTTGCATGTTTATGTGTTAAGGATTTTAACATGCAAATCAAATCCACCGAAAACTTTGCTTTGCAAAGTGCTCTCTGGAGAGCCCTGAGTATTTGGACTAACCCAGATAGTCCGAGTGTCACAGCGAGCATCCCGTTGATTTATATTAAAAAATTGTTACGATTTAGAGTGTCTTTTGAGTTTAGAACTCTTCTACTAGTCCTTACGCATGTTTGGATGGAAGGGATTTAACATGCACTTTTGAATCAATCGCGAGAATCGCCGCGAGTTTTGGGGTTGCCAGGAGACAGAGTGTCTGGATCCACCTGGAGACTCTGGGTAATTCGGGTTAGAACTTCCCGAGAGTCCCCCCATAGAGTATAACCTAGAAAATCCGGCTAACCCGGACTATCTGGCCCAGCCCGGATAGTTCGGACCAATTGAGTTAGAGAAATACCGAGAACCCAGGTTGACCCGGAATGTCTGGCCCCACCCAGAGGGTCTGAACTTGGATACTCAGGCCTGACCCAGACTATCCGAGCAGCTGTTATTTTCCAACGTTGTTTAGTTCGCAAAAATTATTTGTTCCTTTGTATGTCTTGTGCCTTTAGCTTGTGTTTATGATACATCTTGTACTATTATACATCATGTAGCACATATCATCGTATCTCTTTCATACTCATCATTGCATGCGTTCTTATTTAGTGAATGAAGGACCGGATGGTGATGAGGCCGCGATGACGAGGTTGCAATCGAGGGCGATCCGAAGGTTGTTTATGTTGTTGGTGAAGCTAATCAATAAGACAAGCATCTAAGTATACTACACCTATTACTTTGGATCTCGAATGATCTAATTTGATAAGATATGCTTTATGTATGTTTGCATTGTTATGAGTCAAGTGTTGGGTTGAGACAGGTAGATCATAATTTTTGCACTATCCGCCCTTTACGTTGTTTATCCCTTAGTCCATTGTAACCTGGGTTATTCATGTCACTTAATGGTCTAACTTAAAATGAATGTGTTATGCTCAGCATGGCATAGGTCTTCGGTAAAAGTCAAGCGGTGGTTCGGTCATCGTTCGCAAGCTTAGGGCTTACCTTATATCACAAAGATAATGATGATGGAGGATGGTGTAAGTTAGTGAGGATAAGTCGAGATTTGGGCAGGCAATAAGGATGGCTCGAGAAGGGAGTCTCGGATACTATAGGCCCGCTTGAATCAATTAAGCACCGTCCGTTGTTACAGTTGGCTTTAGCACTTCTTCGTACTTTTTGTATATCTCAACATGGGATGGATGAGCTGAATATCTTATATAGTTGTGATCTTTTGGTGTGTTAGTCTCGGGTGTTGCCAGCAAAATAGGCCTGGAAGATGTATCTAGTTTGCTCTGGGAGTAGTTCTAGATGATCATGGTTGGAGTAAAAGCATGATGAGGCGTCCATACAAGAAACATGGTTGGAGTAAAAGCATGATGAGACGTCCATATAAGAAAAACTGAAAAATATACTGTCACTATGTATTGCAATACAGTAAAAGGAGGAAAACACACTGTAAGTCTGTAAGATGCACCAATTGCATATAAATAATTCTAAGAAGTACCAACGGATATGGATCTGATAGGATCCTCTAAGACTCTATTTAGCAAAGCTTCAGGTTCGGTTTTACACCTCTGCTCTACAGATCTATGGTAGAGCAGATCCATTGTGGATCGAGAGTTGTTAATGTGGTATTTGGGTACTAGGTTTGCTCTAGCTTTAAGAATGAGAGGTTTTTTGTTGAATTGTCAGTGCTACCCACAGTGTTATCACTTGTATAAGTACATCTCTGAAATCATCAAGAAAAAATCAAGAAGTAATAAGTGAGTAACAATGCTTGCATACATTTCTAAATTTCACAA
This sequence comes from Phragmites australis, assembly GCF_958298935.1. Taxonomy (NCBI): domain Eukaryota; kingdom Viridiplantae; phylum Streptophyta; class Magnoliopsida; order Poales; family Poaceae; genus Phragmites; species Phragmites australis. The sequence goes on along the minus strand of NC_084941.1, from coordinate 13,069,886 downwards.
GAGAAATCATTTACATGTATATTCTTCCAGCCGTTATTGGCAAAGAAAATGCACAATCGCTTCTGAGATCTCTCTTCTATGATGCATACAGTAAGATTGTACTTCCAACTTTTCTGACTGACCAGTTCAATCAATTTTTCTAAAACAACCGTAGGATACTAAAACAATCTGCAAACAAGAAAAATAACAATTAGGGAGACGTACCGCGGTGCGGAGAAAGGCTGCAGGCCTAAGTTTGGCGGTGGATGCGAGCACCATCGCTCTAGGGTTTGGGAGCGAGTTGGAAGAGAGTGATATGAGAGGGAGACCGAGTCGGGTTGGGCTGGGGGATGAGTGGTGGAGGTGGTATACCCGATGGCAAAAAGGGTAATATTCCCTCAACTTGGTGTAGTGGTGGAGCCAAAAAATTTCGATAAACTGGGAAAATTTTACACTATAGACATAGTATCAATCATAATCTCAAGAACCGTAATAATTTAGTATTAAAAATATGCTCTAATTTATAAAGCAACATCAAAATATGGAGAGGATGTCGATGACTATCGATGTCACTGATTATCTTATCTCTTAGGACTTCATGGCTTTTAATATTTTGTATTTCAAAGCAACAAACGTTCATTTGTTCCAAATCTGGTAGTGCTTTTATAGATTGCAGGCCATCTAGGTTATTTTTATTAGGATTCTCCTGTGAACAATTTTCAGCAGAAATAAACATAAATCCATCATCATTAATCATACGAGCCAAAAAAATATTCAATTATAAATGCTCCAATTGATATATTTGCATAGCTGGAGTGACTCCGATGGTGCTGGGTCCTGGCTCAGCCTTTGATTTGATGAGTTGGTTGGTTTCTAGGGAGTGGATCCACATTTGGAGTCAAATTTTGGCCACTTCACTGAATTGCGCTAGGGATAGGGGCGATCCATGAATCAGTTTACTCTAGGAAAACCTAGAGTCGTCCCATTTGACAGGGATTCACTCAGATCCAATGTGGATTACAGATCTAGAGCCTTGCCAAACATCCCTTGAATCGAAAAACTATACATATTCAATTATCTCTTTTTCCGAGATCGGCATTTGCACGTATTTCTTTAAGAAGAAATTAGATTACAACTCGACCTACAAAGGACCTTGAGCAAAAGCTTGAGCTAGAAACAATATCTAGGTTCTACTTACGTAAACCATTAAACGACCTAGGCAACTAATGCTATGTAGAAATAGACAAATCCATGCTTAAGGAAAGAAGAGCGACAGTAGGCTGCAACCAGCCTGCATCCAAAGCTCTGCCTTAGCCTGAATCTTATCCGACAACGGCCGCGGCATGGAAGGCTCCCTTGCATTTCGTTCTTTCCATAGCATCCAAGTAGTCAGAATCACAAGTGAATCAAATCTCTTTCTCACTTCTTTCTGCGTATGTTCTCTGCATTTTAGCCACCGGTCCGACAGGGAGTCAACCATCTTGCGTTGGTTTTAGCGCGTGTCTGCGAGTTTTGAGGCAGTAGTATGAACCACACTTCTCTTCTCTGCCATAACTACGGCTCGTCAGAAGATGCTCGACCGATTCCACCTCTTTGGCTGCAGAGTGCACATGGACCTTGATTTGGTAAATTGTGACGTTGCAATCTTTGTGAAGTCCAGCAGCGCCTGTGTAATGCCTACCAAAAGAAAAACTTGCAGCGAGCACGTGCCTTCCAGAGTTAGGCTTGCTAATCAGTGGTCAAGCACTAGTTGGCTAACTAGTGGTCAGTCATTTTCACTTCTTTCCCCTTACTAGCAACAATGCACATGTTCCACCCATGTGGAATCAATAATACTGTAACGGAGATAAAAAAATTCATGACAAAAAATAATTGAAAAACAAAAAACTGATGATGCACCTCTATAAATAGAAGAAAATAATTGTGTATTAACATTTTTTAATATCGATAATGTCTATTAATTGCAGGTTTCTAAATTGATTGCATGTTTCCAAATAATCGAGAGGGGAGGAGACATGGACTAATTTTGACTGCGGACTATTTGATCGTGTAAGATATACGGTGGAGATCGTTCGCATCTGCCACAACTCATCTATTTTATAGGAGTATATATTTTTTTGAGTCATATATAAATCAATGTATAATTCCTTATTTTATTTATTTTTGTTGGCTCAAGGTCCTTTTAGTTGCGTCAATATTTCTTTTCTGAGAATTGAACATTCAGCATTTCTTTTGTTTATTCAGTATTTTATTCTCAGACACACTGATTCAACATTTCTTTTGTTGATTCAACATTTTTGTGAGACTTGTTGATATAACATTTCTTTTTCGAAACTGTTTGAAACCTTTTTGGGATTTCTAAATTTGAGTTTTTGCATTTTAAGTCTCTGAAAAATTCATTGGTTTTTCTGGAAACAACATCCTAAGTGGTAAGGTCACCAAATTTTAAATATAGGTTACTGACCACCCATATCATTATATATAAAATTTTCATACAATTTTTTTGGCATCATTTGAATGAAAAAAAATTCGAAAAGTAAAATAAAAAATTGTCAAACATGTATGTCACACCCTAATTTTCAATTTTCTCAAATTTATAAAATTTCTAAAATTTTCAAAGATTTGATTATAGGTTGAACAATTAGAATAGGAAAAATCCTATTTTCTAAATTCAAATTTGAATTTTGAATTAGAATTATTATTTGTTTGTATGCATTCATGTTGAAAAGAGGCATTTAAGTTTTATTTTGGCTCTTGGTTTTCCTTTGGATTTATTTGAATTATTATGAGTTAAAGCTAATTTTCAAAGGGTTTCAAAATGATTTCATGAGTTCAAATATCTTCATTAGCTTTCAAATGTTTTCATAAACTCAAAATATTCTTTTTGGCTTCAAAAATGATTTCATAGGTTTGTTGGGATTTTCTAAAAGTTTTAAGCTTCTTTAGGTCTTTTCCCTGTGGCCTAGCCCACCAGCTGGGCCGATCTCCTTCTCCCGCTCTCTTCCAGCCCAAGCCTAGCTCCACTTTCCCGCCCGGGCCGCACGTGTGTGCCACGGCCTAGCCGCGCCACGGCAGCTGCTCCCGAAGGCAGCCCATCCTTTTACGTTTCCGCCGAGTCACTGCCATGTGGGCCACCAGGTCATCGTCTTCTTGCCGAGTCCGACTCGTTCATGAGCTCGCTGCCGCCTCAGAATCCATGTTTCGCACACCCCCGAGGCTAATAAATAGCGGCCGACCTCGCACGTGCACCCCTCAGTTCGATCTCGCCAAAAAGCCGCTGCCTCCCATGCTTGATCTCGCTGAGTTCGGCTCAAATCCGATCCGCCGTTGCCCGCCATTGCCACACCACCCGAGCTCACCGAATCACCATTTCAACGTCGCTTTGTCACCACCAAGCCACCCTAAAGCTCAGTCGTTCTCCGCTGAGCGCTCTCGTGCCTTGTCCCACACTCTTCGGCCACCGAAGCACCCATCCCGCCTAGCTCCAAGAGCCACCGCCATTGTTCAATGCCATCCGGGTGAAAACCTATTTTTGCCAATGTCCCCATCAGATTCGTCGTGCTCCCATGATCACCATCCATCGCTCGCCGTCGCCATCCACTTGCCAGAACCCGATGGGCGAGATCCTGACGCTCCTCGCCGTGCAGCTCATCGATCGGACGCCTCGCCACCTCTCCGGCCCCTTTGTTTCCCGAGGTGAGATCCCCATCCACTTCTTTTGCTCCTCTGTCGCTCGCCGTTGACCCTCGAAGCTGGCGATGAGGTTTTCACCGTCCTCCAGCAAAGTTCGCCGCCGTCCTGACCTCTCTCTGTCGTGAGCCAAGCCACCGCCGGTCATACCTACTGGAGCAAACTAGAGCCATCTGGTATAAAGACAACGACTCAGATTAGATCCTCAACATACCCCTTCGTTGACCAATAGTCGAACGCCACGTGTCCTCCATAAATCCCTATCAGCACAACCTCACCACATCACCCTTCCACATCAGCAGATTTGATGACATGTCAAGCCACATCAACCAGTCAAGCCTAGTCACCATACCCAGTCAACAAACCAAGCTTTTCCAGTACAAAAATAATTCCAATAATTCCAGGAATTTGGCAAATTTTCAATTTAGCCCTTGAACTCTTCTATAATTGCATATAAGCCCTTGTCTTTTACGGATCATATCCTAAACTTTTCTATAGTTGAAAATAAGTCACTTTGTTTTTTAAAAAGGTCCTTTTAACTTTTTGGTAATTACAAATTAGTCCTTTTCTTTTTCAGATTTAATTGTTTCAGCCATAACTTCTTCGTTTTAACTCCGATTTGACTAATTCTTGCGCTCAAATTTTTCTAAAATCATGATCTATCCAAGCATGCCAATTTTAGGTATCAATTATCCTACCTTTTTAGTAGTTTTCCCTCATTAACATTTGAGTCCCTGTAACACGAAGATATTATTTTGATTAGTAAATTTATGTTTGTCACATTGACATATAAGTCCTGGCCAGATCTACATATCATTGTGTCACAAACATGAATTTATGATATTAAAATAATATATTAACTTTATAAGTCCCTCATGTTAATTAACCAGTTAATCTTTTCTATCATTTCATGTGAATTCTTTCTTATCATTTCATGTGAAACCTAAACCCTAGATCTTTCATCTTTCTTCGAGAGAAGTCCAATCAATTCCATTCTCTTTGTTCAGCCCAATCAAAGATCCTAGTCTGTAGTTCTATTCCTTTTTTTATTTGTAATTTGGAGTTTATTTGGTGTTTATTTGATGTTGCTTTGATTATCGATAGAATTCACGATTAGTCGATAACGCTTCGGATCAGTTCAAGGGACTTCAAGACCAAGGTTTCAACAACACTGAGTAGCATTGGGAATAAGGCAAGTGTCCTTGATCATCTTGAACCTATGATTTAAACTGTTTTGTTTTACAAAATTGCATGCAGTGTGTGTAAATATGATGGGTAGTCACCTATGTTAGGGTTTTCCCCAGATTTTCCCTTATCATCCCTTGGAACCTAGATGGTTTATGATTAGGTATTTTTGGTGGGTAGATTGCTTAGCCATGCTTTTGGGATACTGAAAAGTGGCATAATCTTGACTAATGAACTTATGCAATAATGGTAGTTAAATTGTTAATGGTCTAGCAACATGGAACCTTAGGCCTTAAGCAAAGTGATTTTGATGGTTGTCATGGTTGTGATATTGGTTTAGTGTTTTCTCAAGTAACCTAAGTAAGGACTGGTTCGTGGAGTGAGAACCCAAGAAGTAACGTACCAACCACGAGGCTGATATGGGTAATGCATGACATACTAGTTAGAATCTATCCAGTGTATGTTGTGTCAGCACAAAGGGGGACTTCTGGGTAGGAGTTAGACTCGCGTAAACCCTGACAGTGAAACCTAGTGGGCAGATACATATTAGATTAGGCTCTAGTTAGTGGAAAATGTGATTTAGTGATTTCTTGATGGCACACCACTGACGTGTGTTAAGTGTGTTGCAAACACGACAACATGGAATTCATTGACTCGTGGGGAAAGCTGAACATCTTTACAGAGTGTAAACATTGTTATAATAGTTGTGCCCTCGGTTATAGGAGACTTGGATCCTCACATGATTAGTGTGTTGTGGATGTGGGTTTGGTTATGGTTTTAGTTATGGTACAGGGAGTATTAGACGGTTATGGTGTGCAAGGTGGGGAGTCTTGTATACTAGATATTGGACAGTATGGGTTATATTTACTTAATAATTGTTTAATACTTTTTGAGTCCAAATATCTTTTCATTACTCGTATTTACATAAATATACCATGTGCTAGCCTATTCTTGTTGTAATCCTACATATCATTATTCTCCCATACTTGCTGAGTACTCCATGTGCTCACCCTTGCTATCTCTCACAATACATATGCTGTTCAGTGGAACACTTTGAAGATTTTCAACACGACGACCTAGCGTTCTAGGAGCATGTCTTTCGGTCAGTGCCTGTGGAATGCTTGGTCGCCGATGTTTTCGTCCGCTACCGTCGTTTAGATGCTGCCATTTAGTTATTAAAGTTGTTTAGGTGAAGTCTTTTTGTAAGAAGTAAACAATTGTAAGTAAATGTATTGCTTTTGTTACTTCACCTATGACGTTCTTATGTGTGTTAAACTTCCTAGGCACACATAAGCCGCACTTGATTTTGTAAGTTAAAACCGGGTGTAACAATGTACAACTATAGAATATCCTTCTTCCTATCCTTCTGTTTGTAGAGCACGCGCCATTGTTGCCCTGCGCCATTCTGCCGCTCGCGTGCCGTCGCTGCCCTGTGCCTGGCCTCCCCCGTGCCGTCGCTGCCCTGCCCCATGAGGCTAGCCTCTCCGAACCCTAGCAACCATGCCGCCTACCGCGGCCCCACTCGGACTCTAAACATCGCCATCGCCTTCCTCGCAGATGCGTGGAGCCGTGGTGGGTGGGAATTGGGCAGGTGGCAGACGGATGCGAGGCGGGTGACGGTTGCAGCGAGGTCGCCGCTACGCAGAAGACAGGATGTGGATGGGTGGGAGGAGGAGGAAGTAAAGAAGTAGGTGATGGATGCAAAGATCATGACTGATCGGCTAGCCCATCATAAACTGATTTGGAGTTTCTAATCCTCTTTGGAATCACATTCCAGGGTCTTGATGGAGCGGCCCTCAATCCAGTAGTCTGTCCAGAAAAGCATCTGAGCCCCATTGCCACAATAATCATTGTGGCGAAACTTGAAAAGAGCCTGAGAGCATGTGGGGTTGAAGTAAGAAGAGACCATATTTTGTCAAGATCAATTTTGTGCAACCATAACAATATGAGACGAAGACCAATGCCGACTAGTTTTAGACCAAGACCAAAATACATCACTTGGCTTACCCAGTTTGCTGGTTGTATAGGGATTCTAAATATTTACTATATAGATAATGTGGGCACTGGACTTTTCTTGTCGGTTACCGTCTCTCGCTGTTCCCGAGCTCAACAAATAAAGAGCCCTATCGAGGATTTGTTACTAGTCGTAATTTATTTTATAATATAGAAAATAGGGATATCGGCTACTCACCAAAGCATATCCTGTATAGAGACACATAGTTTATACAGGTTTAGGTCCTAAGTAGGATAATAGCCTATGTCCTGTCTTGCCTTGATTATTTTTGAATCAAAAAGTACAATGATAAAATATGAGGCATTTAACCTTAGGAAGTAGGCGAATTTTCCTGTGTCGCACAAGACCTAATCAAATAGGGGATTACTTCTGCCATGGATCTTTAATGTGTGTTAGTCTTCTAATCGACTAGTCTTGAGGGGTTTCGTGACTTCGAAGATTTAAAGGCGTGACTTGCTTGTGCTTTGATTGGCTCCATGGAAGAATTGGTAGTTTGGTTGCTTGATGCCTGGGATGTAGCCCTCTCCCTGTCTTATATAGTTCGGGGGAATCAAGGGCTCGATCCTAATCAGATATCTCATGCGTATTCTACTTGGATTTTAGAACTATCGAATATTTAGGATTCCTTATTGAACAAGAGATAGTTTTCCTAATTTGAAACCATCAGCTTCCTCGCAGAATCTTTCAAAAACCGATGATCAGTAAATGAACAAACCCACCGTACAGTTCCAAGAAATGAATGGTCACGCTGGCTTGCAACCCGAAGGTATTTATAAACTTAAGGTTGTGGGTACTGTCTCCTAAAACCCTTTGCCTTCACCTGAGCCAAGAAACCTTTCTTCTTCCTTATGTTCTTTTTATCATGGCATCCTCATCCTCTTCTAGTTCTAGGGATTTTAGAAATCCACCATTAGGACCATCCCTAGCTTCACTGACCGTTGCCTCCATCACCTAAATTACCTTCACCTGCTCCACCTCCTTCACCAGTGCAGTCACATTCCTGTGTTAAGCCTGTTGTCATCTCTTCCGACAAAGAGAAGACATAAGATGAGGTAGTTGGTGGCCCTACTGCCACCGAGCTCAGGCAGCCGGGTGAGACTTCCCCCGTCGATCCCTTGGCTCCATTCCAAGAAGAGATCAACTGGGATCTTCTTGAAGAAGAGATGCACTAGAAAGAGACCATAGATGCAGAGAAGAAGAAGGAGGAGAGGAGGCTGTGGACTCCTCATCACATTCAACCTCTCCCAACAACAGCAGAACAGCCAACTTCTACATCAGCTACTCTAGCTTTCTTTTTCTATTATTTTCTTCTCTTGAGTTGTTCGAAAAATTGGAACTCGGAGATGCAATGATACTTAGATTGCATCTTTTTAATGTAAAGTGTTTTAGCTTATCTTTTAGTGATGAAGACTTTTGCTAAAAAAACCTTCATAGAACATTTATTCTTTTTCCATACCCGAATACCAAGTTGAGTCCTTCCTGATCGAGAAAAAAGTGTTCGATCGAATAGGTACCGAAGGTAAGGTTAGATTCCTCTTTGGGTAGGGGAAAAGTTGGCAACGCCCACGTGACTAGGACCCACCTTTCTCACACTGGTGCTTGAGTACTGATTGTTTACATTTTTCTCCTCAAGTCACATCGCATTAAATGTGCATAGCTTTTTGAAGAGCTTGTAGAGGCAAGTCACGGCTTTTAAGGGAAGGCAAACTGCGACCACTCCCCCATGATCTGGAGTTTCTTTTGAAACAACAAAAATCTCGACATCGGTGAAGGAGCCATTACCTCTTCTTTCCCTTTTCATCATGTGCTAGAGATGATCATTTGGCTTTTATGCCTAATCTTCTTGTGTCCAAAAAATTCTCATCTTCCTCCTTCCAAAAAACCCTCTTTGCTTCGACTGGCTTTCCTGGCTGATGGTGGTGATGAGTGGTTGAAGTCTGATATGAGTTGGGCTAGCCTGAGCATGTTGGTCGAAGATGGTCTCCTTCCCACTCACAGTCTGATGCCCTAGAGAGCAGCTGAGGGAGAGGAGGTCCCCACCTAGAACATCGATGAAGTCGTGATGTTTGAGGATTTAACATACCGTGGTCTTCAACTCTCGATGTCCGACTTCCTCATGGAAGCCTTGGACTATTACGTCATGTGCCTTATCCACCTCAACCTCTACTCCACAACCATGATGAGCATGGAGGTGATGCCCATGCTAGATATTTTCTGCAGCTTCTACCAACTAAAGAACTTCTCCAACGGAGTTTCTAGTTCTACTAGGTTCATTCTCGGGTCAGGAGTTTTGGGAAACAACATCCCTTTCTTGCCCAGGACCTCTTGGTCGGGGTGCCATTCGCATTGGTTTTACTGCCAGTGCGAGGTCAAGTAGAGCGTAGAGTACCTAAACCTTATGGCGGTGAGGAATTTGTGCTAGAACTCGAAGGTTTGGGCCACCCGTGATGTTCAAATCATCCTCAACAGGATCAAGAACCTGAGGACATGATGCACACTTCATTTGGCATCGCCTCAACCCCCTCAAGGATAGGAACCACCTAACCTAGGAGTATCGTTGCTCCTTCGACCCAACTCGTGACACACCAGATGGCAAGGCGGCGCTTGAGTATGATGTGTTGAGTTGTTTATTTTACTATCATTTTTCAATAGAGTTTTCTTCCTAGCCACAATTATGTCCGGAGAGGTCGCTTTTCAGCGAGCTAAGTTCCTACTCATGAACTAGTACCAGGGGACCGCCTCGATATCCAGAAGGTGCTCTATGACATGGCTTTAAATGTTTGAGGGGGTGTGGGGGGAGCTCTTGGCGCAACGAATAATGGTACAACACGTGAATTTATCACGTGATTTGGTAAATAAGTATCAGTCCTTCAAATTGATTCTTGCAGCCTCAGCCCCCACCTGCTTCATCGTCATAGGCTGGAATCACCGAAGCCAACATGCAATTGGGCTAGGAAATCATGGATATTCACTCATCCCCGAGTCCCGACTAGCAGTGCCCACTGAAGCGTTTGAAGAAGGTGACCGCTCGTTGTTTCTGGCAAACCGGCCAAGGTACATCCATGCTCTCTCCTGATTACCCTGTGCCTCAATCCGCCCTAGGGGTTCCAGGGGAGGATCCCGAGTCCCAACTAGAAGTGCCCACCGAAGCATTTAAAGAAGGTGACCGCTCGTTGTTTCGGGCAAACCGGCCAAGGTACATCCATGCTCTCTCTTGATTACCCTGTGCCTCAATCCGCCCTAGGAGTCCCAGGGGAGGATAAGGTGGTGGTAGATCAGTCTACAGGTGCCCCTTCCTATGTCGAGCAAGGGGACACACTTATGGACTAGGCACCGGTCCCGATGTCACCAGCTTCATCCATGCCTGCACCCACCTCCTCGAGTCAAGAGAACTCAGGAACATAGTCTTTTGAACCGGAGGGGTAGAGGTTGTCTGCTGGAGGTGGGCCAAGTAATGAATCCTCAAGTTCTCCCTCCATAAGAGGGGAGGACCCTGAGATCGGTCCCATCGAGGGGGGTAGTTGGTCTAGTAGTACCTCGGAAGACTTGCCTTTACTTTCGTGGTTCCATCCCCAATTGACCTTCGACGGTCTCAGGTACCTACATCACTATATTAGATTCATCTTCTTAATGAACTTATTTTTACCTGTATAGGCTTTTGCCTCTCAGCCTCGTGCCTGGGGTTAGAGATTGTGGGGCATTGACTTGCTCAATACTGGTTGCCAATCCTACGATAAGGGATACCCTTGAGACTCCTTCGGGAAACTCCCTTCCCTTTCTAGGCGTAGGAAGTCTTCTACCTGATGAAAGGCTTGGGGATGACAAGGTGGATGCGATGGTAGCCAAGTTGTCTAGAGAGCCTATTGCTCAAGGGGATGCAATAGCCAACCAGCCTGCGAGAGGCGTAGTCAGGCTGTCTGGGGCATCAAGAATCATCTCTATCGACCCTGAGGTACATCTTGAGCATAGATTCTTACTTCGTTATTCATCATGTGTGATGATACTCATTTGTTCCAGTTAGTGGATATCATCTCTAGTTTCTAGTGCCGGCTAGCGCGCCTACGCTCAAAGTCCATGTGAGAGATCAAGTGGGTCTCCTCTAAGCATCAGGCAAAAGCTACTAAATTGTAGGAGGAGATATCGAGTAAGCATAATTATGTTGTATGTATTATTTTGTACCTGAATGGGGTCTTAGGCAAAGCCCCTTTGTGTTTAATCAAGGCTTAAGGCTGAGGTGGAGCGGGTAAAGGAGCCAGAGGCATCTGTCGAAGCAAACTCAGAGGTTCTACAGAACCAGCTGGAGGCCATGGTCCCTTTGGTGAGGAAGTCCTTCCCAATCTTCAACCGCATCCTTCGGAAGGTGACTATGAGTAGCATGGTGTCTAATTTTGGAGGAGCACAGGGAGGTGGCTCGCGAGAGCCTAGAGACGACGCTAGGGTGTCTGAAGAGCCACTTGTCACAGATTGGCATTAGCATACCTGGATGGGGCTATGCGTCCAACCCTTCGGAGAAAGCCGTCTTTGAGCAAGAGGGCCTCTAGATAGCCACTGTGATCGCCACACCTTTGGCCTTGCTAGATGCTTTTGCACATCATTGAACACTTTAAACTTGTTATGTAATAAGTTACATACTCTTCTTGGTACTTCCCATTGAGTAGGTCCGGGCCGGAATAATTAGTTTTTATTAATTCCACCATGAGAACCATAAATTTATTGTCTCGTAGGTATTACATAGCAATTTGGTGCTTTTTAGTCAGGTGCTTACCTCCGAGCGGTTTCCCAAGAAATGTCCTCGACGACTCCCACCAAGAATAGCTCAGATGAGGCTATGTTGTATCTCTGAGTGTTACAAGCTCGTTGGCCTATATATACTCGCGTACGTATTATCCTGATGTAGTTTTCTCGTAAGGCCTATTTTGAACAACTACTTCGAGGTAACCATGACTAAGTACCATCATGAAGTACACATTTTTTTGAAAAAAGACTGCTTTTAGAATATAATACTTTCCTTTTCCCCCGTCTGTCTAATTGAGATATGAACATATCAATCGGGTAGTCAAGAAATTCTTACCTAAGGAGAAAAAAAGTTTCACTTCTCTATCCCTTGACTATATGGTAGAAGAAGAACTTTTTAGTCAGATAGTTGAGAATTAGAGAGAAAAAAGAAATAAAATTCAAGTTCAACCGTATTTGAGGGTACTCACGATGCCACAATTTCATCAACCTAGCGAAGATCTACTAGAACCGTGATTTGTGCCATTGAGTTTTCAAGAGGAAGAACATAATGGATCTTAGAATAAAACATTCCACATTTATGAATTTATCATAAAGAAAAAGAAAAACATTTATTCCTAATGATCTACTTGCTAATAAATTGTACTAGAGCAAGGCGGCAATCCTGAGTTTGAGCTTGGGTCCACCTTGTGATCTAGACGCATCAAGCTAAAAATTTTGGAATGGCCGTGACCTCCTTGTCTTTGGACTTAGAGGATTTGGAATCCTCCATAGAACTGTACTCGTGATGGGGTAGTTGCCCTGCCACCTCGAGGCTTTTACGGTCGCATTTAAGCACCATGTGCCTATCACCTCAGATGTAGATGACTCCTTTCGGACCTAGCATTTTCATAGATTGGTAGGTGTAATGCATTACTGCCTTGAATCGCAAGGGATGGCCTACCTAGGATTGCATTGAATATTGTATTAATGTCGGCCACATCAAACTGGATTTTCTCTGTTAGGAAATTCTCGACATTCCCGAATGTTACTGAGAGTGAGACTTGCCCTAGTGGTTTGGACGAAGCACCTTGAATCTCACCGAAATGCGTACTTCACAGGTGCAACCTTGGATCTTGGCATCTGCATGTTATCTAGAGCACTAAGAAATAAAATATTAAGGGAACTTCTCCATAAATTAAAACACGATTTACCTTACAGTTACTGATTGTGGGCTCAACCACAATTTGGTAGCTGCCTGGGTTGCTGGCAACTCTGGGACAGTCGACCATGTCAAAGGAGATCACAACGTTCACCCATCAAAGGGCCTTGGGTACTAAAATAGAGACAAAAAGGATTTCCATTCTGTGCTCTTGGCCTATCATTTGGACTCATAGCCGGTCGACACTCCGAATATATGGTTGACTTCAAGGGATCCACTTGGGAATGGGAGGTCATCTTCGTCACTCTCTGCCCATTTGGAGCCAGAAGCCTTATTTGAGGGTTGCTCCCTCTACTTCTGCTCATTGAGCTGCTTGAGCTAACTCTGGCATAAATCGGTGTCATGGGTGTTTGAGTCACGAAACGTGCACCAGTTCTTCTTCGAGCCCCCTCCTGATCTAGACTTCTTTCCATTGTCAAAGGTCTTTTAGGAGGCATTCATGACATTATGCTCCCCAGTCTTCTTCTTTTTGACTAGTTCAAATAGTTCTCGGACGTCTTAGGGAGGTCGCATCGCCATGTCTTTGAACAACCTTCTATCTCTTGTGCCTTGTTTGAAGGTGTCGATGGTCGAGGGATTGATAATCTCCGGGATAGTGTTCCTTACGATACTGAATCTCTTGATGAACTCCCAAAGCCACTCTTTTGAGCCTTGGCGAAGACGATGAAGATCATCTTCCTTCCCTGGATGTTTATAAGTCCCTGGGAAATTGGCACAAAAGATGTCGCAAAGTTGTTCCCATGAGTCAATCGGCTCGGGAGGCAAGTTGGTTAGCCACGAGTGGCCTGACCCTTCCAAAGCTATAGAGAGGTAATTAGCCATGACCTGTTCGTCACCTCCAGTAGCAATGATGGTTGTGAAGTAGATCGAGAGAAATTCTAGGGGTTAGTTGTTCCATTACATTTCTCTACTGAATTGGGTCAGAATCTACACAACCAACGCCATATATCAGAGCTGGTGAGTGAAAGCTCGACAACCAGTAACAACAAGATTTCTCTGACTATAATCATCCTACCCTCAGAAGTCCAAGCGAGTCCAGACATCGTGAGCCTAGCGAGGCCTAGGTGAGGGTTCTCCATGTCCTCTTGTCCTACTGTGAGCTTCATAACGTGCATTGTCCCTTGAGTTCTCAATAGGGGGCTCAACATGAAGGGTCCTACCAGATAGGGGTTCTTTTGTTGCACACCCTGAGATGACATCTGGAGTTGCTCTGGGTGGTTGACTGGACGAAGGAGTGTCACTTTTTTGACAACCAGAGCTCTCAGCCACATGCTGAGCTGTGTCGATGTATCTAGCCATCTCCTACATCCAATTGGCATAGTTGGCACCGGATGGGTCGTTCAACCCTCCTGGAGGGACAGAGTTGAGTAAGATCTTGGTACATTCCAAAGACTATGCTATTCGAGACCTATATTGAGTATTGGTGAATGTGCTAAAAAGGTTTCGGGGGGCCAATGGTATCATGACACCCTGACTTCTGGTGTTACTAATAGCTGTTAGGGGGTTGGCTGGGAGAGCCAAGATGACCAACCCCCTCTAGCTATAGCCGTACTGTTCCCTCCGGCAAGAGGAGGCGGGATTTCCTCTGTGGTCGGATTAGTGGTGGCATCAGGATCATCCCTGTTCCCTTGATCTTTGGCTTTGATAGTACTGCCACATGATACTCCTCCTCATCCTTGGATGAGTTTGAGGAAGATGCAACAAACTTGGTAAATTAAGGCTCGTCCTACGGGATGTTATCATTGGAGCCCTCGATTCCTCGGTAACCCATGTTACCGATAGTAGGGATGTATGGAGATATTGGATGGCCTGACCTCCCGATGCGATTGATTAGGAGACTTCCTTGATCGGCCGACTGAAAAGTTGACTGGCCGAAGAATGCCTTTGGAGGCTGATCTCTGGTAAGTATTCCAGCCTTATGTAGATGTTAGGGCCGAAATCGCTGAGGTACCTTGATAGGACAACACTCATTCGAATACAACCACAACAAATGATGCTCCGATTGTTACACTTATGCAAGGTTCCATTATAAGAGCGTATACATTTCAATTAAATCGTGAGGTGAGCTTGTTTCTCTCTATTCATATTCATACTTAGAGAATGGAATGCTACTAAATAAATCTTGTGATGTTTTGCTACTTAGAAACATGGGAAAAGAAACATCAACATGTTCAAGCAATTCAAATGGGCGTCAAGTTAATTCAGCTATCTCTACACCAACTTGGCACATATTCCAAAGGACGCCATTGCCTTTCCATAGCCACAATAGAACTTGGACACCACCCTTCCACATCCAAGGCAAATCAGAGTCCAATTTGACTGCAACTCGGTTTCAGAATTCGATTCGAATTCAGCACACCACCATGCAACATAATAAACATATATCTCTCATATGGAGTCATATGGAAGTGTTTAGCCATAACATAGAAAGATTATGACGTGATCTTTCCAACCGATTCAGCCCTATCAACAGATTCCTTGTGAGAGACTTAGAATCATCAAAATGAACTGACAGTGTAACATATAGAGTTAGAGTTGGATTTTATTTCTTTACATTGTTTTGTAGCATCTAGGGGGCTTGCATGCTTCATAAATAGAGGCTAGGTGCAGTTATAGTACTTGAGTTTTGTTGAAGTATAGTTTTGCCTAGGGCTAAATAACACTGTCTCTAGTTGTGTCTTGCGATAACCTAGTTGACTACATTGTAGGGCTCCACCACATCAATACATCATCTGCATCTATATTCATGATTTCGTATTGCATTCAATTATTCTTTCTTGTTCTTCATTTTCTTGCATGGATAAGAGCTTCGTGTTCATGTTGATCGTGCCCACGGTAAGGTCAGTAACATCTAGGAGCTCATTTAGAGATTGCCCAGGCGCTCAGTTGTCGTACGAGTGTAGCTGGATTGTCATAATCGTCTCCGCCAAACTGACTTTTGTTTCTCATCAAAAGATCAGGACATCCATACCCATATCAAGTGGTACCAGAGCCATAGTTGATCGATGTGTTTTTCAGTTTTTGTAGTTGTAGATTGTTCTTTTTACCTACTTCCCAGAAAAAAGCCAAAAAAATAACATTGGGTTATCCGCTGTCCAAACCCTTTGTGCCTTACAATTTCTCTTTGGTATTTGCACTGTTGAATTTTTGATGCATCGTCGTGTTGAGTCGCTAGTCTTGGATGTAGCCTTTAGAGTTTTGAGTTATTATCACATTTTCATCACGTCGCTGGTGCACACGTCATCATCATTGCTGCCACGCACCACTCGAAGTTTTGCTTGCGCTCATATATCAGAGTGGCAATGGCAAAGAGGGAAGTGGGTAGGGCGAGGAGGAGGAGGCCATGACATGGATCTTTTGACAGCAGAGAGAGTGTGTGTGTGAAAAAACTCACATGTGCACCAATATAAAGCACCAAGAATCGTCCTCTCGACTTCCCAATTCCTCATATTCTAGATCGTTCTAGACGGAACCAACTGTAATATGGACCATATCACCAAATGATTTTTATGAAAATCCATCTAGAATAATATCAAAATTGCTTACAAATACAACTGTCTGCGATGTGGTAACTTATCCCAAACATCTCTAAGTGCAACTGTCTAGGATGATATCACATACGGGTTTTTTTGGTGATCGACTGTATTTTTACGTTATCACATATAGCTTTTCCCATCTAAGATACCAGCAGATGGATTATTGGTACCATCTATGATATTTTTATCATAGTTGGGTTTCATAAACTGATTGTAATATCCTTTCAGATATTTGATGTTCTGTAATAGTGTGTTGGTATATAAAAATGTATACAAATTGATCAAGATTTATTTCTTTGAGAAATATTTCCATAATAGTAATATTATTATCTTTACTAGTATCTCTATTATTTAAAAAATACGTAGTGATTCTTGTACCAGATAGAACGTTCTCGCACCAGGCAAGATATCCTGCCTCCAGTCCTGCAGACTACCTAAACTTTACAGAAACTACCCACCTCATAGCACTTAATCTCTATTACTACTCTGCTCGTATATGTTTCCCTCCTTAAAAATCCCGTTTCCGTGTTTCGTCTTTAACTCGTGCGCTCGCCTGCCTAACGCGTTACGCGCCATACAAGTTGACCGCATCTCGTCGCTCTCCGTAAATGGGCAGGCCAAATACTAGTACTATGAAAAAAAAACTATGGTTAAAATTCTTGCATTCGAGACTATGAAAAGTCAAAAACTGCGTGAGTTCAGTAACAGAGGAAGTATATACTCTACTATCCTTCTATGACCCGAGAAAGGCCTTGTTGATTTCATCCACGACCCTACTGCAGACTTCAGCCTCAAACATCTTGGGAAGGTTGGCAGACAGGTTAAGCTTCACCGATGTGGTTGAGATCATCTTGTCCCTGGCCACCAAGCTCAACCTATCCGCCTCCTCGATCTCCACGACGCTCCCAGCACACTGCTCGAGCCAGACATCAAGCACTGCCATGGCGGAGCTCGCGAGCTGGCCGCGCACAATCTCCTCCAGCGCCGCTTCCCCTCCTTCCCCGCACTGTATGTCGACGACGACCGCCGTCGGCGACCATAGGCTCCGCACCAGCAACGACGGCGAGACGTAGGGCCGTACCTGAGGGACACGCTCGATGTTCACGCGATGCGTGTCGACGCCGGTGGCGCTGTAGTATTTGTCGATGTAGTCCGGGTGGAGCGGGAGGTCCCTGCGCGGGAAGAGGTCGAGGAGGACGACGAGGGAGGACGGGCCGCCCTGGATGAGCTCCATGAGGAAGTGCGGCGCGTCGGTGGCGCCGTTGAGGAAGACGATGAGGGATGTGATGTCGATGGCGCCGCCGGACGGGATCGCGCGGTGGAACCAGGTCTCTAACATGAAGTCGATCTGCCGAGCACAGCAAAAAGGGAGCAGGTAACTATCCAACCTGAGCAATATATTTACCTAGCATGAGTTGCTTGTGCAACTTTATAAACAAATATTTGGATAAAGGCAATTTTTGACCCTGGATAACACGACTTCTAAGATTTTGTTCTTGGGCACGAAATTTTTTAATCTTCGAAAGAAGACGCTACTAAATAATGGTTATTTGCTGTGATCACGGAACCCATTAAAATATGTTATTTTACTAAACAGATAAGAGAAATAGTTTAAAATGACCATAAAGGCCTTTTCGTCCCAGTGCTGATTGAAAGTGTTCTGCTTTCAGTCGCCGAGTCACTACATGTTATTAACTTTTGGAAAGGATTGCCAACACCCGGTTGTATGGCACATCAATATCCACGCAAATCAACCCTATAATGTCGAAAATAGTTTTGAATATTTCATGCAATTGCGAAACATTCACTGTATGTTGGAAACTAAGATAGGTGGAGTAAGCGGACAACTTAAGTTGAGAAACATTCGTAGGAATTTCCACGTATATACTCCCTCCATTTCAAAATATAGGGTGTAATAAAATTTAAGAAAACCAAACTTCATAATTTTTACCAATAATTAGTCAAATTATATTGTAACAGAAACTAATTGTTAAAATATATTTTTAAATATTTTATCAAATCCTAATATGTCCTATAAAAAAAATAGAGGGAGTACTCGTTATCGCTCTCCAACGCTACCACCATGTCGTCTAAAGCGTCGAACCAATTAAAATCCACTGTACAAAACTAGAAATGCGTTTTTTGCCTATCTAGTTCATTATACGCATACAATTATAGATCAAAAGAACTAGAGTGGTCAATGATTAGCTATGGTCCCACCCATTTGCATCTCTATCTCACCCTACCGTCGATGTCCAAAAACTAGCCAGGACCCCTCCTTATCATCGGACAGTATAGGACCAACACGTAGGGTGAGCTGGTGACATAGTGTTGGTTCGCACTGCCGTGCCGGACACGCACCGACGGTTGGCAGCACAACAACGTGCGTATTCGATCTGGCTGTCCTATCGCTGGCTCCGGTTATAAATACATAATATTTTATATAATATATTATCAAATTTTTAAAATTTTAATCATCATTAATTTTTAAAATTTTTTGTTTCAAAGCATGAAAATTATAAGTGTAAATTTGTCTTGAAAAATTATTTTATAATTCCATAAGTATATTGAGTTTATAAATATATTTTATTAAAAAATAACAATCAAAGATAATCAAGACATATCCAAAACTCATGTTATTTTGACCGGAGGGAGTATGCGCATAAACTTGAGTAGAAGCATGAATGCATGGTACAACAGCGCGCTAGTTACGCATACCGAAGACCGAGGCGCGCCCCGGCGCACGTCGACAGAGCCGAGCGCGCCCCCCGCGGCGTCGCCGAACTCGGCGACGTCAGCCGGCACCTCCGACGGCAGCAGCCGCGAGCCCAGGCGCACCTCCGCCACGCGCGCGAGCGCCAGCATCACCTCCCGGTGCGCCAGCCGCGGCAAGCGCGCCACCGCGGCCTCCCTCCCCCTGGTAGATGACACCTGAAACGTTGACGCCCTGGCGTGGCTGCCGGCGGGGCGAGCGAGCCGGTGGTGGTGCCTGCTGCACGGCGCGGGAAGGGTAGCCATACCGCCGTGCCAAGACTGTCGCGTGCGCAACGAGATGTTCCACTACATAATTAGAGGCAGATCGATATATATACATGCAGGCACCACGCCGGGCGCTGACGTGCAAACTCTGCAAACTGGCATGTCTGTCCATGCCGTACGTCTTCCTCTAGACTCCTGGACGCTTCGAGATCAATCTCGCTCGGTCGCCCGCAGCAGCAGCGGCCGTCCAGTCGTGCGAACCAAGCCAAACGGGAGGCCATGCATCGTTCGTCAGTTCACTCGTCACTAATGTGACATAATGAGTACTCAATTTCGCGCTAGCTTTTTGTCGGTGCATGTGATTTTCTATTCCTAATGGGGACAACGACCTGCAAATCCTGCAGATACAGAGAGTTTAACAGTGATGAGCAGTGAGCAGCAGTCATCAGCTGTCTCTCTTCCAGCACCGGCGAAATTTGTGCTAGGTTGATAGAAACTTTTGCCGAATTTCCACCACGGTGCACGACAGCGATGGAGGAAAAAGGCAAACATCTAGCACTCCCAAGTAGCTCAACACGAATGACTCCAAATAAAGGATTTGACACTGGGACTGTTCTAGGCTTCAGCTAGCAACAAGGAAAATTATGAATATACAGAGTTAGTCTATTATATTTAAGCAATTCTAAATAAATCTTAAAGACTCAATTAAATAGAGGTGGGTGTGCATCTTTTAGGAAACTAATTAGTAGATATGGAGGAAAACTAACTTATAAGAAATTATTTTCTCCACTCATTAAACATGTGCGGATGAAAAGATTAGGAGAATATGTACCTGCACGCTCACATTGCCGGTCCGTGGCTCATATGCCACTCTCTTCTTCAAACGACTGCAAAGAAAACTATGGCAGCGGCAAAAGACCTTGAAAATTGGTTTCAAAAGAAAAACCTTGAGAAAACCAATTGGATCATATCACTTATGCTTTTTAGGAACAAAGGATTTTCGTAGGATTAGAATTCTATAGGAATTCTTTTTCTATACATGGAGCCCTTTGGATTTTAGGAAATAGCTCCAAAAATCTTATATAAATCATTGATTTCCTCCACTATTTGGACGATCCAAACTTATAGCTCAATCCTCATGTTTTCAAATTTTTAACAGTCCAAGGGAATAGTTGTATCCATCTCACATCTTTGCTCTGTTTATCGTAAGAGGTAGTTTCCTTTAAAGTTCCTAGTTTCTCAGGTAGAGTATACAAACAGCTCTCTTCTCTAATTCACGTGTTCTCTAATTCTCTAGGACTCCGCTAGATATATTTGGAGGTAATGGTTGTTTTACATGAGACAATACATGATATGGATAGGAAAAAATTTAATGGAGTAATTGATCTTAAACTTTATTTTGAGAAAGTCTATGATAAAGTAAGATGGCCATTCTTGCTACAAACTTTAAAATGAAAGGGTTCTCACCTAAATAGTGTAAATGGATAGAGAATATGGTTAAGGGGGGAGTGTAGGGGTGAAAGTTAGTGATGACATTGGCCATTACTTTTAAACTAAAAAAGATCTAAAACAGGGTGATCCACTATCACCCTTTTTAATATTATAGTTGATATGGTAGCTATCTTAATTGCAAGAGCTAAGGAGGAAGGATAAATAGCATGAGTTGTACTATATTTGGTTGATGTGAGCCCACTACTACAGAAATAACAAAAGGAGACAGAGTGTCACAGACAGGTTCTTAGGACTTGTCACTACCAAAATAGCCACAAACGGTTGCTAAGATAGACGTGTCTGTAACATGACCACCGTTTGGATGTGCCAAGAGGCACAATCGACTTTTGTAATCCGTATGTGTCTCTACGATAGATACATACGGGTTTTAGGAATACCCGTCTGTAACATTGTCACAGACGGGTTTCGTCTAAAATCCGTCTGTGTCTCTCTAGTAGACACAGACGATTGAAAATGATAATTCGTCTGTTCTTAAAGACCGTTTTCACGAAGGTGAATATAAAGATGGATCATTCTAATAACCGTATGTATCCCGCAATTATTGGTCTTAAGAAAGGGCCCTTTGGCACGAGTTTTTCAAATAGTGATGTGCATGAGTTTCTAGACAGCGTTTTGAGCTTCCCCTATGGGGCGATTTCTTTGGAGTTGCCTCTGCAGCGCGCGAGCTTCCTCTGTTAGAATAACTAGAGGTTAGTATTTACCTTCTTTAGCTCCAAACTGATAGCTACATTCACAAAACCATAGCGTCCAAATATTTAAGCTTATGTTAAACTTTGTACCGCGAGCTTCCTTTGCAGGGTGATTTGTTTAGAGCTTCCTCTGCAACGAGCTTCCTCTGTTGGAATTCGTAAAAGTTAGAATTTACTTTCTTTAGCTCTGAATTGGTAGGTTGATAAAACCATAACTTAAAAATATTTGAGCTTGTATTCAAGCATTTGTTAAAAATATATCTATTTTCTTTTTGTAGTTCAGGACCATTATATTGCCTCTAAAATTTGCACTTAAAATAATTCTTTAGGTTGAAAATTCGATAACTATTAACTTCTGGAAATTGTAGATGGCCAACTGAAGTTGGATGTATGTAGAGAATTGTACTTGTGATGAGTTCCTTAATGGCATATCTGAGTTCATGTATCTTGTCGAGATAGATATGTTAAACAAGAATGAGAAATTTATGACTTGTCCTTATATTGATTGCAGAAATGAGAGAAAAATTTCAAAGGCACATAATATACATGCACATTTGATTATGTGTGGATTCATACCGAACTATACATGTTGGACTAACTATGGAGAAGAAGGCGTGAATGGCCCTGATGGCGATGTGCATGAAGCAGGAGAGCCTGACTGTGGTGTGTATGAAGTTATTTTCGATAGGGACATCGACGAGATTGTTGATGATTTCATGAGCCGAGGTGATGATATTCTTGAAAATTTGGAGCAGATGACCAACAATGCCGAGGGCAATGATGAATACAATGACAGAGATTTTGCTCATTTCAAGAATTTATGTGGCAGTTGAAGGAACCTTTATACTCGGGCTATAAGGAGCAATACACATTGCTGCATGTGGTACTCCTACTTTTGAAATTGAAGGCAAGCAATGGGTGGTCTGATAAGAGTTTCACTGCCTTGTTACGGTTGTTAGCATCATTGCTTCCCAATGAGAATCTGGTACCCACATCCACGTATGAAGCAAAGAAGATAATTTATCTCTTGGGATTGGAATTGGATAGAATTCATGCTTGCAAGCAAGACTGTATTATTTACCATAGAGACTATGCAAACTTGCATAAGTGCCCACTATGTGGAACCCCTCGATACAAAGGGGCATAATGATGGGTGGATGCCCGTAGGAACAAAGGACCTCCACCAAAGGTGATATAGTATCTTCCTATAATACTTTGTTTGAAGCGTTTGTTTGCCAACAAAAAGGAGGCTAATTGCTTCGTTGGCACAAAGAGAGCTATAAGAATGATTCAAACCTGCGGCACCCTGCTGATTGTGTGCAGTGGCGAAACATCGATATGCATTTCAATGAGTTGCCCACAGAATAGAGGAACATTAGGTTTGCTTTGAGCACGAATGGAATGAATCCTTTTGGTAACATAATGTATATACAATCTTCCTTCTTGGCTATGTCAGAAGAGAATGTACCTTATGATATCAATTTTAATCCAAAGGCCGAGGCAACCTAGCAACGACATCGATGTGTACCTAAAACCGTTAGTGGATGAACTTAAAATAATCTGCGCAGAAGGTGTTGAGGTATGGGATGAATACAAGTGAGAGTACTTTGGTCTACATGCCATGTTATTTTGCATAATCAATAATTTGCCGGCCCTTGGTAATTTGTCTGGACAAACTATAAAAGGAAGCAAAACCTGCCCCTAATGGCTAGATGCTACTGAGAGTATGTGGCCAAAGAACTCAAGAAAAACATTGTATATGCGCCATCGACGGTTTCTACCCAAGTCACATCCATATAGGAATATGAAGAAATAATTTGATGGCATGAGAAAGAATCCGATAGCTCCTAGGCATTTCAATGGGCAAGAGGTCCATGATCAGGTGAAGAACATCAATGTTGTTCTTAGAAAGAGAAAATGTCATGTGGAAAAAGAAATCAATATTTTTGAAGCTACCTTACTGGCCACACTTAGTAGTGCGGCACTGTCTCGATGTGATGCACTTAGAAGTGCGGCACTGTATGCGAGAGTCCCATTGGTACTTTGTGCAATATCGCAGAGAAAACAAAGGATGGTCTTAAGGCACGAAATGACCTGGTCGAATTGAACATAAGGCATGAGCTTCATCCCCAAAAAGATGATAAAGGCAAAGTGCATGTCCCCGAAGCTGTGGGATATTGGCACCTATCAAAGGAGGAGAAACAAGAATTTTTTGAGTTCCTGCATGGTGTGAAAGTTCTTTGCGGATAATCTGCCAACATAAAAAATCCTTGTTTCTATGAAGGATTTGAGACTTATTGGCATGAAGTCCCATGATTGACATGTGATCTTGACATATATGCTTCATATTGCAATTAGGAATATTTATTTGATATCTATCAACATATGACAATTTTGGACAGACATATAACAGTATGAAGACATAGACGAACATAAAGCAATAAACTGTCTGTGAGTATCTCTCTGGCAGTCTGTGTCCTTGGGCATAGATAGACATTAAGAGGAAACCTTCTATGATTAGAAGTGCAGGCCCACATGGCACAAGACAAGTCAAAGACGGACATTTAGAGGAAACCTTCTATGATTAGAAGTGCAGGCCCACATGGCACGAGACAAGTCAAAGATGGACATTTAGAGGAAACCGTATGTGACTGCTAGTACTACAGGCCCACAGGGCACAGGACAGGTCATAGACAGATATTAATTAACACCATCTGTGATATGTAAGACATAGACGGACATTAAGAACAACCATTTGTGCTATTTATTTTAACCTAGCATCGCGCGTATTCTATTGTTCATTCACTCAATCAGATCTTGCATGCACTTCGCATTTGCATCCTCTCCATGGCAGTGGCGCTTGTGCACTCCTCCTCCTCTCCACTGTGGTGCTCGGGCACTCCTTTCTCATCCTCTCCACTGTGGTGGTGCTCGGGAACTCCTTCCTTGTCCTCTCCACTACGGGGCCGCTCGGACTCCTCTGTCTCCTCTCCACTGCAGAGGCACTCAGGCACTCCTTCTCCTCCTCACGTCCTGCGGCGATCCGGTCCTCGTCAGGTATTGCTTGGGACCTTGTCCTCCAACTCTCCATTGCGGTGCTAGGGTTTCCTAGTTAAAAATATTCCTGCATTGGTTATTGCTTCTTACTTGGTACTGAATGTTAGATACTCAGGTCATTTGTATAATCTTTGAGCTTGGTTTAGAATGTAGGTTTCTTTAGTGCATTTGTTCCTCTAGGATTTGTTTTGTATGCATAACTCTAGAATGACCTACAGTTCAGACTAAAGTAGGATTAGTTATGTATGCCTAACTGCTAAATGTTTAAGTTTTGTAGTCCATATTATCTGTCCACATTTTTTGTAGTCGCCTTCATATTATTTCTATTCTTTTGCTAATACAGTTCACTTAGATGGCATCAAGTGCTCAATCTTCGTCCTCATCCTCTCATGAACATCCCCACTCCGATGACGGATGCAACAGAGATACAACCACCTCTGGGGGTCGAGCATAGCATGCTAGGATGAACACCAAGTGACCTATAGACAAAATTGCCGTCACGGATATCAGCATCACGACGCTACCTACCCCCCCCCCCCCTTACGACAAAGAATCGTTTTTGATGTGTATGTGGCCTGATTATAGGGAGAGGGTGCCCTTAGTTCTTAAGAAGTGGAAGCTCCTTGGTCCATCAGTGGTGGAGGCACTGTTTGTGTGCCTTGATAATTTTTTAGAGATACCATAGAATTTGAAGGGCATTGTGATGAGGAAAGCTTTGGGAGTGATCAACAAGGCTTGGAGGACATTTAAGAGCCAACTTGTTAGAGAGTACATTGATAAAATTATGGATTCCTTCTTGTAAGTTATAAAATAGTATAAGTTATAAATATTGATAGTTGCAACGTTGACTCCAAATTCACTTTGTATTAGGAAGTGCAGTTACAACATGCAAGATAGGGCAGTTACAGCCTAGTTCCAATCTAAAATGAAACACAATTGCAACATAAAAGTGGCAGGTACACTGTCCAATACAAAAGACTTGTTACAATCATAAGATCAAACCAGTTACTACGGAAAATGAAACAGAGTAGCAATCACTATATAAAAGTGCCATACTACTTATGTATTACATAAACTTATTACACGATTAGTGAAAAAGTGCGCACTGTAATATCGTTGCACTTGACAGAGTGATAAAAAAAATAACTTTGCATCACATCTCCTATCCTAACATCGTTGCCCTGTGATTAGCTAGCAAACCAAAAATCATCTTCGCATCTCTAGCCGCCGTCCTCCTATCCTGAACCTATCAAGTGAGTGAGGTAGACCATGGTTTTGGTTCATGGGGTGGTAGAAGAGGTAGTGTAGTAGCCTGGCCCTGTACACGCTTTCCTTCATCTAAAAAAAAGCAAAAGAACAAATGCGCATTATTAGCCATCTCTTAAAAAAAAGGAACAAATGAGGTTGAGAAACTGAAAAAGATAACTAATTGGATCTATTTGAGTTTTTAACCCATGTCCGTCCCAGAACTCCAGGAACTTCCAAAGAAAGAAGGCGCAATCATTATTAAGCACTTGTATCAGGCATTCAATGAAAGGAGCTTTAAATCTTCTAATGTAAGGCATCTTCTGTCCATGGATGCATCATATATTAGTGGGATCTTTGCTTTGATCAGTTTGTGCCACTCACCCTCGTTTGTGTTCTTCAGGACAAAATCATTTGAGTCCAAAATATCGATGTGATTATGTATAAAATTGAGACAATATAATAACCAGTGCGAACAGTGAAACACTAGAAATAGTATATGCATGTAAAGTAGAAAAATGGATTAATGTAGTCGCTATATGGTAAAGTAGTACAGTTGCAACATGAAAAATAAAATCTGCATCATGCAATAAAGAGTTACAACATCACTAATACTACAGTTACAACGTGCATATAAAAAATCTGTAAAGTTTTGCCTTGGAGACATCTTACTTTTCTAGCTCAACTCTCAGTACTTTAACTTCATATTCGTACTACAGAGGGCAATCGAAAAGATTATAAATGTTCAAATGTATCTGCAAAACAAACAAAATACAAGAAATCATTATATGCTATAAAAACCCTAGCCACACCAATCACATCATGGTAAGCAAAAAATCCAGTTACAACATGCAAAGCGCTCTAGTTACATCATTTTGAACACCTTAGTTACAATATGGTAAAACAAAACCAGTTACAACATGGTAAATAAATAAGTTAAAACATAGTAAAAACTTAGGTTACAACATATAAACAATACAATTACAACATGATAAAAACTCCCGTTATAACATGGTAAACTTGTTAAAAACCACCATGTAATTGTGCCTAAAAAAATAACAAACATATGTGTATCAATAACTACTAAGTAGAAGCAATAGATGACTAAACAAAAAATCAGGGGAGATGAAAATCCTATATCCAGAAGCATCCACTCTATGTACGATGTCATCATAATGCAAACAAGCAAAAATGTAATCAATAACATGATACTCAACTTGTTTTCCATCACAGAATGAGTCAACCATGTCTTCACCGCTTAGCTAAACAAACATCCCAAAACTGATATGTTTCACACTGTAGGACAAAAAAGAAAAAGAAAAAAAGCGGTGAGGTGATTCAAAATGCATAATTTGGCTAACAAAGTGTAGGAAATAAATGAAATAGCTGTGATTGTTCTTACCTTTTTAGTTCAGGATCACACTCTATTTTCCTCCTAAGAGCCACACCCTTGGACATTGGTACTAGTGGTCGTTGCCCTTTGGAATTGAAGAGGGAAGTGTACTTGCTCAGGACTGAACACGTCCTCTCGCCAAGCATCCTTGCTCAGGACTGAACACGTCCTCTCGCCAAGCATCTTGTACATGGCTCTTCGAAATTCCCGTGGGTCATCCATTACAAACTGTTGCATAGCCTGCTCTTCAAGTAAAGTGAACGACGACATACACAGTGGAAAAAAATCTTCATCATATGTAAATTGCACATCCTCATCATCTTCACCGCCTCCATCATCATCCTTTGAAGATTCAACTTGAGCCATTACAACATTAATTTCAGCCTACCTGGCTGCACTATGCATAGATAGTTCTATCACCATCCTAATTTCTTCATTCAACTTGGCAATTTTTTTTTCGGAGCTATCATCTTCTTTGATCTGACCACAACCCCCTTCTTTTTGTTAGCAACCACTTTTTTCCTCCCGCCCTCATCCTCCTTCTTGGCAGCATCCTTCTTCGTATTTGCATCCGCATCACCTTTCCTAGATCGAAGGTTCCTCTATACAAAAGTAACATGTGCACCAGCTGCTTTGGTTGCATGTGATCTCGAAACCTTATCACTATTCCCTGGGGCCTAGACATGGAACAAAAAGAAAAACAAGAAAAAAGAATAATGTGAAGGGTGATGCAATTGCAGCTATGTGAGTCATTAATTTTAGTATTAGAAACTAGCAAGTTACAACACATACCTCTGTGGCACTTGGCGCGGGCCGAGGCACATCAAGATCATCAGGTGCAGGGGTTGGAGAATGAGGAGGGACTTCAGATTCTTGCCATGCATCCAGTGGCAAGACCTTCTCACTACCCCCTAGGGGCCTGTATATGTAACAAAAGAAAAAAAGGACAAAGAATAACATAAGGGCGATGCAATTGCAACTATGAGAGTTATCAATTTCAACATTGGAAAGTGGCAAGTTATAACACATACCTCTGTGGTGCTTGGCGCGGGCCAAGGCACATTAGGATCATCAGGTGGAGGGGTTGGAAGAGGATGTGCCTCAGATGCTTTCTCTGCATCCAGTTGCACGACCTTCTCACTACCCCCAGGAGCCTAGACATTTAACCAAAGGAAAAAAGGACAAAGAATGACATAAGGGTGATGCAATTGCAACTACGAGAGTTATTAGTTTCAACATTAGAAAGTGGCAAGTTACAACACATATCTCTGCAGTGGTATGCCGATGCACATCAGGATCAGTAACAATATCAATGTCTTTAAGCATATTGCAAATGTGATCCACCCTAGATACATTTTCTTTCAATGTACGAGGGGCTACAAAAAATAAGAAAATAAAAGACATTATGATATTGTTCAGTTGAATAACTAAACTAAAAAACAACAAGCAAAACTGAAAAAAGATTAAATGAAAGAAGCCAAAAAAATATAATATTACTGATTGGTGGGGAAGAATGATATAGATCATGGATGACCGTGTGATCATCATCGACAGTCAGATGGTCATTCATCCTTTCTTCATGGATGGACTTCAGCAATGGTAGGGTGTGACTGGTGTCATCTCTAGTGCCTGGTTCAGGTGGTGATCCATCAACATTCACTTCATGATGAACTTGAGGAGGAGGGGTGAAAAAGAGTCTTGATCAACCTGCATATTAGCTCGCTCATCATCCTCCTTAGCTGCATTTACATTGGCGGTCTCCTTGCAACCCCCATCCGCCCTGCCCCTTTGAGTGCGTATTCTTATGGTGTTCTCCTTACGGATATGCTACAATATGTTATGCATGTTAAGGAAAGTATGGTTATGTGCATGCTCCAGAATCTCATGAGCCTTCCTTATATGCCACTGAGCCTTTAGAGCATCCTCATTAAACTTCTTCATGATCTTATTATCCTCTTTCTTCTTTCCCCTGCTCAACAATTCTACCAAGACATTGCTAAATGTAGAATACATACTAGGATATGCAAATATGTCATGGCTTGTGCCCTTGCTGCACACTGCGGCCAAGGCTGGAGCTGGAGGTGGGGCTAGAGCTGCACTAGGAGCTAGAGAAGGAGGAGCTAACAGTTCCGTGTAACATGTTTTAGATATACTCTTTAGCTAGGGGGACAAAACTAAAAAAGGGTGATTCATTTACAGCAATAAAGGTAATAAGTTACAATTCTAATTGAACCTAGTTACAACAACATATCCATCTACATACATATAGCAGTTGCAACAACATGCTGAACAACATAGTTACAACATGGTAGACACTCTAGTTACAACATGGTGAACACTTTAGTTACAACATGATAGAAAATCTAGTTACGACATGTATTGTCGAGTGTGGACTAGTTATGGTAGACACTCAAGTTACAATATGGTGAACATTATAGTTACAACATGGTGACACACTACAGTTACAACATGTTGAATAATATAGTTACAACATGGTACATACTCTAGTTACAACATAGTAGACATCCTAGTTAGAACATGGTGAACAATATAATTACAACATGGTGAATAATATAATTTCTGTTATAACATCAAAGCATGAATAAAAAAATGAAAAAGTGTGATGTCAACTAACCTTGAGATTACCATATCGAGTAGGTCCAGAGCCATCCTTCCTAGTGCCAGCCAAATAAGATTGCGAAGCATCTTGCTACTATAGAGTGTGCACCGTGGTGTCTGGAATGGATCAAATTCAAGGCCTGACTAGAGATTGTCAAAGTACAATATATGCATGTATACAATGAACAAAAATATAAAAAAACTATCACATCCCAAATCCAAAGCATGTCATTAAGCATAATCATGCATCATGAGCATCATGTTTAATTATTAGGCATTGTTGAGTGCTTGTTATTTCAAATGGTGATTTGATCATTTCTATGTGTTACGAAAATACCCAACGTTAGAATTTGTTTTTTGGTTTCAAGTTTCGCTTAGGTGAGATGGATAAATCCTGGGTTCATCTCATTTTGCAACCGTGGCACATAATTCGTAGAATTTTTGGAGCACTAGAGCACCTCTTTGGGATAGTAAAATGGGGGGGGGGGGAGAATTGGACTTTCAGCTCAAATAATTCTTGCTTCTCTACCAAGTGGGCCCCACCAGCTCCCCCTCCTTCCTCTCCTTAGGCTGCAGCAGCCCCACTGTTCCCCCTCACTCCCTCACTCTGTCACTCTCACGTGCTCACACTCCTCTCCCTCTCCCCAACCGAACAGCCAAGGAAAAAAGGCAGCATCCCTCCCTCAAGCTCTCTCATTTTCTCCCCAAAATCTCCCTCAAGAACTCGGATTCAAGGTATGAATGTGGTATCCTTGCAATCCCTAGCTTCCAACATTCCCATCCATCCAAGTTTTTCTTGCATGCATGAAGATTTGGATGAGTTCAATCCATTTTCATCACCCCCTTTGTTCTGAAATTTTCAGCAGCTTTATCACCTCTTCACCGAGCTTTTTCCCTCCGATTCTTCCCCAACCGATGATCACAAACCTTGACAAGGACCTTGGGTAAATTATCTAGGACTCCCTTGGTGAAAATGCACGTCATGAGATGGTTGATTTCGAGTTAGGAGCTGCAAACGAGAAGTGAGGAAGCACCTTTGTGTTCTTGAGGTTTTGGAGCAATAGGAGGAGTTTAGATGAATTAGAGCACATGATTCATGTTTGAGGAGTGGGTAAATTAAGTCTAGAACTAATGCTTTAGTGTCTATGCATGTTTAGGTGGGTTGGGTTGAGACATGCAAGTTGAATTGGCCGATGAATCATCGAAAAACTCACGTTTTGCTATAACCTTGAAGTTCCAGGTTAATCCGAGCCTTTTTAACCGATAACCCCCACCTGGAACCTCACCCGGAAGTTCCGAGTTCAACCTGAAACTTCTAGAATGTTCTGTTCATAAGACATTTTTCCTTTTTTATTTACTTTGCTAATAGCTTGTCTATTTTGTAGTTAATTCATATAAACTCTAAAAATCATGAAACTAGTTGTGTTAGTTTCGTATGAGTGTGAACTACATGTTAAAAAATGTTGGAACTCAAGAAAATACCTTTTGATAATTAATTAAATGCATTTCAACCCAATTAAATCATAGTTAATTAATACCATGTCCAAAAATTATGAAACCACTTGAACAATTCATGTTATGATCAGTGCTATCTAGAAAAAATATACTTTGGTGTGCAAGTGTTGTTTAAATACACTTTGTTCTAGCTTAATTACGTTCCTTTTTGAACACACCTTAAATAAATCTTTTATACTATGAGCTTTTACACTTCAATTAATATGATTTTTGTCGCATCATGTTCTTTACTCAGTACCTCATCTCCCATTATATTTTAATGGCATACGGTGCATGTATCATAGCATTTATTCATATTAATTGTGATGCACGTTCTTTCTTTTAGTGATCGATGACCAAAGAGTGATGGGGGTCTTCTTGAGGAGGAACCTAATTGTGATTTTGTGTGTGAAGAAACTGAGCACTAAGGAAAGCATCTAAGCATATTTCATCTCATATGTTGGATCATGTGGAATCTAATTTGATAACTTATTGCTTTATGCATATTATGCATGTTAGCGAGTCTGTGTCGGTTTTTATGGGTAGAACCTATGTTGATGTATTTCCTACCTTGAACTACTAATGTTTCCTATCCTTGTAACATGGGTATAATATATCGTTGTTCAACTTAAAATTATCCGATATGCTTAGCAATGCATAGGTCAACGGTAGAAGTCGAGCAGTGGAATGTTCCATCATTCGGGAGTATATGAATTAATTACTTTCACAATGAAAACAATGTTGGGCTTGTATGAGTGTGAGGATGAGACGAGAGGTGGACGGTGCTAGGAGTAGATTAGGAGAGAAATCCGGATGCTATAGACTGCTTGCATTGGTTAAGCACTGATCGTTGGTGACATTGGCTTTAGCATTTTTTTGTACTTACCACATGTTGATCTAATGATAAAATAAGCCAAGTATCACAATTCACTGTGTTCATTTGACTCATGTGCCGAGATGTGAGCGAGAACGCTTGCAGAGACACATGAGGTTGAGCTGGTAAGTCATCGTATGCTCAGGATCTAGGTGGCCTCCACATGGCTCGGTATGGAAACAAAGGTTCGGGGTGAGTACATGAATGGTTGTCACATGAATCATCGCTTGTAACCGACGGGTTGTATGGTGGGTGGTCTTGTGACGTGTGGGCAAAGGAGTACCCCTGCAGGGTGTAATATCAATTCAAATTGCCGTGCTCTCGATCATGAGCACGCTTCTATCCATCTGCATCAGTTGTAGAGTTCCGAGGTTGGGTTATGGTACGTTGGGAAGTGGTAGTAATGTTAGATGATGAGTTGAGTTGGTTCCAGGTATAGATATGTTATGTTGATGATCTCAGTATAAGAGGGTAAAATTTTTAGGTTGTAGATGCTCACACTTGAGTCAAAATTGCTTTTGCTTTATAAATCCATGTAACCTTTATGGCCGATTCGTTGCTACGCATGCTCAAATGCATTCTCCTTGGAATCGGGTTATTATATGTACCCACTATGGATTAAGTCTTGCGAGTAACTTTGTACTCACACTGCTTGTTTTCTTTTCAGGTGAAGATGGGTGTCGGCTACTCGAATTCCACCATGAGCGGTGTGGTGGTGAGCAGTCGCTATACTACTACTAACCCCGGTCGGTTGCCTTGTAGGCAAATGGCACCACCGGTCTTCTTTTATTTTAGATGTTCTTTTTTCGCTGCGATATATATATATATATATATATATATATATATATATATATATATATATATACACACACACACACGCTAGATAACACTTGTCTTTGTATCTTGTAATCTTGTTTAACTTGATGTTGTGATATCCATATGGTGAAAGATATGTGTGGATAACAACTCTCCTTCTCCTGGGAGTTATCAATTTCGCTTTAATTATTAGTTGCTACGATCGTCATGGTGAGATGTGGGTTATCTCGTGGTACGTCAAGAGACGGATGCAGACTAACTCTCATCTTATTAAATGATTGTCTTAATGATTAACTTGAATTTAATTTGGATGGGTCCCCACAAAAACCACACAAAAATGAGAACCTATAATAGAGACAAATACATCAAAAGTAGACCAAATGTGAATTAATAACTCACCATTAAGAAGACGCAGCATCCAATAATACCCGGTTTATTTGACTTGCCCTCTTCAACCCTCCACAATCTTGCAACATCCCCCAAGTTATCAACTACAGATTTGCACCAATTTACACTAGCAATCATATCCAAATCCACATCATACTTTGCATCACACTATGCTTGATATATACGTTCATGTTCAGGAATAACAACACATTGAATGTAGCCATGAAGAACAATCTGATGGAGAGGTCATCATCAAATTTCCTCTGTTTTACCAACCAAGCAAGATCATTTGGAAGAAGCTTTGCATTGGCATTTTGATGTACATGAATTGTAACTAGCTTCCGAGCGATGGCCCCATCTTTACAATTGAATATTGGAGGGTCCCCCCCCCCAGTGCTTGTCAAACAAATGACTCATTTAACTGCATGCACATTGACTTTTATCTCCTTTCCAGCAATCTATAAAGACATTGTCTCTGCGTTTAGCTTGTCCATAAACCACAAAAGAAAATCCTTGCTCTCTAGTGCGGTAGAGTATAAGGCCCAGCAATCCACCGAAACCCATATTCTCAATCCTTGTTTTCTGCTGATTGCTAAGTGCATCAACAAATATCTCAAACTTCCTAGGGGAACAATGAGCTACATAACTATTCCGGCATATACCCTTGTCAACATCATCCTGCTCCTGTATGGAAGAAATAAAAAACAATACCAAAATCAATATAAAAAAAATAGTTGCAACTTGCACTACAAATGAATTGCAACTACAGAAGAAAATGAAAAAAAAGATAAAATACTTGCAATGCAGAAAACAAGTCAATTGCAACTTGCAATATACACCAATTACTACATGCTATAACAGAAACCAATTGTTGCAGACATTCACATCACAGTTGCAACAACACTAGAAAAAGCAGTTACAATAACATAACACAAATGAGTTGCACTTGGCCCTACAATCCAATTGTAATAGATCATAGAACATACCAGTTTCTACCAAAAACACATATCAGTTAAATCATGAATAGTATATAAGTTGCAAGAGAAAAGAACTAAAGTATCAAATGTAACTGATTCAAAACAATTTGCACCCAGTTGCAAATTACACACAATTAAGAATTTTTTTCCCAAAACCACAATCTAACTACGAATTCCACTACAGATTCAACAGAACAAATAGCTGATTTCATTCACGTCCAAATCACAAACCCCCAAAACAACCAATTCATCTGAATGTTGTCACAAATTGCACTAGTCAACCAAAATTCACAAAACTCAACCCGAATCATCTACTACTAACAAACAACATTCTCAAGTACCATTACTCAATAGTTGATGGTAGCAACCAACTGAGAAACCATATATTGTGAAATTTGAATTTGGTACACCCGGCGGGGGCAGATCACCTCATACTTTTGAGATCGAGCTCCTGATGAAGACGGGGTGCTGCACGTTCAGCACAGCGAAGGACGGCGATGGAGAGATGCTCAGAGTGGAGGTAGGGCACTCGCAAATCGCTGCTCCACGCCGTTGTGCCCTGCCACTCTGAAATCCCAATGCGACGTCATTACGAACTGAATCCTGGGTGCGAGAAAGGGTGGATAGTGGTAGCGGGGCTCCACTGTCGATGAATGGTGACGATGATGTGCTTGAAGAAGAGAACTGCTGTGATGAGGACATCACTCCCTCGGATACATACAATGATCCTCCATTGAACTTTCAAGGTCCAATCACAAGAGCTCGCGCACGACAATTAAATTTAGAGGTGAGCTCGTTCCTAAGCAACCCTTTATATAATTTTGAGAATAGATTACTACCTAATGATTATGTGTTGGTTAGGAATCATGGAGAGGACAAGGAGACACATAGAGGAAGGCTTGGAGGCGTGGAGGAGCAGCTAGGACGTCCAACAACAGCAGGAGGTCCAGTCCAACTCGAGTCCGAATCAGCCTCGACCTCCAGGACCAGCGAGCAGTAAAACGGACGCCCAGGACGCATCCGGACTCCGTTTTCGACGATTCACATATGGTTGGAAAGATAATTTCATAAGGAAACCAATGGTGTTGGTTTGAGGTCAAAATTCCTTCTGAGTCAACAGGAAACGTCGAAACAAGTCAGCATCCAGAATCTGTCCCGGTGCTGCGTCACCGTTTTTGGTCCGTTGGGCCGTGTATCGTCGTTGAGCCATTAGGGGGGCGTGACCAGGGGGTGTGACGACCCTAGACCCTTATTATCAGCCGCCGCCGCTCTCGTTAGGGGGGTTTTGCTTAAATTATTCTGTCAAGAACAGTTTCGCCGTTTCGTCGGTTTGTGAGACCCCAACTCGTGAGATTAATCATTCATCTGCAATTTGGTTGCATTCTTCCTTGTTCTTGCTTGTGTTCTTCGATTCGCAGGCAAGGACTTTAGCCTTCTTGGCGAGGTCAACCGTGCAACGCCGGTTGATAACCAGAGGAGACGTGGTGCTGCGATTGCGGGGTTTCGGATCGTGTTGTTCGGAAGCCGGATCGACTTGTGTCTCGTTTCCACCAAATCGAGAGTTACCAGAACCTTTCGGAAGATCGGGAACCCTTGTTCATATTAAGTGGTATTCAGAGCTTCAGGTATACCGTCAGGTTCATATCTACCCTTAGTTTCGAGTGTTTTCGCCTTCGTTCCATAGTCCACTGCCATATCGTTTTTTTTCCTGTCCTACAACCCTTCCGCGCCTTTAGCTTTTGCATATTTCAGTTTCAAAGTTCGTCGTGTTGAGTTTGTGTCCTGGTCAAGGTCTTGTTGCTGGTTAGGTCGTGTTAGAGTCCAGTTCGTGTGTTTTCCCCCACCGTTTCCATCAAACCCTAGCCTCCGTCGCATATTTTCCCCACTTTCTTCCCGTTTTGTCCTCTAATTCGGAGTCGTTTCTCAAATCGGGCATAACTTTCGCGTACGAACTCCGTTTTCAGAAAAGTCACAGAGTTTTTCGCATCGAAACGGCGTTTTGGATCCGTTCGTCCCCCGCTTCGCCGGGTTCGGCGAAATCAGAATTCCCAAATTCGCCTCCGAAGTTTGAGTTTTCAATTTCCAAATATTTTTCTCATTTTCCGGCTGAACTTCAGAAAATTCTACAGGCCACGTCTTTCACTTGTTTAAGCTCAAATTTTCTGTGGTTCCCTCTTGTGTGCTCCTAAGTGAAAAAAAATATCAAAAAAATAAAAAGAAAAAGTCAAATTTTCCCAAAAAAACAACGACACCCAAAAAAATAGAAAAAAGAGAGGGGCAAAAGAGGAACAATATCTAGAGGAGCACATAGAGAAGGACAAAGTGAGCTGTGTTAGCGTGTGCTGTTTAGTTCTTTGTTTCTGTTGCTCTTGCTATCCATCATACTTGTTTCTCCACCTTGTTTATCACACATACTTGGTACTTGCAACACTTTAGGCCAGCAACGAGAACAAGTACTTGGGACTATAATTCAGCATTACTATCTGTTTCTGATTTGTGTTCCACATATACATATTTATTCTCTTTGTGTGCCTTCCAAGCTCCACAGATTCTTCTGGACAGCACTGGTTTGCATCCCTGCAATCGCTCGCATGCCTTCCAGGTATCCTTTGCTTTGCTGGTAAGAACCCTGGTAAGAGCTTGGTAAGGTGTCTACCTTTGCTGATCTTGATTGAGAGGCACCACTCCACCTTTGTAGTACGATTATTAGGGATAACCTTCACTGTTTGTTGTTGTGTTTGTTTCCACAATGTCAGTTGAAGGAGATAAAACGCCAAAGGACTTCAAGGAGTGTGTCAGCCAAGAGCAGCTACAAGCTGTTGTAGACAATGCTCAGAAGGAGATGAAGGAGACAGTCATCAAGGCTGTCACTGAAGCGATAATTGAGATGAAACTCGCAAACGCGGTTGAGCGGGTGGACAAACGGTTATCCGAGCTCACCGACAGGGTAAATGCTTTGGAAAACCGTCCTGTGCACAATGAAGATTTGAATGGAAGCAACACCGGTGATGAGTTGTATGATGACGATGTTAATGTTGATCCAGCGGCGACATTGCAAAACAGATTACGGCGTCGTCTTCGCACTAACACCACAGGTATGGGTGGCGTTCCACATCACCACCACCATCGAGGTATGTATAATCGAGCTCCTGAAGATCCTTATGCTAAGGTTAAATTTACTATACCTTCTTTTCGGGACATTATGATGCTGAGGGATATCTTGATTGGGAGATGACAGTAGAGCAAAAATTTAGTGCCCACCAAGTACCTGAACAACATAGAGTTAGACAAGCCACTAGTGAGTTTAAAGATTTTGCTATTATTTGGTGGACTGGTTTAGCTGCAGATGGTGCCACACCTCGTACATGGGAAGAGCTTAAGGTTGCTGTGCGTGATAGATTTGTTCCCCCATCTTATCATAGAGACTTGCGTAAGAAATTGATGCGCTTAGAACAGGGAGATAAATCTGTGCAGGATTATTATGGTGAGCTTCAAAAGGGCTTGATGCGTTGTGGCATAGTAGAGGGAAACGAAGATTCTATTTGTCGATTTTATTCGGGTTTGAGACGTGAAATCCAGGATATTATTGATTATAAAGAATTTAACAATGTCAACCAGTTGTTTCAGTTTGCTATGCTTGCAAAGAAGGAGTTGCAGGGGCGTGAGCAGCAGGGCAAGTACAAGGCCAGCACCACATACACGCCGCGCACAGGACCATCCTTTGGGCTGTCCAAACCATCCACTTACAGGGCTCCCTCACCAGCGAGCAAGCAACAAGCAGCTACGGCACCAAATCCGGTCACTACACGACCTTCAGGCTCAGGTAAAAATTCTGTTTTGCAGGGACCTTCCAAGAGTGCTTCCTCTGTTGCATCAACGGGACGCACCTCTGGCATTCAGTGCCGTCGCTGCCATGGATTCGGTCATGTGCAGAAGGATTGCCCAAGTCAGCGGGCATACATTGCAACGGAAGATGGGTACATCAGCGCCTCTGACATTGAGGAAGAAGAAGAAGAAGAACCAGTTGTTGAGGAGAGCAACGAAATCTTGGGCAGTGATGACACAGCGACCTATAGGAGCATCATTGTGCAGCGGGCGCTCAGCACAAAGGTACAACAACCAGAGAAGCTGCAACGCCATAACTTGTTCCAGATTTTCTTCGTCATCCAAAATCGGCGAGCACGTGTCATCATCGATGGAGGTAGTTGTAATAATTTGGTGAGTTCAGATTTGGTCAAGAAGCTTGGCTTGACCACACGCCAACACCCCCATCCATATAACCTTCAGTGGTTTAATGATGCTGGAAAAGCTAAGGTAACACAAACTTG
Source organism: Phragmites australis (assembly GCF_958298935.1). NCBI lineage: Eukaryota > Viridiplantae > Streptophyta > Magnoliopsida > Poales > Poaceae > Phragmites > Phragmites australis. Next base: position 13,031,177 of record NC_084941.1, on the reverse strand, counting down.
CAGAGTTTCTTTTTCCATTGGTTCCTATGCTGATTATGTTGACTGTGATGTGGTACCTATGGAAGCTTGCTCACTTTTATTGGGTCGACCTTGGGAATTTGATAATGATGCTATACACCATGGTAGAAGTAATACATATACTTTTATGCATAAAGGAAAGAAAATTACTTTGGTTCCTATGACCCCTGCTGAAATTGTACAAGCTGATAAAGAACGAGCTGCTAATTTGCGTGATACTAAATCTGAAAATCAGCAAGTTGCTAATTCTCTTTACCCACCTAAAAAGGATAAGTCTGCACCTAGTTCTAAGGTAGAGGGCATAAAATTGAAGGGTGGTGTTATGCTTGCACTAAAAAGTGACCTTGCTGAAATTTCTAATAATGATATTTGTTACACCTTGGTTTGCAAACGAGTTTTGTATTCGCTTGATGATGTTATTAGTTCGATACCTCCTGCTGCCACTAACCTTTTGCAGGAGTATGAGGATGTTTTCCCAGCTGAGATACCCCCGGGACTGCCACCTATGAGAGGGATAGAGCATCAAATCGATTTGATCCCGGGAGCAACATTGCCAAATTGTGCTGCGTATCGAACCAATCCCGAGGAGACTAAGGAAATTCAACGGCAAGTCCAAGAGCTTTTGGACCGCGGGTATGTACGTGAGAGCCTTAGTCCTTGTGCTGTTCCTGTGATTTTGGTTCCTAAGAAAGATGGTACTTGGCGTATGTGTGTTGATTGTAGAGCCATCAATAACATTACTATTCGATATCGCCATCCTATTCCTAGACTTGATGATATGCTTGATGAGTTGTGTGGCTCTGTAATTTTTACAAAGATCGACTTGCGTAGTGGTTACCACCAAATTAGAATGAAACTTGGAGATGAATGGAAAACAGCTTTCAAAACTAAATTCGGATTATATGAGTGGTTAGTAATGCCTTTTGGTTTAACTAATGCACCTAGCACTTTCATGCGTTTGATGAATGAGGTTTTAAGAGCTTTTATTGGACGATTTGTGGTGGTTTACTTTGATGACATATTGATTTATAGCAAGTCTTTGGATGAACATATGGATCACTTACGTGCTGTTTTTAATGCTTTACGTGATGCACGTTTATTTGGTAACCTTGAGAAGTGCATCTTTTGCACGGATCGAGTCTCTTTTCTTGGCTATGTTATTACTCCACAGGGAATTGAGGTGGATGAGATGAAAATTGAAGCCATAAAGAGTTGGCCGGTGCCCCAAAACATCAAACAGGTGAGAAGTTTTCTTGGACTTGCAGGTTTTTATCGTCGTTTCGTGAAGGATTTCAGCGCCATTGCTGCCCCCTTACACGAGTTGACAAAGAAAGGTGTGGTGTTCCATTGGGGTAAGGCACAAGAGGAGTCCTTTGACACTTTGAAGGACAAGCTTACGCACGCGCCATTGCTGCAACTTCCAAATTTTGGTTAGACCTTTGAGCTAGAATGTGATGCTAGTGGAGTTGGCATTGGAGGTGTTTTGATGCAAGAAGGTAAGCCCGTTGCATACTTTAGCGAAAAATTGCATGGCCCTGTTCTTAATTACTCTACGTATGATAAGGAATTGTATGCACTTGTACGTTCTTTAGAGACGTGGCGTCATTATTTGTGGCCTAAAGAATTTGTTATACATTCAGATCATGAATCGCTTAAGTATCTTCGTTCTCAAAATAATCTGAATCGTAGACATGCTAAGTGGGTTGAATTTATTGAATCTTTTCCTTATGTTATCAAACACAAGAAAGGGAAGGATAATATAATTGCTGATGCTTTGTCTAGACAATATGCTTTGTTGTCCCAACTTGATTATAGAATTTTTGGATTTGACTCAATAAAAGAACAATATGTGCTTGATCCTGATTTTAAAGATGTATTGCTGAACTGTAAAGAGGGACGTACATGGAACAAGTTTGTGATCAATGATGGATTTGTGTTTAGAGCTAACCGTCTATGCATTTCAGTTGGTTCCGTTCGTCTTTTGTTGTTGCAGGAAGCACATGGAGGAGGATTGATGGGACATTTTGGTGCTAAGAAGACGGAGGATATGTTGGGCACACATTTCTTTTGGCCAAAGATGAGGAGAGATGTTGAGCGGTTCGTGGCACGCTGTACCACATGTCAAAAGGCTAAGTCTCGCTTGAATCCACATGGTTTGTATATGCCTCTTCCTGTTCCTTCTATTCCTTGGGCAGATATTTCGATGGACTTTGTTTTGGGATTGCCTAGGACTAAGAGGGGGAGGGATAGCATTTTTGTTGTTGTGGATCGTTTTTCTAAGATGGCACATTTTATACCTTGTCATAAAAGTGATGATGCCGTTTATATTGCTGACCTCTTTTTCAAAGAGATTGTTCGCTTGCATGGTATGCCTTCTACTATTGTTTTAGATCGCGACGCTAAATTTTTGAGTCACTTTTGGCGCACTCTATGGAATAAGTTGGGTACAAAACTATTATTTTCTACTACTTGCCACCCACAAACTGATGGTCAAACGGAGGTAGTGAACCACACTTTGGGTACCATGTTGAGAGCTATTTTGAAGAAAAATTTGAAGATGTGGGAAGAATGTTTGCCCCACATGGAGTTTACTTATAATCGGGCAACACATTCTACCACCAAGGTAAGTCCTTTTCAGGTAGTGTATGGTTTTACCCCTCGCGCTCCTATTGATCTTTTGCCTTTACCTACCAGTGAAAGAACACATAGTGATGCTAGTGCACGTGCTGATTTTATTCGTAAGTTGCATGAAACAACTAAAATAAATATCGAAAAGATGAATGAAAAGTATAGAATTGCTGGTAGTGAATGTAGGAAAGAAGTCAAACTTGAACCGGGTGATTTAGTGTGGTTACATTTAAGAAAAGATAGGTTTCCAGAGCTGCGTAAGTCTAAATTAATGCCAAGAGCTGCTGGTCCTTATAAGATAATTGAGAAAATAAATGATAATGCATATAAACTTGAGTTGCCACCCGAGTTCGGGGTTAGTCCTTCTTTTAACATTGCAGATTTGAAACCTTACTTGGGAGCCGATGATGAGCTTGAGTCGAGGACGACTCCAATTCAAGAGGGGGAGGATGATGAGGACATCACTCCCTTGGATACATACAATGATCCTCCATTGAACTTTCAAGGTCCAATCACAAGAGCTCGCGCACGACAATTAAATTTAGAGGTGAGCTCGTTCCTAAGCAACCCTTTATATAATTTTGAGAATAGATTACTACCTAATGATTATGTGTTGGTTAGTAATCATGGAGAGGACAAGTAGACACATAGAGGAAGGCTTGGAGGCGTGCAGGAGCAGCTAGGACGTCCAACAACAGCAGGAGGTCCAGTCCAACTCGAGTCCGAATCAGCCTCGACCTCCAGGACCAGTGAGCAGTAAAACGGACGTCCAGGACGCATCCGGACTCCGTTTTCGACGATTCACATATGGTTGGAAAGATAATTTCATAAGGAAACCAATGGCGTTGGTTTGAGGTCCAAATTCCTTCTGAGTCAACAGGAAACGTCGAAACAAGTCAGCGTCCAGAATCTGTCCCGGTGCTGCGTCACCGTTTTTGGTCCGTTGGGCCGTGTATCGTCGTTGAGCCATTAGGGGGGCGTGACCAGGGGGTGTGACGACCCTAGACCCTTATTATCAGCCGCCGCCACTCTCGTTAGGGGGGTTTTGCTTAGATTATTCTGTCAAGAACAGTTTCGCCGTTTCGTCGGTTTGTGAGACCCCAACTCGTGAGATTAATCATTCATCTGCAATTTGGTTGCATTCTTCCTTGTTCTTGCTTGTGTTCTTCGATTCGCAGGCAAGGACTTTAGCCTTCTTGGCGATGTCAACCGTGCAACGCCGGTTGATAACCAGAGGAGACGTGGTGCTGCGATTGCGGGGTTTCGGATCGTGTTGTTCGGAAGCCGGATCGACTTGTGTCTCGTTTCCACCAAATCGAGAGTTACCAGAACCTTTCGGAAGATCGGGAACCCATGTTCATATTATGTTTCTTCCGCTACTACTCCCGCTGACGAATCCCAGTGACGGATCCCTAGAACCTCATGAGCAATGTCTGCAAGCACAGGAGAGCTTGGTGGGTGGCCATGCGGCATCGGTTGAAGCAGATTTTGAAGGGCAGAGATAGGATGCGACAACAACAGAGTAGTTATGGTGGGGTGGAAGTGATTACCACGGTGGTGAGGAGTGGGGGATTTTGAATCGAAATTGGAACAGAACGCCAGGGGGGAAGGGAATACATGGGGATCGTGTAGAGCAATTCCAAAAAAAGGTAACAGAACCGTGGTATGTGGACCCGCACAATTTCTTAACAGCAATATAGCTACGGAAAAAATGGTAACCGACATCCACGTCAGGGACCTTTTAAATAAAAAATGAAATATCCAAAATAATTCTTGCAGGACCGAGAATGACAACTAGAGGAGGGGTGAATAGCCGCCTTACCAGTTTCTATAGAAATGGATAGCCTTCTCCTACTTTTCACTCAACGCACCTCAAAACAAAGAGCGAAAGTAAAACTCTAGGAGAAGCAAATTACAAAAGAAAATTTTGAAGAAATCATGGCTCTCATAGATTAATAGGAACACTAGGTTCCATTTAAACTTATTCCAAGAGTCATAGCCACAAAAAGGTCACAACTTGAAAGAAACACTAAGAACCAAGAATCTAGTCACCGGGTGAAGAAATTCTTCAAGTTGATAAATCTAGAGGCAAATGAGATTCAAGACCATCCTAAATGTGAATTTTATTTCTCTAGCAATAAGAATAAAAACGTCTAGGTGAGGGAAATTTTTTTGGCTCTCAAGCAAAACGAAAAACACAACGAAAAACGAAAAACTCGCAAACTAGGCAAATGAGCTAATAGAGACAGACTAGAAGGAGATGAGAACAAGTATAAGAGACAATATGATCTTCATTACTTGCAAAGGTAAACCCTATTTTTAGCAGATTACAAAGTATTTTTGGTCACAAAAGCTCTAACCTAACACATAGGCTAAGCCTGTTCTTCTTCTCCTCTAAAATCCTAGCACAAGGCTCTCAAATGGCTAGCTCAAGGCTCTCCCAGAGCCCTACCCCACTATTTATAGGCCTAGGGAGGTTCCTTAGCCCTTAAGTTTCCTTGTTCCTGAAAGACCCCTCACTTTCAATGCACTCCTACCTACGACCGGGCCATTTTTGTCTAATCTATTCTCCTCCATCGAACAATTGTGGCTCCTTCATGACTTAGCTTTGCCTCAATGTAAGCTTCGCAATGATACCATGTGCATTCCATCCTTCTACGATTTTGAGGCCAAGCCACGAAACCGCCTTGCACGCTTCTCAAAGCGTGACTCACTGCCACTTGCATACACCTTAAGCAAGCATCCTGTTGCCGACGTGTGTACTCCGTCTTGCGGCTTGACCAGCGGTAAGTCTCTCCCACTCCTGATCCCTCGGGCCGCCTTATCACTTGCACTGACATCTCTTTTGCTTGACTTTGTCAACACATCGTCTTTATCCACATTCACACGCTTTGCTTGATCTCAATGTGTACAACTAGGATCATCCTTGACTCTGTCTAGCCTCCTTGATCATTCGTCACCAAGCATCCTACTTAGCCCCAATCATCCCGCCGTCAGTCTCTAAGTTGCATCCATTACCTACACATCATGAGATAAGCAAATATGTATCTCCAAGTCCATAGATAAGCATAAAGTCCGGTTAGCCATAATCAAAATCCTTGTTTAAACATAAACACATCACATAGAAAACATGAACACTGGATGATTCGGTGTTACTACCACAAGCACTGGACCATCTGGTATGTACATCTCTCTTCTGCTCTGAAGACCTGCTGGAAAACCCTTCGGTGAAGCCTCCGGTGTGTACACTGTCCATCACCGGACCATTCGGTGTGTACAACTGCACCAGACACCCCATTTTGCAACATCGTTGGAAAAAAATACTCCGGTGTAGCATCCGGTGTACACACTGCTCATCACCAGACCATCCGGTGTGTGAAACAGCACCAGGCATGCTTTGCAGCCCCTATGGAATAAATGGTCCGGTGAAGGATCCGGTGTTCACATTGCTTATCTTCGGACCATCCGGTGTACACTTTAATTTTTGCCACTAGCTTGAAATGCTCTGGTGTTCATAATGCCACAACGCCGGATCATCTGGTGTATACAAAATCTTCAGCGCCAGGCCATCCGATGAGGCAATTTTTTCTGAACTCCTAGTTAAAAATGCCAACTCCATTTTCTATGCAACTTTGGTTAATCATGATCATAAATGCAACACATTGACATTCTCTTGTAATCACATAAAATTATCAAACCAAAACAACAACTTTGTTAATCACTCATCACATATAAACCAAGTCACATTTTGACTTGGTTTCTCAATCTCCCTCTTGATGAGGGCATTGAAAACTCTCAAAGCACAAAGATTTTGGTTTGAAGAATTCTCTACAAGAGAAACTTATCAAAGTAACCAAAAGATAAAGAAAGAGCAAATCGAGGTCACTTGGCATAAGAAGATTGCATAAGCCCGAAGAGAAGCAAAGACAAGCCAAAAATGCAAAAACTGCCCCTAGATGAATGCAAATTTTTAATTACGCAAGATTTTTCTCTGTGATTTAGTGCATATTTTCTCCCCAAAAGCTTAGTTCATATTTTCTCCCTGTTGGAGCAAGAGTTCGTCTTGTCCCAACAAGTATGGCGAGAGTTTCTTCTAAGGAGGAGACTCAAGCTTGGAGATGAAGTTTGAGAGGAAGGAACACCACGAATGTATTGATGGTAGAAAAATGTATCACTCTGGGAGGAGTATCACAGCATGACTTGGTGCGTTTTCACCTTTGTATCTTTTTCTGGCTGTCTTGCTCGTCCTCCTCCTGCTGTCTCCCTTGTCCAGAGGACCATGGCCTCCTATTTATAGGGCCGTACGTAGCTTGGCGTACAAGTTATCATAATGTACAAATATCCGGGATCTGACCAGATTACTGGGCCTTATCTCAGATAACTACCTTCTACCCTATCAGGGGAGATAAATATGCACCATGGTAATTATCGTGGTGCCTACCCCCTGAAGGGGGTGAGCCGGTCGCCGATTGCAGCCCCGCGCCATATGGTTAGGGGTGTCAGGATAGCCTCCATCACATCAGGGTGTCAGAGTAGAGTCCATTAGCTTAGGCCTTTAATGTTGGTCACTTCCTTGTAGGCAATGCACGACTGGTGCTCCCCTTCCAGCAGATCTTTTCCAAGGCCTATTGACTCACCCTACTACCTTCGGAAAGGCGGCCCAAGCAGCCCAAGGCGGGGGCCTCGGGAGGTATGGAACCAGGAGGTGAAGGCTTTGGGAAGTAGGACCCTAGAGGGCTGGGGCTTTGGGAGGTCATGTTTTTTGGAGGCTTCGGGAGATCGAGCTGGCGAAGCCAAGGGAAGGCTTCGTAGGTACAAATGGGTGCCGTGATGGGATCTGGTGACATTGAAGATCGAGCTTTTAACAGAGGGTCCAGAGATCAAGGATCCGGAGGGATGTGGATGGTGATCTTCAACTATTACCCTCAGGCTGTTTTATTTTCCCCCAACAGTACCCCTTTATTCTCAGGCCCCAATGTTTCATAGGGGGGAGAGGATGCAGAGGAACATCAACCCCAGCCTGGTATAGTACCAAGGATGCCTGATGGCAATTCTCTGTCCTTTGAGGTCGCTAGAGTAGAGGTTACATGTGGGTTTGGAGAATCCCACGCTTTTGCCTGGTGGGACAAGACGTGCCACTGCTACGTTCTGACTGGATAATGCGGGGGGTTGTTTAGGGTCTTATGCCCATGCCCCTGTCACGCACCGAAAGGGGTTTGGGTTATTAATGTGACGGGACGTCCATACGAGAAAATGAGGCATTTGTCGTGGAGTGCTGCCACATGTTGGAGGAAACCCGGATATGGTCACGCCCCCCCAAGTGTTCAATGGGGAGGGGGGACACGGCGGTGTTCATCCCGCTTCATCTTCTAGACCTATATGGTTGCGTGGCCCAGGTATAAAGCTGAGGTTACCCGGTTGGATTCTCCACACCCCCACAAGCTAGCAATTAACCTTGACTTGAGTATGGCATCATCTTCCTCCTTATCCTCTTCGGAGATGTCAATGATCTTGATGGCTTCTCTGGGAGCCGGACCGTTTTGATCGTCAATAGATGTGCCGGTGGCCACGCTGCTTCCATCTGTACAGGGGAGGCGATCGTCCATCGAGATCATTGATATCTCCGATGATGATGAGGAGATCGACTGGGATCTCCTGCGAAGGGAGAGTGAGCCGGTGTCTTTGGGGCTGGCGGTGAAGCAGGAGGAGGTCGGGAAGGCGAGGGAGAAGGCATCACCAGTGACCTCTTTGGACTCCTCAGCGTCCTCCGACAGCTCAGGAGCTGGCTACTGTATCAACTTCGGCAGGGGCAGGCCGCAAATGAGGCGCATTCGCCCTCCCATGCGTGGCCCTTGTCTGGACCCGTAGGGGTTGAAGGTAGTCACCGGGATGGCGTACTTGGTGCCGCTGTGATATATCCATGTCATGGCTGAACTTAGTCACTTTGTACTCTTTCTTGCCCTGTTTTGCTCTGTAGGGATCTATCTTCTTCATGGCAATTTTTGTACTGTTGCTTTAGTGTGTGTCCCCTGGATGTACCAGTTGTTTAATAATATAATGTGGAAATTCAGGAACGGTCGTGTCGCCTTCAATATCGGAGTATGAGGGGATCTCTCGACTGGGTGACCGCATGCGTGCATGCTTTCATGCCTCCAAACCGTGCTTCTTCGTTCCCTTCGAAGGCGATGGCCAATTTTTCTGACGACCGGGGCATCAAGCCTTCGCATAGATCATCGCTAATTTCATTCCTTCCAGGGGAGAGGTGGCCTCGGGAATCTGGTGGTGATTGATACGTAGGGTAACTAAGGAGAACCAGGTGGAGTAGTGGCGACCTTGTCGTCCCTGGTTACTGCGTACTCCTCGAGCTTGGGACTGGTAGGGCCTCCTTCCTAATTTATTCTAGATTTACGACTCAATGAAGTCCCTCTGGAACCTTTAGAGATGAGCTCCGGAGGTGGCCCTTGACCCTTTGGGTTCCTTAGCGACTGCCCAGGTTGAAGGTGATGATGTGTCGGAGGTGCAGTCAAAGGCTAGGCAAGAGAGGTGGTCCGTGACCCCCTCCGGTCGTTAGCCGCTGCCTGGCTCTGAAGGCACTCCGTCCGGAGCCTGGCGACGGCGTGTTGGAGGCGAAGCTGAAGACTAGGTGGGAGAGCTGGTCCGCGACCCCCTCGGCCCTTAGCCTCTATCCAGCTCCGGAGGTACTCCGTCCAGAGCCTGGCAATGGCATGTCGGAGGCGAAGCCAAAAGCTATGTGGGAGAGGTGGTCTGCGACCCCCTAGGCCCTTAGCCGCTGCCCGGCTCCGGAGGTGCTCCGTTCGGAGCCTGGCGATGGCGCGTCGGAGGCGAAGCCGAAGGCTAGGCGGGAGAGGTGGTTCGCGACCCCCTCAGCACTTAGCTATTGCCCAGTTCCGGAGGTACTCCGTCCGGAGCCTGGCGACGGTGCATCGGAGGTGAAGCCGAATGCCAGGCGAGAGAGGTGGTACGCGACCCCCTCGGCCCTTAGCCACTGCTCGGCTCTGGAGCTACTCAGTCCGGAGCCTAGCGATGGTGCATCGGAGGAAAAGCCAAATGCTAGGCGGGAGAGGTGGTCCGCGACCCCCTCGGCCCTTAGCCACTACCCAGCTCCAGAGGCACTCCGTCCGGAGCCTGGCAACGACACGTCAGAGGCGAAGCTGAAGGCCAAGCAGGAGAGGTGGTCCGTGACTCCCTCGGCCCTTAGCCGTTGCCCGGCTCTAAAGGTACTCCGTCCGGAGCCTGGCAATGGCGCGTCAGAGGTGAAGCCGAAGGCTAGGCGGGATAGGTGGTTAGCGATCCCCTCGGCCCTTAGCCACTGCCCCGCTCCGGAGGTACTTCGTCCGGAGCCTGGCGACGGCGTGTTGGAAGCAAAGCTGAAGGCTAGGCAGGAGATGTGATCCGCGACCCCCTCGGCCCTTAGCCGCGACCATGAATTGCGGTCTCTGCAATGGATAGTCGAGGGTTCCACTATATTTCCCGTGCCATGAAGCGTGGGCAAATTAAATGTTAGTATAACACTCATAAAATGACATATGAAATGTGTTTTTAAAGGAGATGGTAGGGTAATAATTTAACCTTTTACCATACGTGTTTGAGTCACACGGGTCATACCTTCCCCTGTAGGGAGGGGGATCTTTATACCCCTTCGATCTGTGTGCGGTGCCCTTTGGAGGCCAGCGGGTTTCATATCCCTTCGACACGGAGGCATTAGCCTTCAAGATGCCGGGGTACTTTTCTCGTTATGTCCTTTCAGAACCTTTTCGCCCAGCGGAGTTTCCAGAAAACTTCTCCATCGCAGGGGTTTTTTGGAAGTCTCTCTATTTTTCCGGAGGTTTTGTAAGGCTCTCCATTGTGCGGAGGTTTGGTAAAGCTCTCCGTTTTTGTCGGAGGTTTGGTAAAGCTCTTCGTCTTTGTTGGAGGTTTGGTAAAGCTCCCCATTTTTATCGGAGGTTGGGTAAAGCTCTCCATTTTTACCGGAGGTTTGGTAAAGCTCTTCGTTTTTACCAGAGGTTTTGTTAAAGCTCTCCATTTTTACCGGAGGTTTTGTGAGACTCTCCATTGTGCGTCGATTTTGTAAGACTTTTGTTTTTGTCAGAGGTTTTATAAAGTTCTCTGTTTTTGCTGAAGGTTTTGTAAAGTTCTTCGTTTTTATCAGAGGTTTTTGTAAGGTTCTCCATTTTTGTCGGAGGTTTTGTAAGACTCTCCATTTTTTCGGAGGTTTTGTAATGTTTTCCATTTTTGTCGGAGGATTTGTAAAGTTCTTTGTTTTTGTCGGAGGTTTTTGTAAGGTTCTCCGTTTTTGTCAGAGATTTTGTAAGACTCTCCATTTTTGTCGGAGGTTTTGTAAGACTCTCCATTTTTGTCAGAGGTTTTTGTAAAGTTCTTCATTTTTGCCGAAGGTTTTGTAAGACATCTTGGCATGTATTAATGCCGAAGGTCCTACACACTGTTGGAGCTACGCAATACCTTCCAGGAAATGTAGGCAGTCTTGCCTTCCAGGTGACCTAGGCATGCTACGCCCGCGGTGTGTAGGCTTGTTGTGCTCTCGACGAAAAGCTCGGGGTGCACCGCAACACCGTCCACCAAGGATGTGCCCTGGCGCATGGCATTTATATGACTGAAGCTGTGCAATGCCTTCCTTGGCACCCTGGGCATAATCTACCTTGCAGGTGACCTTGGCACAAGCGGCGCCCACGGTATATAAGCATGTTATGCAGAGAGGATTCCTTGCGACAGCATTCCTCAAAGCACCACATCCTTACATCAAGGCAGTCCCGTGATATGCGGCATCCACACACTATCAAGGCTACACAATACCTTCCAGGAAACCTAGGCAGTCTTGCCTTCCAGTTGACCTAGGCATGCTACACCCACGGTGTGTGAGCTCCACTTCCTACCAGGGCAAAGCCTACCTTCCAGGAAACCTTTTCATGTGACCATGGGTTTAGGCAAGCGATGCTTATTGATGCATGGGCTTGTCACGCCTCTAGAGAAATCCCCCGAGGGCACCGCAACTACATTACCAAGGAAGTCCCTTGATAACCAACATCTACACACTATCGAGGCTACACAATACCTTCCAGGAAACCTAGGCAGTCTTGCCTTTCAGGTGACCTAGGCATGCTACGACTGTAGCTCTGACCATGTCAACTATGATGACCGTGGTGTGTAGGCATGTCATGCAACGAGGATTCCTTGCGACAACATTCCTCGGAGCACCGTAACTCTGCCACTGGGGACATCCCCCGGGCATGGCATCGACACCCGAGGCTATGCAAATGCCTTCCAGGGCACCCTGGGCATAATTTGCCTTGCAGGTGACCTAGGCATAAGCAGCGCCCGTGGTGTGTGCGCCTCACTATCTATCGAGACTACACAATTCCTTCCAGGAAATCTAGGCAGTCTTGCCTTCTAGGTGACCTAGGCATGCTACGTCCGTGGTACGTGGGCTTGTCACACCACCCGAAGATGTCCTACGGGTGGCACCGCAACACGGTCTATCAAGGAAATCCCTTGATACATGGCAACTACACTTCTGAGACCGCACAATGCCTTGCAGGAAACCTGGGCAATCCCACCCCCAGGCGACCTAGGCATGATGCGTCTGCGGGAGTGTAGGGATTTTGCATGGTTATACTAGCTAAGTTTTTAGTCTACTATTTGCAATAAGAAGCTAGTTGTAGCATAAAACATAGCTAGGTTATATAACTGTTCATGCTGAGTGAGAATGTAACTTAAGTTCTACTGCTTCTATCTAGTGGATATCTATTGAAAAAAGACTTCTAGCAGTAAGGTTGGAGGGCCTCCAACAGATTCTAACCTAGCCATATGAAAGGTGAATCACTAGGTAAACTACTTGGTGGTTAATAGCGGGTGTACCTTTGTAGGAATAAGGCCTCTATTGCGAGGTTTCGTAGCCTTGAAGCCTATGGCTAGGCTGGGAGAGGCAGTATTTGACCCCCTCAGCCTTTAGCCGTTGCTCGGCCCCAGAGATAATCCATTCGGGGCCTGGCAATGGCATGTTGGAGGCGTAGTCGAAGGTTAGTTGGGAGAGGCGGTCCACGACCCCCTCGGCCCTAAGCCGATGCCCGGCTCCAAAGGTACTCTGTCCGGAGCCTGGTGATGATGTGTCCGTGACTCAGTTCTTGTTGCTGGTTGTGGTACCATTGGTAGGGTTGGTAGCGATGGTGCGGGGTTGAGGGGCCGGAGATTTGCCTAGGAGTTGGCCCCAGGCCTCCGGACCCTCCGTCGTCCTTCGCCTGCTCTTTCTATGGTCGAGGTATTCCTCATGGAAGGTCATGAGGGTGCGGCAGTCGTTGGTGTTGTGGTCGCACCCTGGTCCATGCAGGACACACTCGTGTGCCTTTGGGAGAGCTGGAGCTTGGAGTTGTCGTTGGGGTTCTTGCCGAAGGAGGTGTGTCCCAGAGCCTGTGGTTTCCCCTGTGTCTGCTTCCCCCTTGGGAGACTATCCAAGCTGCCCGGTGCACCAGCCTTTGGGGCCGAAGTGGTTCTGACTATGCCTCCCCGAACGAAGTGGGCTAGGGGTTTCCTGTGCGCAGTTGGCATTTCGAGGGAAAAGGCAGGGTCCGCGCACCCCGGAGCCCTCAGTCTCATTGGAACCCTCTTTCGCCTGAGGGGCCCAAGGAGGGCGCTGGGTGGAAAGGCTTTCCGAAGAAGTTGGCTCACTCGGGGTATCCTAGGTGTGGTTGAAGGGGATACCTAGGGACCAAGTCTAGGTGAGAGCACTCCTAGGTTGGACCGCCCAGAACCATTGCAAGGCGGCCTGCTTGGTCGTGGCCTCGGCCTCATCTTCTCTTAAGGTGGTGAAGTCTTCGTTGTGCAAAGGCTAGAAGGCCTCTGTGCTGTCTAGAGTTCCTGTACCGACCTAGGGTTCTGAGTTGGCCAAGGTCGAGAGAACGCTGTCCCACATGGCAGCGAGGCTGGAGCATGTATACGGTGCGTATGGCTGAGGTAGCCATGCATATGGTTGCATGCTTGCAACGGTGGGTATGGCGGTTTTAGCTATCCCTTTGGTGGTTTTCCCGGTGGATTCCTACCTCTCTTAGCACTTCTATGTACGAGACCCCATGGACGACGTGCTGTTGGAGCAAGAGATCGTCTTGCCCCAGCAAGTTCAGTGAGAGTTTTTTCTAAGGAGGAGACTCAAGCTTAGAGACGAAGTTTGAGAGGAAGGAAAACCACGAATGTATTGATGGTAGAAAAATGTATCACTCTGGGAGGAGTATCACAGCGTGACTTGGTGTGTTTTCACCTTTGTATCTTTTTTTGGCTGTCTTGCTCGTCCTCCTCCCGCTGTCTCCCCTGTCCAGAGGACCACGGCCTCCTATTTATAGGGCTGTGCGTAGTTTGGCGTACAAGTTATCATAATGTACAAATATCCGGGATCTGACCAAATTACTGGGCCTTATCTCAGATAACTACCTTCTACCCTATCGGGGAGATAAATTTCCACCATGGTAATTATCGTGGTGCCTACCCACTGAAGGGGGCGAGCTGGTCACCGATTGGGGCCCGGTGTCGCACTATCAGGGGTGTCAGGATAGCCTCCATCACGCCGGGGTGTCAGAGCGGCGTCCATTAGCTTAGGCATTTAATGCCGGTCACTTCCTTGCAGGCAAAGCACGATCGATGCTCCCCTTCCGACAGATCTTTCACAAGGCCTGCTCACTCACCCTGCTGCCTTTGGGAAGGCGGTCCGAGCAGCCCAAGGCGGGGGCCACGGGAGGCATGGAACCCGGAAGTGACCTCTTTGGGAAGCAGGACCCCAGAGGGCTGGGGCTTCGGGAGGTCGTGTTTTTGGGAGGCTTCGGGAGATCTTTCACAAGGCTTCGTAGGTACGAAGGGGTACCGTGAAGGGATCTGATGACATCGGAGATCAAGCTTTTAATAGAGGGTCTGAAGATCAAGGCTCCAGAGGGACCTGGATGGTGATCTTCAACCATTACCCTCAGGCTGGTTTATTTTCCCCCCAACACTCCCCATTTGGCAATGCAAACATCAAGCACAAAAACATCATGCAATGCATGAACATGAGTCCTAAGGAGCTTCCACAAATATATCACAAAGCATTTGCAGATGCTAGAAACTTCAAAGGGATTTGGAGATTAGAAAGTGAGGCTAATAATCACACAAATGCTCAAAAAGATAGTGTCATAAGAGCATGAAGCTCTACAAGCTAATCCTGAAAATTGTTGGTGCATTTAAGTTTACATAGCCAAATCGTGTTAAAAGTGATTTAAAAGTAGAATTAATCACTGAGGCACATTTCTTTATCATTCTTTTTATCCTCAAGTGGTCTCGTATCCAAGTGAAGTGTCACACGACTAGGTACGACAAACACCTCGAGGCTTCAAGACAACCGTATTGGATCACATCTTAGCACAAGAAACTTTATTTCTCAAGATTATTCAAATTGCACAAATTATCAAGTTTTTCATAAGATCATGTCAAGTAGTGTCTTTGTGACACAAGGAACACATGTTCCCCCAATATTCTATCATGAGCTAAACATTTGACAAAGACAGAAAACATAGTGCAATATTCCCCAATCCATAGTCTTGAACCAAGAAGCCTAGATTAGGATATTCATCATACTGGCATTAACAAAAGTATTAACTAAGCCAAAGCAATTATGAACATGGTGATCAAGAATGTAGCATTCATAGTCTACATGATTCATAAAATAGCCTAATTTTATTTTTAGGAAATCTAGCTTACTTGAAATATCTCATGTCAAAGCATCAAGATGAGCCTACATTTAAAAGCTTATTCTGCACAATTACGCAACTCAGTCCAAATTCAAGACTACCAACAGAAAATACTAAAGACATATAAGTAAAAGCTCCACTACTATGATTATCTTACAAGATGCTATGCAAAGCAAATATAACACAAGTAAGATAGAGTATGTACAATGGCAACTCCCCCTCACACAATTCTATAGGGATGACACACTCCAAGCTCTCCCCTCAAATAGGCAAATTTGATTGCATCTAGAGGCTTAGTGAAGATATCTGCAAGCTGGTATTGGGTATCTATGTATCTCAAGTCAATATCTCCCTTCTCATTGTGGTCTCACATTAAGTGGAATCTCACACCTATATGTTTGGTTCTAGAGTGCTGGACTGGGTCATTGGCTAAGCTTATGGCATTGGTGTTGTCACACAAAGGTGACACATTCTTGAAGTCGAACCCAAAATCCCTCAAGGTAGCAACCATCCATAAAAATTAAGAACAACAGCTAGCGGCAGTTAACATATTCAGCTTCAGCAGTTGACTACGCAACACTAGACTACTTGCGAGAAGACCAACAAACAAGAGACATACCAACAAACACGAGACTGCTTCCTATCAATTATATAGCCAGCAAAGTCTCATCGCTCATGTCAAATTGTTCAGCTCGCTTATGTCAAATTCTTCAGCAGATCCTTGGTGTACTTTGCCTGGTGGACGAATGTACCTTGCTTGGATTGCTCGATTTAAAACCCAAGAAGTTAATTTCGCTCATCATCGACATCTTAAATTCTCTCCTCACAGTTTCTGCAAACTTGGCCACAAGAGCATGAGAAGAGCCACAAAAGATGATATCATCCATATATATCTGAACAAGTAGGAAATCATTGCTACACTTAAAGGTAAACAATATTGTATCCACCGACCCCATCACATAATCATGCTCTAACAAGAAGGACTTGAGCCTATCATACCAAGCCCTAGGTGCTTGCTTAAACCCATACAAAGTGTTTTGAAACTTGTATACTCTATGTGGGTATTTAAGGTGCTCAAAACTAGAGGGTTGCTTGACATAGACCTCTTCCTGTATGAAACCATTTAAGAAAGCACTTTTGACATCCATTTGATATAACTTGAAACCCTTGAATGCTGAAATACAAGGAGGATCCTAATAGCTTGTAGTCTAGCTACTGGTGCATAGGTCGCTCAAAAGTCTATCCCCTCTGTTTGGGTGAAACCCTGAGCAACAAATCTAGCTTTGTTTCTAACTACAGACCCATCTTCCACCTGCATGTTCTTAAAAACCCATTTTTGTACCTATGGTATGAACATTTAGGGGTGGCTCTACAAGAACTCAAACGTAGTTTCTCTTAAAATTTTCTAGTTCTTCATGCATGGCATTAACCCAATTTGAATCACAAAGAGCGTGTCCAACATCATGGGGCTCAAAAGAAGCAACAAATGTAGAATCTGTGAAATAATCATGTTGAGCAGATTTGGATCTTATTACCCTCTTACCAAGGTCTCCGATAATCTGTTGTGGGGGATGTGCCCGCTGAATGTATCAAGGAGCCTTGTGCTATGAGATGATCTCCCCTCAAACACTGCTGGTGCAGGCTTGAAAGTAGCTGAAGTGGAAGTATAGGCTGCAGAACCTTCTGCTGGTGTCGAAGAGGCAGGAGCTTTGCTCGAAAGGAGGTGCAATAGTAGGAAGTAGTGAATCATCCTCATCATCACCAAGAACTAGAAGGTCACCTTCTACAAAGATGCTTTCGCCCATCTCTTGATCACCTGTACACTCAAGAACATGGCTAGCACAAGGGGTTGATTCATCAAAGGTCATATCACAGGACTCCATGATGGTGTTAGTGTTAAGATTATAAACCTTGTAAGAATGACCATGAAGAGAACAACCTAAGAAAATCCCATCGGAAAAACGCGACTCGAACTTTTTAAGATTTCCACACTTTAGAATTAAGCAACGCCATCCAAAAATCTTATGTGAGAAACCTTTAGCTTCCTCAAAAACTGCAACTCATAAGAAGTCACATTCAAAATCGAGCATAAGAAAATCATATTGGAGATATAGCAAGCTGTGCTAATAGCCTATGTTCAAAACTTCTTAGGAGTCCTATGCTCATCAAGCATCGTCCTAGACATCTCAACATAAGTTCGATTCTTCCTTCAACCACGTCATTATGCTGAGGAATGCTTGGGGAAGAAAATTGATGTTCAATGCCATGCTTAAGACGAAAATCATCAAAGAGATAGCTCTTGAACTCAGTGCCATTGTCAATGTGAATTTCTTTCAATGCACTAGGGAGTTCCTTGAACAATATCAAAGCTAAGCTCTGAAAGTGTGAAAATACTTCATCCTTACTCACAAGAAAGATAACTTGAGAACAGCAAGAGTAGTTGTCGGAGGGTTAACTCCTGTCGCCGGGGATCCTGAGGGACCCCTTTTTAGAGATTCGCCGGGGGGATGATCCTGAATATGTACATCGGAGAAATAAATGGGTATGAACGCGATGGCCGGTGGGGTGGAATGATCTAATGCGGAAAGGAGTTAATGTGCTGGTGTTTAGACAGGTTCGGGCCGCACGGAGGCGTAACACCCTACTCTTATATGGATACTATAAATGCCTTGAGAATGTCCTTCAAGGATGTTGCTGGTTACAAGAATATCTATCTATCTTAGAGCCTGAGGCTCCTTGTTCTTCGGTCTGCGTGTATCTGCTGGCTTTGGGTGCTCTCGATCTTCTCTTCGCTACCTCAAAAACTTCTTCAAAAAAAAACTTCTCCTTTTATTTGTGCCGCCGGCGGCTTTAAATACCCGCCGGCAGTAGCGTGCCCCGAACGGGAGGGGGGGCATGAGTTCCGAGACACCATAAATGGAAAGGGCATCATCATAGCCTCTGTGCGAAGTGACCGGGGGTGAAAAAATGCGTCCCACACCCGGTCATCCGTCACCATAAATGCACTGGTAACGGGCGCCGTGGAGAGAGACCACCGGGCAACCGTAGAGCGGCCCGGCATGCCCGTCCTATCTTGTTCTCCTGCCACAGCAGCGCGGCAGACGGAATGCCTTGGCCCTTACGACGTTATCCCGAGACGGGCTGGATGGCACGGGATGGGACCCGTGCATTCAATGACCCCACGCCCTTCTGCCAAAATGTGGCAGGAACTGACACCGAGCGTGGCGGGAGCAGTTGGGGATGACAGGCCACACGCGCTCTTTAAATGCAGCCTTGGGCCTTTTTCTGGCTGACACCTCATCAGTGGGCCCCTCTGGGTCCACTATCGGGGGGCTCTCTGAGTCGTCGGGGAACCGAGTGCTCGAGGGTCACTGCTCACCTCCCCGAGCACTCTCTCCCGAGAATGCCCTTTCTTGGTCCTCAGGGAACCGAGTGCTCGGGGGTACTATTCACCTCCCCGAGCACGCTCTCCTGGGCACGCTTGTACGGATCATCGGGGGACTGAGCGCTCGGGGGCCGCTGCACGCAGCCCCGAGCACTCTCTCCCGGAGCTTCCTTCTGTGGGTCCTCGGGATCCTTGGGTGCCCAGGGGGCCATCGCTCGCAGCCCAGGCACATTTCTCCTGGTACTTAGCTTTCCTGAATGTCAGGGGACTCGGGAGCTCGGGGGCCACCGTATACCTTCCCGAGCACTTTCTTCCCGGCACTTAGACTTCGTAGATCATCGGGGAACTCGGGTACTCGGGGACCACTGACTGTGGCGCCGAGCGCCCTCTCCCGGGACTTAATCTTTTTTACCTCGTGGAGGAGACTCCGCGGGATGGCGCCATGTGGCGGATTACTGGCCTGGCCTCGGGATTCGGGGACCCATTGGTTCCTGATTCACCGACAGCAGCCCCCGAGCCCATTGGCAAGCGATGGCCCAGAGACTGCGGATGGGCCCTTCGTCGTCAACGAGGCTGAAGCCAGTACTGACGCCACACGGCGAGCTTTTAGATGGTGGCCCTTCCGGTCCGGGCCTCTGGTACGGCCCAACGGGGAGCTGAACGGACGCGCGTCCAGATGACTCTCGAGGCGTGTGATAACGGGACGGGCGGCGCGTGATAACGAGGTAGGCGGCATGCGTGGCAACCGCGCAAATCAAGGAAAATACGCCTGGCAACTGCTGACACCCGCACGACCTGAGGTAGATTCGCCTGGAGGTTGCGCTAGCCGAGGAAATCGTCCCGCTGAGCGCGCTGCGGTAGGCGGCGTTTGAATGTCCCTGGGGTGTAAAAGGAGGAGGGGAGCGAACCGCCCCCCTCTTTACGCCATCTTGCGATCAAGCTCTTGCCTTCCTTGCGCTTAGACTTTCCATAGGCGATCAAAGCACCCCTCTTCCCCCACCATCCAAGTCATCCCCCACCCTGACGAGATGTCGAGAGCAGGAGGAAGCCGCCATGACAGGACTCCCGACGGCGTGCTGCCGGAGTCCCACCTTGTGAACGAGGAGGCGGCGGATAGGGTGCGGAAGCTGATGGTGCCCTAGGGCTAGCGGGGGGCCTCGGTGGTGAAGCCGGCGAACTTCCCACCAGCGACGGACCGTCCGGGGCGCATCGTCCTCTTCACTTCCTTTGTGGCGGCCGGGCTGGTGCCGCCACTCTCGACGTTCTTTCTCCAGATCCTGGATACGTTCGGGATCCAGTTAGTGCATCTCAGCCCCAACTCCGTCGTCATCCTAGCAGTCTTCACCCACCTATGCTGGTTTTTCACCGGCTCCCAGGACATCACTCGAACCCAGATCGGCGCAGAGTGGGACCTGGACAGGGCGGCGCTTAGGGGCCTGCTCCGGGTGGTGATTGGGGTGGACGACCTGAGCCAGGCAGAGCTCCCCTGGAAGGAGCTAGCGCTCTGTGCCAACCCTGACTGGGTGGCGCTACAGGCGAAGCTGCCGGAGTTCGATGCCCAGGGACTGGTCGACCGGCCGGGGCACCGAAACCCCGGGACTATCCAGACTCCTGGGGTGGACAAGGCGGCCGGCGAGGAGGCCGCAGGCGATCCGGCGCAGACCGGTGGCCCGGGCGACACAGGCGGCGAGCCGCATGCCAGCGGTGGGGTGGCTGGAGGCAGCAGCCACCAGGCCGGAGGTGGAGGCGCCGCCGACAGGAGGGCAGCGATAGCGCCAGGGGACAGAGGGAAGCGCCCCGGGACTTTCGTTCCTACACCAGCGTCCCTGCCATCACCATCGCCTGGCGAGGAGGGAGGCCGGGGCGTTAGTCGTCCAGTGCGGGGCCGTCGGTAGGGGCGGCATCTGCAGTTCTGGAACCAGACTTTGATCTGCTTGGGCCTGGTCTGGAGCCCGGAGACCGCACGGCGGCCCCACAGAGCCCCCCACGGAAGAGGAGGAGTGAGGACTCCAGGCCCAGGCCAACGCCATCGGGCCCGGGGTACAGGATCCCGGAATCAAGGTGGCAATACCGAAGACCCAAATCTGCGTAAGTTTCCCCCCTTTTTTCCTGAGTATGCCTTGCCCGGAGCGAGTTTGGAGACTAACCTCGTTCTTCTTTTGTATGCCGCCTACGGGCACCGCCGGAGACCAAGGACGGCCGGAGGCGCCGAGGCTGGCTCCAGCCCCCGCGTCGAGCGCGCCTGAGCCAAGCGCGCCGGTGGAGCCAGAGCCGCTGAGCGCGCCGGCCGAGACGGAACCACAGGCGCCGCCCAACCCCGAGCGGGTGGCAGCGGCCATGCCCGAGCAACCAGCGCCATCTGAGTCCGCCCCGAGCGTGTCAAGCATGGGGTGGACTACCTCGTCATGGGCAGTGCCTGCATGGTGATTTTCGGGGACCCCGAGCCCCTTGGAGGAGGCTCGCAAGGGGCCCAGCGCCCAGCCGTCGCCCAGCCGTCCCGCCGACCCCTTCCCAGTCGTGCTAGGAAGCACCCGGGAGGTGATCGGGCGTCTGGAGGCGGCCGTGGTGGGAGAGATGACGCAGCTTGAGGTGGACCGTGCCTCCCTTGTCGCGGAGAGGGAGCGGCTTGTCGCAGGCTGGAGCCTTTTTGAGGCATGCGTCGCCGCGGCATGCGCCGCCAACGAGAGCGAGCGGAGCACTCTGGAGGAGGAGAGGAAGGCCCTAGAGGGCACTCGCACGGAGGCTGTGCGGGAGCGGGAAGAAGCCGCCCGCCTGACCGAGGCATCGCAGCAGTAGGCTGCCGAGGCGCTCGCCAAGGAGAGGCAGGCGTAAGCGCTGGAGGAGACGGTCCTAGCCCGCGAGAGGACGGCGGAGGCCTCCCAGGCTGACCTGGCCCGCCAGAAAGGCGAGGCTGACCAGATCCGTGCTGAACTCCAGCGCCAGGAGGAGGAGCTCCAGCACCGGGAGGAGGACGTCGCGATCAGAGAGACCGACGTCGGCATCACGACGGCGGATCTGGAAGCCCGGGAGGAACTGCTGATCCTCCGGGAGACGGAGGCTACCGAGGCGGTGCTGGCCTCGGCCGCTCGGGAGGAGCAGGCCGCCAAGTGGGAGTCAGAGCTGACCGCCTGCGAACAGGCCCTCTCTGCCCTTGCAGAGCGGGTGAAGCAGGCTGAAGCCCAGGTGTCCGGCGCAGCCGGGGGACAGGGCCTCGAGGAGCGGTTGTGTAGCGTGACGGAGGAGCTTGAGACCGCCAAGATTGAACGGGCCAACATGAAGCTGATGATGGAAGACGTCCTTCGGCAAGCGCAGAGGTCCGTGAGGGTGGCTGGGCTCGGGCGAGTCCACGTGGAGGCTAAGGGGACGGGCATCGGCCACATTGCCCTCAGCTTCCGGAGAATCAGCTAGCATCTTGAGGCGCTTCCCCAGGCCGTCCAGGAGCTAGCTGCCCGGGAAGGGCGAGGCTTGGCCCAAGCGGTGGCCGAGCATGTTCTGGCGTGCTACCGAAGCTGGGACCTGAACTTCCCGCTGGAACCAGCTCGAGAAGGGGTGGTCGAAGCCGAGGAGGAGGCCGCCCGGGAGGCAGTTCGGGCGCCGCCGCCGAGGTGGGGGCCTGCTTCACACGAGAGGCGCCGCCGACTCCGGACCCGGGGAGCAGCGACGAGGGCTCCGACTTAGAGTAGGCTTTTGTAGTTTTTCTTTTTCTTTGTCTTGATGTAAATATGGGAGTGATCCCTCAGAATAGCTGTCCTTTTTGTGAATATAATGGAAGCCTTTCTTTGGGGTCACAACTCCAGTATTCTTCTGAGTGCTTGATGAAGTTTCTATTCTTTTCACTTGGTGCCCCGAGGAGTACTCAGTCAGACCGGGCCCGACCTTTCCCTCCCCGAGAACGAAGTCGCCCCGACCACTCGTCGCCCGAGCAGTGAGGCCTTCTCGGCGCGTTCAGCCCCCAAGCCCTCGTGAGTCCGCAACGGCTATGTCAAAAGACAAAGGCACGAACTTCCTTTCTCGGGAGATAGATCGATCCAGCACGGAGCACGCCATGACCAGTGAACACTTTCCCACTATGCGACCACTCAGCAAGTAGACTGGAGACACGTGCGGTAGGGAATGCGACCAAGAGTCCCCACGGTTTGGTGGTGCCCGGGCTAGGACGGACAGGACCGAGCACCGACAGCTCGCCCCCAGGGTCTAGGCTCCCGACCGCTCGAGCAGCTCGAGCCGTGAGATAACCCGAGAACCCCAGAGGCTCGGTAGTGCCCGGGGCCTTTTAAGCGGACCGAACACCACGACCACCATGAAAGACTTCGGTCAGACATTGCCATACGTACGGTACACCTTTCTACTGACCGTTCTGTCGTTCCAGGAAAAAGTGGACACGTGGCAGAGTTTTGCGCACGAGGAGACCATCTCGCCGAACGGATTAGAGTACGAGGGCCCCCAAGGACAAATCGGGAACAATTTATTACTGAATGTAAATTCGTGTGAATTTAACCACTCACCGGACAGCTGTTAGCTTTTCGGCCAACCGATCCAGGAGAGGCATGCGCTCTGAGCTCGGGGTGCCCGGGAACTTGGTTCCCACGGCTGGGGCGCCCGAGCAGTGGGGGGCACAAGGGGGGCCTGGGATCAGGCGATCCCGACCACTCATGCCTGAGCAGTAGGACTACCCGAGGACCCTTAGGGTCAAGCAGCGACCTGGGCACTGTGGCCCTCGCGGTCGAGCTGCTTTTGCTTTTGATTGTCGATCTGTGACTTGAGAAAAACAGAGAAATTCTTTGCTTGGTGCGCTCTGTTAGTGCGGTACTTATTTTAGACTGCTCTCGTTTTCGACCCGGGACCTCTCGAATGCCCAGACCGGTGGACAAAAGCAGGCAGAGGCATAACCCGGAGGTCCTATGGTTCGGTGGCGCCTGGGTATGACAGACCAGACCGAGCACCGACAGCCCGCCCCTGGGGCCTAGGCTCCGGACTACTCGAGCAGCTTGAGCGATAGGATTACCCGAGAACCCCAGGGGCTCGGTGATGCCTGGGAGCCTGCCACGACACCGAACATCACAGCCTACCACAACAGACGTAAGTCAGTGGTAACTGCCCGCGTGCATACCGATCGGGATTCTTTTATCAACGGGGAAAATGAGAGAGTGAACTTTTCTCGCACAATCGAGCATCTCACCAGACAGATTAAACATATGGAATCCAGAAAAATGAAATTTTGACATAAGAACGGCTCATTGATATATGTATTGTATTGATAAATTTTTTACAAGGTTGGGTGACTTACCCAGTTAGTGATAGCCCCCGGTCAACTTGGGCGGGGGGGAAGCCCCCGGCCTGGTTGACCTGAGCCTGCAAACATGGCCATCTACGGGAAGAACTTGCGCAGGTGCTCGATGTTCCAGGGGTTGGGGAGCGGCTGCTCATCTTCTGCAGCCAACCAAAAGGAGTCTTCTCGCGGGACACCGATCACGGTAAAGGGGCCTTCCCACATAGGGGACAGTTTATTCCTTCCTTCGCGCGATTGGACGCATCGGAGAACTAGATCCCCCACCTCTTGAGACCGGGCCCGGATGTGACGCTAGTGGTAGCGCCGCAGGCTTTGCTGGTAGGGGGCTGCCTGGATGGCGGCACGCCACCGGCTCTCTTCCAAATAGTCGACGTCGTCGCGTCTTTGCTGCTCCTGTTCGCCTTCAGAGTAGGCATGCACCCGAGGGGAGCCTAGAGTGAGCTCGGAGGGGAGGACCACCTCAGCGCCGTACACAAGGAAGAAAGGAGTCTCCCCGGTAGCGTGACTTAGCGTGGTCCGATTGGCCCATAGCACGGTAGGCAGCTCGTCGATCCACCCTTTCCCGTGCTTTGCGAGCACGTTGTAGGTCCAGGTTTTGAGCCCCTTCAGTATCTCCGTGTTGGCGCGCTCGACCTGCCCATTGCTCCGAGGATGAGCCACAGAGGCAAAGCAGAGCTTAATGCCGAGGTCTTCGCAGTAGTCCCCGAACAGGGCACTTGTGAACTGAGTGTCATTGTCGGTGATGATCCGGTTTGGGACACCAAAGCGACTGGTGATATCGTAGATAAATTGGAGCGCCGTGTTCTTGATCACCTTGACAACTGGAACCGCCTCCGGCCACTTGGTGAATTTGTCGATGGCGACGTAGAGGTACTCATAGCCCCTGATTGCTCGGGGGAATGGACCCAGAATGTCCAGCCCCCAGACCGTGAAGGGCCATGACAGGGGGATGGTTTGAAGAGCCTGAGCTGGCTGGTGAATCTGCTTTGCGTGGAACTGGCACACCCTACAGCACCGAACCAGCTCGGAAGCATCCTGGAGGGCTATAGGCCAGTAGAAACCTTGCCGGAAGGCCTTCCCGACCAACGTGCGGAACGATGCATGGCCACCGCACTCGCCCTCGTGGACCTCAGTGAGAAGATCGCCGCCTTCTGCCCGGGTGATGCATTTCAGGAGGATGCCGCCTACGCTACGCCGGTAGAGATCCCCATGTACTATGGCATAGCGTTTGGACTGCCGAGCAACTCTTTCAGCAGAAGCCTCATCCCCAGGGAGGAACTTTTCCTTCAAGTACCCTTGGATCTCGTCCATCCACGAGGCATCTTGAGAACTGACAGCAAGCGCAACGCACTCGCCGAACGACGGCACCCTGTCGGGGCTTCCCACTAAGGGCGCCACCGGGGTCCCCTGAATTGAGCTCGAGGTTTCCCCTTCGTCCTGTTCGGCAGGCAGGACGGAAGGCCGTGTGAGTCTTTCTTCAAAGACTCTGGCAGGGACGCACGCATGGGAGGAGGCCAGGTGAGAGAGGTCATCGGCCAGAGTGTTGTCGCGGCAAGAGATGTACCGCAGCTCCAGGCCGTCGAAGCGCTTCTCCAGCTTCCTGACTGCCACCACGTACTCCGCCATTTGAGGATCCGTGCACTGGTATTCTTTTGATACCTATTTGACCACCAGCTGGGAGTCTCCCTTGACCAGGAGGCGATGAATCCCGAGGCCCACCGCGGCTCAGAGGCCGGCGATGAGGCCCTCATATTCCGCCATGTTGTTGGATGCGCGGAACTGCAGCTGCACGATGTACTGGAGTTCTTCACCTGTTGAGGAGGTGAGAACCACTCCGGCCCCCGTGGCTTTTAGCGTGAGGGAACCGTCGAAATGCATAATCCAGTACCCGGGCGAATCGTGCCCGGGATATGTGGAGATTTCTTCTTGGACGACCTCAGGGACGGGTGTACACTCTGCTACGAAGTCAGAGAGCACCTGGCTTTTGATCGCCTGGTGGCTTATAAAGTGGAGGTCGAACTCCGCCAGCTCCACCGCACACTTGACGACGCGCCTGGTGCCTTCTCGGTTCCGGAGGATGGGCCCCAGTGGGTACGTAGTAACCACCGAGACCTTGTGCGCTTGGATGTAGTGGCGCAGCTTCCAGGAAGTGATGAGCACAGTGTAGAGCAGCTTCTGAGCCTGGGGGTACCTTTTCTTGGCCTCCCGGAGGACTTCACTGACAAAGTACACCAGTCGCTGTACCCGACAGGCCCGGGCTGCGGCTTCACCCGAGGGCCCGCTACAGCCCTCGATCTTGGCAACGTGGTCGGGGCTGACCGTGTGTTCGGGATCGACTCCCTGGTCGGGAGGAGCCAAGTGCTCGGGCTCGACCCCCTGCTCGGGGGGAGCCAAGTGCTCGGGCTCGACCCCCTGCTCGGGGGGAGCCACGAGGATGGGGAGTGCTTGGAGGCGGCCGGGAGCTGGGACCCAGCACTTGACCCCGTGCACTCATCGCGCTCCACCACCAATGACATGCTCATGACCTGAGGAGTGGCCGAGACGTAGAGCAGTAGTGGCTCGCCTTCGGAGGGGGCCACCAGTACGGGTGGTGAGGTGAGATATTTCTTCAGAAGCTTGAAAAGGGGGAGTCCTCGCTCCCCGAGTTTGGAGATGAAGCGCCCGAGGGCTGCCATGCAGTCGGTGAGATGCTGAACCTCCTTGAGTCAAGCCGGGGGTCGTATCTGCTCGATGGCCCGGATCTTCTCTGGATTGGCCTCGATCCCTCGGCTGGAAACCAAGAAACCGAGGATCTTGCCCGCAGGCACCCCGAAGACGCACTTCTCAGGGTTGAGCTTCAAGCGGGTAGTGCGGAGACTGTTGAAAGTCTCGGCAAGATCTTCGAGCAGGGTGGCACAGTCTCGGGATTTGACCACGAGATCGTCGATGTAGGCCTCGACGTTGCGGCCAACTTGCAAATCAAGGGTGATGCGGATAGCGCGCTGGAAAGAAGACCCAACGTTGTGCAAACCAAAAGGCATCCTCTATGGCCATGCAAATCTGGTGATAACCAGAGTTTGCATCTAAAAAACACAAAAGATCACATCCCACGGTTGCATCTACAATCTGATCTATGCGGGGCAAAGGAAAATGATCTTTGGGGTAAGCCTTGTTTAGATCGGTGTAGTCCACGCACATGCGGAGCTTGTCGTTGCCCTTCGGGACGATAACTGGGTTTGCTAGCCACTCGGGGTGGAGGACCTCTCGGATAAATCCGGCGTCAAGGAGCTTGCTGACTTGCTCCCGGATGAACACCTGGCGCTCGGGCGCCTACCGCTGGACCTTCTGCTTCACCGGACGTGCGTCCGGGCGCACATCCAGGTGGTGCTCGATCACCTCCCTAGGGATCCCGGGCATATCGGACGGCTGCCATGCAAACACATTGACGTTAGCCCGGAGGAAGGTGACGAGCGCGCTTTCCTATTTGCCGCCCAAGTCACCGCTAATTTGAACGACCTGGGAGGCACCTTCGCCCACCACGACCTCCTTCGTAGGAACGGAGGCGTCGGCAGCGAGTCGGGGTTTGGATGAAGAGGGTCCCGGGCCCCCTGTCCGGGCCCCCTGGACGACCTTCGACGTCGGCTCGGGCTGAGACTAAGGCTGAGTATAACTGCTCGGCGCAGGAGGCGGCGCTACTGGTCTCAGCGGACACGGAGATGGGGCCTGCTGGGCCTGGCATCTTAACCGTGAGGTACGCATAGTGCGTGACCACCATGAATCGAGCGAGCACCGGGTGCCTGAGGATAGCGTTGTAGGGGAGGGGGAGCTCCACGACGTCGAAGATGACATTCTCCGTTCGGAAGTTGTCCCGGCTCCCGAATGTTACGGGCAACTCGACCTCCCGAGGGGCAGGGAATGCCCAGGTGTCACCCCGTAAAATGGGAGCGACGGCTTTAGGCACCTGCAGCTTCTCAAAAGCCTCCTTGGAGAGGAGGTTAAGGCCTGCGCCCCCGTCGATCAGCACTCTGCTGGCCTTCACATTGCAGATGATGGGGGACACTACCAGGGGTAGTCACCCCACGCCTGCAGTACTGACGGGGTGGTCAGCCAAGCTGAATGTGATCGGGGCGTCCGGCCACTTCAGGGACCCTACGGCCTCTTCACTCGGGGTCGCCGTGCACACATCACGCCGCATGGTTTTGACACTGCGGCGGGAGGAGGGTGTGTATGCGCCTCCATCGATGAAGGCGACACTGTGTTCAGGCTCCTGGAAGCCGAGCTCTGGGTTGTTCGGGGCGGCTTCGTCATCGCCACCCTGGCGGGGCTCCTCGCGGTCCCTTTGGCGCAGCTCGATGAGGCCCTTGACCGTGCGGCACTCCATGAGGTCATGCCACCTGGTCTGGTAAATCGGGCACCACTTCCCCGGCTCGGGCCCCGCAGGAGCGGGGACCCCTGCCGGAGCGAGAGCCCTAGGAGGTGCTCGGGCCGCCTGTTGGAGCGGTAAGGACCTGGTTGATCGGCGGCGGGGTGCTCAGGGCGCGGAACGTGCCACGCCCGAGCTTCCACCGCCTTGGCGCACTTGTCGACTAGCGCGAAAAGTTCCGCGGTGGTCTTGACCTCGTGCCTGCCTAGCTTCTCGAGCATCCGCTCGTCACGGACGCCCTGCCGGAATGCGACAATGACAGCGTGGGGGGTTATCTGCGGGATGGTGTTGCGGACCTGGCTGAAGCGCTGAATAAAGCGCCGCAGCGTCTCCCCCTCCTACTGCTTGACGGCATGGAGGTTGCACTCCAGGCCGGGGCGCGTGAATGTGCCCTGAAAATTAGCCACGAACTGGTGGCAAAGATCATCCCAGGAGCTGATAGACCCTGGGGGTAAGTTCATAAGCCAAGAGCAGGCAGAGCCCCTCAAGGCAACATGAAAGTAGTTAGCCATCACCTTTTCGCTGTAACCAGCCGCCTGGACAGCGTTGGTGTATATCTGGAGGAACTCGACGGGGTCGATGGACCCGTCGTACTACTCTGGCAGCTCGGGGCGAAACTTGGTGGGCCATTTGACTCGGCGGAGCTCACTAGTGAAGGCACGGCACCCGGTGCTGTACCTTGCGGCGCGGGCAGCGCCCTTGGGCGGTGAACGCCGGCGAGCCGGGGAGCCCCGGTGATCATGGGCTGGCAAAGAGGAGGCCTAGTCCTCAGCTTCAGCCTCTTGCCGGGTCTCCTGTTGGCTCTCGAGAGTGACGCGCGCGTCTTCGATGCCCCTCCGCTCGTTGAGGTGTAAGCAAAGGTCCTGGGTTCCGGAAGTGGCCAGGGGGCGGCGCTCCACTTGGAGGCCCCCCGGCCAGCGCGAACGCCACCCGACGATGGGCCGGTCCTAGCGGCACCACATTGGGTGGTGGCGCGGGAACTTTCGGTCAGCACCGGACGGCGGGCCGTGCCAACTAGGGCGGCGACTTCCTGGAGCCAGCGGCCCTCCTGGGTTTCCCCTGCTGCTTGGACTAGCGGATGCCTGAGGAGAGCGTGCGCCGCAAGCAACGCGCTACCAGGACTGGCCTGCTGGGGGTTGGGTGGTGCACCGGTGATGGTGGCATCGGCCATGCTGGGCCCAGCGCCCTGGTCCCCTTGAGAGGGGAACGCCGTGCATGCAGATCGCAGCTGCTGCTGGGACACAGCAGCGACTGGGGCCTTCTGTGCGACGGGCTCCATTTCCCCGCTGGAGCTGGAGCCGGAGCGCTGGAGGCGATGACCACCGGCCATTTTTTCTGCAGAAGAAAACAAACAAACAAATTCAGGGATGCTTCCCCCCTACCTGGCACGCCAGCTGTTGGAGGGTTAACTCCTGTCGCAGGGATCCTAAGGGACCCCTTTTTAGAGATTCGGCCGGGGGGATGATCCTGAATATGTTCGCCGAAGAAATAAATGGGTATGAACGCGATGGCCGGTGGGGTGGAATGATCTAATGCAGAAAGGAGTAAATGCGCTGGTGTTTAGACAGGTTCAGGCCGCACGGAGGCGTACACCCTACTTCTGTATGGATACTATAAATGCCTTGAGAATGTCCTGCAAGGATGTTGCTGGTTACAAGAATGTCTATCTATCTTAGAGCCTGGGGCTCCTTGTTCTTCGGTCTGCATGTATCTACTGGCTTTGGGTGCTCTCGATCTTCTCTTCGCTACCTCAAAAACTTCTTCAGAAAAAAAATTTCTCCTTTTGTCTGTGCTGTCGGCGGCTTTAAATACCCGCCGGCAGTAGCGTGCTCCGAACGGGAGGGGGGCATGAGTTCAGAGACACCATAAATGGAAAGGGCGTCATCATAGCCTCTGTGCGAAGTGACCGGGGGTGGAAAAATGCGTCCCACGCCCGGTCATCCGTCACCATAAATGCACTGGCAACGGGCGCCATGGAGAGGGCCCACCGAGCAGCCGCGGAGCGGCCCGGCGTGCCCACCCTGTCTTGTTCTCCTGCCACAGCAGCGCGGCAGACGGAACGCCTCGGCCCTTACGATGTTATCCCGAGACGGGCCGGATGGCACGGGATGGGACCCGTGCATTTAATGACCCCACGCCCTTCTGCCAAAATATGGCAGGAACTGACACCGAGCGTGGCGGGAGCAGTTGGGGATGACAGGCCACCGAGTGCTCGGGGGTACTGTTCACCTCCCCGAGCACTCTCTCCCGGGCATGCTTGTACGGATCCTCGGTGGATCGAGTGCTCGGGGGCCGCTGCACGCAGCCCCGAGCACTCTCTCCCGGAGCTTCCTTCTGTGGGTCCTCGGGATACTTGGGTGCCTAGGGGACCACCGCTCGTGGCCCCGGGCATATTTCTCCCGGTACTTAGCTTTCCTGAACGTTAGGGGACTCGGGTGCTCGGGGGCCACCGTATACCTTCCCGAGCACTTTCTTCCCGGCACTTAGACTTTGTAGATCATCGGGGAACTCGGGTACTCGGGGACCACTGACTGTGGCCCCGAGCGCCCTCTCCCGGGACTTAATCTTTTTTACCTCGCGGAGGATGGCGCCATGTGGCAGATTGCTGGCCTGGCCTCGAGATTCGGGGACCCCTGGTTCCTGATTCACCGACAGTAGTCATTAATAATGACAAGTACATACCACTTCCCACCCATTGAATGAACTCTGGATGGACTAACAGTGTCCATATGAAGAAGTTCTTTTAGTCATTCAGTCATCACTAGATTGATTGGTGGGTGAGAAGCGGCAACCATCTTTCCATGCCAACAAGGAGCACAAAGAAGGTTCTTCTCAAACTTGAGCTTGGGCAATCCTTGGATCAAGCCAAGGGCACTCAAACGAGAAAGTAAATCAAAGCTCATATGCCCTAGCCTCCTATGCCGCATCCAAAGCTCAGAAGAAGGTTGTGCAATTAAACACCGAGAAGAACCATGAAACTCAAAAAAATTGGCTCCAAAAACTTGTCCAACTCAAGATATCCGACAAACCAAAGCACCTGGAGAATGAAGAAATCAAGAAGCATCACGCTTGAAGTGCACTTCCAAGTCCTCATCCAACAACTGAGATACAGAAAGTAAATTTTATCCCAGATGCTCCACCAAAGCCACATATTTGAGAGTAAAACTCTCATTCACCTTTACCATACATTTGGCCTTCACTCTTCCCTTTCTATCATCCCCAAATGTGATGTACTCGTGCTACTTCATCAGGGTGAGGCTAAAGAACCATGATGCATCTCTGGTCATATGGCGCGAATAACCGGAGTCGATGATCCACTTGTTCTCCAGGCCTCCGCCTGCCACCTACATATGAGGCGAATAGTAGGTAGATGGCATAGTACTAGGGTTAGACCGAACCTTCTTGGGAATCTAGTACTGGGTCATCCGCCCTAAAGTAGTAAAACCATATGCATCCAAATCAACACTAGCGCGCTAAAGGTGAGTACCAAGATGAGGAGAATGTAGTCCACCAAGGAGCTATGACTCAAAGCCTCTGACACATGAACCAAAACCATATGAGTCATGGCAAGATTCACGCCACGCACTACCTCTAGGAGGAAACTGAAGAGAGCTAGAACATCATGAATATTAGCGACAAAAAGGCTCGGTAGACTAATAGTGTCCCGATTACTCCATTCCCACTCACGTTGTTCATTCCTCCTATGACAAAAGCAAAATCCAACTAGGTGATCCTCTCTCTGGTAGTAGGTGCAGTGGTAGCGTCTCTTAGGTACTTGACTGATGGTTTCTTCTTGGTGGGTTGTGGTGTGGTGTGGTAAAAATAATCTTACATCCCCATTGTAAGCCACCCTCTCAAAATCAAACCCCAAAGCTAAACCCACCTTATCTGCGCACATTTTCATCATGGCCAAAATCATATTCATTTTGCCCTTGCCTTCTAAGTATTTCTCCACAAGAAAAAGGAGATACTAATTCTCGGCCATAAGCTTTTAAACTTGCCCTCTAATACATCTAAGTTTTTCCTTAAAGATGAGGTAGGTGGAGCGGTTCGGCTGCGCATCCTTAGAACACTCAACACTCTCCAATCTAGACTCTAACTCCTTAATACGCTTGACTTTCACTTCAACATCCTTTGTGAGCAAAGGGCAATTCTTGCAAGCGCCTAAGAGAGTAGGTCTAGACTCCTTCTCAAGGAGCTTCTTCTTAGCAGTCTCAAGCTGACTAGCAACTTGAGTATACAAAGTCTGAAGCTTGGCAAACTCACTTATGACCACAAGGCAACTATCACACTCCTCATCCTTTGCCCTGCCACACCCTGATTTTCAGTTTTCACAAATTTCTAAAATTTTCCAAGATTAGATTATAGATTAAATAATTAGAATAGTAAAAAACCTATTTTCTAAATTCAAATTCAAATTTCAATACGGTTATTATTTGTTTAGATGTATTCATGCTAATGATAGGCATTTAGGTTTTTTTTGAGTTGTTGATTTTCCTTGGATTTTCTTAGATTTTATTTTGGCTCATTTGGAGTTTATTTGAACCTCATTGTGCTATATTTAATTTTCAAAATATCAAAATGTTTTCATAAGCTCAAATTATTTTACTAGCCTCTAACTTTTTTCAAAAGCTTGCCAGATTTTTCTAGAATATTTAGGCTTCATTTGGTATTTTATTTGGGTTTTAGTTTGCTTTCCCCCTCTTCTGAAAATTCCAAGACTAAAATAAAAGCCATATCCAATCTAGCCCAGCCCAACCAGCTTACCTGTTCTCTCTCTCCCTCCCCGACCCAGCCCATCAGTCGGCCTGCTAATCCGTCCCTCAAACGCTCTCCCGCTTGGACCTACTTCGGCCCAGCTCACCCGCCTGCTCTTCCCACCTGGGCCACGCTCACCAGCAGCTGTGTCAGCCCACTCGCCAGCCCACCAGCAAAACACACCCCACACCACTTCTGCCTTCACCTGCGTTGTCTCCGTCTCTGACTCTGTTCGTAGTGTCCGTCCTCTTGTAGTAGCACTCGTAGTTCAAGATAAAGAAGGATTTGACGAGTAACATCGTCAAGCACAAGGCTCACCTCATCGCCAAGGGGTGTGCATAGCGACAAAGGATGGACTTCGATGAAGTGTTCACGCCAATGGCACGCATGGAGATGGAGTGGCTTCTAATCGCTCTGGCCGCACAAGGAGGCTAGGAGATTCAGCACATGGATGTGAAATCAGTGTTCTTGAACAACGATCTTCTTGAAGAGGTTTACGTTCACCAACCTCCTTGTTTCACCAACAACGATCATGGCAGAGAGGTGCTCAAGCTCAAGAAAGCTCTATACGGGCTACGGCAGGCATCACGGGCCTGGAACGCTAGGATCGATCAGGAGCTACTCATGCTTGGTTTCGAGCGGATTCCGCTGGAACATGCAGTGTACAGAAGAGGAGATGATCGATCCTTCTTGTTCACTGACGTATATGTCGATGATTTGATCATCTGCGAGCTGAACAACGATGACATCTCCCTCTTTAAGCACTAGATGATGGAGCTCTTCAAGACGAATGATCTTGATCTCCTAAGTTATTACTTGGGGATTGAGATGAGACAGGGCGGCGACGAGATCGCCCTGTGCCAGAGGGTGTACACGACAAAGATCATGGAGGTGTTAGGCATGTCTAGCTACAAGCCTTGCCACACCCCAATGGAAAATCACCTCAAGTTAAGCAAGAAGGAAGGCGGGAAAACTATGGACACGACAAAGTACATGTGCATCATTGGCAACATGTGCTACCTTGTCAACACACAGCCAGACATTGGCTATGCTGTAGGCATTGTAGGCCAGCTCATAGAGGCCCTGACGTTGAAACACTGGATGGTGGTCAAGTAGATACTCCGATATCTATCGGGGATGATCAACTATGAGTGCTGCTACAAGAGGATGGACACTACGAAGCCCACATTGGTGGGGTTCTATGATAGCGACTTGGTGAGAGATGTCGACGATCGCAAGAGCACGAGTGGCATCATTTTCTTCCTCGAGTTGAGCCTGTTGAGCCTGATCACGTGTTCATCTCAAAAGCAAAAGGTGGTTGCACTCTCGTCCGGTGAAGGGGAGTACATAGCCTCGGCAGTAGCAGGATGCCAAGGAGTGTGGGTGAGTAGGCTCTTGGGTGAACTAACTAGATTTGGTGTGGCCATGTTCAAGCTCATGGTGGACAATAAATCGACAATCAAGCTCAACAAGAATTCAGTGCATCATGAATGAAGTAAGCACATCAATACACACTTTCACTTTATTTGGTGTGCATTGAGGAAGGCATGATGGACATCGATCATGTCCGAATGGATGGGCAACTGGCGGATGTTCTGACCAAGGCGTCTGGCCTCGTGAAGTTTCAAGATGTGGTAGAACCTGGATATTGTCGAAGTGCAATGGGATTAGGGGGTGATTTGTTAGCTATAATCCCACCATAGTAGTGGTCATGGTTGTGAGGGATCATGGTCATGAGTACTGAGTCGTGGTCGTTCACGAGCACTTTGGCCTGAGTAGTGGTCGTGAGGGATCGTGGTCACGAGGACTAAGTCATGGTCGTTCACGAGCACGTCGTCCCGAGTAGTGGTCATGGCTCCGGCTCTCTCGCATGGTTTGCATCATGGGATGGCACGTCATGTACAGATTGTGGCGAGAGAGTCTCGAGGCCTTCATTGTAGGTTTGTTCCTTTATATTCGAAATCAAAAATAGAAAAAAGTTGCATCATTTTGGTAGCACCAAATCCATCTCTCTTATGTTCATTGTGATCTCACTGGGCAGTTGGTCCTTCATCAACCCATGCTCACCAGATCATCCAGTGTCGACATCCGACAACCCGCTGGAACATCTTTTGTTGTGGCTGGGTTTGTTGGAATCGGATGCCAGTGTCAACAGTCTTCCTCGCCACCAACGATAGAGCATGAGCAAGTCAAATAGGAGTGGCAACAATTGGGCTCACCAAGACCTGCGTTGGTGCTCGGTCTTACCATCTGTGACTCTAAGTTCTCCCATGCCCTATGGGTGACTCGTTGAGGCTATGTGGCAACCACTATTTTTTTATCGGTAAGTAAAATTGACCGGAGATCATCAATAACATGATTTATCGGATATATCATATATAACAGACAAAATTGAAACAAAATTTAAATAAATTCAAATAAAATACCAGTAAACATGGTAAAACTTTTCTACCAAATACCAGTAAGGTTGGCTTAAACAGATTAATCACGGTGGCACGGAATGTCATTAGAGCAACACAAACTACTTTTCTGTTGGCCAGATACATTTTGGAAGGAGGGGTCATTTTGCATGAAACTATTCATGAAATGCATAGGAAAAAGCTTAATGGGGTGATCCTTAAGTTAGATTTTGAGAAGGCTTATGACAAGGTCAAATGACCTTTCCTTTAACAAAGTCTAAGAATGAAAGGATTCTCATCACAGTGGTGCAAATGGATTTAAAATTTTGTAACAAGGGGTTGTGTAGGTGTAAGATTAAATTATGATGTTGGAAGACTTTTCCAAACTAAAAAAGGTTTGAGACAAGGTGATGCTCTTTCTCAAATTCTTCTTTATTTTGTGGTGGACATGCTCGCCATACTAAATGTGAGAGCAAAAGATGGCAAGATTAGGGGTGTTGTCCCACATTTGGTCGATGATGGCATTTTCATCCTACAGTATATAGATGATACTATTATTTTCATGGTATATGATATTGAACAGGCAAAGAACATGAAGCTCTTGCTATATGCATTCGAGCAATTGTCAGGCCTCAAGACCAATTTTCACAAAAGTGAGTTATTCTGCTAGGGAAGCAAAAAAATTGTGAAGCCCAATATGCACAATTGTTTGGATGTGAGATAGGGGACTATCTTTTTAGATACTTGGGAATTCCTATGCATCATAGAAAACTTTGTGTAGGACAAAAAATGGTGACTAGAAGGGGGTGAATAAGCACCTCACAAATTTGTTTGATGGGCTTCTCCTATTTTGGTCACGCAATGCACCCCAAAACAAAGCAGAAGCAAAAGCCAAAGAGACACTAGTTGCTACGAAAAACACTAAGCATGGCTCTTATGAGTGTAAATGAACTCTAGGTTCCATTGGCACATGACCCATAAGTCATTGCCACAGAAGCATTTGCTCCAAAGAAAAGGTCACTGGGAGAAGAAGTTGATGATCTGGAGGTAAGGGAATTCAAGACCCACTTGTATACATTTGTATGTAAATTTTATATCTCTAGCAACAAAAAGAATAACTTCCCATGGTGAGAAAATATCAGCTCATCAATCAAAACAAAATTACAACCCAAAAAGGAAAAAACTCGCAACAAAGTAAGGGAGCTAATAGAAGAACAGTAGAAGGAGATGAACACATGCATCGGAGGAAACAGGCACTTCATTTCCTACAAAGGTAAGCCCTCTTTTTGACAGATTATAATGTATTTTCCTCACAAAAAGCTCTCACCTATTACAAAAGCTAAGCTCTCCCATCTCCTTTCCTCAAAAATCCTAGTATACAAACACAAGTGGCTGGCTTAAACCTCTTCTACAGTCATACCCCTCTATTTATAGACCTAGGGGGTTGCTTAGCCCTTAAGCTTCCTTCTTCTTGAGTTTGGGCAATCCGTCTTGAAATGAGTGGTATCCCCACACTCATAACAAACTCGAGAGCCACCTCTCCTCTGGTCTCTTCTGTTATTATAGAAGC
The DNA here is from genome assembly GCF_958298935.1 of Phragmites australis. NCBI lineage: Eukaryota > Viridiplantae > Streptophyta > Magnoliopsida > Poales > Poaceae > Phragmites > Phragmites australis. The sequence goes on along the minus strand of NC_084941.1, from coordinate 12,993,984 downwards.
AGGTGAATTTCTTCATGATCAAAGTCAAACCTTTATCATCTAATGTGTCCACCTGCTCCTTTGTGATAGAAACCAAAGAAGACAAAGCAAATCTTCAAGGTGAAGGGTTAGCATAAGAAAAAAATAACTCCAGCCTAACTACCACCACTAGGTCATGAAAACAACGCCATGTTCTAAGACCTAGGGTTTCCTAGGCCTATTCTATCCACCTTGGCTATCTTGGTGGATTTGAGCTTACTGAAGGGATCATCACATGTCAACATGCCATAATTGGATGACTCTTCAATGCTCGAGATCTTTAGATGACTCTTCAATGCTCGAGATCTTCAGTTCCCATATGCTACGGTCAAAAACAGAGAGAAGCTTGATCGCCCTCTCATGGTCAGAGTAAGGAAAAACTCCAGTTGATCTAAGATTGCTAATAATCCCATAAAATTGAACAAACATGTCATCCAAAGACTCTCTGGGGCTTTGCATAAACATCTGATATTTTTGGTTGTATGTGCTTTGGCACTGAGCCTTTGATTTGGTTAGTGCCCTCCAGAAAGACACTAAGAGTGGTCCAAATCTCTCGGGCAGTACAGAGGTGCTAAACCCTATCAAATTCATTTCAATTCAGGCTAGTGAACAATATATTTCTAGCCATGTTGTTGACCTCATATTGTTCAATTTGGACCTGAGAAGTATGAGCAGCAAGTATCTCATAGTTGGAGTCTACAACCTCATATATTGTACTTTCTTGGCTTAGGAGATAAGCCTCCATGCGTACCTTCCAATAAGAGAAGTCACGACCTCCAAAGAGCAGGATCTTCCCATGTCTCTCCATTGTTGTATATGGATTGCAAAGCCAGTTAAGGTCAACAAGTGATCAAACCGACTCTGATACCACTTATAGGGCCGAAAATTGTGACTAGAGGAGGTGAATAGGTGCCTCACAAATTTATTTGTTGGCCTTCTCCTATTCTGGTCACCCAACGCACTTCAAAACAAAGTGGAAGCAAAAACCAAACAGACGCTAATTGCTACAAAATACTCCAAGCATGGCTCTCGTGGGGTGTAAAGGAACTCTATGTTCCATTGGCACATATCCCACAAGTCATCACCACAGAAAGTAACAACTTGAATAAAGAAACCTTTGCTCCAAAGAAAAGATCACTTGGAGAAGAAGTTCTCCAAGTTGATGATCTAGAGGTAAGAGAATTCAAGACCCACTTGTATATGTTTGTATGTGAATTTTATACCTCCAGCAACAAGAATAACAACTTCCCAAGATGGAAAAATCTCAGCTCATCAACCAAAATGAAAATTACAACCCAAAAAGGAAAAAAATCACAACAAAGCAAGGGAGCCAATAGAAGGGCACTAGAAGGAGATGAACATAAGCATCGGAGGAAACATGCACTTCATTTCTTCCAAAGGTCAGCCCTCTTTTCGGCAGATTATAAGGTATTTTTCTCACAAAAAGCTCTCACCTATAACAAAGGATAAGCTCTCCCCTATCCATTCTTCTAAACCCAAGCATACAAACTCAAGTGGCTAGCTCAAATATCTCATACAGCCCTACCCCTTTATTTATAGGCCTAGGGAGGTTGCTTAGCCTTTAAGCTTCATTGTTCCCAAAATACCTCTCTCTTCTAATGGCCTCCTACTTACCATCGGGGCATTTGAGTCTATTTTTCGCCTGTCCATTGAATGGTCGTGGCTTCTTCAAGTTCACGCAAGCTTCGTGATGATGCCACGTGCACTCCATCCTTCCACAGTTTTGAGTTTAAACCATGAAACTGCCTCGTATGCTTCAAAATGTAACTCACTGCAACATGCTATCACCTCAAGCAAGTATCCTGATGTCGACACGTGTACTCCGTCTTACGATCTTGACCGCTGCCAAGTCTCTCCTGCTCATGATCCGTTCGGCCGTCTTGTCACTTGCATCGGCATCCCCTTCACTTGACTTTGTCAACATGCCCTCTTCATCCACCTTCTTGATCTCCATATGCATAGCTAGGACCATCCTTGACTCTGCCCGGCATCCTCAATCGTTCAGCACCAAGCACCCCGCTTGGCCCCAATCATCTTGTTGTCAGCTGCCAAATTGCATCCATCACCTGCACAACATGAGACAAGCATATGCATATCTCCAACTCCATTATAGATTAGTCTATAATTGAAATCCTCAGTCAATGCACATCTCAAAAAAATTGTGAATGCCAGATGTTATAACGTTGTTACCTCCTCAACGCCAGATTATCCAGCATGTTCAATCCAGCAGAATGGCCATCTTGCAACCTCTCCGCAAGAAATAGTCCAGTGTACATTGCTCTCCATCGCTGGATCATCCGGCAAGTTTAAGTCCACCAGAGCCGACTTGCAACCTCTCTAAAAGAAATACCTTAGCATATATTTCTACCCATTGCCAGACCATCCAGCCTGTACTTCAATTTCTTTCTCTGGGATGAAAAGCTCCAGCGTGAACCTCATATGAATGCCAGACCATCCTGCGTGTAGAAAATCTTAAGCACTAGATCATCCAGAGTGTATAGTTTTCCTGGACTCAAAGACAAACAAGCCAACTCTATTTCTGTCTGGAACTTTGGTTAGCCATGATCCTAATTGCGACACATATACATTCTCGTGGAATCTACGAATCAATAAACCAAAATAACATCATTGTCAATCACTCATCACATATAAAGCAAGACACTTTTTAACTTGGTTTCTCAATCTCCCCCTTCATGAGTACATTGACAACCCTCAAAGCACAAAGATTTTGGTTTGAAAACTTTCAACAAGAGAAGCTCATCTAAGTGACCAAAAACTCAAGAAAAAGCAAAAGATGCCACTTGGCATAAGAAGGATCGTAAAAGAGCGAAGAGAGACATAGATAAGCCAAATGCAAACGCTCCCCTTTATGAATGCACAGATTTCAAGATTCTTCTTTTTTTGATTTAGTGCATAAGTTCTCCCCCTTTGGCAATGCCAACATCAAGGATCAAAAACGTCATGAAATGCATGAATATGCAAACCTAATGAGCTTTCACAGGTATACCACAAAGCATTTGCATAAGTATACCACATAGCTATACCTTTTATGTGGGGCTCAAAAGAAGGAACGAATGCAAAATCACTAAAATTAGCATGATGAGCATATTTGGATCTTGTTACCTCTCACTAAGGTCGCCGATCATCTGTTGAGGGGGATGTATCCAGTGAATATGCCGAGGGCCCTCACATTGTGAGACATCCTCCCCTTCAAACGTAGCTAGTGCAAGCTCAAAAGTAGCTAAAGGGGAAGTAGAGACTGTAAGACCCTCTGCCAGTGTAGAAGAAGAAGGAGCCAATTCTGAAGCAGGTATGATAGCAGGAAGTAGTGGATCATACTAATCATCACTAAGGGATGGAAGGTCACCATTAATGAAGATGTTGTCGCTAATCTCTTTTTCACCTGTACACTCGAAAGCAGAACTAGCACACAGGGTTGATTCATCAAAAGTCACATCACATGATTTCGTAATGGTGTTAGTGTCAAGATTATAAACCCTGTAAGAATGACCATGAAGAGAATACCCTAAGAAAATCCCATTGGAAGAACACGACTCAAACTTATCAAGATTGCCACACTTTAGGATGAAGCAACGACATCCAAAAACTTTCAAATGAGAAACCTTTGGCTTCCTCCCAAAATGCAACTCATAAGAAGTCACATTCAAGATTGAGCACAAGAAAATCCGATTGGAGATATAGCAAGCAGTGCTAATAGCCTTAGCCCAAAATTTTCTAGGAGTCCTATGCTCATTAAGCATCATCCTAGCCATCTCTACCAAAGTGCGGTTCTTCCTTTCGACCATGCCATTCTGTTGAGGAACACGTGGGGCAGAAAATTGATGTTCAATGCCATGTTCAAGGCAGAGTGCATCAAAGAGATAGTTCTTGAACTCAGTGCGATTATCACTACGAATAGCTTTCAATGCATCAGGGAATTCCTTGAACAATCTCAAAGCTAAACTCTAAAATGTGAGAACACTTCATCCTTGCTCACAAGAAAGAACACCCAAGAGTAGTGAGAAAAGGCATCAACAATAAAAAAGTACATATCATTTTCCACCCACTAAACGAACCCGGGAATGACCAACAATATCTATATGGAGAAGTTCTCCTGGTCATTCAGTCATCACCAGTTTAATTGGTGGGTGAGAGGCAGCAACCATCTTGCCATGCCGATAAGGAGCACAAACAAGTTTTTCTCAAACTTCTGCTTGGGCAATCCTCAGATCAAGCTTAGGGCACTTAAATGAGAAAGCAAATCAAAACTCATGTGCCCTAGTCTTCTATGCCACATCCAAAACTCATATGAGGGTGGAGCAATTAAGCATTGAGAAGAACCAAAAGACTCAGAAAAATTAGATCCAAAGACTCTCGCTACTCGAGAAATCCAGCAAATCAAAGTGCCCGAGGAATAAAGAACTTGAGAAGCATTGCACTTGAAGCGCACTTCAAAGTCCTTATCCAGCAACTGAGATACAGAAAGCAAGTTGTATCCCATATGCTCCACCAAAGTCAAATCTTTGAGAGTGAAACTTTCACTCACTCTTACTGTACCTTTGGCCTTCACTCTACCTTTTATGTCATCCCCGAATGAGATGTACTCATGTCGCTTTGTCAGGGTGACACTGTAGAACCATGATGCATCACCGGTCATATAGCGCGAATAATCGGAGTCAATGAGCCACTTGTTCTCCAGACCTCCGCTTACCACCTACATTTGAGAAGAATAATGGGTGGATGGCTCCGTACAGGGGTTAGACAAAAACCTCTTGGGAATCCAGTACTGGGTCATCTTCCCTGAAGCGGTTAAAGTAGGTGTATGCAAATCAAACCTAGTGCAGTGAAGGTAAGTGCCACGATAAGGAAAATGTGGTTCGCCAAAGTGCTGCAGCTCAAAGCCTCTTACATGTGAACCAAAACCATATGAATCATGAAAAAATCCACGCCAGGCATCACCTCTAGGAGGAAACTAAGAAGCACCAAAACCTCATGAGTAAGAGCAAGGAAAAGGCTCATGTACACCAAAAGAGTGTACATGTCCCGAGTACTCCACTCCCACTCATGCCGCTCATCCCTTCTACAGCGAAAGCAAAAACAAACTAGGTGACCCTCTTTCTAGTAGTAGGTGCAGCGGTAGCGTCTCTCAAAAATGGATTGCCGGTGACTCTAGGCTCTCTCACATAGACTTTCACCTTTGGCTGTGGAGCTCTCTTGGGTTGTGGTGTGAGTTTCTTCTTTGTAGGTTGCGGTGTGGGTTTCTTCTTTTTGGGTTGTGGTGTGGTATTGATCTTGGATTTCTCGGCCTCAAGGGTAGTAAGTGTGATGAAAATAGTCTTTTCATCCCCATTGTAAGCCACCCTCTCAAAACCCAATCCTAAAGCTAAACCCGCCTTATCTGCACACATTTTGGTCTTGGCCAAAATCAAGTTCATCTTGCCCTTGCCTTCTGAACTTTTCTTCACAAGAGAAAGGAGATACTTGTTCTCAGCCATGAGCTTTTCCACTTGCCTTCTAACCTAGCTGAGCTTGTCCTTGAAGATAATGTAGGTAGAACAATTGGCTACACATCCTTAGAGCATGCAACACTCTCCAATCTAGACTCTAGCTCTTTTATGATCTTGACTTTCATCTCAACATCCTTTATAAGGAAAGAGCAATTCTTGCAAGTGCCTAAGAGAGTAGATCTAGACTCCTTCTCAAGTAACTTCTTCTTAGCAGTCTCAAGCTGACTGGTGACTTGAGCATGCAAAGTCTGAAGCTTAGCGAGCTCACTCATGACAACTAAGCAACTATCACAACTCAGTTGTCACACACTCATACCTAGACTTGACATCCTTCAACTCACGAACAGCTTTTTTAAGCAACCTATCTTGGCTAACTAGAGCATCATTCAAGGTATCAATCGGAACAAAAAGTTGGTCATAGGTAGGTGATACCTCAGAGGGGTCAAGCTTAGGATCACTATTGTTGTCGTTCGCCATGAAGCAGAGGCCAGTGAAGTCCTTGTTCTTCATCTTGCTCCTCATGGGCTGCCCCTCCTTCGAGCTCTCATCCTCACACGAGGAAGTGTCAATGTCACTGAGAGCCACCACAAAAGCTTGAGATGATGCCTTGGCTACCTTCTTGGCCATCTTGTCATGGTTCTTGAAGAAGGGCTTCTTGTTCTTCTTGTGCTTGCCATGATCATAGCCTTGATCTTCCCTCTTCTTGAGTTTTAGGCAATCCGTCTTGAAATGAGGTATCCCCACACTTATAACAAGCTTGAGAGCCACCTCTCCTCCGGTCTCTTCTGTTATTGTAGAAGTAGGTGAACTTCTTCATGATCAAAGCCAAACCTTCATCATCGAATGTGTCCACCTGCTTCTTTGTGTTAGAAACCAAAGAAGACAAAGAAAATCCGCTAGGTGAAGGGTTAGCATAAGAAAAAACAACTCTAGCCTAACTACCACCACTAGGTCATGAAAACAACGACATGTTTTGAGACAGGGGGTTTCCTAGGCCTATTATAGCCGCCTTGGCTATCTCGTTGTATTTGAGCTTACTGAAGAGATCATCACATGTAAACGTGTAATAACTGGATGACTCTTCAATACTCGAGATGTTCACTTCCCATATGTTGCGGTCCAAACCATAGAGAAACTTGATTGCCTCTCATGGTCAGAGTAAGGCAAAATTCTAGTTGGTCTAAGATTGCTAATAATCCCATAAAATTGAACAAACATGTCATTCAAAGACTCTATGGGGCCTTGCACAAATATCTGATATTTGTAGTTGTATGTGCTTTAGTACTGAGCCTGGGATTTGGTTAGTGCCCTCGTGAAAGACATTAAGAGTGGTCCAAATCTCTTGGGCAATACAGAGGTGCTGAACCCTATCAAATTCATTTCAAATCAGGCTAGTGAACAATATATTTCTAACCTTGTTGTTGCCCTCATATTATTCAATTTGGACTTGAGAAGTATGAGCAGCAAGTATCTCATAGTTGGAGTCTACAACCTCCTATACTTTAGTTTCTTAGCTTAGGAGATAAGCCTCCATGCGCACCTTCTAATAAGAAAAGTCACAACCTTCAAAGAGCGGGATCTTCCCATGTCTCTCCATTGTCACATACGGATCATAAAGCTAGTTAAGATCAACAAGTGATCAAATCGGCTATGATACCAATTATAGGACCAAAAATGGCGACTAGAGGGAGTGAATTGGTGCCTCATAAATTTATTTGATGGCCTTCTCCTATTCTGGTCATCCAACACACTTCAAAACAAAGTGGAAGAAAAAATCCGAGAGATACTAGTTGCTATGAAATACTCCAAGCATGGCTCACATGGGTGTAAATGAACTCTAGGTTCCATTGCACATATCCCACAAGTCATCGCCACAAAAAGATAACAACTTGAATAAAGAAACCTTTGCTCCAAAGAAAAGATCACCTGGAGAAGAAGTTCTCTGAGTTGATGATCTAGAGGCAAGGGAATTCAAGACTCACTTATATACATTTGTATATGAATTTTATGTCTGTAGTAACAAAAAGAATAACTTCCCATGGTGAGAAAATCTCATCCCATCAACCAAAACAAAATTACAACCCAAAAAGGAAAAACTCGCAACAAAGCAAGAGAGCCAGACGGACACTAGAAGAGATGAACACATGCATCGAAGGAAACATGTACTTCATTTCCTGCAAAGGTAAGCCCTCTTTTTGATAGATTACAATATATTTTCCTCACAAAAAGCTCTCACCTATTACAAAGGCTAAGCTCTCCCATCTCCTTTCCTCTAAAATTCTAGTATACAAACTCAAGTGGCTACCTCAAACCTCTTCTACAGCCCTACCCCTCTATTTATAGACCTAGGAGGTTGCTTAGCCCTTAAGCTTCCTTGTTCCCAAAATACTTCTCTCTTCTAATGGCCTTCTACCTACCACCGGAGCATTTTGGTCCTTTTTTTGCTATGTCCATCGAACAACCGTAGCTTCTTCATGAGTTAGTTATGCCTCAACTCAAGCTTCGCAGTGATGGCATTTGCACTCCATCTTTCCATGGTTTTGAGGCCAAACCGCTAAATCGACTCACACGCTTCTCAAAGCACGACTCACTACCATTTGCTATCACCTCAAGAGGATATCCCGATGTCGACACGTGTACTCTATCTTGCGATCTTGACCACCAGCAAGTCTCTCCCTCTTTCGATCCCTTGGGCCACCTTGTCATTTGCATCGGTATCCCCTTCGCTCCCGATCCCTCAGGCCACCTTCTCATGCTTTATCTCCATATGCACAACTAAGACCACGCTTGACTATGACCAGCATCCTCGATCGTCTGGCACCAAGCATCCCGCCCTGCCCCGATCATCCCGCCGTCAGTTGTCAAATTACATCCATCACCTACACAACATGAGACGAGGACATGCATATCTCCAACTCCATTATAGATTAGTCCATAATAAAAATCCTTACTTAATGCACATCTAAGAAAAATCATGAACGCCAGATGTTCCGGTGTTATTACTTCGTCAACACCAGATCATCGGACGTGTTCAATCCAGCAGACCAGCTATCTTGAAACCTCTCTGCAAGAAATAGTACAGCATTCATTTCTCTCCATCACAAGACCATCCAGTGACTTTAAGTCTACCAGAGCAATCCATAAATCAACAAAACAAAATAACAACATTGTCAATCACTCATCATATATATAAACCAAGGCACATTTTAACTTCGTTTCTCACTTTGTAATAAGAATTGGAAAATGGTAGAGGAAAGATTCCAAAAGAACTTGAGTAGCTACAAGGGCAAGAATCTGTCTTATGGCGGAAGGCTAATCTTTATTAATTATATTCTAAGTAATCTAACTATGTTTACGCTTTCATTCTTTGAAGTTCCTAGAGGGATTTTAAAGAAATTATATTATTACCGGTCAAGATTTTTCTGGCAGAGTGATGAACATAAAAAGAAATATAGACTTGCTAAATGGAACATGCTATGCAGACCAAAGGATCAGGGTGGATTGGGTATCCAAGACCTTGATATCCCAAACAAGTGTCTACTTAGTAAATGGCTATTAAAGTTAATTAATGGGGATGGGATTTGATAGATATTACTTAGAAATAAATATATAGGTAGTAAGACTATTACTCGGGTAGAAAAGAAATCAGGTGATTCACATTTTTGGTCAAGTCTAATTAGTGTTAAAACCACTTTTATAGGTGTAGGTAACATAGGCTACAGAGTGGAACAGAAATTAGATTATAAAAAGATAGATAGATGGGTTCAAGTACACTAAGTGAGCTATATCCTATTATGTATAACATTGTTCACAGAAAACATGACACAATATTGCAAGTGCTAAACTCAAAGCCCATTAATGTCTCCTTAAGGAGGATTTTAGTGGGAAATAAGTTAGAACTATGGCATAGTTTAGTAGCAAGAATTGTATCTATTCAACTTAATGACTTAACTGATACTTTCAGATGGTCATTATAGGAGAATGGTAAATTCTCTATACAATCAATGTACATGGCTGTAATAGATTCAAATATCATAGATCACAAAAACTATGATTGGAAACTAAAACTTCCCCTTAAAGTCAAGATATTTATGTGGTTCTTGCGTAAAGGAGCATTTCTTACAAAAGATAACTTACTTAAACAAAATCGGCATGGTGATGAAAAGTGTTTGTTTTAGTCAAAATGAAACTATTCAACATCTTTTCATAATTGCAGTTTTCCTACCTTCAATTGGAGAGCTTTACAAATCACTTTTGGATTACAACCTCCTCTTAATATATCCAATATGCTTGGATCATGGCTAAATGGAATAGAAATGAAGCTCAAAAACCAAATTTTGGTTGGGGCAAGCACCATTTGTTGGGCACTTTGGATCAATTAGAATGATGTTGTGTTTGATAAAGCACATAATCAGTCTTCTATGCAAGTAATTTTCAGGGCTACATATTGGATTCAGTTATGGGCACTGCTATAGAAGGAGGAGGAATGGAGCACAATATGTACCGTATGCCGCCTTTGAGAGACAATGTTCATGGATATCTTCATCAAACATGGATGGAGGTTTAGCGATAGAATAGATTTTTGAGATGAACATTATCTATCTGTTAAATCTTATTTGCTTAGTTAGTGAATTGTCACTATGTAGTAGATGTAGTCTATATCATAGCAAAAACTGTGTAACAGTAAATGGCTTTGTACATCTTCTGATATAGCGGCTGGAATATGTTTTATTCCATTATATTAAAAATCATCCATGGTGGGCGCATGAACTTTGATGAGCTTCACCGCCATGCATGGTGTGAACTCGACGGTGTTCGAGGGGGCACTATAGTTAGATCGGTCATAGCCCCAGTCGAGAGGTTGTACAAGATCAGTAGGTCGCGTTCGATGAGTAAGGTTTTGCCACTTACTTCCCAAGGTGCTCACCTGTGGGCTACCGTGGCCTAAAATAGAGCGGCCCATGGCACATATATGGGAGGAGGAAGAAGGAGAAGGCAAAAAAGCAATACATTTTATCTCATGCCACAGGTAGACCTTTGGGTTGTTGTTGGAGCTAGTCAGGCGGGAACACGGCCGGCGGAGGGCGCGACGTGGCTAGGGAGTACACAGGACAAGAGGAAGTTGATGGGTTGCACGTTAGACCCCTCCATTTTTGGAGTGGTTGAAAACAAATGCTATGGATCAATTAATACTACAACTTGTGGTGACAAAAGAAACTGAAATCGCTGTCCTAGAAGCACACAGAAAAAAGTATGTAAGTCGTATCTAGAAAATTAAAGAGATAGAACAAAGATGAACAAGGGACGATAGCATCGTAAACACCTATCAGGGGGATCACTCTGAAGTCATAATCCGTGGCGTCGCCGTAGAGAGAGATATTGGGATTTGAATGGCACTCGGCATTAAAACATGGCATGTGAGGCCTCCTGGTGAGGAACGTGGGTGCAGCAGCACGTGCGATCACATGACGTGTGGGGGCAATATATCAACTCCTGAGGCATACATTAACAGATTACTACTCAAATTGGTAACCAATCGTGCCTCAGGAAAGGGAGGACAAGTCTTGGTTACACACCAACCAGCTTTCTTAGGATTACTCATACAACTTCAATAAATGCCACTAGGAAGATTGTACTTCCAAGGTCTGCCACTATAGGTATTTTCTCTGCAAAAGTACTCAGCCCACCGGAACAGTGAATTATTGCAGTACATTGTAACAGATACAACAGACAACAGATAGAGAGTGAATCGATTGCTTTCATTCAATCATCTTGATGTACATATATACAAATTGAATAATCATCCCGTCCGTTAGAGACATCCCTTCCCATCAGATGGGTGCAATCACCATTAGCGGTTTGCTTTGATGAATTGATTCGTAACACTCCCTCTTGATCAAAGTGATCATTTGTATACATCAAGTTGAATACTCAAAAACCCTGTGAGAAAAATAGAGAAGATATATTCGTAATATGCCATCAAAAACTCCTTTAAAATCCAGTGAAAAAATTAGGAGAAAAATGATATGGCATAAATATATGCTTGTATTGATATTTCCTCATTAAAAATCTTATATGAGAAACATTGGTAGAAAAAACTCATAAAGGAAAAGAGTACAATATTTATGATCTGAGGATCATTAACAAGTTATATATTTTAGCTATTTGCGACTCTTGAAGTTGTCTCGTACCAATTCCATAAATAGAACAAATGTAAAGAGTTTGTGAATAAATCTTCAATATTATCACATTATATTGCTTGCAAAGTATCGATCTCCTCATTCCTATAATTCATGAGGGTAAAATTGATGAGCCCATGGCTCCTTCAGATACGATCAATACTATTAATATTCCTTAAATCATACAAGGTCCAATTACAAGTACGTGCGTGACAATTAGACCACCAAGTGAACTCGTTCCTTGCTGTTCATATTTCCTTGATGGATTCCTACTAAATTTTTTTGATGTTTTATTGCCTAGGAATGTAGGAGAAGCACCACAATCTTATCGGACAACATCCCTCGAAGGCCAAGTCTACTCGGACTCGAAGCTGAGCTTTAGTTGCGGTCGGAATCAAAGTCGTGGTCATGGTCAAATCGCAAGACAACACGTCAGTAAAACCGGCATAACTCTCTCATACGAAGTCCGTTTTAGACAATCTTGGACATTCTAGAAAGCTTAGAAAATCTCAGTGGTTGCGAAGGTTCTTGACCTAATCTGTTCGGAGCCTTTGGATTATCAACGTCGAAGCTCCACCAATCGACTTATCATATTACCTTTCGGAAGATTGAGCAAACGCACATCAAGTGGTAACAGAGCCTCAGTTGCCCGTTAGATAATCTCAGTTATCCCCTTTGTTTCATCGTTTTCCATTACCTAGAGTCTAGAAAATTACCCCACAAAATATTTAGATCTTAGTTTTTCCGTTGTCCAAACCACTTTGTGCCCTCGCAATTTTGTTTTCATTATTCACGTTGTTGAGTTTGAGTCCATCATCGGTGTCTTTGTTGCTGGTCGAGTCATCGTGATCTAGTTTCTAGAGTCGAGTCCTGCTATTTAGTCGTCGTGTATCTCAGTCTGGCCTTGTTTTCTATAACCGAGATTGTGTATCTACTCAAGTTCGACCACTAGTCGAGCAGACCATCCAGTCGTGTTCGACCACTAGTCACTTTAAGCATCTACACGAGTTCGACCACTAGTCGAGTCGACCATCAAGTCGTGTTCGACCACTAGTCGCTTTAACCATCTACTCGAGTTCGACCACTAGTCGAGTCAACCATCAACTCGTGTTCGACCACTAGTCGAATCGACTATCTACTCGGGATCGACCACTAGTCACTCCGACCACCCACTCGGGGTCTGACCAGGCACTCCGAACCACCCACATAGGGTCCCAACCAGCCACTCCGACCATCCACTCAGTGTCCCAACCAGTCACTCCGACCACCTAGTCGAAATCACCCACCTTCTCGGATCTGACCATCCTTTCGGGTGCGACCACCTAGTCGGATTCAACTATCCACTCATTTTTGCCTCCACAACCTAGTAGGAGTCTATCTGTTTCTAGCTGCTCTCGAACACCCTACGAACTCATCATATCTAGCATTGTCCAACAAAGTTTGAGTATCATTCGATAGCCCAAACAGAGGTAGCCAAAGTTCAGAGAGAGAGAGTATCTTTTAATTACCTTTATACCCCTACTCTCCAGAAAAGTTTGTGACCCACGTACCTCACTAGTCTTAGAAAATGTAGTAGAAGAATTTTTGAGTTTGTGTCACATTCGTTAAAAAAAGAAAAGCAAGCAAGAAGCAAAGAGTAAAAAAAAGAGATAGAACTAAAAAAATAGAGAATCAGTTTGCATTGTGAATTTTGTTCCATTGTGCTTGTGTCTGTTATAGTTTTTGGTTTGCTTGAGCTAGTTCTAAAAACGTGTTCGAGCCAGCAACTATGACGAGTACTGTGGACTTATATTCAACTTTGCTAATTTGATTTCAATTATTGTCATTCCTTGCTACTAAATATTGCCTGTCCAAGCTACACCTTCTCTCGATCAGAACGGTTTCTCCCCTTGCAACTACCTCACTCGCACCCGATAAGGTATCACGAACCAACCACCGGTTGTGCCAACTACGGTGATTGGTAAGAACACTTGCAAGAGCGTGGTAAGACACTTGAGAGTGTGTGACTCCACCTCCACCACCTAGTAGTCGATAGGGTAATTTATCTTTTGTTGTTTTCTATCTTCGACTAACCATGGCAGGAGAAGCATCGGATGTGAAAGAGTGTGTTTTGAGGGAAGAACTCACAATGTTGTTGGATGATCATTGATAAACTATTAATGATGACATTGACAAGAAGCTTGCGGGAACCAATACCGCATTACCACGACTAAATGAAAGCATTAGAATGCTCAATACACGCTTTGATGAATTGGTTAATCCGCCACCGAACTATAGTCGAGTGGATCCTCATGGTGCAACCTATGAACAAGAGGAGTCCATCGCGGATGATGAAATTTTGAGACAAGAACGTGATGCCTTTAATGAATGACAAAGGAACCGATTGAACTTCAACTCTCAAGGTATGAGAGTGTTTGGGGGAAAATAGATCAGCCTGAGGACAATGGCTGAAGATTGCTATCAATGGTACCTCTAGAGCCTTCAGTCTCCAGACCCTTAGCAGGAGGTCTGACTTCCGGAGGCTGCAGGCCCCTTCGGGCCACCTCTCTGGTACGTACGTGGCCTTCTCAACACTCAGAGCTACAGCAAGCCCCTCCGGAGCCTTCAGCCTTCGGACTCTCAGTAGGAGGCCTGGCCCCCGGAGGCTATGGACCCCTTCAGGCCACCCCTTCGGTGCCTATGCGGCCTTCCAAATCCTAAAGATGCAGCAGGTCTCTGGAGATAATATCAGGGAAGAAAGGACACCCCCCTGCAACCGACCTGACGCGAGGTGATGGGCAATTAATGCCGGTGCAAGTGGTGCTTATCCTGACACCCCAGTGCGATGAAAGCCATCCTGACACCCCAGAAGAGCAGCGTCGGGCCCTAATTGGTGACCTGCTCACCCCTCAGGGGCAGGCACCACAATAGTTACTATGATAGATATTTATCTTCTATGTAGGAAAAAAAAAGTTATCCAGGATAAGGCCCAGTAATTTAGCCAGGTCCTAGATATTTGTACATCATGATAACTTATACACTAAGCTACGTACCACCCTATAAATAGGGGATCGTGGTCATCTGGGCAGGGACGGGTCACAAGGAGAACACTCAATACAACACAAGGGGCAACACATAGGACACAGAGGTGCACAAACACAAAGTCACGCTGTGATACTCCCACTAGACCAATCCATTTTTCTACTACCAATACATTTGTGATGTTCCTTCCTCTCAAACTTCGCCTCCAAGCTTGAGCCTCCTCCTTAAAAGAAACTCTCACCGTACTTGCTAGGGCAAGATGATCTATTGCTCCAACAGAGAGGTAATAATTTTCAGCAACATAACCCACGTATTAATGATGGTCCATTTGCTAAGGTTAAGTTTATTATACCATCTTTTAAGGGTGCTTATGATGCTGAAAGGTATTTAGATTGGGAGATGACGATAGAATAGAAGTTTAATGCTCATTTAGTTCCTAAAGTGCATAGAGTTAGGCAAGCCACTAGTGAATTTAAAAAATTTGCAATCATCTGGTAGAATAGGGTATGCATCGACGGATTAGCTCCTACTACTTGGAATGCTTTAAAGGTTGCTATGCATAACAGAATTGTTCCACCCTCTTTTAAACGTGATTAGCGTAAGAAATTGTAGCACTTAAACCAAGGTGATAGATCCGTAGAAGAATATTACTAAGAGCTACAAATTAGTATGTTGTGTTGTGATATTATTGAGGATGAAGAGGCTGCAATGGCACGCTTTTATGGAGAGTTAAGGCGTGAAATTCAGAACATAGTTGATTACAAAGAATACAATAGTGTTCCTAGATTATTCCAACTTGCATGTCTAGCAGAAAAAGAAGAGCAATTTTGGAAGCACGACCAATTCAAAATCAACACCGGGACAAGTCAAAATAGCCCCATGTTCAGGTACATGGTCTGTTGCCCACTTCTTGAGTAGGGCGCGTTCAGCAGTACTTTCGACACCATCGCACGCTCCCGAGGTAAGAAAATCCGTAAGTGTGCAGGGTCCAGCTAAGAGCTCTTCTTCGGTTGCCTCTGCAGGTCGATCGACTGGGATTGTATGCCACTGATGCAAGGGAATGAGCCACGTCATGAAGGATTGCCCAAGTCAGCGAGCGTACATTGTAATAGAAGATGGTGGATATATAAGTGCTAGTGATGTTGAGGATGAATATGCTCTTGCAGCTAACCATGCAGGTGATGAGGATGGTCGTAAGACGGATATCAACTATGAGGAAGTGTTCGATGCCGCTGCCAAGGAGGATTATCGGACCCTCATTGTGCAGCGAGTGTTAAGCGCTCAAACGGAGCAAGCGGAATAGTTACAATGCCACAATTTGTTTAAGATGTTCCTCATAGTCAAGGATTATCGTGTATGAGTCATTATTGATGGAGGAAGCTGCAACAACTTAGTAAGTTTAGATATGATCAAGAAGCTTGCCTTGTCGACAAGAAATCATCCTCACCCGTATCATATTTAATGTTTCAACAACAGTGGTAAGGTGAAGGTAATGCAAACAGCTAGGATGCATTTTTCTATTGGTTCATACCATATATGTGCTGATTTTGATGTAGTACCCATGCAAGTATGTTCACGTTTGTTAGGACGACCATGAGAGTTTGACACTGATGCAACACATCATGGTAGAAGTAATACGTACACTCTTATGCATAAAGGAAAGAAAATAAATTTTCTACCTTTAACCCCTACTGAAATTGTAAAATGTGAACAAGAAATGGCTGAAAATAAGAGAAAAGAGTTTGAGAATGAATCTGAAAATCAGCAAGTAGTAGAAAAAGCTTTTCCACCCAAAAAGGAGAAAGCAACAACAACTTCTAAGTCTGATAGAATTAGACTAAAAGGGTGTGTTATGCTTGCTACTAAATTTGACCTTGCTGAAATTTGTGATAATGAGCTGCCATGCTATGCTTTGACATGCAAAGATGCTTTAGTTTCACTCGAGAATATTTCTAGCTCTTTGTCTCCTGCTGTTGCTAACATTTTGCAGGAGTTTGTGGATGTATTTCCAGCTAAGGTACCCGCGGGGTTACCAACTTTGCCAAACCGTACTGCATATAGGACCAACCCAAAAGAGGCTAAGGAAATTTAGCGACAAGTTTAAGACCTTTTGAACTGCGGGTATGTACGAGAAAGTCTTAGCCCTTGTGTTGTTCCTGTTCTTTTAGTTCCTAAGAAAGACGGTAGTTGGAGTATGTGTGTTGATTGTAGAGCCATCAATAATATTACTATAAGATATCATCACCCTATCCCTGTGTTAGATGATATGCATGATGAGTTGAGTGGTTCTATAATTTTCACTAAAAATAACTTGCGAAGTAGATACCACCTGATTAGAATGAAACTTGGAGATGAATGGAAGACTGCATTTAAAACTAAGTTTGGTTTGTATAAGTGGTTAGTAATGCCTTTTGTGTTAACTAATGCACCTAGTACTTTCATGTGATTATGAACGAAGTTTTATATGCTTTTATTGGTAAATTTGTGGTGGTATACTTTAATGATATCTTGATTTACAGCAAGATACAAGAACAACACTTTGATCATTTACGTGCTGTTTTTAATGTTTTGAGAGAAGCACATTTGTTTGGTAACCTCAAAAAGTGCACCTTTGGCACGGATCGAGTTTCTTTTCTTGGCTATGTTGTTACTCCACAGGGAATAGAAGTGGATGAAGCAAAAGTTAAAGCCATTAAGAGCTGGCCAACCCCTGAGGCTGTTACTCAAGTGAGAAGTTTTCATGGTCTTGCGAGTTTCTATCGGCGCTTTGTGCGGGATTTCAGCACCATTGTTGCCCCATTGAATGAATTGATGAAGAAAGAAGTGGTTTTCAAATGGGGACCTGCACAATAAATAGCATTCAAATTGTTGAAAGAGAAACTTACCCATGCTCCTTTGCTCCAACTCCCTGATTTTGGTAAGACCTTTGAACTAGAATGTGATGCTAGTGGGATTGGAATTGGAGGTGTGCTAATTCAAGAAGGTAAACATGTTACTTATTTTAGTGAGAAATTAAGTGGGAGAAGTCTGAATTATTCCACTTGTGATAAATAATTGTATGCTTTAGTTCATGTGCTTGAAACTTGGCAACATTATCTATAGCCCAAAGAGTTTGTTATACATTCTGATCATGAATAATTAAAATATATTAGAAGTCAAGCTAAACTGAATAAATGACATGCTAAATGGGTAAAATTTATTGAGTCTTTTCCATATGTCATAAAACATAAGAAAGGAAAAGACAATGTGATTCCTGATGCGCTTTCTAGGCGTTATACCATGTAATCTCAACATGATCATAAGATTTTTTTGGTTTAGAGACTATTAAGGGCTTATATGCTGCTAATTTATACTTTAAAGAAGTGCTTGAACATTGTAAAGAAGAAAAAACATGGAATAAATATGTGCTGAATGACAGATTGCTTTATCATTCTAACAAGCTATGCATTCCAGTTAGCTTCGTTCATCTTTTGTTGTTGCAGGAGGCGCATGGAGGAGGATTGATGGCACATTTTGGAGCAAAGAAGATTGAAGATGTGTTTGCCACTCATTTCTTTTGGCCAAAGATGAGACGTGACGTTGAGCGCTATGTGTCATGTTGCACCACTTGCAGTAAAGCTAAGTCTTGTTTAAATCCACATTGTCTTTACATGCCTCTTCCTATTCCTAGTGCACCTTGGGAGGATATTTCTAAGGATTTTATTTTAGGATTGCCTAGGACAAAGAAGGGGAGGGATAGCATATTTGTAGTTGTGGATAGATTTTCTAAAATGGCATATTTTATACCTTGTCACAAGAGCGATGATGCTACAAACATAGCTAATTTGTTTTTCAGGGAAATCGTTCGACTACATGGAGTACCTAATACTATCATCTCGGATCATGATACAGAGTTTTTGAGTCACTTTTGGAGATTACTTTGGAATAAATTGGGGACGAAGCTATAGTTTTCTACTATGTATCATTCCCAAACCGATGGACAAACAGAGGTTGTCAACCGTATATTATCGACCATGCTATGGGTAGTTCTAAAGAAGAATTTGAGGATGTGGGAAGAGTGTTTACCACATATTGAATTTGTTTACAATAGGTCGGTGCACTCCACCACCAAGGTAAGTCTGTTCCAAGTATTGTATAGATTAAATCTCCATGCTCCTATTGATTTACTACATTTGCCTACTTTTGAAAGACTTAATTTAGATGCTAAGAAACGTGCTAAATTTATTCTTAAGTTGCATGAAACCACTAAAAAGAATATAAAGAGCATGACTGAAAAGTATAGAATTGCTGGAAGTAAAGGTAGAAAGGAAATAAAATTTGAGGTGGGTGATTTAGTATGGCTGCATTTGAGGAAGGATAGGTTTCCAGAACTAAGAAAGTCAAAATTGATGTCTAGAACTGATGGACCATTTAAGATAATTGAGAAAATCAATGACAATACATACAAACTGGATCTACCTATAGATTTTGGGGTTAGTCCTATATTTTACATTTCAGATCTAAATCCCTACTTGGGAGAAGAAGAAGAGCTTGTTGGAGCAAGAGATCGTTCTGTCCTAGCAAGTACAGCGAGAGTTTTTCTAAGGAGAAGACTCAAGCTTGGAGACGAAGTTTGAGAGGAAGGAACACCACAAATGTATTGATAGTAGAAAAATAGATAGGTCCAGGGGGAGTATCACAACATGACTTTGTGTTTGTGCACCTTTCTGTCATGTGTGTTGCCCCTTGCATTGTATTGAGCGTACACCTTGTGATCCGTCCCTGCCCAGATGACCACGACCCCCTATTTATAGGGTGATACGTAGCTTAGTGTATAAGTTATCACGATGTACAAATATCTAGGACCTAACGAATTACTGGACCTTATTCTGGATAACTACTTTTTACCCTACATAGAAGATAAATATCTACCATGGTAACTATTGTGGTGCCTGCCCCCTGAGGGGTGAGCCGATCGCCAATTGCGACCAGGCGCTGCTCTGTCGGGGGTATCAGGACAAGCACCACTTGCACCAGCATTAATCACTCATCACCTTGTGTCAGGTCGGTTGCAGGGGAGTGTCCTTTCTTCCATGATATTATCTCCGGAGACCTGCTGCATTTTTAGACTTTGGAAGATCGCATAGGCACCGGAGGAGTGGCCCGAAGTGGTCCGTAACGTCTGGGGGCCAGGCCCCCTACCGAGAGTACGAAGGTCGAAGGCTTCGAAGGGGCTTGCTGTAGCTCCGAGTTTTAGGAAGGACACATACGTACTGGAGAGGTGGCCCAAAGGGGCCCGTAGTCTCTGGAGACCGAAGGCTCTGGAGGGACCTTTGATAGCAATCTTCAACTATTATCCTGAGGCTGGTCTATTTTCCCCCAACAGTACCCCTTCATTCTCTGGCCCTGACATTCGGAGGGGTGAGAGGATGTAGAGGAAAACCAACTCCGACCTGGTATAGTAACAAGATTGGTTGAAGGGAATTCCCTCTCGCTGAGAAGTTCTTCGGGGGGAACCGTGGGCGTTGATGGCAAAGCTCAAGGCTGATGGTGCATTGGTAGTGGCGACCGCCTCGGGGTTTATGCTAAGGTCGGAGGTGCAGCCGGCGTTGAAGTCAAAGACCGAAGGCGTATTGGCAGAGGAGGCATGCTCCGGAGCCTGTTGGAATTGGTATATGCAGTATCAGGACCCGAGACTGGAGGGGTGTCGGTGGAGGTGATTCACTTTGGGATCCGTGCTGAAGCCGATTTAGATTCTTCGGACTTCTTTGGTGATGGGACTTCTTGCCATTTGAGTTTGTCAGAGTGAAGATTACGTGTGGGATCGGGGGACTCCCTTCGTTTGCCTGTTTGTGGATGGTAGGATGGGATGTGTCACTAGCGTGTTTTGACTAGATAATGTGTGGATTCATTTAGGGTCTTGTGCCCACATCCCTGGCATGCGTCGAAAGGAGTCTAGGTCAGTAATGTGATGGGATGTTCGTGCGAGAAAATGAGGCGTTGCCATGGGATGTTGCCATGTGTCGGTGGAACGACCGGGATATGATCATGGGCCCCCGGGGATTAATGGGGGGCACAATGGAGCGATGTCGCGTTGGTTCCGCTTCATCCCCCGGGCGTACGTGGTTGTTTGGCCCGGATAAAAAGCTGGGGCTATCCGACTGGATTTACCACTGCCCCACGAGCGAGTACTTAACCTTGACTTGAATAGGGCATCGTCTTCCTCCTCATCCTCTTCGGAGATGTCGATGATCTCGACAGCTTCCATTGGGGCTGGGACATCTCAACTGTCGGCAGTGGCACCAGTGGCCATCCTGCTTCCGTCCCTGCAGGGTGGACAGCTGCCTGCAGCTCCTGCTCAACCCCCAATTTAGGAGATCGTGCCTGTCAAGATCATTGATATTTCTAACGATAATGAGGAGACCGACTGGGATCTCCTACGAAGGGAGCGCGACGAGGAGGAATAGGCATCTGCGGAGAAGCTGGCGGCTCCAGCGGTGAGGGAGGAGGCTAGGAAGAAGAGGGAGGAGGCCCCGATGATGGCTCCTTCGGTTTCTTCTTCATCTTCCGACAGCTCGGGGGCTATCTACTGCATCGGCTTCTGTGGTGGTAGGCCGCAGATGAGGTGCATACGTCGCTCCATGCATGGCCCCTGCTGGGACCCGTATAGGAGGCGAAGGCGGCATTCGGGGGAGCTTCTAGTGAAGCCGTGGACTATGGCCCTGCTGCAGGCCACAGTTGCATTTTGCCACCTTGTACTCTTTCTCCCCCTGGTTTGCTCTTTCGAGGCCTTTCTCCTCCGTCGCGACCTTTGTACTGTTGCTTCTTTGTACACGTTCTCCGGATGCACGAGTTGTTAATAACATAATTTGGACCCTTTACGGGTGATTGTATCTCTTTTTAGGCCAAAGTGTAAGGGGATCCTTCAAACAAGTGATCGCATGTCTGTGAGCCTTCATGCCACACTTCTTCGTCCCCTTCGTAGGTGATGGCTGGTTTTCAGATGACCAAGGTACTGAGACTTTGCATAGATCGTAGCCAGCTTCGTTCCTTCCTAGGGAGAGATGGCCTCAGGAATGAGTTAGCGGTAGACACATAGGGTAACTAAGGAGGGCTGGGTGAAGAAGTGGCGACCTCATCGTTCCCGGCCATCGGGTACTCCTCGAGTTCGGCGCAGGTAAGGCCTTCTTCCAAATTTGTTCCAGATTTTTGACCCAATGAAGTCCATCGGGAACCTTTGGGGACAAGCTCCAGAGGTGGTTCGCGACCCTTCAGGTCTTAGCCGCTGCCCAGCTCCGAAGGCAATCAGTCCAAAGCTTAGTGATGGCGTGTCAGAGGCGAGGCCAAAGGCTAGATGGGAGAGATGGTCCTCGACCCCCTCGGCCCTCAACCGTTGCCTGGCTTCAGAGGTAATCTGTCCAGAGCCTGGCGATGGCGTGTCGGAAGCTGCTGCCTCTGCAATGAACAATTGGGGATTCCATACTATTTCCTGTATCACGCAGAGTGGGCTTTTATTTAATATTTGCATAGTCTTCATAAATGACGTATGAATCGTGTCTTAGATGAGACTATAGGGTAATGATTTTACCTTTTACCATACGTGTTTGAGTCACGTGGGCCATACCTCTTCCGGCGGGGAGGGGGATTTATACCCCTTTGGTCTGTTGGCTATGCCTCTTGGAGGCTAGTGGGATTCACATCCCTCCGGCACGGAGGAATTTTCCTTCAAGATGCCGGGGGGTTTTGTCCAATAGGTTTTTTAGAACCTCTTCGTGTGGCAGAGGTTTTTGGAAGACATCACCATTTGTGGGGGTTTTTTAAAGACTCTCCGTCTTGCAGTGGTTTTTGCAAGGCTCTCCGTCCTGCGAAGGTTTTGTAAGACTCTCCGTCTTACCGAGGTTTTGGAAGTCTCTCTGTTTTGGCGGAGGTTTTGCAAAAATCTACATATTGCGGAGGTTTTGGAAGTCGCTCCGTTTTGGCAGAAGTTTTGTAAGACTCTTCGTTTTTTTCAGAGGTTTTGTAGGACTCTCTGTTTTGGCGGAGGTTTTGTAGGACTCTCCATTTTTTCTTGAGGCTTTTGTAAGACTCTCTGTTCTTGCCGGAGATTTTGTAGGACTCTTTGTTTTTGCTGGAGGTTTTGTAGGACTCTCCGTTTTTGCCGGAAGTTTTGTAGGACTCTCCGTTTTTGCCAGAGATTTTGTAAGTCTCTTCATTTTTGTCGAAGGTTTTGTAGGACTCTCCATTTTTGTCAGAGGTTTTGTATGTCTCTGTTTTTGTCAGAGTTTTGTACTCTCTATTTTTGTCAGAGGTTTTGTAGGACTCTCCATTTTTGCCGGAGGTTTTGTGCAAGACTCTTTGTCTGGCGGAGGTTTTGGAAGACACTTTATTTTTTTTGAAGGTTTTGTATCCCCTTCGGCATGTATTAATGTCAAAGGCCCTACACACCATCAGGGCTACGCAATACCTTCCAGGAAACCTAGGCAGTCTTACCTTCCTGGTGACCTAGGCATACTACGCCCGCGATGTGTAGGCTTGTCGTGCTCCCGAGGAAACACCCCGGATGCACCGCAACACTATCCACCAGGGGTGTGCCCCGGCGTGTGGCATTTATACGAACGAAGCTAAGAAATATTTCTAGGAAACCTAGGCTTGATGCCTTCACGTTGACCTAGGCATGCTGCGCTCGTGGTGTATAAGCATGTCGTGCAACGAGGATTCCTTGCGACAGCATTCCTCAGAGCACCGCATCCTCACAACAAGGTCATCCCTTGATATGCGGTGTCCACACTACCGAGGCCGTGCAATGCCTTCCAGGAACACCTTGGCATAATATGCCTTTTAGGTGACCTAGGCATACTGCGATACTGCAGGTGTGTGGGCTCCACTGCCTACCAGGGCAAAGCCTACCCTCCGGAAAACCTTTTCAAGTGATCTTAGGTTTAGGAAAGCAATGCTTACAGGTGCGTGGGCGTGTCATGCCTCCCGAAGAAATCCTTCGGGGGTGCCGCAACTACATTACCAAGGAAGTCCCTTGGTAACCGACATCTACACACTATCGAGGCTATGCAACACCTTACAGGAAACCTAGGCTCGATGCCTTCGCAGTGACCTATGCTTGTTGTGTCTGTGGTGTATAGGCATGTCGTGCAATGAGGATTCCTTACGACAGCATTCCTCAGAGCACCGCATCTCTGCCTTCGAGGATATCCCTCGGGGCGTGGCTTCGACACTACCAAGTCTATGCAATGCCTTACAGGGACACCTTGGCAAAATCTACCTTTTGGGTGACCTAGGCATGTGACGCAGTTGCAGGTGTGTGGGCCTCACTGTCTATTGAGACTACGTGATACCTTCTAGGAAACCTAGGCAATCTTGCCTTCCAAGTGACCTAGGCATGTTGTGTCCACGGTACGTGGGCTTGTCACGCCTCTCGAAGAAGTCCTTCGGGTGGCACCGCAACACTGTCTATCAAGGAAGTCCCTTGATGCGTGGCAACTACACTACCGAGGCTACACAGTACCTTCCAGGACACCTAGGCAGTCTTGCCTTCTAGGTGACCTAGGCATGCTGCGTCTGCAGGAGTCTAAGCATTTGCATGGTTATGTACTAGTTAAGTTTTGCAGTCTACTATTGGCAATAAGCGGCTAATTACAGTATAAGACATAGCTAGATCAAATGACTATTCATAACTCATGCTAAATAAAGATGTAACTTAAGTTCTACTGCTTACTGCTAGACAGGGACATAATCTTGATTTACCATTTGTACCTAGTGGCTACTTGTTGTAAAAACTTCTAGCAGTAAGGTTGGAGACCTCCAACATGTTTTGATCTTACTGTCTGAAAGATAGACCAACTAGGTAAACTATCGATAGGTAATAGTGAGCGTACCTTTGCCAGAATAAGGCCTCTATTATGAGGATTGAAGGCCTCGAAGCCTATAGCTAGGCCGGGAGAGGTGGTCCTCGACCCCCTCGGCCCTCAGCCGCTGCCCGACTCGGAGGTAATCTGTTCGGACCCTGGCGATGGCGTGTCGGAGGTGAAGTTGAAGGCTAGTCGGGATAGGTGGTTCTCGATCCCCTTGGCCCATAGCCATTGCCCGGCTCTGGAGGTAATCCATCCGGAGCCTGGCAAGACGTGTCGAAGGCGAAGCCGAAGGCTAATTGATAGCGGTGGTCCTCGACCCCTTTGGCCCTTAGTAGTTACTGGCTCCAAAGGTAACCCGTCTGGAGCCTGGTGATGGTGTGTCTGAGACGAAACCAAAGGCTAGTTAGGAGGGGTGGTCCTCGACCCCTTCGGTCCTTAGTCGTTGCCCAGCTCTGGAGGTAATCCGTCCGGAGCCTGGCGATGGTGTGTCGGAGGCGAAGCTGAAGGCTAGTCCGGAGAGGTGGTCCTCAACCCCTCAGCCCTTAGCCATTGCCTGGCTCCAGAGGTAATCCGTCCGGAGCATGCCGACGGTGTGTCGTAGGTGAAGCTGAAGGCTAGTCGGGAGAGGTGATCCTCGACCCCCTTGGCCCTTAGCTATTGCCCAGCTCCGAAGGTAATCCATCCGGAGCCTAGCAATGTCATGTCGGAGTCAAAGCCAATGGCTAGTCGGGAGAGGTGGTCGTTGACCCCCATGTCCCTTAGTCGTTGCCCGACTCCAGAGGTAATCCATCCAGAGCCTAGCGACAGCGTTCCCCGACTCAGTCCTCATCGGTGGGATATTGCACTATCGACGGCAGAGTTGGTGGTCACGGAGCAGGGTCGGAGTGCCAGGGATTTGCCCAGGGGCTTACCCTACGCTTTCGACCCCTGTGTTCTCCTTCGTTGGTTTGCTCTGCAGCCAGGTATCCTGCTTGTCTACCGAGGTATTCCTCCCAAAAGGTCGTGAGGGTTTGGCACTCGTCAGTGTTGTGGCCACACCTCGGTCCGTGCAGGATACACCTGTATGCCTCCAGGGGTACCGGAGCTTGTGGTTGACTTTGAGGTCATAGGCGGGGGCCACGTGCCCCGGAGCCCGTGGTTTCCCCAGGGCCTTCTTCCCTTTGGGGAGACCGTTGAGGTCGTCCGGTGAACTGGCTTTCGGAGCCAAAATGGCTCCGACTAAGCTCCCTGGACGAGGTGGACTTGGGGTTCCCTGCACGCAGTTGGCATCACGAGGACTGCATCGGGGGCGCTAGTGGGATCTGTGCACTCTGGAGCCCTGCACGTCCTCGGAACTCTCTTTCGCTAGAGGAGCTTGAGGAGGACGCTAGGTGGATAGACTCTCCAATGTTGTTAACTCGCCCGGGGCATCCCGAGTGCTGTCGAAGGAGATACTTTGGGACCAAGCCCAGGCGGGAACACTCTTGGGTTTGATCGTCCAGAACCACTAGAAAGCGGCCTGCTTGGCTATGGCCTCTGCCGTGACCTCTCCTGGTGCGGCAAGGTCTTCGCCATGCAGAGGCTGGAAGGCCTCCGCGCTATCTGGAGTTATCGTACCGACCTAAGGTTCTGATTTGGTCAAGGATAGAGGAACACCGTCCCACACGGCAGCGGGGTCAAAGTGTGCATGTGGTGTGCATGGTTGAGATAGCAACGCATATGGTTGCATGGTTGCAACAGTGGATATGGCGGCTAGAGCTAGCACTTTGGTGGTTTTTCTGGTGGATTCCTACCTCTCTTTAGCAATTCTATGTTCAAGTCCCCACAGACGACACGTTGTTGGAGCAAGAGATCGTCTTGCCCCAGCAAGTACGGTGAGAGTTTCTTCTAAGGAGGAGATTCAAGCTTGGAGACGAAGTTTGAGGGGAAGTAACACCACAAATGTATTGATAGTAGAAAATGGATCGGTCTAGGGGAAGTATCACAGCGTGACTTTGTGTTTGTGCACCTATGTGTCTTGTTTGTTGCCCCTTTTGTTGTATTGAGCGTACTCCTTGTGACCCATCCCTGCCCAGATGACCACGACCCCCTATTTATAGGGTGGTACATAACTTAGTGTACAAGTTATCATGATGTACAAATATCTAGGACCTGATTGAATTACTGGGTCTTATCCCGAATAACTACTTTTTACCCGACATAGAAGATAAATATCTACCATGGTGACTATTGTGGTGCTTGCCCCCTGAGGGGTGAGCTGGTCTCCAATTGCGGTCGCCAATTGCGGCCCGACGCTGCTCTACCAGGGGTGTTAGGATGACTTTAATCATGCTGGGATGTCAGGATAAGCACCACTTGCACCGGCATTAATCGCCCGTCACCTTGAGTCAAGTCGGTTGTAGGGGGTATCCTTTCTTCCCTAATATTATCTCTGTAGACCTGCTGCATCTTTAGGCTTCGGATGACCGCACAGGCACCGGAGGGGTGGCCCGAAGGTGTCTGCAGCCTCCGGGGGCCAGGCCTCCTGCTGAGAGTCCAAAGGCCGAAGGCTTCGGAGGGGCTTGCTATAGCTCTGAGTTTTGGGAAGGCCACGTATGTACCAGAGAGGTGGCCCGAAGAGGCCCGCAACCTCCAGAAGTTGGGCCTTCTATTGAGGATCCAGAGACCGAAGGCTCTGGAGGGACTTTTGATAGCAATCTTCATCTATTGTTCTCAAGCTGGTCTATTTTCCCCTAACAAAGCTTCAGTCAAGGATGATTTCAATTCAAGAGGGGGAGGATGATGAGCACATGGTTCCTTTAGATACGATCAATACTATTAGTATTCCTCAAACCATACAAGGTCCAATTATAAGAGCACATGCGCGACAATTAAACCACCAGGTGAACTCGTTCCTTGTTGTTCATGTTTGCTTGGATAGATTCCTACTAAATTCTTGTGAGGTTTTTTTTCCTTAGGAACTTGGTAGAAGCACCACAACCTTACCCGGATGTCACCCCTCGAAGGCCAAGTCTACTCGGACTCGAGGCTAAGCTCTAGTTGTGGTCGAAATTGAAGTCGTGGTCATGGTTAAGTCGCAAGACAGCACGTTAGTAAAACAGGTATAACTCTCTCATACAAAGTATATTTTAGGCAATCTTGGACATTCTGGAAAGCTTATGACGAGCCATTTTCAATGGATAAGATCTCGACCAAATATCCCTAATAGTTTAGTCAAAGTCCAAGAAATAAGGTGCTGCACCACCATTTTGGGCCTTGTTAGGTCTTGTAATCGTGTTGGGGTCGGAGTCCAGGTTGTGCATGCCTCTTTCCATGGCTACACAACCTTAGGTCGACCTCCTCACATTCCCCCAATATATACACAGTAGCCATCATAGTTTAGTCTTGGGTTTAGCTTAGATTATTCTGTTTTAGATAGTTTCGCTGTTTATTGGTTTGTTGAACCCCAACTCGAGTACTTTATTGGTAATTAGCAACATTCAGATTGCATCTACCTATTCTTACTTGTGTTCTTGATTCACTTGCAGGAAAAGTCTTCTTGGCAAGGTCAATCACGTCTTAGTACAGTTGATAACCACGGAGTAGTGGTGTAGTGGTTGTGAGGGTTCTTGACCTGATTTGTTCGGAGCCTTCAGATTATCAACGTCGAAGCTTCACCAATCGACTTATCATATTACCTTTTGGAAGATCAGGCAAACACGCATCAAAAATAATTTGGAAAAAGTCTACGTAAACCCCTGAACTATTGACTGGTGTATACTTAAAACCTCGAACTACAAAACCAGGTATTGTGGATCTTAAACTTTGCAAAACCATTTACTTAACCCCCTAACCTGGTTTCTGATATGGTTTTCACCTCTCTGGCGTCCACGCTGGCACTGGTATTGTTCATGGCCCGTGAGCCAGAGGCCCGAATGGGTGGACCAGGTGCACGCAACCATGAAGGGGCTCGGGGCTGGTTGGGCTGGAGGTTGAAGAAGAGCTCCATCCGACAGCAGGTGACACTCGAAATGGGGCTGCTATTCCCCAACGACTCTAAGCGAACTAGGACCACTAGTAGATGGAGGGGAACAAGGGGAAGCTACTGAGTGACTCAGATGAACTCACCAACGATCGGGGGAGGCCGGCGGTGGTGACACGGTTGCTTCAGGCTGCGACATGGCCCAACAGGAGAGAGCGATTGGGGTCAAATGGTTCAGCCGAGGCTAATTCGCCGTCTACGACGCCAACAATGGTGTGTAGCGGTGGCCAAAAAAGGGCGTACAAGTGGGAAGGAAGGGGAGGAACAGAGGCCAAATTGGCACCTTGGAGAGTTAGCTGGAGTGGTAGGGATGGTGGAGGAGAAAGGGATTGAGGTGGGAGCTCACAAGCGAGGAGAAATGGGCTCGGTAGCGATGGGGGGGGGCAAAATTGGGCATTTCTTCCTTGATGCAAACTGGGTTCGATTATGGGGCAAAATGGAATCACCGCGATTGGAGGATCATGGTGTTGAGGTTATTTCGGTGAATGGTGCAGTGTGGCAGTGCCAACAGTGATTGTCGGAGATGGCGGCGGTTGTTCTGCACTCAAGCTCGGATAGGCGAAAGCAAAAAAAGGCGAGGGGTCAAGGCGCTCATCTTGTGCACTGATGCGCTCAAACCTGTGAGTGGAGAGTTGAGAGTTGTGGACCATGTGCACACTGGAGGAGGGGCAAGGCTAGTTTAGGCACTTATCTTCTTCATTGGCAGTGGAGGACCTGGCCGAGCGTGTGTCGTCCGCAAGCGCCTCGCGGCGCTAGAAGTCCTCCACATCCTCAATGACCGCATGGTGGACATCGGTGAGGCTAGCATAGTGTCTGGCACGGCAAGCAGCCAGGCGAAGTCAGCGAAGTTGAGGCATGTGCCCACACCAGCAATGGCGAGCATGGTGGCATCGTGCGCATGCACAGTTGCCTCAGCGGTGTCGAAGGTGCCAAGCCAGAGCCTACAGCCATGCCTCCCCAGCACACGCACCTCGCACATCCACTACCCGGCATTGCCCCATTGCCGAACACCGCAGAACATGAGGTTCTGCGTCTCCCAAAACTTGGTCTGCCCTACGGACCGCTTCAGCGGTGACGTCCACACTGTCTGGTGCTCCAACGAGGTCAAGGCCGAGCTGCACGACGACCTCGAACAGCAAGTGGGCTAGCAAGACAAACTGAATAGCATGTGTGCACCACTAACAAGCGGTCGCGGTGGTCATCCTAGCCTTGGTGGCAAAACTAGTGCTAGCGTGGATGCCAGCGAGGCAAAAAACCACTTATGAAACTAGGTTAGGGGGTTAAGTAAATGGTTTTGCAAAGTTTAGGGTCCACATGACCTTGTTTTGTAGTTTGGGGTTTTATGTATACACCAATCGATTGTTCAGGGGGTTATCTAGACTTTTTCCAAATAATTTTGAGGCAATATATTTGTGGCATTGCTCTTTATAGAACATGTACGTATTTCAACAATACAAGCAACATTATCTTTGTAGACAATGGTATATGATTCTGATGAACCAATAGCACACAATTCTTATATGTGATTAATCATTTTGTGAAGCCATACATATTCATGTCAAGCTTCATATAATTATTTCAGAATGATTAGTGGGTCCTGATGTCTGTTTTGATAACTTCCATTAGAAGGTTGTTCTACAAAGTCTGCCTGTGATCTGGCATTATGGGGATCAGATAAATAGCCCATATCTCCATGTCCAATCATAGCCCTGTCTTAGTTTTTCTGATAGAATAAACCAAGATTCTTTGTACCTTGGAAATATTTGATGATATTCTTAACTCTTGCCCAATGACTTTGTTGGAGTTGCATTATGTTTAGCTAGCAAGTTATCTGCAAATGCCATCTCAGACATGTTACAATTTTCAAGATACATTAACGATCTAAACGTACTGAGATATGGAACTTTAGGTCCTAATATCTATTCGTCATCATCATCATTCAGAGTTTTGAATTGATCTTTATCTATTTGAAGGGATTGAATGACCATAGGTATTTTAATGGATATCTGTATTGAATTTCTTCAATCTATTCTATATATATGCAGACTAGTATACAAGTATTCCTAAGGGTATGCTCAAGTTATAGACTTGAGAAAATTTTGGTTTTACCCAAATTATTCATCTCAAATTCCATTTAAAGATGACTGCATGATTCTTGTGTATTTCCGATGATTGAGATCATCTACATATACACTGAGATGATTTGAAATCCAGTTGAGGATTTTTTTTTTATATAAATGTGTATGAGAAATCATCATTATTTGAGCAATCCTTCTACAAAAGGAACTTATTCAGACAGTTGTATCATATTTTATTCGACTGTTTAAGCCATAGAGTGACTTTACACAATACATGTTGCGATTTACTTTGGAATTCAGAATTTTAAGTCCTTCATGGACTTTCATATTGATATCCGAATCAAATTCAAATGACCAAAATTTTCCAATAATCTTAAATATCATAACGTTATTCCACTTATAATTGGAGATTATATTTCATTGAAATCGATGATGAGTCTCTGAGTAAACCCTTGTGCTACAAGCTTCAGTTTGTATCTCACCACCTCATTGCTTCATTCTGTTTGCAGATGAAAACCCTTTGATCCCACGAGGAGTATATTTTGATGAGTAGGTATTACTATGATAAATACCTCTCTTTTATTGAGTGAGTGTAATTCTACCTCAATTGTTTTCTTCTATCTAGCCCAGTCTGAGTGCTTGAGGCACTGTCATGGCTATGGACTTTGGCCTAGATCCAATTGAAGTTCTTTGGAAATTTTTTAGAAGAAATATTTGTCAACAATTATAGTCTTTGTATGATTCTCTGGAATCAATATAGTTTTATGGATATTTCATTTACCCTGTCCAACTTCTCGTGATTTCCCACAACAATAGAATTAGTTCCGATGTTTCAGCAAAATTAAATTAGTGCACACATTTGTGTTACGTCTTGTATGTTCAGCATTTGTAGACCTTGAATATTGAGTATCTATAAGGTGTCTATCAACTTTAGGTTAATTTTCATTTACTATTTTGTTTTTGTGGATACTTATAAAAAGCATTATCCCTTGTGATAGTACTTCTCCCCCTTTTATTTGTATTTGGGAGTTAAGTGGTTTTATTACGTACCTTCACTCTTTCTGGCGCATGGAGTGCAAGGATGTGATTTAGTAACATATTTATTGTCAGTAAATGCATCTGACAGATTATTTGCAATGTGTTACAAATTTATTAATCTTTGAATTTCATATTCAGATTCATTAGTACGTAGATCTAAGGACGGAATGTCCATATCTAAGTACTGAATGCATGTGGCATTCTTTGTGGTACTTTGGATGTCCCCTAATGCTTGGAAATTATCCTCATGAGTGTACCGGGTTGTCAATAAATACCCTGTTAGGGGCTCGAGATATTTTACGATTAACGAAAAATATACCTCATATAGATCCCTAATTTTCTGTGAGGGCCCATTGATATATAATGCGGTGGTGATATCGGTACAATGTAACTGAATTATCGTATATGGAAAATACTTATTTGATTTTCACATACTTAACTACAACGGGAAACCATATGATATGCAATTGGTCTTTATTGAATTAAGTCTGTGGCGTATAAGACTGCATGATGCAACATGAGGTTGGTAATTGCAATTCTGAAGTAATGGCTGTGCAATTAATTTCATTATCTTGATGAGAGATTCAGTTAGACCATTTTTAGCATGTACACCTAAGGTACTTAATGCTCCAAATTAATGCCTAAGGCCATAAAATAATTATTGAAGCCCCATGAAGTGAATTCAACAACATTATCCATTTCAACAGATTTTATCCTGGGTTCATGATAATTTATTCTTAATTTGATAACTTGAGTAATAATTTTGTAGATGCATCTATGAGCATCATAAAGTAGCTTAGTAATCCATATAATAGCTGAATATTACCGCATATATCTCCTTGAATGCGTTCAAGAAAATTGAGTCGATTATTTTTAATTCTAAGGTAAAAGCACCTTAAAATTAATTTCTCTGCAACACATGCGGTGCACAAAAAATATTAGGATTTTTGTGAATTTTGCAACATTGATGTTGTGACCAATAGAATTGCTGAGTTTTTTCTTGTCATCCCTATATCAGCATGACCAAGGCGATCATGCCAAGTCTTGAATTTCATCAAGATTTTTGAAAAAATATTTTGAACGCAACATACGTATGGGATTGATGTATGTATGATACAATTAAGATAAAAATGAAGGAACTTTCTCAAGCAGTTGTTTGTCGTATCCATTATTCTTGGTGATGAAGAGATATTCATCATTGTTGTCATTATGGGTTTCTATGTGAAAACCATTTTGATAGATATCTTTGTAACTCAATAGGGTATGTGTAAAATAAGGATAGATGAGTGCATCCTCATTACTATTTGAGTACCTATTTGGGAGAATAATTGTGGCTCTATGAACCGACAATCAATGTATTACGTCCAGTGATCATTTTTAATATTTTCTTGCCTCTTTTTAAGAGTATGAAAATATTTTATCTCCCTTAATATTTTCCTAGTGGAATATCTGTCCATGAAACATATTTTATCCTTCATCTAATTGTTTCCCATGAAAATCCATATAGAGTTAATTAAAGATAAT
This sequence comes from Phragmites australis, assembly GCF_958298935.1. Lineage (NCBI taxonomy): Eukaryota > Viridiplantae > Streptophyta > Magnoliopsida > Poales > Poaceae > Phragmites > Phragmites australis. The sequence goes on along the minus strand of NC_084941.1, from coordinate 12,960,753 downwards.
GCATATATACAATACATATCAATAGTATCTTTTGGAGATACATTCAACAAACAAATTACAATACTTAGTAGTATTTAGATAGGCTTATAAAAATTCTTGGGGATATAGGAGCCAAATTGAGTTCTCCAAACATGTCTTGAGAATTGTATTCCACAAGCATGTTATCTTTATTTAGGAAGTTGTCCAGTCTCTTTGCTGGATGTTGTTATTATGCTCTTGAGGAAAATATTAAGAACAACTTGCTCTTGAGGAAAATATTAAGAACAACTTGTTTTCATATTATTAAAGTGAGCTTCAAACTTATCCCCTTGAACTTATTTTCCTTTTCCAGTATATTGAGATATAGATCAACCAACTGCTTAAGGGTAGGGCATTTATTGGTCCGATGATTCATACATCCATACTTACGACAAACTTGTGAGTTGTAATTGTGATAACTTTTATTGAAACAATCCATTATCCTTGTTTGATCTATAAAAATTATGCTTAATAATGTGTTTCCATTTTCTTTTGAATTTCTTCTGGGTGTGGTATTGCTGTGGCAATGCCCTGTTATCTAAAATGAAAGTGGATAAAGTCTTCTTGATCATATTCGCGTCTAAGATGGGTTGATCATAGAAACACAATTGTGAGCAAATTTTATGAATAGAGGAGTTATAATCTACCGTGGCCTTAAAGTCCTGAAAATGAATGAGTAATCATCTGTGCATTGCTTATGACATAATAACAACATTTTGCTAATCATATCGCTTTTTGAGAGATATCCAAACAGCATATGGATCCTCTTCCATCTGATATGGATGGAGGTGATGCCTTAAAAAATAAATATAAGGCACAATCTTTGAGTTGTTTAGACACATCAGCGCTTGATGATGAGGTTTATTTATTGCTGCAATGAGACCTCGAGAAGTTAAATAGAGTTTTACGTCCATAGCCCAAGTTAGATGCGACCATCTAACACAAGTTCATTGAAATCTCTTTTGGAGATATGAGCCATGTCCTACATGAAATGACCATATTACCATGTTAGTAAATTAAATAGCATGAAAAATGTTGTAATTGTGTAAAATTTAAATTCAAGGTGATTCTTGAATATAGATGTAATGTTCTATAAAGAACAGGTGACTAAGTCACTTTTTAATGTTTTTTATTCCATTCGTGATGGAATAGGTGATTTGATAAGCACTGCCAAAACATAGTCTATATTCTATAAATCTTGGTTATACACGTTGAAGCTAGTAATCATGTTGATATGTAACATGATGTAGACCACACAATAGTAGGAGATAAACTCATTGCTATGGGCATGAACTCCGTCCTGTAAGGACGGGCAACACTACAGTCGCAACCAATGCTATAGACTTCACTACCTTGTGTTCTACCAATAATTATAAAAGATATTTATTAAAAATATTTTGCATTAATATTTGCTATTTATTTAAGCAAAAACATGAACCAAAATATGTCAAAAGCGACATTAGGTCTGAACTTTCAATACAAGACAAGCAAAAATTCGCTGCTAATATCTCGGACTCCATTTCTGAGGAAGTGGGTGACATATGGTCATTGCCAAAGACATAAACTCTATACATATTAAATATTAGATAATAATGCAAAATTAAAATTCAATATAAGTATTGAATTATGATGGGTGTAGACTTTAATGACAGGCAAAACATTCATTGATAATGTTTTGGTCTCCACTTTTAATGAAGTGGGTGGCATGCAGTCACTGTCAAATACATAGTCTTTATGCGTGTAAAATATTGAAAAACACGTTGAAGGTAATCACTATTTGGTGTAGACTCGTAGCAGTGGGCGAGAAACTCGCTACTATGATAGGGACTCCATCCAATTAAGGCGGACAACACTACAGTCGCAGTCGATGTCATAACCTCCACTACCTTATGTTTTTGCCAATATAATTGATAGTAATCACCAATATGCATTTTGCATAATTTTCTACAAATAATTAAAGATGATGCTTATAAATATTGAATTGCAGAAATTTGAAATGGTGTAATTGCAAGAAAGCAATGAAAACCATGTAATAAACTACAATTATATGAAATTAAGAAGTACTACTGAGGTAATACTTAGAACTTGCAGCTTTATACAAGATTATGCAATTCCAGATGATCGGAGGGTCTGGAATGTATATTTACATGAGGTAAATAAAGCATAACATAATTTGTTTAAGTTTGAGGACTTAAACAGAAATAACATAAGAATGTTATTAAGTTGTAATGTCGACACTGCAATTATTAAAGTCATAAGGGACTTAATGCAGAAAATATAATATAACTGATTTTATATATATAATTTCACGCAATAAATAGGAACTCCACGGAGTTTTTTAATAAAATGTGTTGGTTTGTATATTACTTAGCCAAATAGCATACAAATGCATGCAAACCTGAGGGGTTTTATGCAAAAGCAGTGGCATCATCGACTCTCGACCTATTCGGTCCTAGTTTCCCACCTTAGCCAACCTAGTGGGCTTGAGATACATAAAGGGGGCGGTTAGGGTTGCATCCCCCTAGCTCCTCTTCTATGGCGGCGCCATGCTAGGGTTGACTGCCGCCTCAACCCCCGGGTGCACCACAACGAGGGGGCCCGTCGCCTTATGTCTTCGCTCGATGCCACAGGATGGTGAGCATCGCCTACTGTCGTCTTAAGGATGGGCAGTGTAGGCCACCATCTGCAGATCTGGTGCACAATGCCTTGAGGGGCTACTCTATCACCGGCGGTGAATATCATCATTGTGGCGACGCCAGGGGTAGTAGCGTCGGTTCGATATGTGGCACAGAGGATTGGAAGCTCCATGGCCATCGAGGTAAGGTTATCAATCTTCATGATGCTTATCGTGTATGATTAATCATCGATGGTCTTCTTCCGGATTCTTTCTTGTGGCCTTCGTAGTGGATAGAAGAGCAATGCATGTGTGATAACGTGTTGCAGTATATTGTAAGAGACAATAGAGAGCAGATAGAGTGAATCAATTGCTTTCATTCAATCAGAAATTTACACGCTTTCTCATTTCATTCGCGAGGAGCTGGATGAGAAGAAACTCTCATGTGTTGATGTACATATATACAAATTGAATTGTCATCACATCTGTTGGAAGACATCCCTTCCCAATTGACGGGTGCAACCACCATACTTTTGATCAATAGGTTTCATAACATGAATAGGGCGGCCTGCTCTGCTAGTTCAGAGAACAGTTGAAGTTGGCCTCATGAATTGTATCTCATTCTCTCATAGGTAAGTGGATTGACAAGCGAAAGGTGTATTTACACACAAGGGGTGGATGAGCAGGTTAGCAAGTAGCATAAACTGCGCCTAATAAGTTTGCAGAACAATATCCACCTTGCATCAACAAGAACAGTTAAAACATTTTTTTGCGAATAACAAATGAAATGTTGATTTTTTTGGGGGTGGGGGTGGGGTTGCAGAAACAATAATTTTTTTGATCATTTATCATGTTATGGCAGACGCGAATAAGGCTGCTAATGGTTGGTTTTTGAGTTGGACTGATTTTGTTTGGTACCGAATAGGTTGAGATGCCTAATAGGCTGGTTTGACTTGGGCTAGTAGTTAAAATGAGCTGGTTCGGGTTTAAATAGGTTCAATTTTTCAGATCCAAATTGTGGGTTGACCATGGTGTCGAACCAGCCGAGGCCCGAGAGCGCAGAGCCCGACTGGCACATGAATGTTACATTTAAGTTTGAAGATCCTACCTGCTCAAATTCACCAACAAAGGTCATCAGAATTCATTGCAGAAAATAAACTACCTAGAAATTGCTAATGAACTCCTCTACACCACAAGATAGACCGGTAGAGTACTAGAGCTTGATACATTCCAATTTGCCAAGTGAAAGAGACTAGCAGCAACTGCAGCACCGGCACCCATCACAAGTAGTTCAGCAAGATCCCAGAGCAAGTCTTCCATGACATACTTCAGGCATCAAAAAACCTTTGGAGTTTCACCAGTTTTTGTCGCTGCATGTGATTTTCCAGATAGAACAACCTGCAGGTACATGGAACAGGAGTGAGCACCAATCAACTCACCAAGAAGTAGAATTTTTCAACTATGAGACAGTCTACTTATATGAACACTTGCAACAAACGAAGATAAGTGATCCTATTACATTGGCTGATCATTTCGTAGCACTGGAAGTAGGCCTCCTTTTCTTGCAAGGTTCATCGTTGGCTCCAACCTCCTCTTCAGAGAAGTTTTGATCAGAGACTTCTGGAAAAAATAAATGAACTGTGTGTTACATCCCACAATTCTGATCAGTAGAGTAGGATGACAATTGGTGGCAATGTTAACTAAATAATTAATGTGGTATCTGAAATAACCGCGAGGCATCAAATGCAAATAATATCCAACATGCATTTAGTATGTATTTGCAAGTTGATGATCTGCTTTGGTCACTATTTGCAAGGACCCAACAACTTAGTTGCAGGAGTATTTATAAGGTAGTCCTGGTTATAAGAAAACAAATCTAAAGATATCATAAGTCCAGATGATTAAGCATATAATGACTAACAAGTTCTAAGCAAGTTATCATGTCAAGAAAATCACAATGCAACAAGTATAAAAGATCTGCAGAGAAAATGATTCCCTGAAATTATACATTAAATTAAAAGTTTGAACTTGATGGCTACTTCAACTTGTAGTTTTCTACATTCTCACAGGTGTGTAATATTCATCAGGCACAAATTAATTCCATATGATTTATTCTTTTTTTGAACGATTACGATAACTACCTGCAGCTCTGCATGTAAAATTGCATCATTCATCTAACATACTTATCCGTCAACTTGAAACTTTTACTACATGACAATTCTGAACTCATTATCGGACCAAATTGAATCATATTCTGGAGGGAACAATTTGCGAACAAGGTAATCAAATAGCAACCTTTGCTTTTACCGATAAGGTTTTCTTCAGCAGAAGTCTTCACTTCTCTTCCATGAGTTCGGACCTTCTCTCCCATCGTATCAGTACCTGACCCATAGTCATCAACCATAGCCTCCCCATACCCACGGCGATTCAAACCGGCACTGCGCGGCCTAAAATGCCTTACCCAAGGATTATCAGGTAGGCATCTTATACCCCCATCACGCATGCGTGCATCAGTCCTCTCAAACCTAACATTCTTGCAAGCACCCTCTTGGATTACCTTGAACCCATTGTTACCCAGATGCCTCTTATTTGCATCAAGCCCGTGGTTCTCATGTCCATAGAGTTGCTCCACAAAGGAAGCCTCCATGGAGCTTATGTATGATCTGTGACGCTCATTTGTCCATGCAGCTGACATTGAACCTTGAACTTGATCGCACTGCTGACAAATCACAAAACAAAAATTGTTTTTATGGTCCAAAAATCGCTTGACTGAAGTACAATTTGTCACACACTAGAAGAGAATGTCCTGAAGCAAAAGTTCAAGAACACATATGTCCGTTGTTAAGTTATATTTAACAGAGTAGAACAGAGGGCCCTGAAACAGATGTTCAAGATCACATATGTTATTAATAAACCCGTGACGAAAATGTGCAGCGTCATATTCTTGCTTCAGTTCTACATTTTAAACCAATTTTACATAGCACCAACAGATGTATTGTTCCGGTGCCTTGCAAGAGATAACTATAGAAGAAAATTGTACAGAATATGCAACTAGGATTTAGCTGTATAACAAAACACAAAATGGAAGCATGGAGGAGCCTAACAACAAAACGGAATGAACACTCATCATCATAGATCAGCGTAATGTTCTTTTCTCAGTAAAGCAAAACATGAGTTCTTGATCGATTACCTCGGCAATAGTGCTGGGCAGCAGCTGGTCGATTATCAACGGCTGGTTCAACGACACATCCCCCATCGGGTTATCTCACAACAACCAGGGGAACCAATGAATTTTTTTGGCGGGGGGGGGGGGGGGGGGGCGAATTTCAACGATTCTCCTTTTTCTTTCTTTTCCGAAAAAGAAACAACCGAAATGGATGGGGAAAAGGACCAATCGGATGCGAATTGATCCAGGAAATTTTCGATGGCAAAGAAGCAATCGGAACTATTAGAGGTCAACAGAGAGTTCGATGGAGGCCAAAGATTTTAGCTTTCACCTGCAATTGCCAAGAACCAATGCACAAAAAAAGAAGAAATCAAGGGAACAACCGAGAAATCAAGTACGAGCCGAAGATATTTTCTCAAGATTCAGATGGAAAAAGAAACCGCTCTTCAAGAAATAAGAGGTAAACAACACACAAAAAGATCTCAGATTCAGCGTGTCTAAGAGAGAGAGGGGGGGGGGGTTGCTCAAGAGGCGGGTTCGAATTTATATTCTACCGAAGCATCAACGAACGAAGAGGGGGATGAGGAGGAGAGCAGAAGCAGATACATCTCACAGGCTCACAGCTGGTACGGGGGAAGAAGTGTGCAGGTGGCGAGGGCCACGGTGGGCTCCACCAGCTCGGGCTTTACGGTGACGTGGCGTACTTTACCACGTGGCGGCGTGGGGGCGCCTCGACGGCGGAAAATATCTCGGCCCGACGGCCCGATATTTTTTTCTCCGGGACAGGCTGCCGCTAGCCTGGGGATCCTGCCAGGTGGGGCCCGCGGTTGTCCCACATCGCGCGCGGAAAAGATCTGCGTCGGGGATGACGTCACGGCGGGTGACAGGCGAACCACGCTGGCCGAGGAAAACTCCCCTGGAATCTTTTCGAGAATATTATTTTTTTGCAAAAGATTTTTTGAGAATATTATTTGATGCATTTAACATTAATAAAGTATGGTATTAGATGCAGATTTCGTGCACGATTCTTCAGTTTGATGCTGATTTAGCAGAGAAATGCCATGGTTACATTCAGAGGATGGAGGCTGTATTTTTTTAGTGTCCGGCCAAGCTCGGTCTGTTCGTTGAGAAAAGAAGAAAAATAAATTTCTGGTCTATGGTGTAACTGTGCAGACGACCCTGATGTACTGTTTCTTTTTCCTTTTTGCAAATAGATTAGGATTTGTAGCAACATTGTGGATCTGTAAAGTTTATGTAATATTCCATAGATATGGAGCTTTCTTACTTCGAAAATACTTGTTTAAAGGCACATAAAAAACCATCCCAATATGTCGATTCTTAATATGTCCCTGTTACAGTGAGAGATGTATATAAGTGAGAGGGATGTGTATAAGTGATACCAGCTTTCTTTTATAAAGGAATACCTTTATTTTTACTTTTATATAAAACATGCACTCAACCGAATAATATTTTAACCATAGGCCTTAAAGAAAAGGAGCTAACACATAGCTCATGTTCAGAATTAAGAAAAAATATTAATGAAAGTAAATCAAGCATAAAGCCTTCTAGTAAGCTTAGTACTGGATCTAGAGCCAAGAATTAGAGCGGCTTAACTTCTTATTTCTCCTCCTCTCTTTTTTTCTATTCTTTCCTCTTCCTCATTTATGTCTAAAATTTCTAAGAAGCTTAGGGGCTCTCAAGTGTTCTCAAAAGTAGGAGGCTCGAGCCCTCCGATGGATCCGCTGCTAAGTAAGCCTCTATCTAGGCTAGATCAAAATATTTATGATTGTGGTCTTCAAGTCATAGTAAGCCCACTTCATCTTTTCTCTTGCCACTCTTTTATAGTAAAGATCATAATAGCATCAGTGGGTTTCCCAAAGATGACATGTATGTAAGAGTTCCAAAAGGCACTTGTGCCTCACCAAAATTTGAGTTCTAATTGTTCAGTCTGTGTTGCCACCATGTCATTGTGAGAGATGTGTATAAGGGTGAAAAACTTCGTCTGTCTCTGTTACGGTGAGAGATGTAAAGGGAAGTGCTACAATGGATGCTACTATGAATACGTTAGGATGCATGTATGATTCTGATTGTCAAAAAGAAACACATCACGCATGTCCGTTTTTTAGTCTAATCTAGACGGTTAACGTTTTGTGTCCTTTGCATATATTCCATACCTATAAACACACATATCCGTATTTATATTCTATTAAAAATTACCATTCGACTTTACGTTTACGTGTCCCTGCCAGCCGGTGAAAATGCCCCAAAAATTACCTATGCCCATCGATCCATGACTCCTGCTGGCCTTCTATATGCATGCTCGGTCCTTGCTGGAGTATGCAAAACGCATACGCTGTCCATATAATTTTTCCCATTTCAACCGTGTGAAATTTGACCAATTTTGTAGCATGGAAGAGCTAACAACAAGTGCTACCCTCGAGGACCTAGCAGGAGAGGGAAGCATAGCGGCCACGGGCTCTTTACCCTCCTCCCTATGGCCTATGGGCTCTTTATCCAGAATAGAAAGAGGAAGAAGAGGTGGGTAATCCCCATTTGCTGTCACATTATAAGGATAAGTTAAGGGCATTTTGTACATTGTTTTGGAGTATTGTAGCGTCACTTCAGCATTTTTCCAACTTCCAACACACAGACATCCTTGTTGGCCCAGCTGCCTAGGGGATGGGACAATCAATTAAAAAAATTGTTAATTCTAACATTAGTAATATTCGGCTCGGATTTAGGTGGTTATTGGACAGCCATTTTTTTTTAGAAAAGTTCTAGCACTAACAATTTGTGTACTAAAGGAAAGGTATTGGTGAATTCCTCCACACCAGCGATTGCAGATTAGAGTCGAACTCGCACGAGGAACGATCAATAATTGAATGATTCCTTGATCAAAGATCTTACAAGAATTATTTTCGGCCAGTTGATAGTGATGAAATAATATCTCTCACTCGCAAAGCGTTAAGTTTCGTCCAGTTAATTTTTAACTTGTCCTGTTTACTTTTTTAATTTACTTATTTATTTATATTGTTTCTTCTAAATTATTATGGAAGCTTTTGCTTCCTATTTCAGGCATGTAATTCTTATCGATGTATATGATGGGGCTATGAAAAAGAATGCTAACATCTGGTGTGCGTGTATGAGTTATGTGTTTCAGGTAGCAAGCTTCAGTAGCATGCAGTGTATGTTAGGAAATGGATAAGCTACACTATGATAAATCAAAATTTGTCTATCACATTTAACTAGAAAATCATACTAGTAGGAGATCATGGATCATTACCATTAAATGCGTAACACAGCGGAAGAAGAGTCATGCACATCCACGAAGAAGAAGTGGTCGATCTTAGCGACCATAAAGAGGAACCAGCGACTATGAAGAGGAAGTAGTTGATCTTGTCCTTGCATTTTCATCGCGATTAGCACTGCAACAACGACAGCAATGCCTCCACGCTATCCACATGTACGGGGATGGAATGTCATACGCCGGTGTACTAGCATCGTGCCCGGCTAGAGTTTCGTAGGGAGGGTGGGGCGGGGAGGAGGTGACGACCAAGGTTTTAGGGTGAAGAAATCAATGTGCTCACGGCCCCTGCCTCCTCTTATATAGAGCATACTAATGGGTCCTCCACACTGGCGGCCTATTATGACTCTAATCTCTTAAGGATCAGAATCCAATCAAGTCCATATACGGATCTAATCCGAATTGATGATTCCTCTAGGGCATATCACCAATAATCTCCCACTTGTACTAGAGTTACTCTTGCAAGTAACTCAAACAGCCGTGACCTGAAAACCCTTTCCGAACCACAAATCAATAGCGGCACCTAGTAGAATATATTAACTCCCGAACATACATAAAGATTGTATCAACAGAACCTTGATATGCATATACACCAATCCCTTTGCCTCACGACATCAGTCAAGCTCAAGGCAAGATACATGATGTCTTTGTGATAGATCGACCATTCACTCGTTCTTGTAGTAGATTACTATCTCATGATTAACTCTTTAATCACATTGGTATAGCCATGCACTTTCTTAATCCATCCACATTGAGGGATCTAGAGATATCTCTCCCATTATCTAGGAGGGCCAAATCTCATCTTGATCGTTCACATCCCATGATATATTTCATAGCATACCCAAAAGCTACCTTTGTAACTACTCAGTTACAGAGTAGCATTTGGCAACTCCTAAGTATGCTACTACACATTATAGGAATCAATAACGATCTCAAGTCTAAGGATCCTGAAGGTATACTATTTAGACTACAACTGATGGCACAAATAAATAACATCTCAGTAGTGTCTCAATGTAGGTCAATCCAACACCATGTTCTTTAACATATGTCCATGTTATTGATTTGATATCTCCATATCTATAATCCATTAAACATGATCATCTATCAGTTAATGTGTTAATCCATGAATCATTATTATCCGACATAATGATATGAGATTAGGGACCATTTAGAATAACATCATAATAAAATAAAGAGTTTCACAAACAAGTCACATACTTGTTGATCAATATAAATGATAATTATTCAAGGAACCAAATAAATTATTATTCAAAATGAGAAACTAAGTCAAAATGTGCCTTAATTTATATGTGATGAGTGATTGACAAGGTTGTGCATTTGGTTTGATGATTGTTGGATTGCATGTGCATGTATATGTACTGCAATTATGATTATGACTAACCAAAGTTGCAGAGGAAATTGAGTTGGTGTGTTTTTCTCTAAGTCCAGGAAAATCACACATGCCAGATGGTCTGACGCTTGGGATTTTGAACTCATTGGATGGTCCTATGTTTAGATGGTGTACACACCGGAGCATTTCAACTCAGAAGAAAAAGTTGGAGTACACGCCGGATAGTCTAATGATGGACATTGTAAACGTGGAAGAATTTCTTGTAGAGAAGGTGCAAGTTGGCTCTGGTGGATTTACATGCACCGGATGGTCCGAAGATGTTGAGTATGAACGTCGGAGCATTTCCTGTAGAGAGGCTGCATAATGGCTCTTGGGTGAATTCTCTCACTGGATGGTCTGGCAATCGTGTGAAGAGAACGCCGGACTGTTTCTTGCAAAGAGGATCAAAAGTCAGTCAGTCTGATGGTTTGCACATGCTGGATGGCCCGACGCTCAGGAGGGGTACACGTCGGAACATCCGGCATTCACGTTTTCTCTGAGATGTACTTGAACTAAGAATTCTGATTTTGAGCTAACTAGAGATGGAGTTGGCATATATTTTTGCTTGTCTAATGTTGTGTAGGTGATAGATGCAACTTGGCGGCTGATGGCGGGATGATTGTGGCCAAGCATGGTGCTTGATGCCAGACGATCGAGGAAGCTAGAAGGAGTCAAGGGTGATCCTAGATGTGCACATGGAGATCAAGCAAAGCATGGAAGTAAGGATGAAGATGACTTGTTAATAAAGTCAAGCGAAAGAGATATCGGTGCAAGTAACGAAGTGTCCAAGAGATTAGGAGTGAGAGAAACATATCAGTGGTCAAGATCGCAAGACGGAGTACATGCATCGACATCAGGATAGTTGCTTGAGGTGAAAGCAAGTGGCAGCAAGTCACACTTTGAGAAGCGTGTGAGGTGGTTTTGTAGCTTGACCTCAAAATCATAGAAGGATGGAGTGCATGTGGCATCATCACAAAGTTTGCACCGAGGAAGCTAAGTCATGAAGAAGTCATGGTTGTTTGATAAATGGAGCAAAAAATAGACCAAAATGCACCAGTGGTAGGTAGGAGGCCATTGAAAGAGAGAGATATTTTGGGAAAAAGGAAGCTTACGGGTTAATCTACCTTCGTAGGCCCATAAATAGAGGGGTAGAGCTGTAGGGAGAGGGTGACCAGCCATTTGAGCCTTGAGAGATAGGTGTTAGAGGAGAGGAAAGAAGAGCTTAGTCTTTGTAATAGGTGGACGCTTTTTTTTTTAGGAAAACATCTTATAATCTACAGAAAAGAGGGTTGTCCTCCGCAAGAAATGAAGAGATTGTTTCTTCTGATGCTTGTGTTCATCTTCTTCTAGTGTCTTTCTATTGTCTCTCTTGCTTTGTTGCGAATTTTTCCTTTTTGATTGTGATTTTTGTTTTTGGTTGAAGACTGAATTTTTCCCACCTTAAAAAGTTGTTCTTCTTTTTGGTAGAGACAAAAAATTCATATACAAATGTATACAAGTGCATCTTGAATTCCCTTGCCTCTAAATCATCAACTCAGAGAGTTTCTTCTTCCAATGCTATCTTATTTGGTTCTAAGTTTTTCTTCTATCAAAATTGCTATCTTTTGTGGCAATGATGCACGGGATAAGTGCAAATAGAACCTAGTGTTCATCTACACCCATGAGCATCATGTTCTTTCTTGGAAACTTCCATAGCAACTAAAGTTTCTCTCTGTTTTGCTTCCACTTGAGTTTTTTTAGGTGTGTTAGGTGATCTAAATAGGAGAAGACTATCAATTTCATCAGAACTTTGTGAGGCACCTATTTACCTCCCTCTAGTCACCATTTTTGGTCCTACAATTAGTATCAGAGCCGATTTGATCACTTGTTGACTCTAACTGGTTTTATGATCCGTAGGAAATAATGGAGAGACACGAGAAGATTCCTCTCTTTGAAGGCCAAGATTTTTCATACTGGAAGGTGCGTATGGAGACTTACATTTTGAGCCAAGTAAGTGCAATATGAGAGATTATGAACTCCAACTATGAGATCCCTGATGCTCATACTACTCAGGTCCAAATCGAACAATATTGTCACAAGCCTGAGTCGTAATGAGTTTGACGGAGTCCAACACCTCCATACTACCTGTGAGATTTAGACTACTCTTAGTGTCTTTCATGCGAACACTAACAAAATCAAAGCACTACGTTATAGCACATACAATCAAGAATATCAAATGTTTGTGCAAGGACTCAGAGAATCTTTAAATGCTATGTTTGCTAGGTTTGATGAAATTATTAGCAATCTCAGATCCACCGATGTTTTGCCTTACTCTTATCATGAGAGGGCAATCAAGTTTCTCTATGCTCTTGACTGTAACATATAGGAAGTGAAGATCTCGAGCATTGAGGAATCATCCAACTATGACACATTAACTTGTGATGAACTCTTTAGCAAGCTCAAATCCACTAATATAGTCAAAGCGGCTAGGATAGACCTAGGAAACCCCCTATCACATAATATGACATTGGTTGCAAGACCTAGTAGTGGTAGTCAAGCTGAAGTTGTTTTTTCTTATGCTAACCCTTCACCCAGTGACTTTGCTTTATCATCTTTTGTTTCTGTCACAAAGGAGCAGATGGACACACTTGATGATGAGGATCTTGCCTTGATCGTAAAGACGTTCATCCACTTCTACAACAATAGAAGAGACCAGAGGAGAGGTGTCTCTCAGGCTTGTTATGAGTGTGGTGATACCACTCATTTCAAGACTGACTGCCCAAAGCTCAAGAAGAAGCAAGATCACGGCCACGACCACGACAAGCACAAGAAGAACAAGAAGCCATTCTTCAAGAACCGTGATAAGCTTGGCCAAGAAGGCAGCCAAGGCACCATCTTGAGCTTTTGTGCTCGCGCTCAGCGATGTCAACACTTTCTCATGCGAGGAGGAGAGCTCCGAGGAAGAGGAGCTACCCATGAAGAACAAGAAGAAGAACAAGGATTTCACTAACCTTTGCTTCATGGTAGATGACAACGACAGCAACCCCAAGCTTGATTTTTATGAGGTATCACCTTCCTATGACCAGCTTTCTGTTCAGATCAATATCTTGAATGATGCATTTGTTAGCCAAGATAGGTTACTCAAGAAGGCAGTTAGGGAGGTTAAGAAACTCAAGTCTAGGCTAGAGTGTTCATCTTCTGAGCTTGAGTTACTTAAGTCTAGGGCCAATGATGAGGAGTGTGATAGTTATCTTGTGATCATGAGTGAGCTTGCTGAGCTTCAGACTTTGCATTCTCAAGTCACTAGTCGGTTTGAGACTTTCAAGCAGAAGCTTCATGAGGAGGAGTCTAGACCTACTCTCTTAGGCGCTTACAAGAATTGTCCTTTTTCTCTCAAAGGATGTTGATGTCAAAGTCAAGCGCAGAAAGGAGCTAAAGTCTAGATTAGAGAGTGTTCAGAGTTCTAAGAATGTGTAGCCAAACTGTTTCACCTGCATCATCCTGAAGGACAAGCTCAGCTGAGTTAGCACAAGTTAAGAAGCTCATGGCTGAAAATGAGTATCTCATTTCTCTTGTATATAAGTGCTCAGAAAGTAAGGGCAAAATAATTTGATTTTGGCCAAGGCCAAGACCAAGATGCTTAGAAAGTTAGCTTTGAGATTGGGTTTTGATAGTGTGACTTACAATAGGGTTTGTAAGACTATCTTCACCTCACCTACTACCCTAGAAGCCGATAAATCTAAAAGCAATGCCACACAATAACCTATCAAGAAACCCACTCCATAAATCACAAAGAAGAATGCCACACCACAACCCAAAAGAGCTCTACAGTCTAGATAATAGCCCATGTGAGAGAGCCAAGTGTCACCGGTAGTTAAGTTCCCAAGAGACGCTACCATTGCACCTACTGCCAGAGAGAGGAGTGCCTTCTTGGGTTTTACTTTCGTAGTAGGAGAAATGAGCGGCGTGAGTGGGAGTGGAGTACTCGGGATATGTACTGCCCCTTGTTTAGTGTACATGAGCCTTTTTCTCGCTCTCACCCATGAGTTTCTGATGCTCTTCAATTCTCCTCTAAAGGTGTTGCCCGGCGTGGAACTTATCATGATTCATATGGTTTTGGTTTACGTGTAAGAGGTTTTGAGTTGCAGCGCTTTGACAGACCATGTTTTCCCTATCGTGCCACTCGCTCTTAGCACACTAGTATTGATTTGGATGCACCTCCTGTTTTAGGGCGGATGACCCAGTACTGGATTCTCAAAAGGTTTTTGTCTAACCCCAGTACTGAGCCATCCACCTATTATTCTTCTCATATGTAGATGATAGGTAGAGGCCTGGAGAATAAGTGGCTCATCAACTCTAGTTGTTCACACCATATCATCGGAGATGCATCATGGTTCTCCAGCCTCACCCCGATAAAGCGACATGAGTATATCACTTTCGGGGATGATAGGAAAAGAAGGGTGAAAGCCAAAGGAATGGTAAAGGTGAATGAAAGTTTTACTCTCAAAGATGTTGCTTGTGTGGAGCATCTGAGATACAACTTGCTTTCTGTCTCTTAGTTGCTGGATGAGGACTTGGAAGTGCGCTTCAATCACAATACTTCTAGAGTTCTTGATCCCTCGTGCACTTTGATTTGTCGTATTTATCGAGTAGGAAGAGTCTTTGGAGCTAATTTTTCTGAGTATTTTGGTACTTCTCGGTGCTTAATTGTTCAACCCTTTTCTAAGCTTTGGATGTGGTATATGAGACTATGGCACATGAGTTTTGATTTGCTTTCTCGTTTGAGTGCCCTAGGCTTCATCCGAGGATTGCCTAAACTCAAGTTTTAGAAGAACCTAGTTTATGCTCCTTGTCGGCAAAGCAAGATGGTTGCCGCCTCCCACCCACTAGTCAATTTGGTGATGACTGAATGACCAGGAGAACTTCTCCATATGGACACTGTTGGTCCTACCTAGGTTCGTTCGACAGATGGGAAGTGGTATGTACTTGCTATTGTTGATGATTTCTCTCATTACTATTGGGTTTTCTTTCTTGCGAGCAAGAATGAAGTGTTCTCACACTTTTAGAGCTTAGTTTTGGGATTGTTCAATGAACTTCATGGTGCATTGAAAGCAATTCATAGTAATAATGGTATCGAGTTCAAGAACTATCTCTTTGATACTTTTTATCTTGAATATGGCATTGAGCATCAATTTTCTACCACAAGTGTTCCTCAACAGAATGGCTTGGTTGAGAGGAAGAATCGCACTTTGCTGGAGATGGCTAGAACGATGCTTTGTGAGCATAGGACTCCTAAAAGGTATTGGCAGAGGCTATTATCATAACTTGCTATATCTCCAATCGGATTTTCTTGTGC
Organism: Phragmites australis; assembly: GCF_958298935.1. Lineage (NCBI taxonomy): Eukaryota > Viridiplantae > Streptophyta > Magnoliopsida > Poales > Poaceae > Phragmites > Phragmites australis. The sequence goes on along the minus strand of NC_084941.1, from coordinate 12,944,926 downwards.
TTGATTTTAAATTTGACATCTTATGAGTTGCACTTTGGGAGGAAGCCGAAGGTTTCACATTTGAGAGTTTTTGGCTATCGATGCTTTATCCTAAATCGTGACAATCTTGACAAGTTTGAGTCACGCTCTTTTGATGGAATTTTCTTAGGTTATTCTCTTCATGTTCATTCTTACAGAGTCTTGAATCTTGACACTAACACGATCATATAGTCCAGTGATGTGACCTTTGATGAATCAACCCCTTGTGCTAGTCCTGTTCTTGAGTGTGCAGGTGATCGGGAGATGAGCGAAAGCATCTTTATAGATGGTGACCTTCTAGCTCTTGGAGATGATAAGGATGATCCATTACTTCCTTCTGCCACACTCGCTCCCGAGTTGGTTCCTACCTCTTCAACACCGGCAGAGGGTCTTGCAGCCTCTACTTCCAATTTAGCTTCTTTCGAGCCTGTACCAGTGGTGGTTGAGGGGGAGGTTATTTCGCTACTTGAAGCCCCTCAACACATTCTGCGGTGACACCCTCCACAAATGATGATCGGTGACCTCAATGAAAGGGTAACGATGTCCAAATCTACTCACCATGCTCATTTCATTGATTCTATTTTTGTTACTTCTGTTGAGCCTCATGATATTGGACACGCTCTTTCATATTCAAATTGGGTCAATGCCATGCATGAAGAACTAGAAAAGTTTGAGAGAAACAAAGTTTGGGTCCTCGTAGATACACCCCCTAACATTCATACCGTAGGCACCAAATGGGTTTTCAAGAACAAATAGGGAGAGAATGGGTCTGTAGTGAGAAACAAGGCTAGAATTATGACTCAATATTTCACTCAAATAGAGGGAATAGACTTTGGAGAGACCTTTGCATCGGTAGCTAAACTAGGAGCCATTAGGATCCTTCTTGCATTTTCGGCATCCCAAGGTTTCAAGCAGTACCAAATGGATGTAAAAACTACATTCCTAAATAGGTTCATAGAGAAAGAGGTCTATGTCAAGCAACTCCCCTGGCTTTAAGCACCTTAAATAATCACATAGAGTATACAATCTTCAAAAAGTTTGGTATGGGCCTAAGCAGGAACCTAGGGATTAGTATGATAGGCTTAAGTCCTTCTTGCTAGAGTATGGGTATGTGATGGGGTCTGTGGATAAAAAATTATTTATCTTTAAGCATAGCAATAATTTCCTACTTGTTCAGATATATATGGATGATATCATCTTTCGTGACTCTTCTCATGCTCTTGTGGCCAAGTTTGTAGAAACTATGAGCAGGAATTTTGAAATGCCACTAATGGGCAAGCTCAACTTCTTCCTTAGACTGCAAATCAAGCAATGCAAGCAAGATACATTTGTCCACCAGATGAAGTACACTAAAGACTTACTAAAGAAGTTCAACATGAGCGATGTGAAGCCCCTAACGACACCAATGGCTACCTCGATCGTGCTTGATCCAGATGAAGATGGCGAGGAGGGTGGACCAGTGTGAGTACAGGGGCATGATTAGCTCCCTACTGTACTTGATGGCAACAAGACCCGACGTCCACTTCGCCATCTGCCTGTATGCCCACTTCCAAGCTTCACCAAAGAAGTCTCACTGCTAAGCAGTGAAGCGCATACTCAGGTACCTCAAGCATACCCATGAGTATGGTCTTTAGTTTTCTGTATCTTCTCTCTCTTTATGGTTTTTTGGATATGGGTTTTATTGGGTGTAGAATTGATAGGAAAAATACCTCTGGTACTTGTCATTTCTTGGGTACTTCTCTTATATGTTGGTCTTTTTTGCAACAATCTAGTGTTACGCAGTCACCTGCTGAAGCTGAATATGTTGCTGCCGCTAGCTGTTGTTCTCAGATGATATGGATGGTTACTACTTTGAGAAATTTTGGGTTAAACTTCAAGAGTGTGCCACTCTTATGTAACAACACCAGTGCCATAAGCCTAGCTAATAACCTAGTCCAGTATTCAATAACCAAACACATAGATGTAAGACTTCACTTTTTGAGGGACCACAATGAGAAGGGAGACATTGAGCTGAAATACATAAATACCCAAAACTAACTTGCCGATATCTTCACCAAGCCTCTCGATGCTTACAGATTTGCTTTTCTAAGAAAAGAGCTTGGAGTTTGCCATCCCTATAGCATTGTGTGAGGGGGGGGGGGGTAGCAACTGTACACACTTTATCTTACTTTTGTTGTATTTACATTGCATAGCATCATGTAAGATAATCATAGTAATTGAGCTTTAACTTGTATGTCTTTAGTATTTTCTCTTACTAGACTTGAATTTGACTAAGTTGAGTACTTGTGTAGAGTAAGCTTATAATCTTATACTCCTCTTAATACTTTGACATGAAATATTTCAAGCAGGCTGGCTTTCCTAAACATAAATTTGGCAATTTTATGAATCATGTAGACTATAAAATGCTACATTCTTGATCATCATGTTCGTAATTGCTTTTGCTTAGTCAAAACTTATGTCAAGGCTAGTTTGATGAATATCTTGATCTAGGTCTCTTGATTCAAGATAGTGGACTGGGTAACATTGCACTATGTTTTCTATCTTTGTCAAATATTTAGCTCATGATAGAACCTTGGGGGAACATATGTTTCTTGTGTCACAAACGCACTACTTGACATGATCATGTGTAAATTTGAATAATATTGAGAAATCAAGTTTTTTTGCTAAAATATGGTCCAATATGGTTGTCTTGATGCTTCATATGGTTTGCCAAAGAAGTGAACATATGGTTGCTAAAGTCAACTTGAGGATAAGATGAATTACAATGAAATGTGCCTAATTGTTCAATCCTTTTCAATCTCTTGATCTAGCAAAGTCTTTATTTCATATATGAGCGTTTGCAAAGCCTACTATCATGAATGCTTATTTTCCTAGTTTGGGATTAAAGTTAGTTAGTTCTTAATCTTTGTATTGTCTCGGTACGAGTGTATGCTTATGTGGTGGTCACTTTTAACATGATTCAGCTATGTGAACTTAAATGTGCTAATAATTCTTTAGTTTAGCTTGTATAGCTTCATATTCTTGTGACAATGTATCTTTTTGAGCCTTTGTACGCTTGTGAGCTCCATATTCTACTTTCTATTGTCCTTTGACATTTCCTAGCATTTGTAAATTCTTTGTGATATACTTGTGAAAGCTCATTAGGATTGCATATTCATGCTTTGCATGGTGGTTTTTCCTTGATGTTTGTATTGCCAAAAGGGGAGAAAAATATGCACTAAGACAGAAAGAATAATCTTTCATGATGAAAGGGGGAGAGAATATGTGAAAAATGTGCATTTATCAAGGGGGAGCATGTGTGCTTTTATTGGGTTTTTGAGGCATTTGACTTGTCTCTTCCTCTCTTAGGATTTTTGCTATCTTCCTTATGCCAAGTTATATGCTTTTGCTCTTTCTTAAGTTTTTGGTCACTTAGATGAGCTTCTCTTGTTGAATTTCTTCAAACCAATTTTTTTGTGCTTTGAGAGTTGTCAATCAACTCATCAAGGGGGAGATTGAAAAACCAAGTTAAAATGTGCCTTGGTTTATATGTGATGAGTGATTGACAAGGTTTTTGCATTTGGTTTGATGATTGTTTGATTGCATGTGCATGTATATCTAGTACAATTATGATCATGACTAACCAAAGTTACAGAGGAAATGGAGTTAGCGTGTTTTTCTTTGAGTCCAAGAAAATTGCACACGGAGGATGGTCCGACGCCTGAGATTTTGAACTCACCAGATGGTCTGCGTTCAAATGGTGTACACACCGAAGCATTTTAACTCAAAAGAAAATGTTAGAGTACACACTGGATAGTCCGGCGATGGGAGCTGTAAACACCAGAGCATTTCTTGCAGAGAAGGTGCAAGTTGGATCTGGTGGACTTGCATGCGTCGGATGGTCCGACAATGTTGAGTATGAATGCTAGAGCATTTCCTGTAGAGAGACTGCAGAATGGCTCTAGGGTGAATGCTCTAGCCGGATGGTCCAGCAATCGTGTGAAGATAATGCCAGATTGTTCCTTGCATAGAGGATCGAAAGCTGGTTGATCTGATGGTTTGCACACGCCGGATGGTTCGGTGCTTAGGAAGGGTACAAGCCGGAACATCCGGCATTCACATTTTCTCTGAGATGTGCTTTGAACTGAGAATTCTAATTTTGAGTTAACTGGAGATGGAGTTGGGATATGTTTTTTCTTATATAATGTTGTGCAGGTGATGGATGCAACTTGCCGGCCGATGGCAGGATGATCAAGGCCAAGCAGGGTGTTTGGTGCCGGACGATCGAGGAAGTCGAGCGGAGTTAAGGGTGATCCTAGCTGTGCATATAGAAGTCAATCAAAGCATGGAAGGAAGGATGAAGACGGCGTGTTAATGAAGTCAAGCGAAGGGGATACTGGTGCAAGTGACAAGATGGCCCGAGGGATCAGGAACGGAAGAGACTTGCCAGCGATCAAGATCGCAAGATGGAATACACGCGTTGACATCGGAATACTTGCTTGAGGTGAAAGCAAGTGACAGCAAATCACGCTTTGAGAAACGTGTGAAGTGGTTTCGCAGTTTTGCCTCAAAACCGTGGAAGGATGGAGTGCATGTGGCATTATCGCGAAGCTTGCGCTGAGGTGAAGCTAAGTCATGAAGAAGTCACAGCCATTCGATGGACGGAGCAAAAATGGACTAAAATGTCTCGATGGTAGGTAGGAGATCATTGGTTGAGAGGGGTATTTTGGAAACAAGAAAGTTTAAGAGCTAAGCTACCACCCTAGGCCTATAAATAGAGGGGTATAGTTGTAGGGAGAGGGTGAGCTAGCCATTTGAGTCTTAAGAGATAGGTTTTAGAGGAGAGGAAATGAGAGCTTAGCTTTTGTAATAGGTGAGTGCTTTTTGTGAGAAAAATATCTTGTAATCTGCCGAAAAGAGGGATGTCCTCCGCAAGAAATGAATAGATTGTTTCTTCTGATGTTTTTATTCATCTCCTTCTAGTCCTTTTCTATTGGCTCCCTTACTTTGTTGGGGGTTTTTCCTTTTTAATTGTGATTTTCGTTTTTGGTTGAAGGCTGAATTTTTCCCACGTTGAGAAAATGTTCTTCTTGTTTCTAGAGGCATAAAATTTACATACGAATGTATATAAGTAGGTCTTGAATTTTCTTGCCTCTAAATCATCAACTTGGAGAATTTCTTCTTCCAGTGCCCTCTTATTTGGTTCTAAGGGGTTGTTTGTTGTTTTGCCCCAACAGGCCAAGCCAAAATTTGGGCAAAGATCAAATCAGAGCAGTGCCAAATTTTGGTTGCCAGAATGGCATTTGGTTTGAAGCCAAACCAAAATTTGGCTAGCCAAAAATTTTGGCGGATGATTTGGCCGCCCAATATTTGCCTAGAAAAGCTATAGAAAATTTTGGCTGGCCAAATTTTTTGGGGCATGACCAAATTTTTGCCTCAAACCAAATGGAGGCCAGATTTTCAGGGCACGGCTAACATTTGGCTTGGCTCCCTTTGGCCCTTAACCAACAGCCCCTAAGTTTTTCTTCCATCAAAGTTGCTACCTTTTGTGACAATGACACATGGGATAAGTGCAAATGAAACTTAGTGTTCATCTACACCCATGAGCTAATGTTCTTTCTTGGAAACTCCCATAGCAACTAAAGTTTCTTTCCGTTTTGCTTCCGCTTGAGTTTTGAGGTATGTTAGGTGATCTAAATAGAAGAAGGCCATCAATTTCATAAGAAATTTGTTAGACGCCTATTAAGCCCCCTTCTAGTCGCCATTCTCGGTCCTACACAAACGCACATAAACATAAGCCTGATACAATCTCTCACACGTACTAGACTTAATCATGCAAGTACTTAATACTCATAGAGCTCATGTGTGCCTCATGCTTGGGCTGCAAGAGAGGCTTCGTCAACAGATCATCAAATATTTGAATCTGTGTGCACCTTGTATATCTTTACATCACCTCTATTAATGATCTCTCGGATAAGGTGATAGTATCATAGTATGTGCTGGACTTCTGGTGTGACCTAGGATCCTTGGCTTGTGCAATGGCTTCACTATTATCATAATAGAAGTCCATTGGACTAAACTCACTAGAAACCATACCCAACTCACAAACAAATTTTCTAATCCAAATAGCCTCTTTTGCAGCTTCAAAAGTTGCTATATACTCAGCCTCCATTGTTGAATCGGCAACCGTTTCTTGTTTGAAACTCTTCCAACTCATTGCGCCTCCATTAAAGCAAAACACAAATCCTGACTACGATCTAAAAGTCATCCTTGTCGGTTTGGAAGCTAACATCAGTGTAACCATTTACAATGAGTTCTTCTGACTTACTTCATGATATTCTTAGTTGCTACCCAGTGAGCTTCACTTGAATTTGATGGGTATTTGCTAGCAACACTCAGAGCATAAGAGACATACAAGCGTGTACAAAGCATGGCATACATGATGAATCCAATAGCCAAAGCATGGCATACATGATGAATCCAATAGCCAAAGCATATGGGATCGCACTCATCTTGTCCTGCTCATCATGTGAGACACTGACTCTTGCTAAGACAAATGCTACGTGATATTGGCAGAAAACCTTTCTTGAAATCCTACATATTGAACCATTTTAATACCTTGTCAATGTACATACTTTGGCTTAATCCGATCAACCTTCTTGACCTATCTCTATAGATCTTTATGCACAATATGTATGCTGCCTCTTCTAGATCTTTCATTGAGAAACTCTTTCGTATTGAAGATTTGATAGCATCAAGCATTGGAATATCATTCCTGATCAATAATATGTCATCTACATATAAGACCAGAAACACAAGTGCGCTCCCACAAGCCTTTTTATAAAAACAAGGTTCTTCTTCGTTCTTGATAAAACCAAACCCTTTGACTACTTCATCAAAATAAAGGTTCTAACTCCGAGATGCTTACTTCATCCCATAGATGGACTTTTGAAGCTTGCATATCTTCCCACCATTTTTTAGAAAACCTTCAGGTTGTGTCATGTCCACATCCTCACTTAAGGTTCTATTTAGAAAGGTTGTTTTGACATCCATATGTCATATCTCATAGTTGAAATATGCAACAATTAATAGGAGGATCCAAATAGACTTTAGTGTTGCGACAGGTGAAAATGTTTCATCATAATCAACACCTTGGATTTGCTTGAGATCTTTAGCCACCAATTGTGCCTTATAGAAATAAATATTTCCATCCATATTTATCTTTTTCTTAGAAACCCATTTACACTCAATGGTTTTTACACCATCGGGTGGATCAACCAAGTTCCAAACTTGATTCTCTTGCATTGATTCTAATTTAGATCTCATGGTGTCAAGTCATTTCTCATAGTCCGATCCCACCACTGCTTCCATATAATTCTTAGGCTCACCATTATCCAAGAATAATATATCATGCTGCCCCATGGTTAGGAGCATGAACTATTCAGTTGCGCGACATGCCCTTTCAGACCTACGTGGGGCTAGTGGCTCAACAACAGGTTCTACAACATCTTACACATCCTCTTAAAATTCAGTAGGAGCTGAAATGCTTTCTAGTGTTTTTCGAATTTCTTTGAGTTTCACCGTGCTCCCACTAACTTGAGAGAAACTCTTTCTCCAAAAAGATGTCATTTCGAGCGACAAACACTTTGCCTTCTTCCCGGTTATAGAAATAATATCCTTTGTTTTCCCTAGGATACCCCATAAAGAAGCATTTATCAGATTTGGAATTGAGTTTATTGGACATGAAAATTTTTACACAAGCCTCACAACCATATATATTAAGAAAATACAACACGGGACACTTCCCAGTCCATATCTCATATGGCATCTTCTCTACAGCTTTAGATGGAACCATGTTTAATATAAACGCAGTAATTTCTAGAGCGTATCCAATAAAAGATCATATTGGCTCATTATGGATCAGACCATATCTAACAAGGTTCGGTTCCTCCGTTCAAATACACCATTCCATTGAGGCGTTCATGGTGGAGTCCATGTGGAATGATTCCACATTGCTTTAAATGATCACTAAACTCATGGCCCAAATATTCACCTCCACGATATGATCGTAGAAATTTAATTCCCTTGCCCAATTGATTTTGCATCTCATTCTGGAACTCCATGAACTTTTCAAAGGATTCAGACTTGTGCCTCATTAAGTAGATGTAACTATATATACAAAAATTGTCGGTGAAAGTAATGAAGGACTGAAAACCATCTCTGGCTATAGAACGTATTGGTCCACATATATTTGTATGTATAAGGGCCAACAATTCATTCGCCCTCTCACTTCGACTTATGAAAGTGTCGTAGTCATCTTGCTAAGTAAACAAGATTCGTATATATCAAATGATTCAAAATCAAATAAAACTAGAAGACCATCTTTATGGAGCTTCTCCATGCACCTCTCATTTATGTGACCCAAGCGACAATGCCAAACATAAGTGGGATTCAAATCATTATATTGAAACCTCTTTGCACTAATGTTATAGATAGGTGTATCCTCAAGATATAGAATATAGAGTCCATTCACCAATGGACAACAATCATAGAACATGTCATTTAAATAAATTGAACAACACTTGACTTTATTATGACTTTAAAATCACTATCTTTTTCCAAACATGAAGAAGAAATAATGTTTCTGCTCAAGGCTAGAACATAATAACAATTATTCAGTTCCAAAACTAGTCCTAAGGGTAATGACAATGGGTAAGTGCCAAAGCCAACATAGCAACCTTTGCTCCATTGCCGACATGAATATTCACCTTGCCTCTTGCAATACTTCCAGTCGTTCTTAATCCCTGCAAAGATTTGCAAGTATAAATCATCAAACCAGTATCAAATACCTATGAATCAGGATGAGTAGCAAGATTAATTTTAATAATATTTATACCTGAAGTGGAAGTCTCGCTTCCCTTCTTCTTCTTGAGTTCTTCCACATGTAGCTTGCAATTCCTCCGCCAGTTGTCAGGCTTATGGCAATGGTGGCAAGCATCAGTAGCAACAGGGTCAGCCTTGGACTTTCCAACTGGTTTAGGCCCAGAGCTTTAGATCTCATATGAAGTCTTAGCCTTGGCCTTGTGTTTTCTCTTCTTACTATCATTTTGAACCATCATCACATGACTAAAGTTTTTCTTAATTCTTTCCTCTGTAGTCTGTAGCATCCCATGCAATTCAACCATGCTTTTCTTCATACTATTGATATGAAAGTTTAGAATGAATGGCTCGAACCTCGCAGGGAGCAACTGGAGAATCACATCAGTAGCCAACTCTAGACTAAGGGGAAAACCAAACTTTTCCATGCCCTCAATGTAACCAATCATCTTGATCACATGAGGACTAATCGGGCTACTTTCTGCCAACCTGCACACAAATAAAAGCTTTGAGGTGTTGAAATTCTCAGCCCTAGATTGGTTCTCAAACATTCCACGGAGTCTCACAATTATATTGTAAGCATTTGTATTCGTATATTGCTTTTGAAGCTCAGAGTTCATTGTGGCGAGCATGAGACAGCTAACATCAAGTGCATCAGTTGTGTGCTTCTCATAAGCCTGCTTTTTAGCGATTATGGCACTCTCTTCTAGTTCAACAGGATAGGGAACTTCTATAATGTATTTCTTCTTCTCTCCCTTGAGAACAATTATCAGATTATGATACTAATCAATAAAGTTTGTTCCATAAAGCTTCTCTTTTTTAAGAATCGATCATAAGTTAAAATTGGAAGCGTTAATAGTGGCAGGTGCCATGATCTACAACAGAAAATAAACACGCAAATTCATCACTATGTTATGTAAATCTTCTATTAAAAAATTTAACAAAAGACACTCCACTATATGTTTTACAACTTTTTTCCTTATAACGACATATAGTGTTCTAAGATCTATATTTATTTAAGTTCTAGTGAGCTTTGGCATCACCAGCTAGAAACCTAGTGACACAAGTAGGCAACAACTTGCTAATCACATCCCTGTGTGACTCTTGTTTGTTGGGTGACACCGAATGCCGCGCCGCCCAACACCATGCCCAAAGCCTAAAACTATTATGATAGCTTTGTTAAGTAAACCAATATTATGATATAGATGTTCGACATCCACCCTATTCAATAACATAGTTGAAGGTACCCTACTTTGGTAGACCTACAACACAACGATTAAATTTTAATAGGTACAGCTATTGGAAGGGCATCAATTACTCTTAATTTTTTTTGAGAGAAACTACTCTATCATGATAATCATATCCACCACATATAAAATATGAAAGAATAGTAGACAGAAACATACAAAGCATCATAGATAATCAGATTAACTGTGACATAGTATGGCCCTTCCCATGGTGATCTCCATCGCCAAGCTTCCTATCCTTATAATCATCATGCTTGAAGGTTCCATGATCATATACTAAGCTACTACATCTAATAGCTAGCAATGAATTACATGATAATATCAAGCATCACATTTCAGTAAGCAGGCTATTATACAATAACATGGCAGTCTTAGACTGCAACTAACCATGACTCGTAGGCCAAAAAATTACATACATTCATCACATGCATAATAAAATCATACCAGTCATATCATTCTCTGCAAAAATAAGTTAAGCGTAGAATCAAATTTTAATGTCATAATGTGAACATGTTATTATAACAATCTATGCGTGTACGCTACGTAGTGCCCTGAAAATCTCTTGGAAATAGACACTATGACAATCTCATTGGATTGGTCAAATCAAGCCAATTCTGAGTTATTCGCAATATCTCGATTTCCACTGGATCAATCATATTGATCATCACGTGAGACTTTATGGAAACGATGGCAACACACACAACCTCAATCTGCTCTTCTTCCAACCATATAGCGGCGTGCGCTGTTAGCTCCAATGGTGATTCCGGTCGGTAGTGGGAGAGCGAGCTAATCTTTGTGGTCATATGGTTCCATTGATTCACACCTCATCCTAACACTAATTACATCTAACTGTGCATCAACAGATCCATCACATGAATTGATCATAAGAACAATAATATTCAATCTATTACTACAACATATCATCTATATGTGACCTATCTAAATCAAAAACTATATATGTAGGCTCTGATACCACTGTTAGGGAACAAGTAGGCTACGCTAAGACAAATCAAAATTTCTCTACCGTGTTCAACCAGGAAGCCATGCTAGTAGGGGATTATGGATTGTTACCGCTAAATGCGCAGCGCAGCAGAAGAAGAGTCAGCGTGTCCATGAAGAAAAAGTAGTCGATCTCGTCGAATACGAAAAGGAAGTAGTGACCATGAAGAGGAAGCCGCGACCACGAAGATGGAACGCCGTACGCCGGTGTGCTAACATCACGCCCAGCTAGGGTTTCATAGGGAGGTCGAGGAGAAGGTAGCGACCAGGGTTTTAGGTGGCAGAATCAATACGTTCACGGCCCCTTCCTTCTCTTATATAGAGCATGTTAATGGGCATTTCACATTGGTGGTCCATTATGACTCCAATTCCACATGAATCAGAATCTAATTAATCCTACATAGGAATCTAATCTAAATTGATGATTCCTCTGGACATATCACTGTGCATCCCACATTCCCTCTTGTGTACATTCATCACACCCTTGTGGTGCTACGTAGTAGACCAAAATCTCTGTTTAAAGTCCTCGAAAAAATTATCTGTTTTGTAAAAGTTCTCCCACTTCACCAGACCTTGTTTTAGAGCTAAATGACCCGATCGCCCAGTCCTATCCACAATGTAGGTGACATCCCACTTGACCTCCATTCGTATAGTCCCGTTGTGTTGCTTTGCTCCAAGGTCTCAAATGATAAAATCCAAATGTCGGCTGGGTAGTTCAAGCATTAGAATTCTTTAGTTGGTACTTGGTAGAAAGCTCAAAGACCGCATTGGTACAACACTTAGAAATCACAGACCAACTTATAGAAACACACATATGCTACGCTATTATGGCCCGACCAAAGGTTGATAGTTGTGGGTTAACGACTCATGATTTTTTTCACTCACGCTTCTTCCATCTTTGTGATGTATCACAATGTTGTGAGGGGCCATGTAGCTGCTGTTGTCATGGTAGATTCACGCACATAGAAATTATCGTCTCAACAAGGAAAGATGAATAAGCAAACGAAAGGCCAAGCCTGGTCTCTCCCTTTCGAGATATGGTGGTATCCTCTTTGTTCGTATGATTTTTTTTTTATTTTGTGACAGAGTGACAATACTTTATACTTTGTTTAGGTTGTGCTTAAATAATTTAATATCAGCTTAGCCATGAGAGTTTCACTTCACTTCCATTATTTTGGATCTCTTTACGAAATTCAACTACGGTGCACGCTCATGTCGTACTTCATAGTACCGGATCCGGATTCATGTCATTAAATATTGTTCATAAAAGGGATACCAGATGAAGATATGGCTTGCCTCTTTAGAATAACTTATATATATCTTCTTTTGATTTTCATTCTTGGTTTGTATTTTTTTTGTACTTTTTTATTTTAATATTATTATATAACTAGTACAGGATGATTCTACTATTTCATAAATAAAAAGATGTTTCGTGTCCGGTGGGACTCCCCAGCTTGATGACATTGATGCATATTGATTTGGATGGTTGATCTGGCACTCAAGGGTTTATACCCTGCCAAATCTCTCTCCCGTTTCGCCGATGTTGTCGACCTGTTTGCTCAGGTATGAACTTCACTCCCCATATACAACACAGTTTTATACGTATTGAACAACTAACCATAAGAACAAAACCTTTGCTGCTACAGCCCGGGCCTGAGTTCAGACCTCTGATGCTTCCTGCTAACCGTTCAAACTGGCTACTGAAAATTTCAGTTTTTTTTCTGGGATTTACCGAACGGGATTATCAAACAAAATATGAATTCTGGGAACTGAAACTGGCCAGGAATAGCAAAATTTGTGCGAGATTTCCTAAATTTTATTGGAACCTATGAAATTTGGCCAAAAAAATTACCCGAGTCAGATTTGACTGTTTCTTTACAGATTTGATTTTCGCTTAGGACCTACTGGTAAACCAGGTGTAATGGCGGTGACCGGCCTAGAAATTTTTTCCCCAGACGATAGTACTCGATTCACAACAATGTCTATTGCTACAATTTGAAGTCAGAATCAACTAACTGAGTAACTGTAAGAATGCTCGTGGCTTGATATTCTGATACCCTACAGGCTACAGCTAGGGCTTTGCTAGACAAAATAGAAGATGCTGCCTTCAAATTAGCCGGTAGCAGGCCTCTCTCACACCAGTGTAATGCACCAGAAATGACAAAAAATGTGTGGGTGAACAAAAAATGCATGACTCTTAAACGCACAACCTTTACCTATATTCGGGCCATATAAGTACAGCATAGTCTTTTTAGAAATTGGCATCTGATTTCTAATTGTTGTAGCCATTTGAGCTATCTGCCATGCACCAATTTTGAGAGGTCTGGGATTTGAACTACTAATATTGATTTGGTTTATATCATCCACTAATTTGAGACGTTGGAGCAAACCAATACAGTGAGATTACATGAATGATGATCTTTTTAGCTTTCACATGCATAGGAGATAGGACTGCACTATTAGACCATATCACTCATCTGCTTCATCTGGCACACGCAAAGCGACTTATTCCTCTTCTCTGGCGCCGGCAATTTCTCTAGCACCACCAGGGGAGTTCCTCGGCAATGTTTGGGCAGCGATTTAAACTACCTGTACACTGGATACGCCTGTCAAAGGAGAGAACATGAAAAAGTTTAGCCTTTTGCCCTGAAAATACCTTCTGTTTGCTTTCTTGATTTCTTCCATCCTTCTTTCCTTTTAATGCAAACCTGTTCTTCAACTGTGGCCCTTTTCTCTTGGAGTAAAATCCACAACACTGCTATTACACCGGTATGATTGTGTCATTTTCGTTGACTCAAAAAAAATGTATAAGTGAGTCAACGAAGTTGAAACCCCACCAAATTGCTAGTTAGAGATGATATGAAATTTTGACTCACTCTACCTTGCTATTTTACTTTCTCGTCCTTTGTGTGATTGATGAAGACTTTGTTTTTTGAGGGAGATTAAAGAATTTTTTTTAAGGACATCGACGAAGAGTTCGCACTTCAATGAAGCTTTGATAAGTCATTGGTTTTGTAACAAAGACAATTATGCCTATCTTTATTCTAGGACTCCTATATATTGATTCGATGAAACAGAGTGTGGAGCTCTGGGAATTTATCCCCTGATTACATGGATGTAGGAGCCTTGCTACTAACGAGGATGCTCGAACTGCTCCAAAGACTCAAACCACTGAGAGGAACCAAGCAACATGGATTTGACTTGGATCTCCGAGTTGATATCTCGCGGTAGTGGCATATGGTCTCGTCGGGGTAAGAATGCCCATGACCTGATAGTCTGATACCCCACGGCTTGCTAGACAACAGAAGATAGCAACGCTCAAGTTAACACGTAGCAAGCCTCTCTCACACCAGTGTGATACTGTGATGCACCAGAAAGGCCAAAAATGTTGGGGTGAACAAAAGTTAAAAATGCGTAACTCTTGAACTCACAACCTCATCCTTTCCTGGGGCCATATAAGTGATATATGTTTCTTTAAATTGGCCTTGTAGTCATTGTGGTATGGCCTTCGATCTGCCATGTGCAAATTGGAGAGGTCTAGAACTTGAATTATTAGTTGAGATTTGGTTTCTATCATCCACTACTAATTTGAGACGCTAGAGCAAACCAATACTCGAATTGTGTTCTTGGCAGATTTCACATGCATAGGAGACATGACTGGGCGATTAAACCACATCAATCTTGTGCATCATCCGGCACACGCAAAGCAACTTATCCTTCTTCTCTGGAGCTAGCAGTGTGTGAAGCACCTACGGGGGAGTTCTTCGATCACACTCGGGCAGCGGCCTAACATGTTGTTGGTTTCCATTGTTTCTTGACTGTTTCTTTTCACTTCAATATAACACTTATTTGAAACTATAGGACTTTTCTGTTAGAGCAAAGTGCACTCTGTCGCTCCTAAAATTGAAAGATTGTGTCATATGGTTGATCAGTAAACTTGTATAAGCGGGTCAACTTGAATTGGAGTTCTCCTTTCTTTGTGGTTAGAGATGGAATGACTTTGTGACTCGCTCTAATAAGCTATTTGACTGTGTCATCCTCATGAATGATCTATGTTGATGTTTCTGGACCTAGTGAAAGTTTTTGTATGGCGTAGGTAGCTTTTTTTTATGAAAAAAGAGTTTTGTTAACTCTCATCGATACATCAAACTGATACAACAATACAAGAGTTAACTCATGGTCTCTACATTGCTGAGATGCACATAATCACACACTAAAGAACATAAAAAAAGGTGGCAGAACGTTACATGAGACCCATAAAAAGAAAAGGTACGAAGAAACAAATCTCCTCTACAGAAGTTATTATGTTTAATCTTGGATATGAAATCTAGACTGTCATCCAAAACGGGTTAAAACTTTTCATGGTCACCCGCTCCAGTCTTGTACATGCCATAGTAACCATCATGCGATACTCTTGCCAATTTTATACAGACCATGAGCAGAACCAGTATATACAAGTAAAAATAACCTACAAAGGAGATACATACTTCTCCTTGTTAATGACAATATCGTTTCCTACATAGCCATAGCATCTAACAAAATGTGGTCCATTATATAGCCTTTCATATTTTTACTAAGACCCTGAAACCAGTTCTCAAGCATGTTTTGAACACTTCGTGGTTGATAAAGATTTGATTCTACCTAGACTATTAGCCATGTGGAACGTGTAAAACAGCAATCAAAGAGAGGTGCTTAATTATCTCTAGTTTATGACAAAAACAACACTTATGATCTCCAAGTCCTTGTCTTTTCCTTAGGTAATCCTTCGTTAAGAGGTCCCCTTTGTGCAAATATTAAAGGAATATTTTAATCTTTAACAGTAGCTTTAATTTCCACATTTACTATTTTGGATTGATTCACCACCTTGCACTAGGGTCCTGTACAAAGAGCTAACTGTAAATTTTCCAATTTGGTTTAAGCTCCATTTGAACTCATCTCAGTCCCCCCGACAAAGTGATGCTGGATAGACGAGCCGTCAATTCATTCCATGCTACTAATTTTGGGCCATTTGGATCCCACCTAAATAAAATATTTATGAGGAATGACTCCATCGTCTTGGCTACTGATTCTTGTTTGTTTTGCACTATATTATATTAAGAGGGAATTTGGCACCTTAGTGGCGAATTGCCTGGTCAAATATCCTCACAAAATCTAATTTCGGAGCTGTCCTTTATGTTAAAAGTACCATATCTAAATATGATATTTTTCACTTTCATTCGTCCGGCCCAAAAGTGCGAGTCACCTTGCATATGCATCTGTCACCTCAGTGATATCATCTACGTCATCGAAAAGTGACCATTCATAGGTTGTCCACATAAATCTTTGTAGTATTTAGTTATGTATGATTTTAGGTTTGCTGGTCCCTCAATTTTTTTATCTTCTTGATCCAAGTAGAAGATGTGTTGTTTTCTATGTTTGCCATTTACAATCATTTAGAAATAATGTGTATTATTATCTCCTTGGAGGATATCATTAACCTTGGCACACTGTTACCATTTGCTCTCCTCTTTTCAACGCAATTTAACCAATTTTTCATTTGACTGGTCCTTAAGTTAATCTCACTTTCCATTAGACATCGAAGCTCTGATTTGTTGTCTAGTTCATCTATTATTGCTAGGAGATTTTTCTTTTGTCGTTTATACAACCCACTAGTGTGTGCGGGCCATCCTTTAAGGTTCCACCTTATTGTGCTAAGTTTGTTCCCCCCCCCCTGCGACTGTCGATTCCACAACTCCTTAACCCGGTCTACAAACCCCTCACGAGCAAGCCAACCTAGCTCAAATTAGATAATTTTAATTGTTTGGCTGATGAAAAGAGTCTAACATAAAGTAGCATAAACTAAACTAGCAAAGCTCTATATATGAAAGGTGTTTGTTCAAGTTCATATCAAACAAAGGTAAATCAGTTTGAATATTCTTGTTTTCAATGAAATAACAAAAGTATTGAGTATTATGTAATGCTTTATAGGAATTATTCAATTCACCCAATAACTTCATCACATAGAATAGCAAAGCTCTATATTCACCCCATATCCCCATTCAAACTTGATGTTTGAAAGTTAAATCGCTATTTGACCTATACTATGTCTCCATTAATTCCCGTTTTGATCATGCATTGAACAAACATAATTCAGTTAACAAAATAAATATGAATTTGTAAAAAAAAAAAGTTGTCTGTTTTCTCGAAGTTACCTTCGCTAACCATGTAAGGCCAGAAATCAGCAAGTGTGAGATGTTATTTTTTCTTTTTTGAACTGGATCTTCATCCCTAGGACGTACGACCACAAAGTTGTGATGACTGGTGATTGTAAATAAGAGGGGAAACAAACGAAATGAATGTTGGATACACAGCATGCAACCGAAGGTTGCTACCCGAGTCGTATGATGCAAACTGCTGACAATAACTGCATGAAACAAGAAGCAAGTTACTGAAAACGCAGGACCCGTTGTCAAGCACAATGTGGATCACCTCTGTCTCTCCATATTATATGTACTTGTATCTGATAGCCATGTTGCTTAATTTCCGTGTTCTTTCTGGTTCTTAGTTGATAAAAACTGTAGAAGGCAAATGGTCGATGAGTATCCATATTAATAGCCAGGCATATGTGCATATATGGCTGGAACAGCAACATGCAACGTACCCAGGCGCGCTGGCGTACACAAGCCGGACTCTACCAGGCGTACACACGCAAGCATACAAGCTATTACATATGAATATGGAGAAGATTCGGGGTATGCATTTAAGCATATCAGATCAGACTTTGTTCCATCCAAAACGTTGATCTGAGATATTGAGCGAGCCAATGTTTGCAACTCTAGATACCGAAACGCCATCACCACTAAAAGCCTCCGTCGATAGCTGATGCGTGTTTGTCCGATCTTCTAAAAGGTAATATGATAAGTTGATTGGTGAAGTTTTGATGTTGATGATCAAAGGCTTTGAACAGAACAGATCGAGAACCCTCGCAACTACTACACCACTACTCTGTGGTTATCAATCGTGCCAAGACACGGTTGATCTTGCCAAGAAGACTTTTCCTGTAAGCGAATCGAGAACACAAGTTAAACATGTAGATGCAATTTGAATATTGCTAATTACCAATGAAGTACTCGAGTTGGGGTTCCACAAACCGAACAAGCGACGAAACTGTATAAAATAGAATAATCTAATCAAAACCCGAGCCTAAACTACGACGTCTACTGTGTATATATAGGAGAACGTGAGGAGGTCGATCTAGTATTGTGCAACCATGAAAAGAGGCGTGCACAACTTGGACTCCGACCCCGACACAATTACAAGACCCGACAGGGTCCAAAACGGTGCTGCACTTTATGTTAATGACTCTGATTAATCTATAAGGAATTTAAGGGTGATACTAGATCTATTGGAAAGGTCTCATCAATAGCTTTCCAACGAGTCCAAGAACGTCTCAATTGAACTCCGTATGTGAGAGTTATGCTTGTTTTACTAATGTGCTATTCTAGACTCAACCACGACCACGTCCACGGCTTCGACCACGACCACACCACGACTAGAGCTTAGTCTCGAGTCCGAGTAGACTTAGCCTTTGAGGGGTGACATTTGAGTAAGGTTGTAGTGTTTCTCCCATATTCCTAAGCAACAAAACAACACAATACTTAGTAGTAGTTTATTCTCTATGAAGAAAATATAAACAATAAGGAATGAATTCATCATGTGTGTATCCGAGGGAGCCATAGGCACATCATCCTCCTCTTTTTTACAACAAACTGTCATCGGTTTGCGTATAGCATTATCTTGCCTGTAAATTTCTACACAAAGTAAAATACGCAAGGAACTCTTGTTATGTAATATCATAAGTTCTTTATCAAACAATTGTAATTCTCTTTGAAACGATTGTACCTGATCATAATTAGTTGTAGCAGACAACATTGGTACAATGCCGGCACATGTCACCTCTTGCTCCCCTTCTCTAAAAGCAGTGTTATTGCATCATATTCTGGTATCAATTTACATCTTCTGTACAAAGAAAGGTGAAACAATGCTAGTGGTGTATGGTAGTATCCAATAACACTTCATGTCTTGAGAACTATTCTATTGATTGCAAATAGAACTAGAAGAACTTGACATGATATTAATAGTGCTGTTGCAATCCTCTAAATGATCATTTTGTGAAACAATTGTAGGTAGTTTCTGATTTGAACAAATATAAACTCGATGCACCATATATTCTAATTTATCATTGTATTTGCCGATAACATGGAAAGTATTTTTTGATAAGCATGACAAACCATAATTGAGTTTTAAATTCTCCTCTAAGGCTATTCAGATCACAAAGAACATCAAATTAAATATAACCTAACGTGTTTAGAGAAAATAGCAATTTCAGCTCTTTTTGCTCACTAGCAATGCATTGAACATGTTTAATTTCAGAACAAATATTGATTTGTAAAACAGAATTAACACATTCATTCACAAGTTGTAGTTGTGATATAAATGAAGCATCATCACAAGGAACAACAAGCAAATTATCATGTGACAAAGGTAAATCAGAAATATGGTCCACTAATTGTTGCTCTACAATAGTATGAGTAGCGGACAATTTATAACATTAAATAATCCTCACCTTGTGTGAGTGTAGCATCTTTTTCATTACATTTGTTCTCTTTCTCAGTTGATATAGGTGTGTTGGTATGTGTCCCTTGTTGTAACATGTATGGTTCAGCAGATGTCTCCTCATTCTCCTTGTTTTTCTTCTTATTTTTCTTTTCTTGTTTGTTTTCTTTTTCCTGGAAAATATTAGTCACAGGTGGAGGGGCAACAAGGGTTTCATCCTCTGAAAGATGCACTTCTTCTTTACAAATAGATGCATGAGATTGAGTAATAAATCTTTCTCTTATAAGAATTTTCATCTTGTTCCAAGTTCGTGAAACCTTTTTAGATGCACATAAATTCTTCCACCAAATAGATGCACAACTAATTAAAACACAAGCGGTATTCCTAATCTTCCTTTTTTCACACATTCGACATTGGGCAAACATTTTATCTATTACTATTTCCCAATCAATGTACTCCTCGGCACCAAAACCATCATAAGAAGGAGGTGAGAAGTGGATATTACAACCTGTGGGAGAAGATGTAGCAGTGGTGGTGGGGCTCTCAAGCAACTTCTTCTTCTCTTGATCTATTGCTTTGTTGATTTTGCTATCATGCAAAAAGTTAGTAATAGCAAGAGATAAAGAACTAGAAATATTCTCCATTGAAACTAAGAACTTTTTGCATTTCAAAACATAGCATGACAGATCATTATCAATAATTTCAGTAAGGTCAGGTTTAGTGGTAAACATAACATAGACTTGCTGATTTTCAAATTCTTTCTCAAACTCTTTTCTCTTATTTTCAGCTGTCTCTTGTTTACATTTCACAATTTTAGCAGGGATTAAAGGTAGAAAAGTTATTTTCTTTCCTTTATGCATAAGGGTGTACTTATTACTTCTGTCATGATGTGCTGCATCAGTATCAAACTCTCATGATCATCCTAACAAAAGTGAACATGCTTGCATGGGTACTACATCGAAATTAGCACAATCATGGTATGAACCAATAGAAAAATACACCCTAACTGTTTGCATTACCTTCACCATACCACTGTTGTTGAACCATTGAATATAATAAGGGTGAGGATGTTTTCTTGTCGGCAAGGCAAGCTTCTTAATGAGATCTAAACTTACCAAGTTATTGCAGCTTCCTTCATCAATAATGACTCAAACACGATAATACTTGACTATGAGAAACATCTTAAGCAAATTGTGACGTTGTAGCTGTTCCAGTTGCTCCATTTGAGTGCTTAACACTCGCTACATAATGAGGATCTGATAATCCTCTGTGGCAATAGCATCGAACACTTCCTCATAGTTGATATCCGTCCCACGACCATCCTCAACACCTGCATGGTTAGCTGCAAGAGTATATTCATCCTCAACATCACCGACACTTATATATCCACCGCCTTCTGTTACAATGTACGCTCGCTGACTTGAGCAATCCTTCATGACGTGGCCCATTCCCTTGCATCGGTGGCATACAATCCCAGTCGATCGGCATGTAGAAGCAACCGAAGAAGAGCTCTTGGTTGGACCCTGCACACTTATGGATTTGCTTACCTCGGGAGCATGCGATGGTGTCGAAGGTACTACTGAACGCGTCCTACTCGAGAAGGGGGCAGCAAACCGTGTAGCTGAATGTGGGGCTATTTTGACTTATCCCGGTGTTGATTTTGAAGTGGTTGTGCTTTCAAAATTGCTCATTGGCCTCTGTTGTCGTCCCTGCAATTCTTTTTCTGCCAGGCATGCAAGTTGAAACAATCTAGAAACACTATTATATTATTTGTAATCAACTATATCCTGAATTTCACACCTTAACCCTCCATAAAAGCGTGTCATTGCAGCCTCTTCATCCTCAATAATATCAAAAGCAACATAGTAGTTTGTAGCTCTTGATAATATTCTTCTACGGATCTATCACATTGGTTTAAGCACTGCAATTTTTTACGTAAATCACGTTTAAAAGAGAGTGGAACAAATCTGTTACGTATAGAAACCTTTAAAGCCTTCCATGTGGTAAGCGCTAATCCATCGATGCATACTCTATTCCACCAGATAATTGCAAATTTTTTAAATTCACTAGTGCCTTGCCTAACTCTATGTACTTCAGGAACTAAATGAGCATTAAACTTCCGTTTAACCGTCATCTCCCAATCTAAATACCTTTCAGCATCATAAGCACCCGCAAAAGATGGTATGGTAAACTTAACCTTAGCAAATGGATCATCATTAACATTTAGGTTTTGTTTCTAAAAATTATTACCTCTCATATCTTGACGGTTGAAGTCTAATCGGTCCCGTTATCGTGTATCAAATGCGTCTTATTTTTGCCTCAAAATTTCATCATCTGCAACAGACTCCTCTTGCTCATGGGCTGCGCCATGAGGATCACACACCCATGGTTTGGTGGCTGATTAAGCACTTGATCAAAGCGTGTATTGAGCATGACAATACTATCATTAAGTTATTGTAATGTAGGGTTTGTCTCCGTAATCTTCTTATAGATGTCGTCATTGATAGCTTATCGATGATCATTCAACATCATTATGAGTTCTTTCCTCAAAACACACTCATGTGCATCTGATGTTTCTCCTACCATGATTATTCAAAGATAGAAAACAACGAAAGATAAATTTCCCTATCGACTACTAGATGGTGGAAGTGGAGTCACACACTCTCAAACGTCTTACCACACTCTTGCAAGTATTCTTATTAATCACCACAGTTGGCACAATCAGTGGCTAGTTTGTGATACTTTATCGGGTGCGAGTGAGGTAATTGCAAGGGGAGAAACCGTTCTAATCGAGAGAAGGTATAACATGGACAGGCAGTATTTAGTAGCAAGTAATAGCAATAATTGAAATTAGATTAGCAAAGCTGAATAAAAGTCTACAGTACTCGTCACAGTTGCTGGCTGAACACGTTCCTACAACTAGCTCAAGCAAGCCGAAAACTATAGCAGACACAAGCACAAAGTAACAAAATTCGTAATGCAAACTGATTCTCTTTTTTTTTAATTCTCTCTCTTTTTTGTACTTTTTACTTCTTCTTTTTTTACACTCTTTGCTTCTTGCTTGCTTTTCTTTTCCTTTTTTTCGAATGTGATACAAACTCAAAAACTCTTTTACTGTCTTTTCTAAGATTAATGAGGTACGTGGGTCACAAAATTTTTCCAAAGAGCAGGGGTATAAAGGTAATAAAAATATACTCTCTGTCTCTCTCTGAACTTTGGCTTCCTCTGTTTCGGCTATGGTGGTCGGATCCGAGAAGGTGGGCGATTCTGACTAGGTGGTCAGAGTGACTGGTCAGGAACCCAAGTGGGTGGTCGGAGTGCCTGGTCAGACCTCGAGTGGGTGGTCGGAGTGATTGGTCGACGCCGAGCAGGTAGTCAGAGTGACTAGTCGGGACCCGAGTAGATGGCTGACTCAACTAGAGACCCAATCTCGGCTATTACACACAAGGGCAGGCCGAGATACATGATGACTAAACAGCAAGACTCGATACTATAAACTAGATCACGATGACTCGACCAGCAACAAAGACACCGACGATGGACTCAAACTCAACAACGCGAATACTGAAAACAAAATTGCGAAGGCACAAAGTGGTTTGGACAGCAGAAAAACTAAGATCTAAATATTTTCGTGGGGCAATTTTCTGCACTCTAGGTAATAGAAAACGATGAAACAAAAGGGTATAACTGAGATTACCTAACGGACAACCGAGGCTCTGATACCACTTGATGTGTGTTTGTCCAATCTTTCGAAAGGTAATATGGTAGGTTGATTGGTGGAGTTTCAACGTTGATGATCCAAAGGCTCCGAACAGAACATATCAACAACTCTCATAACCACTACACCACTACTCTATGGTTATCAACCGTGCTAAGACGCAGTTGACATCACCAAGAAGTCTTTTCTTGCAAGAGAATCGAGAACACAAGCAAGAATAGGTAGATGTAATCTGAATATTGCTAATTACTAATGAAGTAATCGAGTTGGAGTTCCACAAACTGAACAAGCGGAGAAACTGTATAAAACAGAATAATCTAAGCAAAACCCGAGCCTAGACTATGACGGCTACTGCGTATATATAGGGGAACATGAGGAGGTCGAACTAGGGTTATGCAACTATAGAAAGAGGCGTGCATAACCTGGACTCTGACCCCGACACAATTATAAGACCCGACAGGATCCAAAATGGTGATGCAGTACCTTATTTTAATGACTCTGATTAATCTATAAGGAATTTAAGGGTGAGACCAGATCCATTGGAAAGGTCTCGTCAATAGCTTTCCAACGAGTCCAAGAACATCTCAATTGGACTTCGTATGCGAGAGTTATGTCTGTTTTACTGACTTGCTGTCCTGAGACTCGACCACGACCACGACCACGTCCACGACTTCGACCACGATCACGACTAGAGCTTAGTCTCAAGTCCGAGTAGACTTAGCCTTTAAGAAGTAACATTTGAGTAAGGTTGTGGTACTTCTTTCATGTTCCTAAACAACGAAACAACATAAAAACTTAGTAGTTTATTCTCTAAAAAAAATATAAATAATAAGGAACAAATTCGTCATGTATGTATCAAGAAAGCCATGAGCGTATCAGTAACCACCGTCACCACCGCTGGATGGCAATGGCTGCGGCCACTGCACAAAACCTGAAATTATATGTGTTGCTGTAGGTATACGAAGTTGTGCACCCTCTTCTTTTTAGTTCTAGCTTCGCTCCTGTACATACCCGGTTTACATAGTTTAGCACTACGTCCTAATCAAAATCAAACCTGTAAAGGAACCAGTCAAATCTGATTCAGTTTTTTTTTCTTTTTTGCCAAACTTCATAGGTTCAAATCAAATTTAGGGAACCTTCAAATTTTACTATTCCCAGTTCGTTTCCATTACCGGATTTAAAATTTGAAAAATCCATCCAGTAAATGCGAGAAAAAATTCTTTTGCCGATGGTAACCCTGATTATCGTAGCTGTTCATGGACACTGAAGTATTACTACTTCTCACGGATATTGTTCACGCTGTACGGTAGCTTAGTTTTCAGAAAGTAAGTACGATCAAGGTCACTGTAGGCAACGCCTGCCACATGCTCGCTCTCAGTGTCGTACAACACCAACCTGTATATTTCATTATACGGAACATAGCTTGTGATTATGTACCGATAAAACTTGATTTCTTTGTTTTTTCCCCTCTTTTGTTCCTCTGCATTAGGTGTTAAGGGAACAAGACTAATACAGTCACAACAGTAAGATAGGGTCCTGGTTCAACATAAGATCTATTGTTTCACTTGTTAAATGAATTCCGGGTCCTGTTCATCTGGTCGCCGAGAAGCCTCTTCGCCGTCAAGCATCCTCCTGGTCATTTTGGCCCTCTGAACGAGCCTGACCAGCGCTTGCACCACCTCAGACATCGGAGGTCTGAACTCAGGCTCAGGCTGTCAGCAAAGGTTTGGTTCGTTTTGGTTAGTTGTTAGATCCGCATACAAATGTGTTGTTGTGCAAGGGGAATGAAGCTCATACCTGGACACACAGGGCGACAACATCGGCGAAACGGGAGAGGGATTTGGCAGGGTATAGACCCTTGAGTGCTGGATCAACCATCCGGTCCAATGCATCAATGTCATGTAGCTGGGGAGTCACCCACCGGACAAGTAACTGCTCTGACCGGGGTCTAGAGCTGCGATGATGTTACAAAATATAGTCAGGTCACCAGAGCACCAAATCATCAATCATTGCATAGACAACTGGTTAACGCAGTGCAGAAAACAAGTAATGAAAGGCATACCTGTCAAATGGTTTGTGACCCGTCAAGAGCTCCAGCATGACAACTCCAAAGCTGTAGACATCACTTTTCAGGGTATACTGGCCGGTCATGTCCACCTCAGGGGCACTATATCCAGAACCCTGGTCCGAAGCCTGCAAAGTTTTATTTTGAAGCAACATCAAGAATAGAACCGATCAGTCATATGTGGGTGTAAATCATTTGAGAGAAATTATTATTGTTTATCTTGAATCACTATGTTATGACTGGCAGGCACTATAGCCGACGCAACAAAGGTGGCTAGTGGCGCAGCAAGGTATCCAGAATCGGTTTAGGTCCAGTTAGTTTGTAATCCAGTCGTTTTGGTCTTTGGTTCAGTTCGACTAGAGAGATAATAGAATAGGTTAGTTTGAATCAAGAGAGAATTAGATATAAGAGTTAAGAGATAGAGCTAGATTTAAATTAGAGATGAAGTTAGAGATAAAAGGTTTGAATAGGAGTCTTGTAGGCCGGGTGGGATCCTCCCTAGCTCGCTATATATAGGAGTCGGCCACAGGCCGAATAGGTCAATAAGAGATCGGTTTCCCTTCTTTCCTCTTCTCTCCCTACCCTCTAGGCTATCTATAACATATCCTAAAGTTCCAAGACTTGGCGAGCTCCCAGCTGCCTTTGGCACTGTAGCTTCTGTAGTGTCTCTACCAGATGGGCCCAAGCCCCGGCCCTGGCGCCAGCACCCACGACGCGTGAGGCCTAGAGACATCCAACGTCTTCCCTCCGCGAACCCCCATCGCCGGCACAAAAATCCTCGCATTCTCGCTCCGCCGCCTCCTCGCCCCTAGTCGTCGGTGCCCCGCATCCCCACCCTTCGCGAGCCACCAAAACGAGCCCCACGGCTTCCTCCACCCACCGCCCTGCCCGAATCAGGCCGCCATCGTGTCGCCGCCACCCGTGGAGCCCGAGCCAGCCTCGGGGAGAGCTGCTGCCGCTCGAATCCATGCCGTCGCCACCAGATTAGAGCAGCTACCGCTTGGATCAGCCACCATCGTCGTCATCGCCCTCATATCACGTTGCCTCAGCCACGAGGTGAGCCCCAGCCCTTCCTGTGCCAGCGCCTCCACCTTCCTCTCGAGTCACCCTGCCTAGACCGGGCCACCATCACGTCATCACCGCCCGAATCCATGCCGCCACTGACGGGTTCGAGCCACTACCGCCTGGATCCGCCACCATTGTCATCATCACCCTCATCTCGCGCCGCTGCAACCACGAGGTGAGCTCCAGCGCGAGCGGTGCTCGAGACCTTCCTTAGCGCGCCGGTCCCAGAGCCCGAGCTCTTCGCGAGCCTCCGCCGCGTCTACACCTCCTCCGCGTCCTCGACACGGACGTGGCTAGACCTATCCGCGATCAGGAAGGCGTTCGAGGGTGAATCATGAAGGGGCACCAGGGCGAACAGGTGGAGGTGGGAAGAGACTGAGGAGTGGGAGCCCGTGCGGATGGTCAAGGTGCGGCTCAGGGAGCTCGAGCATAGGAGGCAGGGACAATCGGCCAAGAACATGCTCTAGAAGGTCAAGCTCCGCTTGTAAGCTTACGAAACCTGGGATAGCATCATTGCTAGGATAGTTAGTAACACACTCCAAAGCCAATACGACTCAAACTGAGTGAAACCACGAACTAATGGTGTGCATATTTTTTTTGGTTCAATTGTTTTTTGGATGTTGAATTGGAAATTTGGTTGATTTTGGGAAATTTTGCAGTTCCCTTGGGTCCCAACTGAAGCTTTATGCTTGCGGTGTGGAGGAGAAAGGCATATTGTGTGGTTCGAATTGAGTCTCCTGGTGAACCAAAATTTAATATGGAATCACACATACTTTTTAGTGTCTTTGTTAAAAGTACTTCTAATGCGAATTGAGTCTCCTGGAGAACCAAAATTTAATATGGAATCACACATACTTTTTAGTGTCTTCGTTAAAAGTACTTCTCATGATTCATAGCTGCGGTTGAAAATTTGAAAACTGAGGTGTAAAAACTCAACAAGATGCTGGCAGCTACTTCCAGTATTATGCATATGATGAAGATTTTGATTCTAAAAGGTTCTAGGCCCAAAAAGGTCAGGTCACATATTTGGATACTTCCAGTATTATGCATATGACAAAGATTTTGATGCTAAAAGGTTCTAGACCCAGAAAGGTCAGGTCACATATTTGGAAGAAATTGTGTTGGAGACGGGCACAGCGAAGCGTGCCATTCTGCCTAGTTCTCTCTATTTC
Organism: Phragmites australis; assembly: GCF_958298935.1. Taxonomy (NCBI): domain Eukaryota; kingdom Viridiplantae; phylum Streptophyta; class Magnoliopsida; order Poales; family Poaceae; genus Phragmites; species Phragmites australis. Next base: position 12,917,191 of record NC_084941.1, on the reverse strand, counting down.
CCTCTGTTCTGATCTCTTCCGTGACTACCAGAGGTGATCACGGCGCCCCCTAACAGGTTGCTCAAGCCCAGGCCGGCTGTGAAGCACAGGTACAACTTGAGAAGGCAAGGTCTTATCACACTACATGATTTGTTTGTGCGCTTTCATGTCTAATGTTTACAGGCTCATATGCCCAACACCTTAGAAAGTCCACGAGCAATAACTAATTCAGCGTGGACTTGGGTCTTTCTTTACTATATATACTTCTAAACATGTTTCTTGTAGCAAATTTGCCTTGAGCTTTACCTGGAATTTAGCATCTGGAACAAAGCTTGCAAGTCCAGCATCTGAAATATGAGGATTGAGCTCCGTGTCCAGTAAAATATTGGATGATTTGAAGTTCTTGTGAATTATAGATGGAGAACAAATTTCATGAAGATACCTACAGGAGGGTATGTAGAGAGTAAATGATCAGGTGCTTACAGAGTTTCATGCACCAAAGAGAATGCAGATATTGTGCCATGAACAACTAATTCAGTCAGAAACATACTCTTTTATCAAACTTGTATCATGGTAATGGCATAAAGTGGACAAAAAGCAAGCATTAAGCATGTAATTTTGAAGTATGATTTGCACAGTTTTCAGTAATGTAACCAAAATGAACAGCTAATTATCAGTTGAGAGAGACGAGAGAGATCATTCACTTACTCTAGTGCACGTGCAGAGCCTAATGCAATCTTAACACGGGAATTCCAACTGAGTGGCTTGTTGTATTCATCTGAGAGATGAAGCATATCATGCAGTGAACCATTCCTATGGAAATCATAAACCAGCAAGTGTTGTCCATGCTCCATGCAGTAGCCTGCAAGCTCACTGAGATTGGGATGGTGCAACATTGAAATGTTTGACACCAGCTCGTAGAAATCATCTAATGATTGACTAGGCAGCACAGTACTGTTTAGTTTCTTCACAGCTAGAACCTAACTCGAGTAAAAGGAAAAAAGTTAAGCGATATCATGTGGTACTGAACTGCTTTACATAACCAAAATATTTGGTAGCAAGTAAAACACAAGAAAAATATGATACTGGAATGCTGAACTAGTAGGGAACAGTAGTCTCAATATTTTATCGGTGCAGTTGCGATTTAAAAGACTGAAGTTCAATCTCTCTCATCAGGAAGAATTGATAACTGTTTATGCCTCCTACTTCATTAGGTATATTTATGCAGAAAAGTTATTCCATTCAAAGCAAAGCTTTGCATGACTACCAAAACCTAATGATTGCAAGCAATAAATAACCTTTAATTAGTTGAAGCATTTATATAATTTATGCAATCTTGTATTTTTTTAACTAGGATGTAATCTTGTAATTCTAAATTGAATTTTGAGCCCAAAGCTCTGAATTGGGGGATTTTCTGTCGATCCCTTGTGTACTTACACATTTGTACATCTCTATATTAGTAGAATTTCTAGTAGGGCTATCCCCTACTGTTCTCGTAAAAAAATAAATGACCTTCAAGTAACTTACAAACTCATGAAAACAATTTTACACAACTTTGCCTAGTTAGACAGTAACGGCAACAAGAATAATGTAATATGTTTTACCTTTCCATCACTGAATTGTGCCCTGTACACACGTCCAAAAGTACCCTCTCCAACAAGGTTGTCCATGTTGAAGCTATCTGTTGCCATCTGTAGATCCGCAACTGAATAAACAGTTGCCATGACTGGTGCTGCATTGCTTTTCTTCACAACAGGCTTGTTTGCAAAATCATCATCATCATCAAATGACTGGTTTCGCCCAATCTTGGGAGGTGGTTTCAGGTTAACCGCGGCAGAAGGCAAAGACTCCACCTCTACAGTGGTAGCCTCTTGAATAGGCTTCATACCTGCAGTGTTTGTAGAACCATTCATCAGCCTATCACACTATAAACCAAAGCATCTATTTAGGCATACCAAACATCGGATAAACTCACCTTTAACTTCATTTGAAGGGAATGAATTGAATGGCTGGCGCTGTTCGAAGTGTTCTGGCATTGCACCTTTTCGTTGTTTTCTCTTTATCAAAAAGAATGCAACAATTGCTCCAACAACAAGAATAGATACGGCAATGCCTGCTATGGCTCCAGCACCTATGCCAGAGCTTCCGCCAGAACTTGAATCATTACTTCCATTGGAGTGCTGGCCTGGGCTTTTCTGATGGTTGCGCGAACGTGGAGGAGCCGTAAATGGTGGTGGTGGAGGTGCTGGGCCTGTGCTCCAAGAGTTGCCATCGGTTCTGTAAACATCCACATCATTAGCTGAAGATACAGCCTTCCACAGCATCACGAAACCAAAAGTTGAATAGTACATACTGTAGACTATTTATCTTCTTTAGCTCATTAGGAATCCAACCAGTGAAGCGATTACTTGCAACATTCCTGCACTCAAAGAAGTAGAATGAAATACAGTGAAAAGTATGTAAAATACCCCATTAATGTATTGTACATTGATTTACTCACAAATCATCAAGGGGAAGATTCGCAAGCACATTAATTGAGCCAGTAAGTTGATTGTTCTGCAAATACCTGAGAAGAACGTGACATGGGTTACAGCTTTATAAGCATAAAAACTAGCAACACAAGTTAGATCAAATTAAATTCCTCAGTCGTGTTTCTTACAGAGTTTTCAGGCTTGACAAAGAAGTGAAACTTTGTGGTAGATTACCAGTAAGAGAATTGAAGGAAAGGTCACTGTAGCAATTTCCACAGAAATATAATCAGAGAAAGCATATGATGAAAATGTCAACAGAAAGCTAGACGAGTAAATAGTCAAGTTGAGAGCTACAAAAATAGGAGAGGAAAAGGAGGAAGTACTCACATGGTTGTTAAACTTGGGAGGTTGGAAAATACATCAGTGATATCTCCTGATAGTTGGTTATGATTAAGGTTTCTGTATATACATATAAAATTCCATTTAACCCTTCAAACACAACGTAGAATTCAATACAGATCCTGTTTCTGGTCAAAAATTACTCACAGGTACTTAAGTTTAGACATTGTGGAAATTGAGAACGGCACATTTCCAGAGAACTGGTTACCAGCCAGATTGCTGCAAATCAAAATTTCATTCAGACAACATGTCATCAGACAAAAAAGAGTATAAATGCCCACATCTAAAAGACTTACAGTCTTTCAAGCTTCTTATTTGGAAGATTGTACGGGATCTGTTGGCCACCACCGATATTATTTTGGCTCATGTCTCTGCAATGAATTGGGAAGAAGCTAGTCAACAACGAACACTCCCAGACAAAGGACAGGAGTGAAGGGAAGACATGAACGGAACTCACAGCTCAACTAGTGAATCCATGTTGTTCATGTTGTAGGCCAGATTTCCAGAGAGCCCCAAGCTCGGCAATTTACTAAGGTACCCATGACGAAGAGAACACATTAGGCAAAGGCACAAAGCAACAAATTGAGCTTCGACCCAAGTGCGACAGGAATTATGAAGCTCACATTGCGGTTACTGAGGATCCAGAGCAAGTGATGCCCTGCCACGATTCGCTGCACGGGTCACCACCATTCACCTTCCAACCCTGCAGCTGTCCAGGCGAATTCATGCTGGTAAACAGCGTGTTGAGGGCAGTAACTGCATCGCAGAAAGAGAAGAATTACTACATTAGATATAGAGTGTCACTGAATAAATTTCTGCTATTCTGATGGAAAGTTGGAGTGTTCTCTTCGTCATGGGTACCATAGTATGAGAGGCGACGAAATGAAGCACAAACACAAATAGCAAAAGTGATCTAAATTCCATGTGCAATGATATCACAGATCCATATTGGGCAATTTTACTGGTTTTGATCAAATAAACAAATTTGGATGTTTTGATCGAATTAATAAGTTTGGATCGAAACTTTTTTTTTTTGCGAATTTTGGATCGAAACATTGAAGCCGTTAGCTGAGTAAAAATTCCTTGAACTAAAATTGACATGCCTTTCCTTGAACTAAAACTTCCAATCCAATCATTAATCCAGAGAGTATCCCAACTTTCTCATATGCCAAAATCCCCACTTTCTCCAAGCAAATTGTATTAGGAACAACAGAAAGTAAGTACTTCAAAATTTGGCTCAGAAACCAGGGAGCAGGAGAAAGATGCAACATTTCCCAAAGAACCCAATGCATGTTCTAGCTCAAACTGGCCGTCAAAGCACTGGTATCAATCAGCAAAGGTGATTGGAGTATGCCGACAACTACTGAAGATTAGGTGGCGCGAGGAAACAGTTCGAAGTTCCCAGAACTCCCAAGTCCCAAATCTGTCCAAACCGCCATTAAAAAGAACCATACTTTTGGGCACCCAACAGCACGAGATTCAACTGATGAAAGCAGATGCAGCACCAGTAGTGGAAGATGAAGAAAATCAGTTCATGGCACCAATGCAGCAGCAAAGCAAAATCCCAGCTGAATCCATGGCGCCCATTAAAGGAGAGCACACGAAGCAGAATAGCAACCAATAACTGTAAGAGGAACAAAAGCGAAGGCGGAAATGCGATCCCAGACAAGGCAGGATTCAGGTTCCCCACCATCATTGGCGTCGGTGGTCGCGGCGACCAAGATTTGCCGCGGGGTCCAAGCGCCGCGGCACAGGAGGACGAGCAGCCATGCGGCCCAGGCCGCGACCGCCATTGCTTCACCGCCTTGCCTCCTCCCTCCTACGGCGTCCGGCCCTCCTCACCAGGCCAACACGGCCTCTCTCTCTCTCTCTCTCTCTCTCTCTCTCTGCCTTATAGTGCCATGGGACTATGGGAGTGGCAAGAAAGCTGCTTTCTTGGCTAAAAAAATTCTGCCTTTTGGTTGAGGCGCCTTTGGTTTATGCTGGATCTTCTCGGTATTTTATTCCGGTTTTTGCTGCAATATTTGGCTTTTTTATTTGCTCCCTCGGTGCTGGCGAATTCTTTTGGGTAGTATATTAATGGGGAGCAACAGAGGACAGGGAGCGGCTGCGCCCGGCGCCGGAGCCGAGGCGAGAGCCCGAAGCTACGAGAGAGGAGGGCCCCGCATCCTCACCGGTTGCGGTCCTGATTCGATCGTCCGCTTTAGATCTAACGGCTGGTATAGATTGGCCTCGAGGATTCGGCACCCTGGGTTCTTGAGCCCAAGAAAACGGAATCTGAAGCTTGCGATGCTTTCAAGTACACTTTAAGTTTATACAGAAATGAAATGCATCTGCTATTTGTGGAATCAAATTTCGTGATCAGGGTAATAAACACTATCTCACTTGCTTATCAGCAAAAACACCGAAAAATTATTGGAAAGACAGGGGTTTTACACACAGGTATCATTCAAATTTTTGGCTAAAGATGCATAAAGCAATCTCCTTGTCCAAATACCCACAACCCACGAAGTGGACTCCTAACTATATAGTATCATTTTAGATTTTAGGTCCGGTTGGATACCTTAATCCGGAGAGTTTCTCCACAGTTTCAGCCGAATACGTAACAAACAGTGTTAGAGGAGAAATGTTTCCATATGAATCTGCCGAAACACTCTTAGGAAAACAACTAGGCGCGTGAAAACGGTTGGGAGGTGTTTCTCCCGTTGCACAGCCCATTTGTTCCCAGTATGCCCTAGCGTCTAAGTCCTGTTGCGTCCGACTCTAGTAGATATCGACTTTGCCATTACTATTATAGAAAATATTATCACTGTCGGTTTAAAATTGACATAATTGTTATCTGCGTTCTGTTACGTCTGACTCCTAGTAGATGTCGACTTTGCCCTTACTATAAGAAAAATGTCTTCACTGCCGGTTTAAAATTGGCATCATAACAGTGAATTAGCGGCAGTGATAAATCATGATTATCACTACCGGCTTATAAACCGACAGTGATAGTGGTTTAAGCCTTAAACTAACAGTAATAGTAATTATCACTATCGGTTTAAGTCTTGAACCGGTAGTGATAACCCTACTACCTTAATAACATAAACCAAAGTGATAACAACTATCACTATTGGTTTATATCTTGAACCGACAATAATAATCCTTTTAGATTTGCAAAAATACTCTATCGTGAACTCTTCAGTATGGGATATGTCTTAAGTTTGATGTCAATTTAAGATAAAAAACCTCATGCTAAAATGTTCGTAGTAAAGTATTTTATACCTAAATCTAAAAACAGAAATAGATGTTGTGAAGTTGTTGTATGAGGAGCTCTTTCGATGTTCCATGTAAAAGAGCTCCTGATACAGCAACCATGCCACCTCCGTTATACATCTTGCGCTAGCTGAGTGAATTTACAATTTGAGTAACAATAGTAAGTCTAAACGAACAACAAAAGGCACAATCTTTAATACTCTAACTTAGCTTGAAGAAAATGTATTTTTTGCTATTCATTTAGATCTATCTATTGCCACAACCATCTTCACGCAATATTCACGTGCATAGTGGAGACATAGAGAGAGGAGATGAGGAGACATGAAAGGCACACGACAGCGCATTAGCTCGGGAGACGACAGGCTTGACGAACGTACACGAGGTGGCTATTTGCTTGGAGGACGATGAGAGGAGATGATGAGACGGTGAGAAGAGACCATGGGAAGAGGATTGAGGAGACAGGGAAGATGTGTGGCTGCGCGTTGGCTCAAGAGACGACGGGCACGACGGATGTCGATCTCGACGAACGGTGGCTACAGCGAGGAGCTCATGTAAGTGGTGTTGAAGTCGGGCATGAGGGGTAGAAGCGGCCGCAATGGAGACAACCAGTGACCACCGCTCTACTTTGATCACCACTACCCCTCAGGAGCTGCTTCAGGGAGAGCAAAATAAGATGGGCGTAATTGAGGGAGACGTGTTTAATTTATAGAAGAATTATCACTACTGGTTAGGAATATAAACCGAGAATGATTAATAGTATCACTGCCAATTCAGAATACGAACCGACAGTGATAAATATTATCACTGTCGGCTATTAATGGCACGTATTTTATGAGCATCTTTTTAAAAACCGGTAGTGATAAATATTTATCATTACCGATTTAGAATATAAACCAGTTGTGATAAATATTATTATTGTATGTTATTAAAGACACATCTTTTTAAGAACTAGCAATGATAAATATTTATCACTATTGGTTTCGAATACGAACTAGTTGAGATAAATATTATCGATATCGGTTACTAAGACACATCTTGTATGCGCGCCTTTTTAAGAATCGACAGTGATAAATATTATCACTGTTGGTTTAGAATACGAACCGATTGAGATACATATTATCACTAATGGTTTATAAAAAGCACATCTTTTTATCCACATCGTTTTAAGAACTAACAATGATAATTTGAACATCATTGTGGTTTATGTTATGAAACGACAGTGATAACCACTATCACTACTGATTCTTACTAGCTTAGTAGTGAAATAGGAGTAGGAATGACCCTTTCTATGATAGTGTCCCCCCTCCCCGCCCCATGGCACAGGCCTCTACCACCGCCTTGGTAACCCGCCTGTGGCGCCAACCCCACCATCCCTGGTAGCCCACCCGTTGGGAGATGGCAGTCTGGTTAGGGCTACCACCAGGGGCAGCTAGAGGGTGGTGAGTGGGTCTGGGTGGCTGGATGGGAGGGGCGACTGGGAGGATGGTTGTGTCTAGAGAGAGCGGAGTTGATGAGCAGAGAAGAGGACAAGAACTGTGAGTGTCTTTTCCATTGTTTGAAGGAACAAATCATATCATATACTCCCTCCACTATGTTAATTAATCCATCTCTCTAGGATAGGGGCATAGCAGTGTATCATGTATATATATGTGTGTGTGTTGATTAATAGAGAGAACGGTTGGAGAGAAAGAACAATGGGAGTGATGCTATTGAAAAAAATATATCAAGAGAAGGGTACATTAGTCAATTACACCACCATCCTCTCTTTAAGAAATCGAATCCAGCCAACTTGTCACATGGGTTTCAGAGGTGATTATGATTCATCATAGAAATATTTTCAGAGGGAATCCAGAACCGAAACATTTCTAAGAGAATTTGGATTCCTACCAAATGGGCACTTGATGTAGCTATATGAAAAATCTTTGTGGCTTAGGAAGGTATATATGTCTTACACTTAAGAAAAACTTATTGGTTGGGGTTGGCACTCTAATTAATTCCCATCCACATCTTGTATACAGTTCTGGTTTTTCTGTCAGCCCATCGGCCATAACACACGTCATGCGTAGAATGATAAGTAACAATATATTTTTAATAAAGTAAAGTGTGGAGAACCAGCCAAGGTTTTATGATTATACAGTTGAAAAAAAGTTCTTTTTTTTTTGCTATTGTTCCTTGATCCCATGTCTTATTGTCGTAGGTTTAACGAATCCCTCTCTAACAAAATTTATCCATGTGCTCTTGTTGTGTTTGTTGTTAATGGTTTATGTATTGGTATTTGTCGGATGGGTCAGACGCTGGAAATTAAAGTAACGTGGCCTAGCATATTTTAGGTATATTTAGATGATTTAGGAAGATTTAACATGATACTTGGAAGTTGTGCATCCAACAACCTACTCATGGATGAAAGCCGGCGTGTGGTGCAATTGATTTCCTCGTACCAATCGGTTCATGATTTAGGTAGAATATGCACTACTGTAAAAAGGCAGATCAGTGCTGGTTGAAAATTAGTTTTACTACTGGTTTTTCAACTGATACTCTTTACTCGGCACTGATACTAGGCTACTATAAGTGCCGGTTGATCACCTAACACAGTTGTTATTTCTAGAGAATAAGAAAAAGAGAAAATTGGCAGTGGCAGGAGCGGCATTCGAGCCAGCTCATAATTGCGGCTCCCCCGCTGCCACTATCTCGGACCCGCCGGCTGCCGGTGAGGGACGAAGACGATGGGGAGGCTGAGCTCCCCTTCTTCCTCACCACCGTTCTCCACACCTCCCCGAGCCCCCTTCTTCTCTGCTGGTTGAGCTAAAACCCATGACACCGAGCTCCACATACACAAGCATGAGACATTGTAGCCCAAAAATTAAGCTAGGTTTTCTTACTCAAGTCGACGGTGATTACAAACTTTCCGTGGCACTCCACAATGGTTGGGTGCTCTACGGGTGACGCCTTGCTGTCAAGGAGCACGAGGCTCCAAGAGAAAAGATCACAAATGTGTGCTTGATGACGAACTCAATGCTCAACAACTCAATTTATTTTTCAAACATAATCTCTCAAATTTGGCGCAAAACTAAACACTAGAGATGTTTGGAGGGCTCTTGAATGCTCTTAGGAAGCTTTTTCAAAGTGGAGCTCAGCAGCAACAGCAAGCAATAAATGCTAGGGGTGTGGGGATATATATAGCTAACCCTCAAAAACTAGCCGTTACTGTTCTAACTCACCTTCCCTGGAGTATCTGGTGAACACTAGAGTCTCCGGCCTAAAATCCAAAACGGGCTCAGAACGGTGTCAGAACTAGCCGTTACGGTTCTGTTGAACTGCCCAGAGTATCCGGTGAATACTGGAGTCTCCGGGTGGGACTTAGTCACCTCAAAGAAACAGTCTGGAAACTTACCAGACTCTCTGGCCTCTCTAAGTACCGGAGTATCCGGTGAACACCGGAGACTCCGGTCATTTAAAATAAATGCTAACCGAGACTCTCTGGTGGAGTCTCTTTCAGAGACTCCGGCCAAAAACTTCATCTACGTGGAGTATCTGGTGAACATCGAAGACTCCGGTCTTCTTAAAATAAAGGCTTAACCAAGGCTCTCTGCCGAAGACATTCTCGGAGACTCCAGCCAAAATTCACCAACTACCGGAGTATCCAGTGAACACCGGAGACTCCAGACAATTAAAAATAATTCAGAAACGAGACTCTATGGCGGAGTCTCTCTCGGAGACTCCGAACTCAGGACATTCTGCCTATTTTTCCCTGTGTCCGTGAGTGAATGTGTCTCTCAACTAACGGTTCTAATAGGTTACTTTGAGCATTGAGACACAATCAAAGCTAGCAATTGCATCCCTCTTGATAGTACGGCTTTCCTAGACTCAATTTCAAAGATAAAACAAAATAAATCCTATTGAGTACTACAAATCGCTTCTCTTTTCTTTTCGAGGGACGTCAACGTCATGTATCTTCACAAATGAGACTAAAACATGTTCATAGTTTCAATAAACATATTAGTCCCTAACATTAGTAAAAAGACAATTGTAACCTATTTCACATAATTGTGACACAGCTAACAAATTATAATTAAGAGACTTGACTAACAAAATATTTGAAATAGATTGATCATTGGAAATGACAATTTTACCTAAGCCTATTACCTCTCCTTTTCCATCATCGTCAAAGACGATGTTTTAATGTGGTCCTCCATCTTCTTCAAAAGATGAGAACATACTCTTTTCTCGGGTCATGTGATTCGTACATCCACTATCGATGACACAACTTGATTGACCGGAGGAGTATGCCTACAAAACAAAGTTATGCCTTTATTTTAGGTACCCAAATTTGTTTGGGTCTTTTAGCGTTAGACACAAGTACCTTTGGTACCCACACATTCCTTTTGACAACTATATCTTTTGTGCGGGGACCAACATAAGAGCAACCACTTTACCACGGTGGTTTCTCTTGAGTATATAAGAGGCATAAAATATGGATTGAGGAGCATAGACTTTTGGTTGCTTTGCTTGAGCCGTGTGACCATCTTGCTTGCCTCCTTTGATGAACTTGAGGCATTCCACTCCATTCATCATCACACGACCATTTGGCTTGCTCGTGTATTGGTCAAATCCAAGTCCTCTCTTTTGCTTGTTGTCCTTGGCTTGAATGGTCCTGTAGAGTGCATCTTTTGATTTATAGGTTTTGATGCACCCATACTTGACCAAAGTATTTAGCCTCTCATTTTCTTTTTGTAATGCTTGCAAAGATTCAACATTAGTGGTACAAGCATTTATATCAATATTGAAACAACGAGAGCACCCATTGCTAGTGGAAGCACTGGATAGCAAGTTTGCTTCATTAGAATTGAATGAGCTACTCTTAAGGGTATCAATTTGCATTTTAAGAGTTTTGTAATTTTTATCCAAACATGATAATTTCTCTTGAAGTGTAGAATTATTACTTTTAAGACTAGCAATTGAGGAATTGGCCAAATCACAATCATTGGACAATTTCTCAACTTTCTTCTTCTCTTTAGCCATGAAGCACTTGGGGGAGTCATCATCATCATCACTCATCAAGAGTGATTTTCTTGGTGTAGGCTCGCGGATCGCAATAGTAGCAATTCCTTCATCATCGGAGTCAGAGTCGGAATTTGAATCTCACTCCTCTTCAATGTGTGCTTGATCCGAATATTTCTTCTTGTGGTTCTTGTATTTGTCCTTCTTAAATAACTTGCTCTTATTGTCTTCCTTGTCTTTTCCCTTTTTCTTGTTGGGACAATCGGCTATGAAATGGCCAATTTCGTCACATTCATAGCATCCCCTCTTAGATATTCTCTTCTTGGGCATATCTCTCTTGTACTTGGAATAGCCACCTTTTCTCATAAATTTCTTGAATCTTTTCACAAAAAAAGCCATCTCTTCATCTTTGGAGCTTTTTTCTTCACTTGTGCTTGATTCTTGAATTTGTTTGCTTTTGCTTGCCTTGAATGCAACCTCCTTGTTCTTGGAGGTTGAGCTTTGCTTGGCATGAATCTTCACTTCATTGACTTCTTCCTCCATGAGCTCATGGGCAAGTATCCTCCCAAGCACATCGCTCGGTGTTAGCCTTTTGTAATCTCTTCTCTCTCGGAGAAGTGTCACCAAAGTGGGATATCTAGGACCAAAAGCTCTAAGCAATCTTTTCACCACTTTGTGATCATCAATGTCTTCACTCCCAAGCCCTCTTAGCTTGTTTACAAGCACCATCATCCGATCGTACGTGGCTTGGGGAGTTTCATGGTCTTCCATGACGAATCTTCCTAGCTTGCCCTCAAGTAGCTCTATCTTAGACTCTCTCATGCTTGTAGTGCCTTCGTGTGCAACTTGAAGAGTGTCCCAAATTTGCTTAGCCTCCTCAAGTTCATATACTTTGTTGAACTCCTTTGGACTCAAGGCACTAAGCAAGACACTTGTAGCTTGAGCATTGCGGTGCATATTTTTCTCTTCATTTGAAGTGAGCTCTTGATCTTCATCCGGCAAGTCACAACATGTGCAAACGATCTTCCAAATATTTGGATGAAGAGATATTAAATGCATTTTTATTTTGTGCCTCCAAACGGCATAATGTGTACCATCAAAGAATGGTGCATGTCCAGATGGTACGGAGATGTAGTTGCTAGAAGAATTTAGACGATCATAATTGAAAGGTACTTCACTTCCCTTTCCCTTACTATTACCATCGCCGTTCTTCGACGGATCATGTTTTAGACCCCTCGGGCTTCCGGATGTTGACATATCGATTTCCTCCAAGCGGTGAAGCCTTGTAGAAGGTTAGGCTCTGATACCTATTGAATGTACTTAAAGTTGCCTAGAGGAGGGGGGGTGAATAGGCGTTTCTGAAAATTAAAACTCAACAACGGATTAATCAGAGGCCAGATACTCCGGTGAAGGTCAGATACTCCAGTCTGTCCGGAGTATCCAGTCTAGTCCGGAATATCCGGGTTATGCAGGATTTCGAAAACAAATGAATCTAAGCAAGTTTACTGGAGTCTAAAAGATACCACTAGTGCTACTATGAGTAAAATACTTAAACAACAATAGCTAATAGTGAGATTCTCACAAATACTAGAATTTGGGAAAAATCCCAAAACTACAACAATTAGTAAAACTTGCACAAATAAGGAGACAAGAATTTATCCCGGAGTTCGGTCACCTCACAAAGAAGTACTTATGTCTCTATTGAGGAGCTCACAAAGAGCCGGGTCTTTTCTACCCTATCCTCTCCTAGCAACCACAATGATCAAGCTAGATTTTCTTACTCAAGTCGATGACGATTACAAACTTCCCGTGGCACTCCACAATGGTTGGGTGCTCTACGGGCGACTCCTTGCCGTCTAGGAGCACGAGGCTCCAAGAGAAACGATCACAAATGTGTACTTGATGATGAACTCAATGCTCAACAACTCAATTTATCTTCCAAACACAATCTCTCAAATTTGGCGTAAAACTAAACACTAGAGATGTTTGGAGGGCTCTTGAATGCTCTTAGGAAGCTTTTTTAAAGTGGAGCTCAGTAGCAACAGCAAGTAATAAATGCTAGGGGGTGTGGGGGTATATATAGCTAACCTTAAAAAACTAGCTGTTACTGTTCTGACTCACCTACCCTGGAGTATCTGTTGAACACCGGAGTCTCCGGCCTGAAATCCAAAATGGGCTTAGAACGGTGTCAGAACTAGCCGTTACGGTTCTGTTGAACTGCCAGAGTATCTGGTGAAAACCGGAGTCTCCAGGTGGGACTTAGTCACCTCAAAGAAACAGTCTGGAGACTTGCCGGACTCTCCGACCTCTCCAGGTACCGGAGTATCCAGTGAACACCGGAGACTCCGATCATTTAAAATAAATGCTAACTGAGACTCTCTGGCGGAGTCTCTCTCGGAGACTCCGGCCAAAAAACTTCATCTGCCCAGAGTATCCGGTGAACACCGGAGACTCCAGTCTTTGAAAAATAAAGGCTTAACCGAGGCTCTCTACTGGAGACTTTCTCGGAGACTCCGGCCAAAATTTACCAACTACCGAAGTATCCGGTGAACACCGGAGACTCAGGACAATTAAAAATAATTCGAAACCGAGATTCTGTGGTGGAGACTCTCTCGGAGACTCTGGCCTAAAACACTGAGTATCGGAGTATCTGGTGAACAACAGAGACTCCGGACTCAGGATATTCTGCCTATTTTTCTCGATATCCGTGGGTAAATGTGTCTCTCAACTAACTGTTCTAATAGGTTACTTTGAGCATTGAGACACCATCAAAGCTAACAATTGCATCCCTCTTGATTTTACGGCTTTTCTAGACTCAATTTCAAAGATAAAACAAATTAAATCCTATTGAGTACTACAAACCGCTTCTCTTTTCTTTTCGAGGGACGTCAACGTTGTGTATCTTCACAAATGAGACTAAAACATGTTCATAGCTTCAATAAACATATTAGTCCCTTAATCGTTTTGTCATCAATAAGCCAAAACCCACTTATGGGGCCTAGATGCACTTTTAGAGAGAGAGAGAGGAGACTGAGAGAGGAGAGAGGTCGGATGATGTAGGAGAGAGAGAGAGGAGAGGAGACTGAGAGATGAGAGAGACCGGTGGAGGTAGGAGACCGATAGAGAAAGGAGAGAGACCGGCATGAGAGGATAAGATCGAGGAGAGTTGAGCCGACAGACGCGAGTTGACGAGACTAAAATCGATTCAACACAAATTTTGGGTCTGATCATTAATACAAACTGGCACTAATAGTATCAGTGCCGGTTTGTAATACGAACCGACACTGATATTAGTTATCAGTGCTAATTTTTGTCTGAGTGGACAGGTGAATGCTTGGTTTTGCAACCAACCTATAGTTATACCTTGTTAGTGTCGGTTTTGACTGAACCAGCACTGATGAGGTGGCACTTATGACTAGTTCTGTAGTAGTGCCATGACCGTGGTAGCGTAGATCGGGCTTTAGCCGGAGCTAAGGCTTACCTAGGGACTTAGTATGATGATAAAAACATGAGTAAGGAAGGAGAAGGATAGGTCCTCACATTGCTTTGACGATCGGGGAAGGTAAATTCACGGATACAACGACAACACCAGCGGTGGCGACGACATCGGTGAACGGCGGCTCACAGATAGGGCAACTGTGGCGACTAAGGCATGGAGGCATGGAAAGAGGGTAGGGAGGACATTCAACACCTATATATATTTCTAGGGGCGACTGGTTGAGGTGGAGTCCAAGCAGTACACGATTCGGGTTAGAGTTTGTGTCAGTTAAGATTTCCTTTTTCATAGCTCACTATTCCAAGGATATATCTCTACCATCCAGACTCCAAATTAGACGTTTCTGGACTCTAAATTGTAGTATTCAAAAAGATCTACAACTTTAGTATGCATTGGAACTTCTGGAAACATTAGTTAGATTTCCAAAAATATGTCACATTAAACTGTTTGAACTAAGACTTATCTGTGTAGCACTGATTTCATGGCCATAACTCCTAGCTCCATTGTCCAAAAGGGGACTTCCATAGATTCAAATCGAAGCTTTCAATGAGACTTACAACTTTGACATTGTCAAGATTTGCATTTGAAGTCATCTTGAACTCCGAAACTGCATGGGAAGATGAGGCTATCCAGGACTCCGAAACTACATGGGAAGATAAGGCTGTCTAGGACTCCGCGAATATCCACAGATTTCATAGATCCTTTGTGTTAGGCCTTCTAGATGACTTGTGTGCCAGCCAAGAGCTTTAGCTTGGACAAGGTTGGGTCCAATGACACCTTTGGCATATCTAGGGTTCAAGAAACGAAACTTTTGCAGAGAAATTTGAATAGGGTTTGAATTGGAATTGAGCTTAGAGTGAATTTGAGAGAAACAAGAAATGAGGTTGAACAAGAATGAGAGTAGATAAGGAATTTAAATTTGGATATGGGTAGAATTTGAGAAAGAGGAGAGATTGGCTTCAAATAAGGATTTGGATAAGATTTGAATTGAACTAGAGAAGGATCAGGTCTGATCAAAGATTGAATAGATGATTAATTCAAGGATTTTGAATTCCAAACATTAATATCCTTAACTAATTTACTAAGTTTTGTAAAAACCTTTTCAAAATCTTTTTCACTCAAACCACCAAAGAGAAAGAAAAAGAAAAAGAACTCTAATTCATTTACCTGGCTCTTAGCAAAACTCAACATGCAATGCACATAAAATAATAACCTATATTGATTGATTGTTTATGAAAATAGGTTTTAAACCTATTCTACTGGTGAAGCTACTTACTAATGTCGGAAAATTAGAAAATTTGCAAATTCTAAAAACCAGGGTGTTACAAATCTACCTCTCTTAAAGGAATCTCGCCCTCGAGATTCGGAAAGATCGGAGAAGAGATAAGAAAACTTGGTCTTCAAATTTTCTTCTCCCTTTCCAAATTGTTTTTTTTCTTTTGGGTGGTGACCTCATTGCACTGACATTCTTTGATCACTCTGTTTTTGAGGGCCTTCTCAACTTGTCTTAAGAAATCCTGATTTATTACCGTGAATATGTAATTTTTTCTTCTAAATATTTCATCTATAGTATCTTCAACTGTTGTCGTCGTTTCTGATGTACTGTTTAACTCTCTGACATGTATCACATAGGACCACATACTTTGCTACATCTTTCATCTTTCCATATCACAAATAGTGATCCTTGAGATCTTAATACATCTTAGTGATTTCTGAACTATTTCCCGAGTATATGTAACTCTAGCACTCCTGATAGATTTCCTTCATTTTTTTCAATCTTCTTATCTGTTAATCGACTTTGATGGACCTTCTTATTGCTATAGATTTACTAAGGCCTATCTTAATTCTCTAGGAAAGGGTGCTTGTTCTTGATAGTCACTTATTGGATCAGAATGTAGCTTCTGAGTACTGTCCTTTCTTTGGCACACCTTATTACTCCATTACTCTTGCTGACTAGCCTCTTCCAAGAACAACATCTAGGTCTTTAGATTCTAGAACTAATAGATTGGCTAGAAGGTCTACCCCCCTTAAAAAGAGTAGGCTTCTTTGACATGCATTTTCAGTTCATGAGAAGTAGACAAACTAGAAACAAAGTGGGTAAACATTAACATTTCTCAGATGGAACGAGGGAAAACGAACTTCTATTCAAGTCTTAAACAGATTGTACTTAAGCCACATGGTTTGATGATATGAAGAGATAATATCGGATTTTCATTATTACAAGGTTGCACTTGACATGTGGTATATCACTCTCAACTTCTTAGTTCCTACCGAGCTTCTTTGGGCTTGACAATATCCTATTAAGCTTGAATGTCTTGAGTTGCTGCTTGAATGTTGTGATGGTCTGAATGCTGAATTGGGATCTTCATCTCGGCTAAGGGTTGATCCGATTCCAGGCTGAAAGCTTCTTAGGGCATCTGCAGGCGTAATGTCCTTCTCCTCCACAACGGAAATACACTACTTTCTTGTTGGGTGGAGCACGGTACCTCTTGGAGCACTCGTTGACAAAGTGTCCTTCATCTCCATAGTGTAAACACACTTTCTTAGGGTTAGGAACAAGAATCCTCAGGGGACATCGGTTGGCATAATGTATTTCTTCCCCACAACAAAACACACCTTCCTTGTAGGTGGATCCTGGGGTTTGTTTCCGTCCAGGTTTATAGATTGGGGAACTTGTATGTTGGAGCATGAGAGGAGAGATTTTTCTACTGTATTATCCTTTTCTTGATTGATGGGATTGCCTTGTTGCACTGATCCAACTTGGTTTTTGCACGTCTTGAAATGTTTGTCCCTATTTGGTTTAAATTTGCTATAGGTGATCACCTGATCATTGATGATGAGACCTTGAGGACCGCTTTGCGTCCTGGTGTCATGCTGTCTACAGTTGTTCTGAGAGGGCATCTAACTTCTATTACATGCTTGGGGTTGAGACCAAGTAGGCTTCAGAGCATTGAGGTTGGCCCATATTGGATATCTCTTAGGACAACATCTCACAAAGTGTCCTTCTCTATAATGGTAACATCCTTTTCCTAAGGCGAGAATAGATAGGCTATTCTTGGCTTGAGGAGTGGCAGGCGGAATAGAATGGGATGTTTGATAATCGGAGCGATGAATAGGTGTTTGAGGTTGAGGCCTATACAGATTGTTGGGACAAAATATAGGCCCTTGGTGAGGAGTTTGAGTTGACTCACGGTGATATGTGTTACTTCCCTACCCTTGGAATGACATCTTCCTCTTCTTCCTGTTGTCCTGCTGACTATGTTCGTCTTTTCACTCACAGCTTTAGTGATCTGTAGCAACATTTCCATATTCTAAGCCATGCTTTGGAGGATCTGAGTCTTTGTTGCTAAAAGTTGCTATTTGTTGAACTGTTGCAGCATAAGCTGGTTGTTGCCATTGTTGTTGGGTTGGTGTCTTCACCATACTGGTTTTTCTTTGGGTGTACCATCTGATTAGGATTAAAGAGTAAGGTTAGGGCAAGAAGAGAAAGGAATAGAAGAAGGAAACCTAGCTATACTATTAACTATAGAGATATATAAGTAATGTCGTTGTTACTAGATGCTAAAGCATCCCACAACGTACTCCAGCACTCAAATAGAAAATCCAAATCATTCAAGGCACACCACACAAAAGCACACTACTAACATCGTTCTAATGTTTCTAAAGAATAAGGAAAGTCCTCCTATGACTCAAAAATCTAAAACTGGGAGCGGCGCAGAGGTAGATCCTCGTGTCTTTAGTGTTATGGTAGATGATTTCTTCCTTGTAGCAAAGTATTTTCAACTCATCATCTGAATCTTCATTCGAGGTAGACGCGTCAACTGAGATCTTCAAAAGCATCCTTCTCAATCGGAGTAATCGGGATTGGTTCAACAACTAAAAGTTTTGAAAGTGGAAGTATTGGAAATTCATTTTACTCAATAGTTTAAAGTAGGTAAGTAGATAAGAGAGACTAGAAAAGCATGGAGATAGCTTTTCAAAATAGGTTTTTAAACTAATTTTTTATATCACGACCATTCTATCTAGGCTTGCGTCATACGATCGACACGGCTCTGATACCACCTCTATCACATCGGGTTTTATAAAGGGATAAAACTAGATGTAAACCACATATATGCCAGGATCAAGTTTCATACATGCAACGACTTTATCAATGCATCACACACAATATCATATTACAATATTTAACTTAAACAAATAGAAAGACCCCAAGGTCTTTAACTAAAATATACTAGCAAAACACAGCGAAGCTCCCATCTTCCACAGGTAATCGACCGGGATCCTCTAGCCTAGCAATATTCATCTTCATCGGCGAATTAGTCTAGTTCTTTTTCATTATCTGAGCAGCGTTTGACATATATTTGAATGAAAATAGCAAGTGTGAGTACATGTAATACTTTGCAAGTGTGAGAAATAAATGACTTGCAAGTTTAAATAAAGGAACATGTTGTAACAGGTTAAATTTGCATAAATACCAACTATGCTATAGTAGAGTTGTAAAAGTATCCTGTTTAATTATGTGATTCATTACTAGACTTCTAACTCCTAGAAACATCTCTGCATGTTTTCCAACCATCTAAATCCCACATCAGGTTCCCAAACTAGCCAAACCAAACCAACTAATCATGTGAGGATCCAAGTCTCTCATGACCGTGAGCACAGCTAATATATCAAATTTTACACTCTGCAGAGGTTGTCCAGTTTTCCCCATGACTTATGATTTTCCTTGTTGCTGTATCTGCGAAACACTTAACACATGCCAATGGTGTGTCGCTCGAAAAGTCACTATAAGGCCGTTACAAAGTTTCATCCAGTATGTGCACATCCGTTAGATCTCACCGCCGTCAAAGTGATTTTCACGCCACCCAAAAGCCCCCTTTTGCACTTATAGTTTCCAGCAAGCTTTCACCCTTCCCTTCCACTACGCATCTCATTCCACTAACTAAATTGTTCTAGCCTTAGCCGTCCCAACACATCCACTCTTACCATTTGGCACGCATAAAACTAGAATCTACTAATTAATAGGCCAAGTATGTCCCATATCAGGTCTCGTGGTTGGTATGATATTTTTTGAGTTGTCGCTCCATGAACCGATACTTACATAGGTCACTTGAGCAAATATTAATCCAACAACATAACCATCATCATCATAAACACTACTTTGCTCAAGGCCTACGGTTCCATGTTGCTATACCATTACCAGAATTTCCCAACTCATACTTGCATAGTTCATTAGTCATGCCAATCGGCTATGGCGCGGCTATTCTCGACGGCGACGACTATGGCTGTGTAGATCGAGCTTTAGCCGGAGCTAGGGCTTGGCTAGTGACTTAGTTTGATAAAATAGAGGTAAGGAAGGTGAAGGAGGTCTCCTTATCTTGCTTTGACGATCGGGAAAGGTGGATTCGTGGATACGATGACGGCACCGGTGGTGGCGGCGGCACCAGCAAACGGCGGCGCATGGACAGGGCAGCTGCGGTGGCTAGGGCATTGAGGCATAGGGAATAGTGGAGGACATTCAACATCAATTTATAGGGCTAGGGGAGGCTGGTTGAGGTGGAGTCCGAGCTGGACACGATTTGAATTCGAGTTTGAGTCAGTTAGGATTTTCTTTTTCGCAGCTCTCTATTCTGAGGACTATATCTCCGTCGTCCGGACTCCAAACTAGACATTTCTAGACTCTAAATTATAGTATTCGAAAATATCTACAACTTTGGTATGCATTGCAACTTCTAGAAATGTCATTTGATTTTCAAAAATATGTCACAAGATAAACTATTTGAACTGAGACTTATCTGCACAACACTGATTTCGGGGGCCATAACTCCTAGCTCCATTATACAAAAGGGGATTTACATAGGTTCAAATCGAAGCCCTCGACGAGACCTACAATGTTGGTATTATCAAGATTTGCATGTGAGGCCATCTTGAACTTCGAAACTGCATGGAAAGATGAGGTTGTCTAGGACTCCACGAATATCGACAGATTTCGTGGATCGGATCCTTTGTGTTGGTTGTTCTAGATGACTTGTGTGCCGACCAAGAGTTTGGGCTTAGGCAGGATTGGGTCTAATGACACCTTAGGCATATCTAGAGTTTTAGAAAAGAAAATTTTGCAGTGAAATTTGAAAAGGGTTTTAATTTGAATTGAACTTGGAGTGAATTTGAGATAAACGAAAAATGAGATTAAACAAGAATGAGAGTAGATAAGGAACTTAAATTTGGATTTGGGTATAATTTGAGAAAGAAGAGAGATTGGCTTTAAACAAGGATTTGGATAAGATTTGAATTGAACTGGAGAAGGATCAGGTATGATTAAGAATTGAATAGATGATGAATTCAAGGATTTTGATTCCAATCATTAAGATCTTTAACTCATTTACTACTAAGTTTTGTAAAAACCTTTTCAAAATAGTTTTCACTCAAAACACTAAAAAGAAAGAAAAAAAAAGAACTCTATTGTATTTACCTGGCTCCTAGAAAAACTCAACATACAATGAACACAAAATAATAACATATATTGATTGATTGATTACGAAAATAGATTTTAAATCTATTCTACTGGCAAAGCTACTTACTAATGTTGAAAAATTAAAAAAAATATTACAAATTTTAAAAACAAGGGTGTTACAGAAGTCTATCATTACCTCATTACCTTTGGATGGAGATTTAGGTATATGATGATCATCATCTTTCTCAATACGTCCAATCTTGTGTATTGGGCTTTTTTTATTTAACCTTCATTTCATTTTTGTGAGCAGAGTCTCCAAATCCCTATAGCCATCTCGGGCTTCAAGTTTTTGGAAACCAAACCAATTAGGATCCCTTCATGTTGGTAATGACTTCCGCATCCAAATAGGTTGGTTCCACCCCCGGTCCTTTCTCCCAAGTATATGTTCAACCACCTTGCTATTGTTCTTCTTCTTGATCTTGTAGCGGTTTCTCTTGATCTTATTCTTATAGTTAGGCTTGGTGTAGATATTGAAGGTCTTGTTGGAGAGGTTCACTGATTTTTTCTTCTCCTTGATCTCCTTCTTAACTTGCTTGCATTGGAAAAACTTATAGCCTTCTTTATGGCATTTGAAGCATGTCACAGTGGACCCCTTCGCAAGCTTCTTCACTATGGTAGCATGATTATCTTGAGAAGGTTGGATATGATTCTTGCCCTTTAATCTTGCCAAATCCTTCTTGAGTTTTTCCATTTCTTACTTGAGCTCATCATTTTCTTATGCAATGAGTTCATTAGATAGTTTTATAAGAATATTCTCAACACATGTCTCATTGCAAATGGGTGAGCTAGATAAATCAATTGAATTATCACAAGAAGTGCAAACATATACCTTATGATTGAAATTAAATAGAGAGGTAGACTTCTCTAAAGGGGTCTTAGATTGAGATTCAATACACTCAAATTTTACCTTAAGCTCTTCATACTTCTTATTTAGCAAATTGAATTTGCTCAATAATTGCTCATATTGGAAACAAAGGTAGCATGAATGTCATTAAGAGTATTAAATTTTTTAAGTTTCTTAGATTATTTCTTAAGGGACATTTGTTGCTCATTGATCAATGAAGGAGTTCATCATAGGACGGAAAATCCTTATCGGATTCATCATCACTTATATCGATATGCATACCATTGGCCATAAGGCACTTGTGTAATGACTTGCGCAATAACGACTTGCGTGATGATGATCTTGAGGAAGAGATTCTCTTGGAGGAGTGGTGGCGAAGCCCTCATCACTTGATCTTGAATCTTCATCTTCTCTCACCTATCTTCCCATGCTTGCAAATGTTTTGGCTTTTCCCTATGTCTCCTTCTTGCTCTTGATCTTCTTCTCCTTCTTGATGCGATCAATGGTTTTGATTCTTGACATTGATTCTTGATGTTCTTCTCCACTTGAGAGATGAGCTTAGCGACTTCAATGTCCATTTCTTCATCACTTGATGTGCTTTGCTCATCATCTCATCTTCATCTTCGCTTGAGCCTGAGCTTGACTCTTGCTCTTGCCTCCTTATATTCGCCTTCATGTGTGAGCATGGTGATTGCTTGCTTGTGAGAGCAAGATTCTTGGCATTGGATGAGAAAGAGGCTTCCACCTTTATGTTCATAGTCATCTTATGGGTGGTGATCTTGCTAAGCACTTGACTTGTAGTTATCTTCTTAATATCATTGTTGTCGTAGATGATGAAGACTATCAACTTGTACTTCGAAAGAAGAGCTTAAAGTATTCTTCTCATCACTTGATCATCATCATTTTGCATTAAACCTAACCCATTGATCTCATTGACAAAAAATATTCAAACGTGAGTACATGTCATTAGCGCTTTCATGGGCAAATTGTTCGATGCTACTGATCTTAGTAATAAGCACATAATATTTCTCATTACGCATATTCTTTGTGCCGTCATGCATTTCAATGAGACTATTCTAAATATCATGTGCATTGGTGAGAGAATAAACACGATTTAATACATCAACATTTAAAGATGATAAAAAAATACTCTTCGCTAGTGCATCAAATTGCCTCTCCTTGTTGGTGATGCGAGGTCTGATGCCTTCCTCGGTGACCCTCCAAACATCAAAACCTTTAGCTTGCAAATAACAAGTCATTAGAATTTTTCAATAGAAGAAATTAGTGTCGTAAAAATGTGGAAAGCTATAGATATCTATCCTAACCCCAAAGGTCATAACTCTAGGCGACTAAACTTATCAAGAGCATGAGGCACTGATACCAATTGTAAGGAATGGTGACGTCCTAAGAGGGAGGTGAATTAGGAAACATAGAAACCTAAACTAAATTGACTCTAAAAACTTCACAAGATAAACCTATCTTAATTTATATCTAAATGTGCTTTAAGTTTATCTAGTATGTCTACTATACCGCTCAAGAGGATTGCAATCTACTCTAGTACGGTAAATTGCAAGAAAGTAGATGCAAAAACGTAAATAAGGTAGAGAGATAAACTTGGCACAAGGGATTTTTATCCTGTGGTATCGATGGCATGAATGCCACCTATAATCCACGTTAGGGCTCAACCAAGGATATGCTCATGGTCGGCACTCGGTCATGACTCTTGAGCTACCAAGGCAAGGTTTCAAGCCGGATGAGCCACAAAACCACCAAGGAAAGGTCTTATCACTAGTGCATCTCCCGGTCACTTATCGCCGTGATCACTTCTGAGCTTGAGCCACCAAGGCAATGGTCTCCGCATCCCTATACACGTGTCTTGCCGCTACTCCACACGAAGTCAGATGGTCAACAAGTTTGAGCCACAAAGGCCTAAGATACCGGTGAGTCACCAAGACTCTAAGGTGTCGATGTACCGCTTGGTACAAATCAGGATCACTCCTTGATCCCTTCTTCAAGCTGCAGCATCTAGCTATAACTCACTCTAGGCCTATAAGCACTAAATACTCTATAATCTTGTGCTTAATCACCTTAGATGATCACTTTAAGAACTTTGATGGTTTAGATGTCTTTTCAAGTGTGTACGAGCTTCCTCTAGACTCCAGCAACATGCCACACCTTTAAATAACTGAGTGGAGGGGTATTTATAGTCTCAAACCTGCTAACTAGCTATTTTTCCAATAGCTCAGAAAAGCTGTTAACACCAGATGATCCAGTGAGAATAGTAGTACTAACACCGGATCATCCGGTAAGTACAACATCAGAGTTGGAACTTCACTCAATGCCTCTGTGAATACCGAACACTCGGGCATACATTCAAATCCACTATCGGACCTTCCGGTGAGTCATCTTGAGCCATCCTAGCCTTTGTAGCCGATCTATGTAAAATGCTCCGATGCATTCATCCTTAGAGGACTGGACCTTCTGGTGCGTTGTTCTTCATTATTTAATACTTGCAGTAACCTCTGCAAGAAATGCTCCGGTACTATAATCCAGTGTGCACAAACCAAACACCGGAACATTCGGTGGGTTGATCTTTTGTCTTCTGCACTTGCATTCTTCTTTGCAGGAAATACTCCGGTGTTACCCAGTACAGATCACCGGACTAACCGATGAGGTCCTCAGCCTTCTCCCCCTTTATCAGACTCCTGTGAGTTCAACATACAGAGCACTGAACCATCCGGTGAAGTCAACAGCCTTCACTTTGCCTCTGGATAAAATACTCCGTTGAGTTCAACTCTTAAACATCAGATCATCCGGTGAGGTCAATTCTCCTGAGACTTCTCTAATTTAGTCAATCTTTGTCCCGAGTACGATAACTTTTTGATGTATTGTATCCATAAGACCTACTAACATATATTCTTAACAAACAAGCTAGTCATAATGACTATATTATCATTAATCATTAAAATCACAATCATGATTTAATAGGGTCATTTTTGCTATAAAGAAAAACCAGCACGAGAGAGAAGAGAGTGGGCGAGAGGATAAGATCGAGGAGAGTTGGAGCCGATGAAAAAAATTGAGCCGAAGGGCATGAGGATTGCCAATTTGTTCGTTTTATCAATATCAGTTTGTATTACGAACCGATACTGATAGTAGTTATCAGTGCTGGTTCTTGTTTGAATGGACAGGTAGATGCTTAGTTTTGTTACCACCGGTAGTGATACTCTATTAATACAAATTTTAATTGAACCAGTATTAATGAGATAATATTTAAAACTAATTATATAGTAGTGATGCTTAGAATCTGTACAAGAACTCATCCTGAACGATGGACGATTTGGACATCCAAACACAAAGACGAGACCCGTCCTGCACCGTTCGTGCAGGTTCGCAACCAAACACTGCCAAGTGCAGGCGGATGTCTGTTGGTCCTCGACTTGATCCCAGCTATGCAGGGTGGAAACTAGGGCTAGCTATACGGTTTTGTAGTATTCGATATCGCAATCAAGCAGTATCTAAATGTGCACGAGATTATTTCTCGATCTTAAAAAGGATCTCATTGTGGGGTGGAGCCATAAATTTGGTTTTTCATGATCATCCCAAAAAAATAATTGCTTACTCATGTTGGTGAGTGATCATAATCCACCAGGGGATGATTATTTGTCAGAGTTCAAATTGAAAAGTTTGTCACGGTTTGATTTGTTTATTGGGGGATAATGTTATGTATGCTCCAATTTGAAGGGCTGGATGCAGCGTTGAAACTACTAGTACTTGAGCTCCAATGATGGCTGCTGCTTCATACATGCAACGCGCGACAGTTTATAATAAGCAAGCATATCTATCTGTGATAGCTAATATATACGCCGCACGTTCGTAAGATCGTACGGTTGTGGATACCAACAAGTGGAATTTTTATATTTTGATTTTTTAAACATATCCTACCATGCAATAGACCCTTACAAAAATAGATTTTTGAAAATATATTTTTTGCATGACGCTATAACATTTGATGTCGTTGTTGAATAGCACGACACTGTAACATTTAGCATCGTGCTACCGATCTTATATTTTAGATTTAAAAAATCATATTTGGTAGCTACTATAGTGTAAATTGTCATAACACCATGCTATCCAACCATAGCGTCAAATGTTATGAATCTGTGTAAAAAAAGTTTTTTGAAAAACAAATTCTAAAATTTCGGTAAAATGATTTATTTTTTGACATTGTTTCCCCATAAATCTATGTGTATAATTTTTTTAAATAAAATCAAATTCTAAAAATTCCACATACACGAACAATACACGGGACCATGCATGGATACTGGCTACTTGTCACTGGTCCACCCATCAACCGTCCGTTGGGTGATGCGATGAGCCCTGCGCTCGCTGTCTCACTGGCGACCCGGGCCCACGCTGCCATACATGCTCTCGTTCGTGGCCGTCGGATCGTCGCAATCAATGGCCTGGATTGGTCGCTTGTTGCTTATGTGGTTCATGCAAAAATGTAAAGGCTCATTCATGGGATCATTAAAAGACAACTTACTACTGTACATGCCTTGTCTAGGGGCTACCCAGAACTGTTGAGAGCCCTCCAAATCATCTTACAATTTTTTTATGAAAGAGAAAGAAAAAAAGAAAAAATAAAGAAAAAGAAAAGAGTTAAACCTCTTTTAATTCTTAACTCTGAATCCATCGTTACATGGCATCCTCAGAAATCACCCTATCTTTACAATGATCTACGGTAGCTAGGTACTACAACATGGCATGCATGGAAATGCATAGTGACCTCCTTTTATTGTCACATCAAGGACACCAAATCAAGGTTAATGAGCCGATAAAGTGTGCCCGTATTTGCCTCATTTCCACGTTACCTACCTCCACACTCATCACCAAGCAACACGACCGATCGCTACAAGCACACCAACAAAGCAATGCCACTACGATTTTTAATTTCCCCTCGTTTTTGCCTCAGATAAGTCTTAGATCTTCTCTCCCTTCCGATATAACTATCGCAAAACAGCAATTTATTCTTTTTCAGAAATGAGATTAACAAAAGTCAGTAATACCATATAATCATTAAAAACAGATGATATATTATAGACGGTTTGCTAAGACTCCTCACAGACAAAATATCATCAGATGGTTGCTAAGTCAGATATGTTTGTAACAAGACAACCGTCTAGATACAAATGAATATATATACGTTTTTTATAAATCTGTATATTTTTATCATAGACAGTTTCTTATAAGATCTATCTATATCTATAAGATAGACACATACGGATTTTATAAACACCTGTCTATATTTAAAGATCCACGAACGCTTTCAAATTTAACTGCTCATCTCCCTTGGCTCTTGACTTCCCACACACACAACCCGCTTATCTCCCCTTAATATAAAGCGAATGAGTGTTCTTCTTCCTTACTCATCATATCATGTGTTCCACTGCACTCAGAAAAGCATCATCCTCACTCGCCATCAATATTGAAGAAGCGAGATCTCGGTCGGGACCGAATCCCTTTAACTGTACCGAGGTGAGTACCATATAGTTTTGTGTACGGTTTTCATTGCGTCGATATATGTAACTGATGATAAAGCCTTATTTCAGTCTTAGATTTGCTACGTTGCAGTTCACGACAATCAGGAGGTAACATGATGGGTTGTCCCTATGACGGCTTCGACGGTGCGGATGCTTAGTATCGACTTCGGTCGGGTGGGCTTCATTTTCGTCGCTACTGTGAATGCCCCCTCTGCCGACCCTGTGTATGCTGCCAACCACGTTCTCCATTTTGTTCTTTCGGATGAAAATTTCTATATTGTTGTTTGTCACAATAGGGATATTTTCACCAACTGCAAGACAGGCTTGAACACGTATTTTGCTGAATCATGGTTGGCAGTTTGATAGCAACGTAGTCTAATTCTGGCTCATACGTGAGCTACTCAAGGTGCAGCCAGATCTAGATAACTGCGAGCTGCTCATTGAAGATGATACTTTGGTTGACTTTGTGCTGAAACACAAAAGGCCGAGATGATGTCTGTCATCCTATCTTTTTGAAAGACGGTGTCGATCGATCCAAGTTTATTAATCACTTTTCATTTTTCTGGAAGACGACGTTGCCATGATGTCAATCATTTTATCTTTTTGGAAGAAAGCGTCGATCGATCAATGATGTATAGCTAGAAATTGTGTTTACAGAGACAGAACTTATAACCATATGTGATATTGTAGATGGTTCTGAAATCGTTTGTAATAAGATTGATATCGTAGACACTTTTATAGTCACATAATCTATAATTGTCTATGATAAAATTTAAAATTCATTAATAATCCATTATGAGGTAATGTGGTTAGGGCACAAATGCCAACAAAGAAAGAAGGCTAGAGATGACAAAAGCTAAATATCCGTATAAATCATCCGGATTGGAATTCGAATAGAATTTGTGTGAAATTCCCACGCTGCAGATAGAACGACCTAGAACCTCATAAGACTGAATGAAGTGAGCGCATGAAATTGGGCTTTCTCCAACAAATCCAAATCCCCTTGAGTAGCACATGCCCGTGAGAAGAATGCATGTTAGCGTCAGATCAGTCAGCCAGTTCACATCTTTCAGTCCTTCAACTCATGAGAGCTCGTTCCTTCCTTAACGCGAAAATAAAAAGATAGCAACATTGCAACTAACAACAATGTATATAGGGACAACCTAATCGATCGATGGAAGAAGATTCAGAATGGCGTACCTTTTGTGGCAAGGCTCAACCTGCTCCGCTAAACATCCTGTCGATCAGTGCCATCTATCACATATCAGTATTGGTCAATACCAATAAATTTTGTTGGACATGTACATGATGATCATATCTAAGGTAACACTTGACATGTAACGAAGACAAAATGGATGCAACCGGCACGGTCGAGTCGATCCATAGTCTCATTCTAGTTCCCCTTATTTACCAACCATATGCTCAAAATGAGCTAATAAGTGTCTAGTGAACCTCCAGTTAAGTGAAGTGAGTGGATTTTGGGTCGACCAACCTCCGTCCCTAGTGATCATGTTGTTCAATCTTAATTTCGAAAAGGTTATTCATGAATACGATCGAAAAAACTCTGTTGGTAATGATTAACTAAGGGTTTGCCGATCGATCGAGTGTTAAAAATGTTGTTAAGTGAAGTGGAAATAACGTGCAACTGTCTCAATCGAGTGCATGAGTAGTGAACATCACTAGGTTTACACCTTTATGTTGATTCTTTACTTCAGAAAAAAAACTCCCCAACCACCAAGCTAGAGAGTGCATGTATACTCCTTTTTAAAGCTTTTATAAAGTTCTTAGTGAGTACTTTAATTTCCTAGTGTTAGCCACCTTTATTAAAAGAAAAAAATGAAATGACACTTCAGAGAAATTTAAGAAGTACAAGGAAATTAAAGTATTGCTTTCGTGTGTCGAATAATTTTCATGTTGATTGTGCTAGAAGCCTAGAGCTGCAACTTAAAATTAAGCTAGCTAGAAGTATGAGTTACATTTTTTTAGGCTCTCTAGAAGTATAAGTTGAGCCGCTAAGCACAACAAAACCTAGACTTTAATGCAATATACACATTTTTCAACTCTTCAACTCAAAATTTACCTAAAATATATGATGATTGCGTATGAAATTTTGTACTATTTGTATATATGTAGCAAAAAAAACACCCTAAGCAACTTAAGAATATGCATAGCAGTAGCAATCTCTTTAATTTGGATCTTTTATATATGTAGCAAAAAAACACCCTGACCAACAACTATATATCATCCTTTTCCCGCTAAAAACTAATAGCATATACTATATTGGTTCTTTTATGTTGTCATTTTGTATGCTGATAGGGACGCTAGACAACTAGACATGTTTTCCAGATTACATTAGCAAAAGTTACAAACAATATTATGATACGAGGGTACATTTGACAACAAATATGAAATGCCATTTTCATACGAAAACATTTAACAACTCCATGTATTAATTTTGTGCCAAAGTTTAAAAGCTTTACCGCACATGTAAATTCTAGGACAACAAATAAAGAGAACGGAACTATCAACAATTTATGATCTTTTCACTAACATTTCACTTTCTTTTTATTTAAAAATTGACTTGAGATGATCTCTATTCTGTAGCTATTCTATGACGTGCATGCCAACTATTATGAGTATCAAAGCGCCTAACACATGCCAGGTCATACATTGATGCACTACTATATAATGGGTCATCGCAGACGGCTCTAAAGCTTTGTCACAGACACACTACTGCAGAATACCTTATCAGTATCGTTTCAAAATCGTCATCGGTGATGGGTTTTGAACAGGCACTGATTACTCGGTACTGAAAATCACTATCAGTGCTGGTTCCATCCACGAACTGGCACTGATAATTCACCAGTTCCCTATTAGGAACCGACATTGATAGATATTCAGTAGTCAAAAAAATTGCACAATCCAAAATACATCACATGCTAAGGCATCCATTGTTCTAATATTTAAGTCACAATAAAGACTTAATACATTAATTCAAACTACATGCATTTTTAAAATTACATCAAATACCATTACATGCATAGTTGATACCTAAAATTTCAACTCTAAATATTATATCAAAATAATTCAGTACATAAATGAGCGCACTAGCTGTTGCTTAAAATGGAAGTTTTATTGAACTTCCGTAAATAAGAAAATTGTTACTATCACATTGAAACTTAAGGTGTGACTAGTACTTTTCTTCCCAGACCTTCCTGCATTGAGGACTAAGTAATATAAGATTAAAGTCAAGCTACGATGCATCCGCATCCGATTATTCCAGTAAAAATCCTACAGACAAAGAGAAACAATATAGATAATTTTTTAATATTATTGAAATAATCCTAGCTGCAAACTACATGTTCATGTCACCAACCATTTTAGCTGCATGTAACCGCGAGAGCCTAGGAGTCATTGCCAGCTGTCGGTGTATCAGGAACCGGGGGTCCCCGAATCCCGAGGCCAGGCCAGCCTTCTGCCACATGGCGCCATCCCGCGGGGTCTCTCCTGCAAGATGAGAAAAGATCAAGTCTCGGGAGAAGGCGCTCGAGGCCACAGTCGGTGGCCCCTAAGTACCCCAGATCCCCGATGATCCCCGAGCACCCTAGTCCCCCGACGACCAGGAGAGCTAAGTTCCGGGAGAGAGTGCTCGGGGCTGTGTGCGGCAACCCCCGAGCACTCGGTTCCCCGAGGATCCGTACAAGTGTGCCCAGGAGAGAGTGCTCGGGGGAGGTGAACAGTACCCCCGAGCACTCGGTACCCCGAGGACAAGGAAAGGCATTCTCAGGAGAGAGTGCTCGATGAGGTGAACAGTACCCCCCGAGCACTCGGTACCTCGACGACCCAGAAAGGCCCCCGAGGGCCCACCGATGAGGTGTCAACCAGTCAAAGGCCCAAGGCCGCATTTAATGAGCGTGCATGGCCTGTCACCTCCAACTGCTCCCGCCGCACTCAGCGTCAGTTCCTGTCATGTTCTAGCAGAGAGGCGTGGGGTTATTAATTGCACGGGTCCCGTCCCGTGCCATCCGGCCTATCTCAGATAACGTCGTAAGGACCAAGGCGTTCCGTCTGCTGCGCTGCTGTGGCAGGGGAACAAGACAGGGCGGGCACGCGGGGCTGCTCTGCGACTGCCCGGTGGGCCCTCTCCACGGTGCCCGTTGCCAGGGCATTTATTGTGACGGATGACCGAGCGTGTGACGCATTTTCCACCCCCGGTCACTTCGCCTAGAGGAAATGATGACGCCCTTTCCATTTATGGTGTCTCGGAGCTCGTGCCCCCCTTCCGTTCGGGGCACGTTGCTGCCGGCGGGTACTTAAAGCAGCCGGCGGCACAGAAGCAAGGGATACGAAGGAAAAAGAGAGCTGAAGAAGACGGTTGAGAGGCAATGAATAGACAAGAACACAGCGCAAGAAAAACATGGCAGGGAAGGCTGACCCCAGTCCCAGCCGAAGAACAAGGAGCCCCAAGCTCTTAGATAGACCAACATTCTTGTAACCAGTAACATCCTTGAGGGACTTCCTCAGGACAGTTATAGTATCCATACAGGAGTAGGGTATTACGCCCCCGTGCGATCCGAACCTGTCTAAATTCCGGTGCATTTACTTCTCCTTGCACTAGGTCAACACCCCTACCACCGGCCGTTGCATTCATTCCCGTTTATTTCTCCGACGAACGTATTCAGGATCATCCCCCCGGCCGAATCTCTAAAAAGGGGTCTCTCAGGATCCCTGCGACTGGAGTTAATCCTCCGACACAAGCACATCATCATTCTGTTCAAACGCTTTCAATTTGAAATAGTTATAGTTTGGAAACATATATCTAAGTTGCAGGTTAACTGATTGTAGAAGCGCATAGATAGCAGATCTTTCAGCCATAATTCTTTGGTCTATTTCGAAGCTTGATGTTGTTAAAGTGATATATCCTTCTATAGGAAAAGCAATGCTAAAAGAAATAGTAATTTTTATTTTATTATTATTAGTCAATGTGGTCGTCACCATAGGTGGTGTACTACCAAGGTCCACAATAATGTCATGTAACCATTGTAGATGAGGAAGCATCTACATCAATCGGCGTGTTAGTTTCTGAATTTATTAACTGCAAACTGCAATATTAACCGACCTTCTTATAATTTATAGCAAACAGATTTTCATCTCTGAGCATGCAGATGTACCTAGGACAAGTTATAGGTATGTCTACATGACTAGAGAAAAAAACATCAATACCATATCAATTAGCACATGTGGATAATCTCACAATTACATCAAGTCATCAATTGCAGAACAAGAAAGTACCAAACTAGTTACTCACTAGGAAGTGATGGCAACATCTAAAACACTGATATAGTAATACACATCTAATATCATGACATACATATCTAATAATAAGCTTACATATTTTGAACTAAAATACATATCTAATTTCGGACCTAAATTGGCTAACTATAATTTACTAACTACAATTTGCTAACTATAATTTGCTAATATGAATTTCAGAACTAACCTAGGTATTTCGTGGCCCTTTCGGGTAAGAAGGGGATACGCCATTGAGGATCTGGAGGCAGGATTATGAGGGTTGTCACTCGGACCTAGATGGCAGGATAGGATGGAGCGGCCACCACTACGCTACCTAGATCTGCGCCCTCCGCCTCTACTGCCGCTGCTGCTCGCCATGG
This sequence comes from Phragmites australis, assembly GCF_958298935.1. NCBI lineage: Eukaryota > Viridiplantae > Streptophyta > Magnoliopsida > Poales > Poaceae > Phragmites > Phragmites australis. The sequence continues at coordinate 12,884,020 of NC_084941.1, read as the reverse complement.
GGACGTCGAGGAGGCGACGAGTCAACGCGCGATGAGGAGGTTGCGAACGGGGAGGAGGAGCGGTGTAAGACTGAATGAAGCAAACGAGGAGAGCGGCTAAGTGTTGGATATAAATATAACACAGATATCAGTGCCAGTTCTAGTTCCAACCGGCACTGATAGTGACTATCAGTGCCGGTTCTTAAACTTCCATGCACGAGCAATAATTGAAGCGCTAAGAACCGGCACTGATAGTTACTATCAGTGTCAGTTTGTGGCTAGAACCGATAATACCTATCAATGCTGGTTCTTGGCGCCTCAATCGTGGTTCGCGCGGGAGTTTAAGAATCAGCACTGATACGTCAGTAATACTGGTTACGTTTGAACCTACACTGATGATACGCTACTTATAACCTATTCTGTAGTAGTGACAGGCTCCCTTCCATCTGCCACATAGTATCTCTAATGATTGTTGTTATCACATACGGTGGTTTAGGAACCGTATGATTAGGAATATTATAGACAATTTTTAATAAGACCCATATGCGATAACAGTAATATCACAAATTTTTTTAATAAAAATGCCTGTGATAATGGAATATCATAGATTGTTAGAATTAAAACCCATCTGTGATGACAGCGTATTGCAAATTGCTAGAATTATAAAACCCATATGTGATGCTTAATACAAATACAAAAATCACACGATCACGACATCTGGTTTTCCCTACACTTGTACAAAGCTCACACAAAACAATTTCGGAAGATCTGACTACAAACTTTGAAAAAAAATATCAAATGTTACATAGAACTGTTTGGGATACGAAGGACATGGCATACGGTTCTTTTTCAAAATCATATGTGATAAGGTCAACAAACAAAACCGTATGTGATATGAAGAACATGACAGATGTTTTCTTTAAAACCTTCTGTGACATTACACTATAAAAAACATAACTAGAGCCGGTTCCAAATCGACATCAGTACCGATTTTAGAATCGTCATTGCATAAGCAGTAGTGATAGTCGAGCACTATCATTACCGGGTTCACAACCAACACTGAAGCCATTTCAATGGGGAAAAAAAAGGAAATCGAGTTGGCCTCTGTATCGAGCCAGAGCCACTCTAACCCCATCGAGCTGGACCCGCTCGGGCCTCCGGCTACCCATCTCTTCGCGGTGGTGGCGGCTTTGGTGTTGACGACAGCAAGGCAGTGCAGCTGCTGCTATAGATCGCCTCCCCCCTTCATTTGGCTCTGCATCGCCCCATCGAGTGCACCGCCTTCTCCGATCACCAGTGCAAACACGGTAGCCACCGCAAGCCTACCGCTCACGAAGAAGGATGCACTGTCGCCACCAACAAAAGAAGAGGTCGGGGTTGAGGTCAACATCCGAATCCAGCCGTTGATCCCACTCGGCCGCCGTGCCCGCTCCAATGTGCTCCTCTGGCCGCACCGCCGACCCCGTCTCTACCTCATCTCCTCCCTCTTCGCCTAGGGATGAGGGAGAGAAAGAGGAGGAGGAGGACGGCGGTGGCCAGCTACCGGAGCACCCCACGCCATGGATCTTGAGATCTAGTTTGAGAGAGAGAGGGAGAGAGAGGAGGGGATGAATCAGAAGAGATAAGGTGGAGAGAGAGAGAGGAGGTGAGGGCGAACGCGCGGGGGACTTAGTAAAATCAGCGGACGTACCCGATCGAGCCGTGAGTGGACGTGAGAGTGAGCCAAAACCCGATTCAATGAAAATTTTGAATCCGGTCCTCCCATCACTACCGGTTCAAATTAAAAATCAGCAGTGATACTGATTTTCTTACGAACCGGCAGTGATAATCACATCAATACCGGTTCTAGCATAGCTGACACTGATGATCTGGTGTAGATGACCAGTTCTGTTATAGTGTTAGCTCATCACATATGGTTTTGTTAAAACCGTTTGTGATAAGGGTTCTAAACAAAAATCATTTGTGATATTTTTTTACATACGATCATGAACCGTCTATGAGACCCTGCAAATATATGGTATTCTATAGTAATGATGCCATTGTTAGTTCGGAGACATGTGTTCGAGATGCTCATTCATGTCACTCTTTTTATTGTCTTTAGAATAAAGCTTCGATTAGGCTGCCTTGGTTGATACTCCTAGCTGATTAACTTGGCCGTGCAGGGAACGAAAAACACGTGACTTTTAGGTAGATATGTGATGCTGCTGGCAACGAAAAACATGGTCGATATGATGTTGTTGGGAACGCTGGACATTTCAGATCAGCTCCTCCTTTTGTGAGCACAAAATTTCTCGTTACCTTTTGTTTGAGACGTTACATTAGTTTGTCATCTAATTGTGTGATTAGGTGTCACCGATAAGCGGTTAATCGTCAAGGAGAGCAGGGGCATGAACTCACTATCACATTCAAACCTTATTCTCTACCACTATCTCGCAGGGTAATCTTAAATTTTAAATTGCTACTCATCTTATTTTTTTCTTTCAAGTCACTTTTCATGACCGTTGGATTTGTACAGAGGTTGGTCAGTTGTTTGATATGTTGATCAAACGTCTAAAAATGTAATCGCAAAGGAAGAGGCTAAAAAATGTGACATGCTTACATAAGAAGTCACTTACAAATAGACAATCAATTACACAGTATAAAATGGAGTTTTGGAACAAAGTTAAAGGCCGAAAATATTATGTGGATAGCAAATTAACACCGTGTTTCCGAAGATACAAATTAAATGATATTTTTTTATTGATGGAGGAAGAATGATAATGGCCTGTAAAAATCAGGCCATCTATAACTCGGCAGGTAGGATGTCTAATCATCTCATCCTGCAGTTGGAAGTCAAGGTTCTTAAGACAATCATACAATCATCATTTTTCATACGGGCACAGCCTTTGCCAGCTTGTGGAGTTCATCTGAATCTCAGCCTTTGCCAGCTTGTGGAGTTCATCTGAATCTTCTTTTCTTTTGTTTTCAAACCATCGATTTTCTTCGAACAGTCATAGGAACAATAAAGAGAATTCTGCTTTGCTTTTCATCCAATAAGAACAGCGCCACCGAGTTGCAAATCTTACACATTCATCGAGATCGCCGGCAATCTACTTTCTCCTACCATGGGTCGCGGGCAATCATGATGCTATTGCAAGATCTCGAATCTTTGGCGAGGAAGATAACCAAAGGCTGATAACAGCTTGTTCAGCTAGGGGTTTAATGTGAAAGTTACGCAGCTTATCATTGAGTCATCTACATAAATCATTCGATTTTTTTTTTTAACAAGTGAGCAAAGTCCAGCCCAGTTTCCATGTAGAACGCAAGGCAGCTGTATGCACGACAGGAATCACTTTTTTTTTTGTCGTGCCTCCCTGGGCAGGAATCACTTGATCTGGAACCAAACGGAAAACAACGGTGGAACAAGCATTGACAAAGGAATGCCTTATGGTTGGCAACCAAGAAGATTGCCTTGACAGCTGAACAAGGTAGCACAGGCACTTGACACTGAAACTTCCTACGTGACCAGGTAGATCGGGCCAAAGGCTTCCCTCTTTACCTCATAGGTCACCTGGTCAAGCTGCATGTAAGATGGCAGCTCCTCCTCAAGCCCTCCTCCTCCTGCCGCCGTCGCCGCTGCGAAGCAGCCCGCCGCCGTGCGCCGGACTACGCGAACCAGGTTGCTGCATTCTTCGAGCATTGGTCTGGAGGAGCGCTTTGGGTTCCTTTGCTTGAATCCATTTGGTGCCTTCTTGTGCTTCATCTTCCTCTGAAACTTTGACAGGAATGCCAAATACCTCTTCCATGTCTTCTTTGCAGGAGCTTCGGGGGCTGAGCTGCTGCTCTGTTGATGTTTCATTGCTTGATTTGCTTCTCCTGCGGGCTGAAATGAGAATCGATCAAAGTTCGGATTTGACATGGAGTTAAGCTTGTGAAAAGATGGCATGGTTCAGATTTGCTGAAGATGGTGAGAATCTGCAGGGAAAAGAATGCCATGTGAATGTACAAAACCTCTGAGATCTGAACGAACGCAGTAAATGGTCGGTCACCTTACACTGATCACGGTGAGGATCACAAGCAGCACCCCCATGGCCATAACAACTCTTCTTCGTCATCTCACACCGGCCGAAGAATCACCAACAGAGGAATCACCAGAGCTGCACTGCACAGATGGTCCAGAGGAAGAGCAAGTCATGGGCAATGCAACACATTCAAAGCTCAAAGGCCACTTCCAGCTAAGAGCAGCCCATGGCAAGGTGCAGTGGATAACCAAGTATTTATCAGTAGCAGCAGTAGCAGTTTGGCAGCAATGGTTCAGAGTAATCAGTGTGCTGGCAGATGAGCAGAATGACTGGACTGAAGCAGTTGGCTTAACTGGAAAGGCATGGTGCCTGTAAATATAAGGGTTAGGGCATTAACATTTGGGAGTGTGTTTTGCCTTCACAAGATTCTGTCATACAATCATACTGTTATGGGAGCAATCCAGTGTTTATGAACAAGACAGCAAGTCAGCGTTGTGCCCGCCATAACTTGAAGATTAAACTGAAAAACTAATAAGATCATCTCAATCATATTCCTTTTATTTCTTTTCATTCCTGATTCTCCTCTCTGTTCTCATACCCTTTATTTTCTGTCATCTTCAGTTCGAAAGGATTCGTGAAAAAAAAGAGAGAATCCCGAGGTGGAGGGAATGAGAGAGAGAATCCCTTTGTGAAATAAATTGTAAAGTAAAACCGTTGAAATGCTAAAAGGACAATAATCCCTTCGTGAAAGAAATAGAACTCGCAAAGAGACACTGTTAAAGATAGTCTAATATATGATCAATATGGACAAGCTTAGAACTAGGAGACATGAAACATTTTGGACGGTACCATGCAGGGCATGTAGACTGAATCTTTTGAGACAACATTTGTCAGAGTGCAGAATCTGAGTTGGGACAAACACATGTGAAGGGAGCAAGTGGGATTCTGCAGATTTCACGGCCTAAATGCATTGGATGGATGGAAGAGCATGTCTTGTTCTAACCACACCGGGGTTATCATTTCCTTATAGTTTCTTCGTATCTACATTGCACTTGTGACATGACCTCCAAGGTCTTAGATTGTCCCCTGTCATTTTGCCGTAGCAGATAATTTGCTCTCAGCTATTAATGTATTTTTTTTTATTCACAGCTAAGTAGTGTGATAGAAAAGGAGGGAAGTACAAGGCACAGGAAACCTGGCCTTGGACTGGCACCTTTGTACATGTTTTTTGTAGTTCCTGCAGTGCATCAGTGAATCAAACAAACCTTACTGGAAGCCGGTTTCAATACATGCATAGGAAGCTCAGTCTACTGTATCAAAAGTTCAAAACCATCTCACGTGTTACAAACTCATGACTTGCAACAGATGAAGAAAAATGACAAACAAAATTGGTGCTTCTCCTCGCATTTGAGAGAACAGGGGTGATCCTGATTTCTAGCTTTCTACAGCTGCTCACATGGTCTGGAATCGGTTGCCTGCCATTTCAGGCTTCAACAATTTGCGGACTTCAGCCGCAGTCAGTTTCTCCTTACCAGCCAGATCAGCCAGCTCGGCGATGGACTGTTTTTGTTTGCCAGTATTCTTGACAAATGGTGTGCTTGTACTATCTTGAACAAACTTGATGCCGTCCGATTTACCAAAAGTGGGTCTCTGATGTTTTTGTTTCTTGAGGCTTGGTTTATCTGAAAGGAAGCCTGGTGATTTTCTCACAGCAGAGTCCTTGAAGAATGACGTGCTCATGCTCGGGCCTTGGCTCACTAATTTCTTGCTGCTTGATTCTTTCTCACAAGTTGCCTTGGCAGATTTTGGCCTCTTACTGTTGCATTCCTGGGATAAATCTGGCTTGTTGGTGCTGGAATCCTCAGTAATTCTATCAGTCTTCTTCTGTTTACATTTCTTTGTGGGACTTTGAGGAGAAAACAGTTCTTCAATGTTCTGTCCAACAGGTTTACTGCTTGAGCCAAATCCACCTGAATTTTTCCCTGAGTTGTTTCCTTCGAAGTTTGACTAGCTCTCCACTGATCAGGTCACCTAGCATATCTATAACAAAGCGGACGGTAAGTCGATTAACATAGGCAACAGAACGATATTGTACTGATAAGCATAGACTAAAAAAATTGAATAAGAGGACAATGGAAACATGACTTACCTATCAACATCCAGGTTATTTAACAAGTGGAACCCGTGTCTTGTCTTAGTTCAGATTGCACAGCCAACAACTGTACCACTATAGCCTCTTTATGAGAGAAGTTACTGGCAGTAAAGCATTTCTCTACTAAGAATGAACCAGAAGGATTCATAGCAATTTCTCCATAATGACCTTGCAATCTGTCACATAATACATACTAGTAAAAAAGAAGAACATTTTACAAAACATAATAGAAACAAAGCCTGCAGCTTTTCGTTTACTACATTGCCAAAACAACTGTTCAACAGCAGTAAAACGAACTGAGACAATGAGACAATTCATTGAAGTCAGATGCCCAGTGCACTTCAGCTTAACAAATAACAAACAAGGACTGACATTCTAAATTAATGTTCACTAATAGTATCAAATATCTAACGCATTAGAAATAAATGATCAAACATAGGATGCAATACAATACATTATTATTTATCTGTAGTCACAGTGCAACTACAAAATGGCGCACCTTGGGAAGAGTGCAGGACAGCACATCAACTTTTTTATCTTAGGCATTTTTAAGTTCTATGTTACCCTAATTCATGATAGGCTTGGTACAGTCAAACCCCCTCAGTGGCCTGCTTGTCCGCATATTCCCAGTGCACTACACTGTTGCAATCCTCCATTAAGCATTGCTTGTATAGTGATGGCATTGTAAACAGGGGTGAATCCAGGAATCAGGACGTTTGCAATGGCATGTAAGGAATTATTCTTGAACAAAAAAAAAAAGAAGAGTTCTTCTAGTGACTCTGGATGAAAGCTTTATTGATTGAATTTTTATGAGTTTGCTTTCAGATGTGTTTTAGCAACTTTTAATTTTTTATTAGGTTATGATGGCATTTAATGAAAATAATCTTTGGCTAAAAATGATTTTACATTACTGATAAGATTTTAAGTTTTATGAAAACTAGGCGAAGTAGAATTTCCATAAAACTCATAACTTCAAGTTTTGTGAAAACATTTTTTTAGTTTTCTTTTTTATCCTAATCCAGCCAAACAAGGTTTTAGGTAGTGAGGCTATATGGTAGGGCCTAATCTTCTTAGGTTGTATCTATGCTGCACTTGGCTTAAACTTCCTGCTGGTAGGCACTGTGATCGCCAAGCTGGTGATCTCGGCAGAGCTTGGACAGAGGTAGGGGAAGTAGAACAGCAGGGGATAGGCAAGGGAATAGCACGGCAGGAGAAGGAAGAAAATAGTAGTAGAGGTAATTGCTTGCTTGAATTGATATGGGCGCATAGCCCCATATATATAGCCGGCCAGGGACATCCCACCGGTCTACAAGTCCTGATTCAAACCCAACAATATCTCTGGACTCTATCTCTAATACCTATCCTGATCCAACTAGACTCTTATCTCTAAACCTTCTAGACTGTTTTATCTCTACCGAACTGCACTAGATTCTGTCCTAAACCAACTCGAACTTATCTCCTAAACCGACTAGAATATATCTCCTAATCGAATTACATCTCCTAAACCGGTTCTAACACCTTCCTGCTGCACCAGTTGTACTGTATGCCGGTCATAACACTATAAAACTAGAACTAAACCTGGCTTTACTTGAATCAAGCTTTGTTGTCACTACTTGATAATTACAGCTCAAAAGTGAAAAGGAAATATGATAGCACTACTAATGCACCTCAAACTCGCAGCTTTATTACACAATTGCAATATGCACATGTTATGTGGTGCACATATACAGATCAATAAGGAAAATAAATCATATGAAGTAGATCACTATATCAGAACACATTTTGTGAAAGGCATGAAGTTGGGGTGTTTGGAAGAAGAGGCTTACTTTCCAAAAACTTTAAATTTTCGCTTTGCAGTGGCACTTGAACATAGAAAAGCCTCAAGAACACGGCTACCTCCAGAATCCTTGCAAATTTGGAGGATCTGATCATCCTCCATAGCCAGCAAGCTTGCAACATACGGTCGGATATATTGCTGTACAAAAAATGGAACGCAGGAGTAGGGTGTTGGCCATCTAGGTCGTGCCATACTAATGCTAAGGAAACAAGATAGCAATTTAGTTAAGCTGTCAGAGAGATAAGGCAAGGTACTAAACTGCTAGTTCATGTATTGCTATATTATTGTTCAAGAAATAAAGTATTGACTACCCACTTAGGGCAACAAGGTCAGAGAGACGGTCAATGTGATTGAATGATGAAGTTATCATAGCAAAATATATGCCAAAGTCAGAAAAAGATCGAACTAACAAAATGAGCACAAAACAATTTGCAAAATAGGAGAGAATAATGAACAGTCAGCAGCATAGACTATAAACTGGACATATATTGTCACCATGTGATAGTGAAGTGACCCAAAAGGGAACTTAAGAAGAATACAGCAACTTCAACATACATGTGGGTATTGAAAAATTGGTTGCAGCATGAAGCAACCAAGGACACTCATCTTTGCACCAAGGGGCCATGTCCAATAAGATCTTTCGCGTCAGAAGTTCTCAAGAAAAAGCATATGTGCAACAATGCTATCAGGAGACTCAGAATCTTAACTTAATGCTGCAGCAAGAGCTTGTGAACTCTGCAGTTCAAAACAGAGGAATCAGACATATTTAGTCAAAACAAGTTATCCAATAATGACACAGAAATTAAAAGTTCATAAATGAAGACCTCAAGGCGATAAATTTCAAGCCGCTGGCATGCCGCTAAGATGGAAGCTACAACCCCTGTTTTACCTAGTTCAAGCAATTCCTTAATTTTCAGACCAAGTTCCTCCCAGATTTGATTCATCTGCGGAGGAAAACAAAAAGTATTGTCAAAATTAAACAAGGAAAGACTCTAATTGGAAAAACATAATCTGATAAGAATTAGAAATGGAAACAAGTAGAATATACTCCCACCGTTCTCTAATAGATAATGTTTAGGGATGTGTGCAATCAAACTTTAGAAACTTTGACCACTAATATACACGAAAGTATTAAGATTTGTAGCATGAAAATGGTATTAGTAGATTTGTCATGACAAATACTCTCATACAACTATATTTTCAATAAACTTCAACAACAAATGCTTAAAAAAAGTAATGGTCAAAGACATGTGTTGGAGACTGTGTAGATGTCCAAAACAACAAGTAAAAAAGAACGGAGGTAGTATTATTTAAACCACCAATCACATTATATGCAGAACTTGAGCACATGCATTCACACAAGAACGCAAGTAATGTATTCCCTCCAAGATAAGCAGTGCAGAAGCTACGATTAAGAAATTATAGCACAGTTTATTGCACAAAAGGTAGTTGATCAGACAAGAGATTGTCCATGATCACCGAATGAATTTTAGAACCAGCTACATCCCATGGTTGTTTTTTTCTTTTTGAGGGAAATACAGTAGGGGAGGCCCCTACTGTTGTCCAAGGGTGCATTTTGCAGGTTCATTATCAAGAGTCAAGATCTACTGTGACCAGTCTAGCATATCAAAGTAAGCAGATATGTTAAAATGTCCTCCAATTTTTCAACATGAAGTGATGAATTTTTCAACATGAAGTGATGATTTATAAATTGTTGACTAACTCAATGTCTCAATGCAATGTGTAGAGGATAGAGCATTTATTTCAGTATTTTACACAGAAGATCAATTTATTGAAAGAACCTTTGATTTGGTTACTAGTTACACCAAGTCTGTATACCTGATCTGAGGTTTTAGCTGATGATACCAAAGCTTGCACCACATAATTCCCACAGTGGTGAGATGAGATTGCAAATAATGCACCCCTCAGAGTACCTACAAGCATACCATTGCGTAATTCCTCCGGGGCAACCTCCACAATCACCTGCAAGGCATTATTAATGAGTATTATTCAGTATACCAAATTGCAAATAATCAGGCTTTGGCAACTACTCTTAAATGCTTCAAGTCACTCCACACACCCAACAAAAAAGACCAAAGAACATAAAAAAGAAGGCAAGAACAAGATCTATGTAGACAACAAGTCTTAAGTATACGCAAATGCAAGCAATATATGAATTGACTTTCTCATTGCAAAAAAGGAATCTCAAAAGAGTACCTCCAAGAGATGGCTATAAGCAGTTTCTTCAAGTAAAGTAATAATCTTGTTCTTTTTGTCACTGTAATCTCTCTTCTGTAGAATGTCGTCTTCATCATAACCAAGAAGAATTGATATTATATGATGCGATTCATTATCATCACCAGAAGACAGTTTCAGTGCAGTCTGCAGAGCGATATGTTAAGAGAGAGACCCGATAAGAAAATTCCAGAATTATATTCTGAGCAACACAAGAGATTAACCTGAAAAACAAGGCTACTGTTCTTGTCAATTCGTAAAGTTGCAATGTCAGCTTTTGCACTATGTAGCATTTGTCTGACAAAAGACTTGAACATGTCTGAAAAACCATTTTCAAAGTTCTTTGGACCATGTCCACCCGATTGATGTATACCACAACTCAACCGCTCAGCTAGAACAGCAGATCTCTTAGTAGAGTGGAAGTCTTGCAATGACTCTACCAACTCCCTTACAAAGACAAAGAAGAGTGCGGAGAACATGTGATCCATATCAGCTGGACATCACATTAGCAGCATCTGCAGCAATAACCTGAAACAAATGTGAGTTCCATTTCAAGAAAATGGAAATGAGATATGTTGCCAAGAATAAAAAAGAGTACCATGCATATCTTGTTCAATATCTCTTTTATCATGGCCCTGGAGGCCTCATCTTCAAGATGTGTTGCCAGTGACTTGAGAGCTGCTTCAGCCATATGTGATCCAAATTTATCCATGGCAATAACAGGAAAAGACCCGACACAGTTGCGAAGGAACATGCATAACTGCTCCAACTCACAGCCTTCTACAAGAACCTGCAAGGTGTGGCTTATTACAGCATCGGTGGCAAGTTCAAGTTCTTTCCCTCTAGTTTCTTCCAAGGCATTAGCGCATATAGCCGAGCGCTCTTCCAAACCAATCTCCTTGTTATCAAAGAGATTTGAGATCTCCATAAAGTACTTTGCAGTTTCAGGATCAACTCTTTTCCTAAGCATTGTTGAGCATTAGAAAAGAAGAATCTTAGCACTTTAGCATCTTCATGGATAAAAGTAGGTCATCGTCTCTACATTTAACAGGAGGGGAAATTCGGGGAGCACAGACAGTCATACCTAAGAACATTTTGCGCTGGCTTTGATGTATTGGAGAACGGTAGCACATCCTGATTCTTGAGAGGACCGTGATTCATCTTTCCCTGCCCTTTTCCTTTTTTCCCATCCTCACCCTTCTGCTGCCTCTTCTTCTTGTCCCCATGCTTCCATGCTTAGTTTTCTCTAGTGAAGGTCCTTCACTCGAACCATAACCCCCTTTCCGGGGCTCCTCGCCCTTATCCTTCCTCCCTCTCTTCTTGTGTGAGCTATCATCTAAACCTCCATCCAGCAAGCCGTTTTCTCTGTTCCCTTTGGGTATAATTGCCTTCGACCCAAACCATTGTTCATGCACACTTTGACAGCAACCACGAGCTCTGAAAGTAACAACAACCATTGATTCACACATGAAACAGAATCAGCATTCTGAAAGTAATAACAACCATAGAAAAAGGGGTAGCAAACTTCAGTCCACAAAGTAACAGAGACCATGCTATCCTACAGAACACGATGCAAAGATAATTAGATAATTCACGTCGAGACATTAGCAGCAAGAATCCTATGGTGTAAACTGGGACTGATCGATCTTGCGCGCACTGAGCAAGAAGAATAAGAAAAAAAGCACAATCCAACCTAACCACAGTGGCAGACACAGGAATGAAGCAAGAGGGGGGGGGGGGGGGGAGGGTGCTAATTACTAACTACTAAATTTCCACTAGTTCTCAACACGTGCTCTCTTTTGCTCAACACCGCTTTCCTGAGTTACTAAACTTTTCTGACCATCTTTTGAAAAAATTATCTCCATCTCTAAATGACAACAAACAATGTAACTAAATTTAAACTATTCAATGGCATTGGCAGCAACAATTTATAATTTATAACACGGGTCATGAATCAAAAGAAAGAAGGCAGGACCACAGGATCAGCGGTTAGTTTTACCTGAAGTGGAAGGTAGCTGCGAGCCCACGAGTGTGGCAAGCTCACTGCTCCTCAGCAGAAAATAACTTGCAGGGTTCGTGATTGCAGCTTTCAGATGGGATTTCTTGCTTGTACTTCACCAGGCTGTTGATTTCATTTCCAACAGTGGCCGCACTGGGAGCTAAATTAAATAAAGAAACCAGAAACTAATTTCGTGAACCCATAATTCTGCAGCAGCATGGCAATTGCGACAATCTGAAGAGAAAGTAAGCAAAAGAAGAATGTACACAGTACACTCAATCTAGCAATGTGCAGTTCGCTTGCTTCACCTTTCGAAGCAACGTGGAGCGGCTGGCCGGCTACGGCTGCTGACCAGTGACCAGGGCGGAGCACGCGGCCGTGCGGGGCTGTCGCTGTCGCCTGTCGCGCCTCGGCGGTGGAGCGGCTGGGCGCCTGCCCGCCTGGGCCTGCTCCGCGACGCGAGAGCGCTCGGAATCAGGAGCAGCCGAGCAGGTGCCGTGGACGAATGGACGCGGACTCGCGGAGGGAAGCGTCGGAGGTGCGGGACTGCGGGAGCGCGGGGGGCGGCGAGATCGGGATCGGGACTGCGGGTGCCGGGGCGGCGAGTGTGAGTCGGCGCAGCTGCGCAGGGGTGCTAAACCTTGTCGTTTTGGGCTGGGTGTCAGGATCATGGGGATCCAGACAAGGACTCGAACGGAGTGGAAATCGAACGAGTAGACAGGGAAATTAGCTAGGTCCTACTTTACTGTGGAACTATCAAGTTAGAAAATTTTGGTTCAGAATGGAATGCTACTTTTACGCGGTAGGGAATGGCCCTTTATATCTCCCAATTACAGCATCGGGCAGCTGATAAAACAGTAATAGCTAACACAAAAGTAAAATAATAAAGGATGGCTTCATCTCAGCCATTGGTGACTCTCAGATGCTTTATACACGTTGATCTTCAGCGGTCTACTTGACTGGGTCATGACAATTCCTCATCCCTTGAGGCGGTAGCATCAGGAAACCAGGACTTAGTCATAGCACGGTGAAACTCTGAGAAGGAGCTTTTGATCAAAGTGATGTCCTCCCAGGTTGCATCATCTAGTGGCAGGTTGTCCCACTGCACCAGCCATCAAGTCACCAGTATATCCTTGCGAAGTAATGAACGCGTGTCGAGAACAACAAGTGGGCAAAATTTGATCCGACCTGGAGCATCCACATGAGGTAAGTCAACATGATGTTTAAACTGACTGACATGAAACACATCATGAATCTAAGCATTAGCAGGCAATTGAAGTTGATATGTAACTTCCCCAACCTTCTTCAGTATCTTGAATGGACAATAGTATTTGGCCACTAACTTCAGTGTTTGTCTTAGTCCAAATGCTACCTGATGGTACAACTGCATCTTCAGATAAACAAAATCTCCAATAGCAAACGTTCTTTCAGAACGTTTAAGACTAGCAAATTTCTTCATGCATGCCTATGCTTGAGCTAAATTTTCCTTGAGCTGAGAGATCATTTCCTTTTTTTTTGTCAGAAACTCCTTGGTTGGAGATTCAGATCCAGAGATGGCAATTTCACTAATGAGGGGTGGAGGAAACCCATATAGTGCTTCAAATAGAATAAGCTTGAGGGAAGAGTGGTATGTTGTGTTCTTGACGACCATCTTCTAGATTTAGAGAAGGCCATGCACCGAAGATAAGATTCTAAACACTGGTTTATGCGTTCAATCTGTCCATCACTCTAAGGATGGTAGGATGAACTGAACCGAAGTGAGACTTTCAGTGTTGTGAAGAGAGACTGCCATAAAGCACTAGTAAAGATACGATCCCTGTCTGAGACAATGGCTACTAGCAGGACATGAAGTTTATATGTGGTCAATGAAGAGCTTGGTGACTTACTGGGTGGTATATGGATGTGCAAGAGGGATGAAGTAGGCGTATTTGGTGAATTTGTCAACCACAACCAGCACCACATCTATTCCATTGGATTTAGGTAAGCCTTCCACAAAATCTAGAGAAATGTGAGACCATGCCATGTCTGGGATAGGCAATGGTTGAAGTAGGACAGGATAGTGACAATGTTCCCCTTTTGTCCTTTGGCATACATCACATTCAGTGACAAATTTGGTGACACTGCTCTTTATGCCAGTCCAGTGAAATAGTTTCTTCACCCTTTTGTATGTTGCTGTAATTCCTGAGTGGCCACCAATTGCAGAGGAATGTAGTGATGAGATGATTATGGAGTGAAGAGAAGGCATTGAGCCCATAAGTATTCTGCCTTTGTATCTAAAACACCCGAATGAAGAGTATACCCAGAGTTAGGATAAGCAATAATGGAAAGCTGTGTAATGATTTGTTTGCAGTGAGGATCTTCTTCATAGTTTTTGAGGATTTCTGTAACCCAGGCTGGAGTGATAGTGGAGATAGCTTGACAAGAAGGGAGTACCCTAGACAAGGCATCTGCTGCAATGTTTTCCTTGCCCCTCTTATACTCAATAGAGTAGCCAAACTGCAGCAGCTTCAACATTAACTTATGTTGGATTCCCTCTGCGAGCTTTTAATATGTCATGTACTTCAGACTTTTTTTATCAGTTTGTATCATTAACTTGGATTCCAGAAAATGATGGCGCCACTTTTTCAGTGCCTCTAATATAGCCAGAGCTTCCTTGTCATATGTTGACTGAGTTTGAGCTCTTTTACTCAAGGTTTTGCTAAAATAAGCCAATGGTCTTCCATTTTGCATCAAGACAACACCAAGTCCATGACCACTTGCGTCTGTTTCAAGAATAAATGGCTCAGAGAAGTTAGGCAATGAAAGTACATGTGTTGTTGTTAACTTGAGTTTAATGGCCTGAAAACAGCTGTCTGTTTAGGGCCCCAAGAGAATGAGTCATTCTTGAGCATATCATGAAGAGGCCTACAGATTACCCCAAATCCTTGTACAAATCTTCTATAATACCCTGCCAAGCCCAAGAAGCTTCTTAGCTGGGTGACAGTTTGTGGGAGAGGCCAATCTCTAACAAACTGAATCTTGGCAGGATCTATTTGCACTCTAGTTTTAGAGATAGCATGCCCTAAATAATGTACTCTCTGCACTGCAAAAACACATTTGCTCCTTTTGGCAAAAAGTTTGTGATCTTTGAGGGTTTGCAGTACTATTTGTAAATGATGTTAGTGTTCTTCAAAAGTAGAGCTATAGATCATTATATCATCGAAGAAAATCAAGATGAACTTCCTCAGATAAGGTTCAAATACGACATTAATAAGATATTGGAATGTGGCACGTGCATTAGTCAATCCAAAGGGCATGACTAAAAACTCAAAATGACCAAAGTGAGTGTTGAAGGTTGTTTTATGGATATCCTCCTCTTCCACTCGTACTTGATGAAATCAAGATCACAAATCCAAACTAGAAAAGTACTAAGCACCATGAAGCTCATAAAAAAGGTCCTCTATAATAGGAATGGAATACTTGTTCTTTACAGTTTGAGCATTCAATCTTCTAAAAATCAACACAATATCTCCAGGAGTCATCTTTCTTTCCAATAGCCAACATACCAGGAGAAGAGTATGGACTTTCACTTACTCTTATCTTGCCAGAAGAAAGCATTTGTTGTATAAGTTTCTCCACTTCATTCTTGAGGTGGTGAGGAAGTCTGTATGGCCTGAGATTTTTTGGTGGTGTTGCACCAGCTTCCAATGGAATGGTATGATCTTTTTGTCTTTGTGGTGGAAGACCAGATGGTTCTGCAAAGATGTTAGCATACATATCCAGAATATCTTGTACTGATTCCCTATTGCTCTCAATTCAGATGGGTCTACAACCATCCTAATTTGGAGCACATAGCCCATGACCCCTTTGGACAACAACTTGTGAAGCTTGTTATCAGAAATGTGACAATGCTTATATGGCTCAGTGTAATCAATGAATTTGACTTGGTAAATCCCATCCTTGGTAATGGTAAGTATTCATCCCCATAGGGCTATGCTGATATACCCAGTCACACCCAACAATAAGGTCATAATTGTTGAGTTCTAGTAGCTAGAATGGGTTATCAAACTTCTCTTGGCCTACCACATAGGTACAATGTTCAACAATGGCTCCTGAATTAAATTCACCACCAGCAGCAACTTTAACTGACTGAAGTTTAGTTTGGGTGATAGTGCAGCTGTAGCAGCAAAAGACATGTCCATGAAGCTCTGAATACACTACTACAAAACCTATTTTCCGAGACACCTAGGATTGATTTGTACAGGCGGTTCGTAGGAAGAACCGCTTGAGAAAGTGGCTGCGGCCCTGTGCGACCGAGGACCGCCTGTGAAAAGTAATTTCCACAGGCGGTTCCTTACGTGGACCGCCTGTGGAAATAGATCTCATTTTCACAGGCGGTCCACTTAAGGAACCGCTTGTGGAAATTAGTTTCCACAGGCGGTTTATTAAGTCGACCGCCTGTGAAAATACTCCATAAATACTGCTTCTTCTCGGCCAGCTCCATTCAGACAGACTTACTGTTCGAAACAGTAAGCATTTACTGTGGCGGCCGATTTGGAAAATAGGGGGGGGGGGGGGTTTGTTTTTGATTTCCTTGAAGGAGCTAAATAAGGTATGTATATCTCATCCCTAGCTTGCATTTTTTTGAAGTTTAAATTTAGATTTAAGGCTAAATTAGAGTTTCAATGTGATCTAGAGATGCCCATGGTTCTTGCTATTTTGATCATCAAATTAGCTCAAATTTGTTGCAATATTGATTTAATTGTGTAGATTCACATGATTCTAGTATTATATTTTAAAAATGTAGCTAGAATGTGATGTTTAGCCTTAGGAGGTTTCATCATGAATAGGGATATTTTCTCTAGATCTAGATCTAGATCTAGGGGAGAGGGAGAGGGAGAGGGGGAGAGAGAGAGAGAGAGTAATGAATTCACATTATTTTGAGTCATAAATTTACGTTAATGTAGATTCAATTGCGTAGACATATTATAATCATAATAATCTTTTTAATTCTGATTTTCAAATAAATTATTTAATTAATTAATGTATCTAATTTTGTGGTTGAAGTTAAAGATGGACAGAGCATGGATGTATGATGCGCCAAGACATGGAGAAATATACATCAAAGGACTCTCTGTTTTTATTGAAGCCGCAGAGAAGGACGCTTTAACTAAGAAGATAAAGGAAATGTACTGTCCATGTTCTGACTGCAAGAACCAGAAATTGTGGGACAAATCAAGTATAATCAAATCGCACTTGATCTTGAGAGGTTTTGTTGAGAATTACAAATGTTGGTCCAATCACGGCGAACAACGTACAAGCAAACCAAACCAGGACATCGCTGCTGATCAAGTAGATGGTGATGATGAGGGAGCAGTCGAAGGCGACACTGATTTTATGATGGATGATGAACCCGATTTTGATCTGGATGATGATGCTGACTTTGATCTGGAGGAAATGCTGCGCCACGCAGAACCGCATGTTTTAAGGGACACGAGAGGTTTAGATAATTTTGAGGCATTAAAAAAGGCATTGAAGAAACTTTTGTATGAGGAATAGAAGGGCTGTGATAAGGAGTTTACGGTGTTGCATTCGGTGCTTGAACTTCTAAGGTTGAAGGCCAGCAATGGATGGTCCGACAAGAGTTTCTCGAATCTGTTGAGTCTCTTGGCAAACATGCTTCCGAAGCCTAACTCCTTGCCCACCACCACTTATCTGGCGAAGAAGCTTATCTGCCCGTTGTCATTGGATGTGCAAAAAATACACGTGTGTCCGAACCACTGTATCCTCTACCGTAAAGAGTACGAAGCCTTGGATAGATGTCCAGTGTGAAATGCGAGTCGGTACAAGAGGAATGATGATTGTGAGGACGAAGTTGCTTCCGCCAACACGAAGAAGAAGAAAAGTAATGCTGGTCGTGATGAAGAAGACACTTCTTCCAACGCAGAGAAGAAGAGAAGAAGTCCTGCGATGGTGATGTGGTACCTACCAGTGATACCCCACTTGCAGCGCCTGTACTCGAACCCTAGGGACTCTGAACTGATGCGTTGGTATTTCGATAAGCGTAAGAAGGATGGAACTAAGCTTCGACACCCCGCTGATGCTAGGCAATGGAGAAAGTTCGATGCTATGTATCCAGAGTTCCCTGAAGAACCAAGGAATGTAAGGTTCGTGTTGAGTACGAACGGAATGAATCCTTTCGGTGACATGAGCACCTCACATAGCACTTGGCCAGTGGTCCTGGCCATCTACAACCTTCCTCCATGGCTATGCATGAAGCGGAAGTACCTTATGCTGTCCACTCTTATCTAAGGACCGAAACAACCAGGCAATGATATAGATGTGTTTCTGGAATCATTGATGGAAGATATGGCGAAACTGTGGAACGAGGGGGTCTGGGTGTGGGATGAATTCCGACGACAGTACTTCACGCTGAAAGCAATGATTTTCGTTACCATCAATGATTATCCCTCCCTTTTTAACCTATCGGGACATATTAAAGGGAAGCAAGAATGTGCAGTGTGCTTGGATGAAACCGCATCTGTGTACCTTCCGTACTCACAGAAGGTAGTGTACACCCGCCACCGACGGTTCTTACTCAGAACTCACAGATACCGCAATATGAAGAAACATTTTGACAACATGGTTGAGGAAGATACTGGCCCGAAACCTTGCAGCGGGGCACGAGTGTTTGAAATGGTCAGTAGCATCAAGGTTGTTTTTGGGAAGCCACCGAAGGGTAAAAAGAAGAAGAAAAGTGAGACGCCGACCAGCACGCTGTGGAAGAAGATGCCAATTTTCTTTAAGTATTTGCCCTACTGGAAGGACTTGGACGTCCGTCACAGCATCGATGTCATGCACGTTGAGAAGAATGTGTGTGATAGCATCATTGGCCTCTTACTGGACATACCAGGCAAGACAAAGGATGGAATCAAGTCACGTAAGGACTTGGTGCATTTTGAAATTAGGCCTGCGCCAAATTCCGCAACGGTTGCGAATTCCTTGTCAAGGAGTACGTCCCAATCACTGTAACTGATTGGCGATTGGTGTCGGATGAGACGAAGGAGTTCCTATGGGCAACATTGCAGAGAACCATCCGATTCCCCTCGGGAACAGAGGAAGCAGCCAAACAGAATGCATTGAAAAATATGGGAAAAAGCTTCCGGGGTTGGAAGAGTGAGCTCAACAAGGAATTCGTGAAGAAGAATCTGGTACCCTTTAATAAATACGAAAAAATTACACCAGAGCAATGGGCAGAGTTTGTTAGGCAGAAGACCACACCTGATGCCATCAAACTGGGTGAATCGTTCAAGCAACTTGCGAAGAAGAATAAGCACCACCATCACCTGGGCACATCTGGGTACGCCCCAAAAATTCATGAGTGGAGGAGGCAAGAAGAAGAGGCTGCCCGGGTTGGGAAACCCAACCCTTTAGAAAATTGTGATGAGCGAAGCAGGAACTGGGTCTACGCTCGGTCACAACGAACCGAGTCTGGGGACTTAGCCTTCAATAGCCCCGAGACCATGGAGGTGACCCAGACCATCCAAGGGCTTGCTAAGGAAGGGTCTCTAGAGCCTGACAGGGAGAATGACCTGCTTACCAAGGCCCTGGGGAACAAAGAACACCCGGGTCGCACTCGAGGCATCGGATCAAAAGTGGGCTGGAAGCATGGATTCCCAAACGATGCGGGCCAGTACAAGACATGTAATAGATATAAGAAGACCCTAGAGGAACAGATACAAGAACAGGTTAAGGTCGAATTCATGAAGATGTGGAATGAAAAGGAGAAGGAAAGGGCGGCATTAATGCTGATAGAGCAACCAACTAGCCCAGGATTTAGGAGCAGCGTCGGGTCCACACATTTCGATAGCCAGAGATATCCTGTGGATGAAATCAAAGAGGCTACCCCTTGCATTCTTCATGTTCCGATCGGCAAGGGAGAGTTCACTGTCGAGGCTACAACTGGCCAGGCCATTCCAGGCCGTGTGTTTCACAGTCAAGATATTCCGGCCGGTTACACCAAGGTACAAGTGGACTCGGTGCAGCCGATTTTCAGGAAGTACAAGCTTGAAATCAGCGCACCTGAGGGTATTGAGATTCTCGATGAGGCTGTTGGAAACTTCATTTTGTGGCCCAGACGGGATATCATATTAAGCTGTCAGAAGTCACAATCGCCAGCGTCCCGCCTGTCCCAGGGCCCAGCATCTCTGCCTCAGGCACCGCTGCCCCAGAGCAACCCACTCCGCCTCAGGCACCTCAGCCCCAGAGCCAACCCACTCTACCTCTGGCACCTCAGCCCCCGTGCCAACCATCTCCGCCTCAGGCACCGTCGCCCCCGCGCCCGGTATCTCCACCGCAGGCAACTTTGCATCGTGCTTCACTGTCTACAACTCAGGCACCTCCACCTCCAGCGTCTCTAACTCCGGCGTCTCCGCCTCCGGCACATCCATCACCTGAGCATCGGAGAGTTCCTACAATGATTACCCCATATGAGAAGATTGATCTACCTGATCCGATGAAGAGGTGGCTTCTGTCCTCGTCAAAACCAAAGGCATCATCCGCTCAGGAATCTCCAGCGAAGGGCAATCTCACGAAAGAGATCGTCAAAGCATTAAGTACCTCACAGATAGATTTCGTGCCTACACTGGATGTTCCCGAAAAATATGAGCATGGCAAGGGCTTAACAATGTGTGTGTTGACGTCATGAATTGGTGGGGCAGATAAGGGTATCTTGGGCAATGTTTCAGTGTGGACATAACCAATGGGTGGGTTATGGGAGGGATTTGTGTTACCTTCCGCTGATAGAGTACCATATGTCGAACGTTTGCCGTTCTTGCTCATCATGTTTCATCAGGTATTGAGACTTGTTCAAGATCTTTCATATTCCTGACACGCTTAGACATCTCTTGCAACAATTCTTGAATTGAACCCAACTGACTCTGCATGTTGGTGAGGTGCAGTTAAACATTCCCCACCCTGGAATGTAGATCTAGGACCTCCGTCTATACCGCTTCTGCGAACCCCCTGCTAGATCCCTTAGTCGCTATCCGTTTGTCAGAGATTACCACTTTAGACTATGAACTCGCTGCAGTTGCAGTAGCCACCACCTCAGTAGCCGCAGACACCTTGGTGCTACGCATCATCCTTCGCCAAATCAAGGTGAGTCAGCTCAGATTGAAATCCTCCCCAATTCGCCACCATGACAAGTCTATCGCCACCGTGAATCCAATCCGACCATAGCTCCTAGAATTTTATGCTTAAACCAGTGAAGCAGCCATCTCTGTGAATCGAATTCTCGCTATTCTCTTCTGAAAATCGTAGGCTCTAGATACTGGTTTGTCAGGATCATGGGGATCCAGACAAGGACTCGAACGAAGGGAGTGGAAATCAAACGAGTTTATAGGAAAATTAGCTAGGGTTCTACTTTACTGTTGAACTATCAAAATAGGAAGTTTTGGTTCAGAATGGAATACTACTTTTACACGGTAGGGAATGGGCTTTTATGCCTCCCAATTAAAGCATCGGACAGCTGGTAAAATAGTAATAGCTAACACAAAAGTAAAATAATAAAGGATGGCTTCATCTCAGCTGTTGGTGACTCTCAGATGCTTCATATATGTTGATCTTTAGCGGTGTACTTGACTGGGTCATGACACTGGGCCAGTGGTACAACCCCTTAGCACGGGCCTTGGGCCCACCCCTGCCTAACCAGAACCAAGCAAGCTAGGGTTCCTCCCCATACCATAGAGGGCATAGGAGGAGGATGAAGATGAAGGAGACAAGGTTTTCTGTTGGAAGAAGGTTGTTGACAGTGGGATGCAACAGCGACGGTGTGAGGGAAGAGGCTAACAATGGACGGAAGAGGAGATGGTGATGCTTTGTGGTGGATTGCTGAGGTGGGAAAAATGCACGGGCCGGCCCAAAAATCCCATGGGCCAACTAGGCTCGGCTGGCCTAAGAACGCATGGTTGTGGCAATGAGGGCCTAAGGAATGCAGGGAGGTGTTCAGGTTTTTACAGGATTGCTGAATAATAGTTATCTATTTTATTTTTGCAATTTCAATCCAATTTAAACTCCTAGGATCTGCTTCAAGATTGGTTGTTCAATTATTGGGGCCATACGTAACATGTAAGCATATAAGACTAGCTTGTAAATAGTATAATCAACTTGTGAGCATATAAAAGAGAACACACAAATATTTTAAAGAATGACCCCACTATTCGGATCCATATACAAACTAGTTTTTTCAACATTAAGTGTGTGATCCTATTGGTTCATGTTTTCTCGGCCATGAAAAAATTCTTTTTTGGATCATAGGTCAGTAGTTTGTCTCTGGCAGGACATTGCGACCCTAAATAAACATAAAGATAATATCGGTTGAACTTTGATTTACACTTACAACAATTCCTTTGGCTCATGTACAGTAAAGCTTAAAGTGAAATATGTGTCATCTTTTTGTGGCTCGACCATTCACATGATCTTATGTAGTGGATTAATCAACTCATTATTAACTCTTCAATTACAATGGCATGGACTTTCACATAAAGAACCCCAGAGAAGTATCTCCCATTATAAAGAAGGTGAAAAATTCATCTTAATCATGCACATCATGCAACATGTTTCCTGTCATACCAGAAAAACTACCTTAATAACTACATAGTTAAATGAGAACACAAAATTACAGAAGGGAAGACATCCCCCGATGTTTTATTAAGTTGAATGTAATCCTTGAACCCGAATGAGAGGACCACTTTATAACTACATAATTATAGAGTAATGTTTGGCAGCTCATAAGTGTACCACTACACACATTGGAAATCTATGACAGTCTCATTGTTGGGAGGATGGTACTGTGCTGTTTCTCTGACTCCCGATTGGCTTCCACCAACTTTAGGAAACCTGAAACAAGTATGAAGCTAACGTAATAAAGAAGTGGCTTTGGAGGTTGGATAGAGCTGCAGGGAAGGATAACTTCAAGAATGGGCACTGAAGGTCTTAAAGGGCACATCAAAGGTCATGAGTATTCACTGAAGGCAACATAGCGGCTTGAAGAGCTGCTTGGTGAGGGATGAAGACTCGAAGGCTGGAGCGTCTTTGCCGAAGACATAAACAGAAAGTGAAAAGCCACTTGAGGTAGAAGGACTCAAAGAGGACCAAGCTGAAGGGAAGCTCGAAAGTGGCCAACCCTTGTTCCGAAGGGTTGGCTGACACACGCAACTGTAGACACATATCACGTCTTGGATAATATAACGTTGAAGCAATGTATTGGCTATCCTACCCCTAGAATATTCTGATAACATTCTAAAGAATAGTGGCATTAATGTAATAATGATTAGGGTGGTTGAGGTATGATGATAAATACCCCCACCCAACTAATGTGATGGCAATGAACAGTCAATATACCATTAGATGCCATTATGATCGGTTCACTGTGTGGGTACTGTTCTCTGTGTTGTGATTTTTAATCGCAACATTTGGCATCGTCCATGGGGATCAAACCCACAACCACGTGGTGACCCACAATGTCACCGAAGACTAGGAAGGAGAAAGTGAAGGAGTCAGAAGATGTCAAAGGTGGTTCAAACCACCCTAAGCAGCAAGGAGCTTTGCCCGAGATCCCCCAAGCAGAATGCCCAGGAGACGGTAGAGCTAGAGCCGATGAGGCGACGAAACAAGAAGTTCAAGAGGACCACGGAGTCAAAGATCATGAAGACAGTGATGCTCAATACAAGTAGTAGGCAAAAGAGGCAGTAAAGTAGATACAAGAGTTATAGGAAGAGCTTAGATCCCTTCGTTAGTCCATGTCCTCTTAGCAATGACCTTCGGGGGGACTTAGTAGAAGTAGGGACCCGAAGGTAGCACTTCGGCAGGTGTCGGAGGAGCCTATCCGCCAGCGAGCGATAGATCAAAATTCTCCACTATCTCTAGGTTTGCAAGCTTGGATGTGGCCTTCGGGTTCAAGATGCCGCGGCTACACCTGTACAATAGCGAAATGGATCCAAGGGCATTCGTGATGAGCTTCGCAGCCAGAGTGGAATCTATGGGGGAGATGACTCAACCATGGTCAAGGCCTTTGTTCTTGCAATTAAAGGAATAGCTCTCTCTTAGTATGGTTCACTCCCTTGGGGAAAGATATACTCTTGGGAACAACTTTGGGATGTGTTGTTCTCACATTCCCAAGGCAACTACATGGCTCCGGTCACAATAGGAGACTTGTCCACGGTGAAGTAGAAGGAGGGCAAAAGCCTAAAGCATTACATCCATCATTTTGTACGAGTGAAGTGTCAGGTGAAGGGTCTGAGTGACGACACTGTGATTGATGTTGTCCGATAAGGTGAGCTGATGTGCAGCATATAGAACCTTCTCACAATCATTGCATTGGGCGATCAATAATTTCTTCTCAACTCTCTTAAGCCAATCATCTACATCGAGTGACTCAGTGGTGTGAGAGAATGTAGGTGGCTTAGTACTCATGAATTCCCCTAAATTGGACTGGTTGTGGTAGTGAGGCTGCGGTGGCAGCTGATTCTGTGTAGTCTGTTGTATGTTGGTTATTACTTGGGCCATCCCTTGCAGGATCTGGGTTTGCATAACCATAAACTGCTCCATAGTTATCGAAGGTGGTGGTGGAGGTAGGGTTTCTGTGCAGTTGCCACTGCTTCCGAGGTTGCTCCCGGTGTTGACCATCTGGTAGAGAAGAGCATAGATAAGAGGAAAGCACACGATTCTATGAAGAAGTCTATGATCCAAAGCCTGATTTTACTTAACAAAAATTATTGTATTTATTACTATTATCAACCATACTTCTAAAATGTGGATGCAAATAGGGTGCCTAAGGGTGATCCTACAACTCACATCTAACACTCACAAACAAAAAGATCCATAAGAACAAAAACTCCAAAATGACCTAAATGACACTACCGATCGATCTCTATTATTATAACAAGGGACTCCCCATCTGGTAGACATGGTGGGTTTACAAGTTCTCCATCCAAGTCACAGTCTGGGTACTCTGATCCTAAGCTAGAGAGAGGTTTGGAGCAAGCTCTCTTGTTTGGAGGTGACACTGGTGTAGGAGTGAATTCACGCAAGCAGTGTCGAAGTTTCACATTGTCCTCTTCAGCTTCTTCCAAGCGATTGTGAACCTTCTTTAGTTCTTGTATGGTGGTCTCATAGAGTCGATTCAGGGCGATGGTGAGTTAAACTTGAATTTAGAGTGTGGTATTCTCTTTATCGCAGTAGCATTGGACTCCAGTATCTAGGCTTGAATCGTCATGAACAGGGACATAGCGGTACATCGAGTCCTTAGTTGTTGCTCCATAGTCTAGGCGCACGCGGTAGAGGGCGTGACGGGCGACGTCTCGTATGCCTTCTTCGAAGTTGGATCTCCTTGTCTCCGTGATGTAGGTGCGTGCAACTCTGAACTCTCACTTGTGTGTTCGGCGTCCATAGACAAAGACCGTGATAGACCATAACATGCGGTTTGCTTGACTTGTTCCTTCGTACATTGGTTTATTTTGGTGTCCCATGTCGGTAAGTAAGGCCCATAGCAATCTGTTGGAATGGTGAACTTCATTGAGATCTGACTCCATCTGTACGTTTGAACACAAGAGGAGGGTAAATTACTAGATGAGAGGAGGGTAAGGGGTCTTTAAGTATAGCTTTTATTCTTTACAAAGTTCCTCTTTTTAGGCTTAACTAGCTATCTAAGACTGTATTCTAGGTTGATATAACTCTGATACCATCTCTGTCGAGATCGGTTCAAGAAACAAACCAATCTCATCTATGTGCTGAGCCCAAGAATCAATCCCAACATATAGTGACTTTATTGATGATAATCATTACAATATCCAAAGTTGAATGAATAAACCATCTTACTAAAGTAACCTTCGAGGGTGGAATGACCAATTAAACTCTGCTGTGGAACTAAACAAACTACAAAGACTCTATGACTCTTCCATAGGCATCATCGATGTCGAAAGCATCTTAGAACAATCCACCTTTAGCGTACTCCTTGATACCTTCTCCAACTGAGTATTTGGTGATAGTAAGAGTGAGCACTTGTTGTACTCAGCAAGTTGTGAAGGAAACAGTATGCACACGAAAGCATGACAAGAATAAGGCTAATATGGCTCTTCCACTACTATGATTGACCATCCTCAACTATGACTCCTATCATCACAGTTGACCTAATTAACCAAAACATCAAGTTATAATCATGGTAGGTTTTTAGTGCCGCTTATGACCGTGAACACGGCTAAATATTCAGTTTTAACTCTATAGAGGTTGTACTTTATCCACAAGAAGTTTCATCCTGTTTTGCTGAGCATCTGTTGGCCGACGGAAAACTCTTACACACTACCGAGGTGTGCGCTAGGAATCTATTACAAATGATTTACAATGCCCCTCTCAGCACGTGTCTACCCACTAAGGTTTCACTACCGCATGATTTCACCTCAACAACAGAAGCCCCTCTTGCGCCCTTCGGATCCTAAGACATCGTCCATTCACCGCTCTTCTACCTGGTCTACACTATGTTGAGAGTAAGCAAATTACTTGACTAGGCCTATCCCATACCAGGTTTGTGGTTGTAGTGTAAACACAAAAAGGTCATCCCTCGACTGATCCTTAGATTTGAGCAAGACTACCACTTTCCTAACCATACATCTCATCATACCACTTGCTCAAATCCCTATACCATATTGCTACAAAAATTATTCCATCATATTTTATCATGGTTGCATAGGACCATTATCAAGTTCATGGAACAATTATCTTAATTACCATCCCAAAGCAAGGCTAAGCATCATCTACCCATTGATAACCCAAAACCATAATATGGCGACAAGGATGATAAGGGAAAAACTAGGGTAAAGTCTAACTCTTGGGATTCCCCATAAATTATTAGAATACATGTTTATAAAATAAAATATTTATAAAACTGAGATAAAAATGATCAAGAACACAACTTGCCTTCACTGAACTCAGTTGGGTCTTCAAAATCCAGATCCTACAGACCTTTTGGCATGCATGTTTATAAAACTAGGGTAAATCCTAACTCTCGGGATTCCCAATAAATTATTAGCATGCATGTTTATAAAACAAAAAATTTATAAAATTGGGATAAAAATGATCAAGAACACTCTTGCCTCCACTGAACTCAGTTGGGTCTTCAAAATCATGATCATGTAGACCTTCTAGCTCCTCCTAAATGTTGATGTCTACTCGCAACATACACAAAAAAGCAACAACACATAAACACTAAGATCCAAAAAGAACCAAAGATACACAACAAACATCATCACACACAAGATTACATCATTCTGGATAATCCGGCGAAAGAACGGTCAAAATAGAGCTATGGTTGACAAGTTATGATTTTTTAAAGGTTAAAACAGGACTAGAAAGATTATCTACAGATACAATTATGTTGCTAGAATTTTTCTACAATTTTTCCAAAGCCATGTATGATTTTTTGGATTTTCTAGCATTTATTGGAATTATAAAACTATTTAAAAATACTAAGTGTAATTAAATAAACCTATAAATATTATTAAACATTTTTAGAAATTAATTTACTAATTTTTATTATTTTTAGAATTATTTTTCTACTGAAAACTATTTATTGGGTAATATTTACTAATTATGATGTCAGCAAAACAATTAAAATAAACAAAGAAAAAAGAAAAGGCTAACTGGGCTCTTGACGGGGCCACCACGCTGACGTGGCGTGACACGTAAGCAAAAGTGTCGGCGTTGGAGAAGCTCCAGAGAGGCAGCGACGGTGCCCGGCGGCTTGGAGTTTCGGAGCTCGATGGCAAAGGCCTCTGGCATCGATTTCTTCTTGGCGACTTGGGGAAAAGGTGCGAGATGGTCTGGGGAGCCTCTAGGGTCGCATATATATAGGCGGGAGGCTACCATATCTCCAAATCAATTTGGATTTTAAATGAGAGGCGATAGTGGCTCAAACTCGAATCCGAGGATTCCAACATGCTCGAGACTCTATCTCTTGAGCAAAAGCTTGAACATAGGCTTTGAAATCTTTCCCTTTTTGATCTATACCTCACCTCTATCTCTAACTCATGAATTTGATCGAGACTCCATACGGCCGGCGGTCTCCTTTGCACGTTCATCTTGGACTTGGCTCAGGCTTAGCCAATCCGACGTGGGTTTAAGCTTCTAAATGCTCTGGCGAATCTGTTTGGGTAGTTGGTGCTTGCTTTCCGGCTTGGACACAGCGTCAATGGTGCAGTGGTGCCAGCTGATGCTGCTAGGAGCTGAAGCAGAGAAGGAGAAGACAAGAGGAGTGGTGGGCTAGGCTGCCAAATGAGTTGGGCTAGCTGGAGTTGGTCCGGATAGAGAGAAGAGAGGAGGAGAGAGCTGGGCTTTGGTCCATTCGGCTCAAAAGCTTTTCTTTTTCCATCCTTTTTCTCTCATGTGTATACACATGTATTTTTATACTTATACATCATATATACCGCATATATATAGGCTGACGTAAACAAGCAATCCAGTAAGCAATCAAATACATACATATATATACTCTTTGGATTATTTAACTTTGCAAATTCTTTTATTTCCTTGAAAAAGTTTTATATTTTTTTGGTTTTAAGATTTTGGGCTGTTACAGTACAAAGACATATTAAACAAATATAAACAGTACAATGCAATATTCAACAATAAATACAACAATGTATAACACATTTCCGTACAGTAAACATATAATGTACGTATAAGAACTGACCTTCTTTTTGATGAAAATGAAAAGACTTGAATACTGATTTGCAATGGAGCAAAGTTTTTCCCCTAACCCCTCCCAGCCTGAGATGATCTGTAGTGGATCTGCTCGGGATGACCCTACATCTTGCCCAGCTTATATAGATGAGGGGGGGGGGGGGGAAGGTCATCTCTAACGATTTACAAATTATGAATCGATATAGAACATCGGTAATGATTCGTATTGTACCAACCGTTAGAGATGGTAGCTCATCTGTAACGATTTATAGTTATGAACCATTACAGATGCTCTGCATCGATTCGCAACTACCACCCGTTAGACATGAGCTCACATCTCTAAAGGGTCATCCCTCCCAGGCATATCTCAAATGGGTCCATTTTCTAATCGTTAGAGATCATGTTATCTCAAACAATTATATATACTCAAACGGTCCATTTTCTAATCGTTAGAGATCATGTTATCTCAAACAATTATATATACTCAAACCATTAAAGATGACCTGTTGCGGATGACTATTTCTGTAGTAGTGTTCCTTATCCTCATAGTGGGTCTATTTCTGCACGCCCTTTTGATATTATTCACTCAGATGTTTGGGGTCGGGATCCCTTCAATTTGAAAGGGGGTCATACTTACAATATTATCATTATAGATGATTTCTCTCGCTACACTTGAATTTATTTCATGTCTTCTCATAGAGAGGCATTATCTATATATAAGTGCTTTGCCACTATGATTCACACTCAATTTGACACTCCCATCCGTGTTTTTTGTGCTGATTACGCTCGCAAATATCTTTCTAGGCATCTTCATTCCTTTCCTTTTGAATAGGATACATTGTCTCAGTTTCCCTATCCTGGAGCTCATGCTCAGAATGGTGTTGCTGAGCTCAAGCATTGTCATCTTCTTGAGATAGCTCATGCACTTATGATTGCCTCTTCTGTTTCACCTCATTTTTTGGGCTGAGGCAGTTTCAACTGCCACATACTTCATCAATATCTAACCCTTTTTTGCTCTCAAGGGTGGGATTTCTTTTGAGTGTTTATGTGGACGCCTTCCTGACTACTCTTTTCTTCGTCTTTTTGACTGTGTTTGTTATGTTCTTCTCTCCGTGAATGTACCAAATTGATCACTTAATCTACTGAGTGGGTATTTCTTGGCTACAGTGCTAAGCATAAGGATTATCAATATTGGGACCTTGTTGCTCACCGGATGTGTATTTTTTGGGATGTTACTTTTGATGAGTCTCATCCTTTCTATCCTTGGACCTCTTCTTCCTCTTCTTTAGCTTCCTTGGTTGAGCCACTGTCTTTTTCTCACTTTTCCTACCACACCCATCACTATTTCTTCCTCTCTTCCCCGGGCACCATTGGTGCCTTCTCTTGTTGTGCCTCCTTTTGGTCTTTTTGAACCTTTTCCTTTCCACTAAACTCATCATTCTCATGCCGTGTCACATCCTATTGTGCCGCTTTTTGATGAGTCATCTCCTTTTGGTGATTAATTTCCACCTTTTTCTCCTCGCTATTCTCTTCATGATCACCATTTGATTCTACTTCCTGATTGTTTTAGATTTGCTAGTGTTGTTCTTGCCAAGCCGTCTTCTTACTGTGATGAGACTTTTGCTCTAGTTTATAGTAAGAGCATGGTTGTGACTATGACGGGACTTTTTCTTCGATGGTTCACATGACCTCAGTGCACACTCTTGTTGTTGTTTTTGTGCGTCAATAGTCTATCTCCTAGCTTCATGTCAAGAATGCATTTCTTAATGGTGAGTTGTGTGAGAAGGTCTACATGCACCCACCACCAAGGTATTCTGTTCCTGAGGGTATAGTTTGTCATCTATATTGCTCTATCTATGGCCTTAAGCAAGCCCCTCGAGCCTGGTTTCAACGCTTTTCTTTTGTGGTCCTTGCTGTTGGTTTTTTAGCTAGTGGTCATGATCTTACGCTCTTTGTTCACACTTCCTCTCGTGGTCGAACTCTTCTTTTTTTTATGTTGATGACATGATTATTACAGGAGATGATTATGAGTATATTGCTTTTGTGAAGGTTCATCTTCATGAGCAGTTTCTTATATCTAATCATGGTCCTCTTCACCACTTTTTTGGGACTGAGATTTCTTTTACTTCTGAGAGATTCTTTCTGTCCCAAGAGAAGTGTATTCAGGATATTCTTCATCATTCTTTTCTCACTGATGAGCTCACTACTGAGACTCCCATGGAGCTTAACCTTCAGCTTCGGTCCACTGATGGTGAGCCTCTTATAGATCCCACTCGCTATTGTCATCTAGTTAGGAGTCCTGTTTACTATGGTGTCACTCGTCCTGACATTTCTCATGCAGTGCACATCCTTAGTCAGTTTGTTTCTGCCCCCATTCAGCTCCAATATAGTCATCTCATGCGTGTTTTGCACTATCTTCGTGGGACTATCTTTCGTAATCCCTTATTTACACACTCTAGCTCTTTACAACTTCATTCTAATTCTGACGCTACTCGAGCTAGTGATCATTCTGATCGCCGGTCTATTTCTACCTACTGTGTTTTTCTTGGTGATTCTCTCATTGTTTGAAAGACTAAAAAGTAGACCGCAATTTCTTGTTCTAGGGCAGTGGCTGAGTTGCAAGCCATGGCATTGTTGATACCGGAGCTCAGTTGGTTACAGTGGCTACTTGAGGATGTTAGTGTTTCTTTGCCTGCACCTACTCCTCTTTACTCATACATTATAGATGCTATTAGTATTTCTCAAGATACATTGAAGCATGAGCTCACCAAGCATATTGGTGTTGATGCTTTTTACACATAGACAGAGGTATATGATAAGGTGATTGCTCTTCAGTATGTTTCTTCTGAGCTTTAATTTGTTGATTTCTTCACAAAGGCACATAGTACAACTCAGCACAAGTTCTATCTCTCCAAACTCAGTGTGGTGACTCCCCATGAGTTTGAGGGGTGTAATATCTCCATATTATAAGGGTTTCTTTGCATGTTGTCACATGTACCTATGTATATATACTGGTCTAGAGCCTCTAGAGAATACAAGTTGCTATTCCTAACACTCATGACATCGAATACAATGCGTGGTGCTGTTAAAAATGCTACTAAAAACTAATTCATATATCAAGATGGGGAAAAATGTTCTCCGTCTGCAAGGATTCAAAGATATGTTTTCAGCAAAAGTTAAGACTTAAGACTTCATCAATTACACAAGAACTAGCTGTATCATTTTATCCATTATAGCAGTAGGTAGAAAACATGTTTTTAATAAATATGTCCATGATAGCTACATACAAGGTAATAAGGCACGGCTTAACTTGGCATAGTCTCAAAAATTGAAGTTTGACCATTAGTTTGTTTTATGATACAATGTTATAAATATCAAAATCGTAATCAAGTGAAAGCAAGTTCAATAAGAATATGATGGTGCCATTTTTGTGTCAGTAAAATACATTTTGTTGGTCACAAATTACAAAGTTTGAATCCTGAAATGCATGGACACCTTATGTAAATAGAGGGAGTACATGTTCACTACTTGCGTTGAAGAACCACATACACTAAGCTAATGAAAGTAAAGTCATTATAGTGTCTAATGTGTAGGTGCACATGACAAACACAGCTACCTTATATGATACATGACAAGATCTCAGTATCTTACAAAGTGAATTTAAGCATGGACACAACCTTATTTCACAGAAGAATAGCATTGATATAGCTAGGACACTAGCGGACTATATGGTCAACCATGCAATTCATATTCCACAACTTTTCATGTTAACGTGTATATATAATTTTGCACATCAATAACAAAGCTCATTCTTTCCATAAGAACTCAAGATCTGACTGTCAACAGAAAACAAGAATATGCATCTATTGATATAAACTAATGGAATATGCATCTATTGATATAAACTTATGCCTATTGCCTAGGCTAAGTGTAATGTTTTGTCAAAGCAGCCAAACTCATTGCTAAACATTTTGCCAACAAAATCAGAGAAGGTGAATAAAATTGAGTATAATTAGAACCATAAATAATGGAGTAGAATACTGGATACCAAAATCAAGATAACATCTAGAAAATATGCGAGAGAAAAAATATACATCATCTAGGACTGTTATAGAAAGCAATCAACATATTAGTTTCCTTTTACAAGTTTTAGACTAATAGTCATTTTATATCCTTAGCCTTCCTTTTATTGTTAGTCTTTCTATAGATAAAACTTTCCATGTTATAGAGTCTGATAATCATAGAATAACCAAAGAAAGCATCAGAGCCTGATAATCAGGACTAGAAACTAGATAACTGGTCCTCTATATGTAGAGGCCCTGATAATCAAGACTATAAAGATGAGTGAGATAACTAGATCGTCCTGATTATCAGGCTCTAATCCTTTGTTTCATTATTTCTTGCTTACCTATTACAAACTAGACTCATCTTTATATAGAGGCTCAAGACTCTAAAACATGGAAAGTTTTATGTATAGAAAGACTAACAATAAAAGGAAGGCTAAGAATATAAAAGGACTATTAGTCCAAAACTTGTAAAAAGAAACTAATCCATTGATTGCTTTCCATAACATTTCCCCCTTTTCCATGAAATAGATCATCCTCGAGTTGAAATTCCTTGCACCTAAGAATAAGCCATTATCGTTGTATTGGTATGCAGCCATATGTTTTTCTAATTCTAGAAAATAAATTTCCTTTATTGAAAACTGACATAGGTGGTCTTTAGAAAATGACTCAGGATAATTGAAACATAACCCTTTTCTGCGGCGATCAACCATATCATGTGTAGTTAGACGTCACATGTTGTCCAACAACGGGGGTGGGATAAGGAACTGCAAGAATTGGAGAGGATGGGTAACCTTACTAACCTTCATGATGTTCTATTGGAGTTTACCTCAAGCTAGCTGTTGTTGCTGTTGTTGTTGCTACTATTGTTTGTGATGTAGTAGCTGTTGTTGTTGCTACTATTGCTGTTGTTAGGCGAGAATAGCCTTGAAGAGAAGGTTTTTAAGATTCTTCGCAAAGGTGTTGTTCATATGCACGTGCCAAACTCAATGGCTTTCTCAAGATTGGATGGGTTCTGAAGCTCAACATTAGTGCTAAGAGGTTTTCCAAGTCCCACAGCGAATAAGTTGACCTATTGCTTAGGAACAAGGAATGGAGTTACTTGAGAAAGAAGGGTCAAATTTTTTTTTCTATATTTATGCACTAATTCTGCCTTCCTGAGAGTAGCCAACTCACCAAAAGAATTGCTATGAATTAGAGAACCGAAGCGCATGTTGACGTAATGCTAAAAAATGGACCACTTCATTGTGCCATGATCATGTTCAAACTACATATACCACTGTTGAGCATCGCCAGCCATATGATAAGAAGCTAGCTATACCATGTTATTCTCTAGTGTCCATTGGCCACGAAAGAACTACTCACAATGGTTCAACCAAGGCAAATGATCTTTCTCTCCATTGAAAATGGGGAAGGTTAGCTTATGAAAGCGAGGAGTGTACCGATCATCATCAGATCTTACTGACTTGCCATTGAAAGGACCCAAGGTGGCGGAAGAAGCCAAACCTGAGGTGCTGAAATTCTTCTCATTCATCTTGACGAGCCTCAATTGTTTTGACCTTCTTCAAAAGTTTCTCCATCATCTTGCCAAAAACTTCTATGGTGTAGGCATCATCATGAGGGGTGCAGGCTGACTGTGTAATGATTAGCGATGGTGGAAACGGTGCAAAGCGGTGGTGGTGGAGCGGTTGTGGTCGATGGCGTGGAGTAGAGTAGCGGTTGTTGTAGGTGGGAACTGAACAACAAGTGGCCAAGAAAAGTTCTGCTGTGGAAAGGATATAGCAAGGGCAGCGGAGGCGAGGAGGTGCGGGAAGCAGTGGCGACGGCGATGGTGTAGGTACAAGGCGCAGGATCAAGGTCTCTTGATACCAAATATTGAGAAACTGGGTAATTGGGATAACTCGATAGCTCTGATTATCAGGATCTGATCATTTTTTTGATTATTTCTTTTTTATGTATTACAAACTAGACACCTCTTTATATATAGGCTAAGCACTTCAAAATATGGAAAGTGGTATCTATAGAAAGACTAACAATAAAAGGAAGGCTAATGATATAAAAGGACTAGTAGTCCTAAACTTGTAAAAAGAAACTAATATGTTGATTGCTTTCTATAATATTTTATATCCTTAGCCTTTGTTTTATTGTTAGTCTTCCTACAGATAAAATGTTTTGGCATCAAGATATAAGTTGTGCTTTATTTATTTTGGGCTATATTCCACAAATATTTGATGCTGCAGAACTTCAGATATAAACATACCACGAGCTATTCACCAATTTGCTATTTCAGATTTTTATTATCAATCAATTGAATCAAACATTGGAATACATTCTAAGTCTCGAATAGGACGTGAGGGTCAGACCAAGCAGACATAAATCAAAAGCGAGAAACCTGATGCTCGGTCTAATTCGCCATCTGCCGTGTGGGATAGAGTCTGGAGGGCTTGCCATGTGAGCTAGAACATGATTTTGGGCTTAGAAATAGCAAGTTCAACCTAACTAACACTATGTACAGATAACATACCTACTAAATCATAAGTTTTTCCCTAAAAATTTTGGGTGTTCAGCTGAACACCCATGATCTATGCTAAATCCACTAATCCAAAGATAGGATGTAGTAGATAGTACGCACTATTGCAAAGCTCTTACCGTCCACAATATGATCATTAGTTTTTGGAATAAGTTCATTTTACTCTCTCGAACTATCACGTTAGTCCGAATAACCCCTGAATTTTTAAACCGTACATTTTACTTCCCTGAACTATCAATACCGTCCATTTTACCCCCGGAGTGGTTTTTCTCACTGGTTTTGATGATGTGGTGGCCATTTCGCCACATGGCAGTCCTATTCAGCGTGTGCAGTCAGCGTGGCGCAGTAATTCGATTTTTTTTAGAAAAATAATTCATGAAAATAGATTATTCCAAAAAATAGGTTTTATGTTTAGAAAAAATCCAAACAATATAAAATGATTTAGCTAAATATTTTAATATTTTTAGTTTGTTTTTATTTTTTAAATATTATTTAATGTTTTCTAGTGTAAAAATTATTCCAAAAATGTTAGAATAAATGTTTTAATTTGGAAAATAGTTCTAGAAAAAAATATAGATTAATTCTGATAAAGTTTAAAAATATTTTCTTCGATAAAATAAATTCTTTTAATATGTTTTGTTGTATATAAAATTACTTTTAATTCTAGAAAAAATAGATTTAATTCTACAAAAGTAGTTTTCGTCATTTTTAGCCGTAGTTTTCGCGTCGTTTCTAGCCGTTTAAAATTAGTTTAGTCATACTTTTTGACACATTTTGGGCACATTTGACATTATGAGCACATTTTGGCACATTTAGACATATTTGGCCATATTTTAGCCACATTTGGGCACATTTGGGGCACATTTGGCCACATTTTGACACATTTTAGCCACATTTTGGTCATATTTAGGTACATTTTGGGCACATTTGGATCCATTTTAAACACAATTTGAGGACATTTAGCCATATTTGGGCATATTTTAGGCATATTTGGCCACATTTGGACACATTTTAGCCATATTTGGGCACATTTTGGGTATATTTTGAGCACATTTTGAGCACATTTGTACAAAATATGGCCAAATATGCCCAAATATACAAAAATGTACCCAAATATGCTCAAATATGTCCAAATTATGGCCAAATGTGTCCAAAATATGCTCAAATGTAACCAAATGTGCCAAAATGTGACCAAAATATGCCCAAATATGCTAAAAATGTGCCAAATTGTGACCAAAATATGTCCAAATGTGTCAAAAATGTACCCAAATATGACCAAAATATGGCTAAATGGGACAAAAATGTGGTAAATGTGCCAAAAATATGCTCAAATATGCCCAAAATGTATCAAAAATGTGCCCAAATATGCCCAAAATATGCACAAAAGTATGGCTAAATGAATTTTAAATGGCTAGAAATGACGCAAAACTATGACTAAAAACGACGAAAACTATTTTTCTAGATTTAAACCTAAATTTTGTAGAATTAAAACTAATTTTATATAGAACAAAACATATTAAAAGCATTTATTTTATCAAAGAAAATAGTTCTAAACTTTATTATATTTAATCTATATTTTCTAAAAGTATTTTCAAATTAAAACATTTATTCTAACATTTTTTAGAATAATTTTTACACTAGAAAAACATTAAATAATATTTACAGAAATAAAAATAGAGATAAAAACATATTAAAACATTTATCTAAATCATTTATATTTTTTGAATTTTTTCTAAACAGATAACCTATTTTTCGAAATAATCTCTTTTCATGAATTGTTTTTCTAAAGAAAAATTGAATTACTGCGCAACACTGACGGGACACACTGACTAGGACTACCACGTGCCGAAACCAGCAGCACGTCATCAAAACCACCAAGAAAAACCACTTCGGTGGATAAAATGGACGGTTTAAAATTCGGAAAGTTATCCGGATAAACGTGATAGTTTGAGGAAGTAAAATGAACTTATCCCTTAGTTTTTTTCCTCAAAGAGGTGAAATAATCGAGACTGTAAACTAGCGCGAACATAACTCAAACATGGCACAAGTGTCACTAGCCAGCTAAAACCAAATTAAGCTAGGACGGTTCAGCACAGGTGCATGCAAGGGCCAAACTTTCAGGACAGGATCGATCGATGCGGTGAAGAGAATCAAATATGGCTGGCTACCTTTGATGCAGCTGAGGTCACCGTCTAGGGCGGCCTTGGGGAGAGCGTCTTCATCTTCACACACATACACAAATGGTGAGGGAGAACACCATCAGAAATGCAGTCTCTCTCGATCAGCATTGAGGGGATACAAGGGGAGCACTGATGGGTGACATAATATTGACGTCGATGGAGGAGCTGTGGTAGATGAAGGGCACCGCCATGGTTGGTCTCACCTCGCCCCGATGATCTCTCACGGTCTCCCTCTTGATTGTCTCATCTCGTGAAGGAGATGCAAACTCCTACGCCACAGTGCGAAGGAGTGGGGGGTTTTGCGCTCCTTGTCCTGGACTACCTCACCTCACCTCGCCTCAGTGCAGTTGGGTTGAGGTGGACCGGGTGTTGGTGCACCAGCTGCGGTGGCATTCTCCCTTCCCTTGGGCAAAACTAGGTGTACCAACACCTAGTGCATAGCAGGAGGGGTGCAGAGTTCACTAGTTCTGCAAGTTTCACTCGAGGTCTATTGTGCATTCTCTATGACAAGTATGGCCCATGGGAAGGAGAGAGGATTTGCAGAGAGACAGGGGGGTGGGTAGAGATGGGGAGAGGTGAGTGGCAAGGGCAGAGCCAGGAAATTTAGCCAATGGGTTCACTCATTGTGGGGATTTGGTATGAACTAATTAGTGTAAAGTACAATTTCCCATCATCTTACAACAAGATTATAGCACTCAAAGACAGCATAAGGAATAGAAATATGACATCACTTATCACAAATAGTTGTTGCATTAAAACTAAAGAGTGCAAGACATACTGGCTGAATGAATTATAAAACCACCTATTTACACATTTTAAATATAGTAGTACCAAATAACTTCATATCTTCATGTGCAGCTTCTCATCTTCTTGAAAACATTGAACAAAAATGACATGTTAGTTTCACAAGTTTTAAATAAGTGCCATCAAGGCATCAAGTGACACATGTAAAGTCACTCACATTTCAGAGTTTTCCCTTTCGATCTTTCATCATCTTAAAAAGATCAAACACATCATCATTACTAATGGTAGAAAACATGTCTTTCTCTACATAGAAAATTAGACAATCACTCATAGACTGATCACCCATTTTATTACGCAACTTTCTATTGACAACATTCATAGCTAAAAATCATCTCTCCACTGATGTCATGGCAACCAGCAAAATTAGTATGAGATTTAGAAGTCGATAGATGAAAGAAAAAGTAACATGCTTATTTGTCTTCACCAATAATTTAGCAAGATCAGGAATCCCATCCAAATCGGCAAACCTTTCATCTGCTCGCACATTGTCAATGTAAGTGTGAAGTTCAAGACCAAGATCATCCAATTTTTTTGAATCAAAATTATCTGGATAAAACTCAGCTAGCTTCACTAAGCTCTCCAGGTTAAAAACAACAAAGGAGTCTTTTGGGTTGAAAGAAGCCATGTGACCAAGCAATGCATAGTTTACCTCATTGAAATGATCATCAAACTCTTGAAGTTGCCAGTCAATAATAGAATTAAGACACTCTATTTGGTAATGCTGGAGGTTTGTCTTATTGGTTCTTTGCTATGGTTTATACCGATTGACATATTCCTCCTGCATGTTTAGCTTCAGAATGTGATGTTCTTCACATAATGAATATGCCTTCTCTAGAAATGAGTCCCATCCATTCTCCCTTAGTTCTTGCAGATCATTACTTGTTGACTTCACACATGACATGGCATTCAAGATGTCTTGATCCTTCTTTTGTAAAGATGGTGACAAAGTATTTGCACTTCCTAATATATGCAGCATCATGTGCAAATAAAACACAAAATTAAAGGTCTCAAAATATGCTAGAAGACCACATGCCTAACATTTCTTCTCATTTTTGCCTTCTTTCTCAACATATTTAGAACATAAATAATAGACAGGAACAATTTCACTAGACTTGAGAGGTTTCTGTAGTGTGAACCCCAACATGTGTCACCAGCTCTTTGAAGAGTTTCACTACTACAGAACAGGTCATAAGTAGCGCCTCATCTGTGTCAGTTCGAGAGTAACCGATATTGTTGATGTATCAGTGCCGGCTCTTAAACTCCCACGCGCGAACTATAATTGAGGTGCCAAGAACCGGCACTAATAGGCACTATCAATGTTGGTTCTTGGCTATGCTCATACATGAGAGTTTAAGAACCGGCACTGATAGTCACTATCAGTGCCGTTGGAACAAGAACTGGCACTGATAGTCACTATCAGTGTTGGTTGGAATTAGAACCGGAACTGATGCCTTTGTTGTATTTATATCCAGCACTTAGCTGCTCTTCTCGTTTGCTCCATTCAGCATGACGCCGCTCGTCCTCCTTGATCGTCGCCTCCTCCCCATCCATAGCCTCCTCGTCGCGCGTCGGCTGCTCGCCTCCTCGTCCTCATCCTCGTCTCGCGCCAACCACTGCCTCATCCTCCTCATCGCGTACCGACCACCACCTCCTCCTTATCGTAAGTCGGGCCGCCGCCGCCGCCTCCTGCTTGTCACGCGCCGACGACCGCCTCCTCTTCCTTGTCGCACGCCGACAACCACATCGTCATCCTTGTCATGCGTTGTCCCGCCGCCGCCTCCTTGTCCTCATCATGCGTCGGCCCACTGCCACGTCCTCGTCGCCTCCTTCACATCCCCATGGTGAGTAGCAGCGGCAGTGGAGGTGGAGGTTGTAGATCTAGGTAGCCTAGAGGTGGCCGCTCCATCCTATCCTATCGCTCGGGTCCGGGTG
Source organism: Phragmites australis (assembly GCF_958298935.1). Lineage (NCBI taxonomy): Eukaryota > Viridiplantae > Streptophyta > Magnoliopsida > Poales > Poaceae > Phragmites > Phragmites australis. Next base: position 12,843,594 of record NC_084941.1, on the reverse strand, counting down.
ATCGACCTCGTACTCTCGGCCTCCAGATCCACGGTGTATCCCCTTTCTACCCAGAAGGGTCACGAAACACCTGGGTTAGTTCTCAAATTCAAGTTAGCAAATTGTAGTTAGCAAAATATAGTTAGCCAATTTAGGTCCTGAAATTAGATATGTATTTTAGTTCAAAATATGTTGGCTTATTATTAGATGTGTATGTCATGATATTAGATGTGTATCGCTATATCAGTGTTTTAGATGTTGTCATCACTTCCCGGTGAGTAACTAGTTTGTTACTTGTTCTGCAATTGATGACTTGACACAATTACGAGATTATCCACATGCGCTGATTGATATGGAATTGGCATTTTTTTCTCTAAGCATGTAGACATACATGTGACTTGTCTTAGGTACATTTGCATGCTCAGAGATGAAACTCCCTTTGCCCTCGTACTCTCAACCTCCAGATCCTCAATAGCGTATCCCCTTTCTACCCGGAAGGGTCACGAAAGACCTGGGTTAGTTCTCAAATTCAAGTTAGCAAATTGTAATTAGAAATTTTAGTTAGCCAATTTAGATCCTGAAATTAGATATGTATTTTAGTTCAAAATATGTTGGCTTAGTATTAGATGTGTATGTCATGATATTAGATGTGTATCGCTATATCGGTGTTTTAGATTTTACCATCACTTCTCAGTGAGTAACTAGTTGGTTACTTCCTTGTTTTGCAATTGATGACTTGGCATAATTACGAGATTATCCACACGTGTCGATTTATATGGCATTGACATTTTTTTCTTGGAGCATGTAGACGTACATGTGACTTGTCTTAGGTACATCTGCATACTCAGAGATGAAAAGCCCTTTGCTATAAATTATAAGAAGGCAGTTAATATTGCAGTTTGCAGTTAACAAATTTAGAAACTAACATGCCAATTGATATAGATGCTTCCTTATCTATAATGGCTACATGACATTATTGCGGACCTTGGTGGCACACCACCTGTGGTGATGACCATATTGGCTGATAACAATAAAATGAATATCACTATCTCTTTTAGCATTGCCTTTCCTAAAGAAGGATATATCACTTTAACAGCATCAAGCTTCAAAACAGACCAAAGACTTATGGCTGAAAGATCTACTATTCATGCACTTCTACAATCGGTTAACCTGCAACTTGGATACATGTTTTCGGACTACAGCTATTTCAAATTGAAAGTGCTTGAACAGAATGAGGATTTGCATGCAATGACTCCTAGGCTCTCGCAGTTACATGCAGCTGAAACGATTGGTGACATGAACCTGTAGTTTGTAGCTAGGATTATTTCAATAATATTAACTTTTTCCTTTATATTATTGCTCTTTGTCTATAAGATTTTTACTGGAACACTCGGATGTGGATGGATCATAGCTTGACTTCAATCTTACGTCTTCTTGCCCAGCAGTGGGGGTACACATTACTTGGTCCTCAATGCAGGAAGGTTCGGGAAGGAAAGAACCAGTCAAACCTTAAGTTTCAGTGTGATAGTAACAGTTTCATTATTTACAAAAGTCCAATGGAATTTTCATTTGAAGCAACAACTAGTGTGCTCATTTATACACTGGATCATTTTGATGTAATATTTAGAGTTGAAATTTTAGATATCAACTATGCATGTAATGGTATTTGATTTGATTTTAGAAATGCCTGTAGTTTGAAATAATGTATAATGTGTTTATCGTGATTTAAAAATTAGAAGAATGGATGCATGTGCATGTGATGCATTTTGGATTGTGCAATTTTTTTGACTGTCGAGATCTATCAATGCCGGTTCTATTTTAGAACCAATGCTGATAATGAGTATCAGTGTCAGTTCCTAATAGGGAATCAACACCGATAATTCATTATCAGTGCCGGTTCATGGATGGAACCAGTACGGATAGTGATTTTCAGTGCCAGTTCCGTACCTGACACTGATAGTCATTGACTATCAGTGCCGAGTAATCAATATCGATTCAAAACCCGCCACTGATGGCGATTTTGAACCGACACTAATGAGGTATTCTATAGTAGTGTTTGATATTGATTTAACCCTATGCCAGTGTTAATCCGTCCACTACATATAGCTTTTTTTTTATCTCCTCTCGATGTTTCTCTCTAATTATGTCTTTTGCAAGAAGCTCCGACCACATAAATAAAAGGGAGATCATGTAGAAAAAAAATCTGCAATAGCTTCATTCTTCTTTGCTACTGCCACAATAACCAATTAGAGCTGGTGAGCAAAACAGTGCACACAATATGCTGACCTATTCTTTTCCATAATCTTGGCTTTCAAGCCATTGAACTCACCAGGCATGTTGTTTGCCCCATCGTAGCATTGGCCTCTGACTTGTTTTATGCTTAAAACAATATTAGTGAACAATTTTTGAAGAGCAGCGTTGAGACATATTGCTAATGTTTCGTTCACATGTACAACTCCAACTAACCGTTCAATGATAAATGCATGCTTTCTAAGATATTTTAAGACAACTGCCATTTTCTCTTCGTCAGACACATCAGAAGCCTTGTCAATCAACAAACTGAACACATCACCCCCAATTTTTTCAATAATAGAATTCAAAGGTATCTGTGAAAAACAATAATGAACTCATTAGAGATCAGCTATAACTTTTGAGAAAATAGAAATAATAGAAATAGAATTAATGATGATGTTACCTTTGCAAAATAATTAGCAATTTCCTTTTGAATGTCGCCACATACCCATTAACAATTTTCTGGAGCATTCCTAAGAACTACCTTCCATATAGCATCATTTTGATCTACGAAAGTCTGTACCAACTCTTGAAAGTTTCCTTTATTTTTTGACTCTTTTGATTCATCATGGCCTCAAAAAGCTGAGCCTTGACACAACAAGTATCTAATTGAATCAGTTGAAGCATTAAGCCAAATTTGATTATCCTTTTTTGTAAGATCAGTTTGCTTATTGAAAGCAACCTAAATTGATCGATCTTGATTCATCAAAGCATCACAACTTTTCACTGCCACATTGTGAAAGCTATTAACATTACCCTTACCCACATGGGTATCTAGTCTGCATTTTTGTTCCAACCGTTCCAGCCTTTAATTGAAAATACATAATTCTCAGCTTGTCCCTCATTGCAATCTCTGAAAAGGTAGCAGCACAAACAAAAGGCCTTATGCACCTTGTCACCATACTCAAGGCAACCACCATATTCTTGAAACCATTCTAGATTAAATCTTCATGGATCATGTCCAATGACCCTCTCTGGATAATCAAAACCAGGTGGTAGCCTGTAAGGTCCCCTGGTTAAATATCTTTGCCTAATCTTATCTTGTTTCATAGGATTTATGTTGTACAATAAAATTCTCTTCCAATTAGCCAAATCATAAGGTAGTTCATCTAACTCAATTTATCTCTGAATAGAAGGCTTTGGGAGACTACTAGCAGCAACAACATTTGATTACTTGCATCTAAGGGGTGGCCCTGAAGTGCCTGCATCATTATCTGAACCTGATGATCGATCTCTTTTTCAGAAATATCGTTCCATAACCTAGATTAATCAAGGTTCAGGGAAAAACCAATTAGAACATTACATCATTAGTGCATTATTGCATATGCATAAGGCTAGACAGGGAGATGCCGAGATGGAAATTGCAAAAGAGGGAGATGGGTGATGTGCTCTCACATACCGCAGTTGCTAGCTTGCTGGTGCCGTTGCGGTTCAGCTGTGGTGACTAGCGACGAGCAGACGAGAGTAGGAGAAGACAGGGGCACGGGCGACGGGCAACGAGACGATGAGAGTACGAGACAACGGGGGCACGGGGCGACAGGCGATGAGACGATGAGAGTACGAGACAACGGAGCATTTGGATTTTGTTGGTGTGGTGGTGAATTGCATAATTGAGGAAGATAGAAGTGAGGCAATTGCAGTGTAGTGTGCTTGCGTTGGTGCATCCTGTGTGCAGCGTGGAGGGCTTGGGAATTTCACTTGTAGGCTTTTGCCTTGTGGGCTTTGCGTTCAGTAGCCTGCTGGCATTGGGTTCAGCTATAACTTTTTAGTGGGTTCATACTAGCTAACTACATATATACATGTACTTGGCTGGAAAATTTCATTGGTGTCACCTGCAACTAATGGCTATATACTGGCTCCGCCCCTGGTGAGCGGGACAACAAGAGCTATAGAGGTTGCTCGCGGTGCGAAAGGTAGGAACAAAGATCCAGAGCACTGCTCCCCTTGTGTGGATGGGTGACGCGTGGTGATCAAGGACGAGCCAGAAATTGCTACATCCCCTTCCATGCTAGAGAACTACAAGTACTTGGATTTCGCATCATCCCTCCAACCGTGGTGACAACAGCTCTAATAATTTCTGGCTGATCCGAGTTAGAATAAAAAATGGATAGATTTTTTTAATCAGCATCAGATTTTTTTTTTGAAATCGGCATCGGATATTTGGAGTACCTGAGTTTGGATATTATTCGAAGCCCAGACATTGATACAACATTCCAATGCTACCAAAATTCAACACATCATTGAAATAATCATGAAAAAATCGGAAAAATATATATGGTGTAGAGGATCCTCAAACTACGTACATGAAATTTGTCTTTTTTGTTTCTCATTGTACAGATAATTTTTTTGAGAGCTAGATTATATGATCCTCTACATCATCAAAAATTTTCATGATAATTTCGATAGTTGTTTTGAGAGTAAGAGAACGAAGTATTTTTTATTTTTAAACGTGTCGCCAGTTAGAAGGGTGACATGTTTACTTTTTTAAATAGGGTGCTTCTCTCTTGATCATTAGACAGCATAGGGACACCAATCTAAGGGTAGGGATATGGTCATTTGCCAGTTCTAGCCCGCGTTATCCATGCTCGCTGCTGTGTGCAGCGCGAGGTTGGGCGCACTCACCGTCTTCTTCCCCTGTGACGGTAGGCCCGTCCCGAGGAAGGCTCTCCGTTCCATTTGTGTATATGTTATCTTTAGTATTTTACTAGCTTTATGACTTTATGATGAACTAAGTTAAATATATGTACTAAGTCTAATACTGTGTAAACTTGTACCAAGTATAATGTGTGAGCTGGTGAAGTTGTGATGAACTAAGTGTTGTTTATTATCTAAGTGAAAGTGTATCGACTATATTATCTTAGATATTGCGTAGTAACTTCATGGTATTAATATGTTCTATGCTTTTGTTATGTCTTATATACAATTTAAGTTGTCTTTCATGTTCCGGTAAATATTCACCAGTCGTATTCGGTTTTTATCCATATTTAGTTTGTATTCGATTCCGATATTATCCGTGATTATATTCGTATCCGAACTATCCGTATTTGAATCCGTTTCTGACAAAAAAAAAATGGTTTCAAATACCGCCTTATTCTGACCGATTCCGAGCCATTTTCACCCCTACTCCAACCCATGTCGTCTCGCACCCTCGCGCGCTCGATCTTCACCAAAAATAGCCGCAGATCTGCTACACCACCACTGCAACAATTATTTGGTTTCCCCCTTTTTATTTGGTTCCAGATCCAGGCGGTCTATTGCTAGCTTCGGCTGCCGCTGCCGCCGTCCGTGCTCCACCGGAGGCAGCGTGAATGCACTCCTCCCTCTCGCCCCACTCCTCTCCTCTGCCTCCCTTTGGAAGGCAATCTCGTTTGCGTATGGCAAGTTCAGTCTGCTTTAATTTCCTCACCGCCCACGAAGTGGAAGTATTTTCACTGCATGTTTGGTGAAGGAAAATCACTTCTTTGCTGAACTGCCTGTTAGACTTTAGTATTGTTATTATGTCTCTTTTATTTATTGAAGAACCTGGTCTGTTTTCATAGGCATACCTAAACCATATGTTCAAGTTGTTTGGCTGTCAGTCATAACATATGTTCTGTTTCAGATGTGGGGGGTTGGACAGAAGGATCAGAGCAATTGAGATTTGAATGCTGGAGAAGAGACTTTAGACAAAGTTCCTGAATGTTTGTTTTCAGAGAAAAAAAACTATTTCACTCTAACTGGGTTTGGGCATTGTCAGGTTTAAAAAACTGAAAAGAAGCATAAACAATGTTCCTGATGAGTGTTTTGATTCTTGCACAAAGCTGCTTTACAGTCTGACTGGGTTAATTTGTTTTTGCTTGTACTACACTTTTGACTGTAAACCCTGGATTGTGGACATCCGCACATTTCGCTTGATTCGGGAATACAATTTTTGACAATTTTGCTGAGCATCCTTTTTCAGTTCTGCATTTTCTAGGCATCAACCCCATCTTATGGTGAAAATCGTTTTTTTGGCAATTGTAGGAGAAATCAGTGTATTGGATTGCCAGACTGGGTGCGACAACTGTAGAACCGAGTTTACATGAGGTAAAGTAAAGTATTTGACATTCCCAAAAAAAGTATTTGACTAATTATGCATCTTTAGAATCCCCTATATAAATGATGAATGTTGCTACAAAATTGCCACTTAGATTGTTAATGTCATGTAGCTATGTTGTAGTGTGAACATGGTAGATTCATCATTAAAAATGTGTGCTTACCTAAGTGAAGAGAATGAAAAAAAAAGGAAGAAGAGAAAGGAAGATCATGTAAAATATTTTTCTTGCCACAATTGTTATTGTAGTTGCACATGTATGTTCTGAGAGATTGTCAAAGAAGATTGGTGCAGTTAATGATGATGGCAAAAGGTATAGAATTAGGAGGTACTTGCTGTGAGATATGTACAATGGGTCAGAAGTACCTTGTTATGATCAGTTGCGGTTAACTACGAAGTCAAATGAGCCTATGCAAGTCCTAATGGTAAGTGATGTGCGTTTGTCTGATCTTCCGAAAGGTAATATGATAAGTTAATTGGTGGAGTTTCGACGTTGATGATCCAAAGGCTCCGAATAGAACAGTTGAGAACCCTCACAACCACTACACCACTACTCCGTGATTATCAACCATGCTAAGATGCGGTTGACCTCACCAAGAAGGCTTTTCCTGCAAGCGAATCGAGAACACAAGCATGAACAGGTAGATGCAATCTGAATATTGCTAATTACCAATGAAGTGCTCGAGTTGGGGTTTCACAAACTGAACAAGTGACGAAACTGTATAAAACAAAATAATCTAAGAAAACCCGAGCCTAAACTACGATGACTACTATGTATATATAGGGGGATGTGACGAGGTCGACCTTGGGCTGTGCAGCCATGGAAAGAGACGTACACAATCTGGACTCCGACCCCGACACGATTACAAGAACCAACAAGGTTCAAAACGGGGGTGCAACACCTTATTTCTTTGACTCTGACTAAACTATAAGGAATATTTGGTCGAGCTCATATCCATTGGAAATGACTCATCGTAAGATTTCCAGAATGTCCAAAATTGTCTAAAACGGACTTCGTATGAGAGAGTTATACCCGTTTTACTGACATGCTGTCCTGCGACTCAACCATGACCACAACTAGAGCTCAACATCGAGTCCAAGTGACTTGGCCTTCGAGGGGTGACAACCGGGTAAGGTTGTGGTGCTTCTCCCATCTTCCTAAGCAATAAAATATCACAAAAATTTAGTAAGAATCCATCCAAGGAAGCATGAACAGCGGGAAACGAGTTCACCTGGTGGTCTAATTGTCTTACACGTGCTCTTGTAATTGGACCTTGTATAATTTAAGGATTATTGACGGTATCGATCGTATCCGAAGGAGCCATGAGCTCATCATCCTCCCTCTCTTGAATTGGAGTCATCCTCGACTCAATCTCTTCTTCTTCTCCTAAGTAGGACTTCAGATCTGAAATGTTAAATGTAGGACTAACTTCAAAATCTACAGGTAGGTCCAATTTGTATGCATTGCCATTGATTTTCTCAATTATCTTAAATGGACCATTAGCTCTAGACATCAAATTTGACTTTCTTAGTTCTGAAACCTATCCTTTCTCAAATGTAACCAAACTAAATCACCCGGTTCAATTTTTATTTCCTTCATACCTTTACTTTCAGCAATCCTATACTTTTCATTTATCCTCTCTATATTCTTTTTAATGGTTTCATGCAACTTAAGAATAAATTTAGTACATTTCTTAGCATCTAAATTACGTCTTTCAAAAGTAGGCAAAGTTAGTAAATCAATAGGAGCACGAGGATTAAATCTATACACTACATGGAATGGACTTACCTTGGTGGTGGAGTGTACCGACCTATTTTAAGCAATTCAATATGTGGTAAACACTCTTCCCACATCCTCAAATTCTTCTTTAGAATTGCCCATAACATGGTCGATAATGTATGGCTGACAACCTCTGTTTGACCATCGGTTTGGGGATGACACGTAGTAGAAAACAACAGCTTCGTCCCCAATTTATTCCAAAGTGATCTCCAAAAGTGACTCAAAAACTTTGTGTCACGATCCGAGACGATAGTATTAGGCACTTCATGTAGTCGAACAATTTTCATGAAAAATAAATGAGCTATGTTTGTAGCATCATCGCTCTTATAGTAAGGTATAAAATATGACATTTTAGAAAAATGATCCACAGTTACAAAATGCTATCCCTCCCCCTCTTTGTCCTAGGCAATCCTAAAACAAAATCCATGAAAATATCCTCCCAAGGTGCACTAGAAACAGGAAGATGCATGTAAAGACCATGTAGATTTAAGCGAGACTTAGCTTTATTGCAAGAGGTGTAACATGACACGTAACGCTTGACATCACGTGTCATCTTTGGCAAAAAGAAATGAGTGACTAGTACATCTTCAGTCTTCTTTGCTCTAAAATGTGCCATCAATCCTCATCCATGCGTCTCTGCAACAACAAAAGACGAACGAAACTAGCTGTAATGCATAGCTTGTTAACATGGTAGAGCAATCCGTCATTTGGTACATATTTATTCCATGTTTTCGCTTCTTTACAATGTTCAAGCACTTCATTAAAGTCTAAATCGGCAGCATACAAGTTCTTAATGGTCTCTAACTCAAAAATCTTATGATCAAGTGAGATAATATGGTATAACGCCTAGAAAGCGCATCAACAATCACATTGTCCTTTCCTTTCTTATATTTTATGACATATGGAAAAGGCTCAATAAATTATACCCATTTCTTTGTCACTCGTTTAAAGGAGCAGCAATGGTGCTGAAATCCCGCACAAATTGCCAATAGAAACCCGCAATACCATGAAATCTTCTCACTTGTGTAACAATCTCAGGAGTTGGTCAGCTCTTTATGGCTTTGATTTTTGCTTCATTCACCTCTATTTCCTGTGGAGTAACAACATAGTCAAGAAAAGAGACTTAATCCATGCAAAAGGTTCACTTTTCGAGGTTACCGAACAAATGTGCATATCTCAAAACATTAAAAACAGCACGTAAATGAGCAAAGTGTTGTTCTTGTGTCTTGCTGTAAACCAAGATATCATCAAAATATATCACCACAAATATCCCAATGAAATCACGTAAAACTTCGTTCATCAATCGTATGACTGTACTAGGTGCATTAGTTAATCAAAAAGGTATTACTAACCACTCATATAAACCAAACTTAGTTTTAAATGCTATTTTTCATTCATCTCCAAGTTTCATCCTAATTGGTGGTATCCACTTCACAAGTCAATTTTAGTGAAAATTATAGAACCACTCAACTCATCAAGCATGTCATCTAACCTAGAGATAGAATGACGATATCTTATAGTTATATTATTGATGGCTCTATAATCAACACACATACGTCAACTACCGTCTTTCTTAGGAACCAAAAGAACGAGAACAACACAAGGGTTAAGACTTTCTCATAAATACCCGCGGTCCAAAAGGTGTTGGACTTGTCACTCAATTTCCTTAGTCTCTTACGGTTTGGTCCTATATGCAGCAAGGTTTGGAAAAGTTGCTCTCGAAATCAAATCAATTTGATGTTCAATCCCTCAAATAGGTGGTAATCCTAGGGGTACCTCAGCTTGAAATACATCCACAAACTCTTGCAAAAGGTTGGCAATAGCAAGTCACAAAGAGCTAGATATATTCTCAAATGAAACTAAAGCATCTTTGCATATCAAAGCATACATGGCAGCTCATTATCATAAATTTCAGCAAGATCAGATTTAGTAGCAAGCATAACACACCCTTTTAGTCTAATTCCATCGGATTTAGAAGTTGTAGTTACTTTCTCCTTTTTGAGTGGAAATTTTTTTTTCTCTACTTGCTGATTTTCAGATTCATTCTCAAACTCTTTTCTCTTATTTTCAGCTATCTCTTGTTCACGTTTCACAATTTCAGTAGGGGTTAAAGGTAGAAAATTTATTTTCTTTCTTTTATGCATAAGGGTGTACTTATTACTTCTACCATGATGTGTTGCATCATTATCAAACTCCCATGGTCATCATAAAAAAAGTGAACATGCTTGCATGGGTACTACATCGAAATCAACACAATCATGGTATGAACTAATAGAAAAATGCACCATAGCTGTTTGCATTACCTTCACCTTACCACTATTGTTGAACCATTGAATATGATACGGGTGAGGATGATTTTTTGTCGGCAAGGCAAGCTTCTTAATCATATCTAAACTTACCAAGTTGTTGCAGCTTCCTCCATCAATAATGACTTAAACACGATAATCCTTGACTATGATGAACATCTTAAAAAAAATATGGTGTTGTAACTGTTCCGCTTGCTCCATTTGAATGCTTAACACTCACTAAATGAGGGTCCGATAATCCTCCGTGGTAGTGGCATCGAACACTTCCTCATGGTTGATATCCGTCTCATGACCATCCTCGTCATCTGCATGGTTAGCTATAAGAGCATATTCATCCTCAACATCACTAGCACTTACATATGCACTGTCTTCTATTACAATATACGCTCGTTGAATTTGGCAATCCTTCATAACGTGACTCATTCCCTTGCATCAGTCGCATACAATCCCAATCGATCGGCCTGTAGAAGCAACCGAAGAAGAGCCCTTGGCTGGACCCTGCACACTTACGGATTTGCTTACCTCGGGAGCGTGCGACGGTGTCGAAGGTACTGCTGAACGCGCCCTACTTGATAAGGGGGTAGCAGACCGTGGGGCTATTTTGACTTGTCCCGGTGTTGATTTTAAAGTGGTGGTGCTTCCAAAATTGCTCCTTGGCCTCTGTTATCGTCCCTGTAATTCTTTTTCTGCTAGATATGTAAGTTGGAACAATCTAGGAACATTATTGTATTTTTTGTAATCAACTATGTTCTAAATTTCACGCCTTAACCCTCCATAAAAACATGCCATTACAGCCTCTTCATCCTCAATAATATTACAACGCAACATACTAATTTGTAGCTCGATAATATTCTTTTACAGATCTATCACCTTGGTTTAAGCACTGCAATTTCTTATGCAAATCATGTTTAAAAGAGGGTGGAACAAATCTGTTACGTATAGCAACCTTTAAAGCATTCCATATGGTAGGCGCTAATTCATCGATGCATACTCTATTCCACCAGATAATTGCAAATTCATTCAATTCACTAGTGGCTTGCCTAACTCTATGCACTTCAGAAACTAAATGAGCATTAAACTTTTGTTCAACCATCATCTATCAATCTAAATACTTTTCAGCATTATAAGCCCATATAAAAGATAGTATGATAAACTTAGCCTTAGCAAATGGATCATCATTAACACGCAGGTTATGTTGCTAAAAATTATTACCTCTCATACCTTATCAGGTGCGAGTGAGGTAGTTGCAAGGGGAGAAACCGTTCTGATCGATAGAAGGTATAGCTTGGACAGGTAGTATTTAGTAGCAAGGAATAGTAATAATTGAAATTAGATTAGCAACCTGAATAAAAGTCTACAGTATTCGTTACAGTTGCTGTCCCGAACATGTTCCTATAACTAGCTCAAGCAAGCCGAAAACTATAACAGACACAAGCACAATGGAATGAACTTCGCAATGCGAACTGATTCTCTTTTTTTTTTAATTCTCTCTCTTTTTTTTCACTCTTTGCTTCTTTTTTTTGCACTCTTTGCTTCTTGCTTGCTTTTCTTTTCTTTTTTGCGAATGTGACATAAACTCAAAAACTGTTCTACTACCTTTTCTAAGACCAGTGAGGTACGTGGGTCACAAACTTTTTCTAGAGACAGGGGTATAAAGGTAATAAAAAGATACTCGCTCTCTCTGAACTTTGGCTTCCTCTGTTTCGGCTATGGTGGTCATATCCGAGAAGATGGGCGAGTTCGACTAGGTGGTCGGAGTGACTGGTCGGCACTCCGAGTGGCTGGTTGGAGTGACTGGTCGAGGCCCTGAGTGGGTGGTCAGAGTACCTGTTCAGACCCCGAGTGGGTGGTCAGAATGACTAGTCGGGACCATGAGTGGGTGGTCGGAGTGACTGGTCGGGACCCTGAGTGGGTGGTCAGAGTGCCTAGTTGGAACCCAAGTGGGTGATCGGAACGAGTAGTGATCGAATCCGAGTAAATGGTTGAAGCGACTAGTGGTCAAACCCGCGTAGATGGTCGACTCGACTAGTGGTCGAACTCGAGTAGATGGTTGAACGACTAGTGGTCGAACACGACTTTATGGTCGACTCGACTAGTGGTCGAACTCAAGTAGATGGTTAAAGAGACTATTGGTCGAATACGAGTTGATGGTCGAATCGACTAGGACACAATCTCGGCTATTGCAGACAAGGGCAGACCGAGATACACGATGACTAAACAGCAAGACTCAACACTAGAAACTAGATCACGATGACTCGACCAACAACAAAGACACCCACGATGGACTCACTCAACAACGTGAATACTAAAACAAAATTGCGAAGGCACAAAATGGTTTGGACAGCGGAAAAACTAAGATCTAAATATTTTTGTGGGGTAATTTTCTGGACTCTAGGTAATGGAAGATGATGAAACAAAGGGGATAACTGAGATTATCTAACGGGCAACCGAGGCTCTGATACTACTTGATCCCCGTTTGCCCGATCTTCCAAAAGGTAATATGATAAGTCGATTGTTGGAGTTTCAAAGTTGATGATACAAAGGCTTTTCCTGCAAGCAAATCGAGAACACAAGCAAGAACAAATAGATGCAATCTGATTATTGCTAATTACCAATAAAGTGCTCGAGTTGAGGTTTCACAAACTGAACAAGTGACGAAACTGTATAAAATAGAATAATCTATGCAAAACCTGAACCTAAACTATGACGACTACTGTGTATATATAGGGGGGACATGAGGAGGTTGACCTAGGGTTGTGCAGCCATGAAAAGAGGTGTACACAACCTGGACCCCGACCCCAACACAATTACGAGACCCAACTAGGTCCAAAACGGTGGAACACCACCTTATTTCTTTGACTCTGACTAAACTATAAGAAATATTTGGTCGAGCTCATATCCATTGGAAAGGGCTTGTCGTAAGCTTTCCAGGTGTCCAAGATTGCCTAAAACGGACTTCGTATGAGAGAGTTATGCATGTTTTACTGACGTGTTATCCTACGACTTGACCACTACCATGACTAGAGCTCAGCCTCGAGTCCGAGTAGACTTGGCCTTCGAGGGGTGACGTCTGGGTATGGTTGTGGTGCTTCTCTCACGTTCTTAAGCAATAAAACATCACAGGAATTTAGTAGAAATTCATCGAAGGAAGCATGAACAGCGAGAAATGAGTTCACCTAGTGGTCTAATTATTGAGTACGTGCTCTTGTAATTGGACCTTGTATGATTTGAGGATTATTGACGGTATTGATCGTATCCGAAGGAGCCATGGGCTCATCAATAAGTCCCTCTGAAGAAATATTTGAGGTGCTCCAAAAGATACCTGACTTAGCCTGTGAAGATCTTCTGAAAGCCTATATTGTTCTTACTAGTATGATTGTAAATTTAAATTTCTTATGGCCACTTCAATGGGCTTGAGAAAGGATTGTCTACTCATGAAAATCTGAAAAAGTAGTCTGGTTGCTTGCTCAAGATGCCCCATGGATTTGTTAAACTAGTGATCACCATGAATCCTAGTTATTAGCGTCTTTTGTTGTGACATGTAATATAGGTCATGTATGGTCTTGTTTGATGTATCTGAGAAACCAAGTTGAAATGTGCCTTGATTTATATGTGATGAGTGATTGACAAGTGTGTTGATTTCATTTGATGATTTTATAATTGCATGAGCATGTATATGTACTGCAATTATGATCATGACCAATCAAAGTTGTCGAGGAAATAGAGTTGGCATACTTGTTTCTGAGTCCAGGAAAATTGTACACGCTAGATGATCCAGAGCTGAGGAAAATGAACACATCGAATGGTCCGACGCTCAGATGGTGGACATGCCAGAGCATTTAAACTCAAAAGAAAAAGTTGAAGTACACACTGAATAGTCCGGCGATAGGCACTGTAAATGTTGGAGCATTTCTTGCATAGAGGTTGCAAATCGGCTCTGGTGGACTTACATGCGCTGGATGGTCTGGCGATGGAAGATGTGAATGTTGGAGAATACAGCGAACTATTTGTTGCAAAGAGATTGCAAAATGGTTGTCTGGTGGAAATGAACACGCCGGATGGTCCGGCGATGAGAAATTGTGTACGCCGAACTATTTCTTATAGAGAGGATTTCAGACGGTGAGTCTAGGCAGTTGAACACGTCAGATGGTTAGGAAGTGTGGACACTGGATCATTTGGCATTCACTATTTTTCTATAATGTGACTTAATTTAAGGATTTCGATTTGGAACTAACTGGAGATGGTTTGGAGATATGTGTTTGCTTGTCTTGTGTTGTGCAGGTGATGGATGCAACTTGGTGGCCAATGACGGGATGATCGGGGCCAAGCAGGGTCGAGGGTGATCCTAGCTCTGCACATGGAGGTCATGCAAAGCATGGAAGGAAGGATGAAGATGGCGTGTTGACAAAGTCAAGCAAAAGGGATGCTGTTGTAAGTGATGAGGTGTAACAAAAATGGCCCTATTAGACCATGATTGTGATTTTGGTGATTAATGTTAATATAGTCATTGGGACTAACATGTTTGTCAAGAATATATGTTAGTAGGTCTTATGGATGCAATACATGAAGAAGCCACCACAGCTGGGACAAAGTTTTATTGAATTGAAAAAGTCCCAGGAGAATTAACTTCACCGAAAGGTCCGGTGCAGAGGAGTTTGTACTCACCGGAGCTTTGTGCACAGAGGCTGATAGCCTCATTGGATAGTCTAATTCTCAATGTGTTAAACTCACCAGGGTATTTCTGACAAAGGGGGAGAAGGTTGAGGATCTCACCGGATAGTCCGGTGATCTGCACAGTATAGCACTAGAGCATTTCTTGCAGAGAAGAATGCGAGTGCAGAAGACTAAAGATCAACCCATCGGAAAGTCCGGTGCTTGGTTTGTGCACACCAGAGTATAGCAGCAGAGCATTTCTTGCAAAGGTGAATGCAATTGCTGAAAAATGAAGATTAACTCACTGGATAGTCCACTGATCACAGAGATGAATGCACTAGTGCATTTTACACAAAGAGGCTGCAAAGGCTCGAATGGCTCAAGATAACTCACCGGAAGTTACAGTAATGGATTTGAAGGCACACTAGAGTGTCCGGTATTCACAGAGGCTTTGAGTGGAAGTCCAACAGCTAGTTTCTGAAATTGTACTCACTGGATGATCCGTTGTTAGTACTACTATTCTCACCGGATCATCCGATGTTAACAACTTGTTTAGACATTGGGAAAATGGCTAGTTGGTGGGTTTGAGGCTATAAATACCCCTCCGCTCAATCATTTGAAGGTATGGCATACTGCTAGAGTCTAGAGAAAGCTAATATACACTTGAGAATACATCCAAGCTACCAAAGTACTTAAAGTGATCATCCAAGGCAATAGGCACAATATTAGAGTGTTTAGTGCTTATAGGCATAGAATGAGTTGTAGCTAGGTGCTGCAGCTTGAAGAAGAGATCAAGGAGTGATCCTAGCTTGTACCAAGAGGTACATCAGCATCTTAGAGTCTTGGTGACTCATCAGCATTTTGGACTACCGAGAAGAAAATCCTTGAGGAGGAGTCTAGACCTACTCTCTTAGACGCTTGCAAGAATTGCTCTTTACTCTCAAAAGATGTTGATGTAAAAATCAAGCACATAAATGAGCTAGAGTCTAGATTAGAGAATGCTAAGAGTTCTAAGGATGTGTAGCCAAATTATTCCACTTGCATCATCGTAAAGGACAAACTTAGCAGAGTTAGAGGGCTAGTTGAGAAGCTCATGGCCGAAAATGAGAATCTCCTTTCTCTTGTGGAAAAGTGCTCAGAAGGCAATGGCAAAATGGATTTAATTTTAGCCAAGACCAAGATATGTGCCTATAAGACCGGTTTAGCTTTAGAGTTAGGTTTTGAGAGGGTGGCTTACAATGGAGTTGGCAAGACTATTTTCACCTCACCTACTATCCTAGAAGTCGCGAAGTCCAAAATCGATGCCACACCACAACTCATCAAGAAACCCACTCCACAACCCACAACGAAGAAAACCACACCATAACCTAAGAGAGCTCTATAGACCAAGATGAGAGCCCCTGTGAAAGAGCTTAGAGTAACTGGCGGTCGAGTTCCTGAGAAACGCTACCATTGCACCTACTGCCAGAGGGAGGGTCACCTACTTGGATTTTGCTTTCGCTGTAAGAGAGATGAGCAGTGTGAGTGGGAGTGGAGTACTCAGGACATGTATCGCCTCTCTGTTGGTGTACATGAGCCATTTTCTCGCTCTCGCTCACGAGGTTCTGACACTCTTCAGTTTGCTCCTAGAGGTTGTACCCGGTGTGGAACTTACCATAATTCATATGGTTTTGGTTTATGTGTTAGAGGTTTTCCATATTATTGCACTCGCCCTTAGTGCACTACTGTTGATTTGCATCCACCTATATTTACTGATCCAAGGCGGATGACCAAGTACTAGATTCCGAATAGGTTTTTCTCTAACCCCAATACTGAGCCATCCACCTACTATTCTTCTCATTTGTAGGTGGCAGGCGGAGGTCTCAAAAACAAGTGGCTCATCAACTCTGGTTGTTCGTGCCATATGATTGGAGATGCATCATGGTTCTCCAGCTTCACCCCAACGAAACGACATGAGTACATCACTTTCGGGGATGATCGGAAAGAAAGGATAAAAGCAAAATGTATGGTAAATGTGAATGGGAGTTTCACTCTCAAATATGTGGCTTTGGTGGAGCATTTAGGATACAACTTGGTTTCTGTATCTCAGTTGCTGGATGAGGACTAGGAAGAGTGCTTCAAGTGCGATACTTGTGGAGTTCTTGATCCCTCGGGTGCTTGATTTTCCAGATTTCTCGAGTAGGGAGAGTCTTTAGAGCTAATGTTTTTGAGTCTTTTAGTTCTTCTCGGTGCTTAATTGTTCAACCCTCTTCTAAGCTTTGGATGTGGCATAGGAGACTAGGGCACATGAGCTTCGATTTGCTTTCTCGTTTGAGTGCCCTAGACTTAATCCGAGGATTGACTAAGCTCAAGTTTGAGAAGAACCTGGTTTGTGCTCCTTATCGACATGACAAGATGGTTGCCACCTCCCACCCACTAGTCAATATTGTGATAACTGAATGATCGGGAGAACCTCTTTATATGAACATTGTTGGTCCTTCCCGGTTCATTCGGCGGGTGGGAAGTGATATGTACTTGTCATTGCTGATGATTTATCTCACTATTCTTAGGTCTTCTTTCTTGTTAGCAAGGATGAAGTGTTCTCATACTTTTGAAGCTTGATGTTGAGATTGTTCAAGGAACTCCTTGGTGCATTGAAAGCAATTCATAGTGATAATGGCACCAAGTTCAAGAACTATCTCTTTGATTCTTTATGTCTTGGGTATGGCATTGAGCATTAATTTTCTGACCCACGCATTTCTCGGCAGAATGGCATGGTTGAGAGGAAGAATTGCACTTTGGTGGAGATGGCTAGGATGATGCTTGATGAGCATATGACTCCTAGAAAGTTTTGGGCAGAGACTATTAGCACAGCTTGCTATATCTTCAACCGAATTTTCTTATGCTCGATTTTGAATTTGAAACTAACACCATCATGGGGTCTTGTGATGTGACATTTGATGAATCAACCCCTTGTGCTAGCCATGTTCTTGATTGCGCAGGTGATCAAGAGATGAGCTAAATCATCTTTGTAGATGGCAACCTTCTAGCTCTCGGGGATGATGAGGATGATCCACTACTTCTTTCTACCACACTCGCTCTCAAGCTGGTTCCTACCTCTTCAATACCGGTAGAGGGTCTTGCAGCCTCTACTTCCATTTCAGTTACTTTCGAGCCTACACCAATGGTTGTTGAGGGGGAGGTCATCTCACGGTGCGAAGCCCCTCAATAGATTTAGCAGCAACACCCCTCTACAGATGATGATCGGCGACCTCAATGAAAGGGTAACGAGGTCCAAATCTGCTCACCATGCTCATCTCACTTATTTTGCTTTTGTTGCTTCTTTTGAGCCCCATGATGTTGGACACGCTCTTTCTAATTCAAATTGGGTCAATGCTAAGCATGAAGAACTAGAAAATTTTTAGAGAAACCAAGTTTTGGTCCTTGTAGAGCTACCCCCTAACATTCATACCATATGCACCAAATGGGTTTTCAAGAACAAACAGGGGGATGAGAGCTCTGTAGTGAGAAACAGCTAGATTTGTGACTCAAAGTTTCACTTAAGTAGAGGGGATAGGCTTTGAAGAGACCTTTGCTCCAGTAGCTAAACTAGAAACTATTAGGATCCTCCTAGCATTTGCGACATCCAAAGGTTTCAAGTTACACCAAATGGATGTCAAGAGTGCTTTCCTAAATGTTTTCATAGAGGAAGAGATCTATGTTAAACAACCCCCAAATTTCGAACATCCCAAATACCCACATAGAGTATAGAAGATTTAGAAAGCTTTTGTATGTGCTTAAGCAGGCACCTAAGGTTTGGTTTGATAGGCTTAAGTCCTTCTTATTAGAGCATGGGTAAATATAAAACTTTGTTCACTCTTAGACATATTAACGATTTTCTAATTGTTCAGATAGACGTGGATGATATCTTTTTTGTGGCTCTTCTCATGCTCTTGTTGCCAAGTTTGTAGAAACTATGAGCATAAAATTTAAGATGTCGATGATGGGTAAGATCAACTTCTTTCTTAGAGTACAAATCAAGCAATGCACGCAAGATACATTCATCCACCGTACTAAATACACCAAAGATTTCCTAAAGAAGTTCGACATGAGTGATGCGAAACCCCTAGTGACACCGATGACTACCTCGACCATCCTTGATACGGATGAAGATGGAGAGGAGGTAGACCAGCGGGAGTACAGGAGCATGATTGGATCTCTCCTATACCTGACGGTGATAAGACCCGACATTCACTTCACCATCTGCTTGTGTACCTGCTTCCAAGCTTCACCAAGGATGTCTCATTGCCAAGCGATGAAGTGCATACTCAGGTACCTCAAGCACACACTTGAGTATGATCTTTGGTTTTCTGCATCTTCTTCTTCTCTCTCTCTTCGTGGTTTTTCAGATACAAATTTTGCTGGGTGTAGAATTGATAGGAACAGTACCTCCAGTACTTGTCATTTCTTGGGTACTTCTCTTATGTGTTGGTCTTCTCGCAAACAGTCTAGTGTTGTGCAGTCAACTGCTGAAGCTAAATATGTTATTACTACTGCTAGCTGTTGTTCTCAGATTTTGTGGATGGTTCTACTTTGTGAGACTTTGGGTTAAACTTCAAGAGTATGCCACTCCTATGTGGCAACACCAGTGCTATAAACCTAGCCAATAACCCAGTCCAGCATTCAGAACCAAACACATAGATGTGAGGTTCCATTTCTTGTGAGACCACACTGAGAAGGGAGATATTGACTTGAGATACATATATACCTAACACCAGCTTATCGACATCTTCAACAAGCCACTAGATGCAACAAGATTGGAGAGCTTGGAGTATGTCATCCCTATGACATTATGTGAGGGGAGTTGTAGTTGTACATACTTTATCTTATTTTTGTTATATTTGTATTGTACCTCATCTTGTAAGATAATCATTGATGAGTAATGTTGGTCTGATCTTCCGATAGGTAGTGATAAGTCGGTGGGTGGAGAACTCAACGTTGATGATCCAAAGGCTTTGACCCGAACAGATCGTCTCCCTTGCAATCACTACACCACAGCTCCGTTGGTTATCAACCGTGTCGCGCGATTGACCTCGCCAAGAAGGCTCAATCCCTGCAAGCGTACCGAGAACACAAGCAAGAACGTAGAAGATGCAATCTGAAATATTGCGAATAGAATTCAAGCACTCGAAGTTGGGGTTCCACAAACACTTGCGGCGGCCTAGTCGGTCCGGAACAAGAGCGAAAATCTCACAATCTGTGTGTAGATCAATATCTAAGCAAAATCCAACCTAATTAGGGTGGCGGCTACTGTATATAAAAGACTAGGGTCGGCCAAGGACCCCTGGACACGTCCCTAATGGACTCCGACACGTTACACGGCCCAACGGCCCAAAAGATGGTGGCGCAACACCTTAACAGATTCTGGACGTCTACTTGTTTCGATGATTCCTGTTGACTCAGAAAGAATTTGGACATGGGACCAGTCCTGTTGGAAAGCTTATCTCCTTAGCTTTCCAACCATGTGTAGAACGTCAAAAACGAAGTCCGTATGCGTCCTGGGCGATGATTTTAGTGCATGCTGGTTCTGGACTCCGAAACGGACTCGAACTTGATTGGACCTCCACCTTGGCTTGGGCGCTCTTGCTGTTCTTCTCCCGTGTTTCTAAGTAACAATACATCACAATTATTCAGTAGCATCCCATCCTTATCAAAATATAAAGGAACACTAAGGAACGAGCTCACCTCATGATTTAGTTGACGTGCACGAGCTCGTGTCAATGGACCTATTGTTGGAGGAATACTCGGTGTGTGTATCCGAAAGAGTGATGTCCTCATCAATCATAGTAGTTGAGCTTTGACTTGTATGTCTATTTTTGTTGCATTTACATTGTACCTCATCTTGTAAGATAATCATAGTAGTTGAGCTTTGACTTGTATGTATTTTACCATTTTCAGTTGTTAGATTTGAATTTAGACTAAGTTGAGTAGTTGTGCGAAGCCATTCTTTAAACTTAGGCTCCTCTTGATGTATTGACATGAATCATTCTAAGCAAGTTAGCTTTCCTAAAGATGAAACTTGAAAATTTTATAAATCATGTAGACTATGAAATGCCACTGTTGGTAACTAGGGTAACCGAACATAGGGATGGGCCTTCGGCTTCTCAGTGGGAATCGAAGGCTTTTTCATGTGACACACGATTACGGGAAATTGTACAATATTGTTAATGTCATATGTGCTTTCAGTTATAGTGCAGGCCTATTTATAACCTGTACTTAACCACTCCCAGTTATAATTTACAGCATTACCCCTCTAATTGTCACATTCACAGCATATTCGAGGGTATTTTGGTACAATCCTAAGTATATTAGCATATTTACAACTGTACCCATCACCATGACACAGATTCCAGCGAACGTCGCGCCTTCGCTCGAGCCCCCGAAGGTCTATCGCAAACGTGGCCTTTGGTGTACTTTCGGTTGGCTTCATCATGGTGTCGTGAGTTGGCCTTCGATTCACCTCCGAAGGGCCACCAGAGGCTTTGACTGCGATGATACTAGGCGTCGTGAGTTGGCCTTCGATTGATCTCCGAAGGCCTGCTAGAGGCTTCACATGCAATGGTACTGGGCGTCGCGAGTTGGCCTTCGGTTGACCTCTGAAGAATTGAGTCGCTTGTACGAAGGGTCCATTTGTCATCCAGCATTTCCTGAAATAACACAACTATATTTTTTGTTAGTAAATAAAGTTCACCAGAGGTTTTCAACTCACCATCCGAAGGACATGTGTGAGACCATTCCCCAACAGTAGCGCCCCATAGGTAAGGTTCATCTTTGATGGGCCGAACCTGTGAATCAAATGGTATGACTGAATGCCATCCCCTTTGGCCCGTCAAAGACTCCTGGTGACTCATTTTATCTTTTAGCACATAGCCCCCTCTGGTCATTTGACTATTTTTATTTTACCGTGTGACGATTTTGTCCCCGTGCAATGTTTAGGATTCAAAAATGCTAGTTGCTATCGGTTCGTACCTAACCGTCTTTTACTGCAACTATTCAATTTCCAATGCGCATAGTTTCAACTATCGTTAACCTTGTTTGTTACCGCTATATATATACTACACCCGATGACTCACTTTTCACTACGTGCCCTCGTATGAACACTCCCACACCTCATTCCAAAGCGGCTCCGAGAAGCAAATTCTGCCGCCCGAAGACTTACTGGATCAGGCGATCAAAGGTTGATGAAGAAGTCCTGGTTGGACTAATCAAAGAGGGCCTGATTAGCAACGTTTTGAAGGTCAGACTCTCGAAGGACCAGGAGACTCCGGCGCCTGGAGAAGACGAAGCCATCATTTTCGTGGACTATTTTCGAGCAGGGCTTCGCCTTCACCTCCACCAGCTGACGCCAAATGCCATCTCTCGGACACTCTTTGGCCTTTTGCGTGTAAGCTTCCCTGCCAAAAGTCCTCCTCTAACGCTCGGGATAGCAGCATCAACGATATTATCTTTGCTCAAATGCTTCGCCTGGCAGCGAATGTGCACAAAGCGACACATATAGTTTTGTAGCGTCTTTGCCAGCTATTGATTGACTGCGAAGAGGTCACCGGCGGTGACCTTCTCTGCCTGGTTGCCCTGGAAATTACTATGAAGGGCATTACACAATTTCTCCGATGAGTATACGGATCCTGAAGGCAAAGCGGAGTACCACAACCTTGCTATTCCCTTGACCGCCAACACAAAAGCCTTCACCAGCATTGTGTCATCTCCCCCAGCGGAGTCAACTACTGCCTCGAAACTCATAACGAATTCCTTTGGATCTAACTCCCTGTCACATCACCACCCTCGGGCATCTTGAAGCCCGAAGGCCATGGCTGGTTTTGTAAAGCAATAAAGAGTGGTGATTCTTTATCGCCAACACTTGACCTATGTTGAAGGTCTCGCACTGGCCGTATTGTAAATGTTGACCAAGGAGTGATCATGTGGGTCTGCTCGCCCCCCCCCCCCCTCCCCCCCACCCCGCGGCAACATTTTGATTTCTTATTATATTTTTTTCTAGAGTTCTTCTGCCTTCATCAGATCGACAGCGATACTCAGTGGCCTTCTAACTCACTGCTAAGGTATCCTGTGTACGCTTTTTAGCCTCAAAACCGTGGAAGGATGGAGTGGACATGGCATCAGGGGTAGTTTTGTCTGAATTTTTCTATATCCATCAGGGGTAGTTGTATATATACAATAATATTGAGGTGAAGTTAAGTCATGAAGGCGCCATGGTAGGTGGGAGTGCATTGTTAGGGAATGACAATTTAGAGATAGGATTGCTTAAGAGTTAAGTAAGCCCCATTGACCTATAAATAGAGAGGTAAGGCTGGTGGTTGGTAGTGAGCCGAGAACTTTTCACTTGTGTTGTGTGTAGAGAGATGAGTGCTTAGCCTATGTTTAGGTGAGAGTTTTTTTGAGAAAAACACTTTCTAATTTGCCAAAAGATGGCATTCCTCTAAGCTTAGTATAGAGAGTGTTTTTCATATGCTTAAGTTCAACTTTTTCTAACCTCCTGATTTGGACTCCCATGTTTTGGTATAATTTTTTGGTGTTTTCTTGTTGATTTTCTTTTGGGTTACTCCTTTTAGGTTATGTAAGAGGTGTTCTTCGTGTTACTAAAAGGTTAATTTTCTCATATGAATTAGTCTTGAACCAATCTAACCCTCTAGATCCATCTACTTGAAGAATCTCTTTTTTCTGGTGACTAAGTTCTGTTGAGTTTAGAAGCTTTTCTTCTAGTTGATTATTTTCTTACGCTATGAATCTTGATACGGTCTTAAATGGAATTTAGAGTTCTCATTCATTAGAGAGGAGTGTTAGTTTTGAAAGTCTTGAAATCTGTTCTGATCTTTCTTGCTTCCGTATGTGATTTTGAGGTACGTTGGTGTGGGAACCGAGGTCCTGAACAAGGAAAGCCTTCGCTTCGAGGGAAAACCGAAGGCTCCTGGGTGTGATACGTATTTAAAGGTGAATAATCTTAATTCCTCTATCATCTTAGGTACATTATGGCCCTATTTATAGCTCGTACTCAACCACTCCACGCTAGGATTTACAGTTTCACCCCCTCAATTACCACATTCTTAGCATATTCGGGGGCATTATGGTACAATCAAATATATTGGTATAATTACAACTGTACCCTGAGCGGTTATGTGGGCTTCGACGTCCATTGAGCGCCTTCGGCCAGTCTCATGACTGCGCCGCGAGTCTCTCTCCAGCCTCCAACAGAAGATTTGCCACGACCTTCGCTCCTGCTCTCCGAAGGCACGCCCACAGGCGAACGCCCAGAGCCTTCGTCTGTATTTCCTGAAAAACAATTGCAACATCCATTAGTGCTCAGCCACAGGTAGACTTTAACTTGCCATCCGAAGGGGTGCGGGAGATCATCCCTAACAGTTGGATTAAAGAATAGGAGAAGATCATTAATTTCGTAAAAAATTTATTTAGCCGCATATTCACTCTGATCACCGTTCACGATCCTACGTTATCAAACAATTTAAATCAGTGCCAACTTTATGCAGACATCGCCTATGTTTTGTACGTACGCATGTCGTGATTTTGCGACCTGCTTGCATTTTTCATGTACGTCGTGATTATGTATATATTTCGTATGTATACTTGTGCTGGAGAAATCAATGGAGGAGGCAAACAATCCAAAATGGTAGATCCAAAGAGGTTAAGAAATTGAATTGGAGCTGAATTCCAACAAGCAAATTTAGGTTCCAACCAAACAACAGAATTAAAATCATAGTTTAATTCTAATTTTACAAGAAATAGAAATGATTCTCTAATTTCATAAAACCAATTCAATTCCATGTACGAAACAAAGCCAGAATACCAAATTTTCATTCACCAGAAAAATGTGCGCGAAGTTTCGAATCCCAAGGAGCTCTGTTGCGAAAAAATGATTCACGAGAAAATGTGTACAAAGATTTGAATCCCAATAAGCTCTGCACATATTTTAGAGTTTGGTTTATTTTGTTTCGTCTCAACCGCAAAGAAAGTGTACCGGCACAAATCACGAGGAACAAATGGAAGAAGCAGAGAACTACACCTCAGCTGCTCCGGCGTTACCGGAAAGAGGACGTCTTCTCCGTTTCCACGGCGCTGACGGCATCTTCCTTCCCCGTCCGCCCAAATTCCATCCCGTTGCTTCATTTTTCTGCGTTTAGTCATCCCTGTCGCCATCCATACAAGCATCCATCCATCCCAGACAAGAGCAACACTGCAGAGAACACTCCCACGGTCCCACGCCACTCACCCCGCCGCTCGCCCTGCTGCTGCATAACTCGGTACTCCACCGGTGCGGCGGCTCGCCCGGCTCGGTTCTCTCTCTCTCTCTCTCTCTCTCTCTCTCTCTCTCTCTCTCTCTCTCTCTCTCTCTTCCCGTGCCCAAGCGAAGCTTGCGGGTTATCTATTTATCTCTTCTTTATTCCTGTCCTGCGTGCGGTTGCCTTGCTATCGATCGGCAACTGATTAAGTTTGGAGAGAGAGAGAGAGAGAGTGAGAGTTCAAGGTCACGTTTTCTTCAGGAGAGAGAGGGAGAGTTCAAGGTCACGTTTTCTTCAGGAGACGACCACCTCTGGTTCTTCTTGTGACTCATTGCGTCATGGCGTGTTTGGTTCTGTGATGAGCCAAATTTTGGCTGTTAGATGGAAATTTAGCCTCCATTTTGGTTTTAGTTTAAAATTTGGCTGTTCTCGGAAAAGATTGGTGTCACAAATTCTTATGTTGCAGACTTGAACAAAATTTGGGCGGCCCCAAATTTGGCTGGCCATAATTTTGGCTTTGATCACAACCTTGCCCCAGTTTTGATACTGCCTTAATAACATTAGTTACGGTCAATATAATAGCCTTACACAAACTAGCCAGATTTCTCATTCACTTCCATCCCCACTGCCCGCTGACTGACAAATTAGTGGTAGGTCACAGAAATGACTGGCACTGAAACTCATATTTGATAGCCATCCAGCATGCATATTCATTGCACAGCGGTCATCATCAGTCAGTATACTGGGTGCCAGCAGGCTGTAAAAAGACTGCCTCTTGCTTGAAGGAACATATATAATGCTCTAAATTGTTGTACAACTCTGAACTGAATTGCGTACCGCCACATTATAAGTGTAGGTTCATTGCTGTATGCTCCATCTTCAACCTGCTGAGACATGCTTCAGGGGCTATTTTGAACTTTCAATTCTTGATATACATGTCATATTTCTTACGGTTGCGGATATTGCATATAAATACTACTGTGAGGTGGAAACCTGGAACTAAGTCGACCCGATCGATCAAATTGTTACTAATTACTCGACAGAATTGAAGTCTATGATACGGGATTTTCTATATCACACATGCCTTTCACTTTGCTAAACCGGCAGGTGCTACTGATTGCCATGGAAACATACACCACGGATGATGCACTGACAGCCATGGGGTTTGGGAGGTTCCAAGCGCTTGTTCTTGTGTACGCGGGGACGGGTTGGCTCACGGATGCCATGGAGCTCATGCTGTTGTCGTTCCTTGGACCATTGGTGCGGCAACAGTGGAATGTTTCTCCTCAGCATGAGAGCCTGCTCTCAAGTGTTGTCTTTGCTGGCATGCTGATAGGAGCCTGTGCCTGGGGCTTCCTCTCCGACAAATATGGAAGAAGGTAAGGAGGATCTGCTCCTGCAATCACTTTCTTGTTTCTGTTTTCAACTACAAGCCTTTAGGAATTAGGATTAACAAGATATTAGTTTATTTTTTCCAACAATCCGAAGGGCCCCATGATTACATTGTGACCTCAAATCGTAATAGTTCTGTTGTTAAACATTTGACTGCCATATTTTTCTTGATGTCCGGTTGTCAAGTTTGATTTGAAGGTTAAGTGCTATAAGCTTTATATGCAAATTATTAGCAGCTGTATGTGTAACTTACTTGAGATATATGCGTCTCTAAATTAAACAATATGTGTCTCATTTTGCTAAGCTCGTCATATAGAACATAGTATGCAAACAAAACTGAAAACGCACATCTGATGAAAAATTTGTGATCATCAAAAGTGCCTAGACTTAACTACAAATGTTAAGAAAATCAAACAGGCCAACTGTTGTTGATGTCATAGAGCGATATGTTTTGTCTCCTTATGAGTTAGGGTTTCCTCTCATAGTGGATCTCTTTGTACGTCCTATAATTTCACAATGTTCAGATTGGACCCTCTGCTACAAAATTGGTTAGTTAACCCCCCCCCCCCCCCACAATGTATTAAATTGATGCAATTTTGATCCTGGCGGTGGAACATGTAGTGGATTTGCTTATGTGGCAATGTGGCATCCGATTGGGCTCTGTTCTCTGAGTCAACAAACCATTGATAAGGAGTTATTTGCCGGTATTCAAGTTTTGTAGTACAAGATCTAATTTGGACTAGCTTGAAAGTATAAAGGTGTATATATTGACCTAGGGAACTTTTTCAATACCATTATTTACTATGTTTTGGCTTCCTATATGTCAAGCATAAGTGAGATAAACCTTGCATTTTTTTTATTGCAGGACTGCTTTATTGTTTTCAATTCTTCTTACTACAGGAGCAGGACTTTTAAGTGCTTTATCTCCTAACTACATATCCCTGCTGGCTCTTCGGTTTCTCGTCGGCGTAGGAGTGGGTGGCGCACATGTGTTTTCATCTTGGTTTTTGGAGTTTGTTCCTGCAAAAAATCGTGGAGCTTGGATGATTGTTTTTTCCTTCTTTTGGACTATCGGCACAATCTTGGAGGCTTCACTTGCATGGGTATGACATTTTTTCTTCCTTTATTGCAACTCATAGCTTGCCCTTTTCATGCTAAATTTGTTTCCCTATTGCACTCATCGTATGTAGAAAATTTGAAACATAACGAGGAGTAAATTTCAGAGATATTGCATTTACATATCCATGGGGATGCTTGTGTTCTTTAATTCTGTAGAGGAATATGTTGGAGCAGGCTTCTGAAACAACAAATTTTTTAAATACTCCATGTCACTGTCATGCAGGGCATTAATGTTTCTTGGGGCGTTGTGCTGCGACTTCTTTCACACAATCATAGTTATCATTTGCATGCTAAGTGTGATATATTATTATTTCTGTACCAATTCTTACGATATCCTAATGTGTGCCATCTGAAAATAAAATCTTCTTTGTTTCGGGCGCCTTTTGGGATATCGCTATCAGCAACGTCATCCTTGACAATCAGGAGCCAGGAGGTGTAGCCATAGTGCTTGGCACATGGCCAAACCGCACCTTAGTGCATAAGTAGGTCAGATAGCTTCCTTTTGGCCTAAGTTAGCTAATTTACGTAGTTATGGATTTGATAACATTTTATTGGATTTGGTTGTTTCTTTTCTTATCTTTAGTATCCTTTGTTAAAGAGGCTCTATAAAAGGGAGACCTTCGTCATTACTTAAGGAGTCGATCAAGAGAGACTGAAAAATGGTTGCAATATACTATATACGTACCATATCCATGCCTTCTAGGCACGTGGCAAGGGATAATCCTGGCCAGCATCCTGGAGGGTGAGTCAAGTTCATCTAGAGCTCGCTACCCCATCCGATCACATCACATTGAAGTATCAATTTATTGCTCACTTTCCTAATCAGATTAAGTTTTTGGGTGAATTGGTTGGTGAATAAAACAAAATACAGTATCAAATCCAAGAAGTACTAAGTTCTTAAACTAAATATTGCTCACATTTACTTGGCCTAAGCTTTTAGGTGAACCAATTGGCGCATTAAGCTCAATACATCCAACGCCCCATTATCTCCTATGCAGTTGGCTGCAATTCCACAAAGCCCATAACGTCTTTTCTTTCCGATCCAGGCCTTACCCCATTTCCAATAGCGAAACAGAAACAAACCTTCCTACATCAACTCAAAATAACTGAATTCAGTTAAACTTTGATCTAATATGCTTTTGTTTCTGATATATATTTTATACTGGCATGTTTTCTTATAACTTTGTTCATTTGTATTTTTAATGCAGGTTGTCATAGAGAAGTTGAGTTGGAGATGGTTGCTGGCATTCACCGCCCTTCCATGCTTTCTTTTGCTTCTTTTCTTTGCCATTACACCTGAGTCACCACGCTATCTTTGTGTACAAAATAGAATGTCCAAGGCGACGCTTGTTCTGGAAAGAATGGCCAAAGCAAATAAAGTAGCTCTTCCTCCGGGAGTTCTCACATACCATAGAGATACACAAACTGACCACATCATGCTTACTTCTGAGGATGACCACCTTCATGTCAGAGAGAATGAATGTACAGTTGGCAATGCCATGAGCTCCAAACCTGGTGGTATTCCTGCACTGCGAATGCTATTATCGCGTAAATTGGTCAGATCAACTCTTCTTATTTGGTTTGTTTGGTTCGCAAATTCCTTCGCTTATTACGGGCTAGTATTGTTAACATCGCAGCTGAGTGATGCAAACAGAAGATGCGCATCTGGTAAAAAAATTGAGGCTCACCAAAAAGATGTCAATCTTTACAAAGATGTTTTTATCACTAGTTTAGCAGGTATAATACAGTAGGTTCCACAAATTTGTTCTCCCATTATGGCTCGCTGTGGAATATCCCATAACTCATGGCATCCCTATCTTTGTACCAGAGTTTCCAGGCTTAATTATTTCTGCTGTTATTGTTGATTGGTTTGGCCGGAAAGCTACAATGTGGATCATGATGTTTGCATGCTGTTCTTTCCTTGGACCACTCGTGGTTCATCAGAATGAGTCGTTGACAACGGCTCTTCTATTCGGTGCTCGCGCCTGTGGCATGGGTAGCTCTACAGTTTTATGTTTATATGCTCCAGAGGTTCGTATCAGCTTCTTATTACATAGAGTAGTTTTGCTTTCAGGGTGATTTGGTTGTTAAACGATGCATAATTAGTCTGCCAAAATACCATCTATCAAGTATTGAATTTGAATATTATATCCACACAACTAATTAATCTGCCAAAACACCATCTATTAAGTATTGAATTTGGCACACAGCTAGTGTGTTCAACTTATAGTTTTGAATGTACATTGCTCAAGGTTCCACAATTTTTGGCAAGGTTGAAAACGAACAAGTTCTAGGAGTAGTTAGATCTTCATTATGTCAAAAGAAAATGAAGAACCTACCAATAAGACATACCATTGGATATCTTTTATGAAATTGATAGTAGTTTTATTTCTTGTTGCTTCATCGACTATATATGCATGATTAAGCTTTTTTGAGGAAACTACGGTAGGCTTACGCCGACCTGAATGATCTTTATTACTCAAAAGCTTAGGAGTACAAAGATACAACAGCACGCCCAAGCACAACGGGCTAAAAAAGTTATATGAGAAAAGGAGAAACAGACACATGCATGATTAATCTACAGCTAATGGATTGGATTCATGCACAAATACGAAGAAAACCAACACATTAACATAAGCATATGGTCAAGAATATTTTCCTAGCTACATCATCTACTCTTCAAAATAATGGAATCATGAGTTGTTTGAGCTTTCTCGTGTCGGATTCAAGGCTTAGCACAGAGTTAATTCTGATCTTGTAAATTTCCTGAGAGCACTAGCATAGTTGCAAATGGCCGGAGAGGATTGTTGAATTCACACGGTTCAGTGTCCTAACTCTTGCTGCGACAATAATCCGAATCCCTGAAGGAAGAAGTATTCCAAATCCATTCACTCCTCCTAAACATTCTCATCTTTTTCATCAGCATATTCGCTAACCATCTCAGTTGTGTTTGCCTGTGCGTATACAGGTCTTTAAACTCTGAACATGTTTAACAGTCCTATATAAAAGTTCCGGATACTTTTTCATTGCAGCAGAGTATTATTGATTTATCGCAAGCTAATCCCTATATAAACACCTCCTCTTTGCAGGTGTACCCAACATCAGCGCGTTCAACGGGTGTTGGAATTGCTACCGCCATTGGTAAAATTGGTGGGATCGTTTGCCCTCTTATCGCAGTCGGCATGCTGCGGAGCTGCCACCAGATGGAAGCCGTTGTGGTCTTTGAGCTGGTGCTAGGCCTCGCCGGAGTTGCCTGCATTCTCTTCCCTGTGGAGACCAAGGGCCGCGAAATGAAGTGATAGTGTCAAATCAAAACACGTTTGGTTGCCTGTGTAAGGAAAAAACTGCATTGTTGTGTGCATTGGTTGCTTATGTTTGGCTGGCCAAACCCATGGTGCTGTGTTGTCACCTTAGGGTGCCCAGGCAACCAATCACACTCTATGTACATAGAATTTAATTGGATATCTATCGGGACAGAACTACCAAATCCACACCGTTTGTGTATTGTACGTTAGTGATTGTATATAATCACTAGTTGGTGTGCATGTGTAACTAGGGATGCAAGTTCATCTTTTTTCCGATCCCAAACCCATTGCATTGAACTAAAATGCAATTCCATCTAATTGCCATTTTATTTTATATTTCTTGGATTTAGAGGCTATAAGTTTGTGGACGGGCTGGTAGCTCAGTGGCAAAACTCTATGGATGGAGGGGACTGGCGAGAGTTTGATTCTCATTTCGCACCTCAAAAGGTTTTCAAAGTAGATCGTGCAGTGAGAAGACGTCTATAAAAAAAAAGTAGTGACCCAACCACCATTGATTGACCCACTCGCATCCCTGTGCGTAACAAAGTCTATCAAATTTGTGTCTTGGAAATTCAGTTGTGAAATTCCCTTCAGTCATAAATCATCTATAACACAAGTGAAATTAAAATTAATAATATCTCTACAAAATATTCATGAAGAAATGTGTTGGCATCACCCCAAAATCCTGGTGGCATCAAACAATAAAGATAGTTGCCATCCCTAACATCAAACAAACAAGACTTGGAAGATCTCTAATGCGTAAGGCCGTTATGATGGATTGATGGGTCATGGGCACGGCCACAGCAAACAAGAATTTTCGGACGAAGGGTAGCTGTCGCCTTTTCAACGGGATATAAGCTTATAGAGTTGCAAATTTTGAAAATAGATGTAAAGATTTATAATTTTCGGATTAAAGAATATAAAATAAAAAACCAACAAACTATGGGTGAGAAAGCTGTGAAGCCCATTGGGCCATACATTTGCGCACAATAGTAATATATAGGATATTGACGGTCCAGATCTTGAGGCTTGGATTTGCCGTTCAACTTGTTTCCCAAGAATGCACCAGAATAGAAAAAGAGATGTCGCTTTCTGCATGGAATTGTCCACGGGCGACGTGTAGCTCCCGGGTTCTATTATTTCTGCGTGACTAGTGCAATAATGCTACGGCCACATGATACTGGACCAAAGCTAGCGTCACACGGCGTTTGGGTCCTAGGGGTTCTATTTTGGCTCGGTTTTTGTGCGAAGGAGTTGGAGCTGCAGCCTATCCCTAAGTTTGGGATGCGATTTTGGGCCAGCGACAATGTTCCCGGCAGTGAAATGGTCTTCTGAGCAGTTTTGTGCTGTCGCAAAGCTTCTTTCTGTCCGACGAGGTGACGGCCGATGCGTAGTCAAAGTTTTAGATGTGTCCTAATGGAGCTAGAGAGTTGGATATTCCAAAACTGTCTCCAGTACCAGTAGTCATCTCCAGTGACGGGGATCGAAGTTTCAAAGCTCGTTGTTGAAGAAGACCCACATGGACTTCAATGTTTTTTTAATTTCTCTTGATCTTTGTTTCAATATGAGGATGTATTTTACTTCTTTATTAATATAAAGCGATCCCTTCTCAGAAAAACAAGCTAGCCTCACACGCAAAGTGTCCAATGGATAACGTCCCTATGTCCTTTTGTAAAATGCACTGAGATCTATAACAGCTCACCTGTGTAGGTTATCGTAGTTAATATTAGGATTTGTTTGGTAGAGTTTTTGAAGCTAGATATTTTTAACTTCAAGAATCCGTGGAGCTAGAGTTGAGGGACAATAGGACTGTTTAGGTGAGACATCTTATTCACATTTCAAAGTAAAAAGGATATTTAAATCACTTTAATTTAGTCTACAAACTTCAAATCCTTAAAGATGAAGCTGAGATCTTGAGCTCTAACAAATAGGACCTTAGTACATGTCTGTTTTCATGTAAACAAGGTGTTTGTGCTTTATAAACCCATTTTATGTTATAAGTGAAACATTAAGCTAGTTATTCTACGAAAATTGTTGTCTTTTATCTATTCTACAAAAACTACTGTTGTTTATCCTTTTTAAAAATACCAATGCAACTCGTAACCCCACTCACACAAACGCAGTACACACTCACACTACTACACTCACGCAACCACGACATTTACTGAAAACCAGAGATGTAGAGTTTGAAAATTGACGAAGTCATGACAATCATTTCGCTACTGACAGGTACGTCATCAACCATTGAAAGAAAATTCTGCTTTGAAGAAACAACACCAAAAGCAAACCTGAAGTTTGATCTCTGATGGTCAAATGGTACAACTAACTCTACTAACCATCCAAGCCAAAGATTGGATCTCAAGCTGGTGTTTATCACGGTGGGCCTTCCCAAGGCTTAGCAGCAAGGACTAAAGAGACCAAATTAATAAATTAGACAAATCACAAGAATAAACACCCTAAAAGTGAATTTGGAGAATAGGAATATACAGTTACAAGTGAGCTACTGTAATACTGCACGATTTTTGGTGTTCATCTTGGTGGGCCTTCCCAAGGCTTAGCAACAAGGACTAAAGAGACCAAATTAATAAATTAGACAAATCACAAGAATAAACACCCTAAAAGTGAATTTGGAGAATTGGAATATACAGTTACAAGTGATCTACTGTAATACTGCACGATTTTTCAACACGCACTTCACTCCATTTGGATTTTTGGACTTTCTCCATCTGATGTGACCAAAGCAATTTGCAGCTCTTCTCAGCCTCTCAAAAAGCAAAAGAAGAAATTGGAAGAGAACCTGACAAAGAAAAAAGAAGGCAAAATTGGTATCCACCTCCTGTGAATAGTTCACGTTCTCACATGCTACTCTATGGTCAGGGGCGGATCTAAGCCTCCCGCCGGCTGAAACTTTGGACTTTTTTTTATATTATTTTTTATGGATATTACAGAAATAATATCAAAAATAAGGAAATTCTAAAATTAATACCTATTCCTCTAACGGTTTAGCGAAATAAGTTTCCACCTACCGTTTGGCGAAAACATTATTTTCCTCAAATCGAATGGCGAAAACTGGTGACGTGGCACCAGCGGAAGGTTTGGGGTGGCTGGCGGCAGTTTCAAGGCAATTTTTACCAAACGGTTTGACAAAAATTAGTTGTCGCCAAACCGTACGGCGACCGAAAAATCCGGACCCTGTATCCCCTCACCCCTACGCTCGCATGGTTGCACCCACCTGTCTCGCATTTCAGTCGCGAGCAGAGAGGGAACGCGCTAACAGAAGAGAGGAGAAGAGAGAAGAGAAAAAA
The DNA here is from genome assembly GCF_958298935.1 of Phragmites australis. NCBI lineage: Eukaryota > Viridiplantae > Streptophyta > Magnoliopsida > Poales > Poaceae > Phragmites > Phragmites australis. The sequence goes on along the minus strand of NC_084941.1, from coordinate 12,809,102 downwards.
AGAAAGGGAGGAGGAGGAAGGGAGGAGGGGAGGAGGAAGGGGAAGGGGACGAGAAATAAGAATATTAAGGTAAATTTTTTAGCTTTATATTTGTGTTTTTGATGGATGTTTATCGCTCTATATGTTTTTAGATGAAATTAGGGATTAAAAAATCATTTTTGCTTTGTAAATATTAATTTTAGTATAAATCTTTGTATTAGATTATTTTTAGTATTATATTAAGAAAATAAAATATATATGCGTGCAAATATTAGATCTCGATACTCTAGTTATTTTGGACTTAGGACTAGTGATTTGCAACAGAAAACAATAAAGCAAAGAGATGATTAGAAAACAATGCAGCACCAAAGTATTTATGTTAAAATTTTAATATCAAATGGTATTAATTAATAAGTTCTTGAGAATTAAATGTATTTAATTTGTTGGTGCTAGTAATATGTTTATTTAATAATGATATCCCCGATGTAGATTTTAGGTAACAAAAACTATAGTACTTTTTATTGTAGGACCAGAAACGATGGGTCGGCATGGCTATTGCGTTAGTCAATTTTAAGTTAGTTGTATTGTATGAATGTAATTTAATTTTATTTCTCATTGATATATTTTTAGTGACAGTTATGTCAAACTCTATAAATGTTAGAGTATTCTATGAAAATGATCAAATCTGTAATGGTCCATCAGGTGTTGATTTGAGCAATTTTCTATTTACCATCCTTGAGCATCAAAACCCTTAGGGTACAAGGATGAAGGAGATGAAAATGTGGTTCACCCAATACTTTCAGCTTGACCCTCATATTTATTTTGTTATGATGCAATTCATGTGGACTCGTACGTTAAATTCAGTTTGTCAGGAGTTAAAGTCAGTGTATCGAACGGACAAGTGGTTGAAATGTTGGAGTGGTGCAGGCGGCGTCGAGTTGAGTTCAATATCCTGGTGCAACCATATCCAAGAGAAGCGGATGATAGCAGCAGTGCAGTAACACCAGTAGAAGAAGAGGACACACACGGGCATGCAGTGTCGACAGGAGAAATTGAACAAAGGCAGATGACCAAGACAGAGGTTGTTGTGCATAGGCGGGCGGTAGAGGTTGAGGAGGGTCAGGCTGATACAGTGGAGGAAATTGAAGAAATCATTGTTGAGCTCGAGAACATAGACCGTAACGCATTTCATGAGGAAGAAGCTTTATTGAAATCTGTAAATGTAGATGAAGATAATGGTGATGATGAGGATGATGCAGACGAGGACTGCTCTAATACTGTCATCCCAGAAGAATGGAACTTGCCTGACAAAACGAGGATGCAAGTTATAGAGAACCATGACTCCCCTTGGGAATATGGTTCTAGTATGGTTCACCTAAATCAGGTATTCCCCAATCGATCTAAAATAAAGGATGTAGTGGTCGGTGGGCAGTGACATCACACAGAGAGGTATTTATTGCTGTCTCAAGCACAGGAAAGTACAGTGTCAAGTGCAGAACTTCTGGATGTAGCTTTTATGTACATGCATACAAGCCGAAGCATTCGACCCACTGGGTAGCCTCAAGAGTGGTTCAGCACAATTGTATGCCGATGGACCGATGGAGGCCAGAGACACACACGTTCCACATGCCGTTTGGAGAGATGACAGTCACATTGCAAGACTTCTCCACGCTGACTGGGTTACTGATTTCTGGTTAACCAATCGGTCCCTCGATCACTCCAGCTGGTTGGCAGCTGGACTTGTTTGAGAGGTTTCAGGGAGTTCTACCTGAGCTACTAAATGTGTGGCCCATTGAGAGCATCAGAAGCATTGGCCTAAGAAGCAGTGGTTGAAGTAGTTCATAATTTTCTTTATTGCTTCTCTAATTTCATATTGCGCGTGCTTTGTCCATTTAGTATCGGTAATAACAATCAATCGAATTATGTAGGTGGATAGGATGGCCGAGGATCCCACGGAGTACTAGGTTACTCGACACCTGGAGGCTTACCTGCTTTGGTTGTTTGGTTGGGTGATGTTCAACTTCAACCACGGAAACATTGTGGACACACGTTGGATAGCCTATGCACGAGCTATTGCTAAAGAAGCAGTCGGCGACATGGCTCAGGTGTCTTGGGGTTCAGTGGTTCTTTGTGCCTCCTACCACACCCCGTGTGACGCCTGCGTGAGGACACGCAACGCGTCCAACTTGACGAGTATGCCTCTTATTCTTCAGCTCTGGTCCTTTGAGCGCTTTCAGGTTGGACGACCCCCTCGTGGTGCCTATGTATTACACCTCAGAGATGTGCGCTGGCGACAACATCAACAAGCCTACGATGGGATCACTTTGGACACACTGACGGGTATGCCCATCATAGTACTATTCAAATTTTACTGTTGTAACATTGATAACCTAACTTAGATGAACTATAATTTTGCAGCCGCAATGGGCAAGAGTTCAGGTTCATTCAGCGTATGAGGCTTTCACTGAGCAGTTCGACCACCTGAGGGCTGAATGGTCGTTTGGGAGACGTACACCACCGACTTTGTGCTGCGATGATCTGCTGGCCGTGGAATCTCTGAATTGTGCTTCAGGGACTCAACATTTTGGATGACGAGGAAAAAACTATTGTTCGACGTATTTGTCAAAGACTATGTCGTCCACCGCGTGATTCGCTAGTTTGGATGGTGCCAGGAGGTCCCGGTCCCGCTGGGAGACCGTGTTCCTGCTTTCGTACACACGTGAGTTCTAATATCACATACCTCATTTTATTATCTGTATTACTTTCTCTAATTGACACTCCATTGTAGGTTGTCGACAAAGGGGCTACCAAGGAGCATGGCTGACATGACCATCAGGATGCAACCCTGGGTGCAACAGTGGGGCGATGCTCTTGCAGACTTGATCGAGTTTGGTGCGTCTTACTACGACTACAGTTACCAGCAATACCTGCAGTGGTACAGTACATGGACTCGCACATGTCTCGTTTGTGTCGTGGACCCCTATGTCGTTTCTCTGCTAGCACTGCTGCCCTGTACCAGGACACGCAAGAGTGGCGCTACACGTTACGGTACGTGAAATGTTCAAAGTCTTAAGGATTTCAACATTCACATTACTACTATTGCTAATGATTAGTCATGTACCGCAGTTCGACGTAGCGAGAGAGATTCACAAGAAGGCGATGAGTTCAGCTACGAGACTGCGCGAGTAAGGCACATGTGGTATGGTGATCGACGATATCATTGAAGTGTTCTCTCACTTTTCCGCCAAGGCCCGACGTATCGTGAAGTGCACATTGTACCGGCATCCCGACGTTGTTGTATGGGAGCCTTCGGCTGCGCATTCCACTCAGAAGCCCCCACGACCTTCCTCCGCCTTCTGCCACTAGCAATACGCTAGTCCTCAGCCTCCGCTCCCTGATCAGGTAATTTTATTACTATAAGATTTTTTATTTAGTCTAAGAATTTTTATTTTGTTGATAAATAAATATTTTGTACGTAATTATTTCTTTGTAATATTGTTGTACATTTACATACTCTTAGCAATCTGTTGTTTTAGTTGTATGTAAGGTTAATTAACTTGTTATTTTGTTTGATACATTTATTTTCTACCGCAATTATGTCAAACGCTAGAAATCTTATAGTTTTCTATGCAAATGGTCAAATGCATAACTGCCCATATAGTATCAATTTGACCAATTGTGCAGGCAGGAGATTCTAAATGGGCCACCCACAGTTCCCAAGAGGCTCTGAATGGGCCACCCCCCGGTTCATAGGAGGATCTGGATGGGCCGGCCCCCACTTCACAGGAGGCTCTTGATGGGCCGCCCCCTAGTTCACAGGAGGCCCTAGATGGATCGAGCATGGCTACGAAACTCCTCAGTCTCTGCATCATGTGCATGCAGGAGGCTTTGGTTTTGCCACGCATGTGTGTCTTCCTACGCCAGGTATGTCACGACTCTTTATTTCGCAATGTTTGTGTTATTACACATTAGTTGCCAATACTCAGTTGTTTATACACGATATAAATATAGGTTTGATCCGCATCGATACAACCACATAGGTTTCCGGGGATACATCGCACTCTAGCGGGAACCCATTCTTTGACTATGTAGGGGCATTAGAAGTGATGTGGTCATCATAGTTGTATGGTGCACCACCGCCCACTCAAACTACGCAGCAGGAGCTAGAAGGCATCTATGGTCCCCAGTTGCTAAGACGTGAGCGCCACACATCTGATTAGTACACACCTTCCGCCTATGAGCATCCTCAGGAGGAGGAGGAGATGGACATTCCAACGTCAGCATGTAGGCGCAAGCGTGCCAAAGGCAGGGCACAGGGAAGGGGTCGGGGTAGGGGTCAGGAGTAGTCTGTTTTACTTTTATGATTAATAAATGTCATTTGTTCAGCTTTCCATTTTATTAGTTCAGACTGCTGGTTTACGGAGTAGTTTAGTTACTCTGGTGATACTATCTTATGATGCTAGTACCTTATTATGTATCGTATTCTACTATGTTAGTATGGTGGAAAAAGCCGGCGGCAACGGAGAAGAATCACTAGGTGGATCCAATGCATCCAATGCATTCACTATACGCATTACTGCATACACACTAATTACTTCATCTCCCTTCATATCCCCTTTCAAATCGTTCACTTCAAACTTTCGAAATAAAAAAAAATGTCGCATAAAAAAACCTACAACTATAACACTTTCAACTACAATAACTAATTGCTGAACTTTTACAGAATGAAATGACCACACCAAGCAATAGCTACCACAGGGAATCTCTGCCAAATATTAATGCCACAACTTTTTCAGCTTTCACAGGGCATCCAATGCTTCAGCCCCCAGCCAAGCCCGTGCACTCAGTCTCTGCACCAGCCCCCCATCTATTATAAATAATACCATCATCATCCATAGATAGACCACTCCTTCCTCAGTTCCCTCAACTAAAATATCTTCCTCAGCTCCTGTAAGAAATATTGGGGGATTTTTATCTCCTAGGGGGTCGAACCACCGATGTACTTATGTGGTGACCATTGTAAGTTTCGTGAGTCCTAGGATATATCCTATATCTATGGTATACGTTTCTTCATGTGTGCCAACTACCAGTATGATAAGCCTCGATATGGGCCATACGAGTAACCGCCGGTATAGCGACATAGATCACTCATACAAACCTTTTCATACGATTTTATGCACTCTCTTACTAATCTCTCCTCTTGTTTCTTTTGTCGAGTCTCCTCACCTATTTGCGATTTTAGGCAATGGCTCGACATGGAGCAAAATGAGGACTAGAAGCAGTGGGTGGATATTGAGATACGATGGAGGAGGAAAGCTTACCAACGCCGCGAGTACGAGCGACACCAGGAGGAACTACGGATGAAGTGACAGGAGGAGGAGCGTATTAGGAACACCGGGAAGGAGCGCGCCGCGGCTCAAGCACACGAAGCAGAGAGGGAAAGGAAGTGGAAGAGGGTCCCTTGCGCTAAGACGGGGGACCTGATGCCTAAAGAAAGGGCAAATATACTAGGTGCACTCAGTAGATAGCATCTATTGTACCCTGATCTATTTCTATTCTCTAAGACATGTTTGGTTTAGTAACGATATGCTATTAGGTTACTCTTTAGGCGTATCGTACATGCCAATGTTTATTGTCGGTAGCTCTTTATGGTTAGGGTCTACTCGCGCTATGACAAAAATCCCCATGTCACATGTAATGTTCATCAGCGTATGTAACCTCTGTACCTATTTCTATGCTATTTATGCTTTACAACTACTATTGTAGCCTCCCATGCCAATTCTATGCTCCGTCCCATTGTTAGACAAGCGATTTTACGATTTATTTTATATCTTTCTATTCCATATCAGAAATAAGTTCAATTGCAAAATAAAAAAGTGATATAATATTTTTTTCGATGAAAGAAATAATTTCAGCCATTCGGACGCGGGAGATATAGTTCACAATGAGCTCCTGGGCCAGGAGATATGGCCCACTGACCTCACGCGTTTTTTTTTCAACGGTTTGGCGAGATTTAATTTTTGCCGAACGGTTTGGCGACAATTAATTTTCGCTGAACGGTTTGGTAAAAATTACCTCGATGCTGCATCCGGGCACACCTAACGTGCCACCGGTGCCACGTCATCTATTTTCGCCATACGGTTTGGTGAAATTAGGGCGAAAAATGTTTTCGCCCTACCGTTGGGCGAATATATATTATTTTTACAGTTTTCTCATTTTGGATATTATTTCTGTAATATCCGTAAAAATTGTAATATTAAAAAAAAATCTGAAACTTTTACTGAAGATTAGATCTGTGGAGGAGGAATAAAAAGGAAAAGAAAAAGATAAGTAGAGGAGGAAAAAAAGGTCTTCTACCTATCGGATACAGAATAAAAAGAAAAAGAGAAATATAAGATAGAGGAGGAAAAAAAAAGTCTTCTACCTATCGGATCTGTATCCGCCACTGTCTACGGTGATATACCTAAAGCTTTTGAAACACAATCTAATGGCATCTTTCGTCATAGTTAATGGTAAGACTCTAATACAACATGCCAACCCAGAGAGTATCGTTGGGTTTACAAAAAAGTCAACAGAGTCTCACCTTCAGGCTTCTACTCCATCAACATTTCACGCCTTGTCAGCATGATGCTCCGCGTCAGCATAGACAGAAACAAACGGAGAACTAGCAACTTGCACCTCAAGATTTTGGACTCTCTCCCCATTTGAGCCAAGCAATAATTAAAACCATTTCCAAGAAGCAAATATAACTTTTGATATATATATATATATATACACTATAGTACTATTCTACACCTGCCTCATGCCCCGCCCCGCCACATGTCCCTCGTGCACCCTAGCCCCTCTCGCCCTACCACACGCCCCGCGCACCCATCTCCGTGCTCACCTCCGCGCACCCGCCATGCGTCCCTAACCCTGCATGCCTATGCTCCCGTCCCACGCTAGTGCTAGCATGTGCGCCCTGGATCACATGGTTGCACTAGCGCGTGGCCCACGTCACATGGTATGCGTTGATTTTTTAAGAAACTAACTCATCCACATCAGTAGCAGCCTCCCCTCATCCCATAATTATAAGTAGTTCTAATGGTGTTGGTAAGTTTAGTAGTTATTAGTTGTGAAAAAAAGTTCAGTAGTTTAAAGTAGTTATAGGTTAATCGGTTGTCATCAGGTATTCAATAGTTCTAAGTTAGTCAGTGGTTAGGTTTTTAGTAGTTCTAGGTCAGTCAGTAGTTAGGTATTCAGTAGTTCAGTAGTTTTTGGTTAGTTAGTTATGAAAAACTATTCGATAGTTTTCGCGTGTTCAATAGTTTTTGGTTTAGTCGGTAGTTAGATATTTAGTAATTTTAGTAGTTATAGGTTAGTTAGTAGTTAGATATATAATAGTTTCAAAAGTTCTAAGATAATTAGTAATCCTCAGATATTAAGTAGTTTCGCCGACCGACCAACTACACGAGCCAATTGCAGCCCATGGCCGACTTCCAACCTGCAGTCTAGGCCATTAACTCGCATGCATGCATGCAAGAGCTCAACTACTTGCTTGCTTCGCCATGCAAAAAATAACTATGCATCACGCCCAGCTTGGTTGCTTCTGCCATTCAAAAAAGCACCCATGCATGCGCACGCGTGGGCTAGGCGGGCGCTGCGCGTGGCTAATATCGTGCGCGCGGCTGAGCTGACCCAGAGTGTAGAGTAAAATAGCACTTTTATTTATATATATATATAAACCAAATAAAAAGAACTGAAGACGCTGACACTCAACTTTTTTATGGTTTGCTTTAGGCCCCGTTTGGCACGTAGAATTTGTAGACTGAGACGACGACTATAGGAGGTGAATAGGCGTTTCAACAAAAATTTTTCGAAATAAATGACTTTCTCCTATTTTATCATCAATGCAGTTTAAAAACAAAGCGTAATACAAAACACAGAAACACAGTGAAGACATAGAGTTCAACCCGAAAGACCCGACTAGAACATAACAGAAACTTAAAGAATTCAAAAATCAAACTTGAAGATCCAATCAAAGGTGGATCTCATGGTTAAAATCGAACACTAGGTTCTATAGTAAACTAATCCATAACTCAACTCTACACAAGGTTTAGAACTTGAGAAGAAAGATTCAAAAATCAAAGATAAAATCACCAGTTCAAGAAATTCTCCAAGTTAATGATCTAGAGGCAAGGAAGTTCAAGACCTATGAGTATACACTCGTATGTGATTTTTATGCCTCTAGCAACAAGAAGAATGACTTCACAAGGTGCTAAAAATTCAGCCTAAAAATCAAAACGAAAATCACAACAAAACACCGAAAACTTGTAAACTTGCAAGCAAACCAATAGAGGGAAATTAGAAGGAGGAGAATTCAAGCATATGAAAAAACATAAACTTCATTACTCAATGATGTCAGCCCTATTTTAGCGGATTACAAATATTTTTCACTCAAAACTCTCACATAATGCATAGGCTAAATACTCATCCTTCCTCTCCTCTAAAACCCTAGCACTAGACTCTCAAATGAGTGGCATAATAGGCTCAAGTGGCTGATTCCACATCTTCCATAGCCCTACCCCTCTATTTATAGGCCTAAAAACTTGACCCTTAAATTATCTAGCTTTCTCCTAAAATACCCATCTCTTGTAGTATACTCCTACCTACAACCGAGCGCATTTTGATCTATTTTCTTTTTCATTCATCAGACGTCGCGGTGCCTTTACGACTTAGATTCGCCTTGACACAAGCTTTACGATGGTGTTACGTACTCCTCTAGTCCACCCATGGTTTTGAGGCTAAACTGTGAAACTCTCTGCACGTTTCTCAAAATGTGACTCGTCACTTGCTTACACCTTAAGCAAGCGCCATGATGTCGACACATGTACTCCGTCTTTTGATTCTGACCACTGGCAAGTCTCTCCCACTCCCGATCCCTCGGGCCGCCTTGTCACTTGCATCGGCATCCCTTTAGCTTGACTTTGTCTACATGCCGTCTTCATCCTTTATTTTATGCTTTGCTTGACTTTCACGTGTATAGCTAGGATCACCCTTACTCCACCCGATCTCCTTGATCACTCGACACCAAGCACCCATTTAGTCTTGATCACTCGCCGTTGACCACCAACTTGCATCCGTTACCTACACACCATGAGACAAGTAAACAGATTTCTCCAACTCTAACTTCAGTTAGTTCATAATCAAAATGCTCAAATCAAGCTCAAACAATCCAAAACTCAACAAATCAAATTGACAACCTTATCAATCACTCATCACATATAAACGAATGCATATTTCAACTTGGTTTCTCAGAATTAGTTCCGATTCTCCTCCAATTCAGAAGAATCGGTTGCCAAACGGGGCAACACGAAACGTTTGTAGCCAAAATGTTTCAAAGAATCTCGGTAAATCACCGAAATAGGTTGAGAGGTGTTTCACCTATTTCTTGCCTACCTTGCCCTAGTTGCTCGACCGGCCACCGCCCATCACTTGTCGCTTGCTTGGGCTGTCGCGCTCGCCCGCCTGCCACTTGCTTGGGAGAGAGATGAATGGATAAGGGAGAGAGATGAGGGAGGAAGATAAGATATTATTTGTGTTAAAAGAAAAATGAAATAAATATTATTTATATTAAAATAAAAGTTAAATAAAAATAAAAAAACTAGTATATCAGCAAAAGGTAAAATAGTATATTAGACTACTATTCTCTTTGAAACCAGACAACTAGCTAACTAAACGGTTTCCTTCGGTGATTCTGATTCACTATAAACTTTCTAAAGAGAATCTAGAACCTAAATATTTCTGTGAAAATTTAAATCCCTACCAAACACACCATTAATTGCTAGATGCCATTTCCTCCTATTTTTCCAATACCTGACCTATTTATCATCTTCCCCAATTTTCATGTACAAAACGGGAGAATTCACATATTTTTTTTGAACCAGAATTCACGAATACTTGATGATAGAAATATTACATTGTACAAATATAGTGAGCACTTACAATACATCATTTTCATACTTTGCAAAATTCTGCACAACTATCTCAACAAGTGACCAACATTGTCCTCAAAGAAAACAAAAGAAATACACTTGACCGACAAATATATCAGAAGCCGGCAATACGAAGGTGTTTCTATTAGGTCTAGTTGCTCTTATATAAGATAATTTACTCCCAACTAAACCAAAAGGGGCATTGGCATTCTTGGTAGATAACCCAAAAAAAAAGATGGAGAAAAGAAATAGATAACAAACGGGACAATTTAACTATAAAAAACTATTTATCAAGACACCCAGGATATCTTTCTACAGATGGGTCATATAGGAAACCGCTTGAGCGATTTTCAGAGGTGGATGACATAAGAAGTCGTCTGTGTAAAGGTCATTTCACAGACAGTTCTTGTAAAGAACCGTCTGTGGTAATCGTATCATTATCTAGATGGTTTACATAAGAAATCTATCATCTATTATGTGAACCGTCTTTAAAAATAGAATAATTAACACAAGCGATTTACATAAAGAACTACCTATGATAATGATTATTTTTAGAGATGATTTCTTATGTGAACCTCATGTAGAAATGGAGGGTCATTTTTAGGACAGTTTATATGTGAACTACCTCTGAAAATAAAAGATATGTTATCTTAAAAACTTCATAACTTTTTTATACAAATTTAGATGGGGACAAACTTTATATGAAAATTATACTCATCGATGAGGTCTAAATTTATAGTTGATTTTTTTTATTTTAAGTCATTTAAGTATCTAAATAATCAGTTAAAGTTTCACACATAAGGTTCACATGCTATTGTTACCATAAGTCATATTAATACAAGCAAACTCAAAATAAGTAGAAAAAAATAATACTACCAACTCCAACATCTCTAACAAGATCAACAAGAAAAAGATCAAAAATTTCCACTATCAACAACAAGATTTAGCTTACAGAAGTACTTAGTGATAGAAATAGTACATGCACTCCTTTTAATCGATTTCTTATATCTAAAATTTCAAACAATTATTCTAATATATAAATGACTTTGTATGAAAAAAATTCAACAACAAATTATAGATGTTGTCGAGAGCTATAATTTTCATATAAAGTTTGTCCCCATTCGAATTTGTATAAAAAATTATGAATTTTTTAAGATAAGTTATCATCTATTTTCAGAGACGATTCTTTATGTGAATTGCCTTTGAAAATGATACTCTATTTTCACAGACGGTTTCTTATATGAACCGCCTCTAATATTGGATGACAACATATCTTAAAAATTCATAACTTTTTTATACGAAGGCGATGAGGATAAACTTTATATAAAAATTATAGCCTTTGACAGGATCTACAACTTTGTAGTGAAAATATTTTCATTTAAAGTTATTAAATACTCAAATAATCGTTTAAAGTTTTAGATAGACGATATCAAAATGAATGTTTATGCTATTATGGTTAGTAGTAGTTCTGTGATGGGATGGTGATGAGTGTATCTTGTCTTAAAAAAATTGTTTTTTCGAAAAAATATCGATTCGGGGACCGATTAGCATAGACGATCCGCTTAAGTGAACCACATATGGTAATAGGTTTTTATTCGTGGTCTCTTTTGCGTTGGTGAAAATTGTTCATTTTTACAGGTCTTCAATCATATATGGGTGCGCTAAATGCTTGTGAAAACGGGTTACCGTCTACCTCTGAAAATAGTTTTTATAGTAGTAATTAGGATAAACAACATTTAGTGACACAATAAAAAATTGAGTGACATTCTCTCAACTCCCAGAAAAAAATAAATTCCCGTGCAACTTATGGAGCGGCCCAACTTGAGAAGTCCTAGGATCGATAAATAAAACAATGCAAAAAAGAGCCAAAATTGCAATCTTCTTTCGAAGTGATTAACATATTCTAATCCATCCAGGTAAGATCTCAAAAGCCCACAGTGTACCCCCAGCCTTTCATCAGAGAAGACAACACTAATCAATTCTTCCGCCATGGTTAAGACTTCTTTTAATGGCGAAACCAGAACCGCAGCTTTGGTGGTCGGCGGCTCTCTTCCTTCCACTAGCTTTCCTGCGGGCGCTTGCGCGTCTTGTTTTCTTCCTCGTCCTCTTTATAAGCACCAACCATTCTTTCTTGCCGGCCCTGCTTCGCCACGAAACCGCAGGGAGAGGGACCCGTCCGTCGTCTTGGCTGACAAGCAATCCAGCCCAGTCCTTGCGTTGAGGCGAAGCAGATCTTTCCTGTTCGCCATGGCCGCCAACATCGCCGTGGAGAACCTGAACCCCAAGGTGAGGGCGCTGCCCGCTTTATTTCCCGCATGTTTCTGTCCGGTGGCGGCCTAGTATTTTTAGTTTAGGTGTACATATCGATCGCTCTCGTGCTCGCGTGCGTAGCCATGTACGCCTCCCTTGCTTATATCTGCGCCATCATCCCACCCGCCTAGCTCGAGCCCGTGTTACCACCGCCACTACCATCCAGACTTGAGCCCGTGCCTACGTCATGCCCCGCCATCGTGACCTCTGTCTCGCTTGTGCCCATGCCACCACTACCCTTAATCTCAGGTACGTGTTCGTCACGTAATCACACATACAGTTTCAACCTCTCAAGAATTGATATATTCACGCACGTAGTCATCACTCGTGTCTCGAGGGTGCCTGAGCTACTATATGTGGCCATGTAGGCAATGGATCCTGAGCTGTAGCCGTGTCAACGCCGGTCAGGTCGTGACGATAAGGGTTTGAGCCGTTGTGGACCACGGTCACTAGGTACACCTATAAATTATAACACTAAGTGTCCGTACATTGCAACAAAAATAAATATTGTACACGGTAACATTAAGTATAAACTTAAGGTATGGAGATGTGGATACATCATAGGAGTACCATCGAATAATACGTCAAGAGTGATGTTGTAGTTTAATTTTATATGAGAACCAAAAATACGTAGATTATCCGCTAATTTCTATCCTAATTTCTCCCGTTATTTTTATTAATAAAATGAGTCATATATTCATACTTAATAATAAGATGGAGAAGTTAGAGGACGAGAGTGAACAGCAAAAGTAAGTAAATTATTTGAATTTTAGAAATTTTTATTAAGATAGAAGTAGAGTAGAGGGAAGAAGGTGACACGGGAATAAACTCGTGTTTTACATAGTTGTTATATAGAAAAAATATATACAAAAGTTTAAGTGTACATGTATACACCGTTGTCCCTTAATAGGCCCGTCAATTTTTCAGTCCCTTGAATCTTGAGGGTACTTTGTTGGTTAGGTTTCGGATGAAAGATTAGTTTTTTGGTAGGGTGGTGATGAGGTGCGCCGAGGTGTTGAATGTATTAGGTCTTCCGCGTTCTTGATTTGGCGCGCCGTGGGTTCGGACCGCCCATTCGGGTACCAGTTCAATTCGAGATCGCTTGTCTCCGGCGAGATTCGAGTGAAAAAAATCTGAGCTTGATTCGATGGAGTGGCGGTTGCCTTACTTTGTTCCTGTTCTTGTGCTCTGATTGCCGGAATCTGTTGATTCAAACTTCAGAAATGAGGATTTTTTTTTTCTAAGAGAATCGCAGCAACTACAGATGTGTCATGTGTCCCTTTTTAAGGTGGTCTTGAGTCTTTAATTAATTCTTAGTGTACAAACTGTTGTCATTTAAATTTTGATTAGAACTGTAGTTTTCCCCCAACTCAGATGCTGTCAGTTATCTTAACCCTGCTAGAAATGTCAGCTTATATTCTCTAGAGATTCTATGTCAATATATATACACACATATATATATATGTGTGATAATATGTAAAGATCTTCTTATAATATGAGAAAATTACACAGAATAATATATATCTAACACCTCGCTCAAACTTATAAGGGATCAATCATACTGAGTTTGGAAAGATAGAATCTGTGTTGAACTGTATTATGTACCTTTGTGAAGAAATTAATCAACTGAAACTCGAAAGGAACATACTAAAGAGTAATCATTTCATCATGCACCTGTGTCTGTGTGTAAGAAGTATTAATACCAATATGCTTGATGAGCTTATACTTTACTGAATCTCGAGCAATACTGATAGCATATGTAATGTACGAGTACATGCAGGACAAGAAACACAAAAATCTTCAGTAACCACTGTAATCAACTAAGCTCCGCTATCAACAATGTTATGGCTTGCAATTCAGCCTCTGCACTAGAACGAGAAACTACGGTTAGTGATTCTTCGAAGCAATGGGAAAACTATCAAGAAAAACACAGTAAGTAGAAATAGACTGACGATTAGAAGAATCACTAACCTAAGTAGCATTAGAATAAGTACAAAGCTATAAAGAGCTAGAGCGTGAAAAGAAGAGACAACAAGAGATAGTCCCATGAAGATAGCGCAAAACACATATGAGATGACTACAGTGGAACTGAGTGGGAGCAGAAATAAATTGATTGAAAATGTGCACTACATGTGGGATCTGCAAGAGGCTCACCATCAGTAGATCGAAGCTGAAAGTTAAGGTCCATGAGAGTCTCAACAATACGCTCATCAGTGAGAGAAGAATAATAAAGGATATCCTGAATATACTTCTCTTGGACAGAAAGAAACCTTTAGAAGTAGAAGAAATCTCAATCCCAAGAAAATAGCGAAGAGAACCAAGACCGGGCATAAGAAACTGTTAATTAAGATGAGCCTTCACGAAAGTAATATACTCATAATTATCTCCTATAATGATCATATGATCAACATACAAAAGAAAAAGAGTACAATCACGAGAGGAAAAGCACTCAAACCATGCTCGAGGGTCTTGCTTAAGGCCATAGGGAGAGCGACGGAGATGACAAATAATGTCCTCAGGAATAGAACGCCCTGGCTATGGGTGCATGTAGACCTACTCACGTAACTCACTATTAAGTAAGGTATTCTTTACATCAAGCTAGGAGATAGACTACTGATGCACAGATGCAGCATCAAGAAGAGTGCGTACTGTGGTCATGTGGGTCACTGGAGCAAAAGTCTCATCATAATCACGACCATGCTCCTGTTGAAAACCACGAGTGACAAGACGGGCCTTATAGCGTTTAATAGAACTATCAGAGCGGGTTTTAACCTTATAGACTCACTTGCACGTGATATGATGAATATGTAAAGGAAGAGGAAGAAGATCCCACATGCTAATATGCTTAAGAGCAGTAAGTTCCTCTACCATTGCATGCTATCATTCATGATAAACAACAAAACACAGTAAGAAGACGGCTTGATAGGAATAGCACCAGTAAAGCCAAAACGATCAGGTGGTCGAATCGAATGGCGATTATGAGCGAGGAAAAGAACGAGGAACTGAACAACCAAAAGGAGATGGCTCATCAGAAAGTAGCACAACATGAGGTGAGGTAGTATGAGAACGATAAGTGTAGTGAAAAGAAAAAGGTTCAACAAGATCAGGAGGAGGAGCATGTGAGGTGGGAGCTAAAGATGTGGAAAGCATCGAAGAAGGAACAACATGAGAAGGCGCCGAGGGTGCTCGGGGAAGAGAAGAAGAGGCAGTGATGCGTGTAGCAGGAAAAGTTAGAAAAGACAGTGGATCGACCAAGGAAACTAAAGAAGTGGAAGGAGAGGTCCGAGGATAAAAGGGACAAGACTCATCAAAAGTAACATCCCAAGAAATATGCATCCAATGCGCAACAGGGTCCTAACACCGATAATCCTTATGCTCAACATTGTAGCCAAGAAAAACACATTCAACAGATTAAGAGGCCAATTTGGTACATTCACCAGGGGGGGGGGGCAAGAAGAACGTAACAAACATAGCAAAAAAGACAAAGAGAAGAGTAGTCAGAAAGACATCCACATAGATGCTCAAAAGGAATTCCACTCTTGAGAGCAAAAAAGGGTTAGATGTGTTGACTAAGTATGTGTCAATGGAGACTGCCTTAGCCAAAATATAAGGTGAGACAAAAGAGACAAGCATAAGCGCACGGCTGTCTTAAGGAGATAACGATGTTTGCGCTCAGCAATGCAATTATGAGCATGAGCTCTAGGATAGGAGAACTGAGACAACGTACAAAGTTCAGTAAGAAAGGAACGGAGATGCCCAGAAAAAATTCACTAGCAGAGTTAGCATGAAAAACATGAATATGATTGTCAAACTAAGTGCAAATCATAGTGGTAAAGCACTTATATAGATAACACCTCGCTATGAGAAGACATGAAACGAATCTAAGTGTGGCGAGAGAAATTATCTATAAAGATAATATAGTAGCTATGACCTCTTTCGAAATGAAAGGAGTCGGATCCCATACATCTAAGTGAACAATATCAAAAGGACATTGAAACACTAACTCACTATGAAAATAAGGAAGATAAATTTGTTTATCATACTTACAAACCTGATAATCTAAGAATGTATCTTACGAGACAGACCCTAAAAGATCACAATAAACTAATGATGATAGACGCAACCCATAAACATGACCAAGACAATGATGCCACTGCTAGAAGGAACTAGTAGTCAAGGAAGCAGAGAGATCGACAACGGCAACTAAAGGAAGACGAAGCCAGTTAAGCTCTCATAGAAGATGAGAATTACGATGTTGGGGGCCAGTATCAGCCAGAGCAACCATGGTCAGTAAGCTGACCAGCTGACATGAGCTGCATGGTGAATTAGGGAACATGAGCAATAGAAGAAACGCTAATAGAAGAAATGCTAAGGGTGCCTCGACCAACAATAGAAAGAGAAGTACCATATGTGATAACAACAAAAATAGGAGAAATAAGAGGATGAAGCGAAGACAGATTGGAAGAATCAGAAGTCATATGAAAAGATGCTCTTGAGTCAAGAATCCAACGAGAAGTACCTAACTATGTAGAATCTGGTGTCTCAGTGATATAATAGAGAGTAGCAGAACTAGCAGAACTTATCGATGCAGAGTCAGAGGTAGCAACCAAGCGACAAAGCAGCATAATAATCTCCTGCTGAGGGTTAGTCGAAGAGGTAGACGATGAGATAACCGAGGTAAAAGCACCAGAGGAATGTAGAAGATGTTCCTTCTTCTAGTAGCAGTTCACCTCAACATGGCACTCCTTGTTGTAGTAGGCGCAGTGAGGGCGACCACCACCATTTGAAGAGGCTGCAAATGGTGAAGGAGTCACACAAGGGGTAGACGGCGGTGTAGACGAAGAAGGCATAGCAGGAGAAGGCGTAGCAGGTGGATGAGCAACCAACATTGAAGGAAGTGGCAGCAATCCAGAACCACACAAATAAGTCTCCTCCGAGTGTAGCTCCATAAGAGCCAAGTGTGACATGAGGGTGTCGTGCAAGCAGCTGTGCTCGACGCTGCTCAAACTCCGGACGAAGGCGAGTCATAAACTCATAGAGGCGTAAAAAATCAGGTTCAACACATAGATCCAAGCAGCCCTGAGAATAGTAGCAACCCGGAACACAAAGAGAGTCCAACTGACGTCACACAACCAACATCTGAGCATAGAACACATCAACTATAGCATCACCCTGCTGAAGAGACTACTCCTGACGAACAATAGACATATAGAGAGCATCCCCATATGGCTCATAGGTCTGACGAAGATGAGTCAACATCTGAAATGCAGTAGAAAAATCAACAATCTCAGAAGAATATATGTACTCCAACTAGCAATCAGAATAGACGTTGCACGAGCATCATCATCCATACACTAAGCATAGTCAGACAACTAGTCACGGTACAGCTCCAAAGCTTCCTGATACGCAAAGAAAACTTTCTCATAAGCAGTGGTGGCAGATTCAGTAGCCGCTTTGTCTCTGTTGTCGATAGATGGCTGCACGGGTTGTTGTCGATAGATGGCTGAATGGGCTGCGTCATAAGCTCAGGGGAAGATGCATAAAGAACATCGCCACATAGAACACCCAAAGATGAAACCATGCATGTGAATGCGCATATGCTACGTAAAATCCTGGTAGTTGGTACTATAAAAAATAACAGAGCACTGAGGAACTAAAACAATATTTGACAACATATTGAAGAAGTGACGAACGATGACAAAAACGTAAAGAGAAGCATTGGTCAATAGCAAGAGTGTAAAAGAAACGGCGAGCAATAGTGAATGCACAAACAAGTAGCGGTAAGAATCGATGAGAGGGCAAAAGAGAAGCAAAGGTCGACAACGATATCACAAATAAAACGGGGCTGCAGCAATTTTTTTCTGTTTTCCTTTTTTTTACTCGCTACGAAGGAGTGCCTGTTTTGTTGATACTCGGCACAAAAATGGTCCCTAGGACGGCAGCCGAGTGGATCGACTCAGCAGAAGGACGACTGACGCACGGATCGGTGCGGGCGACTCCATATCGAGCATGACGTGCATGCGCTCTAGGCGGTCGGATCGGGCAGGGTGGGCATCCAGGCAGTCGGGTGGTGGCGCACCGTCAATGGGCATTTGGCCAGATCGAGGCAGGCAAATCGGGCAGGACGTCCAGGCGGCCAGGAAGGTGGTAGCCAGCGGTGCACCGAGGCAGCGCACCATCGGTGGGTGTTCGGCCAGATCGGTGCGGCTAGATCGGGCTGGACATCCAGACGGCGGGCGTCCAGGCAGCAGCCAGAGGCGCACCGAAGCAAATCGCACGGGGTCCGATCTGAGAGGTGACGGCTGGCAGCACACCAAGCAACGAGGGAACAAGGGTAGGCCGGAAGTACATCGACAAGTAGAATTCGACGAGTCGGAACAACACCGACTAGAAGAGACGTGGGTGGATTAGATCGGGATCACATGAGTTGCTACTTCCTAATAAAAAATCTAATTTTAATATCATATTAAAAATAGTAATTTATATTCTCGAGAGGTCCTGAATCGTTATATATATTAGAAATAGTAACTTCTATTTAATAGTAGAGCTTGAGAGTAATATATAGATCGTATTTGGTAGAACTCTGACTTTTATATTTACTCTAGATCTAGTGTTTGTAGGTGAATATAAAGTGATTTCAGTATACATTATTAGTCTATAGTGTAAACAAGATGACTCATCCAAACATCCACAGCGTACACTCAGTTTTAGCTTTATGAATTTCTAGAGCTACATATACCTATCAAGAGTTAATCCTTGACAATGATTTTGAAATATACTCGACAGCGGGTGCATGAACAGTATTTCAGGAACTAGATGTGTATGCCAATGGTGAATTCAGGGTCATAGGGAGTTATACAGGTTTGTGCATCCTGAAGGATAATAGCTTTACGTCCTGTGTGTTATAGCGGATCTCAGTTGATTACCGATGATGTTCTATCTAGTTACCAGACTTGATCTCCCCTCCTACAAACGGGATTCTTATCCCATTATATAGTACGGAGGAGAAGAATTTATATATGGGTTTAAACAGAAAACATCTGTTCATCCTAATATCTAACTCAAACCATTATTACGGAGAACAAGGTGTGCCCACTTACTCTGAAGGCTCCATATATCCTGTCACCATACGCCGCCGTGCTAGCCTGCAAAGTCCCACTCATAGCATTCAATGCTATGAGACAGGACAGTGCCCTTTTGTGTCATCCCCGTCCACTTGCTTTGTCGGGCTGCTGATGATGTCCCATCCGTCTTGCTCTGCTGTGCCGATCTGCAACGTCCCGCCCCGCGGTATTTAATGCTACGGGATGGGATAATGCCCCTCTGCGTCGTCCATGATTTCGTCCACTGGAGTTAGCGCCTAGGGAAGGAAAACACTTGAGTGGATGTCAATAAATATGCTTTGGACATGTTGTGTCAAATCTGGCCCTGCAATCAGTGGAGCTGGTCACGGGTTTATGTGATGGTGTAGGGAGACTAGTCGTGTAGGCGTTATACTAGTCACTGGAGCTATATCCTAGTCGCACGATTGACGAGTTTTTGGGAAATACACACCTCTAGTCATCAAGTCCTCGGTGGGGCCCGTTAGTCAGGGTACCTCTTTCCTCAATACACCAATAGTAGCCCCAAGCCTCCCCATGATTGTGGTCTAGCCTGGTCATGCCACTTGGGTCCCTGGTAAACATAGTTCGCCCAGGGAGTGGTCGTTGACGCCGATAGTCCTCAAAATTAAACTCTGAACTTTGCGTCACGTGGGGAGGTTTAAGTGTCCTGAGAGAGAATAGAGGGTACGAGAGAGACATTGATTGCCACTGGACCTGAAGGACTCTTGGTTCTTCTGGACGCCCCCTCGGGTTTCAAGCGGTTTTAATGCCATGCTAGTTGGGACGCCGTTGAGGTCTTTTAAAGGATGAGTGTTTGATGGCCTTTCTATCCACCCCTCGCCTTCCTTCTTACCTTTAGGCCTTTAGTGCCTAGAGTCCATTCGTCTCTATCCTGTTTTGCGTTCTACTCCGTAGCGTAGGCAGGTCCTAAGGCCATGGCATACTACCCTCCTTCATCGCTGGAGGGGTCGATGATCTTGGATGACTCAACGAAGGTGGGGTCGCCTCTGGCTCTGGATCCGCTTGCCGTGGTGCTTTTAGAGTCAGCATTTGTCGTGGGTGCACTTATGAGGTCGAAGCTGGTGCTCGGAAGATTGGAGCCAGTGACCATCAAGCTTACGCCCTTCCAAATAACGCCGCCTTCTACTGGTCCATCTCGCTCTCCCGCCCAGGCTGATCCCTTGGCAGAGGTCATCGATATTTTTGATGACAAGGAGGGGATCGACTAGGACCTTCTGGAGAAGGAGATCGATGAAGAGGAAGAGTCGGAGATGAAGCGGAAGGGAGGTATTCAGGGTGCGCTGGGGCCGATCATCTACTCTAGCAAGGCCTTTGCGTCGGCCACCTTCCCTGGCCCTTATACAGGTCGTCGTGCGATCCCTGGAGTTGTGAGCTGCCGTTCTAGGTATGAGTATAAGCAGTTTCTGGACTCATTCAGAGGCAGATAGAGGCGAGAGTCCGGTGGACTCTTTCTTTCAACTTCGTGCTAGTCACTTGAGTCAGGGAGGATAGGGCAGGCATGTATCAGGATAGTTAGGCCGATCGAATGTAACTAGTTGGCTTGTAACCTATCCTCTTTATGAATGGAAAATGCTAGGGCTTTACAATGCCCTTCTTTGTTCCAGCCCCCTCCTAGGTTCTCGCCGATGGCTGGAGGACCAAATAGGAGTCCCACGGTTTTTCGTACCGATTGGCTTGGACCACTGTTTGGAGTATTCAAAAAACCTTCCCAGAGTTGATGTGACGAGTTGGCTTTGATTGTCCATCGCACTCGCTAGTCCGGTTCTTGGGGCATAGAACGGATCATGGCTCAATAAGTCCATCGGTGGCGACTAGCGCTTGACCCGATTGAGGACTTGTGGCCTTGTGGTCGTTATTTTCGACCGCTCATACCCCGGTCATCGTGTGCATACAGTATGGGGCTTTGCACTATTTTGGGGTCTCTGGCCGCCTTGTTGTTTAGCGCTCTGGTTGCCAGGTTCCGTATTGGCTGTCAAGTGTGGTCGCATGTTTGGTTGAAGAACCAATCTGTCGGGAGCTCGTTGCTGGTGGGGAAGTCCTGCAAAATAGGGAGTCTGGTTTTTTTGAATTTGATAACTTACAGGTCGTATTCCACGCTCGTTCGGAAGGTCCTACAAAACATAGAGACATACCTATTTTTGAGCGATCTTACACATAGAACATGTGCAACAAGATGATGTTCTAGGAGTTGTGTAATTCACGACAGTCCTCCATGGCTAACTTGATCATGCCAGGTCGAGTGACATTGACCACTTTGTAGGGCCCCTCCTATTTGGGCCTTATTCTAATTTTGCCTAAGGATGAGGTCGCCTACGACCAGTGTTCATTCTTGGACCTTTCGATCATGGTAGCGTCTGAGGCTCTGTTGTTATCGGGCGGCTCGAATCAGAGCACAATCGCAAAACTCTTTGATCAGGTTTATATCATCCTCTCGTCGTGCCACCTAGTCGTCATCTAAGTAGTTTTCGACTCGAGGCGGCTGGAGGGCGATTTTTGAGGGGAGCATTGCTTCAACGCAAAAAACCAAGAAGAAAGGGGTTTCAGCCATGGGGTGTTCATCCACCCAATGTCTTGAATAGCTTTTAAGCCGATCAAAGACTCGGGTTTTGATCCCTTACAGTATCATCCCATTCGCCCTTTCGACATGTCCATTGCTTTTGGGGTGAGCCATAGACGCATAGCAAAACTTGGTCCTAATTTCTTGGCAGTAGTCTTGGAAAGCACTACTGGCAAACTGAGTTTTGTTGTCCGTGATTATACAGTTTGAACTGCTAAATCGTACTACCAACCCTCGTATGAACTTAATCGCTGCCGTGGCGGTGATCTTCGTGATGGGTTCATCCTCGGTCCACTTAGTGAACTTGTCGATGGCCATGGACAGGAATTCAAAACCGCCTGGGGCTTTAGGGAATAGGCCCATGGTGTCAAGCCCCTAGACAATGAAAGACCAAGAGAGTGGTATGGTTTGCAGTGTCTGGGATGGTAGGTTGGTATTTCGGCCGTGGTACTGATACGACTCGCATCGTTTCAAGTTCACGAAGTGGACCGAGGATGAACCCATCACGAAAGTAGAATTGAAAGAAACTAAAAGTGCAGTCATTTCGGCCGTGGTAGCTTAGCTCCAGTAGAATTGAAAGAAACTGAAAGTGCAGTCATTATGTCATCCATGGCAGCATATGCTTTGTAAGTGCACCGAAGCTCCCCAGTGGTGGCATCCAAAAGGTGTATCGGATGATCACGACTTGAGGTATGCGCCATAAGAAACTTCACCTCAGACGACATCATCGGCAATGTGCTTTGCCGCACCGTATGCGCCCTCTCGTAGGTAGAACAAGAGAAGGGAGTTGTCGGAGGCAGTGAGGAAGGCGCCATTGGGCGACCACTTGACTCCCTTGAGGAGAAACCTGGTGGAGGAGCGGGAACACGACAAGTTTGGTCAGAGAAGGGCGACGAATCCAGGTTAGGACAACTCATCCAGATGAGATCCAATATGGGCCTGACCTAGGATAGGTAGCTGCAGCCATTGCGGTGTGCGAGGAGATCGGGCAGCCGCCTGGTCAGATCCAACGGCTATGCGGTCGGAGCAGCGGCGGGGCGGGTGGAGGAATTGGGCAACGGTGGCTGTCGGATTCGACGTGCGGCCAGAAGGAGGAATCGGGTGAATGAGATGAGGAGGCGGCGGCCAGAAGGAGGCCTCGGTGAACACTGGAGGCGGCGGCCGATAGCCCGGCTTGGGATCCGGAGTGGAATCAGCGTGGGAAGGCAGCGAGCCGGTCGGGAGGCAGCACGACCAGCGTGGGAAGGCATCATTCGGGTGGGCGGGGCGTGCAGTCAGGAGATAGTAGCACGTCTGGCGAGCGGAAAATGAGTGCATCAATCGGCCTAGAAGAGCAAAGAGAGAACCGACGGAGGAGGAAGGCGGCGGGTGAGGAATAAATCTAGATCGGGAGGAGTTGTGACACCTATGAACACTAGATGTAATATCAATTAGGAATAACATTTTATTTTTAATAATAATTTTAAGTAATATATACAATATATAATAAGTAAATGATAAGGGCTCTAATAATCTAGCACATACGTAATAAATAATGACTCTATATTTCTATTACTGTATATATGACAATATGCAAAGAACATTTTACAGTCTGAATATATTACACCGAATTTTATATATATAACAAATCCAAAGTTAGATTCTGTACTATTTGAGCTGCTGGCATGATATATATTTTTTGCTTGTGATTGAACTGTTTAATGGCATCTGCGTCAGTATCCTTTTTCTCCCCCATTGACCAAGGGGATATGACAATTTTTTTGGACTGCTGCCCCACTGCTGGTGCGAAATGAGGACATGTTGATGCTTTAGCACCATGTTATTGTTTTTGCTGAGATCAGAGTTGATGCTTAGTTGGCAACTTGTTCTTTTTGAAGATTCTTTTAGTTGATAACATGGGCAATTTAGAACATGAGAATATTAAAACATCGATCACCTATTTTCTCCGGAACTAAACCACTATTTACTCATAATGTAATCCTTGTTCCTTGCTTAAAATTGATGTAGAATTTGCAAGCTTCTGAGCCTTATAAAATAAAAACAACCTCACCACGTTAATCTAGGAAAACAAGCTACTTTACTAAATATATTTAACGTTTTTGAACTTGGTGGAATTTCCTGTTTTAGGTGCTAGATAATGGGGATGAATGGCTGCCAGGCTTCTCTTGATGTCGTGTAATCTTGATTTCTACATTTTTTGTTGACATCAGTTTTGGTGCTTTTTTTATGTGGGAAAGGAGAATGTACTTTTGTCTAGTTCATTTGATGTTTATTTTTTTTTACCTTTTCTGTACCTCCTTTTCCTTATTTGTGTATTCTGCTTTTGTTTGCCTACTAGATTACATCAGTTTCCATTAATTTTCATTTTCCAAAGTTACCTATATGTTGTGCATTGCTTCTGCTTGCTGCATTCAGTAATTCATTAGTTCTATGCCTTTGTCAGATGTGCAGCATTTGATGATGCAAAATTATATTATACCATATATCACAACCACTTGTCTATATGGATATTTTTCTTGCCTTAGGAATTTTTGTGCTGTCATGTAACAGCATAGGACATCATCCACTTTTGTGCCACAGGTTTCTAAATGGAAGCCCTTATTAGGTTCATTGTGGTATATTTTTTTGGGATATAAATGTCATTTCATTCCCAACATTTTGTATTCTGTTTATTGGAATGGCTAATTATTTTCTGCCCATTACCTGATTAGCCATGTGCATTTCTAATGCCTAGCTAATAAAATTATGACTATTGCAGGTCTTAAAATGTGAGTATGCGGTTCGTGGAGAGACTGCCATCCATGCTCAGGTATATTGAGTGACCACAAAGCATCAATCTAGTAATGCGTGAAATCCACTTTAGCACAGTTTAGTATGTTCATGTTCCCAAATAATTAGTTAATCACCTATCCTAAAAAACCATAAAGTTGGATATGTTTCATACGTAGTTTTTTTAATGTTATTAGAGTAATGGAATTACTTTCATGCCCTTTTTTCATTTCGAGTGAACTAACAAAGAACAACACATTGAGCTACCTGGACTTTCTTCAGATTTTTTTTAACTCTACATTTAGTTCAGGAAAGAATCTAGTATACAGTCAATGTGATGATTAGAGCCTCTGTATACAGTCAATATAATTAAGTATATCTTTTTTTTCCTTTTCCAGCGCTTGCAGGAACAGCTACAAACTCAACCGGGGTCTCTTCCTTTTGATGAGGTACTTAACTATTGATTTGACAGATGCTAATAAGTAATAAGTAGCTTATCTTTTTTTCGACAATTTCATAGCTCATTCTTTTTTTTTTACCCTTCCAGATCCTCTATTGCAACATTGGGAATCCTCAATCTCTTAGTCAGCTACCAGTGACATTCTTCAGGGAGGTACGTGGTTATTTTACCTGCAGACCTCAGATTTTATTTCCATGGATATTACATGGTATGTTGCAGGTTCTTGCACTTTGTGATCATCCATGCTTGTTGGAAAAAGAGGAAACTAAATCACTGTTCAGGTGAATATTGTCATCTTTGTTCATTAACAATTAAAATTCTGTCATCTTTTATTCCATGAATCAATTTACAGAAAACTTAAATGGGAAGACATCTAGTGCAAACACTTAACTAGGCGGGTGTCAAATCACCTTGAAAAATCTGCAAACTACTGCGGATATACTTTTGTGTTGTATAATAGTAAATTTTCCTGAGTTTTGTCAGATCTTAATTTTTTTTATTGACCTTCAACATTTGATTTCGGGCTTAAAACTTGTCGAAGATTTGTTCTTGACAATATGTATGTAATTAAACTGAGCTATCTTCGAGATCAGGGATTGAGCACAAATTAGAACACACGATGTAGACAGGTTTGCGTCCCCGATTGGAATAATACCCTACGTCCTGTATGAAAGTTGATGTATATATATTCTCTTGAGTACAAATAATGTGGCTAGACCTATTACAAGGAGTAGATCAAATTTAATCTAATTTAGAGCTAAAGTCATTGAGTACCTCCTATGCTAGGGTCTTAGTGCTTGCGTTGAGTCGCTGATGCGAGTTAGGTTCTGTGTTGTCCAAGCTCTCATTCTTGGAGTCTGGATCCCTATCTTATATAGTGTTCCTAGCGTTGCCCTGGATCCAGCGTAGTCGATAGAGAGTCCTTTATCTTGTCTAACATGGTAAGGCAACCGAATCCACTCTGGATACTAGTCGTACTCGAGTCGGTTAACCCGATCGAGACCTTCCTAGTATAGGTTTTGGAAATCCTCGAGTATTCCGGGTCCCGCAGATTCGAGTAAGCAATATCCATAGTTGTTGAGGATATATATGATATATCTTGTCTACATGTGGTGTACTCGTCATGTGTATATACCCTATAATTAGATATTCGATAGTAGCCCTCTTAACTCTGCTCGGTAGGGAAGATTTCCACAAGCGCCTACTTGAGCACCGCCAAGTCCGAGTTTGGTCGAGTACGGTAGATCAATTCTGTAGTAGAAAGAATCGAACAAGAACAGCTATGTTCTAAGAATCGAGTGGAAACACCATTAGGTCAAGCATCCTGCCATTGTCCGCACTCGGGACTTGAGAAAGGCTTAAAAACTTGACCTCCCAACATCCATCTCTGAGTAGAGTTAAAAGAGAACTCTAAAATATGAAACGTGGGTTATATGAACATTTAATGTGTCGAGATGGGCGTGCAAAAATTTGCACAACGCTATCATCCCGTCTTTCATGCCGAACAAGGCACCACAATTTGCATCCGAAGAGGAAGCGATCTCTGAGTCTTACCTTGAGGTAAGGCCCTTTTATTTACTTGAGGACATAACTTCATTGTCCTATCCCCTCGGCTTCCGCTGCACACTTGCCCTTCGAATTGATCCGTCATGACTTTTCTCCAAAAAACTTCATCTTTACCTCGAACCTCGTGGTGGAATCTTCGAACTGGGTGGCCTTGCCGTTAGGGGTGCTCGACATCAGCTCCAACAAGGTACCACATCTAGAGGATTTTGCTTTCTTCCGCTGTCTATGCTCCTCATGGCGTGAAGTGCATAGGATGGCGGAATTTGCACCTTGGATCCTAAAGGTGGAGGTGCATCGCTCTTCATGCACGAGGATGGTATGGTGGAGGTGCATCGCTTGGGGAGTGAAGAAATTTTTGACCTTTGCATTCGAGCTTTAGTCAGAGACAGCTAGAGATGATTGGGCCCTCGAACGGGCTCTTGATCATCATCGAAAGAGGGCATCAGATTAAGGCTAGAGTAATCAACCCAATCACAGGATGCTTCTCTAACCTTCCCCCGCTTTCTTATGACGTGATTTCCTACCATGATGAGATTCCCAGAACAATAAAATCCCTTGAGGGAAATTTTAAGTGGCATTCCTATAAATGGATATCACCGAAGCTTTCCTCTTAGAGAAACAGGCTTCTTGGTAGGCTTTTGTTTGATGGTTGTAATGGAAGTGTTATTGATATTTTTCTAGTCTAATATGCTATTGTCACTATTCTCTTACTGATGAAATAGAGTTAGCATAAGTAGATGCAATATTTACTAGCACATGTTATGACCATCCTCAAGACTTGCTGATTAAATATCTATTAATGCCTGAAAACTCAATTAGACAGATGATTAGATGTGTTGGCCTTCGAGTAACCACTTGAAGCAACCTTAATAATAAGGAAAAGACTAGTATAAAACTAGACACAGGTAGGACTGGATAACGAGTCAGCTCGTCTCATTTGGGCTTTCCTCATTTGAGCTCGGTTAATTTAGGATCGGCTCATTTGGCTTGTTTAATATAACGAGCAGAAAAGCCAGCTCGGCTTCGCTCAGTTGTCTCGCGAGCAACTCGTTACTTTTTTTTTTAAGGGAACAACTCATTACTAAGATGAAAAGAATATAAACATCCACTAAAAAATGCATCGATAAAATCATACAATAATAGCAATGACATCTACAAGTATAGTACTTCTTTGTAGAGTTAAATCAGAGGTATAATTGCTGTAAGCTGAATCTCTTTTGAATGTTTTTCAAATTTTCAAATCCACATGCAGCACAACCGCAGACAGATCCATATATATATATATATTATGCTACATAAACAAAACATTCCTCCAAAAATGTATATAAAACAATGTTCCCTACATATCCGTCTATATATGCAAAGCCTGAAGGAATGGTCGATGGGAGAAGAATAAAGATAAGAGTTGACCAATACAAAGTCAAGTAGGCTGGCGAGGAGCCTCTCCAGTGAAGATGAAGATGACCAATTAGCAAACTAATGACTATAGTGAAAGGGAGCGATATGATGTAGATGATGGCTCTGGTCGTTTGGCTCGCAAGCTGGCTCATTATCTAAATGAGCTAAAATTTTGACTCGGCTCGTTAGATTTTGGAACGAGTTGAGCCGAGCTGAGCCGAGCCGAGCCAGACATGAGCTGAGCTTGCTCGTGAGCTTTGAGATTTTTGTCCAGCCCTAGACACAGGAATAACATGATAATCTTTTGCATATTTTCACGAGCTTGCGCTTTGACCAGCGTGAGAACATAAAATCAATATAGAACACACATAGAATCAACTAGAACTTTAGAACCTTGTTAGCCGTTAGGCACGAGATGTCTGATAATCTCTTATGCTATTATGCCTTATTAGGTATAGTTGTCCATTATCAACTTAACACATGTCTCTACTGGTTCCGTCCAAAGTAGTCAACTAAAAGCCATATAAACTTTTACAAATGTTACGTCCTTACAAAATAAATATGGTATTACTATGTAGCCCCCGACTATCTAGTCGAGGAGGAAAATATACTCGATCAGAGAATAAGAAAGAATATACATGTACCATCAAAAATATATGATGTATCACTCGACTCTCTGCTTGATGATTGAATCGAGTGGAGAGTAAAGTCATAGCATCAAAAGTATGCGATGTACCCCTGACTCTCAGTTTAATGTGATAATCAAGACAAAGAGTAGAGCTGTAGCACCATAAGATACCTGGAATGGCCTCTAACTCTTTGATCAATAATTAAATTCAAATAGAGAGTGGAGCATAAGCACCGCCATTAAACAATGTAACTCCCGGTTCTCTGGTTAACATGATAGTTAAATAGAGAGTGAAGTATGAGCAAAAAATATATGATGTAGTCCTCGACTCTATGCTCGATGACCGGATCGAGTAGAGAGTAGAGAATAAGCATCGACTCATTCTTCTCATCCACATGCTCGAGGGTATAAGCCCCCAGACGTACAACAGTAATTATGTTATGGTCATTGAGTGGAAATCAAACAATCAGGTAGGTGAGCATTAAAAACCCAGTCCCGCTCGTGCTCATTTTCACTGCAACTCTGGATTCAATGTTTCATAATGACACAACATCCCTCTATACTAGATTGGACATGCCATAATGTTTTGGTGATGTTTTGGCTCTCCACCTAACGCGTTGTGTAACCGAAGCAACCTCGTCATCATGCCTGATGCTATCAGATCTTGACAGCACCATTTCCATAGTATGACCCATTTCCATAGTTATAAATAGATATATCTGGGGCCATTTGTTTCCCACTATCACCTTCCCTTCTCCTTGCACATTGCCTAGTAGACACTTGTAGAGCTTGAGATCACGACCTCCACTCCACTGTCGTCTCCGAAGCCATGTTCAGAAATAGGAGGAGCAGGACCTCTCGTCCCCAGGCCTCTCACCATGGTTCCACCTAGTGGCATCATCGTTTCCTCCTACGAGGAGGAATTGAGAGAAAATCCTAGGAGGATAGGGAACACAATGTCCGTCGGAGGTCATCAACACTTCACTCGCCACCTTTGGTGTTTCCTAGATGTCAATGCCACGAAATGAGTGATGTAGGAGTCGGTAATGTGGGTGACGTCGGAGGGAGATGATGGTGGTGGTGATCTTTACTAGATCATCAACAAAGTCACCGATGAGGTCTTCGGCAATGGAGCCCTCGAGCCTCTGGTGTTGAAGAAAGTGTGGTCGCTTTCTCCGTTGACAACCACCAAATCGCCTTCATATCTTGTGGAGGGCCACTAATCATTGTCAGCTCCGATAAGCATCTCTAACAGGGTCTTTGCCTCGGCCACCTTCCTTGGCCCTTATGTTGGTCGATGGTTGATCCCTAGGCGATCAACTATCACCCTAGGAAGGAACATAATAGATTCCTCAACTTGTTTGAGGGCAAGTAGGGGTCCACATACTTCTGAACTCTTGGAGGTGGTGGATCTTCACTATTTGCAAGATCTAAGTGAATTCTTTCTATTAACAATATATAATAGGATAACCAGTCTGATCAAAATTTAATCGACTTACCTTATCGATTAATAAAACTATCAGAGTCGGTCAATATTCCAAGAGTGCTCGAGTATCTCACAATCTGTAGTATATAACTATACTGATCTAGGTCGAGTAACTTTGACTACCATTTAGGGTCCTTTCCACTTAGGTGATAACTTATGGAGCCTAGCTTGTTTCTATACCTTTCGTAGAACAAGATCCCCAGTAGTGGGTTTTCTATGCTGGATTTTCTAACTGTGATATCTACGTAACGTTTATTGATACTTAGTCACTCAAATGGATGCTCGATCATGATACTCCTCAAGTAAATTGATGTCGTTTGCTCGTAACTTCTCTTGCCCTTCTTTCGAGTAACCCTCCACTCGCGGTGACCCAAACTACAATTTAGTCGAAAGCACTGCCTAGACTCCATAGACTAAAAAGAAAGGAGTTTCATCGGTGGCCTTGTTAGTTGAGGTACGGACCGCCCATAGTACCGAGGGAAGCTCTTTCACACACCATTTCGAGTAAGCTTTTATCCTATCGAAAACTCGAGTTTTGATACCCTACAAGACTATACCATTGGCACGCTACCTCACCATTACTTTGAGGGTGATCTACTGAGGAGAAACAAGTTATGCTCCTCATGAACTTCTTAGCCGCTTCTGTGATTATCTTTCTCCCAGTTTTGACCTCGATCCACTTGGTGAATGTGTCGATAGCCATGAATAAGAATTTGAAACCACCTTGGGTCCTTGGGAATGGTCTAATGATATCAAAGCCCTAGATGGAGAAAAGTCAGGAAAGAGGAATTGTTTGCAAATCTTAGGTTGGTCGAGTGGTTTGACTTTCAAAAAATTGGCAGCTTTTGCACTTTTTGACCAATTCGGAAGCATCCTACAAGGTAGTCGGCAAATAGAATCCTTGATGGAAAACTTCCCTCACCAATGTGCGATAAGACGCATGATTACCACACGTGCCTCCATAGATATTGAGCAATATTTTACTGCCCTCTTCCTGAGTGATGCACTTCATCAAGATTTCATTACTCCGCTTTCGGTAGAGTTGCTGTCTACCAAAGTGTAGAGTTTGGACTTACGAGCAATTTTCTCGGTAGACGCATCATCATCAGGAATGTCTCGACCTTCGAGATAGGCTTAGTATGGGGTCATCCAAGTCGGTTCATGTTTGAGTAGTGCATCATCCATGTCTTTGGGTTCCGCCTCGCTAGCTTGACCAGACTGCTAGTCGAGTTGGGTAGTATCCGTTCGCTAAACTGTTAGGACAGATGGTTTGAGGAGTTTCTCAATGAAGACTCCTGTGGGTGTCGGTGAACAAGAAGAAGCGAGTCTAGCAAGTTCATCCGCAATTGAGTTATCACTCCTTCTAATGTGCGTGACTTCTAGCCCTTCAAACTTTTCCTTGAGCTTGCACACCTCGTTCAAATAAGCTACCATGTTGTCATCTAAGCATTGGTACTCCTTTCGCACTTGGTTTATGACTAGCTGTGAGTCCCATTTCATGAGTAGTCTCCTAATTCCAATCAATATAGCTATGCGGAGCTCGTTTACCAGTCCTTCATACTCTGCAACATTATTATAAGCTTTAAATTCTAATTGAATGACGTACCTGAGTTCATCGTCCATTGGAGATTTGAGCACAATGGCAGCCCCCGATCCTTGAAGTGTGAGAGATCCATCGAAGAAGAGCATCTAGTAGTTCTTGGTCATATTTGGCTTGGTTTCCTCGATGTTTGTCCACTCGACGATGAATTTTTATTGTATTCTTGACTTAACGCTTGTGCGTGGTGCATAGTTCATGTGGAACTCGTTGAACTTGACTGTCCATTGCGCGATTTATCCACTAGCCTCCCTATTGCGTATAACATCCTTCAGCGGATACGTCACCACTATTGTGATCTTATGCGCTTGGAAATAGTGTCAGAGCTTTCGGAAAGTCATCAGGACGGCGTATAGCAACTTCTGCACTTGCAGGTATCATAGCATAGCATCATGTAGAACTTCGCTCACATAGTCAACTGGCTTCTGGATCTTTGCCTTCCTCTCGAGAAATTCCCGTTCGACCGCTAGAACCGTGCTTACAACTTGCGGGGTAGCTGCAATGTACAAAAAGAGCTCATCTTTTTCGTTAGGTGAGGTTAGAATTAATGGAGATAATAAAATACCTTTTTAAGGCTTGAAATGCATTCTCAACCTCTTCTGTCCACTCGAATCGGTCATTCTTCTTTAGAAGACTAAAGAAAGGCATCCCCCTCTCACCCATCTTGGATATAAACTGACTAAGGGCTGCTATGAGAAAGATGTCACCACCGACTGCTCGAATAGTACTGGTATAGATCTGTAACCACTCTTTGAGGTTGATCTTTTCATGGTATTTCTAGATCAGGCCTGCTTTGAACTTCTTAGGCCATTGAATCTACCGAAGCTCATGTACAAAGGCTTCACAGCCTCTGTTAAACTTCTTAGGATGAGGTGGAGAAGGACTGTCACGCCTGTTCCTTCGAGCAGGGGAATCATGTCAAGCATCTAGTCTTGGAGATCTATGATCGTAATACCGATGATCATCCTCACGATGCTCCTCACGGTGGTTGTCTATCACTTTACGTAGGTTGTGCGGGTCATGAGGGATGTGGTTCCTCATGTCCATCTGGTTCCTACGCCTATGAATAGGGCAGTTGCAATTTGGCCCACAAGGTTGTGCTCGAGCTCAACCTCTTGAGCTTTCTGTTTGCAATGCCTCGACTCGGGGATGTCCACGTCCGTGGCTCCTCAAACTAGTGCCTTGCCGATTGGGGTGCCTAGAATCACCGGGATTATTCACTCGAGCAATCTGGACTGAGCCGCATCGAGCAGAGTATTGAGTTCATTAACCATGGGAGTTAAATAGTTCACCGGATCCAACTCTAGGAAGGATCTTAGGTTCATATGGGAACCCTGGATATTGACTTCCAGATTACTGAAAATGTCACTACCGAGGCTTGATTGCGGTCGAGCCGATGTCGCTCCACAATTGCTATCCTGAGGGAGTTCGATCTCTAATCTTTGGGGTGTTGCCGGTGGAGGCATGCCCACTGAAAGTCATCGTTGAAGATCAGGAGGCACCTAACCTCCTATAATACATCAATGAAGATTTGTGTCAGGGGCGATGAGCGGTGGTAACCCTCCCCCCTGCATCTCCAGTGCCGACGGTAGTGGTTACCGCTGCTGGATCTTTAGGGATTTTTGCATCATCGTTCTCCACTACAATTGGAATCTCTCGCGCTTTGCTCATTGGGGGTGTCATTGGCTCTAGCCATAAACACAAATCGATCTATTCGATTGCTCTAGCTGTCGATGGAGCCGTCATTGCTAGTTTCCTGACTCTCCCCATCGCTATCACTGTCCATGAACTAAAGAATACTAGATTCTTTAGGATCCCACTCGAGGTGTCCCACCTCGCGGTATGCATCCAATGGGCTGGACTCGAGAATACCAATATGGATCAGTCCACCCTGGATTGCTTCAATGGTAAATCATAGTTCCAAATGTGATCTTGGAGCCGGCAGGAGGTGATTCGAAGATAACTGTCGTTGACTCAAAGTGGTTGTAGAAGCCAGTGTCGGAAAATCCAACGTGGATGTGAAGTTGAGACATGATTGATCCTGAAAAACAGAAGAAGACCCCTATTTGGCGCGCCAACTGTCAAAGATTTGTTCTCAACAATATATCCGTAATTGAACTTGGTACCTTCGAGATCAGGGATTGAGCATGAAGTAAGACACATGATGTAGGTAGGTTCGGGCCCCCGACTGGAGTAATACCCTACATTCTGTATGAAAGTTGATGTATATGTATTCTCTTGAGTACAAGCAATACAGCTAGACCTATTACAAGGATTAGATCAGACATAATCTAATCTAGAACTGAAGTCGCTGAGTACCTCCTATGCTAGGGTCTTAGTGCTTGCGTCGAGTTGCTGGTTTGCGAGTTGACTTCTCTGCTGTCCAAGTTCTCGTTCTGGAGGTTTGGGAGCTCGCCTAATAAAGAGGTCCTGGCGCTGCTCTGGATCTAGCTGTAGCCGATAGGGGGTCTTGTGTCTTGTTGGCTAAGGCAAGACAATTGAATCCACCCTAAATACTAGTCGTACTTGAGCTGGTTAACCCGATCAAGGTCTTCCTAGTATAGGTTTTGAAAATCCCCGAGTATACTGGGTCCTGCAGATTGGGGTCCGCAATATTTAGAGTCATTGAAGATGTATACGACGTATCATGTTCATATGTAGTATACTTCTTATACGTATATACCCATAGTTAGATATTTGACAAAAATTTTGTACAGTAGCTAAGTTTACTATTTTTTTTTTTGTTTTGCTCAACATGCTTTCACTTTCACATTTATTTGTTTATCTCAGAAAGCTTCCCAAACTAGTTTGGTGCCCCATTGAAATTTGAAATACTTATGTGTATCTGATGTCTCATCACACTGCAGCGCTGATGCTATTTTTCGAGCAGAGCAAATTCTTGCCATTATTCCTGGAAGAGCAACTGGTGCATACAGCCACAGCCAGGTAAGCATCTCACCCTGATACATTTACTAAGCACAGTGAGAAAGGAATCTGGGCTTCATTTTATTTGTTTATTTTCCCTAGGGTATCGAAGGACTGCGTGATTCAATTGCTGCTGGGATCGCCTCACGTGATGGGTACCCTGCAAATGCATATGACATTTTCCTTACAAACGGAGCTAGTCCTGGGGTGTGAACTTTAACTTCTGTATCAATTGCCAAGATAATTTTTTAAATAAACATGACATAACTTGAATCCTCATCATCGTATAATTCTTTCCTTTTTAAGGTGCACATGATGATGCAGTTATTGATAAGGAATGAGAAAGATGGAATTCTGTGCCCAATTCCTCAGTACCCCTTGTACTCAGCCTCCATAGCTCTTCACGGTGGATCTCTTGTATGTACTTTGATTTCTTGGCAAAAGAATTCAGTATGGTAGCATATCTTGTAGCACTAACACCTAAATCGAGGGCATTTTCTTTCAGGTCCCATATTACCTTGATGAATCAACAGGGTGGGGTCTGGAGATCTCTGACCTTAAGAAGCAACTAGAAGATGCTCGGTCAAGAGGCATTGATGTTAGGGCTTTGGTGGTTATCAACCCCGGAAATCCAACTGGGCAGGTTTGGACCCATCATTTCTGTTCTCATTTAAATAACATCTTTGGTTGCTTTGATTTTCAATTTTTTCTGTTCTCCATATTCTTGATAATTCATATAAAAACATAAGGCATGTATTTCTTCTATAGTTAAGTTAGGGAATGTGTTTAAGTTTTAGAAAAAAGCTTTTGTTTGAGGAAAAAAGTTGTTGTCCTTGTTCTGCGATGTGAACAAACCTTTTGGACTCGATGCTGATGAGCAAAAGAGATATCTGTATGAAGTGGTTGATTTATTTATAGATTTTTGCTAAGGACAACCAATGCGATATAGTGAAGTTCTGCAAAAATGAGGGCCTTGTCCTTCTAGCTGATGAGGTGAGTGATAATCACTCAAAACACCCAACGAAAAACTTTGCGCTGCTTAGTTGTATTTCTTTGTCTCATCTGTGACACCAATGCCGTTTGCATCGGTAGGTGTATCAAGAGAACATCTATATTGGCAACAAGACGTTTAACTCTTTCAAGAAGATAGCAAGATCCATGGGATACGGCGAGGATGATCTCCCTCTAGTATCATTTCAGTCTGTTTCTAAAGGTAGATACGATAATGCGCTGCTTTATGTTCTATTGACAGTTCCACCGGCTAACGAAAAAGGATATTGTTGCTGCAACCAGGATATTATGGAGAGTGTGGTAAAAGAGGAGGTTACATGGAAATTACTGGCTTCAGTGCTCCAATAAGAGAGCAGATCTACAAAATAGCATCGGTGAACCTGTGCTCCAATATCACTGGTCAGATCCTTGCCAGCCTCATCATGAATCCACCAAAGGTCCATGATATGACATTCTCTAAAATCTGACTTGAAAGGAAATGCCAAATTATCCAGTTAAAAAATAATTATTTGAATATGTCAGGCTGGGGATGAATCATACGCTTCGTACAAGGCAGAGAAAGATGGAATCCTTCAATCTTTGGCTCGTCGTGCAAAGGTGCCTCTAACTACAATTCTACTATAATTTTCTAAGATTCTACTATAATTTGAGTGGTTACTAATAGCAATTTGTATTCAATATTAGCTCATAGAGATAATATATATAGTATATAAAGAAGTACAGAATAAGAACTCTAGTAACTTAACTTATACTTAATGGATAAATACTCTATATTCCTTTCCTAACACTCCCTTAAATAGAAGGCGTATGCAATAGTGTTGTATTTGAAAGAGGTGATACTAAGTAATAAACTTAGATTAATACATAAAAAAAATTCTCTTCAAAGCTATCATAGAGTGAGTCTTGTAATCCTGTCAAATCAAACGGAAGATTTGAAAATGAAGCACAGAAGTAGAGCCGTGATGATGAAAACAAAACAATGCTCTTGGTCAATGAAAGAAGATGTATTTAGAGAATGCTCTTTGCTTAATCAATTCTCATACAGCCGTAAGGCTTAAGTAGGTATACAATGGATTAAGTTGGGTAAGTGATATCTAAACTAGGCAAGGTATATCCTTACAAGAAAAGCCTAAACTAGGTAATGGATATCCTAAGTAATGCAAGTAATATCCTATACAAGGTAAGTTATCAACTGCTTCTTATACACATTCCATACATACAAGGGTGGGTCAGCTGGGCTGGCCATGCTAGCTGGCAGGACATGTATTCCAACACCCTTCCGTAGTGTCAACTTGGAGCTTCGCGAATGTTGAGACTAGAGCGAAAATCCTAGAACATCGCGGTTGGCAAACCTTTGGTGAAGATGTTCGCATACTGAAGCGTCGTCAGGACATGTAGGACACAGATGTCGCCGAGGGCCACCTGTTCGCGCATGAAGTGCAGGTCGATCTCCACATGTTTAGTCTGCTGATCCTGGACTGGGTTTGTGGAGAGATAAACGGCGCTGACGTTGTCGTAGTAGATGACAGTGGCTTTGGTCAACGGGTGACGAATCTCGGTGAGAAGTTGGCATAGCCAGTAAGCTTCGATGATGACGTTGGTGATAGCTCAGTACCCGCCTCAGCACTAGACCGGGATACGGTGTGTTGTCGTTTGGAGGACCATGAGATCAAGTTGTCATCGAGGAAGACGCAGTAGCCCGAAGTAGACTTACGAGTTTTGAAGCAGTCTGCCCAGTTTGCGTCAGAGTAGACGATGCGGTCATCTGGTCATGGGAGGAGCTATGGGAGAGTTGCATGCCGTGGCTAATTGTTCCCTTGAGATACCGCATGATACGCTTGATCAACGAGAAGTGTTATTCCCGCGGATCGTGTATGTGGAGACAGACCTGCTGGACACATTGCGTGGTATCAGGACGAGTGAAGGTGAGATACTAGAGAGCACCTACAAGGCTACGATACAGGGTCGGATTGGAGACCGGGGCACTAGCTGCAGCGGCTATCTTAGAGCGTGCTTCAATTAGTGTGGCACACGGGTTGCATGTAGACATGTTGGCCCATTGAAGAATTTCTGTAGCATATTTTCTCGTGAGAGAAAAATGTTGTAGGAGTCCCGATGTGCCGAGATGTCGAGAATGTAGTGGAGGTCACCCAAGTCGGTCATCGCGAATTTGTTGCGAAGGTCGGTGATGAACCACTGAAGTAGGGTCATGCTCGATGCTATCAGGATGATGTCATCAACGTACAATAGGAGGTAGGCGATGTCGATCCCGCTGTGGTAGACGAAGAGGGAGGAGTCCGTCTTGCAGCCGCAGAAGCCGATGGAGACTGTAAAAGTTTGGAAGTGGCTATACCACGCACGAGGGGCTTGCTTTAGACTATAGAGTGATCTGTTGAGCCAACAAACATGATTCAGCTTGCCAGAGTTGACGAAGTCAAAGGGCTGTTGATAGAAGACTGTCTCCTCGAACTTGCCGTTGACGAAGGCGTTCTTGATGTTGAGCTGGTGGATGGGCTAGTTGTTGTAGACAGCAAGGGAGAGCACCACACATATGGTGGTTGGCTTGAGACGTGGTTGAAGGTCTTGTTGTAGTCGATGTCGTGCTGTTGGGAGAAGCCACGTAAGACCCAACGTGCCTTGTAGCATGCAAGAGTGTCGTTGGAGTTGTACTTGTGGTGGAATATCCACTTGCCGGAGACTATATTGGCATGCAGTGGAGGAGGAACGAGGTCCCAAGTTGTGTTGGTAGAGAGGGCGGTGAACTCGTCCCACCAATTGCGGTCATTAAGAGTGTTGCGGTACATTTTCAGGATAGAGGAGATGGTGGTGGTGGTGATGGTGAGATCGAAGGTGTGGCTAGCCTTTGATCTGGTGATCATCGGATGCCCATCCTACTGTGCCATCTAGTGGCAGGTGCTACTGTTGCGCTCGGTTGGGCCGGGTGCTTCGTGCCGGGCGGTTGACTGGTTGCCGTCATGCTGGGCGTCGAGGAGCTGTGCACTGCTATGCCTAATGGCACGGATGCTCCAGCTGTGCTGGGCAGCCAGTTGGCCGTCGGTGCTCTAGGCAGAGAGGTGGTTGCTGTAGCTGTGTGGGGTAGCTAGTTGGTCGCCAATGCTTCGGGCAGAGAGGGGGTGGCCGCCGCTGTGCCATGTGCCGTCTGTGTGCAAGAGCAGACAGGCGCATGAGTGGCGGTGCATGGGGGCCCAGGAGTAGCCAAGTCGATTTCGTTGTTGATTGAGTCGTTGATCACTGCAACACATGGCTGGCGCAAGTAGATGAAGGGTGGTGCCGAGTCGGGGCAGCGGATCCGGGAGGTGGACAGACGGAGGAGCCGCTGTGCATGGGAGCCCGGGCACAATCGGGCTTGTTCCGACGTCAAGGGAGCAGCTGGCCGCCGCTGTGCATGGCTGGTGGGAGTAGACGAGGGGTGGTGCCGCTGCCATGGTGTCTGCCACTGTCGCGCTGAAGCGGGGAAACACAATGCTGAGTGGTAGCACAGCAGCACCAGAGGAGTTGTTGTTCTTCGCGCCCGACGCCGACGTGCTGGATGGGGGAAGCGCTATGGTGGTATCGTGTTGCCGTCTGGAGGACCTGGGAGGCCCCCTAGCGCCTATGGAGGCGTCTACAGAGTCGACAGAGACACCAGTAGCTCCGATTAGCGTCGCAGAGGCACCTACAGCAAAATCATATGGTGCATCGAACTTTGTATATGTGTTGGATGAGGTGGGTGTCCGCGAGGCGAAAGGAAAAGAGGCTTTGTCGAACACCACATGCCGAGATATAACGATTTGATTGGTAGCCAAATCGAGACAACGATAGCCTTTATGATTCTTCGGGTAACAAGAAAGGCACAGGTAGAAGAGCAATGGGCTAATTTGTGTGTCATGGTGGCATAGAGGTTGGGATAACAAAGGCAACAAAGACACGAAGATGATTATATGAGGGTGGATGACCGAATAGAGTTTGTTATGGTGTAGAGGAGTTAAGAGCTTTTGTAGGTCGTCTGTTTAGGACGTAGGTGGCAGTGTGAAGTGCCTCGATCCAGTAGGGAGGAGGCATGGAGGCTTGGAAGAGCAGGGAGCGGAGAACATCATTGATGGTGCGAATGGCACGTTCTGCTTTTCCCTTTTTTTTGATGTGTAAGGACACGAGAGTCACAGGTGGATGCTGCAAGTGAGGAAGAAGGAGCGTGGACGGCATGGTTGTTGAACTCTCACCATTATCACATTGGATGTTCTAAATGGAGTTGTGGAATTGGTTAGTAACATAAGCATGAAAATTGCGTATGGCAGGCAAAATATCAGATTTAAACTTGAGAGGAAAAGTCCAACAATAATACGTAAAATCATCAACCATTACTACATAGCATTTGTAACCAAAGATGCTGGATACAGGTGATGTCCACAAATCACAATGAATAAGCTCAAAGGGTTTATTTATGTGAGAGATTGAAGTAGCAAATGGGAGACGAACATGTCATCCAAGTTGGCACGCATGACAAAGAGATGGTGCCAAATTATTTGTGGTGATGGCGTTGCTGGTGTGAAGTTTGGAGAGAAGCTGGCTGCCGGGGTGACCCAGTTGTTGGTGCCAGTTGATGGTAGATGGTGTGATAAATGCATGATGGCGACAGATGGGTGGCGTAAAAAATAGGTACAGGTTGCGGAGCTATTGCACCTGAGAACCACATTCCTGGTGTGAAGATCCTTCATAGAGAGACCAAAATGGTCAAACTCGACGAAACATAAATTATCAGTGGTGAATTTGCGAATAGAAATAAGATTTGTAATGAGATTAGGGGAACCAAAACGTTAGATAGAGTATTCGAGGGAGTACAGGATAAGAACTCTAGTAATCTAATATGTACGTAATGGATAAAGACTATACTCCTAACATGAGCGACTTCTTATAAATATTATTGATTTTGTTTATCTGTTTTACAGGCATTGGAGGATGCGTTCAACAATCTTGAGGGATTTACATGTAACAAGGCTGAAGGAGCAATGTACCTTTTCCCTCAGATTAAGTTGCCACAGAAGGCAATTGAGGCTGCTAAAGCTGCTAAGAAAGCACCTGATGCATTTTATGCTCTCCGTCTCCTTGAATCTACTGGAATTGTTGTTGTCCCTGGATCTGGATTTGGCCAAGTAAGTCAACTCAATCTTGATATATTGTAATATACTTTTGTGTCTGTAGTTGCTGATATTATTTGGTCCAAACATATGGATATTAGCAGTAATACATAACATTCATAACATACATGCATGCATGCACTGAAATATTTTTGCCAATGTTACTTTACTGGACTTACTATTAATACGTCATTTTTCTACCTACAAGTTTCCTGGGACATCTCACAACAATTTTTTACTGTTAAGTACAGTACAGGTCGCCTTTGTATTGTTGATTTCCGATGGGGAAGATACTTCACATAGATGCAACTAATTTAGGTTTTCTATAATAATATTGAATTTCGGAGTCTGGTGAAAGTTTAGGAACAATAGACACGGAAGTTGTTCCGAAGGCTACGATCAGTGTGTAGGATGGTGCATCAGTGCATTGTGCTCGCATATGTATATATGTGGAGAAGCATTTTTCATATACATTACATCTATCTACTTGTATTCATGTTAATCTCTTCGTTCCTTTCTTCCACTGAAAAGGTTCCCGGAACATGGCACCTCAGATGCACAATCCTGCCACAGGAAGCCAAAATCCCTGCAGTGATCAGCCGCTTCAAGGCGTTCCATGAGGCGTTCATGGCAGAATACCACGACTAAGTTGTCATACCATGCGAAGATGGGGTTATGTAAAAGCGCCTTCCTTTCCCCCCTTAATAGCATCACCTCGTAGTCCAAATAAAATAAAACATGCTACACACTCCCCCTCGTGTGAGCTAATCTCTGAATGGATAAACAGAGTAGTCCGGTGCCTTTAATGTCAATTGAGCAAAATTTTGTTTTAATTTTCGGTCGCTCGCTGTTGTATAAAAATGAAATGCGAAGTTTTACTACCGAGTCGAATCTGATTTCCAGGTACCATATGTTGGAGCTGCCGCCCGAGGATTCACCTTGGACTAACACAGAGCAACGAACTCACGCGCTTTGATAAGGAAAACACACTCTCTTGCGGTGACAAACACCATTTTCTGTTTTCTGTGATCCACGCCGCACGGACGTGCCCAACTAACTGCATGCAACTGACAGCCTTACTCTACTTATTCTAATGACTCAATCAACTCCCTAACCATACGGTAGCAGCACTAATTACATGGCTCCATACAACTAACTCATAGCTTACATGTGCGCACCACATCATGATGCCGAGCTGCAACACACACCGCTGCTAAAATCATCGTGAACATATCATGTTCCTATATGCAACAAACAAGAACTTGACAGACATGAACCGCTAACCCATGCAAAAAACTAAAATCACGTACAAGTCGTGATTAGTGCTAGCAAATATTGTTGGAATTAAATCTTGTTGTTTAGGATAATTCATGTTTAATTAGACTTGGTTTTGTTAATCACATCATGTGTTAGATGTGTTGCATGAATATTCATGCGGCTGGAAACTTGATACGTGCAAGTTGAGGACGTAGCTAGTGCATAGGTCAATTAGTTAGTTACTCAGTGTGGGTGCCACTATATGAAAAAAGTCATTAGTGATAGACGATAAACGGAATTAGTGACGGGTCTCATACTGTCATTTTTATCACGTCACTAATGAGATCAATAGTGATAGGTCATAACCATTAGTGACGGGTCGTAGCCATGACCCATCACTTAACATTAGTGATGGGTCGTAATCGTGGTTTATCACTATTGACTGAACATTAGTGACGGATTGTAATTTTGATTCGTCATTAATGACCGATGAACATTTTTCATACTTATTAGGTAAAAAAATCAAAAAAATATTTTTTCACCCGAGCTATCCCAATGCAAGCACATCCCATATGTCTCACAAGCCACACCTTTTTCACATCATTTTCAAGTTTATGTTCTATGGGAATCGAACCCGTGACCTCCTCCTCACGTGTGTAGCCACCTTACCATCTTTGTTATAACGTAGTTCTGATAGAAACTAGATATTTTATCCTTTTAACCTTCTTTACCGAAAGTCATTAGTGACGCGTGATAACTATGAGTCATCCCTAATAACTAATTTTACCAAATTTCGTCGAGGGTTATGATTTGATAAGTGACTCGGAGTGTATTCGGTAAAACGAGCATAACTTTTGCATACAAACTCCGATTTTGATGTTTTTTGACTCTACGGACATCTAAAAAAAAGTTATATCTGTTTCTCCTCGATTTTGTTGGGTTCAGAGAATTTTTTGAGGCCAAAAACATCTTAGAAGATTAAGTTCTCATCCTCTGGAAGTTTTTGCATCGTTTTTGGAATGCGTATTTGTGTCCATAGCTGCCACACCATACATCAAACTTGAGAAAAATATACAATGGTTCCTATTCTAGTATTCCTAAGGTGAAAAAATAAGAGAAAAATAAAATAAAAATAAAAAATATTTATAAATACCGTCATTAGTGACTGAAGTTGGTCATTAGTGACGGATTACAAGTTGATCCGTTATTAATAACTGGTATAGGACGTGGTCACTAATTAGTGAATTATTAGTGACGGATTAAATTGTGACCCATTACTAATAACTGGCTTAGGATGACCCATCACTGATAACTTTATCATTAGTGATGGGTCATAATTTGATCTGTCACTAATGACTGATCTAGGACGATCCGTCATAAATGACTGGCCTAAGATGACCTATCACTGATGACCTAGTCATTAGGGATGGGTCACAATTTGATCTGTTATTATTATCATCAGTGACAGGTCATGTTACAACCCGTCACTAACTAATGATTAGTCTATATCTGGTTCTAATCAGAAGGGACATTACTGACGTGTTCTTATTGGACCCGTCATTAATAAGACATTAGTGACGCTTGTTGAATAACCTTCACTAATGTGATGTCTCCTTTGCTAGTTTCTTATGTAGTGTGTGTTGCATGTGTTAGTAGGCTAGCTAGTTAGTTAGGACGTGCATGTGTTGCATGGGTTAATGGAGCAAAGTAATAGCTGTTACCTTGGTGCGTACCAGTAGGCTGTGGAGTCCGAGTAGTATGGATCATGCGTGCGTGGTGTGAGACTCGGGCAGATTGTTACTCAAAAGTGTGTGCATGAGGCTTTATAAGGCATGTAATCATCCGTTGATTAATTACCGAGTGATCAATAGAGAAAACAAAAATGGGCATACGTCGACGCAAAAGGCTGTGTTTTCCTTGTGTTTGTTCCAAGTGCTCCCGCTTGTGTTGTGTTCATTGTTCGTGTGAGTTCGATCCTTGGTCTGGGCCAACATTGAGATCAGCAGAATTGCAGGAGTGGGAAGGGCAGCAGCTGACAGTAGAGTCTCAATTGCTTATACACCATGCAGGAAAAAAAAGAAAACATTACTCGGACTGAGTGTTGCTGAAGCAAATAAATCACTAATTA
Organism: Phragmites australis; assembly: GCF_958298935.1. Classification (NCBI taxonomy): domain Eukaryota; kingdom Viridiplantae; phylum Streptophyta; class Magnoliopsida; order Poales; family Poaceae; genus Phragmites; species Phragmites australis. Next base: position 12,764,798 of record NC_084941.1, on the reverse strand, counting down.
ATGCCCCTACTATACTTAACTAGTGAGTGCCCACTTATGCTCTGCAGTCTTCTGTAAAATACAGAATTTTGGAGATATTCCATGCTTTTAGAACTGTTTGAAATGCGAGGCATTCAGGCACAGTTTATCGTTGAATTCCCACGCTACAAGCATCAATTATTTGTACGCTTCTTACCTATTCCTGCAACACAGAAGGCTGATTGTGCCGTGTCGAGTGAACACCAGTGTCAAATATCTAACTATAGCATATATGCGTATAATGATTACACCGTATACAAACAGGATATACTGTACACATGTTTAACAACTTCGGAAGATATATACTAGGAAGGTCTTAATCTGATTAATCGACTCGACTACGACTAGTATCTAGGTTGGATTTTGCTACCATGTTTTGGCCAATAAGATGAAGGACTACCTATTGATTACGGCTGGGACTAAGGCGGTGCCTCGATCCCCATATAAGGTAGGGTCCCTGAACCATAGAGGGGAAGGAAGGAGAAAATAATCTACATATACGAAACTCGATGTAAGCGACATCAAGACCTTAGCAACCGGAGATACTCGATGAATTCAATCTTAGACTAGTATAAATCCAATCCCCTCCATTGTTGTAGGTCTAGTCTTGTTGCTTATACTTGAGATGATCAATATACAACAACATCCACATAGGACGTGGGGTATTACTTCAATCGAGGGCCCGAACCTGTATAAATCATGTGTCTTGTTTCCTGCTCGAAGGTACCTCTATTTAATTATGAATATATTGTCGGATACTAATCTTCGATAGTTGGCGCGCCAGTTAGAAGCCTTCATCTATTTTTTAGGATCGATCATGTCTCATGTGTGCGTCCGCCTTGGATTCTCCGACGTCAGCTTCTACAACCACTTCGAGTCGGCAGCATTCATCTTCGCATCACCTCTTGCTGGATCTGAAATCACCTTCAAAACTATGGCGTACCACTGGGACGATCAAGGTGAACTGATCCATATCGATATTATCAAGTCCAGCCCATTGGACGCATACCGCAAAGTGGGACACCTTGATTGGGATCCCAAGGAGCCTAACGTTCTTTGGTTCATAGACACCGATAGTGATGATGATGATCATGAGGGTAGCAATGACAACTCCATTGACGGCCAGAGCAGTCGAACATATCGATTCGTGTTTATGGCTGGAGGAGTTGATGGCTTACCCACTGACTAGAACGTGGGAGATCCGAACGCCGTGGTAAACAATGGTGATCGCTGAGGATCCAGTAGCAGTGGTCCTCACCCAAGGTATAGGTAGGGACGTCTACAACCAGAGTCTTGAGGTCCCTGACACCACCCATCATCGACGGACTGCAGAGAGTCAGATGAACCCTGATATTCGATGTCAACTTGTTACGGAGATGCCTCTTAATCATGTTATGCTTCCACCAACAATGGCTCCAAGATTGAGGAATGAACTCCCTCAGAACAAAAATCACGGGGTGATGTCGGCTTGACCACAATCGAGCTTTGGCAGTGGTGTCTTTAGCACTCCAGAGGCCAACGTCCAGGGTGCCCATATGATTTTAAGATCCTTCCTCGAGTTGGATCCGACAAATCCCTTAACCCCGATGGTCAACCAGCTGAAGTCTCTGCTCAATATGGATCAGACTGCTCAAGTAAATAGCCCTAGCGACTCTAGGCACCCCAATCGGCAAGACGCTAACGGGAAGCTCAGGTGGTCAAGCTCGAGCACAACCCTACAGGTCAAACTGCAACTGCTCCATCCATAGGCACAGGAATCAGGAAGACCTAAGGAACCGCATCCCTGACGACAGGCACAACTTACGGGAAGTGCTCAATAACCGTCATGAGGAGTACCGTGAAGACGATCATCGTCGTAACAACCGCAAATCTCCAGGAAGGGACGATCGACGTGAGTCCCCTATCTGAAGGAACAAGCATGATAGTCCTCCTCCATCACCTCTTGAAGACTTCGATGGAGGTTGTGAAGCCTTCGCACCCAAGCTTCGGTTGATATGATGGCCAAAGAAGTTCAAAGCAGGTCTGATCCAAAAGTACGACAGGAAGCTCAACTCCAACGAGTGGTTATAGATTTATACTACTGTTATTTGAGTAGCTGGTGGCAATAACAAGGTGATGGCCAATTACTTCCTAACTGCCCTTGATGGGTCTGGAAAGTCCTGGTTGTTGAACCTACTATCCAACTTGATCCGATCATGGGCCGAGTTGAAGGCTCAGTTCATCGCCAACTTTGAGGGTACGTTCTAGCTCTTGGGAATGGAAGACGATCTCCATCAGCTGAACCAAGGCAAGGATGAATCTCTTCGGGACTTCATCCGGAGGTTTAGTGACAGGCGTAATACGATCTTAGATATCTCTGATGGGTTAGTCATCATCGACTTCAAGAGAGGCATCAAAGATAGAGATCTGGCTAGGAAGCTAGCTACCGGAAAAATCCAGACGGTCAAAGAACTCTTTGAGCTGGCTGACAAGTTTGCAAAGCATGCTGAAGCCCAAGGACACGCCAAGAATCCTCAGTCTGGCAAAGACAAGTCCGAGTGCTCAAAGAACGGGTGAAGAAGAGCAAGTCTGGTTCCAAGTGTAAGGATCCGAACATGACTATAGCCACGATCAAGAGGAGAAAGTCACGCAACACCAGATACAAGAAGGGCCAAAGCCATGGTGGCGAGAAGTGGTGTCCCATTCACCGCTCCAACCAAACGACTTCGAACAGTGTCAAGTTATCAACAAGAAGCTTGAAGAGAAGCTCAGTGATGCTATTTCTGACTACCATAGCAAAAAGGCCAAGCTAGACATTGTCGATGACAAGCCCGAATTCCGCGGGGTCGATCAGAACTTGGCACACATCTTTAGAGGATCTGCCACATACGAGTCTAAGAGGCAGTACAAGGTGGTCAAAAGGGAAGTTAACTTGGCTCTATCTGGGCCTCCCCGGTACCTCATGTGGTTAGAGGTTCTGATTACCTTCGAGCAAGCTGACCACCCAGCCGTGGTTCCACACCTGGGTTAGTATTCGGTTGTGGTCTAGCCTACTATCCTCAACATCAAGGTTTTTTTTAACCTTCATCGACAGAGGTAGCTCGCTCAACCTCATCTTAGTTAAGACATTAGATAGGATGGGAATCCCAAGGTTAGAGCTCAAGGCAGGAGCTAAGGCTTTCCATGGTATACCTTTAAACTCATTGACTATGCCCCTTGGTCAGATTGAGTTACCAATCACATTAGGTGCACCTAACAACTTTTGCATAGAAAAGCTAACCTTCGATGTTGCGAACTTCAAGATGGTGTAAAATGTGATCCTAGGCCACCCAATGCTGGGCAAGTTCATAGCCATGGTGCATTATGTGTACCAGGCACTCAAAATTCCAGGTCCCAAAGGGGTGATAACTATCAAGGGGGATCAACATGCAGCGCTAAAGTGCGACAATCAGAGCCTGGACTACCTCAAGAGACATAAAGGCTAAGTGTTAGAAGTATCATGCTACCACAAAGAGCAAGGACGGTGCCGAGGACTCCAAGCTCGTGAGTGCCACCGATGCTTCCAAGTTCAACGACACCACCAAGGGTGAGACTAACGATGATGCCCAGGGAAAGAAGATGGATGATGGAATCAAGGCAGTGCCCCTCGACCCATCTGAGTCATTCAAGATGGTCAAGATAGGGGCTGGCCTTGATCCTAAATAGGAACTCGAGCTCATCACTTTCCTCTGGGAAAACAAAGATGTGTTTGCATGGCAACCGTTTGATATGCCTGGAGTTCCTAGGGAGGTGATCGAGAATCGACTAGCTGTGGAACCTGGCGCCAAACCTATGGTGCAGAAATAACGAAGATTTGCATAGGATAGGAAGCAAGCCATCCAGAAGGAGGTCAAAGAATTCCTAAAGGAGGGATTAATTCCAGATGTTCATCATCCCACATGGCTCGTGAATCCTGTCCTCGTGAAAAAGATCAATGGCAAGTGGAGGATGTGTGTCTACTTTACTGATCTTAACAAAAACTGTCCTAAGTATCTCTTTCCTCTTCCTCGCATTGACTAGATTGTCGACTCTACAGCGGGTTGCGCATTACTGTGTTTTTCGGATGCCTATTCGGAGTATCACCAAATTAACATGGGTAAGGAGGATGAGGAAAAAACTGCTTTTATTACTCCCTTTGGTCTATTTTGCTATGTAAAGATGCCCTTTCGTTTGAATAATGCTGGTGCTACTTATCAACGGTGTATTCAAAGTTATTTACAGCCCCAGATTGGGCATAATGTTGAAGCTTACATCAATGATATTGTGGTTACGTTTATAACCAAAGATGCATTGATTGACGACCTCAAGGAAATATTCGACAACCACAGGAAGTATCGTATGATGCTTAACCCTGAGAAATGCATGTTCGATGTTTCATCCAGCAAGCTCCTCGGTTTCCTAGTGTCAAGTTGAGGAATTGAGGCCAATACGTGCAAAATCGAGGCTCTCGATCAGATGCGGTCACCTCAAACACTGAAGGAGGTTCAAAAGTTGACAGGATGCATAGCAGCCCTTTGTTGATTCGTCTGAAAGATGGGTGAGTGAGTGATGCCTTCCTTCAAGTTGCTGAAGAAACACGATCGGTTCGAGTAGATGGAAGAGGCAGAGAAGGCTTTTTAAGACTTGAAAAGGTATTTATCGTCTCCATTAATCCTAACCCCACCTAACGACAAAAAGGAGCTCTTTTTGTTCATTGCAGCTACCCCACAAGTTGTAAGCATGATCCTAGTGGTCTAACAGGAATGTCACAAGAAAAAGGCCAAGATCCGGAAACTGGTTTACTACATGAGTGAAGTTCTACATGAAGACAAGCTATGATACCCACAAGTGCATAAGTTGCTCTACGCAATCCTGATGACTTCCCGGAAGCTATGACAATATTTTCAAGCACACAATGTCACTATCGTGACGACGTATCCACTAAACATGTTATACACAATAGGGAGGCTAATGGGCGAATCTTGCAATGGGCGGTTGAACTCAATGAGTTCGACATGGACTATGCATCACGTACAAGTGTTAAGTTAGGAGTATTAGTAAAATTCATCATCGAGTGGACAAACGTTGAAGAAACAAAACCAAATGTGGTCAAGAATATTGTACATTATTCTTCGATGGGTTGCTCATGCTCGAAGGCTTGGGGGCTGGCATCGTACTCAAATCTCCAATGGGTGACGAACTCAGGTACATCATTCAATTAGATTTTAAAGCTTCCAACAATATTGTAGAATACGAGGGACTGGTAAACAGGCTCCGCATAGCTGCGTCACTTGAAATCAGATGAATATTTGTGAACGGGGACTCACAGCAAGTTGTAAACTAAGTGGAAAAGGAATTCCTGTGCTTGGATGATAACATGGTGACTTATCTGAACGAGGTACGAAAGCTCAAACAAAAATTCAAAGGGCTGGTGGTCACGTACATCCGGAGGAGCGATAACTCCACCCCGATGAACTCGCTAGGTTCGCTTCCTCTTGTTCGCCAACACCTATGGGAGTCTTCATTGAGAAACTCCTCAAACCATCTATCTCGACAGCCTTGAGCACAGATGCTGCCAACTTGACCAGTAGTCTGGTCTGGTCAGCGAGGCAGAATCCGCAGACATGGAAGCTGCACTACTCAAACACGAGCCAACTTGGATGATGCCATTCCGAGCCTATCGCGAAGGTCGAGAGATCCCTAGTGATGACACGTCTGTAGAGAGAATTGTTCGTAAGTTCAAGCTATAAGCTTTGGTAGATGGCAAGCTCTACCGAAAGGGTAGTAACAGAATTTTGATGAAGTGTATCACTCAGGAAGAGGGCAATAAAATATTGCTCGATATCCATGGAGGCATGTGTGGTAATCATGCATCACATCGCACTTTGGTCGGAAAGGTTTTCCACCAAGGAGTCTATTGACCCACTACCCTCCAGGATGTTTGCGAGTTGGTCAAAAAGTGTGAAAGCTGTAAATTTTTTAGAAGGTAGACCACTCAAGCAGCCCAAACACTGCAAATAATTTCCTTATCTTGGCCTTTCTTCGTCTAGGGCTTGGATATCCTGGGACTTTTCCCAAGGGCCCAAGGTGATTATAAGTTCCTATTCATGTCTATCGACACGTTCACTAAGTGGATCGAGGCTGAACCCGTAGGAAAGATAATTGCAGAAGTGGCCAAGAAGTTCATGAGGAGCATAATTACTCAATATGACATCCTACGTCGAATAATTATAGAAAATGGTAATCAGTTCAGGAGCAGGACCTTTACTGCGTTTTGTGAGGAATTTAGCATCATAACTTGCTTTGCTTCAGTAGCTCACCCTTAGAGTAATGGTCAGGTTGAGCATGCCAATGGTATAGTCTTGTGGGGTATCAAAACTCAGGTCTTTGATAGGTTGAAAGCCTACTCAAAATGCTGGGTGAAGGAATTTCCCTCGGTATTATGGATTGTTCGTTCCTGGACTAACAGAGCCAGCAGTGAAACTCCTTTTTTCTTAGTCTACGGAGCAGAGGCAGTGCTCCATACTGAGCTATAGTTTGGGTCGACATAAGGCAAAAGTTATTTGGAAGGAGGGAAAGAGTAATTGTGGGAAGATGATATCAACCTCCTCGAGAAGTATCGTGATCAAGCATTCATACGAGTGGCTAAGTATCAACAAAAGTTGCATAGTTATCATAGTCAGTAGATCAAGCCTAGGAAACTCACTACTGGGGAGCTTGATCTATGTAAGGTCTAGAAATAGGTTAGGCGCCACAAGTTATTACCTAAGTGGGAAGGGCCCTACATAGTAGTCGAAGTCACTCAACCTGGATCAGTGCGAGTATCTACTACAAACGGTGAGACACTCGAAAACTCATGGAATATCAAACAACTCTGACATTTTCATTCATAGGTAAGAGAAATTTAAGATAAGTCGATTACATTTAATTAGACTAACTATTTTATTACATACTTTTCCTTTTCCTACCTTACTTGCCCTCGAACGAGTTGAGAAATCTCTTCTACTCCTCCTTGGGACAACAGCTAATCGCCCTGGGGACTAGCCGCCGACCAGCGAAAGGGCCAGGGAAAGAGGCCGAGGTGAAGTCCTTGCCTGTGTTGGAGCTGCTGATTGGCACCGATGATGCCAAAGGAACCGCAACGGGACATGGAGATGGTCTAGTGGTTGTCGACAAAGCTGACGACCATTGTCGGAGGATGAACTCCTGTCGCAGGGATCCCGAGAGACCCCTTTTTAAAGATTCGGCCGAGGGGATGATCCTGAACGAGCTCGTCGGGGAAATAAATGGAAACTGAAAGAAATGCAACGGCCGGTGGTGGGGGGATGATCGTCCTAGTGCAAAAAAGAGTTAAATGCACCGGGGTTTAGACAGGTTCGGGCCGCACGGGGGCGTAATACCCTACTCCTGTGTGAGTGCAATATCTTTCCTTGAAGGGAATTCTTCGAGGATGTGTCTGGTTACAAGGGTGTATTGTCTGCAGAGAGCTTGAGGCTCCCGTGCTCTAGCTCTGCTCGAGCTTGCTAGTGATGTTCTTCGTCTCTTGTGGTCTTTTTCTCTTGATCTTGTCTCGTCTGGTTTAGTTGTTTCTTGGCTTAGCCGCCTTCATGTGTTCTCCATCCTTTCCTTTTATACACACGCCGACCTCGGCTTACCCCAAATGGGAAAGAGGGGGCGCGAGTGCCAAGGAGCCACGGAGAAAGGCGTCATCATTCCGTCTCGGCGAAGTGACAGGGGCGGTGGAAAAATGCGGCGTGCATCCGACCACCCGCCACTGTGGACGTCCTCCGGCGCCGTTAAGAGGGCCCACCAGGCGGCCACAAAGGCGCCCGATGCGCCCATCCTGTCTTGTTCTTCTGTCAGGGCAGGGTGGCAGGCGGAACGCTTTGATCCTGACAACGTTATCCTGAGGTACCCCGGATGATACGGGACGGGACCCGTGCAATTAATGGACCCATGCCCCCCTGCCAAAGCATGGCAGGGACTGACACCATGGCATGGGCAGCTGAGAATGTCAGGATGTCAAGATGTCAGGCCGTGCGTGCCCATTAAATGCGGCATTGGACCTTTGACTGGCTGACACCCCGCCGACGGGTTCCTTCGGGTTGTCGGGGTGTCAGGCGATCTTGCGCGAACCTTCGGGGAACCGAGTGCTCGGGGGCTGCCACGTGCATCCCCGAGCACTCTCTCCCGAGCACTCCTGTAGGACCCTTCGGGGAACCGAGTGCTCGGGGGCTGCCACGTGCAGCCCCGAGCACTCTCTCCCGAGCACTTCTGTAGGACCTTTGGGGAACCGAGTCCTCGGGGGCTGCCACGTGCAGCCCCGAGCACTCTCTCCCGAGCACTTCTGTAGGACCTCTCAGGGAACCGAGTCCTCGGGGGCTGGCACGTGCAGCCCCGAGTACTCTCTCCCGAGCACTTCTGTAGGACCTCTCGGGGAACCGAGTCCTCGGGGGCTGCCACGTGCAGCCCCGAGCACTCTCTCCCGAGCACTCCTTTAGACCCTTCGAGGAACCGAGTCCTCGGGGACTGCCACGTGCAGCCCCGAGCACTCTCTCTCGAGCACTTGGTTGTTCGGCCCATCGGGGGACTATGGTACTTGGGGGCGAGGGGGAACCCTTCTGAGCACTTTCTTCCTGGTACTTGGACTCTGTGGGTCATCAGGGAACTGGGGTGCTCGGGAACCAGAGGCTGTGGCCCCGAGCACCTTCTCCCGGAACTTAGATTTTCCTCATCCTGCAGGGGGGACCTCACGGGATGGTGACACGTGGCGGACGGCCGGCCCGGTCTCGGGACTCAGGGACCCCTGGTTCCCGATACACCGACAGTAGCCCCCGGGCCCATTGGTAGGCGATGGCACGGAGACTGCGGATGGGCCCTTCGTCGCGGCCGAGGCCGAGGCTGGCGTGGACGCCACATGGCAGGCTTTCGAGAGGTGGCCTTTCTAGACCCGGGCCTCGGGTACGACCCAGTGGGGAAACGAGTAGACGCGTGTCCACACAACTCCCGAAGGGTATGACGACTGTACGGGCGGCACGCGCGGCCGCCGCGCAGATCGAGGAAAATACGCCTGGCAGCCGCTGACGCCGCACGATCGGCGGGAGATTCGCCTGGCGGTTGCGTCAATCGAGGCGGTGCTTCGCCGAGCGAACCATTGGGCAGCAATATTTGAACTTTGAGATATAAAAGGGGGAGGGGATCGGTCCGTCCCCCTCTTTACGCCTTCTTGCACTCCTGCTCTTTGTCTTTTTCGTGCTCCGAAGCCCTTAGGAAATTTTTAGGCGACCGGAGCACTTTTCCTTCCCTTTCACCACCACCAAAACACCTTCACTTTTGCCGAGATGCCGAGGTTCGGAGGAGGCCATCGGGACAAGGCTCCGGACAGCATTCTGCCGGAGTCTCGTCTGAGGAACGAAGAGGCGGCGGCCAAGATCAGGAAGTTGCTGGTGCCCGAGGGGCAAGAGGGAGCTGTGGTGGTGACGCCGGCGAGCCTGACGCCGGCGACGACCGTTCCCGGGCGGATCATTCTCTTCACGTCTTTCGTGGCGGCGGGGTTGGTGCCGCCGTTCTCCACTTTCTTCCTTCAAGTGCTCGAGACCTACGGCATCCAACTGGTGCACCTGAGCCCCAACTCCGTCGTGGTGTTGGCGATCTTCGCGCACCTCTGCGAGATGTTCGTGGGGGTGGTGCCTTCGGCGATGTTGCTTTGGCACTTCTTCGTCCTTCGGCCGGTGGGGAAGAAGAGAGGGCACTCCACGGCGGATGTCGCGGGGTGCTGCAACCTTCGGCTACGGGACGGCTTGGGGGAGCACTACATCCCCCAGGTACTACGCAGCAAGTGGGAGGAATGGCGACGGGACTGGTTCTTCATCGACGTCGACCCCCACGAGCGCCTCGAACTACCAGAAGCGGCGGCGGAACCTCGGAGATCGATGTGGGAGGCGCCGCCGCCAGAAGACGCGAGGTTGGAGCCGGTGTTAGAGCGCATCCGGCTCCTACGCGACTCCGGGCTGACTTCTGTCATGGTGGTGGTGGACTTCCTGCGCCATCGTCTGGCGCCTCTGCAGGAGCGGGCCCGGCCGTGTTGGTTCTACACCGGGTCGGAGGACATCACCCGGACCCAAATCGGCGCAAGCTGGGACCTCAGCCCGGCGGAGCTGAGGGGCATGACGCGGGTGATCACTGGAGTAGAAGACATGGGCCGAGCAGAACTCCCGTGGTCGGAGATGGCGCTCTGCGCCAATCCCGATCGGGTGGCGATCATGGCGCGGCTTCCCGAGTTCGACGCCCAGGGGCCCGTGGACCGGCCGAGGAGCCGTAGCCCCGAGGCCTCCGAGCTCCCTGGTTTGGACGAGCTGCTCGACGAGGAGGCTACCAACAGCTCGGCGCGGGCTGGCGACGGGGCCGCCGCAGGCAGCAGCCGCCGCGCCAGGGAGGAGGGCGCCTCCGATACCGCCGTGGTGGTGGAGCCAGGGGATCGGGGAAAGCGTCCCTGAGTCCTCATCTCGGTGCCGGATTCTCCGCTGTCGCCGTCGGCAGCGGCGGCATTCCCGGTGCTGGAGCCGCGGCTTGTGCGGATGGGGCCTGCGCCGGCGCCTGAGAGTCACGCGGCAGCCCCGCCGAGGCCCCAGCGGAAGAGGCGGCGGGAGGACTCCGGGCCGGCGCCGCCGGATCCGGACTTCAGGCTCCCGGCAGCCAAATGGCAGTACCGGTAAGTTTCTTTCTTTGTTCTTTCTTGGGCGCTTCTTGCCCGAACTAAGCTTTGATTTTGATCTTCACCTATCTCCCGCAGGCCGACCGCAGGCGCCACCAGTCGTGGTGGCCACTGGGAGAGCGGCGGAGGTGGCGGCCGAGAGATGGACAGAGCAGCCGTCCGAGTCCTCGGCGCCGGCGGAACCTACCCCAGGCGTGCAGAGCCCGGGACGGATGATGGTGGAGGCAGCAGCCTTGCCGGGGCCGGCGGACGCGGCGGCCGACATGGGGATGCGGCCACCGTCTGAGTCTTCGGCACCGGCATAACCTACCCCGGGCAGACAGAGCCCGGGGCGGATGGTGGTGTGGTGTCCCGTGGAGACTTCGGACCCCGCGGAGGCAATCTGCGGGGAGGCCGACGCCCCACCGGCGCCCGGCCAGCCCGCCGACCCCTTCCTGGCCGCGATCGAAGGCGTCCAGGTGGCGGTCGGGCGGCTGGGCGTGGTAGTGGGCCCAAAGGAGGAGCAGCTCGAAGCTGAGTGCGCCCGCCTGGCTTCGGAGAGGGCGCAGCTCGCGAGCGCCCAGGAGGAGGCCCGCGCGGCGGCCGCGCGGGAACAAGAAATTTTGAAGGCCGCGCGGGCGGAAGCCGCGCGGGAGCGAGAAGACGCCGCCTGCCTGGCTGAGGCGTCAAGGCAGCAGGCTGCCGAGGCCCTTGCCAGGATGGGGCAGGCGCAGGAGAAGGAGGCGGCGGTCGCAGTTCGCGAGAAGGCGGCGGAGGAGCTGCGGGCCGAGCTGACCCGCCGGGAGGGTATGGCCGAGCAGACGCGCGCCGACCTCCAACATTGGGAAGACGACCTCCGGAAGATCAGAGATGACATCCGCCACTGGGAGGAGGACATCTCCCTTCGGGAGGTGGACAATGAGATCTCAGCGGCGGATCTTGGTGCCCGGGAGGATTCGGTGACCCAACAGGAGGACGCGCTGGCCCGGCGGGAGGGCGAGCTGAGTCATCGAGAGGGCGAGGCTGCCGCGGCGGCCGCGGCCGCTGCTACCAGGGCGGAGGAGAACGCAAAGCACGAGGCAGAATTAACCGCCCATGAGCGCGCCTTGTCCGAGCTGGTGGCGAAGTCAAAGCAGGCTGCCAGTTCCGCAACCGTCGGCAGTTCTTCTGGCCCAGCCGGGGACCAGGGACTTGAGGCTCAGCTGCGGGCTGCCAAGGAGAAGCTCGAGATCGCGTTCATCTCACGGGTCAACCTGCAGCATATGTTGGAGGATATACTCTGGCGGATGCGGTGGGTCGTGGAGAAGGGCGGCCTCGGACGGCTCGTTGAAGACCAGAAGAGCGACAGCCCCGCACGACAAGTGTTAGGGCTTCAGCAAGTCTGTGAGCGCCTTGAGGCCCTGCCCTGGGCTGTCCAAGAACTCGCCGCCCGGGAGGGACGCGGCTTGGCCCACGCGGTGGCCGAGCACGTCCTGGCCTGCTACCGAAGTAGAGACCCGAACTTCCCGCTGGAGCCGGCGCGGGAAGGAGTGATTGAAGCCGAGGGAGAGGCTGCCCGGGAAGCGGTTCGGAGTGCCGCTGCCGAAGTGGCGGCTGTCTTTAGGCGGGAAGTGCCGCCACCGCCAGCCCCCGGGGACGACTCAGAAGACTCAGCTACCACCTCCGTAGCCGACTAGACCTTTTGTAGTCGTTTTTCTTTCTTTTGTTGTTGTCTTGATGGATGTAAATATGGGAGTGATCCCTCAGAAATGCTTGTATGTGCCTTGTGAATATAATGGCAGCTTTTCTTTGGGCTCGCAACTCCAGTGTTCTTGAATCCTTGATGTTCCTTCTGATGTTTTGCCTTGAAGCCCCAGGGAGTACTCAGTCGGACTGTTCCCGACCTTTCCATCCCCGAGAACGAAGTTGTCCCGATTGCTGTTGTTGACGCATTCAGCCCTCGAGCTCTCGCGAGTCCGCATTGTCTAAGTTGAAAGACAAAGACACGAATTTCCTTGCTCGGGAGATAGATCGATTCAGCACGGAACACGCCGTGACCGATGAACACCTTTTCACCTCGCGACCACTCAGTTAGTAGATGGGAGACGCGTGCGGGCGGAAATGTGACCAAGAGTCCCCGTGGTCCGGTGGTGCCCGGACTTAAGACGGACCGGACCGAGCACTGGCAGCCCACCCCTGAGGCCTGAGCTCCAGACTACTCGAGCAGCTCGAGCGATAGGATTACCCAGGGCACCCAAGGACTCGGTAGTGCTCGGGGTCCTTAAAAGCGGACCGAACACCACGACCACCACGAAGGGCTTCGGTCAGACATTACCGTACGCGCGGTACTCCTTTCTACGAACCGCTCTGTCGTTCCAGGAAAAAGTAGACACACGGTAGGGTTTTGTGCGCGAGGAGATCATCTCGCCGAGCAGATTAAAATGCGAGAGCCCACGAGGATGACTCGGGAACATAAAATTATTGAATCAACCTGTGAATCAAGGGTAATACGAATAGCGCGCTGGAAGGAGGATCCAGCGTTGCGCAGGCCAAAAGGCATTGACATATAGCAATAAGTCCCCACCGGAGTGGTAAAAGCAGTTTTTTCCTCATCCCCTACGGCCATGCGGATCTGGTGATACCCAGAGTTTGCATCTAAAAAGCATAAAAGATCGCATCCCGCAGTTGCATCTACAATTTGATCAATGCGAGGTAAGGGGAAGGGATCTTTAGGGCAAGCCTTATTCAGGTCGGTGTAGTTCACGCACATGCGGAGCTTGCCGTTGGCCTTTGGGACGATGACTGGGTTTGCTAGCCAGTCGGGGTGGAGGACTTCTCGGATAAATCCGGCGTCGAGGAGCTTGCTGACCTGCTCGCGGATAAACTCCTGGCGCTCAGGCGCCTGCCGCCGGACCTTCTGCTTCACCAGGCGGGCGTCCGGACGCACCGCCAAGTGATGCTCGATCACCTCCCTAGGGATCCCGGGCATGTCGGACGGTTGCCAGGCAAACACGTCTGCGTTAGCCCGGAGGAATGCGACGAGCGCGCTTTCCTATATGCTGCCTAGATCACCACCGATCCGGACGATCTGGGTAGCGCCTTCGCCCACCACGACCTCCTTCGTCGGAACAGAGGCGTCGGCGGCGAGTCAGGGTTTGGATGAAGAGGGTCCCGGGCCCCCTGTAGAGCCATCAACCTCGGCCTGCGCTGAAACCAGAGCCATGTATGACTGCTCAGCGCAGGAGACGGCGCCGCCGGAGTCGGCGATCACGGAGATGGGGCCCGCGGGGCCCGGCATCTTAACCGTGAGGTATGCGTAGTGTACGGCCATCATGAACTTGGCGAGCACCGGATGCCCGAGGATGGCATTGTAGGGGAGAGGGAGCTCCGCGACGTCGAAGAGGACGCACTCCGTGCGGAAGTTGTCCCGGCTCCCGAAGGTCACGGGCAACTCGACCTGCCCGAAGGGCAGGGAGTGCCCAGGGGTCACTCCGCAGAAGGGGAGCGACGGCCTTAGGCGCCTGGAGGACACCTGCAGCTTCTCAAAAGCCTCCTTGGAGAGGAGGTTGAGGCCTACACCACCGTCGATCAGCACTCTGCCGACCTTAACATTGCAGACAGTGGGGGACACCACCAGGGGTAGTTGCCCCACGGCTGCAGTACTTGCGGGGTGATTGGCCATGCTGAATGTGATCGGAGCGTCCGACCACCTCAGGGGCCTAGCGGCCTCCTCGCTCGGGGTTGCCGAGCACACCTCGCGTCGCATGACCTTGATGCCACGGCGCGAGGAAGGCGTGTAGGCGCCTCCGTCGATGAAGGCGACGGCATGCTCGGGCTCCTGGAAACCGAGCTCGGCGTTGTCGGGGGCGACCTCAGCATCGCCTCCCCCACGGGACTCGTCGTGCTCCCTCTGGCACTGCTCGACGAGTCTTTTGACCGCACGACACTCTGTGAGGTCGTGCCATCTGGTCTGGTGTATGGGGCACCATTTGCCTGGCTCGGGCCCCGTGGGAGTGGGGACCCTCGCTGGAGCAGGAGCCCGGCCGGGGGTCGGGGCTCTTGCGGGAGCCGGTGCCCTAGCTGGTGCCGGGGCCCTTGTGGGCATAGGGGCCCGAGGAGGGGCCCTGGCAGGGGTCCTTGCGGGTGCGGGCCGTCTGTCGGTGCCCGCCCGGCGCTCTTGCCGACGGTCGGGCTCTTGAGCCAGCCTATGGGCGGGGCCCTGGGCCGGCTCGATAGGAGCGGCCTCGCGCTTCCTTCTCTTCTTCTTTTCCCGCTTGTCGGAGCGGGAAGAACTTGGCTGGTCGGCGGCGGGGCGGGGAGCATGCCACGCCCTGGCCTCCGCAGCCTTGGCGCACTTATCGGCCAGTGCGAAGAGCTCCGCAGTGGTCTCGATCTCGTGCGTGCCTAGCTTTTCGAGCATCCGCTCGTCGCGGACGCCCTGCCAGAAAGCAACGATAACAGCATGGGGGGCCACCCGCGGGATGGTGTTGCGGACCTGGCTGAAATGCTGTATAAAGCGCCGCAGCGTCTCCCCTTCCTACTGTTTGACGGTGTGGAGGTCGCACTCCAAGCCGGGGCGCGTGAATGTGCCCTGAAAGTTGGCCACAAACTGGCGGCAGAGGTCATCCCAGGAGCTAATAGACCCTCGGGGTAAGTTCATAAGCCAAGAGCGGGCAGAGCCCCTCAAGGCAACATGAAAATAATTTGCCATCACCTTTTCGCTGCCTCCGGCCGCTTGAACGGCCGTTGTGTAGATCTGGAGGAACTCGACGGGGTCGATGGACCCGTCGTACTTCTCCGGTAGCTCGGGGCGGAACTTGGAAGGCCACCTGACCCGACGGAGCTCAGCGGCGAAGGCACGGCAACTGGTGCCGTACCCCGCAGCACGAGCGGGGGTCCTCGGTGGCAAATGCTGGCGAGCCGGGGATTCCTGGTGATCATGGGCCGGGAAGGAGGAAGCCTGGTCCTCTACTCCAGCCTCCTGCCGGGTTTCCCGCTGGCGCTCGAGGGTGACCCGGGCGTCCTCGTGGCCCCTCCGCTCGTTAAGACGCAAGCGGAGGTCCCGGGCTTCGGACACGGCCAGGGGGACGGCACTCCGCCTGGAGGCCCCTCGGCCCGTGCGGACGTTGCCCGTTGAGGAGCCAGTCCTCGCACCACCACGCTGAGTGGTGGTGCGAAGACTCCCGGCCTGTACCTGGCGGCGAGCAGTGCCAACCAAGGCGACGACATCTTGGATCCACCGGCCTTCTGGAGTGTTCGGCGTGGCCTGAACGGGTGGGTGCCTGAGGAGAGCATGCGCTGCAAGCAGCGCGCTCCCCGGGCTGGCCTCGCTGAACGCGAGTCTGCGCTGCAGTGGCACCCGGCGCTGTCCAGAGGTGGACCTAGCGGCTGGGGTCTCGACCTCCTGCTGGGGGTCAGAAAGTGCATCAGCGGCGGCGGTGGCGGCCCTGCTGAGCCCAGCGCCTTGATTAACTTGGGAGGGAAAAACCGCACACGTGGATGGCGGCTGCTGCTGGAACGCAGCAGCGACTGGGCTCTCCCGGGCGTCGGGCAGCACTCCGTCACTGGAAGTGGAGCCGGAACGCTGGAGACGGTGCCCACCAGCCATCTTTTCCTGTGGAAAAAAGCAAACGAACAAATCCAGGGATATTCCCCCCTACCTGGCGCGCCAACTGTCGGAGGATGAACTCCTGTCGCAGGGATCCCGAGAGACCCCTTTTTAAAGATTCGGCCGTGGGGATGATCCTGAACGAGCTCGTCGGGGAAATAAATGGAAACGGAAAGAAATGCAACGGCCGGTGGTGGGGGATGATCGTTCTAGTGCAAAAAAGAGATAAATGCACCGGGGTTTAGAGAGGTTCGGGCCGCACGGGGGCGTAATACCCTACTCCTGTGTGAGTGCAATATCTTTCCTTGAAGGGAATTCTTCGAGGATGTGTCTGGTTACAAGGGTGTATTGTCTGCAGAGAGCTTGAGGCTCCTGTGCTCTAGCTCTGCTCGAGCTTGCTAGTGATGTTCTTCGTCTCTTGTGGTCTTTTTCTCTTGATCTCGTCTTGTCTGGCTTAGTTGTTTCTTGGCTTAGCCACCTTCATGTGTTCTCCATCCTTTCCTTTTATACACACGCCGACCTCGGCTTACCCCAAATGGGAAAGAGGGGGCGCGAGTGCCAAGGCACCACGGAGAAAGGCGTCATCATTCCGTCTCGGCGAAGTGACAGGGGCGGTGGAAAAATGCGGCGCGCATCCGACCACCCGACACTGTGGACGTCCTCCGGCGCCGTTGAGAGGGCCCACCGGGCGGCCACAAAGGCGCCCGATGCGCCCATCCTGTCTTGTTCTTCTGTCAGGGCAGGGTGGCAGGCGGAACGCTTTGATCCTGGCAACGTTATCCCGAGGTACCCCGGATGATACGGGACGGGACCCGTGCAATTAATGGACCCACGCCCCCCTGCCAAAGCATGGCAGGGACTGACACCATGGCATGGGCAGCTGAGAATGTCAGGATGTCAGGCTGCGCGTGCCCATTAAATGCGGCATTGGACCTTTGACTGGCTGACACCCCGCCGATGGGTTCCTTCGGGTCGTCGGGGCGTCAGGCGATCTTGCGCGAACCTTCGGGGAACCGAGTGCTCGGGGGCTGCCATGTGCAGCCCCGAGCACTCTCTCCCGAGCACTCCTGTAGGACCCTTCGGGGAACCGAGTGCTCGGGGGCTGCCACGTGCAGCCCCGAGCACTCTCTCCCGAGCACTTCTGTAGGACCTTCGGGGAACCGAGTCCTCGAGGGCTGCCACGTGCAGCCCCGAGCACTCTCTCCCGAGCACTTCTGTAGGACCTCTCGGGGAACCGAGTCCTCGGGGGCTGGCACGTGGAGCCCCGAGTACTCTCTCCCGAGCACTTCTGTAGGACCTCTCGGGGAACCGAGTCCTCGGGGGCTGCCACGTGAGCCCCGAGCACTCTCTCCCGAGCACTCCTTTAGACCCTTCAGGGAACCGAGTCCTCGGGGACTGCCACGTGCAGCCCCGAGCACTCTCTCCCGAGCACTTGGTTGTTCGGCCCATCGGGGGACTATAGTACTTGGGGGCGATGGGGAACCCTTCCGAGCACTTTCTTCCCGGTACTTGGACTCTGTGGGTCATCGGGGAACTGGGGTGCTCGGGAACCAGAGGCTGTGGCCCCGAGCACCTTCTCCTAGAACTTAAGTTTTCCTCATCCTGCAGGGGGGACCTCGCGGGTTGGTGACACGTGGCGGACGGCCGGCCCGGTCTCGGGACTCAGGGACCCCTGGTTCCCGATACACCGACAACCGTGCTTTGTTCACTCCCAGAGACTCGGGGGCTCCATCACTGAAGACCTCGTCAGTGACCTGGTCAATGATCTCATCAAGATCATCATCGTCTTCATTCCCCCCTTACGTAGCCCGTGTCGCTTGCTCCCGCGCCGCTGGCTCCATGGCATCAG
The DNA here is from genome assembly GCF_958298935.1 of Phragmites australis. NCBI lineage: Eukaryota > Viridiplantae > Streptophyta > Magnoliopsida > Poales > Poaceae > Phragmites > Phragmites australis. The sequence goes on along the minus strand of NC_084941.1, from coordinate 12,746,654 downwards.
CATCGAGGAAGCACCGGAGGTGCTGGGTGAAGGGTCGATGACTTTTGACGAACATTCTGCATCCTCTTCTCGTAGGCCTCCCACTCGACTCTTCCTCATTGGAGAACATGTTGATGGTTCCTGGCGGAACCATGGCGAGAGGCCCTGGGAGAGTGGAACTACTTCTTTGTTTTATTAACACTGCTTGGGAGATGAAGGTGGAGTGGAGGCAATGGTCTCAAGTTCTACGAGCACTGCTGAGCAATGCACAAGGAAGGACGGAAGGAGATTAGGGTAAACACAGATGGCCTCAGTTCCCTTCTATTTATAGTAGTGGGAATGAGTCGAACTATAGATACGGAACCGTCAAGATCCTATACCGTCAATTTGGAATTCCAGTTGTGTGGATTATGAGGCACTCATAGGATTATGTGCTAGATAGAAGCCGAGACGCCACTGTGACATTATGGCACATCCAATCCCTGTGCAGCGGAATATTGCGTCATTATGAAATGTCAAATTAAGAGTTACGGTGCAAACGAGCACAAACGGGAGTGGATTTTTAATGTTCACCTACCTGGCTGTTCGAATTCACTCAGTGACCATGACATAATTACAGCCATATGCTTGGAGATTGACGCCTTCGAGGATGTGGTTGATAGTAATGAGTCGATGCTTATGCTCTACTCTCTGTCTTGATTATTATATTAAGCAGAGAGTTAGGGGCTACATTATGTATTTTTTTATGCTTATGCTTTACTCTCTATGTTGATTATCATGTCAACTAGAGAGCTGGGGACTACATCACATTAATGTCAGTATTTATGCTCCACTTTCTACTCGACCCAGTCATCGAGTAGAAAATCGGGGGCTACATCATATATTTTCAATGGTACATGTATGTTCTTTCTTACTCTCCAATCGGGAAATCTTCTCCTCGACCAGAGAGTCGGGGGCTACATAGTAATACCATATTTCGTAAATACATGGTTTTTCGCAAAAAATTGTCTGGCTATGTATTGGCTACACTAGATAAGAGCAAACAGAGGCATGTGTTGGGTCAATGATGGACCCCATAAGGCATAACTGCATCAGAGATTGTCAGACATCTCATACCTAACTAGTCACAAGGTTATGAAGTTCTTGTCGGTCTCATATATGTTATCCATTGAGTTCACGTTTGCATGCACGCTAAGTATGCAAGGCGGTTAAAGTTTGTAAAAATCATCATGTTGTCTCTTTTTCTAGTTCTGCACTAGTATTTTTCCTTACTCTTGTGGTTATCTCGAGTGTTTACTCGAGGGCCAATGCATTTAATAATGTGTCTAGTTGAGCTTTTAGGTGCCAATGGTTATATAGTTAGCCAGTTTCGAGGATGGTCATAACATGTACTAATCAGTATTGCATCTACTTATGCTGACTCTATTTCATCAATAAGGAAATAGTATGCAATAGCATTCTAGACAAGTAAAATAGCACTAATGTTATAGACATCCCCAAATCACAGGGCAAGTTTCAAATGTTTCAAGTTGAGAACTACAGGAAATCAGCTAGAAGTTCTACCCTCACTTTCATTGTCAAGCAATCTAAGCGCTAAATACTCGGCAAAGAGAGGGATTAGTGGTCTGACCCTTTGAATAATATCCGCTGCCTCCTCTGTAGGGTACTTGAACCCCTCTGTCACCACTGATGTGTCTATGTTAGGGTTGTAGTTCTTGAGGCGATCAAGCATCGTCTTGGCGCTGATGAAAGCTAATTGGTCCATGAAGTCGAGAGTCTACTCCCTTAGCTTTTAAAGCACTGCAACCATAGAATCCCATTTGGCAGTCATGGCGTCCCGATAAGTTTTCGCCTTTTCAAAATGCTCCTGAGTTCCTCCATCCCTTGATCCTTCTTCTTGATGACTTTTATTGCCTCTGTGATAGCCTCGAGTTTGATCTTCAAGTCAGCTTCAAGAGCTGTGAAAGTAAACAAAAACAATTCATCATCGGTCGCATGACGTTTGAGTCATGTACTAGTGATCTGCAGGTGAACCGACTGTTGATATTTTCTTGGTGAGTGGCCAACAAGACATCCTTCTCCTCGAGGGCCTTCTAGTATCCGGAGTGGTCGATCACCAAATTCTAATCTTTGGTGACTGCTAATTGGGCGCTTATAGTTGTAAGCATGCCAGCCCATGCCTCGGTTTGCACCTTCATAGCCTTGTTTAAAAAAGAAGAGTTAACAAGGTTGAGAGGCAAAGTATGGATTATATAATGAATGCACAAAGGCTGATTACCTTGACATAAGCTTTTATTGGTGCCCAAGGATCAACAGTTGATGGAGTCACAAGGGCCTCATTTGTGTTCACCTTTAAGTTTGGCTCAGGTGAATCTATGGGAAGTTGATCTGTTCGAGAAGGTGGAGGCAGAACAACGGGGGAAGCTGGAACTAGTTAACTGGCAAAACCACTCGCCGTTTTCTCCTCTAACTTTTCCAGACTCTACAACCTGCAATTGATAGGGTAAGGAGTGGAAAGGAAGGCTGCAAGTCAAAACAAATACTCAAGTAAAACCTTGTGGTGACCAGAATACTCGAAAGAACGCTTAATTTCTTCCTCTTGGTTGATATCTTCTTCCTCATCGTATCGGCAGCTGGGACCTGTTGTATCAAAGGGATGACCTAGGGGTCAAACAAAGGAAAGGAAACTATTGCCTACAAGAAACCTGCCCACAATGACTCGTCATCATTCTGGACTTATCGTGCAAATATTCAACATGATGACCAATATAAGGGGGGCAACTTGATACGAGTTATCTCTCTTACGGAGTCGTAAGGCACAGTGGTTACTCGAGGAGGCGATCGAGGAGGAGTTCCAGCTGTCTCCTGTAGAAAGGCCGCCCACATAAGGCTCGATAACTAGAGTAGCCTCTATATAAATGATCACCTGAGGACTCGATGTCAGTTCCAGTTGTCCTCTTCTTTGCATGCGCTTAAGGGGCGGTATATTAGATGGTGAGGATGATCTTCTAGTCGAGCAGACCCTTCGGCCTCTTGATCAGTTGGCGTTTTCCCCTTTGCCTCAGCTTCCCCTATAACGACACTGTTTTGGGGCGAGGGCCTTGCTTGTCATTGGCACCGGAGGAGGAGGTGCCCTTGAGAACAAGGACCCCAACCATGGGGATGTTGTCCTCTTGGTGGAGGAATGGAACTTGGAATTAAAAAGATGAATCAGGTCAAACAAGTAATAATCAATACTATTTCTCAATTGAGAAAATTATCACCAGTGGTTGAGGATTCATGAGGGAGTAGGGCTGATAGAACATGGATGCGCCTCTTCAGCAAATAGTTTGCTTAATCGAGCAGCAGTATCCTACAGGGATAGGGTGTCATGGCCCAGAATTTCCAAAACATATAATTAAGTGCTAATGGACGTCATTAGCATCATTTGCTTGGTTTTGAGCAATTTTAGGCATGCAATTTTTAATTAAATAAATTGTAAAAATCAATATTAGTTGATGCGTTGTTAAGCAACTCACTATATTTCTATACAACATAGGATTGGAAACAATTTTAGAAATTAGTAGGTGCCTAGAGGAGAATATCAATGAATTTTCCCAAATTTTTGGGAATTATTTAAAAGGCATAAAAATTAACACAAGTTAGAAAAGCTTGCCTCTTTGGAGAATTTTCATTTGAATTTGGTGCAAGCTTTTTGGGTCAAACAAGGTAAAATGGATTGTTCATGATTTATAGAAGCCAACAAAATTTGTTCCACAATTTTTAGACCACAGTAAGGCCTCCACCTTGATAACCAAAGTAGTGAAGATATTTTTGCCTGGCGGTTACTGTTCATCGGCCCCACCTGTCATCCCCTTTGCACGCACACCGCCTCTGCTCCCCCTTCTCCCGCTCTCACAAAGCAATACGGCGCCGCCATCCTTGACTTCGGTGGCCACCTCCACGTTGCCGGCCGAAAGATCAGCCCCAGTCCTTATCCTCCCCTCCCCGCCCTCTACTTTATCTCTCTCTCTGCTCCTTCTCTCGCGCGGCCGAAAAGCAGAGCGCAGAGCACTCGCACAAGCATCGGCCGCTGGCAAGAGTCGCCGCGCCGTTGACGGTTTCCGTCGAGCCCGAGCCCCGTGGAGCCGTAGGGAGGAGCGCCCCGAGCTCCTCCGCCGTTTCCCCTCCTTCCCCGGCCGTTTCCCGCGCGGATTGGAGCCGCCCGCGCCTTCTTCCCCGACGACGGCAACCGAGCTCCGCCGTCTTCCGTCGCCCCGCTGTTCTACAGCCTCACCGACCTAACCCGCTGCACGGTGAGCTTCCCCGTGCTCCTGTACACCTTATGCGCGCGCCGTTTTCTCTCTGTCCCGTCGCCGGCGCGGTGTTCCGCGGTGGTTGAATCGCCGCCGCCTCCCCACGCACGCCGCCGGTCGGGCCGCCATCGAGCTCGTCGGTCGGGAAGCGAGCCGTTAGCTCTACGCGCTCACATAGAACGTATTGGTGTGCTCGGCCGGGCTTATTGCGTCGCCGTTCGCCGTCGGCGTGTCAAAGCCGTGCCGCCGCCGTGCTAGTTTTGCCCTCGCCGCCGCTCGCCGTGCTCCGGCCGTCGCCGGTGTCGACGTGTGCCCCCACTGTGATCGCGTGCTCGCGCTAATGCCATTTTTGCCCTCGTCCAAGCCGTGCAGGCTGCCGCTCGCCGCCGGCAGCCACCGCAAGAGCCGCCGGCCGTCCTCCAGTGGCGCGCGCGCAGCTGCCGTGGCCGATTTTGACTTCGGTCAAGGGAGCCGGCCCCACCGGTCAGTAGCTGGGGCTGGGCCGGTGTCGGTAGAAAAAGGCGTGGGCCCATTTGAATATTAGAGAAAAATCGGAAAATGCGAAATTGGATATTTGTTTAATTGGTAAATCGGCTGATAGCTTGTATAATGCGTAGAAAAATGTATATAACTCCAAAATTCATGAAACCAGTTTTGTTAGGCTTATATGATCATTATCTACATGTTAAAAATACCAGCAGCCATGAAATGTGTTCTGGGAATTATTGAATAAATGAAGCATGTTTAAGCTTTGATAATTCATAATTAAATCTTGGTAGCTCCAAAATTGATGAATCCAATTTTGTGAATCTTGCTAAATTGTTTCCTGATCAGTAAAATATACACCCTCATGTTAAGCATAATTAACTTTCCAGTTTGGTTTAAGCTTTGGTTTATGCTTTAAAGTATTTCAGGAAATGTTTAAATGGTTAACGCTAATTGCAATTAGGAAATATTTGATGTTTTAAGCGCAAGGCATAATGCATGTCACCTCCGTTGTTGCATGGCTTTCATACTCATCATTGCACGCGATTATTCTTTTAGGGAACTTCGACCCGGCGAACGAGGCTGTACCCGGAGGTTCCCGCAGTGGTGATCGTGACTCGGGTAGCTGTGAGCAGCAGCTAGGGCAGCAAGGCAAGCATCTATCATATTGCACCGTGTCTACTTGAAAATCTGATATGTTATCTACGCTTATGTATACATTGCATGTGTCGGGTTCCGAGTTGGGTGGAACCTATGCCTATGCATTTTTCCATTTCGGTCACGTGTCATGAGTTATTCCATTGGAGCCTAGTGGTGTCGTCGCGGTCTAATTTTAGTTCGCTATGCTTAGTGGTACTTAGGCTTTCCGGTAGAAGTCGACGACGGCGTCCACCGTTGTCGCGAGCCTAGGACTTATTACTTGTTCACACTTATGGTTGTGTTGATGATGAGTCAGTTTGGTGAGTGGTGAGTTGAGACGAGGTGTGGGCGGTGTTAGGGGTGTCATCTCCTCACGAGGAGTCCTCAGGCAGTTCGGGGAGGGAACCCGGACACCGTAGACCGCTTGCACCGGTTAAGCACCGATCATCGGTGTAGTCGGCTTTAGCACATACCTTACTCACCACATGCTGATATAATGGTAGGCGAGCCGATTACCTTCGCAGACGTGGTCATGTGGGCCTCGTCATAGACGGTGTGAGTCCGGTTTGAGTCCGGGCTTTTAGCGGTATTAGTTTGCTCGAGGAGTAGTTCTAATACCGTCTCGCCGAGCTATGGTTGATCCACATGGTTGGGCCTGGCTGGGAAAGGTTGTCACGGGTACCCCCTTGTGCGCATCTTAGCGGGTGGCACAAGCCGTATGGTCCCTGTGTCGTGTGGGTCCAGGAGTATCCCCCTGCAGGGTGTATAATCAGTTCGAACTGCCGCGCTCTCGGTCATGAGCATCGCTATTGCTTATCTCCACCGAGCGACCATATTTTGGTCGTAGAGTTTCGATGTGGGTTGCGGCATGGTTGGATTGGGTGGTTTGGTCGGTTTGTGGTCGGTGATTTGGTGGTATTGGTTTACTTTTATACACTTGTTGTTTACATATCTGTTATGGTCAGTTGGTTGGCAGGGTTTGAGTTGGTGGTTGGTTAAGTTAGTTGCTTACACCTAGAGTCTAGGTTGCTTACCGCTTAATGAACTTAAACATGTCTTAATCCTTGCTACAGCTTTAAATGCATGATCCTTGGAGTCGAGAATATATATATGCTCATACTGTGTCAGACTTGCTAGTACCTTCGTACTAAGGGTGCTGCCCTTAAGTTGCTTTCAGGTTCACAGGTCGGCGAGGAAGAGGCAGTTTTCGGCTACTTTTTGCCTGCCGATCCGGGTGGCGGGCAGGGGTAGCACATTCTACTCCAAACTCCGGCGCTTTTGGTATGGAGCCTAAGGGCATCTGGCTTCATACTCTTTTGTTGTATAGGTTTCTCTTCCGCTGCGTAGTTGTTGTTGTTCCTCTTTTGTTGTAAATTGTGTAAGCAGTTGCATGTTTAATAATTGTAATTCAGTTTAATTACTTGCTCTCTATTAAACTGTGTTGGGATATTTGAGTTGGAAGGCATGTGTTCCGATCCTGGGCACAAAACACGTGCCGGGACTACCGGAATGGTATTCTGATTTATCGTCGAGGTTGTGATTATGAATAATGATCCTCCTGATGATTAATTAGAATTCCATTTGGACGGTTCCTCACATAGGGCTAAAAAGAAGAAAGTGTCACTCAAAAGAGCTCGACTGCAGAAATAGAAGTAGCAAAATGCTAGCTAAATCTTACATCTGGTAGTGTCCTGGGAGCTATCATCGTCTGTAGCATAGTCCCATCCAATGTGATTTAGCGCTTACAAGGGGCTCGACCCCCGACTGATGAAGTCTTTGGCCACATGCCACCCGGTTAAGCCACTCTGCCTACGCTCATCGATCCACTTCACATAATAGGAAGTGTGGTCAAACTCATGCTGCTTCTTCATCCAGAACAGATTCAGGTGGGGGTGGAGGCCCTTATAGACTAAGGGAGAATTGACTGGGTCAGGGTTGGAGATGTACAACCTATGTTTCTTCCAATCCTTTTGCCAGGAGGTGGTTAGCGTAACTGGGATGTAGCAATTCTTCTTCCCAATCTGCAGCTAGAAATCACAGCCTCAAAGACATTTCTTGTCAGTATTCCTTTTCAAATGGTAGAAGTACTGGAATAAATTCAAGCTTGACACGACACCGAGGAAGGCTTCACACGGGTGGATAAACACGCTGAGCATGGTAATCAAGTTGGGGTTCAAGTGGTGGAGCTTGATTTGGTAGAGTTCGAGTATGGTGAGAAGGAATTTGGAAGGGGGAATATTGAAACCGCATCAGAAAAATGATTCAAACACCACAATCTCATGATCAACTTGGTAGGAGGGGAATTTCTCGCTCGATGCCGGTCTCCAGCTGGCCAGCTAGCAAGGAGGAACAATCCCTCAAGCTTCGACTCTTGTATCATGGAGGTTGTCCAGGCCTCTGTCAGGGGCTTCATCTCATCAAATCACATGTGAGGAGCATCGGCGGCGATCATGTCTGGCTTCTTCTCAAGCGAGGATGGAGCGGCGACGTTCATAGAGGAGCTGGAAGCCATGGAGTTTGGTTTCTATGTGGCGACACGAGCTTGGGCGAAGAAAGATGAAAACTTGAGGGAGAAGATTGACAGTGAGAGAATGGCTATAGTCTAGGTTCGTACGGATAAAAAACTAGGATTTATTGTCTCTTTGGTAACCACTCCCTTTACTGTGGTGCCTCAGTCAGCGTGAAAGATGGAATGATGGCATCATGCAAATTTTTTCATTCCTATCTACATGCTTTAAGGGCGCCTATACTCAACTGTTCAAATTTCAGGTTTCTCTTTTAACTCTACTCAGTGTCGGGTGTTGATAAGTCAAGTTCCATGTCTTTTTTGAGTCTTGTGTGCAGATAACATCAGGATGCTCGACTCAATTTTGTTTCCACTCGATACTTGGAACATGATCTTTCCTGTTCAATTTCTTTCGACTATAAGCTTGATCCACCTTACTTGACCAAGCCTAGACTTGGTTGTACTCGAGTGGGCACTTGCGGAAGCCCTCCCTACTGAGCAGAGTTAGGTTGTTACTGTCAAATATAGAAATATAGGGTATATGTGCATAAGGATTACACCATATACTGATAGGGTATACAGTACACATGCTTAACAACTCCAGGTATTATGAGCTGAATCCACGGGACTTGATATACTTGGAGATTGAAGACATACAGTAGGAAGGTCTCGATCGGGTTAATGACTCGAGTATGACTAGTATCCTGGTTAGATTTTGCTGTCTTGCCTTGGCCGACAAGATGGAAGACTCCCTATTGACTATGGCTGGGACTAAGGTGGTGCCTCGATCCCCATATAAGGTTGGGAACCTGACCCTCAAAGGAGAAGGAAGGAGAAAACAATCTACACATACAGAACTCGATGCAAGCAACACCAAGACCTTAGCAACTAGAGATACTTAACGACTTCAATCTTAGACTAGCATAGATCCAATCCCCTCCATTGTTGTAGGTCTGGCCACGCTGCTGGTACTTGAGATGATCAATGTATAGCAACATCCACACAGGGTGGAGGGTATTACTCCAATCAGGGGCCTGAACCTGTATACATCATGTGTCTTATTTCCTGCTTGATCCCTGATCTCGAAGGTACCCCTGTTTAATTAAGGATATATTGTCGGGCACTAATATTCAACAATCGGCTTTCCCTTGCCCCCTTGTGTAGAAGCCTTGCTCACCCACACCGCTTTCAGTTTAATTAATCTACAGCAGCGGCAGCGGCGGAGTAGGCCAACAAGATGTCGTCTTCCTCTACATGCACAGCGCTCACCGTGGACTCCCTCAACCCAAAGGTGCGATCTTTGCTACCGGTATCCCTCAACCCAAAGGTGCGATCTTTGCCACCGGACTCCCTCAACACAAAGGTGTGATCTTTGCCACCATAACAAATGTTGTTTCGGTTCCTCCACCGCTTTGCTGCTCACGGCAGGGAGTGCTCCCTTTGTAGGTGCTGGTGCTCACGGATCATCTTGGTGAGGGCATCACGCACCGCATGTAGGTACTAGTCTCTTGTTTTCTCCCATCTGGTTGGGAACACCCACGGGATGACGGATGGCGCTAAGAGTTTTGCATCGGTTGATGCATGGTGGGCCTTGCCTGCATGCTAACATTGGACCATCTCCCTTTGCAAATGAGGGATGTGATGGTTCAACTTGATTGCGATTGTGCGTCCGAGTACTTGAGTCTGTATTGCTACCATTTGTGTGGATAGGTGATGAAGAACGGACTAATCGGTGATTCTTGTTCCTTTTTGATGATTGAGACTGGGATTCCTCGACGTCGAATTGATGATTGGGATTCCACTGGAGTTTGAAAGAGAGTAGAGTCATTTTCATGACTAGAATCTAATCAATTAAAAGAGTAAACTTAAGAAAATCCTAGGTTTAATTGTCGTGGTTGCAAAAAATCTCTAATTTTATGGCTTGCGACATGTAACCTGGGTTTTGGAGTCCTTGGCTCTCCTAGACATTCCGCATGTTGGTCCCACCTACGGGGTTAATATGTAGTATTACCATAGTTGTCACGATGGTAAAGGAAACGAGGTGCCTGACAACCTTCACACCTTTTAGGCGAGTATGATCTGAGGTGAGATGACACCATACTCAATCCAAAAGAGCAAAACACCAACAACCAACACTCATCTCTCAATAGCCATCATCAAGGTTGAGTTTATCCAAATTGTTGCCATCCATATTCTCTCTGTCACCCTCTTGAGTAGCGTCATTTGGAGCTTCACCATAATCATCAACATCATCATCATCATAAATAATAAAATCTTCATTCTCATCTTCACTGCTCGAATCCGAGTGTGGCCCATTTTCATGTTCTCCTCCAGCAAGGGCACCCTCAGCTCATGGTAACTACGAAGCTTGTATCCAGGATCGTACTATCCAATTAACTCACACATGACATTGAAGCTCCTTGAATTTACGGCATTAAATGGTATGTCACACTCACAGAAGAACTTCCGTACATGCATGTTCTCAACATGTCTATTTGATGAGGACATCACTCCTTCGGATACAAGAAACACTACTAATAATCCTCAAATTATACAAGGGCTAATTACAAGAGCATGTGCATAACAATTAAACTATCAGGCGAACTCATTCCTCACTGTTCATGCTTTCTTGGATGGATTACTATTAAATTCTTGTGATGTTTTAATGCTTAGGAATATGGGAGAAGCATCACAAGCTCATCTGGACGTCATCACTCAAGTGCCAAGTCTACTCGGATTCGAAGTCGAGCTCTAGTCAAACTCCAAGTTCTACTCTGAGTCCCAGGATATCACATCAGTAAAACGGGCATAACTCTCGTATACGGAGTCTAATTGAGTCTTGGACTTCCTGGAAAGCTTATGATGAGCCCTTCCAAATGGAGCTGGTCTCGACCAAATATTCCTTATATCTTAGTCAGAGTTGGTGAAATAAGGTTCTACATCATTGTTTTGGTCCTTGTCGGGTCTTGTAATCATGTCAGGGTTGGAGTCCAGGCTGTGTACGCCTCTATCCATGACTGCACAACCCTAGGTCGACCTCCTCATGACCCCTCTATATATCATAGTAGCCATCATAGTTTAGGCTCGGATTTTACTTAGATTATTTTGTTTTATAGAGTTTCACCGTATATCGGTTTGTAGAACTCCAACTCAAGTACTTCATTGGTAATCAGCAATATTTAGATTGCATCTACCTGTTCTTGCTTGTGGTCTCAATTCACTTGCATGAAAAGCCTTCTTGGCGAGGTCAACCGTGTCTTGGCACGGTTGATAAACACAGAGTAGTGGTGTAGTGGTTGTGAGGGTTTTCGATCTGTTCTGGTTAGAGCCTTTGAATCATCAACGTCAAAGCTCTACCAAATCGACTTATCATAATACCTTTCAGAAGATCGGGTTCCCGCCTCCATCACTTTCTTCCTTAGTTCTCAGCTTTGACTCAATGGAATCTTGAGAAGAAATGCCCTTGGTATGTCTTTGCTGAACAACTTCTTCAGGGCTTGTTTGAAGCATAGTAGCAATAGACTTGTTTTGCTTCGCTTCTGGTGCTGCAACCATGAAATTAAGTGTAGATTGCTTCCTTTTGGCTTCTATCCCAGAACTTGGCACAACAGTAGAGGCAATGATAGAGCCAACACTGGTTGCTACCTCAACTACATCATCCCCGCCATCATCTAAGTTGAGTGGTATATTTCTTCTATTCTTCTTAAGATAATCTTGTATTTCTTTCATGATTGTTGTTATAGTCTTGGCACATTTTTGCACATATCCATATTCACCCATCAGATGTTGCTTCAGTCTTTTCTGCAGATAATATCCTATCATACAAAGAACATTGCACCAAATATCTATTATCTATCTCTGGCCAAAATGCTTACTTCCATCCTGGGTCTTTAGACTTTGCCTTGCAGGATCCTTCTTAATATCATACTTCCTAGTTTGCTCCTACTGCTACATCACTATCATGCATCTCTGAGCCTGGAGCAGAGAAGGGCATGAGGCAACAGGGAGGCGTCAATGATGATGTGCTGGAGTGGAGGGGGCGGGGAAGGGGAGGCGATGGCGGCTATGCTGGCCTACTCGAGGCTGGAGTAGAGGAGGTGGTGGAGAGGCGGCGTCATCCATGGGGATCATTTCCAACGATGCCAAATCTTCACCATCTGCCTTGTTGCTGACTCCACCTGAAACCAGGTCAAATCTGGCTACTCTAACTAGGGATTCTACAACAACTTTGCCTTCTCACTCGACGAAGATCCGATAATCGATCGAGTGGATCTAGGCGACAACCTCCCTGATAATGAGTCCAACGACAATGTAATTTGTTTCATGGATGAGTGTGCCAGGGCTTACAGTATCGAGTGACTCGCCCGATAACTCCGATTGTTGCCGCATGTTAGGATCCTCCCCCGCAGCTTCCGACAACTCCGATTGTTGTCAAAACTTATTGGAGATATCCTCCAATGATAGGTCCATGATGGATATAGACTCCTCTTCTAGCGGAGCGTACCCCTGAGAAGTTTTCACCATTGGAGACGGAAGCGGTGCTCAGTCCAACCATGGCGATAACTCGACGGACCCACAAACTCATGTTGATCTGGCTAGGGGAGATAAGGCTCAACCCTCGCCGATGATAACGTGTTGCGACCAAGTCCAACACCACATTGCAAATCTAGATCCTACTACCTTGTACCACCTAAGGTGCATGATGCTTTAGTTATGGGCCTTCTTAAAGGATTTTGGGTGTCCCACAGCAGATCTTACTACCCCTATGAGAAAGAAGTGTCTCGGTGAAGTTGAGAACGTAATCCGACAAACACAGACATATGTTGAATCCTCTTATCGAGTGGAAACTACCAATATCTCTACTCGAGTGAAGGAGTTCGTGGGTCCGTCGAGTTATCACCATGGTTGGACTGAGCCCTTCTCAAGATGATTCAGATCCAAAAATACGTAATCCCCAGAATTAGACTCTCCGAGAAAGTGTCCAATCTCAGCATTGCCGCAGGACCTTGCCATTCTGAAACCATCCCATCTCGAACTTTTGTGATGTCATTGATGAACGAAGATGCTCAAGGACACCTCATGAACAATCATCCTCTTCATGACAACCTAACCGGTGGTCATCCTGGCATCATAGTCATTCGAGTCTGGGTCATAGTCGGTCTCCAGCCCATATGAATAGGGCGCCCGTGGCAACTTAGGGTGAATAATGCATAGTTACCATATCTAGGCACCTCAAGGTTTCCCGCAATTCTTGGGGTATATCTTTATCTCTAGGAAAAGGATCCCTGGATGAAAGGAAAATCCTTGTAGGCACCCAAGGCATCCTGTAACTAGGAAAGTTTATCTCTAAGAACACAAAGGAGGAGTTCAGAGGACATACAACACCATCATATATATACAGAGCTAGTGGGCCCTGTGGTGGACAAGTCATTACACACCCAAACAAGTCAAATACAAACCAAGAGAAGATGAGGAAGGAAGTCGCTGACTCGGTTAGATCCATCTAAGCTAGTCACATACCCCTTTGTAACAGGCTCACATCAATACAAGTCAAATAGGACATAGGGTTATTATCCTCTTGGAGGCCCGAACCTTTATAAAAACCCCTTTGTGTTCCCTCGTGATTCATCTACTCAAAGCATCCTCTATTTCTTCAATAAGTTAGTTAGATCGACGGTTCACAAATCGTCAATAGTTGGGAACTTAAACTTTTTTCACACTTGATGGGAGTACTTCGTGCTGGATTCTTTTGACAACATATAATGGCTTTCTTATTAGCTTTTCCCTTCAATTAGTTTAGGACATGTTGATCATTATTCAAAGCACTTATAATGACTGGCTTTCGGTTCGCTTGAGTGGGAGGCGTCATAGGCCCCAGTCACATGTGGAACGCGATAAGCAGCCTTTTCACCACCCCGAGTTTGCAAAACAATGGTTCTTCTCTTTTTGTTGGAATATGCTTTCAGAGGGTACACAATATGTTGTTTTCATTTTCTAGCACCTAGTACTTATTAAGCCCGCAACAGTCTACTCAGAAATAGGGATTCCAATTAGGTAGTTCAAATAGTAAAAACATCTTTGAAACAAAAGGAACTCAAATTGCAATGGGTCAAGACAAGCTTTTCGCTGCCTCGGGTGCGTGTTTGGGATGAAGGACCTGAGAAGTGACTTACCCCACTTGTTAGGCATGAAGATGCGTGGAGAGACAAGTAAGACAGAAAAAGAAAATCGATCAACTTCCTAGGCAATATGGTCTTTTTTTATTGCAATAAAGTACTCTTAGGACTTACAATTAGAACTTACAGAAACTCTTGACGACCCACAAGCTATGACATATTATCTTCCCCGCATCGACTCTAAAACTTATCCGGGTTCAGCATGACTCAATTCTTGCGTAGGTTGTTGAACATCTCTTGTAGGTCAGAGATGAGATCTTCATCTTTTTAGTTTTAACGACGGATCGTTGACGTGGGCCTCAACATTCTGGTTGATCTAGTCATGGAGCGTTATCTGTATTCCTTGTTCATATGTGGCACCGGCATTCTTTAATCTGAAGGGCATTTTTTGACATAGCAATACCACTCCAAATAGAGTGATGATGGAGGTTTTCTCCTCGTCTTCTAGATGCATGCTAATCTAGTGATAACCGGAATAGGCATCGAGAAGGCTTAGATAGTCGCAGCCAGAGGTGAAGTCAACTATCTTGTCTATACGTGGTAGAGGCAAAGCATCCTTAGGGTAGGCTTTGTTGAGATTGAAGAAGTCAACACACATTCGCCACTTGCCATTTGATTTTTTTTACCCTGAAGGGGTTGGCAAGCCGTTTAGGGTGATCCACTTCTCAAATAAATCATGCATGGGTGAGACTTTCGATTTCCTCCTTGATGGCTTCCTTTTGGCCGAGCGCAAACCACCGGAGTTTCTATTTGATCAGCTTTACATCAAGTCAAATAACTAGTTTGTGCTCAATTACCTCCCTGGGGATACTGGGCATGTCGGATGGTTGTCATGCGAACACGTTGGTGTTTTCCTAGAGGAAGGTGACGAGCATGAGTTCTTATTTAGGATCTAGATCGGAGCCAATCTGAATGGTCTTGGAGGGCTCCACCAGGTCCAAAGGGACTGCTGACTTCGATGTGGGACTTCACTACCACCTTAGGCCTCGAGTTGTTCGTCTCCTTGTCGGGTTAATGCTGTGTATCCATGTACATACTCCGTTTGTTGCAGCGTAGGCTTGCTTTTGGGCAGCCACAGACAACAATCACTCCCTTAGGTCCCGGGATCTTCACACACTAGTAAATGTAGTGCACAGTGGCCATGAACTTGGACAACGTTAGTCGCCCCAAGATGGTGTTGTACGCTATCTCGAAGTTGACCACGTCTGTCGGAGGATTAACTCCTGTCGCAGGGATCCCGAGAGACCCCTTTTTAGAGATTCGGCCAGGGGGATTATCCTGAATAAGTTCGTCAGAGAAATAAATGGGAATGAATGCAACAGCCGGTGGTGGGGTGTCGACCTAGTGCGAGAAGAAGTAAATGCACCGGAATTTAGACAGGTTCGGGCCGCACGGGGGCGTAATACCCTACTCCTGTATGGATGCTATAACTGTCCTGAGGAAGTCCCTCAAGGATGTTGCTGGTTACAAGAATGTTGGCCTGACTAAGAGCTTGAGGCTCCTTGTTCTTCGGCTGGAACTGTGCTCAACCTTGCTCACGGTGTCTCTCTTGCGCTGTGTTCTTTGCGTCTACTCTCGGTTTCTCGTCGTTGGTCTAGTTCGTCGGGGTCGTCCCTCGCTGTTGGTGTTGTCCCCCTGCTTATGTGTTGCCGGCTATTTTAAGTACTCGCCGGCCACGACACGCCTCGAACGGAAAGGAGGGGGCTCGAGTTCCGAGACACCATAAATGGAAAGGGCGTCATCATTTCCTCTGAGTGAAGTGACCGGGGGTGGAAAATGCATCGCACGCCCAATCGCCCGTCACCATAAATGCCCTGGCAACGGGCGCCGTGGAGAGGGCCCACCGGGCAGCCGCAGAGCAACCCGGCGTGCTCACCCTGTCTTGTTCCTCTGCCACAGCAGTGCAGCAGACGGAACGCCTTGATCCTCACGATGTTATCCCGAGACAAGCCGGATGGCACGGGACGAGACCTGTGCAATTAATGACCCCACGCCTCTCTGCCAAAACGTGGCAGGAACTGACAATGAGCGCGGCAGGAGCAGTTGGAGGTGTCAGGCCACGCACGCTCATTAAATGCGGCCTCGGACCTCTGGCTGGTTGACACCTCATCGGCAGGCCCCTCGGGGGCCTTTCTAGGTCGTCGGGGTACCGAACGCTCGGGGGGTACTGTTCACATCCCCGAGCACTCTCTCCCGAGAATGCCCATCCTTGTCCTCGAGGTGCCGGGTGCTTGGGGGTACTGTTCACCTCCCCGAGCACTTTCTCCTGAGCACTCTTGCATGAACCCTCGGGGAACCGAGTGCTTGGGGGCTGCCACGTGCAGCCCCGAGCACTCTCTCCCGAGCACTCTCGTATGGATCTTCGGGGAACCGAGCGCTCGGGAGCTGCCACACGCAGCCCGGAGCACTCTCTCCCAGAACTTAGCTCTTCTGATCGTCGGGGGACTAGGGTGCTCGGGGGTGACCGGACATCTCCCCGAGCACTTTCTTCCCGGTGCTTGGATTCCGTGGATCATCGGGGTACTGGGGTACTCGGAGGCCACCGACCGTGGCCCGAGCACCTTCTCCCGGGACTCGGCCTTTTCTCACCCCACAAGAGAGACCTCGCGGGATGGCGCCATGTGGCGGATGGCTGGCTTGGCCTCAGGATTCGGGGACCCCCGGTTCCTGATACACCGACAACATCGAACAGAATTTTTTCGTCTGGAAGTTGTCATGCTTCTCTAAGGTAATAGGGAGCAATATCTTGCATATGGGAGTAGCCGAAGATTCCGGTACTATACCATGGAAGGCTTGCGTAACCAGCTTGATGGAAGATTGGGAGATTTGCATCCCTTCAAGTGTGCCTGGAAAGAGAATGTCCAGGGAACCCCTCCATCAATAAGCACTCAGGTGACCCTGTAGTTGTTGATTCTAGACTCGACCACTATCGGGAAGTGGCCTGGATGTCCAAAATTTTCTAGGCAGTCATCTTGGTCAAAGGAGATTTCGATATTTGACCACTTAATGGTCTGGCGACCCTTAGGGATGGTAGCTAAGACTTCTCGAGCCACCCTCTTATACTGCCGCTTGGACTCATAGGAGGCAGAACCACTGAGCATGTGATTGACTGTCCTCTGGCGGTCGTCGTCCTAGCGGTATTCGCCCACTTCTGCGAGATGTTCGTGGGGGTGGCACCGTCAGTGACACTCCTCCGGCATTTCTTCGCGCTGCGATCTGCCGGGAAGAAGAGGGGTTACTCCACCGCGGATGTCGCTGGCTGTTGCAATCTCCGGCTGCGGGACGGCATGTGGGAGCAATACATCCCCCAGGTGCTGCGAAGCAAGTGGGAGGAGTGGTGGCGCGATTGGTTTTACATCGACATCGACCCCCACGACCGTCTCACCCTGCCGGAGGTGGCGGCGGAGCCCCAGAAGGCGACCTGGGAGGTACCGCCACCGTCGGATGCGCGACTGGAGCCGGTCTTCGAGCGCATCGGGTTCCTGCGCGACACCGGGCTCACCTCGGTGATGGTGGTGGCGGACTTCCTACGCCACCGCCTGGCGCCCCTACGGGAGCGGGCCTGGCCCTGCTGGCTCTACACCGGGCCTGAGGACATCACCCGGACCCAGATCGGTGCGGACTGGGACCTAGGCACGCCGGAATTGAGGGGCATGCTCCGGGTGGTGACCGGCGTGGATGAGATGAGCCGGGTGGAGCTCCCGTGGAGAGAAATGGCGCTCTGCGCCAATCCCGAGTGGGTGGCGATCCAGGCGAAGCTGCCGAAGGTCGACGCCCAGGGGTTGGTCGACCGGCCGAGGAGCCGGAGTCCCAAGGTTGCTGGGATCCCCGGGTTGGATGAGGCGGCTGGAGAGGGGGCCGCAAGCGGTCCGGCGCGGACTGGTGGCCCGGGCGCCGCGAGCGGCAAGCCGCAGGCCAGCAGTGGGGCCGCTGCGGGCAGCAGCCACCGTACCGGAGGAGGAGGCACCGCCGGCAGCGAAGCGGTGCCGGCGCCGGAGGACCGGGGGAAGCGCCCCCGGCTGTTCACTCCTGTGCCGGAGTCCCCGCCGTCGCCATCGGCGGGGGTGGCATTCTCAGTTCTGGAGCCACGCCTTGTTCGGCTGGGGCCCGATCCGATGCCCGGAGACCACGCGGTGGCCCCGCAGAACCCCCGACGGAAGAGGAGGAGGGAGGACTCCGGGCCGGCGCCATCGAGCCCAGAGTTCAGGATTTCGATAGCCAAATGGCAGTACCGAAGGCCTACAACCGCGTAAGTCTTGTCCTTCATTCCTTCTTGGGCGTGCTTCGCCTGAACTAAGCTCTGGATTTTGATTTTGATCTTTGCCCTTCTCGTGCAAGCCGCCTACGGGCGCCGTTGAGGGCCAGGGGCAGCCGGAGGCATCGAGGCCGGCACCAGCCCTCGAGCCGAGCGTGCCGACGGAGCCAGAGCTGGCAAGCGCGGCGGCGGAGCCGGGGCCAGCGGACACGGCGGCGGAGAAGGGGCCGACGGGCGCGGCGGCGGTGCCGGGGCCAACAGACGCAGCGGCGGAGCCAGAGCCGACGGACGCGATGTCCTTGCTGGGGCCGGTGGATGCGGCGGTCGAGAGGGGGCCGGCGGATGTGGCGGCCGAGACAGAGACACAGCCGCCGCCTGAGCGCCCGGCGCCGTCCGAGCCCGCCCCAAGTGCGCCGAGCGCGGGGCTGGTGACCGCGTTGAAACTTTCAGGGACCCCGAGCCCCCCGAGGGAGGCTCGCAGGGGACCCAGCGCCCAACCGCCGCCCAGCCAGCCTGCCGAACATCTCCCGGTCGCGCTGGGGAGCGTTCGGGAGGCGATAGAGCGGCTGGAGGCGGCCGTAGCGGAGGAGATGGCGCGGCGAGAGGCAGAACGTGCTGCTCTGGCCGCAGAAAGAGCGTAGCTCGCCGCGGCACGCGCCGCTAACGAGGATGAGCGGCACGCCACGGAGGAGGGCCGGAAGGCCTTGGAGGAGGCCCGCGCGGAAGTCACACGGAAGCGGAAAGTTTTGGAGGACACCCGCGCGGAAGTTGCGCGGGAGCGGGAAGACGCCGCCCGCCTGGCTGAGGCGTCGCGGCAGCAGGCCACCGAGGCCCTTGCCAGGGAGAGGCAGGCGCAGGAGCGGGAGGAGGCGGCGGGGAACCGTGAGAGGGCAGCGGAGGCCCTCCAGGCCGACCTAGCTCGCCAGAAAAGTGAGGTCGACCGGACCCACGCCAAGCTCCAGCACTTTGCGACGGAACTCCAGGACGTCGATGGGGAACTCCAACACCGGGAGGTTGACATCGCGATCCGGGAGACCGACGCTGAGATAACGGCGGAGGACTTGGGCGCCTGGGAGGACCTGCTGGCCCGCCGGGAGTCAGAGGCTGTCGAGGCGGTGACGGCCGCTGTTGCTAGGGAGGAGCGGATCGCCAAGTCCGAGGCGGAGCTGGCCGCCCGCGAGCAGGCCTTGTCCGTGCTGGCAGGGCAGGTAAAGTTGGCCGCCGGCCATGTCTCGGCGCTGGCTCTGCTGGCGCGGTCAAGGGCCAGGGGCTCGAGGAAAGGCTACGGATCGCGAAGGAGGAGCTCGAGGCCGCCAAGGTCGCGCGGACCAGCCTGCAGCTGATGCTGGAGGACACCCTCTGGCGGATGCAGCGGTCTGTGGCGGCAGCCGGGCTCGGGCAACTCATCGTGGAGACGAAGGGGGGAGGCCCTGGCCGGTACGCCCTAGGCTTCCAGCAGGTCTGCAAGCACCTCGAGGCACTGCCCTGGGCCGTCCAGGAACTCGCCGCCCGGGAGGGGCGTGGTTTGGCCCAAGCAGTGGCCGAACACGTCCTGGCTTGCTACCGGAGCCGAGACCCGAACTTCCCGCTAGAGCCGGCTCAGGAAGGGGTGGTTGAAGGTGAGGAGGAGGCCACCCGGGAGGCAGTTCGGAGCACCACCGCCGTGGTGGCGGCTGGCTTCAAGCGGGAGGTGCCGCCGCCTCCAGCCCCGAGGAGTGGCCACGAAGGCTCGGACTCCGACTCCGACTAGGCTTTTGTAGTAGTTTTTCCTTCTTCTTTTCTTTTTGACTTGATGTTAATATGGGAGTGATCCCTCAGAATAGCTATCCTTCTTTGTGAATATAATGGAAGCCTTTCTTTGGGTTCGCAACTCCGGTATTCTCCTGAGTGCTTGATGTTGTTTCTGATGTTTTCTCTTGGTGCCCCGAGGATTACTCAGTCGGACCGATCCCGACCTTTCCTTCCCCGAGAACGAAGTCGTCCCGATTGTCCTTCTCGGTGCGTTCGGCCCCCGAGCACTCGCGAGTCCGCATCGGCTAAGTCAAAAGGCAAAGGCACGAACTTCCTTGCTCGGGAGATAGATCGATCCAGCACGGAGCACGCCATGACCGGTGAACACTTTTCCACCTTGCGACCCTCAGTCAGCAGACCGGAGACACGCGTGGGCGGGAATGCGACCAAGAGTCCCCATGGTTCGGTGGCGTCCGGGCTTAGGACGGACCGGACCGAGCACCGACAGCCTGCCCCTGAGGCCTAGGCTCCGGACTACTCGAGCAGCTCGAGCGATAGGATTACCCAAGGCGCCCAGGGACTCGATAGTGCTCAGGGCCCTAAAAGCGGACCGAACACCACGACCACCATGAGAGACTTCGATCGTACATTACAGTACATACGGTACACCTTTCTACGGACCGTTCTGTCGTTCTAGGAAAAAGTGGACACACAGTAGGGTTTTGTGCACGAGGAGACCATCTCACCGGGCATATTAGAATACGAGGGCCCCCGAGGACGACTCGGGAACAAAATATTATTGAATGTAAATTCGTCTGAATTTAACCACTCACCGGACAGCTGTCGGCCTTTCGGCCAACCGATCCAGGAGGGGTATGCGCTCTGAGCTAGGGGTACCCGGGGACTTGGTTCCCACGGTCGGGGCGCCCGAGCACCAAGGGGCGCGTGAGGAGCCCGGGGTCAGGTGATCTTGACCACTCATGCTTGAGCGGTAGGACCACCCGAGGACCCTTGGGGCCGAGCAGCGACCTAGGCATCGAGGCCCTCGCGGTCGAGCTGCTTTTGCTTTGATTGTCGATCTGTGACTTAAGAGAAAATGGAGAAATTCCTTGCTTGGTGCGCTCTGCTAGTGCGGTACTCGTTATAGACTGCTCTCATTTTCGACCCGAGATCTCTCGAATACCCAGACCGGCGGACAAGAGCAGACAGAAGCATAACCCAGAGGTCCTATGGTTTGGTGGCGCCCGGGTATGACAGACCAGACCGAGCACCGATAGCCCGTCCCTAGGGCCTAGGCTCCGGACTACTCAAGCAGCTCAAGCGATAGGATTACCTAGGGCCCCCAGGGACTCGGTAGTGCCCGGGAGCCTGCCACGACACCGAACACCGCAGCCTACCACATCGGACATAAGTCAGCGGCAACTGCCCGCGCGCATACCGATAGGGATTCTTTTATCAGCGGGGAAAAAGAGAGAGCAAACTTTTCTCGCACAATCGAGCATCTCACCAGACATATTAAACATATGGAATCCAGAAAGAACGAAATTGACACATGATTGCATATTGACATTCATACTGTATTGATAATTTTTTACAAGGTTGGGTGACTTACCCAATTAGTGGTAGCTCCCGGTCAACTTGGGCAGGGGGGAAAGCCCCCGGCCTGGTTGACCTGAGTCGCAAGCATGGCCATCTACGGGTAGAACTTGCGCAGGTGCTCGATGTTCCATGGGTTGGGGAGCGGTTACCCATCTTCTGCAGCTAGCCAGAAGGAGCCTTCTCGCGGGACCCCGATCACGGTGAAGGGGCCTTCCCACATAGGGGACAGCTTATTCTTTCCTTCGCGTGACTGGACGCGTCGAAGAACTAGATCCCCCACCTCGAGAGACCGGGCCCGGACGTGGCGCTGATGGTAGCACCGCAGACTTTGCTGGTAACGAGCCGCCCGGAAGGCGGCACGCCGCCGGCGCTCCTCCAAGTAGTTGACGTCGTCACGCCTCTGCTGCTCCTGTTCGCCTTCAGAATAGGCATGCACCCGAGGGGAGCCTAGAGTGAGCTCGGAGGGGAGGACCGCCTCAGCGCCGTACACGAGGAAGAAAGGAGTCTCCCCGGTAGCGTGGCTTGGCGTGGTCCGATTGGCCCATAGCACGGCAGGCAGCTCGTCGACCCACCCCTTCCCGTGCTTTGCGAGCACGTCATAGGTCCGGGTTTCGAGCCCCTTTAGTATCTCCACGTTGGCGCGCTCAACCTGCCCGTTACTCTAAGGATGAGCGACGGAGGCGAAGCAGAGCTTGATGCTAAGGTCTTCGCAGTAATCCCCGAACAGGGCACTTGTGAACTGGGTGCCGTTGTCGGTGATGATCCGGTTCGGGATACCAAAGCGACTGGTGATGCCGCGGATGAACTGGAGCGCCGTGTTCTTGGTCACCTTGATGACTGGGACCGCCTCTGGCCACTTGGTGAATTTGTCGATGGCGACGTAGAGGTGCTCATAGCCCCCGATTGCTCGGGGGAATGGACCCAAAATGTCCAGCCCCTAGACCGCGAAAGGCCATGACAGGGGGATGGTGTGAAGAGCCTGAGCTGGCTGGTGAATATGTTTTGCATGGAACTGGCACGCTCTACAGCGCCGAACCAGCTCGGAAGCATCCTGGAGAGTTGTAGGCCAGTAGAAACCTTGTCGGAAAGCCTTCCCGATCAGCGTGCGAAACGATGCATGGCCACCGCACTCGCCCTCATGGATCTCAGCGAGAAGCTCGCCGCCTTCTACCCGGGAAATGCATTTCAGGAGAATACCACCTGCGCTACGCCGGTAGAGATCCCCATCTACTATGGCATAGCGTTTGGACTGCCGAGCAACTCTTTCGGCAGATGCCTCATCCCCGGGGAGGAACTTTTCCTTCAAGTACCCTCGGATGTCGTCCATCCATGAGGCATCTTGAGAACATTCAGCAAGCACAGCGCACTCGCTGGACGGCGGGACCCTGACGGGGCTTCCCACTGAGGGCGCCGCCGGAGTCCCCTGAATTGAGTTCGAGGTTTCCCCTTCGTCTTGTTCGGTAGGCAGGACGGAAGGCCGTGTGAGTTTTTCTTCAAAGACTCCGGCAGGGACGCGCGCACGGGAGGAGGCCAGGCAGGAGAGGTCATCGGCCAGAGCGTTGTCACGGCGAGGGATGTACCGCAGCTCCAGGCCATCGAAGCGCTTCTCCAGCTTCCTGACTGCTGCCACGTATGCTGCCATTTGAGGATCCGTGCACTGGTACTCTTTGGATACCTGGTTGACCACCAGCTGGGAGTCTCCCTTAACCAGGAGGCGACGAATCCCGAGACCCACCGCGGCTCGGAGGCCAGCAATGAGACCTTCATATTCCGCCATGTTGTTGGATGCACGGAACTGCAACTGCACGACGTACCGGAGTTCTTCACCCGTTGGGGAGGTGAGAACCACTTCGGCCCCCGCGCCTTTCAGTGAGAGGGAACCGTCGAAGTGCATGATCCAGTATCCGGGCGCATGGTGCCCGGGATATGCAGAAATCTCTTCTGGGACGTCCTCGGGGACGGGTGTCCACTCTGCCACGAAGTCAGAGAGTGCCTGGCTTTTGATCGCCTGGCGATTGACAAAGTGCAGGTCGAATTTCGCCAGCTCCACCGCCCACTTGACAACACGCCCGGTGCCTTCTTGGTTCCGGAGGATAGGTCCCAGTGGGTACGTAGTAACCACCGAGACCTTGTGCGCTTGGAAGTAGTGGCGCAGCTTCTGGGAAGCGATGAACACGGCGTAGAGCAGCTTCTGAGCCTGGGGGTACCTTTTTTTGGCCTCCCAGAGGACTTCACTGATGAAGTACACCGGTCGCTGTACCCGGCGGGCCCGGACCGCGGCCTCACCCGAGGGGCTGTCGCAGCTCCCGGGCTCGGCGGCGCGGTCGGGGCTGACCGGGTGCTCGGGCTCTACTCCCTGGCCGGGAGGAGCCGAGTGCTCGGGCTCGACCACCTGCTCGGGGGGAGCCAAGTGCTCGGGCTCGACCCCCTGCTCGGGGGGAGCCGCGAGGACGGGGGAGTGCCCGGGGGCGGACGGGAGCTGGGACCCAGCACCTAACCCCGTGCACTCGTCACGCTCCACTACCAACACCATGCTTACGACCTGAGGAGTGGCCGATACGTAGAGTAGCAGTGGCTCACCTTCGGACGAAGCCACCAGCACGGGTGGTGAGGTGAGATATTTCTTTAGGTCGCGGAAGGCCTGCTTGGCCTCCGGCGTCCAGTCGAAACGACCGGTCTTCTTCAGAAGCTTGAAGAGGGGGAGCCCCCGCTCCCCAAGTTTGGAGATGAAGCGCCCGAGGGCCGCCATGCAGCCAGCGAGATGCTGAACCTCCTTGAGTTGAGCCGGGGGTCGCATCTGCTCGATGGCCCGGATCTTCTCTGGATTGGCCTCGATCCCTCGGCTGGAAACCAAGAAACCGAGGAGCTTGCCCGCAGGTACCCCAAAAACACATTTCTCGGGGTTGAGCTTCAGGCGGGTAGTGCGGAGACTATTGAAAGTCTCGGCAAGGTCTTCGAGCAGGGTGGCGCGGTCTCGGGATTTGACCACGAGATCATCGATGTAGGCCTCGACGTTGCGGCCAACCTGCGAATCAAGGGTGATGCGAATAGCGCGCTGGAAAGAAGACCCAGCATTGCGCAAACCAAAAGGCATTGACATATAACAATAAGTCCCCACCGGGGTGGTAAAAGCAGTTTTTTCTTCATCCTCTATGGCCATGCGAATCTGGTGATACCCAGAGTTTGCATCTAAAAAACACAAAAGATCACATCCCGCGGTTGCATCTACAATCTGATCTATGCGGGGCAAAGGTAAAGGATCTTTAGGGCAAGCCTTGTTTAGATCGGTGTAGTCCACGCACATGCGGAGCTTGCCGTTGGCCTTCGGGATGATAACTTGATTTACCAGCCACTCGGGGTGGAGGACTTCTCGGATATATCTGGCATTAAGGAGCTTGCTGACCTGCTCCCGGATGAATTCCTGGCGCTCAGGCGCCTGCCGCCGGACCTTCTGCTTCACCGGGCGTGCGTCCAGACGCACAGCCAAGTGGTGCTCAATCACCTCCCTAGGGATCCCGAGCATGTCGGATGGTTGCCATGCAAACACGTCGGCGTTAGCCCGGAGGAAGGTGATGAGCGCGCTTTCCTATTTGCCGTCCAGGTCACCGCCGATTCGGATGACCTGGAAGGCGCCTTCGCCCACCACAACCTCCTTTGTAGGGACAGAGGCGTCGGCGACGAGTCGGGGTTTGGATGAAGAGGGTCCCGGGCCCCCTGGATAGCCTTCGACCTCGGCCTGAGCTGAGACCAAGGCCAGGTATGACTGCTCGGCGCAGGAGACGGCGCCGCCGGAGTCAGCAGTCACTGAGATGAGGCCTGCTGGGCCCGGCATCTTGACCGTGAGATATGCATAATGCGCAGCCATCATGAATTTGGCGAGCGTCGGACGCCCGAGGATGGTGTTGTAGGAGAGGGGAAGCTCCACGACGTCGAAGAGGACGTTCTCCGTGTGGAAGTTGTCCCGACTCCCGAAGGTCACGGGTAGCTCGACCTGCCCGAGGGGCAGGGAGTGCCCAGGTGTCACTCCGCGGAATGGAAGCGACGGCTTTAGGCGCCTGGAGGGCACCTGCAGCTTCTCGAAGGCCTCCTTGGATAGGAGGTTGAGGCCTGCGCCCCCATCGATCAGCACTCTGCTGACCTTTACATTGCAGATGGTGGGGGACACCACCAAGGGTAGTCGCCCCACGCCTGCAGTACTGGCTGGGTGATCGGCCATACTGAACGTGATTGGAGCGTCCGACCATCTCAGGGGCCTTGTGGCCTCTTCGCTCGGGGTTTCTGAATACACCTCGCGATGCATGGTCTTGAGGCCACGCCGCGAGAAAGGCGTATAGGCGCCTCCATCGATGAAGGCGACGGTATGCTCGGGCTCCTGAAAGCCGAGCTCTGCGTTGCCGGGGGTGGCCTCAATGTCGCCTCCCCCGCGGGACTCGTCGTGCTCCCTCTCGCACTGCTCGACGAGGCCCTTGACCGTACGGCACTCTGTGAGGTCATGCCATCTGGTCTGGTGGATTGGGCACCATTTGCCTGGCTCGGGCCCCGCAGGAGCGGGGGCCCTTGCTGGAGCGGGAGCCCGGGCGGGGGCCGGAGCCCTTGCGGGAGCCAGAGCCCTAGGAGGGGCCCTGGCCGGGGCTCTCGCGGGCGTAGGCCGTCTGTCGGCGGCCGCCCGGCGTTCTTGTCGGTGGTCGGGATCTTGGGCTGGCCTAGGGGCGAGGCCCTGGGCCGGTTTGACGGGAGCAGCCTCGTGCCTTCTTCTCTTTTTCTTTTCCCGCCTGTCAGAGAGGGAAGAACTTGGTTGGTCGGCGGCGGGGCACTCGGGGCGCGGAGCATGCCAAGCCCGCGCCTCCGCCGCCTTGGCACACTTGTCGACCAGCGCGAAGAGTTCCGCAGTGATCTCGATCTCGTGCGTCCCTAGCTTCTCGAGCATCCGCTCATCGCGGACGCCCTGTCGGAAGGCGACGATAACAGCGTGGGGGGCTATCCGCGGGATAGTGTTGCAGACCTGGTTGAAACGCTGAATGAAGTGCCGTAGCGTCTCCCCCTCCTGCTGTTTGACAGCGTGAACGTCGCACTCCAAGCCGGGGCACATGAATGTGCCCTGAAAATTAGCCACGAACTGGTGGCAAAGGTCATCCCAGGAGCTAATAGACCCTGGGGGTAAGTTCATGAGCCAAGAACGGGCAGAGCCCCTCAAGGCGACATGGAAATAATTAGCCATCACCTTCTCACTGCCACCGGCCGCCTGGATGGCCGTAGTATATATCTAGAGGAACTCAACGGGGTCGATGGACCCGTCGTACTTCTTCGGCAGCTCAGGGCGGAACTTGGAGGGCCATTTGACCCGGCGGAGCTCGCTAGTGAAGGCACGGCAGCCGGTGCCGTATCCTGCGGCGCGGGTGGCGTTCCTTGGCGGTGAACGCCGGCGAGCCGGGGAATCCTAGCGATCGTGGGCCGGCAAAGAGGAAGCCTGGTCCTCAGCCTCGGCCTCCTGCCGGGTCTCCCGCTGGCGCTCGAGAGTGACACACGCATCTTCGAGGCCCCTCCGCAAGTTGAGACGTAAACGGAGGTCCTGGGCTCCAGACGCAGCCAGGGGGCGGCGCTCCGCCTAGAGGCCCCCCGGCCAGTGCGAACGTTACCCGTAGATGGGCCAGTTCTGGCGGCGCCACGCTGGGTGGTGGCGCGAGAACTCTCGGCCAACACCTGGCGATGAGCTGTGCCAACCAGGGCAGCGACTTCTTGGAGCCAGCGGCCTTTCGGGGTTTCCGCCGTCACCTGGACAGGCGGATGCCTGAGGAGAGCGTGCACCGCAAGCAGCGTGCTCCCGGGGCTGGCCTCGCCGAAGGCGAGCCTACGCCGGAGGGGCGCCCGACGCTGTCCAGATGCGGACCTGGCAGCCGAAGTCTCGACCACCTGCTGGGGGTCGGATGGTGCACCGGCGGCGGCGGCCCGGCTGGGCCCTGCGCCTTGGTCCCCTTGGGAGGGGAACGCCGCACGTGCAGATCGCGGCTGCTACTGGGACGCAGCGGCGGCTGGGGCCTCCTGCTCAAGGGGCTGCATTTCCCCGCTAGAACTGGAGCCGGAACGCTGGAGGCGGTGACCACCGGCTATTTTTTCTGTGGAAGAAAACAAACAAACAGATTCAGGGATGCTCCCCCCTACCTGGCGCGCCAGCTGTCGAAGGATTAACTCCTGTCGCAGGGATCCCGAGAGACCCCTTTTTAGAGATTCGGCCTGGGGGATGATCCTGAATAAGTTCGTCAAAGAAATAAATGGGAATGAATGCAACGGCCAGTGGGGGGGTGTCGACCTAGTGCGAGAAGAAGTAAATGCACTGGAATTTAGACAGGTTCAGGCCGCACGGGGGCGTAATACCCTACTCCTGTATGGATGCTATAACTGTCCTGAGGAAGTCCCTCAAGGATGTTGCTGGTTACAAGAATGTTGGCCTAACTAAAAGCTTGAGGCTCCTTGTTCTTCAGCTGGAACTGTGCTCAACCTTGCTCACGGTGTCTCTCTTGCGCTGTGTTCTTCGCGTCTACTCTCGGTTTCTCGTCGTTGGTCTGGTTCATCGGGGTCATCCCTCGCTGTTGGTGTTGTCCCCCTGCTTCTGTGTTGCCGGCTATTTTAAGTACTCGCCGGCTACGACACGCCCCGAACGGAAAGGAGGGGGCTTGAGTTCCGAGACGCCATAAATGGAAAGGGCGTCATCATTTCCTCTGGGTGAAGTGACCGGGGGTGGAAAATGCATCGCACGCCCAGTCGCCCATCACCATAAATGCCTTGGCAACGGGCGCCGTGGAGAGGGCCCACCGGGCAGCCGCAGAGCAACCCGGCGTGCTCGCCCTGTCTTGTTCCTCTGCCACAGCAGTGCGGTAGATGGAACACCTTGATCCTCACGACGTTATCCTGAGACAAGCCGGATGGCACGGGACGGGACCTGTGCAATTAATGACCCCACACCTCTCTGCCAAAATGTGGCAGGAACTGACGCTGAGCGCGGCGGGAGCAGCTGGAGGTGTCAGGCCACGCACGCTCATTAAATGCGGCCTCGGACCTCTGGCTGGTTGACACCTCATCGGTAGGCCCCTCGGGGGCCTTTCTGGGTCGTCAGGGTACCGAATGCTCGGGGGTAATTGTTCACATCCCCGAGCACTCTCTCCCGAGAATGCCCATCCTTGTCCTCAGGGTGCCGGGTGCTCGGGGGTACTGTTCACCTCCCCGAGCACTTTCTCCCGAGCACTCTTGCACGAACCCTCGGGGAACCGAGTGCTCGGGGGCTGCCAAGTGCAGCCCCGAGCACTCTCTCCCGAGCACTCTCGTACGGATCTTCGGGGAACCGAGAGCTCGGAAGCTGCCGCACGTAGCTCCGAGCACTCTCTCCCGGAACTTAGCTCTTCTGATCGTCGGGGGACTAGGGTGCTTGGGGGTGACCGGACATCTCCCCAAGCACTTTCTTCCCGGTGCTTGGATTTCGTGGATCATCGGGGTACTGGGGTACTCGAGGGCCACCGACCGTGGTCCCGAGCACCTTCTCCCGGGACTCGGCCTTTTCTCACCCCACAAGAGAGACCTCGCGGGATGGCGCCATGTGGCGGATGGCTGGCTTGGCCTCAGGATTCGGGGACCCCCGGTTCCTGATACACCGACAACGTCGAACAGAATTTTTTCGTCTGGAAGTTGTCATGCTTGTCTAAGGTAATAAGGGAGCAATATCTTTCATATGGGAGTAGCCGAAGATTCCGGTACTATACCATGGAAGGCTTGCGTAACCAGCTTGATGGAAGATTGGGAGATTTGCATCCCTTCAAGTGTGCCTGGAAAGAGAATGTCCAGGGAACTCCCTCCATCAATATGCACTCAGGTGACCCTGTAGTTGTTGATTATAGACTCGACCACTATCGGGAAGTGGCCTGGATGTCCGAAATTTTCTAGGCAGTCATCTTGGTCAAAGGAGATTTCGATATTCGACCACTTAATGGTCTGGCGACCCTTAGGGATGGTAGCTAAGACTTCTCAAGCCACCCTCTTATACTGCCGCTTGGACTCATAGGAGGCAGAACCACTGAGCATGTGATTGACTGTCCTCTCATTTGGCTAAAAAGATATTAGATCCATGTCATCCTCATTGCTGTTTCAGCTGGAGTCCCTACTCTAGGCCACTACGTAGGTCTTCTTTCCTTTGGCTACTTTCTCGACCTCTGCTTTGACCATCTTCTTCCAAAAGCAGCACTCATGGAGACAATGGTTGATGGTCTAGTGGAGGTTGCACCAAGGCTTACCATTGCGTTCGCTGGAGCTTTGTGTGAAGCTCTTGTGCCAAGAAGATCCAGAGTGCTTGTCAGGACAGATGTTAGACAAATCCGTAAAAACTTCATTAGATTTAGCTTTCTTGCCCTTACCTCCTTTGGTGTTCTTCTTGCACTTGCTCCTAACTGTGTCACCGTCGAGACTAGGTTGAGTATGCCTGATGTCTTGGGCCTTCTCCTTGATGAAGAGGAGCATGTCTACAACCTTGGAAGACTTATCAACGATCTTCATGAGCTCTTTGACCATCTCGAACTCTTTTCTAGTGATGTCTTCAACGCATCTCCGGCACTTAACCCCTTGAGTGAACACTTAGATGACATCATAGTCATTGACCTTGGGGATGGTGTCATAGGTGTTGCTAAAGCGGCGAACAAACTCACGCAAGGTTTCGTTCTCCGTCTGCTTGCAACTATAGATATCGATTTTTGTGCCAAGGCAACGTATGTGCCCTAGAAGTTAGCTCAGACCATGTCGCAAATGCTTTGATGAGTAAATTGACCTCGAAGATAGGATTGTCAACCATGTCCTAGTCGCCCCTTCAAGGGATATGGAGAGGTAATTCGCCATTATCTTCTCATCCCCACCAGCCGCTTGGATGATCGTCGTATAGACTGGAGGAACTCAACAGTATTCATGCTCCCATTGTACATAGTGAGCAACGCAAGGTGGAGCTTAGCCAACCAGCTTACGTTTCATAGATCCAGAGGAAAAGCCAGGCATCCATTGATGGTGCCTTATTTGGTTCCAGCAACCTTAGGTGTTTTACCCACAGGAGTCGGGGATTGGCCCCGGCTTGAACGGTGTAATGACTTCCCACGATCAGATCATCGAGGGGTGGATGATGCCACCTCGGGTGTCCTTGGGCATCTCCGCCAATTGATAACCTTGCGCAGGTCATTAATCGAATGACCTTTGACTAGCGAGGTCCTACGCTGATTGGTCGTTCGGTTGTCATCCTAGGATGCCTTGTTCCGGGGATTACGCCTCTCCGAGTCTGATACTTCTCGTGATGGGGCATTACGTGATCTCCCCCAATTAGAGTTGTTCCTGGCTAGGGCTAGATGGGAATTCTTGGCCTAAATGAGAACTTCTTTCGTCATGTCGATCGTCGAATTCATCCCACCTTTACCGGCTAGGGTCATCAAGTCCATAGTCGGAGGACGCATGAGGGCCTCTTGTAGAAGGAGGAGCCTCTGAGTCATCGCAGATCTAAAGCGTTGAGCCCCCTGCTGATGATCGAGAGATGGTAAACCCTGCACCCTATTAGGGTTATCTGGGGTGGCGTGCTCAGCTATTGATTATGTTTGCAGAGTCATCATCACGATTACCCAGACCATCACCCCATCTCCAATAGCGAAGACTTCTCGGGGGTAACCTCTGCTAGAGGAAGTGTCCAGATCCATCATGGATTTTTCATTGGATTACTCCGGTAGGTATCTCGATAATCCATGTTGTCGAAAGTTGCAGGAGAAGATCCCAACTTGTGGTGAATTAGGCATTCATGGTTGTCCTGGTAGTAGAGTGGTTTGAACTTGTCACATCCCAAAATTCTTATTTTGGGTTGTGAGCATTTTAAAACAATAAAATAACATTTTCCTGGAATTTGAAAGCTTTTCCAATTTTTTTAGTTTAAAAAGAATTTGTTTTGTGTGACGAAAAATGTATTTATAAAATATTATAATAGGTTAAGAACTTTCAAGGTTGGATAAATCCTTGTTCCATTTTTCCTAATATCATCCAAAAATCCTTCGTAGACAATCTCATATCATGCCCTTTTGACCTAACCCAAAATGCACTGTCTTTCCTCAATGTTTTTCTATCTAGCCTGTGGCTCCAAACTAGCAACATGCCATCAATCTTGTATCACATTGGATTGCTATCTAGATGGCCCACATGTGTGCTAAAGCCAGCCCAAACCAGCTCACTTGCATGTGCATGTACCTGATCGTTTCCATCCACCTCCAAACGACGTCGTCCATTCGCCTAGCAGCTATGGCTGCCCAACTGCCCATCTCCATGGCACTTTCCCTTTCCTCTTTCCCCCATCATTTCTTCATTAAATCCCCTCAATTCAAGATCAAAAACTGTTGCTCTAAATGTCTGTAATGGCCATAATGGCAATTGAAGCCAGCTACTAGTTACTCCTCGTCGTCAGCCTCGTCTTCTCACTCAAATTCCAAGTTCAAGACGGCCTCATATGCAAATCTTGACAATACCAAAGTTGTAGGTCTTGTCGAGATCTTCTATTTGCACCTATGGAAGTACCTGTTTGGATAATGGATCTAGGAGTTATGACCTCCTAAATTAGTGTTGCATAGATTGGAGTGAGTTCAAATAGTTTATCTTATGATGCATTTTTGGATATCAAGACAACCTTTCCAAAACAGCCACGTCACCACCGGTTGGCATCCGCGTTTCCAGCGATCTGTCTAGGCAAAAACCTTGATCTTTCACCAAGATGTGCCCCAGATTGTCCCCCACGATGTCCCAATACCGTATGGTTAGAGAAGGACAGATGACGCTGGGATCTATGTCGCTGTCTGCGCTGCTCTGTGTCTAGCCACATCTAGGGCATGAACCCAAGAATCCATCGGTGTTCCCGATGATCCAGTGAAGATCCAGCCAAGCCACCCACATCACCAGGTAGAACGTCAAGGGAGCATCAGGATCTCTGAAGGCCTTGACCATATCTTCATCGGTTTTATGGGAACATGAGCCTAAATACCAAGAGTCTCCTCGAATTCTTCTTCATTGATCGTCGCAGCAAGGTGAGGACTTAGACTAGTCCCTCCCCCTCCTCTTTTCCCCAGTATGGAAGCCATTTGTGATCCTTAACCGAACCTCCAGCCCGGCCAAAGCCCGATCTGCGCTGCCATGGTTGTCGCCATCATGGACAGCTACACCGTCGCAGATGGCATCGGTGTTCCCCGGCCAATCGGAGGTTGGATCACCATGCCCTTTGACCAGCACGTGCCCCTAGATGTTCCCCATGTCCTCACCAATGAGATCGGCTATTAGAGCCCCGACACCATCAAAATCCACGTCGGCGTTGTCATTGCCCCTATCTGGATGAGTTTTGCGCATGCACCGCGTGTTTAGTTCATGTTCCCCATCGATCCAGATGTAGTATAGATACACCGACCATGTAAATAGTGTGTTCCATCAAGCCATCTACATGTCCACAGGAGATCTCGGCAGGATCTGCAGAGACACCACCAGGAACGCGATCCCAACATCCTATGTCGTTGCACAATCTCACCAAAGTTCCAACAGATTGATCTCCTTCTCAGGTAAAGTTCTATCCAAACCACTACCCTAGCACTGTGTTCCTGATATATATGAAGCTTTGTGTTCAAGTACTTTCATTGAATTCATAATCCATCTCTGGGAATGCGAGTGTCTTTGTTGCTGCGTCTGTGCGCGATCACTACAAAACCTAGCAGCATTCGTCGCTATTTCGCTACTACCTCAAAACACCCTTTCCTTTACCAACCATACCATAGAGCTTTCCTTCTCGTGTTATATGTCGTGCTTTCCTTGTTTCACTGAAACGCCACAAAAGCCCAACATCAATGTCAGTGGCCACGCGCCCGATCGCCACCTCCAATGAAACCTGATCCCTTCTGCCGTGCGTGCACCTCCACATGTTGCAGCCAAGGAGAGAACCTCTTCAAGTCCACGGCAATGTGGCGGCCTATTCTAGGCCGACTGCCACTGTCACCCATGTCCTCCATTGCCGGCGATGCCGAGAGCCCACCGCTGGTCATCACCTTGTTCCACTCTATTCCAATTGTCAGTTAGGGTTTAATAAGATCTCACATACCATCTTGATTGGATATCCTTTTTGTGTCCTATCTGGCATGTCCCTAAAATTACAACACGTCATCACCATATCATCGTCGCATGCACCGAGCCCTTCATTCTTTTCCTTGCCAATATCATGCCATCGCTATAGTTAGGGTTTTCCTTCGGCAAATATTTGGTCGAGAATATTTTTAGAGAATATTCTGGCCCCTTTTTCTTCAACCTAATTTAATCTTTCGAGAACATGTTCTCCTCCATCTGAACTCTAATTCTTGTGCCCAAATTCTTCTAAAATCATATCCTATCCAACCATAGTGTTTTTATGATATGTTTTCTCTGTTTGGTGTATTGTTTCTTAGTTGTTTTGTGCTTTCTCTTTTGTCGGTAGATCTTGTGAGAAAAATAAGGTGTTTCTAGAGATTCGATGAGCTACAAGGTCGAGACTTCAAGATATGCCAGAACCGAGTTTACAAAGATAACTAAGCAGCAGCCAGGCAAGTGTCCTTGAACTTCTTGCATCTATTTTAGGATTTATATGCTAGTTGGTTACCCTTCATGCATGCTTGTTTGAATTGGAATCCCATGATTAGGGTTTACTAGCAATTGTCTGAATATCCTTGTTGACATTGATTGAGTCATGAGAAATAAAGGGTAGATATGCTAGTCGCTGTCTTGGTTGCAGTAGATGTTAAACTTGACTAATGTTTATGCAACATGAATTGGTTATTGTAATCTTTTATGGCAACATAGAATAGGGATCCTAACAGGATGGTTGGTATATGGATGGTGCATGCAGGCTCATGTGTATGCTGCACGGTGGGAATGTGTATGTTCCTACATGGGGTCCTAAGGACCAATTGTTGAAATATGTAACCCGGCTAAATAGCGCAACCACGAGGCCTATATGGGTAGGCCTGGCCAATTAATTAGCCATCTCTCCGGTTCTGTGAGCACTATTGGATAGTTGAGTGGCACAAGAGGGGGCTTCTACAGTGATAGAATCACTGTTAGCGGTGAAACCTTAATGGGTGCTTGTAGGTCGGTGGGAGCTTTGTAAAGGCCTTGTAGTGATCTCCTGGCGCACACTTCAGAAGTGTGTAAGTGCTTGACTGGCACGGCAACATGGATACTGTCACCTGGTAATGTAGGTGATGAAATCATGATTCATGGGTAAAGTGTGCAAACTCTGTAGAGTAAAAAATTAATCGATTAGCCGTGCTCACAGTCAAGAGTAGCTTGGACTTCTTCTTGATTAGTTGGGATCAGGGTTCTGGTAGGGATGGTTAGGTAGTTGTTGGTGACATGAGAACCAAGGGTCCCCGAGTCTCGAGGTCAGGACAACAGAATGCCACATGGCGCCATCCCTCGGGGACCATCTCCCCGAGGCCCGAGAAAACCCAGTTCCGGGAGGGGTGCTCAGGGCCATGAACAGTAGTCCCCGAGTACCCGTAGTCCCCCGAGGACCCGAGAAGACACAGTATCGGGAGGGGTGCTCGGGGCCATGAACAGTGGTCCCCGAGTACCCGTAGTTGCCCGAGGACCCGAGAAGAGCCAGTTCCGGGAGGGGTTCTCGGGGCCATGAACAGTGGTCCCCAAGCACCTGGAGTTCCCCGAGGACTGAGAAGAGACATATCCGAGAGAGGGCGCTCGGGGCTATTAACAGTCTTCCCCGAGCACCCAGAGTTCCCCGAGGACCTGAGAAGCCCCTTACCGGTGGACCCCACAAGGGCTCAGCGGTGAGGTGTCAATTGGTGAGAGGTCCGATGCTGCATTTAAGAGGGAGCGTGGCCTGTCACTTCCAACCACTCCCCCCCACGCGTGTCGTACTGAGTACGTCAGTCCCTGCCACCGCCTGGTAGGAAAGCGTGGGGATATTTAATGCGACGGGTCCCATCGCACGTCACCTTGCAAGGTCTATAAGGGAAACAGCTTGGAGATATCGTCGCTAGGCTTGAGGCGTATCACCTGCCCCCCTGCTGTGTCAGACCCGCTCTGACCGAGCAGGCACGGGGTTGTTCGGTGGCTACCCGGTGGGCCCCCCTGCATTTGCTAAAGTTGGGCGTAGTGGGCAACGGGACCGGGCCGAAGGCGCATTTTTAACCTCTTGTAACATCAAACTGCAGCCCCATGATGGTTGCTTTCCATTTATGGCTCATGGAAACTCATGCCCTCCTTTCTAGCCACGCCAAGCCTCCCCCAACAGGATAAAAAGGGGGGTGCACTCCAGAGAAGAACGGACCTTAAGAAGTTTTAAAAGCCAGAACAAGCCGAAGCATACGGCACGCAAGTCTGAGAAACTGAGCAGAGGTTCACCAAGCTCGAAGCAAGACCGAAGCTCCAGACTTAGACAAAGAACCTTGTAACACAAGAGATCTAGAGAAAGGCATTCCCAGAGTATTAATAGTATACACATAGGAGTAGGGTATTACGCTCTGTGCGGCCCGAACCTGTCTAAAAATCCCTTGAGCATTTACTCCTACTAGCAGACGATCATCTGTCCCGCCTACATCTCACATATTCGCATTAAATTCACGTACGAGGTAGATCTAGAATCAGCCCCCCAACCGAATCTCAAAGGGCGTCCCTCAGGATCCCCGCTTGCGGAGTTCATCCTCCGATAATAGCCAAGTAATGGGATTACCTGGTGAGTTTTGGTAGCCGGATATGTAATATCTGATGAGTTTAGTTGTCGGATGGAATTCGATGAGCTGTTCATCTTGTTTAAGTTATGTCTTCATACTTAGTAAATAGGATGTCTGTTCCTTCGAATTATAAGTTAAGGTTGCTTAGTGCAACAAACCAGTGTCTAATCTTTTCTTGACTTAAGCCCTTATGTCATACATTCCTACACTTGCGGAGTACATCATGTACTCACACTTGCTGTTTCCAATATTAAATGCTGCTCAGTTATAGAAGACTATTTAAAGATCAAGGAAGCTGAAGGCTATAATGAAGACAAAGGATCCTATGTCGCGTTGCCCCTAGTCAATTGCCTATGGTGTGCCCTAAACCTTTAGTTGGAGTTCCCTCTTGTTCTTCCGCTGCTGTTTAAACACTCTAATATCTATTTCAATAAAGTTGTTTTGTTCGATATAGAAATGTATATCACTGATAATGTCACCGCATGTATGATGAAACTAATTCTGGCATACATGTGGAATGCACCCGGTTATTCTTTTAAAAAACCGGTCATGACAGAACTCGATGCCGTAATCATTGGCATAATCCATAAAGCGACTTACCTCATTGCTAGAATTATTGCTGGAAAGATTTTCGTTCAAATTCACCCGATCAATCATCGGTTCGTCGGTGGGAGGGATGAAGTTGTCGTAGAACCACTCATCCGAGAAACCAGTCCTCAAACAGGCTTGGGTGAAGTTGATGGCATGTTCTGTGTAGAATCTTCAACATCTATTGTCATGATCCCCACGGTCGGTGTCAGCTGTCGACGATTGGTGAACCACCGATCTTATAAATTTATAGAATAGATAGGGGATGCCCTGAGTAGACGAATCAAATGAACACATAGAGGGGGGTTTTAGGTATGTTCGAACCTCCTTTAGGATAGTAACCCTACGTCATGTGTTGTCTTGTATTGATATGAGACTGTTACAAGGTGGTGCATGGCTAGCCTAGATAGATCTAACCTGGTCGAATGGCTTCTAATTCCTAGTAGTCTTCTATCACTTGTTGGCTCCTGTAATGGCTTGCAACTTCTGACTTGTCCTCCGCATGGTCCCAAGATCCATATATAGAGAGGGCATCATACATCTTTTGGGTCTTTCTTCCCGTTCTTGGAGATAAATATACCTATTTATGGAATACTTCGGGTTCTTATAGGTAGTTTCCTTTCTTCCAGGGATTCTCTTTCCGGAGATAGAGATATGCCCCGAGAATTACGAGAGACCATGGGGTGCCCGGATATGATAATTATCCACCAGCCATCATCGGGATCCAATCTTTGTCTCCTGTTACAACCCATTAAATGTATGACCCGTTAGGTTTATATACAAATGGCTACAACCCTAGTAGGGCTTATTAACTCCCAAATATAAATAAAGATCATATCGGCTAAACCTTAATATACATATGTATCAATCCCTTTGCCTCATGATACCAGTTAAGCTCAAGGAGAGATATGTGCCATCCTTATGATAGCTCGACCATTCACTCAATCTTGTAGTGGATTAATCAACATGTAATTAACTCTTTAATCGCATTGGTATGACCATGCACTTTCTAATCCAACCACATTTAGGAGCTTAGAGATATTTCTCCCATTATATAGGAGGGACAAATTCCATCTTGATTGCTCACACCCCATGGCATGTTTCATGGCAAACCCGAAAACTACCTTTATAGCTACCCAGTTATGGAGTAGAGTTTGACAACCCCAAAATGTGTCACTACATATTATGGAAATCAATGATGATCTTAGGTCTAAGGATCCATCAGGTACACCATTTGAGATTACAACTGATGGCATATCATATAACAATCCTAACAGTATCTAAAGATGGGTCTATCCAATACCATGTTCTCTAACATATATTCATATTATTTATTTGATATCTCTATATTTATGATCTATGAAACATGATCATCAATCAATACATGTGCTAGTCTGTGAATCATTATTGAACCATATAATGATATAAGACTAGGGATCAATTAGAATAACATCACAATAAAACAAAGAGCTTCACAAATAAGTCACATACTTGCTAATCAATGTAAATAATAATTATCAAAGGAACTGAATAACAAATTATTTAAAAATACATAAACATAGACGTGATACAATCATCTCTATGATTGTCTCTAGAGTATATCACCAACAATCTCGCATACGCACTACAGTCAATCATGTAAGTATCTAATACCCATAGCTCTCATGTGTGCCTCATACTTGGACCGTGGGAGTAGCTTCATCAACGGATCAGTAATATTCAAATCAGTATGCACCTTGCATATCTTTACATCACCTCTATCTATAATCTCTCGGATAAGGTGCTAATGTCGCAGTATGTGCTTGGACTTCTGGTGCGACCTAGGCTCTTTGGCTTGTACAATGACTCCACTATTATCACAATAGAGATCTATTGGATTGGACGCACTAGAGACCACACTTAACTCAACACAAATATTCTGATCCAAATAGCCTCCTTTGAAGCTTCAGAAGCTACGATGTACTTAGTCTCCATCATAGAATCAGCAACTGTTTCTTACTTGGAACTCTTCCAATTCACTTTTCCTTCATTGAGGCAAAACACAAAAGTAGACTATGGTTTAGAATCATCCTTGTCGGGTTCGAAGCTAGCATCGGTGTAACCACTTACAACGGGCTACTCCTCACCTCTATAGACCAGGAACATATCCTTAATTCTTCTCAAGTTGATTCACTAAAAGATGTGTTGATTCACTAAAAGATCTATTGCATGGAAGTGATGTTTCAATGCATCCCTTCATCAAGTATAAATAGATAGGGCATTGGCATCATTTGAACACGCATGGAGGTCTCAAGCAAAAGAGCAAAGCAATATGTTTGTTCTAATCAATGCACTACTCATAGTGTGAACACATATACGTGACAGTCATTTTCTAATCATCAAGAGAGGAAGAAAGTTAAAAGGAAGAAAGGAGAAAAACAATCTACAATAGGTACCCTAAAGTGAAGATTTCTATGTATCAAGACATAATCAAGGTATGTATATCAAAGAAAAGAATAGTAGAATCAAGTTTGTGCTTAAATGATCCTAACTAAAATTTTCCATATTAAATAATTCTCTTTCAATCGGTATCAGAGCATGGATACTAGCACTCTAGATTCATCATAAAGGTTTTAGTTTTTAAGAGATTATGTGCACGATATTTGTTGCCTTAGAATTTCTTGTCATTTATGTTGTTTTGCTAAAACATCGGTATAGAATTATAGAAGGCCAAGTAAAAGAATATATTGTTGCATTCATGGTTCCTGTAACATGGATACATAAAAGGCAGATATGTACTCTATCGGATTGGCCTTATAAGAGACAGTATTTGGCAGAACTGGACATGCTTGTAAGGAATGTTTCTGTGCAAGATTAGTGAAAATTCAATTAGGCATTTTGGTTGTCCTATTTCTGGGCATTATTTGAGTCACTTTCAAAGTTTCATACGCCAATGTTCTGCGAATTGTAGCATCATGTTTTGGGGCATTGCAAATCATGGTCTTGCATTAGGCATTAAAGTATCAAGGGTGTGAGTTATGCATGCACTTTAATGTGTCTTGCAATTTTGGGTGTACTAAGAATATGTTAATAGAGGTGTTGCGTGTATTGTTAATTCGACACACTGTCCATTGGTCATTATATGCAAGAAAATGCTCATCTATTATATGCAGGTATTTGTTGATCAATGTATTCAGACCAGAAAGTTCATTAGAGGCCTGGAAAAAGTTTTTTGTGAAGTACAACTATACATGTCGATGTTGGATCACAGAAGGGTTATAGCACCAATTATATGTGTATATGTACATGTCTATTGGACAACAGAAAGGTTGTACACCCATTATACATATATCAATTGCTCTTTTGAAATCAAATTGTAACCCTAGTTCTTTGTAGAGGATCATATGTGTTGGCAAAATGCTAAGAAAAAAGTTTTTTATTCTGTTTGTTTCAATGGTTCCCATCTAAATGATTTTGGACAATGATGTGCACTATAGACCTTCCAACCGTTTAATTGATTTAAGTGCAATAGATCGCATGATCAGTTATAGAACTTAATACTAATAGATGGTCATGTGTATAGGATGATTTATTCGTGTTCACCATAATGATTAAATATTATAGAATAGAAAGCTTGTTAGTCACCAAAGTGGCTTAGCTTTGAAGGAGTATTAAATATTTAATTATGCATTGTCAATAAACTAATAGTAAAGGGTTTTCTCTTGATTAAAGTTCTTCTATCAATGTCTAAACTAATGT
Organism: Phragmites australis; assembly: GCF_958298935.1. Classification (NCBI taxonomy): domain Eukaryota; kingdom Viridiplantae; phylum Streptophyta; class Magnoliopsida; order Poales; family Poaceae; genus Phragmites; species Phragmites australis. The sequence goes on along the minus strand of NC_084941.1, from coordinate 12,705,909 downwards.
AAGTCTGTTATTCACCAAAGTGGCCTCACTTGAAAAGTTCCTTAGACATATAAATGTATTTCTTTTTTAATTATTCATGTGTATGTGATGCTACTATAGGGAATGACACACTGAATAGTTGAAATCATTGGTTACGATGTTATAAGGTCACCCAAAGGTGGACTATTTTGCATGTAACTTGTGATAGTAAAGTTGGCTGTCATAATTGATGATTGTGCACGTGTATCGAAAGATATATAGTATGCATACTTATTTTAGTATGACCTATTTGTCTATTAAAGCATCTTTATTTTCAGAGTGAAATGCAATAGCGGTCTTCGAACTTGTCTTGCTGTGTCATTCAGGTCCACGAACTCTGAAAATGTATTTCTAGACCATTAATGTTGTCAAACCGTGTCAATTAGGTCCATACCAGTCCAGAGAGGGTCTTGATGCTAACATGGCATTGGGTCTTGATGCTGACATGGCATGCCACGTGGTGCCTACAAATACTTTTTACACCTAGATCTATGTAACCTCTCTCTGGATCTATGGGACTGGGACTCACTAGACCGATTCACCATTTTGGCTCCAATCAAAATTGAATTAGAAGAGGGAGGGGTGGCATCGACCAGCTTGTCGATGGCGATTAGTGGCAGGGCTCAGCTACGGAAGGGTATTAGGAGCACCAGAACACAATGGGGAACCGATTTGGGGTCATAGTGGCAACATGCAGATAGGGAAGCATGACCAGTGATGAGGGAAAGCATCGATGGCCACTGATGGCTCAGGTGAGCTTCGTCGGTGGCAACAGGGCGAAGGCCAGGTCAGCGATGGGCCCAAGCAAAATGGGGACACACACGAGGATCCTTGGGCAGCGGGAAAGCTCACCACGGGGCCCTTCGGCTTGGAGAAGGGCTAGAGCAATGGGTTGATGGTGAGGCGCGGAGGACGATGGTTCGAGGCAGGGAAGACGATCACCAAGCTCGATTCCGTTAGGGAGAAAGCGAAACCGGCTGGGAACTTGAGGGAGGGGACGGAGAGGGAGCTCTGGCCCAGATGGATGCTGCTTGTCTACTCGTTGGCCTCATTCTTTCTTAGGTCGCTGCTGGTTGTGGACGTGTTGGTGAGCAATGGAGAGTGGGAGGAGTGGGCGTGACAGCTAGAACACGTGGGGGAGCTCGAGTTCCTCAAATCCGAGGAGGTGCTATCGCGCGTGGCACGGCAGGTGCCAGCTGCAGCACTCGCAACGTCAGTGGCAGGCGAGGCGGCTTTGCGTGCGGCAACAGAGGTGACAGAGCTCGACCTGCAGCCACCGCTCTGGGTAGCATTCCTACTGTTCAGCGTCCTCCTGGGTGTGCTATATGGGGTGTTCTCGCTGAGCTTCTATCCGAGGGTGGAGGGCACGTGGCTCGGGTGGGACGAGTTCGTCAAGAACATACGCGAGGTCATGCTCCAAGCCAGCGATGGCCATGGCCAGAGCAAGAAGTCGGTAGATAGTAGCTGCTCGGTAGGAACACGTAACGCTTCATTCTGATCAGATCCATGTAGGCACCACGTGGCATGACATGTCAGCGTCAAGACCCCCTCTGAACTGGTATGGACTTGATTAACACAGTTTGATAATATTAATGGCCTAGAAATACATTTTCAGAGTGTGTGAACCTAAATGACATAGTAGGACAAGTTCAAGGACTGCTACTTCATTTTACTCTTATTTTTGGCATCAATTTTGTTGGTTAAAGCTATATGTATTTTTGTGCCATCCAAAGATGATGTTAAATACATATTAATGTTTCTTGCATATTTAAAACAATTATTGATTACTCAAAACATTAAAGGGTGAGCATAGATAAATGAAATTCCTCCATAATTAAGAATATGTGGATTCAGTTCCATATATGCTTTGATAGTGGGAGCTTAAAGTTTGCACGCATTTGGCTATTGGAATATTAAGATAATTCTTATAGACATAACTGAAATAAATCTTTGATACTAACAAGGCACCAAAGACATATGCTCAATATGGAAGGTGAAATCATCTTAATTAAATAAATTAATAAAAGAGTGGGAGCAGTCATATGTGACATATTTTGAGGCTACTACGTAGATTGTTATCCGTAAGAGTGACAACTTTGAAAAGTTCAATGATTTGAAGTACTTGTAAATAAAATGGGCAAAAGCAAAAAGTGTTAAATGAGCACATCAAATTGATATACAGACCGCTAAAAAGGCAGCTCACGACATGTATTGTCTTATTGAAAGGATGGGTCTTATAGTTAAGTCTTTGTTAGCATTAGCTTGACAAAGTGTGTACACATGTAATAGTGTTGCTAAAAAATTTATGACACTCGTAAATTCAATAAAGTTATATTTGATTGTTAACTATTTTATGAGGTATACATGGTTTAGTGGCATAATAAATAAAATTTAATGATTATTTTCTCCTTTTAAAGTTCAAGTTGGATCGACAGTGATGCATGGATGGAACCTTATTGACAAAATAACTGAAGATGGCTTGATAGATTCAATATATTGTGAAATCTTAAAGTAAATTATTGAATTTTCAAGTCATTACACAAGCCAAGTGGGAGAATATAAGAATATTTTATTCATTAACTGTGGCTCATGTAATTTATTGAATTATTCTAATAATTAACGTTCTAGTGTGATGATTGGTAGACTAAAAGAATTGAAATTATTTGGTTGAAATACCCTCTCATCTCCCTTCTATAGAACATGGATAGACACAATAACTAATAAGTGAACGATTGTGGCCATTCACTAATGGATATGTTGATTAGTTAAAGATGTGTTGTTTCACTAAAGAATGTGTTGTTTCATGAAATGATAGGTGAATGGACATGACGTTTCAATGCATCCCTTCATCAAGTATAAATAGTTAGGGAATTAGCATCATTTGAAGACACATGAAGGCCTCAAGTAAAAGAGTAAAGCAGAGTGTTTTTTCTAATCAACGCACTACTCATAGTGTGAACATACATACATGATAGTTGTTTTCTAATCATGGAGAAAACAAGAAAATTAAAAGGAGGAGGAGAGAAAACAATCTACAATAGGTACCTGCAGTGAAGATTTATGTGTTCACACTATCATGTATGTGTGTGGGAGATATAGACGTGGTGGCTAGGTTGGTGCTGTGAAGGAACAAATGAAGGTACAACGTGCGAGAAAACCAGGGAGTTCGTGCAGAGGAGGGCGTTGATGCAGTAGAAATTTATATGGAGGCGCAGGTGAACAGCGGATCGACAGGCGACACGATGGTGGCTCAGCAGGGCAGCAGAGGCGTCATCGAGCTAGTTGAGCAAGGAGTCGGCACGTGGGTGGAACAGGGTGGATCGCTACGATGGAGTTGCGAGTCATCGCACGGCGGAGGAGGGCATCATCGTGGTGGTGGATCAGCATGCTTAAGATCACACAAGGCCACAGTGTGCTGGTGTGTGTGCCCAGCTTTTCATCAGAGAAGAGCGAAGACTAATCACATGCTGCACATCTTCCGCCATGGTTAAGACTTTTTTAGTGGTGAAACCAAAACCGCAGCTGCGGTGGTCGGCGGCCCTCCTCTTTCCACTCGCTTTCCTGCGGGCGACTTGCCCGTCTTGTTTGCTTCCTCGCCTCTTCATAAGCACCAACCATTCTTGCTGGCCCCGATTCGCCACGAAACCGCAGGGAGAGGGACCCGTCCGTCGTCTCGGCTGACAAGCAATCCAGCCCAGTCCTTGCGTTGAGGCGAAGCTGATCTTTCCTGTTCGCCATGGCCGCCAGCATCGCCGTGGAGAACCTGAACCCCAAGGTGAGGGCGCCGCCCGCTTTCTTTCCCGTATGTTTCTGTCCCTTGATTCTTGAGGGTGCTTTGTTGGTTAGGTTTCGGATGAAAGATTAGTTTTTTGGTGGGGACAGATGAGTTGCGCCGAGGTGTTGAATGAATTGGGTCTTCCGCGTTCTTGATTTGGCGCGTCGTTGGTTCGGACCGCCCATTCAGGTTCCTGTTCGATTCGAGACCGCTTCTCTCCGGCGAGATTTGAGTGAAAAAAAATCCGAGCTTGATTCTATGGAGTGGCGGTTGCCTTACTTTGTTCCTGTTCTTGTGCCCTGATTGCCTGAATCTGTTGATTTAAACTTCAGAAATGAGGATTTTTTTTTTCTAGAGAATCGCAGCAACTACAGATGTGTCCCTTTTTAAGGTGGTCTTGAGTCTTTCATGGGCGATTTAGAACATGAGAATACTAAAACATCGATCACCTATTTTCTCCAGAACTAAACCACCATTTATTTACTCATACTGTAATCCATGTTCCTTGCTTAAAATTGATGTAGAATCTGCAAGCTTCTGAACCTTACAAAATAAAAATAACCTCACAACGTTAATCTAGTAAAACAAGCTGCTTGCGTAAAGTTTACTAGATATATTTAACGTTTTTGAACTTGATGGAATTTCCTGTTTTAGGTGCTAGATAATGGGGCATGAATGGTTGCCAGGCTTCTCTTGATGTCGTGTGATATTGATTTTCACATTTTTTGTTGACATCAGTTTTGATGCTTTTCTTATGTGGGAAAGGAGAATGTACTTTGTTCTAGTTCGTTTGATGTTTATTTTCTGTTCCTTTTCTGTACCTCCCTTGCCTTATTTGTGTATTCTGCTTTTGTTTGTTTACTAGATTACATCAGTTTCCATTAATTTTCATCTTCCAAAGTTACCTATATGTTGTGCATTATTTCTGCTTGTTGCATTCAGTAATTCATTAGCTCTATGCCTTTGTCAGCTGTGCAGCATTTGATGATGCAAAATTATATTATACCATCACAACCACTTGTTTATATGGATATTTTTCTTTCCTTACGAATTTTTGTGCTGTCATGTAACAGCATAGGACTTCATCCACTTTTCGGCCACAGTTTTCTAAATGGAAGCCCTTGTTAGGTTCATTGTAGTTTATTTTTTGGGAATGTAAATGCCACTTCATTCCCAGGCATTTTGTTTTCTGTTTATTGGAACGGCTAACTATTTTCTGTCCATTACCTGATCAGCCATGTGCATTTCTAATGCCTAGCTAATAAACTTATGACTATTGCAGGTCTTAAAATGTGAGTATGCGGTTCGTGGAGAGATTGTCATCCATGCTCAGGTATATTGAGTGACCACAAATCATCAATCTAGTAATGCGTGAAATCCACTTCAGCACAGTTTAGTCTGTTCATGTTCCCAAATAATTAGTTAATCACCTATCCTAAAAAACCATAAAGTTGGATATGTTTCATACGTAGTTTTTTTAAGGTATTAGAGTAATGGAATTACTTTCATGCTCTTTTCTCATTTTGAGTGAACTAACAAAGAACAGCACATTGAGCTACCTGGATTTTCTTCAATAAAATTTTTGAATTCTACATTTAATTCTGGAAAGAATCTAGTATACAGTCAATGTGATGGTTAGAGCCTCTAGTATTAGCAGCCGCATTATTTGAGTAATTTAATGTGCAATTGTCCTTTAATCAATTTCATCCTAATTATTGAAGATTGCTAATAGGAGCCTGCATGGAAATGGTTAAGTATATCTTTTTTTTCCTTTTCCAGCGCTTGCAGCAACAGCTACAAACTCAACCAGGGTCTCTTCCTTTTGATGAGGTACTTTACTGTTGATTTGACATATGCTAATAAGTAATAAGTAGCTTTATCTTTTTTCGACAATTTCGTAGCTCATTCTTTTTTTGCCCTTCCAGATCCTCTATTGCAACATTGGGAATCCTCAATCTCTTGGTCAGCTACCAGTGACATTCTTCAGGGAGGTACGTGGTCATTTTACCTGCGGAGCTCGCATTTTATTTCCATGGATTTTTACATGGTATGTTGCAGGTTCTTGCACTTTGTGATCATCCATGCTTGTTGGAAAAAGAGGAAACTAAATTACTGTTCAGGTGAATATTGTCATCTTTGTTCAGTCAGAAAAAAAATTGTCATCTTTTATTCCATGAATCAATTTACAGAAAACTTAAATGTGAAGACATCTAGTGCAAACACTTAACTAGGTGGGTGTCAAATCACCTTGAAAAATCTGCAAACCACTGTGGAGATACTTCTGTGTTGTATGATAGTAAATTTTCCTATGTTTTGTCAGATCTTAAATTTTTGTTGCTTTTCAACATTTGACTTCGGGCTTGCATTTTTGTACTGTGGCTAAGTTTACTATTTTTTTGTTTTGCTCAACATGCTTTCACTTTCACATTTATTTATCTCAGAAGCTTCCCAAACTAGTTTGGTGCCCCACTGAAATTTGAAAACTTATGTTTATCTGATGGCTCATCACGCTGCAGTGCTGATGCTATTTCTCGAGCAGAGCAGATTCTTGCCACTATTCCTGGAAGAGCAACTGGTGCTTACAGCCACAGCCAGGTAAGCATATCACCCTGATACCTTTACTAATCACAGTGAGAAAGGAATCTGGCTTCTTTATATTTGTTGATTTTCCCTAGGGTATCAATGGACTGCGTAATGCAATTGCTGCTGGGATCGCCTCACGTGATGGATGCCCTGCAAATGCAGACGACATTTTCCTTACAGACGGAGCGAGTCCTGGGGTGTGAACTTTAACTTCTGTTTCAATTGCCACAACAAATTTTTAAATAAACATGACAGAACTTGAATCCTCATCATCATATTATTCTTTCCTTTTTAAGGTGCATATGATGATGCAGTTATTGATAAGGAATGAGAAAGATGGAATTCTGTGCCCAATTCCTCAGTACCCCTTGTACTCGGCCTCCATAGCTCTTCATGGTGGAGCTCTTGTATGTATTTTGATTGCTTGGCAAAATAATTCAGTATGGTAGCATATCTTGTAGCACCAACACCTAAATCGAGGGCATTTTCTTTCAGGTCCCATATTACCTTGATGAATCAACAGGGTGGGGTTTGGAGATCTCTGACCTTAAGAAGCAACTAGAAGATGCTCGGTCGAGAGGCATTGATGTTAGGGCTTTGGTGGTTATCAACCCCGGAAATCCAACTGGGCAGGTTTGACCCCATCATTTCTGCTCGCATTTAAAGAACATCCTTGCTTGCTTTGATTTTCTACTTTTTCTGTTCACCATATTCTTGATAATTCGTATAAAAACATAAGGCGTGTATTTCTTCTATAATTAAATTAGGGAATGTGTTTCTTTTTTATTTTTTAGGAAACAGCTTTTGTTTGAGGAAAAAAAATTTGTTTCCCTTGTTCTGTGATCTGAACAAACCTTTTGTACTCGATGTTGATGACCAAAAGAGAAATCTGTATGAAGTGGTTCATTTATTTATAGGTTCTTGCTAAGGACAACCAATGTGATATAGTGAAGTTCTGCAAAAATGAGGGCCTTGTTCTTCTAGCTGATGAGGTGAGTGATAATCACTGTCAAAGCACCCAACGAAAAAATTTCTTAGTTGTATTTCTTTGCCTCATTTGTGATACCAATGCCATTTACATCGGTAGGTATATCAAGAGAACATCTATGTTGACAACAAGACATTTAATTCTTTCAAGAAGATAGCAAGATCCATGGGATACGGCGAGGATGATCTCCCTCTAGTATCATTTCAGTCTGTTTCTAAAGGTAGATACGATAATGCGCTGCTTTATGTTCTATGGACAGTTCCACTGGCTAACCAAAAAGGATATTGCTGCTGCAACCAGGATATTATGGAGAGTGTGGTAAAAGAGGAGGTTACATGGAAATTACTGGCTTCAGTGCTCCAGTAAGAGAGCAGATCTACAAAATAGCATCAGTGAACCTGTGCTCCAATATCACTGGTCAGATCCTTGCCAGCCTCATCATGAATCCACCAAAGGTCCATGATATGACACTCAAAAATTTGACTTGAAAAGAAATTCCTAATTATCCAGTTAAAAAATCATTATTTGAATCTGTCAGGTTGGGGATGAATCATACGCTTCGTACAAGGCAGAGAAAGATGGAATCCTTCAATCTTTGGCTCGTCGTGCAAAGGTGCCTCTAGCTACGATTCTGCTATAATTTGAGCGACTTCTTAGAAATATTCTTGATTTTGTTTATCTCTTACAGGCATTGGAGGATGCATTCAACAATCTTGAGGGATTTACATGTAACAAGGCTGAAGGAGCAATGTACCTTTTCCCTCAGATTAAGTTGCCACAGAAGGCAATTGAGGCTGCTAAAGCTGCTAAGAAAGCACCTGATGCATTTTATGCTCTCCGTCTCCTTGAATCTACTGGAATTGTTGTTGTCCCTGGATCTGGATTTGGCCAAGTAAGTCAACTCAATCTTGATAATATACTTTTGCGCCTGTAGTTGCAGATTTTATCTGGTTCAAACATATGGAGATTAGCCGTAATACATAACAGTCATAACATTAATGCATGCCTGCACTGAAGTATTTTTGCCAATGTTACTTTACTTTGCATTACCCGGACACCTGTGTCCAAAATTTTTTGCCGAGTCGGACACTCGTGTATTCGTATCGGATTCCGACACCCGTGTCGGATTCCAAGTGATATTTGGCGTGTCCCAAATATTTTTGCCGAATCAGACGTCCCGACACGAGTCGGACTCTGACACCCGCACCCGTGTCCATATAACACAGACTTTACTGGACTTACTATTAATACATCATTTTTCTATCTACAAGTATTCTGGGACATCTCACAACAGATTTTTACTGTTAAGTACAGTACAGGTTGCCTTTGTATTGTTGATTTCTGACGGGGAAGGTACTTCACAAAGATGCAACTAATTTAGGTTTTCTATAATAATATTGAATTTCGGAGTATGGAAGTTGTTTTGAAGGCTATGATCAGTGTGTAGGATGGTGCATCAGTGCATTGTGCTCGCATATGTATATATGTGGAGGAGCGTTTTTCATATACATAACATCTATCTACTTGTATTCATCTTAACCTCTTTGTTCCTTTCTTCCACTGAAAAGGTTCCCGGAACATGGCACGTGAGATGCACAATCCTGCCACAGGAAGACAAAATCCCTGCAGTGATCACCCGCTTCAAGGCGTTCCATGAGGCGTTCATGGCAGAATACCGCGACTAAGTTGTCATAACATGCGAAGATGGGGGTTATGTAGAAGCGCCTTCCTTTCCCGCCCTAATAGCATCATCTCTTAGACCAAACAAAATAAAACATGCTACACAATCCCCTTTGTGTGAGCTAATCACTGAACGAGGAAACAGAGTAGTCCGGTGCCTTTAATGTCAATTGAGCAAAATTTTGTTTTAATTTTCCGTCGCTGTGTTGTATGAAAATGAAATGCGAGGTTTTATTACCAAGCCAAATCTGATTTCCAGGTATTGAGATCGGCAGAATTGCAGAAGTGGGAAGGGCAGCAGGAACAAAAAAAAGAAAACATTACTCGGACTGAGTGTTTCTGAAGCAAATAAACTCACTAGTGGACCTACTATGCTCAACTAGTGAGTTCTCCTTTTTGCTCTGCAGTTGTGTCGAATGAACACCAGCTTTCCCTCGTCTCCTTGTGTAAAGATGTTTAAATAGGTTGTGTCTATTAAATCAGTCTGAAGCATGATACTGTAAGTACGGTTCGGCCGAGGCTAGATAGGCTGGTATGGCACGAGGCTGAGCTGTGTTTGGGCCGAGCGCGGGGTACGACGGGTTGGCACGGTCCGGTTCATATTTTTCGAGTTGGTACGGATATGGTCTAGCCCAGGTAGGCACAAGTATGGCCCGAACCAGTCTAGGCCCGCGTCAGCATAGGAGGCACGGTCGGCCCAGGCAGCATGCGGTGGCATGGCCCAGCGGGCACGTCTGGGTCGGCTGTAGCCGTTGTGCATGGGTCTGGCACGCGAGGGCATCCTGAAACGGCCTGTTAACTCGGTATTTTTGAATTTTATAGTCGTTTTGTGACCGTTTGAGCTAAAAAAATTAAAAAATATATATTTTCACCTATAAATAGAGGATCACCCTACCCTTCCATTGCACACCAACAACACCATTTGCTCTCTTGTTTTCTCATCTCATTCTTGTCTCGAAGTTCTGGAAAATTAGCGATAATTTGGCAAAATTAGTTTGAATTGTTGCTAAAAATCCGAGTAATTCCAAAATCGTTATCCTGTTGTTTTGACGTTGAAGAAATCTTGGTGATATTTTTCATCTTTGTTCATTCATGTTTTATTATTAGTTTTATTAATTGATTATTTCTAACTTTGAATATTCGTATTCTTTTAGTGTCATTCGACATTGATTACGAATGCCGGTGATCATGATCATAATACATCCATCGATCATGATTTTTTCTCTAAGGACTCACAGGGAATTATAGCCCTTTTGATACTAGTGCTGCAGGTGATGATGGACCTGACGGTGAACCTCCGGTTGGTTTACATGGTGATGTAGCAGCACCTCCATCGTCAGACTCTACAAGTGCACACGTATCAGCAAGCACGGCTCTAAAAGATCAAGAGCTGGTACTTTCGAAGTTTAGCAAGACTTTGAAAGGTTCTACAGAGAGGAAGATGGGATAAGTGTCAAGTATGCTAGGTGTTATATTTGCAAACATGAATTATCTGCAAAGCCCTCAGGTGGAATGAGACATTTAAAGAGGCACGTCACAACTTGCAAGCGAAAGAGTGGAGCAGCCATGAAGCAAACGCTGCTGCAGTATAACCCCGATAGCTCTATTTGTCATTGGGATTATGACTCTGCCAATGCTCGAAAAGAGTTATGCTGCTTTATTGCAAGAGCGGATCTACCACTCAACATCAGTGAGTCTCCTGCATTTGAATATTATATTAAGCAAGCAATCCTAAGTTCACGTATATTTCTAGACAGACAACTAGAAGGGATATGGTAAAATACTATAATGCGTGTCGTAGCAAGTTTAAAAAAATGTTGCAAACATGTACATTTTTAGTTGTTTTGACCTCAAACATATGGGTACGTATGGCTACAGAGGATTATCTTAGTGTTGTTGCTCATTTTATTAATAATGATTGGGAATTAGAAAAGAGAATAATAGGTTTTAGGTTTATTGACAACGCGCATATCGGTGAAAATATTGCTGAAAAAATATCTCAAGTAGTTGAAGATTTTGGTCTGACAAATAAAATATTTTATATCACTTTAGATAATGCCAGTGCAAACTCTAGAGCCATGGATATTCTTACTCCGTTGTTTAGTATATATGCTAAATATTTCTTGTTACATCAACGATGTGCTTGTCATATTATCAATCTTATAGTAAAATCCGGTTTGTAGAGGTTGTCGCAATATCTAGACGATTTTTGTAGCATATAAGCAATATTGTGTTGCAATATGTGTGTGTCCACATAAGTTTGCTATAGACATGCCGGTAAAATAGAACTCTACTTTCATGATGCTAAAAAATATTATACCATACAAGAGCACATTTGGTGTGTTTATTCATATAAACTATCATCAGCATAGGGTCAAACTTTACTCACGGAAGTACATTGGTATGTTGACAAAAGGATACTTGATTTTCTTGAATTTTTTATGATTCAACTGTAAGTTTATCATGAGTTTATTATCTAATATCTTGTTTAGTAGTGCATAATATTGTTGAAATTGCTACTTATTTAAACATGTATGAAAATGATAATCTTCCAAGAGATTGTGTAGTTCCTATGAAATTTAAAATTTTAAAATATTGGAAAGAAATTCCTTATTGTATGTATTTACTTTTATTTTAGATCCTAGAGTTAAAATCACAGGTTTTGTAGAGTTGTCACAATTCTAGGTGATGCTCTTGGTCATGATTATTTTACTTATTATACTAATGTTCGTTCTAAGTTATTCGATGTTTATAGTAAATATGAAACAAAGTATGCCGGAGTTCGGTTGTAACGACCTCCACTAGCACCCACAACTAGTAAGAAGATGACAACGTGAGGAAAAATATTTGGTGGAGGTTCTTCATCAAGAAGTTCAGAATCTTCATAACGATCGTCTACGACTACGAGTGCTGGAACTCCAACATCCGGAGGGGAGCTAACTACCTTCATCGACAGCAACGTTATCAACCATGAACAAGAAAATTTCAACATACTTCAATGGTGGCATGAGCACAAGGCGAATTATCTATTGCTTTCATTGTTAGCACAAGATTTGTTAACTGTTCCAATATCTACAGTTTCTTCTGAGGTTGCCTTCAGTCTTACTGAAAGGATAATCGAAGAGAGAAGAACAAATCTCACAAGTGAGATGGTGGAAATACTCACTATAGTAAAAGACTAGGGACAAGCTGAAGCGCGAATGCAACAGACTGCAGAGAATACTGAGCTTGAAGCTTCATACGAAAATTTGTATCTGGATGTTGTTGACACTTGAGAACGTGTAATTTCCAATTTTTTAAGCTAGGTTGTACTCTTTTTTCCTTTCCTAGAAAGATTTTTAATGAGGCAACCTACTAATAAAGCTCATTTTTTATGATTTTTCTTTATTTTTTTATTTTCGAAGTGCTGCTGGGATGGCATAGCCCAACCATGCCGTTCGGGTCGCCTGTGCCTCAGTCGGGCTGCTCGTGCCTCCAGGCCTGTCGGCCGGCCGTGCTGCCAGGCCGTAATCGTGCGCTGGACGGCCCGGCACTGCACGGTGACTGACAGGCCGTGCCGTGGGCCGAGAGGGAGGCACGCAAGTCGGCACAACACAACCCATTACAGTAGTCGGGCCGTGCCGATCCGGGCCCGTGCCGGGCCAACCCGAATGGCTCTATTGGCCATCTCTGCTCTTGTGTAGAAGCCTTGCTAGCCCACACTGCTTCTTGTTTCATTCATATGCGGTGGCGGCGGCAGCGGCTGAGGAAGCCAACAAGATGCCGTCTTCCTCCGCCCGCGCTGTGCTCACTATGGACTCCCTCAACCCAAAGGTTCGATCTTTACCGTCACAAAAGATTGATGTTTTGGTTCCTCCGCCCCGTTGCTCATGGAGGGGACTGCTCCCTTTGCAGGTACCGACGATCGCAGATCATCTTGAAGAAGGCATTGCACCCCATGCGGAGATACTATGGGGTTGTTTAGTTTTTAGCCCCAACATGCCAAATCAAATTTTGATCATGGATAAAATTGTAGGACTAAAATTTGGTAGAAAAAATATTTTTTGATTCATGACCAAGCTAAAGTTAGGGCAGTAGAAAAATTAAGGTTAGACGAGGGCGTTTCGATTACAGTCATGCTAAAATTTCTGAAAGATGTGAGTATGACATATGGGACCTGCATGTAACTAATTTTTGTAGCATCAAAATATAGTCAACATGGATCTTGATTTGCAAACTTAATTACAAGAAATAAAATGGTACAAGCAGATCACAAATCGGAATTACAGTTTAAAAAATAGTCTATTGAAGCTTGCTAAATCTAAAAGCATGTATTTATGCCAACCAATCGTACCCTGCCACCTTAGCATCAACTTGGGTAGCCAGCCAAGCCAAAATTGGGGTCTCCATTCTGCTTGCCCTAACCCTAAGTCAAATTTTGGCCTCGGTATGAACTGTGGGTGCCAATTTTTTTTTAGAAGAGCCAAATCAGGGTAGCAAACCAAATAGAGGCTAAAATGTATGGGTAATATCAAATTTTAGCTTGGCACACTAAGACCTAGAACCAAATATCTCTTAAGGGCATGTTTGGTAGAGCTCTCTCTGATTCAAATTCTTTGTAGAGAGTGATTCTCTGGGGGAAGTGATTCTGTGGTTGAAAGTGATTCTCTAGAATAAACTATACAGAGGAAGTGATTCTGTGCAGGAAGTGAATCAAGGGAAGTTACTTTTTTCAGCTCCCCAACTTTTAGTTTATTTCAGAGAATCACTCCCACAGATTTCACTCAGGGAGCTAAAAGCTGAAAGCTGCTGTTTGGCAGACCTCCCCCTGATTCTAGCCGAGAAGCTACTCTCGAAGCTTTGCCAAACAGGTCCTAAGTCTCTTGTTTTCTCCCATCCCATCTGGTTGGTAACACGCATGAGACGAGGGATGGCATGAGGGTTTTGCATCAATCAGAGGTAGGGTGGGCCTTGCTTGCATGATAGCATTTGATCGTCCCCCTCTACAAAAAGGTGGCTATCCTTGCATTGCTTGATCCGTGCAGTCGACCAGTTTGACCCATGTGAGGGTTGTGAGGGTTCAACTTGATTGTGATTGTGCGTCCGAGTATTTGAGTTTGTATTGCTACCATTTGTGTGGATGGGTGATGGAGAACGGACTAATCGGTGATTCTTGTTCCTTTTTTATGATTGTGATTGGGATACCTCGGTGTTGAATTGATGATTGGGATTTCGCTACAGTCTAAAAGAGAGTAGAATCATATTCGTGGCTAGAATCATTGTGCAATAGATTCTAATTAATTAAAAGAGTAAATTTAAGAAAGGTAAAGACTAGCTTCCGGGCGTGCATGATTTTAACTTCATGCATGCAAAACCTACTTCACCACCCCGGTAAAACCAAAAAAAAGTTGGGAAAATGTCTAGTTGGACCGATCTTTCTATTGCTCATCCAGCACTCTCTTGCCTCAACTCTGCAATCGCCATGACCTCCTAACAATCGCCACCGGTGAGAAGCCAATTGCTCGCCTCCACCACCACCCTCCCTCCCTAGCCTCGTCTGTGCCACCCTCGTCTGTCACGCCTTCCTCGCCACCATACGTTCCTCCCCCACTTTCCATCGCCGCTTCAACACGCTCCACCCGTCCCCCATCCTTGGCTTCTTCTTTGACCCTTACGGCCCCAACATCCCTTCCTTCATGCCCCTCCATTGCCGATTCAGCCCTGACCTCACCACCACCATTTGCGGCACCGATTTCTTCCTCAGCCGCATCCCCAACAATGAGGATGCGTGCCTTGGGTGGTAGACGTGGAGTGCCATGGTGGTTGCATCCTTGTCAATTGGAGCACCGAGCAGATTCCTAGCTACAAACCCCTCATGCGGGCGCTCGACCTCCTCCCTACGCCACCCGATGACATCTCTGATGATAGCAAAGGCAAGTTCATCTACCACAGCTTCCACATCTTCTCCTCTGATGAGGTCCCTCGGATCGCTCCTCGTGGTCTCCTTCTGCTACGACGCGTCGCGGGTGCTGGCTACGTCTCCACATCGGCATGGAAAAGTTGCTTTTGATTTTTGTACCAATTTTCCTACTAAATGTCTAAAGTTGCTTCTTTTTCTCCCTATTTTGCTTCTCCAAAATCATCCTATTTTTGTGCAAATTTCTCTTATTTTTGCTTGTGAAATTTGCCAAACTTCCTTTTAGGTTTGTATGATTTTGCTTGCAGATATGCAAATATTTACCTCAAATGTTTGCTTATGATATTTCTTCTCTCATATTTGATTTTACATAATATAGTGCCTGTTCCACCTTGATTTGCTCATGCAAAAATAGAAATCAAACCCATTTTGTTGAGAGGAACAATACAAATTGCTCTAATTTTTGTTCAATGAACAAATACATCTGAAATGTGTTCGCATTTTTCTATTTTGCTTTCACAATCTAGTATAATTTGCGTATACATTTAACATAATTGCTTTTATATGTTTGGGTGAATAAGGGAAGAACAGATGGTCTTCCCATCTGCATGGACGCGTCTTGCAACCTGCATCGCTTCTCTGCATGGCTTCCCTCCTCTGGCCCCTAAATGCTTAATTACCAAAAATGGAAAGGGTGGAGACTTCAGACAACATTTTACTAAAAATAGGTGTCCTTTAAGAAAATCCTTTAAGGTGCCTAATATATCATGCAAGTCCAAAATTTAGCCCAATCCATTAAGAAAATCCTAGGTTTCATGGTCGTAGTTGTAGAAAATTCTTGATTTTATGGCTTGCCGCATGTAACCTGGGTTTTGGACTCCATGGCTCTCCTAACCATTTCACATGTTGGTCCCATATGTGGGGTCAATATTTAATATTAGCATAACTGTCATGATGGTAAGGTGAGGCGAGGTGCCTGACTACCTTCACATCCTTTAGGCAAGTATGACGTGAGGTGACGCGATGCCATACTCAATCCAAAAGAGCAAAACACCAACAACCAACACTCTCATATGTCAATAGTCATCATCAAGGTTGAATTCATCCAAACTGTTGACATGCATATTCTCTCCATCACTCTCTTGAGTAGAATGATGTGGAGCTTCACCAAGAATAAAATCTTCATCCTCATCTGGACTGCTCGAATCCGAGTGTGGCCCATTTTCACCTTATCCTCTAGCAAGGGCACCCTCAGCTCATGGTAACTAAGAGGCTTGTATCCAGGACCATACTGTCCAATGGACTCACACATGCCCTCGAAACTTCTTGAGTTTGCGGCACTAAATGGTATGCCTCACTCATAGAAGAACTTCACTACATGCATGTTCTCAACATGTCTTTCTTTGCTTTGACTCAATGAAACCTTGAGTAGAAATGTCCTTGGTATGTCTTTGATGAATAACTTCTTCAAGGCTTGTTCAAAGTATAGTAGCAATTACTTGTTTTGCTTCACTTCTAGTGCTACAACCATGAAATTAAGGGCAGATTGCTTCCTTTTGGTTGATGTCCCAGAACTTGGCACACAAGTAGAGGTAGTGGTGGAGCCAACACCTGCTACCTCATCTAAATCATCCCCTCCATCATCATCTAAGTTGAGTGGTATGTTTCTTCTGTTCTTGTTCAGATAATCTTGCATTTCTTTCATGATTGCTATTGAAGTCTTGGCACTTTTTTGCACATCTCCATATCCATCCGTGAGATGTTGCTTCAGTCTCTTGATTCCTCCTAAAAATTCCCTGTCACACAATGAAAATTGCACCAAATCTCTATTATTAGTCTCTGGCCAAAATGCATATATACTTCCATCATGTTTCTTTAGACTTTGCCTTCCTTGAAGGATCCTGCTATGGATCATACTACCTAGTCTGCCCTCTTCCATTTGCGCTAGCCACTGACACTTGTTGCTCCTACTATTGCAGCACTATCATGCATCTCTGAGCCTAGAGCATAGGTGGGTAGGAAGCGATCTGAAGGCATCAACGGTGGCGTGCTAGAGCAGAGGGGTGGGGAAGGTGAGGCGATGGTGGTTGTGTTGGTCTGCTGGATGCTGGAACATAGGAGGCAGTGGGGAGGTGGTGATGGAGGTGTTGCTAGAGAAGCGGAGGAAGTGGGGAGCCAACGATGGCGGCATGCTGGAGCAGAGGAGGTGGTGGGATTTGGTAATGACGGCGATGCTGGAGCAGAGGAGGCGGTGGGGAGGGGGGGGGCAATGGTGGTGGTGGGGATTAGGTCTCACACGCTTATACTTCCCGTGCACTCTCTCTTTCTCTTTCTTTCCCACTCTGTGTGTGTGCACGCTCCTTACCCCCGCGCGCGCTCCGTCAGCTTTGCGGCACCCGCCTTGCGCATTACGGCATCACTAGGAGATAAAGCGATAATTGGGCTACACCATGCTCAGCAAGGTAGACACCACAATGGAAGTGGGCGAGGCGAAGGCTATGGTGACCACCGACGAGCGCCATGACACCAAATCGACAATTTGGCGATGCCTAAGCAACGCATTAACAACTATGACTGTTAGCCCACAAAGCCACACAAAAAGAAACACTGCTCATCAACTTGCATAGCAGGTGGAGTCGACATGTTAGCTCAGATAGGAATTGTTTAGAGTAGGCCTTTTGAAATCATATGATCATCACACTGGAGCTATGTGCCACAAGTCAGAAAAACACAGGGATTTCAAGTCTCAACTATGACTATAAAACTTGGTGTGGTCCCAGTTGAACAGATACAAGCTTGACAGCTACAATGTTAGACAATGATGGGAAGCCTTTGTTATTGATAGTGAGGGTTAAGGGCAGAGTTAAAAAAAAAATTGACTAGGGGAATGACGTCTACCCTAACATGTTTCCTGCCTGAAACTCGGGTTTTTCATGCTCTACTCGTATGATACCAAACATGTTTACTGTTCAAAACTGCAAATCTTTCAAACCAATATAAATCTCTTTTCACTCAAAATAAGAAGCAATACAAATTTCTCCTATGATCCTATCATTATAAAATTTCCACCTAAACCTTATCGATTTTCCTTTCGGTGTGCTGTAAACACCAAGGTGGAGAAAAATGGTTGGAAGCAAGTTGGGAGTCATTGTCATCAGACACGACCAGAACAAACCAGAATATTTTTATCCGACAATGCAACAGGAGTTAGAATTTGCTAACAATTATTTCTAGCTGACAAGCTGGTACTTAATCTGTATAGTGTAACCAATCATCTGCTTTGCCACGACTTAAATTGACCTAACATCCTTGTTTAAAACTGTATCCGCCACCTCATCCCCACTAATGGCCATTTACATGATATCAACTCCATAACAGTTACTTCGATGGTTGCAAGCCTCCTCCAATCCCATCCATGGCTGCCTCGAGGTGCTACTGCTACTCGGTTAGTGCAGTCGTCGTTCCGAGGAAGAAGAGCTCAAGGACTCTGATCGGGGCCTCCATGGATAGCTGCTCAAGTTCTGAATCCAAGAGGGTCTCCAATTCTGTCAGCTTCAACAGCAAGGTCAACAAGGTATACACTTCCTCTCGCCAAGATGTGACCTATATTGAACATCTGAAACATCCCTGTTTCTCCGCTGATCTGGAACAGCTTATTTCAGGTTTATGAGGACAAGAACATGGGGATCCTCTGCTACACTGATGAGAACGGCGAATTGCTGTGCGAAGGACTCGACGAAGGCCCCAGGATGACCTGGCAAGACATGGAGAAACTGAGAAAGGAGAAGTAATTAAGCCATGTTCAAGATTTGATCTGCTGTAGCTTATGGACCGTGGAATTCAACGACTGACCATATGCTTTGTCTTTGCTGTTTTTATTGGAATTGTCTTTGCTGTGATGTGCTTTATCAGGGAAACGAAGGCTGAGGAAGATCCGCGGCGGAGGACGCTGCCGGCAGCGGGCGGGATCGACTGGAGCTGCCTCCAGGCTGCTGTTAGCATGGGGAAGAACTGAAAATTAAGGAAGCTGACAAGCTTAGTCCGGTAGATAAAAATTTACGGTGCTGTTTCTTGTTGTGTAGAAATTACATGGTGTGCTTACTTTTGTGTGTATTATAACTGTAGGTTTCCATGTCTGCCTGCTTTGCTTGCTCTGTAATAAGGATCTTTGTGCCTAGGATTACTGGGGACAGCAGGAGCTGATCCAGCTGGTTATCTCCCAGTCTCTGGTGGATAAGAAAGCATGTCCCGATTAGCTTGGAATCAGTTTCGGTTGCCTTGAGTTGAAGTTTATGGGCCATTTCAAGTAAAAATTCTGGTTCATAATTATTTAATTACAGGTCAATTTTAGTTCAGTTCTGATAAGTGTGAATTCAATTGATGTACTGAAAGGGAATCCGAGAATCTTTTGTGTAAAAATTATGGTTAATGTAGCACGGATGGCAGCCGGAAATGATTTCCCAGTTTGATAGTTGTTGTATTTTGGAAAAAAAAAATCAGTGGTTTATGTGTGCTGGACTCTGCCACCTCTTTGACAATAAAGGAGGCCATCGTTATCATTAAACATTAGGCAACAAAATTGAACGAAGAATGAAATTAAATAACTCTATATTATCCTCTTTTCGCTAAAAGTCACGGAATTTACAGGGCCAAGGCCAAGGCCAACCCAAGCGGAATAAAAATCTTATCGACAGTAATTAATAACCACATTTTCAGTTAGCATATATCATTGTAATAAAAAGGATCTTATCTAATTAAGAAAGTCTCTAACTATGCCAAGATCTGATATGTTCTTTTTCTTTTTTCCAAGGGAACCCCATCCTTCTCTCTTTAAAGCTCAAAATGCATATACACAACTGGGTTGAACTTTTCATTTATATTTTTTAATTAAAAATTGTAAAATTATGCGGCCATTTTGAAAATTTACAAAAATAGACGCCTTTTGCCCATTCAATGGGCAAGAAGTAAAAGTTGCCCATCCAACAGGCTATATGTTTAAAAATCATAAAAATACCGCATTGTAATGCTCTCAACCTTCAAAACACTAAAAAAATAGTTATGAAAAATTCAGAAAAAAAATTTGCATTGTAGAGTATGCTAACATATAGTGCTACATAAAATTTTGGACAAAAATATGACCTATAAGTAAGAAATGAAAAAGACAATTTTCAGAGATGCTTAAATTTATCTTTTTTGTTTCTTATTGTATAAGTAATTGTTTGAGTTAAAATTTTGTGAAGTGCTAAATTATAGCATCCTCTGCACCACAAATGTTTTTTAGAATTTTTATAACTGTTTCAATAGTGTTTTGAAGGTTGAGAGCATTAGAGCGTGATCTTTTTATGATTTTTAAATTGAACGCATGTTGGATGAGCAATTTTTACTTTGAGAAGCACCTAGTTTTGTATTTTTTTAAAATAGCCACATAATTTTGCAATGTTTAAATTAAAAAATATATAAATAAAAAAGCCTAGTATCTAGGCCATTATAAGAACTGAACTAAAATTGATTGCTCTTGTCGAAAAGAGTATTTTTATTAATTTTATTTTTCTGATTATAAGGTGCACACGCACGTACCATCAAATCCACACCTACAAATTTTACGATTGAAACCACTCAGGCCTCCACCGCATTCTTTTATGCCAACTTCAAATCCACGGAATATCATTGCCTACTCGGATTATGCACTGCAGCGCATAAAGAAAATAAAGGAAGAGACTTTCAACAAAGTAAAGAAAAGAAAATATCCTGTCCATTAGCCAAGTCAACCTCGTCATTGGTCAAGGCCATAAGGATCTATCACGTATAGACTATATAGCGTATGGTGGTGTTGATCCGTTCCTCGTGACAGGTGCTTTGCAACCCATCCATCTTTGTTGAGGATAGGGAAAAGGTATTACTACGACCGTTGGTTTTCGTGTTGTCCTATATAAAATGCGCAATCAACTCCTAGAATGGACATTAAGCATGTACAGTATCTTTTGTCACTGTTACGTGCATATTCGAGCACAACAATTATTTGTGAGCCGAGTATATGGATGCACGCGTATAAAACTTATCTGCAGGGCAGGACAGACGCATCAGTGTGTAATATCAATATGCGCGCCTCGTCAGCAAAGATCACTCTCCTGCCGCTCGGGATTCCTGCCGGTCGGCAGGTCCGGGGGTGCACGGGGCAGCACCACCTCTTCACTTGAACCCCGGCGATGACCAGCTCCAAGCCCGCGCCCTGCGAGAGCCCGATCTGGGAGCTCCGCGACATGCCGAGGACGGGGAAGCTGTAGAGCAGCGCCGCGGCGGCGACTGCGAGTGCTTGGGTCCTTGTCCGTCGACCCCGCCACTTCGTCGCAATCCGTAACGGATTCGTAGTGCCGCGCGGCTGTTTGTGGCCCACGCGGCTGAGTAGAAATTCCATTCTTTTCTTTTCATTGCGGGACCGAGTAGGCCGGCGGTCGTAAGGATGGTAGTGGGCTAGGTTGGATTAGGTTGGGTTAGGTCATACGAGTTTTAATCTAGCAGAGGTAGGTTTGAATGTTAAAAATGCCCCGTGGGGCCATCTAGTCGGGTTCAGGTCCGTCTTGCATTTTGCACTCACGGGTGTCCCACGGGGCTCGAAATCTTGATGCATCAGTTTGATTCTGTCTAATCTGGACCACAGACTAGATCCGAAACATTGCGCTCGCTCGCCGGTTCCGCCGCCCAAGCTTGCGCCCTCGCTCACCGGCAAAGGAAGCCATTGCCGGAGCTCGCGCCTGAGCTCGTCGCCTGAGGAGGCCGCCGCTCGAGCCCGTGCCCTTGCTTGCCGGCGGAGGAGGCTGCCGCTCGAGGCCCTGAGACTGTGCAACACGACACGGCGGAGGAGGCCATCGCCCGAGGTCGAGCCCTCACTCACCGGCCGAGGAGGCCGCCGCCCAAGCCTGTGCCCTCGCTCGCCAGGGGAGGAGGCCACCGCCTGAAGCCCCGAGCCCGTGCGATGCAGCGCGGCAGAGTTGGCCGTTCGCTCACCGGCGGAGGCCCGTGCGATGTGGCGACACAATGGAGGAGGATGCTCTCTCGCCGATGGAGGCCCGTGTGATGCGGCGCGGAGGAGAAGGAGGCATGTGCGACGCGGCAGCGTGGCAGAGGAGGCCGCTCGCTCACCGGCGGAGGCCCGTGCTACATGGTGTAGAGGAGGCCCGTGTGACATTGCTGTGTGGCACGGAAGAGGAGGCTGCTTGCTCACCGGAAGAGGCCCGTGCGACCCAGCACGACAGAGGAGGCTGCTTGCTCGCGGCAGAAGAGGCCGACGTCTCGGGTCGGGTCCCCCGTCGGGGTCAGGGGTACTTTTGCACCCGATATGAATATCGGGGTCGGGTCGGGTTTGGTATTTTGGGTTTCGGGTCGGGTGTGTTCTCACTCACCTAGTTCCAACCCAACCCGTTGCCACCCCTAGGTGGTAGTAATATTGGGCCATTCCGTGCAGCTTGCAGGCTTCGCTCCGAAATTGTTTTTAGAAATACCAGTACAATACATAGATATATGCACATTCTTATACCACCATATTTATGTATTCATACAATATCTACTGAAAACTAAAGATAAGGAGCTTAGAGATTGTCGAAGTCATCACAGACACCTCATTATTAACCATATGTCGCCTACTACTTAAAAAAATTTCTGCTCCGGTGAGACACACAAGAATCAAATATACAATTTGATTCTTGATGGGCAAGACTTGTTCTTCACTCCAAAGATGTTTATGAATGAAACCCACCTGCAACTTGCATTTTCTTGATACTGAAAATCATAAATGAATCTGGTGTGGCTGTATTCCTTCTAACAGGAAAAATATAGGAATACTAAGATAAGACGCCTATTATATGAACCAACCAATTAGGATACACTACTTATTAGCCATTGCAATTTGACGAAATTCATGATTGTGTCATGGGTTAGGACCCATACGTCAGTAGGACAATGGATGGCACATAAGGGAGAAATAAATCTGCGCTGGTAAATGAAAACGGCAAAGCTAATGTCTGGACGTCCGATATATCCAACGTTGTAACTGTCTGTCGTACTATCGAAGATTAATATCTGCAATATTTGAAATCAACATTCACAATATAAAATAATGCACCAAAAAAGCATATAGATCTGAAAAAAAATTATCCATTTGAGTTAATTCCTATATTCCGAGATGCAACATAAAAAATAACTTCTGCAACAAAATTCTATAACGTCTGAAACATTCAATTTGAATGTCTGAAACATTGGAGATACGAACATATAGGAATTAACTCGAATGGATAATTTTTTTATCCGGATCTGTACACAAAAGATTTCGAGATGCAACATTCTCGAAGAACTTCTGCAACAATTTTTCATAATGTCTAAAACATTAAATTTGAACGTCTGAAATATTGAAGATATAAAGAAATTAACTCAAATGGATAATTTTTTAGGGTCCGGATCTATACGCAAGAAATTCCCGAGATACAACATATGAAAATAACTAAGATAACAAATTTTTATAACATCTGAAACATTAAATTTGAATGTTTAAAATATTGAAGATGCGAAAATATTTTTGGGCCGACCCAATAATACTGTGAGCTAAGCGGACCATACGTCCGATGCATCGGACGTGTCAAGAGGAGCATTTTCAAAATAAAAAACTTATCCCAACTAATTAGTCTGGTCTCATATGACCATAAGTTTTAGAAACAGATGAAGCAATCAAGCAAATAATTGTAAATAATATATCACAACAAAATCAAAGGCACATACGCTACAAGGATCGAGCTGTACAATTGTGCATGTATATATCCTCCATATTCCCCCAAGACCCTCCTAAATCCACCAAATTATGCATAACAATCCAGATACCTTATCAACGAAAAAAAGAAGAGTGTCCAGAATATGTTGACGTGCATGATAAGCTTAATTTTGTGAACCAACCAATCTGCCCTTAGAAGGCTTAAAATCTAAACTGTAAAGCCACGAATGTGTTTGGTGTTGAGCACCCCCTCCAACATCTCCATATTGAATCCAACTCCTCCCTGCGCATTCTTACGTCATGTCTTCCTACCTGTTCGCGTATGAAAATAATAATCATGTTCGCATATGGAAATAATCAATCACGTTAATCACCTATTATTTGTCTTTAATACTAGACGTCTCCTTTCATATGTTATTTCACCTCCTTCCCTCCATACTACACATCTCCATCTGTTATTTCACCTCCTTCCACTTTTAATCGGCGCACGGTTGTAGGTGAACATGTCTGTTGTTGCGGCCCCTCCCAGCCTGAAGCACACCGCGTCGCACGACCACGCCCCATCAACCACGATGCTAAGCGTCATCTCACGAAGCCGTTCCTGCCCAAATCTCTGCCCACGTTCCCGCCCAAATCTCTGCCCACTTTGCTTCCAATTCATCTACGACTGGTGCATGGCTCCTCCGATCTCCATGCCCCAGTCGGGAGGTCGACGCCCCTACCGCCACCGCGCACCCTACCGACAAAGGGGACGACGAAGAGGTATTGTCTTGCTCCTTCCTGTCAAGCACCTTCTCCCCTAAGGTAGTGTCTCCATCCCCACATTCCTTCGATGTTCAATCTACAGGGTATATCCTGTTTTGCATTTGTGATTCTTGGGTAGCAACAGCCTGGACTTATTTCTAGCAGTCCATGTTTATCTTCCCTACAGCTCAGCATTTGAAAGATCTTTACCTAGAATTTTTCATTACAGTATTTTTATATTTTTCATATTTTCTTTTAGCATTTTGCAACTCCACTTGGAAAGACATTTTACCTTCCTTTCTGTTAATTCGCAGTTCTCCTACAAATCCAATATATATGTCCTCCTAGCTTGCTCTGTTCCATGGCCGGTTTTAGTTGAAGCGTAGATTATTCAGGTACTACCATTTTTCTTTCTAATTATATTTATGTATAAATTCTTTAATTCTGAAACATACAATTTTTTATGTTCAAGCAGAGATTGTCATTCTTTTTTATGTTCTTGGTTGCTTGAGAAACTGATTGCTCAGAAGTCAATACAATAAAAGATGTACTTTGTTAATTAGTTGTTCCTTTTGGTTCTGACCTTCACATGAGTTTGTATTGGATAACTTTACTAGATTTAGACTTCTTTGATGGGACAAATCTTAGTTTTATTGTACAATTTTCTTCTATTCGTTAATATAATATGTCTGCAAATTACTTGTATTACCATGTACAAAGCATGGTCTTTGAACTTGTTATCGGCAAAGAGAACATTCTTTTGTCATCCTTGCTCTTTTTCTGCAACTTTCGACAGCTCATCTTTCTTGTTTTTAGTTCTTTCCTCAGCCCATGTTTGCTTGTCCCATCTTATTTTCCTGTACCTATCAATGTCCCTTGTTTCAGTTGTTGCCCGTTTCTTATCCTACACAACTCCTTGGGCTCGTGTATAAGACGCGCCCTTTAATCTATCAATCTTTACTTTAACAACTAAAGTGGTGAATGTGAAATTAACAAAAAAAACATCGTCTTTGTGACAATAAAATTGAGATCCCTTTCTTATAATTCTAATTCTGATTTTTCATTCTTGTTAATTCAATGCCATATTTTATGGTTCCTTTTTTGTTTTATTAGTCAGCACACCCAAATGATTTCATTTGTAGCTCTTTGTGTCACTGGATGATGCTTTGAGGAAGCCCAATAGTTCATTAGTCGACATGGTAGCCGTAGTTGCCCATGTCGACCCTCTAGACCATGACACCTTTTACCCTTAAGGGATTAGGGAGATCACACTGAAAAACAACAGGTATATTTATTGACTTTGAATCTTGCACATTTTATTCCTACGTGTCTTCACCAGCTCAGATGATGAAGATCACAATTTAATCATAGCAGCTAGTGTCCACAACTACTTTCTCCTAGCCACCAAAGTTATGGTAATCAGGCAGCACATAAATATAAGTTGAACGGCCTTTTAAGTATTTATATGTGCTGCTACCACCAAATCATAACCAAAATTTTCTAGGTTGTCTGATCAAGTCCGATAATAACTGCATTACTTTTCACGAGATCTGAGCAATACATGTTGCTATCATCCCTCGAAGGTGCTCACATTATTGTGTCAGTTATAATTTGTCATGTTTTTTATTCTATGTGTTATATGAGCCACATTAAACAATCTAACACCATTTTCAGACATTAGGTACAGCATTAGGACCCTGTGGCACATGACCGCCTCAAATTTGCTATCACCTATCGAACTCATGAGATTAAAAAGTTGGAGGTCCAATCACAAGCAATGCTGACTAACCATCACCACCCCAACAATGAAATAGACGTCATCGGCCTGCTAGAAACCAGCCAGATTAGTTCTTGCATTGTCCATGAAAAAATTAGAAGATTTATTTCTTAAACATGCTTTGTACAGTTAACGTTGATTGCATTGATGCTTAATTTTGGAAGAAAATTGTGGACATTTGGTACTTATATCCTTACAAAGGATGCGTGATTTTGTAGCTTCAACAATAAAGGATTGCCAGTCATAAGTTTGGGAATAGAACAAGAGATGAAACCAGAAGAACTGTACCCAACATTTTCTATTTTGCTGATTATTTGTTTATTGTACACGATTCACTCAGCATCCCCTGATCATTCCTACATCCACACTGTTTACTGTACAGAAACCTCTCAGCACCAATTTTTTTTTGCAATATACTGATTAGTTTAATGCCTGTGCATGGCAGAGATAGAAAAGGTGAGGAAGAACAAGAACTGGATGTGCCCTTACTGCATCGAGTAGAAGGGTTTCAATAAATTCTAGATATGCAACAAGTGAGAGTGTGTCTAATATTGCTCTCGTTAGTTCTACCGTCTGGGATTGCCATATATGACTGTAATTCTGGTTCTACATCTTGTTTAATATATGTGATAAATGTTGTTCTTGCTTATTGTAATTTCTATCTATATTTGTGCCTCTTTTTCTCACTTTATCTGGTATTGCAACAGAAAGGGGGCAAGAATACGAGTCAGTTGCTAACCTTCTCATGGACAGGCTGAAGCGCCAAGCATTCTGACGACAGCGGCTGGCTGAACTTTCACATGCTCACTTCTTCAGCAATTTCAGTGATGATGGTCGAGAATGTAGTGAGAGACCGGTTTGTTTAGTGGCAGTTTAGATGATACTTATCTTAGGAGAAATGTGAAGTTTTTGTGCTCAAGAATGTGAATCTAGGAACCCTGTGTATCTGATTTTCAGAGATATGACAGTCATAATGATCATCTTGATGATAGCTTGGCAATTCATTGTAATTGCATTTTGTCTGTGTTCTGGATTAGAATGTAAACTGAAACCAAGTGTGGTCTGTCATGACTCAATGAAATTTGTCATTTTACTGTGTCTGAGGAAGAACCAGCTGTCTGTATCAATATAATTTTCTACTGGCCTTGAATTATGTGTTGTCTAATCTTTGCTATTGCAAGGCAGAGACACCAACCGATATGACTCCAGCTAGCATATCTTGTGCTAGAATATGTAAACCTATACATCTGTTTTAATTTTTGCATTTTATTCCTTGAAACGCACCAAATTTTGCAAGCGAAATTCCTGCGGTGATCTTATGAAGTTTCCCATGTTCCAAACTATGACTACCTTAGCATAAAATTGTTTATGTAGGACTCACAGATTGAAATCTCAGTTAAGCAAAAATTTTGAATGAGAAAAAAGAGGAGATCTTCATAGCTTCTTTTTACCTAAGTATGGTTGCTTTGAAGATCTCTCTTTATAATCATCCATGGTTCCAACCATAAAAAACCTCTTTCTGATTCCATAAAAGTATCTGATAGAGGAAATTAGAAATACACATTTTGCTGTTTCAGACTTGAAAGAAAACTATCTGGTTCATAAGTTAATATATTTCAAAAAAGAACATGTTCCTGAAATTGCTCCTCCTTCCATTCTGCTCTACGTCAAGAACATCTGTATCACACACTATCACCTTCAAGGATGAAAGGTCATGCAAGCACTTCTGTTTTTTGCACAAAATTCAGCATGGCAAAATCCTGCCAATGGAATATGCAAGCACATAGATTTACCCAACAACCTCAACATATTTTTTTATTACTTTCGTTACATTTTTTCATGACTGATCTCTTTCCTTGTAAATAAATCATCTAAACAAATCACTAAACAAAATATAATGGTAAAATCAGGGCACGATTGACGTACAGGTGCGCCAATATTCGCAAACGATCAGAATCTAATATTATCACATATCAAAAAATTATTACACTACATTACTAGCTTGTCACTTTCCTTCCAAATTAAATAAATAAATCACTCAAAAAATATCCCGCACAACTCAGGACACAGTTGACATATAGGATAGGCGAGCCAAATTGCTCAAAATTTTAAATTTTTTGGTTGAAGCCTTGGCGAGAAAACTCATTTGATTCTCTTGTGACGAGGTCCATATGTTGAGTGATACCTACACTCAACATATGGACCTACAGTTTTGTGTAACTTTATATTTATTATCTCATACGGTCTCTGATTTCTATCGATTGCTGTCGTTCTGTGGAAATCTTGACATTCAATACTTGGCGAAAACATTTGATAGTTGGCCTGGGATAGACTGTCATATCTCTATATACTAGTTGGTAAGATTGTATCGCTTGTCAGTCAGTGTCGTTGTTTACGCTTTCCTAACACATATCTTGTGCAGATTCTATTGCCACATGCTCTCCTCAGCAGCTACGTTCTGCTCGCACTGGATATGTATAATAGAACTATATTTGTACTAGACTCATGTCCTGTACCGATTCAAAGTTTCATTTTATATAAACTATAAGCCCAAACATAAAAAGATTGCCAAGAATTTTTGGCTTGCCATGGAAGTAGCAAATCCTGGTACAAATTATGATATCTTGAAATGGCCTCTTAAGCTATCTCGTAGTGTTTCTCGGTTTCATGATTGGTAACTTGTTTCTAACCTCACTATAACTGATTTGTTTATGAAGTGCAAATGTAACAATTAATCGTTATGTAGAATGCTTCTGATTTCTTTGTTATTGAGTTCATGCACATATGGAACGGAGAAAGACTAATACCAACAATTCATAGATTAAGTCTTTTCCATTGCACAATATTGTACAATTCGCAGTGATCCATGTCCACTTGTTATTGACATGCAATAAACATGCAGGATGGCTATCAACTGCAAAAGCAGTTTTTGGTAGATCTAAATTAGTTATGATAGTATAACAGAAATAATATGAAGATAATCTCCTCCCCTGGACGGGAAATTATTAAGTACATTAGAAATCATATATTTTGAAAGATAAATTAGTTATGATATTATATTTGCACGTGACTATCAATTTAACCATATATTACTTATTGTATCGTTCATTTTTATTCTTGATGCTCTAAAACTGTCGAAGGATTAACTCCAATCGCAGGGATCCCGAGAGACCCCTTTTTAGAGATTTGGCCGGGGGATGATCCTGAGTATGTTCGTCAGAGAAATAAATGGGAATGAATGCAACTGCCGGTGGTGGTGGAACGACCTAGTGCAAAAAGAAGTAAATGCACTGGAATTTAGACAGGTTCGGGCCGCACAGGGGCGTAACACCCTACTCCTGTATTGATACTATAAATGCCCTGAGAAAGTCCCTCAAGGATATTGCTGGTTACAAGAATGTTGGTCTATCTTAGAGCCTGGGGCCCTTTGTTTTTCGGCCTGTCTCGTGCTGCTCACTTCTCAGCCATTGTTTCTCTTGTGCTGTGTTCTTGTCTGTGCTTGTGAGTCCTCTCTTTTTTCCATACCTTTTTTTTGGATGTTTCCTTCTGTGTCACCGGTTGCTTTAAATACCCGCCGGCAGTAACGTGCCCCGAACGGGAGGGGGGCACAAGTTTCGAGACACCATAAATGGAAAGGACGTCATCATTTCCTCTGGGCGAAGTGACCGGGGGTGGAAAATATGGCACACGCCCGGTCATCCGTCACCATAAATGCCCTGGCAACGGGCGCCGTGGACAGGGCCCACCGGGCAGCCGCAGAGCGGCCCGGCGTGCCCGCCCTGTCTTGTTCCCATGCCACAGCAGCGCGGCAGACGGAACGCCTCGGCTCTTACGACGCTATCCTGAGACGGGCCGGATGGCACGGGACGGGACCCGTGCAATTAATAACCCCACGCCTCTCTGCCAGAACGTAGCAGGAACTGACACTGAGCGCGGCAGGAGCAGTTGGAGGTGACAGGCCACGCACGCTCTTTAAATGCGGCCTCGGGCCTTTGACTGGCTGACACCTCATCGGTGGGCCCCTCGGGGGCCTCTGCCAGGGGGCTTTCTGGGTCGTCGGGGTACCGAGTGCCCGGGGGTACTGTTCACCTCCCCGAGCACTCTCTCCCGAGAATGCCCTTTCTTGTTCTCGGGGAACCGAGTGCTCGGGGGTACTGTTTACCTCCCCGAGCACTCTCTCCCGGGCACACTTGTACGGATCCTTGGGGAACCGAGTGCTCGGGGACTGCTGCACGCAGCCCCGAGCACTCTCTCCCGGAACTTCCTTCGGTGGGTCCTCGGGATACTTGGATGCCCAGGGGCCACCGCCGGCGGCCCTGGGCACGTTTCTCCCGGTACTTAGCTCTCCTGGTCATCAGGGGACTAGGGTGCTCGGGGGTCACCGTACACCCTCTCGAGCACTTTCTTTCCGGTACTTAGATCTCGTGGATCATCGGGGAACTGGGGTACTCGGGGG
This sequence comes from Phragmites australis, assembly GCF_958298935.1. NCBI lineage: Eukaryota > Viridiplantae > Streptophyta > Magnoliopsida > Poales > Poaceae > Phragmites > Phragmites australis. Next base: position 12,675,234 of record NC_084941.1, on the reverse strand, counting down.
CCATCGACTGTGGCCCCGAGCGCCCTCTCCCGGGACTCAATCTTTCTCATCTTGCGGGAGAGACTCCGCGGGATGGCGTCATGTGGCGGATGGCTGGCCTGGCATCGGGATTCGGGGACCCCCGGTTCCTGATACACCGACAGCAGCCCCTGGGCCCATTGGCAGGCAATGGCCCGGAGACTCCAGATGGGCCCTTCATCGCCAACGAGGCCGAAGCCGGTGCTGACGCCACGTGGTGGGCTTTCAGATGGTGGTCCCTCCGGTCCGGGCCTTTGGTACGGCCCAACGGGGAGCCTAACGGACGCGCGTCCAAACGACTCCTGAGGCGTGTGACAACGGGACGGGCGGCGCATGATAACGGGGCAGGGGCACGCGTGGCAGCCGCCCAAATCGAGAAAAATACGCCTGGCAACTGCTAACACCGCACGACCCGTGGGAGATTCGCCTGGCGGTTGCGTTGATCGAGGAAACCGTCCCGCCGAGTGCGCCGTGGCAGGCGATGTTTGAATTCCCCTGGGGTATAAAAGGAGGAGGGGAGCGAACCGCCCCCCTCTTTACGCCATCTTGCGATCAAGCTCTTGCCCTCTTTGCGCTCCTGAGCCCTAGACTTTCCTTAGGCGATCAGAGCACCTTCCTTTCCCCACCGTCCAGATCATCCCCCACCCCGACGAGATGTCAAGAGCAGGAGGAAGCCGCCGCGACAGGACTCCTGACGGCGTGCTGCCAGAGTCCCGCCTGGTGAACGAGGAGGCGGCGGACAGGGTTCGGAAGCTGATGGTCCCCGAGGGCCAGCGGGGGGCCTCGATGGTGACGTCGGCGAGCTTCCTGCCGGTGACAAACCGTCCGGGGCACATTGTCCTCTTCACTTCCTTCGTGGCGGCCGGGCTAGTGCCGCCATTTTCAGCGTTCTTTCTTCAGGTCCTGGAGACGTTCAGGCTCCAGTTGGTGCATCTCAGCCCCAACTCCGTCGTCATCCTGGCGGTCTTCGCCCACCTCTGCGAGATGTTCGGGGGGGGGGGGGTGCCGCCGTCGGTGACGCTCTTCCGGCACTTCTTCGTGCTGCGGTCGGTCGGGAAGAAGAGGGGCCTCTCCACCGCGGACGTCGCCGGCTGCTGCAACTTCCGGCTGCGGGACGGCCTGGGGGAGCAGTACATTCCCCAGGTGCTGCGAAGCAAGTGGGAGGACTGGCGGCGCGATTGGTTCTACGTCGACGTCAGCCCCCACGACCGTCTGTGTTGGTGATATGCCCTAGAGGCGATCGAGTTGCGGATTGGATCTGCTAATGGGCTTTAATGTTGATTAAAGGTCCATTAGGGTTTAGAGTCATAATGGGCTTTAATGTTGATTAAAGGCCCATTAGCGTGCTCTATATAAGAATAGGCAGGGGCCAAGGCGCATTGAGTTTTTTCCAAAAACAGATCTTGCCACCAAAAACCCTAGCCGCCTCCTATTCCCGAACTCCCTTCGAAACCCTAGCTGGGCGCGCGGTGCTAGCACACCGGCGCACGGCGATTCTATCCTTTTACGTGTGGATACCGTAGAGGCGCTACTACTATTGCGGTGCTGATCTGCTTGGGAGTACTTGGGACGTGCTCGGGGTACTCGGGACGTGCTCGGGGTACTCGGGACGTGCTTGGGGTAATCGGGACGTGCTCGGGTGTACTCGGGTTGTGCTCAGGACATGCTCGGGGGTACTCGGGACGTGCTCGGGGTACTCGGGACGTGCTCGGGGGTACTCGGGACGTGCTCGGGTGTACTCGGGTTGTGCTCGGGAGTACTCGGGACGTACTCGCGAGTACTCGGAAGGTGCTCGGGACGTGCTCGGGACGAGGTTGACGATCAACTACTTGACGCGCACGACATTGGATTGGTCTGCTCCAACTCTTCTTCCGCTGCACTGCTCGTCAAGTGGTAATGATTCATGATCCCCTACTAGCATGGCTTCCTGGTTGAATGTGGTAGAGAAAATTTATTTTGTGCTAGCGTAGCCTACTCGTTACCCAACAGTCTGACTCTGCTGAGATGGCGGTGGAACCCCAGAAGGTGACCTGGGAGGTGCCGCCGCAGATGGATGCGCGGATGGCGCCGGTCCTGGAGCGCATCGACTTCCTGCGCCAGGCCGGGCTTACTTCGGTGATGGTGGTGGCGGACTACCTGCGCCGCCGCCTGGCACCCCTGCGGGAGCGGGCCCGGCCCTGCTGGTTTTACACCGGCCCCCAGGACATCACCCGGACCTAGATCGGTGAGGAGTGGGACCTGGGTAGGCCGGCACTGAGGGGCCTGCTCCGGGTGGTGATCGGGGTGGACGACCTGAGCCGGGCGGAGCTCCCGTGGAAGGAGATGGCGCTCTGCGCCAATCCTGATCGGGTGGCGCTGCAGGCGAAGCTGCCGGAGTTCGACGCCCAGGGGCTGGTCGACAGGCCAGGGCACCAAAATCCTGAGACTATTGAGATCCCCAGGGCGAACGAGGCGGCCGGCGAGGAGGCCGCAAGTGATCCGGCGCAAATCGGTGGCCCAGGCGCCGCAGGCGGCGAGCTGCAGGCCAGCGGTGGGGCTGCTGCGGGCAGCAGCCGCCAAGCCGAAGAAGGAGGCGCCGCCGACAGCAGGGCGGTGATAGCGCCGGGGGACAGAGGGAAGCGCCCCCGGACTTTCGTTCCTGCGCCGGCGTCCCCACCGTCGCCGTTGCCTGGCGAGGAGGGAGGCCGGGGCGGTCAGTCGTCCAGCGCGGGGCTGTCGGCGGGGGCGGCATCTGCGGTTCTAGAACCAGACTTTGATCTGCTTGGGCTTGGTCTGGAGCCTGGAGACCGCACGGTGGCCCCGCAGAACCCCCCGCTGAAGAGGAGGAGGGAGGACTCCGGGCCCACGTCATCGGGCCCGGGGTACAGGATCCCGGCATCGAGATGGCAATACAGAGGACCCAAATCTGCGTAAGTTTTCCCCCTTTCTTCGTGAGCATACTTCGCGAGCATACTTCGCCCAGAGCGGCTTTGGAGACTAACCTTTGCTTTTCTTCTGCAGGCTGCCGGCGGAGGCGCCGAGGCCGGCTCCAGCCCCCGAGCCGAGCGCGCCTGAGCCAAGCGCGCCGGCGGAGCCGGAGCCACCGAGCGCGCCGGCCGAGATGGAAACACAGACGCCGCCCAGCCCCGAGAGGGTGGCAGCGGCCATGCCCGAGCAGCCGGCGCCGGCTGAGTCCGCCCCAAACGCGTCAAGCGTGGGGTGGTCAACCTCATCGTGGGCGGTGCCCGCATGGCATTTTTCGGGGACCCCGAGCCCCTCGGAGGAGGCTCGCAGGGGTCCCAGCTCCCAGCCGTCGCCCAGCCAGCCCGCCGATCCCCTCCCAGTCATGCTGGGAAGCGCCCAGGAGGTGATCGGGCGGCTGGAGGCGGCCGTGGCGGGGGAGATGACGCAGCTTGAGGCGGACCGCGCCACTCTTGCTGCGGAGAGGGCGCGGCTTGTCGCGGGCTGGCGCCTTTTCGAGGCCTGCGTCGCTGCGGCATGCGCCACCAACGAGGGCGAGCGGCGTGCCCTGGAGGAGGAGCAGAAGGCCCTAGAGGGCACCCGTGCGGAGGCTGCGCGGGAACAGGAGGAAGCCGCCCGCCTGGCTGAGGCATTGCAGTAGCAGGCTGCCGAGGCGCTCGCCAGGGAGAGGCAGGCGCAGGCGCGGGAGGAGACGGTTCTAGCCCGCGAGAGGGCGGTGGAAGCTTCCCAGGCTGAATTGGCCCGCCTGAAAGGCGAGGCTGACCAGGTATGCGCCGAACTCCAACATCGGGAGGAGGAGCTCCAGAGCCGGGAGGAAGACATCGCCATCAGGGAGACCGACGTCGGCATTACGACGGCGGACCTGGAAGCCCGGGAGGAACTGCTGATTCTGCGGGAGACGGAGGCCGCTGAGGCGGTGCTGGCCGCGGCCGCTAGGGAGGAGTGGGCCGCCAAATGGGAGTCCGAGCTGACCGCCCGCGAGCAGGCCCTCTCCGCCCTTGCGAAGCGGGTGAAGCAGGCTGAAGCCCAGGTGTCCGGCGCGGCCGGGGGACAGGGCTTCGAGGAGCGGCTGCGGCGCGTGACGGAGGAGCTCGAGGCCGCCGAGACCGAACGGGCCAATGTGAAGCGGATGATGGAAGACATCCTCCGGCAGATGCAGAGGTCCATGAGGGCGGCCGGGCTCGGGCGAGTCGACATGGAGGCGAAGGGGACTGGCCTCAGCCAGGTTGCCCTCAGCTTCCAGAGGATCAGCCAGTGCCTCAAGGCGCTGCCCTAGGCCGTCCAGGAACTCGCCGCCCGGGAAGGGCGTGGTTTGGCCCAGGTAGTGGCCGAACACGTCCTGGCCTGCTACCGAAGCCGGGACCCGAACTTCCCACTGGAACCAGCTCGGGAAGGGGTGGTTGAAGCCGAGGAGGAGGCCGCCCGGGAGGCAGTTCGGGGCGCCGCCGCCAAGGTGGCGGCCTGCTTTACACGAGAGGCACCAACGACTCCAGACCCGGGGAGCAGCGGCGAGGGCTCCGACTTAGAGTAGGCTTTTGTAGTTTTTCTTTTTCTTTGTCTTGATGTAAATATGGGAGTGATCCCTCAGAATAGCTATCTTTTTTGTGAATATAATGGAAGCCTTTCTTTGGGGTCGCAACTCCAGTATTCTTCTGAGTGCTTGATGAAGTTTCTGCTGGTTTCACTTGATGCCCCGAGGAGTACTCAGTCGGACCGAGCCCGACCTTTCCTTCCCCGAGAATGAAATCGCCCCGACCGTCCTTCTCGGCGCGTTCAGCCCCCGAGCCCTCGCGAGTCCGCAACGGCTAAGTCAAAAGACAAAGGCACGAACTTCCTTGCTTGGGAGATAGATCGATCCAGCACGGAGCACGCCATGAACGGTGAACACTTCTCCACTTTGCGACCACTCAGCAAGTAGACTGGAGACATGTGCGGGCGGGAATGTGACCAAGAGTCCCCACGGTTTGGTGGTGCCCGGGCTTAGGACGGACCGGATCGAGCACCGACAGCCCGTCCCTGGGGCCTAGGCTCCGGACTACTTGAGCGGATCGAGCGATAGGATTACCCGAGAACCCCAGGGACTCGGTAGTGCTCGGGGCCCTTTAAGCGAACCGAACACCACGACCACCATGAAAGACTTCGATGGGACATTACCGTACATACTGTACACCTTTCTACGAACCGTTATGTCATTCTAGGAAAAAGTGGACACGCGGCAGGGTTTTGTGCGTGAGGAGACCATCTCACCAAGCAGATTAGAGTACGAGGGCCCCCGAGGATGACTCGGGAACAAAATATTACTGAATGTAAATTCGTCTGAATTTAACCACTCACCGGACAGCTGTCAGCTTTTTCGGCCAACCGATCTAGGAGGGGTATGTGCTCCGAGCTCGGGGTGCCCGGGAACTTGGTTCCCACGGCCGGGGCGCCCGAGCACCAAGGGGCGCATGAGGAGCCCAGGATCAGGCAATCCCGACCACTCACGCCTGAGCGGTAGGGCCACCCCAGGACCCTTAGGGCCGAGCAGTGACTTGAGCACTAAGGCCCTCGCGGTCGAGCTGTTTTTGCTTTTGATTGTCGATCTGTGACTTGAGAGAAAAAATAGAGAAATTCTTTACTTGGTGCACTCTGTTAGTGCGGTACTCATTATAGACTGCTCTCGTTTTCGACCCGAGACCTCTTGAATGCCCAGACCGGCGGACAAGAGCAGGCAGAGGCATAACCCAGAGGTCCTATGGTTCGGTGGCACCCGGGTATGACAGACCAGACCGAGCACTGACAGCCCGCCCCTGGGGCCTAGGCTTCGGACTCCTCGAGCGGCTCTAGCGATAGGATTACCCGAGAACCCCAGGGACTCGGTAGTGCCCGGGAGACTGTCACGACACCGAACACCACAGCCTACCACATCAGACGTAAGTCAGCGGCAACTGCCCGCGCGCATACCGATTGGGATTCTTTTATCAACGGGGAAAATGAGAGAGCGAATTTTTCTCGCACAATCGAGCATCTCACCAGACAGATTAAACATATGGAATCCAGAAAAATGAAATTTGACATAAGGATTGCACATTGATATACATATTGTATTGACAATTTTTTTACAAGGTTGGGTGACTTACCCAGTTAGTGGTAGCCCTCGGTCAACTTGGGCGGGGGGGAGCCCCCGGCCTGGTTGACCTGAGCCTGCAAACATGGCCATCTACGGGAAGAACTTGCGGAGGTGCTCGATGTTCCACGGGTTGGGGAGCGGCTGCCCATCTTCTGCAGCCAACCGAAAAGAGCCTTCTCGCGGGACACCGATCACGGTAAAGGGGCCTTCCCATATAGGGGACAGCTTATTCCTTTCTTCGCACGACTGGACGCGTCGAAGAACTAGATCCCCCACCTCGAGAGACCGGGCCCAGACGCGGCGCTGATGGTAGCGCCGCAGGCTTTGCTGGTAGCGGGCTGCTCGGACGGCGGCACGCCGCCGGTGCTCTTCCAAATAGTTGACGTCGTCACGCCTCTGCTGCTCCTGTTCGCCTTCAAAGTAGGCATGCACCCGAGGGGAGCCTAGAGTGAGCTCGGAGGGGAGGACCACCTCAGCACCATACACGAGGAAGAAAGGAGTCTCCCCAGTAGCGCGACTTGGCGTGGTCCGGTTGGCCCATAGCATGGCAGGCAGCTCGTCGATCCACCATTTTCCGTGCTTTGCGAGCACGTTGTAGGTTCGGGTTTTGAGCCCCTTTAGTATCTCCGCGTTGGCGCGCTCGACCTGCACATTGCTCCGAGGATGAGCGACGAAGGCGAAGCAGAGCTTGATGCCGAGGTCTTCGCAGTAGTCCCCGAACATGGCACTTGTGAACTGAGTGCCATTGTCGGTGATGATCCGGTTCGGGACACCGAATTGACTGGTGATGCCGCGGATAAACTGCAGCACCGTGTTCTTGGTCACCTTGACGACTGGGACCGCTTCCAACCATTTGGTGAATTTGTCGATGGCGACGTAAAGGTACTCATAGCCCCTGACTGCTCGGGGGAATGGACCCAGAATGTCCAGCCCCCAAACCACGAAAGGCCATGACAGGGGGATGGTGTGAAGAGCCTGAGCTAGCTGGTGAATCTGCTTTGCGTGGAACTGGCACGCTCTGCAGTGCCGGACCAGCTCGGAAGCATCCTGGAGAGCTGTAGGCTAGTAGAAACCTTGCCGGAAGGCCTTCCCGACCAACGTGCGGAACGATGCATGGCCACCGCACTCGCCCTCGTGGATCTCAGCGAGGAGCTCGCCGCCTTCTGCCAAGGTGATGCATTTCAGGAGGATGCCGCCTGCGCTACGCCGGTAGAGATCCATATCTACTATGGCATAGCGTTTGGACTGCCGAGCAACTGTTTCGGCAGAAGCCTCATCCCCAGGGAGGAACTTTTCCTTCAAGTACCCTCGGATCTCGTCCATCCACGAGGCATCTTGAGAACAGTCAGCAAGCGCAGCGCACTCGCCGGACAGCGGCACCCTGACGGGGCTTCCCATTGAGGGCGCCGCCGGGGTCCCCTGAATTGAGTTCGAGGTTTCCCCTTCGCCCTGTTCGGCAAGTAGGACGGAAGGCCGTGCGACTCTTTCTTCAAAGACTCCAGGAGGGATGCGCGCACGAGGGGAGGCCAGGCGGGAGAGGTCGTCGGCCAGAGTGTTGTCACGGCGCGGGATGTGCCGCAGCTCTAGGCCGTCGAAGCGCTTCTCCAGCTTCCTGACTGCCGCCACGTACGCCGCCATTCGAGGATCCAAGCACTGGTACTCTTTAGATACCTGGTTGACCACCAGCTGGGAGTCTCCCTTAACCAGGAGGCGACGAATCCCGAGGCCCACCGCGGCTCGGAGGCCGGCGATGAGACCCTCATATTCTGCCATGTTGTTGGATGCGCGGAACTGCAGCTGCACGACGTACTGGAGTTCTTCACCCGTTGGGGAGGTGAGAACCACTCCGGCCCCCGCGCCTTTCAGCGTGAGGGAACCGTCGAAATGTATAATCCAGCACCCAGGCGCATCGTGCCTGGGATATGTGGAGATCTCTTCTGGGACGACCTCAGGGACGGCTGACAAAATGCAGGTCGAACTCCGCTAGCTCCACCGCCCACTTGACTACACGTCCAGTGCCTTCTCTGTTCCGGAGGATGGGCCCCAGCGGGTACGTGGTAACCACTGAGACTTTGTGCGCTTGGAAGTAGTGGCGCAGCTTCCGGGAAGCGATGAGCACGGCGTAGAGCAACTTCTGAGCCTGGGGGTACCTTGTCTTGGCTTCCCAGAGGACTTCACTGACAAAGTACACCAGTCGCTGTACCCGGTGGGCCCGGACTGTGGCCTCACCTGAGGGCCTGCTATAGCCCCCAGGCTCGGCGACGTGGTCGGGGCTGACCGGGTGCTCGGGCTCTACTCCCTGGTCGGGAAGAGCCAAGTGCTCGGACTCGACTCCCTGCTCGAGGGGAGTCAAGTGCTCGGACTCGACCCCCTGCTCGGGGGGAGCCAAGTGCTCGGGCTCGACCCCCTGCTCGGGGGGAACCGCGAGGACGGGGGAGTGCTCGGGGGCGACCGGGAGCTAGGACCCAGCACCTGACCCCGTGCACTTATCGCGCTCCACCACCATCACCATGCTTACGACCTAAGGAGTGGCTGACACGTAGAGTAGCAGTGGCTCGCCTTCGGATGGGGCCACCAGCACGGGTCGTGAGGTGAGATACTCCTTCAGATCGCGGAAGGCCTGATCGGCCTCCAGCGTCCAGTCGAAACGACCGGTCTTCTTTAGAAGCTTGAAGAGGGGGAGCCCCCGCTCCCCAAGTTTGGAGATGAAGCGCCTGAGGGCTGCCATGCAGCCGGCGAGACGCTGAACCTCGTTGAGTCGAGCCGGGGGTTGCATCTGCTCGATGGCCCAGATCTTCTCTGGATTGGCCTCGATCCCTCGGCTGGAAACCAAGAAACCGAGGAGCTTGCCCGCAGGTACCCCAAAGACACACTTCTCGGGATTGAGCTTCAGGTGGGTGGTGCGGAGACTGTTGAAAGTCTCGGCAAGGTCTTCGAGCAGGGTGGCGTGGTCTCGGAACTTGACCACGAGATCATCGATGTAGGCCTCGACGTTGCGGCCAACCTGCGAATCAAGGGTGATGCGGATAGCGCGTTGGAAAGAAGACCCAGCGTTGCGCAAACCAAAAGGCATCGACATATAGCAATAAGTCCCCACCGGAGTGGTAAAAGCAGTTTTTTCTTCATCCTCTACAGCCATGCGAATCTGGTGATAACCAGAGTTTGCATCTAAAAAACACAAAAGATCACATCCCGCGGTCGCATCTACAATTTGATCTATGCGGGGCAAAGGAAGAGGATCTTTGGGGCAAGCCTTGTTTAGATCGGTGTAGTCCACGCACATGCGGAGCTTACCGTTGGCCTTCGGGACGATAACTGGGTTTGCCAACCACTCGGGGTGGAGGACCTCTCTAATAAATCCGGCGTTAAGGAGCTTGCTGACCTGCTCCCGGATGAACTCCTGGCGCTCAGGCGCCTGCCGCCGGACCTTTTGCTTCACCGGGCGTGCGTCCGGGCGCACAGCCAAGTGGTGCTCGATCACCTCCCTAGGGATCCCGGGCATATCGGACGGTTGCCATGCAAACACGTCGACGTTAGCCCGGAGGAAGGCGACGAGCGAGCTTTCCTATTTGCCGCCCAGGTCACCGCCGATTCGGACGACCTGGGAGGCGTCTTCGCCCACCACGACCTCCTTCGTAGGAACGGAGGCGTCGGTAGCGAGTCGGGGTTTGGATGAAGAGGGTCCCGGGCCCCCTAGACAACCTTCGGCCTCGGCTCGTGCTGAGACCAAGGCTGAGTATGACTGCTTGGCGCAGGAGACAGCGCTGCTGGTCTCGGCGGACACGGAGATGGGGCCCGCTGGGCCCGGCATCTTAACCGCGAGGTACGCGTAGTGCGTGACCACCATGAACCGAGCGAGCGCCGGGCGCCCGAGGATGGTATTGTAGGGGAGGGGGAGCTCCACGACGTCGAAGATGACGTTCTCCGTCCGGAAGTTATCCCGGCTCCCGAATGTCACGGGCAACTCGGCCTGCCCGAGGGGCAGGGAATGCCGGGGCGTCACCCCGTAAAACGGGAGCGACGGCTTTAGGCGCCTAGAGGGCACCTGCAGCTTCTCGAAGGCCTCCTTGGAGAGGAGGTTAAGGCCTGCTCCCCCGTCGATCAACACTCTGCTGACCTTCACATTGCAGATGGTGGGGGACACTACCAGGGGTAGTCGCCCCACACCTGCAGTACTGGCGGGGTGGTCGGCCAAGCTGAACGCGATCGGAGCGTCTGACCACTTCAGGGGCCTTATGGCCTCTTCGCTCGGGGTCGCCGAGCACACCTCGCGCCGCATGGTTTTGACACTACGGCAGGAGGAAGGCGTATAGGCGCCTCCATCGATGAAGGCGACGGTGTGCTCAGGTTCCTGAAAGCCGAGTTCGGTGTTGTTGGGGGGCGGCTTCATCGTTGACACCCTCGCGGGGCTCGTCGTGGTCCCTTTGGCGCTGCTCGATGAGTCCCTTGACCGTGCGGCACTCCGTGAGGTCATGCCATCTGGTCTGGTGGATCGGGCACCACTTGCCTGGCTCGGGCCCCGCAGGAGCGGGGGGGCTTGCTGGAGCCGAAGCCCTTGCGGGAGCCGAAGCCCTAGGAGGCTCACTAGTGAAGGCTCAGCAACCGGTACCGTATCCTGTGGCACCAGTGGCACCCCTGAGCGGTGAACGCCAACGAGCCGGAGAGCTGTGACGAACAACGGCTGGCAAGGAGGAGGCCTGGTCCTCAGCTTCGGCCTTCTGCCGGGTCTCCCGCTGGCGCTCGAGGGTGACGCGTGCGTTTTCGAGGCCCCTCCACTCGATGAGGAGTAAGCGGAGGTCCTGGGTTCCGGAGGTGACTGGGGGAGGAATGCTCCGCCTGGGGACCCCTGGGCTAGAACGAACGTTGCCCGACGACGGGCGGGTTCTGGCGGCACCACGCTGGTTGGTGGTGCGGGAGCTTTCGGCCATCACCTGGCGGCGGGCCGTGCCGACCAAGGTGGCGACTTCGAGCCAGCGGCCCTCCGGGTTTCCCCCGCCGCCTGGACCGGCGAGTGCCTGAGGAGGGCGTGCGCCGCGAGCAGTGCGCTCCCGGGGCTGGCCTCGCTGAAGGCGAGCCTGCGCCGGAGGGGTGCTCGGCGCTGTCCAGAGGCGGACCTAGCGGCAGGAGTTTCAGCCGGTCGCTGGGGGTTGGACGATGCACCGGCAACGGCGGTGGCGGCGGCCCTGCTGGGCCCGGCGGCCTGATCCCCTTGGGAGGGACGCACCGTGCGTGCAGATCGAGGGTGCAGCTGGGATGCGGCGGCAGCTGGGGCCTCCTGCGTGAGGGGATCCATGTCCCCGCTGGAGCTGGAGCTGGAGCCTGAGCGCCGGAGACGATATCCACCAGCCATTTCTCCGCTGGAACTGGAGCCGGAACGCAGGAGGCGATGACCACCGGCCATTTTTTATTTCTGCGGAAGAAAACAAACAAACAGATTCAGGGATGCTTACCCCCTACCTGGCGCGTTAGCTGTCGGAGGATTAACTCCAGTCGCAGGGATCCCGAGAGACCCCTTTTTAGATATTCGGCCAGGGGGATGATCCTGAGTATGTTCATCGGAGAAATAAATGGGAATGAATGCAACTGCCGGTGGTGGTGGAACGACCTAGTGCAAAAAGAAGTAAATGCACCGGAATTTAGACAGGTTCAGGCCGCACGGGGGCGTAACACCCTACTCCTGTATGGATACTATAAATGCCCTGAGAAAGTCCCTCAAGGATGTTGCTGGTTACAAGAATGTTGGTCTATCTTAGAGCCTGGGTCCCTTTGTTCTTCGACCTGTCTCCTGCTGCTCACTTCTCAGCTGTTGTTTCTCTTGTGCTATGTTCTTGTCTGTGCTTGTGAGTCCTCTCTTTTTTCCATACCTTTTTTCGGATGTTTTCTTCTGTGCCGCCGGCTGCTTTAAATACCCGCCGGCAGCAACGTGCCCCGAACGGGAGGGGGCACGAGTTCCGAGACACCATAAATGGAAAGGGCGTCATCATTTCCTCTGGGCGAAGTGACCGGGGGTGGAAAATGCGGCACACGCCTGGTCATCCGTCACCATAAATGCCCTGGCAACGGGCACCGTGGAGAGGGCCCACCGGGCAGCCGCAGAGTGGCCCGGCGTGCCCGCCCTGTCTTGTTCCCATGCCACAGCAGTGCGGCAGACGGAATGCCTCGACCCTTACGACGCTATCCTGAGACGGTCCGGATGGCACGGGACGGGACCCATGCAATTAATAACCCCACGCCTCTCTGCCAGAACGTGGCAGGAACTGACGCTGAGCGCGACAGGAGTAGTTGGAGGTGACAGGCCACGCACGCTCTTTAAATGCGGCCTCGGGCCTTTGACTGGCTGACACCTCATCGGTGGGTCCCTCGGGGGCCTCTGCCAGGGGGCTTTCTGGGTCGTCGGGGTACCGAGTGCCCGGGGGTACTGTTCACCTCCCCGAGCACTCTCTCCCGAGAATGCCCTTTCTTGTTCTCGGGGAACCGAGTGCTCGGGGGTACTATTTACCTCCCCGAGCACTCTCTCCCGGGCACACTTGTACGGATCTTTGGGGAACCGAGTGCTCAGGGGCTGCTGCACGCAGCCCCGAGCACACTCTCCCGGAACTTTCTTCGGTGGGTCCTCAGGATACTTGGATGCCCAGGGGCCACCGCCGGCGGCCTTGGGCACGTTTCTTCCGGTACTTAGCTCTCCTGGTCGTCAGGGGACTAGGGTGCTCAGGGGTCACCGTACACCCTCCCGAGCACTTTCTTCCCGGTACTTAGATCTCGTGGATCATCGGGGAACTGGGGTACTCGGTGGCCCCGAGCGCCCTCTCCCGGGACTCGATCTTTCTCATCTTACGGGAGAGACTCCGCGGGATGGCGCCATGTGGCGGATGACTGGCCTGGTCTCGGGATTCGAGGACCCCCGGTTCCTGATACACCGACAAAAACCATATTAGAATCGTAGATATATAAAAAATATGCATTTGTTTCGCATGTGTATGGTTACTAGTTTTAGAAACAGATGTAGCGTACAGCTAGCTCTACGTGAGTCACAACAACATCACATTTATGTACTCTCCAAAGTTCCAACAAATTATGGGATCCAAACGGGGTCAGAGCTGTAATCCACATTGCTAAGTGATAATTAAGCAAAAAGATGCAAGGCGTTAAGCCAATTAAATTGTTGAACATATGACAAAATTTTGGTGAAACATACGTACGTATGTGCATATACATAGCAGTACGGTAGCTGTATCTCGTATACATACATGCATGCAAGGCAAGCAACGGATGGAGATGAAAAACAAATATGCTATGCTATGTTACCTTACCCTTCTGGAAAGGGGCTTTAGTTCGAGCTTCAGAGTGGCCCTTCTAGCTTCCATCATGCGAAAACAAAAGGCACACAAAAAACTCTTTGTCATCCCTCTGCAGTGTCATCCGTGCTATATTATCACTGTCAATATTGTTATAACAGTGAGTGATAAATTATCATTACCAATTCATAAGCTCAACCAGCACATAAAAAATCGAGTTATTAAGAACCGACAGTAATAAATTGATTATCACTGCCGGTTTGTTTTATAAACCGACAGTGATATATCAATGCTAGTTCATAACAAGAATTGACACTGATACTAGCACATAAAAAGACATGCCATTAATAACCGTCAGTGATAGTGGCTATCACTATCGGTTGGACTTATGAACCGGTAATGATAGCTCACTGTCGTACAGCTTTCAGCCCCCGCCTATTTAGTTTCTCCTAAAAACCTTTAAATTTAACTCCCCAACCAATCGCTCAGCTCCCAGCCTAGCTCCCATGCACTCTCTCTCTCTCTCTCTTCCGCCCTCTCCCCTCCACTATCACCACCATGATGGAAACTCCACCACCATCTCCGGCTCCGGCCATTCCACACTCCCCCTCACCACGACCACCATATCCGGCTCCGGCCATTCCACACTCCCCCTCACCACGACCACCATCTCCGGCCATACCACCCACCCGCACCTTCTTCCAGCGATGATGAAGCTCTAGTGCAGTCGGAGAGCTCAGATTAGGTGCAGTCCTCGAACTCTAGATCAATGGGGTTCCCTTTCGATGATGAAGTTTGGGACTTCTTCATCGATGAGATGAAGCCGAAGAGGCACTGGAGCTCGGATGAAGAGGAGTGTAGAGAAAATGACCCTATTAGGTCATGATTGTGATTTTGGTGATTAATGACAACATAGTTATTAGGACTAACATGTTTATCAAGAATATGTGTTAGTATATCTTATGGATGCAATAAATCAAGAAGCCACCATATCTGGGATAAAGTTTGGTTGAATTGGAGAAGTCCTAGGAAAAATATACTCACCGAATGGTCCGGTGCTGGAAGAATTGTACGCATTGGACTTTTGTGTCCAGAGGTAGCTTTACCTTACCGGATGGTCCAGTGTCAAATGGGCAGAAGCAGCGGAGCATTGTTGACAAAGGGGAGAATACAGATGACTTCACTGGATGGTCCGATGATCACCGGAGGATCACACCGGACTAATTCTTATAGAGACAAATTCAAGCACAAAAGAATAAAGATCAACTCACTGGAAGGTCTGGTGCTTGTGTTGTACACACTGGATGCTTCACACCGGAGTATTTCCTGCAAAAATATTTCTTAAAGTTGAAGATCGAATAATACCTCACCGGATGGTCTGGTGATAGGTGCTATATACACTTGAGGTTTACACTGAAGCAATTTACATAGAGAGGTTGCAGAGGCTCGGATGGCTCAAATGTACTCACCGTATAATCCGGTGATGGAGATGATATATACACTGGAGTTTCCGGTGTTCAGGATGACTTTGAGTGAAATCCAACGGCTAGTTTTTGATGGTGTACTCACCGGATTATCCGGTGATTGTACTACTATTTTCATTAAATAATACGATGTTAACAACTTTTTTGAGCCATTGGGTAATGGCTAGAACGCGAGTTTGAGGCTATAAATACCCATCCAGTCAGTCATTTGAAGGTGTGATTGTCCAGAGAAATTCATATACAGTTGAAAAGATATCCAAACCAAAGTGCTTAAAGTGATCATCCAAGGTAATTAAGTACAAAATTAGTGAGTGATTAGTACTTATAGGCCCGGAGAGAGTGTTGCTAGGTGATTGCTGCCTAGAGAGTAGATCAAGGAGTGGTCATAGCTTGTATCAAGTGGTACGTCAATGCCTTGGAGTTTTTGTGACTCACCGGCAACTTGAGCCAAAGTTGCTCAAGCTTGTTGACCCTCCGACTTGATGTGAAGCGACGGCAAGACATGTGTACGGGGACATGGAGACCCTTGCCTTAGTGGTTCAAGCTCTGAAGTGATCACGACAGCAAGTGACTGGAAGAGCGGATAGTGGTGAGGCCTTGCCTTTGTGGCTTGGTGGCTCATCTAGCTTGAGACCTTGTCTTGGTGGTTTGGTGGCTCAAGAGCCATAACCGGGTGCATATCCTTAATGGAGCTCCAACGTGGATTAGGGGTGATATTAATGTCATCGATACCACAGGATAAAAATCCCTGGTACCGAGTTTGTCTCTCTACCTTATTTATGTTTGTGTATTTACATTCATGCAATTTACCTTGTCTACAAAATTTGTTTTGTTTTTACAGTTTCATCTCTTACAAGTATTGTTTGTATTGATAGGTGCTCATTGGGACGCACGGGTGTGTATGTATCATCTACTTCTCATTTGACGGATGACTGGGGCATCAGCAAGCTTTTGGAGGAGTCCGAGCGACTAGTTTGCAAAGCCTCCTGTCACTCAGGGCTTATCTGAAAGTGCATCTAGGCCCCCTAAGTGGGTTTTGATGATTAATGACAAACGATTAAGGGACTAATGAGTTTATTGAGATTATGAACAGGATTTAGTCCCATTGGTGAATTTAATGGACGATGGCATCCCTCAAAAAGAAAAGAGAAGCGGATTGTAGTCGCTCAATAGTCTTTTTATAACCAAAAGATGAGAGACACAATCACCGTACTATCAAGGGGGATTCATTTGATAGTCTTGTTGGTGTCTCAATGCTCAAAGTGTCCTTTTATAACCAAAAGATGAGAGACACAATCACCCACGGACACTAGGAAAAAGGGCTGAGTTGCCTGAGTTCGAAGTCTCCGGGGTCTAGCATTTTTAGCCAGAGTCTCCGGGTGAGACTTCGCTAGAGGGTCTCGGTTAATCTTTAAAATGTTTTATTGTCGAAGTCTCCGGGTGGTACCGGATACTCCGAGGTCTAGCCTTTTCGGCCGGAGTCTCCGAGTAAGACTCCGCTAGAGCCTCTCAGTTTGGGATTAAATATTTAAGGTCGGAGTCTTTGGGCAAGCTCGGAGTCTCCGGGGTCAGTTCAAATTTTGCCGTAACGGCTAGTTTCTGACAGCGTTCTGTGCTCGAGTCTCTGTACTAGCCGAAGTCTCCGGGCAAGTCCGGATACTCCAGTAGAAGTCAACCAGCACAGTAACGGCTAGTTTTTTGGGAAATGGTATAAATACCTCTTCTCCCCCTCCAATTGAATGCAGCTGCTTTTGCTGAGCTACTTGTGGACAAACACCTTTAAAGCATTGAAGAGCCCTCTCAAACCCCATCTAGAGCCTTATTTCTTGCTAGATTTGAGATTTAGGGTTTGGTGAGTGTGATTAAGAGCTTGAGAGCAAAAAGCAAATCTTTGAGCATTTGAGTCATCGTCAAGTTTTCGATTCGCAATCTTTTACTCTTGGAGCTTCATGCTCCTAGACGGCAAGGTGTTACCCGTTGAGCACCCAAGATTTGTGGAGTGCCATAGGAAGTTTGTAATCCACCATCAAGTTGAGTAAGAATCCCTAGCTTGATCTTTGTGGTCGCTAGGAAAGGATAGGGTTGAAAGAGACCCGGCTCTTTGTGAGCTCCTCAATGGAGACGTAGGCACTTCTTTGTGGAGTGGCCGAACTTTGGGATAAATTCCTTGTCTCTTTTACATTCTTGAAAAGTTACTTTGTTCAAGTTGATTTTGGGGATTTTCCCGATCTTTGTGCTTGTGAGTCTCTAGCTGCAGGTTCTCGTTGAAAAGAAGCTTATATACCTGGTAGGACTTGTGGTAACATTTAGATCATATAGAACTTCTCTCAACTTACTTTGATTTTGTGCTCTTGTATAGGCTGGATAATCCGGGTTAGATCGGATACTCCGGACCTCGGAGTATACGAATTCCACCGGAGTATCCGAGTCTGTTTTAATCCGCTACGAAGTTTTAAATTTCAGGAACGCCTATTCACCCCCCCCCCCTCTAGGCGACATCTAGTACATTCATTATCTCAGTGGGTCGATGCCCCGGCGCCTACGCAGCCTACTCAGGAGGAGGCGGCCACCCCGGAGGATGTGGCACGCCCTAGACATCCACCAGACCACTTGACGTGTTCATCGCAGCAGATACGTCACTGAGCTAGAGGAGGGCCCAACAAACAGGCCAGAGGACATGCTTAGACTTGTACTCAGTGCTACTATTGTACTTGAACTCCGTTCTATTATTTATTTTATGTGGTTGTCATATAATGTTGGATGTTTCTGTTGCTTATTTGTTATCACCCATGTTTTTATTACCTATCATAATATCTTTCATGTACCGTGTTTTTGTTTTGTGATTCTATTCAGACTATTGACTCGTACAACGACCATTTCATAACAATCATAGTTAACATGTCGACCGAACGTACCATGGCATATACAATACCCCTAGTGGTATACCGGTGCTTCACATAACATGACTTAGAGAATGAAAAATAATACAAGTCAAATACAAAATCAAATCCTCTCCCAACCACTAGAACACATCGATACTACTCATAGTTGTTCTTCCGATCCGTCATGCGAGGCGGGATATAGCACCTTCTTACGTTCCTAACTGCCTCTTGCCGTAATTGTTCCTGTAGTTCCTCGATGATGTGAAGGTGACAGATGTATTCTTGAAAGTGTGGTTCTATCCGCGGGTCAATCTAGGACTGGAACTCATAGTCATCCATCTAGAAAAAGGGATAGATGAGATAAGTAAATGGTGTTGATAAAATAGGAAAGAAAGTGAGTATTATTTGTTCGTACTCTGAAATATGGACAACAGAAGAATCGATGTCCTGCGTCACTGAAATGCTCATAAACTTGGACTGCAGCATAATCTCCATGTCGACATGCCAACCAAAATGAGCAAGGAAGAGCATTATGGTTTCCGTAGAAATCTCTACCATAGACACCTAAATGGGGGTGTTGAGGTGGTGGATTGATGGGGCTATCGAGTGGATGAGGATACGCCATTGTCTCGATGCAATTCGAGATCAGGAGATGTGTGAGTAGAGAATCGATTGGGTGTTGTTTATATACGAGAAGTCCTGGCTATAGTGGATAGATGCAACAGTACTGAAAAGCCTATTAGGGGCAGCACTGAAAATTCTTTTCGCTAGCTTGCACCGAACTGCAGCATTGAATCATAGACTCAGCTTTAACCATAAAATAACAGCACCTCTATTGTGAATCAGACTTTGGACACGAAATGACCACACGACTCAGCTTTAACCATGAAATGACAACACTAAGTACTAAGTACCAGCTGCCTCTTTCTTTTGAGAGCTACCTCAACACATGCATCTATGTTGCCCTTATATCATTGAAGACCCAGAGCAGAACAAGAGGGAGCTAGAGTTGGAGATAGAAGTGCACGAGGCTCGCATCCCACAATGTGACTGTGGTATAATAGAAAGCCTAAAACTATTCTCCCTTGCCACGGTTGCTTGGTTCCATTGTGGAGTAAGTGTGCATTACATCCTACCGTGCTACAAATTTTATCTAATTCACCTACTTCCCTCAAACAGTACGACAAGCATGAATGTTCAACGACCGAATATGAGGCTACAGGATTCGCCTTACATCAACTACGGTTATCAATATGTTTTTTCTAAGCCCAATGCTTTTATAGGATACCTTGCCTTACATGCAAAGGCAATAATAACTCCTTCCTGAACTATTGCAGAATGAAATGACCACACCAAGCAACAGCTTTCACAGGGAATCTCTGTCCAGCATCAATGCCATAACTTTTTCAGCTTTCATAGGGAATCCTATTCCTAAGCCCTCAGCCAAGCCCTTTCACTCAGTCCATGCACCAGCCCCCAGCCACTATAAATAACCCACTCTCATCCATAAATAGACAACTCCTTCCTTAGCTCTCTCAAGTGCAATGTCTTCCTCAGCTCCACCAAGCCCACCTAAGAAATATTATAGGATTTTCATCCCCTAGGGGGTCAAACCACCAATGTGCCCTAGGACATCTCCTACACCTATGGCCTACACTTCTTCATGTGTGCCAACTACCATTACGACAAGCCTCGACATGGATCATATGAGTACCCACCAGTACAGTGACACAGATCACTCCTATCACACTTTCCATACGATTGCATGCACTGTCTTACTAATGTCTCCTCTTGTTTCATTTTTCTAGTCTCCTCCACCTATCTGTGACTTCATTGGATGGTTGTACATAGAACAAACTAAGGACCAGAAGCGGTGGGTCAACATGAGCATGTGGTGGAGGAGGCAAGTTTACGAACGCTGGGAGTACGAGCAACAACAGGAGGAACTACAGCTCAAGCATCAGAAGGAGGATCGCATAAGGAAGGCAGTGAAGGAGTGCGTCGCGGCTAAGGCACGGGAAGCAAAGAGGGAAATGAAGAGGGAGAGGGCTCATCATGCTAAGGTGCAGAGCCTTGATGCCCTGTGAAAAGGCAAATATTCTAGCTGCGCTCGGTAGAGAGCATCAATTGTAACTGACTTTTTAGGTTTAGCAGCGGTACGCTATTAGGTTAGTCTTTACATGTATCGTACATACCAATATTTGTAGTCATCATCTATTTATGGTGAGGGTTCATTCGCACAACAACGATAAACCCCATGTCCCATGTAATGTTTGTCAGCGTATGTAACCTTCGTACCGGGTTATTATTGTTCGAAAAATTAGATTTTTTACAATTTTCCTATAAAATAGTATTATTACAAACAAAAAACAAATTAAAATGGAAAAGGACCTGTCACCAATCCATATGGCAACAGGAACCTACAATCATGTCGCCAAAAGTTGGGGTCCTATCACCAAAAGCTGGGGTCGTGTCACCATATGAGTTGGCGACAATTCCTCTCGCCACAAAGGCCTGGTGATAGGATCAACGTGTCGCCAAGCCAGTTGGCGATTAGTACCTATCATCATATGGTATGGTGACATGTCCCTAGTCACCAACTGGCGTGGCGACAGTATGTTATTCTTGCAATTTTGCGAAATCGCCTATTATTTTTGCAATTTTCCAATAAAATACTATTATTAAAAAATTCTTCATTTTACTCTTCATTTTTTTAATGTCTGACTTGCTACAAATTTTCTCCCTAATTTCAATATATATATATATATATATATATATATATATATATATACACACACATATAGGGACGGTATAATTTGTAGCCGGCTATGGAATACCCAATTCTATGGCCAGGTGGCTTACCATGCCTCCCCGAGGGAATGCCTAGTCAAGCTGGTCCCGGTTCCTTTTGCATGGTAACTGACCGTAAATGAAGGGATGACGGGGAAATCAAATCTGATTGAACGGTTTCTCCCTTATTCCCGCGTGCAAGGACGGAAGGTATTTGGCCGATTGTAATTGTCTTCTCCAGCTGATCTCATCGTCATGCAGGCTCAGATCGCACCCGCTCAAACTAGGACGCCAGTGATTCCTTTGCGCAACACATCTGGTACAGCGACGAGCTCCATTGTCCTGCGCGATGGCGGAAACCGCGTCCACCAGTGATGCGACGCCATCATCACATATCGTAACTCCTGTTGTGGCCTCGCAGTGGCTGCAATCGGCGCAAGATCAGACATTGGCGACACCTGAATCCCCTAGTCCCAAAGTACCTCCATGGTTGATGTGGTAACTCGTGCGATCGTGAACGATGAGACTCCTCCTCAAGCAGTCTCACCGGCAACCATGGAGACACCAGATCTGCAGAAGACATATGAGCATGTAAGTGCGCATAATTATTGTAAGGGATATCGTCAATTATGACATGTTGTTGTCAAAGTTTGTGCAAATTTTGTTATGCATCTATTCATTGTATTGCAAGAGCATGGAGATGTTGGTTTCTAATGTGATTTACTACAAGTGTTTTAGTTGTGTATCGCCAGGAACATTAAACCTGAGTTACTATATCTTAATTGTTGATTCACACTAAAAGTAGAAGACACAATGTAGATTTGATATAGGGGTTCGGATGTGTAATGAAGTTGTCGGGCTTTCAATTACTATAACACCGTGTAGAAATAACAAAATTTTAGCGCGCCAGTTACTGCAATTTGGTTTATGTCTTGAGGAGCTATTAATTGCTTGAAAAGAATGATTGGTATAGTTCCTTGCATATTAACATTGAATGATGCCATAAATTACGCTCGATGCTCGATGCTGCCTGGAAATGTAGTGATTCTTGGCTTATTTAAGTGCAGGATGAGTCATTGCCACCTACGCACATATTCTAAAAGCATTCAGATACCTACAAATAACAAACATACCTTCTGATTACGTGTTGAAGAGGTATACAAGGGACGTGAGGTTCTTACTTATGTGGGACAGGCATGATATACTAACTGTCGGGCCGAACTGCATAACCGAGCAATACAGGACAACGAAGCTCGTAACACTAGCAATGGCTGTCGTTAGGGCTTGTCGGAAGTCAAGTACGGGGTTTGAGAAAGGTTGTGAGCAGCTGACTGCTTTAAGGGAGTTGGCTGATACTATTTCGAGCGACATTGGTCCTTCTGCTTGAAGGAACAAAAACAATGGAAATACAATGGAAAATGAAATGGGGGATGCTGCTTGCGCACCCCCTTTTGCTTGTGATATGAATGTATCTGCAAGCGCTCCAAGAATGGCACAAACCAAGGGGAGTCGAAAGCGACCAGGGGTGGGAATTGATCATGATGTTGGTTAGAGCAATGGACAGGGTGGAAATACGGGAAAACGGCTTTGCGGGTTCTGTAATCTGGTGGGACACTATTCAACAACATGCGCTCTGAACCTAGAAAATGCAGACAGAAGCAAGGGTAGTCATGGGGGTGGGGAGAGGCAAGATGGGTCGTTAGAGGGGGAGACCACGAACTGTTTAGCAGCTACAAAAAGAATTTGATGAAGTTGCAGTAGGAGAACTAATTGAATCAGAGAATGATGATATGTGAAGCAGGGATGGTACAAGTGTTCAAATCTTCATCCCACTATTTTCCTTATGCAGATGTAGTTATAGTGCTGACAATGATAAAGTTGCTACTACATAAGTGTTGATGCTTTTAATCTCAAAACGGAATAGTGCTTTTTTGAGTCAAAATAGCGCAAGGACGATAAATTTGTCGCACCTGTTAACATGGACTGATTATAAATGAAAGGAACGCATTAGTGCTTTTTTGAGTCAAACTCTTTTGATCTAAGTATCTCATTGATTTGGAAAATCGAACTTATAATTTGTTTACAACAAAATATACCTCAATGTACTGTAACAAATGAATTGAATTGTGAAATTGTAATACAGACATGAAAACAATAAAAGGTTCCATCAATTATCACATTGGAATGTGAAAATAACAACAACCGCACATACGAGTTGGAAAAAGAGATACTACAATTACTATAGTGTAGTGCATCGATTATAACAATAAGAGAAGGTCAACAATTATGTCAGCATAATGTGGTTTTTACTATATTTTTTGTTGCGTGTGTATTTGTGTAAGATGCGTAGGATATCGAGTGAATGAGATGGAAAAATAAATACTACAATTTGCACATTAAGTTACAATAAAATGATTAATCGGTGACAACAAAACTGCTGTAGTTGTTCGGGTGCAGAGTAAAGTTGGATGGAATATATCGTCCAGAACGCCATGTAGAGTGTTCTATATTTGTAAACAGTAACATGTTGTTACTGGTAGATGTGAAGTTAATTGGTACAATGGAGTGCTAGTAGCGTCATATTTAAATACAAAAAAGTGAACACATGCCTGATATGCAGCATGAAATTGTGGGAGTTTGCCATAATTGTATATGTAAAGAATGTGCTACGACTTCAAATTCTGAACCAATGATTAGTGGTATAAAATGACCAATAGAAGCTAAAAAGTAAGCAATACAAAAATAGAAATGTGCAATGAGAAGTAAGTAATGATGGGCATTGTAAATGACACAGACAATTCAAAGGGATTGTGGCCAAAATAAAGTGATTACACAAAGTTTTGGAATGAAAACAACACACAATAAAGTAACATGGGGGGTGCATTACAATAATATGTAAGTTTTAGATAAAGTTTTGTCATGACAATTTTTGAGGGGTTTGGAGCACTAATGAGATTAAGGTCGGGATCTAGTTGACTCCAGGCCACCAGGTAGCTTCTTTATCTCGTTCAGGGGGTGGTAAAGCATGTAGAAGAGGACCTCAGCCCTGTATAGTGCGGCCCTACCCTGCAATGGTATAGTGAAGTAACTATATTGAGATGAATGAAAATTAAAACTAGAAAATTAGATGAATATGTACTGTGAAGATGTCAGATGACTGACCGGAATTATTGGTTTCTCAAAATCATCGCCATTCCATAGTTCCATGAATTTTGTAGCAAAAAAACCACTATCATTTCCACGCAAATGCTTGGGCGCATCATGAATTGGGCGTCTCCATCTAACAAACTCTTTCACAGCGCCATTAGTGACCTTTTGGAACAGATCATTTAGGTGTGGAACAATCCGAGCACCCACCTCGTCATGGTACATTGTGCGGTCACCGGAAGAAGAATCGAGTACATCTATTCTTGTATGCATCATGTTGATGTAGTACACACTCCATTCTCCTTTCTCCAACACAGGCGACAAGAACTGGTATAGATATTGGGCACAGTTAGCATCATACAGAAATTGCAACAATATGGTAAGGAGACCACTATATATTGTAATTCTAAAACAATGATATTCTTACAAGTTTGACTTTGTTGGATATTCTTACAAGTTTGACTTTGTGGGGTGCAACCCCATGGAGATCGCGTTCTAGTACGCCCTGAGCAATTTCAGCTAGGATCGCACCATATAGAACAACTAAGTTTAGCACATCCTGGAATTAGCATTAATGGAGGTCAGTTATCGATTTGTCATTGCAATTGACAAAAATATGAGACCATATAAGAGAGAGCAGAGAGACTGTAGCAGGTTAAGGATGTTGTGTGTATGCAAGAGGATGGATGTGAACTCACCACTAGGTCCTGAGAGAGGAATACCCTATATTCCCCACCATCGGGCATATGGGCTTCTTCATCATGCCTAATGAATGAGACATAGGTGGTCATGAATTTTCTAGATAGCATTTTTCCATCCACAATCTTGTCAGAAATTTCAGTTCCTTTGAAGATGTTTGAGCTAGCGGAGATGAAAATGTCACTGCATTATGCCACTTATTCAATATTGAGGGTGCTGTGAAATAATGAAAGTAAGGTAAGCTTTGAATGAGGATGATTACCTGCTAGAGCTAAGGGTTTTGCAGAACTTTTGTCTAATAGAAGATGTTTTTGTCAACTATATTTTAGGGCGCTTGTAATTTCCTTTAAATGGTGACTCGTGCATTTCTGGAACCCTTGTAAGCCTACTGGAACATCGAGTAACAAGTGCAGGGAGGGGATTGTTATCTTGGGTACTTTGTCGCAGTTGAACATGGCTCAATGGATCATCAGTGTTGCTAACTTTGTGTGCAACCTGCACAAAACCAATGATGTAGTAAATCAGTAGAGAAGCAGTGGTAGTTAGTCACTAAAGTTGTTGAACATCCCATATAAACGGCCTGGTCGACGTCAGAAGGCCCATATTTTCTGTGAGGGTCGTCTTGTACATGATGACCAAGGGACAACATGTTTAATGGAGCAGAAATGCTGTCTGCAGTGGTATTTTTTGCCTGAAGACTAGTACTAACCTGTTGGCAAAGTGAATGAGAGGAAACAACATTACGATACATATTGGTGGTATCCAACTGTAACCGAACTAATGGCATTATGATACAGCATTATGATATGTACCGGGTGCAGTGTAACATAAGGCCGAATATTGGGAAGATTCTGTAACATTAGCAAGTCCGGGCATAGCTCTGGGTTGGCTGATGCCTCTATGGTGTCAATTAGATCGTCCAGACCCAGTATTGCTTCTGAAACGTCAACGTGTCCGCCTTCGGTGACCTCACGATATGATGATCCAATGTAGTATCCATATTCGATGATGCCTGCAAGTTTGGAAGTAAAATTGTTATGTAAAACTACACATGGACTATTAATATATAACTGAGTTACGCTAATAGAAGTCCCATGATGTAGTATGTTACCTCATGAATGGCAGGGTTGGATGGAGCACCGCATAATCAGCAATGTCATTCTGAACTGGCTCCATTTCTGGTGCAGCCTGAAATGCATGGCCTACAACATCCTGATGCACAGGCAAGACCTGGTGTGCCTCCTCGTTCAGCACACGATCTCGAGAGTAATGAACTAATTAGTAATAAACATAGGTTTTGGTATGAAAAAGGTAATTATCATAAAGTGGATTGCCATTTAAGCCGTTACCATTCGGAATAATGATAGATCAGTCCATTTCCATTTGTTCTGCAGGCAGCATGACCTCTGGTCCACCATCTTCATTTATTGTATCATCGTTATTAGTTCCACTGTCACTCAATGCATGATCAGCTATTACAAAATGGAGATATTAGTCAACAGACAATCAATAGTTTGCATAAACGATAAGGTTCAATTACAATAATAGAATGAGTGACTTACTCGTGTTGTCCTTCTCTGGATCATATGCTTTGTGAGTACGTGATGTACTTGCAGCATGGCGTGTGTTAGGTCTGTTGAGTGGTTTTTCATCGGGTTGTTCACAATTCCTTGTCACAAACTCCTTCTCTATAATCTGCCTCAACGTGCGAATTACTTCGTGGTGCGCATCCCTAAGCATCGACTGGCCCCTCTGTATGGTAACCAGGGCTCTCTCAGCTTCATTATCAAAATTGGCCAAAGCCTTTGTTGCCTCTCTTTTCAGAGTCTTGCTAACAGCCTGAGTAATCAATACACCTAGCTCAGCTTGGATGCTAGGGAATGAAGGAACATGCATATGTTCTTCCGCTGCTGGGTCTTGTGGCAAAATTGGAGCACTCATGTAGTAACATGTGTTAACGTTGTTCTGAAGCTATATGCAAAAACATAGAAAAGTCCAGGGAACATATAATGAAAGTAAGAAAACTCTGTAACTGCTATTAATTGAAGAACAGGAGTGCCAAGGATTGCTACTCACGTGCAAGGTGCCAAATATAGGCTTCCCATCTTTATCCTTTTTTCTTGTCTGCATTTTTGTTTCGATCAATTACATTGGAATTGAAGAACTTTGCGCGTGGGGTATCGGTGTGTGAAATCTGATGGTGGCATCTTAGGTTGTCTAAGTAGAAAACCTGGAGCAAAGTAACAAGAATAGAGTATGAATTTAGTTGGTAATCAATGATCTGAAAAACTTATCAATACTTACTATAAAATGTAACCAATATTGGTGCAGGAACTCACTATCAAGAAAATTGCGCAACCCGATATTGATTTGATTCCTCTTTTTTCCCTGTCCATCCTCCAGGAAAGTGCAGCGTCACATAGGTCATCCACCACAGCCTTGCACCAATTCATACCCGATAATATAGACAAGTCAAGAGTCATATATGCATCCTTCCCCCTGATATAGTTGTTTGTGCCTGGCACCAAAAACTTGTTAAAAGCTACCATAAAGAAAAACCGGATTGTCGTTTCATCATCTAGCTCGCCAGTTTCCAAAAGAATCTGGAGATACTGCGCCGACACCTGGTCATTGTTTTCTATACATATGAAATCCCTAAAATCATTCAGTGCCTTAGTTGATTTGGATTTTGTCAGAAGAGGTGGATCTCCGCCACCAAGAGGTATGGCAAGAACTTTTTTCACAACCAAAGGGGTGATCTACAGATCCTTCTCTTTCCCAAGTTCAAGCTTCATATTGTTGGGGTTCAACCTGTCCATTAAGAACTTTAATAGGTTCCTACTCTCCAAACCATCTGTCGATACCTGCAGGAGGTCGCCAAATCACATATTCATAATTTTGGTGCGCTGACCCATTGTGAGGTGATCAACAAATCTGTTGAAGATTGCAGGGGCACAACAAGTAGTAGGCGGGCGAACATATTTGACCTCATTTTTGGAAGGCTACAACATGATTTAAAAACAAGTTATAAATCTACGCTGACATTCATGAAAAACAGGAAATATGACATCTGAAGATAACATGAGGGAAGTATAAGATCACAGAACAGTGCCTTTACAGTAGGCACGATAGGATGTGCAGCGGTTGACTTGCCCTTATCCTTTGTTGGTTTATTGGCTGGACATGAACTAATGCATTGTTTCTTGTGCATATGACCCATAGAGGGGGGGCAATGAAGTCATCGTCTTCGTCAATTGGCGTAGGATCCGAAGCAGCGGCACGCTTAGCAGCAGGTTGTTTCTGAACATTAACATGAGGGTTTGGGTTGATCCTAACCGCTGGGCATTTCTCCAGTCCCGGCGGTGCTTGCGGACCACCAGATTGCACTACAGGAACCACCCTAGTGATCAAACTAACATTGAAATGCCAAGGCTCCTGGGTGGTCTCTACAGAGAAAGGTTTGACCCTCCCATGTAGCTGCCATTGAGAATCCATAACCTAAAAAAATTATTAAATGAATGATAGTAATTAGACTGCATAAATATAATCTCAAGCTATTTCAGTGCTCTGGCACTTTGGAGCATCTATATTTTTACAGAAAAATTACCACAACAAAACCATCATCTTTCCAATAACATAGGTTTGGATTTACGACAAATCAAAATTACTAGTACTGAATAACCTTGTAGCATATATTTACTATAAACCTAAACGGAATTACGAAATCTTGCAATCATTAGCATTCTTTTCAACACCAAACCAATTGGTCAATGAACTTAGTGAACATGCAACTAAATAAAAAATATATATAAACCAAATTAATGAAAACTAGGATGTTAAAAGGGGTATTTTTTTTTTAGTAAGCTCTGAATTACACATTCATCTTGCCATGTAGTAATCAGGTCAATGGAAAACAGAGCCAGATGAACAATGAACAGAGAAACAAGAACCCTAACCAAAGGAAATCAACAAAAAGAATGGGAGCTATTGTGAGGGCTGCGCCTATACGCACCTGCTCACCTGTAGATGCTTCGGATCGTTGGCGATATGGGGGTTTGCTGGGCTCCTTGGATCCAAGGACGCCGCCGCCGGACGCCATAGGTGAACGAATGCAGCGAAGGAAGAGGATGCAGAGGGGAATCGACTCCGAAAGCCAGATGAGGCGATAATGGATGCCGATGGGGGAGGATCCGGCGGATGGAAGGTCCATCTCCTTGATCGATCGTCCGAGGAGCACGGAGGAATAAAAGGAAACAATTCTCAATTAACGGATCGCTGGCCATATCTATCTACTGGGAGGGGCTCGCAGGAGATACATACAAGTGGGAGAGCCAAGCTGAGCTGAGGGATCGACTAGAAGCTAGCCGAGCCGGTCAGGGTGATGCAGCATTTGATCAGTTTGGGGAGAATTGGGCCCGGCTATAGAATTGCCTATTCTATAGCCGGGTGTGTGTGTGTATATAGATATATATGTGTGTACATGATGTGTAGGGAAAGGGAAAAGGTGTTCCAAAAATGCAGTTCAGAGGGAAACAACTAATGTAGCTCCTGTTGAACATGTACCAATCGATGTAAGACTAGTATAGTATCAATATTATATTCTTAAGATCAGTAACTTGAAGCCTAATCTTGTGTGTTCCATTTTCTTTATTGCATAGGGCACACTGGAATTCAATGTTTGTGCTAATAATATAGCTCCGTCGTCATCGACCACTTTGTCAGTTGGTGATTATCCTGGAACATTTATTCCAAATATCCATGGAGAATTTACAAGTCTGCTACTTCAAGCTTACCGAGACGCTACAACACTGTCTACTGTTAGGCGATTAGATTTCGATGAAGGACATAGTAGAGGAAGGTTGAGGAGTGACTTATCATGATCAAGAGCTGGAGCACGAGTAGCAAATGGCAGTAGCATATTTACTTGAGCAAAAAAGACCGTTTTTCCTGTGATATTTTCCTTTTATTTTATTTTCTATCGTCCAGTCAGTGTGTAAATTGTTTGTGATTGCATAACTGACATTCCAGATTAGTGAGAGCACAAACATTCAGTCACGACAGAACAAAACCTTAGTGCTTGCCAAGATCAGATAAAAACAAAGTTCGAAGAGCAGAGCGATATGAAAAACTAGTACTACAAACTTGATTAATTTACAAAATCTCTGAAAGCAAAACAAGTTGCATGTGTGACTAGTGAAGTATGTTCGATCTAGCTAGTAATTTACAGGAGAATAACAAGAAACTGACTGGATGACTGCTTAATACAGTGCACAAACTTGATTAAGTTACGGTAAAAAAAATGATTAATTTACAACATTGAGAAGGAACAAAGGTGGAACAATTGTGACTTGCACAACAAAGCCTGCATGCAGGCAGCCACACGCGAGGTCATCGGTGGGAAGGTATTGAGTTTTGCATCGTCCCCAACTACGACGCCGGCGACGTCCTCACAGGCCTCTTCCAACCGGAGAGCCATGGTGGTTGGAGCCCACGTCGGTCGCCGGACATGGCGTCAGGGATCGCCGTCGTGGTCAACAAGGCTGTCTTGAAGGCCGTTTCTATTCGGCGCACCATCGTGGTCGAGACCTCTCCGGCTATGCACGCCGTGGTCGAGCCCTGGCTGAAGGAGCAGATCAGGAACAGAAGCCGTAGTTGTTTTCCGATTCCCTTTGTATACCTGTTGATTGCATATGGTAATAGGGAATGAAACGTTGGTTCAATGGAATCCCTTGATTAATGGGGGTGGTTAGTCTGATGGGTGTATTAAGATTAGTGTCGCCACGTATCGCTGTGTGGAGAGAGTCCAACTTGATGGAGCTGTATACCAGATGCCGTAGGATTTTTTTGGCACATGGAAGCACGTCAGTACAAAAGAGGTTATATCCATGCACGTCAGTACTGCATGGAGGCACGTTTCAGGTGAAACTTCAATTCTATTTTATCAACTTGGAATATATGGAAAGTTGGAGAAGAGATGGTTGATTAGACGAGACGATATTAATAGTATGCAACGTCCTTCTATGATGTAAATTAAAACTTTTATCGGTGTTAGGGCAGCACATACTATGAATAAAAAGGTGGATTATGCATGATTGCTGGGAAAGTTCGATCGGCATTGCCACGCTATCTAGGAGTATCTTGTTGAGAAAGTTCGATCTGCATTGCCACGCTATCTAGGAGTATCTTTATCTTTGTGTCATCCCGCATTAGGCGCATTAGGAGCGAAGCTACAATAGCCTACCCGAGTGCACTGGTATCAGAAAAAATCTTAGTTATTAGCAATTTAATTTTATCTCCCGTGCCCACATAATCCTAAACATGTGCATCATCTATATCTAAATATATTAAAGTGTGTACTCATATCTTTGGAACTCTAGTTTTGTCCCTATCCCGCCTGGTGGTGTCGATTGGTGGATGTAGGACCTAGAAAGTTCGGCTCCCCTAGAAATAAATTCTGCCTCAATGCTCCACCACTACAACATAACTGGTCACCCGTGCTATATTATTAGTAGCATCAGACCCGAAATTTTAATTGAATCCGCTTCCGGCTCAACTCTCTTCCATCACGGCTCGATCGTGTCCATCAATCCCCTCTCTCCCTCAGACCCTCACCTAGGGATGGAAACGGATCAAATACGCATGGAATCGAATTCGGATAGTACGATTTACCACATTTTAATCTGAATGCGAATATGGATCCGGATATCCTCGAATACGAATACGAATCGGATAGTTCGAATACGAATCTGCATTCGGATATCTACTCGATCTTCGAAATTCAGGTCGAAAATTTAAATTTTTGAAAATTTTTGACTAAAATTTGATAAAATTCGACTGAAATTTGTTCTAATTTGATTGGGACGGAATTTTAGAAATTTTGTTCAAAATTCATGTTGGAAATTTAAATTTTTGATCAAATTTAACTGGAATTTGATGAAATTTGTTCCAATTTGATTGGGTTGAAATTTCGTTCATATCTGAAATTTCTAAAACTTTAGCAAAAATTTTTCCCTGGTTGGCGGATACGGTTACGAATCAGATATATCTCGAATTCGGATATCCACATTTGAATCCGAATCTCGAAAACGAATTCGGATATATCCATTTTAGTATCTATTTCATAAACGAATACGGATATCCATATTTGTATTTTAACGGATACGAAATCGGATAATTCGGATTTCCTGCCATCCATTTCTATCCTTACCCTCACCGGTATATATTGATTGCATATGGTAATAGGGAATGGAACGTTTGTTTAATGGAATCCCTTGATTAATGGAGGTGGTTAGTAGATGGGTGCATTAATAGTGTCGCCACGTGTAGCTGTTTAGAGAGAGTCCAACTTAATGGAGCTGTAGATCAGGTGCCGTAGGATTTTTTCCGGCACATGGAGGCACGTCAGTACAAAAGAGGTTATATCCATGCACGCCAGTACTGCATGGAGGCACGTTTCAGGTGAAACATCAATTCTATTTTATCAACTTGGAATATATGGAGAATTGGAGAAGGGATGGTTGATTAGACGAGACGATATTAATAGTATGCAATGTCCTTCAATGATGTAAATTAGAACTTTTTATCGGTGTTAGGGCAGCACCTAGCCACCTACTATGAATAAAAAGGTGGATTATGCATGATTGTTGAGAAAGTTCGATCGGCATTGCCACGCTATCTAGGAGTATCTTGTTGAGAAAGTTCGATCGGCATTGCCACGCTATCTAAGAAGTATCTTTATCTCTGTGTCATCCCGCATTAGGCGCATTAGAGGCGAAGCTACAATAGCCCACTCGAGTGTACTCGTATCGAAAAAAAATCTTAATTATTAGCAATTCAATTTTACATCTCGTGCACAACATAATCCTATACATGTGCATCATCTAGATCCAAATATGTTAAAGTGTGTACTCAGATCTTTAGAACTCTAGTTTTGTCCCTATCCTGCATGGTGGTGTCGATTGGTCGATGTAGGACCTAAAATGTTCGGCCCACCCTAGAAATAAATTCTGCCTCAACGCTCCACCACTACCACAAAACTGGTCATCCGTATCGGGTCATCAGTGTCAGTTAGACTAAAACTAATACTGGTGCGATTATCACTGCTGGTTCATAAGAAACCCAGTATCAGTATCGATTTTAAAAAACAGCCGGCACTAATAAGTTATTATCAATGTCGGTTTGAATTAAAAAAGGCACTGATACAGTGATACTATTAGTGGGATCGGACCCAAAATTTTAATTGAATTTGCTTCTGGCTCAACTCGCGTCCATCACGGCTCGATCTTATCTCTTCCCTGCACCATCGATCCCCTCTCTCCCTCTAACCCTCACCTCCTCTCTCTCCCCCCCCTCCCTCCCTCAGACCCTCACCGGCAACTCCGTCACGGGTCGACCTTATCTCTTCCCCCCCACCATCCTCTTCCTCCTCCTCCTCCCCCACCACCCTCTCTCTCCTTCATCCCCTCACTGGAACATCCACCCCTTGCAAGATCCACAGCGGGATTCGGCGAATCCGGCCATGGATCTCGCTAGCGTCGAACTTGCTTTGTTGCCGCGTTTCTGTGGCGGCGGCCTTCGTACCTCGCGGTAGATCACAGTTCGCCAAGGCCCTCCTGTTATCATTCACCACTGCCATCCAATGATGAAGGGGACTAAGGCCCGGCTAATATCGTCACCACCATCGGTTAGTCTATCGTGCCCTCTCACTATATGCCCGGTCGTGCTATCATAGCCAGTTCTCCAGCCGCGCTGTTATGCCTTCTCTTTGTGTGCTCGGCTGAGCTGTTGTAGCCAGTGCTCCAACCACGTTG
This sequence comes from Phragmites australis, assembly GCF_958298935.1. Taxonomy (NCBI): domain Eukaryota; kingdom Viridiplantae; phylum Streptophyta; class Magnoliopsida; order Poales; family Poaceae; genus Phragmites; species Phragmites australis. The sequence goes on along the minus strand of NC_084941.1, from coordinate 12,642,039 downwards.
TTGTGCCTTCTCTCTCTGTGCCCGGCACTAGCGTCATCTGCCACTGTGTTGCCGTGCCTGGGTGTGTGTGCGCGCTTCTTCCATCGTGTTGCTGTTGTCGTGCTGCCTCTGTGCTAGTGTGACGCGTGTGCTTATCTGTCACTATACTACAGTTGGTGTGTTTGTGCGTTTCTGTGGCGGTGGTAGCCTCGCCGAGTGGAGGCCCCGGATTCGCGAGCGGCGTCCTCGATGAGACAAAGGCCTAAGATCCATCGCGGCGACGTCCTCAGTGAGCGGAGGCATCGGATTAGCAGCAGCGGGGCCCAACGGCGATGATGAGCTCCGTCATGTGGGGCCGGCAGCGGGCTCAGCTTGATGCATCAAGCCGTCTCATTTGCCTGGCCATTTTCCTTTTTTTGTTTTCTATAAAACCTCATCAGTGTCGGTTTTTAAGACGGCATTGATAGTCTCTGACTATCAGTGCCCCTTATGGAGTGCTGGTTCCAAAATCGGCATTGATGACCTGTTTTGGTGTAGTGCACCATCCTCTCATCCCCACAACCTCAATGGCAATCTACTACTCTACTATTAGCAGGCGCAACCCCTATCCCATACCATGTCTTGACACCTTCCAGCAGCTGGTGTTCCCCCTTTATCATACCCCCACCAAGCTCGATCACAAGGAGTGAAAGCCGAATAATCGCAAGTAATAATTTGATTGATGAATCACATTTTACATATACAGGCGTGTCTCTTCATTATCTCAATAGTTGGATTTTAGAAACCAATACTGAGAGATAGAAAGGGAGAGACTGGTTGGCATACACGAGATGGGCAGCATGGCTAGCACACATGCATATGTCTAACACCCCCACAGTCAGAACAGTAGAAGGGCGAATGTTCAGACTTGACCAAAATTCCATAAAGACGGATGTGGGAAAACCTATCCATTTACTGCGATGACGTCCAAAAATGGAGAACATGCACTTCAACAAGAGTGACACACTCACGGACAAGTGCAAGTCAATCCCAACATGCTTAGTACATTGATGTTGCACCGGGTTGGTAGAGAGGTAGACTACGCTAATGTTGTCGCAATAGACAAGAGTGGCATGCCAGAGGGGACTGTGAAGCTCCAAAAGTAGTTAATGCAGCCAGTTGGCCTCAGCGACACCATTCACTACGGCACGATACTTAGTCTCCGCATTGGAGCAAGAGATAGTATGCTGCCAGGTGGACTTGCTTGTGTCCTGATAGCCTGCCCAATTAGCGTCGTTTGGTGAGGTCTGATGAAGGAATGGACCATGCTCACGAGTACCTTGAAGATACCACAGGATGCACTTCACCAAAGCAAGATGAGGCTTGTGAGCATTATGCATATAAAGACACACCTGTTGTACGGCGTAAGCAATGTCCGAGTGCATGAAAGTCAGGTACTACAGAGCCCCAGCAAGACTATGGTAGGGTGTAGGATCAGCAGACGAAAGCCCCTCACTAGAGAGTTTGGAGTACGTATCAACTAATATGTTACATGTCTTGCAAGCAGTCATGCCGACATGCTCTAATATGTCCAAAGTGTACTGGCACTAAGAGAGAGAAAAAGCACCATCTTGATAGCTGGCAAAAATCCCCAAAAAATGATGAAGCTAACCAAGATCCTTCACGGAAAATTCTCGCTGCAGGGCAAATATCATTTGGTGAAGAAGACCATTGGAGTAGATGGTCAGAACAATATCATCCACACAGAGCAATAGGTACATGGTGTCCGCATCATGATGAAACACAATGAGGGATGTGTCCAATTTGGCCTCCACAAATCCAAGAGATAGGAGATGGGAGGTGAAGGGATTGTACCATGCATGGGGTGCCTGCTTTAGGACATGCAGGGACTTGTTGAGCCGATAGATGTGATCAATCCAAGAGGGATCAATAAAACTAGAGGGATGCACACAATAAACTGTCTCAGAGAGGGTCCCATGCAAAAAGACATTCTTCACATCAAGCTCATGAATCAACCAGTTGCAAGACAACGCCAAAGTGAGGACAATGCAAATGGTGGTAGGCTTGACCATTAGACTGAAAGTCTCATTGAATTCAATGCTTGGGTGCTATGTGAAACCACATAGAACCCAACAAGCCTTGTACTAATCAACGAATCCATCTGGAAGAAGCTTGTGGTGAAAGACCCACTTCCCTGCCAAAATATTAATGCCAGCATGATGAGAAATGAGATCCTAGGTGTGGTTGGCCTAGCGAGCATCAAACTTCTTGGTCATAGTGACATGCTAATTAGGATCAAATAGAGCACCACAGTGTGTCTTCGAAATTGGTGAGACTACGGGTACATGGAGATTTAGGCGATCCACATGAAGATGAAAACAAAACTTCCTGCGAGTGACCATACGGTTATCACTGGTCACTAGCGGGATAGGAATAGTGATCAACGGAAGGGTGCTAGCTCTACTAGCAATAGCCTACAACATAGGGTCAATAGGTGCAACAAGGCTGGCAACCTCCTGGATGCCTAGGGCGATCACACTGTGCGGTGCCTCTTGGATGCCTAGAATAGGCGTGCTGGAGGATGGGGAGGGTGGTGATAGGCACGCTGGGCAATGTCAAAGAGCCGTGAGAGCGTATGATGTTATTTGTGGAGGGGATGACATGTTTGGCTTTTCCGTTTTGCTTTGAGGTACGAGCACATGACATCCGGAGTGCAACCCCATGTGTGAGGAAAAATGTATGCATGGTGGAGTTATCAAACTCATAACCATTGTAACACTGCACAATTTTAAAGGAAGAACCAAATTGGGTTTTAACATAGGAAAAGAAATGAGAGAGAGTGGGGAAGGTGTCCAACTTAAGGAATAGAGGAAAATTTGAGAGAAAGTGGGAACAATCATCAAGAACAATAAGACAATACTTGTAACTAGAGACTCTAGCAAGAGGAGAGGTCTAAAGATCACAATGTATTAAATCAAAGTTCTTGAGATCAAGAGAGCTAGATATAGCAAAAGGTAAACGAACGTGGTGACCAAGTTGACATGCATGGCAAATAGAGTCCTATGCACCATTATTACACGAAATTGCAGTAGCACTAGCTAAGAGAAAGGATAAAGACATTTTAAATGCAATTTTAGATATGGAATCCACTAAGTGGGAGTTGGAAAAGCCTTAGAACTGATGAAGTGAGATTCTCTTTTGAACAAGGTATATTGCTTATGCGAGGAACATGACATTTCACTGATGGACATGGAAAAAGATTATGTAAATCCAAAGAAGAAAAGACAAAGGACTAGGATTAACAGTGAGCACATTATCAGATTGATTGTTTCTTTGTTGTTATGGATCTGTTAGGAGAAGAGTTCAATGATAGATTTAATGAGGTGAATTTTGAGTTGCTTGCATGATGTTTGCTTTGGTCCCTAGTGATTTTGTTTTGTCATCTTGACAAGAAGAAGTTGATGAAGTTAGCTAAGTTTTATCCTAATGACTTCAATTATAAGGATATGGTGACTCTTGAGCATGAACTTGGCCTCTACATAGATAATGTACTCCATGATATACAGATTGCTAGCTTGGAAAGTATAGGTGATCTAGCTAAACCGATAGTGGATACAAGGATGCATCTCTCCTATCCTTTAGTGTATCGGCTTTTGAAACTAGCATTTACTCTTGCTGTTGCCACTACAACTGTCGAGAGTTATTTTTCAGCTATGAAGATTGTGAAGGATGCTTTGTGTAACAAAATTGGTGACAAGTTTTTGAGCTATAACCTCATTTGCTTTGTAGAAAAGGATTGTTGGATACAATCACTAATGAAGTGATCGTTGATCATTTCCATAAGATGAAAGATTGTCGTGGGAAGAATGCAGTGCAATGTACTAAAACCTTATTCCCTTTATATGCACATAGATAGTACTAACTTATGGTTTCTCTCCATAGATAATAACATTATTTGGAAGACAAATCTTCTCTTTTGGAATCTATGAATTACATTATATGATATTGTGATATCTCAAAGTCATTTTGTGTGCAAAGGTTAGTTTACTTGAGTGATAAACTTGTCTTAATATTTTGTGATGAAGTTATCTTATGAGTTATGAAGAAAAGTAGTGTGTATACATATGGAGAAATATTGGGTGTAAATGGGCTATATCGTGCAAAGGTGAAAACATCAAACTCCCACCATCAAATTCTGATCCGAAGGCCAATGTTCATCCCACCAACCCACTTAGACACAACTGTCTAGATTTTGCCACCGTGTGGGGGGGGGGTGTAAAAGTACTTCATTGGATGAGGGAACCCCACCTACCTGGACACGAGCCGCTAGATCAAAATCCGACAGCTGCCATCTAGTGTTTGCACCTTATACATAGTAGGGAGTATGTACTCCCGGGAGTACAGACTAGTTTTCCTTTCCTATATATATATATATATATATATATATATATATATATATATATATATATATATATATATATATATATATATATATATATATATATATATATATATATATATATATATATATATATATATATATATATATATATATATATATATGATATACCACATAAATGAACTGGATATACTCTTTTATCACTATGAGTATACTATATACTCATTCTAAGGTACTCCAATGTGAATTACATGAAAAAATTGAAAAGAAGTCCATCAATTTTAATAGATTTTGATAATACCTTCATATTTGTACATAAAATGTAATATATTCAAAAAACAATTGTACAAATCACCTAAAAAAGTATACATACCACTTGGATGATCTTATATACTCACATGCTCCATGTACATACCATTTATCACATGTAATACTCCCTACATATGTGTGAGTACATACTCCCGGGAGTACCAAATATGCTTCCTATATATATATATATATATATATATATATATATATATATATGACATATTTAGATGTTTATGAGTATATCTCCATAATTTTCATAAACGTGGATGCCCTCACTCATTTTTTATCATTTGTTCACCCCTGACCCTCACCACATAAGGACGAGGATTGGTCCAAAAACACTAACCCCAAAGAGTACTACTCCGGAGGCAAAAAAGGCACGAGATATCACGATCGCTCCAAGTCAAAGGGGTACAAACATCAAAATTGATAGGGAGCATGTGCCACGTGAAGATGGAGCTAAATGACTTGTTATCTAATCCTTGTATTTGTTGTCAAACAAACCAAGAAAAGGAGTAAAGACAATCAAAAGGAGTTGTATAGATACATCTACATTAAGACTACTTCTTGATCTACACTAAGGTTGGAGCCTCTACACCCTCTGTCTCTAAGGGAAACTTACTCACACATCACAATAATAGTAGAACGATAAAGGATTCCAAGAGAGAACACCATCATGATAAAGATATAAAATAGATACAATGATAGATGCAAACACAATAACTCCCTTGATGCGAAGATGGAGTACACTAAGAGACAATTTTTGATGGACTAGTACAACAGTTCTAATGGTGGAGATGGATGGCGGCGAGGATGAACCCTAACTACGGTGGTGTAGCAGGGACATGGTGCCTCTGGATGGTATTGTGGATGTGGACATGACACCTTTAATTTGGATCGGTGCCTTCTCTTTATTGCCCTCCACAAAATAGGGTTTTGTGCCACCTTTGGAAGTTACTTTGCCCTGAAGCCTTCATGAAAGTTGCACGTTTTGATGCACTAGTCAAAATGATGGGTGGTACGGTCAGATGGTACAGTCATCTATAGCGACTGAACTGCACCCCACGAAACCTCCTGAAAACTCCAATTGAGGTGTCCTTTGTGCAGTTGTCTTCCATTTCACGATATCTTGATAGTTGTGTTCCTAGATTTGCGCACTTATATCTTTTCCTACGATTTTGACAATTAAACACAAATCTTAAGCATCTAACGGTTAATCAAGGGTTAGTCGAGCAATAATTAATCATGATGTGTATTAAAATGTAGAAAGAGATGATGCACATTTGGGACACATCACCGTCCTCCATACAAATGTTGCCCTTGCATAGATCCAACCCTAATAGTCATTACCACGTCGACCTGCGCTTGTGCCACCATATTGACCTACGCCCCCATCGTCACGCCACCACTGCTACTTCAACCCACACTATTCTTGAGTCTAAGATTCGGTGGTCGTCCTCAGTGCACCAACCTCCTCCACATTGTTGTAGCGAAAATAGCCCCATTAGGCCATGATTGTGATTTTGGTAATTAATAACAACATAGTTAATTGGACTAACATATTTGTCAAGAATATATGTTAGTAGGTCTCATGGATGCAATACATGAAGAAGCCACTGCAACTCGGACAAAGTTGGACTGAATTGGATAAGTCTCAGGAAGATTTGCCTCACAGGATGGTCCGATGCTCTGGATGTTGAACTCATAGGAGTATATTTATCAAATGGGAGAGAGGCCTGAAGACCTCACCGGAAGTTCCGGTATTTGAGCAGAGTGCTTACCGGAGCAATTCTTCCAGAGAAGTTGATGTGCTGAAGAATGAAGGTTAAGCCTCACCGGATAGTCCGAGATCAATGGGAGTTCTATTGGAGCATTTCCAGAGAAAAGATGAGAAGACTCAACCCACCAGATGATCCAGTATTGAGAAGGATGAATGCACCAAAGAATTATTACCAAAGAAGGATGCAGCCACTGAAGATCGAAGGTTCAACCCATCGGATGGTCCAGTGTGAATGGAATGAACACCGAACAATACACCGGATAATAAACAGTGCAAAGAAGCAGAACAAAGTTCAATCTAACGGATGGTCCGGTGATGAAGGCTATGAAACACCGGAGCATTATTTCCAAAAAGGGTTGCATTGGCTTGATTAGCTGAAGACAATTCACAGGATGGTCCAGTGATGAAGTGATGAGCACCGGATGCATACACCGGAGCAATTTACACAAAGAAAAAGGAAAGGCTTGGATGAATCAGGATAACTTAACGGATAATCTGGTGTTGAAGATGAAGTATACACCGGTGTGTCCGGTGTTCACAAAGGTTTGAGTGAGATTCCAACGGCTAGTTTGTGAAAGTGTACTCACCGGATGATCCGGTGTTAGTACTATTTTTCTCACTAGATCATCCAGTGTTAACAACTTTTCAGAGTCATTGGGTTAACGGCTAGTGCACAAGTTTGAGGCTATAAATACCCACCCACTCGGTCATTCAAAACTGCTGGAGTCCAGAGAAGTTTATGTACACCTGAAAAGATATACAGGCCACCAAAGTGCTTAAAGTGATTATTCAAGGCGATTAAGCCCACCATTAGAGAGTGATTAGTGCATATATACTTAGAGAGAGTGTTGCTAGATGATTGCTGCCTCGAGAGTGGATCAAGAAGTGATCCAACCTTGTACCAAGTGGTACACCGACACCTTGGAGTTTAGGTGACTCGTCGGCAAACTTGTTGACCCTCCGACTTGGTGTTGAGCGGCGGCAAGGCGATTGTGCGGAGTTACGGAGACCCTTACCTTGGTGGCTCAAGCTCCAAAGTGATCACAGCAGCAAGGAACTGGAAGAGAGCCTAGTGGTGTGACCTTACCTTGGTGGCTTGGTGGCTCATCTGGGTGGAGGTCTTGTCTTTGTGACTTAGTGGCTTAAGAGTCATGACCGGGTGCCGACCGGGAGCATATCCTTTGTGGAACTCGAACGTGGACTAGGGATGACATTCATGCCATCGATACCATGAGAAAAAATTACTTGTGCCGAGTTTGCTCCCTTTACCTTATTTACGTTTCCGCATTTACATTCTTACAATTTATCTTCTTAGATAGGTTGCAAGTGCTATGATCGGTAGAGTAGACACATTAGATAAACCTATAACACATTTGGATAGAAATTAATATATGTTTATCTTGTGTTGTTTTTAAAGTCAAAATAGTTCTAAGTGTCCTAATTCATCCCCCTCTTAGGACGTCATCGATCCCTTCAATTGATATCAGAGCTAGGGCTCACATCTAGCCCTACAATTTGTGTTAGAGCTTCACACCTTTCACAAGGTTTTGCCAATTCAAGTTGCATTTGAGCCTTAGTCTCATTGTGATCATTTAGACTTCACCGCCTAGTGAGTTGTTATGGTTCAGGGTTGGGATGGATTCTCATAGTACTCCACTTTTTGATGGCACAAACTTCTTCCGGTGAAAAATTCTATTGACTTGTTATTTGCAAGCCTGAGGGTTGGATGTTTGGAAGGTCACCAAGGAAGGGCTGAGACCTCGCATCACCAACAAGGAGAGGTAATTAGTTGTATTGGCCAAGAGTATCCTTTTATCATCTATATATGTTGACATATTTAATCATGTTTACTTTCTCACCAATGCACATGATATTTGGACTAGTCCCATTGAAATACATGAAGACACAAAAGATGTACGTAATGAGAAATATCATGTGCTTATTACTAAGCTCAATGGCATTAAGCAACTACTCCATGAAAGTTCTAATGATATGTACTCACATTTGAACATTTTTGTTAATGAGATCAATGGGTTAGGTTTGACGCCAATTGAAGATGACCAAGTGGTGAGAAAAATACTTCAAGCTCTTCTTCTGAAGTACAAGTTGATAGTCTCCATCATCTACGACAACCATGACATCAATAAGATGACTCCAAGTCAAATATTCGGTAAGATCACTTGCTCTCACAAGTGATCATAGGGGTGGAAGTTTCTTCCTCATACGACACCAAAAACCTTGCTCTCACAAGCAAGCAAGCTCAATACTAACATATGAAGGTAAGGATGAGGAGACAAGAGTAAAAGTCAAGCTCAAACGAAGATGATGATGATCAAGATGAACAGAGCTATGAAGAGGATGATCAAAGCACATCAAATGATGAAGAAATTGATACTAAGATGGCCAATGTCGGAGGATGAACTCCACAAGCGGGGATCCGGAGGGACCCCCTTTGAGATTCCGCCGGGAGGATGATTTTGAATCTACCTCGTACGTGAATTAATGAGAGTAAATGAGATACAGGTGGGATGGATGATCGGATGCTAGTGGAAATAAATACTCAGGGGATTTTAGACAGGTTCAGACCGCAAGGAGCGTAATACCCTACTCCTGTGCGTATGCTATAAATGCTCTGGAAATGCCTCTCTGAGGATCTCTTGTGTTACAAGGATTTCTGTCTAAGTCTAAAGCTTCGTGTGTCTTGTTCTTCGTTAGCTTGTCTCGATATTCTTCAACTCGTGAGACTTGGTCGACTTTCAGAACTTGTCTTCTGAAGCACTTGTTCTTCTCCTGGGCACCCACCCCTTCTTATATCCCGTCGGGGTGGCCTGGCGTGCCCAGAAAGGATGGTGCGAGTCCCAAGACACCATAAATGGAAAGCAACCATCATGGGCTGCAACTTGACGTTACAGGGGGTTGAAAACGCGCCCCCGTCCGATCCTGTCGTCATCATCCCACTTTTTAGCGGTTCCAGCAGGGAGGGCCCACCGGGTAGCCACCGAGCAACCCCGCATGTTCACCCGGTCAGAGCAATCCTGACACTGCAGGGCAGCATGCGATATGCCTCGAGCCCAGCGATGATATCCCGAGGCGCGCCGGATGACGTGTGATGGGACCCGCCGCATTAAATATCCCCATGCCTCCCTGCCAAACAGTGGCAGGGACTAACAGCAGGCGTGGGGGGAGTGGTTGGAAGTGACAGGCCACGCTCCCTCTTAAATGCAGCATCAAGCCTCTCACCAATTGACACCTCATCGCTGAGCCCTTGTGGGGTCCACCGGCAAGGGGCTTCTCAAGTCCTCGGGGAACTCTGGATGCTCGGGGACTACTGTTCATAGCCCCGAGCACTCTCTCCCAGATACGCCTTTTCTCGGTCCTCGGGGAACTCGGGTACTCGGAGACCACTGTTCATGGCCCAGAGCGTCCTCTCCCGGAACTGTGTCTACTCGGGTCCTCAGGTACTCGGGGACCACTGTTCATGGCCCCGAGCGCCTTCTCTCGGAACTGTGTCTGTTCGGGTCCTTGGGGAACTCGGGTACTCAGGGACCACTGTTCATGGCCCCGAGCACCCTCTCCCGGAACTTGGTCTTCTCGGACCTCAGGGAGATAACCCTCGAGGGAGGGCGCCACGTGGCACTGCTGTCCTGGCCTCGGGACTCGGGGACCCCCGGTTCCCATGTCACCGACAGCCAAGCTCTTCTTAAAGTTAGAGAAGAATATGAAGATGATCAATGTCACGATTGATCATTCTATCTCCATTGAAGACTTGATCAACACAATTGATCACATAAAAAATGAGAAGAAGACCAAAATCAAGAAGAGAGAGACAAGGGGAAGAGCTAAGACACTTGCTAATAGGGAGATGGGTGAGCGACGATGAAGAGTCAAGCTCAAGTGATGAAAGCTTCACCATCCTCCCCTATAAGAAAAGCTCTTACTCAAGGTCGTCATCACACAAGTCGTCATTGCGCAAGTCATCTCACAAGTGCCTTATGGCTAAAGTTATGGATAGCGATATAAGTGATGATGAATCCGATGTGTATTCTCCTTCCCATGATAAACTCCTTCATTTGATCAATGAGCAACAAATGGTCCTTAAGAAATAATCCAAAGAGCTTAAGAAATTCAATACACTCAATGAAATTCATGCTACCTTTGTTTCTAATTAAGAACAATTATTGTGCAAATTTAATTTGCTAAACAAGGAGCATGAAGAGCTTAAAGCAAAATTTGAGTGCATTGAATCTCAAACTAAGGTCCCTTTGAAGTAATCTAGCTCTCTATTTAATTACAATAATAAGGTAGATGCTTCCACTTCTTGTGATGATTTAATTTCTTTATCTAGCTCACCCCTTTGCAATGAGATTTGTGTTGAGAATGTTATTGTAGAATGATCTAACAACCTCATTGCATAAGAGAATGATGAGCTTAAGCAAAAAGTGGACAAGCTCAAGAAGAACTTGAGAAGATTAAAGGACAAAAAATATATCCAACCTCCTTAAGATAATCGTACAATCATAGTAAAGAAGCTTGCGGAGGAATCCACCGTGACATGTTTCAAATGCCATCAAGAAGGACACAAATCCTTTCAATGCAAACAAGTAAAGAAAGAGACCAAGAAGAAGAAAAAGATGGCGAACCACTCCAACAAGACCTCCAACCTATACATCAAGCCGAACTACAAGATTAAGACTAAGAGAAACCACTACAAGCTTAAGAAGAAGGACAATGTCAAGGTGGTTACACACATGGTTGGAAGAAAGGACCAGATATGAAACCAACCCATTTGGGTGCCTAAATAAGTCATCACCAACATGAAGGGGTCCCAATCGGTTTGGGTTCCAAAGAAGACTTGAAGCACCAGTCAGCTTGGGGATTTAGAGGCTTGGCTTACAAGATGAAGTGAAGGTTCAAACAAAGAAGCCAAGTATACAACATGGACGCATTGATGAAGATCATGATCATCACATACCCAAATCTCATTCCAAAGGTAAAAGAGGTAATGGAGCTAGATGCAAACTCTTTTAGTTGTTGTAGCTCATTTATCTCGTCTAGGATTGCATATGCTTAATTCAATTTATTGCAATGCCTAATGTAGATTTTCATGTTATAGGTTACTTGTGTTTATCTCTAATTCATGAGTGACCTACATGGTTTATTGGTTGTAGGTTCTTTACACAACACTAGTTTTTACAGTTGGTATCTTTCATATGCCATGATCCAATCTATAGAATAAATCCCCATTGTTATCAATAACAAGAGTATATATATCTCACAAGTATTCAATACTTGTATGCACATATTTAGGGGGAGTATATCCCATATATTGTGATTTTGAGACTAACATATGTTTCTAGTGATATCTTTTGTAGTCTCATGGAGCAATTAACACATCTCCGGAGGTATGCAATGCTTAATTGCTTCAATTGGTATTATTGTCAAATATTTTATTTATTAAAGCTACCTCCATGCATAATATAGCTTAAACTTCCTATATTGATATATTGTTTAGTTGTGCACATATTTTTTTTTCTCATCATATGTATGTACATATATAGAGAGAGTTTAGACTATATTATGTGAGTTTTATAAATTATGATTCATGTGCTTTCATAGCCTACAATTAGTATCATTCTTTTATAGTGATATCCATACAATTGGTATCTTTTTCCTGGATCATGATTTGTGAATCTCTCTCCCATGTGCTCTAATGTTTTTCCCTTGAGTTCAACATATGTTTATAGTCCTTTCTGAGAGATTATTGACAAAGGGGGAGAAATTTGGCAATCAAAGTAAGATGACCAATACGAGGAGATTATAGCATCAAGCAGGATATCTAGGAATGCCAAAGTTGACAAAGGGGGAGAAGAAAAGATGCTAGGCGCCTAGATTGACAAAAGAGAAGCTCTTGTATAGGTCATTCAAGGGAGATAGTGGCAATGGAAAAAAGGAGAACCACAACAAAGGGGGACTAAGTGGTAAGAACATGCATCCAAGCAATGTGGTAAGACTTTGTGCTTATTTATGATCTTCACATTTTGTATCATTTATTATTTACCACTTGCTTTGGTTGTGTTGTTATCAATCACTAAAAGGGGGGAGATTGTAGCGAAAATGGCCCCATTAGGCTATGATTGTGATTTTGGTGATTAATGAAAATATAGTTAATTGGACTAACATATTTGTCAAGAATATATATTAGTAGGTATCATGGATGCAATACATAAAGAAGCCACCGCAGCCAGGACAAAGTTGGATTGAATTGAAGTCCCAGGAAGATTTGCCTCACTGGATTGTTTGGTTCTCTGGGTGTTGAACTCACCGGAGTATATTTGTCAAATCGGAGAAAGGTCTGAAAACCTCACCAGAAGGTTTGGTGTTTGAGCAGAGTGCTCACCGGAGAAATTCTTTCAGAGAAGTTATGCTGAAGAAAGAAGGTTAAACCTCACTGGATAGTCCGATGATTAATGAGAAAGATGAATGCACCAGAGAATTATTTTCATAAAAGGATGCAGCCGCTGAAGATCGAAGGTTCAACCCATCGGATGGTCCGATGCAAATGGAATGAACATTGGACAATACACCGAACAATGAACAGTGCAAAGAAGCAGAACGAAGTTCAACCTAACAGATGGTCCGGTGATGAAGGCTATGAAACACTGGAACATTATTTACATAGAGGGTTGCATTCACTCAGATAGCTGAAGACAACTCACCGGATAGTCCAGTGACGAAGTGATGAACACCGGATGCATATATCGGAACAATTTATACAAAGAAGAAGGAAAGGCTCGGACGGCTCAGGATAACTCACCGGATAGTCCGATCATAAAGATGAAGTATACACCGGTGTGTCCGGTGCTCACAAAGATTTGAATGGGGTTCAACAGCTAGTTTGTGAGAGTGTACTCACTAGATGATCTAGTGCTAGTACTATTATTCTCACTGGAACATCCGATGTTAATAACGTTTCAGAGCTGTTGGGTTAATGGCTAGTGCGCAAGTTTGAAGCTATAAATACCCACCCACTCGGCTATTTGAAGGTGCTAGAGTCTAGAGAAGTTCATGTACACCTGAGAAGACATACAAGCCACCAAAATGCTTAAAGTGATTATTCAAGGTGATTAAGTACACCATTAAAGAGTGATTAGTGCTTATAGGCCTAAAGAGAGTGTTGCTAGGTGATTGCTGCCTAGAGAGTGGATCAAAGAGTGATCCAAACTTGTACCAAATGGTACACCGACACCTTGGAGTCTTGGTGACTCGTCGGCAAGTTTGTTGACCCTCTGACTTGGTGTGGAGCGACAGCAAGACGATTGTGCAGGGACGCGGAGACCCTTGCCTTGGTGGCTCAAGCTCCGAAGTGATCATGATAACAAAGAACCGAAAGAGAGGCTAGTGGTGAGACCTTGCCTTTGTGGCTTGGTGGCTTATCCGGGTGAAGGCTTTGTCTTTGTGACTTAGTGACTCAAGAGCCGTGACCGGGTGCCGACCGAAAGCATATCCTTTGTGGAGCTCCAACGTGGACTAGGGGTGGCATCCATGCCATCGATACCACGAGAAAAAATCCCTTGTGCCAAGTTTGCTCCCTCTACCTTATTTACGTTTCCGTATTTATATTCTTGCAATTTACCTTCTTAGATAGGTTGCAAGTGCTTTGATCGGTAGATAGACACACTAGATAAACCTAGAGCATATTTAGATAGAAATTGATATAGGTTGTGTTAATTTTGGAGCCAAAATATTTTTAAGTGTCCTAATTCACCCCCCTCTTACAATGTCACCGATCCCTTCAACCGCTCACTGCTGCATCGACCTGCACTGCCACCACTCATTGAGCTGCATGACTACCATCTCGTGGAAACACGCACCCAACTCAGCCTCCTCTCGCACGTCTACACTGCACCATCGAATGTTGATGTCGCCGCTACCACCCTAGCTACCTCTCCAATGATGCCACCGCTCCAGTTGCCTCTCTCACGATACCGACATCCCGGCTGTCTCTCTAACTCTACCACCTCCCTAACTGCCTCTGCCGGCCTCTCTGATGGTGTGCCCCTACATGTGCTCCCCTTCTATGATGGATTATGGAATGGTTGAAATTTAGTTAGAATTTCTCTTACGGATGGATAAAGGATGGATGGTTGAAATTTAGTTAGAATTTTAGTTTGAAGTTAGTTTGAAATTTTAGTTAGAAATGATACTTACAAATGTTAGTTGGTATTTTTAGTTGGAGCATTGATAATTATGGGAGAATGAGATCAAATTATAGGAGAATGAGATGAAATTTGTAGTTAGCAAATGTTAGTTGGTATTTTTAGTTTCATTTGATTCAAAGAATTGTAGGAGCAAATCCATTCAAAATTTTATTTTGAGAATGAGATGAGAAACAGTTTGAGATGAATTTCAGTTTTCAGTTAGAAATAAGTTGAATTGATGGATGAGTTTGAAATTTAGTTAGAATAGATAGTTGAAAATTAGTTGAATTTAGCATTTAAGCTACGTTCAACAAAATTTCAACCTATCTCTGTCATTGGGGAATTATTGTTCCGAAATTGATCATGGCACTTTAATTCTTGTCAGGGGTTTCTTCGTAGCCGGCTTTGTTTACCCTATTAGAAATATTGATCATGGCACTATAATGTAGGATCTTTAGATAGTTATCATTTTCCTATTTTGTTCAAGCAGTTAACATTAAGACCCGCGAGAAGAAATTGCACCTTTAGTTACATTTCTTGATTGAAATTTTTTAGTGATGGGACTTTCAACTTTCACTCATCACCTGCGATGAGGCAGCATGTAGAAGGCACCTCCAACCCGAGCCTGGTGTCGAATAGAGATAAGACTTATATCCAGAGTATGAGTTTCATTACCTAGAATGCTTTGATATAGAGCTTCATGAACATCTTAACCGCCCACTCCGCTTACGTCTCCTCGGTTCAAGACTCATGACTAGGTAGTTTAACACCTTCTAGTAAGTAGAAATATGGATGAAACTTGAACTGTTTCGCAGGCTTGTAGATCTTTATTGGAAACTTATTGTAAAACTATGGTGTACGAATGAATGATGAACTGAATGTGAATAATCAATCATATGTGAATGACAAAGTGTGTGTGTTTTGATATCTATATGTGAATATATGTGGTATGTATATGTGTCTTTGATCCATTGGCAGGTTTCAGGTTCTGAACAGGGGCTTGCATATATCACTGTCAATTCAAAGATATTAGTTGGCAATGGTAGTGTTATTATCACTATCGAATTGTAATATGAACAAACAATAATATCCTTATAGGTCTATCATTGTTGTTTTCGTAATCGACAAGTGTAGTGTTGTTCAAGAAGTGGCACTGCTGCCATTTATAAACCAGCAATGATCAGTAGTGATGGTGTCTACACATATTTTGTTTGAAAGGTCCAAAAACAGAAGAACTAGCCAAACCAATCGGCAATGATCATCTAGCTATGGAGTAGCATTAATTCATGTTGTCAGGCTTTTTTCCTGCATACAGGTCATAGATCGATGGAGCTTGCTACGCTACGCATGCATGGAGGAGGCACTTGCGGCATACGTGCACAACCCCATCTACCGCGGGGTCACAAGATATGAACGCACTGTGGCCCCGGGGTCTATATATATATATACAACACATACGAGCGATTTGGATTCCAATAAAAAAAAGTTTGCACAACGGGTAAAATATGCATGTATGGTGCGTGCCGAGCGTCCACATCTTGTGATTCATTGCAATAAATTAAAAACACACTAATCTTAGACACTAACCTCATGTACAATCCAAGGTGCTTAAAGATAGATGCTTAAAGAGAGAGAGTTGTCACATCATTAAACATCTAAGTACTACCTAAAAGCTCTTACCTCCAATGCAAAAAAGACCTTACAAGCGCTTAAACATTGTTAACCATCCCCTTAACACTTGCCTATATTTTATATTTTCCAATGCAAAGGCTCTTCTTTTGGAATTTTTTGAAGGGAAATAGAAATATACGATATTTCACCGGGTCACTCTGTTCTCAACTTGTCATTGACCACTGTGCACAGTGAAAGCAGAAGCACATTCCCCATCCATCTTTTGAAGCGGGACGCGGAGCAGCACGCCTCACTGCTGCGGCCAGCGGAGATGACAAGCCGCCTGACGAGGTTAAGCCGACAACTACTCTCGTAACATCGTTCATCCGGGCCGTGGAATCCCGATCAGACGTCTCCTGCGGCCCAAATCCCGGAAGAGTCGCCGGTTTCTCCAGTAAGCCCCCGTGAACCAAGTCCACGCACGCAAGCGAGCCTCACGCACAGCCACCGCCTTTCCCCCATGAACCCAAGCCCACTACTCCGGCCAGACGCGGCCGCCACTGCCCACGTCTCCCTACCCTACACGTCGGTGACCGTGCAGCCCCTGCCAGAGCCATACATCCGTGTCCCCGTACACCAAGCTCGCCTCTTAACACTTCTCTCTCTCCCCCTTTCTCTTCTCTCTCTTACCCCTCGCTCGCACGAGCTCGTCGGCGGCGGAGGCCCCGGGGGAGGAAGCCTAGGTCGTCACCGAGGGGGCAGGGGCCCCCGTGGAGATGGGGATATCGTTCAAGCTATCGAAGGTCGGCGTCCGCGTGCACCCGGCCGCGCGCTCGGCGTCCGCGGCGCCGGCGCAGGCTGCGGAGGCGGATAAGCCGGCCGCCCGGGACAAGGAGGAGTCCGTGTCTGACGCGCGACGCGAGGTGAGGCGTCCGTGCTTTCTGTCGCTTGCTTGCTCGCTTGGGTTTGTGTCTCGCTGCGATGTGGTCGGGGCCGGCGCGAGGCGGTGGGGATCTGGGCGTGCAATGATGGAGCTTTGTGTGCGGAAGCCATGAAAAAATCGACTTTTTTCTTGGGATTTTGAGGGGGGGGGGGGGGGGTTCTGTTGAATTTGCGGTGATTCGCGGGAAGGCTGAGTCTTTCTGGTGAGTTTTGACTCGAAAGCTTGTGCCCAAAGCCCAATCACGATGTCGTTTGGAATGGCCAAATTCTTCGATGCCATGGCGTGTTCAAAGATTGGACTTTGGGGTTTGTGATTTTCGTTGCAGATCGAACTCATCTGCGCGAGTTTGAGGCGGTTTGTCGGGGGGGGGGGGTGGGCTACTAGAACTCCAGTATGGACCAAATAATTATCTTTTCATGTGTAATACTCTAGTCAATTGTTTGTACTGATTTACCCTAATTTAAATTATCATGTTTGGTTTGGTTTCGGAGGGTTTGATCCTGAAAGTATTTGCCATGAAGCAAGCGCAAAGCTCCTGCCCCGAATAGAACACATGTTCGCTTGTTCTGTAGCACCATGTCCCTCTAGTGGCGAGAACCCACAAGGATTGTTGTTCTAGTGTTCGAGTAGCATATAATCCTTGTTGGGGAGCCAGTCCTACCAACTGGATTCGCCCTTTGTGGTAAGCGAGATAAAATTCTCATATGCTGGTGTGGATGAATGTACCTGGGGTGTTACACTTCAAGTGGATGGTAGACAGTTCAAATCTTGATGCCAGATCTTTTCTTAGCTTAACATGGTTCAAGCAAAGGGGTTTATTTAGTTTTGTGATGTATTGCTTGTTTGATTTTCTCTAGTTGGTAATTTTTTTTGTTTTTGTTTCTTATAATGTGTTGAAATGCAGTTTTATTGTCTTCAGAATGACTTGCTTTTCCTACGATGAAATGCTCATGTATTCTCTTTATGTAGGATGGATTTATTAAAAGAGCAAATGATGTTAATGGCATCAAAATTTCACAAGCGTGCTCCAAGGAAATTTTGCCAGGTACGTTGAACAGTTGAAGAAAATATCTTTTTTATATCAGTTATTATATTTACTTGCATTGCAGAGCATGAGGTTTCTTTCACATTCAGCCTCTATGATAGAGGTTATCTCATTTCAAAGTCAGCAGCGGTGAGTTCTCCATCTAGAAATTTTTATAATGAATTTCATTTACTATTCTTGTTGACATAGTATTTATGGAACACAAGAGAAAGATATTCAACTAGGAATGTATTTTTGACATAAACACATCTATTTTCAGATGGATCCCAGTCAGACCTCAGTTCAGGATGGCAAAACACTGCATCCCTATGATAGAGCATCAGAAAAATTATTCTCTGTAAGTATGGTATCACTTGCTTAGTTGCTTGTAGGTTCTTTTTTAGTTTCGTACTTGGCCGACATGTCCAAAGTGTAAGCAATGTTGGCTTAGCTAAATTTGGAGCCAAATTAGGGGTGAAAATGGGCTGAATAGTGGTCAAATTGCATTTCTATTTTCTAAAACGAACATGAATTTGAATATTCTTGAAATAAGAATACTCAGATGTTACGATAAATACAAATAGCATTGTGGTAATATTTCCGTCATTCAGCCGGATGCAGAAACTTGGTTAATTGCAAGATATCAATGACATGCTATCCCAATATAGTCATTCCAATTTTTTTATTTTACCTAAAGAAACATGAGTTCACATTAAATTTTATAAAACTCTTCAAACTAATATGGCATATGGTAGTAAAATATGTATGTTTCTTTAACGATTTCAAATACAAATAGTTGGGATAAATAAAATTTTGTATGAGAAAAGTCTATACCATATTTGCATCAATATTTTAGGGCAACCTGAAGTACAAATTCAGATAGTATGAAAATTATAAATTGGATTGGAAAAAAAGAACAAATTTGAAGTTACTCATATCATATCCCTTTACACCCCTAAACCAAATAAGCAAGTCAGTGGCAAACACGAATGTTGGAATAAAGAAATTATTTGAATCAGGTCGTCTTATATGATCAATTGATCATGGTTCATGGAGTTCTGTCCATCAATAAGAGCGTAATTGCAACCCTGGCGTGGCCTTATAGTTTTCTGTGGATGATCATTTTCGTATATGACCAGACTATTAGTGACAATATTTCTCGAAAATGCACTGACCTTTTGTGTGCAAGACAATTATGTGTGCAATTTTTTGTCAGTCTCCTAATCAATCGACCAAGTTTATCCTTTTTAGCTGGCTAAAATTAATAACGTGTTAATCATGATGTATGTTACTCTAATTATAGTTACATGAGTTTCCTCATGACCTGCAGACTATTGAAGCTGGGAGGCTGCCTGGCGATATTCTTGATGAGATACCAAGCAAGTACTATAACGGGTCAGTTGTTTGCGAGGTCAGTTGTTTTATCTTTTATTAAACTTGAGAAATGGTATGCATAAAATGTTATTGAACTGTAACATGCTAAACCTTTCTGAAAATTATTCTCTTAAGTCGTGCTTTATTTCTTTTTGATTCAAAAAGCATAGTTTTATGTTCTGTACTGCCTTCCTACCCTATATGGGAGAAATCCTTTTTTATAAGAACTGGAGAGTTGGCTAGCCTGTTTGCATACATATACTAATCTATCAGTAAAGTCATTTTTCTAACAATAATTTTCAGAAAAAAACCGTTATGCATTTAGATAGTTTGGATCTTTTTTTCTTTCCATATTGCATGTCTGGACCATTACAAGTGTGACCTGTTACTCGTAGATATGTGTAACGAAGCAATTAGTAATGCTAGTGCAAAACTATATTTCAAATTTTACTCTGAAGCATCATGTTGCGTCATGCTCGTGTGTTAGTGTACCTTATTGATAAGATAGCATTGCTTCTTTAGCAGTACTTTGTTGGCCTACATCTTATCTTTCTGTTGTATTACAATAAACATTAGAAGTAATGAGTTTTGTTTCTAGATACGTGACTACCGAAAGCATGCATCCAATCTATCTTCTGCTGAGCTAGGACTACCCATCGTGAATAAAGTACATCTTCGGATGACATTTGAGAATGTTGTAAAGGACATTACGCTGCTATCTGATGATTCCTGGAGTTACAGGGATTTTGTGGTAAGTATTGTTGTGGTAATATGTATTATGTTGGTCTGACTTCTAACATGGCTCATTTTGGCCTCTGTACTCCCAATTTTTCAACCCTGATATCTGTATATGAAATTTTTTATTTGAACGTCATTTGAGTTGCTAATACCTGCTTAATTGTAAAGGTGGTGGTTCTTCACCAACTGACTGGTCACACTGAAATAGCATGAAAAAGTAAAAATGTAAAATACATGTAGGGTTGGTTAACTGATGCTGAAATAGAGGGACCTGATATTTCACTTCATGCATTTTATTTTTCTGAACCATATGGACTCTTATGCTGTACATGCTTCTCTAGGAAGCTGAGGCACGTATTGTCAAAGCTCTACAACCGGAACTTTGCTTAGACCCTACTCCTAAATTGGACCGGCTTTGTCAGGATCCTGTTCCTCATAAGGTACCAACACATGCTAAGTAGAACATCATGGTAGGTATAAACTAAGCCTCTTGCATTTCTTGCAGTTGAACCTTGGTATTGGAAAAAAGAGGAGGCTGAGTCAAAATCCTGAAGTTGTCACATTCAGTAACATGTCTCATGGTAAAAAGGTGTGCGTTGATAGGTTGTCTGAAAATCCCAAAGCAGATGAGATGGGCATCAAAGGTGATAATGCAGCTCACCAGGTTGATCACAGTACCATCCAAAATATTTCAGGCGGTTCCCAGCCGCTAAGACCAAATAATTCTTCACAAGATGCTGCCAGAATGCTATTGTCCCACTCTGGTGTACAGCAAACTAGCAGTTATTCTGCTCTTGGTAATGATCGTGTGGCAGGACCTCCTGCCAATTTTACTGGAATCAATTCCAGCATTTCGTCTCCTCAGAACATGATGGATTACAATGACGCTGTCACTGCCAATGGCCCTCTATCTGCGAAGAGGGAAATACAAGATGCTCCGCTTCAAGATCCTAAGAGAATAAAGCCAACTAGTGGCATTGATGATGTACAGCAGCAGCAGCAGCAGCAGATAAAGCCTCAATCCCTTGGTGGGCAGGAGATGCAATGGAAGAACCAACAGTTGCATCCACAGTTAGATGTCAAGGGGATGCAGTATGCTTCTTCATTGAGTGGTCAGAGATATCCTTCTCCGATGATGAACAATATGCAAGATTCGGCTTCCTTCTATTTCAATCAGCAAGGTTTGAGATATGGTGCTAAGCAAGAGCAGATGGATGGCTCTGATAGGTCCAAAGATGTGTTACAGTCTATGGCACCTGAAAGTTCTGTGCTGGATCAGCAGAAATCCCAGACTCAACATTTGTCACAGCAATCAACTGCAAGAAATAATGTTACGAACATGGCACAGTGGCAGAATACTCGGTTTTCAGCTGAGAAGGACTTGAAAAAAGAAGAAATAATTCAGAGAAGGAAGTTAGCTTCTAGCTCTCGTGCCCCTTCTGGACCAATGGTTCAATCTCCAGTGTCCTCTAAATCTGGAGAGATATCAAGCAGTTCAATGGGTGGCCAGTTTGGTTCTGCTGTGACATCTGCTGTAATAGGGGCACAGAAAGATAAGTTTGCTGCTAATTCCAGTGCTGCTGTTGGATACCCTTCTGTAGCTTCCAGCCCTAGTGATTCTATGCACCGGATACAGCAGCCTGCTGTTGCTCCTTCAAAGAGAAAAACAAATTCTGTCCCCAAAACTCAACCACCTGTGAGCGGTGTAGGATCTCCAGCCAGTGTTTCAAACATCCACTCTATGCTGAATGCTAGCAGCCCATCGATTGGGACTGCACCTATAGGAGACCAAGCGATTCTTGATAAATTCGCGAAAATTGATACTCTTTCACATCGGTATGACATAGCATTCACAGCATCTGCTAACAACAAAATTTTGGTTTTATTGTCACTCCCCCCCCCCCCCCCCCCCTCGTGCCCTATTTTCCATTTCTTTGGAGATTTGTTATGGGAGGTACTTTGTGCGGAGTTTATGGTTGCACAGTGTAGAGTTGAGTTTCAACACTATTACTTCCTCTGGTCACAAAAAAGTCAACCTAGAATGTGCAACCATATTGTTTCAATTTTAATCAAAGCTATCATCATTTTAACCTCAGGAACTCCCTAACAAAATCTAATGGTAAAGAATTAAAACACGTTTTATTTTGTTTGTGACTGGAGACACTCAACTAAATAAAGAACCTGGAGAAAACTTGTAATTCTAAAATGTTTTTTAATACTAAATCTCGTCTACACGAGCCTTAGTGGACTTGATCTGTTATTATGATTGAACACTAAGGTAGTGGACTTGATCTGTAATTTAAGTGTGTTCAAATGTAGCACTTGGTGGAGCAAAGCCATCAGGATGGACATGGTTTTTGTTGTATTCAATATAGGTCCCATTATAAAGTGGTACATAGCTGACACTGAGATTTGAACGTGGTGGAAGATTTGAATATTTCTACCTTTTGGCCATTGCATTGTGATAATATATTTTTTCCCTTTGCATGGAGTTATGGTTGCCGCTGAAGTTGCTGGTATATTTTGTTGCAGGTACCAGCTGCATAATAAGAAGAACAAAGTTGATAAGATACCTCAAAAGAAGTCCATGGTCAATGCAAGCCAAGATGTTGCTAGATTTCTCTCCAGTTGCTTCCATACCGAGGATTATATAGATACAATAAGACCTCTTTGTAACTCTATGATTAGTGGAACTATAAACACGTGCAAGACTAGAATAATAAACTTTGTGGGCACGAATCGGATGTACCAAGGTATGTTTTACACACATTCGGCTAAAGAGTCTCCAGAAAAGAAGGAAAACTACAGTACCTTCAACTAGTCTGATATGCTATGCGTTCTACAGGTCACGCAAGGCCATTCCGGGTTGTTTTCAAGGAAATGTCTGATGAAACTGTAAGAATGCAATACGGAGATCTAGAAGATTTTGATGGTCCAAATTCACATGATTGTGTATTCATATTACCAATGAAGGTATGCTGTTAAGTCTCGAGTCTTGACTATTGACCTCCGTAGTATGAAGGCCCCGAACATACTATTTTGTTCTTCTATCTCTGTCCCTAACTTTTCAATTGTTTGTTCTGGCAGTACTATGCTGACTTGCTTGGAGAGCAACTTCTTCCCCTGGTGAGTTCCATTGCCCTAACCTGACAAATAAGATGTGGCAATGTTCTGATTTTTCAACTTTATATGAACTTTTGACGCTAGATGTTGAAAGATGGGCATTCTATGGTAGACGATCAAGTTGTGCGTGGAACCCCTCCTGGTAATCTCAGTACACTGTCAGGAATTTTACCAGACAATTTAGCAAGTGGTGTAAAGCAAGAGGGAGGTATAAGCCAGCAACTTAATGTTGCAGCCCATGCAAACATGGCATCTGGAACACCAATGCAACAGCTTCCTGGCAATAGGATGCTTTCACCTGCGAATAACAACCCGGTCCTAGCAATGCAGCAAGGGTATATGCAAGGGGCAACCATGCCTCCAAGGAGCCAGCAACTTGATCAAAATTTGGTTCAGCAGCAGCAGCAGCAGCAGCAGCAGCAGCAACCGCAGCAGCAAAATGCTCAGGCACAGCTGCAGCAACCTTCATCTCTTCCGCTCAACCAAATGCAGAGACCTCAACTACTACCAACGAGCCCGTTATCTCAGATGCTGGGGTCTGGCTCAAATCTTCCGATGGGCTCAAGCCATATGGGCAACAATAAGGCTACTCCTACTTCCTTGCAGCTTCAGATGCTACAGCAAGCACAGCAGCAACCTATGTCCAGGAAAGTGATGATGGGGCTCGGCTCAGCCATGAACATGGGCAATATGGTTAACAATGTCGTTGGCCTCAGTGGTCTTGGAAACGTTATGGGAATGGGCAACATGCGGCCAATATCCTCCCCAATGGGATCGATGTCAGGATTAGGAAACAATTCCAATCCGATGAACCTTGGAATGGCCTCCAACCTTGCTGCAGCTGGACTCCGTCCAGGTATGAGCCCTGCTGCTATTGCCAAGATGCGTATGGGTATGGGGTTGGCGCAGCAAAGGGCAGCTGGCATGTATCCCCAGACTGGAATGGTTGGAATGCCTGGGAGCAGTTCTCCTATCCTTTCTAGTTCTGTTGGATTGTCCATGATGGGCCATCCTCTAAATAGAAGCAACCTCAGCCCCCTGCAGAGGGCCATGATGTCTTCTATGGGCCCTCCGAAGATGGCAGGAAGTAACTTTCAGCTGAACACCCAACAGCAAATGCAGCTCCAGCAGCAGTTGCAACAGCAGCAGCTCCAACAGAACCCGCAGCAGCAGCAGCAGCAGCAACTACAGCACCACCACCACCAACAACTACAGCAGCAGCAGCAGCAGCAACAGCAACAGCTACAGCAGCAGCAAATCCAACAGCTACAGCAGCAGCAGCAGCAAATCCAACAGCTACAGCAGCAGCAGCTGCTGCAGCAGCAACAACAAATGGGATCTCCATTACAGCAGGCGCAAGTGGGCTCACCTGGTGGCTCACAGCAGTCCTTGATGATGCAGCAGCAGCAGATAAGCCCGCAGCAAATGGGTCAGCACGCTGCAATGAGCCCCCAGTTGAGCTCAGGAACTCTTCAGCAAATGAGCAATAATGTGGCCAACCCTGTTGCCACGCCAGGCCCGCCCCCAAGCCCACAGCTGAGCTCACAGACCCATGGGTCGGTCAACAGCATTGCTAACTCTCCGATGGAGCAACTGCAAGGTGCCAATAAGGGAGGTCCCGGTAGCATGTAGTAACTGGAAATACTTTGGTTTATTTCTTGGCCTATACAATAAGGGAGGGTGTAAACACTGGCCAAGGTCACTACGTTTTCTTGTTTGTTGTGGTAAATGAGGTTGAGTTAGGTGTGTTATAAGTTATAGTATACAGATGTCAAGGAACAGCTTTATGCTAGGATTTTGATGTTGTAGATTGTGGTTAGCAGGAATAGCGCGTGTTGGAGCTTTGCTACTGGGGCAAGCATTTGTTCAATTGGACAGCTTTTTTTTCATGTTTAAATTGAAATGGTCAAAATTGTGGAACTGCTACGTAACCATTGTGCTTAATAATAAGTATCACCATTTGTTCAACAATAAGGGTGCTATGCTTTATCTTGTAACGTCTCCAGATTGTGCAAATGCAATTTTGGCCATGTATATGTGAGGACGTTGAATTATGATCTTTAAAATCTATTCGATTCAATTTATCAAGATAAATCTAAATCAATACATCTTCACGTGCAAGAATAACAAAATTACTCAATTTAGACTTGCAACATAATATTTTTCTTCATGCATAACTTTTGAACCATTATGAATTTCAATTAGTGAGGTTCAAATATCATGAGCATTGATAAGACTATAAACACAATTAAAAACATCAACTAGTAGATAAGACTATAAACACAATTAAAAACATCAATACTAGTAGATGAAAATAAAATACTTGTAGCTATATATTGAATTGCAACTTTTCTTTGTTGGCTTTTGTAGGATTGTTAGGCCTACACAAGGGGTTCACACTGACACCTATCAGTCTTTAAACATCTAATCCCTTTCCTTTAGATAGAAAGATATGAAAATTTTTCAATGAGAAAAATTTATGCCGTTAAAGTGAGGCTCTACCAATATACATCTTGTCTCCAGACATCACTTTCTCACAGGGCGAAAATCCAAATGCAAGCAGTATGCTCTTATACCAATTGTAAGGATCAGTAACACCCTGAGAGAAAGGTGATTTAGGGTTTCTAAAAACTATTAGGCTCGATTCAGCAAGATAAACTTAAATTAATTTCTATCTAAATGTACTTTAAATTTATCTAATTTGGCTACTCTATCCCAACAAAATTTTGCACCATAGATTCTAATCCTAGCAACTTTGTAAATAATTCTAGGAAAGGTGCATTTTCCAGAGTGCAAACTCTGGAAAAAATTTCAGAGTGCAAACTTTGGGAAACTCTGATGAAAGATAAAATGGTGCAATATAGAAGTACAGAATATAAATGAAATAAAGCGCAAACTCAGCATGACAAATTTTTCTGATAAGTTACCTTTCACCACTAGTCCACGTTAGAGCCTCTCGCAAAGACCAAGCTCCCCGATCGAATAACGGGTAGTGCTTCGCCGCTCCGTGTCACTCTTCCCGCTCACAACACTTAGAGTTGATTTTTGGAAGAAACTCTGGAGACAAACTAATTTTTCATTCTTCTTAATCAAACCAATCTAGATTTGAACTCCTATTTAGAGGGACACCATATCTGGCACATGAAACTAGAAAAATCATATAACCAGAAAATATTGTAAACTAATTGGAAAAATTCTACAACTTACGAGCTTTTCTTTTCCAAATTATCTAGTATTGGTGCATAATGACTAGAAAGAACAGTTAAGTGCACACAGGTTTTGGCTGGAAAATGCACCAATCAATTACAGTAAATAAAAGCTCTATTTAGCCATCAACATTTAGACCAAGGGTAAGTTAGGACCTCGAAAGGACATATACACAAACCTGAAATCTTAATAGTGTCATTGAATTGCTGAGAGCCTGAGAGAGCACTGAATAAAAAAGCGTAAACCAAATTTCTCTGGAATTAAACTGAGGTCACTGAAACACAAGAAGAGAAAGTAGACAGTAGGAAATATAAATTGGATATATCTAAAAACTGCACGTGCATGCTTTAGACTTATAGCATGCAAACCAATTTTTAGTTAAAAAATATCTGAATATAATCATTTTATTCTATTTTTAGACTTTTTGCATCTGAACTTGCAACACTTATTTTTGTCTTACTTCAATGTGTGGCAAAAAAATAGAGAAAACATTTGATAAAAAAATATTTGTTCGTCTGCTCTGAATGCAGTTATGTAAGTAACTTTGTGAAAAATCGTAAGCAAATTAAGATATATCCATGAGCCATTTAAGAAATAGGTTAAGGCAATTTAGATTGAATGTTCAATAAATTTTGTGAACAAATTAGAACAATTCAAAGATAATATCAAATCTAGATGCTATATATTTTCAATAAAAAATGAGAACAATTTTGCTACAAACAAATTTTAAAAAAGCAAATTGGTTCAAACTCGCAAGTAATTTTATATATTTTCAGAAGCAAAATAAGTATGCATGCTATAAGACTAAAAGCATGCACATGCAATTTTTAGATTTTACCATATAAATTATATAACTAGATAGAGCATGCAACAATACATATATAGCTCTTTACACAGAATAGGTAGATTACAACGGATATCTGCCTAGCCATATCTTATTGGAAATGATGGGAGATGGCTACTACACTAACCTCAAAACTATCTGACCAACATAACCAAAGATAACCCCATATATCGTCGTTGGGCAGGAACCTCATGATAACAAATTAAAAATGTAAGGCATGCTACATAGGAAAATGAGGAGAGTTAGTTTCCTCTCGTGCCACCCATCGTCGGCTTCCTGTCACGCCGCCCGAGCGATCATCCCCAAAATCTCACCGAGACGGTCCTCGTTGTCCTGGAATGGAAGCCAGAACAAGAGGGCCGTTTGGATATTGCGAGCTCTGAATCAGAGATGGTAATGGATTGCATCGCCGGAACAGTTCTCATCGGGATTGTTCATGCTTAGCCACAGCCGCAAGCGTCGGGAGTGAGACTAAGAGGAACAAGGTTACGAGGCCGAGTGGAGGCAGATCAAGGTCCTGCCCAACTTACATATATAACTTCCAGGCAGATCCGGGCCAGCAGACGAAAGTTTTTATTCGCTTGGAGTTGGAGTTGAATGTGACAGATTTGAGTAGGAAAATACAGTATAAGATTTCCCACGTGAATGGCACATTTTCAATCAAATTTTCTATTTAAAAGTTTTATTGGTGGAAATCCTTTCCGAAGCTGTAGTCTTTGTACTCCGTGGCAAGTTCTCGTCCAACGAAAATTTGATATGTTCCTTCGTGCTCACACCAGTCGGACCTAGACCTAAAACAATATAATACCTAGGTTGGTATGGATCAACGACAGCACTTTAGGGACATAAATGTGCAATTTACATGTATATCAAATCAAACGAACCACATACCACATCTTCCATGCTAGTTCACTCTATGCAACTCTCCGCAGCTTCGTCAAATTGTCGACAGCATAACAGTCTAAAGTAACTCCTCGCAATAATATGGCAAATGTTAATTTGCTTCTAAGTCCTGGAATATTTTTTTTACAATCCATGACATATTGTGCTTCAACGAGTTCGACAAAATTCAAGAGCGAGCAAGGGGTCACACGCTACCCTTTTCAAGTTTTACCCATCTTCCCAGTGAATCTCTTCTTCATCGTCGCCAGATTCTTGCGCCTCTGCATTCAAATCTGCCAATTTGTATGTCTCGGTTGTATTCCCTACACGAGTTTAAACAGATTAGGCATAATAGTGGATGCACCATCTTCAAGGGTACAAATCATGCAATTGGAGGTTAACACATTAAGAGACATATCCAATATCTGAAACTTCGACTAAGAATTTCCAATGCATGCCAAGACGAAAACCAATACTGCTACATCTCCAAGCAGATAGCATATCGTCTGGATTTTTTTTCTCAAACATGCTGGAGAAATGTGTGTCATTGTATTAAAAAGTAATCCAAACGGTCTGAAACAGTTACAACAAGTGAAAAATGGAAAAGGAGGAGGCATGTGCAACAAGCATCACCCCTGCCATTGTTACAACCGAAGGTGCGTGAAAATCCCCCTATAATGTTATTCATATGTCTATAGAAAAGTTTAGAAATGTTTTTTCTTTAAGCCCAAGATCTTTTACATGTGTTTATACTTTATTGTTCATAAACTAAAACAAACGATGAAAGTCAGATTCCAAAGCAAGGCAGAAAACTATAATTATCACTATCATGGAATTAGTTAACAGCTGATCAGTGTCATCTTGAAAACATAAAACATACTTGAATTCCAAAGAACAATCCTATTAGGACATAAGTAGGGTAGCTGATGAAATGACCTTGGTACCCTTAGATAATTATTGAAGGTAAAGATCATTCATGTCACAGCTGATGAATACATAGGTGGGATTTTTATTTGACGAAAAGTCAAAGAGGCTAGTTGGACTTATTTTTGGAATTGATAGGAGTACCATGTTCGAGTTCTTTCAGTACCTGATTTCCTAACGTGTATGAGAGTTGATTCGCCATTTGTTAGACACTAATTCAGGTATAGTTTAAAGATAGGTTGGAAATTACAGAAGTAGGATTCAATTCACCATCCATTCAAGCATTCATCTACAAATAAATCAAATGATTGAAGCTAAGAAAAATGAAAAAAAAAAAGCAAAAGATACCTGCAGATTGCTCCTCTTCCCATTCAATACCCTCATCCTCATCCTCACGTTTGTATTTCTTGCCCATCTGGCGTTCAGATTGAGAATCAGAGACACATCTCTCGCCTTCCTCCTGCATTCTCTTTTTTGCATCCCCCTCTTCCTGCTTTTTCCACAAGGCCTCATAATAAGCCTTTATGTATTCCTCCTACACAATGAAAAAGAACAAATACAAAACAGTTCATAATAGTACATCATTTTTACTGTAGAATCAGGTTTTTGTTCATTCCCAAACTGACCTGTATACTCTTCTCATCTTTTGAGTCCTGTTTTTTGTCATCCTTGCCTTCTGATTTTTCATCCAGTTCCGATGTGCTACTGGGCTCTCCTCTTTGTTCCTTTGTAAGATTCATGCCTTCTCTGATCATCCATCTAGGTACGACTTTCTGATGTTTACCATTTTTACCAGATTCAGCACCTTCTTCTTTGACACCATCACCTATTTCAACTTCAACCTGAAAAACGAAACAAACACCTGACTGATCAAGCAAAGGTATGTCTGGAAAGCTGGAAAACACGGATACGTGGTGCAACAGGCGTATCCGTATCCGACACCGTGTCCGATACGGATACGGAGCGGATACGGCCCCGATACGTATCCTTGGAGTATCGGAAATTAAATAAATCAATCAATTTTGGATACCTGGGCGATACGTAGTCGATACGCGAGTGATACGGCCCGGCCCAAGATGATTCCATGACCTAATCGGCTAATCCACACTCCACAGCCGCCTCTCGAACTCTCTCTCGTCCATAGAAGCACCGCGCCGGCGACAGCATCCAGCACACTCCACCAGAAGCAACGCGCCGGCGCGCCGCCGCTTTGCCGCGACCGGCGACTACCTGCCGGCAGAGAACTCAAGAACGGCGACGTCGGCGAGGATCTGCAGCGGACGCCGGACGGCAACTGCGAGGCTGCGAGCGCCGAGCGGGCAAGGACCGGCGAGGCGGCGACCTCCTGCTCCGGCAGCGACGACACGATCGACGAAGATCTGCAGCGACCGGCGAGGATCTGCTCCTGCAGCGACGACACGGTCGACGGCACGGAACAGCCGAGCAGCCGAGCAGCGCACCGAGGAGCCGAGCAACTGAGCAGCCGAGCAGCGCACCGAGGAGCCGAGCAGCGCAGCTGAGCAGCGCGCACCGAGGAGCCAAGCAGTGAGCAACTGAGCACTGAGCACCCGATTCACTTATCTTAGCATTTTATCTTCCCCTTTTGACTGTTTAGACCAGTATACGTATAGATATGCTACTCAAATATCTTTAAATTCAAACCAGCATAGTATAGATTAGCACATTATACTCAATTGTTCTGATGTTCTCTTTAAATTCAGACCAATATAGTATAGATTAGCACATTATACTCAATTATTCACTTTAAATTCAGATGGCAACTTCTAGTAGTGGTGGTGGTGCAACCTCAAGTGCTCCTGCCCGATCCATCACTGACCTCAAGGCTCCACTGTGGGATCATGTCACAATTTTAGAGAAACCAGCTGCAGGTGGAGGCAATGCTAGATGGAGATGCAATTATTGTTCAATTGAAAAATTTTGTAGCTACACTAGAGTGGAAGCTCACTTGCTGAAAAAGTCCAACAAGGGAATCAGTATGTGTCCGAAGGTGACAATAGATGAGCTTAGCCAAATGAGAAGAGAAGTTGCAGCTGCTAAAGAACAATTAGAAAGATCAAAACAAAGAACTGTGTCCTTGCCTACTTCTTCATCCAATAGCAA
The DNA here is from genome assembly GCF_958298935.1 of Phragmites australis. Classification (NCBI taxonomy): domain Eukaryota; kingdom Viridiplantae; phylum Streptophyta; class Magnoliopsida; order Poales; family Poaceae; genus Phragmites; species Phragmites australis. The sequence continues at coordinate 12,610,583 of NC_084941.1, read as the reverse complement.
TAAGAAAAAGCGGAGTGGACCTCCTTCTGCACTAGAGAAAGCTTGGAAAATGGACCAGCGCAAGCACATGGATGCTTTAATTGCAAGAGCATTTTATTCAGGAGGTATGCAATTGTAATGCAATACATATTCATTGTTCAACTACAGCTGCAATTTTTCAAGACCATTGCTTGTGCTAATTCTATTTTTTTTAGGGATCTGTTTTAATTTTGCAAGAAATCCATACATTCAAGAAGCATTTACCTATGCTTGCAGCAATGACTTGAAGAGTTATAAAATGCCGGGGTACAACAAGTTAAGGACTACCCTTCTCAAGCAAGAAAGGGCTCACATTGACACATTATTGGAGAGTACAAAGAGCACATGGAGTGAGAAGGGAGTGACAATTTGTGCTGATGGCTGGTCAGATCCGCAGAGGCGTCCACTCATTAACTATGTTGCAATTTCTGGGAAAGTAGCTATGTTCTTGAAGGCTGATAATTGTGAAGGCGATGTGAAGACAAAAGAATACATTGCTGCCAAGCTGAGGTCTGTTATTGAAGAAGTTGGTCGACATAATGTGGTACAAGTCATCACCGACAATGCTGCAAATTGCAAAGGTGTGGGTCTGCTTGTGCAAGCTGAATATAATACCATATTTTGGACACCATGTGTTGTACACACACTCAATCTTGCTTTGAAGAATATTTGTGAGCCTAAACAGCCGAAAAATGATGAAGAGGCTTTTGCTTGGAGCACACTTGAATTTATAACAAATGTTAAAACTGAAGCTCAAATGATCAAGAATTTCATCATGAATCATGGCATGCGACTTTCAATATTTAATGAGTTTAGCCATTTGAAGTTACTTGCTATTGCTGAAACAAGATTTGCCTCAGTTGTGTGTATGTTACAACGGCTTATGGAGGTAAAGAGGCCTCTTCAAAGCATGGTAATTAGTGAGCAATGGGATCACTACAAAGATGATGCTCAAATTGCTGCTCATGTCAAAGAGAAGATACTTAGTGATGTGTGGTGGGGCAATGTAGAGTTCATTCTCAAATTTACTCAACCTATCTATGATATGATACGTGTTGCAGACACCGACACACCATGTCTTCATCTGATTTATGAGATGTGGGATTCAATGATTGAGAAAGTGAAGAAAGAGATATATCTATGGGAAGGGAATGAACAAAATGAGGAATCTAATTTGTTCTCGGTTATTCATAAAATATTGATTGATAGATGGACAAAAGGCAATAATCCACTTCATTGTTTGGCTCATTCACTTAATCCAAGGTTATCTACCTATGATTACACTTTTCTTGCTGTCTTGTACTTGCTTATGTTTATATATTTTTTCAAGTGACCAAGCTATACAACTTTTAACCTTTTGCTTGATGCTAACATTGTAGATATTATAGCAAAAATTGGCTCGATGGAGGTGTTGGCCGTGTACCCCCACACAAGGATATTGAGGTATCAAAAATGAGGATGGATTGCTTCAAGAAGTTCTTTCCCATACAAGAAGAATTAACAAAAGTGAAAGAAGAATACGCAAGATTCTCAACTTGTTCCGAGGAATTCAATGATCATGATTCAATTCTTGATAGATGGCTTTGTGATCCAATGACTTGGTGGTCAAATCATGGACAATATATTCCTCTATTACAGAGTTTGGCCATTAGATTGATTAGCCAACCAGCCTCATCTTCTTGCTGTGAGAGGAATTGGAGTACTTATAGCTTCATCCATAGTGTTAAAAGAAATGCCTTAACTCCAGAGCGTGCTGAAGATTTGGTCCATGTGCATTCAAATCTGAGACATCTCTCTAGAAGAACCGATGCATACAAGAAAGGAGAATCAAGGATGTGGGATGTGGGAGGAGATTCTTTTGACTCTCTTAGTGGTTTAGGCATTCTTGAAGTGGCTAACCTTTCTCTCAATGAGCCTGAGTTGCAAGCCGTGTCTTTTGGAGACGTAGAGGTTGATATTCAGGAGAATGAAGTTGAAGCCAATGAGGATGAAGAAGCCTAGTTGGATTGGTGGAGGATGAACTTGGAGTTGCAGCGTGCCAGCCTGTTATCTCCTTCATGAATTATCGTTTCCTAAATTTGAAACTGTTATGTTATTGCGATGTAATAGAACTTTAAGTAGAACTTAAACTCTATAGTTTATTGTTGTGATTTGTGGACTGCTATGTGCTATGTCAATCTCAATATATTGTGCTATGTTGTGAACTATACTATGCAGTAGCTATGTGCTATGCTATCTGATTGACTGATTATATAAGAGAAGAAATGCCGTGAAGTGGAAGCCGGAAGGCTCCTCATCCTCGAAGGTGCTGTAATTCAATCTATTTTCCCTCACTTCTACACAACTATGCACTTGTGGTTTGTAATTGTAACTCTCTTGTACATTATTTTTTAGCCTCAATTGTTGGGCGTTGCCTACTTGGATCATCGGAATGGTTGTACGAAAAGAGAGAAGAAATGACACAAGAACAAGGTAATTTGTTCCAGCTATTATTATATGCACTATATTAATTTTTTTTTAAAATCAAACGTATCCACGTATCGGGATTTTTAGAAAAATAGCGTATCCGCGTATCCGTATCCGCCCGATACCGATACACGTATCCGTATCGGTGTCGCGTAGCTGGAAAGGAAGCAAAATGACTACAAGTTGTGCACAGCTAGCACGTGCACGTGTGCTTTCATGTTGAACATATATATGCATTAGTAAGAGAATTGTGATGGAGACATCATATCTGTCACGTCCCAACTTCCATAATCATGTGTTTAAACTTAATCATGCGACATTAGCGTCATAATTAAATTTGAGATAAAATATTTTGGCACACTAGAGTACTTTGTTTTGAATCAATTAGATAAGAGAAAGAAATTTGGGATAGAAAAGAATGGAATTTGTAGTAAAAATAGACCCATTTTCTCTAACACGTGGGCTCCATAAGTGGCCCCACCATCCTAACCACCAAAAAGGGCAGCACCACCTGCTCTCTCTCTCTCTCCCTCACTCCACTCCCGTGCTCCCCACCAGCCACAAGAGCTCTCCCTCTCACTCCCTTCTCAAGCTCTCTCACTTTTCCTCGGATTCCCGCTTCTACAAGCGAAGCCGCGGTACGTGTGTGGTACTCACGCGATCACTAGCTCCTAAGCTACGCATCCCTCTAATTTGTTTGCTCTTTCCCGAAGGATTCGAGCCGAATTTGACGTCTTTTGGTGTTTAGAGTTGAAACGTGAGGAACACTGAGTTTCTTCGCCACCCGAGCAATTTTCTTCCGTTTCCTCCTTCAACCGGCGATCCTCAAGCCCGGAAAAGTGTCTTGGGTGAGTCTCTTAGGCTCCCATAGCATGGTTGCACGAATTAGTTAGTCAAAATCTAAGAATTTGGAGCTAGGGTTGAAGTTCATGAGTTCTTAATGTTTTGGTAGCAATAGCCAAGTTTTGGTCGATTTCGACTTATGTGTGTGGTCCTATACGGTAGAGGAGGTCAAGATGATGCTCTAGGTCTAAATCCCCACCCCAAAGGTCGCCGGCGAGCTCACCAAGTTCTCCCGGCCGCATACAACAGTCTGACCGCCAGAACCTAAATCTCTCTGCACGCCGGCGGTCTGACCGCGACTCTCGGCGGTCTGACAGCAGTCAACTCAGACAGAACCGTTTCAGCGCAGTTCACTGTTCGCTGAAATTTGTAAAATTCATAATAAATTCTTTGTAGCTCCAAAAATCATGAAACCAATTTTGTTGGTTTCATAATAATCTCCTCTACCTATTAAAAATGTCCCCAACCATTAAATAGTTAATTAAATTTATGAGATTAATTAATGAGGTTGAGGCTTCGTTAATTCACCATTAATTCTTTACAAGTCCAAAATTAGCGAAACCAATTTTGCTAGTCTCCTTATAACTTGTTCTAACTAGGAAAAATGTTTTCATGCTTTATATGGCATATTTTATAGAAATTTATCATATGCATATTATAACATGCATTATTGCATTTCACTCATGCCCATTATTGCATGCGTTTTTCTTTAGTGAACAAGGAGCCAGAGCGTGATATGACCGTAGTTGAAGACAACTCTAATCTTCCAAATTTCTGCGAGTGTTGCTTGGGCAATTATAAACAGCCACTTGAGCAGCAAGGCAAGCAACAAAGCATATTGCACCTTTGTTCAATTGAATGAAGTTTAAAATTGATAAATTATACTCATATATATTGCATGTTTAGCGAGTCGGTGTCGGGTATAAATGGGTAGATCCTATGTTGATTGCATTAGCTCTACGTTGAGATATTGGTTACCCGCATCCTTATAGCCTTGAGACATGTTATCTAAGTACAAATTCGACTTAAGTGCTTAACAATGCATAGGTCACCGGTAGAAGTCGAGCGGTGGAATGTTCCATCGTTCGTGAGCTATAGGTTTAATTGTTGTTTACAATAATTTTAACCTTGACGGGTTGTTTATGATGATTGGATGAGTGGTGAGTATGAGGCGAGATGTGGGCGGTGTTAGGGGTGTTTTCTGATCCAAAGGAGTTCCTCAAGGTAGTTCGGGAGAGAAACCCAGACACCGTAGACCGTTTGGATCGTTTAAACCCATCCGTTGATGCCGTTGGCTTTAATACTTACCTTACCACATGCCGATCTAATGGTAAGGCGAGCCGAATATCTCTGTAGTTGTGATCATTTGGACCTGAACATCGACGGTGTGAGTAGGTGGGCTTTTAAGAGGTGCTAGTTTGCTCCCGAAGTAGTTCTAGTACCTCCGCGCCGAGCGATGCACGATCCAAATGATTGAGACTTATTGGGAAAGATTGACACGAGTACCCCTTGTATGGACCTGTGTGATCACATGAGCCATATGGTCCTCAAGTCGTATGGGTTCAGGAGTATCCCCCGCATGGTGTAAAAATATTTCGAAATACCGCACTCTCGGTCATGAGCATGCTATTGTTTCATCCGCATCGGTCGTAGAGTTTTTGATTATGAATTGTGGTTGAGTACGTGAGAGATGGATGAGTTGGTCTTTGTTACTTATATGTTCATAATGGTTCCAATTATTTATGTTCAGTTGGTTATGGCTGCGTAGAATTATGTTTTGTTGGTTAAGTTAGTTGCTCACACCTACATGTCTATGTTGCTTACCGCTTCCGTTTAACTTAACCATATGGCTTATCCTTGCTAATGGCTCAATACATAATCTTTAGAGTCGAGCTATTTATATGTACTATATATGGTTTAAGTCTTATGAGTACCTTCGTACTCATGTCTGCGTTTTCAGGTGCTGATGGTGAGGAAGAGCTGGTGTGTGGCTATTTTATGCCTGCCGATCAGGATGGCAGGCAAGAGTAGTTCATCCTACTCTCGGAGGTCGTGCTTTAGGGTGAAGCCTAAGGGCACATAGCTCCACTCTCTTCTGGTTGTATAGGTTTAAGTTTCCGCTGTGCAGATGTTGTTACCTTTTGATATAAATTGTTGGAAATGGTTGCATGTTAAAGGCTTGTAATATAAATTTTAATTACTCGCTCTTTATTAAGCTATGTTGTAATGTATTATGTTGGAAGGTATGTGTTCCGATCTTGGGTACAAAACACGTGCCAGGACTACCGGGATAGTATTCTGGTTAATCGTTGAAGTCTTGATTATAGAAATATTCGACTTAATGATTAATTAGAATACTATTTGGACGGTTCCTCACAGTAACATTATTCAACAAAAGATACAAATATTTCTTTTTCAGAAAAAAAAATCATGCAACACCTTTGTTAAAATGTGGAAACTTCTGATTCGATTCGAAGAGTTTTTCTTATTTGGGTTGATAGTAGCGGAAACAACAGTAGACTTCTGTGCAGATGAGGATGGCTAATATGATTGAGAAGTTTTTTGGGATATTGAGAAGGGGTTGAGATCGAACTTAATTATGTCGGTGCATATTACTCAACTAAGAAAATACAGTAGCACTCAAAGCTATACGACAGTCTTACCTCTGTGTTTCCAATGTATGGCATTGGCGTACCATTATATGGCCCTTGTGAGTTCCTAGATGAATCAGCTGCACCAGGGTCACCATGTGCAAAAGCACCAATATTTGCTCTTTCCCATGATTGTAGGCTCCCAAACTCAGGCGCAGGCAGATTCTTCACTCTCTCAAGTTGTGCAACCAATGGCTTCAATTGCTCCTAAAGTGGTACAGATACAAATAATTAGAAAAACAATATACAGAACAAATCTCAGAATCTTAACTCTAAGATCACCAAGATTCTGAGACACTTGTTGTCAGATCAGTATACATGGCAATCACCTCCAAAAAGTTGCATATAGAGCACGTTACATTCTTTTCCCAAACAAGACAGAATTATATCCGATTTTCTCATCCAAGCACTTGTAGTCTTACCAGTCAAAATATTTCTTGAATATACTAGAATTGCAAGAGATGAATGAAATTCCATCAAACTGTAAGCAGACAGTCAAGGACATATGAAATGATCGGTTTTATACCAGTGAGATATATGTTAGTTATGCTATACTATAAATGTCGATATTAAAGAATGGTAATCTCTAGAGGTTATAGCCAAGTTGGAGATATTCACAACAGTGATACAGCATGCCTTTGTGCATTTAGAGTTGCATTTGTCTCACAGGTGGATGTATATATGTGTGTTGATGTATCAGTATTACACACATATATTTGTGTATAGATGTGTGTTGATAAGCATGTAGCGTATCTGTGTAAGCAATATTTTGGAAAGAAAAAGCATCTGTACTGGCAAAAACTAAAAGAAGATTTTCAAGAAGCATTGATAAAGTCAACCAACAGTTTGATAAAGTCAACCAACAGTGTGTGTGTGCGCGCGCGCGCCCCTAAGCTCAACTCTAGTTATTGTTGCGCTACCCCCAGTTACAATCTAAAAAATAGTAGAGTTACAATCCACAAAATAGTGAATTATAACCAGACATAAATAAAAAAAAATTGAGTTGCAACGTTATGGATGAACGTAACTCCTAACGAATTCCTTGCCTAATGATGTACAACCTAAAGAACATGATTGTAATCATAGTACAATCTAAAACGTAACTCATTAGCTTCTCGTGTTACAATTATGTATTTCTAGATGCGCAGTTGTAACTAGTCTACCTAGCGGATTATAACTAACAGTTGTTTAAGTTGTAACTGAAGGATGACGCAATTGTGAACTATATTGCGCCTAGACGCATAATAGACTCGCCGTATCCTAGGTGCAACAATGAACAACAGTGAATAGACTCACCGTATCCTAGGCTCAACGTAGTTCACTGTTGCACCACCACCAGTTATTGCTACCACCTTTGCGCCACCCCTAAGTTACCACTAAGAAAATAGTCAGTTATGATGGCGCAGATAGTTGAGTTACGATCACATGACAAAAGATATATAATTACGAGATGCACTGTAGTTTACTGCTACACCACACTTGTTACTACTAAGAAAATAATCAGTTACGACGACACAAATAGAAAAAGTCAGTTACGATCGCAACTATACTATTTTTAGGATCATAATTAGGGGTGTGCGCAGAGGTGAACAAATTACGATCACATGACAAAAGTGATTAATTACGACTAGAGAAGGTATCTAGTTACAACCATATATATTTGTAGTAATTAATTTATTCTTGTAAATTGCAACTATACTGTTTTTTGGATCGTAACTGAGGATGGATGCAGAGGTGAACTATGACAAGCTTGGCACATAATAGATACACGGTAGTGCTATTCTACACCTAGTTATTCTACACCCTAATCGGCCCAGCCCACCCGCGCCACAAGCAAGCCACCGGCCCAGCCTGCCCACGCGCACCAGAGCGCGCCACGTGTCCCTGCAGACGCACCCACGCTCGCGCGCCTATACCCACACGCTCACGCCAACGTGCGCCATGTGGCGCTAGCGTGCGCCACATGGCGCGCTAGCCGCACCTCGCGCGCCTTATGTGCGCTAGCCGCACCTCGCGCGCCTATGTGCGCCATGCCCGCCCAACACTTCTCCCGCGCCACGTGCCCGCCCAGTAGGTGTCAATAGTTTTCAGTACTACTGACACTACTGAACAAATCGCTGAACACTACTAAACACTACTGACACTACTGGACTACTGAACTATTGAACACTACTGAGCACTACAAAGATATTCTACACCCCTAGATGTAGAATAGTTATTACAGTACGCCCAACAGTTTAGTGTTCAGTAGTTCTAAGTCTACAATACTGATACTACTAAACAACTACTGACAACTACTAACACTACTGACACAAACTACTGAACAATTTTACTATGACTTGGAACTACTAATGACTACTGACACTATTGAATAATTTTTCTATGACTTTAAAATACTAGATAGGTACTGACATAACTACTGAACATAACTACTGAAACATCTAAATCATAGTAAATTTTCACATTTGTACTTGAAAACATTCAACCTATAGCAAAATTACCGAAGAATTCAAGTCATAGTAAATTCTTACACTTGTACTTGAAAGCATTCAACCCATAGCAAAATTACTCAAAACTTACTGAATAACAACTACTGAAGAATTATTAGATGGCAGCTATTAGACAACTACTGAGTAGGCGGCACAAGACGAGCGACACTCGAATGGTACAGTAATCGACAGGGAGTGTATTGTCCATCAGCTACAGTAACCAACGAGACGTGTTGTACAGCCGCTACAGTACCCGGAGGGGTGGGATGGTCACCTGCTACATTACCCATAGGGGTAGCGGTTGGGCTGGGTTGCTACAGTAAGTGGCAGGGGAGTGAGGAAAGTGGGCTAGGTTTGTTACCTGGGTTGGATGTTGGGTCTTAGGAGTAGAATATTATACTACACCATATATATATATATATATATATATATATATATATATATTCTTCTACGCAGGCACCTCTTCTCAGCAGCAGTTATGCTGGCATGTCTGAAAACTCCAAACATTAATGTGTTTCTTTCATAATATTTGGACCACGTATATAAATTTTGGCGTTAAGAGTTCTAAAAGGAATTGAATACTAACATCAATTCTTTGCTGCATGTCCTTCAATTTCTCACGCCTACGCTTTCTTGCATTGTCATCACCATCTCCCATTTCCTCAGAAGCAAGCTTGTCACTCTCTGCAACCAGTTCATCGTTGCAAGTTTCACAATGGAAGTACTCATCCATGTAGCTTACCAGCTGTAGTGCATCAAAGGCTGAGTACCTGCAAATCAAAAGACAAAAAGTAAGCTGAGCGTGCAAGTTTTCTGTCAGGCACAAATAAACTAGGCAAACACTACTACCTTTTATTACAACTAGGACATATATAGTGTTGAATTGTATTTCTGCTGTCCAATTCATCCTTCAGTTTTTTCTTCATGCGGTGTATCCGGTACCTTACAACATCACAGATCTGTGTTTTGGGAGGACATACATCCGTCAACGATAGTTTACATTGGATTAAAGAACCAAGAAACGAAGGAAAGACGAATGGGGATAAAATGTATAGTAAGCTTCATACACTGTAAATATCATCCAATGAATGAAAATGTAAATGGTAACCACACTCCAGCAATCATCAATTGAAGTTTTAGTATTGATCAAAATACAAAAGAGTTTCAATCTACAAGAGGAACAGAAACAAGAGAAATATCGTCACAATCACCAGCATACATGTCCAAAAGAGTATATTGAGGTCATCAACTGTATGTATGGATGAGAAGGTTCATTTGCATGCCATTTAACCAACACTAGTCCTCTAGTTACTGTTCACAACTTCAATATTTTGTTATCACATAACCACCAGAGGTCTCAGGCAGGGATAGGTTACTGGCTTATTGCAGTGCGCAAATATAGTGATCGACTGAGCACACAAAGGATTTCGTCAATATTACTGTTACAACAACAACAACAACAACAAAGCCTTTCAGTCCCAAACAAGTTGGGGTAGACTAGAGATGAAACCCATAAGATCTTGCAAGTCTAGTCATGGCTCTGGCACGTGGATAGCTAACTTCCACGCACCCCTGTCCATAGCTAGTTCTTTGGTGATATTCCAATCTTTCAAATCTTTCTTTACAGACTCCTCCCATGTCAAGTTTGGTCTACCTCGACCTCTCTTGACATTATCCGCACACTTTATTCTTCCACTATGTACAGGCGCTTCTGAGGGCCTACGTTGTATATGCCCAAACCATCTCAAACGATGTTGGACAAGCTTCTCTTCAATTGGTGCTACACCAACTCTATCACGTATGTCCTCATTCCGAACCCGATCCTTTCTTGTGTGGCCACACATCCATCTCAGCATGCGCATCTCCGCTACACTCAACCGTTGGACATGTCGCCTTTTAGTTGGCCAACATTCTGCGCCATACAACATCGCAGGTCTAATTGCCGTCCTATAGAACCTGCCTTTTAACTTCTGTGGTACTCTCTTGTCGCAGAGGACGCCGGAAGCTTGGCGCCACTTCATCCATCCAGCTTTGATTCGATGGCTCACATCTTCATCGATTTCACCATCCTTCTGCAGCATCGACCCCAAATATCGAAAGGTATCCTTCTGAGGTATCACCTGCCCGTCAAGGCAGACCTCATCCTCCTCGTACCTAGTAGTACTAAAATCGCACCTCATGTACTCAGTTTTAGTTCTACTAAGCCTAAAACCCTTCGACTCCAAGGTCTGTCTCCACAGCTTCAACTTTCCATTTACCCCCGTCCGTCAATATTACTGTTAGCGCAGAGAAAATAAAAGGCAAGAAAATTACATATAATGAGCTACAGCCGCCAAGCACCAAAACGTACAAAGGATAAACTTAACCAAATTACAGAGTATAGACACACCACCACCAATAAAGAATTTGCGGTGTTTGGAAGTTAAACAATAAAAAGGGTTGGATCTTATGTGATTTCTGAGAGTTCCTGCACCCTAGTTACATATTTAACAAATTATAGGTGATTAATGAATCCTAATGATGACAACTTTCTAAAATTTCTAATATATGAAAGCAGGTAGTAAAAAAATACCAAAAAGAAAAAAGAAAATTTCTAATATACTTCGATGATTGACTGAACACTATACATGCACGAACTACAAAGATAAAAGATGAAATATGCCAAACCACACTAGCTTTTTTACACTTCTGTATGATTCTCTAATATCTCTTTTGCACTCACTCCCTGGCGCCCAGCACAGACTAGTAAAACTAGTCCCAATTAAAGCTTTCTTAAAAAAAATTATGAAATAATAGAGGTCAAACATGTTTCTACAAAGCTACAATATATCTAACAGAAAGTAGAATTGACTCATGATAACATAGCAATACTAGAATTTCTCCCTCTTTCCAATAAAGCCGACAAGGCCAATCAGAAAGCCATTTCATTAAGAAACGAAACAAACGAATCCTGAAGCGATATCAACAGTCTATAAAATGTATGTATAAGTAAATAAAGCCACCATAAAAATATATCCTTTCTTATTTTTTAAAAATATGCTCTTTTATCTATACAAGCGACAACATCTTAATGGCATAGGTTTCAGATAGATAACCTGAGCATAATCCAAGCAACAGTATGAATGTGTGTGCATCTTTACTTTCTCTTCTCCCTCCTTAAGCACTGGTTGACCATCACTGGCAGCTGCAGCAGCAGCATTATATACTTTTGCTCCTTTTGCAGACTGCAGCAACAAAGAAAAATACAAAATCAGAAAAGAAGACAAGGAACCACAGCCAAAGGAAACATGAGACATTTAAAATCATAAGATATCACCAGCACACTTTCAGATATAGAGAAACATAACTATTTTAATAATTGTTAGAATACATATTTGGCACGTATCAAACAGCCTGCAGCTAATCATCAACTTCATGATCGAGAATTTTAGGTGAAGAAATTTCTGTTCACCTATATTCAGTAGTTATTTGATCAGCCTCATATGACAAATTCTCAAGGTTGAACTATCTTCTTTACAGCTTAATGACATTCAAGTAGATAACAACAAGGATCTTTGCTACCAGCTCGTGGCTAAAGTTAATCATATTCATATCTACCGCAAAAATTCAGAACAGCAGCAATGCAACTGCAATAAAAGATCAATACACGTGAATAAAACTTACCTCCTTCCGGTGATCTCTCGTGACTAGCTTCTCTTCTTCAAAGAATCGGAGAATGCGTCGCAGCTGCTTCGAGTGGAGCTTCAATGCTTTAGCCAAATCTTCCTCCCGGACCCACTGGCGTCTATATTTGCATAAAACAACAGGCCCAACAAACAAAGAGGTGCGCACCAAAGGAAACTAATCAGGTATGTGAAAGAGAAAGTGTCGCAGGGTAATGATAATGGAAGGCCAGGCCACATGCGTTGATAGCAGATGAAGTCAGGGTGAACATGCAACTGGAAGCCAACAAACCAAATCGTTCAAGGCAATCATCCACCACACTGATCATATTGTAACGGAGCTTCGCATGTACACACAACCAAATTCGCTCATAAGATAGACGGCGCGGTAGAGGTGGTTCTTTTTGGTTACCTGGTGAGTGCGTCGAGGACGACGACGGCCATGCCGCGGTTGTCCCCGCGGGAGGTCTTGGGCTGGTTGTCGCCCTTCATGGAGATGTCGTCGTAGAAGGCGCGCGCCGCCAGCCGCACCAGCCTGCCTCAAACATAAAATCCAACACCGAGTAGGTCAACGACGGAACGAGCGCGGCTGTGGCAGCGGCTATGGTTTCGAGGGAGGTAGGGCGGCTTACCGGTTGAAGGGCTCGATGGAGCCCATGGCGGCGGAGGCGACACCGGCGCGTCGGGGTGGGGCCGAGGCGGTCAGAGCATAGGGAGCGGGAGAAACCGCCGGATCCCCCCCGCCGACGGTCGCCGCTGCCGCCGCCGGTTGGATCAGAGAGTGAGAGACAGAGGGAGGGAGAGAGAGGCGTTCGGTTTTGGGAGATTTGGGGTCGACCTGGAGGAGTCGAGGATTAGGAATTTTTATTTTTATATATTTCGAAAATCAAAAAAATATAAAAATAGACGTTTATTTTGAAAAATTGCAAAACTAAGCTACCCCTGCTGAAATTTTTTTACAATATTTTCAAACCGACGCCTATTTTACAATTTTTTATTTTCGAAATATAAAAACGAAAAAAAAGCTCCAAGGATTAGCTGGACCGACGGATTTGGGGTCCGACGGAAATATAAAAATAAACAAGCGAATATATTTCCCAGTAACTATCCTATTGGTCCACTCCGGGAGTTGAAATGTTATTACCTGCCGAATATATTACATGCAGGTTTCTACTGACGAATCCATTCGTGTGTAAATCGTAACCATAAACCAAGTATCAAAACATGAAGTCGATGTTCATGACTGATATGTAAGATACCGTAAGACTGTCCAAGATTAAGATGAAATCTAACACAAGAGCGTGACAAACCAAAGGAAGGAAACATGATCGTGGAGCTGAAGTTTTGCGTTGCAGCTCAAGGTGAAACTGCCCGATCACAGCACAAAAAAGCTAGTGTTGCTTCCAAAATTCAAGTTAGCTGAGGTCAACAGCAGGGCAGCCAAGCATGTTGCGTCCTCAATTAACACTCTTTAGATGTCGTGGGAATACCAGCAGTCTTCCCCATAGGGGCACCCTCCTTGTTGATAATAGTAGCGGCAGTTGCTGCCGCTGTTTTGGAAACCGCTGGGGCTGGCTCTGTTGAGAATGATGTTGGTTTTGGTTCATCCTCCTGCGCCCATTGTAATTCTGATATGATTCTGTCGGACCCAACACTGGTCTTGAGTCATTTGCCTGCGATCATAGTGATTTTGCTGCCAGCCCTGTTCAGAATGATGATGGCCTCGAGTCATTCCCCTGTAATCATGGAATCCTGATAACGGTAATCCTGGCCATAAAACTGCTTGGGAATTTTGATGACAACTGGAGCCACGCTGGTATGCATTTGCATTCTGAGTGAACTTCCCTCGAGTCTGGTTTGCAAGTTCATCGTACTCTATGGTACGGAAAGTGTTATTTTGATGAGCAAATAGCTCTTCTCTGAAAGTTCCCTTCACACCATCCCGTGGAAGCACTTCATCTGGTCTTGATGTTTGGGGGCTCCTGTGGGTACTTGAACATTTGCTGTGAAGGAGTGGGCTTTGAAAATCTTTGATGCTGCCTTGTGTTCCCTGATCCTCCATTGCGTCGGGAAGGCGCCTGACGATCTATGAATTCTTTCCTGGAAGTTCCTATTGGGCCCTCCTGCAGCAGAACTTCATCTCGGTGTTGATAATTGGGGCGAAGGTGCGAGTCGCTCAAACATTTGCTGTGCATGAGTGGGCTTTGAAAATATTTGCTGCTGCGATCCTTCATGTTGGATGGCAGGGACCTGATGATCGATGAAGTCTTGATTGAAAGTTCTTGTCGCATCCTTCTGTGGAAGCACTTCGTTGTGTTGTGTAGGAGTAGCCTTTAAAGATATATGCTTCTGTCTTGTATTCCCTGGTCCTCCATTTTGGAGGGAAGAGCCTTTCCTCTCATCGGTCCTAATACACGAAAGACAAGCTTTATGAGCAATAAAGCACAATTTATAGAAGTGAATGCCAAGAAACACATGAAACAGTATGCTGCCATTTTCTTGTACTAAGTATTCACCGTGTATTTCAGCAGTACTGCTTAATGTAAGTATGCTACGAAATGAAGCAAGATCACACTTCTCAGGTAACAGGAGAGAATGATAGCATTAAGGAGCAGTACTTTCTTTTACTATGTATGTAACATGTATTAGATGGAAATGGACTGTACCTATTTCAGCAGTATTGCTTATTATAAATATGCTAAGCAATGAAACAAGATCACACTTTTAATGTAATATGAGAGCATGATAGCAATCATAGCATTAAGAAGCAGTGATGTACCTTTGTCGAACAGTATTCACGGATACAATGTTTTGTTGTGGAAGAACCTCTTGAGACGATGTTGCGTTCATGTTCTGTTGTTCTTTGCTCTTATTTTCCTTTATCCTGTTAGCAAACAACATATTAACGCAAGTTTTTAATAGTGTAAAATAATGTATTAAAAAAGATCTCCTGTCATGGTTATTAGCGCAAAAATACCACGTCAAAATCTACATTATAATTGTCACTACAACAAACCAAGTAACGGTATTAGAGCATACCTGTTTAATCTCACCATCTTTTCAATCTCTTTCTCTTGAATCCTGACTGCCCTTGACTTGCGTGCCAAGAACCCTCATGCATGGTTTTCTTGTAGGACCCTGTTTCTTTCCTCTTCATCAGGCCATGGCTGTGAATTTAGGGAGGATATATCAGTGCAGCTCGATAATAATAAGGTTGTCCTTCCATATTCAAAAGAACCTTGCTAGTGAATACAGCTGTCTCATGGTCTTATCATTGTAAAGATTTCTGCCCTTTATGAGGAGTGGATGAAGGGGAGGCCATGGTTTGTACCCATTACTCCATAAAATCTCGATCTACATCAGAAATTTGTTTGATGCACAAAAAATAGTATGTGAAGATCATTATCCTAGCAATACTGTAATTCAAGGAAAGAATGTATGCTCTTAAAGAGCCAAGGACTTACAGTGAATGTGTCCTGTTGCTTTGCTGTGCCATAGCTCTCTTTAATTACTGTACCTGCATTTGTCCTTTGACCACATAGGCGACCCTTGACTCCACGGGGAGCTCCTTTTTTCCTATATCAGTACTCAGCAGGAAGCAAAAACTAAAGAAAATGAATGTATGATAGAATAATCGTGATTCATGACAAACACCAGAGTCAAATCAGAACTAATGCTTAATTGGAATTACCTTTTGTAACTGTTTTGCTCAAACATAACAACATCACCTTTGCATGCATCACCTAGAGGGATTAAGTAATATATAAGAAGGGACGAATATTTTCACATAAACGGCACAGGAGGAGAAAGTTGTCCATTGCTACATCAATTATTATAGGTTTTTAATTCCAGTATATAGTCCAAAAAATTGGGACCATGTAAGTTGCCTAGAACTCTTCCAGAGCAATGAAGCTCATCTTCCGTGAGACTCAAACTATAAGATCATTCATTTGCTAAATAAGTTCGCAAATCTGTTCACATTCTTCTAATCCATCTTGCCATGTGTTTTCTAGGTCGGAAATAGCTTGTCTAACCTTTACAATTCAGAATAAAGCTCGACACGGGATACTTCACTTCTCCATCAGTTTTCACCCTGAATATTTTTGAAGCACAAGAAACTGTGAGTACATCAATGGGCATGACACATGATCAAACAAAGCCAACAGTCTGCTTGCATTATGCCATTATGGAATATCAAGGACAGAAGTTCAAGAGTAAAATTTTAGAAAAGGAGATCTCATTAGGGTTGTAGTTCATACGCAGTATGCTGTCTAATTCGATTTAGGAGCACTTCTTGCCTGTCAATATTAACTTGTGCATCCGCAGATATGCTTTGCATTCGTAAACCTTTAATTTCTCCAACTGACCATCTGTACGTTGTAACAATGCTCGTATCATCAACTATATCATGACCACTAAATAAGAAAGAGAAGTTTATGCTTTCTATACATGGAACTGTAGGCAGCAACAAATTTATTAAGCAAGTTTCCTCTAAATGACTTCTCTGCTTGTGCTTAAAATTGCATTGAGAATGGAAGGTACACCTGAAGCTAAGCCTCTTCTATAACAACTACAGCATGATAAACACAAAATTGCAATATTCTGAAAACATCATGCACCAATCGAATCTCCCATACCAGTTTCTAAACTTTTGTCCCTAAGTAGATAAATAAAACAATGAAGTTCATTACCTGCATCACGGTAACTAAATGAATGAATTGATGCAAAAAGTATCATATTTCTGAATTTTCTCATTTGCTGTTAAGGAACAAAAACACGCTTTGCCCCGTTTTTGCCAAGTTGGTACTAGGTTCTGATGCCATTCTCCCCAAATTCACACTTGCAAGCAGACTACAAAACCGTTCCATTTCCAGATCAGATTCCAAGAAATAGCACATCATGCCACAAGAGATAAGAATGGAGAATTCACACTGCACGAGCTTGTCCACCATGGCCAAAAGGCCAGTCTCCTCCTTTCCCATCTTCGGAACCGCTGATCCTTTCCTGAAATTCCGGAATTCCTCTTACATGAACCCCAATACCCAAACAAACGGGAGAAGGACAACTCGCAGACAGGATTCCCTTTCCGGCTTCTTGATCACACAAATTGGACTATCCAATCAGAGAAGGGAAGAAGAGGAGACTCCGCCGCCCAACCTGTCCTTGCGCGCCGATGCCGAGATGGACATCCGGCTCATCCTAGACCGCAGCACGGCCTCCACCTCGAGGTCCCTCGGAGTCGGGGTCGAAGGTGGGGTCCTCGTCCGACCCCGCGTCGGAGCCGTACAGGTCCGCGACTTCCGACCCGTCGCCGTCCCCCTCATCCTCGTCTTCCTCGCTCTCCACCTCCTCATCTTCCTCCGATTCATCCTCCTCGCGCCGCTCATCTGGCGCTCGGGGGAGACTGGTGGTGTGGAGATCACCGGCGGCCATGGCAAATTCTTGGGTCGACCGTTGGGGAGGGGTTCGGACGGCAGGGGAGGAGGGTTTCCTTTCTGGACTTCCGCGTTTTGGTTTGAAAATACGTTGACTTTTTCCGTCCATTGATCGCGGGATTTTTATAGGCGGCTTCTGCTGCTGGGCCCGCGATGGAAGAGCCGAGCTCGAACTCGAGCTGTGCTCGCACGGGTCAGCTCGTTTGCCAGCAGCTCGGGTTAAAGCGAGCTCAAGCTCGCCATAACAACAAAATAAATTCGGCCGAAAGTTTATAAGTTTTAGTCGAATTTCTAACTGTCGATGTCTGCATTAGCATTGATGCTCCTTGCCATTTTTTCCCCATCTTCGCTGGTGGATCAGAGGAATTAAGTCTTAGCTTAGATGATAGTGGATATGGTTGTACCTTAGATTTATTTATTGTGTGTCTCATTAAGGTAGGATTTTTTAGTGGTAGATGATATACTCGTCTACAACGAGATACTGGGGTGAGTGTGTGTGCGCATCTACGTGAATTCATGTGGTGTGTGAGTCTATGATGTATCCATTTTCAATAGATGTTATGTGAGTACGTGTGTGGTGATATGAGTGTGTATATTCATATCTATATATATACTCTTATATAATTTATTAGTTATGGTGGATTCAGACGATCTTCACCGTCCATTCAAGTTGATCAAATGATCATCGTGCAAAGTTGGATCTCATTTCTGCTTCGAAAAAATACATTTAATCCCCTATTATTTATTTTACATATATAGACATTCAACATTTATATTCCATATATTTTAAAAATATATTCAATGTTTTATTGTTTACCTTCCATTCTTTTTCGGATCGCTATATGGTAAATTAATTCTACATGTGTAACACATCTGTAGTTACTAGTATTATAGTGGGGTTTAAAAAATAGAAAAAAGAGAGTCAACCATTGGCCTACGAGGGAGGGAATGGCACATGCCGACCTGGCTAAATGTGCCGCTCGACCTGGTATGGTCCGAGCATATTTAAACATGACTCTGTTAGACCCGTTAGCCAAGCGAACCGTATCGTACCAACTCAGCAGGGCACAATAGCAGCGGGACAATCTAGTGGTGGTGTGACAGGATGAGGATAGTAGCAAGGCGAGATAGGGCAACGACGGGTAACTAGCGATAGGGCGAGGTGGCATAGCCGGGCAAGGCTGTGCGAGCATGATGTGTCCCGGACTCAGTATAGGCATGGCTCAACAAGGCATGATGTACCTATAGTAACAAGTCTAATGTCGGCTCATTGGCCAGCTTTAAGTACATGGTGGGCGGAATGAGTTAAGGCCAACGACACTGAGAGGTGGATCCGATCGTCACGGGTATAATAGCTTGGATGAATTTATGGGAGGTGGGATGGGAATTTTTGTGGTGAGGTGAATAAGAAGGGTCAGACCTCCGCAGACGGTGCAGAAGGAAATGACTGAAAATTTGCATTCCTTCGGTCAACAGATCAGCAGATGCACGCCCGTGACATACTAACATAGTTGCCGAAGTCAGACGATCTGCGTCTGAGTCGCAATATACGGGAGGAGGGTCGTGCTACGGCGTGATAGAAGTGGTAAACATACAAAATAATTGTGTTTTAGACCTAACATATGCCGAGCTTATGAATTTGCAACAAGAAAACATATAAAATATTCTAATATTTTACCAAACTCGTAGATGAGATTGCTTTCTATAAAAATATCTTTAAAAAAAATATCTATTGAATGTGTGAAACATACTTGTAATACCAAGCATTTTTAGAATCAATGATATCACATGCAACCTATAATTTCTCATCTGCGAGTTTGATACACTATAAAAAAAGGCAGTTTAGTACCGGTTGAAAAATAGCTTTACTATCGGTTTTTAAATCAGCACTCTTTACTCGGCACTGATAGTGAGCCACTATCAGTGTCAGTTGATCAACCAGCACAGTTGCTATTTCCAAAGAATAAAAAAAAGTGAAAATTAGCGGCGGCAGGAGCAGCATCCGAGCTGGCTCGGAATTGCTGCTCCCTCGCCGCCATTGCCTCAGACCCGTCGACAACCACGTCGCCACTACCTCAGACACGTTGGCTGTCAATGGGGGGAGGCCGAGCCCCCCTTCTTCCTCACCGCCCTCCGCCACGCCTCCTCGTGCCCCCATCTTCCTTGCTGGCCGAGCTCAAACCCACCACACCGAGCTACACATGCACAAATATGAGACATTGCAGCCCAAAGATTAAAACAAAACCCCCCCAAGAAAATAGAAGACAAGAAACCCACTTCCTTCCTCTTCAAGCTCGCCGACCTGAGGACCACACCATCACAATCGTGCTACCCCTCCGGTCACTCTCACTTCACTTCGGTGAGCACCCTTCCTCCTCCTCCTTCCCTCTCTGGCTCGCCTCCATGCTTGCACAGCCTGAGCTCCTTCCCCATCTCTGCTTTCCCCTCTCCCCACCATGGCTTCCCCTTCTGTTGCCAAGCGCCATGCACTGCACCACCTCAATCGCCGGACCACCATGCCACGCTACTCCCCGCCCGATCTATGCCGGCCAGGGAAGATATGGTAAGATCCAGGTTGGACCCGACTGGATCCACGCAGATACGAGGAGGCCGATGGGGAGGCCGGTTGTTACGCCCAGTTTTTCAAAAGAATAATCAGGTGCATTCCACATGTATGCAAGGATCAATTTTATCATACATACGGTGACATTATCAGTGATATACAGTTCTATATCGAACAAAACAACTTTATTGAAATAGATACTAGAGTTTTTAAATAGCAGCGGAAGAACAAGAGGGAACTCCAACGAAAGCTTCAGGGCACACCACAGGCAATTGACTGGGGTCAACGCGACTTAGGACGTTGTGTCTTCATTATAGCCTTCAGCTTCCTTGATCTCCTTGTAGTCTTCTCCAACTGAGTAGTATTTATTATTGAAAAATAGCAAGTGTGAGTACATATCGTACTCCGTAAGTGTATGAAAGTATGACATGAGGGCTTAAATCAAGAAAAGTTTAGACACTGGTTTACTGCACTAAGCAATCTTAACTTATAACTCTAAAAAATAGGCATCCTATTTACTAAGTGTGAAGATACAACTTCAACAAGAAGAACAGCTTATCAGATCCCATCCGACTACCAAACTCACCAGATATTTCATATCTGGCTACCATAACTCACTAGGTAATCCTATTACCTGGCTACCCGACCATCCAAGCCGCTCTTGATCGTGAGCACGGATGATCGATCAGTTTTATATTCTGCAGAGTTTACCCATCTTTCCCCATGGGTCATGATTTCATCAATTGCATTACCAGGTGATAGTCTCTATGTTGCCGTACCGGCCAAGCACTTACATACTTCTGAGGTGTGCGCCGGGAGATCACTACAAGGCCTCTACAAAGCTCCTGCCGACCTGCAAGCACCCACTAAGGTTTCACTGCTAACAGATGATTACATCGCTGTAAAAGCCCCCTCTTGTGCCACTCAACTGTCCAATGGTACTCACAGAACCGGAGGGGTAGCTAAATAATTGGCTAGACCGTACCCATATAGGCCCCGTGAATTGTTGCGATTTAGTATGGTTAAATGCTTCAAGAACCGGTCCTTAGGATACCACACAGGAACAACCACAAATTTGTTGTGCATCACCACCTCAAACCAACCATCCAGTTAGATCCCTATACCATATTGCTACAAGATTACCATACCCGATTCTTGTTGCATAAACATTAGTCAAGATTAACGTTTACCCAACCATGACAGCAACTAGCATATCCACCCTTCATTTCCCATGACTCATCAACGGTGACAAGGATAATCATACAAAATCTAGTAAACCCTAATCATGGGATTCCAAATTAGACAAACATGCAAGAAAGATAAATAATTAATATAAAAGTCCTAAAATAGGTGCAAGATGAGCAAGGAAACTTGCCTGGCTGTTGCTCAGTGATATTCATAAACTTGGTTCTGGCATATCTCGAAGTCTCGACCTTGTAGCTCATCGAATCTCTAGAAACACCATATTCTGCTTACCAGATCTATCGACAAAAGAGAAAGCACAAAACAATTAAGAAATAATACACCAAACAGAGACAACACATCATGAAAACACTATAGCTGGATAGAGTACGAGATTTAGGTGAATTCATAGAGTGTTGCTTGGATTTGAATGAAATTCGTTGAACAATATTTGAGATGATGAACTCTAGTTGAATTATAAGAGCTAAAACAGAATTAACTATAGAAGGCAGGGGCTAACATGTAAACATCCTAAACAGGAGACAAGAACAGAAATAAAGGATCTCTGGAGGATTATTTGGGATTCTCACCAAGAGCGAGAGATTAGAGAGCAGAGCAAGGGAGTTTGGTATGGAGGAGTCGGCTGGCGTGGGCTCTCAGCGTCGCCAGTGAGGGAAAAGGCCCGGGATTGATGGAGATGGTGCATATAGAGTTTCATCGTAGCCATGAACTCATGGAGGGCTCAACTTGACCCGTTGTACAGAAGGACACGCACACTGGCGAGCTGAAGGTGGGGGAGGTGCACGATTGGATGAAGACGACGACGGCGATCACTGACATCGATGTTGGGAAGCAATGGTGTTTCAACAAATCAAAGAAAAGATGGTGTAGAACGTGAGAAGACAAGCTCGATTTTATGGTTGGTTTTGGTAGAGAGGTTCCGAGATAGCGGCAAAACAACGACACATGCTCCCAGGTTTGGTGGTGGCCGCGCATAGACACATAGAAGAATATGTGCATGTTACCGGAGGTTGGTTGTGTTTTGGGGAACCATCTGAAAAAAAAGTGTTTTCCTTAGAATATGATGCCACGGTGGTGGTTCGGATAGATCATCCCCATAGAGGGAGATCGATCGGGGATTTTGGTGAGATTGTGCAACGATGTTGGAGGTTGGGATCACGTTTCTGGTGGTGTCGCTACAGATCCGAGGGGACCCTCATGTGTACATGAAGAAGATGTGATGTAACATACCGTGACGCAGTCAGTACATCAAAACCACTGCTAGATTGATGGGGAACGTGGACTAAACCTGCAGTGCACGCGCAGAACTTATCCAGACAAGGCAGCGGCAACGCCGAGGTCGAGTACGGTGGCTCTGGTGTAGATTTGGACAACCCAAATCAGGAGGATGTTAAGGACTATCAAAGGCATGTCTCTGCCAAAGGACTCAGGGATTAGAGTGCCGGTTCACCCGGGAATGCAATTTGAACCTACGCTGCATGCGCAAAACTCCAGACTAGGGTAGTGGCACGACGATCATGATCCTAGTGGCTTCAGGGCTCTAATGGCCAATCAATTTGATAAGGGTGTGTGGGACATCTAGGGGCACGTGCTGGTCAAATGGCATGATGATCCAACCTTTGATCGACCGGGGAACACCAATGCCATCTGCGACGGCACGTCTGTCCGCAATGGCGACGACCGTGGCGGCGTAGATTGAGCTTTGGCTGGGGTTGGGGGTTCGGTTAGGGATCACAAATGGTATCCAAATAGTGGGAAGGTGGTGGGGAAGGGGCTACGCTGGGGTCCTCACCATGTTGCAACGATCAGTGAAGAAGGATTCACGGAGACTCTGGAATTTGGGGTCACGTTCCCATTGCACCGATGAAGAGCTGGTCGAGCCCTTCAGGGATCCTGAGATTCCATCTACGTTATACATGGTGATGCGGGTGTCTTGGCTGGATCTTCACTGGATCATCAGGAACGCCAATGGATTCTTCGGTTCGCACCTTGGACGCGGCAAGACACAGAGTAGCACAGGCGGCGACATAGATACCGGGGTCATCTGTCCTCCTCTAGACAACATGTATTGGGACATGGTGGGGGACAACCTAGGGCACATCTTGGTAAAAGATCAAGGTATTTGGCTGGACGAATCACCGAGAACGCGGATGCCAACGATGACGACATGACTGTTCGTGATGGTGAACGGCACCCGGCAGGTTGGGGCGGCGGCTAGGGTTTGGTGGATGTGGGAAAAGGGTAAAGGAGAGTGTGCTAATCCCTTTTTATGGAGCTAGGAACATCGGGCTGGTGAGCCAAGGTGGGATCCAAGCTGGCCATGGCCCAGGCCCAAGTTGTGATAGCAGTTGATCTAGCTGTTGTTATCACTGCCATTTTTTCATCACGTACCCAGGAATGCTAACTTTGTGGGGGTAGAGGTTGTTCTTTGAGTTCGCTTTGTTCACCTCACTCAACCTCTGTGCTTCTTTCGACGACTTGTACTCTGCAAAGGCTTGCCAATGATCTTCTAGTTGCGATCACTTGCGGAAATCTGGTGTTATACCTTTCTGCACATACATTCTTTTTAGTGTGCCCTTCCAATTCTTAAATGAAAGGCCTATGATCATTAGCGTCTTACACTTAACTACTTTCATATCTGTCCCTTCAGGGAAGTCAAACTTCTCTAATATCTTGGGCCATAAGATGTTGTTCTTGATCAAATCAGGAACCATGTGCGGATCACCACGTTCGCCAGTTTACAATCTATAGCTGATGGGCACATGATCCTTAACAACAATCCCACAAACTGACTTGTAGGGCTCTAGAACTCTCTCTGGTGCAGTTGGCTCCCCTGTTGATGAGACCTCCGTGATCACAAATCATCCCGTATGCATCTTCGAGGGACCTCGGACACGATGCCGCTCCTGGGATTGCTCGTTGTCGTGACCCTCCAGAGCATCAAGCATTTGCGCATAAGCGAAAAAACTATTGGGAACCTATACTATAATATGTAGAACAGATGCATTCATCTACTTTTGAATTACCTCATCGCCTCCACATGCGTTCGTTTGTTCCAGGTTGAGGTAGTGGCTCGGACTACCTTCTTCAATGTTTGACGGCGGCACTACATCTCCTTCTAGCACCTGGGCTGGATTAGCGGTTAGTGATGCCATCTCTTCCTGGGAGTTCTGCATACGATGACGACGAGCGGTTGAGTATTCTACATATAAAGAGCAGAGGAAAGAGGGAGCTAGAGATAAAGCTGATGAGGGAGGAAGGGAGGTTGTTGAAAGAGTGAGATAACCATGAAGGAGTCGATAGATAGAATGCATACACATATAATATTGTAAATGAGTACATTACAACCACATTTAACAAAATGAAGTCACATCTTACATAGTAAAATAGGCATAAATGTACTGAAAGTTGACACATTGATCTTACAAGTTACATCATCTTACATAGCAAAATAATAATAATTACAACCAGAACTAGGATTATGACATCTTACACGTGAAATCACACTTCTTATTTTCGAAGTTAGCCAGTTTTAGCTCGTCTTGGATGACTTGATTGTTGTATACCGCAACAGCTTCATGTTTAGACTTATATCTTTTGTAACATGCTCCTTTGAATTCATTAACTTGTGCGTGACATTCCTCCCAACTGGAGAACACTCCACTTTACCGACCATCATAAACAACATACCATGTTATAGCAACCCTAAATTTCAGAGAATATGCAAAAATGATATACTACAAACCACAGTAACACCAAAGATTGGTCAGTATTGATTACCTATTCAAAAAGAAAGCATTGTCTTGAGAGAAGCTGCTCTCTGAACTAATAGGACTGGCACATAAATGCTAACTTGAGAAGAATGCTTACTCTCCAAAAAGGTAATCAATACTAAAGTCCTAGAAGTAATAAAGAAATACGGCATCGAGCCATACCATCATTGCCACTATTTTATTGAATTTCAAAAGAAGAAAAGCAACAAACAAAAATAAAAAATAATCCCCAGCATCATATGCAACCACCATTCAACAATAACCCGAGGTTGAACGATTCATACAATCACATTGTTGATTTTAGAGTTGCAATTAATCAACACTATAGAATTGGGATTCTGGTGATCTGTATCCTTTGTAACAAAGCTGTTGAATGCTTAAAGCAGGCTTCAACTTTGTATTAAGTTCAAAGTGATGTTATTTCTACACCCACTCAAAATCAACAACTTTCACAGGGAATGCTTTTACAGGATTCTATACCTCCATGCAAAGGCAACAATAACTTATGTTGAACCTTTGCTGAATAAAATGATCACACCAAGCAATAACTTTCATAGGAAATCTCTGTCAAGCATCAATGCCACAACTTTTCCAGCTTTCACAGGAAATCCTATGATCTAGCCCCCAACTAAGCCCATGCACTTAATCCATGCACCAGCCTCCAGCCACCATAAATAATCTCACCCTCATCCATGGAAAGACCACTCATTCCTCAACTCTCTAACTGCAATATCTTCCTCAGCTCCACTAAGCCCACCCAAGAAATATTAGGGAATTTTTATCCCTCAGGGGGTTAAACCGCTGATGTGCTTTTGTGGTGACCCTTATAGGCTTCACGAGTCTTAGACATCTCCTACACATATGGCCTACGCTTCTTCATGTGTGTCTAACCATTCCATGAAGTGGCGGATAGGTGGAGGAGACTGGACAAATAAAACAAGAGGGTAGATTAGTAAAATAGTGCATAAAATTGTATGAAAAGTGCCACATGAGTATGCGGTGGAGGAGAGAAGCATACGAGCGCCGGGAGTACGGGCAACAGCAGGAGGGACTACGTCTCAAGCGTCAAGAGGGTATGAGGAACACAGTCAAGGAGCACATTGTGGTTGAGACACGCGAAGCAGAGAGAGAAAGGAAGCGTGAGAGGACTCGTCATACTAAAGCGGAGGGCTCCGATGCCCTGCGAAATGGCAAATATCCCAGTTGCACTCAGTAGAGAGCATTTATTATAACCCGATATATTTTCATTCCCTAAGACATATTTGGTTTAGCAGCGGCACACTATTAAGTTAGTCTTTAGGCGTATCGTACATGCCAATGTTTGTTGTCGTCATTTCTTTATGGTTAGAGTCCATTCGCGCAGCAACGAAAAACCTCATATCGCATGTAATATTTATTTAGCATATGTAACATCTATATCGGGTTATATGATAATCGTACTTCACAACTATTATTGTTTGACAAATTAGATTTGTATTCTCCCGACGTTACTTTCCTAAAAAGTTACCTACACAAATATATTAAATGAATAATAAAATATCGACAAAATTACGTTGAAATAAATTTACACACACTCACTCATTCAATTCCTTTCATTATTTATTCGCTCATGTCCTGATAAAACTAAATTGTGCTACAAAACTAGTCCGCTCGTATTTTATAGCGAAACACGATAGCGCATAGGTTCAAAAAAGCACTAAAGAAAAATGAAACAACACGATGCGACTGTCGCACCGAAAGCACCGACCCAACGTGACATGAGCAGCCAGCCTGTATTCATCACCTCAGGTGCCGAATATAGGACTTTTTGGTGCCTCAGGTACCAGAATCGATTTTTTAGTGTTTGAGGTGCCGAATACATGTGCTAGATTTGCAAATACATCGATATGTTATCTATTTTAGCAAATACGGTGACGCCTATTGCCTATTTTTGAATTTTTGCCTAGTTATGGAGGTCTCTTTTATACCTCATCTATACACTTTAAATGGTATATGGTGGTGAAGGGTTTGGGGATTCAGAGGTGGTGGGGTGAGGGTGAGATGGGCATGGGGACGGTAGGGACAGTTGGTTGGGAGGAGGATGATTTTAGCTTTTCTTAGTTTTTAGTTTTGTGGGATTTGTTTTTCATTTTTCCTAGTTTTTTATTATATAGGTGGGAGGGGAGGGGAGATTATGAACTAACTTTTGTTTTATATAGTTGATATTTTTATTAGTAAAATAGATCTCATATCCGTATACATCGGGAGAGATGTCATAGTGTGATTGCTGATAAAATGTGAAAAAGGAGGAGAAGATTATCCGCTAATTTCTCTTCTAATTTTTTCATTTATTTTATTAGTAAAATGGGTCCTATATCTATAACAGATAACAAGACGTAGAGGCTGGAAGACAAAGATGCATGGTAAAAGTGAATAAATTATATATTCAAATTTTAAGGGTTTTTATTATATGAGAGAAGAGTAAGGGAAGATATGACATGAGAACTAACTCGTGTTTTATATAATAGAGATATATAACTAAGTACTTGTGCGTTGCAACCAAAACATAAATATCGGATACGGTAACATCTACCACAACTCTAAGATACAGAGATGTGAATATATCATTGAAGCACCACCGAACGAATATGTCAGAAGAGATATCGTAGTTTGATTAGCAATAGAGTACCATAACTTAAGATAGTTCTGTCAATTTCTTTTCTATGTGCGCGCGCGTTACTGTTTTGTAAGATTACTCTTGAACGTAAGTAACTAAAGTTCCAACGCTTGCATTTACGAATATTATTCGTTCCATGAGATAAGGTGGGATTTTGTAACCATGTAAGAACTGAATAAGTGCAAAGAATTGCCCAGGCTAAGCAGGTGAAGTCTCTCCGCCTGGAGACAAGTTAATCTACTCTCTCCAGCACCAGAAAGAAGCCCGGCTCGGCCATGGAGACCGCTCCATCCACTGTGCTTCCGCTCCTCCTCTTACTCTTCTCACCGGCCGCCATCGCCATGTCCTCTGCCTTGGCCTCGGCTGGAGCAGACGAGCGTGGCCCTGACCTGTACATTGTCTTCATCAGCCACGCCGACTACATCGACTCAGTAGACTACGACCTCCGCATGCTCGCTACCGTAGTCGGAAGGTTGCCGGCACATGCATGCAGACGCTTGATCGTTCATAGCCAAGCATGTCGCAGCTATGAACTCGTATAACAGCACTGACACCTCCTAGCCTTGTTGCAGCACAGCGGAAGCGAGGGGGGGGGGGGGGTGGCTGCTATATCACTACAGTGCCTCGGGTTTGCGGCGCAACTCGCATCCAAGCACGCTGATCAGCCGTCAAGTGAGTGCAGTTCGTTCCTTTAACCTTCATGCGACTTCTTTATTCTTACGAGAAGCCAGAAAATTCATATCCAGTTGCTTGGATGAATCCTATTCTGCGGTCGAAAGATCTCGTATTTTAATTTGTGAAATGTGGCTTTTAATTTAATTCGTGTGTATGTTGTAGAGGAGGGAGTTGCGACCTTAAAGGACAAGACGCGCGTACCATGTCGAGGAAGATGGCCGCTTGCCTCGCTTGTTTGAAGGAATGTGCGAGGGTTCAAGTGAAGTTTGCACCCGACCTCGTCTGGATTATGCCAGTGCGGCGATCTGAAACAGGTTCTAGAGTTTTGTAGCATGCATACAGTTGCAAATCTCGTGAATAAACTTGCAAATCTCAGGGATCTTGCAAAATCTCATTCAAATGTTTACCAGACTTGTGCTGCCTTCCTTTAGACATGCCATCAAACCGCCATATAATCTTGTGCATGCAGAACAATGTTCACTCCTTACTAGAAAAAAAAGAGAGAAAAGAATGCACACCCCATATTTTGCCACCTTCATCTCGCTGATTTTTTTTTTTTTTTTTTTTTTTTTTTTGGCGACGAGAGGACTAGATAATAGTCAGGTTCCTACACCCAAAATAGCACTCAGAGACTGGATACAAGTCACAATCCTAGTTTTCAGGTACCAGCGTTGCAGTGTGTGTGCATCCATCAACGCAGTACCTTTGTTTCTTAAAAAAAATGAAAAGTACCAACATGAACTAACAACCATCATCCTCTAAGCAAGGCTTGCTAAACTCAAACCTCGTAGCGATTATCATAGTACTTCCTCTTGTACCACTAATGGTGACAAATGTCCAGATGCTTAGTCTGCAGCTGACCATTGAAGAAGAGGAAACGTGCAAATCTTGATGCGCGACTGTTGAGGCACAGGAGCTCCTGCGGCTTCCTGACCCATTCTTCGACAGGGGGCTTGCCGGTGTCATCCATGCAGTGGAATTCCATGGCTTTGAGGAACCTGCTCCTCCCATGAAGGAACTTGACCATCTCCCTCTGCCACTCGTAGCCCCTGTAAACCTCAAGCACCACCTTCTCAAGGTGGTTGTCGATGCAAGGTACCCATCTCAGCACGTCTCACGACTCTAGTGCGGCGGCTTCGACAACCGGCCAAGTCCAAGTGTCTGACTGTACATAACATACATGAACTTCAGTAGCCACGATCGATCTATGCAAGAGACGATGCGTAGGTACCAAGAACACAGTGGGCAAGATAAAATTACCCTGATGTAGATCGTCTGCAGGCAAGGGAACAGCTTGAGGAGTTGCAAGAACCAATTGATGTACCCCGCCATCGTGTACCTCGCTTTGACGGCTAACGTCTTCAGGCTTGGCGGCGCGGAGGCCGGTGACGGCGGCGACAGGGGAGAGGTCCCCGGAGAGCGTGTTGCGGCTGAGGTCGAGCTCCTTCAAACTCATATTTGGTGGTGAGTTTGAAAGGAGATGAATTAGTAGATAAGAGATATTAGTATATAAGGTAAATAATAGATGATTGATAGTATTTTTAGAAAAAATATGATTTAATTTTACATATTAACCCTTTAATAAGTCAGATGAACAGTAAAAAAACATCCGATTATCTATACCTGTCTATATAGATATAGATAAAGTTATCATTGATGGTTTTCAAAGGGTACGCCTATGATAATTAAATATTATATATGTATTAAAGTATTATAGATTGTTCTAGCTAAAAAGCATATGTTATACTAGACTATTGATAATATTTCGAATTTCCCAAGCACGCTAAATTTGAATTTCCCAAGCATACTAAATTTGAATTTCCTTCGCCACGCTTCAACAGAAAAATGTAAAAAATAGTTTTAATAAATATATAGTGAAAATAGGGTCAAAAGAAATATGTATCCTATCCGTGACAACAAGCTCGCATGGTCACATTGCCCAATTGGTAGGTGGGCTTCGTGCGCTACTTAGAGCATGCGGCGAGGTTCCATTCATGTGGGGGAAAAAATGTTCCTGTTTTTCATTCTAAAACAACTCATATGAGCTAGTACACTATAATAAACGAATTTTGTTAACCATCTGTGATAACAATTTTCACGTACACATACGAGGGTTACCATACGTTTGTGATGACATTATCTGTAGTAGGGTACCCACTTGGAAAAATCTTGAATCTATGTCGAAACAGCACAAAAATAGATGACTTTTACGGAGAAAACATCCGGAAAATAACAATGCACACTCTCTAGTTTTTGGTCATAGCTCAAAACCACCTAACATCCAT
This sequence comes from Phragmites australis, assembly GCF_958298935.1. NCBI lineage: Eukaryota > Viridiplantae > Streptophyta > Magnoliopsida > Poales > Poaceae > Phragmites > Phragmites australis. Next base: position 12,579,864 of record NC_084941.1, on the reverse strand, counting down.
TTTCCCGTAGGATACTATTAATTACTAAAGAACACCTCGAAGAAGAAACTAGCACAGGAACCGGACCGACTGGACAGTTTGACACGGTTGCATTTCAAACACCGAACCACACGTCGTCACAGAAACTTCGTGCCTGGTCATGAATGAGAAAAGGCAGGCGGGCAAAGTGGTGCACGTCCCCTAAAGCATTCAAAGGGGAGCAAACTCCGATTAGCACTGTATGAAAAAAGGACAAACAAGATACTATCTAAACGATGCATCGTAATATAATTTATCACTTATAATAAAATGACATATCTGGTTATGACACATCATTAATAATAATTTTTCAGTGATGATGAGTCATTTTAGAAGAGTAATTGGTGACGGGTGAAAATTTAACCCATCATCACACTACTACACAATACTACTACACATGCGGGTGGAAACACCTTTTTCACAGTCGTTTAGCGCACCCACCTGGGAACGAAGGCTTGTGGAAATGAACGATTTCCATAGACGAAAAATTGACCGCCTGTGGAAATGGATTCTACAAGCGGTTTCTTAAGTCATCCGCATGTGGAAATGTATTTCCACAAGCGGTTTGCTAAGTCAACCACTTGTGAAAATGGATTTTCACAGACGGTTCCTTAAGCCAACCGCCTGTGGTATGTATTTCTTTCAAAAAAATAATTAGAATATATTTTATTCCCTCCAGATTTCACACAATTTCAATAACATCACAGATATCAATAGCATCACAGATTTCACAAATTTTAATATTTAATACAAGTACAATAATATTCACAACATCACAAGCCTATATTGCTAAAAGTCTTTCTTCTCCCACTCACAAAGCATAGGATGTCTAGCTAATTCGCCTCCGCGATCAAAGAATATGTCGTTCTTGTGGATGACTTCGTGCATAATAAACCGACATATGTCACGTTGGACGTTTTGGATATCTTTGTCTGTGAGAGATTGGTCGGTTTTATTTTGGACCATCCGTGCCTAGATTGAAAACACAACTAAAAGAGTTAAAACACTACTGACAACGAAAACATAACCAAATAAGAATGTGCGTACGCAATAATGACTTACGTCCTCAGGGTTCGTTGTGTACCTCCCGTTTACCCTAAGAAACTCGCAAACATAATATCCACAAAGAACGCTATTGAAACCTTGCTTGTGGCACTTCAAATAAAAACGCAACGTATTCGTTAATTCAATAAGACTCTTCGTCATAAATAGCGAGATGCAAGCATTAGAAGTGTGTTATTACCAGAAAGTGTGTACGGACCGCCATCGCATCCGGCTTGACCGTATCGTGTATCCCACCTTTCGATACGTACCACTTGTAGGCTCTATTCAAATGTCAATAATTAATTATCAATTCATAAATGATTTATAAGAATTTTATGTATGGGGGTTTCTTTTACCTCTGTATAATGTCAATGAAATCTTGGTAGGATTTTTGTTAGAAATCGACTGAGTCAAGGACCATGAGTCTGCTCAACTTCGACATCAGCATTATACAAATATAGTGATCTTTACATGAATACTTATGTTATATTCTTGATCGATCAACTAAGTTGAATACTTATGTTAGGTTCATGACGTATCACACTTACTTAAAGTTGTAGGGAGTCAAGATGCAATCCTTATCCTGTATTTTTAGCATAGCCCTTCCTATGTAGGCTGACATTTTGAGCCTTTTTGATTTGGTCAAGTCTTTTAGGACCCTTGCTTTAATCTGGGGGTCATCAGTCCTCAAGTTCACGATCATATTGGGTTGAGAAATTCGTTGCGGATTAATGAATTCGACAGGCCTCTTCAACTTTTTCGCATAGTTAAATTGCATCCTACAGATCAAGTCACTAGTCATTAGCTTCTATAGTATACATTGGTAGATATATGAACGTAGGGGTAGATTGTAGGCACTTACATGCACCACACGCTTATGAGATTGATGTCGAGTTTTTCGGTCGGAACAAAGCGCGCATGTCCTTAAAATCCAACATGAGATAGAAATCTCCGCTTAGATAAACGTTAGCGGGGAGAAAAACAGTGATTATGGAGAACCCCGTGCGACATGCTCTCATGTACCATTCGTGGAATTTCATCATCTCCCATGGACCTTCTTGGAGTTGAAACGATGGCAGAAATGGCTTGCCATGCTCATATTTCTCAGGAACATCTGGTGTAGACAAGAAATCCATTTGAGGGGTACTTAATGTTTTGCCAGTCTTTTTCGCAAGATCGTCCTTCGCTGGAGATTCCTGAGCAGATGATTCCTTTTCTTTTGAGGACATAAGCCACCTCTTCACCGGATCAGGTAGAGTCTTCTCATATGGGGTAATCATTTTAGGACTCTCCGATGCTCAGGTGATGGATGTGCTGGAGGCGGAGATGCTGGAGGCGGAGATGCCGGAGTCAGAGACACTGGAGGCGGATGTGCCGGAGTTGTAGATGGTGAAGCACGATGAAAAGTTGCATGAGACGGAGATACTGGGCGCGGGGGCGATGGTGCCTGAGGCGGAGAGGCTTGGCTCTGAGGCTAAGGTGCCTAAAGCAGAGAGACTTGGCTCTGAGGCTGAGGTGCCTGAGGCGGAGAGGGTTGGCTCTGGGGTGGAGGTGTCTGAGGCAGAGATGCTATGCGCTGGGACAGCCGTGACGCTGGTGATTGTGACTTCTGATAGCTGAAGATGATATCCCATCTGGGCCACAGAATGAAGTTGCCAACAACCTCATCGAGAATCTCGATACCCTCAGGTGTGCTGATGTCAAGCTTGTACTTCTTGAAAACCAGCTGCACCGAGTTGACTTGTACCTTGGCGTACCGGCTGGAATATCTTAAGTGTGAAACACACGGCCTGGAATGGCCTGGCCAATGGCAGCCTCGACAGTGAAGTCTCCCTTGCCGACCGGAACATGTAGAATGCAAGGGGTAGCCTCTGTGATATCATCCATAGGATATCTCTGGCTATCGACATGCGTGGACCCAACACTGCTTTGAAAGCCTGGGCTGGTTGGTTGCTCTATCAGCATTAATGCCATCATTTACCTTTCCTTTTCATTCCATATCTTCATGAATTAGACCTTAACCAGTTCTTGTATCTGTTCCTCTAGGGTCTTCTTATATCTATTACGGTTCTTGTAATGGCCCACGGCGTCTGGGAACACATGCTTCCAGCCCACTTTTGATCCGATGCCTCGAGTGCGACCTGGGTGTTCCTTATTCCCCAGGGCCTTGGTAAGCAGGTCATTCTCCCTATTGTGCTCTAGAGACCCTTCATTAGCAATCCCCTGGATGGTCTGGGTCACCTCCATGGTCTCGGGGCTATTAAAGACTAAGTCCCCAGACTCGGTTCGTTGTGACCGAGCGTAGACCCAGTTCCTGCTTTTCTCGTCACAATTTTCCAAAGGGTTGGGTTTCCCAGCCCAGGCAGCCTCTTCTTCTTGCCTCCTCCAATCAGGAATTTTGGAGGCGTACCCAGATGAGCCCAGGTGATGGTGGTGCTTGTTCTTCTTCGCAAGGTGCTTGAACGATTCACCCAATCTGATGGCCTCAGGTGTGGTTTTCTACTTAACAAACTCTGCCCATTGGTTTGGCGTAACCTTTCCATATTTGTTAAAGGGTATCAGGTTCTTTTTCACGAATTCCTTATTCAGCTCACTCTTCCAGCCCCAGAAGCTCTTTCCCATAGTTTTCAATGCATTTTGTTTAGCTGCTTCCTCTGTTCCCGAGGGGAATCGGATGGTTTTCTGCAATGTTGCCCACAGGAACTCCTTCGTCTCATCCGGCAGCAACCGCCAATCAGTTATAATGATTGGGACATACTCTTTGATAAGAAATCCACCAATCAGTTATAGTTATGAACACACCAAAATAAGAATCATCAATTTTATAGTTAAATTGCTCAAGTTCAAGGATTCAATTCCATGCTCATGTGATTTATTGCCTTGGGTACTTAGACCTTGGATGGTTTTTGGTAATCAGATTATATGGAATTTCTTCCCCCTGATTCTAAACGTCTCAAGGTATAGCATATAATTTCTGCTATTAGTTCTTCACTTATCATAAGGACAATCGTAAACTAATTCACAGTATCTAACTCAAAACATGTCCTTTAATAGAACTAAAATAAAAGGTCAAAATACCTATGTACAATGCAGCATGTTTGGATAACTCAAAACATCGGTATGAACTAGGGGATATAGAGAGGATATGCGATTTTGTTAAACATACATGTGGGTTTGAAAATACATCCAGCCACCAACTTATGGCAACCTTGTAACAATTCTTTCTATCGACGGTGGAGGGATTTGAGGAATCATTCCAGCAACGGAGTTTCAAATATTGTAAGATTTCCAAGGCAACACTAACCTTTCTTTTTAAAAAAAAAAAAACTAAGGCAACACTAACTTGGTGAGATATATGATATTGTACATTGTAGAGTCAGAAATTTATTGTTTGATGTGCTAGTCTAAAGTTCAAACTATATCCCTTCGTGGGATAACTTTGGAGATGCATTGTTATCTTAACCATAAATAAATTATGACTTTCATATCCGAGTAAATATTGAAAGCCTATTGCAAACATGCTAAATGTGTTAGGACCTTCTTATGATGGCAAGTACCTTCATGAAGTTGTGAGGAAGAATTTGGGAACCACCAGACTGCATCAGACTTTAATACATGTGGTAATACCAACTTTCGACATCAAACGGCTACAACCAATTAATTTCTTTTCCTATGAGATCTGGCTCTCCATCCTTCCTTCCCATACTAGTATAATTTGGCAGATTTGCAAATATATGCTACTCAAATCAAATTGCCTCAACTTGTTGTGTAAAAGAGAATCAAAAGGAAAAGATGTATGAACCAATAACAAGGACTTCTATTGATCCACCATCCTTGCAATTTATGTAACAATTTTTTTTTTATATCATAGGTTAAGAACAACAGGAACAGCACAATGGATGCTCTGCTATCAGATATTTGCATCAGCACATCCGCTGCTCCAACTTATCTACCTGCACACTACTTCAAGACAGAACACTGCCGTGGGAACATCAAGGAGTTCCATCTTATTGATCTTGCAAAATAACAAATTCACTTGATTCAGAAATTGAAGCAGGGAATCACACAGCCGGCTGGAGAACCGACTACGACGGCTCGGCCGGGAGGGGGATATGAAGCTATTAACCACGTACGGCTTCGGCGGAGGTCGTCGTCGGGGTCCTCCTCGGCTGTGTCGGCACGGTCCTCCTCGGCGGTGTGCAACTCCTCGGCGGTGGCTCTGGAAGCTTATTTGAATTACATTAGCAATCTATGGTATTATCATGGCAAAAAACACTTAACTTTATAATACACTGCAAAAACCTCTGATCCAGTTACTTTCATCTAATTTATACTTCAAGATTACTTGCATGTTTCTCTTGTCTGACTATTGAGAATTTTTTTTCTTTAATAAAATGCAACTATCAGTTAGAATAGATGAAGCTTACTTCAGTAATAGTAAGTTGTTTATAGTGCGTTATGAGCCTTATGCATTTTTTGATAGTATATCATGTTTCCTGTCATATTGATGATAGCTTTTGGTTATTGCAGAGAAGCAAGGCCTGGATACTGAAATACCCCTTTCTCCTCAGTGGCTTATGAAGGTGGGAGAAAACAAGGTTAGTTCTTAAGGAGCTAGTACAGTAGCTAGGCTTTTGCTGCTGGAAGTCGTACTATTAATATCATACATGGTGATTGCAGTAATAGGGCTTTCGTGAGGTGTATATTTGTCTTAGTTATTTGCTTGTTTATGGTGCTGTGGTGATTTATATGATTATTTGCTTGTTGCAGGATCCCATTTCACAGGGTATCCGCTCAGATGTTTTGAAGACATCAGGGAATGGTGAAGACCTGGGCTACAGTGTGAACAAAGAAGATGTCTTCAGGGCTTCTGTGCTTGATGGTAAAACTGGGCGTCGTGACCGCTGGCGTGATGACGAAAGGGAACCAAATTCAACCCATCGGTGGAGCCGCTGGAGGGAGATGGACAAGGAACACGGTGATACACGCAAAGTGGAAAGATGGTCAGATGACTCTTCCAAGTATTCTGTGGATAGTCGCCGTGCTCCACAGGAGCGCTGGGGTGATTCCAATAATAAGGAAGGCAACTGTGACCAACGTCGTGAGTCTGAAAATTAGCGTGATCGGTGGGGAGATTCAGGCAAAGAGGGTGATGCTTCCCGTGACAAAGGTTTCCCTCGCTATGCAGCACATGGAAAGGAGGGAAACAATTATGAAAAGGATACTCAAAGGGATGACAATATTTCTCGTTCATGCAAACCTCGGCGGCGTGCACCTCCTAGGCGGCGTCAGCGCGGTCCTCCTCGGCGGCAGCGGCTCCTCCTCGGCGTCGGTGCGGTCCTCCTTGGCGGTGTGCAACTCCTCGGCGGCAGCTCCTAGGCGCGGTCCTCCTCGATCGGCGGCGGCGGCTTCTAGGCGCGGTCCTCCTTGACCGTGTGATGACCACCTTTATGTATCTTGGCTTGATACCCATGATAGCAATAGGGAGCATTTGCATCGTCATCACATGACAATCGTGAGACTTTATGCCGATTAGCTTCAAATCTTTCATCGAGACTAGGTTCTTAATGTTGGATGAGTAGTCAGTCGGAACTCTCACCCCACGTAAGTACTTGCACAGTGCCTTTTTTTCCTCAGGTTCAGAGAGTAGCTAGCCGGGGGAAGATAATGTTTCTCATTTGGTCTGTCTTTAGGGTGTAACTCTGGCCTGATTTCAAAATGCACCAAGTCCTTACGTGACTTGATTCCATCCTTTGTCTTGCCCGGTATATCCAATAAGAGGCCAATGATGCTATCACACACATTCTTCTCAACGTGCATGACATCGATGCTATGACGGACGTCCAAGTCCTTCCAGTAGGGTAAATACTTAAAGAAAATCGGCATCTTCTTCCACAGCGTGATGATCGACGTCTCACTTTTCTTCCTCTTTTTACCATTCGGCGGCTTCCCAAAAACAACCTTGATGCTACTGACCATTTGAAACACTAGTGCCCCGCTGCGAGGTTTCGGGCCAGTATCCTCCTCAACCGTGTTGTCAAAATGTTTCTTCATCTTGCGATATCTGTGAGTTCTGAGTAAGAACCGTCGGTGTCGCGTGTACACTACCTTCTGTGAGTACGGAAGGTACACAGATGCGGTTTCATCCAAGCACACTGCGCATCCTTGTTTCCCTTTAACCTATCCCGATAGGGAAAAAAGGGCGGGATAATCATTGATGGTAACGAAAATCATGGCTTTCAGCGTGAAGTATTGTGGTCGGAACTCATCCCACACCTGGACCCCCTCATTCCACAGTTTCGCCATATCTTCCATCAATGGTTCCAGAAATACATCTATATCGTTGCCAGGTTGTTTCGGTCCTTGGATAAGAATGGACGGTATAAGGTACTTCCGCTTCATGCATAGCCATGGAGGAAGGTTGTAGATGGCCAGGACCACTGGCCAAGTGCTATGTAAGGTGCTCATGTCACCGAAAGGATTCATTCCATCGGTACTCAACGCGAACCTTACATTTCTTGGTTCTTCAACGACCTCTGGATACATAGCATCGAACTTTCTCCATTGGCTAGCATCAGCGGGATGTCGAATCTTAGTTCCATCCTTCTTGCGCTTATCAAAATGCCAACGCATTAGTTCAGAGTCCCTAGGGTTCGAGTACAAACGCTGCAAGCGGGAGATCACTGGTAGGTACCACATCACCATCGCAGGACTTCTTCTCTTCTTCTCCGCGTTGGAAGAAGTGTCTTCTTCATCACGACCAGCATTACTCTTCTTCTTCTTCGCGTTGGCGGAAACATCTTCGTCCTCACAATCATCATTCCTCTTGTACCGACTCGCATTGCACACTGGACATCTATCCAAGGTTTTATACTCTTTACAGTAGAGGATACAGTGGTTTGGACACGCGTGTATTTTTTGCACATCCAATGACAACGGGCAGATAAGCTTTTTTGCCTGATAAGTAGTGGTAGGCAAGGAGTTAGACTTCGAAAGTATATTTGCCAAGAGACTCAACAGATCCGAGAAACTCTTGTCGGACCATCCATTGCTGGCCTTCAACCTTAGAAGTTCAAGCACCGAATGCAACACCGTAAACTCCCTATCACAGCCCTTCGATTCCTCATACAAAAGTTCCTTCGATGCCTTCTGTAACGCCTCGAAATTATCTAAACCTCTCGTATCCTTTAAAATATGCGGTTCTGCGTGGCGCAGCATTTCCTCTAGATCAAAATCAGTATCATCATCCATCATAACATCAGTGTCGCCTTCGATTGCTCCCTCATCATCACCATCCACTTGATCAGCAACGATGTCCTTGTTTCGTTCGCTTGTACGTTGTTCGCCGTGATTGGACCAACATTTGTAATCCTCAACAATACCTCTCAAGATCAAGTGTGATTTGATTATGCTTGATTCGTCCCACAATTTTTGGTTCTTGCAGTCAGAACATGGACAATATATTTCCTTTGTCTTCTTAGTCATAGCTTCATTCTCGGCGGCTTCAGTAAAAGCAGAGAGTCCTTTGATGTATATTTCCCTATATCTCGGCACATCGTACATCCATGCTCTGTCCATCTTTAACTTCAACCACAAAATTAGATACATTAATTAATTAATTAATTTGAAAATCAGAATAAAAAAGATTTTTTTTAAGAAAAGAAAAAACCTAGATCTAGATCTAGATCTAGAGAAAAATCCCTCTCCCTGGAGATCTAGATCTAGAGAAAAAATCCCCATTCATGATGAAACCTCCTAAGGCTAAAAAACATCAAATTCTAGCTACATTTTTAAAATATAATGCTAGAATCATGTGAATCTACACAATTAAATCAATATTGGTAACAAATTTGAGCTAATTTGATGATCTAAATGGCAAGAACCATGAGCATCTCTAGATCACATTTAAACCCTAATTTAGCCTTAAATCTAAATCTAAACTTAAAAAAATACAAGCGAGGGATGAGATACCCATACCTTATTTGGTTCCTCAAAGAAATTCAAAAACTAAACCTCTACCCCCCCCCCTCCCCCATATTTTTCAAATCCGCCGCCACTTGAGAGCTCTACTGTTCAGACAACAGTAGAGCCTGTCTGAATCGAGGTCCTGGAGACGATGCACTATTTATGAAGCTATTTTCACAGGCGGTTGACATAAGCAACTGCCTGTGAAAACTAATTTTCACAGGTCCATTTTCACAGGCGGTTGGCATAAGAAACCGCCTGTGAAAATTAGTTTTCACAGGCGTTCCTCAGCCGCACGGGGCTACAGCCACTTTCTCAGGTGGTTGCTCTTATGAACCGTCTATAGAAATGAAACCTAGGTGTCTCGAAAAATAGCTTTTGTAGTAGTGCCAATAACAATTCATTAATTAGTGACAGATTATCCTAGACCAATCATTGGTTATAGGTCAAGTTTTGACATGCCACCAATAACAAACTCATTAGTGATAGGTCTCTTAGACCAGTCATTAGTGACAGATTAAATTATGACCCATCACTAATGATAATATTCATAAATACTTGGCTCAGTTTTGATAGTAGAATAGTTGTGACCCGTAACTTATATGCTTTGTAGTCATATATGACATAACTTGAATTTCTCTAGAAGAAATAAATCTTGAGTTAAAAGTGTTACTTCTTCGTTGAATTTGCTTTTCATATCTTTCTTAAAGTAAAATATCTTAGATTCAAAGTGAAATATTTTTTATTTTTATTTTCTTTTTCTTTTATTTTCTCACTTCAATAGCACTAGAACAGGAATCATTGTATAGTTATGTTCAAGTTTGATGTAAGGGGTGACGGTCATGCATATAAACGTGCATTCCGAAAAAGGTGCAGAAACTTTTGGGGGCAAGAACTCAATCTTTCATACCGTTTTTGGCCTTAAAAAATTTGTCGAATCTGACGAACTCGGGGAGAAACGGATGTAATTTTTTCTGTAGCACTAGAATAGTTATGCAAAAGTTATACCTATTTTATTGAAAGCACTTCAGATCAACAAGTTTGTGTGTCTATTGTATAATGAATATTACGCCGAGTCATAACTGTGACCCGTCACTTATGACCATTGGTAAAAAAGTAAAATGATATTTATCTAGCTCCCTTCAAAACACAAGCGAGGGTAATGTGGTTAGGATACTAAGCACACAAGGGTACGTCGTAAGTTCGATTTCTACGGAACGTAAAGTATAAAAATAGTGTGAAAGTTAAAGAGACACGTGGCGAGTGGTGATAGCACTGAGTTAGTTGGCTCGGTTGAAAAAATATTTTTTTGACTTTTTTTTTCAAAAAACACGAAAACCGTTCATCAGTCACGAGTGACCTGTCATAGCTTTGATCCTTCACTTATGACTTATAATAAGTGATGGATCAGAGTTACGATCCGTCACTATAAGCTTTATTAGTGATGGATCAAGTTTTGACCTGTCAATAATGATCTAATTGGTGACGGTTCTTTACTCGTGACTTATAACTAGTCATCAATAACACGTTCGGACCGAGAGGTCAAGCGGTTATCACCCATCACTTATGTTATTTTTTCACTTAGTGTAGGTTCGTACCATTTTTTTCATTACAAGATAATGCACATCCACATATACCACAGTATGTGTATACTACACTTACCCGATGCGATTGTATCTTTTATCACATGTCTCTATATAATAACCTAAAAACACGTATGTTTATGTAAATGATAGACATTAGAATTTAAGATGCTGCCACTTAAAAAGTCGGAGCAGGGCAGCTTACCACACAAAAGTGATGTTAGAAAATAGAGAAGAAGAAGAAGCTTCTCAACCCGTGAGAACGCTGAAGATTAGAAATTCCGTGGTGGAGGCGTGTGGCGTGAGACAGGAACGTGCCATCGGCCGGGTCGCTTTCCTCTTTCTTGGCCGTCCCTTTCATGGACCAGTTCGAGCCTTCGAGGGAACTTCGTGGACCTGCTCTGACCGATTATTCTGTAGCGTCTGCGTCTCCTAATATGAAAAGAAAAGAAAAGAAAAGAAGAGGCTCTGCTCTGTAGTATTTTGTTAATATTGTTTCATATAGAAATCGAGAATTTGTTAATGTTCTGCTTGGAATTGAAAATGGAATTGGGTAGTAATTAGTAAGAGGTGAGAGCCGTGCAGCAACAGTTCGTATGTGAAGAGAAGATGTCCATTTTTCAAGCTTGGGAGATCAGTTGGATCAATTTGATCACCGCTTCCCTGAAAAAAGAAACTGTTCTTCCTACACGTAAAAATATGTTCTGCTATCGTCAAAGAAATAGTATAATTTCTCCAATTTTTCAAGACACTTGGATGAATTCCATCGGTATTCAAGAAACGTGCTTTTTCATGTGTACATTTCTCTATTTTCTTGAACATCACACATGGAGAATACTCTAACTAGTGCCAAGATTCACAGCGCCAGCGCGAGATGGTCACGGCGGGAGGCGGGCTGGGGATACGGCTCCCCGCGCGCGGCGAGCCTGCCCTTCCTCTTCTCCATGAACCGCTGCAGCGAGGCCTTCCTTGCCACCGGCAGGTCGGCCGCGGAGAGCTGCTCGCCGCGCATGGAGCCGCTCGGGTCCGCCGTTCCTCGCGCCACGGCAGCGGCCAGCCGCAGCAGGCCGGCCGCCTTGTCTGCCGGGACGTCGTCGAGGACCAGCACCCGCTTGCCGTAGACGATGGTCAGCTTCGCCGGCGCGGGCCCCTCCGCCTCGGGCTGTCCCTGGTCGTCGTCGTCGTCGGGGACCTCGGCGCCCGGCATGAGGGCGAGGGGCCTTACGGGCACGGCCGGCCGCGCGTGCGCCCTCTCGGCCGCCTTGACGTACTGGCTGAGCGCGCCGCACGCCGCCGCGAACCTGCTGGTCGCTGTTGCAGTGCTAACCGTGGCTCCCGAAGTTGCTGCCGCCATCGCCGGCGATGTGGTTCTTGATTGTGCGATGAGGAATGGGATCTGCGTTGGCTGGATGTTTGGGTTTTATAGGTGGGTGCTGGGAGGATTCGTCTCGTGAGGCGCGCGGGGCGGTTGGTCGTCGGCACGAACAACACGTGGAAAATGCGGGGAGCGGTGGGAGCACAACCACCGCCGGGTAGACGGGCAACGTGCGCAAGTCCGGGCGGGCCCCAATACGTCGGCTTGGTCGCGCGTGCTTACGTGGCTGCAGCTACCTACCCGTTGGATCAAAATTCAAGGGGCCAGATGCAGGTCACTCGCACGCGGTGGGCCACATGGCCGCGCCACAGATAGTCCGGCTTGACGCTTGTGTCACCACGGCGGTAGTCAGGAGAAAGAGCAATTGTATATCAAGGGCGAGATCAGTTTAGTACCCGTGCCAAAAAAAAATATTAATCAGTGTGCCGTTGATAATCCGTCTTGGCGACGCTAGTATTCTATCAAATATTTACCTATAAGTATATATGTATAAGGAATATCTTATATAAGGATGGGTATATCATATGCATGCATAATAATTCTGAATATTACCCAATCAAATCTATGATACTTGATACTCTTATAAGTAGAATATGTATATTAAAAAGTTCTCGATTGCTTATCTAACTTGAGAAGACTAGTATCCATAATAGTTTATCTACTTGGACAACAAGAAAAACTCTCTATCAACTACAGATGGATAAAAAACGATGCATCACCTCTATATAAGATGGAGACCCAGATCTCAAAGGGGAGAATCTTTTTTCCGATTACTCGAGGTAAGCATCAGGACCTTGACACAGAAGGAACTCGATGACTTTAGCCCTAGATTATGCTAGATCTAGTCTACTCCTTGTAATATGTCAGCTACATTATCTTACTCAAGTGAATACATATACATAATCATCCACTAAGGACGTAGGGTATTACACCAACTGAGGGGCGAACCTATATACATCGCAATGTCTTGCTTCATGTTCGATCTCTGATTCAAGAAGGTAACCCCATTATTTTTTGGACACATTGTCAGAAACAAATTCTCGACAGTTGGCGCGCCATGTAGGGGTTTTCTGCTTTTGAGGATTGACTATGTCTCTAGTGCATATCGACACTAGATTCTCCGATGATGACTTCTACGACTACTTCGGGTCAACAACGATCACCCTTAAATCGCCTCTATCCAGATCAGAGATCACATTCGGAATTATGATCTTTCACTGGGACCATCAAGGTGAACTGATCTACACCGGTATTATCGAGTCCAGAACATTGGACGCATGACGCGAGGTGGAAAATCTCAAGTGGGATCCTAGGGAGCCCAATGTTATCCAGTGCATGGACATCGACAGTGACGAGGGTGGCGACGACGACTTCACCACCAGCCAGAGCAGCCGAGCAGATCGATTCATGTTCATGACCAGGGGAGCTGGTATCCCACCTGCTGACCCAATGGTGGTAAATCCAAATGCCATGGTGAACAATGGCACAGAGATTTTTGAGGATCTAATAGCGGTAGCTGCCTCTTATGGTACTAGCGTTGCTGGTGATATGCTACAAGAGACATATGCAGCTAGAGCCTTACGTGTCCTTGACACAACTCTCCATCGACGGATTGCAGGAGGTCAGGTACCTCTTGGTCTTCAATGACGACTCCGATGGGCACACCTCCACCGCCAGTGGCTCAAACACCGAGGGACGAGCACGCTCAGAATAGCAACCGTGGAGTAGTATCATCTCGACCACAACCAAGTCTGGACAGTGATGTTTTCAGCACTCCAGATGCTAATGTCCAGGGGGGCCATCTGATTCTGAGATCTCTTCTGGAGTTGGATCCAGCAAATCATTTAACCCCTATGATTAACTAGGTCAGGACCCTACTCGATGCGGCCCAGATCCAAGTTGCTCGAGCGAACAATCCTAGCAACTCTAGGCGCCCAGCCTTCAAGACATTGACTCGAGGAGCCATAGACGCAAGTATCCCCAAGTTGAGGGATCATAAGCAAGAAGCTCAAGTGATCGAGCCTGAGCGCCACTTTGCGGGCCCAACTGCAACTGCCCTATCCTTAGGCGCAGGAACCAGAGAGACACGAGGAATCACATTTCCCATAATCGGCGTGATCTACATACAGTGATAGACAAACACCACAAGGAGCGCCACGAGGACGACTGTCATCCTTATAATCGCAGATCTCCAAGACAAGATGGTCGACGTGACTCCCCTGCTTGAAGAAACAGGTGCGATAGTCCTCCCCCACCTTCTCTTGAGAATTTGATGGAGGTTGTGAAGCTTTCGTACACGAGCTTAGGTCAATACGATGGCCCAAGAAGTTCATGGCGGACCCAATCCAGAAGTATGATGAGAAGATCAACCCCAGCTAGTGGTTATAGATCTATACCATGATTTATTCAAGTAAGGGGCGATGACAACAAGGTAATGACTAATTATCTGCTGATCACACTTGATGGACATGCCGAGTCCTGGTTGTTGAACCTACCTCCTAACTCGATCTGATCGTGGGCCGAGTTGGAGGCTCATTTCATAGCCAACTTCCAAGGCACATTCAAGCGACTGAGAACAGAGAACGATCTCCATTAGCTGAACCAATGTGAGAATGAATCACTCGGAGATTTCATTCGCTAGACATCTCCGACGAGTTGGTCATCATCGCCTTCAAGCGATGTGTCCAGGACATGGATTTGCTCGGGAAGATGGCTACTCGGAAGATTCATATAGTCAAAGAGCTCTTTGAGTTGGCTAACAAGTGTGCAAAGCGAGTGGAAGCCCAGATACGCATCAAAAATCCTTGATCTGGTAAGGACAAGTTCGAGTCCTCAAAGAACAGGGGGGAGAAGAACAAAACCGACAACATGCATAAGGGTCCAAATATGACCATAGCTGCGGTTGACATGAGCAAGTCACGCAACACTGTGGACAACAAAGGCCAAAGTCGAGGTGTTGGGAGGTGGTGTTCTGTACATCGTACCAGCCAACATGATTTTGACGAATGCCATATCATCAGAAAGAAGGTCGACGAAAAGTTCAAGGTTGTTATTGCTGAGCATAATAGCAAACAGGCCAAGCCAAACGTTAACTGTGACAAGATCGAATTTCATGAGGCCGACCAAAATCTAGCACACGTCTTTGGATGATCCGCTGTGTATGAATCTAAAAGGCAATACAAGGCGGTCAAACAAAAGACCAATTCGGCTCTAACTGGGCCTATTCGATATCTCAAGTGGTCGGAGGTTCCGATCACCTTCATTCAAGTTGACCACCTAGCCGCGGTTCCATACCCTGGTCAATACTCGATTGTGGTCTAACTGACTATCTTCAACATCAAAGCCACCTAAACTTTGGTCGATGGGGGTAGTTTGCTTAATCTCATATTCACCAAGACCCTAGACAAGATAGGAGTTTAGAGGTCAGAGCTTAAGGCAGGAGTCAAGCCTTTCCATGGCATACCCCCAACTCATCGACTATGCCCCTAGGCTAGATCGAGTTGCCAGTTACGTTTGGCACACTTGACAACTTCCAGACAGAGATGCTTACCTTCGATATTGTAGACTTTGAGACAATGTACAACATGATCCTAGGCCGTCCAATGCTAGGAAAATTTATGGCTGTGGTGCACTATGCAAACCAGACACTCAAGATTCTCGGTTCCAATGGGGTCATAACTATTAGGGGAGATCAACATGAGGCGGTTAAATATGACAAGTAGAGCCTAAACATGGTTGAACACTTCAATCGAGAGGTAACCACTTCTAAAGGCGCAAATTCCAAGCATTAGAAGCATCAAGCCACTGTTGAGATCAAGGACTCCAAACTTGTAAGTCTTGCTGACACCTCCAAGTCGAATAATGCCACCAAGGGTGAGACCAACAACGGTGCTAGTGACAAAAAGACTAATGGTGCCATCAATGCGATGCCTCTCTACCTGTCTGAACCAGCCAAGATGGTTAGGGTTTGGGCTAACCTCGACCACAAATAAGAATTTGAGCTCATCACTTTCCTTCGGGCAAACAAAGACGTGTTTGCATGGCAACCGTTCAATATGCCTGGAATCCCTAGGGAAGTGATCGAGCATTGACTAGTTGTTAAGCCTGACTCCAAACCTGTAATGCAGAAGCAGCGAAGATTTGTGGAGGATAAGCACCATGCTATCTAGGAAGAGATCAACAAACTCTTTAAGGCAAGCTTTATTCAAGAAGCTCGCAAATCCCATCCTCTTCAAGAAGCTCGCTAATGGTAGATGGAGAATGTGTGTCGGCTTCATTGACCTCAACAAAGCATGTCCAAAGGATTATTTTTCTCTTCCACGCATCGACCAAATCATCAACTTTACGGCGGGTTGTACATTGCTATGTTTTCTACATGCCTATTCGGGGTATCACGAAATTAGCATGAGAATAGAGGATGAGGAGAAAGCTATTTTTACTACTCCTTTCAGTGTATTTTGCTATGTAAATATGCCCTTCGGTTCAAAGAACATTGGTGCTACTTATCAACGGTGTATTTAAAATTGTCTACAACCCCAAATTGAGCGCAATGTGGAAACTTATGTCGATGATATTGCAATCAAGTCGAGAACCAGATATGCTTTGATTGACAATCTCAAGGAGACGCTCAAGAACCTCATGAAGTATCGTATGATGCTCAATCTGGAGAAGTACATGTTTGTTGTTCCGCCTGGCAAGCTTCTCGGCTTCCTGGTATCGAGTTGAGGCATTGAGGCTAATCCACACAAAATTGAGACTCTCGACCAGATGCGACTACCTCGAATACTGAAGGTGGTTCAAAAATTAACAGGTGCATTGCAGCTCTTAGTCAATTTATTTTCAGGATGGGAAAGTGAGGGATGCCTTTCTTCAAGTTGTTTAAGAAGCATGATCGGTTCGAGTGGACAAAAGAAGTGGAGCACGTCTTCTAGGACTTAAAAAAGTATTTATCATCTTCGTTAATTCTCGCACCGCCTAACAAAAAAGAGAAGTTTTTTTTGTACATTGTAGCTACCACACAAGTGGTAAGCATTGTCTTGGTGGTCGAACGGGAATGCCTTGATAAAAAGGCCGAGGTCCAAAAACATGTTTACTACGTGAGCTACGATACTCACAAGTGCAGAAGTTGCTATATGCAATCTTGATATCTTCTGGAAGCTGCGATACTATTTCCAAGCACACAGGATCACCGTCGTGATGACATATCTGCTGAAGGATGTCATACACAATAGGGAGCCCACTGGACGAATTGTGCAATGTGCAATTGAGCTTAATGAATTTGACATCGGATATATACCACGCATAAGCGTGAAGTTGGAGATACTAGCAGAATTCATTGCCGAATGGACAAATGTTGAAGAAACAAGGCTAAGTGTGGTCGAGGATAACTTGACGCTTTTCTTTGATGAGTCGCTCATGCTTCAAGGCTCGAGGGCTGGCATTGTGCTCAAATCTATAACAAGCGATGAACTCAGGTATATTGTTCAATTAGATTTTAAAGCTTCTAACAATGTTGAAGAATATGAAGGGCTGGTAAACGAGCTCCGTATAGCTGCATCACTTGGAATTAGGTGACTTCTCATGAAAGGGGACTCACAACTAGTTGTAAACTAAGTTCAAAAAGAGTACCAGTGCTCAGATGATAACATGGCGGCTTACTTGAGTGAGGTGCGAAAGCTCGAGGAAAAGTTCGAAGGGCTAGAAGTAACGTGCATCAGGGGGACTGACAACTCTGGTGCTGATGAACTTAATAGACTCGCTTCTTCCTGAGCTCTGATACCCGTAGGGATCTTTGTTGAGAAACTCCTCAAGCCATATGTTTTGACAGTTCATCGAACGGATGCTGCCCAACTCGACCAGTAGCCTGGTCCAGTCAGCAAGGCAGAACCTGCAGACGCAGATGCTGTACTACTCGCACACGAACTGACTTGGATGACTCCGTACCAAGCCTATCTCGAAGGTCGAGACATCCCTGATGATGATGCATATGCAGAGAAAATTGCTTATAAGTCAAAGCTCTACGCTTTGGTAAATGACAAGCTCTACCGAAAGGGGAGTAACAAAATCTTGATAAAGTGCATATGCAGGAAGAGGGCAATAAAATATTACTCGATATCCATGGAGGCATGTGTGGTAATCATGTGTCTTGTAGCACCTTGGTCAAAAAAGCTTTCCGCCAAGGATTCTATTAGTTGACTGTCCTCTAGGATGCTTCCAAGTTGGTCAAAAAGTGCGAGAGCTGCAAATTTTTCAGAAGGCGGACCATTAGACCAGCCCAAGCTCTATAAGCAATTTCTCATTCTTGGTCTTTCATTGTTTGGGGCTAGGATATCCTAGGACCATTCTCAAGGGTCCAAGGTTGTTATAAATTCCTATTCATGGCTATCGACACGTTCACTAAATAGATTGAGGCTGAACCCGTGGGAAAGATAACCTCAAAAACAGCTAAGAAGTTTATAAGGAGCATAACTATTTGATTTGGTATTCCGCATCGAATAATTATGGATACCGGTAGCCAGTTCAGTAGCAGGACATTCTCTGCATTCTGTGAAGAATTTGGCATCAAAACGTGTTTCGCCTCAGTAGCTCATCCACAAAGTAATGGTCAAGTTGAACGTGTTAATGGTATAGTCTTGTAGACAGGTGAAACTCTGTTCTGCTTAGTTTATGGAGTAGAGAAAGTGCTCTTGACTAAGTTGCAGTTCAGATCACCGCGAGTGAAAAGTTACTCGGAGGAGGGGCAAGAGAAATCACATGCGGATAACATCAATTTACTCGATGACTATCGTGATCGAGCATCTATTCGAGCAGCTAAGTATCAACAAGCGTTGCGTAGATACCACAGTTAGAAAATCCAGCCCAGAAAACTCATTGTTGGGGATCTTGTCTTGCGAAAGGTGCAAAAACAGGCCTAACGCCACAAGTTATCATCTAAGTGGAAAAGAACCCTACATAGTAGTTGAAGTTACTCGATCAGAATCAGTACAACTATCTACTCCAAACGGTAAGATACTCAAGCATTCATAGAATATCAACCAACTCCGAAAGTTTCATTATTAAAAAAGGTAAATTATAGATAAGTCAATTACATTTGATTCTACCAACTACTTGATTACATACTTTTTCTTTTCCATCTAACCTGCATGGTCAGTGCAAAGTTAACAAAAAGCATTCGCCTAGCTCTTGCAAATAGCGCAATTTCTACTTTCCCTTGAACGGGTCAAGGAACCGTCTATACTCATCCCTCGAACAGTAGCTGATCATGTCAGGGATTGGACGCCAGCCAGTGTAAGGGCCAGGGAGAGTGGCCGAGGCAAAGACCCTACCATAGCTTTTGATCGGCGCTGATGATACCGAGTGGTCCTTTGCAGGATGCGAAGGCAATCTGGCGGTTATCGACGGAGAAGACAACCATACTCTCTCTACCACCGTAGGATCAGGGGCTTCATCACCGAAGACCTCATCGGCAACTTGGTCGATGATTTCATCCAGATCACCACCATCTTCATTTCCCTCTTGCATGACTCGCGTCGCTGGCTCTTGTGTCAATCGTTACGTGGCGTCGATGTCAAGGAGATGCCGGAGGTGGCAAGTGAAGGGTCAGCGACCTCTGACAGACATTATGTTCTTTCTCCTCTTAGGCCTCTCGATCGATTCTTCCTTGTCGAAAGAAATAATGATGATTCCCGGAGGAACCATGGCGAGGGACCTTGGGGTGAGAGATCCTATCTCTTCACGTTTTGGACCGGGCTTAGGAGGCGACGATGGAGTGAAGGCTATGGCTTCAAGCTGTATGAGTTCTACTAGGCCTATAGGGAGAAAGAAGGAAGATGAGGTGAAAAACAAACGGCCTCAAGTTCTCTCTATTTATAACGGCAGAAACGGGTCAAAATGTACACAAAAAGCCATCAAGATCCAATATCATAGGCATGATAATGAGGCCGCCTAGGTCACACAACGTGTCTGGCGAAAGTTGAGGCATCGCTACGGTATTATGACCTATCTAATCTATGTAGAGAGGAGCGCATAGTCATGATGATACATCAAATCAAGGTTTGCTGTGAAAACAAGCATGAGAGGGAGTGGGTTTTTAATTCTCACCTATCTACTTGTTCGATTTTACTCGATGACCGTAGAATAGTCACAGCCATGCGCTTGGGGGTAGCGCTCTCGAGCATGTAGTCGCGAGTAATGTGTTGATGATTACGCTCTTCTTTTATTATCATATCGACCAAAAAAGCCGAGGGCTACATTGCGTATTTCTTTATGCTTATGCTCTACTCTCCACTCGATTCATTCATCGAGTAGAGAGTCGAGGGCTACATCATATAATTTCAATTTGATGCTTTTGATTCACTCTTTGTCTCTAGTTATTGCACCATTTAGAGAGCCGGAAGCCATATTGTGTGAATACTTATGTTCCATTCTATACTCGAATTCAGTCATTGAACGAAGAGACAGAGACCATCTCTGCCTTGATTATCATATCAAGCAGAGAGTCAAGGTCTACATTGCATACTTTCGATGCTACGACTTTATTCTTCACTCGATTCCGTCATCACGTAGATAGTCGAGAGCTATATCAACATATATCTTCAATGGTACATATATGTCCTTTTTTTACTCTTAGAACGAGTAATCTTCTCCTCAACCATAGAGTTGAGAGCTACATAATAATACCATACTTTTTATAAATTTTGTATATGTTTTTTGCAAAAGGTTATTTGGTTTTGCATCGACTGCTTTGGATAAGAGATGGTAGAGGCATATGTCAAATTGATGACGGATGACTACACATAATAAGGCATAACGACACAAGAGATTGTTAGATATCTCATGCCTAATGGCTAAAAAAGGTTCTAAAGTTCTAGTCGATTCCATATGTGTCTTCTGTTGAGCTCATGTCCGAACACTGGTTAAACACGCAAGTCAATGAAAGTTTGCAAAAGTTCATAATGTGTTCTGTTTCTAGGTTTACACTAAGTCTTTTCCTTATTCTTACGGTTGTCTCGAGTGGTTACTCGAGAGTCATTCATCTGACAATTTATCTAGTTGAGTTTTCAAATATCAATGAATATACGATCAATAAGTCTTAAACGTGGTCTACACGCTTACAAATCAAGATTGTATCTACTCATGCTAACTCTATTTCATCGATAAAAAAATAGTGGCAATAGCATGTTAGATAGGTAAAATATTAGCAATGTTTTATTGCAATCATCAAACAAAAGCATATAAAAAAGCCTACTACTCGACTGAGGAGATAGTTTCGGTGATATCCATTTACAATAATGCCATTTGAAATTTCCCTCAAGGGATTTTATGGTCCTAAAAATATCATCATGATAGAAAACTTCAAGCACGTCATAATCGTCTCGGTCAAAAGTTGAGTTCACACGACAAAAGCTAAGAATTCAATCAGGATTGGTAACTCCAGGTACCGATGGTACAATTTCAAAGGTCATACCAAAAAGAATTGATTTTTCTTTTGCCCAAGGAACAACCTCTCATTCTAGTCCCTCCTAAATATTATCACCGAATATATAGAGGAAAACTGGCGTCAATATATTATGCTCGGCAAGATCATCAATTTGCTCATCAACCTTCAAGAAAAACATGTGAGACTCAACTAGGAGCAATCGAGAATCACTCAGACCAAGTTGTCAGATCTTAAACTCGTACATCGATTGTTCCAATATCGTCACAACTCCCGATGAATCCTCTGAAGCCACTCCATCCAAAAAATTCAAATTACGTCACCAAAACTTATCACTTGAGATTTAAAATCACCGTGGTGATCCGTTAATAAGATAAATGTACACTCCCAATAGCGGTAATCCGGAGCACACAGGTTTCTTTAGGAAGTATAAAACTGAGCAAACGAAAGAGCTCTGCTAGATCAGTGAATTAACGAGAATGAGAGGATTTGACTCACCACCTCCTCGCGAGCCTGAAACTCTTATTCTGCAAGAGCCCTCGCGACTCAGTCGCCCCCGCTACGTATGCCCCCTTTGAAAGTTCGGCAGTTTCATTCCTGAATCTTTCCAGATCCGCCAGCACATGTGAATTTGGCCGGGGAGAGGGAATGCGTGCTGTCGGTCTGCCACGCGACGTGCCGGCCTCCGGGGCACACACTTGTGACTTGTACTTGGTCGCCGCGAGAGTATTTTCAACGGTAAACCAGTCCGGAATTATGCGCGCAAGTAAACGAACATGACAGGAAGCTTCGCCGCTGGCTTGTGAAAATGCTTTTTTTTTTCAGCTAGTAGTAGTCAGTCATGATCAAATGGGCCATTCAGATCGGCCCGACACGGACCCGGCTCGGTACAGTCCGGCTACGACACGGTCCGAACGGCTCATCTACTGTAGCGGATCATGCCGTGCCGGTCCATGTGCCTCCCCTCGGTCCACGGCACGGTCCGTCGGTGACCATGCCGTGCCGGACCGGCCCGGACATGATTTCAGCCCGATCGGTCCGACGGCCCGATCGGCCCGACGGGCCGAAATAGATAAAAATATATATAGAAAATGAAAATATATATAAAAAATATATAGAAAATAGATAAAAATATAAAAAATAGATAAAAATATAAAAAATAGATAAAAAATAGCTACAAAATTAAAAATATATATAAAAAATAGAAAATAATTTGGCCGGACCGTGCCGTGCCGGCCTGTCGTGCCGCGCGCTCGGCCCAGGCACGGTCCGTGGCCTCGTGCTGTGCTGGCCCGACCCGTCGGTGATCAGACCGTGCCGTGCCTCGGGCCGGCTCAGTAGGCACGGTCCATTTGGACGTCTTTAGTAGTAGTCTTATTTGAGAGTGACTGGATTGATATGATGAGCAGGCAAGAAATTAAATATTTGCAACAAATTTTGACCTTCATTCAGAATTGGAACCAACAATACAGTATAATATAATCTGGCTTCGATTTATTTATTTATAGTAACAAACACAAGTTTCTCTCGCTATGCTATACATGAATCAGAACTCAGAGCGCGAGCGTGAGACGGTCAGGGCACGCCGCGCCGGCGCCGGCGCCGTCCGGCCTGCTGTAGGGCGCCCCGCGCGCGGCGACCCGGCCCTTGCGCTTCTCCATGAACCGCTGCAACGACGCCTTCCTCGCCATCGGCAGGTCATCCTCCGCCACCGGCACCACCTGCCCGTGCCGGGCCCGGGCCCCGCCTTGCGCTGCGGCCGCGAGACGGAGCAGCTCGGCCGCCCTGTCGGCCGGGACCTCGTCGAGCACCAGAACCAGCCCACCGTAGAGGATGGTCAGCTGCGGGGCCGGCGCCGGCTCCGGCCTCGCCTCCTGCTCTTCTTGCACGGACACGTCCGCGCCTGGCATGAGAGGGAGGACCGCCGGCGGCCGCGCCTCCGTCGCCGCCGCCCTCTCGGCCGCCTTGACGTACCGGCTGAGCACGCCGCACGCCGCCGCGAACCGGCCGCGGCCCTTGATGCTCTCCGCCGTTGCCATTCTTGGCCCTCCCTCCCTTGTGCAGTAAGCGAGCGAGCGAGCTACTTTCTCTTTGCGTTGGAATAAATCTGACGGATGGCTTCGGAAGTTTGGAGTTGGCCGGGATCGGTCGACGACTCAGAAGCTTGGTTTTATACAGGCGGCGAGGTAGGGACGAAGGAATCGCGTGGTGTGGTGCGCGCCGTGTCAAATATTTTTTTTTGACACCAAAAACACGTGATGGATTTGAGGGTGATTGGATAGGAACGGCAAGATAATTCTAACGTGGTGGCTGCGTGCCTTGAAAGATGGGAACGCGGGGCTCCTTCCACTCTTGTTAGGCCTATTTATTTTATGATGTTTTTAGCTTCTGTTTTTGTTAAAAGTTTAAATAAATAGGTTTGCTGAAAATTAATTTTTGGAGAAATCAGAAGTCTGCTTATGAGAAAATGGACTAGAAGCTGAGAAAGAAATAGTGTACTGAGAAAAAAAAATTATTGTAAAATCTAATAGCTAAAATCCAAAATCAGCTTTTCAGAAAAAACCAAAAACACAGTTTTTCAGAAAAATCAAAAGCAAAAGCCTAAACAAACAGATCCTTAGTTTTAATTCATATCCCTACCATGGATTTTAATTTCATTTTACAAATTTTTCATTCACCAGCAAAATAATTAGAATTCGCTAAATTTTGTTGAACTTTTTGGTCATTTTTCGTACTTTACTTTGTGAGCCCCATATATCAATGAAAGAAAATTCCAGAATTAGGTATTTTGTTCCTCTTCGAAATTACTAAAATTCGTAAAATTTTAATCCCTGCTCCCTAGGATCATAAATACTTACACTTTGGATAAGATCATATCAAACTTTTCAAACTTTGACTATTAATAACTTTTAAAATACTTAGTTTGAAAACATGAAAATCATATGTATAGATTTGTCTAAAAAATACTTTTATAATTTATTGAATTTTATAAATATATTATTGTAGAAAATAGTTGAAAAATGTATATATTAGAGACTGTGTCATGTTCAAAATGCATGTATTTTTGATCGAATAGAGTATTCTGCTTTGCCATGCCCAAATTCTGTAAAGTCCATTGATGCCCAAAGGGAAATTTTTTTATTGTGTGACCACGGAATGCCTTGAAAAAAAAATTACTCGTTCAGTTTTTGCAATGCACACTACTGATGTTTGTTTCTTAGGTTAATTAACGCGTCACTATCGACCAAAAGAAATATCATTATACAGTTTTGGTAATTTCTAATCGCCTTAATTTTCTTATTACTCCGTCACCTGAAATTGTATTACTGATTTACTGTGCTAACAATATACAACTTAATAAAAGAATATATTTCAATTTTAACAGCGCATACAAAAACAACACACATGTGAAACATTGGAATTGATTTTTTTAGGACTTTGTTGGAATTGTTGGTTGCTGGTTTAATGGTTTAAATTATTGTGAAGTACCAGCATTTCCATCGCTTAAGATTATAATTAAACTCCATACACTGTAATATCAACTCATTTTGGCCCCAACAATAGTGTGAACACTTTATCTGAACCACGTCCACCAGCCTAAAGTGTCACTTGTTGGTTTTTCCATTATGCCTCATTATACAAACAACTCAAATAAATGTCATTTAAGCTCCCTAACACATATAAGGTGTCTCCAATAATTATTATATGTCAGATAACTATAATGGTGCCCATGTCAATTTTTTATCTATTTGGAGGAGAGATAATGCGAGGAGAGAGAAAAGCTAGCTACTAATATGTAAGTTAGTCTATAGTGCAATCCAAAAACATATGCACGCTTTTAATACCTTAGTATATGCTGACCCATATTAAATTTGGAGAAATTGCTATAGCTAGTTCATTGAAGGAATTGTTTATTGTGTTGTCTATAGATGATATGAAATTTTTTTATAGCTATTAGTTGACTATATTATTGAAGATGCTGCAACAAGGTGATCAATTCTTCTATGTATCATTTCTCCCACCTCCAATTAATGACACACAATTCAGTACACTGTTCCATCCAAACTCCAATTCAATATATTTGTCAACAGGGGCTCTTTAGAAAAAAAAAAGTACGTTGAAACCTAAGATGATATTATTGATAACAAAAGCAAATTCCTAATTAAATTAACAACTATTTGTGAATGAAGGGAACAACAAATTGAGAAAAAAAATGTAGGACTGTTATAATATAGATCCATCTAATGGGCTATTGCTCCAGTGAACTTAGGTCTATAGGGCATGAGGCCTATAAGACCCATTAGCGATAGCAAGTTTAGTCACATATTGTTTATCTATGTAAAAATGATTTGTCATCCTCCTATATAAAGAGAGAAGGAGTTCCCAAGTTGTACACATAATCATCAACAAAATAGAGCAATATCAAACTATATCTTGTAACTTCTATGTGTTCTTCCCATTGTTAAAAAAATCAGTGATCGATAGTTGCTAAGCCGGTCGGGGAGTAGGGATTAATCGGTTAATTAGGGACTAACTGAATTAATTGGTCGACCATTAATTGGTTGGTATAAAACACGCGACCTAGCCGGGCCATTTCGGTAGCTTGGCCCACATGGACGCGCCCGCATAGCGGCCTGAGCACCAGCCCACCTCCATGGCGCTTGTGATGTCAGCCCAAAGAAGCGGCTCTTGGCCCAATTTGCTTCCTCACTATGCGCCGGTCCGAAGCAACGTGGAGATACAATCTCAACCGTCCAAGAGAATCCAATGGTTTGCCACCTTTTTCACCCGGAGCAAAAAACACGATGCACTCTTGGGAACCCTAAACCTAATCACGTTTTGCCCCTTTCCATTTCGGCCATGCCGCGTGCGCGAGAGAGAATGAGAGCAGTGGCCCGTGAGGTTCCCAGTGGTGCAAGGCCACTGGCGAGAGCCAAGCGAAGGAGGCATGATGGTACCGCCATAGGCCTACCCGTCAGTGAGCGCGTGACTAAGGTCACACGTGGCCTTGTCGGTGGAGCTACGGTGGCACCCGATGCATGTGTGGCGAAAGGGAGGAGGTGCTCCGGCGGAGCCTGACGCACAAAAGGAGATGGCGACGGCGCGGAGACCACCAAACTGAGGAACCCGCGTGCGCGCCTAAGACGTCGAGAAGGATGGGTCCCCGCATGGTGAGAAGGACAACATGCGATGGCGGCGGTCCTCCTCAGCGACGATGACAACAAGCATAAGATAAGTCTCATGATGCCTCCCCTGATGGTATTCTTGGGTTAGTGGGAGGAACCATCCAAATCGTATTCTAATTAATCAACATGAATTCTCATTTAACATAATCACATCCATAATGATTCACCAAAATCTAATCCTGGTAGTTCTGGCATGTGCTTTGTGCCCAAGATCGGAACACATGCCTTTCCAATATATAACATCATAACAAAACTTACGAAAGAGTGAGTAATTAAATTATATTATGAGTTCTTAAGCATTTAAATATTGACACAATTTACAATAAAAGAAAGCTAGGAGAATAAAGAACCGTTCACTTTCTAACCAAAATAGAAACTACACAACAGAAGATTAACAACTATGAATCAACAAAAGCTAGTTGAAGCCATATGTCCTAGGCTCCACCCAAAAGATTCGCCACACGAGTAGTTTGCACTACTCATTCCCGCCACCTACATCGGCGGGCGTGAAGTAGCCAAACACGAGCTCTTCCTCACCGGTAGAACCTGAAAAGCAGTGCGAGTACGAAGGTACTTGCAAGACTTAAACTATAATAGGTACATATAAATAACCCGAATCCAAGAATTATGCATGGAGTCATTAGCAAGAAATAGATCACAAGATTAAATAATTCACATGCGTAAACAATCTTAACACCTATGTGTGAGCACCTATACTTAACCACATATACTTTTCTCCTCTATAACCCTTGACTTGCATATAAATGTAAATGTAACCATATCATGAACATAGCTGTAACTCAAACCATCTCAAATCCATCCTATCCAATCATACCACACATCCCACATTCGCAACTCTACGACTGCTGCAAATGGACAGAAGCATGCTTATGACTGAGAGCACGACAATTCAAATAAGTCTTACACCCTGCAGGGGGTACAACTTTACCCACACGACTCAAGGACCATTCGGCTTGAGTGGCCACACAGACCCACACAAGGGGTACTCATGTCAACCTAACCTTTCTCATACTCGGAACTACCCACTTTCACATGCCTTTATGGCACTGGGGTTACCATGAGCGTGTTCCGGACACTTCGGGCTCCCTACCACCTTACTTCTCCTTTCTTCTTCTCTTATGCGTCATAGGGATGCACATCAAGCTTTAGCATGGCGTATGGTAATCGGTTTCGCTTACTATTAGATCAGCATGTGGTTAGTATGGAAAGTGCTAGAGCCAACTGTAACAACAGACAATGCTTAAAAGATGCAAATGATCTATGATATCCAGGTTTCTCTCCTGAACTACACTGAGGAACTTCTTCGATAAAGAAGAGACCTCTAGCACCACCCACATCTCGCCTTATATTCCAACTCATACAACCCATATTATTATCATTGTGTTTGTTAACAATAAGTAAGCCATAAGCTCGTGAACAATGGTTGCACCATCGCTTGACTTCTAACGATGACCTATGCATTGCTAAGTATTTTGAATAACTCTTAAGTTAGAAATCGACAAGGTTAACAAGGATAAAAGGATATGGATAATCAACAACTCAAGGTAGAGATAATGCAATTCAGTATAGAGATATGCAATTCAATATAGGTTCTACTCATATAAACTCGACATCAACTCGCTAACCATGCAAAGGTACATAAGTGATAACTTCTCAATTTAGGCTCTATTCAATTCAAACAAAAATGCAATATGCTTATATGCTTGCCTTGTGCTTGGATGTTTGACTAATATTCACAGCGCAACACTCACAGAACTCAGACAGATTGGCTCGCCTTCACTCTCTTGAACTGTAAGCACAACGCTCTCTAAATGAATCAAGAATGCATTGCATAAATAAATGAATGATAAAAAAAATGTGTAAATGATACATGCTTGGATAATAATAGAGCGCCGTGTTTTGAAAATATTTGCAAAAGACCGTCAAATGATTAAGGTTCCAAAGTTTGAAACCCCGGATAAGATAACCTAAGTGCACAAAGCCTTGAAGAGCTGGCGGTCAGACTGACGTGCAAGTGGTGGTCAGACCATGAGCGTGCAGAGAGTTTTGGCCCCTGGCGGTCAGACCAAAGGTATGGTGGCAGTCAGACCATTGACCAATGGTTAGATCGGCCCTAATAGTGATCTGACTCCTAAATTTAAATATTTTGAACCGACCTACTGGTGGTCAGACCGGCCCTAGTGCCAGACAGACCGCCAGACCCTGCCGGTAGCACCTTCGCGGGGTCACCGGCGAGGACTCCGGTGAAACCTTCGACGACGAAGGGCACCAAAATACTCCATAGAACTAAGGAAACATATTCTATGATTGTTCAGATGGCGTACACAGTCCGAACACGTAAAACCCCAAAAATGAGATCTAGACCTAGTACTCACTAAGGTTTCATGGCAAAAATCAAAATGGTGATTGCCTAGGTTAGGAAACGATGGGAAAAGGGTAGGGAGATGTTTACCTCAGCGTAGAGAAACTTTGTATTGTATCAGAATCCTCAAAGGAAGCTTTGATCCACCTATTGGACTCCCGGAGGGTGAATGAGCTCGTGGAGGAAGAAACGACGAGGAAACCCTTCTAGTGGGGAGGAAGGGGGGGGGGAAGAAGCTTGGGGAAGTCCTCTGAAAAGCCGTCCGATCTCCGGCCATCGACACGTTGATTTGGAGCGCTCTCTCTCTCTCTCAGAAGGGTTTGTTGGAGTGAGAGAGTGAATAAGAGGGAGAGAGAGAAGCAAACGAGAGAGAGGAGTGAGAGAGGCGATCTTCCACTTAAGAGAGCCTCTGTGCGCTAGCGGTCAGAACGTGGGAAGGGTCGTTCAGACCACGAGAAGCCCACGTGGCAAACCTACGTGGCTGTCCACCTAGCGGTCAGACCGCGAGAAAGGTTTTTGCTGAATTTTGTTCTAATTTCCCCTCTTTTCTTTTTTATTTCTTTTCTTCTTTTCTCCAAGGTATTTATGGTCTTCCTATCTCTTCCTATACTATTTTCACTCTTGAAATATCCAAAATAATTACTAATTGCATAGAACATACCACCATAATAATTATGCATGTTTAATCCCGTAATTAGCGTTTTAGGATGTGACAGTTAGGGTTCAAGATTTTGGGATGTTAATTTGAGGAAATTTACAACTAGGGTTTCATATTTGGAGGCGTTTTTGGACGTTGACCATCGATTAATCGGATTGATTGCTTGATTAATCGGCAGACTAATTTTACAATCGATTATACTCTAATCTACTCGTTGCCGTGCTAATCACCAAAATCTTCGGCCAATTTTTTCATCACTGGTTGTTCCTTTAAATTTTTGTTTGATTAGCAAATGGAAACATGATTATTATAGCATATTCTATTTATTATTCTTAGCCACTTAAATCTATGGGGACTATGGATCTAGTTTAATAGAAAAGCTTCATTTAGCTGCGAATTGGCAAATAATTCCTTGAATATGAGATTTCCTTCATTAGAGAAGGCTTCCTTGAACTTATTCTCCTGATCAAAGAAAAGATTTCATGCAACCTGTTAGACGCAACCTAGTAGCAGTTCATAGTCGTAAGCTACAGGGTGGTTTTGATATGTCATCTCTTAAAGTGCACACCGGTAAACTTATCTGACCTTATTGCATTGGCAAAATCAGACATCGTTAAATCAAATTGCCTACAATAAGATTTTTTTATTGTTGGATAAATACACACTTTATATTCAATTTTATTCCTAGATAAGTTATAAACAAGTTGATATGCCATCATTATTGTGCAACAAGAGTAGAACCTAGACACGCACGTAATTGAACTACATATATCTAATATACTCCGTAACTGTAATGGCATAGTATTGCATAGTATGATTAAAATAAGATTAATTATAGCGAACATACTAATCGACAGTGAGTGGTGCCGGAGCCCCTGATGACGATGCAAAAGACAATGATGAATAGGAAGCTGATCGCGAATAGGCGATGAGAATGATGAAGAAGATCATGAGCAGTCGCACGAAGCACTTCCCAAAAATCTTATTTGCTAAAAACCTCCTCTTGATTGCCAGTGCAGCAGGACAGAGCAAACTACGTGTGGTGGCACATGCGCAAGCTAATGGACCCGATTGTGACTGACCATGCACACAATTGTCATGCGCTCGCACCTTTCACCCCCACCCACAACCATGGCCATGGCCTGGCCCGACGCGGCAAGGCTAAGCGAGTGAGCATGTATGTTTTACTAGTCATCTCATCCATACATGCTAAGTGGATAAAGAAGACAATTTCTGTTAAGTTGATATTCATCCACCTCCACTAGTAATATGAGACTAAAATATAATAGGCTAGGCCCACATTTCTAAGAGATCGAACCAATTTATATTATGCCATAGCAAATTGCAATTATAGTATTTTTTTATCTTCTCCTAGACAGAGGTTAGTTAGTACATGTATTTGAGTTTTTGTTGATGTGGTAGAACAAAGAAGTGAAGAACTAGCAGAAATGAAGAACTACCACTACGAGGAGCTCCTTTACTTGCAGCAAGGTGATGCCTTTGTCTATTAATCTTGGCTCAATTTTGTGGAATGTAATTGCTGAATTTCAAATCGTATACACATTTACAGAAGATCTCGATCATAATTGATTATTTGTCTTAAAATGTTTTTGGCAAATCATAGATCTGCAATTTTAGGCCCTTAGGAGAGGTTTTTCATTTTTTTCCTAGATTGGTTCTAAGAACAATGTGAAACAATCGGATCTGTTGGTACATTAAGTTTCGATAAGCCTTAAAATGGTGTTATATGCCTGGATAATGTAATATTTGGCATTTTCTATATTATGCATCTCTGCTATTGCTAGCTTCATTGGAGCAATGAAATATACTAGACGGATTAGCGCGCCTACGCGGTGCCCATTTTTTTTTCACAGAGCATGAAAAAAAAAGACTAAAAAAATTGGATTCACAATTTTTGGATGCCTCAATATTAATTTATGAATTTATCAATATTTAACACATCCATTTAATTACGAAAAAAATATTGGTACTTTCATACATGTACATAATTTTAACATGTAGACGACATTAATACAAATCTAACTAAATTTGTTTCATATTTTTTGAGTTTTAGATATTTTTCTATGCATTTTAGATTATTTAAACCGATTTATCAATATACTATTATTACTTTCGCTATTTTTTAGAATTTTGGGAAAAAATTATGTATACATATATATACATATATATGGATACATATACATATGTATATATGCATATACATGTGTATCCATATATATAAATACATATACGTGGGACAAACACAAACAGTAGATACAGTAACTTGATTTTAGGATTATTTTAATTCTTATCCTTTAATTTATGTAACAGATAATGGGTGAACGATTTAAGAATTGCAACGGGGACTTAGCTAACAGTTATTTTACTTCTCAGTACCTCCGTACTGCTCGGCTATAGCCGGCCTCACATTTCACGTGCTCCTTAGCGAGCCAGCCACTAGCCCAACACACAAACAAATGCAGCCCAAAGCCGCGCCGAGTACGTCACACCACTATAACTACACGCGCCCGGACGAGCCCTCCCCCGCAACAGAGAGACCGAACCACCACAACCTGTGCCCCACGGCACTGCTCTTTCGTGGAGAGAGCGAGCGAAGACGAGGAGGAGCGAGGAGCAGATGGCCGCCGCCGGGAGCAGCAGGTTCGCCGTCACGTGCGGGCTCCTGCGGCAGTACATGACGAGGGAGCACCAGCAGCAGGAGTCGCAGCAGCAGATGGGCGGCCTCGCCGGCGCGTTCCGGCTGCCAACCCTGTCGGAGGCTGAGGAGACGACGGACGCAAGGACCATGCAGCTCTTCCCCACGCGCGCCGGCACGTCGCAGCCGTCCCAGGAGCGGTGAGTTTATTAATTTTGTTAGCCAGCTAGCCAGCTCTCGCCTTCCATTACGTCGACGACACGGCGTCCTATTCTAGTTTGGCTAGCTGATGAGTTCTCGGTGAGTTGTTGCTTGTTTTGCAGGCCGGAGGCGCAGGCGAAGGCGCCGCTGGCCATCTTCTACGAGGGGCGGGTGGTCGTGTTCGAGGACTTCCCAGCCGAGAAGGCCAAGGAGGTGATGCAGCTCGCGGGGTCTTGGTCCTCGCCTCCGCTGCCGCTGCAGAACGGAGCGATGGAGGTGCCAGAGAAGCCGGAGCCATTGGCTACGCCCTCCGACCTGCCCATCGCAAGGAAGGCCTCGCTGCAGAGGTTCCTTCAGAAGAGGAAGCACAGGTGGGGAGAGGCATCACAGAGATCGCTCAACTCTGATTCGATCACGATCAATCTGTCTTCTACTTTCTTTCGACATTAAATTCTCGAAGCTGTTTAGGTAGACAGTGGATGATAACTAACATACGTTCATATGGATCTATGGATTTGCAGGATCAGCGCCACCGACCCTTACCACAAGGAAACCGCGTCTCCGGCACCGGAGAAAGACACTGCCGGCGGCAAGTCAGTAAAAGATGAACCTGCTGCCTCTTGGCTAGGGCTCTGAAAACCTTCAGGATTCAGGTCCTCAGGAGAACATTGATGAGAAGGGAAAGCAGTACTGACTTGTTCCTCCACTATGGTTTAAGGTCTTGTACTTCTATTTGAGAATTCTTCGGAACCCGAAGAATTCTTTTGCCAATTATCTGCCATTCGATCGAGGGCTTATGAGATGGTATATATCTTTTTAATCTGTTGATGTTGTTGTAGTAATGTGCAATTGCAGCTTGGTTGTGAACAATAGTGTGTGCAGTTGTCTAATATAATGTGTGATCGAATGCTGTTTCTTCTGTGAAAGTAGGGAGATTAGAAGATTGTTAGGTTATAAAAAGTTATTTCTGTCCTTAATTAGCTCTTATCTATAGAGTGTTAGACCAGCTATACATATTTTCACTGCTTTTTTCTGAGCAGAAATTGTCATCTGTTCGTAGAGTGACAAACAAAGTAAAGGCACGGGGTCGAAACATGTGCGGTGTGCCGGCTGCGACTTTTTGTAAATCGGTAGTTGGTACACGTCCTCGTCTAGGGCCATAAGTCTTCTGGTCTATTATATGTTTACCATTTCAAAGAGAAAGCATGGAATTTGGCGTGTCTGTGTGATTCAGTGGTGCCTTCTCACTCTCTTCAGTCAAGAAAGTTGTACAGTTAGAGGGGGAGAAGAAAGGACGGAAACGTTAGTTCGATGAAGCTTCTCTCATCCTCGATCAGATACATGCTTGGTATTCCTGTTCTGTTTTGACATGATCCTACGCATTTTGATTATGCTACCTGGTGACGCGTTTTAGTAGCACAAGTTGCTGCCTCTATTCTCTGAATCGGTTCTGCCAGCTTTTTCCAGCTGAAAACTGATCATCCCATTTTAATCAGTAGATGGCTTTATTTTTATATATGAAGTTAATTTCCATTTTATCATGTTAGTTAATTAGCCTCTTGACACGGTGCACTGTTTTAGTTGTTTGACAAAAAAGCTCCAGATGATGATGATTCAAATAAAGATCCTCAATCCATGCATGGCTCTGCCAAATATATCTTTTTCTCTACATCTCCCGGAATATTATAAGTTCTAAAATATTCACGTGTCTCTAAATTGCCCAAACTTTAAATGGAAGAAAACAAGCAGCCACGTCGATCCAACACCCACGTGAATAGAAAAATGTGGTGCTCAACGCACGGGAGGCACGCGGAAGAACAGCCAAACTTAATATGAAATTAGTGATGGGTAGTAATATAGCCCATCACTTATATTAAAAGTGACGGGTCGTAATTGTGACTCGTTACTGATGACTCTTCATTAGTGATGGGTCATCCTAAATCAATCATAAGTGATCGAAGAAGTTATGATCCATAACTAATGACTAACTCATTAATGATGGACCATTCAAAAGAATCATTAGTAACGGATCAAATTTTGATCTATCACTAATGACAAGTTTTGATCCATAAAAACAGATGAAAGAATCTTAATTAATCAATTATTAGATGTATTAGTCAATCAGTTTAATAAAATATTAACTGTATTAGTCTATCAACTTTTTATTTTTTTTCGTAGTTGTGACATGTCTAATATATCCTTCATAATGTATCAATTATAAATCTAGCTAGTATTAAATTAAAAATAAAAACTATATAATTTTCTGAATCCAATAGTAAAATTTGCATTGATTTACAAACTATAAAATATGTAGTAAAATGGTAAAAGCAAATATCATTTTTCTAAAGCAATTTGATTTATAGTAGTGTATTCACAAATATTTTTATTTTTATTTTATTTTTATCTTATTTTTTCTCACCTCACAAACACTAGAATATAAATCATTGTATATTTCTGCTCAAGTTTTATATAAGGGATAACCACTATAGACACAAACACGCGTTCTAAACAAAGTGCAGAAACTTTTAGGGCGAGAACTCAATCTTTCAAGTCTTTTTTGTCTTGAAAAATTCACCAAACCCAATAAAATTGGAGAGAAAAATATGTAATTTTTTTTTCTGTAGATGTCCGTAGAATAAAAATATCAAAATCAGAGTCTGTATACAAAATTTAAGTCCGTTTAACCGAAGGCACTACATATCAACTGATCTGTGTGACTATTATACAAAGCTCAAAAGTAATAGGTTATAATTATGATTCGTCACTTATAAAGGTTATAAGTGACATGTTAAATTTGGTTGGTCACTAATAAAATCATTTTATTGGCGATAGATTCCTATCCGTTACTTATGATTTTAAATGAAAATATTTATAACTATAGGACTCGTCATCAAGACAATATTGTGTTAAAATATTCATGTGTCCCTAAATTGCCCAAACTTTAAATGGAAGAAAACGCAGCAGCCACGACGACCCAACATGCATGTGAATAGAAAAATGTGGTGCAACGCACGAGAGGCACGCGGAAGAACAGCCCGGCGCGTCCCAGCCACGGATGGAGATGGAAGTCACCCGGTAATTAACTTCCTATATGCATGTCCTAACTCTATCTCGGCATGGGCGGACCTCATGGAGTCAAAGGGCATGAAGGTGAATGCCCAAACATTTGATAAAAAAAATTACTACCTTATTTTATTATAGTAAATATGAGCACATGTCATATTTTATAAGCTAAGAGAAAAATATGTATAAAAAGGATTGAATAATAATATGATAATTATGACTATTTTACATAAAACATCATTTACTTAAAAACAATTAAATTTGAACAAATAATTAAGTGGATAATAATAAATAAATAATCATCTCAAGATTCTAATCATCTTGATTTAACCAACATTCCAATACCTCAGTCATAATTCTCATCACCGTAATTGATCAAACCAACCAAATCATCAAGTTCTAATCATACGAGGGTTCCTTATCACTCTTAATTGTGAGCATGACAGATTAATCGATTTTACACTCTGCAGAGATCGAACACTTTACACACGGATCATAATTACATGTTTTGCTCGTGTTGAAACACTTCTACCGAGGTGTGTTGCTAGGAATTATTACAAACCCTCTCTCAACATGTGCATACCGCTAAAGTTTTACCGCCGTGTTATACCAACAACGGAAGTTTCCTCTTGCGCCTTACGGATCCCATGAAGTACACCCTTCTATTCCATACAACTAATGGTCTACATCATGCTAAGAGTAAAGTAAATTAATCAGCTAGGTCTATTTCATATCAGGCTTATGTTTGTATTGTTAACTTGAAATGATCATTCCACAAACCGATCCTTAGATTTGAACAAAATTACCACAAACTCAGTCGTATAACATGTACCGGTTTCATCCAAATTACTTACTCAAATTCTAATTCTATATTACTACAAATATTATAGCATCATATTTTATCATAGTTGCATAAGACTATTATCATATTCAATTAAGTCATTATCATTATCCACTACTACGGAAATAATTTTCAGAGGTGGGTGGTAACCCGTTTTCACAGGCATTTAGCGGTCCACTTCTGATCGAAGGCCCGTGGAAATAAACAATTTTTACAGGAGTAAAAGAGATCGTCTGTGTAAACCTAGTACCACAGGTGGTTCACTTAAAGAATCACATATGATAATATATTTTCACAGATAATTCCTTAAGTAAACTGCCTATAGTAATATGTTTTCACAGGCAGATCTTTAAGTAAGCTATATGTGGAAATATATTGTCACAGGTGACTCCTTGAGTGAAGCGCTTCTAGAAGATACAATACCGCATGCAGGTGAAATAAGAATCCACCTGTGGTATGTATTTCATTCCAAATTCATTATATGTATATATTTTATTTACTCTAGATTTCAACACAGATTTTCCATAAATTAACATCACTGATTTCAACAGCCTTTGAACACATTTTCAACATAGTAGATTTCAACACAATATTAACATCACAAACCAATATTCAACACAAATATTACGATAACTCAACTAATATTACTAAAAGGCGGGATCGTAGTCGGGGCTACTTTTCTGATATCGGTTTTCCCGCTCGCACAGAACATGGCTTGGGCTGTGATATGAGCTCTCTCTTTCGTTACTGTCGGAGGAGGATGATAGATGCGGATTTAGACTTCTATCGGACCTACTGTTGTATTCACACATTTTGTATCGAGACGCACTCTAATATGATAATTAAACTTGTGAATTCCAGTAATATCTTCTTAAAGAAGGAATAGAGGATACATTGCTTATCATGCTAGTACAGAGCTTGGAAGAAACGTCACACTAGCCATAAATTTTTTCATGGCTAACGCATGCAATAGAATGAACTGTACAAGAAAAAATTGTTGAAAATTGCAAGGGGATCGGACAAAACAAATTCTGGTGCTTGTGACAAGTGAGGTAGGCACGGACATGGAGCAAGCTGTTGCATGGCGATCGAGTGGCTGGCGAGGGAAGGAACACGTGAAATCCGAGGGCACACGAGGGCCTGGGTTGGGAGCGAGAGTAGAGGGTGAAAATTCTGTTTCGCACGTGAGCGCGCGCGTCCATGTCGTGCACGATATACAGTCGGGCGCACGGCCGGCGGGCAGTGGGGGAGTGATAGAGACGTAGGCAGGGAAAGTTTGTGCTGAAATTTTATTTAAAAATTGGGTTGATATTTTTGTTCAAGAAAGTTTGTGTTAGAATTTTGTTGACAAAATTTTTTGTTGAAATTTTTTGTCTGAGAAAGTTAGGTTGAAAATTTTGTTAGTAACTTTTTCTCAAAACTTTTTTAAGTCAAGTATTTCTCGTTAACTTTTTTCAAAAAATTTCTAAGCAAATTTTCTCGTTAACTTTTCTCAAAACGTTTTTAGCTAAAGTTTTTTCATACAAACTTTTAGAGAAAAACTTTTCTTATGCATATTTTTCTCGTGCAATTTTTTTAAATGGAGAGACGTGCGAGAATTTTTTTTCCGAAAAAGAAAAGCACGGGAGGGCTGTCCGAGATTCGTGAGTGCGTCTGGCGCGCGCTGATCAGTGGTGCGCAGTAGAGGGCGCGGGGAAGAAGCGGCGACCGGCGGGAGAGGCCGGCCTGCTAGAGCCACTGACGTACGTATGCACTGCTCTTCTTCCCTATTTTGCGCTGCGGGTTATTTTTAGAGTTCTCTACTCTCTCTCTCTTTCTCTTAATTGTGGGCTAATTTTAGATTGTGCTTAATGTACCTGTGCGTTTCTCATATCTTAAGTTAGTTTTTTAGCTAGAATGAACATAAATTAATGGAAGTTAGTTATTACTAGCTTTGTAGTGTGGTCGGGAGAGCGTGGTTAATTGCAAATTAAACGCTCGGTCGGGGTAACAAATTGTGCTGTGCAAGTCTGGGCAAAGCAATGTTATAATCTTATTCTAGAAAATATGTTAGTGGACATTCAACGTTCATTTAACAGCACAAGCTGAAGATTAAACATTTGATCATTATTTTTGTAAGAAAAATATTTCATCGTTTTGATAATTTAATAATGAAGACTTGAAGTTAATTACTACTGGGTTATAAATCGCTTTAATTGCAAAAGATAACAATATTTGGATCTCGATCCCTACTTCGACCAAAAGGGAAGAACTTTCGATCATGCATTAGATAACAGCACATTATTATTCTCTATAACACTTCTACATTATTTTCATGAGAACATCAACAGTTGAAAAAGATACAGCTCCAGAACACTCGAGATGTCAGGTTACGAGCCCTCAATTACAGGGCACATAACTAGTAAAAGAATTCTTCAGAGCTCGCTCCGAAGAATTCTCAAACAGAGACAATCCTAAATCATTTGGAGCATTATAAGTCATTAATTCTCATCAATGTTCTCCTCAAGGACCTAAACTCTGAACCGTGAATGTCCTCAGAGCCCGAGCCATGAGGCAGCAAGCTCATGTTTTGCACCCTTGACGGTGGCGACGTTGTCCTCCGGCGCCGGTGATGCCGTCACCATGTGGTAAGGGCCGGTGGTGCTGGTCCCTGCCAATCCCGAACCATGAGGCAGCAAGCTCATTTTTTGCACCCTTGCCGGCGGCAACGTCGTCCTCCGACGCCGGTGATGGGTTGGTGGTGCTGCTCCTGCGAATCCATAGCTTATCATGCTAGTACAGAGCTTGGAAGAAACGTCACACTAGCCATAAATTTTTTCATGGCTAACGCATGCGATAGAATGAACTGTACAAGAAAAAATTGTTGAAAATTGCAAGGGGATCGGACCAAACAAATTCTGGTGGTTGTGACAAGTGAGGTAGGCACGGACATGTTGCAAGCTGTTGCATGGCGATCGAGTGGCTGGCGAGGGAAGGAGCACGTGAAATCCGAGGGCCTGGGTTGGGAGCGAGAGTAGAGGGTGAAAATTCTGTTTCGCACGTGAGCGCGCGCGTCCATGTCGTGCACGATATACAGTCGGGCGCGCGGCCTGCGGGTAGTGGGGGAGTGACAGAGACGTAGGCAGGGAAAGTTTGTGCTGAAATTTTATTTCAAAATTTGGGTTGATATTTTTGTTTAAGAAAGTTTGTGCTAGAATTTTGTTGACAAAATATTTTGCTGAAATGTTTTGTCTGGGAAAGTTATGTTGAAAATTTTGTTAGTAACTTTTTCTTAAAACTTTTTTAAGTTAAGTATTTCTTGTTAACTTTTTTTCAAAAAATTTCTAAACAATTTTTCTCGTTAGTGTTAGTGTCAAGATTGTAAACCCTGTAAATATAAGAGAATACCTTAAGAAAAAGTCATCAGAAAAATGTGACTCGAACTTGACAAAATTGCCACTCTTTAGGATGAAACACTGACACTAAAAAACTCTCAAATACGAAATCTTTGGCTTACTCCCAAAACGTAACTCATAAGAAGTCAAATTCAATTTTGAGTGCAAAAAAATTCAATTAGAGATGTAGCACGCCGTGCTAATAGCCTCAGCTCAAAACTTCCTAGGAGTCTTATGCTCACCGGGCATCGTCCTAGCTATCTCCATCAAAGTATGATTCTTCCTCTCGACCACACCATTCTTCCGAGGAACACATAGGGCAGTAAATTGATACTCAATGCCATGCTCAAGATAGAAAACATTAAAGAGATAGTTCTTGAACTCAGTGTCATTATCACTGCGAATTGCTTTCCAATGCATCACGGAGTTCTTTGAACAATCTCAAAGTCAAGCTCCAAAAGTGTGAAAACACTTCATCCTTGCTCACAAGAAAAAAGATCCAAGAGTAACAAGAGAAGTCATCAATAATAACAAGAACACACCACTTCTTGCCGGCTGAACAAAACCCGAGAAGAACCAATAATATCCATATGAAGAAGTTCTCCTAGTCATTCAGTCATCATCAGATTGATTGGTGGGCGGAAGGTAGCAACCAACTTGCCATGCCGATAAGGTGCACAAACAAGATTCTTCTCAAACTTAAGTTTAGGCAATCCTCGAATCAAGCTTAGGGCACTCAAACGAGTAAGCAAATCAAAGCTCATGTGCCCTAGTCTTCTATGCCACATCCAAATCTTAGAAAAAGGTTGAGCAATAAAAAATAAGAAGAACCAAGAGACTAAAAAAATTAGCTCTAAAAACTCTCCCAACTCGAGAAATCTTGCAAATCAAAGCGCAAAAAAATCGAGAACTCAACAAGTATCGCGTTTGAAATTCACTTCCAAGTTTTCATCTAACAACTGAGATACAGAGAGAAGTTTTATCCCAGATGCTCCACTAGACCTACAACCTCGAGAGTGAAACTCTCATTCATCCTTACCATACCTTTGGCTCTCACCCTTCATTTCCGATCATCCCCGAATATGATGTACTCGTGTCGTTTCACGGGGGTGAGGCTAAAGAACCATGATAAATCTCCGATCATGTGACGTGAACAACCGGAGTCAATGAGCCTTTTGTTCTCTAGGCCTCCGCTTGCCACCGACATATGAGAAGAATAATAGGTGGATGGCTAAATACTGGGGTTAGTTAAAAACCTCTTGGGAATCTAGTACTGGATCATCCGCCCTAAAATGGTAAAAGCAGGTGCAGGTAAAACAGGTCTAGTACGCTAAGGGCGACTACCACAATGAGGAAAATGTGGTCTACCAAAGCGCTAGGACTCAAAGCCTCTTACACGTGAATAAAAACCATAGAAGTCATGACAAAATCCACATCTGCCAAACCTCTAGGAAGAGACAAAAAATGCTAGGGACTTGTAAGTGGAAGCGAGGAAACAACTTATGTACACCAACAGAGGGGCGGTACATGTCCCGAGTGCTTCACTCCCACTCACGCCGCTCATCTCTCCTACGATGAAAGTAAAACCCAACCAAGTGACCCTCTCTCTGGCAGTAGATGCAGTGGTAGCGTCTCTTAGGAACTCGTCTACTGGTCACTTGGGGCTCTCTAATCTTAGACCGTAGAGCTCTCTTGGGTTGTGGTGCGAGTTTCATCTTTATGGGTTGAGGTGTGTGTTTCTTGATGGGTTATGGTATGGCATTGATTTTGGACTTCTCAGCTTCTAGGATAGTAGGTGTGGTGAATACAGTATTACTCTCTCCATTGTAAGCCACCCTCTCAAAACCCAACCCAAGAGCCAAACCTGCCTTGTCAGTACACATCTTGGTCTTGGCCAAGATCAAATTCATTTTCCCTTTGCCCTCTGAGCACTTCTCCACCAGAGAAAGGAGATACTAATTCTCAGTTAAAATCTTTTGAACTTGCCCTCTAACCCAGCTGAGTTTGTCCTGAAAGATGGTGCTAGTGAAACAATTTGGCTGCACATCTTTAGAACTCCCAGCACTCTCCAATCTAGACTCTAGCTCCTTCAGACGTTTGTTTTTCAGTTCAACATCCTTTGCAAGCAAAGGGCAATTCTTACAAACACCTAAGAGAGTAGACCTAGACTCCTCCTCAAGGAGCTTCTTCTCGGCACTCAAGCTGACTGGCAACTTGAGCATGCATATTACAAAGCTTGATAAGTTCAGCCATGACAATCAGACAACTCTCACACTCCTCAACATCAGGCATAGACCTAAGCAATGCAAGTCCAGTACAGACAAACTCATACTTAGGACTAAGATCCTTCAACTCACGCACAACTTTCCTAAGTAAACTATCCTGGATAACGAGAGAATCATTCAAAGTATCGACTTGGATGGAAAGCTGGTCATAGGAAGGCAATACCTTAGAAGGATCCAGCTCAGGGTCACTATTGTTGTCCGCCATGAAGTAGAGGCCGGTGAAGTCCTTAGCCTTTTTCTTGTTCTTTGCTTGCAGTTCATCCTTCTCCGAGCTCTCCTCCTTGCTGGAAGAGGTGTCGATGCCGTTGAGAGCAGCCACGAATGCCCTAGAAGCCACCTTAGCCACCTTTTTGGCCATCTTGTCTCGGTTCTTCTTGAAGAAAGGCTTCTTATTTTTCTTCTTATGCTTGTCGTAGTCGTGGTTGCTGTCCTCCCTCTTCTTGTGCTTCGGGCAGTCTTACTTGAAGCGAATAGTGTCACCACACTCAAAGCAGGCACGAGAACCACCCCTCCTCCAGTTTTAGTATTTGTTGTAGAAACGAGTGAACTTCTTCATAATCAGTGCACGGTTCTCATCATCCAGTGCGTCCACCTGGTTCTCTATGACAAAAACCAAGGAAGACAAAGCAAATACACTCGATGAAGTGTTAACACAAGAAAAGTCAGCTGCAGACTGATTGCCACCACCAAATCCAGAAACTAATGCCATGTTCTGAAACAGGAGATTTCTGAGACCGATCTAAGCCGCCTTGGCTATCTCAGTAGACTTGAGCTTGCTGAAGAACTCATCACAAGTCAATGTGTCAGAACTTGGAGACTCTTCAATGCTCGAGATCTTCACTTCCCATAGAGAAGCTTGATTGCTCTCTTGTGGTCAGAATAGGATAAAACACCAGTTCATCGAAGATTGCTAACAATCCCATCAAAGCGAGCAAGCATCGCATCCAAAAACTCTCCAAGGCCTTGCACAAATATTTGGTATTCTTGGTTGTGTGTACTTTGATGTCTGGCCTTAATCTGATTAGTGCTTTCATGAAAGACACTCAGAGTATTCCAGATCTTCTAAGCAGTACGGAGGCGATGGACCCTGTCAAACTCATTTTGACTTAGGCTGGTGAACAAAATATTACTGGCTTCGTTGTTGGCCTCGTACTGTTTGATTTGAAGCTAAGTCGTACGAGCAACAAAGATCTCGTAGTTGGAATCAACTACTTTCCATAATCCACTTCCTTGATAAGCCTCAATGCACACCTTCTAGTAAAAAAATCATGACCATCAAACAACGAAATCTTCCCACTTCTCTCCATGTCACCTACGGATCACAAAGCCGGTTAAGGTCAATAAATAATCAAATAGGCTCTGATACCAATTGTAGGATCAAGAGTGATGATTAGAGGGGGTGAATAGGCGCCTCAATAGTTTTTTTTTTTGAAATTGATAGCCTTCTCCTATTTGATCACCCAACGCATCTCTAAAAGAGAATCCCAACTGTCGGAGGATGAACTCCTCAAGCGGGGATCCTGAGGGACCCCCTTGGAGATTCGACCGGGGGATGATTCTGAATCTACCTCGTACGTGAAATTAATACGAGTATATGTGAGGTGTAGGCGGGGCAGATGATCGGATGCTAGTGGAGTAAATGCTCGAGGGATTTTTAGACAGGTTCGGGCCGCACGGAGCGTAATACCCTACTCTAGTGTGTATGCTATAAATTATCTGAGAATGGCTTTCTCTGGATCTCTCGTGTTACAAGGTTTTCTGTCTAAGTCTAGAGCTTCGGTCTTGGAGCGCCAATCTCTCTGAACTTCTGCTTGGCTTCGTCCTTCGTGTATCCTGATTCCGAGACTTGTTAACTGTCGAACTTCTCTGAGTCAGTCTTCTTCTCCGGGGTGTGCTCCCCCTTTTATATCCCGTCAGGGAGGCTTGGCATGCCCAGAAAGGAGGGCACGAGTCCCCATGAGCCATAAATGAAA
The DNA here is from genome assembly GCF_958298935.1 of Phragmites australis. NCBI lineage: Eukaryota > Viridiplantae > Streptophyta > Magnoliopsida > Poales > Poaceae > Phragmites > Phragmites australis. The sequence goes on along the minus strand of NC_084941.1, from coordinate 12,535,823 downwards.
AGCAACCATTATAGGGCTGCAGTTTGATGTTACGGGGGGTTGAAAATGCGTCCCCGACCGGTCCTGTCGCCCATCATGCCACCTTTTAGCGGGTGCAGCAGGGGGGGCCCATCGGGCAGCCAGCGAAAAATTCCTCGTGCCCACCCAGTCAGAGCAGGCCTGACACAGCAGGGCGGTATGTGATATGCCTTGAGCCCAACGACGATATCTCCAAGGCATGTTGGATGACGCGCGATGGGACCCATCGCATTAAATGTCCCCACGCCTCCCTGCCAGGCGATGGCTGGGACTAACAGCAGGGGTGGGGGGAGTGGTTGGAAGTGACAAGCCACGCTCCTTCTTAAATGCAGCATCGGGCCTCTCACCAGTTGACACCTTACCGCTGAGCCCTTGTGGGGTCCACTGGCAAGGGGGCTTCTCAGGTCCTCGAGGAACTCGGGTACTCGGGGACAACTGTTCATGGCTCCGAGCACCCTCTCCTGGAACTGTGTCTTCTCGGGTCCTCGGGGAACTCGGGTACTCGGGGACCACTGTTCATGGTCCCCGAGCGCCCTCTCCTGGAACTGCCTTCTCGAGTTCTCGGGGAACTCGGGTACTCGGGGACCACTGTTCATGGCCCCGAGTGCCCCCTCCCGGAACTGCCTTCTCGGGTCCTTGGGTACTCGGGGACCACTGTTCATGGCCCTGAGCACCCCTCCCGGAACTGGGTCTTCTTGGACCTTGGGGAGATAGTCCCCGAGGGAAAGCGCCATGTGGCATTCTGCTGTCTTAGCCTCGGGACTCGGGCACCCTTGGTCCCCATGTCACCGACACCAATAAAATGCAACACAAACACGCAGCAGAAAAAGTGCATCTACCCAGAAAGTCCAGAGACTCCGGAGATGGGATCAGAGAGTCCGCAGTTTCTGAGAAAAATCAAAAATCAAACCTGAAGTTCAACAAAAGGTTGGTCTCATTGTTGGAATCGAACACTAAGTTCTACAGCAACCCAATCCATGAATCATCCCCACACAAAGATTGAATATTGAGAAAAGATCACTCAAGGTTCAAAAGATGAACATCAGGTGAAGAAGATCTCCAAGATGACAGTCTAAATGCAAGGGAATTCAATACCCTATCACATATGCATGTGTATGTAAATGTTATGCCTTCAGAATCAAGAAGAACAACCTCCCAAGGTGTTAAAATTTTAACTCAAAAAGAAAAACAAAAATTAACACTGAAAAAGAAAAACCTGCACACAAGGCAAGGGAACCAATAGAGAGAAATTAGAATGAGGGAAACTCAAGCATATGTAACAAAATAAACTTAAAGAGATCAACCCTACTTTAGGCGGATTATAAATATTTTTCTCTCAAAACTCTCACCTATTACACAGGCTAAGCACCCATCCTACTCTCCTCTAAAACCCTCGCATAATGCTCTCATATGGGTAGAAAAGGGGCTTAAATGGCTGGTTCCTCCTCCCCTATAGCCTTAACCCTCTATTTATAGGTATAGAAAACTTGTCTCCTAAGTTTTCTAGTTTTTTTTAAAATACCTCTCTCTTTTAGTATACTCCTACCTACAACCGAGAGCAATTTGGTCAATTTTCTTCTCCATTCATCAGATAGCCTCGACGCTTTCACGACTTAGCTTTGCCTCGACGCAAGCTTTAGATGGTGCCACGTATTCCTCCATTCCTCTCACAGTTTTGAGGCCAAACAACAAAACCTTAGCATGCTTCTCAAAGCATGACTAACCACCACTTGCTTTCTCTTGAAGCAAGTGCTCCAATGATGACGCGTGTCCTCTGTCTTGCGATCTTGACCGCCGGCAAGTCTCTTCCGCTCCCGATCCCTTGAGTCGCCTTGTCACTTGCACCGGCATCCCCTTCGCTTGACTTTGTCAACACTCCATCTTCATCCTGCATTTCATGCTTTGCTCGACCTCCATGTGTACAGCTAGGATCACCCTTGAATCCATCTGACCCTCCTTAATCATCCGGCACCAAGCACCTACTTAGCCCCGATTACTCGCCGTCGATCATCAAGTTGCATCCGTCATCTACACACCATGAAACAAGCAAACACATTTCTCCACACCAAACCATCTCCAGGTTAGCACAAAATCAAAAACTTCAACTCAGAGCACATCCTGCAGAAAACATGAACATCAGATGTTCTGGTGTATTCTGCTCCTGAACACCGGACCATCCGGTGAGTGTAGCACTATTTGTTCGAGGAATTTTTTTTGCTCTTTACAAGAAATGCTCCGGTGAAAGCTTCCGATGATCTCATGTTCATCACCAAATAATCCAACATGTGCCAATCTACCGAACCACTCTTCTGCAACCTCTCTGCAATAAAAGATCTAGTGCATTCTCCGATTTTCACAAACTCCGCAGCGGACCATCCGACATACATATTCAAACTTGACGCCAAAAATCTCCTCTCTGTAGAAAATACTCCGACGCTCTCTAAGTCCATCACTGGACCATCCGGTATTTTCTTCTATTTCTGCTTCAGCACTGAAAATGCTCCGATGATCATTTCAGCATAACACCGGACTATCTGGTGTAGTAAAAAACTCACACACCAAATATTCCGGTGAGGCATAATTTCCTTTACTCTGAAATAGTCTGCTCCAATTCTAACTTTGGTTATCCATAAGTATGATTACACACAAACAAGCTCATGCCAACCAAAATATTTTAAATCCAACGTTATCAATAACTCATCATATACCAACTAAGATATATTCCAACTTTGGTTTCTCAACTGCCACAGGAAACAACACACGTGCTAATAAATCTTGATATTTAGATTCCAATAGTGATGCTAGGAACATCTGAAACAAGACGTTGTCTTCGACAAACAAACACCAAAATTCCATATTCTTTAAATCTATCTTTGCTGCCTTGCTGAACCGTCAGATTTCTTAACTTGAGCAAATGTCAACCTGGCTGATTCGCGCAACAAAAAAAAAGAAGTATTAGGAGTGCTGGTGGTCTATCGCATGAAGTTCGCTCAATATAGTAATCAAGTGAAAACCCTTGTCTCATTTCCCCTTCTTCGTCGATCCTCACCACTAGCAAGCTTTGCCTCCTCCACTGCACGACTCTACCTCTACTCACAGCCCCACCTATCAAACCAAGTCTAGCTGAACTAATCATCATCCTCAACTGCTGATAGCTTCCGCATTTTGATGACACCCTCCTATGTTGTCCCTCTTCCCAGCTACTAGCGGCCCCCCTAATCCTAATTTGTTGCATGCACAATTGATATGCCGCCACCGTCCTCCTCATGCTCTGGTGATTGCCTCCCGTTGCCCTAAACCCTAATGCTAAATCGAGTCATGTTTTTTTTCCTATGTTTTTTAAAGTGTGTACTACTTAGTTATCTAAGGGGTGTTCGGTTGCCCGCATAACTATGGACCAAGCTCGACTAATGAACATACTGAGATAGGACGTAGGGACTCAACCCAATATTTGTTTGATTGCATGTGATGGGAGCCTGGCTGAGTAAAGATATTGTTTGGTTGGCTGGATACGGAGGAAACAGGCCTACTAGCGTAGGGGCTTGAAGCCACCCATATCTGTTGCATGAGCTAGACCCATGAGAATCGATCAAAAGTTTCTGTTGCCTAGGTCTAGGCCCAAGCGAATATGCAAACAACCAAACAACGTGGTGTTCTATCGCGGACCTGGCGAGAGCCTTATATAGAACACCTTTAGTGAAAACATTCACTTGATAGCAGAAGCCAAAAATTAAACATTTGAACATTTATTTTGCTAGAGAAATATTTAATTGTTTATCTAATTTAATCAAGAATTGAAGCAATTTACAAAGTTATACCCCTAGTAACTTGGCAAAAAGAAACATGAATTCCAAAAAAATGTCATTAAAAAACTCTTTTGCTCATTTACAGGGCAGCACTGTTTAGTCATTAATACAGTTTGCTATACACTTTCTAGCATAATAGAATCAAGCACTAACAATGGTAGACACGGGCGTCAGGGCATTTCCGATAGTTAGATCTAGTGCTAGCTCTTAGGTGAGAGAGCACAATTCTCAAAAATTTATATAGGTCCCACATAGTTTTTAAGAATTATGCTCTCACGGTTAGAGCTACCATTGGTGCTGCCCTCATAGTCTTGTCAATTTTCCCCTGCTATTTGTCAAAAATGCGCTATCGTTTCTTGTGCTATGCATTTCCATTGAGTTATTGATGTGTGGTTCTTTCAAGAGAAATCAATCAACTACTCGATTGACCTGGAAATTAATGAAGTAGCAATCAGTTTTGAGTGTACCTGCAATGTATACATTTTTTTTTGTGAAACATGCAAATCAAATTGACTTGCTTACTTTGGTGGGAAGAAAACACTTGAAATGGAAATTAATAAGGCTATTCTAGATTTGAAAGCTCTCAAATGATATCCATGCATGTTTTCAATAATTTTCAGCTGACAATTTAATTGGTTTGATAGATAGCAATTATATCCACTAAGCTCTCATATGATAGCCATGTATGTCATATGTACGTGAATGTGTGAATCTTCTGTCTTCCTTTCATTTAGTTGCAATTGGCTAATACAATATTACAATTTGCTGATTTACGAGCCCAGGTACCACTGGCTCGCTTTCAGTAAAAGCGAGGGACGCCCTTTTATCGGAAGAAAGGTGGCCACCGGTTGAAAGGAGGTATTCGATGCCAATTACTTTCCGCATACGCTAGCCCATCACTTCCCCTCTCCCTAAGATCCAAACCGACCTTCCCCTCAAACTCACTTATCTCTCACAGCGCAGTGTTGTCTCCGCCAATGTAGATAATTGGGAAGATCGATTATATATATAAATACTTATTTAAAATAGAGATACTTAGTAATCAACTATGTGTATCGTAGAAGACGACACGATATTATACATGTTCACTTCTCTCTTAGGATAATAGGTCTACGTCATATTTTGCTTTGAGAATCTTTGGAAAATACAACTACAATAGAGATATGTCCATATCTAATCCTAAAGATCTTGGTGAGTTATATCTATTCTAAATTCTGAAGTCTCTGTTGGATGAATTTCATCATAAGTATGACTTTGATGTGAATCTCAATGGTTATTTCTGCTCTTATACCACCACTAGAATTGCTTTGTATTAATTGTCCAGATTCTCTTTTGGAATCTGATTGTCTAGCCTCTCCCCTCCTATAGTTAGGTCGAGAAGACGCAAGCCTAATTGTTTGATCATTGTCACCACAACTGCTCACCGTTGCATGTCCATTACGGACCGGTACCCAACTGTCGCATCCACATGTTAATATTGGAAATCCATAAGTGAAAGCTTCAAGATCTTTCAGTACGTTGACAGAACATCTTTTGGATCCAGGCATATAGAAGTTACTTTCCTTTTGGATCCAGGCATATAGAAGTTACTTTGTCCCACTTGCTGGCGTTTTGTCTTACCCTTAACAAACGTCCTCATCGATCTCTCAAGGAAAGCTAGCTCCATCATGCTCTCCTTGTACACCTTTGCTAAAAGCCAAATTGTCCATCCTTCTCCTTTTGCGCCGATCGACCATGGACACTCCATGAAAAAGCTTGGCTAATCCGTATCCGGGGCAGCATGGTGCTTGTGAGTTATTTTTAAGACAACTAAGTTTTATTTTTACAAACGGTTTATATAATGAACTGTTTGAGTACTAGACTATGGTCTCGTACGGTTGTAGACCGTATGTGGAAATAGACTCTATTTTTACAGTGGTAAAAATACTCATTTTTTATAGATGATTTCTTATATGAACTGTCTGTAAAAATGGAGTCTATTTTCATAGATGGTTGACATAAGGAACCATCTGTGAAATTATTTTTTATAGGCGGTTTCTTATGTGAACTGCACATGATAATCTCTTTATAAACACTACCTCCCACAGAGCTTCATTCAGACACAGAGCTCGCTGTGTCCGAATAATAGAGCTTAAAAGCAGCCACGGATTTGGAAAACAGAGGGTAAAGGTTTTATTTTTATAACGAAAATAACTCTATTATACCATGATTGTGATTTTGGTGATTAATCACAACATAGTCAATGAGACTAATATATTTGTCAAGAATATATATTAGTAGGTCTTATGGATGCAATACATGAAGAAGTCACCACAGCCGGGTCAAAGTTAGATTGAATTGAAAAAGTCTACGAGAAATGAACCCACTGGATGATCCGGTGTTCAGGGCGTTGAACTCACCGGAGCATATCTGACAAAGGGGGAGAAAGGGCTAGACCTGACCGGAAGGTCCGGTGATTAACAAATGTGCTCATCAGAGCACTTCTTCCAGAGAAGGGTGTGGTGCTGAAGAATGAAGATAAGATGACCAGATAGTCCGGTGATGAAGGGTATAAAGCACCGGACTAATTCTTGTAGAGAAGAATCCAAGCACAGAAGAATGAAGATCATCTCATTGGAAGATCACCTGCGGCTAGTCCGGTGAGTGGAAGACCACTGTTCTCACCAGATCATCTGGTGTTAACAACTTTTCTGAGTCATTGGGTTAACGGCTAGTGCGCGGGTTTGAGGCTATAAATACCTCTCCACTCAGTCATTTGAACGTGTGGCATGCAGCAAGAGTCGTGAGAAGTTCATGTACACTTAAGAAGACATTCAAGCCACAAAAGTGCTTAAAGTGATCATTCAAGGCGATTAAGCACACCATTAGAGAGTGATCAGTGCTTATAGGCCTAGACAGTTTGTTGCTAGGTAATTGTTGCATAGAGAATGGATCAAAGGAGTGATCCAAGCTTGTACCTCTTAGTACGCCGGTACCTTGGAGTCTTAGTGACTCGCTGGTAAGCTTGTTGACCCTCCGACTTGGTGTGAAGCGGTGGCAAGGCGATTGTGCAGGGACGTGGAGACCCTTGTCTTTGTGGCTCAAGTTCCAAAGTGATCACGGCGGCAAGGGACTGGAATAGAGACTTGTGGTGAGGTCTTGCCTTGTTGACTTGGTGGCTCATCTGGGTTGAGACCTTGTCTTTGTGACTTGGTGGCTTAATAGCCATGACTGGGTGTCAGCCGGGAGCATATTCTTGGTGGAGCTCCAACATAGACTAGAAGTGGCATTCATGCCATCGATACCATAAGATAAAAATCTCTTGCGTCGAGTTTGTTCTCTCTAACTTATTTATGTTTCCGTATTTATATTCTTGAATTTACCTTCCTAGATAGGTTCCAAGCTCTTTTGATTGGAAGAATAGACTCACTAGATAAACCTAGAGCGCATTTACATAGAAATTGATATACGTTTGTCTTGTGTAATTTTTGGAGTCGTATAGATTCTAAGTGTCCTAATTAACCCTCCTTTTACGATTTCACCAATCTCTTCAATTGGTATTAGAGCTAGGGCTCACATCTAGCTCTTCAATTTGTGTTAGAGTTTTACACCTTTCATAAGGTTTCACCAATTCAAGTGGCATTTGAGCTTAGTCTCATTGTGATTGGTTAGGCTTCACCGCCTAGTGAGTTGTGATGTCCGGGGTTGGGATAGAATAGTGTTCCACTTTTCGATGGCACAAACTTTTCCTGGTGGAAAATTCTAATGACTTATTATTTGCAAACCCGAAGGTTGGATGTTTGGAGAGTCACCGAGAAAGGGATGAGGCAACGCATCACCAACAAGGAGAGACAATTAGATGCATTGGCAAAGAGTATCCTTTTATCATCTATATATGTTGATGCATTTAATCGTGTTTGTTATCTCACTAATACCCATGATATTTGTACTAATCTTATTGAAATACATGAAGGTACAAAGGATCTGTGCAATAAGAAATATCATGTGCTTGTTACTAAGCTCAATGACATCAAGCAACTACCCAATGAAAATGCTAATGACATGTACTCATGTTTGAATATTCTTGTCAATGAGATCAATAAGTTAGGTTTGACGCCAATTGAAGATGATCAAGTGGTGAGAAGAATACCTCAAGATCTTCTTCTAAACTACAAATTGATAGTCTCCGTCATCTACGACAACAATAACATCAAGAACATGACTGCAAGTCAAGTGCTTGGCAAGATCACCGCCCATGAAATAACACTGAACATGGAAGTGGAAGCTTCTTCTTCATCTAACACCAAGAATCTTGCTGTCACAAGCAAGAAAGCTCAATGCCAACACATTAAGGTAAGGATGAGGAGACAATAGCAGGAGTCAAGCTCAAGTGAAGATGATGGAGATGAAGATGAAGAGAGATATAAACAAGATGAGCAAAGCACCTCAAACGATGAAGAGATGGATCTTAAAGTTGCCAAGCTCATCTCACAAGTGGAGAAAAATATCAAGAAGATCAATACCAAGATTGATCATACAATCTTAATGAAGGACTTGGTCAAAACAATTGATCATATCAAGAAGGAGAAGAAGAAGACTAAGAACAAGAGGGAGACAAGGGGAGAGCTAAAGTATTCGCAAGTGTAGGAAAATGAGCAAGTGGCAATGAAGAGTCAAGCTCAAGTGATGAGAACCTCACCATCCTCCCCTCCAACAGAAGCTCTTCCTTAAGGTCATCATCACACAAATCATCACACAAGTCATCACACAAGTGCTTCATGACTAAAGGTATGGATAGCGATGTAAGTGATGATGAATCTGATGAGAATTCTCCCTCATTGAACTCCTTAATTTGATCAATGAGAAGCAAAGGGCCCTTAAGAAATAATCTAAAAAGCTTAAGAAATTCATTACACTTAATGACATTCATGCTCCTTTTGTTTCTAATTATGAACAATTATTGTGCAAGTTCAATTTGCTAAACAAGGAGCATGAAGAGCTTAAGGTTAAATTTGAGTGTATTGAATCTCAAACTAAGGACCCTTTGAAGCAATCTACCTCTCCATTTAATTTCAATCCTAAGGTAGATTGTTCTACTTCTTGTGATGATTTAATTACTTTATCTAGCTCACCCTTTTACAATGAGATTTGTGTTGAGAATGTTATTGTAGAATTATCTAACAACCTCATTGTACAAAAGAATGATAAGCTTAAACAAAAAGTGGAGAAGCTCATGAAGGACTTGGCTAGACTAAAGGGCAAAGAACATGTCCAACCTCTTCAATATAACCGTGTTACCATGATGAAGAATCTTACGGAGGGGTCTATCGTGACATGCTTCAAATGCCATCAAGAATGCCACAATTCCTTCCAATGCAAGCAAGCCAAGAAGGAAACAAAGGAGAAGAAGAAGAAGATGGCGAACCTCTCCAACAAGACCTCCAACCTCTACACCAAGACCAATTATATGAACAAGATCAAAAGGAACCACTACAAGCTTAAGAAGAAGAACAATGGTAAGATGGTTGCACACATGGTTAGAAGAAAGGATTAGGGGTGGAACCAACCCATTTAGGTGCCCGAAGAAGTCATCACCAATATGAAGGGAGCCCAATCAGTTTGGGCACCAAAGAAGGCTTGAAGCCCAAGACGGCTATGGGGATTTGGAAGCTTGGCTTACAAGATGGAGTGAAGATTCAAGCAAAGAAGCCAAGTGTACAAGATGGGTGCATTGATGAAGATTATGATGCAAAATCTGTTCATTTGATGTAGCTCATTTACCTCGTCTAGGATTGTATATGCATATTTCAATTTATTACAATACCTAGTATAAGTTTTCATACGATAGATTGCTTGTATTTTTCTCTAACCTATAAGCAACCTATATGGTTTATTAGTTGTAGGTTATTTACATGGCGCTAATTTTACATTTGGTATCTTTTATGTGCTATGATCAAATGTATAGGATAAATCCCATTGTTATCAATACCAAGTGTAGATATCTCACAAGTATGCAAGACTTGTATGTATACATTTAGGGGGAGTATATCATATAGGTTGTGATTTTGAGACTAACATGTGTTGCAAGTTACATCTTTATAGTCTTATGGAGAAAACTACATGTCCGTGGAGGTATGCAATGCTTAAATGTTTTAATTGATATCATTGTCAAATCTTTTATTCATTTAAGCTACCTCCATGCATAATACAACTTAAACTTCATATCTTGATATATTTGTCTAGTTGTGCATATGTTTCTTCCTCATCATATGTATGCACACATATAGGGGGAGTTTAGACTATATTATGCGAGTTTTATAAATTGTGATCTATGTGCTTTCATAGCCTACAATTGCTATCATTTATTTATAGTGATAACCATACAATTGATATCCTTTTAATTGGATCATGATTTGTGAAACTCTCTCTCATGTGCTCTAATGTTTTTTCCATTGAGGTCAACATGTGCATATAGCCTTTTTGTGAGATTGTTGACAAATGACGAGAATTTTGATAACCAAAGCAAGATGCAAGTTTGCAAGATGAATAATATGGAGGAGATAGTAGAAACTAGCAAGATGTCTAGAAATATTGAAGTTGACAAAGGAGGAGAAGAAGAAGAATAAGCTCTTGCATGGGTCGATCAAGGGATATAGTGGCGATGGAGAAAAGAGCCACAACAAAAGGCGACTAAGTTGTAAGAACATGCATCCAAGCAATGTGGTAAGATTTTGTGCTCTCCTACGATCTTTACATTTGGTATCATTTATTATTTGTCACTTCCTTTGGTTGAGTTGTCATGAATTACAAAAAAAGGGGAGATTGTAGCGAAAATGACTCTATTAGGCCATGAATGTGATTTTGGTGACTAATGACAACATAATCAATGAGACTAACATGTTTATCAAGAATATATTTTACTAAGTCTCATGGATGTAATATATGAATAAGCCACCACAGCCAGGATAAAGTTTGATTGAATTAGAGAAGTCCTAGGAGAAATAAACTCACCGGATGATCTAGTGTTCATGGCATTGAACTCACCGGAGCATATCTGACAAAGGGGAGAGAGGGATGAAGACCTCACTGGAAGGTCTGGTGATGAGCAAATGTGCTCACTGGAGCAATTCTTCCAAAGACAGGTGTTGTCCTGAAGAATGTAGATAAGATGACCGGATAGTCCGGTGGATAGTCCGGTGATGAAGGGTATAAAGCACCGGACTAATTCTTACAGAGAAGAATCCAAGCACAGAAGAATGAAGATCATATCACTGGAAGGTCTAGTGCCTGCGTTGTACACACCGAATGCTTCACACCAGAGTATTTCCAGCAGAAGCGTTCCAAGAGTTGAAGATCAAATAATACCTCATCGGATTGTCTGGTGATAGGTGTTGTGTATACCTGAGGCTTACACCATAGAAATTTACACAGAGAAGCTGCAAAGGCACGGTATGGCTTAGGATAACTCACTAGATAGTCCGGTGATGGGGATGAAGTATACACCATAGTGTCCAGTGTTAAGGATAACTTTCAGTGGAAGTCCAACGGCTAGTTTCTAAAGATATACTCACTGGATGATCCGATGTTAGTACCACTGTTCTCATCGGATCATCCTGTGTTAACAACTTTTTGAGCCATTGAGTTAACGACTAGTCACAGGTCTGAGGCTATAGATATCCTTCCACTCAGTCAATTGAAGGTGTGGCATACAGCTAGAGTCCTGAGAAGTTCATGTACACCCAAGAAGACATCCAAGCCACCAAAGTGCTTAAAGTGATCACTCAATGTGATTAAGCACACCATTAGAGAGCGATCAGTGCTTATAGGATCAGAGAGTTTGTTGCTAGGCGATTGCTTCCTAAAGAGTGGATCAAGGAGTGATCTAAGCTTGTACCTCTTGGTACGCCAACACCTTCGAGTCTTGGTGACTCACCGGTAAGCTTGTTGACCCTCTGACTTGGTGTGGAGCGACGGCAAGGCGATTGTGCGAGGAAGCGGAGACTCTTGCCTTTGTGGCTCAAGCTCTGAAGTGATCATGACAGCAAGGGACCAGAAAAAAGGCTTGTGGTGTGGTATTTCCTTGGTGGCTTGGTGGCTTATCCAGGTTGAGACCTTGTATTTGTGATTTGGTGGCTCAAAATCTGTGACCGGGTGCCGACCGGGAGAATATCCTTGGTAGAGCTCCAACGTGGACTATGGGTGGCATTCATGCCATCGATATCGAGAGATAAAAATCACTTGTGCCGAGTTTGCTCTCTCTACCTTATTTACATTTCCACATTTACTTTTTTGCAATTTACTTTTCTAGATAGGTTGCAAGCTCTTTTGATTTGTAGAGTAGACTCACTAGATAAACCTAGAGTATATTTCGATAAAAAATGATATAGGTTTATCTTATATAGTTTTTGGAGCTGAATAGATTCTAAGTGTCCTAATTCACCCCTCCCTCTTAGGATGTCATTGATCCCTTCAGTTTTTGAATTCCTTGGAGGAGCCATCTAAGGTAAGGGTATCTTATCCCTAGCTAGCATCTTTTTGAAGTTAAGTAGATTTAAGGCTTAATTAGGGTTTAGATGTGATCTAGAGATGCTCATGGTTCTAGCAATTTAGATCATCGAATTAGCTAAAATTTGTGGCCAATATTGATTCAATTGTGTAGATTCACATGATTCTAGCATTGTATTTCAAAAATATAGATAGAATTTGATGTTTTTGGCCTTTAGGAGGTTTTATCATGAATGGGGATTTTTAGGATAGATCTAGATCTAGAAGGAGAGAGAGAGAGAGTAAAAAATTCATATTATTTTGAGCCATAAATTTGCGCCAATGTAGATTCAATTGCGTAGACATATTATAATCACAACGATCCCATTTTTTTTAAAAAAATCTTTTTTATTCTAATTTTCTAATTAATTAATTAATCTAATTTTTTGTTAAGTTAAAGATGGATAGAGCATGGATGTACGATGCGCCAAGATATGGAGAAATATACATCAAGGGACTCTCTGCTTTTATTAAAGCCGCCGAAAAGGACTTTTTGACTAAGAAGACAAAGAAAATATACAGTCTATGTTCTAATTGTAAGAACTAGAAATTATGGGTCAAATCATGCATAATCAAATCACAATCTTGAGAGGTTTTATCGAGGATTGCACATGTTGGTCCAATCACGGCGAACAACGTACACATGAACCAAACGCCGACATCATTGTTGATCAAGTGGATGGTGATGATGAGGGAGTTGAAGGCAACACTGATGTTATGATGGATGATGATACTGATTTTGATCTAGAGGAAATGTTAAGCCATGCAGAACCACATGTTTTAAGGGATACGAGAGGTTTAAATAATTTTGAGATGTTACAGAAGGCATCAAATGAACTTTTATATGAGAAATCGAAGGGATGTGATAAGGAGTTTACGGTGTTGCATTCGGTGCTTGAACTTCTAAGGTTGAAGGCCAGCAATGGATGGTCTGACAAGAGTTTCTCAGATCTATTGAGTCTCTTGGCAAACATGAGTCTGAAGCCTAACTCCTTGCCCACCACCACTTATCAAGCGAAGAAGTTTATCTACATATTGTCATTGGATGTGCAAAAAATACACGCGTTGACAGCATCTTTTTGAAGTTTAGATTTAGATTTATGGATTAATTAGCATTCAGATGTGATCTAGAGATGCTCATGGTTCTAACCATTTAGACCATCGAAGTAGCTAAAATTTGTGGCCAATATTGATTCAATTGTGTAGATTCACATGATTCTAGCATTATATTTAAAAAATATAGCTAGAATTTGATGTTTTTTTGGCCTTTAGGAGGTTTTATCATGAATGGAGATTTTTTGGATAGATCTAGATCTAGAAGGAGAGAGAGAGTAATGAATTCATATTATTTTGAGGCATAAATTTGCACCAATGTAGATTTAATTGTGTAGACATATTATAATCATAAAAATCCCATTTTTTCCTTTTTTAATTTTTTATTCTGATGCATTGGCATTTCAATAAGCGCAAGAATGATGGAACTAAGCTTCGACACCCCGATGATGCTAGCCAATGGAGAAAGTTCGATGCCATGTATCCAGATTTCGTTGAAGAACCAAGGAATTTAAGGTTTGCGTTGAGTATTGATGAAATGAATACTTTCGGTGACATGAGCACCTCACATAGCACTTGGCCAATGGTCCTGGCCTTGTCTTTGTGATTTGGTGGAAGCCTTGTCTTTGTGACTTAGTGGCTCAAAGGCCGTGACAGGATGCTGACCGGGAGCATATCCTTTGTGGAGCTCTAACGTGGACTAGGGGTGGCATTCATGCCATCGATACCACGGGAAAAATCCTTATACTGAGTTTGCTCTCTCTACCTTATTTACGTTTCCACATTTACTTACTTGTAAATTTACCTTGTTAGATAGGTTGCAAGCGCTTTGATCGGTAGAATAGACACACTAGATAAATATAGAACACATTTAGGTGGAAATTGATATAGGTTTATCTTGTGTTTCTTTTGAGGTAAGAGTATCTCATCCCTAGGTAGCATCTTTTTGAAGTATAGATTTAGATTTATGGCTTATTAAGGTTTTGAAAATGTTCTAGAGTGCTCATGGTTTTAGCCATTTAGATCCTTAAATTAGCTAAAATTTGTGGAAATATTGATTCCATTGTGTAGATTCACTTAAGTCTAGCATTATATTTCAAAATTGTAGCTTCAATTTGATGTTTTTTAAGCCTCTAGGAGGTTTCATCATGAATGCGGATTTTTTTTTATCTAGATCAAGATCTAGATGTAGAGCGAGAGAGAGTAACGAATCAATATTATTTTGAGCCATAAATTTGCGCCAATGTAGATTCAATTGCGTAGACATATTATAATCATAACAAGCCCAATTTTTTCTATATTTTTTTAAAAAATCTTTTTTAAAATTGATCTTATTATTAATTAATTAATTTATGTATCTAATTCTGTGCTTGAAGTTAAAGATGGACAGAGCATGGATGTACGATGCGCCAAGACATGGAGAAATATACATCAAAGGACTCTTTGCTTTTATTGAAGCCGCCGAGAAGGACGCTTTGACTAAGAAGACAAAGGAACTATATTGTCCATATTCTGACTGCAAGAACCAGAAATTATGGGTCAAATCAAGCATAATCAAATCACACTTGATCTTGAGAGGTTTTGTCGAGGATTACACATACTAATACAATCACAGCGAACAACGTACAAGCGAACCAAACGACGACATCGCTACTGATCAAGTGGATGGTGATGATGAGGGAGTCGAAGGTGACACTGATGTTATGGTGGATGATGATACTGATTTTGATCTGGAGGAAATGATGCGCTACATAGAACCGCGTGTTTTAAGGGACACAAGAGGTATAGATAATTTCGAGGCGTTACAGAAGGCATCGAAGGAACTTTTGTATGAGGAATCGAAGGGCTGTGATAAGGAGTTTACGATGTTACATTCGGTGCTTGAACTTCTAAGGTTGAAGGCCAGCAATAGATGGTCCGACAAGAATTTCTTGGATCTGTTGAGCCACTTGGCAAACATACTTTCGAAGCCTAACTCCTTGCCCACCAGCACTTATCAGGCGAAGAAGCTTATATGTCCATTTTCATTGGATGTGCAACTATTGTATCCTTTACTGTAAAGAGTATGAATCATTGGATAGATGCCCAGTGTGCAATGCGAGTCGGTACAAGAGGAATGATGATTGTGAGGATGAAGATTCTTCCGCCAACGCGAAGAAGAAGAAGAAGAGTACTGCTGATCGTGACGAAGAAGACACTTCTTCCGACGAGGAGAAGAAGAGAAAAAGTCCTGCCATGGGGATATTGTACCTGCCAGTGATCTCCCACTTGCAGCATTTGTACTCGAACCCTAGGGACTCTGAACTGATGCGTTGGCATTTCGATAAGCGCAAGAAGGATGCAACTAAGCTTTGACACCCCGCTGATGCTAGCCAATGGAGAAAGTTCGATGCCATGTATCCAGGTTTCGCTGAAGAACCAAGGAATTTAAGGTTCACATTGAGTACCGATGAAATGAATCCTTTCGGTGACATGAGCACCTCACATAGCAGTTGGCCAGTGGTCCTGGCCATCTACAACCTTCCTCCATGGCTATGCATGAAGCGTAACTACCTTATACTATCCATTCTTATCCAAGAAATGAAACAACCTAACAACGATATAGATGTGTTTCTGGAACCACTGATGGCAGATATGGTGAAACTCTGGAACGATGGGGTCCGGGTGTTGGATGAGTTCTGACGATAGTACTTCACGCTGAAAGCCATGATTTTTGTTACCATCAATGATTATCCCGTCCTTTTTTTCCCTATCGGGACTGGTTAAAGGGAAGTAAGGATGTGTTGTGTGCTTGGATGAAACCACGTCTGTATACCTTCCGTACTCACAGAAGGTAGTGTACAAGCGACACTGATTGTTCTTAGTGAGAACTCACGGATACCGCAAGATGAAGAAACATTTGACAACATGGTTGAGCAAGGTACTGGCCCAAAACCTCGCAGTGGGGCACTAGTGTTTGAAATGTTCAGGAGCATCAAGGTTGTTTTTGGGAAGCCACCGAAGGGTAAAAAGAGGAAGAAAAATGAGACGTCGACCGGCATGCTGTGGAAGAAGATGCCAATTTTCTTAAAGTATTTGCTCTACTGGAAGGACTTAGACGTTCGCCATAGCATCGATGTCATGCACGTTGAGAAGAATATGTGTGATAGCATCCTTGGGCTCTTACTAGACGTACCGGGCAAGACAAAGGATGGAATCAAGTCACGTAAGGACTTAGTGCATTTTGGAATTAGGCCAGAGCTACACCCTAAAAATAGACCAAATGGGAGACATTATTTCACCCCGGCTAGCTACTCTCTGACACCTGAGGAGAAAAAGGCACTGTGCAAGTGCTTACGTGGGGTGAGAGTCCCAACTGGTTACTCATCCAACATCAAGAAACTAGTCTCGATGAAAGATTTGAAGCTAATCGGCATGAAGTCTCACCATTGTCATGTGATGATGACTTAGATGCTCCCTATTGCAATTAGCGGTATCAAGCCAGGATCCATAAAGGTGGTCATCACACGGTTGTGTTAGTTCTTTAACGCAATTGCTCAAAAGGTGATCAATGCTGAAAAACTAGGTGCTCTACATAGTTACTTGGTAGAGACTCTATGCCAACTTGAGATGTACCTCCCTCCATCCTTTTTTGATGTCATGGTACACCTCTTGGTTCATATCATGAATGAGATAATTGCACTGGGCCCTGTATTCTTACATCGGATGTATGCGTTTGAGCGGTACATGGGCATTCTTAACAGCTATGTACAGAATCGTACTCACCCAGAGGGTTCCATGATTGAGGGATATAGTACGGAGGAAGTCGTTAAGTGTTGTATCGATTACATAAAAGGTGCTAAACCGATTGGTGTACTTGTATCTTGACATGGGGGGAGGTTGTCTGGGAGAGGGACCAAAGGAAAGAAAAGATTCATCGATCATGATTACAAAGTAGTGGAAGAAGCACATTTCACCATCTTGCAGCAGCTCCAAATAGTGGGGCCATACGTCGAGCAACACCTGAATGAGCTTCACACAGAAAATCAAGGCCCCTCATATGATTGGATCTTGAAAGAGCACAAGCGTAGCTTCACCACATGGTTCAAGAACCAAAACCTTGCAGATGGTGAATCTATATATAAAAAAATATGAAAATGTTGGCTTGTGGCCCATCAAGTTTAGTTACGTCTTGGCAAACGTATGACATTAATGGGTACACATTTTATACTAAAGCAAAGGACAAGAAGAGCACGACCCAAAACAGCGGTGTTCGGATAGAAGCCTATGACACAACAGGGCAAAAGATCACCTGCTATGGGTTCATAGATGAAATCTGGGAACTCGACTATGGAGTGAATATGTAGATCCCCGTCTTTCGGTGCAAATGGATCAACACCCAAATGGCGTGGCTGTGGACAACTATGGGTTCACAATTATCGACCTCAACATTGTAGGCCACAAAGATGACTCGTGGGTACTCGGTGATCACGTCGCACAAGTTTTCTATATAATTGACCCTGCGAATGAAAAGAAGCACGTAGTTGTTGCCGAAAAACAAAGAATTGTCAAAGTTGAGAATGTAGAGGATGAGGAAGAATACAATTAGTTCGACGACGTGCCACCTTTCGGAGATTCATAAAAGATCAAACTTGTAGAAGCAATCCTCGATAGATCTGTGATGCCCTACATGCGCCTTGATGGTGTAGAAAAAATAGTTCAAGGTAAATAGTGCCATATTATGCAAATTATTTTCCAATATGACAGAACCTGAAATTTGTATAAATTTAGGATAAGCTTTAATTTGTATCGAGGACCCGTATGCATGATGTAAGAATATGCTTTAATTTATATCGAGGGTATGTATGGAGTAATAATATGCTTTAATTTATATTTAGGACATGTATATGCTTTAATTTAAGAAGCTTAATATAATAGAAGAATATTTCCAGAAAAACAATCAGTGCCGGTTCTAGGAAAAAATAAGCACTGATATGTTTCCACATGCGGTTAACCTAAGAAACCACATGTGAAAATAGTTTTCCATAGGCGGTTGACATAAGCAACCGCCTGTGGAAATGATTTCTATATAGATATACGCGCGAGGCCCAAAAACCCTAGCCAATTGATGAAGTTTGCCCGCGCCGTTAGGCTGCCAAGGTTAAGCGCGCCCAATCCCTTTTCGCCGCGCCCACTCCCTCCATCCACCACCCGCTGCCCACTCTCCCTCCCCGACGAGGAGGGCCACCCCACGACGTCGCCGCCCCCGACGAGGTGGGGCCACCCCGCGCCCTGTCCCCCCATGGAGGAGGACAGCGCCAAGGAGGAACCATTGCTGCCGCCGCCGAGGACGAGCCGCCGAGCAATCGTCATCGTCGAGGAGTCCGAGCCGCCGCCGCCGAGGAGGAGCCGCCGTCGAGCCACCGCCACCGCCACCGCCAAGGAGTCCGAGGCACTACCGCTCGAGCCACCGAGGAGGAGCCACTGAGGAGGACCGCGCTGACACCGCCAGAATGGTGAGTAGGCATCCCCCTTTCTTGTGCTTTATGATGCCTGGCCATCGCGTCGCCGTGCTCTGTGATGCTTGTGTTACCCGAAAAATCTTAGGGTTTGTGTAGTATTTTGTTACCGAAAATCTTTTTGTCCTTTGCAAGAAAGCGTTCCTTGGTTCATGTATGCTCCACCCTCCATAACATTGCAGGAGAACAGAACTACCAGGCTATATAAGTGCTAGAAGAATGATGTGCGTCTTTGTCATTTCTTTCGCTGAATACACATATATAAATTTCATAAGAACACTATCAAAACGTACGTAGTTGAAGTCAAGAGAAGTACTGTAGGAAAATTATTTTATCCATATATAAAAATAATACTGTGCTACAAAAAATATCATTCATAGAGAATAAAACTAGGCAGTGTAGGCAAATAAGAGCACTTAAACATAGAAACATTGAATTCAAGTGTACAGATGCATTGAGGCATGTTAATCAACAGATATCTAAATAATGGAAGAAGGTTATCAAGACTTTTGCAGTGAAGTCTAAATCAGTAGTGTTTGTAAGTGACTATATAAGAACCCTGCGAGCTCCTGAAAAAGGTAAATTTTAGTATACTAGTACGCTGTAAATTATTCCAGTCAAATTGGGTGGTTGAATTTATTGGCAGTAAAAAATGGGTGAACATCATATTTAAGAAATGGCCACTGCTGCACCCTGAATACTGTGATAATTTTCAATAGATCATTGGCCATCGTTATACCCTTTGGTGACACAGTATTAACTCGTATACATAGAACTTAATTTGATAGAGCTAACGTACTTAGGCCACTACTGCAACTTGATCTATCCCTCTTATGTAGCACATCCATGATCAAGGTGTTAAATAACTACAACTTTGAGACAACTATATGCATACTGATTTACCCCCTCGTGTACTACAGCCATGAACTTCGTATCGTTTCTTAAACATACAAATCAAAATATTTCTATGGCTTTTGTTTCCTCCACCATTTACTTAATCATAACGGAACACATTTGATGACGTGATCGTCACAAGAATCTGGTACATGATATATAGTTAGATTCCATCAGAAAAGTGGTTCAAATGAGTTAACAAAAACTTATTTACGTCTGGTTGTAACTTTCTATTTCGCAGGTTGTAAATCTGTTATTTGTTAGATTGTAATTATGGATATCGCAACATTTACTAGAGTTGAGCCAAGGCACCCAGCTTGGAACTATGCATATGTGTTGCTATGATATATATAGGAGGACTGGTTGACATTACTCAATAAGGTTATCATTTTGCAACTAGGATAGTGGGTTTTATGCACGCGCACTTTCCGGTGGATCAGAATCATAAAGCATTGATCAATAGATTAATTAGTGACTGGTGGCTGGATACACTACACTATTAGCCCATGTAATACATGAAGGAATATATTATGGGCTATGTGATAAAAGAAATTAATAACCTTCCAATGTCTGGAGTGGCTTGCATGTTTCATACCACAGTTCTTTCAGCATATTAAATTTTTTGCTCTCCATGTGAAACACACACACTGTTGAGTCATCTTTTCCTCTTCACTTTTCAAGTCCTTTTCTAATATATAGAAACTGCATGCAAGAATCTTACCAGCAAGAACTGATCAGGTTCATCTCTTCTTTTTTCCTCCCACTAGTTTTCAGACAGCTGTGTGAGAAACTATTTTTTTAGATAATGGTGTGAGAAACTATTTTCAACAAAAAAAAACGATCGAAAGGACAGTTGGCAATTGAAGTTGATTATACAGCCTCCTGCTTAGCATGTTGAGAAAAATAATGTTCTTGTATATCACACGCATCCGGCTTATGGTTTTCAACTCAAAGTTACGGATAAATATATACAAATAGATAAAGTAGATAGATACCATTACAAAGATGTCTATATTGAAAATATACAAATTTGGTTGCCAACACATAGCCGCACCATTGACAAAACAATAAATGAACAACCACTTGTCATTGGTTAAATGCATAAGCTAGCTATGTGGCAAATGATCAGTGTTTTCTTGTACAAACAGATCAAACTCCTCACACTTGCATCTCCAAAATTATTGGTGATCTGTTTGTTCACATGTCACTGATCATCTATTCGTTTCCCATGCCTGACATTTCCCCTAGAAACGTATGGGATGGATACTACTCATCCATGACAGTCCTTGTGTTTCACGTTGGATAAATGATCTTGCGCTTCTGATCGTGTCAGAAGTTTCTGTCAAAGGAGTCCTTTTCACATCTTTACTTTCCAAGACGACAGTAGTGTGAACAATTAAGACTACATAGAGTGATCTCTAGCATGATTTGTGTTGTGTATAATTGGGCTGGAGAATGCAGTAAAGCATACTTCTCTTCTGTTTTACTCAAATATCATGTCATGTTAAACTAAATCTTGTTGTTCAGGCCAGCATGGCCATTGCTGAAATGGAATGGAACTGTGAATGATTTGGTATCAATATGCCAAAGACAGGAATGCACGATTGGGTGGATGCCTGTTTTCCTCTTAAACTTTTTTAGGAAACAACCCTTCCTGTGTTCGTATTTAAGGGAGTATAACAAACAGCCTTACATGGAAGACATAACCATCCATGATTTGATGAAATAAATGACAATTCTAGTGACAACGATATGACAACCCGTGGAGTGTTGGCTTTTCTGCTTGTACACCATTTTTATTAATTCGATGGTTTTGCTCAGTCTTTCAGAAAAACGAAGTCCAATGATTTTTGCCAGTAACTCAACCCTTGGAATATAGTTTTCAAAAAAGTAGTGTTCTCAATCCAGCAGAAAGCCTCTAGTAATTCTGCAAGCATCCAATTTAGATAAATAATTCCTTCTGAAGGAAACTTTTTTTTTAAACAAGTAAAATATACTTTTTAGCAGAAGAACAGGATCGAAACCAAGTTCCATTTTTATTCTAGTGAAATAGGAAATAGAGTCATTCAGTACATCAGAAATTTTAATTTACTAAATTGAATGGAAGAATACATAAAGATCAAACCATAGCATTCAAACAAATCAACTTGCGTAACAACAATTCGGCTCATCAGCTAGAACTGAAAATAGTAATTTCTGTTTTGGTTTCCTCACATATGTTATGTATGTTGAAATATGGTCATCAAAGTGAAAGCTCCTACAAGCATGCAGAAATATGAATTGCTTGTCATGGTTGGGAGCTCATCATAGAGCCTTTTTTATTGTTTCAAGGGAGGATAATCTTGCTGAAATGAACCATTGCATACTTGTTAGTTTTTCTAGGCAACAATAATCAGACAGCCGATTAAGTATCATGGGGCAGAAGAGGACATCAACCTCTAAGAAACTAGAAGCAAGCAGGATGTCGGATAGGAGCCCAAGCCTCCCGAAGAAACCAGAAGCACTGAGAATGCTTGCAATAGAGGCCTCCTCGGCACAGAGGATGCTCGCAATAGAGGCATCCCGGCATAGAGGACACTCACAATAGAGGCCTCCCAGGTACAGAGGCCGCTAGCAATAGAGGGCGCCCTGGTACAAGATGGGGCGGATGCAAGCAGGAGGTCGGATAGGAGCCGAAGCCCTCACCAGCTGTCCTCCTCCGACAGCAGTGAAAGCTCGGGCTCGTATCACAGCTCGAGCCCTATTTCGTGTGATCGGGACAGCCGACGTCGGGAAAGTGACAACAAGTACGATCCCGTCGAAGAGGTATTTAGTTGAGTCAATGTATTTTATACTTCTTAAATGGAGGAATATTTTTGTTTATGTCAACTCTCCTTTTTTTCTCTCTCTAGAGGGTGAGGGTGCAAAGATCGTCGCGTCGATCATCTACGCCACAACCTTCTATGCCACAACCTTCCGCTCCCTCTGTGCCCGAAACTTTGGGTCCCTCTGGGGTACACTGAAACGAAGACGGGGCGAGCAAAGCAGAAAAAAGTTACCGTCCCGCACTTATACAATAATGCAAGTCAGCGTTGCACCTCGTGAGGCCTGTACCAAATTCCGCAGCAGTTGCGGATTTCTTGTCAAGGAGTACGTCCCAATCACTATAACAGATTGGCGGTTGCTGCCGGAAGAGACGAAGGAGTTCCTCTGGGCAACATTGCAGAGGACCATTCAATTCCCCTCGGGACAGAGGAAGCCGCCAAACAGAATGCATTGAAAACTATGGGAAAGAGCTTCTGGGGCTGGAAGAGTGAGCTGAATAAGGACTTCGTGAAGAAGAACTTGGTACCCTTTAATAAATACGGAAAGATTATGCCAGACTAATGGGCGGAGTTTGTTAGGAAGAAGACCACACCCGAGACCATCAAATTGGGTGAATCTTTTAAGCAGCTTGCGAAGAAGAAGAAGTACCACCATCACCTGGGCTCGTTCGGGTACGCCCTCTAAATTTCTGAATGGAGGAGGCAAGAAGAAGAGGCTGCCCGGGCTGGGAAACCCAACCCTTTGAAAAATTGTGACGAGCGAAGTAGGAACTGGGTCTACACTCGGTCAGAATGAACCGACTCTAGGGACTTAGCCTTCAAAAGCCATAAGACTATGGAAGTCACCCAGACCATTCAAGAGATTGCTAACGAAGTGTCTCTAGAGACCGACAGGGAGAATGACCTGTTCACCAAGGCCCTGGGGAACAAGGCACACCCGGGTCGCACTCGAGGCATCGAATCAAAAGTGGGCTAGAAGCATGGGTTCCCAGAACCTAACATAAATATTCAATTTAATTATTTGATCAAGAACCTAACATAAAGATTCATGTAGCGGTCACTTTATTTGTATAATGTTGATGCCAAAGTCAAGCAGACTCGTGGTCCCTGACTCAATCGATCACCCCCAAAAATCGTACCAAGATCTCATTGACGTTATACAGAGATAAAGAAAAATCCCATACATAAATGCTGCGGAATACACGTTGCGGCCAAGCCGGATGCGATGGCGGTTCGTACACATTTTTCAGTAATTACACACATTTAATGCTTGTATCTCACTATTTATGACAAAGAGTTTTATTGAACTAACGAATACGTTACGTTTTTATTTGAAGTGCCACAAGTAAGGTTTTGACACCGTTCTTTGTGGATATTATGTTTGTCAGTTTTTTAGGGTAAATGGAAGGTACACAACAAACCCCTATGACGTAAGTTATCATTGCGCTTGCACATTCTTATTTGGTTTTGTTTCTGTTGTCAGTAGTGTTTTAGCTCTTTAAGTTGTGTTTTCATTTCAGGCACGGATGATCGAACCTACCCACACCTCTTTCAAAGCTGAAGATATCCAAAATGTCCAACGTGACATGTATCGGTTCATCATGCGCAAAGTCATTCACAAGAGTGACAGACTTTTCGATCTCGAAGGGGAATTGGCTAGTCATTCACATGAAAGAATACTTGTGTTGAATATTTGACTTGTGATGTAAAAATATTGTAGTTGTGAATAATTTTGTATTTGTATTAAATATTACACTTGTGTTGATTCAAATGTTGTTGAAATCTGTGATTTGGAATCTGTCTTGAAAATATGTTTAAATCTGGAGAGAATAAAATATATGTTTTTTATTATTTTTTGAATGAAATACATATCACAGGCGGGTCCTTATGTCGCCCGCCTATGAAAATCTACCTATCTACAGGCGGTTCACTTAAAAAACTGCATCTAGATAATCGATTTACAGACGGTTACTTAAGAGAACTATGTGTGGAGATTATCCTTATGTCGCCCGTCTATGAAAATCTACCTATCTACAGGCGGTTCACTTAAGAAACCGCATCTAAATAATCGATTTACAGACGGTTACTTAATAGAACCATATGTGGAGATTATCACAGGCGGTTTCTTAAATGAACCGTGTGTGATAATAGGTTTTCACCGGCGGTCTCTTTTGCGCTTGTGGAAATCGTTCGCAGGACTTTTTTCGCAGGCGGGTTGGCTAAACGCCTATAAAAATAGGTTATAACCCGCCTCTAAAATAGTTTTTTAATAATGGTTGATACCAGTGTAGTTTTGGCAACGCTCCGTTGGGATAACAGATTGTGTGTATTGGTAGGAAGTAAAGCGAGCATCATGATCGAGTGACCAAATCATGCTTAGTTCTACGCGAGCATGGACGTAATCTGAGTTATTTTGAGAAATACGCTACCGACAAAAGAGCGAAACACACAAAATTAATCTTTGTAACTAGATTTTGTTTTGGCAACTTATTGTCGGGGTTTTTCCGGCGATAGAAAAGGGCAAAGTAAATCCACATATTCTTACCTTATATTTATTTAGCACCTTATCGTCAAAGTTTTGTCAGTGATAGCTCCCATCTCTACTTCGTCCGCACACTTTGCCAATGGACTGGGAGGGAGCATAACCCTACTAGATGATCTTGATCCCCCTCTTCTTTTCAATATAATTTGCATTCAATTCTTCTAATCAATTGGTATGGATGCACAAAGATCGACAATAAGGGATTCCTGCCTTAACTGGATTGTTTTGTAGTTCATTTTCGTGTTTTTGTCTATAGATACACTACTAAAAAAACTATTTTCCGAGATACCTAGATTTCATTTCTACAGGCGGTTCGTAGGACCAACCGCCTGAGAAAGTAGCTGCGGCTCCGTGCGGCTGTGGACCGCTTGTGAAAAATAATTTCTACAGACGATTTTTTATGTGAACCACCTGTGAAAATATCTCCATAAATAGTGTCATCCCCATCGTGGAGCTCATTGAGACAGAGAGCTCTACTGTTCGGCGGCGGATTTGGAAAATAGGGGAAAGATTTTTTTTAATTGTTTGGAGGAGCCATCTAAGATAAGGGTATCTCATCCCTAGCTACCATATTTTTTGATGTTTAGATTTAGATTTAAGGCTCAATTAGGATTTAAATGTGATCTAGCGATGCTCATAGTTCTTGCCATTTAGATCTTCGAATTAGCTAAAATTTGTTGTCAATATTGATTCAATTGTATAGATTCACATGGTTCTAACATTATATAAAAATATGTAGCTAGAATTTGATGTTTTTTAGCATCTAGGAGGTTTTATCATGAATGGGGATTTTTTTCTCTAGATCTAGATCTAGATCTCTAGGGAGAGGGAGAGGGAGAGGGAGAGAGAGTAATGAATTCACATTATTTTGAGCCATAAATTTGCTCCAATGTAGATTCAATTGTGTAGATATATTATAATCATAACAAGACCATTTTTTCCTTTTTAAAAAAAATCTTTTTAATTTTGATTTTCAAATTAATTAATTTGATGTATCTAATTTTGTGGTTGAAGTTAAAGATGGATAGAGCATGGATGTACGATGCGCCAAGGTATGGAGTAATATACATCAAAGGACTCTTTGCTTTTATTGAAGCCGTCGAGAAGGACGCTTTGACTAAGAAGATAAAGGAAATATACTGTTCATGTTCTGACTGCAAGAACCAAAAATTGTAGGACAAATCAAGCATAATTAAATCACACTTGATCTTGAGAGGTTTTGTTGAGGATTACAAAAGTTAGTCCAATCACGGCGAACAATGTACAAGCGAACCAAACAAGGACATCGCTATTGATCAAGTGGATGGTGATGATGACGGAGTAGTCAAATGCGACACTAATGTTATGATGGATGATGATATTGATTTTGATCTGGAGGAAATGCTACGTCATGCAGAACCGCATATTTTAAGGGACACGAGAGGTTTAGATAATTTCGAGGCGTTACAGAAGGCATCGAATGAACTTTTGTACGAGGAATCGAATGGCTGTGATAAGGAGTTTACGGTGTTGCATCCGGTGCTTGAACATCTAAGGTTGAAGGACAGCAACGAATGGTCCGACAAGAGTTTCTCGGATTTGTTAAGTCTCTTGGCAAACATGCTTCCGAAGCCTAACTCCTTGCCCACCACCACTTATCACGCGAAGAAGCTTATCTGCCCGTTTTCATTGGATGTGCAAAAAATACAAACGTGTCCAAACCACTGTATTATCTACCGTAAAGAGTATGAAGCCTTGGATAGATGTCCAGTGTGCAATGCGAGTCGATACAAGAGGAATGATAATTGTGAAGACGAAGATGCTTCCGCCAACGCGAAGAATAAGAAGAGTAATACTGGTAGTGACGAAGAAGACACTTCTTCCAACGCGGAGAAGAAGAGAAAAAGTCCTGCGATTGTAATGTGGTACCTACCAGTGATCCCCCGCTTGCAGCATTTGTACTCGAACCCTAGGGACTCTGAACTGATACGTTGGCATTTCGATAAGCGCAAGAAGGATGAAACTAAGCTTCAACACCCCGCTGATGCTAGCCAATGGAGAAAGTTCGATGCTATGTATCCAAAGTTTGCTGAAGAACTAAGGAATGTAAGGTTCGCGTGAAGTCTCGATGAAAGATTTGAAGCTAATCGGAGTGAAGTCTCACGATTGTCATGTGATGATAACGCAGATGCTCCTTATTGCAATAAGGGGTATCAAGCCAAGATACATAAAGGTGGTCATCACACGGTTATGTCACTTCTTTAACGCAATTGCTTAGGAGGTGATCGATGCTGAAAAACTGGGTGCTCTACATAGTTACTTGGTAGAGACTCTGTACCAAATTGAGATGTGCTTCCCTCCATCCTTTTTCGATATTATGGTACACCTCTTGGTTCACATCGTGAATGAGATAATTGCCCTCAGCCCTGTATTCTTGCATCAGATGTATGTGTTTGAGTGGTACATGGGCATTCTCAAGGGCTATGTACGGAATCGTGCTCACCTAGAGGGTTCCATGATCGAGGGCTACAGTACCAAGGAAGTTGTTGAGTGTTGCATCGATTACATAAAAAAATTCTAATCCAATTGGTGTACCTGTATCTTGACATGAGGGGAGGTTGTCTGGTAGAGGGTCCAAAGGAAAGAAAAGATTCATCGATCATGATTACAAAGCAATGGAAGAAGCACATTTCACCATCTTGCAGCAGCTCCAGTTAGTGGCGCCGTACGTCGAGCAACACCTGGATGAGCTCCACACAAAAAATCAAGGCCGCTCGTATGATTGGATCTTGAAAGAGCACAAGTGTCGCTTCACCACATAGTTCAAGAACAAAAACCTTTCAGATGGTGAATCTGTAGATAAATTTTTTTTGAAAATGTTGGCTTGTGACCCATCAAGTTTAGTTACGTCATAGCAAGCGTATAACATTAATGAGTACACGTTTTATACCAAAGCAAAGGACAAGAAAAGCACGACCCAAAACTGCGGTGTTCAAACAGAAGCCTATGACACAATAGAGGAAAAGGTCACCTACTATGGGTTCATAGATGAAATCTAGGAACTCGACTATGGAGTGAATCTGCAGATCCTCGTCTTTCTGTGCAAATAGATCAAACACCCAAATGGCGTGGCAGTGGACAACTACGGATTCACAACTGTCGACCTCAGCCTTATAGGGCACAAAGATGACTCGTGGGTACTCGCTGATCACGTCGCATAGGTTTTCTATATAATCGACCCCGCGGATGAAAAGAAGCACATAGTTGTTGTCGGAAAACAAAGAATTGTCGGAGTCGAGAATGTGGAGGATGAGGAAGAATACAATCAGTTTCGACGTGCCGCCTTTCAGAGATCCAGAAAAAATCAAATTTGTAGAAATGACCCTAGATAGATCTGTGATGCCCTACATGCGCCTTGATGGTGTAGGGAAAACAGTAGGCAAATAGTGTGATGTTATGTAACTTATGAAAATTTACTGTTTCTGAAAATGTCATTGTGTGCCTCTTTTGACCAAACAAGTTGATGTTTTGCGTTATTCTACTCGAAATGTATCCACAGTCAAGGACTTTGTATGCAATATGTAAGATTATGCTTTAATTTATTTCAAGGGCATGTGTGGAGTAAATAATATTCTTTAGGGCATGTATTAACAAGTTGGTGTTTTGCCAAAAAAAAATCATTTTCACAGGCGGTTGCTTACGTCAATTGCCTGTGGAAATTAAAACCCGCCGAGGCCCCTGAAACCCTATCTCTTTGACGAAGTTTGGCCGTGCGCCGTCAGGCTGCCCTCTTCCCTCGCCGCGCTCCTCCCCGACTCCGGCCACGTGCTCTCCTCGACTCTGGCCGCCTTCGCCGTCTCCCCGACGCCACCGTCCCCCCACCGCTGCTCTCCTCATCTACGACGAAGAGGCGCCTCCCCACGACGCCGCCGCCCCTAACGAGGAGGTTCCACCTGCGAAGCCTCACCGCGCTCCTCCCGACTCCGACTGCATCCCCCCGTCCCGACGACGACTACCGCCGAAGCCGTAAGTGGTGAGTCGCTCCGTCCCCCTCCCGGCCGCGCCGTCGTAGCCTGTGCTCCAGCCGGCCGTGTGATGCCCTTCCTCTCTTTGTGATGCCGGCCGTCGTGCCGTTGTGATGCCAACCATCGTGCCATTGTTA
The DNA here is from genome assembly GCF_958298935.1 of Phragmites australis. NCBI lineage: Eukaryota > Viridiplantae > Streptophyta > Magnoliopsida > Poales > Poaceae > Phragmites > Phragmites australis. The sequence goes on along the minus strand of NC_084941.1, from coordinate 12,506,544 downwards.
TTCCATGGCAGTAGTGTCGATGAGGCTCAGATGCAAGCATGTATTCATATATGTATCATCTGTGTTGTTCATACAGTACACAGACGCATTCACTCCGTGGATCGAAAGTGAGATAGGTGCTAGCTACTGTCTGCTTGTGATCTTGATTTTGTAAAGGGAAACACCAATGAGGTTTCATTGCATCTAAGGACCTCTAGCTTGGTTAGAATGTTTCATGAATTTTAGCATATTTCAGACCACATTGCACATTCAGATTTCAGTCGAAGTATGAATATTATAGCAAAATTTAGCAGTTAAACTATACAAAATATTTTATGTGATTACACGAATTAGCCAAAACAGCTAAAGTGAAACAATAAAAAAAAACTGGATGGTCGAAAATATGTAGCATATCAGAGTTAGCCATCAGAAAATATGTAGCAAATTATAACTTACAAACTTCCATCTCGGACCATTGATTGTTACCTCAAACCCAGAAGGCATTCAATCAATACAATAGAAATTTGTAAACATTGCCACATTTACAGCAATGTCAATCTGAATGCAATTAGAAAGGAATGATGAATCCATGCATAGAGCAGGTTACACGCTATCAGCGCAAACCATACTTCTAAAGACAGGAAAATTGTAGGATCAAGCACCATTGCAGAAGCAAGATCCACCAAAATACTAACCTCAGCAGTATGATCCTTCAATGTATGGATGCAGTTATAGTTTCCATCCTCGCTCCCTTGCCAAATGCGAACAGTCTGCAAGGTTTGCAAATAAATCAGCAAAGAATAAACTGCTAAAACTGATATAATCAGATAACTGAACTGCAACAAAGTTATAGTTTTCTAATCTCTTGCTTTAGGCCAAAAAGGTATGGGCTGTTTTCCATCACTAATTTCACCACACTGTGATTACTAAAGCCAAACGATGATAATAGCATCAAGAGCTCAAGAAAAACTGTAACAAGTTCCACTTTGATTTTGATCTGAAATCTTCTCGGTTAATTCATTGCAAGCCATATGGACCTCGATTCAACTGAACACATTCAAAACTCAGGGGACCATCCAGTTAAACTAGACAGTTGTATTAATTTATTTTTATAGTGTTTTCTAACACACTGTTTGTGATCATTTTACACAAATATTACTGTACTCGAGATTGCATGGAGCATTAGAAGCTCTCCGTATATTTAGTTGTCAACAAGCGGTAGTGCTAGCTGTCTATATATTATTGAAAGATCGAGCAAGAAATTTTATATCTCTCATCATATATATAAAATTTTCGATATTAAATCTTTTTATTGACTGACAAAAGGAGCATTATTTGCCTAATTCTTACTGATTTTTTTGGGTCAGATGCTTCATTTCTGCAGATGGATGGGAACATTCTGAGGAAACAAAGTTAACTAGACAAAAAAAAAAAAAGCAAACCTTCTTGATAAGGGTATCAAATCCCCAATGGGATAGAAGTCTCGCATTCATTGTAGTTTTCCGTTACACTCACATGAAGGGAAAATATTGATCTCTAGCTTTAGATTAAAAGAACAAAAGACCACAAGAAACTTATGACCATATAGATCTTGTTATTAATTGAAGGTAGTTGAAGGATTACACTAGTACAAAAGCTATTTTTCGAGACACCTAGGTTTTATTTCTACAGACGGTTCGTAGGACCAACCGTCTGAGAAAGTGGCTGCGGCTCCGTGTGGCTGTGGATCGCATATGAAAACTAATTTTCACAGGCGATTCCTTATGTAAACCGCCTGTGAAAATATCTCTATTTTTCCAGGCGGTTTATATAGTCAACATGGAAATGTCAAAATGTCATCAGAATTTATCAACAATTTGTTTCAAAAAATATAGACTAAAATAAACGAAATGGTTAGTTCAATTAAGCACGGCTCAATAATAATGCCACTTGATTCCTTTTCTTTCCTATACGAAAAGTTTAAAACACATACATTGATTCATTTTTGTTCCTCTGAAGTAATATTATTGTATCTTTCTATGTAACAATAATCCAGTTATCGAGTAAGTACAATGGAGCCTAAGAGGCACTACTACACAAAATGTCATCACAGGCGGGTGGTAACACCTTTTCACAGGCGTTTAGCGCACACGCCTGGGATCGAAGGCCTGTGGAAATGAACAATTTTTATAGGCACAAAACAGACCACATGTGGAAATCCATTTTCATGTCACAGACGGTTCCTTAAGTTAACCGTCTGTGGAAATCTATTTTCACATGCGGTTCCTTAAGCTAACCGCCTGTCGGCCCTCTATAGCTGCCGTCTATAGATATAAAGATTTCCACAGACAGTTCTGTAAGAGAACCTCTCCTATGTTATGTCTTTCTTTAAAAAAAAGCATATATTTTATTCCCTCCAGATTTCACACAGTTTCAATACAGATTTCAACATCATCAAAGATTTCACAAAATTCAATATTTAACACAAGTACAATAATATTTACCACATCACAAGCCTATATTGCTAAGTCTTTTCTCTCCCACTCACAAAGCCTCGGATGGCTAGCTAATTCGTCTCCGTGATCAAAGAATCTGCCACTCTTGTGGATGACTTTGTGCATAATAAATCGGCACATGTCACGTTGGACGTTTTGGATATCTTCGTCTGTGAGAGATTGGTTGGTACATTGGATCATCCGTGGCCGGAAACACAAGTAAAAGAGTTAAAACACTACTGACAATGGAAACATAACCAAATAAAAATGTGCAGGCGCAATGATGACTTACGTCCTTAGGGTTCGTTGTGTACCTCCCGTTTACCTTAAGAAATTGGCAAACATAGTATCCACAATGAACGCTATTGAAACCTTGCTTGTGGTACTACAAATAGAAACACAACGTATTCGTTAGTTCAATAAGACTCTTTGTCATAAATAGTGAGATACAAGTATTAGAAGTGTGTTATTACTAGAAAGTGTGTACGGACCGTCATCGTATCCGACTTGTTTGTATCGTGTATCCCACCTTTCATTACGTACCACTTGAAGGCCCTATTCGAATGCCAATAAGTAATTATCAATTCATAAATGATTTATATCAATTTATAAATGATTTATATGAATTTTATGTATGGAGATTTCCTTTACCTCTGTATAACGTTAATGAAATCTTTGTAGGATTTTTGTTGAAGATCGGCTGAGTCAAGGACCACAATTTTGCTCGACTTTGGCATCAGTATTATACAGATATAGTGGTCGCTACATGAATACTTATGTTAGATTCTTGATCGATCAATTAAGTGGAATACTTATGTTAGGTTCATGATGTATCACACTTACTTAAAGTTGTAGGGAGCCAAAATGTAGTCCTTCTCCTGTATTTCTAGCATAGCTCTTCCTATATAGGTTGACATTTCAAGCCTACATGTTTTGGTCATTTCTCTTATGACCCTTGATTTCTCCTTGTTACTCTTCCCCTTAATCTAGGGATCATCAGTCCTCAAGTTCACAACCATGTTAGGCTGGGAAATTCGTTGAGGATTAATGAATCCGACGGGTGCCTTCAACTTTTCCGCATCGTTAAATTGCATCCTACAGAACAAGTCACTAGTCATTAGCTTCTATAGCATACATTGGTAGATATATGAACATAAGGGTATATTGTAGGCACTTATAGGCACCAAGCGCTTATGAGATTGATGTCGAGTTTGTCACAGCGGAACAAAGCGTGCATGTCCTTAAAATCCACCATGAGATAGGAGTCTCCGCTTAGATAAATGTTAGCGGGGACAGAAACAGTTATTATGGAGAACCCCGTGCGACATGCCCTCAAGTACCATTCGTGGAATTTCCTCATCTCCCATGGACCTTCTTTGAGTTGAAACGATAGTAAAAATGGCTTGCCATGCTCATATTTCTCAGAAACATCCAGTGTAGGCAAGAAATCCATCTGAGAGGTAACCATGACAGGAACTCTCCGATGCTCAGGTGAATGTTGTGGAGGCGGAGGTGCCTGAGTCATAAACGGTGAAGCATGATGTGAATATGCCTGAGGCGGAGATATTGGGCGCAGGGGTGAAGGTGCCTGAGGCAGAGAGGCTTGACCCTGGGGCGGAGGTGCCTGAGGTGGAGAGGCTCAGCTCTGGGCTGGAGGTGCCTGAGGTAGAGATGCTGGGCGCGAGGGCGGCAGTGACGTTGGCGATTGTGACTTCTGACAGCTGAAGATGATATCCCGTCTGGGCCACAGAATGAAGTTGCCAACAGCCTCATTGAGAAGCTCGATACCCTCAGGTGTCCTGATGTCTAGCTTGTACTTCATGAAAAGCGGCTATACTGAGTCCACTTGTACCCTGGTGTAACCGGCCAGAATGTCTTGATTGTGAAACATACGACCTGGAATGGCCTGGCCCGTGGCAGCCTCAACAGTGAAGTCTCCCTTGCCGATTGGAACATGTAGCATGCAGGGGGTAGCCTCTGTGATATCATCCACAGGATATCTCTGTTTCCCATAGTTTTCAATGCATTCTGTTTGGCGGCTTCCTCTGTTCCCGAGGGGAATCGGATGGTTCTCTGTAATGTTGCCCATAGTAACTCCTTCGTCTCATTCGGCAGCAACCGCCAATCAGTTATAGTGATTGGGACGTACTCCTTGACAAGAAATCCGCAACTGTTGCAGAATTTGGCGCAGGCCTCACAAAGTGCAACAGGTTCCCTTTCAACACCGACCTATGTTATTGTATAAATATCGGACGGCAACTTGTTTCTGCTACGCTCACCCCTTCTTCGTTTTAGTGTAGGCCTAGAGGGACCCGAAGTTTCGGGCACAGAGGTAGCGGTGGGTTGTGGCGCAGAATATTGTGGTGCAGATGATCGACGTGAAGATCTTTGCACCCTCACCCTCTAGAGGAAAAAAAAGGAGAGTTGACATGAACAGAAAATATTCCTCCATTTAAGAAGTATAAAATTCATTGACTTAACTAAATACCTCTTCGGCGGGATCATAGTCATTGTCACTTTCCCGACCTTGGATCTCCCGATCGCACAAAACAAGGTTCGGGCTGTGATACGAGCCCAAGCTTTCACTATTGTTGGAGGAGGACAGCTGATGCGAGCTTGCGCTCCTATCTAACCTCCCGCTTGCATCCGCTCCATCTTGTGTCGGGGCGTCCTCTATTGGGAGCGGCCTCTGTGCGGGGCGCCCTCTATTCGGAGCAGCCTTTGTGCCGGGGCGCCCTTTATTGGGAGCGGCCTTTGTGCCGAGGCGCCCTTTATTGGGAGCGGCATCTTAGGCTCCATGGTACTTACTCAACAACTGGATTATTGTTACATAGAAAGATGCAATAATATTACTTTAGAGGAAGGAAAAGAAATCAATGTATGTGTTTTAAACTTTTCGTATAGGAAAGAAAAGGAATCAAGTGGCATTATTATTGAGCCATACTTAATTAAACTAACTATTTCGCTTTTCTTAGTCTACATTTTTTGCAATGTTCATTGGCAATAGGCCATGTAGGGAACATGTTCTGCTTTCATATTCAAAGAGAGTTGACCACGCAACAACACTTGGTTCTTTGTCTTGATCAATATCTTGACATGATTTGCCTCCAACAATGGTAATACATCGCATGTATCTGATATCTCAAATAACTTTCAATTTATTCTTTTATGAATTTCAATGGTAAGTCTCCTACTGTTATATTTGTGAAAACAAGCAAGATGATAAACTCAAAATATGCTCTACAAAATGAAATGGTTTGAGCAAGGTAGTACGAACAACAAGTTTGGTATAATGAAATGTACTGTTGGTTATTGGTTTGATGGCAAATAGGTTAACCAAGTCATTACTAGGGATTTTTGACATATACTGTGTGCATGCTCTACTGCTCTGTCTAATGAGCATGCTTTATCTTTTTTACATCCAGCACCCGGTTGCAACCTGACTACTGAAATGCTCCCTGAAATCTTAATTTGCCCATGAACTGAAATGATTGACTAGCTAGCTAGCTATTGCCCACGAATTGAAATGCTTCATTATTCTAATTTGCCCATGAACTTGAGAACAATCTCACTTATAGATCTGGCTGCTAGAATACAACTGCTTAAATATCTCTTCCCAAAATGAGATATGCCCCCTTTTATAATCAATGTATATGTAGCAAAGAGTAAAGGTTGTATTTTTTTTATTGATTGCTACAAAGTTATGCATAGAAGAAATAGGACTGAAATAAGAATCCTTGTGCACTCATTTATTTTCCTTTCCATTCTTTGCTTTATACATGAGGTACCAATGCTGTACAACTTCTTTTACATGTCTAGAGTTGGCCACTCTCGTATGTTGGTTTATTTACATCAAATTGGGGCTGGCTTCTATGTAATCCAAGTTTGTAATATGCACTGTGTACTTGTTCCATTTAATTTGTTGTAAAAAGAGGTCAGCTGCTCTGTCACCGTTCAAATTTCATGCATATTGTAAGTTTCTTCGACTACCACAGAACATGCAGCTCAATGGCACGATGGCCAATAATTTCAGTGAAATCCATTCAACCTACATCTCAACCGCACGATGGCTGGCATCACAAAGAGAGGAAGGCATCACACGGCCAGCCGAAGCACCGGCTACGACGGCGCGGCCGGGAGGGGGATGGAGAGGAAGGCATCACACGGCCGGCCGGAGCACCGGCTACGATGGCGTGGCTGGGAGGGGGATGGAGCGACTCACCACTTACTGCTTCAGCTGTGGTTATCGTCGGGGGGGGGGGGGGATGCAGCCGGAGTCAGGAGGAGCGCGGCGAGGCATCGCGGGTGGAACCTCCTCGCCGGGGGCGGCGGCGTCGCGTGGATGCGCCTCTTCGTCGCAGATGAGGAGAGCGGCGGCGGGGGGACTGCGGCGTCAGGGAGACAGCAAAGGCGGCCGGAGACGAGGAGAGCACGTGGCCAGAGTCGGGGAGGAGCACAGCGAGGGAAGAGGGCAGCCTGACGGCGCGCAGCCAAACTTCTTCAAAGAGATAGGGTTCAGGAGCCTCGGCGAGTTATATATATATATATATATAATCATTTTCACAGGCGGTTGACGTAAGTCAACTGCCTGTGAAACTAATTTTTTTTATTTTTGGCAAAACAACAAGTTAATACATGCCCTAAAGCATATTATTTACTCCATACATACCCTTGAAATAAATTAAAGCATAATCTTACATATTGCATACAAAGTCCTTGACTGTGGATACATTTCGAGTAGAATAACGCAAAACATCAACTTGTTTGGTCAAAAGAGGCCCACAATGACATTTTTAGAAACAGTAAAATTTTCATAAGTTACATAACATCGCACTATTTGCCTTAGAACTATTTTCCTTACATCATCAAGGCGCATGTAGGGCATCACAGATCTATTTAGGGTTGCTTCTACAAGTTTGATCTTTTCTAGATCTCCGAAAGGTGGCACGTCATCGAACTGATTGTATTCTTCCTTATCATCCACATTCTCGACTCTGATAATTCTTTATTTTCCGGCAACAACTATGTGCTTCTTTTCATTCGCGGGGTTGATTATTAGAAAACATGTGCGACGTCATTCTCGACTCTGATAATTCTTTATTTTTCAGCAACAACTATGTGCTTCTTTTCATTCGCGGGGTCGATTATTAGAAAACATGTGCGACGTGATCAACGAGTACCCACGGGTCATCTTTGTGCCCTATAAGGCTGAGGTCGATAGTTGTGAACCCGTAGTTTTCCACCGCCATGCCATTTGGGTGTTTGACCCATTTGCACCGAATGACGAGGATCTGCATATTCACTCCATAGTTAAGTTCCCAGATTTCATCTATGAACCCATAGTAGGTGACCTTTTCCCCTGTTGTGTCATAGACTTCTGTTCGAACGCTGCTATTTTGGGTCGTGCTCTTCTTGTCTTTTGCTTTGGTATAAAACGTGTATCCATTAATGTCATACGCTTGCCATGACGTAACAAAACTTGATGGGCCACAAGCCAACATTTTCAAAAAAAAATTATCTACAGATTCACCATCCGGAAGGTTTTAGTTCTTGAACCATGTGGTGAAGCGACACTTATGCTCTTTCAAGATCCAATCATACGAGAGCCCTTGATTTTTTGTGTGGAGCTTATCCAGGTGTTGCTCGACGTACGATGCCACTAACTGGAGCTGCTACAAGATGGTGAAATGTGCTTCTTCCACCGCTTTGTAGTCATGATCGATGAATCTTTTCTTTCCTTTGGTCCCTCTCCCAGACAACTTCCCCTCATGTCGAGATACAGGTACACCAATCGGATTAGAATCTTTTATCTAATCGATGCAACACTCAACGACTTCCTCAGTATTGTAGCCCTCGATCATGGAACCCTCTAGGTGAGCACAATTCCGTACATAGCCCTTGAGAATGCCCATGTACCGCTCAAATGCATACATATGATGCAAGAATACGGGGCCGAGCGCAATTATCTCATTCACGATGTGAACCAAGAGGTGTACCATGATATCGAAAAAGGATGGAGGGAAGCACATTTCAAGTTGGCATAGAGTCTCTACCAAGTAACTATGTAGAGTACCCAGTTTTTTAGCATCGATCACCTTTTGAGAAATTGAATTGAAGAAGTGACACAACCGTGTGATGACCACCTTTATGTATCTTTGCTTGGTACCCCTAATTGCAATAGGGAGCATCTGCGTCATCATCACATGACAATCGTGAGACTTGATGCCGATTAGCTTCAAATCTTTCATCGAGACTAGGTTCTTAATGTTGGATGAGTAGCCAGTCGGGACTCTCACCCTACGTCAGCACTTGCATAGTGCCTTTTTCTCCTTAGGTGTCAGAGAGTAGCTAGCCGGGGGAAGATAATGTTTCTCATTTGGTCTATCTTCAGGGTGTAGCTTTGGCCTGATTTGAAAATTCATCAAGTCCTTATGTAACTTGATTCCATCCTTTGTCTTGCCCAGTATGTCCAGTAAGATGCCAAGGATGCTATCACACACATTATTCTCAACATTTATGACATCGATGCTATGACGGACGTCCAAGTCCTTCCAGTAGGGAAAATACTTAAAGAAAATTGGCAACTTCTTCCACAACATGCTGGTCGGCATCTCACTTTTCTTCCTCTTTTTACCCTTCGGCGGCTTCCCAAAAACAATCTTGATGCTACTGACCATTTGAAACACTAGTGCCCCACTGTGAGGTTTTGGGCCAGTATCTTCCTCAACCGTGTTGTCAAAATGTTTCTTCATCTTGCGGTATCTGTGAGTTCTGAGTAAGAACCGTCGGTGTCGCGTGTACACTACCTTCTGTGAGTACGGAAGGTACACATACGCGGTTTCATCCAAGCACACTGCACATCCTTGCTTCCCTTTTACCTGTCCCGATAGGGAAAAAAGGGCGGGATAATCATTGATGGTAACAAAAATCATGGCTTTCAGCGTGAAATACTGTCGTCGGAATTCATCCCACACCTGGACCCCCTCGTGCCATAGTTTCGCCATATCTTCCATCATTGGTTCCAAAAACACATCTATATCGTTGGTAGGTTGCTTCGGTCCTTGGATAAGAATGGACAGCATAAGGTACTTCGACTTCATGAATAGCCATGGAGGAAGGTTGTAGATAGCCAGGACCACTTGCCAAGTGCTATGTGAGGTGCTCATGTCACCGAAAGGATTCATTCCGTCGGTACTCAACGCGAACCTTACATTCCTTGGTTCTTCAGCAAACTCTGGATACATGGCATTGAACTTTCTCCATTGGCTAGCATCAGTGGGGTGCCGAAGCTTAGTTCCATCCTTCTTGCGCTTATCGAAATACCAACGCATTTGTTCAGAGTCCCTAGGGTTCGAGTACAAACGCTGCAAGTGGGGAATCATTGGTAGGTACCACATTACCATCGTAGAACTTTTTCTCTTCTTCTCCGCGTTGGAAGAAGTGTCTTCTTCATCATGACTAGCATTACTCTTCTTATTCTTCGCGTTGGTGGAAGCATCTTCGTCCTCACAATCATCATTCCTCTTGTATGGACTTGCATTACACATTGGACATCTATCCAAAGCTTCGTACTCTTTACGGTAGAGGATACAGTGGTTCGGACACACGTGTATTTTTTGCACATCTAATGACAATGGGCAGATAAGCTTCTTCGCCTGATCAGTGGTGGTGAGCACGGAGTTAGGCTTCGGAAGCATGTTTGCCAAGAGACTCAACAGATCTGAGAAACTCTTTTTGGACCATCCGTTGCTGACCTTCAACCTTAGAAGTTCAAGCACCGAATGCAACACCGTAAACTCCTTATCACAGCCCTTCGATTTCTTGTACAAAAGTTCCTTGGATGCCTTCTGTAACGCCTCGAAATTATCTAAACCTCTCGTGTCTCTTAAAACATGCAGTTCTGCGTGGTGTAGCATTTCCTCCAGATCAAAATCAGTATCATCATCCATCATAACATCAGTGTCGCATTCGATTGCTCCGTCATCATCACCATCCACTTGATCAGCAGCGATGTCCTCGTTTGGTTCTCTTGTACGTTGTTTGCTGTGACTGGACCAACTTTTGTAATCCTCAACAAAACCTCTCAAGATCAAGTGTGATTTGATTATGCTTGATTTGTCCCACAATTTCTGGTTCTTGCAATCAGAACATGGACAGTATATTTCCTTTGTCTTCTTAGTCAAAGTGTCCTTCTCGACGGCTTCAATAAAAACAGAGAGACCTTTGATGTATATTTCTCCATGTCTTGGCGCCTTGTACATCCATGCTTTGTCCATCTTTAACTTCAACCACAAAATTAGATACATCAATTTATTAATTTGAAAATCAAAATTAAAAAGATTTTTTTAAAAAAAAGAAAAAATGGGCTTGTTATGATTATAATATGTCTACGCAATTGAATCTAAATTGGAGCAAATTTATGGTTCAAAATAATGTGAATTCATTACTCTCTCTCCCTCTCCCTCTCCCTCTCCCTCTCCCTAGAGATCTAGATCTAGATCTAGATCTAGATCTAGATCTAGAGAAAAAATCCCCATTCATGATAAAACCTCCTAGATGCTAAAAAACATCAAATTCTAGCTAGATTTTTTTATATAATGTTAGAACCATGTGAATCTATACAATTGAATCAATACTGGCAACAAATTTTAGCTAATTCAAAGATTTAAATAGCAAGAACCATGAGCATCTCTAGATCACATTTAAACCCTAATTAAGCCTTAAATCTAAATCTAAACATCAAAAAAATGGTAGCTAGGGATAAGATATCATTACCTTAGATGGCTCCTCCAAGGAATTCAAAAAAAAAACCTTCCCCCCCCTATTTTCCAAATCCGCCGCCACCTAGAGCTCTACTGTTCGAACAGTAGAGCTCTCTATCTTACTGAACTCCACGATGGGGACGACACTATTTATAGAGAAATGGAGATATTTTCACAGGCGTTTCACATAAGGAACTGCCTGTGGAAATTAGTTTTCACAGGCGGTCCACAGCCACACGGGGCCGCAGCCACTTTCTCAGGCGGTTGGTCCTACGAACCGCCTGTAGAAATAAAACGTAGCTATCTCAAAAAATAGCTTTTGTAGTAGTGAGGCCACTCCCAATAGACGGCGCCCCGGCATAGAGGCCGCACCCAATAGAGGGCGCCCTGGCACAGAGGCTGCTCCCAATAGAGGATGTCCCGACACAAGATGGAGCGGATGCAAGCAGGAGGTTGGATAGGAGTCCAAGCCCGCATCAGCCATCCTCCTCCAACAACAGCGAAAGCTTGGGCTCGTATCACAGCCTGAGCCCTATTCCGTGCGATTGGGAGATCCAACATCGGGAAAGTGACAACGACTACGATCCCGCCGAAGAGGTATTTAGTTAAGTCAATGCATTTTATACTTCTTAAATTGAGCAATATCTTCTGTTCATGTTAACTCTCCTTTTTTTCCTCTAGAGGGTGAGGGTGAAAAGATCTTCACGTTGATCATCTGCGCCACAACATTTTGCGCCACAACCCACCGCTACCTCTGTGCCCGAAACTTCGGGTCCCTCTGGGCCTACACTGAAACGAAGAAGGGGCGAGCGTAGCAGAAACAAGTTGTCGTCCGGTATTTATACAATAACACAGGTCGGTGTTGAAGGGGAGCCTGTTGCATCTCGTGAGGCCTGCGCTAAATTCCTCAACAGTTGCGGATTTCTTGTCAAGGAGTACGTCCTAATCACTATAACTGACTGGCGGTTGCTGCCGGATGAGACGAAGGAGTTCCTATGGGCAACATTGCAAAGAACCATCCGATTCCCCTCGGGAACAGAGGAAGCCGCCAAACAGAATGCATTGAAAACTATGGGAAAGAGCTTCTGGGGCTGGAAGAATGAGCTGAATAAGGACTTCATGAAGAAGAACATGGTACCCTTTAATAAATACGGAAAGATTACGCCAAACCAATGGGAAGAGTTTGTTAGGTAGAAGACCACATCTGAGGCCATCAAACTGGGTGAATCGTTCAAGCACCTTGCGAAGAAGAACAAGCACCACCATCACCTGGGCTCGTCTGGGTACGCCCCCAAAATTCCTGAGTGGAGGAGGCAAGAAGAAGAGGTTGCCCAGGCTGGGAAACCAAACCCTTTGGAAAATTGTGAAGAGCGAAGCAGGAACTGAATCTACGCTCGGTCACAACGAACCAAGTCTGGGGACTTAGCCTTCAATAGCCCCGAGACCATGGAGGTGACCCAGACCATTCAAGGTATTGCTAAGGAAGGGTCTCTAGAGCCCGACAGGGAGAATAAGCTACTTACCAAGGCCATGGGGAACAAGGAACACCCGAGTCGCACTCGAGACATCAGATCAAAAGTGGCCTGGAAGCATGGGTTCCCAGACACCGTGGACTAGTACAAGACCCGTAATAGATATAAGAAGACCCTAGAGGAACAGATAAAAGAACAGGTCAAGGTCCAATTCATGAAGATGTGGAATGAAAAGGAGAAGGAAAGGGTGGTATTAATGCTGATAGAGCAACCAACCAGCCCAGGCTTTCAGAGTAGCATTGGGTCCACGCAGGCCAATAACCAGAGATATCCTATGGATGATATCACAGAGGCCACCCCCTGCTTGCTACATATTTCGATCGGCAAGGGAGACTTCACTGTCGAGGCTACCACGGGCCAAGCCATTCCAGGCCATATGTTTCACAATCAAGACATTCTGGCCAGTTACGCCAGGGTACAAGTGGACTCGGTACAGCCACTTTTCATTAAGTACAAACTAGACATCAGCACACCTGAGGGTATCGAGCTTCTCGATGAGGCTGTTGGTAACTTCATTATGTGGCCTAGATGGGTCATATGGATTTCTTGCCTATACTGGATGTTCCTGAGAAATATGAGCATGGCAAGCCATTTCTGCTATCGTTTCAACTCCAAGAACTCTCCGATGCTCAGGTGAATGTGGTGGAGGCGCAGACGCTGGAGGCAGAGATGCCAGAGGCGCAGACGCTAGAGGCGCAGATGCCGCAGTCGTAGTCGCAGACGATGAAGCATGATTTGAAGATGCTTGAGGCAGAGATATTGGGCATAGGGGCGAAGGTGCCTAAGGCAGAGAGGCTTGGCTCTGGGGCGGAGGTGCCTGAGGCAGGGATGCTGGGCGATTGTGACTTCTGACGGCTGTCGAGAAGATCGGCTGAGTCAAGGACCACAATTTTGCTCGACTTTGGCATCAGCATAAGTATTCGATTGTTGTCGACTCTGTGTTGTAAGAAAAAATAGATTGTTGAACTGATGCAGTCCTTGTCCTGCATGCATCTTTATTTTTTCTTGCAGTTGTTGTCGACTCTGTGATGTGCACAGAGCCACAGACCTCTGCGTGTTCTCTGAAACTCTCTCTTGGATTCCAATTCCCTCTGCATGCGCGTGGGTGCATTGATGTGCATGAAGCCATATGGAAATTCGGTATTACACATTTAGCGCACCTGTCTGGGACCGAAGGCATATGGAAATGAACGATTTTCATAGGCGCAAAACATACCGCCTGTGAAAATAGACAGTTGACTTAAGAAACCGCCTGTAGAAATCCATTTTGATCCGTTGCTCGTATGGACAATCGAAGACCGTGGTTGCGTTCATCTCGTCGAGACGAACCCATTTTGCTATTCATATGTCCGTTCCGAGCACTTTGTGACCCATAGCAAGCCCAATAAATTTAGACCGTTATTTTTTTCTAGAAAAAAAGGGGATAAATACAGGATGGATCGGCCCTCAACCTGATCCATCCAGACACCTCTCACGTTTCTCTCTCTCTCTCTCTCTCTCTCTCTCTCTCTCTCTCTCTCTCTCCGCCCCCCCCCCCCCCCCGTCGCCGCCTGTCCACGTGTCCACGTGAGCCGCGCGCTGCTGCCTCTGCGCTGTCCGCCGGTCGAGCCCAGCCTACCATCGCCGTCCTGCTCGCCGCGCGTCTGTGCGTCGTGCTGCGTATTGCCACGCTGCCGTTCGCCTGCCCGCCGGCACCATCGCCTGCGCGCCGCCGTCCGCTCGCCCACCGGCCACCGGCTGCTGCCACTCGCCGCCATCGCGCTGCGCTGCGCAGCCGCTGCCTTGCCGTCGCCGTCGCTCCGCGCGCTGTCATGCTGCACCGCGCGCCGCTGCCGACCGGCAGTCGCTATTTCTATCTGTGCCATGCTCTCTCTCTCTCTCTCTCTCTCTCCCCGTGTGTTTATGTGTTAACCAAAATAGAGAGGGAAAGCAAGAACCAGCAACGAAGAAAGCCAGGGAAGAAAGAAAAGGAAAGAGGAAGAAGAGAGGAAAAGAAAACGAGAGAGAAGGAAAGAAAAGAAAGAGAAAAGAAAAGGAGAAGAGAAAAGAGAAGAGGAAGGAAAGGAAAGGAAAAGAGGGAAAAGTTGGAAAATTCGTAATTTGGTCAGATTCCTCGTCGATTCTTTCGAAGGTGATTTCTCAGAAAATCCTAGACATTTATGGTTAGATTAAATCAATCAATTCCTGTCATATCATTTCATGTGATCAATAGTTTGATTCATTTCGATAATCGTTATTGATCCGAAGATACGACATCCGAGTCGAAACATTCATTTCTTTCAACGGAGCAAAGTCTAATTAGTCAGAACTTTGACTCGACTCTGAATTGGAGATAGTGTATCATTTCATATGATACGGTTTTCTGTTCGATTTTCCGAAATATAGGCGTATATGCGATGTTTTCAGGCGTAGGAATGATGCTTCATATTTTATGTGTTTTAAATGTGTTTTAGTGCTAATAATCTACCTGTGCAGGTGGTAATACTTCCGGACGTACCTAATCGAAATTTCTTCGTCGCCTTTGGTAAAAGGCAAGTAACGTGGGGGTGTAATTCAATGCTATGTTTATATTCATGTCTTACTTCTTTCACAGATAAAATTGAAATATCTGATATTTTCCAATTTATTCATATGATGAATGATGTCATATTTAATGAATTAAATCAATGTCATTTCGTTGATTTTGTTTATATCGCTGCTATCATGAACTAGTAGTAGTGATACTCATCAAAAAGAATCAACAAAAGGAAATTAAGAATTGACGTCAATTCACATGCATACATATGCATTTATGCACTTCATATGATGATAAAGGCCCATCACTGTCATCGTGCGTAATTCGTACCGATACATGGAGTTGCATGAGAGGTTGGCATCGTCCAGCTCTCAAATGGAGTTGCATCATGGCATTCATACATTTATATGATATCTGAAGAATACAGAATTCTGGAAGTTAAATGCCATAATTTGTGGGAGACCGTGTTGGAGTCTGTCATTACTTTCTCGACAAATATTCTAAAAGGATATTCTCTTTAAAACCATATGTTTTTTTACGTTGTGAGAAGAATGATTAATTCTCAAATACTCTTGAATCGGGTGAGATATGTTTATATTCATAGCTGTTATTTGCTGAGCTCGTCTCACCCCCCCCCCCCTGTTAAATCTATTACATGTATGTTTAGAATGTTGACGTGCATTTTGGGGATGGAACTTGGTAGTTGCATGCACTACCTCATCACGATATCGATAACTCAACCGGTGTTTAGAAATTATGCTTTTGGCGGTCTGTCGTTCGTTTTGTATTAAGTTTCGCGCTTGAAAAAGCTGTTTTGTATATGTTGTGGTAAGACGTTGGTAGCGTCATGAAAATTTCTATATGTTGTTTATATCATATATTGTCTGCCTGTGATCTTTTTTGTGGTCAGTTATACCACCCCTATAGAGGAAATACTGCCAAAATTTTTCATATTCGAATTAATATGCTTAGTTGTAGAGTAGGGTGTTACAGTTTGGTATCAGAGCCTAGGCTTTAGGTTCTAGTGTAAGAAGTTAATAACTTGACACACTTGCACATGTAGAATGGGAAAGGGTTTGCATTTCTTTTCATATGCCTTATTCCGCTATATTCCCTTTAGTTCATTTGTTTGAAGTATGTTTACAGTTTAGTGCATGTTTACTTATCCATTGTGGTGTTTGTAGCTATGCCGCCAAAGGTGCGAGGTCGTGGTCGAGGTAATGAGGCAGGTTGTAGTCGTACAACAGTCCCAGGTCATGGTGATGCACAGTTATCGGCCGCTGAGGTTGAGTCCTCTCAACCAGGAAGTATCAGTCAAGCGGAATTAATGACCACTATGAAGGAGATACAAGAAGAGTTAAGAGCATTGAGGCAGGCTATTCCAAATACTCCTGCTGCTGCTAGAGTTGTGGCATGTGAGATACCTGAAGAGGGTGCTACTAGTGGGGTAACGCTCCATGAATGGGTTAGTATGAAATTGGACTCCTTTGATGGATCAGGGACTCCAATTCAGGCTGCAGATTGGCTTGCCTATATAGAAATACAGCTGGATGCTTTTGATGTGTTGCCTCGAGACAAGATTAGATATGTGACACAGTTGATGAAGGGAGAAGCCCAGATCTGGTGGAGAGGTGTACAGTCAGCTAGGACTGTTGCCCATGGGGATCTTACCTGGTTTGAGTTTTTCAAACAATTTGAGAGGAGATTTTATCCAGCTACTTTTCTGGATAAAATGCAAATTGACTTAAACAACTATACACAAGGTCAAAAATCAGTGGCAGAGTATGAAGTGGGCTTTAATCAAATTGTGCGCTTTGTACCTCATGTAGCCCACGATGATGCAGAGAAGGCCAGACGTTTCAGACAGGGTTTGAAGCCTTTTATCCGTCATGTGCTTGGTGCTTTTGTTGTTACAGATTTTTGCTCTATGGTTGAACAAGCTTCTGGTGTTGAGTTGCAGCAATCTTATACTGATGATATTCGCAAGATATCGAGAGCAGATCAGCATAAAGGACCGAAAGAGAAGAAGAGTCATTTTGGTGGTCCCATCCATAAGAAGTACAAGGGACAACAACGTCGCCAACCATACCGTGGTGGACCCTCTCAGATACATCCTCCAGGCACCAATACCCAATTTCTTACAGTGGTTAAACCTGGTTTTGGTTTGGTGTGCTTCAAGTGTGGTGATTCACATATGCAGAGTGAATGTTCTTGGAAGGGGAACTGTTCAGTATGTGGTCGTCCAGGGCACAAGGATGTGGTGTGTCGTAGAAACCCGAACAGTCGTATTAGGTGGGAACCAGTATCTTCTTCTTCTGGGGTTTCTTCTTCATCTAAGGGATCAGCACATGTATTGGCTGCTACTCCTACTCCTACAGTCATTACTGGCTCGATGGCTCCACCAACGCAGTATTATCTTCCTTCTACAGTTCCCACTGGACCTTACTGGTCACATCAGCCTATGATTCCTCAGGGAACTTCTACACCGACATTGCCGGTGATTGGGGCATCTTCTTCCCACACTGCAGAAACCTCTTCATCCCAGACACCTTCTGGGTTATATACTTTACCTAGTGCTGAGACCGAAGGTCACAATGATGTGGTGACAGGTATCTTACCTGTGGACTCCTTTGATGCACATGTTTTATTTGATTCTGGAGCTAGTTTTTCCTTTGTCTCGGTAGACTTCGTTAAACGAGCGAGACTATCAGTACAACAAATTGGGCAATCTGTGGTAGTTAACTCCCCCAGTGGTCTTATATCCGGTTCTTATGTTTGCCCGGGGTGTGTTATAAATATTGGAGATGAGGAATTCACAGCTAACTTGGTGATGATCAATTTAGAGTCCTTCGATGTTATTCTTGGTATGGACTGGCTTGCCCAATACCAAGCCATTATCTCTTGTTCCTTGAAAATCATCACCTTGCGAGCTCCATCAGGAGGGGAGATTATTTTCCAAGGGAAGGCCTTGCCGTATGCACTTTCCATTATGTGCAGGATTTTCCCTAACCGATGGATGTAGAAATCTGGTGCTCTTTGGTCATTGGTTGAAGGGCGGGATGTCACTCTACGCGTGGAAGATATTCCAGTAGTGTGTCGTTATCCTGATGTGTTTCCTAGTGAGCTTCCAGGATTACCTCCTGAACGAGGACCAGTCTTCTGTATTGAGTTGATTCCAGTACACAACCTATTTATAAGACTCCATACCGATAGGCTCCAATGGAACAAATGGAATTGAAGAAGCAATTAGATGAACTCCTTGCTAAGGGATTTATCAGACCGAGTACGTCGCCTTGGGCTGCTCCTGTTTTATTTGTGGAAAAGAAAGATGGCACGAAAAGGCTTTGTGTGGATTATCGGACGCTTAATCAAGTGACAATCAAAAAAAAATCCTCTACCTCGTATTGATGATCTTTTCGATCAGTTGAGGGGTGCTATGATATTTTCTAAGATTGATTTGCAATCGGGTTATCACCAATTGTGAATCCGAGATGAGGATATTGAGAAGACGGCTTTCAATACAAGGTATGGGCATTTTGAATATGTGGTTATGTCTTTTGGACTAACGAATGCCCCTGTTATTTTTATGGAAGCCATGAACCGGATGCTCCATGAATATCTAGATGTCTTTATTGTGGTTTTCATCGATGATATATTGATTTATTCCAAGTCAAAAGAGGAACATGAGATGCACCTCAGTTTAGTGTTGGAGGCTCTTTGAAAGAATAAATTTTATGCAAAGCTAAAGAAATGTGCCTTTTGGCTTGAAGAAGTAGGATTTCTTGGTCATGTTATTAATCAGCATGGTATTACTGTGGATCCAAAGAATGTTGCTGCAGTATTAGAATGGCAAAGACCATCTAATGTGATAGAGATTCGAAGTTTTCTTGGACTCACTGGCTATTACTAGCGCTTTGTACAAGATTTCTCTATTATCGCAAAACCTATGACTAGACTTACTCAAAAAGGCGTTCCATTTGTATGAACTGATGAATGTGAGGTCAGTTTCCAAACCTTAAAGAATAAGTTGGTGAACGCTCCTATTTTGGCTTTGCCCGAGAGTGGTAAGCGTTTCACAGTTTACACCGATGCTTCTCGAATCGGACTTGGCTGTGTGCTTATGCAAGAAGGTTGGGTAATTGCATATGCTTCCAAACAATTGAAAACTCATGAACAGAATTATCCCACTCATGACTTAGAATTGGCTGCAGTGGTTTTTGCCTTGAAGAGTTGGAGGCATTACCTGTATGGTGAATCATGTGATATTTTCACTGATCATAAGAGTCTCAAGTACATTTTCACTCAAAGAGATCTGAATTTGAGACAGCGAAGATGGTTAGAATTAATCAAAGACTATGATCTGACGATTCAGTATCATCCCAAAAAGGCAAATGTGGTAGCTGACGCCCTTAGCAGAACAGGTGTACCTAAAGCAATAATGTCCCTACATTCAAACTTGGATCGGATGGGGATATCTTTTTGCTTTGTTGGCACTGTGCAGAAAGAAACTCAAATGATCATCCAATCCGCTATACCTGAACGTGTACGTGAAGCTCAACAGCATGATCATCTTCTTTTAGAAGTTCAAAAGAGAATTTCAGCGAGAAAATCATAAGAGTTTAGTGTTGATGAGCATGGTGCAATATGCTTTAGAGGACGTCTTTGTGTACCACAAAAGGCAGATGTGAAAATGGATATATTGAGAGAAGCTCACCGGACTCCTTATACTATTCATCCAGGTGAAACCAAAATGTATCGAGACCTAAAACAAAATTTTTGGTGGAAAAGGATGAAAGTGGATATTGCTAAGTACGTTGCAGCTTGTGGTGTCTGCCAACAAGTAAAGGCTGAGCATAAAAGACCTGCAGGATTAATTCAATCCTTAGAAATCCCATAATGGAAATGGGAACATATCACTATGGACTTCGTTGTTGGGTTGCCTCGTTCACCTTGAGGCAGAGATGCTATTTGGGTTATCGTGGATAGGCTTACCAAATCCGCACATTTCATCCCCATGAAGACAACCAGTTCGGCACATGATTTGGCTCCCTTGTATATCAGGGAAATAGTGAGGTTGCATGGTGTGCCAAAATCGATCATTTCAGATCGAGATTCCAAATTTGTATCTCAGTTTTGGCAGAGTTTGCAAAGTGCCTTGGGCACAAAACTTTCTCTTAGCACAGCCTTCCATCCTCAGACGGATGGTCAGTCAGAGCGGATCATTCAGACTTTGGAGGACATGCTTCGTGCTTGTGTCCTATCTTGGAAAGACAATTGGGAAGATCATCTAGCCCTAGCAGAATTTGCTTATAATAATAGCTATCAAGCTAGTATTCGGATGGCTCCTTTTGAGGCCTTGTATGGCCGAAGGTGTGTTTCCCCTTTGTGTTGCGATTCTGTTGGAGAGAGATCACTACTTGGTCCAGATTTGCTTCAGCAAACATCAGAAAAGGTATACCAAATATGTCAGAACCTGTTGGCTGCTCAAAGTCGACAGAAGAGCTATGCAGATATCCAGAGACGAGACCTAGAATTTACAGTTGGCGACTATGTTCTTCTCAGAGTGTCGCCAACCAAAGGTGTTGTACGTTTTGGTATCTCTGGAAAACTTAACCCGAGGTACATTGGCCCATTTCTAATCACAGCCCGAGTAGGCAGTTTGGCATACCGTCTTGAATTACCAGACTCAATGAGTGGAGTACATAATGTCTTCCATGTTTCTATGCTAAGAAAATATCTGAGAGACCCTGAGCATAAAATTGATGTTGAATTAATCATGATAGAGAAAGACCTGACTGTAAAGTGCCACCCAGTACAAATTTTGGATTCCTCAGAGTGAGTCATGAGAAGGAGAACTATCAAGTTTGTGAGAGTCCTTTGGACAAATCAATCAGAACGAGAAGCAACTTGGGAACTTGAAGAACAAATACGCAAGAAGTATCCTGAGCTCTTTGAGACTAGTGAGTTATAAGTTTTGAAATATTTTACCTCCATTCCATAGTTTCCATGGAAGCGGCAGAATTAGGGGACGAATTCCTTTAAGGGGGGAGACTGTAATACCGAATTTTTGAGAGAGAGAAAAAAAGGGATTTGACCAAAAATTGACTTTTTGATCCGTTGCTCGTATGGACGATCGGAGACCGTGGTTGCGTTCATCTCGTCGAGATGAACCCATTTTGCTATTCATATGTCCGTTCCGAGCACTTTGTGACCCGTAGCAAGCCCAATAAATTTAGACCGTTGTTTTTTTTTAAAAAAAAAGATAAATACCGGATGGATCAGCCCTCAACCCGATCCATCCAGACACCTCTCACGTTTCTCTCTCTCTCTCTCTCTCTCTCTCTCTCTCTCTCTCCCCCCCCCCCCCCCGTCGCCGCATGTCCACGTGCGTCGTGGGCTGCTGCCTCTGCGCCGTCCGCCGGTCGAGCCCAGCCTACCATCGCCGTCCTGCTCGCCGCACGTCTGTGCGTCACGCCGCGTGCTGCCACGCTGCCGTCCATCGTCCCGCCGGTGCCACCGCCTACGCGTCGCCGTCCACTCGCCCACCGGCCACCGGCCGCTGCCACTTACCACCGTCGCGCTGCGCTGCGCAGCCGCTGCCTCATCGTCGCCGTCGCGCCACGCACTGTCGTGCTGCACCGCGCACCGCTACCGACCGGTAGTCGCCGTTTCTCTCTGTGCCGTGCTCTCTCTCTCCCCCCGTGTGTTTATGTGTTAACCGAAATAGAGAGGGAAAGCAAGAACCAACAACGAAGAAAGACAGGGAAGAAAGAAAAGGAAAGAGGAAGAAGAGAGGAAAAAAAAGAGAGAGAAGGAAAGAAAAGAAAGAGAAAAGAAAAGGAGAAGAGAAAAGAAAAGAAAAGAAAAGAGAAGAGGAAGGAAAGGAAAGGAAAAGAGGGAAAAGTTGGAAAATTCGTAATTTGGTCAGATTCCTCGTCGATTCTTTCGAAGGTGATTTCTCAGAAAATCCTAGACATTTATGGTTAGATTAAATCAATCAATTCCTGTCGTATCATTTCATGTGATCAATAGTCCGATTCGTTTCGATAATCGTTATTGATCCGAAGATACGACATCCGAGTTGAAACATTCATTTCTTTCAACGGAGCAAAGTCTAATTAGTGAGAACTTTGATTCGACTCTGAATTGGAGATAGTGTATCATTTCATATGATACGGTTTTCTGTTCGGTTTTCCGAAATATAGGCGTATATGCGACGTTTTCAGGCGTAGGAATGATGCTTCATATTTTATGTGTTTTAAATGTGTTTTAGTGCTAATAATATACCTGTGCAGGTGGTAATACTTCCGGACGTACCTAATCGAAATTTCTTCGTCGCTTTTGTTAAAAGACAAGTAACGTGGAGTTGTAATTCAATGCTATGTTTATATTCATGTCTTACTTCTTTCACAGATAAAATTGAAATATCTGATATTTTCCAATTTATTCATATGATGAATGATGTCATATTTAATGAATTAAATCAATGTCATTTCATTGATTTTGTTTATATCGCTGGTATCATGAACTAGTAGTAGTGATACTCATCAAAAAGATTCAACAAAAGGAAATTAAGAATTGACGTCAATTCACATGCATACATATGCATTTATACACTTCATATGGTGATAAAAGCCGATCAGTGCCATCGTGCGTGATTCGTACCGGTACATGGAGTTACATGAGAGGTTGGCATCGTCCAGCTCTCAAATGGAGTTGCATCATGGTATTCATACATTTATATGATATCTGAAGAATACAGAATTCTGGAAGTTAAATGCCATAATTTGTGGGAGACCGTGTTCGAGTCTGTCATTACTTTCTCGACAAATATTCTGAAAGGATATTCTCTTTAAAACCATATGTTTTTTTACGCTGTGAGAAGAATGATTAATTCCCAAATACTCTTGAATCGGGTGAGATATGTTTATATTCATAACTGTTACTTACTGAGCTCGTCTCACCTCCCCCCCCCCCTATTAAATCTTTTACAGGTATGTTTAGAATGTTGATGTGCATTTTGGGGATGGAACTTGGTAGTTGCACGCACTACCTCATCACGATATCGATAACTCAACCGGTGTTTAGAAATTATGCTTTTGGCGGTCTGTCGTTCGTTTTATATTAAGTTTCGCGCTTGAAAAAAGCTGTTTTGTATATGTTGTGGTAAGACGCTGGTAGGGTCGTGAAAATTTCTATATGTTGTTTATATCATATATTATCTGCCTGTGATCTTTTTTGTGGTCAGTTATACCGCTCCTATAGAGGAAATACTCTCAACATTTTTCATATTCGAATAAATATGCTTAGTTGTAAAGTAGGGTGTTACAAAACGCCTGTGTGTTACCACCCGTATGTGATGATGTTTTGTGCAGTAGTGATAGGAGAAACAATAATTTTCTAACTCTACCGCATATTCCAACCTTAGATTTATTTATCAGCTTGTCGTCAAGGTTTTGTCAAAGATAGCCAGCCCCCTTCTATACTTGGTCCACAAACTTGCCAATGAACTAGGAGGGAGGATAACCCAACATGATCTTGATCCCGCCCCTATCTCCTCGATTTGCATTCAATTTTTTCAATCTATTGGTACACATGCACAGAGATTGATAATAAGGGACAACTATATGGAAATAAATATCATGACATTCCACTATTGTTTGGTTTAAGATGGCGGTTCATGTTCTTCATGGTTCTTTCTGTCGATGTAAGAAGTATGAGCAACCTCGCCGTCAAATCAAACCAAAGTCGCAAACCAAGGAAAGGGCAATTTCACATCAGTCGCATGCAAGAGCTAGATACTCCTCCGTTTACAAATGTAAATCGTTTTAGATTTGTGCATAAGGATTAAGAAAGTAGATCAAATGACTTTGTAACCCTTCATTTATTCTGCACTGAAAAAGATAACTCATTTATTTGTAAGAGTGGTAGTATTTATTAAACAAGGGCAAGACGGGAACAAAAGAGAAAAAAATACATAAGAAGTTCGAGAATAACTTATATTTAAAAAATAATTAAATAAACTAAAACGATCTACATTTACAACCAGATATAGTAACATATTAGAACTCACCACTCTCGGGACACCCGCTTCGTGCCAGCACGCATGGGAATGCTCGGCTAGGATGACACAATCACATTCCGAGGCAACATACAGAGCGTTAAATAATGAACCAGACAAGTTTTGCTTCGCTCTACTCATACATGGTTCTATTCTGTTATTTCCAGAAATACGATACCGACAAAAGAGAGAAATGCATAAATACCTAGTTTTTCGACAACGAATTAGCGTTCCTACCTTTGTTAGATTAGTTTTGTCGGCTTATTGTTGGTTTTTTGTCGGCATGAGAGAAAAGGCCCTTTTAATTCTACAACTTCCCTGTATTTGCCAATCGAGTGCGAGGGAGGACGAACATGTGATAATTCACATTTCCACTCTGATCCACCAAATGTATTCATCTTCGAGGAACGTGTTTAACCTCTTGATTTTTGAGATATATGCTTGTTACTTCAAATAATAAAATTGTATTGATATGACGTGAAAGTTCAATAATCTACTAATATTAATTATTTTCATGTGACAAAGCTAGATGCTTAAATTTATATCAAACTCTAGGACGACATTGATTTCGGACCATATTTACTTTATGGTATGCCAGACAGTCGATAGCTTTGCTGGAAAAAAAAAAGTATATTGAAAGATTTCTCTATTAAACTAGAACTGGAATTAAAAGCCTACCTGCGTACGCAACCTGGTAATTAAACTTGTGGATTCCAGTGATATCTTCTTAAAGAAGGAATAGAGAACACGGTGCTTACCATGCTAGTACAGAGGTTGGAAGAAACGTCACACTAGCCATAAATTTTTTCATGGCTAACGCATGCGATAGAATGAACTGTACAAGAACAAAATGTTGAAAATTGCAAGGGGACAAAACAAATTCTGGTGGTTAATTGTGACAAGTGAGAGGTAGGCACGGACATGGAGCAAAGCTGTTGCATGGCGATCGAGTGGATGGCGAGGGAAGGAGCACGTGAAATCCGAGGGCCTGGGTTGGAAATGTGAAATTCTGATTTTTTAAGCTAAATTTTTCTGGTTAACTTTTTTTTAAAAAAAATCGAAGCCATCTTTTCTCGAGCAAATTTTTTCTTATACATATTTTTCTCGTGCAATTTTTTAAATGGAAAGACGTTCGAGAATTGTTTTTCCAAAAAAGAAAAGCACGGGAGGGCTATCCGAGATTAGTTAGTTTGGGTCTGGCGCGCGCTGATTAGTGGTGCGCAGTAGAGGGCGCGGGGAAGAAGCGGCGACCGGCGGGAGAGGCCGGCCGGCTAGAGGCCTAGAGCCACTGACGTACATATGCACTGCTCTTCTTCCCTATTTTGCGCTGCGGGTTATTTTAGAGTTCTCTACTCTCTGTCTCTCTTTCTCTCAATTGTGGGCTAATTTTAGATTGTGCTTAATTTTTAGAGTTCTCTACTCTCTCTCTCTCTCTTTCTCTTAATTGTGGGCTAATTTTAGATTGTGCTTAATGTACCTGTGCGTTTCTCATATCTTAAGGTAGTTTTTTAGCTAGAATGAACATGAATTAATGGAAGTTTGTTATTACTAGCTTTGTAGTGTGGTCGGGAGAGCGTGGTTAATTGCGAATTAAACGCTCGGTCGGGGTAACAAATTGTGCTGTGCAAGTCTGGGCAAAGCAATGTTATAATCTTATTCTAGAAAATATGTTAGTGGGCATTCAACGTTCACTTAACAGCACAAGCTGAAAATTAAACATTTGATCATTATTTTTGTAAGAAAAATATTTCATCGTTTTGATAATTTAATAATGAGGACTTGAAGTTAATTACCACTAGGTTATAAATCGCTTTAATTTCACAAGATAACAATATTTGGATCTCGATCCCTACTTCGACCAAAAGAGAAGAACTTTCGATCATGCATTAGGTAACAACACATTATTATTCTCTATAACACTTCTACATTATTTCCATGAGAACATCAACAGTTGAAAATGATACAGCTCCAGAACACTGAGGTATCAGGTTACGAGCCCTCAATCGCAGGGCAGATAACTAGTAAAAGAATTCTTCGGGGCTCACTCCAAAGAATTCTCAAACAGAGATAACCCTAAATCATTTGGAGCATTATCTTCTACCTACCTAAAAGCGCGTGGCTTTCTCGATCAGGCGTTGAGCCACGTCTGCAAGAATTCGTGGGCCGTCAGATCGGGATCGGTCGGTGAGCGCCTCGTTGAGCGTTTCAGGAAGCCTCGGGAATCCTATCGTCTTCGTCCCTGTCCCCGCACAAATGGTAACGCCGGTGCGCTTGCTGCTCCACCCAAGCTCACAACCGACTTCCCCAAACACTGAATCCGACCTCCCCAAACCTCAAATCCTCTTGAGATCCGCGTGAAAATTAGTTGTACGATCGGAGTTAGATAATAACACAAGGTATAGATTCTCAAGTGTCATATCCGTTTATAGAGTACAGATGCAAGGGGCAACAAACAGATCGGCGGCGTAGAGACGCGATGTTATTGCGCGACGCCTGCAGGAGCTCCCTCCCGGAGATCACCACCTGCATCAGCACGAATCGCCCCTCCCCGACCGACCGTATCGGCGGCGGAAATGACGGCGGCCGCTTGTCCTCCTCCTTCCCGGCCTTCCGCGGTGCCAGCGCCGTCCTTGATCATGTCATCGGCGTCCACGGTGCTCTCGGAGCCGAGCCCCTTGGTACAGCGCAGCATGGATGCGGAGCTCTTCTTCATGGAGAAGCTCGCGCTCCTCTTCATGGACCCTGCGCCGCTCGCAGGCTTGGGCCTCAGGAGTGCGTGCAGCGATGAGTCGTCCTTGCTCTTATCGGCCTCAGCGATGTCGAGCCACGACGCCGTGTGCGGAGGAGGACGAAGCACCGGCGCCAGCGCAAGCTGCGGCAGGACGGCTCGATCGGACTGCTTCTCTTGGAAGTGGAGCTCGCCGAAGATCTCGGTGAAGGACGCCGGATCTATGGGCTTCTTGCAGTGGACGTGGTGGTTACACGCCGACAGGGCCTCCAGCAGCGTTGGGTTCGCCGGCAATGGATTCTCGAATAGACACCTCTGCCTGCCATCCTCCACCATCTGCATAACCATCAACTGCTTCTCCCTTGCGCTGTGTGCTACAACTGAGCTTGCCCGTGCAATTTTACAAACAAGCAACAGAAGTGAACAAAAGTTTCAGTTTCTATGCATCTCGACCCGTGGGATAGCCACTAGTATTGAACATATGTCATATACAGATCGAGACAGCTCCAGCAGATTTTCGTTTCCCAATAACAAATCAAACGAGGCATTGCTTCACAAACTATACTGAATATCATAGGTATGGCCGCACTTCTTCAGAAATTATTGGTGTTATTTCAACCATTGATAGTGACTAACTATAATTCTGTAACAGGTGTGTAGCTGCAAAAGGGGAGGGTGCTCCTGAGTACGAAAAGTTTGCCAAATACTACAGATCACTCTGCCCAAGTGAATGGCTATGCATTCTTGCTCTAGTCTCTATTTTTTATTTATTTATTGCTGCTGCCTCTTCAGTTTGTTCCGCGATAGTAAGGCAGTCATTTCTATGGTATATGATCCTAAGATACTCATCCACACTGATCTTCCTACTAGCCATGTATAATCTGAAGAGTTCCATTAGACGATGAAATCTGTCTGTTTTATAATGTATAATTGCTACCTTTTGATAGCCCAAAATTTTGGGGTTTCAAGATTATTATCTGATATAATGCTCTAGCCATGCATCTTTGAGTAAGCCAAAGCATTCCTGTGGTTAGAGCAAACTCCTTGACATTGGGTCACCTGATCTTTTTATCTGGCATTTCAGAAAGCCTATCTATAATAAACTTTTCTCATACTTCATTGATTCTATCATTTAGCTCATATTGCTACCATAGTAAATGATCTGTGTGGGTATGATCTTAAGATGATATATTATGTGCAATGTTTTCTACAATGCCTGCTTAAACTGTTGACTGTTGAGGATAAGTGATCTGCGTTGAACTTGATTTGTTTCCTGTTGTTGAGCGCCTGCTATTTCGTTTGTTAGTATAGCATATATGGCCCCTATTACAGTGTTATACCCACTCTTAAAATTCTCCCATGCTCAACTTGATGACATGGCTGCAATTTATGCAGATTGAACATTGGAACTAGCAACGTGATACCAAACACTCCGAAATAAAAATGTTTTCTAATCATACTTACATGCTTCATGGACCATCTGCCACTACATTGATTGTTTTAGAATGTGACTATTTTTTTACTAAGCTTTATCAAACAATAAACATAATCCAACATAATATATTTTTATTCAAAATATTATACACTTATTGCACGCTACTACCTTAGCGACGGGCTATTTGGCATGCCAAAGACGCGCTATTTTCTAGTAAGTCATTAATTCTCATCAATGTTCTCCTCAAGAACCTAAACTCTAAATCCTGAATGTCCTCAGAGCCCAAGCCATGAGGCAGCAAGCTCATGTTTTGCACCCTTGCTGGCGGCGACATTGTCCTCCGGCGCCGGTGATGCTGTCACCATGTGGTAAGGACCGGTGGTGCTGGTCCCTACCAATCCCGAACCGTGAGGCAGCAAGCTCATCTTTTGCCGGCGGCGGCGTCCTCCGGCGCCGGTGATGGGTTGGTGGTGCTACTCCTGCAAATACATGCACGTATGTTATATATCAACTGTTCTGCCTAAACAGTTTCGAGCTTTTAATGTCGAAAGAAATCAGAAGATAATACAAAACTGATACTGAATCAGATGTGGGCGATCTCTGTCCTCACCTGTGCTTCCTCTTCTGGAGGAACCTCTACACAGACGCCTTCCTCGCAATGGGTGGTTGGTCGAGCCCCTCCGATGGCTCAGAGGCTACTGGCTTCTCCAGCACAACTGGAGCTCCCTTCTCCGGCGCCTGAGCGGTAGACCAAGACCCGGCTAGCTGTATCAGCTCCTTGGCCTTGTCCGTCGGGAAGTTCTCGAACATGAACGCCCGCCCCTCATAGATGATGGTCAGCGGCGTCGTTGCCTCCGGGCTGCATGCAATAGATCGAAGCACCCTCGCCTTCAAATTAAATGAACCCAAGACCAAGGCGCGTAATTTCTCATGGGTCGTGGTCCTCGTGGATGCCGCGTCGTCCGTACATCTAAGGCAAAGAGCTCGCATACAGATCAAACTAACCGTTCCTGGGACGCCAGCGAATGGCCGGCGCGCGCGCACGGGGAAGAGCTGCATGGTCCTGCCGTCCGTTTCCTCAGCCTCCTCCGTTGCTGACAGCGGCGGCACCTGGAAAAGGCCGGCGAGGTCGGCGAGCTTATGGTGCTGGTTCTGGTTCTTTCTGTAGCATCGAGAGTAGCGATTAGAGGACGTGAATAGAAGTCTTATTAGATTTCTTATAAAATTGATGGTCTTCTACTATTTGATCACATAATGCATATCTAACAGAGAATCCTAACAAAATGCAATACAAACATAAAGCAGAAAAATTAGACCTACCTAGAAAGTCCGAAGACTCCAGAGATGGGACTGAGAGTCCGGAGTTACCGAGAAAAATCAAAAATGAAACTTGAAGTTTCAACAAAAGGTAGGTCCCATGATTGAAATCGAACACTAGATTTCACAGCAACTTAATTGAACACTAGGTTCCACAGCAATTTAATCCATAACTTTGCAGAAAATGTATAACACCATGATCTACAACTTACATTTTGGTGGGTCACAACTCAAAGGTCTAAAAACCTCTGAATCATTCCTCGAACAGGGACTGTTTAACTGAAACTGCAGCAGCAAATTGCAACAGGGCATATCTCACAAACAATAGAGGCTATGATAGAGAACTCTATATGAATAGAAAGATAATTCCATGCCCTACAACATTGTAGCTATGACAATTTTGAGGAAATATAGCTAAGGTCATCGAATCAACTGCCAAAGCAGCATTGCTCAAACTGAATTTTTTGAACTAAAACAGAACATACTCTTGAATTCAGACAGTCATATCTCCTAAACTATATGAGTAAAAACTCTGAAATTTTGTCAGAAAATAGGTATAGACATTATCTATAACTTTCTAGTTGACAGTTTTTGCAGGAAAATGCATCTGTGTCGTTGAAACATCAGGAACATGCGCACTGCTCAAACTGCCTACATGCGGAACACTCAATTTGACATCTACTGCCAAAACCCTTCTCTAATTACTCCCCAAACACAAACTACAGACAAAAATCATCCCCAAATTCATGAATAATAGAAGGAGGGTTTCATACCTAGGGTTCTTAGGAAAAAACAGTGGATATCACGAGAAAAAACACTAGGGAAACATCTCCTCCTTCAATTCCTGCTCTTCCCTTTCTTCTTCCCTTAATTTCCCTTCTTCTTGTCCCCTTGCTGCAGATCAAAGAGGGACCGGATCATCTAACTTCGCAAGAGCAAAGTTAGAGAGGAACAATAATATGTGTTTGCGTGAACAGGGATGTGCAGTCAAAAAAATATTGTACTAAAAATTATTGTACAACAAAATACTATAGCGATTGGTCAAAGCCTTATATTTTAGATCGTATGGCTGAGAATGACTCAAAGTCAGGTACTGTTGTCCTCTGATGTTCTCCAGCAAAGTCAGAGGATCTCGTTCCATCAAAGAGAGGGGGAAGGAGGACGTCCAAGAACAGAGTGTGGAAGGGGTGTTGGCCAGGGGGTGAGGGGAAAGTGGGGCTGCTAGGGAAGGGGTGGCTATAGTTAGGGGGAGCGGCTTAGGCTGGTGGGATGTTCTGATGGCTAACCCAGGTAGTTCTGGATCTATTTATAAAAATATTTTCTAGCATTTCACTATAAATAAAAATAAATTTTAACTCACCTGATTCACCAGAAACTGAGGGAACAAAATGACACCTGACGATTTTCAGAAAAAACATCATTCTACTTCTCAGGCGTTACACCCATGGAATCATACCTTCCAAAAGAGCAGAATATGGGGAAGGAAATCAAACCCTCTGTCAGAATGGCAGCTCCTGGTCATGTCCAGACTCCAGAGTCATCGCATGCATGCATGTATGGAATATGCTTAGCACATATGCTTAATTTGTTTCCTCCCAGTTCTCATTCTGACGCTTTGCTTTACTCTCGTCTGAAGAATTCTTTCCTAACTCGCTTTCTTAGACCTGCAGCTACAGTCGGCGACCCTGACGGATGGGGTTGATTAAGCTTCACCAAATCATGAGTTCTCGCTGTATTGATGGTGGAAAAAAAAGAGAACCTTGTCCAGTCACATTGTACGCCATCATAGGCTCATTTGCCCTTCGTCCTTCTCTCCAGACCAACCATGGCATATGCTGTGAAATATTCCCAAACGTACTACTGCTAAGATCACACCACCTCAGGTAGTTGCCATTTGCCGACCCAAAACACAATCATTTATCCATCAGATCGATATATATATACACACTTTTTTCCTTTTTCTTTTACTAGTAGCTGCAAGTTGGAGTGAGAAACCAGTTGGAGAAGATGAAGTTTGGGAAGAGGCTGAAGAAGCAGTTGGAGGAGAGCCTCCCGGAATGGAGGGACAAGTTCCTGGTGTACAACAGAGAAACAAATTGTCCAAATAGATTCACCAGCCAAAGCCCATTTCAACTCTAACTCTAACTCCTCCAAACATTAAACTATTTTTGAAGTACTTTAATTTTGGTGTGACCTTATCCTATTGCCTGTTGCCTCCTCACCAGAGATAGCAATGGGTCAAATCAGGTACGGACAAAGTAGATCCGTGTTAACCTAAGATCTGAATTTACTTACCCGATCTGTGATTGTGAAGAACGATGAACGAACTTTTGTACCTATGTCTGTGCCGACTAGGTACTCGAAACCTGTGGGTTACCCATGAGTATATGACCAGCAACAAGCCAATAAGTCACATTCAATTATTCAAACAATCGTTACAGGAAGTAGGCAATTATAATATAGCAAATCAGCATTGTTTCTAGTTAAAAGATAGTGGAATAAGATGCTGGTCAGGAAGTTCTCTTCGTTTTTTCTGTAACACCACTGTCTCAATGTACAAAACAGAATCGACAGAAACCTAGGTGACGAAACATCATTCTTTGTGTAATCAGTGGCTCAGTGCTATGCTTCACTCCCACAGAGAAATACACTTTGTTCTCAAGCGTAATAATGGAAATCCAAATGTTTAATAGTAGTTGCATAGCATACCAATCAGACTACACTGACCTCAAATCTGAATGCCCAAATTGAATGGATCAATTCAAGATACTACATTCCAAATATCAGAGAGAGAGAGAGAGGTGAAGATGGAACCCTGATCTTTGGTGTTTTGGCATCTATGCGATTGATGGCCGGTATCCTTGGTAGTATAGGGGTAGGGTGTGACCGGGTGGGGATGACGACCAGATGGGAGTATCAGTCGGCTAGGGATGGCAACGAGATGGGGACGATGATGGGATGAGGGCAGTTGCCAGATGAGGGTGGTAGCTGGCTAAGGGTGGCATCCTACTGGAGGCGGCATCTGACTGGGGATGGTGGCGGGATGGGGACAATAGCCGGCTAGGGCCTAAGGGCGAGGCATAGCCATGTGAGCATGCGACGACTGGCGTGGAGTGTTTGTACCTCTATAGCTAGAATCTGGAGTTAGTACACAGTTTAAGTGAAGAGCTAGGGTTATAGAAAGAGATAGGTTAAATTGAAATATGTAGTATTGATCTATTAGTTTAAAATATTTAACGAATATATCTATAAATACCTAAACAAATTCTAATACTCATGTCTCATCTACAATTTTAAAGATATCGGACCCACCATATCCGTGGACAAAATCTTCAACCGTGCATGTACCAGTCGGGGCTGTACCCGAAACCCCCGGTAGGATTGCCATCCCTATGCCTCACGGACTCACCGAGAGCCAAACCAAATCTCACTCCACCCGAGCGGCGGCTTCGGCATCCGGCTCACCCGGGCAGCGCGGCGCGCGGGCGAGGCGGACAATGGATGGTCACAACTTCGTCGCCCAGAACCCGCTCGTCGTCGCCACAGGGGCTCGCCGCGGTCACTTTGCCTCTGGTACTCTCGCAGGTTCTAGGGGGCGGTGGCTCCAAGCCCTACGCCGTCGTGTCCGCGAGGGAAGCCTACCAGCGGCTGCTCGAGGAGCCGAATGCGCAGCTCGTGGACATCAGGCCGTGCGCGGGAGGCCGGCGCGCCCGACCTCCGGGAGGCCAAGATGAAGGCGGTTGCGGTGCCGTACAACGGGGAGGACAAGAAGGGCTTCTTGAAAAAGCTGGCGCTGAGGTTCAAGGACCCGGAAAACACCACGTTGATCATCCTTGACAAGTGAGGACTTCAAATCTTTGTTGGTAACTGTAATGTGCTTGATTCTTCAGTGTGACTACTTCTAATTAGTCTACGGTATGAGCTTGTATCAGAAATTAAATAACCAATTTTGCTGCATTTGATCGAAAAGAGCGAATCAAGGGATTGTTATAGTGTTAAGTCCTCAGAAATAAAATCAACTGGAAAATCATAACACATTTCTCGTCTTTTGGCGGATCAAAGACTTAAATCTGTCCTTTAATGCCTTCACAGGCTCCGTCTCTGAAGAATTTAGAAGCTAGGTTGTTGTCATAAATCCTCTAAGCTATCGATCTAGTTATGGACTTTGTTTTTGTGGGTATTATTTGTTCGCAAGTTTAGTTAGCTTGATTGCGACATATATTGTAATTATTTACATTTTTTTGTCAAACTATGCTGTCAAATTAGGGTCAATGTTTGCAGTCTGCCAAAATTTCGAGCCAAAAATTTTGAATTTTGACTGTGTTACTTTGACCAAAATTTCACCGGAATTTCATGAATTTTGGTGATTTTGCTGGAGGGCAAAAAAAAAAATGCCCGGTGCAATTTTGAACCCTGTGTACAAGCGCCTCAAGAGGCTCATCGTCTCCCCTGTTTCGTCGTGGCCGTCCTGCGGTGGCGGCGCAGCAGAGGCCGCGTTCGCGCGGCTGCTCGTCGGCGAGGTCGACAGGTTCAACGCCTTCTTCTTGGAGCAGGAGGAGGACTTCATCATACGGCACAGGGCACGTCCACTACGTTCTCCTCCGTACATACGCGCGAAAGTAATGTCAGTGCCGTGACGCTTGGGCGACTGTGCATGCAGGAGCTGCAGGAGACGGTGAAGAAGGTGCAGGAGCTTGGGCGAGGAAGGAGATCGTGGACCTGCTCGGCGAGATGGTGCTGCTGCTCAACTACAGAGCCATCAATTACACAGGTTGCTGAATTCTGCTCTGCTCGGTACACCTCTATCTGTTTGTGTTTTTGCATGCGGCTTGTAAAATCGGCCTAGATATTAGCCAGCATATGGCCAAATAAAAACACATATTAATGTAAGGCGGATTTTGTTTTGAAAAAGTCAAACTTCATACGTTTTGACCGACAATTAGTTAAATTATATGTATGTTTAGTATACAAATTTCGTTTCAATAGATTTGTGTTTCAAAGTACTTTTAATATAATGTTGATTTTATAGTAATTGATAATATATTGTAAGAGAAATTAACGGTCAAAGTTTACTTTTGATGAATTTTTCAAAACAAAATGCTATTTACATTCTTGAACGAGGAGGGAGTATTACTTTTTTATTTCTGTGGGTACGCAACCATGCCATCGATGTGTAGCTGTGTCCCAGCTTCTGATGAAATACTGACTTGTCTTTTATTGGTCTCAAAGAAAAAGACATCTTTTATTTTTCAAAAAAGAAAGGGTATAATGCTTACTTTTGAGTAGAAATTTCTCCTGGATTGAACACTTCAACTAGCAGAGAGCAGTCATAGACCATAGTCAGTCCATCAGTCAATAATAGCTGCTTCGTATGCAAAGTAAAGAGTATTAGGCTGCTTGTTTCCATTAGAAAAAGAAGAAGGTTAGGCTGCAAAATTTTCAATATGCAACAAATTGGCCATGGCCAGCATGAAGCATCACGCGTTGAGATAGGTAGTGACTAGACACAACCCGTCGGATGGCATGAGCAAATGAGCTAGTTTTTGTACCAACCTGAATAGATACGATTATACGAATAGATGGGCCTATGTCTCATTTCTGACCACCGGGGCTGATCGGTCGGTGAACTTTGCAGGGCTCGCCAAGATCCTCAAGAAGTACGACAAGCGCACCGGCCGGCTCCTCCGGCTGCCCTTCATCGAGAAGGTGCTCAGGCAGCCCTTCTTCGCGACGGAGCTCATCTCCAGGCTAGTCCACGATGGAGGCCGTGTTCGAGGCCGGCGCCAGGACGACCCCTGTGGCGGCAGCGGCTACCGAGCAGGGCATCTTCCGGAACACCGTGGCCGCGCTGGTGACCATGGGCGAGCTCCGCAGTGGGAGCTCCACGTACGGGCACTTCTCGCTGCCGCCGATGGCCACGCCGGAGCCCGACCTCCCGCGGTGCATCCAGGTCGCCGATCCCATGCGCATCTGAGACGCGGAGAGCTGCCCTCCGGTGTCTTGTTCGTACACGGGAGTTTCAGTTGTATTCATGGATACGGGCTCCTCCAAACCTCTTTCTCCCGCCTGCCCCTGCTTACGCCATATCGTTGTATGAGATGATCAATGCAGATAAATGTTAGTGAAGAATAGTTCAGCGTTCATACATGAAAAACTCATTTGCAGCAGGCTAGGAACCTTCTGAGGTTTTTTTTTCTTTCCTCCGAAAAAGAACAATTCTTAGATGAATTTGTATGTAAAATACAGTTGAAACATGCTATCTGAAACGAAGCATCGTGCTCCCTTAAAGTTGTGTGAATTTCCTCTTCTTTTCTTTTCTTTTTTTTTGTCTCTGGCGCAATTTGAATGACCGAAAATAACCGACGGAAGAAATGAGTATAAGACTATAAAAAAGGGTAGCTCAGAAAATTCCATCAATGTGCATGCTAATACTTAATACTACACATATGGAACAGTTGGAATGTTGAACAGACAAAATTTCGACTGGCCCAGGCCAGGATGCACGGACACAAAACAGCCACCCTCTACACTCAAATCATATGTGTATATCTTCTATAGTCAAACAATGCATCCATGACAGGTCACACCCCCATTTCCTCAACAGTTTACACTCAAAATCGTTAAAAGCTAGGGCGAGGACAATGCTTGCATCGATTTCCTGCAGTTTGACTGCAACTACAGAACTGGACTTCTGGAACACAACAGGCGATTGCACTGAAGAGAGCAACATCTCCAACTCTACCTGAGAAACAACAGATTGTGACTGAGTTACGACAACAGAGCTTGGGTTAAAATAAGATTCCAAATTTTACCTTCATAAACCAGTAGTCTCAGGATGCTTTTATGTTCTTTCAAGATGTTGACTTCCGTCTCACTACCAAATCATCAACTGAGTAATACTCAGCAATAAGCCGGTACATATAAGATGGACTGTGGCCCCCACTGTCAGGCAAAAGGTAACTAGATCAGGAAAAGAAACTGGATGATATGAATGGAAGTGTAGAATGTCTACAGATACAATACTAGCGTTTGGCATATGAATTTGTTAGTTCCAGATTAAACTTTGAGCCACTAGATGTAGGTTACAGTTCTTAATCAGAGTTCAGACACATGCCTGAACTATGTAACGAAAGAAATATATGAATTTGCATGGCACCAGCACTACCAGACACCAAAAAATACTGCCAAGCACAGATCCATTCTTTCAAGTTACTTGATCCCAGAAAACAAATGGAGAGAGAACTTACGTATCAGTGATGAAAAGGCTCACAAGCTTCGGTGGCACATAGTCAAATGTTGGATTCACAACATTTAAAAGGGAACTGCCATCCTGAGTGCTGAAATTCATGCAATCTGAGAACTCACCGAAGTCAAGCAAATCAGATGGCGATTTAAGTTCATTCAGCAACACCTCTGGGTTGTGTGGATACAAAGGACACAACTGCCATGCAAGAATGAAGAAATACTATTAAATTTCTAATAAGATATGCAAAACTTGGTAACAATGTAAACTTCAGAAACATATTCTACTTCAAATCATTCTAACTGATGTTTGGTGAAATGAACATTCAAATTTCAAATACAACCTATTGCTCTTTAAGCAACAACTCCCTCTGTTCTTTCCTGTCACTCTCAAATGTGTGCAGTTGACATTTTAAAATTTTGACTACTAATATACACATAAGAATTTAGATTTTTAGTATGGAAACAATATTAATAGATTTGTCATCAAAAGTACTTTGATATAATTATAGTTTTGCAAACTTTTGCCAACATGGAAAAAGTAATGGTCAAACATGTGTATTGGATGCCGGAGGCAGTATTGCAAAGGAAATTATCAGAAATTTTAAGGTATAAATTCTTTTTCTTGAGCACTTAGTGACACCTTACAAGGAAATAATGCTTTTTCGTGCCAGAGGCCTCTGGGTTAATCCCAACCAGAGTAGGGTTTAGTTCCTGGAGAGGATCAACCGATTCTTCTCTAGCTCGATATTCCAAAGAAAATCCTTCACATGAATAAAATCTAGTTGACACTAAAATATAAAGGATAGAGCAATTGATTGCTCATGATTGTACTTCTCTGAGTAAATAATAAACTCTAGCTTCCTTGCAAAAAAATAATAGAAAGGATAATAATGAATGCACTTGACGATGTATACTTATGCTACATTGCCATCATGAGTCTATCTAAGCATGATACCTACTATGGAAAATGGAAGTATCAAAGAGATTTCCGAGACTGAAATTTTTGTAGATGACAATATATGGGAAAAATAAGTTGTATCCGATTTGATGTCGAGGCAACATTTGGATAAGAAGATACTATTATCCTGGTATCACTGTAGTAGTGCAATATGACATTGACAGCAATATCATAAGTGCTTTGAGTCGTCTCTTTTAATTCATTCATGTAATAAGGACAAAGTAACAAGTGGGCTAGCGACAGGAGAATGCATCACACTATGAATGATCAAAGTATCAAAAAGCAAATTAGGGACACATGCATACATTGAAAATGAAGCACAGGTCTCAATTCTTTTTTAGCTATTTAGTATGCAAAATTTGGGGATATATATCCTAATGAAATGCATAATGTACAATAAATCAACCTTGTGACTACCAGCAACCACAACAAAGGGCACAGCGTGCCTTTGAGCAGCAAGTGCAACCATGTTCATCCCAACTGGTGCAATGACTCCACCATTTGCCATTATAGCATGCGCTCCAACTATGACCTTGAGATAAAACCAGGAGTTATATTTGTAACAAACACAAATAATTTATAAAACAACAATCACCACACGCACATACCATGTTAACTCGAGAGATCATAGCAAAAACAGCTGAATCTGTTATAACAGTAGTTTGTACCCCTTTCTCAACGAGCTCTTTTGCAAGAACATGCCCCTGATATCTGATTTAAACATCAACATTACCACAGTGAGTCGAGCAAGAGTATCATGTGCACAACAAACAAACAGGTTACAATGAAGTTCAAATAATGCACAAACCTTGGAGCACCTTCAGCAACAAATACACGAAAAGATCGCTTCTTCTCCTTTGCAGCATACAAGAACTCCTTGACAGTTTTAGAACGACCAAGCGTTAGGATCACCTCACTGTAAAAAACAATAAATAATTAGCTACAATTAGTATTTTAGTAATCAAGCAGTATATTTCAGCTGGTTCTGAGGTATTAGAGGACCTCAGAATCTAATCAAGCAGTATAATCAAGACTCAAGACCATTATGAGTTGTGCAATCTTTGATTCTTCAGATATTGGCCCACTGAACTTATAATGCTTATATGCTACTGCCTCAAATCCAAAATATATGGTTCTAAGTTTCTTATCAGTCAAACTTATTTAGCTTTGACCATCGCTATATAAAAAAATACATGGATTGACAATGTAAGATTGAGGTTAACAGATTCATCATGAAAAATACTTTCATAACATATAATTATTTTTCTTTGAAATATCATACTTTAATAGAAATTTATAGTCAAAGTGTCACCTTGGAGACTATGTCGATGTCCTAAATGACTTGTATTTTGGATTAAGAGCAAATGTTTTTTAAGCACATTACTTTTGAGCAGCAAGTATATTGCAACAGGTCACTTATGCAAATGAAGCTTTCTTAATTTCTTTACATCAAAAGATAAATAGATCATTGAGAAACTTCTTTGCGGATTGCATGAAATAACCTTTCTTCTATAATTGGATAGTATTTTTCTACCAATGGCTTTTGTACAGGTAACAGTAAACAAGATTATATATATATGTATATTTTGAACACTTTGTCCATTTGACCCATTTTAATTTTTAATTAATTGATAACTGACATTTGAAGAACTGAAGGCCACAACAAGCATTCATTTGCTGTTTGATAGTTGAGATGTGCTTTAGGATATACATGTAAAATGTATGAGTACCTATCATATGCAACAGCTCAAAAGTGTTTTTCATCATTAAAGCAACTCAGATTAAAAAAAAAAGGCAGTTGAAATTAGCTTAAAGCAATATTGCTGCATGTTAGCAAAAGCAAGATCGTACTTTTGGTGAATAAGTTCCACCGCTTGCTCAGAAATCGGCTCATAGCAATTGTCGATCTCATCAATAAGATCACCAATGGCAGCAATGACATCATGCTTCAGTTTCTTAGTTGAGCTCTTATCTCCAGCTGCTATAGTAGAATAGATGTGATTTCAGAGCAATACTAACCTTAAATATGCATAAAGGCCTACAAGGGTAACATAAATTTCAAAATCTATGCCTCTGGTATAATCATTTAAAAAACGATGTTTTTTCTAAATTATACAGGAAGGATCAAGAATACCACCAGTTCAGGTGGGATGTTGTGTAGTGAAAGAGAACACTATGAGAACATGCATTGCAAGATAACTCATGAGGACATACATTTACTTTTACCGTCTGAGTCCCCAGCTGATGACGCAGAGCGGAAAATTTCAGGATTCACAGGAATATCATCCAGAAGAGTCTGCAACGAAGGTGCACGAAGGGCATTTCTAGCATGAGCAGCAAGAACAGCAGCAGACAATGTCGGGCGATCATCATGTTCACTGTCATATTCATCATCACTGTCAACAGTAACGGAAAGACCTTCAATACCAACTGCTGTAGAAGATATATCCTCCTCTTTTATTATATGCAAAACACGTCTCACAATGTTGCCAACAGCAAGCTCTGCAAAAACAGAGTCCACATTGATTAAAAGCTAGCATTACAATTAGGAACGGAGATAGGTGAGGTATCCTCTGTCTACCGCCCGCATAGTTAAAACTTTACATCGATATACTAACTACATATTGCCCAATATACAGGAAGCTGAATTGAATATATAGCCCTGCAATCAGGATACAAACATGCTATTATGACAGCAGCCTTATTTTCTGACACCCATGCACCATCCAGCGACTGGATTACTCTACTTCCCGATTGATATCTAATTATGAGAAAATTGCATTGCAGCTCCATCAACTTGCAAGGTTGTAGCACTTTGTTCCCTAAACTTGCATTTTACTTTCCTACCTCCCTGAACTTCTAACTGTTTGTACCAGAGGTCCAATTCTATGTTTCCTAACAGATGTAGCTGAGTGTAACCCTATGATGACGAGGTGACCATGCAGGCAGCTAAGTTGCAAGAGAAAGGAAAGTGAGTCACCAAAAAGATAATCCTGCCAATCTGTTAGCTGATAATGGAGAGGACCTTGGGTGCAAAGGGACTACAAGTTGAGGGGCTGAGAAAGTGAAGTGCAACTTAAGGGACTTAAGTGGTAGAACCTCGCAAGTTAAGAGAATTGTAGTGCAATTCTCTCTCTAATTATCTATATACAGATGAAATATTGAATGTCTAGGCAAACAAGCTCATGTAAGTTCTAATAGTATATTGGTGTTTAGGCTGGACATTCATGCCGTCATTCCTCGGACCGCTACTCACTCGATTTTATTCAAGAGGATGAGTATATAACTTGTTGAAGCAAACATTTATCTAACTAAAGAGTGCATAGATGATGCCCCATCTTTATCTAAAGTTCCTAGAATCAATTTACTGATCTGGAAGCGCCCAGAGCAAAATAGTCCTTACATTATTCTAAAGAAAGACTAAAGTAAAAATAAACTTCCTACAGGGCTGGATACCGCACGGGCCCAATCCTGTCACTAGTGAACCATTCGCAGATGAACTAGACTCTCACATCGGTTTAGTTGAGATAAAACAATATGATGGTGACATTGGATATCGTTTCAGCTTCTAGGTGTTTTTCCTACTGGCGGATATGTCACACATGGCTCCTCGTGTCATCACGATGCTTCAACAGCCTAGCAATGTTGTCATTGTGATTTGACATTGTCATCATAGGTCGCAAGATTCTAGGAGGCTATGTCTTATAGGCGTATGAACTCTTCTTCCCGCTTCCTTGCAACCTTCGCCTCATGTTCATATTCTGCAGCCTGTCCTATCCACTTGTGTCACTGGGAGATAATTTTTTGGCATCGTGTCTATAGGTGTTTCCAAGCAGGGGACATCCAGCTGCCGCAAATAGAAGCGTGCCTCTACTTCAACTGAATCAAAAGTCTATGTGGTACTTGGATCCTTAAGAAGAGGAACCACTCCTATTTACGACAACTAGATGTTGCCTGCTCAAAGGTGATAGCTGGATTTAGGGCATGTTTGTTTGGGTCATGACTTTGCCAAAAGCTTCTTCTGGATAATGGCCCTGGAGAAGCTGCTTTTCTAAAAGTTGCTTATGTAAATGTTGTGTCCATTTCGCAATCCTGCTTTTAGATGGTCTGGCTGATGGCTTTTCAGCTGAATGAAATGTGCAATGTTTGTAATGCCCATGACTGTTTGGAGTGAATGTATTTGTTTCTGTAAACTGTTTTTTAGTGCCAGTTGATAATATTTGTATAGAATACTCTATCTTGACAACATCTCTCAAAGCACTATCTTGAATAAAGTTGTGAAGAGCCATGCATGCTATGATAATCTTTTATTGTTTCCGCATTGGATAACTTGGCAACTTCAAAAATATTCTTCACTGCATCTTCGAAACACCGAAAGATTGGAATGGTTAACAATTAAAATCATGAACATAAAGCTCCTCGTAAATTATCGTCCCTAGCCTTTGCTGTCTATTACAAATTTACAATAATCAGGCCATGTGAAGGAGTTGTTCGTTCTGTTAGATTTAAAATGTTATTATGCATCCTTCTGATTGTCATTTCCATGTAGTCCAGTCCAAAACTACATTCTTGTCTACAAGGTGGTATATTCTGATAAAAAGT
This sequence comes from Phragmites australis, assembly GCF_958298935.1. Taxonomy (NCBI): domain Eukaryota; kingdom Viridiplantae; phylum Streptophyta; class Magnoliopsida; order Poales; family Poaceae; genus Phragmites; species Phragmites australis. The sequence continues at coordinate 12,463,936 of NC_084941.1, read as the reverse complement.
ATTATTTAAGGTCTAATCCTTCTTATCATCATTTTTTCCTGATAAATGTGTCTAATCCAAGATCCAACAACTGGTTACGGTCCCTTCAGTTCAGGTCTCTAGATTGCTTCTGCAACACACCATGAGAAAGCGCATCGGAAGAATGAAAGTTTCCATTTTTTATCATTACCGGAGACTAGAATCGATCATAAAATTCCAAAAAAAAAATCTTTTAAAATTACAGCACAAATAAGAGGAAGAAATCCGAGAAAAACCGATGAGCACCCTCAGAACATGGATATGAAGAGTATCAACAGATTGATAGTTTTTCAGAGAAGGCTGAAACTTAAATCATGCGCAGTCATCGGGACTGACAAGGCTGAAAGAAAGCCAGATTTGCGAAGATTTGGAAGATGATCCAGATCCCACTTTGTGATAATAATAAGACTCGTCAATGATGTAACTTAGGCCAGTACTTTAAAATCACAGGTCTTCACAGGGATCATCCAAATTCTTCCCGATCAATCCAGTGGGGGGAAAATCATAATTGAGGCAGAACAAATAATCAGGAGACAAGAAAAAAAAAAAGAGCAGATTGACAGGGATTTCCTTAGTTCAAGCATTCAAAAGAAAAGAAAACCATAAACGAAAGAGCAAAAGAACCAAATCTAAAAGCAAGAGAGCCTAATCTAGTAGGGTGCGCGTAGATGAATCAACAAGGAAGGAGGACTTCCAAGTTCCGCCAGCAGCTAGGTCAATTCAGCTGTGGAGAGGCTAGGTTCCACGGGCGGCGTCGACGGGTGGCAAGTTGCGGCGACGGCCGGTGGCGACGGCGTCTGACCGAAACCATAGTCACCCGTGAGTTTGCCTTACGGGAGAGAGCGATGCCCGGTTCAGGGGATGCTCGAATGGATGTGAAATTGAGAGAGTTGAGATATAGGAGTGGCAGTGGTAGGTAAATACAAGCCAACCTTAGGGGCACTCTCGTATCCACAGCCAGCGAAAGCTAGAGAAGCTTCCCGGACCGAGCTTCTAGATTCCAATACAAATGTGGCTTTTGTGGGTGGCTAGCTTATGAGAAGCCACTTCCAAAAGCGACTGTTTATTTGGGCTTTCGGTTTCTAGGGGCAAGAAGGCAGAAAAAAACCCAAACAAACAAGGCCTTAAGCTCGCCAAGGATGGGTGTGCTAACTTGGGGGTGATACGCCAAAAATTATCTCCCAGCGATCGAACTGGAAAAGACAGGCGGCAAAATATGAACAGCAGGTGAAGGCTACAAGGAAGCAAGAAGAAGAGTTCATGTGCCTGGAGGACATAGCCACCCAGAATCTTGCGACCTATGATGACAATGTCAAAGCACAATCAGACAACATTGCTACGTTGGTGAGCACCGTGACGACACCAGGAGCATAGTAGGACATATCAGCCAGGAGAAGAAGTGCCTTGAAGCTGAAACGTCATTAGACATCGCCGTCATATTGTCTTACCTCAATTAAACCGGTGTGAAGAGGCTAGTTCATATGAGAGCAAGGATTCACTAGTCATAGGGTTAGACCTACACTCCTTGGGAAGTTGGTTTTTACTTCAGTCTTTCTTTAGAATAATGTAAGGACTCCTTTGTTTTGGGTCCCTCCGAGTTAGGAAATTAATTATAGGAATTCCAGATAAAGTTGGTGTCTCATCTATGAACCCTATGGTTAGATGAGTTTTTGCTCACCATATTGCATTCATTCCACTCAACAAGTGAGAGCAAGAAGGGATTGGATACTCCCTTTGCATACCGGATACTACGCCACTTATACTATGCTACTCATAAAGAAACTTGACCATATACTTCAAAGATGGGACTAAAATAGGCTCCAACGACAATTCTCGAATTCAAGCAATTTCTACTCTAAGAAGTTCACATTTTCATGTACTTATGTGGCTACATGCCCTCACCAGCCTGGACCTCAAGTTATTACTCGGTACATCCACTTAGGGGCAAATAGTGCATCATCAGAGCTTCGGAATAAAAAAGATGATATAATGAGACCTTACCTAGGTAAATATGTAACAAATCAAATAAAGTAGAAAAATGAACAACTTCAAATGATTTCTCTTTAAGTATGCCATGCACAAATGGGGTTAGCGCTTGGTGGCAAAACACAAAGCTCAATAGCAAGGTAATACGTCCCATTGAACTGAATCTGAGATCTCTAAGGCCATAACTGAGAACATACATAAAGCCACAAGCAATGCCACCCAAGCCATCAAATGGCACACAAATAGTTAGATGTAATAATAATTAATGGCCCCTGAAACCTACAGTTGAGAACCAACTAAATCCAATTACAGTAAATATTCCATAACTGTGGTTAAGCTAATGGATTCTAATCCCAGAAAAAAAATAGTTTTCCTAAGTAACACAACGCAAAGTAGCTTTGGTATCACCAGTGCCGACAAATACACATCCGTAAAGTGCACACATAAGAAATAGGCAAGCAATAGCGCTCATTAATAATCTGTGGACATGTTACAAATCAAGTACAGTACATGGACATCAACATATTGCAAACCCGATAAACATCGCTGGCACCGAGCGAATTTGGCATCCAATCAGCCTTCGAGAATGCAACAACACACATTGTGGAAATAAAACATGACTACAACTCAGAGAAAACCACTAGCATCTGAATTTAACAAGAACATGAATAGCATCTCAATTCAGGAAAATATATAAAAGTTGGAGCTTTTAGGGCGGAGCGTACCGATGGGGTTGGCGGCAATGAGCTGCTCCCCAACGGCGCAGACAGCGTCGGCGAGGGCGGCCGCCTGGTTGGCGCTGCCCATCCGGTGCTGCGACACCACAGACCGCAGCAGCTCCGCCGTTTGCCGCGCCACGGCGTGCGAGCCCTCCACTTTCCTGCCCCCGCGCCACCCCGAGAAACACGCACAGGCGTGAGTACACTAGAACCAGAGAACAGCCGAATCGGACGACACAGGGGAGCGGCTTACCGGCGCTTGAGCTTGAGGACGAAGTCGCTGACGAGCGCCTGCACGTCCGGCATGGCGGTGCGCGCGGCGGGGGACACCGGGAGGCGGAGGAGGGGTTTGGATTTGGGGGTCGGATCCGCGGCGAGGAGGGGTTAGGGTTTTCAGAGAGGAAAGAGGAGGGGGGAACTAACACTGACGACGCGTGGTTTTACGAAATTTACAATTAGGTCTCCGTGCTGTTTTTTTTTTTTTTTGGCAAACTTTGGGGTGAAGTGAAAAACGAATTGAATCCTCGCGGATTAGAATACAACAATGTGGAGTTCTGGACGTGCACGAATTTAGCATATACTCGGTTTATGTTTCAGCTCAGGTGCTGCAGCGCCTCCTTAATTCCTTGGCCAAGATCAGCTCACGTTACAACTGTTTCTCTCAATTGAATCCATTGGTGTACTACTATAGAAACTCCAAAGCAGACACAGGTATAGTCAAGCATAAATTGTTTCTGCTACTTGGTGACATGTAACACTACGGAACCAAGCTCTCTGGAGGTAAGTTAGCCCACTAGTAAAAGTGAAAGTAAATCGCAAAACTAATGTCAGCACTAAGCGCTGACAAAACATCAAGAGTAAGTTTTGAGGAGCGTTAAAGATGATTTGATGATTTGACTTTAAAACTTCATGTGATGGATGGAGGTGTACGTGACAGTGATAATATCATAAAGCTTACATTGAGGCTAAATAAAGTGGAGAAGATGCTGGAAGCATTGGATGATGAATGAAGAGTTAGACGAAAATATCCTTAAGGTAAGTGTGTGAGTAAGTGAGCGCATTCTAGGAATATCTAGAACTGCTTATATAAGTAAGGGGGCTGGTGTTAGAGCCTCTTGAGCCATTTGTTTCATATTTAAGATTTTATGATATATTTAGAGGAGAGGGGAGAATAGATGGTAGGCCTGGTGTATAGCCTCTTTTTGTTGTTCATGGTGGTGAGATAAGAGAATCATACATATCATATGCAATCATTCCTCTTGACTTATATTGAAGTAATGAAAGTATAAGTTTGATTAAATCAGTTGTCCCATCTCTTGTGCCTTCATTTGTGTCAAGGGTAAATCCCTGATAATGATTCCGGGGTATACTAAACAGCGGGTACGTGATCGGCGTTCTGAATGTGCCTATCGAATGTGTGTGTGTTTGTTGCTCAGGAACACCAGAGTTATCCAGGTTCAAGCCCCTCGTGAGGTAATAGCCCTACATCCTGTGTATTCTTCTTCATCCTCCCTTTTTTACAAAAGATATCCCCTTTATATTTGAGAGGGGAGAAGTCTTACAAGTGAGCCCAACCAGCAGACCCATACCTGTCTAAGAAATGATATAAGCAACCATTACAAGCCTACATTTATTATGCCTGCTCTGGGTCCCTACGATGGCCGTCCCATCCATCGGTCGCACCCCTGTTTATCGCGCACCGAAGTGACCGCCCTACCCTGTCCTGTGGCAGGCTTCCCACGCGCGCCTGCTGCGCCCCCTGTCACACCTGCGCACATGTCCCGCAATAATTAATGTCTGCGGGACGGGATAAGGTAACTCTGCGCCGACCATGCAGCCTCAGCCAGAGTGGAAAACCCTTTGGCATTAGGGTCACACCCAATAGCGAGTCACTCATCGCTAGTAGGTGTTACACTCTCCGCGCGAGTGCTGCTGCAGTTCCAGATAAGAGGCCCTCATACTCCACATTGTTATTATTAATTGGAAAAATATAATTGAACCATGTACCTGACGACGCAGGGTTTTGTGCTCATTCGTGGTCGGTGGAAACATGTCTCTCTTTAGGGACCAGTACTGCGCCTATTGCGCCTTAAAATCCTGCAAGGTAAGACAAAGATTCCCCCTTCCTATTGATGGGTGGTCGGTACCGGGGGAGGAGAGGGTTATCTTTCTGAGGTCCTAGTCTACAGCGGGGAGTGGTTGTTACCCATGTCAGAAGTGCAAAGTGTGGACCCCTCATCCGTCCTCGGGTTGAACCTGCTCGAAGAAACAACACCTCCGATTAGTTTCTGGGTACTCTTTTACATGTTCGGATCATACCTGGTCGATGGTATCGGCTTGCGCCACAGGGCTGGGTGTTTACCATTCCGACACGGTGAGCGCTCCTCCGGGTGGGGCTGCCGTTGATGAGGCCGGTTCCCCCAGGACTTGCGATCCGTGAGCCTCCGTCGGCGCCTTGAATATGGATGCCTCTGCTGCTTTTCCTTGAACCCCGAGGCCTTTGGAACCTAGTCCAATGTGCTGACTCTGAAACATATCAGGTTTGTCTGGGTTGTATCCCATGAAGAACACACAACAACTGGGATCCTCCGAGCGAGACTCATCGATCGTTGGGGATTCGAATATGGATAGCCCATAAGAAATTAACGACACTTCCCAGAACTCGAAAACACACCCCCCTACCTGGCGCGCCAAATGTCGAGGGTAAATCCCTGATAATGATTCCAGGGTATGCTGGATAGCGGATGCGTGATCGGTATTTCGGGTGTGGTTATGGAATGTGTGTGTTTGTTGCTCAGGAACACAAGAGTTATCCAGGTTCGGGCCCCTGGTGAAGTAATAGTCCTACATCCTGTGTATTCTTCTTCATCCTCCTTTTTTTACAGAAGATATCCCCCATTTATATTATAGGGGGAGAAGTCTTACAAGTGGGCCCAACCAGTAGACCCATACATGTCCTAAGAAACGATATAAGCAAGCATTACAAGCCTACATTCGTTGTTTCTACCCTGGATCCCTACGGCAGCCATCCCGTCCATCGGTCGCACCCCCGTTTGTCACGCTCGAAGTGCCCCGCCTGCCTTGTCCTGTCGCAGGCTTCCCATATGCGCCTGCTGCGCTCCCTGTCATGCCTGCTCGCCTATCCCACAACAATTAATGTTTGCAGGACGGGATAAGGTAACTTTGCGCCGACCATGCCACCTCAGCCAGAGTGGACTGCCTGGGAAGGAAAACGGCGTGAGTAGCGGCATTAAATGAGGTTTGACTGGCCTAGATGAATACCTGCCCTGCGACCAGTAAGGACTGGTCGCGGGGAACCATGCGGAGGCCCTGGTGGTGGTCACGCTGGCGTCGACTGGTCACGCAGGGGCCATGGGTCAAAGAACGAAAGTGGGTACTGCCCAAAGCTGACCGTCGCGGGTCATACCAGTAGGGGACCCTATATTCTTTACATCGATAATTTATAGTTTAATGTTTTTATTGAATCCCTTGCTTCTCTTTACAAGTTTTTTGGTTTCTTTGGATTTTGAATTATGTGTTAGTTCTTTGTGTATGGAAGGATGAGAATATTGATCTAATCTTGATCTCGGTGCATACCCTCTGGCATAAGTGTTGTTTTTGGTGGTTTTCATCTGTTTGCCATGTTTTGCCTCTTTTAGGTAATTTTCTTGATTTCCTTGTTCTCTTTGTTTTCTAAGTTCTTGTAATGATTTTGTTAGCTATGAACGATGAGAACACGTCCCAAATTATTTGATGTCAATTCATGTCATGAGCTATTCAAAATCTAACTTTTTGGGCTTTACCTTGGAGTCATTAATTTGCAAAAAGTTCAAATTTTGTTCATGTTTTCATGTGCTTTATGTTGGATTATGTTTTCTAGGTTCTATTTGGCTTGTGTTCAAAGTTTGAGACAATTTGGAGGTTGTTTGATCAGTTTCCCTTCATTAGAGCTCAAGTTGCTTAGTGCTAATTTTTATAAGAACAGTGTGACCGAAACGCGAACCGTCTAACTGAATTTTGTAATTTCTAGGAATGGCTCTCTGGGTTGTTTTCGGTTGGACCAAACACAACATCAGGTAGATCAAACTAAACGATCAAACCACTTCATCCTAATAGTAAACATCCACCCATGATTGAAGAAAATCTCCTTGATAATTGTTTTCAAGATACGGCATGTCCACTTCATCTTCATCCTTGATGTATCCTCCTTTTGTAGCCAAGTCCATAAGTGAATCCAATATATTCTCTTGAAGACAACCTACATATAAGGGCGTGCTCTTGCCTTGTCAACGCAACATCATTTCTACTAAACCATATAGCCCAACACTCATTGTTATTACAAAAGAAGTTTTTTTTACTACCATGCCATTCTGGTTTAGCTAAGTTATCTTCTGTTAAGACGATGCTCCTTCGACAAGTACCAAAGAAATATCTTCATTTTAAGGGGTAAATTTAATTTCCAAAAGAAGTGATTTTGAGGAATGATTCCATGGTTAAGTGTGTGCTCGTAGAAGATGACATGGTTGATCCGAGAACACTGGCTCTGATGCCAAATGTTGGAAAGCCTGAGCCAGTCACACTCAAACACGAGCAGAACACACATGAACATACGCTGGATTTTTTTTGTGCTGCCCTAAGACTGCAGCTTTTCCATTTCTTGATCTCTTATATAAAGGAAACAAACAACCAGACATGACCTACATTCATGCCCATGCAAATGTTTTGCTTGAATGAGCATGAATGTGTGTTGTGAATAAGTGATAATGATGAGCCCATAGCTCCTTCGGATACGATTAATACCGCCAATAATCTTCAAATCATACAAGGTCCAATTACAAGTGCACGTGCACGATAATTAGACCACCAGGTGAACTCGTTTCTCGTTGTTCATGTTTCCTTGGATGGATTACTACTAAATTATTGTGATATTTTATTGCTTAGGAACGTGGAAGAAGCACTACAACCTTACTCGGGTGTCACCCCTCGAAGACCAAGTCTACTCGGACTCGAGGCTGAGCTCTGGTCAAAGTCGTGGTCGTGGTCGAGTCTCAAGACAGCACATCAGTAAAACGGGTATAACTCTCTTATACGAAGTCCGTTTTAGGCGTTCTTGGACTTGCTGGAAAGCTTATGCCAAGCCCTTTCCAATGGATCTATGATTGACCAAATATTCCTTATAGTTTAGTCAGATTCAAAGGAATAAGGTGCTGCGTCACCGTTCTGAACCCTGTCGGGTTTTGTAATTGTGTCGAGGTCGAAGTCTAGGTTGTACACGCCTCTTTCCATGACTGCACAACCCTAGGTTGACCCCTCATGTCCCCTTATAAATATACGGTAGCCATCATAGTCTAGGCTTGGATTTAGCTTAGATTATTCTGTTTTAGACAGTTTCACCATTTATCGATTTGTTGAACCTCAAACTCAAGTACTTCATTGGTAATTAGCAATATTCAGATTGCATCTACCAGTTCTTACTTGTGTTCTCAACTCGCTTGCAAGAAAAGCCTTCTTGGTGAGGTCAACTGTGTCTTAGCATGGTTGATAACCATGGAGTAGTGGTGTAGTGGTTGCGAGAGTTCTCGATCTGTTTTGTTCGGAGCCTTTGGATCATCAACGTCGAAGCTCCACCAATCGACTTATCATATTACCTTTCGGAAGATCGGGCAAAAGTGCATCAAGTGGTATCAAAGCTTCGGTTTCCCGTTAGGTAATCTCAGTTATCCCCTTTGTTTAGTTTTGTTCCATTACCTAGAGTCCAGAAAAATTACCCCACAAAAATATTTAGATCAAAGTTTTTCCACTGTCCAAACCAGTTGAGCTTTTTGCAATTTTGTTTTCAATTTTCACGTTGTTGAGTTTGAGTCTATCGTCCGTGTCTTTGTTGCTGGTCGAGTCATCATGTTCTAGTTTCTAGTGTCGAGTCTTTGCTGTATTAGTCGTCGTGTATCTCGATTTGCCCTTGTCTGCTTTAGTTGAGATTGTGTCACCAGCCGTGTCGACCACTAGTCAAGTTCGACCATCAACTTGAGTTCAACTACTAGTCATGTTTGACCACCTACTCCGCTTCGACCACTAGTCGGGTTCGACCATCAACTCAGGTTCGACCACTAGTTGTGTTCGATCAGCTACTTGAATTCGACAATCTACTCGGGTTCAACCACTAGTCGAGTCGACTATCTACTTGAGTTCAACCACTAGTCGACCACCCGCTCGAGGTTCCGACCAGTCACTCCAACCACCCACTTGGGGTCTGACCAGGTACTCCGACCACCCACTCGGGTCCGACCACCTAGTCGTCGCGACCACCTAGTCGGATTTGCCCATCTTTTCTGATCCGACCACTTAGTCAGAGTCATCCAACTTCTCGGATCCGACCACCATAGCCGAAACAGAGGTAGCCAAAGTTCAGAGAGAGAGAGAGAGAGAGAGAGAGAGTTTTATTACTTTTATACCCTGCTCTCCGAAAAAAGTTTGTGACCCATATACCTCTTTCGACTTAGAAAAGTCAGTAGAAGAGTTTTGAGTTTGTGTCACATTCGCAAAAAAAAATCAAGAAAGAAGCAAAGAGTGCCAAAAAAAAGAAAGCAAAGAGTGCAAAAAGAGAGAAAAAAATAGAGAGAATAAAAAAAGAGAGAATCAGTTTGCATTGCGAATTTTGTTCCATTGTGCTTGTGTCTGATATAGTCTTCGGCTTGCTTGAACGAGTATTGTGAACTTTTATTCAGCTTTGCTAATATGATTTCATTAATTATTATCCTTGCTACTAAATATTACCTATCCAAACTACATCTTCTCTCGATCAGAACAGTATCTTCCCTTGCAACTACCTCACTCACACCTGATAAGGTATCACGAACCAGCCACCGGTTGTGCCAACTGCGGTGATTGGTAAGAACACTTGCAAGAGCATGGTAAGACGCTTGAGAGTGTGTGACTTCACCTCGACCACCTAGTAGTTGATAGGAATAATTTATCTTTCGTTGTTTTCTATCTTCGACTAACTATGGTAGGAGAAGCATCGAATGCACAGGAGTGTGTTTTGAGAGAAGAACTCATAATATTGTTATATGATCATTGATAAACTATTAATGACGACATTGACAAGAAGCTTGCAGGAACCAATACCGCATTGCGGTGACTCAATGAAAGCATTGCAATACTCAATACACGTTTTGATTGATTGATTAATCCGCCATCGAACAATAGTCGAGTGGATCCTCATGGTGCATCCTATGAACGAGAGGAGTCCATCACGGATGATGAAATTTTGAGATAAGAACGTGACGCCTTTGATGAACGACGAAGGAACCGATTGAACTTTAACTGTCAAGGTATGAGAGGTAATTTTCAGCAACATAACCCACATATTAATGATGATCCATTTGCTAAGGTTAAGTTTACTATACTATCTTTTGATGGTGCTTATGATGCTGAAAGGTATTTAGATTGGGAGATGACGGTAGAACAAAAGTTTAATGGTCATTTAGTTCCTGAAGTGCATAGAGTTAGGCAAGCCACTAGTGAATTTAAAATTTTTGCAATCATCTGGTGGAATAGGGTATGCATTGATGGATTAGCGCCTACTACATGGAATGCTTTAAAGATTGCTATGCGTAGCAGGTTTGTTCCACCCTCTTTTAAATGTGATTTGCGTAAGAAATTGAAGCGCTTAAACCAAGATGATAGATCCGTAGAAGAATATTATCAGGAGCTTCTAATTAGTATGTTGCGTTGTGATATTATTAAGGATGAAGAGGCTGCAATGGCACGCTTTTATGGAGGGTTAAGGCGTAAAATTCAGGACATAGTTTAATACAAAGAATACGATAGTGTTCCTAGATTGTTCCAACTTGCGTGTTTGGTAGAAAAAGAATTGCAGTGACGACAACAGAGGCCAAGGAGCAATTTTGGAAGCACGACTACTTCCAAATCAACACCGGGACAAGTCAAAATAGCCCCATGTTTAGCTACATAGTCTACTACCCCTTCTTGAGTAGGGTGCATTTAGCAGTACCTTTGACACCGACACATGCTCCCGAGGTAAGCAAATCCGTAAGTGCGCAGGGTCCAATGAAGAGCTCTTCTTCAGTTGCCTCGACTGGTCGCACGACTAGGATTATTTACCACCGATGTAAGGGAATGGATCATGTCATGAAGGATTGCCCAAGTCAGCGTGCGTACATTGTAACAGAAGACAGTAGATATGTAAGTGCTAGTGATGTTGAGTATGAATATACTCTTGTAGCAAACCATGCAGGTGACGAAGATGGACGTGAGATGGATATCGACCATGAGGAAGTGTTTGATGCCACTGCCACAGAGGATTATTGGACCCTCATTGTGCAGCAAGTGTTAAGCACTCAAATGGAGCAAACAACGCCACAATTTGTTTCAGATGTTCCTCATAGTCAAGGATTATCGTGTTCGAGTCATTATTGATGGAGGAAGCTGCAACAACTTGGTAAGTTCATATATGATCAAGAAGCTTGCCTTGCCGACAAGAAATCATCCTCACCCTTAACATATTCAATGGTTCAACAAGTGGTAAGGTGAAGGTAATGCAAACAGCTAGGGTGCATTTTTCTATTGGTTCATACCATGATTGTACTGATTTCGATGTAGTGCCCATGCAAGCATGTTCACTTTTGTTAGGACGACCATAGGAGTTTGATACTGATGCAACACATCATGGTAGAAGTAATAGGTACACCCTTATGCATAAAGGAAAGAAAATAACTTTTCTGCCTTTAACCCCTGCTGAAATTATGAAATGTGAACAAGAGATGGCTGAAAATAAGAGAAAAGAGTTTGAGAATGAATCTAAAAATTAGCAAGTAGCGAAAAAAAAATTTCCACCCAAAAAGGAGAAAGCAACAATAACTTCGAAGTCCGATAGATTTAGACTGAAAGGGTGTGTTATGCTTGCTACTAAACCTGATCTTGCTGAAATTTATGCTAATAAGCTGTCATGCTATGCTTTGATATGCAAAGAAGCCTTAGTTTCACTCGAGAAGATATCTAGCTCTTTGCCTCCTACTGTTGCTAATCTTTTGCAGGAGTTTTTGGATGTATTTTCAGCTGAAGTTCCCCTGGGATTACCACCAATTCAAGGTATAGAACATCAATTTCATTTGATTCCGGGAGCAACTTTACTAAATCGTGCTGCATATAGGACCAACCCGGAAGAGACTAAGGAAATTTAGCGACAAATCCAAGACCTTTTGGATCATGGGTACATACGAGAAAGTCTTAGTCCTTGTGTTGTTCCTGTTCTTTTGGTTCCTAAGAAAAATAGTAGTTGGTGTGTATATATTGATTGTAGAGCCATTAATAATATTACTATAAGATACGTCACCATATCCCTAGGTTAGATGATATACTTGATGAGTTGAGTGGTTCTATAATTTTCACTAAAATTGACTTACGAAGTGGATACCACCAAATTAGGATGAAACTTGGAGATGAATGGAAAACTGCGTTTAAAACTAAGTTTGGCTTGTATGAGTGATTAGTAATGCCTTTTGGGTTAACTAATGCACCTAGTACTTTCATGCGATTGATGAACAAAGTTTTATGTACTTTTATTAGAAGATTTGTGGTGGTATATTTTGATGATATCTTGATTTATAGCCAGTCACATGAGTCACACTTTGATCATCTACGTGTTGTTTTTAATGTTTTGACAGATGCACGTTTGTTCGGTAACCTCAAAAAGTGCATCGTTTGTACGGATCGAGTCTCTTTTCTTGGCTATGTTGTTACTCCACAGGGAATAAAAGTGGTTGAAGCAAAAATTAAAGCTATAAAAAGCTGGCCAACCCCTAATACTGTTACTCAAGTGAGAAGTTTTTATGGTCTTGCGGGTTTCTATCGGTGCTTTGTGCGGAATTTTAGCATCATTGCTGCCCCATTGAATGAATTGACGAAGAAATGAGTGGTTTTGAAATGTAGACTTGCATAAGAACAAGCATTCAAGTTGTTGAAAGAGAAGCTCACCCATGTTCCTTTACTTCAACTCCCTGATTTTGGTAAGACCTTTGAGCTAGAGTGTGATGCTAGCGGGATTGGAATTGGAGGTGTGTTAATTCAAGAAGATAAATCTGTTGCTTATTTCAGCGAGAAATTAAGTTGGCCAAGTCTGAATTATTCTACCTATGATAAAGAATTGTATGCTTTAGTTCATGTGCTTGAAACTTGGCAACATTATCTATGACCCAAAGAATTTGTTATACATTCTGATCATGAATCGCTGAAACATATTAGAAGTCAAGCTAAACTGAATAAACGACATGCTAAATGGGTAGAATTTATTGAGTCTTTTCCATATATCATAAAACATAAGAAAGGAAAGGATAATGTGATTGCTGATGCGCTTTCTAGGCGTTATACCATGTTATCTCAACTTGATTATAAGATTTTTGGTTTAGAGACCATTAAAGACTTATATGCTGCTGATTTGGATTTTAAAGAAGTGCTTGAATATTGTAAAGAAGGGACAACATAGAATAAATATGTGCTAAATGAAGGATTGCTCCATCGTGCTAACAAGTTATGCATTCTAGCTAACTCCGTTCATCTTTTGTTGTTACAGGAGGTGCACAGAGGAGGATTGATGCGTATTTTGGAGCAAAGAAGACTGAAGATGTGCTGGCCGCCCACTTTTTGGTCAAAGATGAGATGAGATATCGAACGCTACGTGTCCCGATGCACCACTTGCAACGAAGCTAAGTCTCGCTTGAATCCACATGGTCTTTACATGCCTCTTCTTGTTCCTAGTGCACCATGGGAGGATATTGCTATGGATTTTATTTTAGGGCTACTTAGGACAATGAGGGGGAGAGATAGCATATTTGTAGTTGTGGATAGATTTTCTAAAATGGCATATTTTATACCTTGTCATAAGAGCGATGATGCTACAAACATAGTTGATTTGTTTTTCAAAGAAATCGTTCGACTACATGGAGTGTCTAATACTCTCATCTCGGATTGTGACACAAAGTTTTTGAGTCACTTTTGGAGATCACTTTGGAATAAATTGGGAACGAAGCTAATGTTGTCTACTACGTATCATCCCCAGACCGACGGTCAAACAGAGGTTGTTAACCATACATTATCGACCATGTTACAGGCTATTCTAAAGAAAATTTGAGGATGTGGAAAGAGTTTTTACCGTATATTGAATTTGCTTATAATAGGTCGGTACACTCCACCACCAAGATTTTGAGGTTAGTCCCACGTTTAACATTTCAGATTTGAAGCCATATTTGGGAGAAGAAGATGAGCTTGAGTCGAGGATGACTCCAATTCAAGAGGGGGAGGATGATGAGCCCATGGCTCATTCGGATATGATCAATACCGCCAATAATCCTCAAACCGTACAAGGTCCAATTACAAGAGCACGTGCACAGCAATTAGACCACCAGGTGAACTCGTTTCTCGCTGTTCATTTTTCCTTGGATGGATTACTACTAAATTCTTGTGATATTTTACTGCTTAGGAATGTGGGAGAAGCAATACAACCTTACCTGGACGTCACCCCTCGAAGGCCAAGTCTACTCGGACTTGAGGCTGAGCTCTGATCGAAGTCATGGTCGTGGTCGAGTCTCAAAATAGCACATCAGTAAAACGGGTATAACTCTCTCATACGAAGTCTGTTTTAGGTGTTCTTGGACTTTCTAGAAAGTTTATGTCGAACCCTTTCCAATGGATCTATGCTCGACCAAATATTCCTTATAGTTTAGTCAGAGTTAAAGGAATAAGATATTACATCATCGTTCTGGACCCTATCGGGTTTTGTGATCATGTCGAGGTCGGAGTCCAGGTTGGGCACGCCTCTTTCCACGGCTGCACAACCCTAGGTTGACCCCCTCATGTCCCCCTATAAATATACGGTAGCCATCATAGTTTAGACTCGGGCTTAGCTTAGATTATTTTATTTTAGACAGTTTCACCGCTTACTTGTGTACTTCATTGGTAATTAGCAATATTTAGATTGCATTTACATGTTCTTACTTGTGTTCTTGATTTGCTTGCAGGAAAAGCCTTCTTGGCGAGGTCAACCGTCTCTTAGCACAGTTGATAACCACGAAGTAGTGGTGTAGTGGTTGCGAGGGTTCTCGATCTGTTCTGTTCAGAATCTTTGGATCATCAATGTCGAAGCTCTACCAATCAACTTATCATATTACCTTTCGTAAGATCGAACAAAAGTGCATCAGATAACGTGCAGCGTGAATGTGCATGCTGCTCAAGATTGATAATCGTGTAGCAAACCCCCTTGTTTTGATGCAGTTCTTCGATGTTGACGATGCCAATCTTCACGCAGAGCTTCATGAACTTGATGTGCCCGAGAGGCTTTGTGAGTATGTCTACCAATTACTCTTCACCACTAATGGACTCGATGTTGATTTTGCATCCCTCGATGCATTCCCGAATGAAATGATACCAGGTATCAATGTGTTTGCTCCTGTCATGGAACTCTGGGTTCTTGCACAAAGAGATGGTTGCTTTGTTGTCCACATTCAGCACTACGGCTTTGGGTTTGTCACCGCCAATGTTGCTCAGCAAACAGGCAAGACAAATAGCTTGGTACGCTGCAGATGGTGATGTACTCGATCTCATAGGAAGAGAGAGCCACCACTCTCTGCTTCGGCGACTACCAGCTGACTGGGCTCCAACCGAGGAAGAAGAGCACACCTATGGTAATCTTGCGGTCGTCGATGTTGTGAGAAACGATAACGTCCTAAGAGGGGGGTGAATTAGGACACTTAGAAACCTAAACCAAATTAGCTCCAAAAGCTTCACAAAATAAACCTTTCTCAATTTCTATCTAAATGTGCTCTAAGTTTATCTAGTTTGTCTATTTTACTGCTCAAGAGGATTGCAACCTACTCTAGCAAGGTAAATTGCAAGTATTAAATGTGAAAACGTAAGTAAGGTAGAGAGACAAACTCGACACAAGGATTATTTCCATGGTATCGATGACATGAATGCCACCCCTAGTCCACGTTAGAGCTCCATCAAAGATATGCTCCCGGTCGGCACCCGATCACGGCTATTGAGTTATCAAGTCACAAAGACAAAGTCTCAACCTGGATGAGCCACCAAACCACCAAGGCAATGTCTCACAACAAGCTTCTTTTTCGGTTCCTTGCCGTCATGATCACTTCGGAGCTTGAGCCACCAAGGTAAGGGTCTCTACGTCCTCATACACGTGTCTTGCCGCCTCTCCACACCAAGTCAGAGGGTGAATAAGTTGTCGGTGAGTCACAAAGACTCCAAGACACCGTCATACCTCTCGGTACACGGTTGGATCACTCCTTGATCCACTCTCTAGATTGCAGCACCTAGTAACACTTCTTTCTAGGCCTAATAGCACTAATCACTCTCTAATGGTGTGCTAAATTACTTTGAATGAACACTTTAAGCACTTTGGTGGCTTAGATGTCTTCTCAAGTGTATATGGGATTCTCTAGACTCTAGAAGCATGCCACCCCTTCAAATGACTGAGTGGAGAGGTATTTATAGCCTCAAACCTGTCGACTAGCCGTTGCCCCAACGGCTCAGAAAAGTTGTTAACACCAGATGATCCGGTGAGAATAGTGGTACTAACACCGGATCATCCAGTGAGTACATCCTCAGAAACTAGCAGTTGGAACCCCCACTTAACTCTCTGTGAACACTGGACACTTCAGTGTACCTTCAAATCCATCACTTGACCTTCCGGTGAGTTATCTTAAGTCATCTGAGCGTTTTCATTTTCTCTGTGTAAATTGCTCCGGTGAAGCCTCCGGTGTGTATCTCTTCATCACCGGACTATCTGGTGAGTTATCCTGAGTCAAACCACGCTTTTGCAGTCTCTCTATGTAAAATGCCCCGATGCATTCAAACGGTGTTCATTCCATTAACACTGGACCATCCGGTGAGTTAAACATTCTCTTCTTTTCCTTGGAAATGCTCTGGTGCGACTATCTCTATGATCACCGAACTATCTGGTGACCAACAGCTGCATCCTGTCTGGTAGGAATGCTCCGGTGGGATCATTCGGTGTGCACAAGCCAAACACTGTACCATCCGGTCAACTAATCATCACTCTTCAGCACTTGTAACCCTCTCTGCAACAATTGCTCTTGTGTATATCTTTTGTCGATCACCGAACCATCCAGTGAGTTGTTTCATTTTGCCTTCTGAGCAGAAACACTCCAATGAGTACACAAGTCTTAACACCGGACTATCCGGTGCCTTCTTTCTCCTCTGCTGATTACAGCCTTTAGTACATCGAGCCATCCGGTGAGAAAAAAAACCTCCAATTCAACCAAACTTTGTCCCAACTGCGATGACTTGTTCATGTATTGCATCCATGAGACCTACTAACATATATTCTTGACAAATATGTTAGTCACATTGACTATATTATCATTAATCACTAAAATCACAATCATGACCTAATAGAGCCATTTTCGCTAGAATCTTTCCCTTTTTGGTGATTGATGACAACACAACCGAAGCAAGTGGGAAACGATAAATGGTACCAATTGACAAGATCATAAAAGAGCACAAAGTCTTACCACATTACTTAGATGCATGTTCTTACCACATAGTCTCCCTTTGTTGTGACTTCCGTTTTCTTTAATGCCACTATCTCTCTTGATCGACATATGCAAGAGCTTCTCTTTTGTTAATCTAGGCGTCTTATGTTGTTTCTAGCATCTTCTTTTTCTCCCTCTTTGTTAACTTTGGCATTCCTAGATATCTTGTCTGTTGCTATAATCTCCCCTACATTGTTCATCTTGCTTTGGTTGTCAAAATTATCTCTCTTTGTCAACAATCTTCACAAAAGGCTATAAGCACATGTTGAACTAAAAAAATATTAAAGTACATGGGACAGAGCTTCGCAAATCTGATCTAATAAAAATAATATCAATTGTAATGATACCAATTGAAATGAACAGAATATGGATCATAATTAATGAAACTCACATAATATTGTCTAAACTCTCCCTATATGTATTCATATATATGATAAGAAAGAAATATTTGCAGAACTAGACAATATGTCAAGATGGAAGTTTAAGTCATATTATACATGAAGGTAGCTTAAATGAACAAATAAATTTACAATGATACCAATTTAAGCTTTTAAGCATTGCATACCTCCAGGGACTTGTAGATTACTCGATGAGACTACAAAAGATATAACTTGCAAGACATGTTAGTCTCAAAATCACAACCTATAGGATATACTTTTCCTAAATGCGTGCATACAAGTGTTGAATATCTGTGAGACATATGCACTTGTTATCGATAATAATGGAAATTTATCCTATAGATTGGATCATGGCACATAAAAGATACCAAATGTAAACCTAGTGCCATATAAGGGACCTACAACTAATAAACCATGTAGGTTGCTCATAGGTTAGAGATAAACACAAGCAACCTATCATATAAAAACATACACTAGGCATTGCAATAAATTGAAATAAGCACATGTAATCCTAGACAAGGCAAATGAGCTAGAAGCAAAATAAAATGGATGAACAAGAATCTAGTTACACTTACCTCTTTTACCTTTGGATGGGGATTTAGGTGTGTGATGATCATGATCTTCATCAATACGCCCATCTTGTATACTTGACTTTTTTGCTTAAATATTCACTTTATTTTGTAAGTCAAGCCTCGAAATCCCCCTAGCCACTTTGGGCTTCAAGTTTTCTTTGGAACCCAAACCGATTGGAGCCCCTTTATGTTGATGATGACTTCCTTAGGCATCAAAATAGGTTGGTTCCACCTCTGATCCTTTCTCCCAACTATGTGTACAGTCACCTTACCATTTTCCTTCTTCTCGAGCTTGTAGTGGTCACTCTTGATCTTAACCTTGTAATTGGGCTTGGTGTAGAAGTTAGAAGTCTTGTTGGAGATGTTCGTCACTTTCTTCTTCTACTTGGTCTCCTTCTTGACATGCTTGCATTGGAAAGACTTGTGACCTTTTTTATGGCACTTGAAGCATATCATGGTGGACCCCTTCGCAAGCTTGTTCACCATGGTTGTACGGTTATCTTGAGGAGGTTGGATATGATTCTTGCCCTTTAGTCTCTCCAAGTCCTTCTTGAGCTTCTCTTATTGCTTGAGCTCATCATTTTCTTGCGTAATGAGGTCATTAGATGGTTCTAAAAAATATTCTCAATGCATTTCTAATCGCAAAGGGGTGAGCTAGCATGAGTTTGGGAAGATCATCCCTTGATAGAAAGATCGATCAACGGAGATAAGATGTGTGATTACTACAGCATGCTATGGTTGGCACCCGTGTTCTGGTCGTGCCTCTACACAACCAGTGAAGGGGACATAGGGTCATGTAGAAGACTCCATGGGACACTCTAAGACATTATGGGACATCCATAAGGCTTTTGGATTGATGGGGAACGCAGAGGTATTCTAGTTGCAAGTGCAGAATGCATCCAAACATCGAACAATAGGCATGTCGACCTTGATCCCGGTGGCGTAGTTGATCTAGTGACCTAACTGAAATTGTGGAGTAGTTAAGAGATACTAGAGGCACCCTCTTGTGAAACGACATGGTGATCGGTGCACTAGTTGGCTAGGAACGTTGATGCCAATCGGTAACGATGTGGCTGTCCATGACGACAATGACCGTGGCGACATAGATCGGGCTTTGGCTGGGGCTAGAGCTTGTCTAGGGACTTATCATGATTGGTAAAACAGGAGTAAGCTAGGAGAAGGAGGGGTCCTCACCTCGCTTCATCGGTCAGGAAGATGGTCGTCAGGACGATGAACGGTAGCAGCGGCGGCGACGTTGGAAATCAGACTCGCATTCCCATTGCATCACTGTAGATCTAGGTGAACCCTCATGTGTCCGTGTGGAAGACTCTATGGCACACATGGTGACACAAGCGATGCATCAAAATAGCTGTTGGATAGATAGGAACATGAATGGCACATCTGGTAAAAGACTAGACATGGGCTTGTGGAGGACAACCAAGGGCATATTTTGGTAAAAGGACTCGATGATTGGGGCCCTAGTTCACTGGGAACGGCGAAGCCAAACGGCGGTCATGCGATTGGCCGGGAGAACGACGGTCGCAACAGCACAATGTTGCAAAGGGGATGCCTGGTTAGTGTGTAAGGAGGGCTAGGGGCACCTGGGGTCTTCTATATATAGGGAGGAAGGCGTGAGGAAGAGATAAGGGTGGCCAGAGTCTGGCTACGGCACGACATAGAGTCCGAGTTGGATTCTGAGTCAATTACAATTGCCTTTCTCGTAGCTCTATATTCCAAGGATAATATCTCCACCGTCTGGACTTCAAATTGGACATTTTTGGACTTTATCGTGTAGTACTAAAAAATATCTACAACTTTGGTATTTATTGGGACTTCTGGAAACTTAATCTTGATTTTCAAAAATGCATCACAAGATAAACAGTTTGAACTCAAACTTATTTGTGTAACACTGATTTCGGAGGCCATAACTCCTAGCTCTATTGTCCAAAAGGGGACTTCCATAGGTGCAAATCGAATCTCTTGATAATACCTACAACTTTTATATTTTCAAGATTTGCATTAGAGATTGTCTTGAACTCTGAAACTACATGCGAAGATGAGACTGTCTAGGACTTCGTGAATATTTATAGATTTTATGGATCCTTTTGTTTGGGCTTCTAGAAGACTTCTAGAAGATCCTTAACCTACCTACTATTTAATTTTGTAAAACTTTTTCACTCCAAAACACCAAAGAGAAGAAAAAGAAAAGGAATTCTAATGCATTTACTTGGCTCCTAGCAAAACTCAGCAATGCACAAGAAATAATAACCTAGGTTGCTTGGTTGTTTATGAAAATAGTTTTTGAACTGATCTACTAGTGAAGCTACTCACTAAAGTTGGAAAATTTTAAAAATTTGTAAAATCTTAGAAAGTAGGGTGTTACACGCGAGGAGACCAAGCCACATGTAGCAGCTCAAGTCATCCACCAGCAGCAGGAAGTAGCGGCTGTTGCTTGGTGTCATTGGCGTGATCAGCCCATGGAGGTCGTCATGGATGAGGTCGAGGACGTGCATCGCGTGGTCACGTGCTTGCTCCGAGAATGAGTTCTGCTGCTGCTTGCCGAAGAGGCAGCTATCGCACACTTGATCCACATGATCAATGCACGGCAGCCTCATACCATCTCATGTTGGGCGAGCTTATGTAGAGCCTGAAGGCTGATATGGGTGTACCTGGTGTGCCACTCTAGGACTCGTCAGAGCTCCTCATTGATAGCCATACCAATTGCGCGATGTCAAGGCTAAGCATGTAAAACCGACTAGGGGAGCGACTCACCCTCACTAGCAGTCATCGATTCAGGCCTCGAATCTATAGGACACTGCCATCGACCACCACCTGGCAGTCATTCTCATCAAGCTGACCGATGCTGATGATGTTGGTGATGATCTAGGGAATGAAGTACACCACTATGACCGCCAAGTGTTCGCCGGTCTTGCAAGCGAATAGGATCATATCACACCCCTTGATGCTAATGACGAAGCATAGACGAACTTGGCGGTGCCTCGGATTCCAGAGTTGATCATGGAGAAGGCGACCCGCAACCTGATCATGTGGTTCATTGCACCAGTGTATCGGTACCACAACTGATCGTTGCGGTCCTACTCTCGATCTAGATAGGCAAATACCTTTGCCTCGACCAGCTAGAGTGGACTGCATTGCGGTGGACAAGATGCCAGCACGACAGGTTACGATAAAGTGAATGTGGTAGGCAGCGCGAAGCCATCAAAAGTTCGGGCTCATTGTAGTCGCCCTGCGTCAGGTGGGCCTTGGCCCGCTTCAGCTTGTTGTGGCAAAATTTGGTCCAATGGCTGAATTTGCTACAATTCCAACATTGGTCTCGGCCACCTCCTAGGTGGACGTATTGGCATTGTTGTCATGCAGCCTGTTGCCATGACCACACCCATAGTTCTTGCCATGATGATGATGAATGCCACCATTTCCACTGCTATTGTATCCTCCCTCGCCATCACGCTTCTTGATGTGAGCTAGCCACTCCTACTCGGTGAGGAGTAACTTTGGCCCATCATTACCGCCTGAAGAGCTGAGCTTGTACCTCAGCTTCATAGCACCCAAATGATAGGTCACCTCCTCAATCGAGAGTGTTCTTAGATCAAGGAGGGTCTTGATGGAGATAACCTACTGGAGATGTTTCAGGATGACTTGCTGAAATTTTTGCACTACCTCAATATCAGTGACCTCATCCTCTAGGGCTCGGAGCTTGTTGGCAAGGCTTCTGATCCTCATGGCGAAGTCATCGACGAACTCACTGTCCTTGAATGTGATCTCACCGAGCTCGCATCACAACTTCTATGTGTTCGCTTCTTTGACACGCTCGATGACGACGCACATTATCTTGGTTGCGTCCCAGGAGTCCTTGGAGGTCCTTGACGGTGAGAGTTGATAGCATATTCAATGGCAAAACACGAATAATGGAGGAAAACATTAGCCTAACATTGCGGCAATCACCACCACCGGGTTTGATTACCTCCCAAAGACATTGCGCTTGCAGGTTTAGACGCATCACGAGTGCCCACTCGGTGTAGTTGGTTCGTGTGAGCATGGGGTAGACCATCAAGCCTGACGCCTCCTTGACAACGTGCTTGTTAATGATTGGTGAACCGCTGATCTAACAAACTTGTTGAAAAAGTAGGGGATGCTTAAAGTAGACAAATTACAAAGGAACACACATGGGGTTTTAGGTAGATTCGGGCCTCCCTGAGGATAATAACCCCCACATCATATTTGTCCTGTACTGATCTGAACCTATCACAAGGGGGTGTGGCTAGCCTAGATAAAAATAAACCTAGTCGATGACTTCCTTTCTTGGCTTCTGTTGGCTCGTAATGACTTTGTATTGCTTGTCCTTCACATAGTCCCATGGCTTCGTATATATATAGGAGTGTCGTACGTCATTTGGACTCATCCTTCTTGTTCTAGGAGATAAACCTTCCCGGTTACGGGATGCCTTAGGTATCTATGGGTAGTTTTCTTTGATTTATTGATCCACTTTCCAGAGTTAAAGATATGCCCCGAGAAATATGGGAAACCCTGGGGTGCCCGGATATGGTAACTATCCATTAATCATTGTAAAATCCCCCATTAGTACATGAAATGAGGCTTTGACAGATCAAGTATATGGCCAGTAAAGATAAGCTTTTTGTCCGACCATGTCATCGAGTAAGACTCGAGTCCCCGATTAGGGTGAAGCATATAACTAGGTTTTTTTATTTTCTACTCGGAATTTCGAACGCCTCCTAGTCTCCAAGAGAGTCCTCGAGAAGGTGTTCCATCTAAGTAGGTTTTCTATTAGCTTTGCCCTTTAGGAGGAGAAAAGTTTGTCACTAGTTGATTCTAAAAGTTGAAACGTCGCAGCGGAGATTTCGGGTAGTGGTGAGAATCTTTTCCTGCCAGAGTATCATGATTATGGTAGCACCATGAGGAACCAAAAACCTCGGGGTTCGATGCCAACCACCCCACATGCACTGGGCATTAAATGTGGCATGACGATGAAGAAGGAGATCGTGACCTCGAGTCGTGTCACGTTGTCAGCTGAAACGCCATTTTCGGGAGCCCTCACTCTATGTAAAGGAAAAGGGAGAATCTGCTTCAACATTCATTCTTTCGTCATTGATTGATTTTCGTCACACTCATCATTCTCCTTGCGTCCTTGCCCTCAAAACCCCCCATAACCCTCTTCCCTCAATTTGTCCACCGCTATGGGTGAGAAGAAGATTAAGAAAGAGAGATCCTCCACTGATGAAATGGCGAGCGTGATCCCGAAGTGGTAGGAATCCAAGATTATGGAGGAGTTTTCGGAGAAGGCCGAGAGTAAGGAGGTGATTCCTTCCCGGGTTCTAATCCCCTGCACGCCGACAGCGGGGTATACAATCCCGAGCTTGGACACCCATAGCTCAGTGGTCTTCCTCGAGGTGCTTGATTTCTATGGTCTGGAACTCATCCACCTTAATCCCAACTCCATCATCATACTAAACATCTTCGTACATCTGTGCGAGGTCTTTCTTGGCTTTCGCCCATCCCTCGATCTCGGTACTTATATGTCCTGAAAAGGCTCCAGAACAAGGTTGCTAACGACACCGAATTTTGGCTTCGATAAGGCAAGTTGGCTTAGTACATCAACTTTTCCACCAAGTCTTCCTAGTCGGGTTGACACAATAAGTAGTTCTACTACCAATCAGGCTTGAAGGGGCTTCCTTACTAAGGCTTACCGCCATTGTCGAGGCCCGCCTAGACAAAAGAGATGGTGATGATTTTCCTTCGCTGGAATCTTATCGGAAAGATCCTGCACCTGAAGGAGAGGAATCTTATGGTGTATGACATTGCCAGGGACTTCATCAAGTGTCTCCTTTGTCCTCTAAAATTGAGGATTACCAGTGCTTGGCAATTTCCATCCATATTGGATCTGAAATGGTGACATAGGTACTTCCCGATCCCGAGTAGCCATATTTAAGGGATCTGTAAGATATATTCTCATTGTTTGTTGCTTTTTCTCACAATGTTTTCACCGAAGGCTACCGACAAGAGGGTCAGGGTTCTTTTCGAGGCCATCTCTTCTTCTAGCTACAAGAATGTCCTAGTTCTCATTGTGGAGATGGATTCCAAAGCTCGGGCAAGAATCATATTGGTAAGTGCCTTAGACCTTCTCGATTCTTATTTTCTTTTCGAGTAATCATACCTATAGTGATGTCTATCGTGGGCTTGGATAGCTTCTCAGCCATGGAGGGATCGATCCATAGGCCAAGAAAGTAGGGTCCCTAGCTATAGACTCGGATGATGTTCTTATCATGAGGAGCAAGGGTCTGAGCGAGAATGGTAGTGGCATACTGCAAATCATATCCTTCGACAGTGGCATGGTGTTGGAGGGTAATAACTTCGTGGGAGTACATTCAGCAGTGGGTGGTGTTAGGCTGCCGACACCAACTACTCTTGCTCCCTCTGCTTCTGTCAACCCTATGCTGACTTCAATAGCGACGCCGACCCTGGTAAGTCAAACATTTACCCACATCCTTCACGACCATGCATGTTCTTAATTTTTTGGGCATGCTTTATCCTTCGTCCTAGGAACACAGTAGTTCCAGTGAAGTTCGTCGGACAACCCTCCCTTAGCCCTGCTAGCATCCGAGAGCAAGAGATTAACACCCCTCCTGATCCCTAAGCCTTCACTGACCAAGAAATGGCTCAGGTATGCTGTGAATTATTTCCTATACTTGATGAAATGTATGGCTTGAATTTGTCTTTCTTGCAGGCTAACCGAAATATCACCAACAGTACCCAAGCTTTGACCTCCCCAACCTCCAATCCCTACCTCCTCTGAAGGCGATGGAAGCAAGCTTGGCGAGCCCTCGATATTGGTGGCTACTACTTAGTAATTGAAGGTAGCCAGCGCTGAGGTCGATGATGCCCTTCCACAGAAGAGGTACATGATCTCATTGGATGTAACCTAGGGGGGAATGCTCGAATGGCGGGTAGACCATCAGTCGGACTCGATGTTCAATGCCTTCTTCACGGTAAGATTCTACTACAGGTTAGTAATCTAATTAGTGGAATGACTGGTACTGACTTTAACATTCTTTGAAGTTTGTCATGCATCACTTGAACAAGACCCACTACAATACCAAGAAGGCCACCGTCCGAGTAGCTGAGCTCAAGAAGGTGGTTACCGAGCTACTTCACCAGCTCTCTCAGGTGACGTCGGAGAAGGAGAAGGCGGATGTTGTGCTAGAGGAGCAGATGAAGGGTGAGCTTCTAGTATCCCGACAGGCTGCTCATCCATTTTATATTCTTAACAGGTCACTCTGCAGAACTCTCCACGGCCTGAGAAGCTATTGCCCAGGAATGGTCCTAGATGTCAACCACTCACCAACAACGCACCATGCTACTCGACATTTTCCAGGAGGCGCTGGCCAGGGTTGGGCTCCAATCGGAGGCCCCTAGCAGAGAGGATGCTCTAGGACACACTACTCGGGCCACCAAGCTTGCCGAGGTGTTCGGTGGATTCTGAGGGAAGGACATCGAACACCTGTCGAGTCAGTCTTGGTGGAACACAGAGCTAGCACTTGCCTATGCGTTGGCCGTCCTAGTAGCTGAGCTTAAGAAGGAGGTTACCGAGCTACTTCACCAGCTCTCTCAGGTGACGGCCGAGAAGGAGAAGGCGGACGTTGTGCTAGAGGAGCGGATGAAGGGTGAGCTTCTAGTATCCCAACAGGCTGCTCATCCATTTTGTCTTCTTAACATGTCAACCTGTAGAACTCTCCACGGCTTGAGAAGCTATCACCCAGGAATGGTCCTAGATGTCAACCACTCACCAAAAACTCACCATGCTGCTCGACATTTTCCAGGAGGCGCTGGCCAGGGTTGGGATGCAAGTAGAGGCTCCTAGCGGAGAGGATGCTCTAGGACTTGCTACTCGGGCTACCAAGCTTTCCAAGGTGTTCGGTGGGTTATGAGGGAAGGTCATCGAACACCTGTCAAGTCAGTCTTGGTAGAACATGGAGCTAGCACCTGCCTATGCGCTGGCTGTCCTAAAGACCCACCAAGTGGAGCTTAACACAACCGTCCTCCTAGAAGGTTTCGGGAACGAGCCAGAGGAGTCGTCGACCGACAAGGTTGAGGAGGTGACTGGGATGGCCAAGGCCATCGTGGATGCGATAGACTTCTTTCACTCGTCATAGTTCTTTACTTTTACCCTGTAGTTTGTAAAAAATACTTGGTAGATTTTGTTAGTTTTAGTTGGGAACTTAAATGTTTTTCACACTTGATGGGAGTACTTCGTGCTGGACTCTTTTGACAACATATCGTGGTTTTCTTGTTGGATTTTTTCTTCAATTAGTTCAGGACATGTTGATCACTGGTCGGAGTGCTTATTATGACCGGCCTTCTGTCCACTTGAGTGAGAGGCATCGTAGCACCTAGTCACCTGTGGAACATGATAGGCAGCCTTTTCGTAACCCCGAGTTTGTAACGCAACAGTTCTTCTCTTCTCGTTAGAATATGCTTTCAGAGGGTACACAATATGTTATTTTTGGTTTCTAGCACCAAATACTTATTAAGCCCTCATCTATCTATTCAGAAATAGGGATTCTAAGTAGGCAGTCCAAATAGTAGAAACATCTTTTTGCCCTTAGGTTGAGACAAGCTTTTCGCAGCCCTAAGTGCGTTGGGATGAAGGACCTGAGAGGTGACTTATCCTATTTTTCGGGCATGAAGATGCGCGAAAAGATAAGTAAGGCAGAAAATGAAAATCGATCAACTTCCTAGGCAATATAATATTTAATATTACGAGAAAGTACTCTTAGGACTTAAACTTAGAACTTAAACTTAGAACTTATAGAAAATTCATAACGACCCACGAGCTATGTAGACCTATTATCTTAAACCTAAATGACATAGACTAGATTAAGCCGATAAGCAGTGACCCTTATTGCCTCCAGGGTAACGTAAGCGTTGTTCCATGGGCTTTAGACTAGTCGTGAAGCCGAGCCTTTGGGTTTCTGGGTTTGTGTCTCGAGATGCTATGATCACGGTCATGACTGAGGCTTCTTATTGGCCTTAATCCTTAAGGTCTTAGGTTCCTCACTTGGTTGGTGTTGAACTGCCATATCAAGACTCTGCTTGTCGCAATAGAGACCTACTTTAGGACAACCCCGGATGGTGATGACCCCCTCGGGTCCCAAGATCTCCATGCACTGATAAGCCTAACGCGTGACTACCATGAATTTGGTGAGAGTAGGTCTTCCTAAGATGGCATTGTATGTCGTCTCGAAGTTAACCACGTTGAACAGAATTTTTTCTATCCAGAAGTTGTCAAGCTTTCCGAAGGTAACATGTAGCGATATTTGGCTGATTGGAATAGCCGAAGATTTGTGTGTTATACTATGAAAGGCTTGAGTAACTAGCTTAATAGCAGACCAGGAAATCTACATCCCCTCGAGTGTGCTAGTGAAGAGGATGTTCAGGGAACTCCCTCCGTTGATAAGGACTCGGGTAACCTATAGTTATTTATCATAGGCTCAACTACTATCGGGAAATGGTTGGGTCATACAAAGTTATCAGGGCAATCTTTTTAGCCAAAGGATATTTCCATGTTTGACCACTTAACGGCATGTCGATCCTTGGGGATGGTTGCTAGGACTTCTCAGGCCACCATCTTGTAATGCTATTTGGACTCGTATGACGCGGAACCACTAAACATTTGGTCGATTGTCCTATCGTCAGGCTGGAAAAACATTGGGTCCGTATCATCCTCGATGCCATCTGAATCGGAGTCTCTGCTTTAGGTTGCAACTTGGATCCTTTTCCCCTTGGCCACTTTCTCGACCTCCGCTTTGACCATCTTATTCAAGAGGTGGCACTCATGGATGATGTGGTTGTCGGTCTGGTGAAAGTCTCACCAAGGCTTACTATTGCGTTCGCTAGAGCTTGGTGTAGAGCTCTTGCCCTGGAAGGAAACAGGATGCTTGTCGGGACATGTGTCAAGCAGATCAACAAAAACTTCTTCAGAATTATTTTTCTTTCCCTTATCTCACTTGGCTTTCTTCTCGCGCTTGTCCTTTGCCTTGTCATGCTCGAGCCTGGGTTGAGGGTGCTTGATGCCCTGAGTCTTCTCTTTGATGAAGAGAAGTGTGTCTTCAACCTTAGGGACGTTGTTCTAGATATTGCTGAAATGGCATACCAACTCGCGTAAGGTTTCACTCCCCATCTACTCGCAATGGTAGAGATCATTTTTCATGCCAGGATGAATGTATGTACCCTGGGAGTTGGCTCATAGTACATCGCAAAGCTACTCCCACGAGTAGATTATTCCCGACGGTAAATTGGTCAACCATGTTCTGGCTGCCCATTCAAGGGTGGTAGGATGATAATTAGTCATTACCTTCTTATCCCCACTAGCTGCTTGAATGGACGTGGTATAGATCTGGAGAAACTCAACGGGATTTGTACTTTCATTGTATTTCTCGATTGTCCTGGGTCGGAACCTTACCAGCCAACTTATGTTCTGTAGTTATTGAGAGAAGGCCATGCATCTGTTGATGGCGCCTTGCCTAGTTCCAGTGTCCCTGAGAGTCTTTCCCACGGAGATCGGAGATCGGTCTCAATTCGATCGATGTTGGGACGTTCCCCGATTAGATCGATGTGAGGTAGACAAAGCCTCTTCAGAAGCTCCCAAGCTCCTTCGCTGGTCGTTGATGACCTCAAGCAAGTCATTGATCAGATGATCTTTGAATAGCGAGGCCCAGCAGCGATTATTTGCCCGATTGTCCTCCCAGAAAGCTTTGTTCCTGAGGTTACGTCTCTCTGAGTCCGATGCATCTCGCGATGGGGGATTGTCTAGTCTGTCTCGATTAGCACTGTTTGTGCTAGGGCCTGATGAGAGTTCTTGTTCTGGATGATGATATCCTTTGTTAAGTCGATCGCTGAGTTCACACAATCCTTAATGCCTAGGTAACCAGATATATGGTTAGAGGGAGCATGAGGGTCTCTTGTCAAAGGAGAATCCTCTTAGCCGTTGCGGATTTAAAGTATTTACCCCCTGCTGATGTTTGGGAGATGGCAAGATCGGGGCTCATCGCCAGAAAGTTCATCATCTAAATTCACCCGATCGATTACTAGCTCACCAGGGAGAGGGGTAAAGTTGTTGTAGAACCCTTCGTCTGAAAAACCGGTTCTCGGCGAAGCATTGGGCAATGTCAACGACATCTTGTGTGTAGATTCTTCAACACCTTTTTCATGATCCCCACAGATGGCGCTAGAACCATCGATCTAACTTGTTAAAAAAAATAGGGGATGCTTGAAGTACACGAATCACAAGGGAACACATAGGAGTTTTTAGATAGGTTCGGGCCTCCCTAAGGATAATAACCCTATATCATGTTTGTCTTGTATTGATATGAGTCTATTATAAGGGTAGTGTGACTAGTCTAGATGGATCTAAACCTAGTTGACGACATCCTTGTTCAGCTTCTATTAGCTTGTTTTGGCTTATAATGACTTTGTATTGCTTGTCCTCCGCAGGGTCCCCTAACTTCGTATATATATGGGGGTGTTGTACGTCCTCTAGACTGTTCTTTCATGTTCTTGGAGATAAACCTTTCCAGTTACGGGATGCCTTGGGTATCTACGTGTAGTTTTCTTTCATCCAGGGATCCTCTTCCCCGATATAAAAATATGCCCCGAGAATTACGGAAAATTCTGAGGTGCCCGGATATGGTAACTATCCATTAATCATAATCAGCAATGTACAACCAACTCGTGGCCACCATCATCATGGTACCGTGAGGTTAGCATGAAAGGGGTGTCGGTGAGTGACGGCAGCCTCGCTACGGAGGAGTCCTTAAGTACGCGCTTGTAGGGGCCGACATGGTTGATCCGAGAACACTGGCTCTAATGCCAAATGTTGGAAATCATGAGCCGATCACACTCAAACACGAGCAGAACACACACGAACACAAGCTGAATTTTTTTGTGTTATGCTAAGATTGTTGTTTTTCCATTTTCTTGATCTCTTATTTAAAGGAAACAAATAACCATATGTGGCCTACATTCATGCCCATACATACATTTTGCTTGAATGAACATGAATGTGTGATAATGTGCAGCGTGAATGTGCATGTCTCGGCCCAATGTAAGCGCGTGTTGTGCAATAAAACAGACTAATTAACTTGACCTAGGACACTAACTACCATGTATGCTACTAATGCATGTGTTAATGATGATTAATGCTGACATGCATGTGCTAAAGACCTATGTGCAGAAATGGCTAAGTACATGCAGAAACTGCTCGGGATTATAATCGTGCAACAACTTTCACCTATTTTGTTCAATATCATTGTAGATATGCTGACCATTCTCATATCTAGAGCAAAAGAGGAAGGCTAAATAAAGGGTGTTGAGCCTTATTTGATTGATGATGGTTTATCTATTTTACAATACGCATATGACACTATATTATTTATGGAACATGAGTTGGAATAAGCCAAGAACATAAAACTCTTGCTTTGTGCATTGAGCAATTGTCTACTTAAAAATTAACTTTCATAAAAATGAGCTCTTCTTCTATGGAGAGACTAAGAATTTTGAGGCATAATATTCACAATTATTTGGGTACTAGATAGGGAGTTACCTCTTTAGATATATCAAAATTCCTATGTGACGGTGGAGGACAGCGGCAGACTACGGTGACCAATGAATTGGAGCGACGATGGTGTGGATCTAGATCTGGTGCAGCAATTTGCGAAGTGGCTAAGATACGTGGGTGCTCTCGAGTGAAAGGGAAGAATGGAGAAAGAGAGGGAGAGATGGAGAGGGGAGACTCATCGGCAGCGAAGGAGGCTCAATGGCGATAGGCACAAATGGAGGTCAAGCTTAGAGGGGGACTGAGGGTGGAGGTCAAGCTTATAGGCGACTAGGGAGGCGACAACATGGGCGCGCCGCGCGGAGTTCTACGTCAAGATAGCGCGAGGGCGTGAGGCGGTGGAGGGTCACGGCTAAAGCGGGATGCGGGATTCGCTGTGATGCAGGGCAGTGGTATGGCACCACACATGTTTGCACGATGCAACGATGTGAGGCGATTGCGGTGATGATGCGTGCTGAATTCGTGGAAAGGGGCCGTGCCGTCATTGTTCTGCAGATCCACATGAGGCGGGACAATAGTAGGGCGGTCGGGAGGGTAGGGTAATGATGCTCTGTGCGCCAGATTTGCGGAGGTAGAAATCCTGACGATGGACGGAGAGGAGAGAGAAGGAAGTAGAGAGAGAACTTTCAATTTTTTTTATTTTCTTTCGATCCAATTTCACGGGTGTGACAGTGTGTGGACTCGTGGTGACTCTGTCTGCATGCAAATTACATTAGCAAAAAAATACTCAGTACTCTCAATAGTTAGTAGTTTGATGAATCGATTTTTTTTTAAACTAGCCTATCAGCCCGCACAATCCATTGTACTTTCTTAATGCCGGTCTTTGTAACAATGTTATCTTGGTGCTCTCTATGGAATATGGATAATCTATAGAGTGAATTGCACAAGTCATTTCAGAAAGATATTGCTGGTCATATTTAAAGTACAATGTCACGATTTTGATATGACACTTTATTTTCGGAACTGAAGAGCTATGTGCTCCTCTTACTGAATACTTAAATGAGCCAGATTGAATCTGGCCTGTTGTGTCTCGGCTTTCGGCACGAAGAGGATTGGCGGCCAGGGTCCAGTGGCTTTGCGCGTGCGAGACGACGACGCACGGTTAGCAGCAACGATGCTTGTGGGTGAGAGACAAGTCGACAAGTCAGGAGGTGAGACGAATTGAAGCAACGGACTACGCAGGGCGATGGTACACATTCTTGCATACATACGTGCGTGCGTGTGCACATGCAGATGCATCCTTAGTACGATGAACCTCTTCAAGTGAAGTTTCAGTCGATAGATCATATCCGATTTGGGTTTCAGAAGAAAGGGTTTGAGGATGAATGAATATCGGCCTTGATAAAAGATCGTGGACAAATTCAATTTCTTTTTAGATCTTTTTTTCTCTTAGGCATGCAACATCCGATCAGACGTGCCAAAAATCAGGTGTTGCATGCCTAAAAAACACTCAAGTGTGCTTTAGAGAGCAAACAAAAGATCTAAAAAGAAATTGAGTTTGTCCATGATCTTTTATCAAGGCCGATGTTCATTCATCTTCAATCCCATTCTTCTTAAACCCAAATCGGTTATGATCTGTCTACTGAAACTTCACTTGAAAAGGTTCGTCGTTCCTACTTCAAAAGTTCCATCAGTTTTCAATCCAACCAAGGAATTCTTTGTTCATCTCCAAAAGCTCCCGCCGATTTCAAAGCAACCGCTGCTGCTTCTAGGTCGTAACAACGAATCCGAACACGTCACGTCTCGCTCGTGATCAACGGTGATGGATGCGATGCGTTCGATTGGCCCCTCACGGCGCCACTATAAAAAGTCCTTGTCACAAACGGACCACACGGCTCCGATCGAGTTCACGGGCGTCGTGAGTCGTGGCGAATGGCGCCATTGTCACGCCTCCTCGTGGCCGTTGCGCTTCTCAGAGCCGCCGCCGTGTCGTGGGACAGCGACGGTGGTGGCCACGGCCGGGCGCGATACGCCCGCGTCTTCAGCTTTGGCGACTCGCTCACCGACACGGGGAACACGCTTGTAACACCCTACTTTACCACTAAGCCTAATTATATGAAAACAGAAAATTTTGACGGCATTTCCTCTATAGGACGGTATAACTGACCAAAAGAGATCACAGGCAGACAGTATATGACATAACCGGCATATATATATAGAAACCTTCACGACGCTACCAGCGTCGTACCACGACATAAACCAAGCAAATGACAAACCACCAAAACCACCATTTATAACACCGGTTGAGCTATCAACATGGTGATGAGGTAGTGTGTGCAGCTACCAAGATCCATCCCCAAAATGCACGTCAACATCTAAACATACCTGTAAAGAAAGCACGGGTGAGATTCAAAAATCTCAGCAAGTGAAAGGTACTTTAACAAAAAGCTATTTAGCCACAGTTGAATGTGCTAACAATTCTAAATAGAAACTAGTAATGAAACAGACCGCCAACACTAGGAGAAACAATTATGACTAAGCAAGTCCAACGATAACATTAAAAATTTTAACATTCGGTTGGTATAAGCCTTCAGAGCCGCATATATATCTATATACAAGCTAACTAAAGGAAATAAGATTTGATGCGAATGATTCATTGAATTTCAAAAAAAGACATAACCATGCACATGATATACTCTCCTCACCCTTACCCCTCCTCGGGTAACGTAAGGGTGTGCACCGTACCCCTCCTCGGATGACATACGGTACTGTACCGGTACGGTCGCGGCCAGAAGACGACGACAAACTTCCAATGCATGAGATGTATATGTATGACGTGCTTCAAGCATAACCAACATAACTTCCGGAATATGCTTGAGACTTCCAAAAAAACATTGCATACAACACTAATGAACAACTGCAGAATGGCATATCGTGCCTACTGCACTTCATAAATCAATCATCGAGTAAACTTCTAGAAACGTAAACAACATAGTATCCAGCTCAGAATCAGTCATTCAGATTAGATGAATGCACTGAAATTAAAGAATGTAGGCAACCCAATATTAGGTTAAAGCATAGTCATACAATACATTCACTTGCCTTTACCGACGATGAAGAAAATTCGATCAAGAACGTCCGAAAATAGTACCACCTGTACAGGCATACTATTAGAACTAAAACACATTTATAACACATAAAATATGAAGCGTCAATTCTACGTCTGAAAACGTCACGTATACGCCTACATTCCGAAAAACTGAACAGACAATTGTATCACATGAAATGATACACTATTTTCAATTCAGAGTCGAACTAAAATCTCACTAATTAGACTTCGCTCTGATGATCGAAATAAATACTTCGACTCGGATATCGTATCTTCGAATCAATAATGATTATCGAAACGAAACAGACTATTGATCACATGAAATAATACAACAGGAATTGATTGATTTGATTTAATCAAATCACAAATATCCAGAAATTACCGAGAAATCGCCTTCGAAAGATTGACGACGAATCCGACGAAATCCCGAAATTTCCAACTTTTCCTTTTTTTTTCTTTTTTTTTTCTTCCCCTTTTTTCTTTTCTCTTTCCTTTTCTCTTTTTTTTTTCCTTTCTTCCTTCTTCCTGGCTTCTCTCCCGGCCGGCTCTTTTCTTTCTTCTTTCTTCTTCTCTTTTTCTTTTCTTTTCTCTTCTCCTTTTTTCTTTTCTCTCTTCTTCCCTGGCTTTCTTCTTTGCTGGTTCTTGCTTGCTTCTTCTGTGCAGCAGCTAGCAGCGACACAGAGAGAGCAACGGCGGCGGCCCGGCTCGCAGGCACACGGCGGCTCGCGGCAGCGACGACGGCGCACGACAGCGGCGCGCACGCAGCAGCAGCGCACGGCGGCGAGTGCCAGCGGCGCGCAGCACGTACGGCGGCGGCGGCTCGTAGGCGCGCGGCAGCAGTACGCCGCGGCACGCGGGCGACACGCACCACGACGGAGAGAGAGAGAAAGAAAGAAAGAAACGCGAGGCAGCACGAGAAGAGTGTGGATGGTTCAGTACTTATCTCTTCTTTTTTTATTTTTTTTATTTAAAAAAAAACAAACGGTCTAAATTTATGGAGCTCGCTACGGGTCTCAAAGTGCCCGGAACGGACATATGAATAGCAAAATGGGTTCGTCTCGACGAGATGAACGCAACCGCGGTCTCCGATCGTCCATACGAGCCTCGGATCAAAAAGTCAAAAAATGCAGTCAAATTCCTTTTATTTTTATTTTTTTTTCCTCCAAAAATTTGGTATTACATTCTCCCCCCCTTAAAGGAATTCGTCCCCGAATTCTGCTGCTTCCATAGCAACTATGGAACAGAAGTAAAAATATTTCAAAACTTATGACTCACCAGTCTCAAAGAGCTCATGATACTTCTTGCGCATTTATTCTTCAAGTTCCCAAGTTGCTTCTCGTTCTGTTTGATTTGTCCAAAGGACTCTCACAAACTGGATAGTCCTCCTCCTCATAACTCGCTCCGAGGAGCCCAGAATACGTATCGGGTGGTACTTTACGGTCAGATCTTTCTCTATCATGATTGATTCCACATCAATTTTATGCTCAGGGTCTCTCAGATATTTTCTTAGCATAGAAACATAAAAGACATTATGTACTCCACTCATTGAGTCTGGTAACTCAAGACGGTATTCCAAACTGCCTACTCGGTCTGTGATTAGAAAAGGACCAATGTATCTCGGGTTAAGCTTCCCAGAGATACCAAAACGTACAACACCTTTGGTTGGCGACACTCTGTGAAGAACATAGTCACCAACTGTAAATTCTAGGTCTTGTCTCCAGATATCTGCATAGCTCTTCTGTTGACTTTGAGCAGTCAACAAGTTCTGATGTATTTGGTATACTTTCTCTGAGGTTTGCTGGACCAAATTTGGACCAAGTAGTGATCTCTCTCCGACAGAGTCCCAACACAAAGGGGAAACACACCTTCGGCCATACAGGGCCTCAAAAGGAGCCATCCGAATACTTGCTTGATAGCTATCATTATAAGCAAACTCTGCTAAAATTGGGATACAAATTTGGAATCCCGATCTGAAATGATCGATTTTAGCACACCATACAACCTCACTATTTCTCCACGATAACCCAAAAAGCATCTCTGCCTCGAGGTGAACGAGGCAACCCAACAACAAAGTCTATAGTGATATGTTCCCATTTCCATTCTGGGATTTTCTAAGGATTGCATTAATCCTGCAGGTCTTTTATGCTTAGTCTTTACTTGTTGGCAGACACCACAAGCTGCAACGTACTTAGCAATATCCACTTTCATCCTTTTCCACCAAAAATTTAGTTTTAGATCTCGATACATTTTGGTTTCACTGGATGAATGGTATAAGGAGTCCGGTGAGCTTCTCTCAATATATCCATTTTCACATCTACCTTCTGTGGTACACAGAGACGTCCTCTAAAACGTATTGCACCATGCTCATCCACACTAAACTCTTTTGATTTTTCCTGCCGAAATTCTCTTTCGAACTTCTAGAAGAAGACGATCATGCTGTTGAGCTTCACGTACACGTTCAAGTATAGCGGATTGGATGATCATTTGAGTTTCTATCTGCACAGTGCCAGCAAAATAAAAAGATATCCCCATCCGATCCAAGTCTGAATATAAAGACATTATTGCTTTAGGTACACCTGTTCTACTAAGGGCGTCAGCTACCACATTTGCCTTTCTGGGATGATACTGAATCGTCAGATCATAGTCTTCGATTAATTCTAACCATCTTCGTTGTCTCAAATTCAGATCTCTTTGAGTGAAAATGTACTTGAGACTCTTATGATCAGTGAAAATATCACATGACTCACCATACAGGTAATGCCTCCAACTCTTCAAGGCAAAAACCACTACAGCCAATTCTAAATCATGAGTGGGATAATTCTGTTCATGAGTTTTCAATTGTCTAGAAGCATATGCAATTACCCGACCTTCTTGCATAAGGACACAGCCAAGTCCAATTCGAGAAACATCAGTGTAAACTATGAAACGCTTACCACTCTCGGGCAAAGCCAAAATAGGAGCGTTCACCAACTTATTCTTTAATGTTTGGAAACTGACCTCACATTCATCAGTCCATACAAATGGAACACACTTCTTGGTAAGTCTAATCATAGGCTTTGCAATAAAAGAAGAACCTTGTATAGAATGTCAGTAATGGCCAGCGAATCCAAGAAAACTCTGAACCTCGGTTACATTGGACGGTCTTTACCATTCCGTTGCCTTCTCACTCTTAGAAGGGAAAACGAATCCAAGAACACACAACATTTCTGCTAATACTATACCAGCCAATTATGAGACACTCTCTTCGACTAGTTCTAAAACCAAGGCATTAATTGCCCAGAAACATCCTTTTTGGTGGATGCAATCACACCAAAAAAATATTATTTGGCTAGCTCCATAAACTCGGGTCGAAACCCCCCAATAAGAATATAAACCTTCTTCGCTTCAACTTCAACTCTTTCCCAGAGAGGATTAATTTAAAACCTTTATGGTTCAGGATTAAAGAAACATCAATACTTCACCTTTTCTACCAACATCACTAACTCCAAAAATATAAGTGCGAGTAGATCTACACAAGAGACAGTCACACGTTAAGATATAAACCTTCAGTTGGTCATTCTCATCTCGATGTGTCACCATGTCTAGAAGGGGTGATCAGAAGATTACAACCACTTGCCTAATTCAATCCTTCTAAACATCTAACGACTCATCCTTTATGGTACTAGTTTAGACTTGCACCTTCCAACTTGAATACCATAACACTTCCATCCAAAGACAGTTGGACCAATAGATAAACTGTGTTGACCGGTACGTTCAGAAACATGCCAAACTGGCATACTAAAGAACTTCACATCTTGCTCACATTCCCAGACCAGTCATACTATCGGTAACCACACCACAACTTCTTCAAAGTAGAATTGCATGCAAAGACACATCCTCCTCGAAAGTTGAAAAGACATCAGTTAATCTAGCCGACAAGATAATCACTGCGGAATGCTCATGAAGAGAGTTGAAAATATGACTTCTACAAACTCAACCTTGTTAATCCAACTCCAATTTAGTTTAGAAAACACCATTTGCAACACCAGTTTACCGTCAACGGGTTGAGCGTTAGTATACAATGCTTCTCTCCGGGTCCTTAGAAGGCATACCCTCTCCTAAACAGCAACAAAACTACAAAGATAGACCCCAATGGTTCATCCTCTTTCACAACACTCCTTTAAACAGGAGAGCAACCCTTAGCTCCCAAACATAACTTTAATCTCAGCACTTAAATTCTGGAATAAACTCTACTATTTACAATGCTCTTCCCTCAAACCAGAGTTTAGATAAAACCGATTTTAAGCTATTCTCAAAACACGTATTGACATCTTAGCGACCAAGTACGTAGAGTATCGCTTTATGTAACAGCAGATATTTACTCCCAATAGGAACAAACTTCCAGTATGCAAACCTACCCAGACACTTCCTGGCTAAAACTTCAGCTTAGAGAATAAACTGGAGCAACAAACACAAACCTGCTCCAATGCGGGAAAATCTTAAGCCAGGATCTAGCCACTTCTTCAGATCCACTCAATTCATGAAATCTAAGAAAGAAAGTCTCAAAGCAAACCACGTACGAAGAACCACTCGAAGAATTGCTACAACAGGCTCTAGTGATACCTCCGGTTACTTAGCCAGGAAAGATTCAAATAATCCTTATCTTCGGAATCTACTCGGCGAGTAGAATTTATTAGACTCAACTACCAACTCCCATAACGACACGCCAACATAGCACCTCATAATGATGTTATAGGCCACAATTTTTCCGACAACCTCTAAACAACACCAACGCCCTAGGCGTCACTCCACTAGCGTCACTATGACGTGAATCAGTCGCTGCAACGCAATCGATGACTCCAACTCCCATAGCCAGTGGACTCTTCCACAAAGGCTAACTTAACAAAATAACTACTTCAAATAATCATTTCAAAACATGCATAGATATTCCAACCATAAAAGATTATTCTCAGATATTAAAGAAATTGACACATAAGGTATGTAAACATTTCAACTTAAACACGAGGTGTTAACTAATCCTCAAAACATCAACAACTAGGGTACAAGTCTAGCAAAAGATTAGAAAAACTCCCAGAACCCTATTAGGATCTCACTATCAACACATTTTCACACAATCGGCAAAAAGATTGCCCCGACTCCATGGGGAAAAGAAATCCTACACCATTCTAATGGTTAGGTTGAAAACATTATCACCTTATCTTATATGGTAAGGCACACATCGATCCATTTCTCCGACATTTCGAGAACGAATAGTTAGGGTCAACGACATAGGGGCCAGTCCATCTCGTACCCAAAATATTCGCTCTGTATGTGGATAGTTGGATCGCAAACCTAACTCTTGGTCAACCTCACCTGACAATGCAGAAAAGGCATCATGGGGGCCCTCCACTTAACCCATCTGCAGTGCCATACAATAGTTATGCTATTGATCCTCTGAAGCTTCTCAGGTTCTAATGACCAAGGTAACCATTTTAACGCCCTGACAATTCCATCGTTCCAACGAAACTGACTCCAACAACTTAACAATATAGATCAATGATAAAACACTAAAGAATATGTGGATTATCAAACAAGTAACTTCAATAATACTTATTTGAGATAGTGAACATAAGCAAACAAAGATAAGCAAGACGTATGCAATGCAATGCATCCCATACCCATTCTATTTGTGCAAGTGTGTCAGGTTCATCATTCAATTACGTAGGACCTAAAGCCTAGGCTCTGATACCAAGCTGTAACACCCTACTTTACCACTAAGCCTAATTATATGAAAACAGAAAATTTTGACGGCATTTCCTCTATAGGACGGTATAACTGACCAAAAGAGATCACAGGCAGACAGTATATGACATAACCGGCATATATATATAGAAACCTTCACGACGCTACCAGCGTCGTACCACGACATAAACCAAGCAAATGACAAACCACCAAAACCACCATTTATAACACCGGTTGAGCTATCAACATGGTGATGAGGTAGTGTGTGCAGCTACCAAGATCCATCCCCAAAATGCACGTCAACATCTAAACATACCTGTAAAGAAAGCACGGGTGAGATTCAAAAATCTCAGCAAGTGAAAGGTACTTTAACAAAAAGCTATTTAGCCACAGTTGAATGTGCTAACAATTCTAAATAGAAACTAGTAATGAAACAGACCGCCAACACTAGGAGAAACAATTATGACTAAGCAAGTCCAACGATAACATTAAAAATTTTAACATTCGGTTGGTATAAGCCTTCAGAGCCGCATATATATCTATATACAAGCTAACTAAAGGAAATAAGATTTGATGCGAATGATTCATTGAATTTCAAAAAAAGACATAACCATGCACATGATATACTCTCCTCACCCTTACCCCTCCTCGGGTAACGTAAGGGTGTGCACCGTACCCCTCCTCGGGTGACATACGGTACTGTACCGGTACGGTCGCGGCCAGAAGACGACGACAAACTTCCAATGCATGAGATGTATATGTATGACGTGCTTCAAGCATAACCAACATAACTTCCGGAATATGCTTGAGACTTCCAAAAAAACATTGCATACAACACTAATGAACAACTGCAGAATGGCATATCGTGCCTACTGCACTTCATAAATCAATCATCGAGTAAACTTCTAGAAACGTAAACAACATAGTATCCAGCTCAGAATCAGTCATTCAGATTAGATGAATGCACTGAAATTAAAGAATGTAGG
Organism: Phragmites australis; assembly: GCF_958298935.1. Taxonomy (NCBI): domain Eukaryota; kingdom Viridiplantae; phylum Streptophyta; class Magnoliopsida; order Poales; family Poaceae; genus Phragmites; species Phragmites australis. The sequence goes on along the minus strand of NC_084941.1, from coordinate 12,423,256 downwards.
CAACCCAATATTAGGTTAAAGCATAGTCATACAATACATTCACTTGCCTTTACCGACGATGAAGAAAATTCGATCAAGAACGTCCGAAAATAGTACCACCTGTACAGGCATACTATTAGAACTAAAACACATTTATAACACATAAAATATGAAGCGTCAATTCTACGTCTGAAAACGTCACGTATACGCCTACATTCCGAAAAACTGAACAGACAATTGTATCACATGAAATGATACACTATTTTCAATTCAGAGTCGAACTAAAATCTCACTAATTAGACTTCGCTCTGATGATCGAAATAAATACTTCGACTCGGATATCGTATCTTCGAATCAATAATGATTATCGAAACGAAACAGACTATTGATCACATGAAATAATACAACAGGAATTGATTGATTTGATTTAATCAAATCACAAATATCCAGAAATTACCGAGAAATCGCCTTCGAAAGATTGACGACGAATCCGACGAAATCCCGAAATTTCCAACTTTTCCTTTTTTTTTCTTTTTTTTTTCTTCCCCTTTTTTCTTTTCTCTTTCCTTTTCTCTTTTTTTTTTCCTTTCTTCCTTCTTCCTGGCTTCTCTCCCGGCCGGCTCTTTTCTTTCTTCTTTCTTCTTCTCTTTTTCTTTTCTTTTCTCTTCTCCTTTTTTCTTTTCTCTCTTCTTCCCTGGCTTTCTTCTTTGCTGGTTCTTGCTTGCTTCTTCTGTGCAGCAGCTAGCAGCGACACAGAGAGAGCAACGGCGGCGGCCCGGCTCGCAGGCACACGGCGGCTCGCGGCAGCGACGACGGCGCACGACAGCGGCGCGCAGCACGTACGTCGGCGGCGGCTCGTAGGCGCGCGGCAGCAGCACGCCGCGGCACGCGGGCGACACGCACCACGACGGAGAGAGAGAGAAAGAAAGAAAGAAACGCGAGGCAGCACGAGAAGAGTGTGGATGGTTCAGTACTTATCTCTTCTTTTTTTTATTTTTTTTATTTAAAAAAAAAACAAACGGTCTAAATTTATGGAGCTCGCTACGGGTCTCAAAGTGCCCGGAACGGACATATGAATAGCAAAATGGGTTCGTCTCGACGAGATGAACGCAACCGCGGTCTCCGATCGTCCATACGAGCCTCGGATCAAAAAGTCAAAAAATGCAGTCAAATTCCTTTTATTTTTATTTTTTTTTCCTCCAAAAATTTGGTATTACAGCGCTGCACGTCGCGGCGGGGCCAGCAAGCCGGCCGCCGTACGGCGAGACCTTCTTCGGCCGCCCCACCGGCCGCGCGTCCGACGGACGGCTCGTCATCGACTTCCTCGGTGAGGAGTAGCCACCACGCGCGGCAAGCCAACCGTTCCGATTCGACACGTACTGTATGCGCGCAGATGGCTCAATCGGTGCCGTTCTTGTGGTGCAGTTGAGGCGCTGGGCGTACCCCAACCGACGCCGTACCTCGCCGGGAAGACGGCGGCGGGTTTCTTGCGCGGTGTGAACTTCGCGGTGGGCGGGGCGACGGCGCTTGACCCGGAGTTCTTCGAGAGCAGAGGGCTCAAGCCGTTCGTGCCGGTTTCTCTTAGGAACGAGACCAGCTGGTTCAAGAATGTTTTGCAGCTTCTTGGCCCAGTTCATGGTAAATATATACTACAATAGTTCCTAGAACTTTTCTGAGAAATCAGTGTGCTATTATTATGGTAGAAATATTTTTTTATGGACTTCTGAAATGCGCAACACGTGACTTCGTTAGTTACCATCTCACGTTCGCAGAGCAGAGGAAGGTCACGGCGACCTCCCTCTTCCTCGTCGGAGAGATCGGAGTGAATGACTACCTCATCGCCCTCGTCGGCAACCGCACCGTCGGCGAGGTGAAGACCTTCGTGCCGCACATCGTCGGCGCCATCCGTTCGGTCGTGACCGTAAGCTAGCCCCGCCTACTCTGCTCAACGTCCGTCTTCCGATGTGTGCACGTGATTGTCATCAGTCACACGTTTCCATACGTTTTTCACAGAGAGCGATCGCTGCCGGCGTAGGCACGGTGGTGGTCCAGGGGATGATACCGCTCGGCTGCGAGCCGCAGCTGCTCGCGCTCTACCAGGGCGTCATCGACGCCGGTGGCTACGATCCGGAGTCCGGCTGCCTCACGCGGCTCAACGGCCTCGCCGAGCTGCACAACCATGCCGTGAACCGCATGCTCATCAGCCTCCGGCGCACGCACCCCGGCACGGCCATCGTCTACGCCGACCTCTACCGCGCCGTCACCGACCTCATCGTGTCGCCCCTCAAATACGGTGCGCAGCCACGCACACTGATCACGTCTAGCTGTGACGATACGTGAGGCGCATTGACTTTTCTTTGCATGGTCTCTCCACCTCAGGTTTCAGCGACAGGCCGCTGGCCGCGTGCTGCGGCGGCCGCGGCGCGTACAACTTCGACGCGGCGGCGTTCTGCGGCGCGGCGGGGACGGCGGCGTGCGCCGATCCGTCGGAGTACGTCTCCTGGGACGGGGTGCACTTCACGGAGGCCGCCAACAGGCGCATCGCGTGCGCCGTGCTCGATGGATCTCACGGCGCCGACGCGCCGCCGACTCTGTCCATGCCCTGGGCCACGACGGAGGCTGGCCGCCGTAGGATCGGGTGCGCCGAGTAGTCTAGGCCACGTAGGATGGTACGCTGGTGGTGCTCAAGGTGGCTGCAGATGGATGCAGACATATGACTCCTGCAGGCTTATTGGCGTTGTCAAAGAAAAAAAGAGGCCACATTTTATTTATTTTTAACGACATGCATAATTGATATATGGTAGGAAGCTGTTTTACATTTTGTATACATGTTTATGTGGTTGTTTGCTGGAAAATGAAATGTGTGGGGAACCCAAACCCAGAATGACTTCCAATTACTTTATCTTTGAAATTTCCCTAAGCAAAACCAAACAAAAATAGCTTTTACAAAGGACTTGGTTCAATAATTTCGTTGTGACTACCACACACGTGAAGATGCTACCACCAGAATTTCCAAAAATTGTCTGCCGTTAGAGAGGCAATTTCTTTGTTCCGCGTGATGTACTTTTCAAATTAATGACGATAAAGGTTTTTCTCAGAGAAAAATGGTGATGAAGTTGAACAAGTTCAATCGCTAAATGTCAAGTGCGACAATATTTGCATATTAAAGTATATAAAATCGGAGCTTTCACAGTGAATTAAATGGATGCAGAATAGGAGCAAGCTTTCACCTAATTCATTTGTGACATGTACTTCTTGTGACTAGTATTATGTCAGACACAACAGCCGGCTACCAACTATGTTGATCATTTGAGAGGAACTTACATAAAGCTAAAATCACTCCTGCCGATTAACTACGGATCAAAAGTACCATTATTTTTCCCCTAAAAAAGAAAGCAGCACTATTTAATTTGTTTCGAAATAGAAAGATGGATGTGCCACAAACGATTAGCATAACAAGTTGCTTTTATGCATGCATGCATGCATGCAACTTAGCCTTAGTGGCTGGAAAAGATGTTAGGCAGCTCGAAATTTTATGCAAACAGCCTCCGTGCGGTGGCTCAATCGCTTAGAGATATTTTTAGGCATCGTCGAGGTTTTTAAATCGTGTCGATCTTGTAAGAAAGTTCACATCATGTTTTGTGGACAACCAGGACGTGAAAATAAAACTTTATTAGATGAATGGAGTTCTATATCCTAGGGGACATGTATAGAAGTGATTGTGGCAGATGCTGTTGTTCTACATTATGCGTACTTTTCTTTTAGAAAAGGACATTATGTGTACTATGTACACATCCTACAGGTCAATTGTTGTTTATATCAGTCATGGCATGAATGAAACGCATGCATTTCATAGAAATTTTGCATTAAGTTAAACCCAATAAAAATATTTTAGTTCCCAATGAGAGAACATTCTGTTCCAATTAGGGATTCGATGTTGGAAGGAACATTCCACATGTGTATATAAATAAGTGGAGTAACGCACAATTGTCCACACACACATTCCCTTCCCGTGTTTCCCTCCCATGCATGTTCCCCTTCTCCCTACCCCACTCATGCATCATTCCCCTTCTCACACATGTGTGTTCCCCTTTCCACTTCCCGGCCCATGTGTGTTCCCTATTCTTCATTAGCGTGCTTTGTCCAAAGAAAAGATTGTTCCCGCATAAGCAATGCTCATGACTTCAATCTGAAATTGATACCCCTCAAACTTTGAATTTGTTGGACTAGATATTTTTACAAATAAATTCAAATTTTAACTCGATATATTCAATTTACAAGTTTTAAATCAATCAAATTGAAACTTCATACGAAACAAAATCACCTTTGAACTCGAAAAAACAACTTTAAACTCACATGCACATGGACCTTCAACTTGGGATTCTAAAAGTTTGGTGTAGTTAGGGTTTCGCCCGATGGAGGGAAGAACAAATGGGGTTCAAACACTTGTATATTAGTTTTTTTATTCAACTAGTTAATTGTCCGTATGTTGCAACGAGAGTCAAAAATTTTCATACGTACTATAGTTGATCGAGTATCATACGACGAGCTATAACAGAATGCTATCTTGCACCACACAATATTCATGTTATGTAAGGCACAAATAACACACGTCCACTCAAGCAAAGTATGTCATTTTCGACTGTACGTTTTTATTACATCTGCCAAGTACTTTTAGTGCTATGTCATGGTGCGATGATAATAACCGTACGTTGAAATAGAGCTAAAAGTGTTCATGAGATAATATAATTAATTGGATAAAGCTAATACAAAATAACACGACACAATTAATCAGCAGCAAACTCGACTCTATCATGATGGGTGCATTATCAACAACAAACTCAACTCCATCACGATGGGTGCATGCTTCAGCAAAAAAAAAATACATTCATATTTTCATAGATCAACATAATATATCATTATAAAATACATTATAAAATCAAGATTGTAACTGATCTAATGATTTGCACCTAAAATAAAAACAATCCTAAAAGAGCGAATAATAATTTATATGGAACAACAACTGAATTTTAGTTAAGCCAAGTATACCGCTATTATATAGAACTTCTTGGAAGTCTTCCTGAACTCAAGCTAAGGTCTCCTGTAGCTCATCATTTAGCAAACTTGTCCAACATTTGAAGCTTAGTACTCCACAGCAAAGTCGGAAGGACCAATTCTTGCAGAAAATAGGATCTGCTGCATGCGAGCCTTCGTACTGCCAAGCAAAATATAAGCTGTCTGGCCATATGAAAGAAATCCGATGTACAATCTAAAAAGCTGTTAATTCAGTCAACTGAAAGTCACAAGCAAACCTGACACGACAAAACTAATACATCTCTTCCGACTTTTTAATCACCAGACCCTCACCTGCAGGTAACAACAAAAGAATACATGTTTCAATCCATCCAACTAATTTGCAAGATTAGCGATAAGAAAATTTTGCAAAAGATGAAGCTTTTGGATAGCTGGTAACATGCCATGAAATCATGTGAGATCAAAGCTCCGCCAAAATTTAAGCATATCTTGTGACTCCACACAAAGTTTATTAGCTGAAAAATTTAACCAATGTGGCAATAACACTATCAAGTACCATCGATAAAATATGTGTAAAAACACTACCTAGTATCTTGGATAGAACTGTGTAAAAACCTTACAATTTGTTAAAACAAACTTGCCACAAGATAACATCAATCACAAACATGACTGATGCTTGCCGTCAATATCTACGATGTGATTTCTCTAATTTGATCAAACATTCAGGACTGATGATATGCATGTTTGACTTTTTACGACTATCGAATCAAATAAACCATCTAGAAGGGGAAGACGGTAAAGGAGATATCAATATGGGACAACAGAAGAAATTCAAGAGAGGATAAATTTTACTTTCAAGCTAAGAATCTTACAATTTGTTAAAACAAACTTGCCACGGGATAACATCAATCACAAACATGACTGATGCTTGCCGTCAATATCTACGACGTGATTTCTCTAATTTGATCAAACATTCAGGACTGATGATATGCGTGTTCGACTTTTTACGACTATCGAATCAAATAAACCACCCAGAAGGGGAAGACGATAAAGGAGATCTCAATATGGGACAACAGATGAAATTCAAGAGAGGATAAACTTTACTTTCAAGCTAAGAATCTAAACTTTCAGAATTAATTGCATTTAGACATAAAAAACTATCCAGGTTGTAACATAACAGCTTAAACACCCATGAGGCCATGGCATATAATTTATCATGGTTTCAAGAGGATGTGAAACCATTTTTCATCAGGCAAGGCATATTAATATATCATGGTGCGGTTAATGGTATGCAATTCAAAGGGTAGATAGGCTAAATCCTTTTTAGTCTTTGTTGTAGCTTTGTGAGATGCATATCAGTAAAAGAAATACATACACTGCCGTTTGTTCTTTCCTACTTCTACATCGGATTCTTTTGGCTTATTCAAAATAGACTACCTGTTCATTGCCACATGCTGGAGTCAAGCCTTCATGCTTCTGATTATTTCGCCGGCTTCGTGGATTGGTCATGTAAGTTCCTATTTGTACCTCACAAACAAATCACAGTAGGTCTCCTGCACACAAAAATTCTCTTCTGTTTTTGGTTGCATGATATCGGCAAGGAAGTAGTATAGCAAGGACAAAATGAAGGATTTTCATTATTTGCGTCCATTCCTGAGTTGAATATGGTTGCAAAGAAAAGCTACATTGTATGAAAAGCCTGCAGGGGAGTTGGACCCAATCTTTTTATTATAAACTATAGCATGAGCACTGAAGCAACAAAGGAAGAAAATGTATACAATTCCTCATGATTTGAATACCTTCCTAAACTGGAAAATGGCTGCAAATAACTATTATCCTGTTGAAATTAGTAGTAATCAGAAAGACGAAATAGACAACACTATCAATTTTATTTTCGTTTGGCCAGTTGATGTGAGGATTAAAGTAGGTAAGGAAACTCCCTAATACAGTAATATTAGCTGAACAATGACAAGATAGAAAATTGGACAGAGATCTCAGGAAGAACAATGTGACAGTTATTAATAGCTCCAAATTTTTTAGCTCACTCACCTTCCTGCACGCGCGCTCCAGAACAACCTGAACACCGATCCGGTGGTCTTCACCCCACGCGGACGCCTTCTCTTACTGCGACACCCGCATCTGCAACGGTCACGGCGCCGTGGGTGGGCTCGCAGGCTTCTTAGGCGAGGATGACGGCGACGGAGACGCCACCAGTGAAGGTGCCCTGCGCTGGTCTGCTCTCATAGATGGCTCGGTGACCGTGGTGGCAGGAGGACAGCGCGGAGGCAGGATCCTGGACAATGGACGAGATCCGGACGATGAACGGGATCCGGGCCCCACGCGGACGCACCTGCAACAGCCGCGGCGTAGCCTTCACGGGCAAGCGGGCGGCGGCGAGGTGAAGACCACCGGCGCCGTGGGTGGGCTCGCGGGCTTCTTCGGCAAGGACGACGGTAAGGGAGACACCATCGGTGAAGACACCCTGCGCGGGGTCTGCTCTCACAGATGGCTCGGCGACCACGGTGGTAGAAGGATGGCGTGGGGCTGGGATCCAGGACAACATACAGGATCCGACCGAGGAATAGTGCGGGCGTAGGGGGTGGCGGGGCGGCGCGGGGGAGGCCCGAGGCACGGTGTGGGCGTTGTGGAGGTTGGGGTGGGGGAGGGGGCATGCGGCAGTGCGATTCGCGGCGCGTGTGCTGCCCGAGGCACAATGCGGGTGTGGAGGGCAGCGTTCCACCTATCAACATGGAGACGACGGAAAGGTATATCATATTTTTAAAGTAGTAGGGATATTTATGTATTTTTCTACTGACATGTTAGTCTAAATTAAATAAGTTAAAATTTAACAATTAAAAGATTATAACAACATGTGATGTGAAAACTGAACAAGATGTATTATTGACTAAAATCAATGAAACTAAATGATAACATGAAAAATAACATAAACAATGATATTTTCAACCTACACATGGAGAAATGTGAAATCCTAAAAGGGATAGAAAAAGGAAAAAAGAAATATCGGAACTTGGATGTGAGTGACAGAAACTAATTTTTTTCAAGCCTTTTTGGATTCTTGTTGTTGTTCCTGGAATCCAATTGTGGATGAAAAGCACCTTGTTACTTTACCTTTTCAAAAGATGTGGACTGATGGACTAATATTAACTGCTACGTCGCTAGCTATACTAATAGCGTAAATTACCAGACCTCATTTCGACATGATGCAAGATATTACCTCAAAATCAAGTATGATACTAACTTCTATATGATGTGAATTTGACAGGAGGAAATCGTAATGTGTGCTAGTATGCACTGTAAACTTATAATATCATACTTCTGACGACAATATAATGATACTCGACGCACATGACCAATCATGTAGTTTTAAAACATATGGAATGGTCTAAATTTCGAACGTTCAATAGCAAGACCATTACAAATTAAACAGAGGGGGATATGCATATGTACAATCAATGGCGGATCTAGGATTTTGAGTAAGGGTGGCTCAACTTAATATAAATTTGTTTTAATACCACAAATATAATGTGTTAACATACAAGTATAGAATTTTTACCAAAAGCACAATACAACTAGATTAATAAGTTCTTACAAACATCATAAAATCAACAATTAAATCTAAAATTTGCCTTAAAAAAGCTTACACATACAATAGTTCAAAGAAGATTACAATACTATTTCTTGTTGGTCTTATGCCTTCTAATGACCATAAAAGTCTCGGTTATATCATCTTCATTCACTTTGAAGGAAATATTCCGCTCAATGAATGTGACTAGACAACTATCCAAAAAACTATCACTCATCCTATTTCTCAACTTACTCTTGACTAAACTCATTGCAAAAAATACTCTTTCAACACTTGTTGTCATCACCAGTAGAAGTAATACCAATTTGAGAAGCAAGTACACCAAATTATGAACTTTATGTTTCTTTGTTTCAACAAGGTTGTCTAGGCCTTTGAAGCTATCATCTCTCCTCATATCATCAATATAGTTATCAAGTTGCATTTCAAGTCTTATCAAGTCAGTGCTCAAAATATTATTAGGGTAAAACTCAGCAAGTCTGCGTACCTTGTCTGCATCAAAAGAAGCAAATGAGTCGGCAAGATTCAAAGACGACATACAAGAAAGCAACTCCATATTAAGCTCATCAAACCGATTGTCAAGCTCTTGATTAATTTGATCAATGACCCCAATATATACTTCTCTTTTAAAGTGGTCATCATTTGTTTGGTTTTGAGCAAACTGTGTTGATCTTCCATAAGGCACATAATTACCCTCCATTACAGGAACTTCAAGGCCATGATTGTTGCAAACAAAGTGACCCCTTGAAGGAATGCATCCCACCCATCAAACCTCAATTATCGCATTCTACTCTTTGCCAAACTAACAAGTGATATTGCATTAAGAATATCTTGGATTCTTTGCAAATACTGGGGCAAATCATTTGTGTATCCAAGAATAACAAACATCAAGTGTGCATTGAAAATAAAGTCAAATGACACAAACACTCCAACCATAATATATATTTTCGGCCAATCACCCCTTTGTGAAGTATCTTCTCCGAGAATTATAAGTACCTCGCGGATTATGGGATAAATAGCAATAATGTTGACAATAGTTTTGTAATGAGAGCCCTACCGAGTCTCATCGGGCCTAGCTAACCCCATCTCTTGAGTTAATCCACTTCCAGTTTCTAGTTCACTATATTCAAGTGCTTTCAAGATATTCTAAAGTCTAACATTTCGAAACATGAGATGAGTTTTTTTAATCACATATGGACAGATAGGCCTTGGACCGGTACAAATTTTTAGGGTGGTCCATGGCCCACTCGTGCCACCCATTAGATCCATCAGTGTGTACAACTCCATGCTGGAGTTAGGAAACACACTTTCCCTACATGTGCTGAATGCGAAGATATGATCTACTCCTTGTTCACCTAACGCTCCTTAAAAACGCACAAACAGAAGCATAAACTTTAGAGAGACAAAGCGAGAAAGAAAGTTCCAAAACAACATGACTCCATCGAACGGCCGCGGCACCTTCATGACTTAACTTCGCCTCGACGTAAGCTTTGCGATGGTGCCACATACTCCTCCAATCCTCCCATGATTTTAAGGCCCAACCGTGAAACCCTCTGCACGCTTCTCAAAGCTTGACTCACCACTTGCTTACACCTTAAGCAAACGCTCTGATGTCGATACGTGTACTCTGTCTTACGATCCTGACCATCGGCAAGTCACTCCCGCTCCCGATCCCTCGGGCCGCCTAATCACTTGTATCGATATCCCTTTCGCTTGACTTTGTCAACACGTCATCTTTATTCTCTATTTCATGCTTTTCTTGAACTCCACATGTACAGCTAGGATCACCCTTGACTCCGCTTGGCCTCCTTGATCGTCCGGCACCAAGCACCTGCTTAGCCTTGATCACCCACCATCGATCGCCGAGTTATATCCGTCACTTGCACACCATGAGACAAGCAAACGCATTTCTCCAACTCCAACTCTAGTTAGTCCATAATCAAAATGCACAAACCAAGCTTAAGCAATCCAAAACTCAACAAATCAAATCGACAACTTTGTTAATCAATCATCACATATAAACCAGGGCACATTTCAACTTGGTTTCTCATGGATCGAGAGGTGAAACGGATTATTTGGACAGCCAAAAAAGGCTGAAAACGTTGAGGTCAGGTTCGGTTGCTCGTCAGGTTGTACCGTGGCAGCCGAAGATCTGATGCATGCATGCGAGCGTGACCAGAAGCGCCGCTTGCTATATAGTTAGAGTTTCGATAATCAGAAATATAGTTTTCCGGTATTAATATTAGATATATTTTCGGATGTTTTCAGGGATGTCAGATAAATTATATTTTCAGATATATTATGGTGAATATCAAATTAGTTATAGACATAGCGATGTAAATCTCTCTGGATTTCAACATGTCGTTAAGGGACTTAGTAGAGCCAATGAGAGGACCATAGTGGGCATGTGCAAGTGGCTGAGGAGCCATTTTCAATTGGATCTCCAGCAACATGAGCTTAAGCCGAGAGCTGTGCTAAGTCGTGCTACCCAGGGGTACTTTGGGGAGCTCGTCCCGATTAATGCAATATCTACTTGGAGGCAGTATGTAGATATATCATGTGAACATGGTCTCCCTCTTGTGCTGGTAGCTAAGGCGTACCAGAAGGATCCAACAGAGATAAACTCTGCGGAAGTAGTAGCAGGAACAAGTCAAGCAGTGGTGGATGAAGCAGACCCGGCAAATGCGGGGGACGAGCAAGATGTTGGGGATGTGCATGAGATGCCACCAAGGGGTGTAGCCGATGAGAGGGAGCACATCCCTAGCATAATTGAAGAGATGGAGATGGAGGATCAAGAGCTGGAGGAAGCCATTGCTAATGAGGGAAATGCTCCTATTCCCGTAGAGTGGAGGAATCAGGAATTTTCAAAGCTAGTAGTCAGTGAGGCTCATCGGACACCATGGGAATATCATAAGAACGAGGTGTCTCAAGGTGCTATGTACCCTAGTAAGGAGGCTGTTATTGATGCAGTTAAATTCTAGTTGTTGTCTCTTCGGAGGCAATTCAAGGTTGTGAAGTCGAGTAAAAGGGAGTACGACGTGAAGTGTTTGGTGCCTGATTGTTCTTGGCGGGTGCACGCATTCAGGGGGAAGTGGATTGACTATTGGGAGTGCTCAATAGTCACGAAGCATAATTATCACATTGAGGAAATATAGTTCTACCACCGGAACCTGTCATCTGCTTTTGTTGCCAATGTTATGTATGGGAAGATTGTGGACAACCTGAAGTATGAGCCACGATCAATAATCTGTGCTATTGAGGAAATATTCCAGTACACAATAAACTACGCCAATGCATGGAGGGCTAAACAGAAGGCTGTTGAGATGAGTTTTGGGACATACGAAGATTCATATGACAACCTACCGCATCAATTAGCCACAATATATGCAAGAAAACTTGAAAGTTACAATGACATCAAGCATTACCGCTCGACTGATGTGAAGTATAGAGGGAAGCAAGTATTGCAGCGTGCTTTCTTTGCATTTGCGGCAACCATCAAAGCATGTAGGCATTGTCGACCCATCATTTACTTGGATGGGAAGTTCCTCACTAAGAAGTATAAAGGACATATATTGTCTGCAATTGGGGTAGACAAGAACATCCAAGTCCTGCCACTGGGGTTTGCCTTCGTGGAGAGTGAGAACGGGGATAGATGGTATTGGTTCCTTGAGCGGGTGAAGCATGCTATTATTCTGGACTGACCTGATGTTTGTTTGATTCATGATAGACATGCAGGGCTGTTGCAGGCTTTGCTGTATATGCAATATGGCAGTGTTCGACGGTGTGTTATAGCAAAGTTGTCCGACTTGAAGAGCAGGTGGTGCATGAGGTATATGGGTGCAAACTTTTACAGATAATTCAAAAACAAGGACTTGATGAATCTTTTTAAGAAATTGTGCAGCCAAAACTAGTAGAGAAAGTTCAATGCCCTATGGGCAAGACTAGACGAACTAACCACGAAACTGACAGCTGAGCTAAAAGCCACAGGAGATGACCCGATTGCTCTTGGACCACTCCCAACAGATACTCCCCAGATACTAAGGATGTCAGGGTCAGCTGTTAGGAACTTTTCACAGTGGATACAAAATGAGCCAAGAGAGAAATGAGCATTGATGTACGATATTGGAGGGGCAAGGTATGAGATAATGACAACTAATCTTTCTGAGATCTACAACTGGGTCATGCAGGGTATGAAGTCTCTCCCACTTATTGAAATTGTTGAAGGTATTATGCATGGAACTTGCATATATTTTATTGATCGCTACACAGCTGCTTCGAAGGCAATGTAAGATAATCGTATGCTGTATTGATCGATGCTATGTGAGTACATGGAGAAGGCCACAAAGAAGGCACATATGCACCGCGCCAATCAGGAGAACTACAGAGCACAGATTCAATGTCTTATGTTGTGATAAGGGTCGTAGGGGTGGCAGACGTGAGCACCATGTGCAAGAGTGTGTGCTTAGGATTGAAACATGCATTTGTACGTGTTAGAAGACACAATTGCTACACAGGCTATGTACACACGTCATAGCTGCATGTGGGGAGCACAATATGCTACCCAGACAATATGTTTCTAAGTACTTTATGAAGGATTAGATACTGAACATATGGAACCATGAGCTGTATGGCTACGACATTGTTGATACATTTACAAGTAATACAGGTCCCTCACGAATCTATGTGGCAGACTTTGAGAGGATGAAGAACACACCGGGATGTCAACAAACTCGGTAGATTCGAAACGATATAGATGAATCCGAGACGGGTCCAAGGGTGAAGCGATGCAGCAAGTGCGATAAAACAGGTCACACATACAAGTACTGTCCGAAAAATGTACCTGTTGTGTAGGTGGGGTCATGACGACGGTCAAGTGTGAATGTATTTAGCGTATCTCGATGTTATATTTGTAAGGTATTCTCCTTAGTCATCTGCGTTGCATTTAGACCTTACATTTGTATTTGATTGTGTACCTACATGTTGTAATATATTCATGTAACTTTGTATACGTGTATGTTATATGCTGTTCACGTAATTGTGTGTATATTTTCATATAACAGATTGTTTAATTATTCATGTATATTTGGTTTCAATGTATATTTTGTCTCAATGTATCTTATTCTTGTCTACATGTTGTAATATATTCATGTATATTTGGTTTCAATGCAGATATGGTGCACCCACCAACCCCCAAGCTTCTTGACCCTGCAGTGGACAAGAAGCACCACAGCTTCTTGTTTGTCGTTCACCAGATGGAGTTAGGGGTTTTCCGACCACGTGGCCCTGGGGAGCTACTTACGATCGATGATTGTTGGAAGCACCGATATGTCGCTAATTAGCTACGTATGTATCAGTTTATTTATTTATTGCATGCACTACATTCACTTTATATTCTAAATGGTGCAGGTTGGAAGCATCTAGACTCCCACCGCAGTGTCATTTGGTGGAGGCCCGAGCGACAAAGAACCATAAGGCAGCGGCGAGGCGATTCTATTTCGACCGCTCACTAATCGCTGCACTGGTTGACCGGTGGAGGCCTAAGACCCACACTTTCCACCTCCCATGCGGTGAGATGGCTCCGACGTTGCAGGATGTAGCCTACCTGTTAGGCTTACCTTGCACCGGAGCTGCCGTTGGAGTCGTCGATGTGGATGCAGACTGGATGAACGTCATGCATCAGTTTTTTGCCCCTGTTTAACGAACGAACGACGCACCCGCCTACATGCCTGAGTTCCTGTCGGATCCGTGATGGCCCACGAAGAAGTGGATCCTCCAGTTTCAGGTACCTTGCAATTTACCTTCCCATTTAATTCAAAGAAATTTTACTCATCATCATTTGCATTACTTGTAGCCTGCATACATCCACCCGAAGGACGGCAGGTACTCTGTCTCGAGGCACTTGGAGGCCTACCTGTTTTGGTTGTTCGGTTGGGTTATATTCACCAGCGGCCAAGGCCACCTGGTGTTGAGGACCCTTATTCCGTACACGAGGTGGATCGCAGATGCGAAGCCTGATGATGTCCCCCAGTTGAGCTGGGCCTCTGTATCCTTGCTGCAACGTATCAGGCCTATGCTACGCGTGCACAAAGAAGGAGCCACTAGCCACATTTGCTAGGTGCCCACTACTGCTGCAACTGTGGTTTTACGAGTGGTTCGCGATTGGCCAGCCCGTTGGGCACCAGTCCCTATACCCTGAGAAATGGTACGACGAACCTGAGAAGGACAGGCCCACCATGGGCTCGATGTGGTGTTGACGCCAGGTACGTATAAAATATAGTTATGCTTCACTTGCCACATGTTTTAGTTCTGGTTTCTTACTATTTTTTCCATAGCCGCATTGGGTGCACGAGCAGGCCCACAGCACGTACGAGCTTTTTAAGTCGCAGTTCGACCGTCTACATCCAAACGATGTGGTCTGGACCCCCTACAGCCACTTGTTCATCCAAGCTTGTGTGCCTGTCGATCTGTCTCCGTTGTGTAGCCGCGACGAGGAGTACTGTCTTATAAAGAAGTCACTCCTCTTCGACATCTACGTCGAGGAGTACTCACCCCACCGCATGTTGAGGCAGTTCGGATGCTTCCAGGCTTTCCCCCTCATCAATGTTCGCACGGTTCCGGGCCACGTCTATCGGTAACTAAAATCAAATAAATAATCCATAGCATTCGTCTCATTGACAGTCTATCTAACGTTGTTGACTTGTAGGTATACACGAAAGGGACAGCCGGGTGGCAACCTCTGGGCAGATTGTTTGGCGCCATACGTCTTGGCGTGGGCCCATGCACTTGAGGATGTCATCGAGGAGCCTCGTCCTTTCGCTGAGCCGAGCTTCGAGCAGTGCCTGCAGTGGTACATCCTGCGTACACATACACGGGTCACCTACACCCCAGATACTGTCCGACAGCACGTCACATCAACTACGGAGGCCTACCCGGGCCATTGGGACGAAGATGCTACATTAGCGGTGTGTGTAATTAACATCTTGTTTATTTATCATATAATCCCATAAGAACCATTATAAACTGAAATTCTCATTTCATGTTTGTTTCAAAAGACTGATATCATTTACGATATCCATAGGGATGCGACTGGAACCATGGACCACCTCAGGCAAGGGGTGCAGCTTAGTGCGGCGGATGTAGCGGGTTTTGACAAGACCGCGCAGGCCCTGAAGCTTACCTCTTGCCGATCCACTACAAACGTCATCGGTGCTCCTGCCAGGTCGAGTGGGATCCACGCAGAGTCGTCCAGGAGGTCTGATGTGCAACGCCGTCCACCGGGACCTTCATCCACACCGCCACCTAGACCACGCCCTCCATGCCCGGACATAACAGGTACGCATTTTTCATACGCATGGTGGTTAGCGATATTCTTTTGTTACTGATGCATTAATTTCAAACAAATATTAGGTGCACCTACATACGTCTCGACAGTGCCACCTAGACCATGCCCAATGCTGACACCATCACGGCTTGCAGGCCTCTCAGGCCTCTCAGGTAATGGGCACCAATACATTGTCGTATTCAATATATTCAATAGTGTATCTAATATATTCCGCAGGTTACTACGGTGATGAAGCCGGGCCGTCTTCATCTGCACCTTGACCATTCGCACATCCACCGTTCGGAGCTCCACCGTTCGCACCCTACTACGACACTCACGCCTGGTCATCTATTGATGCACCTGCATACTATATAGGTACAACATTGTATTTTATACTAATACTTTCATTTTCACATTTACCGTATTTAATAAATTCATCTGTTCGTAGGCCCCTCAAGTGAGTACACATGGATGATGACGGAACCTTCGCAGCGGTCATACCCGAGTTAGGAGGACGAGCCTGGGCTAGATCCCCCATTCGACCTCGTGAGGGACTTCTTCGGGGCCACACCGGACTACGACATCGTCGCGTGGTCCCAGTTGTCTAGTGCTCCACTTTGGACGCAACACACCCAGGAGGAGGTCTCAACACCTTTGATCCCTACTAGGCTTACCAGGCAGGTTGGTCCACCGGACGCCCTGACCTACTCTAGGGGCCACGTGAGGGCGAACCAGCGGTAGTGGCTCCGGGACCATGATGGTGGGAACGGCTGACGGCAACGGGGGAGATAGCAGTAGGATTTTACCTTTGCTTTTGTAACTTATATGTCTATTTCATGATGCATCTTCGATTCGCAAACTAGTCTTATATATTCAGACATGTCTACTTTCTATTTTCTACTTACCATGTCATAACTGCATTTCTCAATCTAACGTGACCGCACACTAGTTGCATTTCTTCAACAGGTTGTCTCATTCCTCGTCCTCGGCTTCGTATGAACCGTTCACGACAGAGCTAGAAAAGCATTTCTTACAAAGTGACCACACGACACCTCTGTTAGGAGTCTGGCTTTAGACACAAAGTGACCACACGACTTAGCTTTAAGCATAAAATGACAACACCTCTGTTCTCACATAAGCTGTAGACACGAAGTGACCACATGACTCAGCTTTATCTTGACATAGGGAATCTCTGTCCAGTATCAATGCCACAACTTTTCCATTCTTTAACAGGGAATCCAATGCTCCACCCCATGCACTCAGTCCATGCACCAGCTCCCAACCACCATAAATAACCCCACATTCATCCATGGATGGACCACTCATTCCTCAGCTCTCTCAACTGCAATGTCTTCCTCAGCTCCACCAAGCCCACCCAAAAAACATTGGGAGATTTTCATCCCCTAGGGGGTTGAACCACCAATGTGCTTCTATGGCGACCTTTGTAGGTTTCACGAGTCCCAGGACATCTCCTACACCTATGGCCTACGCTTCTTCATGTGTGACAATAACCAATACGACAAGCCTCAATATGGACCGTATCAGTCATGTGGCACTTTCCACATCTTGTTCTCGGTTTCATGCACTGTTTTACTAATCTCACATTTTGTTTTATTTGTCCAGTCTCCTCCACCTATCTGTGACTTCATTGAATGGCTTGACATGGAGCAAATTGAAGACTAGAAGTGGTGGGTCGACATAAGCATGCGGTGGAGGAGGGAAGCATACACACGCCAGGAGTACGAACAACAACAAGAGGAACTACGGCTGAAGCGGTAGGAAGAGGAGCGCATGAGGAAGCAGCGCAGGACCATACCGTGGCTCAAGCCCACGAAGCAAAGAGGGCAAGGAAGCGGGAGAGGGCCGTCGCGCTAAGGCGGTTGGCCCTGATGCCATGAGAAATGACAAATATCCTAGGTGCACTTAGTAGAGAGCATCTAATGTAACCCGGTATATTTTCACTTCCTAAGGCATGTTAGGATTAGCACCGGCACGCTATTAGATTGGTCTTTAGGCGTACCGTACATGCCACCATTTATTGTCATCGTGTCTTTATGGTTAGGGTCCCATGTAATATTTGTCACCGTATGTCCCATGTAATGTTTGTCACCATATGTAACCTCCGTGTCGGGTAGTATGCCAAGAGCGCTTCACATCTACAATTGTTCAAAAAATTAGATTTTGTATCCTCCCAACAATACATCACTAAAAAATTACTCATACAATTTTACATCAAATACATAAATAAATATCGACAAAATTACATCGATCCAAAATTTCCAAAAAAGTAACTACTCCGTGATGTCGTTTTAACCACTTTTTGACCGTTTCTATCCAAATTTTCCAAAATATCGACAACTAACATTTTTCATCGAATGAATGTGCACTATTTTTAAATTGTCGTATACAAAAGTTAAATTAAAAAACAAATTTCCCCACCACCCGTTGGGAGGGCGGCAAGGGGCTACCCGCCCTCTCATAGGGCGATAAGGGGTGGACGTGCCACCGTGGCATCCTTACCGCCCTCTAAAAGGGCTGCAACCCTTTCAGAGGGTGGTAGGCGCCTATTTCTGCAAATCTTGGCATTAGGAGTATATTTATTTAAATATTTAAAATAAAAAATAGAAAAAACCTCGAGCCTAGAGAAGGATTGGTTGGTTGCGCCGACTCACTGGTAATACTGGCCCACCTATGCCCACTCGCGGACTGTCACACCAGCCCCTTGGGTTGTTTATTCACACCGCTAGACCAGCCCACTAGCGGATCGCCGGCCCACTGAGTCATCTTCTTCCTCACAGCTCCCAAGGCAGGGACGTCAGCCGGCTGCCGCCGCGCCGAGCTTCACTGACCTGCAAAAAAAATCAAGGGGGTGGGGGCTTGGGGGCGCTCCCGGTGCGCCGGCACCGTAGGCCCCCTGCCCCTGAAGATCCACCCCTATCATTTGGTATAACCATGACTAGAGGAGGTTAGTTGACTCTGTTCTCATACCTAGTGCCCATAACCATAATTCTTCGCTATTGATTGTCTTTTCATTGCGTGAATCTTTTTAGTATAAGTCGGCTAGATCTGAAATGCTACTTGTTCCTCATCAATACGTTACCTCAGAACATTCTGAGGTAAAAGTTACAAT
The DNA here is from genome assembly GCF_958298935.1 of Phragmites australis. Lineage (NCBI taxonomy): Eukaryota > Viridiplantae > Streptophyta > Magnoliopsida > Poales > Poaceae > Phragmites > Phragmites australis. The sequence goes on along the minus strand of NC_084941.1, from coordinate 12,404,191 downwards.
GGCATTTGTGCGCTTACGAATTTATGCGGTGTAAGAATCACCAACAATGATGACTCCACCATATGATACAATGGTTGAGTATTTATAAATCCAACTTAGAGCCAACTCCAAAGCTAACATATGGAGAAATCTGCACAGAAACCTAGTCATTGTATGATACAGTGACCCCACCATATGCTACGGTGACTTCACCGTATGGTATGATGACTCTTAAAAAGCTTGTTGTCTTCTGTATGTATGGTAAGGTGACCCCTGCCATATGTTACGGTGACCTCACAATATGATACGACGATCTATTTTACTGAGGGGACTTGTCAAATTTAATCCATCTCAAGTCATGGTCCTTGTGGCTTCTCTTCCTTGATGTCGTAGTCTTCCACTGTTCCATTAGAGCTAGCAAAACCTAGTGGTTACTAACTAAAAATACTAGATCAAGCTACTGAACCCAAGCATTTTTTATAGTATGACCAAAGAAAACAAATCTATCTATACAAGTAATGCTCTCAACATCATGATCACTTGTCTAAACAATATGTTCTTATATCTTTATGAAGCTCTTTTTTTACTTTGATGTTCATCCTTTTAAAGTGTTTGAAACCCCAAGTCTATCACATAGCATACATGAGACTAAATCTTGCATACTAGCAACTTATGTTAAAACAATAATTCCCCCCACCGGCTTCTGGCTGACAACCTAATTTGCCATGCCAGATGTAATCCAAGAGATAAGCTGATATTTTGTTGAATATAGCTTAAATGTTGAATCCAACTAAATTTTCAACTATCCATTTATCTATTCACATATCCACATAGCAAGGGAATCCATCCATCCATTCATCATCTATTTATCATAGCCTTTTCATCATCTATCTATTCACATATCCACATAGCAAGGGTATCCATCCAAACACGCCTTATCATAAAATTGCCAATTTTGCCTAACATACATCCATTCCAAACATCCAAATTGCTACAATTGGTAACTAAACACATTGCTAGAATTGCCAAAAACTACTAACTGATTGCTAACATTTGTAAAGAAGATGGTGTTTATAAAGTAATGCGTCCCAAATATGCATCATATCTCTCTATGTTTTATTGCACATCATCATTAATTATTGCTCGACTAACCCTTAATTAATTGTCAGGTACACAAGATTTGTGTTTAAAATGTCAAACCGTAAGGAAAAGGATGAGTACGTAAATCCGGAAATGTAGCTGTCAAGATATCGCCAAATAGAAGACAATCGCATCATGAACGTAGCGAGTTGCTTGCCCCTATGCGCACCATACGTGACTGGACGTGCCGATTGCTGCACAGTGCGGCTGATGATCTGTATGGGCTTGAGGCCTATGCGAAGGGGTCGCATCCTGGGGCTCGAACTCTTCCACCAGGGCACCGGCACGGTGCGGCACAAGCTACACCTGCACTTGGCAGGCAGGCAGGAAGGCACATATGAGCAGCCACTTGTGGGGAACCGTCCAAATAATATTCTAATTAATCATCAGAAGGATCATTATTTATAATCACAACCTCGATGATGAACCAGAATATCATCCCGACAGTCCCGGCATATGTTATGTGCCCAAGGATCAGAACACATGCCTTCCAACATGTACATTACAACATAGCTTAATAAAGAGCGAATAATAAGCATTTATATTACAAGTATTAAGCATGTAATTGATTTCAATAATTTACAACAAAGAAAGCTAGGAGGAGATAAAACCCCTCAACTCCTAACCATAAAAGAACTACGCAACGAAAAGTTAAACTTAGAGACAACAAAAGAGAACGGCGCCACATGCCCTTAGGCACCGTCTCAACACACCACCTTTAGAGTAGGATGCACTACTCTTGCCCACCACCCTGATTGGCAGGCACGAAGTAGCCAAAGACAGCCTCTTCCTCGGCAGCAGCAGAACCTGCAACAACTTAAGGGCAGCACCCTGAGTACGAAGGTATTCGCAAGACTTACACAATATGGATATATAATATTCCGACTCCAAGGATTATACATTGAGCTATTAGTAAGGACAGGCCATAAGGTTAAGTAAAATATATGTGGTAAGCAACCTAGACATACATGTGTGAGTGCCTATACTTAACCAAACATGACATTCTACCCTGCAATAACCAACTGAATATAAATGAAACTGTAACATAAATGCTTGAACATATAAGAAAACCGAACCAACTCATCCACCACCACAATAACCGAACCAACAACCACATATCTGAACCATCCAACACATACCCGAACCATCAACCACATACGAGAACTCTACGACCGGGTGCAAATAAAACAATAGTGTGCTCATGACCGAGAGCATGGCAGTTCGAACTATTTATACACCCCGCAGGGGATACTCCTAAACCCACAAGACACGAGGACCATACGGCTTGTGTGTCAGGACCCCGGACCCGGGTTCCCCTGTGCCTCCTGTATCAGTCCCTGGATCAAGTAGCTGATACGCACAGAATTCAACAGAATGATATCAAATACATACTTCGAATACAAATAAGTAAAATAAATACCTGAAAAGAGAAAAGATGGTCCGGTGGACAAGAATCCACAGCAGACCAGCCAAGCAGAAGAGCCTACAGCGCAGCGGAGCGAAACGACGATGCAACCCAATGCCACAGGCAACTCAGGTGCGGACGCGACCTTAGACTTCTTCTCTTCGAATTCATCTGGGTTGAGGTTGATCTCCAACTCAATAATCTGAAAGCAACAAGACTGAGTACGGAAGGTACTCAACAAGTCCTATACTACTTCAAAGGGTTGATAGATGCATAATGAATATTTCAAGGATAAGGCTTTACGGTATAGTTTTAAGTGTAAAACAGGTTTTATGCAGATATCCAGTTATATTCTCCACCGTTAACCTTTTTGAAATAAATGTAACAAAGCTTTTGAAAACAAAGGCAGGCATCTTCTGTTGGTACTGAGTATCACCTCAAGTGCCCAACGCATTAGAAGGTAACCTGATAACAAAGCTTTCAAAACGGTTTAGAAGTAAAACGGTTCAGGCATCTTCTGTTGGTACTGAGTATCACCTCAAGTCCCCAACGCATTAGAAGGTAACCTGATAACAAAGCTTTCAAAACGGTTTAGAAGTAAAACGGTTCAGGCATCTTCTGTTGGTACTGAGTATCACCTCAAGTCCCCAACGTATTAGAAGGTGACTTGATAGCAAAGCTGTCGAAATAGTTTTAAAACCAAAACCAGGGTAACAAGTTGTATCTGGGGGGTTTTCAGTCCTGGGAGGGGCTATACCTCACTCCGCAGTCCCTTTTATCACATCTGGTGTACATCTAGTACCACACAGCTTCTGGCGGAGTGCGCCAGGAACCACATCACACGGACATCTAGTCCACACACTCACGCATCAAGACACACGCACCCTGAGTCTAGTCAAACGTGACCATGCCTTCGCATGTCCATGACCGCGGACACGGCTATTCGAATAGGTTTACACTCTGCAGAGGTTGTACAGCTTTACCCATGTGATATGCTCAGCCTTCATCCGTTGCAAGGGGAGGAGCGATTCATACCGAGACCTTTCCAACACCTTCCCTACCGGGCTTTTCCACGACGCACGTCAAGGACCAGAGCTGTATGTTCCGAAGGCCAGCATCCCTTTTTAAGCCTAAGCCGGTACCTGAAACCTCCAAACAGCCGACAGGATAGTCACTTGACTGCTCGTTGCTCTCAGCCTCCTGGTATTATGCCCAACCCAGTCTGGTGAAGGGAGAAGTCAAGTCCTGCCCATACAGGACGCATGGTTGCACGGAGTGGCTAAGCATGACGGCGCAAGACTCGGTCCTTAAGCGGCCGGGCTAGGCATCTTCATGGGCAATGAATACCATCATGTAACTCACGCCCCATGAGCATCCTCCCCGGAGGACTACTCTACCTGCCCGCGCCAAAACAGTTTTCACCCATTTTTACACATCACCTTCCATGTCCCACGTGACATCAAGGATTTCTCGACCATCACGGAATTCACAACCATTAAGGAATCATGGTATATGAGTTATTGTGATAATAGTAAATCTTGTCTCCGAAGAGAAGTGTTTTAAAAGGAATATCTCCGAGGAGACGTATTTTAAAAGCGACATCTCCGAGGAGATGTATTCAATCCTAAGCATGCTAGATATCAAGACGTCGTCCATCGTTAATATATTTAACAACAGGTATTTCTAGGGTGATATGTATTCTGGATGATGACATGTATGGCATGGCAGTGTTGATAGGGTTAACTACTACAAGTAGTTTGAAAGAAAATGCAATATATAGCACATGCGATAATAAGTCCGATTTTAGTTGATCATGTATATTATTCGAAAACATAGGTTCAATATGATCAAGGAAATAGAACTTGCCTTCTTGAAGGGTCAATTCACGATTGGTCTTGTCGTTCACATCTTTCGGGTTCTTCTTCATCGCTGGATCTTGCCTTCAGTTCCTTTCTCGCGTTCTTGCTTAGAACCTTGACTTCGAGCCTACGCAGATTAACGACAAAAAGTGCACAACGACTAAGCAATTGAACACCAGAACAAAACCAAGAAATGCCAAAACGGAAGAAAAACAACGGAGAAAATGACGAAGGCTAAACCCAGCGAAAAGACAAACGACAACTCTAATCAATATGAAACTAATACACAGAGAATAACGGGATAATCTAGCGAAGCTAGGCTAAGCTGTTAACCTAGTTGTTATCAACTTAAGAGAAAACCTGAACAAATCACCATTAACTGGGTGAACTCTTATTAGATTAACTGTCGAAGGACGACAGCTAGAGATTCTACGTGTAGATGAGTGCACGTGTACATACATGAATATATGTGTAATACTTACGTTTATATGTATACGAGTATGTATACATATATACATAAGTATAACTCTAGACGATTATCTGTGCTTAAGTGTGAAGGTTAAATATTCTAATCTATAGCACTAAAACATGGTCGTTTAGCAACTAACCTTAATTATCTAGTGTTGTTAATTGCCACACTAATTAAGTTACATATTATTGCTATCATTAAAAGCATACAAGCAATTAATAATTTATATAATCTATTCTTTGAATCTAATCAATTAATTATCAAAAGGTTATTCAATTAATTAATTACCAATGTTAAATTATTCTATCATATTCTATTAACATGTATTTATTTATTTAACCGCTACACGGGTTAATTTATCACCTTAATTGAACTAAGATTAACTTATAACCTATCACATGAAATAACAACATATTGCAACATTGATTAAAAGATTAATCTAAAAACTACCCTTTAACTCATATGATGATTAATCTACACTTAAGCGAGATTAATATAAGCAACTTAAACATGATTATATCTCAAACACATTTATGGAATTATCTAAACTCGACTTTATTTGTTAAAGGAGAAAATCTAAATCTAGATCAAATGCCGTAATACAAATAATTACCAAACGAGAAAATTAAACGAATTCCAAAATATACAAGATTTGGCATGGAGGTAGATTATGATTTTAGAGAAATATAGGTGAAAGAATCACCGAAATCGGAGTTGAAACGGATGAATTACGGACGTCGGAAGATTTACCGAAAAGGATAATTCCTGGGAAAAGAGAGGGAGCACTGTTTCGCGAACTCGGTCCGTGGGACTGTGGACCGGAGGGAGGTTGTGAGGTGGGCGCACCGTGGACCGGGCGCTGTGGGCTGTCGGTGGGCTCGGTGTGTAGGCCGGTAGACCGAAGGGGAGCTCGGTGTATGGTCCACCGTGGACCGGTCTCATGGACTCGTGGGGCCCACGGCTAGAGAGAGGGAGGAGATAAGGCAGGCGGGGGGGGGGGGGAATAAGGCCGGTCGGGCCATTTTGCCTGTGCAGCTCAGAGAGAGGCGGAGGAGACCGGAGTGAGGGGCGGCGGCGGCGCCGGAGAGAGCGGCGGCGGAGCTGGCCGGCGGAGGAGGGCGGAGCTTCCCGGCGGCGCACATGCGGCAACACAGGCCGGGGCGGCGGGAGTTCTTGGTCAGGGAAGCGGCGGAGTGACGCCACGCGCCGGTGGAGATGGTGGCACCGGAGAGAGAGAGGGAGGCCGGAGGAAGAGCTCAGCGGAGAGAAGATCGGCGACGGTGGTCTCTCGGGACGGCGCAGAGGGCGGCGGCTCGGAGGACATGCGGGCCGGCGCGGCGGGGAGATGGAGAAGGCTCGCCGGTGGGAGGCCGGAGAAGGAGGCTCGGCCACGGCGGAACAGCACACACTAGCGGCGCAGCGCGACGCGGTGCGGCGCACGGGAGGAGCCCGGGCGGCTCAGCGCGTCGGGACGGCGGCACGACGCACGAAGGCGTGGCGCGGCACAAGCGACGCTACGGCGCGGCACGCACGGGCGAGCAACGACGACGGCGCGGGAGACGCGCGGGTGGCTGCCCTGAACAGAGAGAGGGGGGAGGCGAACCGAGCAGGGAGCTCACCTGGACGGCGCACGGCGCGTGGGTGGCACGGCACGGCTGGGTCGGTGCGGCCGGCTGGAGTCGAGGTGGGCCACGGCGGCTCGGTATGAGCGGCTTGACGCCGTGGCGGGCTCGGTTCGGCGGGGTGGCGCACTGGCTGGACGTGGCCGAGCGGTCGAGACGGCACGGAGGAGCTGAGCGCGGCGGTGCGGGAGGACGCACGGGCGCGAAGAGGAGAGGCAGAGGAGCCATGGTTGAGCACCTGTGTGTATGTGTGCTTGTGTGTATGAATGCTCGTGTGAGAGAGGAGCAAGGAAGGTGCTGCTGCTGTGCTTTGTGTATGCATGTATGTGTGTGGAGAAGCTTGTTTGAGAAGGGAGAGGGATGAAGAGAATTTGGTTTTACCATCCTCAGTGAGAAGATCAGTGAGGCATGGGGATGAGCTTGCGGTGAAAAGATCAGAGGGAAAGAGAGGAGCATGGGCTTGCCTTGGTCGGTGATCACACAGAGAAAAGCATGGGGAAGAGGATGGGCTGAGAGAGAAGGAGAGATGGGAGAGATATTTGTAACAATTTCAATTGATGTATTTGAATTTGTAAATGAAATGTGTGATAATTCAAATAGATGTATTTGAATTGTATTTGTATTTGCAAGGAATCAAATTGAATAGTTTGAATTGGTAATAGGATTTGGAAATATTCAAATTGAGATTGAGTGATTCAATTTGAATGCAATTGAATCGAATGGATTTGGATTAGGAAATTACCGAGAAGAACTAGAATAGATTCGAACTGAGAAGCATACAACACTCGAATCGCCACACAAAGAACCATAAGAACAATAAACCAAAATGCATATGCTCAATTTATGCAACGATTAATTTAGAAATTAACTTAGTGATCTTTGGAATACTTGTCCAAAATAATATATTTGAATATATACATACAAGTATATATACATCAAATATATACTTCCTTTGTTTTATACTAGTTTAATAATTAGAAAAAGTTTTAATTTGGAGCGAATTTTGCTATATTTTTATATGCTAAAATTCAGGGTGTTACATTGTGCCACCCGCTAAAGTGCACACAAGGGGGTACTCGTGACAATCTTTCCTAACCAGCCCCAACCGTGTGGATCGTGCATTGCTCGGCGCGACAGTACTATAACTACTCCCGGAGCAAACCTGTACCACTTACAAGCCCACCCACTCACACCGTCGATGTTCAGGCTCACAAAGCCGCAGCTGCGAAGGAATTCGGCTCGCCTTACCATTAGATCGGCATGTGGTGAGTAAGGTCAGTGCTAAAGTCAACTACCCGATGATCGGCCTTAAACGATGTAAGCGGTCTACGGTACCCGAGTTCCTCTCCCGGACTGCCCCCAGGACTTTCCTTCGAGGCAGACGTCACCCCTAACACTACCCACATCTCGCCTCATACTCACCACTTATCCAACCAATATCCACATAACCATATACGTGAACAAGTAGTAAGCCCTAAGCTCACGAACAACGGTCGAACTATTGCTCGTCTTCTACCGAGGACATATGCATTGCTAAGCATTTTGATCGACTCTTAGACATTTACCACGTTACCAAGGCTACAAGGATATAGGTGAACAATTCAAGGTAGGGATTATGCAATCAATATAGGTTCTACCCATAAAACCCCAACATCAACTCCCTATACATGCAAACCTATACATAAGCATAGTTTATCAATATTTAGATTTCATTCAATTCGACAAAGATGCAATATGATAGATGCTTGCCTTGCTGCTCAGGTAGCTGCCTATAGTTACCCACGCAACACTCGCCAAAATCCGGAAGATCGTAGTTGTCTTCGACCATGGTCGTCTCCCGCTCCGGCTCCTTGTTAGCTAAACAAGAACACGTGCAATGATGAGTATGAATGAATGCAATGACGCATGCCACAATGCTTAACAACATGCTAGAAGTATAAGATATGTGAATCAATGTAATACTAAATGATCTAAACAAAAACCGAAAAATAACAACCATCCGGAGTATCCGGATTGGTTCGGAGTATCCGGGTTCAGACCCTCTAGGTGACCATCCGGAAGAGGCGCTCGGTTACTGCTTTTTATTTGACTGGCCCGGAGTATCCGGGTGAATCCGGAATGTTCGAGTTCCAGAGTATCCGGGCCATCCTCCGGTGAAGACTCTCGGTTAGCACTATTCTAACTTGACCCGGAACCTCCGGGTTGGTCTAGACTATCCGGAATGTGCCGGACAATCCAAGTGAGGTTCCGAACGAAACTCTTGGCTACACGACCACAGAACTACCTGGAGTCTCCGGGTTTGACCGGATAATCCAAGTGATACAAACTTGGGTTCTTCACGATTTTTTTCCACTTGGGTGATTTGACTCACTTTACAAATCTGTGCTACACAAACGTGCATATGCCCTATCCAAAAGGTTCTAAACCAATCTCGCACCTTAAACCCTAACCAATTTTGAACACAATTCAACGGATAATTTTTGCTGAACTCGGAGTATCCGGGTGAGTCCGGAGTATCCGAGCCAACCCAGAAAAGTTGTTCTCGAGTGGATTTTTGGTTGATTCGAGTTGCAATCTTTTCCAAGCCTAAAGCGGACATGTTAGGGATAGTCCAAGGGTACTGGAACTTACTCATCAACTAGCAACACGACTTTAGAGCTCATTTTCGACCAAAACTCCATTTTTTCTCCAAAAAACTCAAGACCGCCAAGAACTTCAAGAACTACTCGATTCTACCACGAAAATGAAAATGGATTGGATAGATGAATAACTCATGAGCTAGAGAATGTAATGGTACCACATGCATACATTGAATCCTCCACTTGAGCTCGAATTTTGAGAATAAAGGGAGAGTGAGCTTGAGTGGGAGAGGGAGAGAGGAGGAGCTACTGTTGCTGTAGCTTGGAGGATGTGGGGAGTGAGGGAGGAGAGAGAGGGAGCAGGTGGGGCTGCCCCATTTGGTGGGTGGGATGGTGGGGCCACTAGTGGGACCCACATGTTAGAGAAAATGAGTATTTTCAATGCAATTTCTATTATTTTCTCCCTCAATTTTCTTTCTCTTATCCAAATGAATTTTAACGAAGTGCATTAGCGCTCCGAATTACCATTACACAAAATTAAGCATAATACTTAAGAAGCATGATTTTGCTTAAATGCGTGATTAAGAATTTGGGATGTGACACCACTTGTGCTCCAAAATACTTGCACGGGTCTTGAATCAGCAACAACCATAACCTAGTTTACTTCTTGTTTATGAGCTTATATTACCAAACTACTAAAACTGTTCTTAAAAATAATTACTTTTTCATGATGAATGTGTTCATATTGTTCAAATCTAAATACTTTGATATATGCTAGTGGTTACAGTTTTAAAAAGAAGCTATGGATGTGCTAATGATAAAACTGTGTTGCATATGTTTTCTTGGAAAGTCAGCTACTTTCTTCTTTTTATGCGTGAGGGTACACTTCTGAAACAAAATCATGGTTTTGAATCTTCTATTTTGAAAACTAGCAATTTTGAATCTAGTGATGAACATACACGTTAAATAGTTCCCTGGATTCAAAAGGATAGACAAGTTATGGTGTGATTGGTTCGGTGTATGGGTTCGGATCAGGCTCACATGTTTGGTTGGTTGCATGCATAAGCAGATGCAAGATTCCCTAAAGGCAAGGCTCCATAGAAACGCTCAATTATACCCTCTCATGCTTTACCACATTTGAACAACATCCTCATGCACCCCCATGCAAAGAAAAACATCCTCATGCACCCAACCACACAACATCTCCCAAATCCTATTAGTCCTCAAACACACAATCAATCACCATCTCTTGCATCCCTCTAGCCTGTCCAAATTCAACCTGGCCTTACAAACCAAGCATCACAAAAGAAACCAACCCTATCCGGTCGGTGTTTTACATTGTTGAATAATAACTAACAATTTAATTTAATTGGTCCAAATATATACTTACAGACATCAGGGCCAAATTTGCATGAATTTTTTTCAGAAGTTTAATACTATACTTGCAAACAACCGGAAACAGAGACAATGCTGGTGGTCCAATATATTCATCTCCGATTGTTTTTTCTTCCATGGTTTGGTGTTACACTGCTTGCAGATTCTATGCAAACTTGCATTTTTAAGGCAGCTATTAGAAGGTAAGAAGGAGAATTAGTTTGTTGAAGACAGAAAACCGGACAATAGCTCGGTTGATAGAGCCTCTAGTTGTGAGGCCGCCCATCCGGGCTCGAACCTGAGTGCTCGCAGGTCATGTGAGCATATCCTTAAAGGTTTGGTATTTCTCTCTCTTAAGACAAAGCTAAGGAGACGTCTTCTTCCCGTGGTCGAGTTCTTGTTTTTAATATAACACAACAGTTACATGAGAAGCCTGATCATGTACATGTATTCTCCAACTCATTCTACTATTTGTGTGGTTCCTGATTCCTACAGAAAGCTCTGAAGAAGGCTATGAGCAATCTGATTGAGAGATCTTTGAATGCTGATACAAAGAAGCGCCACCAAAAATTTGATCCGACTTTGTGAAGGAAGCCACAGACCTTCGGCTTTCATGTGTGACATCTGCAGTTTTCTACAAGAGTTAACCTGTATGACATGTTTTTTAAGGTTTGTCAGACTGGTGACTACTGACTACAACATTCTAAATGATGGATCCAATTGTTCAATTCCAAGTAGTAATTTAATTTAGGGACCCAGAAAATCTTTTAATTTTTTGTTTCTACATAACTACATATCATAAGCCATACATGATAGAGATATATGTAGTGATCTGGCAGCATATCAAATTTGTAGAGCAGTGCAATTTTGTCCAAACATGAAATGCAGTTTCAATTGACGGAAATGTACTGACCACAATGTGAAGACCTTCCTTCTGATGTTTATGTTTATAGCTCTAGCATATTCCTTCCTATATTTCCTCCCAAATTATCTGGTACAGTAGCTTTCAGGACAAATAATGTTTGCTATTATATACCTGCAGTAACATGATTATTTCATCTAAGAATTTTCAGCGAATGGAAAGAACTAGCTATGTATGAATGCATGATGCCATCCAAATGATCTTGCAGAGAACAAAATAATTATCAGAACGGAAGAACAAAACAGTAAAAATTTGGTGAAGAGTCTATATTTCAGAAGCTGCACAAATTGCATGGCATGCTTTAGTTATTTTTAAAAAAAATGACGAAGAGGCTGAGATGAAAGAGTGCTTACATAAGATTCTCAATGTTTTATAAATAGTCTAGCACTTCCATCTCATCATACGAGTCCCTCTGCTTCTTCAAAACCCTCGGTCTATCATTGACTATTTCTAGGACCTAATTCATAAAAATCGAACATCAGACACCAAAATAGTGGCATTTTCTGAAATTCAGACCATCATAGAATAAGCAAAACAAAAAAAAGTTTGTGGGCATCAACATAGTGTAATCTACCAATCAAGGAGGATGGAATTTTAAATGAGAAAAGAACAAGTCATTTATTAAGAAATCTTCATTAACACACCGAGAAATGTTGTCGTAGTTTCGATACTCAGGTTACAGAAAAAAAAAGTTCAGTATGCATGCCATGCAGAGGATCACCAAATGCATCTCGTGAATAAATTTACAAAATGTTCGAGTGTCAACACAACGATAAATAGAATTTACTTTTTTACAAAACAAGCAGGATATTTTACTAGAAATCAATAAGGCATTTTGAATTTTCAGTGACTAGGGAAATCCTATTTTCAAATAGATTTCCATCTCAAAAATAAAACTTTACCTCCGGTCTTGAGTAGAGAACACCATAAGACATGCCCACATCAACACACCAAACTTTTCCATCGCATTTGCTGACAAAAAAATATAGACATCGCTTAACTTATCTGTTAGAATGTTATCTCGTAAATCTTCTCATTGAGATCTTTTTTAGATCAGTCTCCAATTGAGATTTGAGAACGATAGATACCAATTCACTCCGTGGGTCTGTGGCGTGTGCCCTACGACCATCCCCTTGGCTCCCACAGTTTTCAGCGTTTGTTCAGCAACAACAGAAGATAGCTGAAACCAACATGAACATCTGTGTAACATTTTGTGAAATCTGAAACAGTTTTGTCAATGGGACACATATATTTTCCATGATGCAAAAATAAAAAGAAGCATCATATGTCTAGTGGATTGGATTTTTCGCACCATCAAAGAGCGGCGCGTCCTTTCAGCAGGGTCTTGCGAGTACAAGCGACTCCATACCACACTGTCGTAACCTCTAGTAGCTATGAAGGGGATATCTGTTTCATCATCACTGTCTTCACCTGAACATTTCATCCACATTGATACTTCTTTGTTCATGCGCTCGATCCCGTATTCAGCTGCGAATACGAAGAGAACAAATTAAGATAACATTAGTTACTAGATGCAATCTGTGTTATCAAACAGAATTTTAATTGTAATTTTATTTTTGCTAGGACACAAAAATCCAGCTTGTTCGTGCTAAGCTCAAACAAGAGAGCCTCTTCCTGCATTCAGTTTACACAGTTCCTGTCAGACAGGTTCTGGTATACACCGGATGTGATATATTGTTTAGAGTAAGCACATAAGCAAATACGTAGGCTAACACTGATGCAATGGGAGGCAAAGGGGGTTCACCATGATGAGGAAGAAGGCCACCGTGACAAAATATCCAGTCATTGATCTTAAGGACAACAGGATGTCGCGCCAATTCACACGCTAATAGGCCACCTCTCTTGAAAAGCGATGTTCTTGCGGCAATTCCTTTCTGCTTCTGTCTCAACATTGAAAGGGAAATATTTCAGAAGCAGAAGAGAATACCTCATCAATGCATCTTTTAAAAACGGTTCTACAAAGTTACTAGCTGTAAATTATTTGTTCCAGTTCTGATTTAGAGTTATTTGATGGTGGGTTTTTTTTTTCAACCAAGTGAATACATTGAAATATATATAGATTGCAAAAAAAAAAAAAAAAAATTGCTTACCTTGACAAAGTTCCAAGGACGCCAGTCACCATTAGGCGAAGCTCCATATTCTTTCTTCCTCCTTTCAGCGACATTAACCCAGTTGAGAAAGGCATCATCCCAGTTACCATCACATTCATCCAAGTACTCGAGGAAGCGTATGCACTCATCAAAGCCTCCAGGATCTACGTACCGGAAATCACCTTCCACATTCATAGTTTCATGATTTCCGTTAACCTATCGAAGAATCAAGAACCATATTATATCAGAATAAGCACCAACAAATACTAACATTTAGAGGCCAGGGAGTAATACTGATACACAAACCTGAAATACAGCACCCCCGTGAGATTTGGCTTGCACATTCAGTGAGCTCAATAGAGATAGTATAGCAATTTCATCCTCGCCGCGGTCAAGGATATCACCGACTTGAACGAGTACCTGTACAGAAGCACATCAATTTGACCGAATAATAATGCACATTGCAAACATGATGTCGATCAAACTAGGGAACAGAACAGAAAAGGTGCGCGGGAAATGAAGTTTTGCATAGACACAGACTCGCTATCTTGGCAGCAAATTAACTTTAGAGATTAATATTCGTGAAACGATACATATATCGTGAAACGATACATATAGCTTGAAACGTGCAACATCAAGCATTTGAACAGGATGCTGTGCTAGTTGTTCTGCCTTTTTATCTTTTCTTTTCTTTTCCTACTCATGTGAACCTTGTTGGCTTCTGCAGAAGGCAGGGTTAATAAAGCTGCCCTTTTTCCCTTATTAAAAGAAAAGGAGAGGAGTTACCGTCCGTCCGCCTGTCCAGACATGGCCATCTGATTCCACGCTCAGGACGCCGGCCATCTTTAGCGCGGCTCTGGTTTGGTAGAGATCGCCGTGGACATCACCAACTGCGAGTTCCACCGACGTTCACACAGCACCACACGATATTACGCACGCACGTTACATGCAATTAGCATGAAGACTGAGCTGAGATGAGATGACGAACGTACTCGCGACAATGCGGCGGCCGGGCGCGGACACGACCGTGGGTGGGTCCCCGGCGACGGTGATCGGCAGCCCGGGTCCTGCCGCTGCGGCAACCGCGCGGCACGAGGAAGAGGAGAAAGCGAAGCCGCCACTGCGGTTCCTAGGATAAGGCGGAGCCGCGAAACCGGCGCTGGCAGCAAGCCTGAGCGAAAGAATGGCCATGGATGCCACCACCAGCTTAATTGCTTCACCCAGCTAGCTAGCAGGCAGCGCCGCGCCGTTTCTTCAGAGGTGAGGGAAGGAGGCAGTCGAGAGGCGGGTGGACGGGCAGCTGCTCCACTGCGCCGTAAAATTCCGCGGTGAGGTGACCTGTGAGCCAGTCATTTGTGGATGGATTGAGCTCTGCTTGCCCACGCAGGCCACGGCCGGTCCAGCCATCGGAAGGAGACGAAGCCCATCGGGCTGAGCTGCCAGTAGCACCGGTGCGTCAGACTGGGCCCCACGCGACCACCCAAAGGAGACGAAGCCCAGAGCGGCCCGTGGCAACGGTCTGGACACGTTCGAAAGGTCGTGTCGTATTGCGCTCATCACCGTTACGTGGGCATCCATTTCGTCACTTTTATTTCGCTGACTTTCTTTTTCTCTTATCCGAAAAGAGAATCATGATAATCAATAAAGTTTCTTGGGAGATTCTAATGTCATCCGCTAGCATTCCAGGGAGTATGGCACGGACAATACGTGTTTAGTGCGAGGACATGATAAAAGGCACACTATAGTCATTTCCTATTTTAAAAAGCACACATTTCGCAGTGGACAGCCCGGACGAATAAATCGTCTTCTTTCTTTTTTATTACCGAATCAAGTTGGAGATTATCCTCTTCTTACAGGAGATCTTGCGGGAAAAAACCTGCGAATCTTTTATGCTTAAAAACAGAGTTATTTCAGCATTGGCATCCAATCTTCTTTCAAAAAGTTATTTCGGGCCTTCCATCCCAACTCTCACGTTTTCGATCCACTCTAGCAACATCGAAATTACTATTTCATCTCAGAAGGGGGGGGGGGGGTTGGAGCCAGTACAGCAGCACCACGGAAGAAAGCAGCGCCTAATTAATCTGACAGGCGGGCCCGGCCGGCGGATATGGCTGCCAAGAAGCGCGTTCCAAAAGAGGAACAAGATAACGGCACGGCAGCCCATGACTGCTCTGTTTCCACGGGAAGTCGGGAAGGGGAGAAGACGGATGCCACGTAGGTGGGTGGGGCCCCCACTTGAACGCGCGCAAACCGAGCAAGAGTAGGCAGCGACTGTAGTCTCTCTTTTTTTCCTATGGTGTTGTTTGAGACACCGAAACTTATTAGGTTTTACTTCAAAATAATTTTTTTAAAGCTACTTATGACTTATATCAAAAGTTATTGATTTTTACGAGAAATTTTTAAATTCTCAGCATATCAATTTTTTAAAAAACCACTCTCAATCAATTTTTATATCAAAAGTTAGTTTTTCAGTTTTTTAAAAAGCTGCAATAAACAAACTTATTTGTTTCAACTGAAAGCTAATGAGAAACAGAAACCAGCAATAAGCTGTGCTAAACAGAACCTATGTCTAGTTGGTATGTTTATGGCGTGGCTATGTGGTCGGTTAGGCCAATAACCATTGGATGATATGACTAAATCATCGACGCAGATCTTAAAATTTTAGTTAGACTAAGACTATTCTTAAAATATTAGATTTAAATAATCTAAAAAAACTATTAATCCGTAAAGAGCGTAACGCTATAATCAATAAAGTTTCTTGGGAGATTCTAATGTCACCAGCTAGCATTGCAGGGAGTATGGCACCGAGAATACTTGTTTAGGCCTGTTTGGTAAACTATTTTATTTTAGAATCTCTGTTAAATAATAATTTTAGTTTTTAGTTTTTAAGTAGAATACATGAAAGTGTATTAATAATAAATTTTGATATTATAATACTTATTACAGTTATGGTTGGCTAAACAGAGGAATGAGATCGTTATTCCGACCGATAGACAGTACCCCGACCGATAGACAGTACCCTATCAGATGAACAGTACTATAACGAGTAAACAGCACATGTAACCGGCAAACAGTACCTATGACCAGTGAATAATTCTTGCCACCAGTGAACCATGAAGGCCGGTTGTAATAAAGAATATTTGAGTAGATATATTAGTTATAGAATATTTTGAGATCAGAAGGTAAACTGAATCATTTCTGTAAATCATGTTCGGTTTAAATTAGAAGTTCTGATCTTATATGGTTACCTTTAAATATAAAAGGATCATGACCGATTAAGAATCATCAATCGATCGATCAAATATAATTTACATTACCTTTCATCTTTTATCTAGCTTCTATAGTATTTTTTTTTTTTTCTATCTATATTACTATATGCTCTTAATCTCTATGACAAAAATAAGCTACTAGCTATCCGCGCTCCGACGGATCCTTCCCAAACATAGATAACTATGAAAGTCCAACGACATAACGTTACGATCTGGATATTCTGAACGCTGCTCGCTAGATATCACATAGGAGATGCTCGATGTTTAACGTGGTACCTTTTACGTCTATACACCTTTTTAACTCCGTTAGAGTCCATTTGTTCGGATTAGGTGCAGCCGAATTTGTTTCCGTGGCCGATTATTCGAACCGATCTACTTTTTCCGTCTCTGCCGCGTCAGGCCTTTTGGCCGTTTGCGCTTGCTTGCTGCCGCTAGCCAAGGCCTTGGCAAGAAGTATTCGTTTCGATCTGCTAGCACATTCAAGCGCACATCGTGGAGGCGAAGTAATCGTGCGACGCAATGTGAAGCAGACCACGCGCCGTGTGGTTTTGGTGCTGCTCGATCACCAGCTCCTGCTAGCATCGTGCCTGTACCTCACGTGAAGCCAATTCCTTGTTCCTGCACGCCTTGCGCCCCTGTGTTGCACGCCCCGGCTGCTGCGCGCCGCTGCCGCGTGCTGCTGTTTTTGTTGCGTTCTGCTGCTGTGGGAGGCCGTCGTCCGCTGCTACTACAGGCCGTACGCCGAGAAGTCAACTTTTTCGGCCATGGCGCTGTATGAACTCGGGGTCAACAACAACATCATCATGACATCCATCTACACCGAGCTCAAGGTATAATTTGCATATACACTACCTGTTTCTCAGGATTATTTTGCAAATATGATGAATAGGGCATGTTGATGTTGATGAATTTGGTGCATTCGGCTAGAAATTCAGATTATATGTTGGGTGATTATTTTATATCTTCAGTGTTTGAATTACAATGTATTGATAATATGCAGTAGCCAATACAAAATAATATGCATGCTTCAATTTTCAATACTATTAGTAACATACAACATAAGTCTACTCCTTTTAATTTATTAGCAATATTTACATCACTAGAATACCACAAACTAGTGTGCCGATGAATCATCATTATAGCCGAATTGAGATAGGTTCAACCAATTATTATAAGCCATCACATGCTAACAATTATAATAGTGTATAACAAGAAATTACACCTCTTAATTTATTGGCAATGACTTCATCACTTATGATTACACAACAAATTATGCTCATGAATGAGATGTATGCTGCAGTAATGTTGATTATTTGGCTAATTATTTTGATTCATCATATGTTACTAGAATGAAAGTTACGTCCTATACTTTTTCAGCATCATATGCAACACCTAAGACATCTAATTCGGCTCCATATGTCACTAATGATCATAACCGAATAGATGAGAATTCAACGAGTATGTATGTGTCTCCATACAATAATGTAGCATATAGTGTATCCCCTACACCACCCCAAACTTTCAGTATTCCTTATAGTTCATTACCAAAAAACTATTTTAGTGTTTCCAAACAAGATACACCATATGTGCAGTCCACAATATCATATTCTTGTGATACCTCAAAGCTATATACTTTTAGCCCAGAATGACAAGTTGATTCCACATCTACTCGGCCCACGGCCGAGCAACATATAGGGCCTAAAAGTATTAGGGGCAATCTGGTGTTAGAAAAGAAGCCAAAACATATATAATATATGTAGCTTTTTGGGAGAAAGTAGATGAAATTGTGAAGAAACGTTTTAATTCTAATAAAGGATAAGAATTAGTCTCAGAAAAAGAACAAAGGCAAGCTACTACTGAATGATCGGACACAATTGAGGCTATAGTTTTACCATTTGAATTTCATACTAAAATAATTGATGATCGAGACCAAGATGAAGGTGTTTAGGTCATACCTATGCGTATAGCTGACATCGTAACGACAATACATTTGTGCTTGATGAATTATCTGAAGAAGATCATAGCG
This sequence comes from Phragmites australis, assembly GCF_958298935.1. Classification (NCBI taxonomy): domain Eukaryota; kingdom Viridiplantae; phylum Streptophyta; class Magnoliopsida; order Poales; family Poaceae; genus Phragmites; species Phragmites australis. The sequence goes on along the minus strand of NC_084941.1, from coordinate 12,385,436 downwards.
CGATTGAAGCAGAATTGCAAGAACATCAGAAAGAGCTACTTCCGTGCTATCGAAAAACAAAGCAAGGTGTCATTAAAATAAAAGAGTTTTCACCCATTGATACCCTACTAAAAGAGGTACAATTTGCAACTACTTTATCTGCTCTCCAATCTGATTTTATAGTTTCGATAGATAAATCTTTTGGTGGTATATGCTTAATGATTCTGAAAGATTGGGTAGAGAAGATAATATGAATAAGCAAATTAATAGTGTGTTGCAAGAAAAATTTGAAATAAAATTTGATAATGCAATATTTGTATTTAGAAGACCGTACTCTAAATATGATAATACGGTCACATATCCACGGGGTTTTAAAGTGCTAGAACTTGCAAATTTCATAAGTAAGGATAGTAGAATCGCTGTGGGATTTGTCGGCCAATTTATTGCATCATATAGGAAGGTTGGTATGTTAAAGTTAGAATTATTCTCATCATCTTTCTTAGGCGGTATTCATATGGATTGTTTTACTTGTTCTAAACTCGGTCTACACTTGGTCACAAATGAGGCATAAGTTTTGTGATTATTTTAGATTTAGAGATACAAGGTCGAGACTGAAAGAATTTGAAGATATCAATATTCGTGAAATGAAATATAATTCTGAAATATCGGACAAATGAAACAAAAACAAATGTGTAGCCGAATGGGTAGGTATCAAATCTGAACCATTCGTTTGCTTAGCTTTAAAGCCATCTCCACAAAAGAATCGACTGAGAATGAGAAGGTATATATTTGATTTTACCAAGTGTGATCAGATTTTTAATATTTTATTGCAAGAGAGGTGCTTGATCATCATGTTATACCTTCACGTGAAGAGTTGAAAGGGTGCTCATATTATAAAATGGCATAATTTATTTACTCATAGTACTAATGATTGCAATATGTTTCATTGATAAATACAATCAGCTATTAATGAAGGTCGATTGAAGTTTGCAGGTTGTCTAAAGACAGGGGGCATCAGTTAGATAAAAAATCCCCCTATAAATATGATTAGTGGTGAGAACAAGAAAGTGTTGATTTGGCCGGAAAGGACTGATACAACCAAAGGAGAGAAAATAGTAATAGACAACAAGTTCATTGATAATAGAACTAAAAGACTAGCAAAACATATGGCAGAAAGAATAATATGGTTTGGGTCCCTAAAGGTTATCGACAAGTCAAGGCTAAGGATAATGTTAAAGCATCAAACGCTAGAGCTACACAAATATAAAGCTGAGGATTACATTCAAAGAGCTTCTGGCTAAGTATGAGAAGGAAAAGACCGACAAGGTAAATGCTAGTCGGTTTAATAATTTTAGATGATCGAGATCATCATCAAAGCAAGAATTTGATGGTCAGCGTTATCAACAGAGGAGTGCCAATGAAGAGGATATGTTTCTGTCATACAGGCCGACAATGCCCATACCTTGGGGATATCTTCCAACTGCATTTCTTCCTTGCCCGACATGGGATTTCAATAGAGCTAGTCACAAGAATACTGATGATGTCCAGACTAGTATATGGGCTGAACGGGGAGGCAATGATATTGTGAATTCAGCCAGAAGCAATGCAAAAAGCACCAGGTTTGGCTGCATTTAAAAGAAAGTTGGATGTGCATAAAAAAGGAACGAGTGTCTATGTTGCCTGATGCAAAGCCACAACCGAGACGATGTTCACTCGGTTTATCATATACACAGAAAGGAAGATTGCTGCAGCAACCTTGTGCACAAAGGTTGAAGGAGAGGAAGATGGTTTGGGTCCCTAAGGGTAGCAAAAAGGTTGAAGCTAATATTCAAATAATGATTATTGAAGCTACCTAAAAGACAGAGTCGAAGTCGACATCCAAACAACTTCAGGACAAGCGTGAGGATGAAAAAACTAATCAACATAGTCTTGGTTAGCCATGGGGATCCAAAAGTTTGCATACGGGTACCAAGATCATTAGCAACCATATCATCACTTTTTTATCATCTATTGTGCCAATCCAGATGTCATTGACTCATTATGCGGGTATGTTTGAATATCCATTATGGACTTGGTATAATCCTTGGATGTCGTTTTATAAGTCTTCATATTTTAGTTGGGTATCATTAAAAGGGGATGTATGTGATCGGTTGCTATAGTCATATCCAAAACATTGTTATTATGCATTAAAAGCCAAAACATTTGTTAGAACTTTTTTCGGTTAAATTAGTATGCTTAAAGGGATATCTAAACTAGAAATATGAATTGTTTTTGTCGTCCGAGGGAATAAGAGCCGGTGTTTAAGTAGTAATAATCCTGGGCTTGTAGTCATGTTTGAGAGTTAGGTTTATTTTTTGGTATGCAAGCTTTGCCAAAAAAATAGGGGGCATGTGTTGATGACAAGATTTGGCATTTATAATGGCTATTACAGTGATCGTTGGCTTAACGGGGGAATGAGATCATTACTCCAACCAGATGAACAGTACTCCAACCAGGTGAGCAGTACTCCAACCAAGTGAACAATACCCCCGACTAGATGAACAGTACCTCTGATTAGATGAACAGTACTCTAACCTGTGAACTCCAACCAGTGAACAATACCTCCAACTAGTGAACAGCACATGTGACTAGCGAACAACACATCGACATGCTGCCGTCGTCGCTGTTGCCTTAGCCAAGGTCTCAAACTCTCCAACCCGACGACATAGTTGTCTCGGAGACACTAATTGCATCCACCAATCCTCCACCATCCTATGATGACATCACCAAGCATCCACACCTTGGTTTGAATTGCAGCCACATACCTCAACACAGGTGTCACCCTGCCATTACTCACCTTGGCTGTAGCTCCAGAGCTACAACTTTTGAATCCGCGGCTAGGGAGGGTGGCTATGATGATGGTCGTCAGTTACGTCGCAATGAGAGAGCTCATGCTACATCGAGCTGGCCAACGTCTTGTACACAGATCTCCAAGTCGATGTGAATCCAATTGGGTTTGGGATGCGCCTATGTCTAAGAGAGGTTTTGGTGGAGAAAGGGCATGCATTCACTTTGGAGCTCTCTGGCCTCCTCAAAACAGTGCGGTGCAAAATGCGCGCCCAATGAATAAGGGTGGCAATGGGTTGGGTAAGGGTGGTTAGAGCGAGAATGCACTCGATCCAAAAACTGAGATATCAAACCTGATTCGACTTCGAAATACTTACCGGGTGCAAAACAACACTGGCCATGAAGGGGGCCTGAGACCCGATGGAGGACCCAAAACCCAAGGAGGAGGAGCCTAGATATGTCTTCCTTCCCCGACCTCACAACTCTCGGTGGCGGCTCATCTTCCCAAGACCAGCAACACGATGATGGCTCCTCCCCAATGTTGAGGCGGTGGCTCTTCAATGCCTCAACGCTAGAGGCCTGCTCCACCTCGCGCTTCCAGAGAGGTAGAGGTACGTGTCTGCACAAACCACATATGCGCGTGATAGGGCGGGTGTGAGGTACTGGGTGCGCTCGTAGGCCTTAAGCTATCGAGCGTCAACGTGGCCTCTTGCGGATTCCTCAGCCACTACGGTGTGGGTCCTAACGTCTCCACCCCCATCACTAGGAGGGGCATTGTGTTGTTCAAACACATGGGCACGGCGGCGCATGGCGTGTAGCCCCTAGAGCATCTCCTCGGAGCCACATAGTTAAATGATGTCGCGGGTCTGAAGCATCTAGGCCCTTAATTCGTGTTTTGGTAATTAATGATAATATATCTTTTGTGAACTAATATATTTGAATGAGTTATGAAAATGTTAGTCACAAAGGTGTTGCAGAGCTAGAAGTTGCATGAGTGAAAAGCATGAAGAATGGCTAGCTCAAGGCAAAGGTATAATTGTAGGGTATTTTCTTTTATCGGTCAATGGAGATTAGAGAAGAAAAATTGATCGGATTGATAGGATAAGTGCCGTCCTATTAAGAGGGGTTGATGTGAGTTTACTTAAAATTTCTGTGGTACCAAATTGCTCAAACTTGCATTTCATATAGAGTTGAAAATTATAGTTTGAGAAAAACAGTCGAAAAGACTGCATTTGGGTGCTCCTATGTGTTGGCGGTCTGACCGGGCCAGGCGGCGGTCTGACCGCTGTATAATGAATCAGGGCAGTCTTGCCTCTTTGAGAGTGGTGGTCTGACCACTGTATAAAGTCTTCTAAAAACTCTGAGTAAATCTAAGTCTCGGTCTGATCGAGGGCCGGTCTGACCGAGAATCACACAGAGAGTTTTAGGTCATACTGTCTGATCGCAGGGTTCGTCGATCTGACTGCCAAGGCTGTGTCGGTTTGACCGAGAAGGATGGCGGTCTAACCGCCAGGCTATGTCAGAATTAATTTTGACTGTTGTCTATGGCCGTTGTACGGGGCGGTCTGACCGCCACTCGTGCTGCAGTCTGACCGCCACTTGCGCAAAGCTGTCAGAACAGCAGTAATGGTTAGATTTTGGGTAAAAGAGTATAAATAAGGGCATGGCTGGTTCATTGAATGGGTTTCTTGACTCTAGCACATAAATATAACACTTTGAGCTCTAGCCCTTCACTCTCCCTATCTATTAACTCGGTGATTGCATCTTTGAGAGGTTGAGAGCAACTAGTGCATAATTTCAAATAGTTTGAGTAATTTGGCCCTTGTGATCCTTCAAGCAAGCATCATCAACTTAGTACTCTTGGAGGTTGCCGCCTCCTAGACGTCTTGGAGGTTGTGGCACCATCGAGTCCTCCAAGGAAGATTGTGAAAAAGTCGTGGTGGTGATTGTGAGAGGTTTGAGACCGCCTTGCCGGAGTGGTAAAGTGTTTCACTAGTGAAATTGAGGTTTTGAGTAGTTCTTGTTCATTTCCGGCTTAAGGTCAAGTTGCTAGAATGAGCCATTTCTCGTGTGAGAATTGAATACTTGATAGAGAAGCAGTTTAAAGCTTGAACTCACCTCAACGTGGATTAGAAGTAATTGGCAAATCACCGATACCACGGGAAAAAATCTCTTGTGTCATCTTTGAGCTATTTACCTTATCATCGAGTTATTTACTTTCATGCAATTTACTTCAAGTAATTTATCTTCCTAGATTATAAATTGTTGCATGTCACCCTAGGTTTGCGAACCTCAACTTAGCTCTTAGTTGTTCTACGTATTGCTCTAGTGATTCTTAGTTTATTTTTGAAAATTTTCTTGATTGCTTAGCAATTAGTTTTAAAACTGCCTATTCACCCCTCCTCTAGTCGGTATCCTTGATCCTACAGGGTCCCACCATGCTCATCACGAGTGAGAAGGCAGAAGCTGCCCTCAAGAAAGGAAATGGGTTCACCGCTTGCTTGACAAACGAGTGGGGGAGTGGGGAGGTCGCGGGCTACATCCGTGGCCCGTGGGGGACCTACAGGTGCAGAAGCCACCCTGGCCTAAGACCTGCCTGAAATCGAGGCCCCGGCCTGACGGCCTCGTAGATCAAATTTCACACCCGAACCCACCCCCATCATGTCTAAAACCCATGGGACTCCAATATGACCTGACTCACTGCACCCTTACCAATGACCTGCATACAATGGACCCCAAGAAATCTGTGTGGAAAGCTAGACCTTCTACATGATGACCTTCAACCATTGGAAGTTACTTTGCAGGAATATGCCACCATATTCAATGGTCTACTTCAAATGAAGTTGATCGAGGCCCTCACCACCCTCTTCAACATCGACTATGCGAAGGCAGACAACATAAACAATGCGCTCTTGGCCGTCCCTGGTGACAGTATCCCTAGGATTCAAGGTGAGATGGTTCTGGGGACTACCTAATTTGTAGGTGTTGCTCGTGTCTTGGCGCCTTTTGGTTTCTCCATGTTGCGATATAAAACTATCAGGCCCTTGTATGGCCAGCAACTTTGGCCATCTCCTCCAATGTATTGTACTGGACCAAGACCTTATGGCCAACAACTTCGGCCCAAATCAAGCTTCCAAGCATGTTGGTTTTTGCCTGCAGCATCCGTCCAACATTCTAAATCCACTTGCTAGCCTGCTCAGGGCGTCAAGTTTTTTTCACGGTGACGGATGATAGGTCCTAACATAGACATTTTATGTTGGAACATTCGCGGCTTGAACTCAGCTGCTCGACTGAATGTGGTCCATGAAACCAAGACTACAACGGCCTATCATCTTGCATGTCTTCAAGAAACAAGACTATGTAATGTGGAGCCTTAAAACAGGCTTCCCGATTTAACATACCAACCGTCTATCAGGGTTCGAGGAGTTTGAGGGGGTCTTTTACTACTCTGGAACGACAATGTCCTGCATGTTGAGAACATCTCAACCAGTGATTTACACATCTTCACGGATGTGACAGTCAAAGAGTGCTCAACCTCTTTCCGATTAACCTTAGTCTATGGTCCAACAAGGGCCAATGGGAAAATTGCCTTTCTTCTTGAGATCAAGAACACTAGACCATCTCCGGGACAAAAATGGCTTATAATAGGGGTAGTGACAAGAACGATAGAAAGGTTAAACTACATGCTAATAGGCCACTTCCGGGATGTGCTAAATGAGTGTGAACCTCATGAAATAAATCTCCAAAATCGAAAGCTCACCTGGAGTAATGAAAGATAAAATCCAACTCTGGTCCATTTAGACAGAGTCTTCTGCAACATGGAATAGAACACAACCTTCGACAACCACGTACTGCACACACTATCCACAACACATTCTAACCACTACCCACTACTCCTTTCAAACCAGAGTGTCCCTAAACACCCTAGAACCTTTGAGTTCTAGAATTTCTAGACCTAGATCCTAGGTTTCTTAGAAGTTGTCACTGTAGCCTGGAACCAGCCCACGTTCGGCACACATCCTTTCCTCAGACTAAACCAGAAACTCCATGCCATGGCAATGGAGCTCAGATTCTGGAGCCAAGGGACATTCTCATATGCTAAGATTAAACTACTTATGGCTCAAATGTCATCCTACGCTTAGACACCATGCAAGAATCCAAGGTGTTGTCAGCCGAGGAGCACCGTCTTCACGCTCAGCTAAAGAAGAGAGTTATGAGTTTTGCGATCATTGAGAGGGCCTAGTAAAGGCAAGCTTCGGGGATAACATACCTAAAGGAAGGAGATGCCAACACCAAATTCTTCCGCCTCAGAGTGAATGCTAGGAGGAGAAAGAACCACATCCAGAGGCTACAGAAGCACCAAGCTAGGATGAGCTGTCAGATATGATGAAAAGGAGACCATCATAAAATAATACTTTTTGGTGATCACGAGATTCCCTTTGCCCCATGCTACAGACCTAAACTGGGAATGACTGGGTTGGGCAGGCACTGAGTTACAACAGTTAGTGGAACCTTTCACTGAAGATAAAATTTTCCACGCTATCAATGCGATGCCACTAGACAAGGCGCAGCGCCTGATGGCTTCACATGGATTTTCTTCAAAAAAAAATTATAGAATATCATTAAGCATGACATTATGGTGGCAGCCTCCACTTTCTACAACTTGAACAACAATGGGTTCTCATGCCTAAAGAGGGTTAGACTTTCAACCTCTAATTGACAATGCGTCTGCCACTTCGGCTCGATGGAAAAGAAGACTCATCGCCCCAAGCGGAAGGCTAACGGTGGTCAAGTTGGTGCCCTCATCCCAATCGATCTTTCTACTAACCACCCTGCACGCATCGAAGCATATCATAAAAGCAATTGACACAATGAGAATGTGTTTCCTTTGGGCGGGAATAGAGGCTTTAACATGGGGGAAGTGCAAGGTCAATTGGAAGTGGGTTTGTAGGCTTACAAGTAGAGGCGATCTTGGCATACTTATTCTGCAAAACTTTGCTATGGCTCTTTGGTTGTGATGGTTGTGGCAGGATTGGAAGGGCCGGCAAAGATCCTAAATAGGAACGGAGATCCCATGCAATGACACCGATAAATTGTTGTTCGTGGCATGCACCACCATCTCCATCGACAATGGTGCAAGGACGTCTTTCTGGCACTCTACATGGTTCCAAAGCCAACGGCCAAAAGATGTTGCTCCATTAATCTTTTTGACGTCGATAGCTAAAGAATGTTCCCTACCTGGCAACATCAATAGTAACTCCTGGTTGCCAGACCTAACCTACATGACAGGATTTATAGGCCAGCTCATCGTGGAACTCATACACCTCTGGAGTGCCATCCGTCGGGTGGAGCTGAGACCGAATATCCAAGATAACATCACTTGAAAATTCACAAAAAACGACGAATACTCAGTGGCTTCTACCAAGAAGCGTAATTCCTAGGTTCCACGGAAACAGGTTTCTGCAGAAATGCATATTCTTCATCTGGTTGGCAAAACAAAACAAACGATAGACATTGGATAGGCTATTTTTAAGGGGTTGGCCCCATGGTCCTTACTACATGCTATGCAGATAGATACTAGAGTCTAGCCTTCATCTATTCGTGGAATGTAGATTTTCAAGGTGCATCCTTCTTCGTGCAGTGGGCTACACTTTCGATGCTTCAACTAGATTCATGGTCATCAACAATGTCCACCCATAGGTTGTGGAGAACCTTAGCAACTTGCCCAAACATCTCAGATAGAAGTCTGAGATCGCTTATCATCCTAGCCTAATGAGAGATTTGTAAAGAGCACAACGCCATAATATTTGAGAGGAAGAAACTTCGCACACTTCTGGTCGCACAAAAGATTAAGGATGAAGCTAACCTTTGGTCCTTAGTGGGGGCATGGTGCGTAGGGCACCTCACCTAGTGCGAATAGGTTCCTTTCCTGTATCGGGCTAACCTCTTCGGTTGTCTATGTTTGTTGTACCACCCTATTCCGGGATTCTCTCTATAACTAAGCCTCGTTTGGATGGTTGAAACACTCCAGATTTTCGACAGTTTCAGCAAGATCTATACCAAACAACGTTGGAGGAGAAATGTTTCTACATGAATCTGCCGAAACGCTCCCAGAAAAACATCTTCATAAACGAAATGACCTAGGAGGTGTTTCTCCCGTTTCATGTCGCGTTCCTTCCCAGTTTGTCACCACACCCACGTCCCGGCTACCATCGGCTTCGCCCCCCGCCCATGGTGGCCCTTCAGCTGCACCTCCACGTGCCACCCATGCGCGGTCGATGGATACCGGATCCGACAGCGGACGAAAGCGGTGGTGACGGGCGTTGAGCTCAAAGGTGGAGCAGACAATCGAGCTGGGGGTTTGCTATAGATAGATTCATAGATAGAGAGAGATGGTAGATTGGCGAGATAGGACGAGGATGGTGTTTATTGAATGGTGGCTAAGTTGAGACAATGCAACTATGGGTCCCACATGTAAGATGGCCAAAGGACATTATTTATGTGTATGCAATTTGTGAAGTATTTGTCTTTTTTATATCTAGCAAAAAATTGAATTTGGTCAATTGCTCAGTGAAATACTCACTGAAAAATATATAAAAAAAGCTAATCAGGATAGGGTAAATTGGTCCATTGCATAACCATCATCGAATCCAGCTAGCCAAACAATTTACAGAAGTGATTCTGATTCACGAGAGAAACGTTTTAAGAGAGAATCTGAAACCGAAATATTTATGAAAGAATCTAAATCTCTACCAAGCCAATTTTAACGTAACATGACAGCTCTCCTATCAATTTATTTTAAAAAATACACTTAAAAATCTATACTTCTATAAAATACACGAATTACGAGGATTCTCCACCATCTCCTATTATCACTTTCCTTCCCCGTGTTACGCTAATTTAGAAACCTCACGCTCGCCAATCTCCCTAACGGCACACCCACACCCTCATCTCACATGCTAGCGCCCGCCGCTGGCCACTCGGCGTCTCACCCTGACGGTGCACCTCGCCGCCTTGACACCTTGCTGCTCACCTTGAGCGGCCACCGCACCAGATCCCATTCGACCCCACCATCGTGGACCTCGAACGCCACCTCAAGGACCACGAGTGGGAGCGCCTCGCCGTCAGAAGGCTGCACGCGCCAGGCATGGAGGCGGCGCCTGTCCTCGACGACCTCACTAACGCCGATGGCAAGGCCGACGAGGACTACATCAATGACGAGATCTTCACCTCGCTCGCCGCCACCTGCGTCACCACCGTGTCACGGGACTCGGGCTGCATGCCAGCGGCCTTCGTGCCCGACGTCGAGGATAGCGAGAGTCCCATCCACGAGATCAAGCGCAAGGTACTTACGGCCCTCCCTTGTCTCCCTTCTCCGTCTGAACCATGGATCAGTCCAGATCTCACGGGCGCCGCCGCGCCGTGGTATAAAGTTTAGATCTTTGAGTAGAATGGTAGTTAAATATTTCAGAATCAGAGACTTTAGTGTCAAAGTTGAGATCTTGGGCTTAGATTTTGAACAATGCCTGCAAGCAATATCCGGCGAGTTGGTGGTTGCGTAGGTGGGGTTTGGATTCTTGGAGCAGAACGATCCTTCACCACTTGGAGCCCCTCAATGTGGGGACTTTGGGTGAGGAAATAAGGAATTGTGCATAGGTGTGCGTTCACATTTTTGCTCCGGATCCTTGAACTCTCCACTTATAATCCATATTTGATTCAAGCAAATAGCGTGTCATCTTGTATGCAGAGTGGATCTTCTCTTAATCGATGTCTGCATATCTTTGGTGTTATGAATTACAGGGTCTAAGCATGAACGCTAAGTACCATATATCATGTACGAAGAGTGTGTCAAGGTAGAACTGGAAGATTTAGATTGACAAAATTAATGCATTGCTCCCAATGTCATGTACTTTGCAAGGGGTAATAGCATATTTGGCAATTGCTTTAGAAAAAAAAACCTATCTTACTGATTCAGTAAGCTAGAAAAAGAATCAAAATAATGGTCAATTCAGAATCTGGATCATCTCAGAAAAATTCAAAACCTAGATCCCCTTATACATGCCAAGGCACCACGCATCATTCGGGTGAAGGATCCCCTAATACTGCCGTGTGAGCGGCTCTCATACGACTAGGTCAGGGAAGCGGCCACTCCGTGAACCCAACCGGTCCTCCTTCTGAAGAGGAGGAGGCTGCCGCGGCTGTCGGCGGCAGGTGTTTGATGCTATCCTCTCACAGCTAGCTATGATTTTCTCCATCCTAACATGATCCGTGTCTAATCTATAGGGCAGCTGCTGATAATGGATGGACTAAATCGGAATAGATTCAAGTACATGCCAGAGATGGTTACTCTGTGAAATAGGTTATTTGTTGTAACAACGATAGCTTATTTTAGTAACCAGTATAAAGCCCTGCAAAACAAGTTGATGCGGCTGCACCATTGCTAGGTTAAGATGGAAATAAAGGCCATTTAAGAAGTAAAACAGTGAGAAAAGAGATGCAAAGGAAAAGGATCGGGTGTGTTTTCTAAATTCTAATCTCCAAATATATTCTCTTATATTTATATCGTGCTCTTCCATGTAACTGTATTTATTTATGGTTCACATTTTCTTATTACATACCTTTAGCTTATCTTATTATCTACTTCGATTTCCAGGGGCAGTGCACTGAAGACCTGATCAAGAGCATTTTACCTTCAGACCTGGGGAATATTTGTAGATTAAGAACGTTGAATTTTATGGTGTGTAGATTTGCGTGCCAGTATTATTGGTGTTTCTCAAGATATCCTTGTTCAGCATCCATAAATATAAGAATGTGTTTTTTTTTTCAAAAGAACTCCTTTGGTAAGAGACCTTAGGTTCAATATCTATTTTCTTGGTCGTATAATTTTAGCCTGGTTCTTCCTTTTGCTTTTCTAAAATGATGCATGTTTGGGCCAGTGCAACAACACAACATACTCATCATGCCCTACGGGTAAACAAATGCCAGCCAACACTTTTGGTAAGATTCTGGTTTTCTTAAGTGAATCAGACGTTTTCTCCTTTTCACATTTTTTGAATTTCTAAAAGATGGAATAAGAGAATATTCATACTGGGTTTAAAGTTGACCTTTCATCTCAGAACCAAGATGCACTTCTAAGATTATCTCCAGCAGCTACTTTAAATTTTTATCCTCAAAAATACTATTACAGCATCCCCTATCACTATTATAGCATCCCTTATTTTTTTTATCTCCAGCAGTTACCCTATTTCCTACTTTCTACACCTCTTTTTCTCTCTCCAGTCCCGCTGTCAGTCTCTATAAACAGTACTGCGACAGTAACCTGATGCGTTTTTCTACTTCCGAGCCCACTGGTAGACCACATAAAACAGTGTGATGCAATAATGCTACAGTGATAACTCCACTGCTGGAGTTGGTCTAAGAGAATAATTTATTTTGCTTCATTAGGCTTCTCTTGCAATTCACATGCATGAACTTTACCGAAAAGTAATCGATGACAGGAGTGATTCTAATTGGTAAGACGGTTTGTTTTATCTACATAAGAAGGGAAAAATGTAAAACCCTCCCAAAAATCACTTGGATTTGACTTCCCCCAAAAAGTTGTTTTGTTAAAAAAAAAACCCCTCAAAAATTTGACTTTGTTGCAAAAAAAAAAACCCCTCAAAAATTCAAAAAAATAAAAAAATCACAAAAACATTCTAAAAAAACTAGAGACAATTCTAAGACCTTATGTGAATTTTTTTTTCAAAAATAATATCTTTTGCATCATATTTCATAGAGAGGAAGTTTGGAAAAAAAGAAAAATATGCAGCTCATTTATTAACTCATATTATTTTAACTTTGTCATGTCTACCATTATTTTTCCGACACAAATAATTTTTTAAGTAAACTAATAAAAGTGGTTTCACTAATTTTGGGGGTGTTATGGATTAGTTATAAATTAATCTATTTGCAACACATTTACTCAATCATGCACATTACAATAACTATTTCAAGATTTCATGTATTTTTAGAAGACAGAGGATCATGTAAGAAGACTAAAAAAATTTGTTTCATGATTTTTGGATTAGTAAATAATTAACTATGCATTTAACTCGAATTAATAAATGAGCTGCACATTTTTTTTTAAACTTACTCTCCATGAAATATGATGCAAATGATATTATTTTTGAAAAAAAAAAGTCACAAAAGGTCTTAGAATTGTCTGTAGTTTTTTTTTAGAATTTTTTATGATTTTTTATTTTTTTTTAATTTTTAAAGGTGTTTTTGCAACAAAACCAAACATTTAGGGGATTTGTTGTAACAAAACAACTTTTAGGGGAAAATCAAAATCCAAGTGACCTTGGGGAGTTGCATTTTTCCCAAATAAGAAGGTGGTTGAGACCTCATTGCTTGAAGCATCGAAGAGGTCAGCACACCATGTAGCAGTGCAATTGCTTGGGTTTGTGGCGTTGTATGTTAAACTTCTTTTATGTTATTTTCTTCTATACACAGTACAAATTAAGGAAACTTCAAATTATGATATCTTCTGATCATGATTAGATTGGTTCAGTTCTTCTCGGATCTTCCCTTTTGTGTGATTCTTATGGGTATATGTCTCCAAAATGTCTGGATTGTCCACCACCGCCGATCACAATTCACGTGGCAAAGGAAGTAGAAGTTAATCATGTGTTAATTTTGCCTCAATTCAACACGTTCTTAGGTCCAATTATTTGTTTTGTTGTGCCTTTTTTTATAGTTCCAGCCTTTCTTTTTCTATTCATAATGTTATGTTGAATTACAATTTTCTCATTGTAACTTATCATTAGAGGCCTCTATTAATGCACTGTTGAACGCACCTCTCGGTCATTGATCGCTTAGCAGCTCTTTTACTTATGTTGCAAAGTTATTTGATACCGTCATGAACAATATGTAAACGTGTATATTAGCTTCTTATCCCCTTTTTTAGTGCATACATTAGGACTAACACTTTCAACTATACAGCGTTAACATTAATTGTTTTGTACAGAATATGAATTTGTGTATCTCTTAGAACATGAATTCGTATGCTCGATGTATGATATATCCAAAATATAAGTGTTTTATATAGGACATGATACCATTTGGTATAAATCATGAGTTCCGTTATAACATGGGTGTTATACTAGTAAATAAAAAAATCCCGTCGGAGCGCATGGAAGCTGACATGGATCCTCCTCGCCTCGGCCTTCACTTCTTGGCTTACCTTTCTTTAATCAGCCGTTGGGAGCAGGGACTGCTGCTGTTGCTGCGTGTGCGGGTGTGCCGATACAAAATTCAAATCTCCGCTCCCTTCTGCAACTCTGCTCTGCATCCGCTGCTGCGGACTGCTGCATCTGTCGTGGGCCATGGATGGACAAGGTGAGGTTCGGTGGGTCAGCCTGCCAGTGACTGCGCACAGTAGGGATGGGAGGCTAAGAATCGATGATGTTTGGTTGCTTAAAAAATATATTGTATGAGATAAAAATTAACAAATAAGTATTATTATAATATTTATTTATGTCATTGTACTCTTATAGTCTTTAGTTTATCTTATTAAGTATTAATATTCTTCGAAATACATTAATAACACTTAATGTACACTAATTACATACTGATAATATCATTAGTTAGACATCAGGATCGGGTCTAGCTTTGTAGAAACGCTCAAATTCCATGTATATGCCCGAGCTAGGCTGAGTGAATACATTTGCATTGCGAAAGTCGGGCTCAGGGTGGTATACAAGTAACCAAATACTTGCTGCTTGAATCCTATATGCTAGGAAGACTAGCATATAAATGAACTAGATAAGATATAATATATAAATAAATTAGATATACTTTTTTTATCACTATAAGTATATTTATATACTCATTCTAAAATACATCAATGTGAATTATATGAAAAAATTGAAAAAAGAAGTTCATCAATTTTAATAGATTTTGATAATACCTTTATATTTGTATATAAAATATAATATATTTAAATAAATTATATGTGAACCACGTAAAAAATATACATACCACTTGAATAATTTTATATACCCACATGCTCTATATACATATAATTTATCATATAAGATACTTTCTATATTATGAGATACGTATATGAGAGTACATACTCTCGAGAGAACTAAATATACTTCATATATATATACACACGCGCAGATAACCAAACACACCCTTAAAGTAGTTGAGGGCTACATGGTGAAGCCCATCAGGAGAATGGTTGATTGAAACCTCTCTTGCACAGTAATTCAAATTATCCATCAATAAGAGATATAAGTAAAGCTACAGAGTATAACCTCTTGGGCTATTACAATTTAACTCTTAATTCCACCGAGAGACGCGAATAAAGTACAATCTAATTACAATATGCATCCGAGATACAATACTTTGTCCTATGGTTTAACTAAGTTTCTGGCATACATGTGTACAAGAAACTTACGAAATACACTAGACACAACTGCAAAAGCCACTTAGTTGTGTACACAATTTTTTTAATCATACCACATGCTATCTGAATAGAACATAGGGCAATTCCATATTTGATGAAAAGAAATGCCAACAAGCTTCATCCCTCATTTCGATTGCCCACAACGTATAAGTGACATAAAAAGTTCTTTGTTAAAAAGCCAAATTCCACGGAGTCACATTTTTTGATCTAATATAGGTGTGTGATTAAGCACTTGCAATTAAATTTAGCTCTTAAGTGTTGAAAACAATTTTTATGTTTCTTTATCTGAACTCTATTCTTCTAAAGCTAGAGATGGACCTTGTTTATTGAAGGGTGTTCGGATGGGTGGATTTCATAAAGAGTTTTCAGAAATTGAACTAAATCATAAGATTTTGAGTATTTTGCTAAAAAATGGAAAAAAGGTTGAACAATTTGAGATACGATTAATTGACAAATAATTACCTAGAATCTCATTTGTAACATTAAAAAACTTGGCTCCCACAAACGTAGTGTAACGTTTAAAATAGTAGACAACCAAATAAAATTGCTAAGATTTACTACTCCTAAATGATGCTGCATTACACACTAATCATATCACCAACTCTGTTTTAAAAAAAAAAACGAATAATCGAAGGCCTTCTCCATCCTGATCGTATCATCATGCATTCATGCTCGTTCAGCAAAAAGCCCCACAACCCTCTCTAAACTATTAGTGATACAATTAATCAATAATTATTACATGGAAAACCTATTTGTCACATACCAAACTTGGTCTCGCAAACTTTAGTACTCACTACTCCTGAAATAATTGCTAAAATTCACTAATCCTGAAATGATGCTGCATTACTCACTAATCATACCTTACCTACTCCGTTTTTTTCCTATAAAAAACCAAAGACATTCTCCATCTTCAACTTCCCACATCCATCACTCGTGCTCATCCACTGAAAAAGCCCCAAAACCCTCTCTAAAGCCCCTGCACAAGGGCCCTACCTCCCCACAAGGCACAAGTGCTTTCCCACACAGCCGCCATTATCACCTCCCCCTCACTCTCACTCCCACTCCCCAACGCTCACATTCCCCTCTCCAATGGAGCTCACCCTCCCCCTCCTCCTCCATGTCGTTCTCCTCCTTGCGAGCCACTCGCTTGTCAATGCCGAAGGCGGCAACGCGACAACCTACATCGTGTTCATGGACGCGGCGCGCATGCCGGCCGTTCACCGAACCCCGGCCCACTGGCACGCGGCGCACCTCCAGTCCCTGTCCATCGACCCGGCGCGCCACCTGCTCTACTCCTACTCCGCCGCCGCGCACGGATTCGCGGCGGCGCTGCTCCCGGCCCACCTGCCCCTGCTCCGGGCCAGCCCCGAGGTGCTCCAGGTCGTGCCGGACACCGTGTTCCAGCTCCACACCACGCGCTCCCCGGAGTTCTTGGGGCTGCTCGCGCCGGCGTACCAGCCTGCCATCCAGAACCTGGAGGCGGCCACGCACGATGTGGTCATAGGGGTTCTTGACACCGGCGTCTGGCCGGAGTCCCCGAGTTTTGCCGGCGGCGACCTACCGCCGCCTCCCGCGCGGTGGAAGGGGGTGTGCGAGGCTGGCGTGGACTTCCCACCGAGCTTGTGCGGGAGGAAGCTGGTCGGCGCGCGCAGCTTCTCGCGCGGGCTCCGTGCGGCGAACGGCGGCGCAATAGGCGTGGGGAAGAGGGAGTTCAGATCAGCGCGGGACAGGGACGGGCATGGGACGCACACGGCGACCACGGCGGCTGGCGCGGTGGTGGCGAACGCGAGCCTGCTCGGGTACGCTCCGGGGACGGCGCGCGGGATGGCGCCCGGGGCGCGCGTGGCCGCGTACAAGGTGTGCTGGCCGGAGGGGTGCCTCAGCTCCGACATCCTCGCCGGCATTGACGCCGCCGTAGCCGACGGGGTGGGCGTGCTGTCGCTATCCCTTGGCGGCGGCGCGGCGCCGTACTTCCGGGACACCGTGGCGGTGGGTGCCTTCGGTGCCGCAGCGGCCGGCGTGTTCGTCTCCTGCTCCGCCGGAAACTCCGGCCCATCCGGCGCCACCGTGTCGAACTCCGCGCCGTGGGTCGCGACCGTCGGCGCCGGCACGCTCGACCGCGACTTCCCAGCCTACGTCACGCTCCCCACAGGCGCGCGCCTCGCCGGGGTGTCCCTCTACGCGGGGCCCTCCTCCTCCCCCCGCCCCGCCATGCTCCCGCTCGTCTACGGTGGCGGGCGCGACAACGCGAGCAAGCTCTGCCTCTCGGGGACGCTCGACCCGGCCGCGGTGCGCGGCAAGATCGTGCTCTGCGACCGCGGCGTCAATGCGCGCGTGGAGAAGGGCGCCGTCGTCAAGGCCGCCGGCGGCGGCGGGATGGTGCTGGCCAACACGGCGGTCAGCGGGGAGGAGCTCGTGGCGGACAGCCACCTCCTCCCGGCCGTGGCGGTGGGGCGGTCGGTCGGTGACAAGATACGGGAGTACGCTGCGCGCGGCGGCAGGCCGATGGCAATGCTGAGCTTCGGCGGCACGGTTCTTGGCATCCGGCCGTCTCCCGTGGTAGCGGCGTTCAGCTCCCGCGGCCCCAACACCGTCGTGCCGGAGGTCCTGAAGCCAGACATGATCGGCCCCGGGGTCAACATCCTGGCAGGGTGGTCCGGCGTCGCCGGGCCGACGGGGCTCGCCAAGGACGGCCGCCGGACTCACTTCAACATCATCTCCGGTGAGTGTCCCTTTGTTTCTATCAAGCTCTTGTGGCTGCTCATATTAAAAAAATTCGCATCTTTGTCATGCCGCTATCGTGTTTGGAATTACTAATTTACTGCTCCCACACATAGACAATTTAGTCAGGAAAAGAGACACTACTAGCAAACAGAGCCTTTACTGGTCAGATTCAGTCATGCACTCTGTTGCAGAAAGGCCATTTCATTTCATCTCAACTTCCTTTGTGATGGAAGAAATGTCAAATTTATTTCACTACCTTTTGTCAGGGACGCACATGTATGCTCTGCTAGATATGAAGCACTAAAAGGCAACAGCAAAGACAAGTTACTTTTTACTTTAGTATCTTTAGATTGCCATTCGAAAAGCATGAGGCAAGGAGACAATAGTGTTTTGAGTAGTCTCCGGCTTTACAAACTGGATCTTGTGAAATCGTGGTAGCATTTTCATTATGAGCTTCAAACAAAGGTATCGTAACCTCCCCCAAAAAGCTAGGTTGATTAACAAATCGTAACAACGTTTTTTTTAATTACGGGTGTGTTGAGCTATTGACTTCTGGTTAGCAAATTCATTTGGTTTATTCGATAGCAGAACGAAATAAAAGGAACAGCTAATGATGGTAGAATAGAAGTTGACACACAGAAGAATGTACAAATCAAACAAGATCTACTCTTAAGTTTGTATGTGCTCCATCCAGTCACAATTTATTGTACTAAACTGTCTTATTTTTGTATGTTAATGCTTAAATATAGTTTTCTCCCATGTTGATGCAGTTGAGTAGGTTTCTATATGAATTCGCGTTGAACTTCAGTTTTTCTCCCATGACTGATGCAACTATGTGAATTTGCATGCTATAATGAGCTAAGCTGAAAACTAGATTTCTGCCATTAGGCGTTGTAGTTTATCAAGTGTTTGCCTTTATATGGACTGATTGATTACGCTTTTCCATCAATTCAGGGACATCGATGTCATGCCCTCACATTAGTGGAGTCGCTGCACTACTGAAGGCCGCTCACCCCAACTGGAGTCCTGCTGCCATCAAGTCTGCTCTGATGACCACCGCATACACTGTCGACAACACAAACTCCTCTCTCCGGGACGCAGCAGATGGCTCACTTGCAAACCCATTTGTTTATGGTGCCGGCCATGTGGACCCACAGAAGGCACTTTCACCGGGTCTGGTGTACGATATCTCCACCAACGATTATGTTTCCTTCCTCTGCTCCCTGAACTACAGTCTCCCACACATCCAAGTGATCACCAAGATGTCCAACATTACCTGTCCGAGGAAATTCCGTCCTGGTGACCTCAACTACCCATCATTTTCAGTAGTGTTCAAGAAGAAATCAAGGCAGGTTTTAAGGTTCCGAAGGGAGCTAACCAATGTTGGCCCAGCGACTATGTCCGTTTACAACGTGAAGGTCAGCAGCCCTGAATCTGTTAGTGTCACGGTGACACCGGCCAAACTCGTGTTCAAGAAGGCGGGGCAGAAGCAGAGGTACTATGTCACCTTCAGGTCGAAAGCTAATCAAAGCAGCGCGAAACCATATTTCGGGTGGATATCATGGGTGAACGATGAACACGTCGTTCGCAGTCCAGTTGCATATACATGGAAGATGTGAGGACAGTAAGTTCAGTCCTCTTAATCATGCTCCGGAGCAGATGAAAGATAGATAGCTTGATGTAGTTTGCTGATCGCTTCACAAAAGGAATCGGCGTGAAGCTCTCGACTGCAGACCTGTATTTATTTCTTCCCCGGTGGGTTTGTGACTCGCGCGGACCTCAATTTCGCTTTGTAGTTTTCAGTCGTCCGGCATGAGGTTTTTCTGTGACATTAACATGTGAGGTTTCCTTTCTTTCTCGTGTTGTGTTTGCAAACATGAAATAACTCTGAAATGAATCGGCCGTTTGATGTGGTGCAACCATATGTGGCTGGGTACCTGTATTGATTCTACATTGATTCTGTTGCTCCTGAAATTGCAGAATGAAATGAAAATGATTGGATTTGTCTGCTAACTTGTTGGCTCTCGAGTCCTGTATTGACTTGGTTTTATGCCGTGGACGTGTTCGTCAGAATTTAGATTGGACTTTTCTCAGTAAATAGTGTTAAGCAGAGTTACCTGTAGGTATCATCAGGATTCAGGAATCAAGTAGAGATCGCTGTTTGATACAAGGTGGCAGGCAAAAGAAAATGAGAATTCAGATCAGAGAGAGAGGGGGAGAGAGTATGCCGTTTGCATGTACGTTAACCATTACGATACTACACTGATTCTCCATGCACAATGCGATTTGCTTTTTGGGACAAGGAAAAGAAAAGGCTGCGTGCGATGTCTCACACCACGCCGCCTTTTGCCCAGCATGCGTGTACGCCTGCAAAGCGCGCGTGCTCCCTACCATCTCCGCGATCTCTCACGGACGTGACGATGCCAGCGTAGTATTTGCCATTTCCGTGAGTGATGATCAACTGTAGTAGTTCTGTTTTTTCTTTGGTAAATACCACAAAACTATGATTTTTTTAACTATCACAAAATTATATTTTCTCCTTCTATTTAAAAAAATACACTTATTTATATCACTTTATCACAAAACTACATTTTCTTTAAGCTATCACAAAACTACGTTTTCCGCCTCATATTTCACAAAACCACTCATTTTATATCACTTTATCGCAAAACTACACTTCTATTATTGTGAACATATCTGATAAGATGCACATATGCGTCATACTTACAGGCTTCAGCCTTCACCGTTTGCTGATATGACCGACTACATCATGTGTGAGGAACTATCCAAATAATATTCCAATTAATCGTCCGGACGATTATTTGCATAATCACGACCACGATAATTAACCGGAATATCATCTCGATAGTCTCGGCACGTGTTTTGTGCTTAATATTGGAACACATATTTTTCCATCATATAGCATCACAACAAAGCTTAAGAAAGAACGAGTAATTAAATTATATTGCAAGTTCTTAAGCATTCCAACATTTATCAGTTTACATCAAAAGATTAGATTAACTACGCAGCGGAAACAAAGCTATAGATAATAAAAGAAGGCTCCACCCTAAAAACTTCGCCACTCGAGAGTAGTTGCCTACTGGGACCCGCCACCAACATCGACGGACGTGAAGTAGCTAAAAATGAGCTTCTCCTCACCAGAAGTACTTGAAAGAGTAACGTGAGTACGAAGATACTTACAAGACTTAATTCATATAGGATATATATAGATAATCCGACTATAAAAATTATGCATTGAGCCATTAGTAAGAAGAATGTCAAAAGGTTAAGTAAATTAATATGCATAAGAAAACTAGACACATATGTGTGAGCACCTATACTTAACTAAACAAACCTTTCTAAACCTGTAAACAACATGAACGTAAATGTAAATAGAATCATCTCATGTAATAATCGACCATCGACAACCATGCTAACAAAACTATACCAACCATCCCACATTTATGATTCTACGTGTAACACCCAGTTTTAAAGGAACAAAACCGGGCACAACACATCTATGCTAGGATTAAGTTTCATATATGTGTTACATAATTAGTGTATCATCACAATGCCATTATTACAATAACGATATTAACTTATTACAAAAGGACCCGAAGGTCTAAAAGAAAACAAGGCGGAACAAGAGAGCTTCAGCGTTAGCAGGTCTTCCATCTTCCACATGCCTCAACTGGGGGCACATCAGCCTAGAACAAGAGCTCCGGGTCGAAGTCATCTTCATCGAAGGATGCAGCTTCATTGACGGCTTCTGAACAGTAGAGGGATGCAAGAAAGGGGACTACGAGTGTGAGCACAAAATGTACTCCGCAAGTGTTGGGAAAACATGCTATGGGGTTTAAGTTAAGAAAAAGTTAGACACTGGTTAACTGCACTAAGCAACTATGACGTAAGACTTCAACAACATGCATCCTATTTATTAAGTGAGGAGACGCGAGTATGACAAGCGTAACAACTCATCAGATTCCATCTGACTACCAAGACTCACCAGGTAATTCTATTACCCGGCTTCCCCACGAGTCGTGATTCCCATGTTGCTTCACACTTCCGGGGGTGTGGAGTCGGGGTCTCACTACAAGGCCTTTACAAAGCTCCCACCGATCCGTAGGCACCCGTTGAGGTTTCACCACTAATAGACGATTCCATTGCTGCGGTGAAAGTGCATCTAGGCCCCTTGTGAGTTTTGGCTAATTGATGACAAATGATTAAGGGACTAATGAGTTTATCGAGTTTATGAACAGGTTTTAGTCCCATTGAAAAAAGGTTAAAAGAAGTCGATGTCCCTCAAAAAGAAAGGAGAAGCGGCATGAAGAACTCATAGAGTTCAATTCATTTTAATTTTGAATTTGAGTTTAGGAATGTCGTACTATAAAGAGGGATACTTTTTTAGTCTTGGTAGTGTCTTAGTGCTTAAAGTATTTTGTGAAAACTAAATTTTGAGAGACAACATCACTCACGGACACCGGGAAAAAGGGTAGAGTTGGCTGAGCCGTAGTCTCTGGGTTGGTCCGGAAACTCCAGATTCTGTTAGGTGCCCCAGAGTCTCCGAGTGAGACTCCGAGAAAAGCTCTCGGTTTGGCTTTAATTCTGAGCCTAGAGTTTCCGGGTTAGTCTGGATATTCTGGACTGTGCTAGTGTTTCGGAGTCTCTGAGTGAGACTCCGAGACAGAGTCTTGGTCTCGCTTTAAAGTCTGAGCCCAGAGTCTCCGGGTTGGTCCGGATACTCCGGATGTTGTTAGTGTCCTGGAGTCTTCGAGTGAGACTCAGAGAAAGACTCTCGGTTAGCCAAGGTTGTTTTAGCTAGATTCTTCGAGTTGGTCCAGAGTCTCCGGGTCCTGATGCTTCCGGACCTTCCGGGCATCCTCCGAATTAGTGTTCTAGCCGGTTTTTATCAAAGTGTTACCCGGAGTCTCCGGGTGAACCCGGATACTACAGGTCAGTGTAACAGCTAGTTCTGACAGGTTAGGTGTGTGAGTTTCTGTGCTACCCGGAGACTTCGGGTGAACCCGAATACTCTGAGTTTGTCTGAATAGCACAGTAATAGCTAGTTTTTGGGGGAAGGGTATAAATACCTCTTCACCCCTTTTCATTTATTGCTGCTGAACCACCAGTGAACAAACACTTTCTAGAGCATTCAATAGCCCTCCCAAACCCCTTTAGTGCTTGATCTTTGCTAAGATTTGTGAGTTAGGTTTGGGGAGTGAGATTTGGAGCAAGAGAGCAACAAGAAAATCTTTGAGCATTTTGAGTTCTTACCAAGCTGCGATTTGCATTCTTTTTTCTTGAAGCTTTGTGCTTCTAGACACAAGAGGTCACCCGTAGAGCACCTAATCATTGTGGAGTGCTATGGGAAGTTTTTATTACCCATGAATTGAGTAAGAACCCTAGCTTGATCTTTGTGGTCGCTTGGGTGAGGATAGGGTTGAAAAAGACCCGGCTTTTTGTGAGCTCCTCAACGGAGACGTAGGCACTTCTTTATGAGGTGGCCGAACTTCGGAACAAATCTTGTCTCCATTTAATTTCTTGCAATTTACTCGTCCAAATTGTTATTTGAGGATTTGCCTCAATATTGTTGATTGCGAGTATTTGAGTGCAGAATTATTGTTGAAACGAACTTATCCATCTTATAGAGACAGTGGTAACTCATAAACTACATTAGATTTACTTAAGCTTACTTTGATTTCGAGTTCCTGTATAGTCCGGATAATCCGGGTGAACTCGGATACTCCGAAACCCGGAGTATCCAGATTGAGCCAGAGTCTCCGGACACTGTTTGATCTGTTGTAGAGTTTTAAATTTCAGAAACAACTATTCACCCCCTCTAGTCAACATCAAGGACTTTCAATTGGTATCAGAGCCTAACCTCCTGCAAGGCTTAACCACTTGGAGGAATTAAAGATGCCGGCATCCGGAGATAAAAGCCCGAGAAGTCCTAAAGGTGAAACCTCGGGTGGTGGTTCGAGAAGACAAATGGATACGGGAGATGCTTGAACAGCTAGTGGCTCCAAAGATAGAAAGGGAGTTGATATTAGTTTTGATTATAGTAAATTAAATTCTCCTTCTAACAACTTCATCTCCGTGCCTTCCGGGCGTGCACCATTTTTTGATGGTAATCACTATGCTGCTTGGAGGCACAAGATGAAGATGCATTTAATATCGCTCCATCCGAGTATTTGAAAAATTGTGTGTGTAGGTTTTGATTTTCCAGCGAAAGACATGGAGCTTACACCCGAACAAGAACAAGCCATACATAGAAATGCCCAAGCAACAAGTATTCTACTTAGTGCCTTAAGCTCCGAAGAGTTCAACAAGATGGATGGGCTTGAGGAGGCCAAATTAATTTGGGATACACTTCAAGTGTCCTATGAAGGTACAACTAGTGTGAGGGAATCCAAGATAGAATTACTTGAAGGAAAATTGGGAAGGTTTGTCATGGAGGATGATGAGACTCCACAAGCCATGTATGATTGGATGATGGTGCTTGTCAACAAGATTAGAGGACTTGGTAGTGAATAACTTGATGACCACAAGGTTGTGAGGAGGTTGCTTAGAGCCTTCACATCAAGAAACCCAACTTTGGTCACCCTTATCCGGGAAAGGAGAGATTACAAAAGGCTCACCCCAAGTGATGTTCTTGGGAGAATACTTGCTCATGAGCTCGTGGAAGAGGAAGCAAATGAAGTGAAGAACTTGTCCAAGCAAAACTCCACTTCCAAAAACAAAGAAATATCTTTCAAGGCAAGCAAGAGCAAACAAGTTGAAGAATCTTGTTCAAGTGAATCTGAAAGCTCCGATGATGAAGAGATAGCTTTCTTTGTGAGGAAATTCAGAAAATTCATGAGGAAAGGAGGATATAGCAAGTATAAAAGATATATGCCCAAAAGAAGAACTTCCAAGAGGGCGTGCTATGAGTGTGGCGATGTTAGCCATTTCATAGCTGATTGTCCTAACAAGAAGAAGGGCAAAGACAAAGATGAAAAGAAGAGCAAGCCATTCAAGAAAGACAAGGACAAGGCATACAGGAAGAAGTATTTCGATCACGCTCATATTGGCGAGGAGTGGGATTCAAACTCTGACTTCAACTCCGATGATGAAGGAGTCATCACCATCGCCATTCGCGCCCCTACACCAACAAAATCACTATTTGACGAAATGAGCGATGACGACACCCCCACATGCTTCATGGCAAAAGGGCGAAAGGTAAAATCACATCTCAAGCTTCTAGTTAGTGATAGTGACAGTTGTGATGAAAGCATGTTTAAAGGTCTTAGTAAAAATACCATGTCTAAATTGAAAGAACTTATGGAAACAATAGAGGGTCAAGAGGAGATCCTCGAGAAGCAAAAAGATTTGCTCATCCTTGAAAAGGAGAGAACATCCTTGGTGATATACAAAAGGGGGTAACCACTCGTTTTAGATTGCAAATTTTTGTGAATGTTACTCTTTTGTTTCCTCTTTGGAGCCATTGAAGGTGGAAGACATACTTGGAGATCCGGATTGGGTGATGGCTATGCAAGAAGAATTGAATAATTTCAAGAGGATTGAAGTTTGGACATTGGTGAAAAGACTAAACCAAAATGTAATTGGCACCAAATGGGTCTTCTACAACAAATAAGATGAGAACGGGATCGTCACTAGAAACAAGGCAAGGTTGGTTGCTCAAGGCTTCACGCAAATAGAAGGTTTGGATTTTGGTGAGGCTTATGCTCCTGTAGCTAGATTTGAATCAATTCGTATATTACTTGCCTATGCTACTCACAATGATTTCAAGCTATATCAAATGGATGTGAAGAGCGCTTTCCTAAATGGACCAATCTCCGAATTGGTGTACGTAGAGCAACCTCCCAGATTTGAAGATCCCAAATGTTCTCATCATGTGTATAAACTCCATAAGGAGCTCTATGGGCTTAAGCAAGCACCTAGAGCGTGGTATGAATGCCTTAAGGATTTTCTTATCAAGAAAGGTTTTGAAATAGGCAAAACCGATTCTACCCTTTTCATTAAAAATGTTGATAATGATTTATTTGTTTGCCAAATATATGTCGATGATATTATATTTAGTCCTACTAACAAAATATTTTGTGAAGAGTTTAGTAGGATTATGACCAAGAGGTTCGAGATATCAATGATGGGTGAACTAAAGTTCTTCCTAGGATTTTAAATCAAACAAATCAAGGAATGAACTTTTATTTGTCAAACCAAGTATATTATGGACATGCTTAAGAAGTTTGACATGGAGAATACCAAGCCCATCAAGATTCCAATGCAACCAAATGGGCATCTCGACCTAAATGAAGAAGGCAAGGCCGTGGATCAAAAGGTATATCGTTCTATGATTGGTTCCTTACTTTACCTTTG
Source organism: Phragmites australis (assembly GCF_958298935.1). NCBI lineage: Eukaryota > Viridiplantae > Streptophyta > Magnoliopsida > Poales > Poaceae > Phragmites > Phragmites australis. The sequence goes on along the minus strand of NC_084941.1, from coordinate 12,359,080 downwards.
TGCATCTAAGCCCGATATAATGCTTAGTGTGTGCATGTGTGTAAGATTTCAAGCCGCTCCAAAAGAGTGCCATTTAATAACCGTTAAGAGAATTCTTATATATTTAGTTCATACTCCATACCTTGGCTTATGGTACCCTAAAGGTTCATCATTCGAACTTATTGGCTATTCGGACTCCGATTATGCTGGATGTATAGTGGATAGGAAGACTACATCCGGGATTTGCCAATTCTTGGGTAGGTCCTTGGTGTCTTGGTCATCAAAGAAACAAAATTCCGTAGCTCTATCCACCGCAAAAGCCGAGTATGTTGCTGTGGGCACTCATTGTGCTCAACTACTTTGGATGAGGCAAACCTTGAGAGATTACGGCTACAATATGACAAAAGTCCCACTTTTATGTGATAATGAGAGTGCCGTCAAAATAGCCAACAACCCTGTACAACACTCAAGAACCAAACACATAGACATACGTCACCACTTCTTGAGAGACCACTCAACTAAAGGGGATATCGATATTCGTCATGTGAGAACCAAGAAACAACTAGCCGATATCCTCACAAAGCCATTAGATGAGCAAAGGTTTTGCGAGTTGAGATGTGAGCTTAATATCCTAGATTCTCGCAACGTGGCTTGATATATTGCATAAAATTGATTGTTGTAGATTTGTAGTTTTTGTAGATAGTGGTTTGCAAAAACTCTTGTGTGCAATATTTGAAAATTTTGACTCTTCGATCTTTGGATCATAATTTGCTACTTGTGATCATAGTTATGTAATGTTGTTTGTTGGCTGATCACAAGTGGTAAATATATGTCTCATTTGTCCAACAATCTTCTCCCCATCGAATCTCAGCTCCTAATTCAATATGCAAATTCTTCAGATCCCAGAATGTCCGGACTAAGCCAGAGTATCCGGAATCTGACACTGTTCTGTGAGCTTCTGGTTCTGTTGAGTTGATAGAACCCGGAGTCTCCGGGTCCACCCAGAGTATCCGGATTCTTTCACTCAACCTGGAGGGTCCGGGTCACCCTCCGGGAAAGGGTCTTGGTTCGGACTCTAGACTCCACCTGGAGTCTCCGGGTCAGACCGGGGTCTTTGGGTCACCCAGTTTATACAGAGACCCCTGATCATTTTTCTTCTTTCTTCCATCTTTTCACTCCTTCTTCCTTCCCTTCACCATGAGAGGAGAGCTTCGGCGATCTCAAGTCTTGTCCAATAATTTTTGGCGAACTTCTTGGAATCTTTATCATCTCTATGTCGGAATCTCTGATCCTCCCTCCGAATTGACTCTCCGTGCTCCTCTAGCCCTAAAAGGTACTTTTCACCCGATCTCTAAATAGCTTGGTCTAGAATCAAATTTCTTTAGTGAAGATGTTCCTTATGATCCCTAGAATCAACTCCTAGAAAGGGCTTCGCAATGTGGGGGAAGAATAGCTCAATCCCTAAATTCTTGCCCCGGGGTCGGGCTACCCGGAGTATCCAGGCTAACCCGAATACTCCAGGTCTGTCAAAATTAACAGCACTCTTTCAATTCCAAATTTTTTCTCAACCGATCTTTGTGCCTTCTCTTATATATCTTTCATGTATACCTCATGACTTTTGAGATGGATCGGAACAAGGGATATGGCTATGAGAGGAGGAAGAAACACAAAAGTGACTCTCAAGCTCAAAGGTCAAATCGATGGTCCTCCTCAGTGTTTTGAATCAAGAGGTATTCGGATCGAGTAGCTGGCAAAATCTGAAAATGTGCCCCGTGGATTGACTAAGCTACAAGCTATGAGGGCAAGGGGTACTTTCAGAGCAAGGGGAATAGCCCCTGTAAAAACAGGTCGTGGAAAAGGGAAAGTTGTGGGTGTCAGTTCTAGTATCCACGGGCAGGAAGAGATAGAAGAAGAGAACATTGTGTTAGCGCCTCTAAAGCTACACAGGCCTTACAGAGCTCACTCAGCACATGAAATACCAAGAAGAATGATTGACTATATGAAGAAGGCTACCAAGTGCAAAAAGGATAGAAATGAAGATCCTTATGAGTATGAGAAGAGCATGGCATACCCACATTTTTGGAATGAGTTTCACGCTGACTTCTATGAGAGCGCGATCCTCACAAAGAAGAATCCTGTCACTCCAATGCAATGGATTGATTGGGATTACATGGAGCAAAAGAATGATCAAACTTTCAAGGCTGTTATTGTAGTGTGTGAGGAAAAGAAAATCAAGAATTTTATGAGTCTGAAGTGTGACTGGAGTGTAGAAGTTATTGCACAATTTTATGCTACACTTTCCTATGATCATGAAGAAAACCAATCCATGTTTTGGATGATAGAAGGAGAGAAATACAGAATCACTTATCAAACCTTTGCTCACATTTTTGGTTTTGACATTCGTGACTTGCACAACTCTAAGATCCATAATGAAAATCAGTTGTCTCCAGATGATATGGACTTTATGTATTTGGATCATGGAAGGGTGATTCATGGCATGACAGTAGGGATGAAGCCCTACTACAAGTATTTAAATAATTTATTTCATCTCATATTGAATCCCAAAGGAGGTGATGCCACAAATGTTCAAGGAATTTCAAGAAACCGTCTAGCTCGGATGTCTAGTGTGGGCGGACCTTTCAGTGTGATAGATTTTGTTTGGGAGGAAATCCACACTATCTCATATACTCCCAACAAAAGTTGTGCCTATGCGCCTTACATCATGTATATGATTTAAAGGGTCACCAAGAAAAATTTCTTCAAGGAAGTGAAGCACAAACCTTATCGGATGAGAATTGTGAGCTCTAGGTCATCTCCTCCACCCTCTCCTCCACCTGCAGCTCCAAGTGCACAAAGAATGACTCCCAAGCATGTTCTATCCTCTCGTGGCTCTCAATCTTTTATCAAGAGTGCACTCAAGGCAATATTTTGAGTTTGCACTCACAATGCTACTCAAATCCAAGAGACCAAAGTAAGGATGAGGAAAATTGAAGCAAGGCAAAAGGTGATTCACACTCATCTTGGTATTCAGCTACCTTGCTCTCCAATTATCAATGAAAAATAAGCTAGTGAGCCAGAATTCAAGAACCCTTTGGCTTAGTATGATGAAGCCCAAACAGCTGCTGAGGGTCCCTCTCATGCTCAAGATGATGAGGAGACCGACGACGACGAGGAGATAGAAGAAGCTGAATCAAGATCTTCGGAAAATGGCAATGAAGATGGATCCGATGATGGTGGCGATGATGACTTTGAAGAGGACAATGGCTAAATCTTTCTTTTGTTTCTCTTTCTTTTTGGTGCTTGATGCCAAAGGGGGAGAGAAATCCTTGTGTCATGTCTACCTTCATTCTTAAATCCTTCATCATTTCTGTTGGATATTTGAGACATTTGTAATAATTGTATTGAACTATGTGTGGTGTGCTTGAGTTTGAACCTTTTACATTCATAAGACTATATTTGTGCTAGTGTGATGCCATGAGTTGGTTGATGTAATGTTTGTTTCTCTCTTTCTTAGATTTTGTGAAATATCCTGTCATATGCATCACAATATACATGTTCACTCACTTTTGCACCCCACAAATTCTAAGATATAGGGGGAGCTCTCACAAAATTTCTTTAAATATGTGCATTTGATCTCAATTTCTTATTTCAAGAAAATGCACATATTTAGGGGAGCTCACCATATACCTTAAAATTCAAAATCCTTAAATTCTATTATCCTTTGTAAGCTTTAATCGGGTTGTCACCAATCACCAAAAAGGAGGAGATTGAAAATGCATCTAGGCCCCTTGTGGGTTTTGGCTAATTGATGACAAATGATTAAGGGACTAATGAGTTTATCTAGTTTATGAACAGGTTTTAGTCCCATTGAAAAAAGGTTAAAAGAAGTCGATGTCCCTCAAAAAGAAAGGAGAAGCGGCATGAAGAAACTCATAGAGTTCGATTCATTTTAATTTTGAATTTGAGTTTAGGAATGTCGTACTACAAAGAGGGATGCTTCTGTAGTCTTGGTAGTGTCTCAGTGCTTAAAGTATTTTGTGAAAACCAAATTTTAAGAGACACCATCACTCATGGACACCGGAAAAAAGGGCAGAGTTGTCTGAGCCGGAGTCTTCAGGTTGGTCGAGAAAAGCTCTCGGTTTGGCTTTAATTCTGAGCCCGGAGTTTCCGGGTTAGTCCGGATACCCCGGACTGTGCTAGTGTTTCGGAATCTTCGAGTGAGACTCCGGGAGAGAGTCTTGGTCTCGCTTTAAAGTCTGAGCCCGGAGTCTCCGGGTTAGTCCGGATACTCCGGATATTGTTAGTGTCCTAAAGTCTCCGAGTGAGACTCCGAGTGAGACTCCGAGAAAGACTCTCGGTTAGCCAAGGGTGTTTTAGCTGGAGTCTTCGAGTCTTGATGCTTCCGGACCTTCCGGGCATCCTTCAAACTAGTGTTCTAGCCGATTTTTCCCAAAGTGTTACTCGGAGTCTTCGGATGAACCTAGATACTCCAGGTCAGTGTAATGGCTAGTTCTGACAGGTTAGGTGCGTGAGTTTCTGTGCTACCCGGAGACTCCGAGTGAACCCGGATACTTCGGCTAGTTTTTGGGGGAAGGATATAAATACCTCTTCACCCCCTTCCATTTATTGCTGCTGAACCACCAGTGAACAAACACTTTCTAGAGCATTCAATAGCCCTCCCAAACCCCTCTAGTGCTTGATCTTTTCTAAGATTTTTGAGTTAGGTTTGGGGAGTGAGATTTGGAGCAAGGGAGCAACAAGAAAATCTTTGAGCATTTTGAGTTCTTACCAAGCTACGGTTTGCGTTCTTTTCTCTTGAAGCTTTGTGCTTCTAGATGGCAAGAGGTCACTAGTAGAGCACCCAATCGTTGTGGAGTGCCACGGGAAGTTTGTATTACCCACAAATTGAGTAAGAACCCTAGCTCGATCTTTGTGGTCGCTTGGATGAGGATAGGGTTGAAAAAAACCCGGCTCTTTGTGAGCTCTTCAATGGAGACGTAGGCACTTCTTTGTGAGGTGGCCGAACTTCGGGAACAAATCTTGTCTCCATTTAATTTTTTGCAATTTACTCGTTCAAATTGTTATTTGAGGATTTGCCTCAATATTGTTGATTGCGAGTATTTGAGTGCAGGATTATTGTTGAAAGGAACTTATCCATCTTATAGAAACAGTGGTAACTCATAGACTACATTAGATTAACTTAAACTTACTTTGATTTCGAGTTCCTGTATAGTCCGGATAATCCGGGTGAACTCGGATACTCCAGAACCCAGAGTATCCGGATTGAGCCGGAGTCTCCGGACACTGTCTGATCCGCTACAGAGTTTTAAATTTTAGAAATGACTATTCACCCCCCTCTTGTCGACATTAAGGACTTTCATGCGGAAGCCCCCTCTTGTTCCACTCAATCGTCTATTGGTGCCCACAGAACTGGAGGGGTGGCTAATTAGTTAGCTAGGCCGTACCCTTATAAGCCTCGTGGTTGTGCGGTTTAGCCAGGTTACATGCTTCAAGAACCGGTCCTTAGGATCCCACACAAGAACAACCATAAACCAACTGTGCATTACCCGTACACGTGCATTCCCGCACCATCATCATACGAACATTCTATTGAGATCCCTATATCATGTTGCTAAAAAATTACCATACCCAGTTCTTGTTGCATAATCATTAGTCAAGTTTAATAATTACTCTAACCATGGCAGCAACTAGCATTTCTACCCTTCATAACCTATGACTCATCAATGGTGATAAGAATAATCATAGAAAATATAGTAAACCCTAACATGGGATTCCAATTTAGACAAGCATGCAATCAAGGTAAACAACTACATAATATCCTAAAATAGGAGCAAGATGTTAAAGGACACTTGCCTTCGGCTAAGGGTTGCTCAAAGTCTTCAAAGGCTTGATTTTGCAGGTTCACATACTGATCACCTCCTAAACGACAAACCAGAAAAAGCACACAAGTTAAACTACTAAAAACAGTACACCATACAGTTCTAAGACTAGGTAAAAACTCTATAAAAAGATTCTACACGCCGCTACGAGAATTTGATCACAAAAACAGCCCAAATCGGAGCTACGAGCAAAAAGTTATAAACTTTTGAAGTTTTATGGGCTTTTCTGCAAGTTTTACTTAATTTCAGAGAATAAACTGAATATTTTTTTATACTGAAAATCTTGATTATGACATCAAAAAGTGAATAAGAATTATTTTTCCATAGAAAAAACTTACAAAAAAGGTCCATGGACCCATGAGGGCGGGTCCATGGTCCACGGTGGACCAGTTAAAAAAGAATAAAGGGGTATGCGATCTGAGCCACATGATCAAGATCAGATGGCTTGTGGTGAATGGGGGCGGACCATGAGGCGCTGGACATGACCAGCAGCTGGCTGACGGTGGCGCATGGCCGAAACCTTGCTGGAGGAGCGTGAAAACGCGCATCTAGCCACAGAATTCGATGGGGAAAGTGCAAAACGAAGAGGAGGGCGCGAGGAGTCTCTCCACTTGCTTCTCGAAGGCGGAGAGGGACTGTGGGAGGCTGGCGACGGAGAGGGGCGGTCGGGTGGAGCTTGAGCTATATATATATATATATATATATATATATATATATATGACGCTCCGGGGGTCGGGCGATGCCGAGAAGTGGCTGGGAGCCTCACCGGTGATCGTGCGATGCTATAGAGGGAAGAAATAGGGTTAGGGGGCTCGACAGTAGAGATAGACACAGCGGCAGAGCTCTTATCGGCGATGGGGATGAAAGGCACGGTGACGGCGCAAGAGTGAGGGAGAGAGGGCAAAAGCGGCTGGACAGGGTGGAGAATGGGCGCACGATGCTTGGGATGGGCTTAAATAGGGAGGAGGGGGCTCGGGAAGGGAGAGTGACACGGCTGGAGCCGTTTCCAAACCAGCGACCACCTTCCATAAATCGGATTAAAGAACGAAGGATAGAGGGGAGGGGAACCTGGGAGGTTTCATGCAGCGCGCAAAGGAGAGGGCGGGGATCGCATGCGTGACATTGATTGGCGAGAAATGGCTCGGGGAGGCATCGAATTTTGAACAGGCGACGAGATTTGGGGACGGAAATGGCGAGCGGGAGGAGGAAGAAGCGGAGCTAGCGGGTGGCTTGGCTCGGGCCCACTTAGCAGAAAGAGAGGGCTGGAGGGGGCGGCTCAAGCATTATGGACAGCGGCAAGCTCAGGCACGGGGCAGGCTAGCCCAAGCCCTAGCGCGGGAGAGGGAGGCGGGCGTGGGGAAAAGATGGTCAGGCCAGGCCCAAGCGGGAGAGGGAGGGAGGCAACCCAGAAAGAATAGAAGGGGGGGAAGGAGATTTGGGCCAAACTTTTGAAGGAGTTTTGGCCTAGAAGAAATTAGGGAATTTTGAAAAGGCTTTTCTTTTATGTTTTGAACCAATTTTGAAAGAGGTTTAAACGAGCGCCTTCTAGCGAACTTTTGTAAGCACTTTTCACGCATAAAACCCTATTGCAACTACTGCATCATGAATGCAACAAACTTAACTACAACCTAAGGCAAATTTGAATTTAGAAATTAATTTCTTTCTATATTGAATAAAATCTACACCTCCTATTTAAATTATAGTAAAATTTTAAACTATTACAAAAATTGAAAATTTAGGGTGTTACAAACCTACCCCCTTAGGCAGAATCTTGCCCTTGAGATTCGGAAGGATCGGAAAAGAGATGGTGAAACTCTGCCTTCAGATCATCTTCTCTTTCCCAAGTAGCTTCCTCTTCTGAGTGTTGTTTCCACTGCACTTTGCACATTCAGTCGCCTGTTCTGGGTAACCCGTTCTAACATCTCAAGAATCTTGACCGGATACTCTGAGTAAGAGAGATCTTCTCGCACATCCAGTTCTTCTACTAGTAGCTACTCTTCAGGAACTCTTAGACACCTTTTCAACTGTGACAAATAGAAAACATCGTGTACCCCTGAGAGTTGAGATGGTAACTCAAGCTAGTAAGCTACTTCACCTCGTCTCCCCAATATCTTTTATGGACCAATAAACTGAGGTGAAAGCTTGGCTTTGACCTTGAATCTGCGTAGACCTGTGATCAATGACACCTTGAGATACACAAAGTCTCATATTACAAAAGTTAGTTCTCGGCGTCGATTATCTGCATAGCTCTTTTGTCTTGATTGAGCAGTTTTCATATTATCTTTGATCTATTGTACTTGTCTTTCTGCTTCTCTCAAAACTTCTGTGCTGAAAACTTGGCTTTCCATGGTTTGGTTCCAGAACATCGGGGTTCTACACTTTCTTTCCATATAAGGCTTCAAAAGGAGACATCTTGAGACTAGCTTGATAGTTGTTATTGTACGAGAACTCGCATATGGCAGATTCTTGTCCCAACTGTTACCATTTTTCAAAGCACATGCCCTCAACATGTCTTCAAGGATTTGATTTACTCTTTCTCTGACCATCAATTTGCGTGTGATATGCTGAGCTAAAATTCAACCTTGTATCCATAGATTCATGCAGGCGTTGCCAGAACTGTGAAGTAAACTGGCTTCCACAATCGATATGATGATCTTGGGTACTCCATGTAGACAGACAATTCTGGACATATATAATTCAGCTAGTTTTGAACCTTGATAGATTTCTTTGACTGGAATGAAATGGGATACTTTTATCAACCGATCGACTATGACCCATATGGAATCATATCCTGACTGTGTTCGTGGTAGTCACACTATGAAATCCATGGTAATATCTTCCCACTTCCATCTAGTACTTTCAATGGTTGTAGCAGTCCTGCTGGCCTTTGATGCTCGGCTTTGACTCACTGATAAATATCACACAAAGCCACTTATTCTGCCATTGCATGTTTCATTCTGTACCACCAATACTGATCTTTAAGATCTTGCTACATCTTAGTACTTTCTGGGTGAATGGAATATGTTGAATCATGAGTTTACCTTGGAATTGTATCCCGAATAGCCTTCACGTCCAGAACACATATCCTGTGCTTGTACCACACTATACCTTGCTCGTCTTCTGTGAAATCTGGGGGTTTGCCATCTTGGATGAGATGCTTGATTTCCAAAATCTTTTCATCCTCAAGCTGACCCTTCCTTATATCTTGTTCTAGCGTTGAGTCTATTGTCATTGCAACTATCTCAGTGTTACATACCATTCCCAAATTCAACTTCTCAAATTCCTTGCATAGCTCGGGACTCATCTCTTACTCATCTTTTGTAGAGTTATAGCATTGACCTGAGTCTTTCTGCTTAGGGTATCGGCTACTACATTTGCCTTTCCTGGGTGATAGTTGATTCCCAAATTGTAATCTTCAATGAGCACTAACCATCTGCATTGTCTGAGGTTAATATCTGGTTGAGTGAAGATATATTTCAAGCTCTTATGATCTGAGTAGATTTCACACCTTTGACCTATCAGATAATGTCTCCAGATCTTGAGTGCATGAACTACTACAGCTAGCTCTAAGTCATGCGTCGGGTAGTTCTCTTCATGTTTCCTTAACTTCCTGAAAGCATGTGCTACCACATGACCCTCTTGCATGAGCACATAACCCAAACCTTAACGAGATGCATCACAATACACTGAAAATGACTTCTGGGTGTCGAACATGATCAATACTGGATCTGAGGTTAACATTTTCTTCAACTCATTGAAACTAGCTTCTTGAGCACCTGTCCACTTGAACTCTACTCCTTTCTCTATCAGTTCTGTCATTGGCTTAGCTATCTTAGAAAAACCTTCTATGAACCGATGATAATATCCTGCTAAACCCAAGAAACTGTGGATCTCCAAAACATTCCACGGTGCTTTCCAGTTCAGAACATCTCTTACTTTGGATGGGTCCACAGATACAGTCCTGTTGATATAATGTGACCAAGGAAGGGAACTTCCTTCAACCTGAACTCACACTTTCTCAATTTAGCATACAACTGATTCTCTTTGAGCTTCCGCAATACCATCCTTATATGTTCCTCATGCTCTTCTTTGTTCTTGGAGTAAATCAGGATGTCATCAATAAATACCATGACAAACTTGTCCAAATACTCCATGAAGACCTTGTTCATCAGATACATGAAGTAGGCTTGGGCATTGGTCAACCTAAAAGACATTACTGTGTACTCGTATAGACCATACTGAGTAACAAATGCAGTCTTATGAATATCCAAGGCGCAAATCTTCAGTTGATGATACCTAGACCGATGATCGATCTTGGAGAACACACATGCTCCTTTTAATTGGTCAAACAGATCTTCAATGCGGGGTAGAGGATACTTGTTCTTGATTGTTACATCATTCAGGGCTCGATAATCTATACACATCCTTTGGGTTCCATCCTTTCTTCGGTACGAAGATAACTGGGGCTCCCCAGGGTGAAGAACTAGGGCAGATAAACCCTTTGTCTAGTAGCTCTTGGATTTGCTCCTTGAGCTCAGTCAACTGATTTGCATCCATTCTATACGGTCTCTTATATATATGAGCTGTTCCAGGTACTAACTCAATGATGAACTCAATTTCACGATCAGGTGGCATACCTGACAAATCTTCCAGAAAGATGTCTGAAAATTCACTAACCACTCTGCTATCTTCCACTACATTAGCCTTGTTGAGACTAGCGTTGGTAGCTGACTCCGTTATGGCTTGAAATTCCACTTTGGTACCATCTGTGTGTGTCAATTGAACTGACTTCGTAGCACATCCAATGATTCCATTGTACTTGGTCAACCAGTCCATTCCCAGTATGATATCAATTCCCTTGGATTCCAGAATGATGAGATTGGCAACAAAATCTACCCCCCTTATGCATATACTTATTTTAGGGCATACATGCCTTGATTCTATTTGTCCTTCAGGAGAACTAACTAGCACCCGATTTTTCATTAATGCTCTTGGTAAATTATATGTATTCACAAACTAAGATAGTATGAATGAATGCGTAGCACCAGAATCGAACAAAACTGTAGCAGGGTGAGAGTTTGCAGAAAATATACCCAGCACTACATCAGGAGTATCCTGGGCTTACTCCATGGCAAAGTAATTAATTGGACCATGCATCGCATTCTGCCGAGGCTACTGCTGCTGATTGTTGCCTTGAGCCTATGCTTGGCCTTGCTGCTTCTTGGGACACTTGTTGGCCAGGTGCCCGAAGTTGCCACAACTGAAACACAGGCCAATGTTGCCTCATGCTTGACCCAGGCGATTTTGCTACTGGGGTTGGTTGTTGATGTTGAGTCGCTGCTGCCAGAAGTTAGAGCACGACTACTGCTGTTGCTGCTACCCCAACTGCATTGGTGGCTTGTATGCACCAGCAACCTAGTTAGGCATCTTCTGTGGTGGCCTCTGTTGCTGATTCTGTCCTCCATGGCGGAACATAGGACCTGTAGGTGGGGGGTTGAAACAGGGACGGGTGTTGTTGCCTGAAGATTCCGCTTGTAGACTGCACTTGCGTTCTTCTCCCAGATTCTGCCTCTTCTTTTCCATGATAAAAGCTTTGTCCACCAGCTTCTAGAAACTGGGGTACTCATTAGCCGAGAGGGCATACTATAAGCTAGTGTTGCGACCCTCCAGGAAACAGTCTTGCTTGTTCTCATCAGTATTAACATCGTTGGGGGCATAGCGAGAGAGTTAGGCGAACTTGGTGAGGTACTCTCTCACAGACATGAGTCCTTATTTCAAACTGAGGAACTCCTTCCTCTTCAGCTTCACTTCTCCTATAGGGACATGATGTGCATGGAAGCTATTCCAAAACTCTGCCATGTGATCTCTTGGGGATCCTCGTGGGCGGTAGTGTATGCTGTCAACCATTCCTGAGCTGGTCCCATAAGCTGATGGGAAGTGAAAAGAACTCTTTCCCTTCCAGTGCACTGAGCTATCTGCAGTTTTCTTTCAATGGTCTTCAACCAGTCATCAGCCTTCATAGGCTCAACTGCCTGTGAGAAGGTGGGTGGCTGAGTACTCAAGAAAGTCATGAGCCTGGACTGTGGCTGATGTGGTGGTGCTTGCTGGCCTTGAGGTTGCTGGTTGATAGCCTGCACCAGGCCTTAGAGAATGGTCATTACTTGATTAACATCCATCAGAGGGGGTGAGGGGGGAAGATCGTGCTGGTTGGCGTTGGTGTTCTTGTTGACATTGTTGTTGTTGGTGTTGTTACCACGCCTGGTGTTCACCATCTGTTGGTAGCCAAGGTACGAGTGGGGAACACAAAAGAAAAGCAAGGGCGAAAAAAATAAGACAAGAACAGGAAAGGACAAATAGGAACAGAAAAGTACGAAAGAAAGAAAGGGATTTCCAACTATTATTATATTATTAATTGATGTAATGTAGAGGGGAAATCCCCACATCACACCAACATTCATGCAAAGATCCAATTCATTACAAGGTTCACACTACAGACACAAACAACAAACATAGACTCAAACAGACGGCACACAGGACTAACGATTTATTCAGGTAAGGACATCCTCCTAGCTCGACTCTAGTCCTCGCCTGTTGTGCCTGAAGGACCTGCTGCATCTTCCAGATGAAGCTTCTTGCGTGACAGGGAATGGGGTGGTGCAACCACGGGTGCCTCGGGAGCCTCCTTGGGGAACTGGTCGGGGTCCTCCAACAGAATCTACAGCTCGCGGATGCTCTGCTCCTACTCTGCATGAAGCTGATGCATATCCTCCAGCTCGTCGAGGGCTCTGTCAAGCTCAGCGTACAGGGCGGCAATGAGGAGGACCTGCTCTCTCAGATGGAGATCTGGCTCATTGTTTACAAGTGCGAAGATGACCTCCAGACTACCGGACGGGTGCTGTGGGAACTTGCCAAACTGAGTGAGGTGGTGGGCATGTCTATTCTCCCTGTAGAGAACAGCTAGAGCCTAGCGATCAGCGGTTGAGCCACGTTGTCAAGAAATCTAGACCGATGGATCGGGATCGGCCGGTGAGCACCGCGTCGTAGGTTCTGGAAGGCTTGGCTTGGGAACCTCTTGCCTTCATCCCTGTCCCGTACAAATGGTGAGGCCGGTGTGCGTGCTGCTCTACCCGAGCTAACAGCTGATTTCCCCAAAAATCGAATCCGACCTCCCCAAACCTCGAATCCGCTTGAGATCCACGTGAAAATCAGCTAGAGATAGATAAGAACACAAGTTATCCACAAGTGTTAGATCTGTTTATAGAGTACAGATGCAAAGGGCAACAAACAAATCAACGATGAAGAGGCGTGATTTCATCGCCAGATTGACGTAGCGTTTGCTCGAGCGGGAGCTGCTATTACGGCCCTGTGCATCTCCTAGCACCTTGCTTCCCCATGCTACAAGCCGACCACCAGCTCGTACGCACCACCGTGGTCTGCGACTGTCACATCCCAAATTCTTAATCACACAATTAAGCATAATCATGCTTTTTAAGCATTATGTTTAAATTTGCGTAATTATAATTCGGAATACTAATGCAATTCGTTTGAGATCATTTGGATGAGAGAAAGAAATTCGGGAGAAAAAAGAATTGATTTCACAGCGAAAATGGACCCTTTTCACTTACCTGTGGGCCCCACATGTGGCCCCACTCCCTCTCTCAAGTGGGTAGCAGCCCACCTGCTCCCTCTCTCTCCTTCATCACTCCCACACGTGCTACAGTAGCTGCAGCTCTTCCTCCCCACTTAAACTCTCACTCTCTCTCTCCATTTCTTCCGAAATCCAAGCTCAAGTGAAGGATTGAAGGTATGTATGTGGTACCATTGCATTCTAGAGCTCATAAGCTACTCATTCATCCAATTCATTTTCGTTTTCTTGAAAGATTCGAATCGAATTTGATGTCTTTTGGTGTTCTTGGTTGAAATAGGAGCAGTTTTGGAAAGTCTGCAACATTCAAAAAATTTTCCGGAGGTTTCGCAGTCCAGAACCTCAAAAAAGTGCGGATAGTCCGGAAAAGTGCGAAGGGTCCGTAGTTACTATTCATCATACACGTGGAGGCTTGTAAAATTCATAATTAATTCATCCGAACTTCAAACGACGTGAGACTAGTTGTGTTAGCTTCGTATGAGTATGAACTACGTGTTAAAAGTGTTGGAACTCCATAAAATACTTTTGATAATTGATGAGTTAATTAAATGTGTTTCCACTTGTTTAAATCACCAATAATCAATACCATCTTCGAAAATTGTGAAACCACTTGGACAATTCATGTTTTGCGCATCTTATGGCATGCATTATTGTATTTCATCCATACTCATGGCATTGCATGCGTTATTCTTTTTAGAGAACGCCGATCCGACTATCCCGACGAGCGAGGGCGGTCCGGAGGCACCCCACCTTTTTGATCCAGGGCAGCAAGGCAAGCAACTAACATATTTCACCTATGTCAAATTTGGAAGTCTCAATTGATCAATATGCTTATGTATGTATACATGTGTCGGGTACCCTTGAGTAGAACCTATGCCGATTGCATCTTTCTACCTTGGTCAATTGTTCAAGTAATTTTCTTGTAGCTTAGATGGTGTTACGTCTAGGTACGAGTACGATATACATGCTTATCAATGCTTAGGTCTTTCGGTAGAAGTCGAACAACGGTGTTTTTCGTTGTTCGCGAGTATAGAGATTACTATTGATTACAAATACATGCTGATGGCGAGATGGTTGGTGAGTGGTGAGTATGAGATGAGATGTGGACGGTGTTAGGGGTGTCATCTGCCTCGGTGGAAAGTCCAGGGGCAGGTCGGGAGAGGAAACCCGAGCACCATACACCGCTTGCATCGTTTAAGGTCGATCTTCAAGGTTGTTGGCTTTAGCACTTACCTTACTCACCACATGCCGATCTAATGGTAAGGCGAGCCGAATACCTTCGCAGTTGTGGCTTTGTGGGCGTGGACATCGACGGTGTGAGCGGGCGAGCTTGTAAGCGGTACTAGTTTGCTCCGGGAGTAGTTCTAGTATCGCCACGCCGAGTGATGCATGCTCCACACGGTTGGGGCTGGTTGAAAAAGGTTGTCATGAGTACCCCCTTGTGTGCACTTTGGCCGGTGGCACAAGACAAATGGTCCTCGTGTCGTGTGGGTCCAGAAGTATCCTCTGCAGGGTGTATAAACAATTTGAACTGACGCGCTCTCGGTCATGAGCATGCTATTGTTTTATCTGCACCCGATCGTAGAGTTCTCGTTGTGGTTTGTGGATGATGGCATGAGGTTGATGGTTGGGCATGTGATTATGGTCTGGGTATGGTGGTTGGTGGTTAGTGGTTCGAGTTGGCACTTGTTCACATTGATATACTTGCTGTTACATTTACATATGCTCTATTGTTGGTTATGGCAGGGTAGTTTCACATAAGTTGGTTAGGTCAGTTGCTCACACCTATGTCTAGGATGCTTACCGCTTAATTAACTTAACCGCATGTTTAATCCTTGCTACTAGCTAATGCATGATCCTTGGAGTCGAGCTATGTATATGTGCTCTATATTGTGTAAGACTTGCGAGTACCTTCGTACTCAGGGTGTTGCCCTTAAGTTGATGCAGGTTCACAGGTCGGCGAGGAAGAGGTGGTGTTCGGCTACTTTGTGCTTGTCGATTAGGGTGGCGGGCAGGAGTAGCACACTCTACTCCGAACTCAGTGTTTTGGTTCTGAGCCTAAGGGAATATGGCTTCATATCCTTTTGTTGTATAGTTTTCTTCCGCTGCGTAGTTGTTATTTCCTTTTTGTTGTAAATTGTGGAAACAACTGCATGTTTAAAGACTTGTAATATAATGTTAATTACTCGCTCTTTCTTAAGCTTTGTTGTGATGTATATGTTGGAAAGGCATGTGTTACAATCTTGGGCACAAAACACATGCTGGGACTACCGGGATGACATTTTGATTAATCGTCGAGGTTGTGATTATGAAAAATGATCCGCCTGATGATTAATTTGAATACCGTTTGGACGGTTCCTCACAACAACGAGCTCAACCTCAACAAGTACAATGGCGCCATCTTGTGGAGCTCGGCCTCCAGGTCCCGGTGCTTGTCCCCGAGCTCCACGGGGCGCGCCCTCGCCGCCGTGAGAAGCGCCGATGGCGCCGCAAGCAAGGGATGGTAGCGCACGCACTCCTCCATCTCGAGCCGGATGTCAATCTCCACGGCCTTCTTCAGACCCCTGCACTTCGGCTTTCTGCACTTGCGTGCGTGGTGGCCCAGTAGCTCCCACGCGACGACCGCCGTGGCCCCGGCGACCACGGCCCGAAGAAGGCGGCGGCCGAGAGACCTGACGTGGCGGGGTGGAGCAGCGCACCCATCTCGAGGAGCAGCCGCTTCACATACAGGATCACGAGGAAGCCGAGCGTGGTGAGGACGGGGAGCAGCACGACCACGTCAACCACAGCCATTAGGGAGTTGTCGCAGAGGGAGCCGGTGGTAGGCCTGGCCGAGGAAGCCCGCTTGGATTGTTCTAAATTGAACACATATGAAGATGTACTCCAGCGGTGGCCTCTGCACTGCTGAACCACATTACCCTTGCCGTATCCTCGATCCGTACTTGCCCTGAGTTCAGAGTCTCTGACCCAACTCCTCCCCCTCGGCGATGGGAAGTAAGATGATTTCTCAGTGATTATTTTGATGCTTATGAACACATCTATGTGAGAGGTCTTCTTGCTGAAAAGAATCATGCCGTGGATATACCAACGTGAAGCTGCCTGGCACCTCAACAGTGCTCACAACGATATACTGATTGACCGACTATGCTGCCATCTGTTGCTGCGTCAGGTGACCTCCTGGTGATGGCAAACAAGGTGACATCTCTTTCTCCGCCTTTAGCTACCTTTAGATTACTTGGCTTATATATTTCGGTATATAACCTGGCATCATTTGGTGTAGTTTTATTGCTATAAGCTAATGGGAGAACAACACTGGAACAAGGTGAACGATATATTTGGCTTATAGATTATTGATTTCCTCCTCATTCAATATAGTGGTTGGTTGTATTGTATCAGTCTTGTACAATCTAATTACAATCTAATTGCGTTGTATACTGGGCTCTCGCTGGCTACTCTACGTCATCATCAAATCGTGACCCGTTAGATCTAGTCACGGAGGTATATAGGCCGTTGCATCTGCTCCTTTCAGGTGCTTCGAGCAGCGTCGAATCGCAAGCTTTGTGCAATTCAGTCATCCCCTCAATCGCGATATGCCCCTTCCCGATTCCCAACCCCCACCTCCGTCTCCGTTACAGTCGGCAGGCGTCTTTGCCGTTCTGCGTCCTCCTCCGGTCGCCGCCCCGTCTCTTGGCTTCGATCTCCCCCGGAAACCCCTAGCTGGTGCTGCTGTCCCTCCCCCCCGCCCCCTGTGCTAGAGATCCATCTGAAGTGTGGCATTTCCATTCTTGGTAAAACCCTAGACTCGAACTTCCTGAGAGTTCGAGCCTCTTCTCCGCGCTCCACCGCCACATCGAGGCCGGCGATTTCACCCAGTCGTCAAGGTCGCTGACCAAGGTCAAGCACTCCTCCTTCCTCCGCGCGTCTCTAGTCTCCTGCTCTGTCCGACCGATAAAGCGCTCGCCGCGATCTGCGCTGCCGAGCACCTTCCCATCGACCTCGGCTATTACAAGGTGATGCGAGTTGCCCCCTTTACTCTTAGTCACCGGTGGATCTAGCTGTTCGCTTGTTGTAATCCCTGCTTGGGTGAGTGGGCTGTGTTACGATACAAGAGTGGTCAGATCTGTTTGTGCATGTCACTTCACCATCTTCACCAAGGGAGCCACCAGCTGACTTCGACAAGGAAGGCGGGAGAATGCGTCCCAGCGCGTGTGCTCCAACCAAATACGCTTGTCGTTGGGCCATATTGGATGTGAGCTGAGTCAAGTTAGGCCCAGCCCGTTGTAATAGGATATAGTGCTATAAGAGGTCGATCGAGACTTAGTGAAAGGGCATCAAAGACGGAAAACTCTGTATCCCCTGAACCTTGAACCTCTCTACTCTTCCTATTCTATCCAATTCCTCCTTCCTCCCTGCCCAATTCTTCTCCGATCCCTTCTTCCTCCTGCACCTCTGTTAACATCTGGTATCAGATTCACCGATCCTGGAGTCGCACGACCACTTCATGCAATTCCAGCGCAAGCACGGAGCCATGAAGCCCAACTTCCAACTCCTTCTGGACGAGATGAAAATGGAGGCCCGCATCACCCAGAACCAACAAGACTTCCTTCGTGATCTGAACGAGCATCTCCACGACGCTGATCAGAAGTAGGAGGCCTGATTCCTCGCCATTGAGGACACCACCGCTGAGATCCAACAATGGAAGCCGAAGCTCGAAGCAATAGTCAATGGATTGAAGTTGGAGGTGGGGAAAATCAGCAAACACCTGCAGCACACTGTTCTCGAGCACTCGTCGGCCTCACCAGGCGTGCTTGAGAACCCGTTGATGGCTTCGGTGTGCTACTCCACCGGTGAGACGACCGTCGGCCCCGATGGGCACCTCACCAACAACACTCACCGGGAGTCTAGGCTTGGGTTGATCACGACTCATCCTCACCTCCCGATCAAGGGTACGCCCGATCACCCCTCTCATCATCTGTTTGGTTCTCACCCAGATCACCACACCGTTTGTTCTAGCAGCCATGCCTTTGATTACTTCCCTATGAATACTCGCAAACTTCCTAAAATTAGTTTTTCTCTTTTCGATGGTGATAGTCCAGTTTTTCTCTTTTCGATGGTGATAGTCCTCAGTTATGGAAATCCTGTAGCAAGAACTATTTTGAGATGTGTGGGGTGATTGGGGTCAATCCATCGTTGTGGATCGAAGTCGTGGGTATGCACTTCATCGGAGTTGCTGCGCGCTGGTTACAGTTTGCGGAACGTCGCGTGAAACATGCGTCCTGGTCGAAGTTCTACCGTATAATTCATGATCGCTTTGGCCGCGATCAGCATGAAGCGCTGATCCGGCAACTTTTCCATATACGACAAATGAGCTCAGTCTCTAAATATGTCGCTTAATTTTTCAAAATCATTGATCAATTGGCAGCGGATGATACTAATTCTGACCATTTATACTACACTATGAGATTCATCGATGGTCTTCATGCTGATATTAAATCCATTGGTATGATTCAATGACCATCGGATTTGGATTCTGCTTGTGCGCTCGCCTTGTTGTAGGAAGAGGCAGCTGAACCAGTGAGGCGCCGTGATTTCTGTCAACTCGACAACCAGAGTCTGAATCGGTAGGCAACACGTAGAGCACTTTCTCTACCAGTGCCACCCAGGTGGGATTTATCACTAGGCGTGCCAAAATCTGACGATCATCATGGTCTGGATGCTGCCCATGGTCCAACACTGGATGATAAATTGGCTGCCCTCCGCGCTTACAGGAAGGCTTGCGGCCTATTCCATCAATGCGCCGAGAAGTGGAGTAAGGATCACAAATGTTCCCCCCAAGTCCAACTGCATGTGGTTCAGGAGCTTTGGGATTTTGATGAATCTGCACTAGATCAGGATGTTGCGTAGAGTTTTTTTGCCATCTCCAATGAAGCCATTATTGGTGTTGAGGTTCCCAAGACTATGTGCTTTCACGGTATGATGCAAAGCAAGGAAATCTCCATTCTCTTAGATTCTAGAAGCTCTCATACCTTTATCAGTGCACACCTCTCCACTCAATTGGCTGGTATCACTACTCTTGCCACTCCTGTCAAAGTTCAAGTCATCAATGGCTGTATTATTCAGTGTGTCTTAGAATTGCTACAAGTTGAATGGAGTATTAATGGCTTCATTTTCCACTCTGATCTTAAAGTCCTTCCACTCCAGTGTTATGACATGATAGTTGGTATGGATTGGCTTGAATTTTTTAGTCCTATGAGGATTGATTGGCATAACAAATGGGTTGCAATTCCTTATCACGGCAATACTGTCCTTCTTCAAGGTATTCTGCCCTCTCTTCTTGAATGCTCTGTCATCCAAGTTTATGCTTTGGACGATGTTTCTGAGGCTACACAACCTATTTTTCCTAATTATATTCAAGCCATTCTAGAGGAATTTGCCACTGTTTTTGCTGAACCATCAGGCCTACCTCCTAGCCGGCATTGTGATCATGCCATTCCACTGATCCCGGGGGGTAAGACCAGTCAATGTCCAGCCTTACAGGTATCCTCCAGCACTCCAAGATGAAATTGAGAAACAAGTAGCTGCTATGTTAGATCAAGGAGTGATACAACACAGTAATAGTCCTTTTTGCTCTCCAGTGCTGTTAGTCAAGAAGAAGGACCAATCTTGGTGTTTTTGTGTAGATTATAGATACCTGAATGCACTTACTATCAAATGCAAATGCCCATTCCTGTTTTTGATGAGCTTATGGATGAATTAGCCAACACTAAATGGTTTAGCAAATTAGATCTGAGAGCCGGTTTTCACTAATTTCTCTTACAACCTGGAGAGGAATATAAAACAACATTCCAAATCCATCAAGGACATTTTGAGTTTAAAGTTATGGCATTTGGTTTGATAGGAGCTCCGACAACTTTTCAAGGTTCTATGATTGCTACACTAGGCACCTCTTCTTAGGAAATGTGCTTTGGTTTTTTTGATGACATACTTGTTGTTGGGGATGATCTCCTGCCCCCTTCGGATGGCAAGTCAAAGTCTACCATTGGCTGAGCACTGATGGGTGTTGCAGTTGTGTTTCAGGAAATGCAGACGAAGGCTATGGCGGACCTTCGGTTGGAGGCCGAAGGTTGATCTGCGACCTAACCCGCCCGTGTAGGTGAAGGCTGCGGCGGGCCTTCGATCGGAGGCCGAAGGTTGATCAGTGACTTCGCTCACCCGTGCAGGCGAAGGCTCGACCGAAGGTTGACCCACGGCGCCGGAGAGCAGGAGCGAAGGTCGTGGCGAACCTTCGGTTGGAGGCCGGAGAGAGACCCGCGACGCAGTCATTAGATTGGCCGAAGGCGCCCAATGGACGTCGAAGCCCATATAGCCGCTCAGGGTACAGTTGTAATTATGTAAATGTACTTGATTGTACCATAATGCCCCCGAATATGTTGAGAATGTGGCAGTTGAGGGGGTGAAACTGTAAATCTTAGTATGGAGTAGTTGAGTATAGGCTATAAATAGGGTCATAGTGTACCTGAGATGAGAGGTGAATTAAGATTATTCACCTCTAAACATGTGTCACACCCAGGAGCCTTTGGTTTTCCCTCGGAGCGAAGGCTTTCCTTGTTTGGGATCTCGGTTCCAACACTTGTGTACAACACTACACTGGAAGACCATTTACATCATTTGAGACAGGTACTTAAGCTGTTACAAAAGGATAATTGGAAGATTAAATTGTCCAAATGTGCCTTTGCCCTCAATCAGATTTCCTATTTGCGTCATCTGATCACTCTAGCAGGGGTATCTACTGATCCTGCCAAGATCCAAGCAATCAACACTTGGCCAACTCCAGCATCTGTTAAAGAATTGAGAGCATTTTTTGGTCTTGCAAGCTATTATAGGCGCTTTGCTAGGCATTTTGGTGTTATTAGTCGACCTTTGATTGATCTTTTGCGCAAGAACACTCTATTTGTCTAGACTTCTCACCATGATCAAGCTTTTCAAGCATTCAAGACAACACTAATGATAATGCTCTCCCTGACTTTAGTAAACCATTCTACATAGATACCGACGCTAGTGCCAATGGTGTGGGTGCCGTTTTGACACAGTCTAGTCATCCCCTTGCCTATCTGAGCAAGGCTCTGGGCCCTAGAAATCAAGGCCTTTCTACATATGAGAAGGAGTATTTAGCGATCATCTTATATGTTACTCAGTGGCGCCCCTACTTGCAGCAAGGTGAATTCTTCATCTCAACTGATCATAAGAGTCTAACTGAATTGACTGAACAAAGACTTCACACTCCTTGACAACAAAAGGCTTTCTCTAAACTCATTAGCCTGCAATATCGCATTATCTACAGGAAGGGCTCAAAAAATAGTTCTGCCGACGTCCTTTCTAGGTGCCCTCACTTGGAACTTAACTCCACGACAGTATCCTCAGCCTCTCCTCATTGGTTACACAATGTTATTACCAGCTATCAGTCTGACGATAAAGCTTTGGCACTGATTGCTCAATTGGCTCTTTCACCAACTTCATTACCTCACTATTCTCTCAAGGATGGGTTGATTCGTTATAAAGGACACATATTGTTGGGCTCTAACACAGATATTCACACCACAGTAATCTCGGCATTACACAGTAGCGCAGTGGGCAGCCACTCTGGCATTCCAGTGACTTGCAATCGTCTGAAGAAGATCTTTGCCTGGCCGGGCATGAAAAAAACTGTACGACAATATGTGAGCCATTGCCAAATCTGTCTACAGGCCAAGCCGGCTTGGCCTCCATATCCAGGTTTGCTCCAACCGCTGCCCATTCCCACTCAATGTAGGCACACTATATCACTGGATTTCATTGAAGGGCTTCCCACATCAGAGACATACAACTGTATTCTTGTTGTTATCGACAAATTCAGCCGTTACTCTCATTTTGTTCCCATTCGTCATCCCTTTACTGCTGCTACTATGGCTGCTACCTTTTTGGATATTGTCTATCACCTTCATGGCATGCCCCAGGCGATCATCTTTGACAGGGATAAATTTTTACAAGTCAATTTTGGAAAGAGCTTTTCCGCCTCACCAATACTGACTTGCAGATGAGCACGGGATATCACCCACAGGCCGATGAGCAAACTGAGCGTGTTAACCAGTTCCTTGATACATTCTTGCGCTGCTTTGTCCATGCCTGCCCCAAACAATGGAAGAAATGGTTGGTACATGTGGAATTTTCATACAACGCAAGCGATCATTCATCATTGGGTCGCTCTCCATTTGAGGTACTCTATGAACACACTCCTCAACATATGGGTATTGATTCACCTTTGCCATGTGCAATCAGTCCTTTGGCCACTTGGATGAAAGATCGCGAACTTGTATCCAAACTGATACATCAACACCTCACCCGTGCTCAGCAGAGAATGAAAGTTCAGGCTAACAAGAAGCGTTCAGAACGCATTTTTGCTGTGGATGATTGGGTATATTTGAAACTCCAACTGTATGTACAGTCATCTGTCGCCACTCGTTCTTCTAACAAATTGGCTTTCAAGTTCTTCGGTCCTTTTCGTATTGTGGAGCGCATCGGATCAGTGGCATACCATCTGGAGTAACCGCCGTCCAACTCTGTTCACCTGGTGTTCCATGTCTCCTCGCTCCGCAAGGTCATTGGCTACAAGCATCAGGTAATTGCTTCCCTACCATCTGACGATGCTACTCTGCAAGTTCCTTTACAGGTTCTTTAGCGTCGCCTAATCTCGCGCGGGGCCTCATCTGTCTCCCAGGATAGAGTGCGATGGTCGGGGCTGGGCGATGCACTGGCCACCTGGGAGGACACATAAGCTTTGAAGCAGCGGTTCCCGTTCGCTCCTGCTTGGGGTCAAGCAAGTCTCCAAGGAGAGGGGAATGTCACTGCACCATCTTCACCAAGGGAGCCGCCAGCTGACTTCGAAAAAGAAGGCGGGAGAAGGCGTCCCAGCGCATGTGTGCTCCAGCCAAATATGCGTGTCGTTGGGCTGGATTGGATGTGAGCTGAGTCGAGTTGGGCCTAGCCCGTTGTAGAGCGCTATAAGAGGTCGATCGAGACTTGGCGAAGGGGCATCGAAGATGGAAAACTCTGTATCCCTTGAACCTTGAACCTCTGCTACTCTTCCTATTCTATCCCATTCCTCCTTCCTCCCTACCCAATTCTTCTCTGATCCCTTCTTCCTCCTGCACCTCTGTTAACAGTGCATATACCCTGCGCTAAATTCTGGTGATCTGAGTGATTAGGGCACGAAAGTTTTCATTTGAAGGGTTTCTCCCGATTATATTGCAAACTGCTTGCTGGCCATTCTACTTAGTGAGTTTTGCTATTCAGGTCATGTGATTCCACGTAATTGTTACATTGCATGGTACCATTCTGTGCTCTGCCAAAACTTATAATTCATATGTTGGGAGAGCTTTGTTGAGGGGCGGGAAGGCAAAATTATATGTGCAGCAATCTGTGACATACTGGCAAGAACCACTGACGGTTCGGTAAGCTAAATGTACGAGAAGAAGCTTCCGTTTTATGTCATAATGCTATAACTTAAATATGAGGAATTTGATATTCATGCGAGTCCAACACAAGATATAGTATACATTTGGAGTTTATTCATCTGTTCTAATATTCCCTAGTGTAACTTTTGTTCATATCAGATTATCATTGTAAACATGCTCTTTGAATCCTTAGTTGATAAATGTCATCTAGCTTAAAAATCTTGACAATGTTGACTCTTTTAATTCTACATTTCCATGTAATTATCTCTATGGTCTATTATCCTTGTGTGAATTCTTGGGTCTGAAGCCTGTTGGATTTAAGCAATGCGCTGAAGTCATACGGAGTTGCTGGTTGTGCAGAGCTTTGCCTTGGTTCACCAAAACAAGAAAAAGAAAAGGCAGTCATGATGGTAGAGACAAGCGAGTTGCTGGTAGAGACAAGCATAAGTGCACAACCAATTCCAGCACTAGATATTACACACCAAACCTTTTTTCTCTGGATATTACACTACTCTCATTTCGTACCGCAGTAAATTGGCTTCATCGGTTCAAAAATAAAAAGTTGGCTTCTGTTTTTATGTTCTCTGTTTGTGCATTATCCCGTTTTCCCATGGGCAATAGCAGATTATTAGTCTAGAACATATGATCTGGAAGGTCCTTCCACATACCCTTTGGTCAATAACCTTCGATATTGCTTAATTCAGCTGAGCTATGATTTCCTGGAATATCTGTTTTGTATGGGGTTATTTCCATACAGTTTGTCTTTTGGTTTTTGGAATGGCTTCTGTCTCCAAAGCTGTACAACCATCAATGCTTTATCGGTGCATGTGTCCTGCCCTTGCCTCTAATTTCCTTGATGAGTGCTCATCTCTGTAAGGCAAAGTTTGTTCCAGATATCTGCATTTTCAAAGCATCACCTAAAGTGTATCAATAATTTCTGTTCTTCTAATTTTCTCTTTATTTTTGAAGTATGATTTGCTTCAATGATCTAGATGATATGTATACCTGAACTCTGAAATATAATTTCTTGAAATAAAATTTCTGAAGTGTAATATGAAAATACCGAATCATATGTATTGGTAATGGATTTCTACCAATCTGCCGGTTGTTCAAAGTTCCCTGAAAGTAGAGATTTAGACCTGGTGGATGCCATTTCGATTTGTGATTTTCGTTCTTGCATGTAGCTATTAATTATCTGTTATGCAAACCAAAGGTGGTGCAAAATTTTAAGCTTCAGCTTTTCTCTTTGCTAATTTCTTTCATGGTTTCAGCAGTGTGCATTGTCAAAATGTCATATCTAACTTTGGACTGAAGCTGAGTTTAATTTGTTGCATCCCGATTTGTTGTTGCGGACTTTAGTCTCAGTTGTTACCCAGCCATGCAACGACTTCCTTGATACGTTTTTATCTCCATAGCAGGACCTCGGTTCGTTCCTCATGAGAGTCAATAACCACTGAAGTCTAGCGGAAATCACAAGTTTAATAACTTTCCTTCTTGTTGAATTGAAACATCAAACTTAGGTTTTGGTTGTTTGATTTCCATAATTTCTAGGATCAGAGTGTCAATTATTCAGTTCAACTAGTATCTGAGGAACTTATTTGGTTTGGACGTTCATGTCACATCTAGCATAGTTACCATGTCCAGATATGAGAAATACAATGTTTTCCATTTTAGTCTGGAAAACATATAGGGCCCCATTTTGTTTTCATATTCTTCAGGATCATTGTTTATCAACTGTATGTAATTCGAGATTAGACTTCCTTGTTTTCAGATAAACAAACAATGGAATTGAAAGTTCCGGCCAATTCTGCACCAATAGACACGTGTAAAAAGGAGGCAATGCATGCTGCTTGTCACGAAGATAATTATAAAAGAAAAGATGGATCAACCACAGATATAAAATGGATCAACCACAGATATAAAAGAGTTTTCATGGGATCCTTCTCATCCTTTTATAGTTCTCGAGAAAGTCGATTGGAAAAAGATTGATGAGGTATGGTAACTACCCATCTGTATGATCATCCTCTCTGCTTCTATTTTCTTTCCTTAGTACCTGGCTCTTGACATTCTCCCTTCCAGTTAACGGGTCTAAGATCTGCTTGGATCGTCAAGTCTATGCCAAATGATATAATCATCTGATACCTTACTCCTAAGGTGTTTTTCTTGTAAACTTATTTACAGAATTTAGTTGACAAATCATTCTGTTATATTAGTTATTTGTATTTAATCCTACAGCATTTTAGTTTACCTAAGTTGTCTCTGCTGAAGCCAAATGTTCTGTGCCATAAAATGCACATCAGTGAGGCTTTGTTTATTATGTTTTGCATTATTAATTGGAAAACTGATTGCCTTTCACCTCTTTCAATTGTGAACGGATCGATCTAGTCGATGCAAGATGCCTTCTATGATATATCTCAGCTTTTGGGGCTCGTTCTGGAAAAGCATAGTGTCCATTGCTTCCTACACTTGTTAGATTTACTTGGACCATGGCATGGAATTTGAGCATCACCTCAGAAACCTTGACCTACATGATCAAGCATAATGCCCTGTGCTGTGCAAAAGTTGTATCGGAGGGCAAGGCACCCGGTGTTCTAAGGCGTTAAGGCGAGACGTGGCGACCCACCCCCTTCTTATCGCCTAGGCGCTTAAGGCGAGGCGGTAAGGTGGGCGAGGTGGACGCAATACTCACACATATATTAGAGAAATAAAAGGGAAAATAGGAGCATCAATAGGCCACAACCACAACAAGCAGTTAACCCACTAGCCTACTAAAGCCCAATCGAAGGCAACAACCCATAAAGCACCCTTCCTCGGCCTCCTCATGTGCCGTTTCCTGCGCCCTCCACTTAACGCCACCTCCCGAGTCCCTGATGTCACCAGCCCTGCCGCCCCCAAACGTCTTCACCGGTCTTGAATCGTCCCCTTCCCTTAATCCTATCCAGATGGAGCATCGCCGCCACCACCTTCCCGATCGCTGCCGCCACAGTTGAGCGGGGGCAGAGCTGCGTCAACCACCACCCTGGAGTCGGTGAGGATAGGGAAGGTGGAGGGAGAGCCGTGCCACGTGTCGGTTCCCTGGTTCCTATGAGTAACTATCCAAATTGTATTCGAATTAATAAATTATGTGAAACTCACATCCGTCTCTCGACATGCCATGTGGTATCCCACATCTCACCTTAACAATCTCAGCCACCACTGATAAATTGAATCCAATCCCGATATGTGTTTTATACCCGAGATCGGAACACACATTTTACAACAAGCTTTATCATATCAAGGCATAATAAAGAGCGAGTAATGGAAATATATTACAAGCCTTGAATTCATTACAAGTTTAACAATTTAGAGTTTCAACGTGACATCAACGAACGCTAGAAGGAAAAAAATACACCAGGTTCACATTCCACTGAAGTGATAAGATTATTTCTTCAATATAGCTTCTATAAATAAATAAGTATTTGGATTTGATATTAGGTCGTTAGTATTAAACATCAATTGTCGTGTCTTTCACGTTGGACTAAACATATCAAATTACTTTCGCATGCTCCTCAGCAACAGCTATAAGTCACGGTTATCATCGTTTCGCTTGATAGTTAGTGACTCACTTATCACTCCAAGTATTATCGAACTATCTGTGCAAATAGCTAGAATTCGCAGATAGAACTCTTCAGCTTTCCACAGCAGTGTCAATGTAGCATATGCTTCAGTAGCTAATATAGATGGACAATCGACACTGTTGATAACCTGGACTCAAATAACCTCTCGTCACCTTTTCAAATAACAAATTAAATTCATTTTTACAAAGCTTCATCAAACGATGCATTGTGCCCCCTTCAAAATAAATCGTAACTCAATTTCTTAATGTTGTCAAAGGTGGTCTGTCAGTTCTCAACCATATAAATTCTCGTTGTGATGATGTGTTCTATATGACAAGATCATTTTCTAACCTCATTTCTTTATTGTATAACATGATATCAAAAGAGCTAAGTTACATTGCTTTCGTTTTATAAGTTTGTGAGACTAACAATGTAAGAATTATGTTAACTTATGTCTTAAAGAATTTGGTATGATCAGATAACTAGCAACTAGAGAGGGTTTGGTATCCCTGTCAAATTCATCCATAAAATCAAACAATGCAAGTGCACTGCTGTTTTAGCATATGGAATCCAAAATCTTATGGATTGACTTACTGTTGTCAGCGACACATTAATCACCCCAAATATTTTGGATTCCATATCTCAAAACACCAGTGAGCTTACATTGATTGATCTTATGAATGAATTTGTCAGGGATAACATGCTTTTTTTAGTTGTTAATTTTCTGATTTTACCAAATTTGTTAAGACATGCTATCATAATTCTTACACTGTCAGTCTTACAAATTTATTAAGCGAAATCCATGTATTTTAGCTCCCTTGATATTATGTTATACATGAAAGAAATGTGGGTTAGGAAATGATCGTGTCGTATAGAATACATGATCACAAGGAAAATTTATGTGGTTGAGAATTGATAATCTACCTTTGGCAACATTGAGAAATTATGCTATTTTTCAAATCAAAAGTTGTGATAGGGTGGACATTTTAAGGGGGTGAGATGCATCGTTTGATGAAGTTACGAAGAAATCGAATTTGTCTTTTGTTATCTAGAAAGGTGAAGTGGTTATTTTGGCTCAGTTTATCAGCGGTGTTAACTGCACATCTATATTAACTGTTGAAGTATATGATGTACTGGCACCGCTGTTAAAAGTTGAAGAGTTACGTTTGCTGAATCTAGCTTTCTGCACAGATAATTGGACAATATTTGGGGTAATGAGTGGATCACTGGTTATCAATCGGAACGATGATAATCATAACTTATATCTGTTTGTGAGGAGCATTCGAAAGCACTTTGATATGTTTATTCCAGTGTCTAAATCACGACAATTGATATTTTATATTGACGACCTCATATCAAACTCATATATCCCTTTGTTTATAGAAGCTACATTGAAGAAATAGTCTTATCATTTCAGTTGAATGCTCCGGGTTAAAATGTCCCAAAGTAAGAAGGAAAAAGAGATAATAAGTAAATTTGATACTCCCGAAAGAATTTGGACTTACAAATTGATCTGGTAGGAACGCAAGTTCTCTCCGTTTATAAACTGTGACTTGCTTTTCAAACATTTTATGATTAATTTAAGCAACAAATAAGCAACAAGTATGTCTAATGACCCGGATCATTAATTTTAAAAGTTTGGTCACCACTGGTAACGTCATAGAATCTCGTGCTATCATTTCACAATTACAAATTCAATGCTTCCAGCTTAAGACATTTAATCAGCCCCGCTAAAGCTGCAAAAATTTCTACAATAGAATTGTTGTGGTACGACACCTTCAAAAACTTCTGCCTAAACAATTTTATTCCTTTTCCATAATCATATTATGAATGAAAGCTTCGCTATTCCCATTTTTCTCTCCTTTTCATATCCATCTTTTGCCTTCGTTTTTACATTGCTGCAGGATCCATTTTTCTCCACTCTATCAACCTCTTTTGGCTCAATTTCTTCATTAATACAGTATCTATTTCCCTCCTCCCAACGCCCTTATCTAATTCAACATATGTGGCATCACATTCACACCAATAGAAAGAGACATCTCCATGTGGTGGACACGGATCATATATCAAGCTCTCAATGTTCCTGTATATGTTACACCAATCATTGATTACCATCACTCTTTCACTGATGATATGATGAATAAAATGTTTTCCTTTCCCCACTTTTATAGCCTTCATTTTGATCATGACATCATAGGAACTGAGAGACAGTGGATCACGCTTAATTATCAAGCGTGTTTGGCCATTCAAAAAGGCAGTTGTACCATGGTCTAGAGAATTTTGTGGAACCAAACACCTATGGACTCAGCCATAGGTGATTCAACTTCAAATTCATTAATGATCTCAGCAGTTGCACTCTTGATCTTCTTAAATGAAATGTTCGTTTCACCGGCTCGAAGTTTGAATATATTTGTATTGATACTTTGTTTGTCAAATTTTTCATCATTATCTTATCTAGGCTTGTGCCGAAGTGCCTTGAGGCCAATAAAGAAGGTAAATAATTCAAACAATCCAAAACACCTTCCCCTGAAAAGGTAACAAAGAGTCATGTTGCAAAGGTGCGTTGGGCTCAGATGATTCTTTTTAATTTAACAAAGTGGGCCCTAACCTTTTTTTCAAGGAAAACAGGGCTTATAGATGCAACCATGGCAGTTACAAAAACGGTTAATCTGCATGCTGTAGAGGAAAAGGTAAAGATAATCAAATATTACTGGAGCATCTTTATCTTTGCTTTTTGCTCCTTTTGTTAAGTGTTTTGTTGTGAGCAGTAGCACATGAAGTGCTGTTCACACAAACAATATTTGTGTTGAACTGTAGTCCGCAGAAGGCCAGATAAGTCACATGCATGATCAATTGTTATCAAGTTTGATTTGGTTGTTAGTCATTTCTAAGCTGCATCAAGTATCTCTTAGTTGTCCACTGTTATGGTTTGGCAAATAAGCCATGCCATTATCTCTTAATTTGAAATGGAAAGCTGCTCTCATCTCGAGTTCAAGTTCTCGGCGTTTTTACCCTGTAATGGTCGACATGCCTTGATTTTCGTACTTTTACTTGCTTGAAATATCTTTTGTATGGAGCAATGTAATATATATATTTTTTACAGCAGAGTATGGCCCTAGAACTTAGTATCCTGTGAACAAATCTGAAAGTAATAGGTCAGATGGAGATAAAAAGTTCTTAGCTTTAGTTATATTATGCTAACATCTATTTTTCCGTTCTTTTTTGTGTGTGAGTAATCTTGTGATAGCTTTGCAAATGGTCTTGCTTGGTTGTTTTGATCATAATTTTGTGTTGAAAGTGGTTAAAATGGTGGGATACAGTGTGAGTAATCATATTGTGGTGGCAAAAAGAATGACAACTTTAAGGATTTCTGCCGTTTGATTTTTTTTATTTTACATCAGTTTTTTTTATTTGTGTAAGGAATGTAAAGTTTCCTATAGTGACAATTCCATTGCTTTGAATTGCCTCTAAATTCAGATGGGCTAGTTGTGATTCCATGGTATACCCTGTCGTGCTAATGTGATGGGCTAAGAGTGTTTCCCATCAGGTTCTTGACCAAAGATATGGGATAAATGTAATGTAGTTGCCAGGTAACATCAACTTTGAGACAAAGGGAACCTTGCACATTGTTGTTGTTTCCAACTAGAATGATCTATAGCACTTTTATAGTGTTTTTGAATAGTTTGTTACATCTGAATTCTGAAACTTGGTGCATGTGAGAAATATTCTGATGAAGGAAATTGCAGTGTAATATAAGCTTTAGAGGCAATAGCAAAAGCGTATTTCACTTGCTATGTTTGTGCCATACCGCGTACTGGTTCAACAGCTTATCATGTTGCTTAAGCATACTACTCAAGTAGTACACTGTTGTAACATCATTCATATCTAACGAAACAACAATATTGTAAGTTGCTTAAGTATCATCTCAAGTGTATGCTGCTAGGGCTGATCATGCTGAAATATGGATGTTTCTGGTTTTCTGACCGTTGTTGAAAAATGAGAGGCTGTGAGAAAGAACCAACCCAGAGGATGGGATCCCACATACACAAGAAGTTTTTTTTCCCATATTGGAGGTCAGTGTTACGATCCTGGGATCCTGTGAAGGTTTATGCAACCTATGCAGCAGCAGATGCTAGGTCTGTGCTTGATCCTGAACAGTTCCATATCTCTTGGAGTAACTCAATGGCCAATGGATCTACTCCAATTTGAATCATAAACATTGTTCATTGAGAAGAATCTCACCACTTACAAGTAGTCAACCCAAAAGGGGATTTGGTACTGCTGCTACTGGTGCGTTCAGGCTCTTGACTTGATGGTGCTAAAGAATGCATGAGTAGAAAGGTATGCCGTGAGTTTTGTCTTTGTGTCCGAAGTTTTCTGAACTGTCCAACATAAACAAATGGAAGAAAATACGCTGTTGCTTGATAGGGTTAGGAATTCTAATACAGCCTTATTTTCCGCTGTTTTAAGTTTGTATGGCATCGTGCGCCAACTTACACATTAATGTAAAAACCTTTATGTAAATACGCAGATTTACTCCAAATCATCGCGTTGTCTTGTTTTGTTTGTGCAGGTTGATGGTGGCAAGCCATGCTGTTTATAATAGTTTTTTGTGCGAGGTTACTCCCATGCATGTTTCTCCAAAATCGGTCTGGTAAGTCACTGTGTGTGCGTTTTCTGGCAGCTTATAAGAGCGTTGCCGATCAGAAGACATGATGTGGCCAAACCTTATTCGGTGCCATGCTAAGAATCTGATGCCACTATGACCATGTGCCATGGGTGTGTATTCAACTTGAACCTTGGATGTAATGTGGTGCGTGTATTCGACCTGGGCCAGATGTGGTGCTAAAACTGTACTATCACTTATCATGCTTGGTGTTGACCTAAACATAAGACACATCCTTTTTGTATGACATATTTCTGCAGTTTCTAGGTAATGCCACTGTTTCTCAAAAATACAAGTATTGCCTAAGGAGGTATGGGCGTTTTGTTGCAACGGATATTGTGATTTTTAAAAACCGACGGGGAAAGATTGTCATCTTTGTGAGCGATGTTGCAGAGGAGGTTTTGTTGGGGTTTTTGTGGCTTCTAGGCTGTAAGCACGGCGCGTGGAAAATTGTGAGTCCCGCATCAACTTCGCAGAATCGTAGCCACAAGCTAGCAACAGCCGAACGAGTTTTCCCTCCCATCTTTCTCCCTTCAACATGGTAACAAATGCAACACGTTTCTTCAAGCAACTCCAATTTCTTTATAAGAAAACTTTTCAGCATGTCACGCAATACGTCATATTCGGTTGTGGCTGGCTGATTCAGGGAATAAGTTCAACTTACCCCTTCAAAAACTTTCTGAAGGGTCCATTTAACCCCCCTAAACCTACGAAAAACGGGTCTATTTACATCCTAATGCGATGGTTTTGTTGAAGGCGAGTGGAAGGGCAAAAAGAAAATGTAAATTTAGATCTAGCATTTCCCTTAATCTATAGGAAGTAGACTGACGATGAGTAGTATAAATGTACTATATACAATACGCATATGAATATCTAGAGTCTCCTAGATACTCGGAGCATATGATTATATTTAGGGAGGGAATTCTTGGACATATGGAAACCTGCTGCAGGTGTCAAGATATCTTTTAAATGAGAAAGTATATCTCTAAGTTTAAGGATGATAGAGTTCTACTCAGAAAGAAGTCCAAATATCGTACGATAACCCCTATATATGGAGCCAAGGGACCCTAGGGGGTAGACGCAATCAGAAGCACAATCGACAACTTGCCAGACAACGCGCAAGGTGCCTTTGATGAGCTGTAGATTTCATCTAAGCTAGCCATAACCCCCCTTTGTAATATGTCTAGAGATCAATACAAGAACAAATGATGTAGGGTTATTATCATTTGGGAGGCCTGAACCTGTATAAATCTCTATCTTTTGGCGTTTGATTCGGCACGAAGGATTATCCTCTACATTCATCACGTATTCGTAAGATCGTCAGTTTACTAATCGTCGACAGTTGACGCCGTTCGTGGGGATCATTGATGAGGACATCACTTTTTCGGTATAACCACAATAAATGATCATCTGAAATATGGGAGAAGATAGCTCGAGTCAAACCCTTGTCGGAAATTGTCGGAGCTTATCGAGAGCTTATATGTAGGTGTGCGCATGGTCACTTATATGACCAACGTGAACACATGCAAGTGCGTGTGACGTGATCAGAGCGGGTACACATGCAAGTGTGCACGCATGTAGGGTGTTGGGAGGAGCAAGCATCTAATGTCTTGGGTACGTGTGGGCAATGTGTGAGCAGACAGGAGCAGCGAGACTGAGTGAAGCAGGTATCACGTCCTAATTTCTTAATCATGTCATTAAATATAATCATATATTATGAGTATCATAAGCATCAGGTTTAATTGTTAAGCATGGTTGAGTACTTATTATTTCTAATAGTGGTTTGATCTTTACTATGTATTTTGAAAATAACCGATGTTAGAGTTTTCGCTATTTTAAGTCTCGCGTAGGCGTGGTGGCTGAATATATTTAAATTGGATTCATCATATTTTGTTATCGTAGCACATATGTTCTGAGTATTCTTGGGCATTATAGTACCTCGTTTTAATAAATAGAGAGAGAAATGGTTTTGCAGCTATTTGGTATTGTCTCTCTTGCAAGTGGGACCCACCTTGGTCAGCCACCACCTCACTTCTCCTCAGCTGCAGCAGCACACCTTCCCTCCCCCACCCGCACCCTCTGTCCCTCACTCACGTTCTAACAGCTAAGGCAGCATGAGCTTTCCTCTTCCTCTCTCAAACACTCTCCACTCTCCATTAAAAATCTCCCTCAAGATCAAGGAATCAAGTGTGCATGTTATCTCACTGTTTTCTTCATCTCCTAAACTTCCTATCCACCCAAAAAATTGTCACATGCATGAAGATTTAAAGGATTTGCAAAGCAATTTTATCACACTTGTTTTTCTGAAATTTCAGAAACTGTTCATATTTTCTTCAAGCCTTGTTCCCTCCGATTCTTCCTCAAATTGATGGCCACCAACCTCAAGAGTCTTTAGGTGAGTCTCTTAGGTTTTATTGCTGTGAATGCATGTTTTTGCTTGGTTAGATTTTGAGTTTTAGAGCTGCAAATCGAGTAGTGCGAAACACCTTGTGTTCTTGATGAAATAGATATGGTAGGAGGAGAATGGATGAGATAGCTAGAGATTCGAGTTTGTAGAGTGAGTAAATGAGGTCCAGAACCAATGTTTTAGTGCTAATACATGTTTATAGGGGGTAAGGATTCAACGTGCAAATTGAAATGACCTAAGTTATTCGCAAAACTTTGTATTCTGGAAGGTATCAGAAGTTTCGATTTTCATATTAGAAGTTCCGACCTTGGGATCGGTACTTCCGATTGAATAGAGTTGCAACTCGAGAGCCCATTTTTTGAGAGTGTCGGATGTTCCGACCAACACCAGAAGTCCCGACCTTAGTACCAGAACTTTTGATTAAACCTTTTTCTAGACAAGAACCCCATTTTCGTAAAGTGCTGGATATTCTGACCTGATCGGAAGTTCCGACCCTAGTACCAGAACTTCCGATTAAACTTTTTTCTAACCGAGCGTCTATAATTTCAAAGGTTCAGAAGGTCCGATGGACCGGAAGTTCCAATCTAAGTCGGAAGTTTCAACATTAAGTTGGAAGTTCTGATGTTACCTGGATTGCAAAACTTCTTTGTTCGTGTGTCATTGTATTCTTAACTTGTTGTACTGCATCTCCATTCATTGTGCATCTTGTAGCATACATCTTAACAACTTGTTCATGCTCATCACATTGCACGCGTTCTTCTTTAGTGAATGAAGGACTAGGGGGTAACATGGGTGTGATCGAGGATGATCCGGATTTAGCTCGATGTAGTATTACTTTGAAGCATGACCATTTGACCATTATTTTGTCTAACTTTATCATTAAAGAAATACTATAATGTTATATTCAACATAATATCTACCTAGTGATATACCTAGCATTATAAAGTAGTTTTAGATAAACTTGATCAAACTTTATAATGCTTGAGAATATGGATTCTAATCGAAATATTTAATACTGGTAAAAAGAAGATGAAATCATTTGAGAGGCGACAACCAACCACATAGATCAGTTTTACAGAAGTCAAGTAAAATCTCTTCAATGTTACCATATCTTAGAGTTGACATATATGCTTTAAAATTCAAAATTCATACGACCGATATTTTGTATGTTAATAAGGCCCTGCTTGGAATGTACTAGAAATTTCGTAGTAATTCTGCAGGAGTTCTCACATACTTTGCAGAATTTTTCACGAAGAACAGTATAATTCCCCGTACTAAATGGGGCCTAGCTGCACTACCACTAACCAACCAACCATCCACACAAGTGAAATATGCTTGCCCCAATTCGTAATCTGCATTTAGTTTGACTGTGCAATAGTATGCCCTTCCTGATGATGATCTAAGCAATTTCAACACCTGATCACTGATGTCGATCGCTCTTGCCTCGTGCAGTGGTGCCGAGGAACATGTTCAGCTGAAAGCACAACGACTATGCATGCGAGCAATGTCAAAACCCTACAGGAACCAGGCGCTGCACCACGGCACGATGGCTGGCACCACAAAGAAGAGGGGGGCATCACACGGCCGGCCGGAGAACCGACTACGACGGCTCGGCCGGGAGGGGGATATGGACCTACTCACCGGCGACGGCGGCTCCTCCTCGGCGCGGTCCAACTCGGAGCCGGCGGCTCCTCCTCGGCGCTGTCGAACTCGGCGGCGGCGGTTACTCCTCGACGCGGTCCAACTCGGTGGCGGCGGCTCCTCCTTGGCGTGGTCACACTTGGCGGCGGCAGCTCCTCCTCGTCGGGGGCGGCAGCGGAAAGGGAGAGCGCGGGAGGCGGAAGGATGGACAGCCTGACGGCACGGTCGATGGTTTGTGAAAGCACTAGGGTATTCGGGGCCGCGCGCGGTTATATAAATAGAAACGATTTTTACAGGCGGTTCACCTAAGAAACCGCCTGTGGAAATCCATTTCCACAGGCGGTTCACCTAAGGAACCGCCTGTGGAAATTCATTTCCACAGGCGGTTTCTTACGTTAACCGCCTGTGGAAACCTGTGAAATGATTTTTGCTTGTTTGGGAAATACTATTCTATTACATATTAAGGCATCTTAAATATTCTATTACATATTAAAGCATCTTAAATGCATACAAGTCCTTAATACAAATTAAAGCTTATCCTAATGTATACAAATTTCAGGGTTCTGTCACATTGGAAAATAATTTGCATAACATGGCACTATTTGCCTTGAACTGTTTTCCCTACATCATCCAGATGCATGTACGGCATCACAGATCTATCGAGGGTTGCTTCTACAAGTTTGATCTTTTTTGGATCTCCAAAAGGCGGCACGTCGTCGAACTAATTGTATTCTTCCTCATCCTCCACATTCTCGACTCCGACAATTCTTTGTTTTCCGGCAACAACTACGTGCTTCTTTTCATTCGCGGGGTCGATTATATAGAAAACTTGTGCGACGTGATCAGCGAGTACCCACGGGTCATCTTTGTGGCCTACAATACTGAGGTCGACAATTGTGAAGCCGTAGTTGTCCACCGCCACGCCATTTGGGTGTTTGACCCATTTGCACCGAAAGACGGGGATCTGCAGATTCACTCCATAGTCGAGTTCCCAGATTTCTTCTACGAACCCATAGTAGGTGACCTTTTCCCCTGTTGTGTCATAGGCTTCTGTTCGAACGCCGCTGTTTTGGGTCGTGCTCTTCTTGTCTTTTGCTTTGGTATAAAACGTGTACCCATTAATGTCATACGCTTGCCATGATGTAACTAAACTTGATGGGCCACAAGCCAACATTTTTATATTTTTTTTTATCTACAGATTCACCATCGAGAAGGTTTTGGTTCTTGAACCATGTGGTGAAGCGACGCTTGTGCTCTTTCAAGATCCAATCATACGAGTGGCCTCGATTTTTTGTGTAGAGCTCATTTAGGTGTTGCTCGACGTACGACGCCATTAACTGGATCTGCTGCAAGATGGTGAAATGTGCTTCTTCCACAAATGTGCTTCTTCCACTACTTTGTAGTCATGATCGATGAATCTTTTCTATCCTTTGGTCCCTCTCCCAGACAACCTCCCCTCATGTCGAGATACAGGTACACCAATCGGATTAGAATCTTTTATGTAATCGATGCAACACTCAACGACTTCCTCGGTACTATAGCCCTCGATCATGGAACACTCTGGGTGAGCACGATTCTGTACATAGCCCTTGAGAATGCCCATGTACCACTCA
The DNA here is from genome assembly GCF_958298935.1 of Phragmites australis. Taxonomy (NCBI): domain Eukaryota; kingdom Viridiplantae; phylum Streptophyta; class Magnoliopsida; order Poales; family Poaceae; genus Phragmites; species Phragmites australis. Next base: position 12,321,143 of record NC_084941.1, on the reverse strand, counting down.
AACGCATACATCTGATGTAAGAATACAGGGTCCAACGCAATTATCTCATTCACGATGTGAACCAAGAGGTGTACCATGATATCGAAAAAGGATGGAGGGAAGCACATCTCAAGTTGGCACAAAGTCTCTACCAAGGAACTATGTAGAGCACCCAGTTTTTCAGCATCGATCACCTTCTGAGCAATTGCGTTGAAGAAGTGACACAACCGTGTGATGACCACCTTTATGTATCTTGGCTTGATACCCCTGATTGCAATAGGGAGCATCTGCGTCATCATCACATGACAATCGTGAGACTTCATGCCGATTAGCTTCAAATCTTTCATCGAGACTAGGTTCTTAATGTTGGATGAGTAGCCAGTCGGGACTCTCACCCCACGTAAGCACTTGCATAGTGCCTTTTTCTCCTCAAGTGTCAGAGAGTAGCTCGCCGGCAGAAGATAATGTTTCCCATTTGGTCTGTCTTTAGAGTGTAGCTCTGGCCTAATTTCAAAATGCACCAAGTCCTTACGTGACTTGATTCCATCCTTTGTCTTGCCTGGTATGTCCAGTAAGAGGCCAAGGATGCTATCACACACATTCTTCTCAACGTGCATGACATCGATGCTGTGACGGACGTCCAAGTCCTTCCAGTAGGGCAAATACTTAAAGAAAATTGGCATCTTCTTTCACAGCGTGCTGGTCGGCGTCTCACTTTTCTTCCTCTTTTTACCCTTCGGTGGCTTCCCAAAAATAACCTTGATGCTACTGACCATTTGAAACACTCGTGCCCCGCTGCGAGGTTTCGGGCCAGTATCTTCCTCAACCGTGTTGTCAAAATGTTTCTTCATATTGCGGTATCTGTGAGTTCTGAGTAAGAACCGTCGGTGTCGCATGTACACTACCTTCTGTGAGTACGGAAGGTACACAGACGCGGTTTCATCCAAGCACACTGCACATCCTTACTTCCTTTTAACCTGTCCTGATAGGTTAAAAAGGGTGGGATAATCATTGATGGTAACAAAAATCATTGCTTTCAACGTGAAGTACTGTCGTCGGAACTCATCCCACACCTAGACCCTCTCGTTCCACAGTTTCACCATATCTTCCATCAATGGTTCCAGAAACACATCTATATCGTTGTCTGGTTGTTTCGGTCCTTGGATAAGAATGGACAGCATAAGGTACTTCCGCTTCATGCATAGCCATGGAGGAAGGTTGTAGATGGCCAGGACCACTGGCCAAGTGCTATGTAAGGTGCTCATGTCACCGAAAAGATTCATTCTGTCGGTACTCAACACGAACCTTACATTCCTTGGTTCTTCAGCAAACTCTGGATACATGGCATCGAACTTTCTCCATTGCCTAGCATTAGCAGGGTGTCGAAGCTTAGTTCCATCCTTCTTGCGCTTATCGAAATGCCAACGCATCAGTTCAGAGTCCCTAGGGTTCGAGTACAGGCGCTGCAAGCGGGGTATCACTGGTAGGTACCACATCACCATCGCAGGACTTCTTCTCTTCTTCTTCGCGTTGGAAGAAGTGTCTTCTTTGTCACGACCAGCATTACTCTTCTTCTTCTTCGTGTTGGTGGAAGCATCTTCGTCCTCACAATCATCATTCCTCTTGTACCGACTCGCATTGCACACTGGACATCTATCCAAGGCTTCGTACTCTTTACGGTAGAGGATATAGTGGTTCCGACATGTGTGTATTTTTTGCGCATCCAATGACAACGGGCAGATAAGCTTCTTCGCCAGATAAGTGGTGGTGGGCAAGGAGTTAGGCTTCGGAAGCATGTTTGCCAAGAGACTCAACAGATCCGAGAAACTCTTGTCGGACCATCCATTGCTGGCCTTCAACCTTAGAAGTTCAAGCACCGACTGCGACAACGTAAACTCCTTATCACAGCTCTTCGATTCCTCATACAAAAGTTCCTTCAATGCCTTTTTTAACACCTCGAAATTATCTAAACCTCTCGTGTCCCTTAAAACATGCGGTTCTGCGTGGCGCAGCATTTCCTCCAGATCAAAGTCAGCATCATCATCCAGATCAAAATCGGCATCATCATCCATCATAACATCAGTGTCGCCTTCAACTGCTCTCTCATCATCACCATCTACTTGATCAGCAGCGATGTCCTGGTTTGGTTTGCTTGTACGTTGTTCGCCGTGATTGGACCAACATTTGTAATCCTCAACAAAACCTCTCAAGATCAAGTGCGATTTGATTATACTTGATTTGTCCCACAATTTCTGGTTCTTGCAGTCAGAACATGGACAATATATTTCCTTTGTGTTCTTAGTTAAAGCGTCCTTCTATGCGGCTTCAATAAAAACAGAGAGTCCTTTGATGTATATTTCTCCATGTCTTGGCGCATCATACATCCATGCTCTGTCCATCTTTAACTTCAACCACAAAATTAGATACATTAATTAATTAATTAATTTGAAAATCAGAATTAAAAAGATTTTTTTTAAAAAAGAAAAATATGGGCTTGTTATGATTATAATATGTCTATGCAATTGAATCTACATTAACGTAAATTTATGACTCAAAATAATGTGAATTCATTACTCTCTCTCCCTCTCCCTCTCCCTCTCCCTAAATCTAGATCTAGATCTAGAGAAAATATCCCCATTCATGATGAAACCTCCTAAGGCTAAAAAACATCACATTCTAGCTACATTTTTAAAATATAATACTAGAATCATGTGAATCAACACAATTAAATCAATATTGCAACAAATTTGAGCTAATTTGATGATCTAAATGGCAAGAACCATGAGCATCTCTAGATCACATTGAAACTCTAATTTAGCCTTAAATCTAAATCTAAACTTCAAAAAAATGCAAGCTAGGGATGAGATATACATACCTTATTTGGATCCTCCAAGGAAATCAAAAACAAAACCTTCCCCACCTATTTTCCAAATCAGTCACCATAGTAAATGCTTACTGTTTCGAACAGTAAGTCTGTCTGAATGGAGCTGGCCGAGAAGAAGGAGTATTTATGGACTATTTGCACAGGCGGTCGACATAAGAAACCGTCTGTGGAAACTAATTTCCACAGGCGGTTCCTTATGTGGACCACCTGTGCAAATGACATCAATTTTCACAGGCGGTCCACATAAGGAACCGCCTGTGGAAATGCTCCATTTACACAGGCGGTTCCGTATCCATTTCCACAGGCGGTCCACATACGGAACCGCCTGTGGAAATTACTTTTCACAGGCGGTCCTCAGCCGCACGGGGCGCAGCCACTTTCTCAGGCGGTTCTTCCTACGAACCGCCTGTAGAAATCAAACCTAGGTGTCTCAGAAAATAGGTTTTGTAGTAGTGCTAGCACTCTTCGAGTTGCGCCTCAGAAGATTGCAGGTTTTGGCGCAAGCATTTCACCTCCTCTTCGGCTACTTGCTTCTCCGAGCGATGGGCGCTGAGTTCCTTCTCAAGCTGTTCCAAGCGTGACTCAGCTTCCCTCTCTCGGCGCAAGAACTCGCGTTTATGGACTTCGGCTTTCTCGACGCGCTTCTGTAGCATATCAATTTGCGTGTGTGCTCCGGGCGCGGGCTTCAGATTTCTCTACCGGCTTGCGCTGAGCCCGCGATATAAGCAAAGCCTGGGATGTCGCACAGATATGAGAAATTACCATAGGGACAGTAATAATAATAGAACATGCTAGCATACCTTCGCAATCGCCACATCGGAAGCGTCGAGGAGCTCATTGACAGGCTTCTGGCCGAGCAAAATTTCAAGCTCGGGGAGGACGAAGGTACTAAAAATCTTCTTCGCGTCATTGACCTCCCCGACGCTTGGTTCGAAGGAAGAAGCTTTGAACGCCTCGGGTGCTATAGCCTTCGCTTCAAATAGCCCGCCGAGGCCCATCAACCCTTTTCCGCCACGGTGGGGCACGCTCGGGGTCGACGCCTCAGTTCCAGAAGAGGAACTCGAAGGCGACGACATCGAAGAATAGGCTACCACTTCAATATCATCGGCTCCTTCGACTTCGGTTTCCCGGGTGGTAGCCTCGAGGATTGTTCCCGTCTCTGTCAAACTCCTCATCGTCACTCTGAATTTGTGTTGGGAGGTCCACGTGTGAACAGAACAATGACTTCGGAGGCCGGGCCTCCTGGGTGCCTTCGGGAGTTTCCCGCCTGGGCACGTCATGCGACGCGGCCGAACCCTCCGGAGACATTTTCTCATGGCCAACATCACAGGCAGCTTCGCGTGGCCTCTTCCGAAGGGCAAGTGCCTTCTTTTTCCGACCACCCTGTGGTGATCGCTTGGACTACTTCCTTTTCTTTACAAGACCCGCAGCAACCTCTTCACCGACATCTGCTACTGGAGATCCATCTCTGGCACCCTGCAGCATGGCACAAGCCTTCGATCTTTCGCGGTAAGAAAGGCCCCGTGTCGGAGGGTTAACTCCTATCGCAGGGATCCTGAGGGACCCCTTTTTAGAGATTCGGCCAGGGGATGATTCTGAATATGTTTGCCGGAGAAATAAATGGATGTAAATGCGATGGCAGGTGGGGTGGAATGATCTAATGCAGAAAAGAGTAAATGCGCTGGGGGGATTTTTAGACAGGTTCGGGCCGCACTGCGCGTAACACCCTACTTCTGTGTGGATGCTATAAATGCCCTGAGAATGTCTCTCAGGAATGTGCTAGTTACAAGAATGTTTGTCTATCCTAGAGCCTTGGGCTCCTTGTTCTTTGGTTTCTATGCTTGTACAAAGGTGTTCTTCGATCTCTGTTGGACTCTGTTGGCTCTGTGTGCGCTTGTCTGAGCTTGGATTCACCGTAGACTTGGGCTATCAATTCCCTGCCTTTGTCCGTGCCTGCCGTCTCCTTAAATACTCGCCGGCGGTAGCGTGTCCCGAAAGAGAGGGCACGAGTTCCAAGGCGCCATAAATGGAAAGGGCGTCATCATGGCTCTGCGCGAAGTGACGGGAGTTGAAAAACGCGCCCCGCGCCCGGTCTTCAATCGTGATGATGGCGCTGGCGGCGGGCGCCGTGGAGAGGGCCCACCGGGCAGCCGCAGAGCGGCCTGGCGTGCCCGCCCAATCTTGTTCGCCTGCCACAGCAGCGCGGCAGACAGAACGCCTCGGGCCCTGCGATGTTATCCCGAGGCGCGCCGGATGGCAAGGGATGAGACCCGTGCATTAAATGTCCCCACGCCCTTCTGCCAGAATATGACAGGAACTGACACCGAGCGTGGCGGGAGCAGTTGGAGGTGACAGGCCACGCGCACTCTTAAATGCGGCATCGGGCCTTTCACTGGCTGACACCTCATCGCTGGACCCCTGTGGGGGCCACCGACGGAAGACTCCTTGGGCCGTCGGGGAACCGAGTGCTCGGGGGTCACTGTTCACCTCCCCGAGCACTCTCTCCCGAGAATTCCCTCTCTTGGTCCTCGGGGAATCGAGGGCTCGGGGCCACTGTTCATGGCCCGAGCACTCTCTCCCGGCCTTGACTGTACGGATCCTCGGGGAACCGAGTGCTCAGGGGCCGCTGCTCGTAGCCCCGAGCACTCTCTCTCGGAACTACCTTCCTTGAGTCCTCGGGGTACTCGGGTGCCCGGGAGGCCACTGCTCGCAGCCCCAGGCACACCCCTCCTGGTACTCGGTTCTCCTGGTCGTCGAGGGACTTGGGTGCTCGGGGGTCACTGTTCACCTCCCCGAGCACTTTCTTTCCGGTCACTTAGTCTTCGTAGATCATCGGGGAACCCGGGTACTTGGGGACCACTGACTGTGGCCCCGAGCGCCCTCTCTCGGGACTTAGTCTTTTTTACCTCACGGAGATGACCCCGCAGGAGGGCTCCACGTGGCGGATTCCTGGCACGGCCTCGGGATTTAGGGACCCCTGGTTCCTGATTCACCGACACCCCGGTATTCCAAGACTCGATTGAGTCTTCGAACGAGGCCTTGTTCGGCGCATTACTGTGCTTTGCCCAGTGTAAACTTACCGACAAGCATTACAGCTCTGGCCTCAACTTCGGATACCGACAAATCTGGAAAATATCAATACGCGTAAGCAAATGCGGCTGAAGTTATAAATTGAATATGGATGTTTTACAGGTAATTGCATACCCGTGAAGCCGTGCACGGGACGGTGAGGTTGGCAAAGCCCCTCGGGCCCTTTTTCCCCAAATTCTGGGATACTCCAATCCCGGCTGAGGGGCGAAACCCCAGCAGCTATAAACTCCTCTACCAGGTCGCGGGTAGATAGATATTTCACGCACCTGGCGAAGGCCTCGAGAGCTGTCTGTTGGGATGCTTTCAATCGCACGTCTGGCGCGCGGTTTCCCCTAACCTCCTCACATTTTGAAACAAGAAACTCTTCGGCATCCACCTTGTGGTAGAACCACCACTGAGTCCAGTCGCTCGGCCATTTGTTCTTGTACACGACCATGGGCGTAGTTAGTCCAGCACGCTACGTGAAGTTCAAACAACCGTAATGAGCCTCGCTCTGGACTCCACGGGCGAAGACCGGTTTGGGTTGGTGATGGAGGTGATGAGCAGCAGAGAAGGCCCTCGCGGATGCCTTCGCTCCCTCTGACCGAGCAGCCCAGGCGAAAAGCCCCATCCTTACTATCGCATTGGGCGTCAGCTGGTGGAGATATACTTCGAATAACTTCAGCACTTTAATAACCATATCATCGCATGGTAGACAAAGACCCGCTCGGAAATAATGAACAAATACAACCGCTTCGTCATCAGCGGGCTCCGGTGTCTCCTGCTCACCGGGGAGCCGAACCTTCGAAACATCATTAATCAACCCCTCCTTCACGAGGTTGGCTAACACTTCGTCATCCACCTTGGATTGCCCAATCTAATACGTCTTCGGGCTAGAAGACCGGGCCTTCGGTGCCATTTGGCTCAAAGGGGCCGACTTAAACAGGAAATTACGCGAAGAGTTGAAAGGGGGGCTTCGTCCGAGAAAGGCTCAGAAGACCGTAAGAGGCTTCGTACGAGAGCGATAGCTTCAGCAAAGGTGAGGTAAAAACAAGTAACTGCGGTGTGATATTTATAGCGTTGGGGGACGGCGGTTAAAACCGCGCGCATCGGAACTTGAACCGGCGAGGAAAATTACGCTTCGGTGTACATCGAGGACATTAAATGCATATCAACGATACAGTTACCAAGTAACCGCTTGGCCATGCTAAAAAAATAATAAATAAATAAATAAATAAATAAAAAACATTTCATCATCAACGGGCTCCGGTGTCTCCTGCTCACCGGGGAGCCGAACCTTCGAAACATCATTAATCAACCCCTCCTTCACGAGGCTGGCTAACACTTCGTCATCCACCTTGGATTGCCCAATCTAATACGTCTTAGGGCTAGAAGACCGGGCCTTCGGTGCCATTTGGCTCAAAGGGGCCGACTTAAACAGGAAATTACGCGAAGAGTTGAAAGGGGGGCTTCGTCCGAGAAAGGCTTAGAAGACCGTAAGAGGCTTCGTACGAGAGCGACAGCTTCAGCAAAGGTGAGGTAAAAACAAGTAACTGCGGTGTGATATTTATAGCGTTGGGGGACAGCGGTTAAAACCGTGCGCATCGGAACTTGAACCGGCGAGGAAAATTACGCTTCGGTGTACATCGAGGACATTAAATGCATATCAACGATACAGTTACCAAGTAACCGCTTGGCCATGCTAAAAAAATAATAAATAAATAAATAAATAAATAATAAAAAATAACATTAAAATTTCAACGAAGTGCATCCACCACATTAGACTTCGAGAGGCCGAAGGGGACGGCGTTGAGATGTATCTTGCAGACTACAGGTTCGGCCATCGAAGATAAACCTTACCAGTAGGGGGCTACTGTTGGGGATGATCTCTCGCCTCCCCCCCCCCCCTCTTCGGAGGGTAGCTCGAAGTCTACTGGAAAGATCGCATGCTTGTCATTGCAATTTCGTTTCAGGGACTTCATCTGAAGGTGGCGAAGATTGCGAAGCTCCATAGGTCGAAGGATGTAGGCGCGCCCACATCCGCGATTTCCCGTGCTGGCAAAGACGTAGGCAAGCCTTCGACCGAAGGACAAAGCCCGTGCCTGCGGCCCTGAGTGATCGTAGCGACTGAAGGTAGAAGCCGACCTTCGCTCGGGGGCCAAAGGCCATCTGACGGACGACCAAATGGAGAAGACTTCAGCAGATCTTCGGAGACAAAGATCACTTCGGGATAGTGGGCCCGTTTTGGGTCGTTCAAGGCAGAGTTGTAATTATGTAATTATGCTTACTTGTACCATAATACCCCTGGATATTCCAAGAATATAGCAGGTAAAGGGGTAGGATTTGTAAACCACGCCTGGGGTGGTCGAGTAAGGGCTATAAATAGAGCCATACTGTACCCGGGGAAGGAATTGAAAAACTGTTCCACCTCTAACACGTGTCACCCCGAGGACCCTTCGACATTCCTGTAACCAAAGGTCCATACTGTCTGGGATCTTGGTCCCAACAGCATGGATTTTACTTGATTGGTACCCAAATTGCATGAGGAGTAGTAAGTTGTGCGACATGATCAAATTCCTTTCTACCTAGAGCAGTAAGCAAGAAATTGACAACTTTGAAATTATTCTCAAAAGCAGTTACCTAACCTAGAGAAGCTCTTGTCATATCATCTGGAATCTCATAGTCATGTTGCTCTATGTTCCAAATAACAATCCCTTGGCTTAAAAGATAAAGCCCTCATCCAAACCTTTCAATATGGAAAACCTTTGCCATCGAAGACTAAAATCTTTATTCCTCCTTGTCCATTGTCGCATTCGGATCACAAACCAGTTAAGGTCAACAAGTGAACCTAACCAATTATGATACCAATTGAAGGACCGAAAATGTGACAAGTAGGAGGGAGGAGGGGTGAATAGGAGCCTTCCAAATTTTTGGATGGCCTTTCCTAATTATAACCTAACATGTCTCTCTTCTAACTTAAACAAGATCATGTAATTATTGAGAAACTACTAACCCTAGGAGCCAAGCTAGGACCCTTGATGTAAACCGAAAGCAAAAATGCGAGAGGAGAAAACAACAGAGCAAAAACTAAGTTCCAGTGGTCTAACCATGGGTCCAGGAGGTCTGACTATGAGGAGAGCAGAGAGATTTGAGAACTCTATTTCCTTTGCAGTTTGACTCCTGATATGGTGGTCTGACCAAGAATCCTGGCGGTCTGACTCTTGGGATTCCACACAAATATCATAACAAAATCGCTTGGTGTATCCTGCAGTCTAACCGTAAGGGTTGGTGGTCTAATTGCTAGTACTTTGCACAGATGATCAGAACAAAATCTCAACTCGAGCTAACTCCAAAAATCCCAAAACCTTAACAAATCAACTATAAATCCCATGAAACTTGGAGGACATGTGGGTACGAGTTTAGAGGTCTTTTCCAACAACAATTGACTCCGGATCATGAGAAAGTTTAGAGCTGCTTTTCAAAAATTAATGTTTCCAAGGTGACAACGAAAGAACTTGAACTTTTGTGAGCTCCTAGGAGATGTACATGCTAGGTGTTATGGATATGCTTCCCACTGGTCATAGCTCGCAACAACTCAATAAGAACACCCTCAAAATGAAGGAAACAAGAAAATCAAGTTTTGGCCATGGAGAGGCCTAAACTGGGCAAACCATGCAAAACTCCCAAAATCATTATTGTGCTAAGGGGTTTCCATTTAAATTTTCCTAGATTAATATCCCCATCCTTGCACACACAAAGAACTCAAACAAATTCAAAATCCAAGAAAAACTTGCAAGGGAGCAAATAGAGGGATTAAACTAAGAAAGGAGGCACAAGAGATTGAGACAAGCATTTCCAGAAATTTGTTCTATTAATTCAAGAGGAATCAATATATATGATTACATAGTAAGATACCATGAACACCCAAATGTGACTAAGCTCCTAGCCTAATCACTCATCGCTCTTTCTCTCCTCTTTCCCTCCTCTCCTCAACCATATCTCAAAACTGAAGTGAATGCCTCAAGCGGCCTCCACAACCAGCAATCTCTATTTATAGGCTATTTTAGGATATCTTCCTCAAAATACCATTCGATACACTCCTACCTACCACTGAGGGCATTTTTTGTCCAAATATTTATCCTTCACACGAATGCCATCGCGCACTTCATGACTTAGCTTCGCATACGCAAGGTTCCTGATGGTGCCACATGCAAATCCATCCTTCCCATGATTTTGAGGCCAAACCGTGCAATCTCCTTCCTCGCTTCGCGTGACTCACCATCACTTGCTTACTTCATAAGAAATCCTTAAGATATCAATCCATGTGACCTTGTTCCGCAATCCTAACCACCGGAAAGTTTCTCTCGATCCCGCTCCTCAGGCCCCCTTGTCACTTGTACTGGAATCCCACTTGCTTTGACTTAGTGAACACGTCGTCTCCATCAAACTTCATGTGCTTCTTGCTCTCTCCACGCGTATGATGTGGATCACCCTTGAATTCACACTATATCCCGAATGTCCGATGCCAAACCTTCCACTTGGTCTCAATCCTCTCGTTGTTGACTCCATTAACCTACACATCATAAGACTAAAAAACACACATTTTCTTCTCCTAAAAAATTTACATCACTTTCACCAACTCCGGTTAGTTACAAATAATAATCATGCATTATGAAACATAAACATGCTCATGCAATCCCCAAAATCTCACATCTCAATTTAACTACAAATCAATTTATCAATTGCTCATCATAAAAGCTAAGCCATGACACATCTCAACATGACTTCTGAACTTACTTGATCTAACTCTAGGATAATCACCTAGCTAGATGCATAATAGGTCTAAACTAGCACTAATCAAGTCCTTAATCTTGTGCTAATTACCTTCACTTTGGTGGCAAGAACTCTCAAATGTGTGTGGTAACACTCCCTCTAGCTCAAGCAAACATTATATGGCCAAGTGGTGGAGTATATATAGACCCAACTTCAAAAACTAGCTATTGGGTGAAACTGTGCAAAACTCCAGTCAGGGTGTGTTTAGTTTACTTCACCCATGTGGATCGTATATGCAGGCTAAGCAGAGTCATATTTGTTGAAAAGAAGAGTGTTTGACTGGTAGTATCTGTCTGGATAGGCTGAGCTGAGTTTTTGTTTGGTTCACCGAAAATGGATCCATATGAGCGGATACAAGAGTTGAGATTGTGATTGGTGGCTCGCATGAAGATGATTTTGTGACACTAACAAGCGGGCCAGCCTACATGAGAGCATATAGGAGCTTGCATCCACTGGGCCTAGCTGCAGAGTGAAGCTTGATTTGAGCTTCCCTCCTGGGCTAGACTCAAGGCATATATTTGCATCCACCAGCCCAGGCTAGAACGGTGGATGTAAGTGTCACACCCTGATTTTCAGATTTCTCAAATTTCTAAAAAAAATTAAGATTAGATTGTATGTTGAATAATTAGAATAGGAAAAAGCCTATTTTCTAAATTCAAATTTGAATTTGAATTAAGGTTTATTGTTTTGTTTATATGCATTCATGCTGAAAATATGCATATAGGTTTTCTTTGGTTTTATTGGATTTTATTTGAGCACTTTTGGAGTTTATTAGAATTTATTTGAGTTAAAAATGATTTCCAAAATATCAAAATATTTTCATAAACTCAAAATAATTTTATTTGGCTTCTAAAATGTTTTCAAAAGGCTTGTTGGATTTTCTAGAACTTTTAGGCTTTATTTGGTGTTTTATTTGAATTGTATTTGCTTTATTCCTTTTTCTGAAATTCCTAAGCAAATAAAAGCTAAAACCCTAATCTATCCCGGCCAAGTCCAAACCCAGGCCTAGCCCGTGCTCCCTCCTCCCTTGGGCGCAGCCCATCCCCTCTTCTCCCCGGCTTGCTGGCCTGGCAGCCCGGCAGCTCCTCTCTCCCTCCTCCATCTCCCCACCTGGGCCTGGCCGCCTCGGCCCATCTCGCCCTGCCGCCCGCTGCCAAACGCGCGCCTGCTGCCTCCGCGCTGCCCGCACTCCGTTGGCACTCCGCGCCAAAGCCGCCTTCACCCCGTGTCACCGCCACGTGGGCCCGTGTCCCTGTCGTCTTCCTCCTGAACTCCAACTCGGAGCCAACCGTGCTGCCGCCCCAGGACTCCGTTCCCCGTACGTCTTCCCCCGTCCGCCCTATATATATTTCGGTCCTGGCCTTAATCCGCTGAGACACTGAAAGCCTAGTGCCGCTGGCCGCCATTGGGGTCCCACGGCCGAGCTCGCGGATCAGCTGCTCCCAAGTTGTCTCCACTACTCTGAGTAGCTCCTCGGCACTGCAAGCTCACAAGGAGGTGCTTCCGCCGCTTCTCGTCGACTTTCCGCCGCCGAAACCCCTCGGTCGATGAGGTTCTGTGCGCTGCCGCCTCTCTCACCGCCGCTGGTTCCTTCCCGTGCCGCATCACCCGAGGTAACACCCTAAACCGAACCCCCCTTACTCTCCTCTCTACCCTCCACTGACCGTCGTCGAAATCCGACACCGGCAACGAGCTTTTCGCCCTTCTCTGGCGAGTCTCCACCGTGCTCGAGCTCGGCTCCGCCAACTCTTCTCTACCGCCAGCGCATAGTGCCTCCCAGTCCTCCCCGGCCATCAGATCTTCAGCCAAGGGCCCGGATTAGATCCATTAGATACCTCTTCATCCTCTAACAGAAAACCGACACTTGTCAACATGAGTCCAGTCAGCAATTCTTGCCACCTCACTTTGCCACATCAGCAAAGTCAACCCATGTGTCAAGCCACATCAACCATTATGCCCAGTCATCATATCCAGTCAGCAACTCCTCTTTTCCAATATAAAAATAATTGCAAATAATCCTGATAATTGGCAAATTTACAATTAGGCCCCTAAACTTTTCTATATTTACCAAAAAGTCCCTATCTTTTTACAGATTAGTCCCTAGACTTTTCCAAAATTACAAATAGGTCCCTCTATTTTTACAAAAAGGTCCTTGAACTTTCTGTTTTATTCAAAATAAATCCTTTTCTTTTTCAGATTTAATCTTAAAATTGTTTTAGCCATATTTTCTTCGTTTAGCTCCGATTTGGGTGATTCTTGCGCTCAAATTTTCCTAAAAATATGATCTATCCAACCATGCTAGTTTCAAATAGCCATCCTCAGATATTTACAGTAGTTATTCCTTAGTAACATCTGGATCTCTACAACCATATCTTTTCCCAGAAGAACTTTAGTCAATCTTTTCTATCTTTTTATGTGAAACCTTAACCCTAGTTCCCATCCCTTAATCTTGCCTCGATAGAAGTCTAGTCAATTCTGTTCCTCTTATCCAGCCCAATTAAAGATCCCAGTTTATCGTTCTATTTCTTTTGTGTTGCATTTGGAGTTTATTTGGTGTTTATTCAATGTTGTTTTGTTTGTCAGTAGAATTCACGATTAGTCGACAACGCTTTGGATTAGTTCAAGGGACTTCAAGACCAAGGTTTCAACAACACTGAGCAGTATTGGGAATAAGGCAAGTGTACTCCTTGATCATCTTGAAACTATATTTTTAAATATTTTGTTTTACAAATTGCATGCAATGTCTGTCAATTTGATGGGTAGTCACCTATGTTAGAGTCTTACCTAGATATTCCCTTATCATTCCTTGAAGGCTATGTGGTTTATGGTTAGATGTCTTGTGGGTAGAGTTGCTTAGTCATGCTGTTAGAATGTTGGGAAGTGTCATTTACATGTTTAGTGGACATACGCAATGGTGATGATGAACTTGTTTTAGCAACATGAAACCCTAGGACTTAGGCAAAGAATAGGTTAGGGGATGTTGGTTCTTGTGGTGGGCTTGTGGATACGTTCCGAGCAGAGATGTTAAGATTTGTTGGTTATTTCCCTGTTGGATAGTTGGAAAGTCTTTGCCCAAGTATCACATATAAGGACCGGTTCATGGAGCGACAACCCAAGAATTACCGTACCAACCACGAGGCTGATATGGGTAAGACTTAGCATATTGGTTAGACACTTGGCTGGTATTCGTTGGAGTACCAGGACCTAATCAATGGACAATACTTCGTAGTGATCTCCTAGCGGCACACCACTGACGTGTGTTAAGTGTCTTGCAAACACAGCAACACGGAAATCACGACTGGTGGGGAAAGCTGGACAACCTCTGCAGAGTGTAAAATCTGATATATCAGCCGTGCTCGCGGTCATGAAAGACTTGAATCTTCACATGATTAGTTGGTTATGGTTATTGTTTACAAGGTGGGTAACCTTGGGTGTGGGATAAAGGTTGGATTAATTGGGTTAAATTCAATTAATAATTGTTCAATATTTTTAAAGTTCAATTGTTTTCTTTACTCGTATTTATGCAAATAAACCCTTGTGTTAGCCTGTCATTGTTATAAGCCTGCATATCATTATTCCCCTGTATACTTGCTAAGCGCGTCATGTGCTCACATATGCTATTTTCCCTATGCCATGCGACATGTGTGGGCTGCTCAGTGAGTGAAGATATGGAACGAGATGAGGTTACAACGTTCTAGGCGCGTGTCTCCCGGTCAGTTGCCTGCGGTGTTGTGGGCACCAATGCTTCTGTTCCACTGCAGATATCTTCATAGAAGACAATATATGTCAATTGTTGTAAGAGTTTAATATTTATTCTATAAAAGTATTGCTTTTGTTACTTCACCTGTGACATCCTTATGTGTTTTGAACATCCTAAGCACACATAAGCCGTATTTGATTTTAGCCGTTAAAATCGGGTGTGACAGTAGGTAACCAAACATTCTTCTCCCTAAGATTGTACATATCCACCAAGCCAGAATGGAGAAAATTTAGGCAACCAAACACATCCTCATTATGTGATATGGTGACCCCCACTATATATTACAGTGACCCCACTATATGTTACGGTGACGCTACCGTATGATACATTGTCTACCGTTCCAATGATAAGAAATTGAGTGAATATCACAAAACTACACTTCTTTTGGTTTAACTATCACAAAACTACAATTTTCCCCTCATATTTCACAAAACCACACTTAATTCGCATCACTTTATCACCAAACTACACTTCTGTTACTGTGAACATTAAGTGTTATTTTATGAAATAGGAGGGAAAAAGTGTAGTTTTGTGATAGTTAAATCAAAAGAAATGTAGTTTGTGATAAAATAATGCCAATGAAGTGTGGTTTTGTGAAATAGAAGAGGAAAAATGTTGTTTTGTGATAGTTAAACCAAAAGAAATGTAGTTTTGTGATATTTACTCTAAGAAATTTGACTGTTGGGGTCTTCTCTGTACTCACCATGTGATATGATGACAAGCACACCTTATAATATGGTGACCTGAACTCCTAGGGCACCAGTTGACATAATATTTGTCTCGCAGTACGGTGCCCACCGTATGATACAGTAACCTATGGTGATTTTGGAGAAACCTTGTTGTCTTCTGGTTGCCTTCATCGCATGATACGTTGACCTCCACTGTATGATATAGTGACATGTTTCTTAGAGGGACTTGTCCAATTCAATTCAACTCAAGCCCGAGTCTTTATGGCTTCTCTTCATTGATGTCTTAGACCTTCATTCTAGTCTATTAGAGCTAACTAGGCCTAGTGTGCATCACCTACCAGGTAAGTAACATAAAAACATTAGATCAAACTACTAAACCCAAAGCTATCTTCATAGTATGGCAAAAAAAAAAAAAAATCAACACAAGTGATGCTCTCAATATCATGATCACTTGTCTAAATAATAGTTCATTATATTTTTATGAAGCTTTTCTTTTACCTTAATGATCACATTTGAGGTGTTTGGAACCCCAAGTTCATCACATAACATCCATGAGCTATGTCTTTGCGGAATAGCAAACCATGTTAGTCTCATTAATCATATTGATATTAACCACCAAAACATACTACCGATGCTAGGGTCATTGATCTTACACAACTTCTATTTTGGACCTGGAGTTGTCATTTTGGTTCAATTCCCATTAAAACGAGAACTTTCCTTACACAAACATTACAACTTCGATAAAATTCGCTCACCGTTTTTTTTTATGTCAAAATTGTACTAAGTCAACTAACACTCAGTTCATTTCGAGAGCTGAGGTTGCCGAAACTTGATGAACAAAATTGGCAGCCCCTGACAATGCCATGCCAAATTTTTTGCTTGACTCCCATGTGCTTGATGCACGAACCAAACCGACCGGCGCAACAAAATCGTATAATAACTATGTTCCACTAACAGGTTAGACTCGTTATGATTTCTTTGGTTTATATTAATGAAACCCAACAACTTTTAAACACGAACCGTGGGCATGAAAGGAAAAAAATAAGTTCATCTATACCACTATTTTAGATGCACTTTTCATCTATACTACCAGCTCGTGTCATTAAAACAGCTGATGGTACAGATGAAAAATGTCTAAAATGATGGTATGGATGCAAATTCCCCGGAGAAAAACTCCATACATTCACTGCAATAAACCTGCGCATTGGCTCCTTAATTTCCATGCTCTAGGGGGTGATCAGGTGCATGCTTGACGTTGAAAACTGCACTCATTTTTGCAGAGCATTCTCTGCTCTTACGCATCACCGATCACTTGTTCTCCGGCGGCGCAGTGTACACAAATGGCTCTACAACGCCGTCATCCAGAGCAAGCAATGGCTCCAGGGCCTCTACCACGGCTGACATTTGGGGCCGGGATTTGGGGCTCACACTCAAGCACTGGTAAGCTACTGCTGCGGCCTTCTGGGCAGCTCGAGTAGAGTACTGCCCGTTCAGGCTCCGGTCCATGACACGGTCGAGCCGGCGAGAGTCGTGGAGGCACGGCCGCCCCCATTCCACCAGATTCTGCTCTCGCGGCGGCCTGTTCTTGTCCACCGCCTTCCGCCCTGTTAACAGCTCCAGTAGGACAACGCCAAAACTGTACACGTCACTCTTTGTCGTTAGATGCCCTAACGAAGAGCAAAGAAAAATGGTAGATCAATTAGTCGAATTTTGTATAAATTTAAACTTCTTAATGCATATAGTAAGGACAGTACCAGCAAATTAAAAGATATCGCAAACATGTACCCGTCATGATATACTCAGGTGCGGCGTAGCCCTGCGTGCCCATTACTCGGGTGGAGACATGAGTCTCGTCTTCTCCAGGTCCATCCTTGGCTAATCCGAAATCGGACAGCTTTGCCGTGTAGTCCTAGCAAATGAACACAGGGATCAAATGCCACATACTGGACACTGGATCAAATAGCTGGCATTCTGATCGACCTAAGCATATGCATACCGAGTCCAGCAGGATGTTGGAGGTCTTGAAGTCGCGGTAGATGACGGGTTTCGCGGCTTCGTGGAGAAAGGCCAAACCTTTGGCGGCTCCAATGGCGATCTTCAATCGTGCCGACCATGGTAGGGAAGCAGAATACTCTGTAGTTTTCAACATCCATTTATGCATCAACAAGTTAATCAGATCATAAGGTAAATGTAAACTGTGAGCAAAAAGATGCACCAACTTTGAAATTTGTTGGCGGATGATTCTAGTGTAAATATGATTATTTGCATGTTTTGACTACATATAGACGAATTCTATTAGGAGTTAAAACTACATAAAGAGAGGAGATCAATGTGACTACTGAAGTACTGCTGAGGGCCTAATTGATGCCGAGCCCTCAAAAAGCTTAACCTTGTGGATTTACAATCAGTAGCATGCACCAACTCACTATCGATTATCTTCTACTAAGGATGAAGAGTAAAACTGCTGTCGGAAACACCACATGTTTATTTGGATTGTTAAGAAAATACGAAAATTATTTTATAGAATTATTATTGCTAATAAAACATGGGAAATGAAATTATAGAGTTTGCCGTACTTTTGAAGAGATGCTTCTCCAAGCTGCCCCTCACCATGAACTCGTACACAAGCAGCCGGTGCTCATCCTCGCAGCAATAGCCGATCAGTTTGACAAGGTGTGGATGCCTCAATTGCCCAAGGAAAATGACTTCAGCCTGACAAAATAAATTATCACAAATGGATATCGGTCAACACTTGCAGCATTTCCTCACCTTTTAAGGAATATTTTGACCAATAAGAATCATAATAATAGAATTGTTTGACCAAACAATGCAAGTTGGTTAGGTGGTTGACATAATTCAGCTTCCAAGAACTAAACATTTGTGAAAGGAAATTAGTCTGAAGACGAGAGAAGACTAGGCGACTTTTCAAAGTGAAAGCTAGCTGGCAATGCTACAATTTGATTATAAAATGAAGTGCTCAAATGGGCCTTGCAGTATTTTCGGTGTGATCAGTTTACCTGAACTGAGAACTTTGAAAAAAAAGCACCGCAATACCAATGACTAACAGAGACTGAAAACTTTGGAAATTTCCAATTTTTCCTGTGCGGTTTCAATGTTGATAATCCAGCAAAGCTTAAAAATAAAGGCGATATTTATAGCACGATTAACATCACGGTCCGGAAAATCGGATCGAGATAGAGAATCTGCACAGCGTGGTGCACTACTTTTATAGTATATGTACAGCTGCTTATAATTAGTACGGCTAGAATATGCTAGATACATATCCCAGCAACCTAATTAACCCAAATACTAGCTTAACTATTGTATAAAACACCAAACACCGATAAAGCCACGCTAACTCATACTCCATGCTCAAGAAGCCTTCCGTCCCTGCCAAACCATTCATCGAAATTTCACAAGAATTTTGCAGGAAATTCTTCCACCAGAGATTCGCCAAAAAAAAAAAAAAAAAACCTTCTTCCACCGGAGAACTCCGTATTGACAGTGAATTTGAGCCAAATTCATCAAGTGCCAGATGAATTACTCATGAATTTCGGTTCAGGAAGAAAAAATTAAAGCAGACTAATAATAGTCTAATGGAGTAGGACTAGTACTAACTGCTTACCAGCCACTCCTTGTGGCCCTGGGAGCCCTCGAGGTCGAGCAGCTTGACGGCGACGGCCTGCGCCTGCCGCACGCCGGGCCTGATCCGCTCGTCGACGCGGCCCTTGTACACGGGCCCGAACCCGCCCTCGCCGACGAAGTTGCTCATCGAGAAGTCCCGCGTCGCCGCCCGGAGCTCCTCCACCGTGAACGCCACCACGTGGGACAACCCCGCCAGCGACAGCGACAGGTCCTCCGGCGACGGCAGCGGCAGCGGCGCCGGCGCGGGAGGCCGGGAGGCCACCTTGGAGGCGTTCTTGGAGCCGGAGACGTCGCCAGCGCCGCCGCTGTGAGAGGAGCTGAAGCAGCCGAACAGCGCGGTCCACGACGTCGACTTCCCCATGCGCGCGCGCGGCCGGCCAGCTGCTCAAAGCGAGTGTGGAGGAGTATCTGGTGGGGAGAATGCAATGGAATGGAGTCATCCTTCGTACGCGTTGTGGGGTGGGTTAATCTGGACTCTGGAGGTGGAGTTGTTGCTGTCGTCGTCAATCATATCAGTCGACGGGTTTGGTTGGGGGTAGCTTAAATTTGGCGGGCCGGCTTTTTCTCTTTCTAGAGAGCTCATGCTGCACTAGTGCTGGTCAAGTGGTTCGTGCTAAATGGGCCGACACTAGACAGATGGATTTTGGTTCGGCCTGAGTACAGCATGGCACAACGGTAACTGAGCCAAATCAGCATGACACGATAAGTCAGGTCGTATTTGGGTTTAGACATCAGCACCACATGATGGCACAGCTCGACTTGGCCCGGTTAAGTCACCCTACCACCTCACCTCATCGTTTCGTCTGCCGCCCCGCCGCCTCACCCTGCCGCCGCCCCACCCTGTTGTACCCACCAGCCGGCTGTGCCTTAGCCACGCTCGAGCCGACCGACACGACACGTGCCTCACAGATCGTGCCATGAGTCGAGCCTCTGGCACCCGAACCAGCACAACAAGACCTAAGTCTATAGCCATGCCTAACAGACCGGACCGTATCTAAACGTGTCCGTACCAACTCGACCCATCAGGCCCACTTGACCAGTACTATGCTACACACACATATATATATAACTAGTCTGTACTTTCAGAGTATATACTTCCTACTATGATATACCACATAAATAAACTGGATATACTCTTTTATCACTATAAGTAGACTTATATACTTATTTTAAGATACTACGATGTGAACTACATAAAAAAAAAATCCATTAATTTTAATAGATTTTGATAATATCTTTATATTTATACATAAAATGTAATATACTCAAAAAATATGTACAAACTATAAAAAACTATACATACCATTTGGATGATCTTATATACTCACATGCTCTATATACATATCATTTATCACATGAGATACTCTTTATATAATAAAATACGTATATATTCGGTTCTAATCCTGATATCAATCTGAATATACAAAGAGGGCAACCCAACATTGTTCTCTCTGGGCCTCTCTGTTTTTTATCTCGCACACCACTCACACAGATAAGCTGCCGTGTCGATGGTTCTATGGAACTTCAGGGTGGCATTTCGGAGATGCGGTGTTGTGTTCCATTTGCATTGTAGAGGACCGAAAGGATAGTTTGTCCTAGTTCTATTTTGATCTGCGGCAGTTTTTATTAGGTGATTTGAATGCTTGTCTAGAGATGGTAATGAGCTCATTTTATTCATATATCTATGGATAAAAATTCTAACGATACGGGTTTGGATTCTAATTTTTACCCGTGAGTATATGTGTGGGTTTGTAGTTGAACTCAACAGGTACAAAGAGACGGGTATGAAATTAACTTACCAGTGTGCACTTCACCGTATACCCCTTTTACACATGTTTTATTGATATTTATTTGTATGGTTAGACTTGTTGTGTTGTTGAACAATGTTTGTTTATGTTGTATTAAGTATGATTGAATTGTGAGACAATATTGTGAGACAATATATTGTATATATGAATTTTATGTGATGTACTAATGTAATATATATGCTATTTAAGATGCATCTGTGAGATACTTATTTATTATCTCAGTTAAGATACATGTTTAAATTGATAATATTATTGTTACATGTTTGCTTTTACGTTTAATGCTTGTTTACTATATTTATGGGTATATAGGTTGTCCATAGGTGATGGGCGTATGTTTTAATTTTTATCTATGACGTGGTAATAGGTACAGACGCATGTTTAAAAATTAGCTTGTAAATACAAATTTATATAACTTCTACGCATAAATATTGTACCGTTATTATCCCTATGCTTGCCACTGGTTACTTTTGGTCAAACATATTTGGCATGGAAATACGCCTAATTGCAAGTATGACATTAAAATAGGGAATGAAGCTTTGGCGCACCATCGGAATCAACGGCACGGTGGATGCCTCGCGCCGCTCCTCCCATCCCCGGCGTGCGTGCGGCCGTCGCTGCTCCTCATGCTTCTTCTGTCTGCCGCCGCCCAACCCGGCCACCGCGCTGCTTCTCGTGAAGACAAACGATAAGGTCAGTGAGGGGTATTGTCTTACCGTATCATTCAGAATTTACAATTTTGTTTCTTTATCTTTTTTGCGCACAAATCTAACTATGTTTGCGGAAATCCAAATGAGTTTCAATGTCAATTTTGCGATTTTTTTAACAGCAAATCTTATATTGAAGGGTGAACCAATGGAGGGATTCGCAATAATTCGTTATTATATTTTCGTGTCTACCTTGATCTACATCTTGTTTAGTGTACCAAATTGAAAATCAATTACGTAGAAAGGTGTGAAGCAGTAGCATTTTAAAGTCAATCAAGGGGCAGCCTCACTACATTAAAAAAAACTCAAAAGTGACGGATCATAATCGTTATAGGTGATAGGTGTTGTACCTGTCACTCCGAATGTGTCACTGAGGACTAAGTCATAAGTGACGCGTAAGGACTCGTCATCAATAAAATCATTGATGACAGGTCAAAACTTAACCCATCAGTTATTAAGGTAGACAGAAAGGTGTGATGACGGGTGCCGTACCTGTCACCTGAACATGTCACTAAGGACTAGTCATAAGTGACGATAAGGATCTGTCACCAATAAAATCATCGGTGACGGGTAAAAACTTATGACCCATCACTTATAACTAATTTATATTTTTTCGTGTTTTTTGATAGAAAAAAATCAAAAAAATATTATTTCATCCAAGCTATCCCAACGCATGTCTATCATCACTGTTTATGAGTCATTTCTATTTTTTCAGCACTATTTTCTATCTTTACCTCAAGCGGGAATTGAACCCGCTACCTCCCCTCACGCGCGCATATTAACACCTCAGCTATCGTGTATTTGTAATGGATATCGAATATTTTATCCTTTTATTTTCTTTATCGAAGGTCATAAGTGACGGGTCACGGTTATGATCCGTCACTTATGAAGGTTATAGGTGACGGGTTGTAATCTTAACCCGTCACTAATGACTAATTTTTTTATTTTACATATAAAATTTGTATTAATATTTATATATAAAATATGTATTAATATTTACATATAAAATTTGATAGGTGACTGGTTATAATTTACCTATAAAATTATATTAATATTTTATAAATTTCTGAATATCTCATGCAAACAATCGCAATTTGATAGGTGCTTCGGAGTGCATCTGGTAAAACGGGCATAAGTATATGAACTCAAATTTTGAATTTTTTTTTGACTCTACGGATATCTATAGAAAAAGTTGCATCCGTTTCTCCCCCACTTTGTCAGGTTCAATGAATTTTTCGAGGCTAAAGACGGCTTGAAAGATTGAGTTCTCGCTTCTTGAAGTTTCTGCACCGTTTTCGAAACGTGTGTTTGTGTCTATAGCCGTCACCCCTTATATCAAACTTGAGCAGAAATTATATATATTTTCCCATTCTAATGCTACTTAGGTGATAAAAAAATAAGAAAAAAATATTAATGAACTAAATATCTATGACTATTATCATTAGTGATATGTCACAATTTAACCCATCACTTATGAGTGCTAAGGTGATCCGTCACTTATTACTTGTCATAAATGATGAGTCATCTTAGATCAGTCATAAGTGACAGGTCAAATTGTAACCATCACTTATTATTTGTCATAAGTGACAAATCACCTTGCACCATCGTCACTTATGACATGATATAAGTGACGAGTTATGTTACGACATGTCATTATTATCATAAGTAACGAGTCATATTACAACTCGTCACTAATTTCATATCTATTTTATCTATTTTTCACGTAGTGCCTCTTTAAGAGTAGAAGTAACTAGAAACACATGATAGAATTAGAGGCTAGTCTATTCTTTAACTCTATATTATTGTACAAGGTACTAATCCAGTGTTCCAAACGATTCGACAGGGGTTTATTTGAGAAATAATCCCTATACTCTTGGGAGGTCTTAATTAAGATGCTTTGCGGTCGGCTTGCCAAAACTTTTTCTCTTGTCATGATTGCTTATTATTATTATTATTCCGCTTGCAGGGTTCAATTTGTCGACGCTAACAGGTCGAAATTCTTGGTTACCGAGTTTACTGCTCCGATCCGATTTCAGAAAACGAACGCTAACTGAATTTGAATTCCAAAAAATTTGAAAACAAATAAAAAAATCCTAAAAAAACTAAGACAATTCTAAGACCTTATGTGAATTTTTTTCAAAAATAATGTCGTTTGCATTATATTTTATAGGGAGGAAGTTTGAAAAAAAGAAATAAGTTGAAGCGTGCGACTCAGTTATTAACTTATATTAAAGAAAAACTTAACATACAAACATATATTTTTATGTAGGACGTAACTTAAGAAGATCTTTAAAATTGATCTCACTTCATTTAGAGTTTTATTAATTTCTCCATGATTTTTACAAAATTCACCAGTATAAAGTGAATATGTTAAGAAACAACACTGTAATTAATTTTTTCATGTCTACCATTATTTTTTCTACATAAATAATAATATAAATAAACTAATAAAAGTGGTTTCACTAATTTTCGAGCTGTGATGGGTCAGTTATGAATTAATCTAGTCGCAACATATTTATACAATCCTGCATATTACAATAACTAATTCATAAGTTAATTTATTTTTAAAAGACATAGGATCATGTAAGAAGACTAAAAAATTAGTTTCATGATTTTTGGATTAGCAAAGAATAAACTATACATTTAACTTGGTTTAACAAATACATTTTCTCACAGAAACTTCTCAACTTTTTTATGAGTATAAATACTTTTATCATGTAGATCATGTTACAAGGAAACCAAAAAAATTTGTTTCACTTGATTTGAAGCTCAGATGAATTAGTTATTGATTTTACAAGATTGAGGCAATTTTTAGGTTTTTTTATTGAATTTCACTGAAAATCGAAAAAACCGCTCGATGAACCGAGAAAACTGAGCGGTTACCGACAATACGTAAAATTCCAGAAAACCGCTCGAAAAATCAAGAAAATCTCTCGGTAACCGGTCCGATTCGACCAGTTACTGAACGGAGAATCTGACATTTTTTGTCCAAATTTTAAATTTTAGCAAATGAATTTTGTGCGAATGTCAAGTGGTTATCGCGATAACCGCGTATTTTCGGTTACCGCTGGGGACCGGTTACCGACACCCCCAACGGTAACTAAAATCTTGTCCGATTGTGCCTGCGAGGTTCACTTTGGCCTTGATACCCTGCATGCTAGTGCTGTATTTATCTTTTTTGAACAAGGTTTATGTTTATAATTTTTGTGTTATGGATCGAGCCTCTGGCACGCAGATCAGCACAACACGACCCAATTCTATAGCCATGCCTGACAGATCAAGGCGTGCCTAGGTGTGCGCGTACCAACCCGAGCGGTTATCGACAATTCTATAAACAAGACCTTTGCAAGTGAAGAAGAGGCCTACTCATTCTATAATAAGTACGCTTCGGACAAGGGTTTCAGCATAAGAAGGCAGAATGTGAGGCGTGCCAAACACTCGAGAGCAGTGCTGTTCAGATGTTTCGTGTGTGCCAGAGAAGGCGAGCGAGAAGCAAATATCTAAATACTGAGGTTTGCAGCCGTAGAACAAGAGCTCTTGATTGTCCTCCACAGCTCGCTATCCGACTGGATAGATCCCGTGGAGTATGGTTCGTGAGTAATTTTGTAGACGAGCATAGGCATTGCCTAGCTGGGCCTGATGCAGTTCCCTTCCTGTGGTCTCACCGGAAAATGAAGGATTTCCTGAAAACTGAGATCATGTCAATGGAAGCAGTTGGAATCCGTAAGCATGTCATTATGGATGTTCTTCAATGCAGATATGCAGTTATGGTCTATAAAATGCATGTGGTCAGGTCGGTCTTTGAGGTCTAGTTATGAGTCGTCTTTTGGCGTCAATTTGTCAAATTGATTTGCGCTGTGGTGCTGCCGTGACATACTACTTTATTCCTTGTGATTGTGCTTGATTTCGTGATCGGAAATTCGTTTTTCTGTGTGCGACTTGGAATTCTGCTAAGTTCTCTTCTCTTCTGATCGTGTTCTCTAGAGACTTGTGAAATTTGAAACTTAATGCGAAGTAGTAAAAGATCTAATTGGTCTCTCATCCTCCATTCATGGATTACGCTGCTCCTGCTTCTGCATAGTTCGACACGGCCAACTACCTGACTAAAATGAAGCAGCGATTCCTACTCCTACAAGCTTCTCTGAAGGGCCGAGCGTGGCATGTGTTACCTGGGAATAGGAAGCGGTTATTCACAACAAAATGGAGTTTGCAATGACCTCCAACGATTCCTACTCCTACAAGCTTCTCTGAATGGCCGAGTTTATGAACATGATGTGTTAACGCTGCCAAATCATGCTCTTGGTCGCACCCAGTTGCTAGTGCTGTAGCGAATATATTCAGGTCGCATTCCTGGACACAGTTGAAATTTGATTCTCCAATTGCAAAGATCAAAAGTGTCTTTTCAGTTGGATTTTTTCTTACCTGGTGAGTGAATGATCATCAGAATGACAGAAAGATAACAAATCCAAGTATGTCATAGATATCAGAAGAAAATCAGAACTACATGATCTACTTCAACAATGCTAGGTTGCTCTAATTCTAATAACAAGTGTCACTTCAAGTCTCAAAACTGTTGTAACAAATGTAATTCGCTGGGACTATGAGCACCAGCAGGTGCCTCAACAAACCATAAGCTTAATGCGCTTTACAGCTTAGTCGACTGCCTGTTGTTCTTGACACTAGACTTGGCAATCTAGATGTTGCGGTACACTGAGCTCAGCTTAGCAAGAGCCGGTTTGGTCAGACTTGGCAACCTGGAGGCTACGTACACTGAGCTGCAGAAGTCGATGAAATCGGACGCGGACAACTAAAAACATTTGTGCCGTACCTCACGTTGTTTTCTTCTGAACTGAACTTCCGTCTTGTGTCTTGTTTATTTGGCGCATGCAAATATGAAATAGTTCTTCTCATGTTGTCCTCCATGCCTGACATAAGCTAATGTTTTGTAAACCCTCTATTCATTCATCTCTCTGCCCAAGAAAACAGAAAGATCACCAATTAGGCCAATTCCAACCAATTCGACAAATCCATTTTTTTCCAGTGCTACAGTACCTTGCGTTGTTACTGTAGCAGCTGCAGCGAACTCCACCGGCGTCGGCATCCGTGGGTACAGGAATGCAGTGGCAGCAAATGAGGAGAGAGGAGCAGCTTCTTTGCGGTGGCGGCAAATGAGCCGCATCGCTGTCGCTCTTCTCATTGAGGATGTCGAACGCACACAGCCGGAGCAGCCCACCAGCCGACCCCAGGGACCGCCCCAGGCGCCCCTTGGACCCCTCCACCTCTGGCGGCTCGCGGAGCACTGATGCGCGGCTGTGGGAAACGTCGTAGCGGAAGAGGTGGCGTCGAGGGAGGGCGGCGGTGGGCCAGCAGGTTGGTGGCGAAGAAGATGAACCCGTACGCGTACCGCGCCCTCAGCGACTGCCGCCTCCTCGCCTCGTACACGCCGCCATCTCCACACAGCTCCGCGCCTCCTTCCTTGGTCATCATATCCCGGCTCCTGCCGTCGCCGTTGCTCCCGAGCGAAACGCTTCCTCCGGTCGGTTCAGCGCTTGATTTCAGCGCAGAGCAACCGGATTGGTCGCCGCAACAATGCCGTACGGAATTCGGACGCAGAAGGGAAGGGGAGACGAGTAACTCACGGGCGCGCGACGTTGCTCCTGCTCGGCAGAGGCACTCCACGGCGGTGCGGGGCGGCCGAGGGTGGGTGCTGTGCTACCTCGTTCACTTTGTGCTGCAGGTGAGTTTGTACCCAAAAAAAAAGAGAGAAGATAGGGTTAAAGTATAGAGTATCTGTTGGATATGGTTGGAAAAATAGTTCTGTAATAGTGGTAGTGGATACTGTAATAGTATTATAGAGTACGAAATTTTAAGGTAGCTGTTAGAGTTGGCCTTAGGGTATATTCAGACTCTGTATTTCTGCTAGCTTCAACATCCACTTCCATCTTGCACAAATTAGATTAAAAAAACAAACACTTTGGATGCCAGAACAACAGCAGGAAATATTTCCTCCTTGCTATGTTTTGCATCAAAAAGAAATGTCCAAATTGAATAGGAACAATGTTCAGAACATTACCTTCTCAATTATTTACATCTTTGCATTTTTTTTTCGCGAATGACGCAGGAGAGCTGCGTGTCAATATATTAAGAGCAGGGAGAACTCGAAGACGAGTTTAAATACAATGCCGTTCCAACGGCCGGGTTAGTTAGAGGTGAAACAGCGCGCCATAAACTCAGCACGACCAAGAAGTGTAGGTCAACCTAGCAAGACATGCAACCTAGATGCTCCACCTAGATACCACAACCAAGCCTCCTCACGAATGTCTACTAGAAGACCATCAATTGAGGGACTAGCTCCATCAAACACACATCGATTCCGTAGCTTCCAAATAAACCATGCCACCAAAATCACTAGCGAGTTGAAACCCTTGCGGAGCTCCTTGGAAGCTTGTTTCATCGCGCGACGCCACCAAGCTTGAAAGTTTGTGTCGTCATGTGTTGGTGTCAAATACCCCAGATGCACCCGTTGTAGCGTTTTGAACTAGATCTTTCTAGCAAAAACGCAATCAGTCAACAGGTGTTGCACCATTTCCTTCACCTAATCACAAAGCGGGCAGCTCGGTGGGTGCTGCAAGCCCGCCGCGCGAGCCTGTCCGCTGTCCAACATCTATTCAGAGTCGCCAACCAGACAAAGAACTTGGCTTGCAGCGGAGCCCACGTCTTCCAAATCCTCTTGTATGGTTCAAAGTTAATAGCACCCGTGAAAAAACGATGGTAGGCCGAATGCATCGAGAACGTGCTGAAAGCCACCGGGGTCCAGCGGTGCTGGTCCAGAACCCCCTCATGTAACTGAAAGCCCGCGACAGCATCCCACACCTGCAGGAATTGCTAGGTCGCCAGCCCATTGAGGGTTGCACTAATGTCTCTAAGCCAAGCCCGATTCTGCAAGGCCCATACACCGTCCTTTTGCCGACTGCCCTTTTCGCAACAAAAGGAAGTAAGTTCGGCGCCAAATCTTTCAGAGAGCGACCAAATAGCCATCTATCCGACCAAAAGAGAGTCGAGTGCCCATCTCCGCCTCGAATATCATGGATGCCGCAAACATCGCTTGGACCTTGGTGGGTATGTCCAGGCTGAACATCGACGGTGGCCTATTTGGCAGCAATTTTTGCAACCAAAGACATCTCATCCGGAGGGACCATCCCAAGATCTCAAGATTGTGGATACCAAGCCCTCCAAGCTCCATCGGCCGGCAGACATGAGTCCAGGCAACCGCACAATGACCATCTTGAATTTCCTTTCGCCCCTTCCAAAGAAATGCTCTCCACCTCTTGTCAAGAGCTTTGATCACCCATTTCGGGATATCCAGAGCGAGGAGCATGTATATCGGTATGGCAGTGAGCACCACACGCACCAGGACCGAGCGACCAACGCTGGTCAATAAGCCGGCCTTCCAGCCAGGCAGCAAGTCATCAAATCTGTCAATGAGTGGCTGTAGGTCCGTCTTTCGCAACTTGCGAACAGAGAGAGGTAGGCCCAGGTACCTACATGGTAGGTTTGCAATTGAGCATGGCAGGACTGAGGCGACCAGCTCCAAATCTGACTCGCTGCAACCAATGGGAACAAAAGAGCTCTTTAGCATGTTTGTATGCAACCCAAAAGAATGTCCAAAGGAACTCAGAATAGCCTTGGACAGAGAGATATCACGGGCGCTTGGTTGTAGGAACAAAACGACGTCATATGCGTATAAGGATAGGTGGTGACCGAATCCCCTCGCCGCCAAAGGTGACAAAAGACCTTCCTCCGCAGCTTTGAGGAAGAGGGAATTTAGCACATCCATCACCAGGATGAAGAGCATCGGCGATAATGGGTCGCCTTGACAGAGGCCTCGGCGATGAACGATGACCATCCCCGGGCACCCATTCAGAAGAACACGGGTTGAGGAGGACGAAAGTAGCAAACATAAGATGTTCATCCACGAGGGCCGAATCCCAAATGCGAAAGTACTTCCAAAAGAAACGACCAAGAAACCGAATCGAAGGCCTTTGTAATATCCAACTTTAGGAGGATCCGAGGCAACTTTTGCCTGTGGAAGTATTTAGCCATATGTTGAACCATAAGAAAGTTGTCATGAATACAGCGACCCTTGACGAACGCACTCTGATTCACCGACACCATGGCCGGCAACCGGGGCGCCAGCCGGTTAGCCAATACCTTAGTAGCAAGCTTCGCGAAGCTATGGACCAAGCTAATTGGTCTGAAGTCCCTCGGGTGGTCGGCATCCGGAGCTTTGGGGATGAGAACAAGTAGAGCCGAGTTCAGTAGGTTGAGATTCCTACCGTCCCCGCCATGCACCGCATGTAAAGCCTCCATGATGTCATCTTTAATAACCGGCCAACACACCTTATAGAAACGACCCGTGAACCATATCTTTTCTTGTGAGCCAACACACCTCCATGACATCTTTGCATTTTACACGGTTTGTTTCTACATCTCATCACTTACTTAGAAATCCATATCTTTTCTTGTGCTTGTGTAAATTGTACATGATTCCAAGGAAACAAAGGCTAGCAAAATGCGGCCTGAAGTGATCCTAATTCCAGTTACAGCTTAGGTTCCAGACAACCAAAATTTCAGGCTGAACTAAATTGACTACCCAGGTTCCAAAATAACATGCAAGAACAATGTGATTTGGTGCTCTGCAGAATGACCTTCCCACGTATTCTCATGCTACTACATTCCTGAGCCAACAGTGCTATAAATTTTTTTTTTTGGCTATGGTACAACAAAATTAATAGCACTCAATCGGGGTCATACAGTTTCAGTCATGACTATGGAACAATTTGCCAACAAGATTAATAGTCAATTTCACAATAAATTGGCAAAAGATCTCTCATTTTCAATACGGAACGAACTCACTCATGTAGCAAACCGTAAAAGCAAGATTTGGGTTGCTTACCAACAAGACGAAGGATTCGGTCCAAGTCTGATGGGTGGATCTCCGCTCCAAGCCAAAATCGGTGACGAAATGCGCCGACACCACCTAATTGGGGAAATTCTTCAGGCACCAAGCCATGGGTAGATGTCGCTCGGACGGCGGCGGACTCGCCACCCACAGGGGAGCGGTGGTGCTGCACCAGGCCCCGCATCTAATGCTCACCGTGCGCACACCCCCTCCTGCTCCTCCATCCTCGTTAGAGCCGGCTCTGAGGGGGTCGAGCGGGCTTGCGGCCCCAAGCCCTAAAACTGAGGGACAACTTCTCTTATACCTGTGTATAGTATGCATGTCTAACAATACGATAGCAGATAGAATTAGGTTTAAAGTAGTAGGTAGGCCAAGCAGTCCGCACGGTCACAGGTGGCATGGTTCCTCTGGTCCATAAAAAATCAAGTAACCTGCCTGCCTAACCTATTTGGTTGTTTGCCTATTTCGTGTTTTCTTCTGTCAACATAGTTCAGTTTCCCGCGTTCGGGGGACCACAACTCCAAGGTGCCCCGCATGCCCGCAACTTAGATTGAGAACATGCGTCAATCATTGCATATGAGTTTTCGTTGCTGATTTTTCTCCTATATAGTTTCTACTCCACCTCAAATGGATCTGACCCTTGCTAAGATCGCACGTTTGAAATATGGAAAGGTCTTCGCTCACTCCGATAATCAATGGGTCCAGCGTTTGTACTGTGGTGCTGACACCTGCGAGCAGATAGATTCAAAGCTACTATTGTTGTAAGCTACCTGCTGCATGTACCGATGAGTAACTAAAGTTGCACGTAGCAAGTTGTACATAAGCATGTGAGTATCTCTACCTAGCTATCATGCATTAACGCAAGCATACGTACGTGTACTCCGATCCCTCACAATTTTGTTCCCGCGAGTATTTACGATAATTTTGTTCCAGCTTACCGTAACGGACGCATTCCAGATTGTTCAAACTTATCGTAAATGCTCGTGGAGTCTACCAGAATATTATATTTGTAATTGATATATAAATATTGCAATATTTATGTTCAATGGGTCCTATTTTTAGTTTCGCCCTGGGTCACTGAAATCTCAGAACCGGTCCTGGTCCTCATCCCCGCCAACCGCGCCATCCTCCACTGACTCGACGTCATGTGGACGGCGCGACGAGAAGGGACCTCGACGATGGCGGTGCGCTGCCAAGCTGCGATCGGCGAAGGGCGGCATTGATGTTGGAGGCAACCCTGTGAATGGAGGCGGCGTGACGGAATGAAGTTGATTAGATCATGAACCTGGGTCTGGGCGGGGCTGGGCTGGCCGGGCCGGGCCTGGACAGATTTAACAGATTAATTAAGTCGCTTAACTATCCATGGCTGCTTTGGGATTCGTGCAACCTTTTAGAAAAAGCTCCACCGGAGCACTTCTCTTAAGAAATACATTAGATGGTTTAAATACACAGTTGTATTCGAGTTGTACTCAAATAGTTGTACACGAATCATTTAGGTTATGTGTTTATCTATGCCATGTGTTATGTTCTTGAAAAAATTACCGAATGAAGGCGCCATCAGAGGACACTTCACGAAACTAACATGCTGAAAATAATAAAAAGGGGAATCGAGTAGGCAGAAGCCAGTACTAATTCATTGACCATCTAAAAGAATATTAATGTCTAATTGACATTAGTTACATGTGATCCATTTGATCAAGAGTCTCTACAGGGCTGTTTGGATTCGGCCCCAGTTTGCCCCCGCCAAACCATCGGCGTGCCAAATCCTAGGCGAAGATTTCGGCCGCCGCGTATTTGGCTGCGTGTGGGCGTAAATTAACACTGGCGCGGACGCCGAACCAAGCAATGAGTCAATGACCCTCGCGAGTGTTGGCGCGCAAATTTTAACAGGGCGCATACTGGCTATGAACCAAACAAACCATACATCTTGCTAAGGTCCAAACTAATCAATCAATGGAACTCTATAGCGACTTCTGTGGTTTCGTCTCACATCCAGACAAGTTGGCAAGTGCCATCGCTGCCTTGTCACTGTCACTTCTTAGTTGTGATCTAATGTATTGGAACAACAAAAGGGCCCCGAGATGCTCAAGCTGTGAGAAGTCACCAGCTCAAGTGTTCAACTATATGTAATCAAAATCACTCAGGTTTTCTTTTTTTTTTTGTTGTATCCTCTTTCCAAAAGCTGATATATGTGAATGTATAATTCTCACTTGCTGTTCTATATACGGTGCTTTAGACTAATGAGGAATGCCCAACATAACATCTATAATACAAACTTATAAATCTTTGTCGGACCTATCAAACTTATGCAATGTCCACGTCAGGGATAAGGTCAATTGTACGGTTTTCGCAGCACACTTTGTGAGACGGACAAAAAACATCACAAAAATATTCTATTTATACGGGTTTTGAGATGAAGACTAGTTGGCAAATCAGAGTGATAAGGAGTCTTACATTTGATAAATTAGTCCTTGCAGCAACCTATCATGAATGGAACACTTGAAACAGTTACATAGCGGAAAAGCTAAGAGAACAGAAAGAGGGACATTTCAAATAGGTTAGCAGAAAACATATGGTGGACTTGACATAATGCCGTGTTAGCGACTGCTTGGACTAGAGGGATTTTCAAGAGAGGAATAGCAGAGAATTTGAGGCTGGGATAGCAAGCATAGCTTCATAGGTTGGATTCAGCAAGAACAGAGGAAGATCGAGTTCATAGAGTAGTTCATATGCTCGTTAGCTTCCTCTCCACGCTCTCTCGCCCCTTTAATAGTGTTCCTTACATGGCCTCTGGCCCACACTCATCTCCAACACCACACGACGCTCACGACAGCTCATACCCATCCAGGCGGACATTAGGATGCTTGGGCCTTCTGGTTCGCTCGGCCTGAGTCCTCTGCATGACCGTCTTCCTCCTCAGCCCACAGGCGTCGTCATCCTTAACACCCTCCCCTCCTTGAGAAACAGCCTGACCCCAGGCTGGAGCATGAGGGAAGCGAGCACGAAGCTGATCCATGTCTTCCCAGGTGGCGAGATGAACATCCTGATTGGACCACTTGATCAAAGCCTGAGAGACCAAGGCGTTACCCACTGGAACACGCCGAGTCTGTAGGATAGCTTCTGGGTACTGATAAGGATCGACGGCGGGAGGTGGTGCTGTGACGGCACGTTCTTTGTCTCCCAAGGCCTTGTGCAGGTGTGAGACGTGGAATACCAGATGGATGGAGCTTGAGGGTGGTAATTGGAGACAATAAGCGACAGCACCAATGTGTTCCAAAACTTGATAAGGTCCAAAATACTTGAAGGAGAGCTTTTGATTGGAACGAGTGGCCATCGAGGACTGCACGTATGGCTGTAGCTTGAGGAAAACCCAATCGCCCACCTTGAAGATGCATCCAGTTTTGTTCTTGTCCACCTGTTGCTTCATGCGTTGCTGAGCTCGATGAAGGTGCTGTTGGAGAAGCTTGAGCACCAACTCACGGTCACTGAGCCATTTCTGCAGATCGTCAACTTGACAGTGCTCTTTTGGGTCGATGCTGAAGTGGCGGGGGGAATGACCGTAGAGAACCTGAAAAGGAGACTTGTTAAGAGCAGAGTGGAAACAAGTGTTGTACCAAAACTTAGCGAGAGGAAGCCAATCACTCCACTTACCCGGGCAAGCCTGGACAAAGCAGCGAAGATAAGTTTCGAGACACTGATTCACGAGCTTGGTCTGGCCGTTCATCTGAGGGTGGTAGGCGGAACTCATGCGAAGCTGAGTGCCTGTGAGTCAGAAGAGTTCTTGCCAAAAAGCAATTGTGAAGATGCGGTCACAGTCTAAAATGATGGATTTGATAACTTGTCCACAACCATCAGAATAAAGTTAAAGGATGATGAGCGAGGTAGGCCTTCGATGAAATCCAAAGAAATTATTTGCCATGACCGAGTAGGAATGGGAAGGGGTTGCAGAAGACCTGGATAGGGAAACCGCTTAGGTTTTGCTTTTTGACAGATATCACAACTCTGAACATAAGCACGAATGTGCGCTTTCATGTTTGTCCAGAAGAACAACTGAGAAATGCGCCAGTAGGTGACAAGTAACCCAGAGTGGCCGCCTGATGCACTATCGTGTAAGGCTTGAATCACCTTCAGTTGAAGAGAAGAGTTGTCATCTAGCCAAATGCGGTCGCGATAGTAGATGATACCTCCCTTCAATGAGAATCCGACAGCAGAGGGACTGGAAATAGACAATTCAGTGAGTAATTGCCATGCGCGGTCACTCGAAGAATAACTAGCGTGCACTTATTGCAACTAGACAGGGACCCCAGAAGAGATGGCGATCAATTCGGCATCAGGGGCATGAGGCCGACGGGACAAGGCGTCGGCAGCGCCATTCTACAGGCCTTTCTTGTACTGAATGGTGTAATCAAGGCCAAGAAGCTTTGTGAGGGTGTGTTGCTGCCATGGAGTGGTAAGACGCTGGTCGTCCAGATGCAAGAGACTGCGCTGGTCGGTCTTGATGGTGAATGGTCCATGCTGAAGATAAGGACACCATTGTTCCACTGCTAGGAGAATGGCGAGGCATTCTTTTTCATAAGTGGAGAGGCCACGATTGCGTGGACCCAACGCCTTGCTGAGATAAGCCAAGGGATGGCCATCCTGAAGAAGGACGATGCAGATGCCGGACTCGCACACGTCTGTCTCAACTGTGAATGGTTTCTGGAAATCAGGCAAGGCGAGCACTAGCGCCTGTACGAGAGCAGCCTTGAGCTCTTGGAAAGAGGCTTCCTGTTCTGAAGTCTAGATGAAGAGAGCATTTTTCTTCAGTAATTCAGTCAAGGAAAGACTAATGATGCCAAAATTCTTGACGAATTTGCGGCAATAGCCAGCGAGGCCTAAAAATCCATGCAGCTCTTTGGTGGAGAAGGGCGTAGGCCATGCCTTGATAGCTTCAATCTTGACTGGATCTGTGGTGACGCCTACCGCACTGATAACATGACCGAGGTAAGCCAATTTTGTCTAGGCGAAGGAACACTTGGAGGCTTTCACCTGGAAGTGATGTTGTTTCAACAGTTGCAGCACCTGGGTCAGATGTATGACGTGGTCCTCCAAAGAAGCACTATAAACCAATATGTCATCCATGAAGACAAGGACAAATTTGCGGAGCATGGGGGCCAATAGCTGATTCATACCGCCTTGGAAGGTCACTGGAGCGCCTGACAAACCAAACGGCATAACATAAAACTCATAGTGGCCACTATGCGTTTGGAAGGCCATTTTGAACTCTTCCCCAGGTGCCAGACAAATTTGATGAAATCTAGAATATAAGTCCAATTGTGTGAACCAAGAAGCACGGGCCAATTCATCAAGAAACTCATCAATGATTGGAAGGGGAAATTTGTTTTTCACAGTCATCGCATTGAGGTGCCAAAAATCAACACAAAACCTCCAAGACTTATCCTTCTTGGAACAAAAAAGACAGGGGGAGGAGAAGGGACTTGTGCTGACTTGAATCATGCCCTTGCTCAACATGTCAGCGATTTGTCTTTCAATTTCATCTTTCTGCGCAGGTGAATAGCGGTAAGGTTGAATGTGGACCGGCTTGGACCCAGGCAGTAGAGGGATAAGATGATCCCAGGAACGGCGGGGTGGTAGCTCCTGGAGAGGCTCAAATACAGAGGCAAATCATTGTAACACAGCCTGAACAGCAGAAGGGACATTTTCAGTAGTATCCAGTATATGCAGAGGGCAAACGTCCTGGAGGTGGCACCAGGCAGTGGAACTGCTAGCAATACAGAGTAGGGAGGAAGAAGAAGATGATTGCCAAAGAGATGTGTGTTGGATGCCCTGAAGAAATACGTGTTGAGAACCATGCAGAAATTTCAGAGTCTTGAGCTTCCAGATAACAGTCATGGGGCTGTGATGTTCGAGCCAATCCATACCCAATATGACATCGTAGCAACCTAGAGAGAAGATCTTGAGGTTAGAAATGAAGGTGACACCCTGCACTTGCCATTCACCCTGAAGAATTTTGTGAGTACACTGCACAATAGCTCCATCTGCCACCTTAACCTGGAGAGGCTGTGGAAGAGGTGTAATACCAGAGAGATGGAGCATGACCCGATCAGCAATGAGGCTATGTGTGCTGCCCGAGTCAATAAGAATCAAAACTGGTTGTTGCTGAATCTGGCCACTCATACGCACAGTACAGGGAGCATGCGAACCTTAGATGGCATGTTTGGAGATAGCCATGAGGACTACATCAGAGATAGCATTGGCTACTGGCACGTCTTCGTTAGCTGAATCAATGATTTGCATGAAGTCCAAAATTTCCTCCAGCACATGGATCTGGACCGTGGTAGCACAGCGATGATTGTGAGACCATTTCTCGCAACATTTATAGCAAAGACCGCGCGCTCGACAATAGGCGCGTAGAGCGTCGAGTTTGTCAGCCACGCCAGGTGCTCGAGCCGCTTCAGCGCTCTTCTTGTCATAAATAAGTTCGCTGAAGGTGGATCACGACTTGATTGGTGGAGGAGGCAGAGGCCATGGGGTAGGGGGCCTTGATGGAGCTTCAGAGAAGGGGCAGGTTCTGCTTTCACTTGTAGAGATTGCCGGGCACCCTCACTAGCTTCTTCCTACAAGCCAGCAAGAGCAATAGCAGTATCCAAGTCGCGAGGTCGATGCACAAGAACAACGGTGCAAATGTCATCGCGTAAACCATCAACAAAATGAGTAACAAAATACATGTTATCAATTATTTTGCTGTAGGAAAGCAATTGTTCCATTAGTGCTTCAAATTGTTTAATGTAATCTGCTACGGAACTTGACTGACGCAAATGAAAAAGTTGACGAATCAACTGTTGGTATTGATCACGACCGAATCTATCAGAAACCCAAGAGCAGAGTTGTGCCCAGCTAGCCTTACGAATACGGTGTTTAGCAAATTGAGCCCAATGGGCAGCATTACCCACAAAGTGCATCGTGGCCATGCGAACCCATAAATTGGCTGCAATACCACAAACTTCGAAATAGGTTTCACATTTTGTTTGCCAAATTTTTGGATGAGAGCCATCAAATTGAGGAAAATCGAATTTCGACCGAGACATGCCAAAAAACTGAGACCCATCAGGAGGAAACAATTCGGCACGAGCAGCATTGTCATGGCGAACAAATGAAGGATAATTGGAGGTGAGGTTTTCGGTCGCACCTGTGACCGCATGTAGCGCATAGTTGGTAACCTGCCTATGCGCGACCCTCCGGTGATGAATATCATCGCAGTGCCCAAATGGGCCGAGTAATCCGTCTCTAGAGAACGCGCTCGGAGGAGGACGAGCGGGTGATGGGTGAACTCCTTGAGGTGCGGACACCTGAAACGGGTCATGGAAGGCATTGGATGGGGACGGAAATGTAGGTGGTGGAGGCGGGGTAGCGGGCGCGGGTGCAGGAGGAGCACCCGCAGACTGCTTGATGGTCTCGATATCCGATCTCAACTCCTCGACCTTGGCCTCCATGGATGGCTTCCAGGCACCAAAATCCGCCATGCACATCGAGATCCCTTTAAGGGACGCGACGATGGTGTCGAGGACGCCGAGCTTGGACTCGATTCGCGCACCCATGGTGTGCATCTCACCTTCGAGCTTGGACTCAATGCCATCGATCCGATCGCCCACGGCCTTCATCTCTTCCTCGAGTTGATGCATCTTCTGTTGTTGCTTGGTGCAGTAGGTGGGACGATGGAGGTACTCGGGGATCTCTAGGATGCTAACGAATCTGATACCAGGTTGTTAGAGACTACTTGGACTAGAGGGATTTTCAAGAGAGGAATAGCAGAGAATTTGGGGCTGGGATAGCAAGCATAGCTTCATAGGTTGGATTCAGCAAGAACAGAGGAAGATAGAGTTTGAAGAGTAGTGCATATCCTCGTCAGCTTCCTCTCCACGCTCTCTCGCCCCTTTAATAGTGTTCCTTACATGGCCTCTGGCCCACACTCGGTGGGTGACGATGAAGCTCACGGGCGGCTTGGACAGAGCAAAGGGTGACGGATTTGACCGGTGGCAAGCTCGGTCGAGGCGACTAAGGTGGTGGGCGGTGGTGGGCTAGGGTTGGCGAAACAGATCGAAAGAGGGGGGGTCGTACTTATATAGGCGGGGAAAACACCCACGAGGGAGTCGGATAAGGCCGGGGGGTCATTGGGATTTGGGCTCAAGGAGGTGGTAGTGTCATATCCGAGTCAGGCGGCGCGGGTTTCAGCTCGGGTCGGAGGAGGAAGATGGCACGGGGCCTACATGGCGGTGACATTCGATGTGAAGGCAGCTTTTGGTTAGGGGCCCCAACCGGGGAGGCGGACAGAGCAGCAGCTGGGCCTTGCCTTCGGACAACCCAAGTGGGGAGGTGGGGAAGGACACATGCTCAGCCCTAAAAGGCGGCCAGACGGGAGGGAGGTGAAGGAGGTCGGCTCGGGCTGCCCAACAGGCTTCGGCCAGGGGAAGAAAGAAGGGTGGGCCAAAATGGAAGAAAAATCACTAGCATTAAAATTATTAACCTCACTTACCAATTTCTTTTTACCTTTTGCTATAAGGCACATAGGAGAATTGGTGCGAGGGAATGAGCACCTTGGAGGAGTGGATGATTCACTTCCAAGTTGAGGACAATCCATACAATAATGTCTATATTGCTGACATGTATAACACATCTTGTTTGTCCTTTATCTTCTTCTAGGTAGACATCTCTTCTTGATTTTCCTTGTGGCCTTTCCATCTAAGCTTTGTCTCAAATAAGCTTCTATTTCCTTCAAAATATTAGTCTCACAAATACTAATAGAAATAGATGCATTACAATGAGGACGATTAACCATATCATCATGATATATATGCAATTTTGCACTAGATGATATGCAAGGGTTAACAACACTAGCAGATATAGAAATTTCATTGCAAGTGTTGTTAAAGTCTAGAGAGAGACTTGGATACTTACTAATCCCACTCACCATTTCATTACCTTGCTTCGAGTTGTATGTGGGTGAGGCAGTTTTTGCGGCAAGACCACTTTGGTCGATGGAGGAAATCATTTGAGGCTCTTCATGACGTGTTGATGAAGTTGAGCAATCCTCAATTGACACCTCCAAAGGAAGTTCTTCTCCATCACATTTGGGTTTGTCATATCTTTCTTTAAGTGTAGTACAAATGAGATGAGCGTCTTCAAGCAACATGATGGATTAACCCAGAACTTCCACACTTTCGAAATCAGCACAGCAGACCCGATTCGGACACTTTCACACTTTCGGCACCGGATTCCTAAAGTGAACTCTCAACACAACCTCAAGTTAGCACTACCCGATATTCGTGGGTGTTTTTGTGTCTCTCACTTTGGATTGGTTAGATACTCTTCAGCACTAAGACACGTCAAAATATTCTACGTTTCATCTCTCTTAATAGTACGGCATATCTATACTCAAATTCAAACAAAAAACTCGTTTGAACCACTTTGAGCCTTTGAATACCTTCAAGTACCACTTCTTTGTTTCAAACCTTGAGGGTTGCCAACGTTCATATAATTCTCATTCCATCTCCTCTTGATTCTTCATGTGATTGATGCGAATCACTATTAGCTTTCCATGGCCTCACACGGCCCATTGGCGCAAACCCTTCACCCGCCTTTCGCCACCGCCTTGGTCCTTCGGCGTCAAGCCCTTCACTTGCCCTTCACTACCGGTGGTCCATCGCAGCTGAGCATCGTTTGCCCTTCACCGTCTTGCCATAGAAAACTACTTTATATCTGGCGTCTTCAATAAATTTACTTTATCATATATGGAGTCCAATCTTTGTTCTTCACTCTTGGCATATTGGATATCTAAATTCAACTCATACCTTCTTATGGATCCTAACCCCAACTCACTCTCAAGTATAAAGCACATGGGTTAGTCCGTAGAACTTTATTGATAACTTTATACCTTAAGTTACTTGACCTCCGCAAGTAGCTTTGCCTAGCTTCATGCTTCTTGTCAATCTTATTAAGACCATCCTCAACATTCAAGATGTCTTCCACTCTAGCTTCTCCTTCGATGCATATCTCTTGATCTTCATGGCATTCCTCAATGAAACCATTCTCTATTAATCATGCATCACCTATGGAACATTCTACAAACAATTCTCAACATAATTGTTAGTCCATAGGTATTGTCATTAATTACCAAAACCACACTTAGGTGCTAGATTCACTTTCAAAAACATATCGCTCCAAAATTATTCTATCATCATGAATTATAGAAAAATGAAGAGATAGAAATTTTGCAAACAAAATCTTATGATAATCTTGCAAATCTATTCACAAAGTCTCTACCGAAGTCTACATTCCAAAAATATGTTCATGGAATTGGTATGTGAAGACTCCAGGATTTGCAAAGTTCAGTGTAAACTCATGATATGTAATATGTTAATAATCTTCACAACATACATATATTGCACTATTTTCCTTTATGAGTTTACCAAATTTTGTTTCTCATATAAAGTTTTTAATGAGGCAATAATAATACAAGAATATATATATATATATATGCCATAATATTACAATTATATTTTTTTCTCATATTTTTCCTATAGGGTTTTTAGAGGAATCATCAATTTAATCTATACAGATAACGGGATTGATCAAGGGGCACAAAGATGATCAATTGCCTCATGCCCCTTCCGGGAGTTGTTCGTTCGAAAGGGATGCCTTCCGAATGGACATGAACTTACCCATTCAACATGTTTGAGAGAGATCAATCAATAAAATATATAATGAGTTTCACTCTCAATTCTTGCCCGATTGTTGTGTAGTCAGCTAGTTGTTGGTTTCGCCAACTTGTAATGATCGAATAATAGTAAAAGGTGAACAGTAACTTTTAAATAGTATAAAAAAATCAAATCTCTAGATAAGGTTCTGCCTTGTCTTCTAGCTCCTAATTTCTTCATTTAATCTCCCAATTTGTCTATATATTTTTTCTAAAGTCCTTACTCTATTAGCTAATATTATTTCATCTGATTCTAATTCTATCTCCTTCCTCCACCTTTGCTTTTTTGCCTTTAAGCATTCAGAACATGCCTGCTTTAAACATAAGCTGCACGTCGCTCTGTTTTCTTGGCTTGGATAGTAAATACAAAATGCACATTTTATATTATAATCTCCTTTTCCTCTAATCCAATCATATTCACATTCTAATTGGTTCATCATCTCAACCTTCAACCCAGCTAATTCATCTATTAAATTTAATTCATCATTACTTGACTCATATTCTTCTTCATTATTTTCAATTCCATTTGTTTCTATAATTGAATATATGGACTCGTCATCATTTATCTCATCATCACATACTAATATATTTTCATTCACACTATATATTGTTAGCACTCTTTCTTGTTCTTTGTATTTTCTTGAATATCTTTTTTGGTCTTTATTTGGTCATGTTTTACTTAAATGATCTGGATAATTGCATATAAAGCATCTACATGTTCTATCATAATTTTTCTTAGAATTATAATGTCTTACATTCCTTTTATGCAAAATGATGCTTTATTATCTGACCTTCTTGGAAAATATCTTCTTCTTGTCTTCAAATTGTTTCTTCCTCTGTTTTGAGTTTTATAGTGGATCTTAGTTCTAGGTCTATCCTTTCCATAAGCTAAGGGTATTTGGACTATTTTCTTATAGAAATTATACTCTGAATACTTCATGGATCTCTATGCTTGTATGTTTGTGCAAATTTTTCTTAATTGCTTAAACACAAATGTTATAGCTTGAGACAAATTTACCACATTGCCGTCAATTTTCTTTTTATATTCATCAAATATCATAGTTCCTAGAGGATCACCTTTCTACTACTCCTTTATTATAACCTTGTTTTGTGGTAGTTCCATTATATAGATGATGTTATGAAAGTTTCTTTATGCCTTTCCAGTTAGTGAGTGTTAATTTTTCTATTTCTCTTAATCTTTCAGTATGTAATCAAGTATATCCTAACTCAGGATCTTCCGCTATAATAATGTTTTGATATTATATTCGCAAAGTTATATATATATATATATATATATATATATATATATATATATATATATATATATATGAGAGAGAGAGATCAATCAATAAAATATATACTGACTTTCACTCTCAATTCTCTCTCAACTCTCTATTTGTCACATCCCAAAATCTGTAATTACATAATTAAGCATAAATATGCTTCTTAAGCATTATGTTTAATTTTGTGTGATTTTGTTTTGTAACATAAAGCAATTCGTTTAAAATCATTTGGATAAGATAAATAAATTTAGGAGAGAAAAGAATAGAATTTGCAGTTAAAATAGACCCATTTTCTCCAACACGTGGGCCCCACAAGTGGCCCTACCATCCCAACCACTAAAAGGGGCAGCACCACCTACTCCCTCTCTCT
This sequence comes from Phragmites australis, assembly GCF_958298935.1. NCBI lineage: Eukaryota > Viridiplantae > Streptophyta > Magnoliopsida > Poales > Poaceae > Phragmites > Phragmites australis. The sequence goes on along the minus strand of NC_084941.1, from coordinate 12,278,404 downwards.
CTCCTCCCTCACTCCCCATGCCCTCACCTGAGCAACAAAGCTGCTGCTGCTGCCTCTCTCTCACTCTCCCTCAAGCTCTCTCTTTCTCCTCGGATTTTTCTCTCTAGGAGCAAGATCAAGGTATGCATGTGATACTTCCACGATCACGGGCTCGTAAGCTATCCATCTCTCCAATTTGTTTTCGTTTTCCCAAAGGATTCAAGCTTATTTTGGTGTCTTTTGGTGTTTAGGGTAGAAACGTGAGGAACACCGGATTTCTTCATCTCCCGGGCGATTTCCTCCATTTCCTCTATCACCCAATGATCACCCAACTCCACAACCATCTTGGGTAAGTCTCTTAGGTTTTCCATGGCAAGAATACATGATTTGGTTGGTCGATTTTGAGTTTGGAGCTTATGTTATGATGTTATGGTGTTCTTGAGTTTTGGGGTGAATTAAAGGATTTGGATGAGTTTTGAGTTAGGAATCGAGTTGCTAGGTTAATGAGTGAATTCTGAACCCCATGAACTATCCCAAACATGTTCCCCTTTGGCTTAGAGAGGCTCCCAAATCAAACTGGCTAATTTTTGCCCTCAAAACGGTTGTTCTGGAGCAACCCTGTCGGAGGGTGAACTCCTCAAGCAGGGATCCGAAGGGACCCCCTTTGAGATTCGGCCGGGGGTATGATTCTGAACCTGCTTCGTAGGTGAAATAAATGAGAGTAAATGAGATGCAGGTGGGGTGGAATGATCGGATGCAGGAGTAAGTAAATGCTCAGGAGATTTTTAGACAGGTTCTGGCCGCACTAAGCGTAACACCCTACTCATGTGTGTATGCTATAAATGCTATGCGAATGTCTCTCTGAGGATCTGCTGTGTTACAAGAATGTTTGTCTAAGTCTAGAGCTTCGCGCTCCTTGTTCTTCGGTTGATCCAAGTCTAAGTCTCCACCTTCTCTGTCTTGTGTGTTGCCTAAGACTCGTCGATGTGTTCCGTGTCTTCTTCTCCGGGGAGCCCGCCCCGCTTATATACTCGTCAGGGCGGTAGCATGCCCAGAAAGGATGGCGCAAGTTCCAAGGCATCATAAATGGAAAGCAACCATCATAGGTGCTGCGTGAGGTGACGGGGAGGGTTGAAAATGCACCCCTATCCGGTCTTGTTTGTCGTCATTCTGCTTTTCGGCGAGTACTGCGGGGGGCCCATCGGGCAGCCACCGAGCAGCCCCGCGTGCCCGCCCGGTCAGAGCAGGTTTGACACAGCAGGGCGACAGGCGGCGTGCCTCGAGTCCTGCGATGTTATCCTGAGGTGCGCCGGATGACGCGAGATGGGACCCGTGCATTAAATGTCCCCACGCCTCCCTGCCAGGCCGTGGCAGGGACTGACAGCGGGCGTGGGGGGAGTGGTTGGAAGTGACAGGCCACGTGCCCTCTTAAATGCAGCATCGGGCCTCTCACCAGTTGAAGTCTCACCGCTGAGCCCTTGTGGGAACCATCGGTGAAGGACTTCTCAGGCCCTCAGGGAACTGTGAGTGCTCGGGGGCTACTATTCACTACCCCGAGTACTCTCTCCCGGATATGCTCTTTTCTTGGTCCTCAGGGAACTTGGGTACTCGGGGACCACTGTTCGTGACCCCGAGCGCCCTCTCCCGGTACTGTACTGCTCGGGTCCTCGGGGAACTCTAGTGCTCGGGGACCACTGTTCGTGACCCCAAGCACCCTCTCCCGGTACTGTGACTTCACTTGTCATCGGGGAACTCGGGTGCTCGGGGACCACTGTTCATGGCCCCGAGCACCCTCTTCCCGGAACTTGGTCTTCTCGAGTCATCAGGGAACTCGGGTATTCGGGGACCACTGTTCATGGCCTTGAGCACCCTCTCCCGGAACTTGGTCTTCTCGGGTCATCAGGGAACTCGGGTGCTTGAGGACCACTGTTCATGGCCCCGAGCACCCTCTCCCGGAACTTGGTCTTCTCAAACCTCGAGAAGATAATCCCCGAGGAAGGGCGCCACATGGCACATTGCTGTCCTGGCCTCGGGACTCGAGAACCCTTGGTTCCCATGTCACCGACAAACCTCGAGTATCCGGATCAACCCGGAGTATCCGGGCGGCCCTAGCCGAAAATGACAGAAAACCCCCTCGCGGAGGTCAACTTGGAGTATCCTGACGGTCCCAGCCGAAGATGACAGAGGACCCCCGCCTGGAGGATCACCTAGAGACTCCGGAACCCAAAGTGTCCGGCCCAACCCGGTTAGTCCGGATATACTGTTCATCATAGGTTTTTCCTGTTTGTCTACCTTTGCTGATAGCTTGTAAAATTCATAGTTAATTCATACGAGCTTAAAAAATTATGAAACCAATTTTGTTGGCTTCATAATAACCTCCTCTACCTGTTAAATGTCACCAGCCATTAATAGTTAATTAAATTTCTAAGATTAATTAATTAGGCTGAGACTTCATTAATTCACCTTTAATTCTCTACAAGTCCAAAATTAGCGAAACCAATTTTGCTAGTCTCCTTATGACTTGTTCTAGCTAGGAATAATGTTTTCATGCTTTATATGGTATATTTTATGGCAATTCATTATATGCATATTGTAGCATGCATTATTGCATTTTACTCATGCTCATCATTGCATGCGCTCTTCTTTAGTGAACAAGGAGCCGGAGTGGGAGACCCCTGTGGTTGAAAACGATGCCAACCTACTGGAATTCTGCGAGTGTTGTTTAGGTAATTATAGGCAGTCACCAGAGCAGCAAGGCAAGCAACTAAGCATATTGCACCATTGTTCAATTGAATGAAGTCTAAAATTGATAAACTATGCTTATATATATTTGCATGTGTCGAGTCGAGATCGGGTACGAGTGGGTAGATCCTATGTTGAATGCATTACTTCTACCTTGAATTGTTGTTCATCCTTTCCTTGTCGCCTTGACTATGTTGTTGGTGTCTAGATTACAAGTTAAATCAAAATGCTTAGCAATGCATAGGTCATTCGGTAGAAGTCGAGTGGTGAATTGTTTCATCGTTCGCGAGCATAGGCATTACTTACTTTCATAATGATCACAATATTAGATATGGGTTGATGATGGTTGTATGAGTGGTGAGTATGAGACGAGACGTGGGCGGTGCTAGGAGGTGTTTGGGTAGGTCAGAAGGGGAAACTGGACACCGTAGATTGCTTGCGCCGTTTAAGCACCAATCGTCGGTGTAGTCGGCTTTAGCACTTACCGTACTCACCACATGCCGATCTAATGGTAAGGCGAGCCAAATACCTTTGTAGTTGTGGTCATTTGGGATCTGAACATCGACGGTGTGAGCGGGCGGGCTTGTAGTGGTACTAGTTTGCTCCAGGAGTAGTTCTAGTACCGCCGTACCGAGCGATGCATGTTTCAAATGATCGGGGTTTATTGTGAAATGTTGACACGAGTATCCTCTTGTGTGCACTTTAGCGAGTGGCACAATTCGTATGGTTCTCGTGTCGTGTGGGTCCAGGAGAATTCCCCTGCAGGGTGTAAAAATATTTCGAAATGCCATGCTCTCGGTCATGAGCAAGCTTCTGTCTATCTACATTGATCCTAAAGTTTTCGCTTGTGGTTGATGGTTGGATATGTGGAAGATGATTTAGTTGGTCTTTGTTACATGTATGTTCATAATGGTTCCAGTTATTTATGTTTAGTTGGTTATGGCAGGTGTCAGAGGGTGAACTCCTCAAGCGGGGATCCGGAGGGACCCCCTTTGAGATTCGGCCGAGGGGGATGATTCTGAACTCGCCTCGTAAGTGAAATAAATGGGAGTAAATGAGATGCAGTGGAGTGGAATGATCGGATGCAGGAGGAAGTAAATGCTCAGGGGATTTTTAGATAGGTTCGGGCCGCACTGAGCGTAACACCCTACTTCTGTGTGTATGCTATAAATGCTCTGAGAACGTCTCTCTGAGGATCTGCTGTGTTACAAGAATGTTTGTCTAAGTCTAGAGTTTCGTGCTCCTTGTTCTTCGGTCGATCCAAGTCTAAGTCTCTGTACCTCTGTCTTCTTCAAGACTCCTCTCGTGTGTTCCGTCAAAACTCGTCCTCTTCTCCAGGGAGCTCGCCCCTCTTTTATACTTGGCGGGGCCGGTGGTGTGCCTAGGAAGGATTGGCGCAAGTTCCAATGTACCATAAATGGAAAGCAACTATCATGGGCTGCTGCGTGAGGTGACGGGGAGAGTTGAAAACGCGCCCCCGTCCAGTCTTCATCGTCATCATTCCGCTTTTCAGCGGGAGCAGCGGGGAGGGCCCGTCGAGCAGTCACCGAGCAGCCCCGCGTGCTCGCCCGGTCAGAGCAAGTCTGACACAGCAGAGTGGCAGGCGTCACACCTCAAGCCCTGCGACGTTATCCCGAGGCGCGCCGAATGACGCGCGATGGAACCCGTGCATTAAATGCCCTCACGCCTCCCTGCCAGACCGTGGCAGGAACTGACAGCAAGCGTGGGGGGAGTGGTTGGAAGTGATAGGCCACGCGCCCTCTTAAATGCAGCATCGGGCCTCTCACCAGTTGACACCTCACCGCTGAGCCCTTGTGGGGACTACTGGTGAAAAACTTCTTAGGCCCTCGGGGAACTGTGAGTGCTCGGGGACTACTGTTCGTAGCCCCAAGCACTTTCTCCCGGATATGCCCTCTCTTGGTCCTCGGGGAACTCGGGTGCTCTGGGGCCACTGTTCATGGCCCCGAGCACTCTCTCCCGGAACTTGATTGCTCGGGTCCTCGGGGAACTTGGGTGCTCGGGGGCTACTGTTCGTGGCCTCGAGCACCCTCTCCCGGAACTGTCTTCTCTTGTCATCGGGGAACTCGGGTGCTCGGGGACCACTGTTCATGGCCCCGAGCACCCTCTCCCGGAACTTGGTCTTCTCGGGTCATCAGGGAACTCGGGTGCTCGGGGACCACTGTTCATGGCCCCAAGCACCCTCTCCCGGGACTTGGTCTTCTCGGACCTCGGGGAGATAATCCCCGAGAGAGGGCACCACATAGCACTCTGCTGTCCTGGCATCGGAACTCGGGGACCCCTGGTTCCCATGTCACCGACAGTAAGGTAGAGTTATGTTGTTATTAGTTAAGTTAGTTGCTCACACATATATGTCTGAGTTGCTTACCGGTTATGTTTAACTTAACCATGTAGCTTTTCTTTTCTAATGGCTCAATGCATAATTCTTGGAGTCGAGTTATGTATATGTGCTCTATATGATTTAAGTCTTCCGAGTACCTTCGTACTCATACATGCGTTTTCAGTGCTACTGGTGAGTAAAAGCTGGTATTTAGCTACTTTGTGCCTACCGATCAAGGTGACGGACAAGAGTAGTTCATCCTACTCTCAGAGGTCGTGCTTTTGGGGTGGAGCTTAAGGGTATGTGGTTTCACTCTCTTTTGTTGTATAGGTTTATGTTTCCGCTACGTAGATGTTGTTACCTTTTGATATAAATTATTGTAAATAGTTGCATGTTAAAGACTTATAATATAAGTGTTAATTACTTAATTATGTTGTGATGCTAAATGTTGAAAGATATGTGTTCTAATTTTGGACATAAAACATGTGCCGAGACTATCGAGATAATATTCTATTTAATTATTGAGATTATCATTATGAATAATGATCCTCTAATGATTAGTTAGAATATTATTTCGACGATTTCTCGTACTATTGTTATTCATACCGAAACAGCCGCATGGGCCGCAGCAGGGCAATTTCCTCCTGCTGCGTCACGCCAGCGGCAATGTCCATCGCCAGGGCATCCCGCTCGGCGCCCATCATAGGTCCCTCTTCCCAAGAGGTGGATCCTCTGCCATCACCGATTTGTCCACAGCTACGTCCATCTGCCATCCCCGTATTTTGGCCTCAAGGTTGATGTTCATTGCAGCCATCATCTCGATCTGCATCCCCGATTTCAGCTTCTATCGACTCCTTCATCTTTGGTTTCTTAGATTCCCTTCCCCTCATTTCTTCATCCTCATCCTCTTGCTGTTTCCCATGATCCAGATCATTAGCCTCATTTGGGTTTTGATCAGTAGAGTCCTTGTGCACAACTTTCTCTACTTCGAAAAAGACTTCGTAGAGACTATCATCAACTACAATGTCTGCACCATCAGGAATACTTCTTCAGGAGTCTACTATCAATCTTTGTACAGTGTGATCAATTTCAGCGGAGTAACCCTAGTTTTTATTTCAGCCTTGTGGAAAATACATATTCCTCCTAGAGTGCATGTTTTCTTGTGGTTTTTATCTTAAGGAAGATTCCACAGTTTATCATTGAATAACTTGTTATATTCTTTATATGCTATCATTATGTCGATGACAATTGGATCTAGATCTCACATCTCATCCTCACATTGGATGATATATTATGGATTAGTCAATTATTCGGTGGCATTTCGTGGATTTGTCCCTTATCTAAAAGCAAATTGCTCACTAGGTTTATGTTTATATTTATATTTTTTGAACAAGGTTTACGTGTTCACTGCTACACGATATAACTATTTTCTTATAACTTGAGTACAACTCAGGATATAATGGAGGCGCCATCAGAGGTCACTACAAGAAAATAACGTGCTGAAAATAATAAAAAGGGGATCGAGGTAGGCAGAAGCCAGTACTAATCCATTGACCATATAAAAGAATATTAATGGCTACTTGACGTTAGTTGCATCTGATCCATTTGGTCAAGAGTCTCTACGTCTTGCTAATCTCAAAACTAAGCTTCGAAAGTGTGAGAACACTTCATCTTTACTCACAAGAAAGAAGACCCAAGAGTAGCGAGAGAAATCATCAATAATGACAAGAACATACCCCTCCCCACTTGTCGAATGAACTCGAGAAGGACCAACAGTGTCCATATAGAGAAGTTCTCCCGGTCGTTCAGTCATCACCATATTGACTGGTGGGTGAGGAGCGGCAACCATCTTGCCATGCTGACAAGGAGCACACACAATGTTCTTCTCAAACTTGAGCTTCGACAATCCTCAGATCAAGCCTAGGGCACTCAAACGAGTAAACAAATCAAAGCTCATATGCCCTAGTCTCCTATGCCACATAAAAAGCTCAGAAGAAGGTTGAGCAAGTAAACACCAAGAAGATCCAGAAGACTCAAAAAAATCAGCTCCAAAAACTCTACCAACTTAAGATATCTTGCAAATCAAAGCGCCATAAGAGTCAAGAACTCGAGAAGTATTGCGTTTGAAACGTACATCCAAGTCCTCATCTAGCAACTGAGATATAGAGAGAAGATTGTATCCCAGATGCTCCACCAAAACACATATTTGAGAGTGAAGCTCTCATTTACCCTTATCATACCTTTGGTTTTCACCCTTCCTTTCTGATCATCCCCGAACGCGATGTACTCGTGTCGCTTCACGGGTGTGAGGCTGAAGAACCATGATGAATCTTTGGTCATGTGGTGCGAACAACCGAAGTCGATGAGCCATTTGTTCTCTAGGTCTCTGCCTGCCACCTCGGAGGGATCAAGCTTGGGGTCACTGTTGTTGTTGTCGTCCGCCATGAAGCAGAGGCTAGTGAGGTCCTTTGCCTTCTTCTTGCTCTTCACTTGCGGTTCATCCTCCTCTGAGCTCTCCTCCTTGCTTGAAGAGGTGTTGATGTGACTGAGAGCTACCACGAACGCCCTAGAAGCCGCCTTGGCCGCCTTCTTGGCTATCTTGTCGCGGTTCTTCTCGAAGAAGGGCTTCTTGTTCTTCTTCTTGTGCTTGTCGTAGTCATGGTCGCTGTCTTCCTTCTTCTTAAGCTTGGAGCAGTCCGCCTTGAAGTGAGTGGTGTCACCACACTCAAAGCAGGCACGGGAACTGCCCCTCCTTCGGTCTTGGTGGTTGTTGTAGAAGCGGGTGAATTTTTTCATGATCAGTGCAAGATCCTCATCATCAAGCACATCCACCTGCTCCTCTTTAATAGAGACTAAGGAAGACAAAGCAAAACCACCAGATAAAGTGTTAGCACAAGAAACACCAATTCCAGACTGGTTACCACCACTAGGTCCGAAAACCAACACCACGTTCTGAGACAGGGGGTTTCCGAGACCAATTCGAATCGCATTGGCTATCTCGATGGACTTGATCTTGCTGAAGAGTTCATCACAAGTTAACGTGTCGTAACTTGATGACTCTTCAATGCTCGAGATCTTCACTTCCTATATGCTACGATCTGGAGTATAGAGAAGCTTGATCGCTCTCTTGTGGTTAGAATAAGGCAAAAGACCAATTGATCGAAGATTGCTAACAATTCCATCAAAGCGAGAAAACATGGCATCCAAAGACTCTCCGAGGCCTTGCACAAATATTTGATATTCTTGGTTGTATGTGCTTTGGCCTTAATCTAAATAGTGCCTTCATGAAAGACACTTAGAGTAATCCAGATCTCTCGGGCAGTATGGAGGTATTGGACCCTGTCAAACTCATTCCGACTCAAGCTTGTGAATAAAATATTTTTGGTCTTATTGTTGGCCTCATACTGTTCGATTTGAATCTGAGTCGTGCGAGCAGCAGGGATCTCGTAGTTAGAATCAACTACCTCCCAAATTGCACTTCCTTGGCTAAAGAGATAAGCCTCCATGCGCACCTTCTAGTACGAAAAATCACGGCCATCAAATAGCAGAATCTTCCCACTTCTCTCCAGGTCACCTACAGACAAAGCCGGTTAAGGTCAACAAGTGATCAAACCGGCTCTGATACCAATTGTAGGAACGAAATTGGTGATTAGAGAGGGGGTGAATAGGCGCCTCAACAAATTTCTTGCGAAATTGATAATCTTCTCCTATTTGGATCACCCAACGCACCTCAAAACTCACGCGAAAACAAAAATAGAGAGAAGTTTTAATCGAGGCAACATGACTCTACGGATGGTATATGAACCATAGATTTCATTTAAGATCACAACTTGCAAACAAACAAGAAAAGATGAACACGGAGCAACGAAACTCTCCAAGTTGATTATCTAGAGGCAAGGGAATTCAAGACCCCATCACACAAGCGTGTGTATGTAAATTTTATGCCTCTAGCAACAAGAAGAATGACTTCACAAGGTGCTAAAATTTCAGCCCAAAAACTAAAACGAAAATCAAAACCGAAAACCGAAAAACTTGCAAACTTGCAAGGGAACCAATAAAGGGAAACTAGAAGGAGGGAAATTCAAGCATATGAAAAAACATAAACTTCATTACTAAAAAAGATCAGCCCTATTTTAGACGGATTACAAAGATTTATCTCTCAAAACTCTCACCTATTACATAGGCTAAGCACTCATTCTTCTCTGCTCTAAAATCCTAGCTCTAAGCTCTCAAATGGGTGGCACAAGATGGGCTCAAGTGGCTGGTTCAAACTATCATATAGTCATACCCCTCTATTTATAAGCCTAGGAAACTTGACCCCTAAGTTTCCTAATTTTTTCCCAAAATACCTCTCTCTTGTAGTACACTCCTACCTACCACCGAGGGTATTTTGGTCCATTTTATTCTCCATTCATCGGACGGCCGTGGCGCCTTCACGACTTAGCTTCGCATTGACACAAGCTTCGCGATGGTGTGACACGTACTCCTCCACTCTTCCCACGGTTTTGAGACCAAACCGCGAAACTATTTGCATATTTCTCAAAGCGTGACTCACTGCCTTGCTTACACCTTAAGCAAGCACTTCGATGTTGACGCGTGTACTCCATCATGCGATCCTGACCGCCGGCAAGTCTCTTCTGCTCCCAATCCCTCGGGCCACCTAGTCACTTGCACCGGCATCCCCTTCGCTTAACTTTGTCAACACACCGTCTCTATCCGCCTTCGATGCTTTGTTTGGCCTCCACATGTTCAACTAGGATCATTCTTGACTCCGCCCGGTCTCCTTGATCATCTGCCACTAAGCATTCTATCATCTGCACATCATGAGACAAGCAAACACATATCTCCAACTCTAATTTCAATTAGTCCATAATCAATATGATCAAATGAAATCCCAAATTAATTCAAATCACATCAAAACTCATATAAAATCGAAAATCATCAAACCAAATAAATGAAAATATCAATCACTCATCACAAATAAACCAATATACATTTCAACTTGATTTCTCATATCCAATTAAATCGGTTCCGTGATAGTGCATGTCCAATTATCAATGGCAAGTTGAGAGCTAACGGAATCTTCTCTGTTCCAAATCCATCTCAGGTACCTGAGTTACATCTGGCCCATTTGGCCTTGACTCTTGAGCCTACGCATTGCTAGAGCTGGCTGATCGATGAACGCAAATGCGATTTCTGTGGTTTGATTGATATTTTGTCTTACATATGGACAGGTTAATGCTTGGGATGTGCCATCGCAGCTTTTATCACCGTCGCTGGATAGTATCCATTTTATGCATTGCAAGATCAAAAGGGCCCCGAGATGCTCAAGCTGTTAGAGCATATGAAGTCACTAGCCCAAGTGTACAACTATGTGTAGTCCAAATCACTAGTTTTGGTTAGTCTCTTTCTAAAAGCTGATATAAATATATAATTCACACTTTCCTTCCCATGGTGCTTTAGACCAAGGAGGAATGTCCATTATAATCAATTAGCGATTAACTACACAAATAGAGAATGGAAGCATTTCGAGTTGCCGGATCATGTAATCAGCAATTGAGATAACAAAAAAGATCAAAACAAATTAACTAAATTAATTAAAGAAACGGACACCATTTCCTTAATATTCAGTCCAGAGCATAATTTTATCCAGCCTGCGTCCCATCCTCTCCATACGTCCATGTTACCATTGCCTTGCACTCTAAATTATCTGTGACCAACCTACCAAGTTTCTCAGAAAATTGGTCTAAAAAGGTTTCTCGGAAAATTTCGCTAGAAGAAAACCAGTCTTTTTTTTATAGTCAATACTTTGAATCTTTATCGGACCTATCAAACTTAAGCAATCTCCATATCAGGGAAAAGGTGCATAATTGCACCATTTTCACAGTCGATTCCACCTTTTCACATAATGTGTTCTATTATATTCCATTTGGCCGACGACGAGACCATAACAAAAACTATATTCCATTCCTACAGGACTTGAGAGGAAGACTCGTCGACCAATCACAGAGAGTGAGGAGTCCCAAATTTGGCAAATTAGTCATTGCTGCAACCTACGGGAAAAGCTAAGAGAAAAGAAAGAAACAACTGCACCATTTCAATAGGTCAGCAGAAAATACCGTATTGCACAGTTGAGAGTGACTTGACATAATGGCATGAGAGATAGCAAAAGGAAAATGAAGAAAAAAATATATGAAGAATGGATGAATATGGGCGCCAATTGAACCATTTGGGTCATGTCAGTAAACCAACCAAAACTACGGTTATGGTTTCTACCAACTTAGCATTCCTCTAAATTACCTACCGGGTCATCACTATTTGTTACGAAGGTTAGCAAACCTAGGCAGTTCGTCTCGATGAGTATGATGATTGGAGGTGCTGCATCAAGAACTGAGCAGAGTGAACATGACGAAGCGATGAGGGCATTTCGATGTTGGACATGTCTACGGCTGGTACTTCTGCTGCTATTTCCTCGGTCGTGAAAGGAATGCTGCAATCATGACAATAATAAGAAAGGATAGTGATAGTAGAAATGATTTAAGACAGATTAATAAGTGCATGAACCGAAGCTCCAATTTTCTGGGATCACTAACCTTAAGTCATCATCCAGAAGAAATGAATTTGACACAGGATTTTGTGCGTCGTTACTCACCATGTCTCTCATTTGGGCAACAACCTGCAAAGAATCCACGAGTTAGCTGCAAGCCTGAAACATGGCTGCGTATCACAGATAGCACAGGATAAGACGAGAACAAACCTCAGATGATACACTATGAGTACCATATTTGTCGTCCCAGTACATAGTACATAGACGATATATTTGTCTCACACTTAACGCCTGGCAGAATCAGTGAAGCAAAATAAGAGTTTTAATTGGGAAAGATGATTCTATCCGAGAGCATAACTTGTACCATATAGAAGTTCTGCTATTAAAATTTGTCTATACCGGGCAAATACTTTTCGTAATCTGCTCCAGGGTCTTTTTGCTTTTCTGTGGAATGATCTGCAATGCCATGTAATGCTATTAGAAGAATGCATGAAAATAATATTGTAATATAGCTATCTAGACATGGTACTAAGTTTTACCAGAAAGTCAACCGCTTGTCTGATGTACTTTAGTTCCTCCCAAGCTGCACCTGCATGCTACAACATAGAAAAGAATAGGTGCACCATTGAATGTTCATCATGATTATAAATGAGAGCAAGACCTGCTGCGAACCTCTTCTTTAGTGTCCACAATCCATTTCTCCAGTACACAAAGCCCAGATTTCACATATTCCCCATTCGAAAATGTGCAACACTCTCGTCGTAGGAGCATACTAGACATTAGAAAGACAAACCCAATGAAGAGCTTGTTGACCCGAATGTTGTCTGAAATATAGTTAACATGTGCAGACTAACCTATTGAACAACTGTACATTGATGAAGGAGAAAACTTGAGTTACTAGCTTGCGGATGAAAAAAGAAGGCACCTGTAGCAAGATTTGATTTAAAGATCAGTAGAGTGCTCAGATCATGAAGACAAAAAATTACCAAATTAGAAATAATGGGTTCCCTAAAATAAATAGGACGATAAGTTCAAATGGAAAATTGGATCAAGGCTTCTCTTGTGCAATCAGGCCCTGCTCAAATTTGGTTTATATGGGTTATTGCACTTCATTGGGTTTTACAGTCAATGCCCTATATCGAATTTGTGGAACTAGATCCCGGCACTTCATGGGATTGTGCAAAGCAATTTCTTCTGTTCAGCGACAAACAAAAATCAAATATGACCTGCTTTCTGATGCCAGTATGACTCCCTAAAAGATGACTCAACGAAAAACACTTAAAATAATCATGTGGACCAAACAGCCAGATTGGATTCTTCATCCTCCTACAATTATTTTCTCCATTTAGCAATTTAGGATGGACATTTTCTCTCCAGACCATATTAACATGCTAAGCCCTTGGACTAAGTGGGTAGGTCTTGATGCACCATACTTTGAACGTACAGGGTTCCAGATTCAAAACTGAACAGACTCAGAGCGTGGCAAGTTGCCAATAGTATCAAATTACCTACATCGAGTCAAAGGATATAGGAATTACGAAAGTATCAGATCCCAAAGTACACTTGCATGACTATGAAGCTATAATAACTGTGCAAAAAACATGTAACAATAGTAGCCTCAAATGGAATTTGCCAATAAACTGTTGCATATTTGGAGTAAATACAGGCAGTATTGTATGGAGCAACTCACAAAATTTTTATGTAGCCTATCCATCAAAGTGTCCAAAAACTTTATAATCCGATCCCAATGAGTACTTATTGGTTGCTGCAAGGTCACATCGGGTGATCTCGACCTCCTACCAGTGCCTCCTTGAGCAAGTTTTGGTGCCTTGTGATTAACGCAATAGAGGTTAAAGTTGTTGCTTTCCAAATATGAACAGATCAAATGTACAGCCTCCAGAAAATAACTTCACTAAAGAAAAGTTTGTGCTAGATGCAGATAGCAAGCCACTGAGATATTAGATCACATACCTGAATGCAAAGGCTTAAAAGTGGTGATATCTCTTTCTTCAGAGTGTCACGAATTAAGCCAAAGATTTTCTCCAAGGAAGCAGTTAGTTGTTGCTTAAATAACATGGCTGGGTATCGAGCATCAATGTGTGACATGCTTATCCGTTGTCCAAAGGCTTTCAAAGGAGACCGGAATGTCTGTAAGAATACTTAGACGTGATAAGAAATAACTCTAAATATGTAGTAATACCTTTTTATTAGATATGTAACAGTATTTGTTCCATAACAATCCCAAGTTCCTCATTTCTGGGAAATGCTGGTCCCAGCTGCGATGCCATAAACAGACTGGTTTTCTGGTAGATTCCAGCCAAATATCTATTCTCTGTATTTTTCTTCCATAGCTCCCATGTATTTGTATTTTCTTAGTTTCATAAGGTTTACATCCTTTCAAAGAGGACTAAATAAATCTAGTACTGATCGGTACAATCATACTGGTCAGAAACAATTTAACTTGTAACAGTTAGTAACAGGCTGGTTCCCAGAGACAAATTGAACCTGATACCATGTGACCACTGTGCGGCTCAACTCTATAGCAAAGGCACAAAGGGCAAATATACAAGAGTGTGGGTGTGACAATATGCAAAGAACACCCTATAAAGAACTAAAATACAACACAATGTATTTACATCTAACAACACCAAACAGCATGGACAAATACTATTTATGCAAAACATCTGTGTTAATACTGAAATAATGCATTTGTTAAAGTTCTGTTTTAACATAAAGAAACTCTGGTTGGGAACAGAAGAGAGCCACAAAGTGTAAACCGAAAAGTGAATAAGTTGGATGGATTGGAACTGACTTCATTTGCCTTTTCACTTAAGTGAGTATCTGAAGAAGATCGAGACGGTGCCGTGATGAATCCTTTTGACCTTAAGTTTCTTTGCAACATGCATAGAAGAGCAGAAGCGTTTGCTAGCCAGTACGGCAAAATGCTGTTCTCGTTTTCTGTCTGAAAAACAAAATGTTGAAGACCAATAACCAGAGCAATACGGTCACATAGTTAAGCATATAAACAGGATTCTAACCTTAAGAATGGTATTGATTGTGTGAATTATGAAGTCAAAAATAGTTGTTCTTTCAGCCTCGAATACTCCCCAATGGAGAAGGCATTTGTAAATGATACAGGCGGCAACTGGTTTTCCCTTCTTGAATCCCATATCATCTTTGATGCACCGTTGGAGCACTTCATGATAATCCTGAAAGTGTCACTTTTGATGGTGAACATGCTTAACTTCATACGAGAAATTCATCCTGGAGATGATTAATAGCTAGAAAGAAAATGTACAAAAATGCGGGGTTTTTTTTAAGTAGAGAGAGATATTCAACCTCATGTCTATCAGAATTCATCCTTGACCTTCTTAATTCTGTCAGGTTTTGCGGGAGAGGTGCTAGTTTTACAGGTGAAGATTCCTGAAAGGAGATACAATTTCATTTATCAGTAACTGATATGATTCTACATTGAAAAAAGAAAGTTAAGTTGCATGTCTTACAAAGGATGACCGTGGGCTGCATGGGGAAGCCACCAAAGGGTGGCTCTATCAACAAAAACAAAAATATTTATTAGAACATAGTATTTATTGATCAAGAATCTAACATGTCTTCAATTGAATAGACTCGTTTATTATCCAAAACAAAAGAAAAAACGAGATGTATGTCTAGAATGAATAAGAAAGGCTCCATATACCCCAGTTCGGCTGTGCCTAGGAGATAAGTTTAAGGCCTTCTGTCTCAATAAATGATTCTCATCTTCCAAATTTGAGATCTTATCCTCCAAGCTGTAAAAATAAGATCCAAATTATTTAGTTAATGGGGTTTGTGTGTGTAATTGTAAGAAATAAGATTTTTTTCTTTCATATAGCTATTGAGGAAAAAAACAATGAACTGTTTCAGCATAAAATGCTCAACTTATACAAAATACTTGATAATGGATAATAACATTTACATACTGGAAGTCTTAGATGTTACTGTAACAAGAAAGCATACTTTTGCAAGTTATCCCGTAGATGCAGATAGTTCTTTTCCACATCATGCAGCTTGTCTATATTATCATGGCTGCATTGTTGAGCTTTTAAGAGCTCTTGTTCCATTTCTGTGTTCTTTGCCTGCATTAAAAAAAAAAAGATTGGTACCTTTAGAACACAAATCTAATCAACCTATCAAAGGTAACATAAGAGGCACTAGAATTGTATTTGAATCTTTCATAAAAGGGATGCTTAGCTTACAGCCTTATTTAGGTTGCAAAAGGCATGTTAAGTAAATACTTGCAAATTAAGAGAAATCACGAACTAGAATACAACTATATTACAACATTAAGAGCAAAAATGAATCAGTCACTAGTATCACATTATTGAGAACTAAAAGGGTAAGTGACACATCCATCAAAATTGGAAAGTAGCATGAAATTTGAGTGCAAATTGAATTTGAAGTAGGGATGTTAGACTAAATTAAATTATAGGTGCCACAGCACCTTCAGTGAAATATTTTCCCTCTTCACTTCTTCTATCTGAGAAAGACTGTTACGGAGAGCTTCTTGATCCTTGGTCCATAACTCTAACTGATGTTGGAGTGAGGCAATTTTCTTGCAATTATTTTTATTTTCTTCGTTTGATGCCTCTAATTCAGACTTTACCGATTCCAAGATTTTAAGAAGCTTAGAGATCTCCAATGTCTTCGACTCTTCAGCAGAGAGCTGCGTACAAACACATGATTACATAATTGATAATCGTCGATAGAAAACAATCAATCTAGAAGAATTCGACTGCTGAGAAATATGAAGAAAACAAATAGATGATATTTTTACCAAAATGCATATACATTGTATACACATTATGGAACTACTTTAGATGCTTTGCTGCTAATTCTTATTCGTCGAATCCTTAAAGTCCTCTTTCCAGGTTACCAAATCTCTATGCAGAGCATCCTGTATCTTCATATTGAAAAGCACTTCACTTTTGTAGGTTTTTACAATAAAAAAATCTGTATCGCATAGAAGCATACCCTTTGCCTCCTCTCTAAAGTGAATCGCAAGGTAAGATCTTCTAAGCTCCTCTCTAGTTTGCCTTTTGCTTCACGTAAAGCTCCAGTTTCATATGCAGCCTTGAAAATGAAGTAGATTAGTACTTGAAGTGAATTGAAATAAGAATGTTAATATACCACATAATTACACTACATGGCATGTAAATCATCAATAATACGAAAAATATTTAATACAGAAAAGGTAAATGAAATGTTTATGGCACAAATAATGGAGTACCCGCGGAATACATTTAGAATTTAAACATGTGGAAAATTGAGTTTCATGCACCAGCAATCTCAACTAAAATCTTAAGCCGTTGAGGAATGGTGTGCAATATATTACAGCATTCCCTGTTAGTACATCATGTCAAGCCTTCACCAGGCTTGAAGTGGATCACGATTTTTTTTAAGAAAATTGTGTTAAACAACCCTCAAACTCAGGAATTTTGGCTCTAATACCACACTTAGTTTTATGCATCAACCAGTTCACCCAAAAGCTTAAGCTATTGATGAAAGGTGTGGAGTATACTTCGCAAGATTCAACACTAATTTGGCTAAATGTTAAATACATCCAGGAGATGCAAGAATGAGAAAAGCTACTGTGTATTCATCTGCAATGGAAAGGATTTTTCTGTTTTAAGCAAGCAGAAGTAGCCATCATCATCATATGCCTAATTTAAGCTTTGGATCTCATGAATGAACTATAACATAGGCATAGTAATGTTTTGTAACAAGGGTATCATCAGTTCATCACTTCATTCCTCAAAAAAATGGTCAAGTTGCAAAAGAACAGAAAAAATGAATAAACTAAAGAAATTGTAAAATAGATCGTCATGTCTAATGGCCAAGTTGTACTACCTAGCCAAACTTGCTGACAATAACTATCATATTTGAATCTTGCTTACAACAACTAACATATTTGCGTGTATGTTGGATTCCCACCCTTTTCAGGAACCTTATGTTTATCTCTCAGTAGTCGTGCCAGATGGGAGGCGTGGGGGTGGTGCTGGTGCCGGCGTGGGGGGCGTTGGGCCCTCATGGTGGCGCCCTACTAGCCGCCTGCTTGTTTGGGCGCCAGCACGACAGCCGCAGCAGGAGCTGGCACGCTCGGTTCTCGCCAGTGGACGGGTGCAGTGTCTCTGCTCGCCGCCCCCTTCTGCCGGTGTGGTGGCGTGGGTAAGGGCAGACACGCCCAGGGCTGGGTGCAGTGGCTCGGTGGCAGAGTGTTGCGGGACGCTGCGGCTCTTCACCATGGCAACGAGTGCGGCCTCGACCCGTTTGTGGTGGCTGGCCTCAGACCCTCTTCGTCTTGCATTGCTCGGCCTCGGACCTTGGCTACTGCCGGCACTCCTCCCCTTGCCAAACCTCTCTTCTCCTGGTTTTGGCCCATGGGGAGCTCAGTGGCGTGTTGGTGGTTCGAGGACGGTCTCCCAGTTTTCGTTGCTCCTCCCCTTGCCTAGCCTCCTCTTTTCTGCAAGTCGGGCCTGCGAGGAACTTCGTGACGGTGGGTTGGCCAAGCTGGCAAGGGGGTGGCGAGCCTACTACCTTGGTTGTGGCCCACGTGCTTGTTGGCCGTTCGCGAGGGGCGGAAGGTGGCAGCCGTCAGCAAAAGCCTTGCTTGGTCTCTAGCCAGCATCAACGACGGCGACGCCCACGAGCACCGTTCTCCTCCTTTGAGGCGTTGTCTTGGCGTCTCCCGGCCTCTCTCCCCTGGATTCTCTAGGTGAAAACCTTGTTTGGGCAACCGAACAGGCGACGGCGGCATCTCAACATTGCGCCCTCCTTGGAGGCGTCGCTATGGAGGTCCTTCTCTGCGCCGCGGTGGCCGTCGCCTTGTGGCTTCTCGACCAGGTTCGGCATTGGCATTGGCTAAGCTTGGACTTAGCGGAGGCCAAGAGTTTCGATGAGGTTTGCTATCTATTGTTGCTATCACGCTGCGCTCAGTTCGACTGATGCGCTTTGGGATGAGCATGGCCGTGTGGAGTCGGAGCTGCTGCATCGATGGGGCATGACAGAGCCCGGCAACGATGACACATGGTTGTGCTCCCTCCTGCGGGGTCAGTGGACTGCGGTGGGAACATGGAGAGAACAAGGCAGCGGTTATGGTCCGTGTGTGGAAGTCGAAGCTGTTGCGCCGTTGTATGGGCTGGACAACGATGACCTATGCCGGACGCGGTCAGTTGGTAGGGTTGTGTCAGTGCCTTGAAGTTGTTTGTTGGGTCAGTCCTGTTCCAAGGTTGTTCGGTTGTTGTTGTTTGGGTTTTTCATTGGTTTCTCATCAAATAAACCGCTTTGTGAGGTTTTTGGACTCAGTTTCCTCTAATAAACTGAGTAAACTCTCTTCTTCTTTAATAAAATCGGTAGAGCTCGTGCTGTCCTTTCGGAAAAAAAACACTCATTCCGACAATAGACAGAACACCCTCTCCCTCTCCTCTGTCAGCTCATTAGTCTGGGTCTACCGAGCTAGTGCTGGGATATTCGAGAATGGTTTTCATGAATTCAAACAATAGAAGTTGGAATATAGTCAATTAGAACATTAGAGGGTTAAACAGTGACGATAAATGAAGAGCCTTGCGAAATAAGATTGAAGAAAGTGTATGTGCAATTTTATGCATTCAAGAAACAAAGAAAGAATTTATAGATTACTCTTTCATCAAGAAGTTTGCTCCAAAACGCTTCAATAAGTTTACTTTTGCTCCTTCAGATGGAGCTTCAGCTGATTGGTGTTTCACTTCAGTGAACTAGACCCTTAGTTACCCCAACACCTTGATAATTCCAATGGAAAAGCCAATCTCTAATCACACTCCTTGCACAGTCCAAATCGGCACTTCAATGCCTCAGAGCTAAAATTTTCAGATTTGAAAATTACTGGCTGAACAGCCGAGCTTCTTGAGTATCGTGTGAAGGTGATATCACATATCTATGTTAATGTACTTTTAAAAAATATGTTATTCTAAGAATGACTACCTTTTATATTGATTGGCAAGTATGTGACTTGTTCATGAAACTCTTTGTTTTTATCATGATGTTATTCTTAGTCGATCCTTGGTCGCATATCATTGTGATGATACATAAGATTAGCACATATATTGATTAATGATCACATTTCATAGATATAGAGATACCAAGTCAATAATGTGGATATTTATGTTAGAGAACATGATGTTGGATAGACCCACTTTGAGATACTGCTGGGATTGTTATTTATGATGTGCCATCAGTTGTTATCATAAATGGTGTACCTACAGGATCCTTAGACCTGAGATCTTCATTGATTCCCAGAATGTGCAGTGGCATACTTTGAGGCTGTCAAACGCTGTTCCGTAACTGGGTAGTCATAAAAATAGTTTTCAGGCTTGTCATGAAATATGTCGTGGACTGTGAGCGATCAAGATGAAATTTTGCCCGTCCTTGATAACGGGAGAGATATCTCTGGGCCCCTCGAGGTAGTTGGATTAAGAAAGTACATGGCCATACCAATATGATTAAAGAGTTAGTTATGATGAATCCACTACTTGATTAAGTGAATGGTCGAGCTATCACAAGGGTAGCACGTATCTCGCCTTGAGTTTGACTGGTATCGTGAGGTGAAGGGATCGGTGCATGTGTATATCAAGGTTCAGCCGATATGATTTTTTGTGTATACTCGGGAGTCAACATGTCCTATTAGGGACTGCTATTGATTTCGGTTTGGAAAGGGTTTCCGAGTCGTAGCCGTTTGTACATGAACCTAACAGGTCACGCACTTAATGGATTGAAATAAAACATGCGAATTGGATTCGTATATGAGTTTTGATTGAATTGTGATCCATGAGAAGTTAGAGTCCTAAAGGGCTTCCAACGTGAGAGTCCATTGGCGAGCTCTAAGGAGAGGCGTGGGTAGGGTGTGCTAAGGTTGAGCCACTCCAAAACCCTAGCCACAGCCTTCTACACGATCTTCCAAAACCCAAGTCGCGCGTGCGGTGCTAGCACATCGGCGCTCGGCGTTTCTACCCAGTACATGTGGATACTGTAGAGACACTGCTGCTATTGCGACACTAATGTTCTCGACGAGTTGATCGCGACGTGTTCGGGATTGGTCGCTGGCCGTGAAGAATTGGTCGACGTACCTGTTCGTCTGATCGTAGAGTACAACACGACCACTCAGATCTGGTCGGAGAGCACGACACGACCACTCAAAACTGATCGAGGATGCGACAGACCTGATTGGGAGCTAGTCGAGGAACTGGTCTAGGAGCACGACCACCTGCTCGGAGTTGGTCGGGGGGCGTGACCACTTGCGCGGGGCTGGTCACGGATCTGATTAAGAAGCTGCTCGAGGAGTTTGACGCGCATGACGTTGGATTGGTCTACTCCAACTATTCTTCCGCTACACTACGCGTTGAGCAGTAACGATCTATGATCTTCTACTAGCATGGTTTTCTGGTGAATACGGTAGGAATTTTTTGTTTTAGACTAGCGTAGTCTGCTCGTTACCCAACATCGTGCAATTCTCATGGAACTTGGAGGTTAGGGCCACCTCTAGCACTAGCAGGATCACAACAAAGCTCAAGACACTAAGAAGAGTCCTTAAAAGGTGGAGCAAAAATTTGTCGTAGCTTAACAAGATTATTCAGAATTGTGATGAAACTTTGGAAGTTCCGGACAGACTGGAAGAACAATGCCCTCTATTCAACCAGGAAAGAAATTTCAGAAACATCCTCAGGAAACACACTCTGTTAATGCTAAAATACAAAGATGATTATTGGAGGAAAAGGTTTACCATTCGGTGGGTTTGTTTGGGTGATGCAAACAAAATTCTTCCAAGCAGCTGCTACAGAGAGGTACAGGATAAACACTCACAAGCTTACAGGCTGAGGATGGAAGAGCTGTGACAAACCATAGTGAAAAGGCTACAATCATTTGGGACACCTTCAGCCATAAAATGGGACATTCTGATCACCCAATTATGAGTTTTAGCCTACAGTTTGTCCAGCCAGGGGGCAATCTTGAGAGGCTAACTGATCCTTTTTCTTTTGAAGAAATTGACTCCATAGTCAGAGATATGTCATCAGATAAAATCCCAGGACCTAATGGTTTTAATGACCTTTTCCTCAAAAAATGCTGGAGTTTTATCAAAGGACTTTTACTCCTTGTTTTCTGACTTCTTTTATGGAATCATTAATCTTCAACTGATCAATAACTCTCTCATCACCCTAGTCCCAAAGGTCAACACTCCTGAAATTTTGAATGACTTCAGGTCTATCTCCCTGCTCAACACTACTTTTACTCCTTGTTTTCTGACTTCTTTTATGGAATCATTGATCTTCAATTGATCAATAACTCCCTCATCACCCTAGTCCCAAAGGTCAACACTCCTGATATTCTGAATGACTTCAGGCCTATCTCCATGCTCAACACTTCGCTCAATATAATCACCAAATTGTTGGCAAATAGGCTTCAAACTGATATTACAGAACTCATTCATAAGAATCAGTATGGTTTCATAAAGGGAAGGGCCATTCAAGACTGCCTAGGATGAGCTTTTGAATATCATCAGTGTCATCACTCCAAACAGGTAATGGTAATCCTCAAGCTTAATTTTGAAAAGGCTTTTGACACTATTGAGAACCAGACTATCCTGCAGATGCTGGAGCACATTGGCTTCAATGAACGTTGGATGAGCTGGATTAGGTCCATTCTAGCTTCTGGTTCCTCCTTTGTCTTGCTTAATGGGGTACCTGGAAAGACCTTTCAATGCAAAAGAGGAGTCAAACAAGGGGACCCTCTTTCCCCTCTTCTATTTGTTATTGCTGCTAACCTACTGCAGATTATAGTCAATGAAACTACTTGTAGAGGTTTGCTTAGTCACCCTTTGCCTCTTCCTCATGATTTAGATTTCCCAGTGGTTTAGTATGCAGATGACACAATCTTGGTTCTTAAAGCTCTCAGAGAGATATCTTTTGTTCAAAATGGCTCCTGCACTCTTTCAGCACTTCCACAGGGCTGAAGATCAACTATCACAAGTCTTGTATGATCTCCATCAATGTATTTGCAGATAAAATAGAGCTTCTTGATGGGGTATTCGGGTGCAAAATTGGATCCTTTCCTTTCACTTACCTGGGTCTACCCCTTGGCACTCATAGGCCCAAAGTGGAACATTTCTCCCCTTTTATGAACAAATTTGAGAAAAGACTGTTTGCAACCTCTTCTCTGCTAGGTATGGTTGGACGGATGATGTTGGTCAACTCGGCCCTCTCGTCACTCCCGACCTATGCAATGTATATGTTGAAGCTCCCTAAGAAGGTAGTTGAAAACATAGATAGAGCTCGAAAGCATTGTCTCTGGAGGGGATCAGATATCAATGCTAAGGGAAACCTCTGGTGGCCTGGAATCATGTATGCACCCCAAAAAATAAAGGTGGCCTAGGTGTTGTCAACTTTCGTGTGCAAAACAAGGGCCTACTAATGAAACACTTGTTTAAGTTCTATAACAAAATGCGTGTGCCTTGGATCAATATGATCTGGGGCACGCACTACAATGGAGGACTGATATCTCGTAACATCCCGCCCAGAGGATCATTCTAGTGGAAGGATATAGTGAAATTCTATGACCACTTCAGAGGGGTGGATGCAAGCTCACTAAGCTCACTGGGAGATAGCTCTACAATCTTACTCTGGATATATGTTTGGAATGGACGGTATCTAAAAGAACATATTCCAAGGCTATTCTCCTTTGCAAAAGACAAAAGTATCAGTTTGCAACACTTGGAAGCCATCAAGATCAGTTCCCTCACCAATGAGTCCACAAGCTCTTGGTGAACTCAACATACTTCAAGAGTACATGAATCAAGCTCACATCTTTTAATTTGGCTGCTCTTCAAAGACAAGCTCAATTCCAGGAATCTTCTCAAAAGGAAGAACTTTCATATCAAAGAGGACAACTACAATTATGTTCTCTGTTCACAAAATGTTGAAGAGACCACCTATCACCTTTTCTTCATTTGCCCATTGGCCATAAGATGTTGGTTGTCCCTTAACGTCATTTGGGATCATTCAAGACCTTTCTTCTCCATGATCCAAGAAGCAAAGCAACAATTTCAGCTCCCCTTCTTCATGGAGATCTTCATGATTGAGGCCTGGGAAATCTAGAAGCAAAGAAATATGAAAATCTTTCAAAGGGTTGTGCCTTCATTTCAATATTGGAAGGTTTGCTTTGAAAATAGTGTTTTACTACATTTGCATAGAATGAGATGACTTAAGCCTAGATGTTTCCTCTTGGATTAACTCTCTCCCTTAGCCCTCCTTCTCCTTTGTGTTGGATCTTCTTGATCCAATTGATGTACAAGTTTCCTTTTATTCTTTTCGTTTATATTAATAAAAATAACACAGTAGGGGCTTCCTCTACTATACAGTTTCGAAAAAATAAGTATCATATTTGAATCTTTCTTACAACAACTACCATATTTGTGGGTATGTTGGCTTCCCACCCTTTTAAGGAACCTTATGCTTATCTCTCAGTAGCAACCAAATATTTACACACTTTCTAATATATCATCTGTGACACTGTTGTGCTAACTACTAACAACTAGTTCAATCCATAGTTTCTAATATATATAGAAAAACTAGTCTGAACTCTCGTGAGTACATACTCCAGCTCAATCCATAGTTGATCCTATTATAACTGAAGTATATACTACATTCTGAGATGTGTATACTATTTTCTGAGATGCATATACTTCTTTATAAGTGAAGTATATACTTTTTTAGATGTATATACTACCTTTTAAGATGTACATACTCCTTTACGAATACTTATTAGAGGAGTTTGTACACCCGGAAGTACAGAGAAAGGCTTCCTATATAAATGTTTATGTATATGTGTATATATATATGCATATACATATGTATATGTGTATATATACACATATGTATATGTATATATATAATATATATATCCACTTATGGATGTTTTCAGTTTGGTAGAGTAAATGTTGTATATGCTTAGAAAATCAGGCTTTGCTTACGCGTGGAGTATAAGATTACTTGATAAACTAATTGCTCATCAAATTTAGTAGACATCTTTTTACTCACAAAAAATTTAGCAAGCTTCCAAACAATTTAAAGTTGGCTTCTACTTCTAGGTTCCAACCAGATAATTGAAGGAGATTGTAGATAATTGCGTACATGTTTAAGGTTCCACAATGCCCTTTTAGCAAGCTTCTGTCTCCAACAACACTGGACGAGAACTGTTGCCCATCGGTATTGCTGATGGACATTATGGAGCTTCCGCATCCTCCACCAAGCCTATATATAAAATTGACAGGGTTCTCAGTACACGTGAACTATATGAATAAAGGCAAAAACAAAAAGCATAAACATACAATAATAATGGAGATTTACAAAGGACAATTACATTCTCAATTCAATGAAACAATTCCACAACTCGAAAGTTAAAACTAATGGTCAAAACCTTGGTCCAAAGAGAGAGAACGAGGGAGAGATTAATTGCACCAAAAAAATAAAGAAACATGAAGGGGTGTACTTTGATTTTATTTTATTTTCATTCATTTAGTTTAACAGACTCAAAGATGAGCAAGACCTGGATAACAGTAGAAGCTTTAGCATTCTTTAAATGCAGCAATCTCTGAACTGCTAAAATATACCGAATGCCTGACTGGATGACAAGAGCAGCAGAACGAAGATGCATATATGAACAACGACACAACCATCTTCGAGCATATTTTTCAACTGAAACAGCTGCTGCAATCTGTCTCCTAGCTTCAAGAATATTTCGTGCTAAACACCCTGCAGGACAAAATTCAAAGTGAATTTATAGTGCATAAACCATTAACCCTGTTGAATTTTTAGAATATTGGTTTTAGGCATAGAATGCAGTAAGAAGGAATTACATACGAACTTCTTCAGGATAAGATTTTGTTAAAACATTGGTCAATAAGGTTTCTCCTAACATGTTTAAAGAATCCCACCAAATAAACAAAAAAAAGATAAAGCACGTTAGTTGTGACATAAAAGGAAAGCACATTTGTGACAAAAGATGAGGGTAGGCTCAAGAACAGATTTAATCTTCAACGCATCTAGTTGGTAGAAAGTGGTAGTTTGTGTGCTCTCTATAAGAATTTGTTTGTTCATTCTTTTTTATCATTCTAGGACCTTTGGACCTACTATGGTTTTGTTGCCAAGTACACTAAAATAGGCACGTTATCTTGTAGAAAGAAATGGTTAATGAACATATTTATTGCTACGACTATTGCAGCGGATGACTCGGATGTTCTCCCTGGTGCGCGGACTGAGCGCCACTTACACGCTGCAGTTCCTCACCATCTCCTGGCCGCATCATTTGGTGGGGTGGCGGCGGCAGATGGGACTGGCACGGATTCAGGTCGCTCACGTCGTCAGCCTCGTAGGCGTTGGCCATCTCACGCTGGGGCGTTTGTTAACCATCCCCCACAGCCTCCTCACCAGCCTGTTGGAGATGGCCGTGGGTCGCGCGATCCTTCCTTGACCAGGCAGGAGAAGAAGATCACCGCAACAACAATGGAATTTTCCAACTCCAAGGAATTCTGTGTAATCAATCGTTCTGAGAACATTGCTTGTACTGAGGCGGACCTTCGTCGGACGGTCTCCCCTCATGAAGCGGTGACGGAAATTGCACGCATATTCTCCCTGCCTGTTGAGTCTTTGGTCATCCATTGTCCCAGGCCGGAAGATTTCCTCCTATTTCTGCCTGATGAAGATGCAGTGGATAGGGTCCTCAATGGTAGTCGGGTGATCCAGACACCATTCTTCAACCTACTCGTCAAACGATGGACCCAGCATGCCCACTCTATGGGCGGCACTTTGCCTTGCAAGGTTGAGCTTGAACTCCATGGTGTCCTCGTGCATGCATGTAGTTTGGCAATGGCTGAACAATTGCTCAATCCTTACTATTGGATCATGGGACTTCAGTCGGCCATGGCTGATTGTTCTGACTTGTCCATGTTTCGTCTCACTGCATGGGCTCCTCACCCGGGGGTTTTCCCGTCAAGCAAAGACTTAGTAATCATGGAGCCGCCAGAGCATCATAGGTCGTTTCTATAGATCTTGTTGGTCAATTATCAATAATGATATAATGGAGCCGTTGTGGGCTGCTCAGCTTGGTCGTCGAAGGTTGATGCTCCTCAAGTTAAGGATTTTCGTCCCATAAGCTTGATTCATAGCTTTGCTAAATTAGTGGCAAAACTCATGGCCAACAGACTCGTTCCAAATTAGCCACCTTACTCTCAACAAACCAAAGCACTTTTGTCCGGGGGAGATGCATTCATGATAATTTTTATCTTGTCTAGCAAACAGCAAAATGCTTACATAGACAAAAGGAGCCTCACATCATCCTCAAACTGGATATCTCTAAGGCTTTCGATTTGGTGTCATGGCCTTTCTTGTTGGAAGTTTTTCAAAATTTGGGCTTTGGACGTCAATGGCGCAACCTTCTATGTACACTGTTGTCAAATTCTACTACCCGAGTTCTTGTGAATGGGGAACCAGGAGAGGAGATAATTCACTATCGTGGACTTCAACAAGGCGAACCTCTCTCCTATGATTTTCATTTTGGTAATGGATGTTCTTAATTCTTTGATCAGCCAAGCTTCTTGGGATGGTTTGTTTTAGCCACTTGCTGTTAGGGGTGTGCACCACCGAATGTCGCTATATGCCGATGATGTGGTAGTGTTCCTCCTACCAGTAGAAGAAGATCTTGTCTTGATTAAAGGACTACTACATGTTTTTGGTGGGGCTTCTGGACTTATGACTAATATCCATAAAAGTTCTGTCACTCCAATCCAGTGTTGTGATGACAAATTGGCCATCATACAGGACCTTCTTCCATGTGAGGTCAAACACTTCCCTTGTACTTATCTTGGATTGGATTGCCCCTGTCATTCAAGAAGCTCACCAAAGCTGATTACAAACCGCTAGTTGATAAAGTAGCTGACTACTTGCCAGGTTGGAGAGCTTCTTTGATGACAAAAGCTGGCGAGTTAGTGATGGTACGTGTGGTTCTCACAACTGCACCAATCTATTTGATGATTGCAATGGACCTTCCTAAATGGGTAACCAAAGCAATTGATAAGAGAAGAATGAAGTTTCTTTGGAAGAGGCAGGAACAAGCCAATGGTGGTAATTGTTTGGTCTCGTGGCAAAGGGTTCAATGGCCTATCTAGTATGGTGGGCTGGGCATTCATGCTTTGTCTCTCATGGGTTGGGCGCTACGTATCAGATGGCTGTGGCAAGAAAAAACAGACCCTTCAAAACCATGGGCAAGTCTTTAGAATCAAGTTCACCAAAATGCTAGAGCTTTGTCCTCCATGGTTGCGATAACATTTGTAGGCAATGGCTCAAACACAAAATTTTGGTTGATAGATGGTTAGAGGGAAGGCCAATAGCTAAGGTAGCTCCTAATCTGGTTGTTGTTGTCCCTCGAAGAATAATCACCAAGAGAACTGTGCTGGAAGCCTTGGATAGTAGTTGGGTGAGCGACATTAGAGGGCCTCTCTTAGTAAGTGCATTGGATGAATACCTCCAATTGTGGGAGATGCTAGAAAACATACACCTTCAGCGAGATGTCCAGGGTCAGCATATTTGGAAGCTTTCAAGCTCTGGCATCTACTCTAGCAAATCGGCCTACAAAGTGTTCTTTGTTGGGACCATAGATTCGCACCATGGAAGAGGATTTGGAAGTCTTACGCTCCGCTACAGTGCAAACTTTTCATATGGCTTGCTGTCCTCAACCGTTGTTGGATTGCTGATAGATTGTCAAAGCGGGGATTACCACACCCGGCGACATGCCCACTTTGTGATCAAGCCCCTAAAACCATTAACCACCTGTTGATTTCGTGTGTGGTCGTGAGGGAAGTTTGGTTCATTGTTTTTCAGAAAAAGGGCCTGCAGGTTCTATCTCCACAACCAGATGTCGTTTCCTTCTCCGGCTAGTGGAATAGGGCAATCAAGATATTGGATAAGGAGCACCGAAAAGGCCTCGATACATTGATCATCTTAGTGGCCTGGGAGATTTGGAAACACCAAAACAACTGTGTTTTAAAAAAAGCTAGCACTAGTGTGTCCTTGGTAATGCGGATAGTAGAGGAGGAGGGAGCCCTTTGGCGTACAGCCGAGGCTCATGGCCTCTAGACCCTTTTCTAGGGTCCAACATTCTTACACTTTGGTCGTTTCCTTTGTTCAAGCGTGGCGCGCATGTATCTGTTGGACTAGAGTGTTTGAGTTTAGGTGTGTAGTGTGTGTGGTGTTGTACATTTGGTACTCTTTCTTCTTAATGAAATAACACGTAACTCTCATGCGTCGTTCGAGAAAACTTTACATGCAATATATGAAAACTACCTAAATATCCAACATACCTCGGCAATACATTTGGAGACAAATAGAAGCTTTCCTAGTAGAAAGAAATCTCTTTCGAGCAATAAAGGTTTGAAAGTGACCCTGAATGATCCTAGCAGCACTATCTAGAATCTCAGCACGTCTGGAGTCCAAAACAGCAATCTGGCCAGCCCGGAGAAAAACTTTTGATCTGCCAAGCTGAAGAATATAATCAGATTCACAATAGGTCTTATATCATATAAATGTTTATTTACATAAAACTTAACTCATTAATAACGTCCCATCGAGAGGTGTTTCTGTGCTTCACCCTTTCAACGGGAGTTGCACAAATCTTGAAGCATTTGGGGCAAGTATGTAGAAACTTGGGTTCTACTTCAAAATGTGCAACTCTCAAAGGTCAAACATAGAAGCACCTCGATTCATATGCAACCCATGTAACAATTGCCTCTTTGATTGTTTTGTCTACCTCTACTGGTGATCTACATTTAAAAAAAAAAGAAGAAGAGCTATGGACCTTTTAATTCTTGAACTTCATAATTAGTTCCAAGTGCTGAACAATAACTTATATCATTAATGTTTTAGTTAAACGACACAAAAAAGGGAAAGCAATAACAAGAAATGGCAACCGAATGACTCATAGGTGATAATTGAATGCTTGAGTGTAGTTGAATGTTTTGAGTGTTAAAAATTAAAATGGACTCAAGACAAAAGGATACTTATCCCTAACAAAATGAAAATAAAACTTCCATAGTCCAAGGCTGGATAGAATTAGGATACTGTACTTGGAAGTTCTTGAGGTTTAGTTGCTTTAGGATTATCTCTGTCAATGATCTCTCATCAAACCTGCAATATGAAAAAAAAAATGCAATACCAATAATCGTTGACTCTATAGTAACATATTGATAAAACATTCTGCAAAATGAAACATAACAAAAAGTTGGCCAATAGAGCCCTGGAAAGTGCAGAAACGACATAAGGTTACAACATAATAGATTTACAGTATGACATTATTTACCTCATAAATAATGTAATATTAGTAGACTCCTACACCAAACTAAAGATGTTTAAATCAGCATGTCTAATCCCCCATCATGTTCATCTTATGCCCAGAACCTTTTTTTTTTACGGAACTGGAGGGGTGGGAGCCCCTACAGATTATAGATAAATAGATCAAAAAGGCTAAACAAGGTTCAGGTACAACAAGTTAAGGAGGAAAAAAACAAAAGTACAACTAGCTAAGACTGGCAAGGAGATGCAAAGCTAACTGTGCTGACTGAGCCATGTTATGATATGAGGAAAATATTTTGCCTTCGCTCTGTGGATAACCAAGTCGAATTCACGTATGAAACCCTCTTTGCAACAATCAACAGTAGGATCAATTTGGTTAAAAAAACCAGTCATTCCTCATCTTCAAAATGCTCCAGGGCATGAGAATAATGATCTCCATATAGAAAGGGACTCTCAATTTCTTGAAATAATTGAAAGCACGTGCTGGCTGCAGTGGCTTGGTAAATGCAAACCAATAGAGGCCCAACATGCTTTAGCAAAATTGCACCAAAGAAACAAGTGCTATAAAGTCTCTTCTCTTTGTAAAATGCAAAGCTCACAAGTGTAAGAATCTAAGGCCATTTCTTTCCTCCTGAGAAGACCCCTGGTATTTAATCTATCATTAAGAAGTAACCAGAAAAAAACCTTATGCTTTGGTTGGCAGGAAGACTTCCATGTCCAGTTAAAAATTGGATGAACAACTTGATGTCCCATGAGGACCTTGTAGGCTCTAGATGGCGTATATTGCATGGTACCCTAAATATATGACCAAGCATCATCTGCGTCATTTAACTCAATGTTATTTATGAGGCCCTGAAGCTGAACAAATTGATCATAAGCTTGGATGGATAGAGGCAAGTGAAACTGATTATGAGGATGTCTCACATGGACCATAGCTGAAACTGTCGTATCCCCATTTTTTAGCAAAGGAGTAAAGCTCAGGGAATTGATCCTTGAGAACAACATTATCCCACATATCCTTCCAAAAGAAAACTGTGGATCCATTTCCCAAGGTGGGAATAGCAATCCCTTTATATGCATCAATTAATTTGACAATATTTCTCCACCAAAAGGAGCCTCTTTTCCTCATACCAGGGAGATGGCCATTTGAATAGTAATTTTCCCACAGCAGATTCATCCAAGGGAGATTGGCTTTTGAGAAGAATTTAGCAAATTTTTCAAGAGCAGAGCATCATTTTGGGTTCTCAATCTGACTACTCCCAGGCCACCTTCCTTTTTCGGTTTACAAACCATCTTCCAAGCTGCTAAAGGAGGCTTTTTGTTATTAATATCAGATCCCCTCCAAAGACAGTGTTTTCTATATTTGTCGATTTGCTTGAAAATGGCAGTTGGGACCTTCAGCGTGCACATATAAAAAGTGGGGAGTGAAGACAGAATAGAGTTGACCATTTCCAATTTTCTTGCTTGAGTCAGATAGATGGAAGAGGAGGCTAATCTTCTCTCCACTCTTTGTGACATGGGGAGAAAGTCCTCAACTCTTGGTTTTGTTAATCCAAGAGGCAAGCCAAGGTAAGTAAAAGGGAAGCTACCGACCTAACAGCCAAAAGTTCTAGCTAAGTGTTGCATCATGTCATTGCTTACATTGATGGGAAGCATAAAGGACCTTTCATAATTAACTTTTAAGCCTGTGAAGTCAGCAAAAGTATTAAGGAGCGTTTTTAACACATAAAGCTATCTTGGGCAAGCTTCCATGAAGAGCAGTGTGTCATTTGCATATTGAACTATAGGAAAATCAGAACCAGCACCCAAGGGAATAGGAAGGTTAAGGAGACCCTGGTCTGTGGTCTTATTCACAATTGATTGGAGAAGATCTGTAGTTAAAACAAAAGGCAAAGGAGAAAGGGGATCGCCCTGCCTCACTCCTCTCCTACAATGAAAAGTTTTCCTTGGAACACCATTCAAAAGGACCGAAGAAGTTCTTGAACTTAAAATTTTAGAGATCCAAAGAGTCCAATTCGGTCCAAAACCTTTATGTTCAAGATATCCAAGATGACATGATGCTCAACTTTATCAAAAGTCTTCTCAAAGTCTAGCTTTAGAATAATCATTTCTTTTCTTGATTTATGGCATATGTGGAGATATTCAAAAGACCAAGCCAAACAGTCATGAATTGCCCTTGACTTTAGGAAGCCATACTGATTCAGATGTATAACATTCAAAATGATCAGTTGTAACCTGTCTGCCAATAACTTAGTAATCAACTTGATAGTGGAGTTGAGGAGTGAAATTGGTCCGAAGTCACTTACTGTGATGGGATTATCCTTCTTTGGAACAAGGGTGATGAAGGAGCCATTTATACTCTGAATGCAAACATCGTCACCATTGAAGAAGGCATCACAAAGATCATAGAAGTCTTGACGAATTATTGGCCAGCATTTTTCCAGGAAATCGCCATTAAAACCATCAGGTCCAAGAGATTAATCAGAAGAAAAGGGCATGTCCATCCATTCAAGATTTTCATTCATCTGGATGAGTGTAGTAAGGTTGAAGTGCATAGTATTACATTCAGAAGAACCCAGCCTATCTTTGTAGGATGTCCACAAAATGGTCGCTTTTGATGTGTGGGAAGAGCAAGTATTACCCTCATGGTCTTTCAAAAAAGTGACCGCATTTTTCCAATGCTTAGTGGTGGCATTTGCATGAAAAAAAAATTGGTGCAAGCATCTCCATCTTTTACCCATTTAATAGTTCCCCTTTGCTTCCAATAAATTTTTTGTTGCAACAGTAAGGAATCAAGATGATGTTTCAAGATATTCCTGAAGTTCCATTCTTCCAGAGTTAGGTCTCTCACTTCTTCAAGCATGTCAAGAAAAATAATAAGGCTTTTTACATTTTCAGTGTTAGTAGCCAAACTGGAAAGCTCCTTCCAGGCTCTTAAAACCCTTCTCAAAATTTTAAACTTTGCCATAATAATTTTAGCTATGTCTGTTTGTGGAACCAGCACATTCCAACCATGCTGAACAATGTGCAGAAAATTTGGGTGCTCCATTAGATAATTTTCAAATCTAAAAACTTGAGCTTTTGGGATGTTTGTGGTGATAGAGATAACACAAGGCACATGATCTGAACCTTCCCTTGATAAAGTAAAAGTTGAGGTTCCTGGATAAGAGACCGTCCAAGAAATAGAGGTGAAGAACCAATCGAGTCTCTCAAGGAGGGGGTTTTGTTGCATATTAGACCAGGTAAAAGACTGTCCTTTTAGAGAAATATCCACTAAACCAAGGTTATTGATGGCCTCATTGAATGCTAGCATATCATTAACATTTGCACCAGGTCTGTTTCTATCATTTGGGGACCTAATTAGGTTAAAATCACCCACAATCAGCCAATCTTCATCCTCAGGCATATCAATGTTTCTAAAATAGTCTAAAAACCGAACCTTCCCTTCAGATGTACAGGGGGCATAGATATTAGTCAGGAACCAATGAGCACCAGAAAGCAAAGAAGTGAATTCAACTGAAATTGCAAACTCATTCTGAAAGACCAATTGACCAGAAAAACGAGAACCCTTCCAAATGATAATGGTCCCACCAAAGGCACCAGACGATGGATGAAAGAAAAAGGAGTCAAATTGTTGATTACAAATTTTTTTGATGTATGAAATGTCAAACTGCTCTCTTTTTGTTTCTTGCAAGCAAACAATGTCACACTGAGCCTCTACAATTTTACTTTTCAAGGTTGTCCATCTAGAATCTGAATTTATGCCCCTGACATTCCAGCATAGAACACGTCAATCTCTACAAGCTCTGTTATTTTGTTGGTCCATAAACACTCAAAAAAGATACAAGCACTACCCACATACACAATATGCAGGAACACGAGAGCCACTTGCTCGACTTTTGGATGACTTATTATTGGGAAACTTCTTCTTACTCTTCTTGGCCTTAGAACCTGATTTATGCTGGAGATCATTCTCTTCCTCAATAGTTGAACATTTGTCACCAATAGTTGTCTTGGACTTTTTCTTTGAGCTTAGGGCCTCATCAGACATCGCCTGAGGTGCTATCTTTGCAAAAGAGGTGCCTAAGCTCTTGATAACTTTTGATGGGATTAAAGGAGGTTCAGCTGAGCAAGCAAAGCAATATTTATCAGAACAACTGCTTTTCTTGAAACCCTTTTTCATTTCCCTGATTCTCAAGCTTCTTCTCACTTCTGTTTCTACCATAGGCACCTGTCTTCTTTTCTTCTTGATACTATGGATTGCAGAGGTACTGTTGGGAAGATTGTCACTAGAAAAAGAACGAGGAGTAGAATGACCATCCTTATCGCTGATAGTTTGCAGAAGGAATCTTGGAGTAGAGTCTAAAGGGCATTTGTTAGGCAAAGTGAACTGGATCTTGTTTTGCTGGGAGGACAAAGAAGCAAGGAAGGTCCAAGCCCTTGAGGAAAGAAAACTTCTGACCCAGTCAAAGTGGCTAGGAGTAAGAAGCATGGAAGTGAAAAAGGCAGCCCAGTCAGAAGGAACCTCAATCACAGAAGCAGCTTGTTCTTTAGGTGCAAAATACTTGGCCCACAGAGAAAGACCCTCCTCATTATACAGATTACTAATATTCTGACCATTATTCAGATGATGCTCTTCCTTTGCGCCCATATGCTGACCATTATTCAGATGAGCTTCAAGGCAATTGTTTAGCTGTTGCAAATTATCTTGATTGCCATCCCGAGATAAGTTGGGCACTGACAGGGCCAAGAACAAATTTGGCTGATCATCATCCTGATGAGGAAGATCCTCTCCTTGAACAACAGCCAAAGGCAAATCAGTCAAAACCTGATTATTGTTCCCATCACTTGCATGATTATTAGTGTCCGCATTCCAAATACCCCAATTGGTCTTATTCCCATCCCAACAATATCATTATCTCACTGCTCATTATCAAGATTAATCCCTTGCTGCCCAAAAGTGAGGGTTGGATGCCTCTCCAGGCTGTAAGTCCTGTTTTGAATCCTCTTTCTATAGTAGACTTTCCTGACTGGTTGTCCATTACTGAGAACATCTTTTGCTTGATGGATTTGCTCAATTGCTAACTGAGGTGGTGTTATGAGGATAGGAACGGTTCTTGTTGCAAAGATTGAGCAGTTTGGTTCTGTGAACTTGTCTTGACTTATGAAAACTGGGCCTGTGATCTTGGTGCTACTTGTGTTGTACCATGGCATGTCCAGCTTGATGCGAGAGGAAGGGATGTTGAGAGAAGTTATGCTCCTTCCACAACTCTGAGGTTGGTTTACCCAGACCATCGTCAGGTGCCTGATATTGTTTGCAAAGAATTGAGGCAGCTTGTCTTCCTACGTTGCAGAGGGAAACTGGTTGTGGCCCATGTGTGCATCAAGCTGCATCTGCTGGTTGTGTTGATCTTGAATAGCTGCTTGTGTTTTGGCTATTGGAAGTTGTTGTTCCGGAGATTCATTTTGTGGCTCTTGTATTTCAGGCAGCCCAGTGGGACCCGGTCCGACAACAGAAGCGCAACTAGAGCCACTATTGGTGTTGTGCTTAGGGACCCATTTGCTGTTATGACTAGAAAGCCTCTTTATACATTGTTTGGCTCTATGCCCATAATTGTAGCCAAAAAGGCATCTAAGCTGGCTCACACAGTCACTGGCAAGGTGACCTAAGCCAAGGCATTTTAAGCAAGATAGTTTTGGGTGAGGGAAGAGGGTTTTGGGAAATGCACCTTCAGCTGCCAACATGCTTAAAGGTTGTGCATGAGCTATCCCCTGCCCCTTTGGCTGCCTGACCATGGGAATAAAGCCAAGAGCACGATTGAGATTTTTGGAAATCCTGTTGACTGGAACTTGACTGCCTAGAGATGAATTGAATAGAGCTGGACGGTGAACACCAAAAACTAATTTTGCATCAGAATTTTGGAGGGGGCAGTAGAGACTTCCAATCTTGACCACCGAGCTGAGCTTTACTGGTTTTGATTTCTTGATTGGTGAAGATTGAACTATCTTTCTTGCGAAGGATACTCTTTTGTCAGAGTTCTTCTTCTTTATGCGCTTGTGCGTGACATAGGTCCAGCTCTTCTCTTCTTCTTGAAGACATTTTCTCTTTTCTGCCACCTAGTTGTTAACTCCATCTCTCCATAAGCGAAAGTAAACATCAAAGTGCTTGGTGATGATTCTCTTGAGAGCACAGACTAGAAAGCCTACTTGGGTTACTTGTTTTGAAGCAACCGAGAAACGAAAATGACGGTCGCACAAATACTCCACATGAAAACCAGCAGAAGAACCACCCAAGCAAGCATGAAGGGCTAGGCTGATAGCATCTTCAGATAGGCGAAACATAAAATGACGAAACACCACAAGTAAAAAGAAAGATCCTTGTGGAGAAGAAGATGGATGATGCACAGACGATCTAAACTTTTGCAGAACCTCAGCCCGAAACCTTTTGCCTAGAGTGAAGTCCCAATCCTTTACAAGGTTCAACAGCTGCTCAGAATGAGCTCCATAGCAGCTGGGGAACGAAGAGGTGCGAAATCTCTAAGAATGAGGCGGGGGCACACAGCAGCAGCGGCGAGGACGCGGGCCTGCATGACGAGCGGCGAGACTCGGCGGTGTTGCCCGCGAACGGCCCAGCGAGCCTTCAAACGGCGACGAAGCGCCTCGTCCTCGCGCGCCCGACGAGCCGCCGGAGACGGCGCTGACAGCCTAGCACGCTGCAGGCAGCGTGACCGACGTGTAGATCCAGCAGGAGTGACGGCGACCAGCAACTAGATCCAGGCGACGGGATGGGGGAACGGAGAGGGGAGGCTACAGATCCAGCAGAGAGACCACGTCAGCCAGCGGCGACGGTGGTGAACCGGCGACGGCTACATGCTGAAATCTTTTTGCAGAACCTTTTTGTTTTACATGACACATAGCTCATATTGACTTAGCTCAATCTTAAGCTACATGCTAAACCAAGGTTTTTGTGATGACTAATTGTAAAATGAGTGAAAGATGTATTGAAACTTTTGAGTGACTGCATGAAAACTAAAGATTTGTCTAACAAAGATAGAATTCTAATTCTTGTTAGAGATATATTTGCGTTTTAGTGTGTCTGTGTAATATCCTCATTTTATAAGGAGCTTTCTGCATATTACAAACCTGTATATGTATATATACTACTATATGGCCTATAAGGAATATAAGTTGCTACACCTAAAATAATATCAAAACTATGTTTTCCTTTAAGGACGCAGCAACTCATCCTGATATAGCCCACCCACCCTTCCCGATCTCTCGTCGGCTCCCTCCTACCGTCTCTCTCTCTCTCACAGATCGATCTCACACCACCTCCCCGTCTATGCCGCGCCTCCTTCCCATGTGCTGCCGCACTATATCATCAGCTTATTGCACTACAGTGAAATCATTAATGCAAGATGCCATATGCCAAGGAGGTTCTAAAGTACTCATCAACAATGCTAACATATTACCTTTCATCCATGTGTTCTGGCACAAGAAGTCCAAAGCGATTAACGAATTCAGAGTATGTCCTCCTTGTGGGATAACCAGCCAGACTTATCCTAATAGCCTCTAGTACACCCTGGAGTGAAATCCAATAAAGAAACTAAATTACAGAGATCACATGATCTGAGATGGGGCAGAACAGTTTATAGGATTCCCAGAATAAAGCGTATCAGAACAAAAGAACGAGTTGAGCAGAATGGAAAAATCATGACATGAAATCAAACTTCAAGTGACAATACATTAGAGTACGATTGGAGAAAATCAATGGTACTAACCCCGCTACGCAGTTGCTGTAGTACACTGCCATTTTCAAATTTCTGAGGATAGTTCAGAGAATTTGGTTTTATGCAGCGGATGTAATGAGGTTCAGTTGAGCTAAGTGTCTCCATTAGCGCTTGGAGTTGTTGCTGTTGAGAGTAGATAACTGACCACATCATAAGTAAAATCAAATAAAAATGAAATTTACTCGTGCATTATTCTTGAGAGAGCAATTAAAACTTCCAAAGAATTTAATCATGAATTCACTAGCGTGCGCACACACAGATTCATGATGAAATTCAACTGTGTTTCCTTGACTGCAAGAATTTAAACATATACATAAGAAATATTAAGCTTTGAAATATGCATAGGGCTTTTTCTTTCTTGTTTCCCTTTATTCTACCATGCAGAAACGCTGTTTATAATACCACACTGGTCAGAAGAACAAATACAAATAACCCTAAATAAGGCCATAAATTATCCAGTAAATATGAGGAAAGAAAATGAATTTGGCTTTTTAAGTCCAGGAGAAAGTAAGAAAACAATAAAGTGAAAGACTATACCTTAAATCGTGAAGCTACTGAAGAAAACTTATAAGATGGTTTTGATGGATCATCTTGTTGCGAAGCAAAGATGCCAGAAACAAATGAGCATTTTGAAGAAGACAAAAGATTCTGGTGCTCTGCAATTATATAATCTCGGTTCTTCTCCAAAAATAAATCAGTTTGGTAGGTCACCTAAAAACAAGTAGGCCAGTCATTGCCACATGCTCTAATCTATTCAAAAGAAACAGAATGCTAAGCATATCTTACAAGAAATGTTGGTTCACGGGACATGCCTTTCCAGCGAAATGAGATAGGGCAAAATCTGTCTTTGAGAGCTTTGGTTTTTCTAGTCTTGGGTGTGCTCTCAAATTCTGAAATAACTTCATTGCAAAAGTCTCATGTGTTGATTTTCCAAGCATGCTGTTTAACAACACTAGAACAAAATGAGAATGTGGAACTCACAAGCTGTTAACACCACAACGTGAAAATCTTACCATGCTTCATCCAAAAGTGAAACTATGCCAATTGGTTTCTGCAGAACAAAACAGCATTACCATAATCAAATAAACCATACATAGATAAACTAACATAAAAATAGAAGAAAATTTAAGCACTAGGTATATATTTCATGATGAAATCCTCTAAGGCCGATATGTTTTGTTTTATGCAAATTTGGTAAAAGAAGTACAAAATCTTGCATCAAATATGCATAGTTCGATTAAATATTCACTCAGGCACATGCATAAAATAATGACACCCAATAGTTAAAGTCAGTTATTAAAGGTACAGTTATTTTGAAGTGTTTTTCATTCATGCAGATAATATGCTAGCGTGAAACATAAATCACATCAACAACAAAACCAACAGTATGATAACTGTTTCCCTCAAAAAAAAAAACCAACAGTAGACACTGGTACTACATAATACATAACACATAAGCTACACACAATCTTTATCAGAAGTTCAAACATGCAGCTAAATGTACATTAAAAAGCAAAAGACTACAACAACATTCCTCGTCATAACTATATCCAATTCTATATTGATTTCTAATGTTTGTTTTTATGTACAAAATGCAAAATATTATTAAGATAAACGTTCCAACATAACTATGGCAATGCCTCTACTGTAAAATGGCAAGTATAATTTAGCATACTGTTGTCATCTGGAAATCAAATAATAACTACCACATAGGTGCCATATTTACCATATTTTGTTAGGAATAATAACTTATATTCCCTGGAGGTCATAGGCAAGTATATATACATGTACAGGTGACAATATGCAAAGAGAGTACGGGCAGGCGGGTAGAAAGGCGGCACGCATGAGGTCGGAATCGGTGGGGAAGAGGCGAATCCGACGGGGTAGAGCTGGATCTGGCTTAAGGAAGAGGCAAATCCGGCCAGGAACAAAGGAGAGGCTAGATCGGGATGAGTTGTTGCGTCCATAAAAGAAACTCTAGCTCTAATACCGCATTAGGGATAGCAACTTGTATTCCCTTGAGGCTATACGCCAATATATATAGAATTACAGATGGCAATATGCAAAGAACCCCTTATAACACGGGAATATTACACAGATGGCAATATATATCTAACAATTCTGTGTAAAAACAATTTATGAATAGAAAGTTTAATAAATTATACCATGTTGGATGTTCATTGTGTGCACAATGGTACATAAATTAATAGGAGTCAGTGCAAACTACGTAATCAAGAGAGCACAACTGCATTGTTAGAGATATATAGTCTTTTCTATAATATCCCCATATTATAAGGGGTTCTTTGCATATTGCTCACATGTGTGTGTACTGGCCGATGGTCTCAAGGAAATACAAGTTGTTATTACTAACATGGTATACAGAGCCAAAGCTAGGGTTAGGGTTTCTCTTCTCTAAGTCGTTCATTTCGTGTTGCAACTTCCACACATCCCACCACAACCCTCTGTGCCGGTCTTCTCTTCATCGGTTGGCCTTCTCCCACCCACCCGTCTCACCCGTCGCGCCGCTCTCCAATGAGCCGCGCTGCCTCTAGTCTGCCTCCGCCGCTCTGCCTACCGCATGCCCGCCAGATCTACGCTGCCTCCTTCCTGATGGCTCTGCCCCCTCCCCGCCGGATCTGCGTCGCTACCTTCTTGACAGCCTTGTTACCTCCCCGCTAACTTAGCTCTGCCACCTCCCCCACCGACTCCTCTGCCTCCCCGCCGGCTTGGCTCAGCTCTCTCTGTTCTGGCAGAGGTGCCCTCGTGTGTCGTCACCTCTCTTTGATCTATTAAGAACAGAGAGTAATCCATCAATTCCAAAAAAAATTGCGACAACTACCATGTTTCTTTACGCTCTCACTGTCGCTCGCCACTAATCTTTTTGTGTTCTCGTCGTCGCTTGCCGCTACTCCTTTGTGCTCTTGTCATTGCCACTTCTTCAGGATGTCGTCGGGCACCGTTTCATTTCCTCTGTGCTCGATGATTTTTTATGGTGTCAACTACCAAGATTTCGCACAGCATATGCGCATTCACATGCATGAGCTTCGTCTTTAGGGTGTTCTCTCTGACGACATTTCTTGTCTGCCTTCCCCTGTTCTTCTGACGGAGCCTATGCAGCCTTCTGCCAACAAAGCAGACAAACAAGCTACTGAAGCCACCACCGCTATCTATGATAAGGCTGTCTCCGCCTACCAAGATGCCTTAAGCTATACCGAGATCAGTTGTCTGATTATGCTCAGTGATGCTCGTGCAGCGTCCATTCTGTTGCTAGTGTCAAACCTCGATTTTCTTCTAAGATTGTTTAGTTCTCTACTGCTATTTAGATGTGGATTCATCTTCGTCAGAACTATGAGCCTTCTGAGGATGCTCTCTACATGTCTGTTGTTCGTCAAGAGTAGTCTCTTCAGTAGGGTGATGCCACTGTTGATGTGTTGTACGAGCTTCATGAAGCATATTAGTGTTGATGCTTCTTACACATGGACACAGGTACATGATGAGGTTATTGATCTTTAGCATGTTCATTCAGAGTTTCAGTTAGTTGATTTCTTCACGAAGGCACAGAGTATAGCTCAGCACAAGTTCTATCTCTCCAAACTCAGTATGGTTGATCTCCCATGAGTTTGAGGGGGTATTAGAGATATATTGCCTTTTCTGTAATATCCTCATGTTATAAAGGGTTCTTTGTATATTGCTCACATATACATGTATATACTGACATATGGCCACCAGTGAATACAAGTTGCTATTCTTAACATGCATAAGGAGGGCAAGGATTACTACAGTGACCTAGCAATGCCACAATGGCATACTGACATTCATTCACCATGGCAAAACCAAGAAAAATTGGTAACACAATCTTTCAAATGTAACTTTATAGGTTATCTTAGTCTTCGAAAGTTTATACCTTTTCAATAAGATCCAATATATCTTGGTTATCAACAAATTCAATGTAGCTCCAATTAATTTCTTCTGTTTCGTATTCCTCCTGCTCCATCTTGAAAACATGCTGGATTGAGAAACAAAATAGATCAAATATGTGAGTGCATGAGAGGGAGTGACGGGAGGAGGGAGGGTCATAAATACCTTATTAAAATGCTGTTGAAGCTTTTCATTAGCAAAGTTGATGCACAACTGCTCAAAGCTAGCAGAAGGAAGGGTCATCAGAAATTCCACTAAGATAAAATAGAATTGACTAAATATGAAACTATCAACAGTATTGACAATCGAGTTAAAGAATTTGAAGCAAGACTGCTAGCAGTGTACGTTTGGAATTGTAGTGCCCTACAGTGTGGCTTTCCAGTTTCCACCCTACTCTTTTTTGTTCTCTTGTGTTTGTGTGTGTGTGCCCTTATTCATAATTCCTTGCCCAAGCGCAAGCTATGCAAGAGTGGGCTAGGGAACCAAACATGCCTATAATGATTGTAGTTAGTTACAAGCTAGCT
This sequence comes from Phragmites australis, assembly GCF_958298935.1. Taxonomy (NCBI): domain Eukaryota; kingdom Viridiplantae; phylum Streptophyta; class Magnoliopsida; order Poales; family Poaceae; genus Phragmites; species Phragmites australis. The sequence continues at coordinate 12,236,162 of NC_084941.1, read as the reverse complement.
GGTCATTTGGTAACCAAATCTGGCACTACTTGTGTTTCTACAAAATGGTAAAAATTAGCATCGCATAAATAATTTAACTGGGTATTATTTAGAATCATGCAGCTCCTTCAAGAATGCACACCAGCACAAACTTCAATTTCGCCTAATCTGCTTTCTGGAAGCTGAATATAAGTAGGCCTTTGGTTGTTCGCTTGAAGTTTGTACAAAATATTAAAAGTTAGCATCGTATAAATATTTGTAGTAGGTAATTTGAATTAAGCTGCTCCTTGAAGAGTGGACACCAACAAAAACTAAAAAGTTTAGTTATTCTGCTTTGTGGCAGGGGAATATAAGTAGGCACTTGCTTGATAGCTTGCAAGAAAGGACAGAAAGGCTGACCTGTTATATTTAAAACACTCAAAACCATAGATGTCCAAGACCCCAATCTGTGCCCTCGACTCCATGTCCTGCCCAATGGACTTATTAATGTTGTCAACAAGCCTGCAGTAACCACCTTATAAGCATCACATTCAAAAATGTAAAACAGTCATGAAGAGACGTGGTCATACCAATCAAATAATCGAGCATAAACAGTCTTTGCAAGAGCATCACGGCCGATTACAGCAGAAGAACTGTCAACTGCCTTGATTATGTTTGCTTCAGGAGTTTTAATTGTGCGATAGCACAGTGTTGAAAGCAAAAGGTTTGCATCAACCCTACAAACAAATAAGAACTGCTATAAAATGGTGCCTATGCATCACATAATTTATAAGTAATGGTAAATTCTCAAAAAAAATGTATAGGCAATGCTCACAAACAATCAATACCCATGTGCCCACGCAGTACTGCCAATATCATTATTGCCAACTAAAAGAAAAGAATACCTACGAAAGCAATGTTCATACCTAAGAATAGAGATGAATAAAAAAACACTCACATAAGCAAATCAGCAACCATCTGGAGATGGAATTGGCACTTTTCATCTTTGATAGCAGACGAATCGAACTCTTTTCCAGGAGAAAAATCAATATTTCCTAGATGAAGGATAGCAGCCACAGTACGGAATATGGCTTCCTGAGAATGCAAGGTAGTATCGTGAGTCAAAGCTATTTATCAAGAGGACAGTAATTGAGTAATTTTCTTTCCCAGGTAGGAATAAAGTCAAGATTAAACCTGATCGGCAAAACATATGCCGACAATGTCCATTGCTCTCCGTGTTTTCAAATACTGCTCCGCATCACTGACCCCTTCTAACTCGTATGTATGGCTTTGATTCAGGTAGTTAAAGTTCCTACGGTGAGCAAGTTTGTATTTATCCGCATCCTGGTGATACAGATGTACATACCATAAGCCATCAATTGTAAGCTAAATACTCATAAGTTTGAGATTTTTCAGATCCAACTTTTATAATTTCATGGTATGGGAACATCAAAATTGGTCTCAGTGATAACAACTAATACAATCAACAGTAGGTCTAGAGACAAACCTGCCTAGATGCACAAAGTTGGTAAAAACAGTGGTAATTCCTTTCAGATTCAGATATTTGCACAACACGAGACCTTTCCAGGAGATAAGTTCGAACTGCAGCGCCAGAAATTCTACCTGATTTGTCAAACTGAATCTCAACAAATTTTCCGAATCGACTGCAATAAAATAAAATAGTAAGTAAAACATACGGGTATACACAAGAAAACAGTACACCAGCAAGTGGAGCTATCATGCTTATATACAACCTTTTCCCCACCCGTTTACATATGATATACAGGTTGGTCTTTTGAGCATACTGATAAGAGCAAATACAATAAGGGGCTTTATAGCCTGCTTACATGGCACTTTTGCACATATGGAGGAGAGAGATAAGAGAAAAAGAGCGGAATGGGCTCTCATGCAAGAGCCCGGCTCTACACGACTCCAAGCGAGAGAGAGAGTAAATGAAGATGAGAGAGAAAGAGATAACAAGGAAAGAGTCCCATTAGAAGAGATAACTCATTGTATTAGTCGTCTCTACGGTGCTTTTGGTTGGGGGTAATTGGTGGGAGGGAAAGGGAGTTGAGGGATAGGGGCGTAAAAATCTCTTATCTGTTTCGTGGTAGTGGGAGTTTTGGTGGGATAGGGAATGGGAGTTGAGGGATGAACTCCCACCGATCTCTTTCCAAGGGGAGGGGTGGTAGTTGGGTGGGAATTGTATTTTAGTACAAGATGAATATATATCCATTGTTCATCACAACTTAAGTTAATACAGCCTGTGAACTAAATCAATTCCTTACAATTTTCCACCCCCAAACCCACTCGCCAAACAAGGGAATAAAAACTCCATCTTGAACTCTCTATTTACTCCCATCACATGCCAAACAAGGGATTGGGACTAAAAGTCAAATTCCCATGCTAATTCCCTCCATTAACTCCCACCTCTAATTATATGCCCCTTTACATCGTTTGCCAAACACGCTGTAAGTGTTGTCTCTAGATGATATAGCATGGGCTTATAGACAATAGTGAGCTCTATTATCGAGCATGCTCTAAGAGTTCCTAGCTTCATTTCTTTCGTTCATGCTCAATTAATAACTACAGTACCCTCAGTGTTCTAAGCATATCAGACGATATATGTATGTAATTGCGCTGCACAATAGAAACAAGTTTTTTTATGAAGAAGTGTCAAACAAGTTGATTGACTCAAAGGAACTTATTGAACAAAGCTCACCTGGAGTTATCATTTCTCACTGTCCGTGCATTACCAAAAGCCTCCAACAGTGGGTTTGACTGTATTGAAATGCAGAAACAGATGTACAGGTGAGAAACCATACAGTCATGTGAAACAGTTGGAAAAACTCACTTTCGGTAGAAAAAAATGTTACTGAAACATAAAGCCTTTGACAGGACACACTAATTGTTCCCCAAAAGCATATCTGGGGCGTGTTTGGTTCTTGGCCTTGACGTGTCCAGCCAAATTTTGATCGTGTCCCATTCATTTGGCTTGTGTTTGGTTTGTGAACAAAATTTGGCTGCACCCAAAAGAAATTTGGTTGGCCCATCTACAGTCAACATCGAAGCAGGGTATTTTCCGGGCGGCCAATTTGTGCGCCGCGATTTTGGCTTGGCCCCATGGACAGCCATGGCCACGTGTCGCCTCGTGAATGGTGCATTTAATGCCATGCTTTTAGTATTATCAAGTTTCTAATGACACTATTTGCTAAACTGTACATCCGATTACAAATCTGTTTGTACCATTGTATTTCTTACAATTTAATCTATAAAATAAGACCTCATTTGAATATATTTTGATACTAAAAATTAATAACATATGAACCTTATATGTCATACTCATAGTTTTGAAATATTTTAGCCTGACGGCAATCCAAACACCAATTTTACCTTCGTCTTTAGCAGAGGCCTAACTTTGGCTTAAGTACAAACCAAGCACTACTTTTTTACTTTGAATTTGACCCTGTTCTGAATTTGGCCATGGCCAATATTTGGTCAGGCTTTTTTGGATCGACAACCAAACAGCCCCCTGATGACAAAACTTGAAGTTACCTCTAGAACTTGTTGCTCCACGGAGCGGATATCACCAGTTGCACGACCCCCAACAAAAGTAAGATATTGCATGATGAGCTTGGTAGTCTCCGTTTTTCCAGCACCGCTCTCTCCACTGACTAATATGGACTGGCTACAGTTCTCGCCAACCATAGCTCTTGAAGAAAGACAGAGAAAAGTGTTACTTGACAATCCATATTAATTCTAACAAGCTGCAAGCATTCCCATGTTTCATACCTGTATGATGCATCAGCAATGGCAAAAACATGCGGGCTCAATTCCCCGAACTGCACGCCTCTGTACTGCTCCATCATATGCATATCATAGATATGAGGCAACTTTGCAAAAGGGTTTACTGCAATCAAGATGCGCCCTGTGTATGTCTACAGAGACCAATAGAAGCGTTGGAATGACAATCCATAGTAGCAGATGGCATACAGAACACCACATATCAGCCAATGATTATGAAGTTACAAAAAATATAACCATTTCAGCTGGCATTTCCCCGTACACATACATTAGCCACTTGATCTTACAGAAGGTCACTATTGTGCTAGAACAAGAGTCCTTACACAAGAAACCAGTCGACATTGTGAGGACAGAGAGAGAACGTGAGAAGGGGGGACACTCACGTAGATCTCATTGAGCGCGTAGCGCCGCGCGAGGTTGCAGAGCACCCCGGGCTCATGGAGGTAGACGAGCTTGGTCATGTCATCGACGCCGCAAAGGTCTGCCTCCGTGTCCCTCGGCAGGACCTTCCTCCCGTCCACCACAGCCTGGCCACACCACCACCAACACCCACAAAGTTAACCCAACCCAATCCAACCGGCGGCCAGGCAATTCGACAAACACGTCTGCTGCAGCGCACGCAAGGGCCGGGGATGCTCACCTTGACGCCGCTGGAGAGGACGACCGTGACGGTGGATGGTGAGGAGGGGGTGGAGGCGGAGGAGACGACCTCGGCCTCAGCCCAGGCGAGGTCCGGGTGCTCCACCCACACGGCGGTGCCGGGGCGGAGGATCATCGCGGCGGCGAGGAGGAGGAGGAGGAGGAAGCGGTGGCGGTGCTGGTCGTGGGGGGTCTGGGCCGGTGGAACTGGTCATCTGGAGGAGCGGGAGGAGTTGGAGGATGGGGAAGCGAAGCGAGGGAGATGGCGGGAGTCGCGCTCGGGCGCCCGCGTGTCGGGCAAACCGACCGTTGGAGTCCTCGCAGCGCGCTGGAGAGAGAGAGAGAGCGCGCGCGCGAGATGGACATGCAATATTTTCTTCCCACACCATCTGTATACGTAGGGATGAAAACATACGAAAAAGGTCAAAATTATTTTTCAGTTTTATATTTTTTTAAAATGAAGTCGATAATAATAATATCGGAAATGAATTCGATATCAATAATACGAGAAAAGCAAAAACAATGTTGCTAGAACGAAAATATATCGGTATTGATCAGAAATCGATAATTTAAACTCGAAAGCATTAAACTATAACTCTTAGCGCTAGAATCATGAATAGTAATATAGTACAATACACGTGAATTTGAGCGTCAGAACCATGAATCTAGGAGCCGCAAAGGCTGGTTACCGGTGAACACATGGAGGGAGACGCTCTGGTGACTATGACTATCTAGGGTTTGGACTAGTCGGCTGGCTGGGTGAATAGAACATAGTAGGATGGCGTCACTAGGGCCTGGGAGGGTGGGAGGCTTGTTGGGCCATGAGCAGGAATGAGAAATGGGAATTCTCAGTGATAATTTTTGGAACAAAACGAAAGAACCTAAAAACATCGAAAAAGACCAAGGTCATTTCCACTATTATTTTGACAAAGTTTTCTCGTTTTCATTTTCATTTTTTATATATCGTTTCCGACTGCTACGGTCAGAAAAAAGTTTAAAAATGATCTTCAGAATATCAAGAATTACCTTTTTATTTTTATCCCTATGCAAACGCGCCTAGTCCGGTTTCAAAAATTCTTAAAAATTCAAAAACATTGTGCAAAAATATAATCATATGAAGCTGCACAGAAAAATAAAAAAGATCACCTTGTAGATCTCCTCCACATGATCATATTCTTGCAGGGGCGGATCCAGGTGCGTCCCTGGGTGTGCCCAGGCACACAAAAAAAAAACGAAAAAATAGTATAGGTATAGGCATAGTTTAAAGAAAAATTAGCAAACATTTACATAGGACACGCCTGTATCTATGGGCTGCAACTTCGGCTGGCTAGGAGACACACTAGCCAGGCCATACCCCAACCAGCACAGCAGTCCAACTGCCACTACTACAAAACACCACATATGTGTCGGTCCATCAGTACCGGTTCAACAATAAGCAGTAGTGTTGATGTATCAGTGTTGGTTCTTAAACTCTCACGCGTGAACAACCACTGAGGAGTTAAGAACCGGTGCTGATAATATCCATATACTAACCGATACTGATGTGGCCATCTACATCGCTCCTTGTTTCCTGTTGACCTCCTGCTCCCTCGATCCTCCTTTCTCGGCTCAACCTAGGCACGCAGCGAGCCAGCGAGTGACGCGGCTAGCCCAAGCGCGTAGCAGGTCGACAGCAGGATAAGGCCGCAAGTTGCTAGTAGCCGACGCCGACGGGCAAGGATGTCGTTCGCCAACATAGGCTACATAGTCATGCAGCAGTAGGTATTCCGTCCGGCCCTCTTCCTCAATCACACTTTTGGCTCTATTGATTATGAAGGCACACCAATGAGAATTTCTCTAGATCTGTTACCGTATTCTGTCCAAACTTGTGGTATAGTTCGGTTTCCTCCACCACGCCGACGGCTCTGGTCTAGCCAACTGCGATGACCCCTTTCGGACTCAGGCTGACTTCTCCGTCAAGGACGGAGGAGCTAGGAATTTTGTTTAAGAGGGGCCAATAATCTCAATATTGTGTACACATGCTACGTTCTACCAAGAGAGGGTCATTTGTATGCTTACATGAATAAATCTCATGTATGATAAGGCGGGTTATAAAATTTATTGCATGCATGGGGAAGCCAAGGCCAGTGCTAGTCACTGGCTGGCTCCACCCCTATTCTCCATCATCTCATGGACGTACACCTCCATCTCGGATGACATCCTCGACTATGCTATGGAGCCAAATCAGATTGCTCATGATCTCTGGGTTACCGTCGAAGCCTTGTTTCGTGACAACAAGGAGCCTCGCGCCATCTATCTCAACGTCCAATTTCACACACCGGTCTAGGGTGACCTCTCCATCACCGAGTACTACCAACGTCAAAAGACACTTGCCAACTCCCGACACGACATTGATCATCCCGTCTTGGACTCCCAACTCATACTCGACATCGTCTGGGCCTCAACAAACGGTTCTCTAGCACTGCCGACATGATCTCCGTCAAGGAGCCATTCCCATTGTTCGCCTAGGATGCTCCATGCTCCTCATCTAGGAGTTTCACAAATTCTTAAACAATTAAAAAAATTGCAGAAGGACAATTAAAAAAATTGCCAACAAAAAATTGTGTAGAAATATAATCATATGAAGCTGTACAAGAAAATAAAAAAAGATCACTTTGTAGATCTCTCGTATGATCATATTTTGTCCAAACTTTTGTAGGTCAACAGGTCTACCATGTTGTGTAGAATGTTTTGAGAATTTTTGGAAACACACAAGTATACAAACCAATGCATGTAGACATGTTGTCAATAGTTGGCGGTGCAGTGGTATCGCTAACATTAGGTAGTTGCTAAATGACAATTCATTGTGGGTTAGAACATTCAAATTTCTGATCTTACGGTCTTGCTTGGAGATTTGTTCATGCCAACGAGACCATCGTCTCTGACTCTGGTGAAATTTGGTGTCGGCCTTCACTGTGTGCCCCATGCTTCCGTGATAGCGATGGCTTTTTTTTCGAGAACATGCTTGGCACGTTTTTCATTAAGAGAAGTTAGAAGTTCACACGACCAAGGGTCCAAGACCCCTGTCAGCGACCTAAGATCATTACAGTCCTATTACAAGAAAACTCGTCGCGTCCCGACGTAGAGAGGAAAGGAAAAATAACAGAAAACAAGAGGCCGTGATGGGAGTTATCATCGATACTGTAGATAGAACGACAATGGCCCCTTGCTGGCCTGTACCCAACCTGTTGCTTCCGTGCGAATGCGCTGAAGCAGCTCCATCGCTTCCGTTCCTGAAGACCCTATTGTTCCTATCGCGCCTGTACATGAAGTCTATCAACAAATGGTTGAACTCCTCAGGAAGCGATTGCCTAACAGTAATTGAATATTTTTGCATATATAGAACATTTCAATAGATGTGAGAGATAACATGTGGCCTTAAGACAACTTCAAAAAAAAAAAGATTAACAGTTACCATAGTTGTGCGAGATACACATGTGTTAGAAATTACGGGACAAATTCCATGAACCATGTCAAAAAGATGGCTCTTAATAGTATAATTACGGATCATACTACAACAGGACGTATGCGGTTAAAATTCTCGGGATTTGGCTTCCACGTAGAATGGCAAGCTTCCTCTGTAAGGGTATATTTCATTCGAGACCTAAATGTGCCTAGGCTTGCCACCCTAAAACTTGGCCACCATTTGAGACAAAGGGTCTGTTTGGTTTGCAGCTGTGGGTGCCTTACCAAAATTTGGTAGTGCCAAAACGTGGACAGTGCCAATTCGCGGGTAATGGGGAAGAACATAGTGTTTGGATTGCAGGCTTATCAAAACTAAACATAATTGTTCGTATGATCATGACACGTGGGATCCATTTATCATCTAAATATTTTTTATCAAAATATAGTCAAGTGAGATCTAGTTTGGTAGGTTTAATTGTAATTAATACAATAGTGTAAATGGATCATAAATCAAATAAATAGTTTATAAAATATACTCATTTGAAATTTTCTAATCCAAATAACAAAGCATTTATGGCCACCAATCTGATCATGACACATCAGCAGAGGACTTGGGCTGGTGGAGGCCAGAGCTAGGACTTAGACCGGGCCGAATTTGGGCGGCCCATGGCATGACACGGCAAGAGAAAAATTGGGTCGGGCTGGTACGGCACGAACACACGAACACACGGGCTGTGTCATGCCCAAGGTTTGGGCATGGTGGATGGCACAGCCCAACCTAAATATTGGGTTATATCTGGACTAGCATGGCACGAAAATGTTTCGTCGGCACGAAAACGGCTCGTCGGCAAGTAAAAGGTCCGTCGGCACGAAAACAGCCCGACGGCATAGAAAAAGCCCGTGCCAGGCACGAACAGCCCGCCGCGCTCGTATTTGAATGCGTACCAACCTATGCCTCGTGCTATCATCCATGCTTGCTCAGTATGCATGACGGACTCCACCTCCATGCATGCTCCACGCCTAGTAGGCTAGCACCACCCAGGCTGTCCAGCTGCCATCGGCAAGTGCTGGCCCATCGCTGCCAACACAACCGTGCTGTTCATTCATGTCCTGTTAGGCTGTTGCGTTGACGTTTGCTGCTCGATCTCTCTTCTCGCGTCAGCTCGGCCTCTCTGAGTATGTGTGTCTCAGCGTATGTGTCACTGAATTTTTTTCTCAACGTGATTTGATAAATGGGCGGCAAGGCTGGGCTGGTGCGCCAAAGACTTTTTTCTCTCTGTTTTTGAGCCTAGCTCTGCTCTAGCATGGGTGGCACGACCGAGAAGTGCAGCATGCATGCATGCAGAGTCGATCGTTCTCTGCAGGTCAACGTCGCACAATCGCATGGTCACCACGGAAGCTCTCGTGGTTGCAGGTGCCCATGATTCGCTGGCGCGCGCCGGTTGGGGAGGCTCCGAGGGTGGAACAGCGACAGCGCCGCCCACACTTTCTCCCGCCGTGGCTTTTCCTGCCCACAGTTCCACGACGGCCATCCTACCAATTACCGAGCATAGCAAGCGCTCAATCGATGGAAATGGCGAAAGCAAAAGTGACGCGGGTACCTAAGTCAGCTCGTATATTCGGCATGAATGATCTCGTCATGTTTTCTTTCTCTCTTTTTAACTGAAAACAGTAACAAAAGATTCTTCAAGCATTATTCGATGCAGTGCTAACATGAGTAAAGAGGAGTAGATATGACTAGAGAGGCAACACACAAAGAGGCAACAACAAAAAAACCAACTTCATATAATACCTATATAATCTATATTTTTCTACTCGTTTCGCCACCAAGTCACCAGCTTATTTGTTCACGATCTTCGCAGTTTCACACTAGCAACAATATTAAATCCTCACGCACAAAAATATACTCCCTGGTGGTAGAACTGGTAGGAAAAAAAGTGTAATAAGACGCTATATGCACAGTAGCTCTTCAAGTCCTGGTTCGTCCATGCCTGAGGCTCCCGATCCATGTCGTCTATCCTCAAGCATGAGAGACTATAGGATGGACAATTGTCATTTGGACAGTGTGGATGGCTACAAAGAGGAGGAGCAACATGAGGCAAAGGCTATTCCATACCGGAGGAAGCAACGACCAACTACCTCGTTGTGGAGACGGTGACGACCAATGATACTACCAGGTCATCTGCTCCACAGACAGGGGGTAGAATGTTGGAAGCATTTCACTAAGAATAAAGAAATATGCAATGGTTAGTTGGTTGTAGTGTCTATAACTTGTAATTATTGTAAAAAAGAATATTCTGCAGACTCACATGGTGGTACAGGGCATCTAAACCACCATTATCTAGTATGCTTCAAAAAGTTTCCATGGGAGAACAAGGCGAAAGAGTGCAAACTCAACTGAATATCTCTGCAGATGGCTCTGTAGGTACATGAGTTTATGATCTTCAAATAGCTCGCGATGAAATTGCTAGGCATATAGTTATGGAAAATATACCCACTAGGATGGGTGAAAGTGCTAGCTTTGAAACAATGATAAAAAGCCTTTTATCCACAGTACAGTAATGTATCTAAAAAAACCACCAAGAGAGATATAATGAGAATGTACAAAGAACAAATGGATTTTCTGAAACAAAGTTTTCGGGTCATAAGCTTTTCTGTTTCCTTAACATTAGACATTTGGACGTCTTCACACTAGAGGACATGCTACCTTAGTGTTGTTGCCCATTACACAGACAACGAGTATAAGCTAAACAAAAGGGTCATTGGATTCACGGTTATTGATGAGTCACACACTGGAGAGGCCATAGCCGCACTCATCCTAGAGGTTATCCAAGAATATGGGATAGAAAATAGGATTGTATTACATTGGATAACACATCGGCCATGAAGACATGGAACCATATATGTAAAACTACATTGGTGGATATGTTCTCCACTAAAGATGTATATGCCACATCATCACCTCATGGTATAGGCAGATATGTCGTATGTAAGTCAATATTTAAATAGTATCCGTAGTGCTATTCGCTTTCTTCCGAGCTCCCCATTGGCATACAACAAATTCAAGGAGTACTGCAAGATTAATGGTTTGAAACCAAAAAAATTCGGCTTGGACATGAAAGTCTGTTGGAACTTAACATACACTATGCTAAAATAGATAAAAGGGTACGAGAATATTTTCAGCAATTTTATCAATGCTCAAGGTATATGCATATTGCTTACTAACACGGATTGGGAAGTTGCTACAAGTTTACGTCGTCTCTTAAAACCATTCTATAACGCATCAACACAATTGTCTGGTATTTACTACCCTATATCTTCTGTATTTCTTGAATGGCTTATGAAAATTGTTGACACGTTTAATGAGCATAGTACAAAAGAAATGCTAGTCCCTATTGTTAATACAATGAAGGAAAATACTTAAAATATTTCAATGCTATTCAACACTTGTATTGTTTTGCTCTCGTCTTTGATCCATGTAAGAAGTTGGTGAAACTAGATCTTGCTTTTTGTTTTATTGGCGATGCACTCAATCTTGATTACTCAGCTGCTTACTCATATGTTAAATCTGAGATATTTTGAGTTTTTTTTATGTACCAGAAGAAGTTTGGTTAACCTCACCTAAGGTCTGAACCAGCACAAAATGAGAAAAGAAAAACTACGACGACTAACATGTGGAAGAAGCTGAAGGGAAAAAAAGGATTCTTCTTTCTCAACTCAGCCAGCTAAGTCATCTTGGAACCCCAACGCAGAGCTCAACCACTACCTTGAGTTGGATCATGTTTTTCATGATCCACTACTTCAGGATGATGACCAGATCAACCTCCTTGGATGGTGGAAAGATAACGAACATCAATTTCCTGTGCTATCCCAATTTGCACGAGATGTTCTTCTTGTACCAGTATCAACTGTATCTTCAGAATCAACATTCAACACAGCGGGAAGAATAATCGAAGAACGAAGGTCGTCTCTTATGCTCGAGATGGTCGAGGCACTCACTTGCCTCAAGGACTGGGAGGCCGCGGAAACTCGACAGCAGCACCATCTAGAGGACCCAGAGATCATGAATACCTTAGTCGATCTTGAGCTCGTAGATGAGGATTAATTATCTTTGTAATAGTATGCGGTACTCTTTTCCTTACCAGGGTGTAAGGTTTTTGACGAGGTTGTGTACTAGCATGTGTTTGCAATTAATAAAGTTCATGTTCCCTAACTGCATCTTTTTTTCTTCTGCAATTAATAAAGTTCATTTGTGTAACGTTTGGATCGGCACCAAGCATTGGCACGCCCATGCACTGGTGCCCACACGCAGTTCAATTCTGCACCCACGCGGGGCCAAAACGGGCAGTGAAAAGCTTCGGCGTGCCCACACTTTGGCATGGCTGGCCAGGGCGTCAAGCTGTCAACCAAACATGCCCTCTTGTTTCTCCCGTCCGTCCTCCTCCTTATCCTCGAGGTTGTCCAAGGCTGTGCCCACGTCCACATCATCAACTTTAGCAGTTAAACCTCGCGTAGCCGTGCAGGGCGTCTAGTGTCCCACGGTCTCACCCTTATCCAGGTGACTAGGCCCTCGCCCTCCGCCCCGATGGGCTACCATTCATGCGCCTCACCGGCATTGGTCCGCCCTCCCCTCCCGGCCGCGACGTCGGGGTCTTATGTATATGAAATCGGTTTTTTTGGGACAAACTTTTTTTGGCGCTTTATTCAGATCAGGAAATCTGGTTTTAGGCTTACGTCTGGACTTTGTTGTAGAAAAATGGGTGTTTCATTGTGGAATAGTGTTTCCGTTTCCCATAAAAAGTCTTGCAGAACTTTCTGAAACTCCAAAGTATTTCTGCCTCAGATAACCAACTTTATTATTGCTATCTCAGTACCAGTAACAGAAAGATGGAATTGCGTATTTACAATTACATGCTCACTGAAGACTAGTTTTACATATCCTATGTCCACAAAATGCAATGTCCAAGCACAATTGGAGATAAGTTTTGTCAGAGGAAAAAGGTTCATTGGCTTTCGGCTGAAGATGCATCGATGTAGCGCGGAAAAAATTATAGATGAACCAATGAACAAAGTTTTCTGTTAGTATACACAAATGTTTGCTAGTTGCAAACTAGTTACATCAGCAATTCAGCATGGTTAGGTTACGGGAGCGAATTAAGAGAATAAAGGTGCAGCACAAAATATCAGAGAAGCAAGAACAATCTCATCTAGCCCCTAAATTGTTTCTCCAGGGGTTCATAAGACAAGCATCGTCTGGTCTCATATTCACGGAGCAGACGCAAAAAACAATACAACAAGAAGAAAAAAAAAACTACTTTGGCCATTCTTTTGGCCTTACTCTCACTCTTTTCTGCACACTTTTATGTACCCAAACCAAGGCAAAACAGGGCTGGAGGGGGGGTCCCAACATTCCTAGATGACATCTTAGCAAACTGAAACAATGGACTCAATTAGATCAATGAGCGGCGCAAGCTCAGCCTTGTCAATCAACTTGAATTCCTGCACAAAGAACAGAAGATTCAAAACAAGGACCAGAATTAAGTGATAATTCATTCAATTAACGTGATCGGCATATACCAAGAATTGTTCTGGTAAAAATAATGTCACACTCACTAGCAGGCCAAACAAAATGCATGATGAGATGGCATCATGCAAAGAACGGAAATTATAAGTTATATATCACAGTTTACATTTCAGTTTAAAATTCATCCCTTTTCAACAAAATGAAATTCTTTTTTATCAGCTCCAAATACTGAAATAAGTAACTAATCGGAATATGTTCTTCTACTGAACAAAATATATCGTATATGCTCACTAAAGCAGGGGAAATAAAGGTAGATCAAGAGGCAATTTACCCAGGTGAACAATGTAAAATGCTTGAAGCAGGTGTTAAGGTGCGCTTCTTCCTTGAGGTTCACAATCTTCTGAAAATGTGAGTGGTAGATGTGAGCATAAACACGGAAAAGACGCTTGAATATTGTCTTCACAACTTCCCGAAAATTTAGCGGGAAAGGAGTTCCTGCATGGAGTTAAAATTAATCAATCCACAAAACAAGAAGTCATACTCCTGACACCGAGTTAAACTGATAAATGCATTTCTGAACCAGTTTGTATCTTATGATATGTTAAAGTACCGAGTTTCTGTGGGAAGATGGATTCATCATCAAGCTGGGTCTCAATCCAGTCCATCAAATACTCGACATATTTTGGCGCTGAAACCTCGATCGGTTTCTTGATCTGCACCCCATCAGCCCATCTGTACTCAAACCTGAAAATTTTGGTAGTCACCGGTTGAAAACGCTTGCGAACAAAGTTCAGAGTTTCACGGTCGAAACTAGAAACCACATGTCTGTCTCAAAGAGGCATGCATCTTACTTGGGTCCGGCTGACATTGTTGGGCACGTAGCTGGTGTGCAGAACTCCATCAGAGTGCCGTATAAGATGTTCACCTGGTTGAAGAAATCAACAGCTGCAACAAAGCAACAACCAGGTTATTAGGACGTGCAGAGGCAATTGCATGGTATGATTTTTTTTCTTCTAAGATGAGATGGCGATTAGAGACTCACTATTAACAGCTAGCCATTCATTAAGATCCTCTCCAGGCGGCAACCGAACCGCATCCCTCAAATTTCCACTTCCTAAGGTTGCATCAATGTGCTTTTTCAGCTGCACACCCTGTATTGAACACAAACCACAAAAGGAGAAACAAATGCCTCAACCCTCAAGCCCCTCCACACTCTATTGACGAGAAGGAACAATGGTCTGCATCTTGCTAAAATCTAATGTTCTATTGTGTCAGTAGTCGGTACAATGTTCTATTGTATAAGTCTGGCTGTCTTATTGGATACTCTAAATGTTTAATTCTTAACTTTGATATGACATTTTGAGCTGCTGCATCCTTTTTTTTTCTTTGCTATTTTTTGTCGGAAACCATTGCGAGGAGTTTATGATCGCAAGTATGGAAAAAGGTCCCATCAAAAGTATGAAAACATTGTTTGGAAAAAAAATAAAAATATGAAAGCAAGAGACTAATTGCATTGTTTAAAACAAGATATTAATCTTTAGCCGACAACTGCCTACCTTATTTCCGGAAGGTGCATTCTTCTTAGGCCTAAACGTCTTCTGATTCCTGCCATAAACCAAATTCAAGAAAGATTGATCACATACGTACAACTGAACAGGACTACAAGAGAATAACAGGCAAGCATTCCAGAATTCTAGTGTGCTGTTAACTTGAGTCAATGCAAAACATAAAAAGAAAAAAAGGACTTATAGGACTCAAAACAATTTTCCTAAAAACGGACTCATAAAAGAAAAACTCAAAAAAAATCCTAAAAAAGGGCTCAAAATTCCAGCAATTAGAACATGCAAAAAGCCTTATTGCTCCCTAGGTCAAAATAATTTTCTTGTTCCTCCTCCCTTTCTCTTTTTCCTGTCTTTTCTGTGGGTTTTTATGATCACAAATACAACATCTTCCACATGTACCTGAATCTCATCCCACCATTACAAAACAAGATTTCGAAAGAAACTATGAGGGCGAGTTCTTGAGACCAGGAAAAGATTTGGAGGGAAAATAGCGATACATAACAAGAAGAACGACATGCTTATAGGGCACATTGAACTGGAAGAAGAAGAAGAAGATCAATTGGACAGGACAAGAACTAAGAACAAGTCATACTTGCTTCCAAGGCCGAAGAGACTCATGTCTTCCCTTCACCACCCGATCAAGAAACTGGGCAGGGAATTCCTGACAGGAGAAGGGACTGGGGTTGCAACAGAATCAGATATGTTCGCGCCTCTCTCTCTCTCTCTCTCTCTCTCTCTCTCTCGCCCTCGCTGTCCCTCTTCTCGAGTTCTCCTCCCCTCTTCTCTGAAATAGGCAGGAAAGGGTCGCCGTGAAGATTTCTATTCTCTCGTCCGCAGCTCCTCTCCCCTCCTTTTGATTTTGTTATTCTTACTCCTTTTTTATAAGTGATATTCTTGCTCCTTGTTGCTGCTGGTGTTGGTTGAGATGGTGGTGGTGTTATTTTAGATGGTGTTTGGCGGGGTCTTAGGGCGGAGAGGTTAATCTCAACCACCGCTCCTCCTTTGGCCAGCCTGGCTGCTGCCTCTTTTTCTCTCCTCTGACCAACCTCTCTCTCATTATTTTTAGCGTCCATGATTTGGATAATTGGATTACTGTTACTCCCTCCAATTTTAAATATATGACATTTTGATTAAAATCCGATCGAATTTTTAAAATTTTAACTGTCAATAGCTTCTAAAATATTTATTTTGAAAACATAAAAATTACACGTGTAGATTTATTTTGAAAAATATTTTTATAATATTATATTGTTAGATTTCCAAAATAAATATTTTAGAAACTATTGATAATCAAAATTTTAAAAGTTTAACTAGATTTTGACAAAAACGTCATATATTTAAAACCGGAGGGAGCAGTCCTTTATATTAACAAGGGGTCTACAAGAGGTCAAAGATGGTGTTCCTATAAACTTGTGCATTTAGAGGATGATGAAGCATATCTATCAAATGCAGTGCTATTAAATCCTTTGCCAATCTGGAGTCTACAGAAAGATTAGTAGACCACGCAATAGGAGCTATTAGTTTGTATGAGTATATTGCCCACCACTTAAAAATTTTAGGGTTAACTGATGTATAAAACTCAATGCAAGTTTGCGATTGTATGCGTTATGGTGTGCTAATCTTTTTTGAAAAAAAAATGTAGTTGTGAGAAAACTTTTGTGACCCAATTGCTAAATAGAATTATTGTTCATAAATTCTGTCACTCAATGGTGGAGACTTCTTAAGTCGACACAGTTAGTAACTAAACGATGTTCTCCGCTATTTTGAGGGCAACCATAAGTTTTGCTTCATGATTTTTTTTTCAAAAATAAAATAGTCTAACAGAACAATGTGATATCTAACTCACTATTTGGAGAGCAACCAAAAGAAAAGGCAGTTAACCAAACACTAAAATTTGGAACCAGACAAGTTTTTATCTGTTGTGGGATGGTTTCATAGGCCCCTTCGAAAAAGGATCAACGACCTCTGCGACCACTGCTTACTAACAGTTTACGGTTGTTGTGGTTTTGACATGTTGCATGAACCCTTTGGACTTGCCAAAGGTAATTTGCGGACGCTCGGCGCCACCCAAGTGTGTCCAGATGCCGGTATCGGTGAAGCCATTGATGGGCCTTCGGAAGTTGACTGAAGATCTCCGGTGGGCTTCGTAAGGGAGTCAACTGAAGGGATGTCAAAGGCGTTGTTGTGGGCGAAGCCCTCAGTGAGCCTTGGGAGGCAAGGCGAGGACCATCACATGGGGCCGTGAGGAAGACGATCAAGGGTGCCCCGAAGGTGCTATCGGCCGTAGACCTTTGGGAGTGTGATAGAGGTGAAACCGATGCTCGCAACCAAGGATCTAGAAGGGTATAATTGTAAATAGGACAGATGTACTTAGGAATAATGCCTTATTGCCCACGAATATGACATGAATGTGACAGTTAGAGGAGTATTATTGTACATTGTAACAGAGAGTGGTTGGGTACGGCCTATAAATAGGGTTACACTGTAACCGAAAAGACGGGTGACATTAATTACACTACACAGTTCTCCATTCAGTGAGTGTCTCTCACCTTGCCTTCGGACTAGTCCAGTGACTGAAGGCCCATTCCTTGGTCGGTTATGAAAGTTTCTAACAGGTGGTGCCATCTGTGGGGATCGAGCGGATTGCGAAGTCATGCCACCCAAGAAAAAGTCAAAGGGCATCGAAGAATTGTTGCACTAGATGCAATAGCTTCCAGAGAGGGCGCCACCATGACCAACCCTTCAGCAGCTATGGAGCCGAACATCACCGTGGTCGAGGCAGACGAAGAGGTCTAAGAAGAAGAACTCGAGGCGGCTGCGGTGACTGATGGCGAGGGTTGAAACTATAAAGACCCAACTTACTGGGAAGGTGAAAAGGCCTCGATGCGAAGGGTTGAGGAAGGCCTTTGCTCTTGTTTTGAAGCTTTGACAGTTGGGAGGGGGAAGACCCCTCATGTTTAGGACTTCGAACAACTGAGGAGTACGGCGATGAAGAAGAAGAAACCGAAGCAGAGGAGCTATGTGCCTAGAAGCTGAGGACCTAGAGAGACAAATCGCACAAAAGAAGCGTATGGTAGAGAGCTTGGAAGCGAGTCGAAAGGCGGCTGAATATCTTCAAAGAGCAAAAGAAGCCAGAAGAACTCTGGAGCAAATGCAGGAGCAAATTAACATGCTACAACGAGAGGGCAAAGAAGCACAGAATGTCATCACCCCTTCGTCAGCATTTACAATATGACATGTGCACGATCTTCGGCATAGGTTGTGCGCAGGCGGTTTAGAATCACCACTCTTCATTGGCTTGCAGAACCAACCATGGCCTTTGGGTTTCAAGATGTCAAGAGTGGTTATGTTCGATGGAGAATCATACCCAAAGGAATTCGTCATGAGTTTTGAAGCGGCAGTTAAATCTACCGGTGGGGACGACTCAACGTTGGAGAAGGCCTTTGTGCTGACGATAAAAGGGATAGCAAGATCTTGGTATTCCGCCTTACCTCCGGGGTCTATATACTCATGGGAGTAGTTGTGTGATGTCCTTTTCTACAACTTCTAAGGCAATCAAGCTGAGAAGATCACAGCCAGAGACCTCTTCGTAGTAAAACAATAGCCGACAGAGTCATTGAAACACTATATGCGCCGCTTCATACATGTGCGCTGTTAGGCGAAGGGCCTGAGCGAGGAAATGATTATTGATGTCACTATTCAAGGCATTAAAGGAGGTTTGTTAGAAGGAAAGTTGACGCGCAAGAGGTCGCGGAGTGTCCATGAACTCTTCAACAAAATGAAGGAGTATGCAAAGTCTGAGGTTGACCATCATCGATGGAAAAGCGAAATGACAGTGTCAAAAACATCAAAGACATACCCCTCAAATAAGGAAACAAATGTTGGCCAACCAAAGGACATTCTGAAGCACTCAAAGAAGAACAAGGCCTTTGGGCATAACTCCAAACAAAAAGAAGTTAACTAGATAGAAGCCAGTTCAGAAGATGCCTTCATAGAGGTCGTCGAGGCCCATAGAGGTGGATCTCACGGAGGCCGAAGCGGTAGAGGTCATGGAGGTCAAGGTGGTCGAGGAGGATGAGCTTCGCGTGACCCAAGCATGTTGTATTGTGAGTTACATGGTGAAGGTGCTGGCCATATGATAAAGCAGTGTCCATATGTTGTAGCCATGAAGGAAAGTCTGGGGAAGCAGCCCTTCGATTATGCCAGGGTATTGCATCATGCCGCGCCATATAGGCTGTGCAACGTGTGGCAGTTTTAGCAGACCTAGACTCAAGCTCATGAGCCAAACCCTTCAATGTTTTCTTCTAAATGGTGATCAATGGCTTAGATGGAGCCATATGTCCCAGCACCTTCAGCTCCACCAGTCCAATCTTATGGTCAATCAATGGCTTTTGAAGTATCACTCCCACCCCCTCCGCCAAGGCTTGCAATCGAAGCCTCACCAGAAACTAGCAGATCAGTGAACACAATAAGCCATGGGTTGAACGTGGTTTTGGCAATCACTGGTGGCTCAAATCCAGAAATTAAGTCCAAGAGACAACGAAAAGAGTATGTGTGAAGGGTTAACCATGTCAGTGTAAACCCTCCCTACATCCGTTCGAAGTGGTCTCATGTCCCCATCACATTCTCACAGGAGGACATGAGGGTTTTGGATTACCCACACATATATACTTTTTTCATCGCTACTAACATCTAAAAAAGTGAGGTCCATAGTATCTTAATAGATTGTGGAAGCTCGGCAGATATCATCTTCAACGATGCCTTCGATAGGATGGGACTGGAGCGAAGTGTCTTACAGCAGGCCAGATCACCATTGCTAGGATTCAGAGGAAAAACAATCAATGCTTTGGGCAAGATACAAATTCCAATCTCTTTCGGCGAACGGTCCAATTTTCGGACAGAAGATATTACCTTCGATGTAGTTGATATGAGCTATCCATACAATGCCATCTTCGGAAGAGGGGTGCTGAACAAGTTCACCGCGGTACCGCACCATGGTTATATGTGCATGAAGATGCCTGGCCTCGAAGGCATAATATCAATGTTGGGAGATCAATAGGTAGCCCACGGAATTGAAGTGGGATACACTCTAGGCCACTGCAACATTTATGTTGTAACAGAACCACTGTCGAAGTCCCATGAAGTCGAAGCTTTGTTGTAGGTACAAAAAGTGCCGAAGGCCAAGCCCGAGGGCCAAACTAAGAAAGTGTTGTTATGTCAGGATAGGCCAAAAAGATCAATGGTCATCAAAGCCAAAATGACAGAAGAAGTCAAACGAAGGATGCTAGAATTTTTCCGCAACAATGAGGATGTCTTCACCTGGATGCCGAAGGATATACAATGGGTCAGTAGAAATATCATTGAGCATACTCTGAATGTTGACCCGAATGTGAAGCCAAAAAAGCAAAGGCTTTGGAAAACTTCCAAAGAGAGAGAAGAAGCAGTGAAGGCTGAGGTAAAAAAACTGCTCAACACCGGAGTTGTGCGTGAAGCACTGCATTCGGAGTGGTTAGCAAACCCAGTGTTAGTCAAGAAAAGTAACATTAGTTAGAGAATGTGTGTTGATTTCATAGACTTAAACAGAGAATGCCCGAAGGATGATTTTCCTTTGTCACGCATCAATCAGCTTGTGGACTTCGCAGCTGGCTGTGAGATGCTAAGCTTTCTAGACGCATATTCTAGATACCATCAGGTCTAGATGGCGAAGGAGGATGAAGCAAAAACAAGTTTCAGAACCTCCTTCAGAATATATTGCATGTAAGAATGGCATTCAGCCTTAGGAACGCCAGAGCAACATTCGCCAGATTGGTCCAAATTGTGCTAAGTATGTAGTTAGCTAGAAATGTGTCTGCATACGTTGACGACATAGTCATGAAGAGCAACAAGGAGAAGGATTATTTGTATGACCTTCGGAAAACTTTCGCCAATCTGCAAAGTGCGAGATTAAAATTGAAATGTGCATTTGGTGTGCGCTCATGGAGATTACTGAGATTTTTGGTGTCGAAGAGAGGTATCAAGGTAAATCCTGAAAAAATCCAAGCAATACTTGATATGAGGCCTCCGCAGAATAGAAGAGAGGCACAGAGGTTGATGGGAAAATTGGCAACTCTAGGCTGTTCATAGCCAAGCCTATTGAGCGAAGCATGCCTTTCTTCAAAACCCTCAAGGGCCTCAACCCTTTCAGATGGAGTGCGGAGAAACAGAATGCTTTTAACGAACTGAAAGAGTATTTGACAGAGCTCACAACTTTGACTAGCCTGGATCCGAAGGTTGAATTATTTCTTTACATAGCAACTTCCCCTTCGGCGGTAAGTGTCATAATTGTGCAAGAAAAGCAACTCAATGAGAAGTTGCAATAATTTCTAGTGTACTATATGTTGGAGGCATTGGCAGGGCTGTGAGGATCGATGACGTTCTAAGAGGGGGTAAATTAGAATATTTAGAAACTAATGGCTCCAAAAACAATAGAAGATAAACCTATCTCAATTTCTATCTAAATGCGCTATAGGTTTATCTAGTGTGTCTACTCTACCGCTCAAAAGGATTGTAACCTACTCTAGCAAGGTAAATTGCAAGTATGTAAATGCGAAAATATAAATAAGATAGAGAGAGCAAACTCGACCCAAGTGATTTTTATCCCTTGGTATCAATGGCATAAATATCACCCATAGTCCACGTTGGAGCTCCACCAAGGATATGCTCCCGAACGGCACCCAGTCATAGCTCTTGAGCAACCAAGCCACAAAGGCAAGGCCTCAAGCCGGATGATCCATCAAACCACAAAGTCAATGCCTCATCACTAGCCTCTCTTTTGGTCGCTTATTGTTGTGATCACTTTGGAGCTTGAGCCACCAAGGTAAGGATCTCCGCGTCCTCGTACAAGCATCATGTCGCCGCTCCACACCAAGTTAGAGGGTCAACAAGCTTGAGCCACCAAGGCCTAAAATGTTGGTGAGTCACCAAGACTCTAAGGCGTCGACGCACCTCTCGATACAAGCTTGGATCACTCCTTGATCTCTAGACCTAATAGCACTAATCACTCCCTAATCTATATGCTAATTGCCTTGGATGATCACTCTTAGCACTTTAGTGGCTTGGATGCCTTCTCAAGTGTCTTTGTATTTCTCTAGACTCCAGCACACTCCAGCTCCATCAAATGACCGAGTTGGAGGGGTATTTATAGCCTCAACCCTATGGATTAGCCGTTGCCCAATGATCGGAATTTTTCCTTAACACCGGATAGTTCGGTGTGTTGCTTCCTCTGAACACCGGACAATTCGATGTGGTCCCTACTCGTAGCTAGTCATTTGACAAGTGGCACTAGCTGTTGGAAATATTCTGGTGTAAGCATCCGATGTTCACTCTTCACACTAGAACATCTGATGAGTTAAGCTTCAACCTTCAACAGCTGACACCTTCTCTAGTAGAAATACTCTGGTGATAATACTCTGGTGTACACAATACAAACGCCAGACAATCCGGTCAACTGATCTTCATTCTTCAGCACTTATAATTGCCTCTGTAAGAAATTCTTCAGTGCTTTGTACCTTTCATCACCGAATTATCCGGTGCTTTCAAATCTTTTTGCCCCGAGGTAACTCTGCTGCATAAATGCTCCGGTGAGTTCAATACACACAGCACCAGACTATCCAGTGAAGTCATCAACCTTCACTTTGCCTCTGGACTAAATACTCTGGTGAGTTCAACCCCTAAACACCCGACCATCCGATGCTGTCATTTTGTCCGGAACTCGTCCAATTCAATCAATCTTGAGTTCGGCTGCGGTGGCTTCTT
This sequence comes from Phragmites australis, assembly GCF_958298935.1. Classification (NCBI taxonomy): domain Eukaryota; kingdom Viridiplantae; phylum Streptophyta; class Magnoliopsida; order Poales; family Poaceae; genus Phragmites; species Phragmites australis. The sequence continues at coordinate 12,213,437 of NC_084941.1, read as the reverse complement.
CGTGCATTGCATCCATAAAACATACTAAAATATATACTTGACAAACATATTAGTCCCATTGACTATGTTGTCATTAATCACCAAAATCACATACATAGCATAAGGGCTAAAGAAGTTCTATTCTAAAATGGGAAAATGGCATATGCGGTGGTGATGGTTTCATGAAAGCTTCGGCACTACTTCACTGCACACAAGATAACAATGCCAACTTCTACACCCCTTTGTGATATGTTTGAAAATCAAGAAGCCACCAGAAGAATTGGAAAATGGGCCGCGAAGCTTACACCATTCATGCTAACTTCATCGTGAGGATAACGATAAAATCACAAGCCCTTGTGAAGTTTATGGTAGATTGGACACCAAAGAACAAAGGCTTGGAAGAAACACCAATAGACCCGATATGGGTCATATATTGTGATGGAGCTTGAGGAGCTTCAAGGGTTGGCGCAGCAGCAGTAGTGTCTTCACCTTCGGGTGTGAAGCTGCAATACACAGCCAGACTTGATTTTCAGTCAACAAACAATGTCGCAGAATATGAAGCTGTTCACCTCAACCTTCGTAAGGCACGAGCTCTGGGCGCCAGAAGGGATCAAGACAGACTCTCAGGTGGTAGCAGGACAAATAGACAAAATATTCTAGGCAAAGGAGTCAAAACTGGCTAAGTACATGGCAGTCGTGCGAAGCATGGAGAAACATTTCCTAGGGTTCATCGTCAAGTGGCCGATGACTTCGCCAAGGCTACGGTGCGAAGTCTGTCACTCCCTCTAGATGTCGTTTATCATGTTTTGAGGACAATAGCCGTTAGCTTCCCTCAGCAGGTGACAGGCAGTGTCACCATCATTGACAGTGAAGATTGGCTCTATTCCATAATGGCTTACCTTCGAGGCCATTACGAGCCCAAAGATCACATGGAGGCAAAGCATATGATGCAAAGAGTCAAAACTACAAGATTATGGGGGCTAACTTGTATAAGATGGGAGTTTATGCACCAATGCTTTGGTGCATATCCCAAAACTCAAACTAAAGACTCTAGTAAAGGCAAAAGGGGCTCCCGGGACATATGGCAGAATGCTTGGCCTCCTACGCCAGAAGCGACACCCGAAGGGTGAGCCAGAAGGACATAATTTGCTCAAGGAAATACACGAAGGATTGTACGACTCGCACATTGGTACTCGGGCACTTGTCAGAAAGGCTTTTAGGCAAGTATTCTATTGGTCGAAGGCCATCTCTGATGCAGAGAACATGGTGTGAAGTTGTGCAAAGTGCCAATACATGGCCAAGGGCTCAAGCAGACATTCGTTAGTAATACAACTTATCCTGCCAGTTTGGTCTTTGTCTCGTTGGGGGATTGATATCATTGGACAGTTGTCAACTGCTCCAAAAAACCTTCGTTACGTGGTAGTGGCTATCGAGTACTTTTCCAAATGGGTAGAGGCAGCTCCCGTTGGCGAAGATAATGCCGAGAAATGTATAAAAATTCTTATGACAAAACATCATCTGTCATTTCGGTGTTCCTCAGGAAGTAACAGTTGACAATGGGACACAATTCGATAGTAAAGGCTTCAAAAAAATTTGCGAAGACATGGAAATTAAAATCCACTTCTCTTCAGTGTACCATCCTCAGTTGAATGAAGTTGTGGAGAGAGCGAATGGCGTCATCTTGACAGGAGTGGCAAAGCGCTTGCAAGGTTTGCCGAAGGGAAAGTGGGTTGAAGAGTTGCTGAAGGTATTGTGGTCAATCAGGACGACAACTACAAGACCAACGGGTTTCACGCCGTCTCGCTTGCTCTTCCGCAAAGAATCTATGACTCTAGAGGAATGTAAAAACAAATCATTTCGTGTCACAACTGAGACGGATCAAAATGAAGAGATGATAACCAAAGATGCACTAGAGGAAATGAGAATGCAGGCCGTGGAAAACCTGTCGAAGTACTAGGAGTAAACAAGAAGATGGAGGCACAAGAGCATATCTCTGAAGGAGTTCATCTTGGGGGACTTAGTGCTCCGAAGGCTTCCAAATGCCTTGACCATGGGAAAACTCCAAATCAAGTGGGATGGACCTTTCCTGGTCAAGATTGCAAAGAGGCTGGGGTCTTATCACCTAGCTACTCTCGAAGGAGAAGAGATTCCGCATACTTGGAATGCTGATAGCCTTCGCAATTACCATGTGTAATCGAAGATATCGAGAGAGACCTTCGTAGTAGTTGGTGAAGTACTTTACTTTCATGCATTTTTATATTTAGCATTTCAATTCATGTACAGGTGTTGTATTCTTTTTCTCACAGGGCGAACCCTTCGCTAGGGTTTGAGGTTTTTAATGAGGTGGGCACCTTTATAAACCATTATGACAATAAAAAGTAACCCCTTAGAAAGCATATACTCCTACTGAATTGCTGCATAATTCATTGTCGAAGTGGTGCAAGCCTTCGATTGAAGAATGCACACTAATTGACGAAGCAAAGTGGGCCACAGCCAGCCAAGGAAAAATCAAAGTAAAGAACATTAGTGTGCCTAACACCTTGCCCTTCAACTTAAAGACGAGTATGCACCCTCAAGAAAATCCGAAGTGTTGCTTGACCTTAAGACAAAAGACAACACACCTCTCGAAACAAAAGACGAGAGCTAAGAGAGACTATCCTCGCGTCGAAGGCCAAAACATGCCTTCAGATCATAAAGAAAGACAGGGCTAAGAGTGCCAGCCCCACATCAAAGTCAAAACAGACTTTCAGAGATATAAAGATGAAGTGTTGCTAAACCAATCGCAGGCTAAGTACCTTCACAAGTAAAAGTTAAGGTGTCGCTAGACCTTAAGACAAAAGGCAGCACACCTCATGACTCGGAACAAAAGACAAGGGCTATGAGTGCTTGCCCCCGCTCAGAAGATTAATCAACTCTTCATATAGTAAAAAGTAGGGACCTGAGCGTACTAGATTTGCACCGAAGTCAAAGCAGACAATCAAAAGGGAATAGTCAAAGTGTTGCTTTACCTTAAAGCAAAGCAAACAAGACAAACTCCTTGATTTCAAAGATAAGAAAGAAAAGGAAGCCAAAGTGAGGGCTACACACTTCAGTACCAATGAAATTGAAGTAACGCTCAAATTGCATAGAAATGCAAAAACCACATTTTCGTCAATATGCATGCGGCATTCGAATAAAAATGTATAAGCAAATGTACTATGAATGCCGAAGTTCCCTGCAGCGTGAAAGTCGAGGGGACAACATTTTTTGATCGACGCTTCGCGCACGTTGCAGCCGAAGGCCCCTGTGGCTTGAAAGTCAGGGGAAGGGGGCGGTGTTTTTTGATCGACGCTTCACGCACGTTACAGTCGAAGGTCCCTGCGAGTTGAAAGTCAGGGGGGATGGAGTTTTTCTATCGACGCTTCACCTAGTATTTCAAGATTCTAGCTCATAGCTTCACTAGCCTTGACCCCCCTTGGCTCTAGGACCTCGACCCGCTCTTTAACGGCATCGCATGAGAATTGCTTTGCCTCTTGCAATGCTTCGTGCAGCTGTTGGTTTTCAGCTTTTTCAACATCGTAAAGAGCTCGAAGCTCTGACACGCTCGCTTCGGATTCCTCAATGCTTGTGTGAAGGGTCATTACCTTTTGTTCAAGGTCTCGCGTACCCGAGCGAAGAATGGCCACTTTTTTTTCAAGCTCTTGCGAGTGCAAAACAGCCTCCTTTATTTGCCAAACATAATCCTTTTGCTTGGCCTCGGCTTCTTCCATCCGCACAAGATACATGACCTTTAAGGTCTCCGCGCCCTTCGTGCGACCCTCTGCCTACTCCGCTTGATTGCGCAAAGCGTGGGAGAGAAGCATAACCTGTGATAGTACAACAATATAAGAATGAACATGCGAAGGATAGCCTAATGAAAAGTCAAAATACCTTTGCAGCCGCCTCGTTCAAGGCGTTTATGAGTTTAGAGGCAGGTTTTCACACCAGTTATATCTCAAGCTCGGAAAGGACGAGACTGTTGCATATTTTCTTTGCATCTTTCACCTTCCCGAAACTCAGTTCAAACAAAGCAATCTTGAATGCTTCGATATCGATTACCTTAGCATCATGTGAGGTGCTAATAGACATGAGATCCTTGCTAGCATGACGGGTCAAGGTGGTGGAACGTTCCCCTCTTCTTCGATTTATGTGGCTCTGTTAGCTTCGGTTGAGCTGGAGCTAGAGGTAGAGCTGGAGATGACTCAATTCCTGCTCCTTCGACATCTTTAGGATCGTCGGTTTTCTCCATTTCTTCTGCCGCTAGTCCCGTAGCAACTTGCTGGTCCAACGGCTTGTTTTCCTCATCATCGCTGAGCAAGAGGGGGTGAGATTCACTTGCGCAGTAGTAGCATACTTCTGCGAAGATACAGGGACTTTTGGTACATCCTTTGGGGGCGCCTATCGAAGGGTAATCCAGGAATGGCTTCGGAACCCTCGAGATCTTCTTCAACTCCTAAATCATCGAAGGTCATTGGGCGAGGCCTTTTCTTTAGGGCCAGCGCTTTCTTCTTTCTAGCTCCTTGAGCCGGAGGGTCCTCATTTTTTCTTTTCCACTGAACTTTAGTGGTAGAGGCTTCGTCGATGTTAGCATTTGAAGATCGACCACCTTCGGCATGACACGTTGAGGACCTGGACAGCTTTGGCCTATCCTGGTAAGCGAGTCCTCGTAGCTCAAAAATATGGTTGAGTCAATGGTCGAGGGCCTGTTTGGCGCAGATTTGAGCCTCAGCTTACGTGAATTTCCCTACAAGAAGCATAGCTTCAGCTTCTACCTCACCTACTATCAAATCTTTTACACGAGGCAAAACATAAGAACGGTAAAGAATGGAAGAACAATAAAAAAGAAGGGCTCAGTGAACATACCGATAAACCCTCTAACATCAAGTTGGGGGCGACAGAGTCCCTCTAGTCCTTTTGAGCCAAAGCACAAGATGGACCACCCTTCGCTCAAGGGCCACACCCCAGCTACCACGAACTTTTCGGCGAGGTCACGTGTACTCAAGTACCTCGCACACCTTGTGAATGCCTCAAAGGCCGCCCGCTGGGAGTGTTTCAATGGCACATCTGGGGCTCGGTCCCCTTTGTACTCTTAGCACTTGGATACAAGGTACTCCTTTTTGTCCACCTTGTGGTAGAACCACCATTGCGTCTAGTCCTTTGGCCACTTATTCTTGTAGGCCACGACAGGCATCGTCAGGCTAGGTCAGTAGGTAAAGTTGACATACCCATAGTGGACCTCGTTTTGCATGCCATCTTTGAAGATTGGCTTTGACTGGTGGTCGAGCTAGTGAGCTACAACGAAGGCTCTGGCCAAGGCCTTCTCTCCCTTTCACTATGTCGCCCAGGCGAAGAGAATGAGTCGTACGATGGTGTTCGGTGTCAACTGATGAAGGAAGACTTCGAACATTTTCAGAACCTTTGGGACAATCTCGTTGCATGGAAGGCGAAGCCCGGCAAGAAAGTAGTCCACGAACACAACGGCTTCGTCTTCTTCCGGTGTAGGAAACTCCTGGTCTTTCAGGAGCCTGACCTTGGAGACATCGCAATTAAGGCTTTCCTCGATCAGTCCAGCTAAGGCTTCGTCATCAACCTTAGATCGTCCAATCCAATATATCTTCGGCCTACCAAACTTGCTCTTTGGAGCCATCGTGTTAAGCTATCTAGATTGTGTGTGCGAAGGGTTGCAGATGCCTTCGTGCAGGGTGAAAGAGTTGTACAGGAAAGATTGAAGCAACGGAGTTCACGGTGAAAATAACCCTAGGGGTGAAATATATAGTGGTAAAAAGTCTAAGGCTAGGTGAAAATACATCAATTCGGGGTCCAAAGTGCCTTCTTTATGGTAGTTAAAGCGTCGGTTTGAGATCTGAGCCATCACTAGCGGCAGTTAATGCGTCCATTCGGGATCAAACCGTCTCCTTTATGGTAGTTAATGCAAAACAGATCACATAAAAGAAGCCTCAAAACTTGAGCCATTTCGCTAGAAAATGCTATGAGCACAAAGTTATACTGACCGGACGCAAAAAGGGGGCTCCTTCACTGAAGGAAAACCTTAGGCTGAGAGTCCTTCGACAGGCCGAAGGGGACGGTGTTCGGTGCTACCACTTAGTTCATAGGTCCGGCCCATCGAAGAAGAGCCTTGCTCGTTGGGGGGGGGGCTGCTGTTGCGGGATGGTTTCACAGGCCCCTTCGGAAAAGGGTCAAACTCTGCGACCACTGATTACTAACAACTTACGGTTGTTGTGGGTTCGACATGTTGCAGGAACCCTTCGGATTTGTTGAAGGTACTTTGTAGACGATTGGCGCCATCAAAGTGTGTCCGGATGACGGGGTATCGGCGAAGCCATTGACAGGCCTTCAGAAGTTGACCGAAGATCTCCGTTGGGCTTCGCAAGGGAATTGACCAAAGGGATGCTAGAGGTGTCATCGCGAGCGAAGACCTCAATGAGCCTTCGGAGGCAAGGCGAAGACCATCGCATGGTGTTGTGACGAAGACAACTGAGGGTACCCCGAAGGTGCCATTGGTCGTAGACCTTCGGGAGTGTGACGGAGGCGAAACCGATGCTGGCAACCGAGGACCCATAAGGGTATAATTGTAAATAGGGCAAATGTACTTAGAAATAATACTGCATTGCCCTCGAATATGCCATGAATGTAGCAGTTAGAGGGGTATTATTGTACTACCTTCGTTCCCAAATAGATGTCGTCCTAAAATGCGCGCAGTTAAACTTTAAAAACTTTGACTACTAATATACACAAAACTATTATGATTTGGCACATGAGAATGATAATAGTGAATTTATCATGAAAAATACTTTAACATCATCTAATTTTTATCAACTTTTACCAAAATGTAGTTGTCAAAATTAATAGTCAAACATGCTTGTTGGAGATCGTGTTGATGTCCTAAACAACAAGTAAAAGAGAACGAATGTAGTACATTGTAACAAAGAGTGGTTAGATACGACCTATAAAAACTCCTCAAACCCCCCACTATAACCGAAAATACGGGTGACATTAATTACAATGCACGATTCCCTCTTTAATGAGTGTTTCTCACATTGCCCATTCCAATGGTCAAAGGCTTACAAAAGGTTCCAACATTATCTTAGCTTGCTGCATTAATTGAGAAACTGAGTATAAGTCAACCGATTGCTCTCGTGCTAATTGAAAAACTATGAACCTTTATTTGTGAAAAGGTGTACAAAGCAGTTTGGACCCTAGTGCAAACTAGATATGGGTAAGTGCAGCTGGAATAGATGCATCTGAATCCCATCATCATGGGAAAAGAAAAACATACGTATCAGAGATGCGTATTACTTCTTTCAGATGTAAAGCAATAACGATGTTCAGCAGAGTTAACTGACCTTCTCTTCTTTCTTTCTCATCGATGAGTAGGATCGAAATGATCTCCTGATACTGCGTGTAGTTCCCGCCGGATCTACAAACACCAGTGGCAGCTAGCATTGTCATGCAAGCGGGCCTACATTAAGGTTGTAAGTACGTACTAGCAAATTTGCTCCATTAGACTTTGGACGGGTAGACGCCTCTTTTCCCGTTCTGCGTACCCACCAAGTACACAACACGAATCCATGGCTCATGGGCAAGCAGCGAGCGAACAGAGATGCGAGAAACTAGACACACATTTCGTCGAAGATAGCAGCACAGCACACATTCACCTCATGGCGCTATCTTGACGGCTGACCTACAGCAAGCAACAGAAACCTGCTGACCTACATCAAGCAACGAGATTCGAGGGACCAGAAACACAGATCGGCAAGTAAAGAAATGGCAGGTTGTGAGGTTACTTCATTAAAGTTCAGCATCTTGGCTCCCTTGCACAGTTGCACTGTCAACTCCCAAGGACCCATGATGCAAGAGTACCACTAGTGTTACACCGAGTCTGAGAGCGATCATAAACTGCACTGCTCTGGAAACAAGGGAGCTATACAAAACCACACACCAGATCACCAATCAAGCAGCATCCAGTAATTCCCAATTCAGATCCAAACAGGATATATTATTAACGCATATAAACCATAGTACACATTTGCTTGCTCCATCGGTCCAATTACATGGAATACAAACAAACAAACAAACAAACAAACGGTTTTTTAGTTACAACACAACAGAAGCTAAGATACTTATTACCGGACATGAATCAACTGGTGAAATAGGCTCGCATAACTCCCTGGCTCCTAATATATGCTGCCATGCAATATACTGGCGATGCTGTGGTACTATGTACAAGAGTGCCATGGAGGGCTTTTTTGTTTTGTTTTTTCAAATCTGAACTAGAGTTGCTCATGTCCACCAAGGGACAAGATATAGCAAAAGGCTATTTTGCATGAATAGCACACCCCTTTATATGGGGGCTGCATAATATTATGCAATAAGGCTGCTCTGGATGCGCTTGAGACTGGGACAAACCCTGTGGAGCCTGCCAAAATCCGAAGCATTGATCTGTGCACAAACTTGGGCTATTTAGGAGACGAAATTTAAACACAACACACAGGATTGAACTAGTGCACAAAAAATGATAGCTTACCTTTGGACAAGAGTGTACATTAAGGATCTCCAACGCACTACAGAGGGATATTGCAGATTCTAGTTCCTCCTCTTGCAACATGGTGCATGCCTGTGAGAGTGACACTATCAGTTAAGTATATGCAACAGTAGACTAAGTATATTGCGACAAACAGTACATGCCCAACATTGCGTGGAACTTATTAATTAATGAAACCAAGAGATCCAAACCAAGCGCTTAAACTCAGGCAATTGATGCAATGAACTAATATTAATGTAACAGAGAACACAACTAGCATCAATCCATTCGTCTCATACGGAAGCTAATCATGCCAGTCAATAATTTCAACACATTCTTTAATGTTGCATGAAGAAAAGTACCAGAAGTTGGAGATTGGTCAATCTTGGGCAATCAAGCTTCAGAACCTCCAATGAGCTACAGTTGCTGAAAAAATAGAAGTAAATGCTATAAATAAAAAAAATGCTGCATGGATACTAATGGGAAGTGCAGACATGCACATCGATATTACCTCAAGTTTAAAATGTAAAGATTGGAGCACATCAAATCCACTTCCTTCAAGTTCGATGACAGATTAAGATTGATTTTGGACAAATGTAGATAGTTTGCCATTGAAGGAATAACAACTTTCTTAATATTTGGACATCCGGTACAATTGAGAACTTCAAGCAAACGACCAGATCGCCCACTGACCTCTTCACTCTTCACTGGTGCAGAATCAGGGGGGCAAAAGTCAACTGCCATATCAACAGAACTGCAATCATCTGATCCGCACACCAATTCTTGCAAGTTTGTACATCCGTTCAAGTTCACATTAACCAAATTTGTACAACATGCAAGAAGATCTTCTATCGAAGTCTGCCCAATGGATGCGTAGGACAGATCTAACTCAACAAGCATCGGAAGAGCACCATCTCGGTAGAGGGCATCTAACGATGAGTCACTGAGATACTTGCAGGCAGAGAGTTTTAGGACCTGCCAAAGAAAGGAGATACCGTCAAACCCTCAAAATATTAGAAAGGAAAGATAATAAAAATTAACTCTCATAGTACTCCAATCATAAAGGAACAATATCATTACTCATTTTGTGTTCTTCCATAAAATATTGCATCGTATGAAAACTATATTAAAACATAAAACAGTGCTATGTCCACATATGAATAAATACATAGGCCACATGGTATAATTTCCAAATAATAACTGCTAAATTTACAACAATGGCAAATCCATTTCAACAAGACTTTCATTTGTTACTAAACACCAATATCTGCAACAAAAATGTTTTAAACAGTAACAAATCAAGCCTACCTTTAACTGTGGACAACTGTCAAAAACAGGCTTTAAGTTGATTAGAAATGTGTAGGACAGGTCAAGCAAGGTCAGCTTATGAAGGCAATGCAAGGAGGACAATCCATCAATGCCAATGGATAGACATGACGACAAGATAAGATGTTCCATCAGAGGGCATGTCTCTGCCATACAAGACAGTGAATCATCCACAAGCTGCCTGAACATGCAAAAGAAAGTAGAGTACAGCAACAGATAAGTACAGTATTAACTAATGATGTATAGTAGAAATTTTGGACGTATGGCACAACCTGCAGAAAGAGGCATCTAAAGATGTCAAGCAAGGGCAATTGATAGAAGCCTGGGAAAGCACACCGCAACCCTTCAGCTCCAATATAAACATATTTGGTGCCTCGATTTGTAGAACACTCAATTTTGGACAAATTCCAAGATTTAGGGATTCAAGGCCAACCTACAAAAGAAGACAATGTTAGAATGTACACAAATACTGATTTATGTAAGAAATTAAAAAGGTCAAGTACTCAAATTACTTCTTTATTTGAGTTTATCTAAATATTCTGTGCTTCAGTATTTGCTTTCCATCTATATCTCAGTTTCAGAACAAGCAGAAAGACCTAACTACCCTTTGTATACCAGCAGTGGCGGAGTTTGACCTACATCTGAGAGAGAGAAGGGGGGAGGGGGAGGGGGAGGGAGGGCAATGCAAGTGTCAGAATCCAACAAACTGCCTCTTGATGGAGCCTAAAACAGTAACTTGACAGGCTTGCAGGGAGAAGGGGTGGCCATTTAAACATGTTCATAGTGCATGGGTGTAGATTAGGAAGATTACTACCATATACTTAGTGCAATGTTCTAAAACAGGTCTTGTAGCCTGCCAAATCACTTGCTTACTCTTACTAGGTCCACTCTCCTCACTGGTTATGAGTATTGCAAAAACCGGGTAGTTAACAGGTTTCAAGGGTTTATTCGCGCAACTGCTCCATTATTGGGCTTGCAATTTGATTTACAAGGCATGTTGGGTCATCGACATAAGAATACAGCTTTCTAGGTTCATTAGTGTTCAGATGTTAGACCATCTCCAACCATATTCCCTTCATTTCGTTCCCTTCCTGATTCACTTCCCCGTTCTTATTCCCTTTATTTCCTCTCATCTCCAACAGCTTCCCTTCGAGGGGAATCGCGAAGGGAAAGGAGAGAAAATCCCGTCCTGGAAGGAATGACCCTGGGAATCCCTTCGTGACGGGAACCGTGAAGGGAAACCGTTGGAGCGCTGAAGGGAACGAAAATCCCGTCATGAAGGGATTCTGAACCCTGAAAGGAAACCGTTGGAGATGGTCTTATGACTTCTATTTTGATCATTCTAGCATTCATTGTCCATAATTGTTTAGTTTCAAGTCTACATACATCAAAAGAGATGCAATAGATGTCTGTAAGCTATACAAATAAACACATCTATAGAATCCATTTTTTTTCAAATAGAGAAAACCGGTTACAAGGCTGAGTAGAATGCCAATGCCAGTATACTCATTACAAAGTTAATTAGGTGGCCGAGCAAGTACAGATTACCTTGCATGAGTGTAATCCAATAAATCAAATTGCAAGCTCAATAATGAACAACTGGCATCCTTTCATCATTTTTTCATGCGGAAGTTTGTGTCAGGGGTACTGTTCACTTGAACAGTGTGCGATGGCTTAGGGACAAGCCTCCTTATTGGGAGATTATTTGGTTTACGAGAGTTAAGATTAGATTTGTTATCAATTAGACAAAAGATTGGATGGGATTTTTCAGAAGCAGAAGAAACGATGGTAGATTTACCGGGCAAAATGATGCTCTTTCAAGATGATCGCAGCCATCAAGATTCACGTTTTGCAGATTTGGGCAAGAGAGTTTTAGGAATGTCATGGAGCGGCAACCAGCAAGAGAGAGACTAGCCAAAGAACTACTATTCAGTTCCACGATGCTCAAACTCTGTGATAAAAGGAAAATAACATCAGTATAACGAAACAGATTGTCACTACCATCTTGAAAACGGAAAACATAGTAGGAAGCACAAATTAAATGCAATAATCAAATGATGGCAAAATGACACCAAAGTTTAACAAGATGGAATAATACTATAGCTTCTATGCATTTAATAGCAAGATGTTTTCTCTAAATACATTATTCCCTCCGATCCCAAATATAAGTCCATTAGGACATTGACACAGTCTCCAATATGACTCTTTGACTAGCAATATCTATGGAAATATATTATTTCAAGTAGAAAGAGGTATATATTATGAAAGTAATATTCATGATGAATCTAGTAACATCAATCTTATGTTATCAATATATACGATTTTAGATATTGATGGTCAAAGCTTAAAAGGTTTGACCAATAACAATCCTTAATGGACTTATATTTAGGATCGGAGTAGGAGTTATAGCACAAAGGGATAGCCAGAGTCGCAGTCATCTGTGATTATGTTGGTTGTTAGGGTGGGGAGGGGAGCTTGTAAGTGTGCATGTAACAAGCCATACCTCACAATTGTCAAGAATCAATGATCTCAGCATAGGGCAACCGCCTCCATCACTAAAAACTTCACAAATTGCATTCGTTAATGATTCACAGTCACTAAGATCCACATCAATCAAGTTCTGGCATTGCAATGTCAAGCTAGATAGGCTCTCTTGTTTTTGTAGCACCAATTTCTGCAGACACACAAATTCAGCATTCAGTAATGTTCAAGAGTATCTAAATAAATCAATAAGTACCATAACAAAATTTCAGAAAAACATAGAGCTGACCTGAAGAACACTTGATGTTATGTTAACACGATGAAGCGCTGAACATCTGGAAACTTTGATGAAAGAAAGCACAGGACTTCGCAAATTCAAATCAGCAAACCTGTAAGACAGTATATAACGAACAAGAACGATTGAAAAAAATATATATATCAGCAACAATTAAGAAAAAGTCAAATATAAAGCAAAAGCAGTCCCTACTCACTTGCGCAAGTGCACAAGACTTATATTCCTAAGATGTGGCAAGTCCAAAGACACTGAAGTCAACAGACTGCAATTATCAAGATGCAAAACCTGTAATAATTATCAAAGAAGCTCCATTAGTTCTTGCAGCAAGAAGTTTACAAAACAGTACCAAAGAAACTGAATCACTACCTCAAGCAGACGACTATAAGCTATTGCAGCCATGGAAGCAGATGTGATTCCTTCACAACTTAGCAGACTCAAGTCTATCAACATTGGAAGCCTCACCGACTTCATATCAGACAAAAACAAACACATGTCAGCCATTCTTGTGCTGATAGTTATATGCAGAATCCGTCAAAGACACAATTATAAACAGAGCGCAGAGTAAAACAAACCTCAAATGAAATGTTCGGGCAGTTAGATGCATCAAGAACAGAAAGATTTGGACACGAACCAGCTATGTCACGCAGTGTCTCATCAGTAACACAGGAACAAGATGACATATCTAGTTTCGCCAACAACGGACAAGCTGTAGAAGCTTGACGAACTGCAGTGTCAGAAAGCTTGTGGCAGGACTGGAAATCCAATTCACGCAACTGAGGACAGCTGAGTGATACATGAGCCATGCCAGTTCGCCTCAAAGATAGTATTTGAAGTTGGGAACACCTGGATGACAAAGTAACATATATTAGCTAGACAACACATGTACACAAAAGTACTTGCACCAAAAAGTTTCACCTGACAGATATTCTGAGTGCACGGCACTTCAAAATTTGAAGTTCACGCAATCCATCATGATTAACAGTTACTTCTTGGATGCCACTCCCAAGAGATGCATCAGTTACTGTTAAAGTAGTCAATAATGGGCACTCAGCCAAAGCATGAAAAAATGCCTCTCCCAATTGTCCCTTGCCCATTGTTAAGGACTTCATATGCCTAAAAGACAGATGATTCGATAAATACAATAATAAGAGAAAGAATGAGGCAACGATGGAAAAAAAATTGAAGGGGCAGACCTTAAGCACATTATTGCTTCCATCACTAGTGCTTCAGCATTTATGACACCATACAAATTGAGGTCTGTAACATTCTGGTAACGATGGCAGATATCAACAACTACAAAAGCAACATAGTAAGACACGAATAGCATCAGGTAACAATCCAGTGGGGTCACAAAGAGGATTGCATAATGATTAGTTATGGTAAATTAATTGCAAGCCATAGCCTTCAAAAAGAACAGGATGATTAGTTTCGCTGAAGAGCTCAGTAAAGCAATTCATATTTATTGGTCAACAGGTAGAAAATCATAGTTATAGGTTTCCAACAGCAGGCTTTATCCTAATTGTATTTTACTTACATATGTATTTCCTACAAATTAAGGTCAAATTTGAACCATGAAGTCAACATGACAGTTATTTGGAAAAGGAGGTAGTAGAAAATGAATTGAAAGGTAAGAAAAACAAAACCAAGAAACTGACATACAGTTCTGCAGAGATATCCTAGTGTTCTCAAACTTCAAACACTTCCAAAAATCCTCATGCATACTAGCAGATCGCCACTGTTTGCAGGAAACACCTGCCCTGCATAAATCCTTCTGGCCCAAGAAAGAGAATATCTGAAATGGCAAATCTAACAAATTAGTACGCTTCGAGCAAAGCAGAGGCAGTAATTGCATACCTAAAAAAACATAAGAAAAAGAAACTCGTGACATACCAGGTGCAGGAGATCATCAGAGAGATCCATTCTTATTCCAACATCTTCAGAATTTCTTCCACCTGATTTTTCTATATCATCAACTCTCTCATTAGGGGCATCCCTAGGGCTCTCACCACTGCCATCATTTGGGAAAAGTGACAAGCCAAATTCTAATTCATGTTCTGGGCAACGTGACAGATTGAAATGAACATGTTCATCAGAAATGGGCAAAAATGGTGATTCAGAGCTGAAGGAGGTATCATTGACACCAGAATGCTGTGGGCTTCCTCTGCAAAATAGAAGAACCTTTTAACATAAGTCGAAATGGATGCACAGACTGGTAATCCAAGCAGTAGTCACTAATCAACAATGATAAAATTAACAAGTGAGGAAAAGAACCCCCAAAGATAATTAGTGTTTCCAACCAAAACAATTGAAGAGACTTTCTTGCACTCCCTACAGAATGACTAATATCCACAACCACAGATTGTATAGGAAGTATAGGTACATGATTGCATCCTCTTGCAAAGCTCAACAAGACAATAAGCACTTAAAAAATGTTCACCTCAAAGACAGATAAAAATCATGCTACTTTATGACAGTAACTTTCATAACACTAGTTTGAAACAAACCAAACCAAGCAAGATGGTCCATACTTAAAGAGGATATCATTGTTTTTTAGGAAAATCTTAGGAAATCGTGGTCTTTGTGCGTACCAGGGAAAAGGATTAACCCTAAATTATGCATGCATAACACTATGCAAATTGTGTAAGAGAGTAAAGGAGACACTCTGGAACAATCTTCATACAACAAAAAAAGTTCATTGTGCAACGCAAGAAATAATACCAAAAACTTAGCAATGAAATAGCATTAAATAAAAACAGGGAAACAACATACAGGTACAGAAGCAGTCTAAGTCCATACACTTGCATGCAAAGATACACTGATAGGACGGAACAAACTGAGAGCGTAACCAAAATCATACTCAGCTGGTCGGATTCATCTAGATCTCTAGGCAGTCAAGAAGCTCTGATACTTTTTACAAGTGGCTATGATTCATGTATTTTCACTTTATATAATGTAGTTTTTACATGGGAGCGGGGAGCTGGCAAAAATGCAGAGAAAGCAAAAAAAAATTTGTGACTTAAAGTTGTTACCACACCCACCCCCTCCTTTTTCTCCTAAGAGTGTGTTCCTAGAAAACAGAAGTACATGAATGTGCAGATTAATATACGCCTACTGTCTGAGGACTATAAGAGTAGTACAGCCTCCAGATCATGTGATTACAGAATGCTAGTCCTTTCAGCACGATGCATGCAACCAACTAATTTCAATTTCATCTTATATGAACTATCTGATGCAGCATAAATGCACTGAGGTCGTAGTTCAGAAAAAAAAAGAATAACGACTGATGCAGCATAAATGCACTGAGGTCGTAGTTCAGAAAGAAAAAAAAAGAATAACGAGAACAAGAGGGTAACTAGATTAAATGTCCTACAATAGATTCAACCTAGTTTAGGTCTCTTGGGCTTCTAAGCAATTCAAATATCATGTCACCAAGGCCTGGTAAAGTTTGATAGTACTAGTTCTTACAGCAGGAAATATATGCTAAGTTGCTAACACCTAACATGACTACAGGAAGCACTTTCTCCATTGATCCTTTCGTAGTTTTTTTCCTTTCCAGGGAAAGCAATGACTCCACAGCAGGGAATACATTCATTACCCCTTGGACACCATTGCAACCCCAAAAGTGGACTCGGTATTTCAGAATATGAACATCCAAGTGCGCCCCTTGACCCCCATCTTTCTCATGCTTGCAGCAGAAAATTACCTTAGGAATCTTCTGCATACTAGCAACAGAACAATTCCACCTCAACTATGTCATACATGAATTCTAGCAATTTTCCAATTTCACTTGACAGGTTTTCCTAAAACCACTATCAGCATGAAATAAACAAAACAACAATTTTCATGTGTAAAGAAAACTCAGCATGAGAAATACTTAAAACAAAAGGAGCAATATTCCAAGCAACTTACTCGTCAAAGCCACGCACTCTGAGCCGTTTATTCTGCAGGTCTCTGTCTTCATCCTCTTCGTCCCCGTCCTCCCACCCAGCCTCCGCACTGCCACCTGCATGGGCGCCGTCTAGGATGACGCAACCCAACCTGTCACCGAACCCGAGCGACGGGATGGGTTGTCCAACCGGAGCCCTCTCCGCAGCCCGCGAGCTCCCGGCCGCGTCGGGGTTCCACTCCGAAAAAGCCACCGTCCAGTTCAGAGAGCGGGGCGCAGGCTCCTGCCGCGGAGGCGGCAGGTGCCAGCCCCGCCGCCCCAGCGACAGCGCAAGCTCCAGCTCCTCCCGCGCGTCCTCATCCTTCTCCTCCCCGTCCCCGTTGCCCTCCACGGCCTTCATCCGCCCTCCGTCCGCCATTCCCTCACGCCAAAGCAACAAAACCTAACCCTAGAACCACCCCCGGCGCCATTTCCGGCCGCCCGACCTCCGAAAGCACCGGCCCAACACGGAACCCGACAGAACTCACCCGATTTCGCACCACGCCACGGCGAATTCCACCGGATTCGGCCGAATCAACCCGGCACTGCGCCCCGGCAGGCTGGCGCGCGATCCGGGAGCCACTTGCCGGCGGGGTGGGCGGAAGCTAGCGCTCGCGTCGTCCGTACAGGTGCGCTCGCCTGGGGCCGTGCGAATCGGGCGGATCTGCGCGGCGCGGATACGGCGGTGGTGCTCGCCGCAGGTTCGCGAGCGCTCGGGGTCGGGGAGGAGGCGAAGATGGGTGGGGGGTGTTGAGAGAGGCTGCTCGGACCGTGAGGGCGCGGGCCATTTGTATCGAGCGGAACTACAGGCTGACAAGTGGGCCCTGAGGACCCAGGGCCCCAGGTGCAAGTGAGGGGTAGTTTTCCACTGGGCCGTGTTCATGCGTGGGCTTTGCGCTTGCTCAGTGCGCCTCCGGGCACGGGACGGTTCTACGCTCGCGGTCGATGACCGGTGGGGCAACGAGTTCAGAGGAGGCCCGGGATAACAAAATGGGACGTGTTACACCAACTGACATGTGGGTCCGGGCGTCGCTATACTGTGCCTCAGTGCAGTTGGCGAGCGGCGCGTTTATTTCGACGTCGTGGTTACTGACATCCGGGGTATCTTGGTAGGGATGACATGTCAGTCAGACAGAATCAGGAGGCTTCGCTCTGGTGGGTACGTCTGATTTGATGTGTGCTTTGACCCCCGATTTGGTCACGAGACAGGCAAGGGACACAATGGGCCCACCTTGTCTCTCACGGGGGTGTGCTGCCTGCAGTGTGTTTGCGTACTTCTGTACCTGGTGGCCCCACCTGTCAGTAGGCATGTGGCTTGGGTGGCGGTTGCCTGCGACCGCGGTCAGCTATGAGCTAACTTTGACTTCGCACCGTTTAGGTGGGCCAATTGTGGGACCCACCAGTCATTGTCTACTCGGAATCCAGCGTAATATTTGCCACTGGTTCAGTCCTCAACTGCATATTACCATTAAAAAAGGACTAACTGCAAATTTGCCACTTCTGGATCCCTTTGCCACTACTTCAATGTTCAATGCACTATCATCTTTTTTGCAAGAAAACAAAGGGAAATGAACAAACTACCCTTCTATTCTTCTTCCTCATCATGTCATCCTTTCTTCCTCCTCTAATATTAGTTTGTCTCTCCCTACAACAGTGGCCGTCGGATGGGAGCTCAGCATGGGAGCTACAAGGGACAACAACGGGTCGAGCTCGGCCACGGATTCCATAGGGGCCTTGACGTGGTCAGCCATGGCTAGATCTGCGGTTACACGCGAGCGGGCGAGCAACAAGGACAACATGGTCACCTCCATAGGTGGTGTGTTGTGCGACGCCGCTCCTCCCTCGACTCTCGGTCGTCCTGCTCTCTCCCTCTCCCTATTCCTTCTCTTTCGTCTACCTTGCCGGCCAAATTTGGGTCGCCAGTTGAAGGAGGCCGCAACCACCATGGGGCCGGCCCAAAGACATCCAACTTTGAGGCTGACAAGATCTCAGCAATAGGGCGGGTGAACATGGTGGTAGGAACTCAACAGTAAGCTGGCGGATGGCATCTCTCTCCCTCTCCTCCGATCCGCCGGTGAGTTATGGGTGGGCGAGCGCACGACTGGAGGAGCCTTGATGGCAGGATGAGATGTGGAGGCGGCATGTCGAGATGAACAGCGACGGCATAGGAGGAGCGGCAGCAACACTCAAAGAAGAGGGGCGACAGTGGGTCAAGATGAGGAGGAACGGCGGCTATCCAGGAGAAATTGCTAGAGGCGGTTTTGTCAGGTGAACAACATTTGTCCAATTCGTTAGGGTATGTTTGGTGGGTTAAATCAATCCATACATGCACGGGTCGTGCGGGATCTCAGCAAGTTCGGTTGCTTGGTTCATTGAATCATACAATTCCGTTTAGAATGAGATGATTTAGTCTGTTGAATTGTATCATTCCGTCTAGGATGAGATAGTTTGGTTCATTGAATCATATAATTCCGTTTAGAATGAGATGATTTAGTTTGTTGAATTGTATCATTCCGTCTAGGATGAGATGGTTTGGTTCGATGAATCGTACCATTCCGTTATTAAAATATATTAAGAAGATGTTGTACCGAGTCGTGCGGCAAAAAATTGGTCGAACGACCCGTACAAGTTCTATCAACTACGTTGATCACTTGTGGTTAATGATGATTAGTTATTATTAGTAGTTATTAAGGATTTTTAGTTAAATATTAGTTGCAATGAGATGTTTTAACCATTACTAATTATTATTGTGGGTATTTATGATGATTATTGACAACTTAAGTTATGCTTAACTAAAATAGTGATGATTAGTACTAATTAGTATAGTTTGTTTATAATAACAAATATAAAATCATTATTTCTGTAAAATAATTAATTTATACAAGGATATAATACATGGCTTAGTAACTAAACACATTCTTATACCATCCCATAAATCCAACTAAACATATTCTCATATCGTCTTATACAACTAATCAAACAACCTACTTATACTACCTCATTCATGACCATCCCATTCTATTCAACATTATTCAACCAATTAAATGCCACTTTAGTCCAATGCCAAGTTTGATGGGTTTTGGGGGATTCAGTTGGCAAATTTGCAGTTACACTTTTTTTTCAATTGCAAACATGCAATACCTAAAACAGTGGCAAAAATGCAAATCCCCTTTTTATTAAGTTCATTTTAGATAGGAAATTAAAATTGAAGTTAAATAGTATATTATGTTCACATATCATATTGGCTGCAGGGGATTTTTTAAATAGAATAGTTCTTTTTATAAGAGAAAGAAAAATAGAATAAATTTTTATAGCACTTTTTGGTTGAATTCTTTCGTTAGATAGAATAAAGTTAAATATAAATTTTTATAGCACACACTCAACACATGTGGCACACGCTACAAATTAATTGGAGACGCATAAGTCCTCATGCAAGGCAATTGTGCTCTTTTCCGCTGAAGGTACATGTGTACTCTTAAAATCACCAAATCGGTGAACACCAGTACAAAAGTCTATGACTTCTAATCCTGGTGGGATGAGTGCACACCTATAGCAGTAGCCATATGGTCATTGGTCACTAGCTAACTTCAATCAAATTCATATTTCTATTTTGGATCTTTTATCGAATAATCACTCAATTATATCATGGAAGGGTTTATGCTGAGTACGATCGTGGGGAGGAAAAAGATACATCTGGTACATATATAAAGTTTCTTAATTTAATTTTGATATTTAAATCTTTGTCAGCTTTCCCTTTTCTTTGGGAACAAATCCATTTAAATGCTTTCAATCCTCAACTTTAAAACTATGAATGCAACACCACCCAACTAACAAAATGGTGTTTAAACCAAAAAGCAGTTTTCATCTAGTATGGTTCTTGTCATGTAGGCTACTACTCCACCAAATTTTGCCATTTGGATGCACACACACCACCTTCTTCATCCAACTCATCTTCTTCCACAATTCTAGTTCCAATGCTCCTCCATTTTTCTCAACAGAAATCTAGTGGCGATGTGCTTAACGCTTCACACACCCAACCACATTCCCACTTCTTTAGTATACTCCTCAAGAAAATGAGCGTGTTTCACCATGCCTTCCTCTCTTTGCACCACAAAAGTCCTCACTGAACTTTAAGATGGTTTATTATTGAGGTTTGCCTCATTTCCCCACCAATTAACCTTCTATGTGAATATTTTGGTACGATAATTATTTTCCTAATGTTCAATTAGTGAACAACCAACGAGAAGAGTAGTCAGTAAGATTGTGGGAACCCAGATCAATAATCTCAAGCATCACAGGTTGACAAGTGTTAGCATTGGCCACCAAAGCCACATGAGTGTCCACCATTTCCATTGTGTAGAAGCCACATGAGTGTCCACCATTTCCATTGTGTAAAAGTTGCCCTTAAACAAACATCTACAACTAGTAGGAAACAGTAGTAGAATACATGCAAACTTCCCATAATTTACATCACATTCATCTACGCCACAAATAAACTTGAAATAACTGAACTACATTTTTTTCCTAAGACTTAGCTACTTACACTTCATTTAATAACACAAAATCACAAGTTTTAGCAACTTCTAGAAAAGTAACATCAACTTATCAAAAAGAATGAAATTATCGGTCACAACAGGCTTACTATCTCACCAAACCATCTGTCGGTGACATGGAAACCGGGGGTCCCCGAGTCCCGAGGCCAGGACAACAGAGTGCCACGTGGTGCCCTCCCTCGGAGATTATCTCCCCGAAGTTTGAGAAGATCAAGTTCCAGGAGAGGGTGCTCGGGGCCATAAACAGTGGCCCCCGAGCACCCGAGTTCCTCGATGACCCGAGAAGATCAAGTTCCGGGAGAGAGCGCTCGGGACCATGAACAGTAATCCCCGAGCAACCGAGTTCCCCGAGGACCCGAGCAGTCAAGTTCCGGGAGAGGGCGCTCGGGGCCATGAACAGTGATCCCCGAGCACCCGAGTTCCCTGAGGACCCGAGCAGTCAAGTTCCTGGAGAGGGCGCTCGAGGCCATGAACAGTGGTCCCCGAGTACCCGAGTTCCCCGAGGACAAAAAAGAGCATATTCGGGAGAGAGAGTGCTCGGGGCTGTGAACAGTAGTCCCCGAGCACTTACAGTTCCCCGAGGACCTGAGAAGTCCTTCGCCGGTGGTCCCCATAAGGGCTTGGCGGTGAGGTGTTATTTGGTGAGAGGCCCGATGCTGCATTTAAGAGGGCGCGTGGCCTGTCACTTCCAACCACTCCCCCCACGCCTGCTGTCAGTCCCTGCCACTCCCTAGCAGGGAGGCGTGGGGTCATTTAATGCGGCGGGTTCCGTCGCGCGTCATCCGGCACGCCTCGGGATATCGTCGCAAAGCTCAAGGCATATCGCCTGCCGCTCTGCTGTGTCAGGTTCGCTCTGACCGGGCGGGTACGCAGGGTGCTCGGTGGCTGCCCGGTGGGCCCTCCCCGCGGCACCCGCTGAAAAGTGGGATGATGATGACAGGACCGGACGGGGTGCATTTTCAACCCCCCGTCACATCAGATTGCAGTCCATGATGGTTACTTTCCATTTATGGTGCCTTGGAAGTTGCGCCATCCTTTCTAGGCACGCTACCCGTCTCGACGGGGGTATAAAAGAGGGGCGGGCTCCCCGGAGACGAAACAACGAACAGGACGGGATCGATAGACCGAACGGAGAAGATTGAGATACACAGAAGACAACAGCTTCTTCAAGACCGAGACAAACTCACGAAGCTCTAAACTTAGACAAACATTCTTGTAACACGAGAGATCCTCATAGAGGCATTCCTTGAGCATTTATAGCATACACACAGGAGTAGAGTATTACTCTCCGTGCGGCCCGAACCTGTCTAAAATTCCCAAAGCATTTATTTCCTCCTGCATCCGATCATCCAACCCACCTGCATCTTATTTACTCCTATTTATTTCACATACGAGGTAGATTCAGAATCATCTCCCCGGCCGAATCTCAAAGGGGTTCCTCCGGATCCCTGCTTGTGGAGTTCATCCTCCGACACCATCCCATGTTCATTAATTAATTTACATAGACAAGTATTTGCGCAATTGTGCTCTTAATAAGTAAGCCAAGAGCAATATGATAATGTGGTTGCAATGCTGTATAATCAATTGATAGAGTCATAAGTGAGAAAAATCAAGCTTTTTTTTTTCTATTTGTAACTTCCACTTGTATAGGAGCAGCCAACTCATACATACAAATTATAAGGCACATATGTGGTCAAAATAGTCTAAATGTTGCAAAACGTGTGTAGAGATGAATGTAATTTTCAAAAACCCTCATAGAAGACACCAGATATAGAGGATGGTCTTTCAAAAAAAAAAAATAGAGGTGGGTGTTTTCTATAGGCATAAAATTTCAAGATCAAACTAAATGTCATCTATGAGCCATGAGAAAGAAAAATATTTAGTAAAAGTCCCATTTAGTAATTACTTGCTTTTTTCTTATGTCCCAATATATGTTGAGTTTCATCTTGAAACTTTGCAAAGGTATTGAACATCTTTCCTTCATGATATCTAATATCTTTTGAGCTTCTCTGAAAACTTCTAAAATTGATCTTCACGTAGCCCATTTTACACTATCTGTATATCCATTATGCATGGCGACTAATGGTGGATAGTAAGGCTGATCATTTGTTTGGCAGGACTGCAAGAGGGATTTGGGCCTCCCAATGTTGCATGTTGAACTCCAAGATGATCACCTTGAACTCTCCTTCCTGAGGACAAAACCATACACACATAAAACATGACATCCATAGATATTTTTTTACGGGAATTACATTGTCGATGTCTACTACGCACACAATTTGTAACTGCAAGCGCACGCATTGTCTATAGCCATTTCCCTTAGTGTATTCCGAGGTTATTGATCTCAAGGAATAAGTAGATCAATCAAAATTCTATTGACTTCTTATTATCAACTAAAACGATGATAAAAGAAGAATGGTTGACTAGAGAAAGACTTTGAACAAGAGACACATGTAGAATGTTAGGTTGTAATCAATATTAAGAACAGTCTTCGCTAAGGTATAGGTTCACTTGCATGCATGAATAACTTAAGCTGATAGATTGATTAAAAAGGTTGTTACAAAGCAAACACCAATTTCCACCTAAAGCATTAGTCACGTAGTAGGCTAATCTTTCCGAATCTGCTAATGCATTATAACAATGTTTTCAGTAAGAATAACTGAAACATTACGTTTGCATATACCTCACTATGATCATACTTCATGAACACATGATAAAACAAAAGAAAGCATACATCGTATATATCAAAATAATAAACTTTGAATTAATATAGCGACATCTCATAATAGCATGGCAAGATCTCGTTCAATCTATGGGAAGAATAGAAGATCACCTCATAATACCTTGAAAATACATGATTAGATCATATGAGGAACACTTCTAGAAGATCTCGGCAAAACCTTAGGCACGGAACCTGAGGCAGGGCTAATGTTGTGTGGCACTAAACTCTGGACAATCAATTTTTGAAGAGTTTTCGCTGAGATCGTGAACTTTGAGTGTCTAACCTAATTGACCCTTCAATCCAGTCAGAAATCTTCTCCTTCTTGGCCAGGCAGCATTGTCTTGAGTTTATAATCTGTTCGACATAGTCCTTTCATGAGGAGGTGGACAAACTTACGTAGATATTTTTCAATTTGATGTAAGGAACCTTCTGCAAGTCATATGTCGATGGAGACCGACTATGGGAAGAAGATGAGCCATTGTGGTCCAGCTTGGAACCAGTGCCGTGCAACACCCTCACTACTACAGAACTGGACTTATATGACATCTTCTCACTGTCGGTTCCTCATGGGCCAGCAGTGATGGGGCATCACTGTTGGTTCATAAGCCACGCGGGAAGAACATCATGGCTCATGAACTGGCAGTGATAAGAGTCATCACTGTAGCTGATGGATTGAGCTGGCAGTGATACCCAGCACTCTCATCACTGTCGGCTTGATCCACTGACCGGCAGTGATATATGTACATCATTGTCGACGGATTATATTAGCCGACAATGATGTTCTCCTCTTCTCCACCTTCTTCTACCTCGAGCTAACAGAGCCATTTCAGAACTCTCTCCCTCACAAGTATGGTATGACTACAGTGGACAAGAACTAGTTGGATACAGAGAAGAACCATTCGTACTTGCGAATGATGTTATGCAAATCTTCAATGTAAAGGACCTGAACCCGACTAACAAGGATGAATGCCACGTGGTTCTTCATGGAAAAAGAAGGATTGTCGAAGTGGAGAATGTTGTTGACGAGGAAGACTACAATCAATTCGACGCGCTACCTCTTATCGGAGATGACGTCGACCTAGGTCCCATGAAAGACACCGACGAACCTCCCTACGTACGTCGTGATCATAATGAAGGGCGAATCGTTAAGCCAAAGTAGCTAAATTGTATTAATTACATGAATTTATTTTACATGCAATTATACCTCACTTATGTTATGGAAGCTTCAATTTGTAATTTAAATAAATTTGTATTAAGATTTTAGGTTAACATAATATTAATAAATACATATAGTAAAAATCAATCAAAAATATTCGAATAGCATAGCAGTTTGTTCGGTTTTACTTGGAGCAAGTCGTGGATTCAAGTCTTAGTGCGCGCGTAGCCAAATCAAATTTTTTTGCTCCCCGCACCTGTAGTGAAAGGGGTTTCACTGTTGATGCACATATTCGACCTGCAGTGAAATCACTTTTACTGCCGGTGGACTTTGGACCGACAATGAAACCCATTTCACTACCGGTTGTCCTATTGAGTCGGCAGTGAAGGTCACCTTTCACTGCTGGTGGACTTCTTCAGCCAGCAGTGAAAGTCCTCCTCCTATAATACTGCTCGACACCTCACACCCTTTGAAACTTAAATTTTTTTTCCCTTCCTCGCACCCTTACCGATGCTGCCGTCCCCATCCCAAAGCTCTGACACCGCCGTCCCCGTCCCGGAGCCCCGAAGCCACCATCCCCGTCCCAGAGCCCCGACGCTGCCATCCCCATCCCAGAGCCCTAGCCTCCTCGTCTCGGAGCACCGCCGTCCTCTCCTTCTTTGCTCCCAAGGTTAGTGACGATATCTCCTGCCATCCTCCTCCTCTCCTCTCCTTGTTCATCAGTTTCCCACGACCTCGTACTAATGTAGACCGGAGGCCGTTGCTTGTACAGATTTCCCAAATGAATGCTTTTGTGCACTTATACATGTTCGATGGATGTTTTGCCATAGACAGGAAGATGAAAGTCATCTTTAATAGCACATTGAATTCATGAAGTCAACTGTATTTTCTTGCCTGTTGAATGCTAGATGTGTTTATGATATTCATTGTGTGTATTGGCCTGATGGATAACTATTTGCACTCCAAGTTAGATTTTGCAGCAATTTAAAAAGTAGGTAGAACCATAATTTGTAAAACCAGTCCAATTTCAACTGAACAAATGCATATGTCCTATTCCGATGCTTCCCTGTTTCTTCATAAGTGGTGAACTTGAGTGTAAGACTATTACAATGTTTAGTCTCCTTTTCAATTTCCCCCTTAATGCTCTATCAAACTAAGTCTTGCATGTTAATGTAAATGATGCATCAATGTTCTTAGTCAAAAAGAGCTATATGATCCTTTCAACAATGAGAAAGTAAATATGGGATTACTTGCTTATATTGTTGTATATTTGAAGTTATGCAGTTGCTTAGGACATGACGGGAAGGGAACTTCAATCAACTAGCTGACATGTTTTTTTAAGTTCATTCAAAACTCGGCCATTGAAAACTGTATTATTATTTTTACTTATTTTAGTTTTTTGCAAATGATGAAATTAGAGAATTATTTACCATACATATGACTGTAAAGCTCGACTGGGATGGTTATTACACATACACCTTGCACATCTTTTCACTATCCCAGTCGAGCTTGCAGTCAATTTAATGCAGACTAATCAAATAATAGACTCTTTGTTGGATAGTGGTTGCATATGATGCTGGTGACTGTTTTTGGTTTTTGTTTGTTGCTTTTCTTCTTTTGAAATACAATAAAATAGTGGCGATGGTGATATGGCTCAAGACCATATTTCTTTATTACTTCTAGGACTTTAGTACTGATTACCTGTTCGGAGAGGAAGCATTCTTCTCATGTCAGTATTTATGCAACCTAAAAAAAAACTCTTGAGGTCAACCTCAAATAGAGCGTCCAGCTTATCTTGAGCGAAGCTACTCTTTGAACTAGTAGGACTGACACAAATGCTAACTTGAGAAGAATACTTTCTCTCTGAACATGTAATCAGTACTGAAGTCCTAATAAGATCATTTGCTAGAGCCACTGTACCTAATAGTTTTTTTCAAGAACATTCTTTGGTGTTAGTGTGGTTTGTAGTATATCATTTTTGCATTTTCTCTGAAATTTTTTATATCATTTTTGCATTTTCTCTGAAATTTAGGACTGCTATGATATTGTATGTTGTTCATCGTGGTCAACAAAGTGGAGTGTTCTCCAGTTGGGAGGAATTCCATGCACAAGTTAATAGATTTAAAGGAGCATGTTACAAAGGATACAAGTCTAAACATGAAGCTGTTGCGGCATATAACAATCAAGTTATCCAAGCCAAACTAAAATTGGCTAATTTCAAAAATAAGAAGAAGTGTGATTTCACGTGTAAAGATGTCATAATCCTAATTTTGGTTGTCATCATCATTATTTTACTATGTAAGATAATGTGACTTGTAAGATTAATGTGTCAACTGTCAGTACCTTTATGCCTATTTTGCTATGTAAGATGTGACTTTTTTGGTTAAATGTGGCCGTAACGTACTTATTTACAATATTATATGTGAGAACTATTATATATATGTGTGTGACATGAATTACTATATATTAATGAATGTGCCTTTATTATGGATTTACATTACATATGTCTTATTGTATGCATGTATTGAGTGGGAGAAAGATGGAGAGATCGAGAAGAGAGAGAGAGTACAGGGCCGGAGTAGAAGGGGGAGGCACAACATTGCCGACTGAAAACACCAACTGACAGTGATACTCAAGAAATCACTGCCAGCCGAATCCTTTAGCCGGCAATGATAATCACTTTCACTACCGGTCCATGGAGCTAGCAGTGATAGTCCTCAATTATCACTGCTTGTTACCCACTGCCAGCTCCAAAACTGACAGTGATATACTGTTCTGTAGTAGTGCCTCCTGAACTAGGCCTATTTTCTTTTGTGTTAGTTTTCTGAGCCTCCTTACCAGGTTTCACCAACTAGTTTGTTTAGCCTCCTCTATTTTCTTCATGTTATTTTCCATCACTTTTTTGAATGTGTTGATTTGCGCTTATTTTCTATAAAATATTATATCCAATCACAAAACACAACATACTTGCCATTTGAGCTATTGTTAAGCATCAAGTGACACAATTGATCAAATATCATGAATATAACCATTAAATTGATAACTAAAATGTGACGATAACTAGCGTTAACACACATCCATAGACTTTTCTTTTGGTTTGAATAACTTGTTGATTTTTTGCTTAATTAATTTGCTCAACAGGCTAAACTTTATTAGAATATGTCCATTTAGTGCTTTCCCAAACCTAGTACCAGCCGTTACAGAAATGAGAAGAAAATTGCACAATTTGCGTGGGAGAAGGGTCTGGGGTGCCAGGGTGGTCAACGCACCAAGTCCCAATGAAACAGCGGGCATGCGGCAGATGACTAGCACTATTAGCACAGTCACCAAAAGAGCAGAACATGCAGTCAGTTTTTCCATGCTCACAGGCTCACAGCTATTCCCTTACCTCACGACCGTATGCTTTCACTGTACCTTATCGATTTGGCTTGCTTTACATACTGCTCTCAGGCCTTGCATCAACCGTCCAAGAAGTGTTTTGGATGTGTCAATAAAAAAAAAGTTCCTCAGCTAGATGGGGTCACAGAAAAACCTCTTGCCAACACTCGCTATCAGGTGGACCCTTCGTGGTATGCTTTGAGTAACTACAAATTTTAATCGCCTCACAGGTTACGCGAGGTTGGCAAATATGTTGATAAACTTAGGGCATGGTTGTTTAAGTTTGCATATTGTAATCTGTACTTTGCAAGTTGAAATAGGCAACCTGGATTATAAAAGCTAAATTATATAATTTAATTTTTAGGTTGTACCAATCCAGCAATTCGTATTTTACCAGCTTTTGTAGATTGTACAATTTAATTTTTACAATTCAGTTTTTATAATTTATAATTTACAAATTACTTTTCACAATTCACAGTTAAAACAAACAGACCCATAGTATATAAAATAAATGGGCCTTGACTAATATGTGCAAGGCTAAGCTGAATATTTGCCAACCTTTTTCGTGAAATACTACTTCAAGGAATAGCCTATACTCCTCTATGATAATACCGCTCTAAAGAATGTGCTTCGCCAAATGCCTTTGTAAATAATATTTTCCTTGAAATACTATTATGACGTTTCTTTGCATTTTCCCTTCTCCTAATTTTTGCCCTCAAAATGTCTTTTATCTCCTTCCAAGAACCACAATAGTTCTTGCTTTTTTTTTTTCTGATTTAGTGAGGAGGAAGACTAGATCATGCGACAGATCTTTAGTTGAGTTGGGTTAGTCTAAAAAAGTAATGAGTTGGGTTGCTTATTATGGCTTCATTTGGCATTAAAGTGGATTATATTATAATCCTGTGCTAGAACTGCTTTTCAAAATTTAGTATTTGGCTAACTACTTTTCTTATAGTGCATGTCGCAAACAAAGATATCAATATATTTCAAACCACAAGTGTGATATAAACAACAGTTGTATAACATATGTTATTTAGATTTAATTGATTTCCCAAACAAACTACGAAATGTTTTATGATTGTTTTCTACGTTAGATTAGACAATATGCACTACGAAATATATGTTGTTGTTTTTCTTATCTGTCAAACCATCTAGTATTTATGTGGTTTTCTTTATTTGATTATACGGTGACAATCACATGCGCACACACTCGTAAGTGCTCTTCTCTCACGTGCTTACAAATTATATCACCAAAAGTACTCATATGTGTAAATTAAGAGCATCGAGATTGAATCATGGAGGACATTAAAAACAAACTGGTTTTTCATGTGTGTAAATTAAGAGCATCAGGATCGAATCATGAGTACATTAAAAACAAACTGGTTTTACTTTGGGAAACAAAACACTACCGACACATTTTATGGAGGTACAAAAGGGCGATGAATTACAGGATGCTGCCATTCAATACCCTGCACAATCTATCTAGACGGTCAATTGGCACTGGCCGTACCACTTCCATCAATATGACCTTGTGATCGATCCAACGCTCCCTGTTAAGAAAAATAGATCAGTCTGAAGATAATAGTCGATAATCGTTATCAAAGGTTTCTTTGGAGCTTTCAGCCTTCATACTCTTAGCAGGAGGTCTGGTTCTTAGAAGTTGCAGATCCCTTTGGACCACCTCTCTAGCACACACGTGGCCTTCCAAAGACTCGAAGTTACAGCAAGTCTCTCCAGAGCTTTCTGCCTCCAAACTCTCAGCAAAAGTCCTGGCCCTCAAAGGCTGCGGACCCCTTCGGACCACCTCTCTGATACCCATGCGACCTTCCGAAGCCTAAATATGCAACCGGCCTTTAGAGATAATATCAAAAGAAAAGGACACCCCTTACAGCCAACCCAACGCAAGGCGACGGGCGATTAATACCAGTGCAAGTGGTGCTTATCCTGATACCCTATCGTAATGAAAGTCGTCCTGACAGGGGACAGGCACCATAATAGTTAGTATGGTAGATATTTATCCTCTATGCAAGGTAAAAAGTAGTTATCCTAGATAAGGTCCAGTAATTCGGTCAGATCCTAGATATTTGTACATCGTGCACATTAAGCTACGTACCACCCTATAAATAGGGGGTCATGGTCATCTAGAAAAAGGGGTCAGAAGGAGCACGCTCAACATAGCACGGAGGAGCATAATCACAAAGTCTTCCTGTGATACTTTCCCTAGCCTGATCCATATTTTTACTATCAATACATTTGTGGTGTTCCTTATTCTCAAACTTCGTCTTCAAGCTTGAGTTTATTCCTTAGAAGAAACTCTCACCGTACTTGCTGGGGTAAGACGAACTCTTGCTCCAACAATGACGCCGTCCGTGGGGACGCAGATACAAGAAGCCATGAGAGGAAGGAGGTTGAGAAGACATCAAAAAAGCAAAAACATGTCCTCAGGTCTGTAGGCCGAGACTACGCCTCCTCCAAGCTCCAGGCGGACATGTTCAGAGGCTGCCGAAGACTCCCTCCACCCTTCGGCAGTCATTAGCATCTTGCGGGTGAAGAAACCGCAATGGACCGGGCGCGCGCGAACGGTAGCCATGGCATGTTGTGAGCCGCTCCTGAGGCCATCCGAAGGCTAAACCATGTGAGAGCAAATGCAAAGGTAAAATCTATGTGAACCTCCACACACAAGGTAAGTGCATGCACCCGTATATTGTGCAGTAGTTGGAGATACCTTTATTTATTATTAGTGTCAGCTGGATTAGTCAAGAGGTAGGGCCCCACCTGGCACACCCACCATCCTCGGCAGGCATGCGCCGCAGGACTTGACTAAAAGCCCTCACGTTCGCACCATGACCCTGTGATATTTATGTTCGTGGTGTAAAAAATAGTAATCTATTTACTGTTATCCTTGTACGGTGGCCTCTATAGTCTAAAGCAGAGGGTGCACATGGATGGTGCCGAAGGGTAGCTCTTGATTTATACGGTATCCGTATATCCTTGCTCTGGCAAGCTTATCTTGTTGTCGGTGGCAGGTGCATTAAAATATGGTAGCCTAGCGTGCTTACATCCCACTTGCGCACAGATATTTTCGCAGACGCCTAATGCCAGGAGTAACTCAACTTGAGTACGCACTCCTCTCTGTACTGGTTACCTATTGGCCACTCCTAGAAAGAGTAAAATATCTCAAGATATGTGGCCTGCTGGCCACTCCTTTTTTAGGAGGCAGTGCACGTAAGGCTTTTTACCGTAGCACATGCATAAGTTTTATCAGGGAAACCATGTGTCACATTTTGGGCTGATAAGGTTGTCATGGCCATGATTTCCTTGCCATAACTACTCTGACACACGCATGTGGCTAGCATTGACTTGTGCTCGAGTTGGAGCAGCATCTCGTGACATGCGCGTCTCCTTCACGGCTGCTAGAAGCAGCTTGGCCGTATTTAGGCAGGAATAAAAGTCACTACTAGTATATCTCTATTGTTTCTTCTGCTAACCTTGTATGCAGCTACCCCCGATGGAGTATTCTGGCCAAACCCAGGCCGGCGTGGCATGTTCCATCCTCCAAAGCCTTCAGGCCTGCCTGCTCCCCTCGACCTCACCATCGACTTGGTCTCCAGCTTCCACCACCGGGGGCTCCTAATCCATTATGCCCCTTTGCTTCGCCGATGACTCCACTTCTGGCATTTACTGTTGAGGGGGTAACGGGATGCCTTCCGTGGCCCCGTCATCGACTCCATCTCTGGCTCATGACGCCAGGCTCCGGATGGTCCAGCCTTCGACGAGCCCCACCGCGCTTAACGCTGAGGGGGTGGCGTCTTGCTCCCCTCGGCCTCGCCATTGACTTCTCCTCCAGCTTCCATCGCCAGGGGCTCCGGACGGATTTGCCTCCGTCACGCCCTTAGCTTCACCGACAACTCCACTTATGGCATCTACCACTAAGGGGGTAATGGGATGCCTCCCACAGCACCGTCATCGACTCCGTCTCTGGCTTTCACCGCCGGGGGCTTCGGATGGCTCCGCCTCTGTTACGCCCCTTTGCTTCGCCGATGACTCCACTTCCGACATCTACTGTTAAGGGGGTAACAGGCTGCCTCTCGCAACCTCGTCATCGGCTTCGAACAGATTGCCTCCTTCATGCCCCTCAACTTCGCCGATGACTCCTCTTCCGGTATCTGCCGCTGAGGAGGTAACGAGCTGCCTCCCACAGCCTCGTCATCGGCTCCAAACGGGTTGCCTCCTTTACGCCCATTAGCTTCGCTGATGACTGCGCTTCCGACATCTACCGCTGAGGGGGTAACGGGCTGCCTCCCGCAGTGTAACACCCTGATTTTCAGATTTCTCAAATTTCTAAAATTTTCCAAGAGTATTGAATAGCTTCACTAGTAGTATAGGTTTAAAACCTATTTTCTTAATCAATCAATCAATATAGGTTTTTTTTTCTTGTGCATTGCATGCTGAGTTTTGCTAGGAGGCAGGTAAATGCATTAGAGTTCTTTTTCTTTTCTTTCTCTTTGGTGTTTTGAGTGAAAAAGATTTTGAAAATGTTTTTACAAAACTCAGTAGTGAATAAGTTAAGGATCTTAATGGTTGGAATTCAAAATCCTTGAATTCATCATCTATTCAATGTTTGATCATACCTGATCCTTCTCTAGTTAAATTCAAATCTTATTCAAATCCTTGTTTAAATCCAATCTTTCCTCTTTCTCAAATTCTACCCAAATCTAAAATTCAAATTCCTTACCTACTCTTATTCTTGATCAACCTCATTTTTCGTTCCTCTCAAATTCACTCCAAACTCAATTCAAATTCAAATCCTATTCAAATTTCTCTGCAAAAGTTTCTTTTCTAAACCCTAGATATACCTAAAGTGTCTTTGGGCCCAATCTTGCTCAAGTCCAAACCCTTAGCCAAGTCTTCTAGATGGCCCAACAAAGGATCCACGAAATCTATAAATTTTCGCGGAGTCCTGGACAGCCTCATCTTCGCATGACGTTTCGGAGTTCAAAACGGCCTCAAATGCAAATCTTGATAATACCAAAGTTGTAGGTCTCGTCGAGAGCTTCGATTTGAACCTATGGAAGTCACCTTTTGGATAATGGAGCTGGGAGTTATGGCTCCCGAAATCAGTCCTGCGCAGAGAAGTCCGAGTTGAAACAGTTTATCTTGTGGCGCATTTTTGGAAATCAAGATGACGTTTTCAGAAGTTCCAATGACTACCAAAGTTGTAGATCTTTTCGAGTACTACAATTTAGAATCAAGAAACGTCCAATTTGGAGTCCGGACGATGGAGATATCATCCTCGGAATACAGAGCTACGAAAAAGGAAACCGTAACCGACTCGAACTCGAATCCAATTCGTGTTCGGTTTGGACTCTACCTCATCCAGCCGTCCCTAGCCCTATATATATGAGTTGCACGCCCTCTCCTACCTCTATTTCACGTCCTCAAGCCCTAGAAGTCGCTGCTGCTCTGTTCGTGAGTCGCCGGAGCGCCGCCGTTCGCCGGAGTCGCCGCCGCCGCCGCCCGTGATGCGCTACGTCGTTTTCTCCGTGAATCCTTCTTCCTCGACCACCAAAGCAACGTGAGGACCTCTTCTTCTCCTCCCTTACTACTGTTTTAGCATCATACTAAGTCTTTAGCCAAGTCCTAGCACCGGCCAAAGCCCGATCTTTGCCGCCATGGTCGTCACCGTCGCGGACAGCCGCGAGACAGCAGCGCTGTAGCTGATTAACATCGATGTTCCCGGCCAACTAGTGCACCGTTTGCCATGCCCTTTTACCAGCACATGTCCCATGATGTTTCCCACGCCCTCACCAACCGGTTTGGCCTGTAGATTAGCCAAACTATCGAAATCAAGGTTGACATACCCGCTGTCCTGTTTCTGCACGTGTTCAGCACGCGCACTGAAGTTGCATTCGCGTCCCCCGTCAATCCGAAAGCCGTATGGATGCACCAACCGTGTCACGGCGTGTCCCATGGAGTCTTCTATGTTACCCTAGGAGCCCATCCCCGTTTGTGCAGCGACACGACCAGGACGCCATTGCCAGCCACAGCATGTCGCAGCCATCACCCGTTTCATCTATACTGATCGTTCTTGCTCTTAGTGGATGATCTACCAAAACCCATGCCATAGCATTGTGTTCCCGGGTTATATGAACATCCTTGTTCAAACGGTTCCTCAAATTTCATAGCCAATCTCCTGGAACGCGAGTGTCTTCGTTCCTACATCTGTTCGCGGTCACCACCAAACCTAGAAGCAGTCATCGTTGTTTTGCCGCTATCTCGGATGACCCCTTCCAAAACCAACCATACCACTGAGTTAGTCTTTCCACGTTCGACGCCATGCTCCCCTCGTTTCACTGAAACACCACTGAAGCCGACATCGATGTCTGTGGCCACATGCCCGATCGCCATCTCCGACGAAACCCGAACCACCATCGCTACATAGAGTCACTAGTAGTATCCTTAACCTAGAAGCGTAACCTTTTGCCTTTTTGATCCATCATAGGTGGTCGATACTAGACCTTAGCGTATCCCTTTTTTTTTTAATCCAGATGGTACTTGCATAGTATACCAAGTCAGAGTCACATTATTCTCCTTAGCCTAGCCAGTGAAGTCTAGTCTGCCGTACACTTCTTGAATCTTACGCAATGACGTTGTCAAGCCTAACACAGTGATTGTGCAATAAACTCTTTTCCCATAGAAAGATAACTCCAGTAAAGTAGTTTTTCCTTTTCAGTCTAATCCATCTCTCGAAGGCTCATTCTCTTTTTATCTTAACTCCGATTTAGGCGATCCTTGCGTCTAAATATTTCTAAAATCATCCCTATCCAACCATAGTATTTTTAAAGTGTTTTGATGATGTTTGGTATGTTGATTCTAGTGTTTTCCTTTGTGTTGTTTGTCGGTAGTTCTCGCGATTAGTTGATAACGTTCTGGAGCAGTTCGAGGGACTTCAAGACCAAGATTTCGACAACACTGAGCAGCATTGGGAAAAAGGCAAGTGTCCTTGATCATATTGAACCTATGTTTTTAAATGTTTTGTTTTACAAAATTGCATGCAGTGTCAATATGATGGGTAGTCACCTATGTTAGGGTTTTCCCTAGATTTTCCTTTATCATCCCTTGGAACCTAGATGGTTTATGGTTAGGAGTCTTTTATGGGTAGATTGCTTAGCCTTGCGTTTGGGATACAGGGAAGTGTCATATACTTGACTAATGAACACATGCAACAATAGTGGTTAACTGGTTAATGGTCTAGCAACATGGAACCTTAGGCCTTGAGCAAATTAGTTTTGATGGTTGTCATGGTTATGATGTTGGTTTAGTGTTTGCTCAAGTAACCTAAGTAAGGACCGGTTCGTGGAGCGACAACCCAAGAAGTAACGTACCAACCACGAGGCTGATATGGGTAAAGTGTGACATACTGATTAGAGTCTGTCCAGTGTGTGTTGGGTCAGCACAAAAGGGGGCTTCTGGGTAGGAGCTGCTGCTTGCGTAAAGCCTGGCGGTGAAACCTAGTGGGCAGACATGCACTGGATTAGTCTCTGGTTAGTGGAAAGTGTCATACAGTGATTCTTGGCGGCACACCACTGGCGTGTGTTAAGTGTTTCGCGAACACGGCAACATGGAATTCACTGACTCGTGGGGAAAGCTGGACAACCTCTGCAGAGTGTAAAACTGTTATAACAGCCGTGCTCACGGTTATGAGAGACTTGGATCCTCACATGATTAGTTGGGTTGTGATTATGGATTGTGATTATGGATTGTGGTTATGGTTCTAGTACAGGGAGTACTAGATGGTTGTGGTTATGGTTCTGGTACAGGAAGTACTAGATGATTTTGGTTATAGTACAGGGAGTACTAGAAGGTTATGGTGTGCAAGGTGGGGAGCCTTGTATGCTGCGTGTTGGACTGTATGGGTTACATTCACTTAATAATTGCTTAATGCTTTTGAGTCCAAATATGTTTTCATTACTTGCATTTACGCAAATAAACCCTTGTGTTAGCCTATTCTTGATATAAGCCTGCATATCATTACTTTCCCCCACTTGCTGAGTACTCTATGTGCTCACACTTGCTATTTTCCCTATACCATGCGATATGTATGCTG
The DNA here is from genome assembly GCF_958298935.1 of Phragmites australis. Lineage (NCBI taxonomy): Eukaryota > Viridiplantae > Streptophyta > Magnoliopsida > Poales > Poaceae > Phragmites > Phragmites australis. The sequence goes on along the minus strand of NC_084941.1, from coordinate 12,176,955 downwards.
CTGCTCAGTGAGTGAAGATATTGAAGACTATCAAGACGAAGTTGTGACGTTCTAGGCGCGTGTCTCCCGGTCAGTTGCCTGCGGTGTTGTTGGGCACCAGTGCTTCTGTTCCGCTGCAGATATCTTCATAGAAGACAATATATGTCAATTGCTGTAAGAGTTTAACGTTTATTTAATAAAAATATTGCTTTTGTTACTTCACCTATGACGTCCTTATGTGTGTTGAACATCCTGGGCACACATAAGCCGCATCTGGTTTTGGCCGTTAAAACCGGGTGTGACAGAGGTGGTATCAGAGCCATACTGACCGTAGGACGCAAGCCTAGATAGAATGGTCGTGACATAAGGTCATATTTTAAAAGCCTATTTTGAAAACTCATCCTTGTGCTTTTCTGACCTCTCAGTTTCTCTCTCTACTTACCTATTGCACTCTTTTGAGAAAAATGAATTTCCAACACTCCCCTGTTCAAACTATTAGTTGTTGAACCATCCCAGTTACTCTGCACGAGGTGGATGCACTTGAAGATCTCTTGGCGCTCCTACCTTGAGTGAAGATTTATATGATAAAGATGTAGATCCATCATGACAAGGAAGATTCATCTACCACAACACTGAAGACATGAAGGTCTAACTCCGCGCCGCTCCCAGTTTTAGTTCTTTGAGTCATAGGAGGATTTTCCCCAATCTTCGGAATCGTTAGAGCGCTGTTAGGTCGTGTGCTTGTGTTGTGTGCCTTGTGTGATTCGGCTTTTCTGTTTGAGTGCTGGAATGCGTTGAGGGATGCTTTAGCATCTGATAACAGCGACATTCCTTATATATCTATATAGCTGATAGTATAGTTGGGTTTTCTCCTTCTAGCCTTTTCTCTTCATGCCCAACCTCTTGCCTCAATTCCGATCAAATGGTGAACTCGAAAGAAGGTCAGCCCGGTCAAGGTACCAACAACAACAACATCCAGTAGATGCAACCTCAATTCAACAAGGAACAATTTTTGGAGACGCAGGCTCAGATCCTTCAAGATATGACTCAGAATATAGAAAGTCTGCTACAAATCGTCGAAGCTCTGGGTGCAGAAGACGAGCATAAAAAGCAAGGCAACATCAAGAAGAGGAAGAAAGCTTTTGAAGACCATCAAGCAACAACAGTTCTCAGTTACGTTCCACTCCTGAACAAGTACTTTGTTCTGTCAACCAGGAAGTTTCATAGGTTGAGAGAAAATTTGCAGAGTACCTCTACAAGGAAGTTGTGTTTTTGCTATGAAGAAGAAAGATGCTATGCCAATGGATGTCCCCTAAGGATCCTTGTACCTGACGATAAGAAGGTGTGTGTCCACTCTGGAGAACCTACGTGCTGGGTCAAAAGATGTCCCAAGGAGTTTCTTGCTCAGAATAAGATCAATCGTCAATCCCATATGATGATCTCAGTTCAACATTCAGACTATCACGACTTTCAAGTTGTAACTCAAGATAGCTAAGATCGACGAGATCCCATCAAGCACACAGATGCTCAGTAGGCACACAAACAAAAAAAGAGAGTGATATATTCCATGTCAAAGGCTACATGACTATCTACTTCTCAAGAACTGGAAATGTAAGTCAGAGAAGTCCACTCCTTTTTAAGGGGGGTAGACTTCCTAGCTAATCTCTTGGTTCTGGAATCTCAAGACAGATATTGGAAATGGCTAGTCAGCAAAGGTAATGAGGTAATAAAATGTGCTAAATGAAGGACAGTACCCAGAAGATGCACTCCGACCACAGAAGTGACTGCTAAGAACAAGTACACTTTCCTTGGAATTAGGATATGTCTTACTAAATAATCAAGGATAAGAAGGTCTGCCAAGGTCAATCAACATATGAGAAGATCCAAAAAAAAAAAAAAAAAAAAAAACTTATCAGGAGTGCTAAAGCTACGGAATTCTCAGGAATAAGAAAACACTAAGATGTACCATGATCTCAAGGATTGTTATCGGTAGTATGGAAACAAGAGTGGTGTAGCAAGTATATGGTCCTATGTGACACATGTCGAAAAAGTTAGAACAGTACATCAGAGACAACTACAACCGTTGAAGATGACAGGAATGGAATATCCGAGAAGATCCAACATACTCAAGATAATCAATCAAGATATGTCAAGACAGATGTGGAAACCGTCAAAAGCAAAGTTAGTAGAGTATGTCAGGGCAACGAGGTTAACACTGAGAAGAAAAAACAATTTGGAAAGCGAGAAGAAAACTTGAAGATAAAGATCCCTTGTGTTTTTTTCCGACCTGCCCGAATCTCGAGGGCGAGATTCTTTTAAGGGGGGTAGATTTGTAACACCCTGATTTTCAGATTTCTCAAATTTCTAAAATTTTCCAATAGTATTGAATAGCTTCACTAGTAGTATAGGTTTAAAACCTATTTTCTTAATCAATCAATCAATATAGGTTTTTTTTTCTTGTGCATTGCATGCTGAGTTTTGCTAGGAGCCAGGTAAATGCATTAGAGTTCTTTTTCTTTTCTTTCTCTTTGGTGTTTTGAGTGAAAAAGATTTTGAAAATGTTTTTACAAAACTCAGTAGTGAATAAGTTAAGGATCTTAATGGTTGGAATTCAAAATCCTTGAATTCATCATCTATTCAATGTTTGATCATACCTGATCCTTCTCTAGTTAAATTCAAATCTTATTCAAATCCTTGTTTAAATCCAATCTTTCCTCTTTCTCAAATTCTACCCAAATCTAAAATTCAAATTCCTTACCTACTCTTATTCTTGATCAACCTCATTTTTCGTTCCTCTCAAATTCACTCCAAACTCAATTCAAATTCAAATCTTATTCAAATTTCTCTGCAAAAGTTTCTTTTCTAAACCCTAGATATACCTAAAGTGTCTTTGGGCCCAATCTTGCTCAAGTCCAAACCCTTAGCCAAGTCTTCTAGATGGCCCAACAAAGGATCCACGAAATCTATAAATTTTCGCGGAGTCCTGGACAGCCTCATCTTCGCATGACGTTTCGGAGTTCAAAACGGCCTCAAATGCAAATCTTGATAATACCAAAGTTGTAGGTCTCGTCGAGAGCTTTGATTTGAACCTATGGAAGTCACCTTTTGGATAATGGAGCTGGGAGTTATGGCTCCCGAAATCAGTCCTGCGCAGAGAAGTCCGAGTTGAAACAGTTTATCTTGTGGCGCATTTTTGGAAATCAAGATGACGTTTTCAGAAGTTCCAATGACTACCAAAGTTGTAGATCTTTTCGAGTACTACAATTTAGAATCAAGAAACGTCCAATTTGGAGTCCGGACGATGGAGATATTATCCTCGGAATACAGAGCTACGAAAAAGGAAACCGTAACCGACTCGAACTCGAATCCAATTCGTGTTCGGTTTGGACTCTACCTCATCCAGCCGTCCCTAGCCCTATATATATGAGTTGCACGCCCTCTCCTACCTCTATTTCACGTCCTCAAGCCCTAGAAGTCGCTGCTGCTCTGTTCGTGAGTCGCCGGAGCGCCGCCGTTCGCCGGAGTCGCCGCCGCCGCCGCCCGTGATGCGCTACGTCGTCTTCTCCGCGAATCCTTCTTCCTCGACCACCAAAGCAACGTGAGGACCTCTTCTTCTCCTCCCTTACTACTGTTTTAGCATCATACTAAGTCCTTAGCCAAGTCCTAGCACCGGCCAAAGCCCGATCTTTGCCGCCATGGTCGTCACCGTCGCGGACAGCCGCGAGACAGCAGCGCTGTAGCTGATTAACATCGATGTTCCCGGCCAACTAGTGCACCGTTTGCCATGCCCTTTTACCAGCACATGTCCCATGATGTTTCCCACGCCCTCACCAACCGGTTTGGCCAGTAGATTAGCCAAACTATCGAAATCAAGGTTGACATACCCGCTGTCCTGTTTCTGCACGTGTTCAGCACGCGCACTGAAGTTGCATTCGCGTCCCCCGTCAATCCGAAAGCCGTATGGATGCACCAACCGTGTCACGGCGTGTCCCATGGAGTCTTCTATGTTACCCTAGGAGCCCATCCCCGTTTGTGCAGCGACACGACCAGGACGCCATTGCCAGCCACAGCATGTCGCAGCCATCACCCGTTTCATCTATACTGATCGTTCTTGCTCTTAGTGGATGATCTACCAAAACCCATGCCATAGCATTGTGTTCCCGGGTTATATGAACATCCTTGTTCAAACGGTTCCTCAAATTTCATAGCCAATCTCCTGGAACGCGAGTGTCTTCGTTCCTACATCTGTTCGCGGTCACCACCAAACCTAGAAGCAGTCATCGTTGTTTTGCCGCTATCTCGGATGACCCCTTCCAAAACCAACCATACCGCTGAGTTAGTCTTTCCACGTTCGACGCCATGCTCCCCTCGTTTCACTGAAACACCACTGAAGCCGACATCGATGTCTGTGGCCACATGCCCGATCGCCATCTCCGACGAAACCCGAACCACCATCGCTACATAGAGTCACTAGTAGTATCCTTAACCTAGAAGCGTAACCTTTTGCCTTTTTGATCCATCATAGGTGGTCGATACTAGACCTTAGCGTATCCCTTTTTTTTTTAATCCAGATGGTACTTGCATAGTATACCAAGTCAGAGTCACATTATTCTCCTTAGCCTAGCCAGTGAAGTCTAGTCTGCCGTACACTTCTTGAATCTTACGCAATGACGTTGTCAAGCCTAACACAGTGATTGTGCAATAAACTCTTTTCCCATAGAAAGATAACTCCAGTAAAGTAGTTTTTCCTTTTCAGTCTAATCCATCTCTCGAAGGCTCATTCTCTTTTTATCTTAACTCCGATTTAGGCGATCCTTGCGTCTAAATATTTTTAAAATCATCCCTATCCAACCATAGTATTTTTAAAGTGTTTTGATGATGTTTGGTATGTTGATTCTAGTGTTTTCCTTTGTGTTGTTTGTCGGTAGTTCTCGCGATTAGTTGATAACGTTCTGAAGCAGTTCGAGGGACTTCAAGACCAAGATTTCGACAACACTGAGCAGCATTGGGAAAAAGGCAAGTGTCCTTGATCATATTGAACCTATGTTTTTAAATGTTTTGTTTTACAAAATTGCATGCAGTGTCAATATGATGGGTAGTCACCTATGTTAGGGTTTTCCCTAGATTTTCCTTTATCATCCCTTGGAACCTAGATGGTTTATGGTTAGGAGTCTTTTATGGGTAGATTGCTTAGCCTTGCGTTTGGGATACAGGGAAGTGTCATATACTTGACTAATGAACACATGCAACAATAGTGGTTAACTGGTTAATGGTCTAGCAACATGGAACCTTAGGCCTTGAGCAAATTAGTTTTGATGGTTGTCATGGTTATGATGTTGGTTTAGTGTTTGCTCAAGTAACCTAAGTAAGGACCGGTTCGTGGAGCGACAACCCAAGAAGTAACGTACCAACCACGAGGCTGATATGGGTAAAGTGTGACATACTGATTAGAGTCTGTCCAGTGTGTGTTGGGTCAGCACAAAAGGGGGCTTCTGGGTAGGAGCTGCTGCTTGCGTAAAGCCTGGCGGTGAAACCTAGTGGGCAGACATGCACTGGATTAGTCTCTGGTTAGTGGAAAGTGTCATACAGTGATTCTTGGCGGCACACCACTGGCGTGTGTTAAGTGTTTCGCGAATACGGCAACATGGAATTCACTAACTCGTGGGGAAAGCTGGACAACATCTGCAGAGTGTAAAACTGTTATAACAGCCGTGCTCACGGTTATGAGAGACTTGGATCCTCACATGATTAGTTGGGTTGTGATTATGGATTGTGATTATGGATTGTGGTTATGGTTCTAGTACAGGGAGTACTAGATGGTTGTGGTTATGGTTCTGGTACAGGAAGTACTAGATGATTTTGGTTATAGTACAGGGAGTACTAGAAGGTTATGGTGTGCAAGGTGGGGAGCCTTGTATGCTGCGTGTTGGACTGTATGGGTTACATTCACTTAATAATTGCTTAATGCTTTTGAGTCCAAATATGTTTTCATTACTTGCATTTACGCAAATAAACCCTTGTGTTAGCCTATTCTTGATATAAGCCTGCATATCATTACTTTCCCCCACTTGCTGAGTACTCTATGTGCTCACACTTGCTATTTTCCCTATACCATGCGATATGTATGCTGCTGCTCAGTGAGTGAAGATATTGAAGACTATCAAGACGAAGTTGTGACGTTCTAGGCGCGTGTCTCCCGGTCAGTTGCCTGCGGTGTTGTTGGGCACCAGTGCTTCTGTTCCGCTGCAGATATCTTCATAGAAGACAATATATGTCAATTGCTGTAAGAGTTTAACGTTTATTTAATAAAAATATTGCTTTTGTTACTTCACCTATGACGTCCTTATGTGTGTTGAACATCCTGGGCACACATAAGCCGCATCTGGTTTTGGCCGTTAAAACCGGGTGTGACACGCAGCCTTTTCATCGGCTCCACCTTCGTTACGCCCCTCAGCTTCGCCGATGACTTCACTTCTGCATCTACCGTTGAGGGGTAACGGGCTGCCTCCTACATCCCCGTCGTCAACTTTGCCGCCTCGGCCGTGTCATCGACCCTGTCGTTGACTTTGATGCCGGCTGCACCTCTGACCTCAGCATAACCCCAGGGCGTGCCGCCACCACCAATGCGTCATCAGCCTTGAGCTTCACCATCGACACCCGCAGTTTCCGCCAAGAAACTCCTCAGGGATAGGGAATGGCCTTCGGGCATTCTTGCTACAACCCAGACTGGAGTTGGTTTTCCTCTACATTCTCTCACCCCTCCAAACGTCGAGGCCAGAGAATGAGGGGGTACTGTTGGGGAAAATAGACCAACCTGAGGATAATGATTGACGATCGCTATCAAAGGTCCCTCTGGAGCTTTTGGCCTTCGGACTCTCAGCAGGAGGCCTGGTCCTCATAAGCTGCAGACCCCTTCGGACCACCTCTATGGTACATACGTAGCCTTCCGAATACTCGGAGCTACAACAAGTCTCTCCAGAGCTTTTGACCTCTGGACTCTTAGTAGGAGGCCTGGCCCTCAGAGGCTGCGGACCCCTTTGGACCACCCCTTCGGTGCCTATGCGGCCTTCTGAAGCCTAAAGATACAGCTGGCCTCCAGAGATAATATCAGAAGAAAAGGACACCCCATACAGCCAACCCGACGCAAGGCGACGGGTAATTAATGCCAGTGCAAGTGGTGCTTATCCTAACACCCTAGCGTAATGAAAAGTCGTCCTGACACCCTCTCTAGTGCGGCACCGGGCCACAATTGGCAACCGGCTCACCCCTCAGGGGCAGGCACCATAATAGTTAGTATGGTAGATATTTATCCTCTATGCAGGGTAAAAATTAGTTACTGAGATAAGGTCCAGTAATTTGGTCAGGTCCTAGATATTTATATATCGTGATAACTTGCACACTAAGCTACTATCACCCTATAAGTAGGGGGTCGTGGTCATCTGGAAAAGGGGGTCAGAAGGAGCATTCTCAACATAGCACGGAGGAACACAATCATAAAGTCTTTTTGTGATACTCCCCCTAGACTTGTCCATATTTTTACTATCAATACATTTGTGATGTTACTTCCTCTCAAACTTTATCTCTAAGCTTGCACCGTACTTGCTGGGGCAAGACGAACTCTTACTCCAATATTCACCAAAATGATATCAAGATGGTGTAATTGAAGCAATTAAGTGGTTCCATGTTACCATTTTGAGTGGAACACGGACATGCCATCACAATTCTCAACCTCTTGAATTAAATTGTATCTTACTTGCATCAAGTATGGCATATGGAATAGTTTTTACATTTCGAAAGGGAAAAGACCAGTGTCTGGACGTTGCAATTACTTATGAAAAGCTTGTTGCTAAATAAACATCTACATCTACAAAAAGAGTAGCGCAGTACATACAAACTCCCTACACACCGTACACCGCTGCATCATATCTGTTTACAACACAAATAAACATGAAACAACCGCAATACACTGTGCTTTTCTTCTCAATACTTAGCCACTCCGACTACTATCTTATTGTGTAAAATCAAATATTGCAATGACTTATCCAAGAGTAGCATCGATCAACTCCTCCATCACAATTCACAATATATAGTCTTACTATCTCATAAATCATCCCATGTCCATTCACAAATATATTTACATGGAGTAGGCTTTGAGCAATGGTGCTTTTAAATATGCTAGAACAGTATATGAAATGTGCTTTTGTTCAACCCATTATGCAGTAGCCTTTATGGTGAAGATGGTGATGGTGGTGGACGCCAACCATTATTAGGATCGGGTGTGTTGCATGAGTGACCAGGGCCACTTTGCACGATTGAGTGTTGTGTTCCAATATGATCACCTAAAGCCCTCCTTCTTGGGAGAACAAAAAATTATACACACAAAAATATAATATCCAAAGTAACTTAGTTGTAGCTTGGATTAACTAGCTTGTTGCTTAATTAGTTTGTTCAATAGTATGCACTTTTTTCTAGAATATATGTCAACTTAGTGCTCAGTCAAATAAAATTCATGTTTTCATGACAAGCTGCTTCAGCAAGCTTCAACAAACTAAGTGATATAGAAACTACCTCCTCGAAAATGTTTGCTATATGAAATACTATAGTACTTTTGGGCAAAAATAAGGAAGTGCTTTCCAAATTGCTAGTAGCAACGACTAAATAAAACCGAAGAAATTGGTTAAATTTTATATCAAACGTTGGAGTGAGAGTGAAAGTGAGAGAGAGAGGGCAGGATAATGCTGAAACATTTTTTTTCTTTCACAAAATTAGGAGGCATAGATTTGCTGTTAAGTATTATCATGCTGGTTCCAACAATGAATCAAAAGGTGCCAACGCTAGGTGTTTGCTTATCTTGCTGTGTTATCTTTTGGTTATGATCGAAATACTTTTTCTGAATGCAAAACTAGGAAAGACCCCTAACCAACCACCAACTTACCTTCCATACATAATATACCGAGTCCACTAAAACTAGGGGGATGACACAAATGACTAGCACTAGTAGCATAGTCACCATAAAAAGAGAGCGAGCAGTCATCTTTGCCATGCTCACGGTCAGTGATGAAGCTAGAACAAAGAATAATCTGGTGTAACACCTCATCATACATATAGCAACATATAAATTTTCAAACAATATTTCACTTAATAGCATTGCAATGTTTTTTTTATCCTGACTCATGGGCACTGTTAGGATATTAATGAGGACATCACCGGCTCACATATGACCATGCCTATATTATACAAGAGTGAACCAAAGGTGTATGCATTCTACATTAGATTTACTTTTTTATATATTTGAGCAAATGGTGTTGCACCATGAGTTCTGTGTGTTTTCTTTTTTAGAAGTGTTGGCATGGATTAAGCTAAAGAAAGGACGATGTGTGTGGAATGCAAGGAGAATAAATGAAATTGATTGGGGACTGAGTTTGAACCTTCTCCAACTATTTTTTAAAGCCACCACGTTGTTTATGGGCCAAGGGAAGCAAGAGTTTGAGTTAAATGCGTTCTGGATTCGGATTCGAACAGCAGAAACAGGGCTGGATTCAAATGGCCATAATGTATTCATACAAAGTTCATTTCGGATGTTCTTAGACTTCCTAAAAAGCTTATTAAGTCTACTTTCTAACGGATCCAGCCTTATTGGCAGATTTGTTGTCTACACATCATAATCATCCAAGAGAGGTGCTGCATCACCAGATGGGCCGAACCGGGCCTTATAAGCTTGTCGGAGCCCAGGCCCAAGTTGTATGCGCTCCACCTGGTCGTGCACAGACTCTAACACATCCTCCTTGCCCTCGTCCTCTCATATGTACTCAGCAGCTGCTGCTGAAGAACTCGGGTTTTGTTTAGATCAAAGTTAGCTACTGCTACTTTCTCCTGTAATCGTGCGTGTCGACTAGATCGCCCGTATTACTCATCTTCAGAACCCCACCTTATTGAGTTTATCAATTTGAAGCTTCAATTCATACGTGTAATTTCAGGTTGCCCTTTATCTTGTTCTTGCCTTATTCTTCGTCACATTGCAAGAATTAACCTTCGTGGTTATGTCAATCATGTTGTGACAAGGTTGATAACACTCGAGACACGGTTGTAGTAGGATCATCAATGTCGCTCCTCACTGGACAACGTTTATCAAACTCATTGAAAATCGGGTCAACAAACAAACCACAACCATGGTGTTCATCAAGTGGTAATAAGAGCTTTCGTCGCTCGATGAGTTCATCTACCCATAACCAGAAAAACGCCAAAAAAAATTGCATCTTGCATACTCTTACCTATTGCTCTTTTCAGTTTATGCATTGTTGAGTTTTAGATTGCATCGTCATGTCCTGTGCTGCTTCTAGTTAATTTTGGTCTTTGCTTGAGTTTATTGGGGTGAGTTAATTGTCGTGATCAATGAGTCCATCTTGCGTTATTTGAGATAGGGGGTCAGGTTGATTTCGGCCTATGCCATATTTAGTCCGAAATAGTCAAATATGGTCAAGTAGAGTTAGATTTGGTTTGAGTTCGTTTCGAGCTCTGCCAGACAGGTTGATTTGAAAATGTCATACATGTCACCTATAGAATCCGTTTAGAGTATGTGACCACTCGTTGGAAAGGCTATTCCCAGTACTTTCCAATGGATTTGGCCCCACCTTAAAATTTGTTCTGTACGCATTGCAATGACCAAAACAATGTCGCATCCAATTCTGTCTCTAGTCTAGATCGAGTCGGAGTTGGACTCTTGGCTGACCTACATGCCATATAGCCTAGGGCCGGCGCCCTTTAATCAGACTCGATTATTTTTCATGAGTTTTCATTGGTTAGTTCACGTGAGTTATGCATTGGATTGTTTTGAAACAAAGGCAAAAAGAAAAGGCAGAAAGGTGCAAAAAAAAAAGAAAAAGAAAAGAAAAGAAAAAAGCTGCACCAAAAAAGAAAGAAAGAAGAAAAGGCTAACTGAAAAAAAGAAAGAAAATAAGAATTTCAGTTTGTGCTATTTTGTTTATCAGAGTTGTGCATTGGTTTGTTTATAGTGTCTAATTGCTTGCTTGAGCTAGGTTGAGTCTAGGTTAGGCCAGCATTGACTAATACTTTGAACTATTATTCAACTTTGCATTTTCTAATTTGAGCATTTGCTATTTCTTGCTACTAAATTTTGCCTATCCAAGCTCCACTTACTACCAGCCGACAGGTACTAGCATGCTTGCAATTGCTTTGCCATCTCTCGAGTTGTTAGTCACAAACCTGCCGCCTGTTGCACCACCTGTTTTGCTTTGGTAAGAACTTCGTAAGAGCTTGGTAAGAGCTTGAGTGTGTGTGACTTTTGAGACTCCACTACCTAGTAGTTGATAGGAGCGTGCATATTCTTGTGTATGCTTCTTATTTGCTACATATCATGGTAGAGATATGTAAGGAGAGTGGAGATGACCATGCTCAACTTTGATCTTGTCACCTTTGTCGAGACACAGGGAGTGATCGACATAATGCATTTGAGGTATGTGATGATGTTCTAGCTAGGATCAAGTCATACCTTCTTTTAGTGAAAATTATGATTCTCGTGCATATATTGAATGGGAGGTAGTGGTTGACAGAGAATTTGAGAAATATGACCTGTGTGAAAAGCAAAAGGTTATGGTTGCCTCTAGTGTCTTTACTAAATATGCTTTAAATGAATGGAAACATGCTTGTGACATGATAAGGTACCTCAATCTTGGAAAGCCATGAAAAGATATTAGAGAGATGTTTTTATTACCACATATCATTCTGATATCCTTTTCAAGAAACTACAATATTTAAAACAAGGTAATAAAACTGTTAGAAACATACTATCAAAACTTGCATAATTGTCAGTTGCGCTCTGGGTGAGATGAATGTGAAGAGGCTACAGAGATATGATTTTTAGGAGAGCTTGATCAAGAAATTCAGCACATTCTTCTTCATGAAACATATAGCTCTCTCTTATTTGCTACAACTTGCTTGTGAAGCTGAAAGTCGAATTGGAATAGACATGAGAAAATAAGAATCTGTGAAACATATGATTGTGTCTCTTTGTATCACTAACAGCTTGCAGAAAGTGAAGAATAATCCAAAGAAGGAGAATGAGCTAGTTGAGCAAACAAACCCATCTCTTCATGAAGAGAATCATGCTGCACCAACACCATCTGAGGAGAGTATAAAAGGTAATAAAATTGGTGCTACCATCGCTAAATGTGAGTTTGTTTGCAATGAACTATCAATATCTACTACTCATGCTATTTCAGAGCAATCATTAGTGGACATCCCTACTAAATTTCCTTTGTCACAAGTTGATTTGGTTGCTATTCCTTATGACAAACAAGAGTTGTGTGTTGCTTCACTTATATCCATGCCACAACCAGTGAAAGAACATGTTACTCCTATTTTTCAACCTTTTGTTGTTGCCGAGGATAAACATGTTGTACACATTATTGATAAGAAAGAAGAACTAGAATTACTATCTTCTTTAATATTTGGGGCTATATTGAATTTGATGATCTTTGTGAGCTCAATAATTTAAAGGAGAAATTATTTGCTTGGTATGATTTTCCATGTCCTGCTAATACGATTTTCCATATCATTGGCAATTATAATTATAAAGGAGTATATCTTGTGCATAGAGTGTATATTTATTTAAATTTTAGGATACCTCTTTTTCATAATGAGACATGTTGTGCAGAGGATCGTAATAGTGCTAATATTTCTTTCTCTAGTTCCTCTATTTGTGCAAATAAGCTACAGGTTTATTCTCAAGAAGGAGAGTGTTGTGGGAAGCCAAATACCACAATATGTTCTCCCTGTGCAAAACTTTCTGAATTTAACCATTCTTTCGCGCTAAAATCTGTCTCACCCTCTCTTCTGCAAGCTAACGCTAGAGTGAGTTGGTTTCCTCCTGTTGTCAATTTTTCAAAAGAACAAGTGATGCTGCACAATGATATTTCTTTTCTTGTGAGCTACACCGAGCTTAAAGATAAATCAAAACCGATGATAGTTTCCAATCAAGAAGGGGAGAATGATGAGGACATCACCAGCTCACATATGACCATGCCTATGTTTAGGGATGGAAACGGATCGGATACGCATGGAATCGAATTCGGATAGTACGATTTACCACATTTTAATCCGAATACGAATACGGATTCGGATATCTTCGAATACGAATACGAATCGGATAGTTCGAATACGAATCCGCATTCGGATATCTACTCGATCTTCGAAATTCAGGTTGGAAATTTAAATTTTTGAAAAAAATTAACTGAAATTTGATAAAATTCGAATGAAATTTGTTCTACTTTGATTGGGCCGGAATTTTACAAATTTTGTTCAAAATTCATGTTGAAAATTTAAATTTTTGATCAAATTTAACTGAAATTTGATGAAATTTGACTGAAATTGTTCCAATTTGATTGGGTTGGAATTTCGTTCATATCTGAAATTTCTAAAACTTTAGCAAAATTTAGTTCCCTGGTTGGCGGATATGGATACGAATCGGATATATCTCGAATTCGGATATCCACATTTGAATCCGAATCTCGAAAACGAATTCGGATATATCCATTTTAGTATCCATTTCAGAAACGAATACGAATACGGATATCCATATTCGCATTTTAACGGATACGGAATCGGATAATTCGGATTTCCTGCCATCCATTTCCACCCCTACCTATGTTATACAAGAGTGAACTAGAGGTGCATGCATTCTATGTTAGATTTATTTTTTATATATTTGAGAAAAGGGTGTTGCACCATGAGTTCTGTGTGTTTTCTTTTTTAGAAGTGTTGGCATGGATTAAGCTAAAAAAAGGATGACGCATATGGAATGCAAAGAGAATAAATGAAATTGATTGGGGACTATTCTGGACCTTCTCCAACTATTCTTCAAAGCCACCACATCGTTTATGGGCCAAGGGAAGCAAGGGTTTGAGTTGAATATGTTCTGGATTCAAATTCGGACTGTAGAAATAGAGTTGGGTTCAAATGGCTGTAATTTATTCATACGGAGTTCGTTTATGATGTTCTTGGACTTCCTGGAAAGCTTATTAAATCTACTTTCCTACGGATCTAGCCTCACTAGCAGATTCATTATCTACACATCATAATCATCCGAGAGAGGTGCTGCACCACCAGATGGGCTGAACCGGGCCTTGTAAGCATGTCGGAGCCCAGACCCATGTTGTATGTGCCCCACCTGGTCATGCACAACCCTTGGCCGACTCTAACACATCCTCCTTGCCCTCTTCCTCTCATATATACCCAGCGGCCGCTGCTGAAGAACTCAGGTTTTGTCTAGATCAAAGTTAGCTACTACTACTTTCTCCTGTAATCACGCGTGTCGACTAGATCACCCCCATTACTCATCTTCGAAACCCACCTTGTTGAGTTTATCAATTTGAAGCTTCAATTCATACTCGCAATTTCAGATTGCCCTTTATCTTATTCTTGCATTGTTCTTCATCGCATTGCAGGAATTAACCTTTGTGGTTAGGTCAACCGTGTCGTGGCAAGGTTGATAACACTCGAGACGTGGTGTAGTGATTGCTAAGGTGCAACATCCTATACGGTTGTAGGCAGATCGTCAATGCCGCTCCTCACTAGATGTCATTTATCAAACTCACTGAAATATTGGGCCAACAGACAAATCACAACTGTGGTGTTCATCAGATATATGGGCTTAGCCCATTATATTTGTATAATTTCAAATAAATCTTAAAGTCCCAACCATGTGAGGGATGTGCATTTCTTTAGTCCCACCGTACTAGTGAATGTGGCTGGAGACCATCTTAAAGGATTTCTCTCCTTCACCCAATTAGCATGTGTGGATAAGAGGACTAGAAGAATACATGCGTGCGCTCGCTCGCCTTGTCGGGGTGGGGGTGGGGGCAGAGGGCGCGGGGCACCTGTGTGAATAGTTCGCTAAAATCAGGTCCAGTTGTTTGTGCATGTCCGACTTCCTTTTGTGGTTATATTCCTTTTTGCTGCGTGGACAAACAGATAAATATATGGAAATTGTGTCAGTCAAGACTCCGATCATGGCAGTATAACCGTCTCCGATCGTGGTGCGTCTTAACCACGCTTCTCTCACTCTATATATATCTGCCAGCCATTGCACAAAGGTGAGACGCGAGTTGCATATTTGCAATTAGGGTTTTGCCAATTTCTCTCTATTGTGCTGTCGCACGTAGACTACTCTATCCCTCTGCATCGACGTGCACCAACGAATGAAAGAGCAGGTCTTCGGAACCTGTCGCTCTTAGGATCCTGCACCAAGAGAGGGCGAATAAGGTTTTTGGAAAGCGCTCGTCACGACTGCTCAGGATCTGCTTCCTCTACATCATTGGGAGCATTGCCAATAAGGTGTTCTAATTCATCTACATTGCAACCGTCGTCGTAGTTTGATACATCGAGAGCAACTTCAACTACTTCATCTTTATCATCGCCTACTGCATCGACAGGGGTTTTTGTATCTCACGTCGTCATCGGGTACGTACACTGCAATTCTACTCGAGTGTTTAATCGAGTAAACTAGTCGATATACTATTCGAGTGTTTTAGTCGATACATTTCTCGAGTGAGCTAGTTAAGATCCTTCTTGAGTATCTACTCGAGGCTGATTGGGGTTGATCGAATTTTAGTTGATTCTACTCAAATTTTATCAGGTCTCGTCCGAGCTAGTCGATAGTTGATTATTTGCATCTATTCATATTTATGTTATATCATAAATTGAATTAAATTAAATGTGAGAGTGTTATTATTTTCAATAGACACCATGGAGGGTCAACATGGCTTGGTCTGCTCACGGTTGTATGCCTTCACCTTATCCCTTCGACTTGGTTTTGTAGATAAGCCTTTCCTGTTCTCACAAATTTGTATACACAAGAAGTGTTTTGGATGTATATATGTTAAAATCTCCAACCAGATGCGGTAACGAATAGATCTCTTGCAAACACTCACTGTCTGGTGGACCTTTCGATGTATCCTTGAGCACTACCGACATGGACCTGCTGAAATATGGTGTGTTTTTGCAGCTTATCTGCAAACTGGAGATGTAGCTTTGATGTTTGAAGCAGATTGTCTTGGGTGGATGTAATTATTTTTTAACTGCAATATGTTGCTTGCTGGCTAAATTGACGAGGTCTTGAAAATTTAGTGTTGCATGTTTTACTCGAGCGAACATGTACAATTGACAAGGATGGAGTTAATATGTACACTAGACACAGATTATTTTTTCAGGAGACAAAGATGGTTTATTTAGCTCACCTTGGATTGTTGGATAGATAGCTGACCAATATTTTGCATGGTTTGGGTGGATTGGCAAGAAAACGGGAGAGCAGATCAGAAACGGTATATCTATATCATTGGTGCTAGACCTAGTCTTTTAGCAAAGCGCACTCTTCGGAAATGGTATTCTAGATGCACCACTCTTTTGTAGTGGTATTTCACGAATCATCCCTTTTGGAAGGTATCATCATGGTAAAATATCTGTTTGGAGATTTGGTAAATAGACTTGAAACGTTCATTAAAAACTTGGAACCCCGGAGCAGGGTTATGATTTAGTTTAGGAATATTTTAGTACATTCCATTTTTTTAGACTAGTTTAGGCATCCTTCCCATTTGACCCATCTTGCAAATGACCTGTCATGCAGTATAGATGAAATTGATTTTTTATGGGAATTAAAAACATTACCAACCTGCAGTGATGGAGCTTAAGCTATAATTTAGAGGGGGCTAAAACTAACGGATCTACGAATTAGATAATGTAGACAGAGCGAATTTGAAGCTTCATCACTAAAATTATCTAAAATATTATTAAGTATATAAATGTTTGCGCAAATGTTGAGGGGCCATGACCCCTTTGGCTACAAGGAAGCTCAGTCTCAGCCAACACGCTCGACGGGCTCAGAAACAATCACGAAGTTACAATATGGTGCTATTCAATTAATGACATAATAATATATATATATCTCTACTTATAAAATACGAGTTGGTTATTACGTCATTCATTTTCTAACTCTTCTCCTATCTTAAAAAAAAAATTTAAAATTCAAATAATTTATCTATTTTTACCATCTACCCCTGTTCTCTATTCTTACTAGCTACGAATATATAATCTATTTTACTAATAAAAATAAATAAAAAATTATGAGAAAAATTAATTGATAAATTCCTCTTTTTGAGATTCCATATGAAATCAAATTACGGCAGTACTTCCAACATATTTATTCAATAATATTATATCTATATAACTCCATACTTTGAGTTTTTTTATTTTTATTTTCATTACAAGGCAAAGACACTTTAACTAAGTCCAGGTAAAGACGATCAACTGGCCCCATGCAGTATCACTTATATCGAAACAACCTCGCCTTCGATCCACAATTCAACAAACAGTACATTGCATATTCGCGATGTTGTAATTGAAGCAAAAAAGAGCTTTTGCTTCACAATTTGAGAGGAGCACCGGACGGGCCATCTCAAGTCTCAAGCTACAAATTAAATTGTATCTTACTTGTATCAAGTAGGGCATCGGTAGCTGTTTTATGTATGAGAAGATATAATTACCAGTCTCGTCGCCTGACCAAACTTGTGGAGCTTACAGCGCCATATACAGTATATAGAAGGGCTTTCAAAAATACATATCATTGCGATAATTGGGAGTAGAATGAATCACTCTTGATTTGGCGACAATTATAACACATTAAGTGTTGAGGTTCTGGAAAAGCTCAGGCAGATGGGCATTCGTGAGCTTGGTCCGTTTCGTGATCTCACGCTGTTTCTTCTTGGGTTTAGGTTTGGGTTTCACCCCGTCAATCTGAGCGGCTGCTCGGCGTTTGGCAGTGTTGGTCATGGGCTTGATGCCATTCTTCTGGAGCTCCTTTTCTATGTCCACCATGTCGCGTGGCAACTCAATCTCCCGGAAGAGCTGCTTCAGGTCGTCATCAACCTTGATCTTCGCTTTAGGATCATTAGGGTACACAATGTCTTCCTGAGAGTCCATGTTCGATAACAGCCAAACTTCACCTGCTGCCTTCAGAGCCTAGAGCGCAGCAGTACTCAAGATCATCCATGTGTAAATAAATATAAATAATAGAAGATTTTGCTTGGTCACTCATAATTCTAGTATGCTAATGAACACTGCACCTCTATAGTAAAAAGATAAGGCCAGATATATCAAAGAGCTCAGTAAGACAGTGCAATATCTACTTGAACATGAAATACATGGGCTCACAGAGAGATAAACTCAAGTACCCATTGTGGGATACCTTTGCGGTTATAGAACCTGTGCTACTTGGACCCATTCTTTTAGCATTTTTATTATTAACCAGTTGGGTATCTTTCAGAACAGTGTAAGCATCATATGATGCTTAATACACCACCTTAAAGTACCCGAGAAGAGAATTAGGATCACCTGCAGATCTTCCATTACAGTTGGGTATGCATCCTTGACTTCCACAACAGCAAGACCCTCTGCGAACTTTCTTATCAAAACAAGTAGTTGATCTTTTCCCTTAAGATCATGCTTGGACTGCACATATGCCAACATCAAATTAACACATAAGACCTCAGAAGTCAGAACTAGTTCAACTGCAAACAAGAAGGCAAAACTATGAAGGCTATAAGACTAAACACACATCTGATCTAATTATCAGGATATCCTTATCTCCTTTTGCCCTTGAACAACATTCCAGTATATTTAATGAAATATAGATTTATTGGACATAAAATGTTTAGTTTGACACAGTACGATCTACAACGGTCACAGAAGAAACACCACATATTGTTGACTGGAAGTAAAATGCGTTGAGAGGAAGGTCAATGACTGGCACAAACATTGAAAACATGCCACGCCAAAATGTAGGCGCTTCACTGATTCCAGGTTAGCAATTAGCATAGTGAAGGGGTTGTAATCAGCTAAGGTTATGAGAGAAAGCAAAGAGAATCACTCACCCATTTCACTAACAAATGTGCGCTAATATTAGCAATTCAAGTTTATTATGGAAAACTAGTAAGTGCTAATTCATTTACCTTGTAAGAGAAATGCCTCCCATCATAATTTACTTTGAGGTTGTTCCTCAAGCTGTCAAAGACAGCCTTGTTACCACGAATATCAACATAAGTTGCTTCATTTATTTGCTCTGCAGTAAAAGCTTGTCTTGTCTGGAAATGCAGAAGAAATAGGAACATCAATTCATGAACTAGATGCAGCATTGTAATTCATAAAGAAAGTTTAAGTGATACTTATTGTGCTATCCCTTGTGACAATGTAGGAAACTTCAAAACAATGATTGCTAAATGCAGAAAAGTCGACCAGAACAGAAATGATAATAAGACTGTTCCGATATCTGTGAAGTACCTAACTCTACTAAGATTAACCAGTACACTATCTTCTACTCAGTCAAATGGTTCATATGGTACTTCAAGAATTGATATGCAGTATGCATGCAAACACAAGGTATTATTCCAAAAACGACAACTCAGACTAGCCAATCCATCATTTTTAACCTTCCACCAGATATCAACTTAGTGTTAGCTACCCCGGTCTTTTGTTGATCTATTCTGGACATTCTGTTTTCTGTGGGCTGAATACATAATAAGCAGCAAGGCACGAAGCCACCAAATCTTGGTGGTAAATGGCACATTTCTGAATTGCAGGCTATACATACCAAGACTGAACATCTTACATGTGAGGTAAGGCATAGACTGCTTGAAAGAAGCCCTAGAAGGGGGAAACATCCCCTGAGAAAAATATACTAGTAATTAAAAGAAAAAGCAAGAAGGTTGTATTTAGTGAGGAATACCTTGTAAAGCAGATCGATGACAAGTTTCATCTGTGCTCCAACAGGAGATTTCCTAATCGAATTAATGTGCTGCAGCCTTTCTGTATCATTGGAAAATTTAATAGGTTGTGATGGTCTTGCTGGAGCAGATGGAGCATTTATCGGTTGGGCCCTGTGCTTTGGCTTCGAATTCGAAGCTTGATTTGCAGCTATGCTAGCCAAAGATGACTGGCACCTCTCCTGCTGTTGCTTAAATTTGGAGAGGCTATCCTTGAGATCCATCTAGAAAAAGGACATGCTTGTAAGTGATTGGCACATAAACAAAAGTGTGAACAGAAACAGCTGAACAGGGGAATAAATTGGAGCAACATTATAGTATGGTCTTCTGAATTGCGGCCACACGAGCCCCGATCAGACTCACTGGATTGCGGCCGACGCCTCGCCCGATTCCACCGGATTTCTTCGAATCGGATCCGCGCGGCTGATGCGTGCGGTCGGGGAAGGGACCGCCGGCAGGGCGTTGGCGTGGGCGTGGGGTGCTAGGGTTCGCCGGCCTCCGAAGATGCGCGCTCGCCTACGGGGTAGGGGCTGCACGAGCTGGGCGGCGGATCCGTGCGCGAGGGGGAGGAGGGCGAGACTGCTGGGGCCGTGAGCCAGTCAGTGGGGAGGGCGAGGCATTTTCCATGGATCAGATTGACAGGTGGGGCGAGAGAGCTGTGGGACCCAGATGCCAGTGAGACTACCTTGATTTGTGACGTGGCAGCAATCGGATCTTGTACCAGCGCCAGACTGTCGGAATTTGCTTTTGTAGGCAAAAATGCCGGGGGGATAATTTCACCGGATATTGCCCACGTATATATTATTTAAAATATTTATTTATATTGATATTTTATATTAGACGTGTAGATAAAAAATTATAAAATAATTAAATAAATAGATATTAGGTAAGAAAAATTAACAGATAATATAATACATATATTCACACTCCTTATGAGTTATCTTTCTCAGTAAATGACCAAGTTCCTTTTGTTATAGATTATTGCTTGTGTTCCCAACGCTGGAAGGAACAATTTGCAGCGAATATAAAATGTTTCGATAAGAGAGATGGTGCATATGTATGGAAACTACAAGTCAGTTGAGGGACATGGATTGTATGTTTTTTTACTTTCTATAAACCTTTTTATTAAGAACACTAGTTAAATACTTGTATGTTGCAAAAAAAATAAAAATTGCACAAGATGACATTATGCATATATATAGATATTGCTTATATCAATAAATCTAAGGAGCTATTAATATTTTGGTATCGAGGCATTCTGCGAAGCACAGCGTATTTTTAAGACAAACAAATCATAATCATGAGTTTAACACCCTGGTGGCTCTACCGTTTAGCGTACATTTGATTACATGACATGACATCATATTTTGAGCATTTAAAACTGTAGCATTTACTCTACAAACATGAGACAAGAATCATTCAAAGATCTCTTTATCACAAACAATCCTACGGACCGCCAAGTTAGAAAAGTAACTGCCATAAACATTTTGATTAGAAGTTGTTACTTAAAAAAATATTATCCAAGGCGGAGCACCCACAAATTTAGATAATATCCACAATACTAACTAAAACTGATAGAAATAGTAAGTATTTAGCACTCTACATTGCTTGTTATTGACTAAGATCACAAACTAATATAACTGCTAGAAATAATAAAGTGTTTAGCACTCTCCGGAACCTGTTTTTTGACAAACAACATAAGCTGATTGCCCCACTGTGAGCTTTCTAAACTAGCTAAAGAGGGTGCAAATATTATCTCCTGAAATTTGGCCGAAGCAAGATATTAGGTATCCTATCAAAGAGAAATAATACATTGGACCTCTTGTTCCCCTTTACTTATATATTTATCTTTAGTTCTTCCTCTTGTAAACTTGTATAGTTGTATTACTGGACCTTTTCAACCTATCAATTGCAGCTCTCCAGCTCTTCCCTTAAGAAACATCTAGTAAGTTACTACTTTAATACTAAGACATGTTCAAAGTATCCACCAACTCCAGTACATAAAGCATTGAAAACTTGAAAGACCCTCCATCACTAACTGCTATCAAGCATTGCGCATGTAGTGAGCGATGTTCCCATGTTATCACAAACTAATTGGTCTTCTATATATCTACCTGATCAGCATGATAAGCCCACATAGATTATTCATTTATTTTAATTCTAAAGGTCATCTGCTCTCACCTCATCCAAGCAAAACAATCATGTATAGACAAAGGTGAATAGTATGGGAGCAATCAATATACCTTCGAATAATAGGCTTTACCTTCTATAATTAACAGCCGAAAAAGCTATAAATAAAGTCAATGGTTTCAAGAGAAATGAAGAACCAAGTAGAAATTTAGTCATTTTTACCTGAAGAAATCTAGTCATCTTTACCTGAAATTTGTTTTAGTTTCTAGATTCATTGGCCAGATGAACTGCGTTCATAATAATGCATCATAGATTCAATTGAAAAGTCTCTCAAATATGAAAGGTCACCATACAATGTTCAAGAACTTGGCAGTCACGGCTGAAGCAGAAGATAAACAAAGATAGTATTACATTCAAAGAAATAGAAATAAAATGTTCTCTTTTAGCTATGCTTGCACCTATTTTATGTATTATTGCTCAAAACTACCATTGGAGTCCTCGTAAAGTTGTTATGCAACAGTAAGTTGTTAGATCCTAATAACACTTTCACCGTAAAAAGAACCCTGATTAGGAAGTACTATGCACCTAGTTTTAATATAGAACAGATTAATGACTAAGGTCGTGTGTCAGGGGGCAAACCAGTAGCAATGGTGCTCAACAGACACAATAGGTAATGTATATGAAGAGCCAAGGAGATAATGTTGTATTTCATTAAAAGGAATAAAATTATACTAGATTGAAGCAATACATCGTTCACTGCTCAATTATGTCTCACAAACTCAAGCACACCAAATTCTTTCAATGCTCAGCTTTGCTCACATTAGTCACTAAGCAAAACTCTAGTGGGAGGATGATGAAATCACTAAATAGTGCTAATGTATAAGTTCTAAAATTTGCTGGTAGGAACACATCAGGTGCACAACAATTATGAAAAGGAGAGAGCTCTCATAAGAAATTATATGCCTGGTGCAGAACTGATACATATTTTTGCTCTGGTCTCTTTATGCAACTCTCTCATCAACTAAATTTATGAAATTGTGAATATGATACGAAGAACACATACCCTCATAGAACCTCCTTGGAATATTTTATAATCTTCCATCACAGCTTTCAGTCCTGAAACATTATTCAAAACAAGAATTGTTAGCTTTTTCAGATCTCCACAGATTAGTGCAAGAAAGAACAGTAGAAATGACTAATATAAAGAGTAGCAAAATAAGGAGGCAATATTACTAAGAAAAGATCCAGAGAGAAGATCCTTAGGATTGTTCATGAAAGGACCCAGCAGCATCAATATCTCCAAGAATTTCTCAAAGAAAATTTCTTTCACTCGAACTACATAACTGAATTCACTCTACACCAAACCCCTCGCCGCTCGACTCAGGCCCCCACGCCGTCGGCGAGCATGGACCAGCAACCATGGGTCGTTGCCAGCACGAGAGCAATTAAGGCTAGCTGCAGGATGATGGCCAAGAGTATGGGCACGGATCAATCTACCCTGCTGAATGGACACCCTCCCTACTCGATCGATCAACCTGTGGCACAAACCGAACTCCTCGTGGAAATCGACCCCCCACGCCCAAATTGACACAATCCCCTTCCAGATCGAGTGCGTCGCAGCGTGGACTGAACTCCTTATCGTTGAAATCGTGGCCCCTTGATCAAATCAAAGCCCTTCCCTTCCAAATCGTGAGCGGATCCGAAGCGGGATTACACGTGCTGTGGATGGGTCAGACGGCGGCGCTCGGTGTACGTCGGCAGATGGGGGAGCGCAGAGGACGCGGGTGGTGGCAGCGGCGGTTTGTGGAGGAAAGGGGGCTGTGGGCAGCAGAGAAAGAAGGCGGCTGGCGGCGGTGGGAACGGGGCCAGCTCTCGAAACATTCACGGACATGGCGTAGATTCTTGCGGCTGGCGAAGATGTCACCCCGGTGAGCATGGCGGGGGTGGTACAGGGTCCGAGATGGCTCTTGGTGCGGTTTTGACGGGCGGAACGCACATGGGGGCTGAAGAAATTTTTTGACACAGGGCCACATGTCGGCGCCGAGTTTTGTGAGAGGGGGCAGACCACGGAACAGGGTAGACCATAAAAGACACTTGAAGGCTTAAAAAACACTACGCGCTTTTTAAGTAGTAGAGATAGAGATAAAATTAGTTTGTTCTTGCATCTTATTTTCAGATCAAAACCCTTTTCGCCATGCCACGGCTGTAGCTGGAGCTTGCAGCGCAATACTACCACTGCCGGACATGCCGTGGCGTGACAAGGATTTTGCCACGTCACTATTCATGACGTGGCATAACAATGCGCCACTCAAAGCCAGAGCTCTTGGCGGAACTTAACAGGATATCTGAAAATAGCCTTGCATCCTTGAGCCGGCGAACTCTTATTCGATTGTTACAGTATGAGACCACAGGACGGGAATACAGGATCCGTGTATGTACATGCAAATGCAACTCTTTTCCCGAAGAACCATGCAAATGCAACTCTGATTCTGCATGTTTTTTAGCACTGGTCGCCTCATCGGTGCTACCTGATGTTATGCAGCTTGATCTGAGCAAATTAAACGTGTAGATCGTGGGCGCGCGCTCTTGCAATGATCAGAGTGTGGCTGCGGTGCTGGGTGCGTGTGAGAACTAATGCAAGTCGAAATACTTATAAAGAGCCAGGCATGTGTCCTTATGGTAAATAAGACTGACGTCATACCCGACGTGATCAATGTACTAACGGTCCCAAAACCCGCTTGCAATAAGCTTACAGTAGAGGGCTCTAAATGAGACTGTCTGCAAAATAGGCTAGGAAAAATTGGGCCGGACAGAATAACCATCTAAAACAATAATGTAAACGTATACTACAACAGACCATCTGTAAACAGTGGCATACAACAAACGAAAGCTAGTTAGGTTGTCTTACGAGGAAGACAGACATCTGTAATCACATGAGACAAATCAAGCGGCTGGGATGGAGCTGTCAGGAACATATTGGAGACGTTCTGTTGTAGTATGCGATGGTATTGTATCAATGTATTGCAGTCAGTTTTTATCTGAAACTGCTTGCCATATGTGTGGAAGTTGAAACGCCATGTAAATACAGACGGCTTTGTCTTATACCTATTTGCATTATGATTGGTAGGAGTGATATAATTACGTGGGATCCGGTTAGGGTTTTATCACATTTCATTCACTTCACTCACTTCGCCATGGCATCTTCCTCCTCATCATCGCCATACCCACATGCCTCACTCACTGTTCAGATGGCCCTCGCTTACGGTTTCCTCCAACCGCGGTGAGGAGATCAACAATGATTGGGCGAGCTAGGATATGGTGGTGAGGAGGTGATGTTGGCCGATCTACTGGCCGAGGATGAGGAAGAGGTACAGTACCCTGATGAGCTTGTGGAGGTGGACAACGAGCTCAAAGAAGAGGAGAAGGAGGTAGTGAGACCGACGAGGCAGCTGGGGATGAGGAGGACCATGAGCTTATAGAGGTAGATGATGACGAGACCGAGGAGGTGGCTCAGACTAACGACGAGTCCAAAGAAGAGGAGGATGATGAGGTGGCTGAGACTGACTACGATGATCCGGAGGAGGTGGGCGAGATCGACGCTGAGGACCTGGAGGAGGAGCTCGAGGATGAGGATGATGATGACGAGGAGCCTGATAAGGAGGAAGACAATGGCGGCGGTGAGGACGGTGAAGATGATGAGGGCGGAAATGGGGAGGAGGATATGAAGGCAAAGTATGACAGCTGCAGTAGTGACGATGAGAGTGGCCCCAGCTGCATAGGGTATTTGGACCTCTCTACCGATGACAATGTTGATGGCCCATCATCATCGAAGGGTCCGAAGATTGAGTAGATAACTAACTAGCTAGCTATAGTAGATAGAGTAATTGTAGTATATATAGCTATTAGTAGGATGTAGTTGAAGAATTCTTGCTAGGTGGTGCAACAATCTAGTGACCGAAGAGATAGATCTAGAGAGATCGATGGAGATGTGTTCTGGCTTTTGCTTCATTTTGGCTAGAAATACATGCACAAAGTAGTGAAGTGTATGCAGATCAGATGTCTGATTTCCTCTTATCCTCATCATTAGAAATAGGCTCAGGTATGCTCTGACATACTATGATGTGATTTCTATCCTAAAGCAACACCATGTCTTGGTTGATGGCAAGGTCAAGACTAACAAGACCTACCCAGCTAGGTTCATGGATGTTTATGTAGTAGTTAATGTGTATGTGATATATTCGTATGCTATAATCTTGACTTGTGATGAACTTTTTTTTGAACAATTCTGTGATGAACTTGTCAGTGAAGCTTAATATTTCAAAATGTACGACACCATCTTCAATGCAATATAAAACCATATTTCTATTTGTGAGGGATCGATGACGTCCTAAGAGGTGGGGTGAATGAGGACACTTAAAACTATTTTGGCTCCAAAAAACAACACAAGATAAACCTATATCAATTTCTATTTAAATGTGCTCTAGGTTCATCTAATGTGTCTACTCTACTGATCAAAGCGCTTGCAACCTATCTAAGAAGGTAAATTTACAAGTAAGCAAATGCGGAAACGTAAATAAAGTAGAGAGAGCAAACTCGGTACAAGGATTTTTTCTCGTGGTATCTATGGCATGAATGCCACCCCTAGTCCACATTAGAGATCCACTAAGGATATCCTCCCGGTTGGCACCCGGTCACGGCTTTTAAGCCACCAAGTTACAAAGACAAGGCCTCCACCCGGATGAGCCATCAAGCGACCAAGGCAAGGTCTCACCACTAGCCTCTCTTCCGGTTCCTCACCGTCGTGATCACTTCAGAGCTTGAGCCACAAAGGCAAGGGTCTTCGTGTTCCCACACAATTGTCTTGCCCTGCTCCACACCAAGTCGGAGGGTTAACAAGCTTGCCAGCGAGTCACCAAGACTCCAAGGGGTTGTGTGCATAGGAAGACAAAAGAGCCTGGGGAGACAAGCGGTTTGTGTGTGTTGGAAGCCAAAAGAGCCAAGGGAAACGGTTGGTCAAATTTGAAAAATGTTCGCGGGTCTTTAAATATAGACGGGTGTTTATAAAATCCACCTGTGTCTACCGAATAAACACAGATGGATCTTACAAGAAACTGTCTATGATAATATCATAGATGAATTTTTCTAAAAGTTGTCTGTGTCTATATGATAGAAACAGACATATTTATAAAAATTGTCTATGAGTTCATTCACACCTAGATGTCTGTCTTAGCAACTGTCTAAGTATATTTTGTCTGTGACGGGTCCTAAGAAACTGTCTGTGACATATCATCTGCTTTCAATGATTTTGTGGTAGTGTAATCTCCCCGAGGGGTAGCGCGATGAAGAGCACGGCGGACGCTACCCCTGTGGAGGAGTACCAGACAACGAGGAACACTGGCAGGTGCCACAACAGGTGGCAGCATGTGGGGGCGTGGCCCCGATGGAGGAGTACTGGACAATGAGGAACGACGGTAGTAGAGAGCGCTACGGATGCTTCCCTAGTGGAAGAGCACCGGACGATGATGTACACCGGTGTAGTGTCATGGCGAGCGGCGACACATGGGGCCATGGGGGTGCGATGGAGAGGATGGTCGACGCCGCTCTGGCATAGGAGCACCGGATGATGAGTAACGTCGGCGTGTCTATACTAGGAGTTGCGTAGCCCCTGATGGAAATCATGGGGATTGATCTCCCTGGGGGCGGCACAGTGGAAGCGATTTAATGGCTAGGTTGAGAAACGAAACCCTCTGATACCATATAAGTAGAGATAAACCACACACACTTCCATCAATTGATTATAAGTCATAATAGGTTACATATATATAGCTTGCCTAAGCTAATGTGAATGCATGACTATTGTAAACACATGACTAATGTGAATCCATAATGTGAATGAGTGAGGTAACCAATGGGGCAGCCTAACACTTCACACTATGCCTCCATGTCCCAACTAGCTGTGGTTTTGTAGCCTGCAGAGGTAGTAATTTCCTTGCCTAACAAAAACCAAAAGTGCTCGCTCGAGCTAGGTGTTGTGGTGAATGATAGACCCTAGGACGCGGTTACTTCAGAACAACAACTGCCCAACCTTCGCGCGTCAACCCACCTCTAGAATCTAGATTACCAAAACTAGTGAATTGCACTCATCTAGCTCAAGAAACATCTCATGCTCTTGCTTCTCTTGCATTCTTTGTGCAAAGCAAGCTACCACAATCATCCATGGTGTCGACGATTGGTGAATCGCCGATCTAACATACTTGTTGAAGAATTAGGGGATGCTTTGAGTAGACGAATCACAAGGAAAACACACATGGGTTTTTAGACAGGTTCGGGCCTCCGTGAGGATAATAACCCTATATTTTGTTTGTCTTGTATTGATCTGATCCTATTACAATGGGGGTGTGACTAGACTAGATGGATCTAAACCTAGTCAGGACTTCCTTCTTAGCTTTTGTTGGCTTATTGTGCTCTGGTTCGACTTATTTTGGCTTTTTTCCGCTTATCCTCAGTAGGGCCCCTTGGCTCTGTATATATATGGGGGTGTTGTATGTCCTATGAACTCTTCCTTTATATTCCTGGAGATAGACCTTCTCAGTTACGAGACGCTTCGGGTACCTGTGGGTAGTTTTATTTCTTCCAAGGATCTCTTGCCCAGAGATAAAGATATGCTCCGAGAATTACGGGACACCTTGGGGTACCCGGATATGGTAACTATACATTATTCATTATCAAAATAAGGCTTCAGTAGTTTAAATATATGGCAGCAAAGATAAGCTTTTTGTCTAACTATGTCATTGAGTAGACTTAGATTTTTGATTAGGGTGAAGCATCTAACCGGGTTTCCTGGCTTCTTAGATCATCTACCCGGGATTTTGAATGCCTTTGAGTTCCCAAGAGGGTTGTCAAGAAGTTGTTGCTAGGGACTTCATCAAGCACCGCCTTATTCCTCTAAAGTCGAGGATTACTAGGGCTTGGCCTTTTCCAGCCGGATTAGATCTGGCCCGAGACGGTGAGATAGGTACTTTTTCATCCTGAGCCATATGTAAGGGACCTGTAAGATCCATCCTCATTGATTGTTGCTTTTTCTCGCAGTCTACTCACTGGGGGTTGCCGACAAGAAGGCTAAGGTTATTTTTGAAGCCATCCCTTCTTCCAGCCGCAAGAACGTTCTGGCTCCCATCATAGAGTTGGACCTCAAAGTTCAGGCAAGAATTTTGTCGGTAAGCACCATAAAAAACCTTCTAGATTCTTGTCTTTCTTTTTGAGCAGTCACACTCATAATGATGGTTATTATCGACTTGGGCAACTTTCCGGATGCCAAGGTCCTGACCCGGAGGACAAAAATGTAGGAGCCCTGGGTGCCGACCCGGACGATGTTTTTATCACGGGGAGCAGGGGTCCAAGTGAAATTGGGAGTGGCACACTACAAACTTCTGCTCTCATCAACTTAGTGCCACCTTCGACAACGGCTTCGATCTTGGTAAGTTGAGCATTTACCCCGATCCTTTGCAGTCATGCTGGTTCTTTAATTTGTCGAGTACATTTTAGCCTTCGGCCCAAGAGCGTGGAAGGCAACAATCCCTGTAAGTCTATCGGGTGATGCACCTTTTACCTAGCTTGTGTCAGGGAGCAAGAGATTATCGCCTCTTCTGGTCCCAGTGAAGCCTTCAACGATCAGGAAATA
This sequence comes from Phragmites australis, assembly GCF_958298935.1. Classification (NCBI taxonomy): domain Eukaryota; kingdom Viridiplantae; phylum Streptophyta; class Magnoliopsida; order Poales; family Poaceae; genus Phragmites; species Phragmites australis. The sequence goes on along the minus strand of NC_084941.1, from coordinate 12,147,336 downwards.
GCTCAGTTATGTTGAGGATTATTTCCCATGCTTGGTGAAATGCATGTTTTGCATTTGTCTCCCCCGCAGGCTAATTGGAATACCGCCAATAGTACCCAAGCCCCGACTTCCCTAACCTCCAACTCCTCCTTTCTCCGAAGGAGATGGTAGCAAGCCTGGCAAGCCCCCGACCTCAGTGGTGACTAGTCAGGGATTGGGGGTAGCCAGCGCTGAGACCGCAGCTGCCCTTTCAACTAAGGAGTATGGGATTCCGCTGGATGCATCTCGAGGGGACATGCTTGATGGGCGGGTAGGCCATCACCGGGATTTTGTGTTCAACGCTTTCTTCGTGCACTACGTCACAAAAGCTTATTAGTGACGATTGATAACCCTCGTTAGTGATGGGTAAAATCCCTATCACTCCGAACGCGTTACTAATGTGGACACATTAGTGACGGGTGCAGACCCGTTGAAAGGATCTAATAGCCCTAGAGTGGGGGTGAATAGGACACTAACCAAAAAACTAAACCAACTACCGACTTCTAGAACAAAGAGCAACCTTAGCCTAGAATGAATAAAAGCAACTAGATGACCTAGCAAGCTAGAGAGATAAGCACAAACATGCAAGTATATTGAACATAAGTAAAGTGCATAATTGAAACTTGCATGAAGGAAATGCTAGAAGCAAAATGCAGAATGAAACAAGAGTAGGGAATGAAAACACCAAGTTTTTCCCGATGTATTGAAGAGTTGGCACTCTCCACTAATCCTCATTGGAGCATCCACACAAGGATGTCGCTCCCCCTTGAGTCACCAAGAATCAAGTGCTCACTAGCGATTGTCACTTCTCCATCTCCGGATTGGCGGGCATCAAACCAAGTAAACGAGCTTCCCAGGGCTCCCACAAGACCTCCAAGAGAGCTCAGGAGAACACCTCCAATCTTCACGACCGGCTAGGTGTTGCCAACAACCAAGAGTAACAAGCTAATTGGTTCACTTGATCCCTATCAAGCTTAAAAAACAGTTAGATGCACACTCACTACTCTTAAAGCACTAATGGAGTCCTTAATCTTCAATTAAGAACTTGCAAATCACCCCAAGTGCTCTCCCTTGCCTCTAGATGATACACACTATGTATGAATGCTTCTGGGTTGCAAGAGAGATGAATCAAAACAAGTGAGGGGATATTTATAGGCTAGATGCCCAAATCTAGCCGTTGCCCAAACACTCACTTTTTCTGTGAACACCGGATGATCTGGTGAACACGTCTCTGTTAACAGCGGACAATCCGGTTAGTTTACTTTTTCCACACGCTGATCTGCCAGTTGTCAGTAGCCGTTGCAAAATGTTCTGGTGTTCTTCCACATAGCATCACCGGATATTCCTGTGAGTTCTAATTCATTTCCTCCGAAAATACCAATCTTCTGTTAAATAGTCCGGTGATAACACTTTTAAGTCACTGGACAATCTGGTTAGTTCAACTCAGATTTTCTCCAGAAAAACAATCCTTCTGTTAAATAGTCCGGTGTATGCGTCCTTTAGATCACCGGATAATCTGATGCATGTAACTTCAAATTTCTCTAAAACTGACTCTACTGTTAAATGCTCCGGTGTAAAATTCCTCTCATCACCGGACAATCTAGTGAGGTCATTTGAAATCTTCACAAAGAGGAAAAATAGTTCACTGAGTATAATCCTTCTCACACCGGACAATCCGGTGAGAAAAAATCATTCTGGAACTCATCCAATTCAATCGACTTTGAGTTCTAACTTCTCAACTTCTCACCCATAGGCTTATTTGAGCTATCTAGTGCTAGAATTTTGCAAGTGTGCATCCAACTAAGTATAGACTCAACTAGATCAAGCTATAACACTTAGCCCCCTTTATAGTACGGTCAAAAGATAAAAAGAGACATATGTCTACTCTAAGTGTCCTTCATCACCTTGTGACATGTAGAACTAGAAGATCCTTAATCTTGACGCAAATGTCCTTTGATCGACCATAGAATTTCATGAGGGACCAAGAAAACCCATTCAAACATTGTGAACTAAAGAATTTTGATTCCCTTCAAAACATATGCATTAATCACAATGATATGGTTGTCATTAATCAGCAAAATATTTATCACTTACTTAGAGGCCTAGATGCTAGAATCTCTCCCTTTTTGGTGATTGATGACAACACAAATAGGAATAAAGAAATGAATATAAAGAACATCCTATCATACTAGGCATTGAACGGCATATAACAAATAAGCAAGAGAAAGTCTAGCACTAGAATAACCTATCATGCTAGTAGAATAAGAATTAAAACAGAGCACGAAAGGAAACACAATGCGATGACAAGAAAAACACATCGATTAAGAATCTAATAGCTTGTCATTACATCAAAATCTATGAAGATCCAACACTCCGACCCTATACTACCCAAGCTCCCCCTAAGTATATGAACTAGAAAGCTAACTAGTCACTCATCTACCTCTCTCCAAAAGACTCCCCCTATCACCTAGACTCTCTCCCCCATTGGCATCTAAGCACCAAAAAGAGCACACTCCTAAACATTCGGAGCCGAAAGAGACGAGGAAGTTGGCACTACTGAAGATGGTCGCACCTCGAATTGTGAGCCCGAGTCTGTATCTAAATCTGATAGCTCAACAATTGCGGGGTTAACAGCTATTCTAGGAGGCTGAGCTGACTCTAAGGTGCCTCTGAGACTATAGTTGGGGCCGAGCTGGTAGTAGTAGAAGTACCCTAAGTAGCCATCTCCTGTAGTGCTGCATCGAGCTCCTCGAAGGCAGACTGAACAACTGGAGGAGCCTGAATGGATGGCTACTGAGAAGTCACTGTCGGCTGTGGAGAGTCCTCAAAACGAAGAGTGCCAATCATAGGAGTAGACAATGAAGGTAGAACTGGCCTCGTCATAGTCCCGGCAGGTTGAGAAAACATACCAGTGCTGAAGAGTGGTGACATAGGGAATGCTGACACTGGTGTTCCCAAGAGACCACTGACACTACCCGGGAGAGAACTAGGTGTTGTGGCTAGAGCCTAGGAGCAACTGGCAGCTGTAAGCCTGACGCCTGAAGTAGAGACCCAAGGCATCCAGAGATAAAAGCAAACATGCGGTCATTGTTCTCTCGATCGGCCTGAAGAACTGCTAAGGTAGCCTGTTGCTGCTGCTGGAGTGACTACATCATCATGAGCTGCTGCTTCTGCTACCGAAGCATATATACATGTAGCTTGGCCTGCTGCTCTGCCTGGGCTGCCTGTTGCTGCTGCATCTACTAAAGAATAAGAATGAACTCGAATGGTGGTGCAGTAGGGAGCACGGAGGCCGCTGTCTCAGGTGCTGAAGGAACTGTAGAAGTGGGAACAACCTGAGAAGACCCTCCAGCGTCAGCATGATGTGACCTAGCGACTGGTGGGAAGAACTCAAGATCTGAAGAATACAAGTCGCTATCACTCAAGTAAAATACATGCGGGAGCGCTGCCTTGGCCGCTGTAAGATCCTGATCCTCTGCTGCTGCTCTCTCTTTAACATCAGCTGGCATCCACTCTTGAGAATGAAACATCGCACGCTGGCCTCGTCACCTGTCTGAAAGAGTTGTGGGAGTATACACATTATAATGTGTAGGTGACTGCTCGTAGTCCTGGACAAACTGGGGGAATCTGACCGAATGTGCAATCATATGGGATATGAAATGTGCATAAGGCTACTATCTAGCCATGATCATCCCCTCAGCAATCACATCCCCAATCTCACGAAGTATCAAATCAGCCACATCAAATGTCTCGTGAGTGAGGATTGAAAGTATCAGCCACTGCTGCAAACTGGTGATCGCCTCTACATAGCCTATCCTCAGGATAAGGCTGCGTCTCAATGCCATATGTAAAGCCTTTGCCTCAGGAATCAGCATATCTGGCACTCTCGGTGATCCTGGAGAAAAAGGCGGTTTGAAGATTGGTCGGATCTCGTCATCTGTCGGGAAGACTCCACCAATGAGAGGACAGTGGGGTGGCTGAGCGTGAGGATGAACAATCTTGTGTAACCACTGGGAGCTTGGCTGAAGACCCAACGCCTTTAATATGTTATTCCGGTAGTCTGTAGCTCTCACCCTAGAAAATAAACTGTATGAAGTTCCTCTCGGGTGCTATCCATACCGTGGTATAGAACACTCGCAGCCAATCCTCAACATACTGTCTCACTCTATACACCAACTCAGCTAGTCTAGGAATATACTCAAAGTGAGCTCCCATATCAACTCCACTACCTGCCAACTCAAGATAATACCAATTAATCTTCTTGTGCATACTCAGACTAACTCTCCTCCTGAGATAAGAAGTGTGAAAGCTCTCCTAGAGGATAGTCCAGAACCTGGGGTTGACCCCCTCATCCCTCTGTGGGGGTAAACCACTCGTCTATCGGCACAAATCTGAGCTTCTTTATTCTGGGAGACTTGTAAGAGGTCAAGTCCAATAATCTGATCTCCCCCTGAGGCTGTGGCTCCTCTGTCTGCTCTGACTCAGACTCTCCCTGAGGCTCCTGACGAGCCCTCTTCCGGCTTTCCTGGCCGGACGGAATCGAGCCCAACCCAGTTGCCTGACGAGAGTGGGTGCACCGACGTGGTGGAGTCATACATGTGCCTCTGATTTGCAACCCTCGCTGAGAAATTGGAGCATCGACGACTGCAATCGCTTGATCCCACTCCTTCTGCTCTTTTATTTTCTTCTTCTTAGGCTGCTCGACGGCTTTGCCCTTGTCGTGGCGCTCACAACCCATCTAGAAGATCGAAAGATGCAATATGGATGAGCGAGAGCTTTGGGTGTTTGAAATTTGAATGAAATTTGCCCGAAATTGAATCCTAAGCCCTAATTTGAGGAGAATTTAGATAAACATGCTAGGGATTCATGATTGCGGCACTAATTGAAGTCCAATTGCATGGGATATGACCTCAATTGAAGCAATTTGACTCAATTTTGCTCGAATTTTGCACGAATTTGAGTGAATTTGAGGAAATTCGAGCTAGGTTTAGGAATTTTGGAAAAGTCGATGGCATTTGTGCTCACCACAAGAAGATGTTGCTCTGGAGTCTTGAGATGAGCTCTTGTGGCCGGCGGCAATCTCTAGCGGCGGCAGCGGAGAGAACTTGAGCGGCGGCGGCGCTGAGTATAGCGGGTCGACGGCGGCTAAACGGCAGCGTTACTGAGTTCCAGCGACAACGACAGAGAGGAGACATCCCAACGGTGAGCTATAGAGGCGGAGCAGGGGCCTGGAAGCAAGGGAGGCGCTGTGGTAACGAGTCAGCGGCAGAGACGGAGGTGCTCGGGCGTCGGGTTGAAAAGGAGAGGCCGAGCTAACGAGAGACATATGACAGGTGGATCCCACCGATAATATGAACACCGGATAGTCCAGTGATGATAGGAATGAGCACTGGACAAAACACCGCACTATTTGACAGAACCTCTGAAATTTTGCATCTTTGCTGAAATTTGAACACCGGATAGTCCGACGTTTGACCATATGCTCACTGGACCATTTTGTCTTAAAAAATTCCAATAAGCACACCGGATGGTCCGATGAAGTAAGCTTTGAACTCGCTGGACTATTTCTTTTCACTAAGATTTTTCTGCCTCTAAAATGAACACAGGAAGGTCCGGTGAAGCCAACTTAAAGAGCACCGGACAAATTCTCAGAGACCTTAGCAAACGCCGACAACCAAGCATCAGATGATCCGTTGAGATTAACCAAGAGAGCACCGGATCATCCGGCGAGAAGTAAAAATTTCTTCTGAACTAAAATCTCGCGCTGAGTCCAAACTTCAAACAACCACACAAGAAAAACACATGTTTGGACCAGTTTGAGTGAAATCTCACCCTCTCAAACACTCATTTTTAAATATTTTCCAAAAGGCTATCTTATAATAATTTTGAAATAGGCAATAAAAACCAAGGAAAGAGGAGGAAAACTCCAAGGAAATGTTTGAGCCATATTGCCTATGAATTCAAAGATTAAGGCTTTAAATTCTCTAGAACATGACTCAATAGGCATTAAGCACTTATATCTTTCTAATCACACTTATAAAGGTGTATGTTCACATGAAAAGCGAACAACATTCTCAAAGAGTGATATTCTCCTTTGTGATCTCTACTGTCAATGCACATGCAATACATAACAAGTGCATGAATTTAAACATAAGTGCAAATTATATGGCATGTGAATGCATAGCATAAATTAAACTATCTTATCATATTACTTCCCTTCTTAAGCTTCTTCATGGTGAACCTAATAACATGCCTTGAGAGAAACTAGGGAATCACCGTCTCAAGCAAAACCCATGTTCACTACTATCTTGAGAAGGTTAGACAAGTGCTTATCATGAATGCATCTATATGACAAAAGCATCACATGACATTTGAAGCATCTATAACGTTTAGCTCACTTCACAACCTACTAAATGTGGCTTCATCTAGAGGTTTTGTGAAGATATCCGCTAATTGATCTTCTGGCCTTACACCACTAAGCGATATATCATTTTTAGCCACATGGTCTCTAAGAAAGTGATGGCGAATATCAATGTGCTTTGTGCGAGAGTGTTGAACCAGATTATTTGCAATTTTTATGGCACTCTCGTTGTCACAAAGGAGTGGAACCTTCTCTAGATTAACACCAAAGTCTAACAATGTTTGCTTCATATAAAGGATTTGAGCACAACATGCTCCGGCGGCTATATATTCGGCTTCCGCGGTGGACAAAGCTACAAAATTTTGCTTCTTAGAAGACCAAGAAATAAGGGACCGTCCTAGCAAGTGGCACCCACCTGAAATACTCTTACGATCCACAGGGCATCCGGCAAAGTCCGAATCCGAGTAACCCAAGAGTAGAAAATTAGCACCTTTGGGATACCACAAGCCTATGATAGCTGTATGCTTAAGATATCTCAAGATTCTTTTTACGACGCTAAGATGAGATTCTTTGGAATTAGCTTGAAAGCGAGCGTACATGCATACACTAAATATAATATCGGGCCTAAATGCGGTAAGGTAAAGGTATAGAATGGTAAAGCTTTTGGTCAATTGGTTTACCCGATTCATCCAAGTCGAGATGTCCATTGGTAGGCATTGGAGTCTTTATTGGCTTGCAATCACCCATTTTGAATTTCTTGAGAATATCCTTTGTGTACTTATCTTGATGGATGAAAGTCCATTCCTTTAATTGCTTGATTTGAAACCCAAGGAAGTAGTTGAGCTCGCCAATCATTGACATCTCGAACTCTTTTGACATCAAGTCCCCGAATTCCTTGCAAAATTCCTTGTTAGTTGAACCAAAGATTATATCATCAATATAAATTTGACAAAGAAAAAGCTCATTGTCGATGATCTTTGTGAACAATGTGGTGTCCACCCTTCTGATCTTGAATCCTTGATTGATTAGGAAGTCACGAAGGCACTCGTACCAAGCTCTTGGGGCTTGCTTGAGTCTATAGAGTGCGTTGTACAACCTGTAGACATGATTAGGATATCTATGGTCCTCAAAACCGGATGGTTGTTCAACGTATACAAGTTCGTTAATGAAGTCATTTAACAAATACACTCCTCACATCCATTTGATAAAGCTTAATGTTATGATGTGTAGCAAATGCAAGAAGGATACGCATAGCTTCTAGTCTTGCCATGGGAGCGAATGTTTCGCCGAAATCCAAGCCTTCCACTTGTGTGAAACCTTGAGCGACTAATCTTGCCTTGTTTCGAACCACCACACCGTTTTCGTCTTGTTTGTTGTGGAAGACCCATTTTGTACCAATGACGTTCTTGTCTTGATGCCTCTCTTCAAGTATCCAAACTTCATTGCGTGTGAAGTTATTAAGTTCATCTTGCATTGCCATTACCCAATCTGGATCCTTGAAGGCTTCTTCTACATGAGTGGGTTCCACACAAGAAACAAACGAGTAATGCTCACAAAATGAAGCGTATTGAGAGCGAGTTCTTACTCCCTTTGACGGACTCCCAATGATCAAATCAGTTGGGTGATCCTTTGAGATATGAGTTTGCTTCACTTGTGGCTCTTGTGGTGTGTCTTGCGGTGGTCCAATTTCTTGAGCTTGAGCTTGAGATTCCTCTTGAGAGATGTGTGTATCATGTATTGGAAGATGTTATTCATCTTTTTTCTTCATCTTGATCCACTTGGGGTGCTAAGTAGGTGTGTGGAGTGGAAGTAGTAGGTATGTCTTCATGATCCTCCTTAGGCTTGATATCCCCAATGTCTATCTTCTTCATCACTTCTCTTAAAGGTTCATCACCTACATCATCACAAGCAATACCTTCTCCTTGGGAGCCATTAGATTCATCAAACTCCACATTACATATTTCTTCAACAAAATTGGTGGTATTGTTGAATACTCTATATGCTTTGAAGTTAGATGCATAACCAATAAGAAATCCAATATCACAACGACGCTCAAACTTCCCTAGGCGTTCTCTCTTTTTGAGGATAAAGCACTTACAACCAAACATACGGAAGTAAGAGATATTGGGTTTTCTCCCAATGAGAAGCTCGTATTGCGTCTTCTTCAATAGTCGGTGGAGATACACTCTATTTGACGCATGACATGCCATGTTGATTGCTTCTGCCCAAAACTTTTCCGGTGTACCATAGTCATCCAACATAGCTCTTGCAAGTGTAATCAATGTCTTGTTCTTTCTCTCCACCACACTATTTTGTTGAGGAGTGTAGGTGGATGAAAATTCATGGTTGATGCCTCTTTCTTCACAATACTCTTCAACTTGAGTATTCTTGAACTCCGTCCTATTGTCACTTCGGGTCTTCACTAATGTTGCTTCAGACTCATTTTGAGCCCTCTTTGCGAATTTTTTGAAGATCCCAACGGTCTTGCTCTTGTCATCTAGAAAGAAAGTCCAAGTGTATCTTATATAACATTCTTAGCCTTAGCATTCCATCTAACTTGTTGATCGGTAAAGGGTGATCAAACCCAATGAAAATGGCTAGCCAAACTTTAGGGGAAATAGCCTCAAGATAGCTCGCCATACTAACTTTCTAATAGGTGAAGTTTTTTCCATCAAACCTTGGCACGCTACTTCTACTCCCCAGGATTGCTATAGGATTTTAAGCCTATCAAGAGCACGAGGCTCTAATACTAATTGAAAGGATCTAATAGCCCTAGAGGGGGGTGAATAGGGCACTAATAAAAAACTAAACCAACTACCAAATTCTGAAACAAAGAGCAACATTAGCCTAGAATGAATAAAAGCAACTAGACACCCTAGCAAGCTAGAAAGATAAGCACAAACATTCAAGCATATCGAACATAAGTGAAGTGAGGAATTGAAACTTGCATGAAGGAAATGCTAGGAGCAAAATGCAGAATGAAACAAGAGTAGGAAAAGAAGACACCGAGTTTTTTCCGATATATCGAAGAGTTGGCACTCTCCACTAATCCTCGTTGGAGCATCCACACAAGGATGTCGCTCCCCCTTAAGTCACCAAGACTCAATTGCTCACTAGTGATCACCACTTCTCCATCTCCGGATTGGCGAGCATCAAACCAAGTACACGAGCTTCCCGGGGGCTCCCACAAGACATCCAAGAGAGCTCACCAAGAACACCTCCAATCTTCATGACCGGCTAGGTGTTGCCAACCACCAAGAGTAACAAGCTAACTGGTTCACTTGATCCCTATCAAGCCTAAACAACATCTAGATGCACACTCACTACTCTTGAAGCACTAATGAAGTCCTTAATCTTCAATTAAGAACTTGCAAATCACCTCAAGTGCTCTCCCTTGCTTCTAGATGATACGCACTGTGTATGAATGCTTCTGGGTTGCAAGAGAGACGAATGAAACCAAGTGAGGGGATATATATAGGCTAGAGTTCCAAATCTAGCCGTTGCCCAACCACTCATTTTTTCTGTGAACACCGGATGGTCTGGTGAACACGTCTCTATTAACACTGGACAATCCGGTTAGTTTACTTTTTCCACACGCTGATCTAACAGTTATCAGTAGTCGTTGCAAAATGCTCTGGTGTTATTCCACATAGCATCACCAGATAGTCCGGTAAGTTATATTTCATTTCCTCCGAAAATACCAAACTTCTATTAAATAGTTTGGTGATAACACTTTTAAGTCACAGGACAATCCGGTCAATTCAACTCAGATTTTCTCTAGAAAAACAATCCTTCTATTAAATAGTCTGGTGTATGCATCCTTCAGATCACCGGACAATCTGGCACATATAACTTCAAATTTCTCTAAAAAATGACTCTTCTGTTAAATACTCTGGTATAAAATTCCTCCCATCACCGGACAATCTGGTGATGTCATTTGAAATCTTCACAGAGAGAAAAAATAGTCTAATGAGTATAATCCTTCTCACACCGGAAATCCGGTGAGAACAAACATTCTGGAACTCATCCAATTCAATCAACTTTGAGTTCCAACTTCTCAACTTCTCACCCATGGGCTTGTTTGAGCTACCTAGTGCTAGAATTTCGTAGTGTTCATCCAACTAAATCTAGACTCAACTAGGTCAAGCTACAACACTTAGCCCCCCTTTATAGTACGGTCAAAAGACAAAAGGAGACCTATATTTACTCTAAGTGTCCTTCATCACCTTGTGACACTTAGAACTAGAAGATCCTTAATTTTGGCGTAAATGTTCTTTGATCGACCAATAGAATTTCATGAGGGCCCAAGAAAACCCATTCAAACATTGTGAACTAAATAATTTTGATTCCCTTTAAAACATACGCATTAGTCACAATGATACGGTTGTCATTAATCACTGAGACACTTACCACTTACTTAAGGGCCTAGATGCTACACCTGTCACTGATGACATATATCAGTGACGGGTCTAGATCTAGACCCATCACTAATGGCTATGCATCAGTGAAGGTTTGGGTCCAAACCCGTCACTAATGGCTATATATCAGTGACAAGTCATATCCAGACCAATCGCTTATGAGCACTTGAGAACAAAGAGAAGGAAATGGCCCATATTTTTTCCTCCTGCACTTAACAAGCAAATATATGAACACCAATCATGTACTGATCTCTTAGAATCTAAATGTGGGTGCGTTCCCGCACAGGAAAAAAACTCATGCCGTAAAAAAAAAGCTCTAGTCTGGATGCTTGTACATCATCTTTGGTGGCATTCGATCCCACGGTCGGCTATTCCCCCCTGTCCATCATTGCAGTCTTCCTCTGCCAACATCATGCTCCTTCCAGTCTCCCCAAGCTGTGCTCTACCGTCCGGGCCCTCACCCACTTCATCGCAGCTAGAGTCGACAACACACACATGCTCATGGCATGAAGGCCGGTGCCACAGAACATTAGATCTCACTGGATCTGGTCAAGTCTGCTGAGATCCACACTCTAGATCGATGGATCTAGCAAGATCCACCAGCTTTCTTCATGTGTGGAGGCCCAGTGAGGCCTCCACCGCCTTCTCCTTTGCCTCCGGCTACCAGAAGGCCGAGAACACATAGCAAGCTCAGCGGCAGACTTCCTCGACCCGATCTAGGGGCCCCGTCACTGGACAGCGAGACCCCCTTGTTCACAAGCACGTCCACGGGGGGGGGGGGGGGGGGGGGGGCTGCCGGAGGCCCCACGCCTCCATAGCACATCGCTGCACTGCACAAGTCACTGCTGACGCCCGCATCTCCTTCCTCATCGGCGACAGCCCCACCCCATGCACACACCTCCTTTTCGCCTCTACGCTGCTTGACTCTGTGCCGAGTCTATGCTGCTTCCTCTGCTGCTGCGATAGCAATGCAGGACATGAGCCCCCAGTGCGGTGCTCTAATGGGCGCAAGCGCTCTAGCAGGCCCACAAGGAGGCCACCGACAAGCTCCTCCATCACAGCCCCGATGCGTTCTTCCTCCTCCGTGACAACATCGAGGTAGCCAGTGAAAACATGACTCCCAAATTGGTCGGATCTAGATGTGTGTCAGCCCGAACCATGGCCTCCCTCACACGCAGTAGCCGGCCCCATGTCTGAGGTGACCGACACCCCCCGATTCCCTCCTCCCCGATGAGGCACGTTGATGAGGGGTGGCCGCCTTCAGACCACGCCACCATGGCCATCTTCTCCGAGCACCTCAAGAAAGAGAGAAAGAGAGGAGAGACAGTGAATAAGGGGCATCTAGGGTAATGGTTCGGGAAACCTTAGTTGCCGCCATTTTATCTCGCCCAGACATGCCATGGGCCGAGGGCGGGATACATGGCAAGGCTAGCACAAAGAGTCAGCCCAAAGGCTAGCTTAGGATACTGGAGTGCTGGTTCCTGAGCAGCTCTAATCATTAGTGACCGGTGTCCTTATAATCCGTCACTATCGTTACTACCCGCCATTAATGACAGAGTCATTAGTGGCGGCTTGTAAAGTAATCCATCACTATTATCATTAGTGACAAATGATTTTCTCACCCGTCACTAATGATCTGTCATTAGTGACGGGTCTAACCTGGGGTTGTTATTAGTGATGCATCCTCATAGGACCCGTCACTAATAGGACGTTAGTGATGTGTAATGAGAAGCCATCACTAATGTCATGTCACCTTTGTTGGTTTCTTACGTAGTGGCCGTAAGATCGTACCTGCAGGTTAGAAACCCAAGTAAAAAAATGACTGGTAGCGACCTTGTCATTCTTTGAAGTTAGCCTTGCACCACTTGGACAAGACCCAATCTGATGCCGACAAGGCCACTGCCCGAGTCGCTAAGGTCGAAAAGGAAAACATCGAGCTACGTTAGCAACTTTCTCGGGTGATGGTCGAGAAGGAGAAGGCAGACGCCATGTTGGAGGATTGGATGAAAGGTGAGCCTCCAATATCCCGACAAGTTGCTCATTCTCCTTTGTCTTCCTAAAATATCACCTTGCAGAACTCTCCATGGCCCGAGAATCTATCACACAGGAAGGGGCCCAAATGTCAGCCACCCACCAATGGTTTGTTGCGGCGCTCGGCGTCTTCTAGGAGGTGCTTGTCAGGGTTGGGATCCAGACATAGGCTACCGGCGGTGAGGATGCTCCCGGGCTTCCTGTCCGGGTTACTAATCTTTCCAAGGCAATCAGTGGGTTCCAAGAGATAGTCACTTAACACCTCTCGAGCCAGTCTTGATAGAGTGCACAGCTGACATTCGCCTATGCAGTGGCTGTCGTGAAGACCTATCAACCGGAGTTCAACGCAAACATCCTCCTGGAAGGTTTTAGGAATGAGTCAGAAGAGTTGTTGGCCGATAAGGTTGAGGCGGCGACCGGCATAGCCAAGGCCCTCGTGGACACGATGGATTTCTTTCCCTCGATGTAGTTCTTTTGCTTTTATCCTGCAATTTGTAAAAGCACTTGGCATATTTTGAGAAATTTTAGTTAGGAGCTTAGACTTTTTCCCTGCTCGATGGGAGTACTTCATGCTGGACTCTTTTTGACAGCATATCATGATTTTCTTTTTAGCTTTTTCCTTTGATTAGTTCATGATGAGCACTTATTATGACCGTCCTATGGTTCGCTTTAGTGGGAGATGTCATAGCCCCCAATCACCCATGGAACACGATAAGCACTCTTTTTGCAACCCCGAGTTCGCGATGTAACGATCCTTCTCTTCGCGTTAGAATATGCTTTTAGAAGGTACACGATATGTTGTTTTTGGTTTCCACCGCCTAGCACTTATTAAAGCCCCTGACTGTCTACTCGGAAATAGAAATTCTAGGTAGGCAGACAAACTAGTAAAAAATATCTTTAAAGTAAAGGGAAACTCATATTGCCTTTTCAGTCAAGACAAGCTTTTTGCTGCCCCGGGTGTGTGTTTGGAATGAATGATACGAGAAGCGACTGACCCCGTTTGTCAGGCATGAAGATGCGTGAAAAGACAAGTAAGACAGGAAAAGAAAGTCGATCGACTTCGTAGGCAATATGATCTTTTATTATTATGAGAAGGTACTCTTAGGACTTACACTTAAGACTTACAGAGTTTATTGATGACCTATTGTCTTAAACCTAAACGATAGAAACTAGATTAAGCTGATAAGTAGTAACCCTTATTACCTCTGGGATAGCGTAGGCGCTTTTTCATGGGCCCCGAACTAGTTGTGGAGCCAAGCCCCTGGGTTTCTGGGTTTGCATCTTGAGGCATTGTGATCGCGGTTACAACTGAGGCTTCTTTTTCACCTTGATCCTTGAGCTTTTGGGTTTCTCACTTGGTTGGTGTTGAACTGCCATATCGAGACTTCACTTATCGCAACAGAGACCAGCTTTGGGACATCCCTGGACGGTGATGACCCCCTCAGGTCCAAGGATCTTCTTGCACTGATAAGCGTAATGTATTGTGGTCATGAATTTGGTGAGAGTAGGTCTTCCTAAGATGGCATTGTATGTTGTCTCGAAGTCAACCACGTAAACAGAATTTTTTATGTCCAGAAATTGTCATGCTTCCAGAATGTAACGGGTAGCAATATCTGGCCGATGGGAGTGGCCAAAGATTTGGGTACTATTCCATGGAAGGCTTGAGTAACCGGCTTGATAGCGGACTGAGAGATCTTCATATACCTTTGAGTGCGTTAGTGAAGAGGATGTTCAGGGAACTTCCTCCATCAATAAGGACTCGGGTAACTCTGCAGTTATTTATTATAGGCTCGACCACTATCGGGAAGTGGTCTGTCCTAACGAAGTTATCAGGGCAGTCTTCTTGGTTGGAGGAGATCTCGGTGTCCGACCATTTCACAGCCTGCCAACTCTTAGGGATAGCTACTAGGACTTCTCAGGCAACTTTCTTGTACTACTGTTTGGACTCATAGGATGTGGAACCACCAAACATGTGGTTGATTGTCCTCTCGCTCGACTGGAAAGTCATTGTGTCTGTATTGTCCACACTGCCATCCGAGTCGGAATCTTAGCTTTAGGTCGCGATCTAGATCTTCTTTCCCTTAGCCACTTTTTTGAGCTCCGCCTTGACCTACTTTTTCCAGAGGTGACACTCGTAGATGTTGTGGTCACCGAATCCTGGTGTGAAGCTTCTGCCTCGGGAAGGACCAAAGTGCTAGTCAGGATGAACGTCTGACAGATCCACAAAAAAATTCCTTAGATTTAGCTTTCTTGCCCTTACCTCCCTTGGTGTTCTTCTTGCGCTTGCTCTGGACCTTGTCTCCACTGAGCCCGAGTTGAGGACGCTTGATACCCTGAGTCTTTTCCATAATATAGAGGAACGCATCCTCAGCCCTAGCAGACTTATCGATGATCTGCATGAGCTCCTTAACTGTTTCGGGTTATTTTCTGGCAATGTCTTCAACACAATGCCGGCTCTTAACCCCTTCAGTGAACGCCTGGATGACATTGTAGTCATTGTTCTTGGGAATGGTATTCCTGGTAATGCTGAAGCGGCGCACGAATTCACGTAAGGTTTTGTTCCCCATCTGCTCGCAACGATGTAGATCGTTTTTCGTGTCAGGGTGAATGTATGTACCCTGTAAGTTAGCTCGGAACACGTGGCAAAGCAGCTCACAAGAGTAGATTGTCCCTGGTGATAGATTGATCAAACATGTCATGGCTGCCCTTCATGGGCCGTGGGGAGGTGATTCACCATTACCTTATCGTCCCCACTAGCTGTTTGGATGGTCGTGGTATAGATTTGGAGAAACTCAATGGGACTTGTGCTTCCATTGTATTTCTCGATCGTTCCGCGACGGAACCTTACCGGCCAGCTTACGTTTCGTAGATCTGGGGAGAAGGCCATACATCCATTGATGGCGCCTTGCTTGGTTCTAGCACCTACGAGAGTTTTGACCCCGATTTGACCTATGCTGGGACATTTCCCGATTAGATCGATGAAGGGTAGAAGAAACCTCCTCAAAAGCCCCTGGGAGTCTTCGCTGGTTGTCGATGACCTGACGTAAGTCATTGATCGAATGACCTTTGACCGGTGAGGTCTGACAACTATTGTTTGCCCAATTATCATCCTAGGAAGCCCTGTTCCTAGCGTTACACCTCTCCAGGTCCGATGTGTCTCGTGACGGGGATTGCCTGGTATGCCCCGATTAGCGTTGTTTTCGGCTAGGGCCTGGGGAGAGTTCTCAGCCTGGAGCATGATCACCTTTGTTAAGTCGATCGTTGAGTTCACCCAATCCTTCCCGGCTGGGGTAGCCAGGTCGGTCATCCCCTTGCTGATAATCAGGAGACTATACAATCGGGACCTTGATAAGGGCTAAACGTGGTGTACCTGTATGATGTTGACCATTGCCTGCCGCCGGGGCTAGAAGACCTTGACCGTTTACAGGGTCGTCATTATGATGACCCAGATCATTACCTCCATCTTCGATAGCGAAGACTTATTGGGGGTAATCTCTGCTAAAGGAGGTGTCTAGATCTATCATGAATGCTTCATTGGATTGTTTTGGGTTGTTATCTTGACAATCCATGTTGTCACAAACTATGGGGATGGATCCCGACTTGCTGTGAATCGGACATTCACAATTGTCTTGGCATCGGGTGATTCGAACTCGATGCTGTAATATTTAGCGTATCGATCCATGAATCGACTTACCTCATCGCTTGAATTATCGCCAAAAAATTCATCGGTGAAATCCGCAGGATCGACCATCGGTTCATCGGAAAGAGGGGTAAAGTTGTCATAGAACCCCTCATCCGAAAAACTAGTTTTCGGTGAAACTTTCCGATGTAGACGGCATGTCATGTGTAGACTCTTCAATGCCTTTTGTCATGATCCCTACGGACGGCGCCAGCTATCGACGATTGGTGAACTATCGATCTAACGAACTTGTTGAAGAATACGAGTATGCTTTGAGTAGATGAATCACAAGGAAAACACACTGTGCTTTTTAGACATGTTCGGGCCTCCCTAAGAATAATAATCTATGTCATATTTATTTTGTATTGATCTGAGCATGTTACAAGAGAGTGTGGCTAGTCTAGATGGATCTAAACTTAGTCGATGACTTCCTTCTTGATTTCTATTGGCTTGTGGTGCTCTGGTTCGACTTGTTTCAGCTTTTCTCGCTTGTCCTCCACAGGGCTCCTCAGCTCCGTATATATATGGGGGTGTCGTACGTACTCTGAGCTCTTTCTTCCTATTCTTAGAGATAAACCTTCTCGATTACGAGATACTTTGGGTACCTACGTGTAATTTTTTTTTCTTTTAGAGATCCCTTGTCTAGAGATAAAAATATTCTCTGAGAATTATGAAATATCTTGAGGTACCCGAATATGTTAACTATCTATTATTCATCGTCGCATGGTTTCGGAGGTCTTCTACAGTAGCTGAAGGTTTAATTTGCCGTTTTCCTTCCTCTTCCTGGTGATCCCACCTCCAAATTTGTTGTTTGTCTCTCAATCGCAATGGAGTATCATCCGGCACGTGGCCGGTTTTCTTAACTTTCTTCAAGATCCGAATGTTGTTACAATTTTCCCCATTCCAACACCCTTAGGCCGGCCACCGGCAATTCCCATATCCTCAATTAGTGGATCCACAACCAGCAGCGGCATCACAAGCACAACGCCTCCTAGTCGGTAGATGATTATGGGATCGATCCTGAGTCGACTGAAAGGTTGAAAGGGAATGACCCTCAAGTAGAGTAGTACTATGTAGATGAGATCTATCTAGAATTGGCAGTATTTGTGAAGACAATATCTTGTCTCAAACAGAGAAGGATCATCTGTTTGCAGAAAAGCAAGAGGGGAAAGAACGATATCGAACGAGGAGTCCTAAGAATCACGTTTCAAAATAAACCATGAACCAACACGGCTGTGGGAACAAGCAGAAATTGGAAAAATAATGCGAGCATGCATCATACTACACAGCATGACAGATAGTCGAGGACGAGAAGGATATGGTCGAAGAATTTCCTGATTTGAATGATACTGCAGGATCATCTACTGCTGTACCGCCGGAGATTAGTCTCGGTCTATACCTTCCTTCACCCGGGTGATTGAAAGAGAAGCCGGAATTCGTGATTGGCCTATGCGTACCCACCTCAAAAGAGATTGGGTGGAAATAATTTGGGGACTAATCGGCCGCAATACAAATAATTAGGTGTGGTTTAGATTTTTCATTGTATGTGTTACGAATTTCGCATTTTGACTTTTGTGACCTTGAACTTGACTCTGTAGGAGCCTATTTAGTTCTGTTATGTCGTGTTTATATTATGAGAGCTCAGGTACCAAGTTCACTATGTAATGTACTGATCTAGAGGCCTGAATGCTAAGTTCGCTAAGGTATGAGACATACGTTTCATGAACTGATTTCTTGTTTTAATTTGTGATTCTATCTCTTGTTTTCTAATATGTTCTAATAATGCGATTTTAGTAAAAATATTAAATATTCATTTAAAAAAACTATTTTCATATTTTTTGAAATAAATACACCGATTAATGGCCGTTTGCATTGGAACTGGAAATGTGAAGTATATGAAAGCACGGTACCGGGAAGACGGAGATCAGTCGCCAGATTAACCCGTGATGACTGATCGGTCTGCCGGCGTGTTAGCAATTAGCATCTGAGATCAGCACTGCAACCACACGTCAGTTCGTCACACTGAGACCAGAAGGGCCATTTGAGCTTGTTGTTGCCCCATGCGTCCAGGGCCGCCTCTGCCGTCGCCCGGCCGGCCGCCACCGTCTCCTCCCTGCCCGCTGTCGCGCCATTTCTCGTCAAATTTGTGGGTCGTTCTACTGTTTGGCATACTACTCCTTGGATCCGCCGCCGCCGCTTCTTTAGTTTATCGGTCCCTAGAGCTTTACCCTTTGCTTTGCAGGTTGTTCTGCATAGCTGAGGAGATCCCAAGAAAGCCAAAGTGCAAAAGGAAGAATGGGAGGTTTAAACTGCTGGACGAAGCTGCACATGCTGTGTTGCTGCCATTCCAGTGAGGAAATCCTTGTCGTCCTTCTCCCCTCGGCCGCCTCGGATCAAAGAACCACAAGGCTGCAGCTGCCACTACAAGCATCTCTCTCACTCTCTCTCTAGTCAGCCTGTGTAGTCGAAGTCTCTCTCTCTCCTTCCATGCCTTTGTTCTTTACCTCGTGCTTCGCTCGCTGGCCTCTTTATCTGCAATCCCGAAACCGTGCCCTGTGTGCGTGGTTGATCCCGAGGCTCGCTGGCTCGAGAGGAATCTGTCCGAACAGCGCCTCATCTTTCTCCGTATCCCGAAGCAAGGCTAAAGCGACCACAGTCAGAGCTTCTTTTCTGGCGCAGTCACCAAAAAGAATCGATGGATTTGGGATCTCAGGTGCTAAACCGGTGTAAACCAAAATGCGTCTCGGTCTAACAGATCCCCAGCCAACAGTCGTTAACAGACGCAGCAACTGCATGCTCAGCCAGCTCAATCCATCGGTCCACACTGATGCTGGGGAGGATCGACAACCCAATCTTGCTGTGCTTGTCGGATTGGTCCGTACCCTGCTAGAGCTCGATCATGCCACCGTGGCATGGCTAGACTTGTCATTTCCAGGAGAACATTGGGCACTGTGCGAGGCCGGCGACCCCGCACTGCAATATCCTTTGGGTGGTTCCCCTAGTGGTCGCCTCCACTTGATGGTCGCTCACCAGAGCGAATTCCCAAAGTGGTGCATCTCTTCTATCTGTCGTCTCTAATGTCAGTTCATACGCTCATATTTCTTAGCATAAAGAGGGCAAAAAAAACCTTACTTGCACGCGGATCACATTCGCGGTCTTTAAGTCCCTTTGGATGAATGGACCAATGGAAATCGTTGCCATTATGCCTCCAAAATTTCTTTTCCAGGTCTTTTGTTTCAAATAGACCGGCATTGGTGTGCAAGCGTATCGTGTTCTTTTGTTTGATCTATGTCGGAAGTGCAATAGCCGCTTCTATAGGCTATAGCTATCTTATGGCTGTGGATGCTCTTTTTTTTGTTTTTTCTTCTTTTCTTTTTAAAAAACAGGGCAAACTTTTTTGGTATCTGACGTGTGACTACTACATTTGTGCTTAGGCGTTAGGACACTTAATTATATCCTAGTCCTCCTCCTAAGATAAGGATTAACAACTTGGGGATCTCGTGCATAGTACTTTTTAGTATATCTATGCTTTCCTTTTAAATCTTGTGTTCTCTTCTGCTACATGACACGTACATAAAAAGCATAAAAGAGCATGAATGCAACATTGGAACGCTTTTCTCATGAGATGATGTGTCATGCATCCAAAATAGCTGTAGCCATCCACATAGAAGAGAGATGCCACATTAGTGAGATGGCTGCTTCAAACAAATCTGCGGCGACAAAGATGGTCTGTTCAAGGAGAGCTACTACGAGAGGAGATGAGAGTTTCGAAGAAAGTCAATAGACCGGACTAACTAAACGGGCCTGGTTGGGCTGGTCCCGTGTCGGCGGTGTGACCCATGGTATGGCCCGTGAGCGATCATACGTGCTATGCCAAGCATGTGAGTACACTACTGCAGAATACCTTATTAGTAGCAGATTTTGAACCGACACTGATTACTCGGTACTGATAGTCAGTGACTATCAGTGTCGGGTACGGAATCGGCATTGAAAATCACTATCAGTGTCGGTTCGATCCACGAACCGACATTGATAATGAATTATCGGTGTCGGTTCCATCCATGAACCAGCACTAATAATGAAATATCAGTGTTGGTTCCCTGCTAGGAACCAGCACTGATACTGATAGATCTCAGCAGTTAAAAAAAATTGCACAATCCAAAATATATCACATGCACATGCATCCACTCTTCTAATGTTTAAGTCACGATAAACACTTAATACATTAATTTAAACTACAGGCATTTCTAAAATTACATCAAATACCATTATATGCATAGTTGATATGTAAAATTTCAACTCCAAATTTACATCAAAATGATTCAGTACATGAATGAGCGCACTAGCTGTTGCTTCAAATGGAAGTTTCATTGGACTTCCGTAAATAACAAAATTGTTACTATTACACTGAAACTTAAGGTTTGACTAGTACTTTCCTTCCTAGTTCTTCCTATATTGAGGATCAAGTAATGTGTACCTCCACTGCTGGGCAAGAAGACGTAAGATTGAAGTCAAGCTACAATCCATCCGCATCCGAGTGTTCTAGTAAAAATCCTATAGATAAAGAGTAACAATATAGAGGAAAAATTTAATATTATTGAAATAATCCTAGCTACAAACTACAGGTTCATATCACCAACTGTTTCAGCTGCATGTAACCGCGAGAGCCTAGGAGTTATTGCAAGCACATCATCATTCTGTTCAAGCGCTTTAAATTTGAAATAGTTGTAGTCCGGAAACATTTATCCAAGTTGCAGATTAACCGATTGTAGAAGCTCATGAACAACAGATCTCTTAGCCATAAGTCTTGGGTCAGTTTTGGAGCTTGATGCTGTTAAAATAATATATTCTTCTTTAGAAAAAGCAATACTAAAAGAGATAGTGATCTTCATTTTATTGTTATCAGCCAATATGAACGTTACCATAGGTGGTGTGCCACCAAGGTCCGCAATAATGTCATGTAGCCATTGTAGATAAGGAAGCATCTACATCAATCAGTATATTAGTTTCTAAATTTGTTAGCTGCACACTACAATATTAACTGACCTTCTTATAATTTATAGCAAAGGGATTTTTATCTCTGAGCATGTATATGTACCTAAGACACGTCACAGGTACGTCTACATGCTCAGAGAAAAAACGCCAATGTCATATCAATCGGCACATGTGGATAATCTCACAATTATGTCAAGTCATTAATTGTAGAACAAAGAAGTAACAAACTAGTTGCTCACTGAGAAGTGATGGTAACATCTAAAACACCGATATAGCAATGCACATCTAATATGATGATATACACATCTAATAATAAGCTAATATATTTTGAACTAAATTACATATCTAATTTCAGGACCTAAATTGGCTAACTAAAATTGCTAACTACAATTTACTAACTTAAATTTGAGAACTAACCCAGGTGTTTAATGACCGTTTCGGGTAGGAAGGGGATACGCCGTTGAGGATCTGGAGGGCGGGAGTATGAGGGCAAAGGGATTTTCATCTCTGAGTATGCAGATGTACCTAAGACAAGTCACATGTACGTCTACATGCTTAGAGAAAAAACGCCAATGCTATATCAATCGGCACATATGGATAATCTTGCAATTATGTCAAGTTATCAATTGCAGAACAAGGAAGTAACAAACTAGTTACTCACCGAGAAGTGATGGTAACATCTAAAACACCGATATAGCGATACACATTTAATATCATGACATACACATCTAATAATAAGCCAACATATTTTAAAATAAAACACATATTTAATTTCAGGACCTAAATTGGCTAACTTGAATTTGAGAACTAACCCAGGTGTTTCATGACCCTTCCGGGTAGGAAGGGGATACACCGTTGTAGATTTGGAGGCCGAGAGTACGAGGGTGGTTGCCCGAACCCGGGGCGACTAGATAGGATGGAGCGGCCACCTCCACGCTTCCTAGATCTACGCCCACCACTGCCGTTGCTGCTTGCCATGGGGATGTCAAGGAGGCGACGAGGAGGCGGCGGTGGGCCAGCGCGCGATGAGGACGAAGAGGCGGCGGCGGGCCGATGCACGATAAGGACGAGGAGGTGGCGGCCGGCACGCGATGAGGATGAGGAGGCAGCGGTCGGTGCACGACGAGGAGGAGGAGGTAGCAGTCGGTGCGCGACGAGGATGAGGATGAGGAGGCGACGAGCCGATGCATGACAAGGAGGCTGCAGACAGGGAGGAGGCGGCGGTCGGGGAGGACGAGCGGCGTCAGGATGAATGGAGCTAAGTGCTGGATATAAATATAACGTAGGCATCAGTGCTGGTTCTAGTTCCAACCGGCACTAATAGTGACTATCAGTGCCGGTTGTTAAACTCCCACGCGCGAGCAATAATTGAGGTGCCAAGAACCGGCACTGATAGTACCTATCAGTGCCAGTTCTTGGTGCCTCAATCATAGGTCGTGCGCGGAAGTTTAAGAACTGGCACTGATAATCAACAGTACCGTTATGCTCAAACCGACACTGATGAGGTGCTACTTATGACATGTTCTGTAGTAGTGGTGGCCTGTCATGCCGTGCCGGCGGTAGGGTGCGGCGGGAGCATGGCGGGGAGAGGGTGGGGCAGCGGCGGCTAGGGAGGGGCAGCAGGGGACGATGGGGCAGTGCTTAGCCGATCCTTGCCATGTTTGGGTCATGCCTACAGTAGTGGATCTAGTGTCGGACCCTACGGCCCAGTTGGCCAACTTAAGTCTAAACAAACTTTCTCTTTTCTATTTTTAGTAATGTATTATATTGCGTGAGTGTGATGCAAACTATAACTATTATTTCCATGTTCATTTCTCAATTGTTCACCAAAGTGTACAAAAGCAATTTTGTTAACAATTGTAAGCAATCACAAAGGATTTAAAAAGTAATTTAGAAACTGTGTGAAAGCAAAATCAAATCAATTTACTACATGTTTCTAAGCAAAGGTCAAAACAATTTGTATGCTTCACTAGGTTTCAGAGAGCAAAATGCCTCAACTTACAAAAACAAATCAGTAAGACACAAAGGAGAAATTTTGTTTGATTTTACAAGCAAATCTGTACCAACTCATAAAGCAGGTTTATTTTATTTACAAGCAAATTAATCCATACGGATTCATAGGACAAATTAGTTTCAATTTAGAAATGTAAATCCATTAAAAAATCAGAAAGCAAATTTATATCTTTTTATGAGAAAATCCATAACAAATCCAAGAGCAAATTTATTTAAACCGACAAGCAAATCTAGCAAGCACGTGATCAAGACAAGATCGTTGCTCCAAACAAACAACTTCTAAGCACAAAGAGGTGGGGGCGACAGGGGGAGGCTGGGAGGAGTACAAGCTATGGGATTATGGACTGATGATGAATAATAGATAGTTACTATATCTGAGTATCTTAGAGTTTTTCTTAATTCTTCAAGTATATCTTTATCTTTAGGAAGAGGATTCATAGAAGAAAGGAAACTACCTGTTGGTACCTAAGGCGTCTTGTAACCGTGAAGGTCTATCTCCAAGAATAGGAAGGAAGAGTCCAGATGACGTACAACACTCCCATATATATACGGAGCCAAGAGACCCTACGGCGGAAAAGCCGATATCAGCAATACAAGCCAATAGAAGCGAAGGAGAGAGGTCACCAACTAGTTTAGATCCATCTAGGCTAGCTACTTCTTGTAACAGGCTCAGATCAATATAAAACAAATATGACGTAAGGTTATTATCCTTAGTAAGGCACGAACCTGTCTGAAAAATTACGTATGTTCCCTTATAATTCGTCTACTTAAGACATCCCGTATTGTATTCTCCAACAAATTCGTTAGATCGACGATTTACTAATAATCAACCCTAGACAAAAAAAAATGAAAATCCTATTCAAAAGTGTCCAATGTGTCAAGATCCACATAGAATAACACAAATCAGGAGCACATGGTAGGTAGATCATGAAAACTAGATAGCATGAGGCACGCAATCTTAGGAAAAAACATTAGGGGTATGTATGAACTCACCTTCCGGGTCACAATCTAATTCAGATCCCCCTCCCCCACTAAAATGCTACTCGGATCCAAACTCAAATTGATGTAGCGCGGTACCAAAAAAGGGCAAAAACACCAATTAACCCCCTTGGTTCGAGAATGCAAAAATCGAATACAAAGGCAAACCAAACCCATGATGAATCCCCTTCGCTTTTGCTGCGTTGAATAAAAAAAACCATCGCAAAAACTAAAAAAAATGACAATGTCTTGTGAAAGTGAAGCTAATCACAAATAATTGTGTTTATTGATTGCTTGAAGCTTAAAGCGAGGAAGGCAAGGAGATGGATTCTCTGTCTAACATGCCCTCACAGTCAGAGTGTCGCTGGAGAGGACGTTTAGACTAGACCTGAACTCAATGAATACCGACGTTGGAAGCCCCTTGGTGAAGATGTCGGTGTACTGGGATGAAGTCAGGACGTGAAGGGCACGAACGTAACCGAGGGCGACACGCTCCCGTACAAAGTGGAGATCAATCTCTATGTGTTTGGTGCGCTGATGCTGCACCGGGTTCGTAGAGAGGTAGACTGCACTGATGTTATCGCAACAGACAAGGGTTGCATGATGAAGTGGACTATGAAGCTCCTAAAGTAACTATCACAACCAGTAGGCCTTGGCAACGGCATTCGCCAAAGCCCGATACTTTGCCTCCGCACTGGAGTGGGACACTGTGTTCTGATGCTTGTAGGACCAGGAAATAACATTCTCACCCAGGAATACTGCATAGCTAGAAGTGGACTTGAGAGTATCCGGGCAACTTGCCTAATCAGTATCAGAGTAAACAACTAGCTCCGTTGAACGTGACCGGTGAGAAACAAGTCGTGATCTAGAGTGCCATGGATGTACTTGAGGATGCGCTTCAGTGCAGTATAGTGAGGCTCCCAGGGATCATGCATGTGAAGATGGACCTCCTGAACTGCGTAAGTAATATCTGGCTGAGTGAATGCGAGGTACTGAAGAGTGCCAGCTAGACTGCGGTAGTGGGTAGGATCGCTCGCAGGAGGACTAGCAAATGAGAGCTTCAAGTGAGTGTCCACAGGTGTACTGCAGGGCTTGCAATCTGTCATACCCGCACGATCCAGAATGTCCAACATATATTGGTGCTAAGAGAGAAACATGTCACCATTGCTTCATTCCACTAAGACACCAAGAAAATAATGGAGAAGGCGTAGATCCTTCATAGAAAACTCTTGCTGAAGTGCACAAATAATTCAGTAAAGAAGAGCATCTGAGGAGGCAGTCAGCACAATGCTGTCCACATAGAGCAGCAAATAGGTCATGTCGGCACCATGATGGTAAATAAACAGGGTAGTGTCTGACTTTTCCTCAACAAACCCTAGAGATGAAATGCGAGACGCAAAATGGTTGTACCATCCACGAGGTGCCTATTTGAGGCTGTAGAGGGACTTGTTCAAACAACATACATAGTCCAGATGTGAGGAATCTACGAAGCCAGTGGGCTGAGAGCAGTATACTGTCTCAGTCAAGGTACCATGTAAGAATGTGTTCTTCACATCCAACTAATAAATAGGCCAATCCTGAGACAAGGACAAGGACATAATAGTACGAACGGTGGCAGGCTTGACGACAGGGCTGAAGGTCTCATCAAAATCAATTCTAGGCCGCTACATAAAGCCACAAGAACCCATCATGCTTTGTCGATCAAGGGAGCCATCAGATTTGAACTTGTGACGAAAGATCCACTTGCCGGTAACGATGTTACCATGAGTCAGTCGTGGCACAAGATCCCAAGTATTATTAGCCAGCAAAGCTACGTACTCTTCCTCCATGGCGTGGCGCCACTACGTATTGGCTAAGGCAGATCAGTATGTCTTGGGAATCGGCGACAGGGTGCTCACGTTCAAGTTGAGGCGCTGAATCGGCTGGCAGAAATTGTGTTTTCCTCGCGTCACCATTGAGTGCTCGTTGATGACAGGTGCGATCAGCATGGCACCAACCGAAAGTTGCAAGGTAGAGGCCGCGACAAGCGTGACCACAACAGGCACGATAGTTGAAGCTGCGGCAGTCGTGGGCGAAGAGGGCACCGCAACCAGAGGCACGGAGGGCGGCATCCCTGCTGCGAGACTGAGACTACGGGTGATGCACGCGGAGGCACGCCAAACCCAGGTGGAGGGTCGCAGGCATGCACCGAGCCAGGGGTGCGCACGAGGGGTCGAGCAATGAGGCCGCGCTGACCGAGCCGCGGATGGGGCTAGGAGGTAGTGCGCGGCCAGGTGCAAGCAGACCACCAGGGAGACCTGCAGTGAGAGAGGACCGTGACGGACCAACGGGTGGCGGCACGGTCATGTCAGGAGACAAAAAATAAAATACACCATGAGGCAGCTGTTGTTTAACTCCGCGAAAGGGAATGAGTTCTCATCGAATGTCACATGTCGGGATATGATAACCCGATTGGACGAGAGATCAAGACACCGATAACCTTTATGATTGGAGGAATAGCCTAGAATCACACACATGGTGGAACATGGAGACAACTTTTTGGGCCTAGTGGCGGACAAATTGGGATAGCACTTTGAGCCAAAGACATGGAGATGGGAGTATGTGGGTGGCATGTTGTAAAGCGCGAAGTGTAGAGTGGAGAAGGAGAGGGTTTCTGTGGGGAGGCGATTAAGAAGATGTGTGGCGGCATGAAGGACCTCAACCCAATAGGAAGGTGGAAGGCTTGCTTGGAAAAAGGAGAGAACGCACTATGTTGTTGGTGGAACGAATAATACGTTCGGCTTTGCCATTCTGTTGGGTAGTGTAGGGGCAAGACATGCGACGAGCGACACCATTGGTGAGAAAGAAGGTGCGGGTAGTGGAGTTGTCAAACTCGCAGTCATTGTCACATTGGACACTCTTAATCTTGCGGCCAAACTGCATAGCCACAAAGGAGAAAAAAATTAAAAAGAGTGAAGAAAGTGTCGTTTAAGACATAAAGGAAATGTCCAAAGAAAATGAGAGCAGTCATCAAGAATGACTAAGTAGTACTTGTAACCAGAGACATTGGCAACAGGAGAGGTCCAAAGGTCACAATGTAGTAAGTCAAAATTATTGAGAGCTCTAGAGTTTGATGTGGCAAACGGAAGGCATACATGACGGCCAAGCTGACAAGCATGACATAGAGTATCGCTAGCACCCTTATTGCATGAAATAGCAAAAGAACTAACAAGCCATGAAAGAGCATCGCCACCAAGTGACCAAGACGATGATGCCAAAGCAAAGCGGGGGTGCCGGCGAGGAGGGCATAAGATGAAGCGATGGGCGCTGACACATAAAGAAGGTAAAGGGGACCGAAGCTATTGCACATGGTGATCATGTTCCTGGAACGAAGATCCTTCACAGAAAGGCCGACAGGGTCAAACTCAACTAAACAATTATTGTCAATGGTGAACTGACGAACATAAATGAAATTCTTAATAGTCGGAGCGACTAGAACATTATTAAGACGAAGATGACCATGAAGATTAGTGGAACCAGTGGAGGTAATGGGCAACAATGACCCATTACCGACAACGATGAAGGAGTAAAAGACTTAGGCGGGAAGGAGGATGACAATTTACCGTCGTCAGAAGTCATGTGCGAGGAGGCCCCGGAATCCATGTACTTGTCAATGGTCGGGGTGGCGTTAGCATCATAGTGTTGAACACGTTTGCTAGAGACGACTGGTCCCAGGTCCCATGCCCAGACATGGGAGTCAAGGCGGGAGGAGCAGGCGCCGGCGAAGGAACTTGAGGTGGATGCGAGTAGTAGGGGGCGCCATCATTGGCAGCGGCGGGTATGCCACCATGGTGTGGGGTATGGGTGCACTGCCACGCGACTGCGGCGCACTTGCTCCCGAGGGGTGGGCACTGGCGCTCTGCTGTGGTTCGGGCCACATTTGGATGGTGCTTGTCCACAGATTGTAGAAGCAAGGCCACCCGGATGAAGCGCCAGTGGTGTCGGATTTGCCACCCCCGTTGCTGTTGCTACCCCTGTTGTTGCGATGTCGTCAGCGATTGGCGCTACTTGACCTGCCGGAGGAGCCAGTGCCATCATGTGTCACGGCAGGAGGCGCTGTGGAGTGGCCGCCTGAAGCAGTAGCCTGGCCGCGAGTGGGTTGGGCACCCCCCCCTTTGCACCAGATGGGGTGGTGGCGAGGTAGATAGTCGTTGATTGCTGAGAAGGAGAAGGGCGCAACGCAATCTTGAGTTCCTCCAGAAGGAGGTCAGAACAAACCACGAGGAACATCGGGAATGGCCTCTGCCGCTTGAGGAGAGCCGACATATGTACAAACTTCTCGTTCAACCTGCGTAAGACAGCGAGGACAAGAGTGCGGTAAAGGACAGGCTCGCCGAGGGCGCTTAAAGCATAGGCCATGCTCTTCAGGCGGCGGCAGTAATCCGAGATGGTGAGGTTGCCCTGGACGAAGGCGCGGAACTTGGCGTTGAGGTGCAGCGCACGCGTCTCCCGGTTGTCGATGAATTTCCCCTCGAGCACTTGTCAAACAGTGCGTGAGGTGACGTTGTTCTCCATGACAATCTCGCAGAGGTCAGGGGCGATTGTGCTGTATAGCCACTTGGGACGATGCAATCCATGCGATACTAGTCAGCGGAGTCGTGGCGGACGACGTTGGAGAGGACGTGGGAAGTCAGCGAGTACTTGCCCAACGTGATGATGAACCATCCGCGCCATTTACTGTAGTTTGGTGAGCTGAGGTCAAGGACGATAGGCACCAGCGCACGAATATTCTGGACAACGACTGCCTGGGCGTGAAGATTGGCTTTGGCGGCGGCTTTGTGGAGGACCAGCGCCCTGTCGACATCATCATCGTGGGCGGTTGCCTCCTCACAGGCGCGGGCGTTGGCCTCGTCACAAACGTGGGCGGCGGCCTCCTCATGGCCACGGGCTGCGGCGGCCTCGCGTTCACGAGCGGTGGCGGCGATACGGGTGGTGTCATCGTCGGCCATAGCACGGCGGAGGTGAGACGGTGGCTAGAAATGAAGCGGACACGTGTGGTCGTAGGATGCAAACACGGATCATGATACTATGGAAGTGAAGCTAATCACACATAATTGTGTTTACAGATTGCTTGAAGCTTATAGCGAGTAAAGTCCAGCAACTCCATTATATAGGCACAAATGAGAAAAAAAAAACCAGGCCATGTATGCGCAGGAGGCAGAAGGGCAAGGGTCGAAGGACTTTACATACGAAGGAGTCAGACGGTCACAGAAGCTGGATGGCCAGCCGCAGAAGGCAAGGAGACGGATTCTCTGTCTAACATCTTGTTTGAAACACGCAAGTTTTTACATTGGAATGAAACTGTTTGCCTAAAATGATAAGCAAGAGGCACGTTCCTAGTGCCGGCGCCAAACAAAGCAAAAGGGTAAGAGAGACGGCAGCAGGAAGGAATCGAAGCAGAGGAGGAGGAGCATCAAGGACAGGCAGGGACAGCCAGACAGCGAGATCCCCCTCGCCCCGCACGCCCGCACTCCACTCCAGTCCCCCTGACTCACGCGCGCCCGCCATTGCTGCCCTTCGCTTTCTAGCTACCTCCTATGTCCCCGACTAGCTAGTTAGCTCCCCTATATCATCATTGCCTCGCACCGCACGCTGTACTGCTCTAGCTCGGCTCAGCTGCACACGAACAATGCAGAGGTGGGCGCCGGCGCCGGTGCAGCCGAGGCCGAGGCGGCGTGCCGGCCAGCCGTCCTTCTCGTCCACGCTGCTCGACGCCATCTGCGACTCCATGGACGAGCAGCCCGGCGGGTTAAGGACGGCGGCGGCAGACACAGCCACCGAACGCGCCGTGGCGGCCGCCGCCAAGAAGCAGCGGGAAGCGGACGTGCATTGCTACTACTACTACAAGCCCTCCTTGGCCGCCCGCCACCGGGCGACGCCGGCCCCGGGGCCTTCCGCGGAAGACTGTCCCGGCCGCGGGTACTTCTCGTCGTCCGAGGTCGAGTACTCCCTCCGCCGCCTCCGCCCCATCCGCACCTCTGGCGGTAGCGGGGCGACCGCGGCGCCTCCCGCAGAGAAGCAGGAGCCGGTGACAGAGAAGGCGAGGAAGCCTTCAGCCGCCTCCGCCCGCGGCGGTTACCGCAGGCCGGCCTCCCCCGGCGCGAGGCTGGCCAGCCTGCTCAACACCATCTTCTCCGGCCGCAAGCGGCACACAGCGCGGCAGCACCCGGATCCTGCGGAGGAGGAGCCCGCGTGCTCGACGACGCCGTCGTGCGCCCGGGCCTGCCTCGCCAAGACGCCGCCGTCGGCGCGGGGGCGAGCGAGCCGGTGCAGGACCGTGCGGTTCCTGGACATCGACGGCGAGGTGGCCTTGGCCGCGGCCGCTGTGGGTTGCAGACAAGTTCCGGTGGTGGAGGTGGAGGTGGAGGAGGCCGGGGTCCGAGTCGGACCCGACAGCGACGGCGGCAAGGAGAGCAACGACGGGAGCTCCGACTTGTTCGAGCTCGAGAACCTTGCGGCCGTTGCTCCGGCGAGCCGCCGGGGCTTTCGTGATGGCGCGTGGGGGGACGAGCTTCCGGTGTACGGGACGACCGGGGTTGAGCTCCGTCACGACATTGGCCGCCGCCGTCCGTTCGGCTACGGCAGCCTTGGTCGGAGTTATAGCAGGGTTGTTTAATTTGTAATACGTAGGAGGGGTTAATTGCAAATTGTCTTATACCAATAAGAATTGGTACTCTTTTTGGTATGGCATTTCTTTTCTTTTTTCAGGATTGGAGCGTAGTGTATTTGTAGGTATAGTTTGCACTTGTGTACTATGTTTGCGTAGAAGATCGTCTAACGCGTCTAAACGATGACTAGTAGCTAGTTAAAACCTTGGTATCTAGTTTAGGGTCTAGATACAACTCTAGACGACTAGATCGTCTAAATGATCAACTCCGGTTAAAGACGGACTAGTTAGTGAATCTAGACGGTGGCTGGACGAGACTAGTAGGCTACACGTGTGACTAGGCGGTCGTCTTGATGACCAGAGTTCAGTGTCCTGGTGGGTCCGCGTGGAAAGTTTGTTTTGGTCACGTGCAAGACCAAATTTCGACTCTAAAACTATTCCCAGTATCAAAAAACCTAAATCCTATTCCACATTTGTCCCTCGATTATCTCCTCTCATATGTGGCGGCATTGCTAGTTGCAGCCCACCCCAGCGGCCGCTCTTACGCCTGCGTCGTCACTTGAGCCGTCACCCTCAGTTGTCATCCACTCCCTATCGTCACTGATTGCCTGTGCTCGTTGCCTCATTCGAGCCATCACCCACGGTTGCGCTCGAGCCATTGCCTGCTGACGAGCCCACGTCATCGTCAATGCCCACACCGTCGATCGCGCCTACACCATCACCCCTTCGCTCCGCAAATCCCTTGCCATGGACATGTACTAGTTCTTATTCCCAGATTTATGTATCCTTCTCCACCATATCTATGCTTTAACTCTACTCCTCTCAGACGGCGTGCTTCGGCAGCCCGATGATAAGAGCTATACTTAGGTTGCCACATTGCGACTGTCACAGTTGGCTCACCTGCAACCTGGATGTCATCTCCTTGCGTGTGTGGTGTGTGATTGATATGTTTCTTTTGTGTTATGATGATTATTAATTGATTAACTAGAGGCCAATGGATGATTAAAGTTGTATTTCTATCTTTGGTAGGTATGTCTAAAATCTCACTTCAAAATATATTTATTTGCATTTTTTCTGTTAAAGTACAAAATCATTTAGACTGTGTAGTCACCATCTAGACAACCTAGTGGCTAATCACATGTGACTGACTATCTACGTCACTACGTCCAACTTCTAGGTGAATATTGCTTTTGCAGTAGTGTCACCAAAATCAAATATTAGGTAGTTCCTTTAATCCTTTCATTTAAATAGAATCAAATATAAAACAATGAAAATTCACACCATACATTTGCCGCTTTCGAGGAATGCAGATTCGCACCGGTTTGTTACAGTTATGATTCCTATGGTGAAAATTGCGTTTGTAGTTACTGCAAAATTCTAATGTCTATAACTAAAGATAATGCAACATCTCTAATTAATATACACAGTTATAATATGGCACTACCAAAATAAGTATGAATCATCCTCTTTTTTCTAGAATTATTCCTCTCTTATACTTTCGTTCTTTTGTTTAAGAACCATTGAGTTCCCTCCGTTTACTAATTTTATATGCAAAGATTTCTCTAGGTGTTCAATGTCTTATGTAATTTCATGTCTTTTTATACAATTTTCTTTCATCAAGAATATCAAGATTTTCTGTAGTCTCCTAGTTTTTTTTTTCCTTCGTTAAGGATCGTTGAGGTACCCAGAATTATGGGTTTAAGAAATTTTCAGTTGAGTAACCCACACAGTTACACACCTTTCATACAAAATTCTTTACTATTTATTATCTCCGTTCTTTTTTACTTATCATTACGACATCGGTTGTATCTCCAATGCATGGTTTTAACTGTTACTTTTTTCTAAGTATTTGTCATCCAAAGTTATTGAAAATATAATCTTGTGAAAGTATTTTCCACTATAAATCTACTAATATCATTTTCATGTGATAGATTTTAATATTTTTATTTACATTAGTGATTAAAATTTTTAAAATTTGACTGCATGCATCCTAAATGTCATCTATTTGAGAACGGAGGGAATAATTTCGCTAATTTATAATTACACAACGCTTTTTAATAAGTTTTACTAACTCTTTGTTTATGACTACAACATGGTATAATCCGTGTCTTATTTATTTATATTTTATAAGTCTAAAAATATGATCTCCCAGATCTCAATGTACATGACTTTTGGGGTCCTTATTAAAGTTGATCGTTGGTAAATACTCTAGGTTTTATTGGGCTGTCTACATCACTTTTTGGTCATTCTTTACTAAAATTTGGTCTTTGTAAATGGTTTTAGTGGGTCGTCAATATCTTTTGGACCCTTATTTAAATTGATTGTTGGTAGATAAGTTTGACTAAAATGTTTGCATCCCTATTGGACCTTACTTAATTTCAACGTTAGATAATAGGCCTTAGTTGTCTATGTAATTATGTTGGTCCAAGTCTAGACCCCCGCATTTTTGGCCCAACCTGACTGAGCCCAAAGCTCGGCCCGAAAATGCCCGCCCATGGAGGCTTGACGCTGCTTCTTGGGCGGGCCTAGGTAGAGCACATCAGGCACGAAACACTTTGGGCCTGGACTGAGCCTGGCCCGTCATTGGTGGCCCGGTTCAACGTGGGCCCGAATTTTGCTGGCCCCATGGGTTGACTAGGCGGGCTTGGGCAGGAATTTCAGGTCCAAACAAATCAGGCTTTTTTCAGGTCCGGCCTGCAAAATGCTCATGTCTAAGTCTATTTGGATGTATTGGTTGCGATTCAATCTTAATCAGGGTCCACCAAAATCAAGTGTGTGATGGTTTGCTTTTTTGTTAGCATTTCTACCGTATTCCACTTTTTTCCTAGCAACCGTAGAGATCCAATCATCTTCTTTTATTATATACTCCATTTAGTTCAAATCAACTGTTTCAAACTTTGACTATAGATTACTTTTTATGTATTGAGTTTGAATACTTAAAAATGATACGGATAGATTTGTCTCAAAAAATACATTAATAATAATATACTTTTTATATGTTTTATCAATATATTACAACAAAAAGTAGTAGTCAAATTTGTATCTTGGTGATCGTATTGATGTCTAAAATAACACTTATTTTAGACTCGAGGGATTAAATAGATTGAAAAAAATAAGTTGGCAATTTAGGATGAATACAGGACCCCTTGGCCAAAAGTACAACATTGTAATATGATTACTATGATGTGACGCTCTTATCCTGCAGTTTAAAATTTGAAGTTCCAAAAAGCTCTTGTCTGTTTTAGTAGTAACTTGGAGGCCTATAGCATTAAACTTTCTGCTAGAGACCAATGACAATGTTTGACATTCCGAAAATTCTTGCTAATTTTAGGAGTAACTTGGAGGCCGAAACTGTTAAACCTCGAATCAGAGACCAGTGATGCTCAAAATGAGAAGTAAAATAGAGTACGAGGGTACAAATGTTGCAAGTAGCCCCCACGAAGTGGATCTATTCCACGTAATTTCATTGACATCCCACAAGATCAATGCTAAGAGCCCTAACAAGTAGCACCGTACGAAAGAATAAAGGATATCAAGCAAGCTAACCATTAGCGATTTTCCCTTGTAAAGGTAGGGAAAGCTGGTGAAAGAGAGATCATCCTGACAGGTCTGCACACGCATTGTCTCCCCCTGCACGAGAGAGCATCATCACAGGAATCACGAATGGATCTTGCCATGCCGACTCGTGGCAACTGACGACTTGCGAACCAAGGGAAAATGATGCTAATGATCCTGACTCTTTTTGTCAGGATGCGTAGTTATAATGAGAACAGGACGGCGCACGCAAGGCGTCCAGCCCGCGTTCGAGCGCACGGGTATATATTTGTACCTACCTTTTATGAAGGTCGTGAATATAGGTCTCACTTTTTAAAAGAAAAAAAAGTTATAATGAGAACAGAGCAAGAAATTTTCTACCAAATGACGTACATACGGAGTTGACTGACAACCTTAGAATATCTTCAATGATAAAGACAGTTTCAGTTTCTATGTATAAGAGTTACTCATATGGCTGATGGATAGCACAATACTCTTATGTTCTCAAATAGATTTCATTTGAGAAATTTTATTTTCTTCTCCAATAGCCACCGTTTTATGTTTTTTAGTGATGTTTTTCAGAAGAGCCCTAATTAAAGCTCTTGGAAGGTGGAATACGATTAAACAGGCATGGTGGTTTGGTGAGTTAGGTGCTATTACTTGAGAAAGAGGGGTAAACATATCAAATGTGAGAGAATTTATTATCACATTGGTCTATATGTTGGAGGTTAAAACGATACCTTAAAAAAGAGCCGACAGTAGATAATATTTTTAGCAGATTGACTGCATGTTATTGGGTTGCAGGTTAACGTGTATTTTGGCACGTGAATAGACTTGTCTACTTCCTCCGGTTACAAGGGTTGTATGTAATTAATATATGTGACGAACGGTGATGTTTTAAAAGAGGAGTGAATTGAAATACTTAGAAATCTAAAATAAATTAGCTCTAAAATTTTACAAAATAAATCTATATCAATTTCTATCTAAATGTGCTCTAAGTTTATTTAATATGTATACTCTACCGTTTAAGAGGATTGTAATCTACTCTAGTAAGATAAATTACAAGTATGTAAATATGAAAACGTAAATAAGGTAGAGAGATAAACTCGGCATAAGAGATTTTTATCTTATGGTATCGATAGTATGAATATCACCTCTAATTCACGTTGGAGCTCCACAAAGGATATGCTTCCGGTTGCAAGTCCCTTTCGGCCATGGCTCTTGAGCTACCAAGTCACCAAGACAAGGTCTCAAGCACGTTGAGCCACCAAACCACCGAGGAAAGGTCTCACCACTAGCCTCTCTTTCGTTCACTTACCGTCGTGATTACTTTAGAGCTTGAGCCACCAAGGTAAGAGTCTTCGTATCCCCGTACACGTGTCTTGCCACCACTCCACACCAAGTTAGAGGGTCAACAAACTTGAACCATCAAGGCCCAAGATGCCGACGAGTCACTAAGACTCTAAGGCACCGACGTACCACTCGGTACAACTAGGATCGTTCATTGATCCCTTTTTCAAGCTGCAGCACCTAGCTACAACTCACTGTAGACCTATAAGCATTAAACACTCTTTAATCTTGTATTTAATTGCTTAAATGATCACTTTAAACACTTTAGTGGCTTGGATATCTTTTCAAGTGTATATGATCTACCTCTAGATTCCAGCAGCATGTCACACCAACAAATGACTGAATGAAAGGGTATTTATAGCCTCAAACCCGCAAACTAACCATTTTTCCAACGACTCAGAAAAGCTGTTAACATCAGATGATCCAGTGAGAATAGTAGTACTAACATAGGATCATCTGATGAGTATAAACTCAGAAACTAGCCATTGGACTTCTACTCAAAATCTCTATGAACACCGGACACTCCGTTATACCTTCAAATCTATCACCGAACCTTCCGGTGAGTTATCTTGAGTCATCCGAGCCTTTGCAGCCTCTCTATGTAAAATATTTCGGTGCATTCATATGGTGTTCATTCCATTCATACTGGACCATCTGATGAGTTGAACCTTCTCTTCTTTTCCCTGAAAATGCTCCGGTGCAACTATCTCTGTGATCACCAGACTATCCGATGAGTTGATCTTTATTCTTTAGCACTTGCAGTCGCCTCTATAAGAAATGCTCCGGTGCTATACTATGGTGTGTACAAACCAAGCACCGGACCTTCCGATGGGTTGATCTTCAATCTTCCACACTCGCATTCTTCTCTGCAAGAAATGCTTTGGTGTTACCCTATGCAGATCATCGGGCTATCTGGTGAGATCCTCCTCAGCCTTCTCCCCCATTGTGAGAAATACTCTGGTGAGTTCAACACACAGAGCACTGGACTATCCGGTGTCGCTATCAGCCTCTATGCACAATGCTCCGGTGAGTGAAAACTCTTATGCACCGGATCTTCCGGTGAGGTCAATTCTCATGAGACTTCTCCAATTTAATCAAACTTTGTCCTGATTGTGGTGCCTTCTTGATGTATTTCATCCATGAGACCTAATAATATATATTCATGACAAACATATTAGTCCCAATGACTATGTTGTCATTAATCACCAAAATCACAATCATGGCCTAATAGGGCCATTTTCGCTACAATTTTTCCCCTTTTTGATGATCGATGACAACATAACCAAATCAAGTGATAAATAACAAATGATACCAATCGTAAAGAGCATAAATCCTTACTATGTTGCTTGGATACATGTTCTTACCATTTAGTCATTCTTTTGTTGTGGTTGTCCCTTTCTCTATTACCACTATCTCCCTTGATCGATCCATGCAAGTGCTCTTCCCCTTTATCAACCTAAGTGCCTTATTTTTTTTCTTGTATCTTCTTCTTTTCCCCTTTTATCAACTTCGACAATCCTAGAAATCTTGTATATTTGCTTCCTACTTTGGTCATCAAACTTCTCCCTCTTTGTCAACAATCTCAAAAGGCTACAAACATACGTTGAACTCGAGGAATAGCGTTGTAGCATATGGAAGAGAGCTTCATAAATCATGATCCAATAAAATGATACTAATTAAAACAAATATACCAATTGTAAGGATATGAGACATTGATATCAATTGAAAAAGTCAAACAAAGATTATAATTCATTAAAATCACATGATATAA
This sequence comes from Phragmites australis, assembly GCF_958298935.1. Lineage (NCBI taxonomy): Eukaryota > Viridiplantae > Streptophyta > Magnoliopsida > Poales > Poaceae > Phragmites > Phragmites australis. The sequence goes on along the minus strand of NC_084941.1, from coordinate 12,109,542 downwards.
TCTAAACTCCCCCTTTATGTGTGCATATATATAATGAGATAAGCTTGTGAATACCACTTGTATGAATGTAGCAATATATGCACATATAGACAATAAGTAGAGGTAAGAAGTTTATGTCATATCATGCATGGAGATAGCTTAAATGTAAAAATAATTTGACAATGATACCAATTAAAGCATTTAAGCATTGCATACCTCCGAGGACGTGTTAATTGCTCCATGAGACTACAAAAGATACATCTAGCAACACATATTAGTCTCAAAATTACAATCCATAGGATATACTCCCCCTAAATATGTGCATATAAGTTTTGAATACTTGCGAATAATATGCACTTGTTATTAATAACAATGGAAAGAATACTCTATAGATTGGTTCATGACGCATAAAAGATACCAATTATGAAACTAGTGCCATATAAGGGACCTACAACTAATAAACCATGGAGGTTGCTCATAAGTTAGAGAGTAAATTAACATATGAAAATCTACACTAGGTATTACAATAAATTGAAATAAGCATATGCAATCCTAGACAAGGCAAATGAGCTATAACAATTAAAAGATATAGCTCTATTACCTTTGCCCTTTTTACCTTTAGATGAGGATTTAGGTATATGATAATCATGATCTTTATCAAAGCACCAAATCTTATGTAATTGGCTTCTTCGATTGAACCTTCACTTTAACTTGTGAGCCAAATCTTCAAATCCCATAGCCGCATTGGACTTTAAATTTTCTTTGGAACCCAAACTGATTGGGGTCTCTTCATATTGGTAATGACTTTCTTGGCATCCAAATGGGTTGGTTACACCCCTAATTCTTTCTTTCAACTATATGTGCAACCACCTTACTATTATTTTTCTTCTTGAGCTTGTAGTGGTTGCTCTCGGTCTTGATTTTGTAGTTAGGCTTGGTGTATATGTTTGGAGAGGTTCATCGCTTTCTTCTTCTCCTTAGTCTACTTCTTGACTTGCTTGCATTGGAAGGACTTGTGGCCTTCTTGATGACATTTGAAGCATGTCACGGTAGAACCCTACGCAAGCTTCTTCAACATGGTTGCACGGTTATCTTGAGGAGGTTGAACATGGTTCTTACCCTTTAATCTTGCCAAGTCCTTATTGAGCTTTTCCATTTCTTGCTTAAGCTCATCATTTTCTTGTGCAATGAGTTTATTAGATGGTTTTACAATAACATTATCAATACATATCTTATTGCAAAGGGGTGAGCATGATATATCAATTAAATCATCACAAGAAGTGCAAGCATCTACCTTAGGATTAAAATTAAATAGAGAGGTAGATTACTCCAAAGGGGCCTTAGATTGAGATTCAAGGCACTCAAAATTTGCTTTAAACTCATCATGCTCCTTGTTTAGCAAATTGAATTTGCTCAATAATTATTCATAATTAAAAATAAAGGTAGCATTAATGTCATTGATGGTATTGAATTTCTTAAGTTCCTTAGATTGTTTCTTAAGGGGCCTTTGTTGCTCATTGATCAAATGAAGGAGTTCATCATAGGAGAGAGAATCCTCATCGGGTTCATCATCACCTACATCGCTTTCCATCCCTTTGGTCATAAGGCACTTGTATGATAATGACTTATGTGATGACGACCTTGAGGAAGAGCTTATCTTAGAATGAGCTTAAATCTTCATCTTCACTCACCCATCTTCCAATGCTTGTAAATGCTTTAGTTCTTCCCTTTGTTTGCCTCTTGCTCTTGGTCTTCTTCTACTTCTTGATGATGTGGTCAATTATTTTGACCAAGTCTTTCATGGAGATTCGTTGATCAATCTTAGCATTGATCTTCTTGATATTCTTCTCCACTTGAGAGATGATCTTGGTCACTTCAGGATCAATTTCTTCATCACTTGATGTGCTTTGCTTATCATATTCATTGCTCTCTTCATCTTCATCATCTTCGTTTGATCTTGACTCTTGCTCTTGCCTACTCATCTTCGCCTTCATGTGTGGGCATGGTGCTTCCTTGCCTGTGAGAGCAAGGTTCTTGACATCGGATGAGGAAGAGGCTTCCACCCCATATTCATGCTCATCTCATGGGCAGTGATCTTGCTGAGCACTTGACTTGGAGTCATCTTCTTGATGTCGTTGTTATCGTAGATGATGGAGACTATCAACTTGTACTTTGAAAGAAAAGTTTAAAGTATTCTTCTCACCACTTGATAATCATCGATTTGCGTCAAACCTAGTGTCACGTCCCGATATTTTTTTAATCACATCTTTAAGCATAAGCATATCATTAGCATCATAATCATCATGTTTAATTGTTAAGCATTATGTTTTTTGTTTTTTCTCGTTGGTGGTTTGGCTATTTGCTATGCATTTTAAAAATTACCAACATAAGAATTTTCTTTAGTTTGAGTCTTGCTTAGGAGTTTTAATCGCTGTACTTGTTTTTAGTTCGCAGCTGAAATTAGCTTCTCTCTCTTGCAAGTGAGGCCCACCCACCTAGCCGGCCCCACCCCTCCTCTCTTTTCTCCCTTGGGCGCCCAGCACCCTCCACCTCAGCTCACACTCCCCCTCACTCACCCAACCGAGCAACAAGAGCAGAGCCGCTTCTCTCCTCTCCCCTCTCTCAACACTCTCTCCATTCTCCCCCAAAATCCCACTCAAAGCACAAGAATCAAGGTTTGCATGTTATACCACCGAATTCCCCATGTTCTTAGTTTTCTATCCACCCAAAAATCTCTCACATGAATGAAGGTTTGGAGGTTTTGCAATCCAAATTCGTCACCTCTCTTTTCTGCAATTTCAGCAGCTAGTTTATCGCTCCTCCGAGCTTCTTCCTTCGATTTCTTCTTCACCAACGGTCACCAACTTGGGCAAGGGACTTGGGGTAAGTCTCCTAGGTTTTTCCTTGTGAGAATGCACAAATTAGTTGGCATTTGAATAGGTTTTGGAGCTGTGTATGTGTGGTTGCTAAGTACCTCTTGTTCTTGATGAAATGGAGATGGATGAGATGTTTGGATGAGCAAGAGCTAGTGATTTGTGTTCGTAGAGTGATAAAGATAGGTTTAGAACCCTTTCATTAGTGTTTTTTTTCATGTTTGGTGGTTTATTTTTCAACATGCAAGTCGAATCAAATCGAAGAATAGATGAGAACATGAGTTCTGCAGGAACCCGGATACTACGGGTTAAACCGGAGGTTCTGGGTGAGCCATTTCATATCTACCCGAGTTTCCATGTTGTTTAGCATGTAATTTGAGTTTGGAATCCTTACATTAGTGCTTATACATGTTCAAGTGGAATGGTTAGTTACATGAACGTTGAATCAACCGAGGAAAATCGCCGCGTAATTCAGGTATGCCAGAATCTGGAGTATTCGGGTCCACCCAGAGACTCCAGATAATTTGGTTTAAAATAACCGAGCACCTTGGTCGGAGTAAAACCTAGACAATCTGGCCAACCCAGATTGTCTGACCTAGCCCAGATAATCCGGATTATTTTGAGTTAGGAGTTAACTGAGAACCCAAACCAGAGATCGACCCAAAGGGTCCGAACCCGGAGGTTCCGGCCTAACTCGAAGGTTCTGGGCGACCCTAGCCGAAAATACCCGAAGACCCCATCTGAAGGTTCACCTGGAGACTCCTGAACTAGTATATTTCATAATAATTCATACGAACTCTAAAAATCATGACACTAGCTACATTAGCTTCGTATGAGTATGAACCACATTTTAAAAATTTTAGATCTCAATAAATACTTTTTGATATTTAATTAGTTATTTAAATACATTTTAGTTTAATTAAATCATAGTTAATTAATGCCATGCCCTAAAATTATGAAACCACTTGGAAAATTCATGTTTGGATCAGTGCTATCTAGGAAAAATATACTTTGGTTTGAAAGTGTTGTTTAAATTATTGAAGTTCACTTAATCTTGATATCTAGGTTAGTTATGGTCCTTTTTGGATAGCCCTTAAATAAATCATTTATACCATGAGCATATGTGCTTCAATTTGAGTATTTCTTGTTGCATTATGTTCATTACCCAGTACCACATCCCCATTAAAATTTCGTAGCATCTTCATAGCATTCTTCTTAGTGAACGAAGGACCAGAGGGTAACACAGGCTTGATCGAGGGCGATCAAGAGTTCTTTGCGGTGAATTTGATCAAGATGAACCACAAGGCAAGCAGCTAAGCATTTTCATCCCATTACTTTGGATCATCTATCGCGTCAATTGATAAATTATGCTTTATGTATGTTACATGTGAATGAGTCAAGTGTCGGGTCGATATGGGTAGATCCTATTCGTTGCATTGCCCTTCCTTGACACTGATTATCACTTGATTCTTAGTAACCTGGGTGGTTCATGTCAAGTTATGATCTAACTTAAAAGGGATGCGTTATGCTTAGCATGGCATAGGTCCTCAATAGAAGTTGAGTGGTGGTTCGGCCATCGTTCGTGAGCTTAGGGCTTACCTTATATCACAAAGATAATGATGATAGAGGATGGTGTAAGTTAGTGAGGATGAGCCGAGATTTTAGCGAGCAATAGGGATGGTTCGAGAAGGGAGTCTCGGATGCTATAGGCCCGCTTGAATCGATTAAGCACCATTCATTGTTGCAGTTGGCTTTAACACTTGTTCGTACTTATCACGTATCTGAGTATGGGACGGATGAGTCAAATACCTTACATAGCTGTGATCTATTAGCATGCTAGTCTCGGGTGTTGTCGGCATAATAAGCTTGGAAGGGGTATCTAGTTTACTTTAGGAGTAGTTCTAGATGACCCCTGCATGACGAGGTGCATGTTCAAATGGTTGAGGCTTATTTGGGGAAGGTTGACATGAATACCCTCTTGTGTAGACCTGTGTGGTCATGCAAGCTGTATGGTCCTCAAGTCATGTGGGTAATGGAGTACCATGTAGGGTGTAAAACAATTCGAATAGCCGCGCTCTCGGTTATGAGCACACTCCTGTCCATTTGCATCAATCTTAGAGTTCCGGTTGCGGTTGTGATGTTATGTTGGGAAATGTATGGTGATGTTGTTGAAGTTTTGATATGGTTTAAGTTATAATTATGGTATGGTAATGATCTCAGGATAGAATGTTGTTTATGGTTAGGTGTAGATGCTTACACTTGAGTCAAAATTGCTGCATTTGCTTAAGAACTTACTTAACCTTGAGGTTGAATTCTTGCTAATTATCCAAATTGCATTATCCTTGGAGTCGAGCTATTTATAAGTGCCCACTAAGGGGATAAAACCTTGCGAGTACCTTCGTACTCATATGCTTTGTTTGGTATTCAAGTGAGGAAGCATTAGTTTTTGGCTACTTTACGCCCGCCGACGTTAGCGACGGGCAGGAGTAGTGCCTACTACTCGTGTGTGGATATTTTGGGGTGGCGCCTTATGGCAAAAGACGCTACCCACCTTTTGTAGTTATCACCTTGGTAGTTATGGCGACGAGCGGGAGTAGTGCCTACTACTATCGGTGTTTGGATCATATATTTTTTTGTAAAGTTTAATTTTCTTAAAGACTTGTAACTTATTTTTATTTACTCGCTCTTTATTATATCCTGTGATGATGTGCTTGTTGTAAAGGCGTGTTTTCCTATCCTGAAAGAAAAATACATGCCAGGACTACCGGGGTGATATTCTGGTTAGTCATGAGAGTTGTGATTACACAAATGATCGACTTAATGATTAATTGGAATATTATCTAGACGGTTCTCACACCTAGCCCATTGATCTCATTGATAAGAATATTCAAACGTGAGTACATATCATTAGCATTTTCATGGGGTAGTTCCTCGATACCATTGAGCTTAGTAACAAGCACATGATATTTCTCATTGCGCTCCTTTGTGCCTTTATGTATTTCAATGAGACTAATCTAAATATCATGTGCATTGGTGAGAGAATAAACACGATTAAATGCATCAACATTTAAAGATGATAAAATGATACTCTTCGCCAATGCATCTAATTGCCTTTCTTTATTGGTGCAACGAGGTATCATCCCTTCCTCGGTGACTCTCAACATCTATACCTTTGACTTGCAAAAAACAAGATATTAGAATTTTTCAACCGGGAAAATTTGTGCCATTGAAAAGTGGAGCACTATGGGTATCCATCCTAACCCTGGACGTCACAGCTCTAGGATGTTAAGCCTATCAAGAGCACGAGGCTCTGATACCAATTGTGAGGAACAATGATGTCCTAAGAGGAGGGGAGTGGGTGAATTAGGACACTTAGAAACCTAAAACAAATTGACTCTAAAAACTTCACAAGATAAATCTATATCAATTTCTATCTAAATATGCTCTAGGTTTATCTAGTATGTATACTCTACCGCTCAAGACAATTGCAACCTAATCTAGTAAGGTAAATTGTAAGTATATAAATACAAAAATGTAAATAAGGTAGAGAGACAAACTCGACATAGGGATTTTTATCCCGTGGTATCGATGGCATGAATACCACCCCTAATCTACATTGGAGCTCCACAAAGGATATGCTCCCGGTCGCCAAGTCTCTTCCGGTCACGACTGTTGAGCTACCAAGTCAGCAAGACAAGATCTCAAGCATGATGAGTCACTAAGCCACAAAGACAAGGTCTCATTACTAGCTTCTCTTCCGGTCACTTACCGCTGTGATTACTTCAAAGCTTGAGCCACCAAAGCAAGGGTCACTGTGTCTCCGTATATATGTTTTGTTGCCATTCCACACCAAGTCGGAGGGTTAACAAGCTTGAGCCACTAAAGCCCAAGATTCCCACGAGTCACCAAGACTCCAAGGCACCGAAATACCACTCAATACAAGCTAGGATCACTTCTTGGTCCCTTCTTCAAGCTGCAGCACCAGCTACAACTCACTCTAGATCTATAAGAACTAAACACTCTTTAAGCTTGTACTTAATTGCCTTAGATGATTAGTTTAAGCACTTTGGTGGTTTGAATGTCTTCTCAAGTGTATATGAGTTTTCTGTAGACTCCTATATGAGTTTTCTGTAGACTCCAGTAGCATGCCACACCCACAAATGACTGAGTGGAGGGGTATTTATAGCCTTAAACCCACTAACTAGCCATTTTCCCAACGGCTCAGAAAAGCTATTACACCAGATGATCCGGTGAGAATAGTAGTATTAACACCGGATCATCTGGTGAGTACAAACTCAGAAACTAGCCATTGGACTTTCACTAAAAGTCTCTGTAAACACTAGACACTCCGGTGTTCCTTCAAATCCATCACTAGACCTTTTGGTAAGTTATCTTGAGCCATTCGAGCCTTTGCAGCCTCTCTGTGTAAAATGCTTCGATGCACTCATCCGATGTTCATTCTATTCACACTGGACCATCCGGTGAGTTGAACATTCTTTTATTTTCCCTGAAAATGCTCTGGCGCAACTACTATGGTGGTATACTCCGGTGTGCACAAACCAAGCACCGGATCTTTTGGTGGGTTGATCTTCAGTCTTCTGCACTGGTATTTTTCTCTGCAAGAAATGCTCTGGTGTTACCCTGTGTAGATCATCAGACTATCCGGTGAGGTTCTTAGCCTTCTCCCCTTTTGTCGGAAATACTTCGGTGAGTTCAACACTCAGAGCATCGGATTATCCGGTAAAGCTATCAGCCTCTATGCACAATGCTCCGGTAAGTGCAAACTCTTCTGCATCGGACCTTTCGATGGGGTCAATTCTCCTAAGACTTCTCCAATTTAATCAAATTTTATCCCGACTGTGGTGGCTTCTTGATGTATTACATTCATGAGACCTACTAACATATATTCTTGACAAACATGTTAGCCCCAATGACTATTTTGTCATTAATCACCAAAATCACAATCATGACCTAATAGAGCCATTTTCGCTACAACATGTTCAAACTTTAAACATCATTATCTCTTTGAATATTTTGATTCAACTTTTGAGAATAGTATAGCTAGATTTGTCTAGAATAATACTACCTTGGTGCCAACTGCGAGACTTCCTATCCACATGCTTCGGTCCATGAATCAATTTTTTTTCTTTTTTTTTCAAATAAAGAGGATGCTTTATTACTTACTCAAAGTTGGATTACAATCATGAGCAATTAGTTGCTCGACACACGCCGACAACCAACTTCTTCTCCTTCATATGTAATCAGAATTAAAAAGATAAATTTAACGATTTGTGAGACCTAATTTTAACAATAATGAAGACATAAATCAACATTTTAAAATCTACATTCAATATTTTTATAACTAATTCAACAACTATGAAGAAATAATTAAACATTCTTAAAATCTATCTTCAACAAATTTTGAGACTTATTTCAAATTTTTGTGAGATCTATTTCGACAATTTGTGATAACATGCTGAAAAAAATGTATTTAAGCTGTTGAAATACTACCTGCAATCCCAAATATATGTCCCTTTAGGTTTGTCTTAAGTCAAACCTTTTTAATTTTGACCATCAATAGATAATCAATTATATCGATTGACAACATAAGATTAGTGTTGCTAGATTCATCAGAAAAAATGCTTTTATAATATATAACTCTTTCTATGTGAAATAATATATTTTTATAGATTATTAGAGACCATGTTGATGTCCTAATGGATTTATATTTTGGATCAAATAAAGTAGTGTATCCAAAATATTGAATTTGTAAAAAAATCAAAATATATTCATGTAGAATCTTGTTTTTCTTGCATTAATGATGAATAACATCATGGTAGTAGATTTTTTTTAAAAAAATGGACATATGATTTGAGAGATAAGTTCATTTAAAGTTTTAAAGACCCAAAATCCCAACTCTACCACTCATCCCACCGACTAATTAATGGTGGATCACCACATCTCTTACCGATATATAGGAAAAATGGGTGTCTTGAGGCATCAACCACATGGTAAGTGAACCTAGCGAAGTTGGTACTTCCTATCCATCAGGTGGCCTAAAGTTGCCGAGTTTTTTTTTTATATTTTTTAATTAAAAATTTAAATAAATAAATTCTTCATCGTAATAATTGTAAAAATAGATGTCTGCAGCCCCCCAAGAGCGGCCTTGCCGTCCTCTCAGAGGGCGGGTAGGGGCTTCCCGCCCGCACGCCACCCTTACCGCCCTAAGGTCCGGTAAGGAGGCTGCCCCGTGCGTCCCCCACCTCTTCCCTTCTCTATAAAAGTCTAAAAATTGAGGAGAAATCCTCATTTTAATCCCAAAAAAGAGAAAACTCTGAAGAAGAGAGGAGAGGAGAGGAGAGGAAGAGAGCGTGGTAAAGCCCTGCTGTATTTGATCCGCGGATTTGAAGAACACATTTCGGTAATTTCTTTTATACTTTTATTGTTGTTAATATGTAAAGTAGCAGTGTATGACATAGGGTTTAGACATGTATGACATAGGGTTTAGAAAATGCTGTATTTAGTAGAATATCGTCAATATTAATTACGACATTGTAGGATAGCAATTAAATATATAATATTATTTGTAGTATGGTAATTTCGAATATGTAGATTGTACAGAGTAATAATTATAGGGTAGTATTGTGTGACATAGGGATTAGCACTGTATGACCTAGGGTTTAGGGTTTAGAAAATGTTAGTATATTGTCAATATTAATTCCGACATGGTAGGATAGCTATTAAATGTAGATTGTATAGAGTAATAATTGTAGGTTAGTTTGGTTAGGGGTATTATTGAAGAACCTATTGTTAGGCATGAATCGATGTTGGTAATTTTTTTAGTTTCGATACTCAGAAATATAGTTCGTCGATCTTAACATTGGTTATATTTGCAGATGTTTCCAGGGATGATAGATAAATTAATTTGTTAGATATATTATGGTGAGGGTGAAATTAGATATGGTCCTAATGGTGTAGATCTGTCTGGGTTTCGTCATGTCATGAAGGGTCTTAGTAAAGCCAATGAGAGGACCATTGTGGGTGTGTGCAAGTGGCTGATGTGGTTTTTCCAACTGGATCTGTAGCAACATGATCTTAAGCTGAAAGTTCTCCTCAGCCGTGCTAGTCAGGGATACTTTGGCGAGCTTGTCCCAATCGAAGCCACATCAACTTGGAGGCAGTATATAGATATATCTTGTGAACGTGGTCTGCCTTTGATTGTGTTAGCTGAGGCGTACCAGAAAGATCAAACAGAGGTAAACTCTGTGGAAGCAGTAGCGGGACCAAGTGAGGCAGTGGAAGATGAATCAGACTCGAAAAATGTCGGGATCAGGGCAGATATTGGGGATATTCCTGAGATACAACCGATGGGTGTAGCCGATGAGGGGGAGCACATCCCTAGCATAATTGAAGAGATGGAGTTGGAGGATCAAGAGCTGGAGGAAGCCGTTGCCTTTGGGGATTCATCTGACGAGGAGGGTAATGCTCTAGTGCCTGCAGAGTGGAGGAATCATGAATTTTCAAAACTGGTGGTTAGTGAGGCTGATCAGACACTGTGGCAGTATCACGAGAACGAGGTGTCTCAGGGTGCTATGTACCCTACAAAGGAGGTTGTTATTGATGTAGTTAAATTCTGATCATTGTCTCTTCGGAGGCAGTTCAAGGTTGTTAAATCCAGTAAAAAGGAGTATGATGTGAAGTGTTTGATGCCTCAATGTCCTTGGCAAGTGCACGCATTTAGGGGGAAATAGGTAGACTACTGGAAGTGCTCAATAGTCAGGGAATATAATTGTCATATTGAGGAAATAGAGTTCACCCACCAGAACATGTCATCTGCTTTTATTGCTAATGTTATGTATGGGGAGATTATGGATAACTTGAGGTATGAGCCACGATCAATAATCCATGCTATTGAGCAAATGTTTCAGTATACAATAAACTATGTGAAGGCATAGAGGGCGAAACAGAAGGCTATTGAGATGAGGTTCAGAATGTATGAAGATTCATATCACAATCTATCTAGTCAATTAGCCACAATATGTGGAAGGAACCCAGGCAGTTACTATGATATCAAGCATTACCCCTCAACTGATGTGGAGTACAGCGGGAAATGAGTATTGCAGCATGCTTTCTTTGTATTCGCTGCAACCATCAAAGCATTTCGGTACTATCGACCCATCATTTGCCTGGATAGGACATTCCTGGCTGGGAAGTACAAATGACAGATATTGTCTGCAATTGGGGTCGACGGTAACAACCAAGCCCTACTACTAGGGTTTGTCTTCGTGGAGAGTGAGAACGGGGGCAGCTGGTATTGGTTCCTTGAGCGGGTGAAGCATGCTATTATTCTTGACCAGACAGATGTGTGTTTGATTCATGATAGATATGCAAGGTTGTTGCAGGCTTTGTTGGATATGCAACATGGGAGTGTTCAACGGGGTGTTGCAGCACAGTGGCCCGGCTTGAAGAGCAGGTGGTGCATGCGCCATATGGGTGCGAACTTCTATAGATAATTCAAAAACAAAGAGGTGATGAAGCTTTTCAAAAAATTGTGCAGTCAAAACCAGCAACGAAAGTTCAATGCCCTATGGGCAAGACTGGACGAACTAACTCTGAAACAGACAGCAGCGGTTGCAACCACTGGTGATGAACCGATAGCTCTTGGACCTCTCCCAACAGATACTCCTCAGATAGTAAGGAGGTCAGGGTCAGTTATTAGGAGCTTTTCACAGTAGATACGTAATGAGCCAAATGAAAAATGGGCTTTACTGTATGACAGTGGTGGGGCAAGGTATGGAGTAATGACAACAAATCTTGCTGAGGTTTATAACTAGGTCATGCGAGGAATGAGGTCCCTCCCACTCGTTGGAATTGTAGAAGGTATTTTGTATGGGACTTGTAAATACCTTATTGATTGGTAAGTAGCTGCTAAAAAGGTAATGGAAGATAATCATATGCTTTATGGACGGATGCTATGTGAGTATATGGAGAAGGCCACAAAGAGGGGACTGCGGAGCACAGGTTCAGTGTCCTGTGCAGGGATAAGGGTCGTAGGGGTGGAAGACGTGAGGGCATGTGCCCTGGTTGACCGATGGAGGTCGGAGACACATACTTTCCACCTCCCCTGCGGTGAGATGACCCTGACCTTGCAGGATGTAGCCTACCTCTTAGGCTTACCTTGCGCGGGAGCTGCGGTTGGGGTCATCGATATGAATGCTGACTGAATGAACATCATGCATCAGCGCTTTGGCCCAGTTGAGCAGACAGACGATGCACCCCCTACGTGCCTGAGTTCTTGTCCGATCCACGAGGGCCCATGAAGAAGTGGATCTTACAGTTCCAGGTACCATACAATGTAACTTCTCATTTACTTTTCGAGTATCTAGTTATGTTCCTTATTATCACTTGTCATACTTGCACCCAGCATACATGCACCCGCAGGCCAACGTGTACTCGGTGTCCAGGTATTTGGAGGCCTATCTGCTTTGACTGGGTTATGTTCACCAGCGACCAAGGTCACCTAGTTATGAGGACCCTTGTGCCGTACGCTAGGTTGATAGCGGATGCTGTTGGCGAGGAGGTACCGCAGTTCAGTTGGGCATCTATTTTCCTTGCTGCGACGTATCAGGCGCTATGCGATGCGTGCACGAGGAAGGAGCCACTTGCCACTTTTGCTGGGTGCCCACTACTTCTGCAGTTGTGGTCCTACGAGCAATTCGCCATAGGCCGTCCAGTAGTGGACCGCTCCCCCTACCCTGAGGAATGGTACGGCGAGCTCGAGGAGGACGCGCTTACCATGGCCTCGCTTTGGTGCCGACGCCGGGTACGTACTTTTCTTTAATACTTTAATTGGCACATGGTATTGTTATGGATGTAGGTCATGTTTGTCACATGTATTTCTAATGAATTCTGACTATGTTTGTCACACAGCCATAAGAGGCGCATGAGTAGCCTCACAACGCTTATGAGCATTTTCGATCGCAGTACAACCAACTGTGTCCAGACGATGTGGTATGGACGCCATACAACTTCTTGGCCATCCAAGGCCGTGCGGGTTTGGGTCTGTCTCCGTTGTGTACCCGTGACGAGGAGTATTGGCTTACAAAGACACCACTTGTCTTCAACATCTACGTCAAGGAGTACTCACCGCATCGCGTCATGCGGCAGTTTGGCCACCACCAGGCTTTCCCTCTTGTTCACATTCGCACTGTTCCAGTGCACGTCCACATGTAAATATAATGAAGTGAATAATTCGTAACATTCATCTTACTGTCAATTCTATTTAACGTGATTCACTTTCAGGTATACATGCAAGGGCCAGCCGGCTGGCAACCTCTGGGCAGATCGCTTGACCCCGTACGTCTCAGCATTGACCAAAGCCCTTTAGGATGCCGTGGAGGAGGCGCGTCCCTTCAACGAGCGGAGCTTCGAAGATTACCTATGGTGGTACGTGCCACGTACACATACACGGGTCACCTACACCCCAGAGTGTGTCCGGCCCCACGTCGCGTCAACTGCGGAGGCGTACCCAGGCCATTGGGACAAGGACGCTGCATTGGCAGTATGTGTAATTTACATTTCATTTCAGTACTACATACCCGCGTAACAACAACTATAAATTGAAATTGTTATTTCTTGTTTGTTTCTGTAGGCCAATATCATTTATCATATCCATAGGGATGTAGCTGGTACCATGGACCGCCTCAGGCAAGGGGTGCACCTCAGTGCGTCAGATGTAGCGAGGTTCGTCAAGCGGGTTTTCGATAAGATCGCACGGGCCTTGAAGCTTACCTCTTGTCGGTCCACCACAGATGTCGCAGGAGCGCCTCCCAGGTCGAGTGGGGTCCACGTCGAGTCATCCAGGAGGTTTGATGTGCACCGCCATTCATCGGTGTCGGCACCCACACGACCCCTTTTACCACGACCTGCAGGCCCGGACCCAATAGGTACGGATTTTTTATTCACACGGCGTTTAAATATATTCGTTCCTTACTGGTGCATTGATTTTAAACAAATATTAGGTGCACCTACACATGCTTCGACGCAACCACCTAGACCGAGCCCTGTGCCGACACCCTCAGGTACTGGGCAACTCTACATTCCCGTATTCAATATATTCAATAGTATATCTAATATTGTCCACATGTTATTTCGGTGATGAGGCTGGCCCATCTTCAGCTGCCCTGCGACCTATCCCACCACCACCGTTCGACCCCTACTACGGCACGCCCGCCTGGCCATCTGCTGCTGCACCGGCATACCACACAGGTACAATAGTGCATTTTGTACAACTACTTTCATTTCCACATTTTCCATATCTAATACATTTATCTGTTCGTAGGCCCCTCTAGCCAGTACACATGGATGCCTGCGGATCCTTCTCAATCTTCATATCCTAGTCAGGAGGATGAGCCTGGGCTGATCTCCCGTATGACCTCGTGCGGGACTTCTTCAGAGGCACACCAAACTATGACATCCTCCAGCAGTCCCAGGTACCTAGTGCTCCACTTCGGATACAGCACACGCAGGAGGAGGCCTCGACACCGGTGTTCCCTACTAGGCCTACCAGGCAGGTCGGTCCACCCGACCCCCTGACCTACTCTAGGGGCCACGTGAGGGCCAACCAGCGGCAGCGGCAGCGGGACTATGATGGGGGGAATGACCAACGACAGCGTGGGAGATAGCAGTAGGATTGTACATTTGTTTTTGTAACTTACATATGCATATTCGATTTGCGATCTATTCTTACATATTTGGACGTGTGTAATCTTTATGATCCACTAACCATGTTGTAATTGCATTTCTTATTCCAATGTGATCGCACGCTAGTTGTATTTCTTAGTCCAACGTGACCACACGCTACTTTCTATCGTCCTCGGCCATGTATGAACTGTTCATGACAGACCTAGAAAAGTATTTTTTACAATGCTACTTATACACGAAGTGACCGCTCGATAACTCTGTTGGGAGTCTAACTTTACTCATAAAGTGACCACACAACTGAACTTTAATCATTAAACGACATCACCTCTTTCCTGGCGTAATCTGCAGAAATGAATTGACCGCACCACTCAACTTTAATCATGAAATGACAACACATTTGTTCTGTGCAGGCTTTAGACAAGAAGTGACAACACGGGACAGCTTTTACCAAAAATTTAATGGCAACACGTGTATCTTGACACATGGAGTGTCTGTCCAGCATCAATGCCTCAACTTTCCTATTCTTCAAGATGGAATCGAATGCTCCTGCCACCCTCTAAACCCTTCTACCCACTCCTTTCTTCAGGAGGAAATCCAATGCTCCTGCCTTCCCCCACTATAAATAACCCAACCTCCATACATGGATGCGTCACTCATTTCTCAATTCTCTCAACTGCAATGTCTTCCTCAGCTCCAACAAGCCTACCCAAGAAACATTGGGGGATTTTCATCCCTCAAGGGATTGAACCACCGATGTACTTCTGTGGTGACCGTTGCAGGCTTTGCAAGTCGCAGGACATCTCATACACCTATGGGCTGCTCTTCTTCATGTGTGCCA
This sequence comes from Phragmites australis, assembly GCF_958298935.1. Taxonomy (NCBI): domain Eukaryota; kingdom Viridiplantae; phylum Streptophyta; class Magnoliopsida; order Poales; family Poaceae; genus Phragmites; species Phragmites australis. The sequence goes on along the minus strand of NC_084941.1, from coordinate 12,094,149 downwards.
ACTACCAATACGATAAGCCTCAACATAGACCGTATGAGTATCCACCAGTATAGCAACAAATATCAGCCACATCTTTCCCGATTTCATACCATGTTTTACTAACCTCTCATCTTGTTCTATTTGTCTAGTCTCCTTCACCGATCTATGATTTTATTCAATGGCTCGATATTAAGCAAAATGAGGACCAGAAGCGGTGGGTCGACATGACCATGAGATGGAGGAGGGAAGCTTACTCACGCCGGAAGTACGAGCAACAGCAAGAGGAACTACGCCTGAAGCGGCAGGAAGAAGAGTGCATGAGGAAGGAAACGCAGGACCATACCACGGCTCAGGCTCAGGAGGCTGAGAGGGCAAGGAAGCAGGAGAGAGCCCGTCGCGCTAAGGCGGCAGGTCCCGATGCCCTGCGAAAGGGCAAATATCCTAGGTGCACTCAGTAGAGAGTATCTAATGTAACCTGACATGTTTCAAGTCCCTAAAGCATGATATGATTAGGAGCGGCGCACTATTAAATAGGTCTTTGTGCAAACCGTATATGCCACCTTTTTTTTCTTGTCGTGTCGTCGTGGTTACACTCCAATATAATGTTTTCCACCATACGTATAATCTTATGTTTGTCGCCGTTTACAACCTCATTGCCGCGTAATATGCTGCGAGTTCTTCACATATACAATTTGTTCACAAATATTGATATTTTATCCTCCGAATAATACGTAAACTACTCTAAAATCTCGCTTCCCCAATATACCGTTTTGAGTACTCTTTAACCATTTTAATTCCAAATTTTGCAAAATACCTATTGAGCAATATTTTCCAGTAAATTTTGCAACTTTTAAAAAAAATTGTCCTACACGCCCATTCAAAGGGTGGTTGGCATTGTACCCGCCTCTCATTGGGCGGCAGGCCCTACCCACCCCTGAGAGGGCTGCAACTGCAGACGTCTATTTTTACAATTATTACGACGAGAAATCTATTTATTTAAATTTTTAATCGAAAAAATATAAAAAGAAAAAAAACTCTAAAGTTGCCACCACATCGAACAGACCGCCAAGCCCACCAGTGGCCCACCACCGAAGCGCATGAAGCATCCCACAGAATGCCCAGAACGTTGGGGAAGACGCCCAAGTCAGCCCACTGCGCTAGTTTTTTTCTTTCTCTTTTATTATTTTTCTAATCCTTGTGATTAATTCATTATATTTAAGATTTTGTGCATTCATCATTTTAACCTTTTAAACGAACAGATTTAATATTTTTCAAAATCTACTTCAACATTTTGAAAAAAACTAGTATATTTAAAGTGTTGAATATTTTAAAAGACTAGATTTAACATTTTGGAAAACATATTTCAATATTTTTCGAAACCTACTTCAACATTTTTAAAAAGACCAAATTCAACATTTTAAAAGACCAGATTCAACATTTTGGAAAACCTACTTCAACATTTTTCAAAACTTACTTCAACATTTTTGGAATTTTGAAATAGTATATTCAAAATGTTGAACTAGTACATTTAAAATGTTAAATTATTAAAATTCAAATAATTAAAAAAATAATCATATTGGATCTTACTTTTTGCATTAATTTCAAACGACAAATGGTTCAAACATATTTGAAAATAGATGCACAATTTAAAAAATCATTTAAAGTTCGAGATTCAAAATAGATTCTCACTCATCTCCCCCAATAGGGTGCTAACACTTGTCCTTTAGACCCGACCTGCTCCTGCACGCCTGCTTCGTGCCCCGTGCCCCCTCACAATTGCAGACGTTTGAGCCTTCCATGTTCGAATCTCAAAGCACCCATGCTGAAGCTAAATTTGGGCCCAGCCTTCAAAAAGTATGTTTCATTTTAGGGAACATATATATATATATATATATATATATATATATATATATATATATTCAAATATTTCAAGATTACATGCCCGTTTGAAAAATAATGAGGGCTAGCCTACCATCGCCCGTTCAACGGGCGAGAACAAGCTCTCGCCCGTTGAATGGTCGAGACTTTGTAGGCCCTAGCTATCAGTGAATTTAATAATCAGAGAGAAGAAGGTCTCGCCCGTTTAGCAGGCGAGAACTTGATCTCGCCCATTGAACGAGTGAGACTTTCTTGGCTGCGACGCCACATGGGCCCACCCAAAAGGTCTCGCCCATTCAGCAGACGAGATCTTTTGAGTATTTAGGCCGGTGGGGCCGGCCCTGCCGACGTCAGCATCTCATTTCATTCCCATTTAGCCAAGAGAAGAGGAGAGGAGAGAGGAGTGGAGGGGAAGGGTCCTGCTAAAAAAAAAGTTAAATTTTTTCTTGTTTTTAACAAACCTGGTAGGATAGCAACTAGTGCTAGATTTTGACATAGGTTAGATGTTAGATCTAGTTTTTTTTTTACAAACCTGGTAGGATAACTAATAGACGTAGGTTAAAATGTAGATCTAGTTTTAAAATTAGAATTAGATATAGTTTAGCAATTAGATCATGTTTATACGTATATTTTAGCAATTAGATGTAGTATTTAGACATAGTGTAGTCATAATTGATATGATAGATGTAGGATTTAGATGTGTTTGATGTAGTAAACCAAAAATATGTTGTTGCAATATAGATTAAATTTTGGGCTACGCTTGTAATGAATTTTGCATTGTAGATGTAGTTTAACATGATTCTTTTTGTTCTGTCACAATGTCATACTTTTTGTCGATGGTTGTCAGGTATGTGGGATATGTGATAGTTTAGGATTTTTTACGGGGATAGTGAAATCTTACATGGTCTGGAAGGGGTAGTACTGTTCGTATTTAAGTCAATAGACAAGGGTATATACCGACCAATGCACAAAAGTGTCGGACACTTGTATGCCTTGTTGATACGGGGTTTCAAAATAGACCCTAAGGTTTAAGAGATGATCATTAATATTATGGGCAACCATTTCAGAGAAGGTGTGTATTGAGAGGTGTTCTCACTTTAGAAAGATAAAGTGTGGAAGTGGTACCTGCAGGAAGTTGTGCACAGAGGTTGGTCTCCTATGTTGCTTGTGCAATTGAAGAATAAGGAGGCAGTTGGAGAGATGCAGGGTGGAGGGTACGCGGAGGAGGAGGGTGATGAGGAAAAGTATGATGAAGATGTCAATCTGGATGGTGCACATTCATTGGATTATCCGACTGAACCAACCAGTGAGGCAGACGAAAGGGAAAAAATCCCTTCTCTAATTGAACAAATGGAGCAGGATGTTCTTCAGGCTGATGAAACTCCTGAGTATGACATCTCGGATGATGAGAACGATGCTCCGGTTCCCATGGATTGGAACAATCCAAACTTCAATAACCTTGTGGTGGATGAGGGGAATCAAGTGGCCTGATAGTATACGTAGAATGAGGTGATCCAAGGTGCCAGGTATCCTACTAGTGAGGCCATAAATGATGATGTGACTCAATGGACGACTTGCAAGAAGCAATTTGATATGAAGTGCGCAAATGAGGGTTGCCCGTGGTGGGTGCAGGGCTTCAAGGGGAAGTTGGTTGACTATTGGGAGGTGTCAATTGTGGTTGACCACACTTGCATGATGGATGAACTTGAGCCCAGCCATAGGAACATCACCTCAGCCTTTGTCACAAATATGATGTACACCCAGATTATGAACAACCTGAACTACGAATCAGGGCCCATAATTAGGCAAATTGAGGAGGATTACAAGTACATTATCAGCTACAACAAGGCATAGAGGGTGAAGAAAAAGGCAATTGAGATGAGGTTCAGGACCTACGAAGCGTCATATGACAATCTGCCACATTTGCTGTAGACCATTGCTCGAAGGAACCTGGGGACGTATTACGATATTGATAAGTCCACATTGCTGTCCAAACATGGCAAATACATCTTAAAGCGATGTTTCTTCGCAATAGGGGCATGTATCAACCTATCCTATGCATCGATAGCACTTTCCTTACCGACAAGTTCACAGGACAGATCCCGCCTGCTATTGGGGTTGATGGGAACAACCAAGTTCAACCATTGGCCTTTGCATTTGTGGAGTGCGAGAACACCAGCAGTTGGTATTGGTTCCTGTACCGTGCGGGGATGATAATTGTTGGTGCTTGGCCGAACGTTTGCATTATACATGACTGACATGCAGGGATGCTCAAGGCGATTGTGAAGTTGCAAAATGGAACGAACGATGGCTTGATTGGACCTGTGTGGCCAGATCTACAGAGTAGGTGATACATGAGGTATTTGGATGCAAACTTCTTTCGCCAATTCAAGAACAAGAACCTCATGAACATATTCAAAAGGCTGTGTGGTCAGAAGCAGCAGCGGAAGTTCAATGCTCTTTGGAAGACACTAGATGAGCTAACGAAGAAGCAAACACAGGAACGTGCGGGGAGGCCCATGACGAGATCAAAGGATGTACCAGTACCTCTTGAGTCTGTGCCAAATGACAATGAAGCTGGCATCACGCGGAGCAGCAGGTCATCTACCAGATCATTTAGCGACTAGATTGAGAATAAGCCTAAGGAGAAGTGAGCTCTTTTCTATGACACAAATGGGGCTAGGTACGATATTATAACTACAAATTTGGCAGAGGTTTACAACCGAGCGATGAAAGGTGTGAGGGGGTAGTGTCGGAGGGTGAACTCCTCAAGCGGGGATTCGGAGGGACCCCCTTTTAGATTCGGCCGGGGGGATGATTCTGAATCCGCTTTTGCAGGTGAAATAAATGGGTGTAAATGAGATGCAGGCGGTATGGAATGATTGGATGCAGGAAGTAGTAAATGCTCAGGGGATTTTTAGACAGGTTCGGGCTGCACTGAGCGTAACACCCTACTCCTGTGTGTATGCTATAAATGCTCTGAGAATGTTTCTCTGAGTATCTGCTGAGTTACAAGAATATTTGTCTAGTCTAGAGCTACGTGCTCCTTGTTCTTCAGCTGATCTATGCTTCGGTGTTTGTCGCCGGTTGTCGAGGGTTCGATCCAACCTGTCCTTCACCGGGGAGCCCGCCTAGCTTATATACCCGCCGGGGCGGTAGTGTACCCAAAAAGGATGGCGCGAGTTCCGAGATGCCATAAATGGAAAGCAACCATCATGGGCTGCTGTGCGAGGTGACGGGAAGGGTTGAAAATGCGCTCCCGTCCGGTCTTGTTCGTCGTCATGCCGTTCTTCAACAGGCGCCGCAGGGAGGGCCCACCGGGCAGCCACCGAGCAGCCCGGCGTGCCCACCCGGTCAGAGCAGGTCTGACACAGCAGGGTGGCAGGCGGGGTGCCCCGGGCTTCGCGATGTTATCCCGAGGAGCGCCGGATGATGCGCGATGGGACCTATGCATTAAATGTCCCCACGCCTTCCTGCTAGGCCGTGGCAGGGACTGACAGAAAGCGTGGGGGGAGCAGTTGGGAGTGACAGGCCACGCGACCTCTTAAATGCAGCATCGGGCCTCTCACCAGCTGACACCTCACCGCTGGACCGCTGTGGGGGCCACCGGCGAAGGACTTCTCGGGCCCTCGGGGAACCGAGTGCTCGGGGGCCACTGTTCGCTGCCCCGAGCACTCTCTCCCGGATATGCCCTTTCTTGGACCTCGGGGAACCGAGTGCTCGGGGGCCACTATTCATGGCCCTGAGCACTCTCTCCCGGAACTGACTATTTGGGTCCTCGGGGAACCAAGTGCTCGGGGTCCATTGTTCACGGCCCCAAGCACTCTCTCCCAGAACTAATTTCCCTTGGGTCGTCGGGGGACTCGGGTGCTTGGGGGCCACTGTTCGCAGCCCCAAGCACGCTCTTCCCGGTACTTGGCTTTTCTTGTCGTCGGGGGACTTGAGTGCTCGAGGGCCACTGTTCACAGCCCCGAACACTCTCTTCCCGGGACTTGGTCTTCTTGGGTCATTGGGGAACTCGGGTACTCGGGGATCACTATTCATAGCCCCGAGCACCCTTTTTCGGGACTTGGTCTTCTCATACCTCGGGGAGATAACCCCCGCGAGAGGGCGCCATGTGGCACTCTGCTGTTCTGGCCTCGGGACTCGGGTACCCCTGGTTCCTGTGTCACCAATAGCAGCCCCCGGGCCCATTGGTAGGCGATGGCCCTGAGACTGCGAATGGGGCCCTCGTCTTCATTGAGGCCGATCTCAGCACCGATGCCATGTGGCCTATTTTTAGGTGCCGGTCTCTCTGGCCCAGGCTTTAGGTACGATCCAGCGGGGAACCGAACGGACGCGTGTCCATCCGACTCCCGAGGCACGTGATAACGAGACGGGCGGCGCGCGTGGCAACCCCGTAGATCGAGGATAGTGCGTCTGGCAACCGCACGGATCGAGGGAGATCCGCCTGGCACCCACGCCGAACGAGGAAATTCGTCTCGCCGAATGCGCCGCAGAAAGCGCCGTTTGAAATCCCCAGGATATAAAAAAAAGAGGGGAGCGAACCGTTGCCCCTTTACGCCATTCTTGCAATCAACACTCTTGCTTTCTTCTTCCTTGCGCTCGAGAGCTCTCGCCCTTCCTTCGTCCCATAGCACACTCTCCCCCCACCCTTTCCAGCACACTCCCCACCCCCGAAAAAATGCCGAGGGCAAGAAGCAGCCGCCGTGACAAGGGGCCCGACAGCATGCTACCGGAGTCGAGGATCGTCAACGAGGAGGGGGTGGAGAAGGTACGCAAACTCATGGTGCCCGAAGGCCAGCGGGAGGTGTTGGTGGTTTCGCCGGCGAGCTTCCCGCCCATCACGGACCGGCCGGAGCGCGTCGTCATCTTCGTCTCCTTCGTCGCCGCCGAGCTGGTGCCGCCGTTCTCCACATTCTTCCTCCAAGTGCTGGACACCTTCGGCATCCAGCTGGTCCACTTGAGTCCGAACTCAGTGGTCATCTTGGCTATCTTCGCGCACTTCTACGAAGTGTTCATGGGAGTGCCGCCGTCGGTGGCCTTGTTCCGCCACTTCTTTATTCTGCGGCCGGCCGGGAAGAAGAGAGGATCCTCCGGCGTGGACATCGCTGGCTGCTGCAACTTCCGGCTGCGGGACGGGCTGGCCGAGCTGTACATCCCACAGATACTGCGGAGCAAGTGGGAGGACTGGCACCCCTGCGGGAACGGGCCCGCCCTTCCTGGATGTACACGGGCCTAAACGACATCACCAGGACCTAGATCGGCGAGGTCAAGAACATGGATGAGGGAGCGCTGGCGGCCCTGCTAAGGGTGGTGACCGGCGTTGAAGACCTCCCCAGGGCGGTCCTGCCCCGGGAGCAGCTGGCGCTCTATGTGGACCCGGGCCAGGTGGCGCTGCAAGCGACGCTGCCGGAGTTTGACGCGCAGGGTCTAGTGGACCGTTCGGGGCGCCGAAACCCCGGGACTATCCAGATTCTCGGGGTGGATGAAGAGGCGGGCGGCGCGCAGCGGACCGGCGGTGGGGATGCCACGGGCGGCAGGTCACAGATTAGTGGCAGGCCGCAGGCTGGCCGTGGAGCTGTCGCAGGCCGACCGTGGAGCTGTCGCAGGCAGCAGCTATCAGGCCGGAGGTAGAGGTGCCGCCGGTAGCAGAGCGGCGGCCCCGGGGGACAAAGGAAAATGCCCCCAGGCGTTCATGCCCCATCTATCGTCCTCGTCATCGCCGTCGCCTCCACGGCAGTGGCCGGCGGCGGGCGGCGCGAAGGAGGGACGCCGGGGCGGCCAGTCATCGGGCGCAGAGTCCGGGATGAGGGCCAGGCCCAGGGTGCGGGAGCCTGAAGACCAAGGTCGGGCCGGCGGCACAACAGCGGGCGCCCGAGCTGACCCGCCGCCGGAGGCAGGCTCCATGGCGGCCCCTCAATGACCCGGTGGCCAGAGCCCCCCACCTAAGAGGAGGAAGGCGGACCCTGGGCCGAAGCCGCAGTGCCCGGACTTCAAAATTCCAGAGTCCCGGTGGCAGTACCGCGGACTGAAGTCTACGTAAGCTCTTTTCTTCTCCCGAGCGTGTTTGCCCAGATATCAGTTTAGGGTACTAACCTTCACCATTTTCAGGCCGCCCAAGGACCCCGCCGGAGACCAGAGGTGGCCAGAGGTGCCGAGGCCGGCTCCGGCTCCCTAGCCGAGCATGCCCATGCCTGAGCCGAGCACGCCGACAGAACCAGAGCCGCAGGCTCCGCCCTGCCCTGAGCCGAGGGCAGTGGTCGCGCCGGAGCAGCCAGGGCCGTCCGAGCCCGCCCTGAGCATTTCCAGGGCGGAGCAAGCGGCTGCGGTGGAAGTGGTCGCGGCGAGGGTGGCACCGACGTGGCAGTCATCGGGGACCCTGAGCGCCTCTGCAGAGAGGGCTCACAGGGGACCCAGCGCCCGGCCGTCGTTGAGCCAGGCCCCGAAACCCCTCCCGGACGTGCTCGGAAGCGCCCGAGAGGTTATCGGGCGGCTGGAGGCGGCCGTGGCGGCAGAGCGAGCAGAGCTCGATAGGGACCTCGCCGCCCTCGTTGAAGAGAGGGGGCGGCTAGAAGAGGTCAGCCGGCTCCTAGAGGCCCGCATCGCCTAGACCTGCGCAACCCACGAGAGGTCAATGCGTGCGGTGGCCGAAGAACGGGAGGCATTGGAGGAGGTGCGCGATGAAGCTGTTGTCGCGCAGGAGGAGGCCAGCCACATGGAGCAGGCATCATGGCGGCAGGCCGCGGATCTGCTTGCTCGGGAGCGGCTAGTCCGGGCTCGGGAAGATGCGATCGGCCAGCACGAGAAATCTGTGGAGTCTGCCCGGGCAAACTTAACCCGCCGGAGCGACAAGCTCGAGCGTGGTCGTGCCGAAGTCCACCGTCGGGACGAGGATATCGCGATCTGCGAGACCGACATTGAGATCACGGTGACGGCTCAGGATGCCCGAGAGGAGCAAATTTCAAGGCGCGAAGCGGAGGCCGCCTCGGCATCAGCGGCCCTTACTGCTCGGGAGGAGCAGGACGCCAAATGGGAGGCCGAGCTGCCGCCCGGGAGCGGACCCTTGCTGCCTTAGTCGAGCAGGTGAAGCGGTGACAAGCCGAGGCCCCGGCCACCAGCGGTGTCCCGACAAGCGCGGCCAAGGGGATCAGCCTTGAGGAACGGCTGCAGATCGCGAGGGATGAGCTTGAGACCATCGTGGCCGAGGCAATGCGGGTCTCCAGGAGAGGGGGCCAACATGAAGCTAATGATGCGAGACATCCTTCGTCAGGCACGGAGGTCCGTGAGGGTAGCCGGGCTCGGGTGCGTCAACGTGGGCGAGAAGGGGATGGACCAAGAGACCATCGACCACCTCGCCCTCGGCTTCGAGGAGATTAGCCGGCGCCGCAAGGCTCTCCCGAGGGCTGTGCAGGAGCTGGCGTCCCAGGAGGGGCGCGCTCTGGCCCAGGTAGTGGCCGAGCACGTCCTTGCCTGCTACCGAAGCCGAGACCCTGCCTTCTCACTGGAATTGGTCCGGCACGGAGTGGTCGAGGCTGAGGAAGCGGCCGCCCAGGAAGCAGTCCGGGATGTCACCGCCGAGGTGGCGGCGTGCTTCACGCGGGAGCCACCGCCAGAACCGAGCAGCGGCAGCAGCAGCGAAGCCTCCTCGCCGCCTTCAGAGCCCGCCGACTTAGATTAGATTTTTTGTTTTTTGACTATTGTAAATATGGGAGTGATCCCGTCCAGAATGGTTCTTTTTTGAATTAATAGAAGCCTTTCTTCGGGATCGAAACTCCAATGCTTGTCTTGATGTCGTTTTTCGCTTTTCACTTGATGTCTCGAGAAACACTTAGCCGGACCGAGCCCGACCTTCCTTCCCCGAGAGTGAAGTCACCTCGACCACTCATCATCCGAGTAGTGGGACCAACTGAGCGTTCAGCCCTCGAGCCCTCGCGAGTCCGCAACTGCTAAGTCAAGAGACAAAGGCACGAACTTCCTTGCTCGAGAGATGAGGCGATCCAGCACGGAGCACGTCACGACCAGTGAACACTTTTCCACTCTACGACCTCTCAAACAAGCAGACCAGAGACACATGCGGGCGGAGATGCGACCAAGGGTCCCCACAGTTTGGTGGTGTTCGGGCTAGGACTGACCAGACCGAGCACCGACAGTCCGCCCCTAGGGTCTAGCGGTCCCGACCACTCTTTGCTCAAGTGGTAGGATTACCTGAGAACCCCAAAGGCTCGGTAGTGCCCGTGGTACTGCCAAGCCGGCCGAACACCACGGCCACCATGAAGGACCTCGGTCAGCCATTGCCGTCTATACGGTACACCTGACTACTGTATGTTTCTGTCGTTCCGGAAAAAGTGAACACGTGGGCGGGGTTTTGTGTGTGAGGAGACTATCTCGCCGAACAGATTAGCATGCGAGGGTCGCGAGGATAACTCGGGAACAATAGTTTACTGAGTAAGTAAGAATGTAAATTCATATGACTTTAGTCACTCACCAGACAGTTGTCAGCCTTTCGGCCGACCGGTCCAGGAGCGGTGTGCGCTCCGAGCTCGGGGTACCCAGGAACTTGGTTCCCTCGTACGGAGTGCCTGAGCACTGGAAAGCATGAGAGGGAGCCAGGGGCTAGGCGGTCCCGACCACTCATGCCCGAGTGGTAGGACTACCCGAGGACCCCATAGGCTCGAGCAGCGCCCTGGGCACTGAGGCCCTTGCGGTTGGGCTGCTTTATTCTCGATCGTTGATCTGTAAGCTTTGAGAAAATAGGAAAAGACTCTTTGTTTGGTCCTCTCTGCTAGTGCGGTACTCATTATAGACTGCTCTCATTTTTGACTTGAGACCTCTCAAATACCCGGACCGGCGAAGTATATAGACAGAGGCATAACCAAGAGGTCCAATGGTTCGGTGGTGCCCGGGATAGGATTGACCAGACCGAGCACCGACAGCCCGCCCCTGGGGTCTAGGCGGTCCCGACCACTCTTTGCTCAAGCGGTAGGATTACCCGAGAACCCCAGAGGCTCAGTGATGCTCGAGGTACTGCCATGCCACCGAACACCACAGCCTACCATAATAGACTTAGGTCAGCAGCAACTGCCTACACGCATACCGATCGGGATTCGTTTTTATCAACGGGAAAAATGAGAAAGCGTGTTTTTCTCGCACAATCGAGCATCTCACCAAATAGATTAAACATGTGGATTCCAGAGAGAAAATTTGAAATTTGACATAAGTGTATATTGACAATTTTGTACAGAAGTGACAACTTACATGGTTGGTGGTAGCCCCCGGCCAACTTGGGTGGGGTTGGGACCCCGGCCTGGTTGGCCCGAGCACAAACATGCCTGCCTAGGGATAGAATTTGCGCAGATGCTTGATGTTCCACGCATTTGGGAGTAGCTGTCCATCCTCCGCAGCCAGCCGGAACGAGCCTTGTCGCGGGACTCCGATTATGGTAAAGGGGCCTTCCCACATGTGGGACAGTTTATTCCTTCCTCCGCGCGATTGAGCACGTCGGAGAACTAGATCCCCAACCTTGAGTGATCGGGCCCGAATGTGACGCTACTGATAGCGCCGCAGGCTTTGCTGGTATCTGGCTGCTCGGACGGCGGCACGTCGCCGGCGTTCCTCCAAGTAGTCAACGTCGTCACGCCTTTGTTGTTCCTGTTCACCTTCGGAGTAGGCATCCATCCGAGGGGAGCCAAGAGTGAGCTCGGAGGGGAGGACTGCCTTAGCGCCGTATACGAGGAAGAAAGGAGTCCCCGGTGGCGCAGCTTGACGTGGTCCGGTTGGCCCATAGCACAGTAGGTAGCTCGTCGATTGACCCTTTTCCCGTGCTTTGCGAGCACGTCGTAGGTTCTAGTTTTGAGCCCCTTCAGTATCTCAGCATTTGCACGCTCGACCTGCCCATTGCTCCAAGTATGAGCAACTGAGGCGAAGCAAAGCTTGATGCTGAGGTCCTCGCAGTAGTCCCCGAACAGGGCACTTGTGAACTGAGTGCCATTATCGGTGATGATTCTGTTCGGGACGCTGAAGCGACTTGTTCTTGGTAACCTTGATGACTGGGACTGCCTCCGGCCACTTGGTGAACTAGTCGATGGCGACGTAGAGGTACTCATAGACCCCGATTGCTCAGGGGAATGGACAAAGGATATCCAGCCCCCAGACCGCGAAGGGCCATGACAGGGGATGGTATGAAGAGCCTGAGCTGGCTGGTGAATCTGATTTGCATGGAACTGGCACGCCCTGCAGCGCCGAACTAACTCGGAAGCGTCCTGGAGAGCTGTAGGCCAGTAGAAACCTTACCGGAAGGCCTTCCCGACTAGCGTGCGGAATGATCCATGGCCACCGCACTGGTCCTTGTGGATCTCAGTGAGAAGCTCACCGCCTTCTGCCCAGGTGATGCATTTCAGGACGACACCATTCGTGCCGCGCCGGTAGAGACCCCCGTCTACTATGGCATAGCGTTTGGACTGCCGTGCAATCCTCTCGGCAGAGGCATCATCCCCGGGGAGGATATTTTCTTTCAAGTACTCTCGGATGTCGTCGATCCACGAGGCATCTTGAGAACTATCGACAAGCGTAGCGCACTTACCGGGCGGCGGCACCCTGACGGGATCCCCCACTGAGGGCGCCGCCCGGGTTCCCACGACTAGGCTTGAGGGTTCCCCTTCGTCCTGGTCGACAGGTAGGACGGAAGGTCATGTGAGCCTTTCTTCAAAGGCTCCGGTAGGGACGTGCGCCCTGGAAGAGGCCAGGTGAGAGAGGTCATCGGCCAGAGCATTGTCGTGGCGAGATATGTACCGCAGCTCTAGGCTGTCGAAGTGCCTCTCCAGCCTCCTAACTTCCGCCACGTACACCGCCATTTGAGGATTCGTGCACTGGTATTCTTTGGACACTTGGTTGACCACCAGCTGGGAGTCTCCCTTGACCAGTAGGTGAGGAATCCCAAGGCCCACCGCGGCTCGGAGGCCAGCGATGAGGCCCTCATATCCCGCCATGTTGTTGGTTGCTCGGAAATGCAGCTGCATGATGTACCGGAGTACTTCACCCGTTGGGGAGGTGAGAACCACTCCAGCCCCCATGCCTTTCAGCGTGAGGGAGCCGTCGAAGTGCATAACCTAGTACCCGGGCGCATCGTGCCCGGGATATGCGGAAATCTCTTCACGATCGATCTCAGGGATTGATTGCCTGGCAACTGACGAAGTGTAGATCAAACTCTGCCAGCTCCACCGCCCACTTGACAATGCGCTCAGTGCCTTCTCGGTTCTGGAGGATCGGCCCCAATGGATACGTGGTGACCACCGAGACCTTGTGCACCTGGAAGTAGTAGCGCAGCTTCCGAGAAGCGACGAGCACGGCATAGAGCAGCTTCTGGGCTTGGGGGTACCTTGTCTTGGCGTCTCGGAGGACTTCACTTACAAAGTACACCGGTCGCTGCACACGGCGGGCCCAGACTGTGGCTTCACCCGAGGGTTGTCACAGCCCCCGAGCTCGGCGCAGTGGTCGGGGCTGGCTGAGTGCTTGGCCTCGACTCCCTGGTCGGGAGGAGTCAGGTACTCGGGCTCGACTCCCTGGTCGGGAGGAGCCAGGTGCTCGGGCTCGACTCCCTGATCAGGAGGAACCGAGTGCTCGGGCTCGACTCCTTGCTCAGGAGGAGCCGCGAGAACTGGAGACTGCTCGGGGGCGGCCGGGAGCTGGGACCCAGTACCTTTCCCCGAGCACTCATCGCGCTCCACCACTAGTACCATGCTCACGACCTGAGGAGTGGCCGAGACGTACAGCAGTAAAGGCTCGCCCTCGGAGGGGGCCACCAATACGGGCGGTGAGGTGAGGTACTTCTTCAAGTCGTGGAAGGCCTGCTTGGCCTCCGGTGTCTAGTCAAAGTGACCGGTCTTCTTCAAGAGTTTGAAGAGAGGGAGCCCTCGCTCCCCGAGCTTGGAGATAAAGCGCCCCAGGGCCACCATGCAGCCGGCAAGACGCTGGACTTCCTTGAGTCGAGCCGGGGGTCGCATCTGCTTGATGGCCTGGATCTTCTCTGGATTGGCCTCGATTCCTCAGCTAGAGACCAAGAAACTGAGGAGCTTGCCTGCGGGCACCCCGAAGACGCACTTCTCGGGGTTGAGCTTCAAGCGGGTAGTGCGGAGACTACTGAAAGTTTCGGCCAAATCATCCAGCAAGGTGGTGCGGTCTCGGGATTTGACCACAAGATCATTGATGTAAGCCTCGACGTTGCGGCCAACCTGCGAGTCAAGGGTAATGCGCACGATGCACTAGAAAGACGACCCAGCATTACGCAAACCAAATGGCATTGACACATAACAATAAGTCCCCACCGGAGTGGTAAAAGAAGTTTTTTCTTCATCCTCTATGGCCATGCGGATTTGGTGATAACCCAAATTTGCATCTAAAAAACATAAAAGATCGCACCCCGCAGTGGCATCTACAATATGATCTATGCGGGGTAAAGGAAAAGGATCTTTTGGGCAAGCCTTGTTTAGGTCGGTGTAGTCGACGCACATGCGGAGGTTGTCGTTGGCCTTCGGGACGATGACTGGGTTTGCCAGCCACTCTGGGTGGAGGACCTCTCGGATGAAGCTGGCGTCAAGGAGCTTGCTTACTTGCTCCCGGATGAACTCCTGGCTCTCGGGCGCCTGCCGCCGGACCTTTTGTCTCACCGGCCGTGTGTCGGGGCGCACAACAAGGTGGTGCTCGATCACCTCCCTAGAGGTCCCAGGCATATCGGACGGCTGCCATGCAAACACATCGATGTTAGCCCAGAGGAAGGCGACGAGCGTGCTTTCCTATTTTTCACCCAGGTCACCGCCGATTCGGACGACCTGGGAAGCGTCTTCGCCCACCACGACCTCCTTTGTAGGAACGGAGGCGTCGGTGGCGAGTCGGGGTTTGGATGAATAGGGTCCCGGACCCCCGGGTGTCCTTCGACCTCGGCCCGAGCAGAGACCAACGCCGAGTAAAGCTGCTCGGCGCAGGAGACGGTGCTGCGGGTCTCCATGAGAGGGGAGCGCCGTGCAGACGGACCGTGGCTACTGCTGAGGAGCAACAGAGACTGGGGCCTCTTGAGCAAGGGGCTCCATTTCTTCACTGGAGCTGGAGCCAGTGCGTCGGAGACAATGTCCACCTGCCATCTTTTCTGCAGAGAATAAAATGAATTCAGGGATGCAACCCCCCTACATGGCGCGCCAGCTATCGGAGGGTGAACTCCTCAAGCGGGGATCCGGAGGGACCCCCTTTGAGATTCGGCCGGGGGGATGATTCTGAATCTGCTTTTGCAGGTGAAATAAATGGGTGTAAATGAGATGCAGGTGGAATGGAATGATCAGATGCAGGAAGTAGTAAACGCTCAAGGGATTTTTAGACAGGTTCGTGCCGCACTGAGCATAACACCCTACTCTTGTGTGTATGCTATAAATTCTCTGAGAATGTCTCTCTGAGTATCTGCTGAGTTACAAGAATATTTGTCTAGTCTAGAGCTACGTGCTCCTTGTTCTTCGGCTGATATATGCTTCGGTGTTTGTCGCCGGTTGTCGAGGGTTCGATCCAACCTATCCTTCACTGGGGAGCCCGCCCAGCTTATATACCCGCCGGGGCGGTAGCGTGCCCAGAAAGGATGGCACGAGTTCCGAGATGCCATAAATGGAAAGCAACTATCATGGGTTGCTGCGCGAGGTGACGGGGAGGGTTGAAAACGTGCCCCCATCTTGTCTTGTTCGTCATCATATTGTTCTTCAACGGGCGCCGCGGGGAGGTCCCACCGGGCAGCCACCGAGCAGCCCGGCGTGCCCGCCCGGTCAAAACAGGTTTGACACAGCAGGGCGGCAGGCGGGGTGCCTTGGGCTTCACGATGTTATCCCGAGGTGCGCCGGATGACACGGGATGGGACTCGTGCATTAAATGTCCCCACGCCTTCCTGCTAGGCCGTGGCAGGGACTGACAGAAAGCGTGGGGGGAGCAGTTGGGAGTGACATACCACGCGCCCTCTGAAATGCAGCATCGGGCCTCTCACCAGCTGACACCTCACCGTTGGGCCGCTGTGGGAGCCACCGGCGAAGGACTTCTCAGGCCCTCGGGGAACCGAGTGCTCGGGGGCCACTGTTCGCCGCCCCGAGCACTCTCTCCCGGATATGCCCTTTCTTGGTCCTCGGGGAACCGAGTGCTCGGGGGCCACTGTTCACGGCCCCGAGCACTCTCTCCCGGAACTGACTGTTTGGGTCCTCAGGGAACCGAGTGCTCGAGGGCCAACTCAAGCACTCTCTCCCGGAACTGATTTCCCTTGGGTCCTTGGGGGACTCGGGTGCTCGGGGGCCACTGTTCGCAGCCCCGAGCACCCTCTTCCCGGTACTTGGCTTTTCTTATCGTCGGGGGACTTAAGTGCTCGGGGGCCACTTTTCGCAGCCCCGAGCACTCTCTTCCCGGAACTTGGTCTTCTCGGGTCATCGGGGAACTCGGGTACTCGGGGATCACTGTTCATGGCCCCGAGCACCCTCTCCCAGGACTTGGTCTTCTCGTACCTCGGGGAGATAACCCCTGCGGGAGGGCACCACGTGGTACTCTGCTGTTCTGGCCCCGGGACTCGGGGACCCCTGGTTCTTGTGTCACCGACAGGTAGCCGCTGGTGGGGATTGTAGAGTTCATACTTTAATGGACATGCAAGTATTTTAGGGACCGCTATGCAATAGTGCACACGACGTTGAATAATGCTAGTATGATTTATGGGACGAAGATGACTAAGTACATGGAAGACAAGGCGGAGAAGGCAAAGATGCACCAGGTGAAGATCATGGGAACTGCACAGCACAGATACAAAATTCTATGGAGGGACAAAGGAAGGAGAGGGGGCAAGCATGAGAGAGTTATCCATGAGTGCACCATCTTTGATGACAGGTGAATTTGCACTTGCTACAAGCCGATGCTACTGCATAAGTCATGCTCCCATGTGATTGCCGCATGTGCTCTGACGGTGATGAGGATTTGGAGGTACGTCTCTGACTACTTCAAGAAGAAAGCTTTGTTTGACACCTAGAATCATGAGGTTTATGGTTTCAGGATTTATGGTTCTTTCGCGAAGGAACCTGGGCCCAATGTTGTGTTCATACCTGATTCGGACAAGATGAAGCAGAAGATGGGGTAGCGGAGGACTATGAGGCTCCATAATAACATGGATGAAGCAAAAATTGGACGTCACGTGAAACGGTGCAGCAAGTGCAACAGAACAGTACATACTTACAAGAAATATACCGTTGGTGTCCCAAATATCAACCCCGTGGAAACAGGTCCTTTTGGGTCTACTGCAGATGGGAGATGTACTCTAGTCATTGATCGTCAGCTCATTGAGATTGATTAATGTTGTAATTTGTGGTGTGTGGATATTCATATGCACACCATTGTACTTTACTGTGTTAGTACCAAGACGGTCACAATATGCGAGGTTGTAACGTGTTATGTTATGATTTGTTCACATATTTGTGTACGATTTGAACAATCTATTATATCATGTTATATGTTAGATGCTTACTTGTTTAGTTCCCAAAAATAAAGATAAGTCTAGATCAGTTTAGACCAAGTCTATATCGGTCGACACTTCTTACTCTTTGTTTTTTTGCATATAAAATTGTAAATAACTTGTGAACATGCAGGTTTAGCGCAGCTATAGCTGTTTGACCCCCAGATCGACATTAGACACCGTTAGTACCGCATCGTGGTGCAGGTTGAGGACCTCCCGGTACTTTGACCTCCTGTGCCATATGAGCTCATGAGGACTGACGAGCATTGGATCCTGAGGTTTGTTAATTTGAATTTACGGTTTCATACAGATTTACGCATGATATTGGTCACTAACTGTAGTATGTTTGCAGGTTGCATGCTACTGGCCTACTTTCGCTGTGTCGGCTTGTGGAGGTAGACGCGTTGGCGGGGGCCTCGGAGGTAGCGACGCGGTTTAGCTACCATAGGGCCCTCTAACATGCTCCACTTGGAATTTCGGTGTTCTACATACGTGATCGGGAGTACTGGCTCACAACTCATGCTCTCGTCTTCGACATATGCATCGAGGAGTACTAACCGCATCGTGTGATGCGGCAGTTTGGGGAGTTCTAGGCATGCCTGCTACCATTGACTAGGTTGGTGCCTATCAACATATACATGTGCGTAACATTGTAAATATATTTTCATACGACCCACGTGTACACCTTGTATTCACGAACTTATGTTTCTACAGGTTGACATAGAGGGGGGCTCATTCCATGAGTGTGTTTGCATTGTGTATGTAGAGGTGGAGTTAAAGAATGGGACCAAGCTATCAAGCACGTCATGGACGAGGAGCAGCCACTCTCCGAGGAGGTGTACGCGGAGTACCTCTCATGGTTCATGCATCGGACGTGGATATGGGTGACGTACACACCGACCGAGTTTCCACGGCACGTGGCAGGTGTGTGTGACACATATCCTACACACATGGACTAGACTCGTTAGTTAAAAAATTGTGAACCAAAATGAAGTTTTTCTTTGCAGAGTGACATACTACGCTAGATCGATGCTGAGTCATGTGCGTCAAAACTGCGGCTCGACAGTGGCGGTGAGGTCCCCATGGCAGAGATGAGCATGGCGTTTGCGATGAGCTGCAGTTTGCCCTTAGACGTTACGACGGGACCATGAGCGTCGGCTCAGATCCCGACATGACCGTCTTGCACCTTCACCGTGCTACCGCATCGACTGGTAGTTCCGACCTTCACCGCTGAGCCGTCGAGGACGTCTTCGACATGGACTTCATCTTCGACCCCTACAACGGCGAGACAGTCTTTCACTAGGGTTGGTCACCCCCACTACAGTGTCACGTTGTCTCAGCTTTCATTCTCTGACACCGGTGACCCCCGCTACGGTGTCATAGCATCTAGGCCACCCTCCACTGGTGTTGGTGACTACTTCCATGCCAACAGCGGTGCAACAAACCCTTCCTCTGTGGACCCTAGTCCTTCGAGCTCTTGCTCTTCCAACGTAGTTATGACATTCGCTTCATGCATGCCATATTGTTACGTATGTCACGGTTTATCGGTGCTAACATGTTTTCTTTTTTATTCCATGTGCAGAGATCGATGATCTCCGGAAGTAGAGGCACAGGGTAGCTACATGGAGTTGCTTAGTAGGGACGTTAGTTAGTTCCCTAGGTATGACTTTATCTTTAGATAGACTGACGAGCTTGGTGCGTCGCAGCTACTAGGCGCACCACTCCCGGGGACTCATCCCTCCTAGGATGAGTATGCCACTCCATAGCTCGCTGGCTGCTCATTCAACCGGACTGCCTAACGTACTCAGCTCACTAGGTGCAAGCAAGGAGGCGCAGGGTCCCCAGGACAGATGCGATCGAGGGCCTTGTCCCTAAGAGGGGACGTAACTTGTAGGATTCTATGTCATTGTTAGTTTTATGGTGTTATGTACTAGGACTCTGTGTTACTGTTGTACGTGTACTCCGTGCTAGTATTTATATTATGTGGTTGTCATATCATGTTGCATGTTTATATCGGATCTTTGTTATCAGCCATATTTTTATTAACTGTGTTCTCGATCCATCCCAAAGTATAGCATCATGCGGTCATCCCCTTTCAAATCGTTATTTCCTGAAGGACCACGTGAAGCTTTGGATTTGCTGGATCTTGCACATAAAAGACTTGACAACTTGCTTGGCAAGCACAAATGGTTCGTTTTTGTATGCGGCACATTCGAGGTCAATAGTCATTCCGTACTTGTCTACCTAAACACTTGAGAATGTGACCCAACGACACCGAAAGAGGGGATCGTGAAACGTACATAGTCGAATTCCCAAATCTCCTCTATGTACCCATAGTACACACAGACCCCACATTTGGCCTGAAAGGCATCTATGCGTACACCGCTATTCTGTACCATGCTCTTACTATCCCGTGCTCTGGTATAAAAGGTGTACCCATTTATGTCGTATGCTTCAAATGTCACAACTGTGTGACTTGGCCATTTTGCCAACCAGCCAATATTGTCCTCTATTGAACTATTATTACTGGCTTGTGCTGCCAACTAGTTGTTGAAGCCACGATTGTACTGTTTTGTGATCCAAACTTCTGTACGTCCTGGATTATCTCTGCGTAGCACGTCCTTATGCATGTTGATTTACAGAGATACTTTAGTCATATGTTGTAAGACCATGAAATGGGCTTTAGATAACGTGAAAAAGTTAGCAATGATTGATTTCCTACCTATGGTCCCCTTCCGATCCAATCTCCCCTCATGGGGAGACATGGGCACATATATTGGTTTGAGCTGCTCCATGTAATGCAGAACTCGACTATCTCTTCGGTTGCATAACCTTGGACGATGCTGCCCTTTGGATGAGATCGATTCTGTACTTACTTCTTGAGAATTCCTATGTACCTCTCAAACGGGTACATCTGACGTAGGAATACTAGGCCTTATATCTTTATCTCTCTCACGAGGTGAATGATAACATGTACCATAGTGTCTTCACCACATCAGCTTGTAAAACATCAATTACTTTGGGATTGATGACATTTTGAGAAAATGTGTTGAACAAGTAACACAACTTGGTGATTGTGTCTTGGAGATAGGTCGGCTGGATATTTCAGATTGCAACAGAAAGCATATGTGTCATCAACACATGGCAACATGCGACTTCTTGCCAACTAATTTCAAATCTTGCATTGAAACAAGTTTCGAGATATTGGCAGAGTAACTAAATGAAACTCTCACACCATACAAGCACTAGCACAGTTCAGTTCTCTCAGCCTTTTTCGGATTATAGCAAGTAGGAGGAAGCCTCGTTGTAACACCCTAACTTTCAAATTTTTTCAATAGATAAAATTTTGTTAGAATTAAATAGGGGTTATAGGTTTTTGTTCAATTAGAAATAAAATTAATTTATAAATTTAATTTTCTATAGGTTATAATCATGCTTGACCCGGTCATATAGACCCGGTCCACACCCTTTTTCCCTTATAAAATAATTGTTGTTGATTTATGACATCAGCTTAAGTAATGAATTGCAAAATAATTAGCTTTCAGTATAAAAATAAACACTAAAATTTGGTAATTTTGCAGAAAAGTCCCTAGAACTTTGAAAGCTCACAATGTTTTGCTCTTAACTCCGATTTAGGAGATCTTTGTGCTTAAATTCTTGTAGCGACGTGTAGAATCTTTTATAGGGGGTTTTCCAAGTTTTAGTACTATTTAGTGTATAGTTCTTATGTTTGATTGTGTGCTCGTGTAGATGAATCATTTCAAGAGCAGTTCGGGAATTTCCAGGAAGAAGACTTTGAAGGAACCGTGCATCACCTTGATGAAGGAAAGTGTCTTGACCATGTTGTGAGCCCAGTTTTCATTTAAAGTTAGTTCACAAAACATGCTTGCTGTTTTTATGGTGAAATGGGTAGTATAGCAAACACTAGATTTATATATAGGTTTTACACTTGTAGATGCCTATATTCTCAATATTGTCATGTTTCGGCTTAGCCATGATTTTAGATGAACATGTAGTATGTAGGTGAGGAATCATGAGCTATGAAATTAAACGTTGAGATAAAAGTAGATTATGATATGTGTTGTTATTAAGCGAATTAGCAATCAGGAATCTAGGGTTTGGGTATGAAAGGTATGTTGGTGTGTGCCTATTGATGTGTTCCAGGCTTGATTGTCTTGAATGGATATGATTAGTGTTTACCCTTGTTGGTTAACTAGCTGTCTTGCCCAGACCATAATAAGTACCGGTTCGTAGAGTGACCACCCATGACAACAGTACAACCATGAGACCTATATGGTATGGCTTGGCTAAGTAATTAGATGCTCTCCTAGTGATGTATGAGACAATTGGATGTGTAGAGAAGGAAGGGGTACTTCCCGATTCTACCTAGCACAAGAGGGGACTTTTGGGGTGGAGGGTTACTCCACTAATGTATAGCGGTGAAACCTCAGTGAGCAAGTGCATACTGGGAGACTCTTTGGAAAAGCCTCGTAGTGATCTCTTGGTGCACACCTCAAAAGTGTGTAAGATACTGGCGGGTACCGGTAAAAGAGTTGGTCACAACTCATGGGTAAACTGTACAACCTCTGCAGAGTGTCAAACTGAATATTCAGCCGTGCTCACAGTTATGAGTGGCATGGACCCTCACATGATTAGTCGGGTGGAAGTTTTCCATGGTTAAAAAAATGTTGAATTCTCAGAGGTAAAGGAGATCTGTTGTGCTACTTTCCTTTTTAAAATAAAACTGCTTTTCTGTAGCTTTAGGCAAAAATTGGCCTTTATGCAAATTAAACCCTAGAGGATTGGAAATTTTGGTTTTAGCCTTCATGTCATACTTCTCCCCCACTTATTGAGTATTGGAAATAATAACACTTGCTTTTCAGAATGTGAAGCTTATGAATAATATCTTGAAGACGATGCAAAGTTCTATGCTTGTGGAGCTTCCGGTCGTCTACCTGAGAAGTGGGCAGTGCATTGTGTTTCTTTTCCACTGCCATATAATTTTCTTTAGAATACTGTGGTCATTTTATAATAGATAACATTGTAATGAGCTTGTGTCTATCATCCACTAATGACATTGCTATATGTATGTATAAACTGATCCTGGCATACATATAGTTTACATTTGGTTTTAGTTTTAAAACCGAGTGTGACACTTGTTCTCCCTTTTTTGGAGGGCTTAGGTGCTAACTCGGGCCTGATCTTTAAATCAACAAGTCAAGCCTTGCGTTGAGGTCGTCCTTCGTCTTGCTTGGAATATTAAGTAAAAGATCAACTGATCTTTCACACACGTTCTTCTCTACATGCATGACGTCGATGCAGTGGCAAATTTCAAGGTGCTTCCAATACGGTAGCTCCCAAAATATTGATCTCTTCTTCCACATGCCACTGCTATCCTTAGATTTTTTTTACTCCCCTTTCCAAACACAAGATCGAGATCTTTAACCACATTGTGCACCTCTTGACCATTGTAGTGCCTTGGACATAAATCTCTCTCTCCCTCATTCCGTCGAATTTTCCTTCATGTTGAGGTACGGGTGATACTTGTTAAAGAACCTACGGAGGCACATGAACACCATTTTACGCGAGTGGGGTAGCCACATACTCGCGGTACCATCTAAGCAATGAGGGCATATTGTGTCTACTTGTTTACTCTGACTTGAAAGGTTACGTAGTTTAGGCAAATCGATCGTGCAGAACAATAAGGCACGTAGCATGAAATTCTCTATTTTGTATATATCCCATCCTTGCGCCCCTTCATTCCACAATATTTTTAGATCTTCCGGCAATGGTCTTAGGTATACATTAATTGACGTCAAAGAACTGTTCATCTACTCACAAATTACTGTTCACTCGTGACTTCATCCCCCTGAAGTTAGGGGATCCGGATCCTCCCAGCAGCTCCTCCCACTCTCCCCAAATCATGCCTCTCCCTTCCGTTGGCTCCTCACTCTCTCCCCAAATCGCCTCCCCTACCCATCTTCTCGTCCCTCACTCCCTAATTCGCCTCCATCGCTAGACAGCGCAGCAGTCATTTAGCTATGGAGGTCACAGGCCATTGAATCTAGAAGTGAAGGTAATATTGGTCAGTTCTACATATTTCTTGGTTTATTTGGTCGCTTCCTATAGATGCATCTAATTTCTGTACACTACTAGGTCTTAATTTCTTGTCCACCGAAAAGGCTGCTTTGACTGGCCTTCCCGAACGAGCTCACAAGAAAGTTGCCCTCCTGCTCACTGCCAGGTAACCAAATTCCTTGTCCTCACAAAAAAAACATATATTTATTTCTGAAACGAACAAGAAGTTGTTCTGATTTTTTGTTCATAGTGAGAACTTGGGGAGTAGGGGAAGGGAGTGATGTGGTTTATGGAGGGTTTTTCAATAATTTTCTCTATGTTCTTACTGATTTGCAGTCAGGAGCCTTGCTTGTGTTTCCTTGGCCCAAATCATTTGCTCACATTTATTCTTGGCTGGAATATGCACTCTTCTGCGTTAGAATATTACATGCTTCCTTTGAATGTTCATTCTGGAATTGTTGTGTGATATTTTGTGAATCTGTGACTTGTTAGCTTGAGTTAGTACTTGTCTCTGATAAAGAACAAATTAGCACCTTATTAGAATATCATTAACTCAACTCACATTATCCTTATTGGTCTATGTAAGCAATGTCAATTAATGAATACGAGGAGGAGAGGCGTAAGAATATCAGCAAGAACTATGCAAAAAAGGAATCACTTGGCTTGAATCATGTAAAATCCCTTCTGAATGAATTGTCCATTACAAGGAAAAATGACTATAGAATAGTGCCAATCAAGAAAAATAACAGTGAAGAATCTGCATCGGACTATGAACCTCTTGATAATGAGAACAACGAATCAACAGAAGGTGATGCCAGTTTAGAAGAGGAAGAGGAAATGGCGATGGTGAACATATCTCCTAGGTCAAAGATTGAGTAACTTATTTTTGTAAACTTTGGTATTGGAACTGGATGTTCACTTAAATTTATTTTCTTTATTATCTAGTACAGCTCACTAATTCTACTAGCTATGAGACTCTTCTGTTGTTGCTTTTTATATTGTTGGCCAAAAAATATATAATATCTATTTGTTTGTCTTATGTAGGCCTACAACATTTCTCAAATGCCTCCTAGATCAAGACACCCAAGGGCATCAAGAAACTCCCCATGTGGTGGTCCATGTTCTAAATCTACAAGGTTTGGATCAGAACCATCAACCAACACACATGTGCCTGAAGAAAGGAGGACTCAACCAAGTAGTGATGCAAATGAGGGAACTTCTAGCATGAATGTTCTCGTCGACCAAGCTAGTGATACTGCTAGACTATTTGAGGAGGAGATGCCATTGCTTAATGAAGGTAGGAAACTGTAATGTATTTTCATTCCAATTTCTAACTTGCAAACATACTTCTCATCCATTGTAAATATGTGAACTTATTTGTAGCACCAAATCCCAGGCAACACCGAAACCCGACCTGGGGGAGAGGGCTAAACAAGCTTACTAGATCTATGGGTTGTAAAATGCGGCAATCATTTGTCGAAGGGAAGAAACGACCTGAGCAGCTTGTGCAAGCAACAAACCTAGCTTCAGAGTCTGGCATGGTGGTGCGGAACCATGTACCTATCTACCCACATTGGAAGGATTATAAGAATAAAATGAATAAGATATCCTTTACGATCACTTGAGCTACCTAGCTGTGAGTCCCAACTTTCCTCCACTTCGCTGCTCATTCAACTTTTAGATGGGCATTTTAAGTATACTGAGTCAATGCTATATTTACTCTATTAGATATGCTTTGACATGGATGTTGCTGATAACATAACTAAAAAAGTATGTTCTGATTTACTGAAGGATGGGGTCCATCAATAGCGTTATAGGCTGAAAAGGAAATATTTCAATGATGTTCGGGAGAACGAAGTACTCTAAAAAACCCACCAAATATTACTCAAGAAGATTCGGCAAAGCTTGTGCAGAAGTGGAATTATCCAAAACACAAGGTGTGAAAGAGTGGTACATGTTTTTGCTTATTCATATGTAGTTTCTAGTACTGCACAAATAATACAATTTTTGCTTCTTTTACATTTTTTTTTTCTTTTTGAGCTGCACCCAATTTGTAACCTATCTTGGAAAGCAAGCCAAAGAAAGATTTGATTTTAAGAGGCAACTTACTCTTCCCAAGCTTCCTCAATCTGTTACTAGTTATACCCCTAAAGATAAAAATATGTACATTGACTTAGTAGTGTACATCCCATGTTTATCAAAAGCCCACTTTACTATATATGTTTGAGTATTGCAATGGGCATTATGTAGCATAGCTGATTGAATATTTCATTCATCTATTTTAGCAACCCCAAAAAAGATTGATATATGTCGATATCCATAGATTTGATAGTTTGTTACCTAGGTTGATTTGATAGCTTGTTACATGGACTTTTCATTATCTGTAGGCAACATCTCAAAAGAACAAACAAAATCGAGGAAAAGTCCGACTTCACCAAACGACTGGTTCTCAGAGTTATGTTGCTAAAAGATTCTCCTTGGTAAGTTAATATTGTTGATTAGCTCATTACAATATAACAACCATCAACCAACACAATTTTGATATACTTCTATATTCAATGCGAAAGGACCAAAATAATGGGGAAGAACCTAATTTGATGGATCTTTTGAAGGCTACCCACTTCAACAAGACAAAGGGTTACAATGATGATGTACAAGAAGTAATTGTAAGTATATTGTTTGCCAAATATAAAATTGTACATGTGTGATGTTATTTGAATGATACGTTGATCTACATGGAAAGCCAAATTGTTGTTTTAGTGTGTTGTGTTCTTCATATGGGAGGGTTATAGAATAATTTAATTTTATGACATGCCAAGTAGCAGCCCGATTTGTTTAAGACGTATTACATCTGCCCAAACTGTGGAGTTTGTACTCATGTTTAGATCCTAATGGCAACCCATTTTTCAACAGGGATAGTATGGATGAGTATTTTTAATTCTTGTTGTTGGTGGAAATTTTGCTTCTCATATGAAAAATGGATTTGTGTAAAACCCAACTAGAATTATTTATGTTGTGATCATCCCATTTCATCAAATTTTAGTTCATACCCAATTGTTTCATGCTTTATTTAAAAGGAGCTTTATGCACCCTGTATAGAATAATCCTACATATTCGTATTGTCTGAATTCAATTTCAGGATGCTATGGAGACTGCAATTGTGAAAATTCCAGAAGAAGGTCAATACCCAAAACCTGTAGATGAAATTGTAGGTTGAGTTATATCTAAGTACAACAAATCAAGTAAGTTTTTGGTGAATATGGGCATTCACTCAGGAGGTTCAAACCAAACTGGTACCAATACATCTGTTGCATACATAAGAGAACTTAAACAGTTGGTTCAAGAACAAACTCTACAGATGAATAATGCGAGTAGAAATGAGTAAGAGCTGCGTGAAACTGTTGGTTCTCAGCAGGAAGAAATTGTTCATTTGAAGAAGCAAATGAATCAAACAAATGGCATGAAGAGGACATGGCCATTTTGAAGAAAAAGCAAGAAACAATTGATGCACTTGTTATGAAACTCTTGAGCAAATCACTGAACATCTAAAGCTCAGGTTACTCATCTTTTTAATGAAATGGCATGGTAGATGCTTGAGAAGCTTTTGAAGTGTAACTTACATGCATGACAGGTTAAAGGCATGCAATATTTTGCACTTAATGTGTAGCTCGTAACCATTGTTCTATGTGTTCTTTACTTTGTGATAACTCTGGAATCCTAGTAGGATGGTGAATACTTATGTATAGTGATATGTATGTATGGTTGTAATGGCCTGTGTTGCATGGATAATATTATTAATGCTTGTTGATATGGTGCTCTGATGGTCCTATGAGCAATCCTGTGACAATTAATTACATATTATTGTTCGTCATCCATGTATGTTTGTATGAGCTTCCATGATGATACAAAGATGTTTATGATGAAATGTATTGTCACAGCAAACATACTTTGTATGACGATTTTTTTGTCATAGATTAGCCATTTCTGTAGAGAAATTTGTGACATTTCAGTACACATTCCATGACGACAGTTATCGTCACAGAATGCCAACATTTGGTGACAATAGTGTTATCATCATGAAATTCATTTAGTGATGGTGACGTAATCGTCATGTAATGTTTCACAATCTATGACGGTTTTCTGAGTATCATCACCAAGTACATTCTATAATGTAGATTATGTGATAAATTGCATAACACACCGAATACGTCACTAATATACTTTAATGACAAAAAACCATCATTTCTGTGACGTTTATCGATCATCATAGATACACAAATCTCTTGTAGTGGTTTTTGAAACATGTGTTTGTGTCTATAGTCACCACCTCATACATCAAAGTTAAGCAAAAATGTACAATAGATCCTGTTCTAGTGTTACTGAGGTGAGAAAAATAAAAAAAAATAAAAAATATAATATCATGCTATGCACATATTTATTATATAGACATTCTACACACAATTGCTACTTGTATGTACTTTATTTTGTAGTGAGCAGTAAACATTTTTCTCTAACTTAAATTAAACACCATATAAAATTGAAAACAGAACCAATAAACGATAACACAATCATGTAACCAAAATTGAGCTAAGTATTTGTGAATACCGTCATTAGTGACGATCAGAACTTGACCTTTCACTAATGACTAGCCTAGGATGACTCATCGCTGATGAGTTAGCCATTAGTAACATGTCATAACTTAACTCATCACTAATAACTAGTTTAGGATGACCCATAACTGATGAGTCATTATTAGTGATAGGTCATAACTTGACTCGTTACTAATAATCAGCTTAGAATGACTCGTCACTAATGATGACTAATCAGTGATAGATTCAGAGTGATGGGTCACAGCTTAACCTATCAATAATAACTGACTTAGTATGATCTGTCACTGATGAGTTATTATTAATGATGGATCATAATTACGACCTGTTACTATTATCATTAGTGATAAATTATGTTACGACCTATCATTAATTCCATATCATTGACATGTTTAGAGTGATGGGTATTAATACCTATGATATGATCTGTCACTATTGTGAATTTCTTAAGCAGTGATTGATCTAGCATGTACGTTGCAAGTTTGACTTTTGGTTCGGTTAAAGAAATATTACTCCGTGTGTATATGAAGTGCGGGCCTAGTTTATCCCCCGTTCTCACCATGTCCACCATTAGAAAACTCCCGTTTTCACACACCTAAACCAATCGATCGGTCTCACCGACATGGCCAGCTAATTCCTCCACCGCGCGCCCCATCGATCGCCGCTCCCCCACCGCGCGCGGCGTCGCGACCGATGCGCCGCCCCCAGTTGGCCCAGTTGACCGCCGGAGGCTCGGCGCTCCAATATCCGTGCTCGAAGTTATTCTGCGCGGCACCTACCCCCGCAACAAAACCAGCGAACCGCGCAAACCTGGAGAGTAAACTAGCCCGCCGCAGCAATCTCCACTCGTACGAGCGTCCTCGATCACCAATATCCACGCATGTACCAACGGGCGTGCTTGCGTCGATCCAGATTAGCGCGTGGACATGAGTGACGGCTGGCCTCGATCCAGATTAGCGCGTGGACACTGCATGAGCCACGGCTAATATAGCTAGGGATGAAAACAGATCGAATACGTATGGAATCAAATTGCGAATACGAATTCGGATATCCTCGAATACGAATACGAATCGGATAGTTCGAATATGAATCTGCATTTGGATATCTACTCGATCTTCGAAATTCAGGTCAGAAATTTAAATTTTTGAAAAATAATTGACTGAAATTTGATAAAATTTGACTGAAATTTGTTCTAATTTGATTGGGCCGGAATTTTAGAAATTTTGTTAAAAATTCATGTTGGAAATTTAATTTTTTGATCAAATTTAACTGAAATTTGATGAAATTTGACTGAAATTTGTTCCAATTTGATTGGGTTGGAATTTCGTTCATATCTGAAATTTCTAAAACTTTAGCAAAATTTGGTTCCCTGGTTGGCGGATACGGATATGAATCGGATATATCTCAAATTCGGATATCCATATTTGAATCCAAATCTCAAAAACGAATTTGGATATATACATTTTAGTATCCATTTCAGAAACGAATACGGATACGGATACCCATATTCGTATTTTAACGGATACGAAATCGAATAATTCGGATTTTCTGCCATCCATTTCCACCCTTAAATATAGCCAGGGCATCGTGTGACATTCCCTGCCCCCACATCGAGTTCGCCATTAACACCAGCTCACTTAGCCCCATGAATCCATCGGCCTAGAGCTAGCACAGAGCTGTACCTACACTACTACAGAAATATGCTTATATACCGATTTATTATTGTAGGTTCCTTACGCGTCGATAATGATAGAGTATCATTGCCGATTTGTATCAAGGACCGATACTAAAAAGTTATTCGAAAAGAACCGACAGTGAAACTTGATTATCACTGCTGGCTCTAGCCATAAACCGGTAGTGTAGTTGCTCATAGCTAGAGCCGGCAATGGTAGTCGTCAAGCATCACTCTCGGTTGGTGGCTAGAGTCGGCAGTGATAGTTAAGTTTTTTTTTTTTCAATTTTTTGGTCCCAAAAACATCGATCTGGCGCCCCAAAAGCACACTCCTCGGGTGCAACTTTTTTTTTAATTTTTCCGGTCCCAAAAACATCGATTTGGCGTCCGACTATCACTGCCGACAGTGATAACCCCTTCACTGCTAGTCCTCAGACCGACAGTGATAGTCGGGGACTATCACTGCCCGTTGCCCACTGCCGGCTCTAAAATCAGCAGTGAAATCCTTTTACGGGCCGGCAGTGAAGGATTTTTTTAGTAGTGCTAATAGCCACAGCTAGCCGCGTCAGGCGTCAGCCATGAAGCAGTCGGTAACTCTTGCTGTGCTAGCTCTCCTCGCCTCCGAGGCAGCTGCGGCCGTCGTGGCTGGCCTGTCGCCGCCGGCTGGGTACATGAGGCAGGAGGACGTGACCACCGACTTCATCAAGCACGTAGGCAAATTCGCAGTGAACGTGTACAAGCTCGGCCACATGGTGACCATGTACTACAAGAGCACGTCGCAGTCAGGGGCGGACCCAAAGAAGGATCAAGGGTACAAGTGTATATCTAAATTTTTTTCTTAATTTTTCTGTAAATATTATATTATGTATTAGGTATCTATCAACTATTTAGGTAAGCCTCACGGTCACTATAAGGCCTAATTGCGACACGGGTGACGCACTCATGGCCACATCTGACATGGCCCAGTCCCCATACCAAACCCCATGGCTTCACCTGGTCATGCCCAACTGCCTAAGAGCCGAGACACACGTTGACACATGCAAGAAGCCACGACCCATCGAGGGCGGCGGCGGCCACGAGCCAAGCGGAGATGGGGCACAGTTCTGGCGCTAACGCGGGAGAGATCGAGGCACAAGCGGGGACCACAAGGCGCGGGCATGGCTTTGCCAGCGCAAGCGACATCCAAGCCGGCTAGGTGAGGCCGAGGGGCTTAGGCACCACATGGATAGCGTGGGTGGGATCCATGCCCAAGCGCGAGCCGTAGGGTGCGGGCGCAGCGTAGTATGTGAGGGCAAGATCTAGGCCTAGCTGCGGGTTGAGTGGCGCGAGCATGGTGGTGGAGGTTGCACTGCAATCATAGGGGTGACGGGGCATGGGCGTGGCAACACAGGCGATGGCTCGAGTGCTACTGCTGCTCGAGGTATGTTTATACTATACATAGCGTGGTAATTTAGGTACTGTAATTTAGATATGTTTATGCTAGCTGAACTATGTATGTTTATGCTATACATATAGTGACCCACACTCTAGGTTCTTGGTTGGGGAGGTAGAGCATATGTTTATGGATATGTGTGACTGTGTATAGTATGAGAGTTAGCTTTTCTGATTAGCTTGTGGGCATCAATTTAAATAAGTTTGCTAGAAATTAATATGACTGTGTGATTAGCCTGTGGGCATCAATTTAAATAAGTTTGCTAGAAATTAATATGACTGTGTAATTAGCCTGTGTATAGCATGAGAGCATGAATTTATGAAATAAGTTTGTTAGAAATTAATGTTCTAAGAGAGCATTTAATTAGGGTAATAATAAAAAAATATGATTCTCACAAAGTTACATAGAGTGTTTGCATCTACCTAAGCATATTTCCCTTTGTATTTAGTAAAAACACTACTAGAGAGTTGAGTCATCATACTCTTTTACATTTATGCTCATATACTCACATGCTTACTTATGTGAAGAATAAGCTAAGAAATAAAATGAGGACCCAATACATAAATGATTGATTGGTCATATTTATTAAGCAAGACTTCGTTTTGTAAGTTGAGGATGATACCATCATAGTTGCATTTTAAAAGATGAAGAACTGTAAAGTTGTATTGTAATTTCGGATTTTTAGTTCTTTTATATTACCTTAGATATTGTCATTATTATAAAAATTTTTTACCTTAAATCTTGACGTTGTTTAATATTTATGGTTATAAAAAAATTAGCTATATATAATGTGATATGTACATTTAAGTTTAAAATTCTGAGCCCTCCACTGATCACACTGGTCCGCACAAGCGGAGGCATGGCCAACTACTACTAGTTAGTGCTTATGGTGACCAACAGCACCGGTGCCACTGGCGGGTATGTCTCCACGGTGTAGGGCATCCCGGGGTCGGAGTCCAAGATGTGAAAGTTCCTCAACTTCGACAGCACAAAATGAGATCGGCGCACATCCTTGCATGCATGGTTCTAGTCTTCTATAGCATTATAAAAAACTATTTTTAGAGACGGGTCATAACCTATTGGCATAGGCGTTAGCCAACCCATCTGTGATCGAAGGCCTGTGAAAATAGATGATTTTCATAGGCGAAAAAAGATTGCCTGTGAAAATCTATTATCACATGAGGATCACTTAAGGAGCCGTCTGTGTTAATAGAGTTACACAAGCGGTTTCTTAAGTGGATCACCTGTATAAATCAATTACTACAGACGGTTCACTTAAGGAACTGTCTATGGTAGTTGGTCTCCGAATTGATATTTTTTGACCGAAAAAAAGCAGAAAAAAATTCACCAGAGGAATCCTACCTGTCGCACTGTTGCAAGTCACAGGCCACGCTATTTTTTCACATTGTTTTCAGAATTTGCGTTCGGTTGGAATCGAACGCGTGACCCTCCGCTCACGTGTGAACCTCCTTACCAACTCACCTATCAAATACCTATGATAGAAATCGGATAAAATATCCTTTTAACTTTTTCTGCTAAAGCATTACAGGGACCTGAGTACCTTTGGTAAAATTTGCATAAATTTTGCATACGGATTCCGATTTTGATTTTTTTACTCTACGGACATCTACAGAAAAAGTTACACCCATTTCTCTCCAACTTCTATAAGCCAGGTCTTGATACTATTGTTATCACTAGTATTTCTGTAAAAATATTTGTCGCTATGCTGATGCTTGATGACACTTGATACTATTGTTATCGCTAGTACTTTTGTAAGCCAAGTCTTCTTGTTGATAGTGGGGTCTTTGATCTTGTTTTTGTTGATCTTGTTGGAGATGTTGAAGTTAGTAATATTCTTTTTCTTCTTATTGTTCTTGATTTCACTTGCATTAATAGAACTTGTGGTAACATATGTGATCGAAACTTATGTGTGAAACTTCAACTGATTATTTAGACACCTAAATGATTTCAAGTAAAAAAAAAAATCAACTACAAAGTTGTAGATCTCGGCGAGGCTACAATTTTCATATAAAGTTTATCCACATCCGAGTTCGTATGAAAAAGTTATGAATTTTTTAAGATAAACTTCTGTCTATTTTCAAATGTGGTTCTTGTGTGAACCGTTTCTAGAAATGACCCTCCATTTTCACAGACCGTTCACATAAGGAACGTCCTGTGAAAATAAATATTACCATATGCGATTTCTTATGTAAACCATATGTGAACCACCTTTTATATAGGTGGTTCCTTATGTGAACCACCTGTAATAATCATCCTATTTTCACAGGCGATTCACATAAGAAATCGTCTATGAAAATGACCTTTTACATAGACTTTTCACATAAAAACCGCCTCTAGAAATCAACATATTTCCATAGGTGTAAGCAACCACCTGTGAAATTTTGTTTCCATAGGTGTCCAAAACCGCAGGGGGCCGCCGCAGACTGCTCAGTCGGGTTTTATATAAACCGCCTATGAAAAGACACCTTAGGTGTCTTGAAAAATAGTTTTTCTAGTAGTGTAGCTAGTACTGGATATCGTCTCATGATTCTTTGTGATTGTAAGATTGCTAGTCTCAGTTTTGTATTGTTTATTACTGAGTACGTTCACTACTACGAAAAATATCATCACCGCTGGTTCAAAATTGACATCACTACGAATTTTTGAACTGGTAGTAAATTAGCGACATTGATAATCATGAGTTATCACTACCAGTTTATGAACCAGTAATGATAGTAAGTATCACTGCTAGTTTAATTCTTGAACCGATAGTGATAGTAATTATAACTACCAGTTTAAGCCTTGAACCTGTATGAACCAGTAGTGATAATCTTTTCAAATGGGCAAAAATACTCTACCGTGAACTCTTCAATATAGGGATCTGTCTTAAGTTTGATGTTAAACCTAAGATAGGAATCCCATGCCAAAATATTTGTTCTACAGTATTTTATACCTAAATCTAAAAATAGAAATAGATATTGCAAAGCTACTCTACCAAGAGCTCTTCAGACGTTCCACGTCAAAGAGCTCCTGATACAATAGCCCTACGCCATCCGTTATATATCTGACGTGCTAGCTGAATAAATTTACTATCCAAGAGAGTGATAATAGTGAGTCTAAACGAATGGCAAAAACACAATCTTTAACACTCAAACTTAACTTGAAGCGAATGTGATTTTTACTATTCCTTTAGATATATCTATTACCACAACCATCTTCACACAATATTTGCCCAGTGGAGACATAGAGAGAGGAGATGAGGAGACGGAGAAGGCACATAGCCATGCGTTGGCTCGAGATAAGGCGGCTCGGTGAACATACGTGAGTTGGGTACCTGCTCGGTGGACAGTGAGAGGAGATGAGGAGATGGTGAGAGGAGACCACAGGGAGAGGAATGAGAAGATGGGGAAGACATGTGTTGGCTCGAGAGATGGCGGACATCGAGCTTAGTGAACGATGGCTACGGTGAGGAGCTCATGTTGGTGGTGCTGAAGCTGGGTATGAGGAGTAGGGGCAGACGCAGTGGAGACAGCTAGTGACGACTGCTCCACTTCGACCTCCACTACCCCTCGAGATCGGCTTCGGGGAGAGTGAAATGAGATGGGCGCGGCTAAGGGAGACAAGTTCAATTTATAAAAAAAATTATTACTGCCGATTGGGAATACAAACCAAAGCAATGATTAATATTATCACTGTTGGCTCAAAACACAAACTAGCAGTGATTAATGTTATTATATGCACATCTTTTTAAGAACAGGTAGTGATAAATATTTGTCACTGCCGATTTGGAATATGAATTGATTGAGATAAATATTAACACTGCTGGTTATTAAAGGCATATCTTTTTTATGCATACCATTTTAAGAACCAACATTTATAAATATTTATCACTTCCGGATTGATATATGATCCGATTAAGATAAATATTATCAGTACTAGTTAGTAAAGGTACGTTTTTTATGCACATCTTTTTAGAAACCGGTGGTGATAATTGGAACAACATTGTTAGTTCGTAACATAAACCAGCAGTGATAACCACTATTACTACCGATTCTTACTGGGACGCCTTTTTTTAGGCCCCTTGAGCTTAAGAACTGGCTGTGATATATTATCATTGCCAGATATTTTTGAATCGATAGTGAAGAGGGGCGCATATGACATTTTCTAAAGTAGTGGTTGCAATTATTCTACTGTATCAAAATTGGTGATCCCATGATGTTTTACTATTATTAAAATAATAATCATCCCCTACAACTTTATCAATGTTCACTCTGATCATGCACCAGTGGTGGCTAGTTCACTCTCTCCAGTTAAAAGTGAGTTGTTTTATGGATATTGACACATTATCCAAAATTTATTTTGACAACTAATTTATACACACGTAAAGGAACCCTAGTAGCTAGATAAAAAATATAATCACATCGAGTTAATTATAATGATATGATCAGTTTTTCTCTCATGATCTCATAAATAATCTAGAATAATAACTTGATCCGATTTTTGCTAGATAATAACATTTAGTCATCACACTTCAGATTAACACAGTAGTAGATAAAAGGAGAGTCCATCCCTCTAGAACTCGATGCCAGAACTAGTCTGCTTAAACTTATTGTTTTTTCTTTGTTTTGTAGTTCATTTGGATTTTTATATAGCTCTTGAATTTGAATTGGGTTTACTCGATTATGTGCACATCAACATTAAATTGAGTAAGTTAGAAGTAGAAGAGCACCATCAAGAATACAAGGAAGGAGCTAAAGGGTAAGACCCGTTTGAAGAGGAGCTTGAGGACTTGAATGACATAACCAAAAGATGACCTTTGTAAAGGCAAATCCTAATTCCTTGATCATATTGAATCCCATTTACAAGTAATAATCATGCCAACTAAAACTTGGTAATTATGTGTCTATATGCTATTTCTTTTGTTTATACATTGTTCTTGTTATTCCTAAATGTGTTAGAGCCGAGTTCCACTAAATGACAATCCTAGGAACGCTCCATCATATGCTATAATAATGATGGATAATATCTTGCTACTAGTATGCTTAGGATGATTACTTCATCTCTTCAAAGAAGCGTTATTCAATCAATCATAATACATGCTTTTACAAAACATATGTGTGTGAGAGTAAAAATGTGTGGGTTGATATTAATGGAACCTGTGTATGAGAAAAAATTGTTTTGGTGGGGGTGAGTAAAGTGTCCCACATAGATGGGCCTATCTTTGAGTAGGATCGCTTTGCTTGCCATGGCCGCATATGGACAACCATTCTACCTAGCGACCATCGTACAACCACATGTCCTGTATGGGAAAAGCTTGGCCGCACACCCCACTAGCT
The DNA here is from genome assembly GCF_958298935.1 of Phragmites australis. Taxonomy (NCBI): domain Eukaryota; kingdom Viridiplantae; phylum Streptophyta; class Magnoliopsida; order Poales; family Poaceae; genus Phragmites; species Phragmites australis. Next base: position 12,057,656 of record NC_084941.1, on the reverse strand, counting down.
GAACCTAATATCAACTCAAGGCAAGAGATGCATCAGGAGCTAGGAAAAGACATAGTTAATCTAAGTGAAGTCCCATGATTCGACTAGGAATTCTAAGTGAGCCTCATTTATTATAATCCCCTGGTGATATGTCCCTTGGTTGCTACAGGGCCTTGTTATGCCCGCCCCACCATTGGCCATGGTATGGTATGAAGCATATCATGTGGGTAAATGTACAACCTTTGTACAGTGTAAACCTATCCAGGTAGTTGTATCCATGGTTAAGGACGCACTATTGTTTGGTCTCATTGATTAACTTTATGGTGTGAGTAATCTTGATGCGTGAGTTGGCTATGTGCCCATGTAGTGGGCTTGTTCCTGTAATTTGAATGCGCCAGCAGGAAGCTGTTGAATTGGTACTATGTTGATTAGCTTAAAACTTGGGAACTGGCGGGATGAATCATATCTTCCTAGGCTAACAACCATAACTAATTATTAAACCTGACTTTCATTCAATGGTTTTAAAATATGGATTACACCTAATTCCATTGAATTTAAAATTGGCTTTCTACCCAATATTAAAGCCTTGTGGCCTTACTCTTGATTTTTATCTCTAAGCATCTATCAAACCTTTTGAGTAGTGTTAGGGGATACTAAGTACCTTCCGTACATAAACTTGTTGTTTATTTTAGTGAAAAACCAGAGATTACTTCATGAGTGATGAAGAAGCATAGAAGATTAAGGCTACATCCGCACTCAAGATGCTATTGGCATTGGGCTAAATGACTTTTTCACTAAAGAGTTATCTTCGCTTGGCCAGTGAGCCATGGATGCAAATAATCCTAACACTACTGCGAAAGGGCACATTAGTGCCGGTTGAAAAATAGCTTCACTACCGGTTTTTCAACCGGCACTCTTTACTCGGCACTGGTACTCGACTAGTATTAGTGTCGGTTGTGTACCCGGCATAATTGCCATTTCCAGAGAATAAAAAAACAGAAAAATGGCGGCGGTTGAAGTGGCATCCGAGCTGATTCAGAATTGAGTTGGCTTGGATGCCGCTCACGCTGCCACTCCTGTCGCCACACCTGTCAGGCACTGCCGGGCACTCCTACAAATGCGGCGGCTCAAAGACCGCCGTCACAACACAGCATAAATGCGGCGACTCGAAGGCCGCTGCCACAACACAGCACATGTGCGGCTTCGAAGCCCTTCAGCGAGTGCACAGCGGCACGGCGCAACTCCTCGTAGCTACCCTCTAGCGCGCTCCACCTCCATCCGGCGCTCCCTGCCAGCCTCAGCCGCATGACCATCGTGCCTCAGCTAGGCCTGCGCGGAGCCCCTTCGGCTCGACCGGCCCTGGTGGAGTCCATCGAAGCCGCCGTCGCTGCCAGATCCAACGGAGCCCTTCGAAGCCACCGCTACCAAATCCGGCGGCCATGAGCTCGCCGTCACCAGATCCGGTGACCACGAGCTCACCGTCGCCTTCCTCTCCAGTGGAGACAGAGAGAGAGAGAGAGAGAGAGAGAGAGAGAGAGAGAGAGAGGAGAGAGATCGGTTGAGGCAGGAGACCGAGAGAGAGAGAGGAGGAGGATGGCGGTGGGGAAGAGATGCCATGAGGAGTTGCCGATGAGGGTCTAAGGACTAAGGGAGAGAGAGGAGGTGAGGGTCTGAGGAGAGAGGGGATCGATGGTGCGGGGAAGAGATAAGATCGAGCCATGAGCCTGTGACGGATGTGAGTTGAGCTGGAAGTCGATTCAATTAAAATTTCCGGTTCGATCCCATTGCTAGTGCCGGTTGGAATTAAAAACCAGCACTGATAATTCCAACCGACACTGATAATAACTTTTTAGTGTTGGTTGTTTTTTAAAACTGATACTGATACTGGTTTTCTTACGAACTGACAGTGATAACCACATCAGTGTCGGTTTTAATATAACCGGCACTGATGACCTGATACGGTTGACCAGTTCTGTGGTAGTGTAAGGTGCAAGACCTTTATATTGGTCTAATATGGTAATGCATATTATTTAAAGTATGACTATGATATTATTTTGTTGTAGTCTATATGTATCATCTACTGATCTAGTGGTTGATATAAGAGGCACAGTGGAATCCAAAATTGGAGTCCAACACTCGCCAATTCTTGTTGCATATATAAATTATCTTTGGTTTAAATCATACCTTTATAAAGGTGCCAAAGGAAAATCTTAATCTTAATGTTAGCTTGAGTTTCTACATGAGCGGATTTGTATGTGGAACATCATGATGAACTAAGGTCGTGTACTTCGATTGGATGCAAAATTGCTCATTCAAAGATTTAAGTTACATCTAAATACTTCTATTTGCTGTGATAATTGTACATCCGCTATTCTGGCTTTGCGTAATCTTAGTTATCGGCTCTGAACCAAACAGTCCCGACACCTTGGAACTGTTGCTAGACTATACACGCAACACCTGTCGTTTTTTTGCCATACAAGGATTATGCACACACCATACAATACTCGCACATAGACCAGACTTACACACATGAGACTATGCCCTCTTCACACGTCTACAAAGTTTATCACTAAAAGTATATACGTGTCTAGTGTAAACATGATATAAACCACGGTGGATAGAATCATTGTCCCATGACTCCACTACCCTGTTCTCGCAATGTATAGCTGTCAATTAACCAACATAAATTGCCAAAAACTAGAAATACCTGTGCTAATTGCATCTTAATATATATCGATCCGACACCAAATAAGCGCTTAAGATCGTCCAAATCGATCTAGTGGCTCAATTCAAGCATATATATGCACGTCGCTCTAAGCCAAATAAGTACGTTACGTTGCAAGTTTTGGTTAACGTAAAACGAAAACTACTCTCACTACCAGAAAAAAGCTCAAAAATGATGAGTCATAATCGAAAAAAGTGATGGGTCATATACCTGTCATTCCGTACGCGTCACGAATAACCAGTTATAAGTGATGGGTAAGGACCCGTCAGCCAATAAAGTCATTGATGATGGATCAAAACTTAATCCGTCACTAATAAATATAATAAGTGATGAATCACAGTTATGACGCGTCACTTATAACTGATGAAAGGTTTTCGTATTTTTTTATATGAAAAAATTTTAAAAAATATTTTTTCATCCGAGCCAATTCAACTCAAGGCCATCACACTATTCTCCACGTGTGCCTTGCTATTTTTCAAGTTATTTTCATAGTTTGTATTTTGTGGGAATCAAACTCGTGACATACCCTCACGCACGTAGGAGGCTTACCACCTCATCCTCGCGTGCGTTCTAAAGGGAGCATGATATTTTATGACTTGTAGTAAGTGACAGACCCATCACTCAGGTTCATTGTAAAATAGACATACAAAACAGTTGACTCAGAGTGCTTTCGATTTGATGTTTTTTTTACTCTGCGGACATCTACAGAAAATATTACATCCATTTATGCCGGACACTGTCGGGTTCAGTGAATTTTTCGAGACCAGAAGCAACTTAGAAGATAGAGTTCTTGCCCCAGAAATTTTTGCACTCTTTTTGGAATACATGTTTGTGTCTATAGAAAGCTCTCCTTATATCAAACTTTAGCAGAAATATATCATAGCTCTTATTCTTGTATTGTTAAGGTGAGAAAATTAAGAGAAAATAAAATAACAATAAAACATATTTATGAATACACTACTATAAATCAAATTGCTTTAGAAATGATATTTCTTTTTACCATTTTACTATATATTTTATGGTTTACAAATAAATACAAATTTTACTGTTGGATATAGGAAATATACATTGTTCGATAACTATTATATAGTTATTATTTTTAATTAATATAGTAGCTAGATTTATAATTGATACATTATGAAGGACATATTAGATATATCACAACTACGTAAAAAATTGAAGAGTTGATGGGCTCTAATGCTTTATCAAACTGATTGATTAATATATCTAATAATTGACTAATTAAAATTTCTTCATCTGTTCTGTTTCATCAAGTGACGTGCCAATATTTTATCCGTCACAAATGACTCTCTAGAATGACCTATCACTGATGAGTTAGTCATTAGTGACAGATCACACACTACTAAAAAACTATTTTTCAAGACACTCAGAGTTTATTTATACAGTCGGTTAATGTGACAAATCATCTGATTAGTAGGTTGGGCCCCGTGCGATTTCCATAGGCGATTCACATAAGGATCCGTCTATGGAAATGAAGCATTTCCATAAGCGGTTCCTTATGTAAACCGTCTGTAGAAATAGATTCATTTTCATAGGTAGTTCACGTAAGAAACCACCTGCGATAATGATTATTTTCACAGACGGTTCCTTATGTAAACTGCCTGTGTTAATCAACCTATTTTCACAAGCGGTTCATATAAAGAACTGCCTGTGAAAATACCACAGGCGATTCTTTATGTGAACCACTTATGAAAATAGAGAGCTATTTTCAGAGATAATTTCTTATGTGAAGCGCCTCTAAAAATAGATGATATCTTATCTTAAAAAATTTATAAATTTTTTATACAAACTCGGATGGGGACAAACTTTATATGATAATTGTAGCTATCGATGAGATCTACAAACTTTGTAGTTGAAATTTTTTATTTGAAGTCATTGATGTATCTAAATAATCAGCTGAAGTTTCACACATAATTTTTTATCACACATATGCTATTGTTACCACAAATCCTATTAATGCAGATAAACTCACAGGAAAAAAAGAATACTACCAACTTCAACATCTCAAAAAAGATCAACAAGAAGAAGATCAAAGATTCCCACTATCAACAACAATACTTGGCTTACAGAAGTATGAGTGATAACAATAGCATCAAGTGTCATCAAGCGTTAGCACGGCTATAAATATTTTTTATTTTTATTTTATTTTTCTCTTATTTTTTCTCACTTTAGCAGCACTAGAATATGAATCATTTTACATTTCTGCTCAAATTTGATGTAAGGAGTGGTGGCTATGAACACAAACGTGCGTTCTGAAAATAGTACAGAAACTTCTAGGGGCGAGAACTCAATCTTTCAGGCCTTTTTGGTCTAAATTTTTTTGCTGAACCCGACAAGGTTGGGGAGAAACGGATGTAACTTTTTCTGTAGATATCCATAGAGTCAAAAAAACGTCAAAATCGGAATCCGTATGCAAAAGTTATGTTTATTTTACCGAAGACAGTTTACAAGCAATTATTACAGGCGGTTTACTTAAGGAGTTTTCACAAGCGGTTCCTTAAGAGAACCGCCTATGAAAATCTTCAGCATAAAAGGTTAAAAGGATAAAATATCCCATTTCAATCACAAGTACTTGGTAGGTGAGCTGGTAAGGAGGTTCGCGCGCGAGCGGAGGGTCTCGGGTTCGATTCCTACCGAACGCAAAGGTTGAAAACAGTGTAAAAAAGTAGCGTGGCTTGTGACTTGCGATGGCGTGACAGCGAGGGTTCGTCGGGTGGAAAATAATTTTTTTTTCGCATTTTTCGGCTTTTCACAGACGGTCTCTTTTGCGCCTGTGGAAATCGTTCATTTTCATAGGTCTTCAATCACAGGCGGATTGACTAAACGCCTACAGTAATGGATTATGACCCACCTCTAAAAATAATTTTTATAGTAGTGACAACTTGAACCATCATTTATGAATAATCTAAGATGATCTGTCACTGATAACGAGTCATATACTATCCATCATTTTTACAGATCATATTACAAACCTGTCACTAATTTATTATCTTATTTATCTATTTTTTACATAGTGTCTATTTTATTCTCACATTGTGCAACCTTCACATCTTCTCACCTGAAACAAATCGGTCGGTCGGTCTCGCCGATATGGCCAGCTAGCTCCTGCATCATGCGCGGCGTCGCCACCGATGCACCGTCCAGTTGAGCGGTTGACCGCCGGGCTCGATCGGCGCTTCAATACCTCTGCTGCACCGCTTCGTTATTCCGCGCGACACCTACTCCCGCAACAAAACCAACGAACCGCACAAACCAGGATACTAAACTAGCGCGCCGCGCCAATCTCCACGCGTATGCGCGCCCTCGATCACCAACATCCATGCATGCACACGAACGTGCGTCGAGTGATTAACGCGTAGATCTATCAATGGAGATGTGTGTATAGCTTGCTGTGGCGAATGCATGGAAGTTAAATTGAACCTTCCTAGCTTTGGCAACCCTAGACGCCTAGATTCCTCTGGACTGGACCAACTTAACCTGGCTAACTTCACCGCGCGGGGCTATATATACAGCAAAGTGTCGTGTGCCATTATATCTAGAGCTAGCAAGCACACTTCACAGAGCTCCATTATATCTAGAGCTAGCTAGCACAGAGCTTGCTGTACGTACGTAACAGCTAGCCCTAGCCGCGTACGTACATACAGCTAGCCGTCGATCAGTCATGAAGCAGTCGACGGCTGCAGTTTCTGTGCTAGCTCTCCTCGTCGTGGCGGTGGCGGCCACCCCGGCACCACCGGCAGGGTATACGAAGCAGGAGGACGTGAACAGCTACTTCATCAAGCAGGTGGGTACGTTCGCGGTGAGCGTGTACAAGATCGCCTACATGGTGCCGATGTACTACGTGAGCACGCAGCAGTGTTGGTCCGCGCCGGCGGGGGGCGGGGCCAACTACTACTGGATGGTGCTCACGGCGACCAACGGCGCCGCCGGCCAATACGTCTCCACCGTGTGGGGCATCCCAGGGTCGGAGTCCAAGACGTGGAAGCTCCTCAGCTTCAACCGCACCAACTGAGGTCGATCGACGCGCATGCGTGCATATGGTAATAGATAGCCCTGTTGTCGTGTACTCGGACTAGCTAGTAGTTTGTTACCGTCTCGTGATTGTTGCTTTCAGTTTTGTGTTGTTGATTACTGAGTGTATTGCATTTATTCTGGTGTATCGAGTTGATCCCGTCCGTGATGTATTTTTATTATTATGATATAATAAATTGTCCGCGCTAATCCACTTTATGACCATCTCTCCTCTTCACTTGAGGTTAGTACACACTCAGAGCAAAGACTCCTCTAGTCTTGTCTCTTGTGGAGTTGCAGCACACTACTACAGAACCTCACATAATAGCTGTCATCTTCAGTGTCGGTTCAAAGGAATCGGTACTGAAAGTGGTATCAGTGCCGGTTATAAAACTCCCGCCCGCGATCGAGGGCCTGGTTGGTGGTTAGAACCAGTTCTAATCACAAACAGGCACTGATAGTGGTATTTCAGTGCTGATTTCTCTTTAAACGGGCACTGATAGCTTGTTACAGTATATATAGCCCATCTTCTCCCCCGTCTCGACCCAGAACAGAGCCGCCGCCGCCGCAGCCCAGTGTTACAGCGCCTCCTTGCCATTTTTTTGGCAAATTCAAGGTTTTTTTTTTTGCGTGGGAGCCTTCAAAATTTGGAGGAGTCAATTGTTTTAAGGTTAGTGAGATCTATATTTCATTTTTGGATAGATTACTTGGTAGATTGCTCTAGGGTTGATGATGGATGGTGCTTGTTCCATGGTTATGGGTTTAGAGATGTAGTTGAGATCTAATTTAGGTAAAGTTTGCAACTTGTCGTTGTTAGATGTATAGAGATGATCTAAATTTGATTCTTAGTTGGATTTTAGTTGCTAGATTTCTCTAGATTTGAATTTAGGTGGTTGTTAGTTGGTGTTGAAATTTGAAATGAGCAAGAGCTCAAATATCCATATAAATTAGAGAAAGGTCACAATTTTATCATTGTAGATGATTTAACGAGTTGCAACTTTGCAACTTATTGAACCGTTATTGCCATTCAAAAATTGCAAAAATACCGCTATAACTGTCATTCGAGTGGCATCCAAAGAATAAAAAATCAGGGAGGTATTTGCAAAATATCTCTAAAATCTAGCTCTAATTTTCTAGTATGTGGATTGCGTATATTTTTAAAGTCATGAATTTTAATAATAATCCAGTGGATTTCCTCTGTTAATTAATCAACATAGTGAATTTAACATGTACAGTTGATAAAATACTGTGTTGTAGGGATGGCACGTCCACCCACGGGTCGCAATCAGACTCGGCAGCCTTTGGAAGGCGGGTCCCCCGACACGGCCCAAGTACCGGAAGGAGATGGGCCCTCAAATAGGGACCAATCAGGATGCAAGGTAATTCGATGAATATGTTCTCGATTTTGAAATGTTTAATGATTATAAGTCCAATGTATTTAATTATAATGATTTGCAGATAGACCGGTCATGGATGTACAAGGAACGAGGGCCAGAGTTCATTGTTGGCATCGAGGCTTTTTTTAGGGCTGCCACGGCGTACAAGAAACCAAAAGGGAAGCGTGACAAGCACTATATATGCTGTCCGTGTGTCGATTGCAAGAATGAGAAGCAGTTTTCAAACATAGAGCAGATCCGTGCACACTTGATTCGCAGGGGTTTCAAGGCTGGCTACACCTGTTGGATTGAGCACGGTGAACTTGCAGATGTTGGGCGTGAAGGGCAACCAACAGTCGAAGGGGACGGAGTCAATGATCCGACGGCTAACGAAGACTTCGATATGTCGGCATTTGAAGATACTTTTGTCAAGAATGATGATTGGGACAGTTTTGTTGGCAACAATGAAGAAGGCATAGAACAAATGTTGCGCGATGGGGAGGGGGACTTCACCATTGAAAGACAACATCAAAAGTACCAGCGTATGATAAAGGACTCTAAAACACCAGTTTACCCGAACTGTAAAGATGAGCATAGCAAGTTGCATGTGGTGCTGACACTGATGCAAATGAAGGCTAGCAATGGTTGGGCCGATAAGGGTTTCAATGAATTGTTAGAATTCTTCAGGGAATTGCTTCCAGAGGGGAACGTGTTGCCCGAAAACACGTACCATGCCAAGCAGGTTGTCTGCCCGTTGGGATTGGAAGTAGAGAAAATACATGCATGTGGAAACAACTGCATGTTGTTCTGCGGTGAGGATGTAGACTTGGAAGCGTGTCGCGTTTGCATTGCACCACGGTACAAGAGCAACGTTGATGATATCGAGAGCGATGGCGTAGGGGTGAAGAGAAAGAAGAAAAGACCCCCCGTTAAGGTGGCTTGGTATTTCCCTATAGTCCCCCGTTTCAAGCGATTGTTTGCTAACAGAGCAAATGCCGAGCTGATGCGATGGCACGCCGAACAGCGCAAGAAAGATGGAATGCTTAGACACCCTGTTGATGACATGCAACGGAGGAGATTCGATTCGAAATATAAGGAATTCAGAGATGAAGTGAGGAATATAAGGTTTGGATTGAGCACGGATGGGATGAATCCTTTCGGCAACACGAGAAGTACTCATAGCACTTGGCCCGTGACTCTATGTATCTACAACCTTCCACCTTGGATGTGCATAAAGCAGAAGTACCTTATGATGCCTCTGCTGATTAGTGGGCCGAATCAACCAGGCAACGATATCGATGTGTACCTCAAACCATTGGTGGAAGATCTTCTTGTACTGTGGAAAGATGGCGTACGGGTATGGGATGAGTACAGACGCGAGAATTTCACCTTGCACGCGATGCTGTTCATGATGATTTCAGATTGGCCTGCTCTTGGTAACCTATCAGGGCAGACTGTCAAAGGGTAGAATGGATGTGTTCAGTGCTTGGAGGAAACGGAGGGGCGGTGGCTTAAAAACAGCCGGAAAATGATCTTCATGGGTCACCGTAGGTTCCTCCGTCCGGATCACCCATACCGTAAGAATAAAAGAGCTTTTGACGGGACAATGGAGCTTCGTCAAGCTCCGAAGATTCGCAGTGGAGAACAGGTATTTAAGATGGTTAATACACTTAGAGTTGTACTTGGAAAGGGGCCAGGCAGTATAAAAATGCAGGCTGGGCAAAATGCTCCCATGTGGAAAAAGATGTCAATATTTTGGTTGCTGCCTTATTGGAAGTATCTTATGGCCCGACACGCAATCGACGTCATGCACGTGGAGAAGAATGTGTTTGATAGCTTGATTGGTACCTTACTAGACATACCCGGCAAAACAAAACATACACTAAATGCACGGCTGGACCTGGAAGAAACGAACCTCAGGAAGGACCTACACTACATACAATTAGACAACGATAAAAAGAAACTTCCCACAGCTTGCTACACTATGAGCAAGGAAGAGAAGATCCGCCTGTGTGGTTGCTTGCGTGATGTCAAAGTTCCGACCGGTTACTCCTCCAATATCAGGAACTTTGTAAACATGAAAGATACGAAGTTAGTTAGCATGAAGTCTCATGATTGTCACGTGATGGTGACGCAGATGCTTCCAGTTGCAATTCGAGCTATTCTGCCAGATAAGGTCCGAGACCCAATCATTAAGCTATGTTCGTTCTTCAACGCAATTTCGCAGAAGGTCATTGATACGAACAAACTGGCAAAGCTGCAGGAAGACGTGGTCCATACTATATGTCAGTTTGAGACTATTTTCCCCCCGACATTTTTTGATATAATGCCCCATCTAATTGTTCACATTGTGGGTGAGATAAAGAGCCTTGGCCCGTGTTTCTGCATCAGATGTATCCTTTCGAAAGGTTCATGGGGGTTATGAAGAAATATGTTTGTAACCGAGGTCGTTCGGAAGGTTGTATTGCCCAAGGGTGGAGTACGGAGGAGGTCATTGAGTTTTGCATTGACTATATGAAACTGAACGTGATTGGTATGCCTATATCTCGCTATGAGGGGAGGCTAAAGGGGAAAGGGACGATAGGTCATACTTCAATCCATATCAAAGATCGTGCTTCATTCACTCAAGCACACTTCGCAGTTCTGCAACAGGCAGTTGTAGTGATCCCGTATGTCAAAATGCATATGAGCATGCTACGCTCCACAAATCCAATGAAGTTAGATGATTGGATCGCAAAAGAGCACAGAGATAATTTTGGTAATTGGTTACGTCAACTCATGATGGGTAAGGATACCGACGATGCTCTGTTGGAACTACTGGCAAATGGCCTGTCAACTACGATTCGCACATTCCAAGCATACGAGATTAACAGCTATACATTTTATACGCGAGCACAAGACAACAAGAGCACTAACCAAAATAGCGGTGTTCGTACTGATGCCTGTGACCACGCTGGCAATAAGGAGACCTATTATGGATTCATAGAGGAGATTTGGGAACTTGAATATGGCGAGTTGATGGTCCCTCTGTTTTGGTGCCAATGGGTCAGACTCACAGGGGGAGTCAAAGTCGACAAGTACGGTATGACTACCGTGGACCTCAAACTCGTCGGATACAGAGAACAACCATTCGTGCTTGCCAACGATGTTGCACAAGTCTTCTATGTAAAGGACCCGGACCCAGCTAACAAGGAGGAGAGTCACGTGGTTCTTCAAGGAAAAAGAAAAATCGTTAGTGTTGAGAATATTGTCGACGACGAAGACTGCGACAAATTCGAAGACCTGCCTCCTTTTGGAGAGAATGTCGAACTGCCTCTCATTGATGACACTGCAGAAGCTACCTACATACGTCGTGACCATAACGAAGCATTAATCGTTCAGTGAAAGCTGCTTTCATGTATTTGGTGAAATTTGTATAATATTTAGGTTAAGCTTTATTTTGTATCAAGGACATGTATGGGTGATGTAATAATATGCTTTAATTTATATCGAGTGTATATTGATTTTTTCTAGAATTATTTTTCAACATAAAACAAGTTAAAAAGATTTTATAAATTTTATTTGCAATTTTCTAGAATTAAAACTAATTTTATATGCAACAAAGCACATTAAAGCATTTATTTTGTCAAACAAAGCACAATATAAGAATTATTTTGCTGGAAAAACTTGTATCAATGCCGGTTCTATGTAGTAACTGGCACTGATAGTTGAAGTATCAGTGGCGGTTGTAAATAAAACCGGCACTGATAATTCAACTATCAGTGCCAGTTACTACATAGAACCGGCATTGATAATTCAACTATCAGTGCCGGTTGTAAATATAACCGGCACTGATACGCCGCCGCCTCCTCCCGACGCCGCCCCGACGCGTCGCCGCCTCCTCCCGACGTCGATTTGTCCCCGAGCCCTCGCCGCCGTCACCCCCCACGGAGGAGGAGCCGACGCCGAGGACCACCTCTCCTGCTCGGTTTTGGTTTCGGTTAGCAACCCACCCACCCATTTCTTATCACGCCATTCCACCTCAACATGATAACATTTGGCCATGTCGATTACGTAAATACATGTGAAAAATGTGAAGTTCAAATATACATATATGCTTTGTGGCTGTATAACTGCTATGCTAGGAGTTATGAGTGCCAATATGCCGTTGGTGTTAAATCCCAAAAGCAATAATGCAACATCGTTCAAGTTAGTGCTTTTGGATGCTCCTGTGGTGGAGCACTATTATGAACCTTGTAGTAAAATTGTTTAACTCAATGCCAATCAGTTGGTTAGCTGTTTGGAGATATTGAGCCCCTTTGGTTTGAAAACTGTTGAGCTCCAGAGAGTATCAATTCAAGTTGAGATGACAAGCACATAGTATGAGTGGTTGTATGGCCGTAGTGTTTACTACGAATTGGGTTATTTAGTTTATATTTATATTAGTTAGCTAATTCCTAGAGTTCATATTTGTATTAGGTAATTCTCCTCTTGTATATTCTTATGCATCTGTGACACCTATGCAAAAAAAAAATAAGCTTTCAGTTTTCCCCCTCTTTTTATTCATGTATATGCGGGATTTTAGGTCTCAAGTCTGAATGTATTTTTTTGTGTTTTCTGTGGCTTTAGCACCTCTATAGGATGGCTAGTCTACTACTTGAAGTACTTTTGCTCCGCTTTGTGCGATCCTCATGTGTTCTCTGCTCCAGTCTACTCTAGTATGTAGTCTCTACTGCTACTTGTGGCTGTGTAAACTGCATTGTGCTTATCATGTGTGCTCTGCTCTACATTCTCTACTATACCTCCTGAATGTCTATGTTTATTTGTGATTTCTCAACTCTGAACTGAATTTTAAGCACTTAGGCTACTTTTTTGCCTTGTGAATCGATCAATTAATTGAATGATCGAATGTTGCCTCATGTTATTCTGCTTTCCAATTGAATGTGTGCTCTCTGCAATGCATTTATGAATTGAATATGCTGATATTTGGCTATAGATTTGAGCTTGAGCTTGTGAATTGAATGAGTGATTCATGCTTGGTTCATTACTTCATTATTCAGAAGAGGTCATTTGCAGCTGAATGTTGGATATGTCGTTATGCCAAGATGGTCTTGAGCTGATTTGTGTGATAGTCTGTTTTACTCGTCCAACCATGATTAAGATTGGGTCTACAAAATATAGGACTAGCTTTTTTATTACTTACCACTAGCAAGTTGGCAGTTTTATTTGGTTATGCCGGAAATATTTAGAAGTGCAAACACCTGGAAAAGGATAACATATAAAAGAATGCAACAAAAAGAATCACCATACCAGTTTCAAGGATAATGTATGTTATCTTTCCAGTTTTATCGATTGTCACTCCTGCATTCTGGAAAGAACACCCTATTATAATATTCTATTGCAGGGTAACTTCATAATTTTGGAGTTAATGCGTCATGTTGGAAGTGATTCTCACTCAACCTGCATTGTTGTTCCTATTCTTACCAGTTACTACCTATGGAAATTAGTTGTGTACAAAAGGATAACACTGACCTATTTTCGGGTTTTTATTTTGTGGCATAGGATTAATGCAGAATTTGAGTAGCACACACCAAGCAATAAAATCTTTGATCAAGCTGTATGCTTCCTTAAATTTTTCCAAAAGAAGTTCAAGTCATCCTCCATCTCAATACAATTAAAATGGTCAAGAATTCTTCATAGCATTAGTACAAGGGAAATTCAATATCTTTGTATATATAGTTTTGTCATTGATTCTAATATGTGCCTTTCATTTGTATATATAGCTTTGAATATAGCTTTGTATATATATAGCTTTGTCATAAATTGGTATGTCATATGTGTTTTCCTATCCATTTTGGAAGGTTGTAGAACAATGACTAATGGTTGGGCGTGGACCATCGAAACGATCGATGATATAGTTGTAGACCTAAGGAAGATGGCTAACGAAAGCTTCGATCCCTGTTCGTGCAAGTGCTTCATGGATGCGAACCGGCTTGTACTCCAAATTGAGGAGGTAGTGAGCAGGCTTCAGAAGTTGTCCATTCAATCGGCCGAGGTGCTGGACCGTCAAGATGATGGCCACCTTGAGGGCGATGATGTGGATTCTAGCGTGGACCCGAACGACGTGGTTCCTTATGACTATGTTCAGAGCGGGATGATGGCCACATTGACGGCGATGAGTATTGGTGGTTGCTGAGTGACGATAGCGACGAGTAGTTTGAATGTATAATGCCTGTGTAGACCTGATTATTATGTGTTCTGTACTCTGGCTATGAACACTTGTATAACTGAAACTGATGTATGTTGTACTTATGGACCTGATCAATATGTTGTACTTTTGCATTTCTGTGTGTCTTATGCCCTTGCATTTTACGTCCCTTTCTCCACATTTCTTCTATGTTCCAGTATAGCATTCGGTTTTAGATTATCTCTAAATCAAGTGCTTCTTGTGTCTAAAATGTTGATGTAGGAATGACACGTACGAAATCCAACCGCCGTGCACGGCCCCGTCTCGTCCCCCCTCCAATACAAGGTCCCTCAAGTCCGGCTCCAGCATCAGTACATGATGAGCCTGCAAACATGGAGCCGAACCAGACATGGGACGGTAGCCCGAGGTTGTACTTGAACATGGAACAGTTTGAGTTGGAGACAGCCGCTGAGGCTGCGCAGGGCACGGCCAAAGGTGATGCACCAGAGGGTCAGATCGACCCTGATGCTGATGCTCCGGGTGGTGACGAGATGATTGGAGAAGAGAGGAGTGGACGAGGTCCCAGCAGGATGCCTGAGGGACGTTTCATCATCGCAGAGGTCAATGCAGTCGGGGAGCCCATGAGACCAAAAGTTATTCTGGGCCCGTACAAGACAGCAATCGGGTGTCTGGTGAGGGACCATGTTGCAGTCACATATAGAACTTGGAGAGGCAGACGAGATGACGTGTGGGTGGTTCCCGAAAATATCAAGGATCTTATGTGAGGCAAGTTGTTGGCAAAGTTTGAGTTCCCTGAAGGATGCAGCATGGCCAAAGCGAAGAGTCGTGCCCTATCAACAATGTCCATCGTATTCAAGAATTTCAAGGGTAAGCTGTGGAGAAATTATGGCTTGGTGGGCCGGACACCAAAATGGGACCATTATCCAACGGTTCAACCATTCTGGAACGATTTCATAGAGCACAAGCGTTCAGAGGAAGCACAAAGACTAAGCGAGATCAACAAAGCCAACTCCCAGAAGAACGTGTACCCCCACAGAATTGGCTCACGTGGGTACGTGAGGAAATACGATGAGTGGGATGAGATGGAAGAACAGGTAACCCGCAGTGGTGCCACACCTCAGACGGCTCCCTGGATTGAACGAAAGAAGCACTATGTACGCGAGAGGGGTGACCTTGGCAGCAGATGGCAGTCTGAACTTCAAAAGCGACAGAGAATAGGAAGTGATGCAGAGAATTGCAAATGCCCACACCCAGTCTTCCCAAGGCTCTTTCAGACCAGATAGGGAGAACGACCAATTAACCTTGGCACTAGGAACCAAGGAGCACCCAGGTCGCACCAGAGGCAAGGGTGTGGTGCCCTGGAAAGAGGGATTCCCAGAATCCGCCGAAAGTTATAGGAGTCGAAAGAGAAGAAGTGAAGAGCTGGAAGACCTGCTGGCTGTAGTGCTACAAGAACTTGTGCAAGAGCGTCAGATGACAGATGCCAAAATCAGAGAAATCAAATAATCATTTCAGCAAGGAATCAGGCAGCAGCAAGGCGAAGATATTGTTGTGAGCCCTGGTGGTCGTCGGAGCAGCTGCGCATCCGCGGGGTTTGGAGAAGAAGAATTAGCCCGTTTCCCCGTGGATGACATCACAGAAAGCAAGGTGTGCAAGCTTGTTGTGCCCACTATGAACATTACCATCACGGTGGCTATGGGGCAGGTCAACCAATGCGTCGAAGGGGCTCTCTTGAACAATCTCCCGATACCACGGGGATACGCTAAGGTCCGCGTGGACTCCGTGCGAAAGCCGTACCGTAAGCTTGACATGGATTACCCTGGAGAGATGGGTTCCAAGAGGCTCGGATCAAACGTGGGTGGCTTCGTTTTGTGGCACAAGCGCTACATATTGTTTGAAGATGAGACAGACAAGTCGTCTGATGAGTCGGACCTAGCACACAGAAGAGATCCAACTCCTCCATGGTCGGCGCCAGTGCCACCGTCACCAGGAAGAGATCCAACTCCTTCACTGTCGCCGCCACTACCACCGTCACCGAGAAGAGAGCCGACTCCTCCCCCACGCAAGTCGCCAACAAGAGAGTCAACTCCTCCCCCTCCAAAGTCCGCAACAGTGCCACCAAGGGAGCCAACACCTCCCCCTCCGAAGTCAGCACCAGTGCCTCCAAGTGAGCCGACTCCTCCTCCTCCGAAGTCAACAACACTGCCACCAAAATTGCCAACTCCTCCGAAGTTGACAACACGCTCTCAGTCTAAGAAGGTGGCAGCACCTGAGAAGTTGCCTTATGAAAGAACTGCAGAGGAAAACAGAGCGATAGTGAATGCCGAAGTCGAGAAATTTTTTAAAAAGCGAGAGCCTGAGAAGAAAAAACCACTCACTGAAGAAACGAAAAAGTTTCTCTTGACGCTGAGCAAACCTGCTGTGGCTAAGCGTCAATCAGACTAGGAGCGTATCAAAGGAAAGAAATCCTTGAGGCAGGCTTCTATCGATCAGGTACGGGAAGAACAACAACTAGAAAGATTCCTTAAGGATGCCAATATGACAAGAGAGCAATTTTTTAACGAGTCCGTGGCACCCAAAGCAGCCAAGAGATGGCAATTTAAGCTGGGCGAACTATTGGTCACGCCGGACGAGTGGGCCAAACTGACATATCAACTTCGGAAATTTCATTCGTGGTACATGAATGAGTCGAAGGAGGGTAGGGAAAGTTTCGAGGCCAGAGTCAAGGAACAAGATCTCCTCCACGGGGATGGCAGTATTTTTATATTCTTCGAGGAAATGTATCGACTATACCAGTATGATGCCCTCGACATGTCTATCTTGAGTTGTTGGACTCTTTAAGTGTCGTATACGTATAATTAACAATATACATTTTTGTACCATTGTATTGATTCTCTTAACTTATTCCTTGTGTAGAATGGAGGTACAAAGATGCAGGAAGGAGTGCATCATGCATGTGGTATTTATCGACCCATATCTTGTTAACCCGACAATGATGAAATCTACCGACCTAAAGAAAACCGAGGACTATGTATTGAAGTGTCTTCTGGAGCTATAATTGAAGAAATACATACTTTTACCCTACCACTGTGGGTACGTGTTTCTACTCTTTTTGAGAAATACATCGTTAGAAATTTAGACCAACTAACCTATAGTGACCTATGTACAGTTTTCACTGGATCCTTCTTGTCATCCAGTCAGATATTAGCAAGATCTTTATTTTTGACTCACAAAATAATCCGAAAGAAACCTACCAACCCGTCATTGACTTGCTACAAAGGTAAAACCGACCATTTCGTTACTGCTCTTGTAATATTTGATTTGATTAAATCTAAGTCTACTTACGGTAATAATCACACACATACAGAGTGTACCCTCATGCAATACTACCAATTGTTTGGCTTGGAGACTGCGATGCCGTCATCTAGAGAGAGAAAAGGGGAGTTGACAAAAATAAAAGAATGTTCCTCCATTAAACAAGTATAAAATGTATTGACTCGCTCGCATCAATACCTCTTCGGCAGGATTGTATTCTTCATCACTTTCCTGACGTCGGCTCTCTCGATTCGGTGACAGGTCAGGGCTCAGGCTATGATACTGGCTTTCGCTGCTGCTGGAGGAGGACACCGGGTGTGGGCTTGGGCTCCTATCCGCCCCATCTTGTGCCAGGGGGCCATCTAGTGCTAGCATCCTCTATGCTTTTGGTTTCTCAGGGGTGACATTCTTCTTTTACCCCATGGAAATCAAGTGTAGTATATCCTGTTCTCAATAGAGGAAAGAAAAAGAATCGAGGCTAATTTCGATAATGACTAGGCATTAACATAAGTAGTTTATGTTAGCATGTTATATATTACCACATAAAGCTTTGTACAAGAGCAAGAGACTAAGGGATAGGGCTGTCAACGAGTTGTGAATCCATTGCACACTATGTTGTATAGTGAGCACTTTATTTGGTATGTTTAATTGTACCCGCTTGTTCTGATTTACTAATATATCAAGTGGATGGTCAATGCTAGGTGCCTGTGCAATACTAATTTATTACCATAAACAAGCTATGTACGAACCTTTTCGGACCTAAACATTGCCACTGGTGGCATGTAGTGGCACATACATGCACATAGTGAGATACTTAAGAAAGGCAAGGTTATATGTGCGTCTTTCACGACATGCTCTGGTCCCAGGTTTCTTCCTATGGTATTCTAGTGTTAGAAGAAGTCATGTTCGTCCCAGACAACTACAACGTTGTCACACCCGGTTTTAACGGACAAAACCAAGTGCGGCATATGTGTGCCCAGGAAGTTTAACACACATAAGGACGTCATAGGTGAAGTAGAAAAAGCAATACTTTAATTAAATAAACGTTCACTTCCTACAAATAAAAGACTTCACCTAAACAACCTCAAATATTAAACTAAACGATATCATCTAAACGATGGCAGCGGAACGAAAACATTGGCGACCAAACACTCCACAGGCATCGACTGGAAGACACGCTCCTTAGAACACCAGGTCGTCGTCTTGGAAATCCTCAAAGTCTTCCACTGAGCAGCATAAGTTTTTGTAGGAGAAAGCAAGGGTGAGCACATAAAGTACTCAGCAAGTGTGGGAAAGTAATGACATGTAGGCTTATATCAAGAATAAACTAACACATGGTATAATTGCATAAATGCGAGTAATGAAAACACATTTGGACTCAAAAGCATTAAGCAATTATTAAATGAATGTAACCCAAACAATCCAACACCTAGCACACAAGGCTCCCCACCTTGCACACCATAACTGTCTAGTACTCCCTGTACTATAACCAAAACCACATCATCTAGTACTCCCTGTACCAGAACCATAATCATCCACCCTCTAATCATGTGAGGATCCAAGTCTCTCATATCCGTGAGCACGGCTGTTATAATAGTTTTACACTCTGCAGAGGTTATCCAGCTTTCCCCACGAGTCAATGAATTCCATGTTGTCGTGTTTGCAAGACACATAACACACGTCAGTGGTGTGCCACCAAGAATCACTGTATGACACTTTCCACTAACTAGAGACTAATCCAGTATGTGTCTGCTCACTAGGTTTCACCGCCTGGCTTTACGCAAGCTAAGCTCCTACCCAGAAGCCCCCTTTTGTGCTGACCCAACACACACTGGACGGACTCTAATTAGTATGTCACGCCTTACCCATATCAGCCTCGTGGTTGGTATGTTACTTCTTGAGTTGTCACTCCACAAACCAGTCCTTACTTAGGTTACTTGAGCAAACACTAAACCAACATCATAACCATGACAACCATCAAAACCACTTTGCTCAAGGCCTAAGGTTCCATGTTGCGAGACCATTAACACATTAACGACCATTGTTGCATAAGTTCATTAATCAAGTATATGACACTTCTCAACATCCCAAAAGCATGGCTAAGCAATCTACCCATAAAAGACACCTAACCATAAACCATCTAGGTTCCAAGGGATGATAAGGGAAAATCTAAGATAAACCCTAACATAGATGACTACCCATCATATTGACAGACATTGCATGCAATTTTGTAAAACAAAATATTTAAAAACATAGGTTCAATATGATCAAGGACACTTGCCTTTTCCCTGCTGTTGCTCAGTGTATTCTTGCTCCTGGTCTTGATGTTCCTCAAATTGATCTAGGACGTTGTCGGCTAATCGCACAATAATCGGAAAACAAACAAACAAGATACACTAACAACAGAGCACAAAACAAAAGAACAACAAGATAAAAGCTGATTAGAAAGAAAGAGCACTGAAAAATGAATCTATCGACGCAAGAATCGCTTAAAACGGAGCTACGATGAAAAAGTTAGGGCTAAAACAAATCTAGGGTTAAATCTGGAAAAGAAAAGGGCTTATTTTGAATTAAACAGAAAGTTTAGGGACCTTTTTGTAAAAATAGGGGGCCTAACTGTAATTATGGAAAAGTATAGGTACTTAACTGTAAAAGACAGGGCTCTTTTGTTATTACAGAAAAATCTAGGGGTCTTTCTGCAAAATTACCAATTTCCAGGAATTATTAGATTTATTTTTATACTGAAAAAGCTTGAAATATTGATCGGGCTACTTTGGCTGACGTGGCATGGTGACAGGGATGACACATCAACAGAGTAGGCTAGGTGGCAGCTGAGGTGGCTGGATGACATGGCATGGCTGCTGACTGGTTTAAGTAGCGACACGTGGCAGCTTCTGGTTGGTTAGCCAAAGTGGTACGAATAGATCTGATCTGGGCCGATGAGGATAGATCCGATGGCTGAGCTCAAAGGGGACGGTTGGTGGAGGAGTTCTCGGCGGAGCCGAGCTCGGCACGGCGGCGACACGCCGGAGTAGAGGGAAAAGGGTCGTCGTCGGCTTGAAACTTCGATGACGAGCGGCGGATTAGCTTCATGAGGGAGAGAGCATCTCGTTTGAGGGCTTACCAAGAGTGAATCGGTACAGGAGAAGCTTGGCGGCGACGAGGGGCGGCGGAAGGCTCGGGTCTTCGTCGGAGAGGGTGCTCCAGTGACCAAAGGGCGAAGATGACGACGGCTAGAGCTCCGGCGGGCGACTGTGAAGCTCGGAGGTGGCTAGACCGAGGCTAAGCGGCACGGGAGTAGCGCAGCGGCGAGGGTAGCCAAGCGGTGGCGCTAATGGCGTCGGGGAGCTCGGATTCATCGATTTGGCTCAGGTTTCGGTGGTTTTGGCGATGGTAGATCCGAGGGGGACGGCCGGTGGTTATATAGGCGGCAAAAAGAAGGTCGGGGCGGGCTGGGACTCTCAAAGGCGGTGGCGATTCGACTTGGATACGGCGGCGGAGTCTGGGTGGAAGACGAGTCCGACACACGGGCCCCACGTGGCGACGACTCGGGTGAAGGCGGCTCTACGTGGGGCGTCTTCGGCACGGTGGTTGACGGGCGTGCACTGAATGGGCCGAGGTGACGGCGGGTGCGGCCCAGGCGGGAGGGAGGCGAGGCTGAGAGGCCGGTTGGGCGCGCTGGACCAGCCGAAAGGTGGTTTGGGCCGGGGGGGGAAAGAAAAAGGCAGCCCGAGAGAAGGTTTATTCTTTTCTTTTTTTTCTAAATTCAAATTCAAATTCAAAGCAAAACCTCTTCAAATAAAATCCATCAAAAGCCAAATAAAAATCCTATTTGCCTAATTTAGCAAATTTTAGCAAATTTTAAGAAATTTCTAGGTGGAAAAATTAGGGTGTTGCAAACCTACCCCTTGAAATGAATCTCGCCTTCGAGATTCACATGGAGTAGAGAAGAGATGAGGAAACTCCGCCTTCAGATCTTCCTCTCTTTCCCAAGTTGCTTCATCTTCCGAGGGGTGACTCCATTGCACTTTGCACATTGGTATTTCCTTGGTTCTGGTTACTCTTTCTGATCTCTCAAGAATCTTCTCAGGATCCTCTGTATAGGAGAGATCTTCCTGAACATCCAGTTCCTCCATTGGTAATTGTTCCTCCGACACTCGAAGACACTTCTTCAACTGGGAAACATGGAAGACATTGTGCACATCTGACAGTTGAGGCGGTAATTCCAACTGATAAGCTACTTCTCCCCTCTTATCCAATATCTTGAAGGGTCCAATGAATCTTGGTGATAACTTTGCTTTAACCTTAAACCTACGAAGACCTCTTATAGGCGAAACCTTAAGGTAGACGAAATCTTCAATTTCGAAAACCAATTCTCTTCGCCTGTTATTAGCATAACTTTTCTGTCTGGATTGTGCAATCCTCAGATTTTCTTGAATTATCTGGACTTGCTTTTTTGCATCTCGTAGAACCTCTAGGCCAAAAACCTGACTCTCTCCTGTCTCATTCCAGAATAGCAGTGTTCTACATTTCCTTCCATACAAGGCTTCAAATGGAGACATTTGGAGGCTTGTCTGATAACTGTTGTTATACGAGAACTCTGCATATGGTTGACTTTTGTCCCAACTCTTACCATACTTCAGAGCACACGCTCTCAGCATATCTTCCAGTATCTGATTTACCCTTTCTGTCTGACCATCTGTTTGAGCATGATAGGCAGAACTAAAATTCAACTTTGTGTCCATAGACTCATGTAGCTTCTGCCAAAATTTGGAGGTAAACTGAGTTCCTCTATCCGAAACAATCTTCTTTGGTACTCCATGCAAACATACTATTCTTGACATATACAACTCTGCTAGTCTAGCTCCACTATATGTAGTCTTTACTGGAATAAAATGGGCGACCTTAGTTAAACGATCAATTACCACCCAAATAGAATCATATCCATTCTGGGTACAGGGTAATCCGATAATGAAATCCATACCAATCTCCTCCCATTTCCATTCAGGTATCTTCAAGGGTTGTAGTAAACCTGCTGGTCTCTGGTGTTCTGCTTTGACTTTCTGGCAAGTATCACACAGAGCTACGTATTCTGCAACTTCTCTTTTCATTCCATACCACCAATAACGATCCTTAAGATCATGATACATCTTGGTACTTCCAGGGTGAATGGAATATGTTGATTCGTGAGCTTCTCTCAGAATCATCTTTTTAATATCCTCCCGGTTGGGTACGCAAACTCTCTTTTTGAACCATATTGTACCTTGACTGTCTTCCGTGAAATCTGGAGCGCTATCCTCCTTAATAAGCTGGCTAATTTCTTTGAGCTTCTCGTCCTCCAGTTGACTTTTCCGAATTTCTTGTTCAAGGGTGCAATCTATTTCCATGGTTGTTGTCTCCATATCTGCCACAAATCCAAGGTTGAGCTTCTCAAACTATTTCCATAACCTAGGTTGACTATCTTGATCCATCATCGAATTGCTGTAACCCTTCTAGCTCAAGGCATCGGCCACAACATTTGCTTTTCCTGGATGATAGTGAATCCCACATCATAATCCTTAATTAACTCCAACCATCTGCGCTGACGAAGGTTTAGATCCGGTTGAGTGAAAATATACTTCAAACTCTTATGATCCGTGTATATTTCACATCGTTTTCCGATGAGATAATGCCTCCAAATCTTCAAAGCATGAACCACAGCTGCTTATTCTAAATCATCTGTAGGGTAGTGCTCTTCATGCTTCCTTAATTTTCTTGACGCATAGGCCACGACTCGACCTTCTTGCATGAGAACACATCCAAGTCCTTGTCGCGAAGCATCACAGTAGATGTCGAAGTTCTTGCTAATGTCGGGTAAAACTAGCACTAGGGCTGTAGTCAATCTCTTCTTCAATTCTTCAAAACTTGCCTGACAAGCAGGGCTCCACTTAAAACCACATTTTTCTGAAGCAAAGAGGTAAGGGGTCGGACTATCCTAGAGAACCTTTCTATAAAACGGCGATAGTATCCTGCTAATCCAAGAAAACTCCTGATCTCTGACACGTTGGTCGGTGGTATCCAATTCAATACATCCTTTACTTTACTGGGATCTGCTGCTACACCTCCAGCGGTTAAGATATGGCCAAGAAACGCGACTTGATCTAGCCAAAAATCACACTTGCTAAGCTTGTCATACAGTTGATGTTCTCTGAGTGTGTGTAGCACAATTCTCAAATGTTCTTCGTGTCCTTCTTCACTTCTAGAGAAAATTAGAATATCATCAATGAACACCACTACAAACTTGTCCAGATAATCCATAAATACCTTGTTCATGAGATTCATGAACAGGCTGGGGCATTGGTTAATCCAAATGACATAACAGTATACTCGTATAGCCCATATTGGGTACTGAAAGCAGTCTTTGGTACATCTAACGGTCGAATTTTTAGCTGATAGTATCCAGATCTTAGATCAATCTTGGAGAACACTCGGGCTCCTCTCATCAGATCAAATAAATCCTCAATCCGAGGCAACAGGTACTTGTACTTAATGGTTACCTCATTGAGCATTCTGTAATCTACACACATCCTTTGGCTACCATCCTTCTTATCCACAAAAAGAACTGGGGCTCCCCAAGGTGATGCACTTAGTCTAATAAAACCTTTGCTTAACTGCTCTTGGATTTGCTTCTTTAACTCGACTAGGTCGTTAGCCGACATTCTATATGGCCTTTTTGCTATAGGGACCGTACCAGGTACCAATTCAATGACAAACTCGACTTCTCGATCAGGTGGCATACCTGACAATTCATCGGGGAAGACATCGGGAAACTCACAAACTACCTTGATCTGATCAATGGTTGTTCCTTCGAGCGAATTGAGAGACCGATCCTCTGCTGCTGGTACGGTAGCTATGAACTCAACTTTGGTACCTTCTCCATTGGTTAGGTGAACTGCCCTTCTGGCACATCCTATAATTCCGTTGAACTTGGCTAACCAATCCATTCCAAGGATAACATCTATGCCATTGGTTTCCAAGACTATAAGATTCGCTGGAAAGTCTACCCCCCTTATGCTAAGCCTCATCCTAAGACAAATATATGTTGCCTTCAATTTCCCTCCAGGCGAGCTAATAAACATATTATTCTTCATCATAACCATAGGCAACCCATGTTTTGCAACATACTGAATGGTTATAAAGGAATGCGAAGCTCCAGAATCAAACAAAACAGATGCAGGTCGGGAGTTAACGAGGAACATACCGTACACCACATCCTGAGCATCAATAGCTTCCTCTGCTGTGACATGGTTGACTTTCCCATGAACATAATTCTGTTGCCCACGATTGTTCTGACTGGGGTTCTGATTTCCACTGCGTGACTGGGCAGAAGCTGGAGTTGTCCTTGGTGTGTTGTTGGTTCTGGCTAGATCCTGCACCTTTTTAGGGCATTTATTCACATAATGCCCTTCCTCTCCACAATAGAAACATCCTTTGTTTGGGCCAGGAGTTGCTGGACTGTTCTTGGCTTGAGGAGTAGTTGGTGGGGTTGATCGAGGCGTCTGATAGTTGGAGCGCTGAACAGGGATTTGCAACTGAATCCGGCATTGAATGTTAGAACGAAACATAGGGCCTTGCGGAGACATCTGTGTTGCTCCACAGGATCGTGTGTTGCTTCCTTGTCCCTGGAAAGACATCTTTCTCTTCTTCTCATCCAGCTGGCGGCGCTTGTGCTCAACCATTAGGGCTTTATTTACCATTGCTTGGAAATTGGGAAACTCTTGGGAAGCAAAGCATATTCTATGGCATCATTCAGGCCCTCCAGAAAACGTTCCTGCTTCTTTTCCTCTGTGTCCACTTCGTTGGGTGCATATCTGGACAGCTGAGTAAACTTGGTCAGGTACTCCCTTACAGTCATTAGTCCTTGCTTCAGGTTCGTGAACTCCTTCTTCTTCAGACGAACATCTCCAGATGACAGGTGATGGGTGCGGAAACTAGATTTAAACTCCATCCATGTGATAGATTCGGGATTTTCATGTGCAGCGCAGTATGCTTCCCACCAGTCTAGGGCTTGACCCGTAAGTTGATGTGAGGCATAGAGAATCATCTCCCTATCATTGCACTGAGCAACATGTAGCTTCCTCTCTATATCCTTCAGCCAATCATCTTCATCCATAGGTTCCACTGCATGACTGAAGACTGGGGGTTGAGTTCTTTTAAATTCTCCATGTCTTGATGGTTGATACGGTTGAGGAACATAGTTTGGCTGTTGTTACTGCATATGCACATTGGTTTGAGCTAAACCTTGCAAGATCTGAGTCTGCATAGCCATCTGTTGTTCCAAGGTTGATGAAGGGGGTGGGGGTGGATTCTGGTTGTTGTTGTTCTCTTCTTGAGTGTTAATACTCCTCCTCGTGTTAACCATCTAGTTAGGGTTGAAGAAGGGAACAGAAGTAGATGAGCAAGTCTGGAATAATTTAACTAAAGAAACCCATCTATATTATATTATATAGGAATAAAGATGCGTCTGTGGATAAGGTGCCAAAGCATTCCACAGCTCACATCAGCACTCAAACAAAAACTCCAACTTGCACACTTAGCACCACAACAAAGCTCACACTAACAATATTATTATCCTTAACGATTACATCGACGCTTGGTTCTAACAAGGATAAGACTACCTATGGAAAGACCATACTATTGGGACTCCTCTCTAGTGCGAGACCCTGAGGGGGAGGAATCAACTGATCCATCCTCAAAGGTGGCGGGGGTGTTGAAGCAGATCCTCTTGCGTAGGGGCGAGTGGATAGACAAGTCTTCTTCGTCATCTTCAGATCCTTTTTGGTTGGCATCTTGTTCATCCTCAAGAAATGTGGAGACGAAGGCAAGATGTTGGTGAACTTCTCCCAACTCCCATAAAGCACAATTGAGTTCATCCTCCAAGGCCATAGTAAGGGCAACTTGTTCCCGTAGCTTGGGGTTTTCTCCAAAGGAGCTCTTCACGAACGGTTCATTACTTCCACGAGTTCTATGGGAACAATATGCATAAGGAGAGTTGTCCATCTTGCTGTTATATTGATCACGAACATGGGATATGGCTTGATGAGCTACATCTCGAACACCAGTGGTGAAGGTTGCTCTTGGGACCATTGCTGAGTGAATGCCCACCACTCTTTGAACTTCCATACCTTCATCTTGACTTCGCTCGTAATCATAAATAGTGACTTCAACCTTCCATTCCACATATCCAGAGTGTTTTTTCTTCACTCCCCTGTAGACTGGTTTCTGTGTATGTCCAAGTCTAGAAAGCATCCCCCATAGTAGGCGGGGAAGGTGTCTAGCATGAAGGCCATCACTTTCATAGACGTCGGGAACGGGATCCATACTCTGGAAAGTGGGGTCATCAAACTCCTTTTCAGTTGGTACGCGTTGAAGAAAGGGTAGACGTCCTCCGGTTGATTTGCGGGCAGTAAGTAGCTGGCGAACCATCTAAAAAGGAAGAGATGGGATATAAGAAATAAACTTATGGATAGCAACAGATAAGTATGAGAACAATGGAAATGCTCTGATGGGTTTAGACGACTAGGTAATTTCTTAGGACGACCATTCTATCTAGGCTTGCGATCCTACAGTCAGTATGGTTCTGATACCACCTCTGTCACACCCGGTTTTAACGCACAAAACCAAGTGCGGCTTATGTGTGCCTAGGAAGTTTAACAAATATAAGGACGTCATAGGTGAATTAGCAAAAGCAATACTTTAATGAAATAAACATTCACTTCTTACAAATAAAAGACTTCACCTAAACAACCTCAAATATTAAACTAAACAACAGCATCTAAACGATGGCAGCGGGACGAAAACATTGGCGACCAAACACTACACAGGCACCGACTGGAAGACACACTCCTTAGAACACCAGGTCATCGTCTTGGAAATCCTCAAAGTCTTCCACTGAGCAGCATATGTTTTTGTAGGAGAAAGCAAGGGTGAGCACATAAAGTACTCAGTAAGTGTGGGAAAGTAATGACATGCAGGCTTATATCAAGAATAGGCTAACACATGGTATAATAGCGTAAATGCGAGTAATGAAAATATATTTCGACTCAAAAGCATTAAGCAATTATTAAATGAATGTAACCCAAACAATCCAACATCTAGCATACAAGGCTCCCCACCTTACACACCATAACCGTCTAGTACTCCCTGTACTATAACCAAAACCACATCATCTAGTACTCCCTGTACTAGAACCATAACCATCCACCCTCTAATCATGTGAGGATCCAAGTCTCTCATATCCGTGAGCACAGCTGTTATAACAGTTTTACACTATGCAGAGGTTGTCCAGCTTTCCCCACGAGTCAGTGAATTCCATATTACCGTGTTTGCAAGACACTTAACACACGCCAGTGGTGTGCCACCAAGAATCACTATATGACACTTTCCACTAACCAGAGACTAATCCAATATGTGTCTGCCCACTAGGTTTCACCGCCAGACTTTACGCAAGCTAAGCTCCTACCCAGAAGCCCCCTTTTGTGCTGACCCAACACACACTGGACAGACTCTAATCAGTATGTCACGTCTTACCCATATCAGCCTCGTGGTTGGTACGTTACTTCTTGGGTTGTCGCTCCATGAACCGGTCCTTATTTAGGTTACTTGAGCAAATACTAAACCAACATCATAACCATGACAACCAACAAAACCACTTTACTCAAGGCCTAAGGTTCCATGTTGCTAGACCATTAACACATTAACGACCATTGTTGCATAAGTTCATTAATCAAGTATATGACACTTCTCAACATCCCAAAAGAATGGCTAAGCAATCTACCCATAAAACACACCTAACCATAAATCATCTAGGTTCCAAGGGATGATAAGGGAAAATCTAGGAAAAACCCTAATATAGGTTACTACCCATCATATTGACAGACATTGCATGCAATTTTGTAAAAAAAATATTTAAAAATATAGGTTCAATATGATCAAGGACACTTGCCTTCTCCCTGCTGCTGCTTTGTGTATTCTTGCTCCTGGTCTTGATGTTCCTCAAATTGATCTAGGACGTTGTCGGCTAATCACACAATAACTGGCAAACAAACAAATAAGATACACTAAGAACAGAGCACAAAACAAACGAACAACGAGATAAAAGCTGATTAGAAAGAAAGAGCACTGAAAAGCGAATCTATCAATGCAAGAATCGCTTAAAACGGAGCTACGATGAAAAAGTTAGGGCTAAAACAAATCTAGGGTTAAATCTGGAAAAGAAAAGGGCTTATTTTGAATTAGACAGAAAGTTCAGGGACCTTTTTGCAAAAATAGGGGACCTAACTGTAATTATGGAAAAGATAGGGACTTAATTATAAAAATACAGGGCTCTTTTGTTATTACAGAAAAATCTAGCGGTCTTTCTGCAAAATTACCAATTTCTAGGAATTATTAGATTTATTTTTATACTGAAAAAGCTTGAAATATTGACTGGGCTGCTTTGGCTGACGTGGCATGGTGACAGAGATGACACATCAGCAGAGAGGGCTAGGTGGTAGCTGAGGTGGCTGGATGACATGGCGTGGCTGCTGACTGGTTTAAGTAGCGACACGTGGCAGCTTTGGTTGGTTAGCCAAAGGGGTACGAATAGATTTGATCTGGGCCGATGAGGATAGATCCGACGGCTGAGCTCAAAGGGGACGGTCGTTGGAGGAGTTCTCGGCGGAGCCGAGCTCGGCACGGCGGCGACACGCCAGGGTAGAGGGAAAAGGGTCATCGCCGGCCTGAAACTTCGACGAAGAGCAGCGGATTAGCTTCATGAGGGAGAGAGCATCCCGTTTGAGAGCTTACCGAGAGTGAATCAGTACTAGAGAAGCTTGGCGGCGACGAGGGGTGGCGGAAGGCTCGGGTCTTCGTCGGAGAGGGCGCTCCGGTGACCAAACGGCGAAGATGACGACGGCTAGAGCTCTGGCGGGCGGCTATGAAGCTCGGAGGTGGCTAGATCGAGGCTAAGCAGCATGGGAGCGGCGCACCGGTGAGGGCAGCCAAGCGGCGGCGCTAATGGCGTCGGGGAGCTCGGATTCGTCGATTTGGCTCGAGTTTCAGCGGTTTTGGCGATGGGAGATCCGAGAGGGACGGCCGGTGGTTATATAGATGGCAAAAAGAAGGTCGGGGCGGGCTGGGACTCTGAAAGGCGGTGGCGATTCGACTCGGATACGGCGGTGGAGTCCGGGTGGAAGACGAGTCCGACACGCGGGCCCCACGTGGCAGCGACTCGGGTGAAGGCGGCTCAGCGCGGGCGTCTTCGGCGCGACGGCTGACGGGCACGCGCTGAATGGGCTGAGGTGACGGCGGGTGCGGTCCAGGCGGGAGGGAGGCGAGGCTGAGAGGCCAGTTGGGCGCGCTAGACCAGGCCGAAAGGTGGTTTGGGCCGGGGGAAAAGAAAAAGGCAGCCCGAGAGAAGGTTTATTTTTTTAAAAAAAATTCAAATCCAAATTCAAATTGAAATTCAAAGCAAATCCTCTTCAAATAAAATCCATCAAAAACCAAATAAAAATCCTATTTGCCTAATTCAGCATGAATGCATAATAATCAATTATATCCTATGTCAAATATATTTTCTTTTATATAAAATAGGATTTTACTCTTTTTAATTATTTAAACTCATATTAAATTTTAGCAAATTTTGAGAAATTTCTAAAGGTGGAACAATTAGGGTGTTAGAAACGTCCTCTCATACCTTTTTTTGGGACAAACAAAGATCAGGAAAAGACGGACCAAACCCATTTGGTGACTTTCGCAGTCGCTGTCACTAAACTGACTTGGATTTGAACTACGATTCAGATCAAGTCTTACCGAAATTGGATTGGTGATAAACAATGTTCAAATGGAGGAGAAGATCAGAATGAGACTATATAGGTGAACATTTATAGTTATGACTACCATTATGGATGGTATAGGTCCTCAGTGTGTTGTTTGTTCATGGAAAACATGATTGGGTTTATGATCCCAATTTGATTTAAAACTACCAATTATTATCTCAATAGGTGGCTTTATAGTTGAAAATATTGCTCAATAATGCTCATAGACGTCCTCGGGCACTAAGTTCCCTTCTGGTAGCATGTCCCTTAGCGGATCCAGCAATGCTCCGAAACTCTTGTTAGTTTAACCATGGGTTGCCTTCAGTTGTAGAAACTTTAGGTTCCCAAATATCCGCGTGTACTTCTCTTTACAGTTGCGATAAAGGGGCGTCTTGGAATCCCGCACAAATTCATGGAATTTAGCAACTCACAATTGTTATACTCATCATGCCGCTCGACATTCCACACCATCTGGTCTACATTCTCCACAAAATCCTTGAGATCATTATCATTCAAACCTAATATGTCCTCATCCCTGAGATCATGATCCATTTCACCGGGTGTAAGTCCTTGATCCACCCTGTCGGTATGGAGGGCCCAATCCATCTCACTCTCATTAAGGTCTTCTTTGCCATGTTTGTTCTAATATGTATAATTCTCTTTAAATCCACGCATGACCAAGTGTGCATGGATATTGTCTGGTTTCAGAAATTTCTTTTTCATTCCTGCAGTCGCGACATGGACAATACATTGTCGTTTTACCACGATCTTTTAGATCCGCCAAGGCAGCACTCATGAAATGCTTCACCCTGCTCAGGTACTCCGGACAAGTCCAGGTCTTGAGGTACATCCAACTTCTGTCCGTCATCTACAATTAATATAAAACATTCATTCTTCATTAACAATAACCTTAATTTCGTGGTTAAGCACGTGATTGAAAATTCCCTACAAATACACTAGATCTGTGGCATTTCACGGTAGATCGGGCAAATCTAATATCAAATCTAACATAAATACAACTCACTTGTACTAAGATTTTGGATAAACATACAAAATGATCGATTACAACTCAAAGCACAACAAATCTACCAATTAGGGTTTAGAGGAGGAGAGGAAAGGAGGAGGAAAGGGGGATATGCGAACCTTCAAAGACCTAGCACCAATTCAAACCTCAAATCAACAAGATATTAGATAATCACAGAGGAGCCAGTGAAAATCACCAGCTACTGTGCGGGCGACACTGTGCAGTAACTTTTTGCCCACACAGTGGCTGGCCAGCTCTTAAAACAGAGTTGAGTAATAGGTGACGGGTGATAAAGTTATTCATCACCTATTAAGAGTTATAAATGACGGATTGCATTATAGCCCGTCACTTATAATTGTCCTATGAAGACCCATCACCTTTACCAAGTTATAAGTGATGGGTCATAACATGATCCGTCACTTATTACTGTTGCAGGGGGACTCAGCACCTATGACCAAATCATAAGTGACGGGTTTAGTTATTACCCGTCATTTGTATTATTGGTGACGAGTAATATTATGACCAGTCACCTATTATGTGATATCAATGATGGGTCTATGAATAAATACAATCTAAGGTGACATAAGTGACGAGTCGTATAATGATCCGTCACTAAATTTTGTCTCCTATATTCGTTTTTCACTTAGTGAGTATTTCAAATTAATATATGTGAATTTACCGAAGCTCTACCACACTAACCATGATCAGTACTCTGACGTGCCTTTGACGCCCAGTAATTGCTCGAAATAGATCTGCATACAATAAGGCTAGGCACCTAGCTAACTATACATAAGTACATATGCAGCCACTGTTGGTACACACTGTAGCAGTAATTATCCAATGGCATCAAATCGTCAAGCTCACAACCAATACGGCATTTGCATTATATTATTGGATCGATTAAAGTTGCTAACGTTTCAAGCCGAAGACCCCCTTTTCCGCCTTGTCTTCTCTTGCCTCGGCATTCGTGAAACCCGAAGACTCAGCACCCACTTGGCGCTTGGCATATGGTCGCCGTCGCACGCACGCGCCATAGATCGCGCGGGCTTCGCCAGCTTTGCAGCATGCATGGTTTGCCATGCACGCAGCCTCGCTATAAATACGTAGCCCGTCGCATGCACTACGTTTCGTGTGTATCCGAGCTGCTGTGGGCGATATGAGTTCGTCGTCGCTTGTCCTCCTCCTCGTCCCACTCCTCCTCGCCGCGCGCGCCTCTGGCGCCGTCGTCGGCGCGCCCTCGCTGGGCGGCGCCGCGGCCGCGGTAGACGAACGGCAGGAGCACGGTCGCGGGAACGCGGCGGCGGAGAGAGATGCGTTCTACTGGAAGGTGGGCACGTTCGCGGTGATGGTGTACAGCATGTGGAACGAGATCTCGCCGGTGCCCAAGCTGGAGAGCGTCGTGTCGGCGTCGACGCGGCCGGCGGGGGACGGCCGCGCGGTGGACTACCTCCTGGTGCTGCGGGTGGCCCGGCTCGGCACGTGCCAGGCGCTCGTGTGGGGCGTGTCGGACGAGGGCTCGCTGGAGTGGAAGCTCAAGTACTTCAAGCCGGCGGCCGGAGCATAACCGAAGAGCTTAATTACTTGCCACTCGTTTTGTGAGCGTGCAATCATGGTTTGCCGTCTAGAGACGAATAAACGGACGGACGTGCGTGAATGGATGGATTCGTACGTTTTGTGTTCAGTACTTCGGTGTGGTACGTGATGGACGTGATTTGCCTTATCTTGGTGTTTCTTGTGAAGTTGTGATGTGTGTATATGCGTAACTTGCGTACGTGCTTAATGTGGGAGCTAGTAATAACAACTAAATAAAGGGAAAGTTCATGTTTTCGATTCTTAATTAAGTTTGCTACTTTATTATTTGCCTCTTTTATTTAAAATTTGTCTTGCTATTTTTCAAATGATTCATAATTTGGCACCCGTAAGCAAACTCAGAATTAGCCACTATATACAACATGTTGTCTGTACGGGGGCATTCTTTCATTTTCTCTTTTTGACCATTCGCCGACCCAAAACCTTGATGTATTTGAGTAAGGTTTAGTAGAACGGTACCAAGTTTGCACTTATAGATAAATATTGTAAAACAGAGGTAGTAATTGTTAGAATCACACGTATTATTGTGTCGAGAAGTGATTATTGTAGCTAGTTATCAAGTTGTTGAACTTCTTTTAGATGGAAGATGAGCTTTCTATTAACTTGGACACCGCACAAGATACATATGAAGGAACCTATTCAGGCTGTAACATCACGACCCCTCACTAATTCTACTCTGAAGGTTTTCCTAGTGGGTTCTACCTCCAACGGTTCGTATCAAATTCGCACATACAAGTTGATATCCTCCGTCCTCGATCGCCCAATAATAGAGTGTAACCAGATCTGCTATCTCCATCTACTAATGTTCTTACGGAGTGGCAAGATTCAGGACAAGTTGTTTTTAGACCGCTACAGCTGGCCTGCTATATTTGTCGGATCTGCAAGACTGCAACAGTAGTATTTGTGTCACCCTAGCTGTCAATTAAACAACACTTTATACACTAACTTGACCGAAAACCGGTGTATCGGATTGAAATGCCAAGCCAAAATGTCCTTCATTCGGTCCCTTGGCTGGATTGTCATAATGGTCCCTTAGCCGGATTTCACTTATTAAAAATTAAACGTGTCGCACGGTGCTGCACAAATCATCGAAATTTGAAACCTTGACAGAAAAGAATTCACGCCCCCACCCCCCCAAACCAACCCCACGCACTACCGGATTTCGAGACTTTGCCGTGTGCCTAGGGCACACGGCGAAGGCCTTAAAACACTCGGCAACATGTTTGCCGAGTGTAACACTCGGCATATCACTGCCGGCATACACAATGCCGGCAAACTACTGTTTGCCGAGTGTTTTATATCGTGCACTCGGTAAACATATTTGCCGAGAGCCAAATACGACACTCGGCAAAAAAAAGTGACCTAACGGTGCCAATGCGTTAACGGCCTCTTTGCCGAGTGTCTTAGGGATACACTCGGCAAACACGAGGACACTTTGCCGAGTGTCTCAGGGATACACTCGGCAAACACGAGGACACTGTGCCGAGTGTCCGTGTATACACTTGGCAAAGTAAGCACAGAATAGCACCCAAATAGCACAGTTTGGCGACACGTGCCACGCATTGCCGAGTGTATCCCGTGGACACTCGGCAAAGTGGCATCCAAAATGCCAGATTGAACAGCCTTGTGACACGTGTCCTTTTTGCCGAGTGTAACACTCGGCATAGCCTTGTTTGCCGAGTGTTACACTCGGCAAACTGTTATTTAGCAGGTCGACAATTGATCCATACCAGATTCAAAACTGTCACTGCAATTCAAAATAATATACATATATTTCACAGATTACCACCTTCACATAAACATCGCATATTACGCAAACATCACATAAAGCGTCGCTCATAGACTCGTCGGTTGTTCCCTACAAGTTTAAGCGGGATAGCTTGCTGTATTAGTCGCATGTAAGAAATGAAATCAAGTTAGAAATGAAATCAAGTTGGTGTAATAGCCAAGTTAGAAAGTACTTTCTGTTTGAACCAAGAAATGAAATCGGGCATGTCATTTCCCACACCATCTCTAAGAAGGGCCGAAGCTTCCTCGAGGGTAGGTTCCCTTGATTCATGCCAGAATTGCTCATTGAATTCCCTATAGCAATGAGAAGAAGCGGAGTTGGACACAAACTTGTGACTAGTTGAGAAATAATGTATTGAGCACTTACTGCATGTACGGCTCCACTTCGGATAGGTTGGTCAAGACATACAACATAATAGTGCGCCACTCTTCATGTTGCAAGGTCTTGTTAGTCGCACCACTTGCACTGCCAAGTTGCCCTCTAAAGATGCTAAGCTTTGATTCATCTTCGGGGTTTCCAACATTGTAACGAGGGGGTGGATTATGCACACTGGGAAGATTATCAGCATAGTATTTTGTTGTGAAGTTTGACACCTCCTCCAGGATGTATGCCTCGGCTATGGATGCTTCAATTTTGCATTTATTTTTACATTTATTTCGAAGAATCTTTTGGAATCTCTCAATTGAGTAGCACCAGCGGCCCTGCACGGGCCCCCCCATTCGTGCTTCATACGGGAGGTGCAAAATCATATGTTACATCGGATTAAAGAAGCCGGGTGGAAAGATCTCTCCAACTTGCAGAGCAACACAGGCGCCAGTCTTTCCATGTCTGCTACCACGGTATGAGATAACTCTTTGGCACAAAGCTGGCGGAAGAAATTGCTCAACTCCGCAAGCACTAGCCAAACATCCTCGGGGACATAGCCTCGAATCATCACCGGCAGTAGCCGCTCAAGCCATATGTGATAGTCATGACTCTTGAGCCCGTTGATTCGCAAAGTAGCTAAATTCACTCCCCTCTTCAGATTCGCTGCATACCCATCAGGGAACATCAAGGTTTGGAACCACTCAAGTACTTCCCTCCTTTGGGCCCTTGTAAGAACGAAATTGGCCTTTGGCTTCGTCCACGATTTCCCGCCTTTGGGAGGAGCCATGTCTAGCTGTGGTCTATTGCATAATCTCGTTTGATCGACTCTAGCCTTAACGTTATCCTTCGTCTTCTCAGGAATGTCCATGATTGTGCCAAAAATGGCCTCAGCGACATTCTTTTCAGTGTGCATTACATCAATGTTATGTGGAAGAAGGAGATCATCGAAGTAGGGGAGATTCCACAAGCATGGCTTGTGAGTCCAGGCGTGTTGCTCACCATATCCCAGAAATCCATCTCCTTGGGCATTGGACTCGAGAGCGTCTAACTGAGCACGAACCGCGGCACCGGTCATCTTAGGTGGTGCTGAGCCTTCGGCAACTACATCTTTCGTAAAGTTCTTCACGTCTTGTCTGAATGGATGGTCAAGAGGAAGGAATTGTCGATGCTTGTCGAAGGAAGAATATTTGCCACCCTTTGTCAACCAAATGAACATCAGAGCCGCCCTGCATACTGGGCATGGGAACTTCCCATGCACACACCAGCCACAGAATATCCCATACGCCGGTAGATCATGCAGGGAGTACTGGTACCAAACATGCATTTTGAAGTTTGTCTTTGTAGCTCGGTCGTATGTCCAGACCCCATCCTCCCAAGCACGGACCAAATCATCCATCAGCGGCTCCATGTACACACTCATATTCTTCCCCGGGTATTCAGGCCCCGGAATTATCAGCAACAGGAATATGTTCTGTCGTTGAAAGATGACGCCGGGGGGGGGGGGAGATTGAGGGGAATAACAAACATAGGCCAACAGCTGTATGAGGCACAAGTCATACCATATGGATTGAACCCATCAGTTGCGAGCGCAATTCGTACATTACGAGCCTCTAGAGCTTTGTCACGATGAATCAGATCGAACCTCTTCCATGCTTCACCATCCGATGGATGTACCAGCTTGTCAGGATTGTATCGACGCCCATCTTTGTGCCACGTCATCTGTTTAGCAGATTCCACAGTCATATACAGACGTTGGATTCTCGGTACGAATGGAAGATACCGAAGGATCTTCACGGGGATTGCGAGCTGCCTCTTCTGACCATCACCAGAGTCTACCTCAAGATACCTAGAGGAATTGCACTTCACACAGTATTTTGCGTCCGCGTGTTCTTTCCTAAATAAGATGCATCCCTTTGGACAAGCATGTATCTGCTCATATGGCATCTTAAGTGCACGGAGGACTTTCTTCGACTCGTACATGCTCTTTGGCAGAATGTGACCTTCCGGGAGAAGGCTACCAACAACTGTCAGCATTGCGTCGAAGGTTTCTCGGCTGAAGCTAAACTGGGACTTGATAGCCATTAGGCGTCCGATCGCATCCAATTGAGAAACCTTGGAATGCCCGTGAAGGGGTTGCTGCGCTGTAGACAACATATCATAAAAGTCCTTTGCGGTTGACTCCGGCACTTCCTCCATACGTGCTTCATTAAAATGTGCGTCATGAAAGTCATCTAGCATGTCTCCGACCCCGACATCGTAGTCGTTGGTGCGTTGACGCACCACCTCCTCTCTGGCACGTTCGGACTCACCATGGTAGGTCCACCGGGCATAGTGTGGCATAAACCCATTCTTACAAAGGTGTTGACCCATGACCTCCTTTGTTTGTTGACGCGCGTTTGCACAAATACTGTAGGGGCACCAAGTTCCACGAGGTCCCTTTGGCCTAGCAAATGCTAATTCCAAGAATGCATCGGTCTTCTGGATCCATTCATCGGTCAAAAAACCCTGATTAGAGCGGCCAGTGTACATCCACTCACGATCATCCATCCTCTAACATATTGGGAAACATACACACATAATATTTTTTATTCAGCAAGTAATATAAAAATCAATTTCATCTACCTATACAATTAATTATTTCCATCAAATATTTGTGTTTTACCATAAGAGGGAATCGGCATGCATCAAACTATCTAATAGGTAAAGATAGGTCCTAATCCCACCCGACGATGTGTACATTGGGCCGTTTCCATGCTTTACTCCGATCCGAGAAAGAATTTCTGCAGCACCTCCCCGCTGTTCTCCAAATACACGTCTCGGCAACAAGCCAAGACAATGTGTATCCGGAGAACAACGGGGAGACGCTGCCGAAACTCTGTCTCCGATCGGAGTAGAGCATTGAAACGAACCCAATCTACACATCCTCAGGCTGTCCAAAAAATGTGGACAATTCGAAACAGTTACGGTTATAGATATGCAAAGACTTGCATATTTATAACCATAACTCTTTCAAACGGGAGACGCATAGGTTACGCGACATGCACATCCTAAACCCTAAATTAACAGCTTGTTCTAATTTAAGAAAATTTGCAAATATAGAGTAGTTGTACATGCAAACCAGATTTTAGTCTCAGGTTTAGAAATGACATAATATCTCAGTTTTTGGCATCCATATGTTAGACTAAACATTTGATTAAAATAAGGTAAAATGATAGTGATTAAGACTAAACCACTCTAGAGTCTCATATTTCCATGGAAAACAGCACCTATATTTAGCATTGTAAGCATGAAAGATTAATGGAAGAAATATGCTAAATGAGATAGAATACAAATGCCATATATATTAGTCTCAAGTTTAGAATGCCGTAATGTTTCAGTTTTTGTCATCCATATATTAGGCTAAACATTTGAATAAAAATTTAAGAAAATTACCACAGAACTTTGTTTGTCTTGGTTCTGTATCCCCTATTTTCTTAGTTAATTACCTTCCTGGTACAGTCCCTATACTTACTAACTGAATCATTGCAAAGTCGAGACCTGGAAGTCGTAAACATTCAGCTGGTGTTTGGACGAGAGGGATTGCCTTGGGTTGTTTTTTGGATTTATTGACTAAATCTTAAGGATTTCCACCAACCCGAATCCTCTAACCAAGCAGGACGATGGTGTGGTCTGTTGAATACATTATGACCGTACTCAAATAAAACTGCAGATCTATGCCGACGGATTGGTAAAGAAAGCATACGAGGACTGGATGCATGCTGTAGAATATGATGGCAAGGCACTCTTGAGTTTCAAGCAGAAAAAGAAGTCAGTCACAACAAGAAGTGACACCGCAGTAGCTTCAACAAGCAATCCTACTTCATATGGTTCAGACAATTCACAGAAACAATTGTCACTGCCTGCAAAAGCTGGACAACCTGCCACAGCGGGTACTATCAGTGAAGGTAAAATTAATTTTGAATTTTCACTGTCCTGATTTATCCCATGAAGCTTTCTTGTTCACCATTGTTATTCTAGCCATGCTTTAGTGGCAACAAACCTTTAAGGAGAAAATTAGCTCAGTAGTATCTCAAGGAGGCATAAATTCAAATAACATGTAGTGAGAGGATGACATTTATGCTGGTGGTCACATGTCAGTGGCAGATTGGATGATATTTTCCAACTTGGTGGTCTTTTTAATAGCACTATGCAATACTGCCTACTTGTTAATGTTACTTCATTTATCATTGCTCATGACATAAGCCAAGTGATTTCAGTTTAAGCCCGTACATCCTCATGCTCACCGACTTAACATTAATGGGCAAAAATGATACTGTAGTTTTTTGACAGTTTATTTTCATTGCTTTACTCATATCCCAGTTGATTTTTCTTGTCTTCAATTTTTTGTTGTAAATGCAATCTGCCCTGATAGTATAAGAAGGATGTGATGTCGCATATGCCAAGTTGTAACAAGCACTAGTCAAGTAGGGCTAATTCGGAAGGCTAAAATCGGGACATTAGTAACTGTGGCAGGAATGACACTTATGATGCACTCTATGTGCCTGCAAACTGCTTTATAACTACATTTTCAATACTATGTCAACCATTATTTGTTGGACATAAATGGACGTGTAAAGAAACATGGTACTGCTTGTGATTATGGATGTGCATCAACTAAGTATATGTCAATCTAATCTTCAGAAAGTCATATTTAGCATGTAGTCCAATCATTTTAGCACGTACCTTGCTGATTTGCAGGAGGTCGGAGGGGGGCGGCGCGGGCGGGGCGGCTCCAGGCGGCGTCGGGCGGCGGCGTCGGGTGGGGCGGCGCGAGGCGGGCGTCGGGCGGCGTCGGGCGGGGCAGCGTCGGGCGGCGTCGGGTGGCCGGCGCGGAGCGGCGTCGGAGGGGGGCGGTGCGGGCAGGGCGGCGTCGGGCGGCGGCGTCGGGCGGGGCGGCGCGAGGCGGGCGTCGGGCGGCGTCGGGCGACGTCAGGCGGCCGGCGCGGAGCGGCGTCGGAGGGGGGCGGTGCGGGCAGGGCGGCGGCGTCGGGCGGGGCGGTGCGAGGCAGGCGGCAGCACCGGAGGGGGATCTGGGAGGAGGGGGAGGGCGGCGCTGGCGGCAACGGCGGATTGGGCCGTGGGAGGCGGCAGCGGCGGCCGGGGAGAAGGAATAAAAAGACGGAGTAGATCTGTCCCCGCTCGCGGCCGGGATGGGAAACCCTATATTCGTGAAATTGCTGAGTGTCTGGTTTTGCCGAGTGTCAAATATAGAACACTCGGCAAAGCGCTTGTTTGCCGAGTGTAAACGCAAGAACACTCGGCAAACACCTGAATTTTTTTTTCTGCTACAAATGCACTTAATGAATTAAAAATAGCAAACGGACCCCAAAAAATACCAGATTTTAACATCGAATATGCTATGCTGTATGTTGAGTGTAGAAAAAGTTTCAAGGTCAAACGACGATTGAACCATCACTTCGGCTTCAAACCTGATCCGTTCCCTCTCGAAACAACGATTCTTCCTTGGAGATGCTTCAGTTTCTAAGCATCGTACGTGATAATTTTTGCGAAACCTTCTCAAATTTTTATCACAGCCTCTACGTATCATATTATGACGCTATGGCAAGTCTCATGTTTTTCAGACTTGGTTTGTTTTTTTTAGAATTAGAAAACCAATAAGCTACATGTTGGTGGTCGAGTGTTGCCACCCAGATGTTTCAAATTTCTTTTCATTTCTTGGGTAAGGCCTAAAAATAGACTCAACAACATGAATATGATTTTTCTACCCATTTTTGTTCATTATTTCATGTGCTTGCAGATCAAATTTGACTTATATCCATTAAAAGCCAGGAAATACACTTAATGAATTAAAAATAGTAAACGGACCCAGAAAAATGCCAAAGTTTAACATGGAATATTCTATGTTGTATGTTAAGTGTAGAAAAAGTTTCAAGGTCAAACGATGATTCAACCGTCACTTTGGCTTCAAACCTGATCCGTTCCCTCTCGAAATCACGATTCTTTTTCGTAGATGCTTCGGTTTCTAAGCATCGTACGTGACAGCTTTTGCTTCTTCCACTTGGCAAGCATTGAAAATTCCTTCTTTGTCTGGATGACACATGGATTGATAATATATAGCAGAGAAATTCCTTTTTTAAGGCAAGCAAGAAGAATTGTCATTCTCCTTTGTTTGTGAGCTCAGCTCTTCACACGGTAGCATCTTTGACACATGTTTAGAGCACAACTGATTCCAAGGGCCGCTCTCAGGAGTCCACATCTGCTGCATCTCAATCTTGAAGCACGACTGAATTCTAACTCCAAGTTCATAACAATATCATCCTTAAACCATACTGCAGTAGTACCGGAATCGATGTGTGGCGGCCCTTGGTCGGTTGTTATTACGAGAAAGAAAAGAGAACAAAAGGAAACCAAAAAGAAAATAAAGAAAAAAAAATAGTTTGCCGAGTGCCTAATATCGGGCACTCGGCAAACATACATGTTTGCCGAGTGTCCGTTAGACGACACTCGGCAAAGTGGAGACTCGCCGTCAGACGCCGAACGGAGGGACACGTGCCACGTTTTTTGCCGAGTGTCCTAATTCGCCGAGTGTTTTTTCTCTTTTTGCCGAGTGCTATTGTTTGCCGAGTGTTTTTTTATGAATTTACCGAGTGCCATATTGTTTGCCGAGTGCTTTAGTTGGGAACTCGGCGTAGGTTGCTGTTTGCCGAGTACCCGATATAATGCACTCGGCATACACGTAGGCACTCGGCATAGGCCTCGTTTCCGGTAGTGACGTACCTTCCTTTCTAGAACAGATTTGGTAAACTAAACAGGAAGAAGTTCATTGTACTCCTCAAAGAATCGGCATAGTTCGGATAACCCTATAAAATATAAAACCATTCAATTTATTCTCCCAAAGTTTCAATACCGGATCACTTTACCCCCTCAGCTGATTTCAACAACAGTTTTTTTTATTTTTAATTAAGCAATTTTGCATTTAGGTCCCTATATTTTTCTATTTAAAAACCCTTATTTTTTACATTTACCCCTTATAGTTTTATTTATTTACATATAAGTCCCTAAAATTTTAAAAAGCCCCT
Organism: Phragmites australis; assembly: GCF_958298935.1. Classification (NCBI taxonomy): domain Eukaryota; kingdom Viridiplantae; phylum Streptophyta; class Magnoliopsida; order Poales; family Poaceae; genus Phragmites; species Phragmites australis. Next base: position 12,015,358 of record NC_084941.1, on the reverse strand, counting down.
AGACCTTTTCTATTTTTACTAAATAGCTCCTGCCTTTTTACAAAGTACCCATGTAACTTCAAACATTTACAATTGTTTCATATGAGCTCCGTTTTAGACGATTATTGCGCTCACACAATCGTAGAAATGAGTATTTTCTATTAGTAGGCTTTTTTTTAGTGCTTTCCTACTATTTGGTATATTATTCTTAGTTATTTATATTTTTCTCTTTTGTCGATTGGTCCTGTGAGTAGGCGATTACATTCAGAAGTAGTATGAAAATCTCTAGGAGTAGGAGTTGGAGATAACTGAGCAACATATAAGCAAGTGTCCTTGATCACATTGATCCCATTGTACGAACGTGTGTCTTTTATTTGTACTAAATGCTTATCAATATGAATCTCATGTTTAGGGTTACGGATATGACTTGGCCAATTAACTAGATGTCCTTCTTACTCTGTACGCATCGGTTGAGTGTTGAGTGGCACAAGAGGAGGTCTTGCAGAAATAACCGACAAAAGAAAAAATATAAATAACTAAGAAAAGTACATCAAACAGTAGCAAAGTGCTAAAAAAAACCCCGTTAACAGAAAGTACTCTTTGCTACGATCGTGTGAGCACAAGAATCGACTAAAACGGAGCTCATATGAAAAAGTTTAAAGGTTTGAAGGTAAAGTGGCCTTTTTTAAAAAGGTAGGGGCTATTTAGTAAAAATAGAAAAAGTCTAGGAGTTTATTTGTAAAATTTTATAACTTATATGTAAATAAATAAAACTACAAAAAGGTAAATGTAAAAAACAAGGGTTTTTTTGAAAATAAAAAAGGTTAGAGATCTAAATACAAAATTACCTAATTAAAAATTAGAAACTGCCGTGGAAACCAGCTAATGGGTAAAGTGATTCGGTATTAAAATGAACTTCTTTCAAATAAAAAATACATTTGTAAGGAGTAAAATGAGCTTATTCCAAATAAAAAATACATTCGTGCTTGAAATACTTTTATTTTAATACTGAACCCTTGCCGGAGGCTTTGCTAGTCTTTTTTGACGGAGTGTGCGACACACGGAGCTCGAACCCGACGGGTGCAGTCGAACCGAACGGCTTTGCTATCGGACTCCATATCCACTATGATTGATAGCGCTGTAAAACGTCCTCGGCTTTGTGCTGCAGCAGCTCCCACACGTCCCTGACGTGCCGCATCTCCGTCGCGGCACCGCCGACGGCTAGCCGGATCACGAACTTACCGTCCACCACGAAGTGCGTCATGAACGCCCGCCCGCTCGCATTCACCACCGCAAGGAGCTCCCGGTTTACGTTGTCCACGGTTCCGTCCCCCGCGAAGCTTGGCCGGATGCGGAAGCATACCAGGGAGAACCTCCTCGGCGCCACCACCTCGAAACGCTCGTCCGCTGCTACCACCCGCTCGAACCACTTGGCCGCTGTGACGTGCTGCCGAATGTGTGTGCGCAGGCCGTCCGCGCCGTAGCGCCGCAGGACTACCCAAAGCTTGATGGCGCGGAATCGGCGCGACAGAGAGATCTGCCAGTCCTTGTGGTCGATGGCGGCCGGCTTCGCGGTGCCGCCTCCTGTGCCAACGTTCTTGAGGTACTCTGGGTCGGTGGACAGCGCGGCGATGAGGGCACTGGGTTTCGCCACCCACAGGCAGCAGCAGTCCATGTTGGTGAGGAACCACTTGTGCGGGTTCATGCTCACCGAGTCAGCGAGCTCGACGCCGTCGAGGTATCCCTGGAACTCCGGGCAGATGGCCGCGCTACCGGCGTACGCGGCGTCGACGTGCAGCCACATTCCGTGGCGCCGCGCCACCTCCCCAAGCTCGCGCACGGGGTCGACCGCGCCGAGCCCCGTCGTACCTACCGTGGCGCAGAGGTACAACGGCACCAGACCTCGGGCGACGTCACGATCGACTGCGGCGCGGACGGCGCCGGCGGTCAGGCCGTACCCGGAGGCCGCCGACGTCTGAATGACGCGGAAGTTGGAGGGCGGGATGCCGACAAGCCGCGCGCCCTTCTGGAAGGTGGCGTGCGTCTGGTCAGATGCGTAGACTACCAGCTTCATGATGACTTCGTGCCCCAGCCTGACCAGCGCGCGGTCCCGCGCGGCAGCGAGCGTGCACACCACGGCCTCGCACGTGCTCCCCTGCAGGACACCTCCGCCGCCGCCCGAGAAGAGTAACCGGCGTGGCAAACCGAGCAGCTTACCCATCCAGTCCATCACGACGCCCTCGAGCTCGGCGGCGGCCGGCGACGCGGCCCACACGAACGGCACGACGTTGAGGCCGGCCGAGAGCATCTCCCCAGCGAACCCGGCGGCACTCGCGTTCGAGGGGAAGTAGGCGAAGAAGCTGGGGCTCTGCCAGTGTGTGAGCCCCGGCAGGATGTCCTTCCGCACGTCCTCCAGTACATCCTCCATCGGCTCCCCAAGCTCCGGCGCCGCCTCGGGGAGCAGCTCGCGTAGCCTACCCGGCTCGAGGTCGGCCGCCCGGACCGGGTACTTGTCGACGTCGCGGTAGTACTCGGCGAGGAAATCCACCACGGCGCGCGAGTCGTCCACGAAGGCCTCGGGGTCCAGTGGCTGCAGTGGGGCATCGAATAGCAAGCTGCCCATCGTCAACAAGTTCCTACGGGAGGTCGATCAGCACGAGCAATACAAATCAAACAAAAATAGGAGAGGCAAGATACAAGTCCCGTCTGTTTCGGCTGATGTTTGGGGTGGCTTATATAATGCGAATGCGCAGGTTGAAAACAATGTGGTTCATCGAGCGATTATGGAACACGAGGAAAACGCGGGCCGACAGAGATGTGGCCGTACGGTACGGTGAGGGGGACAGATCGGAGAGGTTGGCCATCGAGCGATTATGGAATCATGGAGCTCATATGTCCGGGTATGGCCGGTGTTTAGATTTAGGTATAGCGTATTTCCGAGTATCAGCATCGGATCCCGTATGTCCGGAAGGTTCGCTTTAGCTCCTGCATGTAGGTATGATCTTTAAAGTATCAAGGAAGTTAATAAGGTAAGGCCTAACATTTAGATTTTGCTATTTTTAGATGAAGGAAGTTTTATTTCATCTATACTTCAATAAAATGAATGAGTTTTGACAGATTCGAATGATCTCCACTGTCTACCCAAATTGATCAAATGATCGCCATAAAAAATTAGACCCTATTCCTTCTTCCAAAAAATACTTTCAATCTTCTCACCCTCGAATCAAGGAATAAACAGTGATTGTGTTCTTTTTGACAACCACACACATGTGTTTTTGAAAAATCCAATCTTTGCTATATCATGAATTGATTACATGTGTACGAAACATGTGTGCAATTGTTAATGATGATATAATGTTCTAGCCTCTACATCGTGCACGGATATTTAGCCAATACACAGTCATCACCTAGAACAACCGAGACAAATTGGTTTCAAGAAACAAGACCAAAGATGAAAGGACGGACAAAACTCGGTATGCAGAAAGCAACACTGAATTTCGAACCAAGAACTTTAGCTTATAACCACTATGCACTCCATGTCAATTAAAAATCTTCCATCACTGCGTGAAAAATGGATATGGGTGACGGCTGATAAACTTAATGGATGATGGGTATTGTACCCGTCATCCCGAACGCGTCACTGATGACTAGTCATTTGTGATGGTTCTGTATCTGTCACCAATGATGAACAAAAGTGACGGGTATTAACTGTTACCCATCACCAATGACTGCCTCCCATGTGCTGGGGAGAAAATTATAGGTGACGGGTGAGCTCTTCACCCGTCACTTATATGTATAATAAGTGACAGGTAACTAGGTTACCCATCACCTATGTATTAGCTATAGGTGACGGGTGACTTTTATACCCGTCACTTGTGTTCTTTATAATTGATGGCTAGCTATATTACCTGTCACTTATAGCTTTCACCTATGTACTGGGAGAAGGACATAAGTGACGGGTAACTTATTTACCCGTTACTTGTAAAGAACATAAGTGACGAGTAGATATTTTACCCGTCACTTATGTTCCTCTTGCTTGGTAAGAATGAATTGTTTTCTGGCTGCATCCTGGAACGTAGCCAGGATTTGACAGCCGTCTTCTCCCTTCAAACAATAGCAACGCATCCAAATACATATCGACAAAGACAATTGTAGGAGTACTCGTTTCATCACAGAATTACAAATATTACAAAGTTCAAATGTATTCATTATAGAATCACAAATGTTACAAAGTTTCGATCAACTCATAATTACTTAAGACTTCACAACTTAAGGCTTCTGTAGTGGAACTCGTCCTGTGGGCTGATAACGTCAGACACCATGAACTCAGCGATTCATCGTCGAATATCCGGGAGTGCACCGGCGTCGAGAAACATACACTTGTATTGCGGAATAATTTAATGCGTAACCAATGTCATGTTACCATGGAATTAAACTAATTACCGAAATTAGTTATGAATAATCTTGTATTGAACTTACATTGGGGGATTTGATATTCTTTGCTCAGAGCATGTTCCACGCAGCATAGAATCCACATGTGTTGCCTGGTGGTTGGTGGTGGTACCACTGAAAAGAAACTTAACTGTTAGATGAAAAGAAAAAAAAAACAGCAACAGAGAATATTTGATATTTTGTTTGGTAGCACTTACTACGTACCCGATCTTGTGTGTCAGCCTACGACTAGCATTTGCATCGTAGTCAGGTTGTGCTCGAAGGTACTTGTCGAAAGCCCTGCATAAAGAGGGATCGATTATGGAGCCTTTGAATGTTAGAAAAGTTTAATATGTGAACTAAGATAGACATAACTTATGTGTCAAGGAGTTGTTTTACAACGCTGTAATCACGCGATCTAGGTTTGCCTTTTGTAGATGTTGGTCTTTATGAGTCAACATAGAACACCAAGTCCCACTCGAGGCAAATGTTAAGTAAGATCCAATGGCCACCGGTGTTGTGGGTGCCCATCAGGTACTTCACTTTTGAGTATTGTTGCATTGCCCTGACCACATGATTCGTAGTGTAGTCGGGGTGAAGTTGGATGACCGATATTGTAATGGCCTCAAGGTCAAGAAATGCGACGGGATCCTTGTTCTTCCTTGTTTCTTTCATCAAGTGTCTACAGATAAGGACACAGTTAAATTCAAGTCTTAATGGTATTAATTAATGAATATCCAGTATCATGAGACTTACAATGTGAAGACTCGTAATAACGATACATCCAGGCCATCAAGGTTGAAGATGTCGTATAAGTCATTGAAACCCACAATGAAGTAGCTATCTTGATCACTTAAGAAGTGTCATCGTTTGTACTGTACGACTATGGACTGATCTCTACAAGCCTGTACGTAATCATTATGCAAGTTGATACATGCTTTTCCTGCCCTTGCTAGCTCATCTACCGTCATCAAGGGCTTACCATATTTGAATTTCGTGTTGGCTTGAGTCCACACTGGTGCAATGTCCGTAGACTTCTTCATCAGTACAATGGACTTCGACTTGACTGGTACAATGGCCTTTGACATCTCCGACAGGGGCTTCTTAGAGCCTTTCTTCTTGACCTCCTTTTCCTTCTTCTTTTTTGGGCTGTCTGGGGAGACGGTATTGGGTCTGAAAGCGAGGCTGTCGGATGCGGAGGAGAATGCGGTGAAGCCGGCTTCTCTGGGGGAGGAGAAGGCAGTGAAGCTGCCTTCTCAGGAGGTGATCGGCGCGGCGGTGGTGCACTTGTAGCTCGTCTAGACTAGGATGCATTGGAGACCACGATGTCGCCTCTCTTCCACTGGATCCTTTGATGAAGAGCTTCACCGAGAGTTATGACTTCCTCATTGGGGTGGGGGGGGGACCTCCAACACGTGATCAGTGACATTGCTATGTACCATATCCACCGTAACCACAGCATAGCCTGCACGTATCAGGACCGTATGTAAGATACGGACGCCCGAAAGCACCTGGCCCCTTGCAACCTCGATGTGATATCTGCTAAGCCTGATTACAAGGCTACAGGACGTGGTCCCTTCTAGCAGGTCTATTGTATCCGGCTCAATCTCGGTAGTAGCTACTTGTTGCTCGACCTCCCTAGAGGCGTAGCTACTCTTCCCTGCAGCTCCAAGACTAAAATCCTGTGGCATGAAAATCTCTATTCCCTTTGCTGCAAGCTACCCCATGATGCTTGAGTAAACTTTCTGGGTGATGTCCCATGTCAATGCATCCACATCCACTGCATCCGACCTCTTCTTCTTCTTGTACATCCCGATGTCTTCAGGAAAGCCGTATTTCCAGCCCTGGGAACTTGATACACCTCGCACTCAACCTGGGTACTCCGGGTTTCCCAGCACCGCTGTGAGAACATCACTTTCCCTGACCCCGATAAAAGAACCTTGGCTGGCTTCGGCTGCCTTTTCTTTGACTTTCTCTGCGACTGCCTGGGTTTCGCTGTTTCTGAATGCGATTTCTCCGCTATCGGACACCTCACCCCTTGCATGCAAATATGGCTGCGATCGTCCCGGGAATTGATTTCAAGGATTCTCGCGGCCTTCTCTGGTTAATTTCTCGTCCTCTGCCTACCATTTCTCTCTTTTCCCAGCGTAACCTGCTACACCGGTCCTGTGGTCATGCTTATTCTTAGCCTGAAGCTGCTTCTTCTTCTCACTCTCCGTCTTGAACTACTTTGAGTTCTTCATCTACATAAAAGCATCCCAATCCTCTGGTTTCAGGTGTTTGTAGCTCTCGTAGGGTGTCACCCCTTTTGCTAAGTACCGATTCACAAGTTTGCTCTTAAAGCTTCGATGAAGTTTCGCGATCGCTTTCATTGCTGCATTGACCGCGGCATTCTTTTGACACTCGCTCATGTTTCCAGGGTACTCTAGATATTACATGATGACATTATTGAAGAAGTCCCACTTCGCTTCGTCACTGAGGTCATTGAGCTTAGTCGTTATCGACACCCTCTCCCGAGCAATGAGCCTTGCGACCCTATGAAATCTTTTCAGGGCCTTTTCATTCGTAGGCAGCCCATCAGCATCGATTCTTGTGATGGTAACCTTGTCTATCAGCCACTGTGTTTGTGTCCTTGGCTTTCGGGTGCGTGCAACACTACCAGTTGTCTGGCTTGGAGACGGCGTTGCCGCCATCTAGAGAGAAAAAAGGGGAGTTGACATAAACAAATAATATTCCTCCATTCAACAAGTATAAAATGTATTGACTCGCTCGTATCAATACCGCTTCGGTGGGATTGTATTCTTTGTCACTTGCCTGACATGGGCTCTCCCGATTCGGTGACGGGTCAAGGCTCGGGCTGTGATACTGGCTTTCGCTGCTGCTGGAGGAGGACGTCGGTGCGAGCTTGGGCTCCTATCCACCCCATCTTGTGCCGGGGTGACCTCTAGTGCTAGCATCCTCTATGCTTTTGATTTTTTAGGGTGACAATCCTCTTCTTCCCCATGGTTTCTTAGAGGAAAGAAAAGTAGTCATGGTTAACGATTATGATCCAAATTTCACCATTGGCTCCAGCTAATACATAACGAACCTTATCACCCAACTAACATATATAAGTAACCAAAAAGTAACACTAATAGCAGAGGAATGTAAAGTCCAGGCAAATATACTTGTCCAAGATTCTTTTCTGTACGTACTAATGGCATATATAGTTGTCCTTCATGTAGTATACTACCACATACTTTTTCATCTTTACTAATTCAGTTTGACTTTCTTTCAAGATTAAACCTAGCATGAGGGCGTCCAGAGTACATGCATATTTGTGAAAGAAAAATAATCATGACTATATGCATATAGTTGGATCTAGGGCTTGTGGTGATGCCATGCGTGTACATACAATGTCCTAGAAACACTTCAAACATACATGAGGTAGCCGGCTATGCTAGTTAAGTATGTACGTTGGTCAAAAAGTTCAAAGATGCATGCACATGGACTGACACACAACTGCTACTTGATACATTTTTTTTAGCTATATGTATGTGGTGAATGTCTTTTTGATTACTATACTAGTCATATATATATATATATATATATATATATATATATACATATGTGTGTGTGTGTGTATACATACACTAGCTGTAATTTGTAAAAACGGTCAGTTATAACATGTCAGTTGGGTTTTCTCTGTTGGACAATACCATTCATGCAAGAAATGCTTTAACCCTTAATTATGTCATGAAATAACAATATGATTCTCTAAGGGAGAAGGAGAAGGGGGAATTGATGCGTGAAGTACAATGACAACATACCAAGATTATCGGCCTCTACCCATGTCTTTTTTCCCGATTACAAGGTAACTTACGTACAATACCGCTAAGTATGTACACCATACTCATATATCTATGAATAAATTCCTATCACATGTCTAAAAATAATAACCTATACGTAAATATGTACCAGTATTGTTCAATATTGTTTTCTCAAGGATAATGAAATCCTATGGACCATCTCCTCCTTGTGCACCATCACAACCGCAAGAACTGAACTGCATGAACTGAACTGAGCACCATCTCCTTCTCCTTGTGTATCACACCTTGTGACTCCTCTCTACCTCCTAGAACCGAATTGCATGCAGCAAGGAGAGGGCGCAAACCTTAAAGACGGTGATGGGGTCAGGGGGCGACGGCACGTGGCGACAGCGACTGGGTCAGGGGCGACGGCGCGTGGCAACGGGGCGACAACGATGGGTTGATGGCGACGGGTGGACGGCGACAGCTCGTGGCGGCGGGTGGAGGATGACGGCGATAGCAAACCCTAGCTTTGCACAAGCAAAAAGACTTAGGCAAAACAAGACTGCGAGCGCGGGGACTAGGTAGGGTTATATAAAAAATAGTCATATGTGACGGATGATAATATTACCTGTCACCTTTTACTTCGACTCGGCCTGTACATATCAGTCATAGGTGACGGGTGATAATATTACTCATCACCTATAATTATCACCCGTCACTTATTGTAAGTCATAGGTAACGGGTGATAATATTACCCGTCACCTATAATTATCACCCGTCACTTATTGTAAGTAAAAGGTGACGGGTTATAATATTACCTGTCACCTTTTATTTCGACTCGACCTGTACATGTAAGTGATAGGTGACAGGTTATAAATGTCATCCATCACTTATTGTGTGTAAAAGGTGACAGGTTATTAATATCACCCGTCACCTTTTACTTCAACTCGGCCTGTACATACAAGTGATAGATGACGATTTGTAAATATCACCCGTCACTTATTTCCTGTAAAAGGTGACGGGTTATTAATATAAGCCGTCACCTATTCGAAGTAAAAAATTCAAATTTTACATTAATATTAAAAATTCAAATTCAAATAACTTTGAAACTTAAAATTCAATTTTGACATTAACATTAACAATTCAAATAACTTAAAAGTCACAAATTTGTCATTAATATTACAAATGTCACATAGAAATTCAAATTCGTCATTTTGTGCTTTCTTGACATGGATCCCTTCGTTATGGTCGGGGTGGATGTATGGAGTTTCCTCGATCGGCTAAAGGTGTGGCACGACTGCAGTAGCAAAAGGGAGATTTCATCGAATTGATTGAACTCCTCCTCATCAACGATGTTTGCAACTCCGACAATGCGTCTTTTCCCAGCGAGAACCACATGGTGTTTCTTCTTTGTTGTGTCAGTCACATAAAAGACTTGCCAAACATCTTTAGCGAGTACGAAGGGTTCAGACTTGTATCCGATATGTTTGAGATCAACGCTAGTGAACCCATACTTGTCATTAGTGACGCCCTTTGCCCCACGTACCCAACGGCACCAAAACAAGGCTACCTTAAATCCCAAGTAGTTCAGCTCCCAGATCTCTTCTATTTGACCGTAGTATGTGCCCCTCTGCATGTCGTTATCATAAGCTTCTATACGGACACCACTGTTCTGCTATATACTTTTCTCATCTTGGGCAACCGTGTAAAATGCGTATCCATTTATATCGTACCCTTGATATGTCATAATTGTGTATATAGGGCCCGATGCCAGTTTTTTTTTTATCAAAGCAGTTGTAGGAGCACTCGATTGTCTAATTCAATCTCAGAATCAAGTCCTAAACCTTCGAATATGTTGCCTCGCAACCCAAGCTTCAGTTTGCCCTGGATTCTCTTCAAGCAGCATCTGCTTGTGCTCATTGACATATTGGCACACTTCGCTCATTTGTTGCAGCACGAGGAAATGAGCTTGGTCGTAAGCCTTCGGATCAGGAGTTATTGACATCTTCCCCAGAACTCCCACACCTACGAGCCTCCCCTCATGGCGAGACTTAGTCACGCCAATTGGGTTATTTAGGTCAATGTAATTAACAAACCACTCCAATGCCTCCTCTATCGCGTAACCCTGCACGATGCATCCCTCAGGAAAGGCTCGATTCCTTACGTACAACTTGAGAATGCCCATATATCTCTCGTATGGAAACATGTGATGTAGGAACACGGGGCCAAGGTAGTGTATCTCCTTCACGAGATAAGCAGTGAGATGTACCATGATATCGAAAAATGATGGTGGGAAATACACCTCAAGAATACATAGAGTCTCAAAGTGTCTTCTTTCTAGCTCCTTCAGCAAGTCCGGATAGAGCACCTTTTATTCAATTGCATTGAACAAAAAGCATAGGTTCAGGATAGCCTCGCGAACCTTTATTGGGAGGATGCTCCTAATTGCTACCGCAAGCACTGACATCATCATCACATGGCAATCATGGGACTTCATCATGACGAATTCATTTTTAGCTCTTTCACCGAGACAAGTCTTGCGATGTTGGACAAGTAACCTGAGGAAACTTTCACACTGTGCAAGAACTCGTAGAATTCTTTTTTCTCCTTCCTGGAGAGAGTGATAGCTGCTGGGGGTAGGTGTTTTCCTTCGTCTGTATCTTGTGCATGGAGCTCCGGTCTTAAGCCTATTTCTTCAAGATTAGCTCGTGCGCTCTCATGATCCTTTCCTTTTCCCTTCATTTGGAGCAATGTACCGATCAGACTCTCGCATATATTCTTCTTTACATGCATGTTGTCGATAGAGTGAGGAACATCTAATTTTTCCCAATACTCTAGCTCGAATAGTATTAATTTCTTGTTCCACATTCCTAACTGTTCATCATCCTTAGATGATTGATTTCGCTTGCCAAGGACAACATTGATATTCTTAACCTGATTGTGGACATCTTCCCCGCTGAAATGCCTCAGAGGTAACACTTTATCCCTTGTGCCATTGAACTGCTTATCCATGTTTCGATACGGGTGTTTCCTGGGAAGGAAACGTCGATGCCGCATGTACACTATTTTCTTTGAGTTGTTCAACCTCAAACTCCATGTGTCATCTAAGCAATGGAGGCATGCTTCACCTTTTCTTTTACTCTGACCTAACAAGTTACAAAGTCTTGGCAGATCATTGATGGTGATGAACAACATGGCGTGCAAGGTAAAGTACTATTTCTTGTATTGATCCCAAACCTTGACACCTTTCGACCAGAGTTTCTTAAGATCATCGACTAAAGTCCTGCGGTACACATCTATATCGTTGCCAGGTTGTTTCAGTCCTGATATCAAGATCGGCAACATAATGTATTTCCGCTTGTTACAAAGCCAAGGTGGAAGGTTGTAGATCGACAATACAATAGGCCAGGTGCTATGTGAGGTACTCATGTTACCGAATGGATTCATGCCATCCGTGCTCATAGCAAACCTAATATTTCTCAATTCTTCGGTGAACCAACCAAATATGGAATCAACGATTCACCACTGAGCGGAATCTGCTAGGTGCCGTATCATTGTGTCGTACTTACGACCCTCCTTACGCCAACGCACCAATTGGAACTCCTTTCTATTGGCAAACATACGCTTCAGACGGGGAATTACAGGAAAATACCACACCACCTTCCTAGGACCACCTTTACTTTTCTTGCCTTCATCCCCGCCACCACCGTCATTTCTACGCTTATATCGATGGGTTCCACACAAGGGGCATTAATCCAGCTATGCATACTCTCCACGAAGCAAGATACAATCCTGCTTACATGCATGTATTTTTTCTATTTCCAGTCCTAAAGGACAAATTATCTTCTTCGCGTTGTAGACACCCTCGGGCACCAAGTCCCCCTCCGGTAGCATGTCCTTTAACAGATCCAGCAATGCTTCAAAACTTTTGTCAGTTCAACCATGGGTTGCCTTCAGCTGTAGAAGCTTTAGGTTCCCAAAGATCCGCGTGTACTTCTCCTTACAGTTGGGATAAAGGGGCGTTTTGGAATCCCGCATAAATTCCTGTAATTTAGCAAACTCACCATTCTTATACTCGTCGTGCCGCTCAACATCCCGCACCATCTGGTCCACATTCTCCACAAAATCCTCGAGATCATTATCATTCAAACCTAATATGTCCTCATCCCTGAGATCATGATCCATTTCATCGAGTGTAAGTCCTTGATCCACACTATCGGCATGGAGTGCCCGATCCATCTCTCCCTCGTTAAGACCTTCTTCGCCATGTTTGTTCCAACATGTATAATTCTCTTTAAATCCACGCATGACCAAGTGTACATGGATATTTTCTGGTTTCGGAAACTTCTTTTCATTCCTGTCGCGACATGGACAATACAATGCCGTTATACCACGATCTTTAATATCCGCCAAGGCAACACTCATGAAATGCTTTACCCCGCTCAGGTACTCCGTACAAGTCCGGGTCTCGAGGTACATCCAACTTCCGTCCGTCATCTACAATTAATGTAAAAATATTCATTCTTCATTAATAATGACCTTAATTTTATGGTTAAGCACGTGATTAAAATCTCCAACAAATACACTAGATTTGTGGCATTTCGTGGTAGATCGACCAAACCTAGTACCAAATCTAACATAAATACAACTCACTTGTACTAAGATTTTGGATAAAGATGCAAAATGATTGATTACAACTCAAAGCAAAACAAATCTACCAAATAGGGATTAGAGGAGAAGGGAAAAGGGAGATACAAACTTTAAAAGACCTAGCACCAATTCAAACTTCAGATTAAAAAAAATTAGAGAGTCTCTAGTGGAATCGAAGAAAATCGTCAGAACTATCGCACGGTATTGTTGACTACTGTTCAGCCCGCACAGTGGCTGTCAGCTAGCTTTATATAACAAATGTAAGTAATAAGTGACGGGTGATAATATCACCCGTCACTTATTACTTAAGTGACGGGTCATATTACGACTTGTCACTTATTACTGGACCAAGAAAGGCCGTCACCTATGCCAAGTCATAAGTGATGGGTTGTACCATGACCCATCACTTATGACTAGTGCCGAGAGACCCGTCACTTATGACCATGTTATAGGTGACGGTTTTAATCGTTACCTGTCACTTATGTTATAGGTGATGGGTAATATTATTACCCGTCACCTATTACATGTTATAAGTGACGAGTAGTGTAATGAGCCGTCACTAAATTATGTCTCCTTTGTCTGTTTTTCATGTAGTGCTTGCTGCTATTATTAGTATCCACATAGGGATGAAAATGTCGGGCTTCATTGTCATCCACCACAGATTGAAAGGATCTTGATGACTTTCCAAAAATCCAACATCTGCCCACAAATAGGAGGAGAAGAATAATGACTCTGCCGCTAAGGCTGCTCACAAGCTTCTATAGCCAAACTCCATTGATGACTGTAGGAACGAAGAGGTGGATCGTGGTCCGTGAGTCTACAATGACGCCTCCAAGGAGGAAAGCGATGTTAGCAATGTCGTCGTCACCTAATCCATAAGAAACTAGATAAAGGGTTTTCACCCAAGATACACCACATGAGCTGAAATGGACAATGATGCCAAGGTCCTAAGACGATGCCTCCAGGGAGGAAAACGACATCTAGATCAGGGATTTTCACCCCTAGGATGGCACCACACTACAGAAGCACCACGACTGGCCAACAGGCTGCCATAGTGCAATGGTGGTTGTTTCCACTTCCGCCTCTACCGCTATCGACCAATCAAATCCTTCCTTGATGGCCCCTTTGTGCTATCGCTCACAACCAACTGCCACCCTCGAACGATGTCAGACAATCATTTATGCAACCAGCACGAGAAACTTGCCAACCATGATGGTCAGGTGATCGTTGTCCACCGATCATATCCAGCCTTGAAGGACCCTCCACATAGTCGAATGCCACCACTAGATAATGATGCCAATGCGTGACTGTATGTATTGTGGCACGGTGACCTGACTATCCAACTCACAAGTCTCTATTCTTGCTTCTTCACTACCTATTAGGACAAACACCACACTGGAGCATGCTGGCCGAAGCCGGCCATCAAAGGCACCAAACGGCCATAGGATAACGGCTAGGTCCAGCCAACTAGATGATGACCACGCCACCAGAGCCCCCTCCCCCTGCCAGTCGATTTGCTACTTCAACATGCCCTATCAGTCGAGGGAGGAGGGACCACATATCGCTCCTGTCGCCGATGCACCGCTAGAAGCAGTCACGAGTTAGAGCAATGTTTGGTCCCTGTGCCTCCCCACCATTTCCCCTTACCCCTCATCCATACCTATCTCCTCCCTTTCCTAACACTATTGCATAGAGAGTCATCTCAAAAAGTTTTCGTGTTGTCAGATATCGTGGGCCAGTGATAACAGTCGGTTATCTCAGATAGTAAGAAGCCATCCAAGAGATCAAGTATCCTCGATGGTTCTAGCCTAGCAAGGAATTGAATCCATGACCTATTGACTCCGCGACCCCCCTTAACCACCAAACACATATTGCTTACTGTAATAGGATATGTATTCCTTTTGACCCTTGTTGCTGAATCTTTTGGCAATTATTTGAGTATCTAGATGGCTTTAAATAAAAAAATTGTCAACTACAGCGTTACCATCCAACTTGGAATTGAGTTGGCCCACATAAAAAGTCAAAGATGAGCTTCAGTAAGTGCATTTCATATACACAACATGTTAATTCATTTTTAGTGATTAAACATTGTATATATTATCATTTCACTATGTTATTACTACTTTTATCCTTTTTTCATGTAGTTTACGAGTAGTTACTCAAGTCAATACCGATAAGTTATAGATACTAAATTGGTTGCGAAGCAGATTTGGAGACCTAGTTGACTTTGGATAAAAATGTTGTCAACTACAAAGTTGTAGATCCCCTCGAGAGCTACAATTTTTTTATAACATTTTTTTCATCCAACTTTGTATGAATATTTTACAATTTTTTAAATATCTCACTTCAAACTAGACCACTATTTTATTACTACCTCGTTAGAGTTGACCCTACTTAACTAATTCATATATCATCATCTCACTATAGTACTACCGTTAGAGTTGACATTACTTAACCGCTTCATATATCATCATTTTATTATGTTCTTATTACATTTAGAGTTGATCGTATTTTCACTTCATATATCATCATTTCACAATGTTACATAGTCCATTAGGATCGATATTAGATAGTGTATTTATTTTAAACTATAATCATACCTAATTTTAGTTGTGAAAATATTTTTCATGAACAATATTAATTCTAAAATATTTTTCATGAAACAATTAATTATGAAAATATTATCTCAATCAGTTTTAGAGTGTATTTGGGATATTTAGTTATCCAAGACGATTTTAAATAGGAGTCATCTAAAATATATTCCCAGTGGCTATTGTTTGGAACCATTTGGGATCATGATGTCGATGCTCCGTGCTTTTATTTCTGAAAAAATTATTCGTGATTGGCGATGGATCTTTTGCATCTCGGAGGGGTGGCCGATGGGGATGAGCGTCTCGCAGTACCTGATGCCAGAGAATGCACGCGTTATCCTGATGTCCTCACGTTGTATGCAGAAACGTGAACGATGCACCATCAGGCTAAGATCATACACGCGTTATCCTGATGTCCTCACGTTGTATGCAGACACGTGAAAGATGGGTTTCACCGTACCATGGGTTTTGTCCGCACGTCCACCGCCAGTGTGGACTACAGCAGCGGCCGCGGCGAATATTAATTGCAAGCAGATTCGGCAGCTCATGCTGTATCCATCTTGAAAATCTATACCTATTTTTTCTCATTTCCATTATGATATCTTCGAAGGTTGAAACGGTTCAACAATTTTCAGAACATCAGAGACCACATATTCTAATTCGTTGATTCTAAGACTGACTCATATTGCGGCTCTATTGGTTTACACCTTACAATGATATCTCGGAGATTGTTGTCCTCTGCAATTAATTGTAGAACTGTATTGCTTGGCTCCAAGGAGGTGGATTGCGGTGGTCCCCTGAAAGTGATTCATCATATAATGATGCTTTGGAGATTGTTGCCCTCTGCAATTAATTGTAGTCTGTATTGCTTAGCCAACATTACATGTTGCTAGCCCGAACTGATGCTAATATACTACAGCAGTACCTGACCAGCTTGGCTACCAACACGGCAACACCTCCTAAATATGTTATCTGAAACGATTATTTTACATGCTAAGCAGGAGCAGTCTGGAGTTTGGAGCACATGGATCATGGACTTCGTTGGCACCAACGGCGATAACCGGTTAACACGGTGCTCGATACAATTACTTAAGAAAGAGCAAGTAATTAATATTATATTACAAGTTTTTAAACACTACCAAGTTATCAAAATTTACAGCAAAAGAGAGTTAGTTGCCAACACGGCGCTCCATACAATTACTTAAGAAAGAGCAAGTAATTAACATTATATTACAAGTTCTTAAGCACTACTAAGTTATTAAAATTTACAGTAAAAGAGAGTTAGAAGGAGACTAAAACCTGTAATGGCTTATCTTTATCACATTATATCATATCGGATCCCATGAAACTCCTAACCTTTTCAGGACCAAAAGCCAGCGCTGATTCAATCATGAACTACCTGCCTGTCTTCCCGAAGGCTCTACTCTGCATGCGTTTTCCTTTTTGTCTCGCACCGCCAGCCATAGCTAATGTTTGTTTGAGCGGTGGATGACTCCTAGCTCTCTTGCCATCACTGGTTCTTAAGCACTACCAAGTTATTACAATTATTTAAGAAAAAGCAAGTAATTAACATTATATTATAAATTCTTAAGCACTACTAAGTTATTAAAATTTACAGTAAAAAAGAGCTAGAAAGAGACTAAAACCTTTAATGACTTCATAATTCATTGCTTATCTTTTTCACAATGTGTGAACCAACTTACGAGGGCTCTCTCGTTGACGGCTTCTTAAAAACCGACAGTGATACATAGCATAGTGAAGTACTTTGGGTGTTTTGTAGTAGTGCATGCTGATTATCATAATAAGATTTGCTCAGATTCAATCTCATTTCAAATCTAGTTCACATATTGTGGAAAAGTTTTAAAAAAAATAGAGGGTGCCGTGAGCTTATGATCAATTATTTTCATTTTTTAATTACTAATCTCCTGCTCGAATACTTCGGTGATGCAACAATATATGAAATATATATATATATATTCAAGATTTACATATTCACAAGTTGAATAAATAACGACAAAGCAAGAACCGAACTAATGCCATCTTTCTCTTGTTCATTGTGGACACCATATTCTTAACCATTAAAAATCACTACGTAAAAAACATATAAAGAAAACATGAAATGAGCAACATATCATAACATGATCTGTCACTGATGATAAAGTGATGAGTCATAGTTATGATTAGTTATTTATAATTTATTATATGATGGATCATCCTAGGTGAGTCATAGATGATAGGTCATAGTTGTGACCCGTCACCTATTACGACTCATAAGTGATGGATCATTCTAGCTAGTTATTAGTGAAGGGTCACAACTTCACCCATCGCCAATGACTAACTCATCAGTAACGGGTTATTCTAACCCGTTATTAGTGGCAGATCAAGTTATGATCCGTCACTAATGACTTGATCAATATATAGAGCAATCATTTCATGTTATACTTAGGTTTATGCCATGTGTGTGTATATATGTATAGTAGTACAAACATATACTCATATATATATATATGTATGTATTCTATGTTATTTTTCTCTATTAAGGGTGTATATATATATAATATACAACTTTGGGAATATATATGTATATGATGCTAAATTTTTTTTTCTCTTATTTTTCTCACATAGGCAGCAGTAGAAAAGGAATTATTGTACAATTTTGCTCAAGTTTGATGTAAGAGGTGGCAGCTATGTTCACAAATGTGCGTTTTGAAAATAGTGCAGAAACTTCAAGGGCAAGAACTCAATCTTCGAAGCCATTTTTGGCCTCTAAAAAGTCTTTGAACCCGATGAAGTGGGGGAGAAATAGATGTAACTTTTTCTGTAGATATCCGTAGAGTAAAAAAAACGTCAAAATTGGAATCCGTATACAAAAATTATGTCTTTTTTACTAAAAGCACTCTGGGTCAACATTTCGAAAATAACGTTATCGGTGATAGGTCATGGTTATGATCCGTCACCTATGATTTTCAACAACGTGATTGTTGAGCTAGTAAAGGAGTTGCGCACGAGCCTCTGGGCGCGGGTTCGAGTCCCACGAAATGCAAAAACTAAAATATGTTTGAAAATGATGTGGATTATGCATATGCGATGGACCCTGTATTAGGTGGATCTGAGGTGAAATTTGTTTTTTAAACTTTTTTATGTCTAAAAAATATGAAACACGTTCATCAGACATAAATGATAGGCCACTGTTAAAACCCGTCACTTATATTCAGTTATAGGTGACGGGTCAAAAAGACAACCCATCATATATAATATTCATCGGTGATGAATTAAGTTATGATCCGTCACCTATAATCATATTGGTGATGGATTTATACCTATCACCTATGACGACTTATAGTAACGTGTTCGGTGATAGATACAGAGCCCGTCACCTATAAAGATTATCACCCGTCACTTATGTCCCTTTTTCATAGTAACTGTAACTCCCACTAACACCGAGCGCTTGCAGTGATAATGTTGTTAAAACCTTAGTCTATTGCATTCGCAAGGAAATCACACGCTTGAATACAAAAATAAAGCAAACAAGTAGACAAAAGTTGCATGCCCAAATTTAAATATAAAAGTTTTGAGCCACCAACTGGCTGCTGCAGATCCTACAACCGACACTAAGGTTTCTCCGTTTCTTAGATATTTATTAGGTGTCTAGCTAGGCGCTGATGTGATAAGTAATTTAAAGATGAGAGAAAAATATAAGAAAAACTAACTCTTTGAATAATCCTCGACGATTGTGAGAATTGCTATAGAAGATCTCAACGGAAACTAGTGACACACATGCATGTATTGAAAGAGTTTTTCAAAAGCAATGTTTTACTCTCTCTTTGCTCTAGACATCTAAAAAAAATAAAGCATTACGAGTGGCATTAATCAATCTAATAACTCAATGAATTAGTATGCTTTATGGACAGCAATTTAGGTTTAGATCACATGTTTATCCTTCTACATGCTCGTCTGCAGAATGCACATCTCAATTCGGCCAGAAAATCTGAATATTTTTATATATTCAGATATGCCTCGGTGTAGTTGTACAACCTCATTTTTTTAATAGCACATGATATAAATGTCTTGATTAGCGTTGTTTTATGAGATTTGACGGGTCTCAAAGCATATATCTTCATCAATTATAAGAGAAATTATTGAGCAGTGACGAGGCAAGAAGTGATTGGGAAGGAAACTAATTAGACGAATCATTCGTTGCCATCTGAATAGCATTCCTGGCAGTAGTTTACTTTACATCCGCAGGTGCGAATTATTATTATTATTATTATTATTATTATTATTATTATTATTGAGTTAGAGATGGTTCCATATGAAAATTGATATTGGACCAGTCACAATGAAATGATATGCAGCAATGTTGACTCTCTGAATGTGATATGCGAGTATTTTCAAACTATAATATTAATGGCAACTTGTCAATACAGTTTCTTCAAACCCTAGGAAACATAGTTCTATCACAGTGATTAAGGGTGTGTTTAGTTATCTATATGAGTTTTTTAAGCTGCAGCGTATATCCTAGATGAGTAGGAGCAGGCTAAGCGGATACAATAACTTTGAAAAGAATAGCGTTTGGTTGGATAAGCAGATGCAATGACCCTGCACTTGAGACTAACGAGTGAGACCGTTGCAGCACTGTAGAAGATGCAATACATCTACCGGGCACGGCTCCATAGAAGCTCGATTCGATATTAATAAAAACCGTATGTGATGTGTAAAACACAGATAGATATTAACCAAAACTGTATGTTAAGAAAAATCATCTGTGATGTGTCATAAGACACAAACAGATATTAATAAAAATAGTATGTGATGTGTAAAATATAAATAAACATCAAAAAAACCGTTTGTGATGATTATAAGACACAGACCAACATTAACAAAAATCGTCTGTATGTAGCTATGTTACAAACAGAGTGTTACCCGTATGTGATAAGCTCGATATAACATAAACTTTTGCAGAGACGAAAATCAAACCCATCTGTGATAGGGTTAACAACCGTCTATGATAGCCCATTCTGAGGTAGTGAAAGAAAATTAATTTTTTTTCTATTTATTAGACTTGATTGTTTGCAATATGAGAAACTTGAGTATGTGAGAATAATATATCAATTCACAATGTTTGTGTCACCCACTACATCAAAATAGGTCATCCATGCTGGTCATCTATGCCGGCTAGGACAGAACCAGCACTGATGAAGTATCAGTGCCGATTCATAACATTCCACGCTCGATGAATGATTGAGCCAAGTTGAACCAGCACTGATACACAGTATTAGTGTCAACTCATGGTTACTAGTTGGCACTGAAGTATTAGTGCCGGTTTGTGCCAAGAGTCGGCTCGTGTTACATGTCGGCACTAATAAATGTACAATATATAAGAGACGTCTTCTTCTCCCCCAAGCTCGAATAGAACAGAGAGGAGCTTTGTTCTGCTTGGCTCCCGCCATTTGTGCCCAACCTTGCGCTTGGAGATCAAAAAATTTGGAGGACTCTACGTGCCCAAGGTGCTCCAAGGCAAGTAAGATGATCTACATTTCATTTTTACTTAGATTTACTTGCTAGATTGCTCTAGGTTTGAAAGTATATGATTGCTCCGTAATGATGAATTTTGGTAGGAGCTAGAGCTCCAATTGAGCTCTAATTGAGTAAAAATTACAATTTTCTCATTGTATGGCACATAGAGATGATCTACATTTCATTTATGATTAGATTTATTTGCTCGATTACTCTAGATTTGAAAGTATGTGATTATGCATTTAAGAAAAAATATGGTTAAAATCACCTCTAAATAGATTAAAACCTAGCTCCAATTTTCTAGTAGTGAATTAGGAAAAAGATTAAAATCACCTCTAAATAGATGAACATATTGAATTTGAATATTGTGTTGTAGATATGGCACGTCACCCGCTAGTCGCAAGTGGATGTGGCAGCATTTAGAAGGTGTGTACTCTGACCCGGGCCAAGTGCCGGAAGGTGATGGGTCATCTAACAAGAAAGATTGTTGGTGTTGAGGATGTCATCTACGAGGAAGACTACAATTAATTCGACGACCTGCCTCCTTTCAAAGGTCGACCTGCCTCTCATTAATGACACTGAGGAATCTACCTACATACGCCGTGATCATAACGAAGATATAATCATTAAATGGAAGCAACTTTGATGTAATAATTAATTCATGATTCGCTATAATTTGTACCAAGGACATGTATTAAGTAAGAATATGCTTTAATTTGTATTAAGTAAAAAATTCACAGCTATCATTTATGCTTTAATTAGTACAAAGAATATGCCTTAATTTCTATTAAGTAAAAAGCTTTAATTTTTATAAAACATATACATTGCCTTATGTAATGAAGATGTACTACAGAAATTATAAACCTAATATATAACAAATTACCTAATATACAATAAATTACAAACCTACATATACAATAAAATAATTCATGCAAAAAAATAATGATTAAGTACTATACATATTATAGATTTAATATAAACCCTAATATACAACAAAATGTTTTGTAAAAAAAAGGGAAAACAATACCAATGTTGGCTCAAGGAACAAGCAGCTGATAGTCCAACAATTAGTGCCGACTGGGTTATAATTAGTGCCGGTTGTAAACCACATCCATCATTGATGCTCTATCCCTATATATTTGAGGACTTAGTTGTAGCCTACTCCATTCATCTCCCAATGCCGCCGCCGCCGCCCCTCCCATCTCCCTGATGGCTCCTCACCCTGCTGATGCCACCATTGCCCCTCGCATCTCCCCGACGCCCTCCCCAGCCGTGGGCCTCCTCGACACCCTCCCCAACCATGGGCCTCCTTGACACCCTCCCCCACTGTCGGCCTCCTCGACACCCTCCCCAGCCACTGGCCATCTTGACACCCTCCCCTGTTGTTAGCCTCCTCGACGCCCTCCCCAACCGTGGACCTCCTGAATGCCACGTTGTGCCGAGGGACACTGCCGATTGCCAAGTCGATCCCTATTGCCTCGTAGTACAAGATCCACTGGTCGTCCTCCTCGACAGCGGACTCCTCGATGCCCTAGCTCCACGAGGTGCGCAGATCTCGTCCACCCATAGCCCCGGCTCCTCGACACCCCACCTTCCCGATAACCAGGCTGCATCTCTCGTGACACCAACGCCTCGACTACCCCTCTCGCGATGACGATGCCCTGTTGCCTCTCCTGCAACATCGATGATCCATGGTGTGCCCCTGCCCCTGCTCCTCTTCTATGAACTTAGCTAAGATTGTGTGTTCTAGTCTAGTTCGCTGGGATGCGATAGTTGATGTGGTAGCTCTGATCGGACATCTGTAAATAATGAGCCTGATATGTTGAAATTTTGTAGCGATCTTAATATGTTCCAGACATCTGTAAATAGTGAGCCTGATATGTTGAAATTTTGTAGCAATCTTAAGGTAATATGCGCCCTTAAGGTACGAATTCACTTTTCTTTAATCATAATATGTTTCAGACAATGCACAAATTTATCGAATTAGATTACTTATGTAAAAAGGCACAGTGGTTCTACTGATGCTGCAACGTACTTGAAAACAATCATCCTCTGAACAATGCAAAAAAGGCTACATAGCACTTCAATTTTTATCAAAGCTTACGTTGTCTATTACAACCAAGTAACAATGGATTCAGTTTGTGGTTGTTGTTCTATCATGCATGTGTTTGTGCTGCATATTCTAATTGGTTATATGATTGTTTTCACTAACTCCAAAGACATTGTGGTGTACAACTCCAAAGAAAAATGATTTCACCAAACTGCACTATCTGAATAAAGAAAAGAAAAGGATTATTTTGAAAGGTCACCACAACATCAAATAGAGACTTAAGTAAAGATTTTATGAGGTATTTCATGTCGTACTTTGATACTAGTATGTTTCAAAGAAAACCAAACCCCGATAGCTTTTTTTACGACAAGTAAGCGCCTTGGAAAACTCTTCGGGTGTGTTTAGACCCTCACAATTGTGAATTGAATTCGTATATCTTATTCTTCTCATCATGCAATCTTTCAAATCTGAGTTCTACTCTTTTTGGTTCAAATCATCATTCTATTCTCAGCTAGCCATTCAGTAACCTTGGTTATCTATCAACATTATCAAGGTAGATGTAACAAATATTGTATTATATATGTCCCCCTCGGCCCTTTTTCCTTTCTACTAAATATAATATCTGCATCTTTACTCATATCTACTCCTCATAGGTATATTTTACATGAACTATAAAGAAACTCAATCACATCCGGCAATTGACATATATTATCTTCTATGAAGATATCTGCAGCGGAATAGAAGCACTAGTGCCCAACAACACCGCAGGCAACCGACCGGGAGACACGTGCCTGGAACGTCACAACCTCGTCTTGATAGTCTTCAACATCTTCACTCACTGAGCAGCAGCACACATGTCGCATGGCATAGGAAAAATAGCAAGTGTGAGCACATGATGCGCTCAGTGTGGAAAAAATAATGATATGTAAGCTTATACCAAGAATAGGCTAACACATGGTATATTTGCATAAATGCGAGTAATGAGAATATATTTAGACTCAAAAAGCATTAAACAATTATTAAGTGAATGTAACCCATACAGCCCAACATCCAGCATACAAGGCTCTACACCTTACATACCATAACCATCTAGTACTCGCTGTACTATAACCAAAACCACAACCATCTAGTACTCTCTGTACCAGAACCATAACCACAACCAAGCTCATAACCACAACCCACTAATCATGTGAGGATCCAAGTCCCTCATAACTGTGAGCACGGCTGTTATAACAGTTTTACACTCTGCAGAGGTTGTCCAGCTTTCCCCACAAGTCGTGATTTTCATGTTGCCGTGTTAGCTAGACACTTAACACACGCCAGTGGTGTGTCGCCCGGAAAGTCACTTCAAAGCCGTTACTAAGTTTCATCTAGTATGTGCATGCCCGCTAGGTTTCACCGCCGTCAAAGTGGTATTCACACCACCCAGAAGCCCCCTTTTGCGCCTTGTAGCTCTGAAAAGTTTTCACCCTTCTCTTCCACTACACATCTCATACCACTATCCAAATGGTTCTGGCCTTTACCGTCCCCACACAACCACTCTTCCGTTTGGCACGCACAAAAACTGGAATCCACTAATTAATAGGCTAGGCCTGTCCCATACCAGGTCTCGTGGTTGGTACGATATTTCTTGGGTTGTCGCTCCACGAAGTAGTCCTTACTTAGGTTACTTGAGCAAACACTAAACCAACAATATAAACATCATCATCAACAACACTACTTTGCTCAATGCCTATGGTTCTATGTTGCTAGACCATTAACATATTAACAACCATTGTTGCATACGTTCATTAATCAAGTATATGACACTTATCAACATCCCAAAAGCATGGCTAAGCAATCTACCCAACAAAAATACCTGACCATAAACCATCTAGGTTCCAAGGGAGGATAAGAAAAAATCTAGGGGAAACCCTAACATAGGTGACTACCCATCATATTGACAGACACTGCATGCAATTTTGTAAAATAAAACATTTAAAACATAGGTTCAAGATGATAAAGGACACTTGCCTTTTACCCAATGCTGCTTAGTGTTGTCGAAATCTTGGTCTTGAAGTCCCTCGAACTGCTCCGAAATGTTATTGACTAATTGCAAGAACTACCAACAAACAACACAAAGGAAAACACTAAGAACAACATACTAGACATCATCAAAAACATTTTAAAAACACTATGGTTGGATAGGGATGATTTTAGAAACAATTATATGCAAGAATCGCCTAAATCGGAGTTAAGATGAAAAGAGAACAGCTTTCGGGAGATGGATTAGACTGAAAAGGAAAAACTGATTTTTCGAGACTATCTTCCTATGGAAAAAGGTTTTATCACACAATCACTGTGTTAGGATTGACAACATCATTATGCAAGATTCAAGAAGTGTAGTGCAGACTAGACTTCACTGACTAGGCTAAGGAGAATGATGGGGCGCTGACTTGGCATGCTATGCAAGTACCATCTTGGATTAAAGAAGGGATACGCGGAGATCTAGTCTCGACTACCTATGATGGATTAAAAAGGCCGAAGGTTGCGCTTCTAGGTTAAGGATACTACTGGTGACTCTATGTAGCGCTGGTGGTTCGGGTTTCGTCGAAAATGGTGATCAGACATGTGGCCATAAACATCGATGTCAGCTTCAGTGGTGTTTCAGTGAAACGAGGGAAGCATGTCGTAGAACGCAAAAAGACTAACTCAGCGGCATGGTTGGTTTTGGAAGGGGTCATCCGAGGTAGCGGCAAAATAGCGATGATTGCTTCTAGGTTTGGTGGTGACTGCGAACAGATGCCGGAACGGAGAGGCTCACGTTCCAGGAGATTGGCTATGAAATTTGAGGAACCGTTTAAACAGAGATGTTCATATATCCCGGGAACACAATGCTATGGCACAATTTTGGGTAGATCATCCACTGAGAGGAAGAACGATCATCAAAGATGTGAAGGGTTATAGCTGCGATGTGTTGCGGTTGGCAATAGCGTCTTGGTCGTGTCGCTGCACAAACAGGGATAAGCTCCTAGGGTCACGTAGAAGACTCCATGGGACACGCCGTGACGCAGTTGGTACATCCTTACGGCTTTCTGATTGACGGGGAACACGGATGCAAATCCGGTGCATGCGCAGAACGCATCCAGAAACCGGACAGCGGGTATGTCGACCTTAATACGGTGGTTTGGCTGCTCTACTGGCCGAACAGGTTGGTGAGGGTGTGGGGAATATGGGACATGTGCTGGTGATAGGGCATGCCAAATAGTGCACTAGTTGGCTGGGAACGTGGATGCCAATCGGCTACAGTGCGGCTGTCCGCGACGGCGATGACCACGGCGGCGTAGATCGGGCTTTGGTCGAGGCTAGAGCTTGGTTAGGTACTTAGTATGATCCTAAAATAGTAGTAACGGAGGGGAAGAAGGAGTCCTCACATTGCTTTGATGGTCGAGGAAGGAGGATTCGCGGAGAAGACGACGTAGCGCATCACGGGCGGCGGCGGCGGCTCCTCCGGCGATGCACGGACATGGCATCAGCGACTTATAGGGTTTGATGGCATGCAATAGTGGTAGAAGAGTGCGTGCAACTCATATTTATAGGGCTAGGGCCGGCTGGTTGAGGTGGAGTCCAAGCCGAACACGAATCGGATTCGAGTTCGAGTCGGTTACGATTTCCTTTTTCGCAGCTCTCTATTCCGATGATGATATCTCCATCGTACGGACTCCAAATTGTACGTTTCTTGATTCTAAATTGTATTACTCAAAAATATCTACAACTTTCGTAGTCATTGGAACTTCTGAAAATGCCATCTTGATTAGCAAAAATGCACCACAAGATAAACTATTTGAACTCAGACTTATCTGCGCAGCACTGATTTCGGGGGCCATAACTCCTAGCTCTATTATCCAAAAGAGGACTTCCATAGGTTCAAATCGAATCTCTCGACGAGACCTACACCTTTGGTATTGTCAAGATTTCCATTTGTGGCCGTTTTGAACTCCGAAACTTAATGGAAAGATGAGGCTGTCCAGGACTCCGTGAAAATTTACAGATTTCGTGGATCCTTTGTTGGGCCATCTAGAAGACTTGGCTAAAGATTTGGACTTGAGAAAGATTAAGTACAAAGACACTTTAGGTATATCTAAGATTTATAAAAGAAACTTTTGCAGAGAAATTTGAATAGGGTTTGAATTTGAATTGAACTTTGAAGTGAATTTAAGAGAAACGAAAAATAAGGTTGATCAAGAATAGGAGTAGATAAGGAATTTGAATTTGGATTTGGGTTGAATTTGAGAAAGAGGAGAGATTGGATTAATAAAAGGATTTGGATAAGATTTAAATTGAACTAGAAAAAGGATTAGGTATGATCAAGGATTGAATAGATGATGAATTCAAATATTTTGAATTCCAACCATTAAGATCCTTAACTTATTCACTACTAAGTTTTGTAAAAACCTTTTCAAAATCTTTTTTGTTCACTCAAAACACCAAAGAGAAAGAAAAGAAAAAGACTCTAATGTATTTACCTGGCTTCTAACAAAACTCAGCATACAATGCACACAAAATAATAACCTATATTGATTGATTGATTAAGAAAATAGGTTTTAAACCTATACTACTCGTGAAGCTATTCAATAATTTTGAAATTTTTTAGAAATTTGAGAAATCTGAAAATCGGGTGTTACATAACGTCTATGTTCTGTATCCCCTTATCCATATATGCCTTCTAATTTTGATTCTTTCGCACAAATTGAATTGTCCCCAACCCATGCCAATGCAACAAAAATGCACTCCTATAAATATTTTATTCTATCATTTGCAGCTTACACGTGGTATGCCCTCCTATAAATATTTCATCATGGGCATACAATGTAAAATCAAATCCTCCTTCTCAGAGAACTATACCATAAAATTGCATAGCAGATGGTGTTTTATTGGTGTTGAATTTGAATAAGTGGCAGGGTCCAACTTAATTTTGTGAGATGAGCTCTTTATCTTTTTTATCAGTCTCATAGGGCAAAGTAACTAAAGCAAATCTGATAAGTCATATTTGTTTTGAACTGATCTTTTTGGTTAAATTTGTTTTGGTCAGTCTGCTGCTGTTGCAACAAATTCTTAATCGGAGATTTCTTAGGTGTACATTTTTTTTTGCTACTCGTGGAACATTATTCTCCCTATCTCTAGCTCAAGGGAAAATCCTGATCACAACATAGCTGAATGTAAATTGAGGCATTAGTGTTCTGCAGTGATTGGAGTGAGATTGGTTCCTTCATTTGTTTGTCCAAATTTATTTTTTAGACTTCTGTGTGGAACCGTGCAAATAATATTCTAATTAATCACCAGGAGGATCATTATTCATAATCATAACCTCGATGATTAACTAGAATATCAACCCGATAGTCCCGGCACGTGTTTTGTACCCAAGATCAGAACACATATGTCGGTGACACAGGAACCGGGGGTCCCCGAGTCCTGAGGCCAGCACAGCAGAGTGCCACGTGGCGCCCTCCCTCGGGGGTTATCTCCCCGAGGTGCGAGAAGACCAAGTTCCGGAAGAGGGTGCTAGGGGCCACGAACAGTGGTCCCCGAGTACCCGAGTACCCCCAATGACCTGAGAAGACCAAGTACCAGGAAGAGAGTGCTCGGGGCTGCGAACAGTGGCCCCCGAGCACCCAAGTTCCCCGATGATAAGAAAAGCCAAGTTCCGGGAGAGAGTGCTCGGGACCGCGAACAGTGGCCCCCGAGAACTCGGTTCCCCGAGGACCCGATCAGCCAGTTCCGGGAGAGAGTGCTCGGGGCCGTGAACAGTGGCCCCTGAGCACTCGGTTCCCCGACGACCAAGAAAAGGCATATCCGAGAGAGTGCTCAGGGCTGCGAACAGTGGCCTCCAAGCACTCGGTTCCCTGAGGACCCAAGAAGTTCTTCGCCGGTGGTCCCCACCGGAGCCCAACGGTGAGGTGTCAACTGGTGAGACGCCTGATGCTGCATTTAAGAGGGCGCGTGGCCTGTCACTTCCAACTACTCCCCCCACGCTTGCTGTCAGTCCCTGCCACGACCTGGTAGGGAGGCGTGGGGACATTTAATGCACGGGTCCTATCGTGCGTCATCCGGCGCGCCTCGGGATAATGTCGCAGAGCCCGAGGCGCCCCGCCTGTCGCCCTGCTGTGTCAGACCTGCTCTGCCCGGGCAGGCACGTCGGGCTGCTCGGTGGTTGCCCGGTGGGCCCTCCCTGCGGCGCCTGTTGAGGCGCCTGTTGAAAAGCGGCATGATGACAAACAAGACCGGATGGGGGTACATTTTCAACCCTCCCCGTCACCTCGCGCAGCATCCCATGATGGTTGCTTTCTATTTATGGCGCCTTGGAACTCATGCCATCCTTTCTGGGCACGCTACCGCCCCGGCGGGTATATAGGCGGGGCGGGCTCCCCGGAGACTAGGACAGTTCAGTTAAAGCTGAGTTCAGTTCGACTGATCGGAGATCAAGACAAATATTCTTGTAACCCAGTGGATACTCAAAGAGACATTCTCAGACCATTTATAGCATACACACAGGAGTAGGGTGTTACGCTCAGTGCGGCCCGAACCTGTCTAAAAATCCCCTGAGCATTTACTAACTGCATCCGATCGGTCCATACCACCTGCATCTCATTTACTCCCATTTATTTCACCTACGAAGCGGATTCAGAATCATCCCCCGGCCGAATCTCAAAGGGGGTCCCTCCGGATCCTTGCTTGAGGAGTTCACCCTCCGACAGCTGGCGCGCCAAGTAGGGGGGTTGCATCCCTGAATCTATTTTGTTTTCTTGCAGAAAAGATGGTAGGTGGACATCTCCTCCAACGCACCAGCTCCAGTTCCAGCGAAGAAGCGGAGCCCATCGCTCAGGAGGCCCCAGTATCTGCTGCTCCTCAACAGCAGCAGCCACGGTCCGCCCATACGGCGCTCCCCTCTCATGGGGACAATGGCGCTGGGCCCAATAGGGCCGCCGCCGCCGTTGTAGGTGCGCCGCCTAACCCTCAGCAAGTGGCAGACACTCCTGCCGTGAGATCCACGCCGGACAACGCAGGCTCGCTTTTGGCGACGCCAGTCCTGGGGCTCCCTCTCTTCAAACTCCTGAAGAAGACCGGTCACTTTGACTGGACACCGGAGGCCGAGCAAGCCTTCCAAGACCTGAAGAAGTATCTTACCTCACCACCCGTACTGGTGGCCCCCTCCGAGGGTGAACCTTTATTGCTCTACGTCTCGGCCACTCCTCAGGTCGTGACCATGGTACTGGTGGTGGAGTGTGATGAGTGCTCAGGGCAAGGTGCTGGGTCCCAGCTCCCGGCCGCCCCTGAGTAGTCTCCAGTTCTCGAGGCTCCTCCTGAGCAGGGAGTCAAGCCCGAGCACTCGGCCAGCCCCGACCACTACGCTGAGCTGGGGGCTGTGATAAGCCCTCGAGCGAAGCCTCAGTCTGGCCCACTGCATACAGCGACCGGTGTACTTAGTCAGTGAAGTCCTCCGAGACACCAAGACAAGGTACCCCCAAGCCCAGAAGCTGCTCTATGCCATGCTCGTCACTTCCCAGAAGCTGCGCCACTACTTCCAGGCGCACAAGGTCTCGGTGGTTACTACGTATCCGCTGGGGCCGATCCTCCGGAACCGAGAAGGCACTGGGCGCATCGTCAAGTGGGTGGTGGAGCTGGCGGAGTTTGATCTGCACTTCATTAGTCGCCAGGCAATCAAGAGCCAGGCGCTGTCTGACTTTGTGGCAGAGTGGACGCCCGTCCCCGAGATCGACCATGAAGAAATTTCCGCACATCCCGGGCACGATGCGCCCGGGTACTGGGTTATGCACTTCGATGGCTCCCTCACACTGAAAGGCGCGGGGGCTGGAGTGGTTCTCACCACCCCAACGGGTGAAGTACTTTGGTACATTGTGCAGCTGCATTTTCGAGCAACCAACAACATGGCGGAGTATGAGGGCCTCATCGCTGGCCTCTGGGCTGTGGTGGGCCTTAGGATTCATCGCCTGCTGGTCAAGGGAGACTCCCAGCTGGTGGTCAACTAGGTATCCAAAGAATACCAGTGCACGGATCCTCAGATGGCGGCGTACGTGGTGAAAGTCAGGAGGCTAGAGAGGCACTTCGACGGCCTGGAGCTGCGGCACATATCTCACCGTGACAACGCTCTGGCCGATGACCTCTCTCTCCTGGCCTCTTCCCGGGCACTCGTTCTTGCCGGAGCCTTTGAAGAAAGGCTCACACGGCCTTCCGTCCTGCCTGCCGACCAGGACAAAAGGGAACCCTCGAGCCTAGTTGAGGGAACCCAAGCGGCGCCCTCAGTGGGAAATCCCGTCAGGGTGCCACCGCCCGGTGAGTGCGCTGCGCTTGCCGGCGGTTCTTAAGATGCCTAATGGATTGACGAGATCTGAGGGTACTTGAAAGAAAATATCCTCCCCGGGGATAATGCCTCTGCCGAGAGGATTGCACGGCAGTCCAAACGCTATGCCATAGTAGATGGGGATCTCTATCGGCGCGGCACAGATGGTGTCCTCCTAAAATGCATCTCCCGGGCAGAAGGCGGTGAGCTTCTCACTGAGATCCACGAGGGCGAGTGCGGTGGCCATGCATCGTTCCGCACGCTGGTCGGGAAGGCCTTCCAGCAAGGTTTCTACTGGCCTACATCTCTCCATGACGCTTCCAAGTTGGTCCGGCGCTGCAGGGCGTGGCAGTTCCACGCAAAGCAGATTCACCAGCAAGCTCAGGCTCTCCATACCATCCCCCTGTCATGGCCCTTCGCGGTCTGGGGACTGGACATCCTAGGTCCATTCCTTCGAGCAATCGGGGGCTATGAGTACCTCTACATCACCGTTGACAAATTCACCAAGTGGCCAGAGGCAGTCCCAGTTATCAAGGTTACCAAGAACACGACGCTTCAATTCATCCGCGGTATCACAAGTCGCTTCGGCGTCCCAAATAGAATCATCACCGATAATGGCACCCAGTTCACAAGTGCCCTATTCGGGGACTACTGCGAGGACCTCGGTATCAAGCTCTGCTTCGCCTCTGTTGCTCATCCTCGGAGCAATGGGTAGGTCAAGCATGCAAATGCTGAGATACTGAAGGGGCTCAAAACCTGGACCTATGACGTGCTCGCAAAGCACGGGAAAGGGTGGATCGACGAGCTGCCTGCTGTGTTATGGGCAAATCAGACCAAGCCAAGCCGCGCCACCGGGGAGACTCCATTCTTCCTCGTGTATAGTGCCGAGGCAGTCCTCCCCTCCGAGCTCACTCTTGGCTCCCCTCGGGTGAATGCCTACTCCGAAGGTGAACAGGAACAGCGAAGGCGCCACGACGTCAACTACTTGGAGGAGCACCGGTGACGCGCCGCCGTCCGGGCAGCCAGATACCAGCAGAGCCTGTGGCGTTATCATCAGTGCCACATCCGGGCCCGGTCACTCGAGGTTGGGGATCTAGTTCTCTGACACGCTCAATCGCGCGAAGGAAAGAATAAACTCTCCCCTATGTGGGAAGGCCCCTTTACCGTGATCGGTGTCCCGCGATAAGGCTCGTTTCAGCTGCCTGCGGAGGATGGGAACATCGAGCATCTACGCAAGTTCTATCCCTAGGCAGACATGTTTGTGCTCGGGCCAACCAGGCCAGGGGTCCCCCCCACCCAAGTTAGCCAGGGGCTGCCACCAACCATGTAAGTTACCACTTCTGTACAAAATTGTCAATATACTCTCTTATTTTTGAGATCTTTTTCTGGAATTCATATGTTTAATCTATTTGGTGAGATGCTCGATTGTGCGAGAAAAACACGCTCTCTCATTTTCCCCGTTGATAAAAATGAATCCCGATCGGTGTGCGTGCAGGCAGCTGCTGCTGACTTAAGTCTGTTGTGGTAGGCTGTGGTGTCTGGTTGCATGGCAGTGCCCCGAGCATCACTGAGCCTCTGGGGTTCTCGGGTAATCCTACCGCTTGAGCAAAGAGTGGTTGGAACCGCCTAGACCCCAAGGGCGGGCTGTCGGTGCTCGGTTTGGCAAGGCCTATCCCGGGCGCCACCAAACCATTGGACCTCTTGGTTACGCCTCTGTCTGTAGACTTCGCCGGTCTGGGTATTCGAGATGTCTTAGGTAAAAAATGAGAGCAGTCTATAATGAGTACCGTACTAACAGAGTGCATGAAAAAAAGAGTCTTTTCCTATTTTTCTTAAGCTTACAGATCAACAATCAAGAATAAAGCAGCCTGACCGCAAGGGCCTCAGTGCCCAGGGCGCTGCTCGAGCCTACGAGGTCCTCGGGTAATCCTACCACTCGGGCATGAGTGGTCGGGACCGCCTAGCCCCTGGCTCTCTCACATGCTTTCCAGTGCTCGGGCACTCCGTGCAAGGGAACCAAGTTCCCGGGTACCCCGAGCTCAGGGTGTGTACACCTCCTGGATCGGTCGGCTGAAAGGCTGACAGCTGTCTGGTGAGTGACTCTCATATGAATTTCTATTCTTACTTACGCAGTAAACTAGTGTTCCTGAGTTATCCTCGAGACCCTCGCATTCTAATCTATTTGGCGAGATGGTCTCCTCGCGCACAAAACCCTGCCCACGTGCTCGCTTTTTTCCGGAACGATAGAAACAGACGGTAGTCAGGTCTGCCGTACGGACGGCGATGGCTGACCAAAGTCCTTTATGGTGGACGTGGTGTTCGGCCGGCTTGGCAATACGCCGGGCACTACCGAGTTTCTGGGGTTCTCGGGTAATCCTACCACTTGAGCAAAGAGTGGTCGGGACCGCCTAGACCCCAGGGGCGGGCTGTCGGTACTCGGTCTGGTCAGTCCTACCCCGGGCACCACCAAACCGTGGAGACTCTTGGTCACATTTCTGCTTGCACGTGTCTCTGACCTGCTTGTTTGAGAGGTTGCAGAGTGGAAAAGTGTTCACTGGTCGTGGCGTGCTCCGTTCTGGATTGACTTATCTACCGAGCAAGGAAGTTCGTGCCTTTGTCTCTTGACTTAGCAGCTGCGGACTCGCGAGCGCTCGGGGGCTGAACGCTCGGTTGGTCCCACTACTCGTGCGATGAGTGGTCGGGGCGACTTCACTCTCAGGGAAGGAAGGTCAGACTCGGTTCGGCTAAGTATTTCTTGGGGCATCAAGCGAAAAGCAAAAAATCAAGACAAGCACTGTGGAGTTTCATCCCAAAAGAAAGGATTCTATTATATTTAAAAAAGAACCATTCTGGAGGGGATCACTCCCATATTTACAACAGGCAAAAAACAAAAAATCTAATCTAATCGGCAGGCTCTGAAGGTGGCGAGGACGCTTCACTGCTGCTGCCGCTGCTCGGTTCCGGCTACGGCTCCCGTGTAAAGCACGCCCCTACCTCAGCGGCGACGTCCCGGACAGCTTCCCGGGTGGCCGCTTCCTCGACCTCAACCACTCCCTGCTGGACCAGTTCCAGCGAGAAGGCAGGGTCTCAGCATCGGTAGTAGGCGAGGACATGCTCGACAACTGCCTGGGCCAGAGAGCACCCCTCCCGGGACGCCAACTCCTGCAAAGCCCTCACGAGAGCCTTGAGGTGCCGGCTGATCTCTTTGAAGCCAAGGGCGAGGTGGCCGATAGTCTCTTGGTCTAGCCCCTTCTCGCCCACGTTGACGCGCCCGAGCCCGGCTACCCTCACAGACCTCCGCGCCTGACGAAGGATGTCTCGCATCATAAGCTTCATGTTGGCCCGCTCGGCCACAATGTTCTCGAGCTCGTCCCTCGTGATCTGCAGCCGTTCCTGAAGGCTGATACCGTCGGCTGCGCTGGTCGGGACGCCACTAGTGGCTGGGGCCTCGGCTTGCCCCCGCTTCATCTGCTCAGCCAAGGCTGCAAGGGCCTGCTCCCGGGCGGCCAGCTCGGCCTCCCACTTGGTGGCCTGCTCAACCCGGGCAGTGAGGGCCGACGACGCCGAGGCAGCCTCGGTGTCGCGCCGTGCAATCTGTTCCTCCCGGGAATCCTGAGCCGTCGCCGTGATCTCGATGTCGGTCTCACGGATCGTGACCTCCTCCTCCCGACGAAGGACTTCAGCGTGATTTCGCTCGAACTCGTTGTTCCGGTGGGCTAAGTCTGCTTGGGCAGACTGCACGGACTTCTCGCCCTTGCCGATTGCCTCCTCCCGAGCAAGGAGCAGCCGCTCCCGAGCGAGCAGCTCTGCGGCCCGCCTCCGTGAGGCCTGGTCGCACTCGGCCACCTACCGCTCCATGAAAGTGGCCTTCTCCTGCGCAGCTCCTCCAACGCCTCCCACTCCTCGGCCACCGCGCGCATTAACCTCTCGTGGGTTGCACGGGCCGAGGCGATACGAGCCTCCAGGAGCCTGCAGACCTCTTCCAGCTGCCCCCTCTCTTCAACGAGGGCAGCACGATCCCTATCGAGCTCGGCTCGCTCCGCCGCCACGGCTGCTTCCAGCCGCTTGATAACCTCCCGGGCGCTTCCGAGCACGTCAGGGAGGGGTTCCCGGGCGCTGGGTCTCCTGCGAGCCCTCTCTGTAGAGGTGCCCGGGGTCCCCGACGACTGCCACGCCGGCGCTGCCCTCGCCGCGACCACCTCCACAGCGACCGCTTGCTCTGGCCTCGAAGTGCTCGGGGCGGGCTCGGATGGCGCTGGCTGCTCGGGTACGGCCGCTGCCCTCGGCTTTGGGCAGGGCGTCGCCTGCAGCTCCAGTTCCACCGGCGCACTCGGGCCCGGGAGCGGGAGCTGACCACGGCATCTCTGGTTGCCTCTGGCCTCCGGCGGGGTCCTTGGGCGGCCTGAAGACGAAAAAGGTTAGTACCCCAAACTAATATCCTAGCAAACATGCTCAGGACAGGGAAAGAACTTATGTGGACTTCGATCTGCGGTACTGCCACCGGCACTCAGGGATTTTGAAGTCCGCCTTCCTCCTTTTTGGCAGGGGGCTCCGGTGGCGAGTCGGCTCGGGCACCCGCTGTTGTGCCACCGGCCCGGCCCTGGTCCTCGGGCTCCTGCGCCCTGGACCTAGCCTCCGTCACGGACTCCGCGCCCGATGACTGGCTGCCCCAACCTCCCTCCTTCGCACTGCCCACCGCCGGCCATTGTCGTGGAGGCGAGAGCGTTGACGAGGATGATGGCTGGGG
The DNA here is from genome assembly GCF_958298935.1 of Phragmites australis. Lineage (NCBI taxonomy): Eukaryota > Viridiplantae > Streptophyta > Magnoliopsida > Poales > Poaceae > Phragmites > Phragmites australis. Next base: position 11,979,264 of record NC_084941.1, on the reverse strand, counting down.
CACGAACGACTGGGGGCATTTCCCTTTGTCCCCCGGGGCCGCCGCTCCGTTACCAGCGGCGCCTCTGCCGCCAGCCTGATGGCTACTGCCTGCAGCATCTCTAAGGCCGGCCTGCAGCCTGCCTCCCGCGGCGTCCCTGTCGCCTATCTGCGGCCTGCGGCCTGCCGCCCGCGGCACCCCTGCCGTCGGTCCGCTGCGTGCCGCCCGCCTCTTCATCCACCCCGGGGTTCCGGCGCCCTGGACGATCCACTAAATCCTGGGCGTCGAATTCCGGCAGCGTCGCTTGCAGCGCCACCGGCCCGGGTCCGCGCAGAGCGCCAGCTACTCTCGGGGCAGGACCGCCCAGGTGAGGTCTTCGATGCTGGTCACCAATCTTAGTAGGGTCGCCAGCGCTCCCTCCTCCAGGTTCCCCTCCTCGCCGATGTGGGTCCTCGTGATGTCATTCAGACCTGTGTACATCTAGGAGGGGCGGGCCCATTCCCGTAGGGGGCCAGGCGGCGGCGCAAGTAATCGGCCACCACCATCATAGAGGTCAGCCCCGGCTGGCGCAGATCGTCGATGCGGTTCAGCACCGGGCGCATCCGCTCGTCCTCCGCCGGGGCCACCTCCCAGGTCAGCCTGTGGGGCTCCGCCGCCATCTCCGGCAGTGTGAGGCTGTCATGGGGGCTGACGTTGATGTAGACCCAATCGTGGCGCCAGTCCTCCCACTTGCTCCGCAGCACTTGCGGAATGTACAGCTCGGCGAGCCAATCCCACAACCGGAAGTTGCAGCAGCCGGCGATGTCCACGCAGGAGGATCCTCTCTTCTTCCCGGCCGCTCGTAGGACGAAGAAGTGCCAGAATAAGGCCACCGACGACAGCACTCCCACGAACATTTCGCAGAAGTACGCGAAGATGGCCAAGATGACCACTAAATTTGGACTCAAGTGGACGAGCTGGATGCCGAAGGTGTCAAGCACTTGGAGGAAGAAGGTGGAGAACGGCGGCACCAGCCCGGCGGCGACGAAGGAAACAAAGATCACGATGCGCTCTGGCCGATCCGTGATGGGCGGAAAGCTCGCCGATGACACCACCGATGCCTCCTGCTGGCCATCAGGCACCATGAGTTTGCGAACCTTCTCCGCCCCATCCTCAGTGACGATCCGCGATTCCGGCAGCACGCTGTCGAGGCCCTTGTCTCGGCGGCTGCTTCCTGCCCTCGGCATTTTTCAAGGGTGGGGAGTGTGCTGGAAAGGGTGGGGAAGAGAATGCGCTGCGGGCCGAAGGAAGGGCGAGGGCTCTCAAGCACAAGGAAGAAGAAAGCAGGAGCGATGATCGCAAGAATGGCGTAAAGGGGCAACAGTTTGCTCCCCTCTCCTTTTTATATCCTAGGGATTTCAAACGGTGCTTTCCGCGGCGCATTCGGTGAGGCGCATTTCCTCATTCGGCGCGGGCGCCAGGCGAATCTCCCTTGATCCATGCGGTTGCCAGGCGCACTATCCTCGATCTGCGCAGTTGCCACGCGCGTCGCCTGCCTCGTTATCACGTGCCTCGGGAGTCAGATGGATACGCGTCCGTTCGGTTCCCTGCTGGGCCGTACCAAAAGCCTGGGCCAGAGAGACTAGCTCCTAAGAACAGGCCACGTGGCATCGGTGCTGGGATCGGCCTCTATGAGGATGAGGGCCCCATTCGCAGTCTCTGGGCCATCGCCTACCAATGGGCCTGGGGGCTACTATCGGTGACACAGGAACTGGGGGTCCCCGATTCCCGAGGCCAGAACAGTAGAGTGCCACGTGGTGCCCTCCCTCCGGAGTTATCTCTCCAAGGTGCGAGAAGACCAAGTTCCAGGAGAGGGTGCTCGGTGCCACAAACAGTGGTCCCAGAGTACCCGAGTACCCCGATGACCCGAGAAGACCAAGTACCGGGAAGAGAGTGCTCGGGGCTACGAACAGAGGCCCCCAAGCATCCAAGTTCCCCAATGATAAGAAAAGCCAAGTTCCAGGAGAGAGTGCTTGGGACCGCGAATAGTGGCCACCAAGCACTCGGTTCCCCGAGGACCCTATCAGCCAGTTCTGGGAGAGAGTGCTCGGGGCCTTGAACAGTGGCCCCCGAGCACTCGAATCCCTGAGGACAAAGAAAGGGTATATCCGGGAGAGAGTGCTTGGGGCTGCGAACAGTGGCCCCTGAGCACTCGGTTCCCCGAGGACCTAAGAAGTCCTTCGCCAGTGGTCCCCACAGGGGCCCAGCGGTGAGGTGTCAACTGGTGAGAGGCCCGATGCTCCATTTAAGAGGGCGCGTGGCCTGTCACTTCCAATTGCTCCCCCCGCGCTTGCTGTCAGTCCCAGCCATAGCCTGGCAGGGAGGCGTGGGGACATTTAATGCACGGGTCCCATCGCGCATCATTCGGCGCGCCTCGGGATAACGTCGTAGAGCCCGAGGCGCCCCGCCTGTCGCCCTGCTGTGTCAGACCTGCTCTGACCAGGTGGGCACGCCGGGTTGCTCGGTGGCTACTCGGTGGGCCCTCCCTGCGTGCCCGTTGAAAAGCAGCATGATGACGAACAAGACCAGACGGGGGCACGTTTTCAACCCTCCCCGTCACCTTGCGCAGCAGCCCATGATGGTTACTTTCCATTTATGGCACCTTGGAACTCGCACCATCCTTTCTGGGCACGCTACCACCCTGGCGGGTAATAGGCGGGGCGGGCTCCCCGGAGACCAGGACAGTTCAGTTAAAGCTGAGTTCAGTTCGACCGATTGGAGATCAAGACAAATATTCTTGTAACCCAGCTGATACTCAAAGAGACATTCTCAGACCATTTATAGCATACACACAGGAGTAGGGTGTTACGCTCAGTGCGGCCTGAACCTGTCTAAAAATCCCCTGAGCATTTACTACTTCCTGCATCCGATCGTTCCATTCCATCTGCATCTCATTTACTCCCATTTATTTCACCTACGAAGTGAATTCAGAATCATCCCCCCGACCGAATCTCAAAGGGGGTCCCTCCGGATCCCCGCTTGAGGAGTTCACCCTCCGACAACATACCTTTCCAACATGTACGTCACAACAAAGCTTAAGAAAGAGTGAGTAATTGACATTATATTACAAGTTCTTAAGCATGCAACAAGTTATCATAATTTACAGAAAAAGTGAGCTAGAAGGAGACTAAAACCTGCTCAACTCCTAACCAGCAAAAGAACTAAGCAGTGGAAGACTAAAAGCTATACAACAAAAAGGGGATGGAGCCATATGCCCTTAGGCTCCATCACAAAAGCACGACCACCTAGAGTAGCATGCACTACTCTTGCCCACCACCTGCATCGGCGGGCATGAAGTAGCCAAACACCGCCTCTTCCTCGCCGACCTGTGAACCTGCATCAACTTAAGGGTAGCACCCTGAGTACGAAGATACTTGCAAGTCTTACACAATATAGAGCATATATACATAGCTCGACTCCAAGGATCATGCATTAGCTAGTAGCAAGGATTAAATATGCGGTTAAGTTAATTAAGCGGTAAGCATCCTAGACGTAGGTGTGAGCAACTAACTCAACCAACTTATATGAAACCACCCTTCCATAACCAACAACTGAGCATATGTGAATGTAACAACAAGTATATCAATGTAAACAAGTGCCAACTCGAACCACCAACCACCAACCACCATACCCAGACCATAATCACATGCCCAACCATCAACCCCATGCCATCATCCACAAACCATAATGAGAACTCTACGACCGGGTGCAGATGAAACAATAGAATGCTCATGACTGAGAGCGCAACAATTCAAACTATTTATACACCCTGCAGGGGATACTCCTGGACCCACACGACACAAGGACCATTTGGCTTGTGCCATCGGCCAAAGTGCATACAAGCGGGTACTCGTGATAACCTTTCCCAACCAGCCCCAACTATGTGGGGCATGCATCACTCAGCGCGGCGATACTAGAACTACTCCTGGAACTAGTACCGCTTACAATCCCGCCCGCTCACACCGTCGATGTTCACGCCCACAAAGCTACAGCTGCGAAGGTACTCGGCTCGCCTTACCATTAGATCGGCATGTGGTGAGTAAGGTAAGTACTAAAGCCAACAACCCCGATGATCGGCCTTAAACGATGCAACAGTCTATGGTGTTCGGGTTTCCTCTCCCGACCTGCCCCCTGGACTTTCCACCAAGGCAGACAACACCCCTAACACTGCCCACATCTCATCTCATACTCACCACTCACCAACCATCTCGCCATCAGCATGTATTTGTAATCGATAGTAATTCCTATACTCGCGAACAACGGAAAACACCGTTGTTCGACTTCTACTGAAAGACCTAAGCATTATTGAGCATGTATATCGTACTCGTACCTAGACATAACACCATCTCTAGGATACAAGGAAATTACTTGAACAATTAACCAAGGTAGAAAGATACAATCGGCATAGGTTCTACCCAAGGGTACCCGATACATGCATATATACATAAGCATATTCATCAATTGAGACTTCCAAATTTGACATGGGTGAAATATGTTAGTTGCTTGCCTTGCTGCCCTGGATCAGAAAGGTGGGGCTCGTCGGGACCTCCGGATCGTCGGATCGGCGTTCTCTAAAAAGAATAACGTGTGCAATGCTATGAGTATGGATGAAATGCAACAATGCATGCCATAAGATGCGCAAAACATGCTAAAAGTGCAAACATGCAAGCTAGAACAAAATTGGGACTCAAACCAATTTGAAAAGTTGCCGAAAGTACGGAACCTCCGGACATATACGCACTATCCGCAAAATTATGTGGAACATCTAGACATTGCGCAACTCAGGCAAACTCCGAACTATCTGGAGAATTCTCCAGATACTCCGAACATATGCGGACACTCCAGACCTGGCTGAAAATGTGTTTTTCAATGATTCATCGATCGATTTAATTCCAAACTTGAATCTATGCTACATACACCTGCTCATATACCATACCAAGGGTCTAGACTAACTTTGTAGCTTAAGCATTAAGAAAATATTGAATATAACTCAAATTGCCATTTTCCCAGAAAGTGCGGACCCTCCGCACTTTGATGCGGAACCTCCGCATTTGTGCGGACTATCTGCACTTTTATGCTGATACTCCGCACTGCCTAGAACTTCTCTGATTTTGGGGAAAAATTTGCCAAATCGAATTGCGATCTTTTCCAACTAAAGAGGAACATGTTTGAGATGGTTTATGGAGTCTAGAATTCACTCATCAACCTAGCAACTCGATTCCTAACTCAAATCTCATCTAAATCCTCATTTTCGTCCAAAACCTCAAAAACTCATGAACTTTGCTAAAACTCAAAATCGATCAACCAAATCATGAATTCTTGCCATGGGGAGCCTAATAGACTTACTCAAGATGCTTGTGGAGTTGGGTGACCATCGGAAAGTGGAGGAAATGGAGGGAAATTGAAGAACTCCAGTGTTCCTTGTGCTTCAACCAAGAACACCAAAAGACATCAAATCGGTTCGAATCTTTCGAGAAAACAAAAATGAATTGGATGGATGAGTAGCTTATGAGCTCTAGAATGCAATGGTACCACATGCATACCTCCAATCCTTCACTTGAGCTTGGATGTTAGAAGAAAATGAAAAGAGGGAGTGAGAGCTTGAGTGGGAGGTGGAGCTGCAGCTGCTGCTGCACGTGTGAGAGTGAGGGAGGAGCGAGAGGGAGCAGGTGAGCTGCTGTCCACTTGAGAGAGGGAGTGGGGCCACATGTGGGGCCCACATGTTAGAGAGAATAGGCATTTCTACTACATTTTCCATTATTTTCTCCCCCAACATTCTCTCTTATTCAAATGATTACTAATGAAGTGCATTAGCGCTTCGGATTACCATTACGCAAAAATTAAGCATAATGCTTAAAAATCATAAGTTTGCTTAAATGCGTGATTAAGAAATTGGGACGTGACAACTTCGCTCTGTTTAGTGACACTTACAAAAAAGGCTTGGCATTCGAAAAAATTAGTCGAGCGATGCATAGTGGCCAGATGCAGGCATGGTATCATTACTTAAAAACTCGCACATATTTGGATACAATTTGATCAAACGAATTATATCATTGAAATTCTGTCTATTGAAATGGTGGTGGTGGATCTACTTAAGCAAGGCACAGTCAGAATAGAAAGATGCTGCTATGTTTATGAGTCACATCTCATCTGGTCACTTTTGCTGCAAATCTGAGCTTTATTTTTTAATTGCTTCTGCTGTTTGGTACAAAACATGTGCATTTTATTTATCCAGGACAAAATAAATGCATTTTCTTGCTGCTAGTAAAAATTTGTTCAAACATGAAAACCTGTTAACTGACTTTGCAAATGACAATATGTTAATCTTATCTCAAATTCATCTATTGTATCTGCAGGGAAACAAACCAACCTAATTGTTTCTCTTAATTCAAATATATAGAAGTGTTGTCAAACACTATATGTTATAGTTGTTGGATATCAGTAGTAGTTCCTACAAGAAATTTGAATAGATGGAATTTTTATGTAGAAATGACATGTACAAAATTAAGTCACGGCCCACGGACGTGCCCCTCGATACAAGGCCCCTCCTCTGACCAGGATCCAACCTCGAATGATACTCTGGAGCAAAGCGGTAGCCCGAGTGTATACCTCAACTTGATTCAACCTGACAATGATGTTTTGGAGTGAAGCGGTAGCCCGACCATTGATGCTGCGTTGGTGGGTCAGTAGTCCAAAGAACTGAGGTGTGGCCAAGGTCTAGCAAGATGCCTAAGGGACGTTTTGTCATCACAGAGGTTGATTCAGCCAGAGATCCAATAAAACCTTTAGATGTACTCGGACCATTCAAGACAACATGCGGTTGTCTTGTAAGGGACCACGTCTGGGTCTAGTTGGGAGTCATCGGACCCACCCAGAAGATCTTCACCTCGTCTGTCGTTGCCTCCATAGCAACCCAGAAGATCTCCACCTCCTTTGTCGTCGCCTCCACAGCCACCAAGAAGATCCCCAACCCCTTTGCCGCCACCGCCTATCCCGCTTTAGAAACCAATAGCACCTGCACAATCTCAGAAGCCGATGCCATCTCAAAAATCAACTTCATCACATCATCGAGCACCATCTGAGAAGTGGCAGGCAACATCTAAGAAGCTAGCATCTCCTTTGTCTTATGATAAAACTAATGAGGAAATTAGAAGGGAAGTGAACGCCAGTGTCACTGTACATTTCAAATGTACTGAGCCTGAGAAGAGTGTTATCGATCCAGCAATAGCTGCCAAGTTCCTTAAGAATTTGGCCAGACTTGTGGACCCACCGTCGAAATCTAACTACGTGCACGTCATAGGTAAAAAATAGTTGAGGGTGGCATCGTGAGAGAAGGTAAAAAAACAAAGAGCACTAGAACCACAGGAAGATTTAGAAAGAAACATTCTTCATGATGCCAGAATCACAAAAGAAGCACTTGATAACAAGTCCAAGGTTGAAAAAGCAAAAACTAGATGGCAATTTAAGCTTGGCGAACCACTAGTCGAGTGCCTGTCGGAGCTAACAACCCATATGCAGAGATCCCATGCGTGGTATATGAAACAGTCGAAGGCCGATAGAGAAATGTTCGTGTTCAAATACAATCATAGTGATTTCTTCCACGATGACGGTGAAGTCTGGATTCATTTCAATGAAATGTATCAAATGTTCCCACAAGACGCCATCAACATTCAATTCATAAGTTTGTGCACTCTGTAAGTATCTTATATGTATAATCCACAATATATATTCTTGTACCACTAGACTGAATGTCTTAACTTCTTGTGTATGTAGAATGGAGATATATACATGCTGTCAAAAGGGCATCACTGAAGTAGGATTCCTCGACCAACTGAAGTAGGACTATGCAATTGATTTTATTCTTACCTACCAATTAAAGAGATACATACTTTTACATTACAACTTTGGGTATATGTTTCCCTCTATGTTTGTTCTACTTTTCTTCAACATCACGATGTTAGGACTTAGGACTAATTACCTACGGTAACATATGTGTAGTTTTCACTAATCTTAATAGTATCGTTGTCTTCGATGTGAGAAAAAATCCAGTATACGAATACCAATCCATCATAGACTTGCTACAAAGGTAAACTAATCGTTTTATTAATGCTTTAGTAAACTTCGAATTGATTGAATCTAAGTCTAATTACGATTAACAATCACACATGTATAAGGTGTACGTGCGCTATGTCAAGAGAAATAGACGTCACTTTCCGTACCGTAAGGAATGGAAAGTCGTAACTAACTTTTCTTGTAGGATTCAGACCAGGGCAACAATGAATCCAGACTTAGGGTCTGGTTTGTGCTTGTTGTTCGTCAAGTCGTGTTCTTGTTCATTCACCATAGCAGTTTGTTGTCTCCCTGGTTGTGTAAGTTTGTGTTCCAATCCCGAGTTGATTGCTGCAGTCGTGAGTTTCCCATCTGGTCGGAGGGAGTTGTCAGTTTTATTTTGTTCTGCGCTGAGTTTACCTACAGATTGGATTAGGCACCGAGGAACGAAATAGAGCTAGGCAACCGAGTCTGTTGTGTGGCCTGCACTTGTTTTCTGGATCGTTCCTCTTCCGCAGCCAGAGAAAGAAATCAAGTCGGTTGATCCTTTTGCCATTAGAGAGTCCGTTTTAGAAGAATGCAATCTTTTTAAAATTTAGTGGGATTCTATCTATAATTGGCCCGCTTTGTTTCCTTGTGCGCCAAGAAGAATATCTACTGCAGCTTGTCCCACAAAAACAAATCTAATCCTTGTTATAGGCAGGATTATCTTGCACCTGCACTGTGCTTTGCGCCATAAAAATTTAGGCTGAATCCTATGAAGCTGCATCGATATCTTCCTGGCCAAGCATAGTTCTGCTTTTTGCACCAGTTTTGCCACGGCCAAGCATCCTCTTGCAGTACGTGCTTTTTCCATCATTGACCCAGTTCAGCTTTTCCTTATTGTGCCAGTGTACTGTTCCCCGCACAATCATTGCGCAGGATTTGTTCCAAGTCTTAGCGATTTGTCTATTTTGCTAGTTTGGACCAGAAGCTTCGCTGTGCAGCTGAGAGAGCAGTGTTTTTAACCAGAATAGTAAACCTTGTGATCTTGATCTTGTAATTACCTTTTTGCGGCACTTCTGAGATAAAAAAAAGAAAGGAGAAAGAAAAAGGCAAAGAGGTGCAAAAAATAGGAATAAAAAGCCGCACCCAATAAAAAAAAGCAAGGAAAAGAAGGAATAACAGAAAATTCAGAAGTGCTTGCATCCTTTGTCCTTTGTTGAGTCATTTTGCTTGCTTGCTTAAACTAGATTCGAGACAAGTTTAGACCGACGATATATGGACTAACTTGGGACTCCTTTTTCAGTCTTGCAATTTTTGTTATTCCTTGCTACTATATATTACCTTCCGAGCCCCACATACTTCTAATTAGTTTAGGATCCACCTTGCATTGCTCATGCTCGTCATGGTATCATGAACCAGTCACCGGTTATACCACCCACTGTTTGTAAGAATGCTTGTAAGAGCGTGGTAAGACACTTGAGAGTGTGTGACTTTATTCCTTGACCACATCCTAGTCGATGATAGAGAAATATACACTTGTGTGTTTTCTTGTTTGCTACTAACAATGGCAAGATGCACCACTCACAGCAATGACACAAAGAAGTTGCATGGAAGTCACACCACCATTGCTGCATCTCCTCTCACAGGTCGTAATATCCTTTCGTCCCCTCCTTATGATGGATTGGTGCTGATAAGGACATTGATTGGGAACTAGTGATAAATCAAATTTTTTTCACAATGTTGTATGTGTGAAAACCGAGAGATTAGGAATGCCGCTAGTGTTTTAACTAATTGTACATTAATTTGGTAGAAGGATTTATGTGTATCTAATGAGATACCTTGAACATGGAAAGACATGAAAATACTTATGCGAGAAATATTTGTTCCTCAATCTCATGCATCTATTTCTAAAGAATAAGTGCATCCTTTGGAGGAGCAACCCCTCATTGTACCTCCACCTATGCCTAACATTTTACAAGAAAATATAGATGAAAAATTAGAAGAAGAGCAAGTGAAAGAGGAGAATGTTGTTGGCCCTTGCATGTTTCAAGAATGTACCGATAGTAATGCTCCTATATTAAGTAAGAAAGAGAACAAAGTAATGAAAAAGGTGCTACACTCACGCAAGGTGAGAATTATATTTTTGACGTGCTGAAATTGGCCACCATTCACGCTATTGTAAAGAAACAATTAGTGAAACATATTATTGATTTACTTTTATCACAAGATGATTTGCTTGATGTTCCTTATGATAAAGAAGAGTTGTGTGATAATGCTTCACTTATATCTATACCACAACTAGTGAATGAATATGAGCATGTTACTTTTATTTTGGAACCAAATACTTGTGCTGAAAATAGACATGTTCTTAATATTTCTAGTGAAAAAGATGAGCGAAAATTATTGTCTTCTTTAAATACTTTGGGTTATATTGAATTTGATGTTTTTTCTGATCTCACTAGTTTAGAGGAGGCAATTTTTGCCCGTTCTGACTTGCCATGGTTAACTAGAAATACTTTACATATTCTAGGCAAACATAATGATAAAGGAGAGTATATGGTGCATCGAGTATATATTTGTTTTGATCTGAAACCTCACTTTATTGTGCAACAATGTGATCAAGTAGAGGGATGCAATAGAACTAATTATGTCATGTCAAGTTCCCCTAGTTTGGTTTTACAGCAACATGATCAGTCACAGGAAGATGAGTATTGTTGGTTATCATCGTACACTAAAACCGCTCCATGTGTCTTGAAAAAGAATATCAAATTGCCATCTTATAAATATCGGTTCAAACTGAGGATGGTTTGGTGTAAAGATGGGGAGGATGATGCGACCATATTCATCATGGATGCAACCATAGCCGGGCAATCCAAACAATCCATGCAGCAGATATATTTTTTGTGTGCATGATTTTTCAGGTTTCTATGACAACAAGCTTATTGCAAGGATGAACAATAGCACACCACTACTTCCCCTACTTCATGGTGATCATGATATGGTGCTCCACGACGACAACTATGACTACTCCAACATGTACAACTACTTCCACTACATGGCACCTATACTTCCCCTACATCGATATGACTACAACCAATTCGGGATAGACTGAGCATCGCCTTCTGAATGTCATAATTATTTCATTCTGAGTCCTATGGAAGTGTATGAGTATTTGATGGAAAGATTATTTCCTTACCTTTCCGATAGATCAAGTCCCACATCCAAATTCATAAAGGAAGGCCTTCAAAACACCACAACAAGTCAGTGTTGTTTCTGCTGGGTGTTGTATCACCTTTTATCGGGCCTTGGGCCTTGTAATTTCATTTGGGAACTAGGCCCAAGTTGGTGTGTGCCAACACCACCAGGAGCATGCCCAAGGGGAGCTCTAGGACGTCCACCCCATCGGCTGCCTCCTCCATGGCTTTCACCACCCATTTCCTTATATAGTTTGTTGCCACCACTTTATACTTGGGTTTTGCTTACATTACATGGACACACATTGCTTGTGAGATATTCACTTCTGTACTAGACTGACTAGGCCACTACATTGGTTTGTAGAGCCCCACTTGATTATGTTTTTAATATTATTCGCAATTTTAGATTGCATCTTCTACGTTCTTTCTTGTGTTCTCGATTCGCTTTCAGGGATTAGCCTTATTGGCAAGGTCAGCTGTGTTTGTGCGTGATTAATAACCGACAGAGTTGTGGTGTAGTGATTACGAGGGTTGCGTTCAGTTCTGATCGGAAGCCTTGGATCGTCAATGTCAAGTCTCTATAAATCGACTTAACATTACTTGTCAAAAGATAAGGACAAATCCTCTAACACCCATATCGGTGTCTGCTCGAGGGCCTATTGGCACATGCCATGTAGGATGTCGGTACACGGAGTGTCGATAGATCCCTAGTTCGTACTCCGTATGCCGACATGTACCTATTCTTGCAATTTTGTGAATTTTACTATTATTTTTATAATTTTCCTATAAAATAATATTGTTAAAAATTTTCTGATAGTCTGAGTATTAGTGCCAGTTCATTGTTATGGAACGGCACTGATACTCGTTATGAGTGTCAGTTCATAAACCGGCATTGAAAGTCACGGACTATCAATATCGAGTAATCAGTGTCGGTTCAAAAACCATCATTGATAGTGTTTTTTAGCTGCCACTAATGACACTTTTTTAGTAGTGACCAAATAATAAAACGTGGCATATGTGATAAGGAGTAAAGCCAAATTGGGCATTAGGCCATTGGTGCATAAATTAAATATAACTGTCGTCATTTGTCAAATGGAACATGACATATACGTAACATGTGTCTTTAAAGGACAAGGACAAAAAGACTAATTGTGTGCACAAACTCGATCATTTTGAACAATTTATTTATTTTTCAAATGCCTATGGAAAATGGTGGGAATAACCTAACTATTGAAACATAGATAAATATAATGGATATTTTGACTTCAAATATGATATGATCATGATTTTTGTAGCTTTCGTTTGTGTGGTGTGGCATGAGAGAAGGAAGATTTGGTGGAAGAAGAGGAAGGAAGGGAACTGCTGAGCTAGGCATTACCGTTTGCAGTGATGTGATATGATAAAAAGGGAGGAACCGTGAGAAGGAGGCAGCAATTTGGGAAAGGGCAACTGGTTGGGGCCAGTGTTCCTCGCTAAGTTTTTATGAGCATTTGGTCACTACATTGATACTAGTAACTGCATACATTTTGGTTGTTCGTAGCAATGCTATAAGGAGGATCAAGATGGTAACCAATATGTGACAACAATTCTCGCATAGTATTTTGGTATAAAGATAGCATGACGGAGGCTACCTCCATGGTAGATGGTGGTGGAGGTCACGTGTGGGTGGCGACACACCCTCTCTAGAAACCCGGCAATGTAGGCGAAGTGCGGGAGGTGGCACATCCTCTAGAGAAACCCAGCACTGTAGGCGAAGTGTGGAGGTGGCACACCCTCTGGAGAAATCCGATGGTGAATTTATGGAAGGCAAATATTGGACATCTAGATATGGAAGTCAAATAATGGGAGATTAAATGTATTTTTCAAATGTATGGATGCAAATATTGGATGTCTAGGTATGGAAGACAAAATTGAAGATCGAATGTATTTTTGAAAGGAGAAATAGGGTCCAATTTTGCACAGTGATTGTTTCATCAGTTCAGATGGATGGGAGATCAATTGGATCTGTCACAACTCATGTATTTTATAGGAGTATAGATATTGCAAAGAGGCAGTTAAAAGTGGATGATATTCTTGCATTGTTGTTTGCTCATGATCAAAGGAGGAAGAACAATGCAGGTGAGGGTTCATCAAGAGATGCTTTGATGGTCAAGGGTGATCGAGGCAGAGAGGCTGGCAAGAAAAAGGAAGAAGACAGGGCCACAATGCTATAAGTGCAAGGATTGGGGAAATATGAGGAAAGATTATCCAGAACTGAAGAATAGCGTGGAAAATATTGTGGTTTTCAAGATAAATGACTCGGAGAGTGATAGTGATATTCTTGTATTATCAAGTGATAAGTCTTATGTAAAGCATGGCTGTTAGATTCTGCAAGTTCACATTATGCAACATCTAAGAATTAGACGTTCTCTTCGTACACTAAGGGTGATCTTGGTCTTGCTCACTTAGGAGATGACACGAGGTACCATGTCATAGGAGTTGGTAGAATTAGGTTGAAGATGTATGGTGGACAGGAGGTGCTACTCGAGGGTGTGTGGCATGTGCTGGGACTTAGGAAGAATATTATCTCGCTTAGAATTTTGCATGAAGAAGGTTGATTGTATCAAGCGTTGCTAGATAAGAAGATGTTGAAGGTAATGCAGGATGGCAAGACTATGATGATAGACGAGAAGAAGGGAGCTGATCAGTACAAACTAAAAGATGAAGTCGTGAAGGAGGGAGCTGCAAACTTTGTGGTATTCAGTCTTGACGGTGAGGCATCCTTGCTGAGCTGTTCGAGGTGACTTAAGTCTGCGTACACAAAGGTTCGCATATGATGGCTTCAAGGTGGTAGCATATTCGCCGAGGTGGATTTTGTTGGAATATATGTCGAATATGTGTGCTTAGGTTACGTATTGGACTTGAGTTGTATTAGCTAGTTAGGGATAAAGTTTGTGTTGGACTTGTATTCATGGACCTATAAATATTAAGCACCACTGTTGTAACTGTTGGGAGACGACAGATAACATTGGGGAGGAACGCCCATAGTCATACCATGAGGATATAGACAGATGACTGAACCTCATTAAAACAACATTGTGTCTTGATGTCGTTGATCTTGCGTTTGGCTTTGCGATTTTGTTTGGCTTTGAGGTATTAGAGCCACGTTAGCAAATTCGAAACATCTATAGGATCACAAGGTTACAGGTGAGCCCAAAACATCTCCAGGGTCACACATGTTGTGAGTGATGAGGGAGATTGTTGGGACCCGATGTGTTACGGGGGAGATTATTGGATTTAGCTCACATCAGAAATAGATGACGGAGGAGCACGACTTAAAAAGGTGGAGGGTCCCTCACCTATTTGGCTAGTCTTTTGAGTTTAGTTGGCCTAGTACCTTGGTTGTGGCTTCGATTGGGCTTGTGCGTGTAGCAGGCCTATTGATACTCAGGTTGGAGGCGTCAGCTCATGGGTATAGTGAATTGGGCCAGACTGCTGCACACTCTAACAAGGTTTATATTTTTGACGCAGTGTTGATTCTCGTATTCTTGGGGTCAATTTATTTAAAATGATTGTAGTACCCTTACAATATCTTAGGCTTGTTGTGGGAACCTTTCAAATTGCATTCAAAATAATCAAATCAGCAATTCATCCAATAAGATGAGAGCTAGCACTTGTCTATCTCTCGACCGTGCCATGTGCTAACCCACACCTCAAAGCCATAATCGCATAATGATTAAAGCGAATACAACCCCGATAGTCTCGGTATGTGTTTTATGTCCAAGATCAGAACACATACCTTTACAACAAACTTCATCATAACAAGACATAAGAAAGAGCGAGTAATTTAAACATATTACACGTTTTTAAAATCAATACAAGTTCCATAATTTAAAGTACTACATGCTACTTGTTCCTAGGCCAATGCCAGCGCGAGCTTTTCCACTCCAAGTACAATCCGGACATCCGACGCCCAAGTGAGATAACTGAAGTCATCTTTATATTTTAAATTATGTAAGTATTATTGCTAGTAAAGTTGCATCATGTTGCTAAATAGAATTGCTGCAAATTTTTCAATATTTTCTATGCTATTGTTCAAATTATACTGAATTTAAACGCTTAACAGGTAATTTAAGCAGTAAAAATAACATAGAAATAAATACTGCATAATTGCAAAACAGATGCAAAATTCAATTCTAGAGGTACTTTTCTGCAAGAAAAGGTATCTTCAGGATTTTCTACAAAGTCCTAGGGTTTATACGTAAAATTTCCAGGATTTGCGTAATTTCCAAAAACCATAGGGTCTAATGTGCAAAAATAGGGTCCCTAGAAAATTTTCTAAAAAAATCAGGGGCCTAAATGTAAAAGTATAGAAACTGCGCTCAATTAATGGAAAACGTGAGGGGGCTAAATGCAAAATTTTGGATTTTTCTCTTTTTTTTCTTTATTCCCATTGGCCTTGTTCCTTATTTGGGCCAGCCCGGCCAACCACGGCCTACGCATTTCACATAAAATGGGGCGGCTAGGATTTCCAAACCCTAGCCGCCACTCCGACCTAGCAACGGTCGACTTTAGGTCGGTGGCGCACGATGCGAGGGGGGCCGTGATGGCGGTGAGTGGTGCCTACGTGGCTGGTGCGTGGTGGCACCGGCAGCTAGCATCTGCATGGTTGGTGCATGGTCGGTGTGGCATCTGCCTTGCCGTTGCAGAGCAGTGCCAGAGGCGGGTGTGAGGGGGCCGTGGTGACTACAAACGATGGCGTGGTGGCGTGCTGGCAAGGGAGGAGGTAGCGGTGCGCGACCGACGGCTGCCCGACCGCTTGTAGGCGGCGAGTTGGGCCTACAGGAGCTGCCTGCAACAACACGACGGTGCGTGCTTCGGGCGGTGGGTGAGTTTGTTGGCATGACGCAGGCGGCAACAAGCAGTCGTCTTTAAGCAACAGTGACCGGGCATAGCGCGGTAAGGGAGGAGGCAGCCTGCAGGGTGGCTCTATCAATAGGGAGGTGCAGCGCGGTTGGCGACCTCCACGACGCAGGGTGGGGCTGCTTCGAATGGCATAGCTTCGAGCGCACGGCGAGCAACGAGCTACAGTCAGTCAGCACAGTGGTGGCGGTGTCGCTTCAGGGTGTGCTGATGCTGGAAGGCTGCCGGCTTCATGCCGACAGTATACCTTCTTTTTCAGTTTTGATCTGTGGTGGTGGCCTTGAAGCCAGGCCACCGCATTCTTGTGAAGGGTGATGGTCACCAGTTTGCTGGCCAATGGCGTGGCGGCGGCTGTGGGGTCGATCAGTCATGTTCACGCCGACGATGCAATGTCGTTCTCTGCGATGTGCCGTTCATGCATACGATGCTACTGTCCATTTGATTTATTACTGTTCATGCGATTTGCTACTACTTCTTATGATCCATTATTGTTCATGCGATTCCATATCTATTTGGACGCAAAAATAGTAGTAGTGAGAATACGTACCGAAGCGATCGTACCTTTCAATTCTTGCGAATAGATTCGTGCCGCGTAGGGTATATAGGACTATGACCTGCTCACTCGACGAAGATGTCAATGCAATGCAGATTCATTCCGCTAGTTTGGTCTCCGGCAGAGCTTCGTGCCTATAACGTATTGAAAAACTACTGTTACTGGATGTAGTCCAGCGATCCCACGAGACAACAATTGCAAAGAAGACACAATATAGTAAAAAAGTTGTTTATTTCTTATTAATCTATGTTTACAATAAGAGATGTTGTCCCACATATATAGTGCTAAAAACTTAAAAAAAATAGAATCAATCTCTAAGAAAAAGACCTATTAAAAAACCAAATCTTTAAACATCATTACAAACCCAAATTTTATTATAGAACTTTAGAATTTGTAACAACATGCACCTATAGCGTAGCCTTGCTCTCCATTGCCTTGAGTTCCATCGGGACGATGTGGCACTCCCTTAGCCAAGCGCTCGGCAGAGCGCATTTCCTTGCGGCGCACATCTCCTCTCTGGCTCGAGGATGAGAATCATGCAATAGTCACTGCGGGCTCCACGCGTCAGCAGCTTGGTGAAGGAATTGGTCAAACTGGGCCATATTGCCGTTATTTGAATCCAATTGCTAGCTTGGGCTGGTCCAGGTGATTTGCTACTCTCGGCGATTTCAGAAGATGGATTGGATTGGACCGAAGGAAAAGAAAGGAAGAAGAGAAAGAGAGATGGAGTCTACTTGGTTCTGGTTTCGGCCTGTTAGGAGAATAGAAAATAGAATTAGGTTTCCATTTTATTTATTTAAGGTTTGAACTTTGAATTCAATTCAAATTCAAACCAGCACAAACAAAGATGCAAATAAAATCCAAAAAATACAGAATCTCAAAATGAACACCAAATTCAATTAAGAGATTTTTAATTTAATTAGAATTTGAATTTTGTCACAATTTGCTAAGTTTGAGATGAACACAAACATAGGATTTGAATTTTGAGCTAATTTCATTTAGAATTTTGGAATAGAGTGCTCTTCTTACACTTGATCATTACATTACAAACATGGAATGTTACAAAAGCTAATCCATCTTTGGAGTAGAAATGTCATGATGGCATAATGAGAGTCGTACTTCCTAAAACGTGCAATTTGGTGGCATTGCAATGTTTCTGTGCCATGCCTCGGCGACAAGGGCACTTTTTTATTAAGTCAAGTTCATCTGATCTTAAAAACATATGAGTAGCTTATTTAATAAAGAAAATTTGCAAAATAGGGCATTTGTGTCTTTTCACACACCTCATTTTCTGAAAAACGAATGATCTTAAAGTGGCAAGTCTTGAGTATTATACTCCCTACCGTCAACTACTTATGCACGTTTGCCCGATCTTCCGAAGTTAATATGATAAGTCGATTGGTGGAGTTTCGACGTTGATGAACCAAAGGCTCCGACTAGAACAGATCGATAACCCTCGCAACCACTACACCACTACTCCGTGGTTATCAACCGTGCCAAGACGTGGTTGACCTCGCCAAGACAACTTTTCCTATAAGAGAATCGAGAACACAAGCAAGAATAGGTAGACGCAATCTGAATATTGCTAATTACCAATGAAGTACTCGAGTGGAGGTTCAACAAACAGATAAACGACGAAACTGTCTAAAACAGAATAATCTAAGCTAAATTCAAGCCTAAACTATGATGACTACTGTGTATATATAGGGGAACGTGAGGAGGTCGACATATAGTTGTGCAACCATGGAAAGAGACGTGCACAATCTAGACTCCGATCCCGACACAATTACAAGACCCAACTAGGTTCAAAACGGTGGCGCATCACCTTATTTCTTTGACTCTGACTAAGCTATAAGGAATATTTGGTCGATATCCATCTTACATTCATCCTCATCACCTGCATGGTTAGCTGCAAGAGCATATTCATCCTTAACATCACTAGCATTTACATATCCACCATTTTCTGTTATAATGTACGATCGCTGACTTGGATAATCTTTCATGACGTGGCCCATTATCTTGCATAGGTGGCAATTACAAGACTCAACTAGATCCAAAACGGTGGTGCAACATCCTATTTCTTTGACTCTGACGGAACTATAAGGAATATTTGGTCAAACTCTTATCCATTGAAAAGAGCTCATCGTAAGCTTTCTAGAATGTCCAAGATTGCCTAAAATGGACTTTGTATGAGAGAGTTATGCCCATTTTACTAACATGATATCCTGCGACTCGACCACAACCATGACCACGACCATGACTAGAGCTCAGCCTCGAGTTTGAGTAGACTTGGCCTTCAAGGGGTGACGTTCGGGTAAGGTTGTGGTGCTTCTCCCACATCCCTAAGCAATAAAACATCACAAGAATTTAGTAGGAATCTATTCAAAGAAGCATGAACAGCGAGAAACGAGTTCACTTGGTGGTCTAATTGTAGTGTATATGCTCTTATAATTAGACCTTATATGATTTGAGAATTATTGACTGTATTGATTGTATCCGAAGGAGCCATAGGCTCATCATCCCCCCTCTTGAATTGGAGTCGTCCTCGACTCAATCTCTTTTCTTCTCCCAAGAAGGCCTTTAGATCTGAAATATTAAAAGTGGGACTAACCCTAAAATCTATATGTAGGTCTAATTTGTATGCATTGTCATTGATTTTCTCAATTATCTTAAATGGTCCATCATATCTAGACATCAATTTTGACTTTCTTAGTTCTGGAAACCTATCCTTCCTCAAATGCAACCAAACTAAATCACCCGGTTTAAATTTTATTTCCTTCCTACCTTTACTTTCAGCAATCCTATACTTTTCAGTCATGCTCTCTATTCTCCTTTTAGTGGTTTCATGCAACTTAAGAATAAATTCAGCACATTTCTTAGCATCTAAATTAAGTCTTTCAAAGGTAGGCAAAGGTAGTAAGTCAATAGGAGCACGGGGATTAAATCCATAAACTACCTGGAATGGACTTACCTTGGTGGTGAAGTATACCGACCTATTTATTTCAAAGTGATTGTAACACCCAAAAATTCAATATTTGCAATAATTTAAATTTTTGCTAAAAACTTAATAAGGTGTTGCAACTTAGTTCAATAGGAAATTAAGTTCTAAAGTTAACTTGGCCTAGGATAAATGTTTGATTGCATTCATGCCGTTGTAGATGCAATAAGGTTTTATTGGGTGGAAAAAGTTTGCAAAATTTCGCTAGGATTCGCCACTTTAAAACCTCATTTGAAAATGTGTTGAAATTCAATTGGAAAAGGCTTTGAAAATAAAGAAAATGCTTTTGGGCCGAATTCCTTTTCCGGCCCAGCTCGCCCCCCTCCCCTCCCTTCTTTCCCCTCCCGCGTGGGCCGGCCCTTTCTCTCAACGCCAGCCCAAGTCGGTCTGCTCCGCTTCGGCAGAGCCACCACACCCCCGCCGCTCTCTCTGCCCGGTGGGCCCAGCCGAGCGCCCGCCTGAGCCGCCCCTTTTCTTCCTCTCTCACTGCCGTGTGGGTCCCTCCCAAGCCGCAAGCCGAGCCGCTGCTCGATCGACTCCTCTTCTCCTTCCTCTAGCCGCGCCCGACCTCCAATGGTCGTCGGCTGTTTTCCCTTCTCCCGCATCCTCTCCTCTCCCAACAACTGCCGAATCCGAGCCCTAAAGCCCCATTAAGCTTCCCCGGCCATTTCCCCCTCATTTCCCCTCTCTATTGCGCGGTAAAAGCAAGAAAAAACATCGGCCATTAATCCATTGCTGCCGACCCCTTCTCTTCCAATTCCGGTCGTCTTCCTCCCCCCTCTCTGATATTTAAGCCCTCCTTCAGTTTCCTTGCTTCATTCCGCACCCGAATAACCCGTTTCCCCCCTCTCTTGCGCTTGGATTTTCCCCGACCGTCGCCTCCGCCATTGCTGCCGGTAAGAAGCTCGGCCGCTGCCCTTTTTCTCCATGGTCGAGCCTCAATTGACCTTGTTCTTCGCTCAATCGGTGTCGCAGGGTCTCGGTCAACGTCCCCTGTCGCTTTTGGAGCTCTCCGTGCCGCCGGACGCCATCCCCACCGAGCTCCAAGGCCGCCGCCCCTTCTTCTCCGTTACCGGCCACCTCCGGACCCACTCTGTTGTCGCTGACCCCTCTGTGAGACTCCCCTTCTCCCCCTTTCTCTTTTGCGCCGCTCGCTGTTGAGCTCTGTGGCCAGATGCGCCGTTTGGCGCATCGCCGGTGAGCTCGCCGCCGCCCTTGCTGGTGCCGACCGTAGCCCCTGCTGCTGCCGGCCGTCGCCCCCTCCGTTGAAAGCCGCCAGCACCGCCCCTTTTAAATCTCGACCGTCGGATCTCCGATCAACGGCCCAGATTAGACCAGCCGATACCTTACCCCTTCGGTCCACCATGGATCGGTGGACCGATGCTCTTTCAGTGGTCCACAAGCCCCTAGACCATTTCCATGTCTTTTTCATTTGAGAAATAAATCTGGTTTCATTTTATGACGTCATAAATCCAATTTCCAGTATAAAAACAATTCAGATTTTCTCTGATAATAAGTAAAATTTGTAGAAACACCCCTGGAACTTCAAACGCTCATAAATTTTTGCTCGTAGCTCCAATTTAGGTGATCTTTGCGCTCATATTCTTGTAGCGACATGTAGATTCTGTTTATAGGGTTTTTCCCTAGTTTTAGGACTGTTTTGTGTACTGTTCTTATGTATGATTGTGTGCTCGTGTAGACGATTCAATCCAAGAGTTCGGGAACTTCCAAGAAGAAGATTTTGAAGGACCTGTGTATCACTTCGACGAAGGCAAGTGTCTTGACCATGTTGCGAACCCAGTTTTTACATAAAGATAGTCTTTATCAAATGTGCATGCTGTTTTACAAAATGGGTAGTATAGCAAACACTAGTGTTAGTTTTAGTTGTTTTATCCTTAAAATAACATCATGTTTATGCTTAGCCATGCTTTTAGATGAACATGTAGTATGTAGGTGATAAATCATGAGTTATGAACTAAAATTTGATATAGGAAGTATGACATGAAAACTGATGTTGTTAAGGGAGTTAACAACAAGGATATTTGGGGTTTTGGGCAAGAAAGGGGTTATTCTCGGTATGGTTGGTTGATTGAAAATGTTTGGTAATCTACCCTTATGGGGTTATTGGTGGTCTTGCCTAGACCATCTTAAGGACCGGTTCGTGGAGCGACCATCCATGGCAACAAAACAACTATGAACGAGACTAATATGGTACGGCTTGGCCTAGTAATTAGATGTTCTCCCAGTGTTGTATGAGCCAATTGGATGTGCAGATAAGGAAGGGTTACTTCCCGATTCTACCCGGCACAAGAAGGGGCTTCTGGGGTGGAGGGTTACTCCACTTATGTACGGCGGTGAAACCTCAGTGGGCAAGTGCATACTGGGAGACTCTTTGGAAAAGCCTCGTAGTGATCTCTTGGCGCACACCCCGGAAGTGTGTAAGGTAGCAGCAGGTACCGGCAATAGAGAAGATCACGACTCGTGGGTAAAGTGTACAAACTCTGCAGAGTGTCAAACTGAATATCCAGCCGTGCTCACGGTTATGAGCGACATGGACCCTCACATGATTAGTCGGGTGGATGTCTTACATGGTTGAGAATTGGTTGATTTCTCGGAGGTTAAAGAAAATCTTTTGTACATCTTTTCCTTTTTAAAATAAAATTTGCTTTTCCATAGTTTAGGGATAAAATCGACTTTTATGCAAATAAAACCCTAGAGAATAGGAAATCTTTGTTCAAGCCACCATATCATATTTTTTCCCCCACTTGTTGAGTATTGGAAATACTCACGCTTGCTGTTTCAGAAGGTGAAACTTTTGAAGAATTCCCTGAAGATGATTTCCCTGAAGATGATGCCGAGTTCTAGGCTTGTGAAGCTCCCGGTCGGCTGCCTGTTGGTATGGAGCTGCGCTATTCTTTTCCGTTGTGGTGTATTTTCCTTTAGACCCATGTGTGGTCATTTTGTAATAAATAGCGTTGTAATAATAAGCACTGTGTCTGTTATGCACTGATGATGTCGCTATATGTATGAATAAACTGATCCTGGCATATATATAGTTTACAT
Organism: Phragmites australis; assembly: GCF_958298935.1. Taxonomy (NCBI): domain Eukaryota; kingdom Viridiplantae; phylum Streptophyta; class Magnoliopsida; order Poales; family Poaceae; genus Phragmites; species Phragmites australis. The sequence goes on along the minus strand of NC_084941.1, from coordinate 11,956,502 downwards.
CTGGTTTTGGTCTTAAAATCGGGTGTGACAGTGATCTCTAAAAGTGACTCAAAAACTTTGTGTCATGATCTGAGACGATAGTATTAGGCTCCATGTAGTCAAACGATTTTCTAAAAAATAAATCAGCTATGTTTGTAGCATTATCACTCTTGTGATAAGGTATAAAATATGCCATTTTAGAAAAATGACCCACAATTACAAATATGCTATCCCTCCCTCTCTTTGTCCTAGGCAATCCTAAAACAAAATCCATGAAAATATCCTCCCAGGGTGCAATAGAAATAGGAAGAGGCATGTAAAGACCATGTGGATTTAAGTGAGACTTAGCTTTATTGCAAGTGGTGCAACGTGACACATAGCGCTCGATATCACGTCTCATCTTTGGCCAAAAGAAATGAGCGGTCAGCACATCTTCAGTCTTCGTTGCTCCAAAATGTGCCATCAATCCTACTCCATGCGCCTCCTGTAACAACAAAAGACGAATGGAGCTAGCTGGAATGCATAGCTTGTTAGCACGATAGAGCAATCCGTCATTCAGCACATATTTATTCCATGTTTTCCCTTCTTTACAATGTTCAAGCACTTCTTTAAAGTCTAAATCAGCTGCATACAAGTCCTTAATGGTCTGTAAACCAAAAATCTTATGATCAAGTTGAGATAACATGGTATAACGCCTAGAAAGTGTATCATAGATTATATTGTCCTTTCCTTTCTTATGTTTTATGACAGATGGAAAAGACTCAATAAATTTTACCCATTTAGCATGTCGTTTATTCAGTTTAGCTTGACTCCTAATATGTTTCAACAATTCATAATCAAAATGTATAACAAATTGTTTGGGCCATAGAAAATGTTGCCAAGTTTCAAGCACTTGAAGTAAAGCATATAATTCCTTATCATATGTAGAATAATTCAGACTTGACCCACTTAATTTCTCACTGAAATAAGCAACAGGTTTACCTTATTAAATTAGCATACCTCCAATTCCAATCCCACTAGCATCACATTCTAGTTCAAAGGTCTTACCAAAATCAGGGAGTTGGAGCAATGGAGTACGGGTGAGCTTCTCTTTCAACAACTTGAATGTTTGTTCTTGTGCAGGTCCCCATTTGAAAACTACTTCTTTCTTTGTCAACTTATTTAATAGAGCAGCAATGGTGCTGAAATCTCGCACAAATCGCCAATAGAAACCCGCAAAACTATGAAAGCTTCTCACTTGTGTAATAGTCTCAGGAGTTGGTTAGCTCTTTATGGCTTGAATTTTTGCTTCATCCACCTCTATTCCATATGGAGTAACAACATAGCTAAGGAAAGAAACTCGATTCGTGCAAAATATGCACTTTTCGAGGTTACCGAACAAACGTGCATCTCTCAAAGCATTAAAAACAACACGTAGATGATCAAAGTGTGACTCATGTGAATTGCTATATATAAAGATATCATCAAAGTATACCACCACAAATCTTCCAATGAAAGCACGTAAAACCTCGTTCATCAATTGAATAAAGGTACTTGAGGCATTAGTTAACCCAAAAGGCATTACTAACCACTCATACAAACCAAACTTAGTTTTAAATATAGTTTTCCATTCCTCTCCAAGTTTCATCCTAATTTAGTGGTATCCACTACGCAAGTCAATTTTAGTAAAAATTATAGAACCACTCAACTCATCAAGCATATCATCTAACCTAGGGATAGGGTGACGATATCTTATAGTAATATTATTGATGGCTCTACAATTAACACATATACGCTAACTATCGTCTTTCTTAGGAACCAAAAGAACGGGAATAATACAAGGGCTAAGACTTTCTCATACATACCCATGATCCAAAAGGTCTTGGACTTGTCGCTGAATTTCCTTAGTCTCTTCTGGATTGGTCCTATATGCAGCACGGTTTGACAAAGTTACTCCTAGAATCAAATCAATTTGATGTTCAATCCCTCGAATAAGTGGTAATCTTGGGGGTAACTCAGCTGGAAATACATCCACAAACTCCTGCAAAAGGTTGGCAACAACAGGAGACAAAGAGATAGATATATTCTTGAGTGAAACTAAAGCATCTTTGCATATCAAAGCATAGCATGGCAGCTCAATATCACAAATTTCAGTAAGGCCAGATTTAGTAGCAAGCATAACACACCATTTTAGTCTAATTCCATCGGACTTAGAAGTTGTTGTTGCTTTCTCCTTTTTGGGTGGAAAAATATTTTCCGCTACTTGCTGATTTTCAGATTCATTCTCAAACTCTTTTCTCTTATTTTCAGCTATCTCCTGTTCACATTTCACAATTTCAGCAGGGGTTAAATGTAGAAAAGTTATTTTCTTTCCTTTATGCATAAGAGTGTACTTATTACTTCTACCATGATGTGTTGCATTAGTATCAAACTCCCATGATCTTCCTAACAAAAGTGAACATGTTTGCATGGGTACTACATCAAAATCAGTACAATCATGGTATGAACCAATAGAAAAATGCACCATAGCTGTTTGCATTACCTTCACCTTACCATTGTTGTTGAACCATTGAATATGATAAGGGTGAGGATGGTTTCTTGTCGGCAAGGCAAGCTTCTTCATCATATCTGACTTACCAAGTTGTTGCAGCTTCCTCCATCAATAATGACTCGAACACGATAATCCTTGACTATGAGGAATGTCTAAAACAAATTGTGGCGTTGTAGCTGAGAGACTGCAAGAATTGGAGCAAAGCCGTGATCATCGCTTGCTCCATTTGAGTGCTTAACACTCGCTGCACAATGAGGGTCCAATATTCCTCCATGACAGTGGCCTCGAACACTTCCTCATAGTCGATATCCATCTCAGAACCATCCTCATCACCTACATGGTTAGCTGCAAGAGCATATTCATCCTCAACATCACTAGCACTTACATATCCATCGTCTTCTGTTACAATGTACGCTCGCTGACTTGAGTAATCCTTCATGACGTGGCCCATTCCCTTGCATCGGTGGTATACAATCCCGGTCGATTGGCCTGTAAAAGCAACCAAAGAAGAGTTCTTGGCTGAACCCTGCACACTTACGGATTCCCGGTGATCGTGGGCCGGAAAAGAGGAAGCCTGGTCCTCTGCCTCGGCCTCCCGCCGGGTTTCCCGCTGGCGCTCGAGAGTGGCACGGGCGTCCTCGTGGCCCCTCCGCTCGTTAAGACGCAAGCGGAGGTCCCGGGCTTCGGACACGGCCAGGGGGGATGATCCTGAACGAGTTCGTCGGACCATGTAGCTGAATGTGGGGCTATTTTGACTTGTCATGGTGTTGATTTTGAAGTGGTTGTTCTTCCAAAATTGTTCCTTCGCCTCTATTGTCGTCCCTACAATTATTTTTCTACCAGACATGCAAGTTGGAATAATCTAAGAATACTATTGTGTTCTTTATAACCATCTATGTTCTGAATTTCGTACCTTAACCCTCCATAAAATCGTGCCATTGCAGCCTCTCCATCCTCAATAATATTACAACGCAACATACTAATTTGTACTTCCTGGTAATATTCTTCTACAAATCATTCACCTTAGTTTAAGCGCTGCAATTTCTTACGCAAATCACATTTAAAAGAGGGTGGAACGAATTTGTTATGCATAGCAACCTTTAAACCATTCCATGTGGTAGGCACTAATCCATCGATGCATACTCTATTCCACCAGATAATTGCGAATCCTTTAAATTCACTAGTGGCTTGCCTAACTCTATGCACTTCAGGAACTAAATGAGCATTAAACTTCTATTCAACCGTCATTTCCCAATCTAAATACTTTTCAGCATTATAAGAACCCACAAAAGATGGATTGGTAAACATAACCTTAGCAAATGGATCATCATTAACACGTAGGTTATGTTGCTGAACATTATTACCTCTCATACATTGATGATTGAAGTTTAATCGGTCCAATTGTCGTGCATCAAAGGCGTCTTGTTCTTGCCTCAAAATTTCATCATCTGCGACGGACTCCTCTTGCTCATGGTCTGCGCCACGAGGATCCACACGCCCATGATTTGGTGGCTGATTAACCATTCGATCAAAGCGTGTATTGAGCATGGAAATACTATCATTAAGTCATTGCAATGTAGTGTTTCTCTCCTCAAGCTTTTATCAAAGTCGTCAGTAATAGCTTATCGATGATCATTCAAAACCATTGTGAGCTCTTCCCTCAAAACACACTCATGTACATCCAATGCTTCTCCTGCCATGGTTAGTCGATAATAGAACACAACAAAAGATAAATTATCCCTATCGACTACTAGGTAGTGGAGGTGGAGTCACACACTCTCAGGCGTCTTACCACACTCTTGCAAGTGTTCTTACCAATCACCGTAGTTGGCACAACCGATGGCTGGTTTGTGATACCTTATTGGGTGCGAGTGAGCTAGTTGCAAGGGGAGAAACCGTTCTAATCAAGAGAAGGTATAGCTTGGACAGGCAATATTTAGTAGCAAGGAATAACAATAATTGAAATCAGATTAACAAAGCTGAATAAAAGTCCATAGTACTTGTAACAGTTGCTGGCCCAAACACGTCCCTAAAACTAGCTCAAACAAGCCGAAAACTATGACAGATACAAGCATAATGGAACGAAATTCGTAATGCAAACTGATTCTCTTTTTTCTAATTCTCTGTTTTTTTTTTTGCACTCTTTGCTTCTTGTTTTTACACTCTTTGCTTCTTGCTTGCTTTTTCTTTGAATGTGACACAAACTCAAAACTCTTCTACTGCCTTTACTAAGACTAGTGAGGTACGTGGGTCACAAACTTTTTCGGAGAGTAAGGGTATAAAGGTAACAAAAAGATACTCTCTCTCTGAACTTTGGCTACCTCTGTTTGCGCTATCGAGTGATACTCGAACTTTGTCGGACAATGCTCAATATGATGAGTATGTAGGGTGTCCAAGAGTAGCCAGAAATAAATAGACTCCGACTAGGATGTGGAGGTGAAAATGAGTAGATAGTTGAATCCAACTAGGTGATCGAACCCAAAAGGATGGTCGAATCCAATTAGGTGGTCGAATCCATGGAGATGGTAGAAACGACTAGTGATCGAACCCGAGTAGATGGTCGAAACGACTAGTGATTGAGCTCGAGTATATGGTTGAAGCGACTAATGGTTGAACCCGAGTAGATGGTCGACTCGACTAGAGACATAATCTTGGCTATTGCAGACGAGGGTAGGCCAAGATACATAATGACTAAACAGCAAGACTCGACATTGGAAACTAGATCACGATAACTCGACTAGCAATAAAGACACCGATGATGGACTCAAAATCAATAACGCGAATACTGAAAACAAAATTGTGAAGGTACAAAGTGGTTTTGACAGCGGAAAAACTAAGATCTAAATATTTTCTGGGGCAATTTTCTGGACTCTAGGTAATGGAAAACGACGAAACAAAGGGAATAACTGAGATTACCTAACGGGCAACCAAGGCTCTAATACCACTTGATGCGCGTTTGCCTAATCTTCCAAAGGTAATATGATATGTCGATTGTGTGAGGAACTGTCCAAACAGCATTCTAATTAATCATCAGGATGATCATTATTCATAAATACAACCTCAATGATTAACCAGAATACCATCCCGGTAGTCCTGGCATGTGTTTGTGCCCAAGATTGGAACATATGCCTTTCCAACATGTACATCACAACATAGTTTAAGAAAGAGCGAGTAATTAAAGTTATATTATAAGTTCTTAAGCAAGCAACCATTTGCAACCATTTACACAAACAGAAACTACGCAACAAAAGATTGAAACCTTACCAACAACAAAAAGAGAGTGGAGTCATATGCCCTTAGGCTCTACCCCAAAAGCAAAGCCTCACCAGAGTAGGATGCACTACTCTTGCCCACCACATGCATCGGCGGGCACGAAATAGCGAAACACTGCATCACCCTCACCAATAGAACTGAAAAGTGCAGGCATGAGTACGAAGGTACTCGCAAGACTTAAACCGTATAGAGCACATATACATAGCTCGACTCCAAGTATTATGCATTGAACTGTTGTAGGATCAAGGAGGCCGACTAGAGGGGGGTGAATAAGCGGTTCTAAAAACTATCTATCAATTTTAACCGATAAAGATGTGGAATTAAAAAGATCGGTAATACCACATATAAAACCCCCAAACCCTATATCTCAACAAAGTGACCAATTCTATGTCTATATCAAGGTTTGCAACCTTGGGTGACATGTAAGTAATTATGATTCTAGGAATATAAATCACACAAGGTAAATTGCATGAAAGTAAATATCAAAACATAGAAGTAAATAGCACGAGAGATGACAACCAAAGTTTATCCCGTGGTATCGGTGATTTGCCGATCACTCCTAATCCATGTTGAGGTGGGTTCAAGCCTTTAACTGCTCCTCTATCAAGTATGCAATTCTCACCACGAGAAGAGGCTCTCCACGAGCAACTTGATCTTGAGCCGATTAATCCAATGAACCACTCACTATCTCGATTACACTAGAGTTGCACTTTACCTCTCTGGCAAGGTGTGCTCAAACCTCTCACAATCACCACCGCGGCTCCTTTACAATCTTCTTGAAGGGCTCGACGGTGCCACAACCTCCAAGTCGTCTAGGAGGTGGCAACCTCCAAGAGTAATAAGTCGATGATGCTTGCTTGAAGGATCACTAGTGCCTAATTGCTCAAACTCTTGAAATTATGCACTAGATGCTCTCAAACCTCTCAAAGATGCAACACTAAACCAAGAGAGGGAGAGGAGGAAGGCAAGAGCTCCAAGTATGCGTATTGAATAGCTAGAGTGCAAGAGAGAGCTCAAAAGGACCAGCCAAGGCTTTATTTATAGCCTTTCCCTCATAAAGTAGCCATTACAAGAGTTCTGACAACTCTGCGCAGCTGGTGGTCAGATTGCAGGCTACACGGCGGTCAGACTACCCCGTTCAGCTGCTACAGCAATGGTCACATTTGACTTTTGGACACGAGCTGGCGGTCAGACCGCCAACCCTCTCAGTCAGACCGCCAGCCCCAAAACCTTCTATACGTGCATGGTTAGACCGGCATGGCTACTGTGTTCAGACGCATATGCAGTTTGCAGTCAGACCAACTGATTCGACGATCAAACCGCCACCAGAGGTACCCAGAACTCTCTGAGTTGGGGTGGTTGGACTGTGACAAGCCACCGGTCAGACCAGGCTAGAGACTGAATGCTTTCCATCAAAGCTTATACAGCGGTTAGACCGTGGATAAACTGGTCAGACCGCCACCTGAAAAATGAATTGTGCTGCCTAGTTTATACAGCGGTTAGACCGGCCTGAGGCCTGGTCAGACCGCCAGCACTCAGAGACTTCCAGAAGAAGCTTTTTCAAAAGGGGTTTGTCTCAAACTTAATTTTTTCAACTCTATATGTAATGCAAGTTTGAGCAAATTTGGCACTAGAGAAACCTCAAGTAAACACACATCAACTCCTCTTAATAGTTTGGCATTTATCCTATAAATCCGGTCATTTCTATTCTCTAATCACCATTGATCGGTAAAAGAAAATACCCTACATTTTATACCTTTGCCTTGAGCTAGTCATCCCATTGGACTTGACGAACACATCATCCGAGTCCCGATGTTTCTTCTAGGCTTGTCATCAACTCTTCACTTGAGCTTGATGATGATGTTCATCCTCACTTCCTTTCTCGATACTCTCTTGATCTTCCGGAAGCTTGATGAAGTTCACCTGATTGCTTCCCATGCACCAAGCATAGAAGACTTTTCTTTTCATATCATCTTCATCCGGTTCACCACCAAGGTATGAACTGCAAGCATCAAGCACACAAATTGTCCACTAAGCTTGTCTTGATCTTGCTCTTCCAAATCGGCACATTGAATATCTCAATTCAATATTTGCCTTCATATGGAACCTAACCCCAACTTACTCTCAAGCACATAGCACATAGGTTAGCCCATAAAACTCAATTGACAATACAACACCTTTAGTTACTTGATCTCCATAAGTAATTTTTGTCTTCATGCTTATTGTCAATATTCTTGAGACCATCATCAAACTCCAAGGTTTCTTCTCACTTAAGATTCTTCCACATCACATGAGCATCACCTAGAGCTCAATGACTTTGATGCATCTCTTTGATCTCATGACATTGCTCAACGAATCCATGCTTCATCACTTATGCATCTCCTATGGAACAACCTACAAATAATTCTCAACATAATTGTTTGTCCATATGCATTGTCATTATTTATCCGAGCCTCTTAATCATTCTTCTTGATACGTCTCTTTTGATCACATGACATTACTCAATGAATCCATGATCAATCCTCCATGCATCACCTATGGAACAACCTACTAACAATTCTCAACACAATTATTAGTTCATAGGTATTGTCATTAATTATCAAAACCACACCTAGGGGCTAGATGCACCTTCAATCTCCCCTATTTTGGTAGGGGCATAAGATGTGAAATTACTTCTTCACAATTGAGTCAAGCCTCCAATGCCTCTTCAAGTACCTATTGAATCATTCAAACACTTTGTGCTACCAAACTATATTGGGTCCTTGAATGTTACTCACAAGAGATTTAGGTACCCAAATGACCTTAGCACGAAGTTTATGTGAACTAACAAACTTAGCAATTATGGTACCATTTCTAGCCTTCCTAAGAAAATAATGATCACTAAAAAGGATGGGCTTAGGAGTGTTACCATTTGGGCATTTTTTACCAATATACCCTTTCTCTCGACAATTATAACAAGTTGTATTTTTGCTTCTAGTCACATTATCTTACTTCTTGCTGGTTTGCCTCTTTGATATCTTTGACTTCTTATCAAGCTTGCTAGGACAACTTGAGGCAAAGTGTCCCATTTCCTTACAATTGAAGCACAAGATGTGAGCGAAGTCTTTTTCTTTCTTCTTGCGAATCTTCTTTGCATCTTGGTGTTTCTTTTGATGCCTTCTATTATGCCTTGTTCGGTTGTTTTCCTTTTTCTTGGCACGAAAACCAAGTCCACTCTTATCATCTATGCTTCTTTGATAATTCAAGATATCATCAAGAGCGGTCCTTGAATTATAGCATCCTTCTAGTTTCTTCTTCAATTTCTTGATCTCATCTTTTAGCTCTTTGTTCTTCTCTACAAGGTTAGTATCAACAAGCATAAAAGAAGAACTAGCATCTATATTTAAGCAACAAGGTATATCTATCAATTCATCACAAGAAGTGGACATATCAATCTTAGATGCAATGCATGAACTAGATACACATGGCATGTCATCAATTAAATCACATGTAATACCTATGTCCACTTTGGCATTTTCGGATATATTGACAACAAGAGAATCATAAGCTTCTTTGAGCTTCTCATGAGCTTCACTAAGAATCTCATGAGACATTTTTAGCTTCTCATGAGATTCCGTGATATCCTCATGAGACCGCTTTAGCTCCTCACATAAGTCTTTCAAAGAAGCATTTTTCTTCTTTAAATTTCTTATTTTAGATTTCTCTTGGCCAATATATTCGCCCATGCCTTCTAGCATCTCAACAAGATCATCATAAGAGTATTCATGATTATCATCATCATCAATAAATTTTACCTTCTTGTTACCTTTGGTCATAAAATAATATGGTGATGTAGATAGAGTTGAAAGCTCATCAACATAGGCACATGAAGAAGAACATTCATCTTCATTGTTAGAGCTTGAGATAGAAGAATCACCACAGTCACCAACTCATCATTGCAATCATCATTTGTCATGTTGGATTCATCATATTTTTCTTACAATTTGATCAGCATATCGTGAGAACTCTTTAAATCACATATCTCATAGAACACATCTACACTCAAAGAACTAAATAAATCATTAATAGCTATAGCATCGAGATGTAGGCATTTCTTTTGCCTTTTTGTTGGACCATGGTCATCCAAAGCATGAGAAAAGCCAACATCTATGATCCACCATATTTTTGGACTCATGGTTTTAAAATAAGAAATGATATGTGTTCTCCAATGAGCATAATTTGTGCCATCAAATAAAGGTACCTCATTGGAGTGTTCTGTACAACTAGTTGTCATCCTTTTCTCTCGGGACGGTTAAGTCCACTAAAAAGAGAGACCAAGCTCTGATACCACTTATAGGATCAAGGAGGCTGACTAGAGGGGGGGGCGAATAGGCGGTTCTAAAAACTATCTATCAATTTTAACCGATAAAGATGCGGAATTAAAAAGATCGGTTATACCACATATAAAACCCCCAAACTCTATATCTCAACAAAGTGACCAATTCTATGTCTATGTCAAGGTTTGCAACCTAGGGTGACATGTAAGTAATTATGATTCTAGGAATATAAATCACACAAGGTAAATTGCATGAAAGTAAATATCACAACATAGAAGTAAATAGCACGGGAGATGACAACCAAAGTTTATCCCGTGGTATCGGTGATTTGTCCATCACTCCTAATCCATGTTGAGGTGGGTTCAAGCCATTAACCGCTCTTCTATCAAGTATGCAATTCTCACCATGTGAAGAGGTTCTCCACGAGCAACTTGATCTTGAGCCGATTAATCCAATGAACCAGTCATTACCTCGATTCCACTAGAGTTGCACTTTACCTCTTCGGCAAGGCGTCCTCAAACCTCTCATAATCACCACCGTGGCTCCTTCACAATCTTCTTGAAGGGCTCGACGGTGTCACAACCTCCAAACCATCTAGGAGGCGGCAACCTCCAAGAGTAATAAGACAATGATGCTTGCTTGAAGGATCACTAGTGCCTAATTACTCAAACTCTTGAAATTATGCACTAGATGCTCTCAAACCTCTCAAAGATGCAACACTAAACCAAGAGAGGGAGAGGAGGAAGGCAAGAGCTCCAAGTATGTGAATTGAATAGCTAGAGTGCAAGAGAGTGCTCGAAAGGACCAGCCAAGGCTTTATTTATAGCCTTCCCCTCATAAAGTAGCCGTTACAGGAGTTCTGACAACTCTGCGCGGCTAGCGGTCAGACCGCCCCGTTCAACTGCTACAGCAACGGTCACATTTGACTTCTGGACATGGGCTGGTGGTCAGACCGTCAACCCTCTCGATCAGACCACCAGCCCCAAAACATTCTGTACGCGCACGGTTAGACTGGCATGGCTACTGCGGTCAGACCCATATGCACTTGGCGGTCAAACCGACTGATCCGGCGGTCAGACCGCCATCAGACTAGAGGCACCAAGAACTCTCTGAGTTGCGGCAGTTGGACCGTGACAAGCCACCGGTCAGACCGGGCTAGAGACTGAACGCTTTCAATCAAAGCTTATACAATGACTAGACCATGGATGAACCGGTTAGACCGCCACCCGAAAAATGAACTGTGCTACCTAGTTTATACAGCGGTTAGGATCAGCCTGTGGCCTGGTCAGACCGCCAGCACTCAGAGACTTCCAGAAGCATCCTTTTCAAAAGGGGTTTCTCTCAAACTTAATTTTTTCAACTCTGTATGTAATGCAAGTTTGAGCAAATTTGGCACTATAGAAACCTCAAGTAAACAGACATCACCCCCTCTTAACAGTCCGGCATTTATCCTATAAATCCGGTCATTTCTCTTCTCTAATCACCATTGACTGGCAAAAGAAAATACCCTACATTTTATACCTTTGCCTTGAGCTAGTCATCCCGTTGGACTTGACGAACACATCATCCGAGTCCTGATGTTTCTTCTAGACTTGTCATCAAATCTTCACTTGAGCTTGATGATGATGTTCATCCTCACTTCCTTTCTCGATCCTCTCTTGATCTTCCAGAAGCATGATGAAGTTCACCTGATTGCTTCCCATTCACCAAGCATGGAAGACTTTTATTTTCACATCATCTTCATTCGGTTCACCACCAAGGTATGAACTGCAAGCATCAAGCACACAAATTGTCCACTAAACTTGTCTTTATCTTGCTCTTCCAACTCGGCACATTGAATATCTCAATTCAATATTTGCCTTCATATGGAACCTAACCCCAACTTACTCTCAAGCACATAGCACATAGGTTAGTTCATAAAACTTAATTGACAATACAGCACCTTTAGTTACTTTATCTCCACAAGTAATTTTTGTCTTCACGCTTATTGTCAATATTCTTGAGACCATCCTCAAACTCCAAGGTCTCTTCTCACTTAAGATTCTTCCACATCACATGAGCATCACCTAGAGCTCAATGACTTTGATGCATCTCTTTGATCTCATGACATTCCTCAACGAATCCATGCTTCATCATTTTTGCATCTCCTATGGAACAACCTACAAATAATTCTCAACAAAATTATTAGTCCATAGGTATTGTCATTATTTACCCTAGCATCACCTCTTACTCATTCTTCTTGATGCGTCTCTTTTGATCACATGACATTACTCAATGAATCCATGATCAATCCTCAATGCATCACCTATGGAACAACCTACTAACAATTCTCAACACAATTGTTAGTCCATAGGTAATGTCATTAGTTACCCAAACCACACCTAGGGGCTAGATGCACCTTCAGCTGTTAGCATGGGTAGGCTATAAGGTTATGTAAAACATCTGCGGTAAGCAATGTAGACACATATGTGCGAGCATCTATAGCCAACTCAAAAACAACTACCTTTCTACCTTGTAAACCACAACTTGAACATATATGTATAGGAACTATAGTATCTCATCAACAATCTACCAACCAATTCCATCATACCATAACCTTATCCCACATCCGTAAACTCTACGACTGATACAAATGAAACAATAGCATGCTCATGACTGAGAGCGCGACAATTCGAATTGTTCTTACACCCTGCAGGGGGGTACAACTTTACCCACACAACTCGAGGACCATTCGGCTTGTGCTACTCATGAAAGTACACACAAGGGGTATTCGTGTCAACCTTTCTCATACCTGGAACCACCCACTTGCAATGCCCCTATGGCATTGGGGTTACCGCGAGTGTGTCCTAGACACCTCCGGCTCCCCGCCACCTTGCTTCTCCTTTATTTTTCTCTTACGCGTCATAGAGCCGCAAGGAAAGTATCGGCATGGCATATGATAATCGTCTTACCTTACCATTAGATTAGCATGTGGTGAGTACAGAAAATGCTAGAGCCAACTGCGCCGACGGACGGCCTTAAACGATGCAAGCGGTCTATGGCATCTGGGCTCCTCTCCCGAACTATCTAGAGGACTCCTCTTGGGCAGAAGATACCCCTAACACCGCCCACATCTTGCCTCAATCTCACATCTCAGCCATCCATCTCAACCTCATGTTTGTATTTGTGATCAGTGATTAAGCCCTAGCCTCGCGAACAATGGCAGCACCATTGCTCGACTTCTATCGAGGATCTAAGCATTGCTAAGCACTTTCAATAAACCTTGAAGCGAGACACCAACTATATCATCAAAGCTACAAGGATAAGGATTCATCAATAAGTCAAGGTAGAGATAATGCATTAACATAGGTTCTACCCATATCAGCCCGACATTAGACTCAACACATGCAAACATATATAAAGCATAATTTATCAATTTAGACTTCATTTAGTTTGAACAAAGGGTGCACTATGCTTAGACGCTTGCCTTTCTGCTCTAGGGTTTGCCCGATACTTCCTGAACAGAACTCATAGAAATGCGGAAGGTTGGCATTGTCCTCGATCGCGCTCGCATCACGCTCCAGATCTTCATTCACTACTGAAGAATGCATGCAATGATGATCATGAATGACGTGCAATGACGGATGCCCCATAGTGTATGACGACAGTGGAGATGCAATGCCTCATGACAAGAGTTTCAAGCCTCAAGGTTTTTTTATTTTGGGTTATTGACAAACACTTAATCTTTCTTGGATTAATTAAGCTTAAAACAAAGCTTCACCCTAAATAGAAATTTAATTCATACATAATATGAGGGTGATTATTTTTAATGAGCAGGGAATCAATTAAAGATTCACATAATTGATTTCATCAATTTTGGAGCTACCAATAATTAGTTATAGATTAATGAAGCTCAAACCCATTTTATTAACCAATGTAATTTAAATAAACATTTCATAGCTCCCAGTATTTTTATCATGTAGATTATGATCATACAAAACCAACAAAATTGATTTCACTATTTTTGGAGCAATATTCTATTTTCTATGCATTTTACAACTCTCAGCCGAATTGCTAGTTGAACCAATATTCAAATTCACATTTTCTAGTTTTTAACGAATATTAAAAGTCCTAAATCCTTTTTGCACCCAGGCCCAGCTAGCCATGGTGGCTGACAACGGGCTCGGGTGCTTTGACCACAGGTGAAAATCGACCCGCGCCCAGAGCATAGTGCTGGTGGCACGGGCGACCTGGCCGGTAATGATCGGCGGTGCGCCGTAGCCAGCGGAGGGCACAGGTGGAACCAGCGTGACACGGGGAACTTGACTGAGGGGTGTGTGGTCTCCAGGGATGACCAGAGGGTGGTTGGTGACGGCGCATGGCGGTAGCCTTACGGCGACGGCTCGGTTCCACCCGCCGGCGGCCAAACAGTGGGGTAATCGACCTGACCGAGCACTCCTACAGCATCTACACAGGCTTGTGTATTCAACGGCATGGCTCATTTTTGACAGGCCTGGCGGTGGCCCAGTCGGCAGCGTGCACCAAGGTGGTAGCGGCGGGTGGCTCACACGGAGAACCACATCGGTGAAGGGCTAGAGCAAAAGCAGGATGTGCAAAAGGTTTAAACGGTCGTGTGGGAGATCACCGAGCCACGAGATTTGAAGGTGGGGCAGCGAAGAGGTGGCTCGATAGAGAGGCATGTAAGGCAGCACTGGCGTTGGAGAAGACGGCGTGGGGAGCTCAATTCCGGCGGGGAACGGATGGATTTGCGCGAGGAACCACACCAAGGAGATCCTGGCTTCCTTCTCCATGCTCCACGGGGCTCGGGCCTGGCTAGACTGGCTGTGTGCGTGGCGGATTTAGGCGGCGGCACTGCTGAGCTCTGCGCATGTGCCCGCACTTTGCTCTGCGTGCTCGGTGGGGAGAGGCAAGAGTGAGTGAGAGAGAGAGCAGATGGAATGAGGGGGGAGGAGACATGGGCGATGGCTGCCTCGGTGCTGTGGCTCGGCTTTCCGGCGACGTGGTCGGCCGCGGAAGTCAACAAAGCTGATGGTGAGAGAGAGAGAGAGAGCAAGAGAGTGAGAGAGAGAGAGAGAGAGAGAGAGAGAGAGAGACCAGAGAAAGAGAGAGGATGACGGGTGGGGCCGATGAACAGTGACCACCGAGTAAAATTATCCACTGCAGTTCTTCTATTCAAAAGAACACCTTCCCTAGGTCCAAAAATTATGGGACAAATTTTGTGTGAAACTAAAATTCATGTTCAAACCATTTTAACTTGTTTTACCAATAATGCCTGAGCCAATTTCATTCTAAAATTCTCCAAAGATGCAAGCTTTTCTAAATTGTGGTAATTTTAACACCTTCAAAACCATCCCCAAAAAAATGGGAAAAATACTAATATTCCGCGTTTAACATGGAATAATTTCTAAAATTGTTTCCAATCTTAAGTTTCATAGCAATATTGTGATTTGCTTCACAAAGCACCACTTAACATTAATTTTCACAATTTAGGTTTAATTGAAATTGCATGTTAATAATTGCCCAAAATAATTAAACATGATGCTAATGATGCTTATGATGCTTAATGACATACTTAAGCCATTTGGGCTATCACAAAACTCCCCCCTTAAAAGAATCTCGTCCCAAGGTTCGGGTGAAGTGCAGGGAAGAGAGCGAGGGAAAAGGAGTTTCCAGGACTGGGACAACGACAGCATCACTAGGTGATACGGCAGTTTTGCATAGCATATTTCCCGGACCTCGAGAAAAGTCCCAGATTTTTTAGTGCCATATTCACATAGACAACTTAATCTTATAACAAGGATATCACAAGATAACAAGGCAGGTGTCAGGTGAGTGACGGTGATGTCATCATCCTTTCTCATCTCAGTTCACTGACATGATAAAGTTAAAACTTCTATTTCTGTTCATGAGATAACAAAGGTGAGGGTGGTACCATTGGTGACTTGATGGTGATTGTGTATATATATAAGAAAAACAAGAATACAAGATTACTACTAACCCACGGGTGGTGTGGGCGGAAGGACGGAACTTTCATCTTCTCAAAGATGAATGCATCTCAACATCATGCAGAGTATTTCATGACGTCTACATTACTATAGCACCATTTACACACTGTGAGGAATAAAAACTAATGCAACACTCGCAATTTGGAGAAAAACTCGGGATAATCGGCACGAAGCCGATCCTCATGTTCCCACGGCACTTCGCCTTTGGAGTGATTGCTCCACTGAACCTTGAGAAACTTAATTGACTTGCGCCGCATCTTCCATTCGGCTTCCTCAAGAATATGAATCGGATGTTTGCAATAGGAGAGATCCAACTGCAATTCTTAGTTTGCAACTTTAATGACTTCGGTTGGGACTCGAAGGCATTTCTTTGATTGAGAGACATGGAAGACGTTGTGCACGGCGGAGAGGGATGAAGGCAAGTCCAACTAATAGGCCACCTCCACACGCCGAGCAACAATTTGAAATGGACCAACATAGCAAGGTGCTAGCTTCCCTCTGACTTGAAAGCATCGAACCCCTTTGAGAGGTGACACCTTAAGATAGACGAAATCTCCAATCTCAAAAACAAGATATCATTTGCGGTGATCCGCATAGCTCTTTTGTTGGGACTGAGCCATGAGGAGACTCCTACGAATCTTCAAAACATATTCTTCTGCCTCCTTGATCAAATCTGGGCTGAGAAAAGCCCTTTCGCTGGATTCAGACCAATTCAATGGCGTTCGGCATTGTCAGCCATACAAAGCTTCAAACGGTGACATCTCAATGCTCGCTTGGTAACTATTGTTGTAGGAGAACTACGCAAATGGCAAGCAAATTTCCCACTTCTTCCTATATGTGAGGACACAAGCCCTCAACATATCTTCTAACATTTGATTCACCCTCTCAGTTTGACCATCGGTCTGAGGATGATATGCAGTACTATGGAAGAGCTCGGTTCCCATAGCTTCATAAAAGCCCTTCCAGAAATGGGAAATGAATTGAGTGTCTCGATCAGAAATGATTTTCTTCAGAATCCCATGGAGGCAAACAATCCGAATGAGGTATAGCTTCGTGTTCTGCTTGACCAAAAAGGTGGTCTTGACGGGCAAGAAATGAGCAGACTTCATCAACTGGTCCACAATGACCCAAATTGAGTCATACCCATGAGAGGACTTCAGCAATTCGGTAATTAAAACCATACCAAACTCCTCCCACTTCCAAGATGGAATGGGCAAGGGCTGAAGCGTACTGGCTAGCTTAAGATGCTCAGCCTTCACTCTTTGGTAGACATCACACTCAGCTACATATCGAGCGATCTCTCGCTTCATGCGAGTCAACCAAAATATGGGCTTGAGATCCTGGTACATCTTGGGACTCCCTGGTGAATGGATAACAAGGAATCATGAGCTCATCAAGGATCTTCTTTCTCAACTCCAGAACTTTAGGGACCACTAATCTCTTCTCACCCCACAAAACACCCTCGTCGTCCAGGGTAAAACACTTGGCTTGCCCTTCCTTGATCTTATCACAAATCCTTTTCATGCCCTTGTCCTTCTTCTGAGCTTCCTTAATTTGGTCGATGAGAATGGATTTCACCTCCAAGTCGGAAAGGTAACCCTCCGAAACTATCTCAAGACCAAGTCTTCAAAAATCATCACAGAGGGTGGAATCCTTGGGTGAGACCCTAAGACATCACTAAGGTTTACACCTGAAGAGAAAGACATTGCTCTGGATACAAAGGCCTACGAGCAGCACCACGTAATCCTCGACCAGCTCCGAGTAGCGCCGCATACTCCTCGACCAGTTTCGAGTAGCGTCACGTGCTCTTCGACTAGCTCTGAGCTGCACTGCATGATCCTTGACCAGTTCCGAGTAGTGAAGTGAGATATTTGACCACGAAAAAGAAACATCGACCACGAAGAGGAAGTGGTTGATCTCGTCAACCACAAAGAGGGGGACTCGACCGCCTCCACAACCTTCAACACTCTCAGTCTTGTGATAACTGCTTCAAATTCCACGAGTCATGTGACCAAACCTGTGACGATTTGGCATGCATAATACACATGGTTGGAAAGATAATCAAGTCTACTTTCACACCCAACAATCGGTTCATCATTTTGACTCCCAAAAAGGAGTAATGGCCAATTTACTAAAGACTGCCAGAAGCTGAACAGACCACGCGAGACTCTTCAACTTTCGACCTTTCAGCTAGCTTATCTTCAAGAAAACTCCACCAACCTTTCACACCTAGCTAGGAGGGTTGTTCCTAGTATAAATACCCCCTTGTATCACTATTGTAGGCAGACTTGGATAATCGAAATATAAACCCCTTTTTTCAGCTATGTGCTAACAAATTCAGAGAGTGATCTCTACCCCTTTGCTCTTGTGGTTTCCTCGTGGAATTACAGAAGCGGCCGCGTCATCGGCTCCCAATAGGTGCTCCTGGTCTGTTAATTCCAGGTTGTGTTGGTTGGTTCTTTGAGAGTGTGGTTGGGTGAATCCTCAATTCAGGTTATCGGTTAAATGTGGTGGTTGGCTTCGAGTTTTATTTGCCAGGTTGCACTGTTATCCGGCTGCTTGCAGCTAGTTATCCAACTACTTTGAAGCTAGTTATCTTATTCGTGATCCTATGAAGTAGCCGAATCTCGAGACGAGATTCTTTTTAAGGGAGGCAGGGTTGTCACACTCCAAAAATCCTAATCTAGGTTAAGCGGGCATAATCATCATGGTATTATCTTTTGCGCAAATTTTGTCACATGTATATTTGTATTTGTGAGCGAAAAAGGGTTAGAGCTAATTAGAAGTACCCCCTAGGCTTAGGAAAAGAAGAAGAGAAGGAGAAATGAATAAAGGGAAAAAAGGAACAAGGTTTTCAGCACATGATTGTCCCCGTGGTCTAACCGAGACCACCCACGGTCTGACCGCCAGGGAATAGAAGGTTTTTGCTTAAAGCCTATCGACCGATGTTCAATCATTTCTCTCATTCATTTCACTCCCACTCACTCACTTCGCCAAAAGCAAGAGAGACAGAGAGAGGGAGAGATCACCTCGACATCCCAAACGACCGGAGATCGACGGAGAGGACTCCCCCAAGCTTCCTAAGGACTTCCCTGAGTTCCTCCCCCTCTTCTCCATCATCGGAGATGCTTTTCCCTGGGTTTTCTCCATCTCAAGGCTAGCAACAACCTCGAGGCCTGATCCACAAATCGGAGCTTTCCTAAGGCGAACCGGTATAATAGAAAGCTTCCCTATGCCAAGGTGAGCATCCCCTACCGTTTTCCCACCATTCCTGAGATCTAATCTATCTCCGTATCGTTTAGACCAAGCTTAACCCTAGGTTTAGATCCCATTCATGTTGTTTCTAGAGCTTAACCCTAGAAACACTCCACTAGTGTCGTAGAGCATTTTGGTACCCTTCATGTTCGAAGGCATCGCTGGAGCTTTTGCCGGTGACCTCACCGAGGTGGTGTTGGCAGGGTCCAGGGATCCGACTACCAATAGGGCTGGTCTGACCACCAAGGAGACTAAGTCATTTCAGAACAGACTCCATAGTTAGGAGTCAGACCGCCACATGGCTAGTCTGACTGCTAGTCATGGTCTGACCGCCAGACCCACTCCGTACCGATTCTTCTCTGCTTGATTCTGATAGTCTGACTGCTAGACCTCCGGTCTAACTGCTAGTCGGCCAGTACCCAATGAACTTAGGATGTCTTAGATGAGGTTCAAACCTTTCGTAGCTCGTGTCATTCGCTTTCGTTTATGAATGCTTTTGAGACATGGCACTTTTTATTTCATTCACGATCATGCATCATAAGCATATTTCTTTTCCATCATTCGTTGGTTTATTCAGTGTATTCTTGATTATTTAGAGAGTGACGCGCCGACGGTTCATGTGGTCGACACCGACACTGAACCAGAATTTGTGAGCGAAGTGCCGGAGCAATAAGGAAAGCATCTAAGCATATTGCACCTTATATTTTGGATCGTGTGGAGTTCTTTTGATAAGTTATCGCTTTATGTATGTTTGCATGTTAGAGAGTCAATGTTGGGTTTTGTTGGTAGAACCTATTTGATGCATTGTTCCTCTCTTAAATTGTTGATGATCTCTATCCTTGTAACCCAATTATAACATTGTCTCTGTCTAACTTAAAATTTATTAGAGTGCTTAGCAATGCATAGGTCATCGGTAGAAGTCGAGCGGTGGACCATCCATCGTTCATGAGCTTAGGACTTAATATTCATTCACAAAGATAATAAGGTTATGGGATCATGAGAAAGTGAGGATGAGACGAGATTCAGGCGGGCGATAGGGATGGCAAGAGAAAGGAGTCTCGGATGCTATAGGCCCGCTTGAGTAATTTAAGCATTGTTCATTGGTGCCATTGGCTTAAGCACTTGATGTACTTCCACATATTCGGATAATGGATGAATGAGCCGAATATCATACGCCATGTTAATGCTTGTCGTGCGTCCCTATGATGCGTAAGTGGAAAAGAATAGGAGAAGCAAGGTGGCGGGGAGACGGAGGTGTCCGGGACACGCTTGCGGTAACCTCGGTGCCATAAGGGCATGTACAAGTGGGTAGTTTCGGGTATGAGAAAAATTGCCTCAGGGGCCAAGAGGATAGACCTAAGTCATGTGGGTAAAGATGTACCCCCTGCAGGGTGTAAGAACAATTCAAATTGCCACCCTCTCGGTCATGAGCATGCTTGAGTTTCATCCGCATCAGTCGTAGAGTTTCCGATAATGGGTTTGATGATGAGTTGGGAAGTGGTTATGATGGTTGATGTTGAGTCGAGATGGTTCTAGTTACAGTTATGTTATGTTGATGATCTTTGGATAGGAGGGTACAGTTGGTTAGGTGTAGCTCCTCACACTCTTGTGTCATCTTGGCTTTTCCATATAAATTCACTTAACCTTGTGGCCGAATCCTTACTACGCATCCTCAAATGCATAATCCTTGGAGTCGGGTTATTATATGTACCCATTATGGATTAAGTCTTGCAAGTACTTTCGTACTCACGTTTCTTTGATGAGCTTTTCGGGTGAGGAAGAGGTAGTCTTTGGTTACTTCACGCTCGTCGATGTTAGTGACGAGCAAGAGTAGTGCTATCTACTCATGTGGTGTTGTTTTGGGGTGGTGCCTCAGGGCAATTGGTATCTATTATTGTTCATAGACTTATTATTCCACTGCATAGTTATCTTTCTGGCCATGGGCAGAACTACAGTGATTCAAGGGTATTCAGCTGAATACCCATTTTTTTGGGCAAAAAAAATTATGTATATAGTATGTATTCAGTCGGTAGCCCAACTGCCCCAACAGCTCATAGCCCAGTTGAGGATTAGCAGGGCCCGTTCATTTATATCGTATTGGGCTATTGGCTATTGGGCTCTTTGTCGGTTCTCATCATCTCATGTGTGACCAGACCACCAAGGTCCAGCTGTCCAGGGAGACGCACAGGCGCACGCTGCACGACTTAGTTGAGGATTAGTGGGCCCGGCTTCTTTCTCTATTTCCTAGCTCTAATTTGGGAATACACACGGACTGATGAACACACGGTGCCGGCGCACACCGCACGGCAGGGAGCACCGCTAAAGCCGAGAAAATTTCCTATTTTCCTCCACCGCCAAAGTTTGTTGAATCGCCGACGCTAATGTCCTGCTACAATCACGGAGCACATCTTTGACAATGCTTTGGTGAGTTTCAACATTAGTTCGGTTGTTTGAGTGTTTTTTAATCAAGTAATAAATAAAATAGATTAGTTAGTGCTTTTGATTAGGTCATTGTGTCATGCGATATTATGGTTTGATACTTTCTAGATTAGTTCGGCCATTTGTTTGCCTTTGCCTGATTATATTTCTTGAGCGTGAATTTTTTAAGCATGTGAAGGATGATGCAATCGTAACTCGCTTCTAACCGGGGATTGTAGAGTGATATTGTAAATTTATTATTATTTTGTAATCTTTCTAAATTTTTTATGATATTATCATTATGTCAAACATTTTATATTAGGACTCTTGTTGTTATGATCCTTCATATTTTGCATTGCTATTGAACAATTTCATTTTTTATTTGAGAAACTTCAAATACCCATCCTTAAAATCCTGGCTTCGCCACTGTTTCCGGCTAGGAGGTGGATTTTTACTTCGCCCTCCTGGCATACCTTTTTAGCTAATGGATGTAAGTTGTAATAACTTAAAGACATGTAATGTAATTATATTACTTGCTCTTTATTGTGCCTTGATGTGATGGTTGATGTTGAAAAGGTGTGTGTTCCAATCTTGAGCATAAAACACATGCCGGGACTACCGGGATTGGATTCTGTTTAATCATTATGGTCGTGATTATGTGAACAATCGTCCTGATGATTAATTAGAATACAATTTGGATGGTTCCTCACAGTTCGGACGGTAGTTCTTTGTCCGTTTGCTTGTTAATCGACCGGGCAGTGACTCTCAAAGTTGCTGCTAGAAATCCTTTGCTTGTTTGCACGTAAACAAGTTGCGATTTCCCTACAAAATTGGGATAGTTATCCAGGATTCTTGTGTTGCATAGGTTGCCAAATCTGGCGCCAACACAAATTGACGACTCCGCTGGAAAACAAGGGTTCTTCATCAACATGTACACTGAGGATTTTGGCTACTACTCCCTGTTGTTTGACCATGTCTAAGGAGGAGGCCGAAATCAGCCCCGACAACATCATCGCATCGACGCTTGAAGAGCTACCCGAGGATGATCGCCAAGCTATTGAAGCTCAAAAGCGGGTGGTGGAGAGGATGATGCTTGTGTGCTATCAAAAGACAAGACAAGGGGTAATCAAGAAGAGTGATCCTACGCCGATCATCTACACTAAACCCGAGGTAAAGCCCAATGTAAGTGATTCTCCTCATGCTGCGCAAGAACAAATTGCACATATGGTTGATCAATCCGTAGGTGCTGTTATGAGTAACAAATTTGATACATTAGATAAGGGTTTAGATCGATCGATCAATAGCCATTTTGATTCTATAGCTCTTGAGATGCAAGGTATTAAGGGCACGCTAAAACAGCCCCTGTCGCATGAAGCTAGTACTTCAACTTCGAACCATGATAGCAAATTTCAGCATGGTCCTTTTGATTCATCTGAAAAATGTATACCACCTATGCCTATACAACAAGACATGCCGATACAACAAATTTATAGCCAAACTAGTGCTCTAGGTTCGGCCAACGTTGTGACATCTCCGCTTACCACACCAAATGCTTTCAAACTGGAAGTTACATTGTTTGTTTTTCCAGTGCCAAATGCTACATCTAGTATAACTAGCTCGGTTCCACATATAGCTAATCATAATAGCCGAGTTAATGAAATTTCAGCAAATATGCCTATAGTTCCATATGTCATTGTTGATGATTATACAAGATATACTTGGACTTTCTTTTTAGATGACAAAGGTAAGACCGTTGAAATCTTCAAGAAGTTCGCAAAGAGGGCTCAAAATGAGTTTGAGTCCACACTTGTGAAGATCCGGAGTGACAATGGGACAGAGTTCAAGAACACTCAAATTGAAGATTTTTGTGAAGAAAGAGGCATCAAACATGAGTTTTCATCAACCTACACACCTCAGTAAAATGGCGTAGTGGAGAGGAAGAACAAGACCTTGATTACACTTGCAAGAGCAATGTTAGATGAGTATGGTAGCCCGGAGAAGTTTTGGGCAGAAGCAATCAATACGGCGTGCCATGCTTCTAACCGAGTCTACCTCCATCGACTATTGAAAAAGACGCCATACGAGCTTCTCATTGGGAGAAAACCCAATGTCTCCTACTTCCGGGTGTTCGGGTGTAAGTGTTTTATCTACAAGAAAAAGGAACGCCTAGGCAAGTTTGAAAAACGTTGTGATATTGGTTTTCTTGTTGGCTATGCATCAAACTCCAAAGCATATCGAGTATTCAACAATGCCACCGACTTTGTTGAAGAAACTTGTGATGTGGAGTTTGATGAATCTAATGGCTCCCAAAGAGAAGATATTTCTTGTGATGATGTAGGTGATGAACCCTTGAGAGATGCAATGAAGAATATGGCAATTGGGGATATCAAGCCTAAGGAGGATGATGAAGATGTACCCTCTACTTCAATACCGCACACCTCAATGGCACCCCAAGTTGATAAAGATGAAGACAAAGATGATCAACCACTTCCATCACATGACGTCCATATCTCTCAAGAGGAAGCTCAAGCTCAAGCTCAAGATGTTGGACCACCACAAAATACACCTCAACAACCACAAGTGAAGCATACACATATTTCCAAGGATCACCCGATTGACTTGATCATTGGGAGTCCATCTAGGGGAATACAAACTTGCTCTCGTCAGTGTGCTTTATTTTGTGAACATTACTCGTTTGTCTCTTGTTCAGAACCCACACATGTAGATGAGGCTCTCAAGGATCTAGATTGGGTGTTGGCAATACAAGAAGAACTTAACAACTTCACTCGCAATGAGGTATGGATACTCGGAGAGAGACCTCAAGATAAGAATGTGATTGGAACCAAGTGGGTCTTCCGTAAGAAGCAAGATGAACATGGTGTGGTGGTACGCAACAAGGCAAGACTTGTCGCACAAGGTTTTGCACAAGTTGAAGGTTTGAATTTTGGGGAAACATTTGCTCCCGTGGCAAGGCTTGAAGCCATCCATATCCTTCTTGCATTCGCTTCACATCATAACATTAAATTTTATCAAATGGATGTGAAAAGTGCATTCTTAAATGGCCTTATTAATGAACTCGTATATGTTGAACAACCTCCCGGTTTCGAAGATTCTAGATATCCTAATCATATTTATAGGTTGGTCAAGGCGCTTTATGGACTCAAGCAAGCCCCACGAGCTTGGTATGAACGCCTACGTGACTTCCTCAGCAACCAAGGATTCAAGATTGGGAGGGTGGACACCACATTGTTCACAAAAATCATCGACAATGAGCTCTTCTTGTGTCAAATTTATGTTGATGATATAATATTTGGTTCAACTAACAAAGAGTTTTGCAAGGAATTTGGTGACATGATGTCTGAGGAGTTTGAGATGTCGATGATTGGCGAGCTAAATTACTTTCTTGGATTCCAAATCAAGCAATTGAAGGAAGGGACATTCATCCATCAAGAGAAGTACATGAGGGATATCCTCAGGAAGTTTAAGATGGAAGAGTGCAAGCCAATCAAGACCCCCATGCCTACAAATGGACATCTCGATTTGGATGAAACGGGTAAATCGATTGACCAAAAACTCTATCGTTCTATGATTGGGTCACTCATTTACCTTACCGCATCTAGGCCCGATATTATGTTTAGTGTATGCATGTGCGCTCGTTTTCAAGCTAATCCTAAGGAATCTCATCTTGGTGTGGTAAAAAGAATCCTTAGATACCTAAAGCATACACCTAGCATAGGCTTGTGGTACCCAAAAGGCACTAGTTTCATACTTCTTGGATACTCGGATTCGGAATTTGCCGGATGCCATGTGGATCGCAAGAGTACTTCGGGTGGGTGTCACTTGCTAGGGCGATCCCTAGTCTCTTGGAGCTTTAAAAAGCAAAACTCGGTAGCCTTGTCCACAGCGGAAGCAGAATACATTGCAGTCGGAGCATGTTGTGCTCAAATCCTCTATATGAAGCAAACCTTGTTAGATTTTGGTATTCATCTAGAGAAAGTTCCACTCCTTTGTGATAATGAGAGTGCCGTAAAAATTGCTAACAATCCCGTTCAACACTCTCGCACAAAGCACATTGATATCCGTCATCACTTTTTAACAGACCATGTGGCTAACAATGATATCTCTCTTAGTAGTGTTTGATCGGAAGATCAATTGGCGGATATCTTCACTAAACCTCTAGATGAAGCCACTTTTAGTAGATTGCGAAATGAACTAAACGTGATCGATGCTTCTAATGTTATGTGATACCTTGTCATATAGATGCATTCATAATAGGATCTTGTCTAACCTTCTCAAGATAATGGTAAACATGGGTTTTGCTTGAGATGGTGGATCACTAGTTCTTCTCAAGGCATGTTGTTGGGTTCACCATGAAGAAGCTTGAGAAGGGAAGTAATATGACAAGATAGATTAATTCTATGCTTCGTAATCGCATGTCATATAGTATGCACTCATGTTTACTTTCATGAATGAACCTTGCATTGGCGGTAGAGAGATCACAAAGGAGAATATCACTCTTTGAGATGGTTGCTCACTCTTGATGTGAGCATACAACTCTATAAGTGTGCTTAAATTGATATAAGTGCTTAATGCCGATTGAGTCATATCCTATCGAATTTAAGGTCTTAATCTTTAAGTTCGTAGGAAATATGGCTCAAACATTTCCATTTGAGTTCCATCTCTTACTCTTTAGATCTTATTTGCCTATTTCAAAAATTATATATATATAGTAAAGCCTTTTGGCAAATATTTACAAAGGAGTGTTTGAGAGGGTAAAGATTTCACTCAAACCGGTCCAAATATGTGTTTTGTTGAGTGGTTTGTTTAAAATTTGGACTCTGTAAGAGATTTTAGTTCAGCGCAACACTCTATCACAAAATGATCCAGTGTCTCCTCAAAGTCATCAGCGGATTATCCGGTCAGTTCAATGAGAATGAAATCAAAAAGGCCTTGCACCGGAAGGTCCGGTGCTCAGCTCTGGCCTCAGAGGAACATCCGGTGTGCAGAAGATACTGTTTTAGGCAGATTAGAAGTGCTCTCTGGAAAAATTGCTCCGACATTTATCCGGTGTTCAATATATGACTCAGAGGACCATCCGGCGTATAGAAGTTGTTTCTTCAGCAATTTGAGAGCTCTCTGGAAAATTCGTTCCAGCGCATATCCGGTGTTCGGTAGCCGAGTCACTGGACTATCCGGCGCTCACAATCTAAGGTGAATATGTCTCGGGATTTTTTGATCCGGTGGCTTTCCGGCGTTAAATTCTTATCACAACGGATCATCCGGCGTTCAAAATTTGAAAAGACCCCGCCTGTCATATAAATCTTCTGCCGAGCGTCTTCTCTCTTCATCCCGACGCCGCCGCCGAACCCATCGCCCGTACTCCGTCTTATCCTCTGTCGCCGACCGCCCCTACCACTCGACGCTGTCAATCTGCGCCGGCGACATCCTTATCAGCGCCGGCGATCTTCCTCTCTGTGCCGGCGACTTCTTTTCTCCCGACATAAAGTGTAGGTTGTCCTGACATAAAGAGTAGCAAACAAGCACACATACCTCAGACTTTAGATGGATGCAAATGGTGGAGCCAGAGACCAAATAAGCTGCATTGCTATGGCCAAAGTTTTTAAGGCGGCAAGGCGAGACGCGGCGACCCATCCCCTTCATAACGCCTAGGCGAGTATGGCGGACGCCTAGGCGACACCATACACACTTGCTAGGTGTAATGAAGCGGGTAATTATTATTTAACTAAGCATTTTAAAGACACCGCAAAGCACATACACACCTTGTTTGCTGCCAGTTCTTGAGCCCACCAACCATTCTCCCCTTTCCAACTGCTCTTCTCCATCCCTCTTGCTTGTCCCTCCTCTTTGCTCTTCTCCAAAGCAGCAAACTGCATGAATAATAAGCAATTCAGCAATAGCAACTAAGTGAATTACATGCAGCAATAACAATTAAGTGTAGTGAATAATATGCAAGCAAGTGAAAATGTTGAGAATGAAATAGGAGAAGCATAGCTAATTATCACAATCCCACATCAGTAGTTCGTACATCACGAAGAGTTTAATGGCATAACAAATACTACAAGACAACACAACACAAAACAGCACAAGTGCAAATCTCTCATCTCTCAATCAAAATCCATCATTAAACTCGTCAGGAGCAACATCTCTGTTTTCTTCAGCATCATTGGAAACATTGGGAATATCCTCACAATCGCTCACATCCGTATCATCATGTGGATCTTCTTCCTCTTCTTCATTTCCCGAACTAAGGTGCTGGTCTTGCTCATCTAACTCATCTTCTTCAACTTCAACCACCCTAGATGAAGATGCTCTTGGCCTTCTCCCATGCATATTGTCTCACCACAGAGATTCATATGAGATCTCCTAGGAACATTTCGACCTCGTAGCGAGTGTGATGCGCCAACGACATCATCAACAAGCTGCCATGTGAGGTCATGGTCACACCCGCGAGCACATTGAGTGTGTCCATAGGACGAATAAACCCATTCATTGTCCCAATCGAAATCCTCAATGACCAAAGGGTCATAGCTTTGGCCCGCTGTAGCATCTAGGCCCCTAAGAAAAAGGTAAGGGTTTCGGTGATTAATGACAACCATATCATTGTGACTAACATTTCAGCTTTTAAGAAACAAAGAAAGACTTAATTGTCAATGGTGACCTTACACTCTTGCCCATTAAAAGAGTTATGTGATGATCAAAGGACCGGAATGTGAAGGATAAGGATCTTCTAGATCTAAGTGTCACAAGGAGATGAAGAACACTTAGAGTAGTATAGGTTCTTTTTATTCTTAGTCTTTTGACCGTACTATAAAGAGGGGTTAAGAGTTGTAGCTTGACTTAGGAGAGTCTAGACATAGTCGATGCACACTTGTGACTTTCCATTACTAAGTTAACCTCAGAAAATCATTGGTTCCGAATCTCGAAGGTAGAACTCAAAATTGCTTTGAAATAGATAAAATCAGCGAAATTTCAGTTCACCGGATGATCCTCTGTATCAGAGTGAATTTGCCGGAGAAAATTCCTAAGAGTTCTGACTTGAAAAATTGTTGAAGACCACGCCGGATAGTCCGGCGTTCGATAGGTGAAATCACCAGATAAATAGAAAGTCATGAAGTCCAGAACTAATTCTATACACCGGATAGTCCGGCGTAGAAAAATATGATCACC
The DNA here is from genome assembly GCF_958298935.1 of Phragmites australis. Lineage (NCBI taxonomy): Eukaryota > Viridiplantae > Streptophyta > Magnoliopsida > Poales > Poaceae > Phragmites > Phragmites australis. Next base: position 11,927,538 of record NC_084941.1, on the reverse strand, counting down.
GGATGAATTTTTACAGAGAGGTTGTAAACTATCATCTGGCCCACTTCAATGCACCGGATGATCCGCTGTAGACTAGGATTAATCACTGGAGTTTTAACGGCTAATGGAATAGTTAACGGCTATTTTGTCAGATGTATTAGCACCGGATATTCCGGTGTGAAGCGTGTTATTCACACCGGACCTTCCGGCATTAAGAAAAAGTTCTGGGTTGTTAGACAACGACTAATTTTCGATCCTTAGCCTATAAATACCCACCCATTTGGACCTCTCTCGCTCTCTTGCGACCCTGTAGCAGCTCATACACTTGGTGTGTCATTTAGAAGCAGGAGATAGAGCACTTGTGTCAATTCTAAGTTCTTAGTTGAAGATTAAGGACTTCTTTGAGTGCTTGAAGAGTAACAAGTGTGCATCTAGCTGTTGTCTAGGCTTGGTCTTTGTCAAGTGAAGCTTGAGGCTTGTTACTCTTGGTGGTTAGCAACACCTAGACGGTCTTGGTGATCGAAGGACTTCTCGGTGAGCTCTTGGAGGAATTGTGGGTGCCCCGGGAAAAAGAACGTGTACTTGGTTTGATACCCGCCAATCCGGAGATGGAGAAGGGGTAATCAAGAGGGAGCACTTGAGCCTTGGTGACTCAAGGGGGAGCGACGTCCTTGGTGGATGCTCCAACGAGGACTAGGGGGAAGTGCCAACTTCTCAAAACCTCAGGAAAAAATCGGTGTTCTTTTCTCCAACTATTTACTTTCCCGCATTTTACTTTGAGTATTTTTGCTATTGCGAGTCCTTCTTTAAAATTCCCTCTCTTGGTTATTTTGCTTATTTAGTTGCCTTGTCCTAGTTTAAATCACATAATCGCATTCTCTTTTATCTAGGCTAAGGTTTTATTTGTTTAAGCGGTAGAAGTTTTAATTAGTGCCGGCAAATCTCACCGACAAGCTCTCCATCTTTCACCGGCGACTTCTCCAGGGGCTAAGGTGAAGCAAATTCAAAATCAATTTAAATCTCTTCTCAAAATTTCAAAAATTCCAAACCCTAGATCAATTTCATCAAAATCCATGCGAAATTCATCAAAATTTCTTCAAAACTTTGAGCAAATTGTGTTGCATTAGATCATATTTCATCAATTTCGTACACATTCATCTTTCTATGCTGAATTTGGTTAAAATTCATGCTAAATTCGAGCAAATTTAGTCCAATTAAATCGAATTTCATTCAAATTTAATCAAATTTTTGTCAAAATTTGAATCACTAGCTTAATCTTCAACTCCTTGAGTAATACTACACATACATACATCAATTTGCGTTTCAGTTTATCAAATTCATGTCTTTTCATGCAAATTCAAGCCAATTTGGTAAAATTCAAGCAAATTTCGTGCCTCATTAGCTTCATTAGCTTCAAGCCAATCCTTAGTAACACTTGCCTCATTAGCTTTATTTTCAGCTCATTCATTAATTCATGCATCAATTGGTCACAATTATGCACATTCAAACTAAATCTATTCATATTCATAAAAATTTGAGTCAAAATCTTGAAAATCATTTCATTAACCTTCAATTTTCAAAATTTGAATATATGCTCATCATTTTTGAGTTTCAATTAATCAATTCGTCAAAATGATCCAATGTTTCCTTAGCCTCTTAATTTTCATCAAATTGATCTCATATACTCTGCAAATTGATTCATCATCTTATATCGCAATCCAATTCTAGCATAATCATCTCTTTCAATCCTTTACATGCTTAGGATCTGTTTCAGAATCTCTTATCGCCAAAATCTTACACACCCTATGCAATCTCTCATCTTAGCATTATCCTTTATCTCTTCAGATGGGACGTGAGCGAACTGACAAAGGCAAGGGCAAGATGGTCAAGAAGGCCAAGAGAACTCCATCAGAGAAAGAATGGGAGCGAGCTACTGCAGCCACAGATGCATATAACAGGCAGCAGCAGGGTCAGGGTATCCAGATTCGAGATTCTTCTACCCCTGTTCGGCAGTCGACTCGCTCTCAGTCTACCAGAGGAGCGAGCTCGACACCTTCCGGTCAGTCAGACAACCGGAAGAGGGCTCGTCACGAGCCTGAGCCTGAGGAGGAGGAGGAGCAGCAGCAGTCGGCAGAGCCACAGCCACAGGCCGAGAGGCGGTTGTGTGACTTGATATCTTACAAGTCACCAAAAGTTAAGAAGTTGCGATTCATGCCCATTGCTGAGTGGTTCCCTGAGGAGAGAGAAGAGGGAACAGATCCGAGATTCCACACTCTTTTGCAGGAGAGCTTCTATGTCTGATATCAGAAGCTGAAGGTCAGCCTGAGTATCCACAAGACACTTAATTGGAGATATATGAGGATAGCTGCAAGAGGAGCAGATGTGAGGCGTCATTTTGATTCTATCCCAAGACTCACTGACCTGCTGACAGATGTGGATCACTACGTGGAGGACTGGGTGAGAGTTTTCTATGCCACAGCCTGGATTGCAGAGGATCGGTCATTTGTGCAGTTCATGTTTCAGGGAGACTTTCAGAGGCTGTACAGGACAGATATTCTAGAGGCATTGAGGTTGCAGGAGTCTGACAGGAGTCTGCATGAGATTGTTTATCCTGGTGCCAGTGCTCCTCGCCGTGGTCTGACTGGAGGTATTTTTTCCGACAGATGATCAGATTCGTCCATTGTTCAAGCCGCCATTCCCTCTAGGATCTCGGAGACTGCCAGACATGTTGATCCCAGAGGTGCGCGTCATTCATAACGCGTTGAGGCACAGTTTGCTACCGAGGATTGGGAATGCAGAGTCGATCACCAGCCTTCAGCAGTGGCTGATTCTATCCATCTTCACTCACCAGCTGTTCGACATTGTTGACTTTATTCTGTGTGAGATTGAGGATGTGATCGCCGATGGGATGACGATGGTCAGACAGCAGCCGTATGCCCATATCATATCTTTTCTGCTTGCTCAGACCACCAGACCCCCAGAGTTCTTTGAGACTATGAGTCCTCTCGATCCTTCAAGGTGGTATGCTCCAGCTCCTCCTACAGACAGATGTCGTGGCCAGCAAGCGATGGCTCACGCTCAGGAGCAGATCCCACCTGAGGATAGAGAGAGAGTGGCTGCTGAGGATGCGGCACTTGCAGAGGCCGAGGCTGAGTTACCACAGACATACCTAGATATAGTCTCTGACAGTGACTCCGACTCTACTGATCAGGAGTTCTTACCGCCTCTCCCTCGCCGTCATGATCACGAGGCAGGTGGGTCTGCTCAGGGTGCTCCACATGCAGCTTCCTTTCCCTCAGCACCTGAGACGACCCCCCCCCCCCAGTGCCACCTCCTGCTGCATCATCTTCAGAGTTTTCTCAGTTCTTGCAGCAGATGCAGTAGCAGCAACAGATGATGCAGCAGCAGCAACAGATGATGCAGCAGCAGCAGCAGATGTTGGTGCAGGAAGCACTGACGAAGGATGGTCTAAGCCTAGAGCGGGAACAAAGCAGAGGCGGGGATTCCTACTATTTCTTTAGTCGATACAAATTGTGACCCGGATCTCGCGAATATATCGAAAGGAGGGATGATAGATAGAAGGAAGAAGAATAAGAAAGATATAGGATTCCAATGTGTATGGTCTATGAATTACTTCATAAAAGGCAATGTGATAAGCAGCAAATAATTATTCAGTAGCAGGCAGCTCAGGAGGAGAGGCAGCTGAAGTATCAGGCTGATATTATACGCCAGCAGGAGCAGCAGACATTGATCATTTAGTCTCTCCAGCAGCAGCAGCAGCAGGCCATGCTTGCAGCACTACAGCAGCAGCAGCAGGCTATGCTGGCCGACAGAGAGACTAACACTTGGCTCTTTTCATACCTTCTCCAGCAGCCAGGACAGCAGCTTCTAGCATCTGATCCTAGCCCTCTACTTGCCGCCACCACCAGTCTGCTCAGTACTCCGGAGTCCAGCTTCCCACTATCGGCTCTGTTAGCTACCGGAGTACTCTCAGAGCCTGTCGGGACATCTCAGAGGCCAATGTTACCATCATTGACTTCACCCCTGCCCACTGGTCCTCTACGCTTCAAGGATACTCCCCAGCCGATAGTACCTGAGCAGCAGCAGCCCGTTGTGCCCCCATCAGTCCCTGTGCCTGCACTTGATGAGCCCGACGCTACCCTTCAGTCAGTGCAGCATCAGATTGATGCGGTGACAGCTGCTGCGGAGCACAGTCCGTCTAGCTCCGACTCCGAGATCGACGGCTCTCAGTTCGTCGTAGCCACCTCTTCGGCAGCGTCAGATCCTTCGTCTCCTCCAGCCCCGGATGCTTAGTCGTATCTTCCTCTTTTTGGTGCTTCGATGCCAAAGGGGGAGAGTCTAGTGATAGGGGGAGTTGGTAGAGAGGGTAAAGGGAGAGTGGTGGCTAGAGATTCAGGGGGAGCTTAGGTTTTTGGGTAGCTTTAGTTCGGATTGTTGGATCTTATGGTTTTTGATGTAATGACACGCTATTTGGTTCTCTATATGGATGTGTTTCGCTTGTCTTTACATTGTCTTTACTTTCTTGCGCGCATAATTATTATTTAATCTATCATGTTTTATTGCTCAAATTGATATATGCCGATGATTGCATAAGTTGCACTTCAATTTCACATTCTTTTAATATAAATGTTGTCATCAATCACCAAAAAGGGGGAGATTGTAGCATCTAGGCCCCTAAGAAAAAGGTAAGGGTTTCGGTGATTAATGACAACCATATCATTGTGACTAACATTTCAGCTTTTAAGAAACAAAGAAAGACTTAATTGTCAATGGTGACCTTACACTCTTGCCCATTAAAAGAGTTATGTGATGATCAAAGGACCGGAATGTGAAGGATAAGGATCTTCTAGATCTAAGTGTCACAAGGAGATGAAGGACACTTAGAGTAGTATAGGTTCTTTTTATTCTTAGTCTTTTGACCGTACTATAAAGAGGGGTTAAGAGTTGTAGCTTGACTTAGGAGAGTCTAGACATAGTCGATGCACACTTGTGACTTTCCATTACTAAGTTAACCTCAGAAAATCATTGGTTCCGAATCTTGAAGGTAGAACTCAAAATTACTTTGAAATAGATAAAATCAGCGAAATTTCAGTTCACCGGATGATCCTCTGTATCAGAGTGAATTCGCCGAAGAAAATTCCTAAGAGTTCTGAGTTGAAAAATTGTTGAAGACCACGCCGGATAGTCTGGCGTTCGATTGGTGAAATCACCGAATAAATAGAAAGCCATGGAGTCCAGAACTAATTCTATACACCGAATTGTCCGGCGTAGCAAAATATGATCACCGAATGAATTTTTACAGAGAGGTTGTAAACTATCATCTGGCCCACTTCAATGCACCGGATGATCCGCTGTAGGCTAGGATTAATCACTGGAGTTTTAACAGCTAATGGAACAGTTAACGGCTATTTTGTCAGACGTATTAGCACCGGATATTCCGGTGTGAAGCGTGTTATTCACACCGGACCTTCCGGTATTAAGAAAAAGTTCTGGGTTGTTAGGCAACGGCTAATTTTTGATCCTTAGCCTATAAATACCCACCCATTTGGATCTCTCTCACTCTCTTGCGACCCTGTAGCAGCTCATACACTTGGTGTGTCATTTAGAAGCAAGAGATAGAGCACTTGTGTCAATTCTAAGTTCTTAGTTGAAGATTAAGGACTTCTTTGAGTGCTTGAAGAGTAACAAGTGTGCATCTAGCTATTGTCTAGGCTTGGTCTTTGTCAAGTGAAGCTTGAGGCTTGTTACTCTTGGTGGTTGGCAACACCTAGACGGTCTTGGTGATCGAAGGACTTCTCGGTGAGCTCTTGGAGGAATTGTAGGAGCCCCGGGAAAAAGAAGGTGTACTTGGTTTGATACCCGCCAATCCGGAGATGGAGAAGGGGTAATCAAGAGGGAGCACTTGAGCCTTGGTGACTCAAGGGGGAGCGACATCCTTGGTGGATGTTCCAACGAGGACTAGGGGGAAGTGCCAACTTCTCGAAACCTCGGGAAAAAATCGGTGTTCTTTTCTCCAACTATTTACTTTCCCGCATTTTACTTTGAGTATCTTTGCTATTGCGAGTCCTTCTTTAAAATTCTCTCTCTTGGTTATTTTGCTTATTTAGTTGCCTTATCCTAGTTTAAATCACGTAATCGCATTCTCTTTTATCTAGGCTAAGGTTTTATTTGTTTAAGCGGTAGAAGTTTTAATTAGTGCCCAATTCACCCCCCCTCTCTTGGGCCATTCGATCCTTTCACCCGCTTTCTGGCGCAGCAATTGAAACCTTGTTTTCATCTTCGGTTGTATCCAATAGACAATATCATTCAGTCTCTTGTGCGACAACCGGTTCCTTTTCTTTATATGGATCTTCAAAAGAAAAATGAACAAATAACTTGCTGAAATTGTTAAACACAAACTGAATACATAAAAATAAGCACAAAGATGCTTACAAAGTTGAAGACACTCCAATTTCAATCACAACCGGATGAAGAAGCATAAAGACTAATAATATGCTTAGCAAATCTTCGTATATCGATGACTCGGCCACCATAGGAACGTCACCAGTCAACTAGAATACACATATATTAGGAGTTCAGATATGAAAAATCTTGCTAGAAAAACATGAAACTAATTGCTGAAATGAACAACACTTACAAGGGTTCATTGACTCAATGCTTTGCTTTGCCATTTTATTTGAGAAGGCAGGCCCTCGCTATTCTTCATACTCAATGGCTTGTCTATTAATTATGTCCTGTATATCCTCATCTTGTACCATTCTTCCAAGCACTTCAAGAAAGCAACCCCTTAGCTGCCCAACAGTGGCATCATCTTCAGCTTTAACAATGGGAAAGAATTTCCCTGGGCTCAAATACAATGCAGCCCCATACAATGGATGATCCATTTGCTTCACCCAACGTTGCTCAATAATGTCCATGATCTTCTTCAGCAAACTCTTCTTGCTTGGGATATCAAAGCTTTGCTTAATCTTCTCCTTTGCATGAGTCATTAGTGCTGAAACCTCAGGCATTGTAGGCTTCACATCACCACCAACCACCCTTAACACAATTAGGAGTGGAGCTGAAGCTCTTAGACAATCTTCAACTAAGTTCCAAAACTCTGCAGAGAGCAGAATGTCCTGCACATGTTCACCGGCTGTAGTTTTGTCCATTAGAATCTACATTGCTTATGCGAGGAATCTGTTAATCTTGTAGGTTGAGATTGATGAAAATCCAACAAAAGCTAATAAAGAAGGTAATGCTGAAACCAAAATAGAGGTAACTTTATAAATAGCTGGAACTACTTGGTTTGTAGTGCTTTACTATAACTGAGATCTTCCTATGACGTCAACAGGTTAAGAAAAAGACAAAAACTATTGTGGAGAAAAAGACAAACGAAACCCAGTCTAAATCCAAATTTATTTGTCAAAATGATAACTTATATAATTCTCTTTGTAATATAGATTGGAAATGAGATCCATCCTGATTAGTCTCTTCTCCATTGTGGAACTGTTGTGACCATTTAAGTATATGGAACCATTTATATGTAATATATATTTACTGTATTCCAAGTTATTCTTTATCTGTCATACATCCTGATCCTAATTCACTGCTGGTTTATAATACGTTTTTGCTACACCGTTCAATTTTGCTTTCACCATTGCTATGTACGTCATCATTTAATTCTATGATTTGCTAAGAACAAAATAACCAAGCAGGGGATCCAATAAATAGCAAAAATAAAAGAAGAGCGAAACAATACCCAAGCATTAAAGACAGTGGCAAAGCTCATGGCTCACCACCGGCAAAACAAGAGAAATATCTAAAGAGAACACTCACCTAAGATACATATGGACCGGGCACAAATATTGGCCCAATTGAGGTATGAGTTCAATATAGCAATGAAACATCCATTGGTCATCAATACTGTTTAAGCATGTTGGCGCGGCAACGTCGCGCTTGCTTTTACGACCTATGCAATGTCAGTGTTTGATCTTGCTTTCTAGTTACGACCTATGAAATGTCAGTGTTTGGTCTTACCATAGCTTTCTACGACATCCTGAGTTCTATGATCTGCCGCTACTGAAGGTCACAACCGGAAGATGAAGGAAAAATACACTGGTTAAGCAAGGAAACTTTATACACATCAAAGAAAATTGGTGGTCTCGGATTTCGTGATCTACATATCTTCAACCTCGCAATGTTGGCAAAGCAAGGGTGGATACTACTCCAAAGTCCGCAGTCCTTGTGTGCACAAGTATTACGGGCCAAATACAATCCTGATGGTAACCTACGGAATATCTTATGCTTGACGCATTATTCTGAAGGATGTGGAGCTACTTAGGGGCGGGATCATCTAGTGAACGGGAGATGAACAGCATATCAGAATATTGGACGATCATTGGATCCCAAATGAACCTGCAAGAAAGCCACGCACATGTGAAAGCCAACGTATTCTCACTCTGATCATGTGAAAGCCACATACCGCTAGTAACGCTTCTAATTTTAACTTGTGATCGATTCTTGAAAAAAAGAAGTTTTCTGAAATAAACTTTATTGATTGGTATTGTAATCTGTAAATTGTTCTCAAGCAAGAAAAAAAAATATGTTTTAGATGTTCCCTATCCTATTGAACAAGAAGAGGGTGCCAGAACCGCTGAAAAGCAAGTTTATGAGAAGCACACTAATGATGCACTTGATGTTAGTTGTCTCATGCTTGTCGCAATGAACTCTGAGCTTCAGAAGCAATATGAGAATGCAGATACTTACAATATGATTGTGGAACTCCGTAGTATGTTTGAGAACCAAGCAAGGGCTGAGAGGTACAACATCTCAAAGTTCTTATTTGCATTCAGGTTAGCAGAAAGTAGCCCAGTCAGTCCTCATATGATCAAGATGATTGGTTACATTGAGAGTTTGAAAAACTTAGTTTTCCCCTTTGCCCAGAGTTAGCTACTGATCTGATTCTCCAGTCGTTCCCTGCGAGCTTCGAGTCATTCATTCTGAACTTTTATATGAATAGCATGGAGAAAAGCATGGTTGAATTGCATAGGATGCTAAAGACTGCTGAGGGAAGCATTAAGAAAAGCTCTAGTCATGTGATGATGGTTCAGAAAGATAGTAAGAAGAGAAAGCGCAAGGCCAAAACTAAGATTTTAGATGAGTTCTCAAGCTCTAAGTCTAAATCTGTTGGAAAGTCCAAGGCTAACCCTACTTCTACTGATGCTTGCCACCACTGTCATAAGCCTGGCTATTGGTGGAGGAACTGGAAGCTATACTTGGAAGAACTCAATAAGAAGGGAAGTGAGACTTTCACTTCAGGTATAAATGTTATTGAAATTAATCTTGCTACTCATCATAATGATTCATGGATATTTGATACCGGTGCGATAATTCATACTTGCAAATCATTGTAGGGACTAAGAAGGACTAGAAGTATTGCAAGAGACGAGGTGGATATTCGGGTCTGCAATGGAGCAGAGGTTGTTGCACTGGCTATTGGCACTTACCCCTTGTCATTACCCTCAAGATTAGTTTTGGAATTGAATAATTGTTATTATGTTCCGGCCTTGGGTAGAAACATTATTTCTTCATGTTTGGAAGAAGATAGTGGCTTTGAAGTCATAATAAAGAACAAGTGTTGTTCGATATATTTGAATGATATGATCTATGGTATTTGTCCATTAGTGAATGGATTACATATTCTGGACCTTGAGGATGTCCCTATCTATAACATTAATGCAAGAAGTCTCGGCTTAATGATTTGAATCCCACCTTTATTTGGCATTGTCGCTTAATCATATAAATGAGAAGCGCATGCAGAGGCTCCATAAAGATGGTCTCCAAGCTTTATTTGATTTCAAATCATTTGATACATGCGAATCTTGTTTACTTGGCAAGATGACTAAGATGTCTTTCACTGATCAAAGTAAGAGGGTGAATGAATTGTTGGTCCTTGTACATACAGATGTATGTGGACCGATGAGTTATATAGCCAGAGGTGGTTTTCAGTACTTCATTACTTTCATCGATGATTTTTGTAGATATGGTTACATCTACTTAATGAGGCACAAGTCTGAATACTTTGAAAAGTTCAAGGAGTTCCAGAATAAGGTACAAATCAAATAGGCAAGATAATTAAATTTCTACAGTCGGGTCATGGAAGTGAATATTTGAGCCATGAGTTTGGTGATCATCTAAAGCAATGTGGAATCGTTTCACAGTGGACTCCGCCAGGAACGCCTCAATGGAATGGGGTATCTGAATGGAGCAACCAAACCTTGTTAGACATGGTCTAGTCTATGATGAGCCAATCTGATCTTCCATTGTCCTTCTGGGGATACACTCTAGAAACTGCTGTGTTTACATTAAACACGGTTCCATCTGAACCTGTAGTGAAGACACCATATGAGATATAGATCAGGAAGTGTCCCGAGTTACCTTTCCTTAAGATTTGGGGTTGTGAGGTCTATGTAAAATGTTTGATGTCCGATAAGCTCACTCTCTAATCAAATAAATGCTTTTTTGTGGGGTATCCTAGGAAAATCAAAGAATATTATTTTTATAACTGGGTAGAAGGCAAAATGTTTGTCGCCCGGAATGATGTCTTTTTGGACAAAGAGTTTCTCTCAAAGAAAGTTATTGGGAGCATATTGCAACTCGAAGAAATTCATGAAACACCATAAAGCATTTCAGCTTCTACTAAATCTCAACAGGATGTGCAAGATGTTGTAGAACCTGTTGTTGAGCCACCAGCCCCACGTAGGTTTTAAAGGGTACGTCGTGCAACTGAACGGTTCACACTCCTAACCACGGGGTCTCGTAATATATTATTGTTGGACAATAATGAGCCTAAGAACTATATAGAGGCAATGGTGGGACTAGACTCTGAAAAATGGCTTGGAGCCATAAGATCCGAATTAGAATCCATGCAAGAGAATCAAATTTGGAACTTGGTTGATCCACCCGATGGTGTAAAAACGATTGTGTAAGCGGGTTTTTAAGAAAAAGATAGACATAGATGGAAACGTTCATATCTATAAGGCATGATTGGTGGGTAAAGGATTTGATTATGATGAAACTTTTTCACCCGTCGTAATACTAAAGTCTATCCAGATCATCCTAGTGATTGCTACATATTATGACTATGAGATATGAAAAATGGACGTTAAAATAGCTTTCCTTAATGGAAACCTAAGTGAGGATGTGTATATGACACAGCCTGAAGGTTTTTTGGATCCGAAAAATGCTAGGAAGATATGCAAGCTTCAAAAGTCATCTATGGGCTGAAGCAAGTATCTCGGAGTTGGAATCTTCATTTTGATGAAGTAGTCAAAGGGTTTAGCTTTATCAAGAACGAAGAAGAACCTTGTGTTTATAAGAAGTTTAGTAGGAGCGCATTTGTGTTTCTAGTCTTGTATGTGGATGATATACTATTGATCGGAAATGATATTCCAATGCTTGAAGCTGTCAAGTCTTCATTAGGAAAGAATTTCTCAATGAAAGATTTAGGAGAGGCAGCATACATATTAGGCATAAGGATCTATAGAGATAGATCGAAAAGGCTAATTGGATTAAGCCAAAGTATGTACATTAACAAGGTATTGAAACGGTTTAATATGCAGGATTCCAAAAAAGGTTTTCTGCCAATGTCACATGGTATTAGTCTTAGCAAGAGTCAGTGACAACACTTGATGAGCAGGACAAGATGAGTGCGATCTCATATGCTTCGTCTATTGGATCTATCATGTATGTCATGCTTTGTACACGCCCGGATGTCTCTTATGCTCTGAGTGTTGCTAGCATATACCAATGAAACCCAGGTAAAGCTCACTGGGTAGCAACTAAGAATATCCTGAAATACTTTAGAAAAACTAAGAATATGTTCCTGGTCTATGGAGGTGAAGATGAGCTCATGGTAAATGGTTACACTAATGCTAGCATCCAAATTGACAAGGACAATTTTAGATCACAATCTGGATTTGTGTTTTGCCTTAATGGAGGTGCTGTGAGTTGGAAGAGTTCCAAACAAGAAATAGTTGCCGATTCAATGACGGAGGCTGAGTACATAGCAGCTTCTGAAGCCACAAAAGAGTTCGATTGGATCAGAAAATTTGTTTCTGAGTTGGGTGTGGTCTCCAGTGCGTTTAGTCCAATGGATCTCTATTGTGGTAATAGTGGAGTTATTGCGCAAGTCAAGGAGCCTAGGTCACACCAGAAGTCCAAGCACATACTACGGCATTATCACCTTATCCGAGAGATCATAGATAGAGGTGATGTAAAGATATGCAAGGTGCACACGAATTCGAATATTGTTGATCCGTTAATGAAGCCTCTCTCGCAGCTGAAGCATGAGGTGCACATGAGCTCTATGGGTATTAGATACTTGCAAAATTGAGTCTAGTACATGTGAGAGATTGTATCATATCTATGTTTTTGTGCTTTTGAATAATCGTTTATTTGGTTATTTAATAATTATCAATTACATTGATCAGCAAGTATGTGACTTGTTTGTGAACTCTTTGTTTTATTATGATGTTATTCTAAATTATCTCTAATCTTGTATCATTATGTTGGACAATAATGATTCATAGATTAGCACATTGACTGATAGATAATCATATTTCACGGATCATAGATATAGAGACATCAAATCAATAATATGGATACATGTTAGAGAACATGGTGTTGGATTTATCCACCTTGAGATACTACTGGAATGTTATTTATTGTGCCATCAGTTGTAGTCTAAATGGTGTACCTTCGGAATCCTTAGACCTGAGATCGTCATTAATTTCCAAAATATGTAGTAGCACACTTAGGGGTTGCCAAACGCTACTCCGTAACTAAGTAGTTATAAAGGTAGCTTTCGGGTATGCTATGAAACATGTTGTGGGATGTGAGTGATCAAGATAGAATTTGCCCCTTCTAGATAACGGGAGAGATATCTCTAGGCCCCTCGATGTGGATGGATTAAGAAAGTGCATGGCCATACCAATGTGATTAAAGAGTTGCTCACGAGATAGTAATCCACTACAACAATGAGTGAATGATCGAGCTATCACAAGAATGCCACGTATCTTGCCTTGAGCTTGACTTATGTCGTGAGGCAAAGAGATTGGTGTATGTGTATATCGAGGTTTTGCCGATACAATCTTTATGTATGTTCGGGAGTCAATATCCTGCTAGGTGCCTCTATTGACTTGTGGTTTGGAAAGGGTTTCCGGGTCACGGCCGTTCACACATGAACCTAATGGGTCACACACTTGACGGGTTGGAACATTGAGTTACTTGCATGATTGACTCTAGTGCAAGTGGAAGATTGTTGGTGATATGCCCTAGAGGAATTATCAATTCGGATTAGATCCGTACGTTGGCTTGTGTGGATTCTGATCCATGAGGTATTAGAGTCATAATGGACCACCAGTGTGGAAGACCCATTAGCTTGCTCTATATAATAGGAGGCTGGGGCCGTGGGCGGGTGATTCCACCACCCTAAAACCTTGGCCGCCACCTCCTCCAGACCTCCCTACGAAACCCTAGTCAGGCGCGGTGCTAGCATACCGGTGTATGGCGTTCCATCCCTGCACGTGTGGATACCGTGGAGATGCTGCTGCCATTACGGTGAAGAGTCATGCCACCATGGTGAAGAAGCTTGCGGAGGGGTCCATCGTGACATGCTTCAAGTGCCATCAAGAAGGCCACAAGTCCTTCCAATGCAAGCAAGTCAAGAAGGAGACCAAAGAGAAGAAGAAGATGATAAACCTCTCCAAGAAGACCTCCAACATCTACACCAAGCCCAACTACAAAAAGAAGATCAAGAGAAACCACTACAAGCTCAAGAAGAAGAACAATAGCAAAGTGGTTGCGCACATAGTTGGAAGAAAGGATCAGGGATGGAACCAACCTATTTGGGTGCCCAAGGAATTCATCACCAACATGAAAGGGCCCCAATCAGTTTGGGTTCCAAAGAAGACTTAAAATCCACATGTCTTCAGGGATTTGGAGACTTGGCACACGAGATTAAGTGAAAATTCAAGTAAAAAGCCAAGTGTACAAGATTAGACGCATTGATGAAGATCATGATCATCATATATCCAAATTCTCATCCAAAGGTGAAAGGTACTATATATAAAATATTTTCAATTGGTGTCTTTGCCTTGCCTCGGATTGTATGTGCTTAATTCAATTCATTGTAATGCCAGGATTTAAATATGGTAGGTTGCTTGTGTTTCTCTCTCTCCTATAAGCAACCTACATGGTTTATTAGTTGTAGGTTTTCTTTCATGGCGCTAGTCCTTCAATTGGTAATCACTAGCTCTTCAATTAGTATTACTTATGTGCCATGAACCAATCCATAGGATAAATTCCCCATTATTATCAATAACAAGTACATATCTCTTACAAGTATTCAACACTTGTATACACACTTTTAGGAGGAGTATATCTTATGGGTTGTGATTTTGAGACTAACATATGTTTCAAGTGATTTCTTTTGTAGCCTCATGAAGTGATCAACAAGTCTCCAGAGGTATGCAATGCTTAAAAGATTCAATTAGTATCATTGTCAATTCATTTTCTACATTTAAGCTACCTCCATGCATGATATGTCTTAAACTTCCTATCTTGTCATATTATCTAGTTGTGCATATGTTTTACTCTCATCATATAAATGCATACATAGGAGGAGTTTAGATTATATCATGTGAGTTTTATGATTTGTGATCCTTGTTTGTCTTTTGTAATTGGTATAAATGCTTCATATTCTTTCAATTGGTATATATTTTCAATTGGTATCACTACCTCATATCTTAAGTAGTATCATTTATATGGGTCATATTTTATGAAACTCTATCCCAAATGCTCTAAATCTTTCCCTTGAGTTCAACATGTGGTTGTAGCCTTTTTGAGATTGTTGACAAAGGGGGAGAATTTTGAGATCAAAGCAAGAAGCAAGAGAAAGAAAGATGCAAGAACTATCTCGAGAAAAAATAGGAGATATAAATTGGTAAGAACATGATTGCCTTACAATTAGTATCGTAATTTGTTCTTACCATGCATCCAAGCAAAGAGGTATGGCCATATGAACTTTTGAAATCATGTATTCTCTTAATTGGTCTAAATTGGTATCATTTGCCTCTTGCTTTGGTTGTGTTGTCATCAATCACCAAAAAGAGAGAGATTGTAGCGAAAATAGCCCTATTAGGCTATGATTGTGATTTTGGTGATTAATGACAACATAGTCAATGGGACTAATATGTTTGTCAAGAATATATGTTAGTAGGTCTCATGGATGCAATACATCAAAAAGCCACCGTAACCGGGATAAAGTTTGATTGAATTAAAAAAAGTCCCAGAGAAATTGTTCTCACCAGAAGGTCCAGGGCTGGAAGAATTGCACTCACCAGAGCATTATGTCCAGAGGAAGTTTGCCTCACCGGATGATCCGGTGATAAAGAGTGTATACACCGAAGCAATTCTATCAGAAGGAGTTAGAGTGGATTGCACTCACCGGAACGTCCGGCGATCAGAAGAGATGTACATTGGACTATTTAACAGAAGCTTGGTATTTTTGGAGGAAATGGATTATAAGGCACCAGATGATCCGGTGATGAGATGGATATCATATCGGAGCATTTTGTGACTTGTGGCAGAAGACTATAACTCACTCGATAGTTCGGTGATGAAGAGGCTTCACCGGAGCATTTAACAGATGGTGTGGAAAATCTAGAAAAGGAGAAGTTCAACACACCGGAAGGTCCGGCGATGAAGACAATGAACACCGGAGCAATTTACGCAGAGAGGCTGTCAAAGATGAGAAGGCTCAAGTGTACTCATCGGATAGTCCAGTGATGATTGAAGATTACACCGGACAATATGGTGTTCCGAAGAACTTTGAGTGGAGTTCCACCGACTAGTTTCTGAGAATGTACAAACCAGATGGTCCGGTGCTTGTACCTCTGTTAACGCCGGATCAACCGATGTTCACAGAATATGTGAGCTGTTGGGATAATGGCTAGTTCGCGGGGTTGAGGCTATAAATACCCCTCCACTCATTCATTTGAAGTTGCTGGAGTCCATAGAAACCCTTGTACACCTAAGAAGACATCCAAGCCATCCAAGAGCATAAAGTGTTCATCCATGGCAACTAAGCACACCATTAGTGAGTGATTAGTGCTTATAAGCCTAGAGAGAAGAGTTGCTAGGTGCTGCAACCTAGAGTGTGGATCAAGGAGTGATCCAAAACTGTACCGAGAGGTACGTCGGTGCCTTGGAGTCTTGGTGACTTGCCGGTAACTTGTTAACCCTCCAACTTGGTGTGGAGCGGCGACAAGAGGATTGTACGGGGACACGGAGGCCCTTGTCTTTGTGACTAAAGCTCTGAAGTGAAGACAACGTTCAAGTGACCGGAAGAGAGGTTAGTGGTGAGACCTCGCCTTGGTGGCTTGGTGGCTCATCGTGCTTGAGGCCTTGTCTTGGTGACTTGGTATCTCAAGAGCCGTGACCGGAAGAGACTTGGCGACCGGGAGCATATCCTTTGTGGAGCACCAACGTGGACTAAGGGTGGCTTGTATGCCACCGATACCACGGGATAAAAATCTCTCGTGCCGAGTTTGTCTCTCTACCTTATTTACGTTTCCGTATTTACTTACTTACAATTCTCTTAAGTGGTAGAGTAGACACACTAGATAAGCCTAGAGTACATTTAGATAGAAATTGAGATAGACTTATCTTGTGAAAGTTTTGGAGCTAATAGTTTGAAGTGTCCTAATTCACCTCCCCCCTTAGGACGTCCTCGATTCCCTTCAGCCCGAGCACAAAAATATGTGGCAACAAAAACGCAATACATTACAAAAGCCTGTTTCTCACTTGTTCCTACTCCTTTAGTAACTGGTACCATCTTTTGCTGAATATATATAGTACCAACTGTGGATGAAAGTGTGCACGTGGAATCCCCATGGAAAAAAAAAGTTAGACAACATGATCATCAGGTAATGTTTAAAACTATTAAATGGCATATATCAGTATCATCCAAAAACTTTGAGCACTATACATTGCATATATAGGTAATGAAACTGGTTAGTCAACTCTTAAAGCTGTAATAATGTTACATCCATAAATTCGACAATGTTGCAATGCGGGTCAAAAATTTTTATCAAAATGTTAAATGGCTGGTTTGGAAGCACCGCACACCATGATTTTTTACCACAAAATTGCCAAAACTAAGCATACACTAATTTAAATATCTTTTTTTGTGTCTAGGCAACCTAGTGACCCATCTGAATCAACCTATTGAATCAACACATTGCTAATAAAACAAAATCAATAATGTTTCAACATGTGACACACATGCTAAATAACACCACTAATGAAATCAATTTTTGGTCCAGCTAGAATCTTAGATGTAGAACTTAAAAAACAATTGACACCATATTGAAGGAAAATGCACAAAATAATTTAATTTGTTAAGCAAATTTATGTGCCTAAGCACTCAAATTGATGGCAACCATTTGAATAAAATGATAGGATCAAACCAAAATCTTATTGATGTTTTCTAAGAATATTTATTATTGTTCTCATAGTCATCCTCACATCCTTAAACAATTGTTATAATGGGTAGCAACAATGAAGCATGCGCCTCTCCTCTCATCAACAGCATCAGGTTCAAAAGTAGAGCCAGGTTCCCGCTAAGACAGTGCCCAGTGAACCGCAATGCTGCAGATTTACCACACTTTTTCAGGTGAGATTTCACGTATGGTAACACCCGGTGATACATCCCCTTGGAAGCTTCATATATTCCCCTGTGAATGAGCACATCGAGTTCCTAGGTCACATCGGAAATGAGCAAAGATTACATCAATGTGTCAATTACTCCCTCCTATACCTAATAGCTCTTAGTGCTAGCAATTGTGCAGCATTCAATTCATACCTCAAATTCTGAATGACCTGAAATTTTCATTAATCATATATAGATGAGAAATTCTGAAGCCAAAAGTTTTAGCACTAGCTAGTAACATACCCCAAATTTGACAAGCTCAAATAAGAGGTTGGTCTGCCAAGAAGCGATTGACTCTGAGCCCTGCAGATTACATGATTAATCAGTACAAAAAGATACATGGTTAATTAGTATGATCATCAAATAACGATCATCAAACAAGACAAAATATATGATTAATTAGTATGAAAAGAGATAACCCGTGCATTCCCATTTGGGTGTAAGCAATACCTAAACAACAAATAAGTACCTTATGGAATTTGCAACCACAACTTAGTAACATCACAACCATATTAGAACCAAATTCAACAAACACAATATATCCATAAACCAAAAAAGTAGTTTAACCAATTGGCGGGCAAGAGAAGACAAATGGAACTCAAGAATGGACTAATAGAAGAGTAGCTTATCGAAATCAACTAAAAAAATTAGACAGTGAAGTCAAAATAGACTAAGTTTTGCTTGAACATTCCTAGAAAATATGACCACCTGGCACCGTGCATGTGCACAACAACACAGGCAATTGCATCTCACATTCGCGTGGATGCTAGGCATTGTCCGGCTTGTGTCTCCCAATTAAATTTCCTAGGTACACCACATGAAGTTTAGGAGAAGATTGGATGGAAGCAAGGTAGCAATTGGATTAGCAGACGAACTGTGGTCATTGGATTTTAACAATATTGCTACATCATTTTTATTTATAGTGAATATGCAATTTAAAAGCCTAGGCTCGGCGATCACTACAGCCAATAAGAGAGTAACTCATACAAATTGTATGGCCGATTGGAAAAGGCACAATCCATGAGAAATCAAATAATTCAAAAGCACATGATAGCTAATTGTATCCACCCAGCGGCAGCAACACACAAGTAGTAGCAGGCTAGCAGCACACAAGCATACGGAAAATAGAGTAGCAGCAACCCTATAGCTAAACAGATGAAGGAAAGGATACAGAAGTACCCAGCGAGGCTACTTGTGAAGGGAAGGATGGAGGGGAACACCACAGGTCCAACAGAGGCTGCCAGAGTAGAAGAGACCACGTGGATGGGGACGCTAACAATGGCAGACGCAGTTGGCCGGGGATGCTGGGCCCTAAGACACAGGATCTACACCATCCTCGTTGCAGTTCGCACTCGCTGAGGTAGGAGCCGAGGGCGAGCACAGTGGCCGTGATGGTGACCCACCATTGTCTTCCACGCCACTCGCGCCACCGCTGCCATCATCTCGGCCTCAATTCGTGCCACTGCCACCGTTACAGATCGATCTGCCCCACCATCATTGATCTATCTGCCACCGGCCTCGATCCATCGCTATATTGTCAGGGTGTCTCATTTTGGGTCTAGTTCCGATGGTGGAGAGGCGGTGGTGTGCGTGGTCACTGAATGTGGATCTAAGCTGAGGTGGCCAGGGGACGGGGGGCGAGTGAATATGAGGCGGAGACGGCGCATGGGGCGAGATCCAAGCCCAGACACCCCAGATCTGGGACCTCCGATGGCGGCTCCCCGACGGAGGCACAAATCCCTCAATGTGGACATCGCGAGCGGCTTTGAGCGCACCACCGGTGGCGGACGGTTCCCCTACAGTGGGCGGCTCTCCGACGGTGGACAGCTCTCCGGCAACGCCATCAGGGATGGGGACATCGTGGTGATTGCAGCGATGGAGAGGGAGGTCAAGAGAGGGCAAAAATATCACGGAGGAATTGGGAGGGATAGGGAGGGGAATGATCACGTGATTTGGGGAGGGGAACGAGAGGGGAACGACGTGATCGGGATGGAAGATCACGTGAATGAGAGCGAGCGATTGTGCGGGCTTGCAATATGGGCGTGCGAAGGGGATGGGCAAACGATGGACGAATGATGCGTGCAGGGTGGACAAAGGAATGCGGGGCAGAAGAAAGCTGACCATAGATGGATTACTGTTTTTTAAGTAGGAGAGATTAGGATCATTGATGCTAATTGGAATAATATTAATTTGAGTCATTTAATGATTGAGCCACACACTAGCAGAAAAATAATTTGTACAGACGGTTTGTAAACCTCACGCAAAACACTTTTTTGAACCGTCTATAGAAAAAAGTATGTACGAATCAGATTTATATAGACGGCTTGTTATTGGAACCATCTGTACTATGTTTTCTAGAGCTAAAAAATTATTTTTCCTACCCACACCAACCCCCTATATTATTATGTAAGCACGGTCGCAAGTCACATGACTTTTCACGTGAAATACCGTGATTGTATTTTCTAGGAGTTGAACCGTAACCTCTAACCTCGCGCGAACCTTCCTTACCATCTCACATGTTGTTCATTGCTGACCATTATATGAAAATAATCTTTATAAGATATACGCTCAAAACGAGTGGGATACTATTAGTATTATAGGCTCTGAACTTAGAATCTACAGACAGTTCTAGTTTAGAACCATCTTTATTGTTCATTTTTATATAGATGATTCTAATATCGAACCGGCTATACTATTACTGTCAAGAGTACAGACAGTTCCAAATTAGAACCGTCTATATAAAAAGGAACAATACAGACGGTTATAAACTTACAACCGCCTGTACTGTAGCATTCCTCTTTGTTGCAACTGCTCGTTACCATTTTGTCAGATGATTCTAGTTTGGAGCCGTCTGTGGTACCCTATCACTAATGACTAGTTTTCGCCCGTCCTGACTAGTCATTAGTGACGCACCTTAGTGATCCAGATATGACAGGTGGGCCCAATAAAATTTTCAAACGCCGGATGATCCGCTGATGACAAGAAAGGACATTGGATAGAACACCGGACTAAATTCTAGGAGGATGTGAAAAAGAGCTGATTTGAAGATATAAGCACCAGATGATCTAGTGATTGCCATAGATGAATGATGGACCATTTTGGGAGGAAGACTAAGTTATGTACATCGGATAGCCCAATGATAAGACAAATGAACTCGCCAAGCGATTGCATAGAGACAATAGAAAGGCTAAAGGATCTCTGAATGCCGGAAAATCCGCTGATGACAAGAAATGTCGCCGGATAGAACGTTAGATGATTCACTGATGACAATAAATTTCCTTTATAAATTTATTTACAATTGCAAAAAAATATTTAAAATTCATAAAATGTTGTCACATGTAATCTAAATTATATTCATCATAATATGATAACAAGGTATTGACGGGTATCATAGATTCAAACTTAGGGTGTCAATCCACATGAACTTCGGACTTAACTGAATATTACAAATATTATAAATTTGAGGTTACATTGATTCATGCATCATTTGGCATGTACTCGCCATTTTTGTGCTTTCTTGACATGGATCCCTTCGTTATGGTCGAAACACAAGTATGGAGTCTTCTCGTTATGTGCAACCTGTGGTATGATTCGAGTAATAAAAGGGGGGATTTCATCAAATTGATTGTACTTGTTCTCATCAACCACGTTTTTAACTCCGACGATCCGTCTTTTCCTGGTGAGAACAAAATAAAGTTTCTTATTTGTCGTGTCAGTCACATAAAACGTATGGGCAACTTGTTTAGCGAGTACAAAAGGTTCATCGTTATATCCGACTAGTTTCAGATTAATGCTAGTGAATCCGTACTTGTCTTTCATAACTCCCTTTGTCCCATGTACCCAACAGCACTGAAGTAGGGGTACCTTGAATATCAAGTAATCTAGTTCCCGGATCTCCTCTATCTGATCGTAGTATGTGCTCCTGTGCATGTTATTATCACAAGCATCTATATGAGCACCGTTGTTCTAGTATATGCTTTTCTGATCTTAGGCAACCGTGTAAAATGTATAACCGTTTATATCTGTACCCTTAGTATGTTATAATTGTATATATAGGGCCCGCTGCTAGTTTTCTAATAAAATCACTTGTAGGAGTACTCGATTGATTTATTCGATCTCGAAACTATGTTGAACCTTTGCATATGTTGCTTCACAAGCCAAGCTTTGGTTCGCCCTGGATTGTCTTGAAGAAGCAACTGTTTGTGCTCATTAATATATGGGGACACTTCGTTCATTTGTTGCAACACGAGGAAATGAGCTTGGTCGTATGCCATTGGCTCAGGAGTAATTACATGTTTCCCTAGAATGACTTGACCTGTGAGCCTGCCATCATGGCGAGAATGAGGCACACCAATTAGGTTATCTGGGTCTATATAATTAACGCACCACTCAACTACCTCCTCTGTAGAGTAACCCTACGGATGGAACCCTCAGGCAAAGCTCGATTCCTTACGTATGACTTGAGAACACCCATGAATCTCTCATATGGATACATCTGATGAAGCAACATGGGGCCAAGGAAATAAATCTCCTTCACAAGGTGAGCTATGAGAGGGACCACGATATCGAAAAAGGATGATAGAAAATACATCTCGAGAAAACATAGAGTCTCGAAGTGTCTTTTTTCTAGCTCAGCTAGTGTTTCTGGGTCGAGTACCTCTAACCAATTGCATTGAAGAAAAACACAGACTCATCATCTATGTCAACATCACATGGCAATCATGAGTCTTCATGCGGCCAACCATTTTTAGCTCTTTCACGAAACAAGTCTTCTAATGTTGGATGAGTAACTAGAGGGAACTTTCACATCGTGCAAGAACTCAAAAAATTCTTTTTTTCTCCTTCTTGGATGAGGTGATGCAAGATGGGGGTAGGAATTTTCCTTTATCTATATCCTTGGCATAAAGCTCTAGCCTCAAGCCCATTTCTTGAAGTTTAACTCATGCGTCCTTTGGTTTCCCCTTCATGTTGAGCATTGTATCGAGGAGACTATCACAAATATTCTTCTCTATATGCATGAGGTCAATTGAGTGGTGAATGTCTAAGTATTTTTAATAATGAAGCTCCCAAAGATAGGTCCTAATCCCATTCAAGGATATATGGCCTGAGTAGGTTTCTATGCTCTTGTACGATTCTAGAGAAAATTTTGACAGCATATTCCCGTTGTTCTCTAAATACACATCTCGACAATGAGTCAAGAGAGGGTGTGTATCTAAAGAACAACAGAGAGATGACACCAAAATTATCTCTAAAACCATACAAGAGCAAAGAAACCTACTACTCAGGCCACATATCCTCGAATTGTTCAAAGTTCATAGACAATTCAGGAGCATCTTGTTATAAATATGATGAGTTGCCAAGTCATATTTATAATCAAACACTCCCGAACGGGAGACATGGGTTACACAAACTTGGTTCACTTTTAGAAATATAATTAACATAATTGCAACATAAATATATCAATATTTGCACCTAATAACATCGTAATAGCAACATAGTTTCACTTTTAGGAATATAATAGCACCATAATTGCACCATAAACATATCAAGATTCTACTCAAATCATAGAATCTAGCAAATACGAACAAGAGGAGGGGGAAAGGGGATGCAAACCTTCAAAAGTCAAGGGGGACAATCCACATATATCAAGATTTAGGAGAAGGTGCAAAATTGTTTATTCTAACTCAAACCCTAGAATTCACCATATATGAGCAAGAGGACAAGAAGAAGGGGGACGCAAATGGCCAAGGGACAATCCCAACTTCAAATCACCAAGATTTAGTTGATCCTTAATAGAATCGCCAAAAAAAAATCGCCCTTTTACCGAGCAGCTGGCGGACAGACACTATCTGGTCGTGCTGCTCGGCGCATAGGATAATAGTAAATATCGCTTATTAGTGACAGATGATAAGGATACCCGTCACTAATAACTTTCACATTAGTGACATGTGTTCTCATAACTTGTTACTAATAATGCTAATCTCATCCGGTCCAAAGGAAACACATTAGTGATGGATGAAAACTATGACCCGTCACTAATTACTTTCACATTAGTGACAAGTGTCTTTATTTACCCGTCACTATTAAGTGGCCCCGGCTATGAACCGCCTACATTTAGTGATGTGTGACCTCTATACCTATCACTAATGATTATATTATTAGTGATGGACTTTTAGGTGATCCGTCACTACTATATTAAGTGGCGGATTGTTCTCTTACCGTCACTAATGACACCTCATTAGCGACGAGTTGTGGTCAGGTCCCAACCCGAGCCACACATTAGTATAGGTTGTCAACTAGATCCGTCACTAATAGTGTATTAGTGATAGATTCTGATTAGCTGTCACTAATGACATATCTTCTTTGATGGTTTCTTACATAGTGAGAGAAACTATAGATAAGGAAGCCTTGAGCCGTTAGATCGATGGGATGACACACCATCAAAATGATCTAGATTATTGGATGAAATCAATTAGAGGTGTGAATTGATCTTTGTATACTAAAAGAGTGAAGTAGGAAAGAACTTGTGATTTTTGTATTAGTATAGGTAATATACGGCCAAGACATATGAATGAGCTAACTGGGCTGCCATTTATTCCCAATGACAGGCCCCATGGTGGTGTCTGTAAATGGCAGCCATCTAACTTGCGCGGACAATTTTTTGGCCCATCCTTATAGATGCTCCGGTCCATGGCTGAGAAGTGAGTGTGGGCTGTGGCCTGTTGGGCTGTGTTGGCAGTAGGCCAGTGACCGACTTAGGTGCAATTTGTGGTGTTGTGCTGCAAAATTCAATCAATTATAAATATATTTACTAATTCTAGTATGCTTCTAACTAAGTACTACAGCTCTTTTCCTTTTGGGCGGAACAGAGCTACCTAGCAAGATTCGTGCAACCCATAGGAATAAAATCGATCATCTTCTTCATCCCACTCTGCCGTCCTACATTGTCGGGTCACCATCCACGATTCTCCCACCCTGAACTAACTATTCTCACATGTCATCATGTTGCCTATCACCATCACCGTAATCCTCTAAGGACATTTATAACGATGTGTCTCATAGGCCATCATTTTGCATTCACGAAATCTAAGAGACGACTTAAAAGACCATATGCACAATGTGTTGTCTATTAAATTACAAGTCACTAACCTACAATCCTTAACTTTTGCATTGATAAGTTCAATGGATAGCCTTCAAGAAAGACTACATATGGTATAATGGTGCATTCATCATTATCTAGAGCTAAAGATTCACACAATAAATAGTTACAGTATTTACCTAAAAATGATAGGTTTCTCTCACCTGCCTCTCTCTCCTTTATATTAATAAAAAATCCAATGTGACAACGCTATCGACGGCTATGAAATGAGTGATGTGGACCATTCAGTTTACACAGATGGGCCTTTCCACACGAAATGTCTGACATGGGTGGAGAGTCACTAGGTGAAAAATAGACATGAGTGATAGGTGATAACATTCATAGACGATAGGTGTTATATCCATCACCTCGAACACATCACTGATGACTAATTATTGATGACGGGTACGGATCCGTCACCAATGACGAACAAATGTGATGGGTAATAACTGTTATCCGTCACCTATGAATGTCTCCCATATGCTGGAGAAAAATTTATAGGTAATAGGTAACCTTTTCACCTGTCACTTATATCGTATAATAAGTGACAGGTAAGTTACCCGTCACTTATAGCTTTCATCGATGTGTTGGCGAGAAATTTATAGGTGACAGATGACCTCTTCACTTGTCACTTATATCATCTAATAAGTGACTTATGGTTTTCACCCATGTACTGGAGAAAGATATAAGTAACGGGTAACCTAGTCACCTATCACTTATAAATAACATAAGTGACGGGTAGGTAGTTTACCCGTCACTTATGTTTCTCTTGCCCCGTAGGAATGAGCTGTTTACTGGCTGCATCTTGGAACGTAGCCAAGATTTGGCAGCCGTCTTCTCCTGCAAACAATAGCAACGCATCCAAATACATATAGACAAACACACTTGTATAAGAACTCGCTTCATCACATAATTGCAAATATTACAAAGTTCAAATGAATTCATTACAAAATCACAAATGCTATAAAGTTCCGATCAACTCATAATTACATAAGACTTCACAACCTACAACTTCTATAGCGGAACTCACCCTGTGGGCTGATGACTTCAAACACCATAAACTCATCGATCTGTCGTCGAATATCCAGGAGTGCACCCGCGTCGAGAAACATACACTTGTATTTCTGCATAATTTAACGCGTAACCAACATCATGTTATCATGGAATTAAACTAATTACTGAAATTAGTTACGAACAATCTTGTATTGAACTTACATCGGGGGATTTGATATTGTTTGCTCGGAGCGTGAGGAGCATGTTCCATGCAGTATAGAAATCGTAGGTGTTGTCCGGTAGTTGTTGGTGGCACTGCTGAAAAGAAGCTTTACTGTTAGATGAAAAGGAAAAAAAGCAACAGATAATATTTGGCAATATGTGTGGTAGCACTTACCACGTGCCCGGTCTTGTGTGTCAGCCTACGGCTGGCTTTCGTGTCGTAGTCGGTTGAACTCGAAGGTAGTTGTCAAAAGCTCTGCATAAAGAGGGATCGATTATGGAGCCTTTGAATGTTAGAAAAGTTTAATATGTGAATTAAGATAGGCAAAACTTACGTGTCAAGGAGTTGTTTTACAACGCTGTGATCACACGATCTAAGTTTACCTTTTGCAGATATTGGTCTTGACGAGTCATAGAACACCAAGTCCCACTCGAGACAAATGTTAAGTAAGATCCAATGGCCACCGGTGTTGTGGGCACCCATTAAGTACTTCACTTTTGAGGATTGTTGCATTGTCCTGGCCACATTATTCACAGCATAGTTGGAGTGAAGTTGGATGACCAATATAGTAATGGCCTCAGGGTCAAGAAATGCGACGAGATTCTTGTTCTTCATTGTTTCTTTCATCAAGTGTCTACAGATAAGAACACAGTAAGATTCAAGACTTAATGGTATTAATTGATGAATATCCAGTATCAAGGGACTTACAATGTGAAGACCCATAATAATAATACGTCCAGGCCATCAAGGTTGAAGAGGTTGTATAAGTCATTGAAACCCACAATGAAGTAGCTGTCTTGATCACTTAAGAAGTGTTGTCATTTATACTGTATGACTATGGATTGAGCATTGCTGTCTCTACAAGCTTATATGTAGTAATTATGCAGATCGACACATATTTTCCCGCCCTTCCTAGCTCATCTACTGTCATCAAGGGCTTCCCATATTTGAATTTTGTGTTGGCCTGAGTCTACACTGGTGCAATATCCGTGGACTGCTTCACCGGTACAATGGCCTTCAAACTTTGCTGGTACAATGGCCTTCGATATCTCTGGCAGGGGCTTCTTAGAGCCTTTCTTCTCGACCTCCTTTTCCTTCTTCTTTTTTGGGCCCTCTAGGGGAGACAGTATTGGGTCTCGAAACGAGGCTGCCGGATGCGGAGGAACATGCGG
The DNA here is from genome assembly GCF_958298935.1 of Phragmites australis. Lineage (NCBI taxonomy): Eukaryota > Viridiplantae > Streptophyta > Magnoliopsida > Poales > Poaceae > Phragmites > Phragmites australis. The sequence continues at coordinate 11,900,257 of NC_084941.1, read as the reverse complement.
TGAAGCTGGCTTCTCTGGAGGAGGAGAAGGCAGTGAAGCTGCCTTCTCTGGAAATGAGCGGCATGACAACGGTGCACTTGGAGCTCACCCAGACTGGGATGCATTGGAGACCACGCTATCGCCCCTCTTCCACTGGATCCTTTGATGAAGAGCTTCACCAAGAGTTATGACTTCCTCATTGGGGGAACCTCCAACACGTGATCGGTGGTATTGCTATGTACCATATTCACCATAACCACAGTATAGCCTGCACGTATCGGGACCATATGTAAGATACATATGCCTGGAAGCACCTGGTCCCTTGCAGCCTCGATGTGATACCCGCCAGGCCTGATTACAAGACTATAGGGCGTGGGCCCTTCTAGCAGGTCAATTGTATCCGCCTTAGTCTTGGCAACAGCTACTTGTTGCTCGACCTCCCTGGAGGCATAGCTATTCTTCCCTGTAGTTCCGGGGATAAAATTCTATGGCATGGAAATCTCTATTCTCTTTGCTGCAAGCTACCCCATGATGCTTCAGTAAACTTTCTGGGTGATATCCCGTGTCAATGCATCCACGTCCACTGCACTCGACCTCTTCCTCTTCTTGTACATCCCAATGTCTTCGGAAAAGCCGTATTTCCAATCCTGGAAACTTGATACACCTCACACTTGACCTGGGTGCTCTGGGTTTCCCAGTACCACTGGGAGAACATCACGTTCCCTGACCCTGGTGAGGGAACCTTGGCTGACTTCGGCTGCCTTTTCTTTGACTTTTTCTACGACTGTCTGGGTTTCACTGTTTCTGAATGTGATTTTCCCGCTTTCGGACAGGTCACCCCTTGAACGTAAATATGACCACGATCGTCCCAGGAATTGATTCCAAGGATTCTCGCGGCCTTCTCTGGCTAATTTCTTGTCCTCTTCCTGCCATTTCGCCCTTTTCCCCACATGCTTGTTCTTAGCCCGAAGCTGCTTCTTCTTCTCACTCTCCTTCTTGAACTGCTCTGAGCTCTTTATCTGCACAAAAACATCCTAATCTTCCGGTTTCAAGTGTTTGTAGCTCTCGAAGGGTGCCACCCCTTTTGCTAAGTACCGATTCACAAGCTTGCTCTTAAAGCTTCGGTGAAGTTTCGCGATCGCTTTTATTGCTGCATTGACCGCGACGTTCTTTTGATGCTCGCTCATGTTTCTAGGGTACTCCAGATATTCCATGATGACATTATTGAAAAAGTCTCTCTTTGCTTCGTCACTAAGGTCATCAAACTTAGTCATTATCAGCACCCTCTCCTGAGCAATGAGCCCTGCAACCCTCCGGAATCTATTCAGGGCCTTTTCATCCGTAGGCAGCCCATCAGCATCTATTTCCGTGATGGTAACCTTGTCCGTCGGCCACTATATTTGTGTCCTTGGCTTTCGGGCTCGTGCAACACTACCAGCTGTCTGGCTTGGAGACTACGCTGCCACCATCTAGAGAGAAAAATGGAGTTGACATAAACAAAAGAATGTTCCTCCATTAAACAAGTATAAAATGTATTGACTCGCTCGCATCAATACCTCTTCGGCGGGATTGTATTCTTCATCACTTTCCTGACGTCAGCACTCCTGATTCGGTGATGGGTCAGGGCTCGGGCTATGATACTAGCTTTCGCTACTACCAGAGGAGGACACCGGGTGCGGGCTTGGGCTCCTATCCGCCCCATCTTGCACCGGTGGGCCCTCTAGTGCTAGCATCCTCTATGCTTTTGGTTTCTCAGGGGTGACAGTCTTCTTCTGCCCTATGGAAATCAAGTGTAGTATATCCTGTTCTCAATAGAGGAAAGAAAAGAAATCAAGGCTAATTTCGATAATGACTAGGCATTGATATAAGTAGTTCAAGTTAGCATGTTATATATTACCACCTAAAGCTTTGTACAAGAGCAAGAGACTAAGGGATAGGGCTGTCAATGAGTTGTGAATCCATTGCACACTATGTTTTATAGTGAGCACTTTATTTGGTATGTTTAATTGTACCTGCTTGTTCTGTTTTACTAATATGTCAAGTGGATGGTCAATGCTAGGTGCTTGTGCAATAGTAATTCTCTAAAGACTATATTTATTACCACAAACAAGCTATGTACGAACCTTTTCGAACCTAAACATTGCCACTGGTGGCATGTAGTGGAACATACATGCACATAGTGAGATACTTAAGAAAGGTAAGGTTATATGTGCGTCTTTCACGACATGCTCTGGTCCTAGGTTTCTTCCTATGGTATTCTAGCGTTAGAAGAAGTCGTGTCCGTCCCAGACAACTGCAACATCCTCTCATACCTTTTTTGGGGGACAAACAAAGTTCAGGAAAAGACGGACCGAACCCATTTGGTGACTTTCGTAGTCGCCGTCATTGAACTAACTTGGATTTGAACTATGATTCAGATAAAGTCTTACCAAAATTGGATTGGTGATAAACAATGTTCAAATGGAGGAGAAGATCAGAATGAGACTATATAGGTGAACTTTTATAGTTATGACTACCATTATGGATGGTATAGGTCCTCAGTGTATTGTATTTTTATGGAAAATATGATTGGGTTTATGATCCCAATTTGATTTAAAACAACCAGTTATTATCTCAATAGGTGGCTTTATAGTTGAAAATATTGCTCAATAATGCTCGTAGACGCCCTCGGGCACCAAGTTTCCTTCCGGTAGCATGTCCCTTAGTAGATCCAGCACTGCTCCGAAACTCTTGTCACTCCAACCAAAGGTTGCCTTCAGTTGTAGAAGCTTTAGGATCCCAAATATCCGTATGTACTTCTCTTTACAGTTGGGATAAAGAGGTGTTTTGGAATCCCGCACAAATTCCTGGAATTTAGCAAACTCACTATTGTTATGCTCATCGTGCCGCTCGATATCCCGCACGATCTGGTCCACATTCTCCACAAAATCCTCGAGATCATTATCATTCAAACCTAATATGTCCTCATCCCTGAGATCATGATCCATTTCATCGGGTGTAAGTCCTTGATCCACACTGTCGGCATGGAAGGCCCGATCCATCTCTCCCTCATTAAGGCCTTCTTCGCCATGTTTGTTCCAACATGTATAATTCTCTTTAAATCCACGCATGACCAAGTGTGCATGGATATTGTCTGGTTTTGGGAACTTCTTTTTCATTTCTGTAGTCACGACATGGACAATACATTATCGTTTTACCACGATCTTTCAGATCCGCCAAGGCAGCACTCATGAAATGCTTCACCCCGCTCAAGTACTCTAGACAAGTCCAGGTCTCGAGGTACATCCAACTTCTGTCCGTCATCTACAATTAATGTAAAAACATTCATTCTTCATTAACAATGACCTTAATTTCGTGGTTAAGCATATGATTAAAAATTCTCTACAAATACACTAGATCTGTGGCATCTCGCGGTAGATCGAGCAAATCTAATATCAAATCGAACATAAATACAACTCAATTGTACTAAGATTTTGGATAAACATGCAAAGCGATGGATTACAACTCAAAGCACAACAAATCTACCAATTAGGGTTTAGAGGAGGAGAGGAAAGGGGGAGATGCGAACCTTCAAAGACCTAGCACCAATTCAAACTTCAAATCAACAAGATATTAGAGAATCCTAGAGGAGCTAGTGAAAATCGCCAGCTACTTTGTGGGCAACACTGTGTAGTAACTGTTCACCCACACAGTGGCTGGTCAGCTCTTAAAACAGAGTTGAGTAATAGGTGACGGGTGATAAGATTACCCGCCACCTATTAAGAGTCATAAATAACGGATTGTATTATAACCCGTTACTTATAATTGGTCCGGGGAGACCCGTCACCTTTGTCAAGTTATAAGTGACGGGTCATAATATGACCCATCACTTATTACTTTTGCAGGGGAACTCATCACCTATGATTAAATCATAAGTGATGAGTTTAGTTATTACCTGTCACTTATATTATTGATGAGAGATAATATTATGATCCCCACCTATTATGTGGTACCAATGATAGGTGTATAAATGAATGTAACCTAAGTGACATAAGTGACGGACGGCATAATAACTCGTCATTAAATTTTATCTTCTATATTCGTTTTTCACTTAGTGAGTATTTCAAATTAATATATGTAAATTTACCGAAGCTCTACTACACTAACCATGATCAGTACTCTGACGTGCCTTAAACGCCCAGTAATTGCTCGAAATAGATCTGCATACAATAAGGCTAGGCACCTAGCTAACTATACATAAGTACATATGCAGCCACTGTTGGCACACACTGTAGCAGTAATTATCCAATGGCATCAAATCGTCAAGCTCACAACCAATACGGCATTTGCATTATATTATTGGATCGATTAAAGTTGCTAACGTTTCAAGCCGACGACCCCCTTTTCCGCCTTGTCTTCTCTTGCCTAGGCATTCGTGAAACCCGAAGACTCAGCACCCACTTGGCGCTTGGCATATGGTCGCCGTCGCACGCACGCGCCATAGATCGCGCGGGCTTCGCCAGCTTTGAAGCATGCATGGTTTGCCATGCACGCAGCCTCGCTATAAATACGTAGCCCCTCGCATGCACTACGTTTCGTGTGTAGCCGAGCTGCTGTGGGCGATATGAGTTCGTCGTCGCTTGTCCTCCTCCTCGTCCCACTCCTCCTCGCCGCGCGCGCCTCTGGCGCCGGCGTCGGCGCGCCCTCGCTGGGCGGCGCCGCGGCCGCGGTAGACGAACGGCGGGAGCACGGTCGCGGGAACGCGGCGGCGGAGAGAGATGCGTTCTACTGGAAGGTGGGCAAGTTCGCGGTGATGGTGTACAGCATGTGGAACGAGATCTCGCCGGTGCCCAAGCTGGAGAGCGTCGTGTCGGCGTCGACGCGGCCCGCGGGGGACGGCCGCGCGGTGGACTACCTCCTGGTGCTGCGGGTGGCCCGGCTCGGCACGTGCCAGGCGCTCGTGTGGGGCGTGTCGGACGAGGGCTCGCTGGAGTGGAAGCTCAAGTACTTCAAGCCGGAGCATAACCGAAGAGCTTAATTACTTGCCACTCGTTTTGTGAGCGTGCAATCATGGTTTGCCGTCTAGAGACGAATAAACGGACGGACGTGCGTGAATGGATGGATTCGTACGTTTTGTTTTTAGTACTTCGGTGTGGTACAAGATACATATGAAGGAACCTATTCAGGCTGTAACATCACGACCCTCCACTAATTGTACTCTGAAGTTTTCCTAGTGGGTTCTCCCTCCAACGGCTCGTATCAAATTCGCACATAAAAGTTGATGTCCTCCGTCCTCGATCGCCCAATCAATCACATAAATAATAGAGTGTAACCAGATCTGCTATCTCCATCTACTATTTTTCCTACTGACTGACAAGATTCAGGACAAGATGTTTGATCAGACCGCCACGGATCTGCAAGACTGCAACAGTAGTATTTGTGTCACCCTAGCTGTCAATTAAACAACACTTTATACACGAATTTGACCGAAAACCGGTGTATCGGATTGAAATGCCAAGCCAAAATGTCCTTCATTCGGTCCCTTGGCTGGATTTAAAGACGTCTAAATGGGCCGTGTCTACTTGGCCGGTCCGAGGCACGGCACTGTAGGCACGGCCCAGGCACGGCACGGCCCGATCACCAACGGACCGGGTCGGCACGGCACGACGCCACGGGCCGTGCCTGGGCTGAGCGCGCGGCACGACGGGCCGGCACGGCACGGTCCGGCCAAGTCGGACCGGCACTATTTTATATTTTTTTATTTCTATTTTTAATTTTTTAGCTATTTTTAAATATTTTTAATCTATTTTTATATATTTTTATCTATTTTCTATATATTTTTTATGTATTTTTTTATTTTTTTATATATTTTTTTTATCTATTTCGGCCCGTCGGGCCGAAATCGTGCCCGGGCCGACCCGGCACGGCACGGTGACCGACGGGCCGTGCCGTGGGCCGAGGAGAAGGCACGCGGGCCGACACGGCACGGCCCGTTACTGTAGATGGGCCGTTTGGGCCGTGCCGTAACCGGGCCGTGCCGAGTCGGGCCCGTGCCGGGCCGGCACGAACGGCCCATTTGGCCATGTCTGGCTGGATTGTCATAATGGTCCCTTGGCCGGATTTTACTTATTAAAAATTAAACGTGTCGCACGGTGCTGCACAAATCATCGAAATTTGAAGCCTTGATAGAAAAGAATTCACGCCCCCCGCCCCCCCCCCCCCAAACCAACCTCATGTACCTTCCTTTCTAGAACAGATTTGGTAAACTAAACAGGAAGAAGTTTATTGTACTCCTCTAAAGAATCGGTATAGTTCGAATAACCCCATAAAATATAAAATCGTTCAATTTATTCTCCCAAAGTTTTAATACCGGATCACTTTACACCCTCAGCCGATTTCAACAGTATTTTTTTGATTTTTAATTAAACAATTTTGCATTTAGGTCCCTATATTTTTCTATTTAAAAACCCTTATTTTTTACATTTACCCCTTATAGTTTTATTTATTTACATATAAGTCCCTAAAATTTTAAAAAAGCCCCTAGACCTTTTCTATTTTTACTAAATAGCTCCTACCTTTTTACAAAAGACCCATGTAACTTCAAACATTTACAATTTTTTCATATGAGCTCCGTTTTAGACGATTCTTGCGCTCAATCGTAGAAACAAGTATTTTCTATTAGTAGGCTTTTTTTTAGTGCTTTCCTACTCTTTAGTATATTATTCTTAGTTATTTGTATTTTTCTCTTTTGTCGGTTGGTCTTGTGAGTAGGCGATTAAATTCAGAAGTAATCTCTAGGAGTAGGAGTTCGAGATAACTGAGCAGCATATAAGCAAGTGTCCTTGATCATATTGATCCCATTGTAGGAATGTGTGTCTTTTATTTCTACTAAATGCTTGTCAATATGAATCTCATGTTTAGGGTTACGGATACGACTTGGCCAATTAACTAGATGTCCTTCTTACTCTGTACGCATCAGTTGAGTGTTGAGTGGCACAAGAGGAGGTCTTGGAGAAATAACCGACAAAAGAAAAAATATAAATAACTAAGAAAAGTACATCAAACAGTAGCGAAGTACTATAAAAAACCCGCTAACAGAAAGTACTCTTTGGTACGATCGTGTGAGGACAAGAATCGACTAAAACGGAGTTCATATGAAAAAGTTATAATGATTTGAAGGTAAAGTGGCCTTTTTTAAAAAGGTAGAAGATATTTAGTAAAAATAGAAAAAGTCTAGGAGCTTATTTGTAAAATTTTATAACTTATATGTAAATAAATAAAACTACAAAAGGGTAAATGTAAAAAACAAGGGTTTTTTGAAAATAAAAAAGTTTAAGGACCTAAATGCAAAATTAACTAATTAAAAATTAGAAACCGCCGTTGAAACCAGCTAATTGGTAAAGTGATCCGGTATTAAAATGAACTTCTTCCAAATAAAAAATACAGTTGTAAGGAGTAAAATAAATTTATTCCAAATAAAAAATACACTCGTGTTTGAAATGCTTTTATTTTAATACTGGACCCTTGCCGGAGGTTTTGCTAGAGTCTTTTTTGACGGGATGTGCGACACACGGAGCTCAACCCGACGGGTGCGGTCGAACCGAACGGCTTTGCTATCGGACTCCATATCCACTATGATTGACAGCGCTGTAAAACGTCCTCGGCCTTGTGCTGCAGCAGCTCCCACACGTCCCTGACGTGCCGCATCTCCGTCGCGGCACCGCCGACGGCGAGCCGGATCACGAACTTGCCGTCCACCACGAAGTGCGTCATGAACGCCCGCCCGCTCGCATTCACCACCGCAAGGAGCTCCCGGTTTACGTTGTCCACGGTTCCGTCCCCCGCGAACCTTGGCCGGATGCGGAAGCATACCAGGGAGAACCTCCTCGGCGCCACCACCTCGAAACGCTCGTCCGCTGCTACCACCCGCTCGAACCACTTGGCCGCTGTGACGTGCTGCCGAATGTGTGTGCGCAGGCCGTCCGCGCCGTAGCGCCGCAGGACTACCCAAAGCTTGATGGCGCGGAATCGGCGCGACAGAGAGATCTGCCAGTCCTTGTAGTCGATGGCGGCCGGCTTCGCGGTGCCGCCTCCTGTGCCAACGTTCTTGAGGTACTCTGGGTCGGTGGACAGCGCGGCGATGAGGGCACTGGGTCTCGCCACCCACAGGCAGCAGCAGTCCATGTTGGTGAGGAACCACTTGTGCGGGTTCATGCTCACCGAGTCCGTCGAGGTATCCCTGGAACTCCGGGCAGATGGCCGCGCTACCGGCGTACGCGGCGTCGACGTGCAGCCACATTCCGTGGCGCCGCGCCACCTCCCCAAGCTCGCGCACGGGGTCGACCGCGCCGAGCCCCGTCGTACCTACCGTGGCGCAGAGGTACAACGGCACCAGACCGCGGGCGACGTCACGATCGACTGCGGCGCGGACGGCGCCGGCGGTCAGGCCGTACCCGGAGGCCGCCGACGTCTGAATGACGCGGAAGTTGGAGGGCGGGATGCCGACAAGCCGCGCGCCCTTCTGGAAGGTGGCGTGCGTCTGGTCAGAGGCATAGACTACCAGCTTCATGATGACCTCGTGCCCCAGCCTGACCAGCGCGCGGTCCCGCGCGGCAGAGAGCGTGCACACCACGGCCTCGCACGTGCTCCCCTGCAGGACACCTCCGCCGCCGCCCGAGAAGAGTAACCGGCGTGGCAAACCGAGCAGCTTACCCATCCAGTCCATCACGACGCCCTCGAGCTCGGCGGCGGCCGGCGACGCGGCCCACACGAACGGCACGACGTTGAGGCCGGCCGAGAGCATCTCCCCAGCGAACCCGGCGGCACTCGCGTTCATGGGGAAGTAGGCGAAGAAGCTGGGGCTCTGCCAGTGTGTGAGCCCCGGCAGGATGTCCTTCCGCACGTCCTCCAGTACATCCTCCATCGGCTCCCCAAGCTCCGGCGCCGCCTCGGGGAGCAGCTCGCGTAGCCTGCCCGGCTCGAGGTCGGCCGCCCGGACCGGGTACTTGTCGACGTCGCGGTAGTACTCGGCGAGGAAATCCACCACGGCGCGCGAGTCGTCCACGAAGGCCTCGGGGTCCAGTGGCTGCAGTGGGGCATCGAATAGCAAGCTGCCCATCGTCAACAAGTTCCTACGGGAGGTCGATCAGCACGAGCAATACAAATCAAACAGCAATAGGAGAGGCAAGATACAGGTCCCGTCTGTTTCGGCTGATGTTTGGGGTGGCTTATATAATGCGAATGCGCAGGTTGAAAACAATGTGGTTCATCGAGCGATTATGGAACACGAGGAAAACGCGGGCCGACAGAGATGCATGGTACGGCCGTACGGTACGGTGAGGGGGACAGATCGGAGAGGTTGGCCATCGAGCGATTATGGAATCATGAAGCTCATATCTCCGGGTATGGCCGGTGTTTAGATTTAGGTATAGCGTATTTCCGAGTATCAGCATCGGATCCCGTATGTCCGGAAGGTTCGCTTTAGCTCCTGCATGTAGGTTTGATCTTTAAAGTATCAAGGAAGTTAATAAGGTAAGGCCTAACATTTAGATTTTGCTATTTTTAGATGAAGGAAGCTTTATTTCATCTTTACTTCAATAAAATGAATGAGTTTTGACAGATTTGAATGATCTCCACTGTCTACCCAAATTGATCAAATGATCGCCATAAAAAATTAGACCCTGTTCCTTCTTCTAAAAAATACTTTCAATCTTCTCACCCTCGAAACAAGGAATAAACAGTGATTGTGTTCTTTTTGACAACCACACACGTGTGTTTTTGAAAAATCCAATCTTTGCTATATCATGAATTGATTCCATATGTACGAAACATGTGTGCAATTGCTAATGATGATATAATGTTCTAGCCTCTACATCGTGCACATATATTTAGCCAATACACAGTCATCACCTAGAACAACCGAGACAAATTGGTTTCAAGAAACAAGACCAAAGATGAAAGGACGGACAAAACTCGGTATGCAGAAAGCAACACTGAATTTCGAACCAAGAACTTTAGCTTATAACCACTATGCACTCAATGTCAATTAAAAATCTTCCATCATTACGTGAAAAATGGATATGGGTGACGGGTGATAAACTTAATGGGTGATGGGTACTGTACCCGTCATCCCGAACGCGTCACTGATGACTAGTTATTGGTGATGGTTCTGTATCTGTCACCAATGATGAACAAAAGTGACGGGTATTAACCGTTACCAGTCACCTATGACCGCCTCCCATGTGCTGGGGAGAAAATTATAGGTGACGGGTGAGCTCTTCACCCGTCACTTATATGTATAATAAGTGACAGGTAACTAGGTTACCCATCACCTATGTATTAGTTATAGGTGACGGGTGACTTCTACACCCGTCACTTATGTTCTTTATAATTGACGGGTAGCTATATTACCCGTCACTTATAGCTTTCACCTATGTACTGGGAGAATGACGGGTAACTTATTTACCCGTCACTTGTAAAGAACATAAGTGACGGGTAGATATTTTACCCGTCACTTATGTTCCTCTTGCTTGGTAGGAATGAATTGTTTTCTGGCTGCATCCTGGAACGTAGCCCTGCATAAAGAGGGATCGATTATGGAGCCTTTGAATGTTCGAAAAGTTTAATATGTGAACTAAGACAGACAGAACTTACGTGTCAAGGAGTTGTTTTACAACGCTGTAATCATGCGATCTAGGTTTGCCTTTTGTAGATGTTGGTCTTGATGAGTCAACGTAGAACACCAAGTCCCACTCGAGGCAAATGTTAAGTAAGATCCAATGGCCACCGGTGTTGTGGGTGCCCATCAGGTACTTCACTTTTGAGTATTGTTGCATTGCCCTGACCATATGATTCGTAGCGTAGTCGGGGTGAAGTTGGATGACTGATATTGTAATGGCCTCAAGGTCAAGAAATGCGACGGGATCCTTGTTCTTCCTTGTTTCTTTCATCAAGTGTCTACAGATAAGGACACAGTTAAATTCAAGTCTTAATGGTATTAATTAATGAATATCCAGTATCATGAGACTTACAATGTGAAGACTCGTAATAACGATACATCCAGGCCATCAAGGTTGAAGATGTCGTATAAGTCATTGAAACCCACAATGAAGTAGCCGTCTTGATCACTTAAGAAGTGTCATCGTTTGTACTGTACGACTATGGACTGATCTCTACAAGCCTGTACGTAATCGTTATGCAGGTTGATACATGCTTTTCCTGCCCTTGCTAGCTCATCTACCGTCATCAAGGGCTTACCATATTTGAATTTCGTGTTGGCTTGAGTCCACACTGGTGCAATGTCCGTGGACTTCTTCATCGGTACAATGGACTTCGACTTCACTGGTACAATGGCCTTCGACATCTCCGACAGGGGCTTCTTAGAGCCTTTCTTCTTGACCTTCTTTTCTTTCTTCTTTTTTGGGCTGTCTGGGGGAGACGGTATTGGGTCTGGAAGCGAGGCTGTCGGATGCGGAGGATTATGCGGTGAAGCCGGCTTCTCTGGGGGAGGAGAAGGCAGTGAAGCTGCCTTCTCAAGAGGTGATCAGCGCGGCGGTGGTGCACTTGTAGCTCGTCTAGACTAGGATGCATTGGAGACCACGATGTCGCCTCTCTTCCACTGGATCCTTTGATGAAGAGCTTCACCGAGAGTTATGACTTCCTCATTGGGGGGGACCTCCAATACGTGATCAGTGACATTGCTATGTACCATATCCCCCGTAACCACAGCATAGCCTGCACGTATCAGGACCGTATGTAAGATACGGACGCCCGGAAGCACCTGGCCCCTTGCAACCTCGATGTGATATCTGCTAAGCCTGATTACAAGGCTACAGGATGTGGTCCCTTCTAGCAGGTCGATTGTATCCGGCTCAATCTCGGTAGCAGCTACTTGTTGCTCGACCTCCCTAGAGGCACAGCTACTCTTCCCTGCAGCTCCAGGGCTAAAATCATGTGGCATGAAAATCTCTATTCCCTTTGCTGCAAGCTGTCCCATGATGCTTGAGTAAACTTTCTGGGTGATGTCCCATGTCAATGCATCTACATCCACTGCATCCGACCTCTTCTTCTTCTTGTACATCCCGATGTCTTCGGGAAAGCCGTATTTCCAGCCCTGGGAACTTGATACACCTCGCACTCGACCTGGGTGCTTCGGCTTTCCCAGCACCGCTGTGAGAACATCACTTTCCCTGACCCCGATAAAAGAACCTTGGCTGGCTTCGGCTGCCTTTTCTTTGACTTTCTCTGCGACTGCCTGGGTTTCACTGTTTCTGAATGCGATTTCTCCGCTATCGGACAGCTCACCCCTTGCATGCAAATATGGCTGCGGTCGTCTCGAGAATTGATTCTAAGGATTCTCGTGGCCTTCTCTGGTTAATTTCTCATCCTCTGCCTACCATTTCTCCCTTTTCCCAGCGTAACCTGCTACACCGGTCCTATGGTCATGCTTATTCTTAGCCCGAAGCTGCTTCTTCTTCTCACTCTCCATCTTGAACTGCTCTGAGTTCTTCATCTACATAAAAGCATCCCAATCCTCTGGTTTCAGGTGTTTGCAGCTCTCGTAGGGTGCCACCCCTTTTGCTAAGTACCGATTCACAAGCTTGCTCTTAAAGCTTCGGTGAAGTTTCGCGATCGCTTTCATTGCTGCATTGACCGCGGCGTTCTTTTGACGCTCGCTCATGTTTCCAGGGTACTCTAGATACTACATGACGACATTATTGAAGAAGTCCCACTTCGCTTCGTCACTGAGGTCATTGAACTTAGTCGTTATCGACACCCTCTCCCGAGCAATGAGCCCTGCGACCCTCCGAAATCTTTTCAGGGCCTTTTCATTCGTAGGCAGCCCATCAGCATCGATTCTTGTGACGGTAACCTTGTCTGTCAGCCACTGTGTTTGTGTCCTTGGCTTTCGGGCGCGTGCAACACTACCAGTTGTCTGGCTTGGAGACTGCGCTGCCGCCATCTAGAGAGAAAAAAAGGGGAGTTGACATAAAAAAAGAATATTCCTCCATTCAACAAGTATAAAATGTATTGACTCGATCGTATCAATACCGCTTCGGTGGGATTGTATTCTTTGTCACTTGCTTGATGTGGGCTCTCCCGATTCGGTGACGGGTCAGGGCTCGGGCTGTGATACTGGCTTTCGCTGCTGCTGGAGGAGGACGTCGGTGCAGGCTTGGGCTCCTATCCGCCCCATCTTGTGCCAGGGTGACCTCTAGTGCTAGCATCCTCTATGCTTTTGATTTTTTAGGGTGACAGTCCTCTTCTTCCCTATGGTTTCTTAGAGGAAAGAAAAGTAATCAAGGTTAACGATTATGATCCAAATTTCACCATTGGCTCCAGCTAATACATAACGAACCTTATCACCCAACTAACATATATAAGTAACCAAAAAGTAACACTAATAGCAGAGGAATGTAAAGTCCAGGCAAATATACTTGTCCAAGATTCTTTTCTGGACGTACTGATGGCATATATAGTTGTCCTTCATGTAGTATACTACCACATACTTTTTCATCTTTACTAATTCAGTTTGACTTTCTTTCAAGATTAAACCTAGCATGAGGGCGTCCAGAGTACATGCATATTTGTGAAAGAAAAATAATCATGACTATATGCATATAGTTGGATCTAGGGCTTGTGGTGATGCCATGCGTGTACATACAATGTCCTAGAAACACTTCAAACATAAATGAGGTAGCCAGCTATGCTAGTTAAGTATGCACGTTGGTCAAAAAGTTCAAAGATGCATGCACATGGACTGACACACAGCTGCTACTTGATACGTTTTTTTAGCTATATGTATGTGGTGAATGTCTTTTTGATTACTATACTAGTCATATATATATATGTGTGTGTATATATATATATATATATATATATATATATATATATATATATATATATATATTTACATACACTAGCTGTAATTTGTAAAAACGGTCAGTTATAACATGTCAGTTGGGTTTTCTCTGTTGGACAATACCATTCATGCAAGAAATGCTTTAACCCTTAATTATGTCATGAAATAACAATATGATTCTCTAAGGGAGAAGGAGAAGGGGGAATTGATGCGTGAAGTACAATGACAACATACCAAGATTATCGGCCTCTACCCATGTTTTTTTTCCCGATTACAAGGTAACTTACGTACAATACCGCTAAGTATGTACACCATACTCATATATCTATGAATACATTCCTATCACATGTCTAAAAATAATAACCTATACATAAATATATACCAGTACTGTTCAATATTGTTTTCTCAAGGATAATGAAATCCTATGGACCATCTCCTCCTTGTGCACCATCACAACCGCAAGAACTGAACTGCATGAACTGAACTGAGCACCATCTCCTTCTCCTTGTGTATCACACCTTGTGACTCCTCTCTACCTCCTAGAACCGAACTGCATGCAGTGAGGAGAGGGCGCAAACCTTAAAGACGGCGATGGGGTCAGGGGGCAGCGGCACATGGCGACAGCGACAGGGTCGGGGGCGACGGCGCGTGGCAACGGGGCGACAGCGATGGGTTGATGGCGATGGGTGGACGGCGACGGCTGATGGCGGTGGGTGGAGGACGACGGCGACAACGAACCCTAGCTTTGCACAAGCAAAAGACTTAGGCAAAACAAGACTGCGCGCGCGGGGACTAGCTAGGGTTATATAAAAAAAGTCATAGGTGACGGATGATAATATCACCTGTCACCTTTTACTTCGACTCGGCCTGCACATATCAGTCATAGGTGACGGGTGATAATATTACTCATCACCTATAATTATCACCCGTCACTTATTGTAAGTTTTATTGTAAGTCATAGGTGACGGGTGATAATATTACCCGTCACCTATAATTATCACCTGTCACTTATTGTAAGTAAAAGGTGACGGGTTATAATATTACCCGTCACCTTTTATTTCGACTCGACCTGTACATGTAAGTGATAGGTGACAGGTTATAAATGTCATCCGTCACTTATTGTGTGTAAAAGGTGACAGGTTATTAATATCACCCGTCACCTTTTACTTCAACTCAGCCTATACATACAAGTGATAGATGACGGTTTATAAATATCACCCGTCACTTATTTCCTGTAAAAGGTGACGGGTTATTAATATAAGCCGTCACCTATTCGAAGTAAAAATTCAAATTGTACATTAATATTAAAAATTCAAATTTGACATTAATATTACAAATTCAAATAACTTTGAAACTTAAAATTCAATTTTGACATTAACATTAACAATTCAAATAACTTAAAATTCACAAATTTGTCATTAATATTACAAATTTCACATAGAAATTCAAATTCGTCATTTTCGTGCTTTCTTGACATGGATCCCTTCGTTATGGTCGGGGTGGATGTATGGAGTTTCCTTGATCGGCTAAAGGTGTGGCACGACTACAGTAGCAAAAGGGAGATTTCATCGAATTGATTGAACTCCTCCTCATCAACGATGTTTGCAACTCCGACAATGCGTCTTTTCCCAGCGAGAACCACATGGCGTTTCTTCTTTGTTGTGTCAGTCACATAAAAGACTTGCCGAACATCTTTAGCGAGTACGAAGGGTTCAGACTTGTATCTGACATGTTTGAGATCAACGCTAGTGAACCCATACTTGTCATTAGTGACGCCCTTTGCCCCATGTACCCAACGGCACCGAAACATGGCTACCTTAAATCCCAAGTAGTTCAGCTCCTAGATCTCCTCTATTTGACCGTAGTATGTGCCCCTCTGCATGTCGTTATCATAAGCTTCTATACGGACACCACTGTTCTACTATATACTTTTCTCATCTTGGGCAACCGTGTAAAATGCGTATCCATTTATATCGTACCCTTGATATGTCATAATTGTGTATATAGGGCCCGATGCCAGTTTTTTTTATCAAATCAGTTGTAGGAGCACTCGATTGTCTAATTCAATCTCGGAATCAAGTCCTAAACCTTCGAATATGTTGCCTCACAACCCAAGCTTCAGTTTGCCCTGGATTCTCTTCAAGCAGCATCTGCTTGTGCACATCGACATATTGGCACACTTCGCTCATTTGTTGCAGCACGAGAAAATAAGCTTGGTCGTAAGCCTTCGGATCAGGAGTTATTGACATCTTCCCCAGAACTCCCACACCTGCGAGCCTCCCCTCATGGCGAGACGTAGTCACGCCAATTGGGTTATTTAGGTCAATGTAATTAACAATCCACTACAATGCCTCCTCTATCGCGTAACCCTGCACGATGCATCCCTCAGGAAAGGCTCGATTCCTTACGTACAACTTGAGAATACCCATATATCTCTTGTATGGAAACATGTGATGCAGGAACACGGGGCCAAGGTAGTGTATCTCCTTCACGAGATGAGCAGTGAGATGTATCATGATATCGAAAAATGATGATGGAAAATACACCTCAAGAATACATAGAGTCTCAAAGTGTCTTCTTTCTAGCTCCTCCAGCAAGTCTGGATCGAGCACCTTTTGTTCAATTGCATTAAACAAAAAGCATAGGTTCAGGATAGCCTCGCGAACCTTTATTGGGAGGATGCTCCTAATTGCTATCGCAAGCACTGACATCATCATCACATGGCAATCATGGGACTTCATCATGGCGAAATTCATTTTTAGCTCTTTCATCAAGACAAGTCTTGCGATGTTGGACAAGTAATCGGAGGAAACTTTCACACTGTGCAAGAACTCATAGAATTCTTTTTTCTCCTTCCTGGAGAGAGTGATAGCTGCTGGGGGTAGGTGTTTTCCTTCATCTGTATCTTGTGCATGGAGCTCCGGTCTTAAGCCTATTTCTTCAAGATTAGCTCATGCGTTCTCATGATCCTTTCCTTTTCCCTTCATTTGGAGCAATGTACCGATCAGACTCTCACAGATATTCTTCTTTACATGCATGTTGTCGATAGAGTGAGGAACATCTAATTTTTCCCAATACTCTAGCTCGAATAGTATTAATTTCTTGTTCCACATTCCTAACTGTTCATCATCCTTAGATGATTGATTTCGCTTGCCAAGGACAACATTGATATTCTTAACCTGATTGTGGACATCTTCCCCGCTGAAATACCTCGGAGGTAACGCTTTCTCCCTTGTGCCATCGAACTGCTTATCCATGTTTCGATACGAGTGTTTCCTGGGAAGGAAACGTTGATGCCGCATGTACACTATTTTCTTTGAGTTGTTCAACCTCAAACTCCATGTGTCATCTAAGCAATGGAGGCATGCTTCACCTTTTCTTTTACTCTGACCTAATTAGTTATGAAGTCCTGGCAGATCATTGATGGTGACGAACAACATGGCGTGCAAGGTAAAGTACTATTGCTTGTACTGATCCCAAACCTTGACACCTTCCGACCAGAGTTTCTTAAGATCATCAACTAAAGTCCTGCGGTACACATCTATATCGTTGCCAGGTTGTTTCGGTCTTGATATCAAGATCGGCAGCATAATGTATTTCCGCTTGTTACAAAACCAAGGTGGAAGGTTGTAGATCGACAATATAATAGGCCAGGTGCTATGTGAGGTACTCATGTTACCGAATGGATTCATGCCATCCGTGCTCATAGCAAACCTAATATTTCTCAATTCTTCGGTGAACCAACCAAATGTGGAATCAACGATTCGTCAATGAGCGGAATCTGCTGGGTGCCGTATCATTGTGTCGTTCTTACGACCCTCCTTATGCCAACGCACCAATTGGGCCTCCTTTCTATTGGCAAACATACGCTTCAAACGGGGAATTACAGGAAAATATAACACCATCTTCCTAGGACCACCTTTACTTTTCTTGCCTTCATCCCCGTCACCACCATAATTTCTACGCTTATATCGATGGGTTTCACACAATGGGCATTGATCCAGCTATGCATACTCTCCATGAAATAAGATACAATCCTGCTTACATGCATGTATTTTTTCTATTTCCAGTCCTAAAGGATAAATTATCTTCTTCGTGTTGTAGACACCCTCGGGCACCAAGTCCCCCTCTGGTAGCATGTCCTTTAACAGATCCAGCAATGCTTCAAAACTTTTGTCAGTTCAACCATGGGTTGCCTTCAGCTGTAGAAGCTTTAGGTTCCCAAAGATCCGCGTGTACTTCTCCTTACAGTTGGGATAAAGGGGCGTTTTGGAATCCCACACAAATTCCTGTAATTTAGCAAACTCACCATTGTTATACTCGTTGTGCCGCTCAACATCCCGCACCATCTGGTCCACATTCTCCACAAAATCCCCGAGATCATTATCATTCAAACCTAATATGTCCTCATCCCTAAGATCATGATCCATTTCATCGAGTGTAAGTCCTTGATCCACACTGTCGGCATGGAAGGCCCGATCCATCTCTCCCTCGTTAAGGCCTTCTTCGCCATGTTTGTTCCAACATGTATAATTCTCTTTAAATCCACGCATGACCAAGTGTACATGGATATTTTCTAGTTTCGGGAACTTCTTTTCATTCCTGTAGTCGTGACATGGACAATACAATGCCGTTATACCACGATCTTTAATATCCGCCAAGGCAACACTCATGAAATGCTTCACCCCGCTCAGGTACTCCGTACAAGTCCGGGTCTCGAGGTACATCCAACTTCCGTCCGTCATCTACAATTAATGTAAAAACATTCATTCTTCATTAATAATGACCTTAATTTTATGGTTAAGCACGTAATTAAAATCTCCAACAAATACACTAGATTTGTGGCATTTCGTGGTAGATCGACCAAACCTAGTACCAAATCTAACATAAATACAACTTACTTGTACTAAGATTTTGGATAAAGATGCAAAATGACTGATTACAACTCAAAGCAAAACAAATCTACCGAATAGGGATTAGAGGAGAAGGAAAAGGGGAGATACAAACTTTAAAAGACCTAGCACCAATTCAAACTTCAGATTAAAAAAATATTAGAGAGTCTCTAGTGGAACCGAAGAAAATCGTCAGAACTATCGCACGGTACTGTTGACTACTGTTCAGCCTGCACAGTGGCTGTCAGCTAGCTTTATATAACAGATGTAAGTAATAAGTCACTTATTACTACTCATAAGTGACGGGTCATATTACGACTTGTCACTTATTACTAGACCAAGAAGGGCCGTCACCTATGCCAAGTCATAAGTGACGGGTTGTACCATGACCCATCACTTATGACTGGTGTCAGGAGACCCGTCACTTATGACCAGGTTATAGGTGACGGTTTTAATCGTTACCTGTCACTTATGTTATAGGTGATGGGTAATATTATTACCCGTCACCTATTACATGTTATAAGTGACGGGTAGTGTAATGACCCGTCACTAAATTGTGTCTCCTTTGTCCATTTTTCACGTAGTGCTTGCTGCTATTATTAGTATCCACGTAGGGATGAAAATGTCGGGCTTCATTGTCATCCACCACAGATTGAAAGGATCTTGATGACTTTCCAAAAATCCAACATCTTCCCACAAATAGGAGGAGAAGAATAATGACTCTACCGCTAAGGCTGCTCACAAGCTTCTATAGCCAAACTGCATTGATGACCGTAGGAATGAAGAGGTGGATCGTGGTCCGTGAGTCTACAATGACACCTCCAAGGAGGAAAGCGATGTTAGCAATGTTGTTGTCACCTGATCCATTAGAAACTAGATAAAGGTTTTTCACCCAAGATACACCACATGAGCTGAAATGGACAATGATGCCAAGGTCCTAAGACGATGCCTCCAGGGAGGAAAACGACATCTAGATCAGGGATTTTCACCCCTAGGATGGCACCACACTACAGAAGCATCACGACTGGCCAATAGGCTGCCATAGTGCAATGGTGGTTGTTTCCACTTCCACCTCTGCCACTATCGACCAATCAAATCCTTCCTTGATGGCCCCTTTGTGCTATCCCTCACAACCAACTGCCACCCTCGAACGATGTCAGACGATCATTTATGCAACCAGCACGACAAACTTGCCAACCATGATGGTCAGGTGATCGTTGTCCACCGATCGTATCCAGCCTCGAAGGACCCTCCACATAGTCGAATGACACCACTAGATAATGATGCCAATGCGTGACTGTATGTATTGTGGCACGGTGACCTGACTGTCCAACCCACAAGTCTCTATTCTTGCTTCTTCACTCCCTATTAGGACAAACACCACACCGGAGCATGCTGGCCGAAGCCGGCCATCAAAGGCACCAAACGGCCATAGGATAACGGCTAGGTCCAGCCAACTAGATGATGACCACGTCACCAGAGCCCCCTCCCCCCGCCAGTCGATTTGCTACTTCAACATGCCCTACTAGTCGAGGGAGGAGGGACCACATATCGCTCCTGTGACGCACCGCTAGAAGTAGTCAAGAGTTAGAGTAGTGTTTGGTCCTTGTGCCTCCTCACCATTTCCCCTTACCCCTCATCCATACCTATCTCCTCCCTTTCCTAACACTATTGCATAGAGAGTCATCTCAAAAAGTTTTCGTGTTGTCAGAGATCGTGGGTCAGTGATAACGGTCGGTTATCTCAGATAGTAAGAAGCCATCCGAGAGATCAAGTATCCTCGATGATTCTAGCCTAGCAAGGAATCGAACCCATGACCTATTGACTCCGCGACCCCCCTTAACCACCTAACACATATTGCTTACTGTAATAGGATATGTATTCCTTTTGACCTTTGTTGCTGAATCTTTTGGCAATTATTTGAGCGTCTAGATGGCTTTAAATAAAAAAATTGTCAGCTACAGCGTTATCATCCAACTTGGAATTGAGTTGGCCCACATAAAAAGTCAAAGACGAGCTTCAGTAAGTGCATTTCATATAGACAACATGTTAATTCATTTTTAGTGATTAAACATTGTATATATTATCATTTCACTATGTTATTACTACTTTTATCTTTTTTCATGTAGTTTACGAGTAGTTACTCAAGTCAATACCGATAAGTTATAGATACTAAATTGGTTGTGAAGCAGATTTGGAGACCTAGTTGACTTTGGATAAAAATGTTGTCAACTACAAAGTTGTAGATCCCCTCGAGAGCTACAATTTTTATATAATATTTTTTTATCCAACTTTGTATGAATATTTTACAATTTTTTAAATATCTCACTTCAAACTAGACCACTGTTTTATTACTACTCGTTAGAGTTGACCCTACTTAACTAATTCATATATCATCATCTCACTATAGTACTACCGTTAGAGTTGACATTACTTAACCGCTTCATATATCATCATTTTATTATGTTCTTACTACATTTTGAGTTGATCATATTTTCACTTCATATATCATCATTTCACAATGTTACATAGTCCATTAGGATCGATATTAGATAGTGTATTTATTTTTAAACTATAATCATACCTAATTTTAGTTGTGAAAATATTTTTCATGAACAATATTAATTCTAAAATATTTTTCATGAAACAATTAATTATGAAAATATTATCCCAATCAGTTTTAGAGTGTATTTAGGATATTTAGTTATCCAAGACGGTTCCAAATAGGAGCCATCTAAAATATATTTCCAGTGACTATTGTTTGGAACCATTTGGGATACCCTGACAATTCCAGGGTAAGCCACTATCTTAGGTGATTTTTCCTATTATTTTAGCCCCAAAAGACTCGATTTGATGATTGGTTATTACTGTCGGTTCATGCGTTGAACCGACAGCAATAATTGACGACCATCATTGCTAAGTTTATAGTACCAGATAAAAACCGATAATGATACTAATTATGAACTGATGCTAATAGAGTTTTTTATATCACTGACGACTACTTCAAACCGATGCTAATAGAGCTTTTAATAGAGTGATTTTTCGTGCCCCTCCTACGCGTTTCACGTTTAGGCCCCACGGAATTGGGCGTGTTCGAGGAGACTAGACCGTACGGTGCGTACGTTTCCGGAAAACCCAGATCAGAGGACGGAGGCATGGGCTACACGGGTGTATCCGGCCGGCTGCACCATTCGATTTCGCGTGTACGCAAACCACACAATCAAAGCTTTCTTTTATCCGGCTCGCTCAAATTGAGCAGATAAATAAATAAAGTTGTAGACTGCTAAGTGATCACAGATCAATTATTGCACTGGCTGAACACTATTGTGCAGCTTCTAGTGGTATATTCAGCTGCATAAGCAAAACAACACGCGATATTAAAGAAGTAACTTTACGCTAGAATTTTATAAGACGCTATTTGTACTCTCTAGTCATCATTTCCGATCTTACGGTTACTCTTATAACTTGCTTAATTAACAGTGTGAAGAACTATCTAGAGTCAACTCTATATCTCAATAACCATGAATACCATAACGGTGTGAAGAACTATCTAGAGTCGACTCTAAATCTCAGTAACCACGAATACAGTTAATCAGCATGCACTACTATAAAACACCTAAAATACTCTACTATACTACTCTCTCTAATTGCAGATGTAAATCATTTTAGACTTATGTATAATGATTAAAAAAAGTAAAGCAAATTACTTATTGTCTTTTATTTATTCTGTATTGAAAAAGATAACATATTTATTTATGAGAGTGGTAATATTTATTAAATAAGGATAAGACGAGAATAAAATAAAAAAATACATAGAAGTTAGAGAATGAATTATATTTAAAGAATAGTTAAAAAAATTAAAATGATTTATATTTTCAATCAAATAAAGTATATATCACTATCAATTTTTAAAGTCGGCAACGAGAGAGCCGTCGCAAGTTGGTTCACTCGACTTAGTTTCGGAAAATACTAAACCGCTGGAGTCATGATGTCGCTGCTCCGTGCTTTTATTTCTGACAAAATTATTCGTGATTGGCGATGGATCTTTTGCATCTCGGAGGGGTGGCCGATGGGGATGAGCGTCTCGCAGTACCTGATGCCGGAGCATGCACGCGTTATCCTGATGTCCTCACGTTGTATGCAGAAACGTGAAAGATGCACCATCAGGCTAAGATCATACACGCGTTATCCTGATGTCCTCACGTTGTATGCAGACACGTGAAAGATGGGTTTCACCGTACCATGGGTTTTGTCCGCACGTCCACCGCCAGTGTGGACTACAGCAGCGGCCGCGGCGAATATTAATTGCAAGCAGATTCGGCAGCTCATGCTGTATCCATCTTGAAAATCTATACTTATTTTTTCTCATTTTCATTATGATATCTTCGAAGGTTGAAACGGTTCAACAAATTTCAGAACATCAGAGACCACATATTCTGCTTCGTTGATTCTAAGACTGACTCACATTGCGGCTCTATTGATTTACACCTTACAATGATACCTCGGAGATAATGATGCCTCGGAGATTGTTGTCCTCTGCAATTAATTGTAGAACTGTATTGCTTGGCTCCAAGGAGGTGGATTGCGGTGGTCCCCTGAAAGTGATTCATCAGATAATGATGCCTTAGAGATTGTTGCCCTCTGCAATTAATTGTAGTCTGTATTGCTTGGCCAACATTACATGTTGCTAGCCCGAAGTGATGCTAATATACTACAGCAGTACCTGACCAGCTTGGCTACCAACACGGCAACACCTCCTAAATATGTTATCTGAAACGATTATTTTACATGCTAAGCAGGAGCAGTCTGTGGAGTTTGGAGCATATGGATCATGGACTTCGTTGGCACCAACGGCAATAACTGGTTAACATGCTGCTCGATACAATTACTTAAGAAACAGCAAATAATTAATATTATATTATAAGTTCTTAAACACTATCAAATTATCAAAATTTACAGCAAAAGAGAGTTAGGAGTCAACACGGTGCTCGATACAATTACTTAAGAAAGAGTAAGTAATTAACATTATATTACAAGTTCTTAATCACTACCAAGTTATTAAAATTTACAGCAAAAAAGAGTTAGGAGGAGACTAAAACCTATGATAGCTTATCTTTATCACATTATATCATCTCGAATCCCATGAAACTCCTAACCTTTTCAAGACCAAAAGCCAGCGCTGATTCGATCATGAACTACCTGCCTGTCTTCCCGAAGGCTCTACTCTGCATGTGTTTCCCTTTTTGTCTCGCACCGCCACCCATAGCTAATGTTTGTTTGAGCGGTGGATGACTCCTGGCTCTCTTGCCATCATAGGTTCTTAAGCACTATCAAGTTATTACAATTATTTAAGAAAGAGCAAGTAATTAATATTATATTATAAGTTCTTAAGCACTACCAAATTATTAAAATTTACAGCAAAAGAGAGTTAGAAGGAGACTAAAACCTTTGATGACTTCATAATTCATTGCTTATCTTTTCCACAATGTGTGAACCAACTTACGAGGGCTCTCTCGTTGCTGGCTTCTTAAAAACCGACAGTGATACATAGCATAGTGAAGTACTTTGGGTGTTTTGTAGTAGTGCATGCTGATTATCATAATAAGATTTGCTCAGATTCAATCTCATTTCAAATCTAGTTCACATATTGTGGAAAAGTTTTTTAAAAAATAGAGGGTGCCGTGAGTTTATGATCAATTATTTTCATTTTTTAATTACTAATCTCCTGCACGAATACTTTGGTGATGCAACAATATATGAAATATATATATATATATATATATATATATATATATATATATATATATATATTCAAGATTTACATATTCACAAGTTGAATAAATAACGACAAAGCAAGAATCGAACTAATGCCATCTTTCTCTTGTTCATTGTGGACACGATATTCTTAACCTTTAAAAATCACTACGTAAAAAACAGACAAAGAAAACACGAAATGAGCGACAGATCATAACATGATCCGTCACTGATGATAAAGGTGACGAGTCATAGTTGTGATCCGTTATTTATAATTTATTATATGATGGATCATCCTAGGTCAGTCATAGATGATGGATTATAGTTGTGACCTGTCACTTATTACGACTCATAAGTAACGGGTTATTCTAACCAGTCATTAGTGACGGGTCACAACTTCACCCGTCATCAATGAATAACTCATCAGTAACGGGTTATTCTAACCAGTCATTAGTGGCAGGTCAAGTTGTGATCCGTCATCAATGACTTGATCAATATATAGAGCTATCATTTCATGTTATACTTAGGTTTATACCATATGTGTGTATATATGTATAGTAGTACAAACATATACTCATATATATATATATATATATGTATTCTATGTTATTTTTCTCTATCAAGGGTGTATATATATAATATACAACCTTGGGAATATATATGTATATGATGCTAAAAATTTTTATTTTTCTTTTATTTTTCTCATATCGGCAGCTCTAGAAAAGGAATTATTGTACAATTTTGCTCAAGTTTGATGTAAGAGGTGGCAGCTATGTACACAAATGTGCGTTTCGAAAATAGTGCAGAAACTTCAAGGGCGAGAACTCAATCTTCCAAGCCATTTTTCGCCTCTAAAAATTCTTTGAACCCAATGAAGTGGGGGAGAAATAGATGTAACTTTTTCTGTAGATATCCGTAGAGTAAAAAAAAACGTCGAAATTGGAATCCGTATGCAAAAATTATGTCCTTTTTACTAAAAGCACTCTGGGTCAACATTTCGAAAATAACGTTATCGGTGATAGGTCATGGTTATGATCTGTCACCTATGACTTTCAACAACGTGATTGTTGAGCTGGTAAGGGAGTCACGCACGAGTCTCTAGGTGCGGGTTCGAGTCCCACGAAATGCAAAGACTAAAATATGTTTGAAAATGATGTGGATTGTGCATATGCGATGGGTCCTGTATTAGGTGGATCTTAGGTGAAATTTGCTTTTTATACTTTTTTGTGTCTAAAAATACGAAACACGTTCATCAGACATAAATGATAGGCCACTGTTAGAACCTGTCACTTATATTCAGTTATAGGTGACGGGTCAAAGAGATGACCCATCATATATAATATTCATTGGTGATGAATTAAGTTACAATCCGTCACCTATAATCATATTGGTGATGGATCTATACCCATCACCTATGATGACTCATAGTGACATGTTCGGTGATAGATACAGAGCCCATCACCTATAAAGATTATCACCCGTCACATATGTCCTTTTTTCATAGTGAATGTAACTCCCACTAACACGGTGTGCTTACCGTGATAATGTTGTTAAAACCTTATTCTATTGCATTCGCAAGGAAATCACACGCTTGAATACGAAAATAAAGCAAACAAGTAGACAAAAGTTGAATGCTCAAATTTAAATATAAAAGTTTTGAGCCACCAACTGGCTGCTGCAGATCCTACAACCGACACTAAGGTTTCTCCATTTCTTAGATATTTATTAGGTGTCTAGCTAGGCGCTGATGTGATAAGTAAGTTAAAGATGAGAGAGAAATATAAAAAAACTAACTCTTTGAATAATCGACGATTGTGAGAATTGCTATAGAAGATCTCAACGGAAACTAGTGGCACACATGCATGTTTGAAAGAGTTTTTCAAAAGCAATTTTTTACTCTCTCTTTGCTCCTAGACATCTAAAAAAAAATAAAGCATTACGAGTGGCATTAATCAATCTAATAACTCAATGAATTAGTATGCTTTCTGGACAGTAATTTAGGTTTAGATCACATGTTTATCCTTCTACATGCTCGTCTGCAGAATGCACATCTCAATTCGGCCAGAAAATCTGAATATTTTTATATATTCAGATATGCCTCGGTGTAGTTGTACAACCTCATTTTTTTAATAGCACATGATGTAAATGTCTTGATTAGCGTTGTTTTATGAGATTTGACGGGTCTCAAAGCATATATCTTCATCAATTATAAGAGAAATTATTGAGCAGTGACGAGGCAACAAGTGATTGGGAAGGAAACTAATTAGACGAATCATTCGTTGAGTAGGCCATCTGAATAGCATTCCTGGCAATAGTTTACTTTACATCCGCAGGTGCGAATTATTATTATTATTATTATTGAGTTAGAGATGGTTCTATATGAAAATTGATATTGGACCAGTCACAATGAAATGATATGCAGCAATGTTGACTCTCTGAATGTGATATGCGAGTATTTTCAAACTATAGTATTAACGGCAACTTGTCAATACAGTTTCTTCAAACCCTAGGAAACATAGTTCTATCACAGTGATTAAGGGTGTGTTTAGTTATCTATATGAGTTTTTTAAGCTGCAGCGTATATTCTAGATGAGTAGGAGCAAGCTGAGCGGATACAATAACTTTGAAAAGAATAGCGTTTGGTTGTGCATGAGCAGATACAATGACCTTGCACTTGAAACTAACGAGTGAGACCGTTGCAGCACTGTAGAAGATGCAATACATCCACCGGGCCAGGCTCCATAGAAGCTCGATTCGATATTAATAAAAACCGTATGTGATGTGTAAAACACAGATAGATATTAACAAAAACTGTATGTTAAGAAAAATCATTTGTGATATGTCGTAAGACACAAACGGGTATTAATAAAAATAGTATGTGATGTGTAAAATATAGATAAACATTAACAAAAACCGTTTGTGATGTGTTATAAGACATAGACCAACATTAACAAAAATCGTCTGTATGTAGCTATGTTACAGACAGAGTCTTACTCGTATGTGATAAGCTCGATATAACATAAACTTTTGTAGAGACGAAAATCAAACCCATCTGTGATAGGCTTAACAACCGTCTATGATAGCCCATTATGAGGTAGTGAAAGAAAATTAATTTTTTTCTTCTATTTATTAGACTTGATTGTTTGCAATATGAGAAACTTGAGTATGTGAGAATAATATATCAATTCACAATGTTTGTGTCACCCACGACATCAAAATAGGTCATCCGCGCTGGTCATCTGTGCCGGCTAGGACAAAATCAGCACTGATGAAGTATCAGTGCCGATTCATAACATCCCACGCTCGATGAATGATTGAGCCAGGTTGAACCAGCACTGATACACAATATTAGTGTCAACTCATAGTTACTAGTTGGCACTGAAGTATTAGTGTCGGTTTGTGCTAAGAGCCGGCTCGTGTTACATGCCGGTACTAATAAATGTACAATATATAAGAGATGTCTTCTTCTCCCCCAAGCTCGAATAGAACAGAGAGGAGCTTTGTTCTGCTCGGCTCCCGCCATTTGTGCCCAACCTTGCGCTTAGAGATTAAAAAATTTGGAGGACTCTACGTGCCCAAGGTGCTCCAAGGCTAGTAAGATGATCTACATTTGATTTTTACTTAGATTTACTTGCTAGATTGCTCTAGGTTTGAAAGTATATGATTGCTCCATGATGATGAATTTTGGTAGGAGCTAGAGCTCCAATTGAGCTCTAATTGAGTAAAAATTACAATTTTCTCATTATATGGCACATAGAGATGATCTACATTTTATTTATGGTTAGATTTATTTGCTTGATTACTCTAGATTTGAAAGTATGTGATTATGCATTTAAGAAAAAATAGGGTTAAAATCACCTCTAAATAGATTAAAACCTAGCTCCAATTTTCTAGTAGTGAATTAGAAAAAAGATTAAAATCACCTCTAAATAGATCAACATATTGAATTTGAATATTGTGTTGTAGATATGGCACGTGCACCCGCTAGTCGCAAGTGGATGTGGCAGCATTTAGAGGGTGTGTACTCTGACCCAGGGCAAGTACCGGAAGGTGATGGGTCATCTAACATGGAGCTATCAAGATACGAGGTAATTCAATAAATTAGATTGTGCATTTTGAAATATTGCATGGTTATCAGTTCAATGATTTTTTAATGATTGCTAAAATGTAATGATAAAAATAAATTTGCAAATAGATCGAACATGGATGTACAAGGCTGACCGTCATGGTCCAGAGTTTTTTCATGGTGTGGAGGTATTTTTGAGGGCTACCGCGGCGTACGGGAAGCAAAAAACAAGCGTGATGATCACTATATATGTTGTCTATGCGTTGATTGCAAGAATGAGAAGCAGTTCTTAGGCATGGAGTAGATCCGTGCACACTTGTTTCGTAGGGGTTTCAAGTCTGGCTATATCTATTACACTGAGCACAATGAACATGAGGAGGTTGTGCATGAAGAGCAACCCACAGTTAAAGAAGACGGAGGTAACGATATGACTGCTGACAAAGACATCAACATGTTGGTGTTCAAAGATACCTTTTTCGGCAATGATGATAATAACCTAGACAAAATGTTGCGCAATGCAGAGGGAGACTTCACTAATGGTAGGCAACATGAAAAGTTCTAGCGCATGGTAGAGGACTATAAAACACCGCATTCCCGAGCTATAAGAAAGAGCACAACAAGTTGCATATTGTGCTAACATTGCTGCAAATGAAGTTTAGCAATGGTTGGTCTGATAAGGGCTTTAACGAGTTGTTACGATTCTTGAGGGACGTGCTTTCAGAGGGTAATGAGTTGCCTAAAAACATGTACCATGCCAAGCAGATTGTCCGCCTATTGGCATTGGAAGTAGAGAAAATATATGCATGTCGAAATGACTACATGCTATATCACAACAGGCATGCAGACTTGAAAGTGTGTTGCGTTTGTGGTGCATCATAGTACAAGCGCAATGTTGACAATATCAATAGCGATGAAGTAAGGGAGACGAGTAAGGATAAAAGATCCCTGCTAAGATGGTTTGGTATTTCCCTATAATCTCCTATTTGAAGTGATTGCTTGCTAATAGAGTGAATGCCGAGTTGATCCGATGGCACACCGAAGGGTACAAGAAAGACAGAATGCTTAGATACCCTGTTGATGGAATGCAATGGAGGAACTTTGATACAAAATACAAGAAAGATTGTTGGTGTTGAGGATGTCGTCGACGAGGAAGACTACAATCAATTCGACAACCTGCCTCCTTTCAGAGAGAATCTCGACCTACCTCTCATTGATGACACTGAGGAATCTACCTATATACACCGCGATCATAAAGAAGATATAATCATTAAATGAAAGCAACTTTGATGTAATAATTAATTCATAATTCTCTATAATTTGTACTAAGGACATGTATTAAGTAAGAATATACTTTAATTTGTATTAAGTAAAAAATTCACAGCTATCATTTATGCTTTAATTAGTATAAAGAATATGCCTTAATTTCTATTAAGTAAAAAGCTTTAATTTTTATAAAACATATACATTGCCTTATGTAACGAAGATGTACTACAGAAATTATAAACCTAATATATAACAAATTACTTAATATACAATAAATTACAAACCTACATATATAATAAAATAATTCTTGCAAAAAAATAATGATTAAGTACTATACATATTATAGATCTAATATAAACCCTAATATACAACAAAATGTTTTGTAAAAAAAAGGGAAAACAATATCAATGTCGGCTCAAGGAACAAGGAGCACTGATAGTCCAACAATCACTACCGGTTGGGTTATAATTAGTGCCGGTTGTAAACCACATCCAGCACTGATGCTCTTTCCCTATATATTTGAGGACTTAGTTGTAGCCTCCTCCATTCATCTCCCAATGCCGCCGCCACCACCCCTCCCATCTTCTTGGTGCCTCTCCACCATGCTGATGCCACCATTGCCCCTCGCATCTCCCTGATGCCCCCCCCCAGCCGCGGGCCTCCTCGACACCCTCCCCAACCGTGGGCCTCCTCGATGCCCTCCCTCACCGTCGGCCTCCTCGACACCCTCCCCAGCCACTGGCCACCTCGACACCCTCCCCTGTTGTTGGCCTCCTCAACCCCCTCCCTAACCGTGGACCTCCTGAATGCCACGTTGCGTCGAGGGACGCCGCTGATTGCCAAGTCGATCCCTGTTGCCTCGTAGTCCAAGATCCGCTGGCCGTCCTCCTCAACAGCCGACTCCTCGATGCCCTAGCTCCACGAGGTGCGCCGATCTCGTCCACCCATAGCCCCGGCTCCTCGATGCCCCACCTTCCCGACAACCAGGCTGCATCTCTCATGACACCAACACCTCGACTACCCCTCTCATGACAACGATGCCCCGTTGCCTCTCCTGCAACACCGATGATCCATGGTGTGCCCCTGTCCCTGCTCCTCTTCTATGAACTTAGCTAAGATTGTGTGGTCTAGTCTAGTTAGCTGCGATGCGACAGTTGATGTGGTAGCTCTAATCGGACATCTGTAAATAATGAGCCTGATATGTTGAAATTTTGTAGCGATCTTAATATGTTCAAGACATCTGTAAATAATGAGCCTGATATGTTGAAATTTTGTAGCAATCTTAAGGTAATATGCGCCCTTAAGGTACAAATTCACTTTTCTTTAATCATAATATGTTCCGGACAATGTACAAATTTATCGAATTAGATTACTTATGTAAAAAGGCACAGTGGTTCTACTGATGCTGCAACCTACTTGAAAACAATCATCCTCTGAACAATGCAGAAAAGGCTACATAACACTTCAATTTTTATTGAAGCTTACGTTGTCTATTACAACCAAGTAACAATGGATTCAGTTTGTGGTTGTTGTTATCATGCATGTGTTTGTGCTGCATATTCTAATTGGTTATATGATTGTCTATTACAACCAAGTAACTCCAAAGACATTGTGGTGTACAACTCCAAAGAAAAATGATTTCACCAAACTGCACTATCCGAAGAAAGAAAAGAAAAGGATTGTTTTGAAAGGTCACCACAACATCAAACAGAGACTTAAGTAAAGATTTTATGAGGTATTTCATGTCCTACTTTAACACTAGTATGTTTCAAAGAAAACCAAACCCCGATAATCTTTTTTACGACAAATAAGCGCCTTGGAAAACTCTTCGGGTGTGTTTAGACCCTCACAATTGTGAATTGAATTCGTATATCTTATTCTTCTCATCATGCAATCTTTCAAATCTGAGTTCTACTCTTTTTGGTTCAAATCATCATTCTATTCTCAGCTAGCCATTCAGTAACCTTGGTTATCTATCAACATTATCAAGGTAGATGTAACAAATATTGCATTATATATGTCCCCCTCGGCCCTTTTTCCTTTCTACTAAATATAATATCTGCATCTTTACTCATATCTACTCCTCATAGGTATATTTTACATGAACTATAAAGAAACTCAACCACACCCGGCCATGAATAATCTATGTTGTCCAACATGTACATCACAACAAAATTTAAGAAAGAGTGAGTAATTAATATTATATTACAAGTTCTTAAGCATGCAACAAGTTATCATAATTTATAGCAAAATAGAGCTAGGAGGAGACTAAAACCTGCTTAACTCCTAACCAGCAAAAGAACTAAGCAGTGAAAGACTAAAAGCTATACAACAAAAAGGGGATGGAGCCATATGCCCTTAGGCTCCATCACAAAAGCACGACCACCCAGAGTAGGATGCACTACTCTTGCCCACCACCTGCATCAGCGGGCATAAAGTAGCCAAACACCGTTTCTTCCTTACAGACCTGTGAACCTGCATCAACTTAAGGGTAGCACCCTGAGTACGAAGGTACTCGCAAGTCTTACACAATATAGAGCATATATACATAGCTCGACTCCAAGGATCATGCATTAGGTAGTAGCAAGGATTAAACATGCGGTTAAGTTAATTAAGCGGTAAGCATCCTAGACGTAGGTGTGAGCAACTAACTTAACCAACTTATATGAAACTAACCTGTCATAACTAACAACTGAGCATATGTGAATGTAACAACAAGTATATCAATGTAAACAAGTGCCAACTCGAACCACCAACCACCAACCACCATACCCAGACCATAATCACATGCCCAACCATCAACCTCATGCCATCATCCACAAACCACAACGAGAACTCTATGACCGGGTGCAGATGAAATAATAGCATGCTCATGACTGAGAGAGCGGCAGTTCAAACTGTTTATACACCCTGTAGGGGGATACTCCTGGACCCACACGACACGAGGACCATTCGGCTTGTGCCACCGGCCAAAGTGCACACAAGGGGGTACTCGTGACAACATTTCCCAACCAGCCCCAACCATGTGGGGCATGCATCGCTCAGCGCGGCGATACTAGAACTACTTCTGGAGCAAACTAGTACCGCTTACAAGCCCACCCGCTCATACCATCGATGTTCACGCCCACAAAGCCACAACTGTGAAGGTATTCGGCTCGCCTTACCATTAGATCGGCATGTGGTGAGTAAGGTAAGTGCTAAAGCCAACAACCCCGATGATCGGCCTTAAACGATGCAAGCGGTCTATGGTGCTCGGGTTTCCTCTCCCGACCTACCCCCTGGACTTTCTACCGAGGCAGACGACACCCCTAACACTACCCACATCTCGTCTCATACTCACCACTCACCAACCATCTCTCCATCAGCATGTATTTGTAATCGATAGTAATCCATATACTCGCGAACATCGGGACCTCTGGGATCGGTGGATCGGCGTTCTCTAAAAAGAATAACGCGTGCAATGCCATGAGTATGGATGAAATGCAACAATGCATGCCATAAGATGTGCAAAACATGCTAAAAGTGCAAACATGCGAGCTAGAACAAAATTGGGACTCAAACCAATTTGAAAAGTTACCGAATGTGCGGAACCTCTAGAGAATTCTCCGGAACATCCGGACATATACGGACTATCCGCAAAATTATATAGAACATCCTGATATTGCGCAACTCAAGCAAACTCCGGACTATCCGGAGAATTCTCTGGATACTCTGGACATATGCGGACCCTCCGGACTTCTGTTCGGACACTCCAGACCTGGCTGAAAATGTGTTTTTCAACAATTCGTCGATCGATTTAACTCCAAACCTAAATCTATGCTACATACACCTGCACATATACCATACCAAGGGTTCTAGACTAACTTTGTAGCTTAACCCTTAAGAAAATCTTGAATATAACTCAATTTCCATTTTCCCAGAAAGTGCGGACCCTCCGCACTTTGATGCGGAACCTCCGCATTTGTGCGGACTATCCGCACTTTTATGCGGATACTCCGCACTGCCCTGAACTTATCTGATTTTGGGGAAAATTTTGGCAAATCGAATTGCTATCTTTTCCAACTAAAGAGGAACATGTTTGAGATGGTTTATGGAGTCTATAATTCACTCATCAACCTAACAACTCGATTTCTAACTCAAATATCATCTAAATCCTCATTTTGGTCCAAAACCTCAAAAACTCATGAACTTTGTTAAAACTCGAAATCGATCAACCAAATCACGAATTCTTGCCATGGGGAGCCTAAGAGACTTACTCAAGATTCTTGTGGAGTTGGGTGACCGTCGGGAAGTGGAGGAAATGGAGGGAAATCGAAGAACTCCGGTGTTCCTTGTGCTTCAACCAAGAACACCAAAAGACATCAAATCTGGTTCAAATCTTTCGAGAAAATGAAAATGAATTGGATTGATGAGTAGCTTATGAGCTCCAGAATGCAATGGTACCACATGCATACCTCCAATCCTTCACTTGAGCTCGGATTTTGGAAGAAAATGGAAACAGGGAGTGAGAGCTTGAGTGGGAGGGGGAGCTGCAGCTCCTACTGCACGTGTGGGAGTGCGGGAGGAGCGAGAGGGAGCAGGTGAGCTGCTTCCCACTTGAGAGAGGAAGTGGGTGAGGAGTGGGGCCACATGTGGGGCCCACATGTTAGAGAGAATAGGCATTTCTACTGCATTTTCCATTATTTTCTCCCCCAACTTTCTCTCTTATTTAAATGATTACTAATGAAGTGCATTAGCGCTTCGGATTACCATTACGCAAAATTTAAGCATAATGCTTAAAAAGAATAATTTTGCTTAAATACATGATTAAGAAATTGGGACGTGACAACTTCGCTCTGTTTAGTGACACTTACAAAAAAGGCTTGGCATTGGAAAAATTAGTCGAGCGATGCATAGTGGCCAGATGCAGGCATGGTATCATTTACTTACAAACTCGCACATATTGGGATACAATTTGATCAAACGGATTATATCATTGAAATTCTGTCTATTGAAATGGTGGTGGTGGATCTACTTAAGCAAGGCACAGTAAGAATAGAAAGATGCTGCTATGTTTATGAGTCATGTCTCGTCTGGTCACTTTTTCTGCAAAGCTTTATTTTTTTAATTGCTTATGCTGTTTGGTACAAAACATGTGCATTTTATTTATCCAGGACAAAATAAATGCATTTTCCTACTGCTAGTAAAAATTTGTTCAATCATGACAATTTGTTAATTGACTTTGTAAATGACAATATGTTAATGTTATCTTTAATTCATCTATTGTATCTGCAGGGAAACAAACCAACCTAATTGTTTCTCTTAATTCAAATATATAGAAGTGCTGTCAAACATTATATGTTATAGTTGTTGGATATCAGTAGTATTATGTTAGTTCCTACAAGAAATTTGAATAGATGGAATTTTTATGTAGAAATGGCATGTATAAAATTAAGTCACGGCCCACGGATGTGCCCCCCGATACAAGGCCCCTTCTCTAACCCGGATCCAACCTCGAATGATACTCTGGAGCAAAGCGGTAGCCCAAGTGTATACCTCAACTTGATTCAACCTGACTATGATGCTTTGGAGTGAAGCGGTAGCCCGACCGTTGATGCTGCATCGGTGGGTCAGTCGTCCAAAGAACTGAGGTGTGGCCGAGGTCCCAGCAAGATGCCTAAGGGACGTTTTGTCATCATAGAGGTTGATTCAGCCGGAGAGCCCATAAAACCTTTAGATGTACTCGAACCATTCAAGACAGCATGCGGTTGTCTCATAAGGGACCACGTCTGGGTCTAGTTGGGAGTCATCGGACCCACCCAGAAGATCTTCACCTCGTTTGTCGTTGCCTCCATAGCAACCCAGAAGATCTCCACCTCCTTTGTCATCGCCTCCACAGCCACCAAGAAGATCCCCAACCCCTTTGCCGCCACCGCCTATCCCGCTTTAGAAACCGATAGCACCTGCACAATCTCAGAAGTCGATGCCATCTCAAAAATCGACTTCGTCACATCATCGAGCACCATCTAAGAAGCGGCAGACAACATCTAAGAAGCAAACATCTCCTTTGTCTTATGATAAAACTAATGAGGAAATTAGAAGGGAAGTGAACGCCAGCGTCACTGCACATCTCAAATGTACTGAGCCTGAGAAGAGTGTTATCGATCAAGCAATGGCCGCCAAGTTCCTGGTGAGACTTGTGGACCCACCGTCGAAATCTAACTATGTGCACGTCATAGGTAAAAAATAGTTGAGGGTAGCATCGTGAGAGAAGGTAAAAAAACAAAGAGCACTAGAACCACAGGAAGAATTAGAAAGAAACATTCTTCATGATGCCAGAATCATAAAAGAAGCACTTGATAACAAGTCCAAGGTTGAAAAAGCAAAAACTAGATGACAATTTAAGCTTGGCGAACCACTAGTCGAGTGCCTGTCGGAGCTAACAACCCATATGCAGAGATCCCATGCGTGGTACATGAAACAGTCGAAGGCTGGTAGAGAAATGTTCGTGTCCAAATACAATCATAGTGATTTCTTCCACGATGACGGTGAAGTCTGGATTCATTTAAATGAAATGTGTCAAATGTACCAACAAGACGCCATCAGCGTTCAATTCATAAGTTTATGGACTCTGTAAGTATCTTATATGTATAATCCACAGTATATATTCTTGTACCACTAGACTGAATATTTTAACTTCTTGTGTATGTAGAATGGAGATATATACATGCTGTCAAAAGGGCATCACTGAAGTAGGATTCCTCGACCAACTGAAGTAGGACTATGCAATTGATTTTATTCTTACCTACCAATTAAAGAGATACATACTTTTACATTATAACTTTGGGTATATGTTTCCCTCTATGTTTGTTCTACTTTTTTTAAGCATCACGACGTTAGGACTTAGGACTAATTACCTATGGTAACATATGTGTAGTTTTCGCTGGACCCTCTTTGTCATTCAGACTGATCTTAATAGTATTGTTGTCTTCGATGTGAGAAAAAATCCAGTATACGAATACCAATCCATCATAGACTTGCTATAAAGATAAACTAATCGTTTTATTAATGCTTTAGGAAACTTCGAATTGATTGAATCTAAGTCTAGTTACGGTCAATAATCACACATGTATAAGGTGTATGTGCGCTACGTCAAGAGAAATAGACGCCACTTTCCGTACCGGAAGGAATGAAAAGTCGTAACTAATTTTTCTTGTAGGATTCAGATCAGGGCAACAATGAATCCAGACTTAGGGTCTGGTTTGTGCTTGTTGTTCGTCAAGTCGTGTTCTTGTTCATTCACCATAGCAGTTTGTTGTCTCCCTGGTTGTGTAAGTTTGTGTTCCAATCCCGAGTTGATTGTTGCAGTCGTGAGTTTCCCATCTGGTCGGAGGGAGTTGTCAGTTTTATTTTGTTCTGCGCTGAGTTTACCTACAGATTGGATTAGGCACCGAGGAACGAAATAGAGCTAGGCAACCGAGTCTGTTGTGTGGCCTGCACTTGTTTTCAGGATCGTTCCTCCTTTTCCGCAGCCAGAGAAAGAAATCAAGTCGGTTGATCCTTTTGCCATTAGAGAGTCCGTTTTAGAAGAATGCAATCTTTTTAAAATTTAGTGAGATTCTATCTATAATTGGCCCGCTTTGTTTCCTTGTGCGCCAAGAAGAATATCTACTGCAGCTTGTCCCACAAAAACAAATCTAATCCTTGTTATAGGCAGGATTATCTTGCACCTGCACTGTGCTTTGCGCCATAAAAATTTAGGCTGAATCCTATGAAGCTGCATCGATATCTTCCTGGCCAAGCATAATTCTTGCAGTACGTGCTTTTTCCATCATTGACCCAGTTCAGCTTTTCCGTATTGTGCCAGTGTACTGATCCCCGCACAATCATTGCGCAGGATTTGTTCCAAGTCTTAGCGATTTGTCTATTTTGCTAGTTTGGACCAGAAGCTTCGCTGTGCAGCTGAGAGAGCAGTGTTTTTAACCAGAATAGTAAACCTTGTGATCTTGATCTTGTAATCACCTTTTTGCGGCACTTCTGAGATAAAAAAAAAAGAAAGGAGAAAGAAAAAGGCAAAGAGGTGCAAAAATAGGAATAAAAAGCCGCACCTAATAAAAAAAAAGCAAGGAAAAGAAAGAACAACAGAAAATTCAGAAGTGCTTGCATCCTTTGTCCTTTGTTGAGTCATTTTGCTTGCTTGCTTAAACTAGATTCGAGACAAGTTTAGACCGACGATATATGGACTAACTTGGGACTCCTTTTCAGTCTTGCAATTTCTGAATTGAACTATTGTTATTTCTTGCTACTATATATTACCTTCCGAGCTCCACATACTTCTAACTAGTTTAGAATCCACCTTGCATTGCTCATGCTCGTCATGGTATCATGAACCAATCACCGGTTGTACCACCCACTATTTGTAAGAATGCTTATAAGAGCGTGGTAAGACACTTGAGAGTGTGTGACTTTATTCCTTGACCACATCCTAGTCGATGATAGAGAAATATACACTTGTGTGTTTTCTTGTTTGCTACTAACAATGGCAAGATGCACCACTCATGGCAATGACACAAAGAAGTCGCATGAAAGTCACACCACCATTGTTGCATCTCCTCTCATAGGTCGTAATATCCTTTAGTCCCCTCCTTCTTATGATGGATTTCGTGCTGATAAGTACATTGATTGGGAACTAGTGATAAATCAAGTTTTTACACAATGTTGTATGTGTGAAAACCGAGAGATTAGGAATGCCGCTAGTGTTTTAACTAATTGTACATTAATTTAGTAGAAGGATTTATGTGTATCTAATGAGATACCTTGAACTTGGAAAGACATGAAAACACTTATGCGAGAAAGATTTGTTACTCAATCTCATGCATCTATTTCTAAAGAATAAGTGCATCCTTTGGAGGAGCAACCCCTCATTGTACCTCCACCTATGCCTAACGTTTTACAAGAAAATAGAGATGGAAAATTAGAAGAAGAGCAAGTGAAAGAGGAGAATGTTGTTGGCCCTTGCATGTTTCAAGAATGTACCGATAGTAATGCTCCTATATTAAATAAAAAAGAGAACAAAGTAATGAAAAAGGTGCTACACTCACGCAAGGTGAGAATTATATTTTTGATGTGCTGAAATTGGCCACCACTCATGCTATTGTAAAGAAACAATTAGTGAAACATATTATTGATTTACTTTTATCACAAGATGATTTTCTTGATGTTCCTTATGATAAAGAAGAGTTGTGTGATAATGCTTCACTTATATCTATACTACAACTAGTGAATGAATATGAGCATGTTACTTTTATTTTGGAACCAAATACTTGTGCTGAAAATAGACATGTTCTTTATATTTCTAGTGAAAAAGATAAGCGAAAATTATTGTCTTCTTTAAATACTTTGGGTTATATTGAATTTGATGTTTTTTCTGATCTCACTAGTTTAGAGGAGGCAATTTTTGCCCGTTCTGACTTGCCATGGTTAACTAGAAATACTTTACATATTATAGGCAAACATAATGATAAAGGAGAGTATATGGTTCATCAAGTATATATTTGTTTCAATCTGAAACCTCACTTTATTGTGCAACAATGTGATCAAGTAGAGGGATGCAATAGAACTAATTATGTCATGTCAAGTTCCCCTAGTTTGGTTTTAAAGCAACATGATCAGTCACAGGAAGATGAGTATTGTTGGTTATCATCGTACACTAAAACCGTTCCATGTGTCTTGAAAAAGAATATCAAATTGCCATCTTATAAATATCGGTTCAAATCGAGGATAGTTTGATGTAAAGAAGGGGAGGATGATGAGATCATATTCATCATGGATGCAACCATAGCTGGGTAATCCAAACAACCCATGCAGCAGATATATTTTTTGTGTGCATGATTTTTCAGGTTTCTATGACAACAAGCTTATTGCAAGGATGAACAATAGCACACCACTACTTCCCCTACTTCATGGTGATCATGATATGGTGCTCCACGGCCACAACTATGACTACTCCAACATGTACAACTACTTCCACTACATGGCACCTATACTTCCCCTACATCGATATGACTACAACCAGTTCGGGACAGACTGAGCATCGCCTTCTGAATGTCATAATTATTTCATTCGGAGTCCTATGGAAGTGTATGAGTACTTGATGGAAAGATTATTTCCTTACCTTTCCAATAGATCTAGTCCCACATCGAAATTCATAAAGGAAGGCCTTCAAAACACCACAACAAGTCATTGTTGTTTCTGTTGGGTGTTGTATCACCTTTTATCGGGCCTTGGGCCTTGTAATTTCATTTGGGACCTAAGCCCAAGTTGGCATGTGCCCCCACCACCAGGAGCATGCCCAAGGGGAGCTCTAGGACGTCCACCCCATCGGCTGCCTCCTCCATGGCTTTTACCACCCATTTCCTTATATAGTTTGTTGCCGCCACCTTATACTTGGGTTTTGCTTACATTACATGGACACACATTGCTTGTGAGATATTCACTTCTGTACTAGACCGACTAGGCCACTACATTGGTTTGTGGAGCCCCACTTGATTATGTGTTTAATATTATTTGCAATTTTAGATTGCATCTTCTACGTTCTTACTTGTGTTCTTGATTCGCTTCCAGGGATTAGCCTTATTGGCAAGGTCAGCTGTGTTTGTGCGTGATTGATAACCGACAGAGTTGTGGTGTAGCGATTGCGAGGGTTGCGTTCAGTTCTGATCGGAAGCCTTGGATCGTCAATGTCAAGTCTCTATAAATCGACTTATCATTACTTGTCGAAAGATAGGGACAAATCCTCTAACACCTATATCGGTGTCTACCCGAGGGCCTATTGGCACATGCCATGTAGGATGTCGGTACACGGAGTGTCGACAGATCCCTAGTTCGTACTCCGTATGCCGACATGTACCTATTCTTGCAATTTCGTGAATTTTACTATTATTTTTATAATTTTCCTATAAAATAATATTGTTAAAAAATTTCTGATAGTCTGAGTATTAGTGCCAGTTCATTGTTATGGAACGGCACTGATACTCGTTATCAATGTCAGTTCATAAACCGGCACTGAAAGTCACGGACTATCAATATCGAGTAATCAATGTCGGTTCAAAAACCATCATTGATAGTGTTTTTTAGCCGCCACTAATGACACTTTTTTAGTAGTGACCAAATAATAAAACGTGGCATATGTGATAAGGAGTAAAGCCAAATTGGGCATTAGGCCATTGGTGCATAAATTAAATATAATTGTCGTCATTTGTCAAATGGAACATGACATATACGTAACATGTGGCTTAAAAGGACAAGGACAAAAAGACTAATTGTGTGCACAAACTTGATCATTTTGAACAATTTATTTATTTTTCAAATGCCTATGGAAAATGGTGGGAATAACCTAAATATTGAAACATAGATGAAATATAATGGATATTTTGACTTCAAATATGATATGATCATGATTTTTGTAGCTTTCGTTTCTGTGGTGTGGCATGAGAGAAGGAAGATTTGGTGCAAGGAAGAAGAGGAAGGAAGGGAACTGTTGAGCTGGGCATTACCGTTTGCAGTGATGTGATATGATAAAAAAGGGAGGAACCATGAGAAGGAGGCAGCAATTTGGGAAAGGGCAACCGGTTGGGGTCAGTGTTCCTCGCTAAGTTTTTATGAGCATTTGGTCACTACATTGATACTAGTAACTGCATACATTTTGGTTGTTCGTAGCAATGCTATAAGGAGGATCAAGATGGTAACCAATATGTGACAACTATTCTCGCATAGTACCTTGGTATAAAGATAGCGTGACGGAGGCTACCTCCATGGTAGATGGTGGTGGAGGTGACGTGTGGGTGGCGACACACCCTCTATAGAAACCCGGCAATGTAGGCGAAGTGCGGGAGGTGGCGCATCCTCTAGAGAAACCCAACACTGTAGGCGAAGTGTGGAGGTGGCACACCCTCTGGAGAAACCCGATGGTGAATGTATGGAAGGCAAATATTAGACATCTAGATATGGAAGTCAAATAATGGGAGATTAAATGTATTTTTCAAATGTATGGATGCAAATATTGGACGTCTAGGTATGGAAGACAAAATTGAAGATCGAATGTATTTTTGAAAGGAGAAATAGGGTCCAATTTTGCATAGTGACTGTTTCATCAGCTCAGATGGATGGTGGAGATCAATTGGATCTGTCACAACTCATGTATTTTATAGGAGTATAGATATTGCAAAGAGGCAGTTAAAAGTGGATGATATTCTTGCATTGTTGTTTGCTCATGATCAAAGGAGGAAGAACAATGCAGGTGAGGGTTCATCAAGAGATGCTTTGATGGTCAAGGCTGATCGAGGCAGAGAGGCTGACAAGAAAAAGGAAGAAGACAGGGCCACAATGCTATAAGTGCAAACATTGGGGAAATGTAAGGAAAGATTATCCAGAACTGAAGAATAGTGTGGAAAATATTGTGGTTTCCAAGATAAATGACTCGGAGAGTGATAGTGATATTCTTGTATTATCGAGTGATAAGTCTTATGTGAAGCATGGCTGTTAGATTCTGTAAGTTCACATTATGCAACATCTAAGAATTAGAGGTTCTCTTCGTACACTAAGGGTGATCTGGGTCTTGCTCACTTAGGAGATGACACGAGGTACCATGTCATAGGAGTTGGTAGAATTAGGTTGAAGATGTATGGTGGAAAGGAGGTGCTACTCGAGGGTGTGTGTCATGTGCTGGGACTTAGGAGGAATATTATCTTGCTTAGAATTTTGCATGAAGAAGGTTGATTGTATCAAGCGTTGCTAGATAAGAAGATGTTGAAGGTAATGCAGGATGGCAAGACTATGATGATAGACAAGAAGAAGGGAGCTGATCAGTACAAACTAAAAGATGAAGTCGTGAAGGAGGGAGCTGCAAACTTTGTGGTATTCAGTCCTGATGGCGAGGCATCCTTGCTGAGCTGTTCGAGGTGAGCAATAAAGCTGGATGACTTAAGTCTGCGTACACGAAGGTTCGTATATGACAGCTTCAAGGTGGTAGCATATTCGCCAAGGTGAATTTTGTTGGAATATATGTCGAATATGTGTGCTTAGGTTACGTATTGGACTTGAGTTGTATTAGCTAGTTAGGGATAAAGTTCGTGTTGGACTTGTATTCATGGATCTATAAATATTAAGCACCACCGTTGTAACTGTTGGGAGACGACAGATAACATTGGGGAGGAACGTCCATAGTCATACCATGAGGATATAGACAGATGACTGAACCTCATTAAAAAAACATTGTGTCTTGATGTCGTTGATCTTGCGTTTGGCTTTGCGATTTTGTTTGGCTTTGAGGTATTAGAGCCATGTTAGCAAATTCGAAACATCTATAGGATCACAAGGTTACAGGTGAGCCCAAAACATCTCCAGGGTCACACATGTTGTGAGTGACGAGGGAGATTGTTGGGACCCGATGCGTTATGGGGGAGATTATTGGATTTAGCTCACATCAGAAATAGATGACGGAGGAGCACGACTTAAAAAGGTGGAGGGTCCCTCACCTATTTGGCTAGTCTTTTGAGTTGAGTTGGCCTAGTACCTTGGTTGTGGCTTCGATTGGGCTTGTGCGTGTAGCAGGCCTATTGATACTCAGGTTGGAGGCGTCAGCTCTTGGGTATAGTGAACTGGGCCAAACTACTGCATACTCTAACAAGGTTTATATTTTTGACGCAGTGTTGATTCTCGTATTCTTGGGGTCAATTTATTTAAAATGATTGTAGTACCCTTACAATATCTTAGGCTTGTTGTGAGAACCTTTCAAATTGCATTCAAAATAATCAAATCAGCAATTCGTCCAATAAGATGAGAGCTAGCACTTGTCTATCTCTCGACCGTGCCACGTGCTAACCCACACCTCAAAGCCATAATCGCAGAATGATTAAAGCGAATACAACCCCGATAGTCTCGGTATGTGTTTTATGTCCAAGATCAGAACACATACCTTTACAACAAGCTTCATCATAACAAGACATAAGAAAGAGCGAGTAATTTAAACATATTACACATTTTTAGAATAAATACAAGTTCCATAATTTAAAGTACTACATGCTACATGTTCCTAGGACAATGCCAGCGCGAGCTTTTCCACTCCAAGTACAATCCGAACATCCGACGCTCAAGTGAGATAACTGAAGCCATCTTTATATTTTAAATTACGTAAGTATTATTGCTAGTAAAGTTGCATCATGTTGCTAAATAGAATTGCTGCAAATTTTTCGATATTTTCTATGCTATTGTTCAAATTTTACTGAATTTAAACGCTTAACAGGTAATTTAAACAGTAAAAATAACATAGAAATAAATATTGCATAATTGCAAAACAGATGCAGAGTTTTACAAAACCTCCGGCAAAAATGGAGAGTTTTACCAAGCCTCCGCCAAAACGGAGAGACTTCCAAAAACCCCCGCAAATGGGGATGTTTTCCGAAAACTCCGCCGGGCGGAAAGGTCCTGAAAGGACCTAACGGGAAGAGTACCCTGGCATCTTGAAGGCAAAAGCCTCCGTGTCGAAGGGGTATGAAACCCGCTAGTCTCCAAAAGGCACAGCAAACAGATCAAAGGGGTATTAAAATTCCCCTCCCTACAGAGAAAGGTATGACCCGCGTGAATCAAACATGCATGGTAAAGGGTAAAATCATTACCCTACCATCTCCTTTAAAGACACATTTCATACGTCATTTTGTGAAAATTATACTGACATTTAATAAAAGCCCACGCTGTGTGGCACAGGAAATAGAGTGGAACCCTCGACTGTCCATTGCCGAGGCCGCGAATTCATTACAGCGGCTAAGGGCCGAGGGGGTCAAGGACCACCTCTCCCGCCTGGCCCTCGGCTTCGCCTCTAACATGCCGTCGCCAGGCACCGGACGGAGTACCTTCGAAGCCGGGCAGTGGCTAAGGGTCGAGGGGGTCGCGGACCACCTCTCCTGAATGGCCCTTGGCTTTGCCTCCGACACGCTGTCGCCAGGCTCCGGACAGAGTACCTCTGGAGCCAGCAGCGGCTAAGGGCTGAGGGTGTCACGGACCACCTCTCCTATCTAGCCTTCGGCTTCGCCTCCAACAACGCTATTGCCATGCTTTAAACAGATCGCCTCCAAAGCCGGACAGTGGCTAAGGACCCGAAGGGTTGACAACGACC
Organism: Phragmites australis; assembly: GCF_958298935.1. NCBI lineage: Eukaryota > Viridiplantae > Streptophyta > Magnoliopsida > Poales > Poaceae > Phragmites > Phragmites australis. The sequence goes on along the minus strand of NC_084941.1, from coordinate 11,855,312 downwards.
TCCGGAGCTTGTCTCTGAAGGTTCCAGATGGACTTCACTGGGTCGGAAATTTGGAAGAAGGCCCTACCAGTGCCGAGCCCGAGGAGTACGCAATAACTAGGAACGACGAGGTCGCCACTGCTTCACCCGACCCTCCTTAGTTACCCTACATATCTACCACCACCAGATTCCCGAGGCCACCTCTCCCCAGAAGGAATAAAACCAGCGATGATCTATGTGAAGGCTCGGTACCTCAGTCATCCGAAAAACTAGCCATCGCCTACAAAGGGGATGAAGAAGTACGGCTCGAAGGCACAAAGGCACACATACATACGGTCACCCATTCAAAAGATCCCCTTGCACTTCGATACAGAAAGAGACACGACCGTCCCCGAAGGTCCAAATTATATTATTAAACCACTAGTACATCCGGAGGACACATACAAAGAGCGAGAGTACAAAGATTGCTACGAAGGAGGTAGACCCCGACAGAGCAAACCAGGGGGACAAAGAGTACAAGGTGACTAGGTCAAGCCATGGGCCCGCAGTAAGGCCAAAGTCGACCATGAGACACGAATGTCTCACGACTTCACCAAGAGCTCCCTCCAGAAGACCGCCTTCACCTCCTACGGGTCCCAGCAAAAGCAACGCATGGGGCGGCGTACGCGCCTCATCTGCGGCTTGCCGCTGCGGAGGCCGATACAGTAGCTGGCTCCCGAGCTGTCGGAGGACGAAGAAAAGTCCGAGGAGGTCACCAGCGGAGCCATCTCTCTCACCTTCCAAGCCTCCTCCTTCGCCTTCAAAGTCGCCATCGTCTCCGCAGACATCTGCTTCTCCTCATCGCTCTCCCCCCCGCAGGAGATCCTAGTCAGTCTCCTCATCATCGTCGAAGATATCAATGATCCCGACGGGCGTGGTCGCCTGAGCCAAGGGTCAGGTCTGAGCGGCAGGCAGCCACCTCCCTTGCAGAGATGGAAGCAGCATGGCCACCGGTGCCTCTACTAACGATCGAAATGGTCTGGCTCCCGAAGAAGCTGTCGAGATCATCGACATCTCCGAAGAGGATAAGGAGGAAGACAATGCCATACTCAAGTCAAGGTTAACTACTCACTCGTAGGGCTGTGGAGAATCCAGCCGAGTGACCCCAGCTTTATACCCAGGCCAAACAACCACGTAAGTTCGGAAGATGAAGCGGAACCAAAGCGGTGTCCCCCATTGAATGCTTGAGGGGACCATGGCCATACCCCGGTCGTTTCGCCAACACGTGGCAGCGTTCCATGACGAACTCCTCGTTTTCTCGCATGGACGTTCCGTCACATTAATAACCCAGACTCCTTTCGACGCGTGACAGGGTCGTGGGGACAAGACCCTAAATGACCACTCGCATTGTCCAGTCAGAACGTGGTAGTAGCACGTCTCATCCTACCAGGCAAGTGCATGGGGTCCCCCAATCCTACACGTAATCTATACTTTGGCGACCTCAAAAGGAATAAAGAACCATTATTGAAGAAATCCAGATAGCCTGTGTCGGCCTCGGCACGGACCTCGGAGTCCACCACCTCCATTGACACCCCTTTGGCCCGGGGTCCCAACACCGTGCATGCCAGGTCCAACAGGCTCTGGAGCATATTACCACCGCCAGTACACCATCAGCCTTGGGCCTCGCCATTGATGCCAACGATTCCCGACGAAAAAACTTCTTAAGGACAGGGAATTGCCATCGGGCATCCTTGATACTATACCAGGCTGGAGTTGGTTTTCCTCTACATCCTCTCCCCCCTCTGAAACATCGGAGCCTAAGAATGAGGGGGTACTGTTGGGGGAAAATAAACCAGCCTGAGGATAATGGTCGAAGATTACTATCCAAGTTCCTCCGGAGCCTTGACCTGCGGACCCTCAACTAAAAGCTCAACCTCTGAAGGCATCGGGCTCCTTCGTGCCACCTCTTCATACCTACGAAGCCTTTCCACGAGTCGAAACTAGTCCGGCCTCCCGAAGCCTGGCTCCCCGAAGCCTCAGTCCCCAGAAGCCTCGGCCTCCCAAAGTCCCGGCCTTCCGGAGTCTAGCCTCTCGAAGCCTTCACCTCCTAGAGCCATGCCTCCCGAGGCCCTCGTCTCCAGCTACTCGGGCTGGCTTCTCGGAGGCTACAGGGTGAGTTATCGAGCCTCAGGAAAGATCTACCAGAAGGGGAGCACCGGTCATACTTCACCTGCAAGGAAGTGACTGACATTAAATGCCTAGGCTGGTGGATGCCGCTCTGACACCCTGGTGTAATGGAGGCTATCCTGACACCCCTGACAGTGCGGCACTGAGCCGCAATTGGCGACCGACTCCCAGATAGGGTAGAAAGTAGTTATCCGGGATAAGGCTCAGTACTTCGGTCAGATCCCAGATATTTGTACATTGTGATAACTTGTACGCCAAGCTACACACGACCCTATAACTAGGAGCCATGGTCGCCTGGGCTAGGGTAGGCAAGACGGCAGAAAGACACAGAGGTGGAAAAACACCAAGTCACGCTCTGATACTCCCCCCAGATCGACCCATTTTTTCTACCATCAATATATTCGTGGTGTTCCTTCCTCTTAAACTTCGTCTCCAAGCTTGAGTCTCCTCCTTAGAAGAAACTCTCATTGTACTTGCTGGGGCAAGACGAACTCTTGCTCCAACACTCATACAAACCAAACTTGGTTTTAAATGCATTTTTTCATTCATCTCCAAGTTTCATCCTAATATTGTAGTATTCACTTCGCAAGTCAATTTTAGTGAAAATTATAGAATCACTCAACTCATCAAGCATATCATCTAGCCTAGGAATTGGATGATGATATCTTGTAGTAATATTATTGATGTCTCTACAATCAACACACATACGCCAACTACCATCTTTCGTGGGAACCAAAAGAATGGGAACAACATAAGGACTAAGCCTTTCTCGTACGTACCCGCAATCCAAAAGGTCTTGGACTTGTCACTGAATTTCCTTAGTTGCTTCTGGGTTGGTCCTATATGCAGCATGGTTTGGCAAAGTTGATCCCAGAATCAAATTAATATGATGTTCTATCCCTTGAATATGTGGTAATCCCGGGGGTACCTCATTTGGAAATACATCCACAAACTCCTGTAAAAGGTTAGCAATAGTAGGAAGCAAAGAGCTAGGTATATCCTCAAGTGAAACTAAAGCCTATTTGCATATCTAGGCATAGCATGGCAGCTCATTAGCATAAATTTCAGCCAGATCTGATTTAGTAGCAAGCGTAACATACCCTTTCAACTTAATTCCATTGGACTTAGAATGTGTCTTTGCTTTATCCTTTTTTAGGTGGGTAAACATGTTTTACTACTTGCTGATTTTCATATTCATGTTCACACTCTTTTCTCTTATTTTCAGCTATCTCTTTTTCACATTTAATAATTTCAGCAGGGGTTAAAGGTAGAAAAGTTATTTTCTTTCCTTTATGCATAAGTGTGTAGTTATTATTTCTACCATGATGTGTTGCATCAGTATCAAATGCTCATGGTCGACCTAACAAAAGTGAGCATGCTAGCATGGGCACTACATCAAAATCAGCACAATCATGGTATGAACCAATAGAAAAATGCACCCTAGTTGTTTACATTACCTTCACCTTACCGTTATTATTGAACTACTGAAAGTGGTATGGGTGACGATGTGTTCTTGTCTGCAAATCAAGCTTCTTGATCAAATCTGAACCTACCAAGTTATTGCAGCTCCCTCCATCAATAATAACACGAACATAATAATCCTTGACTATGAGGAATATCTAAAATAAATCATGGTGTTGTAACTATTCTGCTTGCTCTATTTGAGTGCTTAACACACGTTGCACAATGAGGGTCCTATAGTCCTCCGTGGCAGTGGCACCCAATTCTTCCCCATGTTTGCTATCCGTCTCATGCTCATCCTCATCACTAGCATGGTTAGCTGCAAGAGCATAATCATCCTCAACATCACTAGTACTTACATAGCCACCGTCTTCTGCTGCAATGTACATTCGCTGACTTAGGCAATCCTTCATGACATGGGCTATTCCCTTGCAACGACAGCATACAACCCCCGTTGTATTACCCGTAGAAACTAATGAAGAAGAACTCTTTGTCACACCCGATTTTACAAGGCCAAACCGAATGTAAGCTACATGTATGCCAGGATCAATTTCATCATACATGCAGTGACGTCATCAATGATAGACAGTACTATATCGAATAAAAATAACTTTATTGAAATAAATACCAGAGTTTTAAACAACAGCAGAAGAACAAGAGGAAACTCCAACAAAACTTCAGGGCACACCACAGGCAATCGACTGGAGGCAACGCGACCTCGGACGCTCCATCTTCATTTTAGCCTTCAGCTTCCTTGATCTCCACGTAGTCTTTTCCAACTGAGCCACATGTATGATTGAAAATAGCAAGTGTGAGTACATAATGTACTCCGCAAGTATAGGAAAGCATGACATGGGGCTTAAGTCAAGAAAAAGTTAGACACTGATTTACTGCATTAAGCAACTTAACCTATAACTCCAACAACAGGCATCCTAATTACTAAGTGTGAAGATACCACTTAAACAAGAAGAATAGCTCATCGGATTCCATCCGACTACCAAAACTCATCTGGTAATCCCATTACCTGGCTATTCGACCAACCATACCAAAATCCTGATCCGACTAATCAAGAAGAAGTCCAAGCCGCTCTTAACTGTGAGCATGGCTGATCAATCAGTTTTATACTCTGCAGAGTTTGCCCATCTTTCCCCACGGGTCATGATTTCATCACCCGCATTACCAGGTGACAGTCTCCATGTTGTTGTGCTGATCAGGCACTTACACACTTCCTATGGTGTGTTGCTAGGAGATCACTACAAGGCCTTTACAAAGCTCCCACCAACTCATAAGCACCCACTATGGTTTCACTGTTAACAGTGATTCTATCACTGCATAAGCCCCCTCTTGTGCCACTCAACCGTCCACTGGTGCTCATAGAATCGGAGGGGTGGCTAATTAATTGGCCAGGCTGTACGCATATAGGCCCCGTGGATGGCTGCAGTTTAGCTTAGTTACAGGCTTCAAGAACTGGTCCTTAGGATCCCACATAGGAACAGACATATTTCCACTGTGCAGCACAACACATGCGCCTTCTTGCACCATCCTCAAACCAACCATCCTATTAGGATACCTATACCATGTTGCTACAAAAGATTACCATTCCCGGTTTATGTTGCATAACCATTAGTCAAGTTTAACTCATAACCCAACCATGACAGCGACTAGCATATCTACCCTTCATTTCCCATGACTCATTCAATGGCAACAAGGATAATCATACAAATGCTAGTAAACCCTAATCATAGGTTCCAATTTAGACAAGCATGCATGAAGGATAAACAACTAACATATAAATTCTAAAATAGGTGCAAGATGTTCAAGGACACTTGCCTTCATCGAAGGGTTGCTCAAAATCTTCGAATTCTTGGTCCTGCAGATTCCCGCACTGCTCTTCAGCTAATCAAACAAACACCAGAAAAGCACACAAAGAAAACTACAAAGAACAATACATCAAATAGAGGCATCACATCATAAAAACTCTATGGTTGGATAGGTCAAGAGATTAGATTAACAATGAGTGCTGCTTGGATTTTAATGAAATTCATTGAACAAGGTTTGAAAATATGAATTCTATTTGAATTATTAGGGCTGGAATAGAATTAACTATAGAAGGCAGGAGCTAACGTGTAAACATCCTAAACAGGAAAGTAAAGATAGAAATAAAGGATCTTTGGAGGGGTTATTTGGGATTCTCACCAAGAGAGAGAGATCAGAGAGCAGAGCAGGGGAGTTTGGCAAGGAGGAGTCGACCAACGGTGGGCTCTTGGCGTCGCCGGTGAGGGAAAGGCCTGGGGTTAATGGAGATGGAGCAGACGAGGTCGCTACACAGCCATGAACTCGTGGAGGGCTCAGCTTGACCTGGGGTACAGAAGGACACGCACATGGGCGAGCTGAAGATGGTGAAGTGCACGATTAGATGGCGATGGCGATGACGATCACTGATGTTGACATTGGGCAGCAATTGTGTTTCAACAAATCAAGGAGAGCACGGTGTAGAACACGGGAAGACAAGCTCAATTTTATGGTTTGTCTTGTCAGAGAAGTTCCGAGGTAGCGGCAAAACAGAGATGAACATTCTTAGCTTTGATGGTGGCCGCACACAGATGTAGCAAAGAAGACGTGCGTGTTCCTGGAGATTGGTTGCGAACTTTGAGAAAACAAATAAATAGAAATGCTCACATTTCTTGGGAACACAATGATATCACACAGATTTGGACAGAACATCTCCTGAGAAGGAGATCGGTCAGTGGAGATGAGATAGATGATGGATGCGGCATGTTGCGGTTAGCAACCATGTTTTGGCTGCCTTGCTGCACGAATGGAGAAGTGGCCCTAGGCTAGATAGGGGGATTTATGGGACACACCATAACATGGTTGGTGCACCTATACGGTCAATAGATCAACGGGGAGCGCGGACTAAACCCGCAGTGCACGCGCAAAACTCATCGAGATAGGGGTAGTGGCAACGCCAACGAGGACTCTGGTGGCGTCGGGGCTCTAATAGACGATCTGGTTAGTGAGGGCATGGGAAACATCTTGGGACACATGCTGGTCAAAGGGCATGGCGATCCGACCTCTGATTGATCGGGGAACGCCGATGCCATTCTCGACGGTGCACCTATCCGCGTCGGCGAAGACTGAGATGGCGCGACGATGGATCCGTGGGGATGAGGGTTTGGCTAGGGATCACATGGGATGACAACACAGGGGAAAGGAGGAGGGAAGGGGCTGGTCCTCACCTTGCTGCGATGGTCGGGGAGGTGGTCGTCGAGGTGCCGAACGGCAGCATCGACGGCAACTGCAGTGTTGGAGGTCCAGCTCGTGTTCCCATTGCATCGCTTCCAATTCGAACGAGCCATCCTATGGTTGCATAGAATAGATGATGGGACACACCGTGACGTGGGTGGCATGGCTGGATCTTTGATGAATCATTAGGAATGCTGATGGATTCTTTGGTTCGCGCTTTAGATGCGAGCAGACAGAGAGCAGGAGAGACGACGACGTAGATCCTGGCGTCATCTGTCCTCCTATGGACAAACTGTCTTGGGACATGGTGGGGGACAACCTGGGGTGCATCTTGGCAAAAGATCAAGGTATTTGGCTGGACGGATCACCGGGAACGCGGGTGCCAACCGGCGATGACATGGCTGCCCGTGACGACGAACAGCGCCCAACAGGTCAGCAACGGCCACTAATGTGCAGAGGAGCATGAAAATGAGGTAGGGAGGGTGTGCTGGTCCTTTTATAGGGCTAGGGGTGGTTGGCCACGAAGTGAGGAGAGGAAATGGCCGGAGTTGGAAGACGAAACAAACAACTCAGGTTCGAGGATGATATCTTCACTGTCTGGACTCCAAATTGGACGTTGTTTGACTCTATCTTGTAGTACTCGAAAAGATCTACAACATTTGTATTCATTGGAACTTCTGAAAATGCCATCTTAATTTATAAAAATGCGTTACAATATAAATTATTTGAATTCTACCTTATCTGCGCAACACTGATCTCGGGGTCAACTCCTAGAGCCATTATCCAAATGCGGAGTTCAACAGGTGCAAGTCAAAGCTCTCGACAAGACCTACAACTTTGGTGTTGTCAGGATTTGCATTTGAGGCCATCTTGAACACCGATAATGTGTGGGAAGATGAGGCTGAGAGATGGCACCGATTGGGCACTGCTAACTGCGCTGACACATAAGCTAAATGGGTGATGTGGCGGCCACGTGGAGAGAGAGAGAGAGAGGAGAAGGGAATTGGCACTGATGGCTCGGGTTCATGGCAGGGCATCTTGGAAGGAGAAGGCAGGCATGGCTTTAGAGCGGCGGTTTCCACTCTGAATTGCTGGAAATTGAAAGAGTATGGAGTAGCCACCAGTTTTGCTTACTTGATGGATGTCAAAGTGTTTTGATTGTGCACTTACTCAAGCTTAGTTGGCCGGCCAAATGTGATCAAAAAGAATAGAGAGGAATTGGAGCCACAGGCTAGAGAGAAAAATAATGAGGAAAGGCAGTGCACGTTGGGTTGGATCAAAAGGACGTGAGATGAGATTGTCCATGGAGGATTTTTTTTGGATGATACAGAGAAAAAGGAACAAGGATTTATCCAACCTTGAAATTCCTTAACCTATTCTAATATTTAATAAATACATTTTTCAACAAGGTTATTTTATTGTTTTAAAATGCTCACAACCCAAAATCAAAATTTGCTTACCTTGGGTGCTTTTCATAGCGTCAGAGGTGCTGTTGAACGCGCCCAACTCAATTAAGGGGCAACAAACTGTGTAGCGGAAGGCGGGTCTATTTTAACTTGTCTTGGTGTTGATCTTGATGTAGTTGTGCTTCCAAAATTATTCCTTGGTTTCTGTTATCGCCCCTGTAATTCTTCTTCTGCCAAACATACAAGTTGGAACAATCTACGAACACTATTATATTCTTTATAATCAACTATGTCCTGAACTTCATGTCTTAACCCTCCATAAAATCGTATCATTGCAGGCTCTTCGTCCTCAATAATATCACAACGCAAGATACTAATTTGTAGCTCCTGATAATACTCTTCTACATATCTATTACCTTAGTTTAAGCGCTGCAATTTCTTATGCAAATCCCATTTAAAAGTGGGTGGAACAAATCTGTTACATATAGCAACCTTCAAAGCATCCAACATAGTAGGCGCTAACCCATCGTTGCATACCCTATTCCACCAGATGATGGTAAAATCTTTTAATCCACTAGTAGCTTTCTTAACTCGATGCACCTGAGGAACTAAGTGAGCATTAAATTTCTATTCTACCATCATCTCCCAATCTAAATACATTTCAGCATCATAAACACTCGCAAAAGATGGTATGGTAAACTTAACTTTAGCAAATGGATCATCATTAACACGTGCATTATGTTGCTGAAAATTATTACCTCTCATACCTTGACGGTTGAAGTTCAATCGGTTCCGCTGTTGTGCATCAAAGGCGTCGTGTTCTTGCCTCAAAATGTCAGCATTTGCGACGGACTCCTCATGTTCATGGGCTGCACCGTGAGGATCCACTTGACCATTGTTTTGTGGCTGATTGACCAACCGATCAAAGCATGTATTGAGCATTGCAATACTATCGTTAAGTCATTGCAATGCAATATTTGTTTCCGCAAGATTCTTATCAAGGTCGTCATTAATGGCTTGTCAGTGCTCATCCAACACCATTATGAGTTCTTTCCTCAAAACACACTCTTTCGTATCCAATGTTTCACTTGCCATGGTTAGTAACAAACAAGAGACAACAAAAACTTATTATACCTATCGACTATTAGGTGGAGGAGATTGAAGTCGATTCACACACTCCCAAGCATCTTACCACGCTCTTGCAAGTGTTCTTACAAATCACAATAGGTGGCACAATAGGTGATACCTTATCGAGTGCGAGTGAGGCGGTTGCAAGGGAAGAACCGGTTTTGATCAAGAAAAGATGGAGCTTAGACATGCAAAATTTAGTAGCAAGGAATAACAATGATGAAATTAGATTAGCAAAGCTGAATAAAAATCCATAGTTCTCATCACAATTACTAGCCCAAATGTGTTCCTAGAACTAGCTCAAGCAAGACGAAAAAATAGGATAGATATAAGCACAATGGAACAAAATTCACAATGCAAACTGAATTTTCTTTCTTCTTCCTTTTCTAATTTTTTTACTCTCTTTTTTTTGGCACTCTTTGCTTCCTCTTTTTTGGGCACTCTTTGCTTCTTGCTTTCTTTTCTCCTCTTTTTTTTCTGCAAATGTGACACAAACTCAAAACTCTTCTACTACCTTTTCTAGGTCCAATAAGGTGTGTCAGACACAAACTTTTTCTGGAGAGCATGCGTATAAAGGTAATAAAAAGATACTCTCTCTCTAAACTTTGGCTTGCTCTATTTTGGCTACGGAATTGCTACTCGAACTTGGTCGGACAATGCTCGATATGAAGGGTGTGTGGGGATGTCCGAGAGCAACCAGAAACAGAAAAACTCTGACTAGATTGGCGAAACCGAGTGGGTGGTCGAATCTGACTAGGTGGTCGAACCCGAGTAGGTGGTCGAAGCAACTAGTTTCGAACCCAAGTTGGTGGTCGAAGCGACTAGTGTTTGAACCCGAGTTAGTGGTCGAAACAACTAGTGTCCAAACCTGAGTTGATGGTCGAATCGACTAGTGTTCAAACCCGAGTTGATGGTCGAATTCGAGTAGGAGTCGAATCCGAGTAGGTGGTTGAATTCGAGTAGGTGGTCGTGGGTGGCTATGGACTCAATCTCGGCTGTTGGAGATGAAACCCTAGTTGCAATGGAGATAGCCAAGGGTAAGCCAAGATACACGATAACTAAATCAGCAAAGACTTGATGCTAGAAACTAGAACATGATGACTCGACCAGCAACAAAGACATCAACCATGGACTCGAACTCAACAACGCGAAAATTGAAAACAAAATTGCAAAAGGCACAAAGTGGTTTGGACAGCGAAAAAACTAAGATCTAAATTTTTTTTGTGGGGCAATTTTTTGGACTCTAGGTAATGGAACACAACCAAACAAAGAGGATGACTGAAATTACCTAACGGGCAACCGAAGCTCTAATACCACTTGATGGGAGTATGCCCAATCTTTTGAAGGTAATATGATAAGTCGATTAGTAGAGTTTCGATGTTGATGACCCAAAGGCTCTGACCAGAACAAATCAAGAACCCTCGCAAACACTACAGCACTACTCCGTGGTTCCATCGTGCCAAGATGTTGCTGACCTCCGAAAGAATACTTTTCCTACAAACGAATTGAGAACATAAGAAAGATCACGTAGATGCAATCTGAATATTGCTAATTACCAATGAAGTGCTCGAGTTGGGGTTCCACAAACCGATATACGACAAAATTATATAAAACAGAATAATCTAAGCAACACCCGAGTCTAAACTACGACAACTATTGTATATATATAAAGGGGATGTGAGGAGGTTGACCTAAGGTTGTGTGGACCTGGGAAGATGCGTACACAACCTGGACTCTGATCCCGATACGCTTACAAGACCCGATAAGGCCCAAAACGGTGACGCATCACATTATTTCATGACCATGATGTAGAGATTAGTGACATCCTAAGAGGGGGTGAATTAAGACATCTAAAACTAATAGGATAGAAAATCTTCACAAGATAAACCTATATCAATTTCTATCTAAATGTGGTCTAGACTTATCTAGTGTGTTAACTCTACTGTTCAAAAAAGTTTTACAACCTATAGCCAATCCTAGCAAACTAATCTAAGAAGGTAAATTGTAAGTATGTATATGCGGAAATGTAAATAAGGTAGAGAGAGAAAACTCAGCACAAAGGATTTGTATCACGTGGTATCGATGGCATAAACGTCAACCCTAGTCCACGTTAGAGCTCCACCAAGGATATGCTCCCGATCACCAAGACTCTTTCGGTCATGGCTCTTGAGCCACCAAGGCCTCAAGCAAGATGAGCCACCGATCCACCAAGGCAAGACCTCACCACAAGCCTCCCTTCTTGTCACTTATCGCCATCTTCACTTCAGAGCTTGAGCCACCAAGGCAAGGGTCTCCGTGTCTCCATACAAGCGTCTTGCCGCCGCTCGACACCAAGTCTGAGGGTCAACAAGCTTGAGCCACCAAGGTCCAATGTGCTGGTGAGTCACCAAGAATCTAAGATGGTGGCATACCTCTTGGTATAAGGTAGGATCACTTCTTGGTCCACTCTATAGGCAGCAACACCTAGCAACAACTCTCTCTAGGCCTATTAGTACTAATCTCTCACTAATCTTATGTTTAATTGCCTTGGATGATAACTTTAAGCACTTTGGTGGCTTGGATGTCTTCTCAAGTGTCTATGAGCTTCCCTGGACAACCACACCTTCAAATGACCAAGTGGAGGGGTATTTATAGCCTTAACCCCGTAGACTAGCCGTTGCCCCAACGGCTCAATATTTCTATATACGCCAGATGATCCGGTGTAAACAAATTGTACTCACCGGACCATCCGGCGTGTACATCTTCCACAAACTAACCATTAGAACCCCACTCAAAACGAATCTAAACACCGGATATTTCAGTGTGTTCACCAGCTTCATCGCAGGACCATCCGGCGTGTACACTCGAGCCAAACCGCCCCACTTCTCTTTGTGCAAAATACTCTAGCGTAGCCAATTTGCATCACTGGATCATTCGGCGTGTTCAACCATGCCAAACAAGCCGTTGACACCTTCTCTGGAACAAATGCTCCAGAGCAACAATCTGGCATGTTCAAGTCCGAACACCGGACGTTCCGGTGTGTACCATCTTCGATTCCTTCCTCAGGAAATGCTCCGGCGTGCACCATCTTCAAGCATCGGACCATCCGGCGTGTACAAGTTCCATGAGATGAAAAGCTCTGGCGTGTACAACACCTCTTTCATCAAACCATCCGGCATGTATATATTTTCCTAGAACTTCTCCAATTCGATCAATCTTTGTTCCGACTGCGGTGGCTTCTTCATGTATTGCATGCAGGAGACCTACTAAGGCATATACTTGATAAACATGTTAGTCCCATTGACTATATTATCATTAATCACCAAAATCACATATATGCCCTAATTAGTCGCTACAATCCCCCCAAGGGCATGTTTGCTACAATCTTCTCCTTTTTTGTGATTGATGACAACACAACTAAAGCAAGTGGCAATAAATGCTACCAAATATAAAATGCACAAAGCGTTACCACTTTGCTTGGATGCATGATAAGAACAACCAATTGTGAGGGAAAGATCCCATCTCTATCATACCTTATTCTTACCTTCACTCTATCTCTTGTCCCCGTTATTGTTGTGGCTGCCATGGAGATAATTTTCCCCCTTTCTTTATCGCCACTTTCCCCCTTGATTGACCCATGCAAGAGTTTCTTCTTCTCCTCCTTTGTCAACTTTGGCATCCCTAGACATCTTGTTTCCTTGCTTGTTCTCCCCTAGTCATGCCATCTTGCAACTTGCATCTTGTATCTTAGTTTGGTCATCAAAATTCTCCCCCTTTGTCAAGAATCTTCAGAAAGACTACAAACACATGTTGAACTTAAGGGAAAACGTTAGAGCACATAGGAGAGACCTTCATGAACCATGAACCAATAAGATGATACCAATTGTAGGAATCCAATTCAAATGGTTATGTGGATATCAATTGAAATGAAAAGAGCATGGATCACAATTCATGAAAATCACGTAATATAGTCTAAACTCCCCCTATATGTGTGCATACACATGATGAGACCTATTTGTGATGAACCACTTGTAGATATGTAACAATATATGCACAATTAGATAATTTTAGAGATAGGAAGTTTATGCATAGAGGTAGCTTAAATGATCAAATGAATTAATAATAATATAATATACCTCTGGGGATTTATAGATTACTCCATGAGACTACAAAAGATATCACTTAAAACACATGTTAGTCTCAAAATCACAACCCATAGGATATGCTCTCCGTAAATATGTGCATACAAGTGTTGAATACTTGTGAGAGACATCCACTTGTCATTGATAACAATGGGGAGGATACCCTATAGATTGGACTCATGGCACATAAAGTATAACTATTGAAGAAATATGTCATGTAAAGAACCCACAACTAATAAACCATATAGGTTGCTCATGGGTTAGGGAGAAACACAAGCAACCTACCATATGATAAACCTACACTAGGCAATGAAATAGATTGATATATGCACATGCAATCCTAGACAAGGCAAAGGTACTAGATGCAAAACAAAATGTATGAACATAAATCTAGCTACCATTACCTCTTTTGACCTTTGGATGGGGATTTTGATATATGATGATCATAATCTTCATCAATATGCCCAATCTTGTATACTTGTCTTCTTTGCTTGAACCTTCATTCATTTTGTTCACCAAGTCTCCAAATCCCCAACGACCCGTGGACTTCAAGTCTTCTTTGGAACCCAAACCGATTGGGGCCCCTTTATGTCGGTGATAACTTCCTTAGGCACCCAAATGGGTTGGTTTTACATCCGATCCTTTCTCCCAACCATGTGTGCAACCACTTTGCCATTGTCCTTCTTCTTGAGTTTGTAGTGGTTGCTCTTTATCTTGATCTTGTAGTTGGGCTTGGTGTAAGTGTAACGGTGGACCCCCTCTGCAAGCATGTAACAGTGGACCCCCTCTGCAAGCATGTTCACCATATTATCATAGTTATCTTGAGGACATTGGACATGACTCTTGCCCTTTAACCTTGCCAAGTCCTTTTTGAGTTTTTCCACTTCTTACTTGAGCTCATCATTTTTTTGTGTAATGAGTTCATTAGATGGTTCTACAACAACATTCTCAATTCATGTCTCATTGCAAATGGGTGAGCTAGATAAGTCAATTAAATCATCACAAGAAGTGGAAGCATCTACCTTAGGATTGAAATTAAAGAGAGAGGTAGATTGTTTCAAAGGGGCCTTAGGTTGAGATTCAATGCACTCAAATTTTGCCTTAAGCTCTTCATGCTCCTTGTTTAGAAATTTGAATTTGCTCAATAATTATTTATAATTAGAAACAAAGGTAGTATGAATATTATTAAGGGCATCACATTTCTTTAGTTCTTTGGATTGTTTCTTTAAGGCCCTTTGTTGCATATTGATCAAATCAAGGAGTTCTTCTTGAGAGGATGAATCCTCATCCGATTCATTATCATCTACATCTCTTTCCATACCTTTGGCCATAAAGCACTTGTATGATGATGACTTGCGTGATAATGACTTTGAGTAAGAGCTTTTTTCGGAGGAGTCGGTAGTGAAGCTGTCATCACTTGAGCTTGAATCTTTATCTTCACTCACCCCTCTTTCTACGCTTGCAAATGCATTGCTTCTTCCTTTTGTCTCCCTCTTCTTGATCTTGGTCTTCTTCTCCTTCTTGATATGATTAGTTGTGTTGATCAAGTTCTTCATAGAGATTGGATGATCAATCTTGGCATTGATCCTCTTGAGGTTCTTCTCCACTTGTGAGATGAGCTTTGCAATCTTGGAATCCATCTCTTTGTCACTTGAGATGCTTTCCTCATCTTCTTCATTGCTCTCTTTATCTTTATCATCATCATCTTCACTTGAGCTTGACTCTTGCTCTTGCCTTCATGTGTGGGCAATGACCTTTCTTGCTTGTGAGGGAAAAGCCCTTGGCGTTGGATGAGGAAGGAGCTTTAACCCTCATGTTCATGGTCATCTCATGGGTGGTGATCTTGCCGAACACATGACTTGGAGTTATCTTCTTGATGCCATTGTTTCCGTAGATGATGGAGACTATTAATTTGTACTTTGGAAGGAGAGCTTGAAGTATTCTTCTCACCACTTGATCGTCTCCAATTGGTGTCAAACCTAGCCCATCGACCTCATTAACAAGAATATTCAAACGTGAGTATATGTCATTAGCACTTTCATGGGCAAGTTATTTAATGCTATTGAGCTTAGAGACTAGCACATGATATTTCTCATTGTGCACATTCATTGTGCCTTTATGTATTTCAATGAGGTTAGTCCAAATATAATGTACATTGGTGAGAGAATATACACGATTGAAAGATTCAGTGCATAGAGATGATAAAAGGATACTCTTCGCCATAGCATCGCATTGCCTCTCTTTGTTTGTGAGGCGTTGCCTCATTCCTTCATCGGTAACTCTCCAAACATCCAAACCTTTGGCTTGCAAGAAACAAGTCATTAAAATTTTCTAACAGGGGAAGTTTGTGCCATCAAAGTGTGGAGCACTACCGGTATTCATCCCGTCCCTGGACATCATAACTCACTAGGCGGTGAAGTCTAACCGATCAAAATGAGACTACAGCTCAAATGTCACTTGAATTGGCAAAACCTTGTGAAAGGTGTGAGGCCCTAACAAAATTGTAGAGCCGAAATGAGCCCTAGCTCTGATAACACTTATAGGGAACAATGACGTCCTAAGAGGGGGGGGGGTGAAATAGGACATCTAAAACTAATAGGCTCCAAAAACTTCACACGATAAACCTATATCAATTTCTATCTAATATGCTCTAGGCTTATCTAGTGTGTCTACTCTACTGTTCAAAAGAGTTTTGTAACCTATAGCCAATTACTAATCTATGAAGGTAAATTTCAAGTATGTAAATAGGAAAATATAAATAAGGTAGAGAGAGCAAACTCGGCACAAATGATTTTTATCCCGTGGTATCGATGGTATAAACGCCACCCCTAGTCCACGTTGAAGCTCTACCATGGATATGCTCCCGGTCGCCAAGACTCTTCCGGTCACGGCTCTTGAGCCACCAAGGCCTCAAGCAAGATGAGCCACCGAGCCGGGGGGTTATTTATAGCCTCAACCCCGCGGACTACCCGTTGCCCCAATGGCTCAACTTTTCTATATACGCCGGATGATCCAGTGTAAACAAATCATACTCACCGGACTATCCGACGTGTACATCCTCCACAAACTAGCCATTGGAACCCCACTTAAAACGAATATAAACACTGGATATTCTTGTGTGTTCACCAGCTTCATCACCGAACCATCCGGCATGTACACTAGAGCCAAACCGCGCCACTTCTTTTTGTGCAAAATACTCCAGCATAGCCAATCTGCATCGTCGGACCATCCGACGTTTTCAACCATGCCAAACAAGCTGTTAACACCTTCTCTGGAACAAATACTCCGGTGCAACAATCCAGTGTGTTCAACTCTGAACACTGGACCTTCACTTGAGCGTGTAGCATCTTCGATTCCTTCCTCTGGAAATGCTCCAGCGCACACCATCTTCAAGCGCTGGACCATCCGGCGTGTACAAGTGCCATGAGCTGAAAAGCTCTGGTGTGTACAACACCTCTATCACCGGACCATCCGGCGTGTATATTTTTCCTATGACTTCTCCAATTCAATCAATCTTTATCCCAGTTGTGGTGGCTTCTTCATGTATTGCATCCATGAGACCTACTAAGGCATATACTTGATAAACATGTTAGTCCCATTGATTATATTGTCATTAATCACCAAAATCACATACATGCCCTAAAATAGTCTCTGCAATCTCCCCAAGGGCATGTTTACTACACCTGACTAAGTTATAAGGAATATTTGGTTGAGACCAAATCCATTGGAAAGGGCTCATTATAAGCTTTTCAGGAAGTCCAAGATCAACTCAATTGGATTTCGTATGCGAGAGTTATGCCTGCTTTACTGACGTGCTATCTTGAGATTTTGAATAAACTTTGGAGTTCGACTAGAACTCAACTTTTAATCTGAGTAGACTTGGCACTCAAGTGATGATGTCCATGTAAGCTTGTGATGCTTCTCCCATATTCCTAAGCAACAAAACAACACAAGAATTTAGTAGTAACTCATCCACAAAAGAATGAACAGCAAGGAGCGAGTTGACCTAGTTGTTTAATTATCGCGCACGTGCTCTTATGATTGGTCCTTGTATCTCTTGAGTAGTGTTGTACATATCCGAAGGAGTGATGTCCTCATCACCAAATCCCTAGGTGTATGAACAAAATATCTAAAAATTCTCTTAACAGTCACAAAGTGACACTCCTTCGGAGCGGCTTGAAATCTTCGGAGCGGCTTGAAAGCATAATACCGGGCCTAGATGCAAAAAGACAAAGCAATTAGCCTATCATGGAATGGTATACCTTTTGATCAACAGATTTACCGTCATTGTTGAGGTCGAGATAACCATTGGCTTGCATGGGAGTGCGAATGGGCTTGATGTTCTCCATCTCAAATCTCTTGAGCATATTCTTGATATACTTTGTTTGACATATGAACGTCCCTTCCTTGAGTTGCTTGATTTGAAACCCTAGAAAGAACTTCAACTCCTTCATCATTGACATCTCGAACCTCTTTGTCATCATTTTACTAAACTCTTCACTAAAAGATTTGTTAGTAGAACCAAATATAATATCATCGACATATATTTGGCATACAAATAAATCATTATCAAGTTTCTTAGTAAAAGAGAGTAGTATTGACTTTCTTAATTTTAAAACCATTCTTGACTAGAAAAATCCTTAAGGCACTCATACCACGCTCTAGGAGCTTGTTTAAGCTCATAGAGTGCCTTATGGAGTTTATAGACATGAGATGGGAATTTGGGATCTTTAAAACTGGGAGGTTGTTCAACATATACCAATTCCGTGATGGGTCCATTTAGGAATGCGCTCTTCATGTCTATTTGATAAAGCTTGAAATCATGGTGAGTAGCAAAAGCGACTAATATACGAATAGACTCTAATCTAGCAACGGGGGCATAAGTCTCACCAAATTCCAAACTTTCAATTTGTGTGAAGCCTTGTGCAACTAGCCTTGCCTTTTTCCTCGTCACTATCCCATTCTCATCTCGCTTGTTGCGGAAAACCCATTTGGTGACAATCACATTTTGATTGGGCCTTTCTACTAATGACCATATCTTGTTTCGGGTGAAGTTGTTTAACTCTTCTTGCATTGCCATCATCCAATTGGATCTTTGGGTGCTTCGTCTACCTTTAAAGGTTCCAAAGAAGATATAAAAGAGTAATATTTACAAAAAATAACAACTCAAGATCCAGTAGAGAACCCCCTATTTATGTCACTAAGTATGTTGTCAGCGGGGTGATTTCTTTGCACACTTTGATAGATTCTTGGGTGTAGCACTTGTTATTGAGGTTCAACTTCATCTTTTCTATCTTGATTAAGGAATGTGTTAGAGTCTTCTTGAACTTGACTTGAGGTTGGAGGCTCCACTTGAGTTGATGAAGATGATTGATTTAAATCTTCTTGAGGTTCTTCTGGTATTATCTCACCAATCGCTATCCTCTTGATTGCTTCGCTTGGAATTTCTTCATCACCTAGTGCATTAGCATCAACTTACTCTACTTGAGAGCCGTTAGTCTCATCAAATGTTACATCACACGCGATCTCAACAACACCAGTGGTTTTGTTGAAAATGCGGTATGCATAAGCATTTGATCCATAATCAAGCAAGAAACCTTCATCTAATTTAGATGCAAATTTAGAGGATTTTGCCCTTTTGTTGAGAATGAAAAACTTACTCCCGAAAATATGAAAATATGAGACATTTGGTTTATTACCGGTAAGAAGCTCATATGATGTTTTCTTCAAGAGCCGATGAAGATACAACCAGTTTGTCGCATGACAAGCGGTGTTGATGGCCTCCGCTCAAAAATGATCGGAGATCTTGTACTCATCAAGCATGGTCTTGCCATCTCAGGAAGCGTACGATTCTTTCTCTGGACTACCCCATTTTGTTGAGGGGACTAGGGTACCGAAAACCCATGCTTGATTCCTTCCTCATCAAGAAATTCTTCAATCTGAGTGTTCTTAAATTCACTCTCGTTGTCACTTCTAATTTTCTTGGTCCTCAAGTTGAACTTATTTTTCATTCTTCTTGCAAATTTCTTGAATGCATGTAACGTTGCTAAATACTAATTGGATGTGGTGGCATATGTGCAGTTTTCACTAGATCCTCCTAGTTATCCACCAAAGTATTAGCAAGCTACTGGTCATGGACCCTCATATGCTTGAAAGAAAACAATATCAACCTATCATAGACTTGCTACAAAAGTAAGTCTAATAATTTTGTTTTGGCTTTCGTAATCTTCCATTCGATTGATCTAACTTACTATTGGTAATTAAAAAAATATTAGGCTCGATGATCACATACGCACAATAGACATTCTTGCCACCTTGGCACACCAAGGGGGATGTTTGTCCAGCAATCCATGTTTGGGAGTCGTCTCTTGTTGGCGCTCATTACCGACTGACTTTAGTGCCTAGTTCTCTTAATATGTTATTGATAAATCATCATTTATATTGGTTATTGCTGCTAACATTGACCATATTTATACATAGTGTCATTTTGTGTCTATGTTGCTAAATCAGGTTTAAATATGACAATATTGGACAAACTTGGACTTCCGCATAAAAGAGCCAAAATCCCACGTTCAGGGAATATGCAAAAGGAATAAAAAAGGAATCTGGAAGACTTCAGGGCTAAGGAAACCTTCTGAGCTTATCCAGAGGCGATCTAATATGATTCAAAGTAATCCAGGGATACAGGAGTATCCACAACTACATAAAAAACTTTCCACGCGAAAAAAATGAGAGTCAGGACACGCAGGCAGCCCCTATGTCACGTGGCAAAGGTGGGCCTAGCCCCACCAGCACGTCACCGACTCTCAGGCCTATAAATATCGACCCCCAGCACACCTTCGCACATCCAGACTCTACGAGTCAATAGCCAAACTCAGCAAAGCCCTACCGAAATCCCCGCTCAGTTGTCTAGACTAGTTTAGGCTAGTTGAGTTGGTCCAAGCCAAATCACATAGTTCTGATCTGACCGAGGTTAAAGGATTAGATCCTCTCACTGTCAAGGTATGCCTATGATGGTGAATTATATCAGTTACCCTATGTAAAGTACATCTTTGCCTTATCATTACATGATTGCTATCTGTTGGTATCTCAGTTTCCCGTGTATTATGAGTATGCTTATTCAATCCTCTAGGTAGCTCATAGTTGATTAGTTTATCGGATATAATCATCGTGATTAGATCTAGTGAACCAGAACTCTCATATTACGTAGGTATAGACACGTGGTGCGAATCATTATTCTATATTCAGTGAAAAGCGAGAACCGGATTAGCCGCCCTCGTGACAGGAGACTACCGAGTGAAAAGTCAGCATTCAATAGCTGATGAGGTGTGATACTAGAACCATATTTACAGCTTGCATCTGATTTGGCATTACTACTTGTTTATCTAAACCCCAGCTATAGCAACAGAGTTAGAACCTCATTTCATATATCTGGTTAAGACTCATATGCTTGAGTTACCCCTTACATTCTATTCAACCACACACCTTCAACCAACGCTTAAATTCCATGCTAGGCAATTGCTTTGATTGACTAGACCTGTTCATTAGAATAAGACAGATAAAACCCCTATAGTTCACTTGTTGATCCTTGTGGATACAATAAAACTCTGAATACTCTGAGTAAAATGCTACATTCACCCGTGCGCTTGCGGTATTACAATATTGTGCGCGTATAGACATTAATATCTCCTATGTCTGGGCTTCACTATTTTATAGATAGAAGCACATAGTCCATTGACTCCCCCTGTTTATGTGTCATTACATCTGAGAAGGCAGGTGTGTGCAATAGAGTAATTGATTCATCTGAAAAGCCTACTCGCTACCTCCACTTAATTACTGAACGTCCCATATTTGATCTGTCATTTTATCTAAAAAGCTTGGTGGTAGGGACCACATGACCCCAACAGGGAATCCAATGTGTGGTACACATGCCACAACAGAGTTATTGCTTCTGAAAAGGCCATTCACTCCTTGTTTGAACCACATGAGCCCAACAGAGAATCCACTGCGTGGTACACAGGCCACCTCCCCTCCCCCCTTAAACTAGTTGAAAATGTTAGTACCCAAGTGCCTCATGCATCACCTGGACTGTATGTTCGATCACCAGGCCGGAACACCACGCACAACAAAGCCATGCTGCATATCCAAAATTGCCTTCAACAACCCTGCATGACAATCATGTATAACACATACATTAGGGTGGCCTTGCACTACTCCAAGCTTCACACACGTTTATGCATGGTCCAAATGCAAAGAATGCACGCGAAAGTATTAGCTTTCCCGGCTTCTTTGGGTTCGGCATGTCTATTATGTCATAGAAAGTTCCAATGTCTGTCTGATGGTACCTAGCTAGCGTGGGAGATTCTCATAAGATGCCTAGTACGAACCAAATCTCTTCTCAAAAACCTTTTGTTTCGCCCTCCAAGCCTTTGCATAGCTTATGGTGTACCACCCTGCTCTGTCCACCTTGCTCATCGTCATCCCCATGCACCACTCTCTCTTCGGTGCTAGGAACAACTTCGTCTTCCACAGCTGCTATCTCAATCACCTCCCTATTCTATGCCTGAGCAAGCAACATAAGAGGCCACCCCGTTCGGTGTCCACATACTTTCAGGTTGATGTTCCGCTGAGCGGAACTAACTCCCAGAAATCCCTTGCAAGGCTCACCACACCCATCAGCTTATCTATGATGTTTGGCATCAAGCTGAAACAACCGCATCAACCAGTTGTGCACCCTACCAATTGTCCTCTCATTTGCTCTTGCTATCCCCCTACAGATTATCCCATTTTGAATCCTGAATAATCTCCTCTTCTGCATATAAAATCTAAAACACTATTTTTTATGGCATACCTACTCAAAATGACATGCAATTATATTTATTTTCATAAAGATGTAAAACTTACGATTTAATGAGACACAAATGAAGACCGACCCTAACATATAACTAATTCTTTTTAAGATCAAGAAGAAAAATACTAAACTATAATTAGCAAAATATTTATAGTACATTGCACTATTGTACCAACCATTAATGCTACTATAGATCTAAACTAGCCTAATTTATAGCTACTCAATTCTATATATGTCATGTTGCTAACCTACAAGGTTTTCACAAATACACATGATTTCAAAAACTTACCATAAAATGGCGCGTCACGACGATACGTTGCCTCCCTTCTCCTCTCCCTCTCTTCTCTTCTCCTCCTCTCTTTTTTTTTCAATATATTGTGACAAAATCAGCATTTTTCGACCATTTATGGGGGAATCCAATCGCTCGGCGGATCAACGACAACCGTCGTGTGCGGTCCTTGTCACCTATGTTGCAGGAGGTTACGTCCTTATCACTCGCCCGTTGGGCGACTAGGCCCACAGCGCGCACGCCGATGGCCTGTTGCCCAACGGTCGAGAGATTAGGTTTTAAATGCCTGGCGCGCGGGCGACTGACAACACTGGCTAGAGTTCAGCAACGTCCGTTACATGTGGCAATCCTTATCGCTCATCCAACATCCAATCACCTATATGCGGGGAGATAAGGTCCAATCGCCCTCTTGTAGAGCGAATATAAGACTACTTTTGTAAATTTTTGCAGGTGACGTCTATTTTTATTTTATTAATAAAAAATTGATTATTAAAGAAAGTTTCCCCTACAGAGAGCATTTGTGGACCGTGGACCACGCTATACCCAAACTCGGTGTAGCACGGCCTGCATAGGTAGTCTCCAGAAACACCACTATTCTAAGGGTCTGTTTGGCAGAGCTCCTAGAGCAACTTTTCGGCTAGAATCAAAAGGAGCTCTGCCAAATAGCAACTTTCAGCTTTTAGCTTCTTGAGTGAAATCCGTGGAAGTAATTCTCTAAAATGAACTAAAAAGTCAGGGAGCTGGAAAAACAGCTTCCCCTGATTTAATTCCCGCAGAGAATCACTTCATCTATATATTTTATTTTAAAAAATTATTAAAGAATCACTTTCAGTCGCAAAATCATTCTTCGGAATCAGAAAATTTGAATCAGCGATTCCGTAAAATCCCTACGCCGCCGCAAGACCCCGCAGTCCCCAATCCTCCTCCGGCGACGCGGCGACCCGACCTTGCTCCTCCTCCTCATCCTCCTCTGCCTATGGGGCGAGGACGCGAGATTTCTCTTGCTCCCCATCCTCCTCCGGCGACGGGGCGAGGACGCGAGATTTCTCTTGCTCCCCATCCTCCTCCGGCGATGGGGCGAGGACCTGCAAATCATCCGGCTCGTAGCATCCAATCTATAGGTGAGCCACTTCCCGCCGGGATCCTCTGTCGATCTCACCCACGTCGGCAGGGTAAACTTTAGTAGCTACTGAGGATGACAAAGGAAACCCTTAAGCGGAGCCTTAAACTTGTTGTTGCACATACATGCCGTGGGAAAAACCGAGAGATGTGGCGAGGCGATTTTCGCGTTCACGAACCCAATTTTGATATGATCCCACAGATTCGGACACTGCTCCTTCCCCTCCATCAGCGGGTTAGGGTTCGGGGATTGGGTTGGAGGCAGGCTTAGAGGGAGGGTGGTGGGCGGTGTCCGCGCTGGCGATCCGCGGATCGGCGCGAGTGCGGTTACGATGGTGCAGGTAACGGGTTGTTTTACTGGGGCGGCGGATCAGGCGGAGCCGAGGGCCTTCAGCGTCGGATCCAGGGCTGGCTTCACGCTTGATATCTGAATGGGCCATTGGTCAACGTACGTTTTTTCTTGGTAATCCTGCTTGCTACAGTTTTGCTTGACTTCTGTGTTCACAGCTGCCGAATTGGGGAATCTTCGGTTGTTCTTGCTGCTGTTGGAGACGCCCTCTGGCTTCGCAATTTTCTCTTTTCCTGGGGTCCTTCTCTACTTACCAGATGCCATAGAGGTACTTTGTTCTTCCTTTGTTACTGTTGTGTTGCTCGTCAGTGACCTAATTTTTCTTTTTTATCCGTGTCCTCCAGAGTATCTGGGCATACTTTTCCGAGGATTATAAGGCGAGAAAAGTTAGTGCCCCCTTCTTTTCAGATTGTTATTTCCTTCTCTTCAGATTATTATTTCCTTACGTTGCTTGTCGTCAAGTTAATCCAAGTGAGGATCTTGTATCATTTATTATTGTCATCTTTATTTATTGGGAAACCATTGTTTACGGCGTTCACACTTTGTCTGTGGTGTTGTGTGCTTGCCAAAGGCTTAATAGATGCATGTGCATATGTTAGTGCAATCCATTTTTTGTTATTTCATTGACCGAGGAATATAAACACAAATTCATTGTTCATTAGTTCTTTATGCTAATTAAGAGGCTCAAAACGCATTTTTCCCCATAAATCTTTTTGTAAAGCATGTAGCATAATGCTTTTACGCGAATGCATGCATGCCCAAAAATAGTTTTGCTGAAAGGTTCCCATGGTTGCAAGGAGATTTCGGCTCAGGCTTCCACTGACAGGTGTATTGCTACATACATTAGTTTCTAACTTGTAACTGCAGCTAGGAATGATTTGACCCTTGACTTGGTGCTACTTTCTACACTTGTCTGTTTGCAAAATGCATCGGATTACCTTAGCACATGGACTTATTCTGCAAGGATTTGATAAACTAGGACTTGAACTAGGGGTATATCGTTACAATTGAGATACACCTACTGAATTGGGCCCCTCTCCTGATTGAGAGACACCTCATGATATTTGATTAATTATTTCTTTTTGCCCCAGAACGTGCTCATCCTTGTTTATCTCTTTATCAGATCCTCTTGCTGAAAGAATTTCGAACTTTTGATGACAAGTCCAGTGCCATTAACCTTTGTACTGGTGTTAACAAAAAGCTTACTAAGATGATCTTGAAGTGGCGACGCCCTGGGCAGAAATTGGCTGTTGGAAAGCCTGAATATAAAACAATCATTGAAACAAGCTTGGTGAGTATAAGCTCCTTATTTGTTTATATTTGTGAACAACTTTGAGCGTCATTTTTGCTGTGATTTCTTTCAGAAAATACCCTGCCTGTGTGATGAAGCTGTAATGGAGGTAACGTGGGGCGTGAAGAATCTCATGCGCCGTTTAGTGCCTAAAGAAAAATCAGGGCTGACTAAGGAGGACTGCCTCCCTATGAGTGAAGGACTAAAAAAGGTCCTGAGTCGTTATGGCTTTGATGATGTCAAACCAGAGATGGTGAGTTCACTAGTTGCCATGCTTTCTGCTTTATAGCTTCCTGTCATTTAGCGTTACACTTTATGATAGCTTTTGTGTACATACATAGAATCCTTCTTTTTCAGGGATCAATGATTTGGATTCAATTTTTTTATAGTAAATTTTGCCTCTGCCTCTTTCTTTGTGTCCAGATCAATGAGCGGATTATTGTGACGGCATGCGCATTGTTTGATTGTGATTCTACTGAGAAGAAACATTCTGCATGCTTGTGCTGTTTTGGTGGCCTCATTAAGGGTGTGTCTGGCATCGACTGTGAGGATTGGGGCTTACTGAAACTTGCAACTGCTCTGAAGGTGATATTTTGCCCTGAAGAAGTTGGTGATTATCATGAGGTAAATCATACTTTTTTGCAAATGTGTTCTCAGCGAGTCCATTTCATGGAGACTCGTGACTCATGTAATGGACCGAATCGTGTCTTTCAGATGTTGTCAAAAGATGAGCTGTCAAAGTTGGTGGATGATGCACATAAATATACATGTAACATTGGTAAGGTCCTGGGCGTGATGGTCTACAAAGAAATGGTCTCTGCCCATGAAGTTAGGACTAAGGAAAAAATACTGTTGGGGCACTTGGTTATGGAGGCTAAGGAAGCATATGAAAATGGTAAAGGCAAATGAGCTCAGGAACTGTTACTCTGGATGGAGTTGCAGTAATTAGCCTGGTGTAGGCGGGCAACCCTCGGTGCTGCGGTTTAAAAAGTATCTTTTCATTTCCTGCTTTCTTTTAGTTATCTTAGTAGTTGAACTCCTTTGTTTTTGTTTGGCTTAAACTGGACTGAACAAATTTGCTGTAATTTCGCTACCTAGCAAGTAATGAAATTCTAGGGGAGACCCTGTTCTGGAAAAAAAGATAGCTGAAACTCCGCAGCTAACTAATTTGTTCAAAAGGTAACGCAAGTAGGTTTGTAGGATATTACTATGAAACATATGCAGATTGTACGTAGTGTGCAGGCTTATGATTTCGGTTGGCTTGGAACATTATGCATCTTTCGTAAGCTAGGCTCTGGTCTTTAACATGGTCACGGTATTGCATGGTTTGGTTGTCAAGAAAAAGTGACGTGCTGGCCAATTGACAAGTACTGATTCAGTTTGGGCAAACCTGTTCGGTCGGCACTCATTAACTGGTGAAATATGTGGCTTGTTTTGCTGATTATAAAATATATCCCGATAATCTAGGACTAGGAGTTAATGTCATTCGTGGCAAGTCATCACAATTCTTGGTCCTGATCACTACTGAGAGATTGGGGACGTCTTACAGGTCCGGTCGTGTGGTTGGTGGCATATCGATCTGTAATGGCTGGTACCAGGCACCATCCCATCCTACCTGCTGGATGAAAACTGGAAGGAACCATCGGAAAAACTTCTAGCTATTTTCACTTTTACATTTTCTTAGCTGGATGAAAATGAAAATAGAAAAGCTGAAAGCAAAAACATCGGGACATAAATCGGTTAGTCAAAAATGAATCAGTCCGAACGGGAATACGTTGATATCGGTTGGATATCGGTAATGCAGAATGTGAACACTGAACCACAGAAGCTAACACCATAGCTTCGATCGATCTACTATATCATGAGTTGATAATCACTCAAACACTAAATTACTCACAATTTATTGAATGTCATCCAATATAAATTTTTGAACAATATGATCTCATGTCATATAATTTTTTGATTGAAAAAACATATTTTTATCAATCTTGACAAAGAAGTAAAAAAAACTGCTAAGCAAAAGGAATGGAAAAGGAAAGGAAATACCGGAAGGCATGCTAATCCACATGTTGGCAACGAAAAGAAAGAACCCGTCGGCCACTCAATGAGCGTGAGCCATGCATAAGCTATTGTACGAACATGACCCTATTAGAGTATATATATATATCATTTTATTGATTAATGCTAATATAGTTAATGGGACTAACATATTAAAGTATTTGTTCCAGAGAAGATGTCAACAGCGTGCTTGGCGTGGGTGAACACGCCGGATGGTTTGACGATGAAGATTGACAATGTCATAGTATTTTGCACAGAGAGAAGTGGCACGGTTTGGCCCAAGTGTACACGCCGGTTGGTCTAGTGATGAAGCTAGTGAACACACTGGAATATCTGGTGTTTAAATGAGTTTGAGTGAGGTTTCAATGGCTAGTTTGTGGATGATGTACACACGGATGGTCCGGTGAGTACGATGTTGTTTACACCAGATCATCCGGCGTATACAATAAAGTTGAGTCGCTTGGGCAACGGCTAGTCCTCGGGGTTGAGGCTATAAATATCCCTCCACTTAGTCACACCGATCCCTAGATTCTCTACAGTTAAATAAATACTCCCTTCGGTCACAAATAAGTATCATTTCAGACATTGACACGGTCATCAATATAACATTTTAACTACTAATTACTAGTATGTAATTTATATAAAACATAGCAAAGTTGTAATGTTCCAAAAATACTATTCGAGCCGAATCTAGTAATACTATTTTCAAAAGTTCAATAGGAATATTCAAAGAGATATTGAAGGTCAAATTTTAGTTGTGTTGACTGTACATAACTTAAAATGACACTTATTTGTGACAGGAGGAAAAGTAGATGGGAGGATGGACATGCGTATATAGTGGCGAAGCTTTATTGTGGCTAAACTGGGCCATGGTCCTCCTTCTACAAAGTTCTTAAGGAACCATTTGCACACTAAGAAAAATACTAATCCTAGCATGTTTTCTATAGCTTGGCCCCTTCTGTGTTGCTCTTCAAGCTCCGCCACTGTTAGTAACGGGCAAATTTGCAAAATAAGGGTGCTTGATTTCATATCAGATATGTTACTCTTTGTTCAATATGATTGAAGAGTTGGAACGTTCAGAAATATTATCTCAGATGTTCTCTTCAAATTTGTAGGCATCAAAGCGCATGTGTCAATCGCTGAGCAATTCAGATGTCCATAGTACCAGTTTTCCACTGACATTTCGGCATAAATTATGCATCGAAATTCAAGACATAGGTGGTGTGATCACATTGCGCTAATTTTTAGCATTGTGATACCCACAGATAACTAAAATGCCCCTGAACATTTATGACAACCCTAACATATGTGATTAAATATCATCTTCAAAATTTCAGAAACCAATATGTGCACTTGTAAGGACAAATCAGACTATAAGAATGAAATACACAGAAGTCTGTGTCAAGAAATATAGATTATATGAAGTGCAAACCAATGGAAATATGAGTAACTCCCATAGATACAACATCAAGGTAATGTTTGAAACTGGTGGTCTGCCAACTTTAATAGTGCATAAAAGCGAATTTAAGATATATAATCAAATAGAGTTTACCAAGTTTGGGCACAGCTGAAATAATGTTCATTGGAAATGCACATATGGGGGGAGGGGGGATACTTTCACCAGCAGTTCATAAACACGAATCGCAAATCAAGTGCAAATAAATTAAGAACTAGAAACATATGTATTTACATGTGTCTCATGAACATCAGACAAACACATGCTCCAGAATTCAATGAACTTAAGTTGCTGGTTACAAAAGCATCATAACTTGTTCACTTTGCTTGTCCTTTGGGCCTGTATCTCTCGAGATCACATTTCTTCTTCGTCTAATTGAAGTGGTGCTATAGCATGTAAACTGCATCTCAGGTGCAACACATCTTCTACTGTGTGACGCTGGACTGGACACTGATTGTGGCTTGGCAATGGCATATCCATATGCGCCAGCAGCTGTCCAACAGTATATAGGCCGATGCGGAAGGTTTGTTGATACAGGGGCGCCCGATCTTGCGATGACAACGAAAGACAACGAACACCGATAACTAGAAGGCAACAACACAATCTGAAACTAAGTCAGTCTTGTGTCGAGCACATGACCACAACTGTAGCAATCGAACCACAATCCTCGCTGAAGAACCAATCCACACAATCGACACGAAGGCGGAAGCACGAACTGGGCAATCCCGGCAATCTCGGAGAAACTGCAAGAACAAAGGAAAGAGAGAGCTCTCAAGTTCTTATCCTAACAGTAGCACTTTGTCTAATACATTCAATTTGAGAAAATAATATCGTAGTCTGATCACAGAGGGGAGCACAATCTAACCTTTATAAACGACATTAACCCAAGGTTCAAACTCGACTCGTACACGATCGATCCCATGGACTCCGACTCGTAACCCACGTTGGACCTTAATGCATGGCCCTGCTAATAACCGATTAAACATGTTGACCAACAAACAATAGGAGATGTATTCCTGGTCTTGTACGTGGCAGCATTGCAGCGGGTCCAACCTGGAGATGTGCAGCACCCAATTAACAGGCCCTATACATCGGTCTATTATTCCAAACAAGTTTCTTGATTCTCCATACGCCAGTGCAATGGTAGTTCTTTTGGCACATCTTGCACCTCAGCTATACACGACAAACAAAGACAAGTTTGCCGTGTGCTACCATCTTCAGAAATCAGCTCATCTTGCTTTGGTTCCAGTGTTCTCCTTGCTGTCCAATCCAAACTCTCCTTCGCCCAACACCTGCAAATCATCAAAAACAGCACTAGAAGATAAATTGTTAGTTTCCTCACAGCTATCTTCTACTTCTCTCTCTTCTTGCAAGCTCATTCCTATAACAGATTTGGCTGTGGGGTTCTCTCTCTCTTTTCTTTTTGTAGCTCTCTCTCATTTT
Source organism: Phragmites australis (assembly GCF_958298935.1). Classification (NCBI taxonomy): domain Eukaryota; kingdom Viridiplantae; phylum Streptophyta; class Magnoliopsida; order Poales; family Poaceae; genus Phragmites; species Phragmites australis. The sequence goes on along the minus strand of NC_084941.1, from coordinate 11,824,949 downwards.
CATTATATTTTCAGAAGTACAAATATCATTTACATCCTTTAATTTGGAGACATAGTAAGTAGAGTGTATTTTTTGCCCCGATGATTGCATGTACTGATTTATCATCCCTTCATGCATTGAGTCACAATCATATTGTCTCGGTCATCCAAGCAACGCATGACATTCTTTCATAGGTATCACATCACATATCACCTCATCCTTATATTCATCAATAACAAACGGTACCAGAACAACATGTGTAACTTTGAGAATGCCACAATCATGCAACCAATTAATCGGATATGACTTAGGCATCTGAAATGTGGTCGATCTCTATTCTTTCACCATGTCAAGACTAGCAAGGTTTTGGAAACTACCGCCATGGATAATAAATGTTCATACCTTGCTCTTGACATTTCCTTGAATGTGGAAGCTGGTGTTTACCCAAGGTATGTTCATCCTCCTTGTGCACTTGCTGAACAGAAGTGCTTCACCTTTCTCAGCATCACAATAAACCCTATTACCATCTTGCTAAACATCTTCCTTTTCAGATTCAACATCTTCTTCTTCGCTAGCAGCTTCATATTATCCGCCATCATTTACTGTCACAGTTCTCTTATTTGGACACTCACTCATCTTGTGTTCTTTACCACCATACTATTGACATGCAGATGTTTCACGCGCCGAACACACGAGCATCTCGCATGCAACTTGCAGCAACACGTGTAGGACGCCCAACTACAGGGGATAACGCCAACGAAACGTGCTCCTTGGAGGGACCCGTCAGGGCGAGCGTTCAGTTGTTGCCCTAGGTTAGCCGGTGAAGCCTAGGACGTCCTCTCATGCTGTAGAGATGAGAGACGAATAGTAGATGAGGTTGGAAAAGGATTGGGACTACAAGAACTAGGGCAAAAGGTATGGTAGAAAAAGATATATGTAAATAAGTTTTTGATCGATTGTGTGATGTGCTGCAATCGGCTATACGACCCTACCTTTTATAGGGTGGCAGGTCTCCTGCCCTTGGAAACCAAACGATTTCGATGTAGACTCAATCATGTACGGTATCCATATACGGAAACTCCAAACCAAACAATCTATATATTATTCGGCTTCACATTCCCTTCCAACGGCTACTAAGGTAATCCAACTAAATTGGTTAATTTCGGTCTATAAGTAAACACAAAAATCTATATTGTCCTCCCTCATTGAATAGCATCTAAATCTGGAAAATAATTCCAAAATGATTGGCTAGTAAAAGCACTCCTTGGCTCAAGCCGTTATTATCACAATCATCCGCCGAAGAGAACACCTGCTGCCTGCAGCATACATGAATCCGGCCAGCAACTAATAATGATTACAATCATAATCCATCAATACTCTGGCCAGAGCTAATTAAAACAGGTATCTCTCCGCCTTCTCTCTCCTTTTCTTTATTCACAGCTGAACCTAATTAACCATCAGCCGATTATACTCAACATATTTTATTGGGCTCACAATTCAACAACCGTGCGAATCAGTTAATAGATAAGAAAACACTCTATTTATTCGGCCAATCGCCCAGTTAATTAACAAAAAATTGGCTAATCAATTGCTCAATAACCTAATGGGTCTAAGCCGTGATAAGCCATTTTTGACTATCAACAGATACTTGTAACAAGTAATTCTACTAGTTCTCCCTATAGATGCAATAGGATTGCTAGTAGAACCAGCAGGCTTTACATCAAATTTTGGAGCCACCCGGGAAGCAGTAGGTGCACTAGCCGGCTTGGTGGGATGAGCAGCCGACTTTGCAGCAGCATTTGATGCACCTCGCTGATTAGAATGCCATGAGGTCGTATGTGATGCACCACAGGGTAGTCTACCATCTTCTTGTAATTGGCGAACAAATACCTTGCCATGGTGGCCTCCTCTGGCTCGTACAAACCAGCACAGATCATCGCCTTCTCCATCTCTTCATAGTAGTCCTCCATGTCTTATCTCCTTGAGTTAGACCTTGGATTTTATTGAATTGATCACGCTTGTAGTGCTCCGGAACAAAGCGCTTTTTCATCTCATTCCAACTCGAGATTTGATAGAACCCTCGCCTTTCCCTTCCATGACGCAATTTACTCCACCATATTAGTGCATAATCTGAAAACTCAAGAGAAGCTACCTAAACTATCTGTGGCTCGGTGTATTTCCCAATCAAGGTAATCATCAGGATCAGAACTCTCCGAAAAGGACAGGATGGACAGTTTTAGCCTGCCCATGGCACCCTCTTGCTGTACCCTATGACGTGTACTTTCAAACCGTTGGGAAGGGTGAAAATCAGCATCCGCGTCATATAATTCATCTTCTTGGAAGGGATCAACACGGTGGTACCCTCCAAAAGCTTGTCTCCTCTCACCACCCAAAACTGTACCATGTGGCCTTTGTTGCTGAAGTGTTGGCTGCTGTCCACGAGCAGCTTGTTGAGCAGCCAACAACACTTGTTCAGCACGCTCAGCCTCAAGCTGTTATTGTCGGGCGTGTGGACTTTCAACAACTCCATCTCCATTGTTCGCAATCGATTGATCATCGCCAACTTGAGTAGCAGCTGTAAAACAAGATGGTGATTGTCGCAAGGATCCCTCAGGAGGACTGCATTACTATTTATAGTCAGATTACAACAGAGATCATGCCTGAATTGGATCAGATCAACCAAAACAGAAAAACGAATCCTAACAGCGACAACAGCCGGATAACCTACAGTACTGGCAATAGCCAATCTTTACACGGCTATGTTTGAACAACAGCTAAAATCTATCTGTTATTCTAACATCCCCCCACAATCTTGACCGAGAGATTTGAGGTTAAGATTGTGATCAATGCGCTGAAAGGGTTGTTGCCCTAAAGCCTTAGTGAAGATGTCAGCAAATTGGTCAACTGTCAGACTCCCAATTTGGGATCTAATGTGCATCTTGTTTCAGTCCCTGGATCGGTAGCTGATACGCACAATATCCAACAGAATAATATCAAAACATACTTTAGATAAATAGATTACCTCAAATATAAACTTCACTGGCGTCATGGCTTCGGATTCATCTCATCCAATACCATCTAGATAGCTAGAGAAGAAGACAAGATCAGAAACTCGTTATGCCCAATGCCACATGCAACTTGGGTGCGGACATAGTCCTAAACTTCTAGCTTCATCTTCATTCCCGAAGTGATGCTCTTTACTGAAATAAGCAGCAAGATTGAGTACGAAAGGTACTTGGCAAATCTTAACACTACTTCGAGGGATTATAGATGCATATGTGGCTTTATCAAGGCTTAGGCAATAGGGCTTAGTTTTGCATAAAGCAATTTTTTGATGCAAGGTTTCATTTTAGAAAGTAGTTGAAATACTTTTTGGAATAGAGTTTTCTTTCAGTATTATTTTAGAAAGCAGTTCAAAACCATGATGTCGTTTATAAAGACTACCATGAACTTATACAAATACTCCATAATTACTTTGTTCATGAGGTACATGAAGTAAGCGGGTTCCCTTTATCTGGTTGAGAGTACACCCTTTAGTGGATGGTGAGGTTGCAACGAACTCAACCTTGGTACCTTCTCAATTTGTAAATTGAATAGCTCTACGGCCACACTCTATTATTCCATAAAACTTGACTAACCAATCCATACCCAAGATGATATCTATTTCACTGGATTCCAGAACTATTAAGTTGACCTTAGGGCATACATGATAGGCTCTTAGGGCATACATGATAGGCCCTTAATTCTCCTCCAAGGGAGCTAACTAACATGGTATGCTTCATGGATGCTATTGGTAGGTTATACTTGGCAGCAAAACTTGATGATACGAATGAATGTGATGCTCCAGAATCGAACAAGATTGTTGCAAGGTTTGAGTTTGCTAGGAACATACCGAATACCACGTCTTGAGCCTGTTGTGCATCCTCTGCAGATTTTTACTGGTTTTGTCTTCTTGACTTCACTTTACTTTTCGGAAAAGAAGACTGTAAGACATACTTCCGGCCCCGAAAGGCCTCATTAAAGGAAGGCTTTCTTATAAAACAATAGGAAAAATTTCCATTCCGTTCGCTTTGGGAAACAACCATTCTAGACATGATTGACATTGCCACGAACAAAGTTTTGCTATCCACGGTTGCCTGGAGGTGGAGCCTGGTTGCCATTACGCATGGGATTCTACCTTGGAGTGTTGTTAGGGGTTGGTGCTGCTTGCTTATTGAGGCATCTATTGGCAAAATGTTCCTCTTCACCAAAGTGAAAATAGGGTCTGGCCTTATAGTTACCTTGGGCATTCCCCTTGTTAGAATTTTGCTACATAGTCTGGGTGCCTGACAAGGTGCCTGCTGGTTGGAATGCTACTCTTGGTACTTGGGATGCGGCTGCTAAGGAGGGGCTCTATACTGCATGCGAGCTCAATACAGTGGGCTCAGCTGCTGCGCCAACCGGGGGCGAGTGTTGCCACCAAATGACTGCCCTTGGAACGACATCTTCCTCTTGCCATTCATATCATTGCACTTGTTTTCCAACACAAGTGCCTTGTCCACCAGCTTTTGGAAGATGGTGTAGTCCTTGTTCAGCAGTTGGTATTGAATGTCATCATTTAACCCTTCCAAGAACAGCTCCTGCTTCTTTGCATCGCTGTTGACATCTTCAAGGGCATACCAGAAGAGTTGGGTGAACCAGGTGAGGTACTCACTGACAGACATGGAACCCTACTCTAGCTTCTCAAACTCCTTTTTTTTAGGCGAATGATGCCATTAGGGACGCAATAAGAACAAAAGCTATCTTTGAACTCATTGCAGGTAATAGCCTCTGCATCTGCATGGGCATTACAATAGGCGTCCCACCAGTCTGTTGCAAGGCCAAAGAGCTAGTGTGCTACAAAGAGGACCTTCTCCCTATCGCTACACTTTTCTATCAGCAGCTTCTTTTCTACATACTTAAGCCAATCGTCAGCTTCCAGGAGATCCTTAGAATGAGAGAAGGTGGAAGGTCGGGTCCTCAGGAATTCCCCTAACTTGAACTGGTTCTGAGGAGATGCTGAGTTAAGATTCTGCACGAGCTGGTTCTACTGGCTAGTGTTCTGCTGGATGGTAGCTATCATCTGAGCCATGGTCTGCAAGACTTGAGTTTGCATGGCCACTAGCTGTTTGATGGAGAGAGGTTGAGGGTTGGTATTGTTGGCATTGGAGTTGGTGTTGTTGGCGTTGGCACCAGCGGACCTCCTTGTGCCAACCATCTACTTGAAGTTCAAGAGAGAGAGTTGGAAGAATATATAATATAGAATAGGATATAAAGAAACAAGGAAGAACCTAACTATAGGCATCAAAGTATGATAGATTAAACAATATATATCTAATTAAAGATGCGATTGTGGACAATGTGCCAAAGGGACCTACAGCTCACATCAGCACACTAAAGCATTAAGCAAACATTAAACCAAGCAAATAAGTTCATTACATCACACCAATCAAGAAGCAAAATCAAATGATACTAAATGTCTTTATTATAGTGGTCACCGCCATGGTGAGGTCCGCCTGCTCCATCATGTGGGCGGTGGTCGGGCCATCTAAAAGGGGTGCCCGGCGGTACGAACAACTGCCACTCCTCCTCCTAGGGAACTAACGGTACCGGGAGCCCATCAACTTGTCCTGGTAGAGGTCGTAGATAGCTATCAGGGCCTGGAATGTGGAGTTGTTGATCCCCTCATGAAAAGAGGACCTCCTGGCGATGGCCCTATGAGACTTGGCCACCTGGTGTGAGCTGCCTGGTTGTACCTATGCATAAATGCACATAGCCACCATCCACTCCTTGTGGCCTCCAGGGAAGGGAATCATGGTGGCAGAGTAGATGGGCATCCGAGGGTATCCAAGGTCTCGGAGCACCTAGCAAAGTAGCAGTGGGAACTCTCTAGCGTCGACTCTGGGGGAATGGTACACCTTGATCACGCGCTCCTCGGGATCCTCCTCCTACACCTCAACTTGGTGCTGCTTTGGGACCTCCTCCTGCATGGCCATCTCGTGCTGCTCCGGTTTCTCCTCCGGCTTAGGGAGAGGTGGCTAAGGGGCAATGGGAGGCAGATTAGCGTGCTCCGGTGTACATGGCAGGAAAGGGTGTGGCCACTAGTCCTCTTGCGGGCAATCTCGCGAGCCATCTACAATTTGGAACAAAAGAGTATCAGCAAAATAGTTTAAAACAAATTAAGGAAGATAAAACAATATGAAAGCAAAAAACACAATATGAAAGCTAGAAATAAATAGAAAATAGTTTATATAGTGTATATATCCTTAGTAACATCCGTTCTATCTAGGATTGCATCCTACGGTTGATATGGCTCTGATGCCACTTCTGTTACACCTGGTTTTATGACCAAACCGGATGTAGTTGTATGTATGCCTAGGATCAAGTTACACACACATTGAAGTTATAAGTGAATAAATAGACTATTTAACCATACCACATTATCACCATGTAAATTTATTACAAAAGGACCCGTAGGTCTAAAAGAAGATTACATTCAAGCAGCAACTTTAAAACTAAAGTGTAAGCGCCCGAAGACTCCACATGTGTTGGCTGAGAACACAACACACCTAGAACTTCGCTCCATCATCTTCGAAGTCCCCGTTGTTGCTCCATACTCTATTTTAAACTGAACAATAATGAATGGTGGAAAGCAAGCGTGAGTACATGCAGTACTCAGCAAGTGTGGGAAAAAGATGATATGTGGGCTCAAGACAAGAAAGGCTAAAGTTGGTTTATTTACAGAACTGCCACTTCATTTCTAAATTGTTTTTTAAAAGCAACCTAACTTACTATGTGAACTCCTCCAATGGCCAAGGTTCCAACCACCTTACCAAAACTCAGGGTTCTAACCACCCCGACATCACAATAGGTTGTTGCCACCCAAACATAACCATGGGTTCCAACCATCCAATCAAAGTTCCCACCACTGTGACTCCCCCAACTAAGCCATCCACCCAACTAATCATGTGAGGGTCCATGCCACTCATGACCATGAGCATGGTTGTTATAATAGTTTTCACTCTACAAAAGTTCTACACTTTTTCCACAAGATGTGATCAATTCATTCCGCTAGTACCCGTTGATACCTTGCACACTTCCTAAGGTGTACACTGAGAGATCATTGCAAGGCTATTACAAAGTCTCCTCTAGCTTGTGTTTTGCCCGTTGAGGTTTCACCGCCGTGAGGTCTACGAAAGCACCCCCGCTAGAGGCCCCCTCTTGCACCGTATCCATGTTGCCACCACCGTTGCTCTCCCGCCGTGCACCGTTCGCCGTTGCGGATAGTAGCATCATCGCCGGATGGCATTGGCATTCCCGGTGATCCATCCTATAAAATACCACGATATTTCACCAGTATGTGCCCCTTGTCACCCCCCACCATATCTCAAATCCGCTTGGACAGAGGAGCACTGACGCCACCGTGCCCACTACCCCTCATCTGGGCATGTCCAGCGCATGCTCCGGGAATATCATTCGCGTTCCCATCTATCCAGAAAGCTTTTTTGCTGTGCCAACCATGTTGCGATGTGTTCCAGGAAGGATCCTATTCTACCACATAAGATATTGGTCAGATCTATAATGACATGACTGGAACACTGTCGCCAAGCACGATGTCAGCCACGTCAAGCTGCGAGACCCTCCATTGCCATCCGCGTTCCCGGAGATCTAGTGCTCCAACTGCCACGCCCATTCACCAGTAAGTGTTCCATGTCTTCCTCCACAAATACCCAGAATAGTTTGTCGCCACCCATGGGGTCGCCGTGCACTGCTTCAAGTCTATCCGTGTCCAGCACGTGAACCAAAGAATTTGTTGGCGTTCCCAATGATCTATGCAATATCATGATGCACCTCTGGTTCACCATGTAGAATGTCAAGGGTACTACAGGAAAAACAAAGAGCTCAACTAGGTCATCATCGAGGCAACGGGGAACACGAGGCCAAGTTCAGCACTACCGTCGGTTTCAATCTTAGATCCTGTCATTGCCGGTGAGTTTCTGCATCTCCGACCACCACCATCATGTTTTCCTCGCTAAGTTCTACAATCCTAGTATGATGCCTCTTGATGAAACAAAGAGTAACTTGATGTTCCCCTGTCCATGCCTTTTCACCCATGCCTAGTGCTGTCCGACAGCTTGTAGAGAGCGAACCAGCGTTCATAGCCACATTCCCGCTGCTGGGAATATACTTTTAAGGAGCCATCTGCTCCTAATTGTAGAACGTCACATCCTCTACTAGAATACGATGTTTTGCCTCGCGGGTAGAATACAACATTTCCAGAAACTGATGATTTGCATTCAACTGAGCAACATCTAGGCAAGTGCCCTTGAATATCCTGAACACATGTTTTTAATTATGTCTTTTATAAATATACATGCTTTTTTTAATATTGTTTATCATATGTGTCTTTATTTAGCTATTCCATATTATTCCTTGTCACCTTAGTTTGGTAATGGTGGAATGGGATGGGTAGATGTTGCTTAGCTTTGCTACATGGGAATGATTTAGGTATAGTTGTGTCATTAATCTTGTCTACTTCAACTTAATAATGAGATGGTAATGTTTTAGCAACATGGAGCTTAGGGGATCCAAGCAGCAGGATGATATGATGATGGTGTGGGTATGCACAAGTGTGGGTTACACACTATTGGTTTGTTGGTAGTAGTTGCTTTGGATACTAAGGACCGGTTCGTGGAACACGTAACCATGAAAATAGCATAGCCATAGGCTATGGATAGGGCAAGATCGGACCATACTCCGTTAATGCCCAATACAGGAGCTCCCTTTCACTATGGAAAACAACCTACAATCAAATTCGAATTGGGATGGTTAATTCGAGATGGTTTCCATGAGATGATTGCTAATATTTGGCACAAAGAACATCGGGGAAACAATGCCATTGAAGTATGGCATAATAAAATTAGATCCCTCAAACAATACTTGAGGGGTTGGACCAAACATATTGCTGAGATCTTAAAGAAAGAAAAGAAACAACTGGCCAATAAAATAGATGAGCGTGATAAGATGGTGGAAAAATTTTCCTTATCACCAAATTAGGTGGCTTTAAACATTATCTCAATGAGAGGCTCGCACATCTGCCGAGAGAAGAAGAGCTCAAATGGTACCAGCGTGCCAAAGTAAAAGAGCCATGTACTTCCAACTTGTAGCTACAGGTAAGCATTGGAAACAACGGATATACAAATTAGAAGATGAGAATGGCTCCTATATCAGGGAAGCTGAACTCAAAAATTATATCACCAAATATTACAAGGGGTTATTTGGCAAGCCATAGCATAATAATTTTGCAATGGATGAGTCAATTACAAACGACATACCCCAAGTGAGTGAGCAAGAAAATGCAATCCTCACTACATCTTTTATTGAAGATGAGGTGCAACAAGCAATTTTCCAGACGGAGCATAACAAGGCTCCTGGCTCATATGGCTTCTCGACTGAATTTTATCAAGTCTTCAGGGAAGTGATCAAGGGTGATCTCATGGATTTGTTCTCTGATTTCCATCAAGGGAGATTGACTATATACATCCTTAATTTTGGTATCATAACACTTATCCTGAAAAAAGGGAAGCACTAAAAATTCAAGAGAACCATCCTATTAGTCTGCTAAATGTCAGGTTTAAGATATTCACCAAAGTTGGCACTAACATAATAGATATTGTGGTGGAAAAAGTAATAAGGCCCACACAAAACACTTTTATGCCAGGTCAAAATATAATGGAGGGAGTAATAATTTTACATGAAACCATACATGAATTGCATACGAAGAAGCAAAATGGCATAATCTTGAAAATTGACTTCGAGAAAGCCTATAAAAAGGTTAAATGGTCCTTCATACAATAATCTTTATGAATGAAGGGTTCCTCGACACAATGGTATGGGTGGATCCAAAGCTTTGTTTCCGGAGGTCATGTAGGAATTAAGATAAATGATGAGGTTGGCCCCTACTTCTAAACAAACAAAGGACTGAGACAAGGAGACCACTTTCCCCTATTCTTTTTAATATTTGTTCTGATATGCTAGCAATATTAGTATCAAGAGCCAAAAGTGACAGCCAAATAACAGGAGTGGTTCCACATTTGGTAGATGATGGACTGTCAATACTGCAATACGCTGATGACACTATCATATTTATGGACCATAACATAGAACATGCAAAGAATATGAAACTCCTTCTATGTGTTTTCGAACAGCTCTCGGGGTTGAAAATAAACTTCCATAAATGTGAGTTGTTTTGTTATGGAGAAGCAAAGGAATGTGGAGAACAATATGCATAGTTATTTGGGTGTGACATTGGTATACATCCATTCAAATATCTTGGCATTCCAATGCATTATAGAAAACTACAAAATAGCTATTGGAAGGGGGTTGAGGAAAGATTTGAGTGCAAGTTGAGCAGTTGGAAAGGGAAGATGATGTCAGCAGGGGGCAAATTAGTCCTCCTAAACTCTTTCTTAAGCAGCCTTCCCATGTTTATAATGCCATTTTTTGAAATCCCTTGTGGTGTCCTAAAGAGATTGTATTATCTACGGTCTAGATTCTTTTGGCAAGGTGGTAATCACAAGAAAAAATACAGATTAGCACGATGGGATATTCTTTGCCAACCAAAGAACCAGGGTGGATTGGGTATTACTAACCTCTCAGTAAAGAATATATGCCTCCTCAGTAAATGACTTTTCAAGCTGATTAATGAGGACGGGGTTTGGCAACAACTGCTCAGAAACTAGTATCTAGGTTCCAATGCACTCGCACAAGCACAAAGCAAACCATATGATTCACATTTCTAGTCTAGCCTTATGAAGATCAAAAAAGAATTCCTAAAATGGGGTTATTTTCAGGTACAGGATGGGAGCCAGACTCGATTCTAGAATGATATTTGGTTGGGCAATAGTCCATTAAGAACACAATTCCCATCTCTGTATAATGTTGCAAGGAACAAGCAGACCACAGTCGCGGAAGTAATGAGAAGTATACCTCTTAATTTATCTTTCCAGTGACCAATTTTTGGGTGATAAACTAATTGAATGACAAAATTTAACTTTGCAATTAGTTCACACAAATCTCTAATGAGAGAGATACGTTCAAGTGGGCTCTAAAGTGAAATGGATTATTTTCAGTCCAATCCATGTATAAGCAAATGATGAATCAACCCATTACGAATTCCCACAAGTGGCTATGGCAACTGAAACTCCTTTTAGAGATAAAGATATTCCTATGGTATATAGGCCCTAGGGTTATTTTGACTAAAGATAATTTAGCCAAAAGAAATTGGGATGGTAGTCTAAAGTGTTGCTTTTGCAATCACAATGAAAGCATACATCTTCTCTTTTTTTAATGTTCCCTAGCCAAGACCATATGGCATATTGTCAGAATAGCTTTGGGTATTAATAGACCTAGGAATATAGCTCATATGGTGGGCAATTTGTTACGGGAGGTGGGAACAAAGAGAAATAAAAGAACCTTGGTTGGGCTAGCCGCCATTTTTTGGGCTACCTGGCTTTGTCGTAATAATATTGTGTTTAATACAAAAAAATATGTCATTTATGCAGGAAAGTTTTAGGGGAACTTATTGGCTAAGGTTCTGGAGACTACTACAAAAGGAGGATCAAAGGAAAGATGTATTGAAGGTGTGCCACAATCTGGAGATGGTGGCAATGGACATCTTCGCAAAGCATGGGTGGCAATTTAGTTACATAATATATGCTTCATGATGCTTAATACCATGCTTTATCTCATTATTGTTGCTGGCTTTTAGCCAAAACTTTGTAATAATGATGGTGGTTGTATGCATCTCAGATGCAAAAAGGCTGGAATGTTATCCATTTTCTAAAAGATAGGGCTTATAATGGGTACGTCCTGGCTACATATTTAGTCTTTCTCCCAGTTATGTAAGCATCTTGGCATAGGGATGGAAGGGTTACTTCGAGAGCTAGGTGATGGAGGGTTGGCACAAGCGGAGGCAACTAGGGTGAAGGATTACTTCACTTATGTATGGGGGTGAAACCTTAGTTGGTGTTTACATGCTGGGAGACACTATTGACAAGCCTTGTAGTGTGACCCCGGTCATCTACCTTGGTAGTGGAATGGCTCTACAGGAATCATGACCTGTGAGTAAAGTTGTGCAACCTCTGTAGTGTGCAAAACTGTTATAACAGCCGTGCTCACAGTCAAGAGTGGCATGGACCTTTCACATGATTAGTGGGTTTGGTGTGGTTTGGTTGAATCTGGTGTGGAACTAGATTTCGGTGGATGGAACCCAAGAGGTTGCTACAGGTGGATGGAACCTGTAGTAACATTTTCAGGTAGTTAGCCTGTAGTGGTGTAACTTGTTGGCTTATACACTATAGTAATGTAGGTCTGCTTTTATAAATGTATCTTATGTCTATATGGCATTTATGCAAATAAACCATGTTGTAGCCTTATTCTCAAGTATGTCTTTCATGTCATTACTTTACCACACTTGCTGAGTACTAGATGTACTCATGCTTGCTATAATCATTGTTACTCAGTTGTGAAAGAACTTTTGAAGACTACGTTGAAGATGGTGATTCTAGGTTGCGTACCCCTAGTCGATTGCCTGTGGGTTATGTCTAGAGGACTTCGTTGGAGACCCTTTTGTTCTTCTGCTGTCACCTTTATAAAAACTCTAGCATTCCCTTGTTTTTTAATAAAGTTTGTTTTATTCATGATATGTGTACTATTTTATCACTAATGAAGTCCTATGTGCATGAAAACTTAATCCTGGGCATGCATACAGCTGCATTCGGTTTTATCCTTAAAACCGGGTGTGACAACAACTTAATTAAATAAATGCTAAACCTTAATAATACTATGTCCCAGAATAGGTCCCATTCTTCAACCCTTTCCGGGTAGTCGATGGCTATTCACAGATGGTAAGGTTCTTCGCTTTGCATTGAATTAAACCACATGCTCCACTGCTTGTGCGGGCCCCCGTCAATTCCTTTGAGTTTCATTCTTGCGAACGTAAATTTGGAAAATTTTAATAATTGCAAAAAGTAGGGTGTTACAAACCTACCCACTTAAAAGGAATCTCGCCCTCGAGATTCGGATGGATTGGGGAAGAGATGCGAAAAGTCTGCCTTCGAATCCTCTTCATGCTCCCATGTAACTTCATCCTCCGAGTGATGACTCCATTGTACTTTGCACATCCCGATCACCTTGCTTCTGGTGACTCTCTCTGCTGTTTCAAGGATTTTGATAGGGTGTTCTGTGTACATGAGATCTTCCCGAAGGTCTACATCTTCCATTGGTAGTTGTTCTTCTAGAACTCTCAAGCATTTCTTTAATTGTGAAACATGGAACACATCGTGAACATCCGAGAGATGAGGTGGTAGTTCCAGTTTATATGCAACTTCTCCTCTTCTATCCAGCACCTTGAAAGATCCAATATATCTAGGTGCTAATTTCCCCTTGACCTTGAATCGTCGAAGACCTTTGATGGGTGATACTTTTAGATAAACAAAGTCTTCAACTTCGAAGGTCAAATCTTTGCGTTTGTTGTGAGCATAACTCTTCTACCTTGATTGGGTAACCTTCATGCTCTCTCGGATGATTTGAACTTGTCTTTCTGCTTCTCTCAAGATATCAGGTCCGAAAACCTAACTTTCTCCCATCTCATTCCCAAAAAGTGGTGTCCTACACCTTCTACCATATAATGCTTCGAAGGGTGACATCTTGAGACTTTCTTGATAACTATTATTATAAGAAAACTCTGCATTAGGAAGACTCTTGTCCTAACTCTTGCCATATTTTAAAGCACAATCCCTTAGCATATCTTCTAGGATCTAGTTAGTTCTTTCAGTTTGTCCATCTGTTTGAGAATGATAGGCAGAACTGAAGTTCAGCTTAGTGTCCATAGATTCATGCAGCTTTTCCCAAAACTTTGATATGAACTAAGTGCCTCTATCAGATACTATCTTCTTAGGAACTCCATGTAGATAAACAATTCTTGACATGTACAGCTCTGCAAGCTTCGCATTGGTATAGGTGGTCTTGACTGGGATGAAGTGTGCAACCTTGGTTAACCAATCTACTATGATCCAGATAGAATCATAACCTGACTGGGTACGAGATAAGCCGACTATGAAATCCATACCAATTTCTTCCCACTTCTATTTTGGAATCTTCAACAGTTGTAATAATCCAATGGGTCTTTGGTGTTCCACTTTTACCCTCTGGAAGGTATCACACAAGGCGACATATTCTGTAATATCTCTCTTCATACCATACCACCAGTAGCTACTCTTTAAGTCTTGGTACATCTTGGTGCTGCTAGGGTGGATAGGGTATGCAAAATCATGGGCTTCTCTCAAAATCATGTCTCAGAGATGCTTTTGATTTGGTACGCAAATCCGTTTACCAAACCATACAGTGCTTTGGTCATCTTCTGAGAATCTAGTCACCTTACTATCCTTGATGAAGCTGCTTGATTTCCTTGATCTTCTCATCTTCTAGCTGATCTTTACGGATTTCCTGCTCCAAGGTGGGTTCTATCCCCATGGAAACTACTTCTAGCTCATTGATGAAATTCATATTGAGCTTATTGAACTCTTCACATAGTTTGGATCGTAACTCTCGAGTGGTGATCATGTTGCAGTATGTCTTCTGACCTAGAGCATCTGGTACAACATTTGCTTTTCCTAGATGGTAATCGATTCCCACATCATATTCCTTGATTAGTTCAAACCAACGATGTTGCCTAAGGTTGAGATCTGTCTGAGTGAACCTATACTTGATACTCTTTTGATCGGTGTATATCTCATGCCTGTGCCCAAGAATGTAGTGCCTTCAAATCTTCAGGGCATGTACCACTACAGCAAGTTCTAGGCATGAGTATGGTAGTTCTCCTCATGTTTCCTCAGCTACCTAGATGTGTAAGCTATGACTTGTCCTGACTATATAAGCACACATCCTAGGCTTTGATTGGAAGCATCACAATATATGTCGAAGCTTTTGGTGATATCAGGAAATATCAAGACAGGAGCTGATGTTAGTCTTCTCTTTAATTCCTCAAAGCTTTCCTGGCATTCTGGGGATCATTTGAAGTCCTCGTTTTTCCCTAGCAACTCTGTCATGGGCTTTGCTATCTTCGAGAAATTCTTTATGAACCAACGGTAATATCCCACCATCCCAAGAAACTTCTAATCTCTGTCACATTTTGGGGTGGTTGCCAATCTAAAACATCCTTCACCTTACCTGGATCTACTACTACTCCTCCGGCTGAAATGACATGACCGAGGAAAGATACTTTGGTCAACCAGAATACGCATTTGCTAAGCTTGGTGTACAGTTTGTTCTGCCTGAGCTTCTCCAAAACTAGCCTTAGATGTTCTTCATGTTGTTCTTCATTCTTGGAGAAAACCATGATGTTGTTTATAAATACTACCACCAACTTATCCAAGTACTCCATAAATACTTTGTTCATGAGGTACATGAAGTAAGACGGGTGCCCTTTATCTGGTTGAGAGCAAACCCTTTGGTAGATGGTGAGGTTGCAACGAACTCAACCTTGGTACCTGTAACAACCCAAGATTTCATATGTCAATCTTGCCTCTACGTTTCCTCAAGTGCAAAAAATTTTATCCAAAATTCTAAGAAATTCAAATCTTGGCTTGTTACTTGCTTAAATTTCTACAATAAATATTGGTGTTCGCATTTGCCAAAGAATTCCTTCTATGAAGTTCCTACATCACCAAAGCGAGCAAACCTAATTGAATGGCAGTGAATCCAAAATTTAATCCATAGTAGATCCTTTAGATCCAATATCTATCAAAAATCTTCTTCCCCAAAAATTTAAATATTCAAATCGATCCCTATCGAAAACATCCAAAGCAAACTCAACATTTAAACTAAGGAACTTATGCATCAATCTAACTTGTTTCACCAACTGAGACTTTACATCGTAATGCAAATGAATGAAAGTTCAAGCCCAAATTTATATAAGTTAAGAATCTTTTTTCCCTACTCTGAGAGTTCAAATCATAAAATTCAAGTCAAAATCAAATTGGCGAACTCAAACAAAATAAAAAAAACCCTATCCACTTTTCTCTATCAAGCCAAAGCCCAATTTCGATCCCCTCTCATTTCCTGTTTTGGTCCAAACCAACTGAAGGCCTAGCCCAAAACCAACCGTGCCACATCACAATTCTTCTCATCTTGTCAAACCCAAAACAACCGAGCCAGCCCTTTTTCCTTTTCCTTGTGCAGCAGCCTGGTTAAAGCCCAGAGTTGACCAGTTAGCTAGAGCCCATCTTCCTATGCCCAACTCAGTAGTGAATCAAGGCCGCCTAGCTCTTCCCTAGAGCCCAAGCTATCTAAAGGGCGAAGCCCACCCGAAAGCTTAATTACTAGCCCATTTATTCCGTGAAATTCAACCCAGGTGTAGAGATCGGTGACATCCTAAGAGGAGAGTGAATTAGGACACTTAAAAACCTATTCGGCTCCAAATACTTCACAAGATAAACCTATATCAATTTTTATCTAAATATGCTCTAAGTTTATCTAGTGTGTCTATTCTACCGTTCAGAAGGATTGCAACCTTTCTAGGAAGGTAAATTGCAAGTATGTAAATGCGAAAACGTAAATAAGGTAGAGAGAGCAAACTCGGCACAAGTGATTTTTATCCCGTGGTATCGATGGCACAAAAGGCACCCCTAGTCCATCTTGGAGCTCCATAAATGATATGCTCCCGGTCGCCAAGACTCTTCCGGTTATAGCTCTTGAACTACCAAGCCACCAAGGTAAGACCTCAAGCACGATGAGCAACCAAGCCATCAAGGTAGGGTCTCACCACTAACCTCTCTTCCGGTAACTTGTACGTCGTCTTTACTTTGGAGCTTTAGCCACCAAGGCAAGAGCCTTCATATCCCTCTACACTCTTCTTATCGCTGCTCTACACCAAGTCGGAGGGTAAATGAGCTTGAGCCACCAAGGCCTAAGGTGCCGACGAGTCACCAAGACTCCAAGACTCGGTGTACCTCTTGGTACGAGGTTTGGATCACTCCTTGATTCACTCTCTAGGTTGCAGCACCTAGCAACACTTCTCTCTAGGCCTCTAAGCACTAATCACTCTCTAATCTTGTGCTTAATTACATTGGATGATCACTTTTAGCACTTTAATAGCTTGGATGTCTTCTCAGGTGTATATGGGCTTGTCTGGAATCCAGCACCTTCAAATGACTGAGTGGAGGGTTATTTATAGCCTCAACCCCATGGACTAGCCGTTGCCACAACGGCTCAACTTTACTATATACGCCGGATGATCCGGTGTAAACAACATTGTACTCACCAGACCATCTGGCGTGTATATCCTTCAAAAACTAGTCATTGGAACCCCAATCAAATCCTATATGAACACCGAATGTTCTGGCGTGTTCACTAGCTTCATCGCTGAACCATCCGGCATGTACACTGCTTCTGCCAACCAAGCCACTTTCTTCTCTACACAAAATACTCCGACGTATATATCATTAGTGCGCCAGACCATTCAGCTTGTTGATTCATGTTGATCTTCACTCTTTAACACTTGCAACCTTCTGTGCAAGAAATACTCCGGTCTATTCAACTCCATATCGCCGGACCATCCAATGTGCTTTAGCTTTTCTCTCAATTCTCAAAAATACTCCAGCGTGTACTGGCTTCATACACCAGATCTTCCAGCGTGTACAGTTGCCATGAGCTGAAATGCTCTGGTGTGTATAATCTCCTCTGTACTGGACCTTCCGGTGTGTATACTTTCTTTGGGACTTCTCTAATTTGATCAATCTTTGTCCCAGGTTTGGTGGCTTCTTCATGTATTGCATCCATGAGACCTACTAAATAATATAATTGATAAACATGTTAGTACTATGGACTATGTTGTCATTAATCACCAAAATTACATACATGCCCTAAATATGGTCACTACAATCTTCTCAAGGGTATGTTTATTACAATCTTCCTCTTTTTGGTGATTGACGATAACACAACCAAAGAAGTGGCAAAAAAATAATACCAATTGTAAATGGCATAATTAATGAATAGCAGCACTTGCACAGTGCCTTACCACTTTGCTTGGATGCATGTTCTTACCACTTTATCCCCCTTTGTTGTGGCTCTCCCTTTCACTATCGCCACTATCACCCTCGATTGACCTATGCAAGAGCTCCTTCTCCTTTGTCAACCTTGGCACCATATCATGCTTCTTGCACTTGCTTTGGTCGTCAAACTTCTCCCTCTTTGTCAACAATTTTAAAAAGGCGATAAACACATATTGAACTCAAACGAAAAATTTAGAGTACATGGGAGAGAGCTTCATGAACAATGATCTAATTAAAATAATACCAATTGTAGGGATTCAATTAAAAAATATGGTACCAATTGAAATAAAAAACACATGAATCAGAATACATGAAAAACACATAACATAGTCTAAACTCCCCCTATATGTGTGCATACATATGATGAAAGAGAAACATATGCACCATTAGACAATATGTAGTGATAGGAAGTTTAGGCCATATTATGCATGAAGGTAGCTTAAATATATGAATGGATCGACAATGATACTAATTGAAGCCTTTAAGCATTGCATACCTCTGGGGACTTGTAGATTACTCCATGAAACTACAGAAGATATTACTTGCAATACATGTTAGTATCAAAATCACAATCCATAGGATATGCTCCCCCTAAAAGTGTGCATACAAGTGTCATGGCACATAAAGGATACCAATTGTAGAAATATACCATGTAAAGAACCTATAGATATATTAGTTGTAGGTTCTTAATAAACCATGTAGGTTGCTCATGGGTTAGAAAGAAGCACAAGCAACCTACCATAAGGAAAACCTACACTACGCATTGCAATAAATTGAAATATGCACAAGCAATCCTAGACAAGGTAAAAGTACTTACCAATTGAAAGGATTTTGCATCTAGTACCATTACCTCTTTTACCTTTGGACAGGAATTTGGGTATATGATGATCATGCTCTTGATCAATGCACCTAATCTTGTACACTTGGTTTCTTTACTTGAACCTTCACTTCATCTTCTGAGCCAAGTCTCCAAATCCCTGAGTCCACCCGTGGACTTCAAGTCTTCTTTAGAACCCACATCAATTGGGGCCCCTTCATGTTGATGATGATTTCCTTAGGCACCCAAATGGGCTGGTTCCACCCCCGGTCCTTTCTCCCAACCATGTGTGCAACCAATTTGCCATTTCCTTCTTCTTGAGCTTGTAATAGTTGCTCTTGGTCTTATTCTTATAGTTGGGCTTGGTGTAGATGTTGGAGGTCTTGTTGGAGAGATGCATCGCCTTCTTCTTCTCCTTAGTCTCCTTTTCACTTGTTTGCATTGGAAGGACTTGTGGCTCAATTGATGACATTTGAAGCCTGTCACGGTTGACCCATTTGCAAGCTTGTTCACCATGGTATCACAGTTATCTTGAGAAGGTTGGACATATTCTTTGCCCTCTAATGTCCCTGTGTGCACTCTGATGTCATGGACTATGTTGTTCGTGCACTGTTGCTTAGTGTTGTATGCGAACGAGCATGCTTTCTTGCCAGTGTAGCACACGAGCGCGGCGCGGCATGCGAGCGCAGCACTCATCAACGAGCATGCTTTCTTTTCTTTTTTGCATTTCGCATGACTGGATCGGAGATTTTGGGTTTTTGCATCTAGCGTGACGAGCATGTGATTTTGGGTTTGTTGCTTGCTTTGAATGATTGTTCCTTTTGTCATATTATTGCCAAATTCTCCTTTACTTACTCCTCCCCAATCCATTCAATTTGTCCAGCACTAGGTGGGAAGAAGGCCCACACTGCGGGCATGCGACCAAGTGTGTGTGGTGGAGCAGCTGCGGACTTGTGACGGCGGGCGTGCGACACTTGAGTGGACGGCCATGATGTGGCGGTGGCCTCCGAGCGGCGTGTGATCTCCCCCTTTTCTTTCCATTCAATTTTGTTGTGTTTAGTTAGTGCGAGCGGCTACAACAGCGTAGTGTTCTTGTGTTCGTATATGGATGAGATGAGTATATGGATGTGAGATGAGTCAATTTGATTGTGTTCTTGTGTTTGAGATGAGTCAAGCACGGCGATGGAGAGCGCGGCCAGCGGTGCGGTTAGAGCTAGCGTGGCGGCGGAGAGCGCCGGCGGTATTGGCAGCCGAGCCGGCTCAATTTTGAGCGGCTCGTTTCTTTTCTTTTTGGCTCCCGATCCACCTATCACTGCCGGTTCGTGGTTCGAACCAGCAATGATGGTGAGTTACTGTGCCGGTTTCAGAACCGGCACTGATAGTCACTGATTATCAGTGCCGAGTAAAGAGTGCCGGTTGAAAAACCGGCACTGAACCCATTTTTCGACCAGCACTCTTATACCCTTTTGCAGTAGTATGGACTTTACGAATTCATACGAGCTTGAGCTTGCCCTTTCTTTTGACATTCTGTGGACTGTTTGGAAGGACAAGCTTTCACGGGGAATCGGAGTGTGATCAACCTCCGTCCATAAAATTACTCTCGGCCTAGATATGATAGTTTTTGCTCGTGGCCCCGATATATCTCATAGTTGCCGATCTATGGTGACTCAACTCTGCACTTTCTTGTGTCAAAAAAGGAAACTGCACTTTCTTGCGGCATATGGTAAAGCAGAGTCGGAGTGGCGCCTATGGCAGAGCAGGGGCCGCTCTCCTAGCTACCCTTCTCTATCAAGGTTGTCAATGAGCCAAGCTTTGAGCCTAAGTTGTCAACCGAGCGTAAAGATAAGCACAAGGTCGGTTTGATTGAAGCTCGACTTGGCTTGAGCTTGACTTGTTTAGCCAAAATTTATGAATTTTCTTCTCTATTTGTAATCAAGCGCATAAATTATCAACTTTGAGCCAGGCTCAAGCTCAGCTCAAATCTAAAACAGGTAATCTCCAACCGATCTTTTAGCGAGTCAAGTTCAAACAACTTCTTGAGCTTTTTTAACAGCCTTCCCTACGGCGTCCCACACACCATGAAAAGGGCGTCTGCGACTCATTTCTGGGAGTCCAACGATGGGAGGAAGGAGCCCAAGAGATACGGGCCATGTGGATCTAGAGATGGTCCAATTGCCTATTCAAGCCCCAATTGCAACAGCCTTTTCCATTTTCTGAATCATGCATTATCTGTCCTCTACTTCAGCCTCTCACGTACGGCATCACGACCAGCGGGTACAGTCAACGGGGCGGCCACCAAACCCTAGCGAGTAGTGACGGCGGCACGGGAGGCGGATCCCCCTGGTAGCCCAGATCCAGCTCCCAATATGTTGCGCCTTCCAATTCCATGGAGATGGAGGGAGAGGGAGAAGAGCACGCGCCGGCGCTGCTGCAGGGCGCAGCCAAAGCTGCGGTTGCATGCGGTGCCGGCCGAAGTCGGCATCGGACGAGGCCGCGACCGGAGTTCAGCGACGGGTGCTGTGCCGGCCGGAGTCGGCGTCGAACGAGGCTGCAGCCGCGGTTTAGCGACAGTGCTGGCAGGCATGGCGGTAAAGGGCAGTGCGCCGAGCATTGGAGCTAGGCATGGCCACCCACCAGCGAGTCAGAGGCGGGAATGGGCGTGGTCCGGCGTCAGGAACGAGTGCGGTGCATCGTTGGGGGCTGGCGCCGGCCAAGGCCAAGCTCAAGACAAATTTTGCCCCACCTAAAATTTTTGGTGCAATCCGCCACTGTGGGGAAGTGCCTATCATCCGTTAAGATTTTTCCTCTCAAAATAGGAAGAAGGCATACACCTAGATGAACATCCAAACTTTCCCAATACTTTGGTTGAACTATACATCGTATCCTAACTGCCTCCGTAAAATAAGTGATCCTGACGAAAAGCTTTATAGTTCTTTAGATTTGTTTGTATCGATATCTATATATCTTTAGAAGACATGCGAAAATTATTATATATTTGGATTGATCCGAATGATAAGTGGAGAATGGTATGTAATTTTAGTATCAGAAAATCCATTTAACTTCCCAAAAGCTTTATAGTTCTTTAGATAACCACATAAACTATTTTCCGTCACACCCTCTATCGACATTTGTATTCTTTTTTTAGTAAATTGCAATTTGCACTAGTTAAAGTGTTTGTTGTTTCACTTTGCACGTCGGTTAACAGACGTTTTCAATTTGCAACCGGGTACATATGTTTAAATAAGTTTCACTTAGCTCCCGGGTATGTCATTAATCCCATGTAGAACTTTGTATAAAACATTAGTGATGCCTCATAAAGCGTGATTGAAAATCACAAAATCTCATGAAGTTTTGCTCATATTTCACATGGTTTCACTCAAATTTTATAGTGTAATAGTCCCTCCGATTGCAAATGTATGTCGTTTTAGACTTGTGCACAGAGATTAAGAAAGTAGATCAAATAACCTTGTTGTCCTTTATTTATTTTGCATTGAAAAAGATAACGTATTCATTTGTAAGAGTGATAGTATTTATTAAACAAAGATAAGAAGGGAACAAAAGAGAAAAAAATGCATAGAAATTTGAAAATGACTTATATTTAAAAAATAGTTGATAAAACTAAAATGACCTACATTTACAATCAGAGAGAGTATGCTGCAAAGTGAAACTTATTATGATATACCTTGGTGAAAGTGAAAATATATGCATACACTGGGGTAAAGTGATACACGAAGCACTTACCTGGTCCAAAGTGCAATTTACTCTGGTCTTTTTTTTTCTTGTTATACAAGTCACGTCTTTAGTAGTTGAAATTTTACATGACGACAGATGATATCATATCCTAGACATAGAGATATTTTTATTATTTTTCACGATTGTTTATGGGCAATTTTTTTCACTACTGTTGTAATATATACTTACTTTTCAAGATTTTATAATTTTTTAAAAATTTTCAACTTTAACCAGTAGCTTCACTAGTAGAGCAGTTTAAAACCTATTTTCATAAATAATCAAGCAACTTAGGTTATTATTTCTTGTGCATTGCATACTAGATTTTGTTAGGAGTCAGGTAAATGCATTTGAAATTTTTTTTTCTTTCTCTTTCTCTTTGGTGTTTTGAGTGAAAAAAGTTTTAAAAGGTTTTTTACAAAACTCAATAGTGAATAAGTTAATAATCTTAATAGTTGGAATTTAAAATTCTTAAATTCATCATCTATTCCATCCTTAATCATACATAATCCTTCTCTAGTTAAATTCAAATTCTATCCAAATCTAAATTTAAATTCAAACCCTATTCAAATTTCTATACAAAGTTTCTTTTTTAAAACCCTAGATATGCCTTAGACCCAAATCCTACCTAAGCCCAAACTCTTGGCTGGCGCACAAGTTATCTATAAGGCCTAACACAAAAGATACACAAAATTGTGGATATTTACAGAGTCCTCGACAACCACATTTTCCCATATTGTTTCAAAGTTCAAGATGGTCTCAAATACAAATCTTGACAATACCAAAGTTGTAGGTCTCATCGAGAGCTTTGATTTGAACCTATGGACGTCCTCTTTTGGATAGTGGAGTTAGGAGTTATGACCCTAAAATCTGTGCTGTGCAGATAAGTCTCAGTTCAAATAGTTTATCTCGTGACACATTTTTGGAAAATCAAAATGGCCTTTCAGAAGTTCCAATGATTATCAAAGTTTTAGATCTTTTCGAGTACTGCAATTTAGAGTACAGAAACATCCAATTTGTAGTCCAAACGGTGGAGATATTATTCTCATAATAGAGAGCTGCGAAATAGAAAATCCTGACCGAATCGAACCCGAATCCGAACGTGGGGTGACCTTTCTGTGTTTACAGTACAACCACAAGCCTAGTATTGGTCAGGCCTAGCCAATTAATTTGCTACTCTCAGTATAGTGTAGACCAGACAGAAGAGCGATGAATGGACTATGTTTTGGGATCCAAAAGGCGCAAGAGAGGGTTTCCGTTGTTGAGGTGGAATCACGCGATGGTGAAATCTTAGCGGGTAGATTTGTGCTAAGAGGAGTATTGTAAAGGTTTTGTAGTGATCTTCTGACCACACACCTTGGATGTGTGCAAGTGTCTAGCTAACACGGGCAAAATAGAGACTTAGTCACTTGCTTGCGGGTGATGAAATCACGTCTTGTGGGTAAAGTATAACATTTGTAGAGTTAAAACTAAATATTCAGCCGTGCTCACGGTCATGAGCAGCACGAAAAACCTACCATGATTATAACTTGATGGTTTGGTCAGTGTGGTCAAGTGTAGTGGTGGGGACCATAGTTGAGGTGTGGATCAGTCACGATGGTGAGAATCATAGTTGAAGTGGTTAGTAGTTCAATTTTGACGATGGAGCCATGGTTGAGGTGTTGGATGTTCAATCTTGGTGGTTAGAACTTTGGTTGAGATGGTCAGTTGGTTAGGTCAAGATAGGTGGAATCTTGAGATAGTTGATTGTTTATAGTCATATACTTAATTACTACTACTTTTTAAATATTTTTACTTAAATATTGTTTTATACAAAAGAGCCAAACTAGCCTTACCTTGTCAAAGTCTTCATATACATAATATTTGCTACACAACTTACTGAGTATGACATGTGCTTACACTTGCTATAACCAAACACTCAATTGAAAAAGAATTCGAAGACCTCGTGAAAGATGTATTCTAGTGAGGTGTTCTCCGTCGATTGTCCATGGAGTTATCAGTGAAGATGTTGAAGACTACCAGGGTAAAGTTGTGACGTTCTAGACGCGTGTCTCCCAATCGGTTGCCCGCGGGCACCAGTACTTCTGTTTCGCTGCAGATATCTACATAGAAGACAATATATATCAATTGATGTAAGAGTTTAACATTTTATTTTTTTAAAATATTGTTTTCGTTATTTCATATCTGACATCCTTATATGTGAAAATCCTAGCACACATAAACCATATCTGATTTTATCCATTAAAACTGAAGCGATAACTGTGAACCGTAGCACAGATGCAACCTGCCCCTACTTGCGGTAGCAGTAACACTCGATCTCCGTATTGTACAGTTCTCCATAGCAAGTGGAAGCTCAATTCCTAGAGAGAATAACAAAATGGAAGGTGAAAACTACACTACAACGATGAGTAGAAACAGTGGAGGTGGCAGATGAAAGTCATGAAACAAAAAATAACCGTGCATTCGTCGATAACTTTGTTCCGACCAAGATTTGGTGGGTAGGGTAGAAAATAAATTATTTGATATCCGTATTCGTAAAAAAATAAATATGGGTATCCGTATCTATATTAATTTTTAAATAGATGTATCAATTTTGACTCTATATTGTTTAGAAAAATTTATAAATATTTAAATGTTTACAATACTAATAAAATATATTTTACGACGTATCTAATGGTATAATTTTTTTAATATTTATAAACTTTTAATAAAAAATGTAATGATAAAATTATTACAGTAAAAAAACTGACGAACACAGAGGGAGTACTCTAGCTGTACTACTAGCTCAGCAGAAACTTTACTACTGACGAGACAGCAACCTGACAAATTTGTTGCTGCCCGACGGACGTCGGTTGACGTGGACGTGAACGGTCGTCGAGCCTGCTCGTTGCGTGCGATACACAGTTACGTCGAGTCCAAGTACTGGCTAGCCTATGCGTGGCCGCCTTTGTGCCTGCATGGCCCATGCATGCATGCAGCCGGACAATCACCGCGTCCAATCGATTCGCGCCCTGGATTTGTTCTCCTGTGGTCTCGTGTCCCGCGTACGACCATCCTTCGGGTAATCGGTCAGGCGGGGGCGCCCGTACGTTCCAAATCAGACGGCCCGGTGGCACTACCTAGTACTTGCCGAGACAGTTGAAAATTCAACCTGGGGCTGTAGGTACTCCGGCCGGCCACACGTACATGATCCACTGCTAGCGTTGGATACAATGCAGCAATTTTAAGTTTCACTTAATCTTTAGATAAATTATGAACAGGATTATATATATATCTCTAATATACTTAATGACACAAACATATGATACATAGTCAAATGAACATACCGATCCGCAGCAAGAGGTGCAGAGAATCATATGATGATCATATAACAAACGATGTCGAATAAGACATAGAGGAAGCAGATCGTAAGCAGTCACGTTGTATGATACTGAAAAACTTTATTTGTTCTCTCTCGATGTAGAATCTCAAGGGCGATAGGTTCTGATAACCTGCTCTCTTGATCGTCGGTACAACAGGATGAAATAGTTTACTTGTGACGGTGTAGCAGACACTACTACAAAACACCACATATGTAGCGTCCTATCAGTGCTGATTCAACAATAACCGCTACTAAAAAAGTATCAGTGCCAGTTCTTAAACTCCGGCACGCAAACAACGATTGAGGAGCTAAGAATCAGTACTGATAGTCACTATTAGTGTCGGTTTTGGTTGAAACATGTACTGATACATTAGTGCCAGTTCTAGTCACGAACCAACACTGATAATGACTAGATCACTGCCGATTGTAGTCATGAATCGGTATTGATACAGTACTGGTTCTAACCACGATCCGTTATCAGTGTCGTTTCTTGCCATGAACCGTCACTGATGATTATTACTATCACAGTTAATCTTTAAAAATTCATAACTCATACGATGTCGGATGGGGAAAAACTTTATATGAAAATTATAGGATGAGAAATATTTTATACGAAAATTATAGCTCTCGATGAGATCTACAACTTTGCAGTTAAAAACTTTTTAATTTTAGGTCATTTAAATGCACAAATAATTATAACAAAGTTGCAACAGTGGTTGATGACAACTCACATTAAAAAATTCATAACTTTTTCACATGAAGTCAGATGGGGAATAACTTTAAATGAAAATTGTTGCTCTCGATGAGATCTACAACTTTGTAGTTGATCATTTTTTTTATTTGAAATAATATAGATCTACAAATAAACCAATAAAGATTGTCGAATGAACCACATATAGGGTCAAACTAAAGTGTTGTATAGTGTAAAACTAGTTAGAATCATTGAAAAAGCCACATCTGGCCATAACGATGAAAACTGTAAATTCAAAGATTTTTATCGTGAGTTTGGTAACTCGAATTAATGAAACATCTACGTAGCACTAACTTTCATATGAAGAATGATGTCTCAAAAAATTTCTAGGCAAATCGGAGAATGCCAATTTTCGATAAAAAACTTCAGAAGTCCTGTCGAGAGTCTTCCAAGCATTTTTTGGTGGTCAAGAAGTATATAGGTCTGTTGACCTCTATCTTTTCCGGATGCGCCTCTTTGTTTGCTTTGAAAGTAGATGTCGAACATCAAAATCAGATTTTGTATGCAAAAATTATTATTGTTTTACTGAATACTGCATGGATTGGACACAAACTTGAAATACGGAGTCAGATGGAGACAAACTTTATATGAATATTGTACGACTCGACGAGATATACAACTTTGTAGTTTTCATTTCATGTCATTTAGATGTCGAAATAGTCATTCAAACGTTCAATCAGAAGATATCAAAAGGATATATTTTGCTACTATTCTCACGAACGGACGATAGCTGAGATGGTTAGAGGGGTCACATGCACGCACCTGCTGTGAGGTCGTGAGTTCGAGTCCTGGTTGCCATATGCGAGCGAATATCACGTGACTTTGCGAATGTTGGGCGTGGTCGACCTCTGGTCGCAAATTTTTTTTTGAAGCTTTTATTGCCCGAAAAACGTTGAATCGGGAATCATAGTGTCGGTTGGTAGCTCTAATCAGCACTGATAGTCCACTATCAGTGCCGGTTGGAGCCACCAACCGGCACTGATAGTGATTTCAGTACCAATTCCATACCCGACACTGATAGTCAGTGGCTATCAGTGCCGAGTAATCAGTGTCAGTTCAAAACCCTAATAGCGATTTTGAACCGACACTGATGAGGATTTCCACAATAGTGAGAGAGAAAGAGACAACAACTTGTGTATATCCTCTTGTGGTTGCGGGTGGCCAATAAGTATATATAGAGAAAACCGTGTTGAGACGTGGCATAACGAGATTTCCATATATATAATCTTGTGGACTATTTCCTCACGCAAGAAAAGAATTAAAAAAATACAAAAGAAGGCTACACCTACACAAGCTACTGGACCCGGTTTTGATAGACCATTCACAAAGGTGTTGTGTGCACACGCCGTTCACCCTAGCCGGCCAAGGCTACAACCTGGCTCAGCGAGATGAAACAAGCGAGTGAACTCATTTGTTCTTCTAGCCCTCAAGAGCTAAGGGGTGAAGGAGACAACTCATTTTAAGTTGTTCTCACGCCACCTCCACTAGCATGTCGAAATTAAAGATTACACCATCTCTTCACTTTTTGGAGCTTTGAGATTTATTAAAAATTATTATCAAATATAATGGGCCAAGCCCATATATTTTAACAATCCCACACTAGATCTCAAAGTCCCACAAAAATTTACAACTTTGATAATGGACTATACCTATTAGGGTTGAACTCCACTTAAAGCTTTAAGATACACTCATTCACAACTTTGATAATGGACTATACCTTTTATTGCAAGTTTTGTACACACAAGTTCATTTAAAGTCATAGCTGATATTTGGCTACTAATATGCTATCGCTCGAGCAGAGCAAGGGGTGTAATCGGACTAGATACAGAAGGATATTGCTGATACTATATCATATCTCACATTTTTTCATCAGAATCGGAGTCGGACACGGATGGTGCTGGATACAGATACTGATGTTGATAGTCTCGGTAAAAAATATGAATCGGTACAT
The DNA here is from genome assembly GCF_958298935.1 of Phragmites australis. Lineage (NCBI taxonomy): Eukaryota > Viridiplantae > Streptophyta > Magnoliopsida > Poales > Poaceae > Phragmites > Phragmites australis. The sequence goes on along the minus strand of NC_084941.1, from coordinate 11,796,230 downwards.
ATCGAATATGTGATGAGTCAGATGCAGACAATGTCACTCATGAATATTTGTTCGGATATTTAGTAAAAGCAACAACCATATATCGCATATTTTCTTATTGTTCGACCATTCCACATATCTAAAACTCAACTACATTAGAGGCCCAATAAGAAACCAAGAATGCTCTGAAGGACAACATGTTTGATAATTAAAGACAACATAATATATTAAGGCAATAGCCAACATACCTTAGATATTATAAGTGTCACACACCAAAACCCTAATCCGGTCATCAAGCATGAATACGCATCATAACATCAATGCTCGTTTCCACCATATCTATTATGAGTGGAAATAGTTTAGAGATAATTAGGAAGACCCAAAGCCATTTAGGAAGCAGAAGAAAAAGAAAAAGAAGAAACGGGAAAAAAGAAGACTTTCAACACGTGAGCCCTACTTGGGATTTGACTGAGACTCCCCGCAGTCTGACTGCCAGAGCGCAAAGGCACCACTTATAGCCATCGACCAACTCTCACTCACTCTCACTATTTCATTCTCTCCCTCACTCACTTCCTCTTCACAAAACCGAGAGAGAGAGAGAGAGAGAGAGAGAGAGAGAGAGAGGAAACCATCTCGATCACCTCGATGGCTAGAGATTGATGGAGAGGACTTTTCCGAGCTCCTTCCCGCCATCTTCTTCGTCGGAGACGTTGCTACATGACTTCTTCCACCTCAAGGCCAATCACCACCTAAGAGCCCGCTCTTCGAATTGAAGTTGCCCCGGAGTTGGCCAGCCCTCTAGAAAGCTTTCCCACGCTAAGGTGAGACTTCCCCTCTATTTCCCCATCTTTCCAAAGCTCCAACTGGTCCCCATTTAGTTTAGACCCGAGCTCCACCCTAGCCACAAACTTCATCCAAGGGGTCCTCGAGTTTTGCCTCATGCATTTTGCCTAACCCACCAAAGAAACACTCCCCTAGCCTTGTAGAGTGTTTTCATACCCTTCATGGTTGAAGACATCATTGAAGCCTTCGCCAGCGACCTCGCTGAGGTGCTGCTAGCTAGGCCCAACGATCTGACTACCACTAGGGCCAATTTGATCACTGGATTGTGACTTGGCTGGTTAAACTCCATAGTCAAGAGTCAGACTACCAGACCTAGCGATTTGACCGCCAGGGGTCCAGTCTGACCGCTAGGTTTACTCAATATTGATTTCTTCTCTATTCAACCCTCATGGTTTGACTACTACTTGGGCCGATCTGACCGCCAGCCACTCAGTACCCTTCGAGCTTAGGTTGTCTCATGCGAGGTTTAAACCTCTTTTGATACAATCACTTATGTGTTCTATTGCAAATGTTTTCATGGCACGATGCATTGCATCTCGTTCACGATCATGCATCATAAGCATACATCTTCATTTGTTTTTTTGTTTATTCGATGCGTCTTCAATTTTTTAGAGAGTGACAAATCAATGGTTCAAGTGGTCGAGACCGACACCGAACTGGAAGTGTAGATGAGCGAAGCGTCGCAGCAACAAGGCAAGTACCTAAGCATATTTCACCTTTAATTTGGATCATGTGGTGTCTAATTTGATAAATTATTGCTTTATGTATGTTGTGAGTGTTAAAGAGTCAATGTCGGGATTTGTGGCTAGAACCTACATTGATGTATTGCTCCTACCTTAAATTATTGCTGATCCCTATGCTTGTAACCTGAGTATAACATTGTTAATGTCTATCTTAAAAGTTATCCGAGATTCTTAGCAATGCATAGGTGATTAGTAGAAGTCGAGCGGTGGAATGCAAATCATTCGTGAGCTATAGGGCTTAAATATTATTTCATAATGAAAATGATGTTGGGATGAAGAGTTGCTGAGGATGAGACAAGATGTAGGCGGTGCTAGGGGTGGGTCGAGAGAGGAACCCAGATGCCATAGACTGTTTGCATCGATTAAGTATTGACTGTTGTTTACCGTTAGCTTAAGCACTTATTGTACTTTCACATATTCAATAAATGTACGAATGAGCCAATTGTCATACACCATGCTAATACTTCACTAGTGGTCCTATGACACGTAAGAGAAAAATGATAAGGAGAAGCAAGGAGGTGGGCAACCGGATGTGTCCGGGACACGCTCGCGGTAACTTCGGTGCCATAGGGGCATGTGCAAGTGGGTAGTTCCAGGTATGAGAAAGATTTTCTTAGGGGGCCAAAAGGATGGACCTGAGTCACGTGGGTCAACATGTACCCCCTGCAAGGTGTAAGATTAGTTCAAATTTTTGCACTCTTGGTTAAGGCATGCTTATATATATACACATCAATTGTAGAGTTCCGATGTCTGGTTGTATGTGGTATGTTGGGAAGTGGCTAGTGGTGTGTTATGTTAAGAAGAATATGATCAAGTAACATTTATGTTCATGGTTATGATCTTATCATAGGAGGGTACAAGACGTTAAGATGTGTATATTCTCACACTTTTGAGTCGATAAATGGCTTTTGTGAATAAATTCATTTAACATTGTGGCTGATTCATTGCTACGCATACCTAAATGCATGATCCTTGGAGTCATGTTATTATATGTACCCACTATGGAATATGTCTTATGAGTACCTTCATACTCACCTTATTTTTGTTGAGTTTTTTTGCATGTGAGGAAGAAGTAGTGTATAGTTATATCATGCCCGCCAATGTTGGTGATGGGAAAAAGTAGTATCGGCTGCTCGTGTTGACTCAATGGTGCCTTAGGGAAAATGACGCCACCTCTCTTTTGTTGTTTATACACATTAATTCTGCTTTGTAATAACTCTAACTTGCTAGGAGATGGACTTGTGTAAATTGTTCTCCTAGTTTTTGTCGTTCTATAAATCATTGAATTTGTAACAACTTAAGGCTTGTAATATATTTACATTACTCACTCTTTATTATGCCTTTATGTGATAAAGCTTGTTGTAAATGCGTGTGTTATGATCTTGAGCATAAAACACATGCTGGGACTACCAGAATTGGATTCGTGTTAATCATTAGTGGCTACGATTGTTGTGGTGAGATTTAGGTTAGCACATGACATGTTCAGAGACAAACGTGTGCTAGCTCTCATCTTATTAAATGATCATCCTAATGATTAATTCAAATATAATTTGGATGCTTCCTCACAATGAGAGTATTGATCTTCACTACAATGGGCTATAAATTATTCTCCTTCAGTTAACTAGTAGCTTACTTTTCCTATATCCTAAGTCACAAAATCTCCGATCACATAGGTTAGTTTGTCACTATAATATAACTCACATGAGTCTCATACTCATCTCTTTTGATGCATTATCTATCATAGTCTGTGATAATCCCTTTGTCAAGAGATCTACCAGATTTTTAGCTATATAGATATAATCTAAGGCTATCACTTTAAAGTTCTCAATTTCCTAACATATTTTAATTGTATCTTTACATGTCTTTAGGATTTCATGTTGTCCTTAGCACTGTTCACTTTGATAATAACCATTTGATTATAACAGTTCATGAGGATATCTGGTATCAATATTTCAACCACAAGAAAGTTCATCAAAAGCAGACACAGTCATTCTGCATCAACAGTGGCTGCATCTAATGTTGATGCTGTGAGTTCTGCTTCCATGGTTGATCTCATCAATATGATCTGTTTGCAAGACCTCCATGAAACATCAACATTGTCAAGAGTGAATATATCCTAATCTCTTCATCCTCGGATATCCAGTTTGAGTCACTAAAACCATCCAGTACTAATGGGTACCCAATATAGTAAAGTCCATAATTCATAGTATACAGCAGATAGCACACGAATCGCTCAAACGTATGCCAATGATCATCACCCAGGTTAAAAGTAAACTGACTCAATTTACTTACAACAAATAATATATCAGACCTTGTAGCACTAGCTAAGTACATAAGTGATCCAATAATCTTAGAGTATCTCAGTTGATCCCTAGAAATTTCTTTTATTCTTTCTAAGTATCAAACTAGGATCATAACGTGTTATAGGCCGATCATCGCCATCGTGTCATGACTAGTACCAGTACATGGAGTTGCATGAGGGGCTGACACTATCCAGCATTAAACTCTCAAATGGATTTGCATCATAACATTTATATATTCTTCATACCATCTAAAGAATATGAAACCCTTGAGAGTCGGTATTATGATATATGGACATTTTTTGGGTGTTTATTTTTTTAGTCGCCATATCGGGAGGATGTGCACCCTTGTTGGGTTATATTTTGCATACTATTTTGTTTTGACTTTGTTTCTTTAGACGTTATGTGAGATTATGTTAGCAGATGTTGTATCATGTGGAAGAGTATCTTTTTATTGTGCATGTTATGGCATATCTTTGTGAGTAATCTTTTACTCCCAAGTCAATATTTCTTTTAATTGTAGGTGATATATGTATATATTCATAGTCGTTGCTTGCTGAGTATATCTCATCATGTTAGTTCTTTTGCAGGTATACTTAGGTCATTTTGGCGAGCATAGTGGACTTGGGGTTACAAGCTTGCACATTCCACACTGTTTATAATCTAATTCACTCTATGAACTTAGCTAAAAGCACAACTTTTGTGTTTGAGATAAGCTTTTGTTGTAAAGGAGTTTTAGTCTTGTATTCATTGTAAAAGGGTTGTATGGCTTGGTTGAGTCGTAAGGAGCCTTGTTGTTGCTTATATTATATTTATGTATCATATTTTGTCATGCATTTGATGTTGTGTTAGTTTCTCCTCAAATTTTAGAGGAGGAGCTTTCGAAATTTAAAATTTTGAATAAAATATACTTTAATCGTAGAGTAGGGTGTTACACAGGTATATCAGATTTAACTTAAAAAAACCTATATGCAATGCTTCAGTGAGCATATTCCAAAAAGACATAGTCCATTGTTTTAGGTCCTAACTTGCGCTTTCTAGTTATTGGTACATTGACTTTTGCCAAGCACCCCAAGTGCACAAATAAGAAAATGATGGTTTTCTCCCTTCCAATTCACTATATGAAGTTCTCTCCTTATTATTAGTAGGAACTCTAGTTGGAACAAGATACGAGGTCAACAAGGTCTCCCTCACCATGCCTCAGATAATCCCAAAGTGTCTAACGTAACATTAACCAATTCAGTCATAGTGGAGTTCTTTCTTTCGACAATCCCGTTTGATTAGGGCAAATAAGGAGGCATCCCCTCATGAATAATATCATGTTCCTCATATAATAAGCCAAATTCACTAGTGTCACACCCAGTTTTATAAAGGGACAAACCAGATGTAAACCACATGTATGCCAGGATCAAGTTTCATACATGCAGCGACTTCATCAGTGCATCACACACAGTGTCATTATTACAATGCTTAACTTAAATAAAATATAAAGACCTCAAAGTCTTTAACTAAAACACACAAGCAAAATACAACAAAGCTCCCATCTTCCATAAGCAATCGACCAGGGGTCCACCAGCCTAGCAATCTTCATCTTCGTCGGCGAAATAGTCTAGTTCTTCTTCATTGTCTGAGCAGCGTTTTGTGTACATTTGGATGGAAATAGCAAGTGTGTGTACATATTGTACTCCGCAAGTGTGGAAAACAAATTACATACAAGCTTAAATAAAGGAACAAGCTATAATAGGTTAAATTTGCATAAATGCTAACTATGCAAATGAAGAGTTATAAAAGCATCCTATTTAACTATGTGATTCACCACTAAACTTCCAACTCTTAGAAACGTCTCCATATGTTTCTCAACTTCCTGAAAACCACTTCAGATTCCCAAACCATCCGACTTGATACCCTCCACAGGTAACCAAGAACTATCCAACCAAACCAACTAAACCAAACTAAATAATCATGTGAGGATTCAAATCTCTCATGACTGTGAGCACGACTGATATATCAGATTTTACACTCTGCAGAGGATGTCCAGCTTTCCTAAGGAGTCGTGATTTTCCTTGTTACCGTTTTCGTGAAACACTTAACACACGCCAGTGGTGTGCCGCACGAAAACTCACTACAAAGTCGTTACAAAGTTTCATCTAGTATGTGCACGTCCGCTAGGTTTCACCGCTATCAAAGTTGTATTCCCGCCACCCAGAAGCCCCCTTTTGCGCCTTGTAGTTTCCAGCAAATTTTCACCCTTCCCTTCCACTACACATCTCATACCAATAACCAAATGATTCAGGCCTTACCTATCCCCACACATCCACTCTTCCATTTGGCATGCACAAAACATCCACTAATTAATAGGCCCAGCCTGTCCCGTACCAGGTCTCTTGGTTGGCACGATACTTCTTAGGTTGTCTCTCCACAAACCGGTCCTTACTTAGGTCACTTGAGCAAACACTAAACCAACAACATAACTATGACCACCATCAACATCTCTTTGCTCAAGGCCTAAGGTTACATGTTGCTATAGCATTATCAGTATTCCCAACTCATAGTTCATTAGTCATATTTAACCAACAACCCTTCCATACCCTTGTGCAAAGCTAAGAATAACTACCCATCATAACCATTACTAACAACTAAGTGACAAGGAATATATGGAATATGGTACTATAAGTAAATAGGATTCAGAATTAACAGCATGCACGTTTGAAATAAAGAACACATTTGGAAAAATAGAATCAGAATGTTCAAGGACACTTGCCTCTTCCAACTTGCTGCTCAGACTCTTCAAAGACTTGGTCCTGGTAATTCTCGAACTACTCTTCGTCTACTCTCGAAACACACCAAAAAAGCACACAACAAAAATAACTAAGAATAGTACACCAAATATTATTAAAATACTTTAAAAATACTATGTTTGGATAAGTATGATTTTAGAAGAATTTAGACGCAAGAATCGCCTAAATCAGAGTTAAAATGAAAGAGAACGAACTTTTAGAAGATAGATTAGGTTGAAAAGAAAATGCTGGTTTACTGGAGTTATCTTCCTATGAGAATAGGCATCATCATGGAATCATTGCGTCAGGCTTGACAACGTCCTTGTGCAAGGTCCAAGAAGTATAGTGCTGACTAGGCTAAGGAGGATGATGTGGTGCTAACTTGGCATGCTATGCAAGCATCGACTTGGATTAAAGGAAAGGTATGCTGACGTCCAGTCTCGATCACTCATGATCAAATGGATGTGGTTATGCTTCTAGGTTAAGGATACTACCAGTAAGTCTACATAGCGGCGACAGCTCGAGTTTCGTCGAAGACAACAATTGGGCGCGTGGCCACTGACATCAACATTGGGTTTTAGTGGCATTTCAGCGAAATGAGGGATACATGGTGTAAAACGTGGAAATGCTAACTCAAAGGCATGATCGGTTTTGAAAGGGGTCATCCGTGGTAGCAGCAAAACAACGACGACTGCTGCTAGGTTTGGTGGTGACTGCGAATAGATGCAGCAACGAAGATGCTCACGTTCCCGGAGATTGGCTATGATTTTTGAGTAACTGTCTGAACAGAGACGTTCATATTTCCCAGGGACACAATGCTATAGTGCAGGTTTGGGCAGATCATCCCCTGAGAGGAAGAACGATCAGGGGAGATGAGATGAGTGGCAGTTGCGATATGCTGCGGTTAGCAAACACGTTCTGGTGGAGTCGCTACACAACAGGTGAAAGGCTCCTAGGGTGACATAGAAGACTTCATGGGACATGTTGTGACACAGATGGACCATCAATACGGCTTCCGTATTGATGGGGAACACGGTAGAAAACTCGATGCGAGTGCAGAATGTGTCCAGAAACCGAATAGTGGTTTGGCACTGGTCTACCGAATGACTTAGTTGCTGAGGGTGTGAACAACATCATGGGTCATGCATTGGTGAAAGGGTATGGTGATTTGACCTCTGGTCAGCTGGGAATGTTGATGCCAATCGGTGATGACGCGGCTGTCCTTGACGGCGACAACTGTGGTGGCATAGATTAGGCTTTTGCCGGGGCTAGGGCTTGGCTAGGAAGCTAGTATGATGGTAAACATGGGTAAGAAAGGAGAAAGAGGGGTCCTCACCCTGCTTTGACGATCGGGGAATGAGGATTCGTGGAGATGACGATGTAGCGCATCACGGGCGGGTAGGGCACCTGTGAAGGCTAGGGTTTGGAGGCGTAGAAAGGGGGTAGGGAGGACGTTCAACACCTATTTATAGTGCTAGGGGAGGCTGGTTGAGGTGGAGTCCAAGCCGGACACGATTTGGGTTCGAGTTCGAGTCGGTTAGGATTTGGTTTTTCGGAGCTCTCTATTCCGAGAACGATATCTCCACCGTCAGGACTCCAAATTGGATGTTTCTGGAGTCTATATTGCAGTACTCAGAAACTATTTACAGATTTGGTATTCATTGGAACTTCTGGAAATGAGATTTTGATTTCAAAAAATGTGTCACAAGATAAACTGTTTGAACTAAAACCTATCTGCGTAGCATTGATTTCGAGGGCCATAACTCTTAGCTCTATTATCCAAAAGGGGACTTCCATAGGTTCAAATCGAAGCTATCGAAGGGAAATACAACTTTAGTATTGTCAAGATTTGCATTTGAGGCCATCTTCAACTCCGAAACTGAATGGGAAGATGAGGTTGCCTAGGATTCCGTGAATATCCACAGATTTCGTTGATCCTTTGTGTTGGGCCTTCTAAATGACTTGTCTGCTAGCTAAGAGCTTAGGCTTGGATAGGATTGGGTCCAATGGCACCTTAGGCATATCTAGGGTTTTAGAAAAGAAGTTTTTGCAGAGAAATTTGAATAGGGTTTAAATTTGAATTGAGCTTGGAGTGAATTTAAGAGAAACGAAAATGAGGTTGAATAAGAATTGGAGTAGATAAGGAATTTGAATTTGGATTTGGGTATAATTTGAGAAAGAGGAGAGATTTACAAATCTACCTCCCTGATAGGAATCTCGCCCTCGAGATTCGTAAAGATCGGAGAAGAGATATGGGAACTTGGTCTTTAAATTTTCTTCTCCCTTTTCAAATCATTTTTTTCTTCTTTTGGGTGGTCATCTCATTGCACTGACGTTCTTTGATCACTTCGCTTTTGAGGGCCTTCTCAACTTGTCTCAAGAAATCTTGATTTATTACCGTGAAAATGTAATTTTTTTAAATATTCCATTTACAATATCTTCAATTGTTGTAGTTGTTGCTGATGTACTATTTTAACTCTTTGATATGTATCACATAGGGCCACATACTTTGCTACATCTTCCATCTTTTCATACCACAAATAGCGATCCTTGAGATCTTGATACATCTTAGTGATTTTTGAACTATTTCCCGAGTATCTGTAAGTTTAGCACACCTGATATGTTTTCTTCATTTTTTTTTCAATCTTCTCACTTGTTTATCGACCTTGGCAGACCTACTTATTCCTAGAGATTTACTGAGATCTATCTTAATTTCGATGGAAGGGTACTTGTTCTTGTCAGTTACTTTTGTGATCTGAGTGTGGCTTTTGAGTATTATTGTAATGCCCCAAAAATCATATAAATATGTGTTGATCGAACATTTTAAAGAAGATGCAAAAGGTTGACCTTTTGACCCGTCACTCGGATGGACGATCGGAAACCACGGATGCGTAGGGCTCGTCGAAACGATTCAGTTTGACTACTCACATGTTATGTTCGGACTTCGGAACATGAAGCTGCGAATTGGACGCTTGAGATTCAAAGAGAAAAAAAAAGAGACCATCCTTTTCTTCTTAACCCTAGAGTCCTGCTCTCTCCCTCCCCACAGCAGTAGCCACCCTACCTTTTTCTATACTGCACGTAGAAGGAAGAAAGAGAGGGGAAAAGAAGAAAGAAAGGGGAGGAGATCAGGAGGAGGAAGAAGGGGCCGGTGCCCCTCTCACCCAGGTAGGAATTCCTCTCCTATTTTTCTTGTGCTGAGCTCCACCCCATCCCCTCTCATCTGCATCTTGTGGATTGTGGAGCTGCTGGTCTATGCAGCAGCAAGGGAGGAGGAGAAAGGGAGAAGGGAAGAAGAAGGGAAGGAGAAGGAGGAGAAGAAAGAGGAAAACCCTGAGCTCTTGTCAAGTTGCTCGTGGTTGCCCTAGGTGAGGATTCTCCACCCTAATCCCCTCCTTTTGGGTTGATTTTTGTGGTTTAGATCTCGAGTTTAGAGGGGGCTTAGGTTGAGGTTTGGTCGAAATCTGTTTCGTCCTCATTCTGAAAACCGTCAATTTTGTGCAGTCTCTGTTCAACGTCGTTTTGGGGCATGTTAGCTTCTGAAATAAATTTTCCCACCATGGACAAAGTTGTAGGAGACTTCAATATATTTCTTTTGGCACCAAAATTACCCTCATAGCATCTGTAGTTTGAGATATATCATCGTTTCAACTTGACTGTTTTTCTCTGTCAAGAATCTGGACAGTAGTAGATCAAACTAGTTTTTTTGCCATCATATTGGAATATTTTTAGGATTCGATCTGAAGAAAAGTTGTAGAGTTTTTCATAATCTTTCCAACGGCGTAGAGAACGTTATCATAGGATGAGTAGAACTCCAGTTATGGCTTCTTAAACGTTGCTACTGTTGTTTCATCATCTGGAAGTTCAGTCATGTTCAGAGTGTGTTTTGGCCACCTTAGGGGCTTCAAATACAAAAAGCTATAACTAGAAAGTGGTAGACAATGGAGTTTTATAGCTTTTGTGAAATTTTTAGAATTTTTGGATTTGTGTATTAATTATGGGAAAAATGTGAAGATTTCTATCAGACTTTTCGGGACAGTTTTCAATGCTGTTTTCAACAGCAGATTAGAGGCTCATATTGACCTGATAAAAATATGGTTTCTTCATGAAAGATTTATCCATTGTTGTGTAGTTTCCAGAAGTGTGTTTTCTTTTGCTATGATATCAGTTGCAGAAAAAAAAGATATGAAAATGTGAAGCCCTACTGCTTTTATCGGTAGAAGGATGTATATGCTGTTTTTGTGGTTCTCTTTTGAGCAACGGCTTGGGCTGTTAGGATCGTGTTTCCTATTGTATGTGCATGCTTGTATGAATGTTTTGCTGATGTGTGGTTCATAATCAGGTGGTGGTGCTCCTGATCGTGTTTGAAGGTTGTCGGTTGTATCGAAAAAAGGCAAGTAAACGTAGAGGTTGCTTTGCTTCTAGCTTTAACTTGCTATTCATTCTACCTCCACCTAAATTATATGTTTAGAACCATGATCCATTTAATATGAACTGATTAATTGATGTTTTTATGAGGTGAGGCACGATTACTTGTTTATATGTGGTTATGTTGCCTTATGCTCTCATATCCATGAAGATTGTTATTATTGTGGTATATGTGGTTGATGAAGGCTATGAGGTGATGTGGTATTTACAGTTTCATATGCATTCATTTGCATTGCACCTCATATGAAGTAATATGTCGCCGTTTGCTGGCCGCGACTTGTACCGGTACTCGCCGTACGTTACCCGAGGAGGGGTACGGTGCAGCTTTACACCTTGTTGGGTGTAAAGGCAGTGGACATGCACTTGCATTGCATTTGTATTTTGCAGTATTTAATTGAATTATTTCCTATTATTGAAGTGGATGTTGAGAAGCGAATGCCTCTCCAGAAGATATGAGGATGTGGTTTAATCTTTTTAGTTGAGGTTTATGATAATCTTGGATGTCTAACTTGGTTTGTTTTGATGCTATTGTTACTCTCTTTTAAATCGATGTCTAATGAACTTGTAGTTTAAATAGCTTGTTAAAGCAGTTTGCTTGCTGAGATTTTTTTATCTCACACCTCTTAATAACCTTTTCAGGTGCTTGATGCTTGCTTGCTTGGACGGGATGGGAGTAGCAGCACTTCTACACGTTATAATCACACATATTAATGTAGTAGTGGTGTTGTAATAATAATGCAAGTGTTGGAGTTGTTTATCTCTTAGTGTTGCTTAGCGTCGGTAAACTTGTTTTAGTTTGCTTTGTTGGAGGTCAAAAATTTAATGCCTTAATGCATTGGTTTTGCTAGGATACTTATATGTTAGTGTGCGGTTTTATTTATGCACCCTATATCTATGTTGTTGCTTCCGTTTTATCTTGTTTTAGAGGAGGTGCTGCCGAAATTTTATAATTTTGGCAAGTCAAGTGGAGTAGTTTGTAGTAACATTTCAGGCTTTCGCGGTGTCTGGGGTGTTACAATTATCCTTCCTTTGACACATCTTAATTACTCCATTACTCTTGCTGACTAGACTCTTCTAACAACAACATCTGCGTATTTGGATTACAGAACCAACATATTGATTAGAGGGTCTACCCCACTTAAGGAGCAGACTTCATTAATATGTATTTCCAGTTTTTGAGAATTAGTCAACCTAGAGATAGAGCGGAGAAACATTAACTTCTCTTGGGTAGGACGAGGGGAAACAAAACTTCCTTTCAAGTCTTAACATAGATTGTACTTAAGCCACATGGTTTGATGATATGAAGAGATCATATCGATTCTCATTATTACAAGGTTGCACTTGCCATTTGATATATCACTGTCAACTTCTTGGTGCGTATTGAGCTTCTTTGCGCTTGACAACATCTTGTTGAGCTTGACTGTCTTGAGTTGCTACTTGAATGTTGTGACGACCTGAATGCTGGGCTGGGATCTTCATTTAGGTCTAAGGGTTGATCCGGTTCTAGGCTGAAAGCTTCTTAGGGCATCTGTAGGCGTAATGTCCTTCTCGTCCACAGTGGAAACACACTACTTTCTTGTTGGGTGGAGCACGGTACCGCTTGGAGCACATGTTGATGAAGTGTCCTTCATCTCTATAGTGCAAACACATTTTCTTAGTGTCAGGAATAAGAATCCTTAGGGGACATCGGTTGGCATAATATCTTTCTTCCCCACAACAAAACACACCTTCCTTGTAGGTGGATCCTAGGGTTTGTTTCCGTCCAGGTTTGTAGAATGAGGAACCTATATGTTTGAGCATGAGAGAAGAGCTTTTTCTGTTGTATTATCCTATTCTTGACTGATGGGATTGCCTTGTTGCACTGATCTAACTTGATTTTTGCATGTCTTGAAATATTTAGCCCTATTTGGTTAAAATTCATTGTAGGTGATCACCCAATCACTGATGTTGAGATCCTGAGGACCACTTTACGTCCTTGTATCCTGCTATCCACAATTGTTCTGAGAGGGCATCTGTCTTCTATTACATGCTTGGGGTTGAGACTGAGTAGGCTTCAGAGTGTTAAGGTTGGCCCATATTGGATATCTCTTAGGATAACATCTCACAAAGTGTCCTTCCCTGTAATGGTAACATCATTTTCCTGAGGCGGGAATAGATAGGTTACTCTTAGCTTGAGAAGTGACAGGTGGAATAGAATGGGGTGTTTGATGATTGGAGCAATGAACAGGTGCTCGAGGTTGAGGCCTATACGGATTGTTGGGAAGAAACATAGGCCCTTGGTAAGGAGTTTGAGTTGACTCACGGGGATATGTGTTACTTCACTGCCCTTGGAATGGCATCTTCCTCTTCTTCCTGTTGCCCTGCTTACTATGTTCGTCTTTTGCACTCAGAGCTTTAGTGATCTGTAGCAACATTTCCATATTCTGAGCCATGCTTTGAAGGATCTGAGTCTGTGTTGCTAAAAGTTGCTCTTTGTTGAACCGTTGCGGCGTATGCTGATTGTGGCCGTTGTTGTTGGGGTTGGTGTCCTCACCATATTGGTCTATCTTTGTGTTCACCATCTAGTTAGGATTGAAGAAAAAATTTGGGGCAAGAAGAGAAAGGACTAGAAGGAGAAAACCTAGCTATATATTAACTATAGAGATATATAAGGAATGTCGCTGTTACCAGATGCTAGAGTATTCCACAACGCATTCCAACACTCAAATAGAAAATCCAAATCACTCAAGGCATACCACACAAAAACACACAACTAACATCGTTCTAATGTTTCTGAAAGAATAGGGGGGAAAACCTCCTACAACTCGAAAAAACTAAAATTGGGGGTGGCGCAGAGGTAGATCTTTATGCCTTCAGTGTTGTGGTAGATGATCGTTCCTTGTAGCGAAGGGTCTTCACTTCATCGTCTGAATCTTCATTTGAGGTAGACATGTCAAGTGAGATCTTCATAAGCATCCTACTCAATCGGAGTAATTGGGATTGGTTCAACAACTAAAAGTTTTGAAATGGGAAGTGTTGGAAATTTATTTTACTCAATATTTTGAAGTAGGTAAGTAGAGAAGAGAGACTAGAAAAGCATGGAGATAGCTTTTCAAAATAGGTTTTTAAAATAATTTTTTATATTACGACCATTCGATCGACGCTTGTGTCCTACAATCGATGCGGTTCTGATACCACCTCTGTCACAACCGGCTTTTGTAAAGGAATAAAACCAGATGTAAACCACATGTATGTCAGGATCAAGTTTCATGCATGAAGCGACTTCATCAGTGTATCACACACAATGTTATTATTACAATGCTTAACTTAAACAAAATAGAAATACCTCAAAGTCTTTAACTAAAACACACTAGCAAAACACAGCAAAGCTCCCATCTTCCACATGCAATCAACCGGGGGTCCACCAGCCTAGCAATCTTCATTTTCGTCGGCGAAGTAATCTCGTTCTTCTTTATTGTCTGAGTAGCGTTTGATGTACATTTGGATGGAAATAGCAAGTATGAATACATATCGTACTCCGCAAGTGTGGGAAATAAATGATATGCAAACTTAAGTAAAGGAACAAGCTGTAATAGGTTAAATTTGTATAAATACCAACTATGCTAACGAAGAGTTATAAAAGCATCGTATTTAACTATGTGATTCACCACTAAACTTCCAACTCTTAGAAACATCTCCGTATTTGTCAACTTCCTGAAAGCCACTTCAGATTCCCAAACTATCTGACTTGATACCCGCCACAGGTAACTAAGAACTATCCAACTAAACCAACTAATCATGTGAGGATCCAAGTCTCTCATGACCCTAAGCACGACAGATATATCGAATTTTACACTCTACAGAGGTTGTCCCGCTTTCCCCATGAGTCTTGATTTTTCGTGAAACACTTAACACACACTAGTGGTGTGTCACTTGGAAAGTCACTACAAAGCCGTTACAAAGTTTCATCTAGTATGTGCACGTCCACTAGATTTCACCGCCGTCAAAGTGGTATTCACATCACCTAGAAGTCCCCTTTTGCGTCTTGTAGTTTCCAGCAAATTTTTACCCTTCCTTTCCACTACACATCTCATACTACTAACCAAATGCTTCAGGCTTTAGCCATCCCCACACATCCACTCTTCCATTTGGCACACAAAAAACATCCACTAATTAGTAGGCCCAGCCTATCCCATACCATGTCTCTTGGTTGGTACGATACTTCTTGGGTTGTCGCTCCACGAACTGGTCCTTACTTATGTCACTTGAGCAAACACTAAACAACCAACATAACTATGACCACCATCAACACCTCTTTGCTCAAGGCCTAAGGTTACATGTAGCTGTACCATTATTAGTATTCCCAACTCATAGTTCATTAGTCATGTTTAACCAACAACCCTTTCATACCCTTGTGCAAAGCTAAGCATAACTACCCATCATAACCATTACTAACAACTAGGCGACAAGGAATATATGGAATATGATACTATAAGTAAATAGGATTCAGAATTAACAACATTCATGTTTGAAATAAAGAACGCATTTGGAAAACTAGGATCAGGATGTTCAAAGACACTTGTCTCTTCCAACTTGCTGCTCAGACTCTTCAAAGACTTGGCCCTGGTAATTCTCGAAC
Organism: Phragmites australis; assembly: GCF_958298935.1. Classification (NCBI taxonomy): domain Eukaryota; kingdom Viridiplantae; phylum Streptophyta; class Magnoliopsida; order Poales; family Poaceae; genus Phragmites; species Phragmites australis. The sequence goes on along the minus strand of NC_084941.1, from coordinate 11,780,542 downwards.
TGCTCTTTGTCTACTCTCGAAACACACCGGAAAAGCACTCAACAAAAATAACTAAGAATAGTACACCAAACATTATTAAAATACTTTTAAAATACTATGGTTGGATAAGTATGATATTAGAAGAATTTTAGACACAAGAATCGCATAAATCAAAGTTAGAATGAAAGAGAATGAACTTTCAGAAGATGGATTAGGTTGAAAAGAAAAGGATGGTTTACTAGAGTTATCTTCCTATGGGAATAGGCATCATCATGCAATCATTGCGTCAGGCTTGACAACGTCCTTGTGCAAGGTTCAAGAAGTATAGTGCTGACTAGGCTAAGGAGGATGATGTGATGCTAACTTGGCATGCTATGCAAGCATCAACTTAGATTAAAGAAAAGGTACGTTGAGGTTCAGTCTCGATCACCCATGATCAAATGACTGGGATTAAGCTTCTAGGTTGAGGATACTACCGGTAAGTCTGCATAGCGGCGGCAGCTCGGGTATCATCGAAGACAGCGATCGAGTGCATGGCCACTGATATCGACACTACGTTTCAGTGGCATTTTAGTGAAATGAGGGATACACGGTGTAAAACATGGAAAGTGTAACTCAAAGGTATGATAGTTTTTGAAAGGGGTCATCCGAGGTAGCAGCAAAACAACGACGACTACTACTAGGTTTGGTGGTGACTGCGAACAGATGCAACAACGAAGATGCTCACGTTCCCGGAGATTGGCTATGATTTTGAGGAACTGTCTGAACAGAGATGATCATATTTCCCAGGAATACAATGCCACGGGTTTGGGCAGATCTTCCCTTGAGAGGAAGAATGATGAGCAAAGATGAGATGAGTGGCAGATGCGATATGCTGCGGTTCGCAAACACATTCTGGTGGAGTCGCTGCACAATAGGTGAAAAGCTCCTAGGGCCACATAGAATACTTCATGGGACACGTTGTGACGTAGATGGGACATCCATACGGCTTCCGTATTGATAGGGAATGTGATAGAAAACTTGATGCGCGCATAAAATGCGTCCAAAAACCGAACAACAGGCATGTCGATCTTGATCTCGGTGGTTTGGCTGATCTACTGGATGACTCGGTTGGTAAGGTCGTGAACAACATCATGGGTAATGCACTGGTGAAAGCGCATGGCGATTTGACCTCTGGTCAGCCGGGAACGTCAATGCTAATCGGCGACGGTGCGACTGTCCGTGATGGCGACAACGTGGAGTAGATCAGGCTTTGTCGGGGCTAGGGATCTACTAGGGATTTAGTATGATGGTAAAACATGGGTAAGGCAGGAGAAAGAGGGGTCCACACCTTTCTTTGATGATAAGGGAAGGAGGATTCATGGAGACGACGACGTAGCGCATCAGAGACGGCGACGACGGTAATACTGACGCATGGGTAGGGCACCTGTGAAGGCTAGGGTTTGGAGACGTAGAAAGGGGGTAGGGGAGGACTTTCAACACCTATTTATAGTGCTAGGGCCGGCTGGTTGAGGTGGAGTCCAAGCCAGACACGATTCGAGTTCAAGTTCAGTCGGTTAGGATTTTCTTTTTCGCAGCTCTCTATTCCGAGCACGATATCTCCACCGTCAGGACTCCAAATTGGATGTTTCTAGACTCTAAATTGTAGTACTAAAAAATATCTACAACTTTGGTATTCATTGGAACGTTTGAAAACACCATTTTGATGTCCAAAAATGCGTGACAAGATAAAATGTTTGAACTGAAACTTATCTGCGCAACACTGATTTCGGGGGTTATAACTCCTAGCTTTATTATGCATAAGGGGACTTCCACAAATCGAATCTCTCGATGAGAAATACAACTTTGGTATTCTCAAGATTTGCATTTGCGGGCATCTTGAACTTCCAAACTGTATGGGAAGATGAGGCTGTCCAAGACTCTGCGAATATCCACAGATTTTGTGGATCCTTTGTGTTGGGCCTTTTAGATGACTTGTGTGCAAGCCAAGAGCTTGGGCTTGGCTATGATTGGTTCCAAGGGCACCTTAGGCATATCTTGGGTTTTAGAAAAAAACTTTTATAGAGAAATTTGAATAGGATTTGAATTTGAATTGAGCTTGGAGTGAATTTGAGAGAAATGAAAAATGAGGTTGAACAAATAGGAGTAGATAAGGAATTTGAATTTGGATTTAGGTAGAATTTGAGAAAGAGGAGAGATTGGCTTTAAATAAGGATTTGGATAAGATTTGAATTGAACTAGAGGAGGATCAGGTATAATCAAGGATTGAATAGATGATGAATTTAAGGTTTTTGAATTCTAACGATTAAGATCCTTAATTAATTTACTACTGAGTTTTATAAAAATCTTTTCAAAATCTTTTTCACTCAAAAAACCAAAGAGAAAGAAAAAGAGAAAAGAACTCTAATGTATTTACCTGGCTCCTAGCAAAACTCAGTATGCAATGCATACAAAATAATAACCTATATTGATTGATTGTTTATGAAAATAGGTTTTAAACCTGTTCTACTGGTGAAGCTACTTACTACTGTAGTAATTTTTTTAAAGAAGTTACAAATTCTAAAAACCAGGGTGTTACAACTAGATAAATACTCTCCATCATGATCTGACTTAAGTTTTTTGACTTTTATTTCCAATTGATTTTCAACTTCTACCTTATAGATTTTTAAGTATTTTATAGCCTCATCTTTTGTTTTGAATATATATACATAACAAAATCGAGAAGCATAATCAATTAAAGTAATGAAATATATTTTTCACCATCCGTCAGTACACCATTCATTTCGCAAAGATTTAAATGTATGAATTCTAATGGTGCCAAATATCTCTTCTCACAGTCTTGTGAGGCTTATGAGGTTGCTTGCGTTACACACAACTTTGACACTTTTTTTATTGGAAAACAGTACGGGTGTCTCATACGGTTGTATAATAAGCATCAAAGGAGGAAGAACAAAAATGTACAAGGTAGAGGAGAACATACAAAAGCTAAAGGTATTGTACAAAGTTAAGCCATGAATAAAGATCAGCTTGATTAGCTTCTGTCATCCTGAAGCCATGCAGGAGGACATCATTTTTGAAAGAAGTTTTCCATAAATTGATATCAAGTTATTGTCTTTCAAATATGTTTGCATTCCTTGTTTCCATATGTATCAAACCGCTATGATTATGATCTCTGTGAAGTATAAATTGTTGAAGTCTCTCTTTGCCTGACAAAGCATGTCGAAGAATTGTAATTTAAAGTGCCAATGCAATGCAATAGTGTTCCAAAACTGTTGGCTGAACGTGCAATGAAAGAAGAGGTGGATTGTTGTTTCTTCAATGTCTTGTTGGCATATAATACAACTATAGTTATTGTCTTGAGTCTTGTGATTTTTCCTTCGCAGAATATTCCTTGTATTTAATTGGCCCACAAGAAGTAGCCATGCGAAGACTTTTAGATTCATTGTACATTTGCTTTTCCATATCCATTTGAACTATATTGTAGGTGAGTGATGTTGGAATGCCATCATGTAGAATTTTTTTGAGGTATATGTTCCATTGCCCCATATATATGACCAAGTGTCCCATGAGTCCTGCTGCACGTTTATGGATTGTATAACTGCTTACAGTTGGATATATTTATCATGAGCTTGTGTTGATAGGGGAAGGTTGAATAAATCCCCAATTTCATCTGTTGCTAGGAAGTTTGCAACTGAGATTTGCTTGTTCTTTGCAACAGAAAGCAACCTGGGAAATTCTTTAGCCATACAATTATTGTTCCATACATCATAGAAAAAAGAGCTGTATGCCCGTTACCAATTTTGTAGCATGCAATAGCATGATATTGGTTTGCATATTTCATAATGTCACGCCCCCAAAAAGACCCAACCTCATTGATCCATGCGGTATGTTATCATCAGAGTAATATGCTTTATGTATGCGGTGAACCCATGGTAAATCCAGATGATCATAAAACTTGTGTAGATGTTTCAAGAGAAGGGTAGTATTATGATTTCTCGGATTAATGATTCCTAAACCTCCTTTCTCTTTGGGTCAGCAAACCAGCCTCCATGCAGCCAGAGATTTACCTTTTACACCTAGTGCATTACCCTTCCATAGAACATATCATCTTGCTCTATCAATATTTTCAATGACTCCTACTGGAAGTTGTAGAGAGCACATAAAGTATGTTGGCAAAGAGGAGAATACTTAATTTACTAGTTGTAATTCAGTAAAGAAGATCTTAGCCTTCTTTCTTCCTATCCATGAGGGGTGCATAATCTATGAGCTTAGTTGTACCCAATGGTAATCCCAAATATGTTAAGGGAAGAGTGCCCAACTTGCAGCCCAAAATACTAATCAGGTTTCATATTTTCTCATTTGGGACATTTATCAGTACCAAACAAGATTTGCTATAATTCACCTTCAAACCTGTTTATTGTGTAAATGTTTCCAGTATACCCTTCAAGCAGAAAAGATCTTTTTGGAGTTGCTTTCATGACGAGTAAGGTGTCATCCATGTATTGAACAATGGGAAACTTTTGAGACTGGCCTCCATTGAAAGGTAGTTGAATGAGACCCCTTGCATGACAACTTTTGCACTTATAACCTTTCACAATAGAAAATTTTTGAATTAAACTTATACTGGCAAGTCAAGACATACTACCAAAATTTATATGGCATAACTGAGAGTGCCAAACACTAGCCTCATATCCATTAATATTGCCATAAATATGGTTCAAATATTTATGATAGAAATCAGAAAGGCAAATGTGGAACAGCCTCCGCACACATAGCCCTTACCAATAAAAAATCCATGTTTCGACATGACTATTTTATTAGACCTCGAACATGTCTCTACAAAGAAGGGAACCACTAACTAGATTCTTATTTCTTGAAGGGACAGACATCACGTTCCTTAGTGTAGGATCAAGAATGGCGACTAGAGAGAGGTTAATAGGCGCCTTACCAATTTCTTTCGAAACGGATGGCCTTCTCCTATTTTCTCAACCAATGCACCTCAAAACAATTAGCATAAGCAAAAAACTAAGAGAAACATACCACAACAAAAGACTCTGAATAAGGCATGGCTCTCATGGATGTATATGAACACTAGGTTCCATTAAAACTCATTCCACGAGTCATAGCTACAAAAAGATAGCAACTTGAAGAAAGAACATTTAGAACCAAAGAAATGAACACTAGATCAAGAAGCTATTCAAGTTGATAGATCTAGAGGCAAGGGAAATTTAAGACCATTATGAATGTGAATTTTATGCCTCTAGCAACAAGATAAAACCACTCCAACAAGGTGAAAAATTTCAGCTTTCGAACCAAAATGAAAATCGCAAAGAAAACTAAAGAACTTGCAACAAAGCAAGGGAGCCAATAAAAGGAGTCCAGAAGAAGATGAACACAAGCATACGTGGCAACATGATCTTCATTACTTGTAGAGGACAACTCTTTTTTTGGCAGATTACAAAAATATTTTGCTCACAAATGTCTTACCTAATACATAGGCTAAGCACTCCTCTCGCCCTTCTAAAACCCTAGCTTACAACTCTCAAATGGCTAGCTTGAACCTCTCCCATAGCCCTACCCCTCTGTTTATAGACATAGGGAGGTTACTTAGCCCATAAGTTTTTTTGTTCTCAAAACACCCCTTGGAGGCATTTTGGTCCAATCATTTCTTCGTCCATCGAACGACTGTTGCACTTTTATGACTTAGCTTTGCCTTGACGCAAGCTTCGAGATGATGTCATGTGTACTCCATCCTTCCAAGGTTTTGAGGCTAAACCGCGAAACTACCTTGCACGCTTCTTAAAGTCTGACTCACCGCCACTTGTTTACACCTTAAGCAAGCATTCTGATGTCAACGTGTGTACTCTGTCTTGCAATCTTGACCACCGGCAAGTCTCTCCCGCTCTCGATCTCTAAATCCACCTTATCACTTGAACCAGCATCCCTTTCGCTTGACTTTGCTAACACATCATCTTCATCCATATTCTCAAGTTAGTCAAAAATAAAATCTCTATCAAAAGAGTCATCACACAGAAAACGTGAACACCGGATGTTCTGGCGTTGCCAACTCCTCATCACCGAACCATCCGGCGTGTACAACTTCACCAGACAAGCCATTTTGCAACCTCTTTGCATCAAATGCTCTGATGTTCACAGATCCAACCACTGGACAATCCGCCGATTTCATCCTCACCAGACATGCTCTATAAATTCTTCTAAGAAAATTAGTCCGGCGTGCGCAATCCCTATCGCCGGACCATCTGCCGTGTTCATCCTTGCCAGAAACCATTTTGCACCCTCTCTAATAAAATTAGTCCAACGAAGCATCTAGTGAGCACATCTTCAAATGCCGGACCATCCGGCATGTGCATCTTCACTAGATAAGCTTTGCAACGTCTCTGGAAAAATTAGTTCGGCGTGCCCAGTGCCCCATCACCGGACCATCCACTGTACACTTCAATTTGTGCCATTAGATTGAAATGCTCTGGCATTCGCAATGCCCCATCACCGGACCATCCGGTGTGTACAAATTCCTAGCACTGGACCATCCGGTGAGACAAATTTTCCTAGCCTCAGCGATAAAAATGTCAACTCCATTATCTTTGCAACTTTGGTTAGTCATGATCATAATTGCAATACATAGACATGCTCATAAAGTCCCATAAATCATCAAACCAAAACAACAACCTTGTCAATCACTCATCACATATAAACCAATGCACATTTTAACTTGGTTTCTCACTTAGCTACACAACCTTTCCCGAAGTAAACTTCATATCTACCGTGCCAACACCATGAATAGAACCATATGACCCATTCCCCATTACGATGGAAGAATTCCAAGTGACCTGGTAAGAAGATAACGTTGAAATATCAGCACACACATATACATTAGCCCTAGTATCAACTCACCAATTGGTAGACTAACTCATTGAAAGAACTGTAAGTAAATTACCATACCCTATAGTTTCATCTCCAGTGTCACCAATGATCACGTTGGCAACCTTTGGGCTATGTTCTTGATTAAACTTTCTTCCTTTATGGTATGCACATTTCTTAGCCCAATATCCAAGGTCACTGCACACAAAGCAAGGATTGTCATTTGTGTTCTTCTTGAAGTTGTTATTTATTTGGCCTTGCCATTTTTCCCTTTGAACTAGCTATGAGAGAATTGTTGCACCACATTAGCACTAGACTGTCCCTCGCCTCCTTTTGCGTGCACATAGCATGAGCTTTCTCCTCAACATCAAGAGACATTTTCACACTATGAACAGAGATTTCATGTCTCTTGTGTTTAGCACAGTAGTAAAATTCATTCACGAAGGAGGTAATTTGGCAATGATGCCCCAAATGAACATTTAAGGAGATCGAGTTCATTTACAATGCATTGCATCTCATGATCATGCTTGACTATAGTATAGTTATCATCCATCTTGTCGTCATGATACTATTCTATGACATACAATTCACTGCTTGCATCTGATGCATCAAATTTAGCTTTCAATGCACCACACCCCGCATTTGTGTCTTTTACATACTTATACAATCACAAAGATGATCAACAAGAACACTAATAATGCACGCTACAAATATTGTGTTGGCATTCTCGAATGGCTTTTCATGTAAAAGGGTAAGGTTTCCTTCAAGTCTGCAAGGCATAACCCAATAGACACGACGATGATGACTAGATAACTACCATATCCGGATACCCTAGGGTTTCCCACAATTTCCAGGGCATATCTCTATCTCCGGGAAAGGGATCCTTGGATGAAAGAAAACTACCCGTAGGTACTCAAGGTATCCTGTAAATAGGAAAGTTTATCTCTAAGAACAGGAAGGAAGACTTTAGAGGACGTACAACACCCTCCTATATATATGAATCCTAGGCCCCCTACGGAGAAGAAGCATGAACAACTAGAAAAACCCTTTAGAAGTCACAAGTCATTACAAACCAAAAGACACATGAAGCTGAGTAAGGAAGTTACCGACTAGTTTTAGATCCATCTAGGCTAGCTGCACACCCACTTGTAACAGGCACAAATCAATACAAGACAAATATGGCATATGGTTATTATCCTTAGGGAGGCCTGAACCTGTATAAACCCCCCTGGGTATTCTCCTGTGATTTGTCTACTCAAAGCATCCCCTCTTCATCCTACAAATTCGTAAGATTGGAATTTCACCAATCGTTGATAGCTGACATCGTCTGTCGGGATCATGACAATAGGTGTTAAAGAGTCTACACAGAACATGTTGTTGGCTTCGCCGAGAACCGGTTTCTTGGATGAGGAGTTCTACGACAACTTTACCCCTCTTCCCCGCAAGCCGGTGATTGATTAGATGAACTTCAACAAAGAACTTTCCAGTGACAATTCAAGCGATGAGTTAGTCATTTTATGGATCAATGCACCAAACATTATGGAATTGAGTTTGAACCACTCAGTTGTCAAGGCAATCGTGTATGTCTAATTCACAGTAAGTCTGAATGTACCCTCATAGCTTCTAACAACATGGATTGTCAAGACACCAATCTGGAGTAATTCGATATATAATCCATAATGGATCTAGACACTTCCTCTAGTGGAGGTTACCCCGAGAAGTCTTCGTCATCGGAGATGAGGGTGATGGTCAGGGAAATCATGACGATGACCCTACAAACAAATAGGGTCCTCTGGCTTTGTGTGTGGGAAATGGTCAGCACCAGATGACCATACCTCTGAGAACCTTAATGAAGCGTCTGTTTTATCGTCTCCCAACCATCAGCAGGGGGCTGAACGCTTCATATATGCAATAGCTAAGAGGATGCTTCTTCTACAAAAGATCCTCATGAGTCCTTCGACCATAGATTTGGCGACCCTAGCCTATAAGGACTAGATGAACTAGATGATTGACTTGATGAAAGAGGTCATCATCCAGGCCGAGAATTCTCATCTGGCCCTAGTTGGAAATAATGCTAACTAGGGTAAATCATGTAATCCCCCATTGCGAGATGTATCAGATTCGAAGATGCGTAACCCACAGAACAAGGCTTTCTGGGATGGCAACTTGGTGAATAATCACCACCGAGACTCGCTAGTCAAAGGTCATCTGATCAAGGACTTGCGTGAGGTCATTGATGGCTGGGGAAGACGACCGATGACCTTCGAAGGGGCTTCATCTACCCCTCGGCAATTAGATCGGGGGACATCCCAACCGATAAATCAAGATTGATCCCCGACCCCATGGGAAAAACACCCGAGGATGCTAGAACCAAGTAGGGCACCATCAACGGGTGACTGGGCTTCTCTCCAGATTTATGGAACGTAAGCTGGTCAGCAAGGTTCCCGTTGAGTTTCTTTAGATCTATACTACGACCATCCAAGTGGAACTCTAACTCCCTTATAGAAAGCAGCGTCGTGGTAGCCCAAACCCTGAAGCAGGTACCACAACGTACTGGCAAAGTAACTGGTGAGCTGTCCATCAGAGTAGAACTCAGCTGGGGGTTGGTGCGCCCAGACAGCACCAGTGGGGATCTCCAGCTCAAGAACCAGCACGAGCTTGCGCGGGGTGATCTTCATGTGGACCATCTAAAATTTTTAAAGAAGACAGAAAATTAATAACAGTTTATAAAGAGCAATAGACAAAGTAAAGAAAAACCGAAAGAAAAACAATTTTACCAAAGTATTTACAAACATAAATCCTTAACATGTCCTTTCTATCTAGGCTGCGTCCTACGGTCAACACGGCTCTAGTTCCAGTTCTGTAACACCCAGTTTAAAAGGAACCAAACCAGGCACAAGACATGTATGCCAAGATCAAGCTTCATACAAAATACAAATGGAAAAATTCGAAGGGTATTCAGAAAAACAGAAATCTCGTCAACAATACTTCGTCTACCCACTTCTCTTTTAGGAATATATTTATGCATTTGCCCATGATTACGGATTAAATGGTTCCGAACCTGTGGAAATACGTTTACATCTTCAGTGTATTATCACAGTGCTATTATTAAAATAACGTAATTAACTTAATACAAAAGGACCCGAGGGTCTACAAGAAAACACAGCGGAACTAAAGATCTTCATCACAAGCAGGACTTCCATCTTCCACAGGTGTCAACTGGGGGAACCCCAGCCTAGAACAGCAACTTCGGGTCGAAGTCGTCTTCATCAAAGGTTGCAACTTCATTGATGGCTTATGAACAGTGGTAGAATACAAGAGAAGGGACAACAAGTGTGAGTATAAAAATGTACTCCGCAAGTGAAGGGAAAACATGCTATGGGGCTTAAGTCAAGGAAAGGTTAGACACGGTTAACTGCACTGAGCAAATTTTAAACTAATGACTCTCTAAGTGTGAAGACATCACTCGAACAAAAAGATTGACTCATCTGATTCCATCTGACTACCAAGACTCACCAGGTAATTTCATTACCTGGCTACCCAACCATACAATCCTGATCCCACCTAATCTTGAAGAAGTCCAAGTCCGCTCTTGTCCATGAGCACGGCTGATCGACCAGATTGATACTTTGCAGAGTTTGCACAGCTTTCCCTATGAGTCGTGATTCCCATGCTGCTTCACCCTTCTGGGGTGTGGAGTCGTGGTCTCACTACAAGGCCTTTACAATGCTCCCACCAACTTGCAGGCACCAACTGAGGTTTCATCGCTAACAAACGATTACATTGCTGCAAAGCCTCCTCTTGTGCCACTCAATCGTTCAACGGTGCCCGCAGAGTTAGAGGGATGGCTAATTAGTTGGCCAGGCCGTACCCATATAGGCCTCGTGGTTGTGCGGATTCACTTCGTTACATGTTCAAGAACCGGTCCTTAGGACCCCACATAGGATAAAACTCCAGCCTGCCGTATAGCACCACCTCAATCAACCATCATGTTAGGATCGCTATACCATGTTTCTACAAAAGATTACCACTCCTGATTTATGTTGCATAGGCATAAGTCAAGATTAACATTTTCCCAAACTATGACTGCACTAGCACATACTACCCATTTTAACCCATGGTTAAACAACAACAACAAGGAATGATCATACAAAGCCAATAAACCCTAACATAGGATTCCAATTTAGACAAGCATACATAGAAGGAATAAAATATCTACACATGATTCCTAGAATAGGACAAAATGCTCAAGAACACTTGCCTTCAGTGGAGGGTTTCTCAAAGTCCTCGAAAGCTTGATCTTGAAGATTTCCAAACTACTCACCTCCTAAACGACATACAGGACAAAACACATGATAGAAAGTACTAAGAATAGTACACCAAATAGTACTAAAACTAGGTAAAAAACCATATAAAAAGATTTGACATGATGCTACGAGAATTTGAGCGTGAAAATCGCCCAAATTGGAGCTACGAGTAAAAAGTATTGAGCTTTTGAAGTTTCAGAGGCAAATCTACAAATTTTACTTGATTTATGAGAATAAACCAAATTCATTTTATACTGACAATTCTATTTATTACGTTATAAATCTAATACCGAATTATTTTTTAATTGTAAAACCTATGGAAATTGTCCATGGAGCCATGGACCAAAGCCTGGTGGCCGGTCCAAGGGTCTATGATGGGTCGGTTATGAAGACCAAAGGGGTACGCAATTTGGACCGATGGATGAAGATCGGATGACCGGGGCGAAGGGCGCTCAGACCAGGCGGCACAGACAAGGGCGACGGCCGGCCGATGGTGGCAGGGTTGCCAGAACTTCACCGGGATTGCACAAAAGTGTGCCACCGGCCACAGGTCGCTATGGGACAAGATGCAAAAGAGAGAGGGCGACATGGGGGTCATTACCACAGGCTTCACGTCATCGGAGAAGGGCGGAGGGAAGCCAGCGACGGAGATGGGCGGTCAAAGGAGCTTGGTCACAGCGAGGATGGTGCTTCGATGGCGGAGGGAGGCCGAGGGGCGGTGGGAAGCTTATCCAGAGACCCTGTAGTGCCGTAGAGGGGAGAAAAGGGGGTTAGAGGAGCTCGGCCATGAAGAATTGTGGCGGCAGCAGAGCTCTCACCGGAAACAAAGAAGATGATGGCACCGAGGACAAGATCTAGCAGAAGTGAGGGGGAAATGGGTGGAATGCGTGTGGAACATCGCAAGGAAGTCGATGGGCGACTGATATGCGCGAGAGAGGGAGAGAAACAACCAAATTCGAAGAGAAATGGCCGGCGGCCTTGATAGAGATGAATGCGGCGGTTTCCGCATTTGAGAGGGGTTATGGAGGGGAAGATGGCTAGGTATAAGTGATTAAGGGGTGGGGATCATGGCTACGGACTTTAATTGGAGCGACGGCTCGGGGAGGCAGGATTTGAACCGACGGCGATGGAAATTGAGGGTGGTCTCCACAGGCAGGAGGCGGAAGAAGATGAACCACGCAGTAGCTCGGCTTGGGTGGTGCATTGGCTCAGCTCCTACCGGGCCCTCTTGACGGCAAGACAAAGGAGGGAGGGGCCGGCTCGGGAGCGACGTAGGCTGGCTCGGCCTAGCGGCCAGCGCGGGGGGGGGGAGGGAAGAAAGGTCGGTCCAAGTGGGAAAAGAGAGGGGAAAGGGAGGAAATGGGCCGAGGAAAAAGAATTCGGCCTGGGAACCTTTAACATTTTTGAAATACCTTTTCTTTTTAGATTTTGAGCAAAATTTCAAAAGAGATTTTAAACGAGCGACTTCTAGCGATCTTTTTGCAAATCTTTTTCACACGTAAAAGCCTATTGCAACTATGACAACAAGAATGCATCAAACTTATATAACCTATGTCAAATTTAAATTTAGAAATTAATTTTCTTCTATTGAACGAAATTGCAATCCCTATTTAAACTTCTAGAAAAAATTTAAACTATTGCAAAAATTGAAATTTAGGGTGTTCGAAACCTACCCCCCTTAGGTTGAATCTCGCCCTCGAGATTCGGAAGTCTCAGGAAAGAGATGGGGATACTCGGCCTTCATATAATTTTTCATTCCCAAGTTGCTTCCTCTTTTGAGTGATGCTTCCGCTGCACCTTGCACATACGGACTCGCCTATTTTTGGTAACCCGTTCTGACATGTCAAGAATCTTCACTGGATATTCCGAGTAGGAGAGATCTTCTCGCACATCCAGTTCTTCTACTGGTAGCTCCTCTTTGGGAACTCTCAAACACTTTTTCAATTGTGACACATGAAAAACATCGTGTACTCCTAAGAGTTGTGGTGGTAACTCAAGCTTTTAAGCTACTTCTCCTCGTCTTCCCAATATCTGGTACGGACCAATAAACCGAGGTGAAAGCTTGCATTTGACCTTGAATCTCCGTAGACCTCTGATCGGTGATACTTTGAGATACACAAAGTCTCCTACTTTGAAAGTTAGTTCTCGATGTCGATTATCTACATAGCTCTTTTGTCTTGATTGAGCAGTCTTCAGATTATCTCTGATTTCTTGCACTTGTCTTTCTGCTTCTCTTAGAACTTCGAGACAAAAAAACTTGGCTTTCCCCGGTCTGGTTCCAGAACCATGGGGTTCTACACTTCCTTCCATATAAGGTTTGAAAAGGAGACATCTTGAGGCTAGCTTGATAACTATTATTGTACGAGAACTCCGCATACATCAGATTCTTGTCCTAACTGTTATCGTTCTTTAGTGCACACGCTCTCAACATGTCTTCAAGGATTTGATTCACTCTTTCTATATGTCTATCAGTTTGCGGGTGATATGCTGAGCTGAAATTCAACCTTGTATCCATAGATTCATGTAGAAGTTGACAGAACCATGAGGTAAACTAACTACCCTGATCAGATACAATTATCTTGGGTACTTCATGCAGACACACAATCTTGGAAATATATAACTCAGCTAGTTTCAGACCACGATAGGATTCTTTGACTGGAATGAAGTGAGCTACTTTTGTCAACCGGTCAACTACGACCCATATGGAATCACATCCTGACTGAGTTCGAGGTAGACCCACTATGAAGTCCATGCTAATTTTTTCCCACTTCCATTCAGTTACTTTCAATGGATATATTAGACCTGCTGGTCTCTGATGCTTTGCTTTGACTCACTGGCAGATATCACACAAAGCCACATATTTTGCTACTGCACATTTCATTTCGTACCACCAATACTGATCTTTAAGATTTTGGTACATCTTTGTACTCCCTGGGTGAATGAAATATGCCGAATCATGAGCTTCTTTTAAAATTGTATCCCAAATAGACCTTTATGTCTGGAACACATATCTTGTGCTTGTACCCCACTATACCTTTCTCATCTTCAGTGAAATCTAGAGCTTTGCCAACTTTGATCAGCTGTTTGATTTCTAAAATCTTTTCATCCTCAAGATGACCCTTCCTTATATCTTGTTCAAGCATTGAGTCTATTTCCATTGCAACTATCTCAGTGTTACACACCATTCCCAAATTCAACTTATCGAACTCCTTGTATAGCTCGAGGCTCATCTCTTGAAGAGTTATAGCGTTGACCTGAGATTTTTTTACTCAAGGTATCAACCACTACATTTGCCTTTCCTGGCTGATAGTTGATTCCCAAGTTGTAATCCTTGATGAGCTCTAACCATCTGTGTTGTCTGAGATTAAGATCCGGTTGAGTGAAGACATACTTCAAGCTCTTATGATCTGAATAGATCTCACATCTTTGACCTATTAAATAATGCCTCCAGATCTTGAGTGCATGAACTATCGCGGCTAGCTCGAAGTCCTATCTCGAGTAGTTCTCTTCATGCTTCCTTAACTGCTTAGATGCATATGCTACAACATGACCTTTTTGCATAAGCACACCACCCAAACCTTGATGAGATGCATCACAATACATAGAGAACAACTTCTGAGTGTCATGCGTGATCAATACTGGAGCTGAGGTCAATCTTTTCTTCAACTCAGTGAAACTAGCTTCTCGAGCAGCAGTCCACTTGAACCTTTCTCCTTTTTCTAGCAGTTTCATCATTGGCTTCGCTATCTTGGAGAGACCTTCTATAAGCCGACGATAGTATCCTGCTAGACCCAAGAAACTGCGGATCTCCGAAACATTCCGCCGTGGTTTCTAGTTCAGAACATCCCTTACTTTGGATGGGTCCACAGACACACCTCCTGCTGAAATAACGTGACCAATGAAGGGAACTTCCTTCAACCAGAACTCATATTTGCTCAACTTTGCATACAACTGGTTTTCTCTAAGTTTCTGCAATGCCATTCTTAGATGTTCCTCATGCTCTTCTTTGTTCTTGCAGTAAACCAGAATGTCATCAATAAATACCATGACAAACTTGTCCAAATACTCCATGAAGACCTTGTTCATCAGATACATGAAGTAAGCTAGGGCATTGGTCAACCTGAAAGATATTACTGTGTACTCGCACAGACTATACCGAGTAACAAATGCCGTCTTTGGAATATCTGAAGCATGAATCTTTAGTTAATGATACCCAGACCGAAGATCGGTCTTGGAGAACACACATGTTCCTTTTATCTGGTCAAATAGATCTTCAATGCGGGGTAGATGATACTTGTTCTTGATTGTTACTTCATTCAGGATTTGATAATCTATACACATCCTTCGGGGTCCATCCTTCTTCGATACGAAGATAACTTTTCCCCAGAGCGAAGAACTGGGGCGGATAAACCCTTTGTCTAGTAGCTCTTGGATTTGCTCCTTGAGCTCAGCCAACTGATTAGCACCCATTCTATATGACTTCTTGTATATAGGAGTCATTCTAGGTACTAACTCAATGACGAACTCAATTTCGCGATCAGGTGGCATACCTGGCAAATCCTCTAGGAAGATGTTTGAAAATTCACTAACCACTCAGCTATCTTCCACTGCATTGGCCTTGTTAAAACTAGCGTAGATAGCTGACTCTGTTGTGGCTTGGAATTCCACCTTGGTTCCATCTGTGTGTGTTAGCTGTGCTGACTTTGTGGAACATCCAATGATTCCATTGTACTTGGTCAACCAGTCTATTCCCAATATGATATCAATTCCCTTGAAATCCAGAATGATGAGGTTGGCAAGAAAGTCTACCCCCTTATGCATATACTTATTTTAGGGCATACATGCCTTGATTCCATTTCTCCTCCAGGAGAACTAACTTTTACTCGATTTTTTATTAATGCTCTTGGGAATTTATATGTATTCACAAAGTGAGATGATATGAAAGAATGCGATGCTCCAGAATCGAACAAAACTGTAGCAGGGTGAGAGTTTGCAGAAAACATACTCAGCACTACATCGGGAGCATCCTAGGCTTTTTCACCGCAACGTGATTGACTCGACCATGCATCACATTCTGCCGAGGCTGCTGCTGTTGATTGTTGTTGCCCTAGGCCTGTGCTTGGTCCTGCTGCTTCTTGGGATACTTGTTGGCAAGGTGCCCGAAGTTGCCACAACTAAAACATGGGCTGATGTTGCCCGATCCTTGACCAGTGCGATTCTGCTGTTGGGGCTGGTTGTTGTTGGGTTGCTGCTGCTGAAAGTTAGGGTGAGACTGCTGTTGCACTAGCTACACTGGCAGCTTGTACGACCCTGCAGCCTAATTAGGCATCTTCTATGGTGGCCTCTGTTGCTCATTCAGCCCTCCATGGTAGAATATTGGACCTGCAGTAGGAGGGTTGAAGCGGGGACGGGTGTTGCTGCTAGAAGACTGACATTGCAAACTGCACTTACGTTCTTCTCCCAGATTCTGATGCTTCTTCTCTATGATGAAAGTTCTATCCACTAGCTTTTGAAAACTAGGGTACTAGTTGGCTGAGAGGGCATACTGTAAGCCAGTGTTGAGACCTCCAGGAAACAATCTTGTTTCTTTTCATCAGTATCCACATCATTGGGGGCGCAGAGAGAGAGCTAGGTGAACATGATTGAGGAATTCCCTTACTAACATGGGTCCTTGCTTCAGACTAAGGAACTCCTTCCTCTTCAGCTTTACTTCACCTGCAGGGACATGGTGTGCATGGAAGCTGTTTCGGAACTCTACCCAAGTGATCTCCTGGGGATCCTCGTGGGTGGCAGTGTAAGCTATCCCCCATTCTTGAGCTGGACCAATAAGTTGATGAGATGCAAAAAGAACTTTCTCCCTTCTAGTGCACTGAGCTATCTGCAGCTTCCTCTCTATTGTCTTCAGCCAATCATCAACCTCCATGGGCTCAACTGCCTGAGAGAAGGTGGGTGGCTAAGTGCTCAAGAAAGTTTCAAGCCTGGATTGTGGCTATTGTGGTGGTGCTTGGTGGCCTTGGGGTTGCTGGTTGATAGCCTGGATTAAGCCTTGGAGAATGGTCACACTTGATTGGCGTCCATCAGAGGGGGTGGGGTGGAAGATCACGCTGGTTGGCGGCGTTGTCGTTGGCGTTGTCATTGACGTTGCTATTGACGTCGTTGTTGTTTCCACGCCTGGTATTCACCATCTATTGGTAGCCAAGGTTCAAGCGGGGAACATAAGGGAAAAGCAATGGTGGATAACAAGACAGGAAAAGAATAGATAAGCACGAAAGAAAGAAAGAAAGGGACTCTCAACTATTATTATATTATTAACTGATGCAATGTAGAGAAAAAACACTCACATTACACAACAACTGATGCAAAGATCCAACTCAAAACAAGTTCACACTACAGACGCAAGCACAAACGACACAAGACAACTAGAACACACAAGACTAAATGATTTATTCAGCTAGGGACATCCCCCTAGCTCGACTCTACTCCTCGCTTGCTGCATCTACCAGATGAAGCTTCTTGCACGGAGGGGAACGAGCCGGTGCAGCCATGGGTGCCATGGGAGCCTCCTTAGGAAACTGATCAGGGTCCTCCAGCATAATCTACAGTTCGTGGATGCTCTACTCCTGCTCTGCGTGACATTGATGCAAATCCTCGAGCTCGTCTAGGGCTCTATCAAGCTCGGTGTACAGGGCGGCGGTGAGGCGGACCTGCTCTCTCAGACAGAGGACTGTCTCGTTGTTGACGGGGGCGAAGATGACCTCCAGGCTGCCAGATGGGCACTGAGGGAGTTTACATCCAGATCCTAGCGGGCGGCGTCCTTGATCCCAGGCTCGAAGGTGGCTCTAAGGGCGACGGCGGTGTGGATAAGGCGAACTCGTTAAAGACCATCGTCAGTGGGCTTCTCAAACATGGTCACCTCCACTTACCAGGAGTAACCACAGCCTCCAAGTGGAACTCTGATTGCTTTGTAGAGTAGTGCGTCGAGGTAGCCCAAACCCTGAAGCAAGTACCACAGCGTACGGGTGAAGTAACCGGCTAGCTGTCCATTGGAGTAGAACTCAGTAGGGGGTTGGTACGCCCAGATAGCACCAGCGGGGATCTCTAGCTCAGAAACCAGCACACACTTACGCGAGATGATCTTCGTGTGGGCCATCTAATATGTTTAAAGAAGACAGAAAATTAATAACAGTTTATAAAGAGCAATAGACAGAGTAAGGAAAAACTGAAAGAAAAACAATTTTACCAAAGTACTGTACAAACATAAATCCTTAGCACGTCCTTTCTATCTAGGCTGCGTCCTACGGTCAACACAGTTCTGATACCATTTTTGTAACACCCAGTATAAAAGGAACAAAACCAGGCACAAGACATGTATGCCAAGATCAAGCTTCATACATGCATTTACATCATCAATGTATCATCAAAGTGTCATCATTATAATAACATAATTAAATTAATACAAAAGGACCGGAGGGTCTAAAATAAAACACAACGGAACAAAAGACCTCCAGCATCAGTGGGGCTTCCATCTTCCACAGGTGTCAACTAGGGGCACTCCAGCCTAGAACAGCAACTTCGGGTCGAAGTCGTCTTCATCAAAGGTTGCAGCTTCATTGACGGCTTCTGAAGAGCGTCCGACTACCAAGACTCACTAGGTAATTTCATTACCTGGCTACCCAGCCTTACCAACCCTGATCCCACCTAATCTTTAAGAAGTCCAAGTTCGCTCTTGTCTATGAGCACGGCTGATGAACTAGATTGATACTCTAAAGAGTTTGCACAGCTTTCCCCATGAGTCATGATTCCTCTACTACTGCACACTTCCAGGATGTGGAGTTAGGGTCTCACTACAAGGCCTTTACAAAGCTCCCGCCAACTTGTAAGGACGCACTGAGATTTCACTGCTAACAAACAATTACATCGCTGCAGAAGCCCCCTCTTGTGCCACTCAACCGTCCAACGGTGCCCACAGAGTTAGAGGGGTGGTTAATTAGTTGGCTAGGCTGTACCCATATAGGACTCGTGGTTGTGCGGATTCACTTGGTTACATGTTGAAGAACTGGTCCTTAGGACCCCACACAGGAACAAACTCAAGCTTGCTTTATAGCACCACCTCAACCAACCATCCTGTTAGGATCCCTATATCATGTTTTCGGAAAAGATTACCACTCCTAATTTATGTTGCATCGGCATTAGTCAAGATTAATACTTCACCAACTATGACTGCACTAGTATACACTACCCATTTTAACCCATGGTTAAACAACAGTGACAAGGAATGATCATATAAAACTAGTAAACCCTAACATAGGTTTCCAATTTAGACAAGCATGCA
Source organism: Phragmites australis (assembly GCF_958298935.1). Classification (NCBI taxonomy): domain Eukaryota; kingdom Viridiplantae; phylum Streptophyta; class Magnoliopsida; order Poales; family Poaceae; genus Phragmites; species Phragmites australis. Next base: position 11,761,045 of record NC_084941.1, on the reverse strand, counting down.
TAGAAGGAAGAAAATAGCTACACATGATTCCTAGAACAGGGGCAAAATATTCAAGCACACTTGCCTTCAACGGAGGGTTGCTCAAAGCCCTCGAAAGCTTGATCTTGAAGATTCCTGAACTGCTCACCTCCTAAACGATATACCAGAGAAAGCACACAATAGAAACTATTAAGAACAGTACACCAAACAATACTAAAACTAGGCAAAAAAAACCCTATAAAAAGATTCTACATGACGCTGCGAGAATTTGAGCGTGAAAATCGCCCAAATCGGAGCTATGAGCGAAAAAATATTGAGCTTCTGAAGTTTCAGGGGCTAATCTGAAAATTTTGCTTGATTTTCGAGAGTAAACCGAATTGATTTTATATTGAAAATTATATTTATGATGTCATAAATCAAATACTGAATTATTTTTGAATTGGAAAACCTATGGAAATGGTCCATAGACCCATGGACCACGACTTGGTGGCCGATCCAAGGATCTGCAGTGGGCTGGTTATGAAGACCGAAGGGGTACGCGATTTGGACTGATAGATGAAGATCAGACGGTCGAGGGGAAGGGGGCTCGGACCGGGTGGTGTAGACACGGGTGACGGTCGGCCGACGGTGGCATAGTGGCTGGAACTTCACTGGAGTTGCACAAAAGTGTGCCACCTGCGATGGATCGTGATGGGACAAGGCTCAAAAGAGAGAGTGCGACACGGGGGTCATTACCACGGGCTTCACGTCACTGGAGAAGGGCGGAGGGAGACTGGTGACGGAGAGGGGCAGTTGGAGGAGCTCGGTCACGGTGAGGATAGTGCTCCAGCTACGGAGGGAGGCTAAGGGGTGGTGGAAAGCTTCTCCGGTGACCCTGTAGTGCCGTAGAGGGGAGAAAAAGGGTTAGAGGAGCTCGGCCTTGAAGAATTGTGGCAGCAGCAGAGCTCTCACTGGAAACGAAGAAGACAACGGCGTCGAGGACAAAACCGAGCGAAAATGAGGGCGAAACGGGTGGAATGTGTGCGGAACATCGCAAGGAAGTTGATGGGCGAGTTATATGCGCGAGAGAGGGAGAGAAATGGCCGGATTTGAAGAGAAATAGCCGGCGGCCTTGATGGAGATGAATGCGGCGGTTTCCACATTTGAGAGGGGTTATGGAGTGGAGAACGGCCGGATATAAGTGATTAAGGGGTGGGGATCACAGCTACGGACTTTAGTTGGAGCGAAACGGCTTGGGGAGGCGGGATTTGAACCGGTGGTGGCAGATATTAGGGGTGGTCTCCACGGGCGGGAGGTGGAAGAAGATGAGTCGGGCGGTAGCTCAGCACGGGTGGTGTGGCAGCTCGACTCCTGCCGGACCCGCTTGGCGGCGAGACAAAGGAGGGAGGGGCCGGCTTGGGAGCGACACAGGCCGACTCGGCCTAGCGACCAGCGCGGGGTTACGGGGGAAGGCCGGCTCAAGTTGGAAATAAAGAGAGGGGAAAGGGAGGAAATGGGCCGAGGAAAAAGAATTCGGCCCAGGAACCTTTAACATTTTTTAAATCCCTTTTCTTTTTAGATTTTGAGAAAAAAATCTAAAAGAGGTTTTAAACAAGCAACTTCTAGCGATATTTTTGCAAATCTTTTTCATGCATAAAATCCTATTACAACTATGATAGCATGAATGCATCAAACTTATATAACTTATGTAAAATTTAAATTTAGAAATTAATTTCTTCTATTGAACGAAATTGCAACCCCAATTTAAAATTCTAGCAAAATTTTAAACTATTGCAAAAATTAAAATTTAGGCTGTTACACTTTGTGAGTCAAATACAACGATCTTGCTCATTTCGGGCTTGATGACTAGGGGTACCTGCAAATACACACACACACACACACACACACACACACACACTAGTCTGTACTCCCGGGATGGGAGTACATACTCCCTACTATGATATACCGTATAAATAAACTAGATATACTCCTTTATCACTATGAATATACTTATATACTCCAATGTAAACTACATAAAAAATTGAAAAGAAGTCCATCAATTTTAATAGATTTTGATAATACCTTTATATTTGTACATAAAATGTAATATACTCAAAAAAATATGTGCAAACCACGTAAAAAAGTAAACATACCACTTGTATAATCGTATATACTCACATGTTCTATGTACATACCATTTATCACATGTGATACTTCCTATATTATGATATACATATGTGGGAGTACATATTCCTGGAAGTACCAAATATACTTCTTATATATAAGGAAACACATACAAAAGTTGTAGGGTAGAATTATATATGTCTTGTATTGTAGCTTGAGCATAGCCTTCCATGCATAGATCTCAATTTCATGTGGTTTGTCTCTGACAAGCTCTTCATTGATAAGTATTGGGTAGAGGAATCCTACTTTGTCAATGCACTTTTTTCTGTATTTTTGTATCTCCTTCCTATATAAGAAATAAGTTAGATATACAATTAAATGGTAGAAGAATGTAAATCTAAGGCACTTACAGTGTCAAGTAACTCAAGATAGACCGGTCGAGAGCATCTAATTAGTAAACGTTGTAAAGTTCTTGAGTTTCACCCACAATACATCACGGTCGTTGTGGAAATATTCATCTTTGTACCTGGTTGCAATCATTTCTCTACCATTTTCGTCTCCATCATGTACCACGGGTGCAATTTCCGCATTTGATACGACAGGTGTCACACCCTAATTTTCAAATTTGCAAGTTTCTAAAGTTGGCTTGATTTTAATTTGAATTTGAATTTGAATTAAATAGCCTAGGTTCAAAATCTAATTTATAAATTAAATTCCAAATGAACATAGGCTACATTTGATTTATATGCATTTCATGCAGAATTAAGCATTAGAGTTTATTGATTTGTTTTGGATTTGATTTGTGGTTTGAATTTGTTTTGGGTTGCTTTAGTTTGGAAATCAAAAGATTTAGAAAAGAAAAGGAAAATAAAAAGAAAAGAAAAACCTAAAGCTACATGTGCCGCCCTCCTTTCTCTCCTTTCGGCCCAGCCGAGCCAACCAGGCTACTGCTCTCACCCGCCACCTGCCTCTCGCTGGGCGGGCCGCACAATGGTCCAGTGTAGTAGTCGCGCTAGCCCGCTAGCCAAAGATGCCCGCGCCGCTTACCGCCTTCAACCCGCGCCTTCGCCCGCATCATCTTCGAGTCGGACTCAGCGCCGCCGCCAAGTTCGAAACGAATTCCGCCGCCGCCTAAGAGCCGCGGGTCCTCCCGAGACCCTCTCGTGCCACCTATATATGTCCCCACCTCCCCTCGTGTTTTTCCCCAACCCGAAGCTGCCGCATCCAGAGCATCTCTCCGAGATCTGGACACCACCGTCGCCATTAATGCTGCCTTCGGCCAAGCTCGCCACCACGTCGCTCTAGTGGCTCTTTGCGCCACTCGAGCCCACCAACACAAGCACTGTCTCTGCCGAAGCCCCTTCCGCCATCGCCCTGGTTCCCTAGCCACTGGAGACCCCTCTCCGATGCGATCCTGAGCTCCACCACCGCTCTCTCTGTTGTTGAGCCCTTCTAGAGCCGATCCACCTTTGGTAAGCCTTAAATCGAGATCCCCTTGCCCTCCTGATCGTGTTCCACCTCTTGTCGTGCGCTGTCGTGCGTGCCCTCGGAACCGCCGTCTTGTTCTTCTCTGGTCACCCTCCTTCACTCTTGGCCGTCGGATTTGATTTGCACGGTTGCGATTAGATCCATCGATACCCCTTCAGCGCCCAATAGGAGTCCACCATGTGGCACACACTTAAACACACTCAGCTCTTAACACCTCATCGCACCGTGTTACCTGCCACATGTGCGCTACCTCAGCGCCAGCTCACTAGACCTAGTCCATGTGTCATCTAGTCAGCAGCCACGCAATATAAGAGGTTTTTCAGTAAAAGAAAATCTAGAAATTCCAAGAATTAGGTAACTTTGAAATTAAGCACCTGGACTTTCTTATTTTCACAAAAGGACCTATCTTTTAACACTTTAGCCCTTGAATTTTTTAAAATTACAAATAGGTCCCTCTATTTTTGCAAAAAGGTCCCTAAAACTTTGTGTTAATTACAAATTAGTCATTTTATTTTATAAAATAAACCCTAACCTTGTTTTTAACATATCTTTTTCATCATAGCTCATTTTTTAGCGTCTCTTATGCCGTTAGATTCGTCTTTTAGTGCTATTTCTTTCTAGACGGGTTTTGTTTTGTTGTTCTTTTGTTTTGTGCTCTGTTCTTAGTATGTTTGTTTGTGTACTTTGTCAGTAACTGTGCGATTAGACAACAACGCCCCAGATCAGCTTGAGGAACGTCAAGACCAGGAGCTAGAGTACACTTAGCAGTAGCAAGGAGAAGGCAAGTGTCCTTGTTCATCTTGAACTTATGTTTTAAATGTTTTTTTTTACAAAATTGCATGCAATGTTTGTCAATTTGATGGGTAGTCACCTATGTTAGGGTTTACCTAGTCCTTCCTTTACATTCCTTGAAGCCTAAGTGGTAGGTTATATGAATCTCTTGGGTAGAATTGCTTAGCCATGCTTTTGGGATGTTGGGAAGTGTCATATACATGTTTAGAGGACATATTCAATAGTGATGATGAACTTGTTTTAGTAGCATGGAACCCTAGGACTTGGGCAAGGAGTTGATTTGATAATGGTAGTTCATGTGGTGCGCTTGTGGATACGTTCTAAGAAAAGGTGTTAGGTTTTGTTGGTTATTTTCATGTTGGATAGTCTTTGCCCAAGTTTCACATATAAGGACTGATTCAAGGAGCAACAACCCAAGAAATACCGTTCAAACATGAGGCCGATATGGGTAAGTCTTAGCATATCAATTAGACACATGGTTGGCATTCATTGGAGTACCAGGACCTAATTGATGGACCATGTTTCATAGTGATCTCCTGGCAACACACCACTAACGTGTGTTAAGTGCCTTGCAAACATGACAATATGGTTATCATGACTCGTGGCTAAAAATTGGACAACATCTGCCGAGGTAAAACTGTTATAACAGCCATGCCCTCGATTATGGGAGACTTGTATCCTCACTTGATTAGATGGTTATGGTATAATACAGGTGGTACTAGTTGGTTATAGTTTATGGGATGGTTAACCTTGGATGGCTAGTTGTCGGGTTGTTGGGTTTTATTCACTTAACAACTGCTTAATGCTTTTGAATTACATTACAATTTTCTTTACTCGCACTTATGCAATTATACCATGTGTTAGCCTATTCTTGTTGTAAGCCTACATATCATTATCTTCTCACACTTACTGAGTACTCCATGTGCTCACCCTTGCTATCTCCCACAATACATATGTTGCTCAGTAGAAGACTTTGAAGATTTCCAAGACGACGACATGGTGTTCTAGGAGCGTGTCTTCCGGTCGGTGCCTGTGGAGTTGCTAGGTCATCAATGCTTCTGTTCCACTACCATCATTTAGTTGCTGTAATTTAGCTAATAGGTTGTTTAGATGAAGTCTTTAATGTAAGAGTTAAACAGTTGTAAGTTAAAATTATTGCTTTTGTTACTTCACCTGTGATGTCCTTATGTGTGTTGAACTTTTTGGGCACACATAAGCTGCATTTGGTTTTGTTCGTTAAAATTGGGTGTGACAATAGGTTGACCATCACATCTAGTTTGACCAGAGGTTTGCCCAACTCAAACTCCCATATAAGCTCTGCAACGGCAATGTTGCCATCCCGGCAGATAATTTGGTTAGGTGTAAGTCTAGCTTTGGCAATAAACTATTTGATTGAGGCCTTCTTTAGGTAAGGCTTCTCCTTAATGCGCTCGTAGTCCGATTTTAGATTTGGATCCATCACCCCCGTCTATTTTTGTTTCGCCATGGATACGAAAAACTTCTGCGTTACAGGATTGATTAGATCCTTCATCTTAGGGTGAAGGGAGATGCCCATGCGAGTCCATCTCCTCTTCTTCATTATCTCTGTCTTCGCCAAACCATTTGTAGCACTTGTGCCACAGGAAAAAAAATACCAATGCTTGTTCCTAGTTTATTCTACCCTGTCTCTCCAATGATATCCATGTCCATTTTGCGGTACCCCATAGTACAATATCCACTTGGACTCTTGTGTATCCTGGTGGTATCGAGCGATTATTAAACTGAGCCCCAGCTTGCACGAGCCAAGCCAAGCCCAAAGCCACCTTGGTGGTAACGTTTGCAGTGATCACGACAAGCTTGCACTCTGTGGTGTCGTTGATATCATCCATGGGATTATGACATAAGTCATATTCAGGAATGCCTGTGGATGCGCAGCTACTTCGACGAGCACCAGGGTTGTGCAGAACATCACCATTGTCTTGTAATTGGTGCTAGCTAATGGCTTCTTGTACGTCCAACCATATTTTGACATCTATTGTCTATCTCTCTTGTTGGAATTGTTCTCGTACAAGAGCCAAGACCTCTTGCATTTCTTGTTTACTTCTCTTCTGACTCCTATAACTCTCAGAGTCTTTTTGGAAGGAGTCTTTCAAAGGCCTCGAACCTTGTCCTCTCATACGACCAGGGTGCTATTTATTTCCTAGTGCGAAGGTTAGCTTGTCCTTCTCTCTATCTTCCTTAAAAGAGCTTTGGGAACTCTGGGCATGGGCATCCGCGATACTTTGTGTCACCTCTTGACCTTTTTTGTTTTTGAAGCATAGTTGGCTTTCATCTGAAATAGTCACCCGCTCGCGTACAAATAGTGTTTAGCTTGTGGAATCCACTGAGTTGTGATAGGTGTAACACCGCTTCGGGTTAGTTCTTCTTCCTTCTTCTCCCAGTTGGGCAATTTCTTCACATAGCCGTGCATGCCTACTCTATGATGATAAATGTTCTTTACGGAAGTTGGTCTTGTTTGCCTCACTTTGATTAATTGATTCCTCTGACTACTTGTACTGCATGAACTCATTCTAATACTCTTGCATCTTAAGGTAAATGTTAAAGTTTGGTGCTTGGTTGTTCCTCACAGAATGTCTATACAGCATACCTTTGAAATTCTTAAACAAGTTGGCCATTATAGTGAATGCACAACCTTCGCTCGCTCAAGGCTACACCCTTCAGGGAACTCAAACTTATCTGACAATTTCTCCCACAAAAGGTTCTTGATATCATTGGGAACGACCCACTGGTCATTTGGGCGGCCTCTCCAACTTCTATAAATGATTGGGATGTGATCCCTAACAAGAACCACGCATGTTGTCTTATAAAGCCCCAATACATGCGAAGGCTTCAAAGGCACCCCGACTCCGTCAACCTCCGTGATGACAAAGCGTCTTGTAGGCAACTTGTTGGAACCTTGGCAACGCCTTCTCTGTACTTGGGATGTCTGACCATCTGTACCATTAGTCGAGTTATGTACGTCTGTCTGAACCTTGGTCTGAGCTTCTAGATCATCTAGGTGATCCAAGTGAGGTACTCACTTGGGCTATCACCGCTTCTTGGGCTCTTGTTTCTCATATGTTCTATGTTTGCGTGCCCATCTACATCCGAGGCTACAACCTAGTCTAGCGAGAGACAATTTGCTTTCGAAGGTGCCATTTCTACACACAAATTAATTTCCATCTGATGGACTTCTTCATCATAGCAAAAAATTACATTTTTGAAAACTAAGACCAAGAATTGACACCGCAATGTTCTTTTTCTTTTCTTGTTTCCAGCTTAGACTAAGTTCTAACTAAAAGGATGAGCACACAAAGACTACATGTTTTTTCATATCTTTCCAATGCCAAATGTTGCATACATGTTTTATCAGACTACATGGTTTTTAGAACTACATACTACATATTTTGTCAGACTACACAAAGACAAGAGGCTGAACCTAGAATCCTTAAGGAGGGTGCGGGGCACCGAGACGATGGAGCAACAAGGCGGTGGGTGTCGGGGCATCGGGGTGGCAGAGCAATAGGGCAGCAGGTGACGGGGCACCGGGGTAGAAGAGCAGTGGGGCTGTGGGTGTGGGGGCATTGGGGCGGTGAAGTAATGAGGCGGAGGGTGTCAGAACATCAGGGCATCGGGCGTCAGGGCACCAGAGCGGTGGAGCAATGGGGCGATCTGCATTGGGGCGGTAGTGATGAGCCCATGGCTCCCTCGGTTACACACATGGTAAATTTATTCCTTATTGTTCTTATTTTCTTTGTAGAGAATAAAATACTACTAAGTTTTGTGTTGTTTTATCGCTTAGGAACATGGAAGAAGCACCAGAACCTTACTCGTACATCACCCCTCGAAGGCCAAGTCTACTCGGGCTCAAGGCTAAGCTCTAGTCATGGTCGTGGTCGAGGTCGTTGTCATGGTTGAGTCTCAGGACAACACGCCAGTAATACGGGCATAACTCTCTCATACGAAGTCCGTTTTAGAAAATCTTGGACATTCTAGAAAGCTCACGATGAGCGCTTTCCATATGAGCTTGACCAAATATTCCTTATGGTGTAGTCAGAGTCGAAGGATAAGGTGTTGTGCCACCGTTTTGGGCCTAGTTGGGTCTTATAATCATGTCAAAGTCGAAGTCTAGGTTGTGTACGCCTCTTTCCATAGCTGCACAACCCTAGGTTGACCTCCTCACGTCCCCCCTATATATACACAGTAGCTGTTGTAGTTTAGACTCAGGTTTAGCTTAGATTATTCTATTTTAGATAGTTTCACCGTTTATCGGTTTGTTGAACCCCAACTGGAGTACTTCATTGGTAATTAGCAATATTCAGATTGCATCTACCTATTCTTACTTATGTTCTCGATTAGCTTGCAGGAAAAGCCTTCTTGGAGAGGTCAACCGTGTCTTAGCACAGTTAATAACCATGGAGTAGTGGTGTGGTGGTTACGAGGGTTCCCGATCTGTTCCGTTTGGAGCCTTTGGATCATCAATGTCGAAACTCCACCAATCGACTTATCATATTACCTTTCGGAAGATCGGGAAAATGCGCATCAAGTAAGCATCGGGGCATTGGGGTGGTGGAGCAATGGGGCGATGGGTGTTGGGGCACCAAGGTGGCGGGGAACCGGGGCAACAGAGCACTGAGGCGGTGGGCGTGGGGGCACTAGAGAGGGAGTCGGGGCGGTGGTGGGAGTTGTAAATCTTGGTTCTTGCGGTTAGTGGTTAGGGCGCTAAATTTATACTCAAAACTATCACTGTCGGTTATAGTATACAACCGGTAGTCATACCCCAGCATCAGTGCCGATTGTATAACACAACCGGTAGTGATACTTATCACTGTTGGTTAAATATTACAACTGGTAGTGATGTTAGGAGTATCACTACCAGTTGGATACAATTTCCGACAGTATCACTACCAGTTGGATACAATTTCCGACGGTATCACTACCGGCTGTAAAATACAACTGCCAGAGATATTTAGATACATTTTTTATGTTTATTCATGTAGTTTATTAAATAATAGTATTTAAATTAAATCATGTTCTTAATATTTTGTAGAGTATTTCTTTATAGTATTCATATAGTTTATTTAAGTTGTATTCATATTGAAGCATGTATGTCCTTCAATATTAATTAATACAAAACATGTCATTAATTAATACAAATTTAATCAAATCCTTAATGAATACATCAAAGCTTTTTTTGGTTAACGATTAGACCTTCATTATAATCACGGCGTATGTAAGTAGCTTCCTTAGTGTCTTCTATTTGACATAGGTCGACGTTCTATCCAAAAGGAGTGAGGTCATTGAATTTATTGTAGTCTTCCTCGTCAACGATATTTTGAACTCCAACAATCCTCCTTTTTCCTTGAAGAACAATGTGGCGCTGCATGTCACACGGGTCCTTTACATAGAAGACTTGTGTAACATCATTGACAAGTACAAATGGTTCTTCTCTGTAACCGATGAGCTTAAGGTCCACGGTAGTTATGCCGTACTTGTTGATGTTCACTCCCCCTGAAAGTTTGACCCATTGGCATCGAAATAGAGGACATTCAACGATCCATACTAGAGCTCCCAAATCTCCTCTATGAATCCATATTTGGTCTCCCTATTTCCATTGTTGTCATAGGCATTGATTCGTGTACTGCTATTTTGGTTGGTGCTCTTGTCATCCTGTGCTCTCATATAAAATGTATATCCATTGATGTCGTGTCCTTGGAATGTCATAATTGTAGTTGACAGTCCATGAGCAAGCAGTTTCAACTCAGCATCCTCTGCATCCTTACCCATCATGTGTCTACATAATCAATCACCAAAATGATCTCTATGCTCTCTCACAATCCAATCCTCTAACTTCGTTGGGTTTTTGGTATGTAGCATGTTCACATGCATATTGACATATGGGCCCACTACAACTAATTGTTGCAGAACTATGAAGTGTGCTTGAGTGAAGGAAACATGATCGGTTGTTTGGACAGATTTTGCACTTATCATCCCTGTCCATTGTAGCCTCCCTTCATGGTGAGATATAGCCACACCAATCGGTTTGAGAACCCCCATCAATCTCTCAAAAGGGTACATCTTATGAAGAAACACGGGACACAGGGCCAAGGATCTTTATCTCTCTTACGATGTGAACCATGAGATAGGTCATGATATCAAAAAAAGATGGAGGGAAACACATCTTAAGCCGACATAGAATATGGACCATGTCTTCATACAGATTTTCTAGTTTTAATGGATCAATGACCTTCTATGATATCATTTTTAAGAATGAGCATAACTTTATGATCGGGTCTCGGACTTTCTCCAGCAGAACATCCCTTATTACAACTGCAAGCAACTGTGTCATCATCACGTGAAAGTCATGATACTTCATGCCAACTAATTTCAAATCTTTCATCGATACTAGTCTCTTTACATTGGCAGAGTATCCAGACAGAACTTTGACTTCATGTAAGCAACCGCACAAACTGAGTTTCTCTTCCTTGCTTAGAGTGTAGAAAGCCGTAGGAAGCCACTTTCACCCATTGTCTAGTTCTTTAGGATGTAGTTCCTTCGTGAGTTTCATATCTTTCAGGTTCATCCATGCTTGGAGTGTACCTTTTGTATTTCCTGGTATATCTAGTAAGGTACCAATCAAGCTGTCAAACAAGTTCTTCTCGATGTGCATGATGTCAAGTGCATGTCAAACCTATAGGTCCTTCCAATAAGGTAAGTCCCAAAATATTGATCTCTTTTTCCACATTGTAATTGCTTTTCCACTCAGGAATTTTATACTACCTCACCCCTTTTCAAGGACAACTCCAATATTCCTTATTTAAGGAACCATCCAGATAGTATTCTAATTAATCACTAAATCATTTGCATAATCATAACTAAAATGATTAACCAGAATACCACTCTGGTTGTTCCGGCATGTATTTTGTGCCTAAGATCGGAACACATGCCTCTCCAACATATAGCATCACAACGCAGTTTAAAAAATACCAAGTAATTAAAGTTATATTACAATTTCTTAAGTATTTACCAAGTTATTACAATATACAACAAAAGAGAGCTAGGAGAAAATAAAAACCAACTTAACTCCTAACCAACAAAAGAAACTAGGCAGCAGAAGACTAAAGACTATACAACAAAATAAGGATGGAGCCATATGCCCTTAGAATCCATCACAAAAGCACGACCTCAGAGTAGTTGCCTACTCATGCCTGCCGCCACCCTCGGCGAGTGTGAAGTAGACAAAGACCAACTCCTCCTCGTCGGTGGCACCTGAAATAGCAGCATGAGTACGAAGGTACTCGCAAAACTTAATCTATAATGGGCACCTATAAATAGTCCAACTCCAAGGATTATGCATTGGGATGTTAGCAAGAATACGACCATATGGTTAAGTAAATTCATATGCGAAAGCAAATTAGACATAAACATGTGTGAGCATCTATACTTGAACAAAGTAGCAAACTAGCCTATAAACATCAACTGAACATAATGTAAAAGGAACCACAGGAATAATATCTATAAAACACCATCTCAACCCATTAACCACCTCAATCCACATTCGTAACTCTACGACTGCTGCAAATGGACAGAAGCATGCTCATGACCAAGAGTGTGGAATTTCAAAATGTTTTTACACCCTGCAGGTGGGTACAACTTTACCCACAAGACTTGAAGGCCATATAGCTTGCACAACCGCACAGATCGATACAACGGGGCACTCATGTTAACCTTTCTCAATAAGCCCCAACCATTTGAATCGTGCATCGCTTGGTGCGGAGCCTACTTTGGTTAACTCTTGGAGAAACCACAAATGTCTCTACAAGCCCACCCGCTTACACCATCGATTTTCAAGCCCAAATGATCACAGCTACAGAGGTATTCAGCTTGTCTTACAATTAGATCGATATGCAGTAAGTACTAGAACAAATTGCAATAACGGTCGATGCTTAAGCGACGCAAGCGGTCTACGGTGTCTAGGTTTCTCTCCCGACTTACCCAGAGGAACTCCACATCCGGGCAAGAGAAACACCCCTAACATCTCTCACATCTCATCTCATCCTCACCACTCATCCAACCAACACCATCAACTCATCATTGTGATCATTGTACAAGTAATTAAAGCCTATGCTCGCAAATAATAAAATATTTCACTACTCAACTTCTATCAAGTACCTAAGCACTTGCTAAGCATCTCGTATGACTTTTAAGTTAGACATTATCATGATTATACCCCAACTACAAGGTGGATTAGGGTCATCAATACAAGATATGGAGAAATGCAACAAATATGTGCTACCCGATTTCCCAACATTGACTAACTAAACATGCATAACATACACAGAGCATAATTTATCAATTTAGCCATCACATGATCCAAAGTATAAGGTACAACATGCTTACATGCTTGCCTTGCTGCTCTAGGGTTTGCCTTATGCTACCCGTGCAACACTCGCAAAACTAGGGTAGATTAGCGTCGCCTTCAACTACACTCATGACACGCTCCGGTTCTTCGTTCACTAAAGAAGAACGTGTGCAATGATGAACATGAATGAAGTGCACAATGTATGCTAGCTACAATATGCACAACAACAAGCTAAAGGTGTAAGACACATTGAGAAATAATGAAACTTGCAATCTAAACAACGCTGGACAAGTAACAGGAGGCTGGAGACTTTGGGTTGAGCTCAAAGTATCCGGGTTCTGGAGCCTCTAAGTGAGTGCTCTCAGTTAGCCATTTTGAAATAACCCAAAACCTCCGAGTCAAGTCCGGATACCCTGGATTGGACCGGACACTCTGGGTTAAACTCGGAGTATCCGAGTTCCGAAACCTCAGGGTGAGGGCTCTCGGTTAAATCTAAATTGAATTTACCCGAATCCTCCAGGTCAAGTCCAAATACTCCGGATTGGGTCGGACACTCTGGGTTAATCCGAACTATCCAAGTTCTGGCTGAGTTGAGTTCTAAAGTGTTTTCCCCAGCCGATTCAACTCGCATGCTAAATCTATGCTACATCAACATGCATATGCCCTATCCAAAGGGTTCTAGACTTAATTGCACCCTAAACCCTAATGATTTCTAAGGAAAATTCAATGGGATTTCTCCAAGTTTACCCGGACTATCCGGGTAAATCCGAATTATCCGGGTTGTCCAGAGAGGCTGCTTCAAGGGGGAAATCTCGGCTGATTTGATTTGTGAGCCTCTCCAAACCAAAGGGAAACATATTTGAGAGGTTTATAGAGTCTATGACTCACTCAGCAACCTAGCAACACGATTCCTAACTCAAATATCACCCAAATCCTCATTTTAGCCCCAAAGCTTAAGAAATCAAGAACTCCACTCCAACTCAAAATCAACCAACTAAATCATGCATTCAGCCAGGGGAAGCATAAGGGACTTACCCACGGTGATTGTGGAGGTTGGTGACCATCGGGAGATGGAGGAAACGCTTGAGAAGAGGAAGAACGTTGATGCTCCTTGTTCTTCAACCAAGAACACCAAAAGATATCAAAACCGGCTCGAATCCTTTAGGAAAATGAAAATGAATTGGATAGATGGATAGCTTAGGAGCTATTGAACGCGTGAGTAGCACATGCATACAGCAAGTCCTTCTCATGAGGTGGGATTTTGGAGGAGAAGGAGAGAGGGAGCTTGAGAGGGAGGGAGAGCTCTTACTCTCCTTGGCTTGGACGGTTGAGGATAGAGGGAGCACGTGAGTGGAGTGATCGAGAGAGGGAGGGAGCAGGTGGGCTGCTGCCCCTTGAGAGATGGGGTGGTTGGCCCACCTGGTAGGACCCACATGTTAGAGAATAGGGTCCATTTTAACTGCGAATTCCATTCTTTTCTCTCCCGAAATTCTTTCTCTCGTCTGATTAACTTTAAATGAATTGCACTAGTGTTCCAAAATAAAATTACACAAAATTAAACATAATGCTTAAGAAGCATGATTGTGCTTAATTATGTGATTACGGATTTGGGACGTGACAAACCTCCCCCCTTAAAAGAATCTCGTCCCAAGATTCGATACGAGTCGGGGAGAGTACGGTGACTCTAGGAAGTTTATAGTTGAGCGGTAATGAAAAGATACGAATAATGTCAATTAGGCCACGCTGTGAGGAATAATACTAAGGTAACACTCACAGGTTGGAGAAGAACTTAGGATAATCGGCACAAAGCCGATCTTCACATTCTCACGTCGCTTCATCTTCGGAGTGATTACTCCACTTAACTTTGAGGAACTTAATTGATTGATGACGCGTCTTTCATTTGGCCTCATCAAGAATGCGAATTGGATGCTCACAATAAGATACATCCGGTTGCAATTCTTGAACCACCACTTCAATGACTTCGGTTGGGACTCAAAGGCATTCTTCAATTGGGAGACATGGAAGATGTTGTGCACGACGGAGAGGGATGGAGGTAGCTCCCGCTAATAATCCACCTCACAACACTGGCCAATAATTCGGAAAGGGACAACATAATGGGGCGCTAATTTTTTCCTTCATCTAGAAGTGCTGCGTTCCTCGGAGAGGAAATACCTTAAGATAGACAAAATCTCCAATTTTGAACTCCAGCTCATGCTGACGACTATTGACAGAGCTTTTCTGATGTGACTGAACTGTGAGGAGATACCAACGAATTGTTAGGACATGCTCTTCTGCCTCTTTGACTAAATTCGAGCCTAAAAAAGCTCTTTCGCTGGACTCAGACCAATTATGTGGTGTTCGACATCTTCGACTGTAGAGGCCTCAAATGGCGACATCTTAATGCTCGAATAATAACTGTTATTGTAGGAGAATTCTGCAAATGGCAAACAAATCTCCCACTTCTTCCCATATGTGAGGACAAAAGCCCGCAACATGTCCTCCAGAACCTAATTCACTCTCTCAGTTTGACCATCAGTTTGAGGATGATAAGCGGTGCTACAGAAGAGCTCGGTTCCCATAGCTTCATGAAGGCTCCTCCAGAAATGAGAGTTGAACTGAGTGCCTCGATTAGAGATGATCTTCTTTGGAATCCCATGAAAGCAAACAATTCGAGTGAGATAAAGCTCTACATATTGCTTGACTGAGTATGTGGTCTTGACGGGCAAGAAATGAACGGACTTTGTCAATCGGTCCACAATGATCCAAATCGAGTCATAGCTTTGAGAAGTCCTCAGCAATCCAATGATGAAGTCCATACCAAGCTCCGCCCACTTTCAGGAGGGAATGGGCAAGGTTTAAAGTGTACCGGCTGGCTTGAGGTGTTCAATCTTCACTCTTCAGCAGACATCACATTCAAAGACATAATGGGCAATTTCCCACTTCATGTGAGTCCACCAGAACCTCCGCTTCAATTCTTGATAAAGTTTGGTACTCCCCGAGTGGATAGACAGCAATGAATCATGGGCTTTATCCAGAATCTTCTTCCTCAACTCTGAAACTTTGGGGACTACTAGTCTCTTCCTGAACAACAGAGTACCCTCATCATCTTGAGTAAAGCACTTGGCTTGTCCCTCCTTGAGTTTACCACAAATCCTTTCCATGCCTTTGTCTTCCTTCTAAGCTCCCTTGATTTGGTCGAGGAGGGTGGATTTGATTTCCAAGATAGCAAGAAACCCTTACAAGACCATCTCAAGTTGAAGCCTCCTGAAATCATCACAAAGGGTGGAATTCTTAGGCCAGACCATAAGAAAATTGCATCGAGCCTTTCGACTTAGTGCATCGGTGACCACATTTGCCTCGCCGGGATGGTAGTGCACTTCCAGCTCATAATCCTTGATCAACTCGAGCCATCTTCATTATCTCATATTCAGATCAGCTTGAGTGAAGATATATTTGATACTTTTGCGATCCGTATAGATACGACACAAATTTCCTAGTTGATAGCGGTGCCAGATCTTTAAGGGATGCACAACTACCGCAAGTTCTAAGTTGTGGATTAGGTAGCTCTCTTCATGACACTTTAACTAACATGAGGTGTAAGCCACAACTTTAGCCTCTTGTATAAGGACACATCCGAGTCCTATGCGAGAAGCATCGCAATAGACGTCAAAACCCTTGTCCACCTCAGGCTGAGTGAGAACGGGAGTGGTCATGAGCAGTTTGTTCAAGGTTTGGAAAGCTGACTCACATTCACTCGATCACTCAAACACACTTCCTTGCTTCAACAACTCAGTCATGGGCTTGGCAATTTTGGAGAAATTCTCAACGAACTGGCGGTAATAATCCGTAAGTCCGAGAAAACTCTGGATGTCGGTGACATTCTTGGGCTGCACCCAATTGAGCACATCCTGTACCTTGCTCCTATCAACTGCAACACCATTTTTAGACAATACATGACATAAAAAAGTGACTTCCCTGAGCCAAAACTTGCACTTGCTGAACTTGGCACAGAGTTGGTGATCTCGAAGGTGGCCAAGAACAACACGGAGGTGCTCTGCATGCTCTTCCTCCGTCTTGGAGTATATAAGAATGTTGTCAATGAAAACCATGAAAAACTTGTCAAGGTCCTTCATGAAGACTGTGTTCATCAGATACATAAGAACGTCGGTGCATTAGTCAAGCCGAAAGACATGACAGTAAACTCATAAAGCCCATAACGGGTCAAGAAAGCCGTCTTCGAAATATCCTCTGATTGGATCTTGATTTTGTGGTAACCCAGCCTCAAGTAAATCTTGGAGAAAATCCGGGCACTGGTCAATTGATCGAATAGGATATCAATCCGAGAGAGTGGATACTTGTTCTTGATTGTGATGGCATTCAACGCATGGTAATCAACACACATCCATAGAGTACCATCCTTCTTCTTGACAAAGAGTGCCTGGCATCCCCAAGGTGAGGAGCTCAGACGAATGAAACTCTTTGCAAGTAATTCCTAAATTTGCTTCTTCAATTCCTCTAACTCGTTCGGCGACATCTGATAGGACCTCTTTGAAATCGGGGTTGTACCAGGCAATAGCTCAATGGAGGGCTCTATGGTTTAGTCACGTGGCATACCTGGCAATTCTTCTAGGAAGACATCAAGAAATTCACACACGACTGGAATAATCAGAAAATTCATGGCTGTGACAACCTTCAGGGCATAAAGATAAGGATTTACGTCACTAAGCTTCACACGAATCTGGGCATTGGATAGACCATTAAAGGTGACAGTCCCCTGAGCACTCTTCGGCAGTGGTGTAGTTGACACAACAGCGCTTAGGGACTTACACAGTCTTCGAGGCTTGATGGGAGGATTGCACAAGTGGTGATGGTCTTAGAGCATTAACCATGGCTCCGGGCTTCAGGAAAGGGCATTCCCGCGCAAAGTGCCTAACGCGTTCACAGTTATAACATGGGCCGCCGGGGCCACCTGTCACACTCCAATGAGACCCCGTGGGTCATGGAGGCTATCCTTGTGCAGTAGAAAAAGTTGGATGCCGCACTATCCACATTAGCCACGGAGTAGCCGAAACCATCAAGTGGGATTGAGGGGGTTGACTCTCTACATGCTGGCGTTAAGAGCTCCCGCCCACAGAAAGTGATTGAGTTCTGTTGCGCTTCTTCTCTTGTTGGTGGTTCTTCATCATGAACACCATCGTGAGGGAGGTGCTGACCAACTTATTAAAGTCGGTGAACTCATACACCGAGAGATGGTCTTGCATCTTAGAAGTGAGGTCACTAACAAAGCGACATTGTTTCTTCTCACTGGTGCTGACCTCTTCCAAAGCATACTGTGCCAAGTGATTGAACACTTGAACATACTCCATCATAGGCTTGCCTCCCTGCTTGAGGTCCATAAACTCCTGCCTCTTGATCTCCATCAAGCCCTTGGGAATATGAAAATCATAGAATGCCTGGCGGAACTCTACCCAAGACACCTGGTGATTTGCGGGGTGCAGGGCCAAATAATTGGTCCACCAAGCGCTAGCCGCACCTTGGAGCTGATGGGCAGTGAAGAGCGTCTTCTCATGGTTCTCGCAGAAGGAGAGCGGGCTTCTTCTCGATGGTGCAAAGCTAATGATCCGCATCAAGCGGGTCCTCCGCATGTGTGAAAGTGGGCGACTAAGATCAGAGGAAATCTGCAAAGTCATCTTGGCACCCGGCCCCACCTCCTCCATGAGGGGCCGTGTTGCGCACAAGGGCCTCGAGGAGCTTGGCGGTTTTGCTCTATCTGCATCAACACATCCATCTTGCTCGGCGGTGGGGGCGGCATGGGGTTATTCGCATTGGAACCCTCGAGATGATCTCTGAGATTTTGACGGGTTTTCATCCTATTGTGGCGATAAGATAAAAGAGAGGCGAAATAGTCAAATTCCGATATAGATCAATGATATCTTTGCTATGTCAAATTCAAACAAGTGATGCGCATTAAGGCATCATATATCAAGGAAAATGCATGTTCAAAGGTACAGTGCAAAAATAAGAGACAAAAAATGAAAATATGCTTGATCCTCATCTACTTGTTTCTTTCTTGAGTGCATCTCTCTCCAAACAATCATCACAAACACATACATCACCTTTCGCATGAAGAGAATAAGAATTCGTGCAATGGTGCTTGTGCAACTTACCACACATGCGATGTTTCATACGTTGTTGCCCCTATATTCACTTCCCGTACCATCATCTTACGGGACACCAGATGTAATCACCACATGGATAGATGACCATAACTATTATCATATGGTGGATGTTCATATGTTATTGCTAACGCATTCACTTTTCGTACTTTCACCGTACGAAACACACTGGGCCCCTACCTCGCATCGGTTGAGCCCCCGGTACTTACCGCTATCGGGATGCATTGATGCAACATAATTAACAAATACGTCACACTAGGAAATGACACTGTGGGTGACACAGGAACCAGGGGTCCCCGAGTCCTGAGGCCAGACCAGCAGGTTGCCACGTGGCGACCTCCCACAGGGATGATCTCCCCGAAGTGCGAGAAGACTAAGTCCCGGGAGAGGGCGCTCGAGGCCATGAACAGTGGTCCCTGAGTACCCGAGTTCTCCGATGATCTGCGAAGACCAAGTGCCGGCAAGAGAGTGCTCGGGGTCATGAACAGTGGCCCCCCGAGCACCCAAGTCCCCCAACGACCAGAAAAGCCGAGTACCGGGAAGGGTGTGCTCGGGACTGCGAACAGTGGCCCCCGAGCACCCGAGTACCCCGAGGACCCAAGGAAGGTAGTTCCAGGAGAGAGTGCTCGGGGCTGCAAGCAGCGGCCCCCGAGGATCTGAACAAGTCAATTCCGGGAGAGAGCGCTCGGGGCCATGAACAACGGTCCCCGAGCACTCGGTTCCCCGAGGACCAAGAGAGGGTGTTTCCGGGAGAGAGTGCTCGGGGATGTGAACAGTGACCCCCGAGCACTCAGTTCCCCGACGGCCCAAGAAGTATTTTGCTGGTGGCCCCCACAGGGGTCCAGCGGTGAGGTGTCAGCCAGTGAAGGGCCCGATGCCGCATTTAAGAGGGCACGTGGCCTGTCACTTCCAACTGCTCCTGCCACGCTCGGTGTCAGCCCCTGCCACGGCTTGGTAGAGAGGCGTGAGGACATTTAATGCACGGGTCCCATCCCGCGTCATTCGGCGTGCCTCGGGATAGCATCGCGAAGGCGCCTCTCCTGCCACCCTACTGTGTCAGGCGAACAAGACCGGGCGGGCACGCCGGGTTGCTCTGTGGCTGGCTGGTGGGCCCGCTCCGCGGCGCCCGTTGCCAACGCCATCATGACGACCGAGACCGGGCGGGGGGCGCGTTTTCAACCCCGCCGTCACTTCGCGTCGCAGCCCATAATGGCTGCTTTTCCATTTATGGCGCCTTGGAACTCATGCCCTCCCCTTCGGGGTACGCTACCGCCGGCGGGTATTTAAAGAAGAGCCGGTGGACACTGAGGAATTGAGGCTGAATCCAGACAGATCCAGCTCTCTGACTCTCTCTCTCGGACGGGAACGAAGACCGAAGACAGAGGAACACCCCAGTACAAGCACAGAAGCTGAGACCACTGAAGAGCAAGTAGCCCGAAGCTATAGGATAGACAAACATTGTTGTAACCCGCAACATTCCTGAAAGACATTCTCAGAGTATTTGTCGCATCTACACAGGAGTAGGGTGTTACACTCAGTGCAGCTCAAACCTGTCTAAAAATCCCTCCAGTGTATTTACTTCATTCTGCATTAGATCATTCCATCCCACCTGCCATTGCATTTACGCCCATTTACTTCACCCGCAAGCAGATTCAGAATCATCCCCCCGGCCGAATCTCAAAAAGGGGTCCCTCCAGATCCCTGCGATAGGAGTTCACCCTCCGACAGACAGAATGCATAAATAAACAATCCAAGTGCATCAACCAAGCATACGTTATACTTAGGGGCATAGTATAGCAAGTTCATACATATTAATCATGAAGAGGCATAAAAGAAAATTTAGTGGGTTGCTTTAGTGAGTTTGACACACTTGCTAACCTACATCCTAAGTATTTTTAGGCTACTTCATTAAACTAAGCTCTGATACTACGCTGTAAGGAACCGTCCAGATAATATTCTAATTAATTAGTAAGTTAATCATTTGCATAATCACGACTACATTGATTAACAAGAATACCACCCCAGTAGTCCTGGCACGTGTTTTGTGCCTAAGATCATAACACATGCCTCTTCAATATATAGCATCACAACACAGTTTAAGAAAGAGTAAGTAATTAAAATTATATTACAAGTTCTTAAGCATTTACCAAGTTATTACAATATACAGCAAAAGAGAGCTAGGAGGAGATAAAAATCGATTCAACTCCTAACCAGCAAAAGAAATTAAACAGCGGAAGACTAAAGACTATACAACAAAAGAAGGATGGAGCCATATGCCCTTAGACTCCATCACAAAAGCACGACCTCTGAGTAGTTGCCTACTCATGCCCGCCACCACCCTCGGCGGGCGTGAAGCAGCCAAAGACCAACTCCTCCTCGCTGGTGGCACCTGAAATAGCACCATGAGTACGAAGGTAATCGCAAGACTTAATCCATAATGGGCACTAATAAATAACCCGAGTCCAAGGATTCTGCATTGGGATGTTAGCAAGAATACGACCACATGGTTAAGTAAATTCATATACGAATGCAAATTTGACATAAACGTGTGTGAGCATCTGTACTTGACCAAAGTAACAAACTAGACCATAAACATCAACTAAACATAATGTAAAAGAAACCATATTAATAATATCTATAGAACATCATCTCAATCCATCAACCACCTCAATCCACATTCATAACTCTACGACTGCTGAAAATGGACAGAAGCATGCTCATGACCGAGAGCGTAGCATTTCAAAATATTTTTAGACCCTGCAGGGGGGGCACAACTTTATCCATAAGACTTGAGGACCATACAGCTTGCATGACCACATAGATCCATACAAGGGTGTACTCATGTCAACCTTTCCCAATAAGCACCAACCATTTGAATCGTGCATTGTTTGGTGCGGAGCCCACTTTGGTTAACTCCTAAAGCAACCATATGTGTCTCTACAAGCCCGCTCGCACATACCGTCGATGTTCAAGCCCAAATGATCATAGCTACAGAGGTATTCGGCTTGTGGTACCATTATATCGATATGTGTTAAGTACGGTAAGTGCTGGAGCCAACTACAACAGCGATCGATGCTTAAGCGACGCAAACGGTCTACAGTGTCCGGGTTCCTCTCCCAACCTACCCAGAGGAACTCCACATCTGGGAAGGAGAAACACCCCTAACACCACCCATATCTCGTCTCATCCTCACCATTCATCCAACCAACACCATCAACCCATCATTGTGAATAATGCAAGTAATTAAAGCCTATACCCGCGAATAATGAAACATGTCACTGCTCGACTTATACCGAGGACCTGACACTTGCTAAGCATCTCGTATAACTTTTAAGTTAGTCATTATCATGATTATACCCCAGGTACAAGTATTGAGGTCATCAATACAAGACAGAGAGAAATGCAACAAATAGGTGCTACTTGATTTCCCCGACATCGGCTAACTAAACATGCATAACATATGTAGAGCATAATGTATCAATTTAGCCATCACATGATCCAAGTATAAGGTACAATATTCTTAGATATTTGCCTTGCTGCTATGGGGTTTGCCTTATACTACCCGCACTAAACTCGCAAAATTTAGGTAGATTGGCGTCGCCTTCAACCACGGTCGCGACACACTCTAGTTCTTCATTCACTAAAGAAAACATGTGCAATAATGAGCATGAATAAAATGCACAATGCCCTTCTTCATTGTTGGTGATGTTATAACCATCTTGTCTCTCTTATTCAAGATGCTCGATCCAACATATATATCTCTCTATAAAACTCATTTGATAAAGTGTCATCTGATGTGCTTTTAGTCTTCCCACATCTTCTATTACCACAATCATTGCATGGGCAAAATATATAGTGCTTGCTCTTCTTCAATTTGTCCTCCTCAGTGGCTCTACAAAAGTAGACTCCCATTGATATACTCTTAGCCATGTCTCGATACATCGTACATCCATCCTTAGTCTATTTATAGATTTATACTCCCTCTGTTTTTTTCAATACTTGTCAGTTTTTACTAAACACGCATAACAAGGCATACAAGGATAGTACCAATTTTAAATAAAAAATGACAAAATTGTCCTTAGAAACTAGCCCAAATATCTAGAACCTACGTAAATAGGTGAGTAAGAGATATTTTGTATGGATAAAATTGGAAACTACGTCTAAAAAAACGTAAAATGACAAGTATTTAAAAACAAATAAAATGGTCAAAGTGACAAGTATTGAAAACCAGAGGAAGTATAAAAACTTAAGTGTTAATGAATTTAATTAATTAAACTATAAGTAATTAAAATTCAAAAAAAAATGTAGGTAAAACAACATATACAATTTCATCCAAACAATATAAAAAGTTTCAAACGATATAAAAAATTTCTCATCTAATATAGCTACCATGCCATATTCACCTACATTAATACAAAATTCCCTATTTATGAACCTCAAATTGGATCTTGATCTAAACTTTAAATTTCAGAAAAAATTGGATCTTTACATGGGTATATTCATATGGATGTCTACAATACACCAAGAATTAGATATAAAATGAAAGCCTTAAATGGCTAGGTCAATACTACTAACCTTACATCCCTGAAATGAAAGCCTGTTACAAAATCCAAACCCTCTTAGCGGAAATCTAACAAAATGGTTCTTGCCTCTGAGCAACTCTATTATATCTGAAAAAGAATAAGCTCGAAAGATATAATATAGACGGTAATATCACAGTCAATTCTCAACAAAAACCGACTATACTAACATCATATCATAGTCGGTTCTAATCAGTTTCTGACTGGTCTATATCCAGTCGGTTCTTCTTGTAGTCTAGTCGGGTGCTAATCGATTGTAATATTAGCTTAAAAACAGACTCTGTAATTCTGAGTCTCTCCCGGGGCAGAAACCGAATGGTTTTCACTGACTCTGTTCGGCCCTTTATTTTAAGTAGTGATCTCCTGTTTCAACCGTGCACGTACCAGTTTTGGTCATGTGGGTACACCAAAACCGTGCATCTGCACGAGGACCGTCTGGTCCTGCACGCAGCAGGTCCAGTCAATTCCAAGTGTTGCGACGTACACTACGTGCTGTACAAGTGCAGCTAAATTATATGCTGCCTAGGGCTATACTGTAACTCGTAAGTGGCACAACATGATGATACATGTGGACTTGCAGCTACTAGTCCTGCTAGCTGCATGCAGGTCCAAATAAAATTCATGTACAACTTTTTGAATATATGTACTAGTATATATAATAAATTATGCAAAAATATATACTGTACTACACAAGTGTACTTTAGAAAAAGAAAATACATAAGCATTCTCTGCACAAAATATATCAGCCTTATACTACGTTGCTTTTCTTTAGGGTACACATGTAACTTATATTTTCACAACTCACAAGTGTGTTTAGATATACGTACTATTACCAATATATACATCTAGGAATTGTTCTAGTTATTTTTTAAATATACAAATGAACTACTGAATAATTAGTGGACATCCAAACAGAAGGATAGCGTTAGTTTGTAATAGCAAGTCAACGAGCCAGGAGACATCAGACATGACTAGCACTGGTGTGTTGGTGTACTGCTGTCTGCTAGCTGTGTGCTGGTCGACACTTTTGAACTAGTATGATGAAGTGATCACATGTACAGCACATGAAACACATAAAGTTAACCTATTCTCAAGTGATCACATATAGAGTCAGCACATGAAACACATAAAGTTAACCTTTTCTCCTTGTATCTTTCTGTCAGGTGTGAAACCGTGATATGTAGGTGAGAACAGATCGGCAAGCATGAACTCGACACACTGTTTGCAAGCAGTAATATGTAATGTGGACAACAATGCCCAACCTTTCAAACTTCACAAGCGTATAGTTTCTGCCGATCGTGTCGTGCCAGTCAACCGCGCTGCATATCGGTTACCAAGAACATCCACAACAATTTTGCAGGAGATACGGATTTCGTTGAGCAAACAGCGCGCTGGCAGAAGTATGTCGGATCATGCATGGCTCGCCACTTAGAACCAGCTGGCCACATGCATGAAACCGAATAAAGCATCAACCGGAATGATATATAGTTTTGTTGGAGTGAACTCTCAATAAAATCGCAAGTTCATATTGTTAACGCTAGGAAAACCAACATTTCTGGTCGAGTCCATTTAGGGTTGGTTCTGCAAGATATTCGGACCATAACAGTCAGCAATTAAGTGCCACAGGTTTATAAACACGGGATTTGTTGAAACTTTATTCCCGCTATTAAGTAGACGTTTCAGGGTTTTCTACAATGAAATACTTAATCTGGTAAACAGTGCATGATCTTTTGAACACAAACGCATGCAGTATCCGAGATGCAGTTTTGATCACTATTTTCAATAGGAATATATTAATAATTATAATTTATAAATTGAAGAATAATTATATACGAAATTTTTTTCACGACACGTCTGAGTGTAAACTGTGATAATATGCCATTCTGAACCATTGACAGCGATCTTTGACCGGGCAGGCAGCAGGAAAACAACTGCCATTATTCAATTTCAACCACAAGGCAGTAGTCACTGCTACGAGATGGCTGGCATCCCATGTGGCCTATGCAACCAAAAGTGAGCGCCGCTCCATTACCCCAAGTGCAAACCGCTGGAAGCAGCTCACGTACTTGCCCGGCACACACATCGCTGTCTGCATGCACGTTAGCAGCTGCAGCCTTTTGGAGCCTGTGGACGTAACCTGATCGACGATGGGTGGAAGAGACCCGTCCATCCGGTACCCGCACGGACAGTGACCTGCGCCAGTACAGCCACATGTCGTTGTCTGTGTCTGCTTGGCAGCCTGCCTGCCTTGGTCACTCACTTTCGTTCCACTGCTGCTCGGCGTCTGTGGCCAGGGCATGCGTACATAACGGTGTGGCCTGGCGTCACTCTTTTTGTGCTTGCAGTTCCTCCGCTGGCGGATGCGACGGAGACGGGAAGCGCCGCGAACTGTGGCCACCGTACGCAGGTGCTATCTTTTGCTGCGGGCCGGGATCGCGCGCGGGGCCCGGGCGGCGTCTCGTCGACCCTGCTGCTTCTGGCTCCACGGTCGCTGGGTTCCATCGGAGAGATCTCGTCATCTTGGGCCTAGGGTTGCTCGGACTGTAGCGTATAGCCAGCTAGTACTAGCCTAGAAAACACCGATACTGCATAAGGGTGCTGTATCCATATCGAAACGATTAGACTACTCTAATAATATTAGCTTCATTTTATTTCTTTTCTGATTTTCTTTTCTGTTCATATTCCTTTTATTTCCTCTCATCTCCGACAACTTTCTTTCGAGGGAAATTGCAAAGGGAAAGGAGAGAGAATCCTATCCTGAAAAAATGATGCTGGGAATCCCGTCGTGAAGGGAACCGTGAATGGAAACTATTGGAACGCTAAAGGGAACAGAAATCCCTACACGATGGGAATCTCCCCGCGAAGGGAACCCGTTGGGTTCAGTCTTATATAGGTTTAGTCCGTTATATTTAAATAATTTAAAAAAAATCTAAAGTACCTAAGATGTGAAAATATGTTTAACATGTGAAAGTAGGTTGTAATTTTTTAGTTCCACATTTCTAAAGAAGGTGAAAGAACACTAATTTAAAAGGAATTTTATTCTTCACTCCTTATCTGGCTAAAGAATACATATATCCTCACCTCCTTTGGCTGAGCCGCAGCCAGAGCAAAGGGTGAGGGCACGCAACACCCATATGAATGGACTGTTAAAATTAGGTTTAATTTTTTTAATGTAGGTGTGACATTCTTTTGTTACCTGAGAAAATAGTCAATATGGTTATATACAGAAATAAATGGTCCATATATACAAATAAATTGTGCCATGTCTAAGTTGTACTATTTTCTTCCTCTATATATGTATCTACCGTATGCTGTCAATCCTTTGGATACGATCAATACCGTCAATAATCCTCAAGTCATACAAGGTCAATTACAAGAGCACGTGCACGATAATTAAACCATCAGATGAACTCGTCCCTTACTGTTCATGCTTACTTAAATGGATTACTACTAAATTCTTATGATGTTTTATTGTTTAGGAACATGGGAGAAGCAGCACAACCTTACCCGGAAATCACCCCTTGAAGGCCAAGTCTACCTGGACTCGAGGCTGAGCTCTAGTCGTGATCGTGATCGAAGTCGTAGTCGTGATTGAGTCTCAAGACAACATGCCAATAAACGGGCATAACTCTCTCATATGAAGTCCGTTTTGGACTTGCTGGAAAGCTTATGCCGAGCCCTTTCCAATGGATCTATGCTTGACCAAATATTTCTTATAGTTTAATCAGATTTGAAGGAATAAGGTGATGCGTCACCGTTCTGGACTCTGTCGGGTTTTGTAATCGTGTCGAGGTTAGAGTCCAGGTTGTGCACGCCTCTTTCCACAGCTGTATAACCCTAGTTTGACCCCCTCATGTGCCCTTATAAATATACGGTAGCCGTCATAGTTTAGACTCAGATTTAGCTTAGATTATTCTGTTTTAAACAATTTCACCGTTTATCGGTTTGTTGAACCCTAAACTCAAGCACTTCATTGGTAATTAGCAATATTCAGATTGTATCTATCTATTCTTGCTTATGTTCTCGATTCACTTGCAGGAAAAACCTTCTTGGTGAGATCAACCGCGTCTTGGCACAGGTGATAACCACGAAGTAGTGGTGTAGTGGTTGCGAGGGTTCTCGATCTGTTTTGTTCGGAGCCTTTGGATCATCAATATCGAAGCTCCACCAAACGACTTATCATATTATCTTTCGAAAGATCGGGCAAACACGCATCAAGTGGTATCAGAGTCTCGGTTGTCCGTTAGGTAATCTTAGTTATCCCATTTGTTTAGTTTTGTTCTATTACCTAGAGTCCAGAAAAATTACGCCATAAAAAAATATTTAGATCATAGTTTTTTCGCTGTTCAAACCACTTTGAGCTTTTCGCAATTTTGTTTTTAGTTTTTGCGTTGTTGAGTTTGAGTCTATCGTTGGTGTCTTTGTTGCTGGTCGAGTCATCGTGTTCTAGTTTCTAGTGTTGAGTCTTTGCTGTCTTAGTCATCGTGTATCTCGATTTGCCCTTGTTTACTTTAGTCGAGATTGTATCACAGGCCATGTCCACCACTAGTCAAGTTCGACCATCAATTCAGGTTCGACCATTAGTTGTGTTCGATCACCTACTCGAATCCGACCATCAACTCGGGTTCAACTACTAGTCATGTTCGACCACCTACTCTGCTTCGACCACTAGTTGGGTTCGATCATCAGCTCAGGTTTGACTACTAGTTGTGTTCGATAACCTACTCGAATTCGACAATCTACTCGGGTTCGACCACTAGTCGAGTCGACCATCTACTCGAGTTCGACCACTAGTCACTCCGACCACCCACTCGGGGTCCGACCAGGTACTCTGACCACCATAGCTGAAATAGAGGTAGCCAAAGTTCAGAGAGAGTTTTTCTTTTTATTTCCTTTATACCCCTGCTCTCCGGAAAAAGTTTATGACCCGTATACCTCTTTCGACTTAGAAAAGTTAGTAGAAAAGTTTTGCGTTTGTGTCACATTCAAAAAAAAAAGGCAAGCAAGAAGCAAAGAGTGCTAAAAAAAAGAAAGCAAAGAGTACCAAAAAAAGAAAGAAAGCAAAGAGTGCAAAAGAGAAAAAAAAGAGAATTAAAAAAAGAGAGAATTAGTTTGCATTACGAATTTTGTTCCATTGTGCTTATGTCTGATATAGTTTTCGGCTTGCTTGAGCTAGGTCTAGGAACGTGATCGGGCCAGCAATTGTGACGAGTACTGTGGACTTTTATTCAAGTTTGCTAATCTGATTTCATTAATTGCTATTCATTGCTACTCAATATTGTATGTCCAAGCTACACCTTCTCTCGATCAGAACGATATCTTCCATTGCAACTACCTCACTCACACTCGATAAGGTATCACGAACCAACCACCGGTTGTGCCAACTGCGGTGATTGGTAAGAACACTTCCAAGAGCGTGGTAAGACACTTGAGAGTGTGTGACTCCACCTCCACCACCTAGTAGTCGATAGGGATAATTTATCTTTCATTGTTTTCTATCTTCGACTAACTATGGCAGGAGAAGTATCGGATGCGAAAGAGTGCGTTTTGAGGGAAGAACTCACAATGTTGTTTAATGATCATCAATAAACTATTAATGACGATATTGACAAGAATCTTGCGGGAACCAATACCACATTGCAGTGCCTCAATGAAAGCATTGCAATGCTCAATACACGCTTTGATCGATTGGTTAATCCGTCATTGAACAATGATCGAGTGGATCCTCATGGTGCAACCTATAAACAAGAGCAGTCCGTCGTGGATGATGAAATTTTGACACAAGAACGTAATGCCTTTGATGAAAGACAAAGGAACCGATTGAACTTCAACCATCAAGGTATGAGAGGTAATAATTTTCAGTAACATAACCCATGTGTTAATGATGATCTATTTGCTAAGGTTAAGTTTACTATACCATCTTTTGAGAGTGCTTATGATACTGAAAGGTATTTAGATTGGAAGATGACGGTAGAACAAAAGTTTAATGCTCATTTAGTTCCTGAAGTGCATAGAGTTAGGTAAGCCACAAGTGAATTTAAAATTTTTGCAATCATCTGGTGAAATAGGGTATGCATTGACGGATTAGCGCCTACTACATGGAATGCTTTAAAGGTTACTATGTATAACAGATTTGTTCCACTCTCTTTTAAACGTGATTTATGTAAGAAATTGCAGCGCTTAAACTAAGGTGATAGATCCGTAGAAGAATATTATCAGGAGCTTCAAATTAGTATATTGCGTTGTGATATTATTGAGGATGAAGAGGCTGCAATGGCACCCTTTTATGGAGGGTTAAGGCGTGAAATATAGGACATAGTTGATTACAAAGAATACGATAGTGTTCCTAGATTGTTCCAATTTGCGTGTTAGGCAGAAAAAAGAATTGCAGGGACGACAACAGAGACCAATGAGCAATTTTGAAAGCACGACTACGTCCAAATCAACACCAGGACAAGTCAAAATAGCCACACGTTCAGCTACACACTCTACTACCCCCTTCTCGAGTAGGGCACGCTCAGCAGTACCTTCGATACCGTCACACGCTTTCGAGGTAAGAAAACTCATAAGTGTGCAGGGTCCAGCGAAGAGCTCTTCTTCGGTTGCCTCGACTGGTCGCACGACTAGGATTATTTGCCACCGATGTAAGGGAATGGGCCCTGTCATGAAGGATTGCCCAAGTCAGCGCGCTTACATTGTAACAAAAGACGGTGGATATGTAAGTGCTAATGATGTTGAGGATGAATATACTCTTGCAACTAACCATACAGGTGATGAGGATGGACTTGAGACGAATATCGACCATGAGGAAGTGTTCGATGCCACTACCACGGAGGATTATCGGACCCTCATTGTGCAGCGAGTGTTAAGCACTCAAATGGAGAAAGCGAAACAGCTACAATACCACAATTTGTTTCAGATGTTCCTCATAGTCAAGGATTATTGTGTTCGAGTCATTATTGATGGAGGAGGCTACAACTACTTGGTAAGTTCAGATATGATCAAGAAGCTTGCCTTGCTAACAAGAAACCATTATCACCCGTATCATATTTAATGGTTCAACAACAGTGATAAGTTGAAGGTAATACGAACAGCTAGGGTGTATTTTTTTATTGGTTCATACAATGATTGTGCTGATTTCAATGTAGTTCCCATGCAAGCATGCTCTCTTTTGTTAGGACGATCATGAGAGTTTGATACTGATGCAACACATCATGGTAGAAATAATAAGTACACCCTTATGCATAAAGGAAAGAAAATAACTTTCCTACCTTTTAACCCCTGCTGAAATTGTGAAATGTGAACAAGAGATTGCTGAAAATAAGAGAAAAGAGTTTGAGAATGAATCTAAAAATCAGTAAGTAGCGGAAAAGGTTTTTCTACCCAAAAAGGAGAAAGCAACAACGACTTCTAAGTCCGATGAAATTAGACTGAAAGGGTATGTGATGCTTGCTACTAAATCTGATATTGTTGAAATTTATGCTAATAAGCTACTATGCTATGTTTTGATATGCAAAGAGGCCGTTTCACTCGAGAATACCACCAATTTGAGGGATATAACATCAAATTGATTTGACTCCGGGAGCAACTTTGCCAAACCGTGCTGCATATAGGACCAACCTGGAAGAGACTAAGGAAATTCAGCGACAAGTTCAAAATCTTTTGGACCGCAGGTATGTCCGAGAAAGTCTTAGCCCTTATGTTGTTCCTGTTCTTTTTATTGCTAAGACAGACGGTAGTTGGCGTATGTGTATTGATTGTAGAGCCATCAATAATATTACTAAAAGATATTGTCACCCTATCCCTAGGTTAGATGATATGCTTGATGAGTTGAGTGATACTATAATTTTCACTAAAATTGACTTGCGAAGTGGATACTATCAAATTAGGATGAAACTTGGAGATGAATGGAAGACTTCTTTTAAAACTAAGTTTGGTTTGTATGAGTGGTTAATAATGCCTTTTGGGTTAACTAATACACCTAGTACTTTCATGAGATTGATCAACGAAGTTTTACGTGCTTTCATTGTGAGATTTGTGGTGGTTTACTTTGATGACATCTTGATTTACAGCAAGTCATATGAACTACACTTGATCACTTACGTAATGTTTTTAACACTTTGAGAGATGCACGTTTGTTTGGTAACCTCGAAAACTGCATATTTTGCATGGATCGAGTTTCTTTTTTTGGCTATGTTGTTACTCCACAAGGAATAGAGGTGGATGAAGCAAAAATTGAAGCCATAAAGAACTGGCCAACCCCTAAGACTGTTACTCAAGTGAGAAGCTTTCATGATCTTGCGGGTTTCTATCAGCGCTTACTACCCCACTAAATGAATTGACGAAGAAAGGAGTGGTTTTCAAATGGGGACCTACACAAGAAAAAGCATTCAAGTTGTTGAAAGAGAAGCTCACCCATACTCCATTGCTCCAACTCTCTAATTTTGGTAAGACCTTTGAGCTAGAGTGTGATGCTAGCAGGATTGGAATTGGAGGTGTGTTAATTCAAGAAGGTAAACCTGTTGCTTATTTCAGCGAGAGATTAAGTGGTCTAAGTCTGAATTATTCTACCTATGATAAAGAATTGTATGCTTTAGATTGTGTGCTTGAAACTTGGCAACATTATCTATGGCATAAAGAATTTGTTATACATTTTGATCATGAATCGCTGAAACATATTAGCTAAATTGAATAAATGACATGCTAAATGGGTCAAATTTATTGAGTCTTTTCTATATGTCATAAAACATAAGAAAGGAAAGGATAATGTGATTGCTGATGCACTTTCTAGGTGCTGAATAAAGGGTTGCTCTATCATTCTAACAAGCTATGCATTTCAGCTAGCTCCGTTCGTCTTTTGTTGTTACATGAGGTGCATGAAGGAGGATTGATAGCACATTTTGGAGCAAAAAAGACTGAAGATGTGCTGGCCATCCACTTCTTTTGGGCAAAGATGAGACGAGATATCGAATGCTACATGTCCCGATGTACCACTTGCAATAAAACCAAGTCTCGCTTGAACTCACATGGTCTTTACATGTCTCTTCCTGTTCCTAGTGCACCATGGGAGGATATTTTTATAGATTTTGTTTTAGGACTGCCTAGGACAAAGAGGGGGAGGGATAGCATATTTGTAGTTGTAGATAAATTTTCTAAAATGGCACATTTTATACATTGTCACAAGAGCGATGATGCTACAAACATAGCTGATTTATTTTTCAGGGAAATCATTCGAATACATGGAGTGCCTAATACTATCGTCTTGGATCGTGATACAAAGTTATTGAGTCACTTTGGAACATCACTTTGGAATAAATTAGCGACGAAGCTGCTGTTTTCTACTACGTGTCATCCCCAGACCCCGGTCAAACAGAGGTTGTCAATCGTACATTATCGACCATGTTACGGGCTGTTCTAAAGAAAAATTTGAGGATGTGGGAAGAGTGTTTACGGCATATTGAATTTTCTTACAATAGGTCGGTACACTCCACCACCAAGGTAAGTCCGTTCTAGGTAGTGTATGGATTTAATCCCCATGCTCCTATTGATTTACTATCTTTGTCTACTTTTGAAAGACTTAATTTATATGCTAAGAAATGTGCTGAATTTATTCTTAAGTTGCATGAAACAACTAAAAAGAATATAGAGAGCATGACTAAAAAGTATAGGATTACTGGAAGTAAAGGTAGGAAAGAAATAAAAATTGAACCGAGTGATGTAGTTTGGTTGCATTTGAGGAAGGTTAGGTTTCAAGAACTAAGAAAGTTAAAGTTGATGTCTAGAGCTGAAGGACCATTTAAGATAATTGAGAAATCCAATGACAATACATACAAATTGGATCTATCTGCAGATTTTGGGGTTAGTCCCACGTTTAACATTTTAGATTTGAAGCCATATTTGGGAGAAGAAGATGAGCTTGAGTCGAGGATGACTCCAATTCAAGAGGGGGAGGATGATGAGCCCATGGCTCCTTCGGATACGATCAATACTGCCAATAATCCTCAAACCATATAAGGTCCAATTACAAGAGCACGTGCACGACAATTAGACCACCAGGTGAACTCATCCCTTATTGTTCATTCTTCCTTAGATGGACTACTACTAAATTATTATGATGTTTTATTGCTTAGGAACGTGGAAGAAGCAACACAACCTTATCTGGATGTCACCCCTCAAAGGCCAAGTCTACTCAGACTCGAGGCTGAGCTCTAGTCGTTATCGTGGTCGAAGTCGTGGTCGTGGTCGAGTCTCAAGACAGCATATCAATAAGACGGGCATAACTCTCTCATACGAAGTCCGTTTTAGGCTTTCTTAGACTTGCTGGAAAGCTTATGTTGAGCCCTTTAAAATGGATCTATGGTCGACCAAATATTCCTTATAGTTTAGTCAAAGTCGAAGGAATAATGTGTTGCATCACTGTTCTGAACCCTGTCGGGTTTTGTAATCGTGTCGAGGTCGGAGTCCAGGTTGTTTACGCCTCTTTCTACGGCTGCACAACCCTAGGTTGACCCCCTCATGTCCCCCTATAAATATACGATAGCCATCATAGTTTAGACTCGAGTTTAGCTTAGATTATTCTGTTTTAGACAGTTTCGTCATTTATCGGTTTTTTGAACCCCAAACTCGAGCACTTCATTGGTAATTAGCAATATTCAGATTGCATCTACATATTCTTGCTTGTGTTCTCAATTCGTTTGCAGGAAAAGCCTTCTTGGTGAGGTCAACCGCATCTTAGCATGGTTGATAACCACGGAGTAGTGTAGTAGTTACGAGGGTTTTCGATCTGTTCTGTTCAGAGCCTTTGGATCATCAATGTTGAAGCTCTACCAATCGACTTATCATATTACCTTTCGGAAGATTGGGCAAAGGCGCATCACACTATAGAAGCAATATAACAAATTTGGGTTTTGCTTCTTTCTCTCTATTGCGCCACCATATGTATACCATTCCATCAAGCTGCACCGACATGCACCAACAATCTAGAGAGTAGGTCTCCGAAACCCATCGTCCTTGAGATCATGCACCAGGAAAGGGTGAATAAGGCTTTAGCGAAGCACTCCTTGCAACACCTTGAGGATAGCTTCCTCTACATCGTCTTCTGCATCGTCATCACGGGGGCATCTATATCTCTCGTTGCCAAGTGGTATGCTCACTGTGATCAATCTCTAATTTTCTCATATCTACAATGCTTAGTAGCGCTCTATTGCTTCTATCATCGAGCCTATTAAAGAGCTATATATGTATTCCTGTTAGGATATACTCTTCCTGAATCATAATGGTTCGTGTAATAGAAGGATCTTGTTGCAGGTGAAGAGAATAAAATGTGCTTGATCCATGACATGCAGTGACGGATCCAGAGCTAATGTAGAAGGATATCCTTCTTCTTCCTTCTTCTTCCTCCTCCTCTTTTTCTCTCATTATTCTTTCTACACCTCTTCTCTTATTGTTCCTCTTTGATGCCAAAAAAAAAAGGAGCCTCTCAAATGCTCCGGGTAGGACAGGCCTTCAGGACGGCCCCACTTCCTGCGCTCGTCACTGGTCGTTGAGCGAAGGATGGCCCCCACACGACATGACGCATGGGCCCGATCCCTCGACAGCCAAGGGTAGAAACAGATCGGATACGAATTGAATGCAAATATGAATCAGATTGTTCGAATATGAATCCACATCCGAATATATACTAAATTCAATTGTATGTGAATATCCTACTGTTTTAACAACAGATTGTGAAATAATAAATTTATTTGATACAAGTATGATGACAATTCAACATAGAGAAGTTCATTTTTAGTTGATTGATCCTCTATCTTAATGCAAAGAGTCACATTTGATCCTCTATTTTAGATGATTTTTTACTATTGGATTGAAGATAAAAAGGTTAGATTTATCCAAACAATAAAAGAACTAGGTAGGATTGAAATTGTCGAAGATTAGATCCCGACAATATGTCCATAAATTGACTGGGTACCTTCGAGTGTAGGGATTAATCATGAGACGAGACAAATGATGTATACAGGTTCGGGCCTCTGATTGGAGTAATACCCTACATCCTGTGGGGGTGTTGATGCCTTATATTGATGATCTTGAGTACAAGCAATGTGGCTAAGACTATTACAAGGAGTTGATTGGATCTAATCTATCACAGGGGTAAAGTTGTCGAGTAACTCCTCTGTTAGGGTCTTGATGCTTGCTTCTCTCTTTTTGTCATGTTCTCTCGTGTGTTTCATCGTGTCTCCTCCCCCCCAGCCTTTCCACCTTATATAGGGGTGAAGTACCTACTCCTATCCAGCCGTCGATAGGGAGTTGTCTTCCTTGATGTCCAAGTAGATAGATCTGTTTTGAATACTGGTCGTATCGGGTTGGGTAACCAATCTAAACCTTCCTAGTATATATTTCCTTAATTCTGAGTGTATCAGGTACCGTTGATTCGGTTCCGTGATATCTGGAGCTATCGAATATGTGTTGTACATACCCTGTTTGTGTATGATATACACCTTATGCGCATATACCCCATAGTTAGGTATTCGATAGTAGCCCCTTAACTCTACCCTAGAGGAGAGGTTTCTATAAGCGCCAACTCGAGTACCACTAAGTTTAAGCTTGGTCGAGTAAAGTGGATCAGGCTCATAGTCGAAAGATCAAATTGAACTTCACCACCTGAACCCCAACTCCATCACCATGTTGAGTGTTTTTGTTCATCTTTCTGAGGCTTTCCTTGGCATCGAGCCAAGTTTGAATCTTTTTTAGTATTTTTATAAACTGAAGAGGATTACCGATAATAAATGTGTCGGGGAGTGTGGTTTTCAATTGAGGAGTGGAATGAAAAACTCATATATCTTGGTTCCCCTAACCTCCTCTTGGTCGAAGGATTGGAAGAAACTTTGGTTTTACGTCTCCAATCCCGACTTGATTGGTTTTCCTTTAGTGTATAGAGATCTTTTTCCTGTACAAAATCTTTCTCGGATACAAGAGCACCGAGAGTCCGACCACACTACCTACTTCGCCAACATGATTGGCATGCTAAGGTAATTTGGCCTAACTGGGTGGCATGTGGCC
The DNA here is from genome assembly GCF_958298935.1 of Phragmites australis. Lineage (NCBI taxonomy): Eukaryota > Viridiplantae > Streptophyta > Magnoliopsida > Poales > Poaceae > Phragmites > Phragmites australis. The sequence goes on along the minus strand of NC_084941.1, from coordinate 11,724,491 downwards.
AGAGACTTTATTAGTAAGAGATTGAGTCACTTGAAGGCGCAAACGCGCCTGGCTTGGGAATATAGTGGGGATGAGGATGCTTCCAGGGATGCAGCTGGAAGTAAGGCTTGGTTAGCACTTTGCCCTTTTCTTTTTGCTATGACCTTCGAGCTTTGTCGATTAACATTTCTTCTTTTTTTCAACCCTGCCTGCACAAGATGTCATTGCCCGGTTGAACAAGATTTTCTCTTCTGGCACATCGGAGTGTGACATTCTGCCTTACTCCTTAGTGAATCCTCGACCAGACGTAATGATTTTCTTAATGGAAAAGTAGGACCGGTTATTGTCTATTTGATACGACTTGTCTGTATGACTGCACTCCAGTCTTCCGCCGATCTCGATGACACTTTTTCTGCCATTACATCAAGACGTATGCCTCAGGCCAGATGGCACAACGCTCTACACCGGAGAGGAATGAGGATGGTGGTGATCTTGACCAGGTCATCGATCAAGCTGCCAATCAAGGTCATCGACAATGGATCCCCGGAGTCATCGCCGGCAAAGGAGGCACGATCGCCTTCTCTGTCAACAACCGCCAGATCACCTTCGCGCCAAGCAGAAGACCACTCGGCATCACCAGCGCCGGTTAGTAGCTCCAGCAGGGCCTTCGCCATGACCACTTTTTCTGGCCCTTATGCTGGTCGGTGGCTGATTCCTGGAGTAATCAGCTGCCACTCGAGGGAGGAGTATAAAAGGTTTCTTGACTCGTTCAAGGGTGAATGACGGTCCATAAGCTTCCAAACTTTTGGAGGTGTTGGATCTTCACTATTTACCAGAGCTAGGTGGATCCTTTCTGCTAATTTTGCACTAGCCACACAGATTAGAGGAAAAGGGAAAGATTATGTAATTGAGTAGCTAACTGAATTGAATGTAATCGACTTACCTGTAACCTACCTTTTCTATGAATAAAACTTTCAAATTTAGTCGATGTTCCACAAGTGCTCGAGTATCTCGCCGTTTGGAGTAGATAGTCGTACTAATCCAGGTCGAGTGACTTCGACTATTATGTAAGGTCCTTCCCACTTAGGCGATAACTTGTGGCGCTGGGCCTATTTTTGCACCTTTCGTAGGACGAGGTCCCCAACAGCGAGTTTCCTGGGATGAATTCTCTAGCTTTGATATCTACGCAACGCCTACTGATACTTAGCTACTCGAATAGATGCTTGATCTTGGTACTCCTAGAGTAAATTTATGTCGTCTGCTCGTAATTGCTCCTGCCTTTCTTCGGAGTAACCTTCCACTTGAAGTGATCTGAACTGCAACTCAATCGGGAGCATTGCTTCCGCTCCATAAACCAAGAAGAACGGAGTTTCACCGATGACTCTATTGGTTGAAGTATGAACGGCCCATAGTATTGAGGGAAGTTTTTTACCTAGCATTTCGAGTAGGCTTTTAGCCTATCGAAGACCCAAGTTTTGATGCCCTGTAAGACTAGTCCATTAGCACGCTCAACTTGACCGTTACTCTGCAGCTGAGCTGAGGCGAAACAAGTTTTGATACTGAATTCTTTACAGAATGCAATAAAGGTCCCACTTCTGAACTGGCTACCATTATCGGTAATTATCCGATGCGGAATGCCGAATCGAGTAATTATGCTCCTCATGAACTTCTTGGCCGCTTCTGCAGTTATTTTTCCTATGGGTTCAGCCTCTATCCACTTAATGAACGTGTCGATAACCACAAATAGGAACTTGTAACCGCCTTGGACACTTGGGAACGGTCCCAGGATATCCAAACCCCAGATGGAGAAAGGCCAAGAAAGAGGAATTGCTTGCAGAGCTTGGGCTAGTAAAGTGGTCTGTTTTCCAAAAAATTAGCAGTTCTCGCACTTTTTGACCAGCTCAGAAGCATCATGGAGGGCAGTCGGCTAATAGAATCCCTTGTGGAAAACTTTTCCAACCAAGGTGCGAGAAGAGGCATGATTACCACACATGCCTCCATGGATATCGAGCAATATCTTACTGCCCTTTTCTTGAGTGATGCACTTCATCAAGATTTTGTTACTCCCCTTTCGGTAGAGCTTGCTGTTTTTCAAAATGTAGAACTTGGATTTATGAGCAATTTTCTCTGCAGACGCATCATCATCAGGGATGTCTCGACTCTCGAGATAGGCTTGGTACGGAGTCATCCAAGTCAGGCTGTGTTTGAGTAGTGCAGCATCCGTGTCTACGGGTTCTGCCTCGCTGACCTGGCCAGACTGCTGGTTGAGTTGGGCAGCATCCGTTCGCTGAACTGTTGGGACAGATGGTTTAAGGATTTTCTCAACGAAGATCCCTATGGGTACAGGTGGTCGAGAAGAAGCGAGCCTAGCAAGTTCATCTGCACCAGAGTTAACACTCCTTCTAATGTGCGTCACTTCTAGCCCTTCGAACTTTTGCTCGAGCTTTCGTACCTCGAGTAAGTAAGCCACCATGTTGTCGTCTGAGCACTGGTACTCCTTTTGAACTTGGTTCACAACTGGCTATGAGTTCCCTTTCACAAGGAGTCATTTAATTCCAAACAATGAAGCTATGCAGAACCCGTTTACCAGTCCTTCATATTCTACAACATTGTTAGAAGCTTTAAACTCTAATTGAACAACGTACCTGAGTTCGTCACCCGTTGGAGATTTGAGTACAATGCCAGCCCCCGCGCCCTGCAGCATGAGCGATCAATCAGAGAAGAGCGTCCAGTGATCTTCGATCATGTTTGGCCTTGTTTCTTCAATGCTTGTCCATTTGGCGATGAAGTCCACTAACACTCTGGATTTCACGCTTGTGCGTGGTGCGTAGCTTACGTCGAACTTATTTAGTTCTACCGCCCATTGCGCGATTCATCCAGTAGCTTCCTGATTGCGTATTATATCCTTCAGCGAGTACGTCGTCATGATGGTGATCCTGTGTGCTTGAAAGTAGTGCCATAATTTCCGGGAAGACATCAAGACTGCATATATCAGCTTCTGTATTTGCGGGTACCGTAGCTTAGCATCGTGTAGAACCTCACTCACATAGTAAACAAGTTTCTGGACCTTGGCCTTTTTCTCAGGACATTCCCTTCGACCACCAGTACTGTGCTTACAACTTGTGGGGTAGCTGCAATATACAAAAAGAGCTCCTCTTTTTCGTAAGGAGGTGTAAGGATTAATGGAGATGATAAGTACCTTTTAAGTCTTGGAAGGTGCGCTTCGCTTCTTCCGTCCACTCGAACCGATCTTGTTTCTTCAACAGCTTGAAGAAAGGCATTCCTTGCTCGCCCATCTTGGAAATGAATTGACCAAGAGCAGCAATGCAACGTGTCAGTTTCTGGACCTCTTTCAGTGTTCGAGGTGACCACATCTGGTCAAGAGCCTCAATTTTGCGCAGGTTGGCCTCAATGCCTCAACTTGACACTAGGAAGCCGAGAAGCTTACCGGACGGCAAACCAAATGTGCACTTTTCGGGGTTGAGAATCATGCGATACTTCATGAGGTTGTCGAACGTTTCTTTGAGATCGTCAACCAATGCGTTTCCGGTTTTGATTTGACTACAACATCATCGATGTATGCTTCTACATTGCATCCGATTTGGGGTTGTAGACAGTTTTGAATACACCTTTGATACGTAGCACCAGCATTTTTTAAACTAAAAGGTATCTTTACATAGCAAAATACACCGAAAGGAGTAGTAAAAGCCATTTTCTTCTCATCCTCTAATCCCATGCTAATTTGGTGATACCCTAAATAGGCATCTAGAAAACATAGCAACTCACAGCCTGCCGTAGAGTCGACGATCTGGTCGATGCGCAGGAGAGGAAAAGGATCCTTGGGACAAGCCTTGTTGAGGTCGGTGAAGTTGACGCAAATTCTCCATCTGGCATTGGCCTTCTTGACGAGGACATGATTTATGAGCCATGTAGGATGACGCACTTCCCGAATGAAGCCCACCTTTAGGAGCTTATCGACCTCCTCCTGGATGGCTCGCTTCCTATCTTCCTCAAATCTTCGCTAGTTCTGCACCATAGGTTTGGCGTCAGGTTTAACAGCTTGTCGATGCTCGATCACCTCTCTGGGGACCCCAGGCATATCTGACGGTTGCCATGCGAACACGTCTTGGTTTGCTTGGAGGAAGGTGGTGAGCTCGAGTTCCTATTTGGGGTCAAGATTGGCCCCAACCTTAACCATCTTTGATGGTTCATACGGGTTGAGGGCACTACCTTGACGCAACCATCGGTCTTTTTGTTGCTAACGCCGCCATTGATCTTGCCTTTGGCGTCGTCGGATTTAGAAGTGACATCAAGACTTACAAGCCTGGAATCTTTGGCCTCGATGACACCTTGGTGCCTTTTACCCTTAGAATTTGCATCCTTAAGAGAGATGGCCGCTCGACTGAAGTATTCGACCATATCCAGGCTTTTCTTGTCGCTTTTGACCGCTGCACACTGATCTCCTTTAACTATAATGGCCCCCATTGGGACCCGAGATCTTGACTGTTTGGTAGCATAGTGAACCACAACCATGAACTTGCCCAGCATTGGGCGGCCTAGGATCACATTGTAAACTGTCTTGAAGTCCATGATATCAAATGTCAGCTTTTCTGTACAGAAGTTGTCGGGCAGGCCAAATGTGACCAGCAGCTCGATCTGGTCGAGAGGCATGGTCAATGAGTTGGGAGTTATGCCGTGGAAAGGCTCGACTCCTGCCTTATGCTCTGATATCTGAATTCCCATCTTGTCCAAGGTTTTGGAGAAAATGAGGTTGAGTGAACTACCACCATCGACCAGAGTTCTGGAAACTGATGTTGAGTATGGTCAGTTGAACCACGACCGGGTATCGACCAGGATGTGGTACCGCGACCGGATGGTTGTTCTGATCAAAAGTGATCGGCTGTTCCGACCACTTGAGATACCAACTGGGCCCAGTTAGGGCCAGGTTGACTTCTCGCTCGACCACCTTGTACTGCCATTTGGACTCATACATGGTGGACCCTCTGAAGATGTGTACCAAGCTATGGTCAGCCTCGTAGAACTGGGGCTCATCACCCTCAACATTTGGCTTAACCTGCTTACTACCACGCTCAGCATTTGTCTTGATCTTTTCATCAAGTTTTTTCTTGAACACAAAGCACTCGTCAAAGTCGTGCTGGTTGCTCCGATGGATGGGACATCACTTTCCACCACCTCAACTAAGGCCTTTGTTGTCCCTAGTGTTGCACAATTTGCTCCCGTCGACCACAGCTATAGTCGTATCAGGACCCTTGCGCTTGTCACTGGGTTTGTTCTTCTTTCCTTTGCTCTTCGAGGACTCGGGTTTGTCCTTGCCAGATTGAAGGTTTTTAGTGTGCACCTGTGCTTCTGCTCATTGTGCACACTTGTCGGCCAACTCGAAAAGCCCTTTGAACGTGCGGATCTTCCGAGTAGCCATCTTTCCACGTAAATCTGTGTCCTGAACACCTCGTTTGAAGGCGATGATTACCGACTCATCGGAGATGTCTGGGATCGTGTGACGCTTGTCGCTGAATCGGTGGATGAAACCTTGAAGGGATTCATCGTCACCTTGGTGCAGCTGGTGGAGGTCGTTCTCTGTTCCTAGGGGCTCAAATGTGCCTTGGAAATTGGCTATGAACTGGGCCTTAAGTTCTGCCCACGAATGAATCGAGTTGGGCGAGAAGTTTAGCGACCAGGACCTTACAGGTCCATCAAGGGCAGTTAACAGTAATTGGCCATTACTCGATTGTCACCACCAGCTACTCGAATGACACTGGTGTAGATCTGCAACCACTCGTTGGGATTTATCTTCCCGTCATACTTCTATATCGGGCCTGCTTTGAACTTCTTGGGCCACCGAATTAACCAAAGTTTGCGAACTCTTCAGGAGGAGGTTGTGGAGGACTATCGTGCCTGTCTCTCCGAGCAGGGGAGTCATGTCGACCATCTCATCCTGTAGATCTGCGGTCGTAGTAGCGGCGATCGTCTTCACGGTGTTCCTCACGACAGTTTTCAATTGCCATACATACATCATGCCCTTTGTGACGAATATTGTTCGTCATATCTTCCTGATTTCTGCGCTTATAGATAAGGCAGGAACAATTTGGCCCACAGTACCGTATTCAAGCTCGACCACCTGAGCTTCCCGTCTGAGATTCCTCTACTCGAGAGCATTCCAGCACGTGGCTCCTCGAGCCGGGATAGTTCCGACTGGGGGGCCTGGTGTTGCGGGGATTTTTGCTCGAGTGACTTGGATCTGATTCGCATCAAGTAGGATCTTGACTTGATTGACCATAGGAGTTAGTGGATTTGCCGGATTCAAATCTGGAAGGGATCTGAGAATCAGATGAGCTCTTTGCATGTTAGCGTCCGGAGTACTAAATACATCGCTACCGATGCTTGGTTGCGGTCAAGTCGATGAAGCCTCATGATGACTGTTCGGAGGGAGCTTGTCTCTTAAGCCGTGGGCGATCACGGCTGTAGGTACACCCACCGGAAGTCATCGGGAAAGGATAGGGGGCATCTACCTTCCGGTGGTCCACCGGTAGAGGGCTGTGTCGGGTGCACGTATGGCTCGAGATGCGGATGTTTCGAGTGGTAACTCGACGCCAGTACCGTCGGTAGCGATGGCTATCGCTGGATCTCTAGGAATTTCCGTGCCATTGTCGACCATGGCATTTGGATCTATCGCCATTGGGTCAGCTGGTGGGGGGTCGTCGCCTCTAGCCATAAACATGATTCGATCTGTTCGGCTGCTCTGGCTAGCGTTAGAGTCACCGTCGCCACCCTCGTCACTATTAGTGTCCATGAAGTGGAGAACATTAGGCTCCACGGGATCCTACTCGAGATGTCCCACCTCGCGGTATGCATCCAATGGTCCGGACTCGAGGGTACCGATGTGGACCAGTCCACATTGATCGTCCCAACGGAAAACCATAGGTCCGAAGATGATTTTCGAGTCGATGGGAGGGGACTCCAAGATGTTCGTTGTTGACTTAAAGTGGTCGTAGAAGCCGGTGTCGGGGAATCGAAGGCAAGAGTGAGCCTGAGGCATGATTAATCCTACAAAACAGAAGAATGCCCCTACCTGGCATGCAAACTGTCAAAGATTAGTTCCTGACAATATGTCCGTAAATTGACTGGGTAGCTTCGAGTGTAGGGATTAATCACGAGATGAGACAAATGATGTATACAGGTTTGGGCCTCCGATTGAAGTAATACCCTACGTCCTATGGGGGTATTGCTTCCGTATATTTATGATCTCGAGTACAAGCAATGTGGCTAAGACTATTATAAGGAGTTGATTGGATCTAATCTATCCTAGGGCTAAAGTTGTCGAGTAACTCCTCTGTTGGGGTCTTAATGCTTGCTTCTCTCTTTTCTTCGTGTTCTCTCGTGTGTTTCGTCGTGTTCTCTCCTGTGTTTCGTCGTGTCTCCTCCCCCCCCCCCCCAGCCTTTCCGCCTTATATAGAGGTGAAGTGCCAACTCCTATCCAGTTGTAGTCGATAGGGAGTTGTATTCCTTGATGTCCAAGTAGATAGATCTGTTTTGAATATTTGTCGTATCAGGTTGGGTAACCAATCTAAACCTTCCTAGTATGTACTTCCTTGATTCCAGGTGTATCAGGTACCGCTGATTCGGTTCCATAATATCTGGAGCTGCCAAATGTGTGTTGTACATACGCTGTTTGCGTATGATGTACTCCTTATGCGCATATACCCCATAGTTAGATATTTGACAGAAATAATTTAGTAAGAGAACGAGATAAAAATACTAGAAGTTTATGTTGCTCATATTATATTCTATATAAATATTTTTACATATTCAGATATGGATATTATCCATATTCATTTCTAGAAAAATGGATTCGGATATATCCATATTCATATCTAGGAAACGAATTTGAATATATTCATATTTATATCTATCTATTAATCGAATACATATTTTTCTTACCACATTTACATTTAACCAAATACAAATATCAGATAATACAAATATCGACAGTACATTTTTCACCCCTATCGACAGTGGCCTAGTGCCGATTCATCTCGTCGTAGGCGCCTATAATAGCAGGGGGAGGAGAACAGATTTGTGGGCCCTCCCGACACATGGCATACGGTGGTGGAGGCGTGCAACCCACGTCACGCTATGGGTGTCTGTGGACCCACGCGCCTCTCCGCTCGATTTTTTTATATAGTTTTTTTCAAATATTTCAAGATTACATGCCGTTTTGAAAAATAATGTGGTCTACCCTACCGTCGCTCGTTCAACGGGCGAGGACACGGTCTCACCCATTGAACTGGCGAGACTTTGTGGGCCCTAGCTACCAGCGAATTTAATAACTGGAGAGATGAAGGTCTCGCCTGTTCAGCGGGTGAGAACTTGATCTCGCCCATTGAACGGGTGACACCTTCATCTTGCCCGTTCAATAGGCGACATATTTGTATCACCCACCTCCCTGGCCACATATTCGATTTAATTCAATTACAAAAATATATGTATAATTAGTTTTGTAATATAGATTTTGTATTCGGTAAATTAAAAAATATTACACATTCATTCGGTGAAAAATGGTAGTTCTGCATTCAGTTGTCCAAACGGTTCATTCTATCCTTAATTTTAGTTGGATGTCATTTTGTTGATATTTCTTTATTTAGTTGGTGTAAAATTGTTTGGATTTTTTTTTATGAAATGACTTTGTGAGAATACAAAATCTAATTCATCGAGCAATAGTAGTTTTGAAGCACAAATATCATATAACCTATCATGGAGTTTACATACGTTGATAAACATTACATGGGACATGGGGTTTTTCGTCGCTGCATGAATAGACCCTAACCATAAAGAGATAATAACAAACATTGACATGTACGATACGTCTAAAGACTAACCTAATAGCATGCCGCTGCTAAACCTAACATGCCTTAGGGAATGAAAATAGGCTGGGGTAAATAGATGCTCTCTACTAAGTGCATTTAGGATATTCCCCCTTTCTCAGGGCATCGGGGCCCTCCACCTTAGCGTGACGGGCCCTCTCCCATTTCCTTTCCTTCTCTGCTTTGCGTGCTTCAACCGCCGCGTGCTCCTTCACTGCCTTCTTCTTGTGCTCCTCCTCCTAACGCTTCAGTCGTAGTCCCTCATACTGTTGCTTGTACTCCCGGCATTCGTAAGCTTCCCTTCTCCATTGCATCTCCATGTCAACCCACCGCTTCTGGTGCTCATTTTGCTCCATGTCCAGCCATTCCATGAAGTCATAGATAGGTGGAGGAGACTAGACAAATGAAACAAGAGGGGAGAATAGTAAGAGAATACATGAAACTATATGTAAAGTGGCACATGAGTGATCTATGTCGTTATACCGGTGGGTACTCATACGGTCCATGTCGAGAAGGGTCATATTGTTGGCACACATGAAGAAATATCTGTCATAGGTGTAGGAGATGTTATGGGACTCACGAAGCCTACAAGGGTCACCATAGAAGAACATCAGCGGTTTGACCCCCTAGGTGATGAAAATCCTCCAACATTTCTTGGGTGGGCTTCGTGAAGATGAAGAAGACACTGCAGTTGAGAGAGCTGAGGAAGGAGTGGTCTATCCATGGTTGAGGGTGGATTTATGGTTGTTGGGGATTGGTGCATGGGCATGGCTAGGGCTAGAGAATGGGATTCCCTGTGAAAGTTGGAAAAGTTATGACATTGATGCTTGGCAGAGATTCTCTGTGAAAGTTGTTGCTTGATGTGGTCATTTCATTATGTAAAAGTTCTGCAAGGAGTTATTGTTGCCTCTATATAGAAGGCAGGAAATCCTATGAAAGTAGTGGCCTTAGAAAAAAACGTATTGGTGAAATAATAAATCCCGACCAACAATGCGGAAACACATTAAAAATTGCAAATACCGAACACAACTATTATGCATAAATTATCTCATAGTCATTACTTCAGGAACATAAGTAATACACAACTAATACAACTTAGTTCCCACATCACGAACATCAAATTGTAACTTTCCAACTTGTGTGCCGTTTGGTAGTGTTACTGTGTAATGTAATTGTACTCGAACGAATTATCACCGACCTTTATTGTACATACCTTTTTGCCCCACCTATTCCTATCTCCCTCCTATGATTTGCCTTCATCAGCTACATGACGAAGGGTATATAAGACATGTCTAGTCTTACATATTTGTACATATGTACTTTCTATGTATTACATGTTCAGACGTTATTACTTATAATGTCATTAATGCAATTCTTAATCTCATGTGACATCACACTATCAGCTTCTCAGATTAAAGTCACCTCTCGCTACCACCTTTTTAGGGAGATGCGACCCCTCGTTGTCAGTGTTTCAGATTGACATAACCTCTTTCTGCCACCTTTTCAGAGCGATGTGACCATACACTACCGACTACTCACAGTCTAGTGACTGCTCGCTACAGGAAGGCATCCAATACATGCACTATATCCAAATTACATACCCACACTTTGTCCATACACCATCGGTCCTTGTTTATAAATTGCGAGGCCGAGGCAACGAGAAGGTCATGACATCATAGTTTTTCGAAAAACCACTAGCATCTGATACTTAATACCACACCATGGCTGCATCCTCAAGTAGATATTTCTCGTGGACATCCAAATTCTCAATGATAACCCTACTGACTATGAGGGAGACCCAGGCAAAAGGTTATGATGTGTTCGAGGAGAACCTGAACAAAGTGCTATCGAAATGGCAGACCATGACCCATTGTCCCTTTTTCACCACGGAGGAATAACAGCAAATGGTAAGCTATGTGACCTCCATAGACCTAAACATGCACTTTTTAAAGTGTCGTCAGAGATATATCAGGGTGTGCGAACTTGCTACCATAGCAAAGTGTTTTAGCAAGCGATCACACACCATATTTATGCATTCTCAGTAGTACGAGGAGCACATTAAGGTACGTTCATCATTATTACATATCTTAGTTATTTGTTTGCTTGCACTTCTAAGACACATTTATATTTTTGTATGCTCTTTTTGTATACTAGGTATTCCCTCATGATGAAGAGTTGCTGAACCAACCCATCGAGAACTTTTTAGGGATACATTTGTTCTTCGGTGATGGCTGCCTACCAGGACATAAATGGAGACACAAAGGTGGTCATTCGAGACCTTCATGCCATTGTGATAGAGGTGGAGGTTCGAGCTGCTATGAAAGAGGTGGTCGTTCGACAGCCACCACAAGAGGACTTGCTACTACCACTTCCGCAACAACCGAATGGGTTGGTTCCGATGATGATTACTTCATGCTTACTCCTCAGAGAACTCCACGCCGTTGTGAATTCTCTGATGATGGGGCAAATGATTGGGATCCTAACTTTGATTATTTTCCGTATACACCGACACCACGTAGACCAAAATCCCCATAATACGATTACCATTGGATGAATCGGAAGATAAGGCACAAACAACTTCACATGCCATTTCATCCATAATGTTTATGCTTATAATATTCACCTTATCATTTTGTTATATTTTCTTGTACCGTGTTGTTCGTAATTGAATAAATTGTACCACGTCATGTAATGTTTTATTGTAGTTGCAAGTGTTATAGTAGTAGGGCTTTTTTTATGCGAAGGCTTTTTATTTTGAAAGTTGCTAGTGAACTATTTGAAAGGGGATATGACCGCACGATGCTATGCTTTGGGATGGATCGATAACACAGTTAATAAAAACATGGCTGATAACAAAGATCTGACATAAACATCCAACATGATATGACAACCACATAATATAAATACTAACATGGAATACACGTAAAATAGTAACACGGAGTACTAGTACATAACACCATGAAACTAGAAGTTACATAGAATCCTACAGGTTAGTCTCCTCTTAGGGATGAGGCCCGTGGTCGCATCTGTCCTAGGGACCATGCGCCTTATCGCTCGCACCTGGTGAGCTAAGTACGTCAGGTAGTTCGGTGGAATGAACAACCGCTCAAGTTGGCCAGCGGGCGGTGGAGTGGCGTACTCATCCTAGGAGGGATAAGTCCTCGGGAGTGGCATGCTCAGTAGTTATGACGCACCGAGCTCGTCGATCTATCTAAAGATGAAATTGTACCTAGGGAACTGACTAACATCCCTGCTAAGAAGCTCCATGTACCTACCATGTGCCTCTACTTCCTTGAGATCGTCGATCTCTCAACATGGAACAATGAAGAAAATATGTTAACACCGGTAACCTGTGACATATGTAACAATAGGGCATCCATGAAAAGAATGTCGTACCTACACTGGAAGAGCGAGAGCTCGAAGGACCAGGGTCCATAGAGGAAGGGTGTGTCACACTGCTGTTGGCATGGAAGTGGTCATCGGTACTGGTGGAGGGTGGCCTAGACGCTGTGACACCATAGCGGGGGTGACCGGCATTGGAGAACGAAAGCCGAGGCAACATGCCACTGTAGTGGGGGTGACCAGCCCTAGTGAAAGATTGCCTCGCCATCGTAGGGGTGAAAAGGAAGTCGGTGTTGAAGACGTCCTCGACCCCGACTTCCTCTTTGACCCCTACGATGGTGAGGCAGTCTTTCACTGGGGCTAGTCACCCCCACTACACTCGACGGTGAAGGTCAGAATTACCGGTCAGTGCGACGGTGCAGTGAAGGTGTCTGATAGTCATGCCGGGATCTGAGCTGGCGCTTGTGGTCCCATCGTAACATTTGAGGATGAACTGCAGCTCATCGATCTGAAGGCCTTGACTACGTTCTAGATAATCCAGCCAAATGCCACGCTCATCTTGGCCCTGGGGACATCACCTCCACTGTCAAGCCGTAGTTTGATGCACGTGCCTCGGCATCAATCTGGCGCAGTATGTCCCTCTGCAAAGAAAAACTTCATTTCAATTAACAATTTTTTCAATAATAATTAAAGTAAATGAGGAATCATGTAGGGTTATTTGTACCTCAAACGAACGAGCCTGGTCCCTGTGAGTAGGGTACGTGTCGTGCACGTCAACCACGTGACGTGGAAACTCGGCCGATGTGTACGTCACTTAGATCCATGTCCAACGCATGAACCATGAGTGGTACTCCGTGTATGCCTCCTCCGAGTGTGGCTGTTCCTCGTCCATGACGTGCTCGACAGCTTGGTCCCATTCTTCAACCCACCTCTGCACATGTGATGCAAATGTGCTCGTGGAATGAGCCCCCCTCCGCGTCAACCTGCAGAAGCATAAGTCTGTGAATACAAGGTGTACACGTGGATCGTATGAAAATTTAATTACAACGTTACGCACCTGTGTATGTTGATAGGAACCGACCTAGTAAACAGTAGCGGGCACGCCTGTAATTCCCAAACTGTCGCATCATGCGATGCAATGAGTACTCCTGGACATATATGTCGAAGACAAGGGCGCGAGTCATGAGCCAGTACTCCCGGTCATGTACGCAGAGCACCATAAGTCCAAACAGAACGCGTCGAAGTACGTCGGCCTCCGTATATAGCCACCAGCACATACAGTCCACCATCAGCTCATTGAACTGGCTAACGAAGTCTGGGTACGCACGGTGTGTCTGCACACTGGACCAACTTGGCGGTGCAACCAAACTAAGTTAGAGAATAGAATGAAGTAATCAAAATAAACGTACACAAATAGCATAGCACTTACCCTACATCTGCACCACAAGGACCCTATGGTCGGGCCATCGACGTCATCCATAGCATACTGGTACACGCTAACATCAACAACGGGCCTACTGATGGCGATACGCTCATACGACCACATCGGAAGAAGCAAAGGACACCCGGTTAGGATCATGTTGTCGTTGGTCTTCGTGCACCCATCACATAGGCCGCGGTACATCGCAACCAGCACAGCTGAAGTCCAGCTATACTGCGGGACCTCCGCCGGTTTGGTGTTTGCAACCTCTCTGGCGTAGGGGATCATGATCCTTGAGACTGTGTTGTCGTGGGTCTCGGTGAACATGACCCACCCAAAAAACCACAGGAGGTACGCCTGTAGGTGTCGGGAGATGTCCTTGTTGCCTACCAGTGGGTGGATGGTGTCCGCCTGTCAAACAAGGAAGAAGTACAAATATCTGCATCCGTTAATAATGTAAAGTAAATGAGAAACCATCAAAAGACATAAGTACCACAAACTGAACGAGAAAAGCCTTCGTCGGGCCGTGCTTCTTGGCCGCTGGAGAAGGCATGAACGGGGCTACGCTGTCCCTCCGTTCAACGATACAAAAGCGGTCTAGCGTCTCATCCCGCCAGCCCACACCCACATCCCTAGACCCAATAGCAGCACCTGCTCAAGGCACGCCCATCAAGAGCGAGACGTCCTCGAGCGTAGGCGCCATCTCGCCGCACGGGAGGTGGAACGTGTGCGTCTTGGGACCCCACCTGTCGACAAGGGCCGTGAGGAGTGCCTTGTCGTAACTAAACTGCGTCGCCACCTCTGAGGCCCCTGCCAACGTGTCCACCTCCACAAGCCGACACAGCAGAAGTTGGCCAGCAGCACGCAACCTACATACATACTATAGTTAGCGATAAATATCATGTCTAAACCCGTATGAAACTGTAAATTCAAAATTAACAAACCTCGGGATCCGATGCTCACCAATCCTCATGAGCTCATATGGTACATGAGGTTGAAGTACCAAGAGGTCCTTAGCCTGCACCATGATGCGGTATGAGCGGTGTCTGATATCGATCTAGGGGTCGAGCAGCTCCAGTTGCGCCATACCTGCATGTTCATAAGTTATTTACATTTTTATATGCAAAATAAAAGTCTTGGTCTAAACTGGTCTTTATTTGTGGGAACTGAACAAGTAAGCGTCCAACATATAATATGATATAATAGATTATTCAAATCGTACACAAATATGTGATAAATTATAACATAACATGTTACAACCTCGTGCATTGTAACCATCTCGGTACTAACATCGTAAAGTACAATGCTGTGCACATGGATATCCATCACAGCACAAATTACAACATTAATCGATCTCAATGAACTGATGAAGTCGACGATTGATGACTACAAGGACGTCTCCCATCGCAGCAAACCCGAAAGGACCTGCTTCCTCGGGGTTCACATTTGGGACACCAACGGTGCATTTCTTGTAAGTGTGTCCTGTTTCGTTGCACTTGCTATACCATTTCACGCGATGTCCAATTTTCTGCTTCATCCATGTAATTACGGAGCCTCTTAGTCCTCGCCGCCTCATCTTCTGCTTCATCTTGTTAGGATCAGGTATGAACACAGCATCGGGCTCAGGTTCCTTCATGAAAGAACCATAAATCCTGAAACCATAGACCTCATGGTTCCATGTGTCGAACAAAGCTTCCTTCTTGACGTACCTCCAAGTCCTCATCCCCATCATAGCCCATGGCAATCACATGGGGTTATGGCTTATGCAGTAGCATCGACATGTAGCAGGTGCAAACGCACATGTCATCGAAGATGGTGCATTCGTGGATAATTCTCTCACGCTTGTCCCCTCTCCTTCCCTTGTCCCTACATAGAATTTTATATCTGTGTTGTGCAATTCCCATGATCTTCACCCGGTGCATCTTTGCCTTCTCAGCCTTATCTCCCATGTACTTAGTCATCTTCGTCCCATAAATCATATTAGCATTATTAAGCGTAGTGTACGCTACTGCATAGCGGTCCCTGAAATACTTACATGTCCCTTGAAGTATGAACTCTATAATCCCCACCAGTGGCAACCCCCTCACACATTTTTATCACCCAGTTGTAAACCTCTGCTAAATTTGTAGTCATAATGCCGTACCTAGCCCCATTTGTGTCATAAAGAAGAGCCCATTTCTCCTTGGGCTCATTCTCAATCCACTCGCTAAATGACTTGATAGATGACTCACTCCTCAGTGTGATGCCAGCTGCATTGTCATTTGGCAGGGACTCAAAGGTATTGGTACATCCTCCGGTCCTGTCACAGGCCTCCCTGCACGCTCCAGTGTTTGCTTCTTCGTCATCTCATCCAATATCTTCCAAATGGCATCGAACTTCCGTTGCCATTAAACATATTCATGAGGTTCTTGTTCATGATTTGGCGGAAGAAGTTTGAACACAAATGCCTCATGCACTATCTACTCTGTAGATCTGGTTACACAGGTCCAATCAAGCCATTGTCTGTTCCATTTTGCAACTCCACAATTGCCTTGAGCATCCTTGCATGCTGGTCATGTATAATACACACATTCGGTTGAGCACCAATAATTATCGTCCTCATACGGTACAGGAACCAATACCAACTGCTGGTGTTCTCACTCTCCACAAAATGCAAAGTCCAACGGTCAAACATGTTTGTTCCAATCAACCCCAATAGCAGTCAAGATCTGTCTCGTGAACTTGCTGGTAAGGAAAGTGTCATCGATGCACAGGATAGGCCAACAATGCTTGAAAGCTTTGATACATGCCTTTGATACATGCCCCTATTGCGAAGAAACATCGTTTCAGGACGTACTTATCAAGTTTGGACAGCAATGTGTACTTATCAATATCATAATACGTCCCCGGGTTCCTTCGTGCAATGGTCTACAACAAATATGGCAGATTTTCATATGACGCTTTATAGGTCCTGAACCTCATCTCAATTGCCTTCCTCTTCGCTCTCCACGCCTTGTTGTAGTTGATAGTGTACTTGTACTTCTCCTTAATTTGCCTGATTATGGACCCTGGTTCGTAGTTCAGGTTGTTCACAATCTGGGTATACATCACATTAGCAACAAAGGCTGAGGTGATATTTCTGTGACTGGGCTCAAGTTTGTCCATCATGCAAGTGTGATCGACCACAATCCACACCTCCTAATAGTCAACCCACTTCCCCTTCAAGCCACGTACCCGCCACGGGCAACCCTCATTCGCGCACTTCACATCATATTCCTTCTTGCTTGACTTCACAACATAAAACTAGCGTCAAAGCGAGGTCACCCATTGAGTCACAACATTCTCTATGGCCTGATTGGTAGGATACCTAACACATTGGGTCACCTCATTCTACATATACTCTCAGACCACTTGATTCGCTCATTCACCACAAGATTTTTGAAGTTTGGATTGTTTCAGTCTGCGGGAACGGGAGCATCATCCTCATCATCTGAGATGTCATACTCAGGATTTTCATCAGCCTGAAGATCATCCCGCTCCATCTGTTCAATTAGAGAAGTGATTTGTTCCCCCTAGTCTGCCTCACCGGTCGGTTCAGTCAGATAATCTGATGAACGTGCACCATCCGGATCGACATCTTCATCATACTCTTCCTCATCACTCTCCTCCTCCGTGTACCCTCTGCCCTACATCTCCCCTAACTGCCTCCTTATTTTTCCATTGTACAAGCAACATAGGAGGCCAACCTTTAGGCACAACATATTGTAGGTACCTCTTCCACACTTCATCTTCCCAGAGCGAGAACACCTTCTAGTATATACCTTCTCTGAAACAGTTGCCCACAATGCTATGGTCATCTCTCGAACCTCGGGGTCTATTTTGAAACCCTATATCAACCAGGCATACAAGTATCTGACACTTTTGTGCATTGGCTTGGTTATACCCTTGTCCATTGACTTAAATATGGACAATACTACCCTTTTAGACTATATAAGATTTCAATGTCCCCATATAAAATCATAAACTGCTATATATCCGACATACCTAGCAACCATCGATAAAAACTATGACATTATTGCGACAAAATAGAAAGAATCATGTTAAACTACATCTACAATGCAAAATTTATTACAAGCATAGCCCAACATGTAATCTATACTGCAACAACATATTTCCGATTCGCTACATCAAACACATCTAAATCTTACATCTATCATATCAATTATGACTACACTATATCTAAATCCTACATCTAATATCTAATATATGTCTAAATAGTATATCTAATTGCTAAAATATACATATAAACATGATCTAATTGCTGAATTATATCTAACCGTAATTCTAAAACTAGATCTATATTTTAACCTACATCTGGTTGATATCCTACCAAATTTGTAAAATAAAATCTAGATCTAACATCTAACCTATGTCAAACCTAGCACTAGTCGCTATCCTACCGGATTTGTTAAAAAAAGAAAATAAATTACCTCTTTTTAATAGAGCTTCGCCACATAAATCTCCCTCCCCTCCCTTCCTCTCCTTTCCTCTTCTCTCCTCTCCTCTTCTCTCAACTAATGGGAATGAAATGAGATGCTGATATCGGCAGGGCCGGTCACGCCAACCTAAATAATGAAAAGATCTCGCTCACTGAACGGGTGATACCTTTTGGCTGAGCCCATGTGGTGTCGTGGCCACAAAGGTCTCGTCCGTTCAATGGGCGAGATCAAGCTCTCGCCCGCTGAACGGGCGAGATCTTCCTCTGTTTGGTTATTAAATTCGCTGGCAGTCAAGGTCCACAAAATTTTGCTCGTTCAACAGGTGATATCTTATTCTCGCTTGTTAAATGAGCGACGGTAGGATAAATCTCCTTATTTTGAAAACGAACCTGAAATCTTGAAATAAATAAATATATGTATATATGTGTATATATACCGCCCGTTCAGCCATTGTTCGACGGGCGGGGTGCGTGGCACGGCTCTCGAGGATCCGGATGGCCTTGAGGCACAGCTCTCTCGTTTAACCGATCAAAGTCTGGCAAGTGGAGGCCACGGGCCACGGGCCACAGGCGAATAAGAGATCTCAGATCGGGGAGCCACATTCGCTCTTAGCAACACAGATCGGTAAAAAAAGAAAATAAAGCAACAAAGACGTGTCTACTTGGTATTCTAGCTCTATAAATTCGAAAAGAGCTGAAGTTATGAATATATTGGGTGTGTTAGAGTAAACTATTTTTTATTTTAATCTATAAATATAGATTTAAACTATTTTATTTTAACATATAAAATTAAGATCTAACATGAGAGTTAGAGCCCTTCGGAACAGAGCCTTAGCACGCCGGCTGAGCAGATAGCATTACATTGGTCGTTGGCAGTTTTCCTACATAGCTGGCGACTGAAATCCGCACTCCGTACACTCTATGGCTTCCTTCAGTTTGGGGAGGAGGCTTTCATGATCCAGGAGGTGTCCGGGCGGGGGCAATCGGAGAAGATGGTGGGTACCAGATCGGACGGTTCATGTTGGTTGACTGTAAAAAAAAGGGAAATTTCAGCAGGATCTCCCTTGCATTGGGCTCTGGTTTGTGAGATCTGTGCCATAGTTTCATGCATAGTTGGTTAGGGCGAAACTGAGTGACCACGTCTGTTTCTCGTTACATTCTCAGGATAGTTACGTTGTCCGCTCTTTCATGCATGGACCGATCGATGGACACATATTCTATTTCTAGCTACTGCCTTCCACATACGTACGCACGAAACTTTTCGACATGCATGCACGCATGTGAGTGATCGACCAGGACCACCAATGCCAGTCACAAAATCTATCTATCTGGTAGGTATTCAAGCAGCTGGCCGGACGTGCCAGAGGACATGCGTAGCATGCAAGCAATTAGAAGGATGTGCGTGGACGATCTCGTCCGCAAGTCCGCGTGCGTGTTTCCGTGAACTGAACCAATGTATGCATGCATGCACAGAGACGACGCCGTCGTCCACACATGTACATACACAGAGTATTCGCGTCGTCTCGATAAGACTGACTCGGAGTTCGTTGGTACTACGTACGCATGCGTGTCCATTCATCACGTGCGTGCATGGTTCGTGGATCGGTATGGGCGTACGCACGTATGCCAGGTGTGATGTCTTTGAACGGGAGAAAGAACGGTTCGCATCCCATGGACGATGGATCAGATGTATCATCGGTGCATTGAAACTGTTGAGGTAGCTAAGCACTATATATAAATGTGTATATGCATCCGCATAATTCTAAGCCGATACTATTACATAACGTCACATAGCTGACGGGATATCATAATCTGATTAGAAAACCCGTCTACTATAGAGATAAGGCCGATGGTTTAGTTGAACCGTCTCTACTCTTAAGCTCGGTGGAGCTCGGGAGATCAAAAACTCTTTGGGATAGAGGAACACCACAAACGACTCCCAACAATAAGCATTTGAAATATCATCCCATACAGTTTCATTTAACAGCCATCTATGATTTTGTCAATGGTTTTACACATGAGGTTTTATGTGATATAATTCTAGATGATGGTTCTATGGATCCGTCTGTGATATGCTAGTTATCACAGTTGGTTACAGTCTTGATCTGTCGAGAATACAAGTAGTACAGTAGTCGACACTACGTAAAAAATAGATAAAAAAGATACTAAATTAGTAACAGATCGTAATATGATCCGTCACTTATGATAATAGTGACGGTTCATAGTTCTGATCCATCACTTATTACTTGTCATAAATGACGGATCATTCTAAGCTAGTTATACGTGGATGTCCTTGGTTAGTCACAAGTGACGGTTAAGTTGTGACACATCACTTATTATTAGTCATAAGTGATATATTATTTTTGCCAGCCATAAGTGATATATCAAGTTGTGACTCGTCACTTATTACCAGTCATAAGTGACGGGTTATCTTAGCTAGTCGTTAATGACGGGTCAAGTTGTGATCCATCACTAATGATAAATTCATCAATGACGAGTCGTCCTAGGCTAGTTATGGGTGATTAGTCAAATTGTGACCCGCAATGACTTTATTGGTGATAGGTTAGTGTTAGGACCCAGCACCAATAACTTATGATATGAATATTTTTTATTTTTCTTTTATTTCTATCTTATTTTTCCCACCTTAGTAGCACTAGAATAGGAACCCACTATATATTCCTGCTCAATTTTGATATAGGGGTGATGGCTATGGACACGAACACGCGTTCTAAAAACATTGTAGAAACTTCAAAGTGCGAGAAATCAATCTTACAAACCAAATTTGGTCATGAAAAATTTGCTGAAATCGCCATAGTCAATCGACAACGGATGTAACTTTTTCTGTAGATGTCCGTAGAGTCAAAAAAAATATCGTAATTTGAGTCTGTATGTAAAAGTGATGCCTATTTTACCAAAGGCACTCCAGTTCACCTATTAAATTACGATTGTTGACATGAGATATTTAAAAACTAATAAAATATTTGTAGAACTTTGGATCAAGAAAATTTTATATGTAAATCAACAATTCAGTAATCAATAATTCACTGAATTTAGTTTCAAACAATTCAGTCGTTAACAATTCGAGAAAAATAGTCATCATTGACGGGTCATAACTGTGACCCGTCACCTATGACTTGTCATAAGTGATGGGCCACAATTATGACCTGTCACCTATGATCTTTGGCAACGAATGTTAAAAGGATGAAATATCTGGTTTCTAGCACAATGACGTGATAGCTGAGGTGGTAAAAGGGTTTGTGCGCGAGGGGAGGTCGTGGGTTCGATTCCCACATAACGCAAAGACTAAAAATAGTTTGAAAAAAGACGTGGCTTGTGGGGCATATGCGATGGGCCCTTGTGTTGGGGCAGCTCGGGTGAAAAAATATATTTTTTTTACTTTTTTCACATCAAAAAATACGAAAAACACTTATCAGTCATAAGTGACGGGTCACTGTTAAGACCTATCACTTATGTTCAGTCATAGGTGATGATGGGTCACTGTTATAACCCGTCACCTATGACCTTCATTGGTAACGGATCAAGTTGTGACCCGTCACATCTGACCTCATTGGTGACGGGGTCTTTACCCGTCACCAATGATGACATATCAGTGATGCTTTCGGAGTGACGGGTGTGGAACCCATCACTAATGACAGTTACCACCGTCATCCATAACCTTTTTTCATGTAGTTCGAGCGGACCGCGTGAACACTAATTTATATTCGTGCAGGAGATCTAGTTGTTCGGGTTTTCATTCTCACTCTAGCCTCTTGTCGACAATTAGTAAAGTCGATTATGCAAATACTTATTTAAAGTAGGAATATATGTGTTAGCAATTGTGTGTATTGAAGAGGACACAAGATTTATGCAGGTTCCAGCCTCCCTTAGGATAATAACCCTACGTCATGTGTTGGTTTGATTAATTTCAGGAGAAGACAATTACACTAGGTATGTCTAGATATACTCCAATTAATCTCAGTGAGTTCTTTCGTATTCTAAATCTTAATACTCTTATTGTATAAATCTTATCATGACTTGAATCTATTGTGGACCTCAATAAATTATTTCTGCTTCTATTCGACCTAGTATTGCTTGTCTA
Organism: Phragmites australis; assembly: GCF_958298935.1. NCBI lineage: Eukaryota > Viridiplantae > Streptophyta > Magnoliopsida > Poales > Poaceae > Phragmites > Phragmites australis. The sequence continues at coordinate 11,702,295 of NC_084941.1, read as the reverse complement.
TTTGGCTATGTCCTCCCTACCCAACCTGTCCAACCTGTCCTGCCTATCCGACCCCCTCTTGACATACCCTCTCCCCTCCGTATCTAGTGAAGTGAGGGAGGCATACCATACTCGCAGTCTCAAGCGTAATCTTCTCTAATTGTGTTATCTAGAGGACTCTTTCTTGATACTGGGATAGTTTCTGTGTGAACATAGTGAACTATCGAGAATATCTGTGCATACCTTATTTACCTCATGGTCATTAAACCTACAATACAAGGTAATGGATACATGTATGATGGTACTCCATCATTAGGATATACTATATTTCTAGTAAACCTTTAATTATTAATTATCAAATCCTCATCCATCTATCTATCTCTTACTTCGCTCTCCAAAGATTCATGCCATGGCCACCTCCTCCTCGTCGCCTTGTCCGCTTTCCTCTTCATCATCGCTAATTAGGTTGTCGTCACCCACGCTGTCCTTCAACATGATGAAGAGGCCAACAACTGGGCAGAGGGGCTTTTCACTGAGCTCTGTTATGATGAGGAAGAACCACGATCAGTTGATGACAAGGAGCCTAGTGCTGACGATATGACTCAGACCCCGAGGAAGAGCCTAAGCCCAAGGAAGATGAAGACTTTGAGCCCGAGCATGTGGTAGAGGAGGAGTTGGAGCTCAAGCCCGAGCTTGTGGAAGAGGAGTTGAACACTGAGCATGAGGAAGAGGGCAATGATGACGATGGAAACAAGATAGATTTAGGCAACATCAAGGTCACTGACATGCATGGTGGCGACGATGATGACAAGGAGTCCGAGAAGGAGTGTGATGATGAGGGGGCTCTGACGATGATAAGGAGCATGTGGAGGAGGAGGAGCACAAGGGACATGGCTCCAATGACAGTGTGTCTGACATCCTGCATTGGTCACCTAATGACCGACAACCCACATTGGTCCTAGCTAGTGTAGGGAATCTAGGGATCGATGTGTGATGTCCTAAGAGGGGGGAGCGGTGAATTAGGACACTTAAAACTATTCGGCTACAAAAACTTCACAAGATAAACCTATAACAATTTCTATTTAAATATGCTCTAGGTTTATCTAGTGTATCTACTCAACCACGTAAAAGGTTTGGAACTTATAGCCAATCCTGGCAAACTACTCTAGGAAGGTAAATGCACAAATGTATATTGCAAGAATGTAAATGCGGAAACTTAAAGATAGTAGAGAGAGTAAACACGACGCAAGAGATTTCTATCCTGTGGTATCAATGGCACATAAGCCACCCCTAATTAATGTTGGAGCTCCACAAAGGATAATATCCCGGTCGCCAAGATTCTTCTAGTCACGGCTCTTGAGCTACCACGCCACCAAGGCAAGGCCTCAAGCACGATGAGCCACCAAGGCAAGGTCTCACCACTAACCTCTCTTTCAATCACTTGAATGCCATCTTCACTTAAAAGCTTTAGCCACCAAGGCAAGAGCCTCCACGTCATTGAACAATCTTCTTGTCACCGCACCACACCAAGTTGGAGGGTCAACAAGCTTGAGCCAACAAGACTCCAAGGCGCCGGCGAGTCACAAAGACTCCAAGGCGCCGATGTACCTCTCGGTACAAGGTACGACCACTCTTTGATCCCCACTCTAGGTATCAACACCTAGCAACACTTCTTTCTAGGCCTAATAGCACTAATCTCTCTTCTAATGGTGTGCTAATTGCCTTGGATGATCACTTTTAGCACTTTGATAGGTTGGATGTCTTCTTAAATGTATATGGACTTCTCTGGACTCTAGCACCTTTAAATGACTGAGTGGAGGGGTATTTATAGCCTCAACCCCATTAACTAGTCGTTGCTCCAACGGCTCAGAAAAACCGTGAACACTGGATGATCCAATGTAAACAAATTGTACTTACCGAACTATTTGGCATGTACATCCTCTATGAACTAGCCGTCAGAACTCCACTCAACCTTCTTCTGGGCACCGAATGTTCCGGTATGTTCTCCATCTCTATCATTGGACCATCCGGTGTGTACACCATAGCCAGCCGAGCCACTTCTCTCTGTGCAAAATGTTCCAGCGTAGCCAATCTTCATTGCTGGACCTTCCAGTGTATACAATACCATCTTCAGAGAATTTTCATACACTTGGTTAAGTGCTCCGGTATGCATATTGCTTTATCGTCGGACCATCTGGTCCATTGATCTTCTGTCTTCAACAATTGCATCCTTCTCTGCAACAAATACTCTAGCACAACCATCTGATGATTACAACTTAGAGCGCCAAACCTTCCTATGTGTGCTTCCATTTTCTTCCTCTCTATCAGAAATACTCCGATGCATGTAACTGGACATCACCAGATCTTCCAGTGAGTGTATTCTTCTCTAAACTCTTGTGATAGAAATACTCCGACATGTATAATTCAGATATCACCGGACCTTCTGGTGTAGTCATTTTTCCTAGGACTTCTCCAGTTCAATCAAACTTTTTCTCGGTTGTGGTGGCTTCTTCATGTATTGCATCCATGAGACCTAATAACATATATTTTTGACAAGCATGATGGTCCCATTGACTATATTGTCATTAATCATCAAAATCATATACATGCCCTAATAGGGCCATGTTCGCTACAGTTATTGACTGACGATGACAAGTATGATACCCTAACCTCGAAGATGTGGAAGCTGCAATAGATATAGCACTACGTGCACCTAGTAGCTAGTAGTAGGGTTGCAACTAGTGCAGTAGACAATGCTAATTAGTCAATGGAAGTAGTGTAGTGATGTCGGCCCAACTTCATTTTGGCTTCACGGGAGTTGGTTGTATTTTGGCTAGCTTTTGGTTGCTCTATATATATATTTGTGTGTGTGTGCAATGTGTGTATGAAATATGGATAGCATAATGCATGATAGAGAATAGAGTTTTTAACTGGAAACCATGTGTGATAAAATGTAACATAGATGGTGTTTGGCACAAACTATATGTGATTATTGTTTCTAGGATTTCACATTGACTTTTAACCTTTTCTTCTTCTCTTGAGTGCAATCACAAGGAAATTATTAGTAGCCGAAATAGAGTTTGTTTACTAGTTAGAGTGAAAGTGAGTTCCTTGGCTAGGATGTGATGGGAGATTGGGAGGTGAGTGAGCTCTTTGGCTAGGATGCGATGGGAGATTGGGAGGTGAGTGAGCTCTTTGGCTAGGATGTGATGGGAGATTGGGAGGTGAGTGAGCTCCTTGCTCCTTTGTTTGGCTTTGATGGGAAACTGAGAGGTGAGGGAAGAAGTGAAGTACTTTACTGGTAGTTAGTATTTTGAATTTCAAATGTGGTTATCACAAACGGTTATTAATTGGAAATCGTGGGTGATAAAATGTAACACAGACAATTCCTAGTAACAAACCATCCGTGATTTGTGAAACTAATATTGCAGTCAGTTTAATTTCACACGGTTCTTGTGAGAAAGCCATCTAGGATATATCTAGATAGGTGTATATATACATACATACATACATATATATATATATATATAGCGTTCTATATGGAGTCATTTCGCCCCCTCATCTTCCTCTAAATCACCTCTACACCGCCTCCTCTTCCTTCGCACTATCATCTCCTCTTCCTTCGCAACATCAGCATCCACCAAAGCCACCAGCATGAAATGGCATCATGGCTAGCACTGTGGGTGCTCGCTTCCTCCTCACCAGATCTACATTACCGATGTGGCCTCCTACTCCCTGAATCTACACTGCATTACCGCCAGGTCCTCTACATCTCTGGGTCCACCACCATTGCCTCCTCCTCCTCCCTAGACACGCGCTGCAATGCCACATTGACCTCATCCCCAGCCAATGCCTCATCCCCTAGCTGACTTCCTCCTCCACCGAGCATATCCACCGTGCATGACCAAAGTAGAGGAGTTTTATAATTTTATATGGATTTTAGAGGGGCTTTCAGCCTGTAGATTTTAGAGGGTTTTTTAGGATGTGGATTTTAGATGTTCTAGAATTTATATGTGGAGATAAATTGAGTCCTTTTATATAAGTGATTTTCTATTTATCTATTGATTGATTTATCGCAAATAATCCGGTTGTATTATGTTGCCTTATTTTTCATTAAAATTTTCTATTATCAAGTTATACCATATTTTATTATTTTAATTTACATATTATAATACCGAGGAATAATGTTAGAGTCAGTCGTGTAGTTGCTAGTTACCTTGTTATCATTTCTGGTCCTTAGGAATGCCTTATGCTTGCTACGGACGCCAGGCTCACCCAAATCAGTTTTTGACTATTGTTGTTGTTCTGTAGTATAGCTTAGGTTATTGAAACTATAAGATTGCAATGGATCACACGGACAACAGATATTTTGTTCTCTGCTCTTTAGTTAAAGCTGCTAGCTATATGAATGCACATCTATTTACTTGCCATAATGACACACACTGCAAGAGAACTGGCTTATAAAGACAACTTTTTATATAGTGAGAGCGATTTTCTCTTGTCTCTAGACAATCATAGTGTCATTTTCTAAAATACCACACAAATGTCTTCCCATACATTGATTCTAGGATAGTAGTGGCACTTTGTGAATCATCTCTATATACTTGGTGGTATTTTATATAGGCATTAAACAATGTCTTTACATTCACGACCTGTTCATGGCTCAAATCGGCTGTGAAAGTGGTGGTATCACTACCAGTTTTTGGCTGGAACCACCAGTGATAATTCCACAAACACACACACAAAAAAAAACATATGATTTACATACGGTTCATCCTCACATATCACATATGATTCGACACAAGTAATTATCACTTGACACATAGTTCATCATTCACATATGGTTTCATCATTTATTTATATAAAAATTGAAAAGTATGCATTAATATGTAAAATTACATACATTAGCATCATCTAGGAGGAGTTCGTCTCTGTCATTGCAACATGCATGCGAGTGGGTGAAAAGTAGGCATTAATATGTTTGGCAGATCAAATTTCACCGAGGCAGCAGGGAAGGGTGGCTCCAATAGTCATAGGATGAGCACCCTACAAAACCTAATGCAGCTTTCATCCCGTGCCCGGGAGAAATCTGCCATGCTATGATCTCTCCAAGTTTGGTGGCTAATACTAGTAGAGAAATTTTATAAGGCAAAGAGCGAAGGAAGGTGGCACCAAACATAATGCACCTTCCTCTCCCTCTGGCTAGGTGGAATATGCCCTAATATGATTTCTTAATGGTGGTCATCATTAATAAAATCATGTATCTAGGCATGTTCAAACGTCAGGCTGGGTCAGTTTCAGGTTGGGCTTTGAAAAGCCCAACAGGAAACCCATCGTCCTGAGCCCGACATTGGTCCAGGTTGCTAAAAATGAACCTAGCGTGACATTGGATTTTTGGAGTTGGGATCGGGTTTTTTGAGGTTTTTTTAGGTCAGTTAGGGTTTTGCGGGTTTTTTCCCAGGTTTTTGGCCTGTTTTGAAGCCCGAGCCCGCCTCGGCTGGAACTGCAGGCCTATGTTTTGAAGCCCGAGCCTGGCCCGTGTACTGGTCGAGTCAGGTCAAGTTGGGCTTTTTTGGGCTGGGTTGGGTCGGGTTCCTTAGGCCGGGTTGCCCATGAATAGGTCTACCTGTATTAAATAAAAGCAACATAAGATACAAAATCATCATTAGCAAATTGATGGTGGTTTTTTCTTTTACTATATCACGATAAGGAATAACAACCAAAATTATTCATTTGTGCCTCAGGTGTGTCTCTAAAATTTAAATGTGCTTTTTTAGATATTGTAAGTACAACTTCTGGCCTTAGTTGGTTGAGGATTTGGATGTACAACTAGATCACCCAAGTTTGAGTCATCTTGGATATTTATATTTTGTTGGTGCAGATGTCGAAAGTTGTACTTCCATTATCTAAAAACAATTGAATGTCATGTTATGGGTAACAGGATTTAGGTAATTTTACCAACCTAAACCTTGATTCCACAAAACATCACATTCAAACTTAATTCAACACGAAATATTAATTCACAAACTGCATCTAGCCATCCAATATCAATGCTTTACAAAAATAAAACTAGCCTCAGGGGCACAAGTCATAAAAGCACCAACATGTTGATTGTCTCAATTATACACCTTATTGTTCCATATCTCATAGAATATGAGAGAGGATGAATAAGAAGATGTGTAATTGTGATAGCCAAGCTATTGACCCTTAACTATATAAATGCATAATGAGAATAGGCTCATACAAGCTATTGTGTACTTTAGTCATAAAAAAAAAGAGCAAGCTATTGCGACAAGGAATGAGAACAAAAATTATTTATTTGTACCTAAGTTATGTGTCCAAAATTTGAATATGATATTATGAGTAGCAGGTTCGGTAATTTGCCCTACATACACCCTAATACCACATTACAACATATTCAAACTTAATTCGACACGGTATCATCATTGGCAAACTGCGTCGAAACTATCTATAGCGAAAATGACCCTATTAGACCATGATTGTGATTTTGGTGATTAATGATAATATAGTCATTGGGACTGATTATGTTTGTCAAGAATATATGTTAGTAGATCTTATGGATGCAATACATCAAGAAGCCACAGTAGCCAGGATAAAATTTGGTTGAATTGGAGAAGTCTCAGAAAAAATGTACTCATCGGATGGTCCAATGCTAGAAGAATTGTACTCACCAGAGCTTTGTGTTTAGAGGCAGCTTTACCTCACCAGATGGTCTGGTGTCAAATAGGCAGAAGTAGCAAAGCATTGTTGACCAAGGGGAGAATGCGGATGGCTTCACTAGATGGTCCCGTGATCACCGGAGGATCATGTCGGACTAATTCTTGCAGAGAAGAATCCAAGCACAGAAGAACGAAGATCAACTCACCGGAAGGTCCGATGCCTGTGTTGTACACACCAGATGATTCACACCGGAGTATTTTCAGCAGAAGCGTTGCCAAGAGTTGAAGATCGAAGAATAACTCACCGGATGGTTTGGTGATACGTGTTGTCTACACCAGAGGCTTACACCGGAGCAATTTACATAGAGAGACTACAGAGGCTCGGATAGCTCAAATGTACTCACTGGATCGTCTGGTGATGGAGATGAAGTATACACCAGAGTGTCCGGTGTTCACAGAGGCTTTGAGTGAGGTTCCAATGGCTAGTTTTTGAGGATGTACTCACCGAATGATCCGTTTTTTAGTACTACTATTCTCATCGAATCATCTGGTGTTAATAGCTTTTCTGAGCAGTTGGGAAAATGGCTAGTTGGCGGATTTGAGGATATAAATACCCCTGTACTCGGTCATTTGAAGGTGTGGCATGCTGCTGGAGTCTAGAGAAACACATAACCAAATGAGAAGACATCCAAGCCACCAAAGTGCTTAATGTGATCATCTAAGGTAATTAAGCACATCTTTAGTGAATGATCAGTGCTTATTGGCCTAGAGAGAGTGTTTCTACGTGATTGCTTCCTAGAGAGAGTGTTACCTAGAGAGAGTGTCGTTAGGTGATTGCTGCCTAGAGAGTGAATCAATGAGTGATCCTACCTTGTACCAAGTGGTACACCGGCAATTTGAGCCAGAGATGCTCAAGCTTGTTGCCACTCTGACTTGGTGTGGAGTGACAGGAAGACACGTGTACGGGGACACGAAGACCCTTGCCTTGATGGCTCAAGCTCTGAAGTGGCCACGACTGCAAGCAACCGGAATAGAGGCTAGTGGTGAGACCATGCCTCGATGGCTTGGTGGCTCAAGAGTCGTGATCGGGTGCCGACCGGAAGCATATCCTTGGTGGAGCTCCAACATGGACTAGGGGTGGCATTTATGCCATTGATATCACGAGATAAAAATCTCTTGTGCTGAGTTTGCTCTCTCTAGCTTATTTACGTTTCCACATTTACATACTTACAATCTATCTTTGAGTGGGGTTCTAATGGCTAGTTTTTGAGGATGTACTCACTGGATAATTTGGTGTTAGTACTACTATTCTCACGAGATCATCCGATGTTAACAGCTTTTCTTAGTAGTTGCGAAAATGGCTAGTTGGTGGGTTTAAGGTTATAAATACCCCTCTACTCAGTCATTTAAAGGTGTGACACGCTGCTATAGTCCAGGGAAACACATAAACACATGAGAAGACATCCAAGCCACCAAAGTGCTTTATGTGATCATCCAAGGCAGTTGAGCACACATTTAGTGAGTGATTAGTGCTTATAGGCCTAGAGAGAGTGTTGCTAGGTGATTGATGCATAGAGAGAGTGTTACTTAGAGAGTGTTGCTAGGTGATTTCTTCCTAGAGAGTGGATAAAGGAGTAATCCTGGTTTTTACCAAGTGGTACGTCGGCACCTTAAAGCCAAAGTTGCTCAAGCTTGTTGACCCTCCGACTTAGTGTAGAGCAGTGGCAAGACACAGGTCTGGGGACACGGAGACCCTTGCCTTGATGGTTCAAGCTCTGAAGTGATCATGGTGGCAAGTGACTGAAATAGAGGCTAGTGATGAGACCTTGCCTCGAGGGCTTGGTGGCTCAAGTGTCATGATCGGGTGCCGACCGAGAGCATATCCTTGGTGGAGCTCCCTTGTACCGAGTTTGCTCTTTCTACCTTATTTATGTTTTCACATTTACATCCTTACAATCTACCTTTGCACATTTATCTTCGTAGAGTAGTTTGCTAGGATTGGCTATAGGTTTCAAAATTCTTTTGAGTGGTAGAGTAGACATGCTAGATAAACCTAGAGCATATTTAGATAGAAATTGAGATAGTTTATCTTGTGAAGTTTTTGGAGCCGGTAAGGTTTTTTCTAAATGTCCTAATTCACCCCCCCCCCCCGTCTTAGGACGTCACTGATCCTTTACACTATCCAATATAGTAACTAATTTTTCAATATGTGGCCTCATATCATTGACCTAAATCATTTACTATGCACCTAAAATCCTCTAAAATTTAACTAATATTATCTCGTTGTGGAGGTGAACAATGACATCGGGGTGGAGGAGATTGAGGTGGCTTGTGGTGGTGGTGGTGGCAGGGTGAAGGACACCAGGGAGGGCACAGCGGCATCCGTGTCTTGGAGGCCAGAAGTGGTGTGGGTTGAGAGTCGAGGTGTCAGTGTGGATGAGGCTAGGGAAGGCATGAAGGCATTTTATCATGGAGACCAATGGCGATATGGGGCGAGAGTCAAGGTATCGGTGTGAAGGAGACTAAGGAAGGCACGGAGGAGTCAATGTTTTGGAGGATAACGAGGGTGCTAGGCAGGAGTCGAGGTATCAGTGTGGAGGAGGTCGAGGAGGGCATGTTGGCAACAGAGTCGTGGAAGAAGGGTGAAGAATTTAAGTGTTGAAGATGGGTAGAGAAGTATAGTTATATAGGGCAATGACACTATCACTGTCAGATCAAGTAACCAACCAACAGTGATAGACTATCATTGCGATTTATAACTACAACAAACAGTGATCGTATCATTGCAAGGGGTGTGGTAACCGAGGCATCAATGAAAGTATATCACTGTCGGTTGGTAACTAGAACCAGCACTAGTACTGTCAATATAAAATACAAGTCCAAAAAGTGAATTGATAACCAGAACGTAGATGAAGTAATCGAAATTGTGAAGAAGTAATTTAATATTATAAATTTCCAATATAAGTAACTAGAACATAGGTAACTTAATACTAATAATATTAACACACAAAAAGTTTCTTACAACGTACTTTAAGCATCATCAAGAACAATCCTCCAGATGTAAAAACCGTGCAAAGGAACCTTTGCCTCAGCGTGCAACCCCATGTGGATCACCCGACAGAAGAAGTCACTTTCTTCATCAACAATGTACACACGATGATGCAGATACATGTCTCTTTCGATCTCGGGCCAGGAACGTAGCACTGGTTGTTGAGAGGATCAAAGGCAATCTGGAAGCTATTGTTAGGTCCCAAGGCGAACTAGACAACTACAGCAATGATCATCCAGCGGCTTTGGGTTGCATGAAGCTGGTGTCCCGAGACGAGGAGCAATCATTCATGAGGGCATCGAATGAGATCTAGGTAACGAGCCACCATTTGGCTAACCTTAACCCTCTTTCCAGAATGAGCCATTAAAATGACACTAAAGACTAGATTTGTAAAAAATAACACAAACATAAAATAGAGAACTATAACTTAAGATAAAAAAACAAAGATCTACATGTAAGGAAGAACGAAGCACTAGATGATGAAAAGAAAACCACGTTTCTTCAAATACCTCTCACGATAAAAGTAAGGAACAACAAAGATCTAAGTTAGTAGAAGAAGGAATAACAGAGTTCTTTATTCTCACTTATGTCAAAGAGAATTCTCATTTGTACCATAGGGATAGAAACCAGAGGATTAAATAGTGGTTGTAGTTATGTCGGTTGTAGTTCCCAACCGGCAGTGATAGAAAAACGTGTCCATTCACACACCCCTGCATAATGATATCACTATTGATTGTAGTTCCCAACCGGCATTGATAGAAAGACACATTAACTCCAACTGGCAGTGATAAATTTATTGCCCTCACCATGTCCCCTGCACACCCCTTCACATCTTTCATGCCATTAAAATTATGCAACGCCCCTAGCTTCATCTTCCTTAAATGGATATTACAATTGCTCACCCTCTCCAGCCTCCTCACTCCATCCACCAACCGTTGCTCCTTCTCATCCACCTAGGGAAGTTCCTAACTAGCTACACCATCATCGTCATGGCCTATCCTCCTCCACCACTACCACATGTACCTCTTCCACTGCCTCTAGCCTATCCTCCATTGCTACCATCGTCATCTTCAGAGGAAGAGGCAATGACAGCCTCCTCCGTTGATGACCTCTTCTTTCCCTCCCATGTCGAGACCAGTTTAAGGAACAAACCAATCTCAACTATATGCTGAGTCCAGGAATCAATCCCAACACATAGTGAATTAATCATTACAATATACATACCTCAATCGACTAATCTTCATACAAAAGACCTCCGAAGGTCGAAGAACCAAATAAAACTCCGCAGCAGATCCTAAGCGCAGTCTTCATCCTCACAGATAACTCCATAGGAGAAATTTGATAGACAACACCTCCCTAGATTTCACCTCCTTGAGGTCTTTCAATCCTTTCCCAACTGAGTGTTTGGTTATAGCAAGTGTGAGTACATACCATACTCGGCAAGTTGTGAACGAAATAGTATGCATATGAAGGCTTTAACAAGAATATGGCTAAATGACTCTTTTGCATAAAACAATATTTAAGTAAAACAATTTAAAAAGCGATAATAATTAAGTGAATAGCAAACCACATCAAGATTCCATCCATTTTAACCTAACCAACTGACCATCTCAAGCAAGGTTCTAACCACCAAGTTTGACCAACAAACACCTTAACCATGGCTCTCACCACCAAAGTTGAACTACAGGTAAACCACCTCAACCACGATTCTCACCATCATGATTGACCCACACCTTAACTATAGTTACCACTACCACAATTGACCACACTAACTAAACCATCAATTTATAATCATGGTAGGTTTTCTATGCCGCTCTTGACCGTAAGCTTGGCTGAATATTCAATTTTAACTCTGCAGAGGTTGTACATTACCAACAAGTCATGATTTCATCACCTACAAGCATATGACTAAGCCTCCATTATGCCGGTGTTCGTGAGACACATGCACACTTCTGAGCTGTGTCACCAGGAGATCACTACAAAACCTTTACAATACCTCTCTCAGCGTATGTCTACCCTCTAAGGTTTCACCGCCACAAGATTCTACCACAACAACGGAAGCCCCCTCTTACGCCTTACGGATCTAAGGAAGTCTATCCCTTCCATTCCCCGTACCACTAAATGGTCTACACTATGCTGAGAGTAAAGCAAATTACTTGGCTAGACCCATCCCATATAAGGCTTGTGGTTGTATTGTAAACACAAAAAGATCACCCCACAAACCGGTCCTTAGATTGAGCAAGACTACCGCTTTCCCAACCGTACATCACATACCAGCCTTATCATACCACTTTCTCAAATTCCTATGTCATGTTGCTACAAAAATTATTCCATAATATTACATCATTGTTACATAGGATCATTATCAATTTCATAGAACAATTATTATGATTACCAACCCAAAGCAAGGCTAAGCGTCATCTACCCTTCCATAACGCAAAACCATACTATGGTGATAAGGTATAAGGGAAACTAGGGTAAAGCCTAACTCTTGGGTTTCCCAACAAAATTATTAGTATGCATGTTTGTAAAATAAAACATTTAAAAAATTATGATAGATAGGATCAAGAACACAACTTGCCTTCACTCGACTCAATTAGGTCTTCAACGAAGTCCTGGTCTTGAAGTCCTTCTAGCTTCTTCGGAACTTTGGTGTCTACTCGCGAAAATAAGAGAAAATGCAACACATAAGCACCAAGATCCAAAAAAACCAAATATCATACAACAAACATCATCACATACAAGATCATGCTTTTTCGAACAATCTGGCAAAACAACGGGTCAAAACGGAGCTACAGTTAACAAGTTATGATTTTCTAAAGATCAAAGAAGGACTAAAAATATTAATTCCAGATGAAATTATGTTGCTTAAAATATTTTAGTATTTTCCCAAAGTCATCTATGATTTTTGGGATTTTCTAGCATTTTTTGGAATGTATTAGTATTTACTTTAATTATTAAGCTATATAAAACATAAAACAAACCTTAAAACATTATAAAACATTACTATAACTATTTCAAATTTTATCCAATTTTTGGAATTATTTTTATTCTAGAAAATATTATTTAAACCATAGAAAAACATTAAACATTATTATAAATTAATTTCCTAATTATTATTATTATTTAGAATTATTTTTACACTAAAAATCTATTTAAGTATTATGATGTCATCAAAACAATTAAAACAAATAAAAGAAAAAAACGCTGACTAGGCATGCTGACTGGGCTATTTGGCTGATGTGCCTTGCTGACTCGATAGACATGTCAGGAAAGTTGCTGATGTGGATAGTGATGTGGCAGGTTGACATGACATAGGCTGACGTGGACAAAGGCTCAGATCTAGGCCGTTGATCTTGAATCTGATGGCTGGGCTCAGTAGACCGGTATGTGTGGCTGTCGACTGGGGTTGTGGACTCGGTCCCTGGGAGAGCTCATGGACCAATAGCGACGGACTGCTCGGGAAACGGTGGAGGTTTGCCGGAGATCGATGAATCTCAGTTGCGGTGCATGGAGTGACAAAGAGTGGCGGCATAGCATCAGGAGTAGATAAGCATCTCACCTCGGGTAACAGGAGGGTCGAAGAGGCGGTGAGACGAGCTAGCAGCGAGAGAAGGCGGTGGCGACTCTTGGTACTCGATAGAATAGGTGCTCCAGTGCGCTATGGTCGATGACGAGCGGCAGAATAGCACCAGGGGATCACGGCGAACTCAGCTGTGGGGCACGTCATTGTCGGTGATGGCTGTGGAGGGCCAGCGGTAGTGAAGGGTGGTAGCGGCTTCAAAGATACGGTGCATGGGCCATCTAGCGGTGGATTTGGCTCGGCTTGATGGGAAATAGGCTTGGGATGAGGTGAGAAGGATCAAGGGACAGTTATTTATAGGTAGGGGGGATAGAGATAGAGTCGTCGCATGGTTTTAATCCATGGCGATGGTTGCTCATATCTGACGCAGTTTCCTCGTTCAAACCCGAATCCCTTGGAGATAAGGCTGGGATTTGTAGAGGAGTTGGTCTCGAACTCGGTTGTGGCCTTACATAATATCCCCCCCCCCCTTGCGTAATCCCTCCAGATTTGGCCCAGCTTCACAGCCCATTCTTGCTTGGGCTGATGGGGAACGACGGGAGGTTGGGGATGACCTAAGGGCCTTGGCTGTCAACGACTGAGAGAGGAAGGGTGATGCACTTACGCAACCCAGAGAGCGGGCGCATGGCTTAGGCTGGCATGTGGCCCAGATGGAAAGGAGGGGGAGATAGGGATGGTAAAGGAGAAAGGAAAAAGGGCAGGATAGCGGGCTGAGAAAGAGAGGGCATAGGGCGGCCCATGGAAAGAAAAAGGAAGAGTGGAGAGTTGGGCTGGGCCGAAACAGAGAGAAAAGAGGGAAAAGGGATGGTCTTCGGCCTAATAACTCAAAAGGCTTTTCCATTTCTATTCTATTTTCTCTCATGTATATGCGCATGTATATAGATACAACGTATATACTTATATATTAGCTCACAAAATCAATCAATCAAGAAATCAAACACATATATATCTATAAACATTCCCTTATAACAAAATAGCCCTCGATGTATATATGTATTTATACATATAGCACGCATACTCACATATATGTGTATATGCATAAAGGCACATATATACACTTAGGAATTTAATTTAGTTTTTGTAAGACTCTTTTATTTTCTTTGAAAAGTTTTTAATTTTTGTGGTTTTGAAATTTTGGGCTGTTACAAAACCTACCCCCTTAAAGGAATCTCATCCTCGAGATTTGGGCTGATCTCCAACAGGTGAGGATCCTCTACCATTGGCTCTTTGTCTTGTTTACCAGGTTGCTTCTCCTTTGGTATGGTGATTCCACTGTACTTTACACATACGTATGACCTTTTCTCTGAGTCATTCGCTCTGTTGTCTCCAAAATCTTAATCGGGAATTGCGAATAAGTCAATTCCTCTTGTGGGTCTACCTCTTCCAAGGATAATTGTTCCTCTGGTACTTACAAACACTTCTTTAGCTATGATATATGGAACACATTGTGCACGTCTTCCAGGTTGGGTGGTAATTCCAACTGGTAGGCCTCTTTTTCATGTCTGGCACTCACTTTACACGATCCAATGTAATTGGGTGCCAACTTGCCTCTAACCTTAAATGACAAAGTGCTCTTAGAGGCAAGACCTTGATATGCACATAATCTCCAACCTCGAAGGAAGGTTAACTCTCGGCAACGGCTATATGCATGACTCTTCTATCTGGATTGAGCTGTCTTTAACTTTCTCATATTGCATTGACTTGTTCCTCTGCTTCCTTGAGTATATCCAGTCCAACACTCGACCCTTTCCAGTCTCACTCCAATGCGAGGCATTTTACACTTTCTTCCATATAATGTCTTGAATGGGATCATCTATAAACTAGACTGATGATTATTGTTATGCAGAAACTCTGTATATGGCAAGTTCTTGTCCCAACTGTTGTGATTTTGAAGGGCACATGCTCGCAACATATCCTCAAGTAACTGGTTTATTCTTTCTATATTTACATCTATCTGTGGGTGATATGCTGAGCTAAAATTCAACTTCATGTCTAGCGACTTACTAGGTTGCTGTCAAAAATCTTGAGGTAAATTGGGTCCCTCGATCACACACTATTCTCTTTGGAACTCTATGTAAGCACACAATCCTGGATATATATAGCTTTGCTAACTTATCTCCTATATATATTGTTTTATCCAGGATGAAATGAGCTACCTTCGTGAGATGATCTACAATGACCCATATTGAATCATGCCTGACTATGTACGAGGTAATCCGACTATGAAATACATTCAAATTTCCGGTACCATCAGAGACTGTAGCAATCCTACTGGTTTCTGTTGTTTTGCTCTCACAGGCTAAAATAGATCACACACTGCCACATCCTTGGCTATTCTTCGCTTCATAGCAGAACATCAATAATGGTCCTTCAGATCCTGGTACATCTTTGTACTACATGGATGAATAGAGTAAGCTATCTCATGAGCTTCTCTTAAGATTACCTCCTTAATCCCTTTTTGGTCTGGTACATAGATGCATTTGCCAAATCATACTATTCATTTTTCATCCTCCGAGAACTTTGGGGCTTTGCCTATTTTAATATTCACTTGGATCTCCTTAATATTTCCATCTTCCGCCTATCCTTTCCGGATGTTCCCATCCAGAGTGGGTTCCACTTCCATGGTTACTGCCTCCAAGTCCGCAACAAAACCTAGGTTAAGGCACCGAAACACTTTACGTAGAGTCGGCCTCTTATAACATAGCCATGGTGATGTATAGTTTCTGTCTTAACGCATCTGCATCCATGTTTGCCCTTCTGGGGTGATAATGGATTCCCTCAACCATCTGCATTCTCTTAAGCTAAGATCTGTTTGCGTGAATATATACTTCAAGCTTTTATGATTCGTATATATCTCATATCTTTTCCCAAGAAGATAGTGTCTCTATATCTTTAAAGCATGTCCACTGCTACTAATTCTAGATCATGGGTCGGATAGTTCTTCTCATGCATCCTCAATTGTCTCAAAGCATACGCTACCACTTGTCCTTCTTGCATCAAAACACATCCAAGACCTTATCGAGATGCATCGCCGTATATGTCAAAGTTCTTCTAAATATCCGGCAACACTCGCACTAGGGCAGTAGCTAACTTTTTCTTAAGCTCATCAAAACTTGCTTCACAAGCGCATATCTATTCATACCTCTTTTCCTTCTTTCGCAACTTTGTGAGTGTCTTAACTATCTTTGAGAATACTTCTATGAAGCGATTGTAATAGCCTGCTAGACCAAGACTTCTTACGTCTGTCACGCTAGTAGGTGATTTCCAATTTAGTACATCGTCCACCTTCTTGGGTCTACTATGACTCCTCCAGCGGATAGTATGCCTCCAAGACATGGCATCTCTGTTACCAAAACTCGCACTTACTGAGCTTAGCATATAGTTGATGTTCTCTAAGCTTTTCCAAGATTTTCCTTAATGATCCTCATGTTCTTCTTCACTCTTGGAGTAAACCATTGTGTCACCAATGAACACTACCACAAAATTATCCAAAACCTCTATGAAAACTTTATTCATGAGGTACACAAAATAAGCCAAGATGTTAGTTAATCCATATGATATGACTGTAAGCTCATATAATTAATATCGATTGATAAATATTGTCTTGGGTATATCCAATGCTCCAATCTTCAAATAATGATAACTTGACCGTAGATCTATCCTTGAAAAAGTTGAGCTCTCATGAATTGATCAAATGGATCCTCAATCCTTGATATAGGACACTTGTTCTTGATGTAATGTTGTTAAGTGTTTTGCAATCAATGTGCAACCTTTAGTTTTCATCTTTCTTCAGGAAATACATCTGAGAATTCTCGGTAGGTTTAAATCTACTAAAATGTTGATCCTTCCATTAGTCTCCGCTATTGCTGATCTGTCTACCATAAACTTGTCCTTGACGTATTTTCTCATTAATCATGGTGTTTGTTTGTCAGGTGCCCACTATCACTCCTTTTAGCCTAGCGAACCAATCCACTCTAGCCGTTGACCTTATACTTATAGTCTTTGACTAACTTAACTCCTTGCCTCCAATTATGGAACCTCTTCCTTATCATAGTGATTGCTCCTTCTCAATAGTTCTTGCTCCAAGCATCTGTAGCTAATGATTTAGTGGTGTAGGAAAACATTGGTGGCTTTGTCCACATAAATTTCTTCCCACTTGGACTGATTGTGGTAATTGTGTGACCGTGGCTGGGGCTGATATTGTGACGGTTGTTAATTGTTGGTCATTGTCTGTGACACTCCTTGAAGATTCTGAGTCTATATCACCATAAGTTTCTCCATGCTCATTAGGGTGGAGCACGATTGTCGTCATTCCTGAAGTTGCTCCTTGTGTTCACCGTTTGGTTTAGGAAGGGGGGTCATGGGCTAGGTATAGGGACATGAAATTTTGAAGAGGGAAGGATTGGATAAACTTGATTTTCAAAACTCCAGTTGGTTCATTTATTATATTTGTTTTTCTTAACTTCTAAGATGTGATTGCGAACAGAGTGCCCACAGGCAGTCCTGCAACCCACATCTATCACTCACAAACAAGAGACCAAGAGAAAGTAGTAAATCGACCTAAAGCGTTCATTAATCGACCATTGGCTTAAAGGTCCAACTTAACTTCTAAAATTACGTGTAGCTGGGCATAACCCAAGGGTGAATTGCTTTTGAAGCCTAAGGTGATAATGCCAGAAGCAGAGAAAGCTTATCTTCATATCCTTGTTGCTCTCGATAAGGAGTGGCGATGGTGGGGTTCCTTCCAGCTGGTGTTCTTGCATTCGCCTCTTATGTGCAGTTGTTCCTCGCGTCTGGGTAAGTAGATTTTGGACTTCCATGGGGTGGCATCCCCTCAAGTCTTCTAGATGTCACTCTTCCCTAAAGTAGCAGTAGCATAGCTCTTCCTAGGTGTAAAGAGGGTTAGGGAAAAGAACGAAAGATTGGGATGAGGAGTCTTTGAGCATATCTTTTAAGATTTCAAGTTTCTCTTGTTTTAGGGTTGTCCAGACTATCTAGGGTTGCATTCTAGGTCAATAAAGCTCTGTTACCACCTCTGTCGAGACTGGTTTAAGTAACAAACCAATCTCAACTATGTGCTGAGCCCAAGAATTAATTACAACACATAGTGACTTTATTGATGATAATCATTACAATATCCATACCTTAATCGACTAATCGTCTTACAAAAGACTTACAAAGGTCGAAGAACCAAATAAAAATATGCAGTAGATTCTAAGCATAGTCTTCATCTTCACTGATAACTCCACAGGAGAAATTTGACGAAGAACACCTCCCAAGATTTCATCACCTCGAAATCTTCCAATTCTTTCCCAGCTGAGTGTTTGGTTATAGCAAGTGTGAGTACATATCATACGCAGCAAGTTGTGAATGAAATAGTATGCATATGAAGGCTTTAACAAGAATATGGCTAAATGACTCTTTTGCATAAAACAACATTTAAGTAAAAAAAACTTGAAAAGCGATAATAATTAAGTGAATAGCAAACCACCTCAAGATTTCATCCATATTGACTTAACCAACTAACCACCTCAATCAAGGTTCTAACCACCAAGGTTGAATAACAAACATCTTAACCATGGCTCTCACCACCAAAGTTGAACTACAGACAAACCACCTCAACCAAGATTCCCACTGTCATGACTGACACACAACTCAACTAAGGTTCCCACCACCATAGTTGACAACACTAACTAAACCATCAAGTTATAATTATGGTAGATTTTCTATGCCGCTCAAGACCGTGAGCACGACTGAATACTCAGTTTTAACTCTGCAGAGGTTGTACATTACCCACAAGTCATGATTTCATCACCTACAAGAAGATGACTTAGCCTCCATTTTGCCTGTATTTGCGAGACACATGCACACTTCTGAGGTGTGTGACCAGAAGATCACTACAAAGCCTTTACAATTCCCCTCTTAGTACATGTCTACCTGCTAAGGTTTCACTGCCGTGTGATTCCACCTCAACAACAAAAGCCCCCTCTTACGCGTTACGGATCTAAGGAAGTCCATCCCTTCCATTCCCCGTACCACTAAATGAGCTACACCATGTTAAGAGTAAAGCAAATTACTTGGCTAGTCTTGTCCCATACCAAACATGTGGTTGTACTATAAACATAGAAATATCACCTCACGAACCGATCCTTAGATTTGAGCAAGACTACCACTTTCGCAACCGTACATCACATACCAGCCTTATCATACCACTTGCTCAAATTCCTATTTCATGTTGCTACAAAAATTATTCGATCATATTTTATGACTGTTGCATAGGACTACTATCAATTTCGTAGAGCAATTATTATGATTACCAATCCAAAGCAAGGCTAAGCATCATCTACCCTTTCATAATCCAAAACCATACTATGATGACAAGGACGATAAGGGAAAACTAGGATAAAGCCTTACTCTTGGGTTCTCCAACAAAATTATTAGCATGCATGTTTGTAAAACAAAATATTTGTAAAATTAGGATAGATATGATCAACAACACAACTTGTCTTCACTTGATTCAGTTGGGTCTTCAGCGAAGTCCTGTTCTTGAAGTCCTTCTACCTCTTTCAAAACGTTAGCGTCTACACACGAAAATAAGCGAAAATGCAACACATAACCGGTGAAAGAACGGTTCACATACATCATCACATATAAGATCACACAACAAACATCATCACATACAAGATCACACTTTTTCGGACATCCGGCAAAAGAACGGGTCAAAACGGAGCTATGGTTAACAGGTTAAGATTTTCTAAAGATCAAAGCAGGACTAAAAAGATTAATTACATATGAAATTATATTTCTAGCAATTTTCTAGTATCTTCCCAATGTGATCTATGATTTTTCTGGGATTTTCTAGAATTTTTCTGGAATTTATTAGCATTTACTTTAATTATTAAGCTATATAAAACATAAAACATAACTAAAAAACATTATTAAATATTACTAGAACTATTTTAGATTTTATCTGTTTTATGGAATTATTTTTATTCTAGAAAAAATTATTTAAACTAAAGAAAAACTTTAAAGAGAGTAAAATAAACCTATCAAACATTATTAGAAAACATTTCCTAATTATTATTTGAATTATTTTTACACTGGAAATCTAGTTATTGTGCATTATTTAAGTATTATGATGTTATCACAGCAATTAAAACAAATAAAAGGAAAAAACTGATGTCTAGGCTGTTTGGCTAATGTGGCTTGCTGACTGGATAGACGTGTCAGCAAAGTTGTTGACGTGGACAGTGATGTGGCAGGCTGACATGACATAGGTTGACATGGACAAAGGCTCAGATTTGGGTCATTGATCTTGAATCTGGCGGCTAGGCTCAATAGACCAGGTCTGTGTGGTTGTCGGCCGGGGTTGTGGACTTGGCCCCTGGGAGAGCTCGTGGACCAACCGCGGTGGACAGCTCAGGATGCAGTGGAGGTTCACCAGAGATGGAAGAATCTCGGTTGTGGTGCATGTGGAGCGACAAAGAGTGGCGGCATAACACCAGGAGTAGATAAGCATCTCACCTTGGGCAACAGGTGGGTCGAAGAGGCTGTGAGACGAGCCAGTGGCAAGAGAAGGAGGCGGTGACTCTTGGGACTCGACGGAACAGGTGCTCCAGTGTGATATGGTCGACGATGAGCGGTGGAATAGCACCAGGGGATCACCATGAACTCAGCTGTGGGACACGTAGTCATCGGTGATGGCTGTGGAGGGTCGACGGTGGCTAAGGGTGGTGATGTCTTCGAAGCTTCGGTGCATGGGCCATTTGGCGGCGGATTTGCCTTGGCTTGATGGGAAATAAGCTTGGGATGAGATGAGAAGGATCCAGGGGCGGCTATTTATAGGTGGGGAGGGCTAGAGATAGAGTATGAGCTCAGTTTGAATCCATGGCAATGGTTGCTCATGTCCGACACGGTTTCCTCATTCAAATCCGAATCCCTTGGAGATAAGGCTAGGATTTGTAGATGAGTTGGTCTCAAACTTGTTTGCGGCCTTCTAGAAGACCCCCCCTTGCGTAATCCCTCCAGGTTTGGGCCAGCTTCGCAGCCGGTTCTTGCTTGGGCTATTGAGGAATGGCGGGAGGTTGGGGATGACCTAAGGGCCCCAGTTGTCAACGACTGAGACAGGAAGGGCGACGCACGTACGCAGCCCAGAGAGGAGGCGCATGGCTCAGGCTAGCCTGTGGCCTAGATTGAAATGAGGGGGGAGATAGGGATGATAAAGGAGAAAGGAAAAAAAAGCAGGATAGCGGGCTGAGAAAGAGAGGGGACAAGGCAACCCATGGAAAGAGAAGGAAGAGGGGAGAGTTGGGTTGGGACGAAACAGAGAGAAAAGAGGGAAAACGGATGGGCTTCAGCCTAATAACTCAAAAGTTTTATCTATTTCTATCATATTTTCTCTCATGTATATGCACATGTATATACATACAGCATATATACCTATATATACTTATATATTAGCTCATAAAATCAATCAATCAAGCAATCATACACATATATATCTATATATATTCCCTTATAAGAAAATAGCTCTCAATGTATATATGTATTTATACATATAGCACCCATACTCACATATATGTGTATATGCATAAAGGCACACATACACAATTAGGAATTTAATTTGGTTTTTGCAAGACTCTTTTATTTTCTTTGAAAAAGTTTTTAATTTTCTTGGTTTTGAAAATTTGGGTTGTTACATCCCACTTCCAAACTTAGTGTCTTATTTTGCACAGCCAGCTCAGTGCTGACTCGTGGCATCAATTGGTAGTGATAAAGTGTACATCGCTATCAGTTGATGCCACAATCCAACAGTGATGTACCACTACCGGTTTATGTTATGAACCGACAGTGATAGATGGTATCACTACCAGTTCGAACGAAATCATCATTTTTTGGCCATTGGTGGTTATGAAATGGTAGTGATATCTTATCACTGCTGGTGCTAGCAAAGCCGACACTAGTAGGAGGTCACCGATTTAGGTTTCTGTGGTAGTGTAACCATCTCACCCTCACAACACAACTTGATTTTACTTAGTATTAAGAGTTTATAAGTTGTCTCAAATGTATAAAATATTGTCTCTAGAGAACCAAAAAAAGCCTCAAATAACGTCTCTACAAGATACAATCAATTTTAAAATGTCACAAAAATGCCTCTGCGTCATTTTTGCATTGACAATTTACAAAATACCTCGAAGAATGTTTCTGCAATTCATTCCACATAGTCTTTATCTGCAATGTATGAGATATTATCATTATTATTGAACTTGTGGTTCAAATAATGTATGTGGTAGTTTGGTTCCATATAATGCCACTACGTGAAAAAAGTCATGGGTGACAGATATTAACTATCATTAGTAACGGGTCTCACACCTGTCACCCTAAACGCGTCACTGATTAGTCATCATTGGTAATAGGTAAAGACTCGTCACCAATGAGGCCATAGGTGACGGGTAACAACTTGAGCCGTCACCAATGAAGGTCATAGCTGACAGGTCACAACAGTGTCCCATCACTTATAACTGATGAGCATTTTTCGCGTTTTTTAGATACGAAAAAAGTAAAAAAAATAATTTCTCACCGAGCCACCCCAACATAAGGGCCCATCGCATATGCCTCTTAAGCCACGCTATTTTTCAAACTATTTTCAGTCTTTGCGTTTCATGAGAATCGAACCCACGTCCTCCCCTCGCGCGCGAACCCCTTTACCACCTCAGATATCATGTCATTGTGATAAAAACCGAATATTTTATCCTTTTAACCTTAGTTGCCAAATGTCATAGGTGTGACCCATCATTTATGACAAGTCATAGTTTATGGCTTACAGTTATGACCCATCATTAATAACTATTTTTTCTAAATTGTTGAGTACTTAATTGTTTGATACTAAATTCAGTGAATTGTTGATTTACATATAATTTTTTCTTCATCCAAAGTTGTACAAATATTTTATGAATTTATGAATATCTCATGCCAACTATCGCACTTTGATAGCTGAACTAGAGTGCAACGGTAAAACGGGTATAACTTTTGCATACAGATTCTGATTTTGATATTTTTTGACTTTACGGACATCTAAAGAGAAAGTTACATCCATTGCTAATGACTATGTCGGTTTCAGCAATTTTTTCAAGGCCAAATTAGGCCTGGAAGATTAAGTTCTCGCCCTCTGAAGTTTCTACACCATTTTCAGAACACGCGTTTGTATCCATAGCCACCATCCCTTACATCAAACCACAGCAGAAAATGTACAATAGTTCCTATTCTGGTGTTGTTAAGGTGAGAAAAAATAAGAGAAAAGTAAAATAAAAAATATTCTAGTTATAAGTCATTGGTGATAGGTTGTAACACTAACCTATCATCAATGAAGTCATTGGTGTTGCATGAGAAAAAAAAAGAAAATACTGTTATTAGTGACGGGTCACTAATGACTAGCTTAGGACAACCCGTTACTAATGACTAGCTAGTTTGACATATCACTAATAAGTCGTCATAGGTGATGGGTTATAACCATGACCCGTAATCTATGACTGATCTAAAATAATCCGTCACTGATGAGTCGTCATATGTGATAGGTCATAACTACGACTCATCATTATTATCATATATAAGTGATGAGTCATGATACTAATTTTATATCTTCTTTTCTATTTTTAACGTAGTCTGCGTGAGTCATATGTGATATATGTTATGACACTAATTTTATGTGATGAGTCATTTCCACACACAAATGTATGTGTGTATTTGGTCTGTATGTTTTTTGTTTCAGAGTGAATGGACGCCAATATCTGAGGGAATCCAGAAAGTAGGGAAACTATACAGGTTGTGTATTTAAACGCAGAAGGTTTTAAGAACAAGATCTGTATACAGTCATTCAACCTAAAGCATTCGGCTTTAGAGGGGAAAGTCTACGATATCACACTAAATGTAGACAGTTCCTCTAACGAGCCATGTATGATGTATAACATAAGATCCTCTCCAACTATATTCCCTTCATTTTATTCTCTTCCCGATTTCTTTCTCCATTTCCATTCTCTTTATTTTTTCTCATCTCCACTAGTACAGAACCCCACATAATAGCCACCACCTTCAGTGCCGGTTCAAAGGAACTGGTACTGAAAGTGGTATCAATGCCAGTTCTAAAACTCCCGCCCGCGATCGAGGGCCTGGAGTTAAGAACCGGTACTGATAGTGGTGTTTCAATGCCGGTTCCTCTTTAACCAGCACTAATAGCATTCTACAGTATATATAGCCCATCTTCTTCCCCGTCTCGACCCAGAACAGAGCTGCCGCCGCCGCAGCCCAGTGTTACAACGCCTCCTTGCTATTTTTTTTTTTGGCGATTCAAGATTTTTTTTTTTTTGCGTGGGAGCCTTCAAAATTTGGAGGAGTCAACTGTTTTAAGGTTAGTGAGATGATCTATATTTCATTTTTGGATAGATTACTTGGTAGATTGCTCTAGTGTTGATGATGGATGGTGCTTGTTCCATGGTTATGGATTTAGAGATGTAGTTGAGACCTAATTTAGGTAAAGTTTGCAACTTTGTTGTTGTTAGATGTATAGTGATGATCTACATTTGATTCTTAGTTGGTTTTAGTTGCTAGATTGCTCTAGGTTTGAATTTAGGTGGTTGTTAGTTGGTGTTGAAATTTGGAATGAGCAAGAGCTCAAATATCCATATAAATTAGAGAAAGGTCGCAATTTTATCATTGTAGATGATTTAACAATTAGATTAAATGTCACATGTAAATAGAGTTGGGTGCCTACATTAAAATCTAGGGACAATTGCAAATTTGCCACTTGTTGAACCGTTATTGCCATTCAAAAATTACAAAAATACCGCTAGAACTGTCATTCGAGTGTCATCCGAAGAATAAAAAATCAGGGAGGTATTTGCAAAATGTCCCTAAAATCTAGCTCTAATTTTCTAGTATGTGGATTGCATATATTTTTAAAGTCATGAATTTTAGTAATAATCCAGTGGATTTCCTCTGTTAATTAATCAACATAGTGAATTTATCATGTACAGTTGATAAAATACTGTGTTGTAGGGATGGCACGTCCACCCACGGGTCGTAATCGGACTTGGCAGCCTTTGGAAGGTGGGTCCCCCAACCCGGCCCAAGTACCGGAAGGAGATGGCCCCTCAAATAGGGACTAATCATGATGCGAGGTAATTCGATGAATATGTTCTAGATTTTGGAATGTTTAATGATTATAAGTCCAATGTTTTTAATTTTAATGATTTGTAGATGGACCGGTCATGGATGTACAAGGAACGAGGGCCAGAGTTCATTGTTGGCATCGAGGCTTTTTTGAGGGCTATCGCAGCGTACAAGAAGCCAAAAAGGAAGCATGACGACCACTATATATGATGTTCGTGTGTCGACTGCAAGAATGAGAAGCAGTTTTCAAACATAGAGCAGATCCGTACACACTTGATTCGCAGGGGTTTCAAGGCTGGCTACACCCGTTGGACTGAGCACGGTGAACTTGCAGATGTTGGGCGTGAAGGGCAACCGACAGTCGAAGGAGACGGAGGCAACGATCCGACGGCTAACGAAGACTTCGATATGTCGGCATTTGAAGATACTTTTGTCGAGAACGATGATTGGGACACTTTTGTTGGCAACAATGAGGAAGGTATAGAACAAATGTTGCACGATGGGGAGGGGGACTTCACCGGTGAAACACAACATCAAAAGTACTAGCGCATGATACATGACTCTAAAACACCAGTTTACCCGAACTGTAAAGATGAGCACAGCAAGTTGCATGTGGTGCTGACACTGATGCAAATGAAGGCTAGCAATGGTTGAGCCGATAAGGGCTTCAATGAATTGTTAGAATTCTTGAGGGAATTGCTTCCAGAGGGGAACGTGTTGCTCGAAAACACGTACCATGCCAAGCAGGTTGTCTGCCCGTTGGAGTTGGAAGTAGAGAAAATACATGCATGTGAAAACGACTGCATGTTGTTCCGCGGTGAGGATGCATACTTGGAAGCGTGTCACGTTTGCAATGCACCACGGTACAAGAGCAACGTTGATGATATCGAGAGCGATGGCGTGGGGGTGAAGAGAAAGAAGAAAAGACCCCCCGTTAAGGTGGCTTGGTATTTCCCTATAATCCCCCGTTTGAAGTGATTGTTTGCTAACAGAGAGAATGCCAAGCTGATGCAATGGCACGCCGAACAGCGCAAGAAAGATGGAATGCTTAGACACTCTACTGATGGCATGCAATGGAGGAGATTCGATTCGAAATACAAGGAATTCAGAGATGAAGTGAGGAATATAAGGTTCGAGTTGAGCACGGATGGGATGAATCCTTTCGGCAACACGAGAAGTACTCATAGCACTTGGCTCATGACTCTCTGTATCTACAACCTTCCACCTTGGATGTGCATGAAGTGGAAGTACCTTATGATGCCTCTACTAATTAGTGGGCTGAATGAACCAGGCAACCATATCGATGTGTACCTCAAACCATTGGTAGAAGTTCTTGTACTGTGGAAAGATGGCGTACATGTATGGGATGAGTACAGATGCGAGAATTTCACCCTGCGCACGATGCTGTTCGTGATGATCTCAAATTGGCCTGCTCTTGGTAACCTATCAGGGCATACTGTAAAAGGGTACAATGGATGTGTTCAGTGCTTGGAGGAAACGGAGGGGCGGTGGCTGAAAAACAGCCGAAAAATGATCTTCATGGGTCACCGTAGGTTCCTCCGTCCGGATCACCCATACCGCAAGAATAAAGGAGCTTTTGACGGGACAATGTATTGAAGTGTCTTCTGGAGCTACAATTGAAGAAATACATACTTTTACCCTACCACTGGGGGTACGTGTTTCTACTCTTTCTGAGCAATACATCATTAGAAATTAGGACCAACTAACCTATGGTGACCTATGTGCAGTTTTCACTAGATCCTCCTTGTCATCCAGTCAGATATTAGCAAGATCTTTATTTTCGACTCACAAAATAATCCGAAAGAAACCTACCAACCCATCATTTACTTGCTACAAAGGTAAAAACCGACCATTTCATTTTTGCTCTTGTAATATTTTATTTGATTGAATCTAAGTCTACTTACGGTAATAATCACACACATACAGAGTGTACCCGCGATACACCAAGAAGAGCGTTAGATACAGGCTATACACGAAAAAATGGACAGTCTGACATGGCTTTCCTTGTAGGAAGCAGGATCCGGGCAATAATTTATGTGGTCTTTATGTAATAGAATTCATGCACAGCTTCAACAGAGAGGATTCGATCCTGCCGAAAGATCCTGAGGTAGGCGGTATACATATTGATGACTAATTTTCATGTTCGATACGCCAAAATCATATGTGTTGATTTCTTAAATTCTTGAAATTGCAGATCCTCGAGTTGTCTAAAGAACGTCTCATGCCTCATGAAATCAACGCACTTCAAGAACAACTTGTTGGGTTCATCAATGACGAAATCATCAATCCAACCAGCGAGTTTCATGAAATTGGATCGTCTTTCTCGTTACCTTCAACCCATAAGAAAGGACAGAGTTCAGACCCATCGATTCACAAGAAATCTTAAACTCCATAAGATTATTGTAATGAAACTTGATAAGTATGCAGTGTGTATATATATTGTGATGAAACTTGATATGTATGCGTGTCTATTGCCGGCAATATCCAAAATTTAAAAATGACACGGTACTGGCGGCAACCGCCACGTTTTTAAAAAAAAAGAGGGAAACACCTATCAGTGCTGGTCGGTAACAAACAACCGGCACTGATAGCACCCCTATCAATGCCGGTTCCATACCCGGCACTGATAGTCAGTGACTATCAGTGTCGATTAATCAGTGTCGGTTCAGAAACCGACATTGATCACATTTTTGAACCGACACTGATCACCTGTTCTGCAGTAGTGTTCCAACAGTTTTCCTTCAAGGGGAATCGCGAAGGGAAAGGAGAGAGAATCCCGTCCTGAAGGGAATGACTTTAGAAATCTCTTCGTGA
Source organism: Phragmites australis (assembly GCF_958298935.1). Classification (NCBI taxonomy): domain Eukaryota; kingdom Viridiplantae; phylum Streptophyta; class Magnoliopsida; order Poales; family Poaceae; genus Phragmites; species Phragmites australis. The sequence continues at coordinate 11,674,004 of NC_084941.1, read as the reverse complement.
TGAGAACTATGAAGAGAAACCATTAAAGCACTGAAGAAAACGAAAATCCCTTCACGACGGTAATTTGGACCGTAAAGGAAAACCCTTAGTCATGATCTAACAAACGGTTATTACTGCTTATAGTGATGTGGATGGTTGTGATCGCCAGGGCGATGCTACAGTGTTCCAGGCCGGTGCACATGCATCAGGGTGAAGAAAATTTTCACGAGTAACATGCTCTTATCAAACATAACAAATTGTAAGTATTAGATATACAATGAAGAGGTGCACCACCGTCATTTCAGTGCTAGCTTCGCCCATGGTGATCGCAGACGATTCTTTTAATGGGAACCATATGTGATATATGTTATTGTAGATGGTTGGCGAACCGTCTGTCATTAGAGGGTCACATCACATATACTTTACGGCAAGTAAGGAAAACCGCTGGCATGATGATTTAGAGCCGTCTTGTATGAAGCATTTTGTGGTAGTGTGATCGTTCGACGTATTTGCAGTGTAATATTCTATGTCCGTTGAGCTAGCGAGGTGCTTGCGTGGTACGAATAATTCAGCAAATTCGTTGTGCAGATAGGGGTGCGTATAAAGCAAGGCGCGCGACGACAATAGTGTTTTCCTTAGCTGTCGACTTACCGTCCTCCTGCAGATTCTCTTTGAGACTCGTTAATTTTTGCTGGGCATATTAGTGCTACAAAACTCAAAAACATGATTTGACCTCAATTTGAGTGAAAAGGTGTGAGTTTTCACTCGAAAGAAAGACTAAAAAGACGAGGTAAAATTGCATGCACGCACTCGTTTCAGCTTGACGAGAATATAGGACGAATTCCTTATTTGCCAGTACTGCAATCCTTGATAGTGTATGCCAAGAAAAATCTGGAACCGAAGAGTGCATGTCGGTGAGACAATTAATGGGAGATCGACATATAATGGATGAGAAAATTGTGCGGTGGCAAATAGAAAACCGTTCCGAGAATATACAAATCGGTGGATAACTTTGCAGTGCATCCATCGAACGAAATAGCTAGTACTGCAACGCAGTGGTATTTGGTCTGCAGACTTGTTGCACGCAGCTGAAAAGGCTGAACCCGTGGGAGGCTACTGGCCGGCCGGGAGCTTACATGCACCGTCGAGCATCATGCATGGAGCCGCCCGGCTGGCTCCAAGTCCAAGCCAATTGAAAGCCAGGGACCAGGCGGCCGGCGTTCAGAGCCGTTTCACCCTGTTGGGTAGCCACCGATTTTGAGGCCACCTACATGCGCCGGTGGGAGTATAGACGTGCGTAGAGCTGTGAGTTTCGATGCAGCCGTCAAGTCCTCTCACATCTAATCTAGGCTAATCATAAATACTACTACTCCTACCTCATGCATATACGACAGCATGTATGTAGTATATGCTGTAGCACGAGTAGTTGTTAGAACTCTCACGTACGACGGCACAAGCTGCAACGAGGTGCGTGCATATGCATGGCATGGCCACACGCACAGCTGTACGTCTGCCTTCCATCACGTCGCGGGGTTGACCGTACACACCAGGCTATACACAGTAGCAAGTGGCGCCAAAAGATGTATCAGAGTGAAGCTGATAAAGAGGCTAGGTATTGCTATAGTTTGAGCCGTTACACGCATACATGCATGCACCTGGTACGCGCGCGCGGGGCTGGTACACTACACGCACTTGCTCCGTTTACGAACGATCGAGTCCTGACAGGAACCGATCGATCATATCCATTGCTGCAACACAACTAAGATACGGTGTTGGATGTAATCTCGGACCCTCTCTCCTTAACAATCATAACTAACGACCAAAAAAACAGGATAGTCTCATACGCTTTGATCAACCGCAACTAGTAAATTAGTTGCGATCCTGTCTTACGTTGCGCTATATAAACAAAGTGGGTTAACACCTTATGGGATAATATTTTTTTCGTCAGTTTACCTTTTCCCATACACACCAAACCCTAACGATCAATAGTTATACAACAGTAGGGCGAAGACCACCTCCACGTCGTCCAGTTCGGCGATCTGCTTCACCACATCAACATCCACTACATTGACGGTCTGTACGGCTACACCGACGCATCTCCTCACCGATCAGCTCTAGATGGCATCTCCGAACACTAGTATGTCCATATGCTTCTATTTAAGGTGGTATTTGATATTAGGGCTAATGATTCTGTTAATTAAGACATAATTTAGTTCAACATTTGATATCAGAGTCACCTTAGCCCTAATCATACCCAATTAGACCTAATTAGATTAGCTTATGTTCGGATGATGCCTATCTATGATCAATTAGGCCATATTAGGTTCAGTTCAATTGAAATTAGTTGTTAATTATGTGTTTTCAAAGTCAATTTGGCCTGGATCAATATGTTCATGTCATATTTATAACTATGCCTATGGTTGATGTGATACGACCCATGTTTTGATCCTAATTGATGCAAATTAGACTCAATTGACCATGTTAAGTTCAAATTGGCCCCGATTTAGAACTTATTGATCATGTTTTAGTCATATTTATGCACATATGTATGTTTGTGGGGCTCGGATTAAATGTTTTAAGGCTCGGATGGGGTTAATCTGGTCTGGTTTTAACATATAGAAGGAGGGGATTAATAAATTTCGCAAAACCCACAGTTTTCCCTTCCTTCCCGTAACGCTAATCCCACTTTTCTCCCAAATTTGGAACTTGAAATCCCCATATCTTGCCCCTGTTGGACCCTAACACTCAAAACCCCCATTCAAACCTAAGATTTAGAGGGAGAAGGAGGGAGTTCTTACGGATTTTCTTTGTTTATGTCATCGTCGCCAAAACTTTTGCGGAGCTCTTCCTGTCACCAACCATGTGCAGATGCCTCAGCTATGCGCATGCTTATGCACCTCAGGCATGCGCCTTCCATCTTGCTTCACGCGCGCCACCTTCTCTGGGCACCACCACGAACGTGCTCGATAAAGTCGTGCGTGATTCGGTCACGCACGTGCACCGATGAACAAGCCCACGGCAGCACCGCTCCTTCTCTCCGGCATCACCCTCCCTCTGCTCAGCTCCGTCTCTGGCATCTCCTTGCCGCCCCTGTCACCTCTCTCGATTAGCCACGTTTTTTTGGAGGAAAGGAGAAGAAATGGATAGGGTTAGGGTTTGTAGGAGGCCGGTAGTTTTGATCCGGTGGAATCGTCGATGAGCCATCGATGATGATCGTGCAGCCAAGAGCTATCGTGCTCGGTTGCCCGAGCTAGCAAGGGAACATGGGTCAGCGCTCTCATGGGCCAGCAAACATGCGGCATGTGCGAGAGAGGCGGGGCTGAGTGTTGTTTTTATGGGTCGTGACGCCGCTGGGCATCCTGAACCTCAGCCGACCTAATCCTTTGGGCTTCTTTATTTTCAGTGAATTTCCAGTGATCCTTTAACGTTTTCTCATTTATGCACTGGATATATTAATTATTATACCCTAAAATAATGATGTTTTGTGCACTAAGATTATGATTAATTTTCTGGATGAATTGGAACCAACGCAAAGATTTTTTCGAAGAATTTTACGATCAATTTATGTAGGTTCATAATTACTTCGTGACCAAAGTTGACTATAATTATGCGTCATTTTACGTGTTTAATCACATTCTTTTTTGTTTCTGCTTAACGATGATGCGGATTAGAGTTTTAATTTTTATATTACTTTAATCAGATCAATATAGGGTTATTTTCATGTAAATTATTTCCCTATGATAATTTTCTAATATGGCCCAATTTTTCTCTCTAGTTCTTAACGCTTCCTCTGGTTTCACCACAATTGATAGCATAGAGCAACTTACGAGGAATAACTTTCCCGCTTGGAAATTTAAGTAACAATTGTCCTTAGTGTTTTGGACCCTTACTATGCACTCAGGGTTGACACTCCCACTGCTCCCACCATTGGTGTGGAGAATTATGATGAATTAAAGAAAACTTATGATGCACTTTCTGAGCAGTGGGAGCGATCCAATCGTATGTCACTTATGATAATGAGGAACTCGATATCATATGCTATAAGGGGAGCAATCCCAAACTCAGAAGAAGGTAAGATGTACTTTGCATCTATAGAGGAGCAATTTAAAGGCCCCTCTAAGGTTTATGACAATACACTGATTCAGAAGCTTCTCAACACTAAGTACAATTATGGGTCCGGTGGTATAAGAGAACACATCATGATGATGACAGACATGGCTGTCAAACTGAAGGGCATACACATAGAAATCTCTGAGGGTTTTCTTGTACACTTCATTATGACCTCTCTCCCTCCTGAGTTTACTCCTTTTAAAATAAACTACAATACTCAGAAGGTGAAGTGGAGCATGAGCGACTTGATCGTGATGTGTGTACAAGAGGAAGAAAGGGTGAGGGCTGAAAAGAAATACTTTGTGAATCAAGTTAGCAGTCCTAACAATAAAAGAAAATTTCAAGGAGATTTCAAGTCTAAGAAGAAATTGCATTTCATCGCTAAGCACGACAAGGCAGCACAGAGAGCACCCAAGGCACCTGCTCCTTCTACTCCTGCCTCTCAAGAACCTAAGGATGACGAATGCTACTTCTGCCACAAGAAGGACCACTACTAGAAGGACTGTGTTGGTTTCCTGAAGTGGCTCGTAAAAAAGGTAATGATTTAATAACATTCATTGATGAATCTCTTTATGTTGATTTCTCCCTTATTTCATGGTGGATTTACTCAGGTGCCACTGTGTACATTACCAACTCATTACAGGGATTCCTTATCGCGAGAACATTAGGAAAGGGGGAACAAAGTCTTAGAGTGGCAAATGGGAAGGAAGCTGAAGTTGAAGCTGTCAGATCCCTTCCGTTAGTTCTGGATAGTGGCTTCACTCTTAGACTGAATATTGTAGTTTATGTTCCTTCCATGAGGAGGAATCTTATTTCAGTTTCGATGTTAGACGATGATGGTTTTCATTGTAATTTTAAAGACAATAAGTGCATTCTTAACTTTAATTTAAATGTTATTGGTCTTGTCATCTGATAAGACAAACTTTATATGCTTCCTCCTAATGAATCATTTGTGTCTATAAATGTTTGTGATGTAAGTCATAAGAGAAAGAGAAGTATAATTAATGAAACTTCTTCGAAACTATGGCATTATCGTTAATGTTTCATTAAAGAAGAGATTCTCCGGCCCTTAGACTTCTCTGACTCTAATCACTACATATTGCATTAAAGGAAAACATGTTAAGCAAATAAACAAGGGGGGCACTCAAAGCATAGGATTATTAGAATTAACTCACACGGACATTTGCGATCCTTTTTCTGTGACATCAGTGGATGGTTTTGATTCATTCGTTACCTTCACTGATGATTTCTCCTGTCACGGCCATATTTACCCCATTAAAGATCGATCTGAATCTCTCGATAAATTCAAGATATTTAAGACTAAGGTAGAAATTCAGCACAATATAAAGATTAAAGTAGTGAGATCGGATCGCGGGGGGAGAGTATTATGAGAGACATGCCCCTTACGGGCAAATCCCTAGTCCTTTTGCCAGATTCCTTTAAGAACATGGCATAGTAGCCCAATATTCTACGCCTGGTGAACCTCAGCAGAACAGGGTTGCTGAAAGACACAACCGCACACTTACGGACATGGTGTGAATTATGCTTAGCTATTCTAGTTTACCAGTTGGACTGTTGATGCAGTCACTTAAGAGAGCCGTGCACATTCTTAATCAGGATCCCAAAAAATTTCTAAAAACACCTTATGAATTATAGACTTGAAGAAATCTCTCTTTGAAGTATTTGCGTGTATGGGGCTGTGCAGCTGAAGCTAAAGTTTTTAATCCACATATTGGAAAATTAGATCCTAAGACATTTAATTGTCACTTTATTGGGTATCCCGAGAGATCCAAGGGGTATCATTTTTACTGTCCAGATAGGATCACTAAGTTTGTTGAAACAAGACATGATGTATTTCTTGAGAATAGGGATCTGGAGCCCAGGGAAGTTGATCTCGAGGAAAGGCGGGTTTATGTTCCTACACCGCTAATCCAAGAGTCCTACATCCCTATGCCCCAAGTGGTTGCACCTTCACTAGAAACTAACGTCAGTGCACCCCCTGTTGAAGTCTCTAAAATTTCTAACGTTGCACCTAATGATGAGCCTCAGCAATCCCCTGCAATGCCCAGTCCTGGTCCTGTAGTACCTAACGAACTAATCGGGAGATCACAACATGACGGGAGACCTGCCGTCTCCAACGATTATGTTGTCTACATGAATGAAGATGTTAATGATATAGGGAAGGAAGGCGATCCCAACTCATATAAAGAGGCCATGATGAGTGAGCATTCGCCTAAGTGGCTTAATGCCATGAAGGATGAATTAAATTCTATGAGCAATATTGATGTATAGGACCTAGTAGAAATCCCTGACGGAGCCAAAACAGTAGGCTGTAAATGGGTCTACAAAATAAATCATGACTCTAAGGGGCACATCGAAAGGTTCATAATATGAACAAGGGTTCCCGATCTTCCGAAAGGTTCTGGTAACTCTCGATTTGGTGGAAACGAGACACAAGTCGATCCGGCTTCCGAACAACACGATCCGAAACCCCGCAATCGCAGCACCACGTCTCCTCTGGTTATCAACCGGCGTTGCACGGTTGACCTCGCCAAGAAGGCTAAAATCCTTGCCTGCGAATCGAAGAACACAAGCAAGAACAAGGAAGAATGCAACCAAATTGTAGATGAATGATTAATCTCACGAGTTGGGGTCTCACAAACCGACGAAACGGCGAAACTGTTCTTGACAGAATAATCTAAGCAAAACCCAACCCTAATTAGGGCGACGGCTACTGTATATAAAGGATTAGGGTCGGCCAAGGACCCCTAGACGCGTCCCTAATGGACTCCAACACGATACATGGCCCAACGGACCAAAAACGGTGACGCAGCACCGGGACAGATTCTGGACGCTGACTTGTTTCGACGTTTCCCGTTGACTCAGAAGGAATTTGGACCTCAAACCAATGCCATTGGTTTCCTTATGAAATTATCTTTCCAACCATATGTGAATCGTCGAAAACGGAGTCCGGATGCGTCCTGTGCGTCCGTTTTATTGCTCGCTGGTCCTGGAGGCCGAGGCTGATTCGGACTCGAGTTGGACTGGAACTCCTGCTGTTGTTGGACGTCCTAGCTGCTCCTCCACGCCTCCAAGCCTTCCTCTATGTGTTTCCTTGTCCTCTCCATAATTCCTAAACAACACATAATCATTAGGTAGTAATCTATTCTCAAAATTATATAAAGAGTTGCTTAGGAACGAGCTCACCTCTAAATTTAATTGTCGTGCGCGAGCTCTTGTGATTGGACCTTGAAAGTTCAATGGAGGATCATTGTATGTATCCGAGGGAGTGATGTCCTCATCAGTTCAAAGCAAGACTCATAGGAAAAGGCTTCTCGCAAAGAGAAGGGATTGATTATAATGAAACCTTCTCTCCTGTATCAAGTAAAGATTACTTTAGAATAATTATGGTGCTTGTAGCGCATTATGATTTAGAACTGCATCAGATAGACGTAAAGACGGCAATTCTTAATGGTGACTAGGAAGAAAATGTTTACATGGCTCAACAGGAAGGTTTTGTCATGGAAAGCAAGGAACATTTAGGATGTCACCTTAAGAAATCAATTTATGGTTTAAAGCAAGTGTCTAGACAGTGGTATCTCAAGTTTGATAAAGTCATTAGAAATTTTGGCTTTAAAGAAAATAAAGTTGATAACTGCATTTATATAAAGTTTAAAGGGGGAAAACTCACCATCTTAATTCTTTATGTGGATGATATCTTATTGGCCAGTAGTGATAGGTAATATGATAAGTCGATTTGGTGGAGCTTCAACGTTGATGATGCAAAGGCTCCAATCAGAATAGATCAAGAACCCTCGCAACCACTACACCACTACTCCATGGTTATCAAACGTGCCAAGAAACGGTTGACCTCGCCAAGCAGGCTTTTCTTGCCACTGAATCGAGAACACAAGCAAGAACAGGTAGATGCAATCTGAATATTGCTGATTACCAATGAAGTACTCAAGTTGGGGTTCAACAAACCGATAAAAGGTGAAAATTTCTAAAACAGAATAATCTAATCTAAACCTGAGCCTAAACTATGATGGGTAATGTATATTTATAAGGGGACATGAGGAGGTCAACCTAGGGTTATACAGCCATGGAAAGAGGTGTACACAACCTGAACTCTGACCCCGACACGATTACAAGACCCAACTAGGTCTAAAATGGTGGCGCATCATCTTTTTTCTTTACTCTGACTAAACTATAAGAAATATTTGGTTGAGCTCATATCCATTGGAAAGTGCTCATCGTAAGCTTTCTAGAATGTCCAAGATCGCCTAAATTGGACTTCGTATGAGAGAGTTACGCCCGTTTTACGGACGTGTTATCCTGAGACTCCACCACGACCACAACCATGACAATGACTAGAGCTCAGCCTCGAGTCCTAGTGTACTTGGCCTTCGAGGGGTAACGTCCGAGTAAGATTGTAGTGCTTCTCTCACGTTTATAAGCAATTAAATGTCACAAGAATTTAGTAGTAATCCATCTAAGGAAGCATGAACAACAAGAAACGAGTTCACCTGGTGCTCTAATTGTCGTGCACGTGCTCTTGTAATTGGACCTTGTATGATTTGAGGATTATTGGCGGAATTGATAGTATCCAAAGGAATCCTCCCCCTCTTGAATTGGAGTCATCTTCGACTTAAGCTCTTCTTATTCTCCCAAGTAGGGCTTCAAATATTGGTGGTGGAGTGTACTGACCTCTTTTTGACTGTCAGTCTAGGGATGACATGTAGTATAAAATAGTAGCTTCGTCTTCAATTTATTCCAAAGTGATCTCCAAAAGTGACTCAAAAACTTTGTGTCATGATCCGAGACAATAGTATTAGGCACTCCATGAAGTCAAACGATTTCCTCGGGAGTTGAGGGGCATGCTCTAGGTGGTGACCGGGGTGGATGAGCTGAGCCGAGCGGAGCTCCCGTGGAAAGAGATGGCGCTCTGCGCCAATCCTGAGCGGGTGGCGATTCAGGCGAAGCTGCCGGAGTTCGACGCCCAGGGGTTGGTCGACCGGCCGAGGCGCCGGAGTCCCGAGACCACCGAGACCCCCGGGGTGGACGAGGCGGCCGGCGAGGAGGCCGCAAGTGGTCCGCCGCAGACTGGTGGCCCGAGCGCCGCAAGCGGCGAGCCGCAGGCCAGCAGTATGGCTGCTGCGGGCAGCAGCCGCCACACCGGAGGAGGAGGCACCACCGGCAATGGGGCGGCGACGGCGCCGGAGGACCGGGGGAAGCGCCCCCGGCTCTTTATTCCTGTGCCGGAGTCCCCACCGTCGCCGTTGCCAGGCGAGGGGGGAAGCCGGGACGACCAGGCATGCAGCGCGGGGCCGTTAGCGGGGGCGGCATCTGCGGTTCTGGAACCGCACTTTGGTTTGCTTGGGCCCGATCCGACTCACGGAGACCAGGCGGCGGCACCGCAAAACCCTCGACGCAAGAGGAGGAGGGAGGACTCTGGGCCAATGCCATCGAGCTCGGAGTTCAGGATTCCGGCTGCAAGGTGGCAGTACCGAAGACCCACAACCACGTAAGTTTCGTCCTCCATTCTTTCCTAGGCGTGCTTCGCCCGGATTAGATTCTGAGTTTTGACCTTCTTCTTCTCCTGCAGGCCACCTACGGGCGCCGCCGAGAGCCAGGGGCAGCCGGAGGCGCCGAGGCGGGCCCCAACCCTCGAGCCGAGTGCGCCCGAGCCGAGCGCACTCGGCCGAGTGCACCGGCGGAGCCAGGGCAGGCAGGTGCGGTACAGTTGGGGCCAGCGGACGCGGCGGCGGAGCCGGTGTCGGCGGATGCGGCAGCGGAGCCGGGGCCGGTAGATGCGGCGGCTGAGACAGAGATGCAGCCGCCGCCCGAGCGTTCAGCGCCGGCCGAGCCCGCCCCGAGCGTGCCGGGCGCGGGGCGGGGGACCGCATGGTAGTTTTCGGGGATCCGGAGCCCCTCGGGGGAGGCTCGCAGGGGACCCAGCGCCCAGCCGCCGCCCAGCCAACTCGTCGGCCATCTGCCGGTCGTGCTTGAGAGCGCCTGGGAGGTGATCGGGCGGCTGGAGGCGGCCGTAGTGGGGGAGATGGCGCAGCGGAAGGCGGAGCGCGCCGCGCTGGCCACAGAGAGAGTGCAGCTCGCCGCGGCTGGGTGCGTTTTCGACTCCGGCGTTGCCGCGGCACGCGCCACCAACGAGGACGAGCGGCGCGCTATAGAGGAGGGGCGGAAGGCCTTGGATGAGGCCCGCGTGGAGGTCATGTGGGAGCGGAAGACTCTGGAAGACACCCCTGCGGAGGTCGCGCGGGAGCGGGAAGACGCCGCCCGCCTGGCCGAGGCGTTGCGGCAGCAGGCTGCCGAGGCTCTTGCCAGGGAGAGGCAGGCGCAGGAGCGGGAGGAGGCAGTGGCGAACCGCGAGAGGGCAGCAGAGGCCTTCCAGGCCGACCTAGCTCACCAGAAGGACGAGATCGACCGGACCCGCGCCGACCTCCAATACTGGGCGGAGGAGCTCCAGCACGTCGAAGGGGATCTCCAACGCCAGGAGGAGAAGGTCGCAATCGGGGAGACCGACGCCGAGATAACGGCGGATGACTTGGGCACCCTGGAGGATCTGCTAGCCCGCTGGGAGGAGGAGGCTACAGAGACAGCGGCGGCCATTGCTGCTAGGGAAGAGCGGGTCGCCAAATCCGAGGCGGAGCTGGCTGCCCGCGAGCGGGCCCTGTCCGTTTTGGCGAGGCAGGTGAAGCTGGCTGCGGGCCAGGCACCTGGCGCTGGCTCTGCCGGTGCGGCCGGGAGCCAGGGGCTCGAGGAGCAGCTGCGGACCACGACGGAGGAGCTCGAGGCCGCCTCGGTCGAATGGGCCAGCCTGCAGGTGATGCTAGAGGACACCTTCCGGCGGATGCAGCGGTCCGTGACGGCGGCCGGACTCGGGCAACTTCTGGTGGAAAAGAAGGGGGCGGCCCTGGCCGGTACGCCCTCGGCTTCCAGAAGGTCTGCGGGCGCCTCGAGGCGCTGCCCTGGGCAGTCCAGGAACTCGCCGCCCGGGAGGGGCGTGGCTTGGCCCAAGCGGTGGACGAACACATCCTGGCTTGCTACCGGAGCCGAGACCCAAACTTCCCGGTGGAGCCAGCTCTGGAAGGCGTGGTTGAAGCCGAGGAGGAGGCCACCTGGGAGGCAGTTCGGAGCATCGCCGCCGCGGTGGCGGCTGGCTTCAAGCGGGAGGCGCCGCGACCCCCAGTTTCGAGGAGCGGCAACGAAGGCTCCGACTCCGACTCCAACTAGGCTTTTGTAGTAGTTTTTTCTTCTTCTTTTCTTTTTGACTTGATGTAAATATGGGAGTGATCCCCCAGAACAGCTGTCCTTTTTGTGAATATAATGGAAGCCTTTCTTTGGGTCGCAACTCCAGTATTCTTCTGAGTGCTTGATGTAGTTTTTGCTGTTTTCACTTGATGCCCCGAGGAGTACTCAGTCGGACCGACCCCGACCTTTCCTTCCCCGAGAACAAAATCGCCCCGACTGTCCTTCTCGGTGCATTCAGCCCCCGAGCCCTCGCGAGTCTGCAACGGCTAAGTCAAAAGACAAAGGCACGAACTTCCTTGCTCGGGAGATAGATCGATCCAGCACGGAGCACGCCATGACCGGTGAACACTTTTCCACTTTGCGACCACTCAGCCAGTAGACTGGAGACACGCGTGGGCGGGAATGCGACCAAGAGTCTCCATGGTTCGGTGGTGCCCGGGCCTAGGACGGACCGGACCGAGCACCGACAACCCGTCCCTGGGGCCCAAGCTCCGGACTACTCGAGCGGCTCGAGCGATAGGATTACCTGGGGCGCCCAGGGACTCGGTAGTGCTCGGGGCCCTGCAAGCGGACCGAACACCACGACCACCATAAAAGACTTCGATCGGACATTACCACACATACGGTACACCTTTCTACGGACCATTCTGTTGTTCTAGGAAAAAGTGAACACGCTGTAGGGTTTTGTGCGCGAGGAGACCATCTCACCGAGTAGATTAGAGTACGAGGGCCCCCGAGGACGACTCGGGAACAAAATATTATTGAATGTAAATTTGTCTAAATTTAACCACTCACCGGACGACTGTCAGCATTTTGACCAACCGTTCCAGGAGGGGCATGCGCTCCGAGCTCGGGGTGCCCGGGGACTTGGTTCCCATGGCCGGGGCGCCCGAGCACCAGGGGGCGCGTGAGGAGCCCGGGATCAGGCGATCTCGACCACTCAAGCCTGAGCGGTAGGACCACCCGAGGGCCCTTTGGGCTGAGCAGCGACCTAGGCACTGAGGCCCTCACGGTCGAGCTGCTTTTGCTTTTGATTGTCGATCTATGACTTGATAGAAAATAGATAAATTCTTTGCTTGGTGCGCTCTGTTAGTGCGGTACTCATTATAGACTGCTCTCGTTTTCGACCCGAGACCTCTCGAATACCCAGACCGGCGGACAAGAGCAGGCAGAGGTATAACCCAGAGGTCCTATGGTTCGGTGGCGCCCGGGTATGACAGACCAGACCGAGCACCGACAGCCCGCCCCTAGGGCCTAGGCTCTGGACTACTCGAGTGGCTCGAGCGATAAGATTACCCGAGAACCCCAGGGGCTCGGTAGTGCCTGGGAGCCTGCCACGACACCGAACTCCACATCCTACCACATCAGACGTAAGTCAGCAGCAACTGCCCGCGCACATAACGATCGGGATTCTTTTATCAGCGGGAAAAAAGAGAGAGCAAACTTTTCTCGCACAATCGAGCATCTCACCAGACAGATTAAACATATGGAATCCAGAGAAATGAAATTTGTACATAAGGATTGCTCATTGATATACATACTGAATTGATAATTTTTTTTTACAAGGATGGGTGACTTACCCAGTTATTGGTAGCCCCCGGTCAACTTGGGCGGGGGGGGGGGGGAGCCCCCGGCCTGGTTGACCTGAGCCGCGAGCGTGGCCATCTACCGGTAGAAATTGCGCAGGTGCTCGATGTTCCATGGGTTGGGGAGCGGCTGCCCATCTTCTGCTACCAACCGGAAAGAGCCTTCTTGTGGGACACCGATCACGGTAAAGGGGCCTTCCCACGTAGGGGACAGCTTATTCCTTCCTTCGCGCGACTGAACGCGTCGGAGAACTATATCCCCCACCTCAAGAGACCGGGCCCGGACATGGCGCTGATGGTAACGTCACAAGCTTTGCTGGTAGAGGGCTGCTCGGACGGTGATCGGCGCTCTTCCAAATAGTCGACATCGTCGCACCTCTGCTGCTCCTGTTCGCCTTCAGAGTAGGCATGCACCCGAGGGGAGCCTAGAGTGAGCTCGGAGGGGAGGACCACCTCAATGCCATACACGAGGAAGAAAGGAGTCTCCCCGGTAGCACGACTTGGCGTGGTCCGGTTGGCCCATAGCACGGCAGGCAGCTCGTCGACCCACCCCATCCCATGCTTTGCGAGCACATCGTAGGTCCAGGTTTTGAGCCCCTTCAGTATCTCCGCATTGGCGCGCTCGACCTGCCCGTTGCTCCGAGGATGAGCGATGGAGGTGAAGCAGAGCATGATGCCGAGGTCTTCGCAGTAGTCCCCGAACAGGGCACTTGTGAACTGAGTGCCGTTGTCGGTGATGATCCGGTTCGGGACACCAAAGCGACTAGTGATGCCGCAGATGAACTGGAGCACCGTGTTCTTGGTCACCTTGATGACTGGGACCGCCTCCGGCCACTTGGTGAACTTGTCGATGGCGACGTAGAGGTACTCATAGCCCCCGATTGCTCGGGGGAATGGACCCAGAATGTCCAGCCCCCAGACCGCTAAAGGCCATGACAGGGGGATGGTGTGAAGAGCCTGAGCTGGCTGGTGAATCTACTTTGCGTGGAACTGGCACGCCCTGCAGCGCCGAACCAGCTCGGAAGCTTCCTGGAGGGCTATAGGCCAGTAGAAACCTTACCGGAAGGCCTTCCCGACCAACGTGCGGAACGATGCATGGCCACCGCACTCGCCCTCATGGATATCAGCGAGAAGCTCACCGCCTTCTACCCGGGAGATGCATTTCAGGAGGATGCCACCTGCGCTACGCCGGTAGAGATCCCCATCTACTATAGCATAGCGTTTGGACTGCCGAGCAACTCTTTCGGCAGACGCCTCATCCTCGGGGAGGAACTTTTCCTTCAAGTACCCTCGGATATCGTCCATCCACGAGGCATCTTGAGAACAATTAGCAAGCGCAGCGTACTCGCCGGACGGCGGCACCCTGACGGGGCTTCCCACTGAGGGCGCCGCCGGGGTCCCCTGAATTAAGTTGGAGGTTTCCCCTTCGTCCTGTTCGGCAGGCAAGACGGAAGGCCGTGTGAGTCTTTCTTCAAAGACTCCGGCAGGGACGCGCGCACGTGAGGAGGCCAGGCGGGAGAGGTCGTCGGCCAGAGCATTATCATGGCGCGGGATGTACCGCAGCTCCAGGCCGTCGAAGCGCTTCTCCAGCTTCCTGACTGCCGCCACATACGCCGCCATGTGAGGATTTGTGCACTGGTACTCTTTGGATACTTGGTTGACTACCAGCTAGGATTCTCCCTTGACCAGGAGGCGACGAATCCCGAGGCCCACCGCGGCTCGGAGGCCAGCGATGAGACCTTCATATTCCGCCATGTTGTTGGATGCACGGAACTGCAGCTGCACGACGTACCGTAGTTCTTCACCCGTTGGGGAGGTGAGAACCACTTCGGCCCCCGCCCCATTCAGCGAGAGGGAACCGTCGAAATGCATGATCCAGTACCCGGGCGCATCGTGCCCGGGATATGTGGAGATCTCTTCTGGGACGGCCTCAGGGACTGGCGTCCACTCTGCCACGAAATCAGAGAGTGCCTGGCTTTTGATCGCCTGGCAACTGACAAAGTGCAGGTCGAATTCCACCAGCTCCACCGCCCACTTAACTACACACCCAGTGCCTTCTCCATTCCGAAGGATGGGCCCCAGTGGATACGTGGTAACCACCGAGACCTTGTGCGCTTGGAAGTAGTGGCGCAGCTTCCGGGAAGCGATGAGCACGGCGTAGAGTAGCTTCTGAGCCTGGGGGTACCTTGTCTTGGCCTCCCGGAGGACTTCACTGACGAAGTACACCGGTCGCTGCACTCGGCGGGCCTAGATCTCGGCCTCACCCGAGGGCCTGCTACAGCCCCCAGTCTCGGCGACGTGGTCGGAGCTGACCGGGTGCTCGGGCTTGACTCCCTGCTCGGGAGGAGCCAAGTGCTCGGGCTCGTGGTCAAGAAACCGAGAAGCTTGCCCGCCGGCACCCCGAAGACACACTTCTCGGGGTTGAGCTTCAGGCGGGTGGTGCGGAGACTATTGAAAGTCTCGGCAAGGTCTTCGAGCAGGGTGGCGCGGTCTCGGGACTTGACCACGAGATCGTCGATGTAGGCCTCGACGTTGCGGCCAACCTGCGAATCAAACGTGATGCGGATAGCGCGCTGGAAAGAAGACCCAGCGTTGCGCAAACCAAAAGGCATCGACATATAGCAATAAGTTCCCACCGGGGTGGTGAAAGCAGTTTTTTCTTCATCCTCTACGGCCATGCGAATCTGGTGATAACCAGAGTTTGCATCTAAAAAACACAAAAGATCACATCCCGCGGTTGCATCTACGATTTGATCTATGCGGGGCAAAGGAAAAGGATCTTTGGGGCAAGCCTTGTTTAGATCGGTGTAGTCCACGCACATGCGGAGCTTGCCGTTGGCCTTCGGGACGATGACTGGGTTCGCCAACCACTCGGGGTGCAGGACCTCTCGGATAAATCCGGCGTCAAGGAGCTTGCAGACCTGCTCCCGGATGAACTCCTGGCGCTCAGACGCCTGTCGTCGGACCTTCTGCTTCACCGGGCGTGCGTCCGGACGCACAGCCAGGTGGTGCTCGATCACCTCCCTAGGGATCCCGGGCATGTCGGACGGCTGCCATGCAAACACGTCGGTGTTAGCCCGGAGGAAGGTGACGAGCGCTCTTTCCTATTTGCCATCCAGGTCACCGTCGATTCGGACGACCTGCGAGGCGTCTTCGCCCACCACGACCTCCTTCGTAGGAACGGAGGCGTCGGCAGCGAGTCGGGGTTTGGATGAAGAGGGACCCGGGCCCCCTGGACAGCCTTCGACCTCGGCCTGAGCTGAGACCAAGGCCAGGTATGACTACTCAGCGCAGGAGATGGCACCGCCGGTGTCGGCGGTCACGGTGATGGGGCCTGCTGGGCCCGGCATCTTGACAGTGAGGTACGCATAGTGCATTAAAGGAAAACATGTTAAGCAAATAAACAAGGGGGCCACTCAAAGCATAGGATTATTAGAATTAATTCACACGGACATTTGCGGTCCTTTTTCTGTGACATCAGTGGATGGTTTTGATTCATTCGTTACCTTCACTGATGATTTCTCCTGTCACGGCCATATCTACCCCATTAAAGATCGATCTGAATCTCTCGATAAATTCAAGATATTTAAGACTAAGGTAGAAATTCAGCACAATATAAAGATTAAAGTAGTGAGATCGGATCGCGGGGGGAGAGTATTATGAGAGACATGCCCCTTACGGGCAAATCCCTAGTCCTTTTGCCAGATTCCTTTAAGAACATGGCATAGTAGCCCAATATTCTACGCCTGGTGAACCTCAGCAGAACAGGGTTGCTGAAAGACACAACCGCACGCTTACGGACATGGTGCGAATTATGCTCAGCTATTCTAGTTTACCAGTTGGACTGTTGATGCAGTCACTTAAGAGAGCCGTGCACATTCTTAATCAGGATCCCAATAAATTTCTAAAAACACCTTATGAATTATAGACTTGAAGAAATCTCTCTTTGAAGTATTTGCGTGTATGGGGCTGTGCAGCTGAAGCTAAAGTTTTTAATCCACATATTGGAAAATTAGATCCTAAGACAGTTAATTATCACTTTATTGGGTATCCCGAGAGATCCAAGGGGTATCATTTTTACTGTCCAGATAGGATCACTAAGTTTGTTGAAACAAGACATGATGTATTTCTTGAGAATAGGGATCTGGAGCCCAGGGAAGTTGATCTCGAGGAAAGGCGGGTTTATGTTCCTACACCGCTAATCCAAGAGTCCTACATCCCTATGCCCCAAGTGGTTGCACCTTCACTAGAAACTAAAGTCAGTGCACCCCCTGTTGAAGTCTCTAAAATTTCTAACGTTGCACCTAATGATGAGCCTCAGCAATCCCCTGCAATGCCCAGTCCTGGTCCTGTAGTACCTAACGAACTAATCGGGAGATCACAACATGACGGGAGACCTGCCGTCTCCAACGATTATGTTGTCTACATGAATGAAGATGTTAATGATATAGGGAAGGAAGGCGATCCCAACTCATATAAAGAGGCCATGATGAGTGAGCATTCGCCTAAGTGGCTTAATGCCATGAAGGATGAATTAAATTCTATGAGCAATATTGATGTATAGGACCTAGTAGAAATCCCTGACGGAGCCAAAACAGTAGGCTGTAAATGGGTCTACAAAATAAATCATGACTCTAAGGGGCACATCTAAAGGTTCAAAGCAAGACTCATAGGAAAAGGCTTCTCGCAAAGAGAAGGGATTGATTATAATGAAACCTTCTCTCCTGTATCAAGTAAAGATTACTTTAGAATAATTATGGTGCTTGTAGCGCATTATGATTTAGAACTGCATCAGATAGACGTAAAGACGGCAATTCTTAATGGTGACTAGGAAGAAAATGTTTACATGGCTCAACAGGAAGGTTTTGTCATGGAAAGCAAGGAACATTTAGGATGTCACCTTAAGAAATCAATTTATGGTTTAAAGCAAGTGTCTAGACAGTGGTATCTCAAGTTTGATAAAGTCATTAGAAATTTTGGCTTTAAAGAAAATAAAGTTGATAACTGCATTTATAAAAAGTTTAAAGGGGGAAAACTCACCATCTTAATTCTTTATGTGGATGATATCTTATTGGCCAGTAGTGATAAGTAATATGATAAGTCGATTTGGTGGAGCTTCAACGTTGATGATCCAAAGGCTCCAATCAGAATAGATCAAGAACCCTCGCAACCACTACACCACTACTCCATGGTTATCAAACGTGCCAAGAAACGGTTGACCTCGCCAAGCAGGATTTTCTTGCCACTGAATCGAGAACACAAGCAAGAACAGGTAGATGCAATCTGAATATTGCTGATTACCAATGAAGTACTCAAGTTGGGGTTCAACAAACCGATAAAAGGTGAAAATTTCTAAAACAGAATAATCTAATCTAAACCTGAGCCTAAACTATGATGGGTAATGTATATTTATAAGGGGACATGAGGAGGTCAACCTAGGGTTATACAGCCATGGAAAGAGGTGTACACAACCTGAACTCTGACCCCGACACGATTACAAGACCCAACTAGGTCTAAAATGGTGGCGCATCATCTTTTTTCTTTACTCTGACTAAACTATAAGAAATATTTGGTTGAGCTCATATCCATTGGAAAGTGCTCATCGTAAGCTTTCTAGAATGTCCAAGATCGCCTAAATTGGACTTCGTATGAGAGAGTTACGCCCGTTTTACGGACGTGTTATCCTGAGACTCCACCACGACCACAACCATGACAATGACTAGAGCTCAGCCTCGAGTCCTAGTGTACTTGGCCTTTGAGGGGTAACATCCGAGTAAGATTGTAGTTCTTCTCTCACGTTTGTAAGCAATTAAATATCACAAGAATTTAGTAGTAATCCATCTAAGGAAGCATGAACAACGAGAAACGAGTTCACCTGGTGCTCTAATTGTCGTGCACGTGCTCTTGTAATTGGACCTTGTATGATTTGAGGATTATTGGCGGAATTGATAATATCCAAAGGAATCCTCCCCCTCTTGAATTGGAGTCATCTTCGACTTAAGCTCTTCTTATTCTCCCAAGTAGGGCTTCAAATATTGGTGGTGGAGTGTACTGACCTCTGTTTGACTGTCGGTCTAGGGATGACATGTAGTATAAAATAGTAGCTTCGTCTTCAATTTATTCCAAAGTGATCTCCAAAAGTGACTCAAAAACTTTGTGTCATGATCCGAGACAATAGTATTAGGCACTCCATGAAGTCAAACGATTTCCTCGGGAGCGTGTAATGGTGTCGAGGGTATTGCTAAATGCGCCCTACTTGAGAAGAGGGCAGCTAGCTGTGAAGCTGAACATGGGGCTATTTTTTATTGACCCGACGTTAATTTTGGAGTAGTCGAGCTTCCAAAATTGTTCCCTGGCATCTGTTATCATCCCTGCAATTCTTTTTCTGCCAAACATGTAAGTTGGAACAACCTAGGAATGCTATCATATTCTTTGTAATCGACTATGTCCTGAATTTCATACCTTAACCCTCCATAAAAGCATGCAATTGCAACATTATTGGAGGATTAACTCCAGTCGTAGGGATCCCGAGAGACCCCTTTTTAGAGATTCGGCCGGGGGGATGATCCTGAATAAGTTCGTCGGAGAAATAAATGGGAATGAATGCAACGGCCGGTGGTGGGGGTGTTGCCTAGTGCAGGAAGGAGTAAATGCACCGGAATTTAGACAGGTTCGGGCCGCACGGGGGCGTAATACCCTACTCTTGTATGGATACTATAACTGTCCTGAGGAAGTCCCTCAAGGATGTGGCTGGTTACAAGAATGTTTGTTCTATCTAAGAGCCTGGGGCTCCTTGTTCTTCAGTTGGGACTGGGCTCAGCCTTCCTTACAGTATGTCTCTTGCGCTGTGTTCTTGGCTATCCGTTGCCTCTAACCGTCTTCTTCAGTTCTCTTTTTTCCACCCAGTCTTCTGTGCCGCCGGCTGCTTTAAGTACCCGCCGGCAGCAGCGTGCCCCAAACGGAAGGGGGGGCACGAGTTCCAAGACACCATAAATGGAAAGGACGTCTTCATTTCCTCTGGGCGAAATGATCGGGGGTGGAAAATGTGTCGCAAGCCCGGTCATCCGTCACAATAAATGCCCTGGCAATGGGCGCCATGGAGAGGGCCCACCGGGCAGCCGCAGAGCAGCCCGACGTGCCCGCCCTGCCTTATTCCCCTGCCACAGCAGCACGGCAGACGGAACGCCTTGGTCCTTACGACGTTATCCCGAGACAGGCCGGATGGCACGGGACGGGACCCGTGCAATTAATAGCCCCACACCTCTCTGTCAGAATCGTGGCAGGAACTGACGCTAAGCGCGGCGGGAGCAGTTGGAGGTGACAGGCCACACACGCTCATTAAATATGGCCTCGGGCCTTTGACTGGTTGACACCTCAGCGGTGGGCCCCTCGGGGGCCTTTCTGGGTCGTCGGGGTACCGAGTGCTTGGGGGTACTGTTTACCTCCCCGAGCACTCTCTCCCGAGAACGCCCCTTCTTGTCCTCGGGGGACCGAGTGCTCGGGGGTACGGTACACCTCCCCGAGCACTCTCTCCCGAGCACTCTTGTACGGATCCTCGGGGAACCGATTGCTCGGGGGCTGCCGCACGCAGCCCCGAGCACTCTCTCCCGGAACTTAGCTCTCCTGGTCGTCAGGGGACTAGGGTGCTCGGGGGTGATCGCACACCTCCCCGAGCACTTTCTTCCCGGTACTTGTGTTCCGTGGATCATCAAGGAACTAGGGTACTCGTGGGCCACCGACTGTGGCCCCGAGCACCTTCTCCCGGGACTTGATCTTTTCTCATCTTGCAGGGGAGACCCCGCGCGATGGCACCATGTGGCGGATGGCTGGCCCGACCTCGGGATTCGGGGAACCCCGGTTCCTGATACACCGACAAACATCTTCATCCTCAATAATATCGCAACGTAGCATGCTAATTTGTAGCTCCTGTAATACTCTTCTATAGAACTATCATCTTGGTTTAAGAGCTGCAATTTCTTATGCAAATCTTGTTTAAAAGAAGGTGAAACAAATCTATTATGCATAGCAACCTTTAAAGCATTTCATGTAGTAGGTGCTAATCCGTCAATGCATACCCTATTCCACCAGATGATTGCAAAAATTTTAAATTCACTAGTGACTTGCCTAACTCTATGCACTTGAGGAACTAAATGAGCATTAAACTTATGTTCTACCGTCATCTCCCAATCTAAATACCTTTCAGCATCATAAGCACCCTCAAAAGATGGTATAGTAAACTTAACCTTAGCAAATGGATCATCATTAATATATGGGTTATGTTGCTGAAAATTATTACCTCTTATACCTTGACGGTTGAAGTTCAATCGGGTCCTTTGCTGTTCATCAAAGGTGTCACGTTCTTGTCTCAAAATTTCATCATCTGTGATGGACTCCTCTTGTTCATGAGTTGCACCATGAGGATCCATTCAACCATTGTTCGATGGCAGATTAACCAATCAATCAAAACATGTATTGAGCATTGCAATGCTTTCATTGAGTCGCTGCAATGCGGTATTGGTTCCCGCAAGCTTTTTGTCATTGTAGTCATTAATAGTTTGTCGATGATCATCCAACAACATTGTGAGTTCTTCCCTCAAAACATACTCTTTCGCATTCGATATTTTACCTGTCATGGTTAGTAGCAGACAGAAGATAACAAAAGATATTATCCCTATTGACTACTAGGTGGTGAAAAGTGAAGTAGAGTCACACACTCTCAAGCGCCTTACCGTACTCCTGCAAGTGTTCTTACCAATCACAGTAGTTGGCACAACTGGTGGCTGGTTCGTGATACCTTATAGGGTGCGAGTGAGGTAGTTGCAAAGGAAGAAACCGTTCTGATTAAGAGAAGGTGTAGCTTGGACAGATAGTATTTAGTAGCAAGAAATATCCATAATTGAAATCAGATTAGCACAACTGAATAAGAGTCCACAGTACTCATCACAGTTGTTGGCCTGAGCACGTTCCTAGAACTAGCTCAAGCAAGCCAGAAACTATAACAGACATAAGCACAATAGAATAAAATTCACAATGCACACTGATCTCTCTCTCTCTCTCTCTCTCTTTGAAACTCTTTGCTATTTGCTTTTTTCTCTCTCTTTCCTTTCTTTTCTTCTGCGAATGTGACACAAACTCAAAACTCTTCTACTATGTTTTCTAAGACTAGTGAGGTATGTAGGTCACAATTTTTTTTAGAGAGCAGTGGTATAAAGGTAATAAAAAGATATTCTCCTCTCCCTCTCTGAAATTTGGCTACCTCGGCTATGGTGGTCGGATCTGAGAAGATGGGCGATTGCGACTAAGTGGTCACGGTGACTAGATGGTCGAATGCCGAGTGGGTGGTCGAAGTGACTAGTCGAACCCCAATTGGGTGGTTAGAGTGAATGGTCCAACCCCGAGTGGGTGGTCAAAGTAACTACTCGGCTAGTACAGACAATGACTCGATGCTAGAAAAATAGGACACAATGACTTGACCAACAACAAGACACCGACGATGGACTAAAACTCAACAACGCAAAAGCTAAAAACAAAATTGTGAAGGGCACAAAGTGGTTTAGACAGCAGAATAACTACGGTTTAAATCTTTTTGTGGGGTAATTTTCTAGACTCTAGTTAATTGAACAAAACTAAACAAAGGGGATAACTGAGATTACCTAACGGGCAACTTAAGCTCTGATACCAGATGCGGGGATGTCCGATCTTTCGTAGGTAATATGATAAGTCGATTTAGTGGACCTTCAAAGTTGATGATCCAAAGGCTCCGATCATAATAGATCAAGAACCCTCGTAACCACTACACCACTACTCCGTGGTTATCCACCGTGCCAAGACGCGGTTGACCTCGCCAAGAAGGTTTTTCCTACCAGCGAATTGAGAACACAAATAATAACAAGTAGATGCAATCTAAATATTGCTGATTACCAATGAAATACTCATGTTGGGGTTCGACAAACTCATAAACGGTGGAATTGTCTAAAACAGAATAATCTAAGCTAAATCTGAGCCTAAACTATGAAGGTTAATGTATATTCATAGAGAGATGTGAAGATGTCGACCTACGGTTGTGCAGTCATGGAAAGAGGCGTGCACAACCTGGACTCTGACCCTGACACGATTACAAGACCCAACTAAGTCCAAAACGGTGGCACATCACCTTATTTCTTTTACTTTGACTAAACTATAAGGAATATTTAGTCGATCTTATATTCATTGGGAAAGGCTCATCGTAAGCTTTCCAGAATATCTAAGATCGTTTAAAATGGACTCATATGAGAGAGCTATGCCCATTTTACTAACGTGTTGTCCTGAGACTCGACCATGACCACGACTTTGATCACGACCATGACCACGACTAGAGCTCAGTCTCGAATCCGAGTAGATTGGGCCTTCGAGGGGTGACGTCCAGGTAAGGTTGTGGTGCTTCTCCCACGTTCCTAAGGAATAAAACATCATAAAAATTTAGTAATAATCCATCTAAGGAAGTATGAACGGTGAGAAACGAGTTCATCCGGTGGTCTAATTATTATGCACGTGCTCTTGTAATTGGACCATGTGTGATTTGAGGATTTTTGGCGGTATTGATCATATCCGAAGGAGCCATAGGCTAATCAGTGCCACACCTAGTTTTATAAAGGGACAAAACCATATATAAATCACATGTATGTCAGGATCAAGTTTCATACATGCAGCGAGTTCATTAGTGTATCACACACAGTGCCATTATTACAATGTTTAACTTAAACAAAATAGAAAGATCTCAAAGCCTTTAACTAAAACACATTAGCAAAACAAAGCGAAGGTCCCATCTTCCATAGGTAATTGACCGGCGTTCCACCATCCTAGCAATCTTCATCTTCATCGATATAGTAGTCTAGTTCTCCTTCATTGTCTGAGCAGCGTTTGATGTATATTTGGATGGAAATAGCAAGTGTGAGTACATGTCGTACTCCGCAAGTGTGGGAAATAAATGACATACAAGATTAAATAAAGGAATAGGCTAGGTTAAATTTGCATAAATACCAACTATGCTATTGTAGAGTTATAAAAGTATCCTATTTATCTAAGTGATTGATCATGTTACATTCAACCTCTAGAAACATCTCCACATGTTTCCCAACCACCTGAAAACCATTTCAGGCTCCCAAACCAAACCAACTAATCATGTGAGGATCTAAGTCTCTCATAACTGTGAGCATGACTAATATATCAGATTTTACACACCGCAAATGCTGTCCAGCTTTCCCCACGAGTCGTGATTTCCATTTACCATGTTCATGAAACACTTAATACACGCCTATGGTGTGTCACCCGAAAATTCACTACTAGGCCTTTACAAAGTTTCATCCAGTACATACACGCCCGCTAGGTTTCACCGCCATCAAAGTGGCATGACTCACCCAGAAGCCCCCTTTTCCGTCTTGTAGCTCTAGAAAGATTTACTCTTTCCTTCTACTACACGTCACATACCACTAACCAATTGGTTCTGGCATTAGTCATTCCCACACATCCACTCTTACAGTTTGGCACACACAAAATTAAAATCCACTAATTAATAGGCCAAGCATGTCTCATACCAAGCCTCGTGGTTGGTACGAAACCTTTTGGGTTGTCGCTCCATGAACCGGTCCTTACTTAGGTCACTTGAACAATTGCCAAACCAACAACATAACTATAACCACCATCGTGAACACATCTTTGCTCCAGGCCTAAGGTTCCATGTTACTATACCATTACAAGAATTTCCCAACTCATAGTTGCATAATTCATTAGTCATGTTTAACAACCAACTCATACATACCCTTGCTCAAAGCTAAGCATCAGCTACCCATCATAACCACTACTAACAACTAGGCGACAAGGAATGTATGGAATAGGGTACTATAAGTATATGGGATTCAATATTAATAGCATGCATGTTTGAAATAAAGAACGCATTTGAAAAACTAGTATCAGAATGTTCAAGGGCACTTGCCTCTTCCAACTTGCTGCCCAAACTCTCAAAGACAGACTTGGTCCTGGTGATTCTCGAATTGCTCCTCGAATACTCTCAAAACACACTAAAAAATACACTGAAAAACTAAGAATAGTACACCAAAAAATAGCTAGCATTTATGAAAAAGGTACTAAAAAAGAGTACATGTCGCTATGAACACGAGAGCGCAAAAATCATCTAAATCGGAGCTAGAACGAGAAAGTTACGCTAAAAACAAGTTTTGGATTAAATATGAAGAAGAAAAGGACTTGTTTTGATATAAACAGAAAGGACAAGGGCCTTTTTGCAAAAACATAGGGACCTATATGTAAATACATGAAAGTTTAGGGTCTAAGATGTAAAAAGACAAGGGCTTTTAAGTAACTACAGAAAGGTTCAAGGGCTTATTTGCAAAAGTGGATATTTTCCTAGATTAAAATAAATGGGAAGATGAGTGGATAAAAGGGCTGCTGACGTGGTGGACACGCCAGCTGTTTTGCTGATGTGGCCGGCTAACGTGGCGTGATGGTGTGGCTCCGGGTGGCTGACTGGATTAAGAAGGAACAAATGTCGGCACGTGATTGGATGGTGAAGAGGTATTTTGGGTTCTAATCGTGGGCTCCCATCTCGAATACAATGGCTTGGAAAAGAGAGAGGGAATTAGGCGGCTGGCGGTTTGAATCGAGACGGCGATAGAAGGGGATCGGCGATGACGGACTTGCCAGCGAGGGCAAAAACCTTGTCACTAGGCACGGGGAGTGACTGTGAGTGGTGGAGAAAGAAGGAGGGGGCACGACGAACCCGTTTGATGGCATACCTAGGCGGTGGGACACGGGAAGGCGGTCGGTTATGATGGAGGCGGCGGTGGCATACGGGTACGCATCGGGCACGAAGCTCTGCTGGCCCAGACATTAAACGAGGGCACCCATGCACACGACGGGCAAAGACGAAGCTCATGGGTTGGTTGACTGTGGCAAAAGGCAGCGGAAACAGCCAGTGGTGAGCTCAACGAAGCGATAATGGCACTGGGCAGTGGCAGCTCAGTGTGAGGGTGAAATAGATCCAAAAGGGGGGCACAAACTTATATAGGCTGGAAATCACGTAGGACATTCGGATTTGGCGTGCTTCATTGGGATTCGGGCTCAGTGAGGGCACCGGCGTTCATGTCCAAGCTGCACTCGTGTTCAAACGGCGGCACGAGGAAGGAGACGGGTATGCAAGCACCATGTGAGGGAGAAGGTGGCTTCCGAACGGGGCGCCAACAGAGGGAGGCGGGCGACAGATGGGCCTAGCCTTTGGCCGGCCCAGGCGGAGAGGAGGAAAGGAGAGAAGAGGATGGGCTCAGCCCGGGAGGGGAAATGGTCGGGCCGACGGGAAGAAGAAAAGGAGAAAAGGAGGAAATCCAGCCCAGAGAAAAGAAAACGAGATTTTTCTTTTATAGAATCAATTTTTAGTCTTTTCCAAAATTCAAATAGCGCGCCTCGAGATTTTTAAAATTTTAGTTTTCACACAATGAAACCCTAATGCTTCTATTCTCAGCATGAATGCATTCAACCAAGGTCTAACCTATGGTAAAATTAAATTTATTTTAGAAAATTGGTTTTAACCTATTATATTCATTTAAACCCTAATTAAATTCTAGCCAAATTTTAGGGAATTATGAATAAAAACCAAGGTGATACAATATGTTGTTTGAGATCAATAGATTTCTTTCCTCTAATTTCAACATGGAGGATCTCGATGAAGGTTCTTACGTTCTTGGCATTAAGGTTCATAGAGATCGGTCCAAAGGAGTATTAGGATTATCTCAAAAGGCATATATTGACAGAGTACTGAAGAAATACAAAATGCATAAGTCCTCTGCTACGCCTGCTCCTATTGTTAAGGGCGATAAGTTTGGGACATTTCAATGTCTGAGGAACCAATATGAAATTGAACAAATGAAGTCAGTTCCTTATGCTTCAGCAGTCGGAAGTATTATGTATGCTCAAGTATGTAAGCACCCTAACTTATCTTTTGTTATTGGGATGCTTGGCAAATATCAATCAAATCCAGGACCGGACCACTGGAAAGCTGTTAAGAAAGTCCTTCACTATTTGCAAGGCACTAAGAACTACATGCTCATATTTAGAAAATTCGATAACCTCGAAGTTGATGGTTATTCGGATGCAGACTTTGCGGGGTGTGTGAATACTAAGAAATCTACATCAGGTTATATCTTCAGCCTCGCTGGGGGAGCTATCTCATGAAAAAGCTCTAAACAGATACTTACAACATCATCAACGACATGCTGAGTTTGTAGCATGTTATGAGGTTACCAGGCAGGTTGTATGGTTAAAGAACTTTATCCCGGGATTAAGAGTGGTCGACAGTATTACAAAGCCACTCACGTTATACTGCGATAATCAACCCGCGGCTTTCTATATGAGTAACAACAAGTCGAGTGGTGCTGTCAAAAATATTGACATTAAGTATCATGTTATAAAAGATATAATCCAGGATCAAACAATAAGTGTCAAGCATATAAGTACTAACTCAATACTTGCAGATCCGCTCACTAAAGGCTTACCACCTCATATCTTTCATGATCATGTTACCGGTATGGGGTTATTGGAAAGTCTATGATTCTAGATAAGAGGACCATAATGCAAACTAACTCCCATTAGGAATAACGAACTTCAATTTCGAGATGGAGTGGTGTACTATAAGTATTTGGGTTTTAGTGATATTTAATCAGCTTTTGTAATGCTATGCCTTGGTGTGCTATTTAATTGAGAGTGGGCTTATGTTAGCCTTACGATCAAGGGGGAAAATGTTGGATGTGATCTTGGCCCCCCTCTCCCTAACGAATCCTAATTAACGGCTGACAAAAGAGGGGGAGTCCCATGCGCTTTGATCGGAAGCGCAACTAGGAAATTGGTTACGGTCTTGTCTCATGCTGCACTATATAAACAAAGGGGGTCGGCACCTCACGGGACAACATTTTTTCCAGTTAGTTACCTTTCCCCATACACACCAAACCCTAGTGATCAATAGTTGCACAACAGTGGGGCGAAGACCACCTCCACGTTGTCCATGCCGGCGATCTGCTTCACCAAGTCAGCATGCACTACACCGACGGCTTACACGGCTACACCGAAGCATCTCCTACCGATCAACTCTAGATGGCATCTCCGAACGCCGGTATGTCCATATGCTTCCTCTTAAGGTGTTGTTTGATATTGGGGCTAATGATTATGTTATTTAAGATGTAATTTAGTTCAACTTACGGTACTCGTCATTACGTTATGTGCACTTTTTTGGCGAAGGGATCATAATATATTAGAATGTTGTAGAATACATCCCCGTGCACATAGGTCCTCGTACTTTTCACCTTTTTTCTGATGGTATCCGCCACCTCTCCAACTGCCACACTGCTGCAAACTGCAAAAGAATGCTAGATCCGGAACCCAGTGCACATACTCATATTAGGAAGAGGCTCCACTCCTTGGGTCGCTACATACGATGTGTGCAAACAATTGTGGCGTCACTGCCGACAAACTTCGACACAGGCAAGATTCTCTGAATGAACATCGGTCACCTCCTCCCTAGACTTAGTAAGGTAGCAGATATGGCATCATCATCTTCAATAGCACCTAAAATGTTGGCCCATAGAACAAATCCACAACCGACAGCATAAGACCCGATTGCTCGGAACACAAACTCACACAAGGGGATGACAAATGACTCCAATCCATTCGCATACGAGATAGAGTTACTAACCTTGTCAAAGCTCCACCAAAGATGACTCTGACACCATTGTCGGAGAAGCCAACGAGATTCAAAATCCAAGATGTCCGAACTAGGGGTCGCCACAAGGGAAACCTATTCTACCTAGCATAGCTAGTAGATGTGCACCGTTCACCCAGTGAAGGTTGGGCTCCCCTCCTCCTTCGCCGCCAGTGAGGGCGTCAAAGGAGAGGAGGCCAACGAATCCGTTGGAAAAGCTTATGTTATGTGAACTTTGAAAGAGTGAGGGGTCCCTGAATAGTGCATGCTGCTCCCAACAACATACCACTACTACAGAAAGGGTCATCAATACCCTCCTTTTACTGTTGGTTCAAAAATAACCGACACTGATAAGGTAACACTGCCGGTTTATAAGGTGAACAAGCTGATCTAACCATGAGCCTTTAAGAACTGATAGTGATAGTTGATATCACTGCCTGTTCAAGCTATGAACCAGCAGTGATGCTTCACTACCTGTTTGGAATATGAACCAACCGTGATAATCCTTATCACTGTCGGTTCCTAAGCTCATCGTTAGAGTAATAATTGAGCCAATACGAACCAGCAGTGGTAATCATTATCTCTTCCAGATCGTATTCCAAACTGGCAGTGATAACTGCCGGTTCATAAGCTCACTAACAGAGAAATAATTTAGCAAATACGAACTGGCAGTGATAATTATTATCTCTACCAATTTGAATTCCAAACCGGCAATGATAATTCTTCTATAAATCATGAGCTCATCTCCCTCAGTCCACTCTCCATCTCACTTCGCTCCTAATCTCTAGAACATCCCTAAGGGGTAATGACGGTCAAAGTGGTGTGATGGTCACCGTCACCACTTCGACTGTCTCTACCCCTCGAGCCCATCTTCCACATCTTTCAAGCCCATCACCATCTCCCTATCCCTCACCGTCCTCTGAGCCCATCGCCATCCCCCAAGCATGATCACATCGCCGACCTCACCGTCTACTAAGCCTGTCATCCTGTTTCCCCAAGATTGTCTCCCCATCTCCCCATTTCCATCTCAGTCTTCCCAACTAAACAAGTGGCAAGTTGAGTGCTCAAGATTGTGGCAATAGGAAGATTTAAATGAGTGGTAGAAACACATTTGTTTCAAGATGAGTGTGTTTTCATTATTCATTTACATGTACTATTATCACTCGGATAGCACAAGATGTCACTACAATAGAAAGGTTGATCACTATCAGTTCCAAAACCCCATCACTGTCGATTTTGGAACCGACAGTCTTTACTCAGCAGTGATAATCGTAACTATCACTACCGAGTCTAGAACCGGTAGTGATAGTTGTTCTCCAGAACAAAAAAAATGAGCATGAGTTGTGGCACGATAGTGGTGGCAGCCGAGCCAGCACGCCGATGATGTGCCACAGCTCAGCCCTGCATAAGAAAATGTGTGGCAGCACGAAGGCTGTCCCGCAACATATAGGAGAAGGTTCATCTACTCCAGGGCCTCCACACCCCTTGCCACCGCCCCTAGGGCCGTCACTACTGCCACTCCCCTCACCATCCGCTCTCGGGGCCGCCGCTCCTAGGGCAGCTGCACCCCGGGGGCACGCTAGAGGAGCGGTCAGAGGAGGAGTGAAGTTGTTGCGTGCATGTGGGAGGATCTCCGTTGAGTTGTACGTTGATGACAACGACAGTGGGATGAGGAGGTCCATAGCCCTCGCCTAATCAAGGTGGGACCTGGCCTATCGGATCAGCTGCACGCGCATCAACCCACAGCTCTCAACTGCCAGAGTAGGAACTATCTCGTCGAGCTGGGACCTAGCTTGCAAGATCAGCTGCTCATGCGTCAACTCGTAGCCCACAATAGTTAGAGTAGGAACTACCTTATCGAGCTCTGCACCTGATGGGGACCTCGCCGAGCTTGCACAGAGAGGCCTGTGCACCTATGGAGATAAGGGAGAGAGAGGCTAGCTTCTGGTGGAGGAAAGACATAAGAGAGGAGGAGTACCGAAGAAGAGGAGCAGCGGCGGCAAGGTAGGAGTGAGGGAGGGAGAGAGAGGAAGAGATAAGGTGAAGAGAGAGGGGGGGTCATAGCCGAATGGACGTGTGAAGAAGAGATAAGGTGGAGTGGTTAGAGCCAAATGGACGCGAGGGCGAGCCAAAATGCGATTCTAGGGAAATTTTGGGTCCGGGCATACCTTCAGTGGCGGTTGTAACTGGAACCAACACTAATATTCGACTATCAGTGCTGGTTCATGTTATAAACTAGCACTGATAGTCGGTTTCAATACCAGTTCTTAACACCTCTATCACTATTCGGGTACGGGAGGTTAAGAATTGACAGTGATATATTTTTAGTTTTGGTTTTTGCACAATAGACACTGATAAACCGCTATTTATGACATGTTCTGTAGTAGTGTGTAAAACGAATACCGCAAGAATGTTGTACCAAGAGCTCTTTGACGTATGGTGCAATACTACAAGCCTAGATCTCAAACTGAAGAGTTTCTGGTACAACAGTTTTGCAACATCCGTTCTTATTTGTCATTACGATTTCAACGAGATTGTAGTTTTAAATTATGATCAAGCTTGAGCATAGTGATCAGTGTGTCTTGCTAGAACATTTCACCATTCATGTAGATATAAAATGCTCTACCATGAATATTTCAGCATGTGGTATTTATATCAAGTTTGAGATTAAACTTGAGGTAGATCCCTATGCTGAAGAGTTTCTGATAGAGTATTTTTTTCATATGTAAATGAATTATCACCACCGGTTTAAGGCACTACTACAAAACGATACTGTACAGGCGGGTGGAAAAGCCTTTTCACAGGCGTTTGGCGCACCCGCCTGTGACAGAAGGCCTGTGGAAATCAACGGCGCAAAAGTGACCGCCTGTGGAAATGGATTTCCACAGGCGGTTATCTTAACAAACCGCCTGTGGAAATCTATTTCCACAGGCGGTTCCTAATGTCAACCTCCTGTGGACATTTCCACAGGCGGGGTCCACATTAGCTGCCGCCTGTGATATAAAGATTTGCACAGGCGGTTCCGTAGGTATGTATTTATTTCAAAAAAATAAATAGAATATATTTTATTCCATCCAGATTTCACACAGTTTCAATAACAATATGAATAACATCACATATTTCAACATTTAACACAAGTACAGCAATATTTACAAAATAGTATTTACAACGTCACAAGCCTATATAGCTAAGAGTCGCTGTCCCACACACAAAGTCTCGGATGGCTAGCTAATTCGCCTCCGCGATCAAAGAATATACCGTTCTTGTGGATGACTTTGTGCATAATAAACCGGCACATGTCACGTTGGACGTTTTGGATTTCTTTATCGGTGAGAGCTTGGTTCGCACATTGAATCATCCTTGCCTGGTTTGAAAACACACTAAAAGAGTTAAAACACTACTAACAATGGAAACATAACCAAATAAGAATGTGCAGGCGTAATGGTGACTTACGTCCTCAGGGTTCGTTGTGTACCTCCCGTTTATCCTAAGAAATTCGCAAACATAGTATCCACAAAGAACGGTATTGAAACCTTGCTTGTGGCACTTTAAAAAAACGCAACGTATTCATTAGTTCAATAAAACTATTCGTCATTAATAGTAGAATACAAGAATTAAAAGTTGTGTTAGTACCGGAAAATGTGTACGGACTGTCATCGCATCCGGCCTGTCCGTATCGTGTATCCCACCTTTCATTACGTACCACTTGTAGGCCCTATTCGAATACCAACAAGTAATTATCAATTCATAAATAATGTATAAGAATTTTAAGTATGGGAGACTTCCTTTATCTCTGTATAATATCAATGAAATCTTGGTAGGATTTTTGTTGAAAATCGGCAGAGTCAAGGACCACGAGTTTGCTCTGCTTCGGCATCAACATTATACAAATGTAGTGATCGCTACATGAATACTTCTGTTAGATTCTTGATCAATCAACTAAGTTGAACACTTATGTTAGATTCATAACGTATCACACTTACTTAAAGTTGTAGGGAGCGAAGATGCAGTCCTTGTCCTGCATTTCAAGCATAGCCCTTCCTACGTAGGTTGACATTTCGAGCCTTTTGTTTTGGTTGCTTCTTTTATGACCCGTGCTTTATCCTTTTTACTCTTCCCCTTAATCCTAGGGTCATCAGTCCTTATGTTCACGATCATGTTTGGCTGGAAAATTCATTGCGGATCAAGGAATCCGACATGCCTCTTTAACTTATCTGCATCGTTAAATTGCATCCTACAGAACAAATTAATAGTCATTAGCTTCTATAACATATATTGGTACACTTATGAACGTAGAGATAGATTGTTGGCACTTACAGGCACCAGACGCTTATGAGATTGATGTCAAGTTTGTCGAGGCGGAACACAGCGTGCATGTCCTTGAAATCCAACATGAGGTAGTTGTCTCCGCTTAGATAAACATTACCGGGGACAGAAGCAGTGATTATGGAGAGGCCCGCGCGACATGCCCTCATGTACCATTCATGGAATTTCCTCATCTCCCACGGACCTTCCTGGAGTTGAAATGATGGCAGAAATAGCTTGCCATGCTCATATTTTTCGGGAACATCCAGTGTAGGCACGAAATCTATCTGTGACGTACTTAATGCTTTGACAATCTCTTTCGTGAGATTGCCCTTCGCTGGAGATTCCTGTGCGGATGATGCCTTTGGTTTTGACGAGGACAGAAGCCACCTCTTCATCGGATCAGGTAGCTCAATCTTCTCATACAGGGTAATCATTGTAGGAACTCTCCGATGCTCAGGTGATGGATGTGGAGGAGGCAGAGACGCCGGAGTCAGAGATGCTGGAGGCGGAGGTGCCTGAGTTGTAGACGGTGAAGCACGATGCAAAGTTGCCTGCGGTGGAGATACCGGGCGCGGGGACGAAGGTGCCTGAGGCGGAGTGGGTTGGCACGGGGGCTGAGGTGCCTGAGGCGGAGTGGGTTGGCTTTGGGGCTGAGGTGCCTGAGGCGGAGTGGGTTGGCTCTGGGGCAACAGTGCCTGAGGCAGAGATGCAGGGCCCTGGGACAAGCGGGACGCTAGCGTTTGGGCCACAAAATGAAGTTTCCAACAGCCTCATCAAGAATCTCAATACCCTCAGGTGCGCTGATTTCGAGCTTGTACTTCCTGAAAATCGGCTGCACCGAGTCCACTTGTACCTTGGCGTAACCGGCCGGAATATCTTGACTGTGAAACACACATCCTGGAATGGCCTAGCCAGTGGCAGCCTCGACAGTGAAGTCTCCCTTGCCGACCGGAACATGAACAATGCAAGGGGTAGCCTCTTTGATTTCATCCACAGGATATCTCTGGCTATCGAAATGTGTGGACCCGACGCTGCTCCGAAATCCTGGGTTGGTTGGTTGCTCTATCAGCATTAATGTCGCCCTTTCCTTCTCCTTTTTATTCCACATCTTCATGAATTCAATCTTAACCTGTTCTTGTATCTGTTCCTCTAGGGTCTTCTTATATCTAGTTCGTGTCTTGTACTGGCCCGCATTGTTTGGGAACCCATGCTTCCAGCCCACTTTTGATCCGATGCCTCGAGTGTGACCCGGGTGTTCCTTGTTCCCCAGGGCTTTGGTAAGCAGGTCATTCTCCCTGTCAGCCTCTATAAACCCTTCGTTAGCAAGGCCTTGGATGGTCTGGGTCACCTCCATGGTCTCGGGGCTATTGAAGGCTAAGTCCCCAGACTCGGTTCGTTGTGATCGAGCATAGACCCAGTTCCTGCTTCGCTCGTCACAATTTTCTAAAGGGTTGGGTTTCCCAACCCGGGCAGCCTCTTCCTCTTGCCTCCTCCACTCAGGAATTTTGGGGGCGTACCCAGAAGTGCCCAGGTGATGGTGGTGCTTATTCTTCTTCACAAGTTGATTGAACGATTCACCCAGTTTGATGGCATCAGGTGTGGTCTTCTGCCTAACAAACTCTGCCCATTGCTCAGGTGTAATTTTTCCGTATTTATTGAAGGGTACCAGATTCTTCTTCACGAATTCCTTGTTGAGCTCACTCTTCCAACCCCGGAGGCTTTTTCCCATAGTTTTCAATGCATTCTGTTTGGCTGCTTCCTCTGTTCCCGAGGGGAATAGGATGGTTCTCTGCAATGTTGCCCATAGAAAATCCTTCGTCTCATCCGACACCAATCGCCAATTAGTTACAGTGATTGGGATGTACTCCTTGACAAGGAATCCGCAACCGTTGCAGAATTTGGCGCATGCTTCACGAGGTGCAATAGGCTCCCCTTCAACTCCGACCTGTGTTATTGTAAAAATGCCGGACGGCAACTTGTTACTGCTACGCTCGCCCCTTCTTCGTTTCAGCGTCGGCCTAGAGGGACCCGCAGTTTCGGGCATAGATGTAGCGGTGGGTTGTGGCGCAGAATGTTGTGGCGCAGATGATCGACGTGAAGATCTTGGCACCCTCACCCTCTAGAGAGAAAATAAATGAGAGTTGACATCAACAGAAGATATTCCTCCATTTAACAAGTATGAAATGCATTGACTCAACTAAATACCTCTTCGGCGGGATCGTACTCGTTGTCACTTTCCCGACGGCGGATCTCCCACTCGCACGGAACAGGGCTCGGGCTGTGATACGAGCCCGAGCTTTTGCTGCTGTCGGAGGAGGATGGTTGGTGTGGGCTTGGATCCCTATCTGACCTCTGTGCCGGGGAGGCCTCTATTGCGAGCGTCCTCTGTGCCGGGGAGACCTCTGTTGCAACATCCAACATCCTGGTTGCTTCTGGTTTCTTCAGGGTTACTGTCCTCTTCTGCCCCATAGTACTGAATCGACCGCTGGATTACTGTTGTCCAGAAAAAGCTAACAAGTATGCTAGTACGAAAAAAAGGGGAATTTAGTAGTAGTGTAAAATGCAAAATGG
The DNA here is from genome assembly GCF_958298935.1 of Phragmites australis. Lineage (NCBI taxonomy): Eukaryota > Viridiplantae > Streptophyta > Magnoliopsida > Poales > Poaceae > Phragmites > Phragmites australis. The sequence continues at coordinate 11,638,442 of NC_084941.1, read as the reverse complement.
AGTATCATAGAACACAAGAAAAGCATAGAAATTAGAGAGCAGAGAATGACAATATTGGATTATTTGAACGCCGCAAGGTCAAAGTCTAGAAACCTGAAGTAAAGAATGAGGGTCTTCCTTCTGGTGATCACCATTGTGGTAGATTAAGCTTTTGAACAAGGATTTGCTCATAACACGGGAAAGGAAGCTTCTACGTGAAGCTTCTACGGGAAAGGAAGCTTCTACGTGCCATTTATAGAAAAGATTGGCTCCAATAGCACTTTATGCACTTAACTTTTGGCTATTCTACATGGGCAACAACTAGCCTGGGAAATGGGCTTCATTCAAGTCTTGGTCTTTTCGGATTCACTTATTGACGTGCATTTTCTTAAGGAAAGAGCCTACCTACCCAAACCTGATAGATGGATGGAATGAACCTAGCATAGCGAATTCTGAAGATTATAGAGTAATTAGAAACCATATCATGGACGGCTATTTGTTTGAATAAAAAAATGAGATTGTGAAGAGCTTGATTCACTTTTTGCAGTCTAGTAGTTTGAAAGATCATGACAAACTTGGCATAGCAAGATCCGCTCATCAATGAATATGAAAAAACCGGAGTTGGAGTGGAAGAAATATTGCAGGCAGGTTCCGCACTACAATGGTGATCAGGCCTCGGGCCTCGGGCCACTAGAATTTGGACAAACATACACATGGATAAAACTAAACACATTTCTTATGCCCCTTCTTTTTAGTCTTGCTTATATTGCTGTGTTGCAAACCATAATGCTTGTTTACCGGTATACAAAAGTCTTAAGGAAAAGAGCTGAAATGTTTCTTCTCTTCACTTAGTTGACTAAGCTGTTTCTATTATTTGTCTGATATAGTACACAATATTGTTCTATGTACTTAGTTACTAATATACATGGTATCAACTATGCTTTGTACCTCAGAAACTAACTTAATAATATGCAATGTAGGCAGGCGCAGACCTAAATATTAGGGCTGGTGGAGCAACGGCATTACATATTGCTGCAGATAGTGGAAATATAGAAGTAATCAAATGCTTACTTAAAGCTGGAGGTGACCCAAATACCTTTCATGTTAACATGTTAATTAGACAAGTAGTGTTATACTGAAATGCTAATATCAAGGTTCACGCTATGCATTGACCGGTTTTAAAGATCCATAAGATGCCGTCAGCCTTTGGCTCTTTGTATCCATACCATGTCAGCTAAAACCGCATATAACTTGCTGGTGCAGTTGTGCCATAATTTCTTCTAAGTTCCCATTACAAAGTGTGTTAACTTGGCATACAATGTTATCATCGACGCAAGGCAAACTAGTACATGTGAGCACGCGTATATATATACACACACATCACCTAGCAGCGCCATAACCAAAAGCACTGCTAGCTCTATCGATCTACGAGCATTGCTCTTTCTTCCTCTCTGCATCGGTTGTTAGATAGTGATGTCAAGCATTATGCTGAAGAGCTATTCTATTGCAGCCTGAGAAGAAAAACCCAAGCCTCACACCAATGGATTGGGTTCAATTTATTGTTTCTGTTGTTATCGGACTTGTAAGTGGAGTGCAGGTTTCAACAGAACATGGCAACCTATCAAAACCTAATCACTCAATCAATGTATGACAAACAACTACATAGTGGGAAAGGCACTCTCCTGCACCTCTACGATGATGTGATTCAGCAGGAAGTAGGTCTACTCGTGTTTTATTCAGAATCAACAAAAGACATGGGAATTCAAAGCTGAGCTAACAATTTACTTTCATCTTTGTGGTTTCTGATGTTCAGGTCAAGGAGGTCATAATAGCCTACTATATTTTGATGGAAAATGGAAAGGCTACCAATGATGTATATTTTGTTCTTTCATTAAGCTATATTCTGTTTCTGTATGTGTTCTTATGCAAGAGAAAATGCAAACTAAATATTCATTACAAGAGTGAGTTCTCACATGTTAGGTTCTAAAACTTTGGCACAATGGCCGGCATCACAGAGAACCGGGGGGGGGGGGGACACACGGCCGACCGGAGAACCGACTACGACGACTCGGCCGGGAGGGGGAAACGAAGCTACTCACCGGCGGCGCTGCACCACGGCACGATGGCCGGCATCACAGAGAAGGGGGGGGAACACACGACCGACCGGAGAACCGACTACGACTGCTCGGCCAGGAGGGGGATATGGAACAACTCACCAACGGCGGCGGCTCCTCCTCGGTGCTGTCAAACTCGGCGGCAACGGCGGCGGCGGCGGCTCCTCCTCGGTGGTGTCGAACTCGGCGACGGCGGTGGCTCCTCCTCGGCGCTCCGAACTCGGCGGCGGCGGCGGTTCCTCGGCGCGGTCGCACTCGGTGGAAAGGGAGAGCGCGGGAGGCGGACAGATGGACAGCCTGACAGCGAGGTCGAAGTTTTCTGAAAGCACTAGGGTTTTTGGGGCCGCGCGCGGTTATATAAATAGGAACGATTTCCACAGGCGGTTGACTTAAGAAACCGCCTGTGGAAATCATTTTCACAGGCGGTTCCTTAGGTGAACCGCCTGTGGAAATGGATTTTCACAGGCGGTTCACCTAAGGAACCGCTTGTGGAAATGGATCATTTTCACAGGCGGTTCACCTAAGGAACCGCCTGTGAAAATCCATTTTCACAGGCGGTTTCTTAAGTCAACCGCCTATGGAAACCTGTTGAATGTTTTTTTTTTGCTAGTTTGGGAAATACTATTCTATTACATATTAAAGTATCTTAAATGTTCTATTACGTACTAAAGCATCTTAAATAATCTATTACATATTGAAGCATCTTAAATGCATACAAGTCCATAATACAAATTAAAGCTTATCCTAATTGTATACAAATTTCAGGGTTCTATCACATCTTGAATGTTTTTTTTTTTGCTAGTTTGGGAAATACTATTCTATTACATATTAAAGTATCTTAAATGTTCTATTACGTACTAAAGCATCTTAAATAATCTATTACATATTGAAGCATCTTAAATGCATACAAGTCCATAATACAAATTAAAGCTTATCCTAATTGTATACAAATTTCAGGGTTCTATCACATTAGAAAAATAAGTCGCATAACATTGCACTATTTGCCTTGAACTGTTTTCCCTACACCATCTAGACGCATGTACGGCATCACAGATCTATCGAGGGTTACTTCTACAAGTTTGATCTTTTCTGGATCTCCAAAAGGTGGCACGTCATTGAACTGATTGTATTCTTCCGCATCCTCCACATTCTTGACTCCGACAATTCTTTGTTTTCTGGCAACAACTACGTGCTTCTTTTCATTTGCGGGGTCGATTATATAGAAAACTTGTGCGACGTGATCAGCGAGTACCCACGGGTCATCTTTGTGGCCTACAATGCTGAGGTCGACAATTGTGAAGCCGTAGTTGTCCACCGCCATGCCATTTGGGTGTTTGACCCATTTGCACCAAAAGACAGGAATCTGGAGATTCACTCCATAGTCGACTTCCCAGATTTCTTCTACGAACCCATAGTAGGTGACCTTTTCCCCTGTTGTGTCATAGGCTTCTGTTCGAACTCCGCTGTTTTGGGTCGTGCTCTTCTTATCTTTTGCTTTGGTATAAAACGTGTACCCATTAATGTCATACGCTTGCCATGACGTAACTAAACTTGATGGGCCACAGGCCAACATTTTAACATTTTTTTATCTAGAGATTCACCGTCCGAAAGGTTTTGGTTCTTGAACCATGTGGTGAAGCGACGCTTGTGCTCTTTCAAGATCCAATCATACGAGCACCCTTGATTTTTTGTGTACAGCTCCTTTAGGTGTTGCTCGACGTACGGCGCCACTAACTGGATCTACTGCAATATGGTGAAATGTGCTTCTTCCACTGCTTTGTAATCATGATCGATGAATCTTTTCTTTCCTTTGGTCCCTCTCCCAGACAACCTCCCCTCATGTCGAGATACAGGTACACCAATGGGATTAGAATCTTTTATGTAATCGATGCAACACTCAACGACTTCCTCGGTACTGTAGCCCTCGATCATTGAACCCTCTGGGTGAGCACGATTCTGTACATAGCCCTTCAGAATGCCCATGTACCGCTCAAACGCATACATCTGATGTAAGAATACGGGGCCCAGCGCAATTATCTCATTCACAATGTGAACCAAGAGGTGTACCATGATATCGAAAAAGGATGGAGGGAAGCACATCTCAAGTTGGCACAAAGTCTCTACCAATGAACTATGTAGAGCACCCAGTTTTTCAGCATCGATCACCTTCTGAGCAATTGCGTTGAAGAAGTGATACAATCGTGTGATGACCACCTTTATGTATCTCGGCTTGATACCCCTTATTGCAATAGGGAGCATCTGCGTCATCATCACATGACAATCGTGAGACTTCATGCCAATTAGCTTCAAATCTTTCATCGAGACTAGGTTCTTAATGTTGGATGAGTAGTCAGTCGGGACTCTCACCCCATGTAAGCACTTGCATAGTGCCTTTTTCTCCTCAGGTGTCAGAGAGTAGCTAGCCGGCGGAAGATAATGTTTCCCATTTGGTCTGTGTTCAGGGTGTACCTCTGGCCTAATTTCAAAATGCACCAAGTCCTTACGTGACTTGATTCCATCCTTTGTCTTGCCTGGTATGTCCAGTAAGAGGCCAATGATGCTATCACACACATTCTTCTCAACGTGCATCACATCGATGCTGTGACGGACGTCCAAGTCCTTCCAGTAGGGCAAATACTTAAAGAAAATTGGCATCTTCTTCCACAGCGTGCTGGTCAGCGTCTCACTTTTCTTCTTCTTTGTACCCTTCGGTGGCTTCCCAAAAACAACCTTGATGCTATTGACCATTTCAAACACTCGTGCCCCGCTGCGAGGTTTCGGGCCAGTATCTTCCTCAACCGTGTTGTCAAAATGTTTCTTCATATTGCGGTATCTGTGAGTTCTGAGTAAGAACCGTCGGTGGCGGGTGTACACTACCTTCTGTGAGTACGGAAGGTACACAGATGATGTTTCATCCAAGCACACTGCACATCCTTGCTTCCCTTTAACCTGTCCAGATAGGTTAAAAAGGGCGGGATAATCATTGATGGTAACAAAAATCATTGCTTTCAGCGTGAAGTACTGTCGTCGGAATTCATCCCAACCCGGACCCACTCGTTCCATAGTTTCGCCATATCTTCCATCAATGGTTCCAGAAACACATCTATATCGTTGCCTGATTGTTTCGGTCCTTGGATAAGAGTGGACAGCATAAGGTACTTCCGCTTCATGCATAGCCATGGAGGAAGGTTGTAGATTGCAAGGACCACTGGCCAAGTGCTGTGTGAGGTGCTCATGTCACCGAAAGGATTCATTCCGTTCGTACTCAACGCGAACCTTACATTCCTTGGTTCTTCAGCGAACTCTGGATACATGGCATCGAACTTTCTCCATTGCCTAGCATCTGCGGGGTGTCGAAGCTTAGTTCCATCCTTCTTGCGCTTATCGAAATGCCAACGCATCAGTTCAGAGTCCCTAGGGTTCGAGTACAGGCGCTGCAAGCGGGGTATCACTGGTAGGTACCACATCACCATCGCAGGACTTCTTCTCTTCTTCTCCGCGTTGGAAGAAGTGTCTTCTTCGTCACGACCAGCATTACTTTTCTTCTTCTTCGTGTTGGCGGAAGCAACTTCGTCCTCGCAATCATCATTCCTCTTGTACCGACTCGCATTGCACACTGGACATCTATCCAAGGCTTCGTACTCTTTACGGTAGAGGATACAATGGTTCGGACATGCGTGTATTTTTTGCACATCCAATGACAACGGGCAGATAAGCTTCTTCGCTAGATAAGTGGTGGTGGGCAAGGAGTTAGGCTTAGGAAGCATGTTTGCTAAGAGACTCAACAGATCCGAGAAACTCTTGTCGGACCATCCATTGCTGGCCTTCAACCTTAGAAGTTCAAGCACCGAATGCAACACCGTGAACTCCTTATCACAGCCCTTCGATTCCTCATACAAAAGTTCGTTCGATGCCTTTTTTAATGCCTCGAAATTATCTAAACCTCTCGTGTCCCTTAAAACATGCGGTTCAGCGTGGCGCAGCATTTCCTCCAGATCAAAGTCAGCATCATCATCCAGATCAACATCGGGTTCATCATCCATCATAAAATCATTGTCGGCTCCGACTGCTCCCTCATCATCACCATCTACTTGATCAGCAGCGATGTCCTGGTTTGATTTGCTTGTACGTTGTTCGCCGTGATTGGACCAACATTTGTAATTCTCAACAAAACATCTCAAGATCAAGTGCGATTTGATTACACTTGATTTGTCCCACAATTTCTGGTTCTTGTAGTCAGAACATGGACAGTACATTTCCTTTGTCTTCTTAATTAAAGCGTCCTTCTCTGCGGCTTCAATAAAAACATAGAGTCCTTTGATGTATATTTCTCCATATCTTGGTGCATCATACATCCATGCTCTATCCATCTTTAACTTCAACCACAAAATTAGATACATTAATTAATTAAATAATTTATTTGAAAATCAGAATTAAAAAGATTATTATGATTATAATATGTCTACGCAATTGAATCTACATTAACGTAAATTTATGACTCAAAATAATGTGAATTCATTACTCTCTCTCCCTCCCTCTCCCTCTCCCCTAGATCTAGATCTAGAGAAAATATCCTCATTCATGCATGATGAAACCTCCTAAGGCTAAACATCACATTCTAGCTACAATTTTAAAATATAATACTAGAATCATGTGAATCTACACAATTAAATCAATATTACAACAAATTTGAGCTAATTTGATGATCAAAATAGCAAGAACCATGAGCATCTCTAGATCACATTGAAACTCTAATTTAGCCTTAAATCTAAATTTAAACTTCAAAAAAATGCAAGCTAGGGATGAGATATACATATCTTATTTGGCTCCTCCAAGGAAATCAAAAACAAAACCTCCCCCCCCCTATTTTCCAAATCGGCCGCCACAGTAAATGCTTACTATTTCGAACAGTAAGTCTGTCTGAATGGAGCTGGCCGAGAAGAAGCAGTATTTATGAAGTATTTTCACATGCGGTCGACTTAATAAACCGCATGTGAAAAGTAATTTCCACAGGCGGTTCCTTACGTGGACCGCCTGTGGAAATGAGATCCATTTCCACAGGCGGTCCACGTAAGGAACCGCCTGTGGAAATGGAGCATTTACACAGGCGGTTTATTAAGTCGACCGCCTGTGGAAATGGATCCATTTCCACAGGCGGTCCACGTAAGGAACCGCCTGTGGAAATTACTTTTCACAGGCGGTCCTCGGCCGCACGGGGCCGCAGCTACTTTCTCAAGCGGTTTTTCCTACGAACTGCCTGTACAAATCAATCCTAGGTGTCTTAAAAAATAGGTTTTGTAGTAGTGAGGTTAGAACCGATAGTTTTAATTCATTGTCGGTTTTAAAACTGACAGTGATGCTAGTTTTAAACTGGTAGTGATAGCCTGTTCTATAGAAGTTTACACTAGCTGCTGTGGTATATATGTACTTGTACTGTTATGCGCCGCACGTACATGCATAAACGGTAGGCGCGGATGTACGTAGGCCATGCACTATAGTAATGTCCTACAGCTAGATTTGTCAAGCTAGCTCGCCTACGCATGCATACACTGGTAGGCTTAATTTGCTCGTTGCCTTGTCATGTAGTAGCACGCGTAGTAGATCAGTAGTATAGGAGTACTATGCTTTGTGCAGCCGTGAGGGTCGGAGCTGCCGTGCATTGGTCGAGTGAGTCGACATGCATGCATGCATGGTGCGCGTCACAAAAGCTGCGGCCAGCAGCCAACTAGGGAGTAGATGGGCGGCTCTACACACCAGCTTTTGAACAGAACGTGTCCTTGAAAGGCCCCAGCCCATGTTGCGTAGCCGCACATCTTTGGCCGGGATGACGAGGCGTAGCCTTTTGGCCTTGCGTGTACGTGCACGCGGTGCCGTGCACCGGTGCATGCATGCACGCATGTGTGCACATTGGGCGCGTACGTTACGTTCACGCCTATCTAGCATGGCCTAGAGAATATCACCTAGTATATTGACCGGGCCATCGAACTTGTTGGGTTTGTTACAATTAGCCAAAAAATTGCCACTATATTCACCTAAATCATTCCTCCTCCACCACCCCAGAAAATGCCCAAACACCACGTTACCTAGCTCCACCGTATATAGCTTCTCCAACAGCTTGGTATCCTTTCCTATCTCCTCTCTCCGGAAATCTACCAGCTCGACCAAGGCATCACTGGAAGCTTCTAAGATCATCTATAAGAAATTCCCATCAAGGACCAAAATTTCTTTATAAAATGATTTTTGTTCTCTTCTGTGTTCTAACGGTTTCTTTTCACTGTTTTCGTCACGAAAAAATTCTCAAGGTTATCCTTTTCAAGATGGGATTCTCTCTCATTTCCCTTCACGAATCACTTCGAAAGAAAGCTGTTGAAGATGAGAGAAAATAAAGAGAATAGAAACAAAGAGTAGAATCTAGAAGGAAACGAAATGGAGAGAATATGGTTGAAGATGGTCTAAGGATCTAGTTGTTATTTCACATTTTGCAAGGGTCCTTTTGTAATTTGGTCAGCTCCAGAAGCTACCAAGGATTGAGATAAAATTTTATATTACTGCAAGAGTCCTCTTGTAATGTGGGAGTGAACCGGAACTTTTGTATTCACCGGGAATCAATAAAGCACTAGACTCCTACGGGAGTCGATTTCCTTAGAAAAGAAATGCCCACCGGCTCTTCGATATATGTCGTCAGCTAGTCGCCATCCACATGTTACACTACCCGCAAATCATTTTTTTCCTGACGGAATTCAGCATTCGTGACGGGCACGTACGTATGATCAATGCGGCTGCTCCAATTTCTCCTGTTGGTATGCGTTTCTACCGTCACGAAAGCTCCAATGACCCACGCTACTAAAGAAATTATTTAGCAGGATTCTCCAATTCAGACGGTTTATAAAACTATCAGTGCAAATATTATCATATACAGCTTAAAAAAGAACAGTATGTAATAACGATGAAACGTATTTAGAAGTGATGTGACGCTTTTAGTACCGACGGTTCCTATTTTAATACAGACAGCTCGTATTTAGAGTCATCTATAATAAAATAAATATCATAAACGACTTCAAACAAAAACCATTCATAAAATTAATACAGATGATTCTAAATAGCCGTCTGAGAAAATGACCGAAGAAGATGCGATACTTTAGTACAGATTGCTCTGAACATGAAGCCATCTATAATATGAATAGTACCCCTACCTCCAAATTGAACCACAACAGTGCAGAGCAGTGAAGAACACAGTGCGCAACTTTTAGAGGAAGAGGGCGACGATTTTGAACAAAAAATTGTTAGATTTCGGTGAAAACTTGAAGATTCATTGGTGTTTGTTACTCCAATATAAGTATTATATTCTAATTTAATTTAGATGATGTAGATTTGGTTTGGAGAGCTAGGTAGCTCTAGATTGAGATCTAAATCTAGATTTTTTTCATGATGACATAGTATTGTTCTATTATTAGTGATATAGATTTGTGTTCTAATTTTGTCTTGAGAGATCAACTATATCTACATCTATACTTAAAAAAAATTCATGATGATCTTGTTCTAGGTATAAATGATGCTCAAAGTATAAATCAAGGTTTAATTATGTGTTACTATAAATGGCTAGCTTTAATCTAGTATTCTAGATAAATGTTTGCCCTTATTTTTAGGTATATGATATAATGGTAATAATTAATTATTTTTGAAATAATTTTCATTTATATGGTTCATTCGTGCATGCATGCATGGCACGCATGCATGGTAGCTCTATTTTTTTGACGAAAAGCTTGGTTGATCTCTTTTATTAGGTTAATTTGACATTAATTTACTTTTTATATTTTAGATGGATCATGCTTGGATGTATTTTGATGGTGTGACGGCTTTTCTAACGGCCGTCGAGAAGGATCTTTTAGAGAAGGGTGTTGAATTTATATATTATCTTTATTGTGATTGTAGAAACGAAATATCCTTTCTTAGAGAGAATGCAACCCTATAGATCCAAACGCTGAAAACGATTGTTTATCCTTTTCAGTGATTGAAAATTAGAACAGCAGCTCTGTCCAGAGAGAAAGTTGGTAATTTCAGAGAATTCTTTTCCAGGTTCTATATCTAGATGTAGTCTTAGTTTTCTTGTCCAATTTGTGATATGTATATTGGACAGTTAGGAAGCAGAACTTTATTGTTATCGGACCAGTTGTTAAGGAATATCTGAGAGCAATTAGTTTCAACCTTATATTATTCAGGTATTATTCAGTTTATTTCACACATGATGGATGTTGTCTTATCTGATGAGCTGATAGCACATTCTTGCAAGATCATGTTAAATCTTTTTATGTTGTACTGCTCTTGTAGCTTTATTTATGGAATATTGTTATCCATGCTCTATTTATTGCTTTTTATACAACATACAACACTTGTTTTCTGAATGTGTTGTAGCTAAAGTAATTTGGAGCTTAATATATATCAAACATTTCTCTATAACTTCTTAAATAGCAATTCTTCAAACAATAGCAATAACAAACTTGTACTATTATAACAAGTTCCTAATAATCATACAACTTTTACTATTTTGAAGATGGCATCTGGAGATGAACTTGAACTATCTCGTACCTCTTCTCCTCAACAAGAAGAGGTTACTGCTCAACAAGCTAAGAACACCATTTCTCATGAGCAAACAGAACAAACTACGACTCAAAAGCGAAAGCGAGATGGCTGAGGCAAAAACCAAATGCCCACGAGTCACTACACTATAACTCACGTCGATGAGGAAGATGTGCCAACAAAGCCTCAGCAAGCTCAGGAGACATTTCGTAGAGTATGCGCCTCACTTGGAAGGACAAGGATCATGATAACTTACCTAAATTGGAAGGCCATACCACAGAGCGACAAAACCTTCTTGTGGGAAACAATTAAAGCCCAATTTGACTTCCCTGAAGGATGTTCCTTGGAGGTTGTGGAAAGATAGGCAATAGTTAAGATGGGAAAGACATGGAAGACCTTCAAGAGCGAGTTGTATAATACATATATGAAGCAGGATCTTGTCCCCAATAATATTGCTTATAGGTACTTGGCGGATCAATAGACAGAGTTTGTGTCAAGGTGCTAGTTTGAGGAATTTCATAAGCAGAGTCAGGCTAACAAGGCACATCAGTCACATAACACGCACCCCCACAGGCTCGGCACAAGTGGGTACACTCATAGAGAGTTGGACTAGGATAAGGAGGATGAGCAGGCAGCTCGTGAGAACCGCTCCATGCTATTTTCCCAAATCCGAGAGTGGTGGGCCTAGAATTGGTTCCGAGGAAGGGTCGTATGCTTGTCCGATGGTTCCGTCAATTTCAAGAATCCAGAAATCGAGCAAGTGGCTCAAAGGATCCTGCAACTTTCAGACGAATCCACTCAATGACCATTCCAGCCATCTCGGGAAAAAGACATACTGACCTCGGCTCTGGAAAACAAAGAGCACCGGGGTCGCACACGTGGCATAGGTATTTTCGTTCTATAGAAGTTGGGATTCCTTGACGACACCGATTCATATAGGAGCCAAAGGAGAAACAAAGCTGAGCACAAAGCAACCGAGCGTGAACAGATGAGAATGGAGATTATCACTAAGGTTGAAGCAAGGATGAAAGAAAAGATGGATATGCTTGCAGAAAGGATGGAACAACGGGTCAAGGAGCGAGTACATGCTATCAGGAAGCAGGATGTAACCACGAGACTTGAATCTCCACCAGCTCGGCACCAGAGTAGTTGCGCATCTGCGCAACTTAGCGTTCTAGATAACATTCTCAAGCAACATAACCTCTCTATTGGTGGATTTGAAGGTGACCCCCTTTGGATGACATTCCAAAAGAGGTCCTCAGCGAGAGATACCCCGTCGATAACGTAGAGGTAGCCACCAAGTGCAAGCTTGTACTGCCCACCACTTTTGGCTCCGATAACATCATTGAGGTTGGCATAGGCTTGGCATTCTCATGTGACGGAGAACAAACGATTCACAGAGTTCCGCTACATCCAGGTTATGCTAGGGTGTCAATGGATATGGTATATGGAAATTATACATCCCTTGCACTTCCTATTCCCCCAAAGGATGACGTCAGGACACTTGGGGAGGTCGTCACTCCTTTATCCTGTGGTCAAAGAAGTTCATAACACTGGTTATCCCTCTACCACCTCCACAGCCTCAACGTTCGCCATATCTAGTACGCAACGACAGCGACTTCTCTTTTCGTTATGCTCTGCAAAAGGTCAAATCTCCTTCTGCGCCACATGAGTAACAACAATTGTCCAGCAAATCTGGCAAAGTCTGCTAGAACGGCACCTCCTGGAAAGCGCAGAGCCAGAAAATAGTTGGACAAGAGAAAGAATGTAAAAGAAGAACCTCTATCAAACATCTATGTGGCAAGCTAGCCGTTTCTGAGCAAGAAAGCGTTGGAGCAATTAGGCTGGACAAATATGATTCTGCGCGACCTATATATGAGGAGAAACATCTTTCTCCTAATGGTTTTAGCGCCAAGTACCATCGGCAACATTTTCTGCAACCAATTGGAACCTTCCTCGTGACCTTCGAGGATTTATTCCTTCTCTACTGTCGTGACAGATTCGATGTCGGCCTAATGAGATGTTAGACACTGTAAATGTTATTAATCATGGTCTATGTTTAGTGAACTACATAACTCATTGATATGCTCGTTCATTTACATTACTCATACGTGTAGACATATGATTTAAGAAGCCAGAAGAGAGAATCCAAGAATTGGATTCCTCGACCCACATGTCGTATGTGGGTCAACGATCACTTGGTTTTTAGGGGAGGTCGAGTAATACGTCGCGGAGGCTCTGGTCGCTCTCTATGGAATGAAGGACGTTATTCTTCTACCGTACAACTACCGAGACCATTGGATGCTAGTTTGTATCTTTCCATAGAATCAACACTACATATACTTCGACCCTAGGAACTACGACACAAAGAGGTATTCAAATCTGACAGACTTTCTGACAAGGATGTTCGTGAATTATGTTTTGATGGGTGTGCTTGTACCGAGAGAAAAACCCTTGGCCACCCACCAACATAAGTTCCTAGTAATAATTCCTCCATCGCACATCAATTTACCATTATAATATGCATTCCATGGAACCAATTTACCGTGCACAAATTTTTGCAGTGTCACAAGCAGCTGCAGGGCACCAACCTTTGTGGGTACTATGTTGCTCAATATATGCTACAAATCATTGGCTCTAGTCCACCAGTATATCCATCGGTTAGTGTAATTATAGTATATTAAAGTATATTTTTCATCATTGTGCCTAACTATTTTAACTTTCTTCTATAGATATATAAATTTCTTACAAATATTTTTGAGAAGGACAATCTCGTATATTAAAAAAATGACTCATCTATTTCATACGTGCGGAGATCATAAAGGAGAGCGGCAAATTTCATGATCATGACAACTTTAGGAACTAAGGTTTGAAATCTCAACAGAAGCTGATCAGTTTAATATATTATAAATGCTTGCATCTTGCAGTATATTAATTTATTATACCTTTGTGGCTAATAATATAGAAAATGAAGCAAATGAATTTATTACTTTCTTTTAATTCAGTGTGCTAAAGCTAATTTGTTGGTTTATATATTGTCAAGCACGATCTTGACTAAGAATGAAGATTGCTTTGCTTTGCTTTGAATGAAAATGACAAATATAGAGGTCAAGTGCATGATATGTGTATGACTTTGTGACTTTGTGTAAATGAATGTTTATGACTTTGTGAGTTTCATAACAACTTTGCATGATATGTGTATGACTTTGTGATATTAAATGAAGATGTTTGATCTGCTATGAATCTATTGTTGAATGGACTATGAATCTATTGTTAAATGTTTTTTTGAATACATTCAGTAATATATAAATTTATTACTGTACAAATAAATATACAGACGGTTCTAGGCTACAACTGTCTGTGATATTCCTATATCACAAATGGCTAGAAATAGGAGCCATCTGTAGTGTTACTACTTCACATATGGCTCGACACTAGAGCCATCTGTACTAAACTAATTTCACAGACGGCTCTACTTGTGATCTGTCTGTGATATTCTCCTAGTACAAATGACTCCAGTCTTGAGCCATCTGTACAAATATTTTCCACAGATAGTTCAAAAAAGCGTCCCATACGGGGTTTCTAAACCGTCTGTACAAATCATTTCTCTAGTAGTACCAGTCGTTGTACAATCGCTAGGATCGACTTTTCTGGGCCCACGGGAAGATTAAAAATAGAAAATGTGTCGCAAGAAAAATTCTTGGTGCAATGAGTTTATCAGGGCCGTGTGTGTGTGAAATTTAAAACTTGGGAGCAGTTCATCAGGTACCCTTTTTTGAATGTACCACAGTTTTTTTTAATTCAACTTCAGAGGTTCAAAAGAGATCCTTCTCCCACGTGCTATGTCCCTTCGCTCAACCTCACCCTCCCCAAATCCTGCCCTAGATCTCACCAGCCATCTAGAATCCCCTCCACCTCCAGCACCCTCTCCCACCAACTTGTCCTTTTCGTCACCCTAGCAAATGGTGCCACCCCCAAGCACAACCCGACGCGACCCACAACAAGGGCACTGGCCCGAGAGCACTACTCGATGCCACCCTAAGGAACCACGGTGGCTCGACCAAAGCCCGAAACCCTAGAAAATGGCACCACCACGAGCATGATAATATGAACAAGGTTTCTCAATCTTCCGAAAGGTTCTGGTAACTCTCGATTTGGTGGGAACGAGACACAAGTCGATCCGGCTTCCGAACAACACGATCCGAAACCCCGCAATCGCAGCACCACGTCTCCTTTGGTTATCAACCGGCGTTGCACGGTTGACCTCGCCAAGAAGGCTAAAGTCCTTGCCTGAGAATCGAAGAACACAAGCAAGAGCAAGGAAGAATGCAACCAAATTGCAGATGAATGATTAATCTCACGAGTTGGGGTCTCACAAACCGACGAAACGGCGAAACTGTTCTTGACAGAATAATCTAAGCAAAACCCGCCCTAATGAGAGCGGCGGCGGCTGATAATAAGGGTCTAGGGTCGTCACACCCCCTGGTCACACCCCCCTAATGGGCTCAACGACGATACACGGCCCAACGGACCAAAAACGGTGACGCAGCACCGGGATAGATTCTGGATGCTGATTTGTTTTGACGTTTCCCGTTGACTCAGAAGGAATTTGGACCTCAAACCAACGCCATTGGTTTCCTTATGAAATTATCTTTCCAACCATATGTGAATCGTCGAAAACGGAGTCCGGATGCGTCCTGGGTGTCCGTTTTACTGCTCGCTGGTCCTGGAGGTCGAGGCTGATTCGGACTCGAGTTGGACTGGACCTCCTGCTGTTGTTGGACGTCCTAGCTGCTCCTCCACGCCTCCAAGCCTTCCTCTATATGTCTCCTTATCCTCTTCATGATTTTTAAGCAACACATAATCATTAGGTAGTAATCTATTCTCAAAATTATATAAAGAGTTGCTTAGGAACGAGCTCACCTCTAAATTTAATTGTCGTGCACGAGCTCTTGTGATTGGACCTTGAAAGTTCAATGGAGGATCATTGTATGTATCCGAGGGAGTGATGTCCTCATCATCCTCCCCCTCTTGAATTGGAGTCGTCCTCGACTCAAGCTCATCATCGGCTCCCAAGTAAGGTTTCAAATCTGCAATGTTAAAAGAAGGATTAACCCCGAACTCGGGTGGCAACTCAAGTTTATATGCATTATCATTTATTTTCTCAATTATCTTATAAGGACCAGCAGCTCTTGGCATTAATTTAGACTTACGCAGCTCTGGAAACCTATCTTTTCTTAAATGTAACCACACTAAATCACCCGGTTCAAGTTTGACTTCTTTCCTACCTTCACTACCAGCAATTCTATACTTTTCATTCATCTTTTCGATATTTATTTTAGTTGTTTCATGCAACTTACGAATAAAATCAGCACGTGCACTAGCATCACTATGTGTTCTTTCAGTGGTAGGTAAAGGCAAAAGATCAATAGGAGCGCGAGGGGTAAAACCATACACTACCTGAAAATGACTTACCTTGGTGGTAGAATGTGTTGCCCGATTATAAGCAAACTCCACGTGGGGTAAATATTCTTCCCACATCTTCAATTTTTTCTTCAAAATAGCTCTCAACATGGTACCCAAAGTGTGGTTCACTACCTCCGTTTGGCCATCAGTTTGTGGGTGGCAAGTAGTAGAAAACAATAGTTTTGTACCCAACTTATTCCATAGAGTGCGCCAAAAGTGACTCAAAAATTTAGCGTCGCGATCTGAAACAATAGTAGAAGGCATACCATGTAAGCGAACAATCTCTTTGAAAAAGAGGTCAGCAATATAAACGGCATCATCACTTTTATGACAAGGTATAAAATGTGCCATCTTAGAAAAATGATCCACAACAACAAAAATGCTATCCCTCCCCCTCTTAGTCCTAGGCAATCCCAAAACAAAGTCCATCGAAATATCTGCCCAAGGAATAGAAGGAACAGGAAGAGGCATATACAAACCATGTGGATTCAAGCGAGACTTGGCCTTTTGACATGTGGTACAGCGTGCCACGAACCGCTCAACATCTCTCCTGATCTTTGGCCAAAAGAAATGTGTGGCCAACATATCCTCCGTCTTCTTAGCACCAAAATGTCCCATCAATCCTCCTCCATGTGCTTCCTGCAATAACAAAAGACGAACGGAACCAACTGGAATGCATAGACGGTTAGCTCTAAACACAAATCCATCATTGATCACAAACTTGTTCCATGTACGTCCCTCTTTACAGTTCAGCAATACATCTTTAAAATCAGGGTCAAGCACATATTGTTCTTTTATTGAGTCAAGTCCAAAAATTCTATAATCAAGTTGGGACAACAAAGCATATCGTCTAGACAAAGCATCAGCAATTATATTATCCTTCCCTTTCTTGTGTTTGATAACATAAGGAAAAGATTCAATAAATTCAACCCACTTAACATGTCTACGATTCAGATTATTTTGAGAACGAAGATACTTAAGCGATTCATGATCTGAATGTATAACAAATTCTTTAGGCCACAAATAATGACGCCACGTCTCTAAAGAACGTACAAGTGCATACAATTCCTTATCATACGTAGAGTAATTAAGAACAGGGCCATGCAATTTTTCGCTAAAGTATGCAACGGGCTTACCTTCTTGCATCAAAACACCTCCAATGCCAACTCCACTAGCATCACATTCTAGCTCAAAGGTCTTACCAAAATTTGGAAGTTGCAGCAATGGCGCATGCGTAAGCTTGTCCTTCAAAGTGTCAAAGGACTCCTCTTGTGCCTTACCCCAATGGAACACCACACCTTTCTTTGTCAACTCGTGTAAGGGGGCAGCAATGGCGCTGAAATCCTTCACGAAACGACGATAAAAACCTGCAAGTCCAAGAAAACTTCTCACCTGTTTGATAGTTTGGGGCACCGGCCAACTCTTTATGGCTTCAATTTTCATCTCATCCACCTCAATTCCCTGTGGAGTAATAACATAGCCAAGAAAAAAGACTCGATCCGTGCAAAAGATGCACTTCTCAAGGTTACCAAATAAACGTGCATCACGTAAAGCATTAAAAACAGCACGTAAGTGATCCATATGTTCATCCAAAGACTTGCTATAAATCAATATGTCATCAAAGTAAACCACCACAAATCATCCAATAAAAGCTCTTAAAACCTCATTCATCAAACGCATGAAAGTGCTAGGTGCATTAGTTAAACCAAAAGGCATTACTAACCACTCATATAATCCGAATTTAGTTTTGAAAGCTGTTTTCCATTCATCTCCAAGTTTCATTCTAATTTGGTGGTAACCACTATGCAAGTCGATCTTTGTAAAAATTACAGAGCCACACAACTCATCAAGCATATCATCAAGTCTAGGAATAGGATGGCGATATAGAATAGTAATGTTATTGATGGCTCTACAATCAACATACATACGCCAAGTACCATCTTTCTTAGGAACCAAAATCACAGGAACAGCACAAGGACTAAGGCTCTCACGTACATACCCGCGGTCCAAAAGCTCTTGGACTTGCCGCTGAATTTCCTTAGTCTCCTCGGGATTGGTTCGATACGCAGCACGATTTGGTAATGTTGCTCCCGGGATCAAATCGTTTTGATGCTCTATCCCTCTCATAGGTGGCAGTCCCGGGGGTATCTCAGCTGGAAAAACATCCTCATACTCCTGCAAAAGGTTAGTGGCAGCAGGAGGTATCGAACTAATAACATCATCAAGCGAATACAAAACTCGTTTGCAAACCAAGGTGTAGCAAATATCATTATTAGAAATTTCAGCAAGGTCACTTTTTAGTGCAAGCATAACACCACCCTTCAATTTTATGCCCTCTACCTTAGAACTAGGTGCAGACTTATCCTTTTTAGGTGGGTAAAGAGAATTAGCAACTTGCTGATTTTCAGATTTAGTATCACGCAAATTAGCAGCTCGTTCTTTATCAGCTTGTACAATTTCAGCAGGGGTCATAGGAACCAAAGTAATTTTCTTTCCTTTATGCATAAAAGTATATGTATTACTTCTACCATGGTGTATAGCATCATTATCAAATTCCCAAGGTCGACCCAATAAAAGTGAGCAAGCTTCCATAGGTACCACATCACAGTCAACATAATCAGCACAGGAACCAATGGAAAAAGAAACTCTGCAAGTTTGTGTTACCTTAGCTTTTCCAGCATCATTAAACCACTGAAGGTTATATGGATGGGGGTGCTGGCGTGTGGTCAAGCCAAGCTTCTTGACCAAATCTGAACTCACCAAATTATTACAACTACCTCCATCGATGATGACACGTGCTCGCCGATTTTGGATGACGAAGAAAATCTGGAACAAGTTATGGCGTTGCAGCTTCTCTGGTTGTTGTACCTTTGTGCTGAGCGCCCGCTGCACAATGATGCTCCTATAGGTCGCTGTGTCATCACTGCCCAAGATTTCGTTGCTCTCCTCAACAACTGGTTCTTCTTCTTCTTCTTCCTCAATGTCAGAGGCGCTGATGTACCCATCTTCCGTTGCAATGTATGCCCGCTGACTTGGGCAATCCTTCTGCACATGACCGAATCCATGGCAGCGACGGCACTGAATGCCAGAGGTGCGTCCCGTTGATGCAACAGAGGAAGCACTCTTGGAAGGTCCCTGCAAAACAGAATTTTTACTTGAGCCTGAAGGTCGTGTAGTGACCGGATTTGGTGCCGTAGCTGCTTGTTCCTTGCTCGCTGGTGAGGGAGCCCTGTAAGTGGATGGTTTGGACAGCCCAAAGGATGGTCCTGTGCGCGGCGTGTATGTGGTGCTGGCCTTGTACTTGCCCTGCTGCTCACGCCCCTACAACTCCTTCTCTGCAAGCATAGCAAACTGAAACAACTGGTTGACATTGTTAAATTCTTTATAATCAATAATATCCTGGATTTCACGTCTCAAACCCGAATAAAATCGACAAATAGAATCTTCGTTTCCCTCTACTATGCCATAACGCATCAAGCCCTTTTGAAGCTCACCATAATAATCCTGCACAGATTTATCTCCCTGTTCTAAGCGCATCAATTTCTTACGCAGGTCTCTATGATAAGATGGGGGAACAAATCTATCACGCATAGCAACCTTAAGCTCTTCCCATGTACGAGGTGTGGCACCATCTGCAGCTAAACCAGTCCACCAAATAATAGCAAAATCTTTAAACTCACTAGTGGCTTGTCTAACTCTATGTTGTTCAGGTACTTGGTGGGCACTAAATTTTTGCTCTACTGTCATCTCCCAATCAAGATATCCCTCAGCATCATAATGTCCCGAAAAAAAGGTATAGTAAATTTAACCTTAGCATAAGGATCTTCAGGAGCTCGATTATACATACCTCGATGGTGGTGGTGATGTGGAACGCCACCCATACCTGTGGTGTTAGTGCGAAGACGACGCCGTAATCTGTTTTGCAATGTCGCCGCTGGATCAACATTAACATCGTCATCATACAACTCATCACCGGTGTTGCTTCCATTCACATCTTCGTTGTGCACAGGACGGTTTTCTAACGCATTTACCCTGTCGGTGAGCTCGGATAACCGTTTGTCCACCCGCTCAACCGCGTTTGCGAGTTTCATCTCAATTATCGCTTCAGTGACAGCCTTGATGACTGTCTCCTTCATCTCCTTCTGAGCATTGTCTACAACGGCTTGTAGCTGCTCTTGACTGACACACTCCTTGAAGTCCTTTGGCGTTTTATCTCCTTCAACTGACATTGTGGAAACAAACACAATAACAAACAGTGAAGGTTATCCCTAATAATCGTACTACAAAGGTGGAGTGGTGCCTCTCAATCAAGATCAGCAAAGGTAGACACCTTACCAAGCTCTTACCAGGGTTCTTACCAGCAAAGCAAAGGATACCTGGAAGGCGTGCGAGCGATTGCAGGGATGCAAACCAGTGCTGTCCAGAAGAATCTGTGGAGCTTGGAAGGCACACAAAGAGAACAAATATGTATATGTGGAACACAAATCAGAAACAGATAGTAATGCTGAATTATAGTCCCAAGTACTTGTTCTCGTTGCTGGCCTAAAGTGTTGCAAGTACCAAGTATGTGTGATAAACAAGGTGGAGAAACAAGTATGATGGATAGCAAGAGCAACAGAAACAAGAACTAAACAGCACACGCTAACACAGCTCACTTTGCCCTTCTCTATGTGCTCCTCTAGATATTGTTCCTCTTTTGCCCCTCTCTGTTTTCTATTTTTTTGGGCTGTCGTTGTTTTTTTGGGAAAATTCGATTTTTTCTTTTTATTTTTTTGATATTTTTTTTTTCACTTAGGAGCACACAAGAGGGAACCACAGAAAATTTGAGCTTAAACAAGTGAAAGACGTGGCCTGTAGAATTTTCTGAAGTTCAGCCGGAAAATGAGAAAAATATTTGGAAATTGAAAACTCAAACTTCGGAGGCGAATTCGGGAATTCTGATTTCGCCGAACCCGCAAAGCGGGGGACGAACGGATCCGAAACACCGTTTCGATGCGAAAAACTCTGTGACTTTTCTGAAAACGAAGTTCGTACGCGAAAGTTATGCCCGATTTGAGAAACGACTCCGAATTAGAGGACAAAACGGGAAGAAAGTGGGAAAAATATGCGACGGATGCTAGGGTTTGATGGAAACGGTGGGGGAAAACACACGAACTGGACTCTAACACGACCTAACCAGCAACAAGACCTTGACCAGGACACAAACTCAACACGACGAACTCTGAAACTGAAATATGCAAAAGCTAAAGGCGCGGAAGGGTTGTAGGACAGGAAAAAAAAATGATATGGCAGTGGACTATGGAACGAAGGCGAAAACACTCGAAACTATGGGTAGATATGAACCTGACGGTATACTTGAAGCTCTGAATACCACTTAATATGAACAAGGGTTCCCGATCTTCCGAAAGGTTCTGGTAACTCTCGATTTGGTGGGAACGAGACACAAGTCGATCCGGCTTCCGAACAACACGATCCGAAACCCCGCAATCGCAGCACCACGTCTCCTCTGGTTATCAACCGGCGTTGCACGGTTGACCTCGCCAAGAAGGCTAAAGTCCTTGCCTGCGAATCGAAGAACACAAGCAAGAGCAAGGAAGAATGCAACCAAATTGCAGATGAATGATTAATCTCACGAGTTGGGGTCTCACAAACCGACGAAACGGCGAAACTGTTCTTGACAGAATAATCTAAGCAAAACCCGCCCTAATGAGAGCGGCGGTGGCTGATAATAAGGGTCTAGGGTCGTCACACCCCCTGGTCACGCCCCCCTAATGGGCTCAACGACGATACACGGCCCAACGGACCAAAAACGGTGACGCAGCACCGGGACAGATTCTGGACGCTGACTTTTTTCGACGTTTCCTGTTGACTCAGAAGGAATTTGGACCTCAAACCAACGCCATTGGTTTCCTTATGAAATTATCTTTCCAACCATATGTGAATCATCGAAAACGGAGTCCGGATGAGTCCTGGGCGTCCGTTTTACTGCTCGCTGGTCCTGGAGGTCGAGGCTGATTCGGACTCGAGTTGGACTGGACCTCCTGCTGTTGTTGGACGTCCTAGCTGCTCCTCCACGCCTCCAAGCCTTCCTCTATGTGTCTCCTTGTCCTCTCCATGATTCATAAGCAACACATAATCATTAGGTAGTAATCTATTCTCAAAATTATATAAAGAGTTGCTTAGGAACGAGCTCACCTCTAAATTTAATTGTCATGCGCGAGCTCTTGTGATTGGACCTTGAAAGTTCAATGGAGGATCATTGTATGTATCCGAGGGAGTGATGTCCTCATCACATGACTCGTTGCCTCTCCTCTTTTTAGATCTGCCCATCATGGTTAGGGCAAGGTGCCCCTTAGGAGCCAACATGCTTGGACAACATCGACAATCCTAGAGTAGCTTAGACCTCTCACTTTCAGGAAACATTATCATTGATGGTTATCCATGACCTGATATGGAAACCTTTCCCTGACGAGAAATATCGGTAGGGGAATATCCGTGACGGTTTTCCATCTGGGATAGACGATTTTCCCTGATGTCTACTTCCTAATGGTGCAACCCTGATGGGAACCATCACGGAAAGGCATCCCAGATGGCATTAGGTCCCTTTCACCTTCATGCATATATAGCACGACTATCACCACCTTATTCGCTATCAAGCCATCACCATCAAGGCTGATTTTGTTATTCTTGTAGCAGCTCCAACAGCAAGCATCGCTGTCGCCCTGGCCACACCATCACTATTCACACTATGGCACTACCATGCAGCCCACCTTGACACCGGTGCTGCGCCCTTACAACTACTCGGGCAGTTGACGTCGCCGCTGCCCCTATTATACTCGTCGTTGCCAATAACCACACACATAATACGCAAGTTTTCATCCACCCTATCCATCTTGGGTGCGAGAGTTACAATTTTGCCAAACAACATGAACAGAGTTTCAACTTTGGCGAACAACATGAGAAGATGAGTATATATGTAACTAGGAGACAATACGTAGATTCTACTTAATTGCTTCTTGATTCTTTGCAAGTTTGTTTCAGTATATGCTTGTGACATGTTCAATCCTCTCCAATCCAGGAGGCAGTGTCTATGTTCCTTGTAGTTCAGAAATGTTGAAAAGAGAATTTAGAGCCACGTGTATTAGTATATTCTTGTGATGTAACCTTCATTCAGAAAGTTCAGCAAGCACTTGTTACTATCGCCTTGCTCCCTGAGCACACCCAATTGTAGGGCAAAATTTACTCTGTTCGCCTCACGCGTAACATGTGGCTCGTGCAGCTCCTGCAGTTGTATGTAGGTCACGTCTCTGAAACACAACCGTGATTAACAATACAATTCGTAATATAGCATATTTATAAGTCATAGAAAATTGAATGATTTATAAAACTATTTGAGAGAAATCCACTCATTTTATTTCAAATGTTCAACCTCAATACACACAGAGTAATTTATGATCAAAGTTTTGATAGGTTGACCACAAACAATTTAAATATCATTTTTCGTGACTTTTTGTGACCAGGGGGAGCACTAGGGTGGAGCTAACAGAGTCAATGTGGACGGCATGGAAGGGAAGGGTAGCTAGGTTTTGGAAAATTATACTGTATATGGCAATGAGAGAAAAGGGAAGGCAGTTGAGATTAGTATATATCGGCAGCTCTAACACCTGGTTTTCCACACATGGATATGTAGTTGAGGTTTATTTCCATTTTAGTGGGCGGCGTCTGACGAGGTGAGAGCACGTCTCCACTTCGACATTAATCCTGTCGAGATGTTGGTCCGGATTCTAGAAATTAATCTATACTTCCTAAGCACATACTCCCAGTTTGATCTATAGTTAATCTAGTTATAACTTTAATATATACTATGTTTTAAGATGTATATACTATTTTTTATATATACTTTTATAAGAGAAATTATTTTAAGATCTATATATGATATACATATTTTTTTCTGAATAACCATTAGATATATATATAATTAAACAGTAGCACCTGATGCTAACCTGCTTGTGGACCCAAGTGGTTGATTTGATAGAGCCATGCATTTGGTCTCAAGATGACCAGAGCCTAGCAACCATTCCAGTATATTAATAATTAAACAGCAACATATATTATAGCGTTCTTGATCATTACATTACAATACTACATAATAACACGACACGAGAGAGCTAAGCCAAGCCAAAACATTACCAAATTCAGCACACTTCCTTGACATCACAGTAATTAGGCAAACAACATCTAGGGGGTTAACTCCTAACACGCATCTTGCCAAAATTGGAGCCCCGGTCCTGTGAGATGAGAGACTCACTACGACTTGCAAGCAATCAAACCCTAGGCACGAACAAACGAAACAAGCAAACCACACGTGACGTGACGTGACACAGCATCGGTCCTTGTTGCAAGCGCCGGCTGGATCAGGCGGCGCGGGGGACGGCGGTGGCGGCGAGCGGCGTCTTCATCTCCAGCGAGAGCTTGAGGACCTCATCGAGGGAAACGGGGGGCGCGCCGTCCGGCAGGTTCCACTCGAAGGCGTGCACAAGGCGGGCGACCCAGAGGCCGACGGTGGCGAGGCCCAGGTTCTTTCCGGGGCAGACGCGGCGGCCGGCGCCGAAAGGCGCGAGGCGGAGATCGCCGCCGCGGACGTCCACGTCGGCGCCGCCCTCGGACGGCAAGAACCGCTCGGGCGCGAACGCCTCCGGGTCGGCCCACACGGCGGCGTCGTGAGTGATGGCCCACATGTTCACCATCGCCGTGGTGCCGGCGGGGACCACCATGCCGTTGGACAGGGGCACGTCAGCGGTAGCGAGGCGCGCCCAGCTCAGCAGCGGCCCCGGCGGGTGCGCACGGAGCGTCTCTTTCACCACCGCCTGCAGGTACGGCATGCGCGCCACGTCGACGTCGGTCGGGCAACCGCCGGGTCCCACCGCCGCGTCCACCTCGGCTCCCAGCCTTGCCTGCACTGCTGGGTGTCGCACCAGCTCCGCCATGCACCACTCGGTCAGCAGCGCCGTCGTGTCTGTCCCGCGGAAGATCATCTCCTGCACATTTAAATCAGAGAAAAAAACGGAGGAAAGAAAATATTTTTTAGCAAGAGCAACTAACACAAGCTGTTAAGTTTTAAGTTTTAACCCGACAAAGATGCGTGCAGTTGGAGGAAAGCGATTAGTAGCAGTTACCCAGAGGACGGCGACCATGTCGTCCTCGCCGAGCTTCTCGTCGCCCTCGAGGGAGAGGAGCACGTCAACGAAGTCAGCATTGTCGTCGGGGGCTGCGGAATTCTCGCGGCGGCGACGGTGCTCGTCGATGACGCCGCGGACGAAGGCTTGGACGTGCGGCACGAGCGCGGCGCAGCGGCGGGCGACGTTGCCGGGGTCGTAGAGGTGGGTGAGCCAGGGTAGGTGGTCGGACCAGTTGAACGCGCCGAGGAGCTCGAACCCCTCGCGCACCATGTTCTTGAGCCGCTCTGCCTCGGCGGCGCTGGAGCCGGAGGCAACGTCGTAGCGCCTGCCGAAGACGCTGCCCATGATGTTGTTGAGCGCGGCGTCCTGGAGGTGCGGGCGGAGGACGACGGCGCCGGAGGCGAACTGCTCCGCGGCGATGGCACGGAGCATGGCCTCGGCGTCGGCCTGGCGGCCGGGCTCGTGCGCGGCCACGCGGCGCGGGGAGAAGAGGTGCGTGGAGGCGATGCGGCGGAGGAGGCGCCAGTACTCGCCGCTGGGCGCAAACCCGATGGCGCGCGCGAACATGAGCTCCCGCGCCGACCGCTTCAAGGGGCGGTCAGCGAACGCCGGGTGCACGAGCACCTCCCGTGCCGTGGCAGGGCAGGAAGACACCACGGCGGGCGTGTCCCCGACAGAGAACGCCATGAGCTCTCTCGTCCCAGGCCCCGCCGCGCGTGCCATGGCAGCGAGCGCGCGGTGCGGCAGCCCGCGAGATAGCGCGAAGATGCTGCCGAACACGGGCAGGCCGCGGGGACCCCTGATGGGAGTCGCGCCAAGGCGCCCGCGCCCGTGCACCCAGGCCGGTCCGCCATGGGACGCGGCCCACGCGAGCAGCGCCGCTGAGACGGTGGCCAGGAGGAGCGCGGCGGCGAGGAGGGCCGGGTGCGCGCACAGGGTGTCAGCGCCCAGGAGCGCTGGGAGCGCGTATGCCCACCACGTGGCGTCCGTGCACGAGGATGCGGTGGCGGCCATCGCCATGGACGAAGCTTGCTAGTAGCTGCTAGGCTTGTGATGATGAGACTGCGGAGTGGATGAGTGATGGAGTCTGGCTACTGGAGTGCCGGTATTTATAGAGGAGCAGTCGGGGCCGAGGGGTTGTGTTGAGTGAGAATGGGTGGTTCAGTCTTCAGGTGTATTTAACAGTTCACTTTAAAAATAATTTTTAAGAAGCAAAAGTTCATAGAGTTAGAAGTTAGCTTGAAAAAGATTTTATAGCTTATGAGGAATGATGTTTCAAGGTAGTACATATATTAGTACATTTCATTTATATCAAAAACCAATTAAAAACAGATTTTATATAAGTAGATTTTCAACACAACTTTTAAAAGTAGTTTTTGAAAACGCCTTTATTGATTGATTGGAGTATGTAATAGAAAGTATTTGTGAACCTTGTAGCTTACATGAATGTTCTAGATGAGGTCCTGTATTTGACAAATCTAATATACATGTTAATTTAAAAGGAGAATATAATTTATCACCGAACGTAGGAATGTTGTTGTTTAAGCAATCTCAATAACTAAATATTTTGCTAAGTTTCCCTACCACAGCATGCACTCGAATTTATCAGTTTAATGATAACTCTTCTTCTATCTCTCTTGCTTTCGTCTTTCTTGCTTCTCTTTTCCAGAGAGCGATGGAGGGTGATCATGGTGTGCTTTTTTTTTTTCTTGCTTAGTTGACCGTCGCAAGTCGCCACAAAGCTCGGGATTGATATGTCATAGGCTGAGCTTGATGACGGTAACTCGACGTACTTTAGTACAATAATGTTTTTGTCACAACACAAATACATTAATCTATTTACACAAAAGCAAAGGCAAGTGCTAGAATCTATTTTTTTTTTTTCTGCGAGGAACACAAGTGCTAGAACCTTCTTTTTCTTTCGAGGAACGCAAGTGCTAGAACCGGTTGCAAAAATACCGGTAAAAGCATATGGGAACTAAAACGTGCCATGCGGCCCATCCTCACCGGTGAATACAAATAGTCACATGGTTTACCCTTTTTGTCTAGAATTATTATTTTTACGTGAAATAACGGTCACAGCAATGGATCGCTCGCCTATTTCGGGAACCAAAACTTTTTTAAAACAAGATCGGGAACCTAAAATGGATAAACTTCTCTAACAATCCGGATTAATTGTTGGTGCATGCATGCACGCTGGTATCATATCTCGGGCGATCGTTTCAGGTTGAGAAGATATGCTTTACTGATTTATTAATTTTGTTAGTTTCTTTCGTTCTTTTTTCTTCCTCCAGAAAAAAAACATGTTTTTTTTTTGACAGAAAAACATGTTGATTGAGATAAGTCAGTGAAGCATATCGTATCGTGTGTGTCGTATCATATCTATTCTGATTTGAAAATGTCAGACTAGAGACAATATGTCTAAGACGTGCGAGGATCTTTTATCGTGATCACAACATGAAAATCATGTGACGTCACGAATATGCATTATTTGGAGGGAATGATTATATATACGATTATAGGTGTGAACAAATCGCGTGGTTTTGGGAGCTGCGCCTTGGTGCGGCATTGTTCATGCCGTCACACTATCGTGTCACTTCACTAAACAACGACGATCAAATTAGATCGAGCAGTGGACTTAGGGTTCGAGTAGGCAATTTGACTTTCATGGAGTAACTACAGTTAATTCTTTAATTTAGTGTAATAAATCATAAATAAATATTAAGGTGAAAGCTAGGGCTCTTTTGATCCTGGAATTTTTTAGGAATTTTGGACGATTTCAATCCTTAGAAATTTTTTGTACAATCCTTTAGAACAAAGGAATGGACTTGACCAATTCCTCATGCAAAAAAATCATATGTGTATCACTCTTATCTAATTCCTGTATTTCTTCTGTGCTTCATCTAAATAGTCATTTCTGAAATTTTTCTGTGTTGTTCCATTTCATAGGATTCAAAGGGCTAAGACATTCCAATCTTATATTTCTTTTCTATTCATGTGGGGCTAAGACATTCCAATCTTATATTTCTTTTCTATTCATGTGTTTTAAGAATCCTATATTTCAAATATGCCTTAAATTTGCACCGGACAACAGTGCAGTGGGTAAGGTTCTCGAGTTCTTATGGAGTATCTTTTAATAAGGTTTTTTTACGGTCTTTGAAAATGTACCTATAAGGTATCAGAATTATACATTGACAGGTACTAAAATAGTACGAAAAGTATTTTAATATCTCCCAAGTTAAAACTAGTGGTACCTCTTGGTAACTTTCCAGGTATGATAAAAAACCTCATTTTCGACTGATATCTAGCTAGGTTAACTGATCAAATGTGAAAATTGGGTGATAAGGTCAGCTAGTATCCTAGTTAACTCAACTCTGAGCCAAATGCATCGATTTGCCTCTTAACTTTGCGAATACTTTGAAATTTTTGGGTCATTTTATCAACAAAATATATCACAATAAGATTTTAAATTTCTGTCAAGTGCATAAACACATAGCCTACGACACTGAAAATGATCTCGGTGACCATCCTCTAGGTACTGATAGTTACTTCCTCAATCAAGCTACTGTACCTATGGATGTCTGAAAAAAAACACAGCCAATTAAGAACGACTACTTATATGGTTTTCTTTGAAGCAACATTACGTGGCAGGCTATGGAACCGTAGAACTAGATAGCCTTAGACCATCTCCAACAGCTACCTCAAATTTTCATCCTCAAAATACTATTACAGCATCCCCTATCACTATTATAGCATCCCCTATCCCTAACACTGTAGCAGTACTATATCACTGGATAGAGGATCTGTTGGAGATGAATTTCCAGTGCTACAGTAGACCACAAATTACTGTAGCACTAGAATCCTCAAATTTGGAGACTCCGTTGGAGATAGCCTTAGTAGCCTAATTGTCTAGCAAATAATTCTCTCAGATCACCATGCATCATCACCTTAATTCGTAAATAAAGCAAGGTCTTACATTGCATCGGCTGCAGCAACTGCTACAAGTATTCCAAGGTTGAGATGGTCCTGATTTTAGGCTGTGTTTGTTTGCTGCTTCTGAAACTGCTTCTGCTACTGGCAGAAGCCAGAAGCCAGAAGCCAGAACAAACGAGGTTCTGGAGAAGTGGCTTCTGGAGAAGCCAGAAGCCTGTTTCTGAGGAAAATGAACTAAAGCTGAGAAGCTCGCTGAGATGTGCTTCTTTGAGAAGCTATGTGCTGAGAAGCCAAAAATTTATTGTAGAAGCCAATAACCTATTTCCAAAACCAGCTTTTCAGAAAAGCCAAAAGCACTGCTTTTCAGAGAAGCTCAAAAGCAGAAGCTCAAACAAACACGGCCTTAGTCTCCATGAGATTATGGTGACCAGTTCTTTAGATCGACCAAGACTTATGAGGGGGCATAATTGTTTTTTGTTGCCAGGTGTATGTTTTCTCGATAAGAACTTATCGTTATGATATGTTTTTTTCAGATCTATCTTGGTATCAGTAAGGAATATTGGTGTGAGATGTCAACAATCCAAACCACTCTACTTCTTTGTGTCATGTTTAATTGAAGATTGAATGGTGATAATAAGGTGCACTTATGCTGCTGGAACCCTATGTACCCAGCAAATTAAAGCTTAGTCCACCTTTTACAACCTAGTTGGAGTCTCTTCAACTTAAATATATGAATGTCTATTTCTTTTAATATACAATGTTTTCTAGTTTCTTCTGGTTTGGTAGAGTTTTTTTAATTTCCTCCGTAGTGTTTACTAGGGGTGGAAATGGATCAAATAGTCCATTTTTCACATTGCTATACATATTTTTAATACGACTACGAATGCAAATATGAATCGGATTGTTCGAATCTAAATCCGCATTCGGATATCTACCCAATCGGGTTGTATGCAAATATCATACATCTGTAACAACAAGAATTTTATTTTGGTGTGCAAAAAATTCGTTCACATTTGGAATTACTATAATTATGGAAATTTCATTCAAAATTCATATCGAAAATTAAAATTTTTGGTCAAATTTGACTGAAAATTTATCCAAATTGATTGGGCCGGAATATATAAATTTCATTCACCTCTAAAATTTCTAAAACTTTAGCGAAATTTGGTTCCCTGGTTGACGGATACAAATATTCTATTTCCACATCCGAATTCAAAATAATTCGGATATCCAGATTTGAATCCGAATCTCAAAAATAAATTCGGATACATTCATTTTAGTATCCATTTCAAAAATAAATACAGATAAGGATATCTATATTCGTGTTTTGACAGATACGAATATCAGATAATTCGAATACCTACTATCCATTTTCACCAGTATTTATTGGTCAACATTGCCTTATCTCTCTCTGAGGGCATCTCCAGCAGAGATGGCAAACGCCACCCGTATCACTGTTTAGGCACGGATGCTGCCTTTGCTGCCCCCATATCGCCCTACAGTTGAGGTTATATCCAATGCTGTAGGTTGGGGGGGGGGGTTGAGGTACTCAAATTCGAGGTACTCTTTTCTCCTGCATCACTGTTTGTAGATGATGATTGTGTGCTACTGAAGATGAGAAAAATATAAAGTGTTGTAATAGTATTATAAAAAATAAATTTCTAAAATATCTATTAGAAATGACCTGAGATGGGACACTTCTATCTAAATTAAATATCTTTTCTTCTATCTTCAATCCCGCACACTCTCTCCATCCTTCATTCACGTACAAGTGGGCCAAATCTTACTTTTACTCTCGAGGCATCGCGAGCAGGCAAAAATACGAATTTGTATAATGTATTTAAACGTATTTATTAAAATAGATAATATTTTTCTGTATTCACGAGATCATAATTACTATTACAAGATCATAAATTATACAAATATTATACCTACTCTATTTTATCAACTTAATACCATTTAACCAATGTATTCGAATGGCATAAATACTCTACTTACTCTAATTACATTTTCTAATCTAAATATTAAGTACATACATAATCTACGTAATTACTATTACGGAAGGCTATCCTCTTCACGCGTTGTTGCCCTACTCCTGCTCGCGCTCGACTGCTGTTGCACTACAGCTCCTCGCTCTTGATTGCTGCTTCAAATGCTGCTCACGCTCGCGCTCACCTGCTGCTCTGCTCACACAGGCAACTTGTTCTGCTCGTGCTCGCTCTGCACGAATGCAGAAGATGGACTGCGTTGGGAGCCATTTTATAGCCGCGCATGATGAAAAATGGCAGGTTGCCGGTCGGCCGACAGCATAAAGCAAAAAGCAAAAGCGAAAAGAAAAGAAAAAGTAAAACGTGACGCGACATGACGTGACGACACACGGTTATCCAAAAAGTGTATTTTGGTATACTGTGTGTCAAATACACACTGTTCCTTGTATTCGGCATAAGGTGTGCTGAAAATTCTTTTTTTTACACTGTGTACCGAAAAATGATTTTCGATGTGCCGTGTGTCGAATACAGATGCTAGATTCGTGAATACAATAATTTATTATCTATTTTAATAAATACGCTCAGATATATTGTATAAATTCGTATTTTTGCCTCGGGAGCAAGTACTTCCGTGATTCCACAATTTCATTTTTTTCTTGAGGCACTACCCGCAATGGTAGGAGCGATAATTGTGGTCCAAAAAATGCTTTTGAAGTATGCTTTGAGGCTTCCATTATGGGTGGCCTTAACCTTGCTAGGATATCCAAAAAAAATTCTGGAGGACACGTAGGAGCTGATAGTGTGTACACCGGCTAGGTTCAGTCGAGTGCTGTTCAACTCAAATTTATATGTCTCTGTTTCTCATGATACAAAATTATCTAGATCCTCCTGTAGGTCATCTCTTTTCTTTTCAGGTTCAAGTAATTATATTTTATAAAAAGTGTCAAATTTGACTAGCAAACACGAATTGTTTTTTTGACAAATTATTTTTTCCTTTATTTTTTGTTGATTATATTGTTCATTCTAAAGTTGCTGCTTTGGTTTTTTTTTTCCTAACTAAGTCTTAATATTTGCATACGTAGTAATGAGGATTATATAACGTTATTCTTGCATGTTCCAAGCATATTTAATGAAGAAAACTAGTACCGTAAAAAAGAATGGAAAGTGCTGTATATATATGGGTTATACTATATGGCTGGGCTCTCCACATGGTCTAGGAGCTAAAAATTCAACCAACAGTCCAGTAGCTCAACTTGTTGCTAGGCACGCACAACAGACTTTGTCAATCTTCTCTAGGTTTCCGACTTTGCGTACTACAGACTCTGTGAAGCACACAGATACAGCTTGAGAACCAGAAACATGTTGGCGAGTCATGGAGCAGAGCTGAAACTGATACTCTATTATTAATAACCCAATCCCTAGAGAGCGCCTCTTGCCTGAATTTTAGGCTTTGGTTCTGTGCAGAGTCCAAGCCTGACGACGACGATGCATGCGAGCTACTGTTACTTACTCTGTACTACATCTAGTTTTGGCCTGCTGCATGGCATGCCTAGACATCTGATCAGCAAATTAACAAACCTTGATGTTTGAAAAGCAAAGCCTTAATCGTACCAGTAATCGAGTTTATCAATATTGTTCAAGCGCCCATTGGAAGCTCGCAGAACCTAACAAAAGACTGTTCAAATGTCCCCTAATCCCAATAGAGTACTACTTCAATTTGCAAAGTTACATGCTGACTGCTAAGACCGGCCACCAGTGTAGTGCTACTAAAAAAAGCGTCCCGTCCTCATCCTCTCGCGCAGAGGTGACTCGGACCGCCCCCCTCGCCTCCGATAACCTCCTGGCGTCGGAATTGAAGGGTGGCCCGGCCTCTTAGTAATTAGGTTAGTAATATAGTAGATGCTGATTGTTTAGACTATAGATTAGGTTAGCTTGGTGTTGTTTTAGTCTGTGGTGATGCCTTGTCGTCCCTAAGCTATCGGCTCCGACGGCGTCATCGATAGGTTTGTGTTTGTTTCTAAGTAGGTTGGAGAAGCTTGGGTTGGGTTTCATCATGCCGATTATATTGGTGGTGGGTGTTTTGTTTTCTCCGAGAAGGTTTTGCGGAGGCTTCGGTGTTGGCGTCGCTGCCGACGCCAATAGCTTTGTTGGTGTTGCTTGAGAGAGGCCAGATTTTCTCCACCTGGTTGCGATTGGGTGGGAGCGGGTTGCATCGTTGTTTGTCGTTTCAGGTTGCCTACTATGCTTGTAATGTCTGTCCTTGTGTCCCTTGGCAATACTACGGCCGACAGCAGTTATAAAGTGCATGAACGTTCAACGGTTCAACATCATATCCTTCGATGTACTACATGTAGCAATGAAAATCTTCACAGCTTCTTCAAAAGCTCTTTCGTTGGAAAGGGTGTCAGCTTCAAGTTACAAGTTCAGTGTGACCTCTACCAGTGAGTTGTTGGTTACCTGAGTGACTGCTCCAATCGTTAGTGACAAAGTGGAAGTGGATCGGGATATCCTGCAAGGCTCACGATGCATTGTTTATGTGTCTCAGGGATGTAGTTGTATGGACTTCAATGTAATCCTTGTCATATCTATATGAAAATATCCCGGCTTCTTAAAAAAGGTGTAGTACTACTACTGCCTTCCTCATTAAGTAATTTAATAACTAATCGTGCATGCTAATGAACGGAAGAATCTTGTGTACGTATGTCACATTAGCCTTTTGCGGGATGTGAAACCGACTAAGCTAATTAAGCCACTGTTGACTGAGCACACACTTGTCTGGATAGACCGAATTAAGCTGCCTGCAGAATTCCTAGCTAACCTAGTTTGGTTACTGAAACAAGGGACAGATCATTAGCTAGCATGTGCCTATAATTTCTCCATGGAAACCCTGTCCCTGATTAGTACTACTGCAGTACTAGATTACGCGAAAGTTGTTATGACACACGAACAAAGGCATGACGTCAGCTGTCTATTAAGTCTTGTCACGTAGGATTCCTAATGATGTGGAAGGTTAACGAAGAGGGAGAAGAATATCACCTCTTGAGCAAGAGAGAATTTATAGCATACTAAATGACGAAGCCATTTGTGTCTTATAGCAGTACTATATTTATTACTGTCTAGTACTAACCGACATAGGTTGTAGGAGTTGTCTTCGAAGTTATCTCTAGATTACGTGAAACATGCTCTAGACAAACAGTTGTCTCAACGTTTGTAGATGGCTTTACGACTACTACTAAAAGGCGGAGCAATGCAGGGAACTGCCTGCCTGCCTGCCCTTTTCCTAGGAACTTCCAGAAAGGGTACAAATTAAGTCTAAACTTGGAGCAAAGTGAAGCACAGATTAATCAAAGCAAGTGTGCTTGCTTTACAAGGCAGTATCTGCATGCATTGATCCTCCGACAGACAGACACAGGCGACAAAACATGAAAGGTTTTTTATTTTGTTAAATGACATGAAATATTAGTTAACTAGATGCTGCTTAACACAAGAAAATTAAGCAATGAGACAACTGGTAGAGTATGTGGTAGTACCGGGCAACTGTACACATGTTGACTGGCTTGCTGACAGTAATGTTTCTCTCATGTCTCCTGCATTACGGTCGTCTTAGTTTCATATGTATATGCACGGAGAGCAATTTAGTTATTTTTCGAACTACGCAGCAGCATATATTGGGCTTTGAAAACTTTCCCGTGAAAGAGCAAAACAACCGATTCCAGTGAATAGGGGTACTTAGGAGAGAATCATTAGAACACGGGAATTAATAAAATTCACCGAGGTCATTCCGTGTGCCCAAAGCTAAATTAACTTATATTTAATTATTATAGAAGGGAGCTAACGAGAGGATTGCTAAATGAAAGCTTATACAGTACTCTTTATCTCACAATACATGATATTTTATATTTAGCTATGTATATTAAGATGAAAGTTAAAATAATTATCTTACTTTTTTTAATTGTACATTCGTCTATGAGTAATAACAATATAATATGACTGAAAAATAAAATTTATATTGAAAAGAAGAGACTTAATATTAAGGTAAAACTGAAAAACCATGACTAAAATTTCCTATGCACTACGCATCAGATCGAATCCTCAACAAGCTCCAAAAGGTAGCAGACATCCTTCGTCGATAGGAGCTTCCGGTACCAATTGGTCAAAGCTAGCACAGTGCTTCACTACACCGCTCTCGAAATAAGCAAGAAGCTAGTACTGTAATACTTTATAGCTACTACGTCAGCTGCAAAGGATACGTGCTTTACAGCACTACTCCAGCTGACAGTCAGCCAAACAACAAGGGTTCGTTAGCTAAACACATGCTTAGCTCATTAATCGTGCACACTTGTCAGTAAACTAGTGTGCCATGTCACCGACATGCTTACTCACCGCCGACACCGACATGCACTACTCCAAGTACTAGCTAGCTAGCATGCTCCCGTCGTCAACGGTCACCGTCCGCCACCGCGATCTTTGGCGTGCGGCTATGTAGGACCAAATTATATATTGCTATGTGGCAGGGCTGTACACAACGGTTTTGACCATGTATTTTATTGTTCATGTACGATACAACCGATGCATTGATTGAACGGTTTTACTAAACCGTGGTTGAACACCCCAACTATGTGGTATCGTTTTGGGCATTTACATGCCCTTATGCTAGATTATAACCCTTGTTTTTTACACTTTCGAAATCATTTCGATAGAAGAACGTATTTTTAAATGTTTAACTGCATGTATTTAGAACGACACCTATTTTAGGCCAAGATAGTAGTACTGAATGGCCATGAAGCATAATTACCTTCGTTTTATTTAACATAGAGCCAACTCAATTATATGTGGTGATGAAGTACTACTAGTACTATACTAATACTTAATTATTGAGTGATTTGGTTTGGGGTTGCTGTCGGGCAAAAGATTTGCACGTTTGCACCGCTCCAAAAAAAAAAAACTTTGCTAAATCTAGCTTGTATCGGGTAGCTGATCGTGTCTGGGAAAGTGAAACAAGGCGACCAGGTACGTACGGTCGCTCTGCAACACGCTGTGCTCTGGTCAAGGATGCCGATCATGAGTGTCTAGTGTGTGTGAATCGTTATCGCGTGTCATTTTCGACTGATCCCATCACTTTCTTCGGACGCCGACGCCGCGCGTCTTGATCCTGCGTGCATTATATTGTACCGACAGGCTTACGAGATACTCCTAGCTAGCCGAGATGGTGACTTGCTATTAGCTTGGGGGTTCAGGTGACCTAGCTTATAAAACAAAGTGCAACAAATGCATCGCTGGTCATCGTGTGCGTATGACCGCACCACTAAATTGAGGGACGATCTAATTCACGGTCACCCCCGACTTCTGTTGTCGTCGGAGTGGGTTGGTCTGTCGAAACCCATCATGGATAAACAAGTCCGACGAACAATCCGTCGATGAAAAAAGAAAACTAGAACAACTTGATATAGAAAAGAGTTTAATTCTTTTTACAAAATCTAAATTTACTCTTGTGAAAGTATGAATCCCCCACGCCCACTCCAAGCGAGAGAAATAGGGAGGACGAGCGATGAATCTCCGGTGGCCGCAAGTGCTTGTCGCTGTTGCTACGCGCAGCGACTAAGGCTACGGAGTTTTCCCGTCAGGGATCATATGGGAATGGGACAGAGGAGCATTTGTTAATATTGGGCATTTGATTTTTTTATTTTTTAGTTTTTTGTTAGATGGTCAGGGACTAGATTGGTAGTGCAAACTTGGGCCCATTTCATTTTACTCGTACGGGAAACACAGAATGAACCGAAATGGGCTTAACACTGGACCGAGATGTGTCAGGCTAATGAATGTTTCATTCACATTTGGGGTAAGAGTAACGTTGTGGCCCAGGCC
Source organism: Phragmites australis (assembly GCF_958298935.1). Lineage (NCBI taxonomy): Eukaryota > Viridiplantae > Streptophyta > Magnoliopsida > Poales > Poaceae > Phragmites > Phragmites australis. The sequence goes on along the minus strand of NC_084941.1, from coordinate 11,601,341 downwards.
TTCAAGTACCTACAAAAAGGAATGAGATCTGCAATTAGGCCGAATTCAAAGCTAACATGACACATCCTTATTGGGCTGAAGCCTCATGAATTCTGTTAAAGGGTTGGTATGGCTTGGGCCCTTATCTAAACGCTAGTCGGGTAGATCCTTCTAAAAAACGGGCTAAATTAAATCCAAAAGAAGAGAAATCTCCTGTTATCCACTATTCAAAAGGATTGCCTGTTCTTCCACCCAATATTTTTGACTAAATTTCACGCCGATAGAACCTGTATTTGTGTGCAATTTACTAAAACTTGTGACTGGAATATTGGATGGCAAGAACAACAGGACCGTTTATACAACTAGTAAGCTTGCATGTGGAATCTACGTCCCTATACTCCAGAACAAATACTAAATAATCCAATATGTCAATTCATGTCCATAAATTAAGTATTAAAATAAATAAATAAATAAATAAATAAATAACAATAGTCTCTAAATTTGAAGAACAAAACAAGCTCCTATTTATACATATGCAGAAATATGAATTTTCTTTACTTGCCATATGTCATATGGATAAGCTTTTTACCTTTTCATCATATATTGTTCTGAGAAAATCTTATCAACGTGTGTCTAGCTTGGTGTCTAGAGGGTAAGCTAAAACACTCCGAAAGTAACGCCCCACCTTAATTATCTAGTAAGATGCCTGTTGGGGAATAGGCTCACAGGCCTCTTCAGGTATTGGGTCGAAGATCTCTATAGACACTGCAAACTAACAAGGCTTATGGTTACTATGGATCTGTCGTGTTGCAGGAACCCTTCGGCAAGCTGAAGGAACCCTTCAGACTCTCTGCACCGCGGGAGTGGTTCCGATAGTTAGGATGGGTGAAGCCTTGGTCAGGCCTTTGGAGCTCGGCTGAAGGGCTTTGCACGACGTCATGATGGAGTCACTCAAAGGGACACTAAAGGTATGGTCGAGCGGGGACCTTCGGAAGTCCAAGCGAAGGGTGACCCAAGTACAACGTGAAGATAAAGGCATGGTCGAAGGGAGGACCGATGTCAGCGACCGAAGACCATGAGGGGCACGATTATAAATAATTTGGTTGTACTTAGGATAGTACCGTATTACCCTCAAATATGTCAAGAATGTAGCAGTTAGAGGGGTAATCTCATAAACTATAGTAGTGAATGGTTAGGTACGACCTATAAATATAGCATAAATGTAATTGATATGACATGTGACACTAATTCCAACAAAGGCTTCTCCACTTTGTGTACTTTTCTGTTAAGCCTTCAGATTCCTTCGAGGTCCAAAGGCCCACCACTGTATTGGCAATGCTGGTTCCCAATAGTTGGCACCGTCCGTGAGGACCGAACATTCGAAAGCTATGCCACACAATAAGAATCCGAAGGGTGTTGATACATCCACACAACTTCCAGGGCGGGCGTGATCACGACTACCCCTCTGGACGTGGCGGAGCTGATAAACACTTCGATCGAGGTAGTCAGAGAGTGTCAAGAAGAGCAAAATGATGTGGTCATACTGACCAATGAGGACGGTCGAGTTCGAGAAGAGTCAACTCAATAGGAAGACGCAAATTCTTTGATGCGAAGGTTGGAGGCAGGCTTTCTAGCTCGTTTTGAACCTTCGGCAGCAGCGAAGGAAAAGACCCCCCGTTTTGAAGAGCTTGAAGACTTCGACCATTTTCAAGACCATTATGATAAGGAAGAAGAAGAAACCGAAGTAGAAAGAATAGCATGGCTAGAAGCCGAAGACCTAGAACGGCAAATAGCACATAAGAAGTGCATGCTAGAAAGCTTGACAGTGAGTCGGAAGGTGGCTGAATACCGTCATCGAGCTAATGAAGCCAGAAGAATGCTGGAACAGTTGCAAGGCCAGATCAATGTGCTACAGTGCGAGGGTGAGGAGGCATGACACACCATCACGGCATCACCCCTTCGTCAGTGTTTGCAACACGATCTGCGTAAGATCTTCGATCCAAGTCACGTCCAGGCAACCCAGACTCTCCTCTCTCCTCTGACTTGCAGAACCAACCTTGGCCTTTGGGTTTTAAAATGCTGAGAGTAGTGATGTTTGATTGAGAATCAGATCCAAGGGAGTTCATCATGAGATTTGAGGCAGCAGTCAAATCTACTGGTGGAGATGACATGACACTAGTGAAGGCCTTTGTGTTTGCAGTAAAGGGGATAGCAAGATCTTGGTACTCCGCCCTAACTCCGGGGTCGATATATTCCTGGGAGTAGTTGCGTGATGCCGTTTTCTGCAATTTCCAGTGAAACTGCGCATAAAAGGTCATGACCGGTGACCTCTTCGCAATCAAGCAGTAGCTAACAGAGCCACTTAAAGACTACATGCATCATTTTGTACATGTGTCTTGTCAAGCGAAGGTTTTGAGTGAGGACACAATCATCGATGTCGCTATCTAAGACATTAGAGGAGGGCTACTAGCAGGAAAGCTAACACGCAAAAGGCTGCAGAGTGTCTAGGACTCTTCAACAAAATGGAGGAATATGCATGATCCGAAGTAGACCATCAGCAAAGGAAAAGTGAAATGGCAGCATTAAAGACATCGAAGCCTTTTCCCTCCATCAAAGAAGGAAGTAGTGGCCGAATGAATGAAATGCCGAAGCACCCGAAGAAAAGCAATGCCTTCGGAAACATTTCAAAGCAGAAAGAGATCAACCAGATAGAATCCAAGCTCGAGGATGTCCTGCAAGTGGTCGTCGAAGCCCTAGGTGGTGGAAGCCATGGCGACCGAAGAGGTAGAGGCCGTGGAGGTTGAGGCGACTGAGGAGGATGGGCACCACGTGACTTGGGCACACTATATTGTGAGCTACATGGTGAAGGTGCTGGTCATACAACTAAACAATGTCCACACATTGTAGCAATGAAGGAAGGCTTGGGGAAGCAACCCTTCTACCCTACTAGAGTAGTGCATCACGCTGCACCTTTTAGGTCAGGCAACGCGTGGCAATTCCAACAAGGTCAAGGCTAGGCTCATGGGCCAAACCCTTCGGCATTTGCTCCTCTATGGCGTCCAATGGCTTCAACGCAGCCATATGTTCTAGGACATTCAGCTTCACCCAATCAAACCTATACCCAATCAGTGACTTGTGAAGCATTGCTTCCATCACCTCCGCTAAGGCCTGCAATCGAAGCTCTCCTAGAAACTACCAGGTTGGTAAACACACTAACACACAAATTGAATGTGGTGTTGGCAATCACTGGTGGCTCTAACCAGAAAACTGAGTCCAAGAGGCAACGAAAAGAATACGTCCGAAGGGTTAACCATGTCGGTATAAGCCCTACCATTGTCCATTAGAAGTGGTCTCATGTCCCCATCACTTTATAACAAGTATACATGAGGGTCCTTAAATACCCACATACAGATGCCCTCATCGTCGTGGCTAACATTTTAGGAAATGAAGTCCACATGGTTCTGATAGACGACGAAAGCTCGGTAGATATCATCTTCATTGATGCCTTCGATAGGATAGGTTTGCAATGAAATGTCTTACAACACGCTTGATCTCCATTGCTGGGCTTCGGTGACAAAGCAATCAACGCTTTGGACAAGGTTGAGATACCAGTCTCTTTTGGCGAACGGTCAAACTATTGGATAGAAGGTATTGTCTTCGATGTTGTCGATGTATAATCTAATCTTCAAAAAAGGGGTACTAAACAAGTTTGGAGAAATACCACACCACAGTTATTTGTACATGAAAATTCCTGGGCCCAAAGACCTCATCTCGATGTTGGGAGATTAAAAAATGGCCCACAATATTGAAGTGAGAACTACTTTGGGCTGATGCAACGTTCATATCATGACAGAACCTTTGTCGAAGCCTTTAGAAGTCAAATACTTATTCCTGACACAGTAGTGTCGAAGGCTAAACCCAAAGGCCAAACTAAGAAAGTGTTGTTGTATCAGGACAAACCAGATAGAGTTGTGGTCATAGGAGCTGAAATGACACAAGGAGTTGAGCGAAAAATGATAGAATTCCTTCGCAACAATGAACACATCTTCGCATGGTCGCTGAAGGATTTGCAAGGATTCAGTAGAAATATCATCGAACACACTCTGAACGTTGATCCAAAGGCAAAGCCAAAGAAACAAAGGCTTCAGAGAACATCGAAAGTAAGAGAAGACACAACAAAGGCCAAGTTTAAGGGTGGCAATGGGTCTGCTCCCATCAGGTTTTGCTAGAATAGACCTGACCTGAAACCCAATTTCTTAAACCCAACCTAGCCCCAAAATAGCTACCAGGTGCAAAATGGCCCCTGTGGGGACTCGAGACCCGGTGGGACCCGAGCATCGGAGCGAGAGGGTCGGTCGATCGAGGGTGACAGCGGTCGGGGAGCAGCATGGGAGGCAGAGGGTACGGGCTAGGCGGCAGCTGGGGAGTAGGATACGCGATGGAGCAGCACATGTAGTGTGGCGGCGGCTGGGTGAGGCACATCGACGGCTAGGAGGGGTAGCGATAGTGGGCGGCTAGGCGGGGCACAACGACGGTGAGCGGGTAGGGCACGACGATGACAGCCGACTAGGATGTGACCATGACGTGTGGCGATGGTGGGTGGTGCGTGCACAAAAGCAACAGTATCGGGTAGGCTGCGGTCAGGTTGTTGGCGCGTGAGGCACTGGAGCATGGCAACATGCACGTGCATGTGCACGTGGGCTGGGCTGCTTGCGCTTGGGCCATTGGGGCATTTCGGGGCCCGCGGGGGCAAACACAGCCCTGGCCCCAAACCTTATTTGGGTTAGGGTCCTGACCCATTTGCCCTGTGTGGCATTTTTGCCACCCGAACCCACCCCTGTCGGGTCTAAAGCATGCGGGGACCCGCCTTGACAGGGGAAACTGTCTTCCTTAGGTGATGCCCAAAAATTGCTCAATACTAGGGTCATACGTAAAGCATTACACTCCGAATGGCTTCCCAACCCAGTGTTAGTCCAGAAAAGCAATGGCAAGTGGAGAATTTGCGCTGATTTCACAAACCTAAATAGAACCTATCTGAAGGATACCTTCCCTTTGTCGCGCATTAGCCAGTTGGTAGGCTTTGCAGCCGACTGTGAAATGTTAAGTTTACTGAACGCATACTTGAGATACCACCAAGTTTGGATGGTGAAGGAGGATGGGGCAAAAACAAGCTTCAGAAGCTCCTTTGGTTTTTCGGCCTTCGGAATGCTGGGGCCACCTTTACCAGATTGGCCCAGATTATATTGCAATTGCAGTTGGGAAGGAACATATCTGCATACATCGATGACATAGTCATTAAGAGCATCAAAGAAGACGATCATTTGGATGACCTTCGGGAGACTTTTGGTAATCTTCAAAGTGCGGGTTTAAAGTTGAATCCAAGAAAGTGTGCATTCGATGTGAGCACCAGGAGGTTATTAGGATTCTTAGTGTTGGAAAGGGGTATCAAAGTAAACCCAGAAAAATATAAGCAATACTTGATATGAGGCCTCCGAAGAATAGGAAAGAGGCACAACAATTGCTTGGAAGATTGGCAGCTCTAAGCTGATTTGTTGCCAGATCAGCTGAGCTTATGTCACACCCGGATTTAACGGATAAAACCGGATGCGGCTTATGTGTGCCCAGGATGTTCAACACACATAAGGACGTCATAGGTGAAGTAACAAAACCAATACTTTTATTAAAACTCTTACAACAATTGACATATATTGTCTTCTATGAAGATATTTACAGTGGAACAGAAGCACTGGTGCCCAACAACACCGTAGGCAACCGACCGGGAGACACGCGCCTAGAACATCACAACCTTGTCTTGATAATCTTCAACATCTTCATTCACTGAGTAGCACCACACATATCACATGGAATAGGAAAAAATAGTAAGTGTAAGCACATGACGCGCTCGACAAGTGTGGCAAATATATGACATGCAAGCTTGATTAAAGGAATAGGCTAACAGGTAAATTTGCATAAATACCAACTATGCTATCGTAAAAAGAGTTATAAAAGCATCCTATTTAACTATGTGATTTATCACTAAACTCCCAACTCCTAGGAATATCTCCACATGTTTCCCAACTATCTGAATGCCACATTAGGTTCCCAAACCAACCAACTTGATACCCATCACAGGTAACAAAAAACCATCAACTGACATTTACCCATCCACTGACTTATCTTACCCAATGCTGCTCAGTGTTGTCGAAATCTTGGTCTTAAAGTCCTTCGAACTGCTTCGGAACGTTATCGACTAATCACGAGAACTACCGACAAACAATACAAAGGAAAACACTAAGAACAACATACCAAACATCATCAAAAAACTTTAAAACACTATGGTTGGATAGGTATGATTTTAGAAACATCTAAACACAAGAATCGCCTAAATCGGAGTTAAGATAAAAAGAGAACAGCTTTCGGGAGATGGATTAGATTGAAACGGAAATGTTGATTTACCAGAACAAAAGGTTTTATTGCACAATCACTGTGTCAGGCTTAATAACATCATTGCGTAAGATTCAAGAAGTGTAGGGCAGACCAGACTTCGCTGACTAGGCTAAGGAGAATGATGTGGTGCTGACTTGACATGCTATGCAAGTACCATCTTCGATTAAAGAAGGGATACGCAGAGATCTAGTCTCAACCACACATGATGTATCAAATGGCTAGATGTTGCGCTTCTAGGTTAAGGATACTACCAGCGACTCTGTGTAGCGGTGGCGGCGTGGGTTTTGTCGAAGATGGCGATCGGGTGCGTATCCACTGACATCGATGTCGGGCTTCGATGACGTTTCAGTGAAACGAGGGAAGCATGGCGTAGAACATGGAAAGACTAACTCAGCGGTATGGTTGGTTTTGGAAGGGGTCATCTGAGGTAGCGAGAAAACAGCGATGACTGCTGCTAGGTTTGGTGGTGATTGCGAACAGACGCAGCAACGAAGATGCTCACGTTCGAGGAGATTGGCTATGAAATTTGAGAAACCGTTTGAACAGAGACATTCATATTTACTGGGAACACAATTCTACGGTATGGGTTTTGGTAGATCATCCCCTGAGAGGAAGAATGATCAACGGAGATGAGATGGGTGATGGTTGCGACATGCTGTGGTTGGCAATTGTGTTCCGGTCGTGTCGCTGCACAAACAGGGATGAGCTCCTAGGGTCACGTAGAAGACTCGATGGGACACGCCATGACATGGTTGGTGCATCAATACTGCTTTTTAATTGATGGGAAACACGAATGCAAATTCGGTGTGCGTGTAGAATACATCCAGAAACCGGACAGTGGGCATGTCGACCTTGATTCCGGTGTTTTGGCTGCTCTACTGGCCGACCTGATTGGTGAGGGCATCAGGAACATCATGGGACATGCACTGGTGAAAGGGCTTGGCGATTTCACCTCTGGTCAGCCAGGAACATCGATACCAATAGGTGATGGCGCGGTTGTCCGAACAGTAATGACCGTAGCGGCGTAGATCGGGCTTTGGCCGGGGCTAAAGTTTGACTAGGGACTTAGTATGATTGAGAATGAAGAACTCCCTTGCCTAGTCTCATTAGACTTCCTCCTTGAAACTCTCGTTCCTTCCCAACTGTTCGACAAGAAAATAAGTATAGCATTGATAAATTCACTTGAGGAGAACCAGACAACTAGTATATCAGCTAATCATTCATGTCACAGCGAACATGGATCGGATATACCGATCGATACAAGTCCCTTCATGGCTTATTGAAATTTTGGTCACAAAGAGTGACATGAAATGAAAGTTGTTAAAGATGACAACCAAATAAAGTTGCTTTCTTTTCATATATGACATTAGTTTGGTGGACACACACTACACCAAATCAATTTTTCCGTGATGGTATGGGCTACTCCCTGCGGTTGGCAGCTTCCCGTCAGGAAACGCGAAACCTACCCTGACCTGCGCAGAACACCGACCGGGATGTTGTACCGCCAGGGGCGCCCCTTGCGCGTGCTCGAAACTGGGCTGGCGCGGGATGAGCGCCTTGATGCTTCCGACTAGCCCACGTGACAGAGAGACCTAATGCGCAGATGAAAAGCGAAAGAGCATGGCCGAGAGCAGAATTTCTGATCCATGCACGTCCGCCAGTAGACCAACTCGCGACATCACGTGTAACCCATTTAAAAACCAAGTCACGACCCACATAAAACTTTTCGTTGATAACTTTTTTAAAACTTTTTCTTGGTAACTTTTTTCTCAAAACTTCTTTGGAAAAGCTTTTTTGAAAAACTATCCGAAAAAAGAAAGTTGTGGAGGGAATATTTTTTCAAAAATAGGAGTTCCTGTGATGGCGTGTGCACCAAATAGCACGGTCCGACTAGGAGGCGTCAGATGCGTGAAGGGAAAATTCTCTCATTCCCATTCGCAACAGTCCTCACCGCCGCCACAATCAGTCCTCACCATGAGCTCCTCTGCCACCACATCAAGCCATCACTCGAGCACCTCCGCCGCCACCAGCAATCCCACCCACTTCCCATCGCCTATGACTTCTTCCCCCAAAACATCGTGCTCCTCTGTCTCTCCTTCATGTTCGCTCCTCATCGCTGCCACATCAAATCCGCCACCACCAGCACCGCCGCCACACCAATCGGCCACTGCTGCACCTCTGCCACACCAATCGGCCGCCACCACATCTCCGCCACCCAAAACCCAAAAAGCTTTCAGTTCCACGAGCCATGAGTGTGTAGGGCAGTGGTGTTAGGGTAGTGGTGTTAGGGCAGTGGTATTTGGGCCTTTTGCGGTGGCTACCGGGCTTGCTGTTTGCTGCTGCCGTGGGCCACTCCAAGCGTCTGCAACATTTAGGGTAAGATCCATGCGTTGGGTGTTCTTGCTTGTATGGAGAATTTTTTGGTTTTGGTCTGAGGCAAATTGTGCTACGTGTACATTAGTTGGGAGAGAGGAAACCTTTGTTTGACATATATTTGCTTGAACTTCCACTGTCGGCATCAGCTTTGTCCCAGTGCTACTGCCAGCTTGCCCCTTGCAACCCTCAAATCCTAGACATCGTGAACCATTGGCTGTAAGTTCTTCCTCTCTCAATTTTCTTGTTGTCCTGTGTGATCATCACTCAAAACTGTGATGATGATGTTTCCCTCATGGAAAATTTTAATCATTTATATGATGCTAATTTATTTGAGTAAAGTAACATAGTTGGGATAGCAGAAAACATTCTTTATAATGCTCTAAAAAGATAAATTGTTAATCTATCAATTCAGTTCCTGCTACTTGTGTTTCCCACTGGCCTATGTTGTTGCTTGGATTGGCCATTTTGTTTTGGTAATGATGGTTGAATTGTGATATCTTGATGTGTGTTTTGGTTTCTGACTTGGTACTGCAGATAGTTGGCTTGGTTGCTTGAAGCTTATTGTGTGGTTCATTATACCTTTTCAAGGCTCTTCCTCGGCTGCTTGCTGCTGTTTGTGTTCTCTGGAGCTCTTGAATGTTGGGGTGTAGCTGTAGTCTGCATTGTTTCGTGGCTGAGAGGTATGCGCCATTTTCTTCTGGTGGGTTTCTTATTGGTCTTCTAGGTGACATCTTGTTGTATCTTCATCTATGTGCACCTATGTTTGAGGGTTGTACTGGCCGGTAGAGTGCATCTTCGTTTCAATTTGTAGGCTGGATGTGCTGCTCCCTGTCTACTATTATTGTGATATTATGCCATTATGAAGCTTGATCCTTGAAGTAAACAATACTACGATAAGTTAAGAAGTGGTATGTGGTTACAAGTTTTCATAATTATAGGCAGGAAATCATAAGATTGTTTTGGAGATTTATTTGGCATATTTCAGTCACCGCTTATACTTCATGATGATGCTTTTATGCTTGAACTGAAATAAAAGATCTTAATTCCATCATTGAGGTTGAACAGATTTCGTATACCATATGCTTGTTTCCTTTGTTTTTTAAACTGTTGGTTTATTCTTGAATTGAAATGAATGATCCTTTGCCCATGTTGCTTTGAGTTGTAAAAGTATTTTAGTGTACTCCTGGTTTGATATACATTACTTTATTGTTTATGATTATATCCTAACTACACAATTGTATAATTAATATAATTGATGGCCGATCGTAGGTGGATGTATAGTAGTTGGAAGCACAGAAGGCCATCAAATGAATGGGTTGAGAAAATAAATGAGTTCTTTGATCATGCTTTCTCAATACCTCATTTAGTTGAGTCTAATACAATCAAGTGTCCTTGTTCCATGTACCAGAATTATGTTAAGCACACAATGTTAAAAATAGAGTTGCATTTGTGTCAAAATGGGTTCACGGAAAATTATAAAACTTGGATAGCGCATGGTCAGAGGCTCATAAACTAGAACCATGATATTGGATCTAAGGTAGAACTTGAGGGATTTAGTGAGACAGACAGGATGGACGATATGCTAGCTGACTTAGTTGGTGATCACCCACCGTCAGTTGATGAAAATCCAGTGGCCTATGCCTAAGCTTTTTATAGGATGGTTCCTAGTCCAGATGGGCTAGTACATGAGAAAACCTTGCACTCTAGACTTTCTGCCGTTGCTCGTCTACTGGTCATTAAATTATAATACAATCTCAGTGGCATGTTATGATGATTTTGTGGATCTCATGCATTAACTCCTCCCTCCTAATTCCAAGTTTCCCAAGGACTTCTATCGTTCTAAAAAACTGTTGGAGGACCTTGGTATGCCATATCATAAAAATGATCCTTGTTATAATAACTACATGTCGTTCTATAAAAAAACAGTGACAAGGGTAAATGTGACATCTGTGGTACCTCCCGCGACAAGGATGGTTCAAACAGTATCGCTCGTAAAGTGTTGCGCTACTTTCCCATTATAGATAGGTTACAAAGGTTGTATGTACATGAGGACATAGCAAAACTAATGCGTTCACATAAAGAAACTTGCCTCTCAAGATGTAGTAAAATGTTGCATCCATGTCATCGAGAGGCATGAAAGCAAATTGATGCAGATTTCCCAGACTTTGCACAAGAGGCGAGGAATGTAAGGCTCAGTTTTGCAACTGATGGTTTTACACCATATAGCTTGGGTGCAGCCCCTTATTCTTGTTGGCTTGTATTCTGGGTTCCATATAATCTTCCACCTGGTATTTGTATGAGGTCGGAGTATATATTTCTTGCTATGGTTATCCTAGGACTTGAACATCTAGGAAGGAAATTAAGTGTCTTGATGCAACCTATAGTAGATTCTGGTGTTTGTATGGGGTTGGAGTATATATTTCTTGCTATGGTTATCCGAGCAACTGAACATCCAGGAAGGAAACTAAGTGTCTTGACGCAACCTATAGTAGATGAATTGATGAATCTATGGGATGGAGTAGAAACCTGGGATGCTTCACTAAAGTAGAACTTTAGGCTCAAAGCAACATACTTATGGTCCATACATGACTTTCTTGCATATGGTATGTTTCCTGGATGGAGCACCCATGTGATTTTGGCATGTCCACAATGCTTGTGGGATTCCAATGTGTTCCGACTACGTAATGGTGTTAAGTCTTGCTGGTTTGACTGTCATAGGCGGTTTATTCCGAGAGGACATCCCTTTTGAACTCAAGCAAATGCTCTTCGAAAGAACACGGTGGTGCTAGATGAACCACCTAGATTATTAACCAGAGAGGAGGTTCGAGCTCATATGTATAGAAAAGCTGACGATTCTGAAAACTATGCCACATAGCACAATTGGACACATATAAGTTGTTTTTGGAAGCTACCTTACTTCTCTAAATTATTGCTTCGACACAATATCGATGTGATGCATAACAAGAAAAATGTGGTTGGAGCTATTTAGAACACATGCTTTGGTATTGCAAACAAGACTAAAGATAATGTAAAGGCTAGGCAAGACTTAGAGCTAATTTGCATCCGACCTTCTTTTCATTTGGAATTAAAGAGAAATGGGAAGTGGCATAAGCCAAGGGCACCATAATGCATTGATAAGAATGACAAGATCACAATTCTAAATTGGTTCCAAGAACTTAAGTTTCCAGATGGGTATGAAGCCAACATTAGGCATGGGGGTTAATCTACTGCAAAAAAAAAGATTTTTGGTCTGAAAAGTCATGACTTCCATATCTTCATGGAGAGCATACTTCATGTTGCATTCTGGGGATTTCTTCCTGAAAATATTATGGTCTATTTGGCTGAGTTAGTTATTTTTATAGACAATTTCTAAACAAATCAACAAAGAACCCATATAAGCATTGGAACAGAATATTGTTGGTCCTTAGTTGCAAACTAGAGAAGGTATTCCCTCAGGCTTCTTTAATCCCATGCAACATATAGTGATTCATCTTGCTTTTGAGGCATTATTAGGAGGCCCTGTCCAGTACCGCTGGATGTATCTATTTGAGAGGTAAAACTAAAACTCCTAGAATTAAACTATTTAGTACTCTAGTGATTGGATGAATTAAATGGATTTTCCCATGTAGGTATATTTAGCGACTTAGTAAGAAAGTAGAAAACAAGGATTGAGTTGAGGGCTCTATTATTGAGGCTTACCTTGTCGAAGAGGCCACAAACTTCCTTTCACTATATTTCAGATCTCAAGTGTGCTCCATTAGAAATCAAACACCTAGATATGACGATGGTGCCTCAACTTCTGTAAGGGGTTGTGGGATTGAATTGTTTGAACATGCTGGTAGATGCTTCACCTCGCAAGGCTTTCATGATCTCACAACAGAACAATGGAAGGTAGCAACCCTATACATATTAACGAACATTCCAGAGATGGATGATTTCTTCAAGTATGTCTTGTGTTCATATCATTTTTTTTCTTTTGAAATTGTACTATAATAATTTTGAATATGTCCTTGTAGATAATTTGACCATGAGCAATGGAAGGGTCACTCACACCCAACCGAACAACATATCAACAACTTAAGATTAAATGGTTGGAAAGGCACACGGGGCATCATAAGTGGCCCCAACTTCTTTGATTGGTTTAAAAACATAGTAATGCCCCTTCTCAATTGGAACTAGCTATTGCTATGAGAGTATTTTTGAAAATGATTGAACATATTCAATGTTATTGTATTGCTAAATTGTTCTCCCACTATTTTAAATTTTGTAGCATCCTAGCTTGGACTGATACAATGGATGTATGAGCTATTAGGTGTCTACTATTTGTACTATTGTATTTCACATCTTTATAACTTTAAGAATCTGCTAGTGACAATTTGTTGTATCATGTTTTGTGGCAAGAGATGTAGTCTTTTAATCATTGGATGGAAAAGCTAGCATGGCCAAGTGACGTGAACAATGTTAGTGAGAGTTAGCCACCTGAAGAAAAGAGGATAAGGGGACGTAACAAACTGCACAGACCTCGCAATGGTCAGACTGACATTCTATCGGAGGGTGATGCGTAAGTAAATTTAACATATTTTTTGTGAATTGTCTTCATAAATTCCAAAATTGATCCTCAATTGCATTAATTGCAAGCAATTCAAATATGTTAATTACTCATTAGAGGACAAAATGAAGACATGACCTATACTTGGAGTGATTTTAAAGCAAGAATACCCACCCATCATTGAAGGGACTAGTAGAGGTGGTTAGCAATTCAAATATCATGCAAGCAAGTGGCATCACTACTCTGACACTGTAAGGGATGATTTACAAACCCCATCTGACCACGTGAAGGCAGAGTTTTGGGTGAGCATTTAGTTCTAGCATTGTGTTTCTTTTTTGATAAACAAACCCCACGTGCATATATTATTTTATTGTTATATATGACCCCAATATATCATGCATGAGAGAAATTTATAAGTCCTTAGTCTTCTGGATTTAAATAACAACATTTCAATAGTTGCAGTGACAACAATGGCCAACTATGTGGTCCTTGATGTACTCTCTTCTAATGTATTTGTCGATTCAGTCTTGTAATTTGAAGATGCTGCTCTCTTCTGATTTGCAAGGAGGCTGGAAAAAAAATCAGGATATTGTGTGTTGCCATGGACTTCGAATCTTGGTTACCATGTGATGAGCTCATGGCTCCTTCGGATACAATCAATACCGCCAATAATCCTCAAATCATACAAGGTCCAATTACAAGAGCACGTGCACGATAATTAGACCACTAGGTGAACTTGTTTCTCATTGTTCATGTTTCCTTAGATGGATTACTATTAAATTCTTGTGATATTTTATTGCTTAGGAACGTGGGAGAAGCACTACAACCTTACCCGAACTTCATCCCTCGAAGGCCAAGTCTACTCGAACTCGAGGCTGAACTCTAGTCGAAGTCGTGGACGTGGTCGAAGTCATGGTTGTGGTCGAGTCTCAGGACAACACGTCAGTAAAATAGGTGTAACTCTCTCATACGAAGTCTGTTTTAGGCATTCTTGGACTTGCTGGAAAGCTTAAATCGAGCCCTTTCCAATGGATTTGTGCTCGACCAAATATTCTTTATAGTTTAGTTAGAGTCAAAGGAATAAGATGCTATATCACCATTTTTAACCTCTCGGGCCTTGTAATTGTGTTATGGTCGGAGTCCAGTTTGTGCACACCTCTTTCCACGGCTGCACAACCCTAGGTTGACCCCCTCATGTCCCTCCATAAATATATGGTAGCCGTTATAGTTTAGGCTCGGGTTTAGCTTAGATTATTTTTTTTAAACAGTTTCACCATTTATCGGTTTGTTGAACCCCAAACTCGAGTACTTCATTGGTAATTAGCAATATTCAGATTGCATCTACATGTTCTTGCTTGTGTTCTCGATTAGCTTGCAGGAAAAACCTTCTTAGCGAGGTCAACCGTATCTTGGTATGGTTGATAACCACATAATAGTAGTGTAGTGGTTGCGAGGGTTCTCGATCTGTTCTGGTCGGAGCCTTTGGATCATCAACGTCGAAACTCCACCAATCGACTTATCATATTACCTTCCGAAGATCGGGCAAACGTGCATCAAGTGGTATGAGAGCTTCGGTTGCCCATTAGGTAATCTCAGTTGTCCCCTTTGTTTAGTTTTTTTTTTCCATTACCTAGAGTCCAGAAAAATTGCCCCCAAAAAATATTTAGATCATAATTTTTCTGCTGTCCAAACCACTTTGAGCTTTTTGCAATTTTGTTTTCAGTTTTTGCGTTGTTGAGTTTGAGTCCATCGTTGGTGTCGTTGTTGCTGGTCGAGTCATCATGCTCTAGTTTCTAGTATCGAGTCTTTCTGTCTTAGTCATCGTGTATCTCGATTTGCCCTTGTTTGCTTTAGTCGATATTGTGTCACAGGCCGTGCTGACCACTAGTCAAGTTCGACCATCAACTCGGGTTCAACTACTAGTCGTGTTCGACCACCTACTCCGCTTCGACCTAGTCGGTTTCAACCATCAACTCAGGTTTGACCACTAGTCGTGTTCGACCATCTACTCGAGTTTGACCACTAGTCGAGTCGACCATCTACTCGGGTTCGACCACTAGTCACTTTAACCATTTACTCGAGTTCGACCACTAGTCGAATCGACCATCTACTCGGGTTCGACCACTAGTCACTCTGACCACCCACTCTGGGTTCCGACCAGTCACTCCGACTACCCACTCGGAGTTACTCTGACCACCCACTCGGGTCTGACCACCTAGTTGTCGCGACCACCTAGTCGGATTCGCCCACCTTCTCGGATCCGACCATTTAGTCAGAGTCGCCCACCTTCTCGGATCCGACCACCATAGCCGAAACAGAGGTAGCCAAAGTTCAGAGAGAGAGAGAGAGAGAGAGAGAGAGAGAGAGAGAGAGAAGTGCAAAAAGAGAGAGAGAAAAAAGAGAGAATTAAAAAAAGAGAATCAATTTGCATTGCGAATTTTGTTCCATTGTGCTTGTGTCTGATATAGTCTTCGACTCGCTTGAGCTAGTTCTAGGAACATGATCAGGCCAGCAACTGTGATGAGTACTGTGGACTTTTATTCAACTTTGCTAATCTGATTTCATTAATTGCTATTCCTTGCTACTAAATATTTCATGTCCATGCTACACCTTCTCTAGATCAGATGTGTATCTTCCCTTGCAACTACCTCACTCGCACCCGATAAGGTATCACGAACCAGCCACCGGTTATGCCAACTGCGGTGATTGGTAAGAACACTTGCAAGAGCGTGGTAAGACGCTTGAGAGTGTGTGACTCCACCTCCACCACCTAGTACTCTATAGGGATAATTTATCTTTCGTTGTTTTCTATCTTCAACTAACCATGGCAGGAGAAGCATCGAATGCACATGAGTGTGTTTTGAGGGAAGAACTCACAATGTTGTTGGATGATCATCAACAAACTATTAATGACGATATTGACAAGAAACTTGCGGGAACCAATACCGCATTGCAGCGACTCAATGAAAGAATTGTAATGCTCAATATACGCTTTGATCGATTGGTTAATCCTCCACCGAACAATGGTCGAGTGGATCCTCATGGCACAGCCTATGAACAAGAGGAGTCCGTCACAGATGATGAAATTTTGAGACAAGAACGTGATGTCTTTGATGAACGACAAAGGAACCGATTGAACCTCAAACCGTCAAGGTATGAGAGATAATAAAATTCAGCAACATAACCCACATATTAATGATGATCCATTTGCTAAGGTTAAGTTTACTATACCATCTTTTGATGGTGCTTATGATGCTGAAAGGTATTTAGATTGGGAGATGATGGTAGAACAGAAGTTTAATGCTCATTTAGTTCCTGAAGTACATAGAGTTAGGCAAGCCACTAGTGAATTTAAAATTTTTGCAATCATCTGGTGGAATAGGGTATGCATTGACGAATTAGCGCCTACTACATAGAATGCTATGCGTAATAGATTTGTTCCTCCCTCTTTTAAACGTGATTTGCATAAGAAATTGCATCACTTAAACCAAGGTGATAGATCCGTAGAAGAATATTATCAGGAGCTTCAAATTAGTATGTTGCATTGTGATATTATTGAGGATGAAGCGGCTGCAATGGCACGCTTTTATGGATGGTTAAGGCGTGAAATTCAGGACATAGTTGATTATGAAGAATATGATAGTGTTCCTAGATTGTTCCAACTTGCGCGTTTGGTAGAAAAAGAATTGTAGGGACGGCAACAGAGGCCAAGGAGCAATTTTGGAAGTACAACTACTTGCAAATCAACACTAGGACAAGTCAAAATGGCCCCATGTTCAGCTACATGGTCTGCTACCCCCTTCTCGAGTAGGGTGCATTTAGCAGTACTTTCAACACCGTCACACGCTCCCGAGGTAAGCAAATCTGTAAGTGTGTAGCGTGTAGCAAAGAGTTCTTCTTCGGTTGCCTCGACTGGTCGCACGACTGGGATTATTTACCACCGATGTAAGGTAATAGGCCATGTCATGAAGGATTGCCCAAGTTAGCGCGCGTACATTGTAACAGAAGACAATGGATATATAAGTGCTAGTGATATTGAGGATGAATATGCTCATGCAGCTAACCATGCAGGTGACGAGGATGGACGTGAGATGGATATCGACCATGAGGAAGTGTTCGATGCCACTTCCATGGAGGATTATCGAACCCTCATTGTGCAGTGAGTGTTAAGCACTCAAATGGAGCAAGAGGAACAGCTATAATGCCACAATTGTTTCAAATGTTCCCCATAGTCAAGGATTATCATGTTCAAGTCATTATTGATGGAGGAAGCTGCAATAACTTGGTAAATTCAGTTATGATCAAGAAGCCTGCCTTGCCGACAAGAAACCATCCTCACCATTATCATATTCAATGGTTCAACAACAGTGGTAAGATGAAGGTAATGAAAACAACTAGGGTGCATTTTTCTATTAGTTCATACCATGATTGTGTTGATTTCGATGTAGTGCCCATGCAAGCATGTTCACTTTTGTTAGGACGACAATGGGAGTTTGATACTGATGCAACACATCATGGTAGAAGTAATAAATACACCCTTATGCACAAAGGAAAGAAAATAACTTTTCTACCTTTAACCCCTGCTGAAATTGTGAAATGTGAATAAGAGATAGCTGAAAATAAGAGAAAAGAGTTTGAGAATGAATCTAAAAATCAGCAAGTAGTGGAAAAAGTTTTTTAACCAAAAAAGGAGAAATCAATAACAACTTCTAAGTCCGATGGAATTGGACTTAAAGGGTGTGTTATGCTTGTTACTAAATCTGATCTTGCTGAAATTTATGCTAATAAGCTGCCATGCTATGCTTTGATATGCAAAGAGACCTTAGTTTCACTCGAGAATATATCTAGCTCTTTGTCTTCTGCTATTGCTAACCTTTTGCAAGAGTTTTTGGATGTATTTCCAGCTGATGTTCCCCTAGGATTACCACTAATTCGAGGGATAGAAGATCAAATTGATTTGATTCCAGGAGCAACTTTGCCAAACTGTGCTGCATATAGAACCAACCCGGAAGAGACTAAGGAAATTCAGCGGCAAGTCCAAGAACTTTTGGATCGCGGGTACATATGAGAAAGTCTTTGTCCTTGTGTTGTTCTTATTCTTTTGGCTCCTAAGAAAGACGGTAGTTGGCGTATGTGTGTTGATTGTAGAGACATTAATAATATTATTATAAGATATCATCATCCTATCCCTAGGTTAGATGATATGCTTGATGAGTTGAGTGGTTCTATAAGTTTCACTAAAATTGACTTGCGAAGTGGATACCACCAAATTAGGATGAAACTTGGAGATGAATGGAAAACTAAGTTTGGCTTGTATGTATGGTTAGTAATGCCTTTTGGATTAACTATTGCACCTAGTACTTTCATGCTATTGATATACGAAGTTTTACGTGCTTCCATTGGAAGATTTTTGGTGGTATACTTTGATGATATCTTGATTTATAACCAGTCACATGAGTCACACTTTGATCATCTACGTGCTGTTTTTAATGCTTTGAGAGATGCACGTTTGTTCGGTAACCTCGAAAAGTGCATCTTTTGCACGAATCGAGTCTCTTTTCTAGGCTATGTTGTTACTCCATAGGGAATAGAAGTGGATGAAGCAAAAATTGAAGCCATAAAGAGATGGCCAAGCCCTAACATTGTTACTCAAGTGAGAAGCTTTCATGGTCTTACGGGTTTCTATCGGTGCTTTGTGTGGGATTTCAGCACCATTGCTACCCATTGAATGAATTGACAAAGAAAGGAGTGGTTTTCAAATGGGGACCTACACAAGAAAAAGCATTCAAGTTGTTGAAAGAGAAACTTACCCATGCTCCTTTACTCCAACTCCTTGATTTTGGTAAGGCTTTTGAGCTAGAGTGTGGTGCTAGCGGGATTGGAATTAGAGGTGTGTTAATTCAAGAAGGTAAACATGTTGCTTATTTCAACGGTAAAGGTCTCATCTTGTCAATTTCTAGCTTGGTCCTTTGCTTTTTTGCGCCTCTGGAAGCCTCATCGCTTGCTGATCAGCAAGGGAATTGTCAAGTATGAGAGAGGACTCTGTCTGTCTCTCCGAGTTTCCCTTTGGTAGCATTCCCGATAAGAAATAAGAAAAGAAGAGCCAGGTCAATATGAAGGAGGAGAAAGAAACAATAGTAACGTGGTCCCGGGCATCTAGCATTCTACCAATTTTGATGAGGAGGACGAACCCTTTGTGATTGTCCACGTATTCGGCAGATCCTGAAAGCTATACTTGATCCTCTTACCCTGGGATCCCAAATGCGAGAAATTAAGTGGGCCAAGTCTGAATTATTATACCTATGATAAAGAATTGTATACTTTAGTTCGTGTGCTTGAAACTTGGCAACATTATCTATGGCCCAAAGAATTTGTTATACATTCTGATCATGAATCGTTGAAACATATTAGGAGTCAAGCTAAATTGAATAAACGACATGCTAAATGGGTCGAATTTATTGAGTCCTTTTCATATGCAATAAAACATAAGAAAGAAAGGACAATGTGATTGCTGATGCGCTTTCTAGATATTGTACAATGTTATCTCAATTTGATCATAAGATTTTTGGTTTAGAGACCATTAAGGACTTATATGTTGCTGATTTGGATTTTAAAGGAGTGCTTGAACATTATAAAGAAGGGAAAATACAGAATAAATATGTGATGAATGAAGGATTGCTCTATCGTGCTAACAAGCTATGCATTCCAGCTAGCTCCATTCGTCTTTTGTTGTTACAGGAGGCGCATGGTGGAGGATTGATGGCACATTTTTGAGCAAAGAAGACTGAAGATGTGCTGGCCACCCACTTCTTTTGGCCAAAGATGAGACGAGATATCGAACGCTATGTGTCCCGGTGCACCACTTGCAATAAAACTAAGTCTTGCTTGAATCCACATGGTCTTTACATGCCTCTTCCTGTTCCTAGTGCACTATAGGAGAATATTTCTATGGATTTTGTGTTAGGACTGCCTAGGACAATGAGGGGGAGGGATAGCATATTTGTAGTTGTGGATAGATTTTCTAAAATGGCACATTTTATACCTTGTCACTAGAGCGATGATGCTACAAACATAGCTGATTTATTTTTCAGGAAAATCATTTAACTACATGGAGTGCCTAATACTATCATCTCGGATTGTGACACAAAGTTTTTGAGTTACTTTCGGAGATCACTTCGGAATAAATTGGGGACGAAGCTGCTATTTTCTACTACGTGTCATCCCCAAACCAACAATCAAACAGAGTTTTCAACCGTACAATATCGACCATGTTACGGGATGTTCTAAAGAAAAATTTGAGGATGTGGGAAGAGTGTTTACCTCATATTGAATTTGCTTACAATAGGTTGGTATACTCCATCACCAAGGTAAATCAGTTCCAGGTAGTGCATGGATTTAATCCCCGTGCTCCTATTGATTTACTACCTTTGCCTACTTTTGAAAGACTTAATTTAGATGCTAAGAAATGTGTTGAATTTATTCTTATGTTGCATTAAACAACTATAAAGAATATAGAGAGCATGTCTGAAAAGTATAGGATTGCTGAAAGTAAAGGTAGGAAGGAAATAAAATTTGAACCGGGTGATTTAGTTTGGTTGCATTTAAGGAAGAATAGGTTTCCAGAACTAAGAAAATCAATGTTGATGTCTAGAGCTGATGGACCATTTAAGATAATTGAGATAATCAATGACAATGCATACAAATTGGACATACATGTAGATTTTGAGGTTAGTCCCACATTTAACATTTCAGATTTGAAGCCATATTTGGGAGAAGAAGATGAGCTTGAGTCGAGGACGACTCCAATTCAAGAGGGGGAGGATGATGAGCCCATGGCTCCTTCGGATACGATCAATACCACCAATAATCCTCAAATCATACAAGGTCCAATTACAAGAGCATGTGCACGATAATTAGACCACCATGTGAACTCGTTTCTTGTAGTTCATATTTCCTTGGATGGTTACTACTAAATTCTTATGATATTTTATTGCTTAGGAATGTGGGAGAAGCACTACAACCTTACTCGGACGTCACCCCTCGAAGGTCAAGTCTACTCAGACTCGAGGCTGAGCTCTAGACGAAGTTGTGGACATGGTCAAAGTCGTGGTCGTGGTCGAGTCTCAAGATAGCACGTCAGTAAAATGGGCATAACTCTCTCATACGAAGTCTCAAGATAGCTCGTTAGTAAAATGGGCATAACTCTCTCATACGAAGTCCGTTTTAGGCATTCTTGGATTTGCTGGAAAGCTTATGTCGAGCCCTTTCCAATGGATCTATGCTTGACCAAATATTCCTTATAGTTTAGTTAGAGTCAAAGAAATAAGGTGCTGCATCACCGTTTTGGACCTTGTCGGGTCTTCTAATCATGTCGAGGTTGGAGTCCAGGTTGTGCACACCTCTTTCCATGGCTGCATATTCCTAGGTTGACCCCCTCATGTCCCCCTATAAATATATGGTAGCCGTCATAGTTTAGGCTCGGGTTTAGCTTAGATTATTCTGTTTTAGATAGTTTTGCCGTTTATTGGTTTGTTGAACCCCAAACTCGAGTACTTCATTGGTAATTAGTAATATTCAGATTGCATCTACCTGTTCTTGCTTGTGTTCTCGATTCGCTTGCAGGAAAAGCCTTCTTGGCGAGGTCAACCTCGTCTTGACACGGTTGATAACCACGGAGTAGTTGTGTAGTGGTTGTGAGGGTTCTTGATCTGTTCTGGTCAGAGCCTTTGAATCATCAACGTTGAAACTCCATCAATCGACTTATCATATTACCTTCGGAAGATCGGGCAAACGCGCATCACCATGACATGGGAGTTAAGTAACAGCAGAAAATTTGATGCTTGTAGCATCATCCTATGTGTATAATGGACAATTCAGATTTCATTTGAATTTTTGCAAATATATTTGCTTTTTTCCTGCAAAGAAGCACACTTAATTTTGTGTTTTGTGATCAATAGATGTGATCTTTAAATAACAACAATATTAAACTTGGAGAAACACTTTAACTTAGGAATGAAAAACAAACTTCAGTTTGAAACTTGTGATTTTTCTTAATCCTTTTTTGGAAAATGAGAATTGTGCTAGCTGTGACATATATGCATTGTCTTTGTTATTTTCAGCATGGTCTTTCTCACATGTAGCCTGCAAGTGACTACTGATATTTGATATTTCTTTCTTTTTCAGAGCATATATTCAGTGCCTGAGGAACTTGAAGACGAGGCTGACAGCGTATTTGAGAAATTTGCACACAATCAATGCAAGTATATGTTGCATCAAGCACGTGTGGATGCTGTCAAATTCTACTATCGTGAAATTCTTAAAGAGCCCAAGTTTGATGAGTTTGCATGTGCCACAAATCTTACTTTTGAGCAATATATGCACTGCGAGCTTGAATGGTTCACTTCTGAAGCCTGGGAGTCCATTTGTAAGTGGTGGTGCTCAGATGAATACAAGAAGAAGAGAAAGCTTGGGCAACAATCGTGAAAAAAAAATCGAAAGATATAGCTGAAAATGGGGGTAGCTCAAAGTCTTTAGTTGAGACTCAACAATACATTGTAAGCTTCTTGTTCACTCTTATCGTTGCATTCTAATTGATATGTGCTATAGGTAGCACTTAATGAAATTTGCTTAGGCCTTAACATTGGTCAACTTTATTATGCCATGAAGGGAGCCAAGTATGGACCTGGGAAGGCCAATATTCTAAACACTTATTGCTGCATGAAGTCATGCCTTAAAAATTGTGATAGCGAGGGGAATAGTGGTCCGATTGACAGTGACAAGGAAAAACAAGTTGTTGTTAGAATCTCTTGAGAAGGTATGAGGAGGAAGTTGCGACTAACTAGAACTTGGTTCAACAAAATGTAGTCTTGACTCGACATGTGAATCAAAGTGATCGTGTTCTTGAGGTTGTTATTCTATTTTGGTATGCATTTTTAGTTTGGGAATTGAAGGTCCAAAGATGTGTGCATCATGTTGGTACTTCTTTTCATGTAGATGGTTTGTCACAAGATTGATATATAGATACCACCTGATGTGCTTGAGGAAGAAGACAATGATATGGTAAGATCAATATTTGCCCTTTCACTGAAACATAAGAAGTGTTGATATGTTATAGGTTCAGAAGTGTTAGGTTACTCTTTTTTGCAAAAAAATATTGAGCCCTTAAGAGGTTGATCTTTTTTGCATGTAGGGAGGGACTGGACATGTATCCTCTCATGCTTCAACCAATAATGTGGATAACAACAATGATGGTCCTTAAATAACCTAGGACCTTGTTGCAGATCTTGAGATTGGCATGATGGCAGAACGTATTTTGTGGTGTGGAAAATATTTTGTTCTTGGTACTATGCATATAGTTCATGGCTAGAAGTGCCATCTGCACATTGCTCTATCACTTGTATGTCTGCCCTTGTGCATTGGCTAACTTATGTATCCACTATATGGGAGACTTTGTTTTGCCAAACCTCTAATGTAGCTTTCAGACTTGATGTATGAACATGCCATTGCTATTTTAATGATATGATATATGAGGACCTTTGGTTATAGCTTTCATCACCTGTTGACTTGTGTGGGTTCATAAATTACATTCATAATTATTGTTATGGACAAATCATTCCAATTTCCTAACATTTGGCCAACAGTAGGCGGACTGCAACCTAACCGTCAGGGAAGGGTTTCTGTAATGGTATTAGAACCGACAAGAAAGGTTTTCTGTGATGGTATTAGAACTGATGGGGAACACTTTCTATGACGGTGTTGGAACCAACAGGAAAGGCTTTCCGTGACGGTGTTGGAACTGACAGGAAAGGCCTTCCATGACGGTATTAGAATTGATGGGAAATCATCTCTGACAGGAAGGCGAAAACCGACGCAGAACATCACTCGTGATGGTTTCTCCCGTCAGGGAAACATCCGTGATGGTTTACCGTCACAGATGCATGCCTTTCCTGACGTTTGAACCCTAACAGGAACTATGAGGGAAAGTCTTTCGTGACGGTTTCCGAACCTTTGCTGACGATTTTTCTCGTCATGAAAAAGTGGTTTTGGGGTAGTGACAACCGAAATCATTTGCAACCCGATGGTTGAATTAGGGATTTTGTTTACCTCACCCTTGTCTAATGTGGAGTGTGGAACCCTGGATTAGTGATCCTGAGAAAGTTTTGTTGCTCCTTTTCTTCGCGGAGGCGTGGAAACCAGTTCCTAATGGTTGTAGCCACAACAAGAAATATATTTTTCCTGTCAACTTCCTCACACCCATTAGGATTTGCGTGTGTTTGTTGTCAGCATTTCTTTTACTTATGATTATGAACCGACATGAGATATGCGACATTTCCTGACGGTGTTAAAACATGTCACTGCTATATCATTGTTCTAAGGAAGTACACTTATTTGGATTTGACCCTTAATAACTTGTAATTTACATTGGTTCCGATTTGATCAACTATTGTTTTCTTAAGCAGATAGTTCACAATGCTCATTCTAAATAAAAGGGCAGATAAGCTATGATGTTTCCCTAGGGAAAATCTTATTGGTAAATAAAATTTACCATAGGTCACCCATAAATCTGATTTCTTAGAGATATCAGATTTATTGGACAAATTCAAACAAAATTCAAACTTTACCGATATGTATTTTTTTTACTGGAGTCGAATATTTTTGAGAATGTACAGAACTTTATGAGAGATGGCTTCAAATTTAAAATATAGATTTGTAACCTACATGTCAGTTAGGATTTTAAGGAAAAAAAGGGAATAAAGAGAGAGGGGAGAGATTTAACCTAAGACCTCATAGAAACAAATGATGCACTCTACTGGTGTTTTAGATATTAATTTGTGTAATATTATATGACTTCAATACTATATACATTTTAAAATTCATTGATCTGAATTTTTTGGCCCGATTTTTTTTACTGGTACCCACAGGTAAAACTAGTAATCCGAGTTTACCACTGGTTTTTAGCCGGTAATGTAAATTTTTTATTATGATTTGTTGCTCAAACTAAATCACATCAATGGGCCCAAAATCCCAGTGATGAAGGTCAATCTACCGAGAGCATTTTGTTCCATGTTTTAGGGTTAGGTTTGGCGTGTATCCACCCCATAAACCGTCAGGAAATATCATTTTTCCAGTAGTGATTGGAAAATGAATTAATCTACAAACTTTCAGGTTCTTAAGCAGCAAAAAGCGGTCTTCATAATTTCTTGAAAATTATACTTAATGTCTTCCTCGAAGAAATTAAAATCTGATTCTTTTTTTTTGCATCTCGATAGTTTGATTGCATTTCTCAGTGCACCATACTGTTATGCTCAGATTATTGGACTAGGATATAATAAGTACCCTAATTTGCATCACATATACACAAACATACACTGATCATACTAATTATGTACTCCCTCCGTTCAAGAATATAAGACGTATTTTTTTTAAAAAGTCAAACTTTGTAAGTTTTGACCAATAAGTAGTCAAATTATATGCATGTTTAGTATACAATTTTTTTTTTAACAGATTTGTATTTCAAAGTACTTTTAATATGATATTGATTTTATAGGAATTGATAACATATTATAAGAGAAATTAACAGCCAAAATTTACGTTTGATGACTTTTCAAAACAAAATAAGCCTCACATTCTTCAACGTATAGAGTAACTACTACCGCACTAATCATTTATTTAAAGCATTTCTCCTAAGCACTTGGGCTTCTTCAACCATAATTGATCACAAGCAACCTCGCACGTACGGCAACATGCACGCACAGAAGAGAAATAAACGAAAGCAAGAATGAAAGGCATTGAGAGGCATTAGTGTGCCTTCAAGAGGTTTCTCTCTCCATCTCTTCTACTTCCAGCTATCTAGCTAGGGCGAGCGGAGGAGGCTGCGGATGATGTCAGCCTGGGGGCTGTCGCAGTCCATGGTCGCCATGAGCTCCGACAGCCGGTTGCTAAGGCCGTCGACCTCCCGGTGAAGGCTCCTGATGTACCTGCACGTCTCCTGCAGCAGCTTCGACGCCGACGACTACTTGCATGCAGCAAAAGAATTTCAGAGTCGACAATAATTAGCACACAATGCATATGAGCATGCAACAACTTCAACAACGTAATAATAACCTATAGCTAGCTAAAAACCTAGCTTGTCCCACATTACATGAACGGATTCTCATCAAGAGCATTGAGCAGATGCAAGCAACTGGAGTCTGGAGCTTGTCATTCCATCCTTTAGTGCAAGAAATCAGCAAAACCTATATATACACATCACATTCGTATCATTCATACCCGACAAGCGGCACGGCGGCGGGATGACTCCGGGAGGAGGGACTGGAGCTTGGTGATGAGCTCGTTGATCTCGTCGGCGGTGATCCTGCCAGCTCGGCGCCCCGACATCTCCGATGCTGGCCAGCCGTGGATCTCCAGCTCTCCTCTTGCTTGGTTTTGCTTGAGATTAATCTCAAACGGATGAGAGGATCGGAGACTGGTGGGAAGAAAAGGTGAAAGGGACACCAAAAAGAAGAGGATCGGACTAAGATCTGGAGAGAGAGAAGAAGATATTTGTAACTAGAGCTGATAAGTAGGGAGGAATTGAGTAAGATGTGTATTAATAGGATGTGGGTCGATGGCCCTACCCTGTCCCCCCTGTTCGGGCTGGCTCCTGCCCATGGGCCCAGGTTTGCTGGCCTGGCCCATAGGTCATCTACAATTGTCTAGTAATCAAACATGTGAATTGTCAAGGGGGCATGCATCTGACTATGAGAGTATCAAGTATATGAAGTAGATTTTTCTCGATTACATATGAACTAAGTTGCGCTAAAACAATTGTATTGTATGAACTAAGGCATACATTCATACATATATAGGCCGTGATATTTAATGCAGGGTGTGGAATAATATTCCAAGCTGGTGTCTCGCACCAGGGTGACCCCGCAAACACAAACCAGAAGGAATGTAATAAAATCGGAACAAACTCGAAACCCATTGGAAAATGAATATGGTGCATGACGTGCTCTTCGAGCTCCTATGAAAAACGGTAACATTGATTTAATAATACCGTAATACATGGTCTCGGCTCGTTGTTGATCGTCAGGGAAATCATAGGGAGATGGAGAGATTCACGATCCTCACAATCGCCTCCACCAGCTTGTCTAAAAAGTTGGATCTGGAGATCTATAGCAGTTTACGGGGGGATTAAAGGGGAGAGATGAAACATCCGCTATTTAAAGGCTAGTTGGATGGCTTTTTCCGTTTGCGGGAGTAAAAAATACGGCTTTCTCAGATTGTGTGAGTAAAATTACTGCTTTTTTTGGTTGCAGGAGTAAACTTCCGGCTTTTTCCAGTTGCGGAGTGGATTGCATGTTGATTTTCCGGTGGAGAGAGTAAACTTCGAATTTTTCCCGGTTGCGGATTGGATGGCTCATTGAATACTTATTTAGCGTGCTGGATGTTAAATAGAGGATATATATATTGTTGGTGGAAGAAAAAGTCTTCCACGAATAAGGTACGGCGAGAACCAACCTACTAGAGTGGCTCAAGCTTAGACAAGAGGAGATGAAGAGAATACCCTGAGTCATGAAAAAAATGTCGCTTGGCTATGTGGCCATGGACCAGTATTTATATTGTCATCTAGAGTGTAAGTATACAAGCATACCCTTACGAGGTCGGTAGAGATACAAGTCATCACTTACAATAGGGACCTAGGGCCACCCTCGTAAAACATTGTTACAGCAAGTGGTAGTGACTGTTATGGCAAACAGCCACAGTACTTGGCTGGTCGTTTGTTGCGGCACCGGTCCTGCCCAGTGTGTCAGGTTGGCCGCCAATCACATTGGCATTAAATGCCGGTCACTTTGTGGCAGATACCACATGGCCGGTGGGTTCCTCTCTCGCTGGCCTCCGGGGGTCTATGGGTTCCGGAGGCTTGGGTCTCCATGGTGACCCGAAGCCTAGGGTCTCCGATGAGGTTTTGATCCTGGTGGCCTATGGACTTAGTTTGGCAGAGCCTAAGGGCATTGGGGGTCCTTGATAGCAACCCTTCAATAGCAGCCCCTCGCAAGGGTGGCTAGCAGAGCAGCCGACCCCGTAGTCCCAGGACCAGGCTCTTTGGTGATCCTTTGCTCTATTGCTAGGGGCCCATGGACTACGTTTATTTTGAGTAGTTTCAAGTGTCAGTCCAATGGTCGAGCCGAATGCCCAACGTCACTTGCGAGAGAGGGTATTAAATGAAACATGCAGTTAGTTGTGCAATCATGTGTTGCCAGGCAGTAGTGGGATCCGTGGTATCTCGTTGTTGGACAGTCGTGGAGAACAGTTCCGCTTCCCCATGATCGTGGGTGAAGCGACGGGGTGTTCGCACGCCTCGAGGAGGTAGCAACTCCTCCCTTGGTCTATAAAGTAGGGATCTCAGCATAGCTGCGTCCTTATTTGGAATCCTTGCTCCTTTCCTCCCATTCCCTTGTGCCTGCGCCCACCGACCCAATCACTCCCAGCCTCCATCGTCGACAAGTGCTCCTCGACGCATCCTAATGGCAGTGGTTCCTCTACCACTGATCGGGTCATCGGTGGGCGTGACGCTCCGCCATGCTAGTAAGAAGTACCCCTTACAAACTAGCACGCTGAGGGCGTCAACCATCACCTAGTTTGAGCTCCATTGAATGGTCAAGTAGGGGAAGATACCATCTAGATCTATAACTTGCGTCTCGCAAGGGCATGTGATCCTAGCAGTATAGGGTCATGAGGCCATGGTCTTTGAGGCCTTCTTCAACGAGGACCTCAGTTTCCCAGACATGCTGCTTATCGAAGGGGTGCTCCGCCACTTTTATGTGGAGCTCCCCCAACTCTTGGCCAATGCTGTCACTCGCCTAGCCATCTTCGAATGGGCCATGCAGGTGGAGGGCTGTGAGAAACGAGTGGAGCTCTTCGTCGCCTTTCATGAAGCAAGCTACGAGCTGAAGACTCGGATGGAGGGCAGAGAAATGAAGACCCTCAGCTTCGGCATCGTGAACTTCTAGCTCTGGTAGGAGTATCATGACGCGTTTCTGGCGAAGGCCATTAACAACCGGTGGTATACTGGGTGGCCGAAGGGGTGATTCTACTATGACGTGGGCTTTAGGTCCCCCTCCGCTCCACCAACTAGAACATTCATTATGTCTAGACCCCGGTGATGGATATACCTGGTCCTTAGCTTGCTTCAAGAGTGGCACTCCACCGGAAGGTGGCCCGGAGTATGAGCATGTGTGATCTCATGGAGGAGTTCACAATGCTACGCATTCGGCCCCTTCGAGTGGATTGGGACCATGGCTTCGAGCAAGGTGAGGAAGGCGAGCAAAAAGCATACTCTGAGCCCACCGTCAATTCAGGTGACTCCTCGCCTTTGTTAAGCACCAAATCCACATACGTGAGATGCCTTTTGCTTTTAGAGGGGTGCCTTACTCTATACCAAGTGACCGAGGTCATGGATAGATTCCCCAGTAAAACATCTGTTGCAGAGAGGGACCAGGGTCTGGAGTTGGGAGTGGCACAACCATGTCTGCTCCCGCCTTGATATGATAGCTCTGGCGTGGCTAGAACTAGCGGAGCCTCGGGTCACCAGAAAACGAGGGCACGAGGCCTTATGTTATAGCCTTTGCGATCCCCGTGATCCCTCTCGAGACTCAACCCCCATCTGGCCCTACAGCCTCGTGCGCTAGCTCAGTGGCCGAATCCTCTGAGGTAGAGTTAGACGGGATGAAGCGTCGGAGGCGTGTCATGGGCACCGGAGGTGCGAGCGGTGTGACTAGGGATGAGTCTCGAGGCAGAGGGGGCGGCTTGAGGAAGGCTCTAGCTATCCCAGACCTGGCAAGCCATGGCCAAAGCAGAGGGGGACGCGAGGTCTACCTTTGACGATTATGCAGCATAGGGGCTTGCTAACCGCTTTGACGATGAGGACGTCACAGGCCCAACCATCAGCATAGGTGAGTCATTGTTTCCCTTTTTACCCCATTGTGCTTGCACCTAAGGTTCCAGACTTTTGTGTTTTTTGCAATTTATAAGCGCCATCAAAGCGAACCCGACCTCAGCCTCTGCCCCGGGGGTTATGGCTCCCTAGGGGGACCCAACGACTCTTCTAGAGGCATCTGAGGTAGCAGCTCCAAAGGTGACTACTTTGCTACCTTGGGGCATCTCTCTTAGCCATGACCTAGCTCTTGTGGCCAGGGATAGGAGAGCCAAACCCTCCGTGGTGGCTGCCTCGGCACTCTTAGAGCGGGGATTGAGCTTCGACACCCTGACCCCTAACGACTTCACATTCCGCTCGGAGGTGTCGAGTGCCTTTACCTTTGCCTCGTTTCCCCTTAGGAGTGCCAAAATCGAGCTATGTCTAGCTCGGAGACCCCTGGAGGAGGTGGTGTCATGTTTAGAGGTGGCGGCCTAGTAGGTACATCCTTAGGTGAAGCTTTTATAGTTTCAGCCTTTGTTGTGCTTCGCAGCAATTGCTCCTAGTGGAGGTGCTAGATTGCTCACAGCACTAGGCCCTTGTGGCAGCCCTTGATGCTGCTCATGAGTAAGCGGTAGGGCTCCGTCGTGCCCTGGAGGAGGCCATGAAGTGAGCGGAGGCTGCGGAGGTTAGTCTGTAGGAAGAGGCATTATGCTAGGAGAGTGTGGAGTCTATGACTCAGGATGCTTCCAAAGCCCACGTGGCTATCGTGGGCCGCATTATTGCTGAAGGAGAAGCCTGGTACCTTCGGATCGTTGTGGCCATAGCTCAACAAGAGCAGGGGGAGGCCGAGGCAGTAGAAGAAGCACTACATGTAGATTACCAAGGGCTAGTTGAGCACGTGACTGAGGTGGCCCATGCCATCGAGAAGGCTTTGGGTAGCCCTGGGGCTAGGGGCCCACCATTGCCCTTCGCCCCAGAGGTCCTAGGCCTGATGCTCCACTGGCTACGAGCCACTGTAGGGTGACGGCTAGCGCTATTGAGGCTTGCGCTAGCTCTAGAGTCCATGTGACCTTGGTGTTCCAGTTGGCGCTACTGCACCGCGTGGGGTGTAGCCAGCTCAAAGCATTGGATTAGCTTGCCCTGGAATTCATAGTTGAGGACCTCCAACCTGAGGCACCACTGGTGGAGATTCATGCAGCCTTGGACAACTTCCGTCAGGGAGTATGGGCAAAGCATGGACAACATGTGATGCTATGTTTTATAGCAGATCGTGTGAAGTCAAGTGCCTGAGGGCTCCCCACTCAGACCCTGCAGAAGGTCAGGCTCCACGCCCGGAGGCCTCCTCAAGCGCACCACCACCACAAAAGGGCATCTGCTCATTGAGGCTACCTCCTTGTCTAGACATCGCTCCATGGGAACAGCCTCCGCCTGTAGGCGATGCTCCACAAGACCGACCTTCGGAGGTGTAGTTCTGAGCAATATTTTTGTTCTCTCATTTTCCTTGGGCGGGGGGGGGGGGGGGAGACCTACTGTGTTAACTCTCCTTTATGTACCATGACACGTTCACCAATTTTTTGCAGAACTATGTCTCCTTTGTGCTTTATCCATATGATGTATTGGGATATGCATGTCATACGGCTAACCCTTGAAAGGGGTTTGTGCATACAAGTTTGGTGACCTGAAGCAGGAGGAAACTTTTTGAGTGCTCGGGCTACTGCTTCTAGAGGAGGGCCCAACACATCTTGATTGCTTGGGCCTGTGTTACCTCTAATGCGGTGGGAGCACTTTGTCCTACCTCATGATTCCCAAGGATGTGGAGGACCTGGGGGTGGTCGTCGACATCTTGGTTAAGATGGAGCTGGAGGACCCCTCTGCTTCTACCTTAGAAGCTGGCCTAGGTTCTGTAGGGATAGACAAGTGGTGGAGCATTTTTGAGGCCACTGGCCCATGTGATTCTCGGCATTTCATTCTCCCACAAGACCACAACGGAATAGTGTCATCTGATACCCTTAAGGACGTCATGGCCCGGATCAAGATGGAGGACATGGAGGCCGTGGTGGATTCATTGTTGTTGGGGGAGTTGGATGTCGTGGCATTTGACTCCTACCCTTTCCAGGTGGAAGCCTCACCTTTTTGGGCTCACGGAGACTTCATCTTTGGCAAGAGGTCTTCACATCGAGAGTACATGTGCCATTGCCCCGTGCGCCAATCTGGTCATAGTGTTGGTGGCTCCAAAGAGTGGCGACATTCCTCCACGTATCACCACACTTTGGGAAGACACTATGGCCTAGCTTATCTGTTAGGGCTGGATTTATTATAAGTTTTGACTGTAAGGATCGATTTAAAGGCTTAATGCCAAGTACAGTTTTTGTACTTATCGTATAAATAAGATTGTGATATGCCAACTTCGCTTCCCTTCTCGCCTTTTACTTTGCTCATAGCGACGCTCAGGAGGCCTCCCTCTTCCTGCCCCCTCACATGATGTGGCCATTAGCGGCCAGAGGGTGCGACTAAAGGAACCACTAATTTAAGGCTCAAGGAAGAGGTTGAACTAGCTAGGAAGGAGCATACTAGTGTGCTTGACACTATCGAGGCATGTGGCCTTCAAGGCAATGAAGGGTTACCTGCTCGATGCTACTAAGGCATGTGGCCTTTGAGGTAGCAAAGGGTTACCTACTTGATGCTACTGAGGCCTGAGGCCTTCAAGCTAGTGGAGGGTTACCTGCTTGATGCTACTGAGGCATGTGGCCTTCGAGGTAGAGGAGGGTTTTGTGCTTGATGCTAACAAGGCCTGTGGCCTTTGAGGTAATAGAGGGTTACCTTCTCGACGCTATCGAGGCATGTGGCCTTCGAGGTAGCAGAGGGTTTTGTGCTTGATGCTGCCAAGGCCTATGGCCTTCGAGGTAGTGGAGGGTTACCTGCTTGACGGTGCCGAGGCTTGTGGACTTCAAGGCAGTAGAGGGTTTTGTGCTCGATGCTGCTGAGGCCTATGGCCTTCAAGGTATCGGAGGGTTACCTGCTCGATGCTACCGAGTCCTGTGGCCTTCGAAGTAGTAGAGGGTTTTGTGCTTGAAACTGCGAAGGCCTGCAGCTTTCAAGGTAGTAGAGGGTTACCTGCTCAACGTTATCGAGGCCTATGGCCTTTGAGGTAGCGGAGGGTTTTATGCTCGTTGCTACCGAGGTGTGCGACCTTCAAGGTAGCGAAGGGTTACCTACTCAACACTATCGAGATGTACGTTATGTGAGGTAGCGGAGGGTTTTGTGCTCGGTGCTACCGAGGCCTTTGGCCTTCGAGGTAGAGGAGGGTGGATGGGACACACTTGGGTGATATTGTTTAGCCATGCATTACAAAATGTGGCGATGGGATTGGCTAGGTTACAATGCTGCTTACATATAGTAGCTCTCCATCTACACCATGTGGGGGGAAGGGCTTCTACATATAATACCTGTGGAGTGCCTCCACGTTCTAGGTGTGCTCAAGGGGATCCCTTCGGTGTTCACCAAGCGATAGGAGCTAGGACCGTTGGATTCGAGGACCAGGTAAGGTCCTTCCCATTTGTTTTGCTATTTTCCCAGAGCCAAGGCACACCAAAGGACTAGGTTTACGGGTTTGAAGGTTCATGGTGCGACCTTGGGATTGTACCAAGCCTTGGTTTCGGTGATGTATTGGTCGAGGTTCTGAAGAGCGTGGAGCCTCATGCCTTCGGTGAGATTGAGGGATAGATCTCTTTCTCCAAGGGTCTCTGGGAGATGAACCCTATGGGAGTATCCCCCTTATTTTGGTTGGAGTCATAGCATCCTCACCGAACAGGAGAAGGAAAGGGGTAAATCTAGTGAGGCACATGCTGTGGTGTAGAGGGACCACAACACATTTGGAAGATCTTCAACCGATAGGCCTTTGGTAATGCTAACGAGGCACCAGTTGAGGCTAGAGAGGATGTTGTTGTTGGTGCGCTCAATGGCCTGTTGGATTGTGGGTGACGAACCACGACAAAGCAGAGCTCAATGCAGAACTCTCAGAACGGGCCGGAGTCAAACTACGTACCATTTTCAACAGTGAGATGACGCGGGACATCGAAGCGGCATATGACATTTTTCCAGAAGAATTGCTAGGCATTCATGGACATGATGGCTGTGAGGGGCTCCACTTCAATCCACTTGGAGAAGTACTCCAAGGCCACCACTGCATACTAAAGGTTTCCCTTGGCTCGAGGGAATGGTCCAATCAAGTCCATTACCCAGCGTGCCAGGGGCCAGACAGGAGCGATGGGTTGTAGTAGAGTCTGAGGCTGGTGGCTTCACCGCCTCCATCCACTAGTATGTGCGGACGAGTTCCTCCCGGACATAATCGTGGGCCAGTATAACCCCTAGCGGAGTACTTTGTCTCCAAGGGTGTGGAGAATGAGGTGGCTGCCACAGAATCATTCATGAATCTCTTGAAGGAGGTTGCCCCCTGCTCCTTGGAGACACAGCGGAGGAGCGGGACCCAAACTCCAGCCTAGTAAAGGGATTCATCCACCAGGAGGTAGCTCCTAGCGCGCTGCTCAATGTGACAGAGCTCAATGGGATCATCAGGCTCCTCGATTCCATTTAGGAAGGAGACGAGGCTGGCCATCCAATCTGGGTGGCTGATTGGGAGGATGGCGATGGTGACCCCATCGAAGGTGCATGTCGCCGACTTGTGGAAGACTTCAAAAAAGGCCCCTGGTGGAAGGAACCTGCTCCCAGTGGCTTCTTTGGCCACAGTGTTGGCCTCTTGGTTGTCTATGCATGGTATTATTTTCACTAAGATGCCACAAAAGGATCCCACAAATTTGCAGATGGCTTCAAGGTACTTTACCAGGTCCAGATGTCGAGCCTGGAAGCTCTTGTCAATGTGCCCGGTGATGACCTGAGAGTCTATCTTCACGACGAGTCTAGTGGCATCTAAGGCTCGAGCCTTCCAAAGTCTCAAGAGTACAAATTCGTGTTTGGTGATGTTGTTGGTTGTGTTGAACACCAGGCGGGCAGTGAACGCGACTCGTTGCCCTATTAGGGAGATGAGGACTTCTCCGGCCCCCATGCCGGTGGACGCCCAGGCTCCATTAGTGTATATTGTCCATACATCTTCTGGAGGGGCTGCTGGGAGTCCTGTGGTGGGGGGAGTCTATTCGACGATGAAGTCAGTTAGGCCATACGATTTGAAGGCCAAGTGGGCCGCAAACTTCACTACAAAGGATGCTAGTTCCACAGCCCACTTGCCTATACGTCTTGTAACTTCCCGATTATGGAACATGTCACAAAGTGGGTATGAGGTTGGTACTACGATGTCGTAGATTAGGAAGTAATGCCAAAGCTTGCATGAGGCCATTAAGAGTGCATACACCATCTCCTTGAGCTCGGTGTAGTGCATTTTTGGCCTCCAAAACATAGCAGATCGCCCTCTAAATAGGGCAGCCCTTACTCTCCTCCTCCCGTATGAGCACAACACTTACAGCGGAGGCAGAGGCAGACAAGTGCAAGATGAGCCCTTCGCCAGGGAGGGGTATTGTGACTGTCTTGAGGGCAGACAGGTGGGCGTTGAGGGTATCGAAGGCATCCTGGCACTCCGCCGTCCACTTGAAAGGCTCGAAGCCCCTCAACATTTTGAAGAATTAAAGGTTGTTCTCGACGGATTTGGTGAGGAGATGGCTGAGGGATGCGATGCGGCTGGCCAGTCACTGGATCCCCTTCGCATTGGTGTGGTATCGTTTGTATGATGGCACGGATCTTGCCAAGGTTGGCCTCTATGCATCTCCTGGATATGAGATAGCCTAACAGTTTGCCAGCCTTGGCGCCAAAGACACACTTCTCTAGGTTGAGCCACACGCTTGCGGCCCAGAGGCTATTGAAGGTTAGTTGAAGGTCGACGACGTGGTCATCTTTAAGCTTGCTTTTTATGATGATGTTATCGATGTAGGCTTCCATGTTGTAGCCTAGTTGCTGCTCTAGGATTTTGTGCACCAAATAGGAGAAGGTGGCTCTGGCATTTCAGAGGCCAAAAGGCATTCGAACGTAGTAGTACACCCTAAAGGGGGCAATGATGCCAGTTTTGTCTTTGTCTTCCGTGGCCATCCACACTTGGTGGTATCCAGAGTATGCATCCATGAAGCTCAATAGCTCACAACCAGTGGTGGAGTCCATGAGCTAGTCGATGCGAGGGAGCGGGTATAGATCTCGGGGCATGCCTTGTTGAGTGTCGTGAAGTCAATGCACATGTGTCAATTCCCATTAGGCTTCTTGACCAAAATGGGGTTTGACATCCATTCAGAGTGGATGACTTCGTGGATAACCCCAGTCTTCGGCATCTTCTGAACTTCCTCCTTTGCGTTCTCCGCCTGCTCGGATGATAGCTGCAGGTCAACTCGAAGGGCGTGCTCAATGATGTAGTGGTCCACCCTGGGGAGGTCCTATGGGGACTAGGCAAAACATCGATGTTGGCCTGCAAAATGGCTAGGAGCTGGGCATCCTGCTCCGGAGTGAGGTCCGCCACACAGGGACATACTTGGCATCCCCTTCTGATCGTGGATTCAATGTGCAATGAGGCTTAGGGCTCACCAAAGGGGAGCCTACGAATGGTCTTGTGGATGTGGCGGCTGTCAAGTTGGGCAGGGTGCCTATACTTGATGCACTTACCAAGCCTTGATCCCCATTGATAGAGATCAACCCATGGGGACCGGGCATCTTCATGCAGAGGTAGTTGTGATAAGTGACCGCCCCAAATTTGTTCAAAGAGCCTTGACGAAGGATGACATTGTATGTGTAAGTTACATCCACGATGTCGAAGGTGATCACCCCAGTTCACGCAGTGAAGCCCTCACCAAGGTGAAGGGAAGCTCTATCTGGCCCAAGGCATCGAGGGGGCCCCCCGGTGAGGAGCTCAGCCCCTGACATGGAATATGGCCATAGCACCTCCTCCGGTGAGCAGCTCGGAGCCCGCGGAACGTGCATGCATAAAGAAGCTAAGTGAAATGATGAAGGCTAGCAAAAAGTAGACATTGTCTAGTCTAATGCATGAGCGCCCTAGGCGAGGACGTGAAGCTCCGGTGGGGAGCCCAATTCTGGGTGAGTGGCCTCCGGGTGAGGCCTTCGACGAGAGCATGGAAGGCCTTCCGTGAGGTGCGCGGAGGGGTTTCCGCTATGCGAAGCTCCGCCTCCGACGGAGAGTTGGCTAGAGGGTAGCCCGGCCTCCAGGGTGGACACTCGGAGTGCTGCCTGGCCTTCAGTGAGTATGTGCGGCGTCCGGTGAGGTGGGTTAGAGATCTGACTTTGGCATGGAGGTGGCTGGAGCCAAAGGAAGCCTTGGGCGGGGTAGGAGCTTGGAGGAGGTCTCCAGCGTGGCAGTGAGTTGGAGGAGGCCCGGCCATAGCTGGAGACTTCAGAGCCAGTGTAGGTGACGCCGAAGTGGAGTGGCCAATGGCTTCAGAGGCCAGTGCAGGAGACGTCGGAGTGGCACGGCCGGAGGCATCAGAGCCGGTGTAGGCGGCGCTGGAGTGGAGCAGTCAGAGGCTTCAATGCTAGTGTAGGCAACGCTGGAGTGGCACAGCCAGAGGCATTGGAGCTGATGTAGGTGACACCAGAATGGAATTGCTGGGGGCTTCTGTGTAGTCATGGCTAGAGACTCCAAAAGCTGATGTTGTCATGGCCAGAGAGTCTGAAGACCGAAGTAGGCACGGCTTGGAGGCTCTAGTGTAGTGGTGGCTGAAGTAGATGTGGCTTGGAGGCTCTAGCGTAGTCATGGCTGGAGACTACAGAGGTCAGAGTAGGCATGACTTGGAGGCTCCTGTGTAGTCATGGCCAAAGACTCTTGAGGCCGATATAGGCACGGCTTGGAGGCTCCAATGGCCGGAGATGGTCTCCGCCAGTAGTGAGCGGACGGACTCCGGCCGTAGAGCGTAGTGGGTTCCAAAAGCTAGGTGAAGCTTCGGCCATGAGGTGTTCCTCTCGTGTGTATTCCGTTTGTGAGCTTATGTGGTGTGAGTAGTGTTAGCTTTCTTCTCTGTGTGCATGTTCTCGTGTGTGTGTTTGCGTTGAGTCTAAGTGTTAACTTCTCTTTAGTGCTTCCGTGTGCTCCCTGAGAGCTTGTGTGCTCCCTGTTTGGTGCCTAATCCAACAGTGAGTGTGGAGGGATCCGATCGTGAGCGCGGAGGGCTCCGGCTGTGAGCGCGGAGGTGGTCTGGCAAGCGGAAGGGCTCCGGCAAGGCTCCATAGTATGGCGAGGCATGGAGGTGCCGGCGTTTGGCGAGGTCGGAGCCCGTCGAGGCTGAAGTATGGCAAGGCTCCGGAGTATGGGGGAGACTTCAGTCCATCCAGGCTCTGGCGTGGTGGCTCAGGGAGGCTCTTGCTCGGTGGCTTCGCGCGTGGAGGTCTGGAGAAGCAGAGGCCATGGAGGCATCACAGAGCCATAGTCTGTGGAGACATCATGCGAGTGCTTAGCCTCTGGAGTAGCCCGATAGATAGCATGGTGACATGACTCAAGGACCTGTCAAAGCTAAGCACACGCTCGACGTCACCCTCAGCCAGTTGCATGTAGTTGTTAGAATGTGCATATGGTAGTAGAACAACCCATAGGATCTAGTGGCCACAGTAAAGGTGCATTAAATGTTTTGACACGCTGGCACAAGATATGCTTGCTAGCATCAAGAAAACGTGGGTACAACAAAAGTTAAGAGTTATCCTCCCGTACCGTCCACATGCATGCTACTATCTCTTCTGCATATGGTAAATAAAATATACTACTATTTCTTACACCATAAGAGTAAATATCGCTGGGTCATGGTGTGAACACAAAAGCATTTGTCAAGCGTTGCGGTGCCATGCTCTGCTATGGACAGTGTGTGCGTCAGGTGGGATAGTCTATTTTTTTACTGGCTACCTGCTCTATCTCTGCCACACATGCACGGTGGAGCATTTATAACCTTATCTCATGGTATTTAAATGAGTCTACTCTATTTTTCATCATTATCATTCTAGCTTGGATGCAGATCTTTGGTGTTAATAAACGAACGTTTCCAATGCCCCAAAGTTGACAGCGACTAGGTACAGTGGATGCTTGCCTAGAGAATCACACGTAATGATGAAAATATTACCAGGAGTACTAGCTAGTCTACTTGCAGGTCCAACTGACCACCAGCTGACACTAGTAATGAATAGGGTATATCTAACTGCTGCAAAATAAATGTGTGCATGCACTTACCTTGTGCATGGAGGTTCGCATGTCTCTCACATGGGTTATCATTCGCTCAAGGCCGAAGGGGCATGGGGAGCCAAAGTTGTACATGCTTTGCCTCTAGACGATCTCAAGAGTGGCTCACAGCATGCCAT
The DNA here is from genome assembly GCF_958298935.1 of Phragmites australis. Taxonomy (NCBI): domain Eukaryota; kingdom Viridiplantae; phylum Streptophyta; class Magnoliopsida; order Poales; family Poaceae; genus Phragmites; species Phragmites australis. The sequence goes on along the minus strand of NC_084941.1, from coordinate 11,561,748 downwards.
AGTCGTTGTTCACGTTCGACAAGGCCGAAGCAAGCGTGAGCTCTTCACTCGCAAGACGCCAATGGGGTTGTGCTCAGGGAGTGGCACTTGCAGCTGCATCCCCTTTATCCCAGACATGTTTGGAGGGACCTGAGAGGCCCTCTTGTTCTCTTTGGAGGGTGGTCAAGGGTGTACTCTGGCTCGTAGTTGCGGGTATAGCCAAGTATGGGCCGGCGTGCACGTACGCACACAGTTTTGGCCACAACTCGCTTGCATAGTGGGGCGTGGTCACTGCGCGTGCATCCTGCTCATGTGGTGATGACACATACGGGCCGGTGGTAGCTTGCATGCCGGCGTCTTGCTCGAGGCACTTGGTGCTTTCTCTCGCTTTCTCCTTTCGGCAAGGCTCTTTGTTCGCATCCCCACGGACGACGCCCTATTGGGGGCACAAGTGCGTGCCCCAAACAGATACGACAAGAGCCCCACTCATAAGAGGAGGCTCAAGCTTGGAGATGGAGCATATGAGTGGAAAGGAGAGAGCAAGATAAATATTGTTTGTGTAATGGAAAAAAACCACTAGTGTCCTCCCTCTCTTGCCCTTGGAGGGCATATTTATAGAGAGAAGGAGAAGGAGAAATTACTAGCCTGCACCTAAGATATTATATTACAATAATATGCTTAGAGGGGTACTTTTGGCATTTCACCCCTTCACATACCACGTGATAGCTAAGATATTATGACAGCTATAGTGATACCATAGTGCACCGTCAAAATATCTCTAGGCTGGGGTGTCTCTCAATAGTTATTTTTTGTTGCATTCTTTCGTTGAGCCTTTGGTCCCCAACTTTTTAGCCATAGGAAGCTTCAGCAGCATCGATCAAAAAAACGTCATCCCCCCCCCCCCCCAACTTTTAAGCTATAGGGACATTCGACAGCAACATGCATGAAGTGTTGATAGAAAAAAACACTGTCCCCCAACTTTTAAGCTATAGGGACCTTCGACAGCAACATGCATGAAGTGTTGATAGAAAAAACACTGTGTCCCCCCAACTTTTAAGCCACAGGAACCTTCAGCACAAATGTGCGTGAATTATAGGTTAAAAACATCATCCCCTTCCCCAACTTTTAAGCCGTATGGACCTTTGGTAGCAACGTGAATGAAGCATAGGTTAAAAATGTCGCCCCCCCCTAACTTTTCAGCGGTAGAGACCTTTGGCAGCAACGTGCATGAAGCATAGGTTAAAAACATTGTTCCCCCGACTTTTTAGCCATAGGGACATTCGGCAGCAACGTGCATGAAGTATAGGTTAAAAACATCGTTCCCCTAACTTTTTAAGCCATAGGGACCTTAGGCAGCAGCATGCGTAAAGCATAGGTTAAAAAATGTCGTCCCCCTAACTTTTTAGCTGTAGAGACCTTGGGATTTGGGCTAGCCAATGTTGTGAGTGTAAGGAATCGTCCAAACAGTATTGTAATTAATTATCAGGAGGATCATTATTCATAAATACAACCTCAATGATTAACCAGAATACCATCCCGGTAGTCCCGGCACGTGTTTTGTGCCCAAGATCGTAACACATGCCTTTCCAACATGTACATCACAACATAGCTTAAGAAAGAGCAAGTAATTAAAGTAATATTACAAGTGCTTAAGCACGCAACCATTTGCAACAGTTTACACAAAGAGAAACTACGCAGCGGAAGATTAAAACCTTAACAACAAAAAAGGAGAGTGGAGCCATATGCCTTTAGGCTCCACCCCAAAAGATACGCCTCACCAGAGTAGGATTCATTACTCTTGCCCACCACCTGCATCGGCGGGCACGAAGTAGCCAAACACCGCCTCACCCTCACCAGCAGAACCTGAAAGCGCAGGCATGAGTACGAAGGTACTTCAAGACTTAAACCATATAGAGCACATATACATAGCTCGACTCCAAGGATTATGCATTGAGCTATTAGCAAGAGTAGACCTCAAGGTTAAGTAAAACTATGCGGTAAGCAACTTAGACACATATGTGTGAGCATCTATACTTAACTCAAAAATAACTACCTTTCTAACCTGTAAACCACAACTTGAACATGTATGTATAGGAATCATAGTATCTCATCAACAATCTACCAACCATTTCCATTAGATCAATATGTGGTGAGTACAGAAAGTGCTAGAGCTAACTATACCGACGGACGGCCTTAAACGATGCAAACGGTCTATGGCATCCGGGCTCCTCTCCTGAACTACCCAGAGGTCTCCCCCTGGGTAGAAGATGCCCCTAACACCTCCCACATCTCTCCTCAATCTCACATCTCAACCATCCATCTCAACCTCATCTTTGTACCTATGAATAGTGATTAAGCCCTAAGCTCGCGAACAACGGCAGCACCGTCGCTCAACTTCTACCGAGGACCTAAGCATTGCTAAGCATTTCGAATAACCCTTGAAGCTAGACACCAACTATATCATCAAGGCTATAAGGATAAGGATTCATCAATAAGTCAATGTAGAGATAAGGCATCAACATAGGTTCTACCCATATCAACCCAACACAGGATTCAACACATGCAAACATACATAAAGCATATTTTATCAATTTTAGACTCCATTTAATTTGAACAAAGGGTGCAGTATGCTTAGATGCTTGCCTTGCTGCTCTAGGGTTTGCTTGATACTTCTTGAACAGAACTCACAGAAATGCGAAAGGTTGGCATTGTCCTCGATCGTGCTCGCGTCACGCTTCGGACTTTCGTTCACTAATGAAGAACACATGCAATGATTAGCATGAACAACATGCAATGACAGATGCTCCACAAGGTATGATAATAGTAGAGATGCAATGCTTTTAGGTCATGGGTTTAAGGCCTCAACGATTTCCTAATTTGGATTGATGTTAAGCATTTAATCATTTCTTGGATTAATTAAGCTTAACACAAAGCTTAGACTTAATTAGAAAATTAATTTATACTTAACATTAGGGTGATTATTTAAATCAGTAGGGAATCAATCAATAAGATTTACAAAATTGATTTCATCAATTTTGGAGCTACCAATAATTAATTATGGATTAACGAAGATCAAACCTATTTTATTAACCCATGAAATTTAAATACATATTTCATAGCTCTCAGTATTTTTATCATGTAGATTATGCTCATACAAACCAAACAAAATTGGTTTCACTATTTTTGAAGCTACATTCTATTTTCTATGCATTTTACAACTTTCAGCCGAATTAAAAGCATAACAATAAATCAATTTTGCTTTTTCCGAAATACCCGAAATAAACAAAACATAAAAGTGCCCCAAAATCCTTTTTGCACTGGTGGCCTTCCAGCCATAAGGGCTGACCATAGGCCTGACTTATTTGACCTTGAGTCAAAAGGCCTTCGGCCATGGCACTCACACGGCCGACGGCTCGGCCAGGACTCACCGGCGGCCGAAATGGCCGGCCGGGGGCACCAGCAGCATCAGCATGCCTGTGCGTACCTGGTTGAGGCACGAGTAGCCGGTGGCGACAACCAAAAGGGCAGCAGCGGTGGCCCACGGCAGTGACAACATGCCGGCAGCTCTGTCGCGGCATCTCGATGACGAACGGCGATGCAAACAGGCCAACCAAAGGCACTTACGACATCTACGTAGGTGCGCGGATGCAACGACGTGGCTACTTGATGATGGGCCCAGCGATGGATCGACTGGCGGCGTGCTTGGGGAGGCAGTAGCGGCTCGTCCATCGCGGAGGAGCGCGCCGGCGACACGCCAAACAAAAATGGACGCGCGCAAAGGATTCAAGAGGTCAAGAGGTCACAGGGAAGCTGATCGCGAGATTGATTCTGCTGAAGAATCAAGAACATGACAGATCAACAGCGAATGGTGGGAGGAAGGGCACCGACGCTGAGGAAAAAGCACCTGGCTAGGTCGATTAGTGCGGGAAAAGCCGGGGGAAGCGGTGGATGAGCTCGATGAGGGTCCTAGCGCCACCCTTCAGTGCTCTGGGGAGCTTGGCCGGGGCAAAATCAAGCTCGGCGCAGTGGATTTTGGGCGTCACACTTGCGGCTCTAAACTCACACTCTGCTCTGTGTGCTCTATGCTGGGCGGCTGTCGGTGCATCAGGAACCGGGGGTCCCTGAGTCCCGAGGCCAGGTCAGCCGTCCGCCATGTGTCACCATCCCGCGAGGTTCCTCCCGCGAGGTGGGGAAAGTCTAAGTTCCGGGAGAAGGTTCCCGGGGCCACAGTCCCCGGTCCCCGAGCACCCCAGTCCCCCGATGACCCGCAGAGTCTAAGTTCCGGGAAGAAAGTGCTCGGGGAGGTGCCCGGTCGCCCTTGAGCACCCTAGTCCCCCGACGATCAGAAGAGCTAAGTTCCAGGAGAGAGTGCTCGAAGGCTGCGCGCAGCAGTCCCCGAGCGCACGGTTCCCCGAGGATCAGTGTGAAGGTGCTCGGGAGAGGGTGCTCGGGGTTGTGCGTGGTAGCCCCCGGGCTCTCGGTTCCCCGAAGGATCTGTACAAGAAGTGCTCGGGAGAGGGTGCTCGGGGTTGCGCGTGGCAGCCCTTGGGCTCTCGGTTCCCCGAAGGTTCGTACAAGAGTGCTCGGGAGAAAGTGCTCGGGGAGGTAAACGGTACCCCCGAGCACCCGGTGCCCTGAGGACGAGGATAAGCATTCTCGGGAGAGAGTGCTCGGGGAGGTGAGCAGTACCCCCAAGCACTCGGTGCCCCGACGACCCAGAAAGGCCCCCGAGGGGCCCACCGATGAGGTATCAATCAGTCAGAGGTTTGAGGCCGCATTTAATGAGCATGTGCGGCCTGACATTCCCAACTGCTCACGCCGCAGTGTCAGTTCCTGCTACGTTACGGCAGAGAGGCGTGGGGCTATTAATTGCACAGGTCCCGTCCCGTGTCATCCGAGGTCTCTCGGGATCCCTGCGATAGGAGCTAATCCTTCGACAGCTGGCGCGCCAGGTAGGGGGGAACATCCCTGAATCTGTTCATTTGTTTTCTTCCGTAGGAAAAAATGGCCGGTGGACACCGCCTCCAGCGGGCTGGCTCCACTTCCAGTGAGGAAATGCTACCCGTCGTCCAGGAGGCCCCAGTCGCTCCTGCGTCCCGGCAGTAGCCACTATCTACACGCGCGGTTTTCCCCTCCCAAGGGGACCAAGGCGCTGGGCCCAGCAGGGCCGCCGCCGCTGCCGCCGGTGCACCGTCCGACCCCCAGCAGGCGGTCGAAACCCTGGCCGCCAGGTCTGCCTCTTGACAGCGCCGGGTGCCTCTGCGGCATAGGCTCGCATTCAGCGATGCCAGCCCCGGAAGTGCGCTACTTGCGGCGCACGCTCTCCTCAGGCATTTGCCTGTCCACGCAACGCCGAACACTCCGGAAGGCCGCTGGATCCAAGACGTCGCTGCCCTGGTCGGCACTGCTCGCCGCCAGGTGCTGGCCGGGGGTTCTCGCGCCACCACCCAACGTGGCGCTGCCAGAACCAGCTCGTCAACGGGCAACGGTCGCACGGGCCGGGGGGCCTCCAGGCGGAGCGCCACCCCCTGGCCGCATTCGAAGCCCAGGACCTCCGCTCGCATCTCAACGAACAGAGGGGCCATGAAGATGCGCGCGTCACCCTTGAGCGCTAGCGAGAAACCCAGCAGGAGGCCGAGGAAGAGGATCAGGCTTCCTCTTTCCCGGCCCACGATTGCCAGGAATCCCCAGCTCATCGGCGTTCTCCGCCAAGGAGTGCCGCCCGTGCCATGGGGTACGGCACCGGCTGCCGTGCTTTCTCTAGTGAACTCCGAAGTGTCAAATGGCCCTCCAAGTTCCGCCCTGAGCTGCCGGAGAAGTACGACGGGTCCATCGACCCCGTCGAGTTCCTCCAAATATACATTACAGCCGTCCAAGCGGCCAGGGGCAGCGAAAAGGTGATGGCAAATTATTTCCATGTTGTCTTGAGGGGCTCTGCCCGTTCTTGGCTCATGAACTTATCCCCAGGATCTATTAGTCCTGGGATGACCTCTGCCACCAGTTTGTGGCTAATTTTCAGGGCACATTCACGTGCCCCGGTTTGGAGTGCGACCTCCATGCCATCAAGCAACAGGAGGGGGAGACGCTGCGGCGCTTTATTCAGTGTTTCAGCCAGGTCCGCAACACCATCCCGTGGATAGCCCCCCACGCTGTCATCGTCGCCTTCCGGCAGGGCATCCGCGATGAGCGGATGCTCGAAAAGCTAGGTACGCATGAAATCGAAACCACTGCGGAGCTCTTCACACTGGCCGACAAGTGCGCCAAGGCGGCGGAGGCCCAGGCGTGGCATGCTCCGCGCCCCACCGCCGACCAGCCAAGTTCTTCCCGTTCCGACAGGCGGGAAAAGAAGAAGAGAAGAAAGCGCGAAGCCGCTCCTGTCGAACTGGCCCAGGGCCCCGCCCATTGGCCGGCCCAAGAGCCCGACCGCCTGCAAGAGCGCCGGACGGCCGCCGACAGACGGCCCGCGCCCGCGAGGGCCCCGGCCAGGGCCCCTCCTCAGGCCCCGGCTCCCGCAAGGGCCCCGGCACCAGCAAGGGCACCAGCTCCCGCAAGAGCCCCGGTGCCACCTCGGGCTCCTGCTCCAGCGAGGGCCCCCGCTCCCGCGGGCCCGAGCCAGGCAAATGGTGCCCCATACACCAGACCAGATGGCACGATCTCACGGAGTGTCGTACGGTCAGAGGTCTCATCGAGCAACGCCAGAGGGAGCGCGACGAGTCCCGCGGGGGAGGCAACGCTGAGGCCGCCCCCGGCAACGCCGAGCTCGGCTTCCAGGAGCCCGAGTATACCGTCGCCTTCATCGACGGAGGCGCCTACACGCCTTCCTCGCGGCATGGCATCAAGACCATGCGGCGTGAGGTGTGCTCGGCAACCCCGAGCGAAGAGGCCGCCAGGCCCCTGAGGTGGTCGGACTCCCCGTTCACGTTCAGCATGGCCGATCACCCCGCCAGTACTGCAGCCGTGGGGCGACTACCCCTGGTGGTGTCCCACACCATCTGCAATGTCAAGGTCGGCAGAGTGCTGATCGACGGGGGTGCAGGCCTCAACCTCCTCTCCAAGGAGGCCTTCGAAAAGCTGCAGGTGTCCCCCAGGCGCCTAAAGCCGTCGCTTCTGTTCTGCGGAGTGACGCCTGTAACCTTCGGGAGTCGGGACAACTTCCGCATGGAGAATGTCCTCTTCGACGTGGTGGAACTCCCCCTCCCCTACAACGCCTTTCTCGGGCGTCTGACGCTCGCCAAATTCATGATGGCCGCACATTGTACGTATCTCACGGTTAAGATGCCGAGCCCAGCAGGCCCTATCTCCATGACAGCCGACTCCGGCGGCGCCATTTCCTGCGCCGAGCAGTCGTACATGGCTTTGGTCTCAGCCCAGGCCGAGGTCGAAGGCTGCACAGGGGGCCCGGGACCCTCTTCATCCAAACCCCGACTCACCGCCGATGCCTCTATTCCTACGAAAGAGGTCGTGGTGGGCGAAGGCGCTTCCCAGGTCGTCCGAATCGGCGGTGACCTGGGCAGCAAATAGGAAAGCGCGCTTGTCACCTTCCTCTGGGCTAACGCCGAAGTGTTTGCATGGCAACCGTCCGACATGCCCGGGATCCCTAGGGAGGTGATCGAGCATCACTTGGTGGTGCGTCCGGATGCCCGCCCGGTGAAGCAAAAAGTCCGGCGGCAGGCGCCCGAGCGCCAAGAATTCATCCGGGAGCAGGTCAGCAAGCTCCTCGACGCCGGATTTATCCGAGAAGTCCTCCACCCCGACTGGCTGGCAAATCCAGTCATCATCCTGAAGGCCAACGGCAGGCTCCGCATGTGTGTGGACTACACCGACCTATATAAGGCTTGCCCTAAAGATCCTTTTCCCTTGCCCCGCATAGATCAAATTGTAGATGCAACCACGGGATGCGATCTTTTATGTTTTTTAGATGCAAACTCTGGGTATCACCAGATCCGCATGGCCGTAGAGGATGAAGAAAAAACTGTCTTTACCACCTCAGTGGGACTTATTGTTATATTTCAATGCCTTTTGGTTTGCGCAATGCTGGGTCTTCTTTCCAGCGCGCCATTCGCATTACCCTTGATTCGCAGGTTGGTCGCAACGTCGAGGCCTACATCGACGATCTCGTGGTCAAGTCCCGAGACCGCGCCACCCTGCTCGAGGACCTTGCCGAGACTTTCAACAGTCTCCGCACCACCCGCCTCAAGCTCAACCCTGAGAAGTGTGTCTTCGGGGTGCCGGCGGGCAAGCTCCTCGGTTTCTTGGTTTCCGGCCAAGGAATCGAGGCCAATCCAGAGAAGATCCGGGCCATCAAGCAGATGCGACCCCCGGCTCGACTCAAAGAGGTCCAGCGTCTCGCCGGCTGCATGGCGGCCCTCGGGCGCTTCATCTCCAAACTTGGAGAGTGGGGGCTCCCCCTCTTCAAACTCCTGAAAAAGACCGGTCGTTTTGACTGGACACCGGAGGCCGAGCAGGCCTTCCGCGATCAGAAGAAGTACCTCACCTCACCACCCGTGCTAGTGGCTCCCTCCGAAGGTGAGCCCCTACTGCTTTACGTTTCGGCCACTCCTCAGGTCATGAGCATGGAGCTGGTGGTGGAGCATGACGAGTGCGCGGGGCCAGGTGCTGGGTCCCAGCTCCCGGCGGCCCCCGAGCACTCACCCATCCTCGCGGCTCCCCCCGAGCTGGGGGTCGAGCCTAAGCACTTGGCTCCCCCTGAGCAGGGGTCGAGTCCGAGAACTCTGCTCCTCCCGACCAGGGAGTCGAGCCCAAGCACCCAGCTAGCCCCGACCACGCTGCCGAGCCTGGGGGCTGATACAGCCCCTCGGGCGAAGCCGTTGTTCGGGCCCACCGGGTACAGCGACCGGTGTACTTCGTCAGTGAAGTCCTCCGGGAGGCCAAAACAAGGTACCCCCAGGCTCAAAAGCTGCTCTACGCCGTGCTCATCGCTTCCCGGAAGCTGCGCCACTACTTTCAAGCGCACAAGGTCTCGGTGGATACCACGTATCCGCTGGGACCCATCCTCCGGAACCAAGAAGGCACCGGGCGAGTTGTCAAGTGGGCGGTGGAGCTGGCGGAGTTCGACCTGCACTTTGTCAGTCGCTAGGCGATCAAAAGCCAGGCGCTCTCCATTTTGTGGCAGAGTGGACACCCGTCCCCGAGGTAATCCCAGAAGAGATTTCTGCGTATCCCGGGCACGACGCGCCCGGGTACTGGGTCATGCACTTCAACGATTCCCTCACGCTGAAAGGCGCGGGGGCCGGAGTGGTTCTCACCTCCCCAATGGGTGAAGAACTCTGGTACGTCGTGCACCTGCAATTCCGCGCATCCAACAACATGGCAGAATATGAAGGTCTCGTCGCTGGCCTCCGAGCCGCGGTGGGCCTCGGGATTCGTCACCTACTGGTCAAAGGGGACTCTCAGCTAGTGATCAACCAGGTGTCCAAAGAATACCAGTGCACGAATCCTCAAATGGCGGCGTACGTGGCAGCAGTCAGGAAGCTGGAGAGGCGCTTCGATGGCCTGGAGTTGCGGTACATCCCTCGCCGCAACAACGCTCTGGCCGACGAGCTCTCCCGCCTGGCCTCCTCCCGTGCGGGCGCCCCTGCCGGAGTCTTTGAAGAAAGACTCACACGGCCTTGCGTCTTGCCTGCTGAACAGGACAAAGGGGAGACCTTGAACTCAATTCAGGGGACCCCGGCGGTGCCCTCAGTGGGAAGCCCCGTCAGGGAACTGCCGTCCGGCGAGTGCGCTGTACTTGCTGATTGTTCTCAAGATGCCTCGTGGATGGACGACATCCGAGGGTACTTGAAGGAAAAGTTCCTTCCCGGGGATGAGGCGTCTGCCAAAAGAGTTGCTCGGTAGTCCAAGCGCTATGCCATAGTGGATGGGGATCTCTACCGGCGTAGCGCGGGAGGTGTACTCCTGAAATGCATCTCGCGGACAGAAGGCGGCGAGCTCCTCGCTGAGATCCACGAGGGCGAGTGCGGTGGCCATTCATCGTTCCGCACGCTGGTCGAAAAGGCCTTCCGGCAAGGTTTCTACTGGCCCACAGCCCTCCAGGATGCTTCCGAGCTGGTTCGGCGCTGTAGGGCGTGCCAGTTCCACGCAAAGCAGATTCACCAGCCAGCTCAGGCTCTTCACACCATCCCCCTGTCACGGCCTTTCACGGTCCGGGGGCTGGACATTCTGGGTCCATTCCCCCGAGCAATCGGGGGCTATGAATACCTCTACGTCGCTATCGACAAGTTTACTAAGTGGCCGGAGGCGGTCCCAGTCATCAAGGTGACCAAGAACACGGCGCTCCAGTTTATCCGCGGCATCACCAGTCGCTTTGGTGTCCCGAATCGGATCATCACTGACAATGGCACCCAGTTCACGAGTGCCCTGTTCGGGGACTACTGCGAAGACCTCGGCATCAAGCTCTGCTTCGCCTCCGTCGCTCATCCTTGGAGTAACGGGCAGGTTGAGCGCGCCAACGTGGAGATACTGATGGACGAGCTGCCCACCATGCTATGGGCTAATCGGACCACACCAAGCCGCGCCACCGGGGAGACTCCATTCTTCCTCGTGTACGGCGCTGAGGTGGTCCTCCCCTCCGAGCTCACTCTAGGCTCCCCTCGGGTGCATGCATATTCTGAGGGTGAGCAAGAGCAGCAGAGGCGCGACGACGTCGACTACCTGGAAGAGCGCCGGCGGCGTGCCGCCGTCCGGGCGGCTCGGTACCAGCAAAGCTTGCGGCGCTATCACCAGCGCCACGTCCGGGCACGGTCCTTTGAGGTGGGGGACCTAATTCTCTGACGCGTCCAGTCGCGCGAAGGAAAGAATAAGCTGTCCCCTATGTGGGAGGGTCCCTTCACCGTGATCGGGGTCCCGCGAGAAGGTTCTTTCAGGTTGGCGGCAGAAGATGGGCAACCGCTTCCCAACCCGTGGAACATCGAGCACCTACGCAGGTTCTTCCCGTAGACGGCCATGCTCGCGGCTCAGGTCAACCAGGCCGGGGGCTTCACCCCCGCCCAAGTTGACCGGGGGCTACCACTAGCTGGGTAAGTCACCCAACCTTGTAAAATTTGTCAATTCAGTGAAAATGTTAATATGCAATCGTATGTCAATTTCGCTTTTCTGGATTCCATATGTTTAATCTGTCTGGTGAGGTGCTCGATTGTGCGAGAAAAGTTCGCCCTCTCTTTTTTCCCCGCTGATAAAAGAATCCCGATCGGTATGCGCGCGGGCAGCTGCCGCTGACTTACGTCTGATGTGGTGGGCTGTGGTGTTCAGTGTCGTGGCTGATCTCCGGGCACTACCGAGTCCCTGGGTTCCCTGGGTAATCCTATCGCTCGAGCTGCTCGAGTAGTCCGGAGCTCAAGCCCCAGGGGCGGGCTGTCGGTGCTCGGTCTGGTCTGTCATACCCGGGTGCCACTGAACCATAGGACCTCTGGGTTATGCCTCTGCCTGCTCTTGTCCGCCAGTCTGGGTATTCAAGAGGTCTCGGGTCGAAAACGAGAGCAATCTATAACAAGTATCGCACTAACAGAGCGCACCAAACAAGGATTTTCCTCTCTCTCTTAAGTCACAGATCGATAATCAAAGCAAGGCAGCTCGACCGCGAGGGCCTCAAAGCCTAGGTCGCTGCTCGGCCCCAAGGGTCCGCGGGTGGTCCTACCGCTTAAGCATGAGCGGTCGAGATCACCCGACCCCGGGCTCCTCGTGTGCCCCTTGACGCTCGGGCACCCCGGCTGAAGGAACCAAGCCCCCGGGCACCCCGAGCTCGGAGCGCACGCTCCTCCTGGATCGGCCGGCCGAAGGGCCGACAGCTGTCCGGTGAGTGATTAAATTCAGATGAATTTACGTTCAATAGTATTTTGTTCCCGAGTGATCCTCGGGGGCCCTCGTATTCTAATCTGCCCGGCGAGATGGTCTCCTCGCGCACAAAACCCTACCGTGTGTCCGCTTTTTCCTAGAATGACAGAACGGTCCGCAGAAAGGTGCGCCGTGCGTGCGGTAGTGTCTGATCGAAGTCTTTCATGGTGGTCGTGGTGTTCGGTCCACTTTTAAGGGCCCCGAGCACTACCGAGTCCCTGGGTTCTCTGGGTAATCCTATCGCTCGAGCCACTCGAGTAGTCCGGAGCCTAGGCCTCGGGGCGGGCTGTCGGTGCTCGGTCCGGTCCGTCTTAAGCCTGGGCACCACCGAACCATGGAGACTCTTGGCAGCATTTCCGCCCGCACGTGTCTCCGGTCTGCTGACTGAGTGGTCGCAAGGTGAAAAAGTGTTCACCGGTCATGGCGTGTTCTGTGCTGGATTGATCCATCTCCCGAGCAAGGAAGTTCGTGTCTTTGTCTCTTGACTTAGTCGATGCGGACTCGCGAGGGCTCGGGGACTGAACACGCCGAGAAAGATGATCGGGACGACTTCGTTCTCGGGGACGGAAAGGTCGGGAACGGTCCGACTGAGTACCTCCCGGGGCTTCAAGGCAAAACATCAGAAGAAACGCTAAGTACTCAAGAGCACCGGAGTTGCGAGCCCAAAGAAAAGCTTCCATTATATTCACAAGGGGAATACAAGCATTTCTAAGGGATCACTCGCATATTTACATCCAGCCAAGACAAAAATAAAAGAAGAGGAAACTACTACAAAAGCCTAATCGGAGGTAGAGTCGGCGTCGGAGTCGTCTTGGCCATCCCCGGGGGCTGGCGGCGGTGGCACTTCCCGCCTGAAGCCGGCCGCCACCTCGGCAGCGGTGCTCCGAACCGCTTCCCGGGCGGCCTCTCCCTCGGCTTCGACTACTCCTTCCCACACTGGCTCCAGCGGGAAGTTCGAGTCTCTGCTCCGGTAGCAGGCCAGGACATGCTCGGCCACCGCTTGGGCCAAGCCACGCCCTTCCCGGGCGGCAAGTTCCTGGACAGCCCAGGGCAGCACCTCGAGGCGCTCACAGACTTGCTGAAGTCCCAGGACGTGTCGTCCGGGGGCATCGCTCTTCTCGTCCGCGACGAGTCGGCCAAGGCCGGCCCTCTCCACGGCCCGCCGCATCCGCCGGAGTACGTCCTCCAACATCTGCTGTAGGTTGACCCGCGAGACAAAGGCAGCCTCGAGCTTCTCCTTCGTGGCCCGAAGCTGCTCCTCGAGACTCTGGCCCCCGCCGCACCTGAAGCGCCGGCGCCGGGTGCAAGGCCGGCGGCTTGCTTCGCCTGCGCCACCAGTTCGGACAAAGCCCGCTCGCGGGCGAACAACTCTGCCTCGTGTTTAGCGTTCTCCTCCTCCCTGGTGGCAACGGCCGCCGCCGCTGCGGCAGCCTCCCCCTCCCGGCGGGTCAGCGAGTCTTCCCGGGCGTCCAGCTCCGCCGCCGTGATCTCATTGTCGACCTCCTCCCATCGGCGGATATCTCCTTCAATTTTCTGGAGCTCATCTTTCCAACGTTGGAGGCTGGTGCGCATCTGATCGGCCTCGCCCTCTCGATGGGTCAGCTCAGCCCGGAGGTCCTCCGTCGCCTTCTTGCAGCCCACGACCGCCTCCTCCTGTTCCTGCGCCTGCCCCTCCCTGGCAAGGGCCTCGGCAGCCTGCTACCGCGATGCCTCAACCAGGCAGGCGGTGTCTTCTCGCTCCCACGCGGCTTCGGTGCGGGCGGTCTCCAAAATCTCCCGCTCCCGCGTGACCTCCACGCGGGTATCCTCCAAAAGCTTTTGCTCTCGCGCAGCCACCGCGCGGGCCTCTTCCCTGGCGCTCGCAAGCTGCGCCGTCTCCGAGTCCAGCCTGGCGCGCTTCGCTTCAAGCTGCCCCTCCTTAGCGTCCACCGCCGCGCCCAGCCGCTCGACCACCACCTGGACGCCCTCGATCGCGGCCAGGAAGGGGTCGGCAGGCCGGCTGGGCGCCGGTGGAGCGCTGGCTTCCCCATGATCCGCCTCCAGGGGGTTCGGGGTCCCCGAGAGTTGCATCACCATCATCCGCCCCGGGCTCGGCATGCCCGGGGTAGGTTCAACCGGCATCGGGCACTCGGGTGACGGCTGCGTCCCCGCCTCGGCCGCTGCTGCGTCCGCTGGCCCCGTCAAGGCCACTGCTTCCGCCATCATCCGCCTTGGGCTCTGCACGCCCGGGGTAGGTTCCACTGGCGCCGAAGGTTCGGGCGACGGTTGCATCCCTGCCACGGCCGCTGCTTCCACCGTCCTTGCCCCGGCCACCGTGTCCGCTGGCCCCGCCGCCATCATCGCGTCTGCCTGCCTCAACTCTGCCGGCCGGCTTGGCTCGGGTGCTGGCACTGGCGCCGGTGCCGGCGCTCCTTCAGCCTCGGCGGCGCCCGTGGGTGGCCTGCAGGAGACAGACGAAGATCAAAACTGAAGCTTAGTTCGGGTGAAGAGCGCCCAAGAAAGAGCGAAGAATAAAACTTACACGGTCGTAGTCCCCCGGTACTGTCATTTGGCCGCCGGGAGCCTGAACTCCAGGTCCGGCAGCGCCGGCCCGAAATCCTCCCGTCTCCTCTTCCGCCGGGGGCTCGGCGGGGCCGCCGCGCGGTCTCCAGGCACCGGGTCAGGCCCCATCCTCACGAGGTGCGGCTCCAAGACCGGGAACGCCGCCGCTGCCGATGGTGACGGCGGGGACTCCGGCGCGGGAATGTAGACTCAGGGGCGCTTCCCCCGGTCTCCCGGCGCCGCCGCCATTGCACTGTCGGTGGTGCCCTCTTCTCCGGTGCGGCGGCTGTTGCCCGCAGCGGCTCCACCCCTGGCCTGCGGCTCGCTGCATGCGGCGCCCGGGCCACCGGCCCGCACCGGGCTGCTCGCGGTCTCCTCGCTGGCCACCTCATCCAACCCAGGGAGCTCGGGGGCCTCGGGGCTCCGGCTCCTCAGCGGGTCAACGAGCCCCTGGGCGTCGAACTCCGGCAGCTTCGCCAAGATCACTGTGCACTCGGGGTTAGCGCAGAGCGCCATTTCCGGCCACGGGAGCTCCGCCCGGCTCGTGTCCTCCACGTCGGTCACCACTCGGGTCATGCCCCTCAGCTCCACTGGGACCAGATCTCAGCTTGCACCGATTTGGGTCCGGGTGATATCTTCGGGCCCGGTGTAGAGCCAGCACGGCCGGGCCCGCTCCCACAGAGGCGCCAGGCAGCGGCGCAAGAAGTCCGCCACCACCATTACCGAGGTCAGCCCGGAGTCACGCAGGAATCTGATGCACGCGAACACCGGCTCCAACCTCGCGTCCTCCGGTGGCGGCACCTCCCATGTCAACTTCTGGGGCTCCGCCGCCACTTCCAGTAGAGCGAGACGATCATGGGGGTCGATGTCGACGAAGAACCAGTCCCGCCGCCACTCCTCCCATTTGCTGCGCAGCACCTGGGGGATGTACTGCTCCCCCAGGCCGTCTCGCAGCCGAAGATTGCAGCACCCTGCGACGTCTGCCGTGGAGTACCCCCTCTTCTTCCCGACCGACCGCAGGACGAAGAAATGTCAAAGAAGCATCACTGAAGGCGCCACTCCCACGAACATCTCGCACAGATGCGCGAACACCGCCAGCACTACGACGGAGTTGGGGCTTAGGTGCACCAACTGGATGCCGTAGGTGTCGAGGACTTGGAGAAAGAACGTTGAGAACGGCGGCACCAGTCCCGCCGCCACGAAAGACGTGAACAAGATGATACGCCCGGGAATGGTCGTCGCCGGTGGGAAGTTCGCCGGCGTCACCACCGAGGCTCCCTGCTGGCCCTCGGGGACCAACAGCTTCCTGACTTTATCCGCCGCCTCCTCATTCTTCAAGCGAGACTCCAGCAGCACGCTGTCCGGAGTCCTATCACGGCGGTTTCCTCCGGCTCTCAGCATCTCGACGGGAGGGGAGGTTGTCTGGTGGTGGAGAAGAAGGAGTCGAAGCGCTCTGGTCGCCTAAAGAAGTTCTAGGGGTTCCAAAGCACGAAGGAAACGAGAGCAAGATCGCAAGATAGCGTAAAGAGGGGGGCGGATCGATCCCCTCCCCCTTTTATATCTTAGAGGATTCAAACGTCTCCTGCCAACGGTGCACTCGGTGGGACAGTTTCCTCCGTCGACACAACTGCTAGGCGAATCTCCCGCTGGTCATGCAGCGTTAGCGGCTGCCAGGCGCATTTTCCTCGATCTGCACGGCAGCCGCGCGTGTCACCCGTCCCATTGTCATGCCCTTCGGGAGTTGTGTGGACGTGCGTCCGTTCGTCTCCCCGTTGGGCCGTACCAGAGGCCTGGGTCTAAAGGGCCACCTCTTGAAAGCTTGCTATGTGGCATCCGCGACAGCCTCGGCCTCGTCCGCGATGAATGGCCCATCGCCTGCCAATGGGCCCGGGGGCTACTATCGGTGCATCAGGAACCGGGGGTCCCTGAGTCCCGAGGCCAGGCCAGCCGTCCGCCACGTGTCACCATCCCGCGAGGTTCCTCCCGCGAGGTGGGGAAAGTCTAAGTTCCGGGAGAAGGTTCCCGGGGCCACAGTCCCTGGTCCCCGAGCACCCCAGTCCCCCGATGACCCGCAGAGTCTAAGTTCCGGGAAGAAAGTGCTCGGGGAGGTGCCCGGTCGCCCCCGAGCACCCTAGTCCCCCGACGATCAGAAGAGCTAAGTTCCGGGAGAGAGTGCTCGGGGGCTGCGCGCAGCAGTCCCCAAGCGCACGGTTCCCCGAGGGTCAGTGTGAAGGTGCTCGGGAGAGGGTGCTCGGGGTTGCGCGTGGCAGCCCCCGGGCTCTCGGTTCCCCGAAGGATCTGTACAAGAAGTGCTCGGGAGAGGGTGCTCGGGGTTGCGCGTGGCAGCCCCTGGGCTCTCAGTTCCCCGAAGATTCGTACAATAGTGCTCGGGAGAAAGTGCTCGGGGAGGTAAACGGTACCCCCGAGCACCCGGTGCCCCGAGGACGAGGATAAGCTTTCTCGGGAGAGAGTGCTCGGGGAGGTGAGTAGTACCCCCAAGCACTCGGTGCCCCGACGACCCAGAAAGGCCCCCGAGGGGCCCGCCGATGAGGTGTCAATCAGTCAGAGGTCTGAGGCCGCATTTAATGAGCATGCGCGGCCTGACATTCCCAACTGCTCCCGCCGCAGTGTTAGTTCCTGCCACGTTATGGCAGAGAGGCGTGGGGCTATTAATTGCACGGGTCACATCCCGTGTCATCCGGGGTCTCTCGTGATCCCTGCGACAGGAGCTAATCCTCCGACAGCGGCCGATTGAGAGAGAGAGGAGAGCAGAGAGAGCGAGGGGGAGGAGATAAGGGCGACGCCCATGCCTCTGGCCGCCAAGGTGCTGTGGCCCGACTTTCCGGTGACGTGGTCAGCCACGGAAGTCAACAAAGCCGGTGGTGAGAGAGAGAGACCAAGAGAAAGAGAGAGGATGACGGGTGGGGCCGATGAACAGTGACAGCCAAAGCAAAATATCCACTGCACTTTTTTTATTCAAAAGAACACCTTCCCATGGTCCAAAAATTATGGGACAAATTTTGTGTGAAACTACAATTCATGTGCAACCCATTTTAACTTTTTTGACCCGTAATGCTTGAGCCACTTTCAATCTAAAATTCTCCAAAATGCAAGCTTTTCTAACTTGTGGTAATTTTTATGCCTTCAAAGTAATTCCCAAAAATTTGGGAAAAATCACTAATATTCCTCACTTATCATGGACTAGTTTCTAAAATTGTTTCCATCCCTATGTTTCATAGAAATATTGTGAGTTGCTTCACAAAATACCACTTAACATTAATTTTCACAATTTATGTTTAATCGAAATTTCATGATAATAATTGCTCAAAACAATTAAACATGATGCTAATGATACTTATGATACTCAATTACATGCTTAAGCCATTTGGATTGTCACAGTGAGCTTCATCAAATATTCTTTCAACTCATCAAAAGCATTATGCTGCTCTACGCTCCACCTAAACAGGTTAGAGCCTTTGATAGTTTTGAAGGAAGGCGGGCTTCGCTCAGCTAACTTGGCAATAAATCAGCATAGAGCTACTAATCCTCTAGCCAATCGTTGTGCCTCTTTCCTATTCTGCAGAGACCTCATATCAAGTATTACTTGTATCTTTCCTGGGTTTACTTCGATGCCTGTTTTTCACACCAAGAATCCTAATAACCTCTCAGAGTGCACAAATAATACACATTTTTCTAGATTCAACTTTAAACCCACACTTCGGAGATTAAGTCTCCCAAAAGTCATCCAAATGATCGCCTTCTTTGATGCTCTTGATGACTATGTCATCGATGTATGTAGGTATGTTCCTTCCCAACTATGACTGCAGTATAACTTGGGCCAATCTGGCAAAGGTGGCCACAGCATTCCGAAGGCCATTCTAACAAAGCAGTATATTCTAAAGGAGGTTCTGAAGCTTGTTTTTGCCTCATTCTCCATTGCCATCAAAACTTGATGGTATCTTGAGTATGTGTCCAGAAAGCTTAACATTTCAGAACTAGCTGTGGAGTCTACTAACTGGTAATGTGTGGCAAAGGGATGTAATCCTTCGGACAAGCTCTGTTCAGGTCTATGAAATCAACACACATTCTCCACTTTCTATTTCTTTTCTTGACTAACATCGGGTTGGCCCGCCATTTAGAGTGTAATTCTTTGTGTATGACCCTAGCGTCAAGCAATTTTTGAACCTCAGCCTTAACTGCGTCTTCTCTTTCTTTTGATATTTTCTGAAGCCTTTGTTTCTTTTGCTTTGCCTTCAGATCAATGTTTAGAGTGTTTCATGATATCTTTGTTGGCCCCTTGCAAATCCGTCAGGGACCATACAAAGACATCTATCATTCTTCGCTCAGCTTCTTCTATCATTTTAGCTGCTATGATCACAGCTCTTTCTGGTCTATCCTGACACAACAACACTTTCTTGGTTTGGCCTTAGGGTTTAGCCTAGAGTAGGTCTTTTGCTTCTAAAGCCTTCAACAAAGATTTTGACATGACATGAATATTGTGCCTTCCCAGAGTATTTCAAAGTTCAATTCTCCGCACCTTTTTTTTATCTCCTAACATCGAGATGACACCTCTGGGCCGAGCATTTTCATGCACAAACAATCATGATGTGGTATTGCCCCAAACTTGTTTAGCACCCCTCTTCTGAAAATGGTATTGTACGGGTAGGGCATATCGACAACATCAAAGACAATATTTCTGTTCATAAGTTTGACCCTTCGCAAAAAGAGACCAGTATTTTGACCTTGCCCAAAGTAATGACTATTTTTCCACCGAAGCCCAGCAACAGAGATCCAACCTGTTGTAAGCCACTTAGGTGCGAGGCCATCGTATCCAAGGCATTTGCGAAGATGATATCCACCGAGCTATCGCCGTCTATTAGGATCATGTGGACTTCATTTCCTAAAATGTTAGCTGCAATGACGAAATCATCTATGTGTGGGTATTCCAGGACCCTCATGTCCTGCTGCGAGAAGGTGATAGGGACATGAGACCACCTCGAATTGATGTAGATAGGGCTTATGTCAACATGGTTAACCCTTCGGACATATTCTTTTTGTTGCCTCTTGAACTCAGTTTCCTGATTAGAGCCAACAGTAATTGCAAACACGACATTCAATCCATGTGTTAGTGTGTTTACCAACCTGTTGGTTTCTAGGAGAGCTTCGACTTTAGGCCTTTGTAGAGGGGGTGGAAGCAATGCTTCAAAAATCACTGGTTAGTCGTAGGTCTTATCTGGTGAAGCTGAAGGTGCTGGAACATATGGCTGCATCAAAGCCATTGGACGCCAATGAGAAACAAATACCAAAGGATTTGGCCTGTGAACCTGGCCCTTGCCCTATTGGAATTGCCATGCATTGCCCAACCTATATGACATGGCATGATGCACTACTCTTGTAGGGTCAAAGGGTTGCTTCCCTAGGCCTTCCTTCATGACTAAAACATGTGGATATTGTTAAGTTGTACGACCAACACCTTTGCTGTGTAGCTCACAACACATTGTGCTTGGGTCGCGTGCTTGTCCTTCCTCAGCCTCTAGTGCTTCGGGCGTCACGGCCTCGACCACCCTGGGCCTCAATGACCTCTTACAAGATGTCCTCAGGCTCGGATTCTATTTGGTTGATTTATTTCTGCTTTGAAGTATACCCAAAGGCATCGCTTTTCTTCGAATTCTTCATCCTGTCTTTCGGTTGGCCACTATTTCCCTCCTTGCTGGAGGGAGAAGGCTTGGAATTTTTAATGCTGCCATTTCGCTTTTCCTTCGTTGATGGTCTTCTTCAGATCTTGCATATTCCTCCATTTTGTTAAAGAGTTCCTGGACACTCTCCGGCCTCTTGTGTGTTAGCTTGTTGCTAGCAACCCTTGTCTGATGCCCTGGATAGCAGCATCGATGACTATGTCCTCACTCACTCCATTCACCTAACAACGCACATGTACAAAATGACGCATGTAGTCTTTGAGTGCCTCTGTCAGCTGCTACTTGACTATGAAGAGGTCACCTGCCATGACTTTTTTTGCATGATTGCCTTGGAAATTGCATAAAAGGGCATCGTAGAATTGCTCCCAAGAATATATTTATATCGGAGTTAACACGGAGTACCAAGATCTTGCTATTCCTTTTACTGCCAACACGAAAGCTTTCGCTAGTGTTGTGTCATCTCCACCAACAGAATTTACTACTGCCTCAAAACTCATGATGAACTCCCTGAAGGCCAAGGCTGGTTCTGCAAGCTAGAGGAGAGCAGGGAGTCTGGATCACCTGCGCATGACCTGGGCCGAAGATCTTGCACAACCCATGTCAAAAATGGTGATGAAGGGGTGATGGTGTATTGTGTCTCATCTCCTTCACATTGTAGCATGATAATTTGGCCTTGCAATTGTTCCAGCGTTTTTCTAGCTTCGTCAGCTCATCGACGGTATTTAGCCACCATCCGACTCACTATCAAGCTATCTATCATACGCTTCTTCTGTGCTATTTGGTGTTCTAGGTCTTCGGCTTCTAGCTGTGCAGTTCTTTCTAATTCGGTTTCATCTTCTTCATCTTCATAGTCTTCAAGATGATCAAATTCTTCATGCTCTTCAAAACAAGGGACCTTTTCCTTCACTGTTAGCGAAGCATCAAATTGAGTCTGAAGCCTATTTCTATCCTTTGCATTGAAGCATTTGCCTCTTCCTGTTGAGTTGGCTCTTTGTGAACTCGATCATCCTCATTGGTCAGCACAAACACATCATTTTGTTCTTCTTTCCCTCTTCGACTACCTCGGTCGAAGTGGTGATCAACTCTGCAATGGCTGAAGGGGTCGTGGTTGCATCCCCCCCCCCCCCCAAAATCTATTGTGTCTGCTGTGCTCTTGATGTATCAATGACCTTCGACTTCTTTTTTGGTGGCATAGCTTCAGAATGTTTCGATCCCCACATATGGCACCAATTGTTGGGAACTAGTGTTCCCGAACAAAGTGATGGGCCTTTGAACCCTGGACTAATCCGAAGGCTAGAAGGAAACGTACACAAAGTATGGAAGCTTTCTCTGATATTAATGTAACATGTCCTATCAGTTACAATTTTATCCTATTTATACGATGTAACCAACCATTCCCTGTTACAATTTATGAGATTACTCCTCCAACTGCCACATTCTCGGCATATTTGTGGGTAATACGGTAATATCCTAAGTACACCCAGATTATTTACAGTCTTGCCCTTCATGGTCTTAGATTGCTAGCAACAATCCTCCCTTCGACCATGCCTTTGCCTTTCCATCCGTCTTCATGTTGGGACTTGGGCCTCCCTTCGCTCTGACTCTTGAAGGTATTTGCTCAGCAATACCTTCAGCATCCCTTCGGATGACTCCCTCACACCGAGCTCCAAAGGCCCAACGAAGGCTTCGCCCATCACACCTATTGGAACGGCTCATGTGTTGTCGAGAGTCCAAATGGTTCCTCTGACTTGCTAAAGCATTCCTGCAACATGACAGAGCCGCGAGATTTGTGAACTTTGTTAGTTTACGGTGGCCATAAAAGTCTTCGACCCAGTGTTCGAAGGGGGTCTGTGAGACCATTCCCCAATAGGCTGCATACCAATACAATAATAATGGTTGATTCTTAGACACATCAAATTCAGCTCGAGGATGAGCTAATGGTAATTAGGGAAATGATATAGGCGCAGAGAAGTAATTAGGGAAGGAATGAACTAGTTTCCTTTTAGGTTTTAGAATAATTAGATTTCAGGGTTGATAAGTTTGGCTACTATAACAACCATTGGCAAAGAACCCATTTTAAGCAATTGCACAAACCAAGCTCACGGCCTAAAGGACGGAGGGAACAAAAGTGAAAAATCCCTTTTACAAAACTAGAAATCACACAATATAAAATAGGAAAATTGGGAATAGTAAAATCTTTAATGCAAAATAGGAAATCATACATTGTAAAACAGGAAAACTGACAACTGCAAGATCTCTATTACAGAATAGGAAAACACTCATTATAAAACTGGAAAACTGACGAACAGAAAATCCCTATTTAATGCACTAGGTGTTAAATAGTATTTTTATATATATATAGCTCCGAGCGCATTAAATAAGAAATTTAACATGCGTCCAAGCGACACTAGTTCAACCCAGTCAGCAACCGACGCGCTCGCCCCCAACCATGCGTACAGCAATACAGACCGAAAAAATACATGTTCCCTAACCAGAAAATGTCCATGTATGCACGAAAAAATAGGCTTTCCTGTTTTATATTTTATGTATTCCTGTTTTATGACTTGTTTTTTTCCAGCTTTCTTATTTTATAATGTGTGTTTTTTGGTTTTTCGGTTTTTTATCAGGTGTTTTCCGGTTCCTTAATAGACTCTAACCCAGTTGGCCTTTAAATAACAGTTGTTTCCTCTCTCCCCCCTCTATTCTGCCCCCAAGTAAAGATCCAGGTTTGTAGCCAATGCTAGTGGGGTGATTTGAGAAGGTCGTGAATATTTTTATCTCGTAGCGCTCACTCGCCAACGTTCAACGATGAGCTGAGGCGTCGTCCATTGTCTCTGACACATTCGTGAATCTCTCCATCTCGATGTGCTCGCTCCCTGACGTTCAACAACGAGCCAAGTCGCCATTCATTGGCGCAAGCATGGTTGTACACGCAGAATCTCCATCAACACCTCCATCCAGTGCTCACACCTCTACAGTCTCCATCATCAACCCAATCGACGTACTTGGCAACAGAGGCATGGCAGGTGTGTGCACTGCTCGGCTGTGCCCACGTTGGAACTCAAAATCTTTTGTAGTACGGAAAGAGATCCGATGAATCATTTATTGTAATATTTTTCATTTTTGTTTGATTCTATTAGCAGGCCAAGGATTCATGTATGTGAGTGCATGAAATCTCCTTGTTTACATGATTATTTTCTTGATTAGCTAGAGATTGTCTACTCATGCTTGGTTAAGAAAAAATAAGTGTATTCAAAGCAGGGGCGGATCCAGAAAATCGTGTCACCAGCAGTAATCTTGCTAAAACTCTGGCATCATCTCATGTATAACAGTGATATTACTAGGATATTTTTCCAAGATCATTGGTGTCACAGGACACCAATGCTTACAATGTGGATCCACCCCTGATTCAAAGGACATGCCATTTATGGGTTTTGAGAAACAGACTTGAGAGGCATGGCACCAGCCAGGTGGTTCCAGGAAAGGGACCAGCACTGGTCCTTGGACCCATCAGGTGGCTGGAGGCAAGAAGGTAACTGGGAGGTGGTTTAATAGCTGAGGTCCAGGGCACGAGCAATCACCCTCAGCAGAAGCTATCACCTCTTGCTGCTCAATTAATGCCCGACCGACTCTAGTTTTCAGATCGGTCAGCCCACCAGGGTAGGCGCGACTGATTGTGGGCAGGAAACGATTGAGGATTACATAAATCTTTGGCTGAGCAAAAAACCTTACCACTGAATTGAGCACAGCAAATATGTATATAACTTCATGATGCTTAGAATCCATAGAACATTTATGCATGTTCCAAGCAGGTACCTGATGACAAATTCAAGGAAAAGTGAACTGACTACATGCCACATAGTGAATATGAGACTAAAATAGTTCCAACAATATATAGTAAAAAAATTACTACTTATGTGCTGAGGACTGGACAAGTTGCAAGTGAACTCAGCACAACAAAATAAAAAGTATAGATCCAGAGCTAGTGCATGGCAATAGATCCGGAATATCTACAAGTTACATGGAACCTAGGCCAGAAACAAATAAATGTAAGTACGAGCACCCTGACGATGGAAACGAAAGATTAACATCACATTAAAGAAGTATTCTATTCCGAGTTGTGTAGGGATCGGTGACGTTCTAAAAGGGACTAAATTAGAATATTTAAAACTATTTCGGCTTAAAAACAAGATAAGA
Source organism: Phragmites australis (assembly GCF_958298935.1). Classification (NCBI taxonomy): domain Eukaryota; kingdom Viridiplantae; phylum Streptophyta; class Magnoliopsida; order Poales; family Poaceae; genus Phragmites; species Phragmites australis. Next base: position 11,537,485 of record NC_084941.1, on the reverse strand, counting down.
TAAATCTATATCAATTTCTATATAAATGTGCTCTAGGTTTATTAACTGTGTCTATTCTACCGATCAAAACGCTTACAACCTATCTAAGAAAGTAAATTGGAAGTAAGTAAATGTGGAAACATAAATAAGATAGAGAGAGCAAACTCGGCATAAAGATTTTTTTTCGTGGTATCGATGGCATGAATACCACCCCTAGTCCACGTTAGAGCTCCACAAAGGATATGCTCCCGGTTGGCACCCAGTCACGGCTCTTGAGCCACCAAGTCACAAAGATAAGGCCTCCACCCAGATGAGCCACCAAGCCACCAAGACAAGGTCTCACCACAGCCACCAAGCCACCAAGACAAGGTCTCACCACTAGCCTCTCTTCCGGTTCCTCACCACCGTGATCACTTCGGAGCTTGAGCCACCAAGGCAAGGGTCTTCGCGTCTCCGTACACGCTTCTCGTCACTGCTCCACACCAAATCGAAGGGTCAACAAGTTTCCCAGCGAGTCACCAAGACTCTAAAGTGTCAGCGTACCAAGAGATACAAGCTTGGATCACTCATTGATCCACTTTATAGGCAGCAATCACCTAGTAAAACACTCTCTAGGCCTATAAGCACTAATCACTCTCTAATCTTGTGCTTAATTGCCTAGGATGATCACTTTAAACGCTTTGGTAGCTTGGATGTCTTCTCAGGTTTATAAGGACTTTTCTGGACTCCAGCACCTTTAAATGGTCGAGTGGAGGGGTATTTTATAGCCTCAAACCCGCGCACTAGCCATTAACCCAACGTCTCTGAAAAGCTGTTAACACCAGATGATACTGTGAGAACAGTAGTACTAACACCGGATCATTCGATGAGTACACTCTCACAAACTAGCCACTGGAACCCCACTCAAACCACTGTGAACACCGGACACTCCGATGTATACTACAACATCATCACCGGATATTCCGGTGAGTATACCTTAGTCATCCGAGCCAATATCTTCTCTGTGTAAATTGCTCTGGTGCCTTCTCTGGTGCTTACCAATTTATCACCAGACTATACGATGAGCAATGCTCAGCTATCCGAGCCAAATGCAACCCTCTCTAGAAAATATGCTCCGGTGTACACATGACTTCGTCACCGGACCATCTGATGGCTTGAGCTTCGCCTGCCTCTTTGTACTGTTCATTGTCTGGTGCATTTGTCCGCTGTACTCTTGCTTCATCATCGGACTATCTGATGCCTTCAAAATGTTCTGGCTAGAACCAAATGCTTCGGTGTGTATTGCTTGTTGAACACCGGATCATCCGGCAGTCAGTTGATCTTCAACTTCAACTCTTGAAACTGGCTCTGCTGGAATTGCTCCGATGCTTCAGCCCATTTGACACCTGACCATCCGGTAAGGAAAAATTGCCTCTATCTATATACACTATTCATTATCCAGTGTGTCCAACACATTCAACATCGGACCATCCAGTGAGAACAGAACTCTTGGGACTTCTCCATTCATCCAAACTTTGTCCCTACTTCGGTGGCTTCTTCATGAATTGTATCTATGAGACCTACTAACATATATTCTTGACAAACATGTTAGTTCCATTGACTATGTTGTCATTAATCACTAAAATCACAAACATGACCTAATAGGGCTATTTTCCCTACAATCTCCCTCTTTTTGGTGATTGATAACAACACAACCAAAGTAAATAGCAAATAACAAATGATACCAAATGTAAAGATCATAAATGAGCATAAAGTCTTACCATATTGCTTGGATGCATGTTCTTACCAATTAGTTCCCCTTTGTTGTGGCTCTCCCTTTCTCTATTGCCACTATCTCCCTTGATCGAGCTATCCAAGAGCTTCTCTTTTGTCGATCTTATATTGCTTCTAGCATCTTCTTCTCTCCCTTTGTCAACTTTGGCATTCTTAGACCATCTTACTTGTTGCTACAATCTCCCTTACCTTGTTACTTGCTTCTTACTTTGGTCGTCCAAATTCTCCTCATTTGTCAATAATCCCCAAAAAGGACTATATGCATATGTTGAACTCAAGGAGAAAAACATTAGACCACATAGGAGAGAGCTTCACAAATCATGATCCAATTGAATGTATACCAATTGAATGGATATCACTACAAATGAATTATACCAATTGTAGAGTACGATACCAATTGTAAGTTATGAATCACATGGATCACAATTTATAAAACTCACATAATATAGTCTAAACTCCCACTATATGTGTTCATACATATGATGAGAATAAAACATATGCAAAACTAAACAATATATCAAGATAGGAAGTTTAAGCTATATTATGCATGGAGGTAACTTAAATGAACAAAGATTTGACAATAATACCAGTTGAAGCGTTTGAGCATTGTATACCTCCGGAGACATATTGATTGCTCTATGAGACTACAAAAGATATCACTAGCAACACATGTTACTCTTAAAATCACAACTCAGAGGATATACTCCCCCTAAATTTGTGCATACAAGTGTTGAATACTTGTGAACTTATACTTCATAATTTGAAAGAATTAATAAAGAGCAGGGTTCCCTATGTTTTATCGTCCCTTTTACTTTATTTTGTATACTTTTTATACTAGCATGCCTGCATATTATTAATCATACGCAGTAGGACATCTCTTTTAGGGAGTGTTCCTCTTCGCGAAACAAATTGTTTAATAATTTGAAAACAATTTATTGCATCTGTGTGCATTCAACAATCTAGAATGCTTGAAACAACAATTTAGGAGACCTACTTCAACAATTAGTGGAAACAAATTCAATAATTTACATTAAAATTGTTGAAACAATTCATTTCAAAAGTTGAGATAGTAAATTTGAATCATTGGCTAATTTTAAAATCATAAAAAAATAAAAATATATGGTTATTTACTTGTAGTATTAGTTGTGAAAATAACATATTGTTTAACAAATTTGCTTTATAATAATTATAAACAAATTGCTGACTGCGGATGGAATTTTGGCAAGACATGATTCATAATAAGTATATATGATAAAAAAATGCTTTCACAAGTCAAAGGAAAACCAGGAGATCCTCACTTCTGGGTTGGAATTAATGAAAGTGAAAAGCATTTTATTCAGCTATGGTTCCTTCAGCTTAAAGGATGGCTCAGGAATTAGATTCTAGGATGATCTTTGGTTAAGTAATTTGCTGCTAGAGGACCAATATTCAAACATATACGATGTTGTGCGCAACAAGCAAGAGTCGGTTGCTAAAGTAATGGAGTCATTCCCCATCAACTTATCCTTCAGGCAGGATCTAATTGGCACGTAATTGGTGGAATGGGACGAAATGGCAGCGCACCTCAGCAGTATCACATTATTTGAGGGATGAGATGAGTTCAGAAGGAGCTTAAACAATTTGGAAAGTATTCAGTCAAGTCTCTCTATAGGGCGCTTATGCAAGGGGGAGAGGTAATTCAGAACAGTCAAATATGGAAACTAAAAATTCCTCTAAAAATTAAAATCTTCCTTTGGTACATACACAAAGGAATGTTACTAACAAAAGTTAATTTAAGCAAAAGACAATGGCTAGGTGATCAGAAGTGGTGCTTTTGTCATAAATAGGAGACAATTAAGAACCTCTTCTTTGATTGTCGTTTCGCCCATTTTGCATGGTTCATAGTCCAAGTGGCATCAAATATTTACCAACCGCAAAGTGTACTCAATATATTTGGACATTGGCTTAAGGGGCTTAGTAAAAATTTGAAAGCTAAAATATTGGTGGTGGCAGCCACGTTTTGTTGGTCCCTATAGCTAAGCAGGATGAAATTATCTTTAACAAGAGGAGATCATTTTCTTCTTTGCAGTGTATTTTTACATGTACACAATGCCTCCGTTCGTGGTTTGTGCTATAGCAACAGGAACACTGCGAGTAGGTTTCTTCGGCTTGTACTCATTTGGAGAGAGTGGCTACAAAGCGCTTTACCTAGTTTGGATGACAGTCTAGATTGCACATCCAAGACTAATCATACACAACTACATAGTACCCATTCAGTGACGGTTCAAAAGGGGCCTTCATAGGCAATTTTGCATTCAGCAGTGAATGGTCGGCACTGAAAAGTCCGAACCAATCACTACCTATTGCACAACTAGCACTAAAAGTTGTTCCTGGAGCCAAAAATAAATAAAATGTCCGAACCAATCCCATCGCCGCTCAACACAATGCTCCCGCCATTACCCTGGCAGTTCCTCCGACCCCGTCCTTGCCGTAGCATCATGGACGAGCTTGTGGTTCTTGCCACCATCATGGACGAGCTCCCAGATCTAGACACACCCATGGATGATGACCTCTCCCTCGAGTCGTCATGGAAGATGATGACCTTGCCCCCTAATCCAATGGCACAGGGAGGACCAGGAGGCCATGGTGGTGTTCTTCTCGGCCTATTTTTGGTCCTGGCGGGGTCGCCTATGAAGCTCAGCTTCGCAAGCTCGACGTTGGAAGCAAACATTGGTGAGTGGCCCGAACCCGACCACACCCAGGTGGCAAGGGAGTTGGATGGCCCGCGGAGGGAGATGCAGGTGAGGGCGACCTTGGCGGCAGTGTGCTCAGCCTGATAGCAATTTGGGTGGAGCTTCTTTTGAGTGGTAGATATGGGGCTTGAAGAGGGGCTACTGTGAGGAGAGGGCAGATGAGAGGAGAGCTTGAGAGGGAAGAGACAAAGGGGATCGGAGTGAGAGAGAGAGAGAGGATTAGTAGAGAGGGGCACAGAGAGTTGTGAGCCAGACGTGATACTTCCGAGCCAAAAGCTTCATTTCGAGTACGAAACCTATATCATTGCTGATTTTTAATTTGAATCGGCAGTGGTAATGACTTATCGCTGCTAGTTGTTGTCTAAAATCAACAGTGATATTGATTTTTTTATGAACCGGCACTGATACTTCATTAGTGTTGGTTTTGGCCTAGCCGGCACTGATGACCCAGCATGGATGAACAGTTCTGTTGTAGTGATAATATCAGCAGAGATCTGTTGCCAATTTGTGTGGCTCTTTGTGGCTTTTGTCTTAAATACTTTGCTGTGTTTGTTTTTTAGTTTGGCTGCATGCATTATTAAGATGTAGAGGCTGAGGGGTGACTCTTATGTGGTTGTCTCATCTTGATGTAATAATGAGAGTTAATAAAACTTCCCTTTTCCAAACAATAGAAGAAGCCAAAATAGTAGTCCACCGAGAAGATCTCAAAACCTTAGAAAAGTCCCTGAAAAATGAAACCATGATAGTAATTTCAGATTGAAAACCTACTTTGCTATGATGGGGAAGGAGAAAGCCAAAACACTATAAATTGTTACCTGGTAGAAAGATCAAGTAACATGGAGGAGAAGAGGCACTACTACAGACCAGACATCAGTGTGGTTCAAAACCGCCATCAGTGACTATCAGTGCCAGGTATAGAATTGACACTAAAAATCAGCATCATTGTCGGTTCATAGATCCAACCTATAGTGATAGGTGTTTCCCGCCCTTTTCAAATTTTGGCATTTGCCGCCAATACCGTGCCCATTTTCATTTTTTTGTCGTTGCCGCCAATAGTGTATGGTATATTTATAGGCACGCACATATAAATTTAATTCACGAGATGTCAACTTTTATCACAGCATATATACACAAGCGCATATAAATTTAAGTCATAAAACATCAAGTCTCATCACAGTATATATACACTGCATACATGTCAAGTTTCATTACAACAAGGATAAAAAGTTTAAGGTTTCTTACTAATCGAAGGGTCTATCTGTCTTTTCTTGTTAGATGAAGCTAACGAGATTGACTAGCCAAGTTTATGGTACTCGTTGGTTGGTCTGATGACTTGGTCATTGATGAACCCAACAAGTTGTTCTTGAAGTGCATTGATTTCAAAAGGCAAGAGTCGATATGTGGCCAGCTTGAGGAGCTGCAATTTCAAGAATTGATCAATCCTCATGAACATGTATTGACCTAAAAATTAGTCATCAATATGTATTCCGCCTACCTCAGCATCAGTCACCTGGAGCGATGCATCTTCGATGAATCCATGCATGAATTCCATCACATAATAAGCACATAAATTGTTGTATGGGCCCTGCTTCCTACAAGGAAAGTCGTATCGGACTATCCATTCTTTTGCGTATGGCCGGTGTCTAACACTCTTCTTGATGTATCGTGTGTACACTCTGTATGTTTGTGATTATTACCATAAGTAGACTTAGATTCAATCAAATCAAATATTACAAGAGCAATAATGAAATGGTCGAGTTTACCTTTGTAGCAAGTTAATGACGGGTTGATAGGTTTCTTTTGGATTATTTTGTGTCTCCAAGACGATCTTGCTAATGTCTGGCTGGATGATCACGAGGATCCAGTGAAAACTGCATATAGGTCACCATAGGTTACTTGGTCCTAATTTCTAATGTTGTATTGCTCAAAAATAATAGAACATTCATGAAGGAAAACACATAACCCAAGTGGTAGGGTAAAAGTATGTATTTCTTCAATTGTAGCTCCAGAATACACACCAACGCATAGTCCTCGGTTTCTTTTGGTATGCTTTGGATCGTTGTCGGGTTCACTTTATGTGGGTCGATGAACCCAACATGGTGGATGTCATCCGTCCTGCATTTGTGTACCTCCATTCTACACAAGAAATAAGTTAATACATTGAATCTAATGGTATAAAAAAATATACTGTGAATTATGCGTATATGACACTTAGAGAGTCAAGCAACTCATGATAGATACGTCGAGGGCATCTTGTTGGTACACTCGATTCATTTCCTCAAATAATACAAAAATAGTGACATCCCCATGGAGGATATCTCAATGCTTGTATCTAGCATCGAACATTTGTCTACCCTTGACTCCTTCATGTACCACGCATGGAATTTCCAAAGTTGAAATGTTAGGTTGTTCCACATGTCTAGCGTGACCAACAATTTACCCAGCTTAAATTTCTATCTCTTGGTGGCTTTTGGTGCTAAGGAGTCATCTAGAAGTTGCTCTCTTGTCATTTTGTATTCTTCAAGAAATCTTTCTAAATTTTGTTGTTGTACTACCTGTTCGAGTTTAGACTCCTTTAAGTATTTCTTGCTATTGATGCGCGCGTAATATGATTTATGCTTAAACTCAACAGGTGTGGCCATTCAAAAGCTTCTGTGTTTCTGCATAGATTGGCATTTTCTTCATAGGCTCTGGCTTTTATAAGAATTTCTTGACACTCGTGTCCACTTTCACTCTATTTTCCTCTTCAGTTTATTCATAAGGCAACTTCTCAGGTGCTGCCACCTTCTTGAGTGGCCTTTGCTTCTGGGATGAAGTCATTTTTGAGATGAACTCAAATTCTTAGATTTTGCACATGATATCGCCTTTCGAGGGGGAGGAGTTGGCTCTCTTGGTGGTAGTGGTGGCAACTTCCGAGGGGGAAGAGTTAGCCCTCTTGTTGGCAGTGGTGGTGACTTCCGTGGGGGAGGAGCTGGCTCTCTTGGTGGCTCTGGTGGCGATCTCGGTGGGGGGGGGGAGTTGGAGATCCTCTTGGAGATGGTTGTGATGGCGATGACAGTGGAGAAGTCAGAGATTTTTTGGGTGGTGGGAAGGCTCTTGGTGGGTTCGACTCCACATCAAACAACTCATCTGTCTCTTCTTCAAACACGATGTTGCGTTTGTTCCACAGAACAAAACCACCTATGTTTGATTCGAGCCTCTTGGAACCCATCTCTCTAGGGTAATCCATATCAATCTTACGATATAGCCTTCGAACAAAGTCCACGTGGACCTTGGCGTATCCCTATGGTATCGATAAATCATTGAAGAGAGCCCTTCCACTCATTGATCAACCTGGCCCATAGCCACCATGGTGATAATGTTCGAGGTGGGCATGAAAAGCTTGCACACTTTGCTTTCTCTGATGTTGTCCATGGGGTAACAGGTCAATTCTTCTTCTGGAAACCCCGTGGATGCGAAGCTGCTTCGACTACCACCAGGACTCAAAACATTATCTTCGACTTGATGCTGTCTATTTCTTTGCTAAAGTGCTTCTTTGATTTTGGCGTCTATCATCTGTCGCTCTTGTACAAGTTCTTGACATACTAAAGCCAACACCTCTTCCAATTCTTCACTTCTTCTTTTCTGACTCCTGTAACTTTTAGCATCTTGTGGGAATCCCTCTTTCCAAGGTACCACACCCTTACCTCTGGTGCAACCTGGGTGCTCCTTGGTTTGCAGTGCCAAAGTTAGCTAGTCTTTCTCCCTTTTTAGCCTAAAAGAGCCTTGGGAAGACTGGGTGTGGGCATCTGTAATTCTTTGGATCACTTCCTGTTCTTTGTCACTTTTGAATATTAGGTTTCCCTCTGCCACAAAAGTCACCCCTCTCACATACAAATAGTGATTCCCTCGTTCAATCCACTCAATGTCTTCCCACTCGTCATGTTTGCTCACGTACTCACGCGAGTTAGTTCTATAAGGGTATAAGTTCTTGTGGGAATTGACCATTGTTGGGGAAATAGACCACCCTAAGGATAATGGTTGATGATCGCCATCAAAGGTCCCTCCTACGCCTTCGGTCTCCGGACCTTCAGCAGGAGGCCCTACTTCCGGAGACGCAGGCCCTTTCAAACCACCTCTCCGGTACGTACATGGCCTTCTGAAGACTCGAAGCTATAGCAAGTCCTTCCAAAGCCTTCGGCCTCCGGACCCTCAGTAGGAGGCCTGGCCCTTGGAGGCTGCGGACCCCTTCGGTCCACCCTTCCGATGCTCATACGACCTTTCGAAGCCTAATAATGCAACTGACCTCTAGAGATAATAAGGTGATGGGCGATTAATACCGGTGCAAGTGGTGCTTATCTTGACACTCCAGTGTGATGAAAGTCGTCCTGACACCCCGGTAGAGTGGCACTGGGCCGCAATTGATGACCGGCTCACCCCTCAGGGGACAAGCACCACAATAGTTACCATGATAAATATTTATCTTCTATGTAGGGTAAAAAGTAGTTATCCAGGATAAGGCCCGGTAATTCGACCAGGTCCTAGATATTTGTACGTCGTGATAACTTGTACACTAAGCTACGTACCACCCTATAAATAGGGGGTCGTGGTCATCTAGGAAAAGAGGTCACAAGGAGAACGCTCAGGGAAGCACACATTACATAGAGGTGTCCAAGCACTAAACCACGTTGTGATACTCCCCCCAGAATGATCCATTTTTCTACTATCAATATTTTTGTGGTGTTCCTTCCTCTCAAACTTCATCTCCAAGCTTGATCCTCCTCCTTAGAAGAAATTCTCGCCGTACTTGCTAGGGCAAGACAATCTCTTGCTCCAACCGCACGCCGTCCGTGGGGATTCGAACACAGAAGTGCTAAAGAGAGGTAGAAATCCACCAAAAAAACTACCAATGCGCTAGCCGCCATATCCACCGTTGCAACCATGCAACCATATGCGTGGCTGTCTCAGCCTTGCACACCGTGTGCACCCTCCAGCCCCGCTACCGTATGGGATAGCGTTCCTCCAGCCTTGTCCCAGCACTAGGAGAGGTCACGGTTGAGGTTGCAGCCAAGCAGGCCGCTTTCCAGTGGTTCTAGGCAGTCGAACCCAGGGATGGTCACGCTTGGGCTTGGTCCCAAAATATCTCCTTCGACAACACCTGGGATACCCCGGGCGAGCTAACATCTTCGGAGAATCTGTCCACCCAACGTCCTCCTCAGGCCCCTCCGGCAAAAGAGGGTTCCGAGAAGCCGCAAGGCTCCGGAGTGTGTAGACCCCGCCAGCACCCCCGACGCAGCCCTCGTGACGCCAACCGTGCATAGGAAACCACAAGTCCACCTCGACCAGGGAGGCATAGTCGGAGCCACTTCAGCTTCGAAAAGTGGTTCACTGGACGACCTTGACGGTCTCCCTAAAGGAAAGGAGGCCCTAAGGAAACTACAGGCTCTGGGGCACATGGCCCCCGGCATTGACCTCAATGTCAACCACAAGCTCCGGTACCTTCGGAGGCATATGGGTGCATCCTGCATGGACCAGGGTGCGGCCACAACACCAACGACTGCCGAACCCTCACGACCTTCCGGGAGGAGTACCTCGGAAGACAAGCAGGATACCTGGCCACAGAGGGAACCAGCGAAGGACGGCACAGGGGTCAGAAGCCTGGGGCAAACTCCTGGGCAAATCCCTGGCCCTCTGACCCCCCTCCGTTGTCACCAACTCTGCCACCGATGGTGCAATATCCCAGTAACGAGGACTGAGTGGGAGAACATCATCGCTAGGCTCCAGACGGATTACCTCCAAAGCTGAGCAATAGCTAAGGGCCGAGGGGGTCGAGGATCACCTCTCCCGACTAGCCTTCGGCTCCACCTCCGACACATCGTCACTAGGCTCCGGACGGATTACCTTCGGAGCCGGGCAATGGCTAAGGGTCGAGGGGGTCGAGGACCACCTCTCCCGACTAGCCTTCGGCTCCACCTCCAACACACCGTCGCCAAGCTCCAGACGGATTACCTCCGGAGCCAAGCAATGGCTAAGGGCTAAGGGGGTCGAGGACCACCTCTCCCGGCCTATCCGTAGGCTTCAAAGCCTTTAAGCCTCATAATAGAGGCCATATTGTGGCAAAGGTACACCCACTATTACCTATCGATAGTTTACCTAGCTGGTTTATCTTTTGTACAGTAAGATCAAAATATGTTGGAGGCCTCCAACCTTACTGCTAGAAGTTTTTACAACAGATAGCCACTAGGTAGAAATGGTAAATCTAGATTACATCCCTAATTAGTAGTAAGCAGTAGAACTTAAGTTACATCTTCATTCGGCATGAGTTATGAGTAGTCGTCTGACCTACCTTATACTACAATTAGTTGCTTATTGCCAACAGTAGACTGCAAAACTTAACTAGTACATAACCATGCAAAAACCCACGTACCATAGACGCAGCATGCCTAAATCATCTGAAAGGCAAGACTGCCTAGGTTTCCTAGAAGGTATCGCATAGTCTCGGTAGACAGTTGGCCCACACGCCTGCAGCTGCGCTGCATGCCTAGGCCACCCGGAAGGCAGATTATGCAAAGGTGTCCTGGAAGGCATTGCATAGCCTCGGTAGTGTCGAAGCCACGACCTAGGGCATGTCCTCGGAGGTGGAGATGCGGTGCTCTAAGGAATGTTGTCGCAAGGAATCCTCGTTGCATGACATGCCTACACACCGCGGGCACAGCAAGCCTAGTTCACCACGAAGTCATCAAGCCTAGGTTTCCTGGAAGGAGTTGCATAGCCTCAATAGTGGGTAGATGCCAGTTATCAAGGGACTTCCTTGGTAATATAGTTGCCGCGCTCTCGAAGGACTTCTTCAAGAGGCGTGACACGCCGAAGCACCTGTAAGCATTACTTACCTAAACCTAAAGTCACCTAAAAAGGTTTCCCAGAGGGTAGGCTTTGCCTTGGTAGGCAGTGGAGCCCACACACCTGCAGCAACGCAGCATGCCTAGGTGTCCTAGAAGGCATTGCATAGCCTCGGAAGTGTGGACATCACATATCAATGGATAACCTTGATGTGAGGATGCGGTGCTCTGAGGAATACTATCATAAGGAATCCTCGTTGCACGACATGCTTATATACCGCGAGCGCAGTATGACTAGATCACCGCGAAGGCATCAAGTCTAGGTTTCCTGGAAGGTATTGCATAGCATCAGTCATATAAATGCCACGCACTAGGGCACACCCTTGGAGGACAGTGTTGCGGTGCACCCGGGGCGTTTTCTCGGGAGTACGACAAGCCTACAAACCGCAGGCATAGCATGCCTAGGTCACCTAGAAGGCAAGACTGCCTAGGTTTCCTGTAAGGTATTGCGTAGCTCCGATAGTGTGAAGAGCCTTCGGCATTAATACATACCAAAGGGGATACAAAACCTCCGGCAAAAAATGGAGAGACCTACAAAACCTCCAGCAAAAACGAAGAATCTTACAAAACCTCCGGCAAAAATGGAGAGACCTACAAAACCTCTGAAAAAAATGGAGAGTCCTAAGAAACCTCTAAGAAAAATAGAGAATCTTACAAAACCTCTGCCAAAAATGGAGAGACCTGCAAAACCTCCAGTAAAAATAGAGAGCCCTAAACAACCTCCGACAAAAACGGAGAGCCCTACAAAACCTCTGGCAAAAATAGAGATTCTTACAAAACCTCCGGAAAAAATGGAGAGACCTACAAAACCTCCGGCAAAAATGGAGAGTTCTACAAAACCTCCAACAAAAACGAAGAGCCCTACAAAATCTCCGGCAAAAACAGAGAGACTTACAAAACCTTCGCAAAAACGGAGAGTCCTGTGAAAGCTCCGGCAAAAACGGAGAGTTTTACAAAGCCTCCAGCAAAAAATGGAGAGTCTTACAAAGCCTCTGACAAAAATAGAGAGACTTCCAAAGAACTCCAGGAGACAGAGCGTCTTACAAAAAAACCTCCGTCAAAACGGAGAGTCCTACTAAACCTCCGGCAAAAACGGAGAATCCTCCAAAACCTCCGCAAGATGGAGAGTCTTACAAAACCTCCGCCAAAACGGAGAGACTTCCAAAACCTCCGCAAGACAGAGAGTCTTACAAAAGCTCCGCGGGATGAAGAGCCTTGCAAAAACCTCTGCAAGACGAAGAGTCTTAAAAACCCCCGCAAATGGGGATGTCTTCCAAAAAACCTCCGCCAGATGGAGAGGTTCTAAAAGGACCTATGCGCAACACAAACCACTATGTCACAACCTCATAACTTTTGGTGTCTCCTAGATTATTGCTTGGACTACTTGTGCAACAAAGGATGGAGAGCATGCCATCAAGAGGTACCCAAGTAGCATGCTTCAAAGAAGCAGGCATATTTCAAGTTCAGATAGAATGAAAAGAAGCTGCTCCATCCAGTATTGTAGGCAAGAGTACGAAAGTTAGCTGTCTCGGTCGTTCTGGTAGCTAAAATCTTGAACATTTGTACACGAACATGGGAAAATCTATCAAAGGAAGCATCATTAAGTACATGATTATTCCTGGCTTGCCTATCAAACAGATATTTGCCCAATTTTTCCTAAGTTCGAAATGATCCATTGCAAATGAAAGAATGGATGATAATCAATCAGGTAAGTAGAACATCTTAGAATTTGACGTAAATTGGAATTATCATAATTACATATCCAAAAAAAATGTTGGATTGTGTTGAGGAAAGATCTTAAATATAAAAGTAATGACATCAATTTAAGATCACCACTTCCTCATCAGAACATGAACCCAAAGATTTTTTTTTTCACTCATGCATACCTCTTTACGGAAAATAAAAAATCAAAAGATTCAAATGTTTTTTTAATTGATTAGTTAGGTGTCGACCACACTAAAAATATGCAAATCATAACCCATATTCAATGACTTGTAAGGATTACACAATTTTGAAACAACATATAACATGTTGCATATTGCACTATAAGACATTGGAAACGAGTTATCAGCAGCAGCCAGCCCTTTAGATTCTCACGTGCTATTTATTCTTTGCTTTGTAGGTTTAGAACAACAAATCATCCTTTTTAATGCATGAAATACCTGGTCGGCTGACACTACAGAATTTGTTCAAGAAGTAGAATGCATGATAGTGTTTTGACAACCATTAATCTATGATGAAAATAGGGTAAATGACATCGAATACTAAACTCATATGCTTGTTTATTATGCCAGTATGTAAGCCCTACTAAGTGGACTCATCCTTATGGGCAAATATTTCTCTGGAGCTCTGCATTCAAATTATTATCTTTTGTAGTTACTCAAGTAAGAAAATTCAGAGCACCAGATTGAAGTCCACCTCATTCATTGGTCCTAGGTTATGATCTTTGAAAGCGCTGAATCATGACATAAGAAGTCAAAATTGTAAAATGAAACACACAAATAAAGGTAACATGAAATTTTCCACAATAGACACTTTCATAAAGCCAAGTTCAGGTGTACGTTACAATAATAGGACAAAATTAAACTGTTGTATGAGACAGATGGTTTAGAGCAGGGAATGAAGATTAACATGCTAGAAAGGAACCTAGTTAGCTGTTTCAGGAAGCACAACATAGCTCCTACTCTTGTGCACATACCAAGTTGTCTCATATTTATTATCATGGTTTAACTAATAAATCTACAACACACAAACCAGTTGACCTTTCAGTGCCAAACAAACCATATTATCCATAAGTCATTTACGATAAGCCTTCCAATACAACCTTATTATCACTTTCACATATCCAACAATCATTGAAGGATAACATATTAATACAAATAAATTTAGACAGTTGTACATTTATTGGTGTTCATAATCATGCACTCCAATCAATTAAATCTGAGATAACTATCAGGCTTGTCTAATTAATAGCCATTCCCAAAACTAGTGTCATTGTCCATGATCCATATAACTTAGCCACCTATGTCAAACTAACACCTCAGCATGATGGGATTATTGAAGTACATACAATTCAAATTTCGCTTACGGGATTATCTCCACCTATGTCATTCCCTATTCTTTGCACCAATAAAATTATCTCCACTTGAAGTACATACAATTCAAATTTTGCTTGCGGGATTATTGAAGCCTATGCTGGTGTTGATGGTGAGGAGGTAGATCTCGTCGACGGGGAGGAGCACGGCCGGAATCTTGGGGTAGGAGCGAGGCCGGGGTCGTCGAGGTCATCATGGTGAGGCGACCATCATGGGGAGGGGAGCGGGCACGGGCCGGACGGTGTCGGGGCTGTGGGATCCGGGCGACATCGGGGCAGCGGCTGCTAAGGTTAGGATGGTAGTGGATGGAGAGGGCATGCAGGCATGGGCGAATGGCATCGAGGCGGCGACTGCCGAGGCTAGGACAGCAACGGACAGTGAGGGCGGGGTTGCGGGATCCGAGCAGTGTCAGGGCGGCAGCTACTGAGGTCAGGGCGGTGGCGGACGGTGAGGGGTCACAGGTACAAGCGGACGGTGTCGGGGCAGAGCGCAGAGGAAGCGGTGAAGCAGGGCTAAATGGAACAATCGAGGCTAAGTGTTGGCTATATGGATAAGGAATCAGTGCCGGTTCTAGGTACAAACTAGTACTGATATATGTATCAGTGCCAGTTATTACTTAGAATCGGCACTGATAATTTTTTCCTAGGAAATATTCTTCTATTACATATTCCATATGCATATATTTAATACATGTCCTTAATACAATCTTGTATGTTATGTCACATTCTTGTATTATATATTTTTGTTACATAAGGCAATGTGTATAGTTAATAAAAAATTAAGCTTCTTAATTAATATATGCCCTAAATATAAATTAAAGCATATTATTATTCCATATATGCCCTCTAAGACGTATAAAGCTTGAAGATGTAGAAAGCAAGCATAGATACATAGTGTACTATCTTAGATTGGTAATTAGTGTTGTAGCACATAGAAATAGGGGACACTTTTCGATACAAATTAAGGTTTATCCTAAATTATGAGGTCCCCAATGAATGGGCAACACTTTTCGAAACATATTAAAGCTAATCCTAAATTTATACAAATACATGAAAGCTGCTTTCATTAAATGATTAATGCTTTGTTATGGTTGTGGCGTATGTAGGTAGCTTTCTCAGTGTCATCAATGACAGGTAGTTCGACATTCTCTCCAAAAGGAGGTAGATTATCGAATTTATCGTAGTTTTCTTCGTCGACAACATCCTCAACACCGATAATCTTTCTTTTTCCTTGAAGAACCACGTGACGCTCCTCCTTATTAGCTGGGTCCGGGTCCTTTACATAGAGGACCTGTGCAACATCCTTGGCAAGCATGAATGTTTCTTCTCTGTATCCAACGAGTTTGAGGTCTACGGTAGTCATACCATACTTGTCGACCTTGACTCTCCCTGGGAGTCTGACCCATTGGCACCAAAACAGAGGGACCATCAACTCGCCATATTCAAGCTCCCAAATCAACTATATGAATCCATAGTAGGTCTCTCTATTGTCAGCGCGATCATAGAGCATCGTCGATATCCTTACCCATCATGTGTTTACGTAACCAATTACCGAAATTATCTTTGAGCTCTCTTGCCATCCGATCCTCTGACTTCGTTGGATTTGTGGAGCGTAGCATGCTCACATGCATACTGACATACGGGCCCACTACAACTGATTATTGTAGAATTGCGAAATGTGCTTGCGTGAATGAAACATGATCTTTGATATGGATTAAAGTATGACCTATCATCCCTTTCCCTTTTAGCCTCCCCTCATAGCGAGATATAGGCATACCAATAACGTTCAGTTTCATGTACTCAATGCAAAACTCAATAACCTCCTCCGTAGTCCACCCTTAGACAATGCAACCTTCTAGGTGACCTCAGTTATGAACATATTTCTTCATAATCCCTTTGAATCTTTCAAAAGGATATATCTGATGCAGAAACAAGGGGCCAAGGCTCTTTATCTCACCCACAATGTGAACAATTAGATGGGGCATTATATCAAAAAATATTGGAGAGAAAATAATCTCAAACTGGCATATAATATAGACCACGTCTTCCTACAACTTTGTTAGTTTGTTCAAATCAATGACCTTTTGTGAAATTGCGTTGAAGAACGAACACAACTTTATGATTGGGTCTCGGACCTTATCCGGCAGAATACCTCTAATTGCAACTAGTAGCATCTGCATCATCATCATATGACAATTATGAGACTTCATGCTAACTAACTTCTTAGCTTTCATGGTAACTAAGCTCCTCATGTTGGAGAAGTAATCAGTCGGAACTTTGACATCATGCAAGCAGCTACACTGGCTGATCTTCTCTTCCTTGCTTATAGTGTAGCAATCTATGGAAAGTTCCTTTTTGCCGTTGTCTAATTGTATGTAATGTAGGTCCTTCCTGAGGTTCATTTCTTCCAGGTATAGCCATGCATTTAGTGTACCATTTGTTTTGCCAGATATGTCTAGTAAGGTACTAATCAAGCTATCAAACACATTCTTCTCTACTTTCATGACATCGATTGCGTGTCGGACCATAAGATATTTTCAATAACATAGCAACCAAAATATTGATATCTTTTTTCACATAGAAGCATGTTGCTCTTATATTCTTGCGGTATGGGTGATCCAGGAAAAGAAACCTATGGTGACCCATGAAGATTATTTTTTGACTATTCGTCAGCCACCTCCCCCCCCCCCTATTTTCTCCAAGCACTAAACACATCCATTGTACCCTTTTACAGTCTGCCCTGATAAGTTACCAAGAACAAGCCAATCTGAGATCGTTACAAATAGCATTACGTGTAGGGTGAAATTCTCACATTTGTACTCATCTCATACCTGTACACCATATTTCCACAGTACAAGAAGATCTTCAACCAATGGTCTGGTGTACATTGATATCATTGCCTAGTTGATTTGGGCCACTAATCAACAAAGGCATCATAAGGTACTTCTGCTTCATGCACGTTCAAGGTGGAAGGTTGTAGATACAGAGAGTCATGAGCCAAGTGCTATGAGTACTTCTCGCGTTACCGAAAGGATTCATCCCATATGTACTCAAACCGAACCTTATATTCCTCTCTTCATCTCTAAATTCCTTGTATTTTTGTATCGAATCTTCTCCATTGCATGCATTCAGTAGGGTGTCTAAGAATTCGCTTTGTTAGCAAACAATAGCTTCAACTCAGCATTCACTTTGTTAGCAAACAATCGCTTCAAACGGAGGATTATAGGGATATACCAAACCACCATAATAGGGGGTCTTTTCTTCTTTCTCTTCACCCCCACACCATCGCTCTCGATATCATCAACGTTGTGCTTGTACCATGGTGCATTGCAAATGCAATACGCTTCCAAGTCTACATCCTACAAATGCAGTCGTTTCCACATGCATGTAATTCTCTACTTCCAATCCCAATATACAGACAACCTGCTTGGCATGGTACGTGTTTTCGGGCAACATGTTCCTCTTCGGAAGCAATTCCCTCAAGAATTATAACAATTCATTGAAGCCCTTATCAGCCCAAACATTGCTAGCCTTCATTTGCATTAGTGTTAGCACCACATGCAACTTGTTGTGCTCATCTTTACAGTTCAAGTAAACTAGTGTTTGAGTCCTCTACCATGTGCTAGAACTTTTGATGTTATCTTTCACTAGTGAAGTCCCCCTCCCCATCACGCAACATTTGTTCTATATCGCCTCCATCGTTCTCGACAAAATTATTTTCGAATGCCAATATATCGAAGTCTTCGTTAGCCATCATATCGTTGCCTCTGTCTTCTTCGACTGTTGGTTGCCCTTCATGCACAACATCTTCATTCACCCTGCTTAGTCCAACGGGTATAGTCAGCCTTGAAACCCCTATGAATCAAGTATGCATAAATCTGCTCTATGTTTGAAAACTACTTCTCGTTTTTGCAATCCACACACGAACAGTATATATAGTGATCGGCACGTTTTCTTTTTGGCTTCTTGTACACCACGACAGCCCTCAAAAAAGCCTCAACACCATTACAGAACTCTGGGCCTCAATCCTTGTACATCTATGACCGGTCCATCTGCAAATCATTATAATTAAACCCATACAACTTATAAACATTAAACATTTCAAACTCTACAACAAATTCATTGAATTACCTCGCATCTTCGCTGGTCCCATTTGATAGCACATCCCTATAACACAGTATTATATCAATTATGTTAAATTCACTAGGTTAATTAATGAATGGAGGAAATCCATTGGATTAGTATTTAAATTTAGACTTTAAAATATATGTAATCCATATACAAGAAAATTGGAGCTAAATTTTAACGCACATACCCACATCTATTTATATGTGACTTTAATCTACTCCTTAAATCATCTACAATGATAAAATTGTGATCTTTCTCTAAATTAGATCTTGTCATGCCCGATTTTTCAAAGGAATAACCAGGTGCATTCCACATGTATGTCAGGATCAGTTTTATCATACATGCAGTGACGTATTAAGTAATATACAGTTCTATATCGAACAAAACAACTTTATTAAAATAGATACCAGAGTTTGTAAACAATAGCAGAAGAACAAGAGGGAACTGTAACGAAAGCTTCAGGGCACACCATAGGTAATCGACTGGGGGCACCATGACCTAGTAGTTCCGTCTTCATTATAGCCTTCAGTTCCCTGATCTCCTTGTAGTATTCTCCAACTGAGCATCATTTATTATTGAAAATAGCATGTGTGAGTACATAATGTACTCCGAAAGTGTGGAAAAGCATGACATGGGGCTTAAGTCAAGAAAAGGTTAGACATTTTTTTTACTGCACTAAGCAACCTTAACCTATAACTCCAAGAATCAGGCATCCTATTTACTAAGTGTGAAGACACAACTTAAACAAGAAGAATAACTCATTGGATTCCATCCGACTACCAAACTCACTAGATATTCTATATCCGACTACCATAACTCGCCAAGTAATCCCGTTACTTGGCTACCCGATCATCTATACCAGAACCCTGATCCCAACTAATCAAGAAGAAGTCTAAGCCGCTCATGACCATAAGTACGGTTGATTGATTAGTTTTATACTCTGTAGAGTTTGCACACTTTACCCACGAATCGTGATTTCATCACCCGCATTACCAGGTGACAATCTCCATGTTGTCGTGCTGGCCAAGCACTTACAGACTTCCGAGGTGTGCGCTAGGAGATCACTACAAGGCCTTTACAAAGCTCCCGCTGACCTGCAAAAACCCACTGAGGTTTCACTGCTAACAGTGATTCCATCACTGCAGAAGCCCTCTCTTGTGCAACTCAACCATCCAATGGTGCTCACAGAACCGGAGGGGTGGCTAATTAATTGACCAGGCCGTACCCATATAGGCCTCGTGGTTGTGATGTTTAGCCGGGTTACATGCTTCAAGAATCGGTCCTTAGGACCCCACACAGGAACCGACACATTCCCACCATGCAGCACAACACATGTGCCTTCATGCACCATCCACATACCAACCATCTTATTAGGATCCCTATTCCATGTTTCTATGAAAAATTACCATACCTGATTCATGTTGCATAAACATTAGTCAAGTTTAACATCTACCCCAACCAAGAGAGCGACTAGCATATCTACCCTTTATTTTCCATGACTCAATCAGCGGCGACAAGGATATTCAAACAATTGCTAGTAAACCCTAATCATGGGATTCCAATTTAGACAAGCATGCATGAAGGATAAACAACTCGCATATAAATCCTAAAATAGGTGCAAGATGTTCAAGGACACTTGCCTAGCTGCTGCTCAATTATCTTCGTAAACTCAGTTCTGGCATATCTCGAAGTCTCGACCTTGTAGCTCATCGAATCTCTAGAAACGTCATATTCTGCTCACAAGATCTACCGACAAAAGAAAATGCACAAAACAACTAAGAAACAATACATCAAACAGAAACAACATATCATAAAAACACTATGGTTGGATAGGATATGATTTTAGAAAAATTTGGGCACAAGAACCGCTCAAATCAAAGTTCAGATGGAGGAAAACATGTTCTCAGAAAATTAAATTAGGGTTGAAGAAAAAAGACCTAGAATATTCCTAAAAAATATTTTTGACCAATTATTTGTTGAAGGAAAACCCTAACTATGGTGATGACATGATATTAGCAGGGAAAAGAATGAAGGACTCGATGCATCCAACGATGATATGGTGATGGCGTGTCAGAATTTTAGGATCTTGCCGGGTAGGACACAAAAAGGATGTCTGATCAAGATGGTATGTGAGATCTTATTAAACCCTAACTGACAATTGGAAGAGAGTGGAACAAGGCGATGGCCGGTGGTGGGCTCTCGGCATCGTCGGCAATGGAGGACACGGGCGACGGTGGTGGCGATCACTGATGTCGACGTCTGGCAGCAGTGAGTTTTAACAAATTGAGGAGAGCATAGTGTAGAACGTGAGAAGGTAAGCTCAGTTTTATGGTTGGTCTTGGCAGAGGAGTTTCGAGGTAGCAGTAAAACAACGACAAACGCTCCCAGGTTCAGTGGTGGCCGTGTATAGACACATCGAAGAATATGTGCGCATTACCAGACATTGGTTGTGTTTTAGGGAACCATCTGAAGAAAAGTTTTTTCATTGGAACACGATGCCACGATGGTGGTTCAAACAGATCATCCCCATAGAGGGAGATCGATCGGGGACATTGGTGAGATTGTGCAACGATGTTGGAGGTTGGGATCGCGTTCCTGGTGGTGTCGTTGCAGATCCGAGGGGACCCTCATGTGTCTACATAGAAGATGTGATGTAACACACCGTGACACAGTCAGTGCATAAAAACCACTATTGGATTGACCGGAACACGAATGAATTCAGGGTGCACGCGTCGAACACACCTAGACATGGGGGCAACGGCATAGCAACCACAACATCATCGGCGTCGATGCTCTTCTGGCTAAACTGGTTCTAGGGGTTGTTGAGGATGACCAGGGGCACATCTCAGTGAAAGGGATCAGTGACTGGTGCGGTTGATGTTCTAGGTGCGCAAGACGTGTGCAGGCACTGGGCAGCAGGGATTGCAACGTCGAGAATGGGGGCTTTGTTGCAGCTATGGACAAACCAATTTGGCAGGATGTACACGACTAGTAGAGGCACGTCTCAGCCAAAGGACTCATGGATTAGAGTGCTAGTTCGCCAGGGAACGCGATTTGAACTTGTGCTATACGCCCAGATCTCCAGACTGGGGCAGTGGCACGGCGATCGTGATCCCGATGGTTTCAGAGCTCTAATGGCCAATCAGTTTTGTGAGGGTGTGTGGGACATCCAGGGGTACGTTCTGGTCAAAGGGCATGGCGATCCAACCTCTAATCGGCCGAGGAACGCCAATGCCAATAGGGGGCCGCATGGCTGTCCGCGACGACGACGGCCGTCACGACGCAACGAGGGCTTTGGTTGGGCTGGGGGTTCAATTATGGCTCAGAAATAGCATTTGTATAGGGCACAATAGGAGGAAAAAGGGGCTAGTCTGGGTCCTCACCTTGCTGCAATGATCAGTGATGAAGAATTCATGGAGACAACGATGGCACCGATGGCACGACAGCACAGTCTAGCGAGCAGGGGTATGGAGAGGATCCTCGGCGGTGTTGATGAAATGCTATAGCATAGAGACATCATCGATGGTGGCGGGGCAATGGGGCAGCTCCTCCATGGACGATGACTCATCGGCACGGCGGCGAATGGTGGCACACGGGCAGGCAGTAGCTATGTCTATGATTTGGGAGAAATGGGAAGGGGCAAGGGAGGGTGTGGAGCTCCTATTGATAGCCTAAGTGAGGCTGGCCATGAAATGAGAAGGGGAAACGGCCGAAGGTGAAAGACGAAACGGACTGGGTGGAAGATGAAACAGAAGGCTCAAGTTTGAGGATGATATCTCCATCGTCCGAATACCAAATTGGATATTTTTGGACTCTATCTTGTAGTACTCAAAAAGATCTACAACTTTGGTATTCATTGGAACTTCTGGAAATGCCATGTTGATTTCCAAAAATGTGTCAAAAGATAAACTATTTGAATTCAGCCTTATCTGCGCAACACTGATCTCGAGGGCAATAACTCCTAGATCTATTATCCAAATAGGGAGTTCAATAGGTAAAAATCGAAGCTCTCGATGAGACCTACCATTTTGATGTTATCAAGATTTGCATTTGAGGTTGTATTGAACTCCGAAACTGCGTAAGAAAATGAGGCTGGCGACGAGCAGTAACGGTGGCCGGCTTCAATTGCCATTATTGCCATTAAAGCAGCATTTTCCACTCTGAATTGCTGAAAATTGAAAGAGGATGGAGTGGCCGCTGGTTTTGTTTACTTGATGGATGTCAATGCGTTTTGATTGAGCACTTACTTGAGCTTAGTTGACCGGCCATGACTACCATGCAAAGGGACGACGTCCTTTGGATGTAGATGGAAATGATCAGATACATGCACATGCAAGCAAGCTGGTTTTGCTGGCATTAGCACACAAGTGGGCCGTCCTGCTAGTAATCCAACATGATGCAAGGTTGATGGCATGCTGCTGATTTGGGGTCGCGGACTAGAGAGAAAAACATTGAGAAAAGGCAATACATGTTGGGTTGGATCAAAATGACATGAGATGATATTATCCACAGAGGATTTTTAGATGATATGGGGAAAATGGAATAAGGATTTATCCAACCTTGAAATTCCTTAACCTATTCTAATATTTTATAAATACATTTTTCATCACACAAAACAAATTCTTTTTAAACTCCAATTTTTTTGGAAAAGCTTTCAAATTTCAGGAAAAATGTTATTTTATTGTTTTAAAATGCTCACAACTCAACATCGGAATTTTGGGGTGTGACAGATCTCAATTGTAGCTCTTGCTCCTTCCAAAATTTAACACCAATGAACAACCACCTACATTCAAACCTAGAGTAATCTAGCAACTAAATCCAATTACGAATGAAATGTAGATCATCTCTATACATCTAACAATGACAAAATTGAAAACTTTTCCTAAATTAGATATCAATTGGAGCTCTTGCTCCTTCAAAAATTCAACACCAAGGAACAATCACCTACATTCAAACCTAGAGAAATCTAGCAACAAAATCCAATTACGAATAAAATGGAGATCGTCTCTATACATCTAACAATGACAAAACAGCAAACTTTTCCTAAATTAGATCTCAATTGGATCTCAAATTTTATCACTACGGAACGCACTAACCATCAACCCTAAGCAATCTACCAAGTAAATCTAACTAAAGATAAAATATAGATTATCTTACTAACCTTAGAGAACCTTGACTCCTCCAAATTTTGAATGCTCCAACTGCAAGGATAGCAAAAATGGCAGTCGGCTCTGTTCTGCTCGGGCTTGGAGGTTGGCTTTGTTCTGATCAGGCTTGGGGTAGAAAGTGGGCTTTATACTACTGAAACCATTAGTGTTGGTTCTATCCTGATACCGGAACTAAAACCAACTTTCAGTGTCGGTTCATGGCTGGAACCGACACTGATACTTCAATGCCGGTTCCAACCACGAACCGACACTGATAGCCGGTTTCAGTGTCGGTTCTTAGAGGCTCAACATTGTTCGTAAGCGGGATATTAAGAGCCGGCATTGATACATTTTCAATACCGATTCCTGCACAACCGACAGTAATGATCTGTTACCTATTGTCTGTTCTGTGGTAGTGAGGCAGAGAAAGCTAAAGAATCCAATGAGCTCGAGACGAAAAGAAAAGTAATGCGAGTCTAAACTCTAAAGTCAAAGATGATGGAAGATATTGGATGGCAAGGAAAGCATGCACAAGTTAATCTCAAACCCTAAAGACTCAGGTCAGTTGGCTGACATAGGAATTTCACAATTAATCGATCGACCAAATATGGGCCTCTTAAAAAAGATTTGCTTACAAGTTTGCATTATTTGAATATATAGGGGCAAAGCTGAGACTCAGGCCACGTACTCGAACCACGGCCTAAGTCGCAGGCTCAGTAGCAAGAAGTAACTAAACTTAGCTAGGTTATATGGTAGTCTCAAGAGTCCAGATAGAAGACGTGCACATATAGTTGATTTGGCAAGTTCATTGAAGATCGAGATGTCAGTCAAATTTTGCCATATCTTCTTCTAAGATGTTTGCCAATGACTTTGTTTCCCCCGATGACCCCTTAATTTCTCTACTAATCAGGATGAGTTTCAGGCCCAATTAACCTATCCTCCAACAGCCGATCCTTCATTTCACGTGTGTTTCCATATGCTTATCTCGCTCGATGTCTCATCTTCCTTTCTTCGACACGTACCACTGCACGCCAAGAACGAAGCCCTAGCCTCTGGCCCGTGAATCCATGACCTTATGCCTCCTCTCCCCCAAACCCCAGTTTACATTGAAAAGGAATTGTACATGATCTACTCAGTAGTCGTAGAGCTAAATTCAAGATAATAGAGATGTTACTTTCACGACCTCAAACTGATTATTAGAGATAGATTGTAAACTCTTTCATAAATAATACTGTGATATCGACCTTTTTAGAAACAGTTTCAGAACCATCTGTAATAGAGTCATAGTCAGTTACACATAGATAGATTTTATGTAAAACCATCTGGTTGGTAATAAGGGTCACAGACGGGTTTTTCTAAAATCTGTTTGTAAGTAGTTAGAGTCACAGACGGTTTTTGTTGAAAGTCGCTTATGTTAATTGTCACAAATAGAGTTTTTTTAAAAAAATTATGTGTGACAATTTCCTCCCTATAAGCAAATTTGCTTTCTAGCTGCTCTTATGGTATGGCATACACACTTTTATGATTTACAAATTAAACAACATTATTCAGAACATCAATCTCATATTGTTCATAATATCAATCATACATTATTTAGAACACAAAACATAGGTATTTACATATCACAAGGGTTAAGAATATCACACAGATGCACATCACACATTGTTCACAACGCATAAATCTAGCTAGCTAAACACAATCCCTAGCTATACATCATTGGCGATGTTGTCTTCCCAAAGGATGAGATGAAAGACATCATGGCAAAAACGCCTTCCAAAAGGACGAAAAGTGATCGACAAACTTGGGTCAAAAAGACGAAATGATAGACACAACGTCAACCCAAGTGTCATCTTCAATGAGTAGCTCGCAGTCATTCAGAGCAGGCTCCACCTTGACTAGCTCTCGCATGAGCTAGAATCAGACGGTGTTGTTGCCAAATCGCTAGCCATGGTTCAATAAGAAATGTGCACTTAAACCTGTCTTGCAGTTAAAGAAAATATCTCTATTATGACGAACAGCAATGGAGAAATTTCCGTCTAGAAGAACAGAATGGAAAACACGATTCACAACATACATATGGTCCATGGAGGGGGCATTCACAGCAGTGAAGAACACGAAGTCCACTCGGCCAAAGTCGACGCCAAGTATTTGTACCATCGAATCAGCCATAGTGACAACCCCATCCTACCACTGCCTAATTGGCGTGAACTACGTCATTGCAGATCTACGATGAAAACAAGATATTACCATCAGTTACAAAGATCGAAACAATTAAAAACCTACCAAACCCTAACTAAATCAAGATGGGAATAATATGATACTCACTTCAGTGCAGTAAAAGGGATTCGGCCCTAAGATCTCGCTTCTCCGACGCTAGGATGACAAGTGAGGATGACGCTTCTCAGTGAAGTGGAAGATATGAACATTAGGATGGCGAGTGAGGAAGAAAAACACTTCGTGTCACTTTATATTGAGGGGAGACGAGCGGGTTGTGTGTAGGAAGCCAAAGAGCCAGGGGAGGCGAACGGGTCGTGTGTGTGGGAAGCCAAAAGAGACTGGAGAGACGAGCACTCAAATTTGAAAAAGTTCACGGGTCTTTACGTATAGATAGGTTTTCATAAAATCTGTCTGGATCATCATAGAGATACAGATGAATATCACAAGAAACTGTCTATAACAATATCACATATGAGTTTTTTTAGACATCGTCTGTGTCTATATGATGGAAATAGATTGACTTATAAAAACCGTCTATGAGTTCAGACACATCCAGAAGGTGGTCTTGTTATAGACATATCTGACTTAGCAACCATATGAGGATATTTTGTCAGTGACGGGTCCTAAAAATTGTCTGTGATATACTGTTTGCTTTCACTAATTTTGTGATAGTGTTTCTTTTGTATGGCCTACTTATGAGATGTTCGATCTAGTTACTATATATCTAACTTTTCTTTTATTGCAAAACACATGCTGGCATGTTGTGTATGTATAACTTTATGTTATATTTCTTCTCTATTTGTTTCAACATTCCTCCCTGCCCCTGAACCCAGCACCCCCAAACCCCATTGTCTGATTCCCGGCTGGGCTGCCTGAAGGTTCAGATACAGAAATCATACATCTAAACTCTGTTCCATTTAGTTTGATTCCGTGTGGGATCGACAAATCATAACTGCTTTGGGTATCAAATTTCTACTTTCATTTCCCAAAGAAAGAGTTGTCGATAATTTCTTGAGTTCAAATGAAGGTGCCCATCCATGCAAGATTTCGTGCTGTAAGCAGATATGACATGTGGACTTCAGTAGTCACGAGAATCAAGCCTTGATTTGGATGGTTAGTAAATTTGGTTATACCTCCTACCTATCAGAAATCAAATATCAGGTTTACTCCTTATGCGTCTCACTAGAAGAATTTTCTTTTAGTGTTAGCCGACATGTCCATCAACAACGAGACATATATGATGATTTCGTCAATCTTCAAACTCCACCTCTTCTATTTTCAATAAATGATGTATAAATACGTGTGTCTACGAGTTATACGGGTGTTCCTTAAAAATTGAAGATGCACTACTCCATGTGCACTTGTCTTAGGCTGCTTAGCAGGCTTTAGCTATTCTCTTAAGTGGGCCAAAAAAGCGGCCTACATGGCGAAACTCGCCACGAGTTTTTTTTTTTATATCTCCTTCAGACAAAATCTGTTCGTCCGTACGCCGAACGCACACACTACTGTCCCTATTGGTCTAAAAAAACTGTAGCTACGGTCTTTCCGAAACAAAGATTCACAAGTCAGAAGGGTACAACTAGTTGCTGCAGTACGTTTTAACCTGTTCCGACTTCGAAAGTTTTTCTTTTCTTTTCTTTCTGGTGAAGCGGTTGCAACTCAAAACTGAAACGACGATTGATTGATTCGCCAAGGTGTCGATCGATCTGTTCCATGCTGGCGTTTCCAGAAGAGTACAACTGCAAAATGATTGTCGCGGTACCATGCCATGATTCTGCACAGGCTATTGTTTTGTTTGTTTTTTCGGGTTTCCAAGTCCCCACACTGACAGCCTTTTCTGGTGCACCAACAGATGCTGCAGCAGACTGAATCCGAAACTTCTTTCAGCACCGAAAAATGCGTCAAACATCAACCGTGCAAAACCTGGACAACCAACCACAAGCATCACTCCAAGAGACCTGCCATTTGGATCGAAATGCACGATTCAAAAAGGTTTATTTATTTTATCACTTCTTATTCTAATATTTTAATATTAACTACTATCAGACTATACTTCCATAAACAGACCATTTGGTCCAGCACCAGTTATCGTGACAAATGATTACTTGCATGTCACCTATTAAAATGTTCCTGCTTATGGTATGACCAAAATGGTTAATTCTTGGAAATATAGTTGGAAACGTGTTGGTATTAAAATATTAGAATAAAAAGAGCCAGAAAAAAAAAACTCTTCTAATGGGCACATCTCAAGAACTCGAAAGCTGCTGTTTTCTAGCGTTGTCAAATGCTAGATGCATGGGAAGGAAAACGAAGTTTCGATGGACCATGTCAAGTACGAGCAACTCAATTCGGCATGCACCATTCATAACCGCAAATGCTGACTCAGAAACTTCCATGAAAGCGAAGCCACACCACCACAGTGGGGACCTACCTTTTCGCTGCTTCCAATGGGGCTGCGCCGACGAGTGCGAAAAATTCTGAAACATGCAGGGAAGGAGAAAAAGGAAAGACGAAGATGATGAGAAACGGGAAAGGAGAATAAAGTTAGTTTCTTGCAAGTTGCAGAAACGACTTGCTCACCAGAAGCCATTACGTTCATCTCTTGTCCACGTCCCTGCAAGAGAGAAGGGGAAAACAACTTTTCCAGCCATATACCATGCCAAACCATTGCATGTTTATGCCTTTCACACACACATCAATCCTAATATTCCACCAGACAATGCATTTCTTGCTTTAATCAATTCTCCACGGAAATATGCGCATGCTGGCAAAACAAATTATGCAGTATATGTGGGACATTTCAATGCTTACGAGGTGCAGCAAGAGTCCCAACGAGACGGAAAGGAGTTCAGAGAACTGTATAACTTAGAAAGTTCAGAAAATGGCTCAACAATTGCAGAGATGTGAGATTGACATATTCCCAAGTAGTTCACTCCAGCATGTAAAATAGATGTTAATACTGGAAACGGCAAGTGCAAGATCTGACACAGCTAAACAAAGACAAATCATCCGAAAAACAAAAAAGGAGGATGCATATGCCCCAACAAACAATTGACCTTCTCTCGAAAAAAATTGACCTGGAATGAAATTTCGCACTTCAGCTTTCCAACAAGCCAAACGTGCACAAACAGCAAGATTGAACTTCATACCAGAAAAGTACAGCATTGACTAATAGCAAATTATTGAGGTCCAGTTCTGAATGCAGTGTGTTTCACGAGATGTTGCAAGCAGCAAAAGCAACAGCTCAAGCTATGGATAGCTTCAGCGCTCAGAGTCAAAGGAGGAAACTTCACGCCACACACAAGAACAATGCATATGTATGCAACTTCTACAGTTCATTCCTCGATCATAAAGTGATTCCATTCCTTGATAAACTTGTAGAAAAGCTTAGCAGTAGTTCAGTATATTGTTCTAGAATATGTGAAGAGTTCTATCAAGTTGAACCACTGAAAAGGAATGACACCCGATTCTACCAAGCTGAACCATTTGCTCTCGAGCAACATGGAAATATAGATGCAATACTCAAGTCTGAATCAGACAACAGAGATTCAAGTATACAAGTTCTTTTTGTCAAACAAACAAATGCGCATCTCAAACCAGTCAGATTTCCGTCAGAACAAGGATTCAAAATATTTTAAAATTCCGTGTTACCATGTGCAAAAACCAGTGCCCTATTCCGTTTATGAAAAAGTAAAAGCTACTTTCCTAATTGCACATGGTGCCACACTTGCTAGATGTCCTGCCCTACTATAAAAGTTGACATCTAACCAAATTAGTTAAGAGTTCAAAATTAATTAAATTATTCTGTAAATAAGATGTCTACGGAATAATCCTCTCAACACATCAAAATGATATTAGAACAAATCACCTAATTCAACATATATATAACAATGAAAAAGATCCTCAACTACAAGCTTACAAGCTATATATCATGTTACGCTCATGGAAAATGGTGGATCAAGAATAGAGCCACACTATCCTATGTAATTTAACTTACAAAGTTCCCAATTCTTATCAAACTGAATTCCTGTTCTAGTCAGTTGATAGTCATATTACTGATGTAGCTTTCTGTGTAAGCTTTACACAGTCGCACTACGAAGATACCAAATGTTTGAATTGTTTGACCATTCTTGCCATACAAAGTAACCAAACATTATGACCAGCTCATATTAGTAAATTATAAATGATCTGCAACGGGCTAATAATGTAACAGTTTCATCTCCCTAGTTCTCACACTAAATTTCAGTATCACATTCACAAAGGAAAAATGTATCATATGTGTTCATTAATATTTCTGCAAAACTAACATCCACAAGTAATGCATTTTACAATTCATAAGTCAAATTCAGCTTCCCAGGCATTACATGATGAACAATTCAAAGAGCTACTTATATCCAAAAAGAACTTGGTACCCTCAGGAATCACAAGTTTAACTTGGTTAGGTCATGAAGTATGTTTGTTTGTATCCAGGTCACGCACACCAGCTTCTGCAAGGTATAAAAGAGCATTTCTTAAATTACTATTTTATTTCACCTTAAATATATTTCTAACGGAGGCCACAAAGATACAATCATGATGACAAGAGAGAAAAAACATGTAATGCATATATCCACTGGAAAAGAAAAGAGCAGCAAAATTACGTGAAGTCAAGGGCTTTTTCCGATCAAACAACAACCAGATTAGAGTGCAAATTAACAGTACTAGCATTTAACATGGTCATTAAGGTTTTAATTACAAGGATTAAAGTGCAAATTAACAGTACTAGCATTTAACATGGTCATTAAGATTTTAATTACAAGGATATCTTCAAGTATGGAAAAGAACCTAATTAACAATTTTTCAATCTTTGTCGCATAAATTTTTCCATCGAAGTGATACTACAAAAATATTCACCATATCCAAAATGGAGTGATAGTGAACTTTTTAAGAGGAATATATACCAAATCAATCCATAAGCAGCATTAGCAGATTCTACTAGTTTTGAATTGTCTTCACCAAAACAACTACTGGATAGCATTCCAAACCATGACAAGCACAAGCATCTCAGAGCAGATAAGGACAAAGAAAAGCATTCCGCAACCAGAGAATGAATCGAACAAAATGCTTTCAATACCTGCTTCAAATTTGGAAAGAACTGAGTGCAATAGGGTATCTTGGCAAAGATTTATCTGAGTTAATTTTAAGGAGAACACATAATTGCCCTTGCTCGTCTTAATTTCAATCCAGACAGGATTCCAATTTGTAATAGCGCCCTACTCAAACTAGTGCCAACAGTTTAACTGGAATCCAATTGCTAGGTTACATTTGCAACAGTCATTGAGCCAAGTTAACCAATACAGAAAGAGACAAAAGAGCAACATATACGATAGATCAAAAATTTGGAATGCGTGCATAAACTGATGGTCACTTCTTTGTTGCAGACATAGACAATTGAATACTATTCAAATAACTTGCTTCATCATCATCAATGATGAAAAGCCTCTGAAATTTGATGCTTCTAGATTATTGGTACGACATTTGTTTGCATGGTATCATCTTCTAAATCACGAGATTGATCCAAATGTAAATGAAGAAATGGATTAGCTGGGGTGAAAACAGATGTATGAACTCAAGGGTTACAAGATCCTGCTGCTGCTCTGCTGATGACAAATAAATCAGCTACCAGGTCCAAGGCAGAAACTCATGATGAAGAATGAGTGATGAAGCTAAACAGGCCTGCCTTGGTGCATACCTCTCTTTGTAAACATCATTGTGCTGACCCCTTGATCAAGTGAACTCAGCAGCCCATCACAGCACAATTATACACAAAGTTCCCGGATTGCCGTCTGGCAATCAAATTCCACACAGGTGGCTTGTCATCCGGGATCCAGGAGTTGAGCTCAATCGTGCCCCCAACGGAAGTTCTTGGGCCACCAATGACAATCAGCCTCTCACCAAATGCCCTGAATGCAAGACCCCAGCCATTCATGGACACAGATCGCTCTGGCAATTTACCAAGTGTGATCCATTTATTATTCTGCTTATCGTACTTCTTCACATCCTTCTCGCTGTAATCAGCTGCGTACAGCTCATTCTTCACAACTGCAATAAGTGGGGGTGCACCACTCACTCCATTGAGACCCTCAGACATGTTCTCAATCACCTTCCAAGACTGGCTCTGTACGTCATACTCTTCACCGCAGGTCAAGACCTTGTTGTTGTTGGTCACGCCACCTATAACATAAAACTTGCCATCCATGAACACCCCAGAGCAATTCTTTCGTGCCCTATTCATGCTAGGGAGGGGCATCCATGAATGTGTTTCGGAGTTGTATAGCTCTGCTGAGCTGAGTATCCTGCCACGAGAATCAGTGCCGCCAGCAACATATGCCTTCTCCCCGACACTTGCTGACCCAAACAGACACCGAGGCGAGTTCATCACTTCGCCTCGTGTCCAAGAGTTTGTCAGTATGCTGTATCTGAAGACAATGTGTGCCATCCCAAACACGAGCAGCTCGGTGCCCACAGCCATCGACTCCTTGTCTGAGCACATGAAGCACTCGTCAGGCGGCATCTTGGGCACCGAGATCCAGCGCTCACGGTACGGGTCATATGCATCCCACTCCAAAACATTGCAGGAGAAATACACCCAATGCTCAGAGATATTATTCTGCCGCCGCAGCCGGTAGATCTCCCCTCCACGCACCACAGACCGGAAATCCTGGCTCAACAAAGCCACTGAGCCATACTCCGACCGGGACAGCCGGAGGAGGCAGTTGATGGACAGGTCACGGCCGATTTCCCCTATGAGGTTACCCCTACCGCCGGCCACCACCGCACGGCGGCGGCAGGGGGCATGCGCCTCACGGATATCAGGGGTGTGCGGCTGCGGGGACGACGGCTTGCTACGCTTGCCACCTCCGCAGCCGTCGGCCTCGTCCAGGTCCTGGACCTCCTCCTCGGAGTCTTCCGGCGAGTGTCGCTTGTGGCCAGCGCCGCCGAGGAGCCCCTCTGCCCACTGCGACTCCGGCTCGCAGCGGCCCCGCAAAGCGCGGGGCGCGAGGCAGGAGTCCCCGCCTTGCAGCGACATGTCCTCTCCCTTGTTGCAGAGATCCATTCCCGCAACTGTTCTTGGGAGGACCGGATGCGGCAGGAACAGGAAACACCAAGACTGGAGCTGCCTCGATCCTACCTCCTCCTCTTCACGAGATTTACACCGCTTCTCTTGCTCTGATCTGCAGGGAGAAACAAAAAGGGGGAAACGAATTTAGCAAGAAATAGTCCAGAACGATGGATCCATCAAGAATCGGAGATCTGAGAAGCCTCCGAGAATGGATCCTCGTCAACACGAATCCCCGGCCCCAGCCACTCCAAGAACACCCGATCCAAGAAACCTCTAGAACGAATCCCCCCCCCCCCCCCGGCAAGAAACGGCGCACGCACCTAGAACGAAGAATGCATTCAATCAAGAACTCTGAATCGCCGGAAGGACGCGACGACGGCGGCTGGATCCGGGAAGCAAAAAGGGCCAATCAAACCCTCCCCATCAACTACCCCCCTATCTGTCTCCTATACAAAAATTTCCTCTCCCTCTCTAACCACTTCTCTCTCTAATCCCTATCTAAATGGCCATATAATTATACCTGCATATATATAATAGATGGACAGATAGGAGATAGAGACATGTAGGTGGCTCCTTCTTCTACTGCGGCTCCTGCCGCCGCAGCTTCAGCTTCAGCTTCCCTCCTGCCGCCGCAGAGCCTCTCTCTCTCTCTCCTCTGCGGAGCCGGTGCGGTGTGCAGGCAGCTAAATGTGTACTTGGGATTCTTCTCCCTTTCCTTATTTTTATTCCCTTCACTTTTCCCCCACTACTTTCATAGTTTATTTTGGCTCCATTTTTTGTCCCTGCTTTTCTTATTCCCAGTTCTTTTTAAGGTTTGGTGCTGTGCAGTGTGCACGTTGGGTCCTTGAATTTTCTTCAATCCTTTTAATTTTGTTCTTTTTACGTTATGGTTTTCCCAGATGGTGCCTGCATTTCCACTTGTGCCGTCAAATATTGGGCGGTGTTTTGCTTCTTCGATTTGTTTTTTCCGCGTGTGGATGATACGTCACTAGTCCAAAATGATGATACTATTATGTCACAATTGGAAATTGGATATATGATTTATCTTGTCTTGCCTTGTTTCATGTCACGTCCGTCTGTATTGCCTTGAGTGTGTTTTTTTTTTTTTTGGTATATGGAGATATTGCGCGCTTAGTCTAGTGCATTTTTATATTATGGTTTCCTGGATCATTCAAAGATACTTCTAGGAAATATAGCTGGTGCATTTTTATAGGTGTATCATATTAAGGAGGTACTATGAATATAAATATTAATTGCCGGCCTTATATATCAAAACCGACGGTCTTTGAAACTGACATTTGAGTAAGTGCAGCTTTTCATAGTTCAAAGCTAGAGTGCCTCTTCTCCTTGCAGTTGATGGAAATGTGGAAAGAGTGCTTATTTTTTTATGATAATATTTTTGTTCCATTTAGAATTTAATTATTTTAAATCTTAGGCCAAAGTAAAAGAAAATTAGTGGCTCTATTTTTCATCCCTGCTTTTCTTTTTCCATTTTCAATTTAAGGTTTGGTAAGTAGTGTCCTCCTTCGCTTCAGTCCTTGAATTTTCATCGATCGCTACTTTTTATTCTTTTATTACTTTTGTTTTAGTTCGTGTCCTTATTCATTTCCACTCGTGCCGTCCAATACTAGGTAGTGTTCTTTCTTCTCTGATTTCATTTTGTGTGCACCGTTGGTATGTCCTTAGCTTGTTTCATGTTACACTCATATATTTTGTCTTGTATTTGTTTCTTTGTCCTGCAAGGAGATATACATGTTCAATCTACTGCTTTTTTATAGTGTGGTTTTGTCGCCATACTTAAATATTGCTTAGAAATATACCCAATGTGTTGCGGTAGATGTATCATTTGAAGGAGGTGCTATAACTACAAATATTAATTGCCGGTCATAAGTACAGGTTTTCGTTGTTCAAAACTAGAGCGCCTCTTGTCATGTGATGGAAATATGCTTATTAAACACACTTCTTTTATGAAGTATTTTGCTCCTCTCGTAAATTACAAATTAAAGAAAAATAATGGTCCTTCCTAGGTGTGATCAGCGGCTGTTGATCGCCACAGCCCCAAAGGATTCGAGCCGTCCACTTGTCTTTGCAAAAATGTGATCTAACTGAAATAATAATTAATTGCTTGGCACTTGGATCCAGTAGGCTACCTTCAGTTTTGGCCTCCAATTTTGCAAGAAGTTATCACTACTATAAAACGGATCTTTTGTGAGGGTGATAAATTTTCATGAGAGGAATTAAAAGCCCTAAAAAAAACATGTATTTTCGTGACGGGTAATTTTAAACCCCCACGAAATTACTTTTTCACGGTGGGACCTCACTGCACTCCCAGAAAAATTAGCTTCCCACGCATAACTCTTCGTTGGCGCCACCCACAGACTATTTTTTTCAGCTCGCGCCACCCTTTCCTCTACTCCTCTCGCTGTTTTTTTGACGCCACCTGGTCCAGCTTGAACCCACCTCTTAGATCCCCAAACGCAACCCCCACCTCGACCCCTGCCGCTACTACCTCTCCAGCCTTCGCCCCCCGCATGTTTCAACCCCCCTTCATCCACCTGCCGAATTCGCGCTGGCCCTGTCCCGTTCGAGCCCCTGGTCTAGCCCAAAGACCAAAGCGACGACGGGCAGCTCGCGCGCCACCGAGAGCTTCGATCCAGTGAGTTCTCCTGTCCGACCCTCCCTCCTCCGATGTGCCTTTTGGCTGAAATTCTGGTTTCCGAGAAGTTGTGTTGGTCGATCTGGTGACGCGCTGCTGGGAGCTATAACCTCTTTTGGGGGATTTGAGCAGCAACTAATCCACGCCGTCTTCAAGCTGGTGTGGAGCCGTCGGGGAGAGAGGGGCAGCGGTGACGTCCACGAGGTCGTCGACATTGAGGTGATTTGCTAGTCCAGTCCGAACCCTAGATGCTCTGGTGTTTTTGACCGCCCCTCTTTCCCCTACTAATTGTCCACGTTGCTGTTGCTATGTATTTCTGATCTGGGTGTTTTATTTTCTGATTGGCAGCCTGCTCCGGAGACCTCGAGAAGAAATCGGAGTACAACTGGTAAGTGAGTGCTCTTTTTTTTGCTAGACTGATGTAAGGATTTGTTACATGGTTACATATCAGGACACTTTGGCAAACAGTAGTATGAAATAGCTTATAGTAAGTGCATATGCTGGTCTTTGGTGCAGTCGAACGGCATCAGTTTGCACAGAAACTCTTTAGCCAATGTTTCTAAAGTTTCTAATCTTCTTGGATAAATTTTGTGTAAACAGAGACAGAGCAAAATTGGTGCTTAAACTTTTTGGCCTGGCTACATAGGGATGTGCTTACCTAGTATAGTAAACATCACAATTCACGACCAGTAAAATGTCTGCCAGACGAAATTTGCAGTTACAAGTTCTTTTTGAAATATTTAATGGGGTTGTACACAATAGAGTTGTAGCGAGTTTCAGTATGACAAGCCATACACTTGATCTGAACTTAACATATATTCATCAGTTAGTCTTCCATATACTCTGATTAGTAATTATAACTGTAAGTCGATGTACTCTGATATTATACCGAATTTGTATTATCTTTTGTCACCTTTTGTACTCTTTTACTAAATTTATGGTCTTTTACCGGCAAGACGCACGAGGTGGCCGCGTGCGCTCTCCTCAGGTAATTCTATTTCTACCCTGCATAATCTTTGTATATTTTGAAATGCTGTCTTGTTGGTATGTTTGATGTGTATTATTCGTTTCTGCTATATGTTCAATTTGTTCCTCTTCTGCATTCGAAGCTGTCCTGTGTGTACTAGTTTTGTAGTTTATTGCAAGATCATGTGATCTCCCATGTGTAGTACTTCCGTGTGAATATAGCTAGACCATGTTCAAGTGGAGTTGCTGCCGAACATCTGCATGTCATAACAAATTATGTTGCTTTTGATATGTTTAAAAGATGCTATAACATTGTATGGAACATCTATATTGACCATCTGTAGTGTTGGAATTGGATCTGTTTGAAATTTGCTATTTTCCTATATTTTTGCTTGCTATTGTTGCACAGCATCTGGAATGTTGTGTGTCCATGTGTTTGAAACTGTGAAAGCAAAATTGTTGCTACGCTACCAGCTGTGTCAGTTTGAAGTTGTTGCTATTTTCCTTTTAATTGGAATGTTGTGTGTGTACGTATCTTGTATGTGTGAAAAAATTGTTGCTTGTGTGTACGTATCGTGTATTTTGAATAATTCATTCTTGAGCATGTCATAAATGTACAGTACAGGGCATAAGCTTGTTCATATTAATTTTTTTCACACACTTATTCGTATGTACAGAACACATAGTTGTTCAGTACTTGTGTTAGAGTAGCAATTTTTTTCACAAGTTGATTCTTGTTCATATGACTTTTTCATACGGTTGTTCATATGTACAAAACATATACTTGTTCAGTACTTGTGTTAAATAGCAATTTTTTATAAGTTGATGTTTGTTCATATGAATTTTTTTCATGTGCCATGCCATTAGCTGTAATTATTTGAGCAATCAGACTACATGAGTGAATGATATTGCTCATCTTTTTTAAAAAATAGAATAAAGTAATGGCAAACTGTGAGTGGATATATGCTAGTTGGTCTCGTGGGCAGGCTCCATCTAATGATTGGATTGAAAACACCAACCTATTCTTAGATCGTGCGTTCTCTATGCCTAATCTGGTTGTAGGTGGAACCATTAAATGTCCATGCAGTATGTGCTGGAACTTTGTTATGCATAAAAGGTTTACGATAGAGATGCACTTGTGTAAATTTGAGTTTAAGGATGACTATGCAACATGGACAGCACATGGTGAGAGACTTGTTGATAGTCATTTTGAAGGTGGACATGATGAGAGATTTGGAGAAACTGACCGCATGGATGATATGTTGGTTGAACTTGGCAGCAACCATTCACCACTAATCGATGAGGAGCCAACAAAGTCTGCTCGAGCCTTTTATAGGATGGTTGCTAGTGCTGATCAATCGGTCCATGAGAACACAACACACTCATCTCTGTCTACTATAGCACGCTTGCTCGCTTTGAAATCACAATACAACATGTCAATTGCACACTTTGAAGCGAACTTGAATTTAATCCATGAACTTTTGCCTCCAGAATCTAAGTTGCCCAATGACTTCTACCAGTCAAAGAAACTCTTAGAGGGTCTTAGTATGCCATATATCAAAATTGGTGTTTGTTATAACAATTGCATACTTTACTATAAAGATAATAAAAATAAAGACAAGTGTGATGTTTGTGATACCTCTCGTTATGAGGAAGGCCATAATCGAGTCCCACGTAAAGTGTTGCGGTACTTTCCCATCACAGATAGGCTACAAAGGTTATATGCACATGCGAAGATGGCAAAGCTAATGCAGTCTCACAAGCGGTCCACATTTGGTAAGATGGTGCACCTATGTGATCGAGAAGCGTGGCAACAATTTGATGAAGACTTTCCAGATTTCGCTAGTGATTGTAGAAATATGTGGCTTGCTCTTGCTGGCCAGTATTTGTTACTCTATTGAATTTTCCACCAAGCACGATTATGAAGTCAAAGTACATATTCCTTACCCTTGTGGTCCCGGGTCCTGAACATCCTGGAAAGAAACTTAACATTCTAATGCAACCTTTAGTTGATGAACTAATGAGGTTGTGGGAGGGGGTAGAAACATGGGATGCTTCGCTCAAGCAAAACTTTATAATGCGAGCCGTCTATCTGTGGTCAGTTCATGATTTCCCTGCTTATGGTAACTTTGCTGGATGGAGCACTCATGGTAAGTTTGCGTGCCCAGTATGCTTGTGTGATAGTATAGCATTCACACTTTGTTATGGTCATAAGGCTTGCTGGTTTGATTACCATAGGCGCTTCTTACCTAGAGGCCATGAATTCAGATTTCAAGCTAATGCGTTTTGTAAGAACACAGTGGTACTTGATGAGGCTCCAAGGCATTTATCATGGGAGGAAATATTTGCACAAATGAATACACTCATAGATGACACAAGAAACTTTGGTAAAGTGCACAATTGGACCCATGTTAGTTGTTTTTGGTAGCTTTCCATACTTTCATAAATTACTATTGCCACACAACATTGATGTGATGCACAATGAGAAAAATGTGGCTGAAGCTATATGGAACACATGCTTTGACATACCCGATAAGACTAAAGACAATGCGAAGGCGAGGCAAGATCTAGCCGAGATATGCAATCGTCCAGCACTGCATTTGAAGCTGAAGGAAAATGGCAAGTGGGACAAGCCATGGGGCCCATTTGTCATTGATAAGAATGACAAGCCGAAAATTGTTAAATGGTTTCAAGAACTCAAGTTTGCTGATGGCTATGCAGCCAATATTAGGAGGGGGGTTAACTTGTTGCAAAAGAAGACCTTTGGCCTAAAGAGCCATGATTACCACATCTTCATGGAACGCTTACTTCCCATTACATTCCGTGGCTTTCTTCTGGAAAACTTATGGGTCTGTTTGGCTGAGCTTAGCTTCTTCTATCGGCAGTTGTGTGCCAAAGAGTTGAGTAAGGATACCATATGCTCACTAGAACAACATATTGTTGTTCTCAACTGCAAAATGGAGAAGATATTTCCTCCTAGGTTCTTCAACCCTATGCAACATCTAATCATTCATCTTCCTCGTGAGGCTCGACTTGGAGGCCCTGTCCAATCCCGTTGGAACTATCCATATGAGAGGTAAAAATAGAAACAATATACTATTTTTATTGTATACTATTCTTCTCTTCATTATTTGTTTGGTTCATGCAGGGAATCCAAAAGCTTAGAAAGAAAGTACGAAATAAAGCTCGTGTTGAGGGTTGCATTGTTGAGGCTGAATTAGTTGAGGAGGCCACAAATTAACTTTCTCTCTTTTTTAAGCCCCAAGCTCGATCAATTAGAAATAACATTCCTCGATATGATGATGGTGCTTCTACCTTTCAAAGTTCATGCAACCTTGAAATCTTTCAATGCCCTGGTCGGTGCATTAGCCCTCGAGGTGTTCATGAGCTCTCAAAGGAAGAGTATGAGGTTGATTTTCTATATATTTTGACAAACATGCCGGAGATGGACGAATTCTTCAAGTGTGCACACATTGAATCTACAAACTCTAATTTATTTTCCATATAATTTGTTGGTAGCATGCTAACTTACTTTGTTCCCTTAGAAAATTTGAGAAGGAACAATGGAAGAGCCGAATTAAAGCAAAACCTGAGCAGCTTTGGGACTTATGGTTGCATGGGTGGAAGAATAGCCGTGGGAAATACGGACCTAATTTTTTTGATTGGTTCAAAGAACAAGTATGTTGCTGAAAATTTTCACATTAAAGTAATGTAGCCATCTGAATAGTCCAATAACTAACATATCATACTATTTTGAACTTGCAGTGCATGAAGTTGTGTAGTGTTGATAATGCCTTGCGTGAAATATCTTATGGTTTTCGCAAAATAGTAACCAGCTATGGATGCTATGACTTGAATGGGTATAGATTTCGTTCAGAGGCATATGAGAGAACTAAATCAATGTTAACAACGGTTAATAGTACTATTTGTGTATCTTGCCTTGATGATAACAACAATGAGCTGTAGTATTATGGTGTTGTTAAGGACATCATAAGAATAAAATGGGAAGGAGGCTTGCAACTAGAGATGATTTTATTTGATTGTTATTAGTTTGATCCAACACCAAATGGAACTAGGCGTACTGAGAAGTTAGGGTTGGTGGAGATTAAACATACTTCTAGGCTTTCAGTGTTTGAACCATTTGTCATGGCAAGTCAAGTTAAACAGGTTTATTATTCGCCTTACACCTGTACAGACAAAACAGATCTAACGGAATGGTGGATTGCATATCATGTTTTTCCGCGCATCTATATTCCTTCAAATGACATCATTGATGATTCAAATCCTCCTAATGGTCCAACATAAGAAATATCATTCTATCAAGAGGATGGGCTACCGGGAACTTTTGTCATTGACTTAGGGATGGATCTAGACAATATAATTTCAACTGTCTCAGACAAGATAACGAATCCAGAGGATTTGAAATTTCTATCCAAACTGAATATTAAAGCGGCAGATGAAGAAGATATGGATGATCAAGATACCGATGAAGATGATGAAGAGGACCAAGATGATCAGCCTGAACACCCACCTTATGACCCAAATGATTTTTGACTTATATTGTCTTATTTGGAAATAAAATCTTATTGTATGTATATACTGCTCTAAATTTCCTCCAAGCTTTATTTACATGTCCTGATCTTTTCTTGTCATTTCTCTGGAACAAAATGTGTTGAATCTTTTCTTTGCAATGAACTTATTTTTTTTTTTTGGTAATGCAGGAGATGCAGGGCCTTCGACACAAAAAAACTTGCGAGTAACCTGCGTGCAGCCACTGGCAGGAGCTCCCAAAGGAGCGATGCTGATAATATTGACTCCCAAAGAGTTGGTACTAATGGTGTTAACTCCCAATTGAGCAGTGGTGCTAGTGGTGATGATTCAAATGATGGTGCTATTTGTACTAAATGGGCCAGCGAGGATCCTCAAAAAGAGGGAGAGGGAAGAGTTGTAGGACACAACTGAGATTACCTCCACGTGATGGGAAGGTTTATCTAATTCCTAAGGGTTCTAGATAAGTATAAACATTAGCTGAAGAAATGTGAAATTATCATTTTACTTTTTTTATTACACTGAAGAAATGCATTGAACTAAATTCAGCCTTTTGCCTCTCTGAAAAGACACACTGCAAACTTGAAATATTACATATCCAAACATTATTAGAAATCCTCATTTTCATTTGGCCTAATTATAGTCTACCATTTGTGTCATTCAAGTAGATGACATGCACTAGTAGGATATTGAGTGGTAGAATCAAGTTATAGGTCTTTCCTTATGCTTCTGTCAATTTGTGCTGTCAATTTGGAGCTCTTTCCTTATGCTTCTGTCAACTCTTTCTGCTACTAAAATTGCAAACTAACATTTCAAGTTTTTATGCTAACAGTTAGTTCACCTATGCCAATTACAATCCTAAAGACTACAAGTATGGCTCGCAGCTTGGAGTAATCCTCAAACAGCTATACCCGGGTGTGATCCACATCCATGATGAGGAAGGCAGAGTTTTTGATACATGTCCGGCATTTGCATGGTGCGATTATTTTTGGAAAAAGAATGAACGTGGAATATCACATGCCAGACTAGTTAAGCATGAATTTTGGGTAAGAAAACTAACTAGCTTGTACCTTTTGGGTTCTGAAATTTGAGTGGACATATCTAACTTAGTTGTTTTTCACATGTTCAGAGTTTGTTCCCTATTAGAAGACAAGATATGAGAAAAGCTGACCGTAATTTAGAGACCTATCTATTTAAAAGAGTATCTGATATGATGTATCAAGTCCGCCTGGATATTGTCAAATTGTACTTTTCTAAAAAGAAAGAGGACTATGATGACAAGCGAGCACGGACCATAGAACTTACAGAAGAACAACACTTAACCTGTAAGCTTGATTGGTGCAGTAAGGAAGTTTGGGCCAAACTCTCCCACTATTGGACCACT
Source organism: Phragmites australis (assembly GCF_958298935.1). Taxonomy (NCBI): domain Eukaryota; kingdom Viridiplantae; phylum Streptophyta; class Magnoliopsida; order Poales; family Poaceae; genus Phragmites; species Phragmites australis. The sequence goes on along the minus strand of NC_084941.1, from coordinate 11,494,881 downwards.
AATGAGTACAAGGAAAAGAGAATGAAAGCCCAAGCATCAAGATTGAAATCTGAAGATGTTACTCAGAACAGAGGAGGTTCAAGGCCATGGGGGGAGACACAACAATTGTTGGTATGAAATCCTTGTGCTTTCCTTGTCGGTGAATATATATGTAGCTTTTGCTGAAGATATTATTCTGAAAAAAGGCCTTACTTTCCTCAGTTTCCTCAAGTAATCGGTTATTTAACTTGTCAATCACTTTGTACTTGTCATGCTCAATCGCTCGTATGCTCACCTTCTGTGAAGGACTTTTATGTAGAAAACCAAAATATTTCTTGCTATTAAAAAGATAAGTTATATTAAGCAATAGAAAATAAATAATGAACAAACCTCAGGTCCAATATAGTTCCACATGCTTGAAGAGAAAGGTCCAGATGGGTTGTTAATGATATAACCTTTGCCTTTTAGGGTCGTCATTACACTGTCTAGACTAGAACCAAAGTAATGCTCATCATATTGCATTATTTCCTCAAGCATTGCATGTTTTGATCTGAAAGCAATTTAGATACCTCACAAAATAAAGGTGCCTTACTTCTAATATGTCGCTTAAGTATCATAACATAGTACTAAAGCATAATGGTGTCTCGGCCTCTGACTAAAAATTTAAACCGCAAGTAACAATGTTTTTGTTTTTTGAGAATCTCAAGTAACATGGTGCACTAAAGTAAAACTTTTGATTCATGAGCCATGTTGTATGTCCAAAGATAGACAATAGTACAACTTTTAATAGCAAATACTATTCTTTTAACCACTTGAGAAATGAAACTAGGAAAAAAGCTATATGGCATCAGTGATCAAACAATCATGCATAGATCAAAACCCAATTTGAACGCTCTGTTATTAGTCAACTTGCTAGGGCTCTAACATTTTATATGATGAGTTTGTTCTCTCCTCTAAAAATATATGGCTGTCTTGTCCGTTATAATTTCTTTATTGTTTGGTGGTCTTATAGGAACATAAATTTGGCCGTGAGAAGGCTGGCACTTTAAACACATATGCTGTAATGAAATTTGGGATGAAAAATGTGGACAACAGTGGAAAAATGCTCCAATCCGTAGCCAGATAGCACAAAAGCGATTGGTACATTCTTCATGCTTAGTATTCTTTTTAGATGAGTTTGTTCCATTCTTTGTAATTTAGATATTTTGTTTTAGAATGAGTACAAAGTAGGGGGGAAAACAGATGAGAATTCTCAAGAATTGGATGGGAAAGTGTTATACTCCATAGGACATGGCATGCCTCATGGCCGTGTACCAATAGCCAATGGTATTGTAGAAAAGGCTAACATTCTAGCAGCTGTGAAATCCAATAATGTCCACCCAACCAAAATAGCTCATGGAAGTCTAATTGAAGAAAATGAGTAATTGAAGGAGATGAATGAGCAACTGAAGCAGACAAATATGCTCCTCATGGAGGAAAATAGTGCCAACCGTGAGCTGATCCTGGTAATATCTGTTTCCTTTCTTGCAACAATCTTTTTAGTCCTGTATAACTTTGGTTATTTGCCTACTTTTCAATTGCAAAGGTTCTATGCGGACTTTGGAAAAGAACCACCTGCTGATCTGCTAAACCGTCTAGCCAATATTAATGCCCATTGTCATCAGGTCAGAATAAGAACCGTCTTGTAGCTAGGCTTTACAGTTGATGTACTTATGTTTATTGGGTAAAATTGCTCACCTAATAATTCAAGTTTAGGAGTACAGGACTTGCATGAGATAGAATTTGCAGCACCCAGGATATTAGCTAACATCAATAATATTAGCAGCAAGCCTGCAATTAGGTGTAGTTGGGTTTTAGCCTGCAGCACTCATCTGATTCGATGTTGAATATTTGATGATACCTTAGAGATTCCAGGGCTATGGTTTGGTGTGGCTTTGCTACGAAATGCTTGCACTTTTAGCTTGGATTCAAGTTGTTGACTTCACTTTGTTTGCTCGTATTAGTGTATTTGTTCCTAAGCTGGAATGGGAGATGTTCCGGAACCAAGTGGACCAATGAAATCAGTGTGTTGTCATCATGCTTTGTCCAAAGTGAGAATGCAATCCAGCTAGCAGTTCTACTGTCAATAGATTTATCTCTTTAAACAGTCCTATTGTCACAGTGGCTGTAAAACACGCAGCAAGCTATTTATAACCTGCAATATGACACAAAATGCAAAAATAGATAAAGCACAGGTAGCTAAAATATTAGGTTAGAAAAGGCATAGGTATAGTGCTGCCAAGAATATCCAAGCAATATACCTGCATTTGGAAACAGCTTCAGAGAACCAATACATCTTATTTTACTTTTATTACAAGTTCATATACCAGGGATTGCTTACCATCACTGAAGTTTGAATAGTTTGGTTTGATGGTCTTCCTAATAAAAGGTGACGAGAAGAAATAGAAGAAACCAATCAAACAATGGAACACCATTTATAATTCTTGTCCAACTTCATTGTAAGGTTTTGCAAGTTATCAGACGAAAAGAAAAAAAGCCAACCAGCAAACATAACAATCATAAAATGTCTTGAGTGCTCATGCGGGTATGGGTATCTATGAGTGAGGATAGTCCTCATCCTCTCCATTTTGAGGGATTCAATCAGACGGCTAGATAGTTGCTTACGGAGTTTTTCTTTTCCCATAAAAACTCCTAAGTCAGTGGTTCATGCTCCTAGGCAGCCAAATAGAGTACTTTATCACTGGAGAAATGTCTCAAATTTGTGCACAGATCTGCAAAACGAAATATTTAGGATGCCTACCTTCATCGGAGGATATTAAAAAAAGTTTTCAATAACTGAGGAAACTTGCACAACGCATTTCTCACTCACAGTACCCCACCACTGCATATTTTCACGAACTTACCCTGAAACCCTGACAGGACCACAGCTGTGGAGTTTCACATGAAGTTGTGTCTGATGCATCTTTATCATACCTTTTGCAAGGGACAAGTTCATCACATGCAGCCACTGACCCAGACGACATGCGCAGCAATGGCAATGACCTGGACTCTGACTATGTTGATGATGAGGGCAGTGATGACGTCTATGGTGATGAGGCCTATGATGGCATGTACGGTCGCGATGAGATGAATGGTGGATACAATGGTGATGACTATGGTGGATACAATGGATGGTGAATATCAAACTGGATGAAGCACCTGATGCTTTTGGCCTCTTTTTTGTTCAGGCGGAACAGATGCACCAGGAGTACTTTTGGTAACTAGTGACTAGCTTCAGGTTAACTGAGTCGACAAACCTTTTAATATTTTGGTAGACTTAAACTATGGCTACTGTGCTTTTGGGTGCTGGAATGATATTGTGTGATTAATATATTTCGTGGATGTTGCTCGAATGAGTGTGCTTCATCTGTTCACGGTACAATTTGCTCGAATGATATCTGTTCATGAGTGTGCTGGAATGATATATATCACATTTATTTGCAAATTGTACTGTGGCTGTTCATGTATCCTTGCAGTTCTTGTATAACCTGAAACACATTTTCCTATGGGTGAGCAGCTTTTTCCTGGTGGTTTATGTATTCACTGAAAACACATTTTCCTGTGGGTGAGCAGCGTTTTACTGGCGGTGCAGCTAGATAGGGAAAGTAAACTTTTCCTGGCGGCTAATCTAGTTTTCCTGAGGGTTTACAATGAGACAGGGAATCATGTATTTCCCTAGAGGTTTGGACTCATATTCCTGTCGAATTTTCTTGTGGGTTGGCCGTCACAAATCCGACTTTGAAAATCTGACGACACATGATATTTCATGACGGTGACCCTCACGAATTCCCGTCACGAATATCTTTCCTGGCGACCGTCCGCCAGGAAATATTTATTTCCGTGGCGTCTGTTCCGTGAGTGATTTTGCCTGACGGTTGGCCGATGGGAATAATTTTCGTGGCGGTTTTGGTTATTTTCGTGGCGGTTTGAAACCCATGGGAAAAGTCTGTTCTGTGGTAGTGTATGTCCACCAATGAGATATGCCAAACTATATTTTATCTCTTTTGAGATTGTGAAACTATATAGTTTCAACTAACAACCTTCACTAACCCCTACTTTTCTTTTTACAAGCGTCATCATTTGCCTCTTTGATATCGAGTGTGGCTTCAATTTTGAGTTTGCCATGTTGCCCTGGGATGATCAATGGCCGGTGAGTGGTGTTAACAAAGATTGCATTGATATACATAGAGCATATTTTGATAGTGGGGAAATATACCCAATATCTTGGAAACATCGGTGTAAAAATGAACTGAATCACCTATTAATCCAAATGATTTTGGCTTAAACAGCCTCTGCGAGACAAACACTCCAATAAAAAGAGCTGCATTTAGACAAGTTTGCTCCTAACTTTTTTGCAAAACACATAATTGGATGAACATGTATGTCATGTAGATTTGCGTAGCGGTCCGTGCCCTGTTCCATTCGTGCACGAAAATAACAGCATTGCTGCTTCCTAAGTTGCCTTTTTTAGTGTTCGAGGGGAGGAGTGAGGACCGAAGGCTGAACTGACGTAGGAGTATGCCCACACATGCGGGGAGTACGCCCACACGTGTAGGGAGCACGCTCATGCATGCCTGTCTGCCAGTGTACGTACATCGCTCCATGATCTCTCAGTCGCTGATGCTGCTCCTGCTGCCATATTCCCAGCAAATATTTGGAAATGTGTGTGAGCCAAAAGGAGATATCATGAAAATAAGAGCGCGTTTGGATTCTTGCTCGGGTGAATAAGAAATTAGATGTTTGGTTGTCTTGTTCGCTATCTTGGTGTCTACATTTTTCAAGATTTACTTTGCCAGTATGAACAGGCCAAAACCACTCTCCAGCGTTGGTAGGGCTAACCATGCAGAGCGAGGTGAGATGAGTTGGATGGGTAAGCCAACCAAACACACCTTGAATTGCTGATATCCGTGTCGAGCCCACTGGTGTCCTTGCATCTGAGTTTGGTGATTCGGTTTTTTTGGTTGTTAGGTAACTAATCCTTGTCCCTTGGTTTCTCTTCCTATGCTTTGGCTGTTACGTTCCAAAATATCAATTACATAATTAAGCATATATGATCATTATCGTATGTAATTATACGTATTCGTTTATCGAGTTGAATCAAAATATATTTTAAGTATTTTAGAGATAGTTTAGAGCACTTTGGAGAATCCCCAAATGCTTAAAAAAAGGTGAAGAGTGAAGATAAGCCCCAAATACTTATGCTATTTTTTTAGGTTCTACTGGTGAGAAAGAGGTGGTGTTTAGCTACTTCACGCCCACCGATATTTGGTGGTGGGCCTGAGTAGGCAACTACTCTCGAGTGGCGAAGTTTTTGGGTTGAGCCTAAAGGCATGTGGCTCCACTCTTTTTTTGTTGTTTATAGTTTTGTTTCCGCTGCGTATTGATCTAATCTTTTGTGTAAATGTTGTAGATGGTTGAATGCTTAAGAACTTGTAATTTAATGTTAATTATTCGCTTTTTCTTAAGTTTTGTTGTGATGTTATATGTTGGAAAGGTATGTGTTCCGATCTTGAGCACAAAACACGTGTCAGGACTACCAGAATGGTATTCTGGTTAATCATTGAGATTGTGATTAAGCAAATATCCTCATGATGATTAATTGAAATATTATTTGGACGGTTTCTCACAGCGTGGTATTAGAGCTTGGATTAATGAAGTAGTCTAAATATGCTTAGGACGTGGGTTAGTAAATGTGTCAGTGTCACTAAGCAACCCATTAAAGTTCTTTTTGTGCCCATCTTGCTAATTTGTATAAACTTGTTATATTATGTCCCTAAGTGTAATACATTGTTGTGTGCGACAATCATGTTGTTTAATTTCGCATTGTGATGATCCTTTTCATGAATCATGTTGCATCAACCAAAAGGTAAGGAACGCATCCCGTGACGGTAAATCTCGGAGGCTCAACCAGTACGAGGCAGGGGCCTGGTGTGTCCCGTATGGTGATGGTATGGGAAGTGAATACCTTAGCAATAACGTATGAACATCCACCATATGCTAGTAGATATGGTCATTTACCTATGTGGTGATTATATGGGGTGTCCCGTAAGGCGACGATATGGGAAGTGAATACATTGGCAATAACATATGAAATGTTGCTTGTGTGGTGAGATGTACAAGCACCGTTCACGCTACATGTTCTTTTCTTAGTGCGAAGGGTGATGATTGGTAATTATCGTATATATGAATGTATGTAATCTTGATGTTTGTTGCGGAGAGACGCGTTCGAGAAAGAAACGTGTAGATAGGAATTGAGCGTGCCTTCATTTTTCTATCGCCCATATGCATGAGTTTTTTCAAATATACGATATTATGGGATCCAATCAAATAATATTCAGCTAATGCTGCTATGCTATGTCGGAGTTTGACCTTTCTCTCTTTCATCTTATCATCACAACAGGATGAGGACGCGTTAGAATCTCAGGAATGATCTTCCTGAGAGTTCCAATGAGAACAACCCTCCACCGCCTCCACCGCCGAGTATGGTGAATGTGCTTATGCAAATTGAATAGAACCGTCAAGCTCAGATGGTGCTCCTCGAAGCTCTCGTGTGTAACACGGCCCCTCATAGAAGAGGTAGGGTCGAACGCCATGATGACTTCTCAGGTTTTCTCCAAACGCAGACGTCCACCTTCATGCATGCTGAGGATCCTCTTGACGCCTATCATTGGTTGCGGAGTATCGAGCATAAGCTCACTCTCCTTCGGTGCGAGGACCACGAGAAGGCGCTCTTCGCTTTCCATCAGCTCCAAGGCGCGGTCAGTGCATGGTGGACCAACTATTTGGCCATGCACGTCGCTAATCACTACGTCTCTTAGGCGGAATTTTGCCAAGACTTCCATGATTTTCAAATCCCCAAGGGGATCATGGAGATCAAGAGGCAGGAGTTCCTATACTGCAAGAAAGGAGGTAGATCAGTGATGGTATGTGCAGGTGTTCAACCACCTTGCACAGTATGCTCAGGATGAGGTCAACACCGACGAGCGGAAGCAATACCACTTTGTGAATAGCCTCAATTCCAAGATGTAAGACTGGATATTGACGCATGAGTTCGCCGACTTCAACAAGCTAGTGAACACCTCTCTCATGGTGGAGTTCAAGCTGAAGAACCACCATGAGAAGAAGAAGCACAAGAGGGTTCTGTCGCCTTCCATAGGTGGGAGCTCTCAACGTACATGGACGGAGAGTTAGCCTCCTTCATCTCACATGTCGTCCTCGACTGCTCTACGATCAATGTGGATGGTGCGATGCCTGACTTTCTCTGCTCTGCAAGGACAGACTCTAAGACCTACCGTTTCTCAAGGGAGTGTGACAGGTGGCCCCAACGGCACGTGTTATAAATGTGGCCGCGTCAGCCACTTTGCACGGGATTGCCCTTATCCGAAGTCAGGAGCTGTGCTGACTATTCCAAGGCCACCAACCCCTCAACCCGCTCCTCAAGCCTCCCAAGCTACACATGTCCCCAAACATGGTCGAGTGCGTCACATCACCAACGAAGAGACTCGAGGGGATGATAGCGTGCTCGTTGGTACGCTACTTGTGAACTCTCATCCCGCAGTTGTTCTTTTTGATTCGGGAGCATCTCATTCTTCATCAATGGTAGTTATGTTTTGAGCCATAATTTGGTCACCGAAACCCTACCCTCTGCCTATCATATTGATGCACCCGGTACTAAGTTGACAACCAACCGAGTAGTCCCTAAGGCTAAGATCCTAATTGAGGGAGTTTAATTTTCTGCAAATTTGATCCTGCTGGATACTAGAGGAATGGATATCATATTAGGAATGATATGACTTAAGATTGGGCTACGACCAAATAAAAGTCCGATCGGAGGATATTCCAAAGAAGGCTTTCTCCACCCACTATGGGCTTTATGAGTTCAGCATTATGTCCTTTGGCTTGACGAATGCTCCGGTGTTCTTCATATATTTGATGAACACGGTGTTCATGGAGGAACTCGATAAGTTTGTTGTGGTTGTCATCGATGACATTCTTATATACTCCAAGATTGAAGAAGAACATTATGAGCATCTCCGAGATGTTCTTGGCCGACTTTGAGATCACCAACTCTATGCCAAGTTCAGCAAGTGTGAGTTTTAGCTCAAGGAAGTCACTTTTCTACATCTTGTCTGATAATGGAGTTGCTGTTGACCCGAGCAAAGTGCAAGAGGTTCTCAATTGGGTGCATCCCAGAAGTGTTACTGACATCCGAAGTTTTCTCGGACTTGCGGATTATTACCGCTGGTTTATTAAGAACATAAGCCCATGACCGAATTGATGAAGAAGAATATCAAGTTTAAATGGTCCGAGGAGTGTGAAGCAGCTTTCCAGATATTGAAGTTTCGTCTCACCATGGCGCCAATTCTAACGTAACCGGACGTTCACAAGAGCTTCGATGTTTATTGCGATGCCTCTCACTTTGGACTCAGTTGTGTTCTCATTCAAGAAGCACGCGTGGTCGCCTATGCTTCACACCAATTGAAGCCACATGAGGAAAATTATCCCACACATGATCTAGAACTTGTAGCAGCAATGCATGCCCTGAAGATTTGGTGGCACTATCTCCTCGAAAATGTGTACAACGTCTATACTGACCACAAGAACCTCAAGTATATTTTCACCCATGTCAACCACAACATGAGGCAACGGAGATGGCTCGAGCTGATCAAGGATTATGAACTAGAAGTGCATTGTCATCTTGGCAAGACGAACGTTGTTGTCGATGCACTGAGTAGGAAGGCTCGATGAAATTGCCTTATGGTCGTGCCCAAAAATACCACACTTTGTGATGAATTCCAAAGGCTTAGGCTTAAGATGGGTCCGGAGGGATTTCATGTAAACTTGGAGATCAAATCCACCCTCCTGTATGAAATCAAGGAAGCTCAGAAGGATGATAAGGGCATGGTCCAAATCCGAGCAAAGATGAAGGAAGGCATGGCCACATGTTTTTCTGAAGATGGCCAAGGTGTTCTGTGATTTGGGAACTGGCTAGTGGTTCCAAATGTTGAGGTATTGAGAAAGAAAATTCTAGATGAAGCTCATGATTCTTTGCTATCCATCCATCCCAGAAGCACAAAGATGTACCAAGATCTCAAGCCCAAATTTTTGTGGACTCGCATGAAGTGAGAAATCGCTCGATATATTACTGAGTGTGATGTATGCTGAAGAGTGAAGGTCGAACACTTCAAACCGATCGGTACGCTCCAATCTTTACCCATTCCCTCCTGGAGGTGGGACTAGATCGTTATGGATTTCATTACTGAGTTGTCAAAGACCTCACATGGATATGACTCGATTTAGGTCATTGTGGACCGATTGATAAAGTCTACTCATTTCCTTCCTGTAAAGACCATGTATTCGGTCAAGAAATATGCGGAGCTGTACCTCACTCGAATTGTTTGCCTTCATATAATTCCAAAGAAGATCATTTCTGATCGAGCCACTCAGTGCACTTCTCATTTCTAGAGAAGCCTACGTGAGGCCATGGGAACTGAGCTCTTCCACAGCACCGCATATCATCATCAAACTGATGGTCAAACCAAGCATGTGAATCAAATCCTGGAAGACATGTTCCAAGCTTGTGTTCTCACTTATGGGAAGCGGTGGGACATATGCTTGTCGTTTACGGAGTTCTCCTACAACAATAGCTACCAAGTGAGCATTGAGATATCGTCATTTGAAGCTCTCTATGGCCGTAGATGCCAAACGCTGTTGAATTGGTCTGAATCCTGCAAGAGGGCTTTCCTAGGTCTAGATTTGGTCAAGGAGGCAGAAGAGCAGGCCTAGTCTTGACAGAAGAGCTATGCAGATCGCCGCCAGAGAGAACTTGTCTTTAAGATTGGAGACTTTGTGTATCTCAAGGTTTCTCCATTCAAAAGAGTTCGACGCTTTCAAGTCAGAGGAAAGCTAACACCCTGATACGTGCGACCATTCCAAATTTTTGCTCGGCATGGAGAGGTGGCCTATCAATTGGACTTGCCTCTATCCCTCTCCGCTATTCACAACATGTTCCATGTGTCACAACTAAAGAAATGCATTCGAGTTCCAACCGAGGTGATCGAAGTTGCAAACCAAGGGTTGTAGCCAGATCTTTCATACCGTGAGCGACCAATCTGAATCTTGGACGAAGTGGAACATAAGACTCGATGGCATTCCATAAAGTTCATCAAAGTATAATGGAGCAACCACACCGAAGGCGAGGTGACATGGGAGCGTGAGCATAAAATTCGCTCCGAGTATCCCTAGCTGCTTTTTGAGAACTTATAAGTGTCATTTTAATTTTGTAAAATTTGGACAACTCCCATGTCTATATTCATCACCGTGTTGAATGGAAATTTTGTTCCAAAGAGTGCACTTAGAAACCTTTCAACCAGGAGAAACCTACTCTTGGTGGTCTGACTGCTATTGATCTGCCGGTCTGACTGCCAAAGGCATTAAGACTTCCAAAACTCTATGTTGGCTCGCGGTCTAACCGGTGCCTCTACCAATCTGACCGCTGGTAGGTGGTTTGACCACCACAAGACTTGTGGTCTGACCGTTATAGCCCAAAACTCTCTCTATATAGATTTTAGTCTAACTGCCATTTTCAAGGTCCCAAGCCGCGGTCTGACCGAGCCTAGCTGTGGTCTCACCGCTAGTTCACAGGGAAGCCCAATGATTATCTTTTCTTTCCATCGATAAAAGCCAACGTGATTCTTTCCAACTGAGGAGAAATCTTTCCCATTCCACCACTGTCACCTTCTCCCTAAGTCTACTGAATCTCAGGATGAGATTCTTTTTAGGGGGGAGGGGGAGGTTTATCACGTCCCAAAATACTAATTACGTAATTAAGCATCTATGATCAAAATTGCATGTAATTATACGTATTTGTTTATCGAGTTGAGTCAAAATGCGTTTCAAGTACTTTAGAGATAGTTTAGAGCACTTTGGAGAAGCCACAAATGCTTAGAAAAAGGTGAAGAGTGAACATAAGGGGACACTTAAGAAAATTCAGCAAAAAATCGCCCTTGTGACCTGACCGGGCTTACCCACGGTCTAACCACCAGGTGTGCAGCCACGTGAGCTTGCCACGTGGACTTACCATGGTCTGACCAGGAGCATTGGCATTCTAACCGTCAGAGCGCAGAGGCTCGACTTAAGTGAATCGATCGCTCACTCTCTCTCTCTCTCTCTCTCTCTCTCTCATACTCACTCCCTCACTCTCTTCCCCACTCCACCTTAGAGAGAGAAGGAGAACTCCACCTCGACGTCCATGACAACCGGAGATCGACGGTGGAAACCTCCCCAAGCTTCTAAAGGATTTCCCCAAGCTCCTCCCCTCTTCTCCCTCATCGGAGGCACGCTCATCCAACCTCAAGCCCGCACGCCAATCCAGAGTCCAATCTCCAAACCAAAGCTTCTCCGGAGTGGATTGATCCGCTAGGAAGCTGCCATACATTAAGGTGAGGCATCCCCTACTATTTTTCTATTGTTTCCGAGCTCGATTCGACCCTCATGTCATTTAGACCCAAGTTCAACCTAACCTAGATCCAATCCATGGGGTATTTTAAGTTTAGATCGGTGAATATTTTCTAAATCACTTTAGAAGCACTCCACTAGTCCCATAGAGCATTTTGGTACCCTTCGTCGTCGAAGGTTTCATCAGAGTCCTCACCCACGACATCGCAAAGGCGCTATCGGCAAGGTCTGGCGGTATGATCGTCGATAGGTTCGGTTTGACCACCAGTTAGGGCCGGAGAATCTGAGTTGAAAACCCTATACAGGGGTCAGACCGCCACTAGGGCCGGTCTGACTGCCATACAATGGTCTGACCGCCATCATGCCTATGATCTAGCCGCCAGAGACCAAAACCTTCTACACGCTAATGGTCTGACCACTAGTTCAATATCGATCTAACCGCCAGACTCTAGAAGCTAGATGGACTTAGGTTAGCTTATCCGAGGTTTCAAACTTCGAAACCCTAATCACTTAGCGATCTTTTGCAAATATTTTTGAAGCACGATGCTCTAGTATTATTCAAGCATACATCATGTGCACATTTTTTCATCGTTTATTATTTATGCAATGCATTCGTATTTTGTTTAGATAGCGTTGCGCTGACAATCCAAGCGAGTGAAGGTGACGCCAACCTCTTGGAGTTTTTCGAGTACTGTGAGGGAGGTATCAGGCAAACCCCAAAGCAGCAAGACAAGTATCTAAGCATATTGCACCCTTTGATTGAATTGTGGAGTCTAAATTGATAAGTTAGGCTTTACATAAGTTGCATGTACAGTGAGTCGATATTGAACGTCTATGGGTAGAACCTATGTTGATGCATTACCTCTACCTTGAGTTGTTGATTATCCATATCCTTGTAGCCTTGATAACATTGTCAATGTCTAACTTAACAGTCGTTCAAACTACTTAGCAATGCATCGGTTCTCGATAGAAGTCGAGTAATGGCTCATCCGTTGTTCACGAGCTTATGGCTTAATTATTGTTCACAAATATTGATTATGATATTGATGGTTGGCTGAGTGGTGAGGTTGAGAAAAGATGTGGGTGGTGCTAGGTGTGTGTTCTGCCCTGGAGGAGTTCCTCGGGGTAGTTCGGGAGAGGAGCCTGGGCACCATAGACCGCTTGCACCGTTTAAGCATCGTCCGTCGGTGTAGTTAGCTTTAGCACTTTTTGTAATAACCATATGCTAATCTAATGGTAAGGTAAGTCGAATATCATACGCCATGCTGTCACTTGCTTTGCGGTCCTATGACGCATAAGAGAAAAAGAAAAGGAGAAGGTAGTGAGGAGCTGGAGGTGTTCGGGACACGCTCGCGGTAAACCCGATGTCATAGGGGCATTGCAAGTGGGTGATTCCGGGTCTCGATCATGAGCATGCTCCTGTCCATTTGCATCGGTCGTAGAGTCATAAATGTGGGATGATTGGTATGGTTTTGTTGGGTATGGTTGTCGATGTTTGTTGTTTACATGAGATGATTTCTGTTACATTTATGTTCATGTTGTTTACAGGTTTGAAAAGGTTTGTTTGGTTAAGTATATGTGCGCACACATATATCTTTAGGTTGCGGTTGTATATGTTCTACTTAATCATGTGGTATTTTCTTGCTAATAGCTCAATGCATAATTCTTGGAGTCAGACTATTTATATGTGCTCTATATGGATTAAGTCTTGTGAGTATCTTCGTATTCACACTGCTTTTTTCAGGTTTTGCTGGGGAGGAGACATTGTTTGGCTACTTCACGCCTGTCGATGTTGGTGGTAGACTTGAGTAGGCAACTACTCTCGAGTGGAGAAGATTTGGGGTGTAGCTTAAGGGCATGTGGCTCTACTCTTGTTTTGTTGTCTATAGTTTTGTTTCCGTTGCGTAGTTGATCTAATCTTTTATGTAAATTATTGTAAACGGTTGAATGCTTAAAAATTTGTAATCTAATATTAATTAATTGTTCTTTCTTAAGCTTTATTATGATATTATACGTTGGAAAGGTGTGGTTTCGATCTTAAACACAAAACACATACTGAGAATACCAGAATGATATTCTAGTTAATTATTGATGTTGTAATTAAGCAAATAATTTTTTTAATAATTAATTAGAATACTATTTAGACGGTTACTTACATTAGCCAAATATGTTGAGTTCAAAACAAAATGATGTGAATTTAATAGATCATTTTCTTTTGATCTTTGTCAATCAACTTGAAATTAATGGTCTTTTTCTAACTCGGGGCTTTCCTGGGGAAAAAATGGCTGGGTGGAGATATGAGTATCTCTGTTTGCTAGCCTCCCAGACCAATAGATTTGAGAAATGTGACTATTTGCTAGTAAGGCTACCAAGATGGGGTACCACCATAAGTTAGGAAAGGGAATTGGAAGGTTTGGGAAGATCACCGATTCCAATTTCACAGTGCGAGAGTTGAAGCTGGAATCACCGGGCTGACAATATTCCCGGCCTTGGCTACTTTCCTCTTTGTTTCGAGATCCGCCACGACGGCACGTGCGAGCCATGCATCGGCCATGTCACGCGCGCGCGGGGCTCTATGGGGCCGGCCACTTGCCAAGTTGAAGTAGTACTACTTGAGCACAGCTAGCACAGGTGGTGTGGTTTATTTACTCTGCTAATCGAGTTTTCGAGCAAAACCGTGTTCCCATTCTGGAGGCGTACGTATACGGTTACGATTAATTAATCTATTCGAGATTGTATGCTTTTTTTGCTTGAGTTTTAGTTACGGATTAATTAAATGGCCGTGCATAAAAAACTTCGACTTAGAATTCGATTCAGTTCGATAATACCAAGCGAGGAGATTCCACGTCAATCTGATATATTGCTCACCTCATTACGTGCCCCTTGGACATTTGCCCAACCGTCCAGTACAACCTGATATCACCCCGAGTATATAAATAATACTCTTTTTCGTTAAATAATATGTTCCTGTTTGTGTTTTATACTCCTGTTTAATTGTACCTGCCAAATGTACGGACACTATTTTCTTTTCGTTAATTCTCAAATATCTGGTGCATGTGTTGTAGCTTATACATGGTTCTTTTTTCGACTCAACTTTGGTAACTGATGTCTTCACAAAGCTCGATGTCCCAAACTCCCAATGTTGAAATAAGGTTGAGTACTAAGGGTAACTTTAACATATTCCTAAAATCAGTCTCAATAACTAAATTTTGGGTATATGAGCCAAAAAAACTTCTAATAGAAATCCAAAAATATTCTAAAAAATAGCTACGTCCAAAAAATGCTTCCGAGCTCGCAAGATGTAGTGAACCCCAATCGGAGTCCCAGTCGGCGAGATCCTTGATCCCACGCTCATCCCACGCTTCGCGCGCCTCCTTCGCGTGCCGCTGCTGGTTCTCGCGTCACCCGTAGCGTAGCACTCACCGGCGGGGTGCGCGAAGCAGCCTGGCAAGGGCATCGTTTGGCGGTCGGTTGCAGGGCTTGTCGGGCGAGGGCCACAGAAAGATCTGCTCGGAGGAGGCGATGACTTCCCTTTGCTTCCTGTGCAATTCTTGCGGTTCCTTAGAGTCCAAAGACAGCTACTACATCACCAGCCTATTGATGGGCATCGCCACCTCTGCTCCAGGGCTCGACTTCGGCACGCTGGATGGTAGGTTCTTGGAGATGCTCTGGGGCGGCGGTGGTGCCGTCCTATTCGGGTGCGCAGGTCCCCAGAGGGGTCATCAGTGTTCGACCCGTCATGGGCGCATGCGAGGGGCGGTGAGAGACTGGTGAAGCTGAAGGTGGAGGAGGTGACAACGAGCGACGACTTGTTTCTTATGTTCAATCGCTGCAACAGCAAGTTGAGGTGAAGATGTCACTTACATTTGGTTACATCACATGGTCGTAGCTCGAAATTTTGATCTTTTTTTTTCTATTTATTACACTTTCAGTTCTTCTCCAAGAAGCTCGTGACCATGAATCTGTAACTTGACTTCAGCAATCTACCTACACTCCTACACAAAGATGTGAGCTTGAAGTATCTCATTTTTTGTGCTCCAGATCTATGAAACAATCCGCCCCTAACATATTATTTCCTCAGTAATAATCAGTACTCTCCAAGTCTGTTAGACATGGATCTACCCCACACAACCAACCCACAGTTTGCTTTTCAGAAGTAGGTGACTAATTATTGATATGGTGTGATTGATGCAGGTCAGTTATAAGCTAATCATACAAATATCGAGTTCTAATCCCTGGTAATCTCCAATGTTGATACTTTTTGTATATAGGGAGTATAAAGACATGTGGCAAGTGAAGTCCTAAGTTGACTACCATTAGATTTTAGGCCTAACAACAAATTAGTTTCATGATATACTAGATGTACGAGAGCTTGATTCTTCTCATAGAGATTATATCGATCTCGCAAAATTAAAGTAGATTATATAATAGATATGGTGCAAATATTATAAGCACCATTGTTGGGGATGATCCCCCCCCCCACACACACACACTTCGAAGGGAACCGCGAAGTCTACTGGAGATGCTGCGTGATAGCCTTTGTGGTTTTGTTACAAGGAGTTCATCTGTTAGCGGCAAAGATCGTAGAGCTACGTTGGTCGAAAGGTGTAGGCGCGCTCGCATCTTCGACTTCCCGGACCGGCGAAGACAAAGGAGTCCTTCGACTGAAGAGCGAAGCCTGGGTCCGCAGTCTGCATCGTTCGCAGCGGGCGAAGACGCAAGCTGACCCTCACGGGGGGGCGAAGGCTATCCGACGGGCATCCGAGCGAAGGAGGCTTCGACGCCCTTCGAAGAGATGAATCACCTCGACACAGTGGGCCCGATTTCGGTCGCCCAGGGTACTGCTGTAATTATATGATTATGCTTATTTGTACCATAATACCCATAGTTCGAGTTGTAACTATTGTTACCATGACTTAAATGGTAATTGCGATCATGTTATACCTGCCAGTATCGTAACTAGAGTTACGTTATCCACGCCTGAGTTGTAATTATTATTACCATGACTTTGAATAATAACTACCGATGATATTTATATATTTAAAAATAGTTATTGAAAATATCACGGTTTGAATTGTAGGTATTTAAAAATGTAACCGTTGAGATATAAGAAGTTATATATTGAGAGTCTGTTAGAGACTACAATGATGTTAGGAGGGAGTTTTATTGGAAAGGCTACATATATATATAAGGTTTTTAAGATTGATTTTTTGAGATTCTATTGGACTGTCCTAACATTTTCTTATCTTCAAGGCGAAAAGAATATGAGAAATGTATAATCGAGGTTTGGAGAAGCTGCATATGTAGGAAATTATTTGACGAAAAGTATGGAAAACATTGCTTGCTTAATCATTCTGGATCAAATATTGTTGGTTGATGTGTCATCAGGTCCAGACTTTGCGCAGATCGAGCAGCGGCGCCAATGATTAATTCGGTGCGGCGCCTACAATTTCTCTCTCGTGTGGCAGTTTGAGCCCGGGCCCACTGGAGGCGACCTTCCCGGCGTACAGCATTATAAGTGTAGTGATGGAAACGGATCGAATATGTATGGAATCAAATTCTGATAGTATAATTTATCATATTTTAATTTGAACGTGAATACAGATTCGGATATCTTCGAATATGAATAAGAATCGGATAGTTCGAATACGAATCCACATTCGGATATCTACTCGATCTTCGAAATTCAAGTCGGAAATTTAAATTTTTGAAAAAATTTGACTGAAATTTTATAAAATTCGACTGAAATTTGTTCTAATTTGATTGGGCCGGAATTTTAGAAATTTTGTTCAAAATTCATGTTGGAAATTTAAATTTTTGATCAAATTTAACTGAAATTTGATGAAATTTGACTGAAATTTGTTCCAATTTGATTGGGTTGGAATTTCGTTCATATCTGAAATTTCTAAAACTTTAGCAAAATTTGGTTCTCTAGCTGGCGGATACGGATACGAATCGGATATATCTCGAATTCGGATATCCACATTTAAATTCGAATCTCGAAAACAAATTTGGATATATTCATTTTAGTATCCATTTCAGAAACGAATACAGATACGGATATCCATATTCGTATTTTAACGGATACGAAATCGGATAATTCAGATTTCCTGCCATCCATTTCCACCCCTATAATAAGTGTGTAGGATGACTTTGCGGTCATCCTTCTTGGGTGTCATTAGTTATCCGTATTTGAAGATCTGGCTCGTTAGATACGTATGTTTTATATAAAAAAAACATGTTTGATTGTTCGTATGTATTGTTTTAGTCTGATTTGATAGATATATATACAGAAGTCGATTGGTTGTCCGTATGGGTGACTCTGGTCTAGCGGATGCGTATAATATATCTAAGAGAGAAACATATTTAATTGCTCGTATCCACTGCTCCAGTCTGGTTCGATAGATGCAAATATACGTCTTTAGTTTAGTCCGGTGCATATAGGCTACTGCATCCGTACATGCAGGTGAGGCCAACATTTCAGTGTCACAAAATCACCTTCATACAAGTAATTAATCACAATCTCAACTCTTGCATCCGCTCATGTGACATCATATTTGATCAACCAAACACAAACTTAACACAGTCTGTCCAAACATATGCTAGCAAATAAACAATATTATTTTTAACAAATATAACTCCACTCATACTGCATATGAGGTTCATGAGGACAATACCCTATGCGGACAACCAATTATACCCCTAATGAACCAAATGGATCAGGATTCTTGGGCTGACTGGTGGACCTCACTGATGTCCACAGCTTGATCTTCCTACGCTTCTAGATGTGTGCAAAGTCGTAAGACAAAACATGAGCCCCTTAAAACTTTCAAATAACACCCTTTGACTCACTTTAAATTTTAGATACCCCAACAATTAAAATAGTTATGTTTACGACCCTACAAATATAATCCTAGTGTAAAATACCCCCTTAAAATTCTTGCTTAATACCATAAATAAGTATTTGTCTTGATGTGAACTTGTGTGTTCTGTATATGCTACCATTGTAGAACGGAGGGGGTGTGAGAGGGTTTGACAGCTATTTATGGAAATAATTGCATTGACATATATGATCTTGTGGACTTTAGTGTAGTTATAACTGTCCCCGTCCCTACCTTTCCATGTTGGCAATCTATTGGAGTATTCAAGGTCACATCATGGAAAAATATGTTGATATAGCATCAAACTAGAATACTAAGGGGGTATTTTGCACCAGGATTAGACTTATGGGGTATTAAATATAACTATTTTACTTGTAAAAGGGTATTTGCAATTTGATTTGACTTGTAGGGGAATTTGTATTTTCTTCTTAATAGAAAATAGACTGTGTGGACCTATCCAAATTGTATTTCAATTGAGCGATCATTTAATAAGAAGAGATGTAACACATGTCTGTCTCTCAACAACCCACGTACTAACCCACATTTCACCATAACAATCGTAGCCAATAAATAATTAAAGCGAATCCAATCCCAATAGTCCCCATATGTGTCTTTTGATAATTCACATGATAGTTATTATCCATACATATCTCTACCAATATGTACATCACAACATTACGATTAAACAAGGATTCAAATGATTACAAGTTGATAAAATAAACAAAAGACAAGGTAGGTATTATCTCACGGAATTATACATAGATCACAACGGAATAACAGATACAAGAAAACAAAGACCGATGGATCCTTTTGCCCACAAGGCAACCGATCGGGGTTAGTAGTAGTATAGTAACTACTCATCACCACATCGCTCTTGGAGGGGCACAAGTAGTCAGCTTCTTAACTTTTCTTGTAAAACAATCTATAAAGCACAGTGAGTACGAATGTACTCGCATGTGTATTTATATTCCCAACTTTAAGGATAATGCATTTGGATGAATTAGTAAGAAATATTTTGTAGGGGTAAATTGAATTATGTGAAAGATAATTCAACCTACAACCTAACATATGAGCACCTACATAACTTAACACTTAAGTTATACTATCATGACCATAAAAATATAACAATATACAATAGGTGAATATGATTATATCAATATAGCACATAGCCCAACAATCTTACATCGTCCCACATAACCTCCAGACCACCAATGAGACTCTACGATGATGTCTAATGAACATTAAGTTTACTCATAACTGAGAGCGCGACAATTCAAATTGATTTTACACCCTACAGGGGAATACATCTTTACCCACATGACATGAGACCACCCTCCATAAAACACGTTGGTTGTAAGTGATGATTCATGTGACAACCGTTCACGTACCCATCCTGAACCTTTGTTCCTATGCCCGAATATGCAGAGGCCACCCAGGTCTACTCCTGGAGCAACTTCAGGTGCCTCTACAAGCCCTCTCGCTCACATCATAGGCGCATGAGTTGAATGGACGCAATGACTTAAGATACTTAGCTCATAATTACCCTATTTGGATATGTGGTAGTACGAAGATGTGCTTAAGTTAACAATGCCCATGAACTGTGCTTAAACGATGCAAGCGGTCTAAGCATCCTTGTCCCACTCCTGATCTGCTCATAACACCGCTCACATCTCATCTCATTCTCATAACTCATCATCCCAACATCATTATCATTGTGAAAGTAAGTAAGCCTATAGCTCACAGATGATGAAACTTTTCACCACTCGATTTCTACTGGTGACATATGCATTGCTAACTATTTCAGATAAATTTTAAGTTTGATATTAATATGGATATTCCCAGATTACAATGACTGAGATTTTTAATAACAAGACAGGGATAAATACAACAAGATATGTACTACCCGATTTCCCAACATCAACTTGCTAAATATGCATATACGACATATTGCAACATCTAACAACTTGATGAATAATTCATCAAAATATAGGAGAAATATCTCTCCGGTTCGTTGATCACTAAAAGAGAGAAAATACTTTGCAATAAGCATGATGAAATACCAATAAATATAATTTATGATGCATGATCATGAATAAGATGCAAAGCAACATGCCATGAAAAATATTTTTCCTAGTTGCCAATTTTGGACTTGAAATTAATTAACGGTGAATTAAAGAAATTTTAACATAATTAATTTATCTAAGAAATATAATTAATTATTTCATGACTGTAGGTATTATAAATAGGTAGATGACATTATTATAAAACCAACAAAATGAGTTTCATAATTTTTGGAGCTATAAAGAATTTATTATGAATTTCACAAGTTTCAGCAAAATAGTAAATTGCACTAAAACAAGTCTGTCCGAGTTGACTTCGTTCAGACTGCTAATATGGGTGGTCAGACTGTTGGGAGTGGCGGTGAGACCGTGAGGAAGGGTGATCAGACTCCTGAGAAGTGTGTCAGTTTGATACCCGGCGATCAGACCAGCCCAAGGGATGGTTAGACTCCTGAAACGATTGTCAGACCATTGTGCTCGGTTGGTGGCACTTGCGAGCTCACCAGTGATCATTCCAATGGTGCATTCGATTAAGGCCAACATCTAAACGCTCTATGTAACTAGGGGATCCATTTTAGATGGTTTGAGCGACATGCATGGGGCCAAAAGGTTGGGCCTCATGGATCAACTTTTATGGCTAAGTGGAGCTCGGTTCTATGGCTATGCGGAATGAGGGGGAACTCAAGGGAAACAAGAGAAAATGGGTTGGAGAGCTTCACCTTGGTGTGGGGAAGCTTTCTTGAGGGTTGGCCAACTCCGGGAAGCTCCAATATGGAGATCAACTCCGAGGTGCTCCGACCGGTCTAGAGGTGGAAGAATACTTGGAGCTTGCTCCGACCAAAGGGATGCTTGGGGATTCGCTCGGGGACGATGTGAGGAACTCGTGGTTGACCTCCTCATCCAATCTTCAGCTTCTGTTGAGCTCGAGATGGAAGAATGGTGAGGGAGATCTCCTTGCTTCCTCTCTTTGTCTCTCAGGTGGGGAAGGAAATGAACGAGGAAGTGAGTGAGGGAGAGAGAGTGGGTGAGAGTTGGTCGATGACTTTAAGTTACGCCTCTGAGCTCTGATGGTCTGACCACAGGGAGGCCCGGTCAGACCGTGGGCAGGACCCATGTGCTGAAAGTATCATTTCTTTTCTCCATTTCTTCCTATTATTTATATCATCCTTCCTAAACGGCTATGGGTTTCCTAACCATTTCTAAACAATTCTCACTCATAAGCATATGGTGGGAATTCACATTGATTAACGACGTAATATTTTTTTTCAAAACATTTTGAACACTTAAAGCAAAAATCAAAAAACATGAATTATAACATCATGATGCATATGCATGCTTGATGACTATGTTAGAGTTTTGGGGGTGTGACATAGACCATGCTAGGTCTTCTGTTCCAAATTGTTATTTAGGGCCCTGGTTGAAATCCGATGTTTTCTTTCTATTCCTATCAAAATTGAATTGTTTCTTGTGAAATTACAACAAAATTCCCCCAAAATCCATACACTGACCAAATTATTAGAATGAGCATCCTAATTATTATACCCTCTATTTCTTTTTACAGGACGTATTATGATTTAAAAATATCTTTAGAAGTATATTTTGATCATTATTTTTCATAATATATTATCAATTACTATAAAATCAATACCATATTAAATAGATATCTGAAATACGGATCTATTGATCTAACTTTTGTATACTAAACATATAAATAACTTGACTAATTGTTGATTAAAACTTATGAAGTTTGACCTTTTTAAATCCTAATATGTGGTATAAAAAGAAGAAAAAAAAGAGGGAGTATATGTTTTAGTCGAGGCTAAACAAGTCAATAGATATAAGAGTAAATTTTAAAAACCAACAACTATTTTGACATATATTGTAAAATACTATAATTTCTAACGCTTATTTCAAAAACCTATAAGTATTTTGATACATATTGCAAAAAATTATAACTTTCTCACCAAAAGGACCTATCATTTTCTAGCAACAAGTAGACCTACGGTTAATCTTCCTATTACATGTCATAGAGGTTGACGGATGGATTCATAATAAGAAAGTTATAGTTTTTTAACATATATCAAAATAATCATAGATTTTTAAAGGGATAAATGCAAAAACCCCCCCAAAAGTCACTTGGATTTTGACTTTCCCCCCCAAAAGTTATTTTGTTGCAAAAAGCCCCCTAAAAGTTTGACTTTGTTGCAAAAAACCCCCTAAAAATTCAAAAAAATAAAAAAATCATTAAAAATATTCTAAAAAAAACTAGAGACAATTCTAAGACCTTCTGTGAAATTTGTTTTCAAAAATAATATCCTTTGCATCATATTTCATGGAGAGGAAGTTTGGAAAAAAAGAAAAATGTGCAGCTCATTTATTAACTCATGTTATTTTAACTTTGTCATGTCTACCATTATTTTTCCTACACAA
The DNA here is from genome assembly GCF_958298935.1 of Phragmites australis. Lineage (NCBI taxonomy): Eukaryota > Viridiplantae > Streptophyta > Magnoliopsida > Poales > Poaceae > Phragmites > Phragmites australis. The sequence goes on along the minus strand of NC_084941.1, from coordinate 11,472,035 downwards.
ATAATTGTTTAAGTAAACTAATAAAAGTGGTTTCACTAATTTTGGGGGTGTTATGGATTAGTTATGAATTAATCTATCTGCAACCCATTTACTGAATCCTGCACATTACAATAACTATTTCAAGATTTCATGTATTTTTACAAGATAGAGAATCATGTAAGAAGACTAAAAAAATTTGTTTCATGATTTTTGGATTAGTAAATAATTAACTATGCATTTAACTCGAATTAATAAATGAGTTACACGTTTTTCTTTTTTTTCAAACTTACTCTCCATGAAATATGATGCAAAGGATATTATTTTTGAAAACAAATTTCACAAAAGGTCTTATAATTGTCTCTAGTTTTTTTTAGAATTTTTTGTGATTTGTTTTAAAATTTTTTGAATTTTTGGGGGTGTTTTTGCAACAAAATCAAACCTTTGGGGGGTTTTTTGCAACAAAACAACTTTTGGGGGGGAAAGTCAAAATCCAAGTGACTTTTGGGGGGTTTTTTGCATTTATCCCATTTTTAAAATAGACATCAGAACTTATAGTTTTCTACCGTATATATCAAAATAGTTATATGTTTTTAGATTTTACTCTAGATCTAACATGTACTTTAATATAGCGGAACTTGTTTTTTTAGGAAAAATAGAGGAATTAAACCATTGTTTCGAGATCTTCGGTCGGTGCCTACGCGCACGCTGCCATGACGCGAGCATGCACGTGCGGGTCATCTATCAGCCATGTCACGCGCGGTTCTATGCGGCCACTTGCCTATTTGTACTTGAGCACAACTTTACCAGCGCGGTGGTTTATTGTTCTGTTATAATTGTGTTTAGTTTAGTTTGTCTTAGTTTTGTACTGCATGAGGTGCTGCTGAGTTAGCACTGTCCGTCACTTGTTAGGGCCATCATTAGCACTACCTGGTATCAGCGTGATAGTGTTCCTGGAATCATGAAAGAACTTTGATTTAACACTTGAAATTAAAAAAAAACACTAAAATACCAATGATTAGTAATTCTATCATAGGGTCACTATGTTTTGGTGATTAATGTCAACATGATTAACGAGATTAACAAGCATCGAAGGTTAGTTCCTAGCAATTATTTCGGTATGCATGTGCGTGTGTTTGTGATAAACTCAAGAACACATGGATTATCTATGTTCATAGCTCTCTAAAAATAACAGCCCTATGTCTGGTGTATTTTGTTATCAGAGTTTTTTTAACTGGTTATTCGACGTTCCCCTTACAAATTGGATTCTTCTCTCTTCATATACTATAGATAAATAGAACTTACACGTGGACCCTTTTCTACTGACTCATATATTAGTTAAACCTCCCACCCCTAGGCTATTTAAAAATGGACGGCACACGTGTCCCTTTTTGTTTTGATGAAGTAGCCGAGCTCATCCCATCCGCTGGACACCTCCACGCCTATGCCATCCCGATCAGTTGGTATGCCCCGTCACATCACCAGTCTCGCACGCGCACCTATAAAGCAGTCTAACAGAGCTGTGAGCTCGTCCTGTAACATTTAATGCTACGGGACGGGGCATGACACCATTGCGCTGGCCACGACATGTCCGCTGGGGAGGAGTGCCTAGGGAAGAAAAATACTTGAGTGGAATGCATTAAATGAGAATAGATTAGTTTGATAAGTACCACGACCAGCGAAGGATGGTCGCGGGAATCCCTTATATGGTAAGGCCTGGTCGCGCAGTGGGACCCTGGTCCGGGAATGAATCTTTTGCCAATTGGATATTGGCTGGTGTAGGCCCTTAGAATAGGGGACCCCTGAATATATACACCGATAGTAGCCCCTAAGCTTCTTCGCAGATGTGATGGTTTGAGTGGTTCGCCGCGTGGTCGCAGATGGACCTAGTCATGCCATCTAGGCCCCAGGTCAACACGAGTTCACCCCGGGAGTGGCCATCAACACAGTCCATTTTCATGGAGGACCACAAAACCGCATCCTGAGGGGAGGTTTTAAACATCCAGAGAGAGAGAGAGAGAGAGAGAGAGAGAGAGAGAGAGAGAGAGAGAGAGAGAGAGAGAGAGAGAGAGAGAGAAACATCGTGGGAGATAGACATTGATTTCTGCCGAACCTGAGGGAATTTCAGCCCCTAAAGCGTGGCCTTTCAAATTTCGAGAAGGCTGAGCTCCAAGCGACGGTTGGGATATCATACTGGCCCTATAATTTGAAAATACAAAGCTTGCATATGAATCATTTCGCCATCCCCCATAACCTTCAAGCCCTTACGCTCAAAGCCCATCGTCTCCATCTCCACTTGTGTTTCCGTAGCCACCCCTGCCACTCCCAATGGTGTCGCGCACCGGTGAAGAGCCAGATTTTCCCAAGTCCAAGTGTACTACAGTGAAACTGAAACATGTGTACGACAACCATTTGCTCCCTCGCTGCCTTTCTTTGAGGTACCGCCTGGGGTAGGACATACCTGCTCCCCACAAGGGGGAGATCGTGTTGTTTGCCTCTTTCTTTTTGGCCGGCCTTGTTCCATCCTTTTCCAAATTCTTCACCACCTTCTACGATATCTGTCACCTCCCCCTCAATCCCAATTCCATTATCATGCTGAGCATCTTTGCTCACATGTGCGAGAACTTCATTGGGGTCGAGCCATGCCTCGATCTCTTTAGGTACTTCTACACGACCAAGTTGCAGACCGGGTCGGCCACCGGGAGCTGTGGATTCCGCCTTCGCGACGGCAACGCGGGCCCCTACCTTGAGATGGGCTTTAAGTCATCGTGGTCAGGCTGGAGGGAAGAAGGTTCTACCTCAAGACGGAGGATCCTTGGACAACATCTGCGTACCGAACAGACCACCTTAGGTCTCCCAGAGCTGGGGGAACTCCCCAACGACCACTCCAGAGCTATTGAGCCTCGCAACTCGGGTGAAAATCCTAAGAAACACTGGAATTGAAGCACATAGGCTCACGGTATAAATGATTCATTTAAGGGCTATCCAAAAAGGATCGTAACTAAACTAGATATCAAGATTAAACGAACTTCGACAATTTAAACAACACTTTCATATCAAAATATACTTTTCCTAAATAGCACTGATCAAAACATTAATTGTCCAAGTGGTTTCAAAATTTTAGAACATGGTATTAATTACCCGTGATTTAATAAAGCCAAACATAATTAATTAATTAATTAATTATAAAATAATATTTTCTTGAGTTATAACATTTTTAACATATAGTTCATACTCATACGAAGCTAACACAACTGGTTTGATGATTTTTAGAGTTCATATGAATTAATTATGAAATTTACAAGCTATCAGCAAAATAAACGGAAAAGAAAAGCACCTAATGAACAGTATAATCTGGATGCTCCGGGTTGAACTCGAACCCTCCAGGTTCCGAAGTCTTCGGGTGAACCTCTAGGTGGAGGTGCTTGGGTATTTTTGGTTTCAGTCACCCAGAGTCTCTGGTTTGAACTCGGACCCTCCAGGTTCCGGAGTCTACGGGTGAACCTCTGGGTGGGGGTCCTCAGGTATTATTGGTTAGGATCACTGTGAGGACCCGTCCAAACAGTATTCGAACTAATCATCGAGCGGATCATTAACATAATCACAACCTCGATAATTAATCAAAATACCGCTCCGGCAGTCCCGTCACGTGTTTTGTGCCCAAGGATCAGAACACATGCCTTCCAACATGTACATCACAACATAGCTTAATAAAGAGCGAGTAATAAACATTTATATTACAAGTATTAAGCATGCAACTGATTTCAACAGTTTACAACAAAAGCGAGCTAGGAGGAGACAAAACCCCTCAACTCCTAACCAACAAAAAATCTACGCAGCAGAAGAAAATAAACTATACATCAAAAGGATATGGAGCCACATGCCCTTAGGCTCCATACCAAGAGCACCGAGTTCGGAGTAGAATGTGCTACTCCTGCCCACCACCCTGATCGGCAGGCACAAAGTAGCCAAACAACGCCTCTTCCTCGCCAACCTGTGAACCTGCAACAACTTAAGGGCAACACCCTGAGTACGAAGATACTCGCAAGTCTTACACAGTATGGGTATATATATTCCCAACTCCAAGGATCATGCATTAAGCTGGTAGCAAGAATTAACATGGTTAAGTTAATTAAGCGGTAAGCAACCTGAACGTATGTGTGAGCAACTAGCTTAACCAACATATATGAAACTACCCTGCCATAATCAACAACTGAGCATATATAAAAGTAACAACAAGTATATCAATATGAACAAGTGCCAACTCGAACCACCAACCACCATACCCAGATCAAAATCACATGCCCACCCATCAACCTCATTCCATCATCCACAAACCACAACGAGAACTCTACGACCGGTGCAGATGAAACAATAGCATGCTCATGACCGAGAACGCGGCATTTCGAAATGTTTATACACCCTGCAGGGGGATACTCCGGACCCACACGACATAAGGACCATTCGGCTTGTGCCACCGGCCAAAGTGCACACAAGGGGGTACTCGTGACAACCTTTCCCAACCAGCTCCAACCGTGTGGGGCATGCAACGCTCAGCGCGGCGGTACTAGAACTACTCCCTGAGCAAACTAGTACCGCTTAGAAGCCCGCCCGCTCACACCGTCGTTGTTCACGCCCACAAAGCCACAGCTGCGAAGGTATTCGGCTCGCCTTACCATTAGATCGGCATGTGGTGATTAAGGTAAGTGCTAAAGCCAACAACCCCGACGATCGGTGCTTAACCGGTGCAAACGGTCTACGGTGCCTGGTTTTCCTCTACCGTCCTACCCAGGGGAACTCCACATCCGGGCAGGCTAAGCACCCTCCTAGCACCGCTCACACCTCGTCTCATACTCACCACTCACCAACCATACCATCACCAGCAACATGTAATTGTAAACAGTAGTAGATCCTATCCTCGCGAACAACGGAGAACACCGTCGTTCGACTTCTACCGAAATACCTAAGCATTGCTAAGCATAGCGAAGACCTTTAGACATCGACATCATCTCTAGGCTTCAAGGAACATACATGAACTCGTGACCAAGGTAGAAGAATGCAACGGCATAGGTTCTACCCAAAGGTGCCCGACACATGGATACATACATAAGCATAGATACCACTTTAGACTTTCAAGTTAACACGGTGCAATATGATAGATACTTACCTTGATGCACTGGTTCACAAAGGTGCGGCGCGTCGGGATCGACCTCGGCCTCCGGGATCGATGGATCGACGTTATCTAAAAAGGATCAACGCGTGCAATGCAATGAGTATGAATGAAGTGCAAATACATGCCACAATATGCATATAATGGATGAAAATATTTTTCCTAGATAGAACAAGTCATAAGAAAACTAGCAAAATTGGATTCATCAATTTTGGACTTATGATGAATTAACGGTGAATTAATGAAGCTTTAACCTAATTAATTAATCTCAGAAATTTAATTCATTATTTCATGGCTAGAGATATTTTTAATAGGTAGAGTAGGTTATTATAAAACCATCAAAATTTGTTTCATAATTTTTGGAGCTACAGAGAATTTATTATGAATTTTACAAGTTTCAGCAAGCAGTAAATGTGATGTCTGGGTGTACAGCGGTCAGACCGAGGGTCACTGGCGGTCAGACCGCCAAGACTCACGGTTAGACCGCCGGAAACGCGGTCAGACCGCCCCAGTACAGAGAGTTTTGGCCCCTAGCGGTCTGATCGGCCTGGGGTGGCGGTCAGACCGCTGAGAGTCGCCGGGGGCACTTGGGGAGCTCACCGGCGACTATTCCGGCAACATTTGGAGTGGGGACTTGGACCTAGAGTATCACATTGACTCCCTCTACCGCATAGGATAATATGCATACGTCGAAATCTACAAAAACTCGGCTATTGCTTCTAATTCATCAAGAACTCATGAACTTCACAATCCTAGCTCAAAATGCGAAATCCAACCATCCAAAAGGCTGATTCTTGCCATGGGAGTTTAGGGAACTCGCCCAAATTCCTTTACCAAGGTTGTGGACCGTCGATTGAAGGAGGAAACGGAGGGAAAAGCTCAGGAGACGAAGAAATCCGGTGTTCTTCACATTTCAACCCTAACACCAAAAGACACCAAATCCGGCTCAAATCCTTCGGGAATGAGCAAACAAATTGGAGGAATGGAATGCTTGTGAGCTTGTGATCGCAATGGTACCACATACTCACCTCAAATCCCTCTCTTGAGCTCGGATTTTGGAAGAAAAGAGAGAGGGAGTGAGAGGGGAGAGTGAGAGGGAAGGGGAGCACGGGTGGGGAACGTGAGGGAGAGTGAGGAGGAGAGAGAGTGAGCTGCCACACTAGAGGGAGAGAGAGTGGGGTGGTTGGCCCACTCCGGTGGGGCCCACGTGTTAGAGAAAGAGTCTGTTTTAACTGCTAATTCAATTCTTTTCTCTCCCGAATTTTTTTCTCTCATCCAAATGATCTCAAACGAATTGCATTAGTAATCCGAATTATAATTACGCAAATTTAAACATAATGCTTAAAAGCATGATTATATTTAATTGCGTGATTAAGAATTTGGGACGTGACAATCACCCAGAACCTCATATTTGAATTCGGATCCTCCGGGTTCTGGAGTCTCCGAGTGAACCTCTGGGTTCTTGCGGAATACATGTTTTGCGACATTTTCTTGACCGATTCAACTTGCATATCGAGTTTCCAACCACTTAAACATGCATAGGTACTAAACCAAGGGTTCTAGACCTATTTTATCCACTCCACAAACCCGATTCGAAGGCTATCTCATCCATTCTCCTCCTACCATCTCCATTTGATCAAGAACAAATGGTGCTTCGCAACCTCGCAAACACAGCTCCAAGACCTATCCAAAAACCAACTAAAATGTGCATCCTCACCAAGAGATCATAGGAGACTTACCCCACGTCCTTGTGGAGGTTGGTGACCTTCAGTTGGGGGAGAAATCGGAGGAAAGGGGGTTTGGAGAAGAGGTCTGAGCTTGCTGAAAATTTCAGAGCAAAGAGGGTGACGAAATTGGATTGCAAATCCTTTAAAACCTCATGCATGCGATTGAATCTAGGATGGATGGAGAGCTAGGGATGAGGGGAAAACAATGGTAACACATGCACACCTTGCTTCTTTCTCTTTGGGTGGGATTTTGGGGAAGAAATGAGAGAGAGCTTGAGAGAGAGGGAGACGGCTGCTGCTGTCTTTCTCCTTGGCTGGTTGAGAGAGCAAGAGAGAGTGAGAGTGAGAGGCGTGGGGAAAGGTAGAAGGGAGTGGGGCTGCTACAGCCCAAAGAGAGGTAGTGAGGCGGTGAGACCGGCCAACTCATGTGGGCCCACATGCTAGAGACAAGATAATTTTTAGCTGCAAAATATTTTCTTTCTCTCCTCATTCCACTAACCCAAAACGAGGTGCTCTAATGCTCCAAAAATTCTACAAATTTTTGTACTACATTTACTAACTTGCCTCCTTGCTTAAGGTCCAGAAATTCCCGCCGCTTGATATCCATTTTCCCCTTAGGGATATAATAATCGCGGAAGGCTTGGCGGAACTCGGCCCATGAGACGTGATGATCGGCGGTGTGCATGGCGAGATAGTTCGTCCACCACGCGCCGGATGCGCCTCGGAGTTGATATGTGGCGAAGAGGGCCTTGTCATGGTCGTCACACAGAAGAAGAGCGAGCTTTTGCTCGATGGTGCGCAACCAATGGTTCGCATCGAGAGGATCCTCAGTGTGCGTGAAGGTGGGATGACCAGTACAGAGGAAGTCCAAATAGTCATCATGATACCCAGCTTCTCCTCCTCCTTGAGGAGCCGTATTGCGCACGAGCGCCTCAAGCAGGGTGGTTTGTGCTTGTCGATTCTACTTGATTTGCAAGAGCACATCCACTATTCTCGATGGCGGAGAGGGCACGAGATTGTTCTCGTTGGACCCCTCAAGAAGATCACTTGTTGTCGCGGGTCCTCATCTTGTCATCATCTTCCAAAGTTAGCGACGGCAAGATATTGACAAGGGATATACAAGTAGAAATTTAGACACCAAGGAAAGGATAATTCAACATGAACGCGGCCGGGCTCCTTAAAGCCCACTATATATAAATGCGTGCAAAAAGAGAGATAGGAATGAAGCATGCTCGATCCATATCTACACGTTTCTTTCTTGAGTGCATCACTCCTCACAAGCATCAAAAATCACAATCGTCACAGGCATGCATATAATGACCCACCAATAATCACCCTTCACGTGTGAAGATAAAATATTCATGTGAACAGTGCATGTGCAACTTGCTGGACAAGCGACGTTTCATATGTTGTTGCCAACGTATTCACTTCCCGTACCATTGCCTTACAGGACACCCCATGTAATCGCCACATGGGTAGGCAACCTTAACTTCCATCATATGGTGGATGTTCATACGTTATTACTGACATATTCACTCCTCGTACCATCACCGTACGGGACATACCAGACCCCTACCTCGCACTGGTTGAGCCCCCGATATTTACCGCCATCAGGATACGCCCCTTAACTTCTTACCTATTTTGTCAATTACATCGATGCAATATGAGTAAAATGACAGAATAATAAATAACAATCAACCGAATCGAAAGACATATTAACAGTCATAATACTCATACAACATACAAGTCTCATATATAGGGCATAATATAGCTAAACTTAGTAGTCCAAAAGTTCGCGAAAGAAACTACACCTTATTACATCATTCTTAAATCCACCAACTTAAAACCATTAAGAAATAGATGAGTTAGAGATCATGTTTAAGCAGATTATCAACAAGCAGAGGTAGAAAAGACTCTAACATAACATGAGGAATAAATAGAGCAAACACTTAGGAACTAGAGATAAACTTTAGTGGGTTGTCTTAGCGAGGTTGACATGTTTTATTAACCCATCCTAGTATTTTTAGGCTACTTTATGAAACCTGGCTTTGATACCACGCTGTGAGGAACCATCAAGATAATATTCTAAATAATTATTAAGTCGATTATTTGTATAATCATGACTACACGATTAACTAGAATATCACCCGATAGTCCCAGCATGTGTTTTATCCCCAAGATCGGAACACTCGCCTTTACAACAAGCACATCATCACAAGACATAATAAAGAACGAGTAATTAAATTAAGTTACAAGTCTTTAAGTATATTAACTTTACAACAAAAGCATAAATTGAATATTGTTAGAGTAGCTACGCAGCGGAAAGAGTTACATAACGACAAAAGATGGGTAGCGCTATTGCCCTAAGGCGCCACCCCAAAATAACAACACTTGTGTAGAATGGCACTACTTGTGCCCGTTGCCAACTTCGGCAGGTGTAAAGTAGCCAAAGATTAAACCTTCCTCACCTGAAAAGCAAACAAAGTACGTGAGTACGAAGGTACTCGCAAGACTTAATACATAATGGGCACTTATAAATAGCTCGACTCTAAGGAGAATGTATTTGGATAATTAGCAAGGACTCAGCCACAAGGTTAAGTGAATTTCATATGCAAGAGCAATTTCAACTCAAATGTAAGCATCTACACCTAACCATAAATAACCCTGTATCCTGAGATCATTACCATACCATATTTATAACTTGAACCGTATCAAAACTTTGACAACATCACTATACATTACCCAACATACCATCATAACTACAATTGTAACTCTACGGTTAATGCAAATAGATAAAAGCGTGCTCATAACCGAGAGTGCGAAAATTCAAATCGTTTTACACCCTGCACGGGGTAATCCATTACTCACACGACTTGAGGACCATATGACTTGTGTGACCCACAGGTCCACACATGGGGATACTCATGTCAACCTTTTCCAAATAAGTCCCAACCATTTGAACATGCGCCTCAGCCTGCGGGGATCATTTAGAACTACTCCCAAAGCAAACTAGATACCCCTTTCAAGCCTATTATGCCGATAACACTCGAGACTAGCACGCCAATAGATCATAGCTACATAAGGTATTCGGCTCATCCGTCCCATATACTGATACGTGATAAGTACGAATAAGTGCTAAAGCCAACTGCAACAATGGATAATGCTTAATTCAAACGGGTCTATAGCATCCGAGACTCCCTTATCGAGGTATCCCTATTGCCCGCTTGAATCTCGGCTCATTCGCACTAACTTACACCATCCTTCATCATCATTATCTTTGTGATATAAAGTAAGCCATAAGCTCGCGAACGATGGCTGAATCACCGCTCGACTTCTACCAAGGACCTACGCCATGCTAAGCATAACGCATTCTTTTTTAATTAGACCATTATGTGACATGAACAACCCGGGTTACAAAGGATCAAATGATAAACAATATCAAGGGAGGATAATGCAACAAATAGGATATAACCCAAAACCCTACATAAGACTCATTGACATGCAAACGTACATAAAGCATAACTTGTCAATTATGCAATATATGATCCAAAGTAATAGGATGAAAATACTTAGATGATTTCCTTAATGATCAACTTCACAAGCAAGGGAAACAACTTTTGGATCGCCCTCGATCACGCCCGCGTTACCATCCGGTCCTTTGTTCACTAAGAAGAACGTATTCAATGATGAGCATGAAAGAGATGCTATGAAAATTCTACAAAATTTTAATGGGGATGTGGTACTGGGTAATGAACATAATGCAGCAAGCACACAGACTCATGGCATAAATGATTTATTTAAGGGCTATCCAAAAAGGACCGTAACTAAACTAGATATTAAGATTAAATGAACTTTGACAATTTAAACAACACTTCCATACCAAAGTATATTTTTCTTAGATAGCATTGATCAAAACATGAATTCTCCAAGTAGTTTCATAATTTTAGAACATGGTATTAATTAATCATGATTTAATTAAGCTCAAATATATTTAATTAATTAATTAGTTATCAAAAAGGATTTATTGAGTAATAACATTTGTAACATGTATGTTATACTCATATGAAGCTAATACAACTGGTTTCATGATTTTTGGAGTTCGTATGAATTAATTATGAAATTTATAAGCTATCAGCAAAGTAAACGAAAAAGAAAAACGCCTAATGAATAGTACAATCCAGATGCTCCGGGTTGAACTCAGACCCTCTAAGTTACGGAATCTCTAGATGAACCTCCGGATGGGGTTCCTTCGGGTTTTGGAGTCTCCGGTTGAACCTCCGAGTGGGGGTCCTCGGCTATTTTTGGTTAGGATCACCCGGAACCTCTGATTTGAACTAGGATCCTTCGGGTTTCGGAGTCTCCGGATGAACCTCTAGGTTCCTGCAGAATACATGTTTAGCGATGTTTTTTGACCGATTCAACTTGCATGCCGAATTTTCAACCACTTAAATATGCATAGGCACTAAACCAAGGGTTCTAGACCTATTTTATCCGCTCCACAAACCCGATTCAAAGGCTATCTCATCCATTCTCCTCCTAACATCTCTATTTCATCAAGAACAAATGGTGCTTCTCAACCTCGCAAACACAGCACTAGGACCTATCCAAAAACCAACTAAAATGCGCATCCTAACCAAGAGATCCTAGGAGACTTACCCCACATCCTTGTAGAGGTTGGTGACCTTTGGTTGCAGGAAAAATTGGAGGAAAAGGGCTTGGAGAAGAGGTCCAAGCTTGCTGAAAATTTCAGAGCAAAGGGACGACAAAATTGGATTGCAAATCCTTCAAAACCTCATGCATGCGATTGAATCTAGGATGGATGGAGATCTAGGGATGAGGGGAAAACAATGGTAACACATGCACACCTTGCTTCTTGTTCCTTGAGTGGGATTTTGGTGAAGAAATGAGAGAGAGCTTGAGAGAGAGGGAGATGGCTGCTACTGTCTTTCTCCTTGGTTGAGAGAGCAAGAGAGAGTGAGAGTGAGAGGCGTGGGGAGAGGGATAAGGGAGTGGGGCTGCTGTAGCTCAAAGAGAGGTAGTGAGGCGGTGGGACTAGCCAGCTCATGTGGGCCTACAAGCTAGAGACAAGATGATTTTCAGCTGCAAAATATTTTCTTTCTCTCCTCATTCCACTAACCCAAAACGCGGTGCTCTAGTGCCCCAAAAATTCTACAAATTTTTGTGCCGCGTTTACAAAACAAGATGAACCCATTTAAATGGATTCACCCACAACGCACAAGCAGAGTTGAAACTAAATGAAAACTCTAACGTCGGGTATTTCATAACACTTAGAAATTTTTAAACCACCAAAAGAAAATTAACAAGCACTCAACAATTAGACATGATGCTTATGATGTATGATTATGTTTAATGACGTGATTACAGAATTAGGACGTGACAGAAACCCTCCGCACCCGGTTTACGGCCAGTCGCAAGTCCCTCATCGCTAGTGGGCATTTTACCCCTTGTGCAGATGTTGCTCGTATTCTAGATGAGAGGTCGTCATACTCCACAACATTGTTTGGCGGCTTGAAAATTTAATTGAAATGTGTACCTAAAGGTGTCGGGGTCGAGATCGCTCCAGCCCCCAGTCCATTCAACGTGCATGGCCTATCTATATGTGTGGTCATGTGCCTGTTCATCTCTAGTCGTAGAAAACCCTCACCACTTGATGACCAGTACTGCTCCTGCGACCTGTGGGTAGCTGCAAATATGGCAATGACTCCTCGTCTGGTCGAGGAGTGGTCAGTACAGGAGGAGAAAAAGGGTCACCTGTTGAGATCCTAGAAGGTTGCCCCCATTCCTGTTATCTGCTGGAAGTGGTCCTTCTTTCTATTAGAAACTTGAATATTGAAAGACCCTTTTTCCTATCCTCGAGATGATCCTGCCTAAAAAGGTCACACACCCGATTAGTTTCAGGGTACCCTCATACCGGTCTGGGAATTTTTCCTGGCTGATGGCTTTGGATCATGCTATAGAGGTCGCGTTGGCCCAGGAAGCCACGCAATTCAGAGGGTTGGTTGTCTCGACGCGACGGGGGTCTCCGAGCATTCCCCATTATCGAGAAAGGATGAGATCTTTTCTACCATGGGGCCTGCCATGGTTCTTGGCGATCGTGACCATCACTAGTCCTATCGACGGACGTGGAGCTTGTCGCTGCAGTTTGGCATCGGGTGGCCTCAACCAAGAGGGTGAGGTAATGCAATCATGACGCTACTGGTGAACCCTCTCTAGTACTATTATCAATGGTTGGCTAAGAAATATTCGCACGGTCTGCAGTTTCTGTGCAAATGTCATGGCCTCATAATCGAGCTACCGAGTGCGAAGTGGTGATATATCACAAGAAGGGGAGCCCCAGCATTCGTGCGGGGTGACGGCCTTGGTGACGCCACCGCTAAAGATCGGGTCCTCTACGACAGCTCCTTCGAGCGACGTTGTGGTGGTTGAGGCTGTGTCAGAGCGTCCCTGTGTCCAACGCTGGTCTAGTTCCCCTCTAGGCTCATGGCCTAGGGATCATCGTTAGCACTCGAAACATGTGAGCCTCCGCTACCCCCATTGCATGAACTATCATGAAAACTTCCCATTGATTCTTGGAGCCTTTAGACTCTGATTCGGTGTCCCAAACCTGGAGCACACTGAGCTCATCTATCGTATCCCATGAGGAACACCTCAGTGACCAGGGTCCTCGGAATGGGACTCAGCGGTTGTTGTGGATCCAGCCATAGGTAGCCTAATCTAATCTGCAACACTTACCGAAATGCAGAAACACGACCCTACCTGGTGCGCCAACTGTCGAGGGTTAGTTTCTGACAATGATTCTGGGGTGTACCGGTCGATGGGTGCGTGAATAACGCTTGCGGTGTGCGTGTGTTTGTGATGAACTCCAGAACACAGGGATTATCCAGGTTCATGCCTTTCTAAGGATAACAACCCTACATCATGTGTATTTTGTCATCAGAGTTTTTTTTAACTAGTTAGCCATCCCTCCCCTTACATATCGGGTCCTCCTCTCTTTATATACTAGAGAGAAGGATAACTTACAAGTGGGTCCTTTTCTACTGACCCATACCTTAGCTAAACCTTCCACCCTAGGCTATTTAAAAATGGGTGGCGCACGTGCCCCATTTTGTTCTGATGAAGCAGTTGAGCCCATCCCATCCGCTGGACAACTTCATGCCTACACCACTCCGGTCAACCGATACGCCTCGTCCCATCACCGATCTCGCACATGCACCTATGAAGCAGTCTGACACGCCCACGAGCTCGTCCTATAATGTTTAATGCTACGAGACGGGCCATGGCACCACTACTGGCCATGACCTGTCCGGTGGGGAGGAGTGTCTAGAGAAGGAAAATACTTGAGTGGAATGCATTTAATGAGAATAGACTGATTTGATGAGTATATGTCCCACGACCAGCCTTTCGTGGTAAGGATCCTCGTCATGCGGTGGGACCCTGGTCCAGAAAAGAATCTTCTGCCAACTGGATATTGACTGGTGTGGACCCTCAAAACAGGGGACCCCATATTCTAGACAATGACAACAAGGTTTGCTAGTGTGCAAAGATTTAGTCTCATGTATGAAGAAGATATATTTGGGGTTCCTGAAGTCAAAGAAGAGGTTCATGAAGATATAAGGACCTAGTATTTACATAAGTGATAATGGTGTTGAAACATTACTTTTGTATATATATTTGTTTTCTTTAGTCATACTATGAAGAGGGGTTTGGGTTCAATATCTTGATCTAGTGTCTTCATGTTAGTTACCTAGTAGGTGATGCACATTAGATTTGGCTAACTCTAATAGATAAGAGGAAGACCAAAGATATTAAGGAAGAGAAGCCATGAAGACCCAAACTTGAGTTCAATTGAATTGGACAAGTTCTTCTATAAAATATGTCACCGTACAATATGACGGGGTCACCATACAATAACATAAGGTCAACAGTCAATGGTAACAAAAGATAAACATAGCTTTCCAGAGTCACCATATAATACGATGGGGGTCACCATACAATACGGTGGTACGCCATACAGTTATATAGAGACCATGTCAACTGGTGCCTCAGAAGATCAGTCACCGTACAATATGGTGGAGGCCATTGTACAATACGGTGGTGATCACTATGCAATGTGGTGAGTATAGAAGGCTCCAATGATCGAATTTCTAACAGTTGGAAAGAGACCAATGTAGAATATGGTACTAGTCATCATATATGGTGAGGTCACCATATAATATGGTGACTAGGAATCCTGGACAAATTCCTCCCAACAACTAGTTTTTTAGGGTGAGGCTATAAATACCCCTTTGGTCAATCATTTGTGGTTGTTCACTCCCACCACAAGGCATACACACAAATTTTATGGAGAGGGTTTGATTCACCTTGAGTTGAAGTTGAAGATGAAAGCAATTACCTTAAGATTAATGACTTGATTAGTGTTAGTTTAGAACTAGTGTGCATCTAGCTAGCTAGCTAGCCTAGAGTTGGATCGAGTGAGTAAAAAACTCTTGTTACTCTTGGTGTTTGCCTGCACCTAGACAACTTGATGGCGGTGAGTTTTGTGAGACCCTTCAACCGAGTTTGTGAAGAGGCCGTAAGATTGTGAGCAAGAGAAGTAGCATGTGCTAGAGTGATAGAACATTACTTTAGTGAAGACTATGGTGAGCATCTGGATGCGCCTAGTGGGAGACCCATCGATTTGTGAGGAGCTCTAATAGCAAGAACTGTTGAGTTATCCGACCAGAGAGCTTGGCTCATGCGAGGGGCTCAACATGGGCTAGTGGTGAGAGGCTACTTACCGATACCATGAAAAAAAGTTATCGTGTCGAGTTTGCACTCTCTAACTCATTTACATTTTGTATGTATTTATTGCATCGTTTAATTTATGTATTTACCTTTTGTAGAATTGCATGTGTAGTTTGTAGGATTGGAACCTAGGATACAAAACTTTGTTGCGCTAGAGTAGCCACATTAAATAAATTTAGAGTACATTTAGATAGAAATTGATTTAGATCTATCTTATTGAGTTGAGCCAAATAATTTTTAGAATCCCTAATTCACCCCTCTCTCATAGTGTGTCACTAGTCCTTTCATATTTTCAAGGTTCAAGACAATCCGGTGAATTTTTCTGGTGCACATCTTAATTGAACATGACAAATTCCAGAGAGGCTTTGCACTGAAGGGAACAAGACAATCCGATGCGTTTATCCAGTGGAAGCAGCGGACTGTCGAGTGGTTCTAACATTTTCTAATGGTTGGATTTTTAACAGTTTGAGACTAGGCATTGGATGATCCAATGAATTTGTTCGAGCACCGGTGAGGCAGTGAGTGTAATTTCTATATAGTTTCATCTCATCGGCTAGTTTTTTTTGTATGAGACTATAAATACCCTATCCACCTGGCCACTCAAATGGTGGTGGATCGAGAGGGAGTGTTGCTATATATATTGGAGTGCTCTTGCCACTAAATTAAAGATATTGAAAATCAAGGTAATTAATATAAGATTAAGGACTTAATTAATGCTAGTTTAGACCTAGTGTGCATCTATCTAGGTGATAAGTCTAGAGTTGAATCAAGTGAGTGATCCACACTTGTTATTATTTGTGCTTGACAACATCTAGACGGCTTGGTGGCGATGAGTTCTTGTTAAACCTTCCAACTGAGTTTGTGGAGCGACTTTAAGTGTTGGCAGCTATGAGTGTCATTTGCCGGAGTGAGAAAGTACTACTATAGTGACGACAACAATGATCATCCATGTGCACAAAGTAGGAGACTCACTGGCATGTGAGGAGCTCTAACAGTTAGAGCCACGGGTTATACAAACGGGCCCCTCCGACGGGCTCCAACATGAACTAGGGGTGACTGGAAAGGCACCAAAACTATGGGAAAAAGTTGTTCTGCTGAGTTTGTGTTCTCTAACTCAATTACATTCCACACTTATTTATTGCACCGTTTAATTTTCATATTTACGTTTTTTAGAATGTCATGTGTTGTTTGTAGAATTGGAACCTAAGATGAAAATATTTGTTAAGTTATAGTAGCCACACTAGATAAGCCTAAAACACATTTATATAGAAAATGATTTAATTTTATCATGATCCTTACAACCACCTAGGAGAAACTATGTGATTTTGTAATGAAAGAAAACTAAACGCACAGCAAAATCCACTGCTAAACTTGGATTAGTTCCTAAACACTTTCAATTACTGTCTAGACCCTTGTGCAATATAGGCCACTAGATGCGTGCTTTCATTAATGTAGATTAGTAGCATAAGGGTGTCTCTAACATTACATGTCAACTAGCTAAAAAGCTGTCCACATCAAGTTTTTGTGTATGTGAAGGTGAGAGTAATGATGAGAGATAAAAGTTAGGTTATTAACCAGTAGATAGTCTATTAATTTAATCAATTGATCTTATAATCTATTGCATGCGAGGCTAAATTAATTTTATAGACAATATTATATTTAAGCTATTGAGGAGGTTGTCTATAGTATTATATATTAGTGACATGTACAACTCTTATAGATAGGAGATATATATACTGTTGGAGACACTCCAAGTGTTGGAAAAAAGATCATTTTGGTTAATTAGGGTTATTTTACAATTCTATTTATATTCATGACGCGGATGTGGATTGCTTAATAGCCATGCGTACGAAGCAAACTTTGACTTAAATTCAATTTAAATAATATTAGTGAAATTATTTTTCATACTTGTTCATTTTTGAAAATCTTGGTAAATCTTCTAAAGGACATGGACAAGGAGGAATTGATGAAGAGTACGCAAGATCTGCTTAATACTGTGATCTGTGATGAACATTTTGACTTCATCTTAGCAAAACAAGGTGTCTTTTGTGAGGATGCTTCCTAGTTCTGGTGTAATGATCTCTGACACTTTTGTTGATGAGAGTAGCTCTAACTTTGCTGAGGATGAAGATATGAACAACCGAGTGTCTTTTACTAGTCTATCGGTCTATCTTTTGCTTGTAGTTTGGTTAGTTTGTCCCGGTTATACTTCAAAGGAAATTTAAACTCTAGTTTTCTGTTCTGTTAAGTCTGTGTGCTGTAAGCGTTGGTGAACTCTTGTTCTATCCTGTCTATATGGGATATAAGTCATAACAAATTGTTATGGTTCTATTGCTTGGTAATGGAAAAGGGGTTTCCCATATTAAAAGAAAACAATACAGCGTGAAAAGATTCCACGTCAATTTGATAGCTTATTTCATCATGTTGATTTGTCCCCTCACATTTGGTCAACCGCGTAGTGCAAGCTGACATCACCCAAGTGTACCTACTCTTGTAATCAGAACTACAAACTAAATCTGTTCATGTTTGTTTTTAATGCTCCAATGCTTTTGTGAATTGTCCGGAGGAGACTGTTTGAGTTAATTCTTTAAAAATATTGTGTTGTAGTTCGTTGTATGTATGCATATGATTATTTTTTCGACTCGCGTATGGGAACTCGTGTCTACGTAAATGCGTCATACCCCAACGTTGAAATAAGGCTTCTCAAGAAGATGTTTGGAGAAACTAGTAACACTGTTGGAAAAGTATACGAAACAAATTATTTAAGAAAGCTTTGCTTTGCTTAATCAGTCCAGATCGAATAGTGTTGTATTCAGTGGCGGCAGGGCCGGTAAGGGTGCTCCTGTTGTCGTTGTTGTATCAGGTTCAGACTTTGCACAGAGCGGCGAAATGATTAGTTGGGCGCGGCGCGGCGCCTACAATTTTTTCTGGTGTGACAGTTGGAAGGCCGAGCCCACACGAGACGCTGTTCTTGAACTGGGTGAGCCTGTTCTTGAACTGACTTGTGGGCCCGACAAGTATCTTCAGCTTAAAAAAGTTATACATTTGGCATGAAAAATACTTTCAAATAACTTTTAATGATGCATAATTAGAAAAAGTAGAGATCAGAGAAATGTATCGGAGAACCTGTTGATGGCGTAACGCCAAGTGAAAAAGACTAGATTATTTTCCTAGGCAAATCTTTCATTGTCACCAGTTAATGGTCGGCTGTGGTACTCAACATGCTTTTGAGTAGCATGAGCGTTTTGTTTATGAGGTGTCTGAACTCTACATGCGCTTCTAACCGAGAAGGTGACAAATGTTGTAGCAGTATCCTAGGTCTTTGTTGTTCGCAATTTCCTAATAGTTGGTTGGTGAACAATTTATTTCGCATGGTAGAAGAGCAATATCGGCTGAAAAAATGCCTGTTTTGAGAAATGCAAGTCAAAGGTGCACTATTCGGTCTAATTCTGAACCTAACTTGTTTTAAGGAACGGAACACGTTGTTCCATAGCTGCTTTATTCCGGTAATAAGCACATGTATAGTAGACCGTAAAGTGATGAATATACTATCATCTCACTAAGACCATGAGACGATCCTAATCCTACACTATTTTTTATGAATTGTACCTCCCTTTAAGATTTAAGATTGTTTGTTCATAAAATCAGTGACGAACGCCAGACAGTCAGATAGAGAGGGCTCCTCCATCTTTTGTTCCCCTCTTCATTTTTTCTCTCTCTCCTTCGTCGTGGCCTCAAAGAATGATCTAGTATTACCAACCTCACTCGTATATTAATTATAGTATCCCAGGAGATGGTCGAGCAGGTAGTGCCAAATGCTGTAATCTCCAAGACAAAACCAATAAACAACTGCCTATTGGTCACTAGTCACTTTTTCCCTTACCACCTATGAGATGTTCTTGGAGCTCATGATATCTAAGCAACCTCGTTTGATTGGCACTGATAATGCGTGGGGGTAAGTGAGCTTGCCATCAAAAGGTGTGCACCTCTAGCATGCGACGGCAAGTGCAACTTCAACTTGGCTTTGCTCCCCACGCTTGTACCTCTAAAAATCTAAAAAGAGTTTTAGGGATTGAACGACTCACGTGAGTTAGATCATGTCTTTATCGGTTAGTGTTTCTTAAAAGCATCTTATATATTATAGATGTAAAAAGTTAGATTGTAAAAAAAAATTAAATTGTAGATTTTAAAAATCTTTAATGAACAGTTCAGTAAAATAAACTTTCATAATCTATGAAAAACTAAAAAAATAAGTTTTTAATTCTCACGATCCAACAAGCGAATTATAAAAAGTTATCGCAAAAATTTATCTATTTATTTAGTTTTGAATTAAAAAACTGAAAACCACAATCTAAAATCGAAACAAATAGATATTTTTGGAACGTAAAAATTTCATAACAACTTTACCTCAAGCGGTGTATTGGCCGACAAAAAAAATCATGTTTTTCGAACAAGACAGAATGATGTTTTCCCCTGCGGACAACTCTAGTAGCAACTTTCAATTTTGTCCCCCTCTCTCTCCCTCCCTCTATGTTTCTTCCCTTTTTAAATCTCTCTCTATGTCTTCGGCACCTCCTTTCAGCTAGGCCCTAGCTAAAACGAACTTCTCCGAGCCTAACACACGTGCCAAAAACAAACCGCTGCTGACAAGTGGGACCCGCTCGAGCGGAAACTTGGACAGTCAACGTCTGTTCCGTGCGCGTCTCTCGCGTGAGAGTTCTCAACCGGAAAGAGGGGGATGACAAGCCAAGCCACCACTTGAGGGGAGAACAAATCCAAAGCCGAAACTTTCGGGGCCTTGTTGAAAGATCAAAGTCGAGAAGAGCAGAAAAAGGGGAAAACGAAGAGTAGAAGAGAGAAGAAAACAGGCCAGGAATCAAAGTTAGGAACACATTGACATCATTCGACTAGGAAGAAAATATACTACTAGTATATATATTGTTCTCCGATCTCTCCATCCATCATTCTCTAGAAGCTGTATATATATGGTATACAAGCATGTTTTTTTGAGGTAATCAAGCCAAGCCAAGCCAAGCCTAGCCTAGCCTAGCCTAGCCCTTTGGTATGCATGATGTAGAGGCAAGAAACGGAGTAACTAAAGACAAGGAGATGCATGCGGCTTAATTAGGGCCAATCAATTGGTTGATTAGTTGATCATCGGCTGGACCTGGACGCGTGCAGCACGCATGGCGTCGCTGTCTTCTTATCTGGATGGGTACGATACAGCTCGGCCGCACACGCACAGGTCGTCGGCATTGACGTACTCTTCCCTTGGAGCTTAATCCACCTAGTAATCAGCACGAATTAATGCATGACTCAAACGTGGTGTGATATCTACTTGTGCAGATGGATCGAAGGTGTTAGGAGAAAGCAACGGGGCCTGCAGGCTAGCAGATCATGAGATAGAAGCAGAAGCAAATTAGTGAGTGGTGGCCTGTTGAATGTGGGTGGATGGAGGAGGGCGAGCAGCCACATCGATCGATGGGTACAGGGACCGCTCGCTAAAGCGATTTTTGGCTCACATGGGGGTTAGCCAATTATTTGATCCTCCTCTTGCTATCAGCTGCATGCTGGCTGTGATGTGAGGTTTCCTTCCTGCTCAAGCATGCTAATAATGACCCGCAGATCAACGAGAGAGAGCATCTTTGTTTTGTTTGCCATGTGAGGGGTATTGGATTCAAGGGAGGGAATCTCCTCCTTCCCATGTTGAGGGTATTGGATTCAAGAGGGGTATATCCTCCTTCGCATGTTAAAGGGTACACTACTATATAAATTATTTTTAGAAGCAGTTCGTAACCCGTTTTTACAGACGTTTAGTGTATCCGTCTATAATCGAAGGTATGTGAAAATAAACGATTTCTACAAGTGCAAAATAGCCCGCTTGTAGAACCGCTTATAGAAATGGATTTTCACAAGCGGTTCTCTTAAGGAACCGTCTGTGGAAATAAATTTTCACAGGTGATTCGTTAAGTGAACGCCTGTGAGAGTCGGTCTCCGAATCGATATTTTTTTTCAAAAAAGAGAAAAAAACTTTTTTTTCCCCGAGGAACCCTGCGGCCACGCCATTGCAAGTCAACAGGCACGCTATATTTTCGCACTATTTTTAGTTTTTGCGTTTCATAAAAATCAAAGCCGCGACCTCCCTTCCCTCTACCCTCGCGCACGAACCGCCTTACCACCTCACCTATTAAGTAGCTATGATTGAAATAGGATATTTTATCCTTTTAACCTTTAATGTCGAAGGTTTTCACATACGATTTCTTAAGTGAACCGTCTCTGATAATTGATGCGAATCACCTTTGTTAAAACAGTCATAACTTTTGTATACGGATTCCAATTTAGATATTTTTCTACTCTATAGACATCTATAGAAAAAAGTTACATCCGTTTCTCCCCTACTTTGTCGGGTTCGGAGATTTTCTTTGGCCAAAAACGGCTTGGAAAATTGAGTTCTCGCTCCAAGAAGTTACTACAGTATTTTCGAAACGCGCGTTTGTGTATATAGCCATCACCCCTTACATCAAACTTGAGCATAAATGTACTATGGTTCCTATTCTAGTGTTGTTGAGGTGAGAAAAAATAAGAGAAAAATAAAATAAAAATAAAAAATATTTATGGTCATGCTGACGCTTGATTACACTTGATGCTATTGTTATCACTAGTACTTCTGTAAGCAGAGTCTTGTTATTAATAGTGGGGTCTTTGATCTTTTTCTAGTTGATCTTGCTAGAGATGTTGAAGTTGATAGTATTCTTTTTCTTCTCTGAGTTTACTTGTATTAATAGGACTTATGGTAACAAGAGTATATGTGTGATTGAAACTTATCTGTAAAACTTTAACTGATTATTTGGATACATAAATTAACTTACATAAAAAAAATTAACTGCAAAGTTGTAGATCTCGTCGAGTGCTACAATTTTCATATAAAATTTGTCTCCATCAAAGTTCATACGAAAAAGATATGAATTTTTTAAAATAATCTGTCATCAATTTTTTATAGGTGGTTCCTTATGTGAACCGCCTGTAAAAATAGAGACAGCTCACATAAGGAACCGTATATGAAAATAACCCTTATGTAAACTACCTGTGAAAATGACCATTACTACAAACGGTTCCTTATGTGAACCGCATGCGTTAATCAGTTCATTTTCACATGCGGTTTACATAATAAACCACTGTAAAAATGGTCCATTTCTACAGACGGTTTCTTATATGAATCGCCTATAAAAAATATACTATTTTTACATATGGTTCCTTATATGAATCGTTCGTGAAAAACGTACTATTTTCATAAGCAGTCCATAAAAAGAATCGTCTGTGAAAATAACCATTTTCATACACAATTCTTTATGTGAACCGTCTGTGAAAATAGTACGTTTTTTACGTAATAAATCGCCTGTGGAAATAACTTTTATATAGGAGGTTTCTTCTATTGTTTGTCTCTAAAAATCGCTCAAAAGGTTTACCATATGATCCGCCTGTAGAAAGACATCTAAATATTTAAAAATAGTTTTTTATAGTGGTATTAGATTCATTATTTGCAGGCTATGTACCTGTTGTTGGTGGTTAACAAAATTTTGTTGGGATGGTGGCACTTGTAGACAAGTGGCGCCTCGTTCAACATCGTCTCCGTAAAAAGCTTTGCATGCGGAATATATATATTCGCAGAGCTTTGCAAAAAAAAAAAATGTTATGGTAAACTATTAGAGCCAGGTTGTCGTGTTGTGTCCATGTTGCGGAATCATTTTTATTTTATGAAAATAAGACAAACATTTTAGTTTCGACTCTAATGCATGATTTCCTTCCTTGTCCTTAACCACAAGATGCGGTGGCGAAGAAGGTTAGGGGTTGGAGTTGTGTGGGGGTTCTCTTCCCCCTTTGATTATATAAAAATGTGGAGGAATGTATGTCTTATAATGGATATCAACTATTGATAGCAGTGCAGCGAGATGTTGCTGAAGGGTTAGATGGCGGTGTTATGGCTACAGTGTTATGGCTAGGTTAGGACGAAGTGGTGACGGTGGCAGTGGCAAATAAAGAACGTTGAATGTGATGAAGCGGGGAAATAAGCTATTGGCTGGTTTGGTACACAGTGCAATCGAGAGCTATCAAATGCACCCGTATTTATTAGAGGTCGCATTCCTGTGTTATATGTTATTCACTGCGCTATGACACATTATCAATGACAGAGCACCAGTCGATAAAGGGTCTATCAACTATGAATTATTGATCGGCAAAATGTTTTATCGACCCAACTATAGGTCGTTTAAAGTCCCTTCAGCAAGAGGATTGCCGACCTACATGTTTTTTTCCGCAATGTTTTGACGATTTATCGGTGGCATCCAATTTTTATGCAGCTATGTGGAGTGGTGCAGTGACTCCAGCGAGCCTTTCCTTTCCTGCTTCGGCGATCTCTTCCTTGAAGACGCATTGCTCAAGTTCATGTGCGCTCTGCCCCTGCTCATCTAGTGAGCTGGGCGGGCCGGTTTGGGTTGGGCTCGCATGACTAGCTGACGCAGTACGCGCGTCGCACGCAAGGGCTGCAGGCCGTCTGGCCGGGCCGACGACGATCCCGTCGGGTCCGCGAGGACGCCTGCGCGCCCAGCCCAAACAGGCCGCAGTCCACAGCTCAGCCCATCTCCCTCACTGCAAGTCTGGAAAACGACATGGATGATCGTCAGAGCGTCTTCCGATCTCAATGTATCCAATCGAGCAGCTCAATTGTGATGCTCATGCATGCCTAGCTACGCACCACGTGTATATATAAACTGAAATTTTGTTCAGTAAGTATAAAAAAATACATACATATATATATTCTTTCATTGTCAGTATGCTCCTTATTCTATACTCATATATTTCATTATCTAAAAAAATACATATAAGCAACTAATTAAAGCCTAGCTTGCATATTGATCGCTCTCTAAGATTAATTTCGGTGTACGTGGGTGTACATTCGTAGCCACAATATCAGTTGTGTTCGTCTCAAGACATCAACTATGGCTCTGCTGATCACTCCACAGCTGTCTCCAGAGTAATTCAATAGTAAACACCTCACCTCTGGAGTCTTGATCATCCCTGAACTGTGGAAGCACACGTTCGTTTTCAGTCTCGAGCTAAATCATTCATACGTCCTCCCCGCATTGTAGTAATATTGTACCTGGCGCCTGGCTCGCGTGATTATATTGTGCACGTACCTGCTGTACTTAACTAACTCCTCCCAATAATCCTTCCCACACACGGTGTCAGATTCATAGCAGGAGATGCGTCTGCATGTGAGGCCGGCCTTGCGTGCCTGTCACCTGTGGAAGGTGTGGCATGCATGTGACTCCTGCCGCTGCAAGCATCTTCTTGCGGAGCAATGAGATTGGCTATTAGAAAGTTGAATAGACCTTTTAATATTTTTTTAAATTAATGATCCTTTTATATTTAAAGCATACTTAAAACTCAAACCGTAATAAAAATAAAGAAAAATTTTATAAAAAAATCGAGACAACACAACTCTATAGATAGTATATGAACCATAGATTTCATTTAAGATCACTTCATATGTCTTAGCACTCGAAAAATCATAACTTACAAAAAAAAAAAGATAAACTCTCCAAGATAATTATCCAGAGGCAAGGGAATTCAGACCCTATCACATAACCGTGTGTATACGAAATTTATGCCTCTAGAAACAAGAAGAATGACCTCACAAAGTGCTAAAATTTCAGCAAAAAAATAAAACAAAATCAAATCTGAAAAAAAAACTTGCAAACTTACAAAGAAACCAAGAAAGAAAAACTAAAAGAATGTAAGCACAATAACAAGAAGAAAAATAAATTTTATTACAGCAGTAGCCAGCCCTATTTTAGACAGATGATAAAGATTTTTCCTCACAAAGGTCTCACCTAATATATAGACTAAGCCATCATCTTTCTCTTTTCTAAAATCCTAGCACAAAGCTCTCATATGAATCGCACAAGGGGCTCAAAATGACTAGTTCACGGTCTCTCATAGCCCTACCCCTCTATTTGTAGACCTAGGAAACTTGACCACTAAGGTTCCTAGCTTTTTCTCAAAATACCTCTCTCTTGTAGTACACTCCTACCTACCACTAAAGATATTTTGGTCCATTTTCTTCTCCATTCATCGGATGTCCTTGGCATCTTTACGACTTAGCTTCACGTACTACTCTAGTCCTCTCACAGTTTTGAGGCCAAACCGTGAAACCCTAGCACACTTCTCAAAGTGTGACTAGCTGCCACTTGCTTCCAGAAGCAAACGCTCTGATGATGATCCGTGTCCTCCGTCTTGCGATCTTGATCGTCGGTAAGTCTCTCCCGTTCCAGATCCCTCAAGCCGCCTTGTCACTTACATCGGTATCCCTTTCGTTTGACTTAATCAACATGTCGTCTTCATCCTCCATTTCATTCTTTGCTTGAACTCCATGTGTATAGCTAGGATCACCCTTGACTCCACCCGACCCTCCTTGATCGTCCGACATCAAGCACCCGCTTAGCCTCGATCACCAACCGTTGACCGCCAAGTTACATCTATCACCTAAATACTATTAAACAAGCAAACACATTTCTTCACATTCTAAAATATCTCAAGGTTAGCACAAAATTAAAAACTTCAACTAAGAGCACATCCTGCAGAAAACGTGAACACCGAATGTTCCGATGTGTTCTACTCCTGAACACTGGACCATTTAGTGAGTGTATCACTATTTGTTCCAGGATATCTGCAAGAAAAGGTCCGGTGGAAGCTTTCAGTGATCTTACGTCCATCACCGGATAATCCTACGTGTGCATATCCACCGAACCACTCTTCTACAATGTCTCTGTAACAAAAGGTCTGACGCATTCTCCGATGATCACAAACTCAGCACTGGACCATCCGACGTACATATTCAAACTTGGCGGCAAAAATCTCCTCTTTGCAGAAAATACTCTGGCGCTTTCTAAGTTCATCGCCGGACCATCCAATGTTTGCTTCCATTTCTGCTTCAAACTGAAATTGCTCCGATGCTCATTTCACCGTAACATCGGACTATCTGGTGTGGTCAAAAACTCACACACCGGATGTTCTGGTGAGACATAATTTCCTGGACTCTGATACAGTTTGCTCCAATTCAAATTTTGGTTAGCCATAAACAAGATCACACACAAACAAGCTCATGCCAACCAAAATTATCTCAAATCCAATGTTGCCAATGACTCATCGTATGCAAACCAAGACATATTTTAACTTATTTTCTCAATCTCCCCCTTGATGAGTGCATTGACAACCCTCAAAACACAAAGATTTGGATTTGAAGAAATGAAGCACGTTCAAGTGACCAAAACTCAAGAAAGAGTAAGAATCATGTCACTTGGCATGAGAAAGATTGCAAAAGGCTGAAGAGAGGCAAAGACAAGCCACAAACCTCAAAAGAGTAAGAAAAAAATTAAAGACCCAAAAAACACATGCTCCTTTTTTATGATTGCACATTTTTCATTTTTTTTCCTATCATTTCTAGATAAATGCAATTTTCTCCCCCTTTGCTGAATATTTGTTCATAATATCTTTGGACATATTTTCTCCCCATTGGCATTGCAAACATCAAGGATACAAGATAATATCAAAGATGTGTAAATAAAATACAAGCCTATGAAGATTCAAATATAGATCACAAAATATTTGTAAGGACTAGAAATATCAAAGCATTATGAGGAGTAAACAATATAACTCAAATGTGCACAAAGTCTCGAAGTGAGTTCATGTCACAAGCACCGGGAATGAAGAAAATTTTGATTATGTTGTTCAAATATCTAAAAGATGTCACTATAAAAGTATCCACAGTTTCATGATCAGTGCAAAGATTAGATAAATTAGTGCTATGTGAAGTTCAAACTAGGAAACCAAGTTCAACCCGACGAGCTATGCAAATAACCACATATCAATCCAAGCCTTAGTTTGAAAATATGAAAAAGAACATTCTTAGCACATAAAAAAGCACAAGTTAACGTTCTCATTTGATCATTTAACTATCCTCAAGTGAGCTTTAAGCAACCATGGGTTCACTTGTTTTGCAAACCACATGAAGCCTTAAGCCACCGTATTTCAATTTTAGCTCAAAACTCGATCATTCATTTTAACCTCGAAGAGGAAGTGAAGAGGAAGTAGAAAACTAAAGTACATACTCAAGAGTGTGCTTGAGGTATCTCATAATGCGTTTCACCGCTTGGTGATGAAACATCTTTGGTGAAACTTGGAAGCGAGCGCAAAGGCAGACAGCGAAATGGATGTCCGGTCTTGCCGCTGTTAGGTATAGGAGGGAGCCGATCATGCTCCTGAGCCCCTGCTAGTCCATTGCCTCACCATCTTCATCTGGATCAAGTACAATTAATATAGCTATCGGTGTCACCAATGGCTTCGCGTTGCTCATGTCAAAATTCTTCAGTAGCTCCTTGGTGTACTTCGTCTGGTTGATGAATGTACCCATGCTTGCATTGCTTGATTTGAGGTCTAAGGAAGAAGTTGAGCTCGTCCATCATCAACATCTCGAACTCCTTACTCATAGTTTATGCAAACTTGGCTACAAGTGTATGAGAAGAGCCACCAAAAATGATATCATCAACATAAATCTGAACAAGTAGGAAATCTTTGCCATGCTTAAGAATGAACAAAGTTTTATCGACCCACCACATCACATACCCATGCTCTAGCAAGAAGGACCTAAGCTTATCATACCAATCCCTAAGTGTCTGCTTAAGCCCATATAAAGCTTTCTAAAGCTTGTAAACTCTATGAGGATATTTGGGGCGCTTAAAGCCTGAGGGTTGCTTGACATAGATCTCTTCCTTTATGAAACTATTTAGAAAAGCACTTTTAACATTCATTTAATATAGCTTGAAATCCTGGGATGTCGCAAATGCTAGGAGGATCCTAATCGCTTCTAGCCTAACTAACATGCAAAGGTCTCTCCAAAGTATATCCCCTCTACCTGAGTGAAATCTGAAGCCACTAGTCTAACCTTGTTTCTCACTATAGACCCATCCTCCCCTTGTTTATTTTTAAAAACCCATTTTGTACCTATGATGTGAACATTAGGCGGTGGCTCCATAAGGACCCAAACTTGGTTTCTCTTAAAGTTTTTTAACTCTTCATGCATGGTATTGACCCAACTCGAATCAGAAAGTGCATATCCAATATCATAGGGCTCGTTACCCTCTCATTGATGTCACCGATAATCGTCTGTGGAGGGTGTCGCCACTGAATGTGTTGAGAGGCCTCATGCTGTGAGTGTACCTCCCCCTTAAACACTTCTGGTGCATGTTCGAAAGCAGCTGAAGTGGAAGTAGAGATCGCAGGATCCTCTGCTGGAGTAGAAGAAGCAGGAGCCAGCTCTAGAATAGGTGTGATCGAGGGAAGTAATGGATCATCCTCATCATCACCAAGAGCTGGAAGGTTGTCATCTACAAAGATGCTCTCACTCATCTCCTAATCACCTGCAGACTCAAAGACAGAACTAGTACAGGGGGTTGACTCATCAAAAGTCACATCACAGGATTTTGTGATGGTGTTAGTGTCAATATTGTAAACCCTGTAAGCATGACTATGAAAAAAATACCCTAAGAAAATGCCATAAGAAGAGCGCGACTTGAACTTGTCAAGATTGTCATGCTTTAGGATGAAGCACCGATAACCAAAAACTCTCAAATGTAAAATATTCGGCTTCCTCCCAAAGCGCAACTCATAAGAAGTCAAATTCAAGATCGAGTGCAAGAAAATCCAATTTGAGATGTAGCACGCTGTGCTAATGACCTCAACCTAAAACTTTCTAGGAGTCCTATGCTCCTTAAGCATTATCCTATCCATCTCAACCAAAGTCCTATTCTTTCTCTCAACCACGCCATTCTACTGAGAAATGCATGGGGCAAAAAACTGATGCTCAATGCCATGCTCAAGATAGAAAGGATCAAATAGATAGTTCTTGATCTCGATGCTATTATCATGGCGAATTGCTTTTAATGAACCAGGGAGTTCCTTTTGAACAATCTCAAAGCTAAGATCTGAAAGTGTGAGAACACTTCATCCTTGCTCACAAGAAAGAAGACCCAAGAGTAGCGAGAGTAATCATTGATAATGATAAGTACATACCACTTTCCACCAGCCGAACGAACCCGAGAAGGACTAATATTGTCTATATGGAGAAGTTCTTCCAGTCATTCAGTCATCACCAGATTAACTGGTGGGTGAGGAGTAGCAAACATCTTACCATACCGATAAAGAGCACAAACAAAGTTCTTCTTAAACTTGAGCTTGGGCAATCCTCAGATAAAACCTAGAGCACTCAAACGAGTAAGCAAATCAAAACTCATGTGCCCTAGTCTCCTATGCCACATCCAAAGCTCAGAAGAAGGTTGAGCAATTAAACACCGAGAAGAACCAGAAAAATCAGAAAAACCAGCTCCAAAAACTCTCCCAACTCGAGAAATCTTGCAAATCAAAGTGCCAAAAGAATTGAGAACTTGAGAAGTATTGCGTTTGAAATGCACTTCCAAGTTCTCATCCAACAACTGATATACAGAGAGAAGGTTGTATCCCAGATGCTCCACCAAAGCTACATCCTTGAGAGTGAAACTCTCATTTACCCTTATCATACATTTGGATTTCACCCTTCCTTTCTGATCATCCCTGAATGTGATGTACTCATGATACTTCGCCGGGGTGAGACTGGAGAATCGTGATGAATCTCTAGTCATATGACACGAACAACGGGAGTCAATAAGCCACTTGTTCTCCAGACCTTCACCTGCCACCTATATATAAAAAGAATAGAATGTTGATGGCTCAGTACTGGGCTTAGTCAGAAACCTTCTAGGAATCCAGTACTGGGTCATCTACCGTGAAACAGAAATAGTAGGTACGTGCAACTTAACACCAACACGCTGGGGGTGAGTACCACGATAAGGAAAACGTGGTCCGTCATAGCGCTGGAACTCAAAGCCTCTTACACGTGGACCAAAACCATATGAGTCATGGTAAAATCTATGCCAGGCAATACCTTTAGGAAAAGACTGAAACGTGCTAGAGACTCGTGGGTAGGAGCGAGGAAAAGGCTCATGTACACCAACAGAGGGGTGGTACATATCTCGGGTACTCCACTCCCACTCACGCCTCTCATCTCTCCTACGACAAAAGCAAAACCCAACAAGATGACCCTCTCTGTGGTAGTAGGTGCAGTGGTAGCGTCGCTTGAGAACTCGACTGTCAGTCACTCTAGGCTCTCTCACAGGTGCCCTCATCTTAGGTTGTATAGCTCTCTTGGGTGTAGGTTTCTTCTTTGTAGGTTGAGGTGTATGTATGTTCTTTTCTGCCTTGGATTGTGAGGCATTGATCTTGGCCTTCTCTAACTCTAGGGTAGTGGGTGGGGTTAATACAGTCTTGCCAGAACTTGTGTAAATAACTCTCTCAAAGCCCAGACCCAAAGCTAATCCAACCTTATTAGCACGCATCTTGGTCTTAGCCAAGATCAAATATATTTTTTCCTTGCCTTTTGAGGACTTCTCCACAAGAGAAAGGAGGTACTCATTCTTAGCCATGCGCTTTTCAACTTGCCCTCTAACCCAGTTGAGCTTGTCATTAAGGATCATGCAGGTGGGACACTTAGGCTGCACATCCGTAGGTCTTTTATGTGCTTGTCTTCCACTTTAGCATCCTTTGAGAGCAAATGGCAATTCTTGCAAGCACCTAAAAGAGTAGGTCTAGACTCCTCCTCAAGATATTTCTTCTCAGCAAAGCATGAACAATTTGGAGCTTAATAAGCTCACTCATGACAACCAAGAAACTCTCAAAATCTTCATCATCAACCGTGGCCCTAGACCTAAACAACTCAAGCTAAAAAAAAATAGACTCATACTTAGGCCTAAGCTCTTTTAACTCACGCATAACATATCCTAGCTAACGAGAGCATCATTCAAGGTATCGATTTGGATAGAAAGCTAGTCGTAGGAAGGTAATACCTTGGAGGAATTAAACTCAGGGTCGCTGTCGTTATTGTCGTCCGCCATGAAGCAGAGGCTAGTGAAATCCTTGGCCTTTTTCTTGTTCTTCACTTGCAGTTCCTCCTCCTTGGAGCTCTCCTCCTCGCTTGATGAGGTGTCGATATCACTGGGAGCTACCACGAACACCCTAGAAGCTGTCTTGGCCACCTTCCTGGCTATATGATCACGGTTCTTCTTGAAGAAGGACTTCTTATTCTTCTTCTTCTTGTGCTTTTTGTAGTCGTGGTCACTGTCCTCGCTCTTCCTGAGCTTGGAGCAGTCTGCCTTGAAGTGGGTGGTATCACCACACTCAAAACAATCATAGAAGCACCCTCGCCTCCAATCTCTCCTGTTGTTGTATAAACAAGTTAACTTCTTCACGACGAGAGCAATGTCGTCATCATCCAGTGCATCCACCTGCTCCTCTGTGATAGAAACTAAGAAAGACAAAGCAAAACCACTTGGTGAAGTGTTAGCATAAGAAAAGCTAGCTCTAGCCTGATTGCTACCATTTGGTTAAAAAACCAACGCCATATTTTGAGACAGGGGGTTTCCGAGGCCAATCCGAGCTGCCTTTGCTATCTCGGTGGGCTTGAGCTTACCGAAGAGTTCATCACAAGTTAACGTGTCGTAACTTGGTGACTCTTCAATACTCGAGATCTTCACTTCCCATATGCTATGGTTAAGAGCATAGAGAAGTTTAATCGCTCTCCCATGGTCAGAATAGGGCAAAACTCCAGTTGATCTAAGATTGCTAACAATCCCATCAAAGTGAGCAAACATGGCATCTAAAGACTCTCCGAAGCCTTGCACAAATATTTGATATTTTTGGTTGTAAGTGCTTTGGCGTCTGACCTTAATCTGGTTGGTGCTTTCATGAAAAACACTCAGAGTAGTCCAAATCTCTCGGGCAGTACAAAGGTACAGGACCCTATCAAACTCATCCCGACTCAGGCTTGTGAATAAAATATATCTGACCTTGTTATTGGCCTTATACTGTTTGATTTGAACCTGAGTCGTACGAGCAGTAGGTATCTTGCAGTTGGAATCAACTACCTTCCAAATT
The DNA here is from genome assembly GCF_958298935.1 of Phragmites australis. NCBI lineage: Eukaryota > Viridiplantae > Streptophyta > Magnoliopsida > Poales > Poaceae > Phragmites > Phragmites australis. The sequence continues at coordinate 11,439,278 of NC_084941.1, read as the reverse complement.
GCACTTCTTTGGCTTAAGCCTCAATATGCATCTTTCAGTCCGAAAAATCATGCCCATCAAACAACGGAATCTTCCCACTTCTCTCTATGTCGCCTACGGATCACAAAATCGGTTAAGGTCAACAAGTGATCAAACCGTCTCTGATACTAATTGTAGGAATGAGACTGGCAACTAGAGGAGGTGAATAGGCGTCTCAATAAATTTCTTGCGAAATCGATGATCTTCTCCTAATTGGATCACCTAACACAACTCAAAACTCAACCGGAATTAAAAATAGAGAGAAGTTTTAACAAGAGAAAATCGAGACAACATGACTCTATAGATGGTATATGAACCATAGGTTCATTTAAGATCCCTCCATGTGTCTTAGCACTCGAAAGATCATAACTTGCAAAGAAACAAGAAAAGATGAAGACCGAGCAACGAAATTATCATAGTTGATTGTCTAGAAGTAAGGGAATTCAAGACTTCATCACATAAGCATGTGTATATGAATTTTATGCCTCTAGCAACAAGAAGAATGACCTCGTAAGGTGTTGAAATTTCAGCTTAAATACCGAAACGAAAATCAAATCCGAAAACTAAAAGATTTGCAAACTTGCAAGAGAACCAATAGAAGGAAACTAGAAGAATGTGAGCATAATAACAAGAAAATTAAACTTCATTGCAGCACAAGTCAGCACTATTTTAAACAGATTACAAAAAAAAATTTCTCACAAAGCTCTCACCTAATACATATACTAAGCCCTCATCTTCCTCTCCTATAAAACTGTGATACAAGGCTCTCATATGGATGACACGAGGGGCTCAAAATAGCCAGTTCATCCTCTCTCATAGCCTTACCTCTCTATTTATAGGCATAAGAATTTGACACTAAGTTTTCTAGCTTTTTTCAAAATACCCCTCTCTTGTAATACACTCCTACCTACTACTGAGGGTATTTTAGTCCATTTTCTTCTCCATTCATTAGACGGCCTCGGTACCTTCATGACTTAGCTTCGCAAGCCTTACGATGGTGTCATGTACTCCTTTAGTCCTCTCACAGTTTTGAGGCCAAATTACGAAACCCTAGAATGCTTCTCAAAGTGTTACTAGCTGTCAATTGCTTTCACCTGAAGCAAGTGCTCTGATGATAACGTGTGTCCTCCGTCTTGCGATCTTGATCATCAGCAAGTCTCTCCCGCTCCCGCTCCCGATCCCTTGGGTTGCTTTGTCACTTGCATCGGCATCCCCTTCGCTTAACTTTGTCAACGCACCATCTTCATCCTCCTTTCATGCTTTGCTTGACCTTCATGTGGATCACCCTTGACTCCGCCCGGCTCTCTTTGATCATCTAACACAAAGCACCCGCTTAGCCCTGATCACCCGTCATTGAAAACATCTTCAGGTTAGCACAAAATCAAAAACTTCAACTCAAAGCACATCCTATAGAAAACGTGAACACCGAATGTTCCGGTGTGTTGTGCTCCTGAACAATGGACCATCCGGTGAGTGTAGCACTATCTATTCTAGAATTTTTTTTGCTCTCTATAAGAAAAGGTCCGGTGAAAGCTTTCGGTGATCTTATATCCATCACCGGATAATCCAGCGTGTGCCAATCCATCGAACCACACTTCTGCAACCTCTCTGCAACAAAAGGTCCAGCGTATTCTCCAGTGATCACAAACTCAACACCGAACCATCCGGCGTACATATTCAAACTTGACGGCAAAAATCTCCTCTCTGCAGAAAATACTTTAGCACTCTCTAAGTCCATCGCCAGACCATCCAATGTTTGCTTCCATTTTTGCTTTAGCACTGAAATTGCTCCATGCTCACTTTACTTTAACACCGGACTATCCGGTGTGGTCAAAAACTCACACACCGGATGTTCTGGTAAGGTATAATTTCCTAGACTCTGAAATAATCTGTTCCAATTTAAACTTTAGGTAGCCATAAATAAGATCACACACAAACAAGTTTATGTCAACTAAAATCATCTCAAATTCAATATTATTAATGACTCATCATACACAAATTAAGGTATATTTTAATTTGATTTCTCATATGGTTAGTTTGGCTCCATTGTTTAGCCATGCACGATTCCCTTGCTTAATTGCTCGAGCGTACCCTCAAACTGAAGCAAGAGATGGTCCGATGGATCAGTCAGATGTTTACCATGCTCACATGATCGATCGAACATCGCCATGTACGGCGCAATTGAGTCTTTAATTTCAACATACATGTGAGCATCCCAGACTGCATTAACATCGCAATTGAGTCTTTAATTTCAACATACATGTGAGCATCCCAGACTGCATTATATTAACATCGTACTAATTGTTATTTGCTACTCTCCCCGGTCTTTAAAAAGCTGGCACTGAAGAGGTTTGCAAAAAGTATGTGAAAAACTGATGTTGAGAGAATCGAGGGATCATCTGGACTTTTTTACCCCTACTATTAGTGCAACAACACAACGGCATGCATGATATTTATGGCTGCTTCTTTTCCAAAGCTACCTTCGGTGTGTGGTGAGAAGAGAGGAAACTATACAATATTTTAGGAGAGTTAGTGTGTATATATGCATGCGCGTGACTGGATATTTTAGCGCCAAACCATTCGAGCCGGCGAAATTATTTAGCTGTACTCGAGTAGTTGCTGGTGCGAGCAAAGAAAAGCTGGCAGCAAGAGAGACATGCAAAAGAAAACGAAAAAGAAGCATGGCGGTGAGAGAGGTGGCATGCAGGAGATGGGATGGTCGTTGTCTTGGGCAATTAAACAAAGCCATGAGCATGCAGAATGAATAAACAAATGCGCCAAGCATGCAGGAAAAAAATTGAGCAAAAAAAACCACACGCAAGTGCTGGCGTGCTGCAAAGAAGAAAAGACTAGCAAGGAAAACAACATGAGTGAGTGGTACTCGAACGTTATACGTCTTGTGGTAGGGAGATCGTCTCAAACCACTCGGACAACAACGCTTTTCTACTCTATTTTTGTGTTCCTTGCTCATTTGAATTAGTACGGGTAGAATGGTAAATATGCCCCCTAATTATCCTCTCATTGGTATGTAAAAATTATGTTTAAAACGTCAGCTTTTTATGACCGGAGGAGGTAATTAGGAGGTTTAGTCCGTCTTCTCGCGCACGGCCATCACCTATTCTCACGGCTAAGCTCCGGTCCAGCGCATGGCGTCTGTTATTGAATCTATTAGATGTGGTTGTGTTTGTTGGGAATTGTGTCTAGCTCAGTTGATTGAATGTGTGGATATACGTCTAGATCATATAAGTTTGACTTCTCTTGGATGTGAATTTGAGTGCCTATTTTTCAAAAAAAATAGATGTGTCTATCCTTTGTTGGTGTAGAGACTAAAAGTTGTACTTTGATTATCTAAACTGTGTAAATCTATAAATCACTTGTATAGCAAAGATTAATAGGTGTTGAATTCCAAACCTTTACAGTTTATTTACAGTGCAAGTGGTGTTGATATGGGGCATTAATGAACCTTAATGGAACAAGAGTTGGTTAAGATGATTGATTCCAGTCATTTGTTATTGTTGTTACTGTAAGACTATGTTACTCTCTATAGGTGGACATGGTACGGTTTCTATTAAGCAGTTTTAACATAAGATATTAATAGAAATAGGTTAGTAAAACAATATAAAAATGTTGTAAGTACCTCTCATAACAAATTCACTGGTGTTACATATTTGCATGGAAATAATGTTGTGTAGCATAGTGCTCGATGTTAAGGAAGTTCACCATTCAAATTCCAAAACGTAATATATCTTTGGATTGAGGGAGAAATTGTATACAATTATGTTAGATTGCTTTTGACATAGAAATACATATATTCTCTTACATGGTTACAAGAGGCAGATTACCCAAGGAACTTAAAAGATAAATTGCACTAGTATTGGGTCAATGTTGTTTTAATTATTAATATCAATATAGTCAATGAGACTAATATTATTTACTAGTATATAAGGTTTAATCTCATAGATGATATGTAATGAACCTGGGGTTCTAAACACCTTAAAGGGATGAACATCAAGGCCAAAAAAGTGTTTCATAAAAATATAAGGACTTATTGAAGAGAGGTTTAGGTTTAGTAACTTGATGTAGTGCCTTTAGGTTAGTTACCTAAGTAGGTGATACACACTAGATTTGATTAGCTCTAACAGACAAAGGAAGACTCAAGACATCAAGAAAGAGAAGCTACAAGGACTAGGACTTGAGATGGATTGAATTGGACAAGTCCCCTCCGAAAAATAGGTCACTATATCATACAGTGGTGGATAGACAAAAGGAAATAAAGTTTTTCAAAGTCACTGTACCATACAGTAAGGTCATCGTATTATATGATAGGCATCGTGTCGCGAGACAGAGAATTTGTCAACTGATGCCCCATATCATACAGTGTGTACAGAGAGGCTCTAGTAGTCAATTTTTTTACCATTGGAAAGATGGTCACCATTCCATATGGTGGGGGTCACCGTATCATATGGCAACTGGAGTTTCTAGGCAGATTCCTTCAACAGTCACTATCTCAGAACATGTTATCATAGATGGTTGTTAAACCCTATCACATACGGATTTGTTTTTTATTTCAGCAAAAGTGTGTGTGATATCAAACTTATCACATACAGGTTAACACTCTGTCTGTAACATAGCTACACATGGACGGTTTTTGTTAATATCTGTCTATGTCTTATGACACATCATAGATAATTTTTGTTAATATCATGTCTTATGATACATCATATATGTTTTTTCTTAATGTCCATTTGTGATACTATTTTCATAAAAATAGTATTTTGGATGTAGAAAAAATAATAAATCTTTTCGCACCCCGGCCACATCGTCACATGACCCATGCCATATCATCACACAAGTCACGCAATTTTTCGCACAAAATACACAGGACTATGTTTTGTGGGCATTGAACCTGGTGATAGCAATAGGATATTTTATCATTTTGATCCTTATTGTCTAAAATTTTGAATAATTATTTGAGCATTTAAATGACTTCAAATGAAAATGTTATATATTGCAAAGTTGTAAATCTCATCGAGAGCTATAATTTTTATATAATTTTTTTCTTCAATTGATGTCATTTGGAAATTCATAAAATATTTACCCCACAGACACATATAGTTTTATTTAATGTCCATATGTGTCATCACAGATGTTTTTTTTTCTTAATGTTCATCTATGTCTGATGACACATCACATGCGGTTTTTCTTAATGTCTATTTGTGTCTTATGACATATCAAAGATGGTTTTTGTTAATATCCGTATGTGTCTGATGACACATCACATATGGGTTTTGTTATTGTCCATCTGTGTCTTCACATTACATACGGTTTTTCTTAATGTCCATATCCATCTTCACAACAAGATGATTTTTATTAATATCTGTTTGTGTCTTATGACACATCACATATGTTTTTTCTTAATATCCATTTGTGTTTTATGACACATCACAGATGCTTTTTCTTAATGTATGTCTAGGACTTCTGGCACACCGAGATGGTCAGCTATGTTACAGACACATTGATTTTAGCAACTGTCTCTGGGTACTTTGTCAGTGACGAGTCTTAGGAAACTGTTTGTAACACTCTGTCTGCTTTCATTGTTTCTGTGGTAGAGCTAGTTTTTAGAGTTGGCCCTATAAATATTTCGTGCCCAGCCATTTGAAGTTAGCTAGAGCTAGAGGAAATGTTGCCACACACATTTGAGAGATCTTGTCACCAAAGTGAAGATATTGAAGATCAAGCCAATTAACACAAGATTAAGAACTTGATGAGTCCTAATTTAGACCTAGTGTGCATCTATCTAGTTGATTAGCCTAGAGTTGGATCAAGTGAGTGAACCACACTTATTACTCTTGGTGTTTGCCAACACCTATACTGCTTGGAGGCGGTGAGTCTTGCGAAATCCTCCAATCAAGTTTATAGAGCAGCCACAAGCATTGTGAGTGGGAGGAATGGCCCGTGCCGGAGCGGCAAAGAAATACCTTAGTGAAGACGACGGTAAGAATCTGGGTGCACCTAGTAGAAGACCCATCGATGTGTGGGGAGCTCTAACTATAAGAACTACGAAGTTATCTGACCCGGGAGCTTGGTCATTACGAGGGGCTCCAACGTGGACTAGTGAGGAGAGACAACTCACCGAAACCACATGAAAAAAATCCTTATATCTAGTTTGCGCTCTCAATCTCATTTACATTCTCTGCACTTTTATATTGCACCGTTATATCTTTCGCATTTAGCTTTCCTAAAATTATCATGTGTAGTTTGTAGGATTAGAGCTTAAGGTGCAAAACTTTGTTGTAATAGAGTAGCAACACTAGATCACTACAACAAAAATAGTCATCTAAGCTGGATCATCAGTGCCGGCTAGGATAGAACCGACATTGATGAAGTATCAGTGCTGGTTCATACTTTCCCATGCTCGATCATCGATTTAGTCGGGTTGAACTGGCACCAATACTTAGTATCAGTACCGGTTCTTGGAACAAACCGGTAATGATATTTCAGTGCCTGCAGGTAACCATGAGCCAGCACTAATAAGTGTATAGTCTATAAGAGGCGCCTTCTTCTCCCAAGCGCGAATGGAACAGAGATGAGCTCTGTTCTGCTTGGCTCCCGCCATTTGTGCCCGACCTTGCACTTAGAGACTTCAAAATTTGGAGGAATCTACGTGACCAAGGTGCTTCAAGGTTAGTAAGATGATTTACATTTCATTTTTACTTAGATTTACTTGCTAGATTGCTCTAGGTTTGAAAGTATGTGATTGCTCCATGTGATGAATTTTGGGAGGACCTAGAGCTCCAATTGAACTCTAATTGAGTAAGAATTACAATTTTCTCATTGTAGGGCACATAGGGATGATCTACAACTTTTCATTTGTGGCTAGATTTGTATGCTCGATTGCTCTAGATTTGAAAGTATGTGATTATGCCATGGTGACCTTGATCTCCAATTTTCTAGTAGTGATTTAAGAAAAAAAATGTTAACATCACCTCTAAATAGATTAAAACATATCTCCAATTTTCTAGTAGTGAATTAGTAAAAAAGATTAAAATCACCTCTAAATAGATCAACATATTGAATATGAATATTGTGCTATATGGATGGCACATCCACCCGCTAGTCACAAGCGGACGTGACAGTATTTAGAAGGTGGGTCCTCCGACCCAGACCAAGTGCTGGAAGGTGATGGGCCATCTAACATGGAGCAATCAAGATGCGAGGTTATTCAATAAATTAGATGTGTATTTTGAAATATTGCATGGTTTTTTAATGATTGCTAAAACATAATGATAATCAAACATTTGCAAATGGGACGGATATGGATGTACAAGGTTGACCGTCATGGCCCAGAGTTCTTTCAGGGTGTGGATGCTTTTTTTAGGGTTGTCGTGAAATGTACGAGATGTCGCCTAGAGGGAGGGGGTGAATAGGCTATTCCTGCAATTTAAAAACTTGACAGCGGATAACTGAATCCGAAGACTCTAGGTTTATCCGGAGACTTTGGGTTATACAGAACCCGGATACTCTGGCCTTATCCGGATACTCCGGATTATACAGGAAAATGAAACTAAAGAAATGTTGAGTAAATCTAAGTGATTCCAAGAGTTACCACAGGTTCTAGAGGAGGTCTAAGTACCTTATCACCAACACCCTGCAGTCACAAGCACACTAACAAGTAGATCGGAAAATCCCCAAATATTAACTAAAGCAAGTTAATGTGCAACAAAATGAAATGGACAAGAATTTATTCCCGAAGTTCGGTCACTTCACAAAGAGGTGCCTACGTCTCTATTGAGGAGCTCACAAAGAGTCGGGTCCTTTCCAACCCTTTTCTCTCTCAAGCGACCACAAAGATCAAGCGAGGGTTCTTGCTCAAATCAACAAGGGTAATACAAACTCCCGGGGCACTCCACAAACTTGGGTGCTCTCCGGATGACGCCTTGCCGTCTAGGAGCGCACAGCTCCAAGAGAAAAGAATGCAAATCAAAAGCTCGTTAATGACCTCAAGTGCTCAAGAGTGGAGTTCTTACTTTTTAGCACTCAAACTCACTTCCCAAACCCTAATCTCCAAATCTTGCACAAATTTGAGCTCTAGAGGAATTAGGAAGGCTATTGAATGACTTTGAGAATATTTGTCCACGAGTTGGTTTAGCAGCCCCCCAACAAAGGGGGTGAGGGGTATATATAGCTCACTTAAAAAAACTAGCTGTTACAGTCTATTTTGAACTAACCCAGAGTATCCGGGTTCAGCCAGAGACTCCGGGTAACACACAAAGACCTAGCAAAAATACACTGTCCGGAGCCTATCTGAAGGGTCCGGAGACATCAGGACCCGGAGTATCCGGGCCATCCCGGAGACTCTGGGTAACACACTTAAGACCTACCCGAGACTCTTTGGTGGAGTCTCACTCGAAGACTCTGGTCACGAACAGAACACCGAAGTATTCGGGCTAACCCGGAGACTCCGGGATAAGCACACGAGGCTTTACCTGAGACTCGCTGGCAGAGTCTCACTCGGAGACTCAGGCCGCAAACAGAACCCCAGAGTATCCGGGCTAACCCGGAGACTCCGAGTTGAGTTTCTTAGACTCAAACCGAGACTCTTTGGCGGAGTCTCACTCGAAGATTCCGACCAACTAGACAGAGTCCAGAGTATCTGGGTTCACCCGGAGACTCCGGGCTCAGACAACAAAAACTATTTTCCGGTATCCGTGAGTGATTGTCTCTCATCTTTTGGTCCTAAAAGAATATTTTGAGCACGGAGATATCTTTAAGACTATCAACATGCATCCTCTTGATAGTACGGCTATCATTAACTCAAATTCAAAATAAAATAAATTTAAACCTATTGAGTAACTATGCCGCTTCTCTTATCTTTTTGAGGAACGCCAACAACTCTTATCTTAACCAATGGAACTTAAAACATGTTCATAAACTCAGCAAACTATTAATCCCTTAATCGTTTGTCATCAATAAGCCAAAACTTACTTAGGGGGCCTAGATGCACTTTCATGTCGTGACATACAGGAAGCCGAAAAACAAGCGTGATGATCACTATATATGTTTTTCATGTGTTGACTGCAAGAATGAGAAGTAGTTCTCAGGCATAGAGTAGATCCATGCACACTTGTTTCGCAGGGTTTTCAAACCTGGCTATATACGCTGGACTAAGCACGGTGAACATAAAGAGGTTGTTCATGAAGAGCGGCTTTCAGTCGAGGAAGACAGAGGCAACAATATGATGGTTGATGAAAACATCGATATATCAGTATTTGAAGATACTTTTGTCAGTAACGATGATGACGACCTAGACAAAATGTTACGCAATGCAGAGGGAGACTTCACTAGTGATAGGCAACAAGAAAAGTTCCAGCACATGATAGAGAACTATAAAGCAACGGTGTTCCTGGGATATAAGAAAGAGCACAACAAGCAGCATGTTGTGCTAACATTGCTGCAAATGAAGTCTGGCAATGGTTGGTCTGATAAGAGCTTCAATGAGTTGTTATGATTCTTGAGGGACTTCCTTCTAGAGGGCAACGAGTTGTCTAAAAACACGTATCACGCCAAACAAATTGTCTATCCGTTGGGGTTGGAAGTAGAGAAAATACATGCATGTTGAAATGACTACATGTTGTATTGCAATGGGGATGCAGACTTGGAAGCGTGTCGCATTTGCGGTGCATCACGGTACAAGCATGTCGAAATGATTGTCTGTCCGTTGGCGTTGGGGTTAGAAGTAGAGAAAATATATGCATGTTGACGATATCGTAGCGATGACGTAGGGGAGAAGAGTAAAGATAAAAGACCTCCCGCTAAGATAGTTTAGTATTTCCCTACAATCTCTCGTCTAAAGCGTTTGTTTGCCAATAAAGCGAATGCCGAGTTGATGTGATGGCACGCCGAATGGTGCAAGAAAGACGGAATACTTAGACGTCCTACTGATGGAATGCATGGAGGGATTTCGATACAAAATACAGAGAATTCAAAGCTAAAGTGAGAAATATAAGGACATCGAGCTGAAAACATGTATCATCATGCCGTAGAGAATCAACGCAATTCAGGAATAACTCTGCGGGTTCATCAATGACTAAGTCATTCCTGAGTCCGGGTGGTACGATGTTATCATATGGTGTTGTTCGGACGCCATCCCTTCACTTAGCCTATGGAGTTCGTTACCTGATTCTTCAAAAGGCAAAAGACGTAGTTTAGGGTTTTCAGTCAACAAGAATAATTGAATGACATCGCTTCTTACCCTTTTGTTGCATATTTTTGCTAATTATGAACTTTTATTGCAAACTTGTATTAGTTATGATCTTTAGTCAATGACACATGAAATAACATGGTTATGTAACCATGAATAAGATGAGATGTGAATGAATTGTTTATGTGTATGATATTATATATGCTGAGATAATTATATGTGCATGTAAAGCTTGAATGCATGTTTATCTTACTGTATGTGTAGTATGTCTATTTGTGCTATTGTCGGCAATAGCTAGATTCTGTACATGAGGGAGGGGCCATCAGTGCCGACTCATACCAAACAAACCAGTACTGATGCGGAGACTATCAATGCCGGCTTGTATCAAAAACTGATACTGATAGTTGAGTATTAGTGCTGGTTTCTTGTTATGAATCGGTACTGATAGTCTGAGTATCAGTGCCAGTTCAAAAATCGGTATTGATAGTCTGTGACTATCAGTACCGTGTGATCAGTGCCGATTTAAAAATCGTCACTGATGATATTTTTGAGTCGGCACTGATGACCATTTCTATAGTAATGAATAAATCTAGAGCATATTATTTAGATAAAAATTGATTTAGGATTATCTGATCAATTTAAGCCGATTAGTTTTAGAATACCTAAACTACATCAACCCTTAAATCTGAACCATTATATTATTCCAGATACAACAGTAGATCCTGTCAGTTTAGTATTCACGAGACAGACAGAACTTTCAGCATTTGCATTCGCTGTGATTGGCTGGCTAGTTCATCAGATCTGGATTAGTTAAACCCTTGTACAGCTCCTAGATACCATACAGTCATCACTGGCCACTTAGTGACAATATCAAAACATGCACCAATTTCGTTCTCGTCGCATCCTACATCTCCCTTGTCTTGATGCTGGTTCAATATTCATGCATGGCAGCATGTATACTTTGGTGGGAATGCAGCATGGCCGTACCTTCTCTTTAATTTATACTACTCCAAGCAATTTAATAACCAAATAATTCTGCTAAAGAAAGTTATGCAGCACAAGCGTACCTTGAAGTATCAATGATACGTTGACCGGCCAAAATTACTCGATGCATGACAAGAAGTATATTATCACTACATGAGAAATTAAGCACCGGATGCGTGTCTCATGTTCTCTATTTTCACATTGAGTGGAAACAAAATCTTACTGCTGCAGCCTGTTCCCTCTCAACAACTGTAATTGCAAAGCTGTTTAGAAAGAGAGACCAGTTGTCATTGCAAAACTGTGTAGATCGAAAACCGGTTGTTTTCTGAGCCCTGGATCCTGATATTCTGATGTACTGAAATTCATCTGCAGGCGTTCTTTTATTTTGCGAAAATAACACATGCAGCCGCAATTATATATTCAGAGCTAGCTGAATTTTGCCACAATTACTCGGTGCTGCTAGCTGCTGCATGCAGTGATGCGGCCGGGCCGGTTCTCACATCACAGATGGATGTGTTGATCGACCACCGGCACCGGCCTTGAATGCCTCCGGATCGGAGCGAATTGGTGATGGCCGCGCGCGTGAGACATGCTCACGTTGTCCTGTCAGGCGCCGCGAGACAGGGGCCGTTGCCGCCAATTAACCGATCGATCAACCGGCCGGAGGTGGAGATGATAGATCGACAGGTCGATCGCCGTCGTTGGTTACTTGTGCATGCATGGACCTTTGATGTGATCGAAGAAGATCTAGCACCAGCAGATACTCTACACCTACGTACCTTGTCACTAGGGAAATCTTGGTAGATGCAGACGAAATGAAGAAGGAGAAGGCAGTCTACTCCTTGCTTGACGTAGCTCATTGTGCACAAAAACCCAGCACAGCACGAGCCACTGCCGGCTGCATGTGTGTCTGGAGGCCCAGGGTAGTTAACACTATTTGTGAGAGGGGAGATGCAACGCCCTGACAACCTCCTCTTCAGTATGGCAATGGGTAAATGGTCGCCTCCTCCATTCAAGTATTAATTCCAAGTTTCGTAACTGTGCTAGTTTGTGGTAAAAAAAAAAGTGCGCTAGTCCTCCTTCGCGCCAAAAATGACTTTATGCAGTATCCTTATTTTTCATAAGGCATACCCTTAGTACATGACCTCGCCTATGAAACCGTTAGAGTAAATCTACTGTTTATTTTTACTCTGAGTTTAAACTGGTCGACGCATACAACTCAATAAAAACCATAGTAATATTAATCGTGGAGGCCTTAAATACACAATACACACATTGAATATACACATTTTAGTCAAAACAGAGTTTTTTATGAAACCGTATGATTTTTTTAGATAATAGAAAATCATATGAATTGTTTCATGGAAAGATAACTTTCGTGCGAAGATGTTTCTTCTGTGTGTAGAACCTTATTAGATTTGTATAAATTGCAGCAAAAATTAATGCATTTACAGGCGCTGATATTGGAAGTAAACATCATACAAAGCGGGCAGTGACTACTTGTCCGGTCACATGCAGTGACTGTGCCAGTGCAGCGGCCATCTTATTACAGTCTCTGGACCTCTTGTGTTCAAGGTTAGAGGTGGCAATGTGTTGGATCGGATCTAGGTGGAGCGAAAATCCACCCGCAACGAACCCGGAAGCTAGATCTAAACCCAAAGTCGCAATAGGTTATGTGTGGAAATCGGTACGGAAACCCGTACCCGTCGAGTGCTCACCAGGTTCGGTGACCCGGGTTTGGATCTGGCAAATGATCTCCGCAACAGAGACGATCCCCACAGCAAATTTGGCTTAGCTTTCTATAAAATTCGAGACACCAATTCAAATATTACAGTGTAAATTTAAGAGAAATAACCAGAAATAATCCATCAAACCGGAATGTAACGGGAAAACAGATATGGACTCGAGAAGAATCAGAGATGAGTTACTGGCTGAAACCAGAGCAATGCATGGCAACCTAATGCGAATAAATAAGTAACTCATAGAGATTCTTTGATGTTTACCAATTTACCTGATGGTCCTTATATAGTCTCGGACAAATCTGGAGATTGGTGGATGCAAAAGCTAATTTAACTCACCCAATGTCTGCAACCATATGATATCTCAATTCATCTTGATTCCGCGAGACACATACTAGCTTGACTACGCGGCGGAGGCGGCCTGCACATGGGTCGGCGAGTACGACCTCAGCTTCTTGCTCCACATGACGGTCTTCTGTGCTGGCGCTGGCGGCGGATCGGCCGGCACGGGTGCCACGGTGGGTGGCTGAGGCGGAGGCGGGGGCGTTGATGGCCGGATGCATCTCGACGGGCGTCTGTTGCATCTGGGGTCAATTGGATCTCGGCGTGCGCGTGGTCGCCGATCGCGTACTCGCGTGGAGAGGAGTACAGAATACTGGATCTGGATAGAGTCGTGGACCACTGGACCCGTGGATGAGAACTGGAGGTGGAGGGGTGGACTGGTCACTGGTGGAGGCGTGGAACTTGGATGGGCTGGGTCGCTTCCGCTGGGTTAAGGCTGAGGCACTGATGGCTGCTCACTCGAATTCGGGAGGCCCCATACCTATTTCGGATACTCGATCTGTCATGCTCTTTAGGCACAGAATCCGTGGGTACATGAACCCACGGGCTCAATTGTCATCCGTGCTCGAGGTTAATTTCTTGCAGCCACCACCGCCGCACTACTTAAATCTCCGGCACCTGCCCATTCAGTTCGCCCATGCACTGCAGCCAGCACTAGTTAGCCTTCCCTCCCTCCCTCTCTAGCTCATCGCTTCTCTACTCTTGTTGCCTAGCTTGTCTCCACCCAGTCCACACGAGCTCTACTGCCTAGCCGGAGGGGATCGGAGATGTCTAGCCGGCGGTCGCGGTCCAGGGCGTCCGGTGGCGCGTCGAGGATCAGCGACGAGCAGATCAGAGACCTCGTCGCCAAGCTGCAGGCGCTCCTCCCCGAGGCGCGCCTCCGGAGCAACGACAGGGTACGTACCTGTCCTATATAGAGAACTTGCTAAGATCCACTGCACACTACTCCGAGGAAAGCGAAACGATGGACAGTCTGAATAAGAAGCTAGCAGTGTGTCTTAATTGTTCTAGCGCCAATGTCGGTCCGGTTCCGACTTCAGAGCAATGTAGGATGGTGGTAAGATGATGCGTGTAATGTGGGTGTGTGCAGGTGCCGTCGGCGAGGGTGCTGCAGGAGACGTGCAGCTACATCCGGAGCTTGCACCGGGAGGTCGACGACCTCAGCGACCGCCTCTCCGAGCTGCTCGACACCGCCGACGTCAGCACCGCGCAGGCCGCCATCATCCGCAGCTTGCTCATGTAGCCACCCGGCCGCCTGTCCGGCCAACCGGCGGCCATCCGAAGTTTGTAGCTTAGAGAGAGAGAGAGACAGTGAGAGAGCGCGCATGTTTTGGTGAAAATCATCGGCTACCTTAATAAATCTTTTTTCCTAGAGTCAACCAGTTCCAGTGTACTTCAATCAGTTTTTGCCTTTTTGGCCGTAATTTTTGCAACTGTTGTGTGCCATTTGCTGTGCCAGAAGGAACTAATACTGCAGAAACATGTTGCTTTGTGCTGCACAAAACAAACATGACTGGCTGTCTTTTCGCGAGATAAAGATTGTTATAATTGTTTTGGAATGACTCGTTAAAAGAGCTATCAATTATATTAATAAGTGATATCCGAATGGATAAAACTCTACAGGGTCCACTGACCCAAACAGGAAACGAAAAAAGTATGAAAAGGCAGACGAAGCTAATCTCGTGAAATAAGGTGGCTAAGATGCCGCGCACCAGCAAAAGCCCAATAAGCAGCCTCGTCCTTGATCTTCTGGGAGATACCTCCAATTGCTAGCTTGGCTTGTCGAAACATCATGGCATTGCGCTCTTTCCATATCTCCAAGCAAACAAAAATGATAAGAGATTTGAGGGCTCTTTTAGAGGTGTTTGAACTGTAAGCCATTGTCGACCACCATTAGTGGACCGTGGAGGTTGTGGGCCAGCATACTGGCGTAATCTCCAGAAGCCCCACCCAATGCACCAGGTTTTGCCAAATGCTCTTAGTGAATCTACACTTCGCGAAAAGGTGATGCCTGTTGAAGAAAAATATGAATTTTAATGCTGTCTTGGGCTTCTTTCTTTGCTGGACCGCTGGCCCATGAGAACCTGTGGTGTCCCGGCCCATTCGGTTTCTCACAAAACCAGCTGGAGCGGCTAGGGCAGAGGATGGGCGCAGGCGGAGAGAACAATGGCGGCTGCGCAACCCTCAGCGAGTTCTTCGGAGTTCGTTGAGATGGAGGGCGCAGAGGTCCCATATCTAGGCCGGCTTCCTCTTCCTGCAAAGGGTAGAAAGAAGACCTCCCCCCTTTCGCTTTCCCACTGTTTTTCCTCTTCGGTTTGGTGGTCATCCGTGAGTTGGAGAAGTTCTTCAGCTCCAATCTGGGTGCTTCGGTTCTTGAGGAGATAGAGTGGGGATTCTGTGTGTTGGTGGTGCTTGGAGCTGTGAAAGCCTAGGCTCGCCCGTACGCGCGGTTGCGGTGCGGTGAGGCACTGTATCTCCGATTTCCTCGTCGACGGCGACTCCGGCGAATAGGATTTCTGGGTCAGCGGCTTTGCTGCCGTGCCCTGCCTCCCTGATTCACTCGTTTGAGTGTATTGCACTGTGAGTATATCCAGTTCGCATATCCTTTCTTTCTCTGCAGATCTGGACATTAGAGGTGCTTGTTTAATATGCTCGGTGATGAATTCATATGCATAGGCTGGACAGATTTTCAGTACAATAGTTAGTCTTGTGCATTATCTAAGAAATCTGTTTCTATTTGGTGGTCACCGATCTCTAAATCTCTAGAGTGGCTTGGTCTGTTCTGGACAACCGAATGTATGTTCTGGTTATGATGCTGGTATATTACTTGAAGCCTGAGGTGATAGATGATGTATGTACTGGTTGAATGTCTCTTTTGGTTCCTGACTCAGCTGCCAAATTAGTTCTCTGGCCTCCTGTCAGGTTCAGCTGTTGTGCATTCTTACAGGCACATACTCTTCACTCAGTTTGTGATAGCATTTAAATCCAGAAAGATTATATATCTTCTTTAGATACTGCTCAAGTTCTAGTCTAGTTGTTATCTGTTAATTTTGTCCAGTCAATGATGCACTCTTTAGAACAGTTAGGGAGCAGGATTGTATATGTCCTGGGGCCAACTGTTGTGTTAATTCTGAGAGCTCTTTTATCTGTCCTAAGCACCTATTGTCCAGATTTGGTGATATGCATGGTTATGGAATCTGATAATCTTATTTGTCAGTTATTCTTTTCAAATGTCCTGTATACTTGTCCTGGATTGTTTTCCTTTTATCTCTGTATATGTGGAATAATATTATTGCTCATATTATCGCAAATATTACAACAATCCAGAAATCCTATTATTGCTTCTGAGATGGCTAGCTCTAGCTCTTCTGCACTCCCACCGTCGTCCTCGGACGCGATTAAGCCTGAGAGCTTTGATGGGACCGGCTTTAAGCGCTGGCAGGCCCGGACGAGGCTGTGGTTGATGGAGCTCGGTTTATTCTGGGTCCTCACCGAAGAGCCGCCCGCCCCCCAGGGGGAAGCCGTGCTAGACGAGGTCGAAAGAACGCGTCTTGACGCGTTAAGGGCCCGTTGGGAGAAGGCAAATGCGTCTGCCCTGGCACGTCTCTTGGCTGTTCTGTCGAACAGGCTCTTCGACGTGTACGTGAGCTTCGGGGAAGCGCGGAAGGTGTGGACAGAGCTGAATGACAAGTATGCTGAAAGCGACAACGGCAACGAGTCCTTCATGGTGGCAAGCTATCTGAACTTTCGTATGGGAGATGGCAGATCAGTCATGGAACAAATCCATGAGCTTCAACTGATCGTGCGGGACTTAGGCCAGTATGGCTGTGTCCTCCCGGAGAACTTTCAGATTAATGCCATTCTGGCAAAGCTGCCTACTTCTTGGCGTGACTTTGTCACTGCGCGTCGGCATTTGAAGCAGCGATTGACTCTTAATGAGCTCATTGCTGCGATAAATGTCGAGGAGAAGTCCAAGGCAGGCTATGGTGGGGGGAAGACGTCTGCTCAAGCAAACCTTGTCGAACACAAGAACCATCCTGGCAAGAATATGAAGAAAGAAAAGACCAAGCCTGGGTTTTCGGGACCGAAGGTCAATGCAATGAAGAAGAAGAAAAAGAAAAAACTCGAGATTGTCTGCTACATCTGCGGCGAGTCGGATCACAAAGCCAACAGATGCCGCAATCGTAAAGGCAAGGGGCCAACACCTGAGCAGCAGAAGGCAGCCAAAGCCCAAGTGAATGTGGCGGTTGCAATGGCCAATGATACTGGCAAAGGCGACTCCACTAGTGGGTATGTACCTGAGGCCTATATGGCAAATTCACTAACAAGTTGGTGGATTGATACAGGTGCTACAAGGCATATTTGTGCTGATCAGACATGTTTTACTTCTCTTCAGGGTGCAGATGGTGGATCCGTACTGATGGGGAACGGGGTCTCGGCAGCAGTGCGCGGAGTAGGACAAGTGAGCCTGAAGTTGACTTCTGGCAAGACTCTTGTCCTGAAGGACGTGCTGTTTGTACCTGCCATGACGCGCAATCTACTCAGTGGATCGATGCTGTGCCGGCAAGGAATAAAGTTAGTCTTCGAGTCGAATAAAGTAGTTATGACCAGGTGTGGGTCGTTTGTAGGGAAAGGCTATGATTGCGGAGGCATGTTCCGCATTTCTATTCTTGATAGCTCTGCAAACATTTTCTATTCTTCGTATTCTAATAAGAACATTGATATTTGGCATTCTCGCTTGTGTGATGTTAATAATGAAGCAATTGTGCGTTTGAGCAAAATGGATCTTATTCCTTCATATAACTATGATAAGAGCCACAAGTGCGAGGTGTGCGTGCAAGCAAAGCAGCCCCGCAAACCGTTTAATTCGGTCGAGGGGAGAAGCACCTCGCCGCTTGAGTTGATCCATTCTGATCTGTGTGAGATGAATGGAATATTAACAAAAGGTGGCAAGAGATACTTCTTTACTCTCATAGATGATGCTACTAGGTTCTGCTATATCTATTTGCTCAGAACAAAGGATGAAGCATTAGAACACTTCAAAATCTATAAGGCCGAGGTGGAAAACCAGCTGGGGAAGACAATAAAAAGACTGAGGTCTGACAGAGGTGGGGAATATATTCCCAGGGATTTCTCCGAATTCTGTGAAGAAAGTGGCATAATCCATGAATTTACACCACCATACTCACCTCAGGCCAACGGAGTAGCCGAAAGAAAGAACCGAACAATTTGTGATTTGGTTAACACCTTATTACAAAGTTCTGGTATGGCTAACTCATGGTGGGGTGAGGCTGTTCTCACAGTAAACTTTGTCCTGAACAGGGTCGCTCCTCGGAATCGCGAGGTAACCCCTTATGAAGGATGGAAGGGGAGAAAACCAAATCTGTCCTATCTTCGTACATGGGGTTGTTTGGCTAAAGTTCATATTCCCCTGCCGAAGAAAAGGAAATTAGGTCCAAAGACTGTCGATTGTGTCTTCCTAGGGTATGCACACCAGAGCACAGCCTATAGATTCCTGGTGGTCCATTCCGAGATCTCAGACATTGCAGTTAACTCTATAATGGAGTCTCGGGATGTGACATTCTTTGAACACATCTTTCCGATGCGAGCAAAGGAGATTAGTTCCCATGATTTTTCAGTTGATAACCATGTTCCTCAAAGTTTTGATGACACAGTTCCTGATTTGGAACCTAGGAGGAGCAAGAGGCAAAGAACGGAAAAATCACTGGGAGATGACTTTGTCACCTATGTCGTGGATGATGAACCACGAAACCTTTCAGAGGCATACGCTTCACCAAAAGCGGAGTACTGGAAGGAAGCAGTCCGTAGTGAGATGGATTCGATCATCTCTAACGGAACCTGGGAGTTGGCAGACCTCCCAGTTGGATGCAAGCCGGTTGGCTGCAAATGGATCTTCAAGAGAAAGCGGAGACCTGATGGTACTATAGAAAAGTACAAGGCCCGATTAGTGGCTAAGGGTTTTACGCAAAAGGAAGGAGAGGATTACTTCGATACTTACTCTCCTGTAGCTAGATTACCTACTATCCGCGTGCTCTTAGCACTGGCAGCTTCGCATAATCTCCTTGTGCATCAGATGGATGTCAAGACTGCTTTCCTTAATGGAGAGCTGGACGAGGAGATTTATATACAGCAGCCAGATGGATTCGTGGTAACAGGACATGAGCGTAAAGTATGCAGGCTAATCAAATCCCTATATGGTCTCAAACAGGCCCCTAAGCAATGGCATGAAAAATTTGATACTACACTGACTTCGGTTGGCTTCTGTGTCAATGAAGCCGATAAGTGCGTGTATTATCGCTATGGTGGGGGTCGAGGTGTCATTCTGTGTCTTTACGTGGATGACATATTGCTATTTGGGACAGATATAGAAATGATTAACCATACTAAGTCTTTTCTATCTCAGAACTTCGATATGAAGGACCTGGGAGAAGCTGATGTAATTCTTAATATCAAGCTCCTAAAGGGCAAGAATGGGATAACTCTCAGTCAATCCCATTATGTGGATAAGGTGCTTACACGTTTTGGGCTGATAGACTGTAAGCCTGTAGCCACGCCCTATGATCCAAATACTAAGCTGAAGAAGAATGTAGGTCATGGGAAAGACCAGTTAAAGTATTCGCAGGTGATAGGTTCTCTTATGTACTTGGCCAGTGCAACTAGACCTGACATCTCATATGCAGTATGCAGGTTGAGTCGTTATACGTCCAACCCAGGAGATGATCATTGGATAGCACTGGAGAGAATTCTCAAGTATCTAAAGGGGACAAAGAACCTTGCGATTCACTACTCTGGCCATCCTGCAGTCCTAGAGGGATTCAGTGATTCCAACTGGATCAGTGACTCGGATGATATGAACGCTACGAGTGGATATGTTTTCACTCTAGCAGGTGGAGCCGTGTCGTGGAGGTCATCTAAACAGACTATCCTTACTCGCTCCACGATGGAGGCTGAACTAGTAGCACTAGAATCAGCAGCTGTAGAGGCAGAATGGATTAGAGAACTCCTTTCTGACCTGCCGATATTGGATAAACCAATTCCGGCTGTTCTTACCTACTGCGATAATCAAACCGTTCTGGTTAAGGTAAAGAGTAGGAAGGACAATATGAAGTCTTCGAAGCATATAAAACGGCGACTTAAGTCGCTAAGGCATGCATTAGAGACGGGTATAATCGCTGTGGATTATATTCAGTCTGAAAGGAATCTGGCTGATCCTTTCACAAAAGGAATGGCTAGAACAGTCATTCAATCGGCGTCAAAAGGAATGGGATTATTACCCACTGATAAGGTTCACACCGGCAGTAACCTATCCTAGGAGATCGGAGATCCCGTGAACTAGGCTCTAGGATAACAAGCTGTGTGGATGTAAGAGCAATTGATCCCATTTGCTGCTTTGCTCTTCTGTAGGAGAGGATGAGCTGTTAGCTCTTAATGAGTTCAGTACCATATGGTATTAGATGTCGTCCTACAGGACATCTAGGAGAACTCACCTATGTGAGTGTGATTGTGTGGTCGCAATCTCAGAAAAGCAGGGTACTTTTTTGGATGACACTCATGAATCAAGGTACATGGACATGACCATAACATCCAACCCGAGAGTTAAGGCAAAAGCAGCCTAGTACAGGGTGTTGTATGTGAGGAGGCTCTCACATCAAGGCTGAGGATCAAGGCTTAGTCCTCCTTATCCTGTGTGAGCCAATTCACATTCAACTAGGTAACATGTTCAAACCCGAAAGGTACTGTTACTCAAATTCTGTATATCAAACCAATAACTCCAACATTAAAATTTGGTGGGGACTGTTGAAGAAAAATATGAATTTTAATGCTGTCTTGGGCTTCTTTCTTTGCTGGACCGCTGGCCCATGAGAACCTGTGGTGTCCCGGCCCATTCGGTTTCTCACAAAACCAGCTGGAGCGGCTAGGGCAGAGGATGGGCGCAGGCGGAGAGAACAATGGCGGCTGCGCAACCCTCAGCGAGTTCTTCGGAGTTCGTTGAGATGGAGGGCGCAGAGGTCCCATATCTAGGCCGGCTTCCTCTTCCTGCAAAGGGTAGAAAGAAGACCTCCCCCCTTTCGCTTTCCCACTGTTTTTCCTCTTCGGTTTGGTGGTCATCCGTGAGTTGGAGAAGTTCTTCAGCTCCAATCTGGGTGCTTCGGTTCTTGAGGAGATAGAGTGGGGATTCTGTGTGTTGGTGGTGCTTGGAGCTGTGAAAGCCTAGGCTCGCCCGTACGCGCGGTTGCGGTGCGGTGAGGCACTGTATCTCCGATTTCCTCGTCGACGGCGACTCCGGCGAATAGGATTTCTGGGTCAGCGGCTTTGCTGCCGTGCCCTGCCTCCCTGATTCACTCGTTTGAGTGTATTGCACTGTGAGTATATCCAGTTCGCATATCCTTTCTTTCTCTGCAGATCTGGACATTAGAGGTGCTTGTTTAATATGCTCGGTGATGAATTCATATGCATAGGCTGGACAGATTTTCAGTACAATAGTTAGTCTTGTGCATTATCTAAGAAATCTGTTTCTATTTGGTGGTCACCGATCTCTAAATCTCTAGAGTGGCTTGGTCTGTTCTGGACAACCGAATGTATGTTCTGGTTATGATGCTGGTATATTACTTGAAGCCTGAGGTGATAGATGATGTATGTACTGGTTGAATGTCTCTTTTGGTTCCTGACTCAGCTGCCAAATTAGTTCTCTGGCCTCCTGTCAGGTTCAGCTGTTGTGCATTCTTACAGGCACATACTCTTCACTCAGTTTGTGATAGCATTTAAATCCAGAAAGATTATATATCTTCTTTAGATACTGCTCAAGTTCTAGTCTAGTTGTTATCTGTTAATTTTGTCCAGTCAATGATGCACTCTTTAGAACAGTTAGGGAGCAGGATTGTATATGTCCTGGGGCCAACTGTTGTGTTAATTCTGAGAGCTCTTTTATCTGTCCTAAGCACCTATTGTCCAGATTTGGTGATATGCATGGTTATGGAATCTGATAATCTTATTTGTCAATTATTCTTTTCAAATGTCCTGTATACTTGTCCTGGATTGTTTTCCTTTTATCTCTGTATATGTGGAATAATATTATTGCTCATATTATCGCAAATATTACAACAATGCCCAGTCTCTAGAGGATACCTGCACATGACACATCACAGATTGTGAGGCCAACCCCTGTGCGCCAATCTGTCCGTGGTCCAAAGCCTGTTTTGATTAGCCAACCAGATGAAGAATTTACACTTGCGTGGAGCCCACACATTCCGAAAGAGGAAATGGAAATTGGTTTCCGAACCCAATAATTGCGTCTTGTAAGCCAAGCTCACACTGTACTCACCGTGGTTGGATAGTTTCATGGACATTGTCCTTTAGCTTAATCCGATATGTTGCAATCCACAAGCTCACGAGCTTGGCAATATGCCTAGACCTCCACAACTTGTAGGATGGCATACTCTATTCCAGTTAACCTTACATTTTCCCCTAGTTAGAGCCTTAGAACTGGCCCAAAGGAATTATTTGTTTCTACGGTCCAATAACTTGAGCATGCACTTTGGGGCTTTTAAGGCAGACATGTAATATATTGGTTGGGAGGTGAGCACCGATTTGATTAGGGTGAGATGTCCGCTTGAGGCGATGAGTTTTCCTTTCCAAGTGCAAACTTGGAAGCAACTTTGTCTATAATAGATTGAAAGTCCGTCCTCTACAACCGATGGGTGGAGAGCCAGAGCCCAAGATACTTAATCGGGAAGCGTGTATGCTTGGCTGGCATATATCTGCACGAATACCATCTAAATTTAGATAAGCAAATGTGATTGGAGCCTCAGTTGAATTATTGAGATTTGTGCGCAAGCCTGTTGCATCCCGAACATATTGTCTTGTTTTCTCTTGCAACACGAGGGGAGCTGGTTTGTTACGTGGTCTTTTTTTTTTTCCATCCTTCACATTTGACACTAACATGTAGGTCTCAGGCCAATGTGTTCAAGTGCAAGCGCGTGTACAGATTATGGAGGATTATTACAATTAATCCAAATCCTTAGCACTACTACAGAAGTCGTCAAGGCAGACGGCTGCAAAGCCACATGATAGACGGGTGCTAAAGTGTCTGTGAATACGGCAATTAGGACTGTGATATAAAAAGTTTACAGACAGACGAGAGACAAAGAGCGTCTGCGATCCAGTTTCTGAGCACCAAATAAAAGCACACTCACACTGATCTGGTACTCTGCACCTCGCCCAACCACTGATGAGCATTTAATAATTAACAATTTACTAAAAATACAGTATATCTTGAGGATGAAGTACTATTTTACACATATCAGTTACCTTGTACAGTAGGTTTAATAACTGCTATGAGATAAATAAATCATATACGAATATTTCAGACAGTTCATTATACTCTACATGAAAACTATCTCAAATTAAGAAAGAATTCTTTAAATAACACATTTCGAGAAGGTTACGCTTAAAACTTCAAATGTGGTATGGCTCCACCATCTGACTATATAAGGAGAGTAGATGGTAGATTAAAAGGAGCTCGGACAGGCGTAGTAGTGTAACCTGGTAAACAAATATGTTGTACTTACCCGTTTGTCTTATACTTATCTAGAGTTGTATTATGTTATACCCACGTTAGAGTTGTATTAGGTTTTTAGCATTAGTCTACTAGACGCGAGCAGGAATGTGAGTTTGCCACATATCTCTCTATCTATATATAGCTTGTCATATTTCTTTAGGTGGCAAATGTGCACATTCAATTCAAAGGCATTCTGGTGATATTTGTTAACTCTTTGTGCTCAAGGCATGTCAAATATATATGCAGTTAGCCTTTTTCTGGTCACAAATAAGAAAAAGTCAATTGCACTATGTATTATTCATCACAAAGGCTCTAGGTCCGAATATATATACGTATATGTGTAATAAATATGCACAAAGTCCCTTATACAATGAAGAAATACGAAACAGGAAAACAAGCTATATGTATATACTCTAACAATATCATCATTCTGGCTCACTGATACCATGAAGACCAGGTGGATCTGTAGGCATCTAGCTAGTGAGCTAGACAGGTTTCAGTGACCACCTACGGTGCAATGTAATTCAACAAAGATATCTGTCGGTTACCGACAGACACTATATATAACAGGTTGCAGGGTAAAATAAAAATATAGAGTATATCAGGTGAAAGTGAGCGGTAGATTTGCAATCATTAATTGGTGGTTGAAATCGCCTTGTTTACTGCATGCGGAGATCATATGATAAGCTTTTCAATTGTTTCAGGATTGAAAAAGGAAGAAAAGAAAAACAGGGGATGTATGTATACAAAGATATCCTTTTCAAACAAATCTGGAGATTCTGTCACCCATAATATTTTCTTCACCTCCGACGCAGTCCCCACTCTATGATTGCCAAGCCAGCTAGTTAATTGCATCGATGATCTTATACTAGTCCAGAGTCAAATGAGAGCGTCTAATTATTTGTGTGTACATCAGATGCTCTACCGACCAGGTAAATTCATTTGCGTTATATTCCCTCCTGTCACGAAAACTTGCCGTTTAGCCAATTTTTTAAACTTCATTAGCATTGTCTCTCTCAATAAGATTTGAAACATACTAATTTTACTGTATTGTAATTATATTGTGTTTTATAAACATATTATAGTAGAAATTAGTGGTGGAAGCTGTGTTTTGAAGACTGTCATCCAAAACATCAATTTTTGTGACTAGATAGAGTATTATTATGACTAGTGTAAGGTTTTCAGTAATTCTAAGGAAGCAGTTGTTGGTGTGGTGGATATATTGTTGAGTTATGGGAGTGAGAGTACTAAAGCAAATTTTATAGGACCGGGTCTTATAAAAGATATTTTTCACTGTGATGACACGTGTCCCACTTCTCTCTCTCATCTTCAGTTCAGTCATTAGATCAGAGGATATGTGATTAGATCAGGATCTCACAGAAATCTTTCGTAGGAATGTGCTATAAAATTTCATAGGTACTTACTGTTTACGTACACGCGAGTACTTTTAGCAATAAAATTTGTAAGCATATAATAGTAGTGCACTCGCTATATGTATGAGTGTGACTTGTGTGTATAGTGGTGTGTGGGTCCCCTCTTGTAATAAAAAACAAATATTTTCAATAATTCTCTTGTCAATTTAGAGAAAAACAAGCTAAAAGCTGCTTGGAGAATGAAAAGCTCCCCAAACAGAACCTATGTGGTAGTAGTAATTGGCATTTAACATTTAAGTATTTGCTTTTTGAAAATGCTCATTCCGAATTCTGAAATGATTCTTCCATGGTGACGGTCGTTTCTTCAAGTGTTACTGATTAGTCCGTCAAGATAGATCTGGCTATCGTTTTCTTGGTGATCTGCTTATCTTTAAAAACCAATATTTACCACACAAAAAAGTTTCACAAGAATCTACTTGACTAGCAAGGGAATTAGGTGGGCAGATAGTCACATATGTTACTTTATTTTTCTACACGTTTCGTGACTTGTGTATTAGAGATCCCGTTTGTTGGTCCAGGTTTTTCTAGAGGAGCATAGTTTGTTTATTTAAATTTTCTTTGAGACTCAGAGCGGTGATTCAATTGAAACCTTAAGATAACCAAATGCCAGAGCGGTGATTCAATTAAATTTTGCTAAATCCATACATATAGCACGTAAAATAAATACACAAACTACTGGTACATGTGAATACAATTACTATCGGCACGTGTATCACGCGGCTATGAATCACGGTTTGAGTCTCACTAAATATAGAGGATGAATGTCTCATGGGTACCCGTGATATCAAGTGGTAGCGGATAGATACATGCACCGCTAGAGGGCTTTCAGTTGAATAGCCTCTGACCAAACAAAAAAAATAAAACTTTTGAATCAGCTCGGTTCAATTATAAAAAACTCTAGAGCTGAATTTGGGACCTTTTGAACTAGTTTATTTAACTTCCGAATAAAATACAATGAACTTTCAAATTACCTTTTGTAAAATTTTATATTGAATTTGTGGGATTTTGAATCAGTTTCTTGAGCTTTCAAAATAGAAATTAGAAACCGACAAACAAACATCTTGGATCTTCAACATGATTTTCCAGACTCTCAAGTCGACCTTGAACTTTCAAATCGCAAGAATAATTATTGCTGCTTTGTAGTTTCAAAAAACAAATTTAAAAATTTTTCCACAATCAAATTAAATGCTTTCAATATTAGGTGCAAAGTTTTCAAATTTGCATTAGAGAACTTTTAAAAGAAACAACAAAAATTAGAAAAAGGTTCTCAAATCAACTTCAAGGGCTTTCAAAAATCGGGTGGATTTTGAGAAAGAACATTCAAACTTGAACATTCAAATTGGGTGGATTTTTTAGTCTTCTTTTGTCGTGCTCTACACAGAAAAAAAATGGGCGCGACGTACGCGCGCCAATCAGACTAGTAGCTCCTAATTGGCACCAGATAAGAATCTTCTCAGATCGTTGATGAAGTTAAAAATCAAATTAGAAATAAGTTAAAAATATTCCAAAATCAAATTAAATACTCTGTCAATATTAGGTGTAAAGCTTCCAATTTGCACAGTAGAGCTTAAAAAAAACACAAATTAGAAATGCTCTCAAATCAACTTGAAGGAGTTTATTTCAATAATAAAGTGGATTTTGAGAAAGATCCTTCAAATCAACATGAACCTTCTCAGATTGACGATGGTTTGGCAACAGGAGCGTCCGGAGGGCACCAACACATGGTGCGTTGGGCAAGGAGAGAAGGAAGCAGTGCAACGGAGGGAGGGGAGCAGGGGGCAGGAGGTGCAGCGAGGGAGGCACGCCGGAGCACAAGAAGACGAGTAAGACTTGCGATGGGGATCTGTAAAAAATTTATTGCTGAAAATAAATCGATAAACCTGATAATCCTGTTTATCGGTAGGGGCCCGTAAATTTACTCATCGGCCAAAATTTTTGGTAATTTTTTAATTTGACGTCTTTTAATTTTCAGATCCAACACGCGAGCAACAAAACATCGGGCAGCAGGCCGCAGGTCATCAGACCACCCCTCCAATCCTAATTCATTTATGTATTATTTTTTATGTCAATTGATTTAGATAAATTGAGCCTTTTTTAAAAAAATTTATGTGAAATTTTTTGTCTGTCGTCGATATTATTCCAATATATCTGATAATCCTGTTTATCGCTAACCTCTAATAAATTTTTATTATATGGCATATATCGGATGTGGGGGGCATGAATATGGACGAAACATCCGTGAGCAAGTCATATATGTTGTGTAGCTTGCCCACGCGTTGTCAGTGTACCGGGTACCCACAAGACAATATTTTCGAAATATATATGTTTTATGCCCATAAATATTATTTTCCACATGTACATGTAGGTAGATATACTATGACGATCATCAAACCTGTATAAGAAATTAAACTGCGATTTCCAAAATTTACATAACCATTCCCTCTTCTATAGACGCAATCAGCTTTTCAGAATCATCTTTGTAGGGCAGCTTTTCAGAATCTTGATTCTATTTTACGTAGACTAGCTTTCCGTGATCTCAAGAAATGCTGGAATGTCCAAAGTTTAAAGATGCTCTTTTGCTGCCAGAGAAACAAACGGAAGAAAAATTGGTGCTAGCCTGGGGCCCAGTCAACTAAACAAAGCACAGTTTACGCTTGCGTATCTGCGACAATAGGCCCACCAAAATATTCACGCCACGTACCAGTTAGGCCCATGTGAACGTGCAGATCAAAATGGCCCGGCCCAGGTAGCTCGTGTCCGCGCGGCCGTGCAGACTACTGAATTTTTTAATATATCTTTTGTTTTTAATATTTGCAAAAATACATATCCGTTTTAAAAATTTACATGAATAATAGGCTACCGTCGCTCGTTCAACGAATGAGAGAAATGTGTTGCCCGTCCTTGATGTCGCACAATTAGAGGGTGGCAGCAAGATGTCGCCTCTTAAATGAGCAACATTTTGTTGTCGCGCTACCAACGGACTACACCTTGCCAAATTAGGGTTTTAGTCCGCTATCGATTTTTTTTTTTGGCAAAATAAGCATCGTCCATGTGTCGCCATTATTTGTTGTCGATATGTCCATTGACTTTGTTTGTGAGATATTCTGGATACGTGGAATTTACGGAAAATGAAGGTTGGACATGGTGATTTTAATAGGAGATGCGACATACACGGTGGTATGTACAGTACATGATCATTGTAACCTATCCATGTACCTATTCTAAACCTAACATACCTTACTGAATGTACATAATTACAACATTTAGTCTACTAAGTTCAACGTGGATACTTTCTCTTCCTCGCCACTTTCGGTCTTGCCTCACGCGCCCAACGTGCTCTCTCGCACTTCCTCTCCCTCTCCGCCTCACAGGCCTCCACCATCATGCGGTTATGCCCCTCCCTCATCTTCTGCTGCTTCTCCTGAATTCGTTTGCGTGTAACCTCCATCCTCTCATCAGCTTCCATTTCATGGAAGCGTCTCCAAGTGGCCCGGTGTTGAGTGTGAAGGAGGAACACATCTACTTGTGACTGCTCAGTATCCAGCAGCTGTAATAAGTCACAGTTGTGGCGGAGACTGCAATAGAGACCAAAATATTCAGTGATAAATCTTAATTGTACTTTGAGTAGTTTAGCTAGAAGTGACTACCTAGCGGTGGGAGCCAACATTGGTGTTTCCCTAGGGTGTATCGTACTCGTATTGGCAGCATATGAATAACCTCCTTTCGTAGGTGTCGGAGAACTCTGAGTACTTCATGACCCTACAAAGGTCTCCACACTATCACATGGGCACTTCGACCCCAACAGGCATAGTATCCGGCAAGTATTTATTGGGAAAAGGATCATATGCTATTGTAGCAGGAGTTGTGGAGGTTGAGGCTAGTGGTTTGGTTCTACATATGGTCAGGAGATCATCTATTTATAGTGTGGTTTTGTGCTAGTGCATGGACTAAGTCCACGGAAATTGTCCCTAGGAAAGCAATTGATTCCGCTGTGAGAAGTGATCATGTCAACTGAAAAGGCTACTTATGAGAAGCCAATTTCTGAAAACCTACATCTGAAAATGTTACATATGAAAAGACTAAGTCTAAAAAGGCTACTTCTGAAAAAGCTAGATCTGAAAATGCTACTTCTGAAAAGACTAGATCCAAAATAGCTAGGTCTTATAAGGCTATGTCATGCCCCAAAACGCTAATCACGTGATTAAGCGTGCATAGTCATCATGCCTTTATGTTTTATGTGATTAAATATTAGAGTGAAAATAGTTTAGGAAGTGATAGGAAGACCCTAAATACCTTGGAGAAAAGAATAAAAGAAAGAAGAAAGAAAAGAGAGGGAAATTAGAACAAATTCAATAAAAACCTTTCTCACGATCTGACTGGGCTCAACTGCGATATGACCGTCAGGTGGATAGCCACATAGGCTTGCCACGTGGGCTTCCCACGGTCTGATTAACCCTTCCTATAGTCTGATCGTAAGTGCATAGAGGCTCCCTTAAGTGGTCGATCACCTCTCTCACACTCAATCACTCTCTCACACTCTCACTCTCACTCACTCCTTCGCCCACACCAAGATAGAGGTAGAGACCACAGCGACGTCCATGATGATCGAAGATCGACATAGGGAACTTCCTCGAGCTTCCCAAAGGCTTCCTCGAGCTCATCTCCTTCACCCCCTTCGTTGGGGAAGTTCCTATGTACGTTCCTCCACCTCAAGCCCCTACACCACCCCGAAGCCCGATCTCCAAATCGGAGTTTCCCTGAAGTGAACCCCTCCAATAGAAAGCTTCTCTATGCTAAGGTGAGGCATCCCTATCATTTTCCCATCATTCCCGAGCTCTAATAGGTCCCCATTCCATTTAGACCCAAATTGAACCCTAGCTTAGAGCTTCTCCATTGGGTGTTTTGAGTTTAGCTTGGTGAATATTGTCCAAATCACATTAGAAGCACTCCACTAATCCCATAGAATGTTTCGGTACCTTTCACGATCGAAGGCATCACCGGAACCTTCGCCTGTGACCTTCAAAAGGTGCTGCCGATAGAGTTTGGCGGTCTGACCGCCATTAGGGTCGGTCTGATCACCAGACGGCGGTCGGACCATCGACATACCGTCGGTCTGACCGCCAGGCACCAAAACCTTCTGTAGGTTGGTAGTCATACCGCCACTTTCATGTCGGTCTAACTGCCAACCATTCAAAGCTATATGCACTTAGGTTATCTTATTCGGGGTTTCAAACTTTGAAACCCTAATCTTTTGGTGGTCTTTTGTAAATATTTTTAAAACACGACGCGCTATTATTATTCAAGCATGCATCATTTGCACAATTTTCCATCATTAGTTTTTTTATGCAATGCATTCTTGTTTCATTTAGAAAGTGTCACGCTGACGGTCCAAGCAAGTGAAGGCAACACCAATCTACCCGAGTTCTGTGAGTGTTGTGCCGAGAATATCAGACAACTGTCGGAGCAGCAAGTCAAGCATCTAAGCATATTGCACCTTTTTGTTGGAATAATGTGGAGTCTAAAATGATGAGTTTTTGCTTATGTATATTTGCATGTTTAGCGAGTCGATATCGGGCTTATATGGGTAGAACCTATGTTGAGTGCATTACTTCTACCTTGAAATTGTTGATTATCCATATCCTAGTCACCTCGGTAACATTATTGATGTCTCAATTAAGAGTTGTTCGAAATAGGTCATCGGTAGAAGTCGAGCGATGGTTCAACCTTGTTTGTTCGTGAGCTTAGGGCTTACTTATTGTTCATAATTACAATGATAATTATGTGGGATCTATGAGATGTGAGAATGAGACGAGATGTGGGCGGTGCTAGGGGTAGGTCAGGAGTGGACTTGGATGTCATAGATCACTTGCATCATTTAAGCACCGTTCATCGGTGCCATTAGCTTTAGCACTTTCTGTACAACCACATATTCGGATAATTGACGAATGAGCCGAGTACCATACGCCATACTGACGCTTGTCATGCATCCCTATGACGCGTAAGAAAGATAAAGAAGAAGCAAGGTGGTGGGGAGCTGGAGGTGTCCGGGACACGCTCGTGGTAACCCCGGTGCCATAGGGGTATGTACAAATGGGTAGTTCTGGGTATGAGAACGGATGTCTCAGGGGTCAAGAGGATGGATCCGAGTCATGTGGGTAAAGTTGTACCCCTGCAGGGTGTAAGAACAAATTAAATTGACGCACTCTTGGTTATGAGCATGCTTCTATCCATTCGCATCGGTCGTAGAGTTTCCGGATTTGGGTTGATTGGTTTCACGTGTTGGGCATGGTTGATGATGATTATTGTTTATATGAGACGGTTCCATTTACACTTATGTGCAGGTTGGTGTTTACAGGGTAGAGGTGCTTTGAGTTAAGTATAGATGCTCACACATAAAAGTCTATGTTGCTTGCGCATATGAATTTACTTAACCTTGTGGCCTACTCCTTAATAGTGACTTAAATGCATAATTCTTGAAGTCAGGTTATTATATGTACCAATTATGGATTTAGTCTTACGAGTACCTTCATACTCGCGCTGCTCTTTCAGATGCTACCTAGGAGGAGGAGCTGGTGTTTGGCTACTTCACGCCCGTCGATGTAGGTGGCGGTAATGAGTAGTGCGAGCTACTTATGTGGCGTGCTTTTGGGTGGAGCCTAAGGGCATATGGCTTCACCTAGCTTTTGGTGTTGATAGGTGTTACATTTTCGTTGCGTAGTTTCTCTAATATTTTGTTGTAAATCATTGTAAATTATGATCCTCTAAAGACTTGTAATATAATCTTAATTACTTGCTCTCTATTAATCTATGTTGTGATGTTTTATGTTGGAAATGCATGTGTTCTGATCTTGGGTACAAAACACGTGCTGGGACTACCGAGATGATATTTTGATTAATCTTTGTAGTCGTGATTAAGCAAATTATCAACTTAATGATGAATTAGAATACTATTTGGACGGTTCCTTACAGGCTATGTCTGAAAAGGTTACTTTTGGAAAGGCTACGCTTCAATCGAGTACAAGTTTATTAATATGACGAGTTCTAGTACAAGCCATCAATTTTATTAACATGGTTGGATATCTGGGGGTAACACTAAGTTAACGGTAATATTACATTGATGCGGATAGGAAAAGGCTTCTACTGGGTGGACCGAGGATGTCTCCCCCTTCTTGACGTGTCGCTTTGCACTCAGCCGCTTCTAGCTGATGTAGGAGTGCTTTATGCCTTTGTAGTTCTTCCTCACGTCTTTGAAGCTCGGTCTTCTGCCTCCTTAGAATGTCCTGTCAGAGATGGTGTTTCTCCTCACGCCTCTGAAGTTCCTCAGCCTGTCACTTGCGTTCTTGTTCTTAGTGCTGACATTCTTGTTGGCGCTCATGTCATGGCTCCTACCGCAGTCGTGCTTCCTTCATCCTAATCTCATACTCACATTTGGTTTTAGCCTCTCTAATGTAGTCCCTAGTATTTGGTGGCCTAACAAGGTTGATCCATTCCTTTAAACGATATGGCTTAGGACAATAAAGCCGATGTTAGAAATGTTATACTCAATGTATAGTTGGGAGGTGTGGACAAAGGGCAAAAGAGAGATGAACCATGAAATCATCGCCAAGCTCCAGACACATGAAGAACCTCCTACTAAAAGTCTCGACATCAAAGGACGTCAACATTCAAGTTCAGTTGCCACACCTGTACAATAGACCCTCGTGCCATTGTGGCACTCCCATGGGGTGGTTCCTCCAGAAATCCATGATGACCTGTTTTGAGACGACAAGAGTAAACAATTAGCAAGTGAAAGGATGGAATGTGCGATACAAAAATAGTTGCAGTATGTCAAGTCCTTTCAGACGAAAAGACAAGTCCTATATGGCACAACCAAAACAATTATACCACAGTAAAAGGAGCTATATTTCTACTACACATCTATAAAAGGCTCATGTATCTTGAAACTGAAGCCATAGCGATCAATGGAGGCTAGGGGCGGGAGGGGCTGAGGAAGAAGGGGCAGGGCAGCCGGCAGTGAGATGGGAGGGTTTGTTTGGTCTAACAAAGTACGATGAGACTCTCTACAACTTCCTTTTGAAGGATAAGAGTGATTTTTGTCCTCTAAGTCAAGTAAGGATTTACGACCACTCGAATGAGTCGTGGCCCAAGAGCTCCCATGGTTACAACTGCATCGTTCTTATGTACGATGGGAGCTTTCATGGAGGGCATCTTCTGATGTCCTCTTGGGAGGGTGAGAACTATACCACCATGAATTTCCATGTCATTTTTTCTTTGAAATATTCTAGATTGTGACCTCCACATTTATATTGACCATGAACGTCAATACGATTAAAACCACAGTCATGGTGCTGTTGTTATTTATGTATCATACCTTCGATCTACGCCCTTTTACATTCCCTAAGGCATGTTAGCCGAAACTTCGGTACGCTACTAAGAGTATCATACATGCCATTATACCTTACGTCAACGTGTTTATTATGATTGTTATGGAATACTCGTGGTATGACTCTATGGTCCTAATGGAATCACAAAAAAAAAAGTACATACAAGATATTAAGACACTAACAATAACATAGTAGCATGAACATAGATCATTAAGTTACTACAAAGTCATAACCGATAAGTACATAGAGCGAAATATTATCCTAAAGATTATGTCCCCTCTTAGGGACGACCCCATTGGTCTCACCCCCTCGGAACCCTGCACCTCTGTGTTCTCACATTGTGTGCTGAATACATTAGCGCATCCGGTGGAATGATCGACCACACAGGCGGTCCAGCGGGTGATGGAATCATGTAGTCGTCCTGGGTGCCCTGTGTCCTCGTAAGTCGAACATGTAGTTGTACCCAGGGACCTGAGTATCATCCCTGATGAGCTCGTTCACTAGTTCGACGAGTTGATAGCGCACGACGTCAGGTGGCGGCCATACACCGACCGTACTACCCCTTCCAAACCATAAAATATTTCATTGTCCCCATAAAAAATCCTAAACTATCATTTATTCGTCATACCTGCCAACCATCGACATAAAACCCTACCAATATTCCGACAGAACAAAAAAAAATATAAACCAACATCTACAATATTGCAACATTGATTAAAACTATGGTCTGACATTTACTCTATATTACAAAAAAAAAAAAATCCCCGGGTCACTACATCTAAAACCTTTAAATCCTATATCTGTTAGTTAAGTTCTATCTAAACTATGTCTAAATCCGATATCCAATACCTAACCTATGTCTAAATATCATATCTAATCGCTAATATACACCTATAGACTAGATCTAATTGCTAAACTATATCTAACCTTAGTTCTAAACCTAGATCTACATTCTAACCTATGTCTAAACCTTATATCTAACTTCTAATCTATATCAAAACCTACTACTAGCGACTATCTTACCAGGTTTGTAAAAACAACGAAGCAAAAAATCTCCTATTCTTCCTCCCTCCCCTTCCATCTCCTCCTCTCCTCCCTCTCTCAGCACTCTCTCTGGCTCTCTCGGCTGGGAAACGAGGAAATAGCATCGCTGATGTCGGCCAGGTGCGCGGGTGCTATTTATACGAAAAAGGTATGGCCCGTTCAACGGCAACACCTTTTCGGTGAGTTAGTGGGGGCACGCTGCGAGAAAAGGTCCCGCTCATTCAACGAGCAAGAGAAAGGTGACGCCTCATGAACTGGCGACACCTTGACGTGGCCGCCAAGTTACCGGCCTTATTTAACTCGGGCCGGTTTGACTGTGGGACCCACAAGATATCACCCGTTCAATGAGTGACACCCTGCTCTCGCTCGTTGAACATTTAGATTTGTCCTAAGTTAAAGATTTTTAATTTTGACCACCAATAGCTTAAAAATCATAGTGACGTTTTTAGATTCATCATGAAAAATACTTTCATAATATATAATTTTTTTCTATTTAAAATAATATATTTTTCTAGATATTATTAGTTGAAATGCCATATTAGGAGTTGTGTCCATACCATAATAAACTCAAACTTATATTTGAGATCAGAGGAAGTACCAGGAACGGGCACGGATTAGGCAGGGCTGCACCAACCAATCCATGCACTTGCACAGTAGTTGCCGCGCTCGTCTCCATACAACCCTGCCATTCCATGCACTATGCCTCTCGTCTCTGCTGCCACACCATTGCCTGGAGAGACATGCTCTCCCAATGATGCAAGAGGAGGCATCATGTTTATCCATCTATTCAGAAGTTGCATCTACAGACACACGTCTCACCTTTAAGCTCCTCCAGATCGATAGATCGCTGCCTCTTCCTTTCCCTCCACTCCATGCATCCACAGACACACGTCTCCTCGTCCTCCCCCGCTTCTAGTTCCCCTTCTCCACAGCCCTCCCTCCATCTCCCCCGAATTAGCCTAGGCTAGGTTTGGCCAGCGACATGCGGGGCTGAGCCAGGGAGCAAGCGGGGCGGCCACCCTGGGCCCCTAAACTCGGGCTCCCCAAAACCTAGAGGCTCCTCTAATATACATTTAGATATAGTGTATTTTCTATTTTGTACCGAGTTTTAGCCCACGACAGTTTATTAGGCTCATATCGTGCAGGCCATATCACATATCATCAGCCCGTATGGCCCATATCGTGCGGTTAGCACTTAGCACTAGCACGCCTCCCACACACGTCTGCCGATTGGCGATTGTTGATGCAGCCGATCTGATCTCGTATTCTCGTGTCTTCTCGTATCCTCTTGGCTCGTCTGTCGTCTGGCGTCTGCCGAGTGCCACCGCAGGTAGCGGCCTCAGCGTCGCTGAAGGCGGTGACCCGGATGGCCTAACCGCAGCTCCTCCTCCACCTCATCCGCGCATCCAAGCTCGCGCTCTCGCTCCTGCACACCGCAAGCCTCCATCCCTCCGTATCCACACCCCCGCGGACGCCTACGACGCCATTGTCGACGCGCTCGGCCGCGCAAGCTAGTTCGTCGTGGAGTCCGTGGCCGACGGTGCCGCAACGCCCTGCACGTTCACGGTGCTGGCGAGGAGGTATGTCGCCGCGGGCATGACGCGGCAGGCCATGCGCGCGTTCAATAACATGGAGGCGTTCGTCGGGAGGGAGCCCGACGCCGGCGAGTTCGCCACGCTGCTCGACACGCTATGTAAGTACAAGTACCCCAAGGTTCGTGATCTAGAAACCTATAGTTGTATTGTTGGTGATACGATTGTTGTTTGATTGGTTAGCACATGTTTTTTGAGATTTTGATGATAATATGCGCTAATCTACTGTGAGTTACACATTCGGTTGCAAACTTGATTGTTTAACCCATGTGGTTCTTGTGCTGGATGAGTTCAGTGTAAAAGGTTCCATCTTTGCTTAGCAATGCAGCTTTTATCAGAAAATTGTAGACCATTGCTCTAGATTCGAGTGACAGTTCATGCATTGAAGTAGTTGCAACTTGTGACGTGTGATTCTCATGGATTTATGCAACATTTAGCATACCATGCCAATATTAATGCACTCATTTATTTAAGTGTTTATCAAAAATAATTTTTTAATACATCAAATATTATCTTTATAATGTATATATTGATTATTTTTATATATTTAATTTAATAGGTCATCCGAACCACCAAAATATCAAGACCGATCGACGTGAAGGTCACCTCCCCCGCGGCAGGCCACCGCAGATGAGCATCGCGAGCCGGCGGCGTGCGGTACGGTTGGGCGCTGCAGCTCTCCCTCCTCACACCCTACGTCCATGTACTTACAGATGCATGTGTATGCTTGTTCTTTCTCCAAAAAGACCTTTTTCTGAACTTCTGTGTTCTGTTTCTTGAATCTTTTGCGTGAGATAGATATAGTTCTGTTTCTTTGTGGCGTGAAGAGATTATATTATTCCTTAGTTTTCTGATAAGACTAATTTATCCGTTTGTATCAATGTATTTAACACAAATTTTGTCCATTCAGTTTGGTAAAATTTGAAGAAATTATAAGCTATGTGCAATGCATGTCGTTTCTTTCGCCAATTTTCTTCTTTTCTCTGTGTCCAGAATATTTGCATTTGTGAATTCGATAGAGATCTGAGCTTTTATACCCAAAATTGCGGTTCTATATGTTTTTTTCTTATTATTTCAACCAATTTGGCAGTAATTTCATTCGTCTAAGGTAGTTGCTGTTTCAAGATGGATATCCCACTACCACAGAAAGGATCATCTCAGTCCCCATTTTACTGTTGGTTCAATAATAATCGGTAGTGATAATATATCAATACTGGTTCATAAGCTCCATGCGCACACAAAAAGTCGAGCTAGCAAGAACCGACAATGATAATAGTTATCGCTACCAGTTTATAACATGAACCGGCAATAATATTCAAATTATCACCACCGGTTCTTAAAAAACATGTATTTAGTAACCGACAGTGATAATATTTATCTCAATCGGTTCGTATTACAAATCGACAGTGATAATATTTATCACTATCGGTTCCTAATCCAAACCGACGGAGCAATAATTGACGAAGATGGACTGGTGACGTTAATTATTATTAGTGTCGGTTTGTATTCCAAATCGACAGTGATAATTCTTCTATAATTAGAGTTCATCTCCCTCAGCCACCCCATCTCATTTCCTTCTAATCTCCCGAAGCCACTCCCGAGAGGTAGTGGCGGTTGAAGTGGAGCGGTGGTTACCATTTTTACTGTGGCTGCCTCTACCCCTTATACCCGTCTTCAACACGTTCTCCAAGCCGTAGCCACCTCGCCTTTGTCGAGTCCACCATCCGTTGAACCCGCCATCTGCCGAGCCCATCATGTGCTCCCAATTTGCTCCATAGGGGTAATAGCAGTCAAAGTGGAGCGGTGGTCATCGTCTCCACTACGGCTATCTCTACCCCTTCGGCCCAGCCTCTTTCAAGCCAACGCATGGCCGCGCACCCTCCTCATCTTCTCATCTCCTCTCCTCATCTCCACTGCACGTGCGAATGTTGTGTGAAAATTATTATGGCAATAGTTAGGTCTAAATGAATGGCAAAAAACATAATTGTGTTGAAGATGGATTATGTTTTTACCATTCATTTATACTTATTATTGTCACTGCGAATGTAGATTTAGATATTATCATTCATTCAAGCTAAATTATGGTAATAAATACATCTAAATGAGTGACAGAAGATACATTTTCTTCAAGATGATTGTGTTTTCATCATTCATTTAGATATATTGTTGTCACTTGGATACCACAATATGCAAAACAAATATTTCGCCATATAAAATACTCTACCTTGAATATTTCGGTATAGGGTTTCCATCTAGGATCCCCATGCTGAAGAGTTCGCACTAGAGTATTTTTGCACTTGTAGATGGATTATCATTGCTGATTATAGCTTTGAACCGGCAGTGATATTTAGATTATTATTGCCGGTTTATAAGCCAGCAGTGATAATCAAGGATTATCACTACCGCTAATTTACCATCGGTTTAAAAACTGACAGTGATACTAATTTTAAACCGACAGTGATAACATTTTCTTTAGTAGTGCCTTGAAAAAACAAACCTTGTATATGACCTGATTGGATGATAGCTAATTGTAGTATGCAATTTATTTTAATGTAACTTACTATCCGTTAA
The DNA here is from genome assembly GCF_958298935.1 of Phragmites australis. Classification (NCBI taxonomy): domain Eukaryota; kingdom Viridiplantae; phylum Streptophyta; class Magnoliopsida; order Poales; family Poaceae; genus Phragmites; species Phragmites australis. Next base: position 11,400,391 of record NC_084941.1, on the reverse strand, counting down.
TGTAAATGCTATTTTCATTTCATTTGCATGAATACTTGATACTTTTTTAGGCACATTAATGATATATTCTACAAATTAATTCTATGCTAGCAGTACTGGCTGCATGGCACTGGATTGAAACTTGAAAGTTACTCCTAGAGAGTCAGTACTAACTGACTGACAAAAAAAAATAGTCTTGTTTCTGCTGACTGCAGCATGGCGATATCCAGATAACAAGGTGATGACCTTGGACCAAATGATAATTTTGCTCAAATCCATATAAACAATACAGGTCACAAGTAACTCACTATGTAAAAAAAAGGTCACAAGTAACTGACGGTCAAAGCTCTTTGGAAGAAACTGTAGCCTTTATGGTATACAATAATTTTGCATCTAAACTAAACTCGTTTTTCTCTTATATTATAGGAGACTGAACTAGCTAGTTTAATTTTATGTCAGCATATGCATATATGCCTGTATTTCACTAACTAATTTGATTTCGAACCTTCGTTTGCAACAGACACTGGGAATTCCTCATGCTCTTGTGAGGGTCCAATTTGATAGGTGTTTACTCAATCACGAAGAACAGCAAGAGCAGCAGGAGGAGGTAGAGGTTCTGGGTTTAGGACCGGACGAGGAAGAAGGCATAATAGAATTCGTTATCATCTTAGGCCTTGCCTCACTCCGGTGTTCCTCCCTCCATATATCCTGTCCACTCGTTACATGGGCCAAGCCTGATTGTATCTCACTAAGCCCAGTTGGGCCCATCCAGCATGGGTTGGGCTTCAGTTTGTGTCCAGACTGCCTGGGGTTGCTCTCGGACTTCTTCCTTCTGGCGTCGTCCTGGGCAGGTGCACTAACATCCCTTCCTCCTTGACTACCTACTTGCCCCCAAGCAGGCGCCATGGGAAACCGTTGACTCAACACCTTTGTGTCCTCCCATGTGGCCAGTGCTGCCGGTGATGAAGACCACTTCACCAAAACTTGGGCAATCGTTGTTGCTCCATGGGTGATGACGCGGAGCTACAGGATGAGCTCAGTCACCTGGAAACAATGTTAGTGGATGGCAATTCTGGAAGTACCTGGGTCTTGCGGCCAACGACTGCCTTCAATTGAGATACATGGAAGATTGGGTGCACTGTGCTGTGTGACGGCAACTCCAATTTATAGGCAACAGGTCGAATTTTCTCCAAGATGCGATATGGCCCGAAGTACTTGAAGGCAAGCTTGTGATTGGCGCAGATGGCGACAGACAATTGCACATAGGGCTGTAGTTTTAGGAACACCTAATCGCCCACCTCGAATGATTGTTCTGTGCACTTCTTCTCTGCTTGCAGCTTCATGCATTGTTGGGCACACAAGAGGTGCTAATGCAACAGCCGATCCATGAGTGCACGTTCCTCCAACCATGCGGCGAGCTCAGGTACTGAACATGAGTTCGCATAGGCAATTCCTAGGTGGCGGGGACTGGTGCCATACAAAACTTCAAAGGGCAACTTGTTCAGCGTTGAATGGAAGCTGGTATTGTACCAGAACTCCGCTTGAGAGGTCCACTAACTCCAATGAGTTGGGTTGGCATTGACGAAGCAACACAGGTACTTCTCCACACATTGGTTGAGACACTCCGTCTGGCTATCCGTCTAAGGGTGGTAGGCGGAGCTCATTCAAAGATTCGTGTTTGGTGAAGATGCGATCCCAGTCGGAGATAATGGAAAGCGGTAAACCGTGCAATTTGTAGACAAAGTCCAGGAATACCTTAGCGACTTGTGCAACGGTGAACGGATGAGCCAGCAGAATGAAGTGGTCATATTTTGTGAATTTGTCCACCACGACCAACAAAGCATTGAAACGGCTAGAATGAGAAAGACCTTCCACAAAATTGAGAGAAATAATCTACCAAGATTGAGTTAGGAACTGCAATGGTTGTAACAGACCTGGGTATCTGGTGCATTCCGGCTTGGCTTGTTGACAGATGTGGCAAGCCTTCACCCAATCACGAATCTGATCTTCCATCCCACGCGAGGCAAATAGCTTCTTGATGCGGTGTTAGGTGACTGGGAAGCCCGAATGACCACCAATGGCACTACTGTGTCGTGCCTGGATAATCTTGTGTTGCAATTCGAGAGCTTGCCCAACCCAGATCTGCTGATTGTAGAGGATAATCCCTTGCTGAAGTGTGTAGCCGCGACATTCTGATTTGGATGCAGCAAGTTCCGCCAACAGATGTTGTGCACTAGGGTCTTATGTGTAGCTGGCCAGAACTTTAGTAACCCAAGTAGGCTGACAAGAAGATATGGCCTATAATTCCATAGGATCGATCGGTCGTCGAGACAAGGCATCCGCAACACGGTCTGTGATCCCTTTCTTGTATAGAATTCGGTAGTGCAGACTGAGTAATTTGGTGAATACCTTCTGCTGCCACGGCGTATGCAATCGTTGTTCATTCAGGTGTGGAATTGCTTGGTGAAGTACGAAAGAGCAAGTACCAGAGCTTGGATCAGTGCCTTGCTTGAGAGTCTAAAAAGTTATCTCAGTTTGTGAAGTCTAGACGAACAAGCCGTGTTTGTGGAGTAGATCGGTGAGGGGTCAACTGATGGAGCCAAACTGGCACACAAACTTGCGGTAATAGCTAGCGAGACCTAAGAAGCTATAGAGTTCCTTGGCTAAAGTGGGCATTGGCCAATCATGGTTTGCTGCAATCTTAGAACAATCTTAGAATCATCGGTTTGGATGCTGTTCATGCTGACGATGTGTCCTAGATATGCAATACTGTTTTGTGCGAAGGCACATTTAGACAATTTGACATTCCACCGATCCGTCCGAAGGAGTCGTAGTACCTATTCGATGTGAACTAGGTGCTTGTCAAAAGATCGGATGAAGATTAATATATCATCAAAGAAGACGAGGACACAGTGACCAAGCAGCTCTAACAAGGTGGTGTTCATCGCGTTCTAAAAAGTGGCCGGCACGCCTGATATTCCGAAAGCCATCTCACATAATTCATAATGGCCGGTGTGTGTTTGGAAGGTGATCTTGAATTCTTCACCATCAAACAGCCGGATTTGGTGATATCCCGCGCGCAGGTCTAGCTTTGAAAACCAGTAGGCGTCCGTGAGTTCATCCAGGAGCTCATCAATAACGGACACCTGATACTTGGTTTTGACAGATAATGCATTCACATGGCAATAATCAACATAGAAGCACCACTTACCATCTTTCTTTTTCACGAGAAGCACTGGAGAAGAAAACCCACTTGAGCTGTGCTGAATGAGGCCTTGTTGTAGCATTTCCTGAACTTGATGCTCAATTTTAGACTTTAAAGCCAGAGGGTATCGATATTGCCGAAGTTGAACAGATCTGGCACCCGGAAACAGTGGGATCTTGTGATCACAAGGTCGTGCAGGGGGAAATCCATGTGGTTCTTGAAAGACATCAGTATATCTGTCCAAAATGGCCTGAACTGACTCAGGAATTGCATTGTCGGCCACTGGAGCTTCAGCACTGGACACTGCTAGTAACTGGAATGCAGTGTATTCTGAGTGATCCGACAATAACTGTTGCAGTGTGACCCAACTGCCTGCATATGGAATAGATAACCTCTTGTATCCCAAGTATCTTCATGGGAGTGAACACCTCCAGCCAATCCATACCAATAATGGCACCATAGGAATGGAGCAGTAAAACATTGAAAGGTGTACTGAATGTAATGCCTTGTACTGACCAAGTGGGGGTGCTGAGTTCCTGCTGACACCGAAGAATTTGCCCATTGGCCACCTGAACGCAGAGTGGCTGCTGCAGTTCTGACCCTCCTTGTAACTGGGTACCAATTGTGGAGCTAAAAAATGTTTGGGAAATGCCAGAGTCGAGCAGCATCAACATGTCAATCCCTTGTATCACACCTTGTAGCTTCAGTGTCTTTGCTGTTTTAGCGCCTGAAATGGCCTCACAAGAAATAGTCATCAGTTTGCCATCAGACTGAATTTCAGAGATATCTGAACTGAGCTGCTGCTGCTCCCAGTCTTCATAGCTGAAGAGTTCCCACAATTCTTGTACATCATGGAGTTGTATAGTGGTGTTACACTTGTGGTCGCGGCTCCACTTCTTAGCACACTTGAAGCAGAGGCCTCGTGCATGGCAATAAGCGCAGAGAGCCGCCATCTTGTATTCAGTTGTGTGCTGTCATGCTACCTCAATGCTGTGATTATCATCTATCAGTTCAGCAGCACCTTGTCGTGCTTGTGCCGGCGCCGGTTGAAGTACTGAACTCGGTCCCTTGAGAAACGTCCGAGCGATCGGAGTGTAGTCAAACTTGCGAGAGTCGCGGCACCGAGCTGGGTCGCCAACTTCCTCCTGCAATGAGGCAAGAGTGCAAGCAGTATCGAGATCTAGGGGCCGCTGAACCATGAAAATGGATTTGATATCATCACATAATCCATCAATAAAATGTGTGTGTAGTATAACTGATCTGGAATGGACTCGTATGCAGCTAACTGATCCACTAATTCCATGAATTGTGTAATATACTCTTTCACCATGTGTGTTTGCCAGATGTGAAACAAGTGCCGTATCAAGGTTTCATGCTCATCACAGCCAAAATGCACCAAGATCAGTTCGCAAAACTCATTCCAAGATATGTGGCGAACGAGGCGATCAACTGACTGAAGCCAGCGCGCCGCAATGCCCGTGAGGTGCATGGATGCATCCTTAACCCACATGGACTGCACAACACCAAACATGTTGAAATAATTCTCACATCGACTGCACCATAATTTGGGATTTTCCCCATCAAACTCTAGGAAATTCAGTTTGGGTAGCTTGCTCGTGGTGTGAAAAGACGAAGGTGATGGTGGTATGAAATATGTGTGTGGCGGACCAGAGAATTGGTGAGTGGGAGGGAGATTGACCAGGAGATGTGAGAGGATAGACACTGACCCAAACACAGTTTCCTGGCAATCGTTTCTCCCGTGGTGCCCATGAGGGCCGATGGTTGGTTCCTTAGTAGATGGGCGCGTGGCACAGAAAGGAAAAGAAAATATAGAATAGAAGGCATGCGATAATTGCTCTCATTTTTCTTGGTAATTTAGATAATTAGAAAGTATGACTGGCACTTAATTTTACAAATCTTCATAGTAGTAAATAAGGATAAGTTAAAGTTATAACTTATTGATTATGTCGGGTAGGTACAAGCCTATGTCGGCCTCTACAACGACAAATGCACCTCAAAGCTCGGGAGTAGAGCTCGGACTTGGGTTGTGCCGAGCTGGCCTGGCCCGGCCTCCTTCGGGCCTCGAGCCCTTCGTGCCGTGCTAGGGTGACACGAGGAGTCGTTCATGCCATGCCGGGCTGGCACAAGTCGCCTCCAGCTAAGCTCAGGCACAGCACAAAGGCACGACGGGTCTCATCGTGCTGGGCTGGCACAACCACTGTATGAAAGCTCGATAGCCAGCCTGGGGGTCTACGGGAGAGCGCGGGAGATGGTGAACTCAAGGGCGTCCACAGTGGCGGCATGAGCTCATCTTGTATAGCTCATGCAGGTAGCAGTTCAATGGCGGCGACCACGTACATATAGAGCTTGTCGAAACAATCTATTTTGCTATTTAAACGTCTATTTTGAACACCATGTGACCCGTTAGGAGTCCAAAAAACCTAGACGGTTGTAAAAAAATAAAATAAAGTGGTGCATGGATCGCCTCTGCCCCACCTCAAGGCCGCCTGTAATATCTGGGTATGTCCAAAATAAAATAAAAAAGTGTTGACTGTCGGAATGCGAAAAATTTACTTTTAAATCAATTATTCGGATGGACAATGAGAGAGCACGGATAAGTAGAGTTCGTCGAAACAAATTTATTTTATTATTTAAACGTCTATTTTGAACCTAATAAATTTAGACAGTTGTAAAAAATAAAATAAAGTCATGCATGGATCGCCTCCGCCCCCCGTCGCCTCCCCGCCGGTCGCCGCTACCGCGCTGCCCCTCCCCGCTGCGTGCGCCTCTCCTGTGCGTCGTGCTGCTACGGGCAGCCGCGCCACCGCCACAGCTTAGCGCGCCGCACCGCAACCCCAGCTGCCGGTTGCCGCCCAGCCTTGAGTTGTCGCTAGCCGCGCTATGTCACGTCGCCACCACCTCCAGCTGCGCCATCAGCCAGCCGTAGGTTGTCACTCACCCATGCTGCCTTCCGCCGCTCAGCCCAGTAGCAGCCATCCGCCTGGCCGTCGTTGCCCCCCCCCACCCCCCTGCTGCTCGGCCTACGCCGTTGCCTCTGCGTCGTCGAGCCGTCGGCCACCACCCCGCGCCACCCAGCCATGAGCTGCTACCAGCCGCACCGAGCTATCGTCGGATGTCGGTCCGTCGCCACCTCCACCACCACGTAGCGGCCTCACAAACGCCCAACTCCATCTATGATTTCTCTAGGATTTCAGTATGATTAAGCATGTTATTGACTAGGGTCTGCTGGAGAAACGTGTTGAAGACATCCTTTCTCTAATCAAATTAACCGGTGGAGGAAGATAGAAACGATTGTGTGCAATCCAGGAGCTGAAGGATCCCATCTGTTCAGTTGAGGCCTTGAGAGGTGCTTCTGTCAAACCTTTTTTGCGTCCTTTGTATCATATCTGTATGCAACGTTAGGTGATTTGGATGTATCAGTTGATCTCTGGGATGGATCAAGCATCCCTATAAGCAAGAGAAAGGAGCAAGATGTTTTAAGAGAACTGAGGAGAGCTTCACAATCTACAGGTGTTGCTGGACATATGCAGTTCATTCCCAATGTAAGAGTTCCAGTTCTTCAGTATGTGAGCAACCAGAAGGATCCCCTCAGCTCTGCCTTTCTCTCATCTCTGGATATGGAGCCCTATTATACTTTCGTTGAATAACAAGTTCCATGTTAGTAGTGGGAACTGTTAAGCATTTTGATATGGTTGTTTCTTATGTCCATAATGGATGCATTGTATCTTTGAGTAATTGTTTGTTGGATTAGCCTAAGTGGAATAGTCCACTGTCTATAGGAGTTGGAGTTTACCGGTTGCGCCGAGGCAACTGGGTTGCATCTAAGCGATGCTAGTGGAGTGACGCCTTCCTCAATATGGTGTCTGTGGTCTTAAACTTGTTGTGTAAGGTTTTAGATTTTAAGTGTTGAAAGATGGTGCCTTCAAGGCAGAGTTGTTGGTCAAATAATGTAGTGTTTTCTTGTGTTGCTTTATAAACCCATCGTATTTGACGTGGGAACTGGATTATTCTGGAGAAGTAGGCCAAGGTTATGACTGACCTGTAGAAGCATTGGTGTTGTTTAGGGTCTGTCGTGAAAATTGTGGCCTATAGCATCATGATGGATGCTAGTCGGTTTTTCGTAGTGGACGTTGGTATTGAGCTTGATGAGTTTCGCTCGTCAAGTAAACCCTGAAGTTTAGGGTTGCCTGAGTCTTTCTTGGCCAAGTGGCCGGAATTGTTACTAAAGTCTGTTGTGACATTTCTTTGAATGATTCTTGGTGTGTTGTTTGATCTAGGACTCTTTTCCTTGTTGGCTTTCATGGATCAAGTGGAACTGAAGAAGTAAGTGGCTAGTCTCTGGCTTGAGGGTTTGCAGGGTGGAGTGGGTCTTCATTAGCCACTCTAGTTCTTTCGCTAAGATGGAGGTTAAACGGGAGATGTCTGGGTAAGTTTGTACGCTGGAAGGTTGTCCCTACTAGGAGTAAGAACCAGCTAGGGTCGTCAAGTGGTACCTGTGAGGTGCTTTTAGTTTTCAGGAGATATCACCCTTGGTACTTGGTACATACAAGACCCTGTTGCTGAAACCAAAGAAATGGTGGAACCAGCCATACCCAGGATCAATGAGCATGAAACAAATAAAGAAACAACCTTCTCCTTGAGTTTCGAAGATGAGCAGGAAGGACCCCCTCTAGAGCTGAGCCAGGAAGAAGTGGAACAACAAGATCAACAGGACAGTGCTCCTATCACCATGGTGGACCACCAGATGCTGTCGGTTGAGCTGCATAAGCCAGATGGGGAGAGGACAAGCAAGATTTTACAGGGTGACCAGCAAGAAAGATGATCTCAAGGCTGAAATGACTCAGGTCAAAGGTGACATCCAAATCCAGGGAGACGGCAAGATCAGGCAGAGCGAGAGACTGTTGCAACAGCATGCTGCCAACTTGGAGATTACTGAAAAAGCTATCCTTCGGACCAAGCAAAAAAACCTTGAAGGTACCTCTCTAAATGAGTCAAACTCTTTTGCCGTTCTCAATAATTTAGAACTAATATCTAGATCTGTGGGGATGGGCATAGCTATTTCTATAAATGACTTGGAAAAATTTGATGTGCTTAAGGATCTGGAGGTTGCTAGGCATAAACTGAAGGTCATAAATGACATGGGTGACCAACATACTTCTATCTGCGACCATAAACACCATAACAAGCCCCCCTTCGAGGAGCTTATAGTTTCTGGCCTTGAGACAGAAGAGTCCGAAGATGAAGGTTGTAGGCACATCTCATCTTAAAAAAAGAGAAAAAAAAACCAAAAACAAACAAAACATCAGAAAAGAGCACAAGGTTAGGGGTAACCATCCTCTTGATGGCACTACCACTGCTAAGGGAGGGACCCCCATGATTTGCTCTGGGTGGAACCTCAGGAAAAGGCCTCTTACCAACCCAAAATATAAATAATGATAAGCATCATTTGGAACTGTAGGGGGGCCTTAAAAAAGGTATGAGGACTTTCTTGAGGGAGTTGATCCTTGATCACCAGGCTGACTTCATTGGTTTACAGGAAACCATGAGGAAGTCCTTTAGCGACCAGTTTTTTAGGAAGATAGATGCTAGGAACTCCTATGCTTGGCACTGCCTGCCCTCTTCTGGCAGATCAGGAGGAATCCTGTGTGGAGTAAACCTGGATAGGTATGATGTGGACTCCTTCTCTTCAGGGAAATACCACATCCTAGCCAATGTGATCGAAAAGAAAACAAACCTGAAATGGGCTATGGTCACTGTTTATAGCCCCGCACATGAGGAAGAGAAAGATCAGTTCCTCCTTGATCTATCTAACATGTGCTATACTAATAAACGCCCCATGCTCATTGGGGGTGACTTCAACATACTCAGATTTAGCACTGAAAAAAATAAACATTTCCAAGGAAATAGAATCACTAATATGTTCAATGCTATCATAAATTCTTTCGAGCTCAGAGAACTGGCCATATTTGGTGGTAAATATACCTGGAGTAACACTAGAACTAATCCAACCTTGGAAAAATTGGATAGGATTCTTATGACTAAAGATTGGGAGCAACTGTTTCCCCTATCCACACTGAAAAAAATCCCATGGTATACCTCTGACCACAATCCCCTTGTTCTGAACACAGGGGATGAGACTGCCAGACCTCCAAAACCTTTTTGTTTTGAGTTGTCCTGGCTCTCTCAACCAGAATTCAGACAAAACATCTCTGAGATATGGGGTAAACCTGTGTCAGCTAAATCTAACTTAGAAGGTTGGTTAATAAAAGGAAAGAGGGTGAAAAAATGGTTAAAAGGATGGGGCAACAATGTTAAAGGTCAGAATAGGAAAAAGAAGAAAGATCTGAATGAAGAATTACTTGCTCTTGAGAATTTGGAGGAAGTAGATATGCTAAATGATACACAACTGCGAAGGAAGAGTGAAATCCAGATTGAGCTGCTTCATATGCTGGAAGAAGAAGAGATCTACTGGAATAAAAGATCCAATGCTAAATGGTTGCTTAAGGGAGACAATAACACTGAATTTTTCCACAGAGTTGCTAATGGCAGAAAAAGAAAAAACACCATATTCTGCGTTCAGCAGGATGATAGAGTGATTGAAGGGGATGACAACCTCCTACTTCATGCAACAGATTTCTATAAGCAGCTCTTTGGCCCTGATGAAAGTCCTTTGTTCCATATGGCTGAAAGCTGCTGGAGCAATGAGGAAAAAATTAATAACGATGAGAATATTGCCCTAACTCGGCCTTTCACAGCAGAAGAAGTGAAAAGTGCTGTCTTTTCTATGGAAACTAATACTGCTCCAGGTCCTGATCACTTGCCCATTGAATTCTATCAGAAATGCTGGGATATTATAGGGTGCGATCTCATGCAGTTGTTTCAGGATTTCCATGATCTTAAACTTCACATATGGAGACTGAACTATGGAGTTATTACCTGCTTCCTAAGCTGAAAGAGGCAAATAAAATCCAACAATATAGGCCTATCTGCCTCTTAAATGTTAGTTACAAGATTTTTACGAAGGTGCTGACTCTAAGGCTGGAAAAATGCATACATAGACTTATAGACAAATGCCAAAATGCGTTTATAAAAGATAGAAATATCATGGAAGGAGTGATGTGTCTTCATGAAGTCCTACATGACACCAGAATAAAAAAAAAAAGAAAGGTGTAGTGCTTAAACTTGACTTTGAAAAAGCTTATGACAAGGTCAATTGGGAGTTTCTCTTCAATTGCCTTCACCAAAGGGGGTTCAATAAGAAGTGGTGTGATTGGATGAAAGCTGTGGTCACCCAGGGTACCCTAAATGTCAAGATGAATGGAAAATTGGGCCCCTATTTTCAAAGCAAAAAGGGGGTCAGGCAAGGAGATCCTTTGTCTCCCTTTCTCTTCAACATAGCTGCTGATACCCTGGCTAAAATGATTAATATGGCCAAGCAGAACCAACTCATTAAAGGTTTAGTACCGAAATATATTGACAATGGAGTTACCATCCTGCAGTATGCTGATGACACAATTGTTTTGGTGGATGACAATGAGGAAATGGCTATCAACTTAAAACTGTTGTTATATAACTATGAAGCTATGTTTGGGCTTAAAATAAACTTTCAAAAAAGTGAAGTCCTCATGATTGATCAAGAGGGAGACAAGAAACACAGATATGCCGAGATGTTCAACTGTGCTACTGGAGATTGGCCTATCAAGTATCTTGGTGTTCCTGTTTCAAGTACCAGGCTGCTTGCGATGCATTGGTTACATCTGGACGAGAAGCTAGTTAAGAGACTAGATGGGTGGCAAGGTAGCTCGCTTTCCCTTGGTGGAAGGACTACTTTAGTTAACTCCAGTCTGAGTAGTGTTCCCATATATCATATGTCCATGTATCTGTTACCCAAAACTATTCATGCCAAATTGGACAAAACCAGGAAAAGTTTCTTTTGGCAGGGGGCAGAACAAAAAAAAGATATCACCTTGTCAAATGGACTAAAGTGTGCAGTCCCAAGAGTAAAGGTGGGCTGGGAATCCAGGACCTTAGGAAATTAAACATAAGCCTGTTGTGCAAATGGTGGTGGAAATTGAAAAATGAGATTGGCTTATGGCAGCAGATTGTTGTCAAAAAATATGTCAAGTTGAAAAGCATTGCCCAACTTAAAAGTAACCCTAATCAATCCCATGTGTGGAATGACCTTCTGAACGTGAAAGACCTTTACCTGGCTGGCAGAAAAATAAGAATTGGCAATGGAAAAAAAACAGATTTTTGGAGAGACGCTTGGTGTGGTGAAGTTTCTTTCATGGACAAATTTAAAGAACTCTTTGAGGTTTGCAAGGATCAGAATATGACCGTTGACATAGCCGCTTCTAAACATTGGTGTTTCTTGTACAGAAGGTGGCTCAACGAGAATATGCAAAATCAGCTAAGAAGACTGAAAGATATCCTTTTGACATGTGCTCTGTCCAATGAAAAAGATAAGCCTATCTGGCGTTAGGAAAATTCGGGGAAGTTTACTGTAAAATCAATGTATAAACATCTGTGCAGAGATCACAATGGTTTGACCTATAATGAGGTCTGGAAAGCCAGGATTCCCCTAAAAATTAAAATCTTCTTGTGGTTGCTGCTACAAAACGCGATTCTTACTAAAGATAATCTGATCAGAAGAAATTGGACGGGTGACCCCAGATGTGTCTTCTGCTCTGACCACGAATCCATCTCTTATCTGTTCTTTGATTGCCCCATGGCCAAATACGGCTGGAGCCTAATCGGGTGGGTTATTGGTGCTAAGTGCCGGCCATCAAACATTGAGCAGTATAGTATTTGGGTCAGGCACCATCTTCCAGGTGGTGAAAAATTTCACATGATGGGATTAGCTGCAGTTGTCTGGGCATTATGGAGATTGAGAAATAGGGTGATCTTTGATAAAAAGTTTGTGCGCTCTCCAACTGAGTTTATCTGCCTTGCTTGTTCCTTTATGCGCTATTGGGCAGGTCTCCAAACTGATCAGTGCCAGGATATGCTGCTGAAGGGCGTACACATCCTTCAGGAGACGGCCCTCCAGCTCCATTCCAAGAAACACAAGAACGATGCTGAGATGATCGCGAAGATTCAAGATGAAGCTGGTGAATCCGATGCAGCCATCGTCAAGCTCTCCTAGGAAAGAATTCAAGGCTGTGCTGCTTCTTGCAAACCGGCCTTCTGATCCGTTTCTGTGCTGTATGTCGTGCTGTTGGCTTTTGCTTTCTTTTGCTCCTAGCACCGTGGTTGATGCTGGTAGTTCACGCTGACTCCTCTCTGTACATATCTGGGCAGCTGTGTGGGCATTTGTTTGGGACGGCCCTCGGTACTGCGTTGGTGGTTTCTACAGCTGTGTATTCCTTTTAGCTTTCAGTCTTTGTTTTGCTTCATCGGAGAAAACTTTGTGTAATTTCGTTGCTTCCTGGTAATGAAATTCGGGGAGACCCCGTTCTGGTACTTGGTACATTTGTCCTTGATGTTTTGTTAATTTTGAGTCATGTCGTTTAGCATTTGTTTTGACTTTTGACAACCCTAGCTAATACCTCTAATAAGGTTGTTACTCTGGTAGTGTCTAGGTTAGTTCAAATGCTGGTGATTTGCAAGCTTTGTTTTTCTTTGTTTTTGGGATGTGCTCTACATCAGGCGACTATAAACGTGAACTTTTACACGGCGCTACTGTTTTCTTCTTGCACTCGCCCACCCACGCATGTTCTTCTCCGCCGCAATAGCGCACCTCGCTCCCTTGCCTTCGTCTCCGGCGCTAGCTCAGGCCACTGGATGCGTGCCATGAGAAAATTTGGGACCTGGTTTAACCAAGTGCGCCCGAGCTGGGCAGTGAAGTTCTTTTAGCGCTCGTCTAGCAAAATAAATATCAGAACAAATAACATTCATGCTAAGCTCTTGTATACGGCCCAAAACAGGCAAGACGGCAGCCTATGCTCGCCACTGATTTTCCATATGTTAACCCATGCTTGAGAGTCTATTTCGACGATCATATTCTAGGCACCCATTTTTGGATAACGGAATCACAAGATTTTATATAGTTCGGATTTGAGATAAATCCTAGAGACTGGGTTCAAATCCTACTTTGCAAGTACTCTCTCTAGTAAAAAAAAATATTATTTTGGACATCGATACGGTCACCAACACATTATTTTGACCATAAGCTATATGCAAAACATAGCAAATTTGTAATAGTTTGAAACTACTATTTAAGACAAATTTAATTATACTATTTTTAAAATTTTAATTGAAATATTTAAAAAGATATTGACGATCAAAATTTAAATGTATTAATTGCAAGTAACTTAAAATGACACTTTTTTTTACTAAATAAATTAAATGAGCTTTCATCGATAATTAGTACCATTAGTCGTCATTCTCAGGGGATAGTTTTAAAACTTCGACAAAAATTTCTATTAAAAGTTTTAAGAGGCATTGACTTTGAGCTCGGACGTTGTTCAATGCAGTGAAGAAGGAGGTAGCAAGAGAACTCTAAGTACACATAAGCAGGGTCCCATGGAGGCCTGGTAAATTTCGTAAGGACATCAAAGTAAAATACGATCTGACTTATATATATTTATATCTACCATCAATTATAGTTTGCATCTACCATATTTGTTTCCAACTAGCAATTGCACGTGTTTCACACACATATAATTAATCTAGGATATAGTAATCCGAAGAAGTAAAAGAATATAGCATAACAAAAGAAATATTTATATACATGAAATTCACAATATGATCATGTAATTTTAGAGGGAGAAGAATGGTGAATAACTGGACAGAGGATGGAGGGAACCGTATCGTCCAGAGTTGACCGTTCGTAGCAACGTTGTGAGAAAGATCAAGAATATGATTAATTTGTGAGAGGATAAAAACAATTCTCGTATAGTACTTTAGTGTAAAGATAGCGCGACGGAGGCAACCTCAATGGTAAATGACGATGGAGGCGACGTGCGATTTTCATGAGCTCAGATTCACAAAGTGTGGACTAATCACGTCCAGTCTTGCTTTGTGGAAGGAAAAAAACATGTATAAATCAATTGAACATGAAAATGTGAAAGTAGTATCATATTTGGTAAAATGAAAAACCTTAATGAGTTCTTTGATGTTCATCTTCAGTGCACGCATATAGTGGTAAACATAGTACCCACAGAGCATGGTGTCAGGTGGTTGCTTGTTGAACTGTGAAAATCAAGTTACACAATTATCTTTTAGTATTTTTCATTATTATGTATATATATACCATTGTAGTATAACGTAAGAGGATAATTTATATAGGATTTGTTTTACCTTTGGATTATGTCAACCAGTTCTTGGTATTGGGCTAAGAGATAGTCCAAGAGGTCCAAGAATACCATATGGCTATCACGTGGTATAAGGACAAGTAGTGTACAATGATTGTTGAAAAGACTTAGGTTTGGTTTTCAATTAAGTGCCAAAATCAACGTGTATATAATTGAAGCGCCTACTTGAAGTTGTAGGCTCCGAGTTTGTACACCTTTGACTATTGCTGGAGCATAGTATTTGCTATGTACTCTTCGACGTTGTATGACTACTTCTGGACATAAGTTTGGCAGATTGTTTGTGGGTCAAGGAATCCAGTTGGCTTGTTGAGGGATTTGACTCCATGATACATGTGTACGGAAACAAGAAACTAGTTAGGGGCATACCATTTATTTGTGCATAAATGAACATAGACTAAAGTTGTAGACACTTACAGAGTCTAACATCTCATAAGATTGACGTCAAGGTGCAAGAAGGGAAAGAGGTTGTGGAAGTCATCAAAATTGATAACGACTTTACCCTCCTTGTGGAGAAAATGCTTATACTTGTACATCACCATGAGACAATATTGGCCCTTCTCATTGGTGGCATCAAGGTACCATTCATGCAAATTCTAGCATGAATATGACATATTTCTTAACTATGATTGCATGCAAAACAGCATGCCTCACTCATATTTTTGTGGAACTAGAAGATGTTTGTAATCCCTGTGCTCCTTACCCTTGGTTTTTGCCTCATTGTCCTTTGATTTGGGCGAGGTCTCACAGTATGATCTAGCCCTCAAGGAGGACCCATGTGTTCTAGGTATCATGCCTTCTCAGGAGAGGTTATGGACTTGTCATTTCACTCTTATGTAGTCCCCATGCTAGTCATCGCTATGTCAAACTTTTGATGATAACTATTTTTTTCTGACTTCTCCTTGTTGGTGATATGCCCTAGAGGGAATCATAGAGTATCACATCCATGTTTATATACTTTTGAATAATATGTTATTTGGTTTCTTGGATAATTATCATTTTTATTGATTAGAAAGTATATGACATGTTTGTGAAGTTCTTTGTTTTATTGTGATGTTATTCTAAATGATCCTTAGTCTTATATTATTATGTGAAACAATAATGATTCATAGACTAGCAAATGTATTGATTGATGATATGGACACATGTTAGAGAACATGATGTTGGATAGACCCATCTTGAGATTCTACTAGGATTGTTATATTAAGTGTCATCAATTGTAATCTCAAATGATGTACCAACATGATCCTTAGACATGAGATCGTCATTGATTCTTAGAATGTGTAGTGGCACACTTTGGGGCTGCCAAACACTACTCCATAAATGGGTAGTCATAAATGTAGATTTGAGTTTGCCATGAAACATGTTGTGAGGTGTGAGCGATCAAGATGGAATTTGCCCCTCCTATATAACGAGAGATATATCTCTAGACCCCTCAATGTGGTTGGATTAGAAAGTACATAATCATACCAATGTGATTAAAGAGTTAATCACAAGTTGAGTAATCCACTACAAGATTGAGTGAATGGTTGAGCTGTCACAAGGATGGCACATGTCACACCTTAAGCTTGAATGATATTGTGAGGCAAAGGGATTGGTGTATATGTATATCAAGGTTTATCTGATATGATCTTTATGCATATTTGAGACTCGATAAGTCATGGTAGAGACCATTGTTGATTTCAGTTCGGAAAGGGGTTTCTGAGTCGTAGCCTTTTATACATGAACTTAATGGGTCATACACTTAATAGGTTGGAACAGAACATACGGATTAGATTCATCAGAGGGTTTATCGGATTATGATCCATGATGGACTAGAGTCCTAATGGGATACCAACATGGGAGCCCATAGTAGGATCTATATAAGGGGAGGCGTGGGGAGAGGCGTGTACGGTTGAGCCACTTTGAAACCCTAGTCGTGCCCTCTCCGCCTGACCTCTCAAAACCCTAGTTGTACGTGTTGTGCTAGCACACCGGTGTTCGACATTTCACCTCAGGACATGTGGATATCATAGAGGTGTTGCTGCTATTGTGGCGCTAATCAGATCAGTGATGACGACGAAGCTCGGAGCTTGAGAAAAACTTATAAGAGCTTGTCGAAGCTTACTGGCTACTTTCTCTACATCAACGCACATGACGTTGGACCAGTTTGCTCCAACTCTTCTTTCGCTGCACTGCGTCTCTAGTGGTAGCGATCTATAATCCCCTACTTATATGGTTTCCTTGTTGAACGTGGTAGAAAATTTTGTTTTGCGTTATCGTAACGTACCTATTCCCTAACACTTATGACTAACTTTGTTTGATTTCTGATGTTTAGGTGGGCCCGAAGGAGAAGAATTATGATGTTCAGGTGGGCCTGGAGGACAAGGTGGGCCCAAATGAGAAGTTGCTGATAGAAATGAATGGGCAAGCATTGGAGGGACTAAAACAATATCACGGTTGCACCACAGAATGAAATTGCATATGATATCCCTAAAGTTGTAATTTCATCCTCGGTGGGTATGTCCAGCCTAATCACAACATAGTCGGGATGTACGTTAAAAACATATTCACATCTATATTCCTGTGAAATAGATAAGTTGTGACAGATTCAAACGATCTTCATCATACATCTTACATGATCAAATGATCCATAATCAAAATTGGTCCCTCGGCTCCTCTCCTCTCAGTTGTTTAGAAACTTTCAATCAATTTGAAAACCTACAATTAATAGGCTCCATCAGCAATAAAAAGTATTAATATATCATTATCTTCTTCCATCTATAGGGGTGCATCCTCAGCTTTTTGTTTTTCAATTATTTTTTCTCGTGAAAATTATTAGCCCCGTCACAATATTATAGATTTCACATGTGTGGAACACATGCGTGTTTGTTAGTAAATGTAAAGGAAATGAAAGAAGACACTTTATAAGAAATTCAAAAAGTAATTAAATAATAAGGAACATGTAAAGTATCATCAATTTCAAATAAATATCTATTATATTCTCTCCAAACTAACTAAAATCACCGAAATGCTATTTATCATCCTAACTTATGACTTAACCCCTATTCTTCAACTAACTAAACTCTAATTCGTCTCTTCTCAACTAACTACAATTAATCTTTTCTCAACTAAGTTCTGACATGGTAAACATGGTAGGAAAAAATAAGGACCATGGTAAAAACTATATAGTGCTGAGACAAATCCCAGAACTATAATTCTCACCATGGTTCTCACTTTTCCAGTCAAATTTGTTGTGCCACAATTACACCATTCAACTAAGCCTCTCTTTTTCTCTCAACTCTAATCATATTCTCTTCTCAACTAACTGGCGATGATAGTATGAGGTTACCACTGTCAGTTTTAGACACGAACCGACAGTGATAACTTGATTATCACTGCCAGTTTGAGCAACGAACTAGCAGTGATATAGGCTATTACAGTCAGTTCTACAAACCGACAGTGGTAATCTCATACTATCATTGACAATTAAGCAATAGTATCAATTAAAAACCGACACTGATGACAGTTCTGATTTAGCATTCAAGGTAAATTCTATCGTAGTGATTCTTTTTTAATCTAAGAATAGTTTACATGTAAAACACGACGAACTATTTGAAATATCCACAGATACCTTATATTTCTTTTGCTCCTCCGCCTCATCAAATGGATTTCTTCTTTTGGTCCTCCGCCTTAGAGGCCGATGGTCTTACAGCATGAACATTTTTGTTTTAGACCCCCTCGATGGTATGTCGTAATATCATTGGTCAATTTTAATATCCATCGTCTAGTCTTATAGAAGTGAGGCACGGTGATTAACCCCGTACGCTAAAACATACTTAAACTGTACCGGACTCTAGCTTTATAGTTTGGTATTTGACGAAAGTAATTAACTTCAACATATTATGTTATTTTGATATGGTAAAATTGAAGACAATAATGTTAATTCAATCGGATGAGGACTTCGGTTTCTTGTTGCTTCTTTTTTTCCCCTCCTCTTACTAAAATCCGGCTGTGTTAATAAATGTACAAGGAATTTGGCATCTTTCTTTCTTTAATTTCTTCCCATTTTATTGCTTTCACGTGATGGTTTTGTACTCTTAACATACTTGGACTCCGCATGACCCTAGCCCATCGTGATTTACTCTGTTCATACATGCGTTCCTTTTCCACATGTATGCAGCGGAGTGTTTTTGGATTTTCTTTGTTGCCCCGCGATGGATAGTCTAGATTCTATTCTGATCTGAAACGTTATAACTCGGTCCTATAATAGATTAAACGGTTCGAAGTTTTTGTCTTTCTCCTATTAACGTGGGAATTTTCTTTGAGTCTATGATTAGTGTAAGTATAGATAGATAGATGATACTCACATTTTTTTAAGAAACAGGAGGGTCACCCCACTGATATTCATTAATATTGGAAAAAAAGAGAATTTATACATGAGTAAAGAAATAAGAATGAACGAAACTATTGTAAATAAGAATGGAAATTGTAGGCAGGAACTAATTTGTGGAAGATATTTGGGCTTTGCACTATGGATAACGATTGCAAACTCTCTTGAACTCGACGACTTTCCACGAGGGAGCTAGAGTGCGCGGAAAGAGCCCCACTGCTTACATCAGATTTGCCGAACTAAAATCTTGGAAATTTTAAGATGGATTCTCTCATCCGAACAACCATATTTTTTTCATTTCGTTACTTTTCCGATTTCACTCCTCGTTTTTATTTTCTTTATTTTCTTTTATATTCAACAATTTTCATTTGAAGAGATTTGTAAAAAGAAAGAAGAGAATTCCATCTTAAAGTGAATAACCTTAGGAATTCCTCTGTAATAAAAATCATGAAAAAAAACTATTATAACGCTGAAAAAAACGAAAATACTTTCATGAAAAAATTCAACACCCTGACAAAAAACCATTAGTAATGATTTAACACGGTGACAAACCATGGATAGAACAGGCGCTATCTTAACGAAAGAGAGACTCTGCCATTTACCTAAACAGTACGTCACAGTTCCGGCGACGCCTGTGACGGCAGATGGCGCCCGCCAGTCAGCGCACGACGCCGGCGGGAAAGGCTTCATGCCTTGAGGAGCGCCGGGAAAGACATTGCTGGTTGCTGCTGCAGCAGCAGCTGGCGCCGGGCACGAGCGAGGAGGGGCTGAGGCGACGAGTGCACACGTTGCAAACTTCGTGCCTTGCAGGGCCTGAGGTCGTGTTATTTTGGGCCAAGAAGATTCCTAGCCCAAATGTGGAATCCTATTTTGCTTTTCTCCCAATAAGGCCCAAATGCCCCCTAATGGAAAATAAGGAAATTTCCTGATTTTCATTTGTGTGCGAACTAGTGTTTACTCTATAAAATACGAGTTGGTCTTGAAAAACTTTTTTCTATTATTCTCCTATCTAATAAATCTCCTTCTATATAATAAAAACCTCTAAAACTCGAATAATTTATCCACTTTTCTCTTCCACCCTTGTCCTCCAGCCTCACTATCTCGTTACTGGCTACGGATATAGGACCCATTTTACTAATAAAAATAAATAAAGAAATAAGAAAGAAAATTAGCGGATAATCTCTTTCTCCTTTTTCGGATCCTATTTGAAATCAAACTATTACATCGCTCCCGATGTATTCATTCGACGGCACTCCTATAGCACATCTATATCTCCATACCTTGAATTTATACTTAATATTACAACATGTGGAACGTTTGATGAGACACCGACGGCGACGGATCAACTCCATGGGTGAAAGAAGAACATCTAAACGCGCTCTGCCTAAATTGCATCAAGACCTGACATGTGCCAGCTATCTCCGTGCATGGATGTTTTACAGAATTGTGTAGTTATAAATTCTGAGTTTAACCTACAATATATTCAATATATTTATATTTTGTCATATAAAATGTTCTTCATCAAAGTTCTAAATAGCTGGTTATAGTTGCGCAATAGCTATTTTTAGACCTCAATGGTGAAGTGATAGCAATCTTCCGCTATATGAGTGTTTTGCCCTATATAGTTGTGCTATTTATAATAGCTTGTAGCCAGAGATAGCTCCGCTATACTACATAAATATCCACAATAAGTCAATTCTGAAATCCAACTTCGCTAGAAGGCATAAAAATATTTTTTATAAGGTTGAACTGTGAGGAAATTAAACCTAGCAAGACAAGGTATCTTGCTCTTTTTCCAATATTTCAACACTTATTTCTTAATGATTAAGTACTTCTATTAAGAATATTAATAATTTTATTTGTACTATGTCTTAGTAAATTTTCCAAACATGAACTATATTATGTAAATATTTTATTTTTTTTATTTGTTAATACTAAAACTCAACATATCTTGTCGCCGCTCTAAACAAAGTTTCAAGCATGATGAGCCACCAAGCCACCAAAGCAAGATCTCACCACTAGCATCTCTTCCGGTTACTTGCTGTCGTGATCACTTTAGAGCTCGATCCACAAAGGTAAGGGTATCCGCGTCCCCGTACACATATCTTGTCGCCGCTCTAAATAAAGTCAGAGAGTCAACAAGATTGAGCCACCAAGACCCAAGATGCCAGCGAGTCACAAAGACTCCATGGCGTCGATATACTACTCGGTACAAGTTAGGATTACTCCTTGATCCCTTCTTCAAGCTACATCACCTAGCTACAACTCACTCTATGCCTATAAGCACTAAACACTCTCTAATCCTATGTTTAATTGCCTTAGGTGATCACTTTAAGCACTTTGTAGGCTTGGATGTCTTCTCAAGTGTATATGAGCTTCCTCTAGACTTCAGCAGTATGCCACACATCAAATGATTGAGTGGAGGGGTATTTATAGCTCAAACCCGCTAACTAGCCGTTTTTTCAATAGCTCAGAAAAACTGTTAACACTGGATGATCCGGTGAGAACAGTAGTACTAAATCGGATCATATGATAAGTACAAACTCATAAACTAGCTGTTGAAACTCCACTTAAAGCCTCTGTAGACACCAGACATTTCGATGTGCCTTCAAATCCATCACCGGACCTTCCGGTGAGTTATCTTGAGCCAGACTCTAACACTTCTTCTATGTGTAAAATGCTCCGGTACATTCATCTCTGTGATCACCGGACTATCCGGTGAGTTGATCTTCATTATTCAACACTTGCAGTCACCTCTGTAAGAAATACTTTGGTGTCATACTCTGATGTGTACAAACCAAGCACCAGACCTTCTGGTTGGTTGATCTTTAGTCTTCTGCACTCGCATTCTTCTCTGCAAGAAATACTCTGGTGTTACCTAGTGTAGATCACTGGGCTATCCGGTGAAGTCCTCAGTCTTCTCCCCCTTTGTCAGAAATACTCTGATGATTTCAACACACAGAGCACCGGACTTTCAGATGAGGCTAACAGCCTCTGTGCACAATGCTCTGGTGAGTGCAAATTTCTCTACACCGGACCTTCCGGTGAGATCAATTCTCCTGAAACTTCTTCAATTCAATCAAACTTTATCCCGGTTGCGGTAACTTCTTGATGTATTGCATCCATGAGACCTATTAACATATATTCTTGACAAATATGTTAGTCCCAATGACTATGTTGTTATTAATCACCAAAATCACAATTGTGACCTAATAGAGCCATTTTCGCCACAATCTTCCCATTTTTGATGATTGATGACAACACAACCAAAACAAATGGCAAATAATAAATAATATCAATCGTAAAGAACACAAAGTCTTACCACATTGGTTGGATGTATGTTCTTACCATTTAGTCATCCTTTGTCGTGGCTCTCCCTTTCTCCATTGCAACTATCTCTCTTGATCGATCAATGTAAGAGCTTCTCCATCTTTGTCAACCTATGTGGCTCATGTTGCTTCTTGTATCTTCATCTTCTCCCTATTTGTCAACTTTGGTATTCCTAGTCATCTTATATCCTACTTCTTACTTTGTTCATCAAACTTCTCCCCCTTTATCAATAATCTCAAAAAAAAAAAAGGCTACACACATATGTTGAATTTGAGGAAAAGCGTTAAAGGACATGGGAGAGAGCTTTATAAATCATGATCTATATGAAATGATACTAATTGAAAAGATATATCAATTGTAAGAACATAATTCATGATACCAATTGTGAGGATAGAAGGCATTGATATCAATTGAAAAAGATAAACAAGGATCATAATTCAGAAAAACTCACATGATATAATCTAAACTTCACCTTTATATGTGTATACATATAATGAGACCCACTTGTGAATACTACTTATAGGAATATAGCAATATATGCACATCTAGACAATAAGTAGAGGTAGAAAGTTTAAGTCATATCATGCATGGAGGTAGCTTAAATGTAAAAATGAATTGATAATGATACTAATTTAAACATTTAAGCATTGCATACCTCCGGGGGCGTGTTGATTTCTCCATGAGACTACAAAATATACATCTAGCAATACATATTAGTCTTCAAAATCACAACCCATATGATATACTCCCCATAAATACATGCATACAAGTTTTGAATACTTGCAAGACATATGCACTTATTTTTAATGACAATGGGAAAAGTACCTTATAGATTGGTTTATGGCACATAGAAGATATCAATTGTGAAACTAATACCATAAAAAGAACATATAACTAATAAACCATGTAGGTTGCTCACAGGTTAGAGACAAGCAAAAGCAACCTACCATTTGAAAAACTACACTAGGCATTGCAATAAATTGAAATAAGCACATGCAGTCCTAGACAAGGAAAATGAGCTACAACAATTGAAAGATTTTGCATCTAGCTCCATTACCTTTTTACCTTTGGATAGGGATTTGGGTATATGATGATCATGATCTTTATTAAAACATCCAATCTTATACACTTGGCTTTTTTGCTTGGACCTTCATTTCATTTGGTAAGCCAAGTCTTCAAATCCCATAGCCGCATCGGGCTTCAAGTCTTCTTTGGACCCAAACCGATTGGAATCCCTTCATTTGGGTGATGACTCCCTTAGGCACCCAAATAGGTTGGTTCCACCTCAATTCTTTCTCCAAACCATAGGTGCAACCACCTTGCTATTGTTCTTTTTCTTGAGCTTATAGTAGTTGCTCTTGGTCTTGATTTTGTAGTTAGACTTGGTATAGATATTCGAGGTCTTGTTGGAGAGGTTCATTGTTTTATTCTTCCTTGGTCTCCTTCATGACTTGCTTGCATTAGAGGAACTTGTGGCTTTCTAAATGATATTTGAAGCATGTCACGATGGACTCCTCCATAGCTTTTTCACCATGGTAGCATGGTTATCTTGAGGGGGCTGGACATGATTCTTGCCCTTTAATCTTGCCAATTCCTTCTTGATCTCATTATTTTCTTGTGCAATGAGATTCCTTAGATGATTCTTAAAAAACATTCTCAATGCATATCTCATTATAAAGGGGTGAGCTAGATAAATCAATTAAATCATCACAAGAAGTGCAAGCATCTACCTTATGATTAAAATTAAATAGAGAGATAGATTGCTCCAAAGGAGTCTTAGATTGAGATTCAATGCATTCAAAGTTTGCCTTAAGCTCTTCATGCTCCTTGTTTAGCAAATTAAATTTGCTCAATAATTGCTCATAATTAGAAACAAAGTTAGCATGAATATCATTAAGGGCATTTGTCGGCGTATTAACACCGCGAGCGGGGATCCTGAGGGACCCCCTTTTGAGAGTCAGCCGGGGGGCTGGTCCTGGAACCACCTCGTGTTTGGGGTTAATGCGGGTGTATAGGATTTAGGCGGGATGGATCGTCTTCGGCTGGTGGAACTGAATGCACCAAGGATTTATACAGGTTCAGGCCGCACGGAGGCATAATACCCTACACCTGTGTGTCTAGTATATTATCAATGTTCTTGGAATGCCTTTCTCTGGATCTCTAATACTCTCGCTTTTCTCTGTGTTACAAGGTGCTGCTGTTCTATCGGCTGTGTGAAGTCTTGAGCTTCCTTCTTTCTGTCTTATCTATCTTGAGCTCATCTATCGGGCCCTCTATCTATCCATCGCCCTCTGTTACAAGGTGCTCCCCCCCCCCTTTTATCTACCGGGGGAGGGAGGAGGCCCTTTAGGAAGTGCCCAGAACGAGGACACAAGTTCCCGTAAACAATAAATGGAAAACAACCATCATGGGTCTACAGTTGATGTTACAGAGGGTTAGAAATGCATCCCTTGGACGTTCCCATAGGCAGGCACAAGGGCGCACATCGGCCAGCCTCTGAGTGCTCTCTCATGCCCGTCTGGTCAGGGTAGGTCTGACACAGACAGATGCAACGGGGCGACAGGCGATAAGCCTCAAGCCCATCGAAGATATCTTCAAGCCGTCTATCTCCTTGGGCCCCGCGAAGGGACATGCGATGGGTCCCACTGCATTAATTGTGCCCACGCCTTCCCACCAGGCGGTGGCAGGGGCTGACGTATTCAGTACGACAGGCGTGGGGGGGAGTGGTTGGATGTGACCGGCCACGCTTTCCCCTTAAATGCAGCATCGGGCCTCCCACCGATCGACACCTCATCGTGGAGTCCTTGCGGGGTCCACCGGCAAGGGGCTTCTCGGGTCCTCGGGGAACTCTGGGTACTCAGGGACCGACTGTTCTTGGCTCCGAGCACCCCCTCCCGGGCCTGGCCCTTCTCGGGTCCTCGGGGAACTCTGGGTGCTCGGGGACCCACTGTTCGTGGCCCCGAGCACCCCCTCCCGGATCTACTTCCCTCGGGTCATCGGGGCACTCCGGGTACTCGGGGACCATTGTTCCTGGCCCCGAGCACCCCCTCCCGGACTTGGCTCTTCTCGGGTCCTCGGGGGCCTCTGGGTACTCGGGGACCATTTGTTCTAGCCCCGAGCGCCCACTCCCGGATCTGCTTCCCTCGAGTCATTGGGGCACTCCAGGTACTCGGGGACCACTGTTCCTGGCCCCGAGCACCCCCTCCCGGACCTGGCTCTTCTCGGGTCCTCGGGGCACTCTGGGTACTCGGGGACCATTTGTTCCTGGCCCCGAGCACCCACTCCCGAATCTGCTTCCCTCGGGTCATCGGGGCACTCCGAGTACTCGGGGACCACTGTTCCTGGCCCCGAGCACCCCCTCCCGGACCTGGCTTTTCTCAGGCCCTCGGGGAGGCGGTCCCCGAGGGATGGCGCCACGTGGCACTGCGCTATCCTGGCCTCGGGACACGGGGACCCCCCGATCCCATATCACCGACAGTATTGAATTTCTTAAATTCTTTAGATTGTTTCTTAAGGTCCCTTTGTTTCTCATTGATCAAATGAAGGAGTTCATCATAGGAAGGA
The DNA here is from genome assembly GCF_958298935.1 of Phragmites australis. NCBI lineage: Eukaryota > Viridiplantae > Streptophyta > Magnoliopsida > Poales > Poaceae > Phragmites > Phragmites australis. Next base: position 11,374,608 of record NC_084941.1, on the reverse strand, counting down.
GAATCCTCATCAAATTCATCATCACTTACATCGCTATCCATACATTTGTCCATAAGACACTTGTGTGATGACTTGCGCGATGACGACTTGCGTGATGATGACCTTGAAGAAGAGCTTCTCTTGGAGGAGTGGATGGTGAAGCTCTCATCACTTGAGCTTGAATCCTCATCTTCACTCACCTATCTTCCCATACATGCAAATGCTTTGGCTCTTCCCCTTATCTCCCTCTTGCTATTGGTCTTCTTCTCCTTCTTGATGTGATCAATAGTTTTGATCAAGTTTTTCATGGAGATTAGTTGATCAATCTTGGCATTGATCTTCTTGATGTTCTTCTCCACTTGAGAGATGAGCTTGGTGACTTCGGGATCCATTTCTTTATCACTTGATGTACTTTGCTCATCATCTTCATTGCTCTCTTCATCTTCATCTTCATCATGTTCGCTTGAGCTTGACTCTTGCTCTTGCCTCCTCATCTTCGTCATCATGTGTGGACATGGAGTTTGCTTGCTTGTGAGAGCAAGGTTCTTGGTGTCGGATGTTCATGGTCATCTCATGGGTGATGATTTTGCTGAGCACTTGATTTGGAGTCATCTTCTTGATGCCGTTGTTGTCATAGATGATGGAGACTATCAACTTGTACTTTGGAAAAATAACTTGAAGTATTCTTCTCACCACTTGATCATCGCTAATTGGTGTCAAACCTAGCCTATTGATCTTATTGACAAGAATATTAAAATGTGAGTACATATTATTAACACTTTTATGGGTAAATTGTTTGATGTTATGAGCTTAGTAACAAGCACATGATATTTATCATTGCGCACATCCTTTATGTCTTCATGTATTTCAATGAGACTAGTCAAATATCATGTGCATTGATGACAGAATAAACATGATTAAATGCATCAACATTTAAAGATGATAAAAGGATACTCTTCGTCAATGCATCCAATTGTCCTTCCTGGTTGGTGATGCGAGGTCGCATCCCTTTCTTGGTGACTCTTCAAACATCTAGACCTTTGGCTTGCAAAAAACAAGACATTAGAATTTTCCAACGAGAAAATTTTGTGTCATTAAAATGTGGAGCGTTATGGGTATCCATCCTAACCCCGGACGTCATAACTCTATGATGTTAAGCCTATCAAGAGCACGAGGCTCTAATATCAATTGTGAGGAACAATGATGTCCTAAGAGAGAGGAGTGAATTATGACACTTAGAAACTATTCGGCTCCAAAAACTTCATAAGATAAACCTATATCAGTTTCTATCTAAATATGCTCTAGATTTATCTAATGTGTCTACTCTACTGCTCAAGAGGATTGCAAACGACTCTAGCAAGATAAATTACAAATATAAATGTGGAAACGTAAATAAGGATAGAGAGACAAACTCGACACAAGGGATTTTTGTTCCGTGGTATCGATGGCATGAATGCCACTCCTAGTCTATATTAGAGTTCCACAAAGGATATGCTTCCGGCCGGCACGACTCTTTCAGTCACTGCTCTTGAGCTACCAAGTCACCAATACAAGGTCTCAAGCACGATGAGCCACCAAGTCATGGTCTCACCACTAGCCTCTGTTCTGGTCACTTGCCATCGTGATCACTTCGGAGCTTAAGCCACCAATGCAAGGGTCTTCGTGTCCCCATACACGAGTCTTGCCACCGCTCCACTCCACACCAAATCAGAGGGTCAACAAGCTTGATCCACCAAGACCCAAGATGTCAGCGAGTCACAAAGACTCCAAGGCACCGACGTACCACTCGGTACAAGCTAGGAACATTCCTTAATCCCTTCTTCAAGCTGCAGCACCTAGCTACAACTCACTCTAGGCCTATAAACACTAAGCACTCTCCAATCTTATGCTTAATTGTCTTAGATGATCACTTTAAGCACTTTGGTGACTTGTATGTCTTCTCAAGTGTAAATGAGCTTTCTCTAGACTCTAGCAGCATGTCACACGTCAAATGACTGAGTGGAGGGGTATTTATAGCCTTAAACCCATCAACTAGTCGTTTTCCCAATAGCTCGAAAAACCTATTAACAACGGTTGATCTGGTGAGAATAGTAGTACTAACACCAGATTATCTGGTGAGTACAAACTCATAAAATAACCGTTAGAACTCCACTCAAAGTCTCTGTGGACACCGAACATTCCAATGTGCCTTCAAATCTATCACTGGATCTTCTGGTGAGTTATCTTGAGCCAGATCGCGTCACTTCTTCTCTGTGTAAAACGCTCTGGTGCATTCATCTCTGTGATCACCAGACTATCCAGTGAGTTGGTCTTCATTCTTCAGCACTTGCATTCATCTTTGCAAGAAATACTCTAGTGCCATACTCCGGTGTGCACAAACCAAGCACCGGACCTTCCGGTGGGTTAGTCTTCAGTCTTTTACACTCTCATTCTTCTCTGCAAGAAATGCTCTAGTGTTACCCAGTGCAGATCACCGGACTATCCGGTGAAGTTCTCAGCCTTCTCCCCCTTTATCATAAATACTCCAATGAGCTCAACACATAGCGGTGAGGCTAACAGCCTCTGTGCACAATGCTCCGGTGAGTGCAAACTTCTCTGTACCGGACCTTCCGGTGAGGTCAATTCTCCTAGGACTTTTCCAATTCAATCAAACTTTATCTCAGCTGCGGTGGCTTCTTGATGTATTGCATCCATAAGACCTTCTAACATATATTCTTGACAAATATGTTAGTCTTAATGAATATGTTGTTATTAATCACCAAAATCATAATCATGACCTAATAAGACTATTTTTGCTACAAACAGCACCAGTGATGCTGATGTTATTAAAGAAGAAGAGAGTTGGCCCCATTTATAAGGAAAACTAGATAAAAAATCCTTAACAACTGGCAACCCCAAGATGACAAAAACAACCTCAACTCGAACAGAACGATGTCCACACCAAATAGCATAACCAAAAAACAGACAAGTCCAACCTAACTCAACTCACCTGCTAACCAACCTAACAACTGCCTCTCACACAACATAGAAGCGGAGTTCTGCTCCCACGTCACAACTCGGCTGGCAAAGCCCTACTCTCACATCGTAACTTGGTCGTTGGAGCCCTGCTCCCAAGTCGCGTCTCTCATACACACAAATTAATAGCGCTTCGCTTCGAAGGAGTGCGCATTGAACCACATCACTGTTGTGAAGTGCCAATCTAGAATGAAGAGCCATTGCGAAACGAGGACATAGGGGCCAACCTACAAATGATAGCTGGGGCTTCTCGAAGCGACGCCTTCAGGAAGGTAATGACATCAATGCCACTATCGCCCATCCGGACACCCAGATAGGGTTTTCACCCGGAGAAGCATCTAGGGCGGAGGAGATGAGATAATGTCGCCTCTAGGGAGGGAAAGACGCCCGAGGGCGTCAACGATATTGGCACCGGCAAGCCGGGCAGAGCTTTCGATCGCAGCTCCTTACCTCGAAAACTTGCACAAACGGTGGTACGGGTAGCCTACGCCAGGGCCAAGACCAAACCAGCAGCATCGCAACCTCCTTCCAGCCGTGTCGTCCCACTGCCATCCTAGCATCACGAAGCTCCCCACGTGCTCAACCTGCAGAGGAGCAACGCAGAACACCAGAGGTCGGGACCGACACGGATGATATGTCGAGGGAGCACACGAGCAGCACACAGCGGCATTGCACACAGCAAACGCGGCAAGCGAGCGCAGCACATAGCGTGGAACCACAACCAGCACGAGCACGACGAGCGCCACCAGTAGCCCGGAGAGCACCACCAGTAGCACACGTCAGTGTGGCACACGACCAGCATTACGACCCACGACAGCAGTGGCGTGATGCAGCGCGATGCTGGCAGGGCCAGGCATGGTAGGCGATGGCTACAGCCGATGCGGGGGAAGGGCTGGTTACGGAAGGGGAGTGACAGGGCACCACACCGCTAAGCCACCGCACCACACCGCACCGCCAGGCTAGGACAGAACAAGCCGCCAGCCACCTCTGGGCTCCACACCACCAGGCCTCCGAAGAGCTAGTGCAAGACTAGACGGAGAGCAACACCGGAAGTGGTGAGTGGTCGCCTGCCACACAGGGTGACCGTCGAAGAGAGGGGGCATGGCCGCTGACCACATCAAACAACCGCGTGGCAAGGTCGTCAAGCATGCATGCGGCGCCAACGCTCGCAAACCCATGGGCTCTTAGCCGTAGATGGGAGTCCGACGCGGAAGAGATATGCACTGGGTGGGGCTGCTGGGGTGGCCTACCATGCCAAACCACCACCAGGATGAGGGCGGCACAGGCAGCCACGCTTGAACACCCACCAGATCCGAGCACAGAGCCAACAGATCTGATCAAGACACCTAAAAAACTCTGGAGGGGGGGGGGGGAGAGAAGAGGTGGAAGGGAGGGGAGAGAAGGGGAGAGGAGAGAAGCTCGGACGATGCGGGGAAAATCGACCGACGCCAATGGCCGCCGCCACCACCAGCCAGCGGTGGCGGCGGCGGCCTAGCGGGGTGTGGTGGCTCAGGCTTGAACAGAGCGACACAGTCGCCCTTGCGGAGCGACGCGAGGGTCTCTCTCCAAGTAGTTGAGCATCTTGACTTATAGAAACTAATATGGCTTTGTTGTGTTTTAGAGACCATGTTTATATCAAAAACATCACGAACATTCATTTTCATTTTCTTTTTTGTTAGACAGAGCATTTGACCCCTTGCCTTTTGCACCTGCATGCAAGCCGTTCGGTCCTTTGCCTTCTGTGCATGGCCATCCGGCTCCCGTGGCCTTCCGGCTGCTCTGTGTGCCTGTCCAGCTTCTTCACTAGTGCCTACATAATGTAACACTTGTAATACTTACAACATGAATCAATACAATCCTATTATGTGTGTTAGCTCCGCTTTAATTTTTATCTAGACAAATCAGAGTTCTGTCTCTAACACCTCCTACTCATCGATCCTACTCTGACCATGACTTGAAGCATGTGATTCCTAACGGAACAACGTTTGAGCGATCTTAGCCGTTGTTTCATCCCGTGGTCTTGATCGATCCAATGAAAGATATATGCATGCACGCGTGCGTGTGCATGGTTGACAGCTTGAGGCCGGCAGCAGTTCTATCGACCCCACCTGCTGAATTTTCTCTCTATCTCTGCGCAATTTTGGTTTTTTCTCAGGAGGAGATGAATTGAAAGGCTTGCTATCGATCGAGCTGTCACTGTGTCTTGGCCGTACGTGTAGCATGAGATCCCACATGAATGAGCCCATGCAGCTGCATCATATCGACTGGATTCATTGCCTTCGAAATGTGCAAAACTGGGCCTATAGTCAGGGTTTCAAAATACGTCGGTAACTGCTCGATATTCACGGTTACTGATCAATTCGCTGCGGTTCGCATTCAGAAATTGATCAATTTTTGGTTAAGTTCAAATTCAAAACTCAAAAAATTTACAAATTTGATAAAATTCGACTGAGTTCTACCAAATTCTACCGAATTACTGTCGAAAACCGTGAATATCGAAGAAATCGCTGGGGCTCGGTATTCAATCTTGAATCAAATTTTGAAACCTTGCCTATAGCCTGCAGCCGCACCATGATGTGTGTGTGAAGTAAGAGAATCTCTCTCTCTCTCTCTCTCTCTCTCCATTGGGAGAGAGTAATGTTTCCAAAAAAATGCTGTAATCAAGGCTTGAATAAGCCAAACTCTGTAATACTACTGTTTTAGTGCAAGGAAAGAACTTTCCAAATCAATAATGGAGCGGTGTGTGTGCGCTAACGAGCTAGATATGACAATACAAAGTTGGAGTCAACCAATGATTTGTACGGATCCGTGTTCTTGGCATTTCACCATTGCATCCTGGATTTATTAGAGCCATCTCTCTCGTGTTAAAACATGATTGCACATCCGTTGCATCAGTACACGCGGTGCATGGACTATCGTTGGGATTAATGACGAGTCATTGCAAGTCCTATAAGAATTGTTGTTCCCATCAGTGCATGTAACTCTATAGAGAGTGTGTTGTAGTCATTTTTTTTTCAGGACAAACATCTAAGAGAACTAAAATCAAACAAATGAGCGAAAAAATTAAATGGTCTCCGATGCCCATTGTTAAGTGTCAGAAAAAAAATTGTACTTCATTTCATATAAAAACATATGCGTGAATTTCAGACTATATACACTATCAAATTAGTTTATTTTAACAGTGTAAGTCCATCTGCATGGTCTTCATTGGAGGCTCAGGGCTACATGCGGGACGGGGGATCGAACCCCGCGAACTCCCACCATGAAGCTTTGCCACAGGCTCCGTGCTTGTCCGCACTATCAAAGTACTGTAAATACAAATGGATTTATCATGGAATTACCTGTAAATATAAGAAGTCCGGGGCCTAATATTAATGCAACGTACTAGGGTTTAGCTCATCATTCTTCCTTTCAAGAAAAAAAAACTTGAATAGGTTCTGATCGAATAGGAGGGCAATGTGCGAGGTGTAGACACTGCTACTACATAAAGAAATAAAAGGGGAAATATGGTCCCAGTTATCTTGGCAGTTAGGTTTGCGCTGTCTAATATGGTCCTCAATTTTACAGTACTGCACGCACTTGTGCCCCCATTGGTTGCAAGTTTGAAAATAGAGAAAGTAAGTGAGCTGGTTTGGGACTAGTGGGGACTAGCTGGTTCGAAGGGCTTCAGAGTTTCAGGTTATAGGATAACGGTGCAGTCTAAATATATTTTGCTCGATTTTCTTCTTATATTTTTTGTGTTGGGAAAATTCCACTTTAGGTACTGGTATTATTGAGTTGGTCCAATTTAAAACCGGCTATTTTAGAAATAATTAGAAAAAAATTTACATTTTAAAACATTAAGCTACTGTAAAACCATCTCATGTTGACGAAAACCGTTCTCAGGACGGTTTAAGGGCGGATTTAAACTGGTATTGAAAATATAGGGCTAAAATTGGTCAGTTTTAAAATACAGGGAGTAAGTTGGACCAACTCAATAGTACAGATGCCAAAAGTGGACTTTTCTGTTTTTTATGTTTGTGGTCAAAATTTTAAATCAAACTTGTGGCCTACAACGCGTATCTATGCTTCCTTGTAAATCTGAATTATTGATGAACTGTTAAATCGGAACACAAATACAGTGCTCGGAGTAGTTGTACCTCAATTTCACCTCAAAGCTCAGTTCTTAGTGAAGCATCGGATGATCAGAATTCAGAAACGAAACATGTGGTTCTCCCTCCCCTCTAGCAACACGAATCTCCAGCGGGCCAGCGCGCGGCAGTAGCTGTGCATGCGTTAGGTAGCCATCCCTGCATGCACTCCTCCATGGAGGGGCCCCACCCCATCCTGCTTTCCTGCAGCTTTTCTCCTCTTAGTATCTCCATTGATTATTTCTAGCTACTATTTTTTATTTCTCTCAATATATTTTTAAAAAAATTATGTTTCCAATTTCTCATATCTTAAGAACTAGTTGCTATCTAACACCATTAGAGTTGCCTAAAAAAACCATGCATGGCCAGCAACTCTCTCACTCTGAAAAGTCTAAAACCTATTTTTTATTTTCTTTTGATTCTCTCTCTCTCCAGCTCATTCCTCCAGTTCTTTCTCTGTACTTTCCTATCCTCCTCCACTCCACTTCAACAATCCATGCATGTTCCAAAATCCCAACAGAAAAGTAAAAGTAGGGTATCTACACAAGTATGTTCTCACAATCCCTCTCCACAGGCTAAAAGAAATTGTTTGGGCCAACTAAAGAATCGTAATAAAAAAAGGAATAGTAAGAACTTCATATGTCTTGTCAAACTTCAGAACTATGTGATCCTTATAGTCCTCTGGTACCTAGAGGAACTGAATTATTTAATATGAAATTCCTATGTTCCCTATGAGCTATTTTTTGCAACATATATGAACCAGGACTTTGCAATGTTGCTTGCTGTGTGTAACAGAGTAATACCTACAACACTGATGCTATTCTATATTTTCTAGATATCTATATGGTTTTTCTTCAAATGAAATAATGCATTAAACCAAGCGAGATTGATGCCAAGTGAGAAGGAGAATAAACTAGTTAGAAGGTTCTCCAAAAAGATCTTGCTTCCCCTCTCCCTCACATGGCAGGCAGCAACTTTCAAGCTCTCATCCGTATGGCGCATACACAAGAATATTGCAAGTGCAGGCGGCAGCAAGCCAGCAACCACCAGGACGCTAACTGAACACATGCAAGAATCTCCGGGTACGCCTTTGGAAGGATCATGTGGGCTTTGTTTAATCATCGTTTCCATCCAGATTAAGCAAAAGGTGCCCAGGGATTTTAACAACTAATCATAGGGTTCTCGACGTACAAGAAAGAGGTTGGGTTCCCGAGGGGAATGATAAGCTTTTCTGTGACAGACAGTGTCATCCGTCCTATGATTGCATCATCATCGTCAATGCTGTTTATGTGCACGGTAATATAATCATCTGACTTTGGAACATCCTGTTGTGAGGTTCAGTACCGATGGATTTACTCTGTCAGAGAAAGACCAGCTGGACCGGCAGTATTTATATATATACACACATATGACATGAGGATGAATCTCCTAAGTGAATAGTTGCATGTACACATGTTCTGCCATGTCACTCTGTGGACCCCCTACGAATACAAAAACAAAAACAATGTCAGATTTTATCTGGTCGAATGGCCACCGGATGCGCCTATACCTCTTGATCTGCGTTATTTATGGTTTATTAGTTACACAAACCTCTACTAGGATGATGTACATTTCAAATATATTCAATTCTGACGCAAAACGTAAGTAAATTGTAACTTTTTCGCTAAATTACCGTGATCTTAGTTGACATGGGCGCCAAGGAAAGCACTGTTGGAACTTTCAATTCGCTGTGTATGCAGAGGGAATGGTGAATGTAACAGTCGTGCGTGGTTGGTACAGAAGGAGAAGCACAGTGGTACGAGTACGACTATTCCGTGGGCGCCCACAGGAGTTGGATCGATGCATGCACGCCAGATCAAGGCTACTTCACTAACAATTTTTATCCGTCACCTCTTGCTCCAATCGCTTCACAACTGGCAAATTCACAGTGCACGTATATCACAACTGTACAAACATTATCGGATAGGGGTGACTATTTATTTCTGGTATATTGTGGTTGCTATCATAGTTACGATTAAAAATTGCTCTAAATCATGTAGCATAGTGTGTAGATTTATGAAGAAGATTTACAAGGTGTCATTTTGCTAAGAGATCGGCCGGCAACACATCGCCTCCCTTCTTAAATCGCCTGTCAACTCCTTCGCCCCCATGTTGTCGTGCACCACCTGCTGTGACTCTCTCTTCTATAAGAGAATATTTAACTTTTTACTAGTTTATTGTAGGGATAATTATTCACTAAGAATAATAAATAGATACTTTAAGTCTGTAATAGTGAGTTAAGTGATAAATTTACAATTCTACCAGATAATAAGATGGCAAAAAATCAAATGCCCCTTCCATGAGCGAGCGCATATATGCCATCACACCCCTTCTATCTCTCAACCTAGTTTGCTCATCTCGGGCTATCTTTTGTGTCCACCTCTCGGCATCACAGCCTCTACCACGCTAGATACAAGGTGGCGGGGTCAATGCCGGAATCTACCATCAAACCCGACGGTAAGAAACTTCGTCAAAAATCCACCTCAAATTGTTTCTTTAATATTCATTTCTATATCAAAAATATCTTTTTTATAATATACCCAAAAACCTCCATTCTTGAGATATGCTGCCCTCTTCAATTCCATTCTTCGTTTCCCTAGTCGAAGTCTTCTTACTAGTCATTTAAATGATTAAAAAAAAGAGACACTCTGACCAGTTGAACATTACACTATTTGCTACTGTAGTACTGTCTAATCTAGTGCGCTATCTCCATTTCCTCACCTCTTCCTTCTCTGCCTCTCTCCCTCTCCCTCTCCCTCTCCCTCTCTCATTGATAAACTCCCCCCATGCTCACACACTCAACCAACCTCCCTCCCTCTCTCATTGATAAACTCCCCCATGCTCCTCTCGCTCCTCCTGTGATGAAGCCAATGGCCACCAATGGCGGCATGGCTCCCTCCTTCTTCCCCGCAAACTTCCTCCTCCAAATGCAGCAGCCCCTCCCTCACCACCACCCCCAGCAGGAACACCCTCACCATGAGCACGAGCACCATTTCCTCGCTCCCCCACCCCCCTCCCTCAACCCCTTCCTCCACGACTTCGGCGGCGCGATGGCGGCGCCGCCCCCGCCAATGCTGTCCGGCGGCATCGGCAAGCCGCCCATGTACCCTCCCGACGGCGTGGACGACGAGGCGCGCGCCGCCGCGGGGGCGGACGGGGCGGCGTCAGACGACGAGGAGGGGTCGGCCGCGGCGGGCGGCAGGTGCGGCGGGGAGCGGAAGCGGCGGCTGAGCGTGGACCAGGTGCGCACGCTGGAGCGGAGCTTCGAGGTGGCGAACAAGCTGGAGCCGGAGCGGAAGGCGCAGCTGGCCCTCGCGCTGGGGCTGCAGCCCCGGCAGGTGGCCATCTGGTTCCAGAACCGGCGCGCGCGGTGGAAGACGAAGCAGCTGGAGAAGGACTACGACGCGCTCCGCCGCCAGCTCGACGCCGCGCGAGCCGAGAACGACGCGCTCCTCGCCCACAACAAGAAGCTCCAAGCCGAGGTACTACTACTACCCGTCTATCATCTATTGCCAGTCATGCATGCACACAGATACACCCGCCAAGATCTAGTGATCTACCAGCTACTAGCACATTGTCTTTCGTCTCCTTCTTGGATCTTGATCAGTGGCAGCATCGACATTAGCATCTATCCCAATTAAGATCGGTTCTTGGAACTGATCGATCTTGGTTGTTGGCTGTCCGAATGAGATTGGGCCGGGGTGATGGATCAGAGTACAGAGTACAGGCATGGCACGGCGGGTGTAGTAGACTTAGACTAGCAGTAGTAGGATTAGGACTGACTGCTACTGCTACTCTGATCGATCCATAGATGGGTGATAGGATCCATGTGAGTTTCAGCGTCGTCTGCAGAAAGTGCGCGTGTCGGGATCGGTGCCGGCCATATGAACGCTGCGCCTCCTGTCGGCCACCCATGCCCATGCACCTCTCTCTCTCTCTCTCTCTCTCTCTCTCTCTTCTGTGCATGCAGTATGATTAGCCACTCGGTCTACCAATCGCCATCACCCTTTCTGAGCCCACTACCCCATTCTGTCCTTGTCGTTGTGTGTTGGTTCGTGCAGATCATGGCGCTCAAGGGAGGAGGAGGAAGGCAGGAGGCGGCGTCGGAGCTGATCAACCTCAACGTCAAGGAGACGGAGGCATCCTGCAGCAACCGCAGCGAGAACAGCTCCGAGATCAACCTCGACATCTCCAGGCCGGCGGCGGCCGTCGAGAGCCCCATGAACAACCACCGCGCTGTCCCGTTCTACGCCTCCGCAGTCGGCCGCTCCGGCGGCGGTAGCCTCGACATCGACCAGCTCCTGCACAGCCACACGTCGGCGCCCAAGATGGAGCTCGGGCACGGCGACCCCGCCACGGCGAGTGCCAGCTTTGGCAGCCTGCTGTGTGGTGGCGCCGTCGTCGACGAGCAGCCGCCGTTCTGGCCGTGGGCCGACGGCCACCACAACTTCCATTAATCGATCACATCTGCATGAAAGCAATGCACGTTGTGTATGATCAAAGATTCAGTGTGGATCTCCATTTCTTGGCAAAGGGCCCGCCGGGGATGAGATCGATCAATCAACGCCACGATGAGGAGTTCTTGATCAAATTAATTGAAGAAGTATATGTGAGGTGATGGGGTGACCCAGTTTGAGTGAAGATCAGGAGAAACGAGTCATGAATGATTGGGGTTGGATGGATCATGTGTCAGTCTTGGTAGATTTTGGAGTTGAGTAGTAAGTATTATTATTATTTTCATTTTCATTTTGTTTTGACCTTAATCACTTTCTTTTTTTGGCTGTTTCATAATTATATAGGCGATTATTATGTATAGGATTATGATAGTACTCATCAAGTGCTGATTACATTGTGCCGGCTCTTGGAACCCCATATTTATTTACTACTTGTGTGGATCTACTGTTAATTAAATATATGGAAATATCTCTATATAAATGCTAGTTTAATTTATTTATTTTGTTCTTGTCAATGGATCACTCTTGTGTAGTAGTAGCTGCAGCAGTACTGTGGTGTGCGGTTGGTGTTTGGCATGTGGGCCTCAGCTTAGAGCCTACGAAACAGACAGCTTGTACTGACAGACTGTTGTGCTAGCTGTGGCTGTGCCCATTTGATTTAGTAATCAATTAATTTTTTTCTGAATGGACAATTAATTTCCTTTTTTTCAGGGAAACAATTGTCTGCTCTGTCAGCTAAACTTGATTTTTTTTAACCCTTGAAGTGGCTGGCAAATGGCGTCGCAACACTGTAATTAACAGAGAATATACTCTGTGAGGGTTAAATAGTAATTATTAGACCCTTCTAACTTAGGCCTGAACAACAGTCAAAACTAGCCCTGACCCCCTCGTTTGATACTATATAGTACAACGATCAACAGTTTATTTCGCTGCAGAAGAAGGGGCCATCTAACCAAGCCCACGGAGTGCACAGCCCATGAGCAAATGTGCGTTTTTTTTATTACCCTTTTCTATTCCCTATAATTCATTTTCTGTGATTTAGATTCATGATTTATCCTTTAATGAATTCGACAATCCATAAAGGTTCGGTTCAATAATTTGCGAAACCTAGTTCATTCAACAATTGTAAAGACTTTATTCATCCTTTTTTAAAGCCAAAACCAATCATTTGTGAAATTTAATTCAACAATTTGCAATTTTTAAGGAGCTTAGCATGAATTTTCATTCTTTTTATTTATGTTTCTCTCATCGGAATTGTAATAATGTTGCTCACTTATGTGCTAAGCAAGCATCTTCTACTCCTTTCGGTCACAAAAGATTGTTATTTTGGGTTCTCTGCAATCAACATGCACTATGTGAAAAAAAAAAAGCTTGTGACGGGTGATAACGGGTATTGGTGACAGGTCCCACACCTGTCAACCGAATATATCACTGATGAATTGTTATTAGCAATGGGTTAAAATCCGTCACTTATGATGTTATAGGTGACAATTGTAATAGTGACCCATCACTTATAACTGAACATAAATGATGGTCCAACTTGTCATTTATGAAATATTTTTTCACCTGAGTTATCCCAACTGAAAGGATCGAATGGTGTAAGAGGGAAGGTAAATTAGGCACTAATTAAAACTGCTTCTACCGAGTATTAGAACAAGTAGCAACCTTATCTTAAAAGAAATACAATGCAACTACGCTAACAAGCTAGAGAAAGACAACTAAACAAGCAACCAAAAACACTAAGCAAATTGCAAAATTTAAAACTTGCAAGAGGGTAAATACTCAAAGTAAATAAGGGAAAGTAAAGAGATGGATAAGAGAACATCGATATTTTCTCGAGATATTGAGAAGTTGACACTACCCCTTAGTTTTTGTTGGAGCATCCACCAAAAATATCACTCCCTATTGAGTCATTAAGACTCAAGTGCTTCCTCGTGATTATCACTTCTCCATATCCATATTTGTGGGCATCAAACCAAGCGCATCGCTCTTCCCAGGATTCCCACAAGAACTCTAATAGCTCACTGAGACACTTCCAATCAACAAAGATTGACTAGTTATTGCCAACCACCAAGAGTAACAAGCCAATAATTTTACTTGATCAAGATCAAGTTTAAACTATAGCTAGATGCACACTTGCTACTCTCTAAATACTAATGATATCTTTAATCTTCCAATTAAGGACTTTGCAAATCACCTAAGTGCTCTCTCTTGCTTCTTGATGACACAAATAGTGTATAGGCACCTCTGAGTTGCAAGAGGTTAAAATGAGACCGAGCGAGGGGGTATTTATAGGCTAGAGGTCTAAATTTAGTCGTTGCCCAACTAACCACTTTTCCTATGAACGCTAGAAGGTCCGACGTGCACCGGCTCACACACACTGGACCATCCAGCGTGCACCTTTTTCAAACACTATCAGTGCTAGCTGTCACTAGCCATTACTATTGTGAAATGCACCGACGAGGTCTCTGCACTCACGCCGAACCATCCGACGTGCACAACCACGCCAGACCAACTGTTGACATCCTCTCTAGAAAAATTACCGGCGAAGTCATTCGATGAATGTCGGACCATCCGGTGTGCACACTCACTTTTTTAGTAGAAATTCTAGTTCTGCGTAAAAAGCTCCAGCAGTTTCATCCTCAGCGCCGGACCATCCAACGTATCGACTTGTACTTTTTCTAGCTACGCCACTAGAAAAAACCATGGTGTTAGAACATTTTGTGTCACCGAACCATCTGGTGAACACAAGGATTTCTGACTTGAACCAACAATGCTCCGGGGAGTTTAACATATTAATCGCCAGACCATCCGGTGTAGGCATATTCTTGCAAACTCATCAAATTTAACCATTCTTGAGTTCTAACTTCTCGACATCTCATCTATAGGCTTCTTAAAACTACATAGTGCTAGAATTTCACAAGTGTGCATTGAACCAAGTCTAGACTAACCTAAGTTAAGCTACTACTCTTAGCCCCTCTTTATAGTACGGTTAAAAGACTAAGAAAAAATAGAACATATGCTACTCTAAGTGTCATTCATTTCCTTATGACACTTAGGACTAGAAGATCCTTAATTTCTATAGAATTGCCTTAGGGACCAAGAATACGATAATATCGTTGTGAACTAAATTTTCTATACCCTTCAAAACACACTTATTAGTCACAATGATACAATTTTTATTAATCACCGGAACACTTACCACTTACCTAGGGGCTTAAATGCTACAATCTCTCTATTTTTGGTGATTGATGACAACACAAATGGTAAGATAAAGATATAAAATGAAGTACACCCTATCAAACTGGCACTTAACATCATTAATAATTAAGCAAGAGAAAACCTAGCACTAGAACAACCAATCATGCTAGTAGAATTAGAATTAAGCATGCACAAAATTAAACACAATGTGATGATAAGCGAAACACGTCAATAGAGAGAGCTAAATAACCTGTCACTACATCAAAATCCAAAAAGATCCAACAAGCTGAATCTAACTACCCGAGCTCCCCCTGAAACTAAGAACTCCTCCTAACTCTAGCACTCTCTCTCTCCCTAAGACTCCTAAACACAAGATACTCCGCCCCTTTGGCATCTAAACACCAAAAAGTGAACTACACATCTGGGGCAGGAGGAGAAGAGGGATCCAGTGATGCAGAAGACATGCACACCGTGAATTGAGATCCCGAGTCAGACTCGGAGCTAGAAGGACTGTGCCCCTGAGTGGTCATCTGTTGGTCAACTTGAGTCTGCACTGTCCGAAGAGAGGAGTCTGCCGCGTCAAGCGCAGGCTGCACAACTGGAGGAGGCTCAAGTAACTGCTGCTAAGCTGGGACTAGTAACTGTGGAGAATCCTCAAAGCTGAGAGGTCCAACAATCAATGGTGTGGTCAAAGGAGTAAAGACTGGCGTCTGAGAGATCTTGATAGGTTGAGAGGAGACTCCAGTGGAGAAAAGTCTGGGAGCGAGAAACCTTACACCAAAGTACTCGAAAGCTCGCTGACACTGCCTTGGAGAGGACTCAGGGCTGGAGTAGGTGCTCGAGGTGCAGTTGGCAACTGAAGGCCTATAGCCTGGAATAAAGATCCCAAACAACCAGAGATGAAAGGGAACATCCTGTCATTGTTCTCTCTGTCGGACTAAAGAGCTGCAAACATGGCCTGCTACTGCTACTGAATGGATTGCGCAAGCACAAACTGCTGCTCCTGCTGGAGGATCATATCTGCCTGAAGCTTTGCATGCAACTCTGCCTACACTACTTGCTGCTGAAGCATCTACTGCTACTAAACTGCCTGCTGTTGCTTCATCTGCTAAAGGATAAGTGTGAACTCTGTAGGCTGAGCAATAGGAGGTACAAGAGGTGTCGTCTCAGGTGCTGAAGAAAGTTGAGCTAAAGTCTGTAGCCTGAGAGGAACCTCCTGCCTCGACGTTGTGAGACTTAGCAATTAGTGGGAAATACTCCATGTCATCTAAGTCGCTATCATTGTCCAAGTCAAAGAATGCCTGAGGTAACTCTGCCTCGGCCTCAACTTGGGCCTAGTCCTCAACTGCAACTCTCTCTCTCTCTCTCTCTCTCTCTCTCTCTCTCTCTCTCTCTCTCGACAATTGGGACCTGCTCCTGAGCGTGGAACATAGCACGCTGACCACGACGTCTATCTGAAGGAGCAGTAGGAATATACTCCATTAAGTTACTCGGTGACTGCTCGTTGTCTGAAGGAACTCTGGTAACCTGACAGAGTGAGTAAACATATGAGATATGACGTGGGCATACGGCTATTGTCTAGCCATAGTCATTCCATCTTCTATGAAATCCTCTATCTCACATAGTATCAAGTCTACAAAGTCGAACTATTGGTGTGTGAGAAAAGATAGGATGAGCCACTGCTGCAAGCTGGTGATTGACTCGGCATATCTAATCCTTGGCAACAAACTACACCTCATGGCCATATGAATAGCATTCGCCTCAGGTGTAAGCATGTTTGGCAGACGAGGAGAACCTGGGATGAAGGGCTGCATGAAGAGAGGTAGATTTCATCATTTGTAGGGAAGACACCACCAACAAGACCACGACAAGGGGGGTTGGCGCTTGAATGAATGACCTCGTGAAGGCATCTAGCACTTGCTTGGACCCCCAAAGCCTCAAGAATGTTGCTCCTATACAACCTCATCTTCTCTCCCTCAAACATGAACTGAATGAAATTGCACTCCGGCTCAATCCATACTATAGCATAGAAGACTCTGACCCACTCCTTAACATGCTTTTCTACATCTATAAGCCAAGCTAAGAGTCATGAGAAAGCATCATAGAGAGGTCTCAAGTCAACCCCTCTTAAAACCAATGATGTGTAGTGCCAGTTGAGCGTCTTATGTTTGCTCAAACTGATCTTCCTCCTCAAGTAAGATACATGAAAACTCTCTTGCAGAAGGGTTCAAAACCTAGAATTTACCCCCTCATCTTTGTACGGGGTAAACCACTCCTCAACTGGCACAAACCTTAGTATCATGGTCCTTGGTGACTTGAAGGACGTCAAGTCACGCAAGCGAATCTCACCCTATGTTGGAGGTTGCTGCTCTGGCTGCTGCTGGGGCTGCTCCCCATGAGGCTGTTGATCCTCCTCTGTCTTTGGCTCCTGATGAGCCCTATTCCAGCTACCTGATAGGCTGAAAGGTGTCAAGCCTGACCTTACAGCAAAGAGCATTCATCTTTGATCTAAAATCCTCACTGAGTATCAGATACATCTACAACAGCAATGGCATGATCCCATTGTTTCTGTGTCTTTGAATTCTTTTTCTTTGCCTGCTCAATGGCTTTTCCCTTGTCACAGCACTCACGACCCATCTGAGAGATAGAAATGATAACAAGATGAGCAAGCGCTTCGGGTTTTAAAGAAAATTGAGTTAATTTGACCCAAATTTGAATCCTAAGCAAGAATTTGATGTGGATTTGAATGAACATGCTACGGATTCATGTTTGCGACACTAGAGATAGATAAATTTTGCATAGATTTGACTCTAGTTGCAACAAATTTTATCAAAGTTGACTCATATTTGAAGCTAATTTGCAAGATTTTGAATCTAGGGTTTGTAAATTTGAAGAACCGACCGAATTAATGCTCACCATGATGAGATTGAAGAGAATTCATAGGTGGGGGAGACAAACACGTCGGTCGGTGGTGGCGAGCAGCAAAGCTAGGCACAACAGCGGCGGCGGTGGCGAGTAGAGAGCCTGGTAACACAATAGAGATGGACTAGCGAGGGCAGCGCGTTGAGTTTGGGGCGGTGGCAAGGCTACTGCAGTGCGTAGCGGCAGTGGACAGGCGAGGGCATTGCACTAGAGGTGGTGACTCAGTGGGTTGGCAGGAGAGGCTCAGGCGGCGACGCAGATCGAAAGCGAGAAAGAGAAGCTGGCCAAGAAAGAACCATTATATGATAGGTGGGACCCACAAAATTTGTGAGCATTGGAAGATCCGGTGATGCACCATTTGTACGCAGGAAATAGCGCCAGACCAATATTTGCAGAGAGCTTGCAAACTAAGCCAAAAACCAACTTTCACATGGTTGAATGTCCGTTGATTGAAGTACTGAACGATGGACCTTTTCTGAGCAAAAATTGACTTTTGAATGCCAGAAGGTCTGGTGCTGATATTTTTGTTCTCGTTGGACTATGTTTCTGTCCTGATATTTGCTGTCACTGACTAAGCGCCAGAAGGTCCGGTGATAATATTGAGTTGAGGCCGGACCAATTTCTAAGGAAGCTTGCAGGGCTGGGAGAACAGAATGTTGTTTGATCCGCCGAGAAGAAGAAACTTAGTGTTGAACCATCCAGTGAGAAGAAAAAGACTCTGCTAAACTAAAATCTCTCACTGATTCCAAATTTCAAATGAAAACTCAACAAAAACATATATTTGGACCAGTTTGAGTGAAGACCTTACCCTGTCAAACACTCATTTGCAAATATTTTGCTCAAAAAGACTATACCATATATAGTTTTCACAATAGGTAATAAGAACCAAAAAGAAAGGAGTGAGAAAACTCCAAGAAAATGTATGAGTCATATTGCCTATTAATTTAAAGATTAAGGCTTCAAATCCACTAGGACATGACTCAATAGGCATGAAGCACAAACATTTATTTAATCACACTTATAGAGGTGTATGTTCACATTGAGAGCGAACAACATTATCAAAGAGTGATATCCTCTACTGTGATCTTTCTACCGCTAATGCACATGCAATGCAAAATAAGTACATGAATTTAAATATGAGTCCAAGCTATATGACATGTGAATGCATAACATAGATTAAACATATCTTTTCATATTACTTCTCTTCTCAAGTTTCTTCATGGTAAACCCAACAACATGCCTTGAGTGATACAAGGGGACCACCAATTCAAACAAAACCTATGTTCACCACTATCTTGAGAAGGTTAGATAAGCACATATCATGAATGCATCTATATGATAAGGCATCACACGATGATTGAAGCATCTATCATGTTCAACTCAATTCAAAATCTACAAAAAGTAGCTTCATCTAGAGGTTTTATGAATATATCCATCAATTGATCTTCCAACCTTACACCACTAAGAGAAATATTATTTTTAGCCATATGATCTCTAAGGAAGTGATGACGGATATCAATTTGCTTTGTGCAAGAGTGTTGAATAGGATTGTTTGCAAGTTTTACAACATTGTCATTGTCACAAAGGAGTGGAACCTTCACTAGACGAACATCAAAGTCTAACAAAATTTGCTTCATATAAAGGATTTGATTACAACATGCTCCAGCAGTTATATATTCGGCTTCCATGGTGGACAAGGCCATGGAAAATTTTTTTAGATGACCAAGTGACTAAGGATCATCCTAGCAAGTGGCACCCATCCGAAGTACTCTTGTGATCCACACAACATCCGACAAAGTCTGAATTCAAGTAACCCAAAAGTAGGAAACTAGCACCTTTAGTATACCACAAGCATATGATGTACACTTTAGGTATCTAAGGATCCTCTTAACCATGCTAAGATGCAACTCCTTAGGATTAGCTTGAAAGTGAGCGCACATGTATACATTGAACATAATATCGGGCATAGATGCAGTAAGGTAAAGAAGTGACCCAATAATAGAACGATAAAGTTTTTGGTCAATAGGTTTACTCGTTTCATCCATGTCAAGATGTCCATTAGTAGGCATTGAAGTCTTGATTAGCTTACTATCATCCATCTTAAATTTCTTGAGGATGTTCTTCGTGTACTTCTCATGATAGATGAAAATCCCTTTCTTCAATTGCTTAATTTGAAATCTAAGGAAGTAATTGAGCTCACCAATCATCGACATCTTGAACTCCTTAAACATCATGTCACCAAATTTCTTGCAAATTATTTGTTAGTTGAACCAAATATTATATGATCAACATAAATTTGACATAAGAAAAGCTCATTGTTAATTATCTTTGTAAATAATGTAGTGTCCACTCTTCCAATCTTGAATCCTTGGTTGATGAGGAAGTCACATAGGCATTCATACTAAGCTCTTGGAGCTTGCTTGAATCCATAAAATACCTTGTACAACCTATAAATATGATTAGGATATCTAGTATCTTCGAAACTGGAAGATTGTTCAACATAAATGAGTTCATTTATGAAACCATTTAAAAATACACTCTTCACATCCATTTGATAAAGTTTGATGTGAAGAAAATGCAAGAAGGATACGGATGGCTTCAAGCCTTACCACGGGAGTAAATGTTTCACCAAAATCTAAACCTTCAACTTATGCGAAACTTTATGCGACGAGTCTTGCCTTGTTGTGTACCACCACACCATTTTCATCTTGCTTGTTGTAAAAAAACTCACTTGGTTCCAATAACATTTTTGTCTTGAGGCCCCTCTTGAAGAATCCAAACTTCATTGCGAGAAAAAAATCCACAAGATATATATGCCTATATCTAAAGCCTTTAAAGATTAGATTATTATACTTTTTGCTAGTTATGACAACATCAACATCACTAAATAAGTATGTGAAGCCTAAGTCACATAGTTGAGTTACGAAAAGCAAACTAAAACTAAGAGACTTAACTAAAAAAAATATTAGAGATAGAAAGATCATTGGAGATTGCTACCTTATCTAAACCTATCACATTTGCTTTAGAATCATCACCAAAAGTAACTTTTTCATGATCACCTACTTCGCCTTCTAGTGAGGTGAACATCTTTACATTGCCGGTCATATGTTGTGTACATCCACTATCAAGAACCCAATGCTTGTCACCGGCTTTATAGTTCACCTACACATAATAGATCAAGCTCGTTGTTTAGGTACTAAAATATGTTTGGTACCTTTGATATGAATACAAGAGTTTTGGGCACCTAAAGTTGTCTAGGAAGCTTGTCCTTAACTTAAGTTCTAATAAATTTAGTCATAACTTTACCACTTTTAAACTTATGCAACAAGAAATGATTATTATTGTAAGTGGACTTGTATTCAAAAGGCAATCTAGAGAGAGGTTTGGTGACGGATCTTAATAGTGACTGGGCTAGGATGACTCGTCACTGATGATGATACTCATTAGTGATGGGTCGCAACTACGACTTATCACTATTATCATCAGTAACAGGTCATATTACGACTAGTCACTAATTTTATGTCTCCTTTGTTTATTTTTCACATAGTAACATATAAATATTTACCATTAATATCTCTTTAGATATTTTGATTGAACTTTCAAACATTGTATAGTTAGATTTCTCTTAAAAAGTATTTAACTCGTCACTAATGATTGGGTTAGGATAACCCATCATTGATGAGTCGCCATTAATAATAGGTCGTAACTACGACTCGTCACTATTATCATCAGTGACAAGTCATGTTACGACCCGTCACTAATTTTGTGTCTCATTTATTTATTTTTCAAATAGTAACGTATAAATTTTTACCATTAGTATCTCTTTAAATATTTTGATTGAACTTTCAAAAATAGTGTAGCTAGATTCGTTTTGAAATATTACAATTTTATTATATTTTACTTACATTTTATATTATTAATCTGTGGTCAAAACAGTATACTAGTAATCGTGGTGATATCCAAAACCACTCTTCCGTGACCGAAGAGAGCAACAGATAGCGGTGCATGTGGCTTGTTAATGCACCTGCTTTCTTACAGGACAGCTTGAAAAATGGTTGTAACCCTGCTTATACTTGATGAAACACACACGGGGTTTACTGCAATCTTGCAGGGATTTCATATAGGTCTGCAATCGTTAAAGAATTGTCGTATTCCAAACAGAGCTTCCGTAAATCAGGCCGAGTGTCACCAATAGCACGTACGTATACCATATTCCACGTGCATCTGTAATTTTACCTCATAATCTACAAATAATATGTAATTTCACCTACTTGAAGTTTTATCCAACATATATATTCTAGGGGTTCCATCCGATCTATTTGGCCTGCCTTGTAGACTGTGTAGTACATGAGACCTAACAAATTAACAGTGTGCCGGCCTGTCCCCTAACGGTGTGGCAAGCCGAGCTTTGCGCAATTCTCAATCAACCTATAGCACATGCGGATACGCCAGGCATGATAATAAGCTGGTCTCTTGCCTTAATTACCCGTCTCACCCTGTGGTTAAGTACTGACATTAGTACTAATCAAGTAGGAAATGATGCAATTAATTAAGATGGGCGTACTCACGTAGAGCATGTATGTTTTGCACTAGCTGCTCGGTACTCGTACACCCTCCGATTTCAAATATAAGTTTTTGATTTTAATTATAAATTGATTAAAAAAGTAGATCAAATATCTTATTTGTTCCCTCGACGTGTAGCTACGTGTGGCTGGTTGTATGTCACATGTGCTACAGCTCCTCGAGACCTCAGTCCACACAATTAAGCTAGTTCGATCCCGTGTATATGTCGCGATACTGGTTTTGAACGAACGAACATGCTGGAGAAACCACAAGTTTAATTAATAAAGCAAAAATAGACATGCAAATTCGAGCGAAAGAAGACTCGAACTTAGAGGTCTGGACGTATACATCCATATCTCCAACTTCAGTTCATGCGATACTGTACCAATGCATTGCAGTGGCATACATACTTGCATGTAGTACGTACATCATGCTCTGGGTTTGTACATGTTGTCTATATCATTGTCTATTTGTTATGTGGTATTTTTGGAGGCAAGAGGTTGGCTCAAACTATCGAACTTGCTTATTGGTGCGTGAACGGGAACTTGCTCTTACTGGCTCAACTATCGAACGCGTTCCAAAGAGGGCCTTAATTCTATACGGGATCGAGTTAGACTGTGTCTCGCGAAATTCATGCGTAAATTAATTAGTGGGTATTTGATTATGTGAGGGAAAGAACACTAGTTGCTAATTGCTATTACCACCAGATGGAAGCATCAACAACTACGTTCTCATCAGCATCGATCTCACACGAGATTAGGAATCTGGCAGATCGAGACGATGTCACAACCAACTAATCAATCGAATGCATGTGCTGCAGCCAAAAGTCAGCTCTCAGTAATATGCACTCTGGATTCTTGATTGTACTTTATAAATAATGGGATAATGATTATCCTAGTCTTCGTTACATATATTAACTACTCCCTTCATTCAAGATGTAATATGTATTTTGTTTAAAAAAAATTAAATTTTTAAGTTTTAACTGATAATTAGTTAAATTATATACATGTTTAGTATACAAAATTTATTTCAATAAATTTGTACTTCAAAGTACTTTTAATATAATATTTATTTTATAGCAATTAAAAATGTATTATAAAAAAATTAACGGTCAAAATTTACTTTGATTACTTTTCCGAAACAAACAATTTGTTAGGAGTATAGAAGGGGCAGATATGCTCCACGACGTGCCAAAAGTTTCATGTGTTGCCAACGCTTATACTCTCTCTTCCACCTTGCCATTTCTTTTTTTAAAAAGAAAAACTTTATGTGTACACCTTTGCAGCGCTGGGTCGTTTGAAAAGTTCGAGATGTTTTTGTCTTAACCATTTGGTGTTAAAGAAAATGAATGGAAGGCCGCGAGCGTGTTACTGTAGCATTCACATTGCACGTACGCAGGGCACAAAACATTTTAGGTCATGAGTGGGCCCCGCCCTGCACAAAACATAGAGCCCGGATCAAAGCAAACTAGAAACATCTTATTTCCAGAAGAAATATTGAGCTTCGATTTTTTTATATTTTTAAATAAAAAATAGAAATATAAACGTCTATTTTGAAAATTTGTAATTCAAACATAAATGCCTATTTTCAAATAAAATGCAAATATAAACATCAATTTTTAAATAAAAAATGCAAATATAAACGTCTGTACGGAGGCCCAAGCCACGCAGACTTGTCGTACGTGAAAGAGCGACATATGCTTATATTTATAATTTTTGGATTTAAAGAATATAAAAATAGAAAATTCATTGAGCTTCAGCCGTTGATTGGACTTAAGGCTTTGTTTGGGCCACTGACTGGATAAAGGTTCCTTTTTTGATAATCTCTTTCTCAGGAGCTATGTTTTCCGAAATTTTACAGTTCGGTAAACTGCTTTTCTCGTAATACAAGTTGCAACGATATCAACAATGTGTTTCAAATCTCGAAACAAGTGCGAGAGAAACTGCAATTTTATAACAAAACTCATCTAAAATTAGTTTGATTTTCCGGGCCAGAGTTGGACATAATTTTTTCTATACGGGCCCAGCCCAAGAGCCGAAAGAGCAGTCCAGACCAAAAGCTCGCTGGGCTATCTTTCGCCCACGTCCACCTCAGCCTGCATACGAAATTAGCAGTGACGGTTTCGCTGGCTGAAAGGAACAAGGCCTCCTCGGCATTCGTACAAGGTACAAACGGGCCGTAGCCTTTCTTTGCCTGATCATAGTTTTGGCTCGGGCCCGTAATCCCGTATGGTGCGGAGTCCAAGTTCGAGTTTTTTTTATATATTTTGTTTTCCAAATTTTTCAAAATTATATGTCCATTTCAAAAATAACGGAGTCTACCTACCGTTACTCGTTTAACGGACGAGAACAAGATCTAGCCCGTTGAACGGGTGATACTTTGTGGGCCTTGGCTGTCAGCGTATTTAATAATCGAGGAGAGGAATGTCTCGTTCGTTTAATGGGCGATACCTTGTTCTCGCCCGCTGAATGGGAGAGACCTTCCTCTCGCCTATTCAACGGGCGATACCTTCATTCGATTTAATTCAAGTGCAGAACTATATGTATAATTAGTTTTTTAATAAGATTTGTATTCGGTAAATTGAAAAATATTGCATATTGATTTTCTCAAGATTTTTTTATTTAGTTGGCATAAAAGTGTGTGGACTTTTTTTTTACGAAGTGACTTTGTGAGAATACAAAATCTAATTTGTCAAACAATAGTAGTTATGAAGCATAAATATCATATAAGTTATGAAGCACAAATATCATATAACCTAACATGAAGTTTACATACGTTGATATACATGGGACATGAGGTTTTTCATCGCTGCACGAATGGGCTATAACCGTAAAAAGATGACAACAAACGTTGGCATGTATGGTACACCTAAAGACTAACCTAATAGCGTGCCGTTGCTAAACCTAACATGCCTTAGGGAATAGAAATAGGTCAGGGTACAATAGATGCTATCTACTGAATGCACATAGGATATTTACCTTTTCTTAGGGTATCGATCTCCCCACCTTAGCGCGACGGGCTCTCTCCCACTTCCTTTCCCTCTCTACTTCGTGTGCTTGAGCCGCGGTGCGCTTCTTCGCGGCGTTCCTGATGCGCTCCTCCTCCTGTCGCTTCATCTGTAGTTCCTCCTAATGCAACTCGTACTCATGGCGTTGGTAAGCTTCCCTACTCCACCGCATCTCCATGTCCACCTACCGCTTCTGGTCCTCATTTTGCTCCATATCGAGCCATTGCATGAAGTCACCGAAAGGTGGAGATTGGACAAAAGAAATAAGAAGGGAGATTAGTAAGAGACTGCATGAAATTGTGTGAAAGTGCCACATGAGTGATCTATGTCGCTATACCGGTGGGTATTCATACGGTCCATATCAAGGCTTGTCGTACTGGTAGTTGGCACACATGAAGAAGTGTATGCCATATGTGTAGGATACGTTTTGGGACTCGCGAAGACTACAAGGGTCGCTATAGATGGACATTGGTGGCTCAACCCCCTGGGGGACGAAAATCCCCCAATATTCCTCGGGTGGGCTTGGTGGAGCTGAGGAAGATATTGCAGTTGAGAGAGCTGAGGAATGAGTGGTCTATCTAGGTATGAGGGTGGAGTTATTTATAATGGATGGGAGCTGGTGCATGGACTGAGTGCACGGTCTCAGTTGGGAGTTGGAGCATAGGATTCCCTGTGAAAGTTGGAAAAGTTGTTGCATTGATGCGTACAGATTCCCTGTGGAAGCTGTTGTTTGGTGTGATTATTTAATTCTGCAAAAGTTCAGCAAGTAGTTATTATTGCCTAACCATGTAAGGTAGGGAATCCAATGAAATCATTAGGCTTAGAAAAAATGCATTGGTAAGCATTTATTGCCCATCTGTGGCTACAGTAAGTAAGGCAATATTCACTGACTCGTACACGATCTTCGATAAGATTTTTTTTATATTTTCTTATACCGTGTTGTTCATAATTGAATAAAATGTACCCTGTCATGTAATGTTTTATTATATTTGCAAGTGTTATAGTAGTAGGGTTTTTTTGATGTGAAGGCATTTCATTTTGGAAGTTGCAAGTGAATGATTTGAAAGGGGATATGAGCGGCTTACCATTCAGTTACGATTCGAAAATAATGTAACATTCACTAAGGATGATGACTTGCAAAAGGTCCTACAAAACCCTAACAATCGTATAACAAAGTTGATTGCATGGTTTGAAGCAAACAAGACGTATCCTCATGCTGCTCAATATACATATGCTGAGTTCCCCGAGAAATTTACTTGGCACAATGATGGCAAATATTGGTCTCCACGAGAAGGTTCTCACAAGATTGGAGGAGTCGCACATGTTGGTTCGAACAAGGGAGAACAATATTACCTATGTATGTTGCTCCATGTAGTCAAAGTAGAAAAATCATATTTAGATATTAGAATTATTAACAATGTGTGGTATCCAACATTTCAAGCTATTTGCCAAGCTCTCGGCCTACTAGGTAATGATATTGAGTGATCATCTGCAATATCTGATGCAACTTGCTGGGCTCTTCCCTACCAACTCCTTGAATTATTCGTTACACTCCTTTTCTTCTGCGATGTTGCAAATCTCTTAACTTTATTTGAGGAGCATGTTTCCACAATGGGTGACGATGTTGCCTACCGTATCAAGCATAGCACAACAACGCTTCATACGCCTTCTCTCACTGAACACATTAGATCCTATGTTCTTGCTGAAATAGACAATCTGCCTAGGAATTCTGGAATGATTTGCAACATTTTTGCTTGCCTTGCCCCATTGCATGCAGCAACACATCTTTCATGATCAATAGGTGTTTACTAGATGAACAATCATATGACTTTGAGACAATATTAGCAGAGGCAGCTGAACAACTTAGAAAGTTAAATCCTAGCCAAAGGAATATCTATGATGCCATTTTTCACTCAGTAACCAATAAAATTGGTCGCACATTTTTTGTCTACGAATACAGCGGCACCGGGAAAACATTTTTATGGAACACATTACTTAACAATATAAGGTCCCAAGGGAAAATTGCTCTAGTTGTTGCCTCCTCTGGAATAGCAGCATTATTGTTGCCAGGAGGATGCACACCTCATTCTCAGTTTAGAATACCCTTGAATATAGAAGAATACTCAGTTTGTGCTATTAAGAAAAATTTCCATTTAGCTCAGCTTATACAACAAACATCTTTAGTCATATGGGATGAAGCACCTATAAGTCATAGACATTGGCTTGAAGCCCTTAATCGCACCCTGAGAGACATCTTATCAGCAAATGATTCATCTCTTGCTGCCAAACAGTTCGGGGGCATGACAGTTGTACTTGGAGGAGACTTTAGGCAAATGCTTCTAGTTCTACCTAATGCAAAGAAGCATCAAATCTTAGCCGCATCAATCACACATTCCCGTTTATGGCATCAATGTATTGTAATGAATCTCATAGAAAACATGAGGCTCCAATCCCCTTCTTTATCAGAGTTCCAGTGACAAAACCTTCAACACTTCGCATATTGGTTACTCCATATTGGAGAAGGAATAGTCCTTGGATCCACTCATGCTGACTAACATGATGCTACATGGATTGACATTCCATAATACCTGTTATTGTCGCCTGAATCAACAAATCTTACAGTTGATATCCTTTGTCTACGACTGTACAACAGTTAGTAACCCAACTTCTTACCTTTGTCAATGAGCAATCTTGGCACCAACAAATGACATAGCTGCTACTATAAACTCTCAGATGATCTTGAAACTAACAGCAGAGGAAATGCCATATTTTAGCTTTGACACAATTGATAACGATACAAGTAATCGTGCCACACTCGACGCTCTTTACCCAATAGAGTTTCTCAATACAATACAAATAAGTGCTTTACCAGACCATCACCTAAGGCTAAAAGTCAGTGTTTCAATAATGCTTCTACGCAATCTTAACCCATCAAAGGGCCTCTGCAATGGAACAAGACTTAAAGTTACCCAATTAACTCGCCGTGTTATCTAAGGGGAGATAATCATAGAAAAAGCTAAAGGTTGTAAGGCATATATACCAAGAATAATCACTACATCCACTGATAACAAGTGGCCTTTAAAAATAAAGCGATGACAATTCCCCGTTAGAGTTTCATATGCAATGACCATAAATAAAAGCCAAGGGCAAACACTTAGTAGACTTGGTGTCTACTTGCCTAGCCCAGTCTTTTCACATGGACATCTATATGTCGCTTTCTCACGGTCACCTCACCAGATGGCTTTCGTATTTTTATTGAAAATAACCCCCTGAACGTGCAAATAGAACTCACAATGTTATCTACACAGAAATATTTGCTGATCCAGCTTGATGGTAAGTTTTCCACCCTACAAAAGCTTATTAATACATATTTCTATCATACTGCTATTCCATTGTTCTTTGTTTAACTTTCGTAATCATGTGTTGGCACATTCCATACCAATAACTCATACAAGCATACATGTCAAAGAATACATACAATACATGTCAAAGAATACATACAAGCATGATGATTATGTTAAAAATGTTGCAAAGCTTTTTAACCTGCATGTTATTCATTTGCCTCCTCATAGTACATCTCCTCCCATTTTTCTAATTTCTACTCAAATCTGACTATAGCATTATGTGATTTTAGTGTCTTTCCCTGCCCTAATAGCATTTTACCATTTGCTGCATACTATTGCACCATGTACATTAGCTCTATGCCTTTTGCCCCTTTCCCATACAGAACATTACAAGATAATGATCAAATCAGATTTGAACTGTGTTGCATATGAATTTTAATGCGGTTTCTATTCTTGAGAAATTATTACCTTAAGACTATATATACTCAATGCAAAAACAGTTGTTATATGCACATGTTTTTTTTCCTTGCAGGGCTATTCTGCTCCATGCACGAAGTATCTAACATGCACATTTTTCCTATCGTATAAGAATTATTATCATGTTCGGCCTCTATGATGGGCAATCTTGGCAGATTTGGTTGTTCACTTTTTAACCCTCTGCTAACTTTTCCAACTATAGTAGACAACTATTGATTTTCAGGTATAAGTATATAACCACTTATCTGCACACACTTGCGCTATTTTTAAACATCTTGCGATGTACTTTCCGGTGATAGTCTGAAGGTGGCTTGAGATTTAGCTAGCTAAAAGCATTCCCCTTTTTACGCTAGCTGCTGATGCTACCTATTATGAATTTATTTGTAAGCTTGGCTGCAAGTATTTCGAAAGGATACAGCTACCTTTTTTTTTTTTGGTCGATATGCCTAACCTCTAAGAGGAATGGCCTTTGGTCTGCTTCTGCTTCCGTGTATAAATAATTCATTAAGTATGTGATGGTAGCATAAGAAGATGACTGCGGGTTGCTTCTGCTTCTAAGGATATCTAATTCATTATGTATGTGATGGTGGCATAAGAAGATGCCGATGTTCATGTGTGTAGAAACCTGCTATTTTATCTTCAAATAAGTCATAGAAGTACACACTATTAAGCTACATTACTATTTTAATGTTTTTTATCTGACCTAATCCTTTTATACTACCTATGCAGATATACGTTGCCATGGGGATTTTGAAGTAGGTATGTTGTATGAGCACAGCTTAGATTCAACCATTAGGCAGTCACACTGGATAACTATGATAGATTTGTATGATTAGCACTACACGGTGAGCATATAGACTTCAGCTATTGTTGTGAGTAAGAAAAGCCCTTCGGAGAAAAGAAAATAAACGGAATGCCTTTTTCCCTATGATGTTGTATATTGGTTCTGAACTGTTGCCTTTGCACAATGAAATATTGCACTAAGTAAGTTTCCATTTTGAATCCCAGCCAGACTAAAAATGTCTTCCATCAGTTTCCATGTTCTTTTAATGCTATATATTTGCTGATGGGTTGCTTGGTAATAATTCAATTTTTTGGTGCAGACATATGAGAGACTAAATAACATAATGCAAATGGATCCATGGAAGATATTTTTTAGCTGAATGTTAAGCAACAATATATTTTTTTTACAGAGTTTGATTGCAGTGCGTTACATATGCTTCAGCTAAGAGCTAAAATTTGAGCGTAGCTTCTTAAATCAGCTATTTTGTTTTCATGTATGGCCTGCGCCGAGTGGTTACGAAAGCAAAGTTGAGAGTATTCTTTGGGCAAATAAAAGGTCTAAGTGATGGTCATTTTGAGTTTTCCTGTGGTTGAGACAAATTTGTATTTTTCTATTAATGTAGCCCCTTCTTATATGGTTCTAGAAGATGCTAATGTCGATTTAACCTTGCAGATATATACAGTGATACCATGATTCAATCATTTTAGTTCAACAGCATATGCGGGATGGAATGGGCAGCTTGGAATCAAAAGCAAAAAGCTATGGTGTATTAAACCTTTTGGGACTTCTAGGTACTGACTAGCTAATGTAGCCGCTGTTCGTTTGAGAACTCTAAATATTTCACAAATTCGAGCGGTTGAGCCTTTTTCAATGCAGTCCTATTATTCCTTTGGGGTTTTTGTACTGCTATTTTCAGTTTGCTATGACTATAACCCTACTGAGAGTATTATCCCTACATGAAAACATCCCATGCTTTTGGTGATGATTGATGAATTTGAAAATGAGATTTTTGTTGCACTGATTTCTCTGAACTGAAATATAGATTTATACACCCACAGATGGGCAAAATTAATTTATCAGTTGATTCATCATTTGGATCTAATTTTGATATGAATCTATTACGCATCTTTATTGCCCCACGGCAACGCTCAGGGTACCTGCTAGTTAACATGATAGCTGTCAACCTGATCAAAATTTGGACCCGAGAAAATGTGCACTCCTCCACGCAGAAAAGCAACAGAAACCTCACCACCGTTAGCAAACTATACTATTTGAGCCAGTTGTCTAACATCATTTGGAAGATCAATAAGGGTCAAAGCTAAGTCTGTTCGCCCTGTCAACACTGCACATAGAGGAGCTCCGTTCATATGAAGTTGTTGGCATTGGAATATATGTTTGAGGATTTTTAAGGTCCTCTGTTGGTGGAATTTTTTGTTAACTTTGGTGGACCAAACAATTTGCATGGGAGGTTGCCCACCAAAGCTAGTAGGGCTTCCAAATATTGGATGAAGAACAACAGGTTGAAGCGAAGATTCCCAGCATTGCACTCGCCACCTAGTGATGGAAGGTCCATCAGGATCGTAAGGAGACATATTGGCCTGCAAACAATAATTTAATGATCATCGAGAGATAAATGAAACCCCAATTAGGAGAAACAATTCACATAGAAGTTCACATGGCACAACATAGGCAAAAACTATACTAACAATAAATTTACGGTCGCTGGATAAGAAATTAAAATTGCTATGCCACATATGCCACAAAAATACAGCAAGGAACAATAAAAAACAGTCATATTGTCTAAAATTCTACCACAATATCAGTGTAAGGATATGTATGTCCTCTCAATTTGGATTCTGCACATATAGAGTCAAACTAACTTATTTTTTTTGTTTGTCCTTTTGTGTGGCGCAGAGGTTGGGTGGTCCTTGGAGTGTGTGATCATGAGATTTAAAGAAAGGACATAATACCATTACAATCAGGTTCATGCCATGTTTCAAAACAAATCATAAATATCATTGTGAGCCATCTCCCAAATGGATTCTTATATCTGCCTTCGAATATTACAACTGTAATGACTGATCCTCATATTTTGCCATTAACTCATTTTTTATTAATTTACACACACAAACATGGAACCAAAAACGTGAAGAGGAAAGGGCAAAACAAGTATATGTGGTCAAATGGTCCCTGAATCCAAATTCGATCACGGCTCAACTCGGTGGAGCTTCGCGGCTAGCGGCGGCTGTGCGGGGAGTGACGGAGCGGCGAACGAGTAGGGCGACGTTGCAGCCAGTGAGCACGGCGAGGGAGGTGGTGTGCCGGACGATGAGGTGATAGTTCTCCGCGAGCGAGGATCCGTTGGGGTCTCAGCCGGTGAGCAGTGCCACGAGGAGCCACCGCGTAGACGCCCTTGTCCCCGCCGGTGGAGACAGAGCTGAGCTGCGGGGTTGCGAGGTCAGAGGGGAACAGTAACTGTGACTTTAGGTAGATGGTAGCCGTTGGATTGGAAACGGCTGACCAGGATTTAGAGCAACAGCGTGCTATAGAACCCACAGTAAAATCAGAACAGTGGTTTCATGAACAGAACCCGTGCTACATCAAATCTGCTACAGTAAAGTCACGGATTCTATAGCGCACATCACAAATTACTATACACAACACTGTTCACCAGTGACTTGCCTTTGTAAGGGCAGAGGATCCGGATCCAAGAGCGGAGTGCTCGATCTCTCATCGGGAGACTCCGGTCCAATTCGACGGCTGAAATTTGCTCGTTCTTTGATCCGACGGTCATCCACATTCTGCAGATGACGTGTAAAGATTTTGCTGACATGGTGTTTTGGGCAACCGGAGAGTCAATCTAGGTGCTGCAGATAGCAATTTGCTCTTCCTCCTTTTCTTTTCCCCCAAAATCGGATCGGATCTCTGACATTCACTCAAGGAAAAATAGGCATGCTGAAATGAGTGTATGGAGAAGTTTTTTTTAGCCTCAACAATAGGTAAGTGTAGGATAATGTAAGATGTAGGTACGTAGAGTAGGGTGTGAATTCAAATATTATAATTTGTAGAGTGGATAGAGAAGTTATGGTTTATTATTGGCTACACCATCACCAAGTCACTTACATCAACCTATTTTCTGAAATAAAGTCATTCAACTTTTCTGACAAAAGCTGATTAATTATCTGTTGTGCTTGCTTCAGGGTGAGAGTTGCTGTTAGCATATTTACGGGGTCACTATAGAAAGGACAATGCTTAGGTGAGACGCTTATGCAGCTATGCATCTAGTCTATTTGTAAATTTGCTGCATGATTGGTGACATTGTTACCAAATGCGATTCTTTTGGAGCTGAAAATGATTTGGAACGGACTAAAAAAGTACAGCGTAGTAGTACGAACTAACAGCGGCCGGATTGTACCATGGTGGTGATCGCCTAACACCCGACACAGCTTTCCTGGCATTGTCCTTTCAGGGTAGATGATAGCGGCAAGCTAACTGATCCACTGAGCTGATGGACAAGCTAACTGATCCACTGTGGAACAACAAAGCTTCTCGGCAGCTCGTGACAGGAACCAAGGCGACAGCGAATCACTCCTCCAGAAGATCAGAAGACGGCGGCATTGTGTGTGATGTAGCTAGTGGATCCATGCTGCACCATGCGTGGCCGAGAATATCAAAACATTGAGCACCTGTTCTGTTATTCTCTCTCTAGATGCAGATGCATAAAAGGCGAAGCCCACGCCTTGCTTTCTGTGATAGATATTGCATGAACTGTTACTTCGAATAAACCAGTAAGACGTACTGTTCCCTCTTGAGTGGTCTAAGATGCACGCTACAGTTGAGGAGAGGCGACCGAGCGGCCAGTTTCAATCCGGTGTTGATTCGACCAGTTCTCCATCCTCTCCGGCGGTCTCTCCGGTGCCGGAAGGGACATGAAATCGGAGATCTCGGTAGCCAATGTGTATAGCTCTGTCTAGGTATAGATCTAGGTAAGTAGTTTGCACACTTCCTTACTGCAATGAGTTCGCGTGAGGAAATTTGTCTCCGCCTAAGCTTCTCCGGTGACATCATCCTCGATGGTGCCAGTTCTGGATCTCAAATAAGGGTGGGGTTCCTTTTCGCGACTGCTTCGGTAGGGCTACCTCAACTTTTGCTCCTCTGGGACGTCTTCAGCGAGGACGTCGGTTTCGACATCTTGCACAGAGAGGCCTCAGTGAGGTTAGTTCTTCTCCTCTCCTTCCTTGCGAAAGAGGGGGAGATCTGGTCATCCCCGTTGTGAGCAACTGTAATATTTTAAGAGAGAGTGAATTATGACACTTAGAAATTAATGATTTCAAAAACTTCACAAGATAAATCTATCTTAATTTCTATCTAAATGTGTTCTAGATTTATCTAGTGTGTCTACTCTACCGCTCAAGAGGATTACAACCTATTTAGCAAGGTAAATTGTAAGTATGTAAATGCAAAAATATAAATAAGGTACAGAGACAAACTTGGCACAAGAGATTTTTATCCCATAGTATCGGTGGCACACGAGCCATCCTTAGCCCATGTTGGAGCTCTACAAATAATATGCTCTCGTTGACTATGTTATCATTAATTACTAAAATCACATATATACCCTAAGGATGTTCCACTATAATCTTCTTAAGGGCATGTTCGCTACAATATCCCCTTTTTAGTGATTGATGACAACACAATCAAAGCAAGTGGTAAATAACAAATGATACCAACTGTAAAGAGTACAAGACCATACTCTAACTCTTGGATCCATGTTTTTACCATTTAGTACCCATATTATTGTGGCTCCCCTTTCTTTATTGCTACTTCTTCCTTGATCGACCTATATAAGAGCTTCTTCCTCTTCTAGGTGCCTCATATTGCTTCTTGTATCTTCTTCTCCTCTTTATCAACTTCGGTATTCCTAGACATCTTATATTTTGCTTCTTGCTTTGGTCACCAAACTTTTCCATATTTATCACCAATCTCAAAAAGAGCAATTGAAGCCTTTAAGCATTGCATACATCTGGGGACATATTAATAGCTCCATGAGACTACAAAAGATACAACTGGTAATACATGTTAGTCTCAAAATCACAACTTATAGGATATCCTCCCCCTAAATGTGTGCAAATAAGTGTTGAATACTTGTAAGATATATGCACTTGTTACTGATAACAATTAGGATTTTATTCTATAGATTGAACTTGTAGCACATAATAGATATTAAATAAAGAACTAGTACCAAATAAGAAACCTATAACTAATAAACTATGTAGGTTGCTCATAGGTTAGAGACAAGCACAAGTAACCTACGATATAAAAAATCTACATTAGGTATTATAATAAATTGAATTGAGAACCTGTAATCCTTGAAAACGCAAGTACATTCATCAATTTAGAGATTTATCATCTAGTACCATTGCCTTATTTACCTTTGGATGGGAATTTGGGTATATGATGATTATGATCTTCATTAATGCGCTCAATCTTGTATCCTTAGCTTCTTTGCTTTAACCTTCACTTCATCTTATGAGCCAAGTCTCCAAATCCCCGAGCTGATTTGTGTTTCAAGTATTCTTTAGAATCCAAACTGATTGGACTTATGGCACATAAAAGATATTAAATGAAGAACCAGTGTCAAATAAGAAACCTACTACTAATGAACTATGTAAGTTGCCCGTAGGTTAGAGACAAGCACAAGCAACCTATCATATAAAAAACCTGCACTAGGTATTACAATAAATTGAATTGAGAGCATGTAATCCTTGACAACGCAAGTAAATTCATCAATTTAGAGATTTATCATCTAGTACCTTTGCCTTATTTACCTTTGGATGGGAATTTGGGTACATAATGATTATGATCTTAATTAATATGCTCACTCTTGTACACTTAGGTTTTTGCTTGAACTTTCACTTCATCTTGTGAGCCAAGTCTCAAAATCCCCGAGCTGACTTGTACTTTAAGTCTTCTTTGGAACCAAAGCCGATTGGAGCCCCTTCATATTGGTATGACTTTCTTGGGTATCCAAATGGGTTGGTTCCAACCCCGGTCCTTTATCCCAACCATTTGTGCAATCACTTTGTGATTGTTCTTCTTCTTGAGTTTGTAGTGGTTGCTCTTGGTCTTAGTCTTATAGTTGGGCTTGGTGTAGATGTTAAAAGTCTTGTTGGAGAGGTTCATGATCTTTTTTTTCTTCTTGATCTCCTTATTGACTTGCTTGTATTAGAAGGACTTGTGGCCTTCTTGATGGCAATTGAAGCATATCACGATGGATCCCTCCGCAAGCTTCTTTACCATGGTAGTATGGTTATCTTGAGGAGATTGGACATGATTCTTGTCTTTTAATCTTGCCAAGTCCTTCTCGAGCTTCTCCACTTCTTGCTTGATCTCATTATTCTCTTGTGCAATTAATTAATTAATTAGATGGTTCTACAACAACATTCTCAATGCATATCTCATTGTAAAGGGCTGAGCTAGATAAATCAATTAAATTATCACAAGAAGTGAAAGCATTTACCTTAGATTTGAAATTAAAGAGAGAGGTAGATTGCTTTAAAGGGGCCTTAGTTTGAGATTCAATGCACTTAAATTTAGCCTTAAGCTCTTCATTCCTCATTTAGCAAATTAAATTTGCTCAATAATTATTCATAATTAGAAAAAAAAGTAGCAAGAATGTCATTAAGTGTATTGAATTTCTTAAGTTCTTTTAATTGTTTCTTAAGAGTCCTTTGTTGCTCATTGATCAAATGAAGAAGTTGTTCTTGATAGAGAGAATTCTCATCGGATTTATCATTACTTACATCGCTATCCATACCTTTGGCCATAAGGCACCCGTGAGATGACTTGCGCGATGACGACTTGCATGATGATGATCTTGAGGAAGAGCTTCTCTTGGAGGGGAGGATTGTGAGGCTTTCATCAGTTGAAGTCGATTCTTCATCGTCGCTCACCCATCTTCCTATGCTTACGAATGCTTTGCTTCTTCCTCTTGTCTCCCTCTTGCTCTTGGTCTTCTTCTCTTTCTTGATATGATCAATTATATTGACCAAGTCTTTTAAGGAGATTGGATGATCAATCTCGGATTGATCCTCTTGATATTCTTGTCTACTTGTAACATGATCTTGGCCATCTTAGGATCAATTTCTTCATCGTTTGATGTGCTTTGATCATCCTCTTCATAGCTCTCTTCATCTTGATCACCATCATCTTCGCTTGAGCTTGACTCTTGCTCTTGTCTCCTCATTCTTGTCTTCATGTATTGGCATTGAGCTTGCTTACTTGTGAGAGTAAGGCTCTGTCGGATGCGGTAGAAGCTTCAACCCCCATGTTCATGGTCATCTCATAGGTGGTGATCTTGCGTAGAAGTTGGCTAGGAGTTATCTTGCTTATGTCATGGTTGTCGTCAATGATGGAGACAATTAACTTGTACTTTGAAAAAAAAAAGAGTTTGAAGTATTCTTCTCACCACTTGAGCATATTCAATTTACGTCAAACCTAGCCGATTGATCTCATTGACAAGAATATTTAAATGTGAGTACATGTCATTAGCACTTTCATGAGGTAGTTGTTTGATACCATTGAGCTTATTAACAAGCACATGATATTTCTCATTGCGCACATTCTTTGTGCCTTCATGTATTTCAATGAGACTATTCCAAATATCATGTGCATTAGTGAGAGAATAAACACAATTAAATTCATCAACATTTAAAACTGATAAAAGAAAACTCTTTGCTAATGCATCTAATTGCTTCTCCTTGTTGGTAACATGTGGTCTCATCCCTTCTTCGGTGACTCTTCAAATATCTAAACCTTTAGCTTGCAAATAACAAGTCATAAGAATTTTTCGTTAAGGAAAATTAGTGTCATTGAAATATGGAGTGCTATGGGTATTCATCCCAACACCAGACGTCACAACCCTAGGATGTTAAGCCTATCAACAGCACGAGGCTCTAATACCAATTATGAGAAACTGTGATATCCTAAGAGGGGGTGAATTAGGATATTTAGAAACTAATGGCTTCAAAAACTTTACAATATAAACCTATCTCAATTTCTATCTAAATATATTCTAGGTTTATCTATTGTGTCTACTCTATCGTTTAAGAGGATTGCAACGTACTCTAGCAAAGTAAATTGCAAGTATGTAAATGCAGAAATGTAAATAAGGTATAGAGACAAACTTGGCCTAAGGGATTTTATCCTGTGGTATTGGTGGCACACGAGCTACCCCTAGTCTACATTGGAGCTCCACCAAGGATATGCTCTCGATCACCAAATCTCTTCCGGTTACAGCTCTTGAGCTACCAAGTCACCAAGATAAGGTCTCAAGAACGATGAGTCACCAAGCCTCCAAGGTGAGGTCTCACCACTAAGTTCTCTTATGTTCACTTGTGCGCCGTCTTCACTTTAGAGCTTTAGTAAAAAAAAAAGAGTCTCCGCATCTTCGCACAATCTTCTTGCCGCCGCTCCAAAACAAGTCGGAGGGTCAACAAGTTACCGGTGAGTCACAAAGACTCTAAGGCACCGGCGTACCTCTCGGTATACAGTTAGATCACTCCTTGATCCACTCTCTAGGTTGCAGCACCTAGTAACACTTCTCTCTAAGCCTAATAGCACTAATCACTCTCTAATGGTGTGCTAAATTGTCTTGCATGAACACTTTAAGAACTTTTGTGGTTTGGATGTCTTCTCAAGGTGTACATAGGATTCTCTGACTCCAGCAGCATGTCACACATTCAAATAACTGAGTGAAGGGGTATTTATAGCCTCAAACCCGCAAATTAGCTGTTGCCCCAATGGCTCAGAAAAATTGTGAACACTGGATGATCCGGTGATAATAGTAGTACAAGCATCGGATCATCTGGTGAGTACATCAGAAGAAACTAGCCGTTAGAACTCACTCAAACTCATCTGTTAGCACTGGATTATCCTATGATGACTCACTGAACACCAGATGAATGCACCGGATTATCTTATGTGCATATCTTCATTTTGGAGCTATCTGGAAATAATAGTCCAGTGTGTTCATTTTGTGAATACTGGATCATCCGGTGAGGCAAAAGACTCCGCTTCAAACTTTTTGTGAACACTGGACTATTTTTCATTGTTCTCACCAGATTATCCAGTGTAGCACCAGACTAATTTTGATGTGAGCACTGGATTATCCAGTCAGATAAATTTTAGTAGAATAATGTTATGTATTTTGAGCATAATTTTTCACTCCGAACTCCGATTTTGATGCTCTTGGGCTCTATGAAAAGCTTGTAAAGAGCTCTACAAGATTATATAGAAATACATACCATTTGATCACATCAAAATTCATAGAAAAATTCCAATTCATTCCTCTCTTTGTTCCGACTTTGGTGACTTCTCTTTTGTTGCATCCATGAGACCTATATAAGCATATACTTGACGAACATGTTAGTCCCATTGACTATATTATCATTAATTACCAAAATAACATACATGCCCTAAAGATGTTCCACTATAATCTTTCTAAGGGCATGTTCGCTATACCTGTTTGTGGGCTCCTTCCCTAGTGGTGTCAGTGAGGTGGTCGTGCGGGTTGATACTGAGTTTCTCCAGCTTATGGTGAAAGGGATGGTTGGATTTTTCTTCCCCTGGTTAGGATTTGTCTTCTAGGCTATCGAGTTCCTCGGTGGCGCCCATGTTCTGGTCTGCCATGGCAGCGAAGATGATGGCCGGTACTCCTTCACCCGGTTCTTCGCATACGAGAGCTCGTCAGCTGATCAGTGTGTCTGGTCGTATGCTTCTACTGTGGCTGTTCAACAAAGTTTGCATCTTTGGTGTGTCTTGGCAGTACCACTGCCTCTCATGGTCATCGGATGCTCCGGTGAGGAGTGATCCGAGGGAGGTTGACAAGGAAGATGGTGTGTCCTCCATTTGTAATTTCTTAAAGACACCCAACTAAGTGGAGGTATGTGTATCTTTTAGTCCCACATTGCTAGCGGAGGTGGAGGGATACCAACTTAAAAGGAATTCTCTCCACCCACTTAGCATGTGTGGATGAGAGGACTAGGAGAACACACGTGCTCGCTCGCCTTGCCTAGCTGGACCGGGTAGGGGGGCACGAGCGAAGGGTGCGGTTGCACTGAACCTATGTGAATGGTCCGTCAAAATCGGGTCCAGTTGCTTGTGCAGGCATGACCTCCTTTTGCGCTTTTATTGTTTTTGCTGTGTGGATATATATATATATATATATATATATATATATTTGTGTCAGTTAAGAATCTGATCCTAGCATGTAACCGAGTCCGGTTACGATGCATCTCAACTGCATAATTCTCTATATATATATCTGCTAGCTACTGCCACAAAGCATATACGGAATTAGGTTTTTGCCTATTTTCTCTTTGTTGCGCCGTCGCACATAGTCTACTCTATCCCATTGCTCCAGCATGCATCGACGAATGGGAGAGAAGGTCTCTGGAACCCATCGCTCTTTGAATCTTGCACCAGGAGAGGGCGAATCAGACTTTTGGGAATTGCTCGACGTGACTGCTCACGATGTGCTTCCTCTACATCATCGTGATCTGCTTCATCTACTTCATCTTTGTTGTGATCTACTACATTATTGCCATCACGACGTTGCCGTCGAGTATGTACACTGCAATCTATTATATATTAGATACCTTGTTAGAGCTTGTTGGGCTTATCGAGACCTTATCGGGGCTTGTCAAAGCTTGTTGTTTGCTTTGGTTCATGTTCACGTTATATTTAGGAATTGAATTAAATTAAATTAAATCTGAAAGTGTTATTTTTTTCAACAATCCAAAAACCTTATTGTCGGGTACTTTGATTTAACGATGGCTGGTTTTACCGATGCACTGAGGCTGAACAAATTTATTTGTGTGCACTTTAAGAGATGGTAGGTCAAAGCCACTTGTGGCTTATGGTTATAAACTACTATTGGGTTGCGTCTGGCAGGTCTGAAGGAACTCTTTCCTCTGATAAGGAGAATAAGTTCGAGGAAGCTAACACACTTTTTGTATGATGCGTTCTTAGCGCTCTTGTTGATCATGTCTGTGATGTGTACATGCACATAAAGGATGCAAATGAGTGTGGGACGCATTGAATGTAAAATTTGGTGCGTTAGATGCAGACAATGAACTGTATATCATGGAGCAGTATCATGACTACAAATGGTTGATAATCGATCATTAGTCAAGCAAGCTCATGAGATTCAGTGCATTGTAAAGGAACTTAAACTCCTGAAATGTGTATGACCCAACAATTTTGTGGTTGTGGGCATCATTGCCAAATTGCCTCCCTTGTGGAAGAGTTTTGCCACTGCTCTAAAACACAAGAGATAAGAAATCTCTGTTGAGAATTTGATCGTGTCTCTTGATGTAATTAATGAGGTTAAGTCATATTTGTCTAAAAATTTTGATATAAAGGATCTAGGATAGGTTGATGTGATCTTAAATATCAAGTTGATCAAATGTGAGAATGTGGTTACACTTTTGCAACCCATTATGTGGAAAAGATCTTGAGCTGCTTTAGCTACATGGACAACAAGATTGCTCCAACACCTTATGATCCTAGCTTAGTACTTCAAAAGAATAAAAGGATTGCTAGGGATCAACGGAAATACTCCCATTTAATCAGATCACTCATGTACCTAGCTAGTGCTATAAGGCCTAACATCTCATTTGCTGTGAGCAAGTTGAGCCGGTTTACTCCTAACCCGGGTGATAATCATTGGTGTGTATTTGAACGAGTCATGCGCTGCCTGTTAGGTACTATGAATTATGGACTTCACTATACTAGGTGCCCATCAGTATTGAAGGGTTATAGTGATTCAAATTGGATATCCAATGTTGATGATATCAAGACCACAAGTGGATATGTATTCACTCTTGGCGGTTGAAGCATCTAGACCCTACATTCGTGTTTTGGTAATTAATAACAAAATTAATTATGGACTAACATGTCTAATTTGAGGTATGAAAAAGGTTAGTCCCAAGAATGTTGCGAAGCTAGAAGAAGCATGTATGGAAGATACGCAAATGGCTAGATCATTCTCGTGTTGCCTCTTTTTATGAACACTATTCTTTTGAATCTTCTATTAAGCCTAACTGTGTAGAATAAGCACTTGATCCATATTGGGTGAATGCAATGC
This sequence comes from Phragmites australis, assembly GCF_958298935.1. Classification (NCBI taxonomy): domain Eukaryota; kingdom Viridiplantae; phylum Streptophyta; class Magnoliopsida; order Poales; family Poaceae; genus Phragmites; species Phragmites australis. The sequence goes on along the minus strand of NC_084941.1, from coordinate 11,332,545 downwards.
ACTACTACAAAAAGGGTCATCAGTGCTGGCTAAAAAAGCTATCAAAAACCGGCACTGACTACTCGATACTGATAGCCTATGACTTTCAGTGTCAGTTCATAAATCGGCACTGATAATGAGTATCAGTGCTGATCTATAACAAAGAACTGACACTGATACTTAGACTATCAATGTCGGATTATGGGATAAGCTGGCGCTAATACAGAGACTATTAGTGCTGGCTTTTTGTCATGAGACGGCACTGATGGTCCCTCCGCCTATATAGAATCTAGCTATTACTGATAACAGCACAAATAATGTCACATACAGCAAGATAAACATGCATTCAAGTTTCACAAGCATGTGTAATTATCTCAGCACATATAACCTTACATGCATACATAATTCATTCACATCTCATCTCATTCATTCATGCATAACCATGTTCTTTCACATGTCATTCACTAAAGTTCATAACTAAGACAAGTTTGCAACAAAAGTTCATAATTAACATAAGTACGCAACAAAAGGATAAGAAGCAGTGTCATTCAAGTTTTCTTGTTAACCGAAGACCTTGAACTACGCCCTTTTCCTTGAGAAGAATCGGGTAACGAACTCCACTGGGTAATTGAAGGGACGGCGTCCGAATAACACCATTTGATAACATGGTACTAGCCGAACTCTGAAATGACTTCATCATTGATGAACAAGTAGAGTTGTTCCTGAAGTGCGATGATTCTCTGCGTCATGAGGATACCTATTTCCAGCTTGAGTTCCTACAATTACAAGAATTAAAGAAATCAATCTATTTGAACACAAGTAGGAATCTAAAAATTAGTCATCAAAATGTATACTAGTTACCTCAGCATTGGTAATGCTACTATAATTGTGTTCGGTGAATCCATGCATGAAGTCCCATACATAGTAGCCACATAAATTGTTTCCCTCGATCTGAACATTTCTCTACTGGTCTTTGACTATTTCATGTACCATGCATGGAATCTTCGTATTTGGGTTGATAGCTTCGACAGGGGCTCGACCAGTGGTTTGCCAAGCTTAAATTGCCATCTAGGTTTTGCTTTTTCAACCTTAGACTCATCATCAAGTGCTTCTTTTGTGATTCCAGCCTCAATTAGATAGTTTCTTTCTAATTCTTCCTATTCTAGCACTCTTTGTTTTTTTACCTTCTTGCACAATGCCTCCCTCAATTGTTTTTTACCCATGATGCGTGCGTAGTTAGATTTGGTAGTGGGTCCACAGGTTTGGCCAAATTCCGAAGAAACTTGGCGACCATTGCTGGATCGATAGCACTCTTCTTTGACTCAGCATGTTTGAGGTGTGCAGTGACACTGCATTCATTTCCCTTATGATATCCTCATCAGTTTTTTTAAAAGACAAAGGAGATGCCAGCTTCTTAGATGTTGCCTACCACTTCTTAGTTGGTGCTCGCTACTGTAACGAAGTCGATTTCTGAGATGGCATCGACTTCTAAGATTGTGCAGGTGCTACCAGCTTCTGAAGTGGGATAAGCAGTGGCAACGAAGGGGTTGGAGATCTTCTTGGTGGTTGTGGAGATGACGACGGAGAAGGTGGAGATCTTCTGGGTGTGCCCGATGACTCTGAACTAGACCCAAACTCATATGTGTCTACGCCAACACTATGTCATGCTTGCGCCACAGGATGTAATGGCCTAAGTTTTTTCATAGCCTCCTTTTCCGTACCTCTCCAGGGTAATCCAAATTACTTTTACGGTATGCATGTAATAACTGTCCATATGTACCCTAGCGTATCCCTGTGGTATCAGGCGGTCGTTGAAGAGAACCCTTTTCACCCATTGCTAGCTCAGCTAGCCCCCTAACCACCGTGGTGGGAACACCCAAGGTGGGCATGAAAAGCTTGCATGGTATGCTTTTTGTGATCTCGTCCACGGGGTGACAGATTAAGGCTTCTCCTGGAAGCCCTATGGACATGCAGCTGCTCCGAGGACCACCAAGGCTCGTCATCAAAGCATAATTTGAGACGATTAATTGTTCTTGCCTAGCTTACTAAATAGCTGCTGCTATTTTAGTGTCTGTCATCCGTCTCTCCTCTGCAAGCTCTTCTTTTAGAAGTTCCATCACTTCTGACATATTTTATTTTCTTCCTATCTTGTATGTGTCTGCGTTTTGTTCAAATCTAACCTTCCAAGGACTCAAACTCTTGCCTCGTGTGCGACCAGTGTGCTCCTTGTTTCCCAGTGCCAAGGTTAGCTCGTTGTTCTCCCTATCTGCTTGGAAAGATCCCTGGGAAGAGTAGGTGTGGGCGTCTCTAATCTTTTGTGTGACTTCCTTTTCTAGTTCACTTTTGAAGCATAAGCTTCCATCAGTCACAAGAGTCATCCCTCTCCCATACAAGTAGTTCTTCGCTTGTGGAATCCACTCAATCATCATAGGTTTGATATCACTTTTGGTTACGTCTTCTTTCATCTTCTCCAACTCATCAAGTTTCTTCACTTACCCGTGCGAGCCGGTTCTGTGGGGGATATAAGTTCTTCTTGGAGTTGACCTTGTTTGCTTCACTTATCTTTTTTGCTTCCTCTAAATCCCTATACTTCACAAAATCATTTCAAAAATCTTTCACCATCAGATAATCATCTCAGTCTGGCATTCAACCCTTAAAGTGATAATTTCTACATAATTTACCCTTAAAATTCTTAAATTTTTTGCCCATTATGAATATAGTCTGATGGTTCGCTATGGCCATGTTGCATCCTTCATGACTATGGTCTGATGCTTTAAAAACTTTTGCAACAACTTACCCCACATAAATTCTATGATGCTATCGAGAACCGCCACTTGTCACCTCGTTTGTCTCTCTATGTTCTATAAGTGATTGCAACTTTGTACTTACAAGACATTCGCATGCTATTTTGAACGGTCCCGCTACATCTAAAGGTTTTAAGGGCTCCCTGGCTGAATCGAACTCCGTGATGACAAAACGTTCTTCATGCATCTTGCTGGACCTCGGCCACACCTCGGTTCTTCGGACGACTGATCCACCAGAGCATCATCAATGGTCGGACCCTCTAGCTCGTCATCATTTGTCAAACCCTCCAGAGCATCATTGTCAGGTTGAATAAAGTTGAGGTATGCACTCAGGCTACCGCCTTGCTTCGTAGCATCATCCGAGGTTGGATCCTAGTCAGATGAAGGACCTTGTATCGGGGGGCATGTCCATGGATGACGAGTTGATTTTGTACATACCATTCCTACATAAAAATTTGATATATTCAAATTTCTATTTGTCTGTCCACTTAAATGGATGACAAACATTTGAGAAAAAGAATTGGATCAAATCAAAGTTGTTATTGATGGCTTCCACACACACATTTATTATCGTCCTCATGATCATCCCCACAATTATCAAAATATTTACACAAGAATATGTACACTAAGGTGTAGCCCGAGTGCACATACATAAATTTCATAAGAACACAACTAAAAAGAAGGTAGCCGTTCAAATTGTCTTTGGTAGGAGACGGTGGGAAAGTTACAGATTGCTTGTAATTTAGGCCAGTTTTCACAATTTTACTACGATTTTCATCTCAAATGACTGATATAAATTACACAAACAGAAAAAAATAACAAAGCTATATATACATACTAGTCCCATCTTGAACATAGTAGATTAACCTTGAGTGCAGTTACAACGATTGAGACACTGAAAGCCAAAAATTAAACCATTTTTTAGAGAAAAAAAATAAGCCCAAATTATTGATCCTAGATATTTTCTGCGTTTGTGAGAATGAATAAAATGCTAGCCATACTAATTCAACTGCCTTAACACCTTGCCACAACCAGATAATCCTACCAGTTGCAGCAGAACCAAAATCTTCAGGCCACCAAGATCTTCCAAGTGAAACTTCACAACTGAGCTGCAAGGTAAAACAATACTAGATCAGTTTAGCTATAGACATGAAATCTAGAAAGAAATTGCTACGAGGTAAAATAATACTACATCAGTCAAACGGAGGGGGGGAAAGGAGAGAACAAAGCTGGCAGCCGTGTCTGTTCAAATATACGGATTGCGTGCACAAACAACTTTTCAGCTTTAGCAACTAGAATTAGATGGAATCATGGTAACATGTTTAATTAGTTCTATCTGTATCCTCCTTGCTGTCATATGACCATATTTGGGAAGACAAATATTTGTACTGTTCTGTGTTTTCAAAACAAGTTCTGCACTGTTCCAATAGCCACTTATCAAACAAGGACTACCGTCATAGGTATGCCAATCGGATGTCCAAATTGTAAGAGCATATTCACCAAAAAGTAGTATGGCATATGAATTATGAACCTATTCTGTCGCACCACCAACAGGTCAAATTACAAGCCTACAAGCTTCATAACTCTGTCAAAGGCAGCAAAAATGGCATCATGCCTAGATATGCCAATAATAACTCTCCCTTAAACCTCTTTTAATTAAAAGTTCTTATATCACTCCCACTACTACAGAACACCACATGTGCCGGTCCATCAGTGCCGGTTCAACAGTAACCGGAACTGTTGACGTATCAATGCCGATTCTTAAACTCCCACAAGCGAACAGCCACTGAGGAATTAAGAACCGGCACTGATAGTCACTATTAGTGCCGGTTTGTGGCTAGGACCGGCACGTATAATTCACAATATACATTCATGTACTATTGGATTGAATGTCTTAACTTATTCCTTATGTAGAATAGAGGTACAAAGATACAGGACAGTGGGCATCGACTATGTGGGATTCATTGACCCACATCATGTAAACCCGACAATCATGCAATCCGATCCAAAAGGAACTGAGGACTATGCATTGAAGTGTATTATAGAACTACAATTGAAGAAATACATATTTTTGCCCTACCACTTTGGGTATGTGTTTCCATCCATAAATGTTCTACTTTTTTGAGCAATACATAGTTAGAAATTAGGACCAACTAACCTATGATGACCTATGTATAGTTATCACTGGATCCTCCTTGTCATCCAGCTAGACATCAGCAAGATCGTTGTTTTTGACTCACAAAATAATCCAAAAGAAACCTACAAACCCGTCATTGACTCACTACAAAGGTAAAACCTAACCATTTCTTTATGAAATTGTATTGAAAAATAAACACAATTTTATGATTGGGTATCGGACTTTATCTGACAGAATACCTCTAATTGCAACAGCAATCAACTATATCATCATCATATGACAATCATGGGACTCCATCGCAACTACCTTCAAAGTTTTCATGTTCACTAATCTCTTTACGTTGAAGGAGTAACCGATCGGAACTTTGATTCCATACAAGCAATTGCACATGCTGATCTTCTCTTCCTTTCTTAGGGTATAGCAAGCCGTGGGAAGTTCGTTTGCCCCATTGCTAGAATTTTAGGATGCAGAATTGTCCTTAGCTTTATATCTTTTAGATCCAACCGTGCATTGAGTGTATCTTTTGTTTTATCAGGTATGTCTAGTAACGTACAAATCAAGCTGTCAAACACGTTCTTCTCCACATGCATGATGTTAATTGCGTGTTGGACCATCAAGTGCTTCCAATAAGGTAGGTTCCAAAAAGTTGATCTCTTTTTAAACATAGGAGCGAGTTTTCCAACAGGAAATTTTGTACTGCCTTTCCCCTTTCCAAGGACAACTCTAAGCTTCTTTACTATCTTATACTTGTTCCCCAATGTGAACCTTCAGAGCTCGATGAGTTTCCACTATCTCATCAAAAGCTCTTTTATTCCTGTGGTATGGGTGATCCGGGCGTAGAAACCTATAGTGACTCATGTAGACCATTTTCTTACAGTTCTTCAGCCACAACCCCCTTGTTTCGTCCAAGCATCATAACGCATCCATTGTAGCCTTTTAAAGTATGTCCTGATAGGTTAGCAAGAGCAGGCCAAGCTTGGATCATTACAAACAGTATTGCGCGTAGGGTGAAATGCTGACATTTGTAGTCATTCCAAAGTACAAGGAGATATTCAAGCAATGGTTGGAGATACACATGATATTGTTGCCAGGTTGATTCGGCCCACTTATCAACAAATGCATCATAAGGAAGTTACGTTTCATACATAGTCAAGATGGAATGTTGTAGATATAGAGAGTCATGGGTCAAGTGCTATGACTATTGCTTATGTTGCCAAAAAGATTCATCCCATTCGTACTCAACCCAAACCCTATATTCCTCAATTCAACTTTGCATTTCTTGTATTTTGTATCGAAATTCCTCTATTGCATTCCATCAGCATGGTGTCTAAGCATTCTGTATTTCTTGCACCCTTTGGTGTGCCATCGCATCAACTCAGCATTCGCTTTCTTGGCAAACAATCGCTTCAAATGGGAGATTATAGAAAAATATCAAACCATCTTAGCGGAGGGTCTTTTATCCTTACTCTTCTCCCCTATGTCATCGCTATCAATATCATTAACATTACGCTTGTACCGTGATAAACCGCAAATACGACACGCTTCCAAGTCTGCATCCTCATTGTGATACAACATGCAGTTGTTTCGATATGCATGTATTTTCTCTACTTCTAACCCCAACAGTCGTACAATTTACTTGGAGTGGTACATGTTTTTAGGCAACTCGTTGCCCTCTGGAAGCAAGTCCCTCAAGAATCGTAACAACTCATTGAAGCCCTTATCAGACCAGCCATTACTAAACTTCATTTGCAGCAAAGCCAGCACAATATGTAGCTTGTTATTCTCTTTCTTATAGCCCAGGAACATTGGTATTTTATAGTCCTCTATCATATGATAGAACTTTTCATATTTCTTATCACTAGTAAAGTCTCCCTCCGCAATGCACAACATTTAATCTAGGTCACCATCATCGTTGCCGATAAAAGTATCTTTGAATGCCAACATATCAATATCTTCGTTTGTTGTCATATCGTTGCCTCCGTCTTCTTCGATTGTGGGCTCCTCTTCATGCACAACCTCCTCATGTTCACCGTGCTCGATCTAGCAGATATAGCCAAGCTTGAAACCCATGTGAAACAAGTGTGCATGAATCTGTTCTATGTGTGAGAACTGTTTCTCATTCTTGCAATCAATGCATGGACATCATATATAGTGATCATTACGATTGGTTTTTAGCTTCATGTACACTGCGATAGCCCTAAAAAAGCCCCCATGCCATGAAAGAACTCTATGCCATGACGGTCAGCCTTGTACATTCATTGTATATCCATGTCCAGTCCATCTGCAAATTTATGATTATCATTAAATTTTAGCAATCATTAAAAAACCATTGAACTGATAACCATCCAATATTTCAAAATGCACATCTAATTTATTGAGTTTCCTCTCTCTTGAGGACTGCTCCATGTTAGAGGGTCCATCACCTTCCAGCACTTGGCCCGGGTCGAAGGACCCACCTTCTAAATGTTGTTGCGTCCGCTTGCGACTAGCAGGTGGATGTGCCATCCCTATAGCACAATATTCAAATTCAATATGTTGATCTATTTAGAAGTGATTTTAATCTTTTTTTCCTAATTCACTACTAGAAAATTGGAGCTAGGTTTTAATCTATTTAAAGGTGATTTTAATCTTTTTTTCTTAAATCACTACTAGAAAATTGGAGATCTAGGTCACCATGGCATAATCACATACTTCCAAATCAAGAGCAATCTATCAAATAAATCTAACCACAAATGAAATGTAGATCATCTCTATGTGCTCCATAATGAGAAAAATGTAATTTTTACTCAATTAAAGCTCAATTTGAGCTCTAGCTCCTCCCAAAATTCATCTCCATGGAGCAATCACATACGTTTAAATCTAGAGAAATCTAATAAGTGAATCTAAGTAAAAAATAAAATATAGATCATCTTAGTAACCATGGAGCACATTGGGCATGTAGATTCCCCTAAATTTTGAAGTCTCCAAACGCAAAGTTGGACAAAAATGGTAGGAGCTAAGCAGAACAGAGCTCCTCTCTCTTTTGTTCCACTACTACAGAATCTATTTAGTGGGATACCCTTATACAAACGGATCTACAAAGTCATCTATACAAAGGATAGCACAGACGGCTTCAAACTAGAACCGTCTGAGAAAACGACAACAAGCAGTTCCAACAAAGTGGTACGCTATAGTATAGACAGTTATAAACTACAACTGTCTGTACTAATAGTACAGATGGTTCCAAACTAGAACCGTCTATATTGTTCCATTTGTACAGATGATTCTAGTTTAGAATCGTTTGTACTATAGGTAGTACTAGTACAGATGGTTCCAAACTAGAAATATTTGTACAAATGGATAGTACAGATGGTTTCAAACTTGGAACCATCTGTACTATTAGTGTCCCACTCATTTGGAGCGTATCTATTATATAGATTATTTTCATGTAATGTTCAACATTCAATGATACATAAGATGGTAAGGAAGCTTCATGCGAGGTTATAGGTTGTGGGTTCGAATCCCGAAAAACGCACGCGTGTTATTTCGCATGAAAAATCGCGTGACTTGCGATCGCACATACATAATAGCATTAGGGGGCTGGTGTGGGTAGGAAAATTATTTCTTGGATTTTTTTAGCTCTAGAAAATTTAGTACAGACGATTCTAATTTGGAACCATCTGTACTATCATTTGTACATATTGTTCAAAACCCGTCTGTACAAATCTAATTTGTACAGACTCTTATTACAGGCGGTTTGAAAAAGTGTTCCACACGGGGTTTTCGAACCGTCTATACAAATTTATTCTCTAGTAGTGTTCGAGCTTAGGGGAGAAGAAGGTGCCTCTTTTATGCTGTACATTTATTAGTGCCGACCCGTAACACGAACCGGCACTGATACTAAGTACCAGTGTCGGTTCAACTGGCTCAATCATTGAGCGAGCATGGGATATTAAGAATAAGCATTTATACTACATCTGTGTTGGTTCTAGCCTAGGTAGCACTGATGACCTGGGACGGATGACCACTTCTGTTGTAGTGATGCATGAAGATTTAAACAACTTCACCCGCAACGATGTATGGAAATTAGTAGAAAGACCAAATTCAAGGGATCACAATGTAATCGGTACAAAATAGGTCTTTCAAGATGGAGATAGAGTTGTAGTAAGAAATAAAGCAAGATTGGTTGCACAATGATATACTTAAGTCGAAGGTTTGGGTTTTGATGAAACTTTCACTCCCGTAGCTAGACTTGAGGCTTTTAGAATCTTACTTGCATTTGTTTCATCTCATAATATCAAGTTATATCAAATGGATGTAAAAACTTCTTTCTTAAATGGTAAAATTAGTGAACTCATTTTTGTTGAACAACCTCCAAATTTTGAAGATCCTAAGAAGCATAATAATATGTATAAACTCTCTAACACTCTCTATGGCCTTAAACAAGCCCCACATGTGTTGTATGAGAGAATTACATATTTTCTTGTTTTGAAAGGCTTCAAAGTTGGAAAGTTGTTATTACCTTGTTCACTAAATTCATTGCAAATGATTTTTTGTATATCAAGTTTATGTTGATGACATCATTTTTTGTTCTACTAACCAAGATTTTTGTGAGCAATTTGGAGAAATAATGTCTAGAGAATTTAAAATGTCTATGGTTGGAGAATTGAGTTTCTTCCTTTGACTTCAAATCAAGCAACTCAAAGATAGGACATTTATTAGCCAAACCAAATATTCGAAGGATTTATTGAAAAAGTTTGGTATAGCATATACAAAGCCTATCAAAACTCCCTTTGCAACAAATGGTCATCTTGATCTTGATGAGGGAGGTAAATCGATTGATTTAAAGCTTTATAGATCAATGATTGGTAGTTTGCTTTACCTTACCGCATCTAGACCCGATATCATGTTAGTCTGTGTATGCGTGCAAGGTTTCAAGCATCACCTAAAGAAATTCATTTAATAGCCATTAAGTGCATTTTAAGATATTTGAAATACTCTTCTAGTATAGGACTTTGGTACCAAAAAGGTACTAAGTTTGAGTTAATCAGATATTCAGATTCCAATTATGTGGGTTGTAAAGTAGATAGAAAAATCACCTCCAGAAGTTGCTAATTTCTAGGAAGATCGTTAGTTTTATTGTCATTCAAGAAACAAAATTCTGTAACTCTATCTATAGCTAAGGTGGAATATGTTTTCGTGGGTAGTTGTTATGCTTAATTGCTATGGATGAGGCAAATCTTATTAGATTATGAAGTTAAATTCAAAATCGTGCCTCTATTTTGTGATAATAAGAGTGCCGTGAAAATAGCTACAAACTTAGTCCAATACTCTAGAACCAAATATATTGACATTCGCCATCATTTTCTTAGAGATCATGTGAGCAAAGGCGATATTCTAGAAGATAGTGTGAGGACCGAAGATTAATTGGTGGATATCTTCACCAAACCCCTAGATGAGAGTCATTTTTGCAAATTGAGAAGTTAATGTTATTGACTTCTCAAATATTGCTTGAAACTATGAGAACATGGTGTTTGTGCATTTTTGTGTTCTAGCATCATTTAATGGATTAGATGCTCATATTCCATATGCTAAGTTTTCTCTTGAACATACAAAATTGATGCATTATTTCGATTTAAGATACTCCATCTATAGTTATGATTGATTTGTATTGGTAGTGGAGCAATCAAAAATCATAAGTTTATACATGCTATCTCAAAATCCTACTTCCTATCTAAAATCCTGAAAATTTGGAGTTCTCTGGTTCCAGCAGTTTGAACACCTAGCTACCGGTTTGACCGCCAGACGTATATAGAGAGATTTTGGCCTCTACTGCTCCAGCAGTCTGACCACCCCAATTCCCGGTCTGACCGCTAGCGCCGAATCTAAGTGGGACCGACTCTTTTCTTCTTTGTCTATTTCCTTCGGTCCCCATCCAATCCAAAACAACTTGTGCTCTCTCTCTCTCTCTCTCTCTCTCTCTCTCTCTCTCTCTAACACATACACACACACGTGCGCTCGGTGCCATCTCAAGGAAGCTCACTCCTTAGTCCCTGGTGACTCCGAGAGCATCTCCGGTCTCACCGTGGACTCCTCGATCGTGGCCTCTTGATATTTCCTTGATTCCTCTTCCTTTTCCCTATGGATTGTAGGGCTATATATACTTAGGGTTAAAAGATAAGATCTATCTTTGAGCCATGGACTTGAGGTGAAATTAGTTGGAATGGGTTGTTGGTATCCAAATTACGATATCCTCAAAATTTGATCAGTTGAAACCTAAAATTTCTTCAAAATCCATCAATTTGAATATGTTGCATGCTCACGTTCAAACCGCGGGTTGTGCCGGTTTGACTGCTAGCATAGACAGCAGAAGTTGCCTTCTTGTTTCATTGTACATCATCCATTTCCCTTTACATCGCTGGAAATGGACTTGGACAAAAATTGACCAAGATGTTTGCTAGCTGAACCAAGCCAAAGAGGAGATTTGTAGAGTTAGACTCTGATGATCATCCTTAGGACTCTAGCTGGATTCCTCCTCAAGGCAATATTGGTGAGGAATCCTCATCTTTTGCTGGAAATGTCAGTGATCATGATATGCATGATGCTAGTGATGAGGATGAGGGAATCAATCATCAAGCTTACAGTGGCTATAGAAAATCTTGGACTGCTGCTGAGTATACTAGAGCTAGAAGTGTCTATCAATATGCTCTAGATAATAATGTCACTCACTCTCAGTTCTATACCATGTTGCAACAAGATACTTTTTATGGTCACATTCTGAAAAAGACCATCTATGAGCAAAAATGAATTGATTGGTAATATGTGAGAGGACAGCGCAACATGAATGGCCTTGCTAAAATCTTTCAAGAATTAGGTCTTTATGAACTTGTGAATTTCAAGTGTTATTGGAATGCTACTATCATGAGGCAATTCTATGCAACTGTTGAAGTTGCACAGGAGAGTCAGAAGATTGAATAGATGACCGGATCCCCAAAATATGAGGCTACATTAGGGAGTTTACGGCAATTCTATGCAACTGTTGAAGTTGCACAGGAGAGTCAGAAGATTGAATAGATGACCGGATCCCCAAAATATGAGGCTACATTAGGGAGTTTACAAATGATGTATGAATTCCCTGTGATATTGTATATGAATCCATTGATGTGTTTCAAGAACCAACTGTGACTGAGGATTTATGCATCACTTACTATGAGACACTAGGTGTAGTTTCAAAAGTCACCCTTAGAACAGTGAATGGATTGAAGGTGCTACATGCAACGATCAACAAGATTGTGAGAACCACTTTTGCTCCTAAAAGTGAAAATGGTGATCAAATTTATTCTGAAGATCACATTATGAATAGGCACAAGATTGATGTGATAAAATTTATTCTGAAGTCAATTGATGATATCACTGTGAGCATCACTCCCAATCGGTATTTTGCTCCATACATCATGTCACTTATCCTCATGAAGTCCAACTTTTGTAAAACCTCTTGTGAGACAAAGCACATGGGTGAATCCCAATATTTATCATAGAGGTCAGGAAAGTCAGGGTGTTTCTGCAGCTCAGGGAGATCAGCATGTTCCTTCTCAAGATAATGTTCCTCCTCAGGCACCACCAGCTCCAGAGCTAGTTCCACCATA